>NC_080195.1:107200320-117200320 GCF_030028045.1 Hippopotamus amphibius kiboko
TCCCAAACCCTTAACACACAACTTTAAGGCGAAAGCCTTAAACATGGGTGTAGAAAATCTAGGAGAATCAGAAAGATAAACAGATTCTTAGCACCTTCCGGGGCCAGGGAGATGAAGGATACACCCTGGAGTGAGAACCCCCCAGTACTTGTCATGGAGAGAGGAGAGCCAGCCCCTCATGCACAACAGAGCCCACCTCTGCTCTAAGCAGATCAGCTGGCTGCTCTTGCCTCTATATCGGGGCCTCTGGAACTTCTCAGGGGGGCCATACAGAAACTGGAAGGAGGCAGTGTGGCCTCCCCTTCTTTATTCCAGGATTTACCTGTCTTGCTCTTGGACACTGAGGCACTACAGGGGGGATCTGCGGTTGCCAAGCTGCTGAGCTTAACGTTTGACTCCTGGGAAGGTGGGGATTAGGTGTTTGGGTATCAGGGTGTTTGGGGGGTGATTTTAATGGCTCTGGGGACTTGAAGCTATTTCAGAAAACACCCAAGGGGCCAGTAGAATCAGGATCTTTTCACTGAAATCCACAAGGGCCGCAAGAAAGGCTGTCATTGGCCAGGCTCTCAGGCCACCCAAATGGGGGAGAGGAGGGGATGCAAACCCCGCCCAAGCCCCAGGGGGATGGAGTCGGCACCGGGGACTTCTAGTCAAGCCGGGGACGGCGGGCCAGGCATTTCAAAGGGTGCGGGAGCTAAGCGGGCCGCACACTGCGCCTCCGCGGCCGCATTTTCGGGAAACCAAGGTCGGAATTAGGGTCCAGGTGGGAAGCAGACGCGGAGTCAGGGAGAAGAAGCTCGAGCGGTGGAGGAAGATCCCAGAGAGCTTAAGCCCGGGACCTCGGCGCAGCGTCTTGGGGCGAGAGGATTTCGTCCCCGCGTGTCCAGCGCACCGCCCAGGCGCCGCCAGAGTCCGGGGCAGGGGGTCTTCTCGGAGGGGGCGCAGCAGCCCCTGGCACCGCGCCCCTTCGCCCAGCGCCACCTGGTTCCTCAGCAGCGTCAAGGAAGGGTCTCCGGTCAAAAACAAGGATCTGCGGCCATGGCCGAGGGTCGCGGAGCCGGAGGGGGGGCGCCCCGGGTCCCCAGAGCCCGCCCGAGGGCCCGGCGCTACAGGCGGAGACGCGGGGCGAGCCGGGGGGCTGCCGGCCCTGAGGCGCAGCGGGGAGGAGGCGAGCGAGGGCTCCGCGGAGGCGTCGAGGGGCCGAGGGGGGCGGGCGCATCCGCCACGGCCGCGGTGACCGAAGGAGCAGGCCCGGGGGGCGGACGGAGGGCGCGCGGGCGAGCCGGCGCCGGGCGCAGGCGGGTGGCCCGGGGGCCGAGACGCGGGGCGCGAGCGGGGCGCAGGGCGAGATCGCGACGGAGGAGGGCGCCCGGGAGGGAGAGGAGCGGGCGCGCGCGGCGCCGAGCAGGTGGAGGAGGCGAGCCCCGGGCGCGGCGCGCAGGGCGAGGCCCCGGGGGAGGCTCAGGGGGAGCCCGGGGGACCCCGCGGCCCCCCGAGGCGAAGGAAGCGGCGGAAATCGGGCGGGAGGAGCCGGGAGGCACCGCGCCTGGGGCGTCGGGGACCCTCATGGACGCCGAGGAGCCGGTGGGGGACAGCACGGTGGCCGAGGGGCCGGCGGGGGCCCCGCACGGGACGCCGAGGAGACGGCGGGGGACAGCACGGATGTCAGGGGCCCGGCGGGAGGGGCGCACGGGGCCGAGGGTGAGCCCCGGGACGGAGGGGGACGGCAGCCCCCAGACCCAGGCCGAGGCGATTGAGGCCGCAGCGGCGGAGAGCGCGGGGGTGCAGCCCTGGCGAGTTTTCGGGGGAGCCTCGGGGGTGCAGCGGCGGGCGCCGGGGAGGAGACCAGGGACCGGGAGGGAGAGAAGTCGGAGGAAGCGGCCGCCGGGGGACGCGAGGGCAGATGCTGGGCGAGGACGCAGGCCAGGCCAGGCCCCTGGGGCAGACGGAGGAGGCAGAGGAGGAGAGGCGAGAGCCGGGTCCGGAGGGGCCAGGCGAGGAGGCCACAGCGGGGGGGCGAGGAGGAGCCCCTAGACGGCAGCGCAGATGCGGAGGAGGCCCAGCCGACTGAGGCCCGGGAATCCGAGGCCGAGCTGAGCAACCACCTGGCGGAGGAGGGCAGCGCCGAGCGCGGCGGACGCGGGACCGCGCCGAGGTGAACGGCGGCCAGGAGGATGGCGAGGCGTCCGAGGAGGGGGCCCCGGAACAAGAGCACGACATCACCCTCTTCGTAAAGGTAACTCTGGCTTCCTGCAACTCCCAGGACGCCCCCTCCCATCCTTAGTCTTGGTCTTGGCAGATCCGATCCCAGAGGGGACGCGCACGCATCGCGCTCTAGGCGCCCTGGTTGTCACCGAGCACTTCTATCGGCCGGAGGGAGGCGGGGACAGCTTGGGATTCAGGGAGAAGAGGGTAACGAAGCATTAGGAGGAAGAATGGAGGCTTTGGAAGCAAAAATGTTGGGGGTGGGAGTGGTGGGAGGTGGAGATGCGAGTCCAGCATCCCACTGTCCTTTGTCCTGAAAATCCTAACTGGCCCTTCTGATCAGGAGGTTATTAAAGAATTCATTAAAAAAAAAAAAACGGAAACAAAAAGAAAACCCGACAAGCCCTATTGATGTTCAAAGCAATTTTTGCCAAAGGAAACGCTAACAGTTAAAGCGAAAAAATGCAAACAGGTAGGTTGTAATGTGAGAAGTATCCCGGCACTCAAATCTCAGAGGCCCAGAGCCAGCCCAAATTTTCAGCTCCAGAAAGGCCTTCCGTTTCTACAGAATCGATAAGGTATGTTTGGGAGGAAAGTGGAAGTTTACTTAAATATAGTAATATTTATTGAATATTTTAATATTTGCTTTGGAAGAATGTAAGATGCCAGTGACTTGAACATCGTATGCCTTTATGTCCTGTTTTCAGCCTTACTTCAAAGATTCAAAGGGGACAAAGATTCTGTAGAGACACAAGTGAGGAAGTTTTGAGTTTAAATAGGTATTCCTAAAGGCATCACAAATAAGGAGCAAGGTCCAGGGGCAGCTCACAGGAGGATCTTTGTTGAAAAAAGCCCTTCCCAAAGACCTTCGGCCAGGCCGGGAAAGCAGCAGATAATAAGGTCAAGAATGTGTATTGTATGTGGAATCATAATCCTTCTAAAATACTTTCAGGCTTATAGAGGCCAGTTATAACCTAAACCTCCTTAGGAGAAATAGAAGCAAATTGTAATAAGCAAAAAAAAAAAAAAAAAAAAAAAAAAAAAAAAGTACCCAAAGTGATTAAGATCAGAATTTCAGGAATTCTTTGGGTGGCAAGAGAGTTTGGGAAGAACAGGCTTGTGTTTCTTCACTGTGCTGTTCTGAGCAATTTTTAAGATGCTGAGACATTTTAAGATTTTGTATTGGGACATAACCTGAGGGCACAATCCCTAGGAGGGTCCCTGGGAACCGGAAGACTTCAGGGAAGTTAGGGGAGGGGGAAGTCTGAACACAGCGCTGCTGTGTGTGCCCCAAATCTGTTCTTTGGTTTAAGAAATTTCCCCTTGTTCCGGTCACCTGACTACATAATTCCAGCCTCTTGTTACAGCTTGGACATACAACTTCCTAACTGTCTCTTTGCTTCCATCCTCGGCTCTCTCTAATCTAGTCCCCTTGATAATAGCCAGTGAGCTAAGAAAGAAAAGATCTGATCATTTCGTTCCCTAGCATAAACTTCCTCAGTTGTTTATTGCAGACTTTCAGATAAATCCACACTCCTTAGCCAGGTCACAAGGCTCTCTGTGATGTGGTTCCTGTCTCCTTGGCATTGCCTGGGTCCCCTCCCCCTTTGCCACCCATGGTACCGCTATGCCAGCTGTATTAAGCTACTTACTGGTCCTAGAGAGAATCACATTCTTTTCTGCTTTGAAATTTTGCATGCACTGTACCTGAATCGAGTTTCCTCCCCTTCATCCGTCTCCCTCTCTCCTGCCTGCTTATCTGCTACGTGTCCAAGATTCAGCATGGCCATTGTCTCCTCTGGGGAGACCTTTCCAACCCCAATTTGGGTTGGGTATCCCTCTGTTGAAGCTCCACTCACACATGGCACTACCCTCTGCGTGCTGTCTCCAGTGTGAAGCACAGGTCTGGAACGTGATGGTTTGAATGGGTGACTGCCTGTATGAGGTAGTACATTGTAGTGATCACTGGCACAGACTTTAGAGCCAGTGGGTCTGGGACCAAATCCTGGCTCTGCTGCTTTCTTGCTGTGTGACCTTGAGCAGGTTACTTAACCTTGCTGTGCCTTTGTTGCTTATGGATAAAACAGGAACAATAATAGTATCTACTTCATGAGGTTGTAGGGGATTCAAGATTAGGATTGTATAAAGCACTTAGAACAGTACCTGACTTGAAATAAGCCTGGTATAAATGTGACTTCTTATTGTTACATCTGCTCAACTCTGATAAACTTTCCTTGATCTTGCACAGGAATAATCCCTTTCCCATTCCATCCCTGCCATTTTATTTATTTATTTATTTGTTATTTATGGCAAATACCTCTAGGTATCTAATTACCTCCATTCTCTGGGGAAAAGAATATTAGGAAAGGTAAAAACAAGCTGTAAGTTGTTTTCTCAGGTTCTGCTCAGGTAGTTTGTGTAGGCAGAGGCAGGGGGCACGTCACGGGCAGCTTATCCAGAATGTTTGACTCTGGTGATTGGCTTGGTGCTCAGTTGGTCTTTTCCTTTCTTTAAGGAAACAAATGGATCTCCAAACAGTGAAATTGGTTTTCAAGCAACTACTGCTTGATACGACTTCTGAGGGTCACTTAGGATGTGCCCCATGGGATTGTTAATGTGTCTTTCTTCTTCTTCTCCTTTTTTTCGGCTGCTCCATGTGGCATGGGGGATCTTAGTTCCCCAACCAGGGATCAAACCCATGCCCCCTGCATTGTAAGCACAGGGTCTTAACCACTGGACCGCCAGGGAAGTCCTCACTTTCTTCTTATCCTTCTAATCAGTCTCTTGAAAAAACAAAAGATCCCAAAGCACAAATCGAGCAAAAACTCTTTAGACTGTTTTATCTCTTGAGTTTGTAATACGTGATTTAAAGTCCTTTAATTGGTTCAGAATAGGATTTCTTTGCCAGATTTAACCTTTTCTAGGTTCCTTCTTTAGGCTTCACTTTATCTGGATGCTGTATTCCATAGTGGACATCTGACCTCCTGGCTTTTGTAAACATGTCAGGGCAAGTGTGTCTTTGTGGGTTTTTGATGCTATGGCTGAAATGTAAAATTCACAGAACTGTTCTTTAAGGAGAGTTCCTCCAAACATTCTTCCAGCCTTCAGGTGACAGCTAATTAATTAACACAGCTAATTAATTACCACAGTTTTAAATTAATTAGTCCTCATTCTATTTGGGAACTTTTAACTTTTACATTTCTTCCTGTTTTAAAAAATAAATGTATTGGTTACAAATAAATGTATTGGTTACCAGAAAGTAATGACACATGACCCAGTAAAAGATAATAATAAAATTTGCCTCTAATTTTAGCCACCTGGTGGTTTATAGTCTCTATCTTTGTGAAAATTGTCATTTTATTAATTTGTCATTTTGTTTTATTCTGTACATATACAAGAATATACTCTTGGATGTAAAAGAGCCAGGAATGTATAGAACAGGTCACAGGGAAACCTCCTTGAATTATTGTACGGTAAATGAATTGCTGATCATGCTACTTTTTAGTTTTGTTTTCTCAAAGAAGTGTTATTTGTCATCAAATTATAGGGTAACCCTGCAATGTATTTAGTAAGAAAGATTCTTTTCTTCTTTACTTATGGAAAGGGAGGATGACAGCATAATAGCATACCAACATAGTAACAGCAAACGATAAACAAGATACACCATAGGGTAAAGTAAGGACTTCGGCGGCTGTGGGGATTTAGAAGCTAAGGAAGGCTCACAGGTTCAGTTCTTCTAATACTTTGAGGCAGGGTCTAGGAGTGGGATAGTCTGAGAGATGGATTTCCTGGCAAACTTCACATAACTTAAAAATCCTTCATGTGACCAGTGAATCATGCTGGGCCAGAGTCTAAGAATTTCTTAAATTATGTTTCGGACATCATACATCTAACCGCTAATACACAGCTACCGCAGAGCTTGAGAAGTTGCATTTGCCGTCACATTTAGGTTCTCCAGGGAGGCGAAACTGAGGACAAAACAAAGCAAAACTTGAGAAAGGCATGACTTTTGAATAAGCATTGTCACCTAGAGATGCCACCCCCCGCCCCCCCCGCCCAGTAAACAAGTAAATAAATTGAGCCACCGAAGCATTGTCATACCACATGGGGGTCTGTTGGGACCAGCATCTGATGGACTCCTGGTGGGTCAGCAGGATACGGCTCTCTGTGCTTCTTTCTCCAGGAGCGAGCTGGCTGAGACCTGCTCCATGGGGTTTAGCCTCCAAAGAGCTTGAGAGGGAGATGTTATTTTCATAACTAAGTGTGGATTATGTGTTTGGAAGGGAAATGAGCTAAAATGCACTTCTGTGACTTGAATTTTCCCCCCCAAGTGACCTTTTTTTGGTCATTTGTTTTCTGAAGGTCAATGCCACTTGCTTACAAATTACATCTATGAAATCGTGCAAGGTTAGTTGGGGTGCAAACCAAGATAGACCATCATGCTTTGCTAACCTCTTATGCACACGTGGGCACACAGTGCGTGCCCACGGGTGAGATCCACGGGGTATGCTCACCGCCTAGGATGACGGTGGACTCGTGGGAGGCCCTCAGTCAGTGTTTCTTGGTAATGGTGGGTAAATAGCCAGATGGATGGATGACTGGTTCAAGGTGACTTGGCTAGTGAGAAGCTGGATGCAAGCTCCATTCCCCACTGCCCCAGTCAGGGTCCCTAGTGGAAGGGCCAGAGCCCCTCTTCTCCATGAAGACATCATAGTCTGGCACAGGGTCTCGTCCATAACGGGCACCCTGGCAACTGGTAGGAAGGAAAAGTGGTAGGAAGGGAAGCTGGTAGGAAGGGAAGGTGAGATCGAGGATGAGTAGGAGGTTGTAAGTGTATGTGTAGGAGGGTCTGCACACACAGGGGTGGTCACTAAAGAGTTATTGACTTGATTGTATTGGGGAGACACAGAGAGTGGGACCCTTTGGTAATCCCCAGCACAGATTCTTCAAGATTTTCTAAAACAGCCTGGCTTTGCTCTAGCCATTCTCTGAGCTCCTGTGATATCCAGCAAAGAAAAGTTTTCTCTGAGAGTTGGGGTGGTGGATATTTAAATCTCCTAAGCGTCTCCTTTTCCATCATTAATTGTCTCTGCTCTTTTTTCTGACAGAGTTTTGAGTCAGAAACTGTATCTGGGGAGAGTTAGGGGAGATATTTGCTAAAATATTTCAGCTTTTATTGTTACTGTTTACTATTTACTTCTATTTCAGTTCAAAAGTTGAGTAAGTTAAGCTTTTAAAAAGTTGAAATAAAATAGAAGTTAAAGATGTTTATGCACAATTTGGTCATTCATGGAATTCATGGGATTCTTTTGTAAAATGTACTTTTTAAAAGAAAAGATTTAATATGATGAAAAGCAAATCTTCTTCCATGCCTGAGGCCCCGCCTCTCAGTTTTCTCCCTAAAGACCACAAATTATCCTCCCAGAGATATTCTGTGCATATTCAAGCATATATGTAAAAATCCTCACTGTATTACGAGGGTGTGTCAAAAATCATCTGCACTCTGGTTATATTAAAACACGTAAATTCTACAGCCAGAGTGCGGATAACTTTTGACTCACCCTGGTAGTTACCTAGTGCTGTGTAACAAATTGTTCTAAGACTTAGCACCTTAAAACAGCAGACATTTATTATTCACAGTTTCTCTGCATCAGGAATTGGGGAGCAGCTCAGTTGGGTAGTTCTGGCTCATGAGGTTGTAGCCAGGATGTTGGCCAGGGCGGTGGTCTCACTTGAAGGATTGATTGGGGCTGGGAGATCCACTTTCAAGGTGGTTGACTTGTATGTCTGTTGGCAAGAGGTTCAATTGCTCATCACTTGGACTCTCTCCAGAGGGCTGCTTTAGTGTCCTCACAGCATGGCATCTGACTTTCCCCAGAGCAGAGATCCAAGAGAGAAGAGTGCCTTTTACGACCTTGTCTCAGAAGTCACACACTCATTTCTGTCTTTTTCTCTTAACTAAGTCCAGCCTTCAAGGAGAGTGGAATTCAACTCCACCTTTTTAAAGAGAACGTCAAAGAATTTGTGGACGTATTTTTAAAAATACCACACCCACTTTTTTTTTTCCATAAAAGGAGTACACTGGAAATACATTCAGTTATATCTTACTTTCTTTACTTAACATCATATCTTAGAAATCATCTCCAATCGGTGCCTGTAGCTCTTACACATTCTTGTTGAAAGTCTTGGACTTCCTAGGTGGCGCAGTGGTTAAGAATCTGCCTGCCAATGCAGGGGACATAGGTTCGATCCCTGCTCCAGGAAGATCCCACAGGCCACGAGGCAACTAAACTTGTGCGTGACAAAAAAAAATAAATTTAAAGGGCTTCCTAGGTGGCGCAGTGGTTAAGAATCTGCCTGCCAATGCAGGGGACACGGGTTCGAGCCCTGGTCCAGGAAGATTCCACATGCCTCGGAGCAACTAAGCCCGTGTGCCACAACTATAAAAAAAAAAAAAAAAAAGTCTTGTATTTTTCTAGTAGTGGGTGTATTCTACAATCGGTTCCCTACTGATGGATGTTTAGGTAGTTTCCTCTTTTTGATATGTTAAACAATGCTGTAGTGAAAATCCCTCCACAGATGTGCAATCATATATGGAGCCTAAATTCTTAGAAATGGTATTGCTACGAGGAAGGATGTGCATATTTAAGATTTTGAGAGGCTTCCCTGGCGATCCAGTGGTTAAGACGCCATGTTCCCAATGCAGGGGGCACGGGTTTGATCCCTGGTCAGGGAACTAGATCCCACATGCTGCATGGCACTGTCAAAAAAAAAAAAAGATTTTGATAACTTTTATCAAATTTCCTTTTCAAAGAGGTTATACCAAATAGTGCCCCCCTGACACTCTACAAGTGCTGTGCTTGCTTCCCCAGCTTTGCCCACTCGGTATATCCCCCAACTTTTTGAATCCTAGAGGTGAAAAATGATGTCCATTGCCATTTAACGCACGTCTCTTTTAGTATGCATGAGATTGAGTTTACTTTTATATATTTAAAAACTGTTGGTATCTGTTTTTCTGTGATGTGGCCGCTTATGTCCTTTGCACATTTTTCAAGTTGCCTTTTGGTCTTGTTTGTCTTGATTTTTATTTTAAGGAAGTTAGACCTCTGTCTGTTATAGGAATTGCATACCTTTTTATGGGACTGTTTTGACTGTTTGCACTGGAGTAATTTATCCTTTTAGTTTTAGTAATTTCCCGTAATTGACACTTGGGAAAACAAAGTATAGGCTGTGATAGCACTCTTAGAAACTTCAACTTTGTTTCCTGGAATCTTTGAATGCTCTGTTTTGCTTTTTATTCTATAACTTCTTAAATCCTGAGGGATTAAGTATTTCAAATCTCGCCTTTCTCCCTTTCTTTTTAATTAGCAGGTTATATTTTATCAAGCACACACCCTTTCAGGATCAAATTCTTTCTTACGTTGTAAGAATTCCTGTTCAAAACAAAGTTTAAAATCTATAGATAGCAGTATCATTTCATACCCACCCTGCGCCATCTGAAAATGTGAGGTGTATCACTTTGATCTTGGCTTCCCGTCTCCCGAAATGAATTCATGGTAAGTAATCATCTGTGATGAAGTGCCATCAAAGTATTGTTTCTGAGGTTGTGTCTCCCAGCCAGATGTCCTTTTTTGGATTCCATCTGTTGAAAGAATCGACCAAAATATACAGAGATTGATGACAAATCCTATGTGTAGAGGACCAGTGAATTGTGGAAGCCTACCCATGGCTTGTGTTTGATGAGAGGGAGGATGGAGATACACAAATGTCAAAGATTGTTGGGACAGACAATTTTGAAGCTTCTGAAAAGGGTAGCTCTATGGAGAAACACAGACCATGTTGGTATATACTTATTCAGTCTGCAAGGGAAAGTCTAATCTTATGTATGCATGCAAGATCGTCAGATGAAAAAAATTCTCCGTTGTTACTAGTTTTATGGACTCTACTCCAGCTCATTCCTTCTCTTTCCTTCTGTACTTGGTCATCCATGTGATAGTTGAGTCTTGATATGGGGTGAAGTAAAAGCTGCTTTTCAGTCTTTCAATCTACCAAGTGGTATTTTGGACCCGAGGAGGCTATTTAAAGTGGGTTACCCACCATGTAACAGACACTGTGTGAGGGGCTGGGGGTACTACAGTGACAAACAGTGATGAACACAGCTTCTGCTGTCCTGGAGCCTCAGCCTCCGGGAGTGCTGCAGAGGAAAGAATTCTGATGCTGTGTAAGGGAGAACGTGGGGGTAGTTTGCTGGGACAGGTGGGAAGAGCAGGAGGGCAGGCTGGGTGGTGACAAACAGAAAGGAGAGATTGGGCCTCTAGATCTCTGACAGCGAGGGCTCCGCCCCTCTGCTGGACTCCCCTCCATCTGGAAGACTGTGCTGTGCACAGAGGATGGATAAATGAATGATGGCCGTGTGCAAACGTGGCTACTGTATCAGGCGGACAGAATTGGGTGGTCACTGTGGTTTTTGTTTGTGTTTGTGATTTACAGTGTTGTGAGTTTCTGGTGCGCAGCAGAGTGATTCAGTTATACACACAGGTATGCGCGCACACACACATATATATACACTTCTCGCATTCTTTTCAAGTATGGCTCATTACAGGATATTGAATATAGTTCCCTGTGCTATACAGCAGGTCCTTGGTCCTTGTTATTTATCTATTTTATATGTAGTAGCTTGTATCTGCTAATCCCAAACACCTCCTCACCCCTGCTTTGGTAATCATAAGTTTTTTTGCTATGTCTGTGAGGGGGTAGTCAGCTTTTAATGTTATATTTTGCAGAATGTAAATTTTATGATTTCATAGATTCTTTCCGTCTAAGCCATCAACGCCTCAACTGTCAGTTTGCATTTACAGACATTGGCTTTTGGCTGAGCATGGTAACTGAACAACTATTAAAGTACTAGCCATGTTAAAAATCATTTTTACCTTTCTAATTCCATGACAGGAGACTATGGTAAGGAATAGAGTTGACGACCAAAATGGGGGTGGTGATGCACGTCACTCAGTGTTCAGCTGGTGAATGGGCTGGTCCCAGGGGTCAAGACAGCTTCACATACTCGTGTGGTGTCTTGGCAGGATGGCTGGAAGGCTGCGGCCAGCAGGGGTGATCAACTGGAGCACCTACAGGCAGCCCCTCCAGCATACTGGCCTCAGAGGGTCAGTGGTCAGTGAACAAGGCAGAAGCTGCATGGCCTTTTGTAATGAAAACCACACAGCATCACTCCCACCATATTCTACTGGCTATCAAGTAGTCATAGCGGTCAGGCCACATTCAGAGGGAGGAGAATCAGACCCCACTTCTCAATGGGAGGAGGGTCAAAGGATTTGCAGCCTTCTTTAAAATACCACACTATCTGATTTCAGGGTGTGCCAAAATGCTCAGATTATTTATTTATAGATCTATGTTTTTAATAACTTAAACTGGTTTAAGAAAATTTTAGCGGTTCCTAAATGCAGTGATGTTATTTTATATTATCCAGTGATGATCAGAGCACTGTATCTACAGTACTTACTACAGCAAATCTCAATGCCATGTATTTCTCATGTAATTCCCATAACTATAGTACACTAGCAAAGCAGGTCTTGGGCCCTAATCTGGGCCACTCCTTATGCTCTTTTTACACGTTGTTTCTTTGTCATGTCTAAGAGGCAGGCATTTATTCTTACCAAGGAGAAGCAGTATGTGCTGGTTAGGTAGCTACCAGTCTCAGTGCCCCCTTTTCGTTTAGAGTGTGCAAGTTTAGAGCTGTCCTGGAGAAGCGGGATTCTGCCTTTTGGCCAGTGGGGCTCTTCACTGGTGAGGGCGGCCAGCTGCTGGGAGAGGAGACCTGGACCCATTCTGCTTGAGCTTTCTGTTTGTACTTTTATAACCTTCCTGGGGGCTTAAGGATGCTGCTATCCGGTAGGAAGACCCTTATTATGGACCCCTAGCCATCCCCCACGGTGCCCCTGGCCCACCTGCAGCCACAGTGGGCTGTGGGAATGAGGAATCAGGGCAGGGAGGCACTGTTCTCTTCCCTGGATGGGGGCACACGAGGGGTTCTGATGGGGCCCTTGGGACAATGGCCACAGGCATGGCCAAGACATCCAGCACCTCTCAGCTGTTATGTGCTGTGAGGGTCTACCAGAATAAAGGTATTATTGGAGATCCAGAGACATCAGGCTTTCTCTCTAAATGAGGACGATTAACACTTTTTTGGGGCCTTTGGCGTCAGGGCCTTGGACATGGTGAGTTCAAAGAATCTTGGAAAGACTTTCTCTCTCCCCAACTTTCTTTCTTCTGTTTGAACTTCATGCAGGTTGGATGCCTTCAACTCTGTTTCCATAAATGGCCAGACCAGATGAAGTTTGGGTTGTACCCAATGGCTTTTTGGTGTCATTTAACTCTCTGAACCGAGAATTCCATGCTTAAAGAAACTCAGGGGAATTGACACATGAGATATGGAGGGGGACATTTTTATTAATGCTATTTTAACAAATACATTATGATTATTGACATCATGAGCTGCAGCAATAAAGTAAGATTACTCTGTCACTCTCCAGCTAGTGAGATTTGCTGTAGTAAGTACTGCAGATACAGTGCTCTGATCATCACTGGATAATATAAAACAACACCATTGCTTTTAGGCACTGCTAAAACTTTTTTTTAAACCAGTTCAAGTTAGTCAAGACCTGGATCTATAAATAAATGATTTGAGCTTTTGCACATCCTGAAATCAGATAGTGTAGTGGGTTAAAGAAGGTGTCTTGGACTCCCGGGACCAGCCCATTCACCAGCTGAACACCACTGAGTGACCTTGTCAATGTCACATGGGACAGAAGGATCATTTAGACAAGCCTTACCCAGATTCCTGACTCACAAATCATAATATATAATAAAGCGGATAGTTTAGGCTGCTCAATGTGGAGTGATTTGTTACTGGGCAAAAGGTAACTGGGACGTGACTTAACGATGCTTCTAAACTGGTGAAAACTGAGTGGGTGGAAAGATGGCCAAGGTGAGAGGTACGGAGAGGGTTAAAGCAGTTCCAAGGGGGCGGGGGAGACTGCAGGTGACAGGGGGGCTCCATGTGGCCAGCTCTTCTCTTTGGTGCGTGCATTTCCCCCTTTGGAGTCACTCTAAGAAATGGAATACGCTCAGTTATTCAAGCACGTAAACCACCAGGGTATAGCAAACCAGACTGCATTATTAAGCTGGCTTTCCAGAACAAGGTGTTCCTTTGTTGTAATAATTCCTTGTGAGAATTTTACAGGGAAATAAGCTTTTCATCTCTACGTAAAAGCTTCAGTTGGTATCAGGCCATATTATTAAATAAGGATTAAAAATAGCCCTGGAGTTTTTAAAGCATAATTCACATAGGAGGATGAAGAGCACGTTTCATTTTGTTCGTCCGTGTACTTCTTATGAGTTGAGTCCACCCACTGTGACAATGAACTTGAACATGGACAAAACTAAGTCTTTGGCCTGAATTTAAAGCTAAGAGCAGTTGGGGTCCGTGGTTAAGCTAATTGGGTCAAGGACGGTCACCCACCTAATCCACCTAGTAAGACACTGATTGTCACGACAGTTGAAAGGAGTAAATACTATACCTACTTGGGAATTTAGGGTTCATAGCCTTGTCAGAAAGTTCAGATCTCTTTCAAAATTTTAAGATCTCAAATATATTCCTTGGGATCTAGGTGCAGTGAGGAATGATATGGTCCCTAAGTTCTAGGGTTACGGAGGCGTGAGAGGCATGTTTGAAGATAGAGCGTAATCCCCTTTGTGGCCCGGACCAAGGACCCTAAGAAACACACTCCACGGTAAAATACAGACTGGTGAGCAAAGCTTGCTCCTCCACTGGGGACAGGTGGCCTGAGCCATTGGTGGTTGGGTGTGCAGACAAAACCGATCTAGAAAATGCTTTCAATTTTGCAGGCGTTTATTTCTTTAAGAAAGAAAACTCAATTTTTCTTTTCTAAAGTAGGCCTGGCTGCACTTAGGATACGTTTTTCCTTTACAAGAAGTGTGATGCATAATGTTTTTGTCACGGGATGTGTGAGTGTAATCACAGTAGATGATACCAACAAAGACGTGAAAATAAGGACCACCGGGGGCTGGGGGGCGGGGTGGTGATTCTTATTCTGCAAGGAGCCTTGTTTCTGCCCCTGGGTTCTGTGGGTTGTTGCTGCCCTGGCTGGCTCTTTTGTTGCTCCACTAGAGGGCAGAAGAGGGACGAGAAGGGACGGACGTCCAGCTGGGTGGTTTCCTGTCCAGTTAGCCTCCCCTCTGCCTCGCAGAGAAGTTAGAGACACCGAGAAGACCTACACGTGGTCTGCACTGTACTGTAGCCATGGTGGTGATACACTGGCCTTTTACCTGCACGCAGCCCAGGACCGCCCTTCCTGCTGACCTTGGCAGAATAATGGGTGGTGATATGAGAGTCCAGCGGCGTGGTCCAACTTTCTCTTCACCTGCCCGCCGACCCTCATCCCTCCCAGCCGCAGGGTGGTCTGCTCCCCTGCACCACTCCACCTGGCTGCATCCTGCCCTAACCAAGAGGTGGGGATAAGACCAGTGGGGACTTTGCTGGCACAAACTCTACAGGAAGAAGGGAGAAGATGATGCTGAGCTGAGAAAAGCTTGGGCAGAGGGTGCCGGGAGAAAGGTTATTGGTGTGTCTCATGACTGTGGGTATCCTTCAGTCTCTAAGGGAAACTCGCAGGTAGGAATTCCAGAGTTCCAGCAGGGGCATTAAATTCCGACGCCTGCCATATCAGAATCTCCCCAAAGAAGCTTTCCTGCATTCCTTGCCCCTAACAGAATTTGCTAAATTAGTAAAGAATTTAGTACATTAGAAACTGTCCCGTTTCTACTGGTTTTTCCTCATGTCATCTCTGCTACCCACTTAAAGGGTTTACATACATTTAGAACACTTTACCTTTCATAGGACATTCCTTCCCCAACTTTGCGATTGATTGGGCATTGTTCCTTTAGTCCTTGGCAAAGAAATTCACCTTCTGTTGAATATTGTTTCCGTGAGAAAGTCAGTGAACACATCAGTTCAACTCCATCATCTTTCCTAGGAATGTGGGCCACTTATTAAGCATGTCTTTCCCCTAAAAGGTAGCAGTGGGTGATGTTTAAGTAACAGAATTCCTTTTTAATCTGCAGTCCAGATTTTCAGAACTATACCTTATTCTGGCAAATTCGGTGAATTAGCTTTTCAAGGTTTGTAGAGTATGACTTACTAAGTTCTTCCCGCATCAGTAGTGGAATAAAAATGGAACGAGCTAAAAATCCCCTGAAATTATTAAATCGGTTCACAGACAATAATTATGGGAAGTGAGTTTATAGCTTTAAATTCTATCCACTGTTTGTGCGATTTCGGAACGTTCTCAACACAATGGGTTCCCCAAACTGGGTCAGGAATGGAGTAAAGCCCGGGAATTCTGAAGCTGACTCTTCTCTGGGGGTGGGGTCTCTCCTCCTGCCACATTGTCACCGTCCCGTCCACCTTGAGGATGTGTTGACACGTCAGACACTGAGTGTTTCTGTTCACAGTGTGGCGGAGTGCTGACCCTCAGTGTGTTTGGGGGGGTAGTAGTGATTGATTGATTGACTCATGCATTCATCGATTCAGCAAACATTCTCAAGCATTCTTTATTTTTTTAAAATATTTATTTATTTATTTGGTTGTGCTGGGTCTTAGTTGTGGCAGGTGGGCTCCTTAGTTGTGGCTCAAGGGCTCCTTAGTTGTGGCATGCATGTGGGATCTAGTTCCCTGACCAGGGATCAAACAGAGGCTCCCTGCATTGGGAGCATGGAGTCTCAACCACTGTGCCACCAGGGAAGTCCCCTCTAGCATTCTTAAGGACCCCAAATTCCATAAAAGAAAATCTATTATTTTTGCACAATTTTGTCTTTCAGAACAAGGTTTTGTTTCCTGGTTTGGGGCACCCAATGTTTTGTGCCGTTTTTACCCTCGTGCCGAATGAGACGGTGTCAAACCAAGCCCCCTCAGCTTCCTCTTCTCCTGGTGTCGTTGGAGGGTCTCTATGACCAGGGTCTCACAGATCATTATCAGTGAGTGTGGATTGGGACAGAGCCAGGGTCCAGGGAACCAGAGCAGGTCTGGTTTACGTGGTGCCTGAGGGTGGGCTGCACAAGCGTGGCACGTAGCCCACCTAGGATACCTAAGACCTAATCAATCCTCCCCCGGCCCTTTAAATCCCCTCGATTCTCTTATTTTCATATCTGCGTGGATGCCTTCATTTTGGCCACAAATAAACGAGAACCCTCACAGGATCCTCACATTCTGTTTTCTTCCTGAAATACACAGAGCATGTCTTTTCCTATTTAGTTAATTGCCCATAGGCACCCCAGTGTACAATATTTTCAAGTTATTCTATACAGAAAGTGATATTTTGTTGCTTTATCTCTGAATCCCAGTTTTCCAAGCCTTACTTTGCTTTGCCCCTGAACACAAACTTGAAATAAGGCACTTCTGTTAAGTTACTGGCCTTGCCCAGATTGGATTTAGGATAATAAGTGAACACCTTTAGAAAACAATAGCCTCTCCTCCTGTGGTGTCGGTGTGCCTGTCTCCATGAGCAGATGAAGGGATCCACTGGATTTCCTGGGCCATAGTAAGATTTGCAGCAAGTTAGGGACACCAGTTTCCTGGCCACTTATCGTAACTGTCGTTTCTGAAAACAGGAGCCTTTGAAAGGTTTGTGAACTACTCTGGTCCAGAGGGCTGGTCTCAGGCCCACTGGCTTTTTGTTTGGTTTTGTTTTTTTTAAACATGTTCTTTTTTTGTAAAATTAATTGATTAATTTTTGGCTGCATTGGGTCTTCATTGCTGTGCATGGACTTTCTCTAGTTGCGGCAAGTGGGGGCTACTCTTTGTTGCGGTGCTCGGGCTTCTCATTGCGGTGGCTTCTCTTGTTGTGGAATCACTGGCTCTAGGTGCGTGCGGGCTTCAGTAGTTGTGGCCTGTGGGCTCAGTAGTTGTGGCACACAGGCTTAGCTGCTCCACATCGTGTGGGATCTTCCCAGACCAGGGATCAAACCTGAGTCCCCTGAATTGGCAAGCGGATTTCCAACCACTGCACCACCAGTGAAGTCCCCCACTGTCTTTTTTTGACCTCATCAGTCAGGGTTAGGGAATCTTGAAGCAGGCTAGCACCCCCACCAACATTTTCTCTTCCAGGGGTGAGAATGGGGAGAGAGTTACAATATTCGCCAAAAAAAGCTGTGGCACAGGAAAGACTTATGTATAATAAAGCCAGGACATTAACCTTGGCCTTGGTCAGCCGGTTAGATGTTTCTCCTAGTTTTGAACTTGGCTGATCCCCTTTGATTTGAGGCCACAGACCTTCCCTGTTGCGTGGGTGAAGCCAGGCCAGAGAATATAGTCATATAACTACCAGTGAGAAATGGGGGGAGGTAAAGCTTCCAGATAATTCTGTAATGTCTGATGTCTTCTAAAATCTCTCTGTTCAAATTGCTAACATCTGCAAGGTGGTACTGAGTGTCTCCGCTCTCTGGCAAAGAACTTTCAAGTTCAGCAAGTTAATTATCCATGACCTAGGAACCCCGGACCTTGTAAGAATTCTCAGATTACAAGGAAATATAAAATGAAATCTAATTGTTAAAATGGGAGTAGTTACCCTGTTGAGCATAGTTCCAGTACAATTTTGTGATTTTCCTAAACTCCATACGTTTTGGGGCGGCGGGGAGGGATTCTGACTCTGATTTTCCTGCTTTTGAAGCATAAAGCCAACTTTTCCTATTTTATACACAATGTGATTTTATGTACCCCTGGTTGATTCTTTTGTCTCTTTTCACTGATGCAAGATGACAGGCTGATTAGAAACCAAACTTGTGAGGCCTGAGGTTTCTGGTTAGTAATGTAGGCTTACCTTCAACTGTCAGTCGGCAGGAGGAAAGGGAGCAGCAGGGAAAATTAGCAAGTTGATGTAGCTTCGGTTTCTTTTTTTCTTTTTTTGGGGGTACACCAGGTTCAATCATCTGTTTTTATACACATATTCCCGTATTCCCTCCCTTCCTTGACTCCCCCCACCTCGAGTCCCCCCCACCCTCCCCGCCCCAGTCCTCTAAGGCATCTTCCATCCTTGAGTTGGGCTCCCTTTGTTATACAACAACTTCCCACTGACTATTTTACACTTGGTAGTATATATATGTCTGTGCTACTCTCTCGCTTCGTCTCCGTCACCCCCCGCCCCCTCCCATACCTCGAGTTCTCCAGTCCATTCTCTGTATCTGCATCCTTGTTCTTGTCACTGAGTTCATCAGTACCATTTTTAGATTCCGTATATGTGAGTTAGCATACAATATTTGTCCTTCTCTTTCTGACTTACTTCACTCTGTATGACAGATTGTAGTTCTATCCACCTCATTACATATAGCTCCATCTCATCCCTTTTTATAGCTGAGTAATATTCCATTGTATATATATGCCACATCTTCTGTATCCATTCATTTGTTGATGGGCATTTCGGTTGCTTCCATGTCCTGGCTATTGTAAATAGTGCTGCAATAAACATGATGGTACAAGTTTCTTTTGGGATTATGGTTTTCTTTGGGTATATGCCCAGGAGTGGGATTACTGGATCATATGGTAGTTCTATTTGTAGTTTTTTAAGGAACCTCCAAATAGTTTTCCATAGTGGCTGTACCAACTTACAGTCCCACCAACAGTGCAGGAGAGTTCCCTTTTCTCCACACCCTCTCCAACATTTGTGGTTTCCAGACTTTGTGATGATGGCCATTCTTATTGGTGTGAGGTGATACCTCATTGTGGCTTTGACTTGCATTTCTCTGATGATGAGTGATGTTGAGCATCTTTTCATGTGTGTGTTGGCCATCTGTATGTCTTCTTTGGAGAAATGTCTATTTAGGTCTTCTGCCCATTTGTGGATTGGGTTATTTGCTTTTTTGGTATTAAGCTGCATGAGCTGCTTGTATATTTTGGAGGTTAATCCTTTGTCCGTTGTTTCATAGGCAATTATTTTTTCCCATTCTGAGGGTTGCCTTTTAGTCTTGTTTATGGTTTCTTTTGCTGTGCAAAAACTTTTAAGTTTCATGAGGTCCCATTTGTTTATTCTTGATTTTATTTCCATGATTCTAGGAGGTGGGTCAAAAAGGATGTTGCTTTGATGTATGTCATAGAGTGTTCTGCCTATGTTTTCCTCTAGGAGTTTTATAGTGTCTGGCCTTACATGGAGGTCTTTAATCCATTTGGAGTTTATTTTTGTGTATGGTGTTAGGAAGTGTTCTAATTTCATTCTTTTACATGTTGCTGTCCAGTTTTCCCAGCACCACTTATTGAAGAGGCTGTCTTTTTTCCATTGTATACTCGTGCCTCCTTTGTCAAAGATAAGGTGTAGCTTCGGTTTCTTAAACATGAAGGTGTAGGTCTGAATGGAATAAAGTTGCATTTAAATTAAAAAATACCTTCCCACTATGCTAGTGATCTGGTATCGCCCCTTGTATGTTACATAATTGCCCCTCTCCTTTCCAAGGAGTTTTGTTAGTGCTGGAAGCTGTTGATTTATTTGTTTGCTATTCTTGTTGAAGTTGCAAAAAATTTTTAGGGATAATCCCATTATTTCATTAAACAAGACAACGGCAGGAGAAACTGATTACCTAATTGACTAGACATGTCTATTGATCCTTTAAAATGAAGCAAAGATTTTCAGTGATACATCATCCATGAGATCTACTACAAACTTTAATCTAGAAAACCAAATCTATTTAGTACCCTATGTTACTTTTCGGTGTACCGGGTGATTTAATTAATTTTTTAAAATTGAAGTATAATTGACATACACCATTATATTAGTGTCAGGTGTACATAATGATTTGATATTTATATATATAGCAAAATGATCACCACAATGTGTAGTTAATGTCCATCACCACACATGGTTACAAAATTTTTTCTTTCTTGTGATGAGAACTTTTAAGATCTACTCTCTTAGCAACTTTCAAGTATGCAGTATGGTGTTATTAATTATAGTCACCATGCTGTACATTACATCTCCATGACTTATTTACTTTATAATTGGAAACATACACCTTTTGGCCCCCTTAACACATTTCCCCTCCATCCCCACCTCTGGCAGCCATCAATCTGTACTCTGTATCTATAAGCTTGTTTGTTTGCTTGTTTTGCTTTTTTTTTTTAAATTCTACATATAAATAAGATTATATGGTCTTTGTCTTTCTCTGTCCGACTTATTTCACTTAATATAATGCCCTCAAAATCCATCCATCTTGTCACTAATGGCAAGATTTCAATCTTTTTAAATAGCTGAATAATATTCCATTGTGTGTGTGTATGTGTGTGTGTATGTTTGTGTGTGTGTATATGTGTGTGTATGTATATGTGTGTGTATGTGTGTGTGTATATGTGTGTATATGTGTGTGTGTGTATGTGTGTGTATGTGCATGTGTGTATATATGTGTGTATGTATATGTGTGTATATGTGTGTATGTGCATGCATGTATATGTGTGTTTATGTGCATGTATGTGTGTATGTGTGTGTATATATGTGTGTATGTGTGTGTATGTATATGTGTGTGTATGTGCATTGTGTGTATGTATGTGTGTATGTGTGTATATGTGTGTGTATGTGTGTATATATGCTTGCATGTATGTGTGTGTGTGTGTATGTGTGTGTATGTATATGTGTGTATATATGTTTGTGTATGTATATGTGTGTGTATGTTTGTGTGTATATATATGTGTTCATGTATATGTGTGTGTATGTGTGTGTGTGTGTGTGTATATCTGTGTGTGTATGTGTGTATATGTATGTGTGTGTATGCATGTATATGTGTGTGTATGTATATCTGTGTATGTGTATGTGTGTGTGTGTATGCACATCTTCTTTATTCATTCATCTTCTGGTGGACACTTAGCTTGTTTCCATGTCTTGGCTATTGTAAATAGTGCTGCAATGAACATGGGGATGCACATATCTTTTTGAGTTGGTGTTTTCATTATTTTTAATTTTTTGAGGCTGCACCAATTTACATTCCCACCAACAGTGCTCTAGGGTTCCTTTTTCTCTACATCCTCTGCAACACTTGTTATTTTTTTGTCTTTTTTTTTTAAATTTATTTATTTGGCTGTGCCAGGTCTTAGTTGCGGCATGCAGGATCTTTTAGCTGCGGCATGAGAACTCTTAGTTGTGGCATGTGGGATCTAGTTCCCTGACCAGAGATTGAACCTAGGCCCCCTGCATTGGGAGCGTGGAGTCTTAGCCACTGGACCACCAGTGAAGTCCCTTTTTTGTATTTTTGATAATAGCTATTCTAAAACAGGTGTGAGGTGGTATCTCATTGTGGTTTTGATTTGCATTTCTCTGATGATGAATGATGTTGAGCATCTTTTCATGTGCCTGTGGCAATCTACATGTGTTCTTTGGAAAAATGTCTGTTCAGAGCCTCTGCTCATTTTAAAATCAGATTTTTTTTTCTTTTTGCTGTTGAGTTGTACAGATTCTTTATATATTTTGGATATTAGTCCCTTATCAGATATATGATTTGCAAATATTTTCTGACATTCAGTAAATTGCCTTTCCATTTTGGTGATGGTTTCCTTTGCTGTGCAGAAGCTTTTTAGTTTTATGTAGTCCCACTTGTTTACTTTTGCTTTTGTTGTCTTTTCTTTTGGTGTCAAATCCAAAGATATTGTCAAGACTGATGTAAGGAGCTTTTTGCATATGTTTTCTTCTAGGAGTGTTGTGGTTTCAAGTCTTGCATTCAAGTCTTTAATCAATTTTGAGTGAATTTTTGTGTATAATATAACATAGTAGTCCAGTTTCATTCTTTTGTTTGTTGCTGTCAGTTTTCTTAACACCATTTATTGAAGAGACTGTCCTTTCCCCGTTGTATATTCTTGGCTCCTCTGTTGTAAATTAATTGACTATACCTGCGTGGGTTTATTTCTGGGCTCTCTATACTGTTCCACTGATCTATGTGTCTGGTTTTATGCCAGTACCATACTATTTTGATTACTATACTTTGTAATGTAGTTTGAAATCAGGAAGTGTGAGTTTTCAGCCTTGGTCTTCTTTCTCAAGATTTCTTTGATTATCGATGTGTTTGGGATTTAATTTTATGTTTTGAATATCTTTGATAGCTATAGTGACCAGCTGTAGTAATTAATATAGCTTCTTAAAAGTGTCTTGAACCTTTTGGAATGAGATTAACAAGCTTACCTTTACCAAAGGAACTTTAATGGCTTTGCCACTTCATCAAACACCTGTAAGAAGATGTAGAAAGTGTTGCCAAAATGGACCCTTTCATGCTGTGTATGAGGAAATAGACAGACAGTGTTAGCTTGTGGGAAAGTTAAAGGTTTCTGGGACTGGTGTCCTCCCTTGAGTTGGCTCTGGGGAAAACACGAGGCACCACTTCTTAACAGACAGTGGCTTTTTTCTAGACAATTCTCTGACATTCAGGCTTTCATGGAAGGCTGGTGTGGTGATTTTTAGACCAGTGGATTCTTCCAGAACTCACATATCATATCACACAGGTGATCCCTGCTTTCTACCTGAAAAGTTAATCACAAAGCCATGTTTCAATGTTAAATGGAAAGCATTCTAAAATTCGCATTGTCATAAGAATTCCCTCAATAACCTTTAAGATATTTCTGATTAACTGACTAGTTGCAGTTTGAACAAAAAATATTATAAATTTCCCAGTTGCCTCCCTCCCTGGCCCCAATCCATACAACTTTCATAAGTTGGTTGTTGAAACCAACGTGAGTGTCTTTAAGGCACTAGAATTCCATCTTTGTAAACAGATGGTTTCAGACCTTTGGCCTCCTTAAAACTATGAACATTACAAAGAAAAATAGAGAGGAAGTATTTTTTTTATTTTTCAGGAAGCTACATGTTTCTAAAGAATTTTGCAAAAGCTAGAGAATTCTGAACAAACTGAATCTGAATACTTTTAGAGAAAATCAGAGTTTCTTTTTCATGGTCTGCTCTGCCCAGCATATGGGGTGACCCTACTGTCCCACCCACCCACGCTTCCTCCCTCCTCTCCCCATGGTTCCTCAGTGAGAGTCCAGGAATAATTTACAAATCTTCAATTGTTATTTTCCTGTCATGAGCAAAGTGTGCACATCAGCTGCTGATCTCAAATCGAGATGCATTAGTGAAGGCATCACTGTTCGGGTCGTGTTTTGGACTGGGTTATTGCAGTGCCAAGGACAGGAAGACAGTGGCCTCTTTGGGTAGTTTTCCCAGGGGGGTCTCAAGGGGAGTGCGTATGGAGACCAAGGCGCTCTAGTCTTTCCAGGACTTTGCTGGTGTTAAAACTGACAGTCCTGGGTAGCAGGAAACCCGAGTCCCAGGCAAATTGGGACGGTTTAACCTTGTACAGGGCCTAAAAACTAACTTGTGACATCTTCCACCAGACCCTAATGAGGGATGGGTGTGTTTAAAGGGAAGGTGATAAGCCGGACAGTGCGTCTCTAGACCACTAGGGGGCGCCAACAAACTCTTGGAGGCCTTCCATGCCTGACACTGTAGAGTGCCTTTGAGCAGGCAGGTTCTAAAAATCGTAGTAAGTAACCAAGATTAAAAAGAGCAAAAGGTCTCGGTGGACCCCTCATCTTCTTGAGAGGATGATCTGTGACTGTGCCTTGTTAGATTTTTGGCCAGATGGATCCTCAGATCGGTTTTACCAAATTAAACAATTGGGGGGAAAACGTAGTCCACTGAGTCAAGTAGAAGGCTCTGTTCAGGACGTGTCCTCCAGACTCTGTGGCCCCGTAGGTGACGTGAAGCAATGAACAGGACTCCCCATAACTCAGGTTAAATTGTAATTCGGAAGTCCACACAGAGGAGCTGTGGTCTTGGCTTGGCTATTGGTGGGCTCAGTACAGAGCTTCTTCAGATGACAACCTTGCAAGTCCCTGGCAGATGAGGAGAGGCTCATGTAGGAAGTTTCTAGAAATAGGCTAAGTGCTGTCTGCTTCAGGGTTTGTCCTTCTGCGTGGCTGATGTGTGGTTGATCCACTGAATCGTCCTAGGAAGAGGTTCAGGATTCCCATATGGAATCATCAGCTGTATTAGTTTCCGATTGCTGCTGTAACAAATTACCACACACTTGATGGCTTAAACCAACTCACACTTATTATTTGACAGCTCCATTGGTCAGAAGTCTGATGCAGGTCTCACTGGGCTAAAACTAAGGCACCAGTGGTCCTCCATTTCCTTCTGCGGGCTCTAGGAGAGAATTGTCGTCACCTTTTCCAGCTTCTACAGGGCACCTGCATAACTTGGCTCCTGGCCCCCTTTCTCCATCTTCAAAGCCAGCAACGTTCATCTCTGATCATTGTTCCCTAGTCAAATCTTCCCCGACCACAGTTGGGAAAGGTTCTCACTTTTGAGGATGCATGTGATCAAATTGGGCCCACGTGACAACCCAGGATAAACTCCCCATCTCAAATCCATAACCTTGATCACATTTGCGAAGTCCTTTTTTTGCCATTAAGGTAACATATTCATAGGTTCTGAGTATTAGGATGTGGGCATCTTTGAGGGGCCATCATTCTGCCTACTGCACTGGCAAATAGACTTTGAGCTTTTTCTCTCACATTCTGCCATTGTCCCCCCAGGCCATGGCTAGAATGAGTTGCTGTCAAGCGTAGACCTACTTGGAAAGTCAGCTGGTGGTTATTTTCTTGGCTGCTTCTGAGATCGCCCACCCGTCCTTAACCAATGCCTCCTCGGACTCTGAAATGAGAAGGGCAAGTCCAAAAAGTCATTTTTCTACAGCAGGCAGTGGTCCGGCTTTGTGCTCAGCACTCTCTGGTGTTTTTATTGAAAGCTATTTATGGCCAAGATTAGGCATTTGGTTCTACCTGCCCTAAAAATCCCAGACCCAAACTCTTTTGGCCACGTGACATCGGACAGGCTACATGGGCTGCGATGAACTGGATGAGAGTCAACGCGACGGGATCTTTCAAGGAGCACGCTGGCTCTGCCCACCCTGCTGGAAGAAGAGGTGGGCTTTCTGCGCAGCTTTGCAAGACTCCCCAGTCTTTTCGAGGTGGATGCCAGCCCAGGATGGCTATGTGTGTCCAGGGATGGGGAGATCTGTTGTTAATCCGGCAGAAGGACTGTTTACCTCCAAGTGTGGGGCTAGGGGATGCAATGACAAGTTCATTGTCATCTTGACTTCTCTCCCAAGTTTCCTAGAGAGGGAACAGAATATGTAGCACACAGCCAGAGGCTCCCTCCACGCCCCCAACTTGGCCACCAAAGTTGTCCTCCCAGGACTGTCAACTGTCCCAACCACTCTTTGTCATTTACACTTTTCACTTGTTTCTGCTGTGTGTGTTATTATTATGGATGATAAAAATTGCCTCCAGGTCACCTTACTGAAAGGAGGTGGGGTAAAGCAAACAAGCAGGCGACCCAGCTAGTTCCCTTTATGCTGAGGAGGGGCCCTGCTGGAGTTGGAGCTGGAGTCTCTCCATTTGGATGTGGACCAGCATCCAGAGTGGGATGAAGAGGATGGACTCTAGCTGATTCCTAGGCTCAAATCCTGCGGTGTGACCTTGCACAGGTTACTCTAACCTTTCTGTATCTTAGTTTTCTCATCTACAAAATGAGATGGTAGTAATACCTACATCTAATAGGGTTGCTGTCAGGATTTATTGAGTTCATATAAGTAGAGTGTTTAGAACTATGACCTGCAAAGAGTAAAGGCTATGTAAGCGATAGCTGCCGCCATCGTCATCCTCATCATCATCTCACAATGTAGCCGTTTCGCTTATAACGACAGATCTGGAATCTGGGAACTTCTTAAGGCCTTGGGTGAACTATTCTGAGACAATGCGTCTACTTAGCCGTCTTCTTTTTGAGAATGAGAGGTGGGAGCTGAATTCCAAGCTGACACTTACTAATCGCACTGATCTTTCCAGCCCTAAATTCCCCGGAAGGGGCGTACGCTCACGTCTGCCAGGGTTTCTTCCAGCTGCTGACCTAGGGGCTGCCTGGAAGGTGCTCCTGTTTGACTGGGACCGAAGTTCTTGTTCTTCTTTTTGATCCAAAGGGTAATATGGAGGATCAGAGAAGAATCGTGGCCCTTGTTGAGAGCCATTGAAGGATTTAAGGATGAGCAGGTGGTGGTTTCCTGCCCATTTGTGCAGTACCCTTTGGTCTGGAGTGTCTGTCACACCCAGACAGGGGCTATTCTGGGGTGGGTTTGCCACTTGAATTGCATCACCGATTTTTAAAAATGTTTCATTATTTTATTTCTAGGATCTCAGTGATACTCTGCCCTTGTCCCTCTCTTCGTGCTTCTGATGGTTATCATTGTTAATCTTAAGAAATCACTATGCAAGTATATATATATCCACATGACAGTTTTTAAAAATCTCAGCTCTTTATTGAGATACTCAAATAAGGTAGGTAACCTTATAAGGGAAAAAAAAAAAAAAAAAAACAGAAACAAACCCCAAATCAAGCAAGAATACCAAAAAGAATTCAAGGTTTTCATCCACTAACTTAAGAGGAGGGTGACGGCACTTAGTCTTACCTTTTGCTGGTGTCCAGTCTCTCCGGCCCCCCTCAGTTTTCTGAAGCAAGCGCCACTAGAGGGAAACAGGAAGTTGACACATATTAATACGTCAGAGTGTGGAAAGGTGAGTCTCAGCATCCCCATGTGGATGAGTTCTAATTTCCTTTGCAGGTTGCTTATTTTCTCAGTTACCTGACTCTTCAGAGGCTAAACCTAAGCATGTAGAAGATCTTGGCTGAAATGATGCTGAAGAACTCTTCCAGTGGCTCTGGTTTAACCTGGGCTGGTACCCAGCATCTAAAATATCCATGATGAAGGGCAGTTTCCTTATTGATCTGTTAATTTAATTTAAATTTGTTTTAAGTTTTTATTTTTATTTATTTTTTAAATTTTTAATTGAGGTATAATTGACATACATTATATTAGCTTTAGGCATACAACATAATGATTCAATATTTGTGTATATTTTGAAATGATCACCCCAATAAGTGTAGTTAACATCCATCACCACACATAGTTACAACATTATTTTCTTTCTTGCAGTGAGAAGTTTTAGGATCTACTCTCTTAGCATCTTTCAGATATTGGATACAGTATTATTAACTATAGTCGTGGTGCTATTCATTACATGGCCGTGATTTATTTATTTTACAAATGCAAGTTTGTATCTTTTGACCCCCTTCATCCATTCCACCTCCCCTTGCCCCCCCCCCCCCCCACCGGCAACAACCAGTCTGTTCTCTGTAACTGTGAGCTTGGTTTTGTTTTAGATCGCGCATGTAAATGAGATCATATGGTATTTGTCTTTTTCTGTTCTCACTCAAATGCCCTCAGAGTCTATCCTTCTTGTCACTAATGGCAAGATTTCAGTTTTCTTTCTAGCTTAATTACATTCCATTGTATATACATGTACCACATTTTCTTTCCATTCATCTATCAGTGGACAATTGGCTGTTTCCCTATCCTGACTATTATAGATAATGCTGTGATGAATGTGGGGGTGCATATATCTTTCCGAGTTAGTGTTTTTGTGTCTGTCACACCCAGAGATGGGCAGTTCCGAGGTACAGTTGCTACCTGAACTGTACCACCGATTTTAACTGCTTCTCTTTCCCGAAGGTGGCCTGACAGTCGGGAGGGGCGATGCCGTTTCTGTATTAGCCAGCTCTGCACAACTGGGGGAGTTTTCCAGGCTTGCCTTAAATTCCTGCCTCCTTTCCCCACTCCCGTAGGCCTCAGCCTCTGATCATCTGTTCTCCCTCCTGGGGAGCTGATAGTCCCATCTCCTCAGCATTCAAGAGATCAGCCACCTAATCTGATCAGTTGGTTACATTCATCTGTGCTGATGTTCTTCTAATTAAGGAGGAGCAAAGAGCAAAAAAAGACATGAGCAAACCCATGTCTAGGTTACTAGGAGGGCGTTGCTAATGTTTTTGACCCTCTCAAAAAATAAAGCCCTCATCTGGGTGGACAGTAGGGTGACCAGCCATCCCAGCTTGCCTGAGACTTACGGAGGGGACGAAGGATTTCCGATTTTAAAAATCACAGTCCCGGGCAAACCATGAATTGGGAGATTGGGATTGCCATATATACGTTGCTAATAAGAAAAAAAAATCAAATTGTACACTTTAAATGTATGAAGCTTATTGTATGTCAATTATATCTCAATAAAAGTTCTAAAAAATAAATAAATAAAAATCACAGTCCCTGGCAAACCAGGTCACCCAGCTATTGTCCTTTTGGGTGGGTGAAGAAAGGAGCCCCAGGACAGGCAGGCTGGGGAGAGGAGGATGGGGCCAGTGAGGCTGGGCTTGCTGATATCATCCCCTGTCTTTAAAGGAACTCCCCGTAATAAGGAAATTCCTAGAACTTTTGAGGACAGTGACCATTGGCTCCACAAGGTGAGTTTTCCTGGAGTGACTTCCGTGGGCCTGGCTGTGCGCGGTGGACGCTGCCAGGGGAGCAGGAAGAAAATGAACACGTCACGGGCACTGCCAGGGACCAGACAGTTAATCACCCGTTCTACAGAGGCTGATGTGGTCCTCCCCGAAGGAGTGGAAACAACAGGAAATAGTCAGGAAGCAGTTGGGTGCTAAACCAGAGCTGACTATTGTCAGTGGACTTCAGAAAAGGCAAAAAGAAATGCTGATCAGAGAGTTATAGAAAAGGACACAGAGCTGGAAGAACTCACTGATCTGACTTGAGTAGGAGCGAGGTGGTAGCAGGGTGGACAAAGGGGATTTCAGGAAGGTGACATGGGATATTGAAGGACAGCACTTAAGGGGAGTAACTGCTTGACTGGCCAGTGTTTATTAGATGGTGGAGAGGGGAGGAGGGGGAGGGGGAAGGCAGAGGAGGGAAGGAAGGAGTCAGGGAGGAAGGGAAGGAGGAGGCCAGGAGAGGGGAGGAAGGAAGGAGGGTGTAACAGATTATTGAATGTTGCTGCGTGTCAGGCATCGTTCTGTGTGTTCTCTGCATAATGTCTAATTCATTCTCACCCAACATGGAGTGGCAGGTACAATTAACCATATGTTGTAAATGAGCAAAGAGCTGTGCAGGAAGGTTAGGTACGCTGCCCTGGTCCCGCTGCTTGAGAGCAAGGTAGTTGGAATTTGCACTTGAGTAACATTCCAGCAGAAGGAGCTAAGACAGTGGCATCTCATCTGGGTTAATCTTGTCCAGGATGTGGGGAAGATCAGAGGGGCTAGACATGCCAGGAAGAGAGACCCAGCAGGAGGCTGCTGCAGGCATCTGGGTGGGAGGCTTGGAGACCCGGGCAAGAGGGATTTCAAAGGAGGAACGCTGTGCTGGGGTCCCAGTGAAGTTCAGGAAAAGGGTGGGAGAGTCTGGTTTCCATCTTGAGGACCTGGAAAGAAGCTGGGACCATGAACGGGATGCAGTTTACAAGAACTCGAGTGATCTTTATTCATCTAATCCTGTTTGGGTCTTTGGGCAGGTTATTTATTAGTTTCTCTGAGCCTCCGTTTCTTCATCTGTAAAATGGAAGTTGAAATAGGACATCTGACAGGAGTTGGAAAGGATTGAATCCCATCATGTGCATAGTTTGGAAGGATACTTGAAATCAGAGTACGTCTTCAAGGAGTGTTCGTTTTTAAAAATCACCCTCAAAATTGCTGATTTGGGAGGATGTTTTCTTCAAAAACATTCTCGTTCAACAAGGACGAGACGGGCTGGTGTGTTTCTCCCTGACTTGGTAACGTAGCCTTTCTCCACGTGGACCTGCAGTTCCAGAGTGAGATGTGGTTGCGTTCTTCTCTCACTGCACGGAACTCACTCTCCCCCAGGTGATCATGGACAAAAGACAGGCCTTTGAAGTCTCTTGGAGACAATGCGGTCCAGGGGAATGGGTATGGGGCCAGAGAGAGCCGGTGTGAACTTGGGCCTCCCTACTTACTAATCGAGTGGCCTTGGGCAATTAATTTGTTCTCCCTGAGCCTCAGTTTCTCCATTTAAAAAATAGGTGAGGCCATTTCTTGAGAAGTAAGCGGTTTCCCTGGGCTTGTCAGCCCTGCCATCGGCCAGGTGCCCCCAGCTTTCCAGATGCTCTTTCCTCTAGACTTTTCCCCAAGAGGTTGGTGTAACTCCCAGACACGAATGCCAGGCCAGGGACCTGCCGTTTTGCCTCCTGGCTGAAGATCTGTTTGCTTTTGCAATTAAGAAAATAACTTCAGTTGTTAAGTTTCACTTGGAATAGATATGGGAGGCGTTAGGTTTTGGGGGGAAAAAAATCAGTGCTTCATTAAGGCCTTTACAGTTTGGCATGAAGATCAACTAATTGAGCCTTGTTAAAAAGTACCCCAAGTTCCATCATTGTCTGTTCTGGGGTGTGCAGGTTTGGAAGACTAATGATAATTATGGTAATAACAGTAATAACTGCCTTTATTGGGTGCCCGGGAGACTCAAGTGTATCTCACAGAAATCCTGCGAGGCAGAGTGATTTTTATCCCTTTATTATTTTATTTTATTTTATTTTATTTTATTTTATTTTATTTTATTTTATTTTATTTTATTATTTTATTTTTTTCAGATCTTTGAGTATAATTGCTTTACACTGTTGTGCCGGTTCTGCTGTATGATAAAGTGTATCCCCATTTTTTAAATGGAGAAAGTGAGGCTAGGGAGGACAATTGCCCGAGGCCACTCAATTAGTTAAGCAGTGGGGCTCAAGGTCACTCCAGCTCTCCCTGGCCCCGCACCCACTCCCCTGGACCATGTTGCCTCCTAGAGACCTCATGTTGCTCAAAGTGGAAACTTCAACGTGTCTGGCAAATGGGAAGCATTATACAGTTTTTTAAACTTACATATTATTCAAAATCAGGTTAATTTAAATGTTGCATTTTAAGTCAAACTGCGAGTCCAAGAGGCTTGGGGAAGACTTCGCTGCCCATGATTTGGGCCCTCTGTGCTTTCTCAGCCGCCCCCCCACCCCCTTCCCTCTCTCCTCTCCCCTCCTCTCTGCTCCCCTCCTCTCCCCTCCCCTCCTCTCCCCTCCTCTCCCCTCCTCTCCCCTCCCCTCTTCTCCCCTCCCCTCCTCTCCTCTCCCCTCCTCTCTCTTCTCCCCTCCTCTCCTCTCCTTCTCCATCTCCTCTCCTCTTCTGCCCTCTCCTCCCCTCCCCTCCCCTCCCCTCTCCTCTCTTCTCTTCTTTTCCATCTCCTCCCCTCCCCTCCTCTCCCCTCCCCTCCTCTCCCCTCCCCTCCTCTCCCCTCCCCTCCCCTCCTCTCCTCTCCCCTCCTCTCTCCTCTCCCCTCCCCTCCTCTCCTCTCCCCTCCTCTCCTCTCCCCTCCTCTCCTCTCCCCTCCTCTCCTCTCCCCTCCTCTCCTCTCCCCTCCTCTCCTCTCCCCTCCCCTCCTCTCCCCTCCCCTCTTCTCCCCTCCCCTCCTCTCCTCTCCCCTCCTCTCTTTTCTCCCCTCCTCTCCTCTCCTTCTCCATCTCCTCTCCTCTTCTGCCCTCTCCTCCCCTCCCCTCCCCTCCCCTCTCCTCTCTTCTCTTCTTTTCCATCTCCTCCCCTCCTCTCCCCTCCCCTCCTCTCCTCTCCCCTCCTCTCTCCTCTCCCCTCCTCTCCTCTCCCCTCCTCTCCTCTCCCCTCCTCTCCTCTCCCCTCCTCTCTCTTCTCCCCTCCTCTCCTCTCCCCTCCTCTCCTCTCCCCTCCTCTCTCTTCTCCCCTCCTCTCCCCTCCCCTCCTCTCCCCTCCCCTCCTCTCCCCTCCCCTCTTCTCCCCTCCCCTCCTCTCCTCTCCCCTCCTCTCTCTTCTCCCCTCCTCTCCTCTCCTTCTCCATCTCCTCTCCTCTTCTGCCCTCTCCTCCCCTCCCCTCCCCTCCCCTCTCCTCTCCTCTCTTCTTTTCCATCTCCTCCCCTCCCCTCCTCTCCTCTCGTCTTCTTCTCCATCTCCTTCTCCCCTCCCCTCCCCCTCCCCCTGCCTCTAGCCCACCTTCTCTTCTGTTCCCTCCAGTTGGATGTCACTCTCCTTGGGTGATCTCTTCGTAGTGAGAAGTTGTGAGCTTCTAAAAGGGAAAAGTTCATGGATGTCGGCCCAGAAAAGAAAGAGGAGGGACGGCCTGGGAGGCACTTTTGAAAGTGGACCAGGCTCCAGGCGCATGGGAGCCGTGGGACTCAGGTCCTCAGTCATACTCGGAGTGTTTACTGTGTGTCAGGAGCACTGCCAGGGCCCGCAGGAGCTGCCTAGATGAAGGAAGATGGGTCCTCGACTTCAGACCCATGTCCAGGGTTAGGGAGATCCTGGCTGTCCCACCTGCTTCCACGTGGGAACAAGAAAAGACCAAGGAGGATGTCCCCCCCCTGTCCCACAGGCCATGTGCAGACGCTGCACCCACATTTCTCTTTACAAGTACCAGCTAGTCCAGTGCCCTGAGCTCACAGAGTTCCCCCACTTGTCCTCCTGGGGTAGAGTTTATAGCACACACGTTCCATGAGAGGTGCTGGTCCAACCCTGGCATCATCTGTAAAGTGGTGTGTGCCCAGGAAGGACAGCCTCCGTGGACCGGGAGGGCTGACGGCTCGGCTTGGAGGAGGGATCTTGGTGCTTGGCCATGCAGGGCAGGTTTGATCGCCAGGCCCCAAAGCACAGGGGGCCGTGGTGCTTCCTGCAAAGGACCAGGGAGGAATTCAGGGAAACGTGTAGGTGGCGCTTGGCGGCAGGCGTCGGCTCCCATCTGGTCGGCTGCAGCTGTTTCTCTCTGGCTGTGCTGTGTCCAGCCTTCCGCTGGGCCAGCTGCCAACAGAGGAGAGTCCTGGCTGGCCCTTTTGACCACAGTGTTCTTCTTGGGGGAGAACTGACTCTGGTGGCTGCCCGTGGCCTCCCACATCCACTGTCTTCTGACTCTCGCCTCCTCAGATCGGCTACTGTTTCCATTCAGCCTCAAGTCCCTCCAGAACGTTGGAAACACACAGCCCATCACTGCTCACTGATTTTCTCTGGGTCCCTAGGATGGAGCCGAACAAGTTAGCTGTTTGTCCCCAGATCCCTCCTGCTTTTCTGCAGGGACAGGAACACTTACCCACACACAGGATGCACAGCCTCCCTCCTTGGTTGAAAGCCAGTTCTCAGAAAGGGGACAATTAGAAAATTTCCAATTTATTGCCTCTTCCTTTATCTTCCCTCCACCTCCACCCCCCCGCCCACCACCAAATTGTTTTTTCACAACATTTACATAGAGTAGGGAAAAATGCTTTCTTCAAAGAATGCGTTTACCGGTTAGGCCCTCATGGAATTTTCTAGAAAGAAGGTAGACACAAGAAGATGGGGAATCGAGTGGTGGGTGCATGACCTGTTCTGGTGGGAAGATCAGGGTGGGATGCTCTGAAGCCAAGAAGAATATCTCGAGGGGGTCATCACCCCTTTGTCAAGCCTGGTGTGTGTGTGGGGGGTCCCTCAAAGGCAGTGGTGAGTAGGAGTCATTTTAGTGGAATGTGGGGGTGGGTGGTGCCCCTTACGTGTCACTCCAGCCCAGCACTGGAAAGGTTATTTGCCAGAAGCCAAAAACACTGCGAGGAAATTTAAAAAGATGTTCCCCACAAATTCTAAATGTAGTAAGTGTGCAAAGAGTAGGTGGGAGAGGCTGTGATCTGGAGAGGACCTGCTGACCTTTGTAGGGATATTTGGACCTTTGCACCTCAGGCTGTGGTGGGGGCAGGGGAGGTGTGGAGGAGGTGGGCACAGGCCAGGACCCGGCAGAATTACCAATGTTCTCAAACGCCGCAGCTGGGCCCGGTGGTGAGGCACCAATGCTTGTCTTTTGAGAATGGCCGTTGTAGGCGCTCAAAAATGTTGCATTTGAAAGACAGACCTACAAATCTGGGTTATCCAAGCGCCTGGGTCTTCACTGGAAACAAAAGACACTCTGATCTCTCAAACGGCCTCATTTGATTTTTATCAGAAATGTATACATACAAAAACTTCCCCGTAGGCTGAGAACTCTGCTGAGAAATCTTAGCCCAGAGTGTAATTAGCCTGAGAGAATTATCAGCATCGGAAAATAAAACTTCAGGAGATAAAACGTCCCCATTATGGCAGCGGTGTTAGTTATGCACCCCTAATGTCTTCTGTGTTTATCCCATCATCTTGTCTGGTAATGACCGTGACCGGAGCGATGCTCTCCCAGGGTTGGCCAATAATGGGTGGTGGAGCTGGTGGAGCTTTGCCTTTATTTTTGCTGGCACATCCAAGCAGTGAAGCACATTAAAGTAATAAAATTAGGCAGCAAGGCGTCCTAGTCACTCCCACCATGTTCCCGTAACCCCCTCATTTACAACAGACCGAGACAGAAAAAAAAATTTTTTAGAGCAATTTAAGATGAGGCAACGCTGATATGTAAATCCTGCTTTATGGGCAGTCGTGGCAGCTGGCTGATTCATCTGAAATGCTTAACAGCCTTCAGCCCGGCGGCCGCGCTGGCTTGGAACAATTCTGTTTGAAGGCCACATGGGGGTGAATGCACACTGTCTTCTGGGCTCTGGGCGCTGTGGCCGTGTAGACCATTGTCCCACCTTCCTGGCACCCTGTTAAGTCCCAGTTGTAGTTCTGGGAAGGAGCCGGTTAAGAAGGTTGCTTTTTATTTTAATTAATTAATTTTTTAAAATTAATTTTTATTGGAGTACAGTTGCTTTACAGTGTTGTGTTAGTTTCTACTGTACAGCAAAGTGAATCAGCTATACGTATACGTATATCCCCTCTTCTTTGGAGTCCCTTCCCATTTAGGTCACCACAGAGCCCTGAGTAGAGTTCCCTGTGCTCTACAGTAGGGTCTCATTAGTTCCCTATTTTATGCGTAGTGTCACTAGTGGATATATGTCCATCCCAGTCTCCCAGTTCATCCCACGCCTCCTTTCTTCTGATTGCTGTGCTTATGTTTGTTCTTCTCTACGTCTGTGTCTCAGTTTCGGCTTTGCGCACTGAAGTTCCTCTGTATCATTTTTTCTAAATTCCACGTATAAGTGATGTTAGATAGTATATATATTTGTGTTTCTCTTTCTGACTTACTTCACTCTGTATGACAGTCTCTAAGTCTGTCCACGTCTCTGCAACGGGCATAATTTTGTTCAAGAAGGTTGAGTTTTGATGAAGCTGGGTCACACAGGCCATTTGTATATTTTAAAATATGAGTTGCTCCTACCTCCCTTTTTATTTCTCCTAAAGAAGTAGCTGTCAGGATTCAGGAAAAGGTGAGAACAATTTCAAGGGAAAACAGTGGCTTGAGTTGGAGAACAGGAAAGAGACAGGGTGAGGCTGAGAGACCCATGCAGGGTAGTTATTCTGCAGATACCGTGGTCCCAGGCACAGGGGTCTTGGTCAAGGTGAGTTTCATCAAGATGCCCAGCGATGGCAAAGAACGCCCAGGCTCCGAGGGGATCTTGCCTCATTCAGAATAAGCTGTAACAGGATTCCCAAGGTTAGAGACACAAGGGAGAAGGAGAAAAACAGTTGGTCCACTCTGCAGAACTTCTCTCAGACTTTGCTGAGCTTAGTGTAACTACTATAAAAATAAGAGGTTTAAAGGCTGCGGAACAAGTCAGGACTGGCCAAAATATGTGCCTTTGTGTCCCTGCCCTTTCATCTCCCCCCTTGCCCCCTTTATTTGGCGTGACGCTGCCCAAACTTGCAGTGGGGAAGAAAGCACCGTGATTTAGGAGTCACATAAAGGTCCCAGCAGCTCAGCCCTGCGCTGATTCTTGCTCCAGGACTGAACGAGGAAGAGACCGGGCAGCCTTCAGAATGGCCACAAGGCTCTGGGACCCCAAGACAGGGAGTGGCTTCGGGTGGCCAGGGGGCCATCTGCAGGGCAGTTGCTATGACTACCTGGAAGCTTGGGTCCTAACTATGCACCTTCCCCACCCCTCAAGCTCCAGCAACTTCGTGGACTCCAGCTGGGGGAATTCTCAGCCCCTCCCTCTACTAGGTGGACCTGCATATAGATGCTGGAGCAGGGAAGGGAGAGCCGGAGGGGTTGGAGGGGGTGATGCAAGTGCCCAGAGTTTAGGGGTTGCTGAGGTCACTTATCTGAGTCTGTTGGTGCCTCTTCATGTATATTAAGGTCACCCATCATCTTTACACTTATGCAGCTGTATTTATCAACTAGGAGGTCTTGCCAGTCTTCTTATCAACACATCCTCCAATTGTGGGGTTCGAACCATTCTGTCTTATTTATTGATCACTAGGACAGCCTTCCCTCTGGTCCAAGATGGGGCTGAGGCCCATGACCACCAGCATCACATCACCTTGGGGGGAGTTTATTAAAACTTCAGATCCCTGGACCCTATGCAAGACCCACTGAATCTGACTCCACTTTAAAAATTAATATTTTTGCTTCTTTTCTGCATTGAAGTAAAACATGCAGTAAAGGAAACAAACCCTAATTAAGACTTTGTCCATTGAAGATACCCACCATGTGGCCACCACCCAGATCAAGCTATAGGTCGTTTCTACCACTCAGAGGGCTCCCTCCATTCCTTTCCAGACAATGTCCAGCTTCGAAAGGCAACCACTCTTCTGACTCCCATCACGTAAAGAAGTTTGCCTGTGTTTGAACTTCACCTACATTGAATTATGCAGGACTCTTTTGAGTCTGCTTTCTTTTCCACTACCTTATGTATGTGAGATTCATTCACACTGTGGCTTGTAGTAATAGCTTATTTTTCTTCCATTGCAGTGTCATGTCCTATCATATGAATATACTATAATTTATCTATTCATTCTACTCTTGGTGGCATCTGAATTGTTTCTAGGTTTTGTCTGTGACACTAAGCTGCTAAGAATATTCATATAAGTGCTTCCTGTGCCCCCAGCACTCATTTCTGTTGGGAATGGAATTGCTGTGTCACAGCGTAAAATGCATGTTTATCTTGGGTAGATAACTACCAAATAGTTTTCCAGAGTAGGTGTACCAATTTGCACTCTCACCAGCAATGGATGGGAATTCAGTTGCTCTGCATTCCTGTCCACACTTGATATTGTCCAGTCTTTTCATTTTAGCCATTCTGGTAGGTGTGTAGTGGAAACTATTTGTGATTGTAACTTGCATTGCCCTGCTGGCTAATGATGCTAAGAACATTTTCATGTGCTTATTGGCCATTTGGATTTTGTCTTTTGGGAAGAGGCTGGTCAAGTCTTCTTTAAAGTTGAGTTTGGGGTCTCTTATCCTCTTCATTTGTAGGAATGTCTCCAGGTGACTTAAGAACACTAATGCCAGAGACCACCTCTGAAGAACTTCTTAAGTTGTCCAATTTTCTTGAGGCATCTTTTTTCCTTTCTTCAGTCCTGCCTTGTGTCTTGTTATTCAGATTGTGGATTCATTGCTTTCATCTCAACTCTCTTTGAACTGCACGTGGCAGAAATGGACTTCCTGAACTAAATATGGCGGTGTTTCTGTCATCAGAGTCTGGCTGAGTCTCCTGGTCTTTCTGGCAGCATTTTGTTAGCGCTATAACCTTGACAGAGACGCATGGGGTTGAGAAAGATGGGAAGAGAAGGAAGAGCTTGGGAACTCTCCCAGGAGGACAAAGCCCCACAGCTCCCCTCTCTTCTCTAACACCTGCCTTACTCTTCTCCCGGGAGTGTATAGGAAGGAGGATGCCTGTTCAGTATTTTTCTGAGCCTGCGTCTAGGGGATGTGTGTGCGCTTGGGTCATCAGGGAGGCATTGTTTCCTGTCCTTCCACCCTCGATGTCAACTGTGCAACAGTCTACCATCTACGTACGGATGCTCCCCCACGGATGAGGGGACCTAACATTCTTACAGTGTCCAAGGGTCTTAGAACTCATATACCTCAGCCCTCATTCTAGAGATGAAAACAGGAGAGGATGCTGGGGATGGTGTCTGCGTGAGAGAATCTGGTGACGTACGATCGTCCTGGAAAGAGAGGTGTGTTTCTTCTAAAGAGAATCAAGAGGTGGAGGGAGACAGAGCAGGTTTTTCTTTTTTGCCTTTAGTAATAACAGAGGGGGTTCCCTCTTGCTCTTTCCCTCTGTGAACCGCTGCTCAGGGGCCCAGCGTGGCAGGAAGTGGTGAGGTGGGAAGGAAGACAGAAAGCGCTCAGTGGGTGTGTGTGCATCCTCCCCAGCCCCTCCCCACCTCTCACTCGGAGGCTGGGGGCAGGGGCCTCAGAAGGCTGTTCACAGTGTTGCCGTCTCACAGTTAGTCATGACTTTGTGTGCATGCGTGGCGGAGGCCGGCACGTATGGCTGTGAGACGGGCTCTGACGCAGATGTTGCTCTCCATCTGTAGGCTGGTTGTGATGGCGAAAGTATTGGAAATTGCCCATTTTCTCAGCGTCTCTTTATGATTCTCTGGCTAAAGGGCGTTATATTTAATGTGACAACGGTGGACTTGAAAAGGTAAGACAAGGTTTCTGCAGTATTGAAATAACTGTACCTACTTCCCTGTACACGCCCACACAGACACACACACACAGATGGAGACACACACACAGAGACACACACACACACAGAGACACACAGACACACACACACAGACAGAGACACAGAGACACACAGAGACTCACAGAGACACACACACACAAAGATGGAGACACACAGAAACGCAGAGATACACACAGGCACACACACAGACATGTACAGAGACACGCAGAAACACACAGATACAGACACAGACACACACAGACGTGCACGCACACACACACACATACTCCTAGACCCATAGGCGATATTGTGGGCATGTCCACCCGGGGTCAGGACCCTGGATTGAAGCGGGCGTAGCGTGGGCCGCACAGTAATTACAGGACGGGATCACACGTAATCCGGAAGGAGTAGGAGTTTGGGAGAGGGGTGGGAGACGCCTGCTCTCCCAGTTACTGGTCAGCTGTGAACCTCTCAGAAGCCTGTCTGAGCACCACTCCTGGCTGGGGAGAGCTGACTTTTCACCCCCGTCTCCAAATAAAGGGCCACACTTTCACTGCCAGTACGACAGTTTGTAAACCCACAATCGCCTTTGAAATTCCTTGAAATTCTCAAGGCGGATTCTCTCAAACTGGGGAGGACACGGTTAAGCCTTGGAAATGACGCAGACACGGGCGCTGCCCACGCTGCCCTTCCCTCCCCCCCAGGAAACCCGCGGACCTGCAGAACCTGGCTCCCGGCACCAACCCGCCTTTCATGACTTTTGACGGTGAAGTCAAGACGGACGTGAACAAGATCGAGGAGTTCTTAGAGGAGAAATTAGCGCCCCCCAGGTGGGCCTCATCAAAACCAGAGCTCCCAACGCGGTTGTCGCTTTTCCCTGTGCAGGCAATTCCGCGGGCTGGCTCTCTGTGGCCGTGGTGCTCGCTTCCTGAGCTGTACCTGTGGCGTGCCACAGAAAACAGTGAGGTTAGAAACCCTGAGCTTTGGTGGCTGGGATTTCTTTGCTCTGCACCGGCAGGTTGGCAATTAGGTTTGATGGGAGGAAGCGGGGAGGAAGTGGGCTGATGTTACGCGGGTGGGCTGTTTCTGCTGGAAGGTGAGAAGCATGTGTTAGCAAGCGGCGTCACCAAAGGCAGGGCCTGGAAAGGAACCTTCCCGTCCATCACCTTTATTTCAGGAGGGAGGGAACCAAGACCAGCAAGGCCAGGTGGGGCCCGGAGTCCCAGGAGGAGAACAGTCCGTCTAGTACTTTTCCCTTGGATGGTGTTGCTCCCCAAATTTGAAGATGGAAAGCCTAGGAAAACATTCAAGGGGCAATTTTCATTTTTTCAAAATTTATTTATTTATTTATTTATTTATTTATTTATTTATTTATGGCTGCGTTGGGTCTTCGTTGCTCTGCACAGGCTTTCTCTAGTTGTGGCAAGCGGGGGCTACTTTTTGCAGTGCATGGGCTTCTCATTGCGGTGGCTTCTCTTGTTGTGGAGCATGAGCTCTAGGCACGTGGGCTTCCGTAGTTGTGCCACGTGGGCTCAGTAGTTGTGGCTCTCGGGCTCTAGAGCACAGGCTCAGTAGTTGTGGTGCACAGGCTTAGTTGCTCCGACCAGGGCTCGAACCCGTGTCTCCTGCATTGGCAGGTGGATTCTTAACCACTGCGCCACCAGGGAAGTCCCTAGTTTTCATTTTTATATCCATTCAGAGGATGTCTCATTTCCTCCCCCTCCCCCACTGTATTCTCCTAAGTCACACATGGCTAATTTTGTGATATTCTCACTTTGAATTTTTTCAAGGTACCCTAAGCTGGGGACCCAGCACCCTGAATCTAACTCTGCTGGAAATGATGTATTTGCCAAGTTCTCAGCATTTATAAAAAACACCAAGAAGGATGCAAATGAGAGTGAGTCCCTTCCATCTTCCTGTTTTCTGTTTTCTTCGTCGACCTCTACCCCACCGCTGGTGTGGCTTCTTATAAGATCCTGGGAATTCTGACTTACTTCATGGTGGGCAGTATGTAGAAATAAGGAAAAAGTACCTCCAACGTTGACACATGGGTTTCAAGAGATTGAGTGCCTCTTCTAGAGGCTGGGAGCCCAGAAAACCACATTTTTAGGGGAAAATAATCACCACCAGTGATTCCTTGCAGCACCACGGGATTCAGTGTGAATGAAGCTTCTGCTGGTGCTTCCTTCATTATGTGCTTTCAGTAAAGATTTTTGAATAAATGAATCCATTCTCGAAGTAGCGGTGTTGTGTAGACGGCAGAATTACTTTCCAGGGAGAAAAGAATCCTTTGTTCGGATCTTGTAAATCCACCTCTGTCCTTCCCAAGTCTCCAGTGCTCACTGGCAAGGGACAAACTCCTTCTTTGGTGTCTAGAGAGAGGTGGCACTAACTGCCGTGGGTCATAGTAATCATTTTTTGCCCTTCTGTTTTAGTTTATGAAAGGAACCTCTTAAAGGCCCTGAAGAAGCTGGATAATTATCTAAATAGCCCTCTGCCTGACGAAATAGATGCCTACAGCACCGAGGAAGTTACTGTTTCTGGAAGGAAGTTCCTGGATGGGGATGAACTCACGCTAGCCGACTGTAACCTCTTACCCAAGCTCCACATTATTAAGGTTTGTCCTTCCTCCAACCTCAGGTGCTGAATTCCTGAATGGGGCTTTGTTTCATTTTGTTTTGACTTGTGTTTTTGCCAGACATCGAAACAATCTAAAATGTGGACTCCTGGATTTAAAAGTCTAGCTTGTTTCTGTTGGAGGCAGCCGAGCTCCAACTTGGAGATCCGTGGATGATAGTCTCAGGTTATTCCTCAGAGGTTCTCAAGAAGCTTCTGAGAACGTGGCTCCCTTCCCTCCATCCTCACTGCTTCTCTTTTGGAGTCTCACCCCCACAGCCTAAAGAAAAGCAACTTGAGGGAGTACATTGATGATAGCTGGTGTTTCACACTCCAGGCCTGGAGATGGTGTGTGGAATCTGCGAGTATCAGAATGTGAACTCAGGGAATTCCCTGGCGATCCAGTGGTTAGGACTTGGTGCTTTCACTGCTGTGGCCCTGGGTTCCATTCCTGGCCGGGAAACTAAGATCCTGCAAGCTGAATGGCATGGCCAAAAAGAAACAGAACAAAACAAAAACAAACAACCCCCTCCCCCCAAAACCAAAAAAACCCTGAGCCAACCTTGAAAAAAAAAAAAGTGAAATCAGTCCATGGTTGGTGACGGGCAGGGTAAGCCTAGCGCTGTCCAGGAACAAGAGTGGGTTGGTTCCTCACACTGACCCCCTACAGCTGGGGAGCAGCTGACAGTTCCTTGGCTGGATCTCTGCCAGTTTTGGCACCTTGTCCTCCCAGGTGGTTGAATGTGAAATAAGAGTCACTGGTCGTATATTACTAGGGTTTAAAGACTCCCTAGACCCGTGGTTCTCCAACATTAGTAGGCATAGGAGTTACTTGGGGAAGCTTTTTAGAAGAGTAGATCCCTCGATTCAGCCCCTGACTTACTACATCAGAACTTCTGGCAGGGGGTGACCCTGAAATTCGGGGGCTGATGAGCCCATACTGGACTCCTTAGTCATGGCTGCTCTCAGGAGTGCCCCAGCCTGGCTGCTGTCACTGTTGCTGTGTCCTTGGTCCTCAGTAGCCTCAGATGCCCCAGGAAGAAGCCCAACCCTTGTTCTGGGGCATCTATTATTCAGATCCTACCAGGTCCAGAGCTAGGTCCTTCGTATAAGGACAGGGGAGGTGGGAGAGAAGACACAGGGAAATACAGGTCAAGGACCCCGTGTTCTAATAACACATTTTTTCTTAAAAACATTTATTTATTTATTTATTTTGGCTGTGCCAGGTCTTAGTTGCTGCACTCGGGATCTTCATTGTGGCTTGCAGGATCTTTTAGGTGCGGCAGGTGGGATCTAGTTCTCTGACCAGGGATCGAACCCGGGCCCCTCTGTGTTGGGAACGTGGAGTCCCAGCCACTGGACCACCAGGGAAGTCCCCTGATAACACCTTGAATTGGCACTTAGAAATTTACAAATTAGGTTTGCACAGTGCGTGGCACTGATGTCCTGTGGGCTACTAGCCACCCCTGGTTCCTCCAAGCCACTCCCTTGCCTTTCTCTTCCTTTCCTGCTCCGTCCCAATTCTTGCCCCATTTATCTTCTTTCTTCTTTCTTCCCCTTTGTGCTCAAAGGGCACCACCTTGAAATTCAAGCCTTAAAGATGTTGCTAATCCTGCAGGGGAATGTTCTTTTCTGTCTTTCTTTTTTTTTTTTTTTTTTTTAATTTTATTTATTTATTTATTGGCTGTGTTGGGTCTTTGTTGCTGCACACCAGCTTTCTCTAGTTGCAGAGAGCGGAGGCTACTCTTCATTTCCATGGGCGGGCTTCTCATTGCGGTGGTGTCTGTTTGCAGAGCACGGGGCTCTAGGCGCGTGGGCTTCAGTAGTTGTGGCACATGGGCTCAATAGCTGTGAGTCTCGGGCTTTAGAGCACGGGCTCAGTAGTTGTGGCGCATGGGCTTAGCGGCTCCATGGCATGTGGGATCTTCCCGGACCAGGGATCAAACCCATGTCCCCTGCATTGGCAGGCGGATTCTTAACTACTGCGCCACCAGGGAAGCCCCGGAATGTTCTTTTCAATAATTCTGCCAGTGTCCTGACATCTAAAATTTAATGCAAGCATTTCAGCCCCTCAAACCTACTACACTGGTGATTATCCAAATTGGACACTTGGGAGCCATTTTCCAACAAGATATTTGTGCAGTTGTGTTTGGTTTAGTCCTATTACTGATGTATTCTAATCCTTGCTATGACTAGTATAGCATCACAGAAGTACATGGAGGTTAGGGAAGGCAAGAGGCATGCCTACATACATATGTATATACACATATCAGTTGCAACTTGGTTCGCCCCTATAGAAAAAGACTGGAAAATTCCCTGGCTGTCGAGTGGTTAGGACTCTGAGCTTCACTGCATGGAGCATGGGTTCCATCCCTAGTCAGGGAACTAAGATCCCAAGTGCCGTGCAGCTCTACCAGACCAAACCAAACCAAACCCCCTTTAAAATGTCAATAGAGGGGGTAAACTTCAGAGTGAAATAAAGCAGTCCATGGCTCCAGTGTAAATACCTAACTGCAAAATCGTCAGAACCATTTAGCACTCAAAATACCAAGCAGCTTAATAATCTTCCAGGATGGAGCACTTCTGAAAGGAAATGAGAATCAGTCTAAAGCAATTTATGGCAAGAAGATGAGAGAATAGAGGAATTTATAATTTATTCCCTTCCTGAAACCCAGCAAAAGCATTACGCAAAACTAAAGCAATGTCTCCACCTTTTATAAAACTAGAAAAGGATGGATCACTAACTCAAAGGCTTAGAAACATCAGCCAGTGTGAGGGGCCACAGAGGCTAGGCGTGCCTTTCTAGATCTTCAGCAAGGATCAGATGTCTTTAAAAGTGAATAATACAACCCTGAAATGCCCAACCCGATTTCTTTGAGGGCAGGGCATGGAGTGGGCCTCGAGAGAGGCAGGGACCGTCCCTACAGAGCCGAGGTCTCTGTGGAGGCAGAGTTGAACTCTGTGGAGTTCGGAGGTGCCAGCTGTGTGTTCTGCCGCTGTCCCCTAATCCAAAGGAACAGGGAGGGGAGGTAGAGGAGGGGAGAGAAGGAAAGTGGCATTCTGCTCTGTGACTGCTGAGCAGAGCCAAGAAACAAGCTTTGAACCTGTCAAAAGAGAGACTGTAGGGACTTCCCTGGTGGTGCAGTGGTTAAGAATCTGCCTGCAGGGGACACGGGTTCGATCCCTGGTCCCAGAAGATTCCACATCTGAGGAGCAACTAAGCCCATGTGCCACAACTACTGAACCTGTGCTCTAGAGCCCTTGAGCCACAACTATCGAGCTCGAGAGCCACAACTACTGATCCCTCATGCTGCAACTACTGAAGCCTGCATGCCTAGAGCCTGTGTTCTGCAACAAGAGAAGGCACTGCAATGAAAAGCCCGTGCATCACAACAAAGAGTAGCCCCCACTTGCCACAACTAGAGAAAGCTCATGAGCATCAGTGAAGACCCAATGCAGCCAAAAAAAAAAAAAAAAAACCAGAGAGAGAGAGACTGTAAATTACCTGACTTCACTTTTAGCCATGGTGACCTCCTCCTAATCCGTGAGCCTCAGAGTGGAGGATATACTAACCCTGACCCTGACCCTGACTCTGACCCTAGCCCTAACCCGAATGTATCCCAGGGGCAGAGTAGAGAGCAGTGATTGTTGAGTGGGTGTTTGAGAGTTAACATCCACATTGGTCTACCTGCTGCCCTGCCTCACTCCCTTTGTCCGCCACACTGTTTTAAAGCAAATGATAGGTCCAATAGGTCTGCCCATTGGAAGATGGCTAATAACCAGAAAGAATCCAAGTGGGACCCCTGTGTGGATAGAGATGATCCAAAAGGAGGACAGAAAGGTTAAAGAAAGAACAAAAGAGGGAAAGGCAGATGAGAAACACGTACCTGATAAAGATTGTTCCAGAAAACCAAAGAACTTTTCAGACCGATACTTCTGTGTGGCCTCAAAGAAATGAAAGGGAACACGAACCTTTGGAGAAAACGCTCAAAGACAAGTCACAAGATGTCAAAAAATATAATATCATTGACTTCCCTGGTGGTCCAATGGGTTAAGACTCCACACAATGCAGGGGGCCTGAGTTCAGTCCTTGGTCAGGGAACTAGATCCTGCATGCCGCAACTAAGACCCAGCACAGCCAACTAACCAACTAACTAACTAACTAACTAACTAAATATTTAAAACAAATATAATATCACAAAGAAGATGAAAATTAGACTGGTAGAACTAAAAAAAAAAAACAAAACCCTTAAAGAAAATACTTTCAGAAACAAAAGTTATGTTAGAAGTAGCAAGTAGTGGGAAAAGACATTGCAGAAATTCATCATTGCTTGGAGGATGGGCCTGAGAAAATGATGCCACATCAGATGGAGAAGAAGCAAAAGGTAAAGGCGACTGGAGGGACCTCAGATGTACATAATCAGGAACAAGAGAACAGGAAGAAAAAAAGAGAAAAAAAGAAGGCTCAAAGGTAAATTATTTTGAACTAAAGGATGACCTGAACCTTTAGTTTAAACGACATGTCATGATTAGAAAGATATTGCCCAGAACAATCAACACACTATGACATATTTGGTAGATTACTGAATTTTGAGGATAAAAAAGAACACTTTGGGCATTCAGATGATGATAGTTATAATAATAATAGTAGTAATAGTAGTAATAATAAAAGATAAAGCCATCTACGCAAGGAGGAGATCCAGACTAGCCTCATATGTCTTTAGGACCACATTGAAAACCAGAAAACCATGGTTTAAAAGTTAAAGGATTAAAAGAAAGGATGTGCGATGTAAGAATTTTATGTCTATATAAATTGTTTCTACCTAGACTTCTGATCTCAATGAAATAAGCACTCCTGAGCCGTTTTTAAAAATAAAATTGCTATATGATGAAATAGTTAAAAAATGCTAATAAAATAAGAATCCAGGAACAGAGAAGGTGTGTGGTATAAGAAGATAACATAGAACCCTAGTTAAATCTAAAACCAGAACTAAGACCAAACAGCAGTGGAAATTATAGCTACAGGAAAGAAACAGAAAACTTGGATGTTTTATGCCATTGGAAAGGGAGAGAAAATGAAAAGAGGTGTAGGTATACTAGTTCCCTCATTTGTCAGTATCAGGAGTAAGTAGAGATTATCTAAAGTTGATAAATCAAGAAATAAAGAATTCTTACTCCTTAAAATTATATAGGAACGACTGGAAGAGTTAAAACAGACCATAAACCTGTTTTTTAAATAGAAATTTATTTATTTATTTATTTATTTATTTATTTATTTATTTATTTATTTATGTATTCATTGGCTGTGTTGGGTCTTATTGCTGCGCTCGGGCTTTCTCTAGTTGCAGAGAGCAAGGGCTACTCTTCGTTGTGGTGCGCAGGCTTCCCGTTGCGGTGGTTTCTCTTGCTGCAGGGCACGGGCTCTAGGTGCATGGGCTTCAGTAGTTGTGGCATGTGGGCTCAATAGTTGTGGCTCGCATGCTCTAAAGTGAAGGCTCAGTAGTTGTGGCACACAGGCTTAGTTGCTCTGAGGCATGTGGAATCTTCCTGGACCAGAGATCAAACCCATGGCCCCTGCATTGGCTGGTGTTTTCTCAACCACTGTGCCACCAGGGAAGTCTGACTATAAACCCTCTAAACCACCAGAAAGGGAAACACACACAGACACACAGACACACAGACACACACGAAAGCAAAAATGTTCACAGAAAGTTGGAAAACAAAGTATTGCATTCATAAAATATAATACAAAAATAAGCTTATATCTGTGAAAGGCATATAGGTAACATACTTACTCAGAAAGGTTAAAATAAAAAGATGGGCAAAGCTAAACTAGGCAAATGCAAACAAAAGGAAAGCAGAATTCTTGACATTAACATCAGTAAGGTTGAATTCAAGCAAAAGATGTTAATTTAGGGGGTTCTCTGAAAGTTCTGTGGTCCTGTTTTACTGTATCAATGGCTCCTGGCCTCCAATATCTGAGAAATAAGTCCCGAAGACCTTCTAATTGGTGATACGTTCCATGCTCACATCATCCAAACATCTCAGGAGCCAATACGATGGGAAGAAACAAAGCAGAACTGGCTTTTATAGCTCTGGGCCCTTGTTACGGGATGAATCGTGTTCCCCCAGATTCATATGTTCAAGTCCTAACTCCCAGTACCTCAGAACATGACCTTATTTGGAAGTAGGGACTTTGCAGATGTGATTAGTTAAGATGAGTAGGGTGGACCTCTACCCCAACATGACTGGTGTCCTTATTAAAGGGAATTTGGACACTGAGACACCAACACAGGGAAAACACCATGTGAAGACTGGAGTTGTGCTCCCACAAGCCAGAAGCTGGGCGACAGACCTGGGACAGATCTTCCTCAGAGCCTTCAGAAGGAGCCTGGCCCTGCCAACAGCTTGATCTTGGACTTCTGGCCTCCAGAATCATGGGAGAATACATTTCTGTTGTTTCAAGCCACCCAAGGTTGTAGTGCTTTGTTAAGGCAACTCCAGGAAACTGATACCATCTCCAACAGTATACACCCTCCTTCGTGATGCATTCCTTAACGGCACCCGTCCAGCCAGAGGAAACATCTCACATTGTTGTGTTTTCGAGATGTTCCTTCTCAACTACCCTGTCCTTACGTGCACTGTCTCCTTGAAGTTAAGGATAAGGACTTTTTGGTTCATGAATTTATCCTGTGCACATGGTAGACCCACAGTGAAATGATCCTCTCAGAATGATGGAAATCCGCAGGAGTAACATACACAGATATTTGGGATTTCAGGAGGTGAGGCTCAGCAAATAGGAAGAGAGGACACCTCACAGTGATCCTGGCACGATCTAAACTGAAGATCTGACATGAATCTTTAGGCACCAAATAACACAGCAGCAGAACACAGGGAGAGAAAACTACCGGAAACACAAAGAGAAATCCACTGGAGTACGGAGCAAATTCAGGCCAGTGGATCACAAGGGTGGCCTGTGATAAACTGGTGGGCACGCTTGCGTAGAGTTTCTGTTTTGAGTCTCACAATCAGTATGCCCCATGCAAACTCAAATTGCAACTCAGGGCAGCCAAATGGCTATAGGATGACATGGGAACTTGAGAAAGAATATATTACACGCCTCAAAGGCATGGATTGTCTGATCTAACTGCCTACGTTAGTGGGGTTTCCCTTTCTGACTATTTCCTCTTCATTTTCAGATCGTGGCCAAGAGATACAGAGATTTTGAATTTCCTTCTGAAATGACTGGCATCTGGAGATACTTGAACAATGCGTATGCCAGGGATGAATTCACAAACACGTGTCCAGCCGACCAGGAGATTGAACACGCATATTCAGATGTTGCAAAAAGAATGAAGTGAAGCCGGGGTGTTTTTTGTCTCATTTCTCAGTTGTATGAGCTAAACTATGAAAAGAGTGTGTCCTTTGTGTTTCCCTTCCAATAACCATCCTTTGCAAAACAATACCCATATTTTAATAATGCACATGCCATAGCGTGATCTATTCAATGCCAAATGATACACCGTCTTGTAATTTGTCAACTCACTTGTGTATCTGAAAATACCAGTATCTGTTGTTATACATGCCGATGGTCCAGTTTATGTTCATTTTATGTCTTTGACATTCTGGGAGCTGTAACACACACCCTGAATATCTGTAATCCATGATATTTAGGGCATGTGTTTTGCAGTTTAAGTTTCAAAGCAAATACAATTCGGGTTCAATTCCTCCTTTATTTAAAAAAATGTATCTGTCTCTGACAGTTTTCATAATCAAACATAGCCTATATTTTCTGCTCTAAAATAGTAGTTTAATTTTTTCAGAATGAAAATACTGTTTTTGTAATTACAAAGTGATACACATTTATTTTAATATTTCAAAACAGTGTCAGAGAGTATAAAGAGGAAAGAACAAAAATCACCTAAAATTTCACTACACTTAGATAACTACTGGTAACGTATTGGTGAACATCTTCCAAATCTTCAAACACTCTTTCTCACACACAGTTCATACCGCACATAATTTCATGCCTCTGTGGTATTGTGTCAGTTTATTTTCAAGGACTGGTGAGGGGACCCCTTGGAAATGCCTTGATGATCAGCCACAGAGGATCTAAAACAAGAGATTCAGCAACACAGAGCTCAAGAGGGCACTTGTGGATAAGTTTCACGGGGATGGATAACTGTAGAGTCCACAGACCCATAGGGACTTGCAGGGACCAGTGGGGACCGGAAGCCGTGGAGGGTCCCCACCCCACCTTGTTCCTACTTCCGTGATGCCACTGCCCCTGGTTCCAGGGAAGGCACGGAGGAGAGTGCCTGTCTGTGTCTGTCCTTCCGTCTCCCTTTCGGGGGCCTTCTCTTTCTCCCTCCCCCTCACAAAGACCGTGCCTCCAGGAGGACTCTTAACATCAGCGGTGTGCTGTAGAATCTCCCTGCCCTGTGCTGAAATGTGGACCAAGCACACCTTGATCCCTTCTGATGGCCGCTGTCTCCAAGACATAACACTACATCTCTTTGGCTAGGGTGTCGTGTAGGGCTAGTCCAGGTCTTGTTGCTTCTCTGCTCTCTGTAGTGTCATTTCGAGGTCAAGGAGGGAAAATCCAGGGAGATTAAATTCATGGTGACTCCTCTTGGGCAGTTCTGGTAAATAGTCAAGCTGGGGAGGAAGTGGAAACTATTGAGTCAAAAGAGTGTTCTGGTTCATCTGTGACTTCCCCTCCCCCATCCCTGAGCCAACCCTTTAGCAGCAGCTGTGTGTGGGCTGCGGCTGAGCTCCTCCTCAAGGCTTGGAGGACAGGATGGGAGGCTGTTTCCATGCGCGTCAAGACTCACGGGGTTTGAGCGTTATCTACCAGGCTGTGCATCTCACGGGGTTTGAGCGTTATCTACCAGGCTGTGCATCCTTTTGACATTTGCACACACCTTCCAGAAAACCTGCTTGCTGGGTGGGCGGCAGCGTGTGGTTAATGTTCAATGTTCATTAGAATAAAAGTATACACCTGCTCGCTGGGCGGTTCATTTGGCAGAGAGGAAAATGCCTTAACAGTAACTTCTGGGATTTAGTGAAAGATGCTAGTAAGAGAAACAAAGTCCTTGAGAGGATGGCCGCTTTCTCTCCCCTCTGACCGGATGCTACGGTTTTACCAGGGGGGGCCGACCCCAGCCCCCCGCTTGTTTTGTCAGCCATGTGTTTTTGGACGTTGTGTCTAGCACGTGTCACCCTGATTCATGTTTCACATCTGTTTAGGAGTCAGATTTTTAAGATGAATTTTACCATGTTACATTTAAACTTAGTAAATGCATTGACTGCCCGATGTTACTAGTGCAAATTTTGTATTTTTAGAGGTTAAAGTGATCTACATAAACTCCGTGTGCCTTAAAAATGAAAGGAATGATAAAAATGTCTACGTGGAACCAATATCTTTAATTTCTCATTTTTTTATTTGGCATTCTCCACTGAGATTGTGTGTGTGGGTGTGTGTGTGTGTGGTGTGTCCTTTCACCTGATCCCTTGCCTGATGGGAAAAGGTGGAGAGTAAGTCACAGGATGTGACTTGCCCCAGGACGTACATCAGTAAAAGGGCCCTGGCCCACATCATCCAAGGTGTATTCCCACACTATAATTCTCCTTCAAAAATGTAGGATGGGATAGGAGTTAATACTTACAGGAACTTTAGAAAGGGGACTCCACTGAGATTTAAGGAAATAAAACGAATGGAAACGGGCTTCCTTTAAAATGGTGAGAACAGCTTTGGAGGTTGGAGCACCTTTGAACCAGAGATTACCAGCAGCTGAATTTGAGTTTATTTGCAGTTGAATGAAGACCCACAAAGACATTTTGACAGAGCCTGAAAGAGATCTGAGAAAAACACGTGTCACCTGTCCTTGCCCAGGTGGCTGACGTAGAAGCCCTGCTGACTGTTCCATTTTTAAGTGTAGTTGTAGGAAAATCGGCAGGTTCCTGGCAGCCTTCCCCTCCCAGGGGCCCTGCCCCCCACACACCCTTCACAGGCCCCGGAAAAGCTATTCATATGTGGGAAGGTGAAAAAATATTCCAGGGCTGTTCATCTGGCTTACAGTCTTTATTAGGTGTGGTTTTTTTTTGGAAACAAAATGTATTTGTTCCTCCAAACATACCATGCAGATGCAAATACAGACAAGTGGTGAGTGCAACCCTCCTTTGAGGCTGACCCTGGGAAGGTTCTCGGGCTGAGGGGATCCCATTCTTGCTTTTAGTTGCCCAAAAGGCCAGACAATTCAGAAAAAAACGGCTTTACTTCTGAACATAGACTTTCTAAATGTAGGCTGAAAAAGAATATGAGCGTCACAAAGTTGTACTTTCTGGACGCAGTCCAGCAAGTGGGGATGGAGTGATAGACTTTAGCCCAGGAAAGGACTCTCAGAGACCGCAGGTCTCAATAGGTCACCTGTGATCTGTGGAACCATCCCTAGGAATTGAATGTATGCCCAAGTCCAGACAGACAGACAGACAGACACAAATGCACATACTACATACGTGCTCGCTCACATACATATGCACAGACACACTCTCATACACTCACAGTCACAGAGACACACCTTCACACACAGACAACACGGTCATGGCACTCTTTCACGCATGTCCAAACACATACACAGTCACACATATATACACAGACACATCCAAACTCACACACAAACATACACACTCATGCAATACACTCACATTCACACATTGGCACACACTCATGTACTTACCTATGTGCACACCCCCCACCCCGCCCCCGGCAAGGTGACGTCTGGGCTCCCTTCCATCCCTGCTTCAATCACTGACCAGAAACACACTCTTGGCAACATCCCACACACGCCTCCGCCCCCACTGCCAGTGGTCCATAATTAGGCTTTGGAGAAAAATTAAAGAATAGCTTTTTTAAAATAAGAAAAACCCAATCTTTCTTTTACAGTTTAGAGAAACAAGGTGTGCATCATTTGAAGAACATATGATTCACAAAATCCTGGATATGTAAAATAGATCAATTAGGGGATGTTTGTTTGTGATATAATTCTGAATGTTTCCATATGGCCAGTTTCCCTTCACACATTTGATTTGGGTTTTAACATGTGAGGGCATTTTGGAGTGTCAGAAGACCAGATGCATGTGCTGTCCTCCATGATTTGCCGGGGCCTCTGCAGGTGGGGGCCCTCGGGGAGACCCTGTCCCCTGCCCATGGGCTCAGGGACCCAGAGGGCCGGGTGCTGGGCATGCAGCCTGTGCTTGGACAGAGCCACCCTTCCATTGCAGAACTTCCAGCCGAGTCTCCCTTGCCTTGAAGAAGGCCACTTAGGGAGAGAGCCCCCAGCTGTCATTTTTGTGGCAGACCACAGTCCAGGGGAAACTGTTCAAAAGCAGCGAGTTGCAGATTTGGGGGTGGAAAACACCTATTAAGGGAGTAAAGCCTGGAACTGGGCTGCCAACAGACTTTAGTCCACCTCCCATTCATCTCTTCCCTGTTAGGGACCACTGCCCCGTTGCCCTGCCCCAGCCTCCCCCCTGTAGCACCTGGACCTTGCAGCCATCCCAACAACCCTCTTGAAGTAAGGCCAGTTTTCTTGATGATACACCCACTCCCATCTCTTCCTCACTTCCCTTCTGTAAGGGGTTCCCTGACATACCGCTGGGTGAGTGGATGAAGACAGTGGCCATTCGTGCCTGGCCGGGGTCACCCACGGCTCAGCTGACCTGCTGAGCCCTTTCCCCTGCAAAGCCATCTCTCCAGGTGGTTGATGTGAATCTGAGTCAGGTCCCTTCCCGAAGGCCAGACCTTCAACTGCGGCTACACACTTAACTAACACCTGCGAGAGCTGGGGAAGCTGGTAAATCTTTCAGATCCCTTCAGGGTCCAGGAGCATCACTCCAGAAGAAGGGGAACCATCCTTGCTCAGGTGAAAGGGGGTGTTGAAATAGCATGAAGGGTTTTGCATGCTTGCTTTTCTCTGTCTGACATTAAGTGCTAACAAGTTAAACATGACTCTAGCCTTGTCCCCATAAGGCACCTTGAAGCAGTGGTGATGGTAAAAAAAGGAGAAACAAAAAACAAACAAGAGGAGACACAGGGTCCTAAACTGGCCCTCAATACCTTTGATATATCCCCTGGGAGGGGAATCTCTCTGAGCCTCACTCTTCTTATCTGGAAAATGGGAACACTATCTCAGAGTCATGTAGAAATTGATGTGTTTGGTTCTCTGTGAAAGCTGCCAGGCAGCTGGCTGCGTACAAGTGGTATTTGCTCTTATACGAGTTGTGTCAAAAGGGACACAGGATCTTGCATCTTTCTCCTAGAGGAGGAAGGCAGTTATGCCCTGATCTCCTGGTTCCCAACAATGAAACACCACCTGGGGGCTGGGGCTTGGTGAGAGAAGGCACTCTACGACAACCTCCTCAATCGTTCCCGAGTCAATGGACAAATCTGTCCATTTGGACTGTATTAAAAAGCAGGCGAGAAGTCTGGACCTCTCGTCTTTCTGAAAAGTCCATAGTCCTTGGACTGCTGTCCAATCCGGGCCACAGCTATTTTGCTGCCCGAGACGAAGAGAAAAGTGATGAATGTTTTGTGATGCGTTTGTGAGTGTATTATTACGCCCCAGAGCTCAGCTTTGTCTGTCACCAAAGCCCACCTCTTTGCTGGCTCTTTTTGGCATCTGGGTGGGCTGATGTCTCAAGTGTGTTCCTTAGTGAAAGAAGGACATCTGACCACCTTTCATCAAACTGGAAGGCGGCTTCTTCACAACCCTACAGAAAGCGGACCAGGAAGGTTTTATTCACATCCTTCTGCTCAGGGGAAAAACAAAACAAAACAAAACAAAACAAAGCAAAAAACAAAGGCCAAAATGGAGGCAGATCTTGAATGTTTCTGAAAGGGGACTCAAGGGAAAAAACGGGGGCGGGGAGGGGAGCGGGGGGAACGGTGGCATATACCACAGGTATGTAAGTATTTTCTGGTGCCCATGGGCCTTTCAGGAAACCCACGACACTGACACAAATTTGAGTTTAGCCGCAGCTACAAATTGGCCAGTGTTGAGGTTTGTGACCTGGGAGGAGGCCAGAGGCCCGGAACTGCCCGTGAGCCCTGGGCAGTGGCATCCTACCCCACCCTGTCGGGTCATATCAGGTGCCAAAGTATTGGGAAGGAAAGTAGGAGTCTCTGAAACACCTGCACACTATTTCCCAATGGTGAAGACTGCACTCAAAAAAGTGTAAGAAACACACGGTTTCTTCTAACAAGGTTCTTTGCCTCTTGATTTTTCAACCTGTGACAAGGTGGAGGTGTAGAGGCCTGTTTGTGGGGTTCCCCTTCCTTCTCAAGATCTTGGGTTCTCCAAAGATTGGAACCAAGAGGAAGGAGAAATGGATTTGGGAGGTGCCGGGAACTCTAAGCGAGACCAAACAGCAGGATGTGTCTTGCCTTCATCATAATTGTTCAACTATTTTATTTTATTTTATTAGTTTATTTTATTTTATTTCATTTTATTTTATTTATTTTAGGTTTGCATCTCACTGGTCCCCAAAGAGAATATTGTTTGAAAGAAAATCTTAGGGTTATTTGGTGGTGGTTCAGGTGTTGGGCAGACCGTTTTGGTGCATATTTTTCCAGCTCAGGCAAGAGAAAGAAGCATTTGTTGTATTGAATATGATACTAGAATATACAAAAATTAAAAAGAAGTTAAAAAAAGTGTCTTTATTTTAAAAACTGTGTGTGCAAAATGACAAAATAGAATACCAGACAGAAGGATGCCCAAGAACATGTAGAATGGAAACCAAATGGGTGAGCGGACAAAATGCACACTTTTACCATGTAGCTGAGGCAGTGCTACCACACATAACGTGATAGAGTGACCAAGCGCATTTGGATAGCGCTTTACAAAGCCTGTGCAAATATGCGGTTCTACAGGTCATGGGCGTGTGCTGGAAATTGAGGACATTTTGACAGCAGCGAGGTGGCTGCCATCTTGCCTCATGGTCCTACAGGGGTTTTACTGGTCTCTCTCATGAGTGAGGCGTGCTGGTCACCATGGGGGCTTTGTTCTGTCATCTCTGGGGTCTTGTACATCTAGAGGGAGTGAGACATTCTAGTCAGGGAATTGGCAGCTTACAGGCTTGGAGGTGGCGTTAAATGGGGGTTGGGGGGGTGGGGGAATGGCTAAAGGTTTGTCTGACTCAAGTCTTTCATCTGAAAACTGAGGGGTGACTTGATGGGTGGGTTTCAGCCCTGACTGTGTATTAGAATCATTTATGCAGCCTTAAAACCTCCCAGTGCCCCAGCCACACCTCAGATCAACTGAATCAGAATCTCCCGGTTTGGGCTTGGACATTGGTGTTTTTAAAATCTCCCCAGGAGATTCCCTCCTGCAGCTGGGAGTAACAGCCTCTGGGGCTGGATGCTCTCTGATGTTGTTTCCGGCGTGAACTCTTTAATTTCTGAGTCCCGGGTTACACAGTCCTGGTGGGGGTGAGTGAGGGAGAGGAGTGGAGGGGTTGCCAGAACACAGTATCTCTAATCTCAGGGCAGTCGGCTGAGCTAGCCATATAAAACCAGTGCACTAGTCAACCAGTGGCTGAATAGCGACCCCGCCCCCCCAAACTCTGGTCCACTTGGGGTCTCAGAATGTGACCTTGTTGCAAATAGGTTCTTTGCAGATGTAATTAGTTAAATTAAGATGAGATCATATTGGATTAGGAAGGGCCTTAAATCCAATGTCACCAATGTGTTTCTAAGAAGAGGAGAAGATGCAGAGGCTTACACAGAAGGAAGAGGCCACGTGACGATGGAGGAAAAGACTGTAGCAACGAGCCAAGGGATACCAAGGACCACTGGCACCACCAGGAGCTGGAAGAGGCAAGGAAGGATCTCCCCTAGAGCCTTCAGAGGAAGCATGGTTCTGCTGACACCTTCATTTCAGACTTCTGGCCTCCAGAACAGTAAGAGAGTAAATTTCCGTCTGTTCTTTTAAGCCATCCCCTTTGTGGTACTTTGTGACTGCAGCCACAGGAAACTTATCTACCGGGTGAGGTTTGGATCTCAGAAAGGCTGAGTCACTTTGTCATTAGCAATGAGTGACTCTAGAGCTGATGGCACAGCTAAGGAGAGAGGCAAGTTGGCTCGTCAGGAGAGTTGGTGTCACGTTTTCAGCGAAGCAAGGACAGCTGGGTGCACACTGAGCCGGGCCTATTTGAGACAGTTGGCAATTTAACCAGTAGGTGACACTGGGGTCATTTTGCACTAGAGGAAAGGTGACAAGATGGGAAATTGTTGAAAGCCCTGAGTGTTGGTCCTGCCTCGCCTGCTTTTGGATGGAGAGCTTTGGGAAAGACATTTAACCTCCCAGGGCCTCCGTTTCCTCGTCTGTAGAATGATTGGGTGATTTAATCTTTCATGTCCTTCCCAACTATTAAGCTGTAAACCCTGAGCCAGTGAGGCAGTTAAGTACCAGTCTTAATGCTCAGGAACCGGCCCGCAGTCACATACCATCATCGTGCTCCCCTCAGCCCTTGCCCCAGGTTCGAGTTTCAAGTTCAGATCCATTCAGCTACTTGCTTTAGGGATTTTTGGTGGATGTTTTGCTTTCTGGTGGAACCACTCCCCAAATTTAGGATATCAGTGCAGTCTGACGGAATTAGCAAAATTGCTAGCAATTGCTAATTAGCAATCATATGCTCCTGTAATATGAAGGAAAGATTAATCCCCCACCTCAGGTCTTTTCTCAGAACGCATTCTACATGGTCACCCAGACCTTCTATAACCCAAACGGCCAGGTGTAGAGATCTTAGGAGCCTTCCCCAGCCTCCACCCTGCCCCATCCCGCAGCAGTCTGCTTTGCCTGCATATAAAATGAGCCCTGACTTTGAACATTCACCTTGACAGGGAAAAGTGGGGAAAGGAAACGTGTGTATGGAGAAATGATGGAGAAAACACGGGCACCTTTTCTTTCCGCAGTTCCTAGGATGATGTACAGTCATTCCTGGTATCCATGGGGGGCATTAGTTCTAGGACCCCCACAGATACCAAAATCCCGGATGTTCTAAGTCCCTAATATAAAATGGCATTGTAGAGTTGGTCCTCTGTATCTGAAGGTTCAGCATCTGTGGATTCTACCGACCATGGATTGAACCCACAGATGTGGAGTCTTAGCTTTCTCTCCTGCCTAACAAATTAGCATAATCTTGGGGGCTTAACACAACATACATTTATCATTTCACTGGTTCCATAGGTCAGGGGTCCAGGCATGGCCTTGCTGGGTTCTTGGATCAGGGTCTCACAGGCTGAAATCAAGGTGTCAGCTGGGGCTGTGATTCTCCTCTAAGGCTCAGGGTCCACATCTAAGCTCACTGGCTGATGGCGGAATTCGGTTCCTTGCAGCTGTAAGATTGAGGTCTTCAGTCACATGGCCCTCTCCTTAAGGTGCCAGTTTGCTTCTTCGAGGCCAACAGGAGAATGCCTCTGCTGCTTCAAATCTCTCCAATGTCTTCCATCCCTGACCTCCAGCTCCTCTTTTAAGAGGCTCATTTGACTAGGTCAGGCCCACTCAGAATACTCTCCTTTGGAATTAAAGTCAACTGATGAAGTCAGGCCCACATAGGACAATGTCCCTAGTTAAAGTCAGCTGACCAAGAGCGCTAATGAAATATGTATCTTTGCCTTATAATGTAACCCAATCCCAGGGGTCATATTTCATCATATCACAGGTTCTGCCCCACCCTAGAGGGCAGGGGAGTTATATAGGAGGTGTACACCAAGGTCTGGGGATCTTGGGGGCCATCGTCTTAGGATTCCCCTGCCCCAGGTGAGTTTGATGGCCATTCCAAAGGAAGTTGGCCTCGCTGTACAAAACCCACGGGTTGAGGTCAACTGAAATGCCTGGTATGGTTGCCACACCATAGCATTAAGTGTCTGCTGCCTGTGTTCTTGGCAAGCTGCCCTGAGACACTTTGACTTCTAATTGTTAGGCTCCAGCACCTGGGGAACAGGGAGGGATGGCATTTCCGTGAAGTCCTCGGACTTGATTCCCAGGTTCCTCTGACAAAGCAGGAGTTTGTTGACCTTCAGTCCTGGCACCGAATGTACCTATTTACTGAGGCTCTCGCCAAAGGGTGGCGACACAGGGTGGAGCAGAAGGACAGATTCTTTGGCAGTTGGTCAATGCAGGGCTTTGTTATGATTTTTCTCCATGGTGTACAGGTGACCAAGCATCCCATGTACAAGGTAGACCGGTTCCCTCCCCACCCCCACCCCAGCCTTCCCCACATTCAACCCAAAAGCCAGTTGTAAAGATTAAAAGTAAGGAGGGAAAAAAGGCTCCCATTTCTTCTGTGGTAGGAAAAGCTATCTTTAGAAAGAAGTAAAAAGCCTGAGAGAAGTTACATGGAGTTGAAAAAATAAAACAGAAGATCCCAATTCTTCTCTATTCTCTTTGAGTGTCATTCTGTGTCATTTGTCAATGCCTGCTGGATGGTTTCACGTCTCGGTGCAAGTTTTATTGTCTGTTTGGCTCAGGGTTTCTTCTGGTTTATTCCTCCAAGACAGGCAGGCTTTCCAGTGGCAAGAGTTGTGGGGGAAAAGGATTTGCTTTCTCTCATTTGTGTTGTAAGACACTGGGGAGTCATAGGCCCATGGACTTTAAACCATAGGAAAGTGAAATGTCTGTCAAAATAGGAACACTGAGTCGAGCAGTGGAGGCAAAAGTGTAACTCTGCGCTTGTGTGCACACAAGAATCAAAGGAGAGAGGCTTCCTGGTAGCACAGGGGTTAGAATCCGCCTGCCAATGCAGGGGACACGGGTTCAAGCCCTGGTCCAGGAAAATCCCACATGCCTTGGAGCAACTAAGCCCGAGCACCACAACTAAGCCCACATGCCGCAACTGCTGAACCATGAGTGCCTAGAGCCCAGGCTCCTCAGCAAGAGAAGCCACCTCAATGAGAAGCCCACACACTGCAATGAAGAGTAGCCCGTGCTTTCTGCAACTACAGAAAGCCCGTGCGCAGCAACGAAGACCCAACATAGCCAATAAATAAAAATAAAAATAAATAAAAGAATTAAAAAGAAAAAAGAATCAAAGGAGACCTCCTCGGCCAATGGAAGGTCATGGACCAGAGCTCATGTGGCCAGAACCCTGGGCCTCAGGCCTCAGGCTTATTGCCTAGAGAGGAATTTGGCCTCTGTCACGTCCATGTGCTTTTAGCGGTAAAACGCTCTGATTCGCTACAGCACATAATCTTCATTTAGCCTGTGTAGCTATGATATGACTTTCCAACTTTCATAAGAAGCCACCTCCAAATAAATCATGACTGTCTCACCGTGGGAAGAGCTGGAAGGTGACAGCATTTGTGTTCATTCGTTTGTTTGCCCTGGGGTATCATCTCCTCGTGAGAGATGTCAAACAACACATCACAATTTAAAAAAAATAAGTAAATAATTTTAAAAGTTTTTTGTTTGTTTTTGTTTTTGTTTTTTTAGTATTCTTTTTTTTTTTTAATTTATTTATTTATTGGCTGCGTTGGGTCTTTGTTGCTGCACACGGGCTTTCTCTAGTTGCTGCGAGCGGGGGCTACTCTTCATTATGGTGCCCGGGCTCCTCATTGTAGTGGCTTCTCTTGTTGTGGAGCATGGGCCCTAGGCGCGTGGGCTTCAGTAGTTGCAGCACATGGGCTCAATAGTTGTGGCTCACGGGCTCTAGAGCACAGGCTCAATAGTTGTGGTGCACAGGCTTAGTTGCTCCGTGGCATGTGGAATCTTCCCAGGGCAGGGCTCGAACCCATGTCCCCTGCATTGGCAGGCGGATTCTTAATCGCTGAGCCACCTAGGAAGTCCTGTTTTTTTAGTATTCTTATTCTTGCGTTTTCATGTCTGGGAACAAAATTATTTTTTATTTTCTTTTGAGAAAGATTAAATACAAACAATCAAGCCATGCTGATTTTGTTCTCAGCAGCTATCTGATTCAGTCAGGTTGAACAAGATAAAAGCGGTTTCCTTGGTAAGAAATGAGTATACAGTTTCAACCACAATGTGTCTTCATAGACAAAATGATTTCTATCTTTATTAAGAAGCACATTGTCTGAGGCTCTGGGATTCCCTGAGAATGTGGTCTTTAGGGAAAATCATGTCCTGCCATGTCCTCAGGACAACATCCCGGAAATGCCCTCCACAAGCGCAGGAGAGATGTGCCTTCACTCTGCAAAGCGCTTCCGGGGAGTAACAATCTCTAGAAATGCAAGTGGCTGCAACGGAGGGGGTGTGACAGCTCCCCCAGGAGATCTTGACAAAGGAAATGTCTCACCTCTCAGAGACATCTTTGGTGGCTCTGTCTGGCAGCGGAGAAGGGGTTAGATCACCTATCAAAGTTACCCCAAATTTCAATGATATTACTGTTCTATAAAAGAGGTTCTAATTGGTGTTTCTGAGAAGTCTGAAGATTCATTTCCAGTTTTTAAGAGGAGACGTTTTTGAAATGTGATGACCCAGGTAAAATCTGGAGTGCTACCTTGCAGGGACCACTACCTTAACACCAGCAGTGTAGGGGTCTTTAGCACCTGGAAGCCTGCCTTAGAAGCCCTGTGGTGTTTGCCTGGTGGTTTGGAGCTGGGTGGCACCGTAGAGATTTGACACTCCAGGAAATTCAATCTTTACCCCCTAGGATCACAGGAAGCCCTGCCAGTTTGCTCCATGGAGGCTGGCTGGTCCTGGCCTCTTGTACACTGTGTAGCTTCTTAATAAAATAAAGGAAGTTTGGATCCAGAAACTAGAGCCTGGTTAAGGGTTAATGCCTGAAGCTTATTTCTGTGGAACCAAGTAATACAAGGAGAAAGGCAATTCCTAACTACCCTGCATTCTCCTCCCCTCTCTTCAGTCTGAGAACTTCTGGACTACCATGGATACGAACACTTGTGAGCACAGCAAGATCACACAGATGTGGACTTCAGAGCCACATCTTCTCAAGGGGCATGAATGAGAATCAGGGACCGGGGGAGGGTTTAGAATGGGTGGAAGCAGCAACATTAACCAACACTTGGATTTTTAGTCAAGGGATCTTAGAAAAGAACAATATATCCTTTGTCGGGCAGAAAATACAAATGCAAAACAGAAGCCAGTAGAGATTTAGTAAACAGAGTTATCCATAGGGTACTTTCAGGGGAACCTTGTCTCAATGACTGCTTTAATCCTGTAGAGATGAACTTTGGTGTCATGGTCAATGTCGGTCTCCTCTGGCATGGTCTTTTTTTTTTTTTTAATTTTTTTGACTACATTGGGTTCATTGCTGCGTGCGGGCTTTCTCTAGTTGTGGTAAATGGGGGCTACTCTTCCTTGTGGTACACGGGCTTCTCGTTGCAGTGGCTTCTCTTGTTGTAAAGCATAGGCTCTAGGTGAGTGGGCTTCAGTAGTTGTGGCACACGGGATCAGTAGTTGTGGCTTATGGGCCCTAGAGCACAGGCTCAGTACTTGTGGCTCCCGGACTTAGTTGCTCCTCGGCATGTGGGATCTTCCCAGACCAGGGATTGAACCCGAGTCCCCTGCATTGGCAGGCGGATTCTTAACCACCAGGGAAGACCCTGGCACGGTTTTAAGTCGCCCCAGGAGTCAATGCAGGAAGCTTTGGGTTAATTTGGACACTAATTTTCACAAGCAGTAGGTCCCTGTATTTAATGATTTCAATGAATGTTTAAGGTAATAGAAAGATTATCCAGGTACATAGCATTCTCCCTTTTTAAAATGCTTTCAGAAGGGACTCCGTGGACTTGGGTGAGGACCATACGTGTGTCCAGTTTGGGTGTCGAGACTACTCACCAGCGGGAGGTGTTTCTGGAAGACCAGTCTCATACCTACCTTTTTCATTCCCCACCAGTATATCCTCAGTCTGTAGTTTCTTTCTCTGCTGGCCCCTCTACCTTCTTAGGTAACTGGTCTTATGCTAACTGGGCAAAGCTACTTTAATTTTGCTGAATCACGGTTTGCTCAGCTGAGAAAGACATTTCCTACCCAGTTCCTGGAACTGTTTTGAGAAAGGATAGGAAAAGGCACACACATAGGAAAGGCTAGGTAAAGACAAAAATTAATATGCTTTTCTCCTGGTTAGTGGACGAGGCCTCACACGGCGGGGCAGCCTCATAGGCAGGGAGGTAGGATGGGAGTCACGGCACTGGCTGGGAGGCCTTGAACAAGCCACTCTGTCTCCCCAAGGCCAACAAGGATCACACTTGTCCTTTTGAGACGACAGGAGGAAATGGAAATGAAATTGTTTTGACGTTATCTAAAAGACAGTGGTTAAGGGGAGCGCTATCACTCCAACATATTTTTAATGTGAACGGCCTAGCTCTGTTCCAAGTGCCCTTGGTCGCTGAAGAACCTTCTCCAGAAGACCCCTTGACCTGGGATGCTGCAAGGAAGTCCCCTCTGGGTCCAGGTCGCTTGTAAAGCCATCACCAAGCCCAGGGCTCCCACATCAAGTCTGACCCCTGCCTGTAGTCAAAGAGGCATGTGAAGGACCTTGCAATGTGTCAGCCATATTTCTGCCTTCCTGTTTTGTCACCTAGATCGTGAGTCACCATTTAACACGACCCCAGATCTTTAGAGAAATCAGTCACCAAAGAGCAGCTGGGATTCCAGGAGACAATTCAGAGGAAAGCACTTTGGAAATTGCAAGGTGCAATGAAAATGTTCATCATGTTGATAGTTAGTTATCTGGTTAGCCACTAAATTTTTAAATTCTTTCATTGAGACACTTTTTAAGGAGCCAGAGGTGAGATGAACCTCTGAAAGAACAACATGCTAAGAGAAAGTGCCAAAGACCAAAGATTAAGCATCCTACTTTTAACTTGCTGGCTGATATTTGAGAAACACATTCACCTCCCAGGGATGGTTTTTGCAAAGATGTGCTTTTCAAAAAGTGTGTTTCAGGAGCTCCAGCCCTGAAGGATGTTGACTTTACTTGTGAAGAAGTAGTGGCCGGCTCCTCAGTGGCCAGTGTCCCAAGAACAGCTGAGGTTCAGGGTCAGAGGCTGGCAGGGCTGGAAGGCAGGCTGTGGCTGAAACTCTGGAAATTCTGACTCAACACAAAAGTGAAGAATAGATCTTGCAAGAAATGCTTCGAATGTCAGTGCCATTCATCTTATGTTTCTAATTGTCACGTTATCCTCTCCTGAACATAGTCACAGGGAACATGGCTTGTCATCAATTGACCTGCATCTCTGTAGGTCAACATTCTATATTTGCCCTTCCTTTTGAGGATATGAAACTAATGTTGATAATTCTCTCCCCTTGAAGACACCCAAGGACTGATACTTCTTCATATACTTAGTCACAGGTAGAAATCCCATTTTTGAGAGAGACCCCCTAATTGCGGATGTCAAAAAATGAAATAGATACCACCTATCTGGGAAAGTCTTGATCCATCCTAAAGGCAGGGAAGAGCCAGTTGTCTATGACAGCTGGTCATCCTCTCCCAGGACACTGGCCATTGAGCCAACTTTAGGATCTGTGGAGCCTGCCACTCCAGCTTCCTAAGAAAAGCCAGCGTCCTTTGGGGCCTTGGAGCCCATGGAGAGCAACCAAACTCAGATCAAGCTCTAATTCCATAAGAGAATCTGGTCTGGCTTCTTTGGGGCTTGCTCTGCCCCTGTCAGGTTCATAAGTCTCCATGCTGGTCTTAGTTTCCACCTCTTTTAGCCTTTCAGCGGAACCCAGCTTCACTTGGGGTTGAACTCTCATTGGTCCAAGCTTTGATAAGCAGTCATGGTTTTGACTAGTGTCTTTTTTTTTTAAAGGGAGGGGGAAAAGTGTTTATATAAGAGAAGAATAAAAATCTTAATTTTTTTTTCAGCTGCGACAGGTCTTTAGTTCCAATATACCCTTAAATCCAAGCACATCGATGTCAGTGGGATGCCAGTGTTTTTTCCTTGCAGAGGCTGCTGGACTGAACTCAGCCTTGGGCTCTTCACTCTAAACCTTCTAGAACCTTTCATTGAGTAGTGCCTTTATTGCCTAAAATTTTGTGAAGATTATAGTATTCCAGATGACACAAGGAAGGGTAATTTATACCTTTGGTACTCAGATAACATTAGAGCTGAAAGTAACATTAGCAATCACAGGGGGAAAATTTCGGCTGAGGAATACCAGAGAGCTTAAATTATTGCCCTAGGTCCTTTGGCCACCTATGGCAGAGCTGGGGCTAGTATCCAAATCTCTTGATTCATAGCTGAGGACCACGAACCAAGAAGATGCTTTTCAAGTGTGCTCCTGGGAACTTGTCAGGAATGCACAATCTTGGGTCCTACCCTGAACCTACTAAATCAGAAGCTCTGGAGTCTGTATTTTAAGAAGCCCTGGGACTTCCCTGGTGGGCGAGCGGTTAAGACTCCATGCTCCAAATGCAGGTGGCCCAGGTCAGGGAACCGGATCCCAGGTGCTGCAACTAATGATCCTGCATGCTGCAACGAAGACTCAGGGCAGCCAAATAAAAACAAATAAACAACGAATAACAAAAAACAGAAGCAGCCCTGTAGGGAATTCTGATGCTTGCTAAAGTTGGAGAAGCACTATTCTATGGTATGCATGCCAAGCCTTATGAGGGTCAGGTCAATATTTTTCATTATTTGTAGACCAGCTGAGTGATGAGCAGTGATTTCTACCACACTTTCTTTTATTCATTTGTACGTTCATTTTTGGGTACCTGTTCCTGTCTTAGGCACCACGTGGATCAGAAAGACATTAGACAAAGATTCTTCCTTTAGTTAGCTGATGGGAACGTGGCATAGACAAAGGGAACTTTTATATGGAGATGTAAGGCAGAATATGATTAAATCCTTGAATGACACAGACATCAAGGGCAGTATAAGTGTGGGAATATTTTGGGCTGCAGAGGTGAGGCTGGGAATGTCAATGGGGAGAATTAGCAGTCAGATGGTGGAATCGGACCTGGTGAGTTCTAGAAACAGCAAAGGTAACCTGAGGCTGGTCAGATTAGGGGAGACAGCTTGTGCTGGGAAGTTTCGAGATTGAATTTCTTCATTCCTTTAAGGACCCTAGAGGTGCTGGCCTCCACGACACCAGGCAGTGGATGGTTGGCCTCAGGGCCATTGCTTAGTGCTGGACTCTGAAACCTCCTGTCCAGGAGGAGAAGAAGAAATATTTTCAAATTCCACCACAGTACAAGCCTCAAGCAATTTGGCTTCACTGAGGTTGTTGGGAAATGACTGTGTAGCCTCACAAGTCCCTTGAGCAGCTTCCCTGGGCTGAGCTGTTTTTTTTTTTTTTTTCTTTTTTAAAGAAATAGCCTCGGGTTGATTTTGAACTTGGAAGAGAGTCCAGCAAATAGCTAGTGGACACAAAAGGTTGAGTCGTGAGTTTATGTTTCATCAAGGCCCGTCTTTTCTTCCAAGCATGAAGCGGGATTGAAGTGGGATTGGCTTCTTCAATCATTTGCATTTTCAAATTGTAACTGTAAATTCTCTGTGATGTACTTCTCTAACCTGCATTACTCTATACACCTATCTGCATATCTGCATGAAAATAAAATTGCTGTTCATAATGAGGTGCTACTAGATTCCCAAAGACCTTCTGAATTGTCCAAGAAAAATATGTAGTTGAGTATCCAGCTTCAGAGCATTTTACTGTGCTTTAATTTTTTTTTTGGCCACGCCACCCAGCATGCGGGATCTTAATTCTCTGACCAAGGATCGAACCTGTGCTCCCTGCAGTGGAAGCATGGCATCCGAACCACTGGCCCTCCAGGGAATTCCTTGGGCTTTAATTTTTGAAACCTAACCATCCATTTGTGATCTAAATAATAAATCTAGTTATCAGAATTTTTTATTAATCAGAAAACTTTGTTATTAACCAAATTAATTCATTGCAGTTACAACTATTGATATTTTTGAAAATAACAATAGCTAGCATTAATTTAGTACAGGCTCAGGCATCGTACTTCTGCTTTAAATTCAGTAGTTTGTCTCATATTCACAATTATCCTACAAAGTAAGCATTATTACTGTCTCCATGTTACAGGTGAGCAAACTAAGTCACAGAGAGGTTACATGACATCTTTAACATCCTACAGCATGTTGTGAAATTTGCATCACACACACCCCTGCCTCACACCATTCAAATCCTGGTGGGAGAGGGTATCACATCTTGGAAGGAGGTAAGGATTTCAAGCTAAGATCTACTAACTGAGTTTTGACAGATGGAGAACCTTGGGGAAGCTACTTTTAGTTTTTTATTTTTTTAATTTTTAAAAAATTTTTTAGAACTTTTATGGAGATGCAGTTAACATACAATAAACTGCATATATTTAGAGTGTACAATTTGGTATCCCAACCTCCTACTTCATTCCCTCCCAGCCCTCCCCTCTTGGGGAAGCTACTTTTAAACTCTTAGTGTACTGGTTGCTTATTCAGGAATACAGAAAGAAGCCCTTCCTTACAGGTTAGTTGTGAGGAAAAAATGAGAACATACATGGAAAAGTTCTGCTCTATAAACTACCTCCCCAACTCCCCCCTTCCCTTGCCAACCATATCCAGAAATTAGGTTTCTCTGGTAGGCCACAGCTGTAGAAGCAGCCTCAGAATCCCCCGATCCAACTTCCTTATCGCAACTCCAATGGGCTGATTCTGTTCCTAACCTGCCAGTCCATGGGGTTCATCATAATCGTCTGTCTGCCCAGGTGACCTGGTAAGGAGTCAATTAACCACCAGTTGCACACGGAGCTTTTTGGAGAGCCAGGGATGCTGACACAGACTTGGACCTGCTCAGCGCTCTGACAGATGGATGGCATGGATGGCGGCATCCCTGAAAATAAAGATGTCTTGTCTGCCGGTCTGTGTGTCTGGTTGCCTAGGCACTCCTCCCCTCTGGGGAAGTCACATTTTCCTTTGCTCCACCCAGTTAGGGCCCCAGGTGGCACGTAGACCTTTACATCCCTGCCTTATCCCTTGTCCGGAACCTCAGGAACCTGCTAACCAACCTTCCCCAAGCCCCCGGACCTGCCTCTCACCCACTGCTGCTCTTCACTCACTGGATTTTACCTCTTGATGAATTTGTGAAACCGGGGTTCTTGTGAGATTGTGTCTCTCAAGTGCTCATGGAAAACCTTTATGCCTGGGGCAGAAACAACTATTTGCACTCCATCTTTCTAGAGTGAGGGGGACTTTGGAAATCTCTCTTGAATTAAAAAATGATCCGCAGATGAAGGCCTGTGAAGCTGGAAAGGTAGCTGTTAGGATAGATAGGGTTTTTTTTTTTTTTTTTTTTTTTATTGTGGTAAAATAGACATCACATAAAATTTACCATGACATTAAGTACATTCACAGTGTTGTGTAATCATCACCTCTGTTTATTCCAGAACATTTTTTCAACTCCCCAGAAGGAAATCAGTACCCATTAAATAGTCATATTCATTTCTTCCTCCCCCAGCCCCTGGAAACCACTAACCTGCTTCCTATTTCTAGGGATTTGTCCATTTTCAGTATTTTCATATGAGACAGATGAGTTTGTTAATTTTAACAAAATTAAAAAAGTTTCAACATGCTATACATTCACATTCAAAATATAAAAGTCTAAAATAGCTTCCTCTTTTGTATCTCAGTCCCCAGGAGCCCTCATCTCTCCCTGCCCCTTGGCTTCTACATCTTTGCAGATTCTTATCTCGTCTTCTAGAACATGCATATTCTTATCCAAGCCCCTATTTTATCTCCATCCTTTCTCACACAAAAGGTAACGTTCTATACACAACATTCTGTACCTTGTTTTTCAGTCACTTAACAGAACATCGTAGAACTTTGCCCGTATCAGGCCACAGAGAGCTTCCTTGTTCCTTTTCATAGCTGCATAGTTTGTCATCCTGAGGTTCCATGCTATATTTAACTAATCCTTTCTTGATGACCTTCTGAATCTGTTTCTGGCTGTTTGCCATCAGCCATGAAGCTGCAGTGAATCATCTTGGACACTTGTCATCTCTAAAGCGTCTCTGCAGCACAAAGTCTCAGAAGACGTGAGGCTGGGTGAAAGGGCACGTGGATTTATACTCCTGTGCACTATTGCCCAGTTGCCCTCTGTGTGGGTTGTACCGATTTATAGCCTCCCTGGCAACTCAGGAGAGCCCCATAGCCCCCATCACCGTGTGTCACCAAACCTCTGTATGTTCTCATTCTCAGTCAAATTTTCATTTGCGTATTTATTCATATGTATAGGAAATAGGATTTATTTCTCAGAAAACTAAAAATAGAACTACCATACCATCTAGCAATTCCCCTGTGGGCTATGTATCCAAAGAAAACGAAAACACTAATTCAAAAAGATGCATGCACCCCAATGTTCACAGCAGCACTATTTACAATAGCCAAGGTATGGAAGCAACCCAAATATCCATCAACAGATGAATCAATAAAAGAAGATGTGATAAATATATATATATATATCACAATGAATATATATATCACAATGGAATGTATATGCATATATGTATACACACACACACACACACACACACACACACACAATGGACCATTACTCAGCCGTAAAAAAGGATGAAATTCTGCCATTTGCAACAACGAGGATGGACCTAGTATTATGCTTAGTGACATAAGTCAGACAAAGACACTCTATGCTATCACATATGTGGAATCTAAAAAATAAAACAGAAGAATGTATATGACAAGCAGATTCACAGATATACTAGAGAACGAACTAGTGGTTGCCAGTTGGGAGAGGGAAGAGGGGAGGGGCGAAATAAGAGTATGGGATTAAGAGATACTAACTACTCTGTGTAATAGAAATAAGCAACAAAGATATATTGTACAGGGGACTTCCTAGGTGGCGCAGTGGGTAAGAATCCGCCTGCCAGTGCAGGGGACACAGGTTTGATATCCCTGCCCCAGGAAGATACCACATGCCGCGGAGCAACTAAGCCCGTGCACCACAACTATTGAGCCTGCGCTCTAAAGCCTGTGAGCCACAACTATTGAGCCCATGTGCCGCAACTGTTGAAGCCCACGCGCATAGAGCCCGTGCTCTGCAACGAGAGGCCACCGCAATGAGAAGCCCGCGCACCACAATGAAGAGTAGCCCCCCGCTCGACGCAACTAGAGAGAAAGCCTGTGTGCAGCAATGAAGACCAAACACAGCCAACTAAAAAAAAAAAAAAAAAAAAAAAAGATATATTGTACAGGACAGGGAACTATAACCATTATTTTATAATCACTTTAAATGGAGTAAAATCTATAAAAATATTGGATCACTATGTTGTACACCTAAAACTAATATCACATTAGTTTTAAACTGATAAACTATACTTCAATTAAAAAATAAACTATACTTCAATTAAAAAAATAAACTATACTTCAATTAATAAAAAAAATAGGATTTAAAAAACAATTATTCTTTTTGTCTTCTTAAAGGAGAAAAATGCACTTGGCACCTCTCTGTTGCCTGTTTGTCATCTCCAATGAGATTCACTAAAGCAGCATCCTGCCCAAGCCTGCAGACCCCTCCTCTACCTGGAAAGAACCCCGCTGTGGGAGGTCACTGCTTCCCTAGGCCACCGGTCGTCTGAGCCCATCTTTGTTACAAAGTGATTTGGTGTTTTCAGTAGAGCTCTCCAATCTCCAGCCTGACTGTGCTGCCCACAGGCTGTGTGGTGTGGTCCAGCCCATCCCATCACTGCTCTCTCACTAATGACTGCTCCCTGCTGGTCAGCTGCTCTCTGAGCGCCAAACCAGGGATCCAGAAGTTTATTTAAAGGCGTGATGAGAATGCTTATTAAGGAGATGGAAGCCGTGTGGGATGCAGAGCAGGGCTCTCTTGAAAGGAACCCTTCTTGGGTGGGGTGGGGAGGAATTGGGATTGACACATACGCACTGTTGATATTATGTATAAAATAGATAACTAATGAGAACCTACTGTATAGCACAGGGAGCTCTACTTAATGCACTGTGGTGACCTAAATGGGAAGGAAATCCAAAAAAAGGGGATATATTTATGTATATAGCTGATTCACTTTGCTGTACGATATAAACTAACACAATATTATAAAGCAACTATACTCCAATAAAAATTAATTAAAAAAAAAAAGGAAAGGGCCCTTTCTTGGCCCTTTTCCATCCCAGTGGAGTGGGGGGAGTGTGGTGAGCTCCAAGGAGAAAGAACAAGATAGACTCAAAGGGCCAATATTGAGGGAACAAAGAGCTACAGGACTCTATCACTCTGTACAATGCAACCATTGCAATGTCCCAAAACCTTCCCAAGCAGCACGCCATGTCCCTTTCCCATTCCATATAAGGAAAGATATTTGCCCCATTTTTCTCCTGCTCAGCACACTGAAAGTATACATCCTCTGCCCAGTCAGCAGATAACCGCAGGTCCCCTGGCTGCAAAAACAGGCAAGCAACCCATGCTCAGGGTCAGCTTTCCCTGGCTACCAGGAAGTCGGCCCGCTGTTCTTGCAGCGTCCCTTCTCTCTAATAAACTCTACCTTCTTTGCATTCTGCCTTGTGTCTGGAAATTCTTTTCCAACCCTCACTTGGACCACGACATTTGGTGGCCTGTACGGGGAACACCTCCTGGGGGACTATCTCCTCCCCCACCTCCTCTCCTCATTCCTTGGGACCCTCTGTGAACAGGCAAGTGGCTCTGGAAGCAACAGAGGAATTCTGGCCAGGGCCACACGCTGGTGTGTTCCAAAGTCTCCGCAGTTCCCTTCACCCGAGTAACTGCCTCCTGGAATGGGTGAGGGTCCTTCTGTCTTCCTTCTGACAGCGGACTAGGCCAATTGATATTGCGCGGGCACGGGTCAGGCATTTAAAAGCCATTAGGTTGCCTGCTGCTTGAAGACTCCCGTGAAAGGATAAGGGGGTCGTGGAACAGACCAGGCTATTAGAGCATCTGCCCCCAGCAAGACAACTTCTGTGCAACGAGAGGCACATAGTGGTTGCAGCAAACATAAAGCCCACGGTCCCTTGGCCACCGCCTCCTCCTTAGGGTTAGAAGGCAGGATCCTCAGTCCTCTTTTCCTATTACTTCCATCTCCTCTCCTCTAGCCTGGACTGACTCTATAGGACCTTGCCACCTCTAGATCATCCTGAAAAACTTCTTCCCGTCCCTGCGGATCTCCTAACAGTGAGTCATTTCCTGGTGGCCAGCTGGGAAATCCCCTCTCTGTTCTTACTGGAGCCTCAGTCACATAGTTTTCACTGGTGCCTCAGACGCATGGTTCTCACTGGTGCCCGAGACCCACAGAGACGTCCCTGAGACAAAGGGGGGCGCCTTTTTGCCTGTCAGTGATTCTCAATGCCCCCTCCCCCATTCCATGGCATCAGGGCTAAGAATGGAGTCAAACATGTCTGTCCCCTTAGACTCACCTCTTGGTTGTATTTTCAGGAACTGGAGGAAATTTGACCCAGACCATCTCAAAAAGAAGAGGCTCATTTTCTTTTGCAACAAGGCTTGGCCCCAGTACAAACTGGGAGATCAAGAACAATGCCTCTTCACGGGACGCTAAGTTATAACACAATCCTCCAACTTAATCTCTGTGGTTGGAAACTAGGAAAGGATTCTGAGGTTCCCTACCTCCAGGCCTCATGGCCCTCAGTCAGAATCCAAGCCTGAGGGGCCCCTGTGGCATGGTCTCCCCATCGCCACTCTATTGCCTCATCCTCTCCCTTCTCCTTCTCCGTCAGCTCCACTACCCTGCCCCTCTCCACCCTCCACCAGATATTTTAGATGGTCCTTCCTGTCCCCGGTCACAGTCACCTCCTCCTCAACCTTCTTGTCCCCAACCCCCACCCCCTTACCCAGACGTAAATCTTCCCTCCCCTCCCCCATGCTAGGTCACCGGCAGCCCGATGCCCTGAACCAGGCTCCAATGTGCTTCCCTTACCAGAGTTCGCTAACAGAGACCTAAATACTATCAGAGCTCATGTCCCCTTCCCCATGTCTGATCTCTCTCATATCCAGGGTATCCTAGGCTCCTTTAGCCAAGACTCTTCCCCTTTTATCAGGGAATTTTAAACTCTCACCATAGCCTTTGACCTAACCTGGCAAGACATTCATGTAATCCTAACCACCTGCTGTACACATGAAGAAAGGACTAGGATCTGGGCCTTGGCTCGGGCCTGGGCAGACGAGGCACACGCCCGAAATCCTAACGAGCACCCAACAGGGGCAGAAGCAGTCCCACGGGCAGACCCAGGGTGAAAATATCAAGCAGATGAAAATGGGCCCACAGGAGGGCTCACCAGGAGAAATTACATGATTACCTGCCTACTGGAAGGTATGAAAAAGGCAATCATCAAGCCTGTCCATTATAATAAACTCAGAGAAGTTACACAAGAGCCCTCTGAGAATCCAGCCCTTTTGCAGGCCCGATTAGCAGAGGCTATGAGAAAATACACCAACCTAGACCCTGAGACCCCTGAAGGTCAGACTATACTTGCACTTCACTTTATAAGCCAGGCATCTCCTGACATAAGACAAAAATTACAGAAATTAGGACAGGGCCCACAAACCCCATTCTCTGTCCTACTTGACACGGCCTTTAAGCTCTTTAACAACACGGAGGAAGTTTCCAGAAATAGGCAAGAACTAAGAGAGGAAGAAAAACTAAAGCGACACGCTCAATATATGGCCCTGGCCATTACTCAGTCCCTCCCACAACAGGGACCCATGGGAATCCCTCCCTCTTCTCAGAAACCACCGCTGACCTTCTACCAGTGCAGGGGCACAGTGTCAGGAACTGCCCCACCCCGCCAGCCGATACCCCATGCCCTTTCTGTGGCTGAAAGGGCCATTGGAAAAGGAGTTGTCCCTCCCTCCCTCAACTGGGTAGGCCAACACCTAAATCATCCAGCACCTGGGGTACTTGGAGACCCGGCCTCCTGGGCCAAAATCAAGGCCAATTGCCCCTGGAGGTGGTAACTGACTATCAGGAGCAGGAACCAGACTGTGCTTTAGAGCTGAGGCTCCTGGATGCAGATGACCAAAGATGCCTGGGGCTCTATCTAATGGCCCCTATGTTCCCCAGAAGAACGGAGGAGCCCAGGGCAACCCTGGATGTGGCAGGGGCTACTATAACCTTTCTGATTGACACTGGGGCTACTTATTCAGCCCTGACTTCCTTCTCTGGTCCCACTCTGCATTCCTCAGTCCTCCTAACAGGGATAGACGGACAACCCTCTTATGGCCATTTTACACTTCCCTTACCTTGTTCTCTTGAGAATACGCTAGTCACACATTTCCTAGTTCTCCTGGCCTGTTATACACCTCAGTTAGAATGAGACCTTTTAACGAAATTTAAAGCTACTTTATCATTTACTCCAGTAAATATGGCCTTAACAAGCAGCATGAAGCCACCCTAAGTAAAGTCCCTCCCCATATCCTCCACCAAGTTCCCCTGGAAGTACGGGAAACCACGATTCTAAACCCCGCCCCTCTCTTGCCCAGTCCAAATCAGGACACCCCCCTACTACATTCCTGTCTAGAATTTATTGATCAATACTGCAATGCGAGACCAGATCTACAAGACACCCCGTTACCCAATCCAGACGCAGAATGGTTTACGGAGGCTAACAGTTCTATTCAAGAAGGTCGAGGGTTTCAGACTATGCAATAGTCAGTTTAATAGGGGTAATAGAGTCAGGCCTACTCCATGCAGCTACTTCCTCTGCCCAGAAAGCAGAGCTTAAAGCACTAACTAGAACATTCCAATTGGGCAAAGGACTATGAATCAACATTTACACAGACTCAGCATATGTCTTCCTTGTGGTCCATGCTCATGTGGACTTTTGGAAGGAAAGGGGCCTACTAATCACACCTAACACCCCAATCAAGCATGGACCAGAAATCCTGGACCTATTAGAGGCCATAAAATCCCCTAAGAAAATAGCTCTCATCCACTGCAGGGCACACCAGAAGGACCCACCATAAATAACTAAAGGAAATAATATGGCAGATAGAGAGGCCAAAATAGCTGCCCAAAATGTCCTACAGGCCCCCTTGACCCCAAGTTTAGACTCTTTGCTCCCACAGCACTCACCATCAGAACTTAAAGAGGGACAAAACCGTGGTTCACTCTAACCCCTGAAGGGTGGCTGCAAAACCCAGACACCAAACTTCTTCTACCAGAAGCCTCCCAATGGAAGATTCTGAACCACCTTCATCAGGCTACCCATTTAGGACCCAATTCCCTCTACAGACTGGGAGGGACAATATTCACAGGAAAAGGAATCCTCTTCACCCTCCAATCCACATGCTAGGCCAACCCAGAGGGGGCCATAGAACTCACTCTGCTATCCCATCTGATCCAAAGGTGGGGGAACCAACCAGGAGAAGATTGGCAGATAGATTTCACCCACACGCCCTCTTGTAAAGCCTTCAAATGTCTCCTAGTCATGGTGGACACCTTCTTGGGATGGATAGAGGCCTTCCCTGCTATAACAGAGAGAGCATCCAAGGTTACCACTACTCTCATGGAACATATTATACCCCAGTTCAGGCTATGGCACTCTTTACAATCAGACAAAGGCCCCACCTTTATTTCAAGTCTAACCCAAGGGGTCAGCAAGGCCCTCCAAATCAATTATCTTCATTCAGCATTGTGTCCTCAGGTGTCAGGCAAGATGGAAACAGCCAATCAGGCCCTCAAGAAATATCTGACCAAGTTAGCAATAGAGACACACTGAACACGGCTTTGGCTTGTAACTGATGCCAAAACAAGCCATCTCCATACTTACTATTTTGATTCCCCTTTCTACTTTACTTCCCCAAATCTCCTATTATCACCACTGATTGGACAAAAACTAGCTATTTTGGGACCTCCATGTGCTCCACCCCATCCCCAAACTGCCCCATCAGAACCACAAGTTTTGGTTCCAACTCTCTAATATTAAACAAGAAGACTGCAGAAAACTCGACACCCGAGGACTATGACATAGGTTGGAACCCTACTATTCCTTCTTCAAACTGGGCTTATAACTTTTCCTCCTATCCCTCAAAGATTGCTCACCTCTCCCTCTTAGCTGGGATGACTTCAGCTACCACCTATGAGGGCTTAGCACATTCCCATACCCATTTAGGGAAACCCTACTTCAACATCACTTTCGATGTCTGCTTAGACCCTACAAATCGCACCTATTTCCTCTGCGGATCCAACGCGTATACTTATGTCTCCCAGCCAGCTGGATGGGGACTTGTACCCTTATATACATCATTCCTAACCTTCCCCTTACAAGTGACAGTATCCTGCTTCCCTCATGCTCTCACTCACATGGACAGAACCGAGAAACCCGCACTGTAATATCAGTCTTAGGGATTAACTTTGGGATGGGAACAGGCTCAATAGGCCTCTTAAACCCTATTTTTATGGCCTGACAGCTCTCTCTCTCGAACTCACACAACAAATTACTAACCTAGCAGCTCAGGTTAACACTCTATAAGAACAGATCAATTCCCCTAGCAGGAGTGGTTTTATAGAATAGGAGAGTATTTATTTATTTATTTATTTATTTATTTATTTATTTATTTATGGTTGCATTGGGTCTTTGTTGCTGTGCATGGGCTTTCTCTAGTTGTGGAGAGTGGGGGCTACTTTTCGCTGTGGTGTGGGGGTTCCCCATTGTGGTGGCCTCTCTTGTTGCGGAGCATGGGCTCTAGCTGCAGTGCGTGGGCTCAGTAGTTGTGGCACAGGGGATTAGTTGCTCCGCGGCATGTAGGATCTTCCCAGGCCAGGGATTGAACCCATGTCCCTTGCATTGGCAGGCAGATTCTTAACCACTGTGCAACCAGGGAAGCCCTAGGAGAGCTTTAGACGTACTAACAGCTAACCAAGGTGGGACCTGTGCTATGCTGGTTTTTTTTTGTCAACCAATAGGGCAAAATTCAAACTAACCTTCAAGATATTATTAAAAGAGCTAGCGGGTTTTATATGAAAAGAGCCTCAGGGGGATTCAACTCTTGGGACTTCAAGACTAATATCTGATCCCAGCTAGCCCCTTTCCTAGGTCCTATAGCAGCCTTCATACTTCTACTGATCTTTGGACCATGTATTTTTAACCTCCTTGTTAAGTTTGTCTCTTCTAGGATACAACAAACAAACCTCCAAATGGTAATGCAACAAGAATATCGGCCAGCCAACACCTGGACAACACTTGAAGAAGCTGCCATCAGGTCCCATGGAGCCCCCACCCCTCCCCAGGTGTACCCTGACAGAGAGAGCCAGGGAGAGTGTCGCCCTTTTCCCTTACAAAATGGGTTCCCGAACACCTGAGAAGGAGCTGGGCAGATAGACAGAGATGAGCAGGGTATCCAATAGGGCCAAAGAATTGACCCTTTAAATAAAGAGTGGGGGGAGTGTGCTGTGCTCCAAGGACACAGAACAAGATAGACTCAAAAGGCCAATATTGAGGGAACAAAGTGCTATAGGACTCCTATCACGCTGTACTATGCAACCATTGCAATGTCCCCAAACCTTCCCAAGCAGCATACCATGTCCCTTGCCCATTCCATATAAGAGAAGATATTTGCCCCATTTTTCTCCTGCTCAGCACACTGAAAGTATACATCCTCTGCCCAGTCAGCAGATAACCGCGGGTCCCCTGGCTACAAAAACAGGCAAGAAACCCACGCTCAGGAGGAAAAAGATGGCGGCAAAGTAGAGAGACGTGGAGTGCATCCCTCTCCACAGATGCATTGGGAATGCATGGAAGGACGCAGTAATTCCCACAGAGAACAAGCTGAACACCAGCAGATGGCCTCGGACACCGGAAAGGGCTGTGGGGAGCCCGACATAGCTGACTTAATATTCGTTTAATCCAATACTTGGACATTAGTCTGAGGCTTGGACAGTCTTCTATAAACACCTCTATCACCAGGACAAGTAACCCCAAAAGTTTGGACAACCATGAGGAAACAAAGAAACACCATGCAGGCAAAGGAGCAGGAAAAAAACCCACAAGACCAAATAAATGAAGAGGAAATAGGAAAAATGCCTGAAAAAGAATTTAGAGTAATGATAGTAAAAATGATACAAAATCTCGATAACAAAATAGAGAAAGTACAAGAAACAGTTCATAAGAACTCAGAAAAACAAACAGCAATGGATAACAAAATAACTGAAATTAAAAATACTCTAGATGCTATAACCAGCAGAATGACTGAGGCAGAAGAATGAATAAGTGAGTTGGAAGATAGAATGGGGGAAATAAACGCCACAGAGCAGGAAAAAGAAAAAAGAATAAAAAGATTAGAAGACAGTCTCAGAGACCTCAGTGATAACCTTAAACGTACCAACATTCGAATTATAGGCATCCCAGAAGAAGAAGAAAACAAGAAAGGGTCTGAGAAAATATTTGAAGAGGTTATAGTGGAAAACTTCCCCAACATGGGAAAGGAAATAATGAACCAAGTCCAAGAAGCACAGAGAGTCCCATACAGAATAAACCCAAGGAGAAATACACCAAGACATATATTAATCAAACTAACGACAATTAAACACAAAGAAAAAATATTAAAAGCAGCAAGAGAAAAGCAACAAACAACATATAAGGGAAAACCCATCAGGATAACAGCTGACCTTTCTACAGAAACTCTGCAGGCCAGAAGGCAATGGCAGGATATACTGAAAGTCCTGAAAGAGAGAAACCTACAGCCTAGAATACTCTACCCAGCAAGAATCTCATTCAGATTTGAGGGAGAAATCAAAAGCTTTCCAGACAAGCAAAAGTGAAGAGAATTCAGCACCACCAAACCAGCCTTACAACAAGTGCTAAAGGAACTTCTCTAAGTAGGACACACAAGAAAAGGAAAACACCTACAAATACAAACCCAAAACAATTAAGGAAATGGTAATTGGAACACACATGTCAATAATCACTTTAAATGTAAATGGATTAAATGCTCCAACCAAAAGACACAGACTGGCTGAATGGATACAAAAACAAGACCCTTCTATATGCTGCCTACAAGAAACCCACTTCAGACCAAGGGATACATATAGACTGAAAGGAAAGGGATGGAAAAAGATATTCCATGCAAATGGAAGTCAAAAGAAAGCTGGAGTAGCAATACTCATATCAGACAAATTAGACTTGAAAGTAAAGATTATCACAAGAGACAAGGAAGGACACTACATAATGATCAAGGGATCCATTCAAGAAGAACATATCACAATGGTAAATATCTATGCCCCCAATATAGGAGCACCTCAATACATAAGGCAAATGCTAACAGCTATAAAAGGGGACATCGACAGTAACACAATAATAGTGGGAGACTTGAACACCCCACTTACACCAATGGACAGATCATCCAAACAGAAAATAAATAAAGACACACAAGCTTTAAATGACACATTAGACCATCTTGATTTAATCGATATTTACAGGACATTCCATCCAAAAACGACAGACTACACTTTCTTCTCAAGTGCACACGGAACATTTTCCAGGATAGATCACATCTTGGGTCACAAATCAAACCTCAGCAAATTCAAGAAAATTGAAATCATATCAAGCATCTTCTCAGACCACAACGCCATGAGACTAGATATCAATTACAGGAAAAAAACTGCAAAAAAGACAAACACATGGAGGCTAAACAATTCACTCTTAAACAACCAAGGAATCACTAAAGAAATCAAAGAGGAAATCAAAAAATATCTAGAAACAAATGACAACGAAAACACAACCCAAAACCTATGGGATGCAGCAAAAGCAGTTCTAAGAGGGAAGTTTATAGCAATACAGTCCTACCTTAAGAAACAAGAAAATGATCGAATAAACAACCTAACCTTACACCTAAAACAACTAGAGAAAGAAGAACAAAGAAACCCCAAAGTGAGCAGAAGGAAAGAAATCATAAAGATCAGAGCAGAAATAAATGAAAAAGAAAGGAAAGAAACCATAAGAAAAATAAATAAAACTAAAAGTTGGTTCTTTGAGAAGATTAACAAAATTGATAAACCATTAGCCAGACTCATCAAGAAAAAAAGGGAGAAGATGCAAATCAACAGAATTAGAAATGAAAAAGGAGAAGTAACAATGGACACCTCAGAAATACAAAACATCATGAGAGACTACTACAAGCAACTATATGCCTATAAATTGGATAACCTGGAAGAAATGCATACATTCTTAGAAAAATACAATCTTCCAAGACTGAACCAGGAAGAAATAGAAACCATGAACAGACCAATCACAAGTACGGAAATTGAAGCAGTGATTAAAAATCTCCCAACACACAAAAGCCCAGGACCAGATGGGTTCACGGGCGAATTCTATCAAACATTTCGAGAAGAACTAACACCTATCCTTCTCAAACTCTTCCAAAATATTGCAGAAGGCGGAACACTCCCAAACTCATTCTATGAGGCTACCATCACCCTGATACCAAAACCAGGCAAAGATGTCACAAAAAAAGAACATTACAGACCAATATCACTGATGAATATAGATGCAAAAATCCTCAACAAAATACTAGCTAACAGACTGCAACAGCACATTAAAAAAATCATACACCATGATCAAGTGGGGTTTATCCCTGGGATGCAAGGATTCTTCAATATACGCAAATCAATCAACATGATACATCATATCAACAACTTGAAGGATAAAAACCATATGATCATTTCAATAGATGCAGAAAAAGCTTTGGACAAAGTTCAACATCCATTTATGATAAAAGCTCTCCAGAAAATGGGCATAGAAGGAAATTACCTCAACATAATAAAAGCCATATATGACAAACCAAAAGCCAACATTGTTCTCAATGGAGAAAAACTGGAAGAATTCCCTCTAAGAACAGGAACAAGACAAGGGTGTCCACTCTCACCACTATTATTCAACATAGTTTTGGAAGTTTTAGCCACAGCAATCAGAGAAGAAAAAGAAATAAAAGGAATCCAAATTGGAAAAGAAGAAGTCAAATTGTCACTCTTTGCAGATGACATGATATTATACATAGAAAACCCTAAAGACTCTACCAGAAAACTGCTAGCACTAATTGATGAGTTTAGTAAAGTAGCAGGATACAAAATTAATGCACAGAAATCTCTTGCATTCCTATACACTAACAACGGAAGAGCAGAAAGAGAAATTAAGGAAACTCTCCCATTCACCATTGCGACCAAAAGAATAAAATACTTAGGAATAAACCTGCCTAAGGAGGCAAAAGATCTGTATGCAGAAAACTTTAAGACATTGATGAAAGAAATCAAAGACGACACAAACAGGTGGAGGGACATACCATGTTCCTGGATTGGAAGAATCAACATCGTGAAAATGTCTGTATTACCCAAAGCAATTTACAGATTCAATGCAATCCCGATCAAATTACCAATGGCATTTTTCACAGAACTAGAGCAAGAAATCTTACGATTTGTATGGAAACGCAAAAGACCCCGAATAGCCAAAGCCATCTTGAGAAGGAAAAATGGAGTTGGTGGAATCAGGCTTCCTGACTTCAAACTATACTACAAGGCCATAGTGATCAAGACAGTATGGTACTGGCACAAAAATAGAAAGGTCGATCAATGGAATAGAATAGAGAACTCAGAAGTAAACCCAAACACATATGGGCACCTTATCTTTGACAAAGGAGGCACGAGTATACAATGGAAAAAAGACAGCCTCTTCAATAAGTGGTGCTGGGAAAACTGGACAGCAACATGTAAAAGAATGAAATTAGAACACTTCCTAACACCATACACAAAAATAAACTCCAAATGGATTAAAGACCTACATGTAAGGCCAGACACTATCAAACTCCTAGAGGAAAACATAGGCAGAACACTCTATGACATCCATCAAAGCAACATCCTTTTTGACCCACCTCCTAGAATCAGGGAAACAAAATCAAGAATAAACAAATGGGACCTCATGAAACTTAAAAGCTTTCGCACAGCAAAAGAAACCATAAACAAGACTAAAAGGCAACCCTCAGAATGGGAAAAAATAATTGCCTATGAAACAACGGACAAAGGATTAACCTCCAAAATATACAAGCAGCTCATGAAGCTTAACACCGAAAAAGCAAATAACCCAATCCACAAATGGGCAGAAGACCTAAATAGACATTTCTCCAAAGAAGACATACAGATGGCCAACAAACACATGAAAAGATGCTCAACATCACTCATCATCAGAGAAATGCAAGTCAAAGCCACAATGAGGTATCACCTCACACCAATCAGAATGGCCATCATCACAAAGTCTGGAAACCACAAATGTTGGAGAGGGTGTGGAGAAAAGGGAACTCTCCTGCACTGTTGGTGGGACTGTAAGTTGGTACAGCCACTATGGAAAACTATTTGGAGGTTCCTTAAAAAACTGCAAATAGAACTACCATATGATCCAGTAATCCCACTCCTGGGCATATACCCAAAGAAAACCATAATCCCAAAAGAAACTTGTACCATCATGTTTATTGCAGCACTCTTTACAATAGCCAGGACATGGAAGCAACCTAAATGCCCATCAACAAATGAATGGATACAGAAGATGTGGCATATATATACAATGGAATATTACTCAGCTATAAAAAGGGATGAGATGGAGCTATATGTAATGAGGTGGATAGAACTACAATCTGTCATACATAGTGAAGTAAGTCAGAAAGAGAAGGACAAATATTGTATGCTAACTCACATATACGGAATCTAAAAATGGTACTGATGAACTCAGTGACAAGAACAAGGATGCAGATACAGAGAATGGACTGGAGAACTCGAGGTATGGGAGGGGGCGGGGGGTGAAGGGGAAGCTGAGACGAAGCGAGAGAGTAGCACAGACATATATATACTACCAACTGTAAAATAGTCAGTGGGAAGTTGTTGTATAACAAAGGGAGTCCAACTCGAGGATGGAAGATGCCTTAGAGGACTGAGGCAGGGAGGGTGGCGGAGACTCGAGGAGGGGGAGTCAAGGAAGGGAGGGAATACGGGGATATGTGTATAAAAACAGATGATTGAACCTGATGTACCCCCCCTCCAAAAAAAATGCTAAAAAAAATAAAAATAAAAAAAAAAGAAGAAACCCACGCTCAGGGTCGACTTCCCTGGCTACCAGGAAGTCAGCCCACTGTTCTTGCGGGGTCCCTTCTCTCTAATAAACTCTACCTCCCTTGCATTCTGCCTTGTGTCTGGAAATTCTTTTGCAACCCGCACTCGGACCAGGACAGGGAGGTGGCTGGGAGCCCCAAGTTCAACCCTTGGAGGCCGCGTGACAGCGAATGGCAAGAATCGCAGCACTCACATCCTTTGATTGTTCCTTAAAGTTATTTTAAAGGCATCTGGGGAAAGTGACTTTCAGGCTGTTTCCGTCTAGGAAGAATTTATTTCTCCTGAAGTGGGAGTCAGAGAGTCCATTGAGAACACGTGGCCGTCACAGTTACTGGCCTCTGCATGGACGCCTCTCCACTTGGATGGAGGCAGCGGAGGGCGTTCATGTCCTACTGCGTTTGTTTCCCGTTTCCTCCTGGATGTCTGGGTGGGGGGCACGATGACCCTGCCCTGCAGCCATGTTTACATCCCATCACCTGGGGTGGGGGGGGGGCGGTGCAGCTGAAGGGGTTTCCATCCTTCATTCCAAGGGCAGGGAACTAAATTCAGCTGAAGCGAAGGGCGACTCCTCATGAGGCCACATTCTCTGGTGGAGCCTGCATTCCTTCCCACCACATACGCTGCCTGGGAGCACGTCTCCCCGCCACGTTTCTCGTGATGCTGAGTGCTCCTTGTGTAAGTGTTGAATCAGGAGCCGACCGCAGGCTTTACGCCCGAAAAGCTGTGAGTCATGGACCCCTCTGCTCCCTGCATCTGCTGGCAAGTGTGTCAGCTCAGTCCCCTGACCCCCATCTCCCATCACTCCCTCTGCCTCTTCTCCCCCAAATCCAGTACCCCAACCTCACTCCCCCATCCTCCCCAAGCTATCCCCAGTTCTCTGGTTCTCAGTGCAGGGAGGTCTTGGGAGCCAATGGCAGAGGGTCAAGTCCTGGCTTGGTCACTGACAGTCTGGGAGTACTTTATCGATTCTGAAATCAGTGTTTTCATCTGCGAAATGGGCTGACAACACTGCTCTCCAACAGCAATGGCTGAGGAGTGAAAGAGGCATTTAGAAAGTGCCCGACCCCAGAGAAAGCATGGTGGCAGCCATGGAAATGTGTCCCTCATGGTTGACAGTGACCCCAGGGCTGTGCTCGGTGTCCACCAGTGAGTCTGCACTGAGCCACACTCCCCAGGCAGTGACCGAGCGTGACAGGGACATTAAGACAGGTGGGTCCTGAGGGATATGGTTTCCTCTGACAGCTTTGCCTCCAGGACTCCCCGTGAGCATGGCCGGAATTTTCTTTTCTTTTTTTAATTATTTTTATTTTATTTATTTATTTATTGGCTGCATTGTGTCTTCGTTGCTGCACATGGGCTTTCTCTAGTTGTGGTGAGCAGGGCTACTCTTCATTGTGGTGCATGGGCTCCTCATTGCAGTGTCTTCTCTTGTTGTGGAGCACAAGCTCTAGGTGTGTGGGCTTCAGTAGTTGCGGCACACTGACTCAACAGTGTGGCTCAAGGGCTCTAGAAAGCAGGCTCAATAGTTGTGGCGCATGGGCTTAGCTGCTCCATGGCATGTGGGATCATCCTGGAGCAGGGATCGAACCTGGGTCCCCTGCATTAGCAGGCAGATTCTTAACCACTGCGCTACCTAGGAAATCCCGTGGCTGGAACTTTCTCAGAACTGCGCTCTGGGAGAGACTTTGCCTCTTCAGCATCCTTCCTGCCCTCCCCCCTCACGAGGTCAGAGCTGCATGTGGTCTGACGCCTCTCCCAGCCTCTCCACTCCTTCCCCTTCTCCCTCACTGGTGGCCCCACACCCACCCCCAGCCCCACCCCCCAAATCTCTTACCTGTCTAATCCCACCTTGGTGTCTGCTTCTTAGAGACCACACACCAACACAGCACTCAACATATTTTCGTTCCCTCTTTGCTACATGCATCGCCCAAAAGCCATGCTTAAGCATTTCTAATCTAGAAATCATTTAAAGGAATAATTACATATGCTACTTTTTTAGAAATTATTTCTTCTCAACCTGGGAAAGATTCCTGTAAGTACCTCTGAGATTGTGAATCCTGGGATTTCTTAGAGCATCAGCATTTTGGGAGAGCTTCTTCTAATGCAGACAGAAATCTCAGGATCTTCCCTTGTTGATCAAGGCTAGGCATTGCAAAATGTGTCCTACATGAGGACACGAGAACAGTTTTACTGCTTCTGCAAGTGCTGTGCTGCCAAAAGCCAGTGTGTTTCTCCACTCTGAGGGTCAGAGAGGATGGGAGGACCCTCAGGTGTGTGCACAGAGGGGCTCCAGTCTTCCTGTGGTCCCAGCAGGCAGGACTCCTTTCCTCTATCTCACTTGGCGCCATCTGATTTTTCTAGGAACCTTAGCTCCTTGGTGCCCAGACTGGCGATGGAGCCTCCAACACTTATTCCTTTTTTTTTTTTTTTTTTTTTAACACTTATTCCTTTTGCCCCACAAATCAGCCCAGGTGTCCTGGGCAGCTCAGAGTTATGAGTCCATAAAAACATGGATTGGCAGAGCGTGGAGGGGACTTAGAGATCATTAAATTGAGCCATATCATTTGACAGGTGAGGAAAAAGGTCTGGGGTATAGCAGGAGTGAATCCATCCTTGACTTCCATCCATCCATCCATCCATCCATCCATCCATCCACCCGTCCACCCGTCTACCCATCCACATATCGAGCTAGGCCCTGAGAACACAAAGAAGGTTAAGATGTAGCCTCTATCCACTGAGGGTCTCTCAGTCCAACACTCCCTAGATTCCATTCCTTAAAAGGGCCCAATTCAACCTTGTCCCTGAAATAGCCTCACTGTGTCATCCGTCACTTAGCCTCTTGCTGTGGAAGCCTTTCAGATTTCATCAGCAGCACTTCAGCTGCAGGTACGCAGGTCGTGAAGAGCAAGGTCAGCGATACATGCCTGCCCACTGCTTCCAGAGGAAGGCACTCCTGTGTCCAGGGTCTGTGGGGTCAGCACCCCCAGACTTGGCAGACTCTCCCGTTCTCTCAAAAAGTGGATGCTCTCAAACCTCTGCTTCTCTCCACTCTCCTCCCAAGTTAAGAAGCTCTGCCTTAGAGGCAGGAATGCAGCAGCCATGGAAACTTCCCAGGGTGGTTCATGTGGGATTTGGCCCCTAAATCGAGCTGGTGCCTCAGGGTCCTGCCTGCCTTAAGCTATGGGGCCCAGACCTGTCGAGACTTTGGAGGCCGCCTCTGATTTCCAGTCTGTAGAGGTCTCCGCCTGTGGTTGAAAGGTGAAGAAAATCTTGGGACCGTGGGCTGGTGGCAGCCGTGAATTTTGCTTGGTTTTGTTCGGAACAGAGAAGAGAGATCCAGGTGAGTCCTCGTGTGTTTGCTGATTACGGCCCAGCTCCAACTGTGCATGGAGGGTAAACAGAGAATACGTGGCTGCGTGGCTTGAGTTTATCATCTTTCACCTCTTTCTTTTTTACCCACGCGTGCACATAGCCCCCCCAACCCCCGGGGGGAGGCATCTAGTTCTTTCCCTGACATCCATGACTCAGAATGGTTATATCTGTGTTGCAGATAACGATCAAGAGGGCAAGGGTCCCAGGTTCGAACTCTGGGCCCCAGAGGAGGAGCATGCAGTCAGTCTGCTTCCCTTGACTTCATCACCGCTCTCCTTTGCCGTTCGGGTGTGGGCAGGATGTTAAAGCCAGGGCGGGGGGGGGGGTGTGTTGGAGCCAAGATGAGAGTTGGGATGCCTGGGCCCACCCCCCAGCTTTGCCCTTGACCTGCTGCGTGACCTCAGGCAAGAGCCTTCCTCTGCCTGGGGCCCAACTTTCTCCACTTTCAGGTAGGGGTGAACCTACTGATCACTGGGTAACGTCCACCGTGTGCTTCAAGGAAGACTCCTACGGCATCTGAGCGCTCGAGGCTTCCTCTACAGCTGCAAAGCATGGCTACGAGGAGAGGCAGATGCCAAGGGGATGTTGCCCACCCTGCATCTCCTGAGCCCTCCCTTCCAACCCCTCTTGTGAAGAGTTGCTGTGCCCTCTGGTGCATTTGCAGCGAATGGATGTCATGCGAGGTCCTGGCTCTCGCCAACATTCTTGTGTCCGTGGCTTTTTCCAGCAGTGGGTGTGCTCCAGCGTGAGCCCACAGACCCGGGGGAGATTCTGGACGGGACCCCTTACTGAGGACTGGGATTGGGAACCAGGCAGCGCAGCAGGCTGTCGGCCCTAGAGCCCCGATCCCCCATCGCAGGAGCCTGGAGACATACAGCAGCCCCGCTCCCCCACCGTCTCCCCTCTCAATCCTCCAGCCTCCAAAACCACGGTGATTATGGTGTCATTCAGTTATCTGCTAAGAGATCTCGGCACGTCACTTTCTTTCCTGGAGACTCAGTTTTCCAGTTTGAAAAGTGAAGCTCACCGTCACACGGACGTCACGGGGTAGTTACGTCGACGACAGAAGGTCATTTCTGTGAAAGTGATGCATGGAGAGCTTTCCGCACATTCATTATTTTTATGACTGTGGACTGTTGTTAGGGCAACTCTCTAGGAAAGGGAGCAAGCAGTGAAAGCGGCTTCCAGGGTTCCACTCTGGGAAAGGAGGTGCACGACACTTCCCTGCAGGTCCTCTCCTAGGAGACAATCAGCCCACTGCCCCAGGTCGTACCCCGGGATGAGCCTGTGGAACTGACACACAGGAGCACCTTGTGGACACTTCTTCTCAGGTGATTCTGTAAATCGCATGTCCTCTCTCATCTAGTCCTCTCCACACCCATGGAAGCGGTTCTGTGTGAATCCTCATCTTACAGAGGAAGAAACCAGAAAGGACTTGTCCCAGTGATACAGCAGAGCTGGTACGGTAAGAATTTGAACCCAGGCTGGTGGTCCTTGCCCAGCTCTGAGCCACCATCAGCTGGAGCTATTGGATGCTGGAAGGAGCTCAGGGAAAAACCCACAGAGCCTGCCCTGCTGCCGTGTTCCCCAGAGACAACACCCCGTGCTGGGCTCACCCCCGCGGTCACCCTGCCACCCGCTACATCCCTGAGGCTTTCGGAAGGGACACGCTGAGGGCTCACCGCTCCTTGCACTCTGCCGCAGGCAGCCCCCACACTCACCCTGGCATTTCCCCCCAGGGCCCGTGTCTGAGTTTGGGGAGTCTGGGACAGATCTGTCACCAGTGCCACCGTGCCACAGATCAGATGGCTGAAAACAACAGGAATTCATCCTCTCACAGTTCTGGAGGCTTATGTCTGAAATCGAGGTGTCGGCACGGCTGGTTCCCCCTGAGGGCTGTGAGGGAGAATCTGGTCCAGGTCTCTCTCCCAGCTCCTGGTGATGGTCCGTGGTCCTTGGTGTTTCTCGGCTTGTGGCAGCCCCATTCCCACCTCTGCTCTGTCTTCACATGGCCTTCTCCCTGTGCCTCTGACTCTTCACAGGGCATTTCTTTTTTTTTAAAATTAAGGGCACCAGTCATGTTGGATTAGGGGGTCTCCCTACTCCAGCAGGACTTCATCTTAACTAATTACATCTGCAACAACAATAAGGTCACGTTTGAGGTCCTGGAGGCTGGGACTGCAACATATCTTTTTTTGAGGGGGGGGGACAAAATTCCACCCATAACAACAAGTTTTGGGGAGGATGGCCTAAGGGGTGAGTATCTTGCATCTTGTCTAATTTTCCTTGGAGTGAGTCAGTTTACACTGCTGTTACGAGGTTACTCTGGCCTCAAGTATCCAGAAGGGGCTAGAGAAGGAACACCAGGTGGAGAACTGGGAGACATGACACGTGTCACCCGCGTAGTTCCAGCCTGAAGGATGAGAATTTCTCAGAGGTGGGCCCCTTGTATCAGAACCCCTTTGGCAGGTGGTGCTAGTGGTGGTGGTGGAGCCTTATTAAAAACACAAGTGAGAACCAGGAATCCATTTTTCTGAGCAGGTGTGATGGGTTGAATTGTGTTCTTCCAAAAAAATGTGTTGAAGTCCTAATCCCCAGCATTTCAGAACGTGACCTTATTTGGAAATAGGATTGTTGCAGATGTAATTGGCTAAGATGGGGTCATGCCAGAGTAGAATGTGCCCTAATCTGGTATGACTGATGTCCTTATGAGAAGAGGATAAAAGACACAGACATGCGGGGAAGATGGCTGTGTAAAGTAGAGAGATGCAGGGAGAAGGCCACAAAATGGCTGAGGCAGAGATTGGAGAGATGCTACCAAAAGCCGAGGGATGCCAAGGAGTACCAGTCACTCCGGGGAGATAGGAAGAGGTAGGAAGAATTCTACACAGTGTCTCAGAGGAAACCAATTCTGCTGACACCTTGGTCTTGGACTTCTGGCCTCCAGGACTGTGACAAAATACATTTTTGCTATTGTGAGACACCCAGTTTGTATGACTTTGTTACTGCAGCCCTAGGAAACCGATACAGAGAGCTTCCCAGCTGATTCCTGTGTCAACATAGCTGAAAACCACAGAGCTGCAGAGTCTCTTGCCCATTCCAGCTTGGACACCATGGGGCAGCGATGGTTGCCTCTTTAGGTCTGGACGCCTCCCCTTCCCCAAACAACCGTCTGTCCATCCAGGGTCCTGACACCAAGGCTCTCCAGAAGAGAAAAAAAGCCAAAGAGAAGCTTCTGAGGAAGATATTTGTAACCTTGTCCCCACTTTGCAGATGGGAAGTGAGGAAATTTGCTGAAGGTTCCTGGCTGGTAGGCCGCCAAGCACACCTTCCTCCTCAGGTCTGGGGGATGCTCAGTTCTCTGCTGTGTCCGCCCTCTCGTCGTCTATGGGTCTGATCTGGACCATTCAGCAAATACCGTGCGTGCCAGCAACCGAAGTGGATCCCCAAGAAGCAGAAGTGAACCTCACCTCCACCAGCTTCGGGCCACGGGGCAGACATTTTTCAAGTGGCCGATTATCATCTGTACTCTTTGCAACTTTATTTTAATATCCCTTGAACAGGGTCTAAGTTTCTGTTGACCAGGGAATAAAAGCTGCAACACTGCAGACTTTCTTCAACTGCTCCCACAAGACCTAAACGTGAAACAGATGTAACGAATGAAGCAGCACAAATGGAAATACTAAGTTCCACCGCTCAACACAGTTCATGACAGTGTCTTTAAGGTTCAATTGAAGAGGGGGTGGCTTCTAAAAGGAGGGTCATTTTCCCTCCCCTATATTTTATAATGTTGGTAGTTTTATTTGTTTATTTATTTATTGGTTGCGTTGGGTCTTCGTTGCTACAAGTGGGCTTTCTCTAGTTGCAGCGAGCGGGGGCTACTCTTTGTTGTGGTGTGTGGGCTTCTCACTGTGGTGGCTCTCTTGTTGTGGAGCATGGGCTCTAGGCACGTGGGCTTCAGTAGTTGTGGCACATGGGCTCAGTAGTTGTAGCGCATGAGCTCTAGAGCACAGGCTCAGTAGTTGTAGTGCACGGGCTTAGTTGCTCCACGGCATGTGGGATCGTCCCAGACCAGGGCTCAAACCTGTGTCCCCTGAGTTGGGAGGTGGACTCCCAACCACTGCACCACCAGGGAAGTCCTAATGTTGGTCATTTTAATCCATATTTCTTTGCAACGTCTGTCTGGGCATGAGCAGCATCACTCAGTGAGTATAGACAGACCATCTCTCTTTCTTTCTTTTTCTTTTTTTTTTAACTGGAGTATAGTTGCTTTATAATGTTGTGTTAGTTTCTACTGTACAGCAAATAAATCAGCTATATATATATATATATACATATATATATATGTATTTCCCCTCTTTTTTGGATTTCCTTCCCATTTAGGTCACCACAGAGCATTGAGTAGAGTTCCTTGCGCTATACAGTAGGTTCTCATTAGTTATCTGTGAGCCATCTCAGTTTTTGATTTGGCCAGGTTAATAGCTTTGTTGAACATGTGGCTTTCTCCACGTCTCCTCTTTGTACTTCAATAGTTCCGATGGCTTTCTATGCAAAATCACATTTATTGTCAACTTCAGCAGTAGCCTTGCTGATAAGCTCCAAACCTCTATCCAGATGTAGCCTGTGCTTTCGGGCAGCTGGGCTCTGCCTGCTATTACCTACTAAAGCCCAACAAGTGACACATTCCCCAGTTTATTCTCTCTTGAAACCCTGAGGTGATGTAAAAAGCAGCCCCAACTCAGGCTGCAGGAGAGATGCCCCCATCTATCCTGCAGTGGACATTGACCCCCTCAGTGCCCTAATCCTCAAGGACCTGCAGAGGTTATGGACTCTGCCTGTGTTCCCAGAAATGCTCTGGACTAGGGCCTCATTGTCCTGCCTGGGTCAGTGACTGTGCGTCACACAGAGGGGCACCTGTAGGGGTCCCGGGGCCCAGCAAGGGCTCCTCATTGGTCTGTGTCAGGTCACAGTGGGCTGACCAGCTGAGGATGGTTTATAGCTCCCCGACCCTGGTCCTCTGCCTGGCACCCTCTCATGCTCTGTTTATGGCCCTTAATTGCTCTGCAGAACTGCGTGTCAATCTCGGTTGCATTTCTCTTCTCTACTAGCCAAATCTGATTTTTCTCTGGGCCTTACCTCTTTCCAGGAAAACTGTGGGAATTAGCTCAGGTCAGTTGGCACAGGCTAGGGCTCTCTGAAAAAGCACTGCTTTAAAAGCTTTTAGGTTCACTGATTCCTCTTTTAGGGCACAGTAAAGCCAGGCCACTGCTGCAGTCCAGATTTGCTAACGTGGTCCTTGCAACCATCCAGTTAGATAAGCACTCTTATGCTTCCCATTTTACAGAAGCAAAAAATGAAAACAGGCACAGAGATGTCAAGTAACTTATCCAAGGTCACATAGCTAGTGATTTTCAGAAACTGGACTCTGACCCACATGCTACTGAGAGCTTGTAATCAAAATTCCACACGGCAGCTTGAATGTCTGAGACTGTAAGCATGTAGGTGGGCAGACAGATGACAGATTTTAGATGGGTAGGTAGATGGATAGATAGATAGATAGATAGATAGATAGATAGATAGATAATAGATAGATAACACAGGTAGTAGATAATAGGTGATATAAATAATGATAGATTGATAATAGAGATAGATTGATGGAAAGAAAAAAGGGTAGATGGATGGAGGATAGACGAATGGATAGATAGATGATAGAAGATATAGATAGATAAATAAAAGGTGATTGAGAGATGATAGATGATTGGTTGATAAATAGGTAATATAGATAGAGTGATAGAAAGAAGGAAAGAAAAATAGATAAATGTGTGGGTGATAGATGATAGAGAGATGATAGATAGATAGATAGATAGATAGATGATAGGTAGATAGGTAGATAGATAGATAGATAGATAGATAGATGATAGATAGGTAGATAGATACTCTCTAGACCTAAGAGGCTGGTAAATCCCATGGGAGATAATTTGTTGTTATTATGTATTTTTTCTAATCAGTCTTTTGAAATTCCACACAGGCACCCAGCCTCACGACAGCCTCTTGCAGAAGACAAAATAAATGCTCAGAGGACTCAAGCTCCTCATGTAGGCACCGCGGCCCAGAGGCTGCATGCTGACCTGCCCCCGAGCGCCCCCTGTGAAGGGGCTTCCTGCGGCCACACATCGGGGGCTACAGTGGGCAGCGGGGACGTGAGCCTCCCCCTTGGAAGTGAACCTGAGGCAGGGAGACAGGAGCAGCCCTCAAGACGCCACCTCAAGTCTTCAGGACCCTGGGCATCGGGGATGAAGCCTCACCCCCAGAAGCGTGTGGGCCACAGCCGAGCACCGTGCCTGAGGGGGACGTGGGGACCTCAGATCCCCACTCGTCCATGCTGGGGTCTGCAGCTGAAGAGGGTGCCCGGGTGGGTGAGGGGCTGCGGCAGGGGCATCCCCGCCCTGGAAAGCTGGTCTGGAGCCAGACCCGTGGGCTCAGCCGTGCCCCACCTTCTACTGTGCAAGCTAACCTCTTGTGCCTCAGTTTCCTCACCTGTACGACGAGGACCTTAACAGTAACCGTATCATAGAGTGGTTACGGGGTCAACGAGTTTCTACGTGAAAGGTGGAAGCCGACCTTTGGCCCCCGTATGACAATGGCTTTGCTGTGGCTGTTGCTAAGTCAAGCCCTGGGTTTGTCTTGGCCTGACTTATTTCCATTTTCAATTGGAAATTGAATTTGGATAGACTTCAGCCTGACTGGTCTGCTCCCTGGACCTCGGCCAGCCGGCTCTGAGTAACTGCAGACAGGGTGGGGTCACCGGGAGCAGGCTGTTGGATGTTTTCCCCCCTGCGGTTTTGGGCAGCCTGCTCGGTGATGGGCAGCTATGTTGTCTTCAGACTGGAGTTTCCCGGAGAGCATTTGGGTCACTCTGTGCGTCACTGGAAAGGTCTGCTCTTGGACAGACAGGGTCATCAGCTGTGCCCGGAGCTGCTTTCTTTCCACCTGTAGCCCCTCAGCCATTCAAAGTCTTGGTGACACGGGCTCCCGTGGCTGTTGTTTCACTGCAAGGTGGTTGGCGTTGCCGTTTCCATCCAGAAGGCATTACTTCTCCTTTGTGACCGTCTCTGTGCTTCCCTGGCCATAAGCCCCTTCTCCAGCCCCACAGCACCTCACCCACTGAGCTCCAGGGGACGCAGAGGTGAGAAGCCCCAGCCAGCCATGTGCCTGCCCCAATCATGGTTCCCGCTAACCCTCTACCTCGAAGTCCCTTGCACTGGTGGGGACTGAGTCAGCTGGGCTGCTGGGCCCGTTCCCGGCTGCTCTCCAGCTTCCCAAAGTGTGTTGCCTGGGACCCATCCCTCCGTGCCCTTGGGAACCACTGTAGGCAGTTCCCATTGCCTATGACACTGGGCCAGGCTGAACACTGAAAATTCTGTGAATCTGAAACTTGAACGAAGAGAGTTTAGCTTGGGATGCAGTTGTGCATGCCTCTCTCTCTGTGTCTCTCTGTCTCTCTGTCTCTCTCTCTCTCTCTCTGTCTCTCTCTCTCTCTGTGTTGGGGGCTTTTTTTTTCTTTAAAAAATTTTTTTACCTAGGGCAAGAACTCCTTAGACATACCAGCCCAGAGCCCTACATTATGAGAGGCCAGACAGCCTTCGAAACATACACAGACTCCTCGTGAGCTAAGCCAGTCACTGGTCTTCTAGCAGATTGAGCTGCCAGCAGCCCCCTGAAGGTGACTGGATTATGCTCAGTGGGGATAGTCTTGAAGCCCTGGCACTCTGCATCTTGTCAGTGAGGCAGCAAGGATGCTCTTTTCTGTGTGCTTTCTGAGGCTTTATATCATGCTGGTCCGTTGGCATCAGATGCAAACAGAGTCAATGTCTGCAAAAAAGTCACCAGTTTATCCCAGGGGCACCAAGCCTAGAATTATAATCAGTTCTTGACTTCTTCAGAGCCTTCTTGCTTTGGATTTTCCAAATCGAAAATAAACATGGAGGGCAGTTACCTTCCCTTGGTCCTCTGATGCCTGAAGGAGGGTTCTCATCCTTAATTTCAAGAACCCTCTCATTTCATTCAGAAAGTGTTGGCATGTGGAACTTGTCAACTCAGTATCAACACAGTTTGTCTAGATTTTGAATGGAGAGAGAGAGGAATCAGTGTGCTCTGCGTTAATATTGTCCTGTCTTGAAGAAGTCTTGGGCGTGCCAGATACCCCTTCTCAGATGAAAACAGCTGTTTTCTTCCCATTACTGGATGCAGCGTTCCATTCACTTGCTATCCCCAGAGCATCCTCGAGGGGGCAGCAAACCACAACCTCTGGCTGCGTTTCCCAGGCTGGGGTTAGCTCCTGAACCCACAGAGAGGATTTGGAACTTGTCTCCAGAGGGGGATGGTTATTGGATTACTGGTCTCTTTCTCAGGCTTTTCTCTGGGCTTGATGGGAAAGCAGTTCTCCTGGAGGGAAAGCTAGAGCTCCCCCCGTCTCATTTTTAGAGATCTGTGAACATGACCAGACCTATTAACTACTAAATTGAAGTTGAAGCTTTGAAGATGAAAAAGCTGCATAAGTGGGGAGTTCTGCTGTCCCCAGCCTGGCGAGCTGTTTCCCAGGATCCTTCTAAGTGTCTCTTTCAAGCTGTCAGGTTCACTCCGGTGACCTTCTGCGGTGACACGGACAACCCACCCCACCCCTGTGGGTCAAGGAAGTGTCTCCTCGGTGCAGCCACTTGCAAACACTTCCTTGAGCCCAAGCCACACCAAGCTGCCCACAGAGTCCCAGCAAAGGGCTTAGTCATACTCGGCGTGTGTCCCTGTCCCTCTGCTCTGCCCTGGTCACAGGCCCCCAGTGGTGGCTGAGAAGCTGCAGGGAGTGCAGGCTCATGAATGACTCTTTGCTGGGCTGAGACCAGCTGACATGGGAGTCCTGGAGGCTTTGCGGCCCTGCCTGGGAGGCAGCGGGTATTGGCCACATAACTGAGCAGTATCTCCAGGCACTGGGCCAGCTCTGCCTGGGTCCATTATCCAGGGGAAGGGGGCAGAGCGGGAGGTGTAGGAGGAAGACCAGGGAATCAGCTGCAGAGGTGGAATGAAGACGCAGGTATTAATGGAAACCCTTGAATGTGGAGCTGATGCTTAGTTTCCAAAGAACTTTCACAGCCAACATTATCCTGTGGGAGCCTCTAGAAGGTTCTGTGAAGTTGAGGATGCGCGTGGGAGGAGTAGGCAGGAGGAGCCCAGAGCAGCAGAAGGAAGAGAGCTGGTGGTGGGAGGTGAGAACCCGAGAGCAGAGCCTCTTCCTTGAAAGCCCTGCTGCCCCTCTTCCTGTTTCCGATTAGATGGGACCGCTGTTGTGGTTAGAAAGGCAAAATCCTAAAGGCCACTCTCCCCAAACTGTGACCTCAGCTAAGATGGGAGCCATCGTGGGAACAGAATTAAAAATTAATCTCTATAAAGCGGGCGTTTGACATGCTCTGCTGCTCTTAGTAAAGTAATTCTTGTACATGTAAATATTGGGGTTGGCCAAAAAGTTTGTTCATGTTTTTTCCGTAAGCCAGCTCTGGTAGCGCTTCGTTGTCTTTAACTTCATTCAAAACAGTTTTGTTAGATTGAATTGTGATAGCTGTCTTATCAGCTTGCATTAAAACAAAGCTTATCAAAATTGATGAATTTTTGTGTAGCCATTTTAATATTGAAGATGGAAGAAAAAAAAGCAACATTTTCAGCATATTATGCTTTACTATTTCAAGAAAGGTAAAAATGCCACCAAACACACACACACAAAAGACTGTGCAGTGTATGGAGAAGTTACTGTGACTGATCAAGTGTGTCAAAAGTGGTTTGCGAAGTTTTGTGTTGGAGATTTCTCACTGGATGATGCTCCACGGTTGGGAAGACCTGTTGAAGTTGAAATCGATCAAATTGAGACATTAATTGAGAACAATCAACATTATACCATGCGGGACGTAGTCAACATACTCAAAATATCCAAATCACGTATTGAAAATCATTTGCACCAGCTTGGTTATGTGAATTGCTTTGGTGTTTGGGTTCCACATAAGTTAAGCGAAAAAAACCTTCTTGACCACATTTCCATATGTGATTCTCTACTTAAACATAATGAAAACATTCCATTTTTAAAACAAATTGTGAGGAGGGATGAAAAGTAGATACTGTACAACCATGGAGAACAGAAGAGATCGTGGGGGAAAGCGAAATGAACCACCACCAACCACACAAAAGACCAGTCTTCATCCAAAGAAGGTGATGTTGCATATATGGTGGGATTGGAAGGGAGTCCTCTATTAGGAGCTCCTCCTGGAAAACCAAGTAATTAATTCCAGCAAGCACTGCTCTCAATTAGACCAACTGAAAGCAGCAGCACTCCATGAAAAGGGTCCAGAATTAGTCAATAGAAAATGCATAATCTTCCATCAGAATATCACAAGACCACACGTTTGTTTGATGACCAGGCAAAAACTGTGAAAGCTTGGCTGGGAAGTTCTGATTCATCCACCGTATTCACCAGACATTGCACCTTCGGATTTCCATTTATTTCAATCTTTACAAAATTCTCTTAATGGAAAAAATTTCAATTCCCTGGAAGACTGTAAAAGGCACCTGGAACAGTTCTGTGCACAAAAAGATATAAAGTTTTGGGACGATGGAATTATGAAGTTGCCTGAAAAATGGCAGAAGGTAGTGGAATAAAAGGGTGACTATATTGTTCAATAAAGTTCTTGGTGAAAATGGAAAATATGTCATTTTTACTTAAAAACCGAAGGAACTCTTTGGCCAATAGTTCTCTTTTGCATTCAGACCAAAGGGCAAGAGAAACCAGTGAAGGAACTAAAGTCCAGACTCACAAGGCAAGGGCTGGAGGGGAAAGAGACCCCAGTTGCAGAGCGAGGTCCCCTCTGGCGTGGGGAGAGGGTGTGTTTTCTTCCCCAGCGCAGGTGTCCTTTCACCGCAGCCCACAGCCTCACACAGCTCTGCTTCACTTAAGTTTTTGGAAGCCTGAGCAGCTCCCTTGGCTGGATTATTGCAGCCTCAAGGGCAAGACCTTGACCCGCTTCACCCAAAAGTGCAGGGTGTGCCCAGCACAGGTCCATGTACGTGGGTCTTCCACGCACATGTGCTGAGGGTGCAGATGTGCAGATGGGGGGAGGGGAGAAGCGAGGAGAGGGGCCAGATTCATCAACACAGTCTTGTGGTCAGTGAGGTCCTTTTGGTTACAAACCACAGAAGTGGATTCTGACCTCTCAATTTAATCAGAGTGTAATTAAAACTGGAGATGTACTGGAGGGAGACTGGGGTTGCATGGCTCAGAGAGGGTGTTGGAGGGTTAAGTTGCCCTTTTCTTGCGAAGCTGTCCTGAGAGATCAGAGAGGTACCCTTGACTTGGCTGGCCTCAACTCCTGGTGTCTGGGTCTTGATGGTCCAACCTCCAATTCCCAGGAGTCTGGATTTGCTTAGATCAATGGGGTGTGGCTAGAGCGTCAGTGTGCGTGTGTGAGTGTGTGTGTGTGTGTTTGTGTGTGTGTGTGATCTTAGGGAACCAGTAGCTTCTCTAGGCTGTGTATTTCATGTCATATATTTTCATGCATTATCTTATATGGAACCCTCCCAGAGAATTGAAATTTTTTCCATTAAGCATCTTTGAACATCTGTCTGATTATTTCTGCCATAACCCTACCACAGAGGAGGGGGAATCATTTTTCTCATAACCAACACTAAATTCAGCAGGAAAGAGCACTGATCTCTAGAATTTTCTTCATTTACCGCTCTATGTATTTCCTACAAGATACCGTATCTTCTTTAAGTGTTATCAGGTTTTCTGTTTATAGAAAGTTTAGAAAACAGAGAAAAGTACCAAGAACAAAATTAACATCGCTCATGGTCCCACCACTCAGAGAGAACAATTGTTTCCTTTGGCTGATATCATACATAAAATAAAATATTACATATATAATAATATCACATACATAATAAAAATGAATATGTATTACAATGTATATGCGTATAATGAGCACATTGCTTTGTGATCTTTCTCTTCATTCCATTAAATAGTTTCTTCCATCATTTTTAATGGGTGCTTAATATGCCCTATCACATATGTGTCACTAAATTTATTTATTCAGTCCTCCAATTTTGGACATTAAGGTGCTTCAAATTCTTTGCTGTTATAGGCAATGAAATGATAAACATCCTTGAAGAAGCATCTTTGAACATCTGTCCGATTATTTCCTGAGGATAAATTTCTTCATGTACAAATGCTGGGTTAAGGGATGGATATTTTTAAGATTTTTTGATGAGTCAGATCAAACGCCCTCCTGAAATGTACCAAGCGTTCTCCCGACTGTGCTAAATAAGGCAGTAATACAGAGTAAGTATTCATTTGCACAATCGTTTCCTATTTTATGGGAGACAACGACATTTCACTGTGTCTTCATTTTTAAATGTTTTATAAATATTTTTATTGAGGCACAACATGTAAACACACACATCTTAAGTGGACAACTCAATGGATTTTTATGTATAGAAATGCCCAGATCAAGGCATAGAACATTTCCAACCCTCCAGGAGGCTCTCTGTGCCCGCTCCCAGCTAATTCCCCCTACTGGAAGACAACCACTATTCTGCCGCTTTTCATTTTAGAACAGTCTGTCTGTTTGTGGCCCCCGTATAAATTGAAACATACAGTAACTACTCTGTCCGTGAGATTGACCCGTGTCTTATGTGCACTTGTAGTTTGCTCTCACTGCTGCCTCTCTTCCATTGTGTGAATAAACCACACTTTGCTTATCCATTCCTCAGTGGAAGGACATTTCAGTTGTTTTGTTTTGAGCTACAATGAGTAAAGCTGCTATGAATGTCCTTGTAAGATCTTTTGGACTTAAGCACTCACATCCGTGGAATGTATGCCCAGGAGTGAAGTGTCGAGTCAGCACTCATACATTTAGTTTTAGTAGATCCTTCCAAAGATTTTTTTCTAAGTATCAGTTTAACTTCCCACCAGACATGCATGAGAGTTCCAGTTGCTTCACGTCCTTGTCAACACATAGTGTTTCCGTCCTTTTATTTTCAGACATTCTGGTTTAATTTGTATTTTTATTATTAGAGGTGAGCTTGATTACTTTTGGTGCATGTGTATCAACCATTTGGATTTCTTCTTTTTTGAATTGCTTGTTCAAAAAGATTTCTATCTAATGGCCATCATCACAAAATCTGGAAACCACAAATGTTGGAGAGGGTGTGGAGAAAAGGGAACTCTCCTGCACTGTTGGTGGGACTGTAAGTTGGTACAGCCACTATGGAAAACTATTTGGAGGTTCCTTAAAAAACTACACATAGAACTACCATATGATCCAGTAATCCCACTCCTGGGCATATACCCAAAGAAAACCATAATCCCAAAAGAAATTTGTACCATCATGTTTATTGCAGCACTCTTTACAATAGCCAGGACATGGAAGCAACCTAAATGCCCATCAACAAATGAATGGATACAGAAGATGTGGCATATATATACAATGGAATATTACTCAGCTATAAAAAGGGATGAGATGGAGCTATATATAATGAGGTGGCTAGAACTACAATCTGTCATACAGAGTGAAGTAAGTCAGAAAGAGAAGGACAAATATTGTATGCTAACTCACATATACGGAATCTAGAAATGGTGCTGATGAGCTCAGTCAGAAGAACAGGGATGCAGATGCAGAGAGTGGACTGGAGAGCTCAAGGTATGGGAGGGGGCGGGGGGTGAAGGGGAGACTGAGACGAAGCGAGAGAGTAGCACAGACATATATATACTACCAACTGTAAAATAGTCAGTGGGAAGTTGTTGTATAACAAGGGGAGTCCAACTCGAGGATGGAGGATGCCTTGGAGGACTGGGGCGGGGAGGGTGGGGGGGACTCGAGGTGGGGGGAGTCAAGGAAGGGGGGGAGTCAAGGAAGGGAGGGAGTGCGGGGATATGTGTATAAAAACAGATGATTGAACCTGGTGTACCCCCCCCCCCCAAAAAAAAAAAAACCATGTAAGGGACAACAGAGTTTGGCAGACAGTTCCAAAGTTAAGAATAAGACTTTTTCGACAGAAAGAAAAGAGAGCTAACCTTTGGTATGGGATAAAAGGAATCGGTGCCTTGGAGTTGAAATGCAGAAGTAATTGTACAGTTTTGTAATAAATAATGTGTTTAAGAATAAAAAAAAAAGATCTCTATCCTTCTTTGGTATTGGAGTGACTGTGTTTCTTATTGTTACTGTATGTTACAAAAATTTACAAGAATTACTGTAACTCATTTTAAGAGTTCTTTGTATATTATTATCATTATTATTAATGCTACTACTTTAATTCTTGATCATACATGTTGCCAACACATATATGCTTTTGTTTAGCTAAAACAGGGCTGAATGCAAACAAGTATTGAAGGCTTACTGTGGACCAGGCACTACTCTCAGGGTTTTATATATAATCGCATTAATCCTTATAATTTACAGAATAAGAAACGAAGACACAGACAGGTTAAAGAACTTGCCTAAAAATCACACTGTGAATAATCGTTGGAGTGGGATTCACAACACGCCACTGCACACCAGAGCACAATGGTCTACCGTGAATTTTCAGCTGGACCACTATTTGTCAAGGTTCCCGGCAGGAATTGCGGCGTCTTCCTTTACAGTCATTTCTGGAGTGGTGATTTCATTCCATGATGCGGCTGATTCTATTTGAAGGAGGGTTGTGTGCTCATGATTGGAAGAGACACAGTGTGACCAAGATTTCTGATGCCATTGGGCAGTAAGCACCTGAGACCCCCTTGGTGGTCATCCGTCCGTCCTCACCTCAGTCCGTGACCCTGCATCACCTGCCCCACTCTGCCCCCCTCCCCTGCTGGGGCCCTTGCTCTGCCAGACCGCACCGTGTGCTGTCTCCTGCCCGTGGCTTGGGTTCAGGGCTCTCTATCTCAGTCCTATAAGTGCAGGGCTAAATTGTCACTGGAGGCAAAGGTGTAGTTAATTCTTTCAGTATCATTCTCCTCTCATGCCCAAGACACCTACATTCCCACTTTTGAGACGTGATTCCTGAAATAATAGTGGCAGCCATCTCTGCTGTTTTCATTCCAAGTACTTTATGTACAACACAGAGAAGTGGGTCATTTAATTCTCAAAAATTTTTTTTGGAAAGACAGTCATACCTACCACAGGTGTCGTATTGATCTTACCTGTGCACAGTGATATAAAATAGAAATATGAATTGTTGAAATGTGGTATTTAAAATTTAAGTATTGTTAAAACTGAACGTTTAATAATCCAAAAAAGAAATTAAGATGGAATACAGAACAGTGGAAGTCTGGAAAAATAAAGTTTTTTTGGAAACACACACACACACGCACTTCCTTGTCCTGGGACCTGCAGCGATTGGGGGGAGGGGTGCAGAGTGGACCCTGAGGCTGGGGGTTGGACAACCCCAGCTCTGCCCTGGGCACAGGCCACTGAATCCCTTGCAGTTGTGGGATCCTTGTCTCTGATTCTCTAGACCCTGTGTGGCAGGTCCTCTTCCTCTCAGTGGGGCTGGTGGCCACTCATCCCATCCCTGCTGTCATCACTCTAGTCTCAGATTTCCCCCCGGCCCCTCAATGACTCAGATTGCCTCCTCTCTTGGCAACTACCTGCCAGGCGCTCTCCCCCAAACCAATCCCCCAAATCACTTTTAGATTCACCTTAAACCATTCATGTCTACATGTCATTATTCAAAAGCCCACAGTAAAGAAATGCGTTTTAGAATGTGACCCCCTACCTCTATAAGTGAGCATATATATACATGTTTGTATGCATACATATATGTGTATACACACGCACACGTAAAAAACTCAAGACAAGATTCATGAAATGTGAATTTCCTACCTGACATCCTCTCTGGCATCTTCCAACCCATTCCATTCTACTTTATTCTATTCCATTCCTTTTATTTGATTCCACCTTGTTAAAATTAATTATGTTGATGCCCCAATGCCTTGATTTCATGACCCCTTAGTGTGTTGTCCCCACACTTTGACTCAGAGGGAAATTTCAAAACTTTTAGCCTTGCTTTCAGGGTTTTTGCTAACTCACTGGCCCCAGCCTCCACATTCCTGCCACCCACTCCCCCATCATCCCTTCAGCTTTTTTTTTCATGACTCCATGTAGGAATTCTTGATTTTATTTCCCCAAACTGGCCCACTCCTAGCAGTTTCTGACGCTCAGTGCTCTTTCCTGCCTGTCCTGGTGTGTTCCGTTCTCTTCTTCATCCTGCTGGTCCTGAGGGCCCAGTTTAATCCCTGCCTCCTTCCTGAAGGGTCCCTGACCAAGATCCCCCTCTCTTGTTTTCTTCCCCCTACACCTGGCACCTAGATCAGGCTCTGCTTTCATGATGCTTAATTTATGAGCAATCCACCACATCTAGGTTGGTTTCCCAGCTCAAACCATGGAGGGATGCTTGTCCAGGAGCAGGACATTTGGCACTTCAGCAAGTTACTGGTGGCCTAGAACACCCAATCCCTCCTTCCCCAGAGCCCCTACGCTCAGGCTGCCCATGATGGTGGTGAGGAAATCAGAATGTTTTCATCACAAGTTGGAACCAGAAACCAATTTTCTTGCCGAGGTAAACAATGCCATGTAGGCAAGTGCACCTGAAAAAACGTTTTGAGTGCTGTGCTTAAAGACATGGTGACATAGGCTTTCACGAGTTAGCCAAACAAACAACCACTGACCTACCAACAAATTTTGGATTTCTGCCTGTCCTTGGATCGACCACCCCCTGTACTGCCCTGTCTCACCACCTTTCCATGTGGGCGTGTCTTATCTCCCCAACTCGCCAAGCCTTGGAGCATAGAACCATGTCCCTAGCCTCCCTCCAATTGCTCCTGGGCTGAGTAGGGCGTCATCTGTCTCCGTAACCATTTGTTGGTGAAGCTTCGTTTTCCCTGCCTCCTCTGGCTGCCCAGTCATCTCAGCTCTGCCTTCATGTTGGTTTATCCCAGAGTAAATGGGTCCCATCTGTTATTTGGAAAATCTTAAAGGATTCTTAGCAGGAAAGCAAGGACAAAGAGAGAGACGGGAGACAAGAGAATAGGGGAGGAGAAGAAAGGAAGGTGGATGGATGGAAAAGGGGATGAGAAAAAGGGAGAGAGGTGAGAAGGGAGACATAGAAATGAAGAGAGGAAGACAGATGATGAAAGGGGAAAAGGAGGAGAAAAGAGGAAGAAAAATTAAAACAGGGAAAGAAAGATGAGAAGAGAAAAATAAGAAGAGGAGAAATTGGAAAGGTAAAAGGGCAATAAAAGAAAAAGAAAAAAGAAAATAAATTCTAATAATCTGACCAGAGATTGTTTCCCTGCAGAAAAGAGCAGAGAACCAGACTAGGCGAAGGCAAAGGAATGAGAACTGTGGTTCCGGATTCCCATTCTGGACAAAAAGAGACCAAGCTGTATGGAGTTTCAGCTCTACAAGATGAAAAGAATTGTGGAGATGGATGGTGATGATGACTACATAGCATCGTACATGCATTTAATACCACTGCGGTATACACCTACAAGTGGCTAAGATGGTCAATTTTGTGTTATCTGCATTTTGCCACAATAAAAAGAACGATTTAAAAAACCTCCCACAGATCCCCATTTGATCAAGCTCCCACTTGATGAGAAACTAGGAGTCTGCATTTGGTATGTGTACTAAATTTTATTGCATATTTTTAAAGTATGAAATGAATCCCAAGCTTCATACTAGAAATCCAATAGAATTATTTATTTAAAATAAATAAGAGAAATGCTCCAGGGGCAAGGATGGACTGAGAAGGGAATGAGGGAAATGTATGGGGATTTGGTAACGTTCTGCACCTTGGTGAGGGGTTAGGCTACATGGGTGCATGCACAGACACTTAAGATCATGTACATTTAACGATCGTGTATTTCCTGGTGTGTAAATTTTACATCAAAAGAAAAAACTGTAAATAAATATTTAACTTGAAAAAGAGAGGGCTCTGGCAGGTGTTTCTGATGGATGAGGAACTACAGTGACCTAACAGAATCAACAACTGTTTCCTGACCCAACTGAGCCAGTGAGGACATAATGCTCATTCTCTGTCTACAGGGTGCAGGTGAGCCTCAGGGCCTGGTTCAAGTCCCAGCCTCTTCAGCGTGAGGCATCACTTTGCAGCTGATGGGGCATCGTCCCCTCAAATTCCCTAGAGCTGTGGTCTCACCCATTCTTGGAACAGGAGGAGGCAGATGACAAGACCATGGAAGGTTCTGGAGGCTCTCAAATCCTTGAGTGCTGTCAGGGTGTGGCCCTGAGCATCTACACGAGGTCCCAGTGCATATCTGCCTCATGACACACCAGGCTCTAAAAAGTAAAGAGAAGTTAAGAATACAAAACCAGATGTAAAGGTCCACTGGAAGGCCTTTCCCCCAACCCCTTAAATTGGCCTACTTGTGGCATTGACAATACGATTTTGGAGGACAAGGTGAAATTAACACCCTATGCTCCAGTTCCAAAGGCCCTCTCTTGACTTACAACTTGTTTCTCCTAGGGAGGGTCATTGGGCTACGAATAGAAAAAAAAATCTATTGTGGGCTACATAACAGAAAGCAACTTAACAATGAGTTTTATTTTCATGGGGGGATACATACAATGTTATCTAGTTTTTTGGTAAACAATGTGGGACAGAAAACTCCATTTGATATACATATGTTGGCTTAATATTGAAGTTAGTTAAGAGAAGGAGACAGAAGGAGAAGAAGAGTGAGGAGAGATGGAAATAAGAAAGATGGAAAGAGGCAGAAAAGAATGAGGCAGAGAAGGAAAATGAAGGAAGAGAGAGAGAGAAAGATGATTGACAGAGAGGGGAAAAGAGACAGATATTCTGCATAAAGTATGTAGATGCACAGAGGCAGAGACCCTCAGAGACCAATGGAGAAAAATACTCCTGTGGGTGTGCACGTGCGTACAAGGGCAGGCACAAAGGCTGGGTCAGGAAGAAGCAGTTTCAACCTGGGGTCTTTACAGTGGTCCCTAAAAGATAAAAAAATCATGTTGCTTTTTCACATCTGCAGCACAGGTGAAGACTGCACCTGATGCTTCTGCCATGACCAGATGGCATTAAGCTAGAGGTCAGATATCAGAGTGACCACCACTACTCCAGACTGACTTGGATGACACATGGTCCCATTTTGAGGATAAGCTTTTTTATTTCCTTCCTCAGTGAAGACAGATTTTCAGTCGCTGTTTATGCCTTTAGAATAATTTGTCATTAATTCATTTGGGCATTAGGTGGGCAAAATGGTCCTTTAAAGATGTCCAGGTCCTAATCTTCAGAATCGGTGAGTAGACTATATTACACATGAAAGGGAAATTAAGGCTACAGACGGAACCCAGGTTGCTAATCACCTGTTGTTAAAATAAAGAGATTCTCCTGGATTGTATGGGGGACCCCGTGTAATTACAGTGTCCTTGAATGGGGATGTGGAAGAGTCGGGAGCAGAGAGGTAGCATCCGGAGAAAGACTCCATCTGCTGACATGATACTATATATAGAAAACCCTAAAGACTCTACCAGAAAACTGCTAGCACTCATTGATGAGTTTAGTAAAGTAGCAGGATACAAAATTAATGCACAGAAATCTCTTGCATTCCTATACACTAACAACGGAAGAGCAGAAAGAGAAATTAAGGAAACTCTCCCATTCACCATTGCAACAAAAAGAATCAAATACCTAGGAATAAACCTGCCTAAGGAGGCAAAAGATCTGTATGCAGAAAACTTTAAGACATTGATGAAAGAAATCAAAGACGACACAAACAGATGGAGGGACATACCATGTTCTTGGATTGGAAGAATCAACATTGTGAAAATGACCGTACTACCCAAAGCAATTTACAGATTTAATGCAATCCCGATCAGATTACCAATGGCATTTTTCACAGAACTAGAGCAAGAAATCTTACGATTTGTATGGAAACGCAAAAGACCCCGAATAGCCAAAGCCATCTTGAGAAGGAAAAATGGAGTTGGTGGAATCAGGCTTCCTGACTTCAAACTATACTACAAGGCCATAGTGATCAAGACAGTATGGTACTGGCACAAAAATAGAAAGGAAGATCAATGGAATAGAATAGAGAACTCAGAAGTAAGCCCAAACACATATGGGCACCTTATCTTTGACAAAGGAGGCACGAGTATACAATGGAAAAAAGACAGCCTCTTCAATAAGTGGTGCTGGGAAAATTGGACAGCAACATGTAAAAGAATGAAATTAGAACACTTCCTAACACCATACACAAAAATAAACTCCAAATGGATTAAAGACCTACATGTAAGGCCAGACACTATCAAACTCCTAGAGGAAAACATAGGCAGAACACTCTTTGACATACATCAAAGCAACATCCTTTTTGACCCACCTCCTAGAATCATGGAAATAAAATCAAGAATAAATGAATGGGACCTCATGAAACTTAAAAGCTTTTGCACAGCAAAAGAAACCATAAACAAGACTAAAAGGCAACCCTCAGAATGGGAAAAAATAATTGCCTATGAAACAACGGACAAAGGATTAACCTCCAAAATATACAAGCAGCTCAGGCAGCTTCATACCAAAAAAGCAAATAACCCAATCCACAAATGGGCAGAAGACCTAAATAGACATTTCTCCAAAGAAGACATACAGATGGCCAACAAACACATGAAAAGATGCTCAACATCACTCATCATCAGAGAAATGCAAGTCAAAGCCACAATGAGGTATCACCTCACACCAATCAGAATGGCCATCATCACAAAGTCTGGAAACAACAAATGTTGGAGAGGGTGTGGAGAAAAGGGAACTCTCCTGCACTGTTGGTGGGACTGTAAGTTGGTACAGCCACTATGGAAAACAATTTGGAGGTTCCTTAAAAAACTACAAATAGAACTACCATATGATCCAGTCATCCCACTCCTGGGCATATACCCAAAGAAAACCATAATCCCAAAAGAAACTTGTACCATAATGTTTATTGCAGCACTCTTTACAATAGCCAGGACATGGAAGCAACCGAAATGCCCATGAACAAATGAATGGATACAGAAGCTGTGGCATATATATACAATGGAATATTACTCAGCTATAAAAAGGGATGAGATGGAGCTATATGTAATGAGGTGGATAGACCTACAGTCTGTCATACAGAGTGAAGTAAGTCAGAAAGAGAAGGACAAATATTGTATGCTAACTCACATATACGGAATCTAAAAATGGTACTGATGAACTCAGTGACAAGAACAAGGAAGCAGATACAGAGAATGGACTGGAGAACTCGAGGTATGGGAGGGGGTGGGGGGTGAAGGGGAAACTGAGAAGAAGTGAGAGAGTAGCACAGACATATATATACTACCAATTGTAAAATAGTCAGTGGGAAGTTGTTGTATAACAAAGGGAGTCCAACTCGAGGACGGAAGATGCCTTAGAGGACTGGGGCAGGGAGGGTCGGGGGGACTCGAGGGGGGGGGGCGTCAAGGAAGGGAGGGAATATGGGGATATGTGTATAAAAACAGTTGATTGAACCTGGTGTACCCCCAAAAAAATAAAATAAAATAATAAAAAAAAAATAAATAAATTAAAGATGTTTAAATGCCAGTTTTCACATGCTAATATGGCTTGAGAGACCTGGAAATCTCCACATAATAGACCAATTGCATTATCCTTAACTTTCAAATCTTCATGAAACAGTGAGAATACGGAGCTTGATCTTTGATGAAATTGGGTGAAGCAGTCCCTCATTACTCCATTCATGTTACAATAATCATACAGTTGGTTGAACATATTTGTAAAAGAAAGAATCACAGCTTTGTCATTCAATATATCCTTCACATCAGTGTGCTTTGATGGGATCTCAATGTAGTACTTCAATATATGAATATATTTTATACACTGGGATCAATCAAATCTAATATAAAGGTTGTATTTTCAGTACAGATGAGTGCACTAACAACTCTAATTTCACAGTCTTGTGCTATTTCTTAGGCAATAAAATTATGATTGACTTATATAATTTTATGTGCTGGACTAATGGTTTATTTATACATGTAATCTCTAATCCATGTTCCTTGAAGAACTATTTTTACATTAGTCCTTTCTTGTTGAAGAATTTTAGGCATAAGAACAGAACTTACACAATCTAAATAAATAAAAATGTATGCTCATTTTAAAATTAAAAAAAAAAAAAAAAGACTCCATCTGCCATTGCTAGATTTAGGATGGAGGAAGGGGCCACGAGCCATGGAATGCAGGTAGCTGCTAAGAGCTGGAAAAAGCAAGAAAACAGATTCTCTCCTAGAGCCTCCAGAAAAGAATGCAGCCCTGCTGATACCTAGATTTGAGCCCAGAGAGACCCATTTCAGACTTCTGACCACCAGAACTGTAGGAGAATAAATCTGTGTTGTTTCTAAGCCTCTAAGTCTGTGATAATTTGTTACGCCAGCCTTAGGAAACAAATATAGACATAAATCCCTTGAAAATCTACTTGAAAGACTTAAAACTCTTGGGTCCATCTTCAGGCAGCCTCTGTATTGTAGGTGTGTTTGAAAGTACCAACCCTGATGATCTGTCCTGCAGGTCAACAAGTTGACTGTTTTTTTTTTTTTTTTTTAATAGCTGTTCTTTGAACTCAGTTGAGGAGTTTTCATTATTTTACAACCAGTTGGCAGTGTGTTTGTGTGTGTGCATCACCTCAAAACCCACATTACACAGGAAACTTGAAGTGGCCTAAGCTCCAGAGAGCTGTGAATGTTGGTGATTGTTCTGAGAGCTGGACGTGTAGAGACCACAGTCGGCTGCCTTCTCACAACAATAACAGCCTTAATTATTCCCCTAATGTGGAGCTGGAGCCTCCAGAATCACAAATCTTTGACTCACAGAAGGCTTAGACCCTAGCTGCATGTTGCTACCACCTGGAATCTTCTAGAAATCCCGATAGTCAAGCCACATGTAAATTGGAATCTTTGGAAGTGCCAGTAGGTATCAGTATTTTGTGCAGCTTCCCAAGAGATTCTGGTGCAGCCAAGATTAAGAACTAATGCTTTCACAGGACCTAAGGAGCAGATCCCAGGACTGTCCAGGGGCATCGAGCAGGCCTGCCTTCTGCAGACTGGCTGCATGGGTAGACATAGAGGAGGGGAAAGTGAAAGCTGTAGGGTGATTTAAGACTCCATGGCATAAAAAAGAGTGAAATAATGCCATTTGCAGCAACATGGATGGACCTAGAGATTATCATACTAAGTGAAGTAAGTCAGACCGAGAAAGACAAATATTATATGATATCATTTATATATGGAATCTAGATAAATGATACAAATGAGCTTATTTACAAAAACAGAAATAGACTCACAGACATGGAAAACGATCTTATGGTTACCAACGGAGATAGTGACAGGGCAGGAGGGTGGTGCGGAGATAAATTAGGAGTTTGGGATTAACAGATGCACACTATTATGTATAAAACAACCTACTGTATAGCACAGGGAAGGATATTGAATATCTTGTAATAATCTATAAGGGAAAAGAATCTGAAAAAGAATATATATATGTATAACTGAATCACTTTGCTATACACTTGAAACTAACACAATATTGTAAATTAACTATACTTCAATTTAAAAAAACAAAGGAATACATACGTGGGTCTTAAGTCTGATAATTTGGGTGTACCAAGTATTAATTTAGCCTGTAACAGCGTTTGCAATAAAACTAAGATGCCTTGGGAAGCAGTTCCAACAACTGCCTCGCCCATATCAGCATCTGACCAGCATCTGGTCTTCAGTTCTAAATCCTCTGCACAGGGCTTGGTACTGATGGAAACCTGTGGACAGGCAGCAGTCACAGAGGTTCCGGAGAGGTTCAAGGTGGATTGATGACTTCCAAGCCAGTCAACCTCATCTCCCCTCGGTTGTTGACTTGGTGACAGGGGCCCCACTTGTCTCTTCACTTCTCTGCTTCATAGGGTTGTGGGAGATAAGATGATGAAAATCATCCCAAGAGAGAGCAATGCTTTGAACACTCAGACATCTGTGGAATGAATGAACAGCCCAATGTGGGAATAGAATTTCTGTTGGTGTTGTCCTCTCTGCCCACAGGGGATCAAGGGGAAATAATTGAGTCCAGGGGCTGTTCCTTCTAACGTAATTGTCAAAAGAAATCTGGCTATAAAATTCTACTTTGCTTGTATAAATAAACAGGAACCTCATAACCCTGAGCAAGTGGAAAGTTGGAAAGTTCTCTCAGTAAAAATTTGTAGGGACCGGGAGCTTTTAAAGAACTATGATTTCTCATGTACCAGTCACTAATACAACAGTGACGTCATTAATTTGGATCCTGAAGATTTGGAATCTGCAATAATTTATACTTGTCCAACTAATTCTCTTTGAAAAAAAATGTTCAAAATACTTTGTTCCCTTATGGAAAAAACTTGTACTTACCAGCTAAACTTTTGACTGAGTCCAAAGTTTGAAAGCGTAGGGTCAGATCCCAGATTGGCAATTTATTAGCTAAGCGATGCTCGAAAAGTAGCAGCCTCTGTGGATCTCTTCTGTAAAAACAATAATAATCCCAAGTTTTTTGTGAACTTAAACATGATGAAACAATATGGCAAACTGAAGAGTGTTTTGTAACTAAAGTCTTTTTTATCATCTAACTTTTTTGTCATCTAACTTTCATGACTAGCTTTTTTTTTTTTCATCTTTACTGGAGTATAACTGCTTTACTGTACTGTGTTGGTTTCTGCTGTACAACAAAGGGAATCAGCTATATATACACATATATCCCCATATCCCCTCCCTCCTTCCCCATCCCACCCCTTTAGGTCTTCACAAAACATCAAGTCGATCTCCCTGTGCTCTGCAGCAGCTTCCCACTAGCCATCTATTTTACATTTGGTAGTGTATGTATGCAATGCTATAAGCAGCTTTCTTAAACTCAAGAGATATCAGATTCCTTCATGTGGCTTCTGCCTGTAGACCTCTCTAGGCTGGACCTTTCAGGTTCCTGCCTTGCCGGGGCTGAGCCTCCAGGTCTCATGTGTGCTGACAGCACTGCCGACCAGAATGAGCAGCGCCTGGTGCAGGTCCCGGGTGCTTCGTGGTACAGCCAGTAAACAACGACTTATTGACTGATCACATATTATCATTGTCACGTGCCCAGCCATCTCCCCATCTTCCATATGACCGACAGGCTGGTTCACGGTTGGCACTAAGAATGAGCATCTTAAAATTTAATCAGGTTCAGGTAACAGGTAAGGACTGGTTCCCCAGCAAGGGGAAAAACACAGCAAATATTTTGGATTCAACTATGTGCGCCGTATCTTGCTGGAGCTTGCAGGCCCTTTGGAGGCTCTCAGACGGCTCTTAATTAATTGCTGGAGCCAAGTGGGGCAATCTCGTGAGGGCTGTTGCTTTTCTAATCTGATCCAGCGGAGCACTCGGGGCGGGGGCGGGGCTGGCCTTGGATTGGGGGGATGAGTGGGGCGTGGGAGGAGCTTGAATGGCCAACCTGATGCTCAAGCAAAGAAACAGATCTTCTCTTCTAGGCTTAGTTCCCTGGCTTGGAAATAAGGGGCCTGGAATTGAATCCTGACTCTGCTGCTAAGTATCCCTGAGACCTTGGGCCAATGAACCCTTTTGAGTTTCAGTGTCTCATCTGTATAATGAATACAGGATGACAACCTCACAGATTATTGTGGGAATCAAATGAGATGAGAATAATGCCATGTAACATAAGCCCGGGGTCTGGTCCTGCAAGGCTGCTGAGCAGCTGGGCATGCCCGCAGCTAGAAGCTGTGCTGACCTTGGGGATGGTGAGCGGGGAAGAGATCTAGGGTGGGCACATTTCCCAGGGGCACCAAGGATGGGAGATTCTGGGGGTGGGAGCCTGCGGGTGCCAGGGACCATCTCCCTAACTCCTCTGCAGCTGTGCCAGCAGCTCCCAAGGAGCTTGGCGGAGCTGGACCTGGAGGGGTGGGGGTTCCTGCCTACCTAGGCTCGGCTCCCACTGGGTGCAAGGGGGCCTTTCCTGGCCCTGGGCCTGGTGGAGCCCTGTTTTTGCTTTCACCACCCCTGACTTGGCCTTTGGCCTGGTTAAGGATTCCTTCCATACACTCCCACAGAGGGTCACAGTTAGAATGCAGCCTCCTGGAGAAGCAGAGTGGGCTGGGCCTCAGCAAGGACACAGGGACAGCTGCATCATCCACTCCTTCCTGACCCACGCTGGCGCTTTATTCATCATGCTGCTTTCCCGCTGCTCTCTTTGCCAGCGACACCTTGCCCCATCACCCCTCTCCTGCAGGAAGTCTTCCTTGACCACACTGGAGAGGGACAGCCTTGCTCCAGGCCCAAGAGCTCCCTGGAGATGTCTCTGCCATCGTCTCTGCCACACTGTGTTGCCCTTGTCCTTGCCTTGGCTGTCTCTTTCAACCAGTCTGCACGGCTCCTGAGGGCAGGCTCTGGATCTCATGCAGCTTTGAGTCTCCAGGATGAGAGTCACCCTCCCAATAAATATTCACTGAACTGAACTAATTCCGTTCTTTCTAGTGTAAGAATTGAAGCCACAAGAGGGATGGGGACCTGCCTAAAGTCATGTGCTCATCTGCGGATCAACCCGTGCTTCTTAGGCAGGGTCAGGCATAGCCTAGATTCTCATCGCATCCTTATTCAATTGAAGAATGCTATATTCATGACTTAATAGATCAGAATTAATCAATCAGAAAACACTCCTTGAGCATCTCCATGTGGAGGATGCAGGTAGAACAGGTAGTAATTTTATACAAGCCTCAAACTCAGGTGTGCAGAAATGCAACTTTATTTTTTTCTTATTTTTCAAGAGATCCCATGATCATATTACATAAAAGCAAAAAATAAAAAGCTATAACTTAATATGTATTTTTTTCTATTTTATTAGTTTCTTGTAAATCTCTTAAAAGTAGAACCAAATGTAAACATTCTTTTTTTTTGGCCATGCTGTGGCTTGCGGGATCTTAATTTCCCAACCAGGGATTGAACTGGGGCCCCTGGCAGTGAAAACGCCAAGTCCTAACCACTGAACCACCAGGGAATTCTCTAAATGTGACTATTCTTATTCCTCCATTTTTAAATAAAAAAATGCAACATATTGTTTGCACCTTACTTTCTTCATTACCTTTCCATAGCACTATTATTTCATAGCTATAGAATAGTCCATTTTTTTTAAAGAACTTTTATTGCGATACAGTTAACATACAATAAACTGCATATATTTAGAGTGTAAAATTTGGTATCCCCATCTCCCAATTCATCCCCCCCAACCCTCCCCACTTCCCCACTTGGTGTCCATATGTTTGTTCTCTACATCTGTGTCTCTATTTCTGCCTTGCAAACCGGTTGATTTGTAACATTTTTCTATATTCTGCATATATGTGTTAATATACGATATTTGTTTTTCTCTTCCTGACTAGAATAGTCCATTGTTGATTTAAACTGTTCCTTGCTGATGGACACTTAGCTGTTTCCTATCTTTCTTTCTTATAAACAAAACTGCAGTGGGTGCTTATGTGCATGGGTCAATTTGAACAGGTGAAGGTAGGTCAATAGGAGAAATTCCCAGAAGTGGAATCACTGGAATAGAGGGAAGATACTTTTGTAAGTTTTATAGATATTTCCAAATCTGCATAGGGTTGTGGCAATCCAGACTGGAGCCAGACATGCAGACAGCACTGGTTGGCCACAACCACACCAACAGAGCCTCAACTCAGTCCATGTGGAGGTCACTTTTCTACCTAGTGATAGTGCCATGGACTGAGTTGTGTCCCCTCAAATTCATGTGTTGAAGTGCTTCCCACCCACCCCCACCCATGTGACTGCATTTGGAGATAGAACCTTTAGGAGGTAATTAAGGTTAAGTGGGGTCATAAGGTTGGGGCCCTGATCCAATAGGATTGGTGGCCTTATAAGAAGAGAAAGAGAGAGAGACCACTCTTTTTTTCACATGAGCATAATGAAGAGGTTATATGAGGACAAAGTGGCCACCCCAAGTCAGGAAGACAGCCCTCACCAGAAACTGAACCCTGATGGACTTTGGTCCGGGACTTCCAGCCTCCAGAACCGTGAGTAATAAATTTCTGTTGTTTAAGTCACGCAGTCTGTGGTAGTTTGTCTTGGCAGCCCAAGAAGATGAATGTAGGTAGAAAAATCTTAGTTACTTCTGAGTAAACTCTTTCATTTTGGTGTTTTTCTTGATTGCTTTGGGATCATGATTGGGAGTTTAGGAGTCTCTGCCTTCCCCATCTTTCTAGGGTGGCATCTGGCTAAAGTCATGGCATCTTTCTCTAACTTTTTCTGCCCTCCTTGGCTTCCACTGAGAGGTCCATGGTCCCAACATCCTGCCTTCAGGCAATCAGCACATGGTATGTCTTTATCTGCCTCCTTCTTTTTCTTCTTCTGGGTCTCAGGTGTGCAGGCTTGGATTAATCATAACCCTTGATTCACACCATACTATCATTATGGCCCACTTTTTTTTGTTATTTCTAATAATGATTAAAATAATTAGTTATTGGGCTTCCTAGGTGGCACAGTGGTTAAGAATCTGCCTGCCAATGCAGGGGACATGGGTTCGATCCTTGCTCCAGGAAGATCCCACTTGCCGCAGAGCAACTAAGCCCATGCACCACAACTATTGAGCCTGTGCTTTAGAGCCTGTGAGCCACAACTATGGAGCCCATGTGCTGCAACTACTGAAGCCCACGTGCCTAGAGCCTATGCTCTGCAACAAGAGAAGCCACGGCAATGAGGAGCCCATGCACCACAACGAAGAGTAGCCCCTACTCACCGCAACTGAAGAAAGCCCGCTCACATCAAAAAAAAAAAGACCCAACACAACCAATAAAATAGATAAATAAATAAATAAATAAATAAATAAAATTAGTTATTTTATGAGATATTTATGGTCCCATCAAGGTCTCTAGTTATCAGCCCATGACTCCATTTCCTGCTTGTCCATACTGTGAGGCCCTGTGCACACTCCTCTGATGCTCCCTGAGCCTCTCTGATGCTATCTCAGGCCCTCCCTTCTGGCTCTGCTGTCTCTTCTACTCAACTGCTTTTGAGGGCAGGGGAGGGGGGAGTGACTCTGTGAGCTGCAGGCTCAGCTGTGTTGGTAAATGCCTCACAACTGGCTCTGCTGTGGGGGGAGGGGTGCAGAGAGGACACAGTTTGTAGCATTTGCTCTTTTCAGGGATGCGAAAACTCCCACCCTGACCAAGTTCAAGCTGCTAACCTCAACCAGTTTACAAAATTCCTGAAAATTTAACAGTTGGCTGCTGGAATGAGTGAGTTCCAGGCTCACTACTGGGATAGGGCACAGGGACCCTCCTTAGACATCCACAACTTTCTCCTTTTCAGTTTTCATTCCCTCACCGGGGTAGCCCTTTTCCAAACTCTAGGGAAATGGTCATTTAGCTCTTATTTGTGCTTTTTTCAACTCTTTATGCTAGACTGGGGTTTGGCATTCTTTGGGGATTACCTTAGAAAATGTCACTCTGATTTCTGTTCTCTGTGTAACCTCTCTCATTTGTTTCTTTTTATTTATTTATTTAATATTTTATTTATTGGCTGTGTTGGGTCTTCATTGTTGTGCTTGGGCTTTCGCTAGTTGTGGCGAGTGGGGCTACTCTTTATTGCAGTGGGTGAGCTTCTTATTGCGGTGGCTTCTCTTGTTGTGGAGTATGGGCTCAAGACATGCAGGCTTCAGTAGTTGCGGCACATGGGCTCAGTAGCTGTGGCTCGCAGGCTCTAGAGCACAGGCTGAGTTGCTCCTAGGCATGTGGGATCTTCCCGGGCCAGCGATTGAGCCTGTGTCCCCTGCACTGGCAGGTGGATTCTTACCCACTGTGCCACCAGGGAAGCCCCCTTCTCATCTGTTTCTATAGGAACAGGGGAAGAGAGTTGTGGGGAGAGCAAAGCAGCAAGCGAGGGAGAGCACACCCACCATGGAAGGGATCTTGGTCTGTTTCATCTCAGTTGTCTTTTTGGTTGGCATATTGTCGATGTGCCGACAATACATATCTAACAATTACTACATTTCTGAAAATCTTACCTTCCTACTCAAAGACGTAGAAGACATAGTCTTTGCCCTCATGGAGCTTACAGGTGGTGCAAGATATGAGATGAAGAAAAGGAACAAGGATATGTAATGGCAAGTGCCAAATTGTGGTCCAGACCATGAGTTTTGATGATTGTCTGGAGGATGGAGAAACTGCCCTGGGCCAGGATGCTCAGAGTGTTCTGTGGAGAAGGTGGGATTTATACTGAGTCTAGAAAGATGCTGTTACTAGAATAAGCCCAATAACTAATTGAAAGCACATAATTCAACTCTGACAGTATGTCAAGTTGTCTCACAGAAAGCCAGCAGCATTCTTCCTGTTTGGCTAAGAGATACGCACCCTGTCACAAGGAAGCAGGTTGATGGGTACACTCCTGAGACTTTAGCTCCCCTAACGAATGGCCCAAATTTGAGAACAGTCACACTGAGTCAGGACCTGCAAGTGGGCGAGGCGAGGTCCTTATTCTTTTAAGAGCTTCCAGTCTGATTAGGAAGATTCCGACACACTTAATTGACAGGTACATGTGCAATGCCAGAGAAATATGATTTTCCTTCTTGTCCATCTCTGCATAGATTAGAAATTTAGGAACGGGGAGACCATTACGAGGAGCCTCCCAGGTGGCCCTCATAGACATCCCATTCCACACAGCCAGGACTCAACCCAACAAGTTCCTTCCCACAGATGCTCAGCTCTTTGTCTTCTTTATCTCAGGGCTCGAGGGCAACATCGACCTGGCTGTGCAAGTGAGAAAACTTAGCAGTAACCCTCGCCTGCTGCAAGGCATGGAGGAAGTCCCCAATCCACAGTCCATTTCATTCATGTATTCATTTAATCGTGCATTAATTCGTTCAGCAAACAAGGGCTTACTCTGTGGGGAGGTCGTATATTGTATGGACCAAGGGCATGGGCTCTGGAGAGAGAGAATTTGGGTTGGAACCCTGGCTTTGCCACTTACCAGCTGCGTGATTGTGAGCAAGCTGCTTAAAGCCTCTAAGCCCCGGGTGCTTTTATCTGTGATGTGAAAGTAATGGCATGCTTCTCATATGGTCATTTGAAAGAGTAAATGAGGTAATCCACAAAGGGGGCTTCATAAGGGTTAGACACAGAGTTAGTACTCAGCACACATTTGCTAGTTATTATAAGGATTGCTAGCAGCACCACAGTTGTATCCTTTTTTTGTTTTTGTTTTTTTGTTTTTTTTTGCTGTACAACAAAGTGAATCAGCTGTATTTACACATATATCCCCACATCCCCTCCCTCCTGCGACTCCCTCCCACCCTCCCTATCCCAGCCCTCTAAGTCATCACCCATCATCGAGTTGATCTCCCTGTGCTCTGCAGCAGCTCCCCACTAGCTATCTATTTCACATTTGGTAGTGTATATATGTCAATGCTACTATCTCACTTTGTCCCAGCTTCCACAGTTGTGTTCTTAGACTTTAGGAGGAGTATGGATGAACAGGACCCTGCCCTTGCACCAGAGAAGTTCTGTTGCCTCTTTTTTGGAGAGTGGACATCCCCCTTACTGAAAGAGTGTGGGTGTGTGTGTGCGCATGCACACACTCCTTTTAATTAAATCACCCATGGGAGGTGGTGTCCACTGGGTAGATGTGAGCCTTGAAGGGAAAATGTGAGCCCTGCTTATCCCTTCCCTGTAGATCCATGCATGGAGGGCCTCTATCTGCATCCTTCCCAATGCAGGGATTGGAGCCTCATGTCCCGCTTCAAATGGCCCTGTGACCGTGGGCTGCCCTGATCCATGGCTGGGTGGACTTCAGCTGATTTGGTGCCTCAGCAGGTGCCCCCAGCCTCAGGATGCAAAAAGATGGTCCTAGAAGCCCTCTAAAAACATCTGTCTCTTACCAACGGGAAAGGATGCAGAAAAGGACAAAGAGGTAACCATGAGACCCAGTATGAGCCAGGAACAAGCTGATTACTCAACCCCAGGCTCTGTGGCAGAGGCGGGGAGGACAATGCCACACAAACCACAGAACACCCCACGTGGAGCAAACGTGAGCAGCAATGATTGCATCATCATGCCATCCAGACTTACTCATCTGTGAGGTTGAAGATGGCTGGACCACATGGGTGTGTTCAGCCGCAGAAACCAGGTGAGGTGGCTACCAACCTTACGCATACTGACACCTGTTGGGAGAGGTGGAGGCATCTGATCAGAGTTTCCCAGGAGCAGGTGGCCTGGTGGGAAGATGGGTGTGAGGGGTAAGGTCAGAGAAGACAAGCAGGGAATGAAGTTCAAGGGCTTCGAGTTTAAGAAAGCACCTCAAGTCTAGTTATCTTCATGGCTACTGAGAAGGCACCCTGTCTCCAACCCCATATCTTCCTCACCTGCTTTCCCTTAACACGGGACAAAGCCTCCTGTAATTCCAGGGGATTTGCATTTCCCACTGAAATGCATATCCCACCATAGCAGGGGTGGGGTGGGAATAAAACCAGAGTGATTCCTAATCACACTAGCATGTAAATCATTGGATCACTGGCCTGGGGCCTTTTCTTGAGAGTAGACTGGGATAAGAGGATATCAGAAAGGTGGAAAACATACTGATCAACTTGGAAGCCTCAAAGGGGTGATGGAGGCAGTGAGAGGAGAAGGACAAGATCGCAGAGAAACAGGCTGGGGTGTTTAAAGACAAATCTTGCTTTCTTTGCCCCCAAATTAATTTGAATTCCTCCCTCCCTTCCTTCCTTCCTCCCTCCCTCCCTCCTTCCCTCCCTCTCTCCCTCCCTCTCTCCTTTCCTTCCTTCTTCCCTCCCTCCCTCCCCCTCCCTCCGTCCCCCCTTCCTCCTTCCCTCTCTCCCTTCCTTCCTTTCTTTCCTCCCTGCCTCCCTTCCTTGCTCTTTCCTTTCTTCCTTCTATAAAATTTTTTTGAGGCTCACTACATTCTTTGGAACTAGGCATATAACAATAAATAATACACAGACCCTGTCCTCTCTGAGGTCCCAAGAAAAGACTAAGGGTAAACTAGCAAATTATCACAATGAAGTGCGACTATGCACTACAGAAAGATGAACTATAAGTGGTAATGGGAGAAAAGCGGAGGGAGTGATTGCTTCGGCGTGGGGTTAGCCCTCTATTTGCACAAGCTGATCTTGAGGGATTTCTATAAAGCTTGCATGTCTCACTGTTGCCTTCAGCTGGGTTAAAAGCAGAAACAGAGGAAAAGAAAGGTTGTAGTGGTGGTGATGAGGGGGTGGGGGGTAGATTTATGTGAGTTTGGGGAGCCTGGGTGGCTTTTAGATATTAGCTTTTAAGACTAGCTTGTGCCTGACTAAGTAGTGACCTTGAATAAGCCAGTTTATCTGCAAGGGCCTCTGCTGGATTAGATAAACTCGGGTGTCCCTCTATACCTTATTCCACCATTGTTTGAAGGGTTTTTGGGTTGATCTCCATGGGGCAAATGACTTACTTCCTTTACGAAGTTGGTGTCTGGGAGGCAGGGGTAGAACCAACCTAAATGAGCACCAGTTGCTCTCAGGTACCATGCTAGGCAATTTTCCATGTCATCTAATTTACTCTTCCCAAAACCCTATTGAGAGGCATACTATTGGTTCCATTTTGTAGGTTAGGAAAGTGATGCTTAGAGCAATGGAGTCCAAGTTTACGCGGTTAATTCGTGACAGGGTATGGATTCCATCCCCCTCACCCCGCTTTGATCTCACTTCAAAATCTATGCTCCATCCACCATTCCACACAGGATGATCTACCTTTTAAAAGCAACGGGCAAATGGAATCTGTGTAGCCATGTTCATGAATTTCATTAAATAAGCTTTGTCAAATTAGACTCCCGGGGAAAATATGATCAGTCTTGGATTGCTCTGCTGTTAGTAGATGACTTGGCATTGTGATAGTAGCTGTATCATCTTGGATGAGTCACTGAACTTTTCAATGTCTTAGTTTTTTCATCTGTACTCGGGGTAATAATAATACCCTAACACCCTATACTACCTCTGGTGACTGAAGTGAAGAGCAAGTAAATAGAAATGCATGCTTTTGAATTGTAAACTGTTAACGCTATTTTGATTTGGGCTAACTTGGTTTACCAGGTCTTGAGTATCTAAACGTCAACTTTTGGTTCTGATATTGAAAGCCATTTAGATTTTCTTATATTGAAGTATATACAGAAATACAGAAAAATATACATATCACAATCTGTGAAGTAGCTTGATGAATTATTACAAAATGAAACGGCCCATATCAGATATTGAACATTATTAGTACTCAGGACGCCCCTCTAGGTCCCCTCCCACTAGGCCCTTCTTTCTTCCTAGAGGTAGTCAGTATGAGATGGAGCAGGACCCTGTGGTCCTCTCCCACACACCCCCCACCATGTCTTCAGCCTGCCTTTTGTCCGTAGAAAAACTTTAGCCAAAAAATGAGTTTAATCAGAGAAGTGAGAAAATGCAGAAGCGAAGGAATGCAGTCAAACAGGACAAAATAATAATAGTTTAGCCATTAAGCAAAGTCAAGGACCTTTAGTTCCTCTTCAAGGGTTATTGATAATATTCTGAGCCATACCCTGTGAGCTGTTTTGTAGAGACCGAGACCTTCACCAGGTGGAAGAAGTTAACTACGTCATAATCAGACGGTAGCCATGACATAAGCTGCCACAATTCGGAGAACTGGCCTCAAAGAAATGGGAACAAATCGACCTTGGACCTGAAGACTAACTGTACTGAAAGCAATCAAGATGACACTGGTCAGACCACCGATGACCAATTCCAGGGTAACTGCCAGAGCTGACCCTGCTGTTTCTGCATGTAGACCCCTTCCTCCGCCTGTGCACCCTGAAACTCCCCCCCCCCTTTTTTTTTAGATTTATGAGCTCTACTTTAATTCATGCTTCAAATATAAAAACATGAACTTACACACAAGAGTGAAATTACATACATTGAGCACTCTACACACATATCATGTAATCACTACAAAAGCTCTGTGGAATAAGGAATTGAAGACCCATTTCACAGATGAGGAAAGAGACTTGAAAAGGTTAAACATCTCACTCAAGGCCACACTTCTATTCAGTGGTGGGACTGAGAGTCAAGCCCAGGCTAGCCTACTCCATAAGATAATTTAGGAAAAGATCATCCATTTTACAAAAAGATTAACTAAGGTGGCTTTAGGTGGAAAATTTTCCTCTAGCTTTTCAAATATGCAGACTCCATCTGGCTGGTGTCCATTCCTGCAAGAATTCTCTGGAGTGACTGCCATTAGGAACACTGTGGATCACATCAGACACATGCTGAGGAGGAGAGCATACAAGGCTCTTGGGAGCCAGTGTGAAAGGTGGTGGTGGTGATGGTGTGTATGTGATCTTGGGGAGGGTGGGTGAAACTCCCCTTTAAAAGCTCTTGCCCACTGATCGTCAGGGGAGAGTTTGTTGGCCTTTGGATGTGAGTCCACTCCCCGTCCCCTACTCATTGCCAGTATCCAAAATAAAGCAAACTTTCCTTTCCACCAACCTTGCCTCTTTATTGACTTTTGAAGAGAGAGCAGCCGGACCCCACTTTCAGTAACAACTATCCTGACATAACCTTAGACTCATTTTTGCCTATTTTTCAACTTTATGGAGATGGAGTCATACAGTAGTATTTTTGTTTGTTTGTTTGGCTTCTTAACTCAATCTTATGTTTGTGAGAAAGAAGCAGGTGTTTATTAATTTTCACTACTGCATAGTATATTATTGCATAAATAGACTACACTTTATACTAATCTAATAGATTGATAATTGAATGGTAAATCAGTTTGAAATCTTGGAACAAACCCAACTTGATCTGATGTATTATCCTTTTTTATATTGCTGAATTTGATTTGATAGTATTTGCTCAACCTTTTTGCCTCTGTGTTTGAGTGAAATTGGTTTGTACTTTTCCTTTTTTTTGCAATGTTCTTGTCAGGTTTTGGTGTCAAGGTCTTTCTGGCTTCATAGAAAGAGGTGGGAATGTCTTTTCCTTTTTTCTCTGAAAAAGTTTGTGTACAATTGGTGCTATTAATCTGAATTAATAGCATGAATTGTATACAAACGTTTTACCAATGAAAGATATAGGCTTGGAGTTTTGTTTATGGGAAGGTTTTAAATCATGGATCCAATTACTTAAATAGACATGATAAAGTTTTTATTTTTTCTTATGTCAGTTTTGGTAGGCTGTATTTTTCTAGAATTTTTTCATTCTTTAAAAATTTCATACTAATTGGCATCGACTTTTTTTTAAGTTTTGATACTTTATTTTATTAATTTATTAATTTTTTGGCTGCATTGGGTCTTCATTGCTGCACGCAGGCTTTCTCTAGTTGCAGTGTGTGGGGGCTACTCTTTGTTGTAGTGCACTGCAGGCAACACACCTTCTCAGGGCTGTGGCTTCTCTTGTTGGGGAACACAGGCTCTAGGAGCACGGGCTTCAGTAGTTGTGGCAGGTAGGCTCAGTAGTTGTGGTGCATGGGCTTAGTTGCTCCATGGCATGTGGGATCTTCCTGGCCTAGAAGTTGAACCCGTGTCCCCTGCATTGGCAGGTGGATTCTTTTCTTTTTTTTTTAATATTTAAAGTGTACAATTTGATATTTTTTTCTTATTAGTAATGTATATATGGCAATCCCAATCTCCCAAATCATGAGCACCCTCCCCCCCATCCCCCGCTTTCCCTACTTGGTGTCCATATGTTTGTTCTCTACATCTGTGTCTCTATTTCTGCCTTGCAAACTGATTGATTTGTACCATTTTTTAATATTCTGCATATATATGTTAATATATGATTTGTTTTTCCCTTTCTGACTCACTTCACTCTGTATGACTGTCTAGGTCCATCCATGTCTCTACAAATGTCCCAATTTCGTTACTTTTTACAGCTGAATAATATTCCATTGTATATATGTACCACATCTTCTTTATCCATTCATCTGTTGATGGACATTTAGGTTGGTTCCATGTCCTGGCTATTGTAAATAGTGCTGACAGGTGGATTCTTAACCACTATGCCACCAGGGAAGTCCCAGCATAGACTTGTTCTTAATATCTTTTATCTATTTAATATCTGTGATGTATTTCTTGGAGGATAAACCCTTTTACTACAAAATACCATTATCGTTATGAAATGTTCCTCTTTATCTAGTAATGCTTCTTGCCTTCAGAATTATTTTGTTTGATATTAATATGACTACATGCACTTCCTTTTGGTTAGTGTTTGCATGGGGGTATATCTATTTTCATCCTTTTATTTTAAATCTTTCTGTATACTTATATTTAAGATGTGCCTCATAAAAGCAGCACAGTTTTTAATCCAGTCTGTTAATCTTCTTATTTAATTGAAATCTTTAGTCTTTATACTTGTTTCTGACATATGTAGTTTTTAAATTAAAAAAAAATTAATTAATTAGGTTGTGCTGAGTCTTAGTTGCCGCAGGGAGTCTCCTTAGTTGCAGTTCGTGGGCTCCTTAGTTGTGGCATGTGGGATCTAGTTCCCTGACCAGGGATCAAACCTGGGCCCCCTGCATTGGGAGCTCAGAGTCTCAACCACTGCACCACCAGGGAATTCCCTGATATATGTAGTTTTAAATCTGCTCTTTTAAAATGTTTTTTTTTTCCTATTTGTCTCATCTTCTGTGATTTTTTTTTTTGCCTCATTTTTTTCATGATACAAAAATGTGTCCACGGGTTCTTTCATATTTCATGTTTCAAGAGGTGGAATTGGTCACAAATAGAATAAGGCATAAATGACAGTGAATGATTTAAAAAACTAGATCATGGATGTACCAGGCATGTTCTGAGGACACTCAAACAACCACTCCTATGTAGTGAAGAACTGAGGCCTCCTGCCAGTAGCCTTAGGAATGAGTCATCTCGAAATAGGTTCTTCACTCTCAGTCACACTTTCATACAACCGCAGCTCTGGCTCACATCCTAATGGCAACCTTATGAGATGCTCTGAGTTAGAGCCACCTAGCTAAGCTTCTTCCAAATTTCTGACCCACAGAAACAGTGAAACATCAAATGTTTTGTTGTTTTAAGCTGCTGACTTTTCTTTAAGCTGCTATGTTTCTTACTTTATTTGGAATAATTATTTCTTCTTCTACTCTGTTAGACATCCATTGGTTACATGTTCTTCTACATTTCTTACTCTGGGTTTTTTACACCTGTCTCAGCTTACGATAGTGACACTATCAGCTAGAAATTGCCTGGGGACACTCACCTGGGTGCATGTTGAGCCCCCAACAGACATCTTCCCTTTCAGAACCAAAGTTGTAGCTGGACCAGCCCTTCTTATTATGATTACAAAATGCCCTCAGCAACAACCATTTGGAAACTGTGAAAAAAGGGACAAGGTTTCTTACTCCCAAGTCTTGGAGGGTTATACAGCATGCCTGGGGCCGCACAGTGAGGTGGGTGTGAAGGAGGAGAGAGAGTGAGGAAGCAGGCCTGGGGTTCTGTTTTATTGGGGTTGAGAATAGGGTTTTGCAGTTTCATTCTTTAATGGTGAATTTAAAACCTGAGTGAGAATTAAAAAGAGGGAAGGGAAGAACAGATAGCCCAAATTGTCAGTTATCTAAATCAACCAGAGGTCTTTAAAACAAAGGAAACTTCAGGGGTGGAGTGGCCTGGCTCTTTATCTAGTCCCTGGCTGGCAATTTGTTTATTCGAGATAGCTGTCTTTGAAGTAGATGCCTCAGCAATCAGAAGCTTAAGCAGGACACTCACGTTACAATAATAATAAAAAAACCCAACTGTTAGACACTCATATTCATGGTTACTCTAGCTTACAGCAAGCATCTTTGACATTAAAAACTACTCTAAGTTAGTATTCTTTTTATCACTCATGAATGATGCAAGGATCATAGGGCACCTTAATTTTTCTTTCTGCCTTTAGTGTTATTATCAGAACATATTTTAAATTTCTCTGTATTTTTTAAACCTCACAAGACATTATTATCACAAGACAATTCATACCTATGTGTTTTACCATTTCCTTTACTCTTCATTCCATTGTATGCTTCCATATGGAAGCATTTTCCTTCTACCCAAAGAATTTTGTTTGTACTTGCTCTGTACTGCAGTCCTATTTGGTGACAACTTTTTTGTTTTTGTCAGTTTGTCTAAAACTATCTTTATTCTATCACTTTAAAATATATTTTGACTGAGTTGGGAGTTTTAAGATTGCATATTTTCTTTCACCATTTGGAAGACGCCACTCCATTATTCCCTAGGTTTTGCTTTTTCTGTTTAACACTTATCTGTCAGTCTTATGTTTACTCTTTTTATTCATTTCCTGACAACATAAACATAATTTAGGTTTTCAAAGACTTGGTTCTCAGAAGTATACCAAGCTGTCTATCCTAAAGTTAGAAGATTTATGCATGTGGTAGGTGAAAAGCAGATTTTGAAAGATCCCTGCCTCCAGTAGTGATGGACTAGTGTGTTGCAAATCAACACTCCCATAGATGAGAACTGAAAAAAAACAAAAAAACAAAAGCAAACTTCTGAGTATGTCTGTGTGCATGTTTGAGGACATCAAACTAAGGGAACAGAGACGTAAGAAACCAATATACTAAAAGCATATAGAGCCTCAAATTATCTCAAAAAATGTTTATACACAATGATCAGTGTTCAACTTAAGATAATATGTCTTTATTTCTCTCTCTGGCTGATTGTAAGAGTTTTTTGCCCTTTGTTTTTGGTTTTCATCAATTTTCCTATAATGTTCTTAGGTTTAGTTTTCTTAGTATTTACACTGCTTGATTTTTTTTTTTAACATTTTAAAATCTGTGGCTTGATGCCATTGGCTGTGGAAATTTCTTGGTTGCCATCTCTTTGAATATTGTATCTACTTATTTTCTTTTTCTTCTCCTGGAATTTTGATTACATGTGTATCAGACCTTTCACCATGTACCTTATGTCTCTTGTGCTCTGTTCTGTACATACTTTTTTTTTTAACTCTGGGTATTGCTTTTGACCTGTCTTCCAGTTCACTAATCCTCTCTTCAGCTCTCTCATTTACTCTTAAATTCATTGGTCAAGTTTTTAATTTCAGTTCAAGACTTTTCTGTTGCAGAATGTCCACTTTTTCTTTTGCTGAAGATTAACACCATAGCCATCTAATTTTCTTGCATTTAGTAATCACATGTACTTTGAAGTCCATATCTGATCATTCTTGTGGGACTACTTTTATCTGTGATTTCTCTTGATTTTCAGTTATTCATTCATATCTTTTGGTGCACCAAGTAATATCCAATTGAACACTAAGCATTGTGTATAAATACTTTTTGAGATAATTTGAGGCTCTATACGCTTTTAGTATATTGGTTCCTTAAATCCCTGCTCCTTTGGTTTGATGTCCTCAAACATACACACACACACACACTTGGAAGTTTTTCTTTTTTCAGTTCTTATCTATGGGAATGCTGATTTGCAACACACTAGTCCATCATTACTGGAGGCAGGGAGTTTTCAAAATCTGCTTTTCACCTACCATATGCATAAATCTTCTAACTGCAGGATAGGCAGCTTGGTATACTTCTGAGAACCAAGTCTTTGAAAACCTAAATTATGTTTATGATGTTGGGAAATGCATAAATTAAAACTCAAAGTTTCTGGCATTTATTTACCCTCCAATTTTGTCACATCATCTCTTAGTCTGTGTAAGAAATGCTTCAGCAGTCCCAAAGTTCAGATTTGAACTCAGCATTGAATGTAAAATGTTGCCAAGAAAACATAAGGTAGACATATAGGGACCATGAGGTTAAGCAATGTGACCTGGTCCCCAGGCTGTACGTGACTTTGGTGCTATTCTTTACACTTCAAGTTCTGGCAGCACTTAGCGAACTAGTGTTTTGCAAGCTTTTATCTTTTTCCTGACTTTGTGATGGTTGCTTTTGTCAATGTGACCAACGAATTTTGAATCAGACTTCTGGCATCTTCAGAATGATATTACATATGAAGGTTCAGACCTGCACCCTTTAAAATCCAGTTTCATTAAAGGGAGGCTGGGCTTTTTAACATGTTGGAAATAACGTTGAATCCTCCATTAAAGGCGTTTCTTTACACAAACTGTAGGACTCGGTGTTAAGGCAAGATGGGAAGAGCCTAATGGGCCATTCTGAAAGAACTACCCGTTAAAAGGTAAAGTACAGTATGTTTTAAGTGACAAGCCCAAGAGCTGAAAATGACTCTTTGATCTTTAAAAGGCTCATAAACAGGGGCAGTGCACTTGCAGACCTATATTTATGTATTCAAATATTGGGAGAAAGTCCAAGCAGAGTCTTAGGACTGCAGGAGTTTGCAGTTTAAACAAAAAGAGTTGGGGGTGGGGGGAGGGCAATTACATGAAACTTTTTACAGTATGAAACAAGTTTTCTTCCCTCCTTGTCAACCAATGAACTGGAATCTTGCTAAGGACTTGTTTTTTAAGGGAGGCTTGAACCAGTCATTACACAGATGTGAGGTATTTGTGAAGAAAGAAAGAGACAATTGAAACCAAAAGAAAGGATGTTTTGTTTCTGAATTAAATCTCTGGTTGTTGCCACTTTCTTTTACTTTGATGAAGGGTCTCCAATTATCTCCTACCCCTCAGTGCCATATATATATATATAGTGTATATATATATATATACCCCTTTTTGGTATTGAAATCATTAACCACATCTGGAGACTTAATCTATGGACAACATGCTTATTTCCTCTGTTTCATGGAGCAACTAGGGAGGGCTCATAAATAACTGCAGGGCCATTGTCAGGGCTTTGAGGGTGGTAGTTGTTAGGAGACATTCAAAAGAAGTCAAAGAACTATGCAACTTTCACTCGTGGCTACTTTCAGTCTCAACAGCGTGTTGGTGTTTTCTCTTCCGCTGACCCAGATGGTCCATCCTTGAGAAGAAATAAATCCTGCCTTTCATAGAAGAGCCACAGGCACTGGAATAGGGAATCTGAGTTGTGGTTCCAACACCAGCCATTTACTCTTTTACCTGATTCCCATGGTGACCACAGCTATGTTTTTGTCACATGACCATTTGGTTCTTAGGATCCAAGGGGACCTTGGGCCAGAGCAAACTCTACTGAGTGAGTTTTGATCTCATTAGCTGTCTACTTGAATTAAGTTTTATGAATAATAATAAAATAAATAGACATATTCACCAGCTAAGTGAAGAAACAGAACATAACTGCGTCCCAGAATCTCCTAAGTGTCCCTCTCCTTACTCACCAAAGGTAACTACATATCCTGAATTCTGTATTAATCTCTCTCCAATTTTCTTATGACACCTATCTTTGAATCACTAAAAAGTAACTAATTAGTTTTGTTTGCTTTTGAAGTTTACATAAATGGAATTATACTCTATACAGTCTTCTGTTTTTTCCCCCTGTAGTTTACCTTGTTACGTGCAATGGTAGTTCATTCACTTTCATATCCAAATACTATCCCATTGTAAGAATAAAACACAACTCATTCATTCTTCTGTAGTGGGCACTTGTAGTGTTTCCAGGTTTTGCTATCACAATTGGTGCTCCTATTAGCATTTGTACACATCTCCTGGTGTGTATGAAGAGAATTTGTGAAGTAATTTTTTAGTAGTAGAAACGTTGGGATTTGGGGTAAATATGCATTCAATTTTTTGAGAGTAATGTCAACTTGTTTTCCAAACGTGATTAAACTAATTTACACTCTCAGCTGTGAAGTTTGAGCGTTGTAGTTGCTCCTTTTCCACACCAATATTTTCTGTTGTCTTCCTTTTAATTTTTTTGCCAAACGTTTATTATTCAAAATGGTTAAACGGATGTTTTTATCTGCACCTTATCTGTGTGGACACTGAGGCTTGAAGGTTTCAAGTCATTTGATTAGGTTTAAGGAGTATAGATTCTGGAAATATGTTACATATAGGAAGGCAATTATATCACCCAAAACCAATCCATAGGAAGCCTGCCTAATGATGGATCATCTAATGGCCAGGTCTCTTCAAATTCACCTCTTTGAAAGTTTTGCATCTGTTTGGAATCTCTTCATGTGGAACTAAATACAAAGCAGCATAACTAAATAAAACTAAATTAAAAAATAAAAACCAATATTTCTTAATATTTGAGAAAAAGAGCTTTAGAAAAAGTAGCTGAAAAGTTCTGCATTTATTCACAAGGGGGAAAAGGACACCCAATTAAAAACAAAAACACAACATTATCCATAAAACACTGCAAATTTGCTGACTGCTTGTCAAAGATGTAAAAAAAAGTTAGAATCGCCCTTAGACATATTCAACAATTTAAAAACCAAGATGGCAAATGAGGATGGGACAGAGGGAAAAATGCCCAAACCTTTGAAGCTGGATTGAATTTTAAGGTGACTTGACCCTCGCACAAATGGATCACAGGCCAAGTGGCTTCCAACAAGATGACCTAGACTTTTTTGGGTTTTACAAACCCTAGGGCAGAGTTGAGGATTAGCCATCTGTGAGGGCACCAGGCTGTTCATCACAGTAGCTTCTGGAGCCAACCTAGTACCCCCTTCTCTTCCTCATTACTTTGTAGTCCCTGAATATCCTGAACGTCCTTAACAACCTGGAAGGAACCAGAGTTTGGGAGAAGAGAAAGCACTTCTTCCCCTAGCCAGTGCTTCTGCCAGAAGTGACCTCGCAGAAACCATTTATGTACGTGTGTCGATTAGGATTAAGTTTGTCTGCAGTGATGGAAAACCCCACAGATGAGTGGCTTAAGTGAGGGATAAATATTTAGTGTCCTTGGATGTAGATGAATCCAGATGCAGGCAGCTGAGGGCTGGGATGAGGGCTCCACAGAGACATTGGACCAGGCTCCTTCTAATGTCACTTGCCCTTTTTGGGATGTGGTTCTCTCCCTCCAAGCATCGCCTCCTCATTCTAGGCAGCAAGGCTGGGGGAGGGATGAAGAGGAAGGGGCAAGGGATGCACATCAGCTCTTCTTTAGGGAGATTTTCAGAAGCTGCTACACCCCACCTCCATTTAGATAACTTTGACACGAAATTTGTCACATGGGACACTAAACTTCAAGGGAGGCTGGGAAATGTGGTCTTTCTTCCAGGCAGTCATGTGCCCAAGGGAATCTGTTACTAAGGAAAATAGATACTGGGGTAGGAAATTAGCAGGTTTTCACTCTCTTCACTTCATGAATGGAAGGAAGAGACAGGTATTTCAGCTCTACGAATCCTATTGTTTTTGCAGGTTTTAACACACTGCCTATTCTGTTTGGCAGTCAAGATCAGGGCACACACAGACTTTGTGAAATCCTCCCACCATCCTTGGGTGCCAGCTGGTTGGTGTAAGAAGATAGTGAACTAACACTTAGGACACTGTTGTGGGGCTGCCTGCCGTTGGGCAGTAAGGCCAAAGGAAGAGGAAATCCCTCATTTATCAAGATGGACCATGAGGACACGCAGAGGAGAATTCAAGGGTCCCCCTGGCTTTGCAAAGAGTCAGATCTAGATCATGGACTATGTGTCAGAAAATGGAATACTGTTTTTCTTTTCTCCTTTCTCCCTTCCTTCCTTCCTTCCTTCCTTCCTTCCTTCCTTCCTTCCTTCCTTCCTTCCTTCCTCCCTCCCTCCCTTCTTTCTCTCTCTCTCTCTCTCTCTTTCTTTCTTTCTTTCGTTGTTTATTTTTTGTGGCTGTGTCATGCGGCATGCGGGATCTTAGTTCCCCAACCAGGGGTTGAACCCACGCCCCCTGCGATGGAAACATGAAGTCTTAACCACTGGACTGCCAGGGAAGTCCCAGTACTGCTTTCTTATCAAACCTATGTGTGTGGCTCTCAAGCATTTCTAACAAGCAAGGTGGTTCAACTTTTTTCATAGCTTCTGTTTCCACCTGGATGGATTCTTCATTGTTGGAAGAAATCTTGAAGAGCATATTAGTCCAGTCTCCCCTTCCCCTGCCCCACCATGAGTCTGGGGTCCCTAGACAAACTCAATCCTCCCCAAATTTCTGTTTCAGGGAATGGCTACTTCATTCTTCTAGTTTCTCAGGCCCAAATCCTTGAAGGTGTCCTCAAATCCTTTCTTGCTCACATGCCAGATCCAGTCCATCGTACCCTGTTGGCTCTTGAAATGGATTCAGAATCCAACCACTCCATGCTACCTCTACTGCAATATCTCCTACCTACCTGGAGTGCCTAGCTGAGCAGGCGAATAGGTGCTGAAATCCAGCCCTGCTTCACTCACTGAATTGTGTGGCTTTGCTCCGAGGCTGCATCCATTTGGACAAAGGGCACTCTTCTCAATTTGCACCAAGATGCCTGGTAGACAGACAACTGCCTTGTATGTTAGCTCATGTCATTTCTCTGCTCAAAACCCTATCATTCAGAAGAATCCCACAGTGATGGCTGTGTGTCCTGGCCCTGCTACCTCTGTGACGTCACCTCCTTTTACCTCAGACACATTGGCCTTCTTGATCAATCTCAAATACACCAATATGAGGTCCTGTCTTGGGGCCTTTGCACTTCCTGTCCCCTTTGCTTAAAGTTCATAAAATGACTCACTCACCCTCATCCTTCAAGACATCTAGCGTTCCATCCTTGGTGTGCTCCATCTTCCTCACCCTCCTTAGCTGTATCCCCATCTGTCGTGGGCTGAACTCTGCTCCCCAAAGACATGTTCAAATTTTAACCCCTAGTACAGTAAGTTTCCTACATACAAACAAGTTCTGTTCTGAGAGTGCGTTCGTGAGTCCAACTTGCTCATAAATCAAGCAAAGTTAACCTAGTACCCAACTAACACAATTAGCTATATAGAACTGTGCTATTCTAGATTTATACTACTTTTCACATAAATAATACATTAAAAAAAAGCACAAAAAATAAAGAAAATATTTTTAATCTTATAGTACAGCACCTTGAAAAGTACAGTAGTGCAGTACAAGAGCTGGCATCCAGGGGCTGGCATTGAGTGAACAGGCAAGAAGAGTTGCTGCCTGGAGGAGGGAGAGGAGGTGGGAGATGGTAGAGCTGAAGGATTGTCAGCAACAGGAGACGGAGGGCCAGCTGCAGGTTCACTCATGCCTGATGTGGATGGAATGCATGTCTGCACATTTGAAAGTTTGCAACTTGAAGGTTCATATGTAGCGGACTTCCTGTACCTGTGAACGTGATCTTATTTGGAAATAGGGTCTTTGTAGATGTGGTCAAGTTAAGATGAGCTCATACTGGATAGAGTGTATCCGGATCCAGTGACTGGAATCCCTATAAGAAGAGGGAAATTTGCCCACAGAAACACACAGGGGAGCACCCCTAATGAAGGTGGCAGAGGTTCCAGTGATACATGTGCAAGGCAAGGAACACCAAGGACTGGGGAGAGTATCAGATTCTCCCCCAGAGTCTAGAGACGGAAACAACCTTGCCAACATCTTGATCTTGGACTTCTGGCTTCCAGAATTATGAGACAGTAAATTTCTATTTGAAGCCACCCAGTTTGTGGTACTTTGTTAGAGCAACTGCAGGAAATGGGTATGCCCTCTGACATACAATATGTCACTTGTTCATTGGCTTGGGGGTCTGCCTCCCCCTTTAGTGGGGAAAGAACTCTGTGCTTCGCTGCCATAGAATATATTTGATGGAGGCAGTCATTCTGTAAGAGCAACACTGCAGCTTTCTTTTCGTAATAAATTTATTTATTTATTTATTTAGTGATTTATTTATTGGATGCTTTGGGTCTTCGTTGCTGCACATGGGCTTTCTGTAATTGCAGTGAGTGGGGGATACTCTTCATTGCGCTGCGCAGACTTCTCATTATGGTGGCTTCTCTTGTTGTGGAGCATGGGCTCTAGGCATACGGGCTTCAGTAGTTGTGGCACACAGGCTCAGTAGTTGTGACACATGGGCTTAGTTACTCCATGGCATGTGGGATCTTTCTGGACCAGGGCTCCAACCTGTGTCCCATGCATTGGCAGGTGGATTCTTAACCACTGTGCCACCAAGGAAGTCCAACACTGCAGCTTTTAACCACCGGCAGAAACCGATAATCATGGAGGTGCAGGAAGAATGTGGCCGCATACAATGATTTGTAGTAACAAATAATCGGACTTTCTATGCGTGTATGACTTTTCATCTTCAAAACACTTTCAAAACATTAATTAATCCTTACAACAGCATTGATGAAATGGAAATGAGGGAGAATCTAAACTATGGAAAATTTAATTACTAATGTTAAAATCTGGCACAAAACTAACACTCCTCCTGCCGGGGCAGTAAACACATTCCATGCCATCTCCTCTCTCTTTGAAAAAACGAGCAGGGAACTTAGTTCTATAATATGTCAGGAAGGAGGCACAGCTATTCCTGAGAATACCAAGGGGGTGAGGAGGGGTATTGCGCGTCAGAGAGAGGGGTGGATTCAGAGTTCCTTTAGGATGCTGGGATCTAGGATTCTAAGACCCTTCCTAAGGGAAGTCGTGGACACAAGGTGGGCTGGTTTTGAACAAAGATGTGGAGAATTCTGTCAGGGCATAAGACAAAGCTCAGCCTATGGTGCCAAACCAGAGAGAGAGAGAGAGAAAGAGAAAGAGAGAGGAAGGGAGAGAAGGAGGAAGAAAGGCTTCTAGAACCCTGAACTTTTGGATTCTCTAGACTGGAGGGGTGGAGTTGGAGTGCAAATGCAATGCACTCAGCAGGAGGGAGAGCTGCCCATGCCCTCCAGAGCAGAGAGAGTGCTTCATGCCAGGGGCATCTGGCCCCTGTATCCCACAGGACCTGCCGCCTGCTGGTGTAGGGCTGCTCCAGCCAAGGGAGGGAGAGTTATCATTCCCTATTCCTTAAATGTGGCCTGTGTGTAGCTAGTTCCTTCCAAAGAGTACAGTACAGAAGGGGGGAAATTAAGGGTAACTTTACAGAGCAGAACCTGGCAAACACCACTCCCCACCAGCCAATCAATCAAGGTCAACCTCAACAGCCTTAATAATGTTGATAGTATATATCCTTGATATGATATGGTAAAAATTGCATGGTACCCCTGTGATCTTCCTCCCCAAACCCGTAACCCCAGCCAAATCGCGAGAGAAAACAGTGGAAAATTCTGATAGAGGGGCACCCTACGATATACCTTACTAGTACTCGTCAAAATTATCAAGATCCTCATAAACACGGGAAGTCTGAGAATATGTCCCAGCCCAGAGAAGCCCAAGAAGTCATGACACTTAAATGTAATCTGGGATCCTGGAACAGAAAAAGGACATTAGGCGAATACTAAGAACATCCGAATAAATTATGGACTTTTGCTAGTAATAAGGTATCAATATTAGCTCATTAATTGTTTCCTGATGTTTAAGATGTTGATAACCCGGGAAATCGTGTGCTGCTTTCAGGGGGTATGTGTAGGGGTGGGGGAGATGGGGACTCCATGTACCATCTGCTCAGTTTCTTGGTAAATCTAAAACTGTCCTAAAAATCGAGTTTATTAATTAAAAATAAATAAATGGAGGGCAGGCTCAGGGACGTGTGGAGGACTCCCACTGAAGCTTCCCCTCAGAATTCACAGGGTCTGCCTGACACACTTGGTCGTGCAGGGAAGGGGCTTTTAACCTGGAACCCCTTCCCGGTGTCCAGCATGGAGCAGGGATGAACAGTTTCCATGGAAACCCTTTGGCTCCACCCCCTCCCCCTTTACCAGAAACTCTTGCACAGTTTCCTTTCTCCCTTCTGCTTTTCAGACTAGCAAGAAGCAGGCATTATTTGAAAAGACAGGCCACCCTGGAAGGTTTAGACAACACTTTTGTCACCAAGGAATGCCTAGCATTGCTCAGAGCTTCAGTATAGGAGAGCGGTTAAGAGCCGGGGGTCCTGGGCTGGACTGCTGCTCCTCCAATAGCCGTGGGACCGTGTGAATGACTTAACCTCATGGACCTAAGTCTCCTTATCTGCAAAATGGGGACAACAATAGGATCTCTCCCATGGGGCCAGGGTCAGTCCTCGAAGAAGCTATCACACATGAAGCACGTAACCAGAGCCCAGCCTGTAGTAGGCACTTGAAAAATGTTTGTTGTCATTTTTTCTTCAGGCAGACACTCCTCCTCTGGAATGCCTTGAGCACTTTGGAAGATCCAAAATCTCTCTGACACTAAAGTCTGGATTAAAAGCCTGCTACAGACAGCAATCCAGCATCTACCTGGCAAGTTTCTGTTTTCTTCTTCCTAGCACAGGGCCCCGACCCTAGAAATCCAGTTCAGTAAAACCTTCTGAAAGAGGTATCTGGTGGTACCTGTCAAAATGTAAAATGGTTTTGAATCAGCAGCTCCTTTTATTTATTTATTTTTTTTTTTATTTTTTTTTATTTTTTTTTTGGCACACGGGCTTAGTTGCTCCGCGGCATGTGGGATCTTCCTGGAGCTGGGATCGAACCCGTGACCTCTGCGTTGTCAGGCGGATTCTTAACCACTGCGCCACCTAGGAAGCCCTCAGCAGCTCCTTTTAAATGTACAAAAATCCTAGCATAAGTTCCTAAGATATACGCAGAGACTGTTATCAAAGCAAGACATTGGGAGCAACACAGATGTCCAGCAATATAGGAAGAGGTAAACAAATTAGTACAACAATGAAATGTTATGCAGTGCAGTCATTAAAAAGAATGACATAGGTCTAAGCAGGCTGCTGTAGAAGGATGCATGTTGTATATTAAGTGAAAAATCTATGCAAGGATATGTATAACATCATCTGATGCCTTTTTGCATAGGTGTAAATTAAATATGTGGTGTATATTATGGGTAAAGAAAAAAGTCTGGAATGGTGAACACAAAACAGTGAATAGTAGCAGCAGGGCATGGATTGAGCAACATGGAAGGCATTTAAACTTTTTATTTGATATTGTTTACATGCCTAATAATGGGAGATATCACTTTGTGTATTTAACATTTATTGAGCATGTATTATGTGCCAAGTGCTTTTTGAAGTGTTTGATATGTTTTAACTTATTTAAATTTCATAACTTAAAGTAGTATTTTGTCTATTTTACAGGTGAGGAAAACTAGGCCATTGGTTTCACTTGTTTCCTTGTGTGAGACAGAACTGGAACTCAAACCCTGAGTACATGCTTTCAGTGGCTCCACTAGGCTTCCTTGCGGGACGTATGTAACCCAATCCTTCCACCCATTTCCTGCCTCTGCTCATTAGCCATTACCTCCTACGTCTGTGATTTCTTTTCTTTCTTTTTTTTGATGTGGACCTTTTTTAAACTCTTTATTGAATTTATTACAATATTGCTTCTGTTTTTTGTTTTGTTTTTTGGCTGCGAGGCCTGTGCGATCTTAGCTCCCCAACAAGAGATGGAACCCGCACCCCCTGCAATGGAAGGCAAAGTCCTAATCACTGGACTGCCAGGGACGTCCCTGGGATTCCTTTTGATCCCACTTGCTTTTGTTCCTGACATTCTTTGTGGCCATTCTGTAGGTCACTTAAGACCATGAGGTGGCAGTGGCAGGAACTGGAAAGCAGCTTTAGCCTGGTCCTTAGCTGGGAGGTACCTTGGATCACACAGAACCTTGAGACTGAGATATTAATAGTCCTTTGCACAGGGGTGGTGGTGAGGGAAGCCCTTATAAACTCCCCATCACAGTCATCAAGGTGGACTCCTGTAATTTACAGAAATGGAGGCAGGTAAGGGTGCCTGGACTCAGGTGAACATATACCCTTTCCACCTTGTGTCTGAAAATCCCGCTTAATTCTTTTCTTTTTTAAAATAAGCATTTATGCATGCTTCAGCGTTCCTTTCTACCCAAAGCAGCAACCCTGGAAGCCTGGGCTTTACTCAGGCCGTGATGCCGGCAGGAGCAGGAGGCGCTGGGAGGCAGAGGCACAGACTTCAGCTTGCAGACTATAAGCTGCCTGTTGAAGGCAGTTTCCTGTGTGTTGCAGGGGACTTCGCTCGGCTTCCCAGCCCTCCATCTCAGAGAAAGACAAAAACCAATGTGATATGGTGTACGTAGTTGCCAAACCGTTTATTTGCCATTCACTGGTTATAATATTGGATTTACATAAGAAACTTGGTACAAAGAAAATAAGGCTCCAATGGTTCCTGGGCAGCAGCAGTCCAGCTGCCCTGCACAGGCTGGGCCCAGTGGAAGCTCCCAGCAGAGGGGGCGGCCACTCCGACTACGTGCAGTGAGTGGACCACGCATAACGGGGTGTCTGCTCTCCTGCACTGTCTAGAAACACCTTGGAGAGGGGCTTCTGGGGTGTTCCCTCATAAAGTATCTGGTTTAAAACTCAGGCTTGGCAGTTCCCTTGCAGAAAATGTTCACTAGGTCAGTACCAGGGAGAAAGAAACCACACAAATTTCTAGGATGCTCTGTGAACAGATCCAGTAACTGCTACACAAATAGACACAAGATGGAGCCTAGTCAATTAGTGTGCACGTCCCATCGTTACTTTTTCAATAGATGTGTTATATTGTCATTTCAATTTGGAAGTTTATTTTTTTCCATTGATTTTTATACATCCAGAATAGCACAAATAACCAACAGTTCTTTTTCTTTTTTTTTGCACATTCATTTCCCCAGAACAAAAAGTGAACGTCTTAAAAAAAAATTGGAACCATGCTATTAGCTCTTTACAAAAGTGAATAAAAAGTAGCTCGTTTTTAAGTCTAAAATAAACAAAGTAGAAAGAAGCGTTTTTTTTTTGTCTACAGTATTTAGCAAACATAAGAAAATGTTCTTAGAAACACACAAAAAATTGAAAAAAAATTATTACAGATATTAACAATATTTTATAATGAAGCTTAAAATCTATTTACATACATAAATACAATTAACTTTGTTGATGCAACTCTTCTGGAAGAAAAAAAAAGCCAAGTGATCAGCCTCATCAATACTGATCCGGCTAAAGGGAAGGGAAACCTCCAAAGAAACAGACAAACAAAAAGTCCCAAAAGATTGTATACTGCAGGTAAACAAAAAGGCATTTTGTTCAGATGTAAAAAATGTTTTCTGATATTACTGTTAAACTGACTTTTCATGTATAAAAGACCCCAAACATGTCATCCCCCAGAAAACAAAAAAACACCAAAAACAAAAATCACCAGGACGGAATGTCCCAAGGAAACAGGTATTTCAAGACAGAAATCTGCAATCCTAAATTGCAGGACATTTGAGTGAAACCATTCATTTCCTTTCTAATCAGAGCATTTCTGTTTATCTGCGCAGAAACCCTAGGCAACAGAAAGGCTGTCTGTGAACTCACTGTAATTTGCCCAGGAAGGCTTCTATTGCTGCACTTGGACAGCAAGCAGATCCAAAATGGTTGGCAATGTCTCCATTATGCTGGAAGAAACCCATATGCAGGAGAAAGGCTGACTCACTATGTTCCTTTATGTAAAGGGAGGAAAAGTGCAGTTCCTCCTGTTCTGTGTTTGGTGTTGGGATAGGTGTGCATGCTATCTCCTTATACAAAGCTGGAGAACGGAGGAGGGAAGAGGTGGGATTTGGAGGAGGGATGGGGAGAGACAAAGAGGGAGATATTTGCAGGGGGCACAGAGGGAGAAAGATATAAGTATTTTTAGACAGTGAGAAAAACAAAAAGAACTGAAATATGTGTCTATGTTAAAATTATAAATAAAGGCATGAACTAGCAGTAGAGATGGCTTACTTAATCTTTCTTCTCCTGGACCAGTGCTCCCAGATACATCCAGTTATTACTTTATTGGCTTAAGGGTCTACCTGATAAAAGGACCACCTTAATTTAACCTGAAGGCAATAGAATGGAATTCCTCAGGGGGGAAAATGCATTAAGTATGAGACCTATCTCCAAAACAACCAAGGTTTGACTTTTTTTTTTTTCTGGAAAGATTAAATACTATGTATGCTGGTAAGGGTCTGTGAAACTCTGAATGGCCAAACCCGTGGGTCTACGACAAAGTGACAAGCTCTCCTTATACATGGCTTTGAGAGTGAAGTTTCAGTGTGAGAGATTATCTGATTTCCCTTGTAGGGCATTAGGCTGATTTTAAGTTGGAATATCTTCAGGTACCAGAACGGAACTGAAAAACATATTTTTTTCCCTTCATTTTTTAACCAACATTTTGTCAGGTCAGATAAGGCAACGTGCTGAAAAGAATATTTAAGCTCAATTTGGGGTAAATGGGCTAATGGTCCTTTTCAGAAATAAAAAGTTTTAAATTTATTGATATTTAAGGGTAATTTTGCTGTAAAAATGTAACACAGAATAAAACATGAAAATGAGTTGTGGAGGGAGAATTATGCCTAAAATGAAAATAAACATATTCTGAGTTTCTCCAAGATCTGCTTTAGCTCTTTTTTTAGATAAGAACGACCTGACAACACAAACTGCTTTACTCTTTAATTCTTACCAAAGTGCTACTGCATCTGTGTAAAACAATCAATATATATATATAAGAAAACTCAAAAACAAGTTGTTTTAAATAAGACCAGCTGTTTTGCTGCCTGCAGCCAAAGATCTTTCTAATTTGAATCCTTAAATTTATAAAATAAAAATCAAACACTGTTCTGAAGTCCTGCTTTCAAATACTCTTCAGAGTTGACCTGAAATCATTTCAACGAATTTAAGAGGTACATTAAATAACAACCAGATCATTTTGAGCACACACGTCAAAATCAGCAGTTAGTATTCATGAGCTGTACAACAACTGCATTCTGACCAAATTCTCCAATAAAAATAGTGCCATAAAATTGACAGTGACATTGGATATGTTTGGATTGTAGCCATGGGCAGCAGTGACAGAATCTTTCTTGTCCTGCTGATGCACGGGTAAAAGTGCACACACCCTACAGGGTAGGGTCTCAGCCTGGTGAGAGCAACACAAAGATGGGTGGTGAATGAGCAGCATGGGATGGGGTCCTGCACAGGTGGGAGGATGCTCTCCCACATGACTCCACTGAGGCACACGGAGGGATTTGGCTTGTTCAGGCCTGCTGCTGGGCCCACCTACAAAAACTGAGCTGGAGACCTTCGGCTGTCAAAGGCATCTGGTCTAGTCCCTTCCACTCCCAGCCCTGGGGGACAGCAACAAGTTTTGTTCTCCATCAACGAACAGGTGTTGTACCAAAGAGGAATATTTTCTTGGAGCTAAAAAAATCTGAACTCTGGATTCAGATGATCTCTTTTCTGCCCCAGAATCACAGTTAAGGGACCCCTAAATTCGCTCATTCGGTTTCCATGTGAACACTGCTCCTCCACACAGCTGACTTTGGATTTATTCTGTTACAAAGCGTATCTGACATTATCAAGAAGCCATGGAGTGAGCAAACTCCTAGGTAGAAAATAAATCCTCTCCAGAGGTGCAATCATTGGCATCTACCCGAATCCTCTGGAACCAGATTTCACCTTTTCTGAAGGGAGGGAGTCAGGTATGAGACCCTTTGTTGAGCTTGGCAGAAAATTCCATACTTCAGATCTTTGGAGTGACCCTCAGTATCTAAAAAGCCTACTAAAAACATTGCTGCGTTAGCTACCAACTCGTTTCTTTAACATTAAAGGGAGTTTAATGTAAACAATATTTAGATAACCAAGTGATCACATTACCCATCCTTTTTTTCCAACCTTCTGCAATGTGATACAATTAACTTTGGCTACTATCAAAAACAAAAAATGTAGTACTTGATATTTTTCTTCTTAATATAAGTACATTTAAATAATAAAAAAGTATCAACACATTAAGTAAGTGTCTAAACATCAAGATACATAAATATCTAGGGATTCCTTGTGGGAATACAGTAGTTGAAAATGACCCAAAGCTGTAGCTGTTTCTTAAAAAACAACTACACAAAAGTCCAAAAGAAAAGTTAAATAAAACGTACAGAAAAAGGAATCATATTTTTTTCATTTGTCAAAGCAAGAAAGAAGCAAGCTCAAATTTATATATACATATAAAATAAAAACCACCCCAAATGCAAATACGCATTTTGCAATTTATAAGGTGCTGGAAAAGAAAATTAAAAACATGAATTAGACGCCAAACAGAATGAGTTGCATCTCCCCCCCCCAAAAAAAAACAACCCCCAAATTCCATACTCTTTGGAATAAACAACTTGGTTAAAAAGTGAAGTCAAGGGTATAAAATCTTTCTTTTATTCACAGCATTGCTAAATCAGAAGCATTCACAGTTTCCCTCTGGGAATCTTCCTGTTTGCCTTACAACGCGTCCACGGGGTGGTGGAGCGGACAGCCTCAAGTCGCGTCAGGTTAGAAAAATCTGAGATGGGCCAACAGCCACTGCGAACTGCACGGCCTCCAGAGGCGCCGGGGGCCCGCAGGCCCGGCCCGGGGCGAGACAACGACGGCAGGCGCAGGGCCGCGCTGCCCTGCGCCTGCGGCCGGGCCCACGCGGCTTCCCCCGCAGCGCGAGGCTGGGCCCCCAGCAGGCGCTTCCGCGACGGCGTCCAGCCGCTCGGAGGGCGCGTGCGCGCGCAGCCTCAGTAGGGCCGCCACACGGCCTCCTCGAGGCGCGCGGCGGGCGCCATGTTGGTGGGGGAATTGCTGTGGCTGCCCTCGGCCTCCACCACGTCGCTCTGGTTCGGGAGGCTGGGGTTGAGCAGCGCTGAGCCGGTGGAGGCGTTGGTGCAGGGTGGCAGGATGCGCGGCGGCGAGCGCTCACCGCCCACCATGGAGAACTGGTAGGAGCCGGCCGACGCGCCGTAGTACAGGTGGTAGGACGGCGAGCTGGCCTGGAACGGGCCGCCCTGCGCCTGCGACGAGCCGGGGTAGGGCGGCGGCAGATACGTGTGGTAGCGCGTGGCCGAGCTCATGGCCGACATGCCGATGCCGATGCCCGACGTGACGGGCGTCGGGGAGTAGGTGAAGGCGCCGGGGTAGTGCATGCGGGGGTCAGAGATGGGGGGCAGCGCGGTGAACTGGCGCGGGTCGCCGAAGGCCGTCAGGTCGGGCGCGGCTGCGGGGTGGTGCGAGAAGATATCGTGAGACGGGGGTTTAGGGAGGCCACGCCCCTTCCCCCGCCGGCCCGCCCACAGGAGGATTACCCAGAATGCCGTTGCCCAGGGAGATGGTACGGTAGAGATGGTAATGCATGGTCTCTAACAGTGTAATGTGCTATGTGATGTAATGTAATACTTGCTTCATGTAAACATAATGTTGCTGTAACTCCGGGGTTGGCAAACCCACCTGCCAGTAATTTTTGTATGCACACAGTCTAAGAATGAGTTTTACTTTTCTAAATGGTTGAAAAAAAATAAAAATATTTCTTGATATGAAATTTAAATTTCAGTGTTCATAAAGTTTTATTGGAAGAAGCCTTCCTCATTCTTGTATGTATTATCTGTGGCTTCTTCTAAGGCACCACTGCAGAGTTGAATGGTGATGGCAGAGACTGGAGGACCAGACTGTCACACTCAGAAAGTCAAAAATATTTAGTAGCTGGCCCTTTGCAGAAAAAAGTTTGCCCCCCTCTATATAATTAATATGTTAACATATCAGTATTAATGAACATTTAATTGGTGATGTTAATATAATAATATATAACAAAATATGACACTCGAAGAACAACTAATATTATGGATGCATGAAAAATTATTAATAGAATATATACATAACACGATGTTGTCATAACAATATTAATATGTAATAACATTTTAATACATCATACATAATATTTAGGTTGAATCCTAGAAAATTGCTGTTTCCGTAGGCCTGGAAAAGTTAATAATTGGCAGTTTCCTATGGCTGAAGCTAATGCATGCCATAGTACTGACTGGGAGTGGGTGTCCATGAACCACCATGTCACTCTTTCTCCCCTACATCTACCTGCAGACTAGTTCCACATTTTTAGAAACAGCACAGCCTCGATTTCACGTGCTTTTCTCTAACATGTGTCACTGGTTTGTTAACAGGAATGGCTGCAGGACTTTGATTTATCTGCTCCGTTTTTGCATATGTTGAAAGTCTACCAGGAATGGCAGAGCTTTATCTGTAAAACTCATTTTGTCAGATTATGCATTTACTGTTTCACAGACTGGCTTTGGCTGTCCTTTGTTGCATCTTTCTGCGTTTTCCTTAACCACAGGCAGCTCTGGGGAACCAGTAGGGGGTTTGGGTGCCAGGATGGGTTTCCTGTGTCCTGCAGATCAGAGTTTCCCAACAGGGGCACTACTGACATTTGGGGCCAGCTCTGGATGTTTGGCAGCATCCTTGGCCTCTGCCCACCGGATGTCAGTAGTGCCCCCACTCCCCCCATTGTGACAACTGAGGATGACTCCTGACCTTCCAAATGTCCTGGGGGTAGGGGTGAGGGGGGCAAAAGTGCCCCCCCCCGCTGAGAACCACCACTGTGGATGTAGGATGGTATCCTGGGGTAGTTTCTGTTCCTCAGAATTATTCATTAAATGACCAGGCCAGGACCGTGGTCTTTACATGAGCAAACCCAAAAGACAGCAGCAAAACAGAGCAGAGGTAAGAATTGAATGTTTTAGAATTCAGTGCTCAAATCAACATACAAAATAACTCCAAGCTCAAGATGGCATGTGGCCTGTGTCCTTTTGTGTTTAGGCCCAGAGAGAAACCTAACAGAGCCAAAAGCTTGCTCTGAAAGGAAAGCTACCAGGGTGGATTAATCTGTTTTTGGACGGCATCGGCTGTTGATCAACTTCCTCATATTTCAAGCCTATTATTCCAACAGGGAGAGCTAGTGTTCTCATTCTCTCTCTCTCCCTCCCTCTCCCCTCCTCCCCCTCTCCTTTCTCCCTCTCCCTCTCTCCCCCAGCCCTCCCTCCCACCAAATGAACTCCTCTGTAAATTTGGGGTGCCTGTGATGAGGGGATAAACTCCTCATCAGAGAGGTAATTAAAGTTTATAGAAACAACCGAAGTCTGCAGCAAATCTCTCCACTAATGAGGAAACCAGGAGTCTGACTTTCAAACAAACACTCCTGTTAATCTTTTCAAAGCGAGTCAGACATGTGGGCAGGGAAAAAGTTGTAAACTGACAGTGGTTCTAGGGCTGCCCTTCCACGGACACTCTCTAGCTCGTCCTGAAGCCAGGCCGCACCTCATTCCACAGGGTTTGTCCCTGCCCGCTGGGGCCATCTGTGAGCAAGCCCTGTGTCACTTGTTTGTGTTCACACAGAGAGCCGTGACAGGCCTGAGAGTTAACAGAAAGCTTTACTCCATTTTTCCAGTTAGATTTCTATAGTCCAGGGAGAAGCATTAGGCGAATACAATCACTTTGTTGTCATCTGATGCAATACTCCGGACACAAATAAATGACTCCACCCCTTATTCCTCTTGCTTCATTTGCCCTGAGACAAAAAGGTGAATCCACTGGAAAATGAATGAAAGGTCACCCTGTTTCATGACGGTGTCTGGACATGCTCCGCCAGTCTGTTCCAACTACTATGTGGTAACCTGGTGATGGCGGCAAGTTACTGGAATCCCGAGTGAGCCCGTGATTTGTCACGGACATAAGTAATGGAATGATGTTACGGTCTCAGCTGTCAGGGGAAAATAATTCTCTCACTTGTGGGCAGAATATCTGAAAGATCTTCGATGCTGCCTGTGATTCTTCTTCTGCCCACACAGTAGCAATGCCACACTACAAAAGACCACCCATTTGGCCAAATTATCCTTTACACACACACACCGTGATAACAAAACAACTTTGGCCCACTAGGTAGGCTCAGATTTAAGTGACCTATTCAAATACTTGTTTTCATTTTCATGTCCGATCTGACGTCCCCTACCAAGCAAGTCCCACCCATCACGCACAGTTCACCCACCCAGCCTTAGCTCATCTGTCCTTTTGGCTGGCCTGGGGCTCCTTATTCAACAGCAGTGTGGGCAGAGGTGGGGACCCCTGATCTTCACAGGGAGCTTTTAAAGAGCAGGCAGTCTGGGGATTAGGCGGTATAGGTATTTTGGTTGGAAATGTTTCCCCACCGATGGGGCTAAATATTTGCCATGACAGCTCAAGTCTTCATTCTGCAGCTTGACGTGGATGAAAGCAGTCCCATTCCGGGCCCCTCCCACTGCCCCCAAAGGATTAAACAGCCTGAGCAGATAATGGCTGCCTTAAAAGGATCTTTTGCATGACTCAGATTAATGCATGCTGTCTGTCGCCCAGGTTGGCAGCTAAACATCATTTAAAAAAGAAAAGAAAAGAAAGAAGAAAACGTCCAGATGACAACTCTTTCCAGACAAGGTGTGGAGTCTGTCTGCAAAGGAAAGAGAAAGACACAGAGCACAAGTCTCTCCTGCAGAAGGAAGCCCAGGTGGGGCTGGGGGTGGGGAGAAGGGCAGAGCACCGAGCGTGGGGGCGGGATTCAAGGGAAGCAGGCTCTCAAAGCAGCCACTTTTTTTTTTTTTTTTTTTTAAAGTCTCCCAGCCCCCTCCTGCCCCCAGGCGGATGACAACACTTTTCAGGCCTGGGCTCCGGGCTCAGTTTCTCAGCGGGAGACCTGCCTAGGTGAAAAGCAGTCTCCCATGCTGTCCTCTGCCACAGGGTCATGCTTGGGTGCCGAAATGGGACTTGATTTTTATCTCCTTCATACCCTCATGCCATAAAATGCCCTTCCATTGCTCCTTGACTAACTGAAGTCCAGGCTATTCAGAAGTATAACTGTGAGATGGGATGTGGGAGGGCACATGTTACTCCTATAAAAAAAGAAGTCACTCTTACATCTGAACTGGTCAGCTGGAGCAGCTGGCCCCTAGGGTTCTTGGACTATAAGGTACCAATGATCTTGGGTGCTGACCAAGTCAAAGATGTATGAAATAAATTCCAAGGGACAGACCCACAGCAGGGACATTTCCAAGGAAAACAGTAAATTGTGCTTCAGATTTAGGCCATAGCCAGTGGGCAGAGCAGTGCCACCAAAAAGAAACAATGAAAGATGACAAGTGCCTTTGGAAGCAGACCAGTCCTGAGGGAGCAGAGCTTCTACAACAACGAGCTGAATAGGCTTCATAATTCCTACACGAGTCCCTTAACTCCTTAGCCCAGCAGGTGCCGTGAGATTCTTGGCATCGGTGGCCAAAAAAAATGTGGAAACTGGGCAACTAAGTTGGCTTTCCTATGTCACTACCGCGTCCAAGAAGACAGTCCTTAACTGAGGGGCAGCGTCAGCCCTCTACGTCTGCTGATTTTTGGTTGTCATTGGTGTGTGTGTGTGGGGGGTGCTGCTGGCATCGAAGACACTGATGACAGTCTTACAATGCACAGGCCTGCCCCCCACAGCGAAGAATCTCTGGCCCCAAATGTCAGTGGTGCTGCTGTTGAGAAGCTGAGAGGTATTCCGTGAAGCTCTGAGAAGAAGCTAAAGTGTTTGTGGAAATCTCAAGTAATCACAGTTGTCCGCAAAACACAACATTACACAGTACTTAAAATGGCAGACGCGAGGCCTTTGCCCCTTTGCCTGCCCCTAATCTGCTATAATCTGATCTCAGGAGCTGAAAAGCAAAGAAAGCCGCCCTCCTCCCAACACACAAGAAGTGTGTTCGCAGGCTTCCCAATGCTGAAGTTCTCTGAAGTATTTTCACAGTTTGGTCCAGCTCCAATTTCAAAGCCCCTAACAGGGAGTTGCTTCTTTTTGCGTTCAACAAAGGAATTTTTCTCTGCAACTCTGATTTCCCTGCCCACGAGCAAAGGTAAGTGCCAAGCCCAAAGGTCTCACAGGTTAAATGACTAGTATTAACAACAATTATGCCAACCACGGCAGCTGAGCTTTCCAGTCCGTTGCCCTAACCTGGTATGAGCAGCCCGTCGTGGGAAGTGTCCCATTGGGGTAGACTTGTGTCTCCTTCCACGTGTGCCCTAGTGCACTGTTCACGTGACCTATGAAAGCTCTCCACCACAAGATGGATCAGTCCCATCTGAGTTCCAGAAACTGACAACTTTGGCTTTTTCTATTATTGACCCTTCAGCTGCCACCCTTGCCTGCCAAATGTGAGTGCCCCAAAATGCCCAAGGAATCCACTTTTTCCAAGCCACTCCTACTTCCACATCCATAATCTCTGCCTCTGAGTGTCAAGGAAAATCAGTGCACAGGCGCTGGACTTAAGAGATAGACAGCCTTGTTTTAAAACTGTATTGTATCCAGTTAACAATGACAGCCACCCCCTTCATGCATCGCATCTGGTCTCTAGAACCTTCCACAGCAGCCAGACTTCACAGTGTATTTTCAAGCAGCTTACTTGAGAGTCGACTGGAAAGCTCTGCAGAGAGGGTTGTCATGCCGCTGGCCCGTCCAGGCGAGATGGGTGTTGCTGGGTGGACAGAAGGAGAGGCGATGGATCCCAGGTACTGGTAGGACTGATCGTAGGACCATGGTGGGGATGGCTGGATCTGCCTTGTATCTGCAGAGAATCAGGGAGGTCAGTTACATAGAGAGAGGGGCAGGATTTAAAAAAATAAAATCTTTTAATAAAAAACCAGCTACCTTTGTTTAAATCTTATACATGTCTGTGGCCTGTTAACCTATGTTTAATAAGCCTCCTTAAGTCCAAGTATTTGCTTTTGTTTGATGATTTCCCCCCCAAACGATACTGAAATATAACTTATGTTTGATTCTTGAAGATTTTCCTCTGCTAACTGTTGTTTTCAAAGGTTTTATTTAGTCACACTAATGATGAGAGGAGCTGATTATGCTTTCCAGTTAGCGTTCAAACTGTTGACCTAGCACACGTACTGACTGTCCAGCTGTATCAGTAATTACAGCTATCATTATCGGGTGGTCACCTGTGTCTCTGTACTCAGTAAGCAAAAAAGAATGCAAGGGTTTGGGTCTTTTTTTGTACCTTTGGCAAAAATATTCTGTGGCTTTTAAGTTTTCTGTTCAGGTGAACTCTCTTCCAAGGATAATGGAAAAGAAAGTCTGGCTGGGAAACTGGCAGTGAGGCCTGATGACTAGTTCACAAACCTGGCAGTGCAGAGCTGGCTTTGTCAACCCAGACTAACAGAGATGTCTTGCATCTTTTTTCAAGACCTCAAGTTTGCAACTTTTGAAGGGCAGAATGTTGAGCAAGTATTTTACAGACTGCCATTAAAAGAGGCCTGGGACAGGGAAGAGACAAAAATCTGACTTTAGAAGATTTAGGTAAGAAGGATTTTGTAAATTTAACTCCAGCATTCATAGGAGTCCTAGTTTTCAAACTCATCATACTGTTTGCAGATGAAAGGGACGAGGGAAAAAAAACACCTTCTATTCTTAGGCAAAATGTGTAAGGAAATGTAGAAATCGACCACTGTCTTAGCACGAGATAGTTTTACATTTATGTCTTAGAATTAAACATTCATTTTCTCTTTGTATCCCATATTCTTTGTGGACAAAGGTGACAGCAAACTACACTAACTCCCAAGGGTCTTCATAGCCAGGGGTTCATGATGCTGCGAGTATATATAAGAAGAGCAAAGTCCCTTAGGAAAATGCCAGGTGTGAGTTTTATGTGTGTCATGACATAAAGAAATGAGCTATTCCTACTCGTTATACAGTATCCACATCTGCTCCCTCCAGGGCTTTTCACTTCCAGCAGTTAAAGTCTCCTTTGTCTTTTATGCCTTTGAAGCTGTCAGAGTGGAGAACAGAATGAGGCATTTGGAGACCCAAGTCTTCCTTCCTCATCTTCTCCTGACAGCCCTTTCTCCAGTTTCTCTCATACTGATCTGCTTCTTTGTTTTCTTTAAAATAACTGACTTTTTAATTTTTAATTTTAAAAAAACCTGGGGAGGTATTTTAACTTCGAATATTAGAAGTCTAATATTAAAGAAAGGTCTTCATTTCCTTCTGAATTTTAGAGAATTTGAGGGGATGACAAGGGATAAAGACCTGGTCCATTCCAGACTCAGTGGAAAGTAAGTGTTCAACTGCAGTCAGAGATCCTGTATAACCTTACAGCGAACAGTGCTTCCAGTAATAGAAAGCAAACAGCAGTAGCAGGTGGTTTAATATTCCCATATTGCTACAAGTATTTTGCTCCAAGTGAAAATAAAATTATATACTCAGATATTTTCTATAAGACATGCGTATGTCCTGGATACACATATTTACTGAGTGAATATATATAGTACTCAAATATGTTAATCATTTAAAAAGCAAACAAAAGAGGTTTTATAATTGTCATAAAGCCCTCTGGGTGTGAATTGCAGTACAATAATTCTTGCCTTGTTGTGTAGACAGCCCAGCACCCCTAACCCCATGTCTGAAACCACAGTAAGCATAAAGTATTATGCCATGATTCATGCTCTGTCATGTTTTACTGTAGTGAAAAAGTTGTGCTAGGCTTTTCTAAACTTATAATTAAACCATGCAAACGTTGCATAATGTTTCACAGCCTTTTAAAAATATGCTTTGGTAAAGTGATCTTTATGATTAAAGTCCAGGTTCCATGATTTTTTTTTTTAACACAGGGTTTCAAATTCAGTATCTTCTTACTGCACACCACTACTCAGCCTTCCAGTGCTGGGGGTGGGGCTGGGGACAATCCTAAAAACCTAGTGGCCCCTGATCTGTGACCACAGTCAACTGTGTCTGGCTTCATTGGCAGTGGTGGGCCAGAAGGTGGTGATGGAGAGCTTCTCATGTCGGAGTTTTGTGTGTTTTCTTCTAAATATTATGTGGATTATTCAGTAAAACAAAACCAAAACCAAGCAAAAAAAAAAAAAAAAAAGGAAGGGCCAGTAATATGATTTATGCTGAGTTTACTACTGAATTACCATTCTTGCCATGATTGGGCCACTGTGAACACACGAAGGCAAGTGTGGAAATGACAGCACTGTGGGCCACCCGGGCACTGGGCGGAGAGGCAGGAGAAGTGGCCTCTGGCCTCTCTGTGTGATGACCCTGGATTATGTGGTTACACTTTCTTATTCTCATCTCTGAAAGGAGATGATCTTTAGTGGTGACAGTGCAGGATCCTAATTCCAACAGGTCCCAAATAGTACTTCTCTGCTTAACTTGTATGTTAAACAGAGTTAGGGGAGAATCAGGTGGGTGGGCGAGGTGGAGAATGGTGCTTGTAATAGTTAATATGTGTATTCTGCTTCCCAGAAGCAGGAAGTAGGAAGAGGAGGTAGGACAGGGATAAGATGGGGGTTATTGGGGAAAAAAAGTCATAGGCTGAGGAAGAGCACCGCTGCCCATCATTCTTCAGAGGAGGGCTGCTTGTTCTTGAAGGGAATGCCTCTGATGGGTCAATCCACCAAAAAGAACAAGTTTATTGAAACTTACTATGTGCCAGGCATGTGCTAATTTATGAGTAAGACCAATATGGTCCCTGTCCCATTGGAACTTAGAGTCTGATATTAGTAAAGATCTCAGGACTGTATGATGCTTGGAAAGGCTTTTTCCTGTTGCATTAATCATCATGCTGAGTCACTTCATTCATTCACTCCAGGCTCATGAAGTTATTCACTTCCTCATTCATTCATGTTGCCAGTGAACTCTTTTGCTTTATTAGGGCCACTGTTTTGGGAACTCAGTAGTGAGTGGATTATAGTCCTTGCCTTCCAGAGTTATGGCTAGTGGGGGCTGTATCCAGTGAACAACTGGATACCTGCCTAAACTGGACTTGCAAACAGCTGTTCCCAAGTTAGAGATAAGAACCCTATGGTGTTTACTATATGCCATGTTCTACCAAAGTGAGGAACAGACAAGGGAACGCACCTAATTTAAGTGATATGCAGATTTTGGTTTGAAGTCTTCTTTCACCGTAAACTAGCTGTACGACCTAGGGCAAATCCCTTATTTCCTCAGATACACAGTTTTCCTACTTCACAGGGTAATAGTGAGGGGTAAGTGAGATAAGCCATATATACAGTGGGCGTCACAGTTTCTGGCCATATTAAATGCTCAATAAGTCTGGTAATTTTTATGATTAGATTACTAAAAAGGAAAAGAAATACATATCAGGGGACTTATCTGATATTTATTGGTAAGGCCACACACACCTGCTCCAAGATGAGACTCAGGCAACACTGTTCTGTTCACTGAAAAAAGGCCTGACACGCAGAGTCTTCAGCACTGGAGAGGAACCGGACTCAGGAGATTAAGTGGTAAATGGGCAAGAAAACTGGAGATTTGAGGTAAGGATGGAGAAGGTGAGGATACAATCTCAACCAACTCATGTTTCCATTAAAAAAACTACTGGATTAGAAAACTTAAATTTGAGTATGTCTGCATCCTGTTTTTTCCAGGGTACATTTTGATGTGGCAGCTTTACTGAGGGCCATTTTTATGATGGGTTATTTTTAGCTTTTTGATCCATCAAGTAATGGATAAAACAGCCCCCTCTCCTGAGATCCTGGGCCCCACTCCCTTCCATTTGAAATGCCGTCAGAGAAGGGGGGAGTTTGGAATAAGGTGGTTGAGGCTAGTGGTGAGCTTAGAGTCACCCATGGCATATTATCATGTAATAAGAGAGTTGTGTTTTTGCCCTTTGATGCAGTAATATCAAATAATTCAAGTCAAAATGTTCTGCTGCTTCCAAGTTCAGCTCTGAAATGTCAAGAGCTTAGGAGTTATCACTCCTATCTTTATAAGAAGATAAAAAACCTGATCTATGATTTTTCTTGGACCTATCAGAGAATTGAGGTCATAGGGCAAACTGCCACCCTGAAGTCTTGAGAGGCAGGTGGATACAGAAAAGTATGCTGAGATGTGCTTACTGGGAGCAGAAGCCACTGGAGCCATGAACTGGTAGGAACATTTAAATGGTAATTTTGATGAATTGTTGGAGGCTGAGTATAGACTAGTGTGAGAGTAAGAAATTCCTGGGGGTTGCATTCCTCTGTGTGTGTGTGTCTGTGTGTGTGTGTGTGTGTATGGGGGTGAGGTGGGGACACTTTCATGGGTTTTTCATTTAGGAGCTCCTCCAGCTCTTCGTGGGATCCAGTATAATAACAGTGGGTTATAGAAGAAGGAGCTGCAAGACAGGCTATTTAAGGAAGAGTTCTTAGGGAAGCCCAAAGACAGACAAAACAGGGACATTAGAGGAATCTGAAGCCTCTGGCACCTGCCACTACAGCAAACATTAAACATGGCCCAACTCCCAGCTAGATGAACATAAAAATCTCACACCGAAGGCCTATTTACTTCAGTTCCTGTCACCTGGTACATCGTATCCAGCTGCCAAATCAGAAATAAGGCACAACAGAAGGCAAGAAAAAACAGTCTGAAGAGACAAAACAAGCATCAGAACCAGACTCAGATATAACAGAAATTTAGGAGTTATCAGACAGGGAACTTAACTGATCAATGTGTTAAGGGCTCTACTGAAAAAAGAAGACAGCATGGAGGAACAGATGGATAATCTAAGTAGGGAGATGGAAACTCTTAAGACTCAAAAGGAAATTATAGAAATGAAAAACACTGTAACAGAAATGAGAAATGAGCCTTTCATGGGCTCAACAACAGACTGGATATGAGTGAGGAAAGAATCGGTGAAATAGGAAAGAATTCCAGTGAAATTGAAATATGTCCGTAGAAACTTCCAAATTATATAAGGTAAAGAGAAAAGAAAACAAAAACAAAAACCCTAAATAAAAATTAGAACATCCACAAACTTTGGGACAATTTCAAAAGGTGTAATATATGCATCGTAGAAATACCAGAAGAAAAAGGAGTAGAAAACTGAGTGGAAGATATATTTGTAGTATTAACAGCTGAGAACTTGCCAAAATTGATGACAGACACCAAACTGCAGATCCAGGGAGCTCAGGGAACACCAAGCAAAATAAATACAAAACAAACAAAAAAAACCCCACTAAACCCCAAAAAACCCAAATAATCTACATCTAGGCATGTCCTACTGAAACTGCAAAAAACTCAAAGACAGAAAATCTTGAAAGAAACTGGAAAGAAAAGGTTGGGGGAACAACGGTAAGCATCACTTCAGACTTCTTCAGAAACCTTGCAAACACAAGTAGAAACGTAAATAAAGCGTTGAAAGAAAAAAGCTACCAACCTCGAATTCTATATTCAGCCAAATTATCATTCAAAGGGGAAGGAGAAATAAAGCCATTCTCTCAAAAACTGAGCTAATTTATCCAGCAGACCTGCCCTGCAGAAAGTGTTAAAAAAAAAAAAAAGGTCTTCAGGGATAAGGAAAATAATATATGTCAGAAACTTGGATCTACATAAAGAAAGGAAGCGCATCATAGAATAAATGAAGGTAAAATAAAGTCTTATTTTTCCTGTTCTTAACTGATCCAAGAGATAACTGTTTAAAGTGATAACAGTAATGTATTGGGTGGTTGCAAGGTATGGGTAAGTGAAATGAATGACAGTAATGACAGAAAATGAGGAGGGAGGAGTGGTCTTGTGTTCTTTGACGGTGACTTACATTCATTACACATATATTTTGCAAACTCTAGGACAACCACTAAAAACATTTTTTTAAGTATAACTGATATGCCAAGATTGGAGATAAAATGGAATCGAATCATATAAAATGCTCAGTTAAAACCAGAGAAGGCAGAAAAAGAGAAAAAAAGAACAAGTGCAACAAATATGAAACAGTTACCAGGCTTTCCTGGTGGTGCCGTGTTAAGAATCCACCTGCCAATGCAGGGGACATGGGTTTGAACCCTGGTCCAGGAAGATCCCACATGCCACGGAGCAACTAAGCCCGTGTGCCACAACTACTGAAGCCTGTGTGCCTAGGGCCTGTGTTCTGCAACAAGAGAAGCCACAGCAATGAGAAGCTTGTGCACCACAGTGACGAGTAGCCCCTGCTCGCCACAACTAGAGATAGCCCATGTGCAGCGACAAAGACCCAATGCAGCCAATGAATAAATAAATTATAAAAAAACAGTTACCAACATGGTAGATGTTAATCCAACTATATCAATAATCACTTTGAATACGAATGGTCTAATACTTGTACCAGCTAAAAGACAGCGATTGTCAGAATGAATTAAAAACAAACAACTATGTGTTGTCTATAAGGAGCTTTAAATATAAAGCCTCAAGTTGAAAGTAAAGGGGTAGAGAAAGACTCGGCTAACACTAATCAAAAGAAAGCTGGAACAGCAGCTGTATTAATTTTATACAAAACAGACCTCAGAAGAAGGAAAAATTTCAGGGATAAAGAGGGAAATTACACGAAAAACACTGTGTTTGTGTGTGTGTGTGTGTGTGTGTATACACATATATAACTGAATACAGCAGAAATTAACACATTATAAATCAACTATACTTCAATAAAATAAATTTTAAAAAAAGAATTACATGAAAAATGTTGTCTAAGAAATCATAATCCTTAACGTGTATGCATCTAACAACAGTGTCAAAAGGCATGAGGCATAAACTGATAGGACTACCGGGAGACAGAAACACACAGTTACAGCTGAAGACCTCACAGCCCTTTTTCAGTAGCTGACACATCAAGCAGGCAGAAAATTAGGGCACAGTTGATCTGAACAGTGCTACCAACCAACTTGATCCAACGAACACCCTTGGAAAATTCCATCCAACAGCAGCAGGAACACATTCTTTTCAAGCTTACAAGGAACATCCACCAAGACAGACCATAAAAAACACCTTAACAAAATTTAAAAGAACAGAAATCATACAGAGTATACTCTCAGGCCACAGGGATTTAAACTAAACAGTCAATAACAGGAAGATAGCTGGAAAATCCCCGAATATTTAGAGCTTCAACAGCACACTTCTAAATAACCCACGGGTCAAATAAATCTCAACAGAAATTAAAATGTATTTTGAACAAAATGAAAATCAACATCACAATTTGTGGGATGCAGCGAAAGCAGTGCTTAGAGGGAAATTTATAGCATCTTAATGCACGTATTAGAAAAGAACAATTCAGAATCAATAAGCTTCCACCTTGGGAAATTAGAAAAAAAGCAAAATAAACCTAAAGCAAGCAGAAGAAAAGAAATAATAAAAATTAGAGTAGACGTCAGGTAAATTAAATACAAGAAAACGACAGAAAATGAACAAAACAAAAAGCTGCTCTTCGAAAAGTTTAAAACGTCCTACTTTGTGCTGTATGTTTGCAAAGGGCCATAGGAGAGGATGGCCAGAGATACCTCCTGGTTCTCTGAGCACCTATGTCTATGGGCTTTTTAACACCCACCGTCAAACCTGGGTCCCCAACAGCACACACATGCTGGGAGACCTTCCCTCAGCCTGGGGCCGGGAGAAGGTTGAGGGCTCTGTTGCCAGTTAGACTTTGGAGGCCCTTTCCTTGGCTATTTAGCTGATATCTTTAGAGACCTGATGTTTCAGTCACCTTTCAGAGCCATTTAAAAACAAAGACCAGACAGTTATGTATGTGCCAGGGCCCCAGTGTCTATTTTTAAAAGAGCCAAACCTACGTCGTGAACGTATAAACCCTCAGGGCGGCTCTGGTTTTTTCCCTAGAGGATTTTTTCTCCCTTTTCAGCTTGGAAGGTGGCAGGGCAGTTCCCAGGGTGCCCTCCAGTTTCACCTCAGTCATGGGCAGCTGGTGTAATGCCCTCTTGGATGCCTCAGAACACACAACAGGATGTGACTCAGGACTCAGAGATGTGAGTCAGTTTCCAAGGCGATGTGTCAGGGCGAGCCCTGGTGATGGCTTGCATCTCCCTGTCTGGGACCCCTGGAAGAAAGATCCGAGCTCCCCTGTGAACAAAAGGGGTGCTCCCAGATACTCCGCTGCTACCTTCAGAAGCGTGTGATTTCAGCTTTCACAGCCCCAGCGCCTGGGTCATTCTCTGCTATGAAAGAGGCATTTCCCTGGGAGTCCCACCGTCTGTCTGAAGTGCTGTTTCCTCCAGCCTATGCAGTACAAGCGTACCGCAGAGCAATAAGCAGGAACAGCGGTCACCTACGAGAGTGCCCAGGTAGACATTGATGAGCCTGGTGTTGCTATCAGTGAAACCCTCTGGTAACATGAGTCAGTTCCCACCGGCTCTGGATCCTGGAAAAAGAGAAGTTGTGAAAGAGCTCTGGTATCTGCCAACCATTTGTCTCCACGGGCCGCAGACATCTTGGTTAGTCATGTACAGCTAAGATGCATTCATTATTCCAGCAATTACTCTGTCGGGAAGCATCTAGCACCAAACTTGGGTAGAGGCCTGCCTGGGGATGCTGCATTTTAAAGGCTTTCAGGGCCTTGAGGGATTCCCAACCTCAGAGCTGACCAGTGGGCCCAGGAGGTGGCAGGCAGGCTGCCTGCCGCAGGGCAGAAGGGAGCTGTGTGGCCACGTCCCTACCCCGCACTGCCTTGGAGACGCGTACTCTGTAGCTGGCAGGGAGAGGCTTCCCGGCTCTTTGGTCAGGGCGCTGGGAGTCCAGAAAGCTGGTTCCTGACATCAGAGCTGCCCCCAACTCCGGCGGCTCGCCACAGCCCTTTCCCTCCCAAACCTCTCTTTCCTCAGCTCAAAAAATGGGGGTAACCAGACTCACCTGCCTCACAGGTGTGAGAGTTAATTACTGTTTGTGGAGCAGCTTTGAGAGCCGCAGATGAAAGGTGCTCTATAAATGCAAAGAGCGATTCCTCATTAGACTTGCCAGACAGTTCCCAGGGGAAACAGTCCAGCCCTCACCACGAGGCCTCTCCCCTTGGCCAGATCAGTCTGAGCCACGTCTGGAAAAAGGCTCTGGACTCAGGCACACTTGACTCCTAGGCAGGGTTTGGGGATAAGTCACTGGCTTCTAGAAAAGACGGGGGGTCTGGATAACACCTCTGATACTCTGCCAGCACTGCCTCCCTAAGTCGGAGGGAGGGTGGCTTTCAGGTCACAGCGGGTGGAGGGGTCTGGGTTCCAAGAGAAAGGAAGGCACCTTCTGCCCTCTGCTCTGTCCTCCCCTGCAGACAAATTACTTCCCTGGATTTTGTCAGACAAACATCCATGGCAGACATCTTAACCATAAAGATTTTCTGCACCCTCACTTTCTGAACGGCTGCCCCGCCCCAACTTTCCAGCCCCAAACTGATTCTGCAGACTGGCTGGGGAAATTCCCGTCAGGCCAGGCCATCACGGGCAAATTCAAACTATTCCATGACTGCCCTGCCAATTTCTGTCCATTCCTCCATGTCTGTCTCCACCAACAAGAATCTCAAAATATGGAGGGTAAAGATGGCTCTCTGTCCCCAGCCACTTATTCTGCACCTCTGCCTTCTTTGCTGGTTCTCGAAAGGCATGAGCCAGAGATACCTGTCGAGGGCTGGGAAATCTCAGGTAGCTTTTGGTTTGGGACCCAGCCCTCGGCGGCAGGAAATGAGGACCCTTACTCACAGGAGCCAAATTACTGACTCTGCAAAGCGGGCAGCTATGAGTGGGAGAGACACAGCACCCCCCGGACTGCCCACAGCTAAAGAAACTGGATTTGATGAAGGAACATTCCACCGAGGGCAGCGCATGCTATAAAGGGGACTGTGCAGGTTTGAGAGTCTTGTTCCGTGACCCAGGGCGTGAGACTGTCAGAGCCAAGCCGCAGTTGCAGTCCCAGCTGACCATGTGCTGATGGCCGGAGGGGAGCCTACGGGACTTCCCAGGGAGGCAGCAGCCATCACTCCCACTAAGTAGATACAGTAACAGCCGTCCCTTGGGCAGATCCTATTAAGTAGCGTGGCTGAAGCTTTGCCAGGGTCCTTGAAATGCCTCAGGGTGGCAGCAGGCAGGAAAAAAAAGAGTGATGTTATCGTTGCGATCCGGGGCCATAGGATGACCGCCCCTGCCCCATGAGTTGTCAGTTGGAGGATGCTCTTAAGGCTGCCGTGGAAGGACATCTGATGCACAAACAAGTACCCGTGAGGCCTTTCTGCAGCCTGGCTTCCTCTGAGGCCCCCCACCCAGCTCTGTGCTAAACTTTTTACTTTAGCACTTAGGCGGTTTTGTAAAAGGTTAGACCTTTTGACACATTTTATTGTATTGTGAGGTTTATTTATTTGTCGTAAAGTCATGATGCAAATCTATTCCACCATACTTTCTTGCTCCAGGCTGTAGCCCACACATACTTCAAAGCCCATCCAAGCAGCCTCTGTCTTGTGCTGTTATCTGACATGCACTCTAATGCATCCTTACTGGATTTTACACCGGACACTCTGATTTTAAGCAGCAAACTCGGAAGCATAGCATTCCAATGAAACCAGAGGAAGAACTCATATGAATGGGAAAAAAGGCGTGCAGTGAGTACCATCTAGAGAATGCTAAAAGAGAACATGAAAGAAGCTGAACTATCCGTTGGTTTCTCTTGGCTCCAAACATCTCCAGGTTTTGGGAACCTCATTCCTGAGCTGCCCCGCAGGGAGAGAGGGCCTGGGCAAAGGCTCAAGGGCAGGGTTTTGGAGTCTGAGAGATGAGGACTGAGCCCCTGGCTTGCTCCTCACTCACTGTGTGCTAAGGCAAGCCGCTTAAGCCCTCAGAGACTCAGTTTCCCCACCTATGAGGGGGGTTAGGGGAGGGTGAAACGGGATCCTGACTCCAACACTGCTAATGCACTATCTGGCTCCTTCCAAATCTTCTCTCCCCGTCCCTTCAGAGAAAGATTCTGTGTCCAGAGGACCCACTCGGTGCCATGCAGGCCCCAGTGCTCCACGTGAGGGAGGAGGGGAGGCACAGCCCCATGGAATTGCCAGGACGAGACCTGCCTTGGCCTTGGCTGGAGGTCCAAGGTGCAAAACGCTCCCAGCCCTTCACCCAGGAAGACATGGTTTCACCATTGACATGTGCACCATTCCAGCAGCACCTACGTAGACTGCGAAACGAAACACGAGCCCTTTCTCCCGCCAAGAACCAGCCTCCCTCAGAGGGAGCACCGCGACCACCCTGCGGAAGGCACCTGCTGGCCGCAGCAAAGAAACCAAAAGCTGAATCTTGCAAATTGAGGATGCACGCATGGTTCTTCACCTTCGGGGCTGGGACCCAGGTTGAATGGCGACCGCTCTTCAAGAGATTCTATCCACACTCCCAGCCTGAAGTGCAGTAACCCCCAAGCTGGAGCGCCTGCCCCCCCCACCTCCCACACTCTTGCTGGCCAAGGCAGCAGCTGCCTCGCATTCTCCTGTCCTCCCCACCTGTCCCCACTGGCCTGTCCCAGCTTTCCCTTCCTGATGTGCACGCTCCTCGTCTTCCTTTCCCAAACATCAGGCCCGGGCTCCTGGGATTCCCAGCAGCAGGACCAGGAGGCCAGACCCCCTTGGGACATCACCCGTCTGCATCCCTCTAGCATCCTTTCTCCGGGGCACAAGAACCCTGCACCTGCCTCGAGGGAGAGCCAGCACTGCACGGTTCCTGGCCGGCCCTTCACCTCCAACACTGCATGTCCACGAAGCTCTGGGAAAGTCTCTGGATGTCCAGAGCAATGGGTTTCTCGCTCTTAAAGGGCACTGCCATCCCAGCTGGCCCCGATGCATTTTTTCCTCCCATTCCGCTGCGCCTGAACTAATGACACATCGAGGCAGCCTATTCTCCTCATTTAAGGAGGGCCCTTAACCCCCGCGCTGGGGACAGGAGACACACGGACTCCCATCTTTTCTGTCGGTGGCCTCGGGGAGATGGCGGGACGGGCAGCCCTGAGCCCAGCATCCTGCTTCGTTCCTGAACCTGACACCCTCCAGCCCCACCAGCTCTGGTTCACTTTTTGTAAACATGCTTTTTCAGGAGTAGTGTTTATTATATGTCTTCAACGCAAGCCTGCTCCATACATTAAAAAGCCCCCGGAGAAGTGGCTCCCTTACGCTTCTCTTTGTTTTTTGAAAATCGTTGACTACTGGGATATTTGCCCTTGGAGCAGCAGTGAGGAGAAAGAGGTGCGCTGTCTGGTCACTCCGTGGCAGGTTCCTGTGCCACGATAACTGGGGGTCTATGACTTGCGAGCAGGGGAGGGGGGATCGCTATCAGCTTCCTCTGTGGAAGCCTCCTGCCCCTCCTGTGGTCTCCCCCTGCCTCCCCACCAGATCCACACAAAAGGAGCCGACTCACCTAAGTCTGCAGCCATTGCACACCCCCCAAAGAACTGCCCTTGACATGAACTAATTGGGATGGCGGTAGATGAGTGGTACAGGTTGCTGAGGTGGAGTTTCGCAGCATCAAGGAGGCCTTTGAAGATAAGAGCCGCGTGTGCTTTCATAAGCTCATCCCTGGTGCTCTGAACAAAGGACGCAAACTAATAAAGTCAGATTCATCTGGGGGCAATCCACACTCACAGAGGAACATCACCCCAAACTCTGATTCAGAAAGGCAAATGGAAATCTGCCGGAATTCTTTTAAACTCCAACACAGACCTCGATTTAAAAACTGACACACACACACACACACACACACACACACACACACACACACACACACACACACACACACACACAACTCTGGGTAATAAGCAGACCTCTGATGATCTAAAGATCCACAGCTTCATGTATTGACTTAGAGAAAGTAAATGGCATTTCAAATACAACCTTCATACTTTAATAGATGAGGTCACCCTGAGAAAGATGATACTGTGAGCCCAGCAGTGGGAAACCTCCCTCCAGAGAACCGCTTTGATTTACAAGGTCACGGAAGCCTTTCTCAGAGAAGCAGGAGGTTTTTAGTGACTTGGACTAAAGTGAAGATTTTTTTTTTTTTAATTAAAAGCCAAGTTTGAGAGAGCAGACAATTTGAAACTCTTGCTCAGCAACAGGGATGACCCCGGAGAACAGGGATCCAGGCGGCCTGCAGAAGTCAAGGGTCAGCACTGCTTTACTGCTGAGGATAAAGGCCCAAAGGGCTGCCATTTGTGTCCGACACTGATATCCTGTGCGGACCGCCTGAGCTCTTGTGAATTTCCCAGGTGGGTTTCAACAGGGGTGGTTTCTCCTCCAGGGCATGCCGGACAATGTCTGGAGACGTTTTTTGTTGTTGCCACTGGGGTAAGGGATGCTATTGGCATCTCGTGGGTGGAGGCCAGGGGGTCGTATTAAACATCCCCAAGTGCACAGGATGGCCCTCCCCACAGCAGGGGATGATCCGGCCCCAAATGCCAGTGGTGCCTTAGGGAAACCCGGCCCAGGGTAGGCACGCACCTCCCCCATGTCAAACCAGGATGACAAAGCCAGATGCCGTGACTTTCAGAGGTGCCCCCAGACTCAGAGAAATTTAACGCAGCACGTGCCCTGAGCTGAGTACAAATGAAACTGAGGGGTGTGCAGAGATAAGGGGTGTAGCGGGCACCTTCTGGAGCCCTTCTGGGAACCCAGAGGTGGCTGGAGACCATCTGTCTGCCGTCATGCTGTGGCCAGGACTCTGTCCCCACGCCAGCGCTTGGGACAGCCGCTTTCTCACAGTCTCCCGGCCTGGCACCCAGAATCGGAGCTGGTGTGCCGAGCCCCGGGTGAGGCAGGTGTAAACGACCAACAAGATCCCTCCTGAGCTGACCGTCGGCTTTGCCACCTGGGAAGGGACAGGCTAGCGCTTGCCTCTCCCGAGCTACCCAGGCATGAGTCACATGTAACCAGATGATGATGCAAATCACTGTCAACATTTCTAAGGTTTCATTCCAGCATCTCATGGGATGAGAGAGCGGAAAGCAACCTCGGAGCCTTTCTGAGCCAGCCCCATGTCGGAGAAAGCCGAAGCGTGGCAAGGGGAGATGACTGTGACTCCCTGTTGTTCCCCATGGCAAGTTAATGACAGGGCAGGGACAGACCTTCTTGTTCTTTGTAGAGTGCTGCTTTTACTGTGTGATGATTGAAGCCATTTCCCCCTGAACCTAGTTACCATATACTGACAAAACGAAGAAACTGGTCTAAGCTTAAAAATACACACACACACACACACACACACACGTAATCTGCAAGTACAGTACCCTTTGGGTGCTGGGGAGGGGTACCTTTTCCTGCTAACAGATCTGGGATTCTGAGCTTTGTGGGGCTGGCTGGGAGGCCCTTACTCCATTTACATCTCAAATAAAAGTTGATATCTGTTGCTGCTATGAAATCATGAATAACACAACTCGAAATTAGGGAGGGAGGGAGGGTACCATTTCCCTCCCGCCCCCCGACCGTGTATTGGGGGTGGTCGCGGGAGGCAGGAGGCAGGCTTCCAGAAACGGAGGGGGCAGCAAGGATCACATTGTCACCCTGGTTCTGCCTTTTCTCCTAATAGCCTTCAACTGCCAAGGGGCTGCAACCAACGTGCTGATTTTAAACCCTTTTATGGAAAGTGCCATACCCTCTTCTGCTCACATCACTTAAAATAATGAGTTAGGCGCACTTGTATTAGTCTGTCTTTCAAGTGGATTAAATTCATGGGCTCGTTCTCCTGCAGTCTCGCAAGCTTTGGCCTGGCTGTCTGAACCTCCAGATTAGACAGACGAGCACATGCCAGACGGCAATGAAACGCAATTACCTAGGCAAACTTTTGAAGGATTTGAGCCCTGGGGCGCAGGCTGTTTACGACAGACTAAAAGCACCGTTTGTACTGAGCAAGACCAGTTGCCTCTGTCTTTTCGAGTTCTGGATCCTACCTGCCACTGGACTCCAGGCAGGATTTCTAGGGGCCCGATAACATCAGGCTTCTGTCCGCACCTCAGCACCTCGGGGTCTTTACTCTGTTTTTCAACAAGAAAATGCAAGTACCAACAAAAGCCTATTATAACCTCTCCCTTTGTGTTCACTGACTCTCTCTCATTGGTTTATTCTTTTGGTATTGTGTACCACCCCGAGAAAAGGCAGCGAGAAATCATCCTATAGCTAGCTGCTTGGCTCTGTAACATCTTTGGAAATGAACAACCTTTCCAATAAACAGGAGCTTCCTGCCGTCTTTGAAAAAAATAGCAAAGCAGTCTCAACAGCATGCCTGAAGTACCTCCCCCTTGATTGGAACTGAGGGACCGAGGGAGAGGGGGCAAGAGAGAAAGGAAGGTTGATAAGGAGGGGGTGCAAATGGCTTTCCCGCTGCTGGTCCACACTTCAGTATTTTTTTCAGATGGAGACCAGCAGGGCCAACAGATGGGTTGGAACTGTCCTTCGTCTACCAGCTGAAAACTATGACAGTGAGAGGGGGCCTGGGGGGAGGGGGTTACCTGGACTTCCGTAGTCCTGTCAGGCACAGAGTGAAGCCGTCGAGGTGGCAGCAGTGAAAGCTCTCAGTGTTTTGGGACCCGAGGTCCTGAGGCCTGTCAGTGGGTCACTTTGGGCAAGAGGCTGTGATCAGGGGTGGGAAGATAAGAGCTAGCAAGATAAAGAGTGAACTTGGAAGGATGGGTTTGGCAAGTGCTGGAACCCAGAGGAATCTAGGGATGCTTCTGGGGAAGAAGGCTACACGGGGACACCTGAACACAGGAGGAGGGTGCAGAACACAGGTGCCGAGGAGATGGTGGTGTGGTGGGGGGAGGGTGTTATGAGGAAGCAGTGGACAAACAACCTAGTCTTACCTTGGGGTTCAAATCTGTAATTAAACATGTGAACCCAGATTCAGGCATTTGAATAACAGGCTTAGGTGAGCTGGCTGAGGAGCTGAATGATGGGAAGGAAGACACGAGAGAGTTTGACTTGGATGGGGAGGGGACAGGGTAGCTCTCTAGCATTAGTTAACAGAAGCTGTAGAAAGTAACGAGAGCAGTAGATTAAGAAGCATAGAGACTCCCCATTTTCCTCTGCGTCATAAAAGTGGAGAGGAAGGGCCCAGGGAGGGGTAGGTGTGCTGTTACCTGGCGTCCAGCTGGGCTCTGGGAAGTGGAGAAAGAACATATCACGAAAGCAAGAAACGAAAGCACCGAGAGTTGGTACTTTGGGAGGAAGGGAATCGTTTGGGGCAGGAAATTTTGAAATTGAGATTAAAACCTGCAAATCCTGAAAGCAGGGAACATGCTTCCTCAGTGACTCCAGCTGAACCCTTACCCTGGAGATCCGGGCCAGGGTCGTGGGGTCTGGAGATGTGGGAGAGAGAGTTCCTGCCTGCCTGGAACTTCTAGGAGAACTTATTCTCGGAACTGTGATTCCAGATGGGGAGGAGAGAGGGCAGCTGGGTGGGGCTCCGTGTGGACTGTCCGAGGGGCATCCCTCGGTGGGATGATCTCGCAGCACAGAGGGAAATCTCTCTCAGGTGCTCACTCCTGGGAGCCCATGACAGTTGGAGAAGCAGCAAACGTGCACCCATCTGTGGGGTATCAACGCACACGTACGGGGAAGGGAGAAGGAGAAGTGAGAGGTCCCGACAGAAGGGTCCAGAAGTGGAGAGGGGATCAGTTTGGTCCTTGGTGGGGATGAAGATATCCTGAAAGAGCTGGGACAGGATTGGGGGAGGTGGAAGGGGTGAGGGGTAGGGGTTTTCTGGGTGGGCCGCCAGCATGGAGCAAAGCAGGTGGGCAGGGCTGGCCACAAGTGTTCAGAGCCCAGAAGTAAAGGCGGGTAAAAAGATAGCTGCTCACAGCATTGACGACCCAGCCTCCCTCCGGCTCGTCTGCTGGCCTTTTGGTCATTTCAGAGCACAGTGGGCTTAGGGAGGAACATCTTACGGCCCTGAGAAGGCAGGGCCTCGGCTGGAAGGGGAGCTATGAAATCAGTGGTAGAGGTGCTCTTTGACTTCTGGACCAGGCCCTCTGTGGCCATCAGATGTGGTAACATCTGCCTCCTCCACAGGCGATGTCTTTAGACAGGATGGGCTCAAGGAGGAGCCTGAGGGGTGGCTGGCAACGCTATCCCAGACTCCCTGAAGGCCAAGGTCTCAGCAGCGATGCCACCTCCTACTACACTGCACAGTGTCTTCATATGTGTTGTCAAGGTCACATGCAAGGTCACAGAGAAGGGAATCAAACCCAGGTTGGAGGGGAGCCAGACGTTCCCAGATCTTCCATCACTTGTTGCCGTTTACAGGCCTCACTCTGCTGTCCCTGAAAAGTTGTTCTTTTGTCCCTTTCGGGACGTTGGCTGATATTCATATAGAGATAGTACTAGTTAAAAGTGATTGATACTAAGAAAACAGCCGGGCCCCACTTCCCCTCAGCTAAGTCCTAGGTCTCAGTTCTACCCTGCTATGTCTCTGAGGCTGAGGTGACGAGATTGGGCCTTAGTGCTGACACAGAGTTTGCAGGTGAGGAGGGTGGGGCCGCCTGTTTCTTGTTGGAGAATAAGCAGGATGGAGTGACCACTGGTGCCCAAATGCCTCCCAGCTCAGGTAAGAGCCTTGCTTATAGAGAAGGGGGCTGGGAGGTGTGGGCTACCCGAGCCCCCAAGACGTGACAGCTCCACGGGCGTGGAACCACGCGGGGCTCCTGCACGGGCTCCCCAGTGGGAGGGCTTGCAGAAAGGGGTGGTTTTTTATAACTGGACAACTCCTTTCTGGACTGTTGTCCTATGGATCTTTACATCATGCATTCCTATGAAGAGAAAGTCATTTCAGGACGGCTTTGACCAAATAATGAGTCCTTGGAGCTACTGGCCTTGAGGGGCTCCAACCTTGACCCAGAAGAGGTCCTGCCCAGGGGCCACCTGGAGTTAGGGTCTTGGGAGAACTGGACTTGCAAAAGGTCCGCAGACTTAAGTGCTGGTGGCCGGCTCTGTCCTCTCTGTTGATGACAAGGGACAGGAGGGCTGAACTGGGATGGAACAGTCTGTGGATAAGGACAGAGCTAAGGACAAAGTTCTTCTGCTTTCTGCTCCAGCCCCTGACACGTCAGCAACAGAAGGGAAACCAGGAAGAGAAGACCCCGTGGGAAGAGCTCAAGTGTCAGCCCTGGCTGGGGGGCTCCACCCCTAGCTAGGCACCTCGCATCCCCACCGCCTTGCTCAGCTCAGGTGGTGCGTGAATTCCTTCTCCAACAGGCCCCGAGCTCCTTGTTTTGCAGTAAGGAATTCTCCTTCATAAAAGGGCTACTGTTGGTATTGTTTATTTGTTTTTTTAATTTCCAAAAATAAGGAAAGGTTTATAAAGTGGGGGGTTGGGGGGGAGAGGAAGGAGAAGAGGGCAAGGGAGGCGGCGACCCCAGCATGTCCCAGGCTCGCCTTGGCTTCTCCAGGCCCCCAGAGCCCCCTCCCCTCGCTGTTCTGAATGTGAAAAGTAAGCAGCGTAAGCCGCCTGGGCTGGAGATGCGTCTAACAAGGCCCTCATTGTCTCAGACAGGTGTGAGATTGGACTTGATTCGGGGCCAGCACCTCCAGTCCCAGAGCCAGCTCTGTGAGCCGAAAACATGCACCAACCCTCCAGTAATACCACTGCAGCCAGCCAGAGTCTCAACAATTTAAGGCTTAGCACACACAACATAAATCAGAGGAGGATGGACCAGCCGACCGGCAGTTTCTTGGGCGGATGCCTGCAGACTGTCTGCAGATCAGACCCTGCCTGTTTGGGTTATTTGAGCCTTTTTTTTTTTTTTTTTTTTTGGTAATATAAAGATGAGAAACAGGGTGGAGCAGCGCACAGAGGCACACTGGTGTTTGCCCTATCTTGTTCCAACGGCCCCTTTTTCTTCCTAAGTGCTGTTTTGAAGGGACTGCTCGGGAAGCTTCGCCTTGCTCTATCCAAATACTGAGAATGTGTTCAAGCTGGGCAGGAGAGGCAGAGGCAGAGGCAGAGACGCTCCAATATGAGAGCCGTCTGTGTGGCCTTCAGCAAGTCAGTTAACCTCTCTGGGCTTCCAACGTCTCCTCTAGCTAATGAGGGGGCTACCATTTCCTTCTGGTCTAGCTTTCTCCGATTTACTCATCTCCAGTGGTCACAAGTTCAGAGTCACTGTAAGAACCGCCTAAATCAGGAAATCATCACCCTTGAGAGGAAATTTACAACCCCACTGAATGCTGTTTGAATGGATTGGTTTCTTGGAGCAAAAGGTCCGTTATTGGCCTCCTCCTCTTATCTGTTCCTTAGGAGCCTGTGATCTTCAAAGCCCTAAGTCCAGCGCCCTGGGCAGGTGGTCAGGATGCTCCGAGAGCCCTGAGTTGTGGGAGATGAGGAGGAGATGACAGGTCGGTGCTGCGAGTCGGTGCAGGGCCTCAGGTCCCCATTTCTCCCATCGACTCTAAAGTAAGTTTCACTTAGGAGAGGCAGCTGCTGAGTCACAGAGTCTCAGCCCAGGAAGGGAGCCCAGAAGCCACCAGAAACGCATCTGGTCTCCACTCGTGGGACTCCTGTGACAGTCCTGGGTGGCTCTGGTCTGGCCGTTCGTGCCCTTGGCCCTGAATTCACCAACAAGGGTGTGGCCACTGCAGGGATGCCAGGGTCTGGCCGGGTGCCCGGGCCCTCACTGCCATGCACTGTGCGGGGAGTGAAGGGCATGGACTTGACAGCCTCCTGACCTGGGATGAGGGGACCGCTGCTCAGCCCGAGTTCCCCCACCCCCCCGCCACATTCCCAGAGCTGTGGCTGCGGCCCTGGCCCCTCTCACCCCACACCTGTTTGCTGGCCTGCTTCAGCCCAATAGCTCAGGCCGCAAGCAGGCTTTCAAGGCCCGGGCTTGTGGGCAGAATCAGCACAGGGAGGTATTTACTTCCAATCACACAGGAGGGTGAAACGCGGTTCAAAGAAATCCTCTCGTAGACGGTTCGTTCAAAATGCCGAAGAGGCCGACCATTCACATCCTCTGAATGCGTCCGATTCATGCAAGTAAAGGGACAGGTCAGGGGTCACCCCGACTGCTTCCAGTGTGGGCCCTGTGGTCACGGAGCGTCCTGTCAACCTCCCTGCAGCTGTCCTCCCCCCGCCCCCACCTTGGAGCAGGGTTGGGGACACTTGGTGGGGCTGGGAAGGACAGAGGGAGGCCTTGAGATGGGTGTCCCATCCGTGCCTTTTAAAAAAACCCCTACTGCTTCAGTATGAAATTCAACGTCGCAAAGATGGAGACACAAAGAGGCGCGTGATACCAGATCGAACCATGGGGACCCATCCTCCCATCGAGAAGGACGGTGAGAGGCAGAGCAGGAGTAGATGTCCTGATACGCCCTCTGTACTGACAGCAGAGCCCACATTCTGTGCATCCCTCTGCCCCCGCCCCAGGCAGAGGGACAGCAGGCCAGTAGGACGGGCACTGGACCAGGAGCCTCAGGACTTGGAGTTCAGGTCCGTCTTCAAGTGGACCAATCACTGATGCTCCCTGGGCCTCGGTGCCTCATGAGTGAAATGAAGGGCTTCCAGAAAGACACTCAAGGTCCCTTTCAACTGTAACAATCTTCCATCCCCATCTGACCCTGTGGAGCAGTGGGTGTGTGCTCTCCTGTTAGTTTACCCAAGAAAACCGAACTTGAACAAAGACAACACTAAAATAACCCCTGCCCTTGTCCACCCCAGGGCTATCATCACGCCTGGAAGTAAGGGGACACGGAAGGTCATTATCACAGAGCAGCTGTGTGGCTCCTAGGAGAGGACGGACGTGCAACGCCCTGGTGATGCACCAATGCCACCAACAAGAGTAGACAATAGCAATAATAGTAAAAAGCATAACACTGACCACTTACTGAGCATTTAAAGTGTACCGGGCTCTATGCTACATACTTGACAAAAGTATCTCTCAATCCCTGTGATGAGTTCATGCGGTAACGGGCGTAAATACGGCACACCAGGCATCCAGTGCTTTACGCATATTAACCCAGTTCATCCTCACAACTCTCCATCATTTTCGTGCCCATTTTACAGATGAGGAACAGCGGTGCACAGGGCTAAAGTAACTCTTGCAAGGTCACCTAATTAGGAAGTGGCCAACCTGGGATTTGAATTCCCATTAACTATATCCACATAGATCTTAGCATTAATCTATGGATCCACACTCTGCTTTCCTCATATACTGCATTCTGGGGGTTCCCATGATTTTTATGAGTCCCTTCTGATGGTAAGGTGGGAGGAGCGGCTCTATCCCGACTGACGGGATAGATGGACAGAAGAACCGGCATTCCACTTTGACATCTGCGGCCCACTGTGTGCTCCCACGGACGACCAGGGAGAACGTTTGAAAAATAAGAGAAATTTCTTATAGATTCTCTAAGGCATCTCCCCCCGTGGCCCTCCCCACAAGGCGTGAAAGAATCAAATGAGGAAATCGGGAAGAGATTCTGGAATAAGAATAACAAGATTTCCTCTCCCTTCCACCTGAATTGGCCATCCGTAATTTTGCACAAATCCAATTCTAAAGTCATACCTTGTAATTTGTGGAAAATCATATTAAACAGATCCACGTCTGGGCAATGGCTTCTCCCATATAGCAACATATGGTGGCTCGGAAAGCCCAGCCACACAGCAAAAATATTACCAAAAAAAAAAAAAAGGGAGGGCCTCTTAATCAGGGGGCAGAGTGGGGGGCTCTGGACATCCCTCCTGGCTTCCTGAGAACATCAGGCGTTAATCCCTGAAAGCCGCAGAACCTACCCTGAATTACAGCCTGTTAGAGTTAGGGCTGCCTTGTTAATGGCTTTCATGGTAGGTGAGGGGCTAGGACTCATGTGGCTGCCAGCACCTGAGTGGGCACGGCAGGCAGGACCCTCAGGACCCCGCCGCACACCTCATGCGTTACTGGTGGTGGGGATTCAATGAACCAACAACATCAGTCATTCCAGACACGTGAGCCATAATTATCTTGTTACTGTCTTCAGTAAACGTGTGACCCAGGCAATGTCCTCGTCATTCTGCAGTGGCCCCGGCTCCAATAACAACCCAGATATAGACCCGATCACAGACATACGCTGCAGTTTCAAAGCTGGGAGGAGGACCTGCACTTTTCAAAAGCTTCCTCATTCATCCCAAAGATCCCAGCCCTGGTGGATGACCAACAGAAGCACGGCTTACAACTTGGGCAATGACGGTTGTTCCACATAGCAGGCAATTCACAACAAAGTGCGGATGAAGGTGAACAGACCCCGAGAGGGACGACCCAAATAAGTTGCCTGATGGGCAGCAATGCCAAGTCGAGCCCTTGAGCTTGTGCTGACTTTTACAGATATTTTAATAACTTTATCATCATATAATCTGCCATCTGATACGGACAGAGAGATGCACTAATGGAGCATGAGTGCCCGCAACTGTGCGCTAACCCCAGGAGATGTAATAGAACAATCATGTTCACTTCCTTGTATGACCTACAAGCTGCAATCACGAGTCGGGTTATTTCTTCCTGCCTTTTTACCCAGAGATATTCTTTTAAAACCTCCCAAGCAAGTGTATGTTTGTAGCCCTTCCCGAGATGCAAGGAGGAATTGGCACCGCCTAAGCTCTTTGATCTGGCCTTGGGATGACTTGGGTTGGGCACAGAAAGGTGTGGGGCAAAGAGAACTTCTTCTGCAGCAGGAACCAGCAAGTTACAGATCCGGGAGACTTCACTGCCCCCGATGGGTGAGCTGCTCACACCCAGGGTAGCACTGACTCTCCTGGGCTCCTCAGAGACCTGCCTCACAGGCCTTCCCTAGGGATGCCCTGCTCTTACAGCATCTGCGTGGTCACAGCCAAATGCCAGATCTGAAGGACCATAGCGCATCTCCTTCACGCTCCCAGAAGGACTGAGCTCCCCACTGCAAGGACCCAAATCCTGTTAGCCAGACCTGATAATACGGACTTATAGAGGCTCAGATTCAGTGACACTGGGTGGGGGACCAGTGGTGTGCACAAATAAGCCCTATTTCAGTCCGTGATGCTGTGTACCTTAATGCTCAGGTTTCACGAACTGTTAAGTGACATGAGATGCACTGGTCAGGGTCCCCCACTGCCTCTTCTGCCTTCTTGTCCACCCTTCTTCCAGGTGGGAAAGCAGGGGGTCCCATCTTAAGGAGGAGAACCACCTTTACAAAAGGGACAGTTAACTCTTGCTACTGATTAAAACTGAAGGATGTTTTCCCTAGTCTTGCAATAATACTTGGAATATTCTTAACCCTAAACCTGACCCTTAGGTAGTGTGAAATCATGGTGGGTGCTTGAGCCTGTGTCTGGAAGAAAGGACTGTCTTTTCCGCCCAATGACTGTCTCTCCTGCCCAGGGCTCATTCAGGGGTTTGGTGCCATGGTTTTGTTTTCCCTTGAGAAGCTTATTTCTTTTAAACAGTAAATGTTATATTCTGTGCCATTTGGGAGAGTCTGAATTAGCTAGCACTCAATCTAAAGACTTTCCATAGCTCGATAATGAAAAGTCAACTGGATAAGAATTGGCACATTCCATTTTCTTCCCCCTGTCACTCATCAGGAGTGCCCAAACAGAAAAAAAACATGATTGGCCAATGTTTGTTTTCAGGGTGAGTTCTATACTGTTTTTTAAATTATTATTATTTTATTTACTGTGGCTGTAACCGAATCTCTCGTATCAAAACATCAAATGTTCTGCCAGAGGAGATTATGGAAGAAAAGTCTATGCTAGGAAACCAGGTTTGTCAGTGAAGATTTTATTTACAGGAGTTTTGCAATAGGGATCTTTAATCTCCATAACAATTGAGCTGTTCTAAGGCTTTGAAAGCAATTGTTCAGTAATAAGAAAGCTCATGTAGGGCTAAGGCTTTGCGAGTAAAATGTGAAAATATAATACAAATATACACTGAGGTGGCTCTGAAAAGTTGAGAACCCCCCTGCCTCTGTACATCTTCCCCCTAAAAGTCAGGCTGCAGTGCTCTGAGGGTCAGAGGGAAGTAAGGGAAGAGAGCCGTAATTACAGTTCCTCAACATTATTTAAATCACCCATGTTAAATTTTCAGGAGCACTAAAGTAACTGAATCACAGAGGGCCTGCATTTCTGTTCCATGATGTGAGGAAAAACAATTCAAATGAGCAAAACCAACTCCGTTTGGAGAACTATAACTGACAAAAAACCACAATGGGTCGTTTTTTCACCAGAGCCTTTTTTTTTTCTTTCCGTATCAGCATCTATTGTTTGCCCCTCTCTTGGTACAAACTTTTGGTAAACTTTGATATTACTTCACGGCCACAGTCAAAGTTTCGTTTTTAAATATCCAAATGTGAAAGGCTATCTTCGGGTGATTTGTAAATGTGGGATTATGAGATGCAAAGTAAATCGCTAGCCTTTCGCAATGGGTTTCTGGTCAACAGTGCCTTGCAATAAAGCCATTTTTAACAAGGCAGCTTGTTCAAAACAAGAGTGATATGCCGAGCTCCGGGCGGTCACATTCTTGAGTCTGTCCCAACTGGCTGGCTGTGGTCTCCCGTGTCATCTTCTGTCCCTGTGCTTACTCCCGGCCACGATGTCATGGCTTTTGGGGGCCAGGGCAAGAGGCACCCAGCCCTCCTGTCTCCTACTTTTCATCGCTCTCATGGTACAAGGAAGGACCCCCTTTCTCTACCACTGTTGGGCTCTCTGGTTCCATCAGCATAGGTGTGCTAGAAAATGTTAAGAAATATCTGATCTCATGTAGAAAAAAAAAAATCATACATTCTTGTGGCTGGGAAATAAAAGTACCATGATACTAGTTCTAGCAAATGATGGTTCGAAGTGAGAGTAGCCAGAAGACGTGATTGAGGCTTTCAGGCATAAGTCACTGAGTTCACATCTACCTACCCATCATATCTATTCTGGGGGAGTGGACAAGGGAAAGTTATCTCTGGACTCACCTGATGCCCTGTATCCTTTCTACCTTGGTGTAATGGGTAGAATGGTGGCCCTGCAAAGGTATGTCCATGTTTTGACCCATGAAACTGTGAACGTGACCTTATTTGGAAAGGGGGTCTCTGCAGATGTAACTAAGTGAAGGATCTTGGGATGAGGTCATCCTGGGTTAGCCTGAGGGGGGAGCTATGCCAATCACAAGTGTCTTTAGAGACAGAGGGGGAGGTGACACAGAGGAGGAGGCCATGTGATGACAGCGGCAGAGACTGGAGTGATGCAGCCACAAGCCAAGGGATCCTAGGAGCCACCAAAGGTTGGAAGAGGCGAGAAAGGATCCTTCCCTGAGATCTTCAAAGGGAGTATGGCACCTTGATTCTGGATCCTGGCCTCCAGAACTGTAAGAGAATCAATTTCTATTGTTTTAAGCCACCAAGTTCATGGTAATTTGTTACAGCAGCCACAGGAAGCTTAATACACTTGGCTAGGTGCTGCTGATCATCACTGCCCACAGTTACTAGGTGTTGCCCATGGGCTGGCTCTCACGCCCACTGCCTCACCTTTCACAGTGGTTCTAGGATCTCCAAGTATACTTATTACTCCCATTTTGCAGACAGGGAAACTGAGGCTTTAAGAGGTTAAGCAGCTTGCCAAAACTCCTACATTAATACGTGGCAGAGGCCAGTTTGGGGCCAAGGTGGTCTGCCTGTTGAGCCCTCATTCTTAGCCACCAGGCTCTGCTGTCTAACTTGGCCATGAGATTTTTCAGCTTAACCTTCCTGCTGTTGTACCATCAATATCAAATAAGTGCTCCAACTACAGCTTTGTTAAAAACTTACTCTTCTGAACAAAACTTTTGTGTATTTGTGTGTGTATGTATAGTGTGTGCTGGTCCGTAGATCACAAGAATGAGGGAACATTTCAGAACATATCAAATCCACGGAAGGAATATTTTATCATTAAAATCAAGCCCTAAAATGAACCCTTCATTCCTCTAATTAGGAAAAATGACCACAGGCATTAACAACATGCTCCGGAAAGCATGGTCTGATCACCCTGAACGACATCCATGAAAACACTTGGTCTGAAAATGTGGTCCCGCTAAAACGTGGTTTATGATTACTAGGGCACTGACAGCTCGCCAGGTTGGCGGCTCCTTTGAAGGGCTAGTTTATTAAGTACTTAGCTGAGAGGTGCTTGTAAATACATCACAGGCATTTGGAGCAGCGCTGTTCAAGGGAGTTCTGTGTCAGTGACCGTGCAGTCCATGAATAGAGTGCGGAGGAAACGTAAGGCTAGCCGCCACTCTGAGCACCGCTCTCTAAGTTACTCCAGGCAGCAGATGGAAAGCAAGGGCAGCTGACACGCTGCAGCCACAGAAGCCACGACAAAGGCCACAGGCAGACCAGGAAGCCAAGGCCTAAGGGCCTTTTTTAAAGGAAAAAACAAAGACTTCGCTTTCTCCCTATCCTTCATCCCCATTTTTTAAATGTCTACGATGAAATTGATTAGCTGAACTTTTCAAGCTTTCCTTAAACTTCGTTCATGTTGCATCAGCCAAGAAGAAGGAAAACAGTACCAGTATTCCTCTAGTTCTCTCAATTCATCTAGTTCTAGTAACCTGTAACCTCTCTGCCTGCAGGTGAGAAGAGGGGTGGGGATGGGGTTGCATCGCCCACCAACCTGCTTACACTCCACGTGAACGCTCTTCATTCTGCGTCCATTCCACTGTTTTTCTGTTCTTTCCTCCCTCCCTTCCTTCTTACATTTATTTATTTCTATTTATTCATGGGAACACCTGATTCAGGCTTGTTTTCCATGTAAGATTCTGCTGTTGTAGACCTTGAAAGGCTCTCAGACTCTACTACACCTAGATAAGAGTTATTTTTAGATCACTCCCTTTTCATGTTCAGAGCATGTCTTATAAGTTGATTTCTGGCACTCTGAATATTTTGTGTCACCATGACCATTTGTAGATTTACATAGAAGAATGTCCGGTGTTTGACTGATGGTAGCCGCTACCTCCAAGGTATTCCAACAGCCCCCTCCGTGCCCCCCCCACCCCCGCTACTTTGTTTTTGAACTTCTAGAATTGCTAGAAGAGAGAGGAAGGAGAGAGACAGAGAAAGAGGAAAGGGAAGGGAAGAGATGTTGTGCATTTTGATATTTTACCCCTGAGGCTGGAAAGGGGATTTATCTCTCCTACAGAAACGTGAAAAGGCTGTTTTTTTTTTTTATCTTTTGTCAATCCAGCTGATAAAGATTGACATAAGTAACCCGGTATAGCCAAGAAAGAAAGTCGATTCAGTATCTCAAAAAGTGACACAGACAACAGCACCGGAAAATGGTGTTTCCAAAGTAGCTTTAACTTGTAGGGTAAATCACTAGCAAAACAAAATCATTTGGAATAGTAAAAATCAGGAGGTGATTTAAGAGGTCAAGACCCCTCTGGCCATAGGGATGTCTTAGAGCAAGGCACCCACCCTCCTGAAAGCTGATGAGATGTTGCCAGGGTTTGGAGGTTAAGAAGGCCTTGGTCCTTGGATCCCACAAGAGAGACTCTTTCATGCATGAAGGCTAGGCAGTTGCCCCAATGAAGTAAACAGAGCAGCTGGGAAGTCCTCTCCCTGCCCATGCATGCTTCCTTCACTCATGCTTAGAGAGTCATTATTCTGAGTTCAGTTTTCTTTTCTCCACATCGTTAAAAACAAATGCACATGTCTCCAAAGGAGAGAATTTACTGAGGTGCCCACCACAGAGTCCGGCCCTGAAGTTAGTATTAGAAACACCTAATGATAATAGAACATAGTCATTACAGGACTGCCGAGTGAATGACCAGCCCAGTACTGCTGCCATCTCCCTCTTGATGACTGGCATTTTACTTGACACCAGTCAACCCTGTGTCTAATCGATCCTTGATCCAAGAGTGGGAGCCTGGGAGAAGCTGCCAGCCACCAGCACTGGCTTTGGAGCCAGAAAGGTCTGTGTTTGAGTCCAAGTCCTTCACTTCCCATCTTGGAGATGTGGGCAATTGTTAACCTTGGAGGTTCAGTTTCTCTGTCTACAAACCACACCACAGGATTACAGGTACAACACAATGTATATAAAAGGTCTGACTTGTGCCAAAATAGATCATAACTGGTCCAATTAAAGAGTTAAACCTTGTGTCTTGATGTTGACGGCAAAACACACAAGAACAAAACCTGGCCTCTTAGTTTCTATGGTTTTGACAGTTTTCTGCACCAGTAGATTTCACCCCGTCTCCATTTTCCCAGAAAGGAGGGAGTTATGTAGCTTCAGTGTGGTTCATCATTTTTGGTAAATCAGGAGTCAGATTCTTAAAATTACTTCCTCGGGTTGCCTGAAGCCACCTCTCAGGCAGATGTGTGGCTGAACTCGCAGCATCGCCCTGTTTGTCTAGACTCTGCCCTGGTCCATCTTTTAAAAGGACATGTATCAGTTTCCTTTCCTGGGACTGTAAAAGAATGCTAAAACTCGGCTGTAGGAGTTCATGACGATGTCCTGACTTGCTTAAACGTGTAGCCATGACAAAATGGCTTTCTATTCAATTTTAAGACCCGATGAAGTAGGAAGTTGAAATTAACCTCAGCCCTTTTATAGCTGAAACCTCAACAAATAAACAGTGGTTTGGTGGCATGGCAACCTGGCCCCCTTTTCCATCTGTACCCTGCTTCAGATCATTCGAGATGTCTATTTTGAGTGATTCTCAAGCACACCTGATTCTAGGTAAATAGTGGCATTATTCTACATCCATGATTTTGTACTGAAGGAGTTAAAGGGCCAGGCATGACCCTCCGATGAAGTCCTAGCAAGACAGGGTGTATCAGCCTATCAACTTATGATCTCTCCGAGTCCCTAACTGCTGACAACTCCGCCAGGCTGAAAACATCCACACGTCAGTACAGCACTGCTGTAAAACTGCTCTGACTACTTTGGGGATGTTTTTCTTCCAACTACTGCTGCCATTTCAAAGAGAGCCATAAACACATGCTGAATTTTTATATAAAGCATCTTCTTAAATATAATATAGAAGCTCTAGCGCTAAGCTGGGAAAATAACCATTTTCCTACCCATCAAGAACAAAATGAAGGTTCTGGCTGAAAGAGATTTTACTGTTATCCCTGTTAACTTTCTAATTTCAGGCAAAAAGAAATCCCAAGGGTCTACTCAAAACAGGATGAGGGTAAAAAAGCATTTTCTTATGGAAAAAAAGAAAGGAAAACAAGTTTTACATGAAAATCTCCCAGATACTTATTTTTTAAAGGTTGTTCCTACCATTTTACAAGTGACGTTCTGAACGGCAAATCATATTTTGGAAAGAAAGAACATCAGTGATATAGTTAACACATTCTCTCGAGTAGCAACTAAGCCTCCAGGGCACTCTAAAAGCAAGTTATTATTATTTAGATGTTGCAGGAGTAAAAAGTTTTTAAAAGGAACAAGAACGGGGGTTAAACCTGATACGCTGCTAAGCGTACAGTATTTCAAAGAGCTGAGGAATGCCCGTCCATGGCGATGCCTAGGCCTGAGAGCTACTGACTGCTGAGGACAAGAATTCAACACCCCGCCCCCTGCCCTGCTGTTTTCTTTTTGGTAAAGAGAGTCTATCTGACCAGGAGGGAAATCAGATCTTTTTCACTCTTCACCAAAACTGAAACCAAGCAGAATTTATGGTGACGATTTCCACTTGCCCCCGTGTGGCTGAATTTTCCATTGCCTTTCAAAAGGCTTAACAGTTTTGGTTCCAATAGCAACAGAAAAAGGCAAATCCCTTTATCAACCTAGTGGTAGAAATGGTCAGTTATGTCATAAGAGAATAAGAGAACAGAAGTCTCCCCTTGGATGTCACAAATGGAATCCTGAAGGTGACATAAATGAGTGTAAATGGCCCTAGACACAAGATCCAGTCATCTCCTGGAGAATTTTATTCTATTTAAAAGAAAAGTAGCATTTTTCCCTCAAGCCCATCTCTCCCACTTAATGTGCCATTTGATCTAAGTTCTCACACACCCTTGCATTTTGGAATTAAAAAAAAAAATCAATATGCATATTTTGAATAAGTATGCAATGATTAAGCACCAGGAAACCAATGGTTTCATGGGACCTCTTCTTAAATTCACCAAAGATGAAACGGGAGATGAGAGGCGGCCCCCCGAAATCAAGCTTAGGTTTCTGTTGTCCACAAAAGGGCTACTGTACAGATAGACCACGTAACAGCTGCCTGCATAGCATCTTACAGGAGGAGTTCTCGGGGGATTTTCCACGCAAATAAAACAACCTCCCCCAGAACGATGACTGTGAGAGTGACTGGCAGGGGCCATCCGGCTCTGAGGGCAAGAGTGGGCATGGCTTTTGCCAGCCCCACAGCGGTAACCACAAAAGAAAGCTAAAGGACTTAGGATGCTTGCACATCTCACAATACAACTCAAACAGAGAAAACGCCCGGGGAAAGCTAATTTCTGCTGTGCCAGGAGGGTAAGGAGCGCGTCCCCTCCTGGCCACCTGCCCTTTCCCCCAGATGTGTTGCTTATCTCTTCCTTTGAGTGAAACAAGCCTGCTCCTTTGAGAAAGGAATCTTACTGCGACCCTATCGTACACAGCTGTGTCCTGCACGGCACCGAGAAAACGACTGCATTTCGGAAATTTGAAATGGTATCACAGAGCAAATAATCATTGACGTCAGTGCTTCCTACAGTGTAAATGAACTCTGTGTATTATCTAATTTGGCACAGTGGGTTTTATGCAATTATTGTATTTTACAGTGTTTTTGCAATTGCCAGCTAACCCCACGGTGGGAGGAGGGATAACCCGCATTCTTTATTGATTGCAAATTTACAAATTGCAATGAATACCCTCGATGGGATGGCGTCCAGACACTTCTCCTATTTCTTTATATTTTCAAAAGAACGTGTATTAAATATAAACCCCACAGATAATCAGTAAGAACTTGAAACATCCTGACCTTCACCTGGTTTGATGTATATGTGTGTGTTTTCAAGACCAGGAAGGTAAGAAATTAGCCTAGCCAAAGCTAACACTTAAAAAATTCAAGATATGATCTGCAAATCTGTATTTCTATATATCTGTCCAGATCCTGTCTATACCCTCTGGAGCAGTGCCTTTCAATCTGGGTATCTTGTTACAATGTAGATCCGACTCAGTGGGTCTGGGGCGGGCTAGAGACTGTGCGGTTAACAAGCTCCCAGGCTGCTGGTCCAGGGACCACCCTCTCTGGAGTGTGGAGGAGTAGCCATGATTGGTCTGGGCGGGTTCCGCCCGAGGGCGAGGTGGGAAGCGGGCTCCATCCAGGTACTTACCCTGCATCTGACTCTGAGGCTGAGGGTTAAAGGCAGTGGAGTGGTTCAAGGAGGCCCGAGGGTTGGGTGTGGGGGCTGGGTGGTGTGGGCTGACCCTCATGGCCGTGCGCCGCAGCTGCTCCAGTTCACTGAGCCGCTCGGAAAAGGACAAGCTCCCGGGCTTGGTCTGATCATCTAGTTTCTGACGATGTCCTATTGCGGGGAGGGGGTGGGGAGGGGAGAGGGAGGCAAGAGATCAGAAAATGTACTGTGGATTTGCTAAAATTCGGGCTTTCCTCGTCTTTCCCCTCCCTCTCCCGTCACCCCCCACGTGCATCTGCTGGAGATTTGCACATTTGGCTGCTCCCGGTGGGGATTCGGGGCCGCTGTCCCCACAGCAGACTGGGGCCCCTTCTGTCACACTGGTCACTGGGTGCTCCCCCAGACTGGGTCCCGGCACCCACCCTACCCCTCTGCACCCATCTCCACTGGGCGCAACACGGTGGGCACACGGGGCTCAGTGGCAGTGGTGATGGCAGGAGGGAGAAGAGGGGCGTTCATTGTTGGCACTTGGCCAGGAAAGGAGCCCTGCCAGTGGCATCGCAACAGCTGCCCCAACTGCACACCCCACCTCTGGCAGGTTTCAGAGGCAGCAAAGTGTGAGCCCCGGAGCTCAGTGGCGTGCCCCTTCCAACAGGAAATGAGGTGTGGCTGCAAACCCACAGCCCCAGGAGGTCAGATTTCCTGTTAAGCGCAGGGCACTGGCGGCCCCGCGGCCGGTGGGCCCTCGGCCGCTCTCCTCTGCTAGCAAGCTCTGCACGAGCATCCTTTCTTCCCGAAGCCAACTTCCCCAGCCTCGGTCTCATCCAGTCCAAGATTCCCAGCAGGCCGGGCCCACTGGAGCCCAGACGGGGCTGCAGCAGATTGGCCGAGCTTCCCCAGGGGTCTCAGGCTCCAAGGCGGGCAGGGGGGCCCCTCAGCATCCGTATAGACAGTAAGTGTCCTCGCCTTGTTCCTCGTCAAAATCTCTGTCACCAGGATGCAGGGAGCAGAGGCTTTTCACTGGAGAAGGGCCAGGGGGACTGAGCCTTAATCCTTCATTGAAATGTCTTTAAACTAGAGACTCAGGCCCGTCAAGCAGAGCTGAGGCTCCCATGTACTGATACAGCCATGGGGTGGGGTGGGGGGCGGGGGGGCAGTGGGGGCGGGGATGGTGGTGGGCTCGGCTGATTCATTCCTCTTTCAAAGAAGCTGCCCTCCTGCTCCTCCTCACCCCGGTGGTTCGAAAAAAGAGTCATCGACCAGTTTCACAAACCACCCCCCGGATTGTCGAGTGGCCTCAAAACAAGAGTGGAGAAGCAGGCTTTTTGGTGCCACCCTCGAGTGTCCATTCACACGCCCAACCCAATCCTCAGTGAGAACGAGGACGCCTCGATTCCGTGCCCCCTAGCCCACGGAGGGAGTGGGCGGAGGGAGAAGTACATTTTAGCCCAGCTCCCAATGGCTACAATTATAAAATTCAATTTTATAACTTGTATGATGGTTCCAAATCTCCGTGGTTTGCCGTTTCTTCCTGCTGCCAGGCCCCTTGGCACAGCTGACACCGTCTCAAATTCCAGACCAGAAAAAGGACCCGCTATACTGCAGTGATTTTATCATGAACAAGACCTGTTTCGCTCTGAGATGAGGAAAAATACTTAAGCATAATATTTGTGTAGTTCAAATGCTCGCTCTTTTCATGTGTCACCAAGGCAAATCTGGACTCTGATTCAGCCCTGCAGCCCACAACACTCGGCCCGAACACAGCCGCCTGAGTCACGCGGGCCCAGCACACATGTGACAGGCCTCTTACCGGCTGAGTATTTTAAGCACTGGCCTTGTGGGCGAAAGGCCATGGGGCCAGGTCCCGGAACAACCCCTGTCAGCCCTTTCCCTCAGAAGTATGAAAACATCTTTTTCTAGAACATTCTATTTCAGTCAATCATGGAGTCATTCGTGGTCTCTGGATGGAGCTTCCCTTGACTCCTCCCTCCTCTTATCTATGTGACACATCCTTGGCTTCCTGATGGTCAGACTGAAAAATCTGAAGTTTTCTTGCAGAAGAGCAAACGACTGCAACTCAAAAGCCATCCCGAGCATAATAATTCGGCCCTTTAAATGCCCAACATGGGACTTCCCTGGTGGGCCAGAGGTTAAGACTCTGCGCTTCCAATGCAGGGGTTTGATCCCTGGTCGGGGAACTAAGATCTCGCATGCCACAAAGCCAAAAATAAATAAATAAATAAATAAATGAATAAATAAATAAATGAATAAATAAATAAATAAATGAATAAATAAATAAATAAATAAATAAATGCCTACCACAACCTAATGCCTGGTATTAGGAGTCAAGGGGAGTAGATGGCAGGACAAATGATTCTGGAAAGTTCTACCACCTCAGAAAGAATGCCAGTTGGCAAAGTTATGGTGCAGAGGCTTCTAGCAGGTTCTGTACCCATTTCAAAACTTCACATTCCTTGGGCACCCAGTGGCATTTTTGAAGAACATCATGTCAAGGACAGTGGGTGATCCAGGGGAATGATATGTACCAGACCACTCTGAACACGTGGCATTCTGCATTTTGGAGCCTCCGCCAGCCTTTGAAGAGAGGCCTTCAATTGTGTCTGCCTCAGCCACCAAGCTTGGGGACCACGTGCCACCAAGAACCCAAACAGGAATAAGTCATGTCAGGTAAGCCACTACTGCAGGCAGGCACAACGTGAGATTCTTTTTTTATGAGACCCCTCTCATCGCACTATGCTTAAAAAGAAAAAGTTTCAACATGTGAGCCATTTCTCCACCAGCTGACACCTGCCAAAATCGTAGTCATTTACAGAGATTAACTGATGACTGTCTGCTTTAGCAGGAATGTTCAGGCATAGCTCTCAGAGAAAACAATTCTTCACTCTAAGCTATTTCCTAAGCCCTGAGAGTCGCAGGGCTGAGTTTAATGCCGGAGGAGGGGGTGATAGTTCATCCCACACCCTCCCCACGTGTGATGCTGGGCATAGGTAAGAGCATTACTGCCCTTCCAGGGAACCCTGAGCCCCTTGCTCACTGTTAGTATGAGAGAGCTGTAACACCAAGGCATGGGGGAAATAAGAAGCGTTATCATATTAAAGGTGTGGTTCTGATGCATTTATAAGCTAGATCAAAGGGAGACTTAATTCCTCTTTTCTGAAACCATCAGATTTCATGTGCCAAAGAGCAATATTTTGCGTGAAATATAGAAGCTTCCGATATAAACTTTCAAGCTGAGGAAAATGAATGCTTTATGTCTCCAGTTTCCTGTATCTGTGTGCAATTAAAATGTCAATTTGCTGCCTGAATTTTAAATACAGGGGTATGGAAAATGTCCACTATCAAATTCACTTTTCTTTTTTCTTACTGACTCCTCCTTCAGAGGGCAGCAGGGAATTCAACCCCGGATCAAACCTTCTGGTAGAATTAAACAATAAAGTCTAAAACACACGCATGTTGGGAGCCTGGCTTTTTGAACATGTTGGAAGTCAACTGTGTGTGTTTACATGGTGGTCCTGAAAATAGTGGCTACCTCAAGATTTCATGCTGGGACATCTTACTGAATCTTTAGCAGAGTTGAAAAAGATCCTAAATTATGTTTCTCTATTACTATTTTCACATTTTTGAAAAAGTACCTGATTAGAATTTTGTATATATGCAAAACTATACAAAGCCAAAAGAACAAACAAAAAGAATAAAAACAAATTAATTCCATCCGCTAAATTTTACTTCTTCATTCCAAAGACATATGTCCTGCCGTCTTCCAGAATGGGTGACCAACGGGCATCCCTAAATGTTAGGATATTTGTGATGGATAATGAGATCAGCTTTCAGTTTTCTGCTATAAAAACTAGGCTGAATAGGTATGCATATTTCACTGCCAAATGAAGTGCCTTTTTCAAGAAACCATTGTTAATCTGTGGCTGTAAGTAATATACAGCCACAGATACAACATAGATCATCCTCGAATTATAATGGGGTAATGTTCTGATAGATCTATCCTAAATTGAAACTATCATAGGCTGAAAATGCATTTAAAATACTTAACCCACCAGACATCTTAGCTTAGCCTAGCCTATCTTAAATGTTCTCAGCACATTTACATTAGCCTACAGTTGGGCAAAATCATCTAACACAAAGCCTATTTTATAATCAAGTGTTGACTATCTCAAGTCATTTATTGAATAATGAAAGTGAAAAACACAACTGTCATCTGAGTACAGAACGGTTGTGAGTATATCAGTTGTTGCTGATCCTTGAGATGGCACGGCTGATCACACAAGCATCACACCACACGTCACCAGCCCGGAAAAAGATCAAAGTTCACAATTTGAAGTACGGTTTCTACCAAATACGTATTGCTTTCACACCATCATAAAGTGGAAAAATTGTAAGTACAACCATCCTAAGTCAGGGACTGTCTGTACATAATCTCCTATGAAAGAAAACAGGTAAGGCTAAGTTGTCACCTTTTCTTGGCAAGTTCTGGTTGGAGAGAATCATTTCCTGATGATCAACATGTTAGTCCATGTTTCTGATATGAGTTTACTGGTTTTCTTGACAGATTCTCAGCAGACAAATTAGAAAAGGTGTACACTCAAAGCACTGTCATGATGAGCAGTTGAGAAAAATCGATGCAAAATAAGACCAAAAAGATATCTATCTATATATGTGTGTATATACATATCTATCTATCTATCTATCTATCTATCTATCTATCTATCTATCATCTATCTATCATCTATCTATCTATCTATCTATCTATCTATCTATCTATCTATCTATCATCTATCTATCTATCTCATTGTGATTCTTCTAAAAGGATATATGTTTTTCAAAAGATGTTTGCCAATCAGTCTGATACTAACGACATGTATCTGGATATAAAAACATTGATATCTCTTTCTTTAATTTGCTATTCTTTATGACTAGGGAAAAGAAACCAACGTGTGTTTCCTGGTTTAACACTCTGACTTCTGGGTTCTGGAGTCGTCAGTACCATTTAAAGCAATGGTACTGAACGCGGATGTGATCCTTCCTCAGAGCACCTTGCAGGTGAAATAAACCTTCCTAATTGCAAACCTATCCATCTGCTGGCTAACTAAATGTTCGTAAATACTGTCCCATATTATATATTGTGTATAGATTATATACACATAGATTTATACATATAGTTATAAACAGAGATTATATATAGATTTTATGTATATTATATACACAGTATATGATAGGATATAAAATATATACTGATACATGTTACTGTACTAGAATACATATTATCACACATGTTTACATATCATCCAACGTTACACACACATGGGTAGCCTAACGTCCCCCCCATCTCCTCCCATGTTGTTAAGCTTAGAGAACAGCACTGGAACAGGCTGGAATCCTTCCGAACTGGACAAGAGCTGGAGAAACTAGCCTCATCTTTTAACCTACATGTGGGAGCGAAGTTCAGAGACGTTATGTCATGCACCCAACCTCACACAGCCAACTGGAGAAAGAGGGCAGGTCTGAAAATACACCCACTCCCTCAACCTTCCCCCTCCCACCTCACGCTCCGTGTACCTAGAAATACCCATTTCCATGAACAGAGAGAAGAGGCACACAGCGTCCTGTGGTTGTGCAGCACAGGGACCCCGGGCACTTGCATGGTTCGCACTCTGCCTTTACAATCCCACTTCTGCTCCCGGCGCGTCCTTAGAACAGAAGAGAGCCAGAGCCGTGGGGTAACCCCTGGCGGAGAGCTGGGTCTCACACATCTGCAAGGGCATCAGAATCACCCGGACATCCTGGCAGGGAGGCATGGGGAGTTCAGAATAAGGTCCCCGTGATGCTGAGACTGCTGGTTCAGGCACCACCCTGGGAGCGTGGGTGTGATGCCAGTGACTCCTCCCTGTGGTGCACATGCTTCCAAAGTGCTCCTCATCTGCCGTGGGCTGGAAACTAAAACACCAAATATACCAGAACTGTTTAGACTAAGTGTCCATGGACACTGGGTGATGGCCTTGTTTTGGTGATAACTATTTTGTGGTCTTTAAACAAAACAGTTTAAATTCTTCAGTGTTCTGTACGGAGAGGCTGAAAATGCCAAAACTCAGCCTCTAGAGAGGTGGGTTGCGACCGTCTCTCTCCCACCATCCCTGAGATGACTCTGTGAGTCGCTGTTGCAATAATCAGGCAGATCTTTAAGGGGAACCCAGGATTCTCAAGTAGGAAGCGACTTCTGTCCTGCCATCCAGGGAAAGACTTTGGGGAACAGTAGAAAAGGGTTCCGTGGACCCTATTAGTCCATCCCAGAAATGCAGCGGCTAAGACATCTGAGCTGCCACAAGGATGGGGTGCTACTGCAGATGCTATAATCCTTCTCTCTCCAAGAGGAACAGCATGGCACCAGGGAAATGGGACTGCCAGTCTGGACGTTAATAACTCTCCACCTTAAATCTGCTTTTCCACCCAACTTTCCTGTGGACAAGAGCAAGTCTCTTCATCCCTCAGCCTCCTTATCTGCAAGCCTGGAATTAAAGGACTAAGATGGATTACTGTGAGGGGCTCTAAAAGCATTCACGGCAATTACATCGGCAGCGATTCTTCTCAACTGGTTCCTGTCGGACGACTCTAAGCAGGGGCTTTCCTGAACCACTTCATGTGACATTAGGACTTTCAGAGTTTTCTTTCTGTCTCTTTTTTTTTAGGCACATACCTGGCCTTTAGGAGCCATCAGACTGATCTTTAGAGCTCTATCTTGAACCTGGGTTTCTACCCGGCCTGCCCTACCCCTTGCGTGTGCTGGTGGCTGGCAGCTTTGCACAAGGCATCCTGAGAATTCACTCTCCCTTTGTGTCCTGCTGTTTCATCTGTGGCCCTCTGAATAGTTACGAATGACCTTAAACATCAGTTTTCACAGATCCTTCCTTTTCACCCCTCAAGCCTTCACCGAGCCTTTCCTGGTACCCACTGGCTGGGACATCCCATGCTGTTTTTGCCCCTTCCCCATCATGGCCCAAAGGCTGCGCCCAGAGGGAGTGGGCCATTAAACTCACCTTAAAACCTGCTAGCAGGTTGTCAAGGGCTGCAGCTGGGAAGAAAACCACTCTGCTGAACCTTAATCCAGGGTCTCATTTTCCTGCGTCTCTTATTGGTTAGAAAATGATGATGCTCTTTGGTCCCCTGCCCGCCCCTTCCCACTAGCAGCCAGAGGAATGTAAGGCTGAGATTAATGTCCATTATCCTACCGGTGGAACTGTCTCATCCCCCCACCCCAGCCTCACCCACAAGACCTATGCTGGGCTTCTGTTCCCCTTGCTCACGCTCCTTCTAAATCATACCCAGCCAGTGGGGAAAATCTACTAGGATGCCACCACTTCCTAGACCATGGGTTTCTGCTGACTTAGGGACTCTACAGACATGCTGCTTTACCCCAGGAGAATCACCAACAGGGACAGCAATGGCTTTGGTTGAGAAGAGCTTTGGTTCTCTTGCAGGTGGCAACAGGTGAGTGACGCCCGAGTCTACCTGAGCACGGGACTTCCCTAATCTGGGTCTTCCCAACCATGGTCCTACAGAGGCCTCTCACATGGCACAAAGTATATATTTAGAGGCCACCTGGCATTTTGCTAAGCCTACTTTCTAGACTAGAAGGCAGACAGTTTGAATTCCCCACTTTGCTCCAGCCATACTGGCTACATTGCTACGGCTCCTTTATGCCCGCCTCAGGGCCTTTGCAGTTTGTTTCACCTGCCCAGAACACTTATTCTCCAGAGACCTGTGGACCAGATCTCTCCAATTTTTTCCTAAGTCTTTGCTTGAATTTCATCTTCTCCCCGAGGAATTCCTGAACACCCCAGTGTAAGCTGCAAACCCTCTCCAACCTGGCCAGTCCCTAACCCTCTACCTTTGGTTTTCTCCATAGAACTTACTAATGTTACTTACAGTCTGTCTAGGCCCAGTGGGCTACAAGCTCCCTAAGAGGGAGAGTTTGTCTCTTTTCTTCACAGCTGTATCCCCAGTGTGTAGACGAGTACCTGACACACAGTAGGCTCACTAAATGTCCACTGAGGTGACCGACTGACGGGCTGAACGCTGGTGCCAACCAATTGTCCTCTATTAGATGGTAGGCAAGTAGAACTTATTGGGGGCAAAGGAAATTTGAACTAAAGTTTTCAGCTGGAGCAGAACTAGAGGGCTCAGGAAAACTGCTTGGGGAGGAAAAAATATCATCACTGAACATAGAGAGTTTCACGGAGAGTTGTCTCATGAGAATTTGAATAGTCCATAAAACCTGTCTTCTCTATTTTTTTTTCTTTCATCACACAAAAAGATAAAAAGGAATGGGTAAAAGGCCTTTTGTGCAGAGTAGCACCCTCACATAAGCAAGGTACTGCTACAGCTTCCTTGTGTTGTTGGAGAGAGTACACACACACACACACACACACACACACACACACACACGCAGTGTCCCATGTCCCTCTAGACATGAGCTGAGACATAACTTCTAGAGCAAAGCATGAAAGGAAAGTAGAAAGCCATGGTGAAGTGTAGAGCGAAGCTAGCTGGGGCCAGAGCAAGAACAACAAGTAACCCAGACTTCAGGCCAAAGGGCCACACAGGGCCCACCCCCTCCATCCCTCTGTGAACCTTGCCTTCAAAATTCACGGGACAAAAACAGAAACAAAACTGAGTTCCCTGAAGTTCCAGGCTCGTGGTAACAGGCAGTGGAGTTCGTAGCTCCTCTGTGTGAGCTTCTGGAGACCTGGGCCTCCCTAAAAGCAGAGGAGTCAGAATCTGTAGTCATCGGTCACCATGGGTTACCTCCTGTTTCTGTCTGGTGACTAAGGAGGTAATTGTAGGTTAGGACGGAGAACCCGCCTGGTTTCTTTTGCTCCTGAGAAGAGGTAGCCCTCTGCGGGGGCAGCAGAGGCAAACTCCGTGGAGGGTGCAGACAGCTTACAAGTGCAAGATTTTTCTCCTCTACAAGCTTGTGATTCCAAGTATTGTCAGCCCATCCTCGGTGAAGGGACTGTTTCTAGAAAACCCCCTGGGAGGATAATAAAAAGTAATCCAGGAGCGGTAGCTGTTGGTCACGTGGATCCAAGTGGCTCCTGCCCCCCAAGGACAAGCTCTGTGGGTGGGAGGTGACTTTGGAAGAGTACGGTTTGGTGGTGAGGCAGGGGTCAAGTTGAGAGGAAACGCTCCCTGTGGCTTTGACCTGGCTTTGGAGTCCAGGTCCTCAGCAGTCCTAGCCCTGGGAGCACAGGCAAGGCCTGGGGGAAAGGAGAGCACCATCCATCCCTGACTTTCATGGGCTCCACCTGCAACATTGAGCTGCCTGGGCATTCCTGGTCCCCCCCAAGGTGTTCCGATGCCCCTGTGGGTCTCCACGCCCCTCCTGCACCCTCACACACCACGCATAAAAGACAGAGGCCCCAAGCCTGTGCAGACAGGGCTGTGGTAAACAGAGGGCCCTTTGGAGGTTGGGTGGTGCCCCAGTCAATGCTGGATGAATGAATGAGTGATGGATGAATGCATACGTGAATAAACATCCCCCTCCTGGGCTAGACTTACTCTGGGATGCACATCCAGCAGTGTGCAGGATGCTCTATTCCTCTGTGTTTTTAACAGAGGGTAAGGAAAAATTCCCTCCCATTCCTAAAAGCCCTCCTGTTTGGTCCCTGGGGGCTTTCCCAGCAGCGGCAGAGGGGCGGGGGAGCAGCATGTTATTCCCATCTCCTCTCATGTCACAAATGCCCACTGGGTTCTGGGCTGGCCTCATGGCAGCAGGAGACCAAGGGGTCAGCCAAAGTCCCAGCCCAGGTCTTCTAATAGATGGCTAAGTAGGCCCTTGCTGGTACCAAAGGACAGTGGTCCTCTGGCCACTCATAGCTCCTGAGCACTTGCTAGTAAGAAAACCAATAGTAACTAGTAGTTGTTTTTAACAGGCCATTATCCCTACCTCACGCCATCCAGAGAAAAAGCTGGGAGATTATTTTGGGGATGATGGCCTCACTCAGGCTAACATTTATCCACTGTTGCCCACAAATAGCTGAAAAGGAAAATTTGTGGGGGAGGGGGTCCTCCCCCCTCAGTTACTTGCATGGGCAGTGGTGCTCTGTCTGGGACTCCCAAAGAATCATAGCAAGGTGATAAAAATGTTGGTCCCACTGCTTGTCAGGTAATGTTGGGAGGGAAAGTTCTATTTATTCCAACTCATAAGTGCCCCCCATTCACCCTGATGACCGCATCTGAGCCAGTTCTGGAGTGAAGGACAGGAAGGCTGCCGATACCTCCCTCCAAAACCCAGGCACCATTCTCCTGTCCAAATCCTTTCCAGATTAAAGAGCGATAGGCCTTCCTCCTTCTGTCTTTACCTTGGGACTCTGCCCCTGGAAGGCTGGCTTGGTGGGACCAGCTTCCCTGCTCTGCTGCAAATGCAATAGGAGAACTGCCTTTCCAACCAATGTTTTGAACTTTTTCTCCTTTTAACTCTGTCAACAGTCCCTCTTCTGTATGAATACTCTGGTGTGTGAAAGCACAGCCTCTACTGGGTGAGGGCACCCTCGTAAACTGGAGGTTATGCTTTGTGTTTTCCCAGCCTGAGGGGCCCCTACCCCACTCCCGTCCCTGTCTCTTCCCCACCCCCAACATTTTTTTCTTTTAAACTACTTCTGCTTCCTTCATTTTCTTTGCAGCTGCAGCCGAGAGATATAGTAAAGCTACTGTATAGGATTTTGAAAGCAGGGCCTCTGAGAGCTTTCCAAGCTCCGTACAAGCCGGTTATTCTCTGGCTTGTTTTCTTTGGCTTCAGGTTAGTAACACAGAATGAGTCAAACAGTATTAACTTTCAATAGGGAAGTGGTGTGGTCAACCCAAGCTGTTTGCGGCTAGATTGTGAAGATAGGTAGGGCAGGTAGTGAAGAACAACCCATAATACTGCGAGGAGGCAAAGGAGGGAGGCAGCCTCACTCAGAAACATCCAACAATTAGGTCAACAGGACTCAAACCATCTTTTTTAAATTGGCTGAGGAATTAATACTGAGGTCTCCAGCCAGCCAGCTTCCGGAATTTGGCCAGGTTGGGGCTCTGTAGCTTGCACAATTGAGCACTTTGTGGGTATAAGGATTTTTTTTTTTTTTTCTTTTTCCTTCCTTTCTTTCTTTTCTTTTTTCTTTTTTTAAATGATGCCAAAGTCATGGGGAATCTAGTCAGGATGATCTCCTCTCCTTACGGCATGTCACTCTGGGTGGACCTTTATCTATTTGTTTCCCCTGCTTGGGGTGTGAGCAGCTGCACCCTCCCCCCTCCTTCCACCTGGTCCTCACCCATCTTCTCAGGCCCGGATCTGTCTCCCCAGCTTGGCGGGCTGGCTGCAAAGCCTGGACTCTCCTTCTCCAGGTTAGGTGATGCACCTAACCTGGTGTTGGGTGGGGTTGGGGGTGGGAGGGTTCAAATGCTCCTACAGACATTGAATCTTACTTTTAGAAGCTGATAAGGATCTTAAAACCATCAAATCCTCTCTCTCTCTTGTTCTGCAGATGAGGAATCTGAGGCTCTGAGAGGGGATGTGGGCTGCTCAGCTTTGCAGAGCCAGCCGGGGCCGGGATCTACGGCTCCCAGCGGTCTTTCCACAGGGCCGCCTCTCCCTTGCCCAGGGCTCAAGATTCCTCTTACAGCTCAATAGAGCGGCTCCGAGAGTGGCCCAGCCCCGGAGACTCAAATTTCAGCAGTTTCCAGTTCTTTCTCCCTGCACTCGGCTACTTATTTATTTTGAGACCAGCTGAATCACCCAAGGAATAGAACGAGTTTCTCTTCCCAGCCTGCTTCCCAGCAGCATGTCCACAAATGAACAGGACAGCAAGCCAAGCCGACCTCCGGAGCCTTGCAAGGTTCCCACCTCGCAGCAGCTGAAGGTTTTGACTCTTGGGAAACTGGCATGAAAGCTCAACGGTGTAATATTTCACCTCCCTGCAATCTAATCCAGAAATCTCAGGCAAGCAGCATATATAAAAAGCCACATGTGAAAAAAAAAAAAAGAAAGAAAGAAGGACTCAGCAAGCTGCACTACAATCTTTGTAACTCTTCCTAAGCCTTTCATGGAAAGAAAATGAAATAATATAGCCGGAGAGGTAAAACTGTATTTGGTTTCAGAAAAGAAATAGATATTAAAATAAAACTCAGTTCTCTAATCTGTCCAGATTGTCTTTTGTTTGTTTCCAAAATGCTTAAAAGGTGTGTAACAGTAGGAAAGAAAATATTAAGATATCCTAATGGCAAAAGGCAAAGTTTCTAAAAGTATGGACTCACAGTGGGGCTGATTTAAATCTCCTTTTTTTTTTCTCTATGGTTTTCTTCTCATCGGTCCTGGAAGACAGGATGAGATGAAATGTACCTTCAAGAAGCCAATAATTATTTTATTTTAAGATCCCTGAGATTTTTGTATAATGTACACAACAATAATAAAATTTCCTATGATTGTTTTTCTATCTAATTACATATCTATATATTTCTATTATCTGATGGACCGTTTACAAAGCACCTCGATATCTATTATCTCAATTCACCCAAAGCAATCCTATACATTAGAGTTCATATAATTATCCCCACCTTATAGATGACTCAGTGGGAGCTTCTAGATGCTAAGAGTCTTGGCAGATCACACAGCAGGATGTTCAGTTAAGCAACAACTACATTTCAATAAAAATCTTTGGGAAAAGACAGCCTCTTCCCAAGGAAGCAGGGCAATATGGTGAACTTAGTTTTGCTTCAGTAAGGAGTAAATTGGTAAAGTTGGCTCAGTAATTCAGTATTTGGGGTTAATAATAGGTAGGGTGGGAGGAAAAAGAGAAAAAAAGCCCTTACTATATTGTATCCTGAGAGTTCAGTCTGCAGTGATTAAAAAATATATATATATATCTTAGGAAAAAGAATATATATGTATTAGGGAGTATGGGATTAACGTGTACACACTGCTGTGTTTAAAATGGATAAAATGGATAACCAACAAGGACCTACTCTGTAGCACAGGGAAGTCTGCTCAATGTTATGTGGCAGCCTGGATGGGAGGGGAGTCTGGGGGAGAATGGATACGTGTATATGCATGGCTGAGTCGCTTTGCTGTGCACCTGAAACTATCACAACACCGTTGATGGGCTATACTCCAATACAAAATAAAACGTTAAAAAAAAATAACTTGGCAATGGCAAGTATTTGGCCCCCCACTTGGGCAGAATTCCAGTTGCTTCCACGGTGGGGGAAGGGGACCCACCTGCGTCCAAGGCATGTGCTTTAATAATGACAGCTACTATTTAAAGGGCACCTCTGTGCCAGGCACCGTGTGTTATCCCATGTGTTACTTAACTGAGTTGGCACAAGAATCCCCCAAGATGGGGACATCATCTCCCTGGTGTTACACCTGACAAGGCTGAGCTTGGGGAGGCTAATCTGATCACAGTGGAGGCTTGATCTTGAATCAAGCAGTCCATTCTCTAGCCGGGCTGCCAACCATCACTCCAGCCTGCCGCCCAGATTGCCTCATTTAATCCTCACGTCCCACAGCAAGGTAAACGTCACAAGCCCATTCTACAGATAGGGAAATGATGCACAGTTAGCAAGCAGCAGGGTTCAGATGTGAGGCCAGGTTGGTCCAGCTCCAAACTTCTCTCTCACTCCCTCAGGCTCAGAACTCTCAGCTTTGTTTCTGAAACTCAGGGCTATGCCCTGTTAGCAATTCAGGGAATGAATGACAAGATGTGACTACGGGTGTTTCTCCTTAGCTCTTTAAAATGAGTGAATTGGAAATATCATAAATCCACTTCAGAGGTAAGTAAAAATAAGGTGACACCAGGAACAAATCCAAAAAGGGCCATAAATGTATATAGTTCTTAAGAGCTTAGTTATTTCAAATATTTGCTTTTTAACTCAAATGACCTCAAGGCTGCCTTCTAAGCCATGGTGAACAAAAACAAAAGCAAAAACAAATGGGATCTCACATGCTTGTTGAGATCAAGCATTTGATCAGTGTATGAAAGTACACTGAAAGATTCAATAACAGGCGGAGTTTCAGTCAATACTTGCTTTAATGGAACCTGAGTATACGTAAATTGTGTAAGTACCAAAGTAATGTATTGCCATTAAGTTACTTTATAGGGGTCTAGGGAGTTGGCAGATTAATTCAACTGTGTTCCTTAAAAAAGGGAAAACAGAAAAGAACTTTGCTTTGGGTACTTAAATGTTTTTTACCTTGGCTTTCATCTACAAATGTATAGCCAGAATATTTGGCTTGGCTATTGGGAATTTTCCCAGTGACAATGCATAAGTTACTTGCACAAAGAACTCACTGTAAATAGACCACGTATAACTCACAGCACGAAAAAGGCATTTCACATCCAATGTCAGTGTTTGTGATGTGTCTGATAATACAGCTGTAATGCCCAGTAATAGATTATACTTAATCTACCCCTTCTTTAGTGTCAACTTTTCATAGCAAAAAAGCAAACCTTTAAAACAAATTGTTTATAAAGGAAAAGAACATGGAAAGGATGGGAGAAAACAGAAATTGCAAGCTAGCTCAAACGAACTTAAACACAGATCTAGTGCAAAGGGGTAGTTTTACTTAACTTACTCAAACGTAACCTGTTTTGTTTTGTTTTTTTGGTGGTGGTGGAGATCTATCAGACCCACTGAATCCAATTCTCACCAATGCCTTTCTTAGCTGCACGCTCTGAAGGAAACAGATATAAACCTTTGCGAAAACTCAAGGAGAGTTTTTTTTTTTTTTTTTTGAAAAATAAAAAATAGAACGTGGTTAGAGTATAAAAAAAAAAATCTAAGTCCACTCCAGAGCTGACAAGCAGACACATTATAATGCGCTGTGACGACAGCAATCCACCTGCAAGCTGTGGGTCTATCCCCCGCCTCCCCACCCCCAGGCAGGGAGAGTTTCGCACACAGAGATGGCACCTAGGGTTCCAACGCTGTGGCTTAGGTGCTTCCCAAACTGCAACTAGATGGCAGCACGGACCTCAGCGAGCAGCTCCCCAAGCATCCCAGGTCAGAGGCTGCTCCATCAGGTCACAAAGTGTGCAGGCAGCAGAGGCATCGCGCATGCCCAGAAGGGTCTCCGATAGTGAAAGGCGACAGCATCCTCATTGAAAGGGGCCGCTGAATGTCTCAGGGGGAAATGAAGAGAAGCCCTACCAAACACATACCAAAGAAGAAAAATCCAAAAAATCCAGGGCAGATCTAGACAGACACACTGGTTTAGGAAACTCGGAGAGTGGCCGAGTGCTTTCTGCGCCCGCAAACCTTGGCTACGACTAACGAGTTCAGACGCTCCCCCGAGGTGAGCTGCATGCTTCTGGTACGAGAATTTGGACCCCAAGAAACTCTGGCACATTTCGTGGCAGTTTTCTAAAACGATGTGGAAGAGCCTCTCCCAAGCTGTGTTATGCATATATCTGAAAGGACCCACGTGTTAGACCTCAAATACTTTCTAAGTTACTCAGGCAGGTTTTTTTTCCCCCTGAGTTTTTCACAAAGTTCAACCTTTGGGGGCAAACCATGTGCCCATGAGGGACTTAGGAACGGTGCCTGGAGTGTTTCAAGGGTCCATAAAAATGCCAGAAAAGAAATTTTACTGTGTCTAAATACAAAAGGAAAACTGAAAAGAAAAATCAAAATTTATAAATGTTTAATTAAGTCTTAAAAAAATGAAACATTATGGCAACGTCATGAATTTTTAAACTTAGGAATCACAGATCTTTTCTGTTTAGAGTTTTCTCATTTCCAGAGGATTCCAAGACTCAAGGCAAATAACTGTTCCATCTCCTGAACACTGTGTGCCAGGCACTGGTTCAAAATGTTCTACTGAGACTGTCGCGTTCATCCTCCCTGACCCTTGAGGCTCGTACAGCCCCTGTCCTTGTTTTACGGAGGCTCAGCCGGGCCAGCACGCCCCCCCTGCTCCCCCCAGCTATGGTCACCCACACAGTCAGCAAGGGCCCAAATGGGGATCTCAACCTAATAATAACCACGATGTTGATGGCAGTGAAATTAGTGCTGCAGGAAATTAAATGAGGTAAGTTAATTTCAGATAATTTCAACACCAAATGATAAAAGCCGTTCAAAAATTTACAGCGAAAAGAAACATCTAACATAGGAGCTGGGTGCATATGGGTATGTCTGACGTGATGAAGGATGCGGCCCCCGTGGAAGGCAGCCCACGGGGGTCATCCTCTAAGGGGCGCTGCTTGTGGGGGAGCTCATAGCTTCTGTTTTTCTGATGATATTTTGTTATCCCTTCAGTGGGAACTAATTTAGAGATTATCTCGTCCCATTGCCTGGTTGGACAGAGAGGAAAGTGAGGAGAAAGTACTTAAGATAATTGCCCCAGTTCACACCCACTGGCCTGGTGGCGCCAGTCTGAAACCCAGGTTCCCCCAGGTCGGGATCTAGAAACCTTTATACATGTTTTAAGATTAAGAGACGGAAGCCTAAATGCAGACAAGATTTGTTTTTTTCTTTTAGCACTTCATATACTAAATTCTAACAAGGACTGTGATATGTTAGCTTAGATCTTGACTTCACTGGTGTGGCGTTTAAAATAGCGATGTGGGTTTGCAATGGTCCGGATGGGAAGAGATAGTCAAAGTCACAGTTGAAGATTAGTCCTACACAAAAACAAATGAAATTAGGTCATTTGTGGAGTTGTGGATGGACCTAGAGTCTGTCATACAGAGTGAAGTAAGTCAGAAAGAGAAAAACAAATATCGTATCTTAATGCAAATATGTGGAATCTAGGAAAAGTGGTACAGATGAACCTATTTGCAGGGCAGGAATAGAAACGCAGACATAGAGAACGGATGTGTGGACACAGGGGGTGGGGAAGGGAGGGTGGGATGAACTGGGAGATGAGGTTTGACATAAATATACTACCATGTTTAAAATAAATAGCTAGTGGGAACCTGCTGTTTAGCATAGGGACCTCAGCTAGGTGCTCTGTGATGACCTAGATGGGTGGGCTGGGGGGAGAGGGAGGTCCAAGAGGGAGGGGATATATGTATACATACAGCTGATTTACTTCATTGTATGGCAGAAATTAACATTGTAAAGAAATTATACTCCAAGTACAAGAAAGATTCATTCCATGTTTCTTCTCTCCCCCCTGCCCGCTATGTGAGACTGAGATGGTACCTAGATCATTTCTTTGGGTTCTTATTGGTACCCGGAAGGAAATATTTTTCCTTCCTTTCTGTAGCAATACAAATGCCATTTAAACAATCTTGGTGACTTCTGTATAAGACAGGGCTTGTTATCAAGAAGTCATAGGTCTGCCCAGGTCTCAGGAGAGCTAATGAGGGGGGTTATCACTGCTTCAGGGGCAGACGCTTACTCCCTCCAGGGTCCTCTTACACCCCCCTTGTCCAAGGGACCCTTCCTTACCTTAGCCTGGATAAGTTCGCTAAAAACTCAAGGGTCATGGAAGTCTTTACGTATATAAAATTCTTCGTGTTCTAGTTTGATGCTATGAAGTATAACCACCAGGAAGACATTCTAAAATTCATTGGAAACATTTAGGCAGGATTATTAGCGCTTTAAAAACTGCTTTTGACAAGTCACCAGATAGTTGGGGAGCTTAGCACAGTGGGGGTTATAGCACCAGTGGAAGTCACCCCAGAATGTCCACCTTAGCACCGCACTGCCTTTCACAGTGGGGAGGAGGAATATAAGTAAAACATTCTGCCTCTTTGACCCTCTGTCTCCTACTTTGTATATGGGTGAGATGGAAGAAGGAATTATTTCCTTTTCTCTTGGGGATCGTGATTTCACCTAGAAAGAACAAAAGTCCAAATTCGACGTTTGAAGAATCCAGAAAAAGGGGGTTAAGTAGATCATTGTTCATTACTGAGAGGACTTGTTTGAAGCAATTCCCAGCAAACAAAGTGATTGGGGATTGATAATTACAATCCTGAGGTCACAAATCTGGAACACCGTCTGGCATTCCACTAACAAGTCAGGAGCAAAGGATGATACAAATCTGCATCCTCCTAACAGGCTGCACACTGTGCACGTGGGCCCTCCAGGAAGCTCCTTGCCGAAGGGGGAAATGGACTTGGACGGTCACATTACACATCTTTCCTGCCTGCCTGCACTGGAGGGAGAGGTGTATGTTGGGCGCCATCCCTGCTTCAAGTCCCCATTGATGCCGGGCCCCCAAGCAGACCCTGGTGACAGACACGGAACCAACAGTCGGCACGTGTGATGGCGTGGCTGGTACATTTCACTGCAGCCCCGCCTCAGGGAAAACGCTGATTCCATCCCATCAGTACAAAAATGACGACTGCCGAGGCTATGAGGCTCTGCTTTCTCCAAGAAAACTGTATTTGAACCAGAATTTTATTGATAAGCTCTTCTAATAAAAAAACTTCTGCACAGAAATTTCAATACAATAAAGCTCAAGTAGCAGTCAGTGTAGTTCTTAAAAACAGACTGGCGTCTGTGGACTGCAGTATCTGGACCGCTTCGTTTCTGGCTTACTGTGTGACCTTGGGTGAGGGACTGGATTTCTCTGTGTCAATTTCCTTACCTGATCTTGCAAAAATTATTTCAATTAAGGTATATGCAGTACTTTGAACAGTGTTGGGCAAACAATTAGCACTATCTGAGTGTTAGGTATTGTTATTATTATTAGGTGTTTTTATTATTAAGAGAAAATAACATTTTAAAAGAGAACTGCGTGTTAGTGACTCACCAGAGCAATCCATAAACATTTCCGCTCATCCTAGACTTTTCTGGACAAACTTGATTTCAAACGTTTTTAGGTCCACTGTCACCATAAGTCTATAGGTGCCTGTCATGCACTCCTCTTTTTCACTTGAAACATATTCGTCATAAACAAACATCCTGTGTCTTCTCTCTCGATATATATTACAGGTATGCTATTTACATTCAACATCATAGAAGAAAATTATATTCGTGTGACGTAATCTCAACAAAGTCCTTAACAAAGCAATTCAGTGATGGGGGGTTAAGCCTACTGTAAATTGTCTTACTTTAACTATAACTCTCCATAAAAAAGTATTATAGTTAGTTGGCAAGAAGGCTAGTGCTCCGGAAAGTAGCATATTCCAAAGTTTTTAAGTAACGGCTCCACCTAGCTCTCCGTTATTCCGAACCTCAAGAGCTCAGACACAACTGTTACTGTGATGGGCTCCTTTAACCCGAGGGCATAAGTTGTCCCAGAAATGGCCAATATTTGTTTTACAAACCTTTTCAATTTTTAATTAGTTACTCAATGTTCCAGATGTAACGGATACCCGGCCAGCCAGGTGATGGCTCTTGCCATCAGAATGACTGTCCAATCCACAGTTCACACTACTAGGATCTGCACCACCCCCAGCCCTGCCCCGCCTCTACCACTGGGTCAGTAGTTGGGGTCCCAACTGCTCCTCCGCCCCTCATTAGTAAAATATCTTCCTCTACAGCACTGGGTTAATTCACACATTCAAATTATTTAGTGAAATACCTGCAGAGAATATGCTTTGGTATCTCGATATTATCATATTACAGACACACGGGCTAAATTACAGACACATGGGCTGAGAGCTAGAGTTTTCCATTAGATCCCCTGAAATAGTAAAAAAAAAATAAAAAAATAAAAACAATCTCAAATATCCTTTTCTTGAAAACTCCTTTCACTCTATCTTTCATGCTTAAAGAGAAGACTATCTTTTAATATGTTGACAAGCTTCTAAATGTTCTACCTACAAACGGAAAACAGATCCCGCATTGCCACTTGCAAGAAGTGATCCCAGCAGAAGATACCTTCTGATGGTGTTCTTTCTCCATAATGCATTTAATTTTTCAACAATTAATAATTTCTCTATTAATCTGAGATGTAAAAATAATCCTGTGGAATGTGGGAAAAACAAGTTTTGACTCACTAAGAGGCAGGTCAGTTTCTGTTAAAGGGCAAGTAATCATCTGAAATGAAAAGCATTTTCAATTCTCTTTGGAAGATATCTTTTTGCTACAACTTCACCACTGAAAACCAGGAAACTGATTGGGAAACATCAAGTTATCCCATTGGCCTGGCCAGCAGACTAGCTGTGGCATGTTCCTTCATTCTTTGTCCTTTTCTTAATGACCTGACTGGCAGGTTGAATGAGATAAGCTTTCCTTCCTGTTTTTGCACAAATGCTTTAAGTTCAAGGCTCCATGCCTGCAATCAGGTGCTGACAATTGCCCTTTCTAGACAATCTTGGAGGTGGGACAAATGTGAGAAGTCATGTAAGTCATATACGCTTCATTTCAAAAATGAGGATACGGAGGTTGGGTCAGAGAGTCTAGAATAGATGATGTGTAGACGGTACGGTATGGGTGGGGAGCTGAATGCATGGACGGACAGATGCAGGGATACGAGTACAGGATTAACTTCAGGAGCTCCTCATTCTAATTCTGGTTTCATCACCAACTATTTCTTTCCAACCCAAGCAGACCGTTTCATTTCTCTGGGCCTGCTTTCCCTTACCCATAAGGCAATCAGCCCTGGAGGCTCTCTCAGGTCCCTTTTAGCTCTCATAGTCATTGATTTCATGAAACAAAAGAACTTTTCAAAACTATTCGACTTGGCAATGCTGGGACCATTTTGCCAGAATCACCCAGAATTCATAGCACCGTAATAATGATAGAAGGGACTTGGGAGGTCTTATTAAACCACAGATTTGACACTACCTGGGCATACTGATGTATGTGCAATGACCTCTCTTAAAATTGCATTAGGAAGAATGTCACACAGTCAAGACATGGTAACAACCAAAGTGTCTATCAACAGACAATGAAGAAAAAAATCTCTCTCACACACACACACACACACACACACACACACACACACACACAGGAATAGTATTCAGGCATAAAAAAGAAAACCTGCCATCTACCATTTGCAGCAGCCATTTACCATTTGCAACATGCATAGACCTCGAGGGCATTATGTGAAGTGAAATAAGCCAAACAGAGAAAGACAAATAGCACATGATCTCACTTATGTGTGGAATCTAAAACAAAACAAACTCACAGAAACAGAGAGTAGATTGGTGGTTGCCCGGGGTTGGGGGTGGGGAAAATGGGTCAAAGGGTACAAACTTCCAGCTATAAGATGAAAAAGTTCTGGGGACCTAATGTACAACATGGACTAGAGTTAACACATTTTTAACCAGAGACATATTACGGCCACAGGCGTTAGTTTCTACAAAAATCCTCCAGTCAATAATGTGTTAACAATACTGCATTATATATTTGAAAACTGCTAAGACGATAGATCTTAGAAGTTCTCAACACACACAAACAAACTGTCACTATAGGATGTGATAGATGTGTTAACTAATCTCATTGGGGTAATCATTTCGCAATGTAGGCATATATCAAATAATCGTGTTGTAAGCCTTAAAACTTATACAATGTTATAAGCCAGTGACATCTCAGTAAAGCTGGGAGAAAGAATTCTGTTAACTTTCTCATTAAAAAAAAAAAAGTGGCTGTGAGCAGAGCTTCATCAAAAAGAAGTAGTTCCCACCCTGAATCAAGACATCCAGGTAATAATAAGAAAACAGCACGCTAAAGGCCTGCCTTGCCTTGGAGAGTGGAAAGTCTGCATTACTTGAGTCACCCTGAGAGACTGTGTATTTGACTTTTTTCTAGAAGTCCCTTGTGAAATGGAGACTATCTACCTGGGCACGTAACACCTCCTTATAGTATACTTCTACGTATTCATTTAACTTAATTTGCTTTTAAGTTAATTTTTCCCTAGACCCCCAATTCCATTTGTCAGGAAAGACTCTGTAAAAATGGGTGCCTCTTTGGAGCAAATCTCTTCTGTCTGCTCAAAAAGCCCTTCCCAATAATGACTGTTTTCTTAAGTCATAAAACAGCAGGAAGCAGAGTCAACTGTATATACAGGAGGGCCATTACAATCGCCTATTTTTCCCCAGTTCTTAAAAATCCAAGAGGCCATCATTTGTTTTCTGAAGCTCAACCGCCATTAGTTCTTTGAATGGTACAGGAAATACTGGCTGTGGGGCAAAAACTGCCCGTTTTTATGCATAAGAGAAGACGGGCAGCTGGAAGGTATATGGAGGGGTCACCTGGTTTAAGCTTCTTCCTTCTGGCAGGTCTGCCATTGAACTGTCCCAGAGATGGCTACTGCTTCTATTTTTATTTAAAAAATTTTTTTTATTGAGGTACAGTTGATGTACAATAATATTATATGTTTCAGGTGTGTAACATAGTGATTCACAATTTTTAAAGGTTATATTCCATTTATAGTTACTATAAAATATTGGTTATAGTCCCTGTTGTACTATATGTCCTTGTATCTTATTTATTTTATACATAGCAGTTTGTATCTCTTAACCTCCTATCTCTATCTTGCCTCTCCCCACTTCCCTGCTTCTATTTTTAAAGATAGGGATTCTACAGCCTCCTGTATGAGTCTTTCTGGAAGTTTAATTACCCTCAAGGTCAATTGCCTGACACCTCACAACTGCCTGCCCCCCAACCCCATGCCTGCTGTAATCTGAGCCTCCTCCCTCTTTGGTCCTCTGCAAGCACCAAGGCGCCTGCGTGGTGTGTCTGTTATGTTTAATGCAGGGTCACTAGGAATCTTCAATTTGCTGTTCCTACTTGGAAACTTACGAAGTTGGGTTTGGTTGGAACTGTGTGTTTCTGAGCCTGTGGTTTGCTTTTCACACAGAAATTGGAATCAGGGGATGCTACCAAGTCCCAGGGTTTCCTGAGTCTGGACATGACCAGAATACCTCCAGGTGCTTAAAGACAAAAATCTGCCAGGGGAAATGAGGTCAGAAATAACAGGAGTCACGAAGCAGGCAAACGGCACCAAGGAGATGGTGAAGGGACACCATGTCCTGGGGGGGAGGGTGTCCCTGGTGGGCATGGTGCTTCTTTCTGCCCATTCTGGGGTATGGGGAAGGCTGGGGCGGCAGCCAGGATGGTTCTAGTGGGTGATCAGGACGCCAGAAGGCTGTGCCCAGGACGGTAGGAAAGACTGCCACGAGCTGTGGTGCTCACAGGATGACCTGCAGAGAGCCGCGCCCGAGAGGCAATTTTAGGGCCCCCTCAGGCACCAGGCAGATCCTCTGGAGGACTGGTGGGGAGTGGGGGTGGGGGGCAGGAAGGAGCAGCAGTGAGAGACACAGGCAGGCAGGGAGGCTCTGCTGGCATTTCCTGAATTCATTCTCTATGCCAGACACACAGCATTGTCTCATTCCAGCTGATAGAGAAGCTCTCATTATTATTCCCACTTTACAGATGAGGAAACTGAGGTTTAAAGAGGCTCCATAACTTCCTGAAGGCTTAAGTGCCTCAACTGGAACTCCACTTGTTTGCCCCAGAACCCAAATTCTTAACCACTTCTTTTTACGACCTGTCATCCCTGCATCTCAACTTACTGGCAGGGTAGGGAGCCCTATTTTGACCCCCCCACCCCTACCCTGAGAACAGAGAATATTAATTTTCCACCGGGGACCTGACATGGTTAGGAGACACGCAGATGCTGGGCGGGGTCACCCCGCTGGGCTGGAACCCAGCCTCCATCCCAGGGAAGGGTGTGGTTCTGAAAAAGAGTGTTACTCTTGTGTTTACTCAAAGATAGTCATTAAGTCACCGTGAAGACATTTTTCTGCAGACTAAACAACCCCACTCCTTTTTTTAAAAAGCTTTCCTCACAGGAGCTATTTTTTTGGTACCATCTTTCTATATTTACTGGTTTTCCCCCAGGCACTCTTCCCCCTTCCCATTCTCTATTTTAAACAATCCTGTAATAAGATTTTGATCTGTGACACAGAAAGAAAAGGGTCATTTTCGTAGATTTCATCTCCAGCCTCCAAATGAATAACAGCCCAGCATGGATGGTAATCAGCCCCTTGTGGTCCACTCTGACCCTCTGGTCTTTTTTGGCCACCTCCGCGCCTGGCCAGTCTTCCCTTGAACTTTACCACGTATTTGGTCCCTAGTCCCACACAGTCCCAAAATGATTCTAACATCCACTTGAGTCAGCCTGATTTCCTTTTGCCCTCCAAAAGGAAAGATGCTTCCAAAAAAGAGCCCAGTGCTCAGAGACAACCTTTGAGGAGTGAGAGTGTCAAAAGGAAAATTATTCCTCTCTGCAGGGGTCTGACAGTCCCCTACGGCAGAGGTTTAAGCCACATCTGAGCAACGCTGATCGAGCACAGGGATTCTGAGACATGGTCCCTGGTGCCGGAGTCTACCAGCTGGGGGTGGGGTGGTGTGGGGTGGGGGTGGTGCCAGCCCCGAGGGGGCCCACTTACTTCGAGGTTCTCGGGGTCCATCCACTGTGATTTTGATGGCTCTGTGGTAGGTGGCAACTTGTGGTGGGTTTGTGAAGACGGTGATGGTCAGAGTGAAGCTTTTCCCTGTTAGAACACAAAAGAGAGCAAAGAATGAGGTGATGGCCTGAATATATCTGCTGGGTAATTCAAAATTAACTGATGCTTTCCAACCCTCAAACTGGAAAGGGGGCAGGGCTTCAGCACACGTTACTGATTTTTCCAATACTCCTTTGAGTTTGGCTTTGCTTAAATTTTGGAATATACACCCATGTTATCTAGATGTGACACTTCCCTTAGTCCCGTGGCTTTCATCTAGTTATTAATAACACAGGATCAAGAGAGATTCAGATGTGTTTTCTTTCAGATTGAGACCCCAGGAACCTAGGAGCAGATTGGCAGCTATTGGCTCCTTGCCCCCATGTCCTCCCTGTTAATAAGCTCAGGGCAGAAGGAGGAAAAGAAACCATTTCCATCTTTCCCCTCTAACGGTGTTTGTACCTCCAACGATTAGGAAAGATAGAATCCCTAAGTCTGAGGCTGGGCTAAATTGGAATGATTCTCTCTGAATTTTAAAAATACTAATTGCTGGTTGATTTTCAATATTATTTTGATTATGCCAGATGTTATTATAGGCACTCTTGGGATTGGCCAGACAAAATTTATAGCCAATAAATGGATTTAAGGATATATAATTGACAGATTGAGATTTAGTGGCAACTTTTAGTATAAATACGCACATGAACTTCCATCTAAGCATTTTATACATACTTAAAAAACACAAGCATGTCTTCATTGCATGTCGAATGCAATGCTTTTAATAATTTTTTTAAAAATATAATTTATAATAAAAGTATTAATATAGAAATACATTAGTTATCTAAAAGCATTTCTTCTTGGCTAAGTGGTTCAGAGAATGTTCTCTGGGTTTCAATTCTGGCTAGCTGAACTTTGGCAAGCCACTAGCCCTCCCTGTGCCTCAGTGTACCTGGAAGATGGGTACTGACAACTCTTCCAACCTTGTAGGATTTGGGGAGAGGTTAAATGAGTTAATATGAGTAAAATCATTAAAACAGCATCTGACACATGGTATTCAAAGGTGTGTGAGTATGTGAGAGAGAGAGAGAGAAAGAGAGAGAGAGGCACAGCTCTTCCTACAAGAGAGGTAGAAGATTTAAGTTCCTGTAGAAATATTTGACCTCTCCAGATCTCAGCTTCCTGGTTTGCAAAATGAGGGAGTTCATGCGTTACATACAATGTCACTTTTAACTCTGATTGTATTTTTGAGATGAAATCCCAGGGCCATCTCCATGTGTAGGTGTGTGCCTGCCCCCCGCCCCGGGGTCTCCCCTGCTGCCTGCAACTTCAACATTTCAGAGATTCCATCTAAACACAGTATTTCCTTCCTAGGGCTGCTGTAAGAAATTACCACAACTGAAATGTATTGTCTCCTAGCTCTGGACACCAGAAGTCCACAACTGAGGTGTTGACAGGGCCGTACTCCCTCTAGGGAAGGCTCCCTCCTGGCCTTGTCCCAGCTTCCTGTGGTCACCAGCAATCCCTGGCATTCTTCGGCTTGTGGCCTCATCACTCCATTCTTTGCCTCCTTCCTCATGTGGCCTCTCTCCCTCGGTCTCTGTCTGCAAACCTCCCTCTCCTTACAAGGACACCAGTCATTGGATTTTGGGCTTACCCTACTCTAGTAAGACTGTACCTTAACTTGATGACCTCTGAAAAGCCCCCATTTCTAAATAAGGTCACATTCTGAAGTTACCCATGGACATGACTTTTTAGGGAACACTATTCAACTCAGTTCAAACACCAAATGCCATAAGAGTTCCAGTCTTGGCACTACAAGTGACAACTGCTCTCCAGGCACCTGTGGGTTTTATACCCTGAAATGGTCCCACTCCTGTGGTGCCCCTCCTACAACCATCCTATTGTTTTTTTAATTTTTAAAAACTTTTTACTGAAGCATAGTTGATTTACAATGCTGTGTTAGTTTCAAGTGTACAGCAAAGTGATCAGTTACATATATATTCTTTTTACACATATTCTTTTCCAGATTCTTTTCCATTATAGGTTATTAAAGGATATTGAATATAGTTCCCTAGGCTATACAGGGAATAGCGTAGGTCCTTGTTGTTTATCTATTTTATACATAGTACTGTGTATCTGTTAATCCCAAATTCTTAATTTGTCCCTTCCTACCCCTTGTCCTTTGGTAACCGTTAAGTTTACAACCATCCTATTCTTGATTTCCTAAATGACAACAAAGAATCGTTGTCTCCCCAATGTTGGCATTTTTAGGTCTGCGTAGAACTTAACAAGTTTTCAAGCACTTTCCCATATATTAGTTTATTTGGTTCTCACAATACTCTCATGAAATAAACAAGACAGATTTCACTGTCCTTGGTTAATAGGCAGCAAAGCTAAGGCTCAGAGAGGATGAGGGGTTTGTCCAAAGTCACACAGCTCGGATACATGGAAAACCCAGATCTCCCAACTTTGTGCTTCACGTTATCGTCATGAGGTCCTAAATCTCTACCTTCTAACTCAGTGGCACCAGCACCAGGAAACCAGACTCATGGTACCCCTTCCATGCTCTGCCCCTGCCCCTGTCAACTGCAGACTGGCCTACTGAATCGGGAAGGAAATTCAACCAAAGCGAATATTTGTGAAATCGTTGCTTGTAATTATAATTCTACTATTTTACGCCCATCATTTTACGTGCAGTCAAGAAGTCTGTCCAGCAGAAACTAGTAGGTGGGGCATTTTGGCCACAGGAACGTGGTTCACGCAGGTGGAGGTATTCTGGCTCGCCTCTCGCACAACCTTCTCTAGTGTACAGCTTTGAGCACCAGGACATCTGCTCATTACCTCAGAGACAGAGGCAATAAGTGATGACATTTTGCTCACAGGTGTGTGTGGCTTTTTTTACACTCCAGAACTCTGCCTTCCACTTCCTTGTTCGTCCGATCAGACCGGGCACTGGACTTGACACCTGGGGACAGCCATCCAGTGGGCACGCTGAACCCTGGGAACGCTGCCCTCCGTGCTCCGCCCCTGCCACGCCCTGGCCACGCCCCCACCGTGTCCTGGCCACGCCCCGCCACGCCCCTGCTCATCCCTGCCGAGACACAGCCTTTCTTGGCCAGCACCTGCAGCAGTGGTAGGTGCGCCCAGAGCATACGTGTTATTAGCCAAATTCCCTCATCACAATGACCTATGGGCCTGGTATTTTAAGTGCGTGGGTGTGGAGAGTGAAAGCCTCTCAAGTGTTTTTCTCAGCAAGCTCTAGCCAGACTAGTAAGACGGCAGAGGAGAGCAAACGAGGACGGATCAGCTAAATAACCACCACCCAGAAACAGGCTTCTCGCGACCAAATGCAGGGCTCGGAGATGGCGCTGCCATGGAGAAGACTGATGTTCCCATTTGCAGCCTGAGCGGCTCCTAGCCTGGAGAGGCCGGAAGGTTCCTTGCAGCCCTGGATTTGGTCCATGGGGTGAGCAGAGGTGCCCTTGGCCGTCCTGCTGAAAAGCTGCAGCCCTGGGCTCCCCAGGGGCCAGGTGCAGGGTCAGAGGTGTCCTGCGTGGGGAATCACAGCAGAGGGAGCTAAGGAAAGGGAGGCATCGAGACATTCCTTCTCCTGTTCACGGAAACCGCACCCAAACAGCACCCTGACTTCTGGCCAGTGGTTGGGTCCAGGAGGAATGCCTGTAGAAGACGAACACTAGGACTGAATAAGAAGGTGGGAGGAAACAACAAAGGAGAGAAGGGTTGTCTTGACTTAAGCCTGAAAGCAGCGAAAGATAAGAACTTGATCGTACAATCCTGTGGAAGTGCCAAGGCATAGGGTGCTAGTTAACAGTGGGGACTGCCTGGGTTTGAATCCCAGCTCTGCCCCTTGCTAGCTGTGTGACTTTGGGCAAGTTACTTAACCTCTCTGGGGGCCTCATCATCTGTAAAATAGGGGTGATAATGGTCCTTCCATCTCATAGTGCTGTTATGCAAATTAAGTGAAATAATGCATCAGCAAATATCAGTTTAATTATCATTAAAGACGTGACAAACATGATTCCACAGAGACCAGAGTTGTGGGCAGTCCCGTGAGGTGGGGCTGGTGGCGAATCGGTGTTGAGGTCTGATGGTGGGAGGTGAGGTGAGCCTTAGTGTTTGGCAGGCGGTGCCGCTGGAGCCCCTCCAGGACCATCCTCTCTTCTCTAGGAATTCCAGCAAACCTAGGCAGAGTGCAGAGGACAGCAAACAGGCAGCAAATGGGGCTTAAAGGCCCATCAGGAAAACTGCATGTTGAACTAGAACTTCCAGTTCAAGGTCACTGCTGCCCCCTCCAGCTGGCGACCTTTGTAAGGCACAACTGCAAGTGGCTGATGCACTTTATAAACAAGCCAGGTCAAATGCTTCCCGCTGGGGCACGTGTTGTCCCCCTCGACGCCAGTGTGTCCATCCAAATGCCAGCACAAAATCCTAAGTGCTTTATTTAGTTGGGAAGAAGGTCATGGGGTGAGTCTTCCTGGACATTTGCTACCATGACACACTTTCCAAGGCGAGGGAGGGACGAGAGCCCAGATCTGTCCTTTCCTAGGGCTCACGATTACAGGCCTGGGGCTGATGGACTCTGGCAGCCAGGCTGTGGTCTCATAAAGCCACGGCTGGACACTGCAGTTCCGCAAGGGCCTGGGGCACCACGCCACTTCCTGACCACATCTGGGAAGTGGCGAAACCTCAGGATTGCTGCAAATAGGCGCCGTGCTCCCGCAGGGTGAGGGTAGGAAGAAGGGCAGAAGGTGAAAAGGCAACTCAAGATCATCTCGTGCCCGGGAATGGAATAAGGTCCTTAGAAGTTCGTGCCCCATCAATCACATCGTGGCAAAGTCCTCCTATGGCCACGGGTGTCTCCCTCTGTCCTCTTGCGATCATCCCTCCCTAGGTTTGGTTCACGGGTAGCCAAGCCGCCTGCGTTGGCTCCTCAGCCACTGGGCTCTGTTTTGGTCACTCTCCTTGGTGAAGGTTTGGACCCGAAAGTCATCTTCTCCTTTTTGGGCCAGTTTCGGTGGGATGTGAAACTTGCCCTTTGTCACGCAAGGGCAGGCTGTACGGACAGAGGACCGTCTGCTGAGGGGTCGCACAGATTAGGAAATGCAACCACGACATTTTCCACTCATTCATCATCTCTCCAGGGAAACCGGTGGTGCTCACACACTTTAAGCACCCGATGAAAACCAAGAAAGCCAGGGAAGGCTCAAGTCTTGCTCTTTGCAAATTCTGGAAATTCCAAAAGATTCTGCGATGTTGCAGGAAGATTTCTCCTCTTACCATGTAGTTTGTGCCGGGTCTAATTTTAATCACGGATAACTAAGTATTAAAATGAACAAACCCTCAGATACCGGGAGAAATCTGAATTGGGGGTATTTTTCACAAAGTACCTTTAATTTGTGTTTCTCGCTTTTCCCCTGGAACAACCTAATGGCCAAAATGCATGCTTCTCCTCCTCATGCATTTCCTTACCCAAACACCTACCACTATCTCTGACAGTGGGGCTGTATAATTATTTATTTGGGGATTTTTGAATAGAGGACAGATTCTTCAAGTGGCACAGAATTTCTGGTTTCTCTGAATTGAAGTGAGGTGACGATGTTGGTGCGTGTCCACTTGGGTGCAGAGTGCTGGTGTTTACAATGTCCTTATCCAATTGCACCTGCAGCCCCGTAGGCAAAATGCAGCGAGGAGGCCCCAGCTATTGGCACAAGGACAACCCCCCAAAGTTGCCTGAAAGTCAGGTGCTTAAAATACAGAACTCAGTTTTACATAAAATCAGCATGCATTGGGTATATGGAACGTTTAAAAAACAGCAGTTTTAGGGCTTCTGAGGTGGTGCAGTGGTTAAGAATCCGCCTGCCAATGCAGGGGACACGGGTTCGATCCCTGCTCCGGGAAGATCCCACATGCCGCGGAGTAACTAAGCCCGTGCGCCACACCTATGGATCCTGCGCTTTAGAGCCCGTGAGCCACAACTATGGAGCTCATGTGCTGCAACTACTGAAGCCCACGCGCCTAGAGCCCACGCTCCGCAACGAGAGAAGCCACGGTAATGAGGAGCCCGCGCATCACCACGAAGAGCAGCCCCCACTCATCGCAACTAAAGAAAGCCCACGCAGAGCAAAAAAAAAAAAAGACCCAACACAACCAATAAAATAAATAAATAAATTAATTAATTAATTTTAAAAAATAGCGGTTTTTACTTAGAGAAAACCAAAAACATGCCAAGGGTTGCCTCTGGAGCTATTCTATAAAAATGAGTTGTTTGAGGATGGGGGCTGTGGTTTATTAATCTTTGCATCTTCTGTTCTGAGTCAATGAAAAAAAAGTTTGATAAATGGGTCAATGGATTATTCTGTAAACTTTCAGTTTGACAGTTGCTTCTTTCTGATGTCTGACTTCACCTGGAAGGCTCGGTTCTCCTTTCTGGTGGCATGGGTGTGAGTTCAGCCTTACTAAAGGGATGGATGGGCTAGCCTTTCTGTTCATGAAGAGCTTTAACCGAACCCCAAAGAACCATGATGCTCTCACGCGATTTTTGCACTTCCTTTCCCCAGATGTCACGGTCCCTTTTTGATCTTCCTTTTTTCTTTGGCTGTCCCAGTGCCTGAGTGTCTTGCATGAGGAACCAAGTTTTAACCCTTTTAGCCCAAACATCTCCAAGACTCTGAATTCACAGCTTCTTTAGGTCGAGGCCATGCCTGCTGCCCTGTACTCCCATCCTGGAGAACCCTCTGGTTGGCACAATTCCCCAGTCTCCACCCATCGGGCCAAATGCCACACAGGACAGGTGACCAAAGTGACCTTCCAGGGCTAGCCTAGTCCTGGTCTTGACCTGCTTGTGCCCACAGCCCGAGGCCACATGGCACTGCGGCAGAGAGGCCCGGGGGTGGGCATTTTGAAGGGAAGGCAGCATCAGGGTCCTCAGTGCCCACTCACCAACCTGTTCGTGCCCATAGCTCTGTTGCAGGAAGCAGGGAGGGCAGGTGGGGGTGGAGGCTGAGCAGGAAGAAGAGGGACAGTCCAGGAAAGCCTGCGGGGTGTGGCAGGTGGGGCCTGGAGGGAGTTGATTTCTAGACACGGTGACATTTATCAGATGGTGTGTCTGCAAACTGGATATACAGTGACCCCCTCTGAATATGTGGGTTCGGTATCCGTGGGTTCAGCATTCATGAATTCAACCAACCTTGAATCCCATCTCTGAGCTCCCAAGCACCCTCCAAAAGCCCTGCCTGCTCTTCAGTCTGCAATCCCAGCACCTTCATACCATTTGTATCTGGTGATGTCAATTCCCTGCTTAAAACCTGCTGGCAGTTTTCCGTTTCACTGGGACCAGCCCAAATTCCCAATGTGGATGTCAAGGCCCTTACCAGCTCTCTCTGGGCCAGCTTGCTGTTCCTTCCCTACCCCGTTTTCTCTGCGTGGACACTCTTGCTGATGCCTTCAGCTGGTAGCCCCCTTGTCACCCTGAAGTGTCTCCACCGAGATGACAAGTTGTCCAGAAAGACCCCTAAGCTTGTAGTGGGTTATGCACCCGATGGTGCATTTTGCTTCTGTCACTCCTGTCCTTTCACTATGGTGTGGCCGCTCAGAACAGTGACATCTGCTTAACTGTGGGCCCCTCACTGGCCCCGGCAGGCTTGGCTTTTCTCTGGCTGGCCTTTGCATCTCCAGGGCTAACCCAGGGCCTGGCACACAGCAGGCGCACAAGACACACTGAGGAATGAGTGAACGAAATACCCTCTGGGGCTGGGGGAAGGTTCTCACAAAGCAGCCATGGCACTATACACTTTCCTGATCGAACAGGGTCCAGAGCCTGTGAGCAACTCACCAATCAAAACAAGATCCATGACAAGGTTGGTGCCCAGCAAACGTCTGGGAAGATTATATTATTCTTCTTCTGGCATTTATTTATGAATATTTATGAAATTCCTGCTGTGTCTCAGGCACTCTCATTTTACAAGTTTCCTCGGAGGATAAAGGAATATAAACTCCTTGCCAACAAGGAGTGAACAATGGAAATAGCATTGTTCCTGACTTTCTGATTCAGGGAGACATGGGCTAACTCCTGCCTGCTCTCTTCCTCCCCGCTCTGCGAGTCTCCTGCAGAAGGAAGAACGATGCGGAGGTGAATCGTAGCTCTTTCTTCCCAAGTCTTGTTACACACACGCCATCTCATTTTAATCATCCTAATAACCTTCTGAGGGGTGTATGAAGGGCAGTGTCATACCTACTGTACAGATGTGGAGACTCATCTGAGTCCGGCAAGCACGCTACCTTCTCGTCCTTTGTCACACTACCTTCCAAAGACCCGCAGAATGGCCACAAGCAGATGCGTGTGTTTCTATGTTGTTATCACGAATCAGAGCAATATCAAATAGGACACAATGGCCTTAGTGGATTCCAGAGCCCATGGATTTGGGCAGAATGCGAGACACCTCTCCAAGCAACAGCCAGATTAATCGATTCTCTGTTGACGTGTGGCCAAAAAAGAAAAATGCGTGGGTGTCTGCTTGTAGTTTCTGAAAATGCTGAGATACAACCTTCAAATGGCTTCCAGGGGAACAGCCAGGATGTCCTGAAGTGGGGTCCAAGGCGAGCTGCCGTGGCACTACTATAAAACTCCCCTCGACTTGGGTGGAGTCAGAAATTACGGTGCAGGAAGGATGTGATGTTGCTGGGTGCCAGCCTGCAGAGCCCGATGACAGGACCAAGGGATTACTCTGCTTCAGTGTGAAAACGCACTGTGTATTGTTATGATACGATTGGGAATTAAAGGGGCATGTATCAATCATAAATATTTGCATGCCGTTAATGTTTGGACAAAAGAGTTACAAGGGCTAAGTTGGGAGAACTTCTTTTCCCACAAAAAACGGTGCCTTGGATTTCAGTGCATATTTAATTTCGTCTCTGCCATTGCTGATCTGAAATCGCAGTGCCCGCCGCGCATAAATAACCCTTTCGTGACCTGAGAGCTAGCTCTATGGGCTCAAGGGATCAGGATAAGGGTCGATGTTCCCTCCCGGAAAAGTCATTCATTTAGACAAACAAAAAAGCAGGTCCTGGTCGTATGGTTTGTTAGGAGCTCCCAGAGTTGCTGTCAGCTACTCTGCAGAGTTAGAATCACAGCGACTGATCTTACCATGTAATAACCCCTCAAGTCTGTCTTATCTCAGGTAATCCTCACTGCACCCCGCTCCCTTTGGACAAAGGCTGAATCAGGCTCAGATAGGTCAAGTAACTTGCCCACAGACACACAGCTCTGAGCAAGTGTCTTCAACTGGTGTTCCCTGCCCCCAGTTCTCCCCCAGGGAGGAACATTTGGCAAAGTCTGCAGACATTTCTTGTTGTCACCACCCATGACCGGGAGGGGGAATGCTCCTGGCGACTGGGTAGAGGCCAGGGATTCCGCTACCCATCCCAAAATGCAGAGGATGGCCCCCACAACAAAGAATACTCAGCCCTAAACGTTGATGGTGCCCAGGGTGAGACACTGTCCTCCCAGCGGAGAATTCAGGAATGTCCATGTACTAACCGCTAGGCTCTCCTGCCTAGAGGAAGAAGAGTCCTGGGGTAAGTCACTCATTTGGAGATATTTAATGAGTCCCCACTCTGTATCAGGCACTGGTCCAGTGACTAGTGATACCACACAGTGTTTTCCTAGCTCAGGGCAAGATCTCTCGTGTTTTGAAAATTCTTGGAAGGCCACCTCCTGGGGACTCCCAGGCCCATCTTCGTTCTTTCCCCGGTGCTTGGGTGTCAGCACCACAGTGCACCTGAGCATGCCTGCCTGCCACAGCTGTTCCCGAGCTCTTTCCCCAGCGACCTTCACTTCCTAGCGCGTCGGTAGCGCGTGGGCCCTGTGTAGCCCGGTGTAGACGTCGCCCAGGGACTCCCATTCTGACAGTTAATTCTTGCCAGTCTCAGATGATGTGACACAACTGATCTCCACGTCGAATCTGGGAGCTGGTTGCTTTACTAAGGGAAACTTACAGGAAGCAGATGGGGCAGGAAAGTTTGGAGTGAGGGTCCCCATGCAGAGTAAATGCAAACAACCAACATCTTAAAGAAATTCCACCTGTAGCAGACACCACCATAATTCAAGGAGAACACCTAGAGAACTCTTTTTTCAGACTCTTTTCAAGTCATCTTTCCCTGAAACTTCTTGCAGAAAACAAGGTGAGGGCAGAACCACTATGTCAGGGCAGGTGGGAGAAAGCTCCAGAAGGACCCAGCCCTCTGTTTGCCTGTGGTCCCTGCACACCTAGCATCTGAGCAACAAACCAGGGCCTCCCAGGAACAGATGATAAATCGGTCTCTGTCCCGTCCCTGTCCCCTCCATGCCTTCCCCCCGGGGGTGCAAACTGACTCCTTTTTGGTGTCTATAAGGTATCTGTCAGCAATGAATACCAGCACCTTGCTTTTAGAACTTTTTGGTTCAAGTGGACACTGTTCACGCATGTCAATTCCTGTTCCTGGATCGGTGAATCTGTGCCCCCCACCCGCCAGCTGAAGCCTGATGGGGAGGGGGGCTGGCGCTGAGAAGGCAGTGGTACACTCTCACTGTTTCTGAGGGTCCCTGTGGACCAGCATGTGGCTGACATTCCTGAGGGAGTGGCTGCAAGGGGGCAGTTCTCAAGGAAGATCATTTCCTGCCCGGTGGCCCCCTCCACCTGCAGCCTCTCCTTCCAGCCTTCACACATCCCCCGACCTGGAAGATGACGAGAGGGTGCTATTCTGTGCACACAGAACTCTAGTATATTTTCGTGTTTAGAACAATACTTGAATATTCAGTGATGCTCTCTTGTTTGGTTATCTTTGTTTTAATTCTGTGTGAACTTTTTAATCTAAGTTTTACATAAATTTGGGAAAGGGGCAGAAAGTGTCAGGCAACAGAGAAGACATTTTACAACTTATCAAGATCATCTGTGTGGGGCCAGCCCAGGGTTTCTCAGCCTCAGCGTGACAGGGTAGGGCTGTCCTATGCGCTGTGGGGTGGACTCTACCCACTCGATGCTAGGAGCACCCCCACCGCCACCCCAGCGGTGACAACCACACATGTCTGCAGATATTGCCAAAGGTTGGGACCCACTGAGGGAGACCACCATTAAAACTGACAAGCAGATAGACAGATAAGATCTACCAATGCTGACCTGCCCTGAGGTTTCACATAGGATAATGAAGGCAGAACACCTGTACAGACCCAGTGTCGCAGGTACTGGGGACACACCATGTAAAGAGGTCAAAGCTGTATTAGGATATGAGTTTAGACTGTTTCTCATTAATTACAGATAGATAGATAGATAGATAGGTAGATAGAGACTGTACCCCACACAATGGTTTTAAATAGAATGAAGGAAAACATCTCTAAAAACCCCAAACTGATGCCTGGAGCAAACTGGAGTGTTTCCACCTCCAAACAAGCCCATCCCTCTTGCCTCCTCTGAGGAGATCTGACAAGCACACAGATCACCAACTGTGCTCAAGCGCCCATATTCCTGCGCCATGCCTTTGTTTGAGCCAAGGAGCGGCTCCTCTCCTTTGTTTGCATAAGGTGACTCAGTTAAGGCCACACACCAGACCTCCCATTCACTCCCAGGAGCATCCTTGGATCCGGAGGCTGGGGGGAGGGTCAGCTCTGCAGACTGGGCTGCCCCTACATCCTTAATGACGCTCTTAAATCTCAAGGTGAAAGCAGGGATTCATCTAAGTTGAGAAACAGACAGGAAATTTACTTACATCTTTGAGAAAAACACAGTGTAAGTGGCTCCTACACGAATGCTTCCTCACTAGGGAAACCAGAGAAAATGCATTTTGAATCTAGTGGCAGGATGGCCACCGGGCCTCTTGAAGGAGGTTGCTGGGATAACTTTCCGATTTATGGGTCTTCAACTACCTGGAACCCTCGTTGGAGGAAGTTCAGTGACTTAAAATGGAGTTCCTAAATGGGATGCGCTGCCCGACATAGCCTAATAGAGGCTGGGATGTGCTGGAATCCCAAATCAGCGCCAGGAACAGGAATGCCACAGCAAGCTCCGTTCTTAACACGGACCAAAATACATCTCTGTTGAATGCAGGACCTCATCAGGACCAATGACGCAGTGTAAGCGTTGCCTAAAGTCCACTTATGCATGTTTATAAACATAAAAACTTTGAATGCCCCGAGAGTGAGCTGATAAAACTGGCACCTTTGAAAGTATTCATAGGCAGCTCATTAAATACACACTGCTCACTTATTAATTTCTGTTAATTGCTTTATTGGGGCTTCCAATGAGAAGAAGTTATTAGTATGGATTTAGTCCTCAAAGATAATTTGGTCCAGGAAGTCTTCAAAGTGGAAGTACTCTCTCTCTCTCTCTCACACACACACACACACACACACACACACACACACACGCACCTTTCAGGCTGAAAGTCCACGAGATCCTTCGAAACCACATAACCTCTCCATTTTGACAGTACATGATTATTCATAAACATCCCCTTTCTGATCTGAACACATTTTATAATCACCAACAGAAAGAAAACAGCCATCAGACAGTATAACATCTCTCTTCAACAAGTCATTTTTCTTCTTTGAAAATAATGAGGAAAAAGAAACAGAATATGTTCTTCCATAACCAGTCTTCTCCACCCTCTCGTGCCCCTCGCCAACCAGCACAAAAAGAAAATACAAAACTGATTTATTAGAACCAGAACAGCACTGCAGCCCTTGGCCGGATCACTGTTTATGTCTATAACGCTTGCTGCTGAAACAGGAAGCTCTAAAAATCACTCAACCATTGTTTCTCTCAGAGGCACTTTCTGATTGATAGTCCGCTGTCCCCACCAAGTAGGACTGTCTCAACCCAAAGCAAGCTGGCTGGCAAGGGAGGGGTTTGGGGGAGCGGCAGTAGAGAGAAGTCCAGCTTCTGCCCATTAACTCTTTTTTTTTTTTAAATAAATTTATTTATTTATTTTATTGGTTGTGTTGGGTCTTTTTTGTTGTGTGCGGGCTTTCTTTAGTTACGGTGAGTGGGGGCTACTCTTCATTGTGCATGGGCTCCTCATTGCCATGGCTTCTCTTGTTGCAGAGCAAGGGCTCTAGGCGCGTGGGCTTCAGCAGTTGCAGCACATGGGCTCAGTAGTTGTGGCTCACGGGCTCTAAAGTGCAGGCTCAATAGTTGTGGCGCACGGGCTTAGTTGCTCCGCGGCATGTGGGATCTTCCTGGAGCAGGGATCGAACCCGTGTCCCCTGCGTTGGCAGGCGGATTCTTAACCACTGCGCCACCTAGGAAGCCCCTGCCCATCAACTCTTAAACATTGTTCATACAAATAACCTCAATTTAAAAGAGCTGTCCGACACCATCAGCAATGCCTGGCACATCGTAAAATCAGCAAGAAAACCGTGAAGAGATCAATTGCGAAGCTGCGTGTTCCAGGCACAGGCAGTTTTCAAGAAAGCTCTCCTCCTTGATCTTTGCCATGACAGCAAGCGGGACAGGGACTGCGGGGTGGTGGTCAGGGGTCCCCAGGGCAGGGTGGCAGGCGGCAACTTGCTTTGAGAAAGTGTCGTTACTCTTCTATGGGCAAATGTGAAACAGAATGAGAGAGCTGATCTCTAGAGGTGAATTCTACATTGGATCATGGACACTAGCTCTCGCCCTGCCATTGAATGGCATTATTTGCTAGGGCTGCCTGAGGCTGTGTGTATCAGAGGCTGGGTCTTTTCCCATACATATTTGCCCACAATGAAGTCTGCAGACAGATTTCAGTGCATATATTATTTTAAAATGTAGATCAATAGCAACCCCAAAAGGGGAGAAAATGGGAGAGCTGATTTTAACACACTTCTCGTCTTTTCCTTGTATTCTCTCCAGGAGATCTCACTGCCAGCTCATTACCTTGAATGTTATCCACGAAACAACGCTGGGATTGTCAGATGAATTTTCCTCCCCTTATTATATGAGTATGTGATAAAATAGAGAATGACTTAGATCCTATGATAATACTGTGAGTCATTCAGGCCACTTCTCAGTAATAACCACTCCATAAAGACACGTCTCTCTTTGTTTAGAATACCGGTACACTCTATCCTTTTCTACATGTACCTTTCCTTCAACCACAGTCTTGCACTCATCTGAAAGGCAGCCTCCCCATTCTGTTCCCCAAATAAAATAAAATACCTTAAGAGTGGAAATGCCTTAAGTAACAAACATTACACAAATAGGCAATAACCCCGATTGTGACAGGGTAAATATTATGTCTGGGAGGAGACTCACAGCAGGAACATGAGGAAGGAATTTCATTTTATAAAAGTGTTGGGAAGGGTACTATTTTGAAAGTGGGCAAGATTAAAGGTGCCAGGTGAGGTCAACATAAACACAAATTTCTACTGAGAAATACCCAGAAATTAAACCCAGTCCTAACGGACAGGGAACACGTGGCCTCATTGGGCTGTTTGTGGAATTCGAGTTGCAGGTCTGCAGCCAGGGTGCCTGGCAGTTAGTAGAGGGGAGGCTGACCCTTCAATGGCAAAATAAGCCCTTCTCCTTTCAAAGGACCATATGCGTGTACACTTGATGGCCTCTCAAAGGTCTGGACCAGCAGTTTGAATGCGATCTACTTTCCTAATTATACAAACCAGGTCCTGGCTGTAATAAAAGCAGGTGTAACCAAAACAGCACAGAGCACAAGAAGAATGTCTAATACACTTGCTCATTTATTTCCTCATTTTCCAGTTATCTACAATGTGCAGCACAGCACTAGACTGGTCCTCCACGGTCAAGGCAAAGTTTCAGATTCATAGATTCTTGGCTTGGGGGTCCATGGATACCCAGAAGGTCCATAAACAAGCTTCAGAGGCCCTGAAAACTGAAATTGTATAAGAAGCTGTGTGTGTAAGTGTACATGTGCATTTTTTTTCCCGTGGGGAGAAGGCTTCCAAGGATTTTCAAAATTATTCCTGATGTTCCCCAAAGTTTAAAAATCACAGTCTTAGGAAAATCAGAAGGAAATCTGCAGTGGATTCTCTTCCCCCATTTACGATGTAGTAGATAATACAGTCTGGTAGATTTCCTCCTTGGTTCTAAAATGAATTAACTAAGGCCGTATTCCCTGATTGATCAATTCCTTTCCAACTGATTAAGTACTCCAATAGGGGCGGAAGCACTCACAGATTTCATTGCTAAAATTTCTTCAACGTCTCTCGGCTGCAGCCTTGATATACTTTCTTGTAACTGAAAATATCCATAGCACCTGCCCCAATGGCGGAGGTAAGCTGATGTCAGCTACTGGTCATGAACGTCACCAAAGAGAGTTCCTCTTGATCTTGAACTTCGATTTTCTGGAGGTAAGGGATAGTCCCAGGACGTGTGTTTAAGTGTGAATTGTTCTGCACAACAACTGGTGTGCTCGACATCAGCTCCCCTCTCCCGGGAGCTGCTATCTCTTCTTCCATTGTAAAGGAATGGTTGATCTATACAGAGATACTGAATCAGAGGGAGAAAATTCCCAGGGTGAGATATCCCTGAAGGAGAGGTTTCAGTTGTAGGGACAGAAAGGAGGGAAGGAAAGAAAGGGAAGGAGGAAGGCTCAGACTGCTGAAGACCTTCACCAATATTTTTTAGGGGCCAATGTTGTCAGCAACTCTGTAAAAGCCGGATGGGCAGGTTTTCCCAGTTGCAGGCTGAACCTGAGGTTAGGTGCTGTGGTCCTGGATGGCAGCCAGCACCCAGACAGATCGGTTTTGTCGAACAGAGAAAAACCCTTCCATGTTCAACCTCTGGCAATTTCTACCAAGTTTTACAATCCCCGGGGAATGGCAGCTGAGAAAAGAAAAGGGAGTTTCTTTTTCTACCCTTTACTTGGAACTGAGCACCAGGCCACCTGAGAATCCATCACACCAGTGACTTTCGACAGAATGGGAAATTGGCATTGAAATGTTCGGTGAGCCAACAGCCAGGACCTTCTCAGCCCCTGCGTGGTGTGTTGATGCCAATGTCATATTTTCAGACACATTTTTAAAACCAGAAAACGAAAGAGTGGATAGTCTTGGGACCAAAAATGAAATAATGGATAGTCTTAAGATCACTTAATAAAACATTATGAAACTTTCCAAGGACGAGATTCAGTGAGGCAGATTAAGACTGTGAAAATGAGTGAGAGTCATCTGCTCTCTACATAATGGGAAGCAAATTGCAAAAAAACAAAACAAAACAAAACATAAACCCTGGCAAGCTTCGATGTTGACACTTAGACTTGAAAGAGTAACATCAGGTTGTATTTTATGACTATGGGGAGAAATTATGAGACAGAATCACACTGGGCCTTTTGACAGCTCATTTTGTCTTGTAGCACTAACCGAAAAAAAAAACCCAAAAATTTCACTCAAGACTGACAATATATTGGGTAAAACCTTCATTTCGGGGTTCCTCTATTTTGGATTGCTTATAATCACGCACGGGAAGCAGAGCCCAGCTGAAACAGATACTGTCCATATATGGAGTGTTTCAATTAATTTTCTCGTTCCAGGTTATCAGAAGACAGCCCAGCCTTGGTTGCAGCTATTTCCCTCTGCAAACTCAAGGGCATCCTGGCACGAATCAGGCAGCCAAATGCAAACACTCCACACCTTGGGGAAACAGTTCACTGTTACCCAAGTAAACACAAGCTCCTCTTAGTCACCCACTCAAAACAGACACGGCCAGTGAGGGACGAGAAACACCAGAAAAAAAAGCATGCTGCTTTGACAATTTCATTCTCAATTATTACCAGCCTCCTGGGCCTCGCCAGCCACTACTGCACTTCTTACGGGAAAATGGCATGGGCCATTCAAGAGTTTCCAAAACTTTCATAACCAAAACCTGACCCATGGGCCCACAGAAATGCACATGATGATAATATCACTTCCTCTGGAAAGGCAACCAAATGATACTCAGCTATGGCTTCCTAAGAACAGAAATCCACAGGAGTTGAACTGAGATGGTTACTAGGCTGTGAGGCATGAAGCCAGGCAGTCAGGCCTTTGTTTTTTATTGGCTTCTCACCCACCCTGCCAGCTACTCATCTGAAGCCTTCATGATGTTTTCTAAACACGCATCTCTGAATCATAATGGGAATTCCATTTACTGGAAGGTGGAGACTTTTAATATAACAAGTGAACCCACAGACTAACTGTGCCTTCGTAGCTTATAGCATCATGTATGCTTTCAATAAGTGGACATAATTTGCTTGGCGTTACCCTATTATGAACATAGCACTAGGAACAAATATTTTCAATCATGTTATAAGTTTTTTACAATTTTCTCTACCTTTGATTCTATTTTGAAAATTCCCAGACAGCTAGGATAGCACAAAAACAACAGCCAAAAAAAAAGCAACATGGCTTTACCCCCATTCCTCTTCGACTAATCAAATTCCCCAAGAACACAGATTTTCTTATATTTTTGAATGCCTTTATAAAGAGTAGTGATTACTCTCATGTTTAAATGTCCATTGTTGTTGTACTTTTACTTCTTTTCAATGCAAAAGTCATCTACTGTTATTTAGGTAGCTGCCACGTCTTTTTTTATCATTCTCAAAATAACTTTTATTCGTAAGCTTATTCAATGCTTTATTACAAAAATGAGATTTTCAAAACAAACTATCTTACCTCCCTCAATTAAACTAATAGTACTCACTGCTATTTACAAAACAGGACTAAGGTTCTTACAATACAAAGAAAACACAGTATTTGGAAATAACTGGAAATCAGAGATTACAATAAGCCCAGAGTCCTCTTCCTGCTCTAATACTTTGATAATGGGCACCAAAAAAGAAAACTACACGTAGAACTGCATTGATGCAACAGAGCCTCTGGAGAATCCAATCTTTAATATTATTAGTACCTAAAATATTAACTGGGCCCAACCCCTCCCCCAAAATAATAAGGCATCCAAATTACATATAGGAGGGTCACACTGCCATCAGCGTCACCAAACCAGAATGTTACTAACGCTATTTCTTCATATTTTACGATAAAAAAATGCTTCCTTGAAATGTTTCAATAATCATCCATCATACATCCCTTAAAACTGTTAGAAGTGATCATTTTAAACTCTGCTACTTGTCATAGATAGCACATGGACCCTGAGCTAAAGGCTTCCAGTAGAGAGATTTCTGAAAACTACCTGAGAGAGAACCACTGTTGTATAATCTTAGTTTCCCTGATGGCAAGTTTTATATTTTTACATTTTAGTAAAACATCTGAGAGGTTTCCTTGAAATTCACAATTCATGTTTTGCCTGCTCCAAATTGGTCTTAAACGAATTCAATAATGGAAAGCAATAATGTAAAGCCAGATTCTGTTAAAAACCTTAAATTTTAAATAAAAAGCTTGATGCAGCAATAATAATGGGAAGAAATGACTGTGTTTCTAGGGAATCCTATCACAGAAACTTCTAGATGTTTTGAAATCTGGGTTTGTTGCCATGTAAACACTGGGTGTTTCAAGTTCAGTTCTGACAGATACATACCTCTTCCACTCCGACCGACAAACCTGAGGTCATTGAATCTTGCCACTTGGTTTTTCATGGCTGCGGTTGCATTTCTCAGTTCGGCTGAGTAGTTTTCATCATTGCCTGCCATCACAGTAACCAGAGTGCCATCTGGAACATCCCCCAGTGCCACCACCTAAACACCAGACATCAGGCATGTTAGAAACTTTGATGTCATTTGCATATGTATTCTAAAATTGAATGTATATTATGTGCTGCTTTTTAGTTTGCAAAGGAGTAGCAATCGTAAGTTAAGCAAAACGACAGAAAAGTTGTTAATGGAAAGATTTACTTTAAATTCCACTATGTAAAATTACAAATGTTTAAATAATAAAACATTCACCTAATGAAACCACATAAAGTCATAGAGTACAGTTGGAATAAGACTCACTATAGCAAGGACTTTGAAAAGCTATGCCTTCTCGTGAACACAATCATCTCTTCTTAATTCTTCATATTTGAGAAACAGATGTCTTGTTTTTTATAAATTTATAACTAACCCATCTTTCATTTGTCCAGGCCTCCACCGACAGGCCGAATAGGGCTGATGTTGCCGTTTAGGTGTTAAACTTACTTCTGCTAAAATTAAATTTGATTGCTACCACTGAAGTGCTGACCATTCTTGAATGACTTAAACTCTCCCTTCACAATTATTTCATCCTTGTTGCCCCTACTGGCTTCTACTACCTTGATTTTCACTGGCAGTGAATTCTGGTATGCAAGAGAAAAAAATCAGAAACATACCCTTGGCTTAACACTAACTACAAAGTCAACAGACCTCAGAGAAGAGGAGTGCTCCCTTTGATGTGCTCCTCTGCATTCAGGAGCAGAACTATGTCGAATTTTTATATCTGTGAGTCACAGAGATGTGTTGACTTGGACCTTATAGATGACTGAGGTTTTCTCCAAACCCATGTGATCTCGAAGAAAATTCCTTCAATGTAACTGAATGGGAATGAATTTCCATCAGGACTATTAAACTAGTAAATACATGTTTTTGACACTTAGGTAATAAAAAAAAAAGCAGCAATTTCAAGGTAAAATGCTCTAAAGAGCATGGCCTGAAGAGGCTTCATTCGATAGCATCCATTTCTTGGTCATCATTTGACCCTTCTAGAAACTATTTTCTTGGTTGAAACATTTATTCTTAGCTGCGTTTTCATTGTTTCTGTTTTTTCAAGTAGTTGTAGAATTTCAAACCCAAATGCCCCAAGTTGTGCTTGTCCCTATCACTTCTGGTGTCTTTGATGGTACCCTCTCGGTCAGCAACGAAGTGTGTGCTCATCATTCCATCATATAATCGTTTTGGAGGTTTTGTTTTTGAGTTGCGATAATAAAGTACTCTACAGTGATTACTCCTCATCCTGTTTTCCACCTCCCCATTTTTACCTAATATTTGCTATGTAATTTGGGGGTAACGCCTATATTTCAGTCCTCTTTTTCTGTCTGTAAATAAGGCTGCCATAGGCTCCCTTGTATGATAGAAAAGCCACGTTTCTCTAAATTCCCATCTTCACTGCCTGCTTAGTCATCACCCTTTCTCTGTGTCATCCGGATGACCATCTTTTGTTTTTATTTCCGAGGATGCTTCAGCTCTTGGATTCTAAGGAATATGACGGGGAAAATGAACCACTGTAAGGGGTGGATGTACTTCCAACCCAGGACTACCCCAGGAGAATCAATTCTCACAGCAGTAGGTAGGCATGTTCCTCATCTATTTTATCCGACTTGCACTCTTATCTTTTTTCCAATCCTTTCCCTCCAATGGATGTGTTTTCCATAAAGGAAATTTAAAAACACTATTTCTTCACTAAGCTATTTCTTCCTCAAGCACCCTCTAATTAGGTATTTAGAGCCCATTATAAGTATGTTTGTTGGTGTTTAATTAAGAGCAGTAATATGACAATTCCCTTTTGTTTCAAAACCATTATTGAAATAAATCTCCTTGATCAGTTATTTAGTTATTGTTACCGGTTTTTTCTATTCCCATAAAATATACTTGCTTTATTCTGCGCTTTTCAGTCTCTTCAAAATCCGCCCCCCCTTTTTCCCCACTGTTTTCACTTCCCTCTGTAAAATTAGCTCACAATGTTGAAATGTCCTCCTTGAAAACATATTTTTACTTCCTCATCCCCACCTCCCTCTGATGGCCTGGCCTCTCTATTTTAATTCCACATTCAGTAAGTATACAGGGACCAGATCAACTACATGGTTTTCAAACTGAATATCTCATTGTTGGTTAAATAGGTTACATTAAATAAATCTTGTTTTATAGCTACCAAAATGTATTCTACATCACCTTCCTCCTACTGGCCCCTCTCACAGTGCTCCAAGGCCTGTGCTTCACGCATCTTTCCAAAACTACCCTCATCAGTAACATGGCAAATTCACGAGGCCGTCACCAAACAGAAACAAATAGAGAGTAAAATAATCATGGTGGCTAAACAAGAAAAGGTTGTTGATGTTGGAATTTAAGACTAAAAAATTAGGAATTTAAATACTGCTTTTCCCTTTTTTTAAACCGCAGCAGGAGTCAAAAAAATTTGAGGCTCAAAGATCATTTACTTGGCCTTTTATTGATTTTTCATGGTAGGGGGGAAGGGAAAGAATATTAATCCAGGGAAATTACATTAATAAAGTACATTATCTAATTATTATCAAGCATTTTTAGACTAGGAAAAAATTTTTTTAATTTAGAACTAACATGTCTGCTAATTTGATACAGATTTTATCATTGCTAGGCAATATGCAGAGAATTTTTTTTTTTAAATCTAACTTCAGAAAAAAAGAAGCAACTGGAATGAGGAGCTATAAACAATAGGTAAGGAAACACAAACATTTACATTTTAACATAGACCAAACAGACAAGAAGGGACTTGCTGGCCAAAGGATATCTCATTTTTTTTTTTTTTTTTACTTCTCTGTTTTTAAAGTATCAGGAAGTTGGGCAAAATATCAAGCCTCCTCTTTATTACAGAACCTCCCCACACTTCTCTTGGTCAGCCTGTGCACAGTTCAAACTGGCATTTTAAACCAACTCTGATTAGGTTGAAATTACAGTCACAATTCATTTATTTCAAGTCCCTTAATTTTCCAGTGTTTTAAAGAAAGCTGTGGGGTGGAACTTAGCATTCAGCTGAGACGACATTTAACGCATAGCTAGGGGACCACCATCTCGCTGACACAAACGTTACTTATTTCTTTCTTACAGAAAGAATATTACTATCAGCGGCCAAGGCCTCTGAACTTGCTGAAGGCATGTTTATGCCTTCGGACTCTGGAGTACCAGGGCCTAAATAAACTTTAATATTACAGTCTTATAAAATATATCTTAAGTCATCCAAATAGCTTTTTTTGACTGCTTCTGTAAATAATGGGTGACACGTAGCAAATTTAAGATTTTCTCGGCAGTAAAATAATGGATCTCTTCTAGGCTAAAAAATAAAGGCGTTTCATGGCAGAGGGCAGGGGTGGGGGGAGCCCACTTTGGGATCCAGGATAAGCAATTAGCTTGATTTGAATCTATTTTAAGGAAAATTCATAACTTGAAAACTCCCTTTAGTTTCAAAGATTAAAGCCAAGGATTCAGAAGATGCCCAAAGAATCACTTCAACGTTCTTTTCATCAGTCTCATCAGACTTTTTCATTGTTTTACATTTTCTCCTCCTTATTACAGGGAATGTAATAACTCTTTACTGATTAACTTCTTAAGGAGATTGTCTGAGGCTTATATAAGATCCAAATTTTAAAGTAATAATTTCTATAGAAACTGCTTGGGAGGTGGGTGGTGGAGAACGAGTACAGAGTAGAGTCAGGGATACACACTGAATCAAGCCGGATGCAGTCACTTTTTCAAGTGTAGCTTGCTTTACCCTTAATCTGCACTCATTGCCTCCCTGGAAGTTTTGTCTCCTCTTTCCCTTATGCAGTGAGCAGGTCTCCTTCAGAAAGAGGCCCCTCTTTATGGGGACTGGAGGGGTGACAGATTTATTCATCGGTGGTCTGATTCCTCTGCTGTCCTTTCCTTTGCCCCAAATGTTCTCAAGACCCACCTGAACTTTTTTCAGGAGATCTATACCTTGATTTTCAAGCTAGAAACTATTGCTCAGGAAAGCAGAATTTTTTTTTAAAGTGAATTGTCAAAAGTCATTTTAAAAAGGCAACCTCAATGGTTATTAAGATTTCTGCTAAAAGGAATTAATTCCCTGGTGGCTCATGAAAGCAATTTATAAGGTTGTTTTGTTTTTTTTTTAAAATTCTTTTAGAAGGAAATAAATACTTTCATGTGGTGGCTTGAGAAATGACATCGCTTTGACTCCTGAAGATTCTCTCTTAATCACTTAGTCTTTGGGGTGTGGGTTCCCTAGCGGAAGAGGAGAGATGCAGAGGAGACTCTGATTTACCCCAAAGGAAGCCACAGATCCCTGAGAACCCACTCCCTTGGTGTGTCCGGAGCACCTGGTTTTAAAGGACCCTGGGGTTGATTATCAGCCTGTCTCCTCCCCTCTGCACTTATCTGAAAGTGACCCCATCCCTATCAGGTCCTCTGGAGCTGAGGGAGCTCCGAGGAGGCCTGCCCGTTGAATCTGTTTATGTAAAGGGATTAGAGTGATTTAAAATTGAAATGGGCTCCCAACCCACATCTAGAGATGGAGGAAGGGACAGGAAAGGGTCCAGCGGCTGCTCAAACTTATCCTCATTTCCACCCCCCTCAAAAACTCCTGCTTTCAGAAAACTGAGGCAATTCTAGAGACACAGCCAATTGTACATTTTTTTTTGTTTGTTTTAGAAATCATAATCTAAGTTTGGAAGGTGTGTAAAGCTTAAAAATAAAGAACCCAGACAGTACTTTTTAAAAAAGTGAACATTATTCATTGCAACTAACTCAAGATCCAGCCCAGGCTTGGAACCATAAAAAGTTTATATTAAATTAATCTCCTCTTAAAGGGGACAATTATTTAACCAGATTTTTTTTTTTTTAAAGAAAAAAAGAGTAGCTGATCCTTACAGCCTTTTTCCCCCCCACCTGCCTGCCTTAGCCTCTTAAATGAACAGGAAATGACTGCACTGGTTGTATTAAAAAAATCTACCCCTTCTGCAACCCATCCAAGACAGAAGAACTGAATCCCCACCACCGAAATGAAATGTCTACTGTTTGCTGCCAGGGTGGTGGGGTGGTTGTTTAAAAACGCCCGGGGTTGTTTATATATCCCCGTTGAAGGCCAAGGTTTTTAAAGGCAGCTCAAAGCTAGGGCAAGATCAGGGGCGAAAAGTGAACGGAGACCTCTTAAGCTGCTCGGCTGAAGTTACCCGGTCCACGCCGCCCCCACCTCAAACAGCAAAGCGGGCGGATCAGACGCCCGGCTCCAGCTCCCGGCAGACAGCCTTGCCTCCTCTCGCTGCCCCCGGCTTAGCTAGGTGAGCCGGTGATAACGTTCAGCAGGGTTCCAGGAAAAGAAACAGGATTCGCTGCTTGCGGCTTCTGGCAGGAGCAGGCTACAAGCTCGAAAAAACTCCTCAGAAAACTTTTGCAAACTTAACTACGCCCGCCGTGGACTTTGAACTTGCTAATTCCTATAGGGCTGTTAAAAAGGGGGTGGAAGTGGGAAGCCCTGACAGGTTTCCTTGTCAGTTTATTATTTTCATTGACCTGAAGGTATAAAAGTATCTCTATTTTATTTCCTGATGCCTCCCTCAGAATAGATTGGGTGTCAAGCCAAAGTGGGGAGAGAAGCAGGGGAGCAGATAGACAGCCTTGTTCCTGCTGGGTTATAACTTTTCCTACTTTGGATCAAAGCTAAGGACCGCTGCCGGGGTGGACCAGCCGGCCCTCAGTGGACATCTTCCGGGACATCCTAATGTTTTCAGCCATCACCGGAGGCCGCCACGACCGGCTGAGGCAGGCCCCCTGAGGGTCGCCACGGCAACGCAGCATCCCCAGTCTCCCGAGCGCAGAGGGATGGACCATGGGCCCCAGCGCCGGCCCCTTTCTAGAACCCGGCCCCGCCTGCCTGGCCGCTGCCCTCCGCGATCGCCCCGGCCTCGACCGGCCTCTGCCTGTCCTCCCGCCACCCGCTCCGGGCCGAGTACCTTGAAAGCGATGGGCAGGGTCTTGTTGCAGCGCCAGTGCGTGGGCAACACAGAGCAGAGGAAGTTGGGGCTGTCGGTGCGCACCAGCTCGCCCGGGTGGTCAGCCAGCACCTCCACCATGCTGCGGTCGCCGCTCCTCAGCTTGCCGGCCAGGGCGGCGCCGGCGTCCGGGGTGCCCAGCGGCAGCGCCTCGCTCATCTTGCCCGGGCTCAGCGCGGTGGAAGGCGGCGTGAAGCGGCGGCTCGTGCTGGCATCTACGGGGATACGCATCACAACAAGCCGATTGAGTTAGGACCCTGCAAACAGCTCCTACCAGACGGCGACAGGGGCGCGGATCTTCAGCAAGCAGCTCCGGGGAGACCAACATACAAGTTCAGGGGCCTTTATTGCTGCGGGATGGCTGGGGGATGGGGGAGACTAAGTTACTAACAGTCCAAGAGGGGGAAAGTTCTAGTTTTGCCAATCGGCCTCAGACCCGGGCAGGACTCTTAGCAACCGACCGCTTAGTGCTTTAAAAAGTGGGCGACCAGAATCCGAAGTCAAGTGCCAAGGGAGACTATCTTCTTCTGAGTCTTGCTTTGAGAGTTTTAAGTTCAGTCTTTGGCTGTTACAAAAGCTCCTGGAGGCAAAATTCCCATACACTTCCTAAAATATTTGTGCGGAGAGCAAAAGGACCAGCAACTACATAATTTGGAAGTTCCAGTAGTTAATTGCCTGTCAGTTTTTTTCCCAGGTCAGTTTTGTCTAAAGTCCAACACAACAGAAAATACACGAGGAGTGTCTTCCAAATACAGCGCCACTTTTTATCATGCAAAACTGGCTTCAGTCCTCAAAAGCAAGAACTGAGACTTCCAAAGGTCCTGCTTCTAATGTATGTGCACACATATATATATATAAATATATACATATGCTCTACTTCATAAAATATTTACAATACAATCTGTAGAGAATTTAAACACAACAGAAATCCATTAATGCTCGCTGCAGGTTTTTTTTTTTTCTTTTTAAGTAGCCTTGAAAATCAGCTTCAGTAGTTGGAGAAGGGCTGGGCGAGAAGTACTTGTCATGTTCTCAATAAATTCTGGCAAAATGCTCAGTTCAGAAAATTCAGCTTTTCAAAGAAAAGCTAATCTTAAAGAAAGAAAGAAAGAAAAAAAAAAAGGGTCCAAGTCGATGACACTCAGGGTTCAGCTCTCCACATCTGAGAACTCGGGTTTGGGGATGTTGGTTAAGTTTGCGGCTGATCCTGTGGTTTGGTGGGGGTTGAGCAGCGGCCGAGTCACACGCACGCAGGCACGCACTCTTCGGAAGGCAGCCGCTGTCTACATCGACTCCGGTGAGTCAGCCCCGACTGGGGCAGTAGCGAGACGATCTTCCTCCAACGTCGCCCCAGCGCCGGCCGGTTAACTGCCCAGACGCGCCAATATAACCACGATCACCGCATAATCGCAGCAGGTGGAGCGGGCCTTGCCTCCGCAGCGCAGATCGAAACAGACGGGGCGGCTCGAGTTACACAAGCACGCACACACTGCCACGCACACGTAACTTCACCACTCGCCTCCCAGCACAGTGCACTTTCTCCAGCAGTTGTCAAAGGAAACAACCGGGAAAAGTTCACACCCAGGAAAGAAGTTGAACCATCCAGCCAAGAAACCAGTTCATTCAAAAGTAAGAAAGAAAGAAAGAAAAGAAAAAAAAATCGAAGCTCCGACGCGGGTCAAGGAGAAACAGCAAAGATGGACTTTCATCTGGTGTCCCCAGAAGCCCCGGGAAGAGGTGCCTGCCGGCGCAGGGCCGGGCAGCGTGGTGCCCTGGCTGGGTCCGGCCGCGGGGCGCCCGTCCCGCCTGCGCCCGCTGGCTCTATGAATGAGAGTGCCTGGAAATGAACGTGCTTTTACTGTAAGCCCGGCCCGAGGAATTCCATTCCCTCAGCTCGTTTGCATAGGGCGGCCGCCGGCCAATCACAGGCCTTTCCGGTATCAGCTAGGGCGCGGCTCCCGGCCGCGGGCTCCTGGAATTGGCCCGCGCGCCCCCACCGCCGCCGCCGCCGCGCGCTACTGTACGCGGCCGGGGTGGAGAGTCCACCGCCGCGTCCGCCTGGCGCTGCCCGGGCGTCCACAACCACGCACACACACGCACACACGCACAGACGCTCCCGCGCTCGCCCGGGGCCCCGCCCCGGTGCGGACCGCGGCCCTGCGGCTTGGCACCCACGCCGGGGTGCGCGGCCGCTGGCTCTGGGGCTGCAGGGAGCGGCCGCGGTCCGGAGCTCCAGGAGGTGAAGAAGGGGCCGGCCGGCCTGGGGAGGTCTCGGGCCGGGCGCGGAGCCCCGAGCGGCCCAGGACCAGAGACCTGCCGGAGGGAGGCGCCCCGGGAGCCGTGGAGAGGAAGCGGCAGCCGCGAGGCTCCCGAGGCCGGGGCGGGACCTCCCGGCACCAGGCCCCGGGCCCTGCGCGGCCGCCCACGGCCGAGCCTCTGCTTTTCTGGCGGGCGTGGGATTGGGCCGCGCGGGGGCCGAGGGCCCGTTCAGCGCGTCCCCACGGCGCCGTGGGCAGCTGCGGCGAAGTAGCGCTGATTCATGTAATGAGGCCGGACGGCGGTCGGTCTCCCCAATAGGGGTTTTGTGTTTTTAGTTTTTTCTCTCGGTTTGTTTTCTGTAATGGGTGTTTTTCGCCGCGGTGGGGCTGCGGCTTCATTACGCGGCGCGCCTCACTCAGGCTGAGCTTAGCGGCGAGCCGAGGAGTTCCGTAGCGAGAGAAGACCCCGCAGGACCAGCGACCCGAGAGAAAGTTGAGAGCTCCCGCTCGCCTCGCTCCCCGTCCTGGGCGCGCCGGCTCCCCCGCCAGGCCCCGGCCGCCCGCGCCCCGCACCCACCTCCGGCTCCCCGGAAACGGCCCCGGCTCGGCTCCCCGCCCGCGCGGGCCGGCCGCCGCGGGTGCTGCACCCACCCCGGCTTTGCGCGCGCGGGCGGGAACTTCCCCCGCTCCCGTCCCCGCGGCGCCGCGGGCATCTTCCCGGAGCTTGGGGGGGGAGGCCCGGCCGCGGGGCTCCCCCCTCCGCGCGCAGCCCACCCCGTCCCTCCCCCGGGGGAGGGCGCTCGTCCACTCCCCCCAGCGACTCCCCCGGGCGGGGTGGGAGGGTGGGGGGGGGTCCCTCGCCCTCTCCCCGTGGGGCCCCTGCCTCCGTCGCCCTTGCCGACGCCGCCGCTCCGGACTCTGGCGCTGCGGCCTGCGGGAGGCGGGGGCCGCGGAGGCCTCTCCGGGCGCCCAGGCAGCTTCCCTCGCCCCAGGCCCCGAGAGGCCGGGCGGCGCTGCGGGCCGCGGGCGCGGGGCGGACGCCAGGGGGCAGCAGCCGCCCTCGCTCGCCGCCCCGGGCGCCCGGCGGCCGGGCAGCGCGCCCGGGAACGCCCCCGACGGCGCGGGGCTCGGCCGGCCTTCTCGCGGCCTTTGGGTCTCCTGTGCGAACTTCGGATGGGGAAGAAACAACAGGAAACGGCCGCCCGACGCAGCCTGGGCGACCCCATCCCGCCGCCGCTGTGCGGACTGCGGAGCCGGCGGCGAGGGAACCCTTGGGCAGGGGTCCCGGCTGTCCCGAGCGGCGCGCGTCAGGGTCCCTTCCCCAAACCCGTTTGCTTGGACACCGCCGTCGGCCGGCCCCAGGCCGTCGGTGCTGCAGGCGTCCCAGGCGCCCTCGCCGGGCCTGCGGCCCCGGATCCTACCATCCCGCCGGACTTCTCCCCACGTGGGCCGGTCCCCTCGCTCCTCTCGCTCCAGGAAACCTGGGTCTTTCGGGAACTCCCAGGACCCAGCTGCATTTTGTTTTAATGGGTCGGGGTGGGGGGGTCTCAGAAAACGCCTTTGTATTTTTCTTTAAAAGTGATTTTGAAGAAGCCGCATTTCAGGTGTAAAGACCGCAAACATCCTCTCTCCACCTGGACCGAGCTATTCCAAATACTGCGCAGTCACCACACTTCTCTTCCCGCCGCCCCGCCTGCCCGGGGCCACAGTCCCTCTGCGTCCGGGCTCGATGCTGCCCGGCGAGTTCGGGCGGAGTGAAATCTTTCGCTTCAGCTCAAGTGCATTTCCCTAAGAGCGGATCGAGCGCTCCCGGGGGCCGCCTGCAAGTGCATCCCCATAGACCCCCATGGACGGGGGCTGGGACTCGGGAGAGTGGCGGAGGCAAAAATGGGCTCTGACTCGGCGAATGTAGCGGTCTAGGGTAAGCTGCCGCCCGGAAAGGTCAGAAGAGGCTTCTCTGGGGCTGCGACCGTTTGCCCGAAGCCCTAAACCCTGCGAGGGGCTGCGGGGCGCATCCTGCGCTGCGGTTTCCCGGGCGGGGATCACGTTCCCTTAGAAAGAAAAGAGGTACAGCGATAGATGCGCCAGGCTTAGCCTTTCAAGGGCAGCACCGTGGGCGCTGCTCAGCTCAGAGTCTCAACCAGTAAATCCCGAGTTCGAACGCAGACAAGGAAGATAATAAGGAAAGCGTTTGCTGATTTATTCTGAATCGGGCTGCCGGGCATTTGGGGTTCCCCAGACTTTGCACTGTAACTGCGTTGCGCGGTGCAAGCTTGAAAACCAGAAACAAACAACACTGCCCCTCCTTATCGAGGAACTAAAGTGAATGGAAAGCAGGCAGCATGGGGCTCAACGAAAGGGTACCGGGAACCCCTTAGTCAGAAGGGCTTTTTACATCGTTTTTGAAGTTGAGTAACATCATGTACGAAATGGAGAACTCATTTCCACCAGCAGCGCTCATTTAAGCGGCGATATAGAATTTCCCTTCCCCTGCCTCTCTAAGGGAAAAGGAAACATTACGTTTACACTCCTAGTGTTCCCCAGGAATAACACTAAAAATTACTTTTGTCATAATACAATACAAAAAATATCACGAAGTAGTATGTGGGTGGATGCTATGTGACAGATTCTTCCAAATTCGCTACATGGGAAAAATTTCAAAGAGGCTCATCAGTTGATTGAATGAAATGTAAGTTTTCACAGTGAATTTAAAAAGCAGTATTTGGTTAGTTGGAAGAAGAAAAAAAAAACAATTTCACTGGAAAACAATAACAGCTTATTGACATTTTTTTCCTACAACTTTAGGTAAATATATAACTATAGGGGGTCTCAGAAAATATCTAAATATTTTACATCTTTTGTTCTTTCAAAACCCTCTCAAAAATAAGTAACACTCTCAACCATTCTCTTAAATCCCCATCTGTAATATGATATTTCTAAAATTACATTTCTAAAAATGTAATATTTCTAAGAGAATTATTTCTGTTTTCAGTGGCCGTTTTAATGAAAGTAAAAACCAGAGAATGTATTTTGCTAGAGGTTCTGGACCAAACTGCTGCAGTTTGTACTAATGTCAAAGGGAGGGAAAACAATTTTGATGAGGACTAACATACATGTTAATGTATGTACAATACACACTGTCCAGTTTTCAAGATTGGAATTTAATTAAACATCCCATCCCCCTAGTGGATTTGAGATTATTTCATTTTGAAATCTAATTACTTTGGGGACAAGATCCCTTAGTTCTTCCACTACGTCCTTCCTCTATGTGACCGTTTCCATGGGATCCTGTGGCTGATATGTGACTATTTCACTAACTTTGTAAAGCAATTTACAACTCACAAGTAGCAAACTGAGAAAAAATTTAAATTAATCTTTTTAAAAAATTACGGATGCTTAGTAAACATCTTACTCTCATAAAAATTTTGCATTAGCATTGCTACAGCAAAAGTAATAAACTAGGTTATAACACATGGAAGCCAAGCTCTATTTTTTTTTTTTTAGAGTCATATAGAGTCATTTAATAACAGCAGAATGCACCTGTGGTAAACGCTGTAGAACTGAGGATATCATTTAAGGTTTCATTGGAATGTTTTATATGTTTGACATTTACAGTATTGAAAACAGCATTTAAGTATTTTTGAATCAGCAAAAAGAAAGTCTTGACTATTTGGTTAATTTATATTGTGAGTTATTTATAGAGATACATGGATAAAATGTCATATATATACATATACAAATGTGCATATTTTATTAAAAATATAATTTGGAATCTAACATACCATGAACGTCTCTAGATGGATTCATTCCGTGTACACATTCTGAAAGAGTGAAAAGTAGGAAAATAAAAATAATGGTATGAATATACTGACAGCAAACACTAAATCAACTGAAATTGATTAATTTAATTGTAATTGGAATCAATGCCAGTTTAAAAACTAAATCCCCCCCTCTTATTTTTTTTGGTAGCTTGTTACCTGTTACACTTTTTTAGCACTGGAGATTTTTATAGCCTATTGTCCAGCTTTGGCTCAAAAATAACTTAAAACAGTAAATCATTATATAAAAAATGAACTGTTACCTTTGCATATGGTTTTTATGTACCTTTGACCGATGTTTTCTATTGCTAGATAATATTGAATCTTTATCTTTCATAGAATCACCTCTTTTAAGCTCTGTATGTGATGCAAATGTGATTTATTTAATGAACATTAAAAATACATTTGGAGAATGTAGGGATGGATCACAATTTAAAGTGAAATTAAAAGCAAACCCTAAGTTAATACAAAAACATTTAAAAATCTATAACATGCTAGAAGCTAAATGCGAAAAGTGAAAATATAGTTTTCAAAGTGATAAACAATTTGGAATACACCTTATAAAAGAAACAAACTAGCAGATAAACATTCTGATCATTTACTTCCAATAACAGGACATTTTAGAAATATTCCCTCTTTGCTTGATTTCCTTTCTTTCCCTTTGTTAGGAGGGCAGATTATTCATATGGAAAGCTTTCATTCTTAAAGGAACAGATGATATCAATGATTATTGAAAATAATTGTCATATGATAATTCTATATATGAATCACTTACTATATACTGCTGCATGTATAGTTACAGGTAAAGTCACAGATCCATTAAGCAAAGCCATATGAAGCTATTTCTCTTCACATCTTGAATATCTATGTATAATGTTCTGAATTTGAAATTATTCCATCAGCCTTGTGTATTGATAATAGCACTGAATGGTTAACATGGAGGAAATAGCATTTTTCAAAGCCTTAGTGTTTGAGCATTTCAAATACAGCAGACCTAAAGCTTTCAACTCCACCGCATAATGTTAGTATATTATAGTTTAAATAAAGCCTTTAAAAGTAAGAAAGGAGATAATTATTTCAAATTTCCAGATGCTGTTTATATAGGCAGAAGAACAAGATTTTCAGCTCCATAGTCTTATATTTTTGCCAAAGCAAAAAAGGGCAACTAAAATAATAAGGGATTCTGAAGGACTGCCCTACGAAGAAAAATTAAAGGAATTAAGTGTGTATGGTCTCAAAGGAGTGCCCTTACAACACACACACAGACACATGTGCGTGCGTGCATGTGCGCATACAATTATGGTTTACAAGTACATAAAGTGACTCCATAAAGATTTTTTAAAAATAGAGCAGGGAAATAATTATTTGCACTAATTATGGACGATAAGGCAAAAAAAAAAGAAAAGAAAAGAAAAACAAATAACAAATGTATCCTGAAGTTAGTAAGTTTAGTTTTAATAGGCATGGGGGTTGGGGGAAATCCACAACAATAAGATGGACCAGACAGCTGAGTTTGCACTAAAGAGACCCAACAAAACTAACCACCCTAGAAATTCTCTCTGAAGACCCTAGGGAAGCCTCTCCATGTCTGAGACTGAGAAATAGGAGAAACAGAGTGGAAAGGCAAGTGTTTTTGTCTACACACCTAATGTTTCAGTGATTCTGAGAGAAAAGCCAAGATTTTTTTTTAACCTAAAAAAAAAAAGGTAAGTGGATTTTGAAAGGTGTGCATGTGGTCTGTAGAAAGCTTTCTTAGTTTGTCCTGTGTCAGTAGCATTGAGGACACAGCACACACCATTAAGCTGCGGGGTGGGAAAGGAGAGAGAGGGGACAGGTGTCTGTACGTAAAGTCACACCTGTAGCAACTGAAATGATTTGCCCAAGGAGTTGTTAAAGGTGCTAGAACCTGAACTGTAAGACAGGAGAGGTTATGGGAATTCATAACAATGAGAGCTGACTCTGGCTACCGCATCCTTCAGCTCTCTCAGTTGAATGCTGCTGTGTCCCAGGCCACGGCCAAAATGCTTTTAGATACCTTGCCCAATTTATTCCTTGCAACAGAACCACTACCACCTCCCCATTTTACAGACAAGAAACCTTACACTTGGAGTTTAGGAAACCTGCCCAAAAGTTGCTTCACTCGATCTCTGTGTACACACACACACACACTCGCATCCCCACATATGGGTCTACACACATGGTGAGCTGTATTTCTTTTTGACCACAACTATGTATTTTTATCAGTGTCCTTTGTAGTCTTCTGAAAAATTAAACTCTGATCTCATCTTTCAATTTTATCCTCCCCTGTCTCAAGTTCTCCATCAGAAAATAGCCCTGAAATTCTTTACCCTGCAAAATCTCAAATATTTAGGATTCATATCATGAGGTTGCTTCTGGCCACCTACAAAGTTTGAGGAGCAGGTCGAGGTCCCTTTGGCAATGGTGTGTCAGGCTGCTGATGGGCATGTGTGCAGGGTCCAGGGAGCTGATGGGAGGAGGCACAGGGGTTGGCACCACCTGGTGGGCTCTGGAAAGACTTCTTTCCTGGTTAGAGATGATATTTGATTTGACCCTTGGAGGTTGTGTATATTTTCACCAGGTGGTTGGGAGGGCGGGAGGAAGGACTTGGGGGTGGCTGGGAGGTGGGGGAAGAAGGCTTTCCAGGCAGAAGGATGAGCATGAGAAAGGCATGGGTGAAGTTGTGACACAGACCCACAGTACAGTGGGAGCGTAGGTTGGGGATCAGGTTGGGGAGTGGCAGCTCGTAAATGACACAACGCTGGCAGACATGAACACAGGTCAGAGGCAGCTTACACAACCTAAAGAAATGCTGAACTTCAACGTGAGGGCAATGGGTTCTATCAGAGCCTTGACATCTGGGAAATAACATGATGAATACATATTTTAGGCAAATAAATCTGTCAGAGGTGGACAGGTGAATTGGAGGGGATAGAGAAGGAGCTGGAAAGCTACAGCCTTGCCTGGCAAGGACTCATGAGCACTAAGGTTGGGGGTGGGGTGGGGGGAGGGATCTTCCCCCATTTCTGGCCCAGGTGCCATTAGCAGCAGTTAAGACCAGAAGAGGATGGGTTTGGGCGTAGACATCAAGAATCAGCTTGGGATGAACAGAGCAAAATTACAGGTGCTGGTGGAAAAAAACAGGAGGAACGGGTGTTGTGTAAGCTGCTAAGTTAGTGATCATTTGCTAGTTTGGCAGCAATAGAAAACTAGCACACCAAGCACGTCTTCCCCTCCTCTCACTGTTCTGGGGAGACATTGCCTGTGTGCTTATTAGTCTCTGTTTCTGAGGTTCAGTAGCAGGAAGCCACACACCTAAGTCACTGTTCTCCAAAAGTCCTATCAGTGATAAAGCTGATGGTTTGATCTCTGTCTGCTCGACTTCCTTGCCTGTCTCACAGTTGGTTCTGGATCTTTGGGGAGCAAGGGTGTCTTTTATTGGCCTTCCTTAAGCCAACTCTATAATTGTCTCATTCTCTTCTGACTCACCCTTACCCTCACACAAACACGGAACCACTAGATGTTGAACACCTTGCCAGTGAGGCTTCCTCCTCTTCAAATCTTAGACAGCACTGTGTAAACAATGTGTATCCCAAGCCCCTGGGAATCTGGTTAAATGCAGATTCTGATTCAGTAGGTTTGTGGTGGGCTGGAGGCCCTGCACTCAACGAGCTCCCTGTGATGCCACTGCTGCTGGTCAAGGACCCTACCCAGAGTTGGCAAGGCCAACTGCTCAGTATTCAGCAAAAACTGTGCCTAGGACACGCTGGACTGCAGTGTCTAAAAGGGTTTTGTAAACATTACAAATTGAAAAATTGACATGACATCTATCTCTGATTGGACTTTAAAAACTAATGTGATGGGGGCTTCCTTAATGGCACAGTGGTTAAGAATCCGCCTGCCAATGCAGGGAACACAGGTTCGATCCCTGGGCCGGGAAGATCCTACATGCCACGGAGCAGCTAAGCCCGTGCACCACAACTACTGAGCCTGTGTTCTAGAACCCGTGAGCCACAAATATTGAGCCCACGTGCCACAACTACTGAAACCCATGCTCACCTAGAGCCCATGCTCCACAACAAGAGAAGCCACCACGGCAATGAGAAGCCCATGCACTGCAGTGAACAGTAGCTCCCGCTCACTAGAGCTCAACTAGAGAAAGCCCGTGAGAAGCAACAAAGACCCAGTGCAGCCAATAAATACATACATACATACATATTTAAAAAACAAAAACGAACAAACAAATAAAACTAATATGATGGACTGAATGTTTGTGTGTGTCCCCCCACCAAACTCCTATGTTGAAGCCCTATGCCGTAATGTGATGGTATTAGGAGGTGAGGCCTTTAAGAGGTCATTAGGTTTAAATGAGGTCATGTGGGTGGGGTTCTCATGACAGGATTAGTGCCCTTGTAAGAAGAGACGGAAGCCTTTCTCTTTCTCTCTCTGTCTCCCTGTCATGTGAGCACATGATAAGAAGGCAGCTGACAACTAGCCCAACCGGGAAGAAGGCTCTCACCAGAACCCAACCATGCTGGCATCCTGCTCACAGACCTCCAGCTGCCAGAACTGTGAGAAATAAACTTCTGTTGCCAAGCCACCCAGTCTATGGTATTTTGTTATAGCAGCTGAGCTGACCAAGACAACCATGATAATTGAAGCTCCCTTTGATCACTGCATCAGACCTCACACTAAGGACCTTACACACATTATTCCATTTATACCTCTAGCAGCAAACAGTCCACAATTATTCCCTCCACTTTACAGAGGAAGAAACTGAGGTTCAGTGATTGGCTCACTCTGAACCCATGCAGTTTGCCCCTGGAGTGCCAGTCACAGCCAGCAAGCTAAGCCACCTTGCAAGATTCATATCATTATGCTATTATCAGTCAAATTTCTTTATTAGTTCTTGACACATTGCCTTTAAACCATGTGAGCATTCTTTCTTATTTTGAGAAGCACTGTCCACTAGAAATGTAATATGAGCCATATATGTAATTTAAAAATTTCTGATAATCACATTAAAAAAGTAAAGAGAAATGGGTGAAATTAATTTTAATAATATATTTTAATTAACTTAGTATAGCCAAAACACTTTCATTCCAACATGTAATCAATATAAAAATTGTTACTATTTTACATTATTTTTCTCTTTTTCTTTTCTTTTCTTTTCTTTTAGTAAGTTTTCAAATTCCTGTGTGTATTTTATATTCACAGTGCACCTCAATTCTGTCTAGCCAGGTTTCAAGTCCTCAAATGTGACCCGGGGCTAGTGGCTACTGTATTAGGTAGTGTAGTTCAAGGGCAAACACTCAAAACACAATTCACTCTGAAGAGCAATTTTGCTACTATTCTGCTTGTGCTCAAGTGATCCCTGTTTCCAATCTGTTATTAGCAAAGGCCATTAAGTAGTGCATCTTTCTGGACTCATATTTTCCCTTCAAGCTGTCCTGAATCACAGTTCAGAATTTTATTATAGCATCACTTGATTGGCTTGTAGTCATAAGGACACACATATGGCGAAAACAACTAAATTGCAAAGGCCTACTGACCACTGCCATTGCCACCAAAGCATTTTCACAGCCACAGATGAGCTACAAGTCCACCCTATGCAATTCTCATTTCCATTTAACTTTTACCAGCCGCTGATGCCACAGCCTATACAATATGCTTTGGTTTCTTTGACCCTGAAAGAATACTACCAAAGCATCTCTTGACCCTTTCTTTTCCAACACACTTGTTTTTCTATGAAATTCACATAGGCAACATGGATTAGAATAAGAGGTATTACTTTTATGAACACATGACTTCAAAACAGAATTGCAAAGTGACTGAGTGATATTTTCAAATAGCAATTCCTATAAACAGGTTTATCTTGATATATAGCATATAGATTAAAAAAAAAAACAACCCACTCAACATGGCAATTTGCTAGCAATCTTCCAGTTTAAATAATGAGTGCAAATCAAAGATGAGGTAGCTCCTGGCTTCAGTGGCCCATCTGTCTTTCTTCCAGTCCTCAGAAGAAACAACAAAAAAGAAATATGGAGTCAGGTTTGTAACAGAAACCACAGGCCTGACCTCACTGCATTGGTTCCTATGGGGATCCTGGAAACTTCGAATGTCCGAGCATCTCTCTCTTTTTTTTTTAACTTTTATTTTTTAAAATTAATTTTTATTGGAGTATAGTTGCTTTACAATGTCATGTTAGTTTCTACTGTACAGCAAAGTGAATCAGCTATATGTATACGTATATCACCTCTTTTTTGGATTTCCTTCCCATTTAGGTCACCACAGAGCATTAAGTAGAGTTCCCTGTGCTATACAGTAGCTTTTCATTAGTTATCTATTTTATACACACATACATATTTTATCAGTAGTATATATATGTTGTAGAGACATGGACGGACCTAGAGACTGTCATACAGAGTGAAGTAAGTCAGAAAGAGAAAAACAAATATCGTACATTAACACATGTATGTGGAATCTAGAAAAATGGTATAGATGATCTTATCTGCAAAGCAGAAACAGAGACACAGACTTAGAGAACAAAAGTATGGCTACCAAGGGGGAAAGAGGGAGGGTGGGAGGAATTGGGAGATTGGGTCCAAGTATCTCTTAAGAGCAAGCATACCTGGTTTCCACCCCTCAGCGTTGTGGGTGAGGTCAAGGGGCCGATGCATGGACCCTTGAAGGGGCCTGGATCTTCCCCACATTCTTTTTGGCTCCATTTAAATGAGAGGCTGAGAAACTACTTGCTGTGCATGCAACTAATTCTCTCTTCGAGTGATTTCCCCTCTGTAAGTACTATGGAAAGTACCCAAGTGTTAAGGAGCGTCTCAAAGTCTCCTACACTTGAAGAACAGGGAGGTGAGTTTACACACTTTTCTGTGGCTTTGAGTCCCCTAATTGGGCAATGTTACAGCAGTCAAGATTTCTGGTGGATAATAGAAGCGGCGTCTATTAAAAAACTTCAGTTTTAGAGTCTGCTTTACTTTAGACATTTTAATGAGTATATTTAAAACCATTTCTGCCACTATGAATTAGAAGCAAAATACAAGTTTTCTACAAACTTATGGTTACCAGGGGATAAGGGGTGGGAGGAGGGAGGGATAAACTGGGAGATTAGGATTGACATGTACACACTATTATATGTAAAATAGATAACTAATAAGAACCTGCTGTATACACAGGGAACTCTGCTCCATACTCTCTAATGGCCTATAAGGGAAAAGAATCAAAAAGAAAAAAAAAAAAAAGAGTGGATATATGTATATGTATAACTGATTCACTTTGCTGTACACCTGAAACTAATACAACATTGTAAATCAACTATAGTCCAATAAAAATTAAAACAAACGAAAACAAAAAACCAAACAACAAACACAAGTTTTCTAAGTTGAGCAAAAAATTATATGAATGAATGTTTGAATGAATAAACAGGAGTCCTGGTCCTCATTTCCCATGGGTCTTTCCAAAGGGAACTCTCCTCCCCAAAGCAAGCACTTTATTTTATTCTTTGTGTTTATAACTTATCTTTATTCCCACACTGGGGCAATCATGACATTATTATTAGACAAAGGTCTGACTCTTTTCCTTCTGCAAACTTTATGTTTAAAAATAACTAGGTGAGTCAGTTTAACTGGTTCTTGAACTGCTAGGCACAGGGAGGAGGGTTGGGGGTTAACTGTAGGTCTGATCAGTCACTTAATTTGTGCCAGCCTCAGTTTCCTCATCTACAAAATGGGAGCCTGGGGCAAGCAGGCTTTCCAGCTCTGTGAGCACTAATGTACAAATGCCACTTGGAACTGTGAGAAATTGACCTGGTCTGATGCTGACCAAGGTCAGCATCTGGCAGGAGTGAACTTGGATTTTGAGTGGGGAGGGGAAAGGAAAGAAAAAGGGGAACACAGAATCAACTCAAGACAATACATTTTAAGGATGTTACCAATTTATTTAGGGTCCCTCTAACTTCACATATGTAATTTCTATTCATTCAAGCAGGCCCAAGGAGCTGTGATTTAAACAAACATACATACATATAACTGAGATTCTGCATCTTCTAGAAAATAACAGAAATACATTGCTGTTCTGTACTATAATTTACATAGGATTGAGGTTAGAGAGAAATAGATATTTACTTATAAATATTACCTATAATTTATTACTACAATTATTTAAAAATATTAAAATTATCCTTTTCACTAATTCTGTTTTCTCTATGTCAACCCAACTAGTGAGGTTTCACTGTATACTATATTATAAAATAATAACTAAAAAATAATATGTATGTACAACATAGTTTAATAATTCCTTTAGAATAAACAGCTGCAAGGCTCTTCATCATTATCATTACAACTGTTAGCACATCAAATTGGAGTTTTTTTTCCACTGAAATAAAACACTTTCTATCTATGATCTCATATAAACTGTAGAGAAATTTCCCAAAATATAGCAGAAGTTTCTAGGAAGAGAATGTAAAGGCTTGAGATAAATCTTGGGTGCTGACTCTCCAATCTGTCTTGGACATTTGAGGCCTACCTAAGAATTACGAGTCAGAAGTGTAGTTACCTGTGAAGGAATTGCTGAGATATCTATATTGATCAATTACATAATAAACTGCCAAATGTTGGTCTTAGAGGGTTTTTCCAGGCACTCAGACAAGACAAATCTTTTTGTATTAATCCTTCTATCTTCAGATGTGGAAAACAGAATTTTATATGGAATAATGGGGCTAAGACTATCATTATCCTGCTTTGTGTGAGGTCATGGAATTATACTCTACACAAGCTTCAAAATTTCATGTTGTAGTCTGAAATAAAAGAGAGCTAAAAAAAATCAGCAACCGTGGAAGCAATCATTCTATGTAATTACAGAAATCCATTTTCCAAGTTTCATAAAAAGCCTACAATCTGCATTGTAATGGCTACATGCTTGCAGATGACATTAATAATATTATATAATTGATGTTCTAGTAATAATCACATTTTTATGGATAAGTCACTAGACACTGAAGTGGAATATCAACAATTTTTTTTAACAATTAGAAAGGATATATTGTGTGTCAATATTTTATAATAACTGCAAGTGGAGTATAATCTTTAAAAATTGTGAATAACTGTCTTGTACACCTGTAACTTATATAATAATGTACAGCAACTATACTTCAACAAAAAGTATGTTTTAATTAAAAAAACACAATTATTGAGGAGACTTCTTATGAAACATCATTGCCTAATTCTAAAACAATGGTCAAGTCAGATTTAAACTTTTGGATAGGGTTGTCTTGGACTCGCTTAGAAAAATGCTATAATTTAAACCTATTCAAAAAAATGAAACCAATTTTGCTACCATTTTTGAATGAATAATGGTGTTAATTCTGGAGAGTCTTCTTAAAAGGTAGAGGGGAAGAGTGAAATAATTTCTAACAAAATTAAAAACAGCTGAAAATAGATATTATCTGTTACTAATTGCCAATTAAACATATGTACAATGAAAGCAATATACAGAGATCATCCAAAACTTATTTAAAAATGATTAAACACACAAGCGAATTCGAAGACTTTTTGTCATATATTTTTGCAAAGTTGGTAGTTTTTAATAGGAAGAGCAAAGGAACACATGCCTGTCCAAATATGACGACAAATAAGCTCCCAAATGAACCTCAGCTGGTTTCTAGTTGAACTACTGATCTGGAAGTTCACCGATGTTTAGCAACTACAAAGGACGCTCATAATTCTTGTTTCTCCTGTCACCTTAGCAATTCCAATGCCCATGAAGAGACCCACCCGAGGAGAATTTCACAAGCATTATTGGGAAATACAATACTCTAGGGTAAGTTTTGAAAAGGGGGCGTGCAGTAAGTATCTATATAAATGTGGATCTGAAGACTTTTTAAAAAGCATTCAATTACAAGAAGTTCTGTAATTGTCAAGTTCTCCATTTAGGGAGTATCTCACTTTTTTTGGAGAAAAATATCCCAGACCAAGTCTATCTCCTTACCACTTCTGAAATGGGAAATATTTATTTAGCTAAGACCTCTCTTTTGCTGAAGACGCCAGATAATGAAATGGACTTCTAAGGAGGAAAGAGGAAAACTTTACCCCATGTGCCAGTGGGGGCTCCTGTTTGTGCCTGTAAATACCACGCTGAGCTGTCAAACTGAGCCGACTCCAGGTTTAGCAGAACGAGGGAGGGTGTCCGGAAACTGCCTAGTGACCTCAGCCTAGGAGACCTGGGCAGACAGCCCCCTTCTCTTGATCGAGATCATTATTCAACACCAGCACATTGAACAATGACATGAAGTCAGGTGCAAGATGGAGATTTTTTTCCCCCTCACTAACCAAGCTCACGAGAGAATTCATTTCTTTTCTTTTTGCCTCGGGCATCTATAGGCTAGCAATTTTCATCCTGTTACTGAAATGTTTTTTCCCCCCATCCTTCCCAATTAGAGTGGAAATGGATTAAGACTTCAGGTTAACCCCTTGCTTACTAGGGATGAGAAGGAAACAAAGTTACATGGAAGCTTTATTTTCTGATTATGATTAATGATGGTTTGATTAATCATACTCTCTCCCAAAGACATTCCTTTAGCAAAAATGTGATAATGCCTTAAGGTAAAGCAGGAAAAAAGCCCCCAAATGAAAAAACAAAAACAAAACAAAAAAGCCCCAAAACAAAACACAAAACTTCTTTTATGAGAATGTTATTGTTACTTGTCATCTTCATATTTATAAGCATTCTAGAATTCTTATGAGTAAAATTAAATACAAATTCAGATATAGCCTAAGAAGTTATAGCAATAATATGCTTCATCATATTATAGAGAATGGATACAGTAAAAGTGGAATTTTGTTGTTGTTATTTTATTTTCCTAAGCTTGAAGTATCAGGAATTAACAAAAAATAACAAATATCTAGAAACTGCTGGATCACCTGAAACTTACCAAGTAGCTCTCCCCTCCCTGAATCTAAGAATAAAAACTTCTATAGAAAAATATCTTCTCTTTATTGATCTTTAAGATTTTTGGCATGTTGCAATCCAAAATACATAGACCTCAAATAAACTCCTCCATGGCAACCTGTGAAATAAGAATCTTTTCTCTGCTGGAGGTCTGTTTGTTTCACTTTGAACAGAAGCGAAAGGAGCATTTCTGACTTGTGTTATAAATCAGCATTCCTCCCCAAAGCGAAACTCCCCTCTGGGACAAATTTTTGGATATTTAAAAGTAAATATAAATTTTTTCTATTTTTATTTATTTTATTCTATTTTTTAATTTTTATTTTTTTCCATTTATAATCCCATTTATTATGTTGAAAGAAAATTTTATGAAAGTTGGAGGATAAAGAAATGAAAATAATGAGTGTTTGAATTAACATGAAATCCAAGGTATACAGACATTTAGACAAAAAGATTTAAAGTAGAATGTGTGACCTTACTTTTTTTTTTTTTCTTCCAGATCTTTATTGGAGTCTAATTGCTTTACACTGGTGTGCCAGTTTCTGCAGTACAACAAAGTGAATCAGCTGTATTTATGCATATATCCCCATATCCCCTGCCTCCTGCAACTCCCTCCCACTCTCCCTATCCCACCCCTCTAAGTCCTTACCCATCATCCAGCTGATCTCCCTGTGTTATGCAGTTGCTTCCCACTAGCTACCTATTTTACATTTGGTAGTGTATATACGTCAATGCTACTCTCTCACTTATAAATTTTTTCTATTTTTAAAAAGAAAACCAATATATAAGGGTTTATATTGACTTAGTAGGTCAAGGAAATAATTGATCATATCAGGAACAGCCTGGATAGCCTTGCAGCGGCTCCTGATACACGATGGCATTGGATTTGGGCTCTGCTAGGTTTTAATAGTTTGAAAGGGGGGGTTCATTTATCTGAAGACAAGAGACTAGGCCACTTGACTTCTGGGGATTCCATCAAGTGTTCCTTGTCTCTTCGAATCTTCGAACAGAGAGAGCTGTAGAATTGATTCATCAAAAGTGGAAGCTTGGTTTATGCTAATAGGGTTATGATGGCTGAGTGAATTTTAGTGGACAAATAAGAGTGATGCGAACATTCATTCAGAACCTGAGCTGCTCTGAGCCCTAGGCATTGTGGCAAAGGCTGTCCATGCATTATCTCATTTAATCCTCTCCATAATCTTATTAAGTTTGAAACTCTTATCCCTTTAAGTTTAAAGAGGTTAAAGAGCTTGCCCTTAGCCATGTGGAGATGGAGCAGTGAAAGCGAGAACTTGACCAGCTGCACTGAGAAATCAATCTTTGAGTTGTGTGTATTTTTAATAACCATGTTGTCCTTTATATTTCTCATTTAAGAAGTTTCATAGACAATGACTTTCCAAAAGGACTGCCTGTGCTTCTGACAGGCAACCTGTCCCCAGTTCAAGTGGATGTGTAAGCAGGTCCACTCTAGGAATGTGACACAAGGAAGTGAGCTGCTTCAGAAGCTCTGAGCCCAGATTGATGGATAAATATTTCAACGGCTTTTCCAGAATGGCACTTAAGGATTAGAGCCCATCTCAATTTGGGTTTGAGCCCAGGGCCTTATGGTTTAAATATAAAATGCATTAAAGCCCTTTATTTAGAGAGCCGTATGCCATTTTTAGGGAGCAGCCCTGGTTCTCCTTCTGACTGTATTGGGAGTACAAAGCAAATAGGTGTCTCAATGTTGTCATTAGTATTCATTATTTATTAGGATTTGATGGTGTATTCATAGCCAGGAGGGTCATGAACCACCTACAGAGGAAGGCTTGACCCTAAGGACAGTGCTTCCCTAGAGCACAGCCTGGATGGGCTCTTGACAGAGCGAGAAAATCATAACAGAAGAAATGCCCTCAGCATCCCCCGTGGGGGGCTCAGGAACTCCGATGTACGTCTCTGATTTAGAAAGCAGAAGGACACCGCCATGTGAAAAGTTTCTGAACAGTGACTTCAAAATCATAGATTTTGACCATTCACTGGTTTCAAATTAAACAACGACAATAATTATTATTATTATACAAATACAAGACAAGGAAGAAAAAGAAACAGAAGGAAAACAATGGAAAACAGAGTGCTTCACAAGTAGTAAGAACAAGTATTGCTTCCTGAAGCCCTTTTTTGATTGATAGAACCATCTCCTGAGTCATGCATGCAACTTACTTCCTACGGTCGCTTGCAATTCAAAAAAGTTTGAAAGCCTCTGGCCTAAAATGTCTATTTTACTTGGTACTTCTTTTGTTAAGGTGACCCAGTATGCGAGTCTCTGTGACTCTTTGTGCGTCTGCTAAACTTTCTGTGCCTTCATTTCCTTACTGACCAGGTCTAGAGCTCCTGCCACTGTCAGCAGGCTTATCGAGAAGATCGCATTCAGCCATCACTGCTGAAGCACTTGGAAAAGCCAGACACAATCATCAAAGATAAAAGATTATTATAAAACAAGGCAGAGTGAAACTGTTTCGAAGGCCACCCTTCTGTGGAACGGCATCTGATCATTTTGAGAGGTGAGAAGAATCTGAGCAAACACTTTGTGCAATCCATTCATTTTATAGAGAGAAAGAGAGGCTCCAAAAAATGAGTGGCTTTTCCCAGGCACCGCAATAGTGGCTAATCTGGGACCTCCAAGCCCGTGAATTTGTGTCCTGCCCCCAAACCTGCTACTATTTCAATACCAGTTTGTGACTCCTTTAAAAAAAAAAAGGGATAATCTTGTGAAATTTTATTTACAGAAAATTTACAGCTCATGAAAAACTAAATTGATTTCTTCCCTTTCAAAGTGGTTTCCCGATTGCAATCAAATAAATTAAACTCTAGCCCCGAAGAAATTTCAGGGACCGAGTCATAAATCTCCAAGGAGAGATACTGAGAATCCTTCAGAAATCTTGAGAAATCTTTGCATCTTATGGCAAAGAGTGAACGTGACTCATCTCCTACCTGAAATGTCAACTGGGGAAGGATTTTTTAAATTGTATTGGAAAGGAAGAATGGAGAATGTCTCCTTTCTCGCTTTGATTGTCTAAACTGAAAGTAATGAACCAAAAAATGTCAGCCAAAATGTCCCATTTGTCTCTCCAGCGGGGAAAAAAGTGCTATAAAACAAAGGCTTGGATGATACAGCAAGGTCGTTGCTCAATGCTGTGTTGTAACACTAGTTTAACTGTCACTGAGGGCCGGGGTGGCAAATGTTGCATCAACTCCTCTGCAAGGTGTTTCCTGGGCTTTGCAGACAGGGTAGTTTGGGGGCAGTGCAATCTCTATTCTTGTGGAGGCCAGATAAAGCCTTCTGCTCCAGGCCACTATCTTTCAGTGCTGAAGTTATAGATAACACAGTTTCACACCCGCTGCCCAAGTCCTGCTTTCCCAATTTGTAAGCCTTTATTGCTAAAGTCTTTTGTGTGTGTTTTATCAGACACATTTTATCATCCTTCTCCAAACGCCCTTTGTCAAAGTCAGCCTTTGAACTTCTTTTGCATATACATCGAATGTGACCGATGATTCAGGATACGTAAAAGGCTTATCTTATAATTCTAAAGAGAGAGGGACAGAGCCATTGATCTTTCTGCTATAATAGATCTTTTGGGGGCCTGTGTGTGTGTGCGCACGTGCGTGTGCGCGCCTGAGTGTGCACGGATGCTGAGGGGGCAGGAAGTATAATCTTGTTATTTACCTGTAAGATGTTATGCAACAGATTACTCTATGCAAATAGTTTATGCCTTTTGTTTTCCCTCACAAATTAAACCTGAATTCTGGGGCAGCGCAAAGAATGCTAACAGCCAGCCTATCTTGGCTTGTGCTAAAGGTCACTGAGGGTGGGACTGACGTCAGGGTCTTGTTCACAGGACCCCCTGCGTGGACTGCATGCCAGGCTGACTCTCTGTTCTCTTTTTTGTGCAGCTTGTGGTCAGACCGCCAGAGTCTGAATTCAGATTCTTGCTTTCCTCTCATTTGATATGGGCGCTCCCTGGAACTGAGTGCCCACCCTCACAAGGGGAGCTGATCCTTGCTCACATTACTTACAGCTCCTTTATTCGGCAAGCAGATGTAATCCATTTGGGTCACATCAGATAGGTTTATAACTCCCTTCTCATTTTTTGCATGTCTCACGTCACACCTAACGCTGCATCTGTGAAAATCAACTAGGAAGGGAGAGATGGGGACAGATGAGACTGTTCCCTTCTGGGTCACAGAGGCAACTTCTTAATGCAGCTCAAGTGCTGCCCCCAACACAGAGAATGTTGAGCTCTTATGGGGACCACATTACACTTAAAAAAAAAAAGAAAACCAGATGATGTTCTGTTTCATGTCCTGCACATCCCCAGAGGGAGATGCAAAGGGTGGTGAGCTGCTGAGACGAGTCAGGAGACCTCGCTGTGGCTTTTTGGCTCTAGCCGGGCCATTCTTCACTAGGGGAAAAATGAGCTTCTCTCGTTGGAAAGTACAGAGGAGCAGATACATCTCTGCAAGATTCAAACCTGGTCTTTAGGGTTCTGGGTCCTTTCACCAAGTTTTCTCGCTTCACATCACATCTTTCTCTTTTTCTTCCTCCTCCTCCTCCTTTCTGGAACCCTTCCCTGCCAGGTTGTGCTTCGGCCACCCTGAGGTGTTTTACACTGTGAAGGACGCACTCAGGCCAGCAAAGGGAGTGAAACAAGCTAATGGATTCAGTTTTAAACAAATCAAGACTTACATCAACTGACCCTGAAATCAGCTTCCACCAACCAGATGGATTCCTGGTTTAGCTGTCTCTTTCCCAGGGGCTCACAGACTTTTCTTCCCCTTGGTCTGCCGTCCTGGAAAAGCAAACCTGCCATGGTGGTGGGGGAGGGGGGTGAGTCATGCCTTGCACCCTCCCATCCCGTGTCTGGCAAGTGAGCAAAGGACTCTGCTTCTCTTGCTCGCCCCACCTCCCCACAACTAGCTGGAGGCTCAAGCCTCTCCCAGGTCCTAGTTTTCTCCTTTTTGTAATTTCCTGATGGAGTCATCAGTGATGGAGATCATTTTCAAAACATATTTATTTATTTTTTTCTGGTGGGGAGTTCATTTAGGTTTCTGGGAACTAAGAACAAATGAACTGCCTTTCTGAAGTCAAGAACCGCATAATGAAAGCGACATGCTGGGGCTTCCCTGGTGGCGCCGTGGTTAAGAATCCGCCTGCCAATGCAGGGGACATGGGTTCAATCCCTGGGCTGGGAAGATCCCACATGTCGCCAAGCAACTAAGCCTGTGAGCCACAACTACTGAACCTGTGTGCCACAACTACTGAAGCCCATGCACCTAGAGCCCGTGCTCTGCAACAAGAGAAGCCACCACAATAAGAAGCCTGCACACTGCAATGAAGAGTAGCCCCGGTTCACTGCAACTACAGAAAGCCCACGCGCAGCAAAGAAGACCCAATGCAGCCAATAAATTAAAAAAAAAAAAAAAAAAAGACAAAGAAAAAGTGACATGCAGAGGTAAAAAGCTCTTCTGCTCATCACCCTCTTCATCACTAGCCCTCGATGTGACAGTAAAACTCCCTCTCCGCCACTGGAACCCAGCATGGGACAGAGCCCCCTGCACGCTGGACAGAGTCTAGAAGCTGCCCTCTGAGTGGGCTCCATCCTCACCCAGGCAACACCGGGCACTACCAGTGGGCTTGTGCGTGAATCACACGCCAGTCAGGATTCCTAATATGAATGTTGGCACATTGGTTCAATATTGCATAATACTTCAATTCAAGACCTGTGAGGAGGGCACAGAAAGCCTTTGTCTGAGTTTCCTGGGGGAAGTAGGAGTTATCAGATTTGGGGGGAAAGGGATGCTTCCTGATTTTGGATCATAAAACTGCTCCTTGTGGTGGTACAGGACCCAGGGGATAGAGAGCAGGTGAACTGCAAATGTTTGCCAAACAAAAGTTGGTAAAAATCGGCATCAAAACTGCACTCATGGGGATAACGTAGGAATAAAGGTGAAATTAACAACAGCAGCAACCAGTGTCTGTGAGATGAGAAACTGAGTACCAGACGTCTTGCAGACAGCAGCCCTGGGAGGGGATCTTATACTTGATCAAGGCACAGAGATATGGAGTATTTGCCAAGGTTATGTACCTAATGGTCACCTTTGAAGCCACACTCCCACAGAGAAAGGGCTGAGGTCTGCTTGGTGCTGGCGTTTGTGGTGCGCAGAAAGGGCTGCAGCCCTTCCAGCCAGCCCTGCCGCAATCTCACAGCCAGAGACCAACGTAAATCGGATCTTGTCTCTCCCCTACCCAGACTCTGTGAGGGCTTTGCAGGGCACAGAGAATTCCAGGCCCTGGGCGCCTCTCTGATGTCACAGAGCCCGTGTATTCCTCATCTTACTCTGCCTCAGCCTCCTTTCTGCTCCTCAGATACACCAAGCTCTTCCTGGATCTTTTCACATGCCTGGACCACTTGTTCCCCTGCCTTGCCCCCAGTTTTTCCCACGGCTGCACAAATGTCATCGATCAGAGTAACAGCAGAGTCACCCCACTTCCTACCCCTGCATGGTCACTCTTATCATATGATGCACAGTGATTTATTTTTGACATTGCATGTGTCTCATTTAATTTCTGTGCCCACTTATTTATTGCCTGCCTCCAAGTGATGGGTGGAATGAATGTGAGAAAGGGAGACTTTATCTAGTTCATTGCTGGAGAGCACCCAGGATCAAAAATAAAATGTTTGGAAATGAGTTGATTCTCATTAAATAATTTTTATGAGTAAATGAATAAATGAATGAATGAACAAATGAACGATAAGGGACTGTAACAGCCACCTCCTCTCCAGCCTGATGTGCCCTGAGGCAGCCCAGGTCTTAGAGCAAAAGGGTAACTTTGCAGGTGTTGAGTGGTGAAAAAGTGTCTCCCTTTATGACTTGCTCTTTTGATCTCTGGGTCTCAGTCTAGGAGCCCAGGGAACCTCATCTCTGTTTCTAACTCTTGGCGCCTTGAGGGTTTTGGAGGTTGACCTGGCCAACAACCTGCAGAACCGCCTCAGATGGCATCTGAGTTTCAGACACAGTGACAACCACAGCTGGCCTGCAGTCGGAGGAGGCATCTTCCTAACAGGAGGACGCTTTGGTTATGCAAATGTACGGTTTTTCTCACTCGGATGGTAAATGTTCCTGGTTAAATCAAAACTAAAGAAACACAAAAAGGGAGACTCATCCATCTAGGCCCCCGATCCCAGTGCCCCAGCCTGGGCCCTCATCTTACAGCTACAGACCCCTGTTTCCCCTGCTTTCCTGATCTTTGGGGTGCAAGCTAAGTTGAGGTGGGAAGGGATTTTCTCTACATTTGGGGAATCCACATCTGATATGTATCTGAAGTACCAGGTCAGTCTTAACATTGTTCCCAGATAAACAGGACATGGTTGGATGAGTGTGATTGGATCTGAGTTAAACATTGAGTTGACACAAACGGTGGTGTGGGAGAAGCTTGGGCCTCCCACCCAGAGGGCTCCACTGGCCCTGGCCAGGCTGGCGACAGGCCTAGAACTGCAGGAGCAGGGCGGAGTGGTGGGCCTTGCAGGAGCTTATCTCTGGGATGAGTAGGGCTCTGGGAAAGGAAGAAACCCATAGGGCTCTGAGGGGCTGCCCACCTACCAATGAATGGAGACAAACAGATCGGTGTGGATTTCCTGCAGCCTTATCTGAAGACATAGGGGCACATGTTGGAAAACCCAGAGATGGGGAGCATCCTGGGGCAGACTTTAGCAGCATCAGCAAACTCCTACTTCTGCTTCATGCCTCCTAAGCGTCATCACTTTCTCTCTCTCTCTCTCTTTTGGCCTCTCCACCTTTGTAAGATTTTCATTTAGGACCCAGGGCATCTTTTGAACCAGCCTATGACACAGAGCTTCAGTTTAGGGCTGGGGGTGGGGTGGGGACCCTTGCATTATATTCTTTAATAATTCACATGGCAGCTTTGTAGGGAGATTCTTAACTTCTCCTTAAAAGTAATTAATTGATTTTCTGACATATCGGTTAACAATGTATGCCACTGACACAAAGTGGCATTGAGGTTCTTGATTGGGTGGGAGGATGGCATGGATTAAATTCAGCCCAGAGTTTAGCTTCAGAGACTCTAAAAATATGCCTCTATAAAAGGAAAGCCTTTTTTACATGGAGTGTTTTCTAAAAATCTAAACCATATGTCCTTTCCGGGCCTGTCAATGGGCTAAAATATAGGTTCAAGTGTGTGTAGCTGCTCAGACGTCGAACATTCAAGAGGCATGAAATAACCTACTGTTACTCAAGACGGTCAACACTCTGGATGAACGTTTACCTGGAATTTGCAGAGGGAATTCTCACTCTCGGTCAGTGTCTCACAGGAGGAATGCCATCAAAACATGGTTTGCTCAGGACTCTTGGAAGAAGGCAGATTAGCTCTGCACTGGGAGTGGTTGCCCGTCTCAGTGTCGTAGCAGGCCGGCTCTTTTTGTAGCTGAATTTTCAGGATCCTTTTACCACTGCTCATGATGGAGGACTTCTCTGTAGAGAAGTTTCCCGTCCACAATGCAGACTTTATTAATGGGGACATTAAGACACACACTAGTGAAGTGGCTTGCCCTGGGTCTTGCAGTGAGTCAGTGAAGTGCTGGAAACAAGGACTTCTGACATCTTGGCCTCTGGAGGGATTCGTGTAACAAACTTCTGCAATGGGGATGGTGGACTATTTTTTAAAAAAAAAAATTTATTTATTTATTTTGGCTGTGTAGGGTCTTAGTTGTGGCACAAGGGATCCTTCATTGCAGTGCGCAGGCTTCTCTCTAGTTGCGGCGTGCAGACTCCAGAGCGCATGGGCTCTGTAGTTGTGGTGTGTTGGCTTAGTTGCCCCGAGGCATAGTGGGATCTTAGTTCCCTGACCAGGGATCGAACTGGTGTCCCCTGCATTGCAAGACAGATTCTCAACCACTGGACCACCAGGGAAGTCCCAGGATGGTGGACGATTAAAGAGTTATATCTGCCAGGAAGTCGCTGTGTGTATTTGAAAACTGATGGTGGCCATGATGTAAAACTCCTTAGAGTAAACTTTCTGGGAACTGGTGTTTCTTTCCCATTCCCAATGCTGGCTGCCACGTGGGGGGTCCCTCAGGGAGGTGTCTCCTGGCCTCTCTATTCCCTTCACTTGGTGCGTTGGTGCATCTGGGAGAAGGAAGTGATGGATCTGGGAACTTGGTCTGCTCCCTTTCTCCTCTGGGGGCCCGTGGCTGCAGGAGGCACACATTCTGGTCTGTGTCTCTGTGTGGTGTGTTTTGCAGGCCCAGCACTGGTTTGAGGTGCCTGAGACAGAGAGTGAGCCTAATGAATTTTGAGTGCAGTTTTGGGGGAGGGCATCGTTGGTGCATACCTAAGCTTCATTCTGCAGTCTGGCTTTCAGTAGCAGTACAGCTGGCCTTTGGACCTACATCTGTCCCACTCCTTTCGGTCTGTCACGTAATAGATTCAGTATTCAGGAAGTTTGCCATTTATTGGATGTGCTTCATTCTTCAGCATCCACAGAACATAGAGCGTCTGAGCATAAAGCCGGGACACATGGTAAAAGAAGAACAAGCCCGCTTGAACTTGCTATACAGAGGGCTGAGGCTGACTTCCTGGTTCTGTTACTTCTTTTGGGCTGGTCAATGAATCTGTTTCCTGAACTACAGAATAGGGGCAATTCTTCCTTTATAGCTCTGTTATGAGAATCTGATGAAATATCCTATAAGACAAATCTTAGGCTATGTTTAGCCTTTCTATTGTCCATTAATGGGACTTGAAATATTTTCTACTGCAAAATGCCAGAAGAAGGACATATAAAAGTATTTGAAAACCTTAAAGTATTTCCATATCGGGCTATTTTACTTTTTACTAATTTGAGAACATCTTAAGTTCCGACTGAGTCTTACGAGGAGGAAAATTTAATGGAAGAGTGAAAGACCACGTGGAAAAGAGGGAGTGGACATTTCAAGAGGAGGGAGAGGGCCAAGAAACGCCTCATCACTGATCTGGTCCCGCTGAGAATGGACTCAACATTCCTTTAGTAACTGTTCGAGTTACCATTCCTTCTTCCTTGTTGAGTCCAACCCAGTGGGCGTAAAGACTCATGTTCATAGCACCTGCTCTGGTTGCACAGAAGGGCTGCTGTGGTGAGCCACAAAGGAGGAAAACATTTGAAAATTAAAGAGGAATTATAAGCAAATACAGAAGGTTCTTATTGACATTCATATGACACTGTTTTGATGGCTTCTAATATCATGTTTGTTGCTTCTTGGCAAAGTGCAAGGTGTTGACAGACGAGAAATAAGGGCAAAGGATCCAGAATGTTTGCATGACTCATTTCAGAATTATCTTTAAATTTTAAAGCTTGGCAAATTCCATTTTTTCCTACATCAATGTTATTTGGCTGATGCAGAGAACAAACAGTAACATTGTAAATATATGAAAAAAAGTATCCTCAGGGGTCCAAAGTGCTGAATATCAAGAGCCTCTTCACGTTCTTAATCTTGGGAAGTGAAAAGCTTTTACCTTGAGATGGACGTTGTCTTCTTTATTCTTTAAGTATGGTAACAGGAGATCCAAGCAGATTCAATAATGCATATTCTGAAAGTTCTTCAGGTTTAAGAACAGGAGAGTATTTTGTAGAGGGAGTGGGGAAAAGGACATCAATTATTCACCATGGCCCTAGAAATGAAGGAGAGTCTCAAGATTTTGCTGACGTCACTGATTGATTTTTTGACACAACAAGTGAAATGAAACTCCAGTGGCCCGTTGGTATTTCATGTCAGATGCACCATCCCCTGTTCAATGCAGAGCTGCACTTCAGGTGCTAGACATTTGTGTCTCAGGGTGTGGGAAAGGGTGGTGATTTCTCCTGCCTTAAAATTAATACAACCTACAAAGCTCTTAAAGCAATCAACAAAATATGCATTCCGTAATCAATTAATGTCATGCAAGCACTCTGCACCCATGTACCAAAGACCTAGCCTGGACATTCTTGAGGAGTAATATCTGCTGAAGACATGGCCCCAACACTTATCCAATGTACAGTCTAGAAGGAGTGGCTGTTTGATCGCCAAATACTGACAGTTTGATGTAGAATATAATGAGTGTGATGATGGAGGAATAAACCCAGTGTCATGGGTGCTTAGGAAAGGGGAGAAATGAGATCCATCTGGATGGGCTGGGGACCCTTTGAGGAAGAGATGGAGAGAGGATTGAGCCTGGAGGGAGTGTAGGGTTTGGGAAAAGAATTTAAGAGAGCTTGCGGGACATGAGCAAGGGAAGAAGGAAGCACAGGAAATGTGATGGATGCAGGATGAGGCTGCAGTGCACACTGGCTTGGGGAAGAGAAGGCCCAGGAGGGACCCGAGGCTTTGGGGAGGCCAGCCTCAATAAGGGGCCGTGTTTACTGGGCACTTACCGTGGCTGCCAGGTCCCGAGTCAGTCCTGTATGCGTATTATCTAGTTTAATGTTCACAACAACCCTTTGAGACAGTCTCCATCAATAAAATAGCAGGTTTATAGAGAGTCAGTAATACCCAAGGCCACTGAGACCATAAGGGCAGAGACAGGACCTGGACTCAAGCCTGGCGATGGCCAAGCCCCTGTATAACATAATGCCCCTAAGTCTGTCACGGAGGGGTTTGGAGATGAATGTTCTGACTCCAATTCCAAAGTATGTATGGGGGGTGGGCTCCCCACGTATCCAAGATATTCCCTCTGTTTCTCTTTTTAATTGAAATATAGTTGATTTACAATATTGTGTTAGTATCAGGTATACAGCAAAGTGACTTAGTTATATATACATATACATCTACTTCTTTTTCAGATTCTTTTCCCTTAGAGGTTACTACACAATACTGAGTATAGTTCCCTGTGCTGTACAGTAGGTCCCAAGGAATTCTCTAACACCAGCTGAGTGTCCTACAAGTCAACTCAGTTCTGATGTTACATACCTGGAGACAGCATCAGATCCCATCAGTTAAAGCTCAGTCCTAGAAGAGCTGCCCCCACCCCTCCCTCATTGCAGATGCCAAATGCAAGTCCAGTTGTCACCTGTGCTTCCGGCCAACTGGCTATGAATTGGAGGCTCCAAAGAAGCCCCTTCTTGGGTTTGATTAATTTGCTAGAGTGGCTCACAGAACTCAGAGAAACACTTTACCTACCAGATGACTGGTTTATTATAAAGGGATATAACTTAGAAACAGCCACATGGAAGAGACGCCTAGGGCAAGGGACAGGGAAAGGGCCCAGAGCTTCCACCCCCATGTCTCAGCACATAGCTCTCCTCAGGTAGAGACCTGAGTTACCAGCCCAGAAGTTCTCCCAACCCTGGCCTTTTGGAATTTTGTGGAGGCTTCATTACATAGGCTGACTCATTAAATCATTAGCCACTGGGACTTGAACTCAACCTCTAGCCCTTCCCCCTCCCCAGAGGTTGGGGGGTGGGACTGACAGTTGCAAACCTCTAACCACGTGGCACATTCTCCCGGAAACCAGCCCCCATCCTGAGGTGCAGTCCCAAAGTCACCTTACTAATGTAACAAGAGACTCCTTATCACTCTCATCACAGGAAGTCCCAATGGTTTTAGGAATTCTGTGTCAAAAACAGGGACAAAGACCAAATATATTGTTTCTCATTATAAATCATAATATCACAGGAGACTTGTTTGCCCCGTGGATGCATCACAGTCCTCAGCACAGCCATGCTTCAGAGAGAGCGTCAGGGATCAATGACAAGGACAAGTGTGAGTGGGTCAGGGCTGGAAGCCCATAGACGGATTAGGAGATGCGACAGGAGTCTTGGTGAGGGGGCTGTGGCAGCCACAGAAATGGAAGGCAGATGGAGAAGAGGGGATGGGAAAGAAGATCAGAACTTGGAACTGGGCATTGGGGTGGGGCTAGGGCGCATGTGGAGAGGTCCAGGATTTTAGTCTGGATGACTGGATGGCCGGGAGATGGAAAAAACCCACAGGACGAATCACTAAGTGGCTTCTGGTTGAACTCAAAGCATTAGAATTCTGTAGTAGCTCTGTATTGTCTAATTCTGAATGCATGAGTGTTTGATTCTTAGGTAGTAAAAGATGTTGGACAGAGTCATAATGCTAAATCAAACCTAGGGTCATGTGTAGAGATGTGGATGGACCTAGATGTCATACAGAGTGAAGTGAGTCAGAGAAAAACGAATATCATAGATCAATGCGTATACGTGGAGTCTAGAAAAAAAACGGTACAGATGAACTGGTTTGCAAGGCAGAAATAGAGACACAGATGTAGAGAACAAGCGTATGGACACCAAGGGGGAATGCGGGGTGGGTGGGGAATGGATTGGGAGATTGGGATTGACATATATATGCTGATAGGTACAAATAGGTAAATAATAAAAACCCGCTGTACAGCACAGGGAACTCCACTTCACTACACAGTAGAAACTAACACAACATTGTAAAACAACTATATTTCAATAAAAAATAAACAAAGCAAAAACAGAAACAAAACAAAAAACTTAGGATGCTCTCTACTGGGTGAAAAATGTAATGAAATGATGACGCCCCTTGATATTTTTTTGTCAGAAATATCTCAAAGAAGATAGACATATGGAAAGGTGGACAGACACAGAAAATGAGAGAGAAAGCCGGGTATGTTTCGTCCTCATGTAAATGCTGAAATAAATGCGAAGCTTGGCAGTTATGAAAGACGAGCCAGTTCTCACCACTGGAACTTGGAATCAATGTTAAGATGGCTCCACACGACCCCAGACACATACACAGAAGAATAAGAGATGGTTATAAATTCCTTGGCTTTTGCCCAAGTTATGAGGCTGTGGTAAGGTCAGCTTGATCTGAGAATCACCTTGCAATAATCTGAGTTTTTCCCCTGTGGGTGCTCATGAGATGGGAAATACAGCAGGATGGTGACATCTCTCACCTTGAATACCTCTTGGGAACGTTTCTTAACATAGGTCTATGACAATTGTCCCCTGGCCTTGAGTTGGAAAAAGTCTGGCCGGGGACTTCCCTGGTGGTGCAGTGGTTAAGAATCTGCCTGCCAATGTAGGGGACATGGGTACATTCCCTGGTCCGGGAAGATCCCACATGCCTCGGAGCAACTAAGCCCTTGAGCCACAACTACTACTGAGCCCGTGTGCTGCAACTACTGAAGTCTGTGCACCTAGAGCCCGTGCTCTGCAATAAGAGAAGCCACTGCAATGAGAAGCCCGTGCACTGCAAAGAAGAGTAGCCCCCACTCACCACAACTAGAGAAAGCCTGCGTGCAGCAACAAAGACCCAATGCAGCCAAATAGAATAGATAAATTTATTAAAAAAAAGAAAAAAGAAAGAAAAAGTCTGGCCAATCCCCAGCATTGCCAGGTTAACATTTCACTTGGTGACGTGGTTATCCTCAGCTGCAAGGGGTATGTGGAGAGATCTATATTTATCAGATTACTTTTAAAAATTTTGCTGGTTTTATCTACTGTGCTTTCTTATGGATACCTTGAGTTTATTCTTTGTTGGGAAGAAATATCACGGCTTTATAATCATGAGGGCTGCACTCTCAATGTTTCACAACTTTCACAAGTTACATAAAGTAAAATTCATAAAATAGATGTAAAATTACAATATAATGTATTTTGAGGTATAGCATAATATTTAATATGTCAGATGCTGTTGCAGTCTATCAATTCCTTACAAACTAATATACCAGTTCCTTTCACATCAGGGCTATGAGCTAGGTAGTAGTATCATCATCCATGTTTTATAGATAAAGAAACTGAGGCACAGAGCTGTTGATTAACTTGCCTAAGGTCATAGAGCTAGCAGAGCTGGGATTTGAACTTAGATACTTTGGCTGCAGAGCACACACTCTTAATTACTTTCTTAAACTGCCCCTCTTGATACCAAAACGTAATCCTTGGCGTGGATTTGCAAGTACGGTTTTTGACAAGTGATGACCAAGGAGAGACGAGACTTCAGAAAGAAGGAAGCTCTGATCTAGTAACCAGAGAGAACCCGATGACTTAACTCATTTATGACTGTATTTAACAACTGCATCTTTTTGCCAGGGACCAGATAAGGGACCTCTCCAGTTCTTTCAACTTCTTGACCTATTGACCTACTACACTATTTTACCAGTTTTGCACGGAAGCCCCCCGCTGTACAAGGTTTCACCAGCACCAGGGCCTGTCCTTTGCTTCAGTGGATCTGGTGGGCTGCCCTCACTCCTCTGGGGCTTGTTCTCCGCCCCGTATCTGCATGTACCCAGCAGAGCTTGACTCTTCAGGGGAAAAAAAACGATTGACCAAATTAGCATGGAGATAAAAATACTTCCTTCTTTGATTGGGTGGTCTCCTTATAGAACAGAACCAAAATTAGATGCAGGAAGTGGCAGGTATTTTGGAAACTGATAATTGACTGTTGTTAGATTCAGGTTTTTGCCCTAAGTAAGCTTTGTAGATTTTTAGGAAAGACTATTTCAGGTGAACATTTTTAGATGTGAATCAGATAGTAAAGAGAATGTGTGCATCCTATTCTGTATTTAGTGCTCTATTTTTGAAACATCCTTGAGAACTAGATGTAAGCATTCGTTCATCCAACACTTCGTTTTGAGCCGGTGCTCCTGGCCAGGCACCGTTTTAGGAACCTGGTTGAGAGCAGTGAACCAAACAGCAAAAACTGCCTCCTTCGGGAAGCCGACCTTGACCTTCTAGGTTCAGATGGAGAAAGCTGAATGGATTCAAGTTCCACGGTTGGCAAATGAACAAAGCAATGACCACTGTCAAAGCCAAAAATGCTCTTCGTGTTTATATCCTTGCCTTCACGCTATTTGACCAATTTGGGGGTGTAGGGGTGGGATTCCCAGCTATTTTCTTCCAAGGATCTATTTTAGCATCTTAGTACATTTTATGCACTTACCTCCAATCCCTTCCATGACTATCTGCTACTTTTCCAGCAAACTGTCTATTTCTGATTCCACAGGCAAAGCCTTCCCCAAGACCCCAGGCTTCCCACGTCCCAAAGCTACTTATGGCCATGTCATCATGGATGGTGACTGTCCCCAGTTTCTGGCCAAAAAGATGAAGCAAGAATAAAAGCACTTGAGGCTCCTGGTACCACCTGCAAGGGCATAACTCTCAACCAGAAACACACCAAGAAATTTCCCAGTTTCAGACCAAATGGAACAGTCAGTAAAAATCTCCACAAGCATTTCCTCCTTTGTTCCTATTATTTATGCCACACATAGTTGCATTCCTGGGGACACAGGAAAACGTCTTTCGCTGTGCATCTCCGGAGAAGGTCTTAACTCTCTGCAGAGTGAAAGCACTATCCTGTTCCTCACCTAAAACCTAGAATTAGAAACCTGGGTTCTGAGGCTGCTGCCCCTAATACCCTGGTGATACTGGGGTGGGTTGGAGCAGTTATAGTCGTGTCCACATGGGCAAATTACACACGCATGAAAGAAGCCCTTCTGTATAACTAGCAGGAGCTACTTAAACATTCTTTTTCCCCTTTGTACTGTGGTAAACTATACATAACATAAAATTCACCATTTTAAGTATATACATTTTAAGTGCGTGTATGATTCATACATTTTGAAGTGTATGATTCTGTGAGACTAATTACATTTATGCTGTTGTATAACCATCCATCTTTGGAAATTTTTCATCTTCCCAAACTGAAACTCTGTCCCCCTTAAATATTAACTTTCCATTCCTCCACCCTTCCAGCCCCTGGCCACCACCAATCTGTGTTCTGTGTCTATGAATTTGACTACCTAGGCACCTATAACTGGCATCATGATATTTGCCCTTTTGTGATGCGCTTATTTCCCTTAGCGTAATGTCTTTAAAGTTCACCCATGTCGTAGCCTGTGTCAGAATTTCTTTCCCTTTTAAGGCTGAATAATATCCTATTGTATGGATTAGACCGCATTTTGTTTACCTATTCAGTGGTCGATGGACACTTGGGTTACTTTCCAAATTTTACTAATGCTGCTCTGAACCTGCGTGTACACATATAAATATTCTTATTCACTCTCTTGACAAACAGATATTAAAAAATGTGATAGACAACTATGAACCCACTCTTGAAAATCTGTGACAAAATGAGGTTACCTTAACTTTTCTTGAATACTTTGTACCCTTCAGATAGATTCATTCATTTGTTGGCCAGACGAATTCCCACTGGGTACTAAGCACTATGTGAGATCTTGGGAATTCCAATAGGTACCAGGAGGGGTTCCGGCTTTGAAAGGAGACAGGTCTATAAGTGAGGAGTTAGGCTGGTGCCCCGTGTGCCTTCAGCAAGGTGTGTCCTAGCCAGAAAGGAGAGTGCAGTTGTGTTTCACCTGTTCTGGATGGTCAGGGGAAGTCCTGAGCAGTGGTGATACCACATCTAAAGGAGAAGCTCCTGAGGTGTGTGGTCCCTGGGCCAGGTACTTGACATATATTGTTTGGTGCAATTCTTTCAATAGTTTTATGAAGGGGGTGCTTTAATGCCCCTATATTACAGATAAAGAATCAAGGCTTGGAGAGACTAAGTAATTTGTCCAAGGTCACACACTTAATAAGAAGCACAGTACTCTACAGCTCTTAAGTACTCTGTTATACTGGTGTTCCAAATAGGGACTGACAAGGTAACGTGGGCAGTGGGGCAGGATGAAGGGCATTCCAGGAAGAGGAAACAGTGAGCTGGATGCATGGACTAAGGAAGGAGCATGGAGGAGTTAGAGATGCTCAAAGCATCCTTTCCAAGTGGCTTACAAAGCAATTGCCTGCTGGAACCCTCAGTATTTAGGCTTGGAGGGGAGTCCCTGGTTTCTGCATCTCTCCCTCATTGTCCTTCTGGGTAGGATGGCACCTGTGACATCTGCAGAGACCAGACACGAGGAAACCACAGGATATTTTCTGCCTGATTTGGGCCCCTGCTGCTTGGAAGCTTCTGGTATAAACAGATGGAAAATATCAAAATCATTTTGACTGAATAAATATGTATCTACCATTGATTGACAGCTTATTCTAAGCCAGACACGATTCTAAGGACTTCTCATGTATTAACATTCTAAGTCTTCGCAACCATCCTTAGATGTAGGCTCCAAGATCATTCTCTTTTATAGAAGCAAATAAATCCCAGGGAAGACAAGCAACTTGTTTATGACAACACAGCTAAGAATGGGCAGGGCCCTGATTTGAAGGATATGGAGGTTCGAAAAATTGCAGATGGACATTGACAATGTCCTGCTTTTGTGTTAGATGCTCAAGGTCAACTTTCTCTCCTTAGCGTGATGCAGTGGGGTTCTTGGCCCAGCCTCTCCGAGACGGCTGACCCCTGGCCGTTAGGACAGGTGGCTGCACAGCTCAGGGTGCCCAGAAAGCCAAGTGAAGATACTGAGCTCCCAGGGGCTGCTGATTCCCTTTCATCGTGTGCAGAGCAAAGATGAACTATCTATATTTAAATGGATCTTTTTAAGAGGCAGGCTGTCACTGCCCGTTAGCTCTGCGGTTTCATTTCTTTCCAGCTCACAATTGGACTTGTGAAGAAACTGAGAGGTGATGAGCTGGGTCCCACTCACCCTGAACGGCAGTTGTGTTCATTTTTAAGTCATGATGTCACGAAAGCCTGAGGCACATTTCTCAAGAGTCAGAACTTGAACTCAAATGAAATTCTAATTTTAGTTGTTACTTAAAAAACACAAAAATCCCCAACCCCCATAACCTAGTTTTTAACTTGATAAAACCTAGATGTCCCATGGGAATTCAAAGTACTCATGGGCGAAACTGAACGTGTGGCCAACCCCACGCCTACCTGTTTCCTGCAGCCCCTGTTTCTATGAGCAGCAGTTCTGTCACCTGTCATTCAAGGGAGAAATCTCATCTCCTTCTTTCCCAACATGGCAATCCTGTCAATTTCACCTCCTCATCTTTGGTTCACGTTCATTACCTCCTTCCTGACCCCAGTGTTTCTTTTGCCTGCCTGTTCTCTCTAAAGTTGACTTAGGATACTCCCTGCCTCTGGCCTTGACCCCACTGTGCCATCCTCCAGGTCGCTGCTAAACCATGTCTCTTATATTCAAATCCGAACACATTTCCCTGCTGGAAAAATTTCTGTAGTTGCCCATCACCCAAGGCCCCACTCACTGAGTCTTTGTTCACGTCTCCCGTCTTCCTCCTCTTGAATCTCATGCTCTGGTTGTATTGACTCTTTTGTGTTTTCCTAGCATGTCGGGCCATGTCACAAGTCAGGGTCTTACTCACACAGTGACCACCACTCCCCACCCACGGTGTGTTTTGCCCCTTCCCCTGTGATGAATCGCTTCTCTTCACGGCAGCTCAGTCATCAGCCCATCTGCAGAACCTGGCCCTTGGCTAGGCTGCAATTAGGCTCATCCCCTCATTTCCTGTCCACGAACAATTCAGCTCAACCAAGTTTCAGTAAACCTTTGGTGACCCTCTGGCAGTGTTAGGCTCTGTGTTATATGTTGGGGATACAGAGACTCTTGGGACGCAGTTCCCGTCCTTAAGGGACATCAGGCTATGAGTCAATATCTACAAGGTGTAGTGGTGGCCCAGGGCGGGTGGTGACTAATTCTCTCCAGGGGTCCAGGATTCCTGGAGCTATGATGTCAAGGTTGGGCTTGTGGAAGGATAAATCGGAAATTGATGGGGGTGGTGGTGATGGTAGGAAATGATGAGGAGATATTCCGGTTAGAATGAGCGACCTGCACAAGTGTGATGGTGCAAAAGAAGAAGGTGTCTGTGGGACTCCTGTGTGGTTTGGCATCGCCCAGCAAGCCTCCCAGGGCTGAGACTCAAGAGGAGGGCAAGAGCCAGTTGGAGAAGTACCTTGTTTACTATGCAAAGAGTTACAATTTTGTCCCTTTCCCTGGAATGTCTGTTTCTCCCTCCATCCACCTTTCCTACCAAGATCCACCCAAGTGCAGTGAAATCCATCAACTCGTCCCAAACTATCTCATGCTTCTGGAATAATTCTGTCAATTTCCATTGCACTGGCAGCTTGGGTCATATATCTGAAAGCTTAATTATATAGGTCTTTTGTCATTCTCTAACTGACTCCTGTGAGGTTTTTTTTGCTTCCTCAATGCTATGGGTCGAGTATGTTGAAGTTTTCACTCTCAGTATACCTGTGACTGTGACCTTACTTGGAAATAGGGTCATTGCAGTTATAATGAAGTTAAGAGGAAAGTCATTAGTGTGAGCCCTAATCCAATGTGACGAGGGTCCTTATAAGAAGAGGAAATTCCACAGGAAGACACAGATACACTCAATGCTACATGATGTCAGAGGTAGAGATTGGAGTGGTGTAGCTGGAAGCCAAGGAACGCCAAGGACTGCCAGCACCACCGGAAGCTAGGAAGAGGCGGGGAAGGGTTCTCCCCTGCAGTTTTCAGAGGGAGTGTGGCCCTGCCGACACCTTGATTTTGGACTTTGGGCCTCTAGAACCCCAAGACAATAAATTTCTGTTGTTTTAAGCCATGCCATTTGTGGTACTTTGTTAAGGCAACCATGGGAAACTAATATTCCAACTAAACTGTAGGTTCCTTAGAGGCTGAAAATAGATGGGAAATTTTTAGCATCATTACAACACAGCTCAGAAAGGCATTCAAGAAACATTTACTGGCTGAAGTTAGAATAAGTGCTTGGAGTGTGGATGGGGTTTACAATAGTCAGAAGGGCATAGAGTCATCTGTGTTTCCCCAGGGCCAGCGCTGTGGCGGGCTTTCCTGCGCATCTCATTTAGCCATGGAAAAGCTGGGCTTCTCTCCATTAAACCTACCCTCTTCCATGGTGATGAAAAGCAAAACTAAGGGTAGAACATGCACACAATTGTTAACAGAAGTTATCTCTAGGGAGTGAAACTTTGAGTAATTTTGATCCACTTTTTGCTTGGTTGTATTTTCCAGTTTTTTTTTTTATAAACGAACATATATCACTTTCATAATAAAAGTCATATACATTTTTTAAAAAAGGCAAATGTCTTGTGTGCTCGATATGAAAAGACAGCAGGTTTTTATTCTTGACTGATTAAATCTGTCAGCATTTGGATCCACAGTAAACACAAACTTGGGTTTTTCTAAAGCTCTTTGGGGCTTTTCATAAAGCAGGCTTTTTATGCAACGTTTTGAACAGATCAGGTTAAGGTATGCAAAACAGTCGTTCCAAGTGGGATTTTTTAATAATGCAATAAGAACTGAAGATTTAATAGGGGATTTCTTCCCTAAGCATAGGAAGAACCAGGTAGTTGTTTATCATTCTTTGCACAGAGCACTTCACTTTTACTCTTGGGCAGACTGATAAAACAGATGTTCCCTGCAGACATCAGCACCTTCCATAGAAAATCAAAGCTACTCAGCAGAAAAACACAAGGATAGTGAGAGGCAGATACTGTCCGTCAAGGGTGGCTGTCACTGTCCATTTGCTTAGTGACAGGAGTGCTGTTGTTTTTTTTTTTTCCTCTCCCCTTGCATCTCTTTCTCCAGATGTCCTGGGCTTCCCCTTTGGCTAAAGTGCTCTCAGAGGATGAACTATTGGAACCAGTTGCCTGCACAGTGAGCTGCTCAGCCAGGAGTGGACAAAAAGGGTGAATTCAAGCATTCCAGAAAGCTTGGCTCCCACTTTATAAGAGCAGGGAGAAAATTCATGAAGATGACGAGCACACTAAAGAGCAGGGTTTACAGGATGCTGACCAGGGAAAGAACTCCGTCTTGAGAAGCACCAGGAAAGAATGAATGACAGTAGCCTGGGCTTCAGCTTTCTTTTCCCTTGCCACACTCCCTGTAACACAGAATGCACAGACACCAAGCCACGTGTGTGGTTTCTCCGGGAGCACAATTGTAGGGTAACCTGAGACTCAACTGTTAATCAGTTTTCCATTTGCTGACGGTTACCTGTGAGGCAATTACTTTTGCAGAGACACTGCTCTGTTTGGGATAGAAGGCGGTGGGTAGCAGGCAAAGGGAATCTGACGTACAGGCCAAGTAGTGTGCTCTCTTGAACAGTGGCTGTGGTTGATGCCTGTGGTGGCCTCGAAACTCTTTAGAAGGGAGAGTCCCACCAGAATTCACGGATGGGTTCTGGGGCTCAGGAAGGCCCCAACAACCTTGCAAGTTTCTTTCCCTACATCTCTTTGGGATTTTACTTTGTGACTAAAATCCTCTTTAGAACTGTTCTTATTCTTCCCTAAATTCTTGACTCTGTGAGGAAGCATCTAGGCACGCCCCCTTTGTGAAGACTCTGTGGATCAGCCTGAAGCAACTTGCCACCAAAATATAGAAAGTTAGAAACAGATTTCCTCTCAAACTTAGTAATACAACTTATTAAATACAGTCCATAAACACATGAAAAGATGCTCAACATAACTAATTATTAGAGAAATGCAAATCAAAACTACAATGAGGTATCACCTCACACCAGTCAGCATGGGCATTATCATGAAATCTACAAACAATAAATGATGGAGAGGGTGTGGGGAAAAGGGAACCCTCTTGCACTGTTGGGAATGTAAACTGGTGCAGCCACTATGGAGAGCAGTATGAAGTTTCCTTAAAAAACTAAAAATAGAGCTACCATAGGATCCAGCAATCCCACTCCTGGGCATATATTTGGAGAAAACCATAATTTGAAAAGATACATGCACCCCAATGCTCCCTATAGCACTATTTACAAGAGCCAAGACGTGGAAGCAACGTAAATGTCCATTGATAGAGGAACGGATAAAGAAGATGTGGTACATATATACAATGGAATATTACTCAGCCATAAAAAAGAATGAGATAATGCCAGTTGCAACAACATGGATGGACCTAGAGATTGTCTACCGAGTGAAGTAAGTCATACAGAGAAAGACAAATATATGATATCACTTATATGTAGAATCTAAAAAAGGTACAAATAAACTTGTCTACAAAACAGAAATAGAGTTACACATGTAGAAAATAAACTCGTGGTTATCAGGGAGTAAGAGGGGGAGGGATAAATTGGGAGATTGGGATCGACATATACACACTACTATATATAAAATAGATAATCAACAAGGACCTACTGCACAGCACAGGAAACTACTCAATACTCTGTAATGACCGATATGGGAAAAGAATCTGAAAAAGAGTGATTATATGTATATGTATAACTGATTCACTTTGCTGTGCAGCAGAAACTAACACAACATTGTAAATCAACTATGCTCCAATAAAAATTTAAAAAAAGAAAAAGAAAAAATGCTGTCCTTATTTGGAAAAATCAGATATATATATTAGGACTTTTAACAAATTCCTGAATTCATCAAAATGTATTTACTTAGGGGTTTGATTATGAAACATTCCTACAGCAACGTTACTGAATGACTCACGTTAGGGGAAAAAAAAGTGGAATCCAGTGGTCAACTTAGAAATTGCATTACTTTGATACTTTGACTCCATTTAAATGAATAGGAATAGGTTTATCCCCAGAAATATTTTTTGTGGGGCGGGGCATGAGAGACAACAGAGTAAGAGGGTATCCAGAGAGGATGCTAATCTCCTTGCACTTTAAGGCAGATTCTCAAATTTTTGACATTTTATGGAGCTTACCAAGGTGCCTAGATCAATCTTTTGATGGAAAGACATTTTGGGTGAATAATATGAGCACTAAGAGACTGCTGCTGGTTTTGGTAAAATACTGATGAGGGCAATTTTTAAGAGGACAATTTTTATCGTAGACATTCTGGGTTTTGGGTGTTGGTAGAGCCTTTATGGAGGAGATGTCCCCAGGCCAGATGTAGTTCCCCAGGTCTCTCCAACCATGATACATTAAAAGATTGTAGGTTCCTTTCTCTGAACAACTATTTTCAACACATCACTTTCTCTATAGCTGGGCCAAGATGCTCCTTTAGGAAACCATACCAGAGGTCTTTACCCATCTAAAACAATTACCATTTATTGAGGACTCAATTACATTGTATGTGTGATCCAATGAGTTTATTTCCCCTTTCTGCAGTAGCAGAGACCAAGCTGTGGAGAGGTTAAACCACCTGCCAAAGCCCACAGGGATGGTGACTAACTCAAGGAGCAGAGCCGGGAATTAGACACAAGTCTCTCTCCCTCCAAATTTTACTTCCGTTCCATTTTCTTGCACTGCCTTTCATTACCAGGTGATATCTTCTAGAAAATGCTCATCCCAAGCTGCTGATTTCATGCACCTGATCATGTATGGTGGACCCTGCATCACTCCTTGCATTTTCTTTATTTCCTTTCTTTTAAAGATTTTTTTTTTAATGTGGACCATCCTTAAAGTCTTTACTGAATTTGCTACAGTGTTGCTTCTGTTCTACAGTTTTGGTTTTTTGGCTGCGAGGTATGTGGCTTCCCGACCATGGATCGAACCCGCACCCCCTGCATTGGAAGGTGAAGTCTAAACGACTGGAGTACCAGGGAAGTCCCCGCATCTTCTCTTCTTTCCCATTTACTCAACAGTTTGCCTCATCCCTGCTTCTCTGACCAATTAGCTATTCTTTCCTGTTTTCCAGACCCATCTGTGTCCTCATTGCATCTGCTTTCTTATTTATGTTCTCACTTACTGCTCCTATTTCTCTCGTGGGTACTTATACATCTATGGGCATAGTGATCACATATCTTTGAAGTACCTAAGATAATTTGTGCAGGAAAACATGGGACAAATATAGGTGCATTGTAGTATGGGTTCAAGCAAAGTTGCAGGCTCTAACCAGAGATTGGAAAGGCGTATGCATAAGACATTAACTGTTTATCCTGGAATATTACTGATTGGGACCATCTTGATAGTGAAGTTGTTTACAACTGAACACCTCTTCTCCAACCTATAGGCCACTTGCTTTCTACAGATCTCTCAGTGCACGGGTACCATGATAATACCTGCTTGTTACATGCCACAAATAGCCCTGCACATAGGAGTCCGTGTTTCCAAATACCCACATAACTAGGTCAGAGTACATCCAGAGCTAGGCTATGATGCTCTGATGCTGTTTACATTTAGCTTCTCATTTAGTATAACAATTTAAGTCACTAATAATATACCTGACGTGACATTTTAGGAGTGGTGGGGTGTTATTCATCCTTTACCAAGTTTTGATGTGCTTTCTTTAAGTGACTTCCAACAAGTTGGAGTTATTAAGATTTACTACCATTAAAGGAAACAAACTGTTGTTTTACTATGTTCAATGTATATGGTAAAAGTAGAAAATTGTCAAAACCTATATTTCTTTTAAAATTAAAAGCTCCTATTTCTTGCCTTGGTCTTTGGTTTGACTGGGCATGTAATACACTGCCAAAGGGTGCTTACCCAAGGGGATGAGGATCTCTCAGTTCAACTTAGGTTTGACCTTCATGCTATGTCCAACTTGCTACACGTATGTTCATCTGGCTTGCTCTGTCTTGCCAGACATTGGAAACCTTGGCCTTGGAGGCAGTAAACAGTTAACAGGACTCCAAGATGTGGATGCACAGGCTGACTCACGTGCTTTAAGGGTTGTGAAAGCCACGTCAGAGAAGCAGAAATGGAGGACACAGGGCCACCTTTGCGGCCGCGGGCTCTGCAGTCTAGCAGTGACGGTGGAGGGTGTGATGGACTCAGGGAAGGAGGCTGTGTGTGTATGAATCAGGAAAGGAGGGTGAAGGCAGGGATGGGAGCTGGGCTGGAGAATGGGCATACGACCCGAGGGTTCCACAGAGGTCTCACGAGGCGAAGACTTTCAGCCGCCCACCAGGAAACAGAAGTCATTGCCTTTCATTTCCTCCCTTTCCCTTTTTACCCCCTGACTTTTCTTTATTCATTTCTTTCTCTCTCTCTCACTGCCTTTCTTTTTTCGCACTTTTGATTCTGTCTTCACTCAACATTTAATGATTTAAAATATGATCTCTTTACAGCTAATGAATTCTTAAACCAATGGCATTTTTGAAAGAGTGAAATTAATAAAAAGGATTAGAGAGGAAACCAAAATATGCTTCTATAATTAAAGTAATGTGTTCCTCATATGTTCACTGATTCTAATTGATTACTCTTGAGGACCATAAAGAGAACCAAACAATGGATCCCACAGCTGTGGACTCTCCTTTGACACCATCATTTTCCTTCACAGAGTTGTATCGTTGGTGATTTCTAATTAGGATGGAGTTGGACTGAAACCTGGGCTTAAATCCTGACTCCAGTATTCAACATTTATGACCTTGAGTTAAGCATACGTTTTCTTAGTGTCTCCTTTGCTATTCAGATAATACCTTCACCAACAGATGTGTTACGGAAGTTTAGGAAAGATATGTGAAACAATGGGTAAATGTGACTTTGAGAATTTTCAAGAGCAGTCTGGATCCCGGGATTTTGCATGGGTTGTAATAATATGATAGATACTCACGATGAGAATCATTGAACCAGCCTCTTAGTGAACAAGTTTGAGGTGTTTTCGTAACCTGGTTAAAGCAGGGTCTTTCCACCTCCGAACTGTTGACATTTTGGGTGGGTAATTCTTCGTTGTGGAAAACTGTCCTGGGGATTGTAGGATGTATAGCAGCATTCTGGCCTCTGTCTACCAGATGCCAGTAGCACCCCCTCCCTATGGTACAAAGACCAAAAATGTCTCCAGATATCGCTCAGTGTTCGCTCCCAAGCAATATCACCCCCAGTTGAGAACCACTGGGACACAGCTTGCTCAGTCCAGCTGTGATCTCCTTCCTTCATATTAATGTTTTGAATACAACTTAGAAAGCAAACATAATAGATACCCCCATAAACAGCAAAGTGGGCTGATGCAGTCGGTGTACACAAAAGCACGTTTGCCAATGTTTATACAGAACACATAGCTCTACTTAGCTCCAACCAGTGACAGAGGATTCAGAGTTTACTTTCAGTCCACACTTAGACGAGACCAATGTGAGGGGGCAAAAAGCCAGACTTCCCTCTCAGAAGCCCCCATTCTGGGTTGGAGAGCCTATGTGAGTACCGACTGTAAACTGATTTACAACCCAAACGTTATTTGTTCACATCCATCAAATAAAATCTGAGACTTAAAGACACAAGCCGATGTGTTCATTTCCTCCCTTAGATTCATTTGTGATAACCATTGAAAATCCAGCCTCTCTGCTTTTTTTTTTTTTTAAACAAGAGCATGCTGTCATTTCCAGAAAATGTTTTAAATTAGTATAAAACTTGGCTAAATTTAGCTTTTATAGAAGAACGAATAAAACATAATTAACTGTTTAAAGAAGAAAACAAAAACCACATGAAGGCATGAGACTTGCTGGCGAGAAATCTAACAGTAGTGTTTGGTAGCTAACCCATCTCCTGTGTAACAGATGTTCACGAATTTAAACGGAAACAGGATGGGCATCCGTGTAGAAGGCACTGGTGATAAAAAAGCTGGTAACTGTGTACATGTAGGAGTCCGGTACAAGTGCGGTATTTCATCTCTAATTGCCCAGAGATGGGTTCTCAAGAACACTGGAGTGGACGGAGGAAAAAATCTCAAAGTGGCCAGAAATCTCGGTAGATAGATGCTTAGCGGGGCCTGGGCAAGCAGGCTGCCCCTCAGTACTGTCTGCTTGCTAATAATTGCCAGCCTAGGTGGAAGACCAAGCACTCTATTTTAAGGCTCTGGAAGCATTTGTCTCTGGTTTTAGCAGAACATATACTATCTCCTGTAATTTCTATGTAAATCCTTGGGGGTTGAGAAGAACTATTTTTTTTCTCCCTATGCAGACTACTATTTATGACTGTTCACTGGCAAAAGGGGTTAATTTGATTTAAAAGCTAAACATGATTCTCTGTTTGGCTTCAAAAAAGTATTTTAAAAAATCTCCGTAGAACACAGAGAGACAAAGGATTCTATTGTACCCCTGACCTAGGCGTGCCGTGTCTTTTTCCTCCATACACAGACACAGGGCTTGGCCCAAAGCATGAACTATTATGTACAGATGGGTCCAATCTTTGTCACCTAATAAAGACTCATTAAATCAAAGGCCAGGTTATCATTTATTCTGCTGGACTGACTAATGCAACGTTCCCTCTTCCATGCAGTCTTTTCTTAATACTCTAGCAATTATCATTGTTATTGTTGTTGGTGCTGTAATATTTTTAAAACACAGATGGACCTGGGAGAGTGCCATTGTGACATTGTGGCCAGGAGCCAAAAAATGACAGTCATCTATTGTTGAGGAGCTGGAATGCCTTGGGTGACTCACAGAGGCTCAGAGTAATGTGTCTGCAGTGCTTCCAATAAGTTAATTGACTAGTTCTGCTTACATTCCTCAGTCTCCACCTTTCATCTCCTTTGAGATTAAAAAATAAAGTGAATAATAAAGTAATACATACATTAATAACACATGAAATGTATTCATAATAAGCGATATAACCAATAAGCCCCTTGTAAGATGACCTCATTAACAATCGCATTTTATTTGAGGTTCCGCTAAACATTTCAGGAATAGTTTTCTTCATTTGGAAAAAAATTCTAAAACACTGGATCCTAAAACACTTTGAATGTGGGGTTCTGGGGTTCACCTTTTATGTCATACCTCATTCCATGTAGGGGTGTGGTTTTACAGTGAGAAAACGAAAAGAAAAAATCCTCTGTCCCTTAGGTCTGGGGATGGGAAGGGAACATGCCCTCCCACATCAGTGAGCCCACTTTCTGCATATTCAGGATTTTTAAATAGAAAATACCAGGTGAGGTTAACCTGTTTTCCTCTAAAAATGCTTTCTCTTTAACTCAGGGTCTTAATTGTAATGCAAAAGGCCTCTGAGCTTCAAAGAAATGAGAAGTTGACTATTTCTTTTCTTACATAATTCTCCCCGAAGATGCCAAACCTTAGTATGCAAGCCATTGAGGGCTTTTATTGTGCAGGTGATCCTGCATTTTGGAAGCTGCAGTGTTAGTTTATGGCTTTTAAAGTTTACATTTTGATTAATAGGAGCAATTAATAAACCACGAGTTATATGATTAAAGTGAAAAAAATCAATGTGACCAAGAAGAGATTGTAATATTAAATGCCTAAATATATCATATATGATTTTTGCAAGTAGTCTCATGCCAGTTACATTTCCAGGAGAACTAATGTTTTCATATTTTTCTTTTTTCACTGAGGAGTAATCTCTTCCAAAACCAAAAGTAAGTGAATTCTCTCAGAACTTTATATTTAACTAAACTATTCCAGTCTCTAATTTAGGACTAAATTACTTCTCACTTGAATGAGAAATTGGAATGATTTTCTTCTCTCTTAAGCTTAGACGCATTCTCTTAGTCTGACATCTTGCTCAGGGTCTGTGCAGACAAGTTTTGTTTTCTAGTTCCTCTCCATTTTCGTCCTGCTCTGCATTTGCTTTTCTTTTTTTTTTCTTGGAACTAATGCTTTTCTATCTGTGGGGATCTTTCTGGCCACATCTGTCAAAGTGCTGAACACACATTGTTTAAAAATAAGGATGAATTCAACCAATGGTGCTGGAACAACTGGACATCCACATGCCAAAAAAAAAAAAAAAAGGATCTAGACATAGATCTTACATCCTTCACAAAAATGAACTCAAAATAAATCATAAAACTAAATGTAAAACACAAAACTGTAACACTCCTAGAAGATAATGTAGTAGAAAACCCAGATGAATTGGGTTTGGTGACACCTTTTTTTAGATACAACACCAAAGGCATGATCCTTGAAAGAAATAATTGATATGCTGGACTTCATTAAAATTAAAAACTTGTGCTCCATGAAAGACACTAGTAAGAGAACAAGAAGACAAGCCACAAACCAGGAGAAAATATTTGTGAAAGACACATCTGATGAAGGACTATTATCTGAAATATAGAAAGAACCCTTAAAACTCAACAATAAGAAAACAAATAACCCAATTAAAAAATGGACCAAAGACCTTAACATACCTCACCAAAGAAGATATATAGATAGCAAATAAGCATATGGAAAGATGCTCCACATTATATATATCATCAGGGAAGTGTAAATTGAAAGAGCAGTGAGATATCACTATACCTCTATTAGAACGGTCAAAATACAGAACACTGATAACACCAAATGCTGACAAAGATGTGGAGAAACAGGAACTCCCATTCATTGCTGGTGGGATTGCAGAATGGTACAGCCAACTTTGGAAGACAGTTTGGCAGCTTTTTATTTTTGTTTTTTTAAACTAAACATACTCTGACCATATGATCCAGCAATCTCACTCCTTGGTATTTACCCAAAGGAGTTGAAAACTTATGTCTACACAAAAAACATGCACACAGATGTTTATAGCAGCTTTATCATAATTGCTAAAACTTGACAGCAACCAAGATGTCCTTTAGTAGGTGAATTGATAAATAACCTGTGGCATACCAGCCAATGGAATATTATTCAATACTAAAAAGAAGTGAGTTATCAAGCTACAAAAAGACATGAAAGAATCTTAAATGCACATTACGAAGTGAAAGAAGCCAGTCTGAAAAGGCTACTTACTGTATGATTGCAACTGTATGTCATTCTAGAAAAGGCAAAACTATAGAGAGAGTAAAGTGATCGGTGGTAGCCAGGGGTTGAAGGCAGAAAAGAGGGAGTGAATAGGGAGAACACAAGGGATTTTTAGGTCAGTAAAATATTCTATATGATACCATAATGGATACCATTATACATTTGTCCAAATCCATAGGCTGTACAACAGCAAGGCGAACCTTAATGTAAACTCTGGACTTTTGAGTGATAACGTTGTGTCAATGCAGGCTCATTGATTGTAAGAAATGTACCTCACCATTGGCGGGGGCTGCAGGTAATGGGGGAGGCCAAGCATGTGTGGGGGCAGAGAGTATATGGGAAACCTCTGTACCTTCCCCCTCAGTTTTGCTGTGAACCTAAAGCTGCTCTAAAAAAAAAAAATAAAGTCTTAATTAAAGAAGGAGATTATAAACCGATAATAATAAAAAAAGGTTGGAAACTTGGCCTTTCATTAAAATCTATATAACAGATGCCATTCTCTTTTTCTCAATACTTTTTTAAAAATTAATTTTCATTGAAGTAGAGTTGATTTACAATGTTGCATCAGTTTCTTCTATACCGCAAAGTGAATCACTTATACATATACATGTTGCCACTCTATGCCCACATAGGTCATTACAGAGTATTGAGCTCCCTGTGCTATACAGGAGGTCCTTGTTAGTTATCTGTTTTATATATCATACTGTGTATATGTCAATCCCAGTCTTCCTTTATCAATACATTTTTTGTATTTGATACTGTCATTTGTAATAAACTGTTATTATGTCTTTGCCTATGTCTTTCCTTTGTCTATTATATAGAGTAACAAAAAGGAGTAACCTTCTGATGATAACGTTTAGTCAAATAGGTTCCTGAGAATATTCTGATGATAAAGTTTCACCTTGGTTTTGATACTTATCTGCTAAAGTGTTGGGACCAAATGGACTTATGGATTTTACTGGCAAAAAGAATTCTAAAGAAAACACATTCATCACTATTTTTCTAGACTCAGTTCATATAAAGGCAAATTTCATATTTTAAATGTTTTCTTCACAGAAGTTTTATAGATGAAATTTATAAGCAAATTGGATGATTAATCAATGATCACACTGTGCCAGCATGTGATACTTTAAAAAACAAGTGAATGATTAATGTAACTGATAGTTGCTTTTTGTATTAGAGATTTCAAATGGATTTTCATTAAAAAATTTCTCCCAAGCAACAAAAAAATTCAAGAAACGCAATTCAATACTTTGCTAGGCTCAATAGATACATTTTCTTATTCTAACAGCTGCTTCTGTGCGCAACAACAAAAGATGGACAAATGTTATTATTTCAGAGCAGAAATGGCCACATCTGTTGGATTGCTAATTGTCAAAAGCACCAGTTTGCTTCTATAGTGTCCATTAAGGGATTTATCTATTGCTAAAATAGACCGTTTGTTTAAAATTTTTATTGGATTATATTATAGTTGATTTATAATGTTGTGTTAGTTTCAGGGGGACAGCAAAGTTACTCAATCATATAGCTAAAATAGACTTTGAATTCTTCCTTTGGAGGAGAATATAATGACCATGTATATGACACAGCAAGGATACACATTCACGGAGAGAATTCGCCCTGGCAAGCCAAAGTACCCCTGCCATGTCAGAATGAGAGGAGAAACAGGGGTGCCCTAGTCTCCACCTTGAGCACCTTAAACAAACCTCAGCACTTGGAGCTAGCTTCCCAGGGTCCAGCCTCTCAAAAAGGTACCAAGGAATGTAACCACCAAGAATTATCCTCCAATACAAGGGCTACTAGAGACTGCCTAAAACTTCCTACCCAGGGAGTCTAGACATAGCTGCAAAAGCAAGAGGCTGTGGAAGCAGAACTGCTCGTGTTGGTGGGGGTGCTAGAACCCTACCAGCTTCTTCCTGGGTGGTTTGGAAAACTCTGGAACATTTCAAGTTATGTGATCTTTGCATCACTTTGTTTCCAGGTTTCATTTTTTTCCTTCCTCTCAGACAAGACCTTTCAGGTTAGTCTAACAATTGTGCAATCTATAACCAGCCATGCCTCTCCCATTCATACTTGCTTTTGTTTTTCATTTAAAAGGGGAATCAATAGCCAACCACCCATTTATTGATCTGCAACAAAGAGATTAGGATGTTTCAACCTTATAACTTTTCTGGATTCTTTTCCATGTCAAAAAAAAAGGGTTAGTTTCTTCTGGTCCACAGTCAACCTCTACTGTTTCTGCTTTGCATGTCCAATGGGTGGCATGAGTTGAGAAATAATGCCAGAAAGTGGCTCCTGAGAATCTCGTGGAATGGAAACTGCCAATGGGATAGAGAAACATCAGTGACTTACAAGGCAAACTAATAATGGCAGCACCCACACAAGCCACAGCCCAGAATTCTTGGGCTGTAAGTAAAGTGTGGCTTGTGGAATGTCCAGTGGTAAGTACTCATTGGTTCTTTAGTGTCCCAGTTATGTGGTTTCTGTTAGTCATCAAAATCTGGAATTTCTCAAGCCAACTTCTAAACACACAGAAAATAATAAATGGCACATAAAAGGAATAATTATCCTCATGATTTTTTTTTGTCTTTCCTCATGATTTTTAAACTCAGTTCTTTGATAGCACACTGCCCATGTTCCTATACATAGATGAGTGCAGGAGAACACACTCATATATGTATACATGCTCTAACGCAAACAAAGATTGCAAAGAACAGTTTGGGTCCAGTTTGTCCCTAAGTCCTGCACCAGAGTTGAGGGAAGAGTTGAGTCGACTACATTTAGTTTTGTTTTAGGAGCAAGAGACCTGTGAGCCCTTCAGAAGTCTCACCACCAGTCAAACCCACTTAGCCTTGAACTGTTCTCCTTTTCAAATGAAGTAAGATGGTGCCTCACTCACAACTTTCACAAGGAAGTGTAGGACCTTTCTGGTGCTTAAGAGTGATAATTAGTAGGTGTCTCTTCCACTGGGCTCAGAAAACTTTGATTTGTGCTTCTGGCTCCTCCAAAATACATCTGCCTTCTTCAACTCAAAATCAAATACATGCAAACCTAGTTTTCCTTCTTGATGAGAGCAATGACCCAGCACTATTCAAACGGCAGTACAGAGAGCTGGAGATGTCTGATCCCACCCTGGAAGGATGGCTGTGGCTATAAGTACACTGGAGATGCCAAGAAATGGTCCTTCCTCAGGTCTCTCTATTCTAAAGATCTTGGCTGAGGGTTATTCTGCCCCTTTCTCTAACCTTAATCATCTGATGAACATATGAACAACCAAAGTATCCTTCTGACAAGCCTTCATCCACAATTGTGACAATTCCTATGTTCACTCTGGTGCCCAGGAGTCAATCTGGTTCCCTTTAGCCTCTGTGCCTCCAAGCATCCCAGACAAGAGTGACAAGTTGCTAAGGATACACTAGTCTTCCTCTGAGGAGGCAGGTCTGTTCAGTGGACATTGTTCTAAATAAATATGGAGAGAGAGAAAGATCACTGAACTGGGATTTAAGACCCACTTTCTCCTCCTGGCTCTGCCACTAACTAGGAGTGAGACATGGGGCAGTTTCCTCTTCGGGACTCAGTTTCTGCATCTTTAAAATGAAGGCTATCCATCAATAGATGAATGGATAAAGAAGATGTGGTACATATATACAATGGAATATTACTCAGCCATAAAAGGAACAAAGTTGGGACATTTGTAGAGACATGGATGGACCTAGAGACTGTCATACAGAGTGAAGTAAATCAGAAAGAAAAACAAATATCATATATTAATGCATATATGCAGAATATAGAAAAATGGTACAGATCAACCATTTTGTAAGGCAGAAATAGAGACAGATGTAGAGAACAAACATGGATAACAAGGGGGGACAGGGTGGAGGGGGTTGGGGTGGGGTGAATTGGGAGATTGGGATTGCCATATATGCATTACTAATAAGAAAGAATATCAACTTGTACACTTTAAATATTTGCAGTTTATTGCATGTCAACTACATCTCAATAAAATTCTTTAAAGAAAAAGATAAAGAGTAATATCTGATATCTTTATAAGAAGAAACTGGGTAAAAGGATCTTAGAGACTGATTTGAATGAAGCCACCAGATATAAACAAAAGAAATGGATCTTTCCTTGTAAATATCAGAAATTGCAAAGATGAAATAAAGTTCATTTTTTAAATTAATGAAATAAAATGAAGGCTATCCAATGAAGGAATGATATCCACCAACTGGAACTGTGGACCATCTAAGTTAACCCCTTCTCCTTTAGAGCAGTCTTATGCAATGCATTATTTTGTACCCCCACGTGTTTTAGAATAAGAGAAATCGGTAAACTGAACACAATGGCACTCTTTGAGGAAGAAAGCTGAGGTTGACTATGGAGGGTGCCTATCGTGGGAGAAGAGGGAGCTGGCTATTTCCTGCTGATGTTGACTGTATTCTCAGACTTCAATAGCAAGTTTCCCTTCCCTTCATCCTAGAATTTCAGCCTCTCTGTTCCTGCAACAACTCCTGGGGCTTCTCCCAAATCTTCCATGTGAATAGCTATCTACTCTTCCATATGGGTTCAGATTGGTGCCCAGTTCAACACATCCTGAGTGAGGTATCTGACTTTACTACACAGAAGAGTCTGAGAATGAGACACAAAGACCTATCCAAACATAAGTCCAAAGAAACACATTTTACTTTATTTTTAACATAACCTACCAGTCTTTCAAAACTTTTGTCTTTTCATGTATGACATGTTAAGACTCTTACTAAAAAACTCTCTTAAATGTCAGCCCATATACTCTGCGGGAAATATTTTACCTCTATTCATCCACATTCTTTTTGAAGGTCATTTTACTAAAGTTAGACATCTGAAAGATGATGGTATAAAATCTAATTTCTTAATGGTATGGAAGGCTAGTAATCGTTTTATTGTTTGATGTTTAGCTATAGATGATGATTTGATGATTTCTTTTTCTTTCTTTTCTTTTCCTTTTTTTGAAGTTCAGTGGATTATTTAATGAGAGACATATGCAGCAAGTTAAAGCTTGCAAGCTTACTTCATCTCAGTAATGCAGAAAAACTCCTTAAATTGTGGATTTTTTTTCAGAGGGCACTCTGAATCATGCAAAATAGGATCTAATTTCTCAGGGAAAATTAGAAAACAATGAAGAAAAAGTACCTTCAAATTTTATAAGCTTGGTGCTCCCTTGTCCCTGTAACCCTATCCAGGGTTGAATTAATGAGATTCAAATACCAGAGATGTTATGGTACTGGGATGTTTAGAAATCATTCCCTTGAGGCACCCCACCTACGTTGGGGTGCACCTCTAGGTTCCTGGGGATGGAATGTGGAACCAGTTCCAGTGGTTCAATCATTAGGCTAGGTGATCTTCTATAGGTTACTTATATGGCAGTTTTCTAAGATTTATAAGACTGTATCATCTTTGCACTTGTTCTAATGCACTCAAGTAAAAATTGCCCATCCAATGACTTATATTGACATTGATGGCTGCGTCTGGTAAGATCGTCTACCAGTGTCATTGTGCAGAATTTTCACGGGCTATTGGCCCACTGTGCAGATTTCATAGTCACTTGACAATCATTCACTAGATGCTTCAAGAAGCTTCCTTCATTCTGCTCCATGTTCAGGTAAGTGTCCATTATTTGCTCTAAGAGCTACTCTTGATGGTGCTTAATTGATATTTCCATTAGTCTGATGAATACAAATGGCGATAAATGCCAGGATTGGCCACAAATTGAGTACAAGGCATCCTTTGCATCCACATGGGAGGGTGAGCAGGGTTTTAAGGCAGAGTGGTGAGGACAATTAGCAGGGTTAATGGATCCTTTCCAGTGATGAGATGACACCAGATGCCCTTCTGTTGCTTGCATTCCGTGCATGTTTAAAGTCCATGCTTTTTTTCTGTGTAGCAAATCACACTGTTTTGGACCCAGGAGGCTCCATTCATCAATGGTACAACTTTGTGTTGTTGCAGTAAAACAGTGGGGCAGCGAATGTGCTGGAAGCCTTGGGTCAGGTTGGAGGATGGTTTCCCTCCTCCCCCGAATGGGTGGTCACATCAAACGTGGACCCTAAAGTTCCTCAAAGCTGTCATGACTGTGCCCTGCCCTGAATTCAGAGCCCCAAGTCAGTCTGGTCAGCTTTTAACCCTCTTTCCTCAGCCTGTGTCAGCACATGGTACCTCTCGAAGTAATTGGGAAGCACAAATGGAAAAGGTCCACAGGGGCCCATCAATCATGTCATCAAGCTCAGTTCTGAAGAAAACAACCACAAATGTTCAAGTGGAAATAAACTAATTTCACTCTGACTCTTCTACTGTTCTTGGTTTTATGACCATGTTTTTCACACTGGATGGAAAAATACAAACAACTGCCCAGGAACTAAACGCAGAAAACAATCTGTTTGAGGGTGATTTCCTCCCTTGACTTCTCTGCTGTATCGACCAGATGGACGCCATGGAGGCTCCAACAGAAACCCCACAATGGACCTTAGGGCCAGCCCAGCACACAGTACCAGAAACGTGGATGCCTAAAGTGTGAAAAGCATCTTGAATGTCTTCTTGGCAGAGTATTTCACAAGAATTGCCAGTTTGCCAGTTGTTACACCAAAGAGAGATAAGGGGACCAGCTAATCCAAACCCATTTTACTTGATAAGAAAGGGAAACATGATTTTAGAAGGCCAGTGGGGTTATGGGGAGAGAACATGGAACCAGGTCCCAGTGTTCACATATCAGACCTTATGACCTTCCATACATTATTCGTGTTGGTGTTTTCCCAACACCATGTATCAGACCTCATGATCATCCATATGTTATTCATGTTGGTGTTTTCTCACCCCTCTAAGCAGGCTCAGAGATTTATGAGATTGTGCCTTTGGGTTTGCTCTAATGAACTCAAGTGAAAATCCCGTATTGATTTCCTTGTGCATCAAACGACTGGGTCTGGTAAAACTTCTAACCCTCCCAAGTCCATTGTATGCAAACGTGTTCGAGCCAAATATTTTCACTTCTAGTCTCTTGAGAAGGATGGTGGAGGTAGATTTGCCTAAACTGAGCATTTGCTTATAAAATACCTTTTCTCTTTTCCCCAGATACTTTTTTTTCTTTCCTTTTGTAATCAAGTAGGAAGAAAGGAGATTTAGGAAATTTTTTCATGTGCTTACTGTAGTCCCCAACAATTTCTTATTCTTTGAGAGTCTCAACCTTACTGAATAAAGAAAGAGTTTCCTTGAATTACATTGTGATCAGGGAAAAATTGTGTAGACGAAGATCATGGAATATGTCTCCTTCTCTTGAGCAGTTCTTCTAAGAGTTTAGGCAGGGAGCGTATTCTTCTGGATTGGTTAGTATTTGGGTTGACAAGCATGTCAGCACATGAATTTGTGGTTAAATATTATGCTGCTTTGGGTGTTTAGCCTAATATGTGTGCTTCTTCTAGCATGAAGGTCATTTGGCTAACTTGATCCTCGCAGTTCAAATAACAACATGGAGGGTTAGAAGAGGGTTAGAGGGTTAAAAGTTCCCTATGGCACTGAGAATGTTAGAATTGGGAAGAATTGGGTCTGTATTTACATGACTAGAGAATATACTAACCATCATAATCATATTGTGGCTGTAAGTAAAGAGAATTATTTTATTTTCAGTAATATCCGTGGCTAAGTGAGCATTGTGAGAGTAACTCTATAACTCTAATATCTTCTCTGGCTAATGCTCGTTAATCAGCTGAGAGCTAATTATATTAACAATGTAATAGACAGTTTCAGTGTTAACGCTTCCACTCTCAAATGAATTGTTTGTTTAACAGGTGACTTCTGACTTATCTGGGAGCTGTTATAACATCAAAGCCTGGCTTATGAAGCCTGGCAAATGATGCATTGTATTTGAGCATAATCTTTTTTTCCCAATGTTACTTCTAATTTACCCTTTTTGATACCTAAGATTAATAACGAGTACAGCTAAATAAATCATTTCTTTGAGAACAGGCATGCCAATACAGATATTATCAAGACATGTAATCTGCCAAAACGTTGGTTGAGTATCAGCGATGAGCAAGCCACACAGTGCTGAAGACTTATTGATCACTCATAGACATTAGTTGTAATATATGTATAACCTAGAGTTTCAGGTAGACTGAAATATCCTAAATACATAAAATACAGGAAAATGTATTCTAGAGTTTTTTTTTTTTCGTTTTCAAGAGTAAAACAATTCTATGATCACATGGACAGATGCAAGTCTATTTCTCTGTGATTAGAATAAGCTTGGGCTTGTCTAGAGGGCATGTCACTCACCTTCCCTTGACCTTGCTAGCTACCTCCTTTGAGTGCACTTTCCTTTTTCCACTTCTCTGCCAGATGCCCCTCAAAAGTGCTCCCACCTTCCACCTCCACAGTCTCACCATCTCCTCACTGCCCGGCCCAGCAACCTGCTTTTTCCTCCCACTGCTCTCCTGAAATTGCTTTCTCAAATGTCACCAGTATCAACAGTTGCTGATTCAATTCTTCCCTCTAGATTTCTCTGCAATTCTCTGACAGACAACACCCTCTTTGAAATGTCCTCTACCCTTGGTGTGTCCTTGATGCTGTAGCAGCCTGGAGTTTTCTCCACCCCTCTGACAGTTCCTTCTGTCTTCTTTGCTCTCAACCCCTATGGAAGCCTTCTTTAAGGTTGTTTTACCCTTTCTTGTAGAACTTGGGTATTTCCTGAGCCTCAACTAATGTATATGTGAAAGTGACCATCAAGACTCTTCCTCCAGACTTTCCTTCTTCAACTCCAGTTCTATGTCTCCATTTGTTATCTGGACACCTCACCACTTTTTTTCAAAGAACTTTCGTTGAGATGTAATTGACATACAGTAAACTGCATATATGTAAAGTGTGCAATTTGATATTTCTTTTTCTTATTAGTAATGTATATATGGCAATCCCAGTCTCCCAATTCATTCCACCCCATCGGCATCTCACCTCTTGATGAGCTTTGGTACTCAGCATATCCCAAAGAAACTCATTGACTCCTTCTCTCTAATAACCTCCTCTTCCAGATTTTCTGGTTAGGACGTGGCACACTGTTCTCTCGGCCGCCCATGTAATCATAAATGTGGGGCCTCCCACTCCGTTGGTTGCCTAATCCTGTCAATCTTCTTCTCACCGTGTCTAGTGATATGTCTCACCCCTTGGTTTGTCCTGCCACCACCTCCATCCAGGGCCTCATGGGTTCCCTCTCTGGACTGGTCTTCCCAGCTCCATTCCCTTCCAGTCCTACAGCGTCCTCATGTCTCACAAGATCTCTATGCTAATTTTTCCAAAGAAATTATACCACTGTGACATTTCTCTTTACAAAAATGTTTTATAGAGTTCTGACTCCTAAACTTATGTTTTTAGCCTTTTCTCTGCTCTTCCTCAAACAGGGAATCCTATCCTTTAAATCCAGTGGACTTGATGGTCCAAATCATACATGACATTCTTCTCTCTGCTCTTTGTCTATGCTCTTCCAGCTGCTTGGAATACCCTCCTTCACACATCCTGCCCTTGTCATCCTTCCAGTCCCGGTTCTGTTATCACATTGTCCACAAAGCTTGTGGTGATGCTCTGAAAATTAGAATAAAGCTTTGCACTTTTCCATAACTTGGCTTGATGAATGTGCTACAGATACAAAGGTTGTCAGGGTCATACATGTATATCATATATATATCACATATATATATATAATACAGCAACCTGTGATTGACAAATCAACATATAAAGTGGCTATTGAGAGCAGAGGTTTATTTACCAAAGGATCCAGCTCTGCAAGCTGAGTGTATGAGAGCCTCTCTGGCCAGGGTTACCTGGTGACAGGGAGATGCAGGTGGCAGTCAGAAACGAGTTTGGGCAGTGACATCCCAGCTGTCTCCAGACTCTCCCAGTCATCTCCAAGGGACCGGTGAGCCCTACAGGACTCTACAGTGTGGGCATCACATGACCCCTGAGCTCCAGAGGAGAGACAAGCTCTTCCACTTTCAGGTTCACCCACACGCACTGCACTTGGTTCTCCCTCAGTCTGTAATCAATTACTTATTCCCACCTTGGCCAAGCTAGCGCATCCTCTAGAGACAGGCTGAGGAAGTACCTCCTCCATGGTCTCCCTCGGACTCATGGTCTCTCCTCGGCCCACACATGGTTAATCACGTATGGGTACCGCAATTGGCCTGACTACTATACTCCCTTATTTTACATGTGTCATCTCTCCAAACAGAAAATGAGATTTTTGAATGGGAGACTAAATTGTATTCATTATGACAACACTTAACATCCTTTTGCTCATAATTGCGATTTAATAAATGTTAGTTCAAAAGAAACATGGTAGAATAAAGTTTCAGATTCCTTGGGTCACCATCATTCCCAGATATGTTGCCATGCGTCCCACAGAAACATGTATCTGTCAGCCCACCACTCAGATTGATGAGTTTTTTATAGGGGTTCCAGTAGGGCAGCTTTTAGAATAAAGACGCAAACCCCCATGCCCTCTCTCAACTGAATGGCTGAATAATCTCAAACTTTTCAACGTAAGTACCAGTGAATATGCCAAAAACCTCATATATTTCCTGAAAATGGAAATCGTTATCATTACGGGTCACTGTGTATCTTATTTTGGTCAAGCTTTTCCCCTGATGTGTTCATAAAGGTGTCCTATATTTCACCTCCTCTGCTAGCTGACACTCCGGCGTGCAGTCGTTCTCCTCACGCAAGTTTTCGTTTGTTCTTCCTTTTTATCCCTCTTGTCACCAGCCCCACCACTCCTACCAGATGTTAATTGAAAAAAATCCTTTTTTGTTTTACTTTCAAAATGAAGGTCGGTATTTCACCTTTAGATTTAGAATGACTATTTTAAAAATTCATTTTTCCTATAAATTCAAAAGGGGGCTATAAAGAAAACCAGGACAACAGGACCTTTTCAACAATGGCCTCAGAGATTTCAACAGTGGCCTGGTGTGACCTCATTTTCCCTTGCCAGGCCAGGCCAGAGCCTCGTGCAAGAGCATCAAGCCTTCTAAGCTCCAGCTCAATCAAGAGAGATTTTCATTTTATTCATCTGAACTCACCCACAAAAATAGTTTTAAAAGGCTCCTTTCTAGAAAGGAATGGGCTTTGGGAGGGGAATTTCTCCGAGGAGGTCTCAAGGGGTTTGCTTTATGTTACCCGAGGCCTAGACTCCCTGGGTTGTGAGCCCATGGAGGGGACTGAGGTGGCCTTGTGGGCAGAGTGATTAGCAGCCTAATTTGGGTACCCAGGCAGCTGGAACCATGCAGAGCAGACCACAGATCACTTCCAGCCATCTCAGCCATGCAGAAACCAGGGAATGTGCAGAATTTCTTGACTGGAGATGTGCATTTATTTATACATTACTTCTCTGCTCTGTCCCCCCAAACAACTCAACAGGGCTTGTCTGGAGATTTGGAAGATGGGAAAGAACAGATGTTTGTGAGGTTTCAGTTTAGTTTGGCCTAAAAATGGAGGCGTGAACCAGACAACACACCAAAATCCTTTCTGCTCAAGAATCAATATCAGGATAGCCATCAGTTTGAATATTTCCATTAACCTATTTTTGGGGTACACTGGGGGCTTTCCTAATGGCAGGATTTAAAACCACCAATCTCCGTCTTCTTGAATACATGCCCTCCAGCTGCAGAACTGTAAAGTGAATTTCCATAAAGCACATCATGTGTTTTTCAAAGTCTGTTTTTCCATAATAAAAACAGAGATGTAACCTTCATCCCAATGAGGTTGGGTTGAATGCTTTGACCAGGGACTAGTGAAGGGGACGTTTCGAAAACATCCCCAGCCAGTGGAATGAGGAACGAGAACTGTGCTTTCTAGGCTAGCCTCCCCAGGGGTGTGCATCCGTTAAAGGCAAAGGCAGGAAGGCAGCCCCAAGCGTAGAGACGGCCCCAGGGACGTGACAACCAAGCCAATGAGAAAAAAAGGCCAGTAAGGCCTGTTTTGAGATTTATACTCTGTCACAGTCCCACAGGGAATGGGGAGGGGACATCTCAATGTTGTCACCCAGTTCTGTTTAGCCGACCGATAGCTAATATTTATTGGTCATATCCCTTCTGGCAAGTATCGAGCTAGGCCCTGGGGGCGCAAAGATGAATAATACATGAGGCCCTCCTACATGGAGCTTACAGATCTTCCAGGTTAACCAAGTTAGGGTCCTTCTGAACTGACTGGACACCAGCGAATGACACTGGTGTTGGCATCTTGTGCTCAAGAGTTACAGAATCACTGCTCGGCGACCATCGTAGGATTGTAGAACATTGTAAGACTAAAGGATCTTAAAGATCTTGTAGCAAATTGAGGTGAAATGAAATGATTGTTTAGTTGCTTATAAACTGCCCAGAGCTAAACAAACATTATTATCTGGTCTAAGCCTCACCGTTTATGAAGGAGAAAGATTGACACAAAGTTAAATGATTAGAGCTACCTCATTATTAAACCTGTAGTTTAATAATCACAACTCACATTGAATTTTTTGCTTAGTATTCAAAACTAATATTTTTAAAACTATACCACGAATAACAGAAATTATACCTAGATAGATGCATAGAAATTATGGGAAAGAAATTGCACTGAGGAAATATTCAAGTGCAATTTTGTTCTGGAAAATTCAAGCACTTGTAAGTATGAGCTTAAGTAATGATTAATTATGGATATAATTATGCAATGATTTAGTTGCATTTTATAGAGTATCTGTAGAGGCAGAATCCTAAGACAGCCCCACAAGATTTCCCACCCTAATCCCCTGTCCCTCTTCGTTCTAACTTCCAGCATGACTTAGGGCAAGCACTAACATCCTGTAGAATCCTAGCAAGTATAATTAAAGTTCTGTTTATAAATCCTTTATTGACATTTAGTCAGAGATTACAGGACTACACACTGCCCCGCTCTGTAATAGCTCATGATGAAGTTTGCTAGAAAAGACATTAGAAGCAATTTGTCAACAGTCTCTGAAAATCAAGGGACCAGGTATTTACATTTTACAGTGTTGCCAACTGTTAGGTACCTCCTTGCAGGCGGGCATGCTTCATCAATGCATCTTCCTGGAGGGACTTCACCCAGATGGCTCAGATGTTTTGAACACACACCATAGTGAATTCTCCAAGTCAGCTAGGAGCATGACAGCAGTCTCACTAAAGTGGCCTTGTCACTTAAACCTGGGAAGCTATGTGGAATCTCTTTTGTGTCTTTCTAATGAACTGCAATTCTTTTGAACAGGAGAATTTCTGTTACAAAAAATGTGAAACTGGCCTGTCATCATGCTAGGTGCCTGAGTTTGCAACCTGGGGTCACCTGGGTACCACTTATTTGCACAGAATAATGATAATGTCTGGCATAGACCAGAGAGTCAACGTATCTGCAAGAATGAATGGATTGTAAATTTATAATTGCTTTACGACTTCCAAGGTCTTATATTTATATTTATCTGATTTAAGCGCCTAGTCCTTACCACTCTGGAAGGCTAAAAAAAAGGTCGTCATTTTATAGGGAAAGAAACTGATGTTTGAGAGGTTTAACATGTCCCAGGGCTGTGGTAGGTCTTCATTTTTCACATTCATCAGACTTCCTGATTATCGAATATCTTAGGCGCTGGTATTAGCAGTTATTTCTTGTATGTTCCTTCACTTCATTTGTTCTTAATTAGTTATAGCTTCACATCATGAGGTAGGTCTTTTTACCCCCATTTTCAGATGAGAGGCTCAATGGAGTTATGTAATTTGACCAAATCCCACAGGCTGTGACTGATCATGGGGGCTTCAATCTCAGGTCTCTCTGCTCAAGAGCGTCTGACCTTCCTGCTGTAACCCAGTTGCACTTCCAATGAAAGTGAAAGGCTATTGTTATTTTCATTTTTAAGTCTGAAAAGCACTAAACACTGACTTGAGGCAGTGTTAAAGCTATAATAGCTCATCCAGGGAGTCTCTGTTTTTGGCAGTTAAAAAAAGAAAAGCATGCTTTGTAGCATTATTATACTTTCCAACTGAATGTAATTTAATCCAACAAGCTTTGACAAGTGCCTGTTTTCTACAACTTTTATGTGGTACCCAATATCTATTTACCCTTCTTCCCTAGAAAAAGGTCTCAATTTTGTTGAGGAGAGCAATGTGTTTAGGTAAAAGTTGCCATTTCCCATCTTTTCTTGCAGCTAGGCAGTCATGTGAATACATTCTGACATTCTAGATGGGATGTCAAGGAAAGCTCTTTAAAGGGGTCTTTCATCTTCCCCCCTTCCCTCTGACTAGAGTGTGGATGTGATGTCTGGAGCTCTGGTTGCCATTCTGGATCATGAGGCATACTTGAGAATGCAAGCCAAGTGCTAAGGATGATGGGGAAGAAAGATATAAGGAGCCTAGCTCCCTGGTGATGTGATGGGGCTGCCAGGTCAGCCTTGGACTACTTACATCTGGAATCATCATGTAAAAGACATAAACTTTTATCTTGTTTAAGCCACTCTTTTTTTTCTGGTCTCTAAATGCATTTTCTAACTGATGGGTATAGGAGAAATGAATAAAATACATTTATTGGTCTCTAGGAAAGACAAATCCACAACTTATTAGAGTATGTTTTGAGTATGATTTAATCTAATAAAAGCATAGACCCAGTGGGGCAGCATCCCAGAGAAAGAGGAAATTAATTTTGCTAAGAGGAGGGTGTCCAGAAAGGCTCTTGCCCCTTGGATGGAGGGAGATAAGAAGTAGAAGAGCAAATTCATTGAGCAAAATCCTGGAGATGGATAAGTCAAATTTAAGTAATGGCAATTTGTTGCAACAAATGACATTGACATTTCAGAAATGATTTTATTGAGGTTTTCAACAAAACACTGGCCATCAGTTGTGAGCCTTGTTCTCATGGACCCAAATGTAAACTAAATAGCAAATTCTTGTGTGTTATTTGAGATATTGTCTATTGGCTCATTCAAGTACCTTTCTTCAAATATATATTACTTAAGTGGTAATATTTTAATCTATAGACATGGTAGTTATCCTTTATACATTTGGCTATAATTGAGTAAGAATACGTGTGTGTGTGTGTTTTTAAATAAGATTCAGTTCACATTTTTAGGGCTGAGTTGAATAGCTGTCTTTGAGGAGGGAGGAGAAAACAAAAGGGGAAATGCCATTTATATGGGATCCCTTCTGGGATGATGTTATGGACGAGAATTAGATGTTTGTGTCCCTGCCAAATTCATTTGTTGGCATTCTAAACTCCAGTGTGTAAGTATTAGGAGGTGGGGCCTTTGTAATTAGGTTTAGATGAGCTCATGAGGGTGGGGGCCTCATGATAGGATTAGTGCCCTTGTAAGGATAGACCAGAGAGGTTGCTTTTTCTCTCTTTCCCCCACATGAGGGCACAGCAAAAAGGCAGCTGTCTGCAAGCCAGGAAGAGAGGCTTCACCAGAATGTGATCATACTAGCACCCTGATCTTGAACTTCTCAGCCTCCAGAACTGTAAGAAATAAATGCCTGTTGTTTAAGCCCTGCAGTCTATGATATTTTGTTACAGCAGCCTGAACTGACTAACACAGATGCCTTTTACACCTTACTACCTGTGAAGGGGGGGTGCTTTCCTGAAAGTTTCATCGCAGGAGTCATGCTGGAGGTGATCTTGAAAGGCAGGAGACAGAAGGAGCAGAAAACAGAGGATGATGATGAAGAAACAAGGTCCAGTTCCAATGGTTAATGAAACCGGGGTAGCTTCAGGTGCTGATGGCTGGTCCCAGATCTCTCACTCAGGTGTTCACTAAATGTACTTGTGATTCTACCCTTTCTTCAGCCTCCCTCACAGTTAGACTGGGGTCAACTGGCTGAATTATGGCCTATGTGATGTAGGTAGAATTTGCTCTTCTACTTCTTATCTCCCTCCATCCAAGGGGCAATAACCCCTTCCAGGTGGGACTCAGCAGTGTCCTGGGTGATCATCCAGCCCTCTTTCTTCCCACTGTGGTGACACTGGATCCTGTATTCTAGGTGGCATAGCTGCAAGGTGGAAGCAGCCTGGAGCCCTGAGTCACTGGATGGAGGAGATTCTTGTGGATGAGTTACCCTCAAAACATTAGCTTTTGCACAAGAGAGAAATAAGCCTTGGCTGTGTGATGACTTTGGAACTTGGGAACTATTTATAATGTCTGCTAGAGTTAACTATTCTGACATTATCCCTTGGCAGGAAAATCAGTATCAGTCCTTCATAAAATGAGTGAGAGTTGGTGTGCCTTTGGATAGGAGCATGGAATTCAGAGTTGGGATAATACAGGCTCAGTTTGATTCCTGAGTGAGCTTGGGCAAGTTTCCTCTTTAAGCCCAAGATTTTTACCTATAAAATGGGAGTAATTGTTGTACCTACTTTCTAGGGCAATAATTTGCAAAATGTAATCTCATAGACCATCCATCCAGACCCTGCTAAACCCAAATACTGGTAGAGTAGGGGGAGGCTTGGAAGTCTTGTTTTTGATAAGCTCCTCCAGGTGATTCCTACACTTTGTAGTTTGAGAATGACTGTTCTCAGGGGTTGTGAGGATTAGATGAGATCATATGAGCAAATGCACAATATCTGGCACACAGTGAGGACTCCATACAAGGGAGCAATTACTTTCATCATTAGAGAACATAATGGTGTAAAACTCTAATTTCCTAAGGAAAGTGGGCAATGACATGAAGGGTGAAGAGGGAGAAGGCTTTGTGTTTCCTTGTGCTTATCACTCTGGCCTCAAAGGAAGCCAGGGGGGCAGGCTACTGAATATAACCTGATTTGACTTAAATGGAGGGTTGAGGCAAACTGCTGTGATGTGGTGCTTTTTCAGAAACAAAGTAACAACCTGAAAACGAATGAAGGAGAAGGTCGGTCTCCTATCAGCAAAATCCCTAAAGACTCCCAGGCTTTACAAAGGTGAATTTTTAAGCGTTGATGGAAACGCGTTAATGAGCGTATACAAATGTGGTCGGATGGTGCCCACCATGCCTGAAGCTCTGTTGAGAAATTATTGACAGCTATATTGCTTATTCCTGTAGTGGTTAGGAAATGAAATGCCTTTCTCTTATCAAGTAATTGCATTAAGGAGCTACTGGGAACATTTGGTTGCTTTTCTGGAATAGGCAAGAAGTCAACTGCACTTCAACCAGGTTAACTGTCAAGAGGAGTTTGGCTCAAATTTCTTTTAGTTCAAATAACATGTTTTTCTTTTCCTCATGCATATGCAAACAAAAACAGAAAAACAAAGTCAACTAATAGTCAAAACCCAAGAGCATGTTTGTCATAAATCCTTGCATGTTTGTGAAATGAAATTCAGCAAAAGAGGTCTTTTTGTTTTTTCCATTTTTGGGGGGGAGGAAAGCCCTGAAATGAGCAGCTACGGAGCTGGGGTGAGAAGGATCTCCAATGACTTAAGACAGGAAGCTTTGCGTGGGGCCTGAACTGTAGGGAGAACCATTGTACGCTTTGGTGCAACCCAAGCAGAGAGAGATATTTTCTAGTTAGGATGGTTTCACTGACAGCATTTTCCTGCAAATACAAAGTCTAAAAAGTTTCTCATTTGAAAAATCGACTGAGGGAAAATACGAACACACAGAATAGTAACGGAAGTGAACAGAAAAGTGGTCATTTTTTGGCGAACTTGATATTATGCATCTTCGAGCCTTTGCATTTTCTAAGGGCCCCTTTTATGTCTACACTGTCATAAACATATGGCCACTAAGCAAAAAGGCAGTTACCTGGCCATTTTGTTCACACAATGTCAAATTCTTGGCCAGTCCTGCTTTTCACCCACGTGCTGACGAGTGTTGTTTTTACGACACACACACAACAGACACAACTTTGTGAGTTTATGTGTTCTTCTGCCAAGATGGGTGACCACCTTACTCATGGGCTGTGGCTTCAAGGCCCCTGGACACTGAGCAAGTTGGGTCCGAGTTGCTAGAACTTTTGGCCTCACAGTCCCCAATTTCTCTTTATTCTCTCCCATCTACACAGTAACATACAGGGTGTATCACTACCAAATATAGCTCATTCCTCACAGCTGACAAAATTCCATTCATGAGATCAACTTGCTCTTTTTCTGCAGCTTTGAATTTGCCCACCAGGCTTGCTGTAAAGAATGAACCATTTCTACGTGGTAGGAGATCAGGTTACAGAGCACAGCTAGGCCACCAGGAGAAACCCCTATACTGTTTGTGTTTGTTCTGGAAGAGGATGCCAGGGAGAGGTGATACTAGAAAGAAGCTGGCACTGTGCACCTGAGCTTTGTGACATTATGCTCCTCCAGTTTGCCTCCTCAGAGCCTTACAGCATCCTGGTGCCAAACAGGGAGGAAAACACTGACTTGGCCAACACGGGCGTTACAAATGTTTGCTCACATTTGTTGACTGCTTTGAAGATGCAAAGCATTATGGGGCACTAAGGATGAAAATGATCAATTATAAATCCTCACCCGACTCCCTGGAAAATTAGGGATAAATGGGCAGGAAATATAAATGTTTGTGACAGGAAGCTAGGAGCCAGGGTGGCTTGTGAAATGGGAGGAGCTCAGCACACACTGTCCTAACCTGGAGCCAGCCAGGAACGCACTTGTGTTTGGAAAGTCAACGCCTCCTTGAGCTAAAGTGGTCATACTGGGGGCTCAGGGGAGATGAGAGGGAGCTCCCTTCAAGATCTGTCTTCTTAAGCACCTACTGTGTCCTGTGCTGACTGTGCTTGTGCTTATTTCCTGAGAGGAAGCATCTCTCAAGCATGGTGCCGTCCCGTTGGTCCCATGAAAGGAATACCCTATTTAGAGTTTGGCCTGGGCTTTCTCCTCATCCCTCTTCTGTAATAGGATGATGAATAGAAGACCTTTGGGTCATTCAGATACCCACACATTCTAGAATAATCACCCTTATTCATGGCTCCCAGAATAAAGCATGCCTCCTCTGGTCATGTGATGGTGTTTACAAACTTGAACTTTATCATCTTAGAAATCTGTAACCTTTTCTGGTCATCTAAGGTCATCAGGCTGGTGGTGTGTCTGGCTAATGGCACATGTAGCGTGGACAGTTGACTATATGGCTTCATCTGGGGGTTGCTGGGCAGGATGTCTGTGCCAGTGTTCCACCCTTTGCCTGTCATGGCACCAATGAGAATCCGTTTGGCCATCAGTTTCTCTGCTGGAGTGAGTCTTGCATCAAACTCATCCTTGCAAAGGATGGTGAAATGAAAACTCACTTTATTATTTTTTGAAAGACACAGAAGAATTTGGGGCACTCATAGGAATTACACTGTATTTACCTCATTTTAGATAAGGGATTTTCTAACAAGCTGATGTGGGGCTGTGATAGAAACGACCTAATGTGGTGCCTTCTTATCGAGGGGACGGATAACATTGGGGTCCACCTATGAAAACTGCCAACAACCAGCTGCTTGGCTGTGGACAACGCCCATCACCTTTCCAAGGCTCAATGTTAACATCTGTAAGATGAAGTGTAGCTGGACCAATGATTTTAAGTTCCTTTCTTTCTCTAAGGACTCAGTGTCCTCTGAGCTAGGTCTAAAATGCTATCACCCAGGGAAGAGAAAAGAGAGTATTTTGAGCTGCATGGGGAGAAACAGGCTATGTGACCCTGGAAAAGTTACTTAACCTTTCTGTGCTTCAGCTTCCTCAACCTCAAAGTGGGGGTAAGACTGTAATTAACTCGTAAGATCCTGAGGAATATGTTAATATTTGCATAGCACTTGGAACAGTGCATAATGTATAATAAATGCTGTGTGGATTTTTATGAAAAAATATAAGGAAACCAAACTATGGATTCCTTAGACAGCCAGAGGGGGAAAAAGTGGGCTGAAGGTTCGTGAGCCAATGACAAATGCCATAAAAATAAGACCAGAGAGAGAAAACAAAGAGACCCTCCCTTCTTCCTCCTCCTCCTTGTTTTCTTACAATATCTCTAAAGTTTATTTCTCCCAGTTTTATTGAGATATAATTGACATATAACATTGTATAAGTTCAAAGCATACAGCATAATGATTTGATATATGTGTATATTCTGAAATGATTACAACAGTAAGTTTAGTTAACAACCATCACCTCACATGGTTGTAAAATTTTTTCCTTGTGATAAGAACTTTTAAGATCTACTCTGTTAGTGATTTTTGAATATACAAAACAGTATCACTAGCTAGAATCATCAGGTTGAACATTACACCCCCAGAATTTATTTATCCTATAACTGGAAGTTTGTACCTTTCGACCACCTTCCCCCAATTCCCCTTATGAATATACTAAAGAAGACAAGTATTTAGGAAAGCAATCTACGGGTTTAGTGTAATCCTTATCTATCAAAATACCCATGACATTTTTTCAGAGAACCAGAACAAATAATCCTAAAATTTGTATGGAACAAAAAACCTGAATAGTCAAACCAATCCTGAGAAAAAAGAAGAAAGCTAGAAGTGTCATGCTCCCTAACATCAGACTGTACTACAAAACTACAGTAATCAAAACAGCATGGTATTGGCACAAAAACAGACACATAGATCAATGGGACAAAATAGAGAGCCAGAAATAAACCCATGCACTTATGGCCAATTAATCTACAACAAAGGAGGCATGCATATACAATGGGGAAAAGACAATCGCTTCACTAAGTGGTGCTGGGAAAACTGGAGAGCTACATGTAAAAAAATAAAATTAGATCATTTTCTCATCCTATATACAAAAATAAACTCAAAATGGATTAAAGCCCTAAATGTAAGAATGGAAACCAGAAAATTCCTAGAAGAGAACATAGGCAGAACACACTTTTACATAAATTATAGCAATAACTTTTTGGATTTGTCTCCTAAGGGAAAGGAAAAAAAACCTAAAATAAACAAATGGGACCCAGTTAAACTTAAAAACTTTTGCACTGCAAAGGAAAGCACTGACAAAATGAAAAGACAACCTATTGAATGGAAGAAAATATTTGCAAATGATATGACCTATAAGGGGTGCATAACCAAAATATATAAACAGCACATACAATGCAATATCAAACAAACAACCCAATTAAAACATGGGCAGAAGACCTGAATAGACATTTTTCCAAAGAAGACATATTGATGGCCAACAGGCGCATGAAAAGATATTCAACATTGCTAATCATCAGAGAAATGCACATCAAAATCACAGGATATCAGACTTCCTAGGTGGCACAGTGGGTAAGAATCTGCCTGCCAATGCAGGGGAAACGGGTTTGATCCCTGCCCCAGGAAGATACCACATGCCGCAGAGCAGCTAAGCTTGTGCACCACAACTATTGAGCCTGCCCTCTAGAGCCCGTGAGCCACAACTATTTAGCCCATGTGCCGCAACTACTGAAGCCCACACACCTAGAGCCCGTACTCTGCAACAAAAGAGGCCACCTCAATGAGAAGCCCGTGCACCACAACAAAGAATGCCCCGCTCGCCACAACTAGAGAAAGCCTGTGTACAGCAATGAAGACCCAACACAGCCAATAAAATAAATAAATAAATAAATAAATAAATAAATAAATAAATAAATTTAAAATCACAAGATATCACTTCACACCTGTCAGAATGGCTATCATCAAAAAGATCACAGATGTTGGTGAGGATGTGGACAGAAAGGAACTCTAGTATACTGTTGGTAGGAATGTAAATTGGTGCAGCCACTGTGGAAAACAGTATGGAGATTCCTCAAAAAACTAAAAATAGAATTACCATATGATCCAGAAATTCCACTGCTGGGTATATATCTGAAGAAAACAGAAAGACTAATTCAAAAAGATCATGCACTCCCATATTCATGGAAGCATTATTTATAACAGCCATGGTATGGAAGCAACCTAAGTGTCCATCAACAGAAGAATGAATAGAGACGATGTGATACATATATATACATATACACATTACATACATATATACATACATATATATACTGGAATATTATTCAGCCATAAAAAAGAATAAAATTTTGCCATTTGCAACCATATGGAAGGACCTGGAGGGCACTATGCTTAATGAAATAAGTCAAAGACAAAAATTGTATATTATCATTTATATGTGGAATCTAAAGAACAAAACAAACAGGTGAGTGGAACAAAACAAAAAAAGACATGCAGGTATAGAGAACAAACTAGTGGTTACCAGTGGGGAGAGGGAGGAAGCGAGGGGCATAGGGGTAGATGATTAAGCGGTACAAACTACTGTGTATAAAATAAAAAAGCTACAAGGATATATTGCACAGCATAGGGAATATAGTCAATATTGTACAATAACCTTAAATGGAATATAATCTATAAAAATATTGAATCAGTACATTGTATACCTAAAATGAATACAATATTGTAAATCAACTATACTTGAATATAACTTTTTTAATAAAGAAAAAAAAGGGTATTCATATATTTCTTCCATGTTTTGACTGACCACTTGAGAGAATGATAAATGATGACATATGAAGAAAAAATTGGGTGACATTTCTGCAACGCACTTTGCAATTTCACTATCCTGAAACCCTGACTGTGGAACTTTCCTCGACAACTCTACTCGTAGGAGAGAGGGAAGTGATTTCAAGCCAAGCACTGGCAGCTCCTCTGTTTTACTGATGATGGTGTGACCCTACATCAGCCTGTATTTCGGTCTCTGCAGTGAGTAATGATTTCTGTCACGAGGCGCAAATGATATTCTTTCCCAAGTAAACCTTCCATGAGAAATGGGGGGAGGGGTGGGCAGGCATAGTGGGTCTTTTCTCAGCAAATTATCTTTCTGAATCAGTGTCCTTCTCTACGTATGCCTCTTTCTGTGTTTCAAAGTTCTTGCCCAGTTTATGTGTTTTATTAATTTATAGATTTTTTGATGTGTACGAAGTTCATTGCACTTTCTGCTCTCACTAAACATTTTTAAACATTTAGAAAGAAAAGGCTGTGTTTTGCCAAAGGCAAAGGGCTGAGCACCCTTTTCGACTTAAGAGCTTGCTTGGGACTCAAAACAGGATGTTCTGTTTGACCAAAAGAAATTTCTTTCTCTGCTTTTAATGCTCCGGTTAGCTCTTTCTTTTTGATGGGATTTGAGAGAAATATCATCAGGCAGCTAGTAAAGAGACAGCTTACAGAAATTTGCACGAATGAAGTACTTTCCCCTCTCTATTCCTTTAACTATAAAGACTTGAGATCTCTCTATTGCTCTATCATTGCTGTTGCATGTTTGTTTCCTTACTGTTCTGCTCTGACACTTGGAGGCTATGCTTGAGTTCAAACAGTTAAGCCAAAGGACCTTGACCAAATGGCCCAAATCCAGATGTAAGCACTGTGTAACTTTCCACGTCCTCGGCCCCAGACATACACATTCCCACCGCAACCATTTTCCAGAGTGTGACTAAGAGATGGAGAGCGTGGCATTTCTTCTGAGAAGCAAATGAAATTAGCCCACAGTTGTCTGTTTCCCTACAACCTTGGCTGCGGGGATAACATTTGAATATAGGTTCTCGTACTTTGCCAGTCAAAGCACACGCCTGCCCTATTGTCCCCAGGAGAGGCCACAGCAAACAAAGGAAGGAGATAAAATAATCCTATTTTCACTAGCTCTTGGCTCTCAGTACTACTGAAAATCTCTCAAGGCAATTCTAATGTAGAGTTAAGATTGAGAGTCCGGGTGATAGAGCATTTGATGTCCACAGGTGAGGCTGTGGTCCCCTTGAGGGCAGGGCCACATCTCACAGTGTTGGTATCCCTGGCATGTGACCCTGGGCAGCATGGTAGAAACACTCACTAAGCACCCACATGTAAGATACACCCACATCCCTGCACTGCAGGGTGTCCATGGCTTTCTAGGACAGCAATGGCCTTTCGAAGCTCCAGCAGGGAGGATGCATTGGTGTAAGACCCCGGGAGCTCTGGGTGAGGGTGAAAAAGCCCCGAACAGAGTGTGGTCTCTTGCTCCAGCTTGGCCATAGATTGGCCAAGGATCAGTACCTCACTGGGTCTCAATGTTCTGAAATACATGAGTTGACCGCACTTGGATGTCTCAAAGGCCCTTTGCACTGTTAAAAATCCATCATTCCATTTGCTAAAATGCCAGGCCCATCAAGGAAGGAAGAGGTGGAAGAAAAGGCCGGGAACGGGGCAACTTGGACCACGAGGGATTGCCTTTGATTTTTTTCACCATATGATGTGCTGTTCAAGCTCTAGGCTACCCCCAGGGTGTATTAGAGGCAGGCAGTGCAAGGCCAGGCAGGAGGTGGATTTGGACAGTGGATCAATGGGACATTATCTGGCACGGCTATTTCCGTCGTGATGATAGAACGGGGAGACTACCAGCACGCAGCTGACTCAGAGAGCAGATGCCTCGGGAGGGGAATCTTTTGAGGAACGTGCCCGGCCATGAGGAGCACTGAACCCTGCACATGGAGCAGGGCCCTCGTCTCTGAATATTCTAGGAGCCTGCTTTCCTCCAGTTCAAATAAGGAAAGCTCAGTTGTGTAGACAGAAGGCTGGGGCTGCTATGCATGCATTCATTCCCTCCACATCCTGCCCTTGAGCTCACACTGCTGATGAGAGGGTCCATGGACTTGGACTCATGCTGACCCATGAAGACACAGAGGGGACACAGAGAAGAACCAACTGGCTGGGTCAGGGGACTCAGGTGCCGCCACGTGCCCCATGGGAGCCGTGAAGACCCAGGTAGGGAGGCTGTGGGCCTCACAGTGTTCTAGGGCATTTTAGTGCCAACCCTGGACTGCAGAAGCCCCTCTAGACCCGGGTGCACGTTCCGCATAGCAAGGGCTGGAGAAACACACAGTTGACCTGGCAGAAGGTGAGAAACCAGCCCTGAGGTGGTAGCGTCTCAAAGAGGAAGGAAAAGGAGCGTGATGGAAAGGGAGGTGGAAGAGGACAGTTTGCTTTCCAGTCAGGCCTCTGCCACAAACCAGCTCTGCTATCAGGCGAGATCTGTTCCTCCCCCAGCCTCAGGCCCCACATCTACAAATTGAATGCAAAATGTCCCAGATCTCTTCTGGCTTCTCCTGAGGGCGTGATGGAGGATAGAACAGAGCCCACACCCAGAGCATTCTCAATGCATGTGTGTGCAAGTACACGCGCACACACACACATGCACACACACACTCCTGGACATGTACTTCAACCCATGCACACACTCTTTGATGCACACAAACATACATGCACACCGATCTGAGTATAGTTTCCACACTTCATCTCCAAATTTTCAGAAAGCCGTAACAGACCAGTCAGGAAAGTAAAATAAAAATCAGCTGGAGTTTTTATCTGCTTCCGATGCTCTTGCTGCCTTTGGTTTCGGCTCCTTCACCATTGCAGAGGGCCAGCTTCTTCGGTTTTTACATAGGCACCACTTTCAGAGCAATGAAGCATTAGGAGAAAAGAGTGAAAGCAAAGACATTTATAAGAGGAAAAAAGGAAAAAGTCCCCCACCCCCATCCATGGTGGGGGGGAGGTGAGGAAGGATTTTTAGAGTGTTCTTTGAGAATATTTGTATAAAGAACTGCATGTTCTTGTTTACTTTCTGTGGAGCCCCATTTCCTCCCTAGAATTCCTGGTGGTCAGACTCACCAGTTATAGGGCTCTTCGGATGAACATCTGAGACACAGAAAATGCGCACACGCACGAGGGCAGGGGCATCCTCGGGTCCGAGTCTCCTCTCTGGGATCTGGGGCTACCTTGCTGCTCACCACTGTCTGACCTGACCCTAGAGATGCAGAGAGAAGCTGAGGGACATCTCTGGGGGTCACACCTGGAGACACCTGTGTATCCCGTGGGTAGCAGTTCAGGAAAGCCATGCAGAAATATGGCGCACAAGGGGAGGGACTGGCCAATCATGTCCCAGTGTGCCTTGCTGGAACTGTCCCCTCATCGGCAATTCCGATGTTCCCTGAAGAAAGGCGAGTTCTGCGGTCTCAGGTTCAGTTACAGAGAGAGCTCTCCTATTTCTTACTCAGTGTCACGGGCACACTTATGCAAATTGATAGAGGCCAATTTTACAGATAAGGAACCTGAGGCTTAGACAGGTTAACTAAAACGACATGGCGAGAAAACAGGAGAGCTTAAACTCGGATTTGCATCTTCTAAGCCCAAATCTACTCCTATTACCATTATTTCATGGATAATGAATAATGATAAGCAGAAAGAACAATAATAATAATAAGCTAACATTTTAATAGATTACCAAGTACATGGCACCATTTTAAGTGCATTATATAGATCAGCTTATTTAATCCTTGCAACCCTATGAGGTGGGCACTTTTGGAATCCCCAGCTAGAAGATAAGAAAACCAAGCCCCAAAGGGTCAAGGAACTTGCCCAAAGCCGTCTGTCAGTGAATGGAGAAGTGGATGCTTTTGTCTAAAAACCACTCTGCTGTCCAGAGGAAGCCGGCGGGTCACCACCACTCCCGCCGGGCTTTCAAGGTTTCCCCATCCCTTTCAGCCAGGTTTCAATGTACATCATCATATGTGTTTCCTTCTATGCTGTGTGTCCATAGAGGGCTTCACCCACCAATCAATGACAACCGTCTTTCTCCCCAAGGGTCTGATAATTGATCCAATTATGGGTTTGCTGCAAATGGAAATTAATGTCATTTGGCCTTCTATTTATTTTTGCTTTTCCCGCTGAAATGGCTATTATGGTTACATACGCCACACAAGAATTGTGGTAATGTTGTTTCTAAATTAATTTCCACCTAAGAGTTTTCGATTTTCACTTTTCGTCGTGATGGAGGCTACCAACAAGGAAACTGCAGTTACGGTAAATGGCTCTTGTCATTGAAGCACGTGGAGGAGGTGAGAAAGGGACGGGGCAGAAGCCGGAAAGTCAGGGCACATTTAAAAAATATATTCAGACAACCATCTAATTTCTTCAGTAATGGGAAAAATATCTTAGGGGTGTGAAGAAAGCAAATTCACAAACGTGTTTTTTTTTTTTTTAATTGTGTTTTGTTTTTGCATTGAGCTTTGGGTTGGGCAGAAGGAGTGGTCAGTGGGCCCCTCTTACCAGGCCCTTGTGAGTATAGCAACCCATCAGTCTTTCTCATAAACATGTCGGCGTCAGCGGGGGGAGGCTGGCTCCCCCCAGAAGCCCCTGAACACGCAGACCCGTGGTGTTGCAAATCCGCCCTTTTGTAGGCGTGCATGAGGCATGCAAGAGTCATTTCTGGTGTTAGGTTGAACAGGTTTAATTTCCTGTTTTAGACAAAAGGATTCTCCAGCCCCATTGTGGTGAGAAGTGAATGATACACAGTCACGTTAAACAAAATGACAAGGCATGATGTCCTGGTAACAGCAAGGTGACTCACTGATACCAGTACTGGGGTCTCCGAGACCCCCTAGCAGCATCCCTTGATTGAAGGGCTGCAGTTTGCAGGTTGCCGGAACCAGGCTGCACTCTCCTGGTGCTGCGGGCATTTGTTTCTAAGGCAGCTCCCATCAAAGAGGGTTGCAAACTCACTGTGTCATGCCTGTTCCGGAGAAACAGCCTCTTTTCCATTTCCAATCCGAATCAGTTTGGAGGCCTCCTAAATGCAGCTGCTAAGTCTGGGCAAGCTAGAGAATCAGTGCATGGTTCCCCTGCCCCCAAGTCCTCTCTCCTCAGAGCCTGTCTGTCCGGGGAAAATACCAATCAGGCTTTCTGGGCTGCTGAATTTCCCTCCCCAGCCCTAACTCCTGGATGCAGCTCTGCAACCTTCACAGGTCCAGAAGGTCCTCAGGAGGCAGGCTGAAGTGTCGCTTGGATCTAAGACTGAGCCCTGGTCTGGCTGTCTTGTCTGAGCAAGCGTATTGGTTCTAAGCTCTTGGCAGAAATCTAGGCGGTTTGTTGCTATGGCCTGGAGATTCTTCTACAGCAACACAACCCTCCACTGGGACCCTTAGGTCTCAGGCAGGATGGGACAATCAGAAGGGATGCTGTGAAGCTGTAGAAACTGAGGTCCTAGTTAAAAGGACCCTTGGGTGTTACCCTCTGAAGAGTCTGTATCTGGGATGGGACCCTCTGAAAGCAGTGACTTGTGGAGCCATTAGTGGAGAGGCTCCCAGTGGAAGGAGGTGGCAAGGCTTACGCTCTGCATCCTCACAGAGGCAAAATCCATTCTGATCTCACCTGCCCTTCAGGTGGCCTCCCTGGCGCTCCATTTCTGGTTCATGGCTAAGACTATCTGGAATGTTCTTTGCTGCTCAGTCCAACTGGCAGTATTAGTATGGGGGAGAGTGCATATGAGGAGAGCCATGTGACTTGCTCCCAGGCATCCACCTCCCCAAACCCCCGGTGATCTTTCAGGCAGAAAGTTTCTGGAACATTCTAACACTGCTGCAGGGTGTCTGTGAAGCATGTACCACAGTGAGAGGGTGGCCTGACCTGGGGAAAACTTTAGCGACTCACCCAACTGCCCTTTGTGATTTGAAAAAGTAATGCTGATAGAGAGCTTCGTTGCTTCTGAATCTGTCCCGTCCTTAGTGAGGGCTAAATGTGTGTTTATTAGGAAGAAGCCATATTTGGGTTTATATCCAGCTAAAACAATTCAGCAACCACACAGGCCATTCTGCAATAGGTCACAGAGTGGCGAAATCAAGAACGAAAACTTCCCTTTCCCTGTTTAGAAACGATCTGGGCAGAGAGGTCTAAGTCAGACCTTTCACATCACAGTCTCCTTCTGTCTGAAGACGGGGTTCAGTTTTCCTTTATCTCTCGTGCCCTTTGAAGTACAAGCCTCTGTCTGCTTAATGCCCTAAGCCAGAGAGACTACGATGAATTCCTTTTACATTAAACAAATCCGAGTCTGGAAAGGCAGTAATATTTCTAAATAAGTAAACCCAGCCATGACTTTGGCTTTTGCAAAGCTCGAGATGGTTATCCAGGACTATTGCTAATGGAGCGAAAATCTAACGTGCATCTAGCAAGGAGCTGACGGAGGTGACTGGAGACCCTCTGATGGGCTGTCCAGCCATAAACCTGTCTCCTCTTTGAATCCATTCTATTCACAAGGCAGACTGTCTCTTTCAGGGGCTGAGAAAAAAAAAGGGAGAGGGAGTCAGGAGAAAGAGCGGGCAAAAAAGGAAGAAAAGATGAAATGGCAAAAGGAAATGAAAAGAACTTTACTGCTCAGTTTCTTCTCCTGCCTGACCCAATTATCAGATTTTGCATTCAAGTTTAAGACAGTAGATCAAACAGCAAGAGGCACTTTGTACTTCTGCCAGGAGACCATATGATATCTTTCAGTGACTCTCCTGCATACCAGGAGTACGGAACCATGCCTCTCTGCCAGGCCTGCATATGGTGCGATGTGCAAAATATAGCAAAATTCATAAGTGACTGCTCTTATGGATGTTGTCCAGGATTTACGGCACTTTATCAGCTCAAGGAAAAAAAAAAGGCAAAGCATGATCTAATTATAACTTTCCACAAATAAGTCAAAAGGAGAATGAGAACAGAAAGACAAAAGGAGAGGGTCATGCTTACTCGACAAAACTGATTATCTTCAGGCTTGTTTTTATGTGATACAGAACTTTTTACAAGGTATGGGTCATATCTGTTCTGGGTATTTGGATGTTGCTGGCGGTGGCCATGTGCATTCTCCGCGAAGGCCTGGATGGCAGACGTTAACTTTTTCAAGCCCTTATGGTTTGCCTCCTGAGAGAATCAGTCAAAGACCATCCTTTGTTGTATATAGAGGTGGTTTATGTGGGCTGCGCATGGTATTTTAGTGGTTTTCATGCCTTTGGACAAGGATTTGTCTTTGTGCAGCTGGATGAAGAGATGCTTTGGAAAAGCACTTCTCACTTCTGAGAATCGTGATATGCACTGGGAAATCAAGATTCTACCCCAGGGCTGGGAGAATGAGAGGAGATGGGGTAGAAGGATGTTCTAATCTTCACAGTAACAATTCAGAAGCACTATGGATGACCTCTACTCCGTGGATGGTGGTGGAATTAGCAGCACTTACTTCTCCAAATTAATATCCAGCTAATATTCTTTAGAGATTTTTCAAATTCAGCCCTTTCCCTGGGTGAAGACAATGGCTGGAGCATGGAAATCACTGTTTTGTTCTGATCCTGAATGGCTGGGTGTTTATTTTTTTTAAGTTTTTTATGCTTTATTAGATTTGTTAATTCATCTTTATTGGAATATAATTGCTTTACAATGCTGTGTTAGTTTCTGTTGTACAACAAAGTGAATCAGCTATATTTATACATATATCCCCATATCCCCTCCCTCTTGAGCCTCCCTCCCACCATCCCTACCCCACCCCTCTAGGTCATCACAAAGCAAAGAGCTGATCTCCCTTTGCTATGCAGCAGCTTCCCACTAGGTATCTATTTTACATTTGGTAGTGTATATATGTCAGTGCCACTCTCTCACTACATGGTTGGGTGTTTAAAGACTGACCTCAGGGGTCACCTCCTCTGTGGTGGGCTCCTCATTGGTTGGAGGTCCAGTTAGGCTTTGCTGCAGTTATTCATTTATGGGTCTTATTTTTTTGAATCTGTGAACTCATTCAATCCTCACAATGACCTTCTGAGGTTGGCACCATTATCATATTCATAGTGTACTGATAGAAAACATGGGGTCATGGAGCAAGAGGTGAACAGTTGGTCAATCTGGGTGAAGAGTATACAGAAGTTCTTTGTATTACTCTTGCAACTTTCCTGTACGTTCCACTCATTTCAAAATAAAAAGTCAAAAAAAGTCTCAGGAGTTAGGTAATTCTGGATTTCAGCACTGGTTCCACCACTTACCAGCTGTTTGTAAATTAAGGGTTTTACATAGATTAGCCCACTTGATCTTCACAATCCTATAAGGTGAGGTAGGTAATATATGTTTTTCCCAACCATACACATGAGGAAACTGAGGCTCTTAGAGGCTGAAGAATATGTCAAAAAAGCTGGCGCTCATGTATACTATGCTGTTATCCACAGTTTGAATTGACTTATTAGCATAGTGTTAAGCTCCCTAGAGCTCTGAGAAACAAGGAATGCAATGTTGGGTCAATTCCTTTCATCAAAGAAAATTTTATGGAACACATAGTAGATTCCAATCAAGACTGACCTTAAGAGATGTGGTGTGTAACTTGAAATTCCTTAACTTCTCTTAATTCATTTCTGTATAAAGATCAATAAAGAGAATCCAGGAAAGGCTAAACATTTGGAATTTTGTTAATTTTATCCTTTCTTTATATTCATTACAGTTTAAAGAATGTTAATTCTTTTACCTTATCTTAAGAAAATACTTTATCATCTTGATGGCTTTAATTGCCTTCCAGGCACATTTAAAATTTTTGTTCTACTTCCTTCCTTCCACTCACCACTGATCCATCTATCTATCTATTCAACCATCATCCATCCATCCATCCATCCATCCATCCATCAACCTATCCATCCATGAACCCATCCATCCACCAACTTATCCATCCATCCATCCATCCATCCATCCATCCATCCATCCACCCATCCACCCATCAGTCCATCCACTTATCCATCCATCCATCCATCCATCCATCCATCCATCCATCCATCCACCCACCCATCCATCCATCCATCCATCCATCCACTTATCCATCCTTCCTTCCATCATCCATTATGTATGGTGTATGTCTATGAACAAGGTCTTTGTTAAAGAGAAGGTACATATTTTGCCTTCACTGAGTTGAAGAAGGAGATGCATGTATAACCAGTCACAGAGAGGGAGGGAAACTCCAGCATCTCAGAGGAGGGAGAAATGATTCTTCTATGAGGCCCATGAATTGCAACAATCAAACCTCAAGCACCACATATTGCACAGAACAAGCATAACAACATGTTGTGTGGTTCACCAGTCCCCTATAAAGGATTTCTGTGGCCTGCCTGGATGGTACAGTACATTGCACTGATGTCTCTACTGGAAGAACATTTTCTGGGACAATTTTGATGGCCCTTTGTAGAGCTGTAACTGATCACTTAGAGACTATAACTTTCTAAATACAGTTCAAAAGAATTTCTCCTAAACACAATAACAGGCCAACCTTTAAGTTGATGTGCCACTCTCATATCCACTACCCAGAAGTTTACTGAGTTTATTCTATTTATATGGCACTTGGATAAGCTCATTTTTCACTAGAAAAACTGGAAATTTCATTGCTCACTGCTCCGACTTCCAGGTGATTAATGAAATATTGAACTAGAGAGCCCAACAGTGACTTCTGGGGCCTGGAATCAATACTTCTCATGTAGGTAAATGTCCATTTGGTTTCTGCCTCGATATCAATATTCTACAGTAAAGTATCTTCCAATACCATGGTACTTAAACAAATAGAAGTTTTTTCTAGGTTCTGTGCCAAAGAACCTCTGGAAGTGAAATTTGATTATATCTGTTGGCCCCATTTATCCTTTCACTTATTATCTATCGAAAGAAATTTATAATATGCATCGCCCTAAAAAGCAAACACATGAAAATAACCAAAAGCAAACCCGTGTTCCCGAGACGTGTGGGCAAATGTAATTTTGTTTTGTGATTGGTGAAGTGGGCCATAGGCTACCATCATTAAAGACTTTTGCTCTTTGATAGAAGTCCATTGTGAGTCCTATCATAAAATAAATGATCACTCTTGATTGATCTTTTATGTAAACAAGGTGTTTATGTATTAGGTTTGGCATTTACTATAGACTATCCGAGAGTGGATGGTGAGATGTGGCTTTCTACTTAAAGGCACAAGTGGTTTGGGATTTTGCACGGTCGGCTCTGCAGCATGATGATGAGATTACCCCTTTCAGTTGGCGGTATGTGGCTTAGCTAATGGTCATCATTTACGAGGTCTGTTCTCGTAGATGTCCTGTGTCATCCAGTTGCATGCATAGGATATGCGGGTCAAACCCTCTACTGTTCCCTTTGACGTCTTCTTCTTCAGCATCTCTCTCACCCTGGGGGGTATCATTGACAAACTACCTTTACACTGGTGACTCTCAAATCCACGTCTCCAGCCCAGAACTCTTTCCCTGAACGTCTAGACCCAACTTTCTGGAGGACCTTGAGAGCTCTACTTGTATATTTCATGGGGGTCCTCAAAACCAATATATCCAAAACCAAGCCCACCACTTGGATGGCTTCCCCAGCTCATTGAATGGCACCTTGTTTAAAGCTCTTTCCCCATAGATCTGTCTCCAGGAGAGTATCTAGTTTTCTGTTCTGCATTCAATTACACAGAAGAAAAGGAGGCAGATGTGGGGATCTTTAATTTCTGCCCCTTCACTCCTTACAAGATATTCCCACCTGGTCCCTGGGACATTGTATTGCAATGATTAGTGTATCTGATTGTCTCCTTTGCTGTACAGTAATCATGCCAAGCGTATGCTATTGTCTGTGGATGGAGGTCAATGAGAGATGGCCAAATTCCTGCAGTTTATAGGCTTCTGAACCTGGATTGGACAAGTACCTCATCTCTCTAGGACCTGAACTGACTACCTCATGGATGTTTTTTGAGGGGGTGGGTGGACAGGACATCCAGTATGGTCATGTGTGGGAAATTTTTGTGTGTGAATTTTATAGTGTTACACAGATCTAAGCTCTTTTTTAACAAGCCATTTATTTTCTCCTATTGTTAATCTTTTAAATTTTGCACCTATTGATGTAAAAAATGCTTTATTATAGATTCAATCCATTCTTCCATGTGTTCACTATTGTAATCCTTCTAAAATCACAAGCACTAGTTTAATTTATAGAGAGAACAACGGTGGGTTCCTTTAATGTCATGGAGATCTCAGCTTGGAGTTCCTTCATATTAATCCTTATCCAAATGTCATCACCTCCCAGGGAAAACAGCTCATCTGACACTGTTAGCTTCTAAGGAGGATTTTAATCTCCTTCTCAGGAGGGGAAAACTGAGTGGTTTCATCCCTCCATACACTCATATAGGCCACTTTGCATTTACTATTCCAGTATTTCTGATGCACGTGGATTTGTGGCCCAGATTACCCTAAGAATTGCTTCAGATCTCCTCTTTGTCTCCATACCTAGATAAAGCTCTAGACCATCCCATCTCTTTTTTGATTCGTTGCTCTTCAAAAATTTTCTTCTCTGTTTTCGTAAAAGCTAAGTGCAAAGAGGTGAACTAATTGGTTGTACTTCTTATCGAAACATCTGATGCTTTTCAGTCATCTGAATGATCACGTGAGCAAGACTGCTCAAAACTTGGACCTTCAGAGGGCAGAATGAGAAGGAATCACCTCCACGCGGGCTGACGGGGACTGCTGCTGATGCAGTCCATGCTAGCTGAAGCCTTGCTGCGCTCTGCCAGGGAACTCTTCTGAAACTAGGGCATGCTTTGCATGAAACCCCATTTTCAAACCGAAACCATGAAAAAAAATGGTGGTTCAGTGTGGTTTTTACTCAAAACCAGGTGATGCTTTGTGGTTCAGCCACGTTTCAACTTGAAGCCAGAGAGAGATCAGCGTTTGGCTGGATCTTATTTTATGTTTCATGTTCCCTTTGGTTTTGTTTCCCAAATCTGAAATCTGGGGTTCAGATGAGGGGTGCTGAATGAAGAAAATGAAGATGGCATGAAATCTGGGGCAGATAAAGACGGCACTAGGTTTATAAAGGCCATACCACTCTCCTGGGTAACTGTCTGCTCCTGTTTTGTTTCAACATTCCTTCTGGAAAGAACCTTCTGCACGCTATACAGTTCTTTGAGATTTTCTTTAAAGGGGCAGAACTATTAACACCGTACAAAAATAGCAAAGCCTGTCTTGCTCTTGGTTTTTTTTTTTTTTTCCTAATAGGTCCATGAATAAATCTGTTTCTTCAGGTCAGCCATTGAAATATTTGAAAACAACGTTTTAAGCAACAGATTGTGACATTATGTATGCATGTCATACTTTAAGCTTCTACTCTGTGTTGGATATTTGAACTTGTTAAATTTTTTACAATGTATCAAAATATTTTGCAGAGGAGGAAACTGGGCTCAGAGTGATTGGATAACCTGCCCATATAGGAAAAGGGAAGAAAAGTAATTGTAACACTAGGTAGATCCAGCCAGTAGGAGGTAGAAGAAAATGTTGCTCTTAGGTCTTTCTCTAGCTCTTTCCATTATAGCATGTTGCCAAGAAATCAGACCAAAGTTCTGTCCTTTAGGAGCTTTACACTTGGAGAAGGAGCCAAAATATATACCTAAAACCATAGTATGTAGTGGAAAGTGCTAAGTGTCCTAAGGGTGGTCAGATGGTAAGTTGTATAAGGTCAGGAGTGGGGGGATCATACACAACATTATATGTCAATTGTATCTCAATAAAGCTGGAAAAACTCTTTGTGGAAACAGTGACATTGGGACACTGAAGAGTAATTGGGTGTGGAATTTTTAGGAAGGAAGGGAAAAATAGTCATGGTGAGGAAATAGGGTGGGTAAAATCACAGAAATGAGAGGTTTAGTGGTTGAAGGGCAGGTATTAGATGGAAAGGTTGGTACTAAATCTTAGAGGGTCTTGGTTTTAGGAGTTGTATTCTACCTGTGGAGGAAAGCCATTAATATTTTTGAGTTGAGAATTAATAAATTCAGGGCAAAAGACAGGCAAAAACCTATGATTTAACTCTGAAAGTTGCTTGGGTCTCACTGGAAATTCAGATGAGGATAAAAAAATAATTCAGTAATTGGTCTTTAAAAAAATCACTGAAGAAAAACGAATCATCCGTATACTGTCTGAGCTCCACAATAAGATATACTTGAAATTGCAGAATAATATCCAGCTCTTGAATTTTGAAGTTAGAATTTATTAGCATATATCTTAAAGGAATACACTGTCAACAGCTTATTTTTACAAATTAAAAAAATTCCCCAAACCTGTGGGGTCTGTCTCACTATTATGCCCACATGTACCCTGCCAGAGAAAAAAAGAAATTAAATTTAGATTCTCCCTAATGAGAGATATGAAACACTAAGGAATAAGATTTTGTCAAGCAGTATTGAGTTTTGGAGGGCCACAAACCATTATGATATCAAAGATTTTATTCACCCCCCGAGAACCAATTTTTGTCCCCTTGGGTTGGATATTGCCTCAGTTGGGAACCCATGATACAGACCCAAGCTTGCTTTGGGATGCTGTTTTCCTAAACACAATGGAAGCGCTAATGTGAAGTCCTTATTACAGAAGGGAGGATGTTTATACTGTCCAAGCCCAATAGGCTGATAATTGATAAAGAAGCCACCTGAGAGATTAGGTGTAAAGATTAGATGGAGAACGCAAAGAACTATTAGGGAGGACATTCTTACTAGAACATCAAGGTCAGTAACATGTTGGTTGAGTCTATTTCCTCCTAACTATCAGTTCTTCCTGTAAAGTAACTTAGTTTTTTTTTTTTTTTTTTTTTTACCATGCATTCTGGCAGGTGATGGCAGTAGGAAAGTCAAGAAAATGCTATAAGTCCCACAAAATGCAACATAAAGGTGGTTATCAATGTAATATATTTCTGGAGGCTTGACATTACACTGGCTTTCCAAATGGCCTCACTTATAAGGCAATGTTACTTTAAGCGGTGGCTCTGATAATATTCATTTTAAACAGCTAGACGGCTATTCCTTGGAGATGCACAATCAAATTAATAAAAAAATACCCTAGTGTTCATTGCAACACCATTTACAAGAGCCAAGACATGGAAGCAACCTAAAAGTCCATTGACAGATGAATGGCTAAAGATGTGATATATATATACACAATGCAATATTACTCAGCCATAAAAAAGGATGAGATAAATGCCATTTGCAGCAACATGCATGGACCTAGAGATGATCATACTAAGTGAGTAAGCCAGACAAAGAAAAATATCAAATGATAACACTTATATGTGGAATCTAAAAGAAAATGATGCAAATGAACTTACATAAAGACCAGAAATAGACTCACAGACACAGAAAACAAACTTAGGGTTACCAAAGGGGAAGGCAGGGAAGGAATAAATTAAGACTTTGGGATTAACATAAACACACTACTATATATAAAATAGATTCCCAACAAGGACCTACTGTACAGCACAGGGAACTATACTCAATATTTCATAATCTATAAGGGAAAAGAATCGGAAGAAAAAAATAGGTGTGTGTATATATATATAAATATATATATATAACTGAATCACTTTGCTATACACCTGAAGCTAACACAATATTGTAAATCAAGTATACTTCAATGAAAAATAAATTTAAAAACTACCCCCAAAACCCCAAATTACACATAAATAATACATAAATTAATAAATAAAACCAAACTGATAATTTAAAGTTTGAGAGTGGTTGAGTGTGCAGTTATTTGTTTGTTTTTAATTGAGTGTGGCTATTGTTTGAAATGTCCAGTGTCTTCAAGTAAACACTAAAGAGTGCTTTAGGCCCAGTGAGCAATCTGTCCAAAAGTTCTACCACAATAGCTTACTTTCCATGGATGAGTATGAAGGCACTGCTTCTAGGTTAGTTTGCCGATGAACTCAAAATTTGGTGGTCCTCGTGGGGGAAATGAATGGGATTAATATTTCACAAAGGAAAAAAGAAACGAACATGTCTTCCCTTTTTACCACCCTCAAGTGTATGACAAAACACCTGGTTTTATTGTGTTATTTGAACTTTCACAGGAAGAAAATATATTGCCAAACCTGAAGATTCTATTTTTTACTAGAACAACAAGATGTCACTTGGAGAACATTACTTTATTGGAAAGTTTTTATTTTTTATTTTTTTACTTGTCTACCACAGCTTCACTCATTTCATAGCTGTGTGCTTCCTGGTTAAAAAGCACCAAACTTTCAACATTTGCTTCTCCTTTTGTGAACCAGATCAGGGCTAGGAAATTCCAGTATTTAAGAACAGCTGTAGAGGTTAACTAAGGGATTGTCTGGTGTTTCGGCCAGTCCTGCTGATAAAGCATGAGCTGCTTTATTATTTAAACCTCTGCATGCCTGAAGCTTCCTTTTCCTGATACTGAAGCTTGTCTTCCTAAGCCACCTGGATTCAAAAAGGAGTTTTTAGGTGACCATGGAGTCTCCCTGGCTAGAGTTCTCAGACAAAAATAGCACTTCCATTCATACTCAGCCAGGGAAGCTCTTCGTGTCTTTTAGGAGACAGATGTTCTCCTTTGAGTTTGAAGGAGTGAAGCTGCATTGTGATTTCCACTCTCTTCAGTGGGCTATGAGCACTGAAGTTTCTAGCCATGCGTGGCTAGTTGGGAACCCTGAAGGCTCAAGGATGCTGTATATATTCCCACGCCCAAGTTCTAGGATATCACCTGTGACCCACACAGCCCATGGAATGAGAGAAAGATTCCTTCCAGATTTGGCTTTGCTCTTAAACATATGCTCCAAACTTTATATGCTGTAAACCCTCTTGTTTTTTTTTTTCCTGTAAGTCACCATCTTTATGGCCAATGCATTTTTTTTTTTTTTTTTGCATAGGTAGGCAATTCAAGCAAGCACTGTTTATAATCACTGTCAAACAATATTTATTAAGAAAAACCTTTCCATGGGTGTTTTACCAGATGCTCGGCAAAGAGAATTCTACAGGCGTGTACACGATTTGGAGGGGCTTGTGGTGTCATTCAGGCAGACTTTGACAATCAAATGCTAACATGAAAACCACAGGACTGATATTTAGCCAGTCCGTCTGGGGGTGGCCATATTCGTCCTCATACTGCCGCCTTCCTTTCTGAGTGGTCGTTACTGGTTATTGTACCTGTCTTTCAACATTTTGATTATCTTCCCAGAAAACATGTTTATTATCTGGTAAGTCTATGTTACATCTATTTTAAAGCCTCCTCTGTTTTTAAGTGCCTTTGGTAGTACTTGGATGATGTTCACAGTAAAATAAAAACATCAGCTTGGAAAAATCGGGCTAAATTTTCACTAACAACTTTTTCTCTCTTTGCTCCAAAAGCAACATAATACAGAGAAGAAGGCACGACCAAGAATCAGAAGTGTTGGCTCTGGATAGCAGGGTGAGGTGTGGAACTCATCAGACTCTAGAACCAGGCAGCCTGGCTTCCAGCACAGCCCTGCCCTCCGCTGGCGCATGGCCTGGGGCAAGCTGCGTGCTGTAAGATGGGATGATAATTGAACTTACCCTGCAGGTTACTGTCAGGGTTAAATGAGTCAATATACATACAGGGCTCAGAAGAGCACCTGGCTTGACCATAGGTGCCACATAAAGATCTGCCGTTATTGCTTTGATCCTGGCTTTGTCACTGAGGAGCAGGTCTTGGACCCCTGTGGGTCTCCGTCTCTCCGTATCAACTATGGACTAAGTTCTCTGAAACCATTTTATCTTGTTTTCTTTGCAGATAAGGCATGTTGCAAACACCTAGGGGTAAGTCATGGAAAGGAGGGGATCATATAACTTATCATCCAAATGGAGTGCTTTTCAGCTTGAATGGAGATGCTATTACTAGTTAAGAATGACAATGGGGTAATGGACATAGGTCAAGTCAGCGTGGTCACCCCGTGTACAGCAGGCAACGTCTTGAGCCATATGTAGACTTGGGACCAGGGATTCTGCTTTAAAGACATGAGGACAGCGTATACTGTTTCAGGTTGTAAGGGTGGCGTTTAAATGGGACGCAATTGAAATGACAGTTTCCAAAACGTGCTGTACGGTTTGGTCTCCCACTTTTTTCCAATGTCCCTCTTCATTTTTTCCTAGCTTACAGGCAGAATAAGGATCAACAGTACTAAAAAAACAGACTTGGATTAAAAATCAGTCGTGCTGATTTTTATTTCTGCTGAGTTTTCTCTTATAGAGCTACCTCCACCATCCCGAGAGAAACAGTTTTCCCCATTACTGATGGAAAGTTAAGTCTTCTCATAAGGAGGATTTCCCTTCCAGAAATTCAAAACGAGAAAAAGTATCAGACAATGTGATTTTGTGCCAGCGAACAGCCCTTTCCAAAGATTTAGATGGAATAATTTGTTTTTCATGGTTTATAGGTAGCAGATAAAACCTACATGGAAAAATGGACAAGGAGAAATGGAAAATAAGACACAGAATCTGGAATCGTAAGCTTAAAAAGCAATTTGTTTTATTTCAGCTGTGCCCAGAAATAACTTGAGGTTAACAAGTGAGTATTTCTACTGGAAGCATCAGCTACAATTAGGTCACCAACTTAGAGAAGACGTAGGCAGAAATTTAAATACCAAGTCTATCATTATAAAGGTACTTTATCAGCAGAACTGTCAGCTATGCATTGTTGACTTAAAATGATTAAGAGCCTAAAATATCAAAGAGGAAGATGAAGCTTGTGGAAAGGCTCCTATTGATAGCAGCTGAGGGGCTAAATACGAGAGAGTTGTTTTACTAACATTCCTTGGGGAGTGAATTTTAAACTTCGTGATTTCTACGTCAGTCTGATGTGAAAAGACATAAATACTTGCTTCCTCCTGAAAGCTCTGTTCTGGCCACAAAAACCTGGGGTCACATATTTAATTCTGGTGATGATAAAGTGACAAATCTGTTGTTGGTTAGCATAACTGAGACGTGGTGTAATACTCTTCTGATTTCTCACTAAAAATTAAATGTGAAAAATCTATAACAATACTATTCAAACTTCTTATTTAAAAAATAAGCAAAAATCAATAAAAAATATGGAACCTTTGGATCTGGCACCAAGAATAAATTCTGCGTGCATTGTCTTAGCTCACTCAAGAAAGGATTTCTTTCCCTGGAAGTTTATTTGAGAGCCTAAAAAAAGATTTCTTAATTTGATACGTATCATTGCATAGTTTAATAATGACTAGACTTTACAAATATCTGGATTCATATTAGCCATGGAATTCAGAAGAATATTATCTCCTGTTACATTGAGAACATGTTTTTCATGGTGGATTTCACTTGATCATTCATTTGGTCCATTCAATTCAATCATTTAGATGTTCCAAACTACTCAATGATGACCTATTTTTTTTTTTTTTTGCATTTCCGTTCACCATCATGATACAGCTTTAAGTTTCACAATGGCTGTGTCTAGTTCCTTAGCCGCAAAAATGTCCTGAGACCTTTTTTTCCCGTATTTGTAGGACCTTGCCATCACTGCAGTGGAAGCCCCCATTACAAATTTGTCTTCTTTACATGGGGCTGTTGTTTGAACAAAAGCCTAAAAGGATGGGTCTTAGAACAGCTGTAAAACATGCAGCTGTACGGTGAGGCTGCGTGCACCATGCCAGCACTCAGCTGGGCACGTTCCTTAGTACGTGTGGAGGCTGGGGGCTGCGTGCAGACAGAAGCGGCTTCCTCTCGTCCAGCGTTCACTGAGCGCCTGGTTCCACTTCCTTTGTCACATGTACGTCAGTGCTTATCTTCTCGAATCATTGCAACTATACACTGCTGTTGCCCTTCCCTTTAAGGTTTAATGTCTCTTTTGCCACATACGAGGTATAGAGAACTCTTTTAGGGACAGAGTTTTAAACCCAATCTACCCACGGAACTGCCACTAATACCAGACGTTAAGTAAAATGAAGGTTTACTGTTAGTGAAGGTGTAGCTCTTAAGAGGGCCCCCCCAAAGGTTAACCCAAGACTCAGTTATGAAGTCAGAAGATGCTAGAGTGTGTGTGTGTGTGTGTGTGTGTGAGAGCGAGAGAGAGAGAGAGAGAGAGAAATGGGGTCTACTAGCCTCATTGTCAATTTTTTCTTCTTTATAATTAAAAAAATCTGGCCTCATGAAAAAATTGTGATATTGTCTTCATTTTGTAAAAAAGGAAATAAACTCAGAGAAGTTAAGCCATCCCCCAAGGTCTCACAACCAGGAAGTAGTAGAACCAAGATTTGAAGCCAGGTTGGTATGTTCCAAAGTCTACTCTATTATACTGTTAACCAAGTGAATCTTCAGAAACACTCCAAGCACATAGTCCTATGTCCTCTGCGGCTCTTCTCTGCACTCGGCAGGCTGCAAAGGGAGACGGCACTAAATGTACATGTTGTTGACCAGCAATTGCACAAACTCGAATTTTTGGAAGAGTAAGGCCTTACAGAACACCCCAAATCATGTCCCAAGCATCTGTCTTGTCTTTCAATATGACTTCTAGGAAGGTTAAGTGTTAGAAGCTCTAGGGTGATGTGAATCACAGGAAGTGAGTCATTCTTTCCAGATACAATGGCCTTTATTTCTCTAAAACTGTTGATAGACCTTTATAAATTGGGGTAGAATAAAAGCTAGTGAAATTTAATATTATAACTACTGCTAATGAATACTAAAATAAACTTACTACTACGACAACTACTGAATGGCTTTCACTTTTCGATAATTTATCAACATGTTGGATTCTTTGCTCCATCGAATAGCGTGCCACGTGCCTTCTGGGTGTAAAATAAAAGTTAATTACAATAAATGTAAAGACGTACAGTCTTTTTATGGTGTTGTCTCACTCACACAATCTCTCTTGTGTTCTGGACCTACAATACACGTGGTTCTTGGCTAGCAGGGGATGGGTTTTAGAAACACAGTGGAGGTAGAGTCAATAGGATGTAGCCGTGGTTGGGTGTGGCGGTGAAGGGTGAGGGCATTCAAGTCAAGTCTGAAATTTTAGCCCTGGTGACTAAGGGCTGCTTTCCAGAAATAGGGAAGTTGGAAAGTCTGAGAAGATGATGCACAGGTTAGAATAAAAAAAATTGCATCCAAGTGGTTTTGTGATTCCAACAATACTTAGGAGACAGAGTGAAAGTAGAGAAAGTACGTTGTAGGGTTTTTTTCAAGGGAGGCAACTTGCAGCATCTACTCTGTGTGGCTAAAGAATGAAGGTGAGGAACTCAGGACCCTGCCAAAAAGCAGAAGGGAATTCATTTGAATATTGGGTTTGAAAGCCCTTCATTCCCTCATGGTCCAATCACAGTGTCTTGCAATAGGCTTGATGGGAGTGGGAAGCTATAGGTGCTGGTGAGACCGCCAGGGAATGATGGATCATAGAGTCAGGCCTACTGTGGTGGGACAGTACTTATCAAGGTGCTGACTGGCTTGAGAAAGGAGTTGGCCGGAGACCTCTGGGGACACCATGAAGGAGTGAGGATGGTAGACTGGAAAGAGTGGAGGCTGTGGATGGAGGAACATTCCAGAATGTAAGATCTTGGAAATGGTACCATGTTTGCTCTGAATGCTATTCCAAGGCCACGAGTTCCCCAACCCCCATCCTGATTGAGTGCTCCAAAAGTTAGAGGGGTTCCTTGGGACACCTTATGAGAGCTCCTCCCATGTTCCTTAGTGGGCGTATCTTCCTTTCTCACAAGAGGACAGAGGTTATTATGTGTGGGGTAAACAAGTATGTTATTCAATCATATTTGATTATCCTTTACTATATTATTACTGCTGTCTTATTGCAATTGACATTTCCTTCTTCAGTGATGGGGCATCAGATGTAACAGTTTTAGGGAAATGTGTCTGCTGGTCTACCAGGATTTTTCTCTTTGACCAGACTCAGCGGGCTGGCTGCTGCACACCATTCCACTTTCTAGGTTTCCCGTCTCACAGGCTGACCCTGTTTCCTCAAACATGAAAGTTGAAAGGCTAGGATGCAACATGATGCACCAAGGTTCCAGTCCAGGAGGCTCCAAAATCAAGGCCAGGGACAACTATCTCCCCAAGATGGGGGGTGGAAATGTGTGGAATACGGTCAGTGAGCCGTGGTCCCAGGAGTGCCCCCCAAAGATGGATGTCTACCCAGAACCTCAGAATGTGATTTTGTTTGGAAATAAGATCTTTGGAGACATGATTGGTTTAAGTTAAGATGAGGTCACACCAGATAGGGTATGCTCTACATCTAATGACAGGTGTCCTTGTGAGAAGAGGAGACACACAGATACATAGGGAGAACACATCCAAAGGCAGAGGTAGAGACTGGGGCATGTAGCTACAATTTAAGGAATGTCAGGGATTACTGGGAGCCACCAGAAGCCAGGAAGCATTCTTCCCTAGAACCTCGGGAGGGAGCGTGGCCCTGCTGACACCTTGATTTTGAACTTCTAGCTTCTAGAACTGTGAAACAATACCTTTCTGTTGCTTTAGACCAGCCCACTTGTGGTCCTCTATTACAGCAGCCTAGGACCCTGATACATCCCTTAACCCTGTGAGATACTTGTCACTGCGCAGCTGGGAATCTCCTCCCTGGGGCCAGTACCCCTGTAACTAACACGATTGAAAGTCTTGGGACGCCTTGCCCCAGGAGGCTTCATGCCCAGGTAAGTGTATTTCTTTGGACTGCTCTTGCCATGACATGGCTCTGACTTACATCTTTGTTCCTTTGAACTTCAATCAATGGCTGAACCAGGAACGTTGTTTTGACTACACCGATGGTTTCTAAACTCCCCACTGTGTGGTTTCCAGGTCAGACCGTCGGGCTTTGTTCTGTGAATCATCGCCGAAAGATTCAATTAAATCTCGCTTCGCCTGCCTTGTGGCCAGGGTTTCGGTGACTTAGCAAGAACAGGGGTGCTTAGGGAGTTACTGAGGAAAGCCAGACACAAGAGGGGGGCCGAGTGCTGACACGAGGCAGGGAGAGCAGAGATTAGGGGGCTCGGAGTGGCGGTGACGAGTGAAGTCACCAGGAGCTCAGCCTCTTGGCTGGGAAGGCAGCTGTTGATTCCTGACATACTATTTTAGGACCCGAAAGAGAAAGTGAGGGGGCTTTGTGAAATCACTTAAAAGAGACTGCATGTCAAGGGGAGATGAGACATGTGTTAGCACCACTGTCCTTTCCCCACAGGAATGAGAGAGAAGCACAAATGTGAGTCTGCTCGTGATCTTTATGGTGGGAGGCTTCCTTTGAAGTCTGACATCACTAAAAAAAATCCCCATAAAACCAAAAAGAAAAAAAAAAAAGCATCTCATCCTGGCCAGGAGCTCTCCAAGCACCAAGGAATATGGGGATGAGAAACGGTTACAGTTCTGCAGAAAGAGGGATTCAGCGGAAACAGAAGTTACTCAGGAAGAGGAAAGAAAAAGACGAGATTTCTTGACAGGCCCGGAGGCTGCTGCCTTGATGGGGAGGCTCGCTCCAGGAGGGAAGAGTCCTGGGTGATGCCAAGAGAGCCAGGGGAAAGAACAGACCGCATCCCGAGAGCACGAGTAGCCCTGGGCAAGTCACGGAGACTTGGCATCTTGGACTCAGTTCTAGTTTGCTTCTGATGCAAGTAAGGTCTGGACCCTACTAACTGTGGAGGACTTGCAGAAGGTGATTGCTTCCAGAAGTTCCCCACGTAGAAGCAGGGATCCCTGGGATGGGACAGCCACATGTGCGATAGTGTGGTACCTATGTGTTTAGGCCTCACATCAAAGAGAATCAGGTGTGGGTGTTTGCCACAGTGGGAAAAATGGGCAGATGCGAGAGGTCGTAAAGGTAGATCAGAATGACAGGTTTAAGTTGAAAGGCTTCAAGATGGTGAGCCTCACTGCCTTGCTGTGGCTGTATCATGAACCAGGCTGATGTACACACGCACATTTGGGATGCCTCTTTTAATAGGTACAATGCTGGGAGATGAAATGAATTTTTGACGACATTTTTCGTAAAACTAGACAAAAGCTCAGCACTTCTTTCACAGGAAACATCAGCTTTGGGCTTCATTTGTGATCACAGTGCCATGGGTGACCAGCATATTTACCCTGAGAGCTGGATAGTTCGAGGGAATGCTGGGTCATTCTGACCGACCAGGAGTTTAGAGAACTACTGATGCCATAGACTGAATGGATGTGTCCCCTGCAAACTCATGTTAAATCCCAATGTCCCAGGTGATGCTATTTGGAGGTGAGGCCTTGGAGAGGTGAGCAGGTCATAAGGGTGGAGCCCACATGGATGGGATTAGGGTTCTCATAAAAGAGACCCCAGAGAGCCCCTGGTCCTTCTGCCATGCGCGCATACAACAGGGAAGATGGCCATCTATGAACCGGGAAGCCAGCCCTCACCAGACACCGAATCTGCTAGAATCTTGGTCTTGGGCTTCCCAGCTTCTGGGACTGTAAGAAATAAATATCTGCTGTTTATAAGCTACCCAGTCTACGGTATTTTTGTTAAAGCAGCCTGAACAGACTAAGACAGTTGAAAGCCAGCTGTAACCTCTGTGGAGTCCAGGGCTGGCAACTACCCCCCCCCCGCCCCCGCCACCTCCTAGAACATGCCCCTCTCTCCAGATGAGACCCCCTTCCCCCTTCCCTTGGCTCAGTTCTTCTAGATAAAGAATATTCACGTCTGCCATCGCCTCCGCTAACCGGTTGGGTGTCCTGCCCTGTGCTTCCTGGATGGCGCAGGGGGTCTGTTTACTCGTCTGTCATCCCCAGAGGGGTCCTGCGTGACACAGATATCCAGCTGACCTCTGTAATGCATCTATGGGAAACTGGCTGACTTCATCTTGCTCTACAGAGCTCTCAAGGTGTGCCAGCCACCCTACAAACTGCATTGCAATAACCCAGGGAGGCAAGGATGGCTGCCCTTCCTATTTTACAGGTGAGGACGTAGAGCACAAAGAGGTCACATGACTTGCCCGTCACACAACTAACGAGTGGTGGATGGTGTTCATATACCTGATCTGGGTTGCATAGGGTCTCTAAAATTCATGCCCACCCAGAGCCTCAGAGCAAGACCATCTTTGGATACAGGATCTTTGCAGAAGTAACCAGTTGAGGTGAGGTCATATTGGAGCCCACACTATGGGGCTCTAAATCCAATGACCGATGTCCTTTGAAGAAAAGAAACCAGAGTCACACAGAGAGAGGAAAGACAACTACGATGATGGAGACAGAGACTGAGGTGATACGGGCAGAAACCAAGGGACAACAATTGCTGGCCACTAGCAGAAGCTCGAAGACAGCCAGGAAGAATTCCCCCCGGGAAGCTTTCAGAGGTAGGGTGGCCCTGCCTTAATTTCAAACCGCTAGCATCTGGAACTATGAGAGAAAACAGTTTCTGTGTTTGCAGCCATCTACTCTCCGGTCATTTGTTACAGCAGACACAGAAAAATAGCAAACTCCCTCTCGGAAAGAGAAGGGAAAGCGTTCTCTGGGGGCTGTGGCATCCCTGCACTTTCCCTGGACAGGAGAGAGGGCAAGCAGGCCTGCTTCCCTTGGAAGCTCTGCCCGGCCACAGGACTCCCAGACCGCTCGCACGCTGAGCAGGCCTGCTTGTTCCTCCACGAGATGGCATTTTTGGAGGCACACAGGTCCAGAGCACAAGGCAGGAGCCTGGGGCACATTCCCAGCAGATGGACTTTGGGAGGATTGGATGCGGCCACCTGGTGTTTCAATTTTCATTTTTTAAAAATGGAGCCCATTCGTGAACACAAATCAGGTACTGTTCTAAGCACTGGGAATGCAACAGACAGTGAAATTGACCATGTCTCTGTCCCCACGAAATTAACCTTCTAGGGGAGACAGGCTATGACTCAATCAGTGAATACGTGATGCTTTCGGAGAATGACGGGGATGCGAAGAAAAATTCCCTTCTCAAAAGATGATGAGGTTTCACAAAACTAAGCATCATAAATAAAGACAAAAAACCAGATCAAACGATGATGCTCTTTGCCCGTGTTAACGATCACACAAGTGTCTGCATGGCGGTCCAGGCAGGACCCTGCGAGCTCAGGCTCAGATGGTCCTTGGGCTGGCCCTGCTGGACTTATGCCAGAGGCCAGCCTAATGTGCGGCCAGAGTGTGGCACATCCAAGTCTAGTTTCTCCATTGCAGGCCAGCAATAAAAGGGATGACTGGACAGGCAGCCTGACCAGACCTTGCAGGAGGGAGAGTGCATCCCCTGGGCCGGTTCCCGGGACTGAGCTGGCAGCAAGGCCAGCAGTTCCCCGAAAGGGCCACGCTCCTTCCCTGCCAGGAAGAGCATCTGCAGGGCCTTTGGGGACACCTCCAAGAGGTGCCAGGCACCCAACATGCCTCTTGTCTTCAGATACCAGTCCCCAGGCGGTGCCTCTTGGGTGGCCGCTTTGAGAAAGACACAGGGAGCCAATTTCAGGAAGAACGAAACTTTCAAGGAGAATGAAACTTTCAGGAAGAACGAAAGGCAAACTTTCCAAATCTAGTGAACACGATAATGAACGTGAACGAGGATGATTTTAGACGCAAGCATTGTGACTTAGCTACAGAACAGGCTACTAGGAAATACAGGGTGCTGTTAGTGATGGGTGATGGAAACCGTTATTGTAAAATAGAACTGTTTTGGAGAGAGAGGCAAACAAAATTGCTCCTGGGGCTTCGGTGTCCTCGGTGACTCTTCACCTAACTTGACTTCTGAGGTCAAACACCATTACTACGAGCCAATGCGGGGTTGGAAGAGAAAATTGGCCTGTTTGCTTGTTACTAGATATACACACACTCACACAAGTGACCAAGGAATGTAGGGGGAAAAACCTGGAATAAATGCACTGGTCTAATTTCTTCCACTTCACTCACTGAAATTCCCCACTCACTAATTTTTCTAAAAGCTGATTTTCTCATATACTTTGAAGTCAGGCAAGTGGGTTTGGGGAAAGTCACATTCTCTTTGAGGTGGCTGTTAACATGCCAAGTTATCTCAAGAGCACCTTCAGCGACAGAGGAAATCTCCCCTTGGTGAGTGAAGAAGGAGAGAATAAAGGCTACGATTCTAACTGAATAAATATGGAGCTCTTCTGACAATCGTTGGATCACTTAACGGTTTCAAAGCAACCAGGAGGAACAGAATTTTCTTTACATCCAAAGTTTTCTTAAAAAAATATAGCCAATATTTTATAAGAACCTTAGAGTATTATGTATAAAAATACTGAATCACAATGTTGTACACCTGAAACTAATATAATATTGTAAATCAGCAATATGCCAATTAAAAAAATTAAAAAAGAATCTTTGAAGAAATTTTACAAACCTAGAGGAAGGATATTTACCCAAGATGAAAACTGTCTAAATGAAATGATCTATTATCTTCTTTCCGCTGGTGAAGGTGTAATGAAAATTTTCCTGTTTTAAACTCGTGCACATATATATTGACATTTTTATGCTTGCAGAGAAATTGCTCAATAGATGTAGCTTGGCCTAACAAAAAAATCTGCATCGGCATTTTGTGTCTAAATGGCATGGTGAATGTTAACTAATCTTGATGTGATAATCATTTCACAATATACACAAATCATTATGCTGTACATCCCAGACTTACACGGTGCTCTGAGTCAATTATATCTCAGTAAAGTAGGGGGGAAAAAGAATGAAAGAAAAAGCAAGAAAATTGGCATTCACTTCCAGCCTAAATATTGACTGGGAACCTCTGTGCTCGCCCACCCTCGGAGACCTCAGCCAAACTCTGGGGCGGTTAGTTTGGTTTCCTGGCTGGAATTGCGACACCGTTGGGGCAGAGAGTCTTGTAGCTGCAGACGAGCCTGTGAACAGGGTGTCAGGAAGTCCGGGAAGGCATGAGTCAGCTCAGCGCTGGCACCCCTGGCACTGGGGCTCCAGAGGAAACTTGACCAGTAGCCGAAGTCAACAAAGGGCGTCGAGCAAGCCGTGCGGCCTGGGGGAGGCACGGGGGCAGGCGGCTGGCTCGTGAGCGAGGGCCGGGAAGGGCCCGCCAGCGTGTCCCCACCAACCCCACACACCGAGCTCCACCCTTCCCAGCAGAGAAGGTCCAGCCCTTTCAGCTCTGACCACAAAGGGTGGAATTTAACGACCTGGGAACTAATTTCTCCTTGGTTTTGGTAAACTAGAAAGATAGAATGAGTAATGTATTAAAAGAATCTTTTTCCTGATTGAGGATTTAAAAAAAAAGTATTACAATTCTGTTGGAGACCTGAGGTCTTTGGAATCAAGACTCTGTAACTTTCTGGGAGGTAATTTGAGATGTAAATGTGTAAATGCTCTGATTTACTCGTTGTCCTGTACTGACACGGGGCGTGGTTTAGAGCAAAGGCTACAGGAACTAGGAACTAGCTGTCTCTTAGATCTTTCTGTCTCTTCTCTGCCTCTTGGCATGTATGTGTAGGTATGTACTTGGGTACGTATGTGAATGGGTAGGTATGTGCATGTGGAGCTACTGTACATGTAGGTATGTACTTGGGTAGGTATGTGTATGTGTAGGTACGTCTTGTATACTCAGTTTCTTCTATCCATCACTCCTCCCTTCTAGAATACTCCTGCCCAACCTTCAGGGTAGGTTTGCTTTTTAGAATTTTGAACGCTGAGAATTATTTGAAGCTCCTGGTCTGTTTTTTTTTTTTTTAACACCTTGAACTTGATATGTCTGCAGCCTGCCCCTAGATGTGTAGAATAATAGAAACTCAGACTTGGTAGGACCGTGGAGCCGTGGGACTCTCCACCTCATGGGGCAGGAATTCTCCCCAAAGTACCACACCCCCCAGGATTTGACCTGACTTAACCAGGTTCCATCTCTGTTTCCGTCCTGCAGCCCAGCTGGGGCGCTCAGATGTGATAACCCTGCTGAAGAGTGGATGAGAAGGGAGTTAAATTGTGGGCAAAGTGAGAAAAGCCCTGGATCTGGTGCAAAGGAGGAAGTGGAGAGAAGGGAGATCGTAGGAGGAGTTTTGCCTGCAGGGCGGCAGTCAGAGGCTGGGGGATTCCTATGGAAGGGAGAGGGCTGGAGAGGTGGCCTCGCCGTGTCCTGACTTGCCTGCCTCTGGCCCCTGGCTCCTCCTTCTCAGACCCCCGAAGATGAGTCTATTAAGTCAGCCCATCGCACACATCTAGAAGTTTCTGGGTGTTGCAGGGAACTCGAACACGGAAACTTTGGCCTAAAAGCAGACTTCTCAGAACAATACTGGCACAAATAACAGTTAGCTTGAAAAAGAATAGCAAACTCCTCCTCTCTCTCTCTCCTCCCCTACTTGACTTCAAAACCATCTCTATTAAAACTTTAAGTGGAAAAAAAGCTAGTTTCGCAAAGATCCTTGTTACCAGAAAGGGTCGCTGTAAATTATCTAGAAACTTCGGTATTTCTGCTTTACAATTTTTGCCTGAACTTATCACTTTTCTTTACACCATGAGGCCAGAAGATTAAAAACAAAAACAGAAAAAAAAAAACCCAAAAAACAAAACCCAACAAAAAATAAGATTGTAGATCTTGAGCAATGGGACATAGATACTATCAAAACATTTTGCAAAATTACAGAAGCATTGCTACATTTTCCATAGGGTTAACTTTTGAGATGAAAAACTAATTTGGAACTTATGATTTCTTTGAAAAGAATTCCCTTAACCAAACCAAAGACATTTACTTGGGGGAAGAAAATGACTAACTTGTAGTTTCCACAATGAGAAACACATTCCCATGGCTTCTGGCCACTTTCTGTCATTACGTGATGGGCTTAAATTGCATTCATTTATAATGAGTGAAAAAATATGAATGAAACCTTTAAATTAGTCAAAATAACGTCATGCTTTAAACATCCTCCCCTACAAAGAAAGAGAGGATATTGGATGGCACTTGACCTCACCATCGTTTCTGAGGATCGATCCCAAACCTGACGGTCCATATGTAACTTCAAACCAAGTGTTGCAACCTCACAATTAAAAAAAAAAAGAAAAAAAGAAAAGAAAGAAAGAAAAAAGCAGGCCTCTTGTTGCTGCAGTGAGATAGGGCAGCGTAATGGCTTTGAGCATGCCTCTTCCTGTCGCGTATCTGGCCTCGAGTCCACAGAGCCCCCCACCAACATCAAAGGAAGCTGTAGGAGATGGTGTGTGGAACCCCAGATAGCCCCGGGAAGGGCGGGGGACCCATTCTCTGCCAAGAGGAATTGCTAAAATTAGATGGTGAGGGAGTCTCAGCGCTGGAAGGGATCTTGCTGATCATCTGCTTCCATCGATGATAGAACCCGTCAGACCTTCCAGACCTTCAAAGACAAGGGCTTATGCAACCGGCAGGAATGCCTTTCTGTTTGGAGATTCTTCCCTCGGTCTATCTTAAGCTCTTCATGCTGGTATTCAAGTCAATTTCCTCTTGCTTCAGGGCTCAGTGAGGCTGGGGGGCAGCCAGGCACTGCATTTTCCTCCGGGCGTTCCAAGATTTTTTTTTTTTAAATAATCTGAGACCATCATGTGGCCCTTCCCCTTCGTCTGGGATGCTGTCCTACAGTCTTCATTTTGGCCTTCTGGGTGCATTTGGGATGCACGTGAAATCCTCCCAGAAGGGCTAGAAGGGTCAGGGCCAGCCTCACGCTGGGGCTGAGCGAGGGAGAGGTCACCTGCCCAACAGCATCTTTATCTTTCCCTTATCTCCCTCTCCATCCGCCCTGCCTGGCCCTGATGACAGTATCTGAACGTCTGCCACTCAAGATTTACGCTCTGGGGCTAAGCGCTGCCCCTCCTTCACTGTTTCTCTGTGACACTTTGAGTCCATCAGGAAAGGGTTAAGTCTCTTAAAATTAATATCTCTGCTGCCCTGATTTCCTCCCTCGAAAATATTTAGGGAAGCAAGACAGGCTGGGAGAGGGGATGAGGGAGGAGAAGAAAGGGGCTTAGGAAAAGGGGACCTGAGTGGGAACCACAGAGACAGCCTCGCTTCCCTGAGAACGTCCCTTGTGGCTTCCTTGGCAGGACCACACAATGTCCAGAGACCACTGTGTGACTCGCAGAGATAACGGCCGCGGTTCCTGGCAACATTTGCTCCATCCCTGCCCCCTCCATCATCCGTCTTCCTACCCAGAGAATCTTTCTTTGGCTTTGGGCACCATGGACCTCAACTCTGCAGAGCCGGGAAGAAGCCAGACCATCGTGAGTCCAATCCACATCCCATCTTGTCAATTTCTTTCTCCTCAAGACCAAAACAAACCACAAACCCTCTTATCCCACTAAATATCCACTCATGAAGCACAATCAAGGAATCTGTGTTCCAAAGCAAAACGCTTCTCTTTAAAGGAGCCAGCCTTGACTGCTCTGCCCTGCAAATGGGAGATTTAATAGACTTGACCTGAGGCAGGCATATGGTAGTAAGTAGGTCTATTACAAGGTTGAATTGGTGACTTGCGGTGGCTGTCAAGCATCGGGGGCCTTGAATTCAGGCCTGTGGGTGAGCAGGGCACAAACAGCTGGGCAGAGCAGCCCTTAATCTCCTGCCAGCTGGACCCAGAGACAGAGCTCGGAGGCTGGAGTGCTCAGGCTGCTCTTGGCACGGATTCCAGAAACGACTCTGGTGGCAACGTGGGGCTGTGGCTCTAGGCCTGCCCCAGAATAACACGCTGTCAGCATATGTTAACAGGCTGCCTTTTCTCCAAAGATCACAAAATGCATTCCATTTAGTGTCTGTTTTGCAAGTGTTACTATCTGTGTTTTATGGGCAACAAAACCAAGATAGAGCAAGGCCTTTGAGCTCTGCCGTGTGAGTGTGAGTGGTGAGGGGCTGACCTGGGGGGACCTGTGCTTCCTGAGTCTCGGGCTGTTGCAAAACAGCTTCCTCCCAACCTTTCCAAACTCCTTCCAGAATGGTCATGCTGGCTGGCAGATCTCAGGGGCTGGTGGGAGTTAAAAGGAACACATGTGTTCCAAACTCCTTGGAAGAGAGAGTGGTATTAAACACACACACACAAGCTAGTGTTCACCATGTGGGGACCCAGATGAAAGGGGTCGGCTGCTTCAGTACTAGGCTTTGTGACCACACGTGGTGAGGCCTTCACCCCATAGGAAGCATGTGCAAATGAGCAGAAGACCTGGTTCCTTCTTCTCTCCTGGGTCTTGTCTCCCGTGAAGCGTAAGACCATGCAGAATCTCGTCTCTCTCCTTTTAAAAATGTGACCATCCCTTAAGACTAAACTTTCTCAGAAACTCACCACTGACACCAGTCAACAGAAAGAGGAACCTGCTAGTCTAACACTAAGTGAAATTTTCCAGCTGGCTCTGTTCTGTCTCAGCCCCCTCTGCCCACGTGCTGCTTCATCTTCATTGAGTGAAACAAGATAAGCTTCTCCCCAGAGATGTCGGAGCCACACTTACCATATTTGATACAAATGATTCTTTAATTGAAATCCAATCAAAGGCAAATGATCTCCAGAGTTAGGACTTAAACTGTAAGACACTGAGACATCTCACAACACTTGGCTGAAAAATGTCTAAGGGATCTTTACTCAAGGTAGAGCCATAATGAATTCCAAAAAAGGAAACGTAAGTCTACCGACTTTTTCAAATCTACAGGGAAGATAATCCCAGGGTTTCCATTGAAAACTGGCGTTTAACAACCAACCAAGAAGCATTTACCATATACCCACTGTGTGTAAGGTTTTGTGGGGCACAAACATAGTTATTTCGTGCACATTCCCGTGGTCGGGTGGTTCTTGCTCTTTGCACTGGTATAATTAGCAATAACTTCTCTCAATATTCGGAGATTCTCTGTTATCTCTCTCAACTATCTCTCACATCCTTGTCTTCTGGAGTGGCCGCCTAGCTTGAGGCCTGTTCTGGGGGAGCTGGGGTCTGGGGTCACTCTTGATGCTAGCCTAGCACACACCAGTAACGGTTAGTTACTAGTGGCTGGATGAGCTGGGGATAAGGCAGCAGAAAGCAAAAGGCAGCCTCTAGTGTGTCAGAGCCTAAACGCTTGATCTTTTCTTCCAAATCTATTCCTCCCATAGTTTTCCTTGCTTCTACAGCAACCGCAGTTTTCAGATGGCTTATGCTGAAGAACATTGGATTCTTCCATGCCTCTTCTGCTCATGCCGTCCATCCAAACTGTCATCCAATAATGTTTTTAACCTTTAAAACAGCCACTTCATTGTTCCCACAAGTTACCCTCATTTCTTGCCTCCACTTGCAATATTCTGTTTGGCTTTTTTTTAAGGTTTTTTTTTTTTTTAAAACATCTTTATTTGAGATGTAATTCACATAAAATCCACCCAATTAAAGTGTAAAAGTCAATGTTTTTTTGGTATACTACGTTACTAATTTTTTTGAGTTGTAAAATATATATAACACAAAATTTCCCATTTTAACCATTTTTAAGTAGACAATCGGTGGCATGGATTATATGCACAATGGTTGCTGTGTAACTATTATCACTCTCTATTACCAAAAGTGTTTAATCACCACTAGACAAACGCTCTGTAAACTAGGAATAGAAGGAACTTCTTCAACATGATAAAGACCATGTACAAAAACCCTACAGCTAATGTCATACTCAACAAGGAAAAACTGAAAACTTTCCCCCTACATTCAGGAACAAGGCAAGGAAGCCCACTTTTGCCATTTCTATGTAACATAGTACAGAGCAATTAGGCAAGAAAAAAAATTATCTCTGTTCATATATAACATAATCTTATAGGTAGAAAACGCTAAAAAATCCACAAAACCCTGTTAAATCTAATAAATGACTTCAACATAGTTGCAGGATATAAAACCAGCACATCAAATTAGTTGTGCTTTTATACACTATCAGTGAACAATCCAAAAAGGAAATTAAAAATCAATTCCATTTACAATAACATCCAAAAGAACAAAATTCTTAGGGATAAATTTAACCAAGAAGGCAAAAGACTATACACTGAAGACTTTAAAACATTACTCAAAGAAATTAGAGGAGATCTAGATAAATGGAAAGACATTCCAGGTTCATGGGCTAGAGGACTTAGTAACGTTAAGATGATGATATTACCCTAAGCAATCCTGGGAGTCAATGCAATCCCCATCAAAATCCCTACGGTGTTTTTTACAGAAATGGAAAAACCCATTCTAAAATCCTAATTGCCTTTTCACTTGCTGTTTTCTCTGCCTGACACGGTCTGCCACACAGATATCTGCATGGCTCCCTGTCTCACCTCCGTCAGGAAAAGGATGAGGCTGTCACCACCTAGGTCACATGTCACCTGTCATCTTTTTATCATGGCCCTCCCTCTCCACCCTCACACTCCCAATCATGTCTTATTTGCCTTACTTTTCTTCATTGCTCTTAATTACCACCTACCCACATTGTACATTTTACTTATTTATTTTTTTACTTCCTTTTTTGACTACACATTTTATGAGGTCAGAGATTTTTGTCTACTGGTTCACTGCTATATTCCCAGCGCCTAGAACATGTCAGGCACAGAGCAGGCACTAAAGATAGAAATCTACGGAGTGCAGGAATGAATGTAAAACACACAAGAACAATAAACACATTCAAGTCTATTGTTTTTGTAATGAAACAAGATCTACAAATGACTACTAATGAGATGTCCGTCTCATATCCACTTTAACAGGATCTAGCATTAAAGCAAAACACTTAGTGAAAACAATACAGCTTCATCAAATACCCAAAGAAGTGGTGAGTGCAAATATTTCCTCCAATTTGAAAGTCATGTTCACTTTGGGCCATTTTCAGATCATCAATTCTCTTTCCAATGTACTGCTCCCCAAATCCCAATATATTTGAAATGACTTCCCCGTCTGAAAAAGTCATCAGAGTATCTAATCCGTCTGAATCGTCCATGGCAAAGGACCTGAGTGCGTGGAGATTCAGTTATGACTATATGTGGGATGCCAAGAACTTGACTTTGGCTGGGTGAGAGCAAATCTCGACACCAAGGGAGGAAGCTGACAGCTGGTAGGAAAATAATGGGAATGTATGCAAGTAAGTCAAAGAGATGAACGGTAACGGGAGACTCCCACGAGTGGGAAACTTAGTACGTGTAGACACAACTACAGGCCAAACAAATTTACAATTTCACATACTTAACTTATGATTTTCACTTTGATGATGATGAGTGAACAAGAAGGAGGCAAGCTGTCTGTTAAAAGATGACTCATCTATGTCTTATTTTAAATAGATCTTGGGAGCATTCCCCTGAATTACATCAGTGATCTCATGAACCCGTGACATCTCCAGAGAACAGCACAAAACTACAGTTTCAGTGGGAAGGTCAACACATCGAGGTGACCCCTCTTCAGGGCTCAATTCCTGCATTTCCATTTTCAGGGGGCGGCTGCTGTCTTTAAGAAGGAGGAGTCTGCTGCCTCCTTGGGTAGAGCACAGGTGCGTACCTTCCAACTTTGTATTTATCTGTGTCGTCAACGTATTTTCAAAATAATCCATTTATACTCATGAATCCCATCCATATAAGATTTCTTTAAAATGGAAAACCTTTTCCACTACCACTTGCTGTTGAGAAAATGAAAGTATGAGGTAGCTGCGGTAGCTGCCTTCAGGAAATGGTAGAATCAAAGAAGGAAGAACTTAAAAATACAGAACTGTGTTCGGCCCACTCTGCCAGCCATTGGCTACTTGTTCAAACTTGGGCCAAGGGACTGATGTGACACCAGTCACACAGTGGTGACACTCCACAGATGGCACAGCATCTTTGTTTGCATCAGAAGTTTGTTGTATCAAAGACGAGGGTGAGTCAAAAATTGTCCTCATCTGGCTATAGAATTTATAGAAGTTTTAACATAACTGGAGTGCAGATAATTTTTGACTCAGCCTCATAATTCTAAAAAGCAGGAGGCCCAGAAGCTATAACTAGGACATCCCTTTTATATGACTCATGAAGACCTCACTTGCTTTGCAATAGCCAGTCCTGTGACAGCATGTGTGTTGTAGATCTTAGCAACATAGCAAATCTCGAAGGACCCTGAGTGAAATCCCTCTCCGTGTGCTGCCTACAGAACAGCATGGTGACCACAGGGCACAGCTGAGGATGTGTCACGAGTCAAGTCAGATAAAGCTCAGACTATATCCCAGAAGTTTTGACCCTGTCCTTATCACCCTGTCCATTGCAGAATTGTTTAATTTTCCCAAATGGACCAGGGATTCTTGGCAATGGGGCCTTCCCTGATCCTACCCCACCTTCAATTTATCCTATTGCTTCTGCACCTTCGGATTTCACCATGTGATGGGATCACGTCCGGGGGAAATGGAAAGATTCAACTTTCAGGTTCACAAAGGAGGCAGCTCAAAGTGCAGCCCTTCCTTGTTGCCTGCCTCCTGGAGAGGTGACTGTCTTGTGATTCCCAGGCCCAGCTCGTACTCGGCTCTGGACCAAAACCCAGGCCTCCAAGAGCACAACTTGGACGTGAGGCCCGTGTTTCAAATTCACATCACTTCCCATCACCAAGGGACTTTGATCTGGCTCCTTCTAAGATGAGATTGGGAAATTCTTATTTTTAATTTAAATTTCTGGTGCCTCAGCGTTTTAACACGATCTCATTCCTGCTTTTTTTTTTCCATCTGCAGCAAAAACCTCGAAACCTGCTGTCACTGCCCAGTTGTTAAAAAAGAAGTCCTGGGCAGATGTTATCGAACTCTACAGAGGTAGGAAGCATGTTCTTTATTAGGGTAGGACTTCTTACTTTTACCAATGTGCTTATCGCCTTTGATAGAGTGATGGGGAAATAGGAGAGACAGAGATGAGGGGAGGGGGAGAGAGACAGAGGAAGAGAGAGAGACAGAGAGAGACAGAGGCAGAGAGACTGAGACAGAGACAGAGACACAGAGAGAGAGAAAGAGAGAGAGAGAGAGAGAGAGAGACTGTATTTTTACATTTTAAAGACCACCTCCCAGGCTGTCTACAGTCTATCAACACCATTTGGAGTCCATGTGATTCACTTTATAATCCCAGGAAACAGTCTCTTCTGCCTCCAAAGCACCACAGTTTAAATTCTAGACGAGTCTAATTGGAGTCAGATTAAACTTATGACACCCACCCCCCATCCTCCCAGACCCCACCAATTATTTCACTAATAAATGCTGTGAAACTCCACATTACATACTCTCTGACTATTTTTAAGCTGAGGAACTCCATTTTCCAAATAGACTGTGCTACTTAACGGACAGTCTCCACAATCCCATCCTCATCCCTGGCACCTAATCTCCATCCCCATAAAGGACACTAATTGTTCTTGCTGCCCCCAAGCTTCCTCCTTGACGCTCAGCCTCCAGTGGGTGCGGCTCTAAATACGCCATCCCGCCCTTGCCAGCAGGACACCTTTTCTCACCACTGAAGATGCTGCACAAGGAAGGAGAACCTAGCATGTGGGCTTCGGCTCGGACCTCTTCCCCACCTCGTACCTTTGCAGCTCCTTTTGAATTTCATGCCAATACCCGGAGCACCATTTTGTGATTTTCCTGCTGCACCAGCAAGATCGCTGCACAGCCTCGACACGTTGAAAGTGACTCCCTGCTCCACTGGGACACGTGGCAGCCAGTGCCCCCACCCCCAGCTGGAATGCCTGGGATTGTCTTTTACTGCAGCGGCATCTTTACAGCTGGGAAGCGACTCCCCAAGGTCTCCGACAGTGAGTAAGTTTCTCACATCATCCTTGGCAATCCCAATCGTAAGTCATCCCCCAAAACGGACAACAAGTCTAATCAATTGCGGCCGCAAGTTCCTCAAGTGCTGAGACGCTAACGTGTCACTTTGCAGCCAGGGGTCGGGTGCACTGTATCTGGGAAACGGGATCCACAGAGGGAGATGAAGACACACACATGCTGAAGACTGGAGATTTACAGATTCAGTGTCCTCAGTATTTTTACAGAAAGTCTGCTTTGCCTCCATAAAAGGCTCAAGTAGGCAAACCAAACTCAGTATCTTTCCCAGAAAGCACAACTAGAAGGATATTCCATCTGGTTAACAAAATAAAGCCACATTACTGTCTCTTTCAAGTCCTCTAAAGCCCTCCGTATGTAACCCCCGCCTTCTAGCCAACACGGCAGAAAATCATCCATGTGGCTCAGATGCTGAGAGCCTGAGAACTAGACCCAGCCAGACCTGAACATGAGTCGCTGTCATGCAGGCTAACTTTGGGCAAGTTAGGTAACCTCTCTGCACCTCATGAAGATAACAGTAATACCAATGTCAAGGGTGTCACATGTGAAGTGACAGCCCAGCATGGGGCACACGCATGTTCAGGATGTGTTAGTGCCACTATGATTATTCACATTTCCTTTTTCAGGGTAGGAAAAAGGTGCGTGGAGTAGGAGCTATGTCAGCCATTCTTTGATGCCGGGGCTCAGCTTGGTGCTTCAGACAGGCTGCCGGCAAGGCCTGAATCAATGCTTGGACACAACCCACACCCCTTCTCCGCCAGGCTGAAGGTGCTGGAATAACAGGGGAGAAAAGGAGAGGTCTTTCCAGGAGTCTGGTGTAGGACACCGCCCTCCCTGGTTCACCAGGACAGTCCCTGTTTACTGCCGCATCCCTTCCTACTCCCGGAAGTGCTCAGTTAGGAGGACAAATGATATGGTCACCCTATTTATGAGCTACCTTAAGTAGCTTTCAGAGCTGTGCTGTCCAATATTGTAGCCACCAGCAAATGTGGCTGATAAGCCCTTGAAATGTGGCTGGTCTGAATTGAGATGAACTCTGCAAGTCTAAAATACATACTGGATGGCAAAGACTTAAAAAAATTAAATTATCACATGAATACTTCTTATAATAGCATACATGTTAAAATGATAATATTTGGCTATATTGGCTAAATAAAAATATAAGTAAAATTAATTTTGCATGTTTCTTTCTACTTATTTGTTTGCGGGCTACGGGAAAATTTAATATGTGGGCTTGTGTTATATTCTGTTGGACATCACTATTTTAGATTTTGAGCGTTGTGGACTGTACACACATCCCTGCTCTTGGACATATGCTGTGCCTGCCATCGAATTTTCTCTTGGGCTTTGGGGGCAAATGTCTTCCCCACAGAACTGTGCCATTATGTCCTTGCCTGGCTGCATCTTCACTCCTAAATCCTTGCCCCTAGGCGTGACTTCTCTCCTTTGCCCCTTGGCTACATGTCATCACATGGATGTTTGAAAGGGAGCCAAATTCGACAAGCCCAAAACATACCCCATCGGGTCCTGAGTTCCACCCGGGGCCTTGCTTCTCACCCCGATAACTACTCTTGCAGTCACCAGACTCCAGACCTTCACATCACCCCTCACTGGCTCTGACTTCTTCCCTCCAGAGACTAAATCAACTGCCAATCTCCCAGGTCACTTCTCTGTCACACCTCTTCTCTGTTCTTGCTACCTCTGTCCACATTCAGGCACCCGTATTCTTTAATAATAAATATTATTATTAAATAATTATTATTTATTATAATTATTATATTAAAAACAAAATAAATGTAATAATATTGTTTTAACATCCTCCAAATGGATCTTCTAGCCTCTCTCAGAACCACCATCTCAAACATTTTCCAAGTGACATCGGCAAGGTCTTTCTACATTTCAGAACTATTTCATGTCTCAACTTAAAAAATGTTCTTGACCTTTCACTGTGTCCAAGTTCTTCATCCAAATTATCAAAGCCCTTGAGAACCCAACCCCAATTTACGGATCCAGCTTAATTCCCTGTTATTTTCCCTGCCTCTCTCACCTACCCAATCCCCACTTCTACCAGACCATATTATTTTACATGAACATGCCCCATGCCCTTTCACCTCTAAGTCTTTAATTGATGCTGCTTCCTGCTGCCAATGTCATCTTCACTGCCTCATCTGCTGTGGGGAGTTCTATGTAACTCAAGGATGCGGTAAAAACCCACATTGTCTAAAAGCTTCCCCAGCCCCTCCCCCAAGGAGAACTGATGTATCCTCCCACATTCAATACCAATAGCATTTTCATCATGGTGCTGCGATAGCACATTCAAGTTGGTTCCGTGTTAGCATCACATATGTGAGTTTTTCCCCTTCCCAACTAGAGGTAGACTTCTTTAATATTTAGGTTATTCATCTTCTGACCCTCCTGTCCCCATGACAACAAGCCCCAATTTCCAACAATCGTTTGAACGGTGCTCAGTCCATGAAGGCAAGTTGAATCAATGACAAATGTGAGCTTAGCATCTTCTTTGGAGGGATCACCTGGCAGCCTTCTTTCAGCTCTGCCCTGGGAGAATTCCTTGAGGGTAGATGAGGAGGGGCCAGACCAAAGTGGCATTTAAGGAGAGAAAGGGAAAAATTAGGTTGTGCACATCTTTCTAAGCAGATTTTCTAATTATGCTACATTAAAATATTTGTTGAATGTGAACTTCAAGAACATTTACTATCGAGATCAAACTTTAGGAGCAGTGAGCTCAGGATGTACTTCAAACACTGTTTATTCCACAACTTACACCTTCTTTTCCTTCATTACAGGTATGACAGGTGCCTAGAGGTAGATTCAGTTCTTCCAACCACACTGATGATGGAATGGTCATTAGAGGCCGCGAAAAAGGGAAAGTTTCTGAAGAAAGATGAAATTACACTTATATTAGAATGTCAGACAGGACCTTGCATGAAAAGAGACACAGATCCAAAGGGAAAAAAAAATAGAGGAAAAAACCAAACCCAAACTTGAGGTCCCCCCACTGTAATAGAAAAGCTGATGCTTGGCTTTCAGGAGCGCTGGTCGCGTGTGTGTTGAATTACAGGCAATTACCAGTGGTCTCCCTGTTGGGCCTGAGGAATTTTGAACAGCGTCAAAGGGAAATATGATCTTTCAGAGGGAAATCCTACTGCATCTTTTAACCCTGGGCCAACTCCTCTGGGGTGATGATGTAGTTTACTTTTGATGATGCATTTTATTTCCATGATGCATTTTATTCTTGAAGTCTCACAAACAGTTGTTGGTGAAAGTCGAGGTAAGGATAAATATGTCTCCCAGGTCACGTGTTTTGAAAAAGCCAAACTGGGCCTGTGACACTGCTGAGTGATTCTGAAGACCGAAGTTAATCCGGCTCCATGTCTTCTCTGCCATCCGGCAGTCAATCCACAAGGAAGGAAGCAACATTTTTGCATAAATCAACTGTGTGTTGCTCACCACCATGAACTCGGCGTGCAAGACCGCGAAGTTTGGTCTGATTCTTCAAAGAAAATGACACTTTGGTCAATGTGATTTTGGTTATACTTCATTATATTATTATAGTCCTGAGAAATGGTACATTAACATATAAGCATCAAGACACTGAACATGTACCACTTAAAAATAAGGGAGACCAGGGTGGTTCAAACCCTCCATTGGGCCGGGCCAGCTGGAGGGCAATGGACACTCTTCCACCTAAGGCAGTGCCACCTGGGCTGATTAGAGCTGGCTTTGTTCAACTCTGTTTTCAGTCCGAATCTACAACAGAAACATACTGCACTTCTGACTTAGATGGAATGAAGTTTATTGAGGAAGAAAATGGAAGCTAAATACTTTAAGAATGGCTCTTTCTAGGTTCTTATTTTCCAGGTTGGATAAAAATTTTGACACTAACTAAATGTGAACCGTGGCCAAATAGCTTACCATTTCTGTGCTTCGGTTTCCTTATGTGCAAAAAATGAACATATGAGCACACGCTGCTCCCAATCGCCCAAGTCCCATCAGTGGACACTGAAGAACTATCAGTGGTTTGTGTTAGACAAACCACACCCCTGTACAAATATGCTAGATGAAAATCTCCCTTGAGTGTTTACACAGAGTTTCATAAAGGGATGATGTTGTGAATGAGCTCCTACGTTAGAATAGTTCAGGGAAAGCATTTCAGTCTGTGATAGTCCGGTGATATGAAGTTGGAGTCTCCTTCAACTCTGGCTTTAGGGCATGTGAAACCCATATTGCATGTTCTGCTCTCAAGTTTTTTCCCCCTACATTTAGACCAAGAGCAAGGGACTATTGCTCCATAAACTTCGAGAAGACAATTTAAAAAAATACCCAGTACCATATTTGGGGATACTGATAACCACTGCTGGAAATTTAATCTGTCCATTAATCTCCTTTTTCATCATCGTTTCCATCTTAATGTTTAAATAAGCAGAGGCTCAAAGCACCAACAACTCCTGCACTTAGTACATTCCTACTCTGCTTGTCACATAAAGGCACAGTCTTTGTTTATGAAAATGCCTTTATCTGATTGTATCTTGGATTTCTTCCCATTCCTAGTCTCTGGAATACTTCCTGGTAGAGAAGGATGGTCCACAAAAGTTTGTTAAAGGAGTCACAGGATGACCGTACCATCATGAGTAGAGAAGGCACACGAGTCCTACATGAGAAGCAATTGATCTTGGCAACTCTGCTGAAAATCCTTCTCCTCCCCCAGCTTGGAGGCACTGAGAAGGCCACTACTGACCCACGAGTTGTCCCTTGGGAGAAAATCAACCTCTGGACTAGACATTGCTTCTCAGTGGCCAACAAGATGTTCATGTGTTGGGTAAAGGCAAACTCAAAACAACTTGATATTGGTCAAAGGAAGCAAAAGAAGACAGGTGATAAACCTACATTAACCAAAAATGCCAGATGAGGAACAAAAACGTCTACTGATGGTCAAATGGAATCTCTCACATTCAAGTTTCATCGTTTTAATAGTGAATGAAAGCAGAGGAGCCTTTATTCCCGCAAAACAAAGAGAATGTTGGCTAACACCTTTGCCATTTTGTTTCAAAGTATAGTAAAATTTTGGGCACTCTCTCTACCCCAACTAGCTTCTTTCCTTGGCTTTTATGTGGGCAGGGTTGTTGTAATTTCTCTGTTCAAATAAAGTCTGTAGAAAGCCACAAAAGGAGATCTGGACCCTACAGCTTAACGGATTCTGGAAAGCAGCTGGCTTGTAACATGAGTCATTCCAGCCAAGGCTGTCTCTTTTGTATGTTTTTCTCTGACCTAAAGAGTGGGTTATTGGATGTCTTCTGGCAGGTGCTATGGGATTAAGGAGGTAGCTGCTCAGAAACAAACTTTGAATTAGCGTTTTTTTTTGAGTTTACTAAGGTAAATATGATCGTTAGCTTAATCTCCCGTATCTAACGTGTCTAACGTGAGGTTCGCATTTAATAGTGAGGTTTAAAAATATTGATTGGCACGTGCATCTATTATTTGTGTATAGATCTCTGTGCTTTTCTCCGAGTTATATTTTAGTGTTAATTATGAAATTTCCAGTGCATTCCTATTTATCAGGATCTGAACATTACAAAAGCTCAAATATCCACATGATTTTGCCTTTTCTGCCATTATGAGAGCAAACCTAGTGGAATATTAATGAACTTACAGTGTGGGCGGGGTTTAAGTCACTTTTAAAGCGATATTACAAGGTCTGTGGGATTCAGAACAATCACCCCCCACCTCTAATTCTGGGTCACAATAAACTAATAGATTTTCATATGATAACTCTCAGGTATTTCTGAAGATGTCTTGGGTTTCTGAATCATGGAAGAAAGATTAACTTAGGTGTCAACTCTGTCAATATACCTAGGACTCTAGTTTTATATGCACATATTTTACATACATATATACAAGATGCAGGCTAGGATCTATTTGTATATGTCATCACCACCATCACAGCACTCAATTTACCAAAAGGAAGGAGCTTATGAGGAGAATTTGGGAAGAAAATAACAATAAGTTATTGGCTGGTAAGGAGAGACAAAAGAAAGGGCAAAATAGAGCTTTTTATACTTTAGAAAGTATAAAATATCAGATTTCAGATCTAAAGATCTAGGTTCAAACTTCAACTCCTCCTCACAGAAACTAAGCAGGACCTTTGAACAAACATTTAACCTTGAAGAGACCCATTTATACATCCATACAGTGAGACAAGTAATTAAGGCCAGCTCTTTGTCACAGGACAGTGGGGAATAAAGGGGGTCTTTCTAGTGCAAACTTTTTGTGCACTCTTAAGTAGAATCAGGCTCTGCACACTTTTTTTGGTAAAGTGCCAGACAAAAAATACCTTAGGCTTTGTGGATAAGGTTCAACTGTGAAATTGTAGCAAAGGAGCAGCCACAGACAACGTGTCAATAAAGGGGTGTGACTGTGCCAATAAAAATCTATTCACAAAATCAAGTGGTGGTCAGATTTGGTCCATGGGCTAGAGTTCCCTGATCCCTGATATAAATGATAGTTCTTGTCATGACTGCACAATGCAAATGTCCACAGTAGAGCACGTTTGCAAATAGATTATCCCAGTCGTAATATACACACTGACATCATTTCCCTTCATTAAAGATGTCCTACCCTTTCCCCTTTCCCTGTGTTTGTAAGTAAATGAGAGTCAATGGAGGTCTACAGGTATAGCTGAATTTTCACCTTGGTATTGAGAGCCGGGCTGAGGCAAAGTATCTAAGAGCCGGTACTTGTATGTTACATAGTCTTACCTAGATACGACTAACTCATAGACACCTTTAAGTATACCTATAAATCTAGCTTCTAATTGAATATCAACTGTTCTGTTCTTTACATATCAATCATGGATCCATAAACAGTAAGGAATGCCTCCCAAAATAAAAGAGCAGCTCTGAGAAGATGAAATGAGAGGGGAAGGGTATCAGAGGTGAGTTTATTAAAGGCTTTCACCCCCAAATTGCAGATGGCTATAATCAAAACAGAATAAAACAATATGAAGCTGATGTCCAGGGATGGTAAGGACTGGGAGAAAACAGCTACCTTGACGCACTTCGGGTTGGAATGTTCCTTGGTGTAACCTTTCCAGAGGGTAACTTATCAGCATCAAAACTCTTAAAAAGTGCTTGTAGCCTCTGAACCAACTTCCATTTCTAGGAATTTATCTTAAGGAGTAATCAGAAATCCACCCAAAGATTACGTTCAGGGATGTTCAGTGTCGAATCAATCATTATAGTAAAACATTGGAAACAATCTAAATTACCAGAGATTTAAGATTGGTTGAATAAGTTATGTGTCATGAAAATCCGTGCAATAATTAAAATAACATTTTAGAATAATTGTTAATGGCACAAAAGTGCTCTCAGTATTTTTTAAGAGATAAAAGGAGTTTATAACAAGGTCCCACTGTATAGCACAGGGAACTCTACTCAATACTCTGTAATAACCTATAGGGGAAAAGAATCTGAAAAAGAGTGGGTATGTGTATATGTATAACTGAATCACTTTGCTGTACACCTGAAACTAATGCAATATTGTAAATCAAGTATACTTCAATATAAAATAAAAATTAAATTAAAAATAGTTTATAAAGTAATACTTCAAACGAGATGTCAACTAAAAATTATGCTTTAAAGGACACCAAAATTTTAACAAGGGGCAGGGATAATTATTAGGATTATAGATGATGCAAACTTCTTTACACATTTCTGATTTTTCAAAATTTCTCCAAATAACTTTTTAAAATGTTTTTTTTGGAGTATAGTTGATTTACAATGTTGTATTAGTTTCAGGTGTATAGCAAAGCGAATCAGTTATATACATACATATATCCACTCTTTTTTTAGATTCCAATCAACTTTTGAAGTAAAAAAGAAAAATAAAACTTTATTTAAAATCCAATACTGTGATTAACCAGAGTCAGCTGAATTTTAGTTAACTGGATTTTTTAAAAAAAGAAACGGACAGTCTCCCCAGGTATTTAAGAGTACAGTTTTCACACTGAGGACCACACAGAATCAGTCTACTCTTTCAATCTCCTGCAGCTACTGAATTATAGAGTGGTAAGCCCTGCTCAGCTCATGCCATATAGACTGCATTAGGAATCAGACAACTTTCCTTCTGGTCCAGGATCAAGTCTAAGCCTTGAGCACATTTCATAACTCACTGTTTCAGTTTCTACAGCTATAAAAAGGCGTTAATCATCTTTGCTCAGTTTACCTCTAAAGAGTTGCTGGGAAGCTCAAGCATGACGGGTATGTAAACAAGAAAAGAAGACATAAGATTACAAAAAATAATGGTCCCTTCCCTCAATCAATGGTTACATAATACTATATGTAGTATTTAGACAGGAAATTGACCTTAAAGATTTTAGAGTGGTGGTGAGGAACAGGGTAGAAACAGAAGAAGTTTTCTGGCCACCTTCGAGTCGATCATACGATCCAATTTGCCCGACTCTTCCTGAACCTCCTACTTAATGCAGGTTTTACTCTGCTGAGGAAAACGGGAAACCAGAACTTCCTTCTAGGAACCCAAGTTATGTTGTCCTCAAACCCATTTGCAAAGGTAAAAACGTTCAACTCAAACTTCTGGTCAAATTCCAGCCTAGGTAATTCTGACCTGCCAAAAATCTCCCCGCAGAGAATATGAAGACACGTGGGAGGGCGGGAGGGGAGATCCTGAAGGCTGACAGCCTTGGCCGTGATGAGGAAGGGGCAGATGGAGGTCAGTCTAGCTCCCCAGTCTCCAAAACAGGTCTGGGGGAGTCAGGTCTCTGGTACGTCCTTCTGTGTTTGCACCTTAAGCTTCCTGAACAGCTTCCAGCCCTGAACCCTGGAGCATGCTCGTGTACACACACACACACACACACACACACACACACACACAATCCATGATCCCTGGAGCACTGAAGACGAGTCAGGCTCTTTCCTCATCATCAGGGCATTGAAGACCCAGAACCATAGCGTGTAAACATTTCCTCTAGAATCCGTGGAGGAAACCACTTGCCCAGCAGTTTTGAGGCTCTCTGCTTTTGCTAACAGCGATCCATCTTGGCAAACCAGAGCCTCCCCGTGCGCATGGCCAGTGCATCCCTGGGGCTCTGCCTTCAGACCACAGGTGGGCTCTAGCCCTCCCTGCTGGGGGCAGGAAATGCTCTCGCGTGAGCTGCACAGCCCTCAGCTGCTTTTGTGGACACATCACAGCACCTGAGACGCTGCATGATCGTGGATACTGTGTGTGTGTGTGTGTGTGTGTTTCCCCAGCTCCACAGAGACGCCTCTGGTCAGAGCTGGGCCAGTCGCCAGCTACACAGGGACACCTCTGGTCAGAGCTGAGCCTCCCGGGATTTCCTGCAAGCTTCGCTCCAGGTCCGGGTGGCAGAGCTGACACTGCACAACCCACACAGCCATCCTGTGGGAACTGTGGGGACGAGTGGGTGTCCAAGTCCTCACAGCTTGGGGGAAGAGGGAGAGAAAACAGCTAATGGGGGAGAGTAGGTCAGAGCAGAGACTCTGAGGCCAATTGCCCAAGATTGTCCACTGGCTCTGCCTTTCTCCAGCGGGGAGACCCCGGCATCCTGAATCCCGTGCATCTCAGTTTCCTCACCTGTAAAATGGGACCATAATTCTACCTGACTCAAGGGGTTGCTGTGGGGATTAAAGGAGTTAATATATATAAAGCACTTAGGAAGAGGTACTATGTGAGGACCTGCTATTATTATTATTGTTGTTGTTGTTGCTGTCAGAGGAAAGTCGACAGGATATTTTAGGCTGTTTTGTTTTGTTTTGTTTTGTTTTAGCAGGAGAGCTCTTGGGCGTATGTGTGAGTGGAGAGGGAGGGACTGATGGGCAGTTTCAACGTGCAGGTGGGGGCTGGGCTCATGGGGGGAGGTGCAGGGAGCTGGGCGTGGGGAGTGCAAGTCTGTAGGTGAGGATGCAGGTCTGGCTGCCCAAAGAGAGGGGCAGGTGGGCCGAGGGGGAGGAGCAGCAGCCGGCAGAGAAGAGGCAGGGAAGGAAGGGGCGGCCTCAAGATCAAATAAAATGAGCTTGGAACCCACGAACTGCCGGACTAGGCTTCTGGGCTGAGAGTCGTGAAGGCGGTTGGTAGTGTCGGTCCCTGGCTGGAGTGTAGATGCTCACAGGAGTGGAGGGAGGCCAAGGGAGGGGCAAGAGCATAGTTAAGTGACCCATCATGTGATCTGGGCAGAGGGGACAGCCAAAGCAGCAGTGGTGGGGCTGGAAGTTTCCAGAAACTGACCAGTGGCCCCTGTTAAGTGGTTGTGTGAGTTACTGGGGAGGAGAGTGCTGGGAGGCACAGGCGTGGGAGGGTGACTAAGAACCAGATGCCAACAGCACGTGGAATGAGGCAATGGGCTCGGGTTCTGTAGGCACCGAGACAAGCACACCCAGCTGCTCCAGCCCTAGTCTGCATCCCATGGCCCATTATTAAAATGAGGGAAACACAGAAAACAATTATCTGAATCAGTTATCCAACATCTGTCCTCTTCTGTGAGAGGTAGAACATGAATCTCAAAAACCAAACCTCAATCAAGGACCCTCAACCTGACCTTGACCTTCCTCAGTGACCTTCCCTTCCATCCTCTGCTTCATTCTGAGCAGCCGTCCTTGTGAGGTCAGGGTCTCATTTTCCTTCACACCCCTCACGTTTCCTTCTGTGGTGGATTCTCGAACCTGCTGACTGATGGGCTCCAACCTGCACGGACACACGGGCATCCGAGTGGATTTTCCCTTCAGGGAAGTGCTGTGCATGGGGGTGGGGGGTTACAGAGGGAGGCTCCATGTGCAGCCAGCCCTGTCTCTGCCACTCAAACTGTTTGAAAGACTCCCCTCCCGGCCTCTCAAAGGTGGCTTGTGAGTTACACAGGACATCAACGTCATTAACGGCATTTCTTAGTTTTTTAAAAAATACATTTTATTGTCCATTCACAGATCCCCATGAATTGTGATATCTTTTAAAAGTCAATCAGCATTTGAAGGAAGATTTTCTTCCCTACCTCTCTGAAGATGTCCACCAGAGATTCATTTTCAACTGAGAAGATCACTGAACAGATCTCCTTATGTATGATCTGGTCAGCTAATCCCAATATGTGCATGTCCTAAGGTACTAATAAAAGGAGGATTTGCCATTATATCAGTTTGGGCAAGAGAGTTAAACATAAATAGAAATTTTTTCATTCCTGCAAAACTTCTGAGAACCTTTGATGTACCAATGGGCCTTGTGACTCTTCCAGAGGGGGGCTTTGTGGGCAGCAGAAACATATCTGCTGTAAGCATCTCTGTGATCAATGTTCTGGGGACCCTCCTTTGGCAAACATCACTTTGGTGACACCCTCTCACCCTCTGGATGAAGCACGTGCCCAGGAAAGTAAGGTGACTTGGCCAGACCCACAAAGCTAGTGAGTCCCAGAACCACGATTAATGCAAAACCACTGTGAAGTGTGCATCCCTTTGTCATAAAGATTTCATCCCTGGGAGGACTGTGCACCTTTTCAAACGGACCACTTTGAATGAGAAAATATCCCTGTGTATAGGCAGGCTTGTCCCTACCTGCCTATGTATTTGGGCTACAAGCCATCTCTTGATTGGGCACAGAGAAGGCAGTAGGACGTTTGAGATGTGGCTTCCTTTGGATGGTCTGGGTCGTCTGCCCCAGGGTGGGTATCAGGACCCTCAGAAGGCCACAGGGAGGGGAGCGCAGCCAAAGAGACTTGCACAGGAGAAGAAAGAGGAGGAGAGAAACAAGCTAAACCTATTTGCATAATTTGCTTGTGTTCAAGAAAGGAGTTGACCGCTACTCCTTCCTCCTCCAGCACATGGTGCCTTTATCTTGGGACCCAGATCTTCACTGACTTCTGCAGTTGGCATGTGATGGGGGCCAGCCCATAAACCTAATTCCCACATATAACCTTATTGTAATAGAAAACTTGACTCAGGCTCCTAGCGACTGACTCATCAGTGCTCTTCAGGAGAGAAGTTGTTTATGAGAATCAGGGGACATCCTGCAACCCTTGCTCCAGATTTGCACCTTCACCTTGTAGCCATCTCCCACGCGCGAGTAAGGCAGGGGCCTTGGAAGACGATGCTACATTGGGTTGCAGACGGAAAGCAATGGAAATATAGTTAACTACACCGAAGGCTTGTCCTTGGCAAACTCACCAAATAGAAATTGTTTCTAACCTGCCCAGCATCCCAGCTTTGTCTCCTTCCCACTGGATGGCTCTTTGCAGGCTTCCGAAGCTGTGATTAGGTGCTCAGGCTACTTGAGCAGTTCTGAAACCTGAACCACCATCAAGGGCACTCTTATTAAATAAAACTCACACCAAAGTTAACCTAATATGCATACAATGGTTTCTGTAATTGCTATTGTGCTGTGTGGTACGGAGTTAAACAGCTCGTATGTTGGAGTCATAAAGTCCCAAGCATAACTCTCTGCTGTGTCATTAAATAGCTCTCGACCTTGGGTGATCTCTTCACCTCTCTGAACCTTGGTTTTGTCATCCCTAAAATGGGGACAACACCTACCCCATTGAGTTCTTGTGAGGTGAATGGGAGATGATGCAAGTAAAACACTTCTTCCGTCCAGGGCTCGGAATACAGTAGGTGCTCAACAGATGCACCTTTGCTTCCTCCTTCTTGTTTGATCATCAGCCACACGTGGCAGGCAGTTGAGTTTTGTCCAGTTAAGCCTTGTCGTGAATGTTCTTGTACTTTTTATGAGCACCAATGTTTGATGTTCACACCTGGACCATCGCTGCCTCCACCCCCATCTGTGTATCTCACTACAGGTTAGAATGGCAAGTTCTTTCTACCAAGGGGACATGGACGGTCTTAATAAAGCAGGCCTAGTCCTTCCAGGCCCATGAACCAAGGGCCAATGCACTTACTTCAGAACCCATTTCTGGGGCCAGGAGGATCCAGCCATAAAGGGGTCAAATCAGGAGCCCTTGGGGACCTCCCAATGCTCCCCCAAAGCACCCATGCATCCAGACCTCTTTCTTGTCCTCCCACCAACGGGCTCTAAGTGAGCAGCCTGAGGGGCTCTTCTTTTTTTTTTTTAAAGCTCTTTATTGGAATATGACTGCTTTACACTGTTGTACCAGCTTATGAGGTACACCAAAGTGAATCAGCTGTATTTATACACATATCCCCATATTCCCTCCCTCCCTCGACTCCCCCCACCCTCCCTGTCCCGGCCCTCTAAGGCATCATCCATCATCGGGTTGATCTTCCTTTGTTATACAGCAACTTCCCACTAGCTATCTATTTTACAGTTGGTAGTATATGAAGGGCTCTTACATCATACTCTCTGAGGCTTAAGCCATGTGGACGTTCTCTGTGTGTGTCTGGGGGGCTGATGCAGGATGCCCATGGCCTTGGGACAGAGTGGGAGGCAGTGAAGCTCAGAAAAGGCTGAGTGACAGTGAGAGAGCAGGTGATGGGAGGGGATGAGGGATTTAAGTGGAAGAGAGGTGAGCAGGTGGGAGGAGTGGGTGGAGGGGACCTTCCTCACAACTCCTCCGGGCTCACCTGTGATGTAGGAGGCATGAAGGGGGCAGGGCCTGTGCCAGCCTTCCTTTCCCTGTACCCAGACCTTCTCTACTGCTTAGGATGAGAAATGCCTTTGGTAGGAGCCAAGCCCTTCATTCCACAGTGAAATCATGGACTTCTGGATGCGCTGATACCCCAACACAAGTGGGCTTTATCTTTAAATGATTCTCAGAACCTGTCTGGTTCTTCAAGAGTGAAGAACACAAAGTTGGATGTAGTTGGGGAGCCCTGAGCATATAAAGGGGTCTGGAGGAAGAGGAGCAGAATCTAAACATCACCAATTTGCAGACGGTTGGAACACCACCCTTAGGTGAGGGATCAGGCTCATTTTTATCCACGTCTGAACCAGAAAGTCCAAGCTGGACACTGTGAGAAGGAACCAAGCTCAACTGTGGAAAAGTGCAAGAATACTGAAATGGATATGAAGACGTCCGAGGTCAGGTTGTCATGATGCCCTGTGTGACTTTGGACAAGTTACTTGATCTCTCTGAGCCAGGAGGGGCTGATCTATGAAAGGGGCAGGAAACAAGTGGGTCCTGAAGTCTGTCTTGCTGTGACTTGCTCTATATTTGGGGACCTACTCAAGCCCTGGGGAGCCTGGTCCTCAATCTTTCTCATTGTTCTGTGTCTCCAATTAACTTTTATCATAACCAGCTTTCAGGGAGGGATCTGTGAGCCCTTCACTCTGGGTACAAATGACCAGCAACCCTTCCAGAGAGAGAACTAAAGTCTTCAACTAAAGAATGGAAGTTGAACAGTGGAATTGTCCTTGAGTAATTTGATTATTAGGGTGATCTGATATTATCAGAATTACTACTCAATTTGGGGCTAGATTAAGGCATTCTAGGCATATGCAGGTCCCCAGGTGTGTGGCTTGGTCAGCGGATTATTTTGAAGCAGGCACCTCTTCCTCTGGGCAGTCACATACCACACTGACCAGCCAGGGGAGCCCAGGCTGGGATTTCAGCCTCCACTGTCCCCTCAGCTGGTTGCCTTGTGCAGTGCCCAACCTGCTCAACTATCTGTAGTGAACCCACATGAGGTGAGGAGCCTGTCAGGCACAGGGGCTTATCTTAATCTTTCTGGGGTCCTAGGACTTAGTCCAGGGCTAGCTCTCCAAGGACCCTTAGCCAACTTCTGTTGTTTGAATAAAGGCAACTTAAAAGAATAGATATATGTATAAGTATAATTGAATCACTTTGCTGCATACCTGAAACTAACACAACACTGTAAATCAACTATAGTCCAATATAAAATAAAAATAAAAAAAAAACAAACAACAAAGACATATTGTATAGCACAGGAACTACATTCAATATCTTGTAATAACCTATAATGGAAAAGAATCTGGAAAAGAATATATATATATAATATATATATAATATATATTAAATGTATGTATGTATAAATGAATCACTTTGCTGTACACCTGAAACACTGTAAACCAACTATACTTCAATTAAAAAAATAAATTTAAAAAAAAGCAGCTTGATTTGCTTTTGGATTTGGAGGAAAGCAGGGAATAATTTCACCTGGACACCTTCAGCTCAAGTTTCCATGATCTCTACTGCCTGGGGGTGAAGTCCTACTCCCTGGCTTAGACTGGCCTGGACTAATTTACCCTGGCCCCGCCAACCCGTCATGACCTCCCCACACCATACTCCCCTTCAGTCAAAGTGACCGGCTCATCATACTCAACCACGTACTCAGCACTTCCTGCCTTGCATATACTGTTCCCCTTTCCTGGATAACTCTTCCCTGCTCTCCTCTGAATATTTAAATCCTGACTTGGCCTGAGGCCTCTGTAATGGCTCCAGCCACATTGTGACCTGCCAGTTCTTTGAATTGCCATTGCATGACTGCAGGTACCACTCAGTCCCATACAGTTTTATGACAGCACCCTGCTATTCCATGCGTGCATGTCTTTTGTCCCCAACCATTGTGTAACTGCTGGGAGCAGAAGCTACACAGGCCTCTTTTGTGTCTACAAGAGGCCCGGAATACTGTCAATGTGCAGAGCAAGTTAGCCACAAAATGATAAAAGGTGCTAATGCTTAGGAAATGATTTAGCGTGTGTTTTTAAAAGTCCTAAAGTTCTTTGGAAAAATACTGAGATTACCTACACTTGGGTAAAATGTTCTGGGATCACAGTAAGTAAATGAAGTGAAGTTCCTTCAGATCCCAGGCTTTTGCAGGTCCTATGGGGTCATACGGCACAGTCCCTGCCCTAGAAAGATGAGTAAGTAGCTATATTCAGCAACCATCCAGGGAACGGGATTGACAGACATCCGCCCAGCCAGCCTCTTGCCTGGTTAATCATAAATCCGAGACCGTCGCCAGAACGAAGGGGCAGTTAATATTGCCCTTTGTACATGGTCTCACTGGGAAACCCATTTACTGTTTGGCTGGCACACGGCACCAACTTTCTCCTGCACCCAGAATATTCTAGCAGAGGGCTGCTTATCAGCAAGATGTCATTTTCATGGCAAAGCAGGGCACTGTGAACAAATGGCAAATGGGCCATTTGCACAGTCTTGGGTGTGTACCCGGAGGCTAGGATTTCCCAATTTTAGGTTTTTCAAACACAGAAAACATCAAAACAAGTCATGTCCTCCCCTCAAATGATTCAATATTGTATATATAGCAAAGAAAGAACTGAAAAAGTATTATTCCCTAAATCCTTAAAATTTAGAAGTGGTTTTAAAATAGAAATAGTGTGGCCATTGGGATTGACATTACACACTATTGCTATCGTGTATAAAACAGACAGCGGATGGGAACATACTGTATAGCACAAGGAACTCAGTGCACTGTGGTGTCCTAAATGGGAGGGAAATCCAAAAGGAAGGGGGTAAATGTATACGTATGGCTGATTTTTGCTGTGCAGTAGAAGCTAACACAACATTGTAAAGCGACTATACTGTAATAAAAGTTAATTAATTAAAAAGAACTAGATAGAGGTCATGTTTGTACAACATTGTGAATGCACTAAATGCTACTGAATTGTTCATTTAAAAATGCTAATTTTTTGTTATGTGGATTTCACCTCAATAAAAAGTTAAATGAAAATAAAAAAAAAAAAGGAATAATGTGATTTTGTATCTTCTCTATAGAAAGTTTTTGTCATTTCCTCCTAGACCTTACTCTCCAGAGAGCCTGGAAACACCCAGAATGGTCTCTTGTGCAGTTTCATCACAGAATGAGCCACCTACTAGCACACATGAATCTTGGGCTGCAATGGCCCTCAGTAGAAAACACAGTGATTTAATGGTGGGGTTTAGTCTGCCCTCACTTAGAAAGTGACCGCTAAAGAAAGATTGACTGATCCTGATTTCTGAGGGATGTTACTGAGGAGCTTTGTCAAGTTCTTGGCAGAGGTGAGAACTGGGAGGAGAAAGTGAAAGGCCCTGAGACTTGAATGGGCTTGGTTATGCAGAAGAATTTCCATGTTCCCCAGAGAAATGTAGGCCCTCTGTCCTGGTGGCTTTCTCAGTCTCAGTGTCATCTTGAGGACTGGGAAGAGGAAGCTGCAAATGTCACCTGTCGCTGCACAGACCTCCTTCTCGTACCCCACATTCCATCTCTGTTTTAGAATTAAGCCAGGACTGATTCTCTGTGGGCTAGGCCGAGGTGTGGGTGGAAATCTTGATTTTAAAAAATAAGTGACAAAATTAATTGAGTCTGTGGATGTCTTAAATCTGCCCTTAAATAGTGACAGAAATATAATTAACCTACCACGTTTACTTTTTAAAAAAATATTGATTGGAGTCTAGTTGATTTACAATGTTGTGTTACTTTCTGCTGTACAGCAAAGTGAATCAGGTATACATATACTTACATCCACTCTTCTTGAGATTCTTTTCCCATATAGGTCATTACAGAGAATTGAGTAGAGTTCCCTGTGCTAAACAGGAGGTCCTTATTAGTTATCTATTTTACAGATAGTAGTGTAATCTACAACTTTTAAAAGAGGACTTTGCTTCCAGGAATCTCACAGAAGGTTCTAATGTGAGTCTGTCGGTGGCCTTTGAGAAGGGTGATGTGAAGGCCACTATTTCTTCCCCATAAGAACGGGTTCAGGCCTATCTGTGACTCATCAGAAAGCTTCACTAGGTCTGGATGGAGGTGGGGAACGAGGTGCACAGAGGACTTTGAGGCCTCACACTATTCCCAACTTACCTCCTTGCTGGCTGATAGCTGCGCCTGGGAGTGACAGTGGGGGAGCTGGGGACATATGTGGCTTTTCTCAAGAAAGAATTCCATGCCTGGCAGAACCCACTGGGTACCTTGTCCTTGGGTTTTGGGCTACACTTAGGCAAGGTGGATTTGAACCCAGGAGACAGCCTGTCTGAGTTGGAACTCGAGACTCTGGGCACCAACCTGCGCCTCAGTTTCCTCATCTGTAAAATGGGGATAACAACCGTATCTACCATGTGAGGATTGCTTTGAGGATGACACGAGTTACCATTTGCAAACATTAGGACAATGCCTGGCATGTAGCAAGCACGATATAAGTGACTGTGAACTAAGCAACTAACTAAATAAATGAGATGGTCCTAACCTGCTAGGCAGTGATATTTTTTTCTCTATTGGGGAAATTTTGTTTGTTTGCTATTTGTTGGATAAGCAATGATCACAGAAACTAGAAACATAGCCACCTAAAATGGGGGCGGGGGTTGGATAGTCTGTGTATTTGTGGGTGTATCCATGATAGAAATATGCCAACCCAAACTCTACTGCCCCCCCCCATTTCAAACACCACAGCAACTGAGAAATAGACCCTAAAATCAAATGGAAATATAATGTGTCATCATTTTGCTTGCAGAGATGGGTGGGAGGATGGTACTTAGTTCTAAGTCCAGCAGTCCAGCTGGGTCTTCCTGCAGTCTCTGCCCAAGTGAGGCCCATAGGAAAGCACCCCCAGGGACCCACAAAGCCAGCCACGGGGCCTGAATTCCTCACCCCTGCTGCGCCATGAGATCTACTGTAGTTGGGGAAGGAGCAGGAACTCCGGAAGGCCGGCCTGCCTGGGGCATCATCCCAGGAGACAGGAGCAGAAAGACACGCACCCATTTCAGGCAGGCTGGTCTCAATGGTCCCCATCAGATGCGCCTCTCCTCCCACAGCGGGTGGGGAACGGAGGGAAAAGGAAGGTCAGAGCCTTTATCTCCATGTTTCCGAGAGGGAGGGAGTTCCCATCTATGAGGATGGCAAGAGCTCCAGGAGCAGGTGAAAGTAGTCACCTAACCCTAACCCTAACCCTAACCCTAACCCTAACACAGGAACCAGTGAGAAATGCATGTTTTTATTTTTTGACACTATCAACCTAAGTATCAAAAGCAGTTTGCTGAGGGATCATCGTTGTCTAATCTGGATTGGGCAACAGGTTCGCGGGTGGCTGAGATGGCGTGTGGGTAATAGCAACTCTCCTGAGGGAGCTGCTTGGTGGTCCAGTGGTTTGTGGACAGCCCTGAAGAAAGGAGTGTGGCTTATCTTTGAACAGGATAAACGGAGTGGAAGGGTCTATATTGGGTGTGTAAAATCAAGGGGGAGGCAAGAGTTAGGGTCCAGGGGACAAAAAGATTCCGTCTTGGCCTTGCTTTTGATGGAGCCCGTGGTCCTCTCAGACCCACCAGGATGGCCTGAAATGCATCTGATGTTGAAGGAGAGCCTGTAGCTCTTTCCTAGACCTAAATCAGCAGGTCCTGGGGAGGACTGAACAACCAGCTCTCCAGGACAAGATGTCTGATGGGGCATTTGCAGATATCAGCGCTCACCCATCGATACCATCCCCCCACTGCAGCAGCTGTCCATGATGGGGTGTTTCCACCATTTAGAGACAACGGGTGTAAATGATGCCATCATTGTAAACTGTAGTAAAATAATCCCACAGTGACGAGTTTCGAGTATTTATCACATGTGTTGTAAAATAATTTGTTGAACTCCAACCTTATATAATTTCATTTTGAATGATGGCTGTGTTCAACTACCAGCATGCAAAATTCCTGAAAATTTGCAAGAGGCTCTTGTGAGATGAGTCAGGCGTGACATGTTCGAAACCCATCTGTCCTTGCTGTAGGAAGAAGAGGCCACAGAGGTTTCCCTTCTCCTTCTGTGATTCTCTCTCCCTCCCAGTTTGGCAGGCAGATTGGGCTGCATTCGGCTGAAGCAGCAAGTAGGGAGGTCTGCCAGTGACCCACTGTTCTTCCCAAAGAGACGCTGAGGGGCCCTTTGTGCCCAGCTGAGCAGCTCTGCTTTCTCTCCCGGCTGCTCCCCAATGCGCAAATGTATCTGGGCATAAATGGGACAGAAGCCTGAGGGTGGGGAAAAGGTGGGGGGGTGGTGCTCAGGAAACAGGCCAGCATTGCCTGGTCCACAGGGTGACTGCTGGGGACTACAGATGTGTAAGACTGAGGATGATGGAAAGAGAATACTGGGGGCATCTGTGGATGCTGGAAATTCCTATATGTCGGGCTGCTTCTTGTGTACACATAGATAATATATAGATAAAATCTAAAATATAAATATATTAGCTACATATGTATATATTAGATATAGATATGTATTATATTAATATGTTAAGGTATATTATTATAATGATTATATTAATATAGTATGTTAATATATTATAATCTATATATTAAACTATTTCTACTATACTATTACAACTAAAGTAATTATATTATATTTTATATAATAATATAATTATATACTAAGTTAAATATTTTATTATATATTATATTAATATATATCATATATTTATATTAAATATATATACTTTACATATTGTATATACTTATATTTATATTAAATATAAATATATGTTAATATATCAAATATGAATAGATACAAATATATACATTTAACTTGGCACATAGCTGCATAGCAAAAGACTACGTTTCCCAGCTTCCCTTATAGCTAGGTGACTCCTAGGTGTTTGTTTAGACAATGGATTGTGAGCAGGAGTGTAGTGGCAGATTTCAGAGCCTGGTCTTAAAGGGAAAGAATAGATCTTTTCTTTCCATATTCTCACTTCCTGCCAGTTGGAATGTGGATGTGATGTTGGGGGCTAGAGCAGCCATTTTGAGCCATGAGTTAAAAACCAGGTGTTAGAGGCAAAGAGACCTGATTCCTTGTGATTATGAAGATCCCATACCAACCTACCCAAACTTCTACAAGGGAGAGAAGCACACTTCTGTTTTGTTGAAGCCCCAATAATTTGGAATCTGTTACAGCAGCCAAACCAATACCCTGATACAGCACAATGTATTTATCAGCTTGCTATTAATGATTAGAGCATGTCTTGGGTATCTCTTAGCATTCCCCAAAAGACTTTACAGAATTTCGATTCACTTTCTGCACCTTATTCTTTTAACTTTTTAAATAGTGAGAATAACTTATAAAGTGAGTACCCAGTGCAAGTAACTTAAGGCTAAAAGTACTACATCATGACATGAGTGCATCAGGCTATTTTTTGGTTTTTGTTTTCTTTGCAACCTGGTGTGGCTGTAAGTTAAAGCTGACTTTTTAGACCCTATGTCAGAGGTTGTAGGCTGGTAATATTGCCTCGTTCAACCTAGATACCTTGCAACTTTATATTTTGGTGATGCTGAAATTCTCAGCATCCAGTTAGAATTCCTTTTTCAGGAGAGCATTCATAGGATGGAGCATATTCTCTAGAATAACTGCAATGTCTGGAACATCAGCAATAGATTTCAATTTTAGAAACAGCCAGAAGCCATTAAAGATGGAGACTAGTGCTAAATAAGGTAGCTAAAGATGCCTGGTTATGCTTGTCTGTGTCAAAAATGAGGTGGGTATAAAAGTCAGGATATTATTTTAGTTGTTTAGTGAATAAACTACCCTGAAAGCCATTTCAAAAGAGCAGCTCCCAAAGGCTTAAAATAATAACGCAACTGGTGGAATGATGGTGTATTTTTCCCAGGGGACTACTTTGAAGGACACTACAATTATAGATGTGTATATTCCAGAATATATAGTTAAAATCAGATCTATTATTTTCTATTCACAATCTTTGTATTCATCTGTCTATGATAACTTTTAAATGAGAAAGAAGTCCACTTAGGACCTTTCAATGAGGTCTGCAAAGCGTATAACAAAAATAATCATGCATCAATTCGGGCAATGGCCCACAAAAGAAAGCTCCTTCTTAAGCTTCAAAGAAAGCTTCATTCAAAGCTCTCCATAGGCCCTTCACCATCAGAGCAGCAGCACCCTCCTTCCCCCACTCCCATGCCCTAGGCCAGTCTTGGGAGACAGTGTTCCCCCATTAGACTGTGTACTTCACCAGTCCTACCTGGCTCATGTCAGCCCATCTCATCCTTTCCTCTGTCCCTGAGAATCAACCACCCTTTGACTTGATTTTTCACTCCTTTATATCATCACACAGTGGAGTTATTCCTTGTTAGAGTCTATACCTAGGTTAGCCAAAATGTATGGGGTGCTCTATTTATGATACTTGGATCAAACAAAAGAACTTCAACCAAGAGACATGGCAATGAAGCAGGAGGCCACACATGAGATAAAAAAGAACAAAAGGGGGACTTCCCTAGTCGCTCAATGGTTAAGAATCTGCCTGCCAATGCAGGGAACATGGGTTCAAGCCCTGGTCTGGGAAGATCCCACATGCTGTGGAGCAACTAAGCCCATGCGCCACAACTACTGAGCCTGCGCTCTAGAGCCTACAAGCCACAACTACTGAAGCCCATGTGCCTGGAGCCCGTGCCCCACAACAAGAGAAGCCACCACAATGAGAAACCTGTGCACTGCAATGAAGAGCAGCCCCTGCTTGCCACAACTAGAGAAAGCCCGCGAGCAGCAACGAGGAAGACCCAAGGCAGCCAAATAATGATAATAATAAAAAAAAGAACCAAAGGTCACAGAAATGGGAACAGGAGCTCCCTAATGAGAGGTGCGAGGAGTGATATCCGTGAAGACTGCTCAACAGAAGAGTTAGCAAATTTGAAGAAGCTTCTAGGAGAGGAAATGGAGAAATGACACGGCCCTCTGGAAATCCTTAAAAATAGGTAGATTCTTATTCACCCAGGGTAGTTGTTCATCATGAACACAGAAACATTAATGGATGTGTGCCGTCTGTTTCTAGCCTGCTTTTTTGGACAAAGAAGAATAACAGAAGCAAATTTGACATAAATTTGAAATTTCAGGACCAGAGCCTTAGTAAGGGTAGCCCAGAGGCCCCAGCAATAACCACACCCCCCTTGGAAGCACAGTGGTCTCCTGCTGCTGTATTTTCAATCAGCCCCAGTAGGAGCCATTTTCTGAAGATCTTCTTTTGTGTATGTGGGGCTTATTCTTTTTACACTCAGAGAAGTCCGCGTTCCTGACTTGAGAACAGTGAGTTTTACAGCTTGTGCGAACCTATTTTCAGGTTAATTCTCAATTACACCCTTTGCCTTGGAGGGTCAAGTCGTTTGGTTTCCAGCGAATCCTGTGGTTGTACCTGTGGTTACCCACCGACTTCTCATCTGCTTTGCTTATCTGATAACAGGCGAATGGGGAAAGAGCTTTTAATATCCCCCAAAAGGGGAAGATTGGTAATTAGTTATTCACCGCAGGGAATCAGGCCAGGTCAGCTTACTCCAAGAAAGAAAACAATCTGGAGGCTGGACTTGGGGGTTCCTTTTACACAAGATTTTGGTCTGAAGAGGTCTCATCTGGATTGCTTTTTCTTTGTCTTTCTTTTCTTAAGCCAGGTCAAAGCATTACACACTGCTGGGGAGAGAGACACTTCCGTCTCTCCTAAACTTTCATTTTCATGACAGTTGTAAATTTCAGCCCCGTCCGAGGTCTGCGCGCGCGCGCGCGCGGATCCGCCGGCCAAGTCGTCCCTGCATCCCTCCTCAGGGAGCCGCCAGGGGATCCTCTAGAAAAAACAGTGGGTGAAGTAACTGAAAGAGCAGCGCAGAGGCAACAGCCAGAAACGGCGGGGACTCGAGCGGCCGAGACAGGAAAGGAGGCGGTGGCGCGGGCCCTGGTGCTCCGCGCGCTGCAGCGACGGAACTTCTGCAAAAGCTGCCCGCCCGCGCGTTATCAGCGGCGCGCAGGCCTGTGGTTTTCTCGCTCTCGCAACCCTGCTTTAACTGCCGGTTTATTTTTCGACAAACAGGATGCCTCCCTCTGAGGCTGTCAGCATCCCAGGCTCTTTGAGAGAAAAGAGGTAGTGCAGCCCCACCCTAGAGGCAAGGCCGGGGGGCTCTGTTTCAAGAGGCTTCCCAGAGAAGCGACAGCCCTGCAGGTGCAGCCGCTGGGAGAACATCAAGAAGGGCGAGGAGGCAGGAGGGGGGGAAACCGGCCGTCCCCTCCCAACCCCCGCCCCTCCCCCGCCCTGCAGCCGATTCCACTGCCCCATCTCTGCAAGCGTCCTGAGGCAGAGAGGCCCAAATCATGGCGGACAGGTTGGAGACAGAGGACAGTGCTTCTCAAACTGTAATGTGCACGCGAATCACCGGCAGCTCTTGTGAACGTGCAGACTCGGATTCCGCAGGCCTGAGATCCTGCACTTCTACCCAGTCTCCAGCGTTGCAGCTGCTTTGCATCAGGGGGCCACCCTTGGAATGGCAAGGCTCTGGGAGATTCCCATCCAACCCTTCTCCATACATTTCTTGTCCCCAGTCTCTGTGCAGGCCACAAACCGCATGCAGAGGATTCCACATTAGAATGAATCCTAATGCAGGCCGCGTGAGTATTTCAGCCCAGCTGTATTTATTCCCGTGACTCTGGTTTAACACTAGCCAACTTGCTAATGGAGAAGAAACTTCCTTTGTGCTCCAGAGGGAAGGGAAGCTTGAAAGAGCCAAGAGATTTCTTAAATCCTAATTGGCAACACCTTCAGGGATTCAGGAGAGTCTAAATTAGGTTCTGAGCCAAGAAATGGTTGGGAGATGGGTGGGACTTAAACTCCCTCGACCAAAAAAAAAAAAAAAAAAACCAACCCCAACCTGGTCAGGGTCTTTCCTATTGATGAAAATATTTGCATCTCACAGTTGAAATTCAACGAACGTCCACATTTTTCAGAAGCTGTCTAGTTCTGTGCAGCAGTGCAGAATTTGGAGCCCATGTTTAAGTATTCCAGACCCAACTGGATCTCAGACTACCTTTAGGATCTTGTGGTGTGCCCTTTAAAGTGTATGTTTTTGAGTCACGTTTAATTAGCACTAAGTATTATCTGAGAGACTAGACTAGGAAATCCATAGTATGTGAATAAGATTGCAAGAGAGGACTCGCAGTCTAGGATGAGTAGGTCCTACCAGGGGCAGTGCTGTCAGATGGAGGAAAAATTCGGCTAAATTTCGCTAAGTTTTTCGGCTGAAATTTCACGAAGATTCCATTTTGACTTCATCAAAACCAGTCACGGGCGTCCTGTTACTGGAGTGTTTCTCAAAGTATGACTAAAATTACAGGGCAGTTAAAATGCAGACTCTTGGGCCCTTGGGCCTTCTGTCTCTCATGGTGTCCAGGGTGGGCTCCAGGAATGTGCATTTTAACAGACACACCAGGGGATTCTGATGTACTGCCTGGTCTGCAAGTTCAAGTCCAGCATTCTTGCTGCAGCATTCAAAGACCTGCCTTCAGTTTCACTGCTCACCAGTGAGCTGAAGTGGCCTCTTCACTGCCCATGAGCCCCTCCAACCCAGTCTGACCAGCTGTCTCCTTTTCATCTCCTGTATCTTCCCAGCCCTGTATAAAATGACTTCTTCTTCTCTGAGCCCTCCTCAGATCACGGTTCCTCATTCAGCAATCAGTTATTTTCCTGCCCTGTGATGGCTCTTGTATTTGGGCTGTGCTGTTCAAGTCTCATTTTGATGCTTTGCTTTGTATCTCTAACTAGATAGTAAGCTTCTGGAGAGACGTTTCATGCCATGTGATCTTTGTATTCCAGACCATTTTCTAACACAGTGTCACATACACATCAACTGTTCGGTAAATTTACCGAAGGGTCATTACTGACATGTTTTACAGTGTGTGAATAACCTGGTACACCAGGTTCTAGGATCAGAAGGAGCTGGGAAGGGAAATGCAGGTGGTGGTGAGAGGGTTGAGAATCTGGTTATACGGTCACAAAAGACACAGAGGAAGTGAGAAAAAGGGAGTGTGGACCCTCACTTATCTGCTTGCTGTATGAATTGGGGAAGGAATTTCTTTTTGTTAAATATAGTTTCCATTCTACTTGAAATCTAGATTATTAAATCTATGCACTGAAGGGTGGGTGTTTGCTTTTCATTCCCATCCCCCACTGGTAGATTTCTTGGGTGGCCTCGGCCCCCCATTTCTTGCTCTGCCTGGCCTCCCTGTTTCCTTCTTGCCCAGTTGGTGGTCAGCTCAATAGCCCCACTCCAAGCTCAAGCTGGAAGAAATTTCAGTGTATGACAGATAGCTAGGCAGATTAAAAGAATGGTAGTAATTTAATGATTTGGCGGAAAGCTATAAACATACCTGTGTTTTAATCCTGACATGGCTAGGGTTATTGGTCATGCAACCTTGTTTATCTTTCTTAACTTTTCTATGCTTCACAATTCTGGTTTTTGTTATTTAAATCCTGAGCCTCCGTGTTTTCATCTTCAAAGTCAGCCTAACAATATTAGCTCACAAGGCATTGAGTGGGTCAAGGTGATAACGTATAGAGACTGCTGAGAGATGCCAGCACTCAGCAGCTTCCAGAAACCCATAGTTCCCTGCTCCTTAGCCCAGGTGTGGATGAATGTCTCCTAGCGTTCTAGGCTAATTTTTGCTTTCCACACTTCACTATCATCTCAACTTCAGGCCCACTGCTCTTCCTGGCCTACCCTTAGCTTCTCTCCTAAGGAAATCTGTCAACCTCTGTAGGAATAGCTTCCTCCTTGGGCTTCAGGCATAGCCCTGTCGGCCATCTGGTCACCCTCAGCCTGGTGGTGCCCCCAACTCTGCTCCGAGGACTCCTTCTCCTTGTCTCCTCTCTCCAGCCTCTGATCTGGGGTCTCTTAATGCGCCATCCAGCCTTGACTCTTCATACTCAGTTCTCTTCTGTCTTCTTCCTTTACCTCCGATGCTCAAAGGCCTACGATAGTCTTCGGACCATCTGTTTAAGGTAATAGCTCTCTCCTTTGATAATACAGAGGTTAGGACCCCCTTTTGTAATATTAAGGTTGCCTAAAATAGAGACTGAACCATGAAAGGACTTGGAGACCCCCAAGTGACTGCTGCCACCGTAATTTCTAAGACCTTTCAGGTTCCCCATGTACGCTTTGACAGGTAATTTTCAGAAGACATGCACAATTGTTTTCCCAATGTCGGGAGGCAAGGAGGGTTGCACTTTCTAGAAAGTAAAGCACCAAGAGGGCATAAAGCGCAGAAATACGTCTCTACAACCATCATTCTGGTGGTTGGATTTCTCAACCTCGTCACTATTCACATTGGGGACCTGATAATTCTTTGTTGGAAGGGAGGCTGTCCTGTGACTTGTAGGACGTTTAGTGGCTTCTCTGGTCTCTACCTCCTAGATGGCAACACACCTCTTCTACTCCCCACCAGCTGTGACCAGTAAAAATGTCTCTAGACATTGCCAAATGTGCCCTGGGGGCAAAACTTCCCCCACACCTCTTACCCTCTCTCCCCAGTTAAGAACCACTGATTTAAGATATTTGAAGCTGATAGACATGGAGAAGAAAATGGGAAAAGTAATGAGAAAGGATTACTCTGGTGAGAAGTTCCCTAAATATGATCTAAATAAAAGAAAGGAGTCTGAACCAACAGACCCTTGAGGAAGGAGCGGGGAGACCAAATCGTAAGGAAAAACATGACAATTACAAAGATAAGAAGGCATTTATTTGGACAAAAGATCCACTAAGGAACATTCTTGAATGGAACAAAGAATGAAATCCAACCTTCATGGAATTCCTCTCATGTGCAGATGTGGCTATGGACAAAGGTGGGTGTTTCCACGTGACCGAAGTCCATGCTTGGCTAAAGGGGATTTAGGTGCAGAGGGACTTTGGGGGAATGGTCAGGGGTGATTTGGGGCACCAGACGGTACAATTATTCAACAGATGCCAAAGGTCTTGGAATGGAAGGGGAACACACATGACACAACATCACCTGCCCAACATTTCACTGAAGAAAATTCTCCCTTAAATTGTGAGACATGGAGAAAAGGTGCCGGGCACAATGAGCTCGAGGTCCAGCAGGACAGGCCACATGCGCACTCAGCGCCCCGACTTCACTGAGATAGGCAAGACCTAGAACTTCATGCCAAATCTACTGTAAGTTATTCACCAAAGCTTTTCTGATTTTCCACTGATTTCCTCTTTTGAACAGGAGAAAACATGGTGAAGTTTTCCCATTTAAAAAAAAAAAAGATATCTTTGAGCAGATAACAGAGGAATACAGAGCATCCTTTCTGGTCTTTACTTGGTGTCATAGAAGTAACCCAACGGGAAATGGACAGGACCTCATTGTCAGTCCTGTGATTATGACTCTCTTACTCATAGGCATTTATCTATCCACATAGGTATTCTGTGTAAAGCACAAACCAATCAGCTCAGGAACAGAAAGAAGCTCCTTGACTAGTGTTTCTCACATGCTTCTTCTTGCACTTGCCTAGCCTCCCATGAGGAACACCCACAGGACTTCTAGCTCCTCACCCTTTGGACGGAAGTGGAACTAGCCCCTGCCACCTGCTCTTTGCTCCAATATCCCCACACACTCCTTCCTATTCTTAGCTGATCACAAGTCTTAAGGGGGAACCAAGTCTGGGTGGAGGTCCTAATTACTTGCTCCCTGCTGTGGTTGTGTGGGTGGAGAGACTACCGTGGACTCTTCTGCTCATACCCACTGGGGTTTCTACACCTCAGCAGTAAGTACAAGGCTGATGGAGCTTCATCCTTCTATCTGTTCACTTGTCCGTCCATCCATCCATCCATCCATCCATCCATCCATCCATCCATCCCTCTGTTCATCCATCCATCCAGCATTTGTTGAGTGCCTGCACGTTGCCATGTGTTGTGAATAAAGAGAAAAATGAGAAGAGCTTATCTCTCAAAGAACTCAGAGTCTCTGGGAGAACACCTTTATAAACAGAAAACCTTGAATTACATTTTGGTAACTGCTACAGTAGATATATGGACTGAACAAATGAGTCATATCTAGAACATGGCCTTTTGCATGAGCTCCCAGTGGGTATCCTAGAAGACCTGGTTATCAGAGCATCACTTTGGTAACCCTGCTGCTTCAGGGAGCAAACACAGATTGTGTCCATCCATGTTTGTGGTGGGGATGTGGGGAGGCCTGCTCTTGTACCCCAGCACCCCATGTGGATACATGTCCCAGCTCTTGTAACCTGCACAATGATTTCCCTCCATTGATCAACAGCCCAGTTAGCTGGTTCTAATGACCCCGCCACCAGAAATTATGGAAGTGATGGAAATTGTGCAAAGGAGCATGGAGAAGTATCCTCCCAGAGGGGACTTGAAAATAGCATGTAGAAAGTGACACTGAATGCGCTTTGCATTTTTTGAAACTTTTGACCAAATCTTCAGTGATCTGCAGGTCATTAGCTGGTCTTTTTGATTAGCTCTTTTCTAGATTTCAAGAGCCTCTCATCAAAGACATGCTAACAGTCATTTTACAAAAAGGGAAGGAAAACAAGTGATTTAAAATCAGTCACTGGAAGGATTCAGACTGACAGTACCATGCATTTCAAATACAGTTTTAAAAGAGTTAAGGGCTCTTTCATCATCAAATCATAGTCCTGCTTCCCATGATGTCTGTAATTAGAGACTCAGATCACTCATTCTGAATTTCTCCCAGAGGACATGAGCGTCCAGGCTACCCCCTCTCTAAAAGACCATCTCTTGAAAATATGCACAGTTTAGTCGTTAAGTGCGCAAGGGCCAAAACTGGACTAGAATTGAATTCAGCCCTGCTCCTTCCCAGCTGTGTGACCTTGGACAAATCTCTTGGCCACTCTGTGCCCTAGCCACCTATGCATAAAATGAGGCGGCTAGTCGTCCCCGCTGTCTAGGTGACAATGATAACATGAGTTTCTATTTGTAAGGCACTTACAACAGGGCCCAGCCCGTGGAAAATGCTCCATAATAGTTCTTGTTCTATAAAACTTGACATTCCAACAGTGCTTTCTCATCACCTCCTATCATCTCACTTCTGTCTTCCGATTTTAATCATGGTGTACATTAACCAAAGCAACCTGCAGGCATTGTTGTAGGAGTACCTGATTTTGTCTTCCTTGTCCTAGTTTTTCACTAGAAAAACTATGAAAGATAGAGTTAACGGACCTGGCTTCCTCTAGAAAGTAATCCCAGTGTATCAGTTCCTTCTGGTTTGTCCTCAGCAGCCTGGAATCATGGATGCTTTAAGTTTCTGCTCTTAGTTATGGCGTAAAAGACTGCCTTGCCTTCAAGCTCCCTGCTCATGGACTGTTAATTTCTATGGGTAGCTTGAACCAGCAAGAGGGGCCTGGGCGGGGAACCAGGGTTCAAACTAGGCATAAGGGTACAGACATGTTGCGGAGGGTCAAATCGTCACATCTTTTTATTTCCTTGGGCCATAAATACATGGGAAATGACCATAGTGCACTGGCTCCTAAGGGTTCTCTGGAACAGTGGTTCTCAAACAGGGTGACTGTAGCCCTTGGGGAACATCGGGTCATGTCTGCAGACAGCTTTGGTTGTTACATCTTGGAGAGGTGGTACTACTGGCATCTAGTAGGTGCAGGTCCAGGTCCTGGCTAAACTTCCTGCGACACACAGGCACCCTCAACAAGGAATGAGCCCGTCCCCCATGTCAACATTGGTGAGTTTAATGGAGGGCAAATCCTCAGGCTGCACGGTGCCAGATGCCTTCTTGAGAACATCAGAGCTGACAGATCTCAGGCACCTGCCTCCTAGCTGTACAGGGAATGGAAGATCAGGGTGCAAGGGCGCACACAGCCCCGGCACAGACCCCGAGTCAGCCCCAGGCTCCTCTGTCACACTCCACGCCTCGCCCCATGCATCAGCCGTTCTCTGCCAACAGCAAAACGATCCAGTCTGCAAGGAGGCATTTGATGTCCAGGTGCAGTCACGTGAATGGCCGGATCGGGGTTCACTTTTGGGATCTGTGTTGCCTTAGAGTGCAAAGAGGAAAATGGGAAAAGCGAGCAGAACAGTGTGTAAGGAGAAAAGGCAATTCAGGTGGAAAGGAAACGTGCTTCACAGTCAGTAAAATCAACTCGTGGTGTGCTGTGTGTCAGGCCTCACAATAGTCTATGAGGGGGACATCATTGTCATGGTCACTCTGTACAGATGAGGAAAGGGAGGCCCAGAGTGGGGAGGCCGTCCACCCAAGGTGACACAGCAGGAAGCCAGGCTGGCGGTTACACACACAGATGCTCTGTCCTGCCTGCCTTATAGGATGGGAACTGAGTAAGGCAGAGAGAATTCACTCTCCTCCTGGGCTCTGCCTCCTATAAGCTTGTGGCCCAAGTGGATTTTATTTTATTTTATTCTATTTTATTTTATTTTATTTAAAATTTTTAGATTTATTTTTTCAAAAGTGTATTATTTTCATTTTTTGTTTTATTTATTTTTTTATTTAATTTTTATTTTATATTGGAGTATAGCTGACTTACAATATTATGTTAATTTCAGGTATACAGCAAAGTGATTCAGATATATATATATATCCTTTCTTTTTAAATTCTTTTCCATATAGGTTATTACAGAATATTTATGCTCCTTTTTATTTTTATTAACTGGGGCTCAAGAGCTGTACTTATCTCACAAGGGTTTTTGATTAAAAGAGGTGATGAAGGGGCAGTGCCTGGCACATTGTAAGCACTTGGAGAATGTTAGTTGTACTTGTCATGATTTATAAGCAACAATGTAACAATTATCTAATCTGAAGACCAGAATCTTTCCCAACAAGAGTGTGAAGGAGGCAGGATGTAACTGGGGGGCGGGGGTCCCTCTCTGTCTCCCTTGGTATGGACTTTTCCAGAAACCATCCCTGGACCCAGGCTGCAGGGGTTGTCCAGGCCTATGTGAGGCCAAGGGGTCAAGGTCCCTCTCTGTTTTTTACTCCTTCAGGCTGCGTGGTGTTTATAGAAAAGAAGACTTGAAAGAGGAGGCTGTTTAAAAACAACTCCAACTGCTTCTGTGTAAATGACCTGTTGGATTCTGAACTGCCCTGTGCCTGTGTGGGGGGTGAAATCTGTCGCACAAAATGGTGGGGGGCCTGGGCCTCAGAGGGAGGCCACTGTGGGAGGGTCAGCTTGGACCTGAGGCCAGGGCTCCCCAGAAAGAACCGAAGCCTGAGTAAAGGGTAAAGGTCAAGAGGAAATCAGGGAGGGTGGGAAGTGGGGCTGGGGGGAGGGGGCAGGCCCTGGGGTGTATGCAGATGGCGCTAAAAAAGGATAGCAAGGGTGTTTTCTGAGTCATAAGAATTACCCAGCTATAACCTTCTGTTTATACCAAGGAGCTTTTATTTCCCTGCCTACTTTGTACAAGGAAAGCAAGTCTATATAACACAGAGTTGCCTTTCCAAAGAAGCTATGTTAGTTTATTATTATTTTTTATTGCGAAGAATAATTAGCACGAGAGCCTTTTAATTTGGTCCCATTAAGATGTTTGCATAACAACAATTAGAGGCTGGCGGGGCTCTCTGCTGCAGGGCGAGCAGGGGACTCTCGCTGGCTGGGAGCTGGCTTTGGTGGGATGCGGGGACATGTCATTAATTATTGCGTCCTTTGCCACGTGGAGCCCAAGGAGAAAGGGAAGGAACTTTCTGAGACTCTGTGGTAACTCACTGGAGAATAATCAGATGAGAAATGCCTTTTGTACAAATAAGGTTAGAGAGAAAAAAAGAAAACCTCAAACCCACCTACTTGAGAAAAGGATTTGTAATGATGTCAGAGGGCTGGTGACGTGTGGACTTTTGAAATTACAGATGTTTCTGCAGAAGGACAGAGAGGTGATTCCCAAAGGCCCACCAGTGAGTGGGTCTCTGGCTTTGCAACTGGGAACCCGTGGTGTGGAGGGTTCTGTTGATGAGGGCGTGAGGCCACTTTTACTATCAACTGCTTCTGGGTGGAAGTTTTATCCCAACCACAGGAATAATTGGATGTGAGTGTTTGCTGGGAGCTTCACTGAAAACCCTGGCCAGGGTCAAGGTCCTGACAGGTTGGCTCCCAGGGGCTCCCTGGTTTCCTGAAGGATGGACTCTGGTATGAGGTCCCAGATTTTTTTGGGGGGTTGGATCATTTCACGGGTTCATCTGCATGTGGGTCCCAGGACAGGGACCAGGATGGGGCAAGAGAGGCACCTCGGACACAAAATTTAAGTGGGTGCTGGTCTCTCCAAGTCATGTGAACACAGGGTCAGCCTTACAGGAGCCTTAGTGAGTGCCTCCTAAAGATTTTTCAGGAAGTGCCTTGCTGAATCAAACTAATCTTACCGAAGATGGACTGCTAGACTGATAGACTGACAACTAGCTGGTTAGGAAGAAAGGCTTAGTCATGGTCTCCCCCGCACTGCCACGCCCAGCCAGCATCTCACCATCATCTTGGGGACAGGTGATTCTGATGTACACTTGTTTGAGCACTGCTGGCTTAGAGATGCATCCCTTGTGGGCAACCCTGGAACCACTAGGATGTCTCTGCTGTGGGACAGCTCTGATGGAGAGAGGCCATGAGAATGAAAACTAGTGGACAGGGGTGGCGTTGACACCAACGGTGGGCACCTAAAGCCACCAAATGCATCCAGAGGCATGCAAGCAGTCCAGGAAAGTGGACTTGACAGTGGACAGTGGCCCCAGCTTGAGACCACCTGAGGTTCAGCACTCCACAGTGTCACCTGCTGTCCAGGGGCCTCGGCAAGTCTCTGACTCCATGAAGCACAGCTCTCTTGTGTGTCAAACTGAGAGAATGGTAACATCCACCTTCCTCCCTGCAGGCAGACCATGGGCTCTGTAGAGCAAACCCCTCCATTTGGACCTGGCTCCCTCACATACCAGCAGCTTAATGTCAGGCAGGTTACCTAATCTCTGCATGCCACGCTCCCCTGAATAAAATAGGATTAGTAATGAGGGTACCAACTCACAGATTTGTGCAAGGGATTTAACATGGTAACACAAAGAAAAGCGTGGTACAGTGCCAGTGTCAGCACATGGCATGTGCTCCATAAACACTACCTATTGCCATGATCAGCTTTAATATTTGCAAGCTCAGCCCTCTGCCAAGGAGCACTAAGACCATTTCTGCACTGCTGCGTGGTGAGAGGAAGAGACCCAATCCTTCATCCTACTATGTGCTGGTTTCTGGCACAGGTACAGGGCCATGTTCTGGGCTTAGCAGAGGTTTCTTTCCTGCCCCACCTCCATTCTATACACCTTCAGTGGCATTTTCCAGAGTTACCTTTACTAATTGACTTCTTCTAAGTGTCCATTGTTTTGTACCTATTATCTCAAATCCTTTTGACAACCATCCAAAGTAGGGATCATTGCACCCACTTCACAGATGAGAAACCCAGGCTCTGCAAGTTTGGGGAAGCAAGTCAAGTTCACAAGGTGGTCACTGCTGGTGAGGGGGTAGAAACCAACCTCCTGGCTCCAAAGCGCTGGGCTCCCTGCTCCCTGACCTACTCGTTGGACAAGCCTGTCCTCTTGGCCTCGCCATCAATGACAGCTCATAGAGCAGGGCTTGGGCTGAAGAACACACAGTTCCTTCTGGAGAGGAGCTGATAATTCAACACTGATGGGGTGGGGGGAAGGATGGAGTGGGAGGTTGGGGTTAGTAGATGTAAGCTATTATATATGGAAGAGATAAACAACAAGATCCTACTGTAGAGCACAGGGTATTCAGTACCCTTTGATAAACCATAATGGAAAAGAATATAAAAAAAGAATATATGTATATATATATATATGCACACTCATATATATGTATAAAATGGAATCACTTTGCTATGCAGCAGAAATTAACACAACATTGTAAATCAACTATACTTCGATTAAAAAACCAAACCAAAACAAACCAAACCAAAACAAAACACATCGATTGGAACTTCCAGCTGAAGGAATCAAGGCTGCTGGTATAAGCTGAGTCCCAGAGAGCAAGACATGAAACGTACAAGTGTCTGAGGACCTTCTGATTCAAACTGAGGTACGCATGGGGGGAGAAGGAAAAAACCTCACAACTGGCCTTTTCAGTTTTTATCTTATTGTAATTTCTATTTTGGGGATGTGTTGTACAGGGCGCATACTATAATTACATGAGTACAGCAGTGCAGGCATGTAATTTCTAAATAAATAAATATGCGTAGGTTTATATGCTAAATAAGTTTTACTTATATTCGGCGAGACCAAAAAGTTTGGAAATGACTGTCTTGCTGTTCATCAGATCCTGGTCCACTTAGAAGCAGCTTTGATGAATTGGATACATCAGGGGAGGAGGTACCAGTGGTATCTCTAAGGCATGGGAATTGAACACTAGCTTCTGTGTGTGTGTGTGTGTGTGCGAGAGACAGAGACACAGACAGAGAGAGCCCTTTATTTCTCCTGAGGGAGGCCATTTCTGAGTGTAAGAGCTTTGAATCCAGAGTGCTGTGAAGACATATATCCCTAATGGGAATTGCAGCCGGGTTCAAATGTGGTCGGAAGACAGCATCCCCCCACTTCCCAGGGATTCCTCCGAGAGCTGGAGGCTGGTGGCCTCAGCGGGGCCCTCTCTGCACCCTCTGTATGTAAACAAGCACGCTTGCTCTTCTGCTGGTCGTTCAGATTTCACCAGAGATTCTCATCAAAACCAACCTGGGTAACCATAAAATTGCCTAAGGGGGCGATGGGCACCTGCTGGGTGCATCACTAAGGCCGCTGGGTTTCTGGGTGAAGGAGAACACCCAGACCACATGGGGCAGGAAAGAGCGTCCGGCCTGCACCAGCGAGGCTGCTCCATTCCTCACACACCTAGGGCAGTTCTTCGGGGCCGTGGGCTCCGCGTAAATCGTCTACGTGATGTTTCCACACAGAGAAAGCTCTTTAGCCTGTCAAGAGCTGTGGTGTCTGACCAAGGCGAAGGAATGAAGGATGATTAGGCCAGGTATATGCTAATCGTTTAGATCCCCAAGTGGAATCAGCCCCCCAAGTTTAGTGTCTGCAAAACTCTAGGGTCAGGAGCACAGCGGATTCAATTTCTGGTTCTGACTCAAATACTGACCAGCGGTGGGACCTTGGACAAGGGAATGTCTCTGGCGCCCTAAGGCAGAGAGATGTCTAAGGTGATTCCAGCCAAAAAAAAAAAAAAAAAGTATATATATGTATACAGTTATAAATATATAACTATATATTTATACATAAATATAGTTATATATTTACGTATAAATAAATATATGTGTATTTATACACCACAACTATATATATAGTTATACAGTTAAGTTTCAGATGCCAGCTGAAACTATATAGAGCTATATATACAGGCATAACTTAGAAAGTATCACATGGGACAATGCCTCATAGTTTATATGTCTCGTAGTTCGTTTGTTATTTAAACAGCTTCATCCACCTCTAGGATACAATTATTTCTTTGTTTTGAACACAATCTAGAAGGAAGCATGTAGGAGGTGTAGCTTTTTTTTTTTTTTAACGTGAAATAATGATGTGGGATGATTGGCAGTTGAACAGAATTTCCATTGTCGTCATTTGTACTTCTTTATGTGACCCCACCCCCTTCGCAGTCCTAATATTTGTTTAAGGTTGTTCAGGAATTGTTCCTTTCCTCTCGGACTTTGGGAGTCACAGCCATTCTGATCTTTATGAACAGTGGAGTCAATGATAATAAAACAACAGTGTAAGCTTCTGTTCATACCCATCAGTGCCTAGATCACTTCATCTTCACCCAATACAGCCGTGTTACTCAGGCTGGACTGCAAAGGGCAGAGACAAGAGAGCAAACTCATGAGAGAGACGGCTATTTTTTTCCCTTCCTCATAGCTCCTCCAGACCTTCGCATGGGGTATATATATATATATATATACATATATATATATATATATAAAATGTATATAAGGTAAATAAATATATATTATAATGTATATAAAATATATATTTCTATGCAGTTTCAGAGTTTACAAACTTTATACTTTCAAAGTGGGTTGATGTCAAGTTCAGCTGTGACTGTTAGCAGGGTGGATGGGGCTACACAGATGCAGCCTGCAGATGGTGTGGAATGAGGGGCATCATGCTCGTAGTTCAAAGGACAAACAGACGCTGTGTATTAAAGCAGCAAACTGTGGTTGACGTGGAAACTGCTCCTGGAAAAATGGCACCCGAACTGGGTATTTTAGTCTACATTCGCTTTTGCACGTTTTGAAGCTGTAATAAAAAATAAACATCAAAGGCTATACGCGTCAAAATTTTTTTTTGCGTAGAAAATGGAAATGATTCCTCCACTGAGCAATGAGAGATCTTCTGACAACATGCTTAACCTCCCCTGAAAAACTCATGCACAACAGCCTGTGGCCACTTGAACAGCGGGCAGTGTGCTCAAGGTTCTGACTTTAGTTTCACTGAATTATAGTTGATTTACAATGTTGTGTTAGTTTCAGGTATAGAGCAAAGTGATTCAGTTATGCACATATATATATATATATATATATGTATATTCTTTTTCAGATTCTTTTCCATTGTAGGTTATTACAAGATACTGACTATAGTCCCCTGGGCTAGGCAGTAGGTCCTTGTTGTTGATCTATTTTATATACAGTAGTGCGTATCTGTTCATTCCAGGGTTCTGACTTTTGCTTGCTCTTTTTAACATATTCCTATCCAGCAACCTGACTACTGCAATATTTTCTAGATCCTTCTTCAGGATCTACTACTAATTAAAAAATCTGAATTCCTACGCATTTTCAGAAAAACCTAAGTGCTGACCAGGACCCATAGAACTCTCAAGGAGAAGAGGAGACAGAGGCTTGCTTTGAGCTCCTGGGTCATATTTGATTTATTGCTCATAATTTTTTTCCTATCAGAGATCAGAAAGCGTTTATTTTAAGAGTCCTAGTCTTCACAGAGGACATCCAAAAGACCAGGAGTAAAAGCCAGATGGTTGGCAAGGAAGGTAAGCAGGAGTTTTGCAAAATGTCAGAGCCACATATTTCTCCCAAAGGACATGGTTTCTAGACTTAAGTTGAGTCCTTAACTTTGAATCAGTGTAGCACAGGCTGCAAGTTTACACAAAGAAGCATCAGTCCTGAAATCAGCAGAGCCACTGAACAAACCCAACTAGCCAACTGTGATTTCTATTTTGGGTGACCTTTTACCTTGGGGGCTGCTAAAGTGTCTGGGCAAACCCACTGTTTAAAAAGAAGTCCATCTGAAAATAGACACAGAAGGACCATGGGCTGGTAGGGCAGTGTCGTCCACAAAATTAACGATTCTCAATGAATACTGATCTTGCAGCAAAGCAAAATGAAAGATTTACACTATTTCTTATTTCAGGGAAAAACTGAATAAAGACTTTTTTTTTACAGCATTGACTTTCAGGGAGGTAGAGTTGTATCCAGACTCAGGAAGCAGATAGGCCAGTAATTATGAAGCAAAAATAATCTGTAACTTGCAGAAATACAAGGTATGAATAAGTATTCTATCTCCCAGATAGAGGGGTATTATCTGGTTGTTGTTGTTCAATCAAAGATAAAAACACTTTAGGCAAATTTAAGGAGGGCGACTTAAAAGAAAATTTCCCTCAAGAAATTCTGTAGAAGAGAATGCTCTTTAAAAAAAAGTTGTAGAGTGTTGGGCCGGTGGGTTTTGAGAATTCAAAAGAGTGAGGAAGAGAAAAAAGAAAACTATTTTCAGTTACTCATAGATACATCAACCCAGGGGCCAGGTTTGGTGGCTCTTGTAGAGACAGCCATACTCCTGTCTGTACAAGACTGGCTGTTTTTCTTTTCTAACACTGTGAGAGTGAAGTGTGCTTCTGGGTTTTGACCCTTAAAATAGGTGTGACCCTGACTCCCTTTTAACTAGCTCCCTGCCTCGCCCCATCCCATCTCCTGCCTGTTTTGCTTTCAGTAAATCAAGAATAAAGGAGTGGGGGGGATAAATTTGGAGCTTGGGATTAGCAGTTCACACCACTATATATAAAACAGATAAACAACAAGGATCTACTGTATACCACAGGGAACTATATTCAATACCTTGCAATAACCTATAATGGAAAAGAATGTGAAGAAGGATATATATATATTCTATATATATCCTATATATATGTATGTTTGCATATAACTAAATAACTTTGCTGTATACCTGAAACCAACACAACATTGTAAATCAATTATATGTCAATTAAAAAAAATAAGACCTTTACTTGAAGGTGCTTTCATTTTCTTCCATAAAGAGGAAAAAAAAAAAAGGATAACTATCACCCTCTCCCACCACCCAGCATCCACCTGCAACTTCTAAGAAGGACTGAAGGAAGAACTTGGAGTTTCTCTGCGTGTATTTTCCTTTTTTTTTTTTTTAAGAGAATGAAATTTTTTTTTTCTTTAAAGATTTATTTATTATTTTATGTATTTATTGTTGGCTGTGTTGGGTCTTTTTTTTTTTTTTTTGGCACACGGGCTTAGTTGCTCCGCGGCATGTGGGATCTTCCTGGAGCAGGGATCAAACTCATGTCCTCTGCATTGGCAGGCAGATTCCCAACCACTGCGCCACCTAGGAAGCCCCTCTGCATGTATTTTCAAAGCTCTACCCACATGGAAAACATAGAAGATGAGATGTCACCAGGGAAAAACCAGATATCTGCCTGGGAACAGTCTGACAAGTGATAAGTCCACTGTCCGAGGCACCTTCCCACTAGAGACCCTGTGACATGGTTCTGGCCTGTGAGATACATAAGGGGGAGTTGGCAGAGAACTGTTTCCTTTCTTCAGTAAAAAGACAGAGCTTCACAAGGAGAAGGGTTGGAGGCCCCCCATCTCCTTCCTGCCTGGACCAATCTGAGATGCAGGCATCTCACAGTGGAACCAGAACATAGGAGCATCCTGCTGTATCAGCCCTGGACCACCTACCCCCAACCAATGCCTGGCTGCTTGAGCCACTGCAGTCAAATTTTCCTTGATGTGCAGCCAGACACGGTTGTCACCAGTAAACCCTGGCAAGAGCTTTATGCTCTTTACGTCACTGTGAGAAAATGCATCATTTCAGTCATCTTTTGGATGCATGGTTTATTTTTCCACCTGAGTTCCTTCTTTCCCTTCTCTGGCATCATTCGGTGTTATCAGGAGAGTAGAGGGGACGAGAAAGGGAGAGAGAGGTTAGGGAGCAAGAGATTCGGGAAGCTGAGAGAGGTTGAGAGGATGTCTCTCTGACGAAAAGCGAACTTTGTGCGATCCAGGGGAGTGTCCAGCTTACTTGCCCAGTAGGTCAAAGGTTACGTGAGGCTCTAAACTCTGTTTCATGTTTAGGAACCACCCATAATTCTCTGAACGCAGCCCCGATTACATTCATAGTCTGCAAAGCTCTTAAAGGAAATGCACCCTTTCTTTGACGCTGGGGCACCATATTTTTTGGGGAGAAAACTAGGCCAAGAAAGACACATCACTCGAAGCTTATTTTACTCAGCAAAGAGGCTGAAGCAGGAGATTGTGGCCCCAAGGAGAAGGCACAGGGGAGCTCAAGGAACAAAAGTTTCAGAAAAAAGTGTTTTGCAGATTTTAAGTTCTGTTCAGGCACCAGAACAGCTTCTGAAAAGTTCTCTGAAGAAGGGGACTTGGAAAAAAAAATTTTTTTTTGACAGAATATGGGAAAATGCTCACCAGGTGTAAAATGGCAGGATCACTGTTTTCCACCAGAAAATAAAGTAATTTTAAAAAGCCACTTCATGTTAAACTAAGACAGTTTAGGATGTGTTTTATGGTACCACTCTCGGACACATTCAAAGATTTCAAACAGGAACTCTGTCACTCGGAGGCAAGCTCATCTAGAACATCATTAGTCCCTTAAAGGAGACGCACAGACAGCTAATGACTTATCTAGGTCACTAGGAAGTTACCTGAGAAACTGAAAATTCGCTTGAATTTCCTGTGTGGCCTCCACTCCCACCCCCAACACAACAAGCAGCCGAGGTGCCTCCACTGTCGGGCTTTGACAAATACCTGGTCAGAAATGTCACCAGAAGCCCGGAGCCGGGGACCCTGCAGAGGGTCACCAGGCGAAGTGGCTTTTTCATTAAGAAGGGCCTTCAGGAGAATAAAGCGATACCAGAACCTCAAGGAGGAGAAACTTCTGTCAGGATTCCAACACAACACGCCCCAGTGCGCCTTGATATTGAAAAGCTAAGCCCGTCGAGTTCCATAAAGGGCCCTCGCTCTTTCTCTGTCTTCCTTTTGGTTACTTACAAGTAGAACACAGGTGACATGGTGTTGAAGAGGTGGCTGATATACTCTCCACATCCCACACCCCACTGCGGTCCTGCCGCCTCACCTCTGCCCTGGCTGAACCCCCACCTAGACACCCCCCTTCCCTCTCTTCTCGGTTCTGACCCTCCACACCACCTCCTTCCTGACCCCTGGGACTCTGTCTCTAGGGAGCCCCTCCTGGGGTCCCCCAGGGCATCGTGACCTCTCCTTTCCAAGAGTAGACAGCTTTGGCTGAGTGTCATCTTAGGAAGCTGAACAACAGTAGCCACGGCTGACATCAGCTGCCTATTTTTTTATGACTGTGCTGAGCACTTTACACCAGTTGTTTATTTTAGTCCACACAGCTACTTTAACAATAGGTCCTACTACCATTCTTGCTTTATAGATGAGGAAACCAAGGCTCAAGAGAGAAGCTGCTCTGCGCTATTTGGCAAAAGTCAGAAAAACGGAAAAGAAAGAAAAGGGCATCACTGTAGTAAGCCTGTGCCTGGTCCTCATTCTGCCCCTGCCCCTTCTCTTTTCTGGTCCTGGCTGCTCTTATGAACTCCTGGGCTCTGTTCTCTAGACCGACACCACAAAGCCCTTCTCTATTAGATTCTGCATGTGCAGTAGCCCTGGAGCCTCCCTCCACCCCAGTATCACGTGCTTTCTCAGTAAAGGGGCAGATCTTTTCAGAGTATACATCTCAGATCTATTTCAAGGGAAGAGAGAAATCTCCTGGCTATGAATTTGCTTCTGAAAGTTCTCCAAGGCTTCTTGCCGGTTAGATTCTGGCTCAACTGCTACTTCAGAAGCTGCTTCTGCTCCTGGTGGCTCACTGGGCCTGCCCTTGGAGTGTAAGCAGGTGTGGGGCCCCCTCTGACCTGTCCCCCCCCCTGAAGGGGGCATGTGTCTTGGGAGGGTTTGGAATTACAGGGACAATCCCTGGGGAGGAGGCAGAGCCAAGGAGGTGGTGTCTCTTGGGGGGGGGACTGCTTTCTGCCCTTTTAAAGCTTAAACATTTCAAAATTGCCGTGTCATTTTCAAAGGTTTCTTAGCATGCAAAGGGACTAAATGGCAAAGGGTCTGATTGGGAGTTTAGATAGATTTTAACACCTTTTTTTTTTTCTCAGTTTCAAAATGTGTCGGCAGTTTCAGAATGCCTAGGTGCATCTCACATGGGGGCGCTGGGGTCTGATTCTTCCACATCCAGGAGGGCACTTAGGCAAAGTACAGGGTCCTGGCGGGTCAGAGGGAGTCAGATTTGCTAAGACACTCTGTTAGGGGCTGAACTGTGTCCTCCTGAAGTTCATACGTTAAGTCTTAACTCCTAGTACTTCAGAAGGTGACTGTATTTGGAGATTGGGTTTTTATAGAGATAATTAACGTTAAATGAGGTCCTTAGGGTGGGCTCTAATGCAATACGACTAGTGTCCTTGGAAGAAGAGGAAATTATGACATATGTAAATACAAAGGAAGACCATGTGAGGACACAGGGAGAAGATAGCCATCTACAGAAGCCAAAGAAAGAGGCCTCAGAAGAAACCAACCTCCTGACACCTTGAAGCCTTCCAAAAAAACAAAGCTACACCAGGACTCGCCATGAGATTTCTGGCCTCCAGAATCATGAGACAATCCATCTCTGCTGTTTAAGCTACTCAGTCCATGGTACTTTGTTACAGAAGCCCTAGCAAACTAACACAGCTTTCACACGGTGTCTGATACCCAGTTAAATCGACGGCTTTCTGTGAACTTAAAACTTCAGCAGAGCCAGAAGTGTCTTCGTAAATATTTCTCTGAAAAAAATGGCAAAGTGAGGCTCCCAGAGAAGCGTGGTTCACACGTTCAGCCTTGGATCCTGCAATTCCTTTTGAGAGATGCCTCGAGAAAGACAGTGGCGAAGCAGCCCCGCCGAGATTTTTACCTGTGGTTCTAGGAACTCGGAGGCATATTAGCATTCAGGCTTTGCATAGACCACTAAGCCACTTCTAAGAACAAGGCTACCTGAGGCATTTTGCAAAAACATGTATGTGCCGACGCTCTTCCTCCCCACACCTACCGCAGCTCTGAGGGCCCACACGTGGTACCCCGCCAGGGGACCCACGTGTGGGTCCTGCAGGGACTTCAGGCCGTGAACCATGTGGGTTCATGCCAGGGAATTTCAATCACACCTCATCTTCTTGCTGAGCACATTCGGTGAGAAGCGGTGCAGTGGGATAGAAAAAGAGCGGCCTTCTCTGTGGTAGACCACATTTGTTTTGCATGCCAGGCTCTCAGACTCTCGCTTGCCTGTCACACAGACGGGAACAATGGTTTGCTTGGGTCCACACCTCTCTTTCCCTCCATTTCCACATGGGTATCTTGCTAAAAATAAGTTATGGGTTTCCTCCTGTGAGAATTGCATGCACTGATAAAGGACCATCCCAGGAAGAAAACAAGATGTTTTCCCTGCTTGCTCGGAGCTGCTGCTGGGGAAGGGACACACGCTATAAATTACAGGCAGCGAGAAAGGACCACAGAGCTGGGAGCTGCTGATGGCTCGGCTGGGGAACCAGGGGTACCAACTCTGAGGAGCAAACTTTGTTGGAGAGGAGGGCGATTCTTCTCGCATCACGCTTTAAGGCACTGCCCACGTAGTACCAAATGCCTTGACATTTTGCCCCCTTTTGCAGTCAAATGAGTGGTGTGGACAGCTTACCTAGACAAGGTAAACCCTTGGCTTGACCAATCACCTAGATAAAGTGAGCCGTGAAATGGCCAGGATTTCACTTTGATTTTCTGAAATTCAATCTCGATATTATATTCTTGAGTTAGAGATTATGGGAGGCCCCGAGTTCCTTTGATTGAGAGGAAGGAGTGAAAAGACCTTTTCCCATGAGCCCTTCTGAGTCTTGGTTGGGGTCCTAGGGTCCCCTCCACACCACCCCCTGGAAAGCTAACTGCCACCGGTTCCTGACCTGGGGCCGGTCGGTGACCATCCTGGGGACACAGGCTGTGGGGGCTGGGTTGGGGCTAAGCTCCTTGTCTTTCCCGGCGTCTGAGCAGCTCACGGGGTCCCCTCACTGTCTCTGCTGTCTGACCAGTAAGGACAGAAGGCAGGCCAACACGGTACACTGAAATCCAATCTATTACCCAGTGGAATGCTGAAAAATTTCCTGAATCTACCTTCCTGAGTTGATAGAATAGGAAACAATTATCGTTGGGAGAGGGTATTGAAAGGAGAGTGAAGGCAGGAAGATCTTTTTTTTTTTTCTGCTATTCTACAAATATTGCTTCCTTTGCTTGTTAGCGGCCCAGAGGAAATGCAGCGAGAGCCGTTCACAGCTTCTCACCAGCGGCCGGTGTTTCTGCTGCAGGAGCCCAGCGTGAGGATGTGTGACTCACACGCATCGTATGATTCAACTTCACTAAAATGTCCTCAGCTGCCAGTAAAGAAGCACTTGAAAACCCTTTAATTTGAAGCTTTGAATCAGTTAATGACTTGCTTTCTTTCCTTTCTCCTGAAATCCTGCCCCCGCCAACATACACACAGACACACACACGCATCTTTGTCAAGTGTTTAAATTTCAGAGACCCGGAAACATAGAGGCTCTGTGGCATCCACAATAGCGTTTGTTGTGACAAAGTGGCTGGCAGCCCTCTGCATTCTTCGGCTCACTTGGCTTGATGAATAAATAATGAGTCACAGATACTATTTGGGTGCGCGCGAGAGTTTGTAGCCAGAAAATTAATTATTCCCCCATCCCATCCATCCCACTCCAAACCATCTCTGCCAAACCATCAAGCCACACTCCGCAGGCACTGGTCAAAGTGCTTGCCCCGACACACAGCAATGCCTTCGTGACATTTCTATGTTATTATTTGTGTTTGTTTAGGCGCGACCCTACATTCCCAGCAAAGAGATGCAGGGCGCACATGCACACACACGTACTCACACACTCAGAGCTCAACCACAGCTCCGCGCATTTCAAGAGGCTGGTTGCAGAAAAATGCAGACAGGTACCCCACAGTAGCTGCTCCTAGTAGGAAACACACAATCTAATGACTCCAGCTGCCACAAGCTCTTGACTTAGGCAGCTCTTGGCAAGAGAGACCTCTGTCCTATTTGCTTTCTTTCTCTCTCAAAAGAAGCTGGCTGCCTCTTTGCACTGAGGCTTCAAGGAATTACCCAGCATGGCCCCATCCTGGGGCTTGCAAGCTACAGGAGGCTGCCAGGCTCCTGTACTCTCTGCCTTTTGGAGACAACTGGCTTGCCACTTTGTCCCTGCTGTCCCCGCCCGGGCTGCGAGCGTACCTCCGCCTCTGCCCCACGCTGGCACCAGCCCCTCTGGCCGGCTGGGCAGGGGCCCGCTAAAGCCTGCGACAGGCTGGCATGTGGGCCACACGGCATGCTCAGTGCAGGACAACTCAGTCACAGTCACCCCAGGCCAGGGACAACCAAAGAAAACCCAGAGAGCTTCCTGCAAGCTTTCTCATCTCTAGGAGCAGCCCCATGTACTTGCACTTGACGAGGTTCTCACCCACCGACTGAACCCTTCAACAGCTTAACCAAGTATTTATGAAAACATTTCTGAAGAGCGGCCATCTGATGAATAAGTAATCCAATAGCCTTGAAATCAGACGCCCGCATTTGAATGCCTCCCACCAAACAGACAGGGGACCGGCAGGGGCTCTCTGCACCCAGTTGCAACAGGCTGCCACTTCACTCTCTGCAAAGCTGAGCAAAAGTCGATATTAAAAGCCCAGAGTGTACTCACCTCTCATGAAGCACTGTGGGTATGAAGGAAATGACTCAAATATGCTGTCTGAAGCCATCGCTTCCTCCTGAGACGGCACCCTCTTCTGAAGGCGGGGGATTCAATGATATCTTTTACCTTAAGAGCGAAAAACCAGGACAGGTCACCGTTTTAACCTCACCCTCAACCATGGTTCCCTACAGCTCCTTTTTTTTTTTTTCCCCTCAACACCTCTGGGGCTCCTTGAGCCCTATGGAAAAAAATGTACCTTTGCGAAGACAGATATTCAAATGGGTAAAGATTACAAAAAAAAGCGGCGTCTTGGCTGTGGCTTGATGATGTTCAGAACTCTGCGAAAGCCTGTGGTTTGCAGGCAGTGTGATTCGTCCCGCTTGCTGACCACTGAGTTGGGCTCAGACTTCTGACACTGCCAGCCTACCCAACTTGTGGTTCTGTGGTTGTTTATGAGACCCAAAGAAGTTTTCACACAACCCAAATGACAAATTTAACTGTTCCCCTTTCCACAGCCCCTCTTAATTGGTTCTTGCCAATCATGTGACTTCAGTGATGTCAATTTTTTTTTTTTTTTTTTTTTTTTTTACTTTCTGAGCAATGCCCTTCCTTCCCTCCACCTGCCCTCCCCCAGGGCGGTGCAAGAAAATAGCCAAGTAGACTTTGCAAGAGAGAGAGAGAGAGAGAGAGAGACTGTAGAAAAAAGTGACTCAGTCTCTTATTATATCAATGGTCTTTGCTGATTTAGTACAACTCGAGTCCTGTTGTTGTTATTTGTGGTTTTGGGAGCTCTTGATTATTTTGATCAAGATTTCGTTGCTGCTTATTCACTAGTAATTCAACCCTGGCATTGGGGCTGCTGCGCAGACAGGATGTGGACCCCATCATTTAAGATGCTGGGCATTGGTGCAGGAGAATTCAGCCCTTGGTAAAGATGATCACAGCATAAGTGAAACTATGAAAGGAAAAAAAAAATAAAAGGAAAGGTTTGGACGAGAGTCTGACCCCTAAGAGGGTCTAGCAACTTACTGGTTTTCCTTTCCTGCAAAAAAGGAAAGCATTTTAATTTTGTGATCAAAAGACCGTTTAAATAAAACCAAAAGTATGTGGTTGTCTTCCTCCTAAGTGGACATCTTTTCAATAAAGAGATAAAATTACAGTTCTCTCTTACACATACACACACACTTCACTTATGAAGCTAAAGGAAAACAAAGAAAAGAGAGATTCTGTATTTTGGGTCAAAGCAGTGGCTACCTTGCCACTGTTTACTTCTGGTTTTCACCCATGAAAGATCACTGTATTGCCTTTCTCAAGTTCAATTCAAATCAGTAGGCTAATTCACACCTGTAGGTAAAACTCAGCTCTGGACTATTGCAATTGCACTTTGAGCGCATTAAGAAGACCTCACAAAAGATAGAGGAACCAGAGGGTGTGATCCTCCAGAGCAAGGGGCTGATAACAGAATATTATGTAGCTCATCTTCTACCTCTGGATGAACACAGGCCTGCTTGGAAGTGCTAAAAACAGGCTAATTTTGCAAGTGGGCCTGCCCTCCTGGCCACACATATTCATTTATTTATTTTTCCTGCCCATTGGTTCTGCCTGCTAACAAATCAAATATTGATTTGAAGTTCCAAAAGACACATCTCCTCCCCCCATTAATATCTTTATTTCTTTTGTCCATCACACTCTGTATATAGTTTCCGTGCACATGGTCAAGGGAAACTATGAAACAAGGGGTTTTAAAATGCCAACCCTGGGTTCCAAGCTGGTCTGTGATAACCAGCAAAGTACTCTGTAAAGTCTGTACTATCAGAGCAGCTCCTCGAGTTTTTCCCTCAACCTTTCAATTTTGCCTCCACCCACCAGGGATAATGTGTTCAAACGCCATGGCACAGGGCTTTTAAAAGGAATAGACAATTGTTACTAACTCCTGTTTTGACTAAAGCAGGAATTGAAACTCGAGAGACTGCTTTCTCTCAGACTTGTGTGAAGTTAGCTTGCCAAAAGTTGACACCTTATTAATACTGAAAAGAATAATAATGTGTGTATTTCTTTTATGAAGTTTATGAAGATCTCAATGTCACGTGTGTTGCGTAGAACTCTCGATGCAGATCCTCTGTGAAGATAATTAACAGTATGTTTCTGGGCTCCTTAATAGAGTTGAGGCTGGTTAAACCCCCGTATCAAGTTCTTTTCTCTCTGCTACACTGAATACTCCCTGGCAGGATCCTAGGAGCTCTACGCTGAAACACGCAGCTGCCACTTCTGAGTCGGATGAGACTTAATAATGACTTAGAAATTCAAGTGGTGATGCAGCTAAATCCTCTGGATATTTCATTTTAGAAACTCCCCAGATGATTTTAGCCTTACGTGTCCAGATGCTCGAGGGGAGGGTTTGGATGTGTCAGTTAAATGCCCAAATTCTTGGCTTCTCTCTGCGGGCCTAGTTGGAGCAGAATATGTATCCTTCCCGTGGGGTCTTTGCAGGACAGGTCAAGTTGAAAGATCACAGTAAGGCTGGGATTTGCTGCGGCCTCAAGGTTTGTTATAATCATCTGGGGCTGGGGTGTTCTCGGGGCACCAGGGGGCAGAGTCTGAAGGCCTGCACGCCGCTGGCTGCCCTGAGCTGCTTTCCTCCGGGTTATCTGTCACAACAGCCACAGGAGAACTTGACGACTCGCTGAGGCCACAGTTGGAGCTTTTCTGGGCATCCTCCAAGTCATGACAATAGTAAGACTCAGCCGGCTGCTGGTGCACTTGGCCTTCCCACTTCCTTAGGAGCCCAAGACCAAAGGACACATGTGTCATCCATGGACCAGCTGCCTGGGGGGAGACTATCTCAGCTCGAACGGTTCAGGACTCTTTCAGTTTGTGCACTGACCCACACCCTCTGTCCTACTTCCTCCAAGTGACTCAGACCCTGGGCTGCTGGCTTGGGAATTGTACCCAAGCGGCGGCAGTGACTGTGGCTTTGCCAAGTAATTGGATGGCAGTTTTCATCCTGGCTCAGATAGGCTACAGTTTCTATTAGGGGGGCAAGTATGCTCAGGCGTCACTTTGAATGGTTCTATAAAATTACTAGCAAAGGTGGAAAGATGCATATTTGTGTAACCTTATAATCCACGTATAGAACTTCTGTGTGCAGTCCGAACCACTCCAAACATTCTGTTGGGCTTTTTTCATTCCATGATTACACTGTCTCTGAACGTGTTTATTGTTAAGAAGATTCTCTGGCCATAAAACGGAGGCAAAGAAGATCCTTCCCCTCCCCCCACCCCCCCAACTGTACATAGTCTAAAATCCCAGGAGGACAAGGCTCCTAGATTCTCTCTCTGTGCTACACATTTCCATTATTTTCTACATCTTTGTGTTCCAACAGAGGTGTTATCCAGAAACTTCCATGCCATGCTGACAACGACCTCAGTGATGAATTTTAATCTGGGACATAGACGTCAGAGCTTCATGGAAGGAGTTGATCTGTTCTTGGCAAATCCAAACTTTTAAAACAACTGGAGAGCTTTGTAGGCCCAAACATTAAAGGTTTTCTCTCCTGGACCTTTAAACACGGTGGCGTCCACAGTGGGGCACATCTGTCTTATGCACAAGCCCCTCTGGATAAAAGTACAATTCAAATTTAAGACTTTGTTTTATAGTCAGGCAAGAGTTTCAGTATTTATTTCTTAAACTTCCCTAGATGAAGATGTATTGCTCAATGGGGAAACAGCGTTTTTTAAGAAAGGCATTGAAACCAACCAATTAAAGGAATGCTGCCTAATGGTATAAAAAGCTGTTTAATGACCTTTGTTTCAAGCACGAGATGTTACGCTACTTCACTACTCAAGGAGTGGCCTGTGGACCAGCAGCACTAACGTTACATAGGAATTTGTTAGGGACCAGAATCTTGGGCTCCCCCCAGGCTGACTGAACCAGAATCCTTAGTTTTATAGGATTCCCCAGGGCATTCCTACACACTTTAAAGTTTGAGAAGCATTGCTCGGAGGGAAGCCTTGCATATGTAGGAATTTGGTAAAGAAAGAATATGATAATTTTCTACATTCTTTGAGATCGCTTTTTTTCCTTGGAACTTTCTGTAAATTCCGACTTTTCTACCTGGCTATCTTGGCATAATTTTGTAAGCCCTGGATGTTTCTAGACAGCAGACACCCCCAGGAGGCAGGGCTCATGTCCTCCAAGATTGAGCTTTCTTGGATTGTCACTCGGACTTTTTGACTCAAGTGCTGGGTTTGGGTCACGTTTACAGTCTGAGGTTTGACATATAGTGTAGGAGGCTCTCCTGTGCTCCCTCTGCAAGGCCAGTAGCCACATACATGTAAACAGAAGGCTTTTTTCCCTCCAGGGGCATCAGACTCTCAGTTTTCACCTAGTTTGCAGTTTGTAAGCACATTCATCCTGTGAGTTCCTACAGCCTCATAGCAGCATTGCAGGTGGTCTCAGGAGTCCCATGGTGGGCTGTCTTCCTCCCTACTGGTCACCTGCCTCTGCTCTTCAGCCACAGCCTTGCTGATGTCGCACCCTGTGCTCTGGCCCAGAAGAAGGGACCTAGCCTTACACTGTACCCGCCTGTAACAGCCAAACCTTCCAGGGTCCAGAGGCCCCACTTCCACAGGCACCCAGGCGTTTGGCTACTTCTTTCAGATGCATCTGGAGCCTTTCAGGCCTGTCTTGGGCCAAGAATCTTGTTTGGAATAGTTTCTCCTTACAGCATTTTGGCTCTTCTGCTTCTGGTGCCATTTGAAACCAGGAGGGTAAAGCTGGAAAACTTCAACAAACCCTCTTTGAATGTTAGAAATGTTCAGTATTTGAGGTTTGGTCAAATGATGGAAAACATTTTGGGTTGGTACTGAACTTTCCAGTTCCTCCAACCTCGAGGTTAATTTTAGCATGAGATCCAGGCAGGGAAAGCTAAGGGAAACGTGGAAACTAAAATTATTCTGAGCAAGAGAAGCTAGAATTCACATTGGTTAGATGGCGGAGGAGTCAATAATTCAGTTTGTGTGGCAAAGAATCTTGCCGTATCCCTAGTCTGAGCAAAGCACCTGGCCTCAGGAACTTTGGACTTTTGCTGTAACTGCTACTCATTTTCCTGGTGGTAGGCAAATTAACGAACTTCCACATGACTCTTTAGAAACTGAAGCATAATACTACCTTTTCCACAGGGGTACTGTGAGGATCAGTAATTTTTGGACTATGCAAAGTGGTTTTGAATGGAATAAGAGAGATCTGTGGCTGATGTTTCAATATGGAAAAATGCAATATGTGAATTTTAATACTTGCACTTGCCAGGTGTCATAAAGACACAGCATGAGGCCCCTAAATTAGAGGTCTGGGTAAGAATGAGTTGAAAATCTCCTCTGCAGAAAGAAATCCTTAGTGTTCATCACTTAATTATTGAATTCAGTGTTCTTTTGGAAGAATATCATTCAGCCTTACAGATGCAGGCTGCAAATTCTTACAGAACCTCAAAATGTCAAAATGAAAAAAATATCAGCTCTATGGAGAAAACAGAATATCATACTTAAAATTTGCGGTGTGTATTTTAATTTCCTCCTCCTTAAGTTCCCTTCCCTCCTGCTGCCAGTTCAGACACTGGCTGGATTTCTGGAAGAAGGGTAGGAAGAAAAACCTTGTTCGTGTTCTGGTTCTGATTTCATCTTCTTCTCAAGTTTTTAGTTTATTCAAAGCAGAAAGAAGAAACCAAGGTATCCCTTTATGCCACTCCAGCTACATACAACTATCAGATCATCACTCTCTCAGCTTCTGGGGCTGCCTGAGAATGGACGGTCACATAACATCACCACTGGGACCTAGGGGGTTAAGAGATACATATACTTGTAGAGGTTTTATTGAAGATAGTTTTCCACATAGGACTTATATCTGAGATAATATTCTTTGTGGGATAAGGAAATTTCCAGCACTGGCAAGCATTAGTGGAACTAAAAGATTACTGAGAGGTAAAACAGAGGAGCGTTCACCTGGGTTTCCATCATCAGAGGACAATCAGTGATCTTTGCTTGCAGGACACATCAGAGCTTTAATGGCCTTCGATTATTACAGAGGGATTATCCTTAGTTTGTTTCCCAGGGTCTTTGCAGATTTTACCAATGCTTGTTTGTAATTCTCAAATGTATATTGAAAATGGAGACTCAAGACATCAGCTTTTGCCTGCATTGTCTGCATGGTGTGAACTGCGACTCCAGAGCTTACTGAAACTCAGAGTTGTTGTCCAACGGATAGTAAGAGGTTTCAGAAAATCAGTCTAATGAATGTTGAAAGGCCTGGAATTGTACCCAAATCATCTGGGGCTCTTAAAAAAATTCTGAGCTCCTGGAGAACATTGTTTCTTATGTCTACATTAGTGTCATTGTCCATGGAAAGACTTTCAGGGAACATGCACTTTACCAAATTTTGTGGGTGACCTTTAACCTTTTCCTGGTGTGCCTTTGGTTTTTTAAAAAATTTGCTTATTTATTTATTTACTTATTCACTTATTTATTTATTTTATAGTAAGTCCTTTTTGGTTATCTATTTTAAATATAGCAGTGTGTACATGTCAATCCCAAACTCCCAATCTACCCTTCCTTCCACCTTCCTACCGCCCCCCCCCCCCCGCCCCAGGTAACCATAAGTCTTGTGTTTGTTAAACAGGAATCCATCATTGCCCTTCTGACTGGTCCTTTTTAAATCACAACATTTCCATGATGTGATTGGCCTCCTTTCTCTTGACCCCATATCTTGGCTGTGGCCATAACCATGAATGTATGTATGTATTTAGCTTTATCTTCACCCCAAAACTCAGGTCTCCCCATCAATGTGGGTTTTTTCCATCTATGTGAATTTACACCTGGGCCCTCCCTCCCCACATCCCTCCCCACATCCCTCCCCACCTCCCTCCCCACCTCCCTCCCCACCTCCCCACTCAGGCTCAAGATTTTTATGCTTCTTTACATCCAATGAGCAGTGCACCTCCCAAGGATGCTCTGTGACATAGCAGCGTTGCTTTCCTTTAATTCTCAGTAACACATCATGAATTCACTTGTCTCCATCTTTGGCAGAATTATCCAATTCCCGCTTTATCCTTTCATTCTTTGTCTCTTCCAATCTTTTCCCTGGGCTTTACCAAATATCAGGAACACCCCACTTTCCCAGCAACCTTGGTTATTTCACTGGATATTTCCTAAGTTTGGGTGAGGCAGACTTGGTCCTGCTCAGAATAAGGTTTACAATCTTATGAACCATTGACATAAGAAACAAAATGAAGAGCAAATACCAAAATAACAGGTATGGCCAGGGCTGGGACTGGGGAGAGGTAAGTGGGGCTTGCAGGATGCGAGATGTGACATTTAAGGCAGCACGGACTACTGATGGTTCTGACCCTGAACTTGCATGACTCTGAGAGTGAGTGCTTCCTCAAATGTTGCACCCTATGTACCTCATCTGTCTCACCCGAGCCGGACCCTGGATCTGGCTCACAAAACTGAGCCTAGACCCTGGGCTGGGCAAAGTGTGGTGTTTGAGTCAGGAAGAAACTGTGTGGCTGAAAAGCCTGTAGCCATGGAACAGTGGAGTCCTGCGCTGGACCTCGGAAGGTGTGGGTTGCATTTTGTTTCACTAGGCATGCACATTTTTGATAGATGAAAGGACAGATGGCGCATAGCTCTGAGGCCTTAGGCAAGGCAAATCAGAAATAAACTCAGCCTGCTTGGGAGGTAGTGAGGGGACCAACCTGTTGGGGAGAGAGGAGTTGACAATGGGGACCGGAGAAGGACCTGTTAAGAAAAAGAAAGCCTGGGCCAAGTAAAGGAAGACCTCAAAGGCCAGGATAAGGAGTTTGCTTTTATTCTGTACATAATGGGGAGCTGTCAAAAGCTTTGGACCAGGAAAGTGATGGTGTGGAATTGGAGCTTTTGGCAAATTGATCTGGTAATGGTACCTCTGGTTATTTGGTTCACCTGTTGACTTTTGAGAGTAGGGTCTTGACTATTTTTGGTCATTTATTGTATCTCCAGTGTCTATAACTATGCTTGGTATGGAAACTTTTTGAATGAATGAATGGATGGCTGGATGGACGGTTAGACAGACAAGTGGATAGAGGGATAGATGAGGCTATATTAAGACAAGAGGCTGGGGAGACATGCCCTTTGCCCTGTAACGTGGTCCCTTCCCACTCTGACCCTGAGCCCAGTCTTATGACTGGTTTGGCTAACGGGACAGTAACAAAGTTGGTAGAAGCAGAGGCTCGGGAAAGTGCTTGCACATTTGAATACACCTGGGCTGGTGCACTGGAAAATGAGACACACAACGGCATGCCATTGTCCCAGCTGAGGCCATCCTACATCTGCCAGTAGCCAGCTGACCATCAGACACTTAATGAGCTCCAGCCTAACCCAGAAGAACTGACCAACCAAACCCAGCTCTGACCAGCAGAACTGCCCAGTTTCCCCATAGACGCACGAGCAGTAACACATGGTGGTGGTTAGAAACCATAGTTTTGGGGTGGTTTGTAATGTTGCATCATTGTGGCAATAGTTTTTGTTGTAGAAGAGGTAGAGATGCAGAAAGAGCAGTGCTGGGCTGCTGGCTGAGATAATCAGGCAGAATCAGCAAATTTTCAAAGTGAAAGAAAATAGAAAGTGGAAAATGGGGAATTCACATAAGAAGGGAGTGGGAGGAGACAGGGTCCAGAGGAAGAGAGCAAAAGAAGGTGGACAGAGAAAAAGGAAGCTTGGTACAAACCAAGGGAGGAAGAACTTACAAGGGATGGATGGGATACAGAGTTAGATGCAGAAAAGAGAGAGACCAGAAAAACAAAACCGATGGGAAGGTCAACAGATTTGACAAATAGGAGCTTCTTGAGGTCTGTTCCTTCATGACGTCTCTTCAGACTAAACAGAAGAGTGGCATCCAATTTTGCTAGTATGCAAACAAGCAGCTCCTTCTTTGCTTGAATGGAAAGCTAATATGACATTATATTATTACACACTTATGTTTTCCCAACATATCTAAGTTGGTTGTATGGCTTTTTCTGTTTCAATTTAATTCAAAAGAAATGTTTATAGAGCATCTACTGTGAGAGAATGGAGAGAAAGCACATCCAAAGAAAGAAAGATTTTGAGTAGTGTGTGTTGCTGCATTCTACAAAATGGCTAGACTTTAAGGGTATGTTTGAGATGGGCTGTCATGGGGCAAATGAGGGGACCCTTCACAGAAATGGACCCTCCACGATAGTGGTCACCCATGTGACCAAGATATACTGGACATCCTATGTCAGAGTGAGGGGTGAGCCAGATACCACCTAGAAACTTCCAAAGAGGTGTTCAAGATCCACCTGGACAACTGATGCCCAGTGAGGATGTAAAGGGTCAAGAGTGGGAATTAAAGAGGAGGGTTTTAGAAGAGTGTTTTGAGGTGTGGTTGTCCCACTCCTCTCCCCCCAACCAAGTGGCCAAGGCCCAGGAGAGAGTCTGTCACTTGAGACAAGAAATCTAGTGAGGGGGCTTGAGGTGGACCATGCAGCGGTCATGTGTCCCTCCGTCTGGGGCTTGAGTCACCTCTGGGAGAGCGAGTGAACTCTTGCAAGGTAAGACGGGGGCTGTATTAGGAATTTCCAGTAACTCCTCCAAGATACCTCAAATATGGAATCCCCAAGTAGGATGTTGGCATTGTTTTAAAAGGAATTCTGCCCCGGGTTGGGCTGCCCAAGTAAAAAGATTTCAGCCCCAAAGTGGTTATGCTATGAACCCCTGGGAGAAGGAATTGAGATGAGATTGGGGGCCAAGAGCCTAGGGAGGGGCACAGCAGAAGAAGCCTGATGAGAGAGCCCAATGTAGAGCCCACAAAGGTGCACAGAAGAGACCACATCGAACATCTACATCGAACATCTATGAGGACCAGAGAGAGCCAAGTCACTTACAACAGCTGCTGACAAGTAAGCGCCTCCTGATCTCTCTCCCTTCATCCTCTTCAGGATGCCCTGTGAGGAGCCTTGGGTACCAAAGGCTGGAGGTGGATAGACAAACACAAAGCTTTAGGAAGAAAGGAGCTGGACCACATTCCGTTAACAACCCAAGCAGTCAGCCCAATGGGCTCTACCTGCGGCCACGGACATCCAATTGAGTTTGCAGTTTTGGTTATTTGGGACACTGTGTACAATGTAGAGGGTCCCTATGACTTTTCTTATCCATGTGAGGGGCAGGAAAAGGCACACTGAGCAGGTTTTAAAAGGACAGTGAAAGACAAAACTCAAGTGGCTTTTCAAAAGCAACTAAATGTCCATCAATGGATGAACGGATAAACAAATTGTGGTCCATCCAGACGAGGGGAATATTATTCTGTCATAAAAAGGAATGACACTTTGATACGTATTGCAATATGGATGGACATTATAAACATCATGCTAACTGAAATAAGCCAGGCACAGAAAAACACATATTGTATGATTCCACTTACGTGAAGTACCCAGAGTAGTCCAGTTCAGAGACAGAAAATGAAGTAGCAGTTACCAGGGGCTGAGACGAAGGGGGATTGGGGAGTCATTGTTTAATGGGTACAGAGTTTCAGTTTGGGAAAATGAAAAATCTGGAGATGGAGAGTGGTGATGGTTGCACAACATTATAAGTGTAATTGTTAATGCCACTGAGTTATACACTTATGGTTAAAATGATAAATATGTAAACAAAATGAAATGATGACCTACGGACTGGGAGAAAATATTTGCAAACGATGCAACTGACAAGGGCTTAATTTTCAAAATAGACAAACAGCTCATACAACTGAATGCCAAAAAAAAAAACCCAATCAAAAACTGGGCAGAAGACCTAAGCAGACATTTCTCCAAAGAAGACAGACGTGTGGCCAAGAGGCACATGAAAAGATGCTGAACATCGCTGATTATTAGAGAAATGCAAACCAAAACCACAATGAGGTACCACCTCACACAGGTCAGAATGGCCATATCAAAATGTCTACAAATAATAAACGCTGGAGAGGGTGTGGAGAATGGGAACCCTCCTACACTGTTGGTCAGAATGTAAACTGGTGCAGCCACTATGGAAATAGTATGGAGGTTCCTTAAAAAACTAAAAATAGAGTTACCATATGATCCTGCAATCCCACTCCTGGGCATATATATGGAAAAAATGAAAACTCTAATTTGAAAAGATGCACGCACCCCAATGTTCATAGCAGCACTACTTATAATAGCCAAGACATGGAAGCAACCTAAATGTCCATTGACAGATGAATTGATACAGAAGAAGTGATGTATATATATATATACAGTGGCAGCATCAGGGATGTACCTAGATAACATCATACTAAGTGAAGTAAGTCAGACAGAAAAAAGCAAATATTACATGACATCACTTATACATAGAATCTTAAAAATAGCAGAAATGAACTTATTTACAAAACAGAAACAGACTCACAGACATAGAAAACAAACTCATGGTTGCCAAAAGGAATAAATTGGGAGTGTGGGACTAACAATTGCACACTACTATATATAAATTAGATAAACAACAGGGTTTATTGTATAGCATAGGGAGTTATTTTCAATACCTTGTAATAAACTATAGTGGAAAAGAATTCGGTTATATGTATGTAACCAACTAACTTTGCTGTATACCTGAAACTAACACACTATGTAAGTCAACTATAGTTCAATAAAAAATAATGAATATGTAATATTTTACCACAATAAAGAAAAATCAAGTGGTTTTTATGATTGGACTCAGTGAATTCTTTGTGTCTAAAATAACTGATTATATCCATGGTGGGACACTTGTATATTGGTTCACAAAGCTCTGGGGTAAATAGGATTTATTTATTAATTACTGTTTATTCCTCTTAGAAATGTTGGCTTAGCCAGTTTAAAACAGATTCAGCCCAATCTGTACAGGCATGCCTCATTTTATTGTGCTTCCATTTACTGTACTTAGCAGATATTTCAGTTTTTTAAAAACTGAAAGTTTTAGGCAACTCTGCATCAAGCAAGTCTAACAGTATAATTTTTCCAACAGCATTTGCTCACTTTGTGTCTCTGAGTCACATTTTGGTAATTCTTGCCATCTTTCAAAACTTTTCGTTATTACTATACTTGTAATGTGATCAGTGATCAGTGATCTTTGATGTCACTGTTGCAAAATTTTACAACTCTCTGAACGCTTAGATGATGAGCTTTCAATAAAGTATTTAAGCTTTAGCAATAAAGTATTTTTTTGTACGTACATTTTTTTTAGACATAACACTATTGCATACTTAATAGGCTACAGTATAGTTTAAACATAACTTTTATATAGGCACTGGGAAATCAAAATTTTATGTGACTCACTTTATTGCGATATTTGATTTATTGCAAAGGTCTAGAACTGAACCCACAACATCTCCAAGGTCTGCCTGTATAGATACTGCCTTTAGGTAATCAGGTCAGTGCAGTATATCTTATGGCTTGAGACTCCTGAGGAGTTTCCTTTAACTCCATGTGTGACACAATTAAAGTAGTACTTATTATCTGATAGGCGTTTACTACATCTTTATTATTTCTATGATAATTGGAAGAAATCAGAAGACTGCCCAGAAAAATGATTCTTCAGAAAGTTTCTAACTTTGGCTGCACCTTACATGGTAGTCTATAACTTTTCCTTGCTTCTAGAAGAATCTAGAGTTCTATCTTAAGTTGAGAAAAGTGAAATTTAAGATTCTTTTCCAGAAGCTGTTGGTTTGTAATAAATTTTGCTTCAAAAACTAGATAGACCCACACACTCAGATGTGTACGTGCGTGTGTGCGTGCACACAGGCACACACACACTTGAATCCAGGGTGCTGATTTCACTTTATGATCTGCCCTTACTCAGCCACCAATGGGTGAGCAAGCTCAAACATTATCTTTCGATGTGATGTTCTCCATTCCTGTAGCTAGTAGACCACGCAGAGGGCAGACCTAGAGGAAATAACTGATTTAACGGTAAGTCAGTGATTAATCCTTTTGCCGCAGCATCTTAATATGCAGGCATTATCTTGTATGATGCCCGAACTATAAATACGTTGCCACTTGTAATCAATCCTACGCAATATCTATCTTTTCCTTGGATCTACTCAAGGATTCACCCATGGCCTCCTAGGCTTCTAGCTCCCAGGTCAATCGTATGAATTCATGAAAATATGCTGATTAAATTGCTTTATCCTTTTTGGATGGGCGTGCCTCCCAGTGTACCCTTTTGAGAGATGTCAATGGAAATTGACAATGAGAGACGGAGGAATGACTCCATGTTGACACTTATGTTCCCTGTGCTGTGCTGTCCCTGGACTACCTAGGACCTGGTTATTAAGGTGATAAGAAGGAGGTGATGAGTTCTTTTAGATTCAGAATGCTTCACCTATTGAAATACACGCCTTTTAACTCCAAGATTTCCATCATTATTCATATCCTTCACCCAACGGGTAACTACACTCTAGCTCATTCTCTCTTTTAGGATGGACTGAAAACATTTGGAACAATTAAGTAGTTTCACTGTACTTCAAGCCCTAACATATTTTTGGCTTATCACTTACTTTCAAGTTCAGGTTTACCTCTACGCTTCTGTGATGCAGCCTGGTAGGGTTGCCAGATTTAGCAAAGCAAAACAAAAAAGGATGCATCGTTATCTTTGAATTTTATAGAAAAAAATGCGTAAGTATTTAACACGCCCCAAATATTACATGGGACATACTTCTAGTAAAGAACTATTCACTGTTTAACCGACATTCAAATTTAACTGGGTGTCCTGTGTTTTAGCTGGCAGTCCTCATTGATGGTCAGGATGTGAGATATAGATCTATACACATATCACCTAAGAATCAGGAAGTGTGGGAGTAAATTTAAGCATACAGGAGAATATAACAGAATACGCCAGTGGACTTCAATCTCGGCAGGCTGGCGTGGATTTTTTTGTTTTCTCTTTTTCCTGCAGCCCTTTCAAGGCCCAGGAGGGGTGTTTAAAACCAGGCTCACCTTGCTAGTGGTTTGTCCAGCAGTAAAGAAACAATGGCCAAAGGGATCATTTACCTTGTTTTTTTTTCCATGCCGGACTCACCTGCTTTCTTGTCCAGGAGGACTCGCGGTGGCATTGTTCTTCTGTGTTCCTTTTCCAGAGGAGAACCCGGGCGTGCTAATTGCTGGGTGGCAGCTCCACTAAATGGAGGTGGACGACAGCTGGGAGCGAGGCACGTTCTACAAGGAGAGGTTTGGGGTTTCCATTGTAGTCAGCGTCATAATCTTGCACCCTTCCATCTGCCCTAACTTTTGTTTTTGGTCTCAAGCAATTGGCCAGAGCCGAAAACATAAACACCTCCGCGCGCTTGCCCTTATCATTTTCCTTTTATGTTGGTTTAGGAAATACACCTGAGAGACCAAAGGCACACAATGAACCCAGCAATTACCAACCACCACGGGCAGGCGGCAAACGCTCAAGCAACCAAACACCCGAGGATGGGGCTGCTACTGGCTCCTGACTTTCCCCATGGCACCGGGGGCCCCTCGCAGCGGCCAGCCTCCGGATCTGAGTCTAGGACTCCCTCCCACTTCTGTTCTGGGACAGCTGACTTCAGTCCTGCCAAAGGTGGAGAACTTAGGAAGTTTCTTTCCTGATTTATTTCGAGTAAACAACTGGTACAGATGATGCACAGTGCTGGGAAAACTATTTAATAAAGGGAAAGAGGCAGGACATAACTAGTCATCTATGAAACACTTAATTGCGAAACTGTTAAAAGGAAAAATGGATCTCTTTTTCCCCCCCCAGGTATGGCTGCGACAGAAAAATCCCGAAGGGACATTAGGAAGTGAAGGGGGAGGAGGGATGGGGGAGGATGGGGAGAGATACTTGAAAACATCACCTCCATTTCACAGCTCAGGGACCGAAATTTCCACTCATTTAGCAAGTGTTTATTCAGCACGTTCCGTGTATCAGGCACTGCTGTAGCGAGCAAAATAGAAAAAAAAAAAATTCCTGTCTCATTGAAGTTCTGGGGCAAGGCAGTCTAGAATAGAGGTTATAGATGTGAACTTTGGGGCCATGCTGCCTGAGTTTGCATCCCAGCTCAGCCTCTTCCTAGCTCTTTGTCCTTGGGCAAGCAACCTAACTTAGCTCTGACTTGACTTTCTCATCTGAAAACTGGGGATGATACCATTGTTCCCTTCATATGACTGTTGTGAGATGACAGTGATATTTCTTACCCCATAGGGTTGTTGTGAAGATTAAATGAGTTAATGTCTATGAAGCACTTAGAAAAATTCTTGGCACATGCTGAGTAGGAGCTACTTATCAGCCCTTATTTGGCTGTAACATTGCTTTGCTATTTAATGCTAATTATTGTGCTATCTGTGGGGCCTTCTGCAAAAATGATGGAGAAAGGGAAAAGCTATTACCTAATAGCAGAAGACTGGGCAGATGGGCTTTTATGCTCATGCACCCTCCTAAGATACTAAATGGCTTAAGAAATTGTTTTTATTTGCCACCTTCTTGGTTGGTCCTGAAATATGAGAAGCACTTCTTTTCCTTAAATTAATTAATTAATTAATTTAGTTGAAGAATAGTTGATTTACAATGTTGTGTTAGTTTCAAGGGCAGAGCGAAGTGATTCAGTTATACATGTATGTACATATATTCTTTTTCAGGTTCTTTTCCATTATAGGTTATTACAAGATACTGAGTATAGTTCCCTGTGCTACACATTAAAAAGAATTTCTTCCTTTAAGTAATTCTTTAGAAATTCTCAGAATGGCGTCAATGATATGAACCATCTTTCAGAACATGTAGAAAGCTCATTTACCATCGCTGAACTGGAAATCAGAATTACCCTATTGGGTGGTTAGACTGGATTCTTGTCCAGAGTGTTCTCTGGGCTCCTCTGTGCCTCACCATCACATGTCCCATCCTTTGTGGCTCCGTCTGCCCTGAGCCTGGCAGCGTCTTAGCTGGAGCTGCTTTTCAGCAGACGGAGCAGAGCCATGGCCAATGTGTAGCTGGCAGTCAATGTGGGGAAGAACTCAATCTCTGTGGTCATAAACCATTGAGATTCGGGTAGTCTGTGGCCATAATCTAGCCCGTCCTGATTGAAATATTGGCTCCAACCAATATCCATCCAACGCATGATTTTCTCTCCTTCTCTGAAGTCAGCTATGACTTTTTTGTTAGTTGATTGATTATTATAGAAAGATTATAAGTTTCATGTACTAAAAAGTAAGGGTTAGACTTCCCTGGTGACGCAGTGGTTAAGAATCCACCTGCCAACGCAGGCAACACGGGTTCAAGCCCAGGTCTGGGAAAATCCCGCATGCCGTGGAGCAACTAAGCCCGTGTGCCACTACAGAGCCTGCACTCTAGAGTCCGTGTGCCACAGCTATTGAGCCCATCTGCTGAAACTACTGAAGCCCGAGTGCCTAGAGCTTGTGCTCCGCAACAAGAGAAGCCACAGTAATGAGAAGCCGGCACACTGTGAAGATGAGTAGCCCCTGCTTGCTGCAATTAGAGAAAAAAGCCTGTGTGCAGCCAAGAAGACCCAATGCAGCCAATAAATAAATAAATATATTTTGATTAAAAAAAAAAGTAAGGGTTGCCTCCAGAACAACCCTCGTCTCCTTACTAAATTATTATGGCTCCATCACTCATGCATTGATCTAAGTGCCCCATTCCTTCTCTTATTCACTTAACAGACCTTTTGATAACACTCAGTCTATGTTACTTTCTGGGCGGAGTGCTGGAGGAAGCAGACAGGCAGCTCAGAAGTGCATAAGGTAGGGTTCCTGTCCACGCGTGCTTATCAAGAGAGTGGAAATAATTTGTTTAAGACATGCAGAATTCTGGACATTTATTATATGCCATGTAAAGTGACAGTGTGTTTGGCTTTTACCACCCATCCTCCACTTCAAGCCCTGGTCCCTCGTTATAATATTTTATGAGTTGGTATGGACTTACTGGTTGCCCTAACTTACAACTTAAATCACATTCCTCTCTCCTTAGCTTCCCAAGATAAACAGTTGCCTTTAATTAAAATAATCTCCCCCCAAATGTTCCCTCTATCTCCTCAGTACTGTTAGTTACCTCTCATTGGCTATTCACACCTCAGTAACATTTCTCTTCTGGACAGTTATCCAGGGTAATCAAAGTCTCTTCAGGTTTTGACACCTCATTATTTTTTTGGAGAAGAAGATAATTTTTTTCCCTGCTGTTTTCCTTCCAAAAAACATCTGGGTGATGAACACTGCAAACACATTTCTGATTGACATTAGTGTCTGGCGAGAACTTTCTAGATAACGGGTCCAGTCTTCTGTTTCTTTTCCTCATCATCCACTTGCACTGGGAATGTTATACACACTGGGATCCAGGGATAGGGGAGTAAAATTCCTTAAACTATTACTTTTTCCATGATCCTGGGTATATCACAGATATTAATTGCCAAATGACTCTGCTTTTAATAAGTTCTAAAATCTTGCTCTGGTGACCATATTTTCACTTGGAAAGTTTTCTTTATATGAACAGAAAAGGGAAAAAAATGGTTCTATTTATTTTAATTGTCAAATTAATAATCTTTGATAACTTTAAAACTTCTCCCCTTATAAAAAAATTAAAAACGAAGAAATAATAGGAAAACACTTGATATGTCTTTGATGCATCATGACATGACATGTGACACATGACATCTTCATTTCATCAACAATGGAATCAGTGCATTTACTAATTATACTAGCAACTACCATTGGTTGACCCCCAGCTAAGAGCTTTACACATTTAATGTTTACAACCCCCTTTATCCCCATTTTTCAGATGAGAAAACTGAGGCATAAAGAGACTAAGGAATTTTCAAGAGATAGAAAGTTGGGGCACCATAGTTTCAAGTCTAGGTCGTCTGATCCCAAATTCTGCACAAGTCCTCACTGCAAAATACTGCTCAAAGTATTCCGTGCCTTCATCCTTACTCTTTTTTTTTTTTTTAATTCTTAATCCAAGAATTAGCTAAGATTAGGAAAGAGAAGATTTGCTTCAACAGGAATTCAAATTTTACATGCTTTGTATTGGCCCTGGGATCTTTCACTTGAGGTTAGTAGAAATATTTTCACTCAAGTTCAGAGGGTTCGTAGGAGGTAGCTCCCAAATTTTATTGTCTTTCTTGTCTCCACAATATGCATTATTTATAAGATGTTCAGTTATACTACAAAGGGGTCATACATTTCCTTTGGAGATTTAAATAGCATTTTTTTCAGGGATAATATAGATTGACCATGCCTAGGCCTGCACGTGTCCTTGTCTTTATAAGACGTAGGATGCGTTTAGGTCATTTTAGATCTTGTTCAACAAGGGAAGGGGATGATTTAGCAGTTAACTAGATTGTCTGTGAAGTCATTCAAAATGACCATGAAATGCTTCCTTCCTCCAAGTACCATGGACACTTTTTAACCACTCATGCAACGACTATTGTGTACCACCCTAGCTACCAATGTCCACGCCTTATCTTCCCTGACCGACTGTAATATCTGGAGTGCAAAGGGCCTGTCTCAATCATTGCTATGGTACCTTTAGGAATTAGAAAGTGGTAGGGGCCCATCACTTTTTTGTTGACTGGTGTGTCCATTATCTACTGCCACAATCATGCTGAATTAAAAATATCCTCCAATCCCAAGTGCATTTAACAATGAACAACTATCACTGTTCTTGGGTCTGTGAGTCAGCAGGGCTCACTCACGCCTCTTCTATCAGCTGTAGGTTGGGTGGGCAGCTCTACTCATCTTGGCTGGACTCTCTTACTGGCTGGGAGTTGGCTGGGATAGCCAGACTGTCTTCCACGTGGTCTTCTATCCTCCAGGACACCAGCCCAGGCAGGTTCTCATGGAAGTAAAAGTGACAGAGAGTCAGCAGAAACACATATGGCTGAGAACTGACATGCAGTCATTTCTACTGCATTCTATTGGCCAAAGCAAGTGACCAGGCCAGGCCCCATTCAAGGGGTAGGGAAGTAGGCTGCATCTCTTGATGGGAAGAGCTGCAGAGTCACATTAGAAAGGATGGGTCCACAAGGAGGGGTGAAGAATTGTGGGCATCTTTGAAATCAACCTGCCACAACTAGAATAAATAAATAAAAATGAATGGTGTCATGAAATAGGAAGAAGGGCAAGGTTGGAGCAGCTGGTTCAAGGTCCCTGCCCTTTCCATAGATGCTAGGTCCCGAACATGTCATATCTCGTCACGTCATGTCATGTCATGTCATGTCCTTAGCACAGTTTCTCATCACCTCGAGGTTGTTAGGGGAATCTAACGGAATAACGTACACCGAATTGCTTCATAAATTATAAATTTCAATGCATGTGTGAGTTACCATTGCTGTTATTTTATTTGAGGTTGGGAAGTCTTTCAACAACCTCAAATAAACTAGTTATTGACAGATTCTGAACAGCACCCACAAAGGATGTGTAAGTCCCTGTAAGTTGCATTTTTCTCACTTTCCTCCAAACCTGGATCTGATGCCTCCTGAGAATCAGGGATGGTCTTACATAGCATACAAGGCATCACAGGAGCCCACTTGGAATGCAGAAAAGTTCTATATATGCTGCTGTAACCCTCACCTTCTGGAGTGCAGACACGTGCTCCTGTCCTGTGTGGCTTCCACACCGAAGGAGGGCGGCACACAGAACACCCGACTTCTCTATTTGTTTCTGCTTGAAGGATTAACAAGCTCTTAAAGAAAAATAAGGTCACAACTTCTCCTCTTCCAGACTTTGTGATGTCACAGCCTGATGGGGTCTTCCCTGTTTATTGCTGCCTGGGATGATTTTTATGGCCTTTGTTGGTGTGAGAAATAGTCTCTGGTGATATTGAAAACAGTTGTCCCTCAGTATCCGCAGAGCATTGGTTCCAGGAGCCCCAGTGGATACCAAAATCCATGGATGCTCAAGTCTCTTATGAAATGGTCCAGTTCAATGAATACAGTCAGCCCTCTGTCTGTGCGATTACAAAATCCTAGGATACAGACACAGAGGGCTTGGCCAATTGCATTCGAATGAATGGATTTTCCCCTCTTGTGACATCTCTTGTGATAAAAACAGAGATGCGTTTTGCATAAACGACTCTTGGGGAGTCTCTTACATACCTCAGGGATCTGTCCCCCTTTTATAAGCCAAGTGTGAATGCAAATACTTGACACATTGCAGGAGATGACTTTTAGGGGAAAAAGGACCAACACTGATTTCCTTTGTGTAGGGAACGGCCCACCTTGCTCTTTCCCACTTTCAGAACTTTTATTCAGACACTGAGGCCTCTGAGAGACTCCCTGGTGCCCAAGAGCAGATGGGACCCCAAATTAAAAGATGTTGCCAGCCTGAGAGAGAGGTTAGAGAGAATTGTCGCTCTGGATTCTCCAAGAGCTTTATCACCGCCTGTATAAATCCTCAATCCCAAATGAGCTTAAAAGGCATTACACATTGTATGTAAACCAATGGAACAAGCAAAACCACCTGTTTTTTCCCCCTTCTTCTTGGCCTTGACATAACCCATGCACTATATGAAGTTCAACTTGCCATTCATTTACAACCAAACCCAAGGCAAGAGCTGTACCAATTCCACACATGCAATCGTGAGTTCATTCCTTTGAAAAGGAGCTGCTTCATTCGCTGGGGCTTCCTTAAGCAAGATGCAGGGTGGGGGCGGCGGGGGCGGGGGGGTAGGGAAGGCTGGTTTTTGCCTTCCTAATGCACAAGCCACTTACCTTTTCCTGGCTCTCTGTCCCTCTCCTGTCTTGGCAGAGGGGCTCGAGTTTAGAAGGTGGCCTTGGAGGAACCGGTCAGTCTCTTGACTTCCTTTGAGCGCCATCGTGCTGTCAGGGAGAACTGTCTGCGGGGAGGGTGATGGGGGCTCTGTGTGGGGGGGTGGGTATCCCAGAGCTGGACTATCTGGCCAACAGCAGCAGCGAAGTAGTGGAGGAAAGACAGCACTGACTGTCCTTTTTTCATTAAGTGTATTTATAAACATACTGAACAAGAAACATTTTTCCTTTCTTCACAGTGATGGATGATTATACGTCTATGAAATGTTTTCATTTATTTGGCGCCAGGGTAATCAAAATCATTTGAAACTGTCCCACTGAAGGGAAAGAAAACAAGTAGGCGTGGGACAGCCTGTGCTCCTTCCCTCCTGCTCTGCAAGGGTAGTAGCTGGCAGAAAGGCTGGCTTCGCAAGGAACACACTCTCCAACTGGTAATTACTCCCAGTCGTGTTCAGGGCTGCCATCCACGGAGGCTGCAGCTCTGCAGGACGTTCAAAGCCATTGCCCGCTCTCTGGGAGCCGTGGGGGAGCATTGGGGCCAGCCTGTGCGTGACTCTGTTCAGGCTGAGAAAGAGCTGGTCCCAGGAAACCTTGTGAATGAAACTCTCGTGCTTTCATGTCTGCCCTGGCCCGTGTTCTGGGTCAGCCCTCCTGATCTCCAACATCCTGTTTAAACTGGTGTTTTCCACTACATGCAGACAACACAATTTCTATTATAAGCTTGCAATGATCGTGCAGAGACAGGCAAGGGAGATTAGGTAGGGACGTGGGGTGAGGTTGACCTGCTAGAGAGAAAAATACAGGAAGCAGATGCCCAATTCCTGCTTTTGATGGGGCTCCTTGGACGGCTGAGGAACTCCCATCTTTGTTTTACAAAACCAACGTTCGTTTGGAAAGGCTACTGTTTTGGTGAGCTTATCCAGCTCAAACCACAGAAGGGCTGTGCTCACTTCTGGTTATCTTTATGGTTTGTGATACAAACCAGTTTAGAAGCATGAGGGTTAAGACCCTTAGTGGGTAAAGAACGAATGATTTCCCTCATCTCAAATCATCACCTTTCAAGGAAATAATTTGAATACTAGAGCAAAGAAGGGACTTTCACTTCTTCAATAGGTGTCAGAATTTTTTTAGGTGGATTAAGAGAATCTCTTTATAGCTATTTTCTTATTAAAACGGGCAAAGTCCTGAGTGACGGTTTCCAAGCAGTCTCAGAAAGGGACAACTCGCACTTTCTGGCTCCAAATTAACAAGATGAAGAAGGGCTTGGAGAGGGTCCTTTCAGAACTTACCTATATCTAGTTTAAAAAAAAAGTTATATTTGCGGTTATAGTGTAGAAACTCCTGTCCTAAACACACTGTGTTTATTCTGTAGTCATTAGCTACAGAAAATTAGTGACCTGTCCTAGGGCTCTTAAAATTCTGACACTGGAGTTCCCAAACTCTTCATGTTAGGGAGGACAATTATTTGATATACTTCACCTACAAGGGAGCAAAGATTTTACCTTTGTGCTGTGCCAGGGCATGAAGTTGGCATTTGTAAGTATGAAATCTGAATAAAAATTATAAAATTAAAAATTTCTCCGTCTGATATGGACACAGACATCTTTTCTGTAGGGAGCAAGGGACAAAAGTGACCATTGAATAACCAATAGACCTTCCTGTTATTTTCGTAAATTCCCATGTTTAGCTGTGAATTTTGGAGGTGCCTAATTTCTAAAAGTAAGTGAGTGTAAATCTCAAATAACAGAGTGCATTATTGAAGAGACTTAAAATTGCTCCTGGAAGTCTGGGGCAGTTTGAAAAAGACAAATACAGGAGTGGCAGAAGGTTTTCCATGCTTCATATTATCTTTCCATAAGTCAAAATTAACTACTTTGATTAAAAAATATATCAGTAATACTTATAAAAGAAGATGTGAGAAGGAGACTCTTTGGCCCAAAAAGAGATGGTCTGAAAAATGCTTGGGGTGGTGGCCCTGACTTCAAATGTTTAGCTCTTCAATTACTTGATGTGAAATCTGTTACTTCACTAAGAGAGGAACTGATTAATTCAGAAACTGGTAGCAACCAACTTCCTCCCAGTGAGCTACAATGACATCACCCCAAAGGTCTGAGGGTATGCTAAATACAATTTCAAAATAGCCAATCACATTGGCTGAGATGAAGTGGCCACAGCCAATCACTATCGCCCTTGCTTCATTGTCCAGCCCCCTGACCTCAGCCTTCAGGAAGCATCCGGGTGAGCAAACCCAGGGGCATACAGCCAAGTCTTAAATCCCTGAGATGCCTTTATCTCTGGATGAATAGATCATGTTAAGGGTTTCTGTGGCAGAAACAGATCCTACAGACAGCATAATGTTGGTGTCTTTTTGGGTAATATTTTTCCTTCCTAGACAGAGCCCACTGATGTGTTTTAGAATGAGCATTTTCTATTTTTATAGGTGTCTTTTCCATTTTGCTTAGAATCTTATCTGAAGTGTGGATAAGATTTGTGAACAAATCCTCAAGTGTTTAATACGAACTGAGTGGAGAGAGCCCCTTAATCAGAGTTCAATTAACTGGTTTTGTTTGCCAGCAGATTACATATTTAGAAAGGCAACCAGCTGCCACTCCCACGTGGTTAGTTCCCAGTGGGTTCCAATCCCTTCATTTCTGCCTGTAGCTTCTTCCAGCTTCAACCAAATATACCTCCTTCCCTTCATTCACCGTCAATCATCCCTACTGTAGAATATTCAATTTCTTTAAATATACACAAGGCCTCATACACAGAGTCACTTGTATTCGGGACAGGCTATGTAATTTGTGAGCCTGGGTGCAAAGTGAAAACATGAGTCCCTTGTTATTAAGAATTTCAAGATGGTGCCAACAATCTCAAGAGCAGTAAACCAAGAGTGAGGCCTTTCTGAGATGAGTCCTTGTATGACCACATGGGTTGCCCGCCCATGGGGCCAGCCCCTAGTGCTTCAGTAACCACACTCTCACACACGTCTCCTTACAAGTACACAGCAAAGAATATGCATGGAGCAATTGCACTTTTACTTTGTGCTAAAACTTTTCTCTCAGCCCAACACCAGTTACCCATAGCTCAGTCATAATATGCTAGTAATGAAAACTCTGTTTTCTTACAGTGAGATTTCTAGCACTTTTATATGTATTTTCTCCTTTGATCTTAAGAAGTTATTATTATTCCCAATTTGCCAATATGCAAACAGGCAAAGTCACTTACCCAAGGTCACACTTAAGATTTGTTTTCTGCTTGTAAGTATACTATATAGAACGTTTGAAAACTATGGAGAGAAAGAAAATATTTGTTGCTCATGAAGTATCATCAATTAGAGATAATCACTATTAAAGTTTTGGTATGTATGCTTCTATTTTTCTATAATTTCTAATGTAAGGATTTTTATAGCTTCTGATATATTTTCCTGTCTAAATGGGGATCATATCATCTGTACTGTTTAATAGCCTTTTTGAATCAGTAATATGACCCAGGCCTTCCCCACATTATTAAACACTTTATGAAGACTTATTTTTAATGGTTACATAGTATTCCATCATGGTTGATAAAGAATCCATTTAGGAATGAATGAGAAATGGTAAACAGAAAAGATGACACCATTAGTGCTAATTCCTTTTCGTATTATAACTCTTTTACTCCTACTTCTAGCCTTATAAGCTAGAAGATGTTATCTCCGTTTCACAGGTAAAGAAACTGAGGCACCAAGGGTTTATATAATTAGCCACAAGTCACACATTTGTTAGGGCAAAGCTGGAATTTGGACCCAGGTCTGCTTGAAGGCAAAGCTTATAGTCAAATCATTCTGCAGTGACAGTGATATGTAGTTTATTATTCTATTCTGAAGAAAGGCCCCCTGGGTCAGCACATTATTTAGAACCTTGGAGATGCGGCAGGTTCTCTGCTAGTAGGAAAACACACCTGGAAGATTTCATGGGACCAAGAGGGGTCCCAAGATACTGACAAATAATGGCCAGGAACAATCTCTGGGCCAAAAAACTATCGCTGCAGAAGTTATTACCTGGTTAACAGGAATTCTTTTGGTCACAGAACGTCACATTCGCACATTCAGAAAATCTAGCAAAGAAGGCTGTATGCTCATTCCTAGAACAAATCTAGAAATGCGGGCGGTGGGAGGGTGGATTGTTTTCCATCTTAAGAAGTAGCATTTGGGATGAATCCCTAAGCCATGTGTCTGTTGGACTGCATGTTTACCCTCTAAGTGAGAATTCAGGATAATTTCAGGAAAAAAAAAATATGTTCCTAAAAGTTCTTAGATGAGATCACTTGAAAGTGATTTCCCTGGTGTAATGTTTGTCCGACTCACTTGCCCTCACCCCAGCCTGGCTTAGTCAGCTAGTTTCTCACTGACGTCCTTAGTTCCAGGAGCCTGGTCCCAGAGGGAGATGGAAAAGATTCCTAGCACGTACATTAGATCAAAAAAAATTTTGATAGTGAGTAAGAATAGCCTACTACTCCCCTTGTCTTGACTGCAAAAGCCCCCCCAAAAGGGAAGGCGATTCGTGGGCAAAGTTTCCTGTGACTGCTGTAACAAAGTACCACAGATGGAGTGGCTTAAATGACAGAAATGCACACTCCTTCCAGTTCTGGAGGCCAGAAGTCTGAAATTAAGGTGTCAAAGGGGCCATATTCCCCCTGATGGTTCCAGGGGAGGCTGTGTCCTGCTTCTTCCAGCCTCTGATGACTCCAGGCGTCTTTTGGCTTGTGGCTGCACCACTCCAGTCTCTGCCTTCATCTTACATGGCCTTCTCACGTCTGTGCCTTCTCTTTGTATATGTCTTCCCCTCTTTGACCTCTTTTAAGGACTCTTGTCTTTGGATTCAGGGCCCACTTGGATTATCCAGGATGATGTCATCTGTAGATCATTAATGACATCTGCAAAAATCCTTTTTCCAAACAAGCTCACATTCACACATTCTGGGGGTTAGCTCATGGATGTATATTTGGGGGGGGGGAGCACCATTGACTCCCCTCTGGTGTTGAAGCTTAGATGCTGATGTGTCCCTGAGAAAGAGCTCCTGAACCCTCCTGGTTTAGACCTCGGGTAGAGCCTTCTTCCCTGGACAAAGCTCTGGGAAGGAAGGAAGAGCTCAGAGCCAAAGAGCTGTTTGGGTTACGCAGGCAGTCAGTTCTCTGTCCCAGAGGGGCTTGGAGACACTTGAGAAAAAAGAAGCCATGCCACCCATCTGCGTGGCAATGGAGACGTATAACCAGGTGGGGTGATGGCCATCTCAGTAGATTCAAGCCTAGAGACAGAAGATTACCAAAGACCCAGGTCCCACTTTCCCACCCCAAGTGAGCACGGCATAGCCCGGAGATTTGACTCTGGGCAAGAGGGTGCTACTGAATGGGAGGAGAAGAGCATTCTGACACAAAGACTGAATGGAGAGTCAGAATAGAAATTGAAGATGTACTTTTTGTGCTATATTAGTCAGGGTTCTTCAGAAAAACAGAACTGTTAGAGGAGAAAGAAATTTATTTTAAGGAATTAGCTTATGCAGTTGTGAACCTGGCATGTCTGGAATCTATCGGGTAGGCCTTCAGGCTGGAAATTTAGCTGAGAGTTGAGGTTACACTGTTTTGAGTCCTAATCCCACAGGGCAGCAGGCTGGAAACACAGGCAGGTTCTATACTGTAGTCTTGAGATCTCCTTCCTCTTTGCAGAACCTCAGTTTTTGCTCCTAAGATCTTCAACTGGTTGACCGGAGCTCACACACAGTATGGAGGATAGTCTGCTTTCCTCAAAGTCTACTGATTTAAATGTTAATCTAAAACATACCTTCCCAGCAACAGCTAGCCTGGTGTTTGACTAAACAATTGTGCACTGTAACCTTAGTCAAGTTGACACATAAAATTAACTATCACATTTACATACTGGAGCATGTGGACTTGAAATTCTGTCTTGTTCCTCAAATAATCCGGAGCACCTAGTAAGTGCCAGGCATTGTGCTAAGTGCTGGAGACGATGGAGTGGACAGGACAGCTGTGTCCTCTGGTGCCGGAGTTTACCATTGACCCATCAGGTGATCAAACCAAGGTGGTTACAGCATCTGGAGGTGTGGAGAGAATACCCTGAGGGGGTCTTGATCGGCAGCTGTGGGGCCTGGGAAAATTTCCTCCAGACTTGGAGGAAAGTAGGTGTGAACCAGGGGAAGTGAGGAAGGTAAAGGAAGGTGGAGTATCATAGACAGAGATGACCTTTAGAGTGAAAGAAAATCATGAGGCGTTTGAGAAACTGAGATCAATTCATTATGGGGAAAAGAATGTGAGTTTCATTGTCCTGGAGAAATGAAGTCAGAGGGGTGAGCTTTGGGGCTGACTATCCCGAGATGTCATAGAAGTCACACCTTAGCTTCAGAGCAGTGGGGAGCCGCTGAAGCGTGTTGACTTGGGGTGTGGCATGATCAGACTTCATATGTAAGTGGATTGGAGGTGGGGGTCAGGGCCTCCCAGCAAGATGTGATAATGGCCAAAATTAGGGCATGACAGGCGTGGGCAGCACAAAGTATTTACAGGAGAACCAGTCAACCAAGATGGTATTCGTTCCATTTACAGATCACTGTTAGGGACTGGTGGCTCATCAGGCAGAAATACACTTTCAAATGTGTTGTCTCATGTGGGGACGGAATTTGATAGCCTTACAAGTATTTTATCATCTCTGATTATCTTTCTACCAGCCTTTCCTCTCCTCTCCCCATCCTTAATTCTTGTGATTAGAATTAGATACTGATCTTCCTTTCTCAAATGTTTGATGTCTAATTCAGAGTAAAGTGTTTTCTTTTTTAACGCATGTCTTGTGAATTAACTTATGAAAGGGAAGAGAGGTAGGTGATCATGTCAATGTGAAATGTGCTCTCTCCTTAAATCTTTGCAGGACTTTGCACACTCTCAGCAGAACTCCTTCCCTACTCCCCTCCCCAGATGTGGAAATCTTCCCAGCTTACCTCTCATTGGCAGCCCCTTGCCTTTCATTGAGAAGATGAAAATTGGAGTGAACTGTAATCGAATGTCATTCAACCTTTCCATATTAAAGTGAACATGAGATCAAATTGTTGGTTTTCCCAAACTTTACGTCATTTTGTATTAGATTACTTTCCTTATGTCAGGACATAGAGCTCATGTGAACCAAAAGTGGAAGGAATCTTCAAATTTTGCCAAGTCTATAATGTGGAGGAAAAAAAAGATCTAGGTGAGGAGCATTCGAACGTGAATGAAACCCCAGCTCTGCCTTGGCAGCAGGCTGAAATGAACTCAGCTCATACTTGGCATCTGGGTTGCTGATGTCCTGAACCACACCTCCCGAGCAGTCCGAGTTCTACCAAACCAGAGACACGTTTCGCCAGATACTTTCCTTGCTCATTTCCAATGTGTGTGCTTGTGTGCAATGGAATCCATATGTTTCTTATCCATTTACACTTAAATCATCAAGATGTTATGCAACGATGCTTCTGTGATTTACAGATTTTTTTCATTTTTTTTTCTAATTTGAAAAAAGAAAATCATATTTTGCAAAGTGTAGACCTGAGACCACAAATTTGTACAATGAAGAAATATGTGTGTCGCTATTTTCTTTCCAAGTTTCAAAGGGGGCACTGCCAACTTGCAAACACATGACTTCCAGAAGCATCCATGCCAAGTGCATGGGTGAGTCTCCATCTTTGATTACTGCCAAAGTCCCTCATCATGGGCAGTGTGTGTGTGTGTGGCGGGGGGCGGGGGGGGGGGGGGCGGGGGGAGGGCGGGCGCGGAGGTAGATGAAAAGAGATTGATTTAGAGACAAAGTGATAAGAAAGAAAAAAGGAAGGAAGATACCAAGGGAGGAAAGAATTTAACATTTTGGAACATATGGGAAATCAATATATTCAGAGGTAAAAGAAGAGAAAATATGCTTAATAGGAACAGGTTAAGGTGGTCAACTACTTAATCATCCACTTGTTAAAAAGATATTTGTATAGTGCCTTCCATGTACCAGACTGTGGCAAAATAAAGATGGGTGCAAATTCTTGGGCACCTTCCCATCAAGAGGTGGACCTATTACTTATTCAGTTGACTGTGAGGTGGCCTGTGGCTACTTTGACCAATGCAGCTTGGTGAAAGTGATGCCATGCCAGTTCTGGACCTGGCCTTTAGGAGGACTGGTGAGCCTAGCCACCATGCTGAAATCTTAGCCTCTAGAACCTAGCCACCATGCTGAAGCCATGTGTAGACGCAGTCAACAACTCCAGCCATGCTCCCAGGTGACAGCCAGCATCAGTTGTTGGCCTTGTGACTGTGCCATCTTGGACCCCCAGCCCACTCAAGCCTTTAGATATAAAGATTGCATCCGCTCCTTCTTTGGAGACAAAAAGTTGTTTCTCTAAAAAACTTTTGTTAACATTAGGCATCAGGTGTATTTGCTTATATTATGGTGTGTTTAGATGAATCTTTAAAAATTTCATGCCATCATTGGCATGCATAAATGATGTACATTTTTCCAGGCTATGAAGCTTTTCCTTTTAATGACTTCGTGTCCAAGAAACAATCATTGCCTTCCTAGAAGCCTTTCCCAATTGCACCACAGTGACCCTATTCAAGAGAGCTTTGCCAGTTTCTATGAGTATGACCCTTGACTACCTGGTGGTCTGTCTGTCTGTCTATCTATCTATCTATCTATCTATCTATCTATCTATCTATCATCTATCATCTATCTACCCATGCATCTCAAATCTCAAATTTTAAATATATCTCATATATATGTAATATACACATATTAACATTTTATATTTTAATTTCATAGTTCCTTGAATGGATTAATGAAATCAGTTATTTTAGCTTTAGGTTTATTTTCCTGGAGACTAGCTTTGCTTTGTCCTCCAGATTCATTTTCTTGGACTTTGATGTAAATCTGGAGGGAATACACGAGTAAATTCTAAAATATTGACATCCCTCACCTACGTTGCTTCCTATATTTTTCTTTTTTTTTCTTTTCTTTTTTTTTTTTTTTTACTGTTTTTGAAGGATATTAATAAAGATAGCTGCCATTTTTGAGTATTAGTTCCAGAAATTATGCTAATAAGGTAACATGTTCTCTCATTTAATTCTTGTAATAACCCCAGAGGTTGTTATTATTTTTCTCATTTTACTATTCAGGAAGCAGAGACTTAGGGAAATTCAGAAACTTGCGCAGGGTCACACAGCTAGTGATAAAATCAAAGTTTGAATCCATATTTATCTGATTCCAAATCAATGAGATCATAATATCCTGCCTTCCTGTTTTCTTATATATATACACTGACTCATTCAAAGAGATTAATTTGGTCATCTATCCAGTCATTTCAAAAATTCCTCAGATATCTTCTGTATTGAATAGTTTAGTTAAACCATACACAGCAAAAGGCCAGTAGAAATAAATAGGACATTATTCACATTCATAAGGAGGTTTCTGGGCAAGAATTTGAGCCTTGTTTAATTTTATCAGTGAAATGGGACTGTAGTTTTCTTTTTACCTTCCTTAATGTATCAATCAGTATAGGCTAGGTTATGCTGCAGTAACAAATAATCCCACAGTCTCAGTGGTTTAAAACAAGGTTAAGTTCTTGCCTATGCTGTTCATCCCCTGAGGCTCAGGTAGGGGCTCTGTTCCATGTTGTCATCATTTTCACTCTGGGACACAGTACTAACAGGAACATTTACGGTCACTATGGCAGAAGAAAATGAGAGTTCTATAGAGTCTCACTGGGGCAAGGAATTGCTTCAGCCAGAAAGTGACACACTCCCTTATACTCACAATGTATTGGCCGGAGCTAGTCATAGCCCACCACAAGGGAGCCAGGATGCGCAATCGTCCAGAAGGTGGAATTGCCGAGAAGAGGGAAGAATTAGACTATTTGGAAACCAGCACTAATGACTACCACATTTATGGTAATAGAAGAATTCATAGCCTAATATATGGAAGGACTTTAAAACCAGAGAACATTTTATGCCTGACACGTGTCAGTGCTTCATCAGTGTCATGGAATTCTATTGAGAAATTCGGTAATTTCGAGATTTTCTTCAAATCCCTTCTTCCAGGCTATCCTAAAGGGGAAAGAAAAAGTATTTAATGGAAAGGTTACTATGAGTCCTTTACCTTTTGGTTTTTCCACCTTTAGGAAAGGGTTTCAGCTAGTAGCTCTGAAGGACCATCTTGAGACAGACCAGTACTGCAGTCAAGAACCAAGAAAAGCTGGATTAAGTTGGCCTGTGTACATGTGTGTTCACATGCACACACATGCATACACATGCACAGAGTCTGAATAAAGAGTTACTAAAATGAACTGGATTTGAGGGTCTAATGTCTTGCAGAGAAAGGTCACTGATTAAAGAGAAGTTGACATTCATCACATGGCTGAAGGACAGCTTAGTTATTGGGAATAGGTCAGCAGAAAATATCCAAACTACAGCAGGGAGAAGACTATAAACTACAAGTGTTTTGTGATAAATTAAAATGAACAAAAATAAAGGAAAATAAATAATTGATAATTTTCAGAGGCTAGAAGACTCAGTATCACAAAAATGACCATTTCCCCCGATTTAAACTTTTGGTTTGATATAATCTAAAGGAAAATCACAGCAACTTTGTATATATGCATGTGGAAATTGGAAAGTTGATATTAAAATGTATGTCGAAATGCAAAAGGTCAAAATTAGCCGGGTTTTATGTTCATGAAGAACAAAGTTGGTGGACTTATATGAACAGATTTCAAGATTTATTATGAAGCTGCAGTTACTGAGATCATATGTGTTGGTGCAAAGAAAGGTACACAGTCTAAATTAGTACAATCTTTTTTGGAAAAATAGGTGAATGGCAAAAAAGAAAAAAAAAACACATTTGGTGGAATAACGTGTCAGAGTTAATGTGGTAAACTGTAAAATAAGAAAAAATACTCATGATACTTTTACATTTTTATTTTGATTTGACTCTGTTGGGTATAAACACAGAGACTAGAAAAGATACATTTGGGGGCTTTAAAGGAAAACTTTTGTTTGAACAATGGAGTCAATTTATCGAAATGTCCTTTCATTGTGTATTTCTGTACTTTGTTAAATAATAAAAATAATAATGACAAGGACAACTAATACTAATTCTTTACAGTTCTAGAACACATCAGTGCTCAAAGCACATGGTCTCAGTTTAATTTTGCCTCTCTTTATTTAAAAAAAAAATGAGGCAATTCAGTGTTGATTCATTCTTACAATAACTCTGTAAAGTAGGACTGGAAAGACTGACTCTACTTCCTGTTACAGATGAGAAAACTGTGATGCAGGGGCATTAACCTACTTGTCTATTATCACACATCTAGTAAAGTACAGACCAAGGGCCCAGATGCAAGCATTGTGACATTGACTGATGCTGATGTTTCCCATTAAGTTCATCTTTTCTTCCTTTCTGCCTTGATTTGGGTTTCGAAAGCTTAGGATCATCAGTTTCAGGTCAGGCCTAGCAGAGACAGAACAGTGATAAAAAGCGGAGTTGCGTAATAGGACAACGTCAGGCTGAGATGGCTGGAGAGCTGGATTGAGGCAAGATTGGGCCCCAATTTCCAGAACCAAACCGTAAGCCAAGAAATTGAAAAAGCACAGTCACTCTATCACAGTTGTTACTGATTTAAAAAAAAATAATGTGAAGAAAATATAGAACAAGATACTGAAAATGTAGTCTCAAGACAACACATCTGTTTCTTAATATATCCACTGTTTTATAAAACCAAAACTGATAATCTTCTAACATCTCCCTGCTTCCCTCCTAGGCCTGTTTCTCTGGGAAATTATTTACAGAGCTGCTCTGTGAACATTTCTGTGGAGCAGGACGAGAAGAATCATGTGAAGGCAGTTTCAACTCAGCATCGAAATCCAAGAGAGCCAGCGAAGACCCCTCAGACTTTCAACTGCTTGATCCTAGCGGCTGCTCTCAAAGGACCTTGACCTCACAGATCTGAACTCCCAGTTTCCTAGCTCTCCATCTCTGTGCTCTCTGCCTACCCTTTAATGGGCTAGGAAATGACATGGCGGTAAATCACATATCTCCCTTGCATCCATTGACTTGACGATCACAAGACGAAGGGGTTGGGATACTGGGTTCATTGCTGAGATGCTTTGGGTTCATTCTCCATGGATGCAAAAAATACTTTGACCAGTTGGAACTCCTCCCCCTCCCTCCCTCCCCAATGGGTCCTTCCTCTCTCTAATCTCTGGATCTCATTATCACTCTTTGGCTCCAGAGACTAGAACTGATCTTTTATCCCACCTCTGATATCTTCCATTTTCCCACTAGTCCTCATCTCAGGAGTGGGATCCTTCCCTAGAGCCCAGCAGGGTCTTTCCTTCCTCCATGTTCTTGAGATTTCCTGTCCTCTCTCCACCTCTTTGATGAGCCTTGGGAGTGAGGGCTGCATGCGCAACCATCTAGGCCATTGCTAGGTTCTTAATCTGAGACCTCCTATTGGAATCTGTGCTGCCTGTATTTTGATGGCAAGGAACAGAAAGAAGTTAATGGTGGCTCAGAAATGCAGTCATTCTATTGTCTCCCGTAAAGTTTGGAGGTAGATGATCTTATCTTTTGTGTAGCAGATGGTTTGTGTCCTCAAGGACTCAGACTCTTTCTCTCCTCCCTTCTCTGGGATCTTTGGCCAGTTGGCTTTTTGGCTATAGGCTTGTCACCTCATGGTGATAAGACAGCTGATGTAGCTCCAGATGACACGTTGTCTTTCCAGTTAGCCAAGCAGGAAGGGGGGAACTGACACAAAAGACGTTCTCCTCAAGAAGTTGTCTTTTGTCTTTTGATTCAGAACATGAAGGTCTTCCAGTATATTTCCCTTTGGGTCTCAAGGTGGAGAACGATGGCATGCTTCCATCTCTCATTAATCACTGGGGAAGGGTTGAGGATTCCCATGCCTGATTCAGGCCAATAAGGATTCATGCTACATGCAGAAAGGGCCTCACTTCCTGGGGATGAAGTCAACTCTGTTCAACATTTTGAAACAAAATTGGGAGGAAACAACTACTGGGTAAACATGGGGCCATGAGGGCCCATTCTGAAGCTGGGCTTTGCACCCAGGCATCTGCTGCTAGAGGGTGGGTTCAGCTCTCGGTCTTCTCTTTTGCCCTGATCACTACCTGCAGTGAGTACAAAACAAACATGCAATGCATGCATGCATTGTGCACGAAAGAATGAACGCATGGATGAGTAAATGAATGAATGAAGGAGTGTGTGCATGCCTTTCTCCTTATTCATGACAGACTTACCAGAACCTTCCTCTTGATCCTGTTATTTGTCTCTACAAAGAGACTACTTTGAGTTCCGGTGTCACGCCTAGCCTTGTATTTTATCATTCCGCCTTCTCTGTTTATAATCCTAAACTCTTTGACTTCCAGGAAGCTTGTCTCTATCATGTTCCTTTTTCTTAAGCAGCTTCCCCTCATCAAATCCTTTCCCTTTCTTCACTGCTCTCCCCTTGGGCAGTGTTCTCCTAGCTGGCTTCCTTGACGCTAGTCTGACATTTCTCATTTTTTAAAGTCAGGTGTATTGAGGTGTATTTTAAATATATTAAAATTCACCATTTTTAGGTGTGCACTTTAATGAGTTTTGCCAAACAACTGTGCAATCACCACCACAAACTAGATAGGGAACATTCTCATCAGACTCAAAAGCCTTCTTTTGGCCTGACTTGCTCCTTGGCAATCAGTCCTCTCCTGATACCCCAGCTCCCAGAAGCCACTAGTTTGATCCCTGTTCCCATAAATTCAGCAAACAGACTTTTGATTATAGCTTCTTTCACCTCGTGTAATGTTTGCATCCAGTTGTTGCATGTATCAGTAGTTTTGGGGTGCCTTTTACTGTTGAGTAGTATTCCCTTGTATGGATGTACCACAATTTGTCCATTCACTAGCTGATAGACATTTGTATTGTTTCCCATTCTTAGCTGTTATGAATAATGTTGCTATGAACATTCATAAACAAGTTTTTGTGCTGACAAATATTTTCGTAAGTGATGCTGAGTCACTTGGTAAGTTTATTTTTGCTTTATAAAGAAAATGCCAAGTCGTTTGCAAACTGGATATTCCATTTTACATTCCTACCATAAAACCTGAGGATTCCAGTTTCTTCCTGCCGACACTTATGTTTGTCTTTTGTATTATAAGCATCCTAGCAAATGTGACATGGTATTTTATTGTGGTATTATTTGTTTTGCATTTCTCTAATGATGTTGAGCATCTTTTTATGTACTTGTTAATAATTTGTATACCTGCTTTGGTGAAATGTCTATTCAGATCTTTTGCCCACTTTTAAACTGAGTTGTTTGTCTCTGTATTACTAGTTAGTTATATGGGTTCCTCATATATTTTGGATACAAGTCATTTATCAGATACATGGTTTGCAAATACATTCTGGAGCTCTGCTGTGGCATGTCTTTCTGTTTCCATCGTGGTAACTTTTTAAGCATGGAAGTTTTTATTTGGTTTGGAGGAGGGGATTCCGGCTGGAGAATGTAGAGTACTTCTTCCTCTCTCTCCAGCCCTGTGGCAATTCTCCCCTGAGGTTCCGCCCCTGGCTCTGGTAACTCCACTGCTTTCCTCTCTTTCTTCAACCCTTGGGGTGGGAATAGGCTTCCTTTTGCTCATCTCTGGGCAGCCTCATCACTCCTTTGGATGCTCACCTGTTTCAACACCTTTGCAATTAAGTCCCCATATTAAAATTACCTGATTGTGGGCTCTGTTTTGCTTACTGACTGAAATAGCATCGCTGTCAGACATAACATCTTCAAATACTTGCAGTGCCTCTATTGCTATTTCCATATTGTCTAAATTCTTTTATTGAATCCACAGGCTCTTAGTAATCTGACTCTAGATAAACCAAGGTATCACTATTTCACACACCTACTCCAACCATGGATACTCTTATCTTTAGAGCATGTATATCTCACTGTTATTTGACTACATACTTGCTCTTCTCTTCTAGACTGTGAGTTGGTTCCACGAGGGCAGGGGCTATATGCTGCTTGTGGACTTTGTCCCCAGATAGCAGCTGCATGCCCAGCACATGGGATCTGGATCACACAGCAGAAGACTACTGCTCACCAGTGGGAGTGTTTGGTGATGACAGCATAAGAAATGTCAAGGTCTGCCCCGTGGAGAAAGGCCAGTTTGAGATGAGGCCTCAGGTTCTTCCAGAAAGAGGGTAGAATGGTTGTTTCATCATTAGAGCACAGGGAATCCTGATGTTGGCATAAACCTCACAAAGATCAGTGCTCTGAGCAGTCTGGCATTTGATGTGAGTGAGATAAGGAAATTCTTCACTATTCTTGCTTTATCTAGCATCTTCCTCCATTTTTCCCCCACTCACCCTTACACACACACACACACACACACACACACACACACATACACACACACACTTCTCTTTCTTCTCTGCCTAGAAAATGCTACGTACTCTTAAAAATTTAGCCTTTAGGTTATTTTTTTCCTGGAAAGCCTTCTCTAGTCCAACCAAGAAGAATTAATGGTTCCTTCTTCTGGGTTCCTTTAGGAATGTGGGCATGTTTCTTACAGGCACTTAGCACATTGAATGTAATTAGGTATTTGTGTGTCTGTCTCCCTCACCAGACAGACGGTCAGTTTCATTAGGGGTGGGACCCCATCATGTACCTTTTCGTCTTCAGAGCTGACCCACGGCCTGGGACTGAGGAGTCTTTGAACACACTTGTTGAGTCAATAAGTGCCATCCCTTTCAGTTTGCTATACTTTTCACATAGAGATGCTATGGTGAAAAAAGAGAAATAAATGCTTAACACCTGAACTTGGTTCTGTGCTGATTGGTATGTAATTTTGGTGGAAGTGTGAGGTGAACAGGGTCATAGTACCCCATTTCAAATTGCCTTTTGGACCTGGGAAATAATTTCCCAACCATCTGCGGCTTTTTCTACTGTTTCCATTAGTCATATGAACCTTCTTGACCCCTACACATCAGTGTGATAGTTGCCCTCCGAATTTTATTTTGAGGAAATTTTTTTTCAAGAACTTTATACAGTCATCCAAAATGCTTTCATTTAGAAATCCCATATTCTAGAAAACTCTTCCCAATAGTTACAACAAAAATAATTCTGAATAATGTCATCAGACTTTTCTTTTTACAGTCTCACTTAACTGCTTCCTTTGGGTCTTTGTTACCCACTGCAATGCCTATCAAGGATTCTTTAGGTTCAACTAAACATTCAGACTCACAGGTTATCCCAGGATACCCTTGACATCCATTTACTCAGAGGATGTGGGGCAGGAGTTGCAGTCTGGTGACAAACGTCCAACATTCATAGGACTTCTTGCAACAGTTGTCTACACAGCAGGGAGATGAATCCACTTTGGGCACATATGGAATCTGCCCTGGCTTCAAAGCCTCATACCCAGAAAGGGCACCAACATATCTTGTAACAACCTCAGAGGTATCGCTCCCAGGCTCCCGTTAAGAGCCACGTCTAATTGCAAGAGCTACCATGCTCAGGGAAGCCCCCAAACAAGGTGTGCTAATTGGGTTCATTGATGGTTTCTCCCAGTCCAGATGTAAGCTACTTCAGGGTCATTTTCATCATAACTGACCACTGCCTAGGAACATAGTTGACATTTTAATTTTATCAGGTATCAGGAGAACAGAACTAATCAAAGGTTGAATTCTTATATAGAAGGCAACATGGTTCTGTTGATTAATGCTTTGCCCACAACTGTATAACATAAAAGCCAAATTCCTTAGCATTCAAGGGCATCCATGGCCACAGGGGAGGGGACCTTTCTGGGTTTATTCACCTTTCCCCTGAATTTTAAGCATCAGTCACATCTAGTGTCTCACAGGTTTTTTGAAATACACAGCACTTTCATATGGTCTAAATTTTTCCCTGCAAAGGTTTCTCCACTTATAAACCCTCCTCCCATATCAATTTTCACCCTCTCTCTTTTCCAATTCATGTTTCCTTGTGAAGTTGTAGACCCAATGTGACCCCTCATGTTAAATGTTTCCCTGACATGACTCTCCAGAAAGATTTAGTCATTCTTATCTCTGGCTTCACAGCGTTTTATTCACACCATTATTTACAACTAAAAAAAAAAAAAAAAAAAAGCAAACGGAAAGAAAAAGACAGAAGTTGTCACCTTGATTTTCAATAAATTCCACTTGCATCTTCAGCCAGACTGGCAGCCCCTAGCGCACAGGGCAGCCCTCGTCTTTGAGTCCCTGGACCTAGCAAAGTGCAGGCATGTTGTGGGTATCCCAGAAATATTGTGGAGAATTTAATGAGATCACATTAATTCCAATAATAGCTATAGAAAATTTCTGAACCATTTTAAAGGTGAAAAAGCCCAGGTTCACAGTGTTTTGTAAAAGTTTATAATGATCACAAGTGGTTCTTGAGTGCTTAATTTATACCCACATTTACATTTCCTCAGTGAATCCTCCAAAGCCCTATGGGATAAGTGTTATTATTGTCCGCATTTAACTGATGAGGAAACTGAGGTTTAGAGCTGTTGAGTGATGTGCTGGTGATCACAGGCTACCCAGAGGTGGAGCTGGGATTCAAACCCAGACAGGCTGGCTCAGAGGCTGACTCACATGTCTGTGTTATGTTAGCTCTCCTACAGCTTGAAGGATGTCAACAGGAGAGCCCAGGGCTATGAGGATCGTTTATTCTGATTTTCTGGAAAGGTCCATGAGTTGAGGCTGCTCGCTCTACTCCTGTCCTCCCCAGGGTCCGTAGAGAACAATTTCAATGTCATCTTTAAATTTCGCCTTGTATGGTCCACTGGAACAATGGATAAGTTGAGTAAAATCATCTCCCTTACCATCTTATTTGGTAACTCTGTAGAAATTGTTTATATACTATTGGTAAAACTCACTGTAACATTTTGACTTTTGGCCCCAAAAATCATTTTGGCAATTTGGGTCATTGTGATGGGAGTTTGATATCCTTAGGCAGCATATTGATAAACGACTCCATACATAAGGAAGCAAGAAAGGATTGAAGTTCACACAGTGCCAGGGGCATATTTTTTTCTAGTGTTAATATTTGTGTTATTGGTGTTTTTCCATTACAAATTATTATTTTAAGGTAAATACCCCCTGTACGCATATCGATGTGTTCCATTTGTATGGTCTGAGAGCAATAGCATCCATCACTTAAAGAGGAGGGCCAACAGTTTCCAATCAAGGACATAAATGTGTGATGTTTTATCCTTCACCTTTGATATTTTAAATCATGCATTATATTTTATTGACATTTATATCCACCAGTTACATTAAAATAAAAATATGTTATCTCTTGGACTATTTTGTTCACTTCAAAGTAGCATGAGTTCCATTCCTCGGGCCTGAACAAGGATACCTAAGCAGGATGTTAGAGTCCATCCTATTATTGAGACTCTTCCAGAAGATTCTATTTTTTTCTGAAACAGATGTGGTTTAATTTTATTGAATGGTATTTTGAGTTAGAAACTTAGAAAGCAGGAAATGGAATAGTCTGCATCCATTCATTTGCTCCTTTATTCAAGTGTTTGTAGAGCCCCTTCCATGGAGCTTTTGCCATGAACAGACTGTGACAGTACTTCTTTCACTGTGTCAGTCTTAGGCTACAATGCTATTTTCTCACTGGCCTCAAACCCAGCTCTAGACCTAAGGAAATCCGTTCTCCAACACCTCGGGAGAGTAATATCTTGGGTGTGGAGGAGGCAAGAAGATCAGCAGTCAGACTGAAGGTAAGACTCTGAAATATTTTCTTCTCTTGACACTTACAAACCTGACAATACCTGACTCCCATCTAAAAATATCAGCTCCAGGGTTATAAAGACTCAGTGCCTCTGGTGGGACTGCCTATTGCCACAGAGCTCTTAGGCTTTGGAAGAAAGGGAACAGGTGTTGGCTATTCCTGGAGGGAGGAAGCAAATGGAAACTCTTCTGTAATTCTTAGATGACTCTGCATTTTTTGAGTAAGGACTGGACTCTTGAGGGGTTGTTTAGACTGCATTTATTTGTCTTAGAGCCTCTCTCTCTCTGTTTATCTCTCTCTCTATCATCTATCTCCCTATCTCTCTATCTATCTTCACCTTCATCGTCATCGATCTTATTTGGAGGAATTCCTAAAATAGAGGTAGCTAAGGCATACGCAGCCTTATCATGTGTTTTAACTCTGGAATCCTCAGAGTGACTTTGTTATTTGAGGACAATGGTTTATGCGTCCACCAATAGTGACCACTTCACCATGAAAAGAGGAAGAGAGACAAGAGTAACATGCATTTTGGCCTTATGACACTCAGTTTTGTTACTTGTAGCTAGTCACAATGCCCATGAAGCTCCTATTCATTTAAATTGATCTTTTACAGATAATTTGTATTGTGGGCTTAGTTGCGGGTTACCTGTAATATATGAAGATTTAAAGAGACATCAGAATGCCACTGGATATTTTTCCATCAGACACATTGCTGTGGTTGCAAATAAACCTCTCCTATATATATAGGAATGTAATAATTTGAGTTTATAACATGAAGAAAAAATTTAGCCAATATATTTGGGTTAAATTAAATTAAAAAGTGTACCCATTACACTTTTTCCAGTTTCCTTATTGTATTATTATAAAGTAAATGGTCACATGTCACAAACAATACCTAACTGGTATACCCTCCTTTTCCAGGGCTGTTAAATGGCTTAAATCCAGGGATTAAATTATTCCTCCCTATGCCATACACATGAGGGAAATACTTATTTAGGCCCTTTAATCCCTACATCTTAAAGCATAAGAGCAATGATGACGTAGATTAGCTTCTCCTTTCCCCCAAATGCAACATGTGTCTAAAAGAGCATCATATACATATAGCCTGCAGAGCATAAAAAGAATTAAAACACGGTTCCCCAAGTGGTCAATGATTTATATAAGAGTTGATAGAAAATATGTTTATTGACTAGTACGTACTTCAGTGTGTGTTGGGCAGAATTTTACATAGACTCTCAGATTTGAACTGGAACTAAGTATTTGCCTAGCCCTCTAGCTTTGCTAAACAAGAGAAAGATGCTTGTGATGTCTCAGTTTGAGTGTAATGAGGTCATCTCGTATCACAGACATTTCATATCAGTATTGACTCATAGATGCTTCCAGTTAAGTCCAACGCCCAAACCATCCTCGTCTGTTAAGCCACAGCTTGCTACTTTGCTTTACACTCCCTCAAAGTTTTAGTCTTACCATTCCCATCCTTAATTTCCTAAAGTCCCTCCAGGCTTCAGTTCCTCCATTTTCCTTCAATCCATCAGGATGTACCTGATCTGACTTCTCTCCTTCTCTAGTCCAGGCTCCTTGGTTTACAGAGCATGTTAGTTTTCATTGGTAATCCCCGGTCCTCTCTGTCTTCTTGTCACCCAGAACCGGCAAAATGCCAACTGTCGAATCCCTCCATCATTGACCTTCTCTCTTCCCAAGCCTGGAAGGAAGTGCACAGATGGAGAAAATCACTAAGATTCTTTAACCAGTCACACCAGGAAGCTTGTGTAGCTGTTCCAAGCCCCCACCTCCTTTCTCCACGCCTTTGCTTCAATAGCTTCCTGTATCCCAGCAGATGGCCTAGCCTCTGAGGACAACCAGCCCCTCAACTTCTTGCCTCGAAGGCCCAGAGGAGTGTATCACATGCGCAGACCCACCTTTAACTCCTGCCTCTCGTGTCAGCTCTCTGCAGCCAACCCCACCAGCTGTGCTCTGGTTTGTACTCTCTCCCACTTCCTCCAGACCTTGACCTCTCAACCATCTCCCCTCTTGGCGTATCCTTACATCTCCCTCTCTTCCAGGTCCTCCTCCTTAGCATAAGAAGTATGCTTAAGTTGTTCCCCCATGTAAGAGCAAACAAACATAGCAATGATTTTTTTTAAAAAATATTTCCATTCAACTCTTTCCTTGACATCCTCAATGTCATTAATTGTCACCTCCCCTCACTCCAGACACACTCCCAAGACTGTGTCCTGGATCTTGTTATAACCTGGAATTCTTTCTTCTGTGAAAACTTACACCTAGTTATCCCTCCCTCTGCCCACAATATTGTATTATTCTTTCTATCATACTGCTGTATGCCTACTACATGTGTTCTTTTATCTCTGGCAGGATCTGTTGGCTCTTCATCCCTTGCTAGTCTCACTTGGAGCACTAAGTGGCCTAGAGCTCATGACCCATCACTTCAATCCCTCTCCTGTCTTCATCTTCCATTCCCAGGTGTTCTTATCCTTCCACCACTCTTGCTTGGCAAGCCCTATCCCTGGATCCATACAACCCTCTAGCTTTTCTGCACCTGAACTGTGGGTGAAACTTGGATACAATGTAGATTCAACACATCCACAGCCTCCTGCTTGAGCTGGGATCGCAACCCTACGCAATTCTCTTTCTACAAATCCAATGATAGCTCTCTCTTTCTTTCCCCTAATGGAATGGAGACTGTTACTTCTCTCCAGTCTTTATATACCCTGAGACTATCTCCTTTCCCCCTCTTAGAGGATGCCATCTTTCTTAATTCTCTAAGAAACGGAGAGCACAAGATAGAATACCTTCATGTTCTGCCCCAAGCACTGAAGATAGGTGGATCTGTCTTCAGGGCCCTGAAATGTCCATGCAGGAGCTGACGTCCCCTTCTCACAGTTAATGCCCTCACATGGCCTTCAACTCCTATCCCCTATCTGCTTCCTCCAGGGTCTTTCCTTATCAATTACCTCCTCACTATCTTTAATTTGCAGTGACTTTTGTTCTACTTTCTCTTTCTGCTAAACACATAGTTATGTTTAAGTATTCCCCCATGTATAAACAGACAAAAAATTTAAATAAGCATGAAGCACAAAATTCATCCTTGGTCTTGTATCTTTCTGTAGGGTTCATCTTCTTTTTTACTCCCCTAGCAGGTAGACTTTTGGAAATAATGGCCTCCTCTGCCTCATAGACCTCCTAGGTACCTGGTTTCTGTCCCACCACTCCACCAAAAGCATCCTTAAATCACTAGGACCCTCCTTTCAGCATGTGCAACTGTTTCACATCATTCAGCCTCTATAGAGACTTTGTGGTTGGAAATTCTCTCCAGCCCAGATTGCTGTGATAGTTGCCTCCAGGTTCTCCTTCTTTTTCTGACCATTTCTTCTCCCTCTCCTCTGCAGGTTCCTCCTTCTCTGCTTTCCCTTAAGCTATTAGCATTTCCCAGTCCACAGACCCTACCAGCATCCTTCAAAACCTATCTCTCCATTCCTCTCCTTGGTGAAGGGTTTCCTCACTGAAGCCCTTAACACTATGGAAACTTACCATCCTAATGCATGGTCTAGTGATCTGTGAGTGCCTGGTTGTGGCTTTTTACATAGAAGACAGCAAATACTTGTTTAATTGAACTGAGCTGAGTAGTTACCCTTCCTCTTTGTTGTCTGTTTATATTTTATACCAGCTGCCCTTACAGAAGGTTGATCCTGTCCCTGTTCTTTTTCTTGACTCTCATTTTAGACCTTAGCATATTTTTCAAACCTCTTCAAAGCACAGGCTTCCTGACGCTATTTCTTACTCGCATTTATATTCATCTTTCTTCACTTTTTAACAAGTGTTTTTACATCTGACTTTACAAAGAATTTCCTGTTTGGCCACCTCTTTAACTACTTCCCCATTTTCTTCCCAGTCAGGATTATGCTATTAACAAGAGATCTCTCTTCCTTTGGAAGCAGCCTGGTATTTCATTACGTCTTAGAATCCCACTGGTCTTTGCTCCCAACTTTTAGAATTCTGCCTTCTTGAAACCAGGCCATCCATCTGACAATACCCAGCTCACCCAACGTTGGCTATCTCTGGAGTAACCTCCTTCTTTTTCCCAGGGCCCCTGCCACTTCCTTCTTGGTTAGCATAGATCCACAGAAGCTGTTCTGCATTGCTTCCTCTTTTGGCAAGTCAATTTCTAGCAGATGTCCCTGTGGCTCCTCCCACCAGCCCCCTTCCTCTGCCATCACCAGCTCCTCTCGCTGCATCTGTGTCTGCTCTTTGATCCATGCCTGGAAAACGTCATCGCTTCCGCCTTCTGGATGGGTGGTCTCAGCATAGTCCCACTCGGCTTCTTTCCTTTAATCTTCAACCAAACTCTCTCCTGCACGATCGCATCATCACAGTCACATGTTTCGCCTCAGGTGTTCATGACTCTGACTGGCTAAGCATTGAACCTGTTTCTCTTGAACAGACATTTCCTAGACTGTGGTGTCTTCAGCCTGTCAAGGGTCTGCTTCTTTACACCTTAGTGATACCAAGTAGTGATGCTCATCTTCCCTTGTGAAAACCCATTTTACATTTTTATTTGTTACCTATATTTTATGCCTACCAACGTGGTATGTGGACATAAGCACTAATTCTAGGCTTCTTGCAAGTGATTCCTGACTGTGAATTACTTTCTCAGTAGTATTATTATGCAGTCTTATTTTCTCTGTTTCCACATAAATTTTCCCAGTATGTATTTGATTTTACCCTTTATGAAGAACAAAGCCTTGATTATTTTTCTTCTTTATTTTTTTAGTTTTGACTTTTTAATTTTCAACTTTCTATTCCATTTTTCATGGAACAAAGTTGTTTGTTATAACTATTATTATTATTGTTATTATTATTATTTGAACTTTTGTCGGCTTATCTTCATGAGATACAATTTCTAGGCAAGAATTCATATTTCAGTGTAATGATTTTGAAAGCCAAATTCTGTTCTGACAATAATTGCAATAGTAATTGTACTAGCAGTAGAGGCAGTAATAACAGCAGTTACCATTCATTCAACGAGTATTTATTAAGCACCTACTATGTGCCAAGCAGCATGCTATAAATTGAGGATATTGTGAAACATTTTCAAAATGTCCCTGACCGCATGGACCCTGCAGTCTAGTGAGGGCTACAAGTATTAATCAAATATTCACACAAACAAAAAGAAAAATCAGCCCAGCAATACAGGCGTGGCAGAGACTACTGGTCACCCACCACCATCCAGCTTCTCTCTTGGCCTTTGGTGGCAGCACGCCTGAGTTAGCTGGACTCCTGGCTGCCCAGGCAGAGACACAGAGACCACATCCTCCTTCTAATAAAGAAAGAGGGAGTCTTCTATTTACTAAGCACTTACATAACACTCTTTGAGTGCTAGCTATTCCTCTAGTCCCTGACACATACGGGTTCATTTTGTTCTCTCATGAACCCTTTGTGGGTACAGACTATTATTATCCTCCTTTTGCAGTTGAATATTTAAAGATCATATACCTCTTAAGAGAAGAAGCTGGGATACAAATCCAGTCAGTCTAGCTTCTGAGTCAGTGCTCTTAACCATGGCACTAGGCTTTCTGTATAAAGATCTCCCATACAGTACCTGTGTGTGTACATGTGATCTGCATGTGCAAATGCAAACCTGAAAGTGTGTGTCTGTGTATATGTCTGTGTGTCTCTGTGTATGTCTGTGTGTCCATGTGTGTATCTGTGTGTGCGTTTGTGTGTGTACAGAAGTCCATTATCTTGCTTAGATCAACACCAGTCCTTTGATCTAATGCTGCAAATCCCACCCTGCCTCCTCCCGCTGTGGGATCAACTCAGCAGACATCTACGGTTACTGTCTCTGGACACCATTTGCTCAAATGTGTAGATTGGGAAGGGGATTATACTCTATCTAAAGTTATTATAAAATATTGGCTATATTCCCTGTGCTATACATTACATTCTTGTATCTTATTTATTTTATACCTAGTAGTTTGTATCTCTTAGTTTCTTTAGGAAGACTAACTTTGGTCATGGGTTATTCAGATTATCGTGACTATTCAGACTATACATCATCCCAGTGTCCAAAAGACCTCCGATAACTCACCTCATAACTTCAGCTGCTCCTGTAAATAAGACCCTCATGATATTTTAGATACCCGAGGACACTAAAAATCTAAATACAAATCTAACTGATAGTTTTAGAAAGACGCTTTTCTCACTGCTGCTAAGTAAAACACAATTCTGCTGAGAATAAATATGGGAGAGGAAGAGTTCTTTTCTACCACCGGATCCTCATTTGTTGGTCATCTGTGCTAAGCTGGGCTTGAGTGTAGCCTTCAGTGGCGTAAATGCTGGAAGATTAGTGGGCGCACATGGCGAATGCAAGATAAGACCTTGGCAGCCTTAAGTAAATGTGAACAACAATGCTCTTCTAAGTGGTCCTCTGAGAAAAAAAGCACTGTTATCATCAGCATCATTTACACTTATTAACAACCTTCCTTGGAGTTTTCAACATGTTTGTTCTTTGAACCCTGAATTATCTGCCAGGGAAGAAACTCCTCCCAGACCAACCAGCGGTTGCTGGTGTGGCTTGTGGCTCTCAAAGCAGTTTCCAGCTGTTGTCAGCAGAGCAAGAAGGAGCCTGTCCCTAGATAGCCGCTGCTTGGAGCCAGCCAGCCTTGTGCAGTGGGCCAGGTGAAGGCCATCAGCTAAGGTGTTTTTTTTTTTTTAAAGAACTATTATTGAGATATAATTGACATACAATAAACTGCGTATATTTAAAGTGTACAATTTTTTCTTATTAGTAATGTATATATGGCAATCCCAATCTCCCAATTCATCCCACCCCAATCCCGTCCTGCTTTCCCCCCTTGCTGTCCATATGTTTGTTCTCTACATCTCTGTCTCTGTTTCTGCCTTGCAAAGCGGTTGATCTGTACCATTTTTCTGTTTCGCATATATGCGTTAATATACGATATTTGTTTTTTTCTTTCTGACTCACTTCACTCTGTATGACAGTCTCCAGGTCCATCCATGTCTCTACAAATGTCCCAATTTCACTCCTTTTTTACAGCTGAGTAATAGTCTATTGTAAATATGTACCTTATCTTCTAGCCAAGGCATTTGGAAAAATCTACAGCAAGGCTTTCAGAGGTATGTTAGGTTCAGTGGGATGCTACAGGGAAAAATTAAGAGGTGCAAATTACTAGGTGTAAAATCAATGATACAAGGATGTGATATAGCCAGTATTTTATAATAACTCTAAATAGAGTATAATCTATAAAAATACTGAGTCACTTTGGTGCATACCCGAGCCTTATATAACATTATGTCAACTATACTTCAAAAAAAAATATTGTCAGAGAAAGACAGATATTATATGATATCACTTATCTGTGGAATCTAAAAAAAATGATACAAATGAACTTATTTACAAAACAGAAATAGACTCACAGGCATAGAAAACAAACATGGTTTCCAAATGAGATAGTGGGGGGAGGGATAAATTAGGAGTTTGGGATTCACATATACACACTACTGTATACAAAATAGATAAACAACGACTTACTGTATAGCACGAGGAACTATATTCAATATCTCTTAATAACCTATAATAGAAAAGAATCTGAAAAAAATTATAAAACTGAATCACTTTGCTGTACACCTGAAACTAACACAAACTTGTAAATTAACTATACTTCCATATTAAAAAAAAGGGTTTAAAATAAATAACTAAATAAATTTGAAAAAGCTAAAAAAAAATTAAGAAGAATATGACATACAGTTTGCATCTTCTCCATTTTCTGCCTCTCCCTTTTAAAGCTACAATGTAAAAACGGCTCCTCCGCTATCCGGAAGGGGTCTGAAAGTTCTGGAGGGTATTCTAATTTTAGCCTATTGGGTTCCTAATTGGACCAGATGGACTATTCTACCGTGTCGCTTTAGCTCTGCAAAGACAGGTTCCATCACAATTTCTCTGTGACTCTCCAAGTTGCCAACATGCCCAGTACAGTCAGTATTTACAAAAAAAATAAATAAATAAAGTGTTAAAGTGAATGGAAGATGCTACATTCCACTGCTTCTTGTCATCCTCTGATGGATGTTTGTGAGTAATCCTATAGTGTTTCCCATAGGTGTCCTTGAGACATTTATAGGGTTATTTTGAGGGACTAAATATAAATATTGAGAATGCAGAGAGATAAAAGCTCTGAGATAAGTCTTCCATTTTGATAATCAGGAAAAGGTGTGGAGAAGTATCAAGACCTTTGTTTTCAATCTCTGGACCAAGTTTTCTTACTTCCGTGTGTCCCTGGACTCATTCATTCATTCACAGGCTTTGGAGTCAGACAGGTCAGGGTGAACCCATCCTAGTAGGCACTTGATGGGTGCTGTTTAGCAAGTCTCTGGTATTGCTAAACCTCAGTGTCCTATAAAATGTGAAACTAATTCATTCAGTCAAGAGATGTTTGGGGACCCCTCCCAGGTTCCATGCATAGTGCAGAGTCGAGAGACATCGTTCCTACTCTCCTGCAGTTAAATGTCAAAATAGCAAAGTAAAATATAGATTTGTAGCAGATTCACTTTGTTGTACAGCAGAAAGTAACACAACATTGTAAAGCAATTATATTCCAATAAAAAAAAGAATATAGATTTGAAGAACTGCAGAATGCTGCCCACAGAGAAATGATGGAAAATATGAAAGGGCAATTAAAATAAGGACTAGTTGAAATTTCAAGGAGAGACTTGAGACAGAAGAGATGTTAAAGATATCGAAGCTGATGATTTTTCAGACATTATGAAAGACAGACTTCTCGGATTCAGAGCGCATAACACATCTCGGGGGAATTAAAAGAGGAAATTTGTATTGAGGTACGTTATAGTGTTATTACAGAATTTCAAGAATTGAATAATTTTAACAAAAACATTTCAAAGCTACCATAGAGACAAGGCAGTTATATAAAGGAGCAATAATCATACCAACAGCAGAATTCTCAACAATAATGGGTATCCAAAGACAGTAAAATAAATGCAAAGAGAAAATAACTTTACCTAGCTAAACTATCTTTTAAGAATGAGGGTAAGCACATTTTCATACAAGATATAAGAAATCTCACTTCTAAAGAATTCTCAAAAAAAGAGAGCTTTTAAAAGATATACAATTGACCTTGAACATCGTTGGGATTAGGGTCACTGACCCCTGTGCAGTCAAAAATCCACGTATAATTTTTGACTCCCCCAAACTTAATCATTAATAGCCTACTATTGACCAGAAACCTTACTGATAACATAAACAGTTGATTCACATATATTTTGTATGTTACATATACTGTGTTCTTACAATAAAGTAAGCTAGCGAAAAAAAGATGTTATTAAAAAAACATAAGGAAGAGAAAACACATTTATAGGACTACACTGTATTTATTGACACCATAAGTTTACATTTTCTGTTTAGAAGATAAATTGTCTGTCTCTCAGTACCTACATCAATGTTGTCTTATCTGACACAAAACACTGTAGATGCTATACTATTACTAACATCAGACATCAAAAATGAAAAAGTAATGTGAAAAAGAAATTTATTTACAGGTATAATGATTCATGTATTGAGAACAAAGAAGCAACAATATAATTGCCGTATTAGAGTCTAGTGTAATCGATACCATTGCTTCATGGTAACCCAGCCTATGCACTAATGAATGAATGGTTATAAAACTTTTATAGCATTTGGTATTATAGTCATGTTCATAATACAGTATTGCAAACGTTGTTACATGTTTCAAAAATCCACTTACCTGTGATGATAGCCTAGTATGCATCTTCTCCCATTACGAGAGGGGCATAGTGTACAATAAAGTAATTTTTTGAAAACAAAGTTTTAAAATAGTAAGAAAATTAACACATTATTAATTGTTTATGAAATATCACTCATCTTATGCCTATGTAAAGATAGACTAGTACTACATATGTTTTATGCATTCCCAATATACCTACATTTTCTTAAGTTTTTGAATTTCTAGGCTATGTGGTTCATCTGTGAGTTTTTTCAAATTGCTGCAGATCTCCAAAATTTTTTTCAATATATTTACTGAAAAAAATCTGTGTATCAGTGGACCCATGCAATTCAAACCCATGTTGTTCAAGCGTGGACTGTACTTCAGAGAGGAAGAAGATAAACACAGAAGCAGAACCTCAGATCTCAGATGTACTCAGGAAAGTGAGCAAAGAAAAATTGCAAACCAGGGGGATAAAACCAAACATGCTTTGACTGTATAAACCAATAGCAGTAATAACAATGAATTACAGCATAGAGAACATTGTGGAATTAAAACCCAGTACAGGGAAACCATAATATATGAGACAGGAAGTAGGGAGATGAGGATTGCAGCAATATTGGCTTTTTCTTAATTACTCAGGAGGAGGGGGAAATATTGATTAATGTTAAATAAAAATAGTGCAATTTAACAGTCTAGTTTGCAATTAAAAAAGAAAAAGCATAAAAATTGACTATAAATCTTCCAAACAAATAACAGGAAAACAGGGGACTGAACTCAGCAGGGTACTATAACACGAGGAGTTCTTTAGAAAGGAAGCTGATGACAAAATGGAGATTGCATTGGATGAGTTGAGAAAGTGGGGCAGGGAGATTATAAAGGAGGTGAAGTGTAAGGTTTGTGTTGAGAATTGCATTGGAACCAGTTAGGAGAATAATAGGTGAGACTGGACCCCATCGTGACAGGACCTGAATGACATGATGTGGAGTTTGGACCTTACTGGGAAGGTGATTGGGAAGTTTGTGATCAGATCTGTAGTTGAGTGAGAGCAGTGTGAAAGTTAGATTTAGCGGGAAAGTGCTAGCGGTGCTCTGTCAGTTAGGAATGCTATCAGCTGCATGTCAGGATAAATACTTTCAAAAGGAGCTGATGGAGAACACTCGTGTTTGTCACATAACCCAAGCTGCAAAGGGCACCAGTGGCTGGTTGGGGTCAGACGTTCAGTTCCTTCCACAAAGGACCCCAGCTCTTTCTGTGGTTTTGCTCTGCCATGCTTAGCACACATCAGTGGCTTTCTGCTTCATGGCCACAAGATGACTGCTAGCTTCGTGTATCACAACCCCAAATGAGAACAGGAATCAGGAGTGTCATCAGAGCAAAGAAAAACTTTTGTGTGTGTTGCTGTCACCTTTAATCAGTGTATTAATTTGTCAGGACTTCTCTAACAAAGTGCCACACACTGGTGGCTTAAAATAACAGAAGCATGCTCTCTTACAGTTCTGGAGGCCAAAGGTCTGCAAACAAGGTTTTGGTAAAACCGTACTCCCTCTGAAGGCTCTAGGAGAGGATCTTATTTACCTCTTCCTAACTTCTGGGGGTTGACATCAATCCTCAGCAGTCCTCGTCTTCTAGTCACATCCTTCCAACCTCTGCACCTGTCATCACATGGCCTTCTTCCCCGTGCGTCTCTTTTCTGTGTCTGTGTGTCCAAATCTCTCTCTCCTTTCTCTTTGTAAAGACACCTGTCATTGGATTTATGGCCCTCTCTGATCTAGCATGACCTCATCTTAACTTGATTACCTGCAAAGACTGTATCTTCAAATAAGGTCACATTCACAGATACTGAGGTTGGACTGGAACATATCTTTTTGAGGCATACAGTTTAATTCACTACAATCAGGGATCAAAACATTTTTCTCAGAAGTGCCCAGCAGGGACTTCCCTGGTGGTGCAGTGGTTAAGAATCTACCTGCCAATGGACACGGGTTTGATCCCTGGTCTGGGAAGATCCAACATGCCATGGAGCAACTAAGCCCGTGTGCCACAACTACTGAGCCCATGTGCCACAACTACTGAAGTCTGTGTGCCTAGAGCCCACGCTCTGCAGCAAGAAAAGCCACTGCACTGAGGAGCCCTCACACTGCAACGAAGAGCAGACCCCACTTACCACAACTAGAGAAAGCCTGCACGCAGCAATGAAGACCCCATGCAGCTGCCAAATCAATCAATCAATTAGTCAATTTATATACATAAAAAGAAGAAGTGCCTAGCAGGCATCCCTTCACATCCTGGCGCATCCCTCAGTCAGGGGCATATACTTTTTCTATGGGTATTAAGAGCTTTCTGGTTGGTACCTGACAAAAAATCAGAATTAAAATAACAAGGGCGAAGAGAAATGGGGGATGCTTGCTAAACAAGCTCCAGGGTCTGTTATGTAGGGAGACAAGTTGGGAAGCTATTGCATATATATTGATAAAATAAAGGGTTAAACCAAAAAAGAAGACATAATATAGGAGCAGCATATGCAGGGATGGACTCAATACATCCTGGAAACTACAGTTACAAGCACAAGAGAATCCACATGCAAGGATGAGAGCAACCTAGACTCTGGGAAACAAGAGACTCTGTGAATTTGACATCGAATGAGTGAGTAGAGGGTGATTTGGAAAAGGTGAGTGATAACCAAGCTATAGAGAGATGTGAACACCAATAAAGCCAATGAAGCCATAGTTCTCTTTCTTTTTCCTTTGTAACCCCCACCTCCAGCCTTCCATACCCACTCATCCACTCATCAGCCCAAAGTGGAAAGTGTATTTCCAGCTTCAACAAATCCCTGGCAAGAGCAGCTCTCCGGGAAGATACCCAGCACATGCCATGGAGACCGGAAGGCTTCTTGATGACATGGTTGCCTTCGTTTGCAAGATGAATATCAAGAATGCCTGAGAAATGATGGTGGGAATTGCTTCACTCTCATCTTGCCTGTATTTGGACATAATGTTTTAACTATTCTTAAGGCCCCAACTCCATCTACCTGAGTGGCTGGGGTGGAGATGTACACACTGGATTTTTCTGTTAGTCACCGACTTGGTTGGCCTCCAGCTGGAAGGAGTAAAGGATGGTGTTGGAAGCTGAGATCATCCCTTGGATTCTGGTAACCTGGTTGGCGACTCCACACCCTTGGAATCCAGCACATTCATTTCCAGAAAGTCAAGTTTGGTAAATTAGTACCTAATCTATTTCATTCTCAAATTCCCATCATGACGAAGTGAACGACTTACATGAAGTTCAAGGCCAAACTTCTGAAGTCTCCTTATTTAAAACATACTGTATATTTTATATCAGCACTGAGAAACTGTCTAAGTATCTCCATTTCCTTCATGTTTTTTTGACTTCTGATTCTTACCCCACGTTTTTCACCCATACTAAACTTTCTGCAAAGTTTTCCTTGAGACTTGACCTGTAGGAAACAATACACGGTAACCCTACTCATTTTACTAGCCTTGTTTATGTCAGAAATTTGAGCCCTTAGTACTCTTATATCCTCATTCAGTAGTAGATAAAAGAGCACAGGGCCAATTATCCCCATTTTTCACATACGAAGACTGGGTTTTAGACCAAGGAGTCTGAAGACTTGACTGTGTTGCCCAACCATTAGTATCCAGTCTGGGGGGAAACCTTCTGATGCTTCCGTCCTCTAAGATGAAGAGGTAGCCTTTAGCTTTCCTGTGGGTGGACGACAAGCATTGAGGAAGAGAATTCAAAATGGTAACTGATTTAAAATGCACGTATATTGAATCGAAATAAGTTACGTGAAAGCACCGAACATGTATCTGCCACCTAGAACATGATCTACTATAAAATGTAACTTCCTGCCTCCCAATCTTGACTTAAGTGTAGATTTTTGTATTAATATTTAGATATGGTACTTTCACACACTTGAGTTTAAACACAATTGTGTGACACTATGGTTTTCTGACTTGAGCCAGAAATGGTTTTCTCCTTCTAGCTGAGCCACTGTGAATCTTCCTTTACCTTCTCTGATGATTGGTGATTTGTGTGTGAGGAAGGGTGTGAGCTCAGCCCTCTTGCCTTCATTTACCGAGAAAATGTTGAATCTGTGTTAAAAATGTTGTGTACTTGAGTGCACAAGGAAATAAAAGTGAATTGAAATCTGAGGAACTGAGTTAATAATTCATTTTATCATCTAGGATGATTGGTTCCTGCATTTGCTGTTGCTCTCCTTGGGGTCCCTGGTGGAGCCTGTTGCCCCTCTGAACCTGGCCCCAGTTATGATGGTAGATTGGAGATGAATATGATAGAAGATCTCTGGGTTTCCTTTCAGCTACAGGGATTGTTATGGGCTGAATAATGTCCTCAAAACTCATGTGTTGAATTCTTAATCCCTAGATCCTCAAGATGTGATATTATTTGAAGATAAGGTCTTTACAAAGGTATCAAGATAAAATGAGATCATGAGGGTGGATCCTAATCCAATATGACTCAGGTCTTTATAAAAAGAGGATATTTGGACACGGAGAAATGCAAGGAGGGAAGAGCATGTGACGATACAGGGAGAAAATGGTTATCTGCAAGCCAAGGAAACTGGCCTTAGAAAGAACCAACCCTGTCGACGACACTTGGATCTCAGACATCGGCCTTCGGAACTGTGACACAATACATTCCTGTTTTTTCAGACACCAAGTCTGTGTACTTTGTTCTGGCAGCCTTAGCAAACCAATACAGAGTTCTATGATCCCACTCTGTTGAATTATGTCATTACAAATTTAATACTAATGACTAACGTTTTTGTCAACGCTCGCATATCCTGATCTTATTGAATCCTGGCAATAATGTGAGATGAGGGTCGTTTTCCTAGTTTCACAGAGGTTAGACACTCCACTCCAATTGAAAGACGAGGAAAGGTGGGCTCAGGTGGGACTAGATCAGTCACCCAATGTTGTGGGACAGAGCTGGGTCACAAAGACATGGCTTGCTTCCAAGATTCATGTTCTAGCTTCTATTTCACTTTTCCTCGTGAAGGATGGTAAGGGTTTACGTTATAATTATAATCAGCAAAGCCATGCTTTAAAAAAATAGGGATCATATATTTATACAATGGGATACTACTCAGCCATAGAAAAGAATGAAATGATGCTCTTTGTAGCAACATGGATGGACATAGAGGTTATCATACTAAGTGACGTAAGAAAGACAAATATATATGACATCACTTATATGTGGAGTCTAAAAGAAAATGATACAAAAGAACTTATTTACAAAACAGCAATAGACACACAGACATGGAGAAGAAATTTATGATTACCGAAGGGGAAAGGGTTCAGGGTGGGGAAAATTAAGAGTTTGCCCTTCATGTACACACACTACTATATATAAAGTAGATAATCAACAAGGACCTACTATATAGCACAGGGAACTCTACTCAATATTTCATAATAACCCATAAGGGAAAAGAATCTGAAAAAAATACAAAAGTGAATCACTTTACTGTGCATCTGAAACTAACACAATGTTGTAAATCAACTATAATTTAAAAAGATAGAGATGACAAAAGTTAAGGTAGCTGTCCTGGGAACTTACATAAATGCTCTGAACCAAGAAAGTTAGGGGTGACTCTATCGGCACCGCCCAAGGACAGAGAAAATATGATCGGAATGCTTGCCTTATCAGAAGATTTCATCTGCTTGCTTGTTTAGCCCAATTTGGCTGAAAAGAAGATCACTGCTGCCAAAACCCACAAGATGAAGGAAGGCACGGATCTCTCAAGAAAAAAGAAATTCTGAGTAACATACCCCTAATTGGTTCCAAACTGTTAAACGCGCAGCTGGAGGGAGTACCCTTTAATGTATGAAAACAGGCATTTATTGCCCTCATGATGGGGAGAGAGCAGCACACACAGTGCTGGAGGGGCTGCGGGGTGGTAGAATCTTCTGGAAGGCAATTTGGAAGCATGTCTGGAAAACCTCTATAGTCTTTGACCCCGTAATTTTGCTTCTAGGAGCTTATCCTGCTGAAACAGTCCTGTCAAAGATGAGGGAGAGGTGTGTATAAGAATATTTTAGGCAGCTCAGGTAATCACCTCAGGAGACAGGAGAGGAACATAGAGAGGGGGAAAGATAGCTGGTCTTGGGGGAACTTGGCAGCCTGGTAGCTACCACTGAGGGCCACAGACCCAGGACTGATTATCATGCAATCATGGTGAAAGTTGGTATATATCTAATAACATGCAAAAGTGTCCATGATGGAGCTTAACTAAAAATTATACAAGTAGTGTATATAGTCTGACCTCATATACATGTATGTGTAGGTGTGTCTATATATACACACACGTGCACACACACCAGTGAAGGAGGGGAGGGTAGGACTCGAATGATGTACATCAAACACTGACTACAGTTGTCTCTGAGCTATGGAATCATAGGAGATATGATTTTCCCTTTTGCCTTGCTTACATATAATTTCTGAAATTTCTACAGCACATATTTATTAATTTAGTAATAAAAAGCATTTTAATAACGATTTAATAGGTGAAGGTCTCTGCTATGCTCTTGGTCATTATTTTTATTTTAATGTGTCGTCCAGCTCTCCTGAGTCAATTGATTATTAAATCGGGCACCAATATTTGCTAAAAACACCAAGCAATTTCTTATTCAACCTGAGCTTTTGTTCTTTCTTTCTTTGACACAACTTGCCTTCATCCAAGCTCAGATGAAGTGAAAGTTGTTTGTTTTAGGTTCTTGGAAGCTTAGACTATTGTATCACTCACCTTCTACCCTATCCAGAGAGAGCAAACAGTAGCGTGATGGAAATGTGATTTTACCTCTCATGCACTGTTCCTTGACAGCATTGGTACTGTGCATCTTGTCCGTACTAGCCAGGGCTCTCCAGAGAAACAACTTTTATTATAAAGAATTGGCTGATATGATTACGCAGGCTGAGAAATCCCAAGATCTGTAGTTGGCAAGCTGGAGACCCAGGAGGGAGGATGGTATAATTTGAGCCTGAAAGTTGGCAGACTTGAGACCCAAGAAGATCTGATTTTTCAGTCTGAGTTTGAAGGCAGGGTAAGACCAATGACCCAGCTCAGCTCTCAGGCAGGAGGAGTTCCCTCTTATCCTCTTTTTGTCCTATTCAGGTTTCAATTGCTTGTGTCTTAATCCATTCAAGCTGCTATAACAGAATACCTGGACTGGGTGACTTCAACAACGAACATTTGTCTCTCACAGTTCTGGAGGCCGGAAAGTCCAAGATCAAAGCACTAGCAACTCTGGTGAGCACCCACTTCCTCGTTCATAGACAGTGGTCATCTCGCTGTGTCCTCAAGTGGCGGAAGGGACAAATGAGCTCTCCGGGGTCTCTATTTCAAGGGCACTCCACACTCATGACCTAATCCCTCCAAAAGAAAAGTCTCCACCTTCTAATATCATCATATTGAGGGTCAGGATTTCAGCATATGAATTTGGGGGGGACACAAACATTGTTTATAGCAGACACAATAAGGGCACCCACATAAGAGAGGGCAATCTACTTTCCTTGGTCTATCAATTCCAATGCTCCTTTCACCCAGAAACACTCTCACAGACACACCCAGAATAGTGTTTGGCCAAACATCTGGACAACTCATGGCCCGGTCAAGTAGAGACATACAATTAGCGATGACATTGGCCAACACGCAAATGTGTCTCAATGGGTATAAACCACTGAGCCCAAACCTCTTGAGGTGCTGTTCCCATGCCTCCTGTTGAGTCTGGCACACCCCTGGGCTGGCTTTCTCTCCTGGGGTCACCTCACAGTGTGGGGCCACAAGAGAAGTGGACAAGACCATGACTTAGTTATTGGAATATACTTGTATATATTTGATTGGGTTGAAACTGCATAGCAGATGTACTCTATGAGAGCAAAACTATTCAAACTACAAACTGTATGGTTTAAATTCTTCCCTGACCCTTATGAAGTATTTTATCAGTCTTTCTGTGGTTTGGTGAGGTGGGCACCCAAAAGCAAGCTGTTGTCACCATCAGGTTGGCCACTCCATATAACTGTTCTGCTCAAATTCATGTTCTCAAAAGCTGAAAGGTGGAGACACTTAACTATTCTCCCTTAGGTGCTCCGCTCTGGCAATTTTGGCACCAAAAATAAAGGCCAAGGCACAGTGCTGGTTGTTTGTCCCTGAATGCATGATTCTACCTTAGCTCAAGAATGATGGTGGCTCTCTGGGACCACTGTACTCAGGGGCTGGGAGAAGTGAGTGTCCTTTGGAACAGGACTCCAGAGGTGCTGCAGACAGCACAGACCCAGTGTCGAAGGAGTCCCAGGGTCTTGTCAACTTGGAAACTAGACAGGCCTGGTTTCCCAATCTGGGGGTAGATTGCACATGTGGGGATCAAATAGGGCTCAGGACTGGAGTGTGAGGCTGTGGTCACCAGGGACAACTGTTCAAGGGCAGTGGGGTCCAAGGTGGAGGATGGGGCAAGAAAGGTGGTGCAGCGGGCAGGGGAAGGGCAGGAATTGAGGTCCAAATCTTTGCCCAGAGGTTCTCAACTGTGGACTACTTTGCAGTGTCTGGAGACATTTAGGGGCATAATAATGGAGAGAGGGGGCCACTGGCATCTAGTGGGCAGAGATCAAGGGTGCTGCTAACATCCTACATGTCCAAGACGAATAGTCTGGCTCCCAAAGTCAGCAATGTATTTGTATATACGTGTGTGCATGCACACACACACATGCCCACACAGATGAAGGGTGTGGAGGCTTATAGACTGGGACAGCAAAGACAGGGAGGAGAGCTTAGAGGGGAGAGGAGAATTTAGAGGGGGAGGAGAACTGGGACTTGGGGCAGCACAGCAGCCTGGGAGCCACCCCCGAGGGCTGCAGGCTTCGTCCAGTTGGCAGGAAGGGTGCTGATTAGTGGGAGCCCACTGCTGACAACGAGGTTGTCATCAAAGACTGGGTCTGGGGATGTTTCTTACCAAGATCCACCAAACCTGAAAGAGGGAGAAGAACGTAAGGATGTACCTCCCACCTCAGGCAGGAACGACTGAGGTTGGGGCACACTGAAATGTGGGGTGACATCTGGGGACTGGTTTACAAGAGATAAAGGCAAGGGTAATGAGGCAGGGGCACAGGCCCCTGAAAGTGCAGAGAGGGGACACGTGAAAACTTCCCACGAGGCCCATTGTAGGGGCTTTCTCTTTTCCCACCAGCTACTCTCCCCCTGCACAGGCTCTCTTGCAGGGAACACGCTCTGGTGGTAAAAAGCATGCGTTCTCCAGCCTGGGTGTTAGCATCTTGCTACCCCTTGCTGGCAGTCTGACTTCAAGGAACCTACTTAACTTCTCTGTGCCTCCGTTTCCTCATCTGTAAAATGGGCACCATGAATTAGCACTTATAGAAATAATGAGAGTTAAATGAGATATTATTTGTAAAACGGAGGGCTGTCTGTGACAACTGTTTCCCTTCACTTCTCAAGACAGATAATTTTTTGTTTTCCATCTTCCAAAATTCAGCGTCTCACAAAATTGAAACTGGGAAGATGAGGGGTAGAGGGGAGAGAGAGAGAGAGAGAGGGAGAAAAGTAGTTCTTGGCGTCTGTTGTTTTTTTTCTCACTACTCCCAGTTTCCAGGGCTGTGAGATTTAGGGTCAATCACACCTTCTTTGCTGGGACTAACATGAAGAGGGGACTCTGGTTGGGCTGTTTTGTGGGCAAAGCAGTTTTGGAGTGACATGGAGAGCATATTTTCCCTTAGGAATATTAAAATGCCCACTGAAATTATATTTATTTTATTGAATATATTTGACATATTGTGTAGATTTAAGGTGTAGCACGTTAATTTGATACGTTTATATGTTGTAATATGGTTGCTGTTGTAGCTTTAACACCTCTATTACCCTGTACCATTCTTGTACAATATTGTTGTCTATATTCATTATATTTTGCGTTAGATCTCTGTCTTATTTACTACTCATTGCATATTGCACGTGTGTACCCTTAAACAATGTTTTGCTCCCCAAACATTCCAAAAAGTGCAGGCCAGAGCAGAGATTTACAATAGAGGGGGTGCAGACTGCCTCAGCACAGTAGAAAGATACCGTGTCCGGTACGGGGTGACATCAAAACTCCAACAGAGCACATCTCTGTACCCCCCAAGACAGGAATGCCACTGAATCTTATATCCAGAATAGGAAAAAATAAGGAGAAAATGAAACAAGCTGAGAGTAATTTTTAAAGGGTCTGCTAAAGGATAAACAGGCACAGAGGAAGGTTTTTATTAAGTAGTCTTTAATATGCATAGAGGTATTTACACATTTCACCAACTGTCTCACTAATGCATGCCAGAATAAGAAAAGTTTTGTGTTTTCTTGCTGGATTCTTTTTTTCCTCCATGAGCTTTTCTGCTGTGAGTCTGCTTCTTGAAAGGGACAAGCCAGATTTGGTTGACCAAGTTGGACATGACCCTTGATTGTGTGTGATGACTTCTACTGCTGGTTCTGGCTTGATTGAATTGATGACCTAAAAAGTGACTATAGTTAGGGAATGGTATAGAGTGAAAGAGGTGATTTAAGAGAGCTGCAAGTTCCTACTTCCCACTGAGATTCAGAGCACTCAGGACACTCATGAATATGAGGGGCTTTGTTGACAAGCGACAGCTCTGGGTGTGAAATCACCAGTGACCCCTGGTACATCTCTCATCCCTGTGGCCTTGGGAAGGAAGTTTCCAATCGGAAAAATTTTAGGCTGTAAACAATATGTATAAGTAAAGACATGCAGCTGTAAAAAGGAACGGAATTGAGTTATTTGTAGTGAGGCGGATGGACCTAAAGTCTGTCATACAGCGTGAAGTAAGTCAGAAGGAGAAAAACAAATACCATATGCTAACACATATATATATGGAATCTAGAAAAATGGTACTGATGAACCTAGTGAGAAGGCAGGAATAAAGACGCAGATGTAGAGAACAGACTAGCGGACATGGTGGGGTGGGGGGAGGGGTGGGTGGGAAGGGGAGGCTGGGACATATTGAGAAAGTAGCATTGACATATATACACTACCAAATGTAAAGTAGATAGCTGGTGGGAAGTTGCTGCACAGCACAGGGAGATCAGCTTGATGCTTTGTGATGACTTGTAGGGGTGGGATGGGGAGGGTGGGAGGGAGGCTCAAGGGGGATGGGATATGGAGATAGACGTATACATACAGCTGATTCACTTTGTCATACAGCAGAAAGTAATACAACATTGTAAAGCAATTATACTCCAGTAAAGATGTATTAGAAGCAAAAAAAGTAAAGCCATGGCGCTGGTTTTTCTTTGTGATTTACACCCCAATTCTCTGTAGGAGCTGGCGTCAACCTTTGCCGCCCACGTGGCCTCATTTTAAGGGGAGTTGAGAGCCGCTGAATTTACGTCCTTGTTTGAGCCTCCACCACCAATTAGTGTCAGAGGCAAGCCTTGATCATAGGACTGCTGGTTCTTACTTCTGGACTCCCTCCCCGACGCTGGGTGGGTCCCTTCCTGCAGAGACATCTGCTCCGAGGCATTCGAGCCTCAAGAGTGGCATGATATGTTTCAGCATCAGTTACACTCTGGAAACTTGCATCCATCGTCATCCTTCACTTGGTACCAGCAAGTCTTTATTTCCTACTTTGCTTTAACTCAGCCCCCGTGTAACGCTTCCAAATGCCTGTCTCAATCCACGCTAACCTTCAACATCACTAACCCCAAATGGGAGATTTCATTTCCTAGTTTGCTCTAGGGGAAAAGGACAAAAAGTAATTCTCAAGTTCCTCTTCTCCAGTCCATGTTTACAGCTAGACATGCAGGCAGAGCCCACTCAACTCACTTTCCTGGTGACCATCTTTCCTCATCCCAGCTTGGTTGTCAATGGTCTAGACAATGAATTGCACGAAACACACCATTGTGGTTTTTCCAAGCCCTCGAAGTTTTAGAGATTAGTCAATTATTTCTACTTTTGACACTCACAAGTATGAACACAGCCTAAATCTTGCCTTCAGTGAGCTAACAGATAAGAAAGATAAAAAAATATTGGCACATATGAAAAGGCAGAAGAATGAGTAACATGGTACTATTAAAGCAAGAGTGAGTTGTGAAAGTAGTGTACTTATTTCCAGAAAGCATCAGGTGCAAATTCATAGAAAACATTGAATTTCAGGCCTTGGGGAAGACCCCAACCAATATTTTTGATTGCTTTCAGTTTAAAAGAACAACTGTTCCTTAAACTTATTTTGTGTCGTCTCCTCTCTCCCTGTCAGCCGTCTATCACCCATTCAGTGGTGATATGGTATGTGGCTGGATTCCTCCATATCATCCATCCTATATGTATTCTCTTTCTCAATTTCCTTTCTTTTTTTTCCTGGCCGCACTGTGAGGCAGGTGGGATCTTAGTTCCCCAAACAGGGATCAAACCCGTGGCTCCTGCAGTGGAAGCTCAGAGTCCTAAACACTGGACTGCCAGCAAATTCCCTCAATTTCCTTTCTTAACACTTATCTAAACTTTTATGATGACGGAAAAAATGTGTGAATGTACTTAATGCCACTTAACTGGACCCTTAAAACATGATTAAAATGGTAAATTTCATGTTATGTGTATTTGACCGCAATAAAGAAATAAATGATTTTAGAAAGAAAAAAAAGATTTTTCAGAAATTTAGCTGCAGGTAAAGAGTAAACTTAAGATGAAAGGTAGTTGAGCCAGAGCTGCAGTGGATGTGAGCTTCGTGTTTTACTTCCTAAACCAACCTTGGTGGGGGGGGGTCTGAAGGTTTTTTATCTATGTCCCTCAGTTATATAAGTAACCTTCTACTGATGTATCTCATTACACTGGGGAGGTATTGAGCTGAAAAGTGAGGCCCAGTGCCAAGGAATTCAACTGCTTCCTTGTCACTTCATTGTGTGAGAAAGACACAGATTTATCCTGCCATCCACAATTTTAAACAAAAACAAATAACTTTCATAAAAAAGCCTCATTTTCTGTTTGGTTTTCCCTTGGGAGCCAAGCCTTGCTTTTCTTAAGTAGGATGAATCTTGCACTTCATTAAATGCCCTGATCTTTTCATCACGTTAGCCTTTAAGGCAACAACATAATCTTAGATCATCTAGATTAATGATGACAATAAAACTGTGGGTATAAATCTTAAGAGGGCTGTGAAAATGAACAGCTGCAGATGCTAAAGTCTGATTTCTAAAATTTCAGAAAGATTTATCCCTATTGATGGTGATCCTATTTTTTTTTTTTTTGGTCTAATTAAACCAAATTAATTAGAGTTTGATAACTCTCTCTCTTTCCTAGAGAGTTATCAAACTTCCTGTTGAGTTGAACAGGTCTTTGGGGGGTAATGTACCTCCTGGACAAAATGTTCAACCCAAATCCTTCTGGCGTGATTTAAGTTCAGTCTTGACATTTTCATGAGATCCCTGAGAGTACAAGTGAGGAGCACTGTCTACACATGAAAAGGCCTTCTCTGAGATTCCCTATAGCACAAGACTGGTGTCCTGAATTTAGGACAGGATGATAAAGTCTATTCCAAATGCTAGAAGGTGCTCAGGTCATCTCCCTGACCCGTACTCATCCACAAAGGAAAAATGTCTCCTCCGCCTACATACCACCAGGGTAGTGAAACAAAATGATGCCACCTCTATATGTATGTTGCCCAAGGAGTTCCAAACTTTTCTTAGATCTGGCTCAAGACATCAGTGAGGGTTCCTTAACAAGGTGGGAAAAAGAGACCTGGAAGCAGTTGGAGCTTTGCTGATTCTTCTGCATAGGGCAGCAGCTCATGGTTCTATCAGGAGGTCCATTTAGATTGTTCTGAAATATTCTATGGTTCCACAGGTACAAGACACAAAATGTATGACTGTTCCATCCTCTCCTTGGAGATAAAGTTTGAAGATGCTTATGTGAAAGAACCTAGAAACATCATGTGGCTTAGAGATACCAGTGTCTTCACCCTCATGATAGCAAACACTTAGAAGCCCAATGGATCAAATCCAAATCAGTGTCTGATTTTTTTCATTTTTCATCCCCTTGCATCACAGGCTCAGCACGACACTAGTGAGTATGTTGTGTGTGCCTGGTTGAGAAGGAGATGGAGGGCAGCCTCCATGTGGGCAGAGTCCCTGCAAATAGGACAGTTCGTGGAGTCTGATTTCTTGGAGAGGCACTTCCATTGTCCATTCTCAAACTATTCTCACTGAAGGGGGTCGGTTGTTAGTAGCTCTGGCCAAGATCAGAAGCCTGGCTCCAGGATGCGGTTGCAGGCAGCAGTGGGTCAGGCTGTGAAGGTCTGTTGGCTGTCCCCTCAGGGGAGATGGGTGAGCCATACACAGGCCACCCACATCTGCCTTAGAGAACAACCTTCCCAGGTCCTTTTCCAAATGCAGTGGTTTAAGGTAAGCCAATTTGCCAAATACTTGCTGCAGAGGAAATGCATATCCAAAGATATGTTATCCAGAAACTGAGCAGAAATCGGTAAAGCATAACAGGAAATAATTTCTTTAGTGAAAAAGTAAACCCAGAACCACCCAGTCAGACTCTAAACCAAGGATCTCCTTTTAGGGAGATTTGGCTCCTGCCATTTTTTTGGTGATGGGAAACCTCCTGGTTATTTCTGCCATGTCTCTGTTGAGCCAAGAGGCCACTGGTACCCTGCTGAACTATTCTGAAGGTAAGTTTGCAATATTCAAAATGCCTTTACTGGGGCTTCCCTGGTGGCGCAGTGGTTAAGAATTCGCCTGCCAATGCAGGGGACACGGGTTCGAGTCCTAGTCCGGGAAGATCCCACATGCCGTGGAGCAACTTAGCCTGTACGCCACAACTACTGAGCCCACGTGCCGCAGCGACTGAAGCCTACGTGCCTAGAGCCCGTGCTCCACGATGAGAGAAGCCACCACAATGAGAAACAGGCACAGCACAACAAACAGTAGCCCCCACCTGCCACAACTAGCCTGTGCACACCAATGAAGGCCTAACGCAGCCAAAAATAAATACATACATAAATAATAAAATAAATCTAAAACTAAAAATGCCTTTAGTAAAGGCTGCGAGACTAGATAAGAAAAGTGGAAACAGAACATCACAAAGGATGGAAACGTGAGCAACAGGACTGGGCCTGCTGTAGGCCCAATTTCTGGGCATGGGGCCCAGCAAAACTCCAGCTCACCTGCTATTTTCCCAGCCACGTCGGAGTCCACCTACTGTGTCCTTACTCTATAGCACTGGGGAGGGATTCACCCCTTCGGGGTCTCCTGGACACCATACTGAATAAGAGAGATGGCACCGTCTCCCACTTCCTTGGAACCTGTCTTCTGTCTACGTCCATGTCATCCCCTGGGAACTGAAGCCAGAAATGGCCTTTCTGCCCAGGGGAAGCTCTGCGTCCTCCCCACAGGGATTCAGACTCACCTTTGCATCAAGAAGAAAATCGTAATTCCATACGACAACCCCCAAACCCACGTGATCAAGATGTAACAGATAGACAAGCCAACTCATTTACTTAGCTTCAAAGAGATACTTCATTTTTTCTCTCTGTTTTTTTTTTTTCATTGCTTTAAAAATTTCCCTCCACAGATATGACGTTCTTCTGGAATTCCTCTTTGTTTTAGGTCTTCTGCTGTATCACTCAGGAAGGGGAGTTTTGTAAGCCTTTCCTGGTGATGGTGGCAGAGTGAGAGAGTAAGAACAGTAACTGGAGAACTCTTGTAAGAGGCAGGACCTGTTGACTGATAGACGTCAGTTGACTGAACTCCTGGTTTGTCCAAGAGAGATGGGTTTCCTGGGACGTGGAGTCACTGAGACAGGAAGTGCTGCCGGAGAGGGGGTCAGGACCCCCTCCTCGCTCACAAGCAGCACCCTCCAAATTCCACACACGCCCCACCTCATCTGCCCAGGACCACTCAGAAGTCATCTTCAGTTCTTCAATGCCATATACTAGTTTCGATCTCTTTTCATTGTTATTTCAACCTTGTACTGCAGTGTTTATTCTGCATTAGAGTTGCTGGGCATTTTCTTTAATAGCATCCTTGGGGGTAGGCTCTCTGAGGTCAGAGGTCATCCTCATGTCTCTCCTAGTATCTGGTCTAACTGCCTTCCACTCCCAACTTCCACCTTCAAAGTTGCACATCTGAAAAAGATGCGATTTGGATTGTGAGAGCTTGGGGCATAAGGCCAGTCCCTAGCGAAGTCTCCTGAAGAGGCAGAAATTGGGGGATGACACTCCATGGAAAGAATGAAACCCCCTCAGCCTCCAACTTAGACATGCCTCTCTCCAGCCTGTGCCTCCTACCTTTTCTCTTTAAGTGTCTCCTTCGGCAACTGGAGGGCCTCCTTGTCGTTTTCTAGATTTGTCCTTGTCCCTTGTGAATGACTGAGAGCCCTTTCCTCTCCATGATCTCTGAAAACCCTACAAGGCTCCAGAGTCCAGAAGACCAAGCTCCTAAACTGCATATGTATGTGTGTGTGTGTGCATGTGTGTGCACACTCGTGTGTATGTTCATGTATTGGTGGAGGCAAGTGTGTGCAGAGTGGTTTGGAGGCAGGAATCTATAAACATTTTTACCCTCATCATAATAATATGAGTATTATAAATAATATGCGCTTAGGAAATATTTATTGCATCAGATTTTTTCTCTATCACATGGATGGATGGCTCTGGGAAGGAATTAGTGGTGGATCAAATGCATTTTACAATACGGCCCCCAGCCCAGGACAGGGACCCGTATCCCCCCACCCCCACCCCAATGAGGGCTCAGAGGGGATGGAAAAAAGGAACTGTTTCCTTAGTGGTAAAAGTGAAAGCTCCTAAAGAAGGGGTGTTGGGATGTGTGCGGTTGTGTCTCTGTGAGTGTGTTGTTATGAGTAGAGACTAGTCAATACAGGCCAATAAGGTGAAAAGGAAGAACTTGGATTTGAATGTTGGATGGCTGGCTCCTTGCACCAGCTCTAAGCCTTTGGGCAAGTTCTTTAACTTATTTTGATACTACAGTTTTCTCACCTGTCCTTCATAGAGTTCTTGGAAGGACTAAATATCCCAACACACATAAAACACTTAGCACGGAGCCTGGCGTATAGTAAACACTCAATAAACATCAGCTATTACTATTATTAGGGCTGACCCCAGCTACAGATGAGAGGTTTCTAAGACTCCAATAAATGCTCACAAGAGGGGTCTGCAATGATCTGAGGCTGTGCTGGCTTGAATTTTTGCAACTGTCTTAATATATTTGAAATTTATCCTGAAATCCAATGTACTGAGGTCTCCTGATAAAAAGAGGAAAAAAAAAAAAAAAAGTGGAAGCATATGGTGGTCTGAGTCTTAAAGAAGAATGACTTCCATGATAGAAACAGGCTGTTGGAGAAATATGTCTTTTCAGCCCCGTCAGTCACAAACCTTTTCCAAATGTTGACATTACGCATGATATTAATATACTATAAAGGATCCGTGGAGAAGTGGAAAAGCACATATGTTCCACGCAGAGCCTGAGCTGTGCTAATGCCCCTAATGGATTAGAAGCAGTAGTTCACAGCTAGCTTTGAGTATTAGGGTTTGCAGTGGCTGGTGTCAGGATGCTTACAATTAATCACCATCTAAAGATGTGGCCAAATCTGGATTTTTTTGTAAATTAAAGGAAACATATTCTCATCCAAGGTCTTGTTAAGGTTTAATTTTATTTTACTTCACTATCCAGGGCTTTTTCCCTTTTGGATCCCTTCTTGGTTTGGGAGGTAAATTCCTATTTAGAATCAAGGTTTGTTTTTCTTTCGCACCCCCACCCCCCAAGCTTGCAGGATTTACTCAGGCAGAGAATAACCTTTGAAGTTAAGAGAAACTGTGCTATCAAGCCAGGATACGAAACAAAATCAGAAAAGGGCCCCTAATGCATTATGGAGTACAATGCAGAATCTGCCCGAAGGTGATGCTAATTTCTGCTCTTGTCAATGAGAAACAGGCGTCAGGATGACTTGCTCTGTATTCCTCTGAATCCTCAGGACTCTGAGTTGCCACATGGTGATACAGGAAAGCTGGTGGGCCTGGTGGGCGAGGGGGGAGCCCTGTGATGGGGCAAGGGCTGGCTCCTTTCTTTTCTTTGGCATGGCTCATGGAAAAGTCAGAGAAAATGAATTTCAAATGATGGGTCAAAACTCAAGATTGGAAACACATTTCTTCCATCCTGTAGGTCTCCTGCATCCATGGATATGATTTTGATAACTTTAATTTCATTGTCAGTTGCAGGTATGTTGTTCATAGAGTTCCACTCCAGAAAAATCTCTTCATTTCAGTCATTTACCATGCAATGAATCTTTTTCAATCCTGTAAAATCGTGGAAAAAAGTTCAAATTGGCTGTAAATGATTACACTAATTTCCTGTTTTCTTTCCATTTCTTTTCTCCTTTGCCTTTTAAAATTGTCCCTTTTGCCTGCGGCACATTTTGCATTAAAAATGTGGAGGGGGACAGAAGATCTACATTAAGGCAGCAGCTGGGATGTAGAATTGCTCAGGCAACTTTTTCCCTCACTCTGTAATTTTTGTCCACGTTGTAAAAATATTTCAAATGCTCAACAAATGTTGGCGTGCTAAATGAAAACGTGGAAATAACAAAATACCGTTTGGTGGGAAAATTTAAGAAATTAGACAGACGCATGAATGCACTTATGGGCAAAAGGGAGGCAACTGTTCTCTAAAGATACTCTGAACTTTCCAAAAAGGGAGGAGGCTGATGCTAGAAGCAGAAGGAAGAGCATCGTCTGTGGGACCACTTCTTGCTGCTCCTTTTGGTTAACTTGGTTCTGGAAGGCAGCTTCTGAAGAAGGTCACATGCACTGTATTTTGGAGTAAAACAAAATCATAAGGAAGAAAGGAATATCTCTCCTCCCTGCCATCCCCCACCAACTTGACCTGAGGGAGGACCGCGTCTTCCCTCTATCTCTGGCACAGGGATACCTACCGAGAACGGCAGGCTCTGAACTTGATCTTGGGGGCCCCCACTGCTTCAGGGCTGCTGTGTTCTCTCCCTCTCCTAGCCCCGTGTCCCACTGTCCCACACTTCATCCCTGTTGATCGGGCCTTTCTTACCCCTCCTGGGCTCAGCTGCATCTTGTTCCCAAACACAGCAAGCCCAGTGAGCCCAACAGACTGGGCATGCCAACGACCCAGCTGCACAAAAGAGCCCCCACCTGCGAGAAGGCTCAGAGCAGGGTCTGCTCCCAGCACACCCTGGAGCCCGTGGGAGCGGGGGCTGGCTCTGTCTCTTCCAGTCACAAGGGTCTACAGGGAGGCAGTCTTGCTCCCAGAGTTGGGGATTCAGTGATGTTTCCCTGGGGCAAGGGGAGATGGAAAAATGGAGGTCTGTGTCTCATTTAGGGGGTAGGGAAGAATTTAAACTTGCCCATAGAGAGAGCTGGTCTTTGCCCTTGGTTTCTGGGAGGTAATCGCTAAGCCCTTGGAATGTCAAGCCTGATAGGAGTGTCTTTGTTTGTCTCAGGCCCTTGGACCAGCCAGATAATCGCAGTGTGATTTAGGGTGGGGACTGTGAGTCACCACAGCGTGGTTTAGGGTGGGGTCTCTGCCCCACAACCTCGTCTTCATGGTGGAGCCAGAGGAGAACCTCTGGACTCCGAGGGTCCAGTGAGCCTCTGGCAGGCAATGCTCTGTGTGCTTTTCCTTTAACAAATGCAGCTGGAGGAGAGCAGCTTCCAATGAGCTCTGTGTGTCCTTCTAGTGAATTACTGAAACGGAGGATGCTTTCAGAACCCCTTGAACTTGTCATTGGTGTCAGAAGTGAAGGTTGTGATCTTACAGACATTGTCCCTCTAACTTTGCAGTTGGTGGTGGCTCTCATCTGAGGTCTTTTTTTTGTTTGTTTTTAAACATTTTCCTATTTTAAAAAAAATTTTAGAATGGAAAATTTTCAGTATACATAATGATGATTTTTTTCAACTCCATCACTTCCTTTACATTTGCCATTTGGAAGTTGTCTAGTGTAGGCAAGAGCCTTCTTCTCACCTGGGGTCTTCTTCCTAAAGTGAGGACCTGAGGGTTTGCATGGTGAGCCTTCTAGAACCTTCTCACTTTTCCACTTCCTAACAGCCACTTACTCTTAACTCCTATCTCTTGGCCTCACTTCATCCACATACAGTATTTTCATTTGAGTCACTTGTATTCAAACTAGCAATTACTTCTTATGTTCAGCTGATACAGTTTTTTTAAACAAACCCACTAAGGCTTACATATCCAGGTGAAAGGAAAATTTCCACTTTTTGAAGAATTTGAAAGCCTCCATTTCTAAATCTGCAAACTTGACACCACATACAGATTCTCTGGGAATGCTGAAAGTTAGACCAAATGACACATAATAGGCTCAATAAATGTTAGTTCCCACTAACATTTATTGAGTTTTCTGGTGCTGCCTTAATGAAGTATCACAAACTGCATGGCTTAAAACAACAGAAATTCATTGCCTCACAGTTCTGGAGGCTGGATGTTTGAAATTAAAGGGTCAGCAGGGCCGTGCTCACTCTGAAATGTGTAGGGAAAGCCCTCCTTGCCTCTTCCAACTTCTGGTGGTTTGCTGGCACTCCTCGGCATCCCTTGGCTTGTGGCTGCATCACCCCAACCCTCCATCTTCACGTGGGTTTCTCTGTGTCTCTGTCTCTTACATGGACTTCTTTCTCTGAGTCATATTTTATTAGAGGTCCATCCTCCTCCATTATGACTTCATCTTAGCTAATTATGTCTGCAAAGACCCTATCTCCAAATAAGGTCACATTCCAGGTACTGGTGGTTAGGACATGAAGAAAGAGATCTTTTCCTTTTCTTTTCTATTTTTTTTTTTTTTGGCTGTGCTGCAAAGCATGTGGGATCTTAGTTCCCAGATCAAGGATCAAACCCATGCCTCTGCAGTGAACGTGTGGCATCTTAGCCACTGGACCACCAGGGAAGCTCCAAAAATATCTTTGCTAAACAGGTACAATTCAATCCCTAATGCCATCCACTTTCCCTTTCTGAAAAAAAGCTAAGCATGTGAGCTCCTAAAGCCTCAGTTTCTTTACCCGTGAAGTGGGAAGCATTACATCACTACCTCCCAGGGTAGCAAGGGATCAAAGGGATAAGAGCACGTACATTGCACAGCAGACACATCCATAGATGGGCCTGATAGCTCAGACACAGGAGAAATGATCCCTCATTGTCCCTACGAGTGGTGACTCCAAATAGGATGTTTTCTAATGCATTTGCATTTATTAACATATCAGATGTGCAACAGCTCTTGCCTCACCTGTTCTTTCTTGTCCCCCTGCCACCAGGTGCCTGGGGAGCCCAGAGGATCGCAAACCAAGGAGGCATTGTTTCCCAAGGAACCTCATTCATCAACTCCGTTTGGACAGCCAGCACGCTGAGACAGTCCCCAGCTACACCTTGCCTTCTTCCGCGTCTTTGAGCTTATCTGAGAGCCTTTTGTTAGGGCTCATAATTAGTCAGTGACTCAGTAGCCCACAAGCATTACCCAGGAGCCAGACAAGACCAGCAAGCTCCGAGGACCACCTGTTCCAAGTCATTTCCTGTGTGGGCGGCAACTTCACAGGCCTGAAAATGTGAGTTACGGTAAAAATGGCTTCAGCCCTGGCACCCTGAGTTGTTGAAACTAGATGGAATCTCGCTTGACTGTGTTCTGGCCAGACATATTTCATTATCGTCCTTTGCATATATATTAAAAACTCTCACCCCTTTATAAACAAATGTTCTCCAGGGGGAGGCATCACACCCTGGCTTTAAGGGAGAAAACACACCAATGTTTCATCTCCTGGGTCAGCTCTGCAAGCACAGAAGGCACTTGGGAGGGGTGGTGATTGAGGTGGTGTGTTTATTCCTGGGGGGGGGGAGGGGATCATTACTGATGCGGTTCAAGAACATTCACAGTCAATGTTAAGCTACACCCTGCACTCAGCTGGAGTTTGGAAACATTAATCAAATCTTCTGTTCACAGTACTCTTAAATTGGCCAATGGAGTGGAAAAAAAAAAAAAAAAAAACCAACTCAAACAGTTATTTATGTCATGTAGACAAAACACCGGGTTGATTGACTGATTATTTCCACTGTATAAGGGAGCCATCGCTGCCATTTTCACTCTGAATTTAACTGCCGCGTTTTTCCATGAATGCAACTGTTCCCTCCTGAAAAGGATTCATTTTTAACCTTATTGTCCCTCATCTTCTGTCTTCCTGATCTTGCTTAAGATTGTCAAGTTCTTGGGTCATGATGAAACTTTAAAAGTCATTTCTTTCAATTTTTTTCTGATTAGAAAAACCGACACAGTCTCACTATAGCACATTTCAAAATAGAGATATGGATAAAGAAAAGAAAAATTAACCACAGGCCCACAACCCAGGAAAAAGTATTGATGGTATCAAATTTATTTAACCATACTAAATTTATTTAACGATCTTTTTTTTGTTGAGCATTTGGATGGTTTTAAAGGGCATTTGTTATTTAACAATTCATATTCTGTTAGTATTTGATACAAATAATACTGTGATCCCAGTGCAGGATTAGTTTTAACACTAAAATATATTTTAATGATGCTGGCTGTTTTATCTTATTTTTCAAACTTTCATTGCTTTGCCCTTCAGCGAAGAGGGCACTTTTAGCTAGGGATGCAAATTTATTAATCACAAAAATAAAATCGGAACAGAGTATACACGAATCACATTAGGATGCAGGACAAGGTGTAGACTAGAGGAGAGATTCTCACCCCAGTCATGAATCTTCAAGCTTTGAAAATAAAACAACTCATTTTTAAGCACTAAGTCAACACTGTCCCATGAAACTAACTCTTACGTTGTCCCAGGAAACCAGCTACCAAGACTAGTGAACTGAAAGCTGACGAGTGAAGGTCGAGTTAACTGCTCCGTGTTGTGTGCTGATTATGTTATGAGGTCACGCTGAAAGCGTCTTTTAGCCCCACACACAGTTATTTTTTAGGTATACATCTGTTCCAAGTATTGCTTATACTGAAAAATTATTTGTTCTTTATCTGAAATTCAAAGTTACCTTAAGGCCCTGTATTTTATCTGGGAAACCTATGGAGAGAGCTGGTGGTTTTATAAGCAGCATGTGTGTCTACTGGTTGGGCTGTGCCTGTGAGCTGTTAAATGCTTTGACCACCCCTCCACCCCCACCCCACCCCATGCAAACATCAAACCACCTTGTTATTCAAGAAACCTCCTTATTTGTGACCAAGAGAAACAGTCTAGAAAAAAATCCTCTAAAGTTCATGGGCAGGAAGGCAGCATAATATTGTAGAAAGAACTGGGACTTAGGAACTTGATAACTTGAGTCAAGTCTTAGCTGTGTGACCTTGTGTTAGTTACTTAACCTCTCTGAGCCTTGATTTATTGATCTTCAAAATGGGGCTAATAATACCTACTTCCCAGAGTTTTAGTGATGATGAATGAGATGATGTATAGTATCTCATAGCAGACCCTCAACTAAAGTGGGGATCCCTGGGACTTCCCTGGTGACACAATGGTTGAGAATCTGCCTGCCGATGCAGGGGATGTGGATTCAAGCCCTGGTCCAGGAAGATCCGACATGCCACGGAGCAACTAAGCCCATGAGCCACAACTACTGAACCTGTGCTCTAGAGCCTGCAAGCCACAACTACTGAGCCCATGTGCCACTACTACTGAAGCCCGAGCACCTAGAGTCTGTGCTCCACCAGAGAAGCCACCGCGAGAAGCCCGCGCACCACAACAAAGACCCAATGGAGCCAATCAATCAATTAATTAATAAAATAAAATAAAATAAATTTTTAATGGGGAATCCCTTAGCTCAAATTTATAATTTAGTCAAAACAGCTAAAAATGCTGAGTACTCTGGCCTCCAATCCTTACCTCCCATATTCCACAGGGACAAGTATTAAAGCCTATATCACATACATTTTGCAAGGTAGAAGTAGATAGAGGTGGGGATGGTGAAAAGATAATGTGCCCAGGAACATATGAAGTTCCCAGAGTAAAGGGTGCAGATCTCAAGTACAAACTATCTTCTTTGCTTGTAAAAGTGACCTTGTTGGCCTCACTCAGCGATTAGCTTGGCATTTTGACCGGGATCATTACTTCACACACTCATGTATTTATTTATTAAAAAAAAAAAAAAAATTCCAGGGGCAGACAGCATCCCAGGCTCTGGGGAATATGAAACATGCATTGGACCTGTTCCTGTCCTCTTGCAGCTTATAGTCTGGCAGGGTAGACAGGCGTTAAGCAAATCCTTGTGCAGTAAGTATTAATATTTTAGCACAAGTTCTGATTAGAGTTGTAAAAGCAAAGTACAGGTGATATGGAGAGTAAAACAGTGGAAGGTGGTTTAGAATAGGGCTTTGTGATCTCCACCCTCTCTCCTCCTGCTCCCAAGCAGGCAAAGACACTGTCGATGCAACACAGAAAACAAATTAATGGGTAAAAGGAATCTGGGAATATGAAAAGCAGGATAAAGAGGGTACTTCCTTTTTACTGTTGTTTCTGCCTGTTTATAAAAAGGGCCTTTCAACATTTACAGAGCTTTAAAGGGTAACATGAAAAATAGCACTTTGTACTCATTGCAGTGCCTTTCATCTACATCACTGCCAAGCCCCGTAGATGTTACCTCACCCGCCTTCAGAGCGCTCCTCAAAGGAAGGTACGGAGACACTCTCAGCTCATTTCATAGATGAAGAGACTGAGGCAGGGGGAGGTAAGAATGGTGTTGGGCTAGGGGTCAGGGTGCCTGAGTCCTATGTCAATAGCTGGGTGATGTTGTGTGCCTTCCTTCGGATTTTTTAGAGGTTTGGAATGGAAAATCCCCAATGTCTCATATAGTTTTAATCATCTGTGATGGTGTCAAGTTTATGGACAGGTGTCAGAGTGCTAATTCCCAGGATATAATTCAAGTCGTCACCAATACCTTCAGCTTTGGAATAACATCTCTGCAATAAGACCATCCAGAAAGACTATTAGAATAACTGACTGTTATTAAAAATAAGAATATGGTAAAGCTCCCTAATGACACTGATTCTCAGAACCCGAGGCGGACTTACTACATCAAAATTCCCAAGCCGGAGGCCTGGTAAGCCATCAAAGAAATCATTAGGCAAATTCAGAAAACACAACATCCATGCAGATTCCTGGTCTCAAGCTTGGCTGCACATTCGAATCATCGGGGAGCTTGGAAAAATGGGGGTGCCTGTGTCCCACCGTAGAGATTTTGATGTACATGGTTCAGGATGAGTCCTGAGTGTCAGGTATGTTAACCTCTCCCCAGGTGATTACAATGGGAAGCCAGGGTTGAAGGCCATCCACCTATAGCAAGCTCTGTTGTCATGCAGATGAAATGAAGGGGCTGGATGAGGCTAATCTCACACATGTAAAGACCATGTCCAAAGATGCTCAATGATGGGGGACAAGGCAGGGCTGGATTCTGACTCCACCTCTCACCCTCTTCCCTGCACTATCTGGATGCCCGTAACGCCTGAATGTAAAAGTTTTCTTTTAAATGCACACACACACAAAGGTTTTAATTATATTAGTTCAAGAAAAATTATCAAAAATTGAAAATTTGGGATTTCATAAACCATTTGACTATTCAAAAATCATGATTTTCTGTATGGTCTCCATCACCAGCACCAATAACGTGAGGCAGTTAAAAGACAAACAGTAACTTGCAAAAATACTTGCAACATAGATGACAAAAGGTTACATGAAGCAACTTCTGAAATCAATGAGATGAATAATCCAATAGAACAATGATAAAAATTTGTGATTAGAAAATTACACAAAAGGAAATTTAAGTGACTAATAAAAACATAAAAGTGTCTTTGGCCTCCTTAATCATTAAAATCATGTAAATTAAAATATTGTTGAATCATTGATATCCACTTATCAAATTATGAATGATTAAACAATTGATAATATCCATTATTGGTGAGGATGTGACAGCTGGTGATAAGTTAAATTGGCATAACCTTTCTGCAGAGGAGTTTGGCAAAAGCCTTAAAATATGTGCGTCCTCTTTGACCTGATAATTCTATTTTAAACAAATTATCCTGAGATAAGTGTATTAAGATGTACATTTTCCATCATAGGGTTTCTTATGATATCAAATATTTGGTAATAATCTAAACATCCATCAATAGAAAATTGGTGAAATAAATCTTGATAGATCCACGTAATGGAATAATGGGCGATTATTAAATATTATATTGCAGAATTACATTTATTGACATAGAAATAGGTTTCATGTATATAAAGTGAATAAAGTTACCAAACTATACATCACAGGTGCTCATTTTTAGCATGTATGAGTGAGTATGTATGCATTGACAACAAAAACCTAGGTTTGAGGTCTAGTCCTGGTTTTGCCTAGGATCTCACTTTTCTAGGGACTGAGATGTTTTCCAGGATTCAGGAACTTCCATTTTAAACCTGGGATGACCCTGAGCAAAGCGGAATGATTAATCATCCAGTCTTACCACTAACTTGTGACTTTGGACATGGTTTTTCATCTTTGTGGCACAGATTTGAAACAGCAGTGGCTGGGAAATTTGTAACACACATCCCCCCCACCACAACTTATTAACGATGTTTCTATTTGGGTGGTGAGAATAAAGTATTTTAAAGTTTCTTCTTCAGTATTTCTTTCGAGTACCTACCCATCGTATGTATAATATAAAAAACAATACAGTCATTTCTATTAAAAATAATCCCATGGTTCAACTGGCATCTATTTTTAGTACCAAGGAAATGGCACTTAATTGTAAAAAATTGTTTCCATAGAATGTCAATCACAGACGTTTGCTACAAAACAAGAGCTGAGGCCTAGATATTCAAGAACAGGGTGGATCACAGACAACATCCCCCTGTATGACCACAGGATCTTAGACCACACGTGCTAAATGAATAAACAAAAACTTACTCCTTATTTTACGGAAAGAGCAGCAACACCCCTGTATGGATTTAGTGTATGTTAGATTTGAATCTAGAATGATTTAGTTATTTTGTCCCCCGAATAAGAAGACTGCAGCTTATGAACAATTTTCCTTTTTTTTCTTTCTTTTTTTTTTGTTACAGATTTATTTTGAGGTAACATTTACATAGAGGGAAAGGCACAGATCTTAAGTGTATATTTGCCAAGTTTTGATAAATAAATACACCCATTGTAACCCACAACCATATCAAGGTATAGAACTCTGCCTTCACCCCAGAAAAATCTCTAATGCCCATTCCTCAATTCCCTCACTTCTACCCCTCGAGGCAAGAACCGTTCCAATTGTTTTCTGCCATAGACTAGCTTAGTCTGTTCCGGAGCTTCATATAAATGAAAACATACTATATACTCCCCTCCACTTTATTTTTTTAAGCTCTTTATTGTAATATAAGTGATTCACACTCTTGTAACAGTTTTTGAGGTACACCAAAGTGAATCAGCTGTATTTATACATATATCCCCATATCTCCTCCCTCCCGAGACTCCCTCCTACCCTCCCTGTGCTGGCCCTTGGAGGCATCACCCATCATCAAGTTGATCTCCTTTTGTTATACAGCAAATTCCCACTAGCTATCTATTTTACTGTTGGTAGTGTATATATGTCAGTGCTATTCTCTCACTTCGTCCCAGCTTCCCCTTTGCTCCACCCCCTCCAACCCCGTGTCCTCAAGTCCATTCTCTGCATCTGCATCTTTAATCTTGCCCTGTCACTGGGTTCATCAGTGACATTTTTTTAGATTCCATATATATGAGTTAGCATATGGTATTTGTTTTTCTCTTTCTGGCTTGCTTAGCTCTGTATGACAGTCTCTAGGTCTATCCACATCATTACATATAGCTCAATTTCATTCCTTTTTATGGCTGAGTAATATTCCATTGTATATATGTGCCACATCTTCTTTATCCATTCATCTGTTGATGGTCATTTAGGTTGCTTCCATGTCCTGGCTATTGTAAAGAGTGCTGCAATGAATATTATGGTACATGTTTCTTTTTGGATTATGGTTTTCTCTGGGTATATGTCCAGTAGTGGGATTACTAGATCATATGGTAGTTCCATTTTTAGTTTTTTAAGGAAATTCCAAACTGTTTTCCATAGTGGCTGTACCAACTTACATTCCCACCAACAGTGCAGGAGAGTTCCCTTTTCTCCACACCCTCTCCAACATTTATTGTTTCTAGATTTTTTGATGATGGCCATTCTGACTGGTGTGAGGTGATACCTCATTGTGGCTTATGAACAATTTTCCAAGTGAGTACATTTTGTTTGAAAACATTCGCCTTGAAAGTTTCAATATTGATAATTTTTACACGGCTTTGATAAGGCTAAATAGTGATATCTTTCAAAGAATCTTCTGTTGTTGGTATTAGTTTACCAAGAGAAGAGTCCTACTAACAAGTGAAGCAGTCAGTCTAGAGGGCCTTTAGGAGGAAGTTTCCCAGAAGAGGCTTAAATTTAGGTCAAGCCTAACATTTGCTGGTTTTGGTTAGTGATGCCACTGGGCAAGGAGAAGTTCCCATGTGCCCCAAAAGCCTTGACTTCCTCTAGAGCAAGTATCACTGCCAATTTCCCACCTGTCCTGCAGCAGCTGCAGAAGTTGGTGGAGTCTCAAAAGAGCAAGAGAATCTAGAGGCTGTGTCCTGCAAAGACCTGGCTGCCTCCCCGGCCATACCCCTAAACCCTCACCTGAATACTGGATGCATTTTTGAATCTTACAACTTTTGAAATTTCCTTCCTAACTTTGTACTCTTTGTGCTCTGTCCTCCATTTCGGGAAAAAGCAGAGACAGTCCTGAAATCACTGACAGTTCTGCTTTTGAAAACCCCTTAACTTCCTTCTGTGTCGGGGAATTACACCTGGATTCCAAAACATCCTTCGTTGTTGCTTTCGATGAGAAAATCTGATGAGAGTGCATGGTTTGATTCACTGGCCGGGATTCCTGACAAGTTTTCACATGAATATTCCTATGGCAGTCTGACAAATCATTTGGTGTGAAGGATGGCATTTAGTGATCCTATTAAGCAGTGAATTTCTCTTTGTCTAAGTCTATTTCCCCAAATTTGTTTTAATGAAGCAAAAAAAGGTTTGCACAATTTCCCTCTCCAGATTTACAGTCCTCTCCCCCATTGGCAGGGTGCTTGATCGGCAGCAGCCTCAGATGCCAGGTGGGCTTGCCGGAAGTACAACTGTCCGTGGCTGATGTGCAGTTCCAGATCCTTCCCGTATGAAATACACTTTTAACCCAGAAGGATGAAAACACAAACTATGTTTCCGAATATGGACAACTAAAGGCACTGTGTGTATTTTCTCTGGATGCTTTGGAAAATTACATGCTAATCCCTATGTCACTCCCTTGAACATTTCTGTGGAATTTTGATGGTTTGGAAACAAAGCACTGAATAGGATACTTATTGAAAACTTTGAACTCATTCTACTGTATTACCACCTTAGTCTATAAAACTATAGCTATGTCCACAAAATTACAAAAAAGAACCCTCTAGTCCTTTCTCAACCAAAGCTTTTAAATAGCAAAATCAATTAAATCTGACTTCAGTCATGGTCTTTTGTCTGCTGCTAACTGGCTGCAGTGGAAAGTGGACTTCAAGGGTTACTTTTCTAACAATTCTAACAATTTATGTGTTTATGAGTGACTTGATTTCTTTCTTTTGCTTCATTTTCATTCTTTTCTTATCTTCCTTCCTTTCTTTCTTTTTTTTTTTTTTTCTTTTTTTTTTTTAGTAGATAATTGATCAGTCTGCTTGGGCTGCCATCACAAAAGACCACAGGCTGGGTGGCTGAAACAATACAAATTTATTTCTCAAAGTTCTGGAGGGTTGGAAAGTTCAAGGTTAAGGTGCCAGCAGATCTGGTTCCTGGTGAGACTTTCTTCTTGGCTTTCAGAGCTGCCTTCTCACTATGACCTCACATGGCAGAGAGAGAAAAAGAGTGAGACAGAGACAGAAACGGAGACAGAGACAGAGACAGAGATAGAGACGGGGAGAGTACATTCTGATGTCTCCTATAAGAACATATGGGATCAGGACCCCATCCTTGTGACCTCACAACCTTAATTACCTCCTTATAGGCCCCATCCCTAAATTACAGTCGCATGGGGGTTAAGACTTCAACATATGATTTTGGGGAAGGACACAAGTCAGTCCAGAGTGAACAACTGATTAAGTAAGTGAAAATGGACTATTTCATTTGGGAGAACTGGTAGAGTCTGAATGTTTCTTGCTTTTTGGATGGAGTGATTTGGTATAAAGCCTTCCTATAACAGTAGCAAAGCATTGCTGATGTGAAAGACCATCCCAGAATGAGTCAAGGCTCAGAGATAGCTAGACTCCCTCCTCAGCTGTATCAGTTGCTGGTTGGGTGACCACGAACACATGCTATAAGATTTTATAACCTGTTTCTTTGTGGGAATAATTGTATTTATATCAGACAACTGTTGACTAGTTTAGCTGGGTATTTGCACGTACAACGCTTCTCGGCAAGGGAGCTGATGCTGTCAGTCCTCACTTTCAGCCTCTGTTACTATCAGCATCATCATCATCAATATTGCCAGGCTAATTAACAAAAGAGTAGAAGCATTCTGACTTACAAATAGTCATAGCAACCCCCAAACTGACATGTGTAATAAATTAGCCCAGAAGCGCAAATTTAAATACTTTTTTTGCTCAAAGCCAATCTTAAAGAATCCTATTGATTGGTTGTGTCACACTTTCCACATTTCACTCTTCAGAGAAAAGCTGTCTAGACGCTCAGCCTCAACTCTGACGCCCATGAAGATCATTGTCCACTAAACAGAAGATACCTTTAATAGTCTGCTTTCTTTTCCATCGTAATGGTGACTCTGCAGGAACCTGAGGTTTGCAGGAACCTCACCATAGAACTAATGACAGAAGAGTCTCCAAGATGAACCAAAATTTATTATAGAAGGGGAGGAAAAAAAGGTCACCTGAATGAAATTTCAATTCAATACAGTAAGTTTTTCTCAAAATGTTCAACATTTGTAATGCTTGAAAACACTTTCTCCAAAACCACTTCCAACCCACAACTCATAACATTTTCATGATTAACCTTAGAGAGAGGAAAAATATAACCAGAACTGTGTCACATTCCCACAACCAAACTTCTGGTCTTTTTCCCCATTGGGTGGGGAAGGGTGGGGGTGAGTGGTGCAAAGGATGCAGAGAGAGGGCCCTTTGTCTGGAGTTTTTAATTGCTGAGGGGTTTTACCAAAGAAGCAATTTCTTTCACACATACCATGTCTCACCTTGAGCTCTTATCCACTGGGGACATAGTTGATCAATGATGTAATTCTCCAGTTACTTAAGGATAGTGATTCTTTTATTCTCACAAAGGGTTTGCAGAAAATTAAAAGAAGCCTGCAGTCATTTATTTTAATCTCTCAAGATTGTTTATTGTTTCTACAAGTCAGGACAGTCCCATCTTTGGAAGGCATATTCCAAGGGAAAAGTCAATAAAATGATCGCATTGTTGGATGGGTGGGGTTTTTGCAAAATAGACTCATTGTTGATGGTCTTTTAAGGCAACACTTTATATTTTATCTTGTGGTCTTTCTGAAATCCATGGATGGTCATTTGGTGTAAATAACAATATTAATTTACCTTCAGAGACTTTTCTACCTTTGAGAAGTCAGTAGAAGTCTATAAATTCTAAGCTTCAATAATAGATTATTGAAAATGCTCATTTCCCATGTGACTTCCTTACCATGCGCTGCCATAAAGCATTTTGGCCTTTATACCAAGTATAAAATGAGGAGGAATATATGCACTTAATATGGTTTCTTTGAATATTATAAGTTTCTCGCTCCCGATATAATTAATCACTTTTCTGTGTGTAATGGAAACTGCAAAACTATTTTTTCCCCCTTGGGTTATAAAAATATCCTGAGATTGTCAGCTTTTGGTTTTCAAGCTCTTTGATCTACTTTAAATAAGAAAGGTGCAGGACCCCCCAAACCGGGTGGGTGACCTCTGCCCTGTAGTGTGAGGAAAAAAGCTGTGAATTTTCCACCTTATTTTTTTATACCCATGAGTTTCCTATTTAGAGGAAAATTTAATACACAGTGGGTACATTTACAGTTAACTCACCCAAATGTTATTTGTTTAAGAGGTATTTGGTGCCCAATATACCCCTTGTTTCTATTTTTTTGAATAAGGCTTGTTGAAGCTCTTTTCCTAGAAAAAGGATATTGCCTTTTACCAAGGGCACATTATCTTTAATATCCAGCATTTCAGTCTATTTTCTGCAACTTAAAGTTTCAACATCTTAAATTGTCTCAGTTCTCCAAACTACAGATTGGTAGGATTAGGAAGGATCTTCCTTTCTTAGTAGCTGTGTCATCTTGCTTAGGAAGTTTACAGGTCTCCCTCATTTGACAGAAAAACCCATCATTAAGCACTAATGGAAGAATGGCAAGGTCTTCAAAGTCTTCCTCTGTTTAGATAAGCACCTTCCAACTCCCGAATCTGCTCTAAGCCACTGTAATGTTTACCATGTTTAAAACTGATAAAAATACCTTACAAGGCAAATCGCCTGTGAGCCAACATTTAAAAAATGCTGTTATGATGATAAAACATCAGAGGAAAAGGACTCGATGAATTTTAAAAAGTCCTAAAAGAAGAGCAGCTCACCTGTTATTACAGATGTGAATAAATTACGAGTTAATTTTCCCAAATACAAGATCAACCCTTGTATCTATAGGGGAGATCGCTAATTAAAGCATGGCTCCAGCATCAGTATCCAGTCCAGTTTCTGAAGATGACTATGAAGGTGGTTTTGGAGGGAATGTGCCTGAGATAGGAAGTGTTTTTAGAAACCTGGCTGTGGTTCCTTAGGTTAAAATTACTTTGCTACATTTGCTATGCCAAGAAGAGAGTTTCATACTCTCCCAAACAACATAACTCCAGTAGGATGTTTGGTCAAGAGGAAGTCAGTCATGTAAGATACTGTGCAATGATGCCCTTCCCTTCTTATCCCTAAATTCTACACATTCCAAGTGTCTCTACCCTTAGTACAGACTGACTAGCACTCAGGTGGGCCTCCTGGTCCTTGGGTGTTCTCCTGGGCCTCACTCTAGGAAAGTCTGCAGCAGGTAAGGACTGGCGTGAAAAGCTTCCTTGATCTACACTGGATGGCCCTGGGAGGTTACTTGAGTAATATGGTTGCAGAGATATATTAGGCCCCTTGGAATCCTGTACTTTTAAAAAAAAGATTCTTCAAGAGTTCTAATGGGATGGTACAAACCTCAGACTGTTAATGTGTGCTCTTGGACTTCATGAAATATTCTTACACCCTCCAGAAACACTCTCCACCACTGCTAGAAAGCTGTTGAATACTTATTAGGTTCATACCAAACTGGGTGACCTTTAGGCAAAGCCCAAAAGATGAGAGAAGATAAAGAAGAAAACTAGGAAGTGTCACTTGTAGACACAGTCAATGCATTCATTTCTTGGTTTTGAAGTCATCCACTCTTGAGCTAAGAGTTTAGAAATTCCATTCAGACATGAGAAATTCTATTCAGACATTCTTTCAACAGTAAATATATGAATGATTTCCAAGTAGCCCACTCTGTAGTTCATACTTAGTGGGATAATGCAGTAGTTGCTGCAGGCAAAGTCAAGAAAAATTTGATTTTCGTATAGCAAACTTCTGATTAAATACTCAGTGGATTGTGTTTATCAACCATGACCTTCAGCTGACCTGTTGTTCCACACTAGTCAGGAAGCAAGAAGGATTGGTCTTAGAAGAAACAAGGTCTATTGTACGTAACTCTGAACTAGAGGGTCAAGAAATCTGTCATTAATTCGCTCATGATTTTTAGAAAGTTTCTTGTATTATCTGTTAAAAAAAAGGGAAAAGGAAATAGAAAACTGGTATCTTTTAAGCATATGATAGAAATGTAAATTTGGGTCAAGTAAAAATGTAATTACTGGGTAGACCCCTCAAGGACATTGTGCTTAGTGAAAAAAGAAAACCTCAAAAAAGTTATATGCTGTTTGATTCCATTTATACAGCATTCTTGAAAAGACAAAATTATAGAGATCGAGAATAGATTGGTGGTTGCTAGGGGACAAGGACAGTGGGTATGGTTGTAAAAGAGTAGCATGAGGGATTTTCTTTGTGGTGATAAAATGGTTCTGTATCTTGGGTGTGTTGATAGTTACACAAATCTATACACTAGATAAAGTTGCATAGAGTTACACGTGCACACACACACACACACAGAAATGAATGTGTGTTAAAAAGTGGTGCAAACTGATTAAGGTTTGCAAGCCATTTAATAGTATTGTACCAATGTCAACTTCTGGGTCTTATATTTTACTTTGGTTGCATGAGATGTCATCATTGGGGAGAGCTGGATGAAGGCACACTTAGACTCCATGTGTTATTTTCCTAACTTCCTGAGGATCTTATACTTATTTCAAAATAAAACATGTTTAAAAAGGGCATTACATACCTGTCCCAAAGTGCATTCTTGACCAATTCTATGTTTTCTGTGTGTACGATTACAATGAAAATAAAAGTAGAAATAATTAAAACAAAAGAAAGTGGTGAAGGAATGACAGTTGTTACATGGAGTGGGATGAGTCACAACAAAACCATCAAACAGAGTTCTTCTCTTGTAAGTTAACTTTGCATAAACGTGAATACAATGGCTCCTTGTTGAACACCACTTTGAACTCACAAGGCGAAGTTCTTAGGGACAGCCTTTTGAAATCTAAGCCTTTTGTAAGCTGAGATGCCATGGAACATTTGTGCTATGGGCTGCTTCACAAAAACAAAGGCATCTGTAGTAAAATAAGTTTGGGAATACTGAAATTAAACATTTTTTTCCTGAATCTCTTTTCTTTTTTTTTTTCATTTTATTTATTTATTTATTTATTTATTTATTTTTTTGGAGGGGTACACCAAGTTCAATCATCTGTATTTATACACATATTCCCGTATTCCCTCCCTCCCTCGACTCCCCCCCACCCTCCCCGTCCCAGTCCTCTAAGGCATCATCCATCCTCGAGTGGAACTCCCTTTGTTATACAGCAACTTCCCACTGGCTATCCACTTTACAGTTGGTAGTATATACATGTCTATGCTACTCTCTCACTTCATCTCAGCTTCCCCTTCACCGCCCATTCCCCCAAACCTCGAGTTCTCCAGTCCATTCTCTGCATCTGCGTCCTTGTTCTTGTCTTGTCACTGAGTTCATGAGTACCATTTTTAGTTTCCGTATATATGAGTTAGCATACAATATTTGTCTTTCTCTTTCTGACTTACTTCACTCTGTATGACAGACTCTAGGTCTATCCAGCTCATTACATATAGCTCCATCTCATTCCTTTTTATAGCTGAGTAATAATTTCATAATAATAATTTAGAATTTTATAATAATAATTTAGAATAATAATAATTTTATAATAATAATTTAGAATAATAATAATTTAGAAAGCCATACTTCTAAAAAAATAGACTCCAGACTTCTACGTCCTGAAATAGTAGACTAGGTGATCCAGGTGATTTGGACCAGCTCTCTGCTGAAGACAAGGAGAAAGATAACACACACACACACACACACACACACACACACACACACACCATTTAACTGAAGTAATTGAAGTCTTTGGAGAGTTGTCAACGCAATGAAGAATTACAAGGCCGAGATCCCTGAGGAGACAGAAATACAGGGAGATGGTCCCTGCATTGGAGATCATTTTTACTCTAAAGGTGAATGGGATTCTGGAGGGGCAAGCTAAGAACTTGAAAATACGTGTTGAGCTTTTGCCAACCTCACATGGTGAATGGGAGAAAAAAAGGAGTTCAGGGCCCCCCACGAGGCAGGGCTTGGAAAATCTGTCATGCTTTGGGTTGAGACATCCAAGTCCTACATCATAGGAGCCAGGGTGAGTGGGAAATAGCACAGCCCCGTAGGAACGGAAGCCTGACTTAAGATCATCTCAGTCCTTGAAACTGATCCTAGCATGCTGGTGCTTCTGGCCACAAACAACAGTAAATAATTTCTCTAGGAATTTACGGTCTTAAATAAATTTTATAATTTGTGACATATGCCAGGTAGCCCACCAAAAATATTAAGACATAGGAAGGAATAAGAAAAAAGATAAAAACAGATCCCAAAGGGCATCAGGTTAGAGTTACCAACAACAGAATTTGAAATAACAAAGTGTAAATAAATCATCAAAGGTATATAAGAATAGATGGAAAATTTTGATGAATAATTGTAAACTGTTAGGATAATCAAAGAGAAGTTTTAGAATTGAAAAGTGCAGTAACTGAAAATTAGAAACAGCAGGAGGAGTGAAGCCTAATAAAGGATAAAAGAGAATCAATGAATTGAAAGATATATTCAAAGTAAATATCCAGAAGAAGTTACATAAAGAAAAAAGAATACGAAATGTGAAGAAAGGGTAAGAGACAAAGGGAATACAATAAAATGAATACAATGAAATTCCTTCCAGAAAAATAAAAAAAAGAGAATGGTGTGGACTTGGAGGCAGTGATTGAGAAATTTCCAAATAGGAGGGATTTGAGAAGCAGTATAAATCCAGAGAAAATGGCATCACAGAAAATGAAAGACAATGAGAAATCTTAAAAGTGACCAGAAGAAGAAAGACATATTGATTGCAAAGGAGGAATAGTGGATTGACAGTTGTCACCTGAAAAATAAAATAAATAAAAATAAAATAAAATAAAATAATGAAACTTTAGAATAAATATATAAATAAAATATAAAATAAAATATAATAAAGGAAAATAACATAAATTTTAAAGCAAAAATAATAAAATAAAATAAGATAAAATGTAAAATATAGAATAAATTAAAATAGAACAAAATTATAAAATTCTTAAAATAAAAATAAAATAATAAAGTAACATAAAATAAAACCAAACAGAAATAATAAAATAAATAAAAAATAAAATAAAATGTAAAAAATAAAACAAATAATAGAAGCCAGAATGAAATAAAAGAAAATTTTCAAAATTCTGAAAGTTAATTTCCAACCTAGAATATTGGGTGAAAAAAAATTCTTCAATAATGAAGGCAAGATAAAGACATTTTCAGAAAAGCAGAGAACAGAGAGGATTTGTCACTAGCAAGCTTGCACTTACTAGCGCAATATTACAGGGCAGGAAATATAAAAGTGATTCCTCAGGAGGAAGGAAAATGATCCCAGATGGGGGCTTGGAGATGCAGGAAGGATGAAGAACAAGAAAAGGCATTTATGTCTGTAAATTGAAATGAATGTTGGCTGTACAAATCTACAGCAATAACACTCGAATAGAATACGAAATATGTATGCAATTAAATGACAACAATAGCCAATGAGTTGCAAGGGCGGGGAAAGCAGTCCCTACGTTGTCTGAATGAGGTGAAAAGGATTCAATTTGTGCGTCAAGCAGGTCAGCAGGGATGTCTAAGCCAGCTGTAAAAGAGCAGGACCCCCCGCGCTCAGAGGGGAAAACAGCACAAAGTGTAAATACTCTGTAAAACCAAAACAATGCAAGGATAGAGGAAAAGGAATATGGAAACAGGTAGGACAAGCAGAAAGCAAATAGTAGGATAGCAAAATTTGCCTCAAATATATTAGTATTTATAAGACCACACTTACTGTAATCTATGCTCTCAGTGACTGACAATAAAACTACTTTTGAAGTCATACTATATGTCAAATCACTTAACATGCAGCAGCTCAGTTAATCCTCATGGCATCCACATGTAGTAAGCATTATTGCTTATTAAGTACTGTTGTTTACCTCCACTTTTAAAACAAGGAAATCTAGGCACAGAGGGGTTGAAAAACTGGCCCAAGTTCGCCCAGCAGGAAGGGGTCAGAGATGGGGTTTGTTTAACTCCAAACCCGTGTTTTGGCCACAGTGTTGTGCTGTATGACCCTGCTCCTCACATGCTACCAAAAGAGAAAGTTCCAGACTTTTTTGGGCATGAAAGAAAATAAATTGTTTGGGACTTCAAGAATTCTCCCTGGATTAGTAATGAAGCCACCATTAGAGTAAAACAAAGTAAAAAAATATTTTGAAAGCAGTTTGGTTGCCATTTATATTAAGAGCCTTAAGCAGCTTCATTCTTTGATGCATGATTTGTACTTCAAGGACACCATCCCCATGACAAAGTAAGTACAGGAGAAAATGGATGGAAAGAGATGTTCATGGGAGGCTTATCTGTGATACAGAAAAGGTGGAACAGTGTGAATATGTCACTAACATGTTTAATTGAGTTAATAGGTGACCATTAAAAGAGTATTGATAAATAAAAGTATATTTGTATTACAGTTCAGGTTGTATGTATATATGCTTTTATTTATCAAAGGTATTTTTATTATAGATATAAATTTGTTTTTATTATATACGTATAAATTAGATTCACATACACACAGTGTATATGTATATAATAAAAAGCTATTATATTAAATGATGGGGAAAGGAAACAAGATAGTATATGCTAGGCTCATCATAATTGTATACAATCCCTCTTTCCCCTTCTCTTTGACAAAAATCCCCCCAAAGGGAAAACAAACAAACAAACAAACAAAAAACTATGCAAAAGCTAACATAGTCTTAAAGCAAATATGCTCAAATATTAGCAATATGTATTTTGGGGTTGTAGAATTAGATATGTATTTGTTTCTCTTTTTGTGTTTTCTATTTCTCCTCAGTGCATACATTCAAATTAACATGTAAATTCATTAGCACAAAATATGGTTGTTTGAAATGGCGAGTCTTATCCGATGAGGGGGCACTTGTGCACTCCCTGAGTTCATTTAGAAAAGCAGCCATTAGCCAAAGAGGGCAGAGCTCCTGATGGCACGTGGCCTTGTTTGCATCCATGGAAAAATCGAAGAGTGACTACCACGTAGTTTGGGTGTATTCGTCTTGCCCCCTTTGCCCTTGGAGTGGAAGGAACGGCACGTAAGACCACCTGGCTCCTGGCTGACGATGCCTGACAGCCACCAGAGCCAGCTGCTCTAAGGAAAGACAGTGCCCGAGCATGCCTCATGGATAGCACGAGAGGGGAGGAGAGAGGACACGGAGAAGAGCAAATGATAAAACAACTTGTGTGAGGCCGTTGCTCTCTTTGCGGCTTAAAGTGACACTTTTGTAAGTTCATCAATCCATCCATTGGTGATCATTAATTCCATAAATAATACTGAGTGTCTGTTACATGCAAGTACTACACTAGAGACCCAGAGGGGCCAAATTAGTTTGTGGAGGAGATCTAGTTTTTCTCCCAAAGACCGGTCAATCATGGAAAAGGCGACTTCTCCCCCACCTTCCGCCCTCTCTTTTTTAGCAAAGGTCTACCTCAGTTTCCTTGTCTACTGCACATATGATATTGTCCCAAGGTCTGGTTATTCTGAGAATCAAAGATCCCAGTGGATATTTGCTGTTCCTTTAAAGGTAGTTTCTCAAAGGGTCGTTTATCCAGGAAGGCGTAAAGGGATGGTTGTCTTTCTTTATCTCAGAGGTTCTTGAGCTCCATGGAGCCTGAGGGATCTGTAGTGAGGATCCTTATGAACTTGGTTACAATGAAAGCACATCTTTATATTTTCTAACCTCTAACTCAAATGTAGCATTTTCTTCAATCACAAATATAGAGAACAAATGGCAGTAGTATTAGAAGGATTGTGATTTTCTCATCAGTCAAAGTCACAGATATTTTTAAACCATGTTACAGTTGTTGCAAATGTACCACAATGTTGTATATGCTCATCACCACCTTGAAATTATACTCATTCAGCTTGGCGATAGGTCTTGTTCTTTAATGAATTAATAAAAGAAGCATGATGGGGGCTTCCCAGGTTGCGCAGTGGTTAAGAATCCGCCTGCTAATGCAGGGGACATGGGTTCGAGCCCTGCTCCAGGAACTAATCCCGTGTGCCAAAACTACTGAGCACATGTGCCACAACTATTGAAGCCTGTGCACCTAGAGCCCATGCTCTGCAACAAGAGAAACCATCACACTGAGAAGCCCATGCCAAAGAGTAGCCCCCACTTGCCACAACTAGGGAATGCCCGCACCCAGCAATGAAGACCCAGTGCAGCCAGGGAATAAAATAATAAATAAACTTATAACAAAAAAAGAAGCATAACGGTTTCTACTTATAATTTTTTTAAAAAAACTATTTTGATAACTATTTTGAGATTAGTTAGGATTCTCTAGAGAAACAGAATCAATAGTGAGTATGTATGTATATTATAGAAAGATGTATTATAGAAAGGTTTGGTATAAGGAATTTGTTTATGCAATTATGGAGGCTGACAAGTCCCGAGATCTACAGTCAGCAAGCTGGAGGCCCAGGTGAAGTCCATTTTCCCTTTCGAGGTCAGAATCAGTCACCCCGGCCAGCACAGTAACTCCCTTCTTTGCCCGTTCATTCAGAAGCACGAGGAATCCAAAGGGGCCGAGTGACTGTCTTAACTCTCAATTCAATGGAATCATTGTTGTGTCTCCTGGTGGAAGCACTGTGCCCTTTGGAACTGAGACCTCTGGGCTGACAGAGCTTAAGGTCATGGGAACAGGAAGCAAAAGTTTTGCTAGTGGGTCACTAAGGGTAATGGTGGTGCCACTCCCCTTTCCACTCTTGATTTTTGGACCCGGGAGTCTTGGCTCTGGGAGAAACAGCACCGTACATTGAATGCTGATTTAGAGTATACACAGCCTTCTGGAAAACCTTACTCTAGCCTTACAAGGTATTGATACCTAGTTGGCACTATAACTGAGTCTTCAAAAGGCCATTCCACCATTCTATCAAGTCAGTTCCTTCAGGATGGTGGGAAATACAGTTAGAATTCCAGTGACCTCCATGAGCATGGGCTCATTACTTCACTTCATCTGCTGTCCTGTCGAGTGAGAGCCTGGGTCAGAAGTAATACTGAGTGAAATGCCAGGGCAGTGGACAAGGCATCCTGTACGTCCACGAATGGTGGTTTTGGCAGAAGCCTTGTGTTCAGGGTAGGCAAGTCCATATTCAGCGTGTCTATCCAGTAAGAAGAAGATGCTAGCCCTCTGAAGGCAGGATCTAATGTCATCAGCTTGCCATCAGGTGATTGGTGATCATCCTTGATAATGGTGCCATGGTGGGGTGAGGGGGTCTGTGTGCTGGCCTCTGCACTGGCAGATTGGGCACTCAGAGTGGCCATAGCCATGTTGGCCTTGGTGAGTGGAAGTCCATGTTGCTGAGCCCGTGCGTTACCTCCAGCCCTGCCACCATGGCCACTCTGTTCGTGAGCCCATTGGATGATGATGGGAGTGACTGGGGAAAGAAGCTGACTGGTACCCACAGAACAGGTCATCCTATTCACTTGATATGGAACGACCTCTCTGCTGCGATATCCTTTTGGTGAGCATTCACATGGGACACAAATATCTTCCCTTCTTTTTGTGCACTATGAGGCGTCTATCCACATACATTTTCCCCAAATTTCCTTGTCATCAATTTTCCAATCATGTTCTTTCCAAGTCCCTGACTTTCCTGCTAAACAATTGGCCATAGTACATGAAGCAGTATGTAATCACACACCTGGCCATTTCCCTTCCAAGCAAAGTGCAACCAAGGGCAGGGCTCAAAGTTCTACCCATTGGAAGGACTGCCCTTCACTGTTGTCCTTCAGGGATGTCCCCAGGGTCTGCATCAATCCACTTGCTAGTGGTGCCTGCATATCTTGCAGAAGCATCTGTAAACCAGGCCCGAGTCTTTTCTTCCTCTGTCAACTAACTGATTGCAGGGAATTCCTGCTGAGCCATAGGTATGGGCTGGGAGAGAGAAGGCAGTGTAGCAGGAGTGGGGACCATGGGCATTTGAGTTATTTCTTTATGCAACTTACTTACCCCTTCAGGGCCTGCTTGGGCCCGATCACATATGTATCACTTTCATTTGATGACAGAGTGTTGCTGTGCATGCCCACCTTTATGGTTTATGGTCACGTGGTAACTTCGTGGCTCATAGTTAAGCATTCAGTTTCTGCTAAGACTCGGTGACAGGTCAAGAGCTATTTCTCAAATGGAGTTCAGTTCCCTGCACAGGATGGCAGAACTTTGCTCCAAAATCTTAAGGGCCTGCACTGTGATTCACCCACAGGGGCCTGCGGAAGCATCCACACAGCATCCCTATCTCATCCCGTCAGGCCTCTTTGCATCTGCTGACTCATAGGGTCCAAGTGGCATGGCAGCCTGGTCCTGCTGCATCTTCTCCTGTTCTGAGCCCCTCATTCAAAACCAGCACATTTTCAAGTCACTCCATGAACAGGCTGGAGCAGTACACCCACGTCAGGAATAGGTTGCCTCCAAAAGGCAAAGAGGCTCACTAGGTATCGTGCCTCCTTTTGATTGTAGGAGGCACAACGCAACGACTTATCCTTCACCTTAGAAGGGATATCTCAGCGTGACTCGCCCCGCTAGACACCTAGAAATTTCGCTGAAGTAGAAGGCCCCTGAATTTTTGTTGGATTTATTTTCCATCTGCTAACAAGCAAACGTCTTACCAGTAAGTCTAGAGTAGTTGCTGTTTCTTGCTCAGTAGGTCCAATCAGCATAATGTCATCAGTGTAATGACCAGTATAATAAATATCTTATGGAAGAGAAAAGCAATCCAGGTCACTGCAACCTAAATGATGACACAGGGCTGGAGAGCTGATGCACCCCTGAAGTGGGACAGTGGAAGTGTATTGTTGGCCTTGCCAGCTAAAAGCAAACTGTTTCTGCTGGTCTTTACTAATATGTTTCAAGAAAAAAGCATTTGCCAGATCAATAGCTGTACACTAGGTACCAGGTTATGTGTTAGTTTGCTCAAGCAATGAAACCAGAGCCGGCATTGTAGCTGCACTGCAGTCACCACCTGGTGAAGCTTACAGTGATCCATTGTCATTGTCCAAGCTTTATCTGTTTTCGGCACAGGCCAAATAAGCGGGTAGAATGGGAATGCTATGGGAATCACCATTCCTGTGTCTTTCAAGTCCTTAATGGTGACATTAATGTCTGCAGTCCCTCCAGGAATCCAGTATTGGTTATCCTGAGAATTAAAGAGCCCACTGGCTATTTATGATGTCCTTCTAAAGGTAGCTTCTCAAAGGTTGTTTATCCAGGAAGAAGTGGAAGGAAACTACTCTCTCCGCATCTCAAGGTTTCTTCCATGATTAGCATTTTTGTGACCTGGGTTAGAATATATCTTTACTTTTACTAACCTCTAACTCAAATGCAGTGTTTTATTCAATCATGAATATAAACAACCCACAGAAGTAATATTAAAAGTACTTACGACTTTCTCACCAATAGAAATCACAGATATTTTCAAATCACATTACAGTTGTTACAAATGTATCAAAATATTGTGTGTGTTCATCACTACCCTGAAATTAAAGTCATTCATCTCAGCAAAAAAGATCTTGCTATTTAATGAGTTAATAGAGAAGCATAACTATTACTATTCACAATTATTTTAAAAAGTTTGATAACTATATTTCAATATATAATAATTGCATTTGACAGAGTAAAATCTTGGTACAATACTGGGTATCTTGCTTCCCCAATTACCTTCAGAGCTTATTCTGTTGTGCAGAAACATCTGTATTGTCTGTCTGGCTAGGCAATCTATAACACTCTTCATGACACTGGTAATACTAATTTATTTTTGTTTTTCCTCTCACTCAGCTATTTCCTAAGTTATCCTGGACCTGAGGCACATAATTTCTATGAACATGTACACCTTCTTATTTCTACTCCCCCACTTGTTCCTTTGAATCCAGTTCTATCCAAAGAATTCTACCCTTTGTTGTTGCATTTCTATCACGAGCCTTATTATAATCTCAATTTTAGGAATGGCAGGACGAGGAAGAGCTTTCCATCAGGGGGAATCACGGAAGTTATTTATTGTTCTTGATTCAACTAGTGTTTTTCAGAGCCCATTACTGGATGTCAGGAATAATACCAGGTTATTTAGGGCTTCAAGGATGGATGTGACATGGTGAAGAATCATAATCGATCAGGAGAGACAGGCATGCAAAAGGCTCTGGGGACCCATAACATGAAACAGGGGACTCTGGCACAGGAAAAGATGGCTTTGTGGGTGAAGGTACATTTAAACTCAGTCTGTAAGAATGAGTATTGTTTGCAAAGTAGAGAAGGGACAAAGGAGAAGTGTTGACTGCAAAAGAATGGGGTTGCTGGTGGAGCCATTACAGTCAGAGGGGGCAAAAAAGGTAAAGGAGCATGTGTTTTAGGGAGCATAATTGGTGCCTGTGGGCCTGAAAGAAAAGCTATCCTTGTAGGAAAAGGGGAGAAGGTGTTACTGGACAGGTATTATGCTGTGGAGACTGGACTTCGGATTTCTCAACAGGTAATTGAGAGCTGTTAATAACTTCTTTAAATTAATTTTTTAAATTGGAGTATAGTTGATTTACAATGTTTTGTTACTTTCTGCTGTACAGCAAAAAGTGAGTCAGTAATACATACACCTATGTCCACTCTTTTTTAGATTCTATTCCCATACAGGCCATTACAGAGTATTGAATCCAGTTCCCCGTGCTATACAGTAGGTCGTTATTAGTTATCTATGTTATATATAGTAGTGTTAACAACTTTTAAGTAGGGGAATTATACAATCAGATGCAAGCGTTGGAAAGCGGATTCAGGAGAGGACACACGCATTAAGGAAGACACTGGGGTCAAAAAGATAGAATCTGAAGAAAAAGAGAAAAGAGTCAAAGCTGCCATTCAAGTATCTTGCTTAGGTGAGAGGTTTGGTGGTGACATGCTTAATTGGGGAAAGGTCAAGTTAGGGGCAGAATGTAAAGCTCCGGAGCTCATGGGAGATATTGAGTCTGGGAAAATCAACGTATGAGTCATGCACATGGAAGTAATAGTTAAAGCTCTGGGAACAAACCAGCCTTCCTAGGAGAGTGTCTAGACTTGCAATGTGAAGAGCTTTGAGGACAAAACCCCAGGGAGCAGTAACATGAAAGAGTGGAGCCAAGAAAGATGAGTCAGGGAAGCTGAGCAAAGGAGAGGAGTCAGAGGATACTTTGGAGAATCAGGAAGCACCATATGAGGCCGACTCAGGGCTGGAGGTAGGGGCAGAGCATTGCAGTGGGAATTTCAAAAGCAGCTGCAGAGCTTGAGGTCACAGATGAATATCCCGGAGGTGGAGTGACATTATCCACCTAAGGATGACATCTAGCGGGGCTTTGTAGTCTGCTAAGTCTCAAAGCAGAATACCAGAGACTGAGGGGTGAAACAACAGAAATTTATTTTCTCATCATTCTGGAGGCTTATGTTCCAGATCAAGGTGCCGTCAGGTCTGGTCTCGCCTGAGGCCTCTCTCCTTGGTGAGCAGATGGCCACCTTCTGGTTGTGGTCTCACGTGGCCTTTTCTCCGTGTGTGGACATTCTTGGTCCCCTTCCACTTCTTATAAAGACATCAATCCTATTGGAAGAGGCCCCCATCCTTACGACTTCATTTGACATTAATCGCCTCTTTAAGTGCCTTATCTCTTAATACAATTGCACTGAGGACGAGGGCTTCAGCAGATGAATTTGGGGAGGGCACAACTCAGGGCATAACAGGAGCTGTGGTGGGAAATGGTGACATGGAACAGAATTGAAAAGATTCAGTATTTCAGAGTTATGGAATGAATCAGTTTCTCAGGGAAGAGATTTAAAAGGAATGATGCACTGCTTGAGAGAAGTTCATGGATGAGAAGACATGTCGCTGACTTCTGGAGACTTACGGACCCCTGGGAAGATGGCATCTGTGGTTTCTCCACAATGGACTGGCAGAGGGAGGAAAGAGTGACCCTCCAGTAGCAAAGTTTGTTACCTGGCTGTTTTCTAGTAGTACTGACCATTGGTGCTCCTTGAGGCTGTGGCATAGTCAAGCCAGAGAGGGGACATACACCTAAGGTACCACGTGTACAAATCCACTTGGCTGTGTGTGGATCAACCCACAGCTAGCCTCGTACCGCTGAGCTCTCAGCCACCTAAGAAACTGTCTTTTCCAGATGCCTTTCCCATCAGGAGCTACCTTTGGTCACTACCACTGCTGACTCAGCAACTTTGGAGTTGGTGCTGGGCAGCAGAGAAGGGTCATTTCATGCCATGGTCAGATACCCGGGGACATGCGTGAGGATGGGTCACTCTCTCTCCCTAAGCTAGATCTCCAAGCTTCTGCTCCTGCTCTCACCTCTTTCTTCACCACCCCCAGCCTGCAGTCACCCTCACTGCTGACCAGCCAGAGTTGCCTTTGGAATGGAAATTATATTGCATTACTTTCCTGTTTAAAATCCTCCAGCAGATTTCCATTGCATTTAGAATAAAACCCAGTGTCACTGACAAGACCTATTCTTGCCATAACCTAAGGGAGTGATTTAGTACAAACACACACACACACACACACCCCTCCCCCTGCCAGGACATTTGTCAATGTCTGGAAACTTTGGGGTAGTTATAACTTATGCCAGTGCTAATGGCATCTGGTGGGTAATGCCCAGGGATATGTTAAACATCCTAGTATGCATAGAACTCTGACCTCCCCTCTTCTGCCATGACAAAGAACTCTCCAACCCCAAAGGTCAGGGGTGCTGAGGCTGAGAGGCCCTACAGGCCCCCATGCTCTGGCCCTGCCTACCCTGCCCACCTTTCTGGTGTTCCTCCTAACCCTAACTCTTCTCCTGCACAGTCATGATTTTCCCAGACACATCATGACTCCCTTAGGGCATTTGCATTCGTTGCTCCTTCTAATGTCTCCCTGAGGGGCTTGCCCCTTCCTAAGGCTTTCTCTAATCCTATGAACTAAAAATGCTCCCATTCTCCCCTCTTTCTTCATAGCACTTCTGCACGTGGGCAGTTAAAGCACTCCTGTTGCAGGAAGCAAGATCGCTTCCAGGGCCTGAGAGTGGGCTTTTGTCTAACACTTGGAGATGAATTGTCTGAGGAGACACATGTGCTGACAAAGCAAAAGACTTTATTGGGAAGGGGTGCCCGGGTGGAGAGCAGCAGGACAAGGGAATCCAGGAGGACTGCTCTGCCATGTGGCTCACAGTCTCGGGTTTTACGGTAATGGGGTTAGTTTCCGGGTTGTCTCTGGCCAATCATCTTGCTCAGCCCATAGTTGGTCTGACTCAGGGTCCTTCCTGGTGGCGCGCGCATCTCTCAGCCAAGATAGATTCCAGCAAGAAGGATTCTGAAAGGTTGGTCATCTCCTCTCTCTGCCTTTTGACCCCTCCCAAATTCTTCTGAGTTAGTTTTACAACACATACTATGAGCTGGCATGTCCTCCCTCCTTTCGCCACCTCCCTAATTCTCCCTATTAGTTTTCGGCGGCAGCACTGGGTTCTTTATCAGGACCTCCTGTTGTGAGACAACTCTGGCAAGTGGTTATCATTGTGCCTGGCCAAGGTGGGCAGTTTTGGTCAATGGTTCTCTAACACTACTGACCTCTTTTCATGTGTCTTCCTTGCTAGAAGGTGACTTCTATGACAGCATGGGCTTTCTCCCATTCACCGCCATGTATCTCATCCCCAAAGCAAGGTCCACACAGTGGACGCTCAATAAACAGCAGCCAAATAAACTAAGGAGGGAATGGAGACCTGCCCTGAGAGGTAGAGAAGGTTCCAGAGGTTCACTGCTGGATGTGTGGTCCCCTCACTCTCTCAATGCTCATCAAACAAAAACTCTCCATTAGATTTTGAAGCTGCCTGGCTCCACAAGTGCCCAGCACCCGTCCAATGTAATAAAGGGAGGTCAATGGATCCAAAGGGTTAAAAGTCATGGAGGCAAATGGCAGGCTTCTCAGATGCACTTGCTTGGTGAAACGACTGTGATTTCATTCTTCTTTTATTCCGGACTTTAGGCTTTTACAGTAATGGACTGGACAGCAAGACCAGCAACCTCAAACACTAAATTCAAGTGCAGTTTCCAACACTGCATTGCATCATGCAAACCATATACCTGCATATGAGTTTGTGCACCTTCATGGGCTTGTCATCCTAAGGGGTCAAATTTCCCTTGTAATGGGTCAACCCAAATGTTGGTCAAATTGCTCCTATTAGAACATAAATGCAAATTAAACCATAGCATGTCTCTGCAGATTGAGAGTTGGAGAAGAAGAGCCAGCCAGAAACTCTTCCGAATATACTATGATAACTTTGTGTTCTCAGACAGGGAAGGTTCAGGCTTCCATTTAATTCATTGACAGTGGAAACACTTTATAGCATTGTATGAAGTATTCTTCTATACGATAATTTCAGAACTCACTCATCTTCAAGACTCCTAATTTCCTGTCAACAGCAGTTTTTGCTTTCTTTCTTCTCCTTCTTTTTGTTTTTTTCTTTCTTCTTTTGATGAGGGCTCTCCCTAGGGAAAAAGTAAAAGCAGCTTTTCCTGGAAGAGTTCCTGCTGCCCTCATTTACCTTTTGCATAACAAAAGCCCAGACTATAATTCTGAATGGCTGTTTTGTGTAGTTGAACCAGGTGTCCTGCTTGGAGAGACTGAACATTAGAAGTCAAAGAAATGCCAATTTGCTCTGTTTCAAAACACTTTGTTTCAATTGCTGCCAAAGCCTTGGGGCAAAATGCTATAATCTATTTTCAGTTCCAGCTTTTCAGTTGGCTCAGCCTCTTTTCCTTTTTTTTTTTTTTAAACTTATTAATATGCCCAAGTGACAGTATCACTTATTAACCTTATTGATCTGGGAAGACTTTTATTAACTACAAAAGATATTCATTATTTGAAATTAGTACTAGTTACTTCTTGGCAAGAGAACATCAAAGTCCTGAAAGATGAAAACTGATTTATAAATAAATAACAAACATGCTGGTTAAAATAAATCAGCGATATATCTGTTTATAGGTTAAATAATTAGATAATAGTAAACCAAATTGAGAAAGGTATGACCACCCAGTCTGAAGAAGGATACTGACATATTTGATAAAAGCATATTTTCAATTTAAAGGGTTAGAGAGACATTGTGTCACAGTTGGAGTTATGTCACATCTGGTGGATCTGGTCCCTTTTTCTCCCAGCAGTGATCTTGGGTGGCCTCAGCCTGCAGTGGCTTGAAGCAGGGTTTTGGTTCCCAGCCAGTGATTGAGGTTGCGTCGCAGCAGTGAGAGCACCAAATCCTAGCCACTAGACCCCTGGTCAGTGACAAGGCCCTGGCCCTGCGGCTTTGCAGAAAAAAATTCCCACAAAGATGGAAAGTAGTGAGACAAGTAAAGTATTTATTAGAAAAAAAAGTAGTGTACGTGTGGATAAACGCACAGGTGGACGCAGAGAGAGAGTTGTGCCCTCATGGCAGTTTGAATCACTTTCATGGGGCATCTCTTCTATGTTTCCTTTGACCAATCATTTTCATTTGCCTGTTTCAGAGTCCATATTTGGTGTATCTCTGGATTTTCCCATGTGTGTGAGCGCATCTCTTAGCCTAGATGGATTCCACCAAAGAGGCCTGTAGGTAGGTTTGGCCACTTGGCATCGCTCCTCTTTTGACCTCCAAGGAGCCTTTCTGCACATGTGTAGTCAGGGGAGGTCTCCTGACTTCAAGAGTGAGGAATATGTGGTCTCTTACCTTCTATCTGGGCAGGGCGCAGCCTCTTCTCCCAATTGTCTTGTTATTTCTGTCTCAGAGTATCAGTCCACAGGGAATGAACTCAGACCATTTGCCTTGGGGGCCCAGCTGTCTCGTGCCTCAGCAGCACTTACAAGGGCACAGAAGAATGTTAGAAAAAAGGCAGCACATGGATTGCTAGCTGCCAGAAACACAAAAGGCCTCCAGATGAATGCATGAGACTCATTCATTCAAATATTTTCTCAGCATTTACTAAGAGCTGGGTATCATTTTAGATGGTACGTTTGCAAAATAAACATATATATTTGTGTTAACAGAATGTTAAATGCCTGGTACCCTGAGCTAGGATTTTACCATAATTCTTAATCAATATCTGGATGACCTTATATATCATAGACCTGTGGTTTTTCTCTCCAAAGGAGGACACTAAGGACCTGAGAAGTTTATGCAATGGAAAGAAATGGGACTTTCAAAGATGTGGAATCCAATTCTGACACGACAAACTGAGATGGGCAAGTGATTTTAGGTCCTTGAATCTCAGGATTCTCTTTGATAAAATAACCTGACCTCATCAAGTCGATATCATGGCAACATGAGATATTGTACACACATGGCTGGTGAGACTATAAAATGGTACAGCTGCTACAGAAAACAATTTGAAAGGTCCTCAGTAAGTTAAAATTACCACATGATTCAGCACTTCCATGCTTATGTATATATCAAAAGAATTAAGAAGAGGTATTCAAACAAATATATGAACATGCGTGTTCGTAGCAGCACTATTTACAATAACCAAAAGGTGGAAACAGCCCAAATGTCCATCAGTGGATGAACGAATAAAGAGGTTGTGATATCTACAGACAATGGAATGTTATTCAGCCAAAAAAAGAGAATGAAGTACAGATACATGCTACAGATACAACATGGATCTACCTCAAAAACATTATGTTAAGTGAAAGAAGCCAGACACAAAAGGCCACACATTGTACGATTTCATGTATACGAATTCCCAGAATAACTAAATCCACAGAAAAAGAAAGCAGATAAATGACTGTCAAAGACTGTGAAGGGGGGAACGGAAGGAACTCTTCATGGGCACAGAGTTCCCTTCTAGGTGATGAAAACTGTTTTTTCTTTTTAAAGTCTGTATTGAATTTGTACAATATCGCTTCTGTTTTATGGGGGTTTTTTTGGCCATAAAGCATGTGAGATCTTAGCTCCCCAACCAGGGATCTAACCCACACCCCCTGCATTGGAAGGTGAAGCTTAACCACTGGACTGCCAGGAAAGTCCTGATGAAAATATTTTGAAACTAAATAGAAGTGATGGTCGCACACATTGTGAGTATAATAAATGCCACTGGCATGTCCACCTTTAAAGTGGTAAATTTTAGGTTTGTGAATTTCACCTCAGTTAAAAAACAAAAACAAAAACAAAACACAAGGGAGTGTTTATGAAAATACTCCATCGATTTTTTTAGTGACTTACCCAGGGTCACTGAGGACTGGAATTTGTATGGGTAAAAGGCTATGTAGCAAGGTTGACAGGAGTCTGAAACTTCTAGTGACTCTTTCTTGAGAGAGAAAGAAACTTTTCTTTGAAGGGATGCCCCTTTAAACTTCCCCTCTTGTCTGATTGGCCAGAATCGGGTCACACACCCTTTCCTAAACCAGTCATGGCAAGAGGAGGGGGTTATCCTTAAGCCAATCAAGTCCCCTTGGAGCTGGGGATAGGTCCGCTTCCCCTGAGACCATGGCTGTGTGTGTGTATGTGTGTGTGTGTAAATATCGGAGGAGAACAAGGGTTCTCTAGGACAAGATAGAGACACAGGGACATCACTTAGGTAATCCCCAGCACCCCCCCCCCCGCCCCACCCCACCCCGCACTGGAAGAGCTGGCTTCATGGTCAGTATGGAGAAGCCCATACTGCTGACTAAACATATGTTGTAGGAAATGCTGAGTTTCTCCAAAGAAATTCAGAAATACTTTACAAAACTAAAGGACGGTCAGGAAGGAGATTAAAAAACTGCCTCAAAGAATTGTTCACTATGTCTATGAAATACAATAATTGCTTTAAGAAATCCTCACTTTCAGAGACACTATGGTGAGAGGTGCCTTAGGAAGGCAGTGGTTGAGAGGTGGACGGTGCCCTTGGAGAGAAAGACCTGGATGGAGTCTTGGCTCAAAACTCCTAGTAAGTCTGGATTTATCCTGAATGAACTGAAGCTTCCTTGAGCTTCATTTTTAATCTGTGAAACAAGGAAAGCAATACCTTCCTCACAGAGAACTTGAAAAAATTATACTCAAGAGTGGAAAAATGCTTCATAATTTATGGTAGGTACAGAGACCATTGACCAAATTCTCTAGACAAAACAGCATGACTTACACATGGCTTCTCACTTTATGATAAATCCTGTTGTGCTGTGTGTCTCAGTATATCAACAGGTTTGGGACTTCCTAGGTGGTACAGTGGTTAAGAATCCTCCTGCCAACGCAGGGGGCACAGTTTCAAGCCCTGCTCTGGAAAGATTTCACATGCCATGGAGCAACTAAGCCCATGCACAACTATTGAGCCTGTGCTCTAGAGCCTGCGAGCCACAACTATTGAGGCCATGCGCCACAACTATTGAAGCCCATGTGCCTAGAGCCTGTGCTCTGCAACAAGAGAAGCCACGGCAATGAGGAGCCTGTGCACCACAATGAAGGGTAGCCCCTGCTCGCAGCAACTAGAGAAAGCCTGTGTGCAGCAACAAAGACCCAATGCAGCCAATAAAATAATTAATTAATTAATTAATTAAAAAATATATTGACAGGTTTGAAACAGTTCATGCACAGTGGATGAATGCGTGAAGGAAGCATTAAAATGCCTGACTGCCTTCACACCCAATATAATTGGAAGCAGAGGTTCTGATTGGCCAGTGTCCCCCCAGTGCAGTAACCGCCATTGTTTTCCCATCAACACACTTCCCTCCTTAGAAATCTCCAACTATTATACCGTAGACCTGGATTAAAACCATTCCTTAAGGTATTCATTTCTAGGCTCCTCTCTGTTGGGACTAGATACATACTTTGAGGGATCCAGTGCAAAATCAAGACTCTCTATTTAAAAATTATTAACAATCTCAAGATGGTGACAGGAGAACATTACCCAAGTAGGAGCTTTCTGAGCACAAGACCTTGTTTGACTGTCCAAGTTACATGGTCATGAACCCAGCCCCACTAATTATCTACAAGTGAGAAATGCAGGCGCCTTAGCACAGTACACAAGGTTTCTGTCCTGGGTTCCGGGCTCCCAATGAGCATCTGTCTCCTTGCACTTAAATCACATTATTTTACACCTTGGTCTCTTCCCTCAAGAAGGTGAGCTCCTTGAGTTCAGGAAATGTGTCTCATTTTCTGTGCTTATGGTTCCCTGCCCGTTTTCTGGCATACGGATGTTTCCTAAGTGAACATGGGAATGGCCACTGGGCTGGATCCCAGCAATGCTGAACCATTCATTCTCTGATGTGACTCTGGTTGGGACCTCTGAATCTTATCCTGTCTGTTCAGGTTTTGGCTTTGACTCTGACTTTGCCCCTGGTTAATGTGACACTAAATGTTCTCTTGGACTCCTAGTACCTACTTCCTCTCCCTTTCCTTTTTTTGTTTTTTCTTGTTAATTTATTTTTAACATTTTCCCAATGACTGCATATAGATCTTTTTCTTTTTACATTTCATACTTGTTATTATGTCATACATGATCCCTTTATTAAAATCTGTTTTTCTTAGTCTGTTTTTTTAAGAACATTTATTGAGATATAATTGACATACAATAAACTGCATGTATTTAAAGTGCACAATTTAATGCTTTTTTTCTGATTAGTAATGTATGTTGGCAATCCCAATCTCCCTTTCCTTTGATTTTTAGCCTCAGGGACGGGGTTGGTGTTCAGATCCCAACTCTGGTTATTCATATTTTTGAAACAGCGTGACCTAGGATGAAATTCCTCTAAAGCAGATCCCAAGACAAGGATTTGGGCCACGTATTTTATTTGCATGGTGAGGGAATGGGTAAGTGAGAAAGTAGAGGGTGCAAAACAGAAAAGATAACTTAACTAGTAGATTCCATTATGGGCAAACTGAGCTCAGGCTTCTGGGACCTTCTGAAAAGTTGTGTTGAACCCAACTCTAAGTGATCCCATCAAGGGTACTCATTCACAACTGCTGCCTCTGCTTGACTGATGGTCATTCTGGGAACTTTCTGGCACTTTAGCCTGTTTTGTATGTGGGTGTGTGTGCACATGTGTCAGAGGATGCTCTTAGCCAGGAGATGCAGGAAGCCATCAGCATGGCTGCAGGCAGCCTCTGGGATAGGTGTGTGTGTGTGGGATGGGGAATGTGTGGACCACTGATGACATCCGTTACATAGAGGAATGACGTTAAACAAGCCTTGCAGAAATGTTCCGTGATGATCGTGAACTCCAGCTAGTGCACCAGTGCCAGAAAATATGGCAGATCGTTTCTTGAGGATGCTGTTCAAAGTCCTACAAACTGAGTAATACATCACCTCACAGTTCTGGAGGTCAGAAGTCCACAGTCCAGGTATCAGCAGGGCCATGCTCCTTCTGAAGGCTCCAGGGAAGATTCTGTTCCAGGCCTCTTGACTTGTTTCTTGGACATTGTCTCCCTGTACATCCTTTTTTTAAATTAATTAATTAATTTGTTTACTTATTGGCTGCATTGGGTCTTCGTTGCTGCAAATGGGCTTTCTCTGGTTGCAGAGACTGGGGGCTACTCTTCATTGTGGTGTGTGGACTTCTCATTATGGTGGCTTCTCTTGTTGAGGAATGGGCTCTAGGTGCCTGGGCTTCAGTAGTTGCAGCACATGGACTCAATAGTTGTGGCTCATGGGCTCTAAAGCACAGGCTCAATAGTTGTTGTGCACGGGCTTACTTGCTCCAAGGCTTGTGGGATCTTCCTGGAGCAGGGATCGAACCCATGTCCCCTGCATTGGCAGGAGGATTCTTAACCACTGCACCACCTAAGAAGTCCCTCCTTGTACATCTTTACATGACCTTTCCTCCATGTGTGTCTGTCTGTCTGTGCCCAATTTCCCCTTTTTATAAGGGCACTAGTCATTGGATTAGCACCCATCCTAATGATCTCACTTTACCTTGATCACATCTGTAAAGATCCTGTCTCCAAATTATGGTTATATTCTGTAGTATCGGGGGAGGGGGCAGTATTAGGACTTCAACATATTTTTTAGGGGACATAATTCAATCCAAAAAATGACCAAATGAAAAGAAACCACCTATGTCCCACTCAGACTCCCTATGTGGGCAAACACCTAACAAGGAATCGTACCCCTTGTTGACCTAGGTGTTTAGAGCAGTTCCCCAAGCAACAGCCATTGGAATTTTTCACTTCACTCCTTCACATTAAAGAGAAAAGTGGGCCAAACTCGGTAGGAAGACAGACTACCACCAAAGTCACATGCAAAAATGAACGGAAGATGAAAGTCAGCTTGGCTTGCAAAAACAGTGGGGTAATTCCGTCCAAGGGGAAGATTCACTGGAAGCCCTTTTAGCTTAAGACTGACTATTGTGGGAGGTATGTGGTAAACTAGGAGAAAATTCACAGGGGAATCTTTGTAAAACTGAAATAATTAAAGGCTGCAAAAACAGGACATAGAGAAAAAGCTGAAAGGAATTTGATAATTTCGCCTGCAGAAAAGCAGACTGAGGTGTGGCTTCCCAGTTCCCCCGCATTTGAAAGGTGGCCAAAGGCACTCCTATTCCTGCTGAGAAGAGAGTGATGGGAAGAAGGCTTAGACTGGAGGGGGGAGATTTGGGTGGGATAAACTGAAGAATGTTCCAGAATTAGCCTACATGGTGTCAACATTCTGTGATTGGTTCACTGACAGAAAAGACTTTACTTTTGCACAAACTTAATGATTTATGCAGATTCCTTTTACACACGTCATCTCATTTGATTCTCCCCACGCTCCTTTGGGGGGAACAGGGTAGGTAACATTGTGTAAACTGAAACGTGCTGGGCACGTGATGTTTTTTGCCAGTCCAGGGTGTCTCAACCTCAACACTACTGACATTTGGGGCCTGATCTTTCTCTCTTGTGAGAGGCTGTCCTGTGCATAGTAGGATGTTTAGCAGCATCTCTGGTCTTTACCCAATGGATGTCAATAGGACCCCTCCTCCCATCTGACACCCCAAAATATCTCCAATTATTGTCAAGTGCCTCCTCATTTGAGAACCACTGAGTAGTCTAAATTCCCCCAACTTCATTCTAAGCCCTTTCACTATTTTTATTTTTTTATCCTCTGGGGAGAGGAGAAGTATGGCTCTTCACTTTTTAAACATTTGAGCTAGATGAAGAGACATTGACACTGACTCCCAGGACCTCCCAGACCACTGGGGAATGGCGTCTGCATTCTCCTCCCAGTGGGAAGGTGGCTGTCATGTGATGCGTCCAAAGGGTGCAGAGGTCACAAGAGCCACAAGTCTGCCCAGCATGATCAAGGAGGATAAGTTTCATAGAAGAGGAAGGATTGAGACTACACTGTTAAAAGGTGAAATAGGAGTGTATCACCTAGATGTTGTCAGTTATATGATATACAGCTTTTTATTCTAGGCCAGGGGTTGTCCCTTGGGCCATGGGCCAAGTTTTATTGGAACACAGTCACAGTCCTTCATTCAAGTAATGTCTATGGTGGCTTACGTGATACAACAGCAGATCTGAATGGTTGCACTGGAGTTCATGTGGCTCACAAGGCTGAAAATACTTACTATCTGGTCCATAGAAAAACTTGCCGGCCCCCAGCTGGGTACCTGGGATTATGAAGCACAGGGGCCCTTACTGAACGTCTGTTCTGCTGCCTCATTTCTCATTGCTTTAGGTGAGAGCATCTAATGTGTACCAAGCACTGTGGTTTATAGATGCTCCCTTGCTTCTTTGCAATGACCTCGAAAAATGTATATTATGCTCACCAGGCCAACCAATAGAAGTTCAGATAAAATAATGAACTTGACAAAATTATATAATGAGTAGGCAGGTGGACGTGGTGTTCAATTCCCATTTTCTCGATTCAATGTCATTCAACTCTGCGAGCATCAGTTTCTTCACCTATTAAAAGCAAATGAAGGTACCTACCCGTCTCCAGGGGATAAGCTTTCTTTTGAAATAAATGCGATAGTAACTCTTCTAATAACAAAATGCCGTGTCGGTAACAACGATCCCAGCAGTATAATGAAGTACTAGGTGACTGCTGTGCTCTGTCTTCTGGTAGCACTGGCTTTGGGACCAGCAGTATCACATACATAAAGCATGGCAGATTTATCCTTTTACACCATTTGTGGCTCACTTCAGTCAATGCTTCCTTCCTGATCACGCAGCTAGGTTGGCAACGCCAGGGAAACAAATAGAATTTAAGCTTGGCGTTAAAAGAGACTTGAGAGCAGCAACTTGAATAAATCCACTCTGTAAAGGGTTTAGAGATCCTGGAGGCCACATTAAAGACATTCCCTAAATCAACTCAGGATGGGGCTGCCTGGGTGGTGAGGGAAATTGACATGCCCCAAAGATCTGAGGTTGCCTTCTCTTCACCCCACCAAATAAGGTGAGGGTTAGGGTTAGGTTAGTGGATAATAAAGCTGGTGGCAATTGTGCAAATGAGCCTCAAACGCAATGGACCAGTGGATGGTGTGTCCCCCTTGCCTTGCTTCCCTTCTTCCTTGGATGCTTCGCTGGGTGTACACGTATTACTAGGCACGTGTGTAGAACAAAATGATTGTCGTGAATGATGGGGCAATGCATCGCCAAACAGGACTCAGCACACTACACAAAGCATTTTATTTTTTCATTTTATTTAATTTTTTTACAAACTTATTTATTTATTTATTGGCTGTGTTGGGTATTTGTTGCTGGGCGTGGGCTTTTTTCTCTAGTTGCAGTGAGCGGGGGCTCCTCTTCCTGGCGGTGTGTGGGCTTCTCATTGAGGTGGTTTCTCTCTGCGGCAGAGCACTGGCTGTAGGCGCAAGGGCTTCAGTAGTTGCAGCTCACGGGCATCAGGGTGCAGGCTTCAGTAGTTGTGGTGCACGGCCTTAGTTGCTCTGCGGCATGTGGGGTCTTCCCAGACCAGGGATCAAACCCGTGTCCCCTGCAGTGTCAGGCAGATTCTTAACCACTGCACCACCAGGGAAGTTCCCACAAAGCGTTTTCAATTCACCATCTTGTTAGGTCCTTACAACCACCTTCTGTGGTAAGCCCTGGTATTAGCCCCATTTTACAGATGAGGAAGGTGAGGCTTGGGAGCTTAAACAAATTCCCTCGAGTCATATGAATATGAAGATTGAAAAGCAGATCTTTCTGTTTCCTAATCACAATTTCACAGCTCCATCCTCAATGAAAAATGGGATTCCCCGTTGAGGGCATTTCCTGCTCTGGGAACAGGGAGGCATCCCCACTTCCCTGAGCCAACGTGGTTCTGCCTACATCTGACTGCCAGGTCTCTGGCCTTGCCGAGCTTGCTCAGATGTGCTATGGGTGTGTTGAATGCCTCAGATAGTGTAGGCACCCCCCCACCCTGCCCCAGGAATGGGCATGTGTAATCAATCAGTGTAGTAAAAAAGAAGGAACTCATTAAGCCCCCCATGTATAGGACATGTGGAAGGTATCTGAGCAGTAGAAGAAAGAGGTGTGAAAGGCCCCAGTGCCTTAGGCCAGAGGCAGCAGCTTGAGCCCACATGGGAGGACTTGCCTTCCCTGCCAAAGCCATGGGCTGCCGTAGCCTCGGGCGTGGGGGGGGTCCATCCCTGGCCTGTGTGGGCAGATGTGGGCAAAGAGCATCCCCCCCTGCCCCAGCTCACCCCAGCCACAGCTGCCTTTCTGATCTGAGAGGTTCCTCCAGTTGTCAGGACCCCCCAAGAGGCTGGCACTAGCATCTCTGTTCTCAGTGGGGCTCCCTCCAGGACAAGTAGGGAAAGGTGAGTCCTCCAGAGTCACCCTCCAGGGGGCTCTAATGGAACCCCCAGGCTCATTGCCTTTTGGTGTTGGTTGAATCCTGTGCCTCAAAAAGATACCTTGAAGTCTTGACCCCCGGGGCCTGTGCGTGTGATCTTATTTGGAAATAGGTTTGCTGGACTGAATTTTGCTGCCCTGTTCCCCCCCCACCCCCAGCCATGTGTTGAGCTCACCCCCCATGGGACTCTGTCTGGATAATATAGGAGGTAATTAAGGTTAAATAAGATTGTACGTGTGGGCTCTAATCCAATAGGACTGCAACCTTATATGGAAAGGAAGAGAGAGCTTGCTCTGTCTGTCTGTCTTTCTCTCTGTCATGTGAAGACACAGTGAGAAGGGGGCCATCTGCAAGCCAGGAAGGAAGCTCTCACCAGATACCAAACCAGCTGGCACCTTGATCTTGAACTTCTCAGCTTCCAGAATTAATTTCTGTTGCTCCCGTGACTCAGTCTGCGGAATTTTACTACAGCAGCTCAACCAGACTAAGACAAAGGTCTTCACAGTTCTCATCCAGTTCAAATCATTAGTCATTAGCACGGACCTCAGTATAAGAGATGCAGAGACAGATGCACACAGAGGCAAGATAAAGCGAAGGTGCACAAGGGACGTGACCACGGGCAGGCGGAGGCAGAGGTGGCAGTGAGGCGGCCACAGACCAAGAAACCGGAAGCTGGAAGAGGAAAGGGAGGAGCTGTCCCTAGGGGTTTCAGAGAGAGAGAGAGAGAGAGAGAGAGAGAGAGAGAGAGAGAGAGTATGGCCCTACCAACACCTTAACTTTGGACTTCCAGCTTCCAGAACACTGAGAGAACTGTGAATTTCTTCTGTTCTAAGCCACCAAGTTTGTGATACTTTGTTCCAGCAGCCCTAGAAAATCAACAATCCATTTATTCCAAAAAGCCTGCTAGAATGCAAGTGTTTGAAAAAGTCATCACTAGGAGGGTGCTCTGAATTCTGCTCTAAGGATGTTTTTTTCAGTACATTATTCTCAGAGCTTTTTCTTGGGCTCTCATTAGCTAAGACTGTGCAACACACTTGGCCATATCAGTTGAGAACTGTTGCGCTGGAACATTCTAAGAAGGTCTCAGCCCTTGCAGTGAGGAGCGGACTGGAGAGCCCATGGCCTCTGTGGACCATGTCCTCTGTGGAACGATCAGCTCTTCTTGCTCTGATTGTCTGTTGGAGCAGGCCCTCCTCCTGGGTGTTATTTTATCTCTACTGCGGTTGGAAGGCACAGTTGCTCTGTAGTTGGCAAGCAGTCATGGTGATTGCAATGATATGAAATTAAATGTTCTTGGTCTACAGAGCACACTTCTAAATTCAGGCACTTAGGAATAAGCCATGCCTTGAAATTGTGTGATATGTCATCAGTGCCTGCCTCTCAATGCCCTGTGCCTGGCACTGACTGACCACCCTCGCCAGCCCACCTAGCATCAAGCCAAACCATGAGTGACACTAGGGAATTCCTGAGGCCATGTTTTTCTGGGGAATAGGACATCAAGCTCCATCTGGGGCTGCTGGGGACTCTCAACCCCAAAGTGAGATTCCTCATAGTCGAGCAGCAGATTCCCATTGTAGGGGCTTCCCTGGTGGCACAGTGGTTGAGAATCCGCCTGCCAATGCAGGAGACATGGGTTTGATCCCTGCTCCAGGAAGATCCCACATGCCGCGGAGCAACTAAGCCCATGCGCCACGACTACTGAGCCTGCGCTTTAGAGCCCATGAGCCACAACTATTGAGCCCATGTGCTGTAACTACTGAAGCCCACGTGCCTAGAGCCCGTGCTCCGCAACAAAAGAAGCCACGGCAATGAGGAGCCTGCGCACCACAACGAAGAGTAGCCCCCACTCACCACAACTAAAAAGAAAGCCCGCGCACAGCAAAAAAGACCTAACACAGCCAATTAAATAAATAAATTAATTAATTAAAAAAAAGATTCCCATTGTACAAGGAGGTAAAGGACAAATAGGGGTTTGTAAGGACACAAGGAGCAGGGTTCTAGCTGCTGGAACTTGGGTCCACAGCACACAAGGGGACAATTCTCATACATAAGAGCAAGTCTTCTTCTCATGGTGGCAGTGGGACCCCTGGGGGAGAGATTGACAGGAGCATAGAGGGGCTGTCCAAATGGGCAGATGGTTCACGCATGGCCTTCAACGTCCTTTGTATTGGTTTCCTGTTCTCACTGTAACAAATTATCACAAACAGTGTATTGAAATAACACAAATTTATCATCTTGTAGTTCTGGAGCTCGGAAGTTCCAAATGGATCTTACGGATCTAAAATTAAGGTATCAGCAGATTTGCCTTTCTCCTGGAGGCTCCAGGGGAGAATCAGCGTCCTTGCCTTTTCCAGCTTCTAAAGGCTGCCTGCATTCCTTGGTTCACAGCCACGCTTCATTCCCACTTCTGCTTCTGTTGTCATGTTTCTTCTGACTCAGACTCTGCTGTGCTGTTATTATAGGGACTCTTGTGACTACATAGGGCTCACCCAGATAATCCCCTATCTCAAGATTCTTAATAGACTCCTACCTGCAAGGTCCCTTTTGCCATGGAAAGTAGCATATTTGCAGGTTCCAGGGATTATTTGTCTATCTTGTGTAGGAAAGCACTTGCCAAGGGAAATGCCACCCTCTGCTGCCCTCCAGGAATACACATTTTGAAAGTCTACTCTTGGACTATTATCTCTCGCCCATTCATCTCTCTCACCCCCATCACTTTCACTCCATCCCCATTGCCCCCCTGATTTATGGAGTAGATTATCTATTGAATCATTAAGAATTGAATTTGGCTTTTGTCTGTACAGTTACCTGAAATATGATCTTTGTACAACCTCAACTCAATTATTTTCATCTGAGGAATGTGGCTAACAGCCTCCTTCTTATGAAGGTTGGTAAGAATAGATGAGCTGGTTTAACACAGGACGTGTGCAAGCTAAGAGCTCAATAGATATCCATTTCTTTCCCCTTACTTCTTTCCCGAGGGCTTCTCCTTTGACAGTCTTCCACTCTGAGATGCCTCCTTTTCTGAGGCTTTATCTCATCTCCATTGTTAATCCTTTTCCTGCCAGTGCACATTCCTGGCTTCTGTTTTCTTGACTTTACCACTTCCTAGCACAAAGTCATCTGTTCTGGTGACTTCAACAATCTCTCCTCTCGAAATGATGACCCCCAAACTCTAACCTCCAGCTCTTCCCAAGAGTTCTGGACCTTTGTTCCAACTCCTTGAACAGCATCTTCTTGCATATACCACTGGCACAGTCAACACAACAGCTTTCAAACAGAATCATTTCATGTTCTTGTCCCACACTCACCTGGGTTCTGACTCTCCCTGGCATACTCCTGCTCACCCTGTCCCGTGGCCTGGACATTTCACAGACACATTGGACTCTTCTCTCTTGGCACGTCTCATATGCAAAGAGACTGGAGACCCAGGGACATCTCCCCTTGAAATACCTTTCCAGGCCCATAATCCTGGTTTGACAATAACCTCCTACCTTTGGCCTCTCACCTCTCCTGACACCAGTCTCTCTGCTGTTAGAGTTTATCTTTTGTTAGAGACAGGTCAGCTCATAATATTCCACTTTTCAAAAGCCTCTGCTGACACATCAGTCCCTAAATTCTGAATGCTTAATTGTAGGTGTGCAATCAGTGCTTCAGGAATAATTGAAGAGATGTGTCTCCTGCAGGGCAAAGTGTTTACCTGAGAGGGCGCTGAGGAGCTTCATTGGTTTTTCTCAGAGTGGTGCAGGGACCTCTGTGCCTGCACTCAATAAATGGAATTCTGGTCTACCTCCAGCTCTAAGCTAGAGCCTACAGGACTGCGGGTCAGGAGGAGACGATCTTAGGGACCCAGAAATAGCAAGGCCTGGGTGTCCATGCCCCAAGAGAACTTCTAGATCCTTCATGCTAATAGGAGGGTTTCCAGAACAACACACTCAGAAACACAAAAGAGATATTTGTGTTGACCTCAGGCAGGTGCACAATTTCCCTGATGAGATGTAGATCGTAGTCGACCTGCTGGGTCTGTTGGTCCCATTAGATTTTTGGAATGATCCCCAAGGGCTGTTTCCTCAGGGTAGCAGAATGGCCTGCCAGCCTCCTGACACCTATAGGATGGGGCTCCGATAAGGATGCCGGTTATCCTCCATGTGCTCCCCTCACAGCCATTCTCCCCTATCCTCTGCCCTGCTGCCTGCCCCTGGAGATGACCTCTGTGGAGCATGACTGCATCCCCTGGGCTACCTTGCCCTCTGGCAGGAGACTGCAGGAAGAGGGGGAGAGAGAGGTCAAAGCACTTCTTTCTTCTTCCATCTTCCCATCTTGCTGCAGTTCCACTGAGGACGGGGTTGTATGGTAGAGCTCCTATTGGACGGTCCCTCTTCTTCAGCTCCAGCTTTCAGCCCCACTCGTTCCCCTTGCATCCTCAGACTTAGAGGTTACTAGTACCTGGGTGCCTCACTGTTCCTTATGAGTTTCCCAAGCTTATACGTCCATAAATAGTTACTTTCATTAAATTCTCCCTAATTTCCACAATTTAATGGCAGACCATCTTTTTCCTGCTAGGAGCCTAATGGCTATGGTAAGCACCAAGGAATATTACCAAATATTTTTATCATAATTATATTATCCTTGGTCCATTCTCTGGAAGATGCAGCGAGGAACTTGAGCCTGTATTTACCTGTAAGAACTAGAGGATTAGCCTTTTTAGTCTGTGCACCACCTCCATGGAAAACATACCTCCAAAAAAGCCTGAGAATTCTGAGAACTCTTGCTCTATGTTACGCCTTTTATTTCTCAAAGAGGGTGTCTATATCCACTGAAGGAACGTTTGCAACTTTGAGGCAAATCATAGAGCAGTTATCAGCACCCTTCCCGTTTCCCATAGTTCTGCCTGAGGACATCTCAATGGCAAATGTACAACTTGCACCCATGTTTGTGGCTTTTCAGCCAGCCCTCTTTTCCACTGAGCTCGGAGGACTCCCTTATGGATTTTCTTTTCTTCCTCCTGCAGCATTACTTTGGCAGATTCCCGAAGCAGAAAATCCAACAAAAACTCACTGATTACAATGGAATGTACCAGCTCATGCTGTGAAAGGTCACCCCACTTCATGGCATCTTGTGATACACACACAAAATCAGCTTAGTCAGAAGCATGTGCCGTCTGACTAACGATTGGACCTGAATTGAACATTGTGCCGTATAGCTGGAGCAGGTGGCCCCATCACTCTACAGTATCCCGTGTCGAATGAGCAATGCCCAGTGATGCCAAGAAACCTCATGAGTGAGTACAGAAAAATCTCAGTGTCAGCGTGATGCAAGTGATCCCTGCACATGGTGCGTACTCAGTGCCCCATAACAAGACCGTGTCCAAAGCCAAATGGAAAGTCAACTGCAAAGCAGAAGCTGTAGATGCCAAACTGGGGAAGCACAGAGTGCCAGTCTTAACTTCCTTGAAGTTTGTTTGCGCGGCTTTGGAAATCACAGACAAATGGATGAACCATTGGCCAATGGTGGAAAAGAAACACTAGGTTAAAGAAAGGACAGATGGAGGTAATTGTGATGAGAGGCAGCTGTGAAGTTCCTACTTATGAGTATTCTATACTCTAGGTGGTAATAGGTGACTTGTCGCCAAATTCCAACAGGTGTATAGATGTAAATCTTGAATTAGTGTCTTTTGGAAAATGTCATTTCATGCGTAATTAGAAGTAAAAAGAATGAACTGGTTGCCTCTGAGGGGGCGGGGTTTGACTGGGAATGGGCATGAGAGAAGCTAGTGGGTGCTGGTCTTGTTCTATAGCTTGATAAGGGTTGCATTATATCACCTATGTGCTTTTCTCAAAACTTTTAGAAAGGTACATGTAAGGTACATGCATTTCACTGCAGGCAACTTTTTCCTAAATAAAAATGTACATATAAGCAAATATTGACCTCTGGCTAATAACATGCATGAGGAAATATTTGCAGATGAAGTATATTGATATCTGCAACTTGTTTTAAAATGTATCAGAAATAATATGGACTTCTATTGGTTGTAGAATCTAGGCAGCAGATATGGGTATTTTCTACACAATCCTTCCAATTTTTTGTATGTTTGAAAGTTTTAGTTGCTACTATATATAAAGTAGATAACCAACAAGGACATATTGTATAGCACAGGGATCTATACTCAATATTTTGTAATAGAATCTGAAAAAAAAATATGTATATATGTATGAATCACTTTGCTGTTCACTTGAGACTAACACAACATTGTAAATCAACTACGCTTCAGTAAAAGAAAATAAAATAAGTTCTTTAAAGGTGCTGAAAAAAAGTGAGAGTAAACTGAAAAGAAAAATCCCAGGGCTTCTCAGAGTTGAGGATATTTTAACACAAGTAGCATCACGCTGTCGAATTATTTAAATATTGCTTTTAGAAATGAAGCGTGCCATAGGATAAGACACAGGTAATCCAAAGTAAAATCAAATTCCCCCAAACTAAATCTGGTTAGAAAAGCCGGTCCCTAAGGAGATGAACAGGGATTTATGTGGGAAGGTATGTGAGTATCACAAGATTGAGAGAAATGGAGATTTTGAAGAATCTATTTCTAAAAAAGCACTTTAGGGCTAAAGATTGATTCAGTCCCTACCCCTGGCAGACCCACTCCATTCCCCAACCCCAAACCACTAACTTCAGAGAGGTCACAGATGGTCTAGAGGTGAACCGTTCATGGGCTACGGGCCAATACTGGATCTTGCAAGGTCGAATGGAGACAATTACAGACTCATACTTTCAGCTACTTAACAACATGGTTAAAAATCCGAGCCCTTCAGATCTTCAACTTTCAGAGAATGTCTGCAGTTCGATTCTTTGACAGTTTGACATCTTGACTCTGTTTTGGGAGTCACTGTCAAGAGGATGAGTCTGTCTGTCAACATCTGACTTTACTAACAGACTAATAACATTGCAGAGAGTACCTTGTGGAATGTAGGTGTTTAATGAACTTACCACAATGACTCTGGAATCCTCCAGTTGCTCCTCTGCCTGACTGCATGACCTTTAGACAAACGCTTAAACCCTGTGAACCTCAGTTTCCTAATCTGTTCAGAACAATAACAATAAGAACGCTTACCTTTGGAGTCCTCGTGAGAATCATGGACCTTTAAAAAGATGTGGAGTCTCTGGCAGGTGGTTGCACGAGACCCAAAAGAAACAAGAGAAGATGAATAAGAAAGTCTTCATCTGCTGGCCCAGCCTGTTGGACTGGCTTACAATTGGGAGGAGAAAAGGGATCACAACTCCTGTTGGGATGCGAAGTTGCTCTTTTTGGGCTCTCAGAGGACAGTGGAGGAGGCCACTGCAGTGGGAGGATCAGAAAACTGGCCACAGTGTCTAGAAATTTCTTGGGAATAATCCTGCTGGCGAGAGAGGTGTGAGGAGGGTATACCCCAGTTCTGGGGGGGTATGGAGATGAACAAAAATGTGAGTTAACAATAATCACCAGAGACACATGGAATAGCAGGGACCCTGGAGCCTCCATGAGGAGATGCTCTTTCCAGTTCAGCTACCATTTGTACTACACTGGCTCTGATTATTAAAGAATATTATTTCATATGTCCATCATTATTAATTGCTTCTCATATCTGCAATTCTGGCTAAAGGATGAAACAGAAGAGATGAGGGTTAGGGATGTACGTCACTCCTGGGTCAAGGAAGAGCATTTCCAGAAAAACAACAGTTATACTAACACATGCTTTTGATGAAGTGTATCCAGGCAATCAGGCTGGAATTCCAGTGGAAATTGCACAGAGTCTCCAAGAATAGTGCTTTCCATGTTGAGTATGGCGAGTTGCTTCTAATAACAGAACCCATTTGGACCCGTTTTATTAACTTATTCCATTCACAAAGATGCGATCTTTTAATGGCAGTAATAAGGCAGTGCTGCAAGCTGAAGCGACTTCCTTAAGAAGTGGAAAATAAGCATTTTCCTGCAGCTGCGGCCCATACTAAACAGCATGTAACGTACAACATAATCGCTCCGTAACATCCTCCTAGGACTGCATGAAGGAAAATGCTCCTCCTGGGGAATTTTGCTGAGAAAGAAACCGGAAGGCAAACTCTTAAGAAAGCTTCCATTCGTTATCAGCACCTAGGGCTGTCAGCTATCAAAGGTGATAATCTGAGTGGTTGAAATCAATTGATAAAATGACAGTTCTTGCTCATTGAAAGCAATTTCCCACTAAGATTTTGCATATTAACTAAAGTTGCAATGGTAGAAATATTATAGAATATAAGTTGTGTTTGATACGCCAAGAAGAAGGGAAACTTGCTTTATCTTCTCCCAATTATAAAAGCCCTCTGATGCTGTACTTGAAGACGAATGAGGTTCGAATAGTTTATTCTAATATTTCTCTAAGTCACAGGCTACATTTTTTTTCAATAGTGCAGGGACGTTTTTGCCCTTGGTCAGAGACTGAGGAGATGGAGGAATTTTACTGGGCTTCCAAACCTTGTAAAAGAGAACTACTTTTCTCACCCCGACTGTGTGTTCCATCTGGGAGGCCGACTTCCAATATTCAGTGGAAATTTTGTCTTGCTCTTCAGCCTTTTAGATCTACGGAAAATTTCTATATATTTTTTATTGAAGTGTTAAAAGGAAATACTTGTCATGTAAGCCGAAAGGAAAATTCAGACTGTTTTGACCCTTAAAGAAACGTAGATGAAAGAGGGTAAGACCATTCAAACATGGATAAAGAAACACTTTCCAGTACAATTTAGAACTTGAAATTTTACCTTTTCTTAATTTACCTCATGTCTTTGAATGACAAATCTAAAAAAAAAAAAATTGTCTTTTGTATTTAGAAACGGGCAAATGATGATCCTCACTTGAAGAAACTAGATTTATCAGAAAACACTGCAGAAATAAAATTTTCCTATTAGGTTATTGCATGAACCAGGCTTTGCAAGGTTATATTGTAATGATCCATGATCCCCTAAATCTGAGAACCTTCTAAAAATGAAGTTTCATTTATTCACATGCCTTCCCTTCTAGTATCTGAATTAAAGAGCACTTTTTGCTCATAGCCCTGGCCAAGAATTGCAGTCATGTGAACTTGGACCCCCCCCCCCGCCTCTACGAATCAGGCTAATTTTTCCCTCCCCTCCCCTCCCCTCCTCTCCTCTCCTCTCCTTTTCTCTTCTTTTCAGCTGCAAATGTAATTTTTCAAAACTTAACGTTATTATTTAAGCATCATTTCAAAACCTCTTTATAAGCACCTTGTTAATGTTGTATAGTACTTCTTTTTTCAGCTTTATTGAGGTATAACGAACAAACAAAAATTGTATATATTTAAGGTATACAGCTTGATGGTTTGATAAATACCTGTGAAATGATCACCACAATTCGCCTGATTCTTAGAAACAAAACAGCAATCTTAAGGCCACCCAAGGGCTCTAAGGATCTTAGAAGGAACAGAAATGTGTGCCTGTCATGTGCAGCCTTCAGTGCCAGAAAGGACACATGGCAGGAGGGGGTAAATGTGTGTGTAGACCTTGGCAGGCATTATCCTCCTTGCTCAATCTTTACAGACTCCATGTCACTCCACATGTGACAGCCACATGTGGCACCTCTCAATCTGATGTATAATAATGAAGACACTAGCAATTAGAGTCAGGAAACGGATAGATCATCCCAGCCAGGATGAAGGTGTTGTCAGTTTCCATTCACACAACAATGCAAATAACCAGGAAGCTCCAAGAGCTGGACCCTTTTTGTTAGGAGGTGTAACAGCAATAACAGATTAAATGCACATTGAATGAACATCCCCCACATGCAGAGCACTTTGCATGCTCTATCTCCTTTGATCCTCACATCAGCCCAATGAGGCAGCTATTATCATGCTTATTTTTTACAGATGAGGAAACCAAGGTTTAGGAAGATTAAGTAACTTGGAAAAGATTGCACACTTAGTAAGTGGTAGAGCCTTGATTTGACCCAAGGCGATCCGATTTTTGGAATTTACACTTACAACCATGGTTGAGGCCAACCATAACTGAGGTTCACAATCTTGAACCTGGACAATTACACGTTAGAGGTGGCTTCTGAATCGTAGAAGATTAAATTATGCTCCATGAGGTTTTTATGTTAAATGTATTTTGTTATAGCCTCATTCAATGGTCAACACATTTTCTAAAGGGCCGAATAATAAATATTTTAGGCTCTCTGGGCTACAAACAGCCTCTGTTGCATATTTTGTTATTTTTATAACTCTTTAGAAATGTAAAAAAGCACTGTTAATTCAAAACAAGGCATGGGCCAGATTTGGCCCACAGGCCATAGTTTGCCAACCCCTGATAATGCATCAGAGCTTGATACACTGAGTATGAGATACTGTTATCTCTCTGCCAAATCATGTGATTAGCCAGAATATCCCATTTATAGCTGTCCTGAAGCAGTGAGAAGTTACTTAAAGTGGAAGGTGAGTTTGGATATATAGGTCTATCCTCTGTGAACTTGTTTTCTTGAGTAACCTCAGTGTAGAGTCCAGGTTTATGCGAGGATTCCAAATGCCACCATAGAGACTGTAAGAGCCCCTCTCAGTCTCCGTTTTGCTCCTGACAATGGCACAAAGTGATACTTGGTAGATGTACACGCCTCTGTTCTTGACAGCTTCATCAAAAAACACCAGTGAGTTTTACCGAAATTAAAAGTCTATTTCCGGGACTTCCTAGCTGGTGCAGTGGTTAAGAATCCTCCTGCCAATGCAGGGGACCCGGGTTCAAGCCCTGCTCTGGGAAGATCTCACATGCCACGGAGCAACTAAGCCCATGCGCCACAACTATTGAGCCTGTGCTCTAGAGCCTGTGAGCCGCAACTATTGAGCCCATACGCCACAACTACTGAAGTCCACTTGCCTAGAGCTGTGCTCCACAACAAAAGAAGCCACTGCAATGAGGAGCCCGTGAACCACAATGAAGAGTAGCCCCTGCTTATAGAAACTAGAGAAAGCCCATGTGCAGCAACGAAGACCCAATGCAGTCAATAAACAAATAAAATAAATAAATAATTTTTTTTTAAAAAGGTCTATTTCCAAGCCTCCTCTTTCTCAAAAGATACCAAAAACCATCACAAAAAATCTTGGAGCCCAAATAATTTACTGAGCAGTATCATGGCCACAAATGGTGCCTTGGGTCTTTGGCATCATACTGTGGGAAATCCGATCAGGAAGGATGAAGGTCAGTATTCTTTATAACAGGCAGCATGTCTCTAGACCTTACTGGGTACAGTTCTAAACCTTACACGTAATAACTTATTTAATTCTCACAACAACTCCAGGAGGGAGGGCATAGTTTTGCCCCCGCTTTTCAGGTGGGGAAACCAAGACACAAAGAGCTTAGAAAATTCATTTGAGTTTACTCAGCAAGTGGTAGGTCCAGGCTTCGGACCCAGGCAGAGTGGCTTAAGGGCCCGTAATCTTGGCCAGTTTATTGCACTGTTGTTCCATGAACTTGAAAATGGTTAGGCCTATGGGGGAAAACCAGCTGTGTGAGGAACAGTGTTCCATTTGTGAATGAAGTGCATTAAATTAAACGGTCCAGGTTATTTCAGGTAATTAAGGAGCACTGGGTTCTAATTCTACTTTTCCCAATCATCTTATTGGTCACTATGGCCTGAAAGCTATACTTGCAATTTTGTTGAGTAGAAGACAGTTAGTTCTTAACACGATCTTCTCTGTCAATATGTTAAATGTTTTCTTATCACTTTAAGCCCCTTCCTCCATGAGAGTCATTTGCATGCAGGCTGTGGCACTCTCAACACCAGGCCTGGGAGCTCAGGGAAAGTTCTATCTCTGGGCATTGGTCTCATTCATTTATTCTACAAATGCTAATAAAGAGTGATCGTGTTTTCTCATCTATATAATAAAAGGGTCAGGCTGCATGACCTCCAAGGTATCATCCATCAATAATATTTGCATTATTTAATGGCCCCCATAGTATTTGCTCACTCGAGGAAGTCTTTCCTTGCTGAAGAAGGTCTTTACTCACTAAAGGAAGTCTGCCCTTAAATAAAGCTCTACAAAATCTCTCTTGACTGGGGCTGTTTGCAACAGAAAATGTTTTTTCATTAACGACAGGATAAAACTGTCCTTAAAATTAGATCAGCGTTCATAACAATCCAGTATAATAATAACCGTGTAACCTCACTTTACAAGAGATTCAGCCCTTCAGGAGGAAAAATGACTAAAGAACTCATTCTTCTTTGAGGGCCAAGATAAAAATCTCAAGGTATCCTTTAGATGCTGTAATCTGCTTTGAACTTTGGCTCAGCTATTTCCATGAACATCCTCCATTTCCACTGGGGTAGATACTATATAAGACAGAACATTACAAATCACTTTGTTTAAAGTTACCGAAGAAAGGGTGGGGGGTAGAAAAAACAGCTTGGAGTCTGCTGTTAATTAAAACCAGGCGATGATGTACAGCGATTTGTCTGGGGCACTTCTGACTGGGCTGGTTCCTTGACAGCTGTACATTCTTTCCTGCCTGTATTGTTTGAACTGTGTCCAATGGTACAATCGTTAAATCTTTGATAGCTGTTGTTTAAATATGAGAAAGGGAGGGGGGAGCTTTTTGTTTCAAGCGAGAGAGGGAGATGAGTCTTGTATTACATTTAAAAAGTTAGGGTTTATTAGATCATTTTCACTGGGTTTTGGTAGAATGTCTCTGGTCATTTTTTGATTGTCTATTGACACGTTTTCACTACACAAATGTCAAAAGTCTTACTTCCTCCCTTCTTTCCTAAGGGATTCTTGCTGTGGGTAGGAGGGAAAAGTATGGAGCACCTGGTCTTACTCAAATGAGACTGGGGATAGGTTAATTTCACAGTTGAAAACTCCATAGGCTGGAATACATTTAAACATTTGCTAATAGCAAAAGAGACTACCAAAAAAAAAAAAAAAAAAAAATTCAAGTGGCTTCAGGAAAATTGCTCACAAACACACAAAAAAATTCTGTGTCATCCTTGAGTCTGACAGACACTTAATGGTTAACCAAAGATTGCTAAACTGTGTATCTCCAAATCTCCAAGCAACTTTAAAAGGAATCATTCATACTTTCTGAAAGACAAATTGGCATTAAAGAATGTATATAAAGAAGTATTTGTACATTTATCCATACCTTAAAGTTCGGGTATTAAATATTTTATAACCACAATACCCTTTCTAAATAGCCATTGTGATATATCTACCTATATGTTTTTTTAAAAGTCTTTATTGAATTTGTTACAATATTGCTTCTGTTTTATGCCTTGGTTTTTTTGGCTCCAAGGCATGCAGGACCCCAGCTCCCTGACCAGGGATAGAACCCTCAACCCCTGCACTGGAGGGCAAAATCTCAACCACTGGATGATAGATATCTAATAGATAGGTAGACAGATGATAGATAGATAGATAGATAGATAGATAGATAGATAGATAGATAGATGATAGACTTAGTGTTTCAATTAATATTTCAGGTCAAATTTCATTTTTAAAGTTCTGTTTCAAGATAGCCTCACCTGCAATCAGGAAGGTGTTTGGCGGTTCAGATGAACATTTTTGCCAGCAATGATAGCTGTGGAGTTCTGCCACAATGTTGTAACTCCCTTTCCTTCAAGGTCATCCTACAAGTGTGACCTCGTTTCCTCTGAAGAATTGGACAGATTGTCTTTTAGCTAGGACTCCAGATTCCCGGGGCAGAGTTTTTCAAAGACAGGTGTGAAAATTATCCTTGCTTATTCAGAAGTGAGTCATGGTCTGCAGGATGCTATTGCTTATCTCAACCTGGTAAAGGTCAAATGAAGTTCTGGTTCGCAGAAAAATGTTCTATACTGAGTTTCCAGCTTCACTGGGGATTCTTTTCTTTCATTTGGTTTGGGAGAACCCAACAACATTGCTGACTCATTCATCTACGTTGGGTGAAACTTTGACCAGACAACCACGGAATAGCTGGCCCATAGGAAGGTAAGTAAGGTGGTGACTTTATCAGGATTACTCCTGGAGTCCAATTACAATAGCAACAGGCAGACAGTAAAGAAAATAAACCTTACAGTAGCAAAGGCAACTACCTCAGTGCCAATTGCTTTTGTCAAATATGAGAAGCTTGACTTTGCTCTGACAATGGATATTTTTTAGTTTAATCAATCTCTCGACTAAAATTTGTTGAGACAGATCATTTAGAGTCAGATAAATACATACATTGGTCCAGGTCTAATCCATTTAAACTAGAGCCCAATGTTTGCTTATTTGCCTTAGAAATTGTGGCTCGGGAAATATAAGGACTCATGAAGTTCTCATTTCTGTTAGCCAGGCTGTGTAAGCATGGGGCAGCTAGCAGAGTAGCAAGTTAAGTTGGTTGTCTACATTCAACTCTTTCCTCCCTCCACACTCCTACTTGCTCACAGACCTCACCTCCACTACAGTGTCTGAAAATATCAGATATTAGGTTTAAAGCTAGATCATGAAGATCAACCATAGACTGGGATCTGAAAGGAAGACATCTGCAGGACTTATGAGAAAGGTTTTACTCCCTAATTATAAAACACCACCCAGGAGGACTTATTCCTCTTTTATGGTCAGATGTTGCTGTAGTGATCGCTGGGATGGCTGCATCCATTTTGTGACCAGAGGATGGCACATAGAAAACGAGAAAGAGCCCAAGTCTGTGATGACATCAATGAGCCACCAAACTGACACAGGACCCACCTCCCTCTGAATGTCTTTTAATGTGTCTCAGCACCTGAAGTTGTCTTCACTGAGACTGGCTCAAATTAAAAAAATATGATTCCTTTCACAGTCCTTGTGTGCCTACAGATCCATAGCAATAGTCTCAATGTTCACTAAATACAACAGCTCTAAAGAACTAAGAGCATCAGAATCTGGCTGCAAGATATGGAAGGCTCAAAGGGAGGGGCCAAGTCAGGAATCAGTATTGAGGACACTGAGCAAGATATAGAAGAAAGAAATTAGCACAACTCTAGTTTTGTGGTAGGTAATATTTAATCCAAAGCTGGGCTCTAAAAGTGTAAGAAAGGCCAGGAAAAGGAAAGAGGTTCCTGCACTGAATGAGAGGCTGGGCTCCAGATCTCTAAGTTTCCTTCAACTTTTAACATTGCCTGATGTTTAGAAACCAAGACAAATTACTAAGGAAATGCCACCCCAAAAGTAATCCGTTAATGAATTAAAAATGTCCTCATGCCTCTGCCTTTCAAGGAAATTTGATCTACAGCTTGAGCTTATGGATAATGGACTTGAAAGAGAGGGATGGTGAACAGGTCTGTCAGCTCTCCTTGCATGGGGGTCTGTCCATGGCAATTAGACTTCTGAGCTCATGTAAATGAACAGGCATATAGTATAGAAGCAGGCTTGGGTTCAAATCCCAGCCTGACCTTCACTAGCTTTGTGAATAGAGTTATTCAACACTCTCAGCTTCAGTTACTTCATTTTAAAAATGGAAAAAAAATATTACTTGTCTTATGGGAGTTTTTTGGTGATAATTAAATAAAATAATCCAAATAAAGCCATTCATCATGCCAGGGATGTAATAAATGCAAAAATTTTAGCAACTATGATTATTTTTATTATCTCTTAACAACTGCATGATACGATGCTTCTGGAGAGACTGAAACAGTTTCTAAATGGCTCCGTAGGTCCAACAGAAATAATAATGCCAGCAGAAGGAAAATACCTGTCAGTGCTACATTTTTTACACTAATCATTGCTTTTCTAAAATAATATTTTTTAAAAGATATTTCAGGGAGTAATTTTGAGACAGACACCTGGATAACATGTGAAACTGTTTAGTTCTCTCACATAGGATTTGCCAAATTGCTGATTTCTGCATAAAACGTGAGGATTTTGCATTATGAATATTGAATAAGAGTTTTAAAATGATGGACAGATTAAGTATTTCCATGTTGGAACTGCTTCTGCATTATATCTGGTTTCATATCATCACTATTTTAATGGGCTACTTTGTGGCCAAATAGTTTTAACATGTGTTCAATCCTAAATAATCACTCATTAATCTTATGTGACAACCAGATTTTAATATTTATTAGACTGCGATTGTTAACAACAGACTTTATGCTATTTATAGTATCTGAATTTTTTTTTCCAGAATAAAGTTACCTACACACCAAACTGCTTTGTCTCAAAACCATGACAATTAGATACAACCTTAGGCAAAATTTTATGAAATGTATGTTTTTACGAAAAACCAGTCTTGAATATTTATTTGAAATTAATTGGCAGAGTTAGGTAAAGAAATTTTGTGATTCATTCTTTAAAAATAAATAGCTTTCATAAATGTAAGCTTGTCTATATCTTGTTGGCTTGAATACAAATATACACTGATTATTGTTGAAAGCTTCTGACATAATTACTAAACCTGCTAAAGAGAGGTCAAGATATCTATAGTTGGTTAGTGCATATGATAGTGCAGACAATGATAAGGATTTCAAGGATAAACTATGATTTTGATTTGGTTGAGTGGTTTATTTTCTCTTTGAACATTGCACCACTTCCCTGCAGCCCCTAGAGAGAATGCTGATTGTTTTTCAGGGTGTAGGTGTCAGAGGTGGGATTAAATTCTCTTTTTACTTCATATTGAGTCTTCTAAATCATTACCCCAGTACCCTCGAAATATCATTGCTTCACTGAGGCTAGATTCTCCTCACATTATCCTTTTCTACTTCTTCTTGTTCTTAGTCGCCTGCCATTTTCTAAGCCAACCCTACACATACATTGAAGAATTTGGCACCTAAAAAAAAAATTTCCTCTTTATTCAAAACCCACTCATCCACCATCATCTTCAGTGACTTTGGACCCTTCTTCCTTCCTTTCTCTCTGCTTCTTAACTTTCACATCTACAATGGCCTTCATCTCGACTCCTTTTCAGGCACTCTCTCTCAAGGTTAAATCCTAGAATCTCTCCATCCTTGAATTCTTAAACACAAATACTTTACTTTTTGACAGAAATCTTCAGTTCATTTGGTTTTATCACAAATTCTACTCTCTCTGTTCTTTATACTTACCATGCCCTTTGATACCTGACTTTCTTGCAGAATCAGCCTCTCCTGATCTCTTTCCCTCCCTTGGCTCCTGCCATTAACATCACTAGGACCCTCAGTTCCCTCATCTCCTAGCCTTCCATGCATTCACTCAACAAAACTACAATATTGAATCAATCCTTCCAGCTACCTTCTTGGCTCTCGGACCAAGGTGGTGGTGGTGGAGGACTTTTAAAGAACATGTATGATTTCACGTCTCAGTTAGATCCTCAATCATTAATCAATTCTTTTACTTATTGTTGGGCAAGACATTTTCCAATACTTTTCAACGTCCATGAAAAACTTCATCACTCTTCTCAAGAACCATTTCTCATACAGACTCCTTGAACTTGGTAGACAAACTTGTCACTTTAATAGAAAATTGAGGTCAATAGACAATTCTTCCACAACTTTGTTGCAAATGTTTCTATGTGTACCAACTCTGATATTTATCATTCCCATTTCAAACCATGAAGCTTGTTTTTCTTGTTAAAGTCCACAAGCTAGGACTTTATTGGCATCTCTTTCCTCTTCCCTCAAGTCCTTTCCATTAATCATCCTTACTCTCTCCTGTATCTTTGAATTCATCTCAGTTGGATCCTGTACTTCAAACTACTAATGGGTTCAAGATTTTCCAAGTGTAAGCAATTCTTCCTGGATTGGGCTTTCATCTAGCCACCAACTTTTCTATCTATTCCCATCTCTGAAGACATCTACATGTCTTCAAAACAGCATATATTTCAAACATGCCCTTTCCTCCTTTACTATTCCTTCCTTGGTCTTTTGCAATCTGGCTCCTACCATCATACTATATTGTAATAGTTCTCTCAGTGAGTAACCAGTAATCTATTTACTAAAAACTCTAATAAAAAGTTCAATCCTTAATTTCCATGCTTTTCGAAGCTTTGCCTTTGCTGATTAGGGAGCAGTGAAAAAGAGATTGGAGAGGTCCACCCAAAGCAGATGGAGGGCTCTGTGAGGCGAACTGAGGAGCTTGAACTTTTTCACTGAAATTCTGAAGAAGTTCTGCAAGTTCACATTCACGAAGCTCTTTGCACCTTTTGCTTCCATGATTTTGCACTCTCTTGATTCTCTTTCTACCCATTCTATCTCTTTCTTAGACACAGTTTCTTCTGCTTACCAGTGAAATGTTGTTTCCCAGAAGTTGCTCCTGGGTGATCTCCTCCACTCTTGTGCTTTCAAGTGCCTGATATAGGATGTTGATTTCCCTGTGGAGTTTTAGTACTGGCTTCTATTGTAAAGGGCTTATATTTACTTATACAGCTGGCACTGGGAGGGTGGAATATTCCAAAACTGGGAAAGGGGATGAACTTGGTGTTCATATGCGTGCAAAAAAGAGGTAATATAGCAGACCTGGGACTTAGAAAGTCATTAAAAGTTTGGCCCTTGGCCGACAACTGGAAACTTAGATTTCAGTAGTGTTCTCACCATTTACTAACTGATAAGGATAGTTTACTGTGCCTAAACTGTTTATACGCACAATGTGATTTATGTTTTCCTTTTGGGAGTCTGGAATTTGGGTATGTGTTGAGGAAAGAGTACCTACATGACCAACTCCCAGTAAAAATCCTGGGTGCTGAGTCTCTAATAGGCTTCCTTCATAGATAACTGTTTATGCGTATTGTCCCAATTTAATGCTGGAGGAATTATGCCTGTTTTTTGTGACTCCAATGGGAGAGGACTCTTAGTTTGTGCCTGGTTTCCTCTGGACTTTGCTTCATGTGCCTTTTCCCTTTGCTGATTTTCCTTGGTATCCTTTCACTATAATACACTGTAGCCATGAATATGACTATATGCTGAGTCCTGTGGGTCTTTCCGATGAATCATTGCCTCTGGGGATGCATGTTGGGGATTCCTGATACACATGTATTCTTATTGCACCGAATTCATGTGTATATTTGAAGAAAGAAGTTAGAATGAACAAAAGAGTTGGATTGAATGCTAAAGGCAGAAAGAAATAAGATGGGTGTGGGAAAGACAGATATAAGAAAAAAATCACCAGGCTCCATGGTGATGAAACTCTAGGCAGGTTTCATTCAACTGCTTTAACTATTTTTTTGGTATTTTTATGACTTTCTAGTTATACCCATCCTTTACAGGTAACCCCAAGAATTTAAACACTTTTAAAAAAATTGAAGTATAGTTGATTTACAATGTTTTGTTAGTTTCAGGTGTACAACAAAGTGATTCAGTTATATGTACATACATAGATGTGTATATATACACATACATATCTATGTATATATATTTTTTTCAGATTTTTTTCCCTTGTAGGTTATTACAAAATATTGACTATAGTTCTCTGTGCTATACAGTAGGTCCTTGTTGGTTACCTATTTTATATATAGTAGTGTGTATAAGTTAATCCCAAACTCCTAATTTATGTCTCCCCCATAAATACTTTTAAACACATTCCTGAGTATTGACCTAAGTCTCTATCTTCCTAAAGCAGTTTTTCTGTATTTACAACCGTAGCAATCCACAAAATACAAATTAACTGTCTATAAGATTCTCAAGATTACATTATTCCATCATGCAATAAATATTTATTGAGCAAAGATGTTTTATTGTGCCCCAGGTACTATGGTAGTCACTGGTGATTCGAAGATGACTAAGACAAATCCCTCTCTTATCCTCAAGGAACTCACTTAAGGGAAGAAAGATGCCAAAGGAAAAACAGGCAAAAGAACTTTGTTCAGATCAGAGTTTTGCAATTGCATATAAGTCTCAGGAGCTTTCTGGCTACCCAAAGCCTCATGTGCTCTGCCACAGTCATGCTTCCAACAGGTGAACGCAGAAAACTGTTAGGTGAGTCAGCATATGGAAAATGCTGGGGATTCCTGAAATAGCACTGACTCATTAATCACTGATACCTTGGCTCAGTCCACGGAGCAACTGGAAATGAACAAGCAAAGAAAGTGAACTAATGGTTGGAGGATGGAAATACCCCAGGAGACATTTGTTGAGTCAGTATAAGAACGTGGAAAACTTCAACAGTCATAGACTCAAATGGAATGAAAAAAGAGGAGGAGCATGTTTTCCAACAGCTTGATCTCCATTCGAAAATTTCTGGCAAACCCCATTCTTCTGGATTCTTTGGGGAATTAGAGAAAGGAGGGAAAGAGAGGAGTAAAATGTTGTTCTGACCACAGTGGATTCTAGATTTACATGGTATGACATTATATAGTACGTAGCCAGTATCTGATGTGTGATTTGGGGCTGAATTATAAAAGGTGTGTTACAAAGGAAAAGAGAAGTGACACGGAAGAAAACAACCTTGAGAAAGTGCTGGGAGCAAAAATGGGCCTTGGAAATTGTAAATTAATAAACTGAACACAGCATAGACTTTTTAAAACTATAAGTGGGAATTCATATACACAACTTCTTTCAAAATATTGGGTCTTGGCAAAGTTGACTTGAGAGAAAGATCAAAGTGACACTAGATGTTGATAGGTCTTGTTTAGTGGAACCTCCCATAAAATTTGGAGCTTCTCAAATTTTGTACAAGTGAGTTTCTGAAGAGTATAACCAGATTTTTCATTGATTCCCACTGCAAAATCAGGGATGTAATGTTTTAGAAAATAAAGTTCTTTTGTATATGTAAAAACCATAATTAGGAACACAGTCAATTTTTAAAAACACAACTTAGAGGGGAAAAAATACCACTTCTAACAAAACACAATTTTCCAAAATATTAACAATAGTATACACTAAGTCATGAAAATGTTGAATTGGCTTAAATTTGTTTATACATTTTAGTTAAAAATGTCAGTTTCAAATATTGACCAAGTCCTTTCAGGGAACTCAAAATGTCTTCATATTCAGCATAGCAATTTTTCATTTTTTCCACTTTCTTCACTCATGAACCTATTTCTATGTATCTCCCTTTAGCATCTGTACATGTTTCAGCATCCCTGAAGCAGAGATAGGATTGAACACCATCAGGACCACAAACCTGATAACCACTGATTATGCGCCTCCCCATTCAGGCATCATGCTAAGCTGGATGGTCTTATTCCATTTAATTTTCTCAACACAATGCCCAATGTGTGTTCTTATCCTCATTTTATGGGTGAGGGAAGTAAAGGCTGAAAAGTCCATTTTCTCCTCACGAGTGGAGAAGTCTCCTTTGTTCTAGACACTAGCTTTTTTCTAGGATGGCACAGCCACCAAGAGACAAACCTACACACTGGGCCCATTCCAATGGTGTCTGCCAGGCCAGCCTAGGGTGGGTCGCTGCTGGGTCATTGCCTAGAATTATTCAGTCTCAGTGCTTGGAAGGCCATGGAAAGACCTCATCCAGCCACACTGAACTCATGACCTCCTGGGATTCTACCCCACCTCAGAAAGTAGAAGTAGCTCAGCAACCTGGGCAGGAATTTAGCACAGACCAGGACCGGGTGATGCTAGCTTCCCCATAGATTTACCTGTGGAATCTGTTTGGCTGGGTCATCACGCATGTGTGGCAACTCCTGGATGCCACCTCTGCCTCCAAGAAAGGCAGCCAGAGAAAAATTCTGATGGAAACCCTTCGGGTTTTATCTCTGTATTTGACTGATTCTTCAGTTTGCCTTGTCGATGCCAATCAATAGGGACTGAATACAGTGCTAGTAGCCGTGAAGAAAAGCTTTATGCATACAAAGCATACCCTGTTAAAGTGAATAATGATAATGTCAAGTGAAATACTGTCTTTTAGGAAGTTATTGGCTCTTCACAGATATTTGTTGCTGAATTCTTCCCATTCCTGTTAAGTAAGACATTTTCTTAAGTCTCATCATCTTTCTGAGACCACAAGTAATTCAGGAAGCTATAGGTTTAATAATTAATAGGATCTGACCAGCCAGTTTCTTTCCTTATGTTTTCAATCAATCAGTCATCAACAATGAGCAGCTATGATGTCCTTGATCCTTCTTGGAGTGAGAGCATTATTTTGCTTGATGTTTCTTTACTCCATTGACTTCTATTCTTTTCCTGTCTCAGTGAATACAGCTCGTTTACTCAAGGCAGACATCTGAAGGGATCTTATCTGTCCACTCTTCCTTTTGTTCCCTCTGATCTGTCATCCAGTTCTGCCTGCTGTGCCTTCCAAAGCCCCTCATCTGGGTCCTCACTCCATGGGTCTAGCCCTGGTCCAGGCAGTTCAAATTGTTGGAAGAAATCCTCAACAGTCCATCCTCAATGATGCTTCCAGTCACTCTTTCCAAAAGGAAAATGAGTGTATCTCCCCTTGCCTGGAATTCTTCAAGGTTTCTCTGGGCAAAGGGTAAGCTCACATTTTTGCCCATCAGAGAAAGCCACGCATTCACTACCCTCATTCCTTCAAGTCAACTTCTATTTATTGAGCACCTACTGTGTGTCAGGCACTGATCTAGGTGCTGGAGATACAGCAGCAGACAATGTTCACACTCTCATGGAACTTTCCTTCTACTGAGGAGAGACAGATAATAAACAAAATAAATCATGTGTGTGTGTGCATGTGAGACACACACACACGAATATGTATGTTTGGAAGGTGATTTGTGGAAAAGGTATAGAGGAGAGTTTGAGAAAAACAAAGCAGAGCAGGATTCTAGGGAATGATGGGGAGGGAATTATTTAAATAGGGGAATCAAGGAATGCTTCATTGAGACACTGACATTTTGACAAAGATGTGACCTAGTTCCTGCCTCTCTGTGCAGCATAACTCCCACCTCCCTGCCTTGCAATTTATTCCACAACACTCAACACTTGGTCATCCCCAGATGCACCAGTTCCTCTGGTCCCTAAGCCTTTGTGTGTTCTGTTGCCTCCCTAGGACACGTGTGCTCTCCTGCAAAGGCAGACCCAGTTGTCCTTGTCTCTGCCACCCCCACCCCACTAGACTTCTCCAGGCAGGCCAACTATGACCTCCAACTTCACCTGGAACAAACCTACCAGAGCAACTGTAATCTTGTACCATGATTTCCTTTCCCTCTCTAAACACAGAGATACAGATATAAACACGTGTATACATAATATATGACATCTTTTATTTACTGAATCTTATCATGTACATACCTGTATTCTACATTCCTTTTCATAACAACCTAATGGGGTGATATTATCTCCATTCTACAAGTGAGACAAGCCATTTGCTCAGTCTGTTTCTACTGATGGAGCTAACTCAAACTCAGAGCTCTCTGCCCCTATGACCTTGCTCTCTCACACCCTCCCACAGTTTCCTCCCAAGACTAAGCTACCTTAGGGCATATTCTGTAACTTTAGATTTTTATATCCTTGCACCTAGCACAGTGCCTGACACAGAGTAAGTTCTCAGTAACTATTTCTCCAATAAACGTATTTTACTACCATTCATTCATTCATCATTCACAATGTGGAAAGTTTCCATATCCAACCCCTTGAGTATCTCCCCATAGGCCTAACCTTTCAATAATAACAGTAGCAACATTTTCACATCATCTACCATGGGACAAAAACTCTTCTAAGTACTAATACCAATTTCTTTAATACTCACAACAACCCGATGAAGTAGGAGGTACTGCTTTTATCCCCATTTTACAGATGGAGAAGCTGAGGATCCAAGCAGTTAGATCACTTTCCAAAGCTCACACAGCTAGTAAGTGATGGAGTTGAGATTTGAACCCAGGTGGCTGTGACCAGGCTCTGGAACCTCTACTTTCTTTTTTCCTTCTTTCTTTCTTTCTTTCTTTCTTCCTTCCTTTCTTTCTTTCTTTCTTTCTTTCTTTCTTTCTTTCTTTCTTTCTTTCTTTCTTTCTTTCTTTCTTTCTTTCTTTCTTTCTTTCTTTTTCTTTCTTTCTTTCTTTCTTTCTTTCTTTCTCTCTCTCTCTCTTTCTTTTTCTTTCTTTCTTTCTTTTTCTTTTTCTTTCTCTCTCTCTCTCTCTTTCTTTCCTTCATTCTTTTTTTTCTCTGAAGTATACTGATTTACAACGTTGTGTTAGTTTCAGGTGTGAAGCAAAGTGATTCAGCAAAGTGACTATATATATACTGGATATATATATATATATAATACATATATATATATACTTTTTCAAATTTTTTTCCAGTATAGTTTATTATAAGATGTTGAATATAGTTCAATAATATTGAAGTTTTTTTTCTATATCTGTGAGCCTGTTTCTGTTTTGTAAATAAGTTCACTTGCATCATTTTTTAGATTCCACATATAAGCGATACCATATGATATTTGTCTTTCTCCGTCTGACTTACTTCACTTAGTATGATAATCTCTAGGTCCAGCCATGTTGCTGCAAATGGCATTTTTCTTTTTTATGGCTGAGATATATATATATATATATATATATATATATATATATATATATATATCACATCTTCTTTACCCACTCATCTGTGGATGGACATTTATGTTGTTTCCATGTCTTCGTTACTGTAAATAGTGCTGCTATGAACATAGGGGTGCATGTATCTTTTTGAATTAGAGTTTTATCCAGATATATGCCCAGGAGTGGGGCTGCTGGGTTATATGGCAATTCTATTTTTAGTTTTTTAAGGAACTGCCATACTGTTTTCCATACTGGCTGTACCAATGTACATTCTCACCAACAGTGTAGGAGGGCTCCCTTTTCTCCACACCTTCTCCAGCATTAATTTGTAGACTTTTTAATGATGGCCAGTCTGATCAGTATGAGGCGGTACTTCTTTGTACTGTTGATTTGCATTTCTCTAATAATTACCAATGTTGAGCATCTTTTAATGTGCCTGTTGGTCATCTGTATGTCTTTTGGGGATAAATGTTGAATCCTCTACTTTGCATCACTGCATCATACTGCCTTCCTTGGTTTTCCAGATTCAGGTTGTAGGCCCACTGAGTGATGTGCAGTGATGTGTATACTCTGTTTTCTACATCTGAAGCAAGGTATCATCACTAACATCTACTTGGTATTGCCATCTACAGTAATAATAACATTTACTTGGTATTGTTGAGAAAGTGACCTTTTAAATCCAGTTCTTTCAGTGACTAAGCAATACCCAGGGGAAACTTGACGGCACGGCACCGTGAATGCACTGGAGACAAGGGGTAATCAAAACATGAAAGAAAAAGTATCCAAAAAGAAAGTGGATAACTCTGTGCTGGAGGAAAAACAACAATAAAGAATTTTTGTTATTGTTTGTTTTTTTAAAGCAAGGAAGTATTGGGAAAACTGCCGTTGAAAGAGGATTGAAGCTGGCACAAAGGAAGCAATATTCTAGGTCACAAATGAAATCTGTCTTTTAATCAAATATCTAAAAACCCATAAACCTACCCTGGAGCCAAGAAGGAATACACTAAATCATATCAGAATCCTTAGACCTGGAGAATGTGTTAGTTTTAGCAAGTGACTACTTTCGAGCTGAAATGAAACATCTGAAAAACTTAAAAGGAAAATGTGATTAGGAAATGAATCTGTGCTTTTTACACTGCCTGCCGCTCTCCCCAATCTCCTCCAAAAGAAAAGAAATAATTTTTCCACTGCCTGATGAAGGGGACATAATCTTTGGTGATTTGTTTGCCTTAGAATACTTTTCATCTTATAAAACTCTACCTCTGACTACAGGGCTGATTCCAGCTTTCAACCAGCACCACTGCTTTACTGAGGATGGTGAGAAACACTCAGTGAAGAGGTAATTCTGATCAAGGGTCATTATTTTTTTCTTTTTTTGTCTTTATCAGCATTTGAAAGAAAACCAGAGATTTTCTTTTCATGAAAGTTGATGACTTCAGGTGGGGAAAAAGCAGCTGTGGCGGATGGACTTTTGAAACGCAGTAAAATATCCTGTCTTCATATAAATGTTTATGGTAGCAGGAGAACTGAAGAAGAAAAACACAAGCAAAAAGTTACATGACTCACAGGCTGAATTGCTTCTAAATAAAGCATTTCTCAGAGTTTCCCATGAGGTGTTTGGAGCGAACAAGCAGCAGGGTCCCTGCTAGTGCGAGGAAGGATATTTTTAAAAAGGTGCACCCAACAGCAAGTCAAGAAAATCATTCTGTTGCTTTTGATGTTTAGGAAAATATATGGCTAAAGTGAGGCTATGGGATCACATACGTACTGTCTTCATTCACATGCGGGCGGTGGCGTCACTAGCATCTCTTGACTGGACCACTTTGTAGGTGATGAGCAGAGGTTGAGTGGGATGCCTCCTGTTGACTCACAGACTTTCCTCTAACAGAGCATCATGAAACGATGATAATTAAGTTTAATTTTAGACCTTGTGTGCTGAACCTGGGAATGTTTTCAAATTCAGAGCAGGCTCCGTTGACTTTGGCACTTGAGATTTGAAAGGAAGGTCATAAGTCCTAGACTACCTATGTACTCTTGAGTTCTCTACTTCCAGAAAATTGGGAATTTGGAACCAATTAAGGAAAAATCTTCTACTGAAATTATCCTGCAAATAGCAGGCACTTCTGGTCTTGACTCAACTCCAAATGCAGAAGCATCATCACCTTCTTTCATACTCAAGACTTTCTAACTAATTACCTAGTGCCTCTTCCACTTGTGTGAAAAAATCTTTTCTGTTTTTTTTCCAGTCAAGTTTAAAGGGCTTGAGCTTGTTAGGAAGCATGTTCGAATAGTCCCTAGATTCTCATTGTGCCTTGCCAAGGGTGGTCTCATATGACCTGATAACAAATTGGCAATATTAGATTAGTTGACTCAACCATTTCTAGATACCTGGTATGAGTAGCAATGTAGAAACGAAACCGTTGTTCCAGTGAATAGAATAATTACTATCTAGAATGCGTTCAACCTTCCAAATGCTCAGAGGACCCGAGGGTTGAATGAGCTGGCTTGGTCTGGGTCGCCCAATTTAACAAATAAAAATACAGGACACTCAAATTTGAATTTCATGTCAACATGGATGACCTTTCAGCATATCTGTATCCCATGCAACATTTCATTATTCACAGTTTACCTGGACATCAAAAAAAGGACCTGCTGTTTATCTGAAATGTAAATTTTAGCTGAACAATCTAGATTTTATCTGGCAACACTTTGAGATGCATGAGCTTTTCTGAGGTACTATTTTATCAGAAACACATTCTGAATGTTTTCCTGCAAGAAGTGGGGAATCTAGAGGAAATACATCAGAAACATTTAATCTAAGCAAGAAAATAGCCACTCTGGAGAGGCCTTTCCCAGCCATTGACACACACTGTAAAGCTACTCCCCCGAAAACCAGCAGGGTGGGGGGAAAGTAAAAGCAACATGACAAATTAATGAATCCTGTTGTGACCTAACACTTCCCCAGACAGAATGCAAACTCTGTGCCAGTCACCCTGAGGTTCAAGTTCCAGTATCCTCATTTTTCTTTCCTACGTTTCACTGCCTCCTGTAGGGGAAAATAAAGGAAGAGATAAAAGAAAAAAAAAAAAAGGACCAACATTTTCATGTACATTTGTTTTGGCATTAGCTGAATCCTGGAGACAAAAACAATCTCCTGCTTTTAATTCAGTCCATGTGTAACAAAGTTGTATGTTGGAAGATCTGGCTTTAAATAAGAACGATTAACAAGCATTTTTGATCACAGGAAGTCCAGAAGAGTCCCTGCTCCTTAGAATACAATAAACATCAACTTAGCAGTTAGACGGTCCATATTGTGTATCAGTCATTCTGTAGCACCCACTTGATCGGCAGCAAAGGGAGATGGGCCTTGAGAGCTCCCTCGCCGTCACCATCCATCCATCCATCCATCCATGGGCGTCTCTGTTCAGAGCTGGGCTGCCCTTCCTTGCCGCCCAGGGAGGCTAGCTCGGCTGCTGTTTCTGGGCAAGTGGCCATGGCAGGGATGTTTGCTTTAGATAGCCTGCAGCTGGCTGAGTGGGTGTTTCATGCAGACAACACAGGCGCCTCCCACTGTCTCTACTGTTTCAGGCTAGTGGAGCCTCTGGGGCCTTTTGATTTATAAGGAGATTTACATGCCTGGATTTAAAGTTTTAGGAAGCAAAGTCATGATGAATGAGGGTCTGGCTGTCGACCTCAGGGATCCACACACACTACAGAGCTTGCAAACCTCTTCCCTTGGGTTGGTCTAAAGAAGATTCCAAGCAAGCAACTTGGAGGGCGTGGGTGCCCAGATGTAGAAACCTGGCAGGGCAGTGATGCCGCAGTCCTTGTTCTTTCCACAGCCGCCCATCTCAGGGCTGACCCTAATACTGAGACCTCAACGTGTGAGGTTTTCTGGCTGTTTATGTGCCGTAGGTATTCTTACACCTATGATGTTTTCAGTTTGAGACCATTGGGGGCGTTGAAGGGAACTATGTTAACTTTTCTGGGGAAAGCCCGAAGTTGGTACCTTTTTTTTTTTTTTAGACGATTGTTCTCATAGATGCTGAGGATGAGCATGTTGTCAGGAGGAGGGGTGGGGAATTTTACACAGAGGGGCCTGAGAAGTCTTATTTTCTTATCCCAGACAACAAATGACCGCTTAACTGAGAGAAATTCTAACTACAACAGTTCACTGGGGGAAATGTGAAAACAAAGTGAACCAGAAAAGAAATAGAAACCCAGACTTTTCTGTTCCTGTTTATCCTATTTTTAATCTCGACATCTCAGTTGCTCTCCTTCTTGTTTCCCTGGCCTTGCTGGAATTCATACACACACCTGGCTTTCCATGTGCCTCGGGGACAGAGGGCAGTTGGGGCCCGACAGGGGGAGGGCTCTGCTGCGGGCTGAGAACCAGTGTCCACGCTGGCGTGTGTTAGAGGAGGGAGATACCAGGAAGCTGGGCCACCTCCGATCGCAGCTGTTGGGAAAGTAAGAATGATCATCTGTCCCTGCTTTATCTACCTGGCAACTCCGGACAAGTGGGAAGAAGGAAAGATGGGGAAGGGTAATTATGAGAGATTGTGGACAAATGTTCAGACTGACCAGTGGCTATAGGAATGGCTATGGTCATTGGTCCCCTGAATATCGTCTCCTTCTCTCTCTCTCTGTCTTCTTTCCTTCCGTCCAGTCTCAATGTTAGGCTCCAGTGATACAGAGGCAAAGGAGCCCAAGGGAGTCCTGGTCCTTAGAAACTTTACAAGGAACAAACGATGTTCACAGAGGATGCCAATGTCGGTCTACGTAGTGGATGTCGGTACCCAATACCACAATGCACTTACATGTGTGAGTTTATTTTTTCTTTCTCCTATGAGTAAAATAATTTCATACCACTGTGTGGTTCTGTAACTGAAAAAGAGAAAAGTGAATAAAGCCCCGCCCCCGCCCCGGCCAAAATAACATCTTCTGAAATAGAGAGTCAATTGCATAGACTGGGATTTTAAAGCCTGAAGGGGAGAGCACTGTAGGTCCCCACTCTGATCTCCCAGGGCGCCCTGGAGCCCTGGTCTGCAGTTAGGTGTCAGGAGGGCTGCACCTGTGTGCTGCTTCATGTCCAGCACTGCAGCCGTCACCCAACTCTGCCAGGGCCCCCTCCCATGGTTTATTCTCCCATTCAGCACATCTCACAGCCTGGAAACCTACAGTTGCTGCTCAAGTGTCCCTTCTGGCCTCCTACCTGCTTAGCTCTTCACATCTGCGGTCAGCAAACCTCTCCAGGACCCTCAAGGGTGTCACTGATGTAGCTTCCCTCTTCCGCTGATGGCCTGTATTTGCTAATTGACCTGGCATACTATCATGTCAGAAGAACCATCACTAGTTTCCATCTCAGAGGAAGAATGAGAAGTGGAACCAGGTCTGCATCTACTTCTACCATGGATCTCCCCTCCCCCACCCCAACCTGGAGAGCTGGAACCTTTTGAAACCTTCTGGAACCTTGTACAGCCTGTTGAGCTGCTGCCACAGAAGTCAATAATACATTTACTCAGTTCAAGCACTCTTCAGCTGTAAGGGTGCTCATTAGAAACTGTTGCACTAGGTAGGCTTAAATGATTTGAATAGAAATGAATACATTTAATAAAAATGATCCGCTTTGTAGAATTTTTTCAGGGTTCTGATTTTTTTCTTTTTCGGTTCTTGTTTATTTTCTTCAGTCCCAGATAATCTTTAAATACATTGCTGATGTATAATTAATTTTAAGTGTCATAACATTTTGAGCCAGGCTGATTTTGATGACAGTAAAGAACTTTTTGAAGTAGTTTTGTGATTTTCATAACACAACTGATTTTATAAGGGGAAAAAAAATTATTCCCATATAGTAAAGCTTTAAAAGTGCTAGCAGTGTTGTTATTTCCTCCAACATAAGCACCCACAACAGGAAAGCAAACAAACCCACAGTGGACTGAAAATGTGGTTCCTGGAACTCTCTTAAACCTTGGCTAAGTTTTGGGGGCTCCCAAAGGACAGGATTACTTCATGTCAAAGCAAAAATTCTCCTGACTCTGTAAACAGCCCACGGTTCTGGGAAACACGGAAAATGAAGATGAGAAATGAAGTTGTGTTGTATTTGGAAAGGCTGTCGAGATCATGAAGTTTTCATCCTGGGGGATCCACCTCTGTTGCTTTGGGGCCTTTGGGGCCTTTTGGGCCCTTCTCTTCCTTGCATTCACTCCATCTGTTACCAAGTTCAAGCTTATACTGCTGTCTGTACAACAGGCCGATCAATCGAGAGACGAGTTTTGGGGGCGAGAAATAGGGACTTTATTTGGAAAGCCAGCAGACCAAGAAGATGGTGGACTAGTGTCCCAAAGAACCATCTTGCCTGGGTTTGGCTACTAGTCTCTTTTATAGGGTGAAGAGAAGGAGGTGAGGAGGTAAAGTGAAAAAAAGTGGTAAGTTGTTGCAAATATTTCCTGGTTCTGGTCAGATGCTAGAGCGGATGTGTTAATTTCTTCTTTCTTCAGCCATTCATAGTTGTCAGGATGTTTCCTGTGAGCTAAACAAAGGTATTTTAGCTTAAAGCTCAGGCAAGGAAGGCAGGGCTCTTGGAGAAGGGCCATTATGCATACTTTAAGATATAGGCAACATCCCTTTAGTGATTAACCTGTGGCCAAAGTATGAGAATATAAAGGTTAAAGTAAAAGAAACAGATCCAATATGGAGTCAGATTTGTTCTTCCTTGTCAGATATCTCTCTTTACTTTTTTTTCTCAAGAACACCCATCACCAAATAAAAAACACGAATGATGGTATCACAACCAACAAAACACCAATGATGATATCACAAGCCCTGGTCAATCCTATTCCTTCTTTAGAGCTCAAACTGCACTGTGTATTTTCACAGGAATAGCTGTGTGTTTTGTGGCATATACAAAACTCACAAAGTAAAAGACAGAAGACATTGCATGCCTCATTTCCTACTAGTTTTGTGGTAAAAACCAAATTGATACTCTCTTTTCTCCTCCCCACCACAGGACTGATTCTCGTTTCATGCGGTGGTATAGATAAGTGTCAACACTATACTCTCACTGAGAACTCTTTATGGTTCAGTGAATATCTAATGAATTTAAAATATTATTCTGATTCCATCCAGAAAAAAGACAGCATTTAGCTTAATACAGTATTCCATCAGAATAAACCGAGATTTTTTTTTGTTCCATCATAAAATTGATCCTCCCACAAAGAAAAGCATGTGATAAAGGCTGTATCCCAGAATTTTAAACTCTATCTAACACATTATCCAGACAAAGAAGATTAGGGCTCTTGGCAGACTCATCAACAGTGTGCCTGCATTAGACGTGAGAGAGCTCAAAGAGAAGAAACTACAGTGTATTCCATCTGTTCCTTTGGCAACGGGGATCTTCCCTTGTTTTAAACCAAACAAACATTAACAAGGAAAACCAGCTGCTTTTACAATGAATAAACCCATTACCTCAACTCTTTGTACATTACTGAGGTATTTTTACTTGTCAGATTTTCTGTTTTGTGGAGGCTTGGATATTTTCAGTGTGCTGTCAATGCAGACACAACAGAGCTGGTTTTAGCAGCAGCACCAGATGTGGATGAGAACATGGGCCTTCCTGGCCCTCCGATTCCAAGCTTTGGTGGTAAGTTACCACTGCTGTCAAAAATAGTAACAACAGGATCTGGCATCTTGACACAACACTGCCTAGTGCTGGCTAAGATCTCTGCACAGTAGCCAACAGAGAGGAGGCTGCACTCATGCGCGGAGAAGGGAGGGCGCCCCCGGGGTTTTGACTCAGACTGTGCATCAAGAGTCAGCCCTGTTGTAGTTTCTACTGCAGCAAAGAGAACTGGTGCATATTGGTCCAAGGAACCACCCGACCCTGGGGTCACTATGTTTGACCCACTGCAGGGAGTAACATTAATCGTGCCGGGGGGACAAACAAACACTAAGATTCTAAAGCAAGAGTAGGAGGGATCTTCCAAAAGTACCAGCATTAGAGCTTCTTTCTCTTCCCTATCCCCCCTTTCCTAGATTATTGGATATCATATGTGCTCAGCATCACAGCGGCTGGTGTTGAAAGTGCCATATCCTCCTAGAACAAATCAGAGGCCCCCGTGACCCACAGGTCAGACAGCTCAGGTCTACAGAGACAGACAGAGTGCTGTTTGACTGGTAGAGTAGAAAGAACAGCGTTCTTTTAAAAATGAACAAGTGGAGTCTACAGGAGAGGTCAAACGCTCACAAACTAGCACCATGATACAGGTTCGGAGCCAGGACCTCCAAAACAATTTGCGGTAGCAGTGAAAGTTGTAGTTTTGAAAAAATTGTTTGTACACCTAGTGCCTTCTGATAGTTAGCCTCCAGCCTTGGCCGCATCTAGTTTCCATGGAGTCTTGGCTCTGGACTGAGTATGGCTTGAGGCTATTTCTGCGTTGATCTTGACACAATGCCTTGTTAACTGAGTGAACTTGAGCAAGCTTCTGCAATGCTCTGGGCTTCACTTTTCTCACTTATGGGATGGGGACAATGATATGGTATCTGCCTCTTAGAGTTTATTGTGAATATTCAATGAGATGATGCATGGAATACACTCATCACAGTGTCAAGCACACGCTCAACACACAGTAGATGCGAGGTATGCTTATGAGACAGCAATCACGATAAGCCTCCTTTTCAATGACTGCCCAGTGCTCATAAGAACACTGCGAGATCTAATATGGCTGAGAGAGTGTTCATATTGGGGTCTCTGCCTCTCACCGACCTTATCTCTCAAAACTCTCCCCTCTGCCTTCAATACTCCAGAGATGCTGAAAATCATTCAGGTCCTCTAAAGTCTCATGTTCTCCCTAATTCTCAGGCCTAGCGACATGTGCTCCCTTTCCTTGGAACATGCTGTCAGTAACTCTTAGTCATCCATGCCCTGGTCACTTCACTTTAACTTGGGTCTCCCTCCCTGCTTCCCAGAGTACACACTCTTATATTTATTTGTTCAGTATTGGTCTTTTCTCTGTGACTGACAGCTCCATGGACATCAGGGCCGTGGTGAACATCTTACTAACCCTAAAGCCTAGTAGAGATCTCATCCATGATAGGTGTTTTGTCAATATTGATTGATTGAATGAATGAAGTTATAAAACCACCTGGGGGACTCACAATTATAAGTACCCTCCTTCTAGGTGGCTCAGTTCAGAAGTGAATAGACCTCTTAGGATAAGAATAGCAAGTGAACATCAGTACGGAGGTGAATAGGATATAATCTGTTCTTCTTTAAAGGAATGGCTTTTGCTGAAGAAATGACTAGTTGTCTCTCAGTGTGTAGTCTACTCTTCTTCCATAGCAATAGAAGTCTTGATTTTTAATTGGGCCCATGGTCACTTAAAAAAACAAAGGTGGTCAGGTTTTGGATAAGTCTGACCAATAAAATATAAGCTAAATGTTGCCTGCTTTTTACTCCATTCTCTGTAAAATCCAGGTTATAAGTCAAAGCCATCAGATTGCCACCTGCTAACTGTGTGTTGTACAGCAGACTCTGGCACCCCATCTTGAATGACAGTTGGAATACATTCTCTATTATGTTTTTGTCCTCTTTCTCTACTCTGATACCTGGAATAAAGATATGATGGCTAGAGCTTTGGCTGCCATTCTGGACCTTGAGGAACAAAGCTGTGCTTTACTGCAGGTGAAGCACAGAGCTGGAAGGAATTTGGGTCCCTGACTATTATAGGGAGCCAACCACCATATAACCACTATATCAGGCCTGGACTGCTTACTCTCTGAATTTTTCATTTGCTTAATTTATTATTATTATTATTGCTCTGTTGCTATTGGGATTCAAAGAAAACTCCCAATTCTCAAGAACTGCATTATAAAAATAATTATTTCAGTTGGAGGAAAGGACTATTTTTTTTAATTGAAGCTCTTTTTATTGAAGACCATTTATACTAGAATTTTAATAGCAATAATGTATTTTATTGATGCTAACTAAAGATTTTTTTAAAATCCTAAACGTAACTAAACAAGTTATAAATATCATGAAAGATCAGACCAAAGTCGATGGATTTCTAGATTCAAAACACACAGTAGAACATTACACAACTGCCACCAGTGAACAAATGAATATAATGTCACTGAGCAGCCAGTCACTCCAGAAAGCAGCTGTGTTTTCCAAAGCAGGGAACACAATGCTATTTTTCCTTATGTTCATGGTACTATTTCTCAATTACAAGTCCATGATAACTGAGAACAATATTCAAAATACTTATCAATCTGTACAGTTTAGATGCTGACCTGTCAGAACAGACGCTGGTTGTAGAACAGCTAGTATATCCATCCTGGTGCACGCTTATGTCTACCAGCCTGATGACACCAACAGCAGTCTGTGTATGGAAATTACGTTTCCTAAAGAACTGACCACATTCTGTGTATTCTGTTGTATAACACGTGGGAGAAATGCCCAGATTGTGCACAGAATGCCCTGGTCTATAGACATAGTTCCTTTTCCTTTGTGAATCTCCTGATGGGTTAGTTTAGAAGGAAACAAGACTCATGGATCCTTTTAGAGAGATTTTTGGAAGGTGATTAACTAGCTCTTTAGCATATAGTTTCCTTAACCATTGTTTGTCGGTGTTTGAATGAGTGCTAATACGCAAGCATATGTACACACACACACACACACACACACACGTGCATAGTGTGATCGCAACTGAATGCACTGAATTGGACCTGTGACAGCAGTGCTGCTTCCTTTGACTCCAGGAACAAGAAACATCAGCGCCTCCAACATCCTGGACCTGCTTCTGACATTCGTGTCACAGCTCCTGGTGTCTAACACACTACTATTTTTGATGTGCAGCTGTTGAGTTGAAACATCTGATAGTTTCTCTTCTCCAGGCGGGTTTGGTGCAAGATACCAGTAAACGATCATTTGTTTCAGTTCTTATAAGCGTCAAGAGACTAATATTAGAGAATGGTTCCTCCCACACATGCTCCTTCCCTTCTGGCTTTCAGCCTAGAGGATCTCAGACCCCAAGGAACCACACAGAGCTGTGATCAGGCAGGCCTGGGCTTTTATCCTCCATGCCTGTGGAGCCCCAGCTGGCTTACAAGGCTGACCAATGGGAGAATGGGAACATCCAGGGTCACCCCCACACTCTGGAGTCCACACTAAGTCCTTGCTATAGCTGAATGCACCTCCTTTTGCTTTCTTCCCTGTGGATTTGGAGACTCAATGGCTATGATTCACTGAAACAGTCATTTGTGTACTTGGAGGCCATTAGTGAAATCCCCTTTTAGCTCAGGGGAAAGAGGGTGGTCAAAATATTTAAGGACTGGTAAGATTTAACAACTGCTGAGGCCAGAGCATTATCCAGCTGGGTTGGCCACTGAACACAGAGCTTGAGCACACTCCTAGAGGCTCCTTGTCGTGGACTCCAGGGGCTCAGGGAAGCAGCTCTCTGCCGCTTGGTGTGGGACATACCTCCGCATCTTAACAATAGGCAGGTCTCTTCCAGCATGTTTCTACAGAGAATCCTCAGCCTCAAGCTTGACAAATCATCGTATCTATCTATCCCTGTAGTATTTATCAACTCTGCTCACGTGATGATCCACAATTGGATAATTCACAAGGTCAGAAAGACATCCCTGTTTGCCAATAGCCAGAGGGTTCTTGCCTGTATCTGGAGAATTATTTAATATCATTTACAAAAAACGTAATCGAATTGTTAACATGTACAAACGAGAGATTGTAGTACACAAAAGCCAGTTTATTTCTGACTTAGAGTATACTGAATTTCACTGGAATAAGTAGTGCAGTGCCCTATATTAAAAAGACCCTGGTATAATTGCAGGTTGCTCCAGTAGAAGTGTGATGCTTTGCACTGCTCCCTAGTCAGTCTACATCCACCCTCTGGGCTCCTGGCGGAAGTGTTGCAAGAGTATATGTATCCATGCACAGGTGAGGAGTCCTAGAAACATGTCATGTGGGTAAAGATTGAGGGGTGTTTCATTATGTGTCATGAATGACGCCTTCCATTTTGTATAAGGCTTTATTTGGAAGAAAAAATTGACTTATTCTGTGTTGCCTCGAAAGGGTGAAATAGGGCCAGTGAGTAGACGTTAAGGGAGAGAGAATTGGGGTCAACCTAAGGAAGAGTTAATGGAAAGAAAATGAACTATACAGTATTGTAAGCTCAAGGTCATTATAATTCAGTTCAAGAAATATCTATGGTAAATATCTTACCGTACCCTGGTTACTATATGCAATGTTGTAAACATAAAGAAGAGTGTAGGTGTGGAGAAAAGGGAACTCCCTTGCACTGTTGGTGGGGATATAAATTGATACAGCCACTGTGGAGAATAGTATGGAAGTTCCTTGAAAAACTAAAAATAGAGTTACCATACGACCCAGCAATCCCACTACTGGGCATATACCCAGAGAACACCAAAATGCAAAAAGACATATGCACTCCAATGTTCACTGCAGCACTGTTTACAATAGTCAGGACACGGAAGCAACCTAAATGTCCATCGACAGATGAATAGATAAAGAAGATGTGGTACATATACACAATAGAATACTACTCAGCTGTAAAAAGGAACAAAATTGGGATATTTGTAGAGTCATGGATGTACCTAGAGACTGTCATACAGAGTGAAGTGAGTAAGAAAGAGAAAAACAAATGTTGTATATTAACACATATATGCGGAATATAGAAAAATGGCACAAATCAACCTGTTTGCAAGGCAGAAATAGAAACACAGATGTAGAGAACAAACATATGGACATCAAGTAGGGGAAGCAGGGGGGTTGGGGTGGGATGAAATTGGGAGATTGAGATTGCCATACATACATTACTAATGAGAAAGAAAATCAAATTGTATGCTTTAAATATATGCAGTTGATTGTATGTCAATTGTATCTCAATAAAAGTTCTTAAAGGAAAAAGAAGAGTATAGGAATTTTAGTCCACAATGAGATACAGATATGGAAAAAATTAATAAGGAAACATCAGACCTTGTGCCACAAGAAATACTTTTATAAGATTCCAAAGGAGTAAGGAAGTGATGATACTCTTCAAGGGGATTAAGAAAATGTCCATGAAACAGTAAATGACAGATCTAGCGTTTGAAGAATGAATTTCTGTTTGAATTAGACAGACGGACAGACCAAGAGATGGAAGGCATTCCAGAGTGAGGGAACCGCATGTGCAAAGCCTAGGCAGGCACTTCAAGTTGTGTCTAGAAAACTCTTAACAGTTTTGGAATTGAGTGTTTCATTAGGCAGCACTGGCTGATATTCTCTTGGGATGTTCTACACACAGACGAGCTAGAATTTTAATTCTTCATTCACTGGGAAGCACTGCTTATGTTTCTACATGTGTTTGGTTTCCCTTCATCTGCTCTTCCAGTCACTCTGTAAGGAAATTAATTAGCAAAACATTTTCTGAATTTATGGAAAGGGAAACATTGAAATAGGAGAAATATTTAAGTTGGTTTTGGTTTTGATTTTTTTTTTTTCCGAGTTGGCTTTTTTTTTTTTTTTTTAACTTGACATAGGAATAAGCTTCTATTGTGATGGCTTTGGAGACTGTGCTGCAATTTAAAGAAATATGTGTAGTATCCTGAACATTGGTTCTTGGAGGGTAGATTGGAACTCTGCAAATGGCTAAAGGTTTGGTGAAAAAAGACGGATGATAAGTCAAGGGCAGTACCAATCTTAGTTAAAAAAAAAAGAAAAAGATAATCTGAAGGGCCCCATACTCAATTTGATATACAAAAGTTTTCAAAATTGTTTCAAATAATTTTTGTTTTTTAATTAAAAATTTTCTTCTTAGGAAAATTACATTTATTAGTTTTTGATTCTTTTCAAGTAGCTTTAGCATTTACTTTATAGTAAATAATAAAAATAATAAAAAAACAAAATATTTCCAGGAGAGGTCTCCTGATACATAAGTATGGAAAGGTCTCTTTTGGAGACTGATACACTGATATTAAAATGATTTTATGTGTCTTTAAGCATAATATCTTATGTCATAAAACTTGATAACATCTCACAAACTAAATTCTATGAAGTTCTTTTTTTGCCCCTAAGGTCTTTCTGCACTTTTATTTCTGGGCGAGGACTTCTTATCAATGTAATTCATTGTGTTTGCTTCTTGTTGCAATCAGCATCAGTTTTCTTTCTTAATGCCTGCCTCCTTTCTTTTTTTTTTTAAGTTAATTTTTATTGCAGTATAGTTGATTTACAATGTTGTGTTAGTTTCTGCTGTACAGCAATGCTTTGCAAATTATATTTATTTTATATCCAAACCTTGAGTTTCCTGGTCCTCTATTCATTAAGTTAGAATGAGGATGCATGGCCCCCAGGAACTGAGAATTACGGAGAAGTGGGTTGGCCACAGCAGCTGTGTCAAGAGGCAAACCTCTCCTTCCATCAGGCCTCAGGGACTTCGGATTGTTCTGGCTGCTTCTCAACCAGCCCTTCTTCTGCCTACCACAAACCCACCCATCACCACCATGGGAGCTAGGGAGGGTCCGCTTTTCGTCCCCTTAGATGTCTGTCCTCCCTGGATTTGAAAGACACCCCCCCGGAGTCTTGTGCAAAGTAAACACTACTAACTATTGCCCCATCACAAGCTGATGACTTCCAAATAGCAAATAAGTGTCCTTAAATGATCACTACTTTATACCCAGTTTAACAGAAATGTCTGTTGGGTTCACTGCCAGGTGCCACATTAACACTCAACCAAAAATTTCTCTACAGAAATAACTTCCCCAATTGGAATAGTGGTGTGTATACGGAAGAATCTATTTATGTTTCAGTTCAGTTTGAAACATTTTTGAGAAATGAGCTGAATGGATAGAATTTAAGCAATATGTGCACCTCTGGAAAGATATGGCAGATGTTAGCTCTTGAATTGGTGGAAATAGAAACGACAGATTTTCATTTCATGAGTAGACTTATTTAGGTTTTTTGATGTTATGCTGACTTTTTAGTATAATCTAGAGCAGAAGTTACTTAGCATGAACAACTCTATCCTGCTATTCAAACATTTGGTTTGAGATGTTGGCTGTTCCTTCAGCCTGCTGGATGCCTGCTTCATAGCATAGAGCTTCCTAGAAGGGATGCATTGAGTGTGCAAGAGTTCTGGCCACTGGGACAGGTGCTTTACATAGGTTACCTCCTTTAATCCTAACACAACTTTGAAACAATTGTTCTTTGCAGATGAGGAAAGGAGGCCCAGAGCAGCTAAGCTACAGGGTCCTGTAGTCCTAAGTTGTTTCTCTGGGTGTGTCTCTCATTGCCTCAACAATGCTCAGTTCTTTGTTCCCAGTTCCCTCTGAACTCGCCCTTACAGTGGACTCATCCAGTATTTTAATTAACGTCCTCCTCTTGGATAGCAAGGATGGGTCACGTTCGCTGCAGCATCCTCAGGACACAGAATATAGCTGGGAGCCTCACTGGGGCTTGGATTTGTTGAAGGAGCTGAAGCCAGATGAGAAACCAGAGCAGAAAATGCCTTCAGAGGCCAAAGAGGCATCAGCCTGGCCTGGGATGAATGGGAAAGGATTCCCAGAAATGGAACTTGCAACTCACCTGCAAGAATGGGTAGAATTTCAAGCCAGGATGTTAGCAGGAAAAGGGTAGGATTGAGAGGTGGGGGGCAAATGACGTGGTCTTTTTGTCAAAAAAAAAAAAAAAATACACAGAATTGAGTGAGGCAATTCTTTCATCCTAATGTGTCTCATTTTTCTTCTACCTTTCTAAACTCATACATGGCAATTTGGAAAAGTTGAGATTTTCTTCCTCTCAAAATAAAAATCTGATTTCATTCATCATAATAAATACAAACTTATTTAGAGTGCATTCATGGATTTTGGTCACTTAATTGAAGATATATAGTATTCATTTAATATTTTCAATTTAGCCAGATATTTTTTAATTGTCTCAGGTACTGACTTGAAAATTATATTTTCTATTTCTATTCTAAGCTTACTTACATTGCCTGTTGTTCAAATGATTCATGTTTAATTTTCTTGTAATTAAGAACATTTTACTTTTTGAAGACTGCTAAATGTTCTGAGATACTGAATCTATTGGCTCTTGATACTACAGTTAGTAGCAAAATTCTAGAGGAGGAGGTTAAGTACAAATGTATTCTTTTTTTGTTTGTTTGTTTGCTTTTTAATCTTTTAATGAGCTAGGGCAGGCTCTAAGAAAAACTGCTTCTCAGTATTCAAAATACTTAAGAGACCAGTCTCAGAACATGAACCTGCAGTCAGATGAAGGCTTCTAAGCCTTCAGGTTTTCACATTTCTGAGCTGAGCCCTCCTTACAGCTGGAGAAAATGTGGATGGAAAGAAGCTAATGTTACAAGTTGTTTCTCTCAAGGCAATTAACCTGTCTCCACCTCCTTCCCCATACATAGAGCCTTTTGATGCAAACCTGCTAGGAGTGGTGCGCTCAAAAGTAAACATTCCCCAGTTCAAAGAGGCAGTCTTAGGCTTCCCTGCTTAAAGTGAGATTGAAAGAGTTATTTGCTTTCTTGTCTCTTCAGACTAGTGAAGCAAAGCTGGAGGCTCCACGGGTTCACTTTTCCAACAGCAACCTCTTTTCAAAGATGAGCTTGCCAGGGAAAGAGATGGACTTTACGAAATCCACTAATGGAAGGTGATCCTTGGATGAGACTAGGTGACTCCACCAACTGAAGAGAGGCAAGATACTGCCCTTCTTAAGTGAGCACATTGACGTGGGCTATCAAGAAACCCAGAGTCCTTTAATAAAAAGTCTGATAATATATCAGGAAGCATCACAGATCTGCAAGATGGCAGTGGCTCACATGACAACAGCCCATCAGAGGGGGTGTCCAGGGACATCATTGCTCTCAGGGACAGGTGCATATGCTGGGAAGGGGTGCACCAGGGCACAGGCCTGTTCACTGAGACCAATGAGAACCCCCGAGAGAGAAACAGAGTGCACTGGTTTCAGATTCACTGAAATCTGGGACTCAAACTCTGCCACATACCAGAAGAGGGTGAGAGGTGCTAAAATAAATGACACAGCGTGAGGAGCGGATGCACACTGACTCAGGGAGAAGAAATGTGGTTGAGAACAGCATGGGGTGGATTGGAATGTTCCAACCCTGATCTTGGAGGCATGTGCTATTGTAAGGCAGAGAGACTTCGCCTCAACACATTTTGAATTATCCATGACATTGACGTCTGTTGACACATTTTGGTTCTGAAGTAACGAGTAATGGCAATTGTTCATTCAAGAGGTATTTAATGGATATGTATGATTTTAGGGCATTGTGCTGGGACTTGTGAAGCCTGTGACGATAGACAAGAACGGTCTGTCTCAAAGTTATTTAAAGGGTTTACTCATTATTTTCAAAGAAGTTGTGTGTGTACATGTATTTGTGTATATATGTAACACACATACATAAGTGTATACACACACACATATATATGTATACTCTTTCTAGGTTATAAAAATGTTGGTAATAAAGTTTTCCAAAAATTGTCTAGAATTTCAGATTTTGCATGAGGTTGTCTGGCATTAGTTCTTGAAAGAGACGTCTTGGTCCTTTGCTCTTTAAGAAGATAATGGATAACTTTCTAAGCACCAGAGGAAAACTGTCCTATGGTTGCAGAAGAGCTGTGAAGAAACAACTGAATCTATAAAGTAGCAAAAAAATAAAAATAAAAGGGTTCTGAGTCTCAGCTCCACCCCTGTGTAACTGTGGATGGATTTCTTAACTACCGAAGACTCAGTCTGTAAGGACAAAAGCATCTCCTTCAAAGTGTTGGGTGAGGATTACATTTTCTAACAGCTAGCCTGTGGCAGATACTCTGTAACTGTCAGTTCTTTCCCCAAGATATTTTCCCTTTGGTTGTACTTCAATACACTGGATTTGCATAGAATGAGTTTTCATGCATTGAAGATCTGACTGCCAATTGGAAAGGCCTATGAAGGGGCAGGTAGACTTCCTTGGCAATATGGCACCCAACATATTCTAAAACCTGCTCTCTTCAAAACACGTTATAATGCTGAATAAAATATTAAATGCTTTTTAAGCGCATGGCACGGGGAATTGATCAGAAGCCAAAAAAGCAAAGCAGGAGCACAAATCCAGAGAGGAAACCACTAAAGTTGCCAGTAGCCCAAGTTGCCTGGCTATTCCGGGAGGTTAGGGCTTTGAATTCAACTTAGTGGTGAGTTGATGGGTTGGATGAATCCATGTGAAACGAGGGTCTTTGAAGGCCTGTGCCCTCAGTGACAGGATGAACCAAAGTATACTCTCCCGCAAAATATAAATGACCAGGGAACTTGTCCAGATTCAGCCTTCATTCTGGGAAGAGTGGGAAGAAGTGTTCTTTGAGCATGTATTGCCATCCTGCACATGGGTTTGAGATCCTGTTCTTAGCAGGCAGGTGGTCTGCAAAACATCAAGCTGAGAGTGTGACATTCTGGTGCCAGGTTGGTGGTGACCCCAGGCACTTGGCAGGAGTAAATGGAGATCTTCTCAAGAGTAATGTACTTTTAATCTTGGCTTCAAAGAAAGTTCCAAAATTCACAAGTGAAAAAACGAAAATCAAAGAGTACGTAAGTAAATGAGGGACCATGAGCGAGAGTCTGCAGGAACAATAAACAGCAGAATGAAGCCAGAGAGATGCAGGTATTGAAATTACTGGATGAAAATATACAATGAATATGTTGAATATGTTTAAAATAAGGAAGGGGTGACTTGAAAACATAAAAAGAAAAAGAGGGTATGAAAAATGATGAGTCATATTTGAAACAGCAACAAATACATCTTCCAGAAATAAATCTGAAATGAGTAAAATTTGAAACTCAGTGCAGGGACTAAAAGCAGATTAGACAAGTTCCATTAGAGAAGTTCTACTGGAGAAGCTCCACTAGAAAAGCTGAGCAGAGAAATGGAGAGAAGCAAGTGACTCTTAGGAAATTTTGCTGACTTTAGTACAGAGATGGGAACAATGAAAAGAAGGTTGGAAACATGTACATAAAGTGAGAGGGTATAATTTAGCACACACTGAACCTGTCTTGTGGAAAGAGATGGTAAAGTGAATACAGGGTTATTCTTGTAATATTGCAGAGGTGGTGGTGGAGAATTCTCTTGAATTCATGAAACTTATGAACCCCTAGATTTAGGAAGTTGAATGAATTGCAATTAGTGTAAAAGAAACCCACCCTAGGGGCTTCCCTGGTGACACAGTGGTGAAGAATCCACCTGCCAATGCAGGGGACATGAGTTCAAGCTCTGGTCCGGGAAGATCCCACATGCCATGGAGCAACTAAGCCCGTGCACCACAACCGAGCCTGAGCTCTGGAACCCACTAGCCATAACTATTGAGCCCACATGCCGCAACTACTGAAGCCTGTGTGCTTAGAGCCAGTGCCCCGCAACAAAAGAAGCCACCGCAACGAGAAACCCGTGTGCAGCAACTAAGACCCAACACAGCCAATAAAAATAAATAAATAAATGAGTAAATAAAATTATTAAAAAAAAGAAAAAGAAAGAAACCTACCCTAGATTTACTCTACTGTAACGGCTGAAAACCAAGGATAAATGAAGCAACCTGAAAAGTAGTGGAGAGAAAAGGTGAATGAACTAAAAGGAATCACAATTAGACAAGAAGCTGGTTCTGCAACGGGGGCAGTAGGAGGTAAAAGGAAGAGCAGTCACGTGTTCAGAGGACTGGGAGAAAATAACTCAACCGGGAATTGTGTACCCAGTGGAAATGTCTTTCAGCAAAATAAAGGCATTTTTAGGCAAACAGCAACGAGAGAATCTATTACCAGCGGATCCTCACCAATGGAACTTCTCTAGGGGGTACACTCCAGAAGGAAGAAAAATGACCACAGAAAGAAGGTCAGACACAGATGAAGAATGGATGAGCAAGGAAAACACAAAACACATGGGCATCACGAACACACTGCAGAGCAGAAGATGCTTTCACAGATTCATTCATTCATCAGAGAGCCTTTCACAAATGCTTTACATGCTCAAACTATATCTTGTTTTGGCACATACGTAACAGGAAATCTGCAAAGAAATATCAGACAATAATAAACACTAAGTTTCAGATAGTGTTTACCTGCTAATTAGAAAGAAAACAAAGAACCTAGAATCAGGCCCTAATCAGAGCCTGACTGTGCAGGCACCCTGGTCTCAGACTTCCAGAACTGTGAGAAATAAATTGCTATTGTTTATTTAAAAAAAGCAGAAAGAAAGCAAGGAGAGTTTCAGTATATTTTTATGTTCTACTCCTGAAGCTCTGAGGTGAATACATGAAAGCTTATTTTATACCTTGAATGCAAATTATATACGCAAATATTCTTTGGTATGTTTGAAACATTTCTTAATATAAAAGATTTAAATATTATCTCAAAATCCACCTTGAAAATTACAGATAAAAATAAATTTTGAATAAAAATTTTCTTAATCGATATGATTCATTTCTGCAAAAGTTGGGAAAATGAGAATTGAGAGGGAAAAGGAGAGAAATGGCAATTAGAGAATACAGCACTATCTAGCAGCTCTTGAAATCAATAATTAGATAATAGATAAATGACAGGGAAGAAATTTTACCACTTGGTGATGTAATCTGTCAGAGTATTTCAGGAGACAGTTTGATCATGTGGTCTTTTGTGTTTCCTTCTTTGCCATGGCCTATAGGAAGCTCAAAGCCCAGTTTGTGCTCAGCTGGTCTGGCTTTCCCTGCAGCGGAGGCCCAGCATTGCTTTCTTCTCTTGAGGGTTCCTCAAGGCATCCCAAAGCTGGGCCATGTTCCAGCCTGGTAGGTTTGAGTAATAAACAAGAAGGAGTCTTGCAGTCAGGTCGAGGGTAAAACAGGAAGGGGTATGAAAGCCAAGTGGGGTAAAGAGTCCCTGTACTTCCTCTGTCAAAGCACTTCCCAGGCTGCACTGTCATGAACTCTTTCTTCCCCTAAACTGCATGCTCTTTGAAGGCAGGGTCCCCGTCGCTGTGGTTCTTCACCACGTAGCCAGTGGTACAGGCACAGCGGAGGGTGCCCCTGGTAGGAGTTCTATGCATAGGTGTCAAGTGAACAAATAGATGATGCATCATGGACCTGGCAATCCTGGTTTATTTTGTACATTTCCTGCTATGTATGTGCCAAGACAAGATGTGTTTTGAGTATTTGAACCCTTTATAAATGGCCCTCTGATGAGTGAATTAATCTGTGTTTTGCATCTTCTGTTTTGCATTAAATTTGTGAGGCACTGTGTTTTTTTTTATGCTTTTATTTATTTTTTTCTTTTTCTGTAATCTTCTTTTTCTTATTAGTTACCTATTTTATACATATTAGTGTATATATGTCAATCCCAATCTCGCATTTCATCCCCCCTCTTCCCTCCTTGGTGTCCATGTGTTTGTCTTCTATATCTGTTTCTCTATTCCTGCCTTGCAAATCAGTTCATCCCTACCATTTTTCTAGGTTCCACATATATGTGTTAATATACACTATTTGTTTTTCTCTTTCTGACTCACTTCACTCTGTATGGCAGTCTCTATGTCCATCCACGTTTTTGTGTGTTTTCTGAGCCCTGTTATCCCACTGCTCAGTGTAGAGGACACATGCTCACAAGCATGTGGGTGCCTGTGAAGACATGTGCATCCATGCACGTCCATACACACACCACACCCTCACCCACATCACACACCACACACACTGTACACCACACACTACACACACCATATACTACACACACCACACCCTCACCCACATCACACACCACACTCACACACCACACACACAACACACACCATATACTACACACATCACACATGGAACACAGATAACACAACACACACTACATACATATACATACCACACCACACCCACCACACACACACACACACACACACACACCCTGCACCACACCACACATACCACACAAGTCATTTACAAGCAATGCTTTCATGCCACCATCTGAGAATTCTAAAGAGAGTATCAAATGGAACATTTTATTTTGCACATGCTACCAGGTCATAAGAGAATGAGTTCATTAAAAAATAAGACATTGAGACTGAATTAGCAACAGAGAACAGAGGTGCCCTGCTGTTCAGCAAAGGGGAAAGCAACAGGAATGCCAGGCAGGACTCAGGTGCTGTGGATGGGCATCTGGGTGCTCTTCTAGGTGGCCCTTCCCACCTTCCAGAAAGGTAGCGGGGGCCTGGGGAGGTTCAGAGAGCATTTCTAAAAAGCCCTTTTGTTTACTCGAACTGTGCTGCCTCCCTGGCCCTGTGCTCGCTTGGCCGTGTGCCCTGTTTCTGGTGAGAACTCTGCCCTAAGTTCTGTTATTTCAGAACTAACCAGAACTGCTTGCTGCAGTGGCTGTATCTGTGGGCCTCAGGAGTTGGGGAAGGGGCCTGAGACTCCTGAGGTCAGAGACCCCAGGAAGGGGCACTGGGGTGACCTTCAGTGGCCTCAGCAGAGGAGGATGGGTCGTTCTCACTCAGGGAGCTTCTCAGGTGACCCCTTGTCCAGTCTCCATCGTCAAGGGAATTTATTAAATTGCTGGGACACAGGAGATTAGGAAATGGGTACATTGGTTTTGCAGAGTGGATTAACCCTCTAGATGGGACAGGTATCTGAGAACTGCTGATTTATCTACAAAACTACATCTCCCTTTCTGGTTTGTGCTTTAAGTTGCGCAGGATTTGATCAATGGGTAAAAGCCACGCAACCCGCACGGGAGTCCATGGGCAAGGTAGTCAGTGAGCAACGTGTTCACTTAGACTCTTCAAGTGCCCAGGAGAGCCCTCTCTACTAGCTTCTGGAAAGATAGGGAGTGGGGCAAAGTAGACTCCCAGTCATAGCCAAGAAGGATCTGACATTCTCTAAACAGCCCTCCCCTTCTCGCCTGTCTGCTTAAACAAGAGATCCTCTGATTCTCCTTCAAGACTTTTCTTAGCCTTTATTTGCATGCGTGAGTTAGGTGGGTGGGAAAGGGAGAAGTGAAAAGTAGAGTCTGCCTTGGCCGAACCCTCCCTAGGACAAACCTTGATCTTGGGATCATAGACTCTTAAAGTTGGAGGGGATGGAGCAGAGCAAATTATTGAGGGGTGGGTAGAAGGATGGGAGGTGGGAGGGATGGGAGGACCACAGGGAAGGACTTCCCCAGAAACCTGGTCCTGCTTCACCAGTCCTTTCAAACATGCTGTGCTCTACTGAGATCAAATCCTCAGGAACTGGGCAGTCTTCCAACTTGTCCTTAATTGTACTCTTGACAGCATGGCTTTATTATTGGTTTCTAAGTGTTGTGAATGCCAAGAAAATCAGACACCATAAAATGAAGGCTAGATTTTAAAACCAAATATGAACCATACCTTTCACGTTTATGTGTTTCCCAGTAGACAGCACATTTTTTAGATGCGTTAGGGCATTTCTCTTCATCACCACTGTATGAGGTATGCAAAAACTTATGCCCACTTTGCATATGAGAAAACTAAAACTCAGAAAGGTTAAGTAATTTGCCTCAGGTCGCACAGCTAGTCAGTGGAGGAGTCAAGACTAAGAATCAGGGCTTCCTTTCACATCAGTAATTTGGTTCTGGCCGGTCTCTGTCCCATCTGCTGCTGATGAGGACTTGACCCTGGCTCTGCTACAAGGGTACAGATAATTCACTCATTGGCCATTTTCCCCAAGTGTTCTCTCCCTTTCCCAAAAATGTTGGTCATGATTTGGATAGTTGGATATCCCTGGAAGTTGAAAAGATGAGAAATTCTGGATTGTAACCTCAAGAAAAAGTGTCTTCTGAACCATAAGGAAATGCTGTGGAAAGGAATCGAGTTTGTCACAGTCTCTTGGGTAGATAATTCAGTTCATTACATTCTCCAAGGTCAATCCATCAGTTAGAGAACCATCAGTTATCAAGTTGTGGAAAGGTAGGCACATTGTCCAAATGTCCATAGGGAAAGACTCTACTCAGAAGTTGGCATGAGGGACTTCCTGGCTGTCCAGTTGTTAAGACTTTGCCTTCCAATGCAGGGCTGTGGTCAGGGGGCTTAGATCCCACATGCCTCGCAGCCAAAAAACCAAAATGCATAAAACAGAAACAGTGTTGTAATAAATTTGATAAAGACTTTAAAAATGGTCTGCATCAAAAAAATCTTTAAAAAAAAAAATAAACAAACAAACTAAAGAAGAATTTGGCATGAAACTGTGACCAAAGAGCCTTAAATCCTGTCCCTTCTTGCCAATGCAAAGCAGGCTGGGTCCTTTTGGAAGCTAAATGCTTCCAAGAACTGGGTGACAATTTATAAGAGAAATTCTGGCACTGAAATTCAGGTGTGAATTTCACAAAAGAAGCATCTAATTTACAAGCCCAAGACGTCGCATTCTTCCTTCTTTATTGCCCTCTGTAGACATGAGAGTTTGCCTGACTGGAGTAGCTCATCTTCATCTAGGAGAGCAATAAGGAAAGGCACATCTGGATGGGTTATGACTATAGAAGTTTGCACATCAAAAATTATTTGGTTAGGTTTGGGAAGTAAATATTCTTTAAATGTGGTCCATTAGTGTGATAGCTCCATAGAAATAAAGAAATATAAAATTTTGATACCCCATTTCATGCAGTGGGGAAAATGTCCTCACATACACTGTTGTTTGTTATGAAAATAACACAGTGTTTTGGAAAGCAAAATTTAGCAATTTCTCTAAAATGTAAAATATGCCTAACTTGGGACTCAACAATGCCTCCTCTAGGAGTTTATCATAAGGATATACTTCCAGGTGAGCACAGAGAAGTCCACTCAGTGATGCTTATCTTAGCATCGTTTATAAAAGTCAGCAACTAGCAAAACCTCGACTGTCAGTCAATGGGCAATGGGTTAGATAAATGGTGAGCTAGTTTATGCCATAATAATACTACTCAGTTAATATAGAAAAAGAGATAGATCTCCATGTACTACTGTGAAGTTATCTCTACCACATATAAAGCAGAAAAAGCAAATTACAGGATACTTTTTATACTTGGTTTCTATTTTTTGCGAAAAGTAAAAAAAAAAAGGACATATATACATAATATATGTTTAAAAGATCATATGTGTATAAATAATGGACTAGAAAGAGATATACCAAATTTGAGTGGTTTTCACTTATTGGGGGAGAGAATAAGGAGAGGTTTTCTTTCTTTTTCTCTTCCATTTTTCTTCCTTCCTTCCTTCTCCCTCCCTCCCTCCTTCCCTCCCTTCCTTCCTTTTTGTACACAACCCAGTATTTTTAGTTTTTTTTTTTTTTGTCCATTGAGCAAATACTACATTCAGAACTTAAAATGTCAATAAAAATTTTAAGGAGGAAATAGCCAACCTGCCTGGGAAGCTTGCTGTATCCTAGGCAGAGCTCTAAATGCCACACACGCATAGCCTTGCGGGCTGCTCACCATGGCTCTGTAGAGTAGGCAACGGCACCATCTTATCTTGCAAGTGAGGAAGATGAGAATCAGAAAATCTACATAACCTGCCCAAGGTTACAGAGCTGGTGAGGGCAGAACAGAGACCCGACTAGGGGCTCCAGAAAAGCAGATCCATACTCTTCCCCCCTCACTATGACTCCCCCAACCATGGGTGGTCTGTGTCCAAAGGTCTACGGGGAACCCTGAAAAGGATCTGAATGGGGGACCAGGAGATTTGATTTTCCCAGAGAGAGGAGGAGTGGAGCCTTTTTGTTTTTCCCATGCAGCCCCAGAGGGGCAAGAAGAGACTTTAATTCGGGGAGGGAGGATCCACCAGAATAAGATGGTCCTGATTCTCTGAACCAGCTCGCGATGCAGTGATGGGAGAACTGAGGGACACGGCCGCTGGCATTCTCTGGGCTTCCTCTTAGGGGAAAAAACAATCTGTGAGTGGAAACATAATAGCTTCCCCACCCCAGCTCCTAAAGAAAGCCAAGGGCAGCTAGGTCTCCAAAGTGCTGTTTTCCTGGGTAAACTGTGTCAAAGGTGCGGATGGGAGAGAGGCTGCCCAATGGGCCCTGGCATCTCTTCTTCTGGGAACAGGGTTTTGGCTCTTCTACAAGTGGCCACGGGGATCTGGTTACAGCCGGCCTGAGCTGGAGTAAAGGCCAGGCCTGGGGTCAAGCAAGGCCTGAGGAGTGTCCGGAAACGAAGTCACCCTTAGCCCTCCGCCAAGTGGGACAGGTCTCAGGGCCCCCTTCCCTCACCTCCCAGAGGCCAGGACAGCCCCACCCTGCCCACTTCCAGGGACACTGAAGACCAAGGAAGTTTGAGAAAGTGAACATGTGCGGATTAGAAACTTCTAGTAAAACCACTTCGGGGCCCTGTTCCTTGACGAGGTGCACAACCTTGCTGAGACGAACTTTAATTTCCATCCCGAACTCCTTCATCCCCCGAGGCTTTTGTCTACCTGACTACACCTGGACAAGTCTTCGTCTTTGAAGATTCAACACATTTGTGACTTCCTGCAGGCAGGTTTGTCCATGTCTAGGGCAGGCAGGGGTCCTTCTGCTGCCCTGAGAATCCTGGGAGTCACCCCCAAGCCCCACAGCCCTCCCCATTCCACGGACATTGTTCTTTTTCACATCTCACTCCTCCACTCAGCTGTGAGCCCTGGAAATGCAGTGGGGTCCCCTCCCCAGCCCTGAGCTGGCACAGTCAATGGCTGTAACCTGCCTGCACTGAAAGGTAAGCTAGCTCCTCCCTGCCCAACGGAGACTGGGGTGCGAACCACCATGCTGGGCCCTGGTGTAGCATTTGTGTCCCCCTGGAGAGGGGAAAGCCTTCCAAAGGGAGCCTAGGGAGAGCGGAAGGGGCAGCCCGTGAGCGATATTAAAGGTGAAAGACCCACAAGGGATGACAAGCACCTGTTACAAAGGACACCCGTCCTGGCCGATGAACCAAACCAAAGACAGACATTTAGGAAGACGCGTTCAAACAAGGAGAGTCCTCTAGGAAGATAAATGGCAGAAAATGACTCTCTCAGCTCCTGCTTGCCCCCTTCCTAGCTGATTGGGCGCTTTTGTGCACTACACTAAATGCACGACCTGGCATGGTGTCCCCAAAATAATATTCAAACTCCGGGTGCTGAGCTCCTGCTGGAGCCAGATTCTAGATTAGCTGATTTGTATATGTTACTTTATCGCGTCTCCACATCAGTTTTATGAAACGGTGATATTGTCTTCACTTTAAAGAGGAGATAAACTGAGGCTTAAAGAGGGCATTTTCTCAAGGTCATCCGGTGAATGAGATATTGGCGTCCGATCCCACTGTGCCGGCTCTGCTTCTAACGGACATGCTACTAGGAGTCAGGAAAACAAAAGCCAAGGGAAGGAATCCCATGGTGGTCCAGTGGTTAGGACCCCGAGCTTTCCTTGTGGTGGTCTAGGCTTGATCCCTGATTGGGGAAGTAAGATCTTGGAAGCTGTGTGTTGTGGCCAAAAAAAAAACACAGAAAAAAAAAAAAAAAAAAGCCAAGGGACATCACCATCCACACTGCACAAGAAGCTAGTGGATGAGGGGAAACACACCAAGGGAAAAGAAAGTCATCATCTTCAGAAAATGGGAGATTTCAGAGGAAGGGGAGATGTCACGTGGGACATTTTACCAAACAAGCTGATGGCAAAAGCCAGCAGGTGTCTGTTTTAGGAGAAGCCGCACCCACCTGTGTGAGGGACCTGGAGGATGGGACGAGGGTGATGCAGCAGCACCTGGTCCCCTCACATGCTGTGGCAAAGGCTTCCAGACAGCTGGCAAAGATTACAAGACAGAAAGATGGGCAAGCTCTGGCCTCAGAGAACCAGGCTGTGGGGCAGACAAAGAAGAAACAACAAAGAATTCTGATTGAGCACGAAACCCAGCAGCGTCAGCAGAAATGCTCAAACCATTAAGTCTGCAAACAAAACAGGAAAGGAATGGGCTGGCCTCTAGTAAATGACGGAATAGAAGCAGCAGAATAAAAAAGAATGGAAATTTTAAATCTATTGGTTGAAACAAAGCTCCCCCTAAGTATATAAATAAGTAGTAGTTGTAAGAATTACAGAACTGTTTTTTGAGGAGTGTTGGGAGAAGCTTGTTTAGTGGTAGGAAGAAAATTATAAATATGTTTGGTTGTATATATAATATTTTATTTAAAAAAAAGCCCATTTGGAATACATTAAATAGTGACCATGTAATGAGGAAAGTCCAAGGGTCATGAGAAATATGTCACGATAGAGGGTCATGGAGGTTTCAGCTGAGGACAGTGCTTCCAAATGGAGGAGATCAGTGTTTGCTGTTTATAGATACTGCTTCTGGGTAGCCTTCTTTATGCTTAGGAGGATGTGAGTGTGTACATTGGCTTGTGCACCAGCAAGTGTGAGCACACGTAAAGAATGACTCACTGCTCTTTGCTGGTGGGTTATTCAACTCCAAGCATGTACCTGAGACTCAAGACCATCTTCAAGACTGCACTGGTAGAAAGAGAGATGAAATTCACAAGGGCCTCCTTCCTTCCGTGTATGTGTAGTGAAAACACATCACATGCTAAGCATTGAGCTGGGTTTGGGAAATACAGCCCCTGCCCTGTTGGGACTTACAGTGGGTTGGGTATATATGTGTGCACGTGCATATCTCGAGGAAGAAAGGGGTTCACAGAGTCTTGTGTTCTTCCTTCTCAGAGCAACTTCAACACTAATAAGTCTTGGAAAAATCAGACTATTGGATAGGTGGGAAGAGAGATGACCAGCTTGTTCTCCAGCTACCCCTGTTGGGCATCCTTATTCCTGTTGGTGGCTTCGTGGCCCACAAGTCCAATCCTTTGTGTACACTCATGGCTTGTGAGTCACTGAGGAGTCATAACAGTGACCCTGACCATAGCAAGGATTTATTTGCCCCTTGCAACGTGACCAGCTGGCCCATTAATTTCATAGCATTAATTTTAAAAGGAAATTAGATTCCAACCAGAGTCATCAATCTTTTAAAAATAGAGCCACAAGAAGAGAACATTGATAATCAGAATGTAATTTTCTGAGTTAGGAGGTGGTCAAGACATCAGTGTCCGGGCTCCTATATACATGTAAGGTTTCCAAGGTATTTTCTTGAATGACTTAACCAGGTCAAGCCAATGGTTTTAAGTCTAGAAAAAAGACCACTTCAAAGGGTCCTTGCTTCCTAAGATTCAGCCAAGACCCTCCTCTAGCAGCGATGAAGGGAGTGACATGTATTGAATTATAAACACCAAGTCATGGGCTGTTTTCCCAGCCAAATACATTTCTTACCAAGACAGGCCTATTTAGGACATAGGTTTCTACAGTCTTGCTGCTCAAAGTGGTTCAGTGGTGGTTAGAGAATAATCCATGTATTTACATTTATACTTTTTTTTTAAACTTGTTAATCCTTCTGTAGTCTGTCAGCTCCTAAAAAATGATGATGTTTTTCATTAAAGGAAACTGTCTTTCTCAATAATTTAATCTAAAAACAAAACCTCCCTTAACTAGCTTAAATCCTTTTAATTTAATTCTTTATTGCTTCTGTAGACTACTAAAACTGAAATATTACTTATCTAGATTTGGTTTTTTGTTCAATTCATCTCTCTTATTTTTAGTCATTCAATTGCAGGCCTTTTAAAAATACACTCCTGTTGTCTAAAGCTTCGGAGGAAAATTTGCTGCTGAGAGTAGGAATAAATATTTTTCTATGTCACCCACCTTTTTTAAGAATAATAACATGAGTAAACAGAAAACCAAGTAATGTGAGCATTTATCCTATCACTTGTAGGCCCAATTTAACTACTTTTTATTGATAATTAAGGTCTTCAACAGGTTTTGTTATACCTGTTCTTAGTTATTCAAGAGCTGTAACTATTTGTACCATCTGCCGTAATTGGTAGGAAGGAAGACAGGCTAAAGAGGACTTAAAATTAATGCACGATTTCCAGGTCTCAATAAGAACGAATGGAGTTTTTGACCAGAGCCCAATGTTGGTGAATCAAAGTTTGGTTTGGTTTCACAATTACTCCCATTGACATGAGGGATTATGCATTTAACCTTAATAATCAAATCAGAATCAAGAGGCCACTCACATACAAAGTGACCTCTATAGATCTTTATTAAAATATTTTCTCAACTGCTTGACTCTATTTTTGAATACAAAGCAAGAATTTCTTCTAAAGATACCTCTTTTTTTTCCTTTTGCAAATCAATTTCTACTAATATTATTTTCCATCATCAAGTACCTAATGTCTATATTGTCTCTTTATAATCCCAAATCCATTATACATTAAACTCCCCATATGGCTTAGGTTGTGTGAGAGATTGTGTGTCTCCAAACGCAGATTGGAATCTTCTGAAAACTCAGCAAGAATGATTCTGAAGAAGTACCTCATTTTCAACATTTCTCTATAATGTGGTTGGAATAACACATCCATCCATTTCTCTCTGGATAAGAAACCTCAGTACCTTTGTCTGTGGAAGTGCCAGCATTTCTGCTAATATCTTCATGTGTCCATTGATATAATATATATTGGAGGCAAGAAGGAAGTAAATCAATGCTGTTTATTTTCCATAGAAAGTCTTCCACCTGCCCAGTCATCTCAATGTGTTTTGACTTTTCTCCTATGATAAGGATGTCATCAGTGCACAGAAACTGTCATCTGCGAATGCCAGTTATACAAATGCTGTCAAAATAGCAAATTTAAAACATAGAAAAGGCTTCTTTGTATTTACTGGAAACACTGGAATAGAATAAATACTAAATATTGGCAAATTATCCCATGAGACTTCTGGGTTGAGATGTTTAATTTATTTTGTGGATGAGAAATATCTTGAATGTGTCATTTCACTGCTATGTCAATGGCAAATTAATTTTGTTATAGAAGAAAAAGTGACTTTTATTTTTAATTCAAAGCATCAGAAATGTCAGCAGCCTAAGCGACTGTTGGTTTAACCACATCTTCTCTAAATTGGCAACACAAGGCAATGGCCTATATTTAAGCACTGCAATTGTGGCTTTGGTTTCAGAACCATCGCACAGTTGTTAGTTACCATCCTTGAGCAGAGGAAAAAACTGCTCAGGGTAGGAAAGGAATTTGCAAACTGCCACAGCAGGATAATTTAGACTAACTTGGACCTCAGTCATGAGAGTCACACATGCCTTCTGGAATTATTTGGCCAAGTTTGTCTTGGTTAGATCAACAAGAAAAGACTGCTCTGTTTTTTTGTTTTGTTTTGTTTTTTAATTAAAAAGACAGAGAAATAAGAACAGGCATTTAAAAATTTAATGCCTGGCAAAGTTTTCAAGTGGAAAACACCTCAGCTGGAAACGTGAATTTTGAAGACTAACTTTTGGGTTTCACTGTCTTTCAACCTACCCACAGTGATCACCTACAGTGATTGTAGCACAAAGTTTTGGAATCAAGATTTGTGTTTTGTGTCACACCATAATTATGCCATCATGACACGTTACCTCTTTTTGCCTCATTTTTTTTTACAGCCATAAAATAGGCTCTGTGTTTCCAAGGTGATGTGTGATCAAGGTGGCAATGACAATGTTGTTTCCATTCATTCATTCAAATAACCCAGAAATCCCACTCCAAGCCTCTATGCTGGAGTAATTCTTACATACGTGCATGAGAAGACACAAACAAGAATATTCTTGGCTAAAAAATGTAAGCATATAAAAGAATACCTAAATTTCTAACACCAGGAGAATGGATTGTAAGTGGGACGCATGTATGTATATATGTTTGTGTGTTTGAGAACATGCAACACAAAAACAATGTAATACAATTTGGGAGCAAAACCTATGTATCAACATGGATATATGTCCAGACACAGAGTATTGAATGAAAATAACAATTTGAAGAAGGATACATAGCTGTAGTACCATTTATTTGGCGTTTGTATGCAAGTTCATAGTTTGTTGTGTTTTAGAAAAGTATGTAGCAAAGCTATAATGAAATGCATGGGAATGAGAAACACCAAATCTGGGGCATGGTTCTTTCCATGAGGCTGGGAGGAAAATGATATCAAGAGACATAATGACTGGGTAATGTTTAATTGCTAATGCTCATTGGATAGTAAGCACAAGAGTCATTATTGTGTTATAGTTATTAATTAATTTTATTGACTAATCAATAAGATATATTTCATTCTACCTTTCTTTATTCCTTTTTGTACATATGAAACATTAACTTTCTTCCAAAAGTCACGAAAAGGAGGTAAATGGGGTGAGGAGCTGGAGACAGATTCTTTCTAGATGCTTAATAGAGAAAGCAGCCTGTTGTAAAGGTGAGAAGCAGAGTTTAATCATTAGCAAGGTTACCTGTTTGATTTTGAGGGAAAAAGTAAAGAAGCCAGTGGGAAGAGAAAGACTTACTGCTATTCTATTAAGAGTGATGATTTACATGGCAGGGTGACTGAGTAGGTTGCAGAGAATGGAAATAGGGAGGCAGATGGAAAGGTTGATTTGTAATGAAGAATGAGCAGCATTTCCTCTGAGGCTGGAATGGAGTTAAAGATGGAATCAGAGGGAGTGAAGTCCTTTGACATTCAGAAGAAATTAGCTAAGGAAACTCACACTGGATGTTGTTGATTTCATCAAATAAAGAAGGAGTCCTAGCCCCAAGTCTCACGTTGTTTTCCCTTTTTTATGCCCTGTCCCATCACTGTCTCAGAAAAATCTATGTACCTATTGGTCCTTTCCACAATCTTCCCACCACCACCACTAAATTCTTTGAAGGGAGGTGCAGTGCATGCTTTTTTTACTTTGGTATCTTCAGCATCTTCATACTCATTCAGAACATATAAGAGATGGTCAAAAAACCTTTGCTAAATGAGTAAAAGGCAAGAGGTAGTATTAAGATTGGGTTTCAAGAGAGAAAAGGCAAGCTACAGCTTCGTTGGAAAATATACACAAGCTCTACAGCCCAAAGGAATGAAAGATTTATGGATTGGAACCCAGACTGCACCATGCAAGGGTCAGGTCTGCAAATGCCTGTGACTTTCTTCAGTGACACACTGAAGTCTAAAATCAAGAACTGAAAAGGGACTTTGGAAGTGAGCTGGGACTGTGGTTGGCTGGGCTGTCTCAAGAGTAGGTCAAAGGAGCCTTGAGGCTCTGGGTTGAGCGTGAGAGCTAAGTTGAAATGTCTGACCACAGAACGTCAGCTGGTTGGGGCTTAGGAGTAGCAAGTGGGAAAAACGAAGTGAAGCAGAAATGGGGAAGATACATACTGGAGGCCCCATTTGGGACAAAGAGCATGAACGTCAGAGGTGGCGGCTGAACTGGTAGGTGACTGTGAATAAAGCTGGATATCAGCGGAGTCATCCGGGTTACGGAAAATAAAATTGTGCCTCAGCCACTAAGGTTGACCTGGAAGAGGGTGATGATGGGGGAGGGGCTCTGTAGAGCTGACCAGATGGCAGGGACATTAGAAGGAAAGTGGAGTGAAGCTCACAGACCAGTGGGAAGCAAAGAAAAGGCAGATTATTCTTTCCGTTGTCCATCAAAGATGTTAACTTTCTAGACATATGATGGGGTTAATAAAAGCACAGAGAACTAGCACTAAGAATAAAGTCACTGCATGCAGCTGAGAACTGCATGCAATGAGGACCACGACAAAATGGACACTGATAGCTTCACCTCTCAATATGGTCTGCATCACCTCATTTTCTATCCACACACGACCTAATTGTGCTGACTTTTTCACACATTTCACCTGACCATCTAAACTTCCATTTCAGAATAAATGCACCCATCTGATATAAGAATGAACTAACATGGTTAAAAAAAAAAAGGTAAACATGGACCTGCGTATTGTTTCTATAAATATTATTATGTAACAATAAATATTTGGGAGTAATAAGTAATTGTGTCAATAAATAATTGGGAGAAAACAGCTCTAGTTTATCATTTTGTAACACAAGAAGCAAATTAACTGAACTTCCAGGTTTGTTTATCAAAGGCAGAAAACATTACATAGCCATGGAGCCCTTAAAAAAGCATTGACTCAGATTTTTAAAGTGAGACAAGTGGTTTCCATATTAAAAATATATAAAACAGCACCCACATCCAAACACTATGAGCCGAAGGGACTGTGAGAACGACTTTGCAAAGCCATGTTCAGATCTGCCGGTGGGATGTGGTCCTTGCAGCTTCCTGGCTAAAATTCAGCTCACGGAAATACAGTCAATAGACGCAGCCTGTCTTCAACAGCCCTTAACTATAACCTGATGTTAAAAACAATCTAACTAAGGATGATTAGGAAAAAAATATTGACGCCTATGATTCATAGTGGGGGCCAAAGGGGCAGGAAAGTTTTGAAGGACAAATTAATCTAAATGCGTGTGCATTTAGTTTGGTCCATGTAAGATGATACCTGTTGTTTAGAGATTCCAAAAGATGGTCACGTACAGTCAAATTGTTTGGTACCCGCAAGAAGGTTAAGCAATTCTTCCCTCCTCCTGCAATTCTTTTCCTTTTGCAAAGCTAAAGGATATACAGTCTTAAAATGGAGCGACCCACAGTATTTCTAATAAAATGCTAAGTACCCTCCACCGCTAAATAAGAAGAATAGTCAGGGAGAAATTGGGTCTTTAAAATGCTGCTTCATGTATCCACGGAGCATGCATCTTCTAGCAATCTGACAGCAATGGCTAGCCTAAAACGGGGCAATCATTTCTCAGAGAGCCATGTTTACCTAATTAAGAGCTTCTCTGTGGTCCCCAGTTACTTAATTGTGTCATTAGCGGCAGTTTTGACATGAAGAGCAACTTGTGTCTAGAGCACCAGCCTGGCCTCCGATAGGGAAGCCCAGCAGAGCGGCTCCCAGGGGGTCTGGCAGCAGCCTGCTGCAGTATGGACAGCGCAAAATAGAATAATTGGTCCCCAGAGGGGCTGTCTCTTCAGCTGCCAGTAGGGATTGCTTTTTTCCTGGTGATTTAAAAGCCAAGCCTCCATGACTCCTCTGCTGACTATTAACTTGTGGCTCTGGTACGCAGCGACTCCTGGGAGGCATTAGGTCCCGGCAATTGTCACCGCTGTCCTCTTTGCTGTCCTGCCATTTATGACAGCACGAAATCGACAGTCCTGATCAAGAGAATAATGTGGTCAAGCTTCCTGGTAGTCGGACTGATAAAATGTGCAGTGTACCATAGAGGTATCCAACTGCGCAGGATCACAGGGGTTAAACTTCAGACTCCGGTCAAAAGGATGCTTTGCCCTTCTGTAACGTAAAATAGCAAAGGGCCAGAATTGACCGTGACCATCAGGGAAGTCAGGTGGGAGCCTCCTGCTGCTCCTTCCTTTCTCCAGCAGCAAGAAGAGAAGAAAAAGAGTGGTTACCAGTGAGGACAGGGATGGGAGAGGGGCAACATGAGGTAGGGAATTAAGAGGTACAAACTATTATGTATAAAATAAGCTTCAAGGATATATGGTACAACACGGAATACAGCCAATTTTTTTATAGTAACTTTAAATGGGTTATGATTTTTATAACTTGTGACTCACTATATTGTATACCTGTAACATATATTATACATCAACTATACATCAGTTAAGAAATAAAAATTGGACTTTTACATGCTTATATGATTCTCTCTTGATTTGTACCTGAATCTGAGGGAAAAATATTTGCTAAACGAATCACAATCTCAAAAAAAAAAAGAAAAAAGAAAAAGAAAAAAAAGAAAAGAAAAAGAAAGAAAGAAAGAAAAAGAAAAAAGAAAAAGAAAAAAGAAAAAGAAAAAGAGTGAATGCAAGTGCTCAAGAAGATTTCCCTAGGGGGAAAAATATCAACTACTTCTAGAATTTTTTTTTGTTTTTAAGTTTTTTCTTATTGAGATATAATTCACAGAGAATAAATTCACCCTTTCAAAGTGTGCAATTCAATGGTTTTAGTATATTCACAAAGTTGTGTAACCATACCACTGCCTAATTCTAGAACATTTTTATTACCCCTAAAAGAAACCCCTTACCCATTAGCAGTTACTTCCAATTCCTTCCTGCCCTGAGTCCCCAGCAACCACTAATCTAGTTTCTGACTCTATGGATTTGCCTGTTTCAGATATTTCTAGAACGGTTTTTGATGAAAGAGTTTTTAGATATCTAATATGGACTCTAGTAGGCAAGTATTAAAAGAACAACATCTAAACTGGAGGGAAAAGGAACCTATGACTAGGACTTCAAAAAAATAATCACAGAACAGCACAAAGATGGTCATGAATATATCAACCTACATCTTTCTCTTCCTATTTTCTATTGTCATAGAACCTTCAACTACATTGTGTTAGTTGGCAGCCTTTTTCTTTAGGCTAGCATAGTGATGATTTGTTGAGGAAATAGATATTTTCATTTGCATTTTGAGTCTCTATTTTGAAGCCTTTTAATTCAAGACTGTATACCTCTGTCTGTAAAAAAGGAAAAAAAAAACATGCTTTTTGGAAGGTGTCTTAAAAAGAAAAACATAAACAAAAATCTTTTAATAAAATTTTACTTTCTTAAAAAGCATAAAGGATTCAGATTTACTTAGCCTAGGCAGCTAATTGAAAATAAGCTACTATATATGTATAGATGAAGCAGCCCTTTGTTATATATTCTAGGACACAAACTTCTTAGTTTGTGTTACTGAAATAATTTTAGGATGCATCATTTCACCCCTATTTTCTCAAAATTGAATTATAACTATTGGTCCAATTTTGCCTTTGGGTTTCCCAGTAGAGCCTTGGGCTCTGAATTCTAGAAAAACTGTTGCCTTAATGGCAAGACAATGCCAAAGTTTTACTTTAAGAAGAGCTGCTTGGAGCATCTTACATTAATGGTTCCTTGAGAGGGAAATGTTTGCTACTAATTAAAGCTGCTTCACTTCATTGCAAGTCAACTTTGTTCAGAAGCTTAGCCTTGGTTCTCCCAGAAAACAAAGTGTGAGATGAGGGCTTGTATGTAGCTTATTTGGGGAAAAGATCACAAGGAACAGAAGTGGGAGACTGGACAGAGGGAAATGGAAGGAAGAAATATCCACCCAAAGTTACATTATTGAGCTAAACCCAGAAAGCAAGCAACATCAGTACAGCTGAGGCAAGATGCTGTCAGGCTATAGCTGTGTGCAGATGGTTGCTGCAAAAAATGCCTGGAGTAACAAGGAGTTGTAAGAGCTGTTCAGTAAAGAGTATCCCAATTTTACACACGTGATGAATCCTTAAGGGATTGCGAAGGATGAACCGTAGTTCTCTGTATATGGAGGATCTGTGTCTACATAGAATTTCAAACAAGAAGAAAATTTTTCAGTCAGTGCAGCTTTAGAAGCTCTCGTATTGTTCTGGCCACAAAGATAGTAGATGTCAGAGGATCAGTACAGGGATCATGGCCAGGAAAGAAGCCTCTTGTTTTTGAGACACAAAGATGGGGACACCAGAAGTGGGGGCTGGGATAAAGAAGCAGGAACCCCAGGGTGGAGCAGCCAAGATCCAGATGGGACCCCAGGAGGGAGTCTCCTCTTCTTTTGGTCAGATCAGATAAGGAGAAGGTCAGCTTCTCAGTGAGGATGAATCAAAACACACCCTTGGGCTTTCTTAAAGATGGTGGAGGGCTGTGTAGCTCTCATTCCAGAGTTCAGTTTCAGTTATCTTCAACACAACACTTTGTTAGTCTCATGAAGGCTGGCATTAAACAATCCTCAGTTTGTTAAAATAACACCCGAGTCGAATGGGCTACACCTGATTAAGAGAAATAATATTCTTTTGTTTTTCAAACACTGCTACTGGAGGAGTAAATTGGATGAGCTTTCCGGAGGAGGGCAATTTGACAGTAGAAACCAAAACCTTAAAAATGTATATATCTACTTTTGAGAACTGATCCTAAGAAAACAAGCAAGTATACTCACAAATATGTGTGTGTATATATATATGGGTGGTTATTAAAATGTAGTTAATAACATTGAAAACAACATAGTTAATAACTGGGGAATAGTTAATAAACCTTTGGTATAGTCAGAAAATGAAATACCAGGAAGTTATCAAAAACTATGGTGTAAATGTATACATATTAACATAGAAAGATGACGACAATACAGTTAAATAACAAAACAAGTTAACAAACCACATGATTCCATTTACTTAAAACTGCATATGCTTAGAGATGTATCTAGACACATATTTACCAGATGTTTAACTGTGCCCATCTCTAAGTAGCACTGTTTCAGGAGATTTTTTTCTCCTATGTAGTGTATGCATCATTTGGGGTTTTATAAGTCATACTCTTATTTTTTGCAATCTGAAAAAAACAGTAAAGATATTTTCATTTTCAGGAAAATAGATTCTAGTTCTTAGTTCGAGCAAAAACATGTGGGTAGCTCCTACCTTACCAAATTTAGTCTGGGTGTGTTACTTGCTACAACAACATGAAATAATTAGCTGACTCAGGGTGTATTTCCACTCTACTGACACATAAGGTTTTGGCTGTTTTACCTTGGGGTGAATTGCGGAAGATTTGCCAAGACTCTAGATTCTTGTGAGCAAAAAAACTAATTTACCAAAAATCTGAGGACTCATCTTTCTGCATGTTGTCAGAGGGCTCACCGGTGTTCCCAGTATACTGATCAGCCAGCCCCAAAAACTTGTTCTTGGTTTGCTCAGAGTACAAGTGAGTTATTCACATTGAGAGACTGGCGTTTGGGACACAGAAAATAAGATCAGTATCAAGGGACGATTCCCCTGTGATTCTCTAAACATCATTCTTCCTCCTTAATTGTCTCCCAGTATTTGCTAGGTTCATCTGAGGTTCATTCCTTAACTGTCTACTTTATTAGAGATATGATTCAATTTATTAATGACTGCATTGGTTTAAAATATTTTATGCAATATATCCAACAGCATATGGTGAGAATATGCAGACTATAGATCATATGCTGATAAAGTATATTTTGTCAATCTATTAATTAGATGAATACATTAATGAATTAGATTAATCTGCCAACTAATTAATAAGCTTGTCAGAGCTTCACTGCTGTAAGGCTAATGATTGTCTTACTGATAGCTTAGAAGCACATATACCTTCTCATTCATCAAAGACAATAATTTTCTCCTCAAATAATTACATTGTATTCTAATTCTCTGTTAATTGGTAATTCATATGTGATAGTTACAGAAAGTCTTGATGAAAGAAATATGCCTTTCCTTCTTGATGTCAGCTAAAGAATTCACTGCATGTTGTCACATATATGTCTACAAGTGGCTTTGCAAGTATTCTCTCTTCAAGTCCATATCTTTTTCCTCCCCAGTTATGGATAAAATCATTCACTGTATTCTGAGTTCTGGAAGAACTAGGACTGTACCTTGGAATCCCCAATGCTTAGTGCATGTCCTGCACCCTGGAACCTTCCACTCAGGATACAAACATGAATGATTGAAACCCCTGTATGTCCACCCCAGGATGAGGCTGGACACCCAAGATGCTGGCAGGCGACCGGAGATTTGGAGAGGAACACGAGTGGCTTCTTAACACAGGACTTTGCCAGGAGGTGGCCTGGTGAGAGAATCAGCTGCTGATGCCCTTTTCTGACTTGCACTTGACAGTGGGCTTCTTCCCGCACACTAGCAATGCCAACCTTGGATGGACCGAAGGAGAAACTCACAGCTGGGTGTCTGGAGGGGACTCTGTCTCTGGCACGGCCTCTGGGGCTTAAATTTTGTTTGCCTTTGTTGCTTTTATTGTCTCTAGAATACAAAGGTTTTGACAAACAGCTTTAGGCTATTTTAATCTTAGTGACTTTTCTTTTAATTCGAGAAACTTTTCAAAAAGCATTTAGTTTTGTCTTTACATATGGTACCCGAATTTACGTCTCTTCCTTTGATTTTTAGGAGTATTTAAAATTATATAGATTCATAAGCCTTACCTCCAGAGATTCTAATTATTAGGTGAATCTGGGTTGGGCCTCAGAGTTCCTTACTCATTACAAAGCAGCCCAAGTGACTCTCAGAGATGGTCGAGTTTCACAACAACTGACTGTCGTTCAGTCTCAAAGAATGGGAAAACCTAGTCCTGGACTTATGAAATTTCCTGGCACCAGGCAATCCTCCTCATCTGTGATTTGTAATTCCAAAATTTATTAAGAACATAAATATGTATCAGTTACTGCTTGGCCCTGGGCACAGAGACAATATGATGGGAAAGAGAAAAAATCAGGTAGAAAGTCAAACTCCAAGGATGAGGCCTTGAGTCAATCAGTGTTGTTACGTTTACCAAAAGAAACAGGTTCCCTGAAAATTTCTAAATGATCCTTCGGGCAAGGTAAATTGAGCATTTTAACTAGGATATAACTTACTTGCATCTTTTCAGAAAAATGGCTTCCACATATGGTAAACAATGGAACCACATCTTTTCTTTCAAACAAAAATATCACCTAGAACTCTATACGTATTACACCCAAGTGGGGTTTTATTATTCAACCTGTATTTAAAGTGTTCTGGTTTGTAATTTTTTTGGAGGACCCTTCTTCCCTTTCCACTTGTTTTAACATAAACAGATATGCTTAAAGCTCCTTTCTGAGCATCTCTTCCAATCTCTTACAGGTTCAGTGGGTGAGGTTGGGAGACAGAGGAGATGGAGCTGGGCAGGTGTGATGGGGCCCCATCCTGTCTCAATTCTGGGATCTGCCTGCTCTCTGCCTTGTCATCAACTTAGCCCAACAAGGAAGTCCCGCCCCTGGCTGCCTCCATACCTTCTCTGATGGGTGGATCAATCCAATTCTGGGGTTCAGTGTCAAGAATCCAATACTGGGGTACAGTATTAAGTTATAGCAACGCACTTCAGCTTCCTTTTTCAACCTCACACTTGTCCATCAGTGATGAATGTTGCAGCACTTTCATCATTGTGGGTCTGACTCCTGTTCTCATCTCTCACTTTGCTCAGGAAAAACAAGAATACTTTCTCACTCTCCTCCAATCCTAAATAACTATATCTACTCACTACAAGGTCAGTTTGTGAGAATGGTACAGGCTGCTCTGATAAATCAGAATTATAACTAAATGTTGGCAGTGTCGTGGTTAACAGCACAGAGGCGAACCTCATGGTCTCTGCCATTCATCAGGTGTTTGACCTCAGGAAAACCACTGCCTCTCCCCATAACTTGCTTTCCTCATCTGTAAAATGGAACCTTTCTTTCAGGATTATTGTGAAGCTTATGCAAGTTGATATTTGTGAGTAAAATATTTACGATAGTGTTTGTCATGTGCTAAACATCTCATGAGTGCTTGCTGGTGTTACTATTTCCTTCTTTTGGTTGATATTGTTTTATTGCACAACATAGACAAAACATTTTGACTCCCAACACAGAAATAGTTAGGAAATATCATTTCTCTTTCTTTCTCCTGTTTTGGAAAAAAATAATAATCTGATTTTTTATTGTATCAGGACCCTTGCCCACTAAACCAAGGTGTCTGGAGACACTTCAGTCCAAGGTCAGCCTCAAATTAGTGAACATCCCAGAGTAAAGGAATAATAAGTGTATCAAAACTCAGTAGATAGCATACCTGAATGCTCATGTTTATTATAGAGCTTACGTTTGAAATCCTTTCACATAAAAATTGAATTAAATATGAAAATCCTGAAGTACTTTCTTGGAACATAGTTTGAGAACCAGTGCTCTGGACTGCACCTGATTAAACTGATCCTCCAGTCTGCAAGGCAAGGCTTAGAAAGGTTTATTAAATAGAGTTTTAAAATTCTAATCAGTTACACACACACACACACACACACAAAACCCTCAATCCCCACGCCCCCTACTTTGGCAGCTACAAATTCAAAATTGAAGCTTAAGATCACACCATGGGAGAATAGACAAGCCCTCTCTGAGTTACTGCTTCCATTTCTGGCAGCTCTGCTGAGTTCACACAACTCCGAGGGGCTCCATTCATGTTGCCTAAATATAACTAGTGCCCCCAAATGGTTGGAGGAAATGGTTTTCACGAGTTCTTCTGGTCACTTCCCTGGGGCTTTTGTGGCTATGCTTGGAGATTTGACCAATGTTGTTATCTCTTGTGGTGAGCAGAACGATGGCCTCTCAAATATTTCCACATCCTAATCTCTAGAATATGTATATATATAATATATAATATAACATGTATATATATACATGTTATCTTAAAACTTGGCAAAAAGGACTTTGTACCTGTGATTAAGTTAAAGACCAAAAGATGAGGAGAGGATTGTGGATGATTCAGGCAAGTCCAATTCAATCATGAGTGTCATTAAAAGCAGAACAATCTTCCTGGTTGTGATAGGCAGGAGAGGAGACTAAAGAACAATGGCCAGAGAGATGTAACCTTGCTGGTTTCAAAGATGGAGGAAGGGACCACGAGCAAAGGGATGCAGGTGTCCTCTAGAGATGAGAAAAGGCAAAGAAACAAATTCTCCCATTGAAACTTCTGCAAGGACGGTAGCTCTGCTGATGTCCTAATTTTACTCCAGGAGACCCTGCATTGCACTTCTGACCTCCAGGACTGTAAGATAACAAATTTGAGTTGTTTTAACCCACTAAGTTTGTGGTAATTTGTTATGGTAGCAATAGAAAATTTTAGCAACTCTTCAGTGAGTTTCTCTTTAAGTGTAAAAAACAAAACAAGACAAAACAAACAGAAAATCCCATATCCTTCTTGACAAACTGGACCTGATTTAAGTGTAGGTAGTCCTCCACTCAAGAAAGATGTTTGGTTTTTTTTCAGAACCTACTGGATGCTAGATTCTGTGTTACACTTAGCAACACAGAGATGAAAAGAACGGGAAGGCTTCTCCTGAGAAGTCAACTGTCTGCTTGGGAGAAACAAATTCCTCCTTCCTCTCCTTCTTCCCCATTCACTGCGCAAAGTGTACACACCTGGAGGTTTCTAGACATTAATTTAATTGATTCTCCAACAATTGTGGTAGGTAGTAATATTATAATTATTGTTGTCTTACTGATGGGAAAACTGAAACACAGATAGATGAAGAGCTTGCCAAGGTTATGCAGTAATAAATGGTGGAGTCTGGATACAGTCCCACGCAGCCTGGCTCTACAGAGCCCATGGCATTGAGTGTTACAACACCCTGCCTGACATATAAATAATATACAAATACTATCAATGCCAAGGTGATAAAAACAACAGAGATAAGAGAGAGGGCATGTTATGCCAGAGTGCTATGGGATATCAAAGTGAGAGTCTGTTGAAGGAGATGGAAAGTGCTTGTTGAAATGGTAACATTCTACCTTAATATGAATTAATAACGCTACCTAACATTTGCTCTTTACCTATGTATCAGTTAGCTATTGCTGCCTGACACTCTGGAACTTAATGGCTTAAAATAATAAGTATTGCTTGTTCATACTCATCAGTCTATGGGTCATCCAGATGGTTCTCCTGGAATGTGCAGGACACAATCATGCATCTGTGATCTAGTGAGATCCAGGTGGACAGCTCTGCTGATCTAGGCTGGGCTTCCTCAGATGTTGGGGTCAGCTGGCTATAGACTGGGCTGCCTCAGTCTCCCTCACGGAGTCTGTGCTCCAGCCTGCTGGCCCAAGCTTGTTCACATGGAGGTGGCAGGGTTCCTTGAAAGGCAGGAAATCAGCATGGCACTGCTTCTGCTGTTTTCAACAGGATAGAGCAAGGCATGGAACTTAAGGGAATCCAAGTGGAAAAGTTTCAAGAGAACACAGATGCTACCTCTCATGGGAAAAACTTCAAGGCACAATGCAAAAGGACATGGACATGGAATGGTAGAAAATTGGGAACATTTTTGCTATCAGTCAACCACAGCACACATCGGTTTCTTTAACCCTCATAGGAAATCTCTGATGTGGGTAGTATCGTGCACTCATTTGCTAGCTGAGTAAACTTCAGAGCCAGCATTGGCACTAGGAGCCCCCTGATGCCACAGTGTGAAGGTAGACACGGGGAAACAGTATGTGCACCCAAAGCTCACAGTGGAGACAGAGGAGGGGGTGCAAGGATTCTCTGGCACTCGGTCCAGCAGGAATACAGTTACATGCTATGGAGGGTTAGGAGGCTGGGAAGGAGAACAGGAATCAGAATGAGGTACCAGGCAGAAGGAACCGAGGGTGGAGAGAACCATGAAAAGTTAAGAGTCTGCTGCAACCCAGGAGAGAAATGATAAGTGACTGAACCAAGGCAGCAGCTGGGAACTTTGATTAGAGGAGAGAATTGAGAGACAGTTAAGAGGTAGAGTGGAAACAATGTGGCCACTGCTGGATGTAGGGGGCGAGAGAGAGGGAGGATTTGAAGAGCATGACTGATGGGGCTGCAGTTCACAAAATAGGGAATTGAGAAAACAAGTTTGCAGGGTTTGGAAAGATGGGAGGATGTAGGCAGGTGGGGACAACTCATTCACCATTTACCTAATAAATGTTTTGGTGCCATTATGTGCAGGTACTCTTTTAGGCACTTGAGATACATCAGGTACAAGACAGATACAAATCTGTGCCTCCTGGAACTTTTATTTTAGTGTAGAGAGACTAACAGCATTCACCAAAAACATAACGAAGAAGCAATTTTTGTAGTGTGAAAAAGGGTTACAATTACCATGCATATTAATTACCTCTTGCCCCTGTAATAAAATTACCACAAAGTGGATGGCATAAAACAGAAACGTATTTTCATGCAGTTCTGAAGACCAAAAGTCCGAAGTCAATATCATTGGGGTAAAATCAAGGTGTCAGCACGGCTCCCTCTGGAGTCTCTGGGGGAGAGTTCATTCCTTGTCTCTGGAGGCTAGTTTTCTAGTTTCTGGTGGCTGCCAGCATCCCTTGGCTTGTGGCTGCATCCCTCCCATCTCTGCCTCCAGGGTCACGTTGCCTTCTCCCCTTCTGTCTATACAAAATCCCCCTCTCATAAATACTTGTGATCACATTAGGGGCCCACCTAGATAATCCAGGATAATCTCTCCATCTCAAATGCCTTAATTTAATCACACCTGCTAAGGCTTTGCCATATAAAGTAACATCTTCACAGATTCTAGTAAATAGGATGCAGACATCTATTTTTTTTTTTTTTTCAGGGAAGAGTATTATTCAGCCCACTAAACTATGGCTCAAAGGAAATGCAAAGCAGGGTGTGTGGGAGCAGGAGTGCTGGGAATTGGAAAGGTCGTCTTGAGCAATAAGATGAGATGGTCCAGGACTTATTGTGGAAGCGACAACCAAGGATGACTGGGGGAAAACATTCTAAGCAGATGCAAGTGCAAGGGCAGTGATGGGGAGTGCAGCAGTGTGGCGCAGGCGGAGGAAGTGAGGGCAGAGGAGGACCAGTGAGGGCACAGGAGTGACACGATGAAGCCTATTTTAGATGGATCAAGGGGATCATGGAAACTCCAAATCTTGGGCTGGATGGAGGAAAGGTTTTAAGTATTTAAAGGGGAGGTGAGGTTATAATCTGAGATGAGGTCAACCCGGAGAAATCTGTAGAAATGAAAAGAACAGAAGTCAGGGGACACAACCATATGGCAAACCAATGTTTAAGGGACAGCTGACTTTAAGCTCACCTGTCTACAGAAATCTGGATTTTCAAAAGCAAAGTACTGGTCTCTTTTTTCGGGTAGCCTTCAAGCTAGGCTAGACTCTGATCTAGATTCATGGAAAGCTGCAGAGGTGCACAGAAGGACTAAATACCCTCTCCTTCCTGAGCCACTTTCCTGGTCACCACTGAGTCACACATTTCTTCAGCAGTTTTGCATCCTGACCTCCAGGATGCCTACTACTCTAGGCCAGCATCCTGTACTTGTTGGGTAAAAGAGTTCATTAGCTATGTTAGTTTTGACTACCAGGATTGATTATGATTCTACCACAGGAAATCAAGACAGGAAATGGCGTTTTCTAATGGGCTGATTCTCTAAGAAGAGCTGCACAAAAATAGGAAAATGCCTGGTTGAAATTCACCTATTGTCATAATCTACTTACATGACAGTGTTGGAAGACTAGGTATAATTTGGCTAACCATTATTATTAAGGAATCAGAATTACTATTCAGGTGATAAGAAGCCTTATTTGTCACAATTAAAATAAATATTTCATGAAATATTTTATAGATCTTCTTGAAAGATATATCTCTATTTGCATTGATTTCTTAATTTTTTTTTTTAATTTTTATGGGGTATAGTTGATTTACAATGTTGTTGCATTTATTTTTTTTTCTTACTTCTGGTCTTTACAATATATCCATACTTTGTGATGACATACATAACTTGTGAATTTGGGGGAATAAAAATTGTATGTTAGAGCGAGATTTTATTCCACTGTTGTTTGTGTCACATTCTTGTTTAGTATGAATGAACAAACATAGAGAGTGATGTTTGACTTATTCCAGTATTCACGCCCTCCCATTACCTCTGGACCCCCATTGGATTATTTAATATATATGTGATAACTATCCCAGACTTCTAATGTTGCCCCAAACCCTGTATCTTACTCCTGCTGCCAAATTCACAGTGGATTGAAGCTATCTTTACACAGATTAGTTCTAATATTGTCACGGATCATAAGCAAGTCAAACGTATTTAACTAACTTGATGTAGCTGTAAGATGCCATAATCAACAAGAAGACACCTACTCTCCACTCAGTTGAGGCCTCAGCTATGTTATGAAGACCTGGAGCTATCCTTATGAAGTGGCTGAAACTGTTGTGTAATTACACTCAAAAATATCAGCTCAGCATCAATCACGCCCACACAAAAAGTCATTGTATTGGGTTGACAGTTTTCAGCATTGAATGGAAACTGAAACTAACCTTGATCCGTCACTCAAATCTTTCAGCTACGTGAGTCTATGGTTTATAGCTATTTTCTTCCCATAATAGTATTTAGCCTCATGTTGGCCACTTTTATGATTGAGATAGTCACCTGAAAACTCTTGCCATTAAAAAATTTCAGACCAAGTTAACTTTTCCCATATTTTATGAGCTCCCCACTGTGTACATGTACAGGAGTGTAGGTCAAGGTTGTGGTCTGTCCGCACCTTCACATCCCAACTTTTCTCGAAGTACCACTGTGGACCATTTCTAAATAAAGGAGGTACGTACACATTCTAAGATGCAAATCAGGCTTCCATCAAAGTGTGGCCCCTGCTCTACTTGCTTGTGGGTCATCCTAAGCATTGGCTCCCAACTTTGCTGCTCATTAGAACCATCTGAGAGCCTTTAGAGATATCACAGGTCATCCCTTGCCCCAGGCCAGCTGGCTGACAATTGGGGATTGGGGGAGAGGGTAGGATTTGACTCCCCAGGTGATTTTGAAGCACGAGAGAGTTAACGATTGACATAAAGCATATGGAGCCTCTTTTCAATCAATATCATGTCCAAGGCTTCAACCGTAATTTGACTATGATCCATGACTTTCCAAAAGTTTACTTCAGATTTCTTACATTTGAGAAAGACTATCTGGGACTTCCCTGGTGGCGCAGTGGTTAAGAATCCATCTGCCAAGGCAGGGGACACGGGTTCAGTCCCTGGTCTGGGAAGATCCCACATGCTGCAGAGAAACTAAGCCCCTGTGCCACAACTACTGAGCCCATGTGCCACAACCACTGAAGCCCTCATACCTCGAGCCCATTCTACGCAACAAGAGAAGCCACCACAATGAGAAGCCCGCGCGTCACAATGAGAAGCCTGCGTACCGCAACGAAGAGTAGCCCCCACTAGCCACAACTAGAGAAAGCCCGCACGTAGCAACAAAGACCCAAGGCAGCCATAAATAAATAAATAAATTTTTTTCTTTATAAAGAAGAAAAAGGAAGACTATCTAATAATAATGATGAATTGGCTATGATGGAAGTCACCACTTACAACCAGTGACCTGAGTGTTGTGCACTTTCTTATTTAATCCCCATGGCAGCCCAGTGAGGAAGTTTTATGTATTAGCTTCATTCTACGGATCAAGAATCTGGGGTTCAGCAAAGAAACTTGCTCAAGGACAAACAGTCAGTAGGTAACAGAACTAAGATATAAGTGTATACATGTCAGATTCCAAAGTCATAGGTCAACAGGAATGCGATAAAGGGGTTGAGGACTGTGGGGCTGTATGGGGTGGGGGATGCTAGCCCGATTCTGGCTTCTCAGAGGAAGGCAATTTAAGCTGTCACTTGGAGGATGAGATGAAGCTAGACTGAGGAGGCCAGAGAGGGGTGCAGAGGGAGGGAGCGCTGCTGAAAAGGAGGTCAAGTAGGAGGGAAAGAGTGTTCCAGGCGAGGGTGGAGGATGAGGTGTGGTTACCAAGTGCAGCTCTGGAGGCAAAACAGAATATACTACTGATCCAGGTGATAAATAACCTGAGATGTCTCCAGTGGGTTCAGGTAGAAATGGCAAATTATCAAAATTAACATATTAGGAAAAATCTGCAGAAAAGGGAGGACTGTAAGTTTATACAATCTGAATTCACATGCATTCAATAATGGAACGGGCAAATAAGAATTCAGCAGTGATGTGAGAAAAGCTTATTATAGACACTGGATGACAATGAAGCCTCCATTTTTAAGACCAGCAGTGTGTTTATCTTCTAAGATAATTGCCACCATCCATTCTAGAAGTGGATTTGACATTATCCACTGTAGTCCTTTCATTTAGTTAAAGAATCTAAGCTTCAGAGAGGATCCGTGGCTTGTTCAAGGTCGTCAGAGCAGCTGCCTAAATGGCCCCGAGCTGGCCCTGGGATATGGGCTGGTTGGTTCCAGAACAGGATTCTTTTCTACTTAGCCCTACTTGGAGGTAAATCATCAGAGAGAGTGGGAATCATTTTACATAATTTAAATGATAAAAAAATAATGAAGAAAAGGCACAGCTGACTGCTTCTTGCATGACCCACTGCCCCCTTTGATTTAGGCAGCTCTTATATCAGTGTTCTTTCATCTGGTCATCCAAAGGAACTATTGTGTAAACACAAGTTCATGGACATGCATCTTTGTGAAGAGAAGGTCTATCACAATCACATGTGTATTTCCATAGCTTTCAAAGGGTCTCTGGTTCCCAAAGAAGTTTTACGATGGCAAAGTGCTTTTTATTAAAAACCCAAAAAGTATAGCATTTTTTCCCTAAGCTTACATATTCAGTACTGTTGGATAATTTTATTTAATAGTATGTTTGAAACAGGTTTTTTCAATATAAAGCTAGCCTATGTATATAAACATAAAAAAATCTGATGACAGTATGCTCAATCTTTATCATCAGTGATGATGGCTACTGCTTAATTAACACAATATGCTGCACAGAATTCTAAGACCCCCAATATTACTTTATTTAATCTCAAAACTACATTGTGGGGGGGGGCATTATTATCATTCCCATGTTACAGGGAAGAAAACTCAACAACAAAAAGATTGTTAGTTGCCCTAGGTTGGTGGTTCTCAAAGTGTGGTCATTAGACCCGTAGCATCAGCATGAGCTGGGAACTTAATAGAGATGCCATCCATTGGGCCCCACCCTGGACCTCTGAATCAGAAACTCCTTGTTTTAATAAGACCTTCAGGTGATTCCGATGCTCCTAGTCATCTAGTCTGAGAACCACAGCTCTAGGGCATCCACTTAAAAAATGAAGCCAAGATCTAAATATGATACTGTTGCCCCAAATCACAGCTGGTGAATGATAGAGCTGAGACTCAAGCCAGGGTGCCAACTGCTGGTTTACCTTCTCTGGTTTAGCACTGTTGATGTAAACAGTATAACTAGGTTATTTAAGCCCTAACCGCCATTGGGATTAATTTTATGACTGTCATTGATGAAGTAAGCTTTGGGACAACAACCTCTGCCCAGCTGTCCCCATTGGTTTGTCCTACACCATGGCATTCTCAGTGAGGGGATCCAAGCCCTGGGGATTACCAGATTTGGGCCATCTGAACTTAGATGATTTTCACAAGCTTTGAGGACAGGCATTTAGGCAAGCTCTTACTCCAAACATGCCTGGTTAAAAAATAGTAATAATAACCAGTATGTCAGATTGTCTTTATAAAAATTAACATTTTTTCTTTTTAAGATTTTTTTTTTTGATGTGGACTATTTTTTAGTCTTTATTGAATTTGTTACAATATTGCTTCTGTTTTATGTTTTGGATTTTTGGCCATGAGGCATGTGGGATCTTAGCTCCCCAAACCAGGGATCAAACTCACACCCCCTGCATTGGAAGGTGAAATCTTAACCACTGGACCACCAGGGAAGTCCCTAGAAATTAACTTTTTTGCTTATAAGGCAAATCTGTAGGAGCATTTCACAAGGCAGCCAGAACCTCGTTTTAAATGCTCTTGTGGTACAATTGAGGCAATGTGTTGAAAGACGAAGCTGATGTTTGGTGTAAGTGACAGCTCTAGGTTCTCAACTTCACCACAATAGCTGGAAAGACCTCGTCCACACTAAAAATGTAAAGTATACTGCATACACCCACGAACAACACTCTCCATGTTGCCTTCAGCCTTCGTTTAACCTCTTTGACCTCTTCCATCCAAACTCATTTTGAGGTGTTGAAAATACACATTACAGATGCAAGTCCCCATTCTAGGAATAAGGACAGTTTTAGAAATAATAACTTGAAATCAGATTAGATTATGGCCCTTTTTCAGTTTACAAATTGCATAATTTCACTGGCTGCTTACATCTTGGGAAGGAAGACTTTTCCAGCATATTCCAAACACCTCACAGATCAGTTCACAAAAAGCTTAATATTCTGACTGCGTATAAAACAAAATGTGACACCAAGTGCGGGGCGTTCTTGAAACAGGAGATGCCTGGGAGGGAGTTTTGTGCTTGAAGTATGAATTACTTCATACCTCGAGATTAGCAGGCCCTCTAGATCAGGGAGTGGTACCCAAACACTTTTTCTTTCTTTTATTAATAAGTCCCATTAACTCTGGTTCCAGTTTTCCTTCAGTTCCTCCCTGGCTTTCCTAAAGACTGTCACCAGCACAATGACACAATGTTCTGTTTGTTTGCATTACCAAACACAGGAAGTGTAATGGGGAAAAGAGCTGCTAATAAAAATGAGTTCAGACCCTTGATATAGACATGACAAATGCAAAGTCAACTTCCATGTAGGAGATTCTGGTTTCACTTTATGTGAAAATAAGGTAATAAAACAAGACAAAAGGAGTGATAGGACTCTAATTTCTGCTTTTTAAATGATATAAATTTACAGATCTCTTATAATAAATATCCCCTATAGTGGGGTCAGTCTTTAATGCCTTTAGTATTTGTGTATGTATGTGTGCCAGTGTATATGTGTGTATATCCACCTATTATCTATCTATCTATCTATCTATCTATCTATCTATCTATCATCTATCTATTTATCTATTATCTTTTATCTATCAAGAGATAAGTCTTTCTACACATTAATACAGAACTTGGATTTCTCAACAGTCTGGTAACACCAAAAAAGACCTCGTCAGTGCCTACTCAGTTATGATAAATTGTATTAGTGTGATGTGTCCTTAGTAGAATTAAAATACGTATTATTTGATATTAAATTATTAATATCAAATTAAGATATCTTAAAAGACACATATCTAATAGTAGCAATTAAAAATGTGCCTAAAGAAAAAATAAAATTATATTTTTTTTTACAGAAGAGTAATGAGGTAAAAACTTCACCAGTTTATTTTCTTCTTCTCTCTCTGTGTGTTTATATGTATATATGTACACATATATAATATTATAATAATTTTATACGATATATAATATAGATATAGCATATGCATGTATAATACATATATTTTACAGCTATACATAGAGAAATAGAACTGATATTTTATAGATAAGAATTATGTCTTCATATATATATATATATACGGAGCAATTCTTTGTGACCTATAAAGAGTAATGGCATTCTCCATTTAACTATCATACTCATAAGATGACTGGCTTAATAAAAGTGGGTCTTAAAGACCAACAGGATCAAAGGATAGAAAATATGCACCCTCATGAGAACGCTCAAGAGCTTCTAGCATTTAAGCAGTCATTTTTCTTGGCAGTCCCATTTTAGGTGAAAATGAAGGAGAGATGAGAAAAGAAGATGCCAGGATAGAGAATAACAGCAGGGCGGAAGCAACAGAAACAAAGTGATAGATTCTTAAAAACCACCTGCTTCTGTCGCTGTGGTTATTGTCATTTTCTCTCTTCACCCCATTGATACCCTGATGCCCTGTTTCATTGTCGTTTTTCCAGCTGTGGCATTTTCAGTTGGCCTTTGTTACCATGTGAAGAAAGGAGTTCAGCCCGGGCCAATACACACTTATTCACAGGACTGTCTCTGCTTTCCCAACTCCCCCTACCAGCCTGCTTTCTAATGGCTTCACTAATCTGGATTTAAATCATGCTAAATCCCATCTCCCCTTCTACTTGCTCTTAATGACTAATCTGCTCTTCTGCCAAGAAAAGATGACACTCCTTGTTATCCTTCCAGTTCCTGTGGTCAAAATTAATTAATTCAACCAGTATTTATTAAGCATTACTATCAAGTAGGCAATAGGCAAGCAGTGAAACTCCTCCTGCCTCCACAGCTCTCTATAAACATACAGAAAGAACACCTATTCACCTATGAACTTAGAATATGTATTCTCAAAGGAGCTGAACTGAAAATGCTGTGTAATACATTTAAAACTATGCACTTTAAAATTGTTTAATCCGTTAAAGTACCTAGCAACCTATATTTGTTGGTAGTCATTTATTTTACCAACCTCTATTTAACAAAAAGATTTTATTCTTGGGAAAGAAAATTAATTTATTTTTTATTCTGTCTTCAGTCTGGTCTGAAACTATTAGAATTATAGCTGTTGGGTCCAATCACAGAAAGGAAGTTGATTATAGTGAACTCAAATAACCAAATTAAATTTTTCTACCAAGTAAGAGCAAAGGAAACAAAACCTCATCTAAATGTGGAAACCATGATATCATGCCAGAATTTTAGGGAAATGAAGTTTATGTCTAATGACCATTAATGTCAGTAATTATTATTCCTTATTTGTTAAATGTGTACCTGAAAGAACAAATCTAAGGTATCTGCCTTTATAGGGTTTTTAAAAAATAATTTGGAAAAAAAAATAGGTCTTGTATCAAGGTTGTGTTATTTCAGGTAATTGTGTTTTTTTTTTCTCCAAACATGTCTTTATTATTCTCTCATATCATACTTTTTTGTACTTTTTAAAATTGAAGTATAGTTAATTTATAATGTGTTAGTTTCAAGTATATAGCAAAGCAATTCAGTTATACATATATATATTCTTTTTCAGATTCTTTTCTATCATAGGTTATTATAGCATACTTTATAATGCAAAAATATACATCAGATTTAACTGTATTTTTATACATTCCCTTTTGTATTAAGGAAAAAGTTGTATAAGCACACAAAATATGAGCATGCCCTATTTCTAGTTTGTTTATTTTTTGTTGTTTGTTTGGATGACTTTGCTTCATTTTTATTGTTGCTCAGTTGAGTAAATTTAAAACTATCATAATCTTTTATAGAAAAGTATTCCTAGATGAATGAAATCTTTCTGAAATCCCCCAAATCTCACATTGGCCAACCTAGACTTACTGGCATGAAGAGTACTCAGCTTCCTGCTTCTGATCCATAATTTTATATGTGAAAGTCATCATCAGAGCTTGCAAGACAAGTTGCATTGAGCATTTCCAGATACCAAAACCTCCCCTCTGTGATTTCAAACAGTCAACAGCTGCTCAGCCTGTTCTTCCCATCACTGTTCATGATTGCGTTAGAAAAAAATCCACCTTTAAAAAAATTGTGAAAACTGAGAACAGCAAAGCAACCAGTGGCAACTAAGAGACACTATGCTGTTATCAACCTCAGCTCATTTTCTTGGGCTCTTGCCCAACAGGGCTAAATTCTCTTTACAGCAAAGGATAGTTTCAGCTGACCTGCTGTGAATGTCCCAAGTGAGTCACTGCCATTAACTCCATCAGCACCATTTGCTGTCCACTTGGACATTTCTGAACAGCTGCTGGGCTCCAGTGCCAACTTCTAACTGGAATTATGGCTGGTCTGACTCAGTTTCAGAAGGGGAAAAGGAGGGAGATGGAGAGGGAGGGGGAGAGAAAAAACATACGTGCCTCTTCTCAAAGAAGACTGACAACTCTGTTTTTTCCATTGATTATGGTGGAAACACATTTGAAGAAGTGAGAATACTAAACTCAGTTTGTCACATTCTCTCTGTGTTGTCTCCTATTATTTTACTCATGAAGTTGGGATGGGGTTTTATATTGAAATTATGCACTGATGTGGAAATTTGCAACCCATAAGATGTCACCCCATTTCCACTTTTTCTCAGACACATTCATCTTATTTTCCAAACACAAAAGTGAATATTTCCTTTACTCTAAAAATATTTTTCATAAAATTGAAAATCCATTTTGAATCAATCAACAACTTTTTTGGAGCATTTGCTAGAACAGGCTTCTGGACTAGACATTAACAGGGATTCTGAGAAATATCAGACATGATCCCTGGATTCAAGAATTTGTAATAAAATGAAGAGAAAAGGCCTGTTTAAATAGATGATCCAGGAACAATATGAGGGAGTGTGCATAAAAGTACCAGATGCCTGGTACAGCTACCAGGGGCTACAGGAACTCAGAGAAGGGCTCTGGGCTGGTAGTTTTAAAGCTGGAATGATGGTAACTGATACTAACAACTGAAATTAAATTGACTTTATAAACATAAGCTATGTGTCATAACTGGGCATGCAGCCTAAGTATCTAAGTTAAAGGCTGAAATATGCTCACATAACCTCAGCATTTCATTTCAGGGGAAGTCTGTGATTTATATGCACATTGTTGTGTGCACAAGCACATATATACACTTCTCAGAAACTCTTATATTACCAGAGACACCAAGGAGGTGGCCGTGTACTTGTTCTCTTGAGGATATTTATGTACCATCTTGTGGGCAGTGAACAAACAGCAATTCAGGTTTCTGCAGCTTACCAAGAGTTAGAAAATAGATAAGTAAGGTAAAAAGGGTTCTTTCATTTTGAAAGCTTCCCTTACCCAGCTATTTAATTTTTTTTTAATTTAAAAAAAATATTTATTTTTATTGGCTGTGTTGGGTCTTCATTGCTGTGCACGGGCTTTCTGTAGTTGCGGTGAGCGGGGGCTACTCTTTGTTGCTGGTGCGTGGGCTTGTCATTGCAGTGGCTCCTCTTGTTGCGGAGCCCAGGTTCTCGGCACACGGGCTTCAGTACTTGAGGTGCATGGGCTCAGTAGTTGTGGCACATGGGCTTAGTTGCTCCACAGCATGTGGGATCTTCCCAGACCAGGTATCAAACCCATGTCCCCTGCATTGGTAGGTGGATTCTTAACCACTGTGCTACCAGGAAAACCCTATTTTCATTTCTTGAAAGGAGATTTCAGAGGAGACTACAGACAGGTTAATTCTTACCTTCTTTTATGACGATGAGGTAACTATAGACTTACAGAATTTTCAACACAATTTCAGCACTTACAAATATTTTCCCTGAGTGGTAAACATAGAAATGTTATTCTATAATCATTGGTGCTTTGAGTTAATTTACCTCTCACATGTTATTCACTCTAATTCATTGTGGATTTGAATTAAGAGAGCTTGTTCTCCAAATGCCAGGATAATGCTTAGTTACTGAATGAGTATACATAATTAATCTCAAAGTCATCAATTGTGATGTGACCACAAATTCAATATGGAAAAAAAATAAGCTTGAAGTTTTAATCCTGAGGAGGCTTGCAAATATTAGAAAATTATACATCCAAAAGAATGTTTTAATTTGGGACCCTAAAACCAACTAGCAGTTTTTCCTGTAATTTCCCAATTCATATCTAAGGCTGCTAGAATAATTAGTGAATTATTAACAGTTTTCCTGAGATGCAAAAAAAAAAAAAAAAAGTCACACATAACTAAAAAATCACACTTATCTAGAATTTTGTATAATCAGCTCTGTCTTAGACCTTGTCTGTGGACTTGATGGGAACAAAAGAGCTTTTCTCCAAATGGGGAGCCAAGCCAGAAGGGCAGCCACCCTGAAGGGAACTCAGACTTGTGTGGTGAATATATACAATGAATGAGACTACACATCAATTCATGAGTAATCTTGCGTTAGTACTATGGTACAGTGGTAAATCCAGAAACAGGCAGAGAAACAAGAAAGAGAAATAAGGAAGATGGTTTCATGGAAAAATAATTTATAATTTATTGTGTATGGGTGAGGAGATGTTTAGGAGGAAATTCCAAAGGGAAGATAACAATTGAGCTGGGTTCTCAGAATGCCTTTGCTATGTGGTTTTGGGCAGGGAGTGAGAGAGAATCCTAGCCAACAAGAGCAATGTTCATCCAATAAATATTTACTGAAGTGCCTAGTATAAGCCAGGCATTTTTCTGAACAGTGGAGGTACTATTGTGAACCAAACCAAGTCTTTGATATCATGATCCTTACATCCCAATGTGGAAGACATATGATTAATATGTGATTTTATATATATATATATATATATATATATATACACACACATACACACACACACACAATAACAATAAAAGACAGATCTGTATTACAATGCCTACTTGACATTGCAGTGTAATGTCTATAATATATAATAGTGTCCATCACATAATTATAGAATATAATGTCAAATGGCTATAGAGAAAAATGATAATACAGGGTAAGGTGATGTTAATTATATGTGTGTGGCAGTGTGAAAATGCAGGTGACTTTCATGGATCAGCAAGATCTGATTGTCCTTAGAGCACAGTGTGCTTGGTGGTAGTAGGGGTAGGAAAGGGGAGAGAAAATTACTAGAGAGGAGATACAATGTTCAGATTTCAAGTCTCATATGATATAAACACTGTTAAGAAATCTGGGTTTTCTTCTGTAGGCAAATCAGGAGGCATGGAAGAATTCTTAAGCAGGGAAGTGACATGATATGATCTGTTTTTATATAGATCACTTTCATGGCAGTATAGAAAGTGAATTTGGGGTGAACAACTACAGAGATAGAGGTTTCGTTTAGGAAGCTAGTTGCTTGTGCACTATCAGTTTAGTTGAGAGGATTAAATGCAGGACACAGTGTATCTGGTAGTCTGGGCTCTAGAGAGAAGGAATTCTAGACCAGATGACCACTGTGAATAGTTAGCCCAGTTGTGGTCAACTTGGCTAGTGGACCTGAATTGAAGGTTTCTCTCAGCTCCATATTCTATCTGTCTAGAATTTTTGCTTCTAGTAATAGCAGAATAGCAAATTGTATCATAGTTAACAACTATGCATTCTGGACAAAATATAAAAATATCAATTACTAAAGACATTGGGAAGACACAAAAGGTAGACAGAGACTGGGAGGCAGTGAATATTAGGAAGAAGGAAATAACACTGATAAGTCTTCTGCTTCTTGCAGTTCTTTCATTGTTATTGTTGTTATTTGTTTGTTTATTTTTTTCCAGGTAGGTGGTCCCAGCCTGGCAATTAAAACTTGGATAAGAAGCAACAGTTTTACAAGCTTGAAGAACCCAAAGACACATTTTGGGGAGACCAAACAAGAAAGGAGACAGTCAGAGCACTATACACAAGATTTTGTTTATAAATTTTGTTTATATCTCTGAATGATCTTTGAAATATGCATGCACAGGGCAGATTCCAAGAAGTGGTTCAGCTAGGCTAAAGGAAGTAAATGTAGATTTTAGCTGCTGCCCACCACAGGGATGACAAAATTGGAATCCAATTCTAACCAAATTAACTGCCTGCTTAAAGCAAAAGAATCAATAATCTTTGGAGAAAAATAACAGAATCTGGTGTCTCTAAAACATACTTTTCACAATGTCCAGTATTACATATAAGGCAAACTTACTAAACATACAAGGAAACAAGAAAACATAACAGAAAGCCAAGAGAAAAGACTTAATGGAATTTGGTCTCAAAATGACCCAGACATCAGAAATAGCCAACAAGGATTTTAAAGTAAATATTTTAACTATGATTCAAAATATGAAGAAAATATATATGTAATAAATGAAAAAGTGCTGAATAGAAACTACAAATAATAACAAATTAGAACTGAAAAATACAATACCTGAAGAAAAGAATTAACTGGCTGGGCTTTAACAACTAGGAGGTGACAAAAAAGCAAATGAAGTTGAAGACAGATCAATACAGTTATAAAGTCTGAAGAACAGGGAGAAAAAAGATTGGCTTGTGTGCCAATATTGAAAGCCCTAACATATATGTAATTTGAGTCCTAGAAAACAATAGGGCATAAGAAATATTTGAAGTAGTAATACCTGAAAATTTCCCAAATTTAGTGAGACAATTCCAGATTCAAGAAGCTCAGCAAAGTCAATCAAGATCCAAAGAAAATCATAGTGAGGCCTATAAAGGTTAATTTAAAGAAAACCAAAGAAGAAAAAAAGTTCTTAAAGCAGCCGGAGAAAAATAACACATTATATACAGTGAAACAACAGTATAAATAACTGCTAACTTTTCATCTGAAACTATGGAAGCCAGAAGGCAATGGATCAATTTATTGAAATGATAAAAAAACAAAACCAAAAAACTTTCAAGTTAGAATTCTATACCTAATGAAAAGAATCTTCAAGAATGAAAGCAAAATAAAGCCACTTTCAATTAAATAAAAATTAAGAGAATTTATTGCCAGCAATCTGTACTACAAGATATGCTTTAAGGAGCTCTTCAGACTGAGGGAATTGATACTAGGTACAAACTGACTCCAGAAAAGAGTGAAGAACACTAGAAATAGTAAATATGTGGGAAAATAATAAATTGCAACTTTTATATTATGAGATTTATAAAGCAAGCAGGTAATGATATTTATGGCTACTACAGCATAAAGGATAGGATACATGGACCTAAATAATTGCTAAGTTTGTGTATTGTACATGAAGTGGTATGATATTAATACTAAGTGGACTATTAAAATTTAAGAACTTATACAGCAGTCCTTAGAGTAACAACTAAAAATTAATGTAAAGTGGTGTAGCTACAAAGCCAATATAGACAGTCTCTGACTTACAATGTTTCAAGTTTTGATTTTGCAACTTTAGGATGTTGCAAAAGTGATATGCATTCAGTAGAAAACATACTTCAAATTTTGAATTTTGATCTTTTCCTAGGCTAACAATATGTGGTATGATACTCTCTTGTGATTCTGGACAGCATGGACAAGCCACAGATCCCAGTCAGCCACGTAATCACATGGGTAAACAACCAATACACTTACAACAATTCTGTACCAATACAGCCATTCTGTTTTCCACTTTCAGTACAGTATTCATTAAATTATATGAGATATTCAACACTTGATTATAAAATAGTCTTTGTGTTAGATCATTTTGCCCAACTGTAGAACATTTAAGGTAGGCTGGGCTAAGCTATGATGTTTGGTAAGTTAAATGTATTAAATGCATTTTCGACGTAATATATTCAACTTATGATGAGACAGTGGCTCTGTTCTTTAGACTGGACATTTACCATTCCCTACATACTGCGTGACCATTGAATGAATTATATCATTAAAACTGCTGATATGAATACTATAAACTTTATAATGCATTAGCTTTTTTGGTCAATCCAGTCACATTGACCTGAACTGAGTTTGCAGTCAACCACGTTCTTTCTCCCAAGGAAGTTCAGTTTAAATGGATCTCTCTATTTTGTATCATTGTGGTAGATTTTCTTAACCTTGGTGCTGAGTTTCCTTGTTATCCCTGGTAGATTTCATCTCATTGGCTTTAGCTCATCATTATGGGCAGCTGAGATATTCCAGAGTAACTTTCCTTCTCAATTCTATGTTATTTAGAAGTCTAACATTATGCCTTCTGCATTTTCCAGTTTAAGTGGAACCGATCTTTGGTGACAATCAAGCTGATGTGCAATTAGTGTCATTTTAAAATAATTCAACCTAGGAACAGCTCCTCACAGATTAACATTCTATCTTTACCTGAAGCTAAATCAAGGTCTAGAGGCCTGATTTTATGATTAATATTTTTTATTAATGTTTGCTTGTTGACCCTAGTAAGCTTTTCTCTTGACACATTTTTCAATGTTAGGAACACAAAGAATGTGAATTGGTAGTGGCAGAAAGACAACAACAGGCAGAACATGAGGGAGCAGTGGAGATGCGGGTTGGGTTTTGGTTAGTGCTCAGAATTAGGCAGCCTCTGTGGAACTGTCTGTTCCAGAGTTTCATTGCTTTTTGCCCCTGGGAGTGTGAGAATCTGGGAATGGTTTGCAAATATTTTCTTACCCCTCCCATCTTCGTCATCATAAAGAGGAGCATTCTTTCAGCTCCCTCTTCTTTTTACTGGCACACATTCAAAGAAAAATGCAAGACTTAATATACATCTGGGAAAAAAAAGGTTGCCACATATGTATTCAGATTGTTAAACAATATTTGGGAAAATGAATAATTTTGGTTTATGTGTGTAAAGGTCTTGAATTTATGCCCTTTTATGATGAGTAACACATTGCTTCTCAGCTATGCCTCAGGTTCTGAAACAAGGAAGAAAATACTTTATAATTTAGGAAAAACTGAAGATGACAAGCTAATAACAGACCTATTATTTTGAATCAAGGATTATCTCTTGCAAAAGATAGAAGAGTGAAGAGCCAGCCATCCTTTACCTTCAGTTGGTCCAAGAGGTTCTGTGAGTTAATGTATAGCATCCCTGAAGCAGGGTAGTGTCCTGGCTTATATAAGAGAAATAGAAAGAAACTAGTTTAAAGATTTTAGAAATTATGTCTTTGATGTCTAGGAAAATCACCCTAAACAGTCAAAACATTATATATTCTTTTTATTGAGATATAAAATCTGCCACAGAAACCAGCCACTAAAACTCAAAGGTGCACCAATCCTTGTGGAGATCTTTTAGGAAGAATATGATCAAATGTGAGATATAACAATAAAATGGTGTGGGTGTAACTCTTCTCATCTTCAAAGAAGTTTACACACTGTATCTAGTAAATGTTCCCAGCTCATCACTGACATGGCAAGTGGTGCTATTCATCCCATTCTACAGATGATAACCCCAAGAAAGGTGAGTGGGCCACCCCAGGACACACAGTCAGTGGGTATCAGAGCTGACACAGCCTTGGGAGTCCACATATTCTCACTGTGACCAGAAAGGGACCATCATGCTTTCTGAAAGCCTCAGTGTCCCAGGTTCCAGTCCAAAGGCCAGCAGACTAGAGATTCAGGAGAGCTGATGATGTAGATGAAGTCTGAAGGTGGTCTCAAGAATTTCTGCTTGCTCAGAGAAGCCAGTCTTTTTATCCTATTTAAACCTTCAACTGATGAGACAAGGCCCACCCACATTTTAGAGAGTGATCTGCTTTTTCTTCACTAATTTAAATGCTAATCTCATCCAAAAACACATTTCAAATTGAAATATAAAGTTAAATATCACAGTTACTATCATAAAATAAGCAATTCCAAGGGAATAATTTTAACTTTTTGAGTAAGTTGATATCACTCATGACCAATTGCTTCTTCAGAATATAAATGCAGTAATATCTTTTTGTAGATGGATTATGACCAAAATTATTGTTGTACTACTATGTGTTATGATAAAAAATAGGAATTATGATACAAAATTTGAGATACTTGTGTCAATCTGTGGAAGCTTCTGGGGAAGCTATGAGCCTACTTGATGCCTCTGTGCAAATGTATCTTTTGACGAATGTTGGCAAGTGGAGAGCAGGCTGAATTTCACCCTTCAACCATAGTACATGACGCCTGGTTTTGTGAAGCCTGTGTATTCTGCCATGCCATATATATGAACTGTGACCTTAGACTGTGTTGTATTCCAAATCTGGTTACTTTCTAGTGAGGATGCAATTGAACAATGCACCACTTATGTCAGAAGAAAGTTGATTACACTGATCAACAGGCCAAATATAATAAACTGGCATAAGTGAAATGGAATCTGTCTTCTCAACGTTAGGCAGGAATTTGCCTTATTTTTATATATGTCCTGGACACATAAGCCACCTTTTTTAGGAACCTATGTAGGGTCTTCAATCAAAACATCAACAATTTATTCCTTGTGTCAAAGCAAAATCACTCACATGAAATTTAAGTAAATTCATCATTTTATTATGTTATGAATGCAAAGAAACATTATGCATTTTCTTCTATTAAATACAACACAATGGGTTTTAAGAATATGAAGGATAACAGAAATCTGGGGTTGAGATGTAGAAGCAGACTATTTTCTCCACTGGATATAAGCAAAATGATTTTAAGTCCCGACAAGCAGATCAGAAAGCCAGACAATTTGAAGCTCACCTAAAAATATTTCTCACAGCTTTCCATTTCCCTGGCATCTTTCAACCTCTTAACCTTCACAATAAAAATTAGAAAACAAAACCTATTTTCCCTTTCACAACCATTGCTAGCATGTGGGTGTGAGGAAAGGAAAGAACCCTGCCAGTTAGTGCCAAACCAGTCTTAGGGATCGTATGGTCAGCCCTCACTTCTACCCACCAAAACCACCACCAATAAAAATAATGACAACAGTACCTCCCATTTGGGTACCACTTTGATTTTCAATAGGATTAATTCACACTTCCTTATTCAAAGATCTCATGTTTAAGTGCCAATAAAATAAAACAAAGCAAAGCAAAGCAAAACACACACACATAGTGTGAGGTAGTCATCGTATACATTTTAGACATAAGGGGATTGTGGCTAAAAGTAAAGGGAGATTTAGTAATTTGCACAAATAAGTGGCAGAGTTGAACTGGAAATAAGATCCTCTTCCATAATCTTTCCAGATCCCACAGCATCCATAAGGTGAGTGGGGTGACTCTTCATCTCCCTCCCCTCCCCACTTATACATCCTCCTCCATCAAGGCTACAATTTCGTCCATTTTCCCCGACCATCCCCAGATGAAATGGGTTTGCAGAGGAGAGACACACTGTCTGGTTGGTTTCTCTTGCTCCAACCCATCTGGAAAGGCTGTGCCACATGCACTGAAATGAAGAGCAAAGTTATCCACTCCCTTCCCACTATTGTACTTGGATCCAAACACGGCTGTATCTTCCCTTTTACTCATAGAGCTAGAATGCACAAGAAATACGTAATCCACTTTTGTCTGTCGTTTTGTCTCACATACCCATATCTATATCTTTCTGTGGCATCTCATGTTTGTTTAGTTCAATGATAATCTTTTTTCTTTTTTTTCCTAGTTTTGTTTTGTTTTGTCTTTCTGATGTTTCCACAAATTACCTATATCATTTCAGATTTTTTTTTTTCAGAATTCCAAGACCCTCTGTGGAAAACTGAAGCTGTACTCATATAATATAATGTGCTCATAACATATAATAGTATTATTCAGGTGTTAAGATTGCTGGACCAGTTTTTTTTTCACTCTATACTTGCCATTTGCCCATTGAAATTCATCTTTTTTGTCTCTGAGCACTTCTAAACAGCTAAAGATCCTTTCAGTTCTAAAACCTCTTAATCCCATTGACCAAACATTCCACTAAAGCAGAAGAGATATCGAGTAGGTTCATGTATTTTAAAAGGGCAAAGAAGATCAGTTTAATATTTTCTTTTTCTCTTTTAAACATACTCAATACGACCACAGTTTTCTCAAGAAGTCCACAATTTTGATTTAAAAACATGTTTCCTTCTTGGGACAAAAACCACACTGCAAAAAAAAAAAAAAAAAAAAAACCCACACTGAATTATCAAGATAGTTCTCCTGGCTCATCCTCTTCACACAGTACCCTGCTTAATACTGTGATGGATTGAAGACCTAACTAAATACCCCCAATTCATACTGAGTACACACCCTCCAAGCTCCCCAAACCAGTTAGACATTATGGAGGGAGTTTTGCCATACAAATATTTTCCCAGTTGTTCGGTCTTGGCCACACCCACAAAACAAATGAAAATGTTCTAGAGCCTTCAGGGTGGTCAAACACAGCTCTGCTTTCAGCCTCTCCTGAGTCAGGCGCACATTTGGCCTGAAGCTGTTTTGTTGTTTTGTACAAATGGAAGCCACTCAACTGCTTTTACACCTTATGTTAATGTCTTATTATTTCAAAGGGATCTCTGTTCTTATTGACAATAATTACCCATCGAGTTCAAAGGCTCTCCCGATTATGAAACTTCTTCTAAGGGCTAGCCTATTAATCCAGCTTGTTATTAAATTAGAAGTATATTCTTGACCTGTTTTTAATGAAGATTTTATTATTGCTTTCCTAATAAGCTTAATTATCCCCTTGAAATCACATTAATATTTCTCTAATCTCTATTATCTCTACTAAGGCTATGGGCTCACTCACTATTAGGTAAGCATTTAATTCCTCCTCTAATCTGGTTCTAAATCATCTTTTCAACCCCATGATTTTCCAGCCCTCCCTTTTGCACCCACACTCCCCACTCAAACCCTCTGGTCCAGCCAAATAGGTTTACACTTTGATGTCTGGAAATGATATATACCTATATCAGGCTCCTTGCCTTTACGAGCAATACGGTTTTCCTTAAAACTATTTCACTGAAACCTTCCTTTCTCTATATTCTTCCTACCCCAGCTCTCCCAGGTCACCATCTCACTCTGTACTCAGATCTCAAAAAGCACTGTGGCCTCTCCCACTCACATAGCACTTGCATATGACAGTTGCTACTAAGTTCATTAAAATTAGTATTTATCTCTAGGTTCTGACTCCACTGCTAGATTATAAACTTCAAGAAAGTGGGATTTACTCTTATACATCACTGCGGCCTCTCAATCTGACAAAATAGGACTGGACCCGGAGTCTAAAGAACTGGCAGGTGGTAAGTAGTTGAAGCTATCCTTCATCAGCTCTGCGCTCTTGTGTTATTCAACTTGTCTCCCTTGTGGTCTCCGTTTCTCATTCATAAATTGGAGAAAATGCTTGTCTATTTACCTGGCAGAAAGCCCTGGGGTCATCCTTGACTCTCCACTACCTCTCCATCCCAAGTCCAGTCCTGCCAGCTTCTCCTTTACAGTACATCTTGGATAAAACCACTTCCCCCTATCTCCAATACGCCCATCTTGGTCCAAGCCCCACCATATGTCACCTGGATGTTGCAATGATCACCCTGCTTCCATCCTCCCATGCTTGCCTGATGCTTCCTGCAATCTCTTTCCATGTGATCTTTTAAAGCCTATGCCAGAGAGTGTCCCTGCTCTTCTCAGAAACAGAAGTTGAGTCACAGATGCAGAAAACAAACTTGTGGTTACCGGGGGGGAAGCGGGGGGAGGGATAAATTGGGAGACTGGGAATGACATATACACACTACTATATCTAGAATAGATAACTAATAAGAACCTACTGAATAGCACAGGGAACTCTACTCAATACTCTGTAATGACCTATATGGGAAAAGAATCTAAAATAGAGTGGATATATGTGTATGTATAACTGACTCACTTTGCTGGACAGCAGATACTAACACAATGTTGTAAATCAACTATATGCCAATAAAAAAAAAATTTAAAGAAAAATGTTTAGCTTTAAAAACCCGTAAATAAATATGGCTTAATTTTGGATTAAAACAAATAAACAAACAAAAAACTCCCCAGTGCCCGAGGAGCTCACTTGGAATGAAAGGCCACGTCCTTACCAAGGCTCCTCTCAGCCCATCCCCTCTGCTTTGCTCTGAATCCACTCTGGCTGGTGCCTCCTTCCCACTCCTGGCACAGGCCAAGCATGCTCCCGCCTCAGAGCTCAGAGCTGACTCTCCATCTGTCTGGCGGGGACTTGCTCACCTAGCTGCATGGATCCCATCCTCACTTCCTTCAGTTCTCTCTGTGTCTTCAGGCCCCTTTGTCAGAGAGGACTTCTCAGTGGCCCTATCTTAAAAAGCACCCACATCCACTCACTGTTTCTTTAGTCCCTTACCTGGCTTTACTTCTCTTCAGAGCTTGTATCACCAATGACATGTATTTATGTGTTTATGTATGTAGTTTCTGTCTATCCTCTACTAGAACATTAGCCTCTTGGGAGCAGATGCTTTGTTTGGTTTCCTGCTATATCCCCAGCACCTTGATGAATACTTGGAATGTAGTAGGTGCTCAATAAATACCCATTAAATAAATGAACAGATGCATAAGTATAGGTGTGTCTATTTGAGACCCTGACGTTTGAGTCCATGGTTCTCCATCTTGGCTGTCCATTAAAATCCAGTGGGGAATTTTAAAGAATATTGATGTCCAGGCCACGCCCTAGGCCATTTAAATCAGAATTTCTTGGAGTGGAGCCCAGGTGCCGGTGCTTTTTAAACACTCCCTAGATGTTTCCAATGTATAAACAAGATTGAAAACCAGTGTTCTGGAGCATATAAAATAGTGTTTACGTTCTAATGGTCTTTGTGTTCCTGGCTAGCCCCTCACTAGCTGAGTACCTTGTACATTTCAATTACTTAATAAATACTTCTTGAGCCGTGATTTAAGAAGTGCCACTTTTAGTGCCTAGAGTAGTTTGTGCTCTGGGAAAAATCTCAATACTATTTTGCTTGGTTGGATTTAGATCTGTAGCTTGTGTAGAAAAAGATGGCTGGAGAGTGGACCCACAAGAATAGAGTAGCTACTCCCTACCAGGTACTCTGCCAGTTACTAAACATACAAATCCCATTTAATACTCATGTAACCAGGCTAATATTTTTGGTATGGTAAACCAATGTATTTCTCTTATGCTTTGCAAATTATGTTGCCCTGTGGCTTCCCACAGACTGAATCAGAGGCATTGCAGGTACTGCCTAAAATATAGACAGTTTGTTCAGCTTTGTGGAGTGAACTAGATCTGTGAAGTTCAGATGAGACAACGGTCTTGAAAGCTAGGTTTGTAGGGAGACAAAAGAATCTAATAATTAATTAAAATTAATTCAATAATATTAATAATCAATAATATTAATTCACTAAGTTATGCAGATCTTCCAAATGTTGACATATTTCATTACTCAATATGTAAAAAACCATATTTGTTAATATCACAGAAATGTCTTTATGTATTGAGAAGCCATTTTGCAGTGGTGGGTATAAGATTTCTAAAATTCTAGTTTTCACTTGAAAGCTCAGATTTTATCATTGGCAACAAATGAAGTTTCTCTTTAATAGAAATGAGAAAACTTGCTGGAATGACCAGTAGGTTCTAGAACTTCTTGGACTCAGGACCCCTTGCAGTATTACACATTAGTGTGGCCCCCTCCACAAAGAGTTTTTGTTTGTTCATGTCAGGTTTATCAATAGTTATCATATTTGTAAATTAAAATTGACTTTTTCAACTGTTTATTAATTCATTTAAAAAATAATGTTAAACACATTACATATATTCCAATAAAGAGCTTAAAAAAAAATAAAAGAAATACCTAAGAAAAAAACTAAAAAAATAAAAATAAAGTGACCAAAAAAAAAAAAAAACACCCATTACATGTTAATGTAAATATTTTATGAAAATAATTATATTGTCTAAGGCAAAAAAGTGACTTAAAAAACATTTTTGCAAATCTTGTTAATGTGTAGATTAATAAGAGACATTTGTATTCCTATATCTACTTCTGTTTCAATTCATTGTTTTGGTTGAAGGATATAAAGAAAATCCAACTTTACACACATATATAGTTCAAAAAGACAACATCCCAGGTTATTGTGGAATTTTTCTTTGATAACTACACCAGAACCCAACAAGAGGCAGTTTCTTAAAGTTTAGTTGTAGGGTGGAATCTGAAACCATACCAACAGATTTTCATTCTCTGTTATATTAAAATCAATTGATTTATCTTGCACTTTGAATAGATCTTTACTCATGAATGCTTTTGCCACATCATGCGTTGGTCTTTTGGAAAATATTAATTCACTAAGTTATGCAGATCTTCCAAATGTTGACATATTTCATTACTCAATATTTTAAAAATCACATTTGTTAATATCGCCACCCATTGCATCAGAAATGTCTTTAAGTAATGGGAAGCCAGTTCACAGTGGTGGATATAAGATTTCTAAAATTCTAGTTTTCACTTGATAGCTCAAATTTTATCACTGGCAACGAATGCTCTCCCTTGTTCTTCTTGAAGTAAGAGGCTCACCTTGTTCATTTTCAAGAAAATATCGTCCAAATGCCTAAGTCTGAATAGCCATAGTTTGTCAATCATTCTTTCAAGTAAAAGTGATGTTCCAAGAAAAAAGAGGCCAGTTCAGAAGGTTCACAATTCAGTGCTGCTCCTTGAAACAAACCACTGTGGTCCAGTAAGTAGCAGAAGTGCTTTATGCATACTTCCTGTCTTGGTCCATAAAATATTAAAAACATGTACTCAAGGGTTGAGATTTAATAGCATTAATAACTTTTTTGCTTCATCAAAGATATTTTTAGTAAATTGACATTTTTTAGCATGGGTGGGTGGTGGTGAGAACCACGATGGACACTAGTAGCCTCTGGTGCCATTGACTTGGTTATGGCTAAAATGCTAGTAATATATCCCACAGTGGTTTTTGCAACATTAGTGAAAATGTCAATACATTTTAAAAAGGCAAATAATGTCTTAGTATTTATTAAAATAGTTTTATGTTTCATGGAGCCCCTCTGAAAGGGTCTCAGAGCCCTCAGGAGTCCACATGCTACACTTTGCCCTAAAGTAATCAGAAAGATATAATGGAAAGGAAGCTCCATTCCTGATAGCTTTCGCGAAGGAAGGAAGACCTCTGGTCCCTCTGCATGGAACTAAGTGGAGAGAGGAAATAAATGGCAGATGACTGCATCTCCTTCAACTTCTTAAGATGGATACATACAGCAGGGGCATGGTGCTTGAAACAACCAGAAAGATTTGAGGTTATTTGCCCAAGGAAGAAGCCTTGTTTCTGCTTCCCAGGGCATAGCTCAGAAAAACATCAAACTCCCAAGAAAAGCCAGATATTCAGCATAGCATGGGACCAACATCGTACTGCCCAAATATGATTAAAAATGGCTCATGCACAACATCATATTTAATGGTGAAAGACTGAGTGCTTTTTCTCTAAGACTGGAAACAAGGACGTTCCCAGCACGGATGTCTGTTTTCACCACCCTTATTCAACAGAGTACTAGAAGTTCTTGCCACTGCAATAAGACATTTTTAAAAGGCATGCAGATTGCGAAGGAAGATATAAAACTGTTCCTATTTGCAAATGACATGAATGCCTAAATAGAATAGCTCAAGGAATTTATAAATGAAAAAAAAAAATTCTTTAAGGAGTGAATTAAGAAAGGCTGCAGGAAGTGGGTGCAGGTTCAGTCCCTGCTCCGGGAGCTAAGATCCCACATGCCTGGGGGCTAAAAGACCAAAATGTAAAACAGAAGCAATGTTGTAACAAATGCAATTAAGACTTTAAAAATGGTCCACATAAAAAAATATTAAAAAAAAAAAGAAAAGCTGCAAGATGCATAGTAGACATACAAAGGTTAATTAAATATTCTATATTCTAAAAACAGGCTGTGGAAACTGAGACTAAAAGCACAGCACCACTTACAGTTCTGTCCAAGAAAGTGAAATACTTAAGTATAAACTTGACAAAGCATGCATTGGGTCTGCATACATGGAAATTACAAAATGATGGTAAAAGAAATCAAACAATACCTAAATGAATGGAGAGACATCATGTGTGCATGGATTGGAAGATGCAACGTGTATTAAAGATGTCAATTCTTCTCAAATTGATCTGTAGATTTAATGTGATTTCTATCAAAAACCAGCAAGCTTTTTGTAGTTATAAACAAGTTTATTCTAAAACTTATATGAAAAGTCATAGGTCCTACTGTAGCTAGGAGGACCTTGACAGAGAAAAATAAAGTGGGAGGAATGAGTGCTTGATGGTAAGGCTTAATATATAACCCCAGTAAGCAAGACCATGTGGCAGCAAGACAGTGAGGACAGGCATGTACATCAGTGTAACAGAACAGAAAACCCAGAAATAAACCCACACAAATTTGTGCAATTGTTTTCATCGAAAGTGATTTCCAACTGTAATGAAATATGCACACACTAATAACATACATCAAGTATAATTCTGACAAGGAGTGACTTTTAAAAATTGAGATGTAATTCATACACCAAAACATTCACCTTTTTAAAGAATACAATTCAGTGGTGTTTTGTATGTTCATGAAGTTGTGTGACTGTCACCACTATCTAATTCCAAAACATTTCCATCATACCAAAAGAAATCTCATATCCATTATCCGTTAGTACTCACTCCCCATTTCCCTTCTCCATTGACCCCTGTCAACCACTAATTTACTTTCTCTCTGCAGATTTACCTACTCTGAGCATTTCACATAAATAGAAACATACGATAAGTGGCTTTCTGTGTCAGGCTTCTTTCATGAGCCAGAGACAACCCAGGGGACAGCCCAAGCACCCAAAGTCGTTCCAGCACCCATCACTTCCACAATGATACATGGATGATGTCCAACAAGGATTCTGATCAGTCCCAGGAGAAACCCTAAATTGAACTCAAATCCTCAAAAGACTGACCACTCACTCAGAAGTGACTGAGTTTGTCTGAAAGGGAATACTTTAAACCAGAAGAGACTAAGATGCTCATACTGGGCAGTCTGAGTTTTCTTCTTCCCCTTTCATGAGGGAATAGGGAAGCTCCAAACAGAATGAGATCAGTTATGGAAAATAAGAAACATTCTCTTTTTCTGAAAATCTGAGTCATAGCATTGAAGCTCCAATCTCCTCAGCTCTTAACAATTCCAGTTTCAAGATGAAGAAACTGAGGCTCAGAAGTGCTCAGCGATTGCCCAATGTCACAAGCAAATTCAAGCCTGTTGGCCTCCAAATCCTGGACTCTTTCTGAGCAAAGGCCAGTCTCCTGATAGTGAGGTTATATCACAGTTAGATGCTTTTCCTCTCAGTAGGAAGGGTCCTATATGTCTACAATATTTTGCTTGTAAAATGAACAATGTCTACAATATTTTGCTTGTAAAATGAACCAAAATGAAATTAAACTTTCTAATTTTCAGAAACTCTTTAAATACAAGCTCCCAAACCTGTTTCTACTCAAAACTGAAAACACATTGTTTAAGAAAATTTTTAAAATAATTACAGAATTCCTTCTGTAACTCTTATACATAGTATTTTGAAAGTTACAACCAGTATTCAATGCACATATTAGGTATATGCTGCTTAATAGCCCCCTAGCATTAAATGAGCATCTATTAGGTGCTGAGCCCTGGGCTGAGCACTTTCCCTGTATCAACTCATTTCATCTTCACAACCACCCCTTGATGGTGGCTGAGTAATGGAGCCCAAAACACCGTGAGTCAGTGACAGCCTGACCCTAATCTCTTCTCTTGACCCCTAAGCCCATGCTCTTAACTGATATACCATTCTGCCAAAAGAATATTGAATCCTACAAAGTTCTGGTCTTACGATCGTTAGGGCTGAAAGGAGGCCCATCACATATGGAAACTATGAAGGGGTCACTGCAGGAGGCTGATTTCATTGACCAGACATTTTAGTCTCTTTCTTTGTTTCATTTTAAAAGGAAAAGAGCAAAACCAGAATAAAATTTGTTCTTGAATGCGTCTGCATGATAATTCAAAGTGTATATTATAATTTATTATCAAATCCCTCAAAAAAGAAGTAAATGAGTGAGGAGAGAGAGAGAGAAACCATGTGTGTATGCAGGTAAGTGTGCTGTTAATGCAGAAGTTTCCTCAAAATACCAACCTTTTATTTTGAAAACATAACTTTTGTGATTAATTAAAACTTTCAATATAAGTGTTATCAAAGCAACTTTAAGACATATTTGTGGGGTATTCGAATTCATATACAACTAAGCATAAATGACACGTGGTGTTATAGGTTGAAGGGTTCAATTGTATCCCCCCAAAAGATATGTTGCAGTCCTAACATCTGGTATTATATGTGTGAATATGACCTTATTTTGAAATAGGATCTTCACAGATGTAATCAAGTTAAGATGAAGTCATTAGGGTAGGCCCTAATCCAAATATGACTGATATCCTTATAAGAAGAGGAAAATTTGGACTCAGACATAGAGGGAAAACTCTATGTGACAGCAGAAGCCGAGGTTGGGGTGATGCAGGTGCAAGATAAAGAAGCCCAGGGAGTGTCATCAATGCCCGAAGCTGGAGGAGACCAGGAAGGATCCGACCCAGAGGCTCAGAGGGCGCCTGGCCCTGCTGACACCTTGGTTTTGGACTTCTGGTGTCTGAAAGTGTGAGAGAATAAAGTTCTGTTGTTTTGAGCCACCTGGTTTGTGGTATTTTGTCATGATGACCTCAGGAAACTAACTCACTGGGGTTTGGGCAGAAAAGGGAGGGGGGAGTTTGAAGAAAAGGGTGATCCTGTGCTGTTGGAAAGGGGAAGAGAAGTAGCAGTGACATGGGAAAGAGGTGACACATTCTGGAAAAAGAGGAAGTCTTGATGCACCTACTTTCTTGTTTTGATTTTCTTAGAATTCAAAATACGCAGAAAATGTTCATGTAAATTGGGTGTCACAGACATCATCAAGGAAAACCAACCACCAATCTTGCTGTACAGATGAACAAGCCTTAATCAAAACAGATGGTATAATTCACAAAATGGAACCAACCACATACCATAATTACTAAAAAGAATACCACATAATGCGTGTGTGTGTGTGTGTGTGTGTGTGTGTGTGTGTGTGTGTGAGATGCAGTGCACTTGACAACACTGAGCCTCGTTGAGGAAGAACATGTTTTAGGGACTTTCTTATTGGATTTTTTTCCACTCTGGTTCTCAAACATTGATAATATCACCCTTGATTAAGGTGTTGATCAAATAGCCCTCAGAGTTCTTTAGCTCTGAAATTTGTGACGATCACAGAAGACTTAGATAATTATTACTGGATACACCACAAGAGTAAGTGGGTATTATTTACGGTACGGATTTACATAAAATGATCTGTAGAGGGTGCGGGACGGGTTCTGGGATGAGTCATCAATTTGTCCCCAGCAAAATGCGGGACAAAGAGAGATGCCTTCCCAGGGTGACCACAGAACCATCTTGGTGGAGGGCTGGTCTGGGGGCTCTGCTGTTCATTGAACTTTGTCCTTAGGCCAGACAGTCGACCTGTGGTCCTCTCAAAGATCCTTGAAACTTGCTTTGTCTTTACTTCCACCCAAGCTCAAAGACTCTCCTGTCCTTCTATTCCTGGGAATGACCAGATCCCTCTAACTGGAAAACCTGGCCCGCACACCCTGAGAGGTTGGTGTTTTGCTTTGCCAGCTGTGTCAATGTTGTATTGGGTCTTTTTGTATTCCTATTTTGGGGAGACAGTCTCCTTAACTGATGGTATAAACTGTAACTGGAGGCTGCCTTTATTCTCTTCTTCCTGTGTTCGGTACCTACCCTTAGGAAAGAACATGATGTCAAGCCCTGGTCATGACATTTAATAGCTGTTTGACACAGGATGCATTCCTTAACTCCAAACGAAGTCTCCTCACCTGTGCAATGGACATGTTAATATCTCTGAACTTTAGTAAGCATCTAATGAGGCAATTTTTAAAAGTTGGTTTCTTTTATTATAAGAATGAGAGACATTCACTCTAGCATTTTTAGATGAAGGCGGTGGTGGGGCTACACCCAGAGAAATGAGGAAACATCTCGAATTGGAAGTTAGATGCCAGGATCTTCCTAGAATGAGTACCGTGAGGTTTGCCTGGGTCCCCTTTCAGATGACACAGGTTTGCGTTGTCACGATGGGATGATCACACTTGTCCTCCCCTCTTGCGGGCCTCCTTTCTCCACTCCCTCTCTCCACCCCATCCCCCCAGCTGAGCACATCCATCCCCAAGGTGAACAGACCATTTTAATGGTGAAGGCTTTCAGCAGAGCTCCACGCTAATGTATTCGACTCCTCCTCCACTTGGAGCACAGACGTCTCAAAATCAAAATGTCCAAAGTGGTTCTATTGCTTCCTCCCTGCCCCCCACCCCCATCTCTCCTTCATCTTCCATATCTCAGAAAATGGTGCGTGGGCCACCCAGCCAATCCAGTCAGAGCCATCACCCCACACTCAGACACCAGCAAGTTCTGTGGATGCCAAGTCAAGACTTCATTGCAAATCTGCCACTTCCCTCCCTCCAAGACTCTTGTCTCCCACTGCTTATCTCTTTATTCTTCACTCCTGCCCTCCCATCCATGCTGCACCCTACAGCCAGAACGATGGCTTCTCAAACAGTAAATGAGCTCATTTCATTTTCCCACTTACTGCCCTCTGATGGTTTCCTAGTGCACTTAGGGTAAAACCTAAACTTCCTGCAGCTTCCAAGGCTCTGAGTGGCCCCCTCCCTGCCCGCTTCTCCACCTCACCTAGGCTACTTTCTGCACATTTGTTTTGAGCTGCACCTCATGCTTGGTGCATCCTGCCTCAGGGCCTTTGCAGTTGCAGTGCCCTCTGCCCAGGCGGTTCTCCCACCTGATATTCTGGTGGCAAGCATCTTCAAATCCCACAGGTCTCAGCAGAAATGGTACCTCCACAGAGCGCCATGCAGACCTCTCTAAAAGCAGGTCATTGTTCTGCAACGTACCCCCATTTCTGTGCTACTATTTCTTCCTTCAGAAAGCACAGTGTGTGATTATTTTTATCTGTTTTGTTTTTGTATTGCAGTAAAACACACACTAAAGTGTACTGATTTTACATGTACTCTTGATGAATTTTTACATATCTATATACCTGTGTCACCACCACCCATATCAAGACATAGAACATGACTACAATCCCAGATTTCCCTGCACCTTTCCCAAGTCAATCTCCATAGTATCTTTCTTCCCTGTTTCCAGAGATAAGCATCGTTCTGACTTCTCTCAACCATTGATTCGTTTTGCCTCTTCTTGAGCTTCATAGAAGCATAATCACACCGCATATACTCTGCTGTGTGTGACTTCTTTCACTTATCAGAGTGCTGTAAGATTCATCCTGCAGTTGTGTCTAAAATAGCATGTTCCTTTTTCTTCTGTGTAATATTCCATTGTGTGATTATAACACAGCTCATGTATTCTACTTTGGTAGACATTTGGGCTGTTTCCGGTTCATGGCTATTGTGAATCAAACTGTATATGTCTTTTGGTGCACATCAGAAGTCCTCTCTTTCCCCACATGCCACAACTACCGAGCCCACGCACTGCAACTACTGAAGCCCACATGCCTAGAGCCCATGCTTTGCAACAAGAGAAGCCACCACAATGAGAAGCCCACGCACCACAACAAAGAGTAGTCCCCACTCCCAGCAACTAGAGAAAGCCTGCACGCAGCAGCAAAATCCCAAGGCAGCCAAGAAAAAGAAAAAAAAAAAAAAAAAAAAAAGAACTCCTCTCTGTGGTTGACTGAATACCTAGATATAGAATTGGTGGACAGGGTGGACATATGTTTTGCTTTCACAGATTATATCAATAGTTTTATTTTTGTCTTTGATTTTGATTTTTGCCGTCTCTAGTACAATTAAGCTCTGTGAGGGCTGGGACCTGTCTATCTTGCCTGCTTTTAAACTCCTAACAAGCAGTGCCGTGCCTAACACATTTTTAAGCACTCAGCTGATATTTGTTGAACTAACAAGTATTGGATTCTGTTCCTTCAGCTTCTGATTCCTCATTTTACTTATAAGTTTTGATTCTTTGTGTCTCCAACTTGCTATGTCTCTTCATAGTATCTTTTAAGCATAAGCTCTCATTAGTGCCATATTCCCTTCGTGATACCAAAAAGTCCAGGGATGATCTGAGGAAGTGGCCTGCCCTTCCCAGTCAGCTCCGGCATGATGTGAGAAGACTCTCAGTGGTCCCCTGGGCTTGTGACCACCCTGGGCAATCAAGTGTGGCTGAGGGTCAGAGTCACATGGTCAGCCCATGCCCACCTTTGTGGAGGACCTTGTAGGATTGAGCCTGTAGCAGGAATTGTGACATTTGCCCTGACCAGCACATGTATATTTGGCCCAATCCCTGACATAAAGTTGGTGCTCAGCAAACAAACTACTATTTTATGTTACCATTATTACTACGACTCTGACTATTGGTACCATAGTTCATAATTGATTCTCCCCATGTTACACCATCAAATATTCCTTAAAGAGGTAACCACAGTTTGGGAACATCAGTCTCCATTTCTATTCACCCAATGTTGTAAGAAATGTGTGGATTATAAAATGAAAATTCATAATAAAAGGACACAGCCACTTTACGCAGTAAACAGTAATGCATCATTCAATAGGTATAGATGCTCTAATTTCCTTTCGTAAAGGGGCAGAGGCATTCATGTTAAAAGTCATCATTTTGTATCTGAATACCCATCTGTAATGGAAACTCTTAGGGTGGACTCCATAATCCCTGACTCATGATATTCACACCCTGGTTTGACCTCTCCTCTTGAGTGTGGACAGGACCTGTGACTTGCTGCTAACCAATAGACTATGCTAAAGATGTCAGGGTATGTGGCATTGGGATTGTGTAGGTGGTTACATGATTACACTACATAAATCTATCTCATCCATCTTGCTAGAGTCTCTCCATCTTGCGTTGGCTTTGAAGAAGTACATCAAAACGTTGGGGAATTCTACAGAGCAAGGAACTAGGGGCAATCTCTAGGAGCTGAAGGCAGTTTCTTACCTGCAAAGGCCTCCAACTGACACTCTCAATGAAATAAGCTCCTAAGTCCTACAACCACAGGGAACTGAATACTGTCAACAACAATGTGAGTGTGGAATTGAATCCTTCCCCAGTCAAACCTCAGATGAGACTGCAGCCCCAGTCAACACTTTCATGACAGCCTTTGAGACCCTGAAGCAGGGGACCCCCTCTCCAGAAATGTGCCCAAGCTCCTGACCCACAGAAACTGTGATGATAAATGTGTGTTGTTTTAAGCCATTAAGTTTGTTGTAAAATTGTTCCACAGCAATAGATTGCTAATGCAATCTATTGTTTAACTAGCATCTATTAAGAACATACTGCCAAACATGATCTTGGGCATGGATAGAGGACATTATTTAGTTATCATTCAACCCAAATACAACCAGCTTGAAAGCCATCCCACAGTCTATATTCAGTTGTTTCAGAGACTCCAAAATGATAACAGAGAGACAATCTGAGATAGCACAGCACTAGTATCATTTATTTTATTTAATGTTTTCCCCATAAACAATTTCCCTTTAGGCAAGATTAAATGTTCATGGCAAAACAAACTTATTTGAATATCACTATTGCACTTAACTGAACTATCATATTTTAATGAAATGATTGATGTCTCAAAGTTTCTGAAAGAAGTTTGAAAAATGTCACATCTCAGAAGAAATGGCAGAGGGACAAACCAGATGGGCTAAACATATGCAACTGCAGTAAACTATTATTTATCAAGTCTGAGGTCAGCGTCATAGTCAATCTTGCAGGTAGCTGGGTTGGAAAGATAAGAAATATCACCATCTTTTAATGATATGAACTATTCTAGATATGAGTATTGAATTAATATTTCTGGTTATATACACTGTATACTGTGGTTAAATTATTCTGCATTTCTGTGGTTAAATAATTGGTGTTGTCTTGGTTTTTAGTAACTGTGAATTTTGTGGTTAAATTATGTTGTCTAGTTTTGTTTCAACAGCTATGTGTGTGTGTATATATGTGTATGTGTAGTTGTAGGTGATTTTCACACAAGTTATAGGTCATTGTAACTAAGCCACAGAAATCTACGAAACTAGACTATATATGGGAATCATGTAAACCACACCCACTTCTGGTTTAAATTTTGTCCTATAAAGCATAACCATTTGTAGGAACTTGAAGTTGTTCCCAAGGCTTATAAACAGAGAGTAAATCTTTATTATTAATTTTTAGAGATAAAATTGTCATAACGGCAATTGTGGAATGGAAATCTCCTCCTTTACAGAAAATGTAAAATGTTAATTCTTCTGTATAAAAATGTAATTCTTATGTTTTTGTTCATTAATAAGAACAAATTTCTCTAGGAAACTGACAAGTGAAATTCCATTATCTTGAACTTCATTATTTTTCCAAATCCCAAACTTTTTATCAGATTTTAAATACTATTTATGTTGGTCTCATTTTTTTTGTGATATGTTTCTGAGTTTTTATTTATATAAAAGTATAGTTTCTCCTAAAAACAAATAAAACCATAAAAAATCCTGCTTTGTATGAGAGAAAACAGGTTAATAAAACTCATGTGTTGGTGAAGAGGTAATGAAATCACAAGGACTTTACAACCAAAGGTTGCTATTTTGACATCGAGTCTACTATAACCAAAGTATTGTTTAATTTTTAATCATAGATATTTGTCAGCCAAATAGATACTTTACAGTACTTCAATTGAAATATAAAATGATATCATGTTAATTCAAAAATCTACCCATGCCTGTTTCTGTATTTTTATTTCTCTTCATAGGGTTTATTAGTGTGTTGTTCAAAAGACAACAAAAGCATTTTCCCAAGATTATTTAACGTTGATGAGGAATCAGTCACATACTCTGTGGATGAAAGCAAAAACTGAAATCAATCTTTTTGATAAACATTTAACAATAATTATTAAGAGCATAAAACAGTTGATCCTCTAACTCAGTAGTTTCTCTTCCAGGAATTTATAATATGGGATTCATCAGAGATATGCATAAAGACACATGCACAAAATTATCCATCATAGAGTACTTTATTATAAAAATAGAAGCTGAATAATATTCCATTGTGTATATGTTCCACATCATTTCTATCCATTCATCTGTTGATGGGCATTTGAACCCATCTTGGCTATTATGAATAATATGGTAGATCTATTTTTAATTTTTTGAGGAACCACCATATTACTTTTGGTAGTGGTTGGGCAAATTTACATTCCCATCAATAATGGGTTCCCTTTTCACCACATCCTCACCAGCACCTATTGTCTCTTGTCTTCTTGATGATAGCCATTCGAACAGGTATGAGGTGATGTCTCACTGTGGTTTTGATTTGCATTTCCCAGGTGATTAGTGATGTTGAGCATATTTTTGTGTTGGCCATTTTAATGTACTTTTTGGAGAAATGTCTATTTAGTTCTTCCAGCATCAGAAAGGAAGTTTTGTGACAATATGGATGGACCTTGAGCATATTATGCTGAGCAAGATAAGTCAGAGAAAGACAGGTACTATATGATATAACTTATATGTGGAATCTTAAAAAGTTAAACCTGTAAAAAATGGAGTAAAATGGTGGTTACCAGGGAATGGGGGATGGAATAAGGATAATACTATTTAAGGATACAAACTTGCAATGGGTAGTAAATAAACCACAGAGATCTACCACACAGTGTAGTGAACATAGACAATAATATTGTACTATAATTTTGTAATATGATAAATATCACTATATCTACAGTCATATTACAGTATATAAATGTATCAAAGTAACACACTATACACCTTAAACTTATACAGCGCTAATTGTCAAATTTATTCAATTTTTTAAGGTTGCCAATTAAAAAAATAGAATTTGACAACATAGGGATATGCCTATTACAGAAAATAAATTGTGGAATCTCCATATGATAGAATATTATGCAATTATTAAAGCAAGATTAAAAAATATATATATATAATGACATAAAACATCTCAATGTTAAAATATAGAGCAGAATCCAAAGACATATTATTAAAATAGGTACCTACTGAAGAAATGTGGAAAGAAAATACAGTAACATGTTAATATTCTTTTTTTTTAAGATTTTTTTTTCTGATGTGAACCATTTGTGAAATCTTTATTGAATTTGTTACAATATTGCTTCTGTTTTATGTTTTTGGTTTTTTGGCTGTGAGGCAAGTGGGATCTTAGCTCCCCAACCAGGGATTGAATCTGCACCCCCCTGCATTAGAAGGAAAAGTCTTAACCACTAGACCACCAGGGAAGTCCCATGTTAATATTATATCTGATTGGAAAGATCATGGGCAATTAAAAATGATGGATATCTAATTTTACCTCCTACTAAGTTTGTGCCACAGCCCTTCACCTTAGTCTAACTCAGGTATAAGAATTAGGGTATGGACATTGTCTATATCCAGGATAAATTAATGAGGACAGAACAGCCTTCTCTGAGTTACACTCTTCTCAGAAACCATTATGTTGGTCTTAGAATAATTTCAAAAGCAGACTATAGTTTTGGAGTTGAAGAAGCAGATTAGAACAAGGGGTCACATGTGACAACCAAGAAAATATAGTCCCCTTGGGGGGCTTTAGAAGTACTGGGGAAAGATATAGGACTCCTTTCCATCTAGTGATATGGGAATGCTAATGAACCTTATTTGTATAATAAAGGAAAGAGTTATCTCTGCAGTTTGGAAAGCTTGGGGAGAGTTGGGTCACCTAGTGGTAGACATATGTCCAAGAGTGGCAGTCATTAGAGCTGTCCATTCATATTTCCAGTTCTCTTCCTTTAGGACACATGGCAGGAATACAACCTTTGTCACTGGGCATGGCCATGTGACTACAAGCTTTGGCTAATGATATATGAGAAATAACTTTGTCTGGTCACAAGCATATTTTCTTCCTCTTGTCCAGATGACAAATCTCAGTCCAGACAGTAGAGACTTGTTTAGCCTGGAGCGTTGACTGAGGACACCATGGAGAAGAGTTTCTTACTCACCCAAGGTGGATATGGATCCTGGGTGTGAATGAACCATTGTTGTCTTAAGTCACTGAGATTTGTTTTGTTGTTGTTGTTGTTACTGAAGCATAACTTGGCACATACTGACTGATCCATTAAACTTCTGAGGTCAATGCCTTAAAGAGAAATTGTGTAGAAACTGGAATGTATTAAATCGAGTATTTTACTCACAGTTTTTTAGATGTTCTTTAGAATTTGTTAAAAATTGACTTAAAAGTTAAGAAATGTTTTATATTTTGAATCATTATGATCTAACAAAGATGAGATTAATAAAATTTTATAGTGTCTCAACAAATACAATTTAACTTTTACAAACTTTTGAAAGTTCTTAATTAATAGAAAGTTTAAAAATAACATGCCTACCAAATGATGATACCATATTTATTGAAAGGAGAATTTGTTTTGCTTTTCATCAATATGTTAAAAGAATCTGTTAGTCGGAGGTCCTTGGGGAAATTACTGATTGCTGGGCTGAACAAGGTAAAGTACAAGGTGTGCCTGGAAAGGTGTGCCTGGAGTGCCTTGGAGTACCAAGAGGTAAGGAAGTATTTACATGCGTGAAGGACAGGGACATATCAAAGGGACAAGGAGCAAACCTGAAAGAGCTTCCAATGGCTACATCTGATATAATTTGAGCAACAAAATAAATAACATATTATTGGATTATAACCCAGAGTTATCCATGAGCCCATACTAATGTAAATAAATGATACAATAAAGAAAGGAAGGAAAGAAGGAAGACAGGAAGGAGGGAAGGAAGGAGGAAAGGAAGGAAGGAGGGAAGGAAGGAAGGGAGGAAGGGAGGAAGAAAGAAAAGAAAGAAAGAAAGAAAAAGAAAGAAAGAAAGAAAGAGAAAGAAAAAGAAAGGAAGGAAGGAAGGAAGGAAGGAAGGAAGGAAGGAAGGAAGGAAGGAAAGAAAGGAAGAAAGAAAGGAAAAGAAAGGAAGAAAGAAAGAAAAGAAAGAAGGAAAGAAAGAAAAGGAATGAAAGAAAGGGAACAAACGTCCCTTTCAAAAAAATTTCCAGTAATGTATGTACATGCCTCCTCTTCCAGGAGGTGGGGCTTCATTGACCTCCCCTCCCTCCAAACTATAAGGTGGGTTAGGCTTAGGAACTCACTTCCAAAGAATAGGGGTTGGAAAGGGGAACTGTTACCTTTACAGTGGAGAAACCTAAGAAACACTACTTTAACCAAATGATGAAAGTTAAAATCACCCGTGATGTCATGTGGGTATCATGTACCTCCTAATTGAATGGGATGAGAAGGGCATATCACCTCCACTCAATCTTTCCAAAATTCTAGAATACCATGAAGAAAACAACAGACAAACCCAGGTTGGGGGTCGTTCTAGAGGATCCTTGGCTAGTACTCCTTGAGACTCTCAAGTTGTGAAAAATAAGGAAATACTGAGAAACTGTCGCAGACCGGAGCCTGGGGAGACATGACAACTGAATGCAGTGGGTGCCCTGGATTGGATCCTGGGACAGAAGGACGACATTAATGAAAGAACTGGTGGGATCCAAATAAGAGCTGAAGTTTAGTCAACAGTAATAAAGCAATGTTGGTTTCTTTGTTGTGCCAAAAATACCACAGTAACGTAAGATGTTAATGACTGGGGAAACTGGGTGTAGGGTCTACAGGAACTCTCTGAACTATCGTTCCAACTTTTCAAAATCTAAAATTATTCCAAATATAAAAATTTATATAAGAAGGGATCTGTTAAATAGAACTCATTCAATTTCCACGTTTACATACCATTATATTCACCAGGTATCACTCATTTCATTTCTTTGTGTAACCAACTGGTCACCAAAATGGCAGCATTTGGGCTTTGTTCTCTGCCACCTGTTCAGTGAAAGTAGTTGAAAGTGAAGAAACTGGAGTAATATAGTTAATGTAAGATGATTGAGCCTAAAAGCTTGCAAGCAAATTACAGAATCAATGGGAAAGCTATATTATAATGACTTTAAAGAGAACTGTAATCAGTGCACTGGTGTCTGTTGAACTTAATTGTATGTGAATGCAAAACAATTAAGTCAAAAGTGATATGACTTTCTGTGGCTGGGACAGGATACTCTAGTTTCTACATTTAACTGTACAAGCAGACTTGCCTGATAAGTAGACTCTATTCAGTGGGAAAACGAATTTAGAATACTGTGTAAAACGGAATACAGGATATAACAAAGCACTCAAAAGCAACTTGGAAATGAAGAAAACCTTCAGCCTTGCAAACTTCATTGCAAATTAAAATTTCCTCCCTTCCATCTAATTTTGCAAAGCATTAAAATTAACACCTATTTTTTTTTTAGATACTTACCAAATACCTTAATGCTCTCTGCCATATTTATATATTATTCTGTCTGTTTCTCTATACGCAATACAATGCTCAGTGCCGGAAAGTTTAATAGCACAATAAATAAATGTTTTAAAATTTAAAAATAATTTAAATGTTAATTGTTTCATGACAAAAAACACTAGTTTATTAATGAACAAATGAAAGGAAGTTTTTTCCTGTCCTCCACATATGCAAACTTTCTGTACTCTACACTCAAAATTTCAAATGTAGCATTACAATAAAAGTAATGAGCTTGACTTGTTACACAGGTAGGTATAAACAAATAGAAGTTGTGTGTTTTTATCATTAACGGCATTTAGCTCTCAATTAGAATTTCAAACCCATCCCATTGTTCAAGGTTCCTTCCAATGGTACCTCCTTTGTCATGACTTGTCTGATCTTTCCCCATCCCCAACCAAGAAAAAAAATCTCCTTTATAGTTTACTCAAACTTAACTGTATTTTATGGCATGCACTATTTCTACTATGGTCATATTACTGTATATACACAATTCCATTTCCAGAGTAGGTATTTCTTGATGTTCAAGTCCATTTTTTATTGGCCTGACCAGCTTAGTTCAGGCTGTGAGAACGTCAAAGTTTCTTTGATATGATAGAGAAATATTTATTTTTTCTAGAATAATCTACAAATTTGAATTCATAATTAATGAATGCTAATTATCAAGCCTGGGGGAGAATTATTTCCTATTGTACTAAGTACAATTCATAATTGTACAAGTCTTTTTTGGGAGGAAATGTGAATATAGTTAAAATTCCTACTTCCTAAAACTACCATGAATAGCAGTGAAGACCCAAGCAGAAGGCCAAGGAATAAATTGAAAGCTAGACAGTTATTTCCTGGATATGAATGGGAATTTAGGGATGTAAGGGAGAATGGAGATGAGAGATGAACAGAAAGGGAAAGATGCAGAACATGGTAAAGAACATCCCCAAACCCGCAGACGACTTTTATAAACAAGAATCTCATATTTAATTGTAAGCATTTAGACTGTGATATAAAATACCTTTCAACCTTTCCCAAAGTAATGTCTGTTGTGTACAAGAATGTTATATACAGCTTTTGTGTGTGTAGGTGTTTGAGAAGCGTGTTGTGTGTGTGAGAAAGAAAGCACCTGGATGTGTGTCCGAAAGAGGAGTGTGAGCGTGCGTGTGTGTACGCATGCATGTGTGAGTGTGTATGAGAAAGAGTGAGTACGTGTCCAACAGAGAAAGACAGAGATGGGGAGAGATGAGCACGTGTATCTCTGTGTGTGTGTGTGTGTGTGTGTGTGTGTGTGTGTGAATGTACATGAGAAAGAGAGAATATGCGTCTGAGAGAGAGATGTGTGTATGTGTGAGAGAGCACACACTACGGGATCATGAGGGCTAAGTCTTCTGTCTGGGTCCAGGGAGCCTAGAGGAACCACATGTGTGGAGTGACAGGGAGACATAACCCAGAACTATTTTAGCAGAAACAGGACATGAGAAGGAGCCAGATCAGACCTTGTGCCTTGACCACCCATTCATGCTCCCATATCACAAACTCGTCCTCATCCCCTCAAACCATAAGAGTTTGAGAAACTTGGGAATGAGTCTATTCTCCTTTCCACAAGTAGCAGAAAGGGCATTTGAGCTAAACTCTGGATTTTCAGTCACTTCGGGACTCTGGCTGTCATCAGAGTTGAACACAAAAGATGAATCTAGACACAGCTTTCAGCCCAACAAAATGATCATCTGTGCCTGGAGAGGATCCTATAGAACAAGCAAAGGTGGTGTTTGAATTTGGGGGACAGGATTCACATACACATGTGATTTAGGGGTTGTCAGCAGTGAAGGCCAAGCCATTCTGCACACTAGACCCCAAGGACTAATAGAAATGGGTCAGCTAGTGACCATGTCTCACATTCTGCTGGCTAATACCATTATCTTGCAAAGTTCTTCAATTGCTTGAAACACCTGGTAAAATAGCAGAGACCCAACTACTCAGGTTGTTCAAGCTCAACCAGACAAGTAAAGCAATCAAATACCTGCAGTGTAGGCTCCATGAGAGCACCTGGACCCTAACTAATGTGCATTCTATGCTGAAGTGTTTTTGCTTCTGTTTGGACATTGATTCTTCTTAAATAGCCAGTGGAGGTGAGAGGATCCCATTATAATAGAGGGGTTGGCAGGTTGAGCTTTAGTATAAGGCAGACCTAACTGCTGCCACTTTTTAGCTTTGGACCCTTGTGATGTTAATCTAGCCAAGCTTCCAGATCTTCTTCTATAACATGGAATTAACAGCACTACTGTGTTACGGTTGTTGTAGGAAACTCATGAGATAATATACGTACTGTGCTTTAGACAATATTTGAAGACAATTGTAATAATATTGGTTATAATTCTTAGCATCAGATACAAGTAAGAGCATTCTGGGATATACTGTAATCATTTCACAGCAGACACCTGTTCCCCAGGCAAGACACACTACCCTGTAGCCAGAACTTACTGCCATTCACCTGTGATTTGTTTGTTTTTCCTTAATAAGTCTTGATTAAGCTAATGGAGAGGACCAGTAGGAGTGTTCAGATATGTCACTCAAAGGCAAAAACCACATCAGTGTCCTCCCTTTCTTGTTCTTCTAATCACCCTCACCTCATCCAAACCAATCAGTGATAAAAAACAATTTGGGTTTGGTTGATGAAATGGCAACTTTGGGGTTATAGTTCACTGTTTACTGCAGCTGATTTGCCCTTGCTTTTTAGCACGGATAAGGAGATATAATCAGATACTAGGTTGGGAGAGAGTGAAAGACAATGGAACCCAAGTTTAAAACACAACTAGCTACCCTGTACTGATACTGGCGCTCAGGGCCAGTGTCTGGCACCATGACAGTAAAGGCTTAAAAAAAAAAGAAAGAAAGAAAGAAAGAAAAACAAAGCCTGAACCATTTACCACACAGTAATTGGACACAAGGAAACTTACCACTGGCACCTGGCCTTTGAGGTAATTACCCTTCTTCTCCCAAGAGCATAATAGCCCCATTGTTTGACTAGTGAGTAGCACAGGCGTGCAATCAGAAAGGGAGAGTCAGACCCAGTGCATGAAAAGAAGGTAAGTGTGGTCTTTGATGTGCTTCCAGGCCTGAGTTGGGGACCTGGGCTGTGAGAAATAAGCATGTCAGCGATCTTTGTCTTCTCACCTGTGAAGACACTTCTAACGTTGCAAATCCTTGCCTTTATCTGCACAGAGCCCATTAAATCAACTGGGCACAGCTGTCATCAGCTGGGGCTCGAAACCAAAGTACACACTTGGGTTTGACTTTGCTGACACGCCTTGCTAGCAAGAGCAAGATCGGATAACCTCGGCCACGAGAATGCAGGTAGATCCGGCAGTGGTGTGATGTTTCTTACCATGGCTCAGTAGATGTTTCCCAGACAAGTTCTGTTTGGCACAAGTGAAACAATCCTGAAGTTCAAGAACATTTATGGATGTAGAGGATGCCAAGGACCCTGTGCTCAAAGGCCTGAGTTACAACAACAAGCAGTGACATTCATCCCACAGACATTACAATGAACCCCCAGGCACAGGACCTGAATGTCTTATTAACAAACATCAACTATTACGAGATGTCAATAGCTGTTCTCCAGGTGTCTATAAGTTTAGGTCTCTGAGTCATCAATCCAAATATGTTGATCATTTCTAGAATATGTTTACTTTAAGATTTCTAACTATACAACTGATTAGGAGTCTATACTTGTTAGTTTAAGGCCACAAACCTTTAATAAGAAACTTTCCACAAAAAATTATAGGAACAATTGAATTATAAGGAATGAACCTTTAGCCACTGGCCATCTCCTCCGTATCCTCGTCACCCACATTACTACCCTATGATACCCAGAAATTTTTTAAGTGGCATCTTCCTCAATCAGCAAGACCCAGCTGGTCCCTTGAGCCTTGTAAAATCTGCTGCCCTCCTGTTTCTTCAGATTCTGTAACCATGGAGATTGACTTCTGCCTTGCTGCTACTGGCAAAAACTTGCTCTAACAACACTAGGGCTAACATATTTAATTGATACAATATGGTATGTCCTTCCCCCTGCTTCTAATTCTCTATAATTTCTTAATTTTATAAAGTAAACATATATTACATTAATAATTGAAAAAATAAATGAGATAAGTTGTTTTTAATACTCAGTTCTGGTGTCAAGTTGACTAGAAACTGATAGAAGGAAAATATAATGAAAAAAATACTGCAGTTCTGTTTCTAATGTATATTTGTAGAAATGTAGTCTTAAGTCACAAAACTCTATATCCAGTATCTGTTTCTGTGAGCCTCAGTTTCCTTATTTGAAAATGGCAGCAGTAACAACCTACTTCTCAATCCTTTTGTGGAGATTAGATATCATAAAAGCATCTATTACAGGGGTCTGTTATGATATCAGTTTCCAGTCTCCTGCTTCTTCTCCCTTTACATCTCTCATAACTTTTAGATGAATGGCCATGAATGCAAGAGAAAACACAGTACTAATCTTGAAGGTAATGTTATCTGAATCCAATTTTAGAAACTGGATCATGTAGGAGACAGCTTCTGAATAGGCTCCTAGTAATCTCTGCCTTCTGGTATTCACATCCTTCTGTAATTCTCTCCCCCGAAAGTAGACTGAACCTAGGGACTTGTTTCTAGTGAACGGAACACAGTGGTAGTGATGGGTGTTCACTCCGAGATTAGGTTATAAAAAGGCTGTGGCTTCCATCTTGTACTCCCTCTCTTGCTCCTTCTGATGGAAGCCAGCTGCCACCTTAGGAACTTCTGGATGGAGAAGTAACTGAGGGTGGCCTGCACCAACCATGTGAGGGAGCTTGTAAGTGCATCCTTCCCTGGTTGAGCCTTCAAAACACTGCAGCCCCAGCTGGTACCTTGATTACAGTCTTCTGGGAGACTCTGAGCCAAAGGCACCCACCTAAGCTGCTCCCAGGTTCCTGACTTACAGAAACTCCGAGATGATAAACATTGTTTTAAGATATTCAGTTTTGGTGTAATTTTTACGCAGCAATAGATAACTAATGCAAACCAATATATTTTCTTTTTTAAAAAGTTTTCTTTATTTTTTTATTGAAGTATAGTTAATTTACAATATTATATTACTTTCAAATGTACAGCAAAGTGATTCAGTTTCTTTTTCAGATTCTTTTCCATTATATGTTATTACAAGATATTGAATATAGTTCCCTGTGCTATACAGTAGGTCCTTGTTTTCCTATTTTATATATAGTAATATGTATCGGTTAATCCCAAACTCAACATGTATGTATTAATGAGATAGTTTACACTTTTTTTTTTCAGCCTAGGTCTTTGAAATCTGTTGTATATTTTGTGCTTATAACACAACTCATTTCTGACTAGTTGTATCTCAAGTGGTCAACAGTCTCATGTGGCTAGTGGTTGGTTACCCTATGGAACAGTGCTACACAGCAGTATATTTTCCTGCACTCCTTCTCTACTATTTTTACTTGGACCTTCCAGGTGGCCATGACTAACATTTACACTCCTTTTTGTTAAATACACACACTCTTTCCAAAAATGTTTGTTATCCTCTCCCTAATTCCCTGTTACTCCCGTGTTCTATAGAGGCCTAGCTAGGCACTACATGCTAATAGAGGAGGTGATGCTTTTTTCCCCCACTAATACCCTACATTTGTCCTCAAATCACCCTCTAATAGAACCCACGGCCCTGTGAAATCTATCTCAGAAACTGCCCCTTCCCTCAAGGTGATGTTGTGTGTGTGGGGACCAAGTGGGGAGGCAGTGATGGCTCCTAGGTGATGCCTTGCAAGTTAAGAAGGGCCGTGGTGCTGAATGACCAGGACTTTAAACACAGTGTCAAGAGAGGCATGGAAAACGACAGCAACCTGGGACAGCTGGCGAATTGCTTTGCCAACCAAAATGTATGCCAAAGCCCACTGGTATTTTTAAACTCAATCTCTCCCATGCCTGCAACTGGAAGCCGGGAAAAAAAAAAAAAAAAAAAAGGAACAATGTGATTATGAAAGAGCTATTGTCTGGATTGTCAAATATTTTCTTCTTATCCAAATAACGATACTAAGTGTAAGCAGCTATGAAAAAGGTGGTCAAACTATAACAAATTCCAATGACTGGTTTGGGTTTTTATTGAATTAAAAACAATAAAAATACACATCTAGCTCATTTCATTGTCACATTTAAATCACACAGTAACAATATTCATGTGTTGATGTCTCAGAGGCAAAATTGTCAATTGTTTATTCATCACATAATCCCGGTAAGTAAAAAGAAGTTTTTTAGTTCAAGTCTTTTGGTTAACTGTTTTAAAGTACCCACACAATACCATATAGAGCCCTAAATCTTGCTGATTTGGTTGTTCCTGTCACTTTGGACTCTTAAGAATGAGTGTTTTCTTGCCATGCTCTCTTGGTAACAGCCACCCAGGGAGGTTCTGAGAGCACATCCTCCCCCAATTTTCTCATAACTTGTGGTGTTTTTTTTTTTTTTTTTTTTTTTTTTTTAATCTCCATGTCTGAGCAGAGAACAGAGTTGGGATGTAAGAAACAAATTATCTGCAGGAAAATATTTCCCATAACTATTCCTACAATGTCATTATATTTAATTGACCAGCAGAAAGAAAATAAGAATTGCTTTTTTGTCTTCACTAAAGAAAGAAAAACAAGGAGTGGATAATGTCTCTACTTCCTGGCTGAACTTGGAAAACAGAACCAGACTGAAAAAGTCAAGACTCTTCTACCGAATGGAGCCCAATGAAAAAATGAAAACATCAACCGCTGGGTGGGTAAACAGAGGTAAAGGAAGCAGCCCTGGGGATGAGTTACATGGAATAAATCACCAGCAAAGAGGAACCCATCAGCCAAGGTGTGCCTCCTTTGTGATCAGTCTCCTGATACTGTTTGGAGTACTGAAACAGCCCCCAGAAGGGGACTGGGGACAAATTGACTTGTCCATGGACTGTCTGCTTTCAGAACCCTGGACCTTGAGAACCTGACTGTGGCTAATGGATGTTGACAACTGGTGTCTCATCAGAGTGTGGAGAGAGATGCGATCCCCACCTTCCACTCCTTTGCCTAGGGAGCAGGTAGGTTCTCAATAAACGCTTGTGGAATGAGTGAATAAATGTGATGAGGGCAGAAGATTTTTCAGTCTAGCTGCGGACGGGAATTCTACTTAGGAAACATTACAAATCTATAGGCAATAAAATAAATTTTAAAAATCTACAGGGAGGTAAACACAGTATCCTCCAGATTTTAAATTATTGGTTCCCCTCTGTGTGACTCCTCGTGAGCTAATCCCCAGAATAACCTCCGGCACTTGGTCAGGTGATGGGACAAGTCTTGTCATTTCTCTTCCATGATGTCTTTCCTCACCTCAAACTCAACTTCTTTCTGGGCTGCCTGTTTTCTTAACCTTCCCCCCACCCCACGTTGTTTAGTTATCCTACGCATGTAAAAAATGTGTACAGCCTTCAAAATCGTGTGTATGAGTGTTTGTGTGTCTGTGTGTGTGTGAGGTTCTACATGCCTGTGTGGCTATTCACAGGAACCTTGCTGTGGGGAAAGCACTAGAAGATGATTCTGGAAACTTACAATTGCACCAGCTGGAAAGACATCTAGGAACCCCAGTTTTAACATATTTCCAGTCTTTGACATAATAAAACACATGCAATACATGAATAAAATTTAACATTCAGTCATTTAAAAATATTTCTACATAGTATTAGCAAGGGTAATTTCATTGGACATATTTCTGAAATTGATACGCAATAAGTCTGAAGTGAGGTCAACCCATTTAGCAATGGACACGTGGAAATACAAAGGAGGAGGTGGAAAGGGCAGAGGACTTAGTATTTGTTATATTTCTATTAATATTCTTCAGCTATGTGTAGATATCCCAGGTCACAGGTCTCAACTTTTCCAGGAGTGGAGTTGAGGGTGGAAAGAAACTACAGACTTGGTTCTCAAGTCTTTGAGGTTATTACTTCCTGTCCCTTCATGACAAATTCATCATTCTTTTCTAAATCTACAAAGAAAAGCTGAGATATGCAATGTGTTGGAAATAAGGTAAACAGTACAGTTTCTTACAGGAAAAACCTTTGTGTGTCATTTTATCAGAAAACATAGGTACTGAGTCAGGAAATTTTTTAAAAGCATATATTTGGCATCCTCATGACTAAATATTAAATATTATATCACAGTCTAATCACCTATAATAAAAACTTAAAATTAAGCATTAGACGACAAGTTCATTATATGTAAGTAATAATGTAAAATATCAAAGAGATGATTTGGGGAGACTGAATCTCAAAACATCTGTATATATGCTCACATACTTGGATGCATGTGTATACAATATCAATAATATATACTACACATAGGTATTTTTTATATTAAAAGAGCATTAGATGTATTTATGTCTCCATTTACATCTACATCTTTATCTACATCCACATCCCCCTGTTGTCTTGTCTGGGGTCCTATGGCCTCCTCTGTATACCATTATGTTCATTTTTACAAAAAAATTTTGTTATACCACACTCCCTTTTTAAAATATTTGTCTTGTTCCAGTGCTGGCCTGGTTGAACAGTAAACTTCAACAGCAGATCAAGAAGGTTCATCAAGAATGGATTACATTGGAAAATCAATTGGAACAACTTTGTCCAGTCACTGTGTTGTGACCCTCCCCTGCAAGATTCAAGTAACAGTGGGTGACCTTTTCTGCCAAGACCTTTCCTCTGAATGTTTCAACCCTACTCCTTGTCGTACATGCCTGAGACTGTGTCCAAAGCTGTGAGCCGCAGAATAAAATCCATATCACCTGTTCTCTTGTGCTTCACGTGTACGTTTTACTGTGGTGGAAGAAATACAACTGATGATCACACTTGAATTATAATAATCAGTGGAGTTTACCTCCCATTCTTAAGTACTTCCTCGAGGTGTTAGATGGTGTTCCTTACCCAAAACCAATCTTCTACCAAATAAAAACAACTTAGAGCATTATTTTTTTCGAAGTCATTGAAGACAGGAACTGTGATTTTTTTTTTCCCACTGTTGAGTCCCCAGTACCTGGAATCTAGTAAGTGTGGATCAAGTGTTTAGAAAAGAAACAAGGGGTGATTCTAGATTTATCAGTGATCAAAAATTTATTTCATATAGGATCCAGGATTTTGAAGGACGTCCTCACCGTATAAAAGTTTTAAACTGTTTGTACTAAGAATATACTGTAGATCTACCTGATTTTTTAAAAATTCCCGAGGGAAATATTTTCCTTTCCACTAGCAAGTGCTTATTTAATCAGCAATCTACTATAATAGCCTTTCTCCAGCTACGTAATGCTGTGCAGCAAACTATCCCGTAGTTTGGTAGCTTAAAGCAATGATTTTATTTTCTCTGCAGTTTTGGGGAGTCAAATATTTGGGGAGGTCTTAACTGGATGACCCATCTCTGCTCTGTGTGGCTTCAGCTGTGGGATCCCTGGGGCTGAAGAAACCACTTCCAGGATGTCTCCTGCACTCACACATTTGGCTCCTTGGTGCCTCTCTCGCTCTCTCCCCCACCCCGCCCCTCTCTCTGACATCTCATATTGCAGAGCCTCTCTTGGGTTCTGACCTGGGTTCCTCCTAGCATGCATGGCAGCCTCAGTCTCTGTATCCTGGGTCTTCTTTCTATATGATGCTTCAGAGTTCTAAGAGCAAGTTCTCTGAGAGGCAAGGCAGAAGCTGCAAGACTTTTGTAACCTAACCTCGTATGAGAAGTACATCATGTCACTTACTGCATACCCTCCTGGCCAAACAAATCACAGAGCCCTCCCAGATTTGAGGGTTAGGGGCATAACACTCTCCACAGGAATGGCTTAGAGAATTTCTGGCCATCTTTAATCTGCCACAAGACTCACAAAGAAGCTACAGGAATAAGCACTCTCTTTAAAAACATGAGAGTGTGTTTCATGAACCAGGGTCGGACACGTAGCAAATGCTCCACACATTTTGGTGGATTGACTGAATAGATGAATTAATGAAGGAAGTACCAATAATGCTGCATTATGCCTGTCACTAGTAGTGTTTATTTTAAATAGGTAAATAGATTTAATCATGCCAATATAAATATCATGTCCTGTATGCTTAACTCAATTCCCCTCTGGGTGGAAAAATGCAACAATGTGAATATATTTAACTGTGGCCAAAACTTTTCATACCATACACATGGAGTTTGTGTTGAAAAAGTGAATAGTGGTTACTTTTGATGGAATCTGTTTTTGTCTAAGTATCTACGCAATAGTACAGGTATAAATTTAAAACTGGGGGATATCATTAATTTGAAGACCAAACCAACCAAAATCTGATGACAGTAAAATTCAGGATAAAATTAAAAGATGGAGGAATAGTTGTGTCCATCAAAGTAATCTCCAAATATCTGATTAAATCCCCAAAGCTTTTTATAAAACATTTCTTCCCCTAGATTCTTATTTTCACTTATCATACAAAAAGTCAGGCATTTATGATTCATTTTCACTTTAGTTGGCAAAATGCTGTTTTGTAGCAATTTACTTGATATTCATACAACTTCTGAGTCAATTCCATTTTTGTTAAAAACAGGAAGTTGAATTTGCCAAAAATAAATGAACTTGAACACAAAGTTTTAAATGTGGCTTAAAGGATGGAATCCTCCATTCTCAGGCCCATTCTGATGTTGGCAAGACCCTTCTCCTGCCCAGACTATGAAATAATAATGATGCCCTTTAGCAATTTAAGCTTTGGATGCCAAAAAACCTGAATCTGTTACTAAATTTCACTTAACAACAGGATCTTATTTTTATCTTTAGCAAATATCCTGGGACATATTTAAGTACCAGAGACAAACTGGTACATTACCGATTTTAAATTTGAAATGATGAGCAGATCAATATTTCAAAGTATAACAGGAACAGATTCTATGAAATGAATACAAATCAGATATTGCGTTGGCCAGCTTCCAACAGAGACACAAAAAATTGAGAAAGCTAAGTGAGGGGAAATAATAAATGATGTAATAAAGCTTTCGAGATACAAGATTGAAAAAATTTGTGGCTTTCCAATTTAAAACACAAGACAAAAACCTAATTTCAACTTGTTAATATATAGTGCTCTTCTGTTACCTAATTTTTTAAAAATGAATAGCAGCAAATAGCAACTTATAGATGTTTATATGACTAGATCTAGAACCTGTAGCTCTAGCAGATCAAAGGATCCACGTGTGATTTGTGAGTATTAACCAAGCACCTTCTAGATGCCAGAAGATATTTTTCCTCTGAAACATTCAAATGGACTTTCCTTAGTCTAATCCATTAAGCCAACTGCATTTTCATTTTCTCATTTTACTTAATGCAAAGTCAATTTCAAGGAAATTCAATTGTATAACCAATTATTAGCTCTATTGCAGACTAGGTCTAAACTGCAAACATATATACATGTATGCCTTAAATCATCGCATTCTAGAATCATTATTTACTTATAGTGTTTGAATAATGGATAGTTTAAATTTGGCTTTGGAAATATTTTGGGCCAGAAAAGGGTATGTTTGAAAATTATTCATGTGGCCGTAAACCTAATTATGCTTTCCTCCCATAGTTACTCTAGACCTGGGATAGAGGAAGGAATGCACCCAAAGAGGAGTAGTCTACCTGTTGTATGTGTGCTGTTTCTAATCCAGATAAGCTCCTTCAGGTAAATGTAGGCAACTGAAATCCAGCTCCTTATTTAGTTGCTGTTTCTTTCACTCAGTATTGATGTGTGTCCACCATGTGCCAAAAAATGGTGTTAGGTGCTCTGGGCAGGGACCACTGTTGCTCACAGAAAATCTCAACTCCACTGTATTTCCCAGGAGTCTCCCTTTCACCTGAAGGTCAGGTGAAAGGGAAATGAGCCCTTGCATTCTGGAGCACCAAAAATTCTGTGTGCTTCCTTCATCCCTTATTTCTTGGCCAGGAAGACTCAGAAGCTATATTAGTTTCCTATTGCTGGTGTAACAAATGATCACAAAATGGTGTCTTAAATAATTCAAATGTATCATCTTACAGTTCTGGAGGTCAGAAGTCCAACATGAGTCTCCCTGAGCTAAAATTAAGGTGTGAGAAGGGCTGAGTTCCTTCTGAAAGTCCCAGGGAAGAATCTGTTTCCTTGAGTTTTCCAGCTCCTAGAGGACATCTACATTCCTTGGCTCCTGGCCCCTTCCTCCATCGTCAAAGCCAGCAAGGGTCAAGGACTTTTTACAACACAGCTCTCTGACTCATGTCCTGTAGTCACATCTCTCTCTGACTCAGGTGGGAAATGTTCTCTATTTTTAAGGATTCTGTGATTATATCACTTCCATAATTGTGTAAACCAATTTCTTACCATAAATACCTTTATATGTATACACTCATCATATTTGATCTGTTTCTCTGGAAAACTGACTAATAGGCTGAGAGTAAATCAGAGATGAGCTTAGTTTAACATCCTATTCTGGTAAATTGGTAAACTTTTTTTTTTTTTTTTTTTGAGATCTGAAAGATAATTGTATAGTAATCATTCTGGAAGATAATTGTATTCAGGAAGTACTGATTATTACTCTTCATTCAGTCACCCTAGTAAGACCTAGAAGAATCCCAAGATCCATGAAATAACCATGTAGAAACTTTATTTTCTATTTTAGAGACCTGTAATAAAGATAAGATTAAAAAAAAATTCCAGTCGCTTAATAAGGTGATACAAGTTCTTAAATAGCACTTAATACATATAATGAAAATTATTTGTAGAGCTGAGGCCTGTAAGCTTTCAATGTATGGAACCAAGTATTTTAAAAATGAATAACCAGTGAACATCAAGTTAGGTTTCATTTATCTTCTAATTTACATTTTTACTATCCATATTCTCAGGTCATACTAGGTGAAAGCCGAAAATATTTACTACAGCATTTGGAAAGAAGTGAACCATCTAAAAAGAAGCCAGCAGAATCCTTTTGTATGCAACATGAAGATTTGCAGAGGCTATAAATATTAATTTCAAACCCAGATCATTCAAAATACTCTCAGTGATATGGCAAATAATTTCAAGTTATGTAATAGCGCAAATGGCCCAATACAGAGAATAACTCACCATTCACCAAATGCAGTGGACAGGCTGAGAATAACAGCATCAGACAGAAAAGAAAAATTAAACAATGTCAACTTAGATTAGTCCAAAGCATTAAAATGGCCTGCTTTGCTTGTTAATGACCATGAGAGTATGCTCTTCAAAATATATACATATATGTGTATATATATGTTTAAGTGCGTGTGCATGTGTATATATACTTTCAATCGTAAAATAGTTTTAGTTTAGAATAGTTTTAGAACTTTTGTAGAAAAGTTGCAAAGATAGCACAGAGAGTTGTTGTGTACCCCACACCGGTTTCCTCTGATAGTTAACATCTTACATACCTGTGGTGCCTGCGTTCCAAATAATAACCCAACATGAACAAATTCCTATGAACTGAATTCTACATTTTATTTGGATTTCACTAGTTTTCCCCCAAGCCTTCTTTCTGTCCCAGGATGCCACCTCACATTGCATCTGTTCATCATCTTTCCTTCAGCTTCTCTGCTCTATTGCTTTCAGCCATTCCTTGCTGTTCATGACCTTGATGGTTTTGAGGAGTATGTCAGCGTATGTAGCTCTTCCTTCTATTTGGTCCACCTAATGTTTCTCTCATGGTTAGATTGAGGTTGTGAGTCTTGGCTAAGAATATCACAGATGAAGTGCCCTTCTCCTCAGGCCACATCTGGGGTACCTCCTATCCACATCACCTGTCACTGATGATGTCAACCTTGACCACATGGCCAAGGTGAGGTTGCCAGGTTTCTCCACTGAAAAGTCACTTCTCCCCACCTTTCCGTAATCTCCTCTTTGAAAGCACTAAGCCCAGCTGCACCTCCTGGAGGGGGGATGGGGATTCATGTATATTATTTGTAATTCATTAAGGAAGAGTTGTCTCTCTCCCCATTTATTTTTTAAATTTACTTATTTATTTGTATCAATATGAATATTTATTTTAAACTCTGAGTGATAGTCTAACATTGTCATTTTTTTTGTTGCTCAAATCGTTCCAGCTTTGGCCCTTGGCAGTTTGATCATGTTGGTGCTGTGTCTCTCTGACATGGGCTCATCCCTTTGTTTTTCTACAGCTTCTTTACTTTCAGTCAGTACAAGGTGCTCCAGGCTTTGTCTTTTCCCTTTCCTGGTTCTAGAATCTATTATTTCCTTTCATCTGTTTTTAAAGATTTTTTTTTAATTATTGCCTTTAACCTAAAAATGGACAAATTCACAGATATCTCAAAACACTGCCTGTATTCATTATTTTCAAGTTAGAGATCAATAAAGGGACTATTTTGAGTAGCTTTTTTTTTTTTTTTTTTGAAGAGGCATTAGCTCCAACTAGATACCATAAGAAGTGTTAGTATTTAGGACCTGATCAAATGACCGATTTTTGTAACCCTGGATCCTTTAGTAACAAAATTCTAGCCAAAGCATCCACATTTATATATGGGTCAAGTTTGATATTCTGCTGCTAGACTGAAGAAGAGGTCTCAACCTGGAGAGCTGCCATAAGAGAAGAAATTTACTTTGAGTCTTGAATAGAAATGGTTTTATATGCCATTTGGGAATTAAATGCTTTAAGGATATGGTGAATCAAAAAATGTTTGCAAAATCTGGGAAGCATGAGATATATCTATTTGCTACCTCTTTATGTATGCATGAATATATATTTTAAGGAAACAATCATTTATTGGTTCACAATTCTGTATGTTGGCAATTTGGACAGGGCTTAGCTGATAGGTTCTTCTGCTGGTCTCTGTGCAGCAGCAGTCAACTGGCAGAGCCTGGTGGAGTCTGGTGGCCCAATGGTACCTCAATCTCATGCCTGGTGGTTGATTTTGGCTGTCAGCTAGTCCTCTCACTCCATGTGGTCCCTCACTCTCAAGGGGGCTACCTTGGGCTTCTTGTCCCCAATATATAGTTTGCCTTCAAGTTTGTGTACTGTTTAGTGGTGGTGACCTTGGTCTCTGGACTCTGACCACCAGTCATGTAGAGGCTTATTCTTTTGGGCAAGTAGCTTAATTGCTTTAAATCTTTGTTATAATGATAAAAGTAGGATTAAAAACTACTGAATACAGTGCCTGGCAAATGGATAGTCTCAATAACTATCAGCTACTACAACTGTTATTTATCATTGTTGTTTTAAAAATTATTGTTATTATCATTAAATCTAAAATATCTGTTGTTCTTCCTCCTGTGTAGTTAGGTGTGCCCGTGTGACTGACTTCTTGCTGATAGAATGAAGGAAAAATTGATACAAGCTATTTGTAGGCCTGACCTTTAAAGACTGCTCCATGATCCTTTAAAACTCTTTCTTGTTGTACCAGCTGGATACCAAAATCCTGACAAGGACCTGGAGATCCTAAACGATGGTGAGCCACAAGATGGAAGGGGCCTGGGTCCCTGTGAGACCATGTGGAAGGCCACTCACTGAGCATCCACACCTGTTATGTTAGCAAGAAATATATATTTATTATGTTAAATCACTAAGATGTAGGGGATTGTCATCAGAGAGACAAGCGACACTTACCCTAGCTAACACAGACATTACAGGGGAATCTTAAAGGAAATTTTCTTGGTCAATTTTTTTTTTTCTGAAGGAACGGAAACTCCCTCGAATTACCAAAGCTTCAGGCAATACAATTGGAAGTATATGGAAGTATCTCAAGAATCCCAGGGAAGACTTATAGCCAGGCTTTTAAGAGACAGAAACATGAATGGTAAGGCTAACTACACAAGTTACTCTTTCTGTCTCTCTGGTGGTGCTTGGAATCTTATTTCTGGTTCTTTCTGATGCTCTTCATTCATTTTTTTTCCCCTGCCTACAGACTGGCTTTCTCTGCTTCTCCCTGCACCTAGACGAGAGCTCCCATCTCGGGTAGCCCTAGAGACCCTCTCAGAGAAGAAGATTTGTTCAAATTGGGCCAAATGTATGCCCTGGTCCAATCAGCTGTGGCTACGGGGTGGGGCCACTTCACACAACACTGGTCTTTTCTCATAGAATGGAGGGAACACCTAAAGGTATCCATAGGAACATTAGTGAGATTAGAGAGAACTCTCATTTAGCCCACTGGGATAAGTGTTGGTCCCACCACATTTTATTTTCTTATTAGTCCCTTATTTTTACAACTTGCCCCTCAAATTAAAAAAAAAAAAAAACACACATGTATTTAATGGAAGACTCTTTGGTTATTTCCTGTAATTAAGACTATACTTGAAATTTTTATCCCTTGGAATTTTATCTCAATAATGAAGACATAGTAATTCTAAGCTGATGAGGCAGAAATTATTTCTATATCAACTTTCACCAAATTTTAGTTGCGTGCTGTTGAGCTGAATCAGGCACAAGGCAGACTGTTTGGTTGATATGTTGGCAATTTCCTGCTGGCCTCGACTCTTAGACAAGCGCATTTTGTAAGACACCCATCTCACTACTTTTAGGTAATACAAAAACACTCACGCAGAGTGTTTGCAACGCAGTGATGTTGTCTTAATGCGGAACTATGCTATGTTTTAAGCTTCGGCATGCAGGCATCCCCTGGGCTTACTCTCGAGTTCCCCATTTGAATTACTCTATATTTCAGCTCTCAGTCGGAATCTCCTACAACTCCCTGGCTGAATTGCTTTGCCACATTTGGGGCCAATCAGCAGGAGCTGTTTATGTCTCAGAAGAGCATGAGCTGTTGTTTCCCATTGCACTTAGCACTCCCTTTCAGTGACATCAACTAACTGTCATTTCCATTAAGTAATTTTCATTGCATTTCTGGTGCCAGATAACCAAGGATGATATCAAGGATGAGAAGACTGCAATGAAATTGTTAATATAAAATTTGACAGCATATCCTTACCTTGTCACAAGTAGGGATGACAGAGGCAACACCAGAGAAAGGGAAAAACCACGAATTGATGAGGGAGGGAGATTTCAAGGGTATTTCTCTCATATGTAGAAATGAACAAAGAGAGGGGAGTTAAACATTGAGTGAAAAAACATACAAAAGTAGTATCTCTTAAAAATGACTGAGGATTTCTGCTTTCCCTTAGGTTGAAGCCATGAGTATGGGAGGAAGATGCGAAGTGAAACCAGGAAACTAAGACACAGCCCAAGAGGATAGGGCTTTCAGAAGGTCTAAAATTCCTGGCCATCAATAGGCACGTGAAAAGATGCTTGAACATGGCTAATTATTAGAGAAATGCAAATCAAAATTACAGTGTGGTACCAGTTTACACCAGTCAGAATAGCCATCATTAAAAGTCCACAAATAACAATGCTGGAGAGGGTGTAGAGAAAAGGGGACCTCGCCTACACTGTTGCTGGGAATGTAAGTTGGTGTAGTCACTGTGGAGGACAGTATGGAGGTCCCTCAAAAAACTAAAAATAGAGTTGCCATATGATCCCACAATCCCACTCCTGGGCATATACCCAGACAAAACTAATCTGAAAAGATACATGCACCCCTGTGTTCATAACAGTACTATCTGCAATAGCCAAGACGTGGAAATGACCTAAACATCCATCAACAGATGAATGGATAAAGATGTGGTACATATAGACAATGAACTATTACTCAGCCATAAAAAGGAACAAAATAATGCCATTTGCAGCAACAGAGATGGAACTTGAGATTATCATACTAAGTGAAGTAGGTCAGACAGAAAGACAAACACTTGATATCACTTATATGTGAAATCTAAAATATGATGCAAATGAACTCATCTACAAAACAGAAACAGACTCACAGACATAGAGAATAGACTTGTGGTTGCCAAGGGGGTGGTGAGGGGGGGATAAAGTGGGAGCTTGGGGTTAGCAGATGAAAACTATAGAGAATGGATAAAGAACAGAGTCCTACTGTATAGCCCAGGGAACTACACTCAGTATCCTGTGATAAACCATAATGGAAAAGAATATGAAAAAGAATATATATATATATATATTTATTTATATGTATCTGAATCACTTTGCTGTACAGGAGAAATTAACACAACATTGCAAATCTACTATATGTCAATAAAAATAATAATAAAGTTACTGGCCATGACTGAGAGCCATAGACCCTTGTCACATGCTGCTGAAACCAGTGAGAAAGCTGAATTCAGAGAGCTCCATCACTTTAGCAATCAGGGGCAGATGAAAGACAGCCACAGACTGGGAATCTAGTGCTTTAGGAAATCTCAGCTACCATATTGCCAATTATGAATTGTCCATGGTGTGTCATTTGCTGTTTTCAGCTTCTTTTCTGATGACTTGTGGTACAGAGTGCCAAAGAGAGGGAGACCCAGGCCATGTCCTCTACATCCTTCAGATTGTCCTAGGGGTGCCTAGAGGGGCAAGCTTGCTGGCAGACTAGCCACAGTCCCCATTTATTAGCACTGACCATGGGTGGGCACTTTACCAAAGGGTGCACATCCTCACTGGAGTCCCAGGGTGGAGATATTACTGTTGCTCCTCTACAGATGAGGAAACAGAGGCTGAAAGAGACTGTGGAACTCAGCAAAGCTAGATATGAATTCTGTTCGCTATGACCTCAGAGCTTTCCTGTAACCACAGAAATCTACAGCTCTCAAATTGTTTGGGAGAATTAAGGGAGGTTCACTCAACTCATATGAAAGGCTCCAGCATGGTGTAAGCGTAAAGAGCTGTTGGTCTATTTGCTTCCTTTGCTTTAGCTTTGCCACTTTGTGGAAGAGCTGCCTTTGGATTGGATGTTGGGCCAGAGGGATTATTTTGGGGCCAAGAAGACCTCCAGTTCGGCTGCTTCCAGAGAAGCACAGCCCCCTCACCCCCAACCCCGGGAGGGAGGCATTGCAAGCAGAAGCATTACATCTGCATGTGGGAGTATGAGAAAATCAGAGCTGGTCCAGCTCATTTATGCATCCTTTCTAGGCGCCCAGAGGTGTGGGTTCATCCCAGGAGTGAAAGTGGTTCAGAGAGGGTGCAGGTGTGGTCGCAGAGGTAGGAATGGGGGCTCTTGGGCTTTAGACCAAGGGCTCTGTTCTGAAGTCCTATGACTGGGATGCAGTTAGGGGCCACACTCATGGCACAGTATTGGGGAAGCGGTGCTGGGCCAAAAGAAGCCAAGTCATCAGGAAGAGCAGCGCCTTGGGAAGACCATTTTTCAAAATGTACAGGTTCCTGCTACCCACTCCCAACATTTTGAAATTCAACAAAACTGACAATGTTGGCCACCATCTGCTGCTGACTCCCTAGGAGGATATTTTGTTATCTTATCAACCCAGATGACTCAGAGAAGCATACGTCAAAGAGGGCTGAGATGTAAAGGAGATGGAATCTGGGGTGTTTCCCAGTCTGAGATGATGATTCTATGATGACACGACACGTGTTCATGCAGCCCACTGCTCGGGTTTGTGAAGTGAGCCTCATGTTCCAAACACACCTTGGCTGCCACTGCCCCAGGACTGTAGGTAAGCCTTTTCCCTCTGACCGAATCCCCCTCACCCTGGGATTATCCCTGTGGTCCTTAACCTCTCTGTGCAATGCTCTTGGCCTCTAGTCATTTAATAACGCAAGACCCTACAAAAGATGTCCCTCTGTGCCTTTGGCTCTCTGGACTACTCCTGCTCAGATCTTTCTTCAGTAACTGGAGAATGTGGAACATGTGTTGTTACAGAAAACCCATCCTGCTTTCTTTGGCATTCATGGACTTTAGGAAGCAAATTCTAGCAAGGCTAAGAGCCTGCAAGGGTAACTAACAGATGACTCTAAGCAAACCAATGAACAAATCCTATTAGAAAATTGCTTTTGAGGGATATCAGTTGTCCCACGCAGCAGAAACCCACCTGGAAATCCAGCCAGCGCTCAGGGCACAGTACCAAGTGTGAGGGTCACACTACACACCGTCAGTGCCAAGGAGGCCTATTCATTGGGAATGGGCTGCATGGCCTATGTGTCTCCCAGTAGGGGTGAGGCCCTCCCACTTGCTGAGACCCATGTGAACTGCTTCCTGCAGACACTCCTAGGCTTGGTCAGCAGTCACGACACCTGTAAGCCTCTTGGAACAGAGGAGGGATGTGCAAAGCATGGCGCTCCTGGCCTTCTGCAGGAATACACAGTGGTGCAAGCTTACCGTGTTACAAGTGGGAAAGCGCTCAGGGCATAGACCAGCCTGTGTCTCCATCACCCCATGTAGTGGTTAAATGCAGAGTGGTAAGCAGAAGAGGCACAGAGGTGTAAGTTTAAGACCTGGGTTAGACAGTGATCCTTGGTTCCTGCGTTATGTACCGATGTTCCAGTGGGGGTCTCAGGAAAGCACATCATGTTAAAGCGATGGCACTGTGCGGGGGAGACAGTAAGGCAGATGGTCCCAGGCAAGGGCCTGGAGGCAGCAGGGCTGAGGAAAGGCAGCTCTGCAGTGCCAGTGAAATCCAGGGGATTCCAAGAAAAGTCGCTGTGTCTTGGTCATTTTGTAGAGTCGGGTTATGGGCTATGTGAGCTGTGGACAACAGCAATTAGGGTCAGTGTGTATCCATCTTGTAACCAGGATGGATAAGGACATCTCTGAGGAGTCAAGAGGATCCAGATAAGAGGTGAAGCACCTGTATCCAGGTGTGAGGCCCTCACCCTGGTGCTGCCATGAGGACACATAGTCCATCCCATAGGCCATCTCATAAGCTATAACGTATAGGCTGTATCCAACACCGCCTTAGAGAGGAAAGCTTGGCTAGTCAGTGGGGATCAGGGGAGGTGTTAGGAGAAAAACCTTGAAAGGATTAGCATTTGCCCAAAAGAGATGAAATTAATTCAAAGTAAGACTAATGAGAATTAGTAACAAGACTTAAGAGTAAGACTTACACTACTTTTTTAAAAGTTTTTTAAAAATTTTTTTATAAAAGCTCTTTATTGGAATATAATTGCTTTACACTGCTGTGCCAATTGAGTCAGCTGTATTTATACACATATTTCCACCCTCTCGCGACTCCCTCCCACCCTCCCCATCCTGGCCCTCTGAGGCATCACCCATCATCAAGTTTGTCTCCTTATGTTATGCAGGAACTTCCCACGAGCTACCTATTACACTACTTTTTCTTTTTTAAGAACTTTTATTGAGATATAGTTAACAGGCAATAAACAGCATATATTTAGAGTGTACAATTTGGTATCCCAATCTCCCAATTCATTCCCCCCCAACCCTCCCCGCTTTCCCCACTTGGTGTCCATGTGTTTGTTCTCTACACCTGTGTCTCTATTTCTGCCTTTCATTTCCTCTTTCATAGTTGTTAGCATTTGCCTTGTGTATTGAGGTGCTCCTATATTGGGTTCATATATATTTATAATTGTTATCTCCTCTTCTTGGGTTGATCCCTTGATCTTTATGTAATCTCCTTTCTTGTCTCTTGTAACATTTTTTATTTTAAAGTCTATTTTATCTGATATGAGTATTGCTACTCCAGCTTTCTTTTGATTTTCATTTGCATGGAATATCTTTTTCCACCCCCTCACTTTCAGTCCGTATGTGTGCCTAGGTCTAAAGTGGGTCTCTTTGAGACAGCATATATATGGGTCTTGTTTTTGTATCCATTCAGCCAGTCTGTGTCTTTTGGTTGGTGCATTTAGTCCATTTACATTCAAGGTAATTTTCAATATGTATGTTCCTATTACCATTTTCTTAATTGTTTTGTTTTTGTAGGTCCCTCTCTTCTCTTATGTTTCCCGCTTGGAGAAGTTCCTTTAGCATTTGTTGTAGGGCTGGTTTGGTGGTGCTGAATTCTCTTAGCTGTTGCTTGTCTGTAAAGCTTTTGATTTCTCTGTCGAATGTGGATGAAATCCTTGCTGAGTAGAGTATTCTTGGTTGTAGGTTCTTCCCTTTCATTACTTGAAATATATCATGCCACTCCCTTCTGGCTTGCAGAGTTTCTGCTGAGAAATCAGCTGTTACCCTTATGGGAGTTCCCTTGTATGTTATTTGTCGTTTTTCCCTTGTTGCTTTTAATAACTTTTCTCTGTCTTTAATTTTTGTCAACTTGACTACTATATGTCTTGGTGTGTTTCTCCTTGGATTTATCCTGCCTGAGACTCTCTGCACTTCCTGGACTTGGGTAGCTATTTCCTTTCCAAGGTGAGGGAAGTTTTCAACTATAATCTCTTCCAGTATTTTCTCAGGTCCTTTCTCTCTCTTGTGTCCTTCTGAGACCCCTATAATGCGAATGTTGGCGCGTTTAACATTGTCCCAGAGGTATCTTAGGCTGTCTTCAGTTCTTTTCATTCTTTCTTCTTTATTCTTTTCCACCTCAGTGATGATCACCATTCTGTCTTCCAGCTCACTTATTCGCCCTTCTGCCTCTGTTAATCTGCTATTGGTTCCTTCTAGTGTATTTTTCATTTCAGTTATTGTGTTGCATATTTCTGTTTGTTTGCTCTTTAATTCTTCTAGGTCTTTGGTAAACTTTTCGATGTTTGCATCCAGTGTTTTTTCAAAGTCCTGGATCATCTTCACTATCATTATTCTGAATTCTTTTTCTGTAAGGTTGCTATCTCCTCTTCATTCAGTTGTTTTTCTGGGGCTTTATCCTGTCCCTTCATTTGGTACAAAGTCCTCCGCTTTTTCATTTTCTCTATCTTTCTGTGGCTGTTTTCAGTTCTGCAAGACGAAATACTGCTGATACTGCTTGATACTGCTGTCTGCCCTCTTCTATTACACTACTTTTTAAATGAAGTACACTGAGGTCCATTTAATCAGCCATTGTTGTGGTCTTCTTGAATTATACTGTCTAGTACAGCAGCCACTAGCTGCATGTAGCAATTAGGTTTAAATTAAATCAAAATCAAAATTAAAGATTCAGTTTCTCAGTCCCACCAGTCATATTAAGGACTCAATAGGCATATGTGGCTAACGGCTACCATATTGGACAGAGTAGATACAGCCCACTTCCAGCATCACCAGAAATTCTACTGGGAAATGCTGGTCTGAAACCTAAAATTTCTTTTCTGTCTTATTTCCAACTGTGTCCATAGGCCTCTAGAGAGAGCCCAGCACATAGGTGAATACGGTCAAGATTTTCCCTAAAGTACAGCTCTCCAAAATATGGTCCTAATCAACCTCTCCAGACCTTGTTTCTCATTATTGATTCATTCGTTCATTAAATACATACTTGCTGAGGGCCTTTGATGTGCCCGGTGCTCTTGATAGATGCTGAGGACAAAAATTAAGACATAATCTCTGTCCTTATAGAGCTCGCTTTTCGCCAGGGACAGCAACAAGCAAACAAACAAAGAGATGCTCCCAGTAGTTACAGATGGTGAAAAATTGCAGAAGCAGCTGCTTCATGTACTGTAGCCAGAGAAGGTTTCTTGAGAAGGTGGCATTCCAGCTATGACCAGAAGCTCCCTGAATCTATTTCCCCAGAATCTGCCCCATCAGTGGTACCTAAGAGCATCCATAAGCAGTTGTTGTATATGTAAATGAGAAGGAGCCAGGTGTTCAAAGGGGCAGGAGCAGGCCATTCTCGGTAAATTGAGTCTGATTCCCTTAATGGGGGCATAAGCTTGATCAGTGCAAAGAGCAGAAAGAAGACCATTGAGAATGAACCAGAATCCACACGTGGGAGAGAGACGTGAGCTGGGATTTTAAGAACTATATGGATCTCTTGGGGGGGAGGTGGTGGTGCGTGATGTGATCTAATTTATGTTTAAATAAGACCACTCTGGCTGCTCTGAAGAGACTGTGCTGGGGTGGGGAGCAGGGAGCAAGAGTCACAGGGAATGCCATAAATAGCCTCCGACAACATCCAGCAAGAAGATGTGATGGTGCCTGTGCCCTGGAGCACAGAGATGCGTCGGTCAGATTGGACTTAACTTTCCCAAGGCTCTTCAGATTGTCCTTCCTGCTCTGCTTCCCATCCTCACCCCCAGTCACCCTTCTTACGTTAGGATACTCTTCTCTTTTTATTCTGGCTTTTGAAATTCCACATATCCTTCAAGAGCTTGAATATATTCCCCCCCTTGATGAATTTATCTTTTATTGCTTGGAAATGTTACAGCAGTGATTATTGGTACTGTTTGCAAATGTGGTGTCCAGCAAACTGCATCCTATTCTAAGTTTGATCTTCCTTTCACCTCAAGAGACCCTGGATGGTGTGAATGCCTCTTAAACATCTTTCTGTCCCCTACTTCTGGGGTAGCACCTGGTCCAGCATCTTAGACATGAGTACTTGAGAAAATCAGCTCTGCAGCAACATGGGTGGACCTAGAGACTGTTGTACTGAGTGAAGTAAGTCAGACAGAGAAAAGAAATATTGCTTATATATGGGCTCTAAAAATAAATGATATAAATGAACATTTATAAAACAGAAACAGACTCGCAGACGTAGACAACAATCTTATGGTTACTGGGGGGATGGGTGGGCGGAAGGGATAGTTAGGGAGTTTGGGATTGACATGCACACACTGCTATATTTAAAACAGATAATCAGGACCTCCCTGGCAGTCCAGTGGTTAAGACTTTGCCTTCAAATGCAGGGGGTGCGGGTTCTGATTCCTGGCTGGGGAGCTAAGATTCCACATGATTCCTGACCAAAAAACCAAAACATAAAACAGAAACAATATTGTAGCAAATTCAACAAAGACTTTAAAAATGCTCCACATCAAAAAAATATTTTTAAAAAATAAATAAAATACATAACCAACAAGGACCTACTGTATAGCACAGGGAACTTTGCTCAATATTATGTAACAACCTAAATGGGAAAAGAATTTGAAAAAGAATAGATACAGGTACATGTACAACTGAATCACTTTGCTGTACACGGGCAACTAACACAACATTGTTAATCAACAGTACTCCAAAATAAAATAAAAAGTTAAAAGAAAAAAAAGAATATCCGTTGAAGGAATAAATGATCTTTACAGATATGTCTTTCTTCTATATTAACATCCGATCTTTTTTTGCATAAGCCCACTTTCTTTTTAAGCTTTTTCTGCATCTATTGAGATGATCATATGGTTTTTATTCCTTTTTTAAAATTTTTATTTATTTATTTATTTATTTATTTATTTATTTATTTGCTGCATTGGGTCTTCGTTGCTGCACACGGGCTTTCTCTAGTTGCGGAGAGCAGGGGCTACTCTTCGTTGAGGTGTACAGGCTTCTCATTGCAGTGGCTTCTCTTGCTGCAGAGCACGGGCTCTAGGTACATGGGCTTCAGTAGTTGTGGCACGTGGGCTCAATAGTTGTGGTTCACGGGCTCTAGAGTGCACACTCAGTAGTTGTGGTTCATGGGCTTAGTTACTCCCCGGCATGTGGGATCTTCCTGGACCAGGGAACAAAGCCGTGTCCCCTGCATTGGCACATGGATTCTTAACCACTGTGCCACCAGGGAAGCCCAAGCCCACTTCTTTGATTATCATTTCCTAACCAACTCTATGGAGAGAATACAGAACTATTCTCTTAAGCAGAGTATCTGTCCCTGGTGCACTGCATTTGGCAGCAATAATGGTCTGAAACCTCCAAAGGCTTGGTAAGAGCTGTGGCAAAGCACGAAAAGTGTTCAATTAACTCCTGTTACTCAAAGTAAATGGAGGTGCTTAAGCCAACAGCCATATATTCTCAGTTGCTCCTGTGACTAGGCTGTGAATGCCTTAAACACACTTTATTCATCTCAGCACAGGCAGTGCAGCACATGTCTGACTCATAGTAGGCTCTCTGGACATATAGGTCAAAGGCAAAATATTTATTGGAACGGTGAGCCTTCTGATTGGCTCCCTTGGAAGGGACAAGCCCATGGAGGCTCCTTGTCTGAAGTTAGGGAGCCCACTGAGAAGCAGGCCACACCATCCTTGTGAAGGACACACTGCATCTTTACTGCCCACCCTGGTCCAATTTAGGTGTTTAACGAGGGCTGCATGCAGGTGAAAATGTAGCGATAAATACGATTGTCCATCTCCCATCTTCCCTGTCACCTGCCACCACTTAGAGTCACATCATTTTCTCTCTTCCACCTTCATTCATCTTATCCCACACCCTTCTTTCTACTTGTCAGAGATCCTGATGAAGGGGGTCCCTCCCTCGCCCATGTAATCAGGCAAGGGAAGGAAGCCTTGGGTTATTCTTCTCTTCCTTCTTTCTCTTCTCTCTTAAAGGATTATTTTAATGCATTTCATTTGCAAATTTCAGCACCATGTCTATTTTTGCATTAGCTTGGAGTGTCTGAATTTGTGGTATCTTCCAGCCCATTAGTCATTGTCTTAATTCAGAATCAAAAATGAAAGGGTCTGTATGGTGGGAAGCTGGGAAGGAGGCTCTGCAAGTGGGATGCATTGGCCCAGGTCTTCCATGAGTATTCTGTTTTAACTTGTACCGTCCCTGATAGAACTTCTCCCCTGCTCTTCCTTTCCTCATGGTGATGGGAGGGGAGGGGGGTTCCTCCTATTTTCTGCAACCATTTACTTAGGCAGGCATCAATAATTCAGGACACCAGCTCCCTTTCTGAAAGCCCAGGTGAGGGCGAAGGGCCTAGCCCAGGCCAGCAGCTCATTTGCTCTCTCCTGCAAGACTCCACAGAGATCACTGCAGGCTCCTGACTGGCCAGACCACGGCTGCACTTGGAGAGGACAACATGGTAAGCTTTGACTTGCCAGTTGAGATCTGCTTTTTGTGCTCCTTATTTAGCTACTTTCCAGATCTCCTTGACCCATGAGAATGCCAGAGGCCGTATCTGGGGTGGAGATCCCACTGGCCCTTCTGAGCAGCAGTGTGACACCCAGAGAGGGTTCTGATCCCAGCCTCAGACCAAGCTTCTCACACCAGACCAGGTAAGGGAACTTCACATTCATTCTTTGATTTTAGAAATATTTATGTGAGACTCAAAGATGAGGATGTGGCCATGCCTTAAGAGATGCTGACTTACAACCTGAGATCGACTTTATATATGGGGTCTGGAAGGGGGCAGGATGTGCTCTCACCTCTAGGATGTAAGTTTCACAGCTGCAGAGACCTACATAAGCAGGTGTTTAAACCCTCTTCTTTCCAAAACCTTCAAAGAGCTTTGTCTCTAGGATTGTTCTTTGTTCTAGAGTTGAATCTGACTTCTCCACAGTCCTCAAATATCCCCCTCTTAGAGAAGTTGCTGTGTTCAGTATTTCTCTGAGACATTAGTTGGAATTTCTAATTCAGTTGTGAGAAACGATTTCATTTCCCAGAATAAAGACACAGGAACATGGGTCCCATCTCTACCTTCCCATCCTCCTCCCCCACTGCTCCCATCCTCTAACTAACTTCAGTCAAGTCACTTAACCACCGCTGCCCTGGGTAGGGCCATCTCTATTCTTTAAAGATCTCCAGAGAAGATTCCAGAACTTTCTTTGCTATCCCACTCCCCTGTGCAGCAGTCCTCACTGGCAGAACAACCTTCTTATACCCCCAGACTCTCATACCACTTCTGGGGGTGCTTCTTAACTTCTCCCCTAAACAACTGATGGTAGGTCATTTACCACCCTTCTCCTAATAGTAACACTTTTATTAACTTGAAGATGTTTTACAGTTGTGTTTATAGTTTTGGGCATCATGACCTCTCTCCTGTGGTTATTTAAGCTGCTTGACTCCTGACCTCGTCTAGTCCAATTTACACCGCAAACTACTGCCAGTTTAATCTTCCCCTGGCATAGTTCCCATCAAGCCACCCTCCAGTTCATCCCCCCAGCCGTCACCAAAGGCGTATGAGAGCATCCCATTGCCTGGTAAACTGAGTACAAATGCATCATGTGAGGCCTCTGTAGGGGGTCTGTCCTGGCACTCCAACCGCGCCCCAGGCATTCTCTAAGTATCCTCGTTACCCAGATCTTTTCAGAGATCTTGACCATTTCTCCTCTTAAGTCTCTCTCCATCCAGCACCCCCATTCCTACCAAGCGAAATCCCACCCACTCACTGAGTGTCACAGGGGTGTTTGAATTAGTTATACAGGGTCCGTGACATACTTACGCATAGAAGCTCTAGTCAAGACAGACAAAACATGGACATTTCAACACATACGATGTGGTAAGCCCAGTGCTTTGGGGGCTGTTAGGTGGGCAGAGCGTGGGAACCCATAACCTTCTTTGTGGGGATGAAACTTAAATTGTGTCTCGATGGGCAGGAAGGAGTTAGACACATGAAGAAGTTGGTGGCAGGGTACCCCAGGCAGAGAGAACCACAGAAGAGAAGGAAACTAAAGTGGTTTATCAGAGTATTCGGTACACGGTGGAGAAGGGCCAAGGCTAGCCGTTATTGAGAACTTACCACACAGGAATACTGTACTACACTCTCTGCCTGGCCTATCTTCTTCCACTTGCCTATTACCCTGTAAGGTGGATATTGTTTTCATCAAAGCTGTTCAGCAGATGAAGACACTGAGACACAATGAAACAGGGAGATAGAGCTGTGCTCACACGGACAGTAAGTCAAGCTTGGACTCCAGCTTTATACCCAGAACCCAACTCTCCACGGTTGTCCTGCTTCGGCTGACACTGCAGTCATAGACAAGGTCGGGATGCCTTCAAAGCTCTGTCTGTGTTTAGCAGGTTCCAGATCTGGCTTTGCGCTGATTTCTCATGCAAACCCGGATGTGTCACATTGGCTTTCTGGGTCTTATTTCTTCCTCTATAACAGCGGTTCTCAACCAGGGGAGCATTGTGCTCCCCAGGGGACAGTTAGACACGTCTGAAGATATTTTTGGTTGTCCCAGCTGCAGGGAGGGGACCAGCATCTCGTGAGTAGAGGCCAGGGGTGCTGGTCAACATCTTACAACGCACGGGGCAGCCCCACAACACGGGAGAACCCTGCTCTCCAGAGCAGCTCTCACGTTGCAGCCTACATCACAAACCCTTCTGAGCCATTAGTTCCGGGAGTTCATATAGGTGAATCTCCCAAGGCAGAGACCATTGCTTTCGATGGCAGAGTCTCTGAAGGGACCCAGTCCTCTTGGGTGGCTCTCCTTCATGTTAGCTTCCGTGAAAGCCTCCAATTCCTCCCTGAACCCCATGTTTTTCTCCAGAGTAAAATCCTGCAGGGCTCCATGGCTGCCAGGCCTGCTAGCTGCCATGCCCCAGCTCCCGTCCTGCCGGGTTGTTTTCTCTGGGAGGTTGGACCTCGTTCCCCTGACTGCCCTGCATCTCGCCCGTTCCTGGCACCGCCTCTGACAGCAGGACTTATTGAGGGACCAGGCCCCAGAGGAAAATGCTTGACACAGCTCCCTCCACGCTCCCTGGCCTGACCTGGACCCAGAGCAAGACAGTCAGACATTTCTTCTCCGCAGAGCGCCGGCCTTTCTTTCCCCCGTTATCGGTATTTACTTGGAAAATGATTTCCTCTGCTTTACTCAGTTTTCCTTTGAGCCCAGTTGCCTGCTCAGTTCTCTGTCCTTTCTGTTTATTTCTACTTCTCATTTTTCCCATTGATCAGATGCCCTGGAAATGTAGCGGGAACAGTGTGTGCCCTGTAATATTCAGTTACACTTAATATTTCTCAGTGCAACGTTGACTTGGAACGCCAAGCAGTCAGAATCCAGGCCTGCTCTGCTTACACTAGACATGGGCTTCAGTACAGGCTTCGATTCATGTCGGATCTATTCCCTGCTTAAAGGGGAACGGTGCCCAGGCTAACACAGGAAGGTGCCCCAGCCGGCGAGCCGCCCAGCACCCACCCCCACCCCCGGCCCCCCCAGAAAGCAGTTTCCTCAAATAAGTAAGTGGCTATAACACACTTGCTGCTCAGCAAAATAAAGACATCGCCTCCAATAAAACTGCCAGATGAATATACTGTGGAATCTCAACATGCTCCTTAAACAGAAAATTTTTCTGAACCAGCCTTTGCCATCAGCGCTGCTAATACTAGTTTTCTCAGATGCTGTGTTCTGACGATGTGTGTCACACTGAGAAGTAATGAAGCTCTTTGGTACCACAGTGCTGACAGACCTCTTGGGTGAGCTGATGAAAACACCATACCCTTTCTCCAGAACTCCACTGCCAACATCACAGGCTAGTCTGAGTGTCAGGCGCTCATATGAGTGAAACTCAATACCCATGGCAGAGACCATCAGCTTAAGTCTTCAAGAGGCTCCAGTCCTCTTGGGTGGATCTTTTCCATCTTGGCTTCAATGGTGGGATCCACTTCCTCCATGAACCCCGTGTTTTCTTCAGAATAAAATCCTGCAATGTTTACCACTCAGGAGGACCCTGTCCATGGATGGCTCTGTTTTCAAACTTAAGAACCAGTTTCTGCCTTCCTGGCTTAGAAAACACTGTTAAGTACTGCAAGGGAAGTATTATTTGATTATGTTAACAGAAAACAACAATAAATAGTCTCGCTAAGACCTATCAACATTTTGCATACTGACGTTTCTCTTTGGGTGCAAAGATACACTTTCTTGTGTGAAAATTGGGATTGACATATGTACACTAACATGTGTAAAACAGATAACTAATAAGAACCTGCTGTAGAGCACAGGGAACTTGACTTCACTTCTCTGTACAGTAGACACTAACACAACATTGCAAAACAACTATACCCCAAATAAAAAAAAGAAAAAAGAAAAAAGAAAGAAAAGAAAAGAAGAGAGAGAAAAAGAATCAAAGATTTTAAAAAGAGAAGCCAGGAAAATAAATAAAGTAAAGAAAGACCTTAAGAACCACGAAACAAATTGAAAACCAAGATTTTCTAGGAAGGCTGTCCTCATCTCTCACCTAAGAGAATGCAGTTAACCAGCCGCCCCTGAAGGCACTGGGCAACCTCCAGGGGCAACTCAGAAGTAAAGTCTCAAATATGGGAGGATGCGACCAGATGTTCCCTGAAAGCTCTGGGAACAACCCTCAGGGCTACATCCCCCTCAGAGTGGGGAGATCTTTGTCTTGGTCCTACTCACTTCCGCTGAGTCAGAAAATATGCAGTTACGAGTATCTGTATCACTCTCCTTAGCCTAGCCTTCTAAGGAAGTAGGGTCTGGACTGTGTACCAGACCTTTGTCATGGGAAGTGGGGAGGGAGCTGCTGCAGAGCTCACCAAGTCACTTCTAGTGAGAAAGAAGAGGAGGGGCAGGGTGGAGGGGACCAGTCAGTAAGGAGAACCATTGAGGAGGTGGGGAGAGTGGAGGGTTGGGAACCTGAAGAGGGAGAGAACAGTAGGGAAGCGACAGTTACAAGGAGAGAAGAGTGTACAGAGTGGAAGACTGGGAAGTCTTCCTGGACAGTATGGTTATCATTTCCTCTTTCTCAAAGGACAAAGTTAATAACCGCATCACTGCTCAGCTCTCCCACAGCTGGATGTGTGTTTCCACTGGTACTCAAGTAACCCCACACATCTCCTCATTGAGACTTGGGGGGGATCTCTGGGATGCCTAATCTGGTTGAGATGGACTGTAAGGATCCAGATTTATTCATATTCCATAGATTGTTCTTTTTCTCCTGAGTATGTTCCATGTTTTCGTCCAAAAGACAGAGTTCTCATCAACAATCAGGGGTGAGAAAGTGAAAAACAAGAAGATGCGAGAATGGGAACCTTTCCTTGGGAAAGTGTTTGAAATTGTCATGAAGACCTTTTAATAAATTAAAAAGAATCCCTTTCAGACTAAGTTATTTAGGGGGAGATATGAGAATTATTCATCAGAAAACAATCAGGGTAAGCCAACTAAACTGTGGTTTGTTTGAGTCAGAAATGAATTTCAGCTACTGGCCAAAGGGCTAGCAGGTTTTCATGGGATTAAGATTTATTTTATTTTATTTTATTTTTTTGGGGGGGTACATCAGGTTCAATCATCTGTTTTTAGACACATATCCCCGTATTCCCTCCCTTCCTTGACTCCCCCCCCTCGAGTCCCCGCCACCCTCCCTGCCCCAGTCCTCTAAGGCATCTTCCATCCTCGAGTTGGACTCCCTTTGTTATACAACAATTTCCCACTGACTATTTTACAGTTGGTAGTATATATATGTCTGTGCTACTCTCTCGCTTCGTCTCAGCTTCCCCTTCACCCCCCGCCCCCTCCCATACCTCGAGTTCTCCAGTCCATTCTCTGTATCTGCATCCTTATTCTTGTCACTGAATTCATCAGTACCATTTTTAGACTCCGTATATGTGAGTTAGCATACAATATTTGTCCTTCTCTTTCTGACTTACTTCACTATGTATGACAGATTGTAGTTCTATCCACCTCATTACATATAGCTCCATCTCATCCCTTTTTATAGCTGAGTAATATTCCATTGTATATATATGCCACATCTTCTGTATCCATTCATTTGTTGATGGGCATTTAGGTTGCTTCCATGTCCTGGCTATTGTAAATAGTGCTGCAATAAACATTATGGTACATGTTTCTTTTGGGATTATGGTTTTCTTTGGATATATGATGGGATTAAGATTTAAGTAACAGGCACCTCGGAAAAGGCTTTCTCAGGAAAGGTAGAGAGTTTATTTCCAGTTAAAGCTTCCCTTTACTTCAGTCTCTAGAGCCTTCTACGTCATCTGTCGCGATTAGGACTAGAAATGAGAAAGAAAAGAGTTGGGCATATAGTCAAAGAGCTGAACACTTCCAAACTACATTTTTAGCTGCAGCTAACGTTTTTTATATTCTGGGCTGCTTAGAAAATTTAGGTACAATCCACCCGTTTTATCCAGAGGTCTCTATCCCCTTCCACCTACATTGCTGTAGAGAAGTAACACAATGTGCACATTTGGATTTCTCTTCGTTTTCCTCTCCCTCTCAGCAAGGCAGGGAACTCACAGCTTAAGTGGGAGGGAGAAAGGGTGAGTGCTGTGGAGCACGGGCAGGGAGACACCAGTTTATACCTAGAGGATTTCGAGACCCATGTCAAAGGAAGGGCATTTCTTTTCCCAGATTATCAGCCTCTCTTTTTTTTACCATGGCAAGCAATTTTTTCATACAGATGAGCCCATAACAGAGGTGATAACCCATTCCAGCCTCACAAACCCTCACCTCAAAGGCAGCGTTCCAGAGCCTCTCAGAGGGAGAAGAGCTGGGCCCTTTTCTTTTCATCTCCTCCGTCTTTCAGGCTCTCCATCCCTTGGTTTCAAAGCCTTTCTCAAACAAATGTGAAGTTGAAAGGATAGACTTCAATTATTTCATTTTCTGAAGGTTAAAAAGGTTCTTGTAAATGACTGATGCAAATCCTGGAAACCCGGTTAAAACAACTGGATACCAGATGGCGAAGGAAAGTGGTTTACTGTAAAGTGTTGCAGAGAGTAGGAGCTCATTTACAAGAAGCAATTACACAAACAGCCCTGAGTATCCAAGATCCCATAAAAGGATGGCTGGGGTAGAAGCACACTGTCAGCTGTGCTTGTGTGAGTTCCACCCTCACACAAAAATTGCTAACGGTGCGATCAGTCACCTCTCCTGCTGCCTGGCTCCTTTCACCTTCCTTGTGATACTAAGTCTAGGGTGACGTGCCAATAAACAAAGAGCTACAGCCCAACACGGAGACTTCCACTTTCTCCATCACGCAGCTGCCTGGGGGAGTCTCCTAATTAGAGAAATTAAACAATATAAGGAAAGTATGCAGCTGTCATCATCAATGGTTAAGTCTGGGGAACTTGGTTTGTACCTCAGGTCAAAGGAATGGGAGAAAATTCCTTTACAATCTGGGATGCCTTTTTGCCCTCAATCTCTCTTTAATTTGAAAGTGAGCATAATACACTTTATCACTTAGGTTCATATACAGGTAATTCTTGCACGTGTATTGATATAGTAAGTAGGTTGTAAATGTGCAAACGCGGGTTATGAAGCTATAGGTGAGAATGGGATGCTGTGCTGAAGTTTCTTGTTCTGCACTCTTGGCTGATCTGAGCTGACCTGTCTGCCCTCCTCCACACAGAGCCTCCTGTGCCCAATTCAGTTGCCCTGAGACTGTGTCTCTGCCTCTGTGTGTCACACCCTCCCCAAGATCAGTTCTCTGTCTCATCCCGTTTTGACCGGACTGGGCAGGCCTTCCCTCATGGTCATAAATTTGACTGCCATCTGTGCTGGGGAGAGACCAGGAGCCCACCCAGCACTCAGTCCTGTTGCAGGTGAGAACATATATTTTCGTGGAGGCCTTCTGTAAACCCATACACACCTCAGGTGTTACTTTCCATCAGAGCCTTCCTTTGAAGTAAATACAGCCAGGTAAGAATGTAGGCGGTACCTTGCCAAGGCAGTGAGAGAAACACTTTTGTGCAAGTGGGCATATCCAGGGCTCTGAAATCTCAGTATCCATCCTCATGGTCATGCAACATGTGTGCCTGTGAACCTTCATCCTGGATTAGAAACCAGACCACCATGCTGATACTCATACCCCACGAGCTGCGACAGACGGTGCTTAACAGAGGGGCTTCCAGAGCCCCTGGGACACACTAAAATGGACCTGGCATGTCAGAGGCAGATGGAATATGCCTGAAACAAGGATCTAATTCCCAAATGTCCATCAGTTAGTGAACGGATAACAAAATGTAGTTGTGTATGTTTGCTAGAGCTACCGCAACGAAATTCCACATACTGAGTGGCTTAAAGAAAAATTGCTTTTCTTACAGTTCTGGAGGCCAAAAGTCCAAGATGAGGGTGTCGGTAGGTTTAGTTTCTTTGGAGGCCTCTCTCCTTTCCTTGCATGTGGCCACCTTCTCCCTGTGTCCTCCACATGGTCTCTCCTCTGTATGTGTACATGTCTGTGTCCAAATTTCCTCTCCTTATTTTTTTATTTATTTTTAAAATTTATGTATTTATTTATTTTATTTATTGGCTGTGTTGGGTCTTTGTTGCTGCCCAAGGGCTTTCTCTAGTTGTGGCGATCGGGGGCTACTCTTCATTGCCATATGCACGCTTCTCATTGCTGTGGCTTCTCTTGTTGCAGAGCTCAGGCTCTAGGCAGGGTGGGGCTTCAGTAGTTGCAGCACATGGGCTCAGTAATTGTGGCACACGGGCTTAGTTGCTCCGTGGCACCTGGGATCTTCTAGGACCAAGGTTGGAACCCATGTCCCCTGCACTGACAGGCAGATTCTTAACCATTGTGCCAGCAGGGAAGCCCCTTCTTCTTCTTATAAGGACACAAGTCATATGGAATTACAGCCCCAAATAAAGATCTCCTTTTAACTTAATTACCTTTTTAAAGACCTTATCTCCAGATACAATGACATTCAAAAGTACTGGGAGTTAGAACTTCAGCATATGAATCTGGGGGAAACAACCGGTCCACAGCAGTGTATATCTACTCCACGGCACACTATTTGACAATGAAAAAGAATGGAGCACTGACATATGCTACAACATGGATAAACCCTAGAAACATTATGCCAAATGAAAACAACCAGGCAAAAGACCACATATTGTATGATACCATTTACATGACATGTCCAGATTAAGCAAATTTATAGGCACAGAAAATAAATGAATGGTTTCCAGGGGCTTGGGGAGGGGAGAATGGAGTATGACTGCTGACAGGTATGCATTGCTTTGTGGAACAAAAATATTCTAGACTTAGATAGTTGTGATGGCTGCCCAACTTTGAATATACACTATAAACTACTGAACTGGGTCCTTTAAAAGAGTGAAATTATGTGGTATGAAATACATCTTGATAAATCAAAAAAAACATGTGATGGTTCTGCTTCACAGGGTCACTGGTCCCTATATCCATTTGGGGGGCTGTCACAGTGGAACACTGTGTCTGAGTTTCACAAAAAAAACTTCCTAAACATCTTTTATAAGAGATTTAGCACTCAGATTAAACCAGATATACATGAATATCTTTTTCCTGAGGATCAACCACATCCTTGTGTATTGCAAAGCCAGATTCAAATTCCTGCTCTGCATTCAGTGGGGTTTGGGAAGGATGGAGGGACACCAGGGCCACTCCTCTGAAGGCAGTCACAGTTTACTAGTGCTCTAGAGCTTCATCAGAACTAAGACCTACAATCTAACTCCAGGTAGGTCACCCTTTTTGTGAGAGGCTGTGTGAGCCTTCTCAGTCCTCCCAGTCCTCTTCCATCCTTTCTGAACTCCAGTCTTTTAAGACCTCTGGACTCATGAAAGTCATTCCCTCCTTCCTTATTTTGCAACCCTTTCCACGAGGCAACAGGTGGCCAGTTCACTCCATCCACAAGGGTAGCCATTCCTTATGATCTGCCTCCTCCCTGCCATGTGCATGTCTCCCAGGCCTGTAAAGTTTCTCCTCACCTCCTCAGACTGAGATCCATCCATTCATCCACTGCGTCACCCCACCAGTGTTTCCTGAGCACTTACTACGTGCCAAGCACTGTTCCAGAAGCTGGGAGGACAGTGTGAACAAGACAGTCAAGGTAAAGTGTGGACCATACAGAATTAAACAAAAACCAGTAGAGCCTAAATCAGAATTTCCACCACTCAGTCCTCAGTGGGCTCAACCTGCAGACCCCTCCTCCTCTACTCGCTCCCCTCTGCCTTCTTTCTCAGTGCATGTCTGCCATCTCTTCTTCGAGGTCATGCACAGTAAATACCTTTCCCCTTCCTATTTCATAATGTTATCCGCTGTCTTTTGCACACAGTAGGTACTGAAGTGTTTATTGTATAAATCTAAAAACACAGCACGCACTCCATGTTCTGGGAAATCTGTATTGTTTTGTATCTCAGGTGGTTCTCAGCATGGTGCCTCTTTGTCACGTGATAGAGTATCAAGTGTTTGATTTTGGGCCACTCCATGCTCAGAGCCTCCGCATAAACTCCGTGAGTTCTCTGCTGTGAATAAAAGAAGATCTTCCTAAAGCCACAAAGAAATGAAAGACCATAATTCCATTACACATGAGCATGTATTTTGTGGTGTGTGAATATACTGAAGTATTTGGAAGAGTGTGTTGGTTTTCATTTATGTAAGTGTGTACATTTTATACACACAGACACACACTCACACCTGGGTGACGTGATCATGGCTCTTGGGGTGAACCTACCCCACAATATCCACCAAGCATGATTGGGCTATCTGTGGATGTGTTTGTTTGGTCCCTGGGTGTGGTTGCTGTGTCTTGCTCATCTCCACATGGCTTGCACCTAAGGTGCTTGGAGCATGGCAGGTACTTGGGGGATGCCTGCAAGTCTTTCTAATGAATAAGTGACATCACCAGCACCTCTCAAAGTTTATGTTTTAGGTGTACAAGAATTCTGCTTTTGTGTATTTAAAGATCGTATTCATTGATCTTTAAATATACGGTGGATGAAAATAAGTTTAAGTTTTTCCATGTCTTAAACTGACACCACAAAGAGCCTGCCTACAATGAGACACCTAAGTTCACAACTTTGAACTTAAGGTTAAGGGTTCTCAACCTTAACACTACTGACCTTGTGAGCTGGGTTATTCTGTGTTGGTAGAGCCATCCTGTGACTTGTCAGTGATGCCAGTAACATCCCGCACCCAGTTATGACAGTGAAAATTGTCACCAGACATTGCCAAAACTTCCCTTGGAAAATTGTCCTCAGTTGGGAGCCAGTTTTAAAATTATATGGGAGAGACTTGGATATTTTTTTCCTCTACCTATGTAAGTTGGTTTTTCATTGAAAGAATTCTAGTTTTAAATATCTTGCAAATCTCCTGTTCAATCAATGAACAAAAACAATAAGAATATAAACATCAAATTTGGCTATTTTTTGTGTTCTAGTTGCACTACACACACATCTTCATGGTCAACCTTTACAAGACCGCTTAAAATTCATTTTCAGATCAGAAGAATACCACCACCATCACAATGCCCTCTTCATTCAATTCCCTCAAACTCTCTCTCTCTCTCTCCCCTTCTCTTCCTTTCTCCCAATCACACATGCACACATACACACACACACAAATACACACAACTTCCTATCTAAAAAGTGAATAATTAGATTGCTTCCTTTCTCCCACTGTGGTAAGACTTCTAGGGATCTGTCTTCATTCTGCCCTCCTGTCCTTCAGGCACATGGCTCTTCTCATTTCCTGCCATTTCCAAGTTGCTGGACCCATGTGGACTAGTTCCACTGAATGCATTACAAGACAAGTGCTGTGTCCCTCCGATCACCCATTGCAGCAGCTGGGGAGAGGCCTTGTGCTGACATGGTCAGGCCTCAGGATGGGAGAAATTTGGGATGTCAGGTTGTTGCATGGGGGATAGTTGCCTTGAGGAGTTTCCCAAAGCTGCAGTGGATTTTGCCTGACTGAGAAATAAACCTTAGTGGTATTAAGCCACTGAGACTGTGGGCTTGTTTGTCATACAGCCCAATCAGGCTTACGGTGCACTAGTAACTGACTGGTACACCCACTAAAGAACAAGGTTGAAAGCTGCAGGTGAGCTTTCTGGAACATTTTCAGGATGCTTCTGACAGAAGAGCAGGTCAGACTACAGTAGGTTATGCCCACCTGAGAAGGAAAAGAGATGAGAACAGATTGATTATATTTCATATTCAATTTCACTTAAACTATATGATCAATCAGTTGTATAAACAAAATTACAATTACGAATAGATTTGATAATCAAAATTGGTCACACAGTGCATTCAAAACATGCTCCTGTTTCTTTAAGTATTGGAGAGAAACGATGAATTCAGGGGGCTACTTGGAGTGGCTTCCCATCCCAAAGATGTTTTTGTATCTATATTTTGGGCCTCCAGCAATTCACATTAGATATAAGCCACCCAAAAATAGCTTCTGATACTGATAGAAGGCATGACCTTGGGCTGACAATTTATTTAAGTACCAGCAAGGCCAGACCATCCTGAGTCTTTTTAAGCCACTCTCTGCATTGATTCCAGTCAATAACCTGTTTTAAGAAAAGCTTAGGCCAGATTCAAAAAAAAAAGAAAATCTGCCTTCCCTTGAGTAAACATGGTAATCTGACAGCTCCAGTGGGTAAATAATGCACTTTTAAAAAGCCTTTCCAAATAAGTATTTACCCAGAAAGCTGCTTCTATAAGCTACCACTTGTCCTAATATCCACTTATTCAAAACTCTCTAAAAAAATTTCATGGGTTGAAAATGATAGACATCCTACTAGATCTGGGTTTGCTGGATTTTTTTTTTAAAGAAGAAATGTATTTCTTCCCTTTGGTTAGGAAAAGAGTCTTTCTTGAAATACAATACTCTCAGATAAATAATGGCAATAAAACTAAATGGAAAGTGGGAAAGAACATGGTTTCTTAGTGCAGTGTGCAGCACTTTCTAATTGGAAAATGCTAAAAGGGAGTTTTCCTTGGAGGCCTCCCATCTGACTTGAGACCAAACAAAACAGTGATTTGCTTATGAGCATTGAGGTCTCTATTTTCCTTGTTAAAGGAGAAGCTAAGAATGGAAGAAAAGTACCAAATTATAAAACTGTATTATGATCATGATTTGAGTGGATATTTCCTATGTTAAGGTGAGATGGAGAAATTCTGAACATGAAGAGTAGAAAAGAGCTTTGGGGTCATCTGGTCAACCCCAGGAGGAAACAAAGATTGTCGCTCAGAAGAGGGTTGTTGAAGAGCCCCGCACGTTTCTTACTCTTGCTAGCATAGTGCTTCTGCTCATATGGAAGTGTTCCATTTTTCCATATTAAAGAAAGCTAACTAGTTTAGCTGAGTTCTTCTGGAATTTGGTGAAGCCTTTATTCATCTGTCTCAGAATAGGCCTTTGGTTTGCTGATGGCTTTGAAAGCCAGAACTTTAGTAGTTCAGGACCTTCTGGGTCCTCTGGTCCTGTTACCTAATTTATTGTCAAAAATGGATAATGTCAGTCTTTTTCAAAGTCTCCTCATTTCCTTAACTAAAAATATTAGAACTCTATTGTTTGCATAATTAGTATTAAAATATTGTAGAGCAGATAAAAACAAATAGTGTGACTGTCCTATAATTGACAATATATTCAGCGTCTCTGTCTTCATCTTTCTCTCTCTTTTTCCTACCCCACTCTCATTTGCTTGCCACTTTTGCTTTTTTAATTTACATTTTTATTCATGCACAATATACATACAGATAAGTGTATGTATCATAAATATAGCGAGTTTTCCTAATAGAACCTACTTATGTATCCAGCAATCGGCTCACGAAAAGAACATAACCAGCACCCCAAAGCCCACCTGGGTAGCCACCATCTTGACTCTTCACACCATCGATTGATTTTGCCTGTGTTTATTTGATAGGAATGGAATCTTCTAGTATATAGCTTTTGCTCCCAGCTTCTTTCACTCAAGCCTATGTCAGTGAGATTCATATGTTACACCATGTTTTTTTCCTTTCACTTTAAAGTCTATCCTCCCCACTCCCACCAGCCCCCAATGAGGGGTACATTGACCTCCATCTTTCCAGCTGCTATGCCTCCTCTCCTCTTCCACTTTGTGTGTTAGGTTCATTGCAATCTTCTGATTTCTCCCCTTGGTCCAGTCAGAAATGTTGCTTTGACTAGAGCAGCAAAGGCCCAGCACGCTACCCTTGGGATGTGAAGGCTGAGGCCTCTCCCTCAGGATCCACCCAATGGACAGCTGGTGTTGACCACACATGCAGGTGAAGTACAGTGCAATCAATGGTCCAGTCTAAAGTGCTTTTGCTAGAGAGGTGGCAGGCATTTGTGATGGAATATATTATGTGCCTACTGGACTAGGCCTCAGTATCCAAATATTTGGTCAAACATTATTCTAGGTGGACACCTTCTTCTTAGTACAATCTAACCCATCAAATATTCACCTGAGTCAGCAGTCTCTTGACCAAGGGGAACATGCTAGAGATCCTGGAAAAGAGATTGAAGGAAATGAATGAACGGCAACTTCCTGCACTTTGCCATCAACAAGAACAAAACATATCAAAAGAGCAGAATACAGTAGTCAGTATGGATTTTCTCATTCCTGGCAACCAAAGGACTTTCTAACAGGAGAGATTCTCCCAGCTTATTGTTCACCATTGGTTTGGGCAGCAGCCCAGGAGGTTTCTCTAAACATGTTAAGCATTTAAGACTTGATTCAGGAGGCCCTGACTATGTACTTGCTAGAGGAGGGTTCTATACTCTCAGGGGCATAGGATTAGGAGGAATTTGCATAAGAACTTTTTGTCTGTTATAGTCTCTAAGGCACAGCACAATACTAATACAATGCTAATGGGGTAGTAGGTAATTTACTGGATTTTTTTTTTAACAAATTCTTCTAAGTACATTGCAAGTTGTAGTAATTTAAGATATTTGTAACGTAAGACATGTGATGTGTATGGAGAAAAACTGTAAGTTAGGAGAAAAATGTAAACTGATGTTTTATTAGCACGGAATTTCACTGTATTTTAGAGTACAATATTAATTCTCAACAACCAGGGTAGAAATAAATGAGTGATTCTTTTTACAGTAAACAAAGTTCATAAGAAAACTATGTGAATATTCTCTGGAGACCCTAAAGACAGAAAGAGATCACATGAACATAAATCAGCTTCGAAATCCATAAATATTTCTGTAGAATATCAGAAAATCAGCACTTAGGAAACTGACACATTCAAATTATTATTACTGCTTTGCATTAGAGCAGTTATTTAATTGTGTCACCAATGTGAAGAAAGTGGTATATTTTTCAGTTTGGTATTTTCAGAACTGCTGGAGATTAGCTGAGTAAATAAATATCTAAGCAAATTGTTTTTATCTCTTTCTGTCACAGCTAAGTAGCTGGCCAATTGTCTTTAACAGATTTTATTTCTAAAAGCCACACATAAGAAAGGAAGGTCAACAGATGAAAAGGATTCAGAACTTTAGCTTGGATTTCAAGACCGTGATGGCAATATTCCAAATATCCTTGAGCCTTGATGACCAGGATACCTAATAAATGCAGTACCACTATGAGGTTCAGAACTCTCAGTTCTGAATCACAATTGCATTTTACATGGTCCACTGAAAAAATTCAAAACATCATTTCTTATTTCCAGCGTATGTCTAAGCATGTTCCAAAACTGTGCAGATGGTTTGTGCTCCAATAAAAACTGCAATAATTGTTGATGAAAGAAAACATAACTAGGAAGAGATAGAACAATGTGTTTGTATTTTGGACTGTATGCGGACTCCACAGGTTAAGGAGCAGATGATCAAGAAGGAGGTACACAAAGGGCCTTATCAGGTACACACGTGTTGTACTGAAGGAGGAATCTGGGGCTACAGCAGTTGTAGCTGAGCAGGGTTGGCCGTTCTGTCAGTCATCTAGTTGACTTCTTCTTTTCTTCATGCAACACTATGGCTTGAACTAAACCCTCCTTACATCTTTTGAAGCGGGTCTGATGAAACTCATTTATTGGTAAATTGGCACAGGCTGGCCTGCTCCTGTTGTATCGCCATCTCTGAGAACTCAAAATGAAAGCCATCGGATTTTGTCTTGCAGAGCTGTGAGGTATTTCCCCACATTGGCCAAGATTGTTTCCCCATATTGACCACTGTCTGTGGTGAACCACTGGTAGCAGTCATTTGTAGCACTGAATGATCTATCCTTCAGACTGCTATAGCTCTCCCTTGACATCAGACTAATTTCTTACAAGTCTACCTCAAAGGCATCAAGTAAGTTAATGCTGTGGCCAAGACCTGACTCAGACTCTAGAGAAAGCCGGATCTGGGTTCAGATTCTGCCTCTGCCACCTAGCACCTCTGTATTCCTACTCAAGTTACCTTACTCCAAGTCTGGTTTCCACATCTTAGAAAGGGGCACGATACTAGCTAGTGTTTACTGAGTGCCTACAAGGTGCCAGACTCTGTTCCTACCAAAGGCAATGTCATTTCATTGTCGTAATAACCACCCTACAAGACAGGTACCATTATCATGCCATTCTGCAGTTGAGGAAACAAAGGCCAGCATCCAGGTGGAAACTGGCAGAGAGGTGTTTGTACCCCACGCCTGTGCTCTCACAAGTGTCTTATACTGCTTCTCTAATTTCTGAACTGCTGTGCTTCTCAGTAGGGAACTATTCTGACTCACTTCAGCATCCACGTTGCAGTATTGCTCCAAGGAGGAAATAAATCAGTACACACAACACCCAGCAAAGGAATTTGCACTTGCACTCCTTCATCCACTCAACAAACATTGATTGACAGCCCCTTATGTGTCAGGCAATAATGATCTAGGGCTCAGGCATACCAGATGATCAAAGGCCCTGCCTTCTTGGAGCTTGTAATCTAGAAAGGAAACAAGCCAAAGCCAAAGCCAAGTCAATATATCTTCAATGAAATATCACTAATACTATGAAGGAAAAATAAAGCAGGGGAGAGAGAGTGACAAGATTTGTAGGCAGTGGTTCGGCATGGGCGAAGGGCGGTGGGGAGGATGCTTCAGATAGAGAAATGGGCTCTGTGAGGAAGTGACCTTTGAGCCAAGCCCTGATTGGTGGGTAGAGAAGCCGTGCAAAGATCTGGTGAACATTATCATTGCTTTTACAGTAAAATTAATTATGTGCTAATTTCTTAGCTTAACCAAAGAGAATTCTTGTCACCAATGCTAACCAAAGGCATAATCTTTTACCTTTTCCTCAGTACTCTAATAACAAAAGAATGAAACTGAAAGTGTGATGGAAAAGGAAAAAAGCTATTTTGAAGACCAGAGAGTCTGGTTCACACAAACTCTGAAGGCATCATGAATGAAAAGAGACCATTTCCATCTTCTGGGCTAACGATGATTCATAAAGTCTCCCAAAGATGAAACCACATTCAGCCACAGTTTTGTTGGTTTCACTTAATTCTCTGACCCTGACCCCTTATGTGGCTAAAAGCATATCATAATCACAGTAAATTCTGCCTCTCTTCGTTCCATTAGAGGGAACCCAGGCCATTTCAAACACCATCTTCCCCTCCAATCTTGATTTTACAATGCTTTTCACTGAAGATTAGAGTTAATGCTTTTCTAAGAGGTTTGTCACAAAAGGGAGCTTAATTGGGGCTCATTTTCTCCATCTTCACATTTGTTCAAAAGCTTTACTTTTAGAGAGTGTGTTTGGTCATGAATGATTCATGTTCCATGGGTATAGATTACAACTTTGGAGAACCAAGCCATGCAGGAAGGGCAAAGCTAACTTGGCTTCCTGGGGATATAACCATTTCACTCTGTGCAGTGGATTAAATAGTGCCCCCCACACACAAAAAAGAGAAGTCCATGGGCTGACTTCCATACCTGTGAATGTGATTTTATTTGGGAATAGGGTCTTTGAGGATGTAATTTAGGATCTCACGATGAGATCATCCTGGATTAGGATGGGCCCTAAATCCAACGACAAGTGTCCTTCCAAGAAAATGCAGGGGGAGATTTGAGAGACGGGGACACAAGGGGAAGACCACATGAAGACAGAGGCAGAGATGGAGACCTGCAGCCTCAAGCCAGGGAATGCCAAGGGTGCCAGCAGTTTCCAGAAGCTAAGAGAAAGTCATGGAACTGATGCTCCCTCAAAGCCTCCAGAAGAAACCAACCCTGTTGACATTTTGATTTCGGATTTCTGGCCTCCACAATTGTGAGGGGATCAATTTCTGTTGTTTTAGACCAACATTTTTGTGGCGTTTTGTTAAGGCCTCCCTAGGAATCTCATACACTTGGTTTGAAACTTTGACATTGACTAGAAGACTCATTGTTGAGTCATTTAGTTCCTTGGAACAATGGAGGATGTGACCCAGTATTCAGGTTAGAATATAGGTTTTACAGACTGTGGTGGCCACCTAGTACCTTATCTGCTCCACCTCCCCCGCTGCCCCGCCACCCTGGGGTTAGACCCTGGTCATAGTCAGAAGATGGGCAACCCAAACTGGGCCCACCATAGCACCCATCCTTGCACCCATTCTGATTGAAAAAAAGAGCCAGTTGGCTCCAACTGGAGTTCTTTATGGGAATTTTTCAGTTGGATGGTAGGGAGAGTTCTTTTCCAGACCCTTAATTAAACTTGAAGTCCATGAATCCAGGGCTCCTCATCTTACACTTCCTGCAGGCAGATCCCCAACAGGAAGCTGAGATCAGAACCAACATCCTATGTTCTCAGTGGGGGCATTACTGGCATCTTGGATGTGCAGTTCCTTCTGGTGTGGACACGTCCTGTGTGTGGCAGGACCGTTAGCATCGCTGACTCTGTAGCTAAAATACTAGTAAATGTCCCCTAGTCATCGCGACAAACCAAAACAATGTCCCCTGGGGGAGCTGAATCGCCCTGGCCGACAGCACTGGCACATAAGCCTCAGAGTTAATATCTCTGGGCTAAGACAGCTTGATTCAGTCATGATCACAATAGCAATATATTTTTGCTGCTGGCAAAATTAGAGCGTTTAGAAATCCATTAGCTATGAGCTAGTTTACCTCTATAATCCCATGTTTATTTTTATTTTTTATTTGAGTGACCGACTGTCCTCTGACTGACCATTGTTCTCAGTGTGTTCTCAATGTGCTACATTCAGTTATTTTACAGATGAAACTCACCAGCTGGTGACCCAGTCCCTTTCCTTGTGGTGACTTGGAAGGTTTCTGTCTTCACACTTTTGTTTTGACTTAAAGCTTAACTCTCAAAGACAGTAGTCTTACTTCTGTAATTCCTTAGGGATATCTAATTATTCTGGAGATGTGGAAACACTGGGGGAAGACAAGAGATGGGACTTACAATGGAGCCAGAGCCCCATCACGGAGTGCCTGGGTTGGCCTTTACCCCAATGGCCATGAGGATCCAAGGAAAGGTGCTCATCAAGGCTGACATGACCAGGCTTGTGTGGCCATGAGAAGATGAAATTGAAGTTGATGAAGATCTATCAGGGAGTAAGAGGTGGTTGTAGGAACCTATGAATATGAGGACACTACCAAGGCAGTAGCAGCAGTAACAAGGAACAGAGAAGAGAGAGAAGATTCAAGGAGTAACAATAAAAAGTTATACTCAAGATATGGATGCCAACTGGATGTAGAGAATAACAGCGTTGTGGGGGGAGGGGAGAAGCCAAGGGCGCCCCACTAAATTAGATTTTCAAGATCATTGAAATTGGAATAGGGCCAAATTCTTTTGATGCTTTCAAGAGGTTTCCTCTAAACATTTTGAGTGTGTTTAAAGAACACAGGGATGAGATAATATCCCAGACAATAAAGAGAATTAAGCAATTCAGGAACTTGGAGCCTCCAAAAATCAGATACATCAGGATAGCAGCTAAGAAGGCGTGCATTCTGGAAGTTTCATTTTTCCCCCAGGAGCAAAAATTTTTTAGAATTGATTTAAACCAATCTCAATGTTCTTTCCTAAGGCAAAAGTTTAAAAAAACGGCTACGGAAGAAATGTGAAAACTTTAGGCAGCTAAGAGCCTTCACTAACTGCATTGCAGGTGAGCCTCCTTGGAGCTCAAAATGAGCAAAGCCGCAGAAGACAATGCAGTTGCTGCGGACGAGGATAATGGGCAGAGGTGGGAGGGTGGAAAGGAAGAAGAGCATCACTAAAGCGCACTGGTGAGATGCTGAATGAGAGGCCTCATTTTCCAGTGCTCACATTGAAGTATGTGCAACGGGAAAGGAGAGTGCCTGTAATGCGAAGAGTCTGCTTCTTCCCTCGGAGAGTTTAGAAGAAAGAGAAGCACAGAGCTTACCTTCTGTATGAAACTTGATGCCAATAGCTCTGGAGTCTTAGAAGGTAGAAGCTAGAAGAAGGTTTGAACTTCTTTGTGTTTAACGCGTATCTATGCCTTGAACTTGGGTTTCAAGGCAGATACCTCCTGATTCAGGAGACCGTGGGTAATGGAGAGGGAAAAATCCCTTCAAGGTATCACAAAGAAATTTTTGGTTATGCAAAGGTAAAGCAAGGCCCTGATCCATAGAGAGGCTTGGAGATTTCGTTTCAAGGAGCTGAAAAAGAGGTCTTTGGGGAAGTAACTTAGGGGCGAAGGGAGGGGAAGCTCATGGAAGGCAGGCCTGGTCCCTTACCTGGTGTAGTGCTCCTACCCTGGGGGGCTGAACTGGATTCAGTGGCCATTGTGTTTTGTTTTTGCCCTTTAGTAGGAAAATATATTGCATAATTTTTCAATGCTTATAAATATAAGTGTTTTACATTGAGATATAGATTTCAGTCTCCTTTTGAAAACTCTACAGGCCTGGCAATGCTAGGCCCTCATTCCCACAAGTCAACAATTGCAGGGATGGAGGAGAGAAGCAAGTGACCACTCCAACTGGCCTTGGTCTCACCTCCCTGCCACCTCTCTGTGCTCACATCTGGTCTGCTCCACTCATATTCATAGGCCTGGTCTGGCTTGTATTTGACCTTGGGACCCATAGGTTGCAGAAAAGTTGGTTAGCTGTTTATAGACCAAAGAGACCATCTCTGGATGTAGGCAAAACTGGTGGTGGCCTCCATGTTCACAGGTGCAATGCTCTTGGGGGGAGAGAATTCCTTCCTCCACATAATGAGTTCCAACATGGAATCCAGTGTGAATCAGACACTCTGAGCATTGTAGCTTTGGAAGCTTCTAGAAATAGTATCCTAGAAATATCACTGCCAACTCATAACGGGCACCTGAAATGGAAGCAGAGTGAGCCTCTCCAAGTGGTGTCATGGAGTTGTAAGCACCTACAGATGCATGCAGCCACATCTCATGTCTTCTCCATGCCATGGGGTTGCATGCAGCTACAGATGCATCTGGTGACAGGTGCATGTAGCCAGATGAAGAGAGGAGGGGGGAAGATGGCACACACAGGGACCACAGAAAATCCTCTATGGATTGGGAATGAAGTCTGAAAACTATCATGTAGGTGAGATGCTTAAGTTATGAAATTTAGATAACAACATAAAAGTGATGCCTGGGTATACCAGATGAATATTAAAAACTTTCTAAACTGTATATATCTTTAATCTAGAAATTCTACTTTTAGAATTTTTATTTAAAAAAATCACGGATGTGTACAAAGATTTCATTAAAATGATTGTTATTTTATACAATTTTAAAGACAAAAAATTGCCAATGGGTTTTAAAATCTGCGACCGTTGGACACTGGTTGAATAAATTAAGTCATCCATACAATAAATTCCTTGTAGACATTGAAATTCTCTCCAGGAAGTTATTTAGGATATTTACAAGCACGTTACAAAAATAATGTGCATGGTATAATGTCATTTTTATTAGAAGTGGAAACATACATGGGGAAAATATTCATTTATACATTATATTGATTAATTATGGCTGCTGTACTGAAAACATTGGGGCTTAAAACAACAGAAATTTATTGTCTCACAGTTTGGGAGACCAGAAGTTCTGCAGTTCCGCTGGGTTAAAACCAGAGAGTAGGCAGGGCTGGGCTCCCACTAAAGAGAGAGAGAAAGAGCTTCTGGTGACTGCTGGCATTTCGCAGCTTGTGGTCACATCCAATCTCTACCTCTGCCTCTATATCACTTTCTCCTTTTCTGTGTTTTTAATCTCCCCCATCTTTTTTCTTATAAGGACCCTTGTGATTGCATTTAGGGCCCACCCAGACAATTCAGAATAATCCTTCCATGTCAAATTCATTAACTTAATCACATCCGTAAAGTCCTTTTTTCCTTGTAAGGCAACATTACAGGATCCAGGGGTTAGGACCTGACATCTTTGCCAAAGTCATTATTTCATCTGCTGTCCTCCCAAATATTAAAAGATATTTTCTTTTCTTGTGTTGTTTTCATTTTCTCTTAGAGTGAGCATCCGATAACTTCATTAAGAAGACTTTATTTCTATTAGATTCAAATATACCAAATGTTTATGAATTCTCACTTTGTATCTGACCTTGTGAGTATTTGTGCCTAGGAGCCAAAAAAGAAACAAAACAACAGCACAAACATAAACTTTGTCTTTGCCCTTTAGAGTATTAAAAATTTCATTCAATATTCAAGACTTAAGATGTATTAAAAAATTGGCATATAATATTTTTATTTTACCAAATGTGATGTTGGATAGTATAGAAAAATAATACAGTTTAGAAAAAGTCAAGAAAAGAGAGAGGAGAAGATAGACTTAAGTAGTTACCATGAGCTCCTTGAGAAGCATGATTCGACATGGACTTTAAATATGAATAGAGATTAGGATTTCATGAAATAGCATAAATAAAGGAAGTGCTTATCGTGATATAGAAGGATGTCTAGCAGATGTTTCAAACTGCTCAAAAAGCAAGCGGACGTGTATAATGTGAAAGAAAAAATAACTATATCATAGATAAGTGTGGGCTCAAATTCTGAAAGGTCTTTAATAGTAGTAAAGAATTTCTTCCCAAGAATGGCATACCATTAAAAACAGGAACTAAAATAAGCATCATTTTCAATTCTAAAAGGTGAGCAGTAAAGAAGGCAACTCAGTGATTCATTTCAGATGAGGAATCTGGTTACATCTCCAAAGAAGAGAAGGCACTAGAACAGAGAAAGGTACCAGAGAAAGTCCCCTCCTGCTTCCATATTTGTGTGCTAATTTCTGAGTTATCATGGGAGAGACACACTTTTTATTTTATTTTTTGATCTTTATTGGAGTATAATAGCTTTACACTGTTGTGCCAGTTTCTGTTGTAAAACAAAGTGAATCAGCTGTATTTATATATATATCCCCATATCCCGTCTCTCCTGAGCCTCCCTCCCAACCCCTCTAGGTCATCAGCAATCATCAAGTTGATCTCCCTGTGTTAGGCAGTTGCTTTTCACTAGCTATATATTTTGCATTTGGTAGTATATAAATGTCAATACTACTCTTTCACTTTGTTCCAGCTTTTCCTTCCCCACCTCCCCATGTCCTTGAGTCTATTCCCTACATCTGTGTCTTCATTCTTCCTCTGCCACTGAGTTCATCAATACCCTTTTTTTTAGATTCCAAATATACATGTTAGCATACGGTATTTGTTTTTCTCTTTCTGACTTACTTCACTCAGTATGATGGACTCTAGGTCCATCCACCTCACTACAAATAACTCAATTTTATTCCTTTTTATGGCTGAGTAATATTCCCTTGTACATATGTGCCACATCTTCTTTATCCATTTATCTGTCGATGGACATTTAGGTTGTTTCCATGTCCTGGCTATTGTAAATAGTGCTGCAATGAACATTGTACATACATGTTTTAAATGAGTTTCTTGTCCTCAAGAAGCTTGTAGTTCAATAAGGAGGATATGAATAAACAGTACCAATGCAAGCTGTTATGCAATCAATGTTAGGAAAGTCACAAATCAATGCCTGCAGAATTAGAGGTGGGAGAGCTTGCCTTTGAGGGGCAGGGATTGTAGAGCAGAGGAGGCTAAGTGGGAAAGGCAGCATGTGAATGATATTTTTTTCAATTGGAAGGAATAATATATCCAAAAAAGTTTCAAAACACTAGTTCAAAAAGATACACACACCTTAGTATTCATCGCAGCGTTATTTACAATAGCCAAGGTATGGAAACAACCTAGGTGTCCATCAACCGATGAATGGATAGAGAAGATGTGGTGTGTATACAATGGAATATTACTCAGCCATAAAAAAGAGCAAACTTATAATTTGCAATGACATGGATGGACTTGGATGGCATTATGTTAAGTGAAATAAATCAGACAGAGAAACATGAATACTGTATGATATAACGTGTGGAATCTACAAAAAAAAAAAAACAAACTAGTGACTATAACAAAAAAGAAACAGACTCATAGATATAGAAAACAAACTAGTGGTTACCAGTGGGAGAGGGGAGGGGGGAGGGACAATATAAGTGTAGGGGAGCAAGAGGTACAAATTACAATGTATAAAAGAAGCTAGAAGGATATATTGTACAACAAGGGGAATATAGCCAGTATTTTATAATAATTACAAATGGAATATAACATTTACAAGTTGTGAGTCACTATCTTGTACACGTATAATATATAATATTGCACAGAAACAGTACCCAATTTAAAAAAAAGTGGGGATGGAGACAAGGGATTTAGTTTTTCATGCATCTATATTTTCACTGCTAGGTTGTTGTAAAGAAAAATATATCAATATGCTCGGGAAAATTTCAACTTTACAGATATTATCTTACTTTACATAAATTCAAACTTGTCTAACAACAGGGTGAAGGAGATGGACTAGAGCTACTATTAATTTAAAAAATTAGATACTACATGATTTTTTTCTAAGAACTTTTGAATATAACTATCATTTCCTCTAAAGTATATATCCCATAGTATTTAATAAATTGCTTTGTGAAAAAATGGAAGAAATAAAGGTAGAAAAATAATAATGGTGATATCCCAATTTAAAATGATATCTGCATTTTCTTTAAGCAAACACATTTTCCCCCTTACTTTTTCGGGTATTGAATTATGTTTGTCAAAGTTTACATAGCAGAAGGAACTATAGCTTAAGCATTCCAGTCAAATGCCAGACACTGGGATCAGATTTTTTTTAATCAGTTGGGAGGAAAAAAAATTTTCTTCACCCTCTTAGGATCTTTCTCTAGGGGTATGTGAGTTAAATTAAACTAAGAAGAGTTGGATTAATAAGAGAAAGAGCATAGAATTTTTATTAATATTTATGTGTATGAGAGTTCACAGAACAGGATTGAAACTCAAGTAAGTGGTTAGACCTGGTACCCTTTCAACAAAGAAAAGAGGGTTTGGGCTTCAAGGAATGATAAATTTGGGGGAAGTAACTTGGAAATATATGGGGAAGCCAATGGAAGATAAGTGCTATTTTAGTAAGGTCTGTTTATGCAAACTCATCTTAGTGTTGACTCCCTGCCTTCAATGATAAGAATTGCTCTTTTCTTCCTAGTAGAGTTGTAGGGGAGCAGGGCACCTTTCTCAAAGGGAAATTTATGCCCTGCTTTTAGACAGATAAAGGGAGAGTGGAGAACCCTTTCTCCATCATTGATTCTCAATTGCCTTTAACTCAAAAGAATACTTAGACCAAAGTGTCAAAACTTTGGTTGGCATATTCTGTTTTCCTTCACGACAAATATGTATAAAACTGATACCGCTATGATGTAGCCACAATTGTTGCCTCTTTTTACAGGTGGAGAAACCGAGGAACAGAGAGGTTATGTTCTAAGGAGCATGGAAAGGCAGGTATTTATTTTGCTGGAGGGTAGAGTAAGTGGTGTTGGTAATACCAGGCAATTACAATACAAGAGACTGAAAAATTTCTAAATGTACTGCCTTCCCTTGCTTCATTTCCCAGAAGAACGAGGTGGTTTCACCACTCTTTAACCGGTTGCTTTTCCTTCTCTCCAGTGGAAAACCATTCAAGGAGCATTTTGATAAGTAAAATGAATAGAGCAGGTGAGGAACAGCAAGAAATAAGAGAAAAACTCAAGAGAATTATAGTGATAAGAAGGAATTAGAGAGAAAGTTCATTCTGATGTTTTCATATACTGTACTTGTAAGAAAGGAAAAAATACATAGAGCTATACAAAAATAAAGCAGCAGTATAATAATGGCTTAAGCTATAGTTCCTTTTGCTGTGTAAACTTTGACAAACACGATTCAATAGCCTAAGAAGTAAGGGGGGAAATGTGTTTGCTTAAAGAAAATGTGCACACACACACGCAAACGCAACATATACACACCTTCAGATGCACACATGCAATCCCCTAGTTGCTAAACTTCATAGACCTGAAAAGTCATAAGTCATTAGATGAGAAATCTGATTGATGTTCTAGCACTGACAAGCAGCTGACCAGGGCAAGCTTATAAAGAGTTCAAGGTCAGGGACTTAGTCCCCCACCAAGTGCTCCACCTGGTTTTGCACAGCCCATGACCAATGGTGATGCTTGAAAACACTGGTCCTGTCACCAGCATCTCCTGTCCCTCCTGACTGAGACTTAGTGATATATTGTGACACCAGGGAAGCCTAAATATGTCCCTGCTTTGGGGGGAAAAAATCAAACTATGTGATGCTTTCACCTGACTAATTCAAGATAAGTTTATTATTTGAGTACCTAGAAGCCACTGTGTTGGCTCCAGGAAGGTCTAACATTTTAGGCGTCATAGCTCTTGCCTTGAGGAGCATTGAGCTAGTTTTCTATTGCTCTGTGACAAATTTCCACAAACTTAGCAGCTTTAAACAATACCCATTTATTAGTTCACAGTTCTGTAAATCAGAAGTCTATGACTGGGGTCTCTGCTCTGGGTCTTACTAGATCAAGGTATTGGTGGCTATGTTCTCATCTTGAGACTCTGGCAAAAAGTCTGTTTCCACACTTATTCAGGTTGCTGAGAGAATTCACATCTTTCAGTTTGCAGGACTGAGGTCCCCATTTCCTTTCTGGCTATTCACATCTAGAAACCACCTGCATTCGCTCTATTTCCAAAGCCAACAGTGAAGAATCTCCCTCACACCGAATCCCTCTCATTCTTAGATCTCTCTCACCAGGAAGAGCCCAGTCTTTTGTAAAGGTTCACCTGATTAGGTCAGGCCCACCAAGAATAATTTCCCGTTCTTAAAGCCAACTGATTTTGGACCTTCATTGCACCTGCAAATTCCCTTCACTGGAGGACCTAGATTAGCGCTTGACTGTACATCAGCAGGCAGAAATCTCCAGGGTCATCTTAGAATTCTGCCTAGAGGTATCTGAAAAGTATTTATTGAATATTGAATGAATGAGAAAACAAATGAAAAAATTCTGGCACGTCAATGGAATTATCCGTAAGTGAAAGACAGCATAGCTTTTGTATAATCTCATCTCACATCTGCTTAGTGTTTCATTGTTTACAAAGAGCCTATCCTCACATTAAGTGTTCATTTGCTATTAACAGCAACTCTACAGGACATGCCCACAGGGCAAGGTTTATTATTTTTCTTCCCCAGAACTGTGTTCTTCTAACTTCTAGCCCAGTGCTCTTTTCACTATGAGAATCTACAGTTTCTTTAGACTGATCTCAGACAAAGTTTTAGTGACCTTGCAACAATGTGGTGAAGAGAGAGAGGAGAGCATGGGACCCAGTAGAAGACCCATGAGTCAGGGCAGGTTAGGGATGGGAACCATTGTCTGCAGAAGCCAACTCCCCAGGTACAAGCAGAAATGTGCACCCAGGACCTACCTCTGTGATCTGTAATGGGGCAAGAGACCTCAGCAGGGGATTCAAAACCAGATTAATCATACTATTAGTGTAGGGCCAGTGGGCAGTTGTCACCAGTGAGGTTACTCCTTAGGTAGTGACACCTAAGTTACCTGCTGGATATAGCTGTTATGTCAGTAATCCCAGGCTGAGGAGTAGCATTTCTGAAGCAAGAAGTAGCAGGTCATCTGCCGTTTTTCCATCACTTAAAGCCAACCATGAAAACTGGGGGGTGAGAAGGAAGGCAGGAAAGCTGAGGCTTCCAAGGACCAGATCTGAGGATTGATAAGGGAGGGTGGGACTGCGTGACAGAATCTTGACCAAAGACCTACCCCTTAGTATCACGAAGGGTGGGGTTAAGGCTGTTGAGTCTGCTTCAATCAGATTTTGCACCAAAATGGGCCAGCAGAGATTGACGGCGGAGCATCTGTGGCTCCAGGGGTGGGAAACAGAAGAAATGGAGAGGAGAGATAGGAATTGAGGTAAAATTGATCAGAACTCTTCTAGTGGGTTTCCCTGCCCCAAGTACTCAGGGTTTCTGGACATTCCATTGACTTCTGAAAGACAAGCCCATCGTATCTCCATTTTCATAGGATAGGAAGAAGGGAAATAGACTGGACAGTGAAAAGAACACTAGCCAGTGGTCCATCCACCTAGGTTCTAGTCTGCGTGCTCTTGGCTCAGCCACTTAACACGATGGGTCTCCTTTTCCTCACTGTTTAAAGCCTGTGGTTGAGATCTATGTTTTACATAATCCCTTCTTGCTATAAATTCTATGTCTTATGATGAGTTTTGGTTATCTGGACTAGATTAAAAAGCCTCATCCTGGGATTAATAATAGCACATGGCAGCCTTCTCATTTTCCCTCCCTTTTTTTTTTTTTTTTGGTTTTTGTTTTACATTTACTCCCTAATCAGCACTATAAAGTATTCAAATCTTAAAAAATAATTCATTAAATGTGTCTCTTTTTTAGCACCAGCTGGAACAAATGTCCATACATCAGTGCTTAATTGCTGGCATGTGGAGTAACAGCTACGTGCCCATGGAAGTAAGCTACAAAATCTTATTTTAATAGGATTTTGTTTGCCCAAATACACTTTATTTGAAATCTGACATCAAACTTGCAGTCTGGCTCCTTCAAAAACCTCCCACAATCGCCCTGCATGATTTGACTGATGTAAACAAAAATCTCCAAAAAAAAAAAAAAAAAAATTCATGAAATAATCAACATGGGAAGACAAAAAGTGAGGGTGGAATTTTATAAACTGTGCTCTGTTGGAGGTGTCCAATGGCTCAGAGTTAACTCTGAATTCTTTGGAAAACGAATCTTTACAATGAGATTTGTCTCCGTCATATAGGAAGGGCATTACAGCCAGTTCTTGAAGCCGTAATTTCCTGTGATGTGAGCTTAATGAATGGCATTTTTTTCAGTTTAATCAGGCCCAAAATCTTGGAGTCCTCTTTGACTCTTTTCTTCAACTCACTGCAATCTTCTTGGCTTCCCCTTTCGAAATATCCAGAACCCAACCACCTCTCACCACCCTCTTCCATTTCCGTATTCTGGGCCAACAGTGTCTCTCTAGGATGACCCCTATTAGCCTCTAACACAGCTCACAGTTTCCAACTTTTCTCCCCACCATCTGTTCTTAACATAACAACTGGAGCGTTTATCACTGAAGTCAGCTGGTGTCACTCTTCTGACCAGACCCTTCAGTGGTTCTCCATTGCACAGAAAATAACAGCCAGAGTTCCAAAGTTCCAAGAGGGTCCCTCCCTCCTCTGCAATCTCCTCTCTTGCTCCTGTCTCCCTTCACCCACTCAGCACCAGTCACATTGGCCTCTGTATTAATCCTGCGGCCTCCAGTCAACCTTCTTGAGGTATGGATGTTTCCTCTACCCGGAACATTCTTCTCTTAGGCATCTTGGCCAATTACCTCTCCCTCTTCAGGCTTTGTTCAAATGTCCTCTCAGTGAGGCTTAACTTGACCTTTCTTTGTAACATTGCAACTTGCCCCCAGCAATCCTGATTGTCCTTACCCTGGTCTGCTTTTTTTCATAGCATTAAGCACCTTTAATAGAATGCATTTATTTATAATAAATGTTGTTTAATTTCTGTCTCCTTCTCCTAGAGTGTAAGCTCCAAGAGGGCAGGAATCTTTGTTGCATTCTCTGATGTATCCCAAACACCTAGAAGAGTGCTGGGCAAATAAAAGCTTTCAAATGAAATTGAATGTTCATGTGGGTTGAAAATCAAATTGAACAGTACATTTTAATTGAACGTAATCAACTGAAATGTGTTCATTTAGAGAATGTTTTCTGTGATCCTTCTTCTAAATTGTCTAGCACTGATTTGGGGATACACCCAGTCAAGAAAAGAGGATTCTAGCTAATCTCTGGAATATATTTGCACCGATTACATCAAAGAACCATAATAACTACCTCCCACATTAAAAAAAAAAATATAGTAGCCTTCTTACCACCAAGTGAGTACTTTATAGAATACAACAATCCCTTACCTCCTCCCTATAAACTTTAATTTGTATGTAAAACTATTTTGGATAAAGCCGATACACAACTATAATTTAAAGCTACTTCACTGTATTTGTCCCAATTCCAGAAGAGACAGACGGTAGGCTCAAATTAGAATGAGCTGAGGATAGAGTAGGGTGGGCAGGGTGTGTTTCCTTATAGAGACCGCATGAAATGCAAGCTGGGGAAATGAAGACTGACTTCATCAGTCTATTTTCCCTACATGCCCTGCTGGGCTCCCTGTTAGCTGAACCCAATGGGGACCAGAGTTAGGAGAGGTCATTGAGGCAATCCTCCTCCAAGAGCGTGGAGCAGCGTGGAGGAGGCTGGAGGGCAAGGGGAGGTAACCAGCACATCAAAAAGGAGGCTTCATCCACCATAAAAAGAGTAGAGTGTCAACTCTGCCAGAGTATTTCAGAATTCAGAATATATTTTACATCATAACATAGCAAGCATATGCCTAGATACATAACTGTTTTTAATAACACACTTCTTACAGGACTTATACACTTAGCACCTGTGAAAAAACCAACAAAAACTTTCTTTTCTCTTTTCTCTTTTCTCTTTTCTCTTTTCTCTTCTCTTCTCTTCTCTTCTCTTCTCTTCTCTTCTCTTCTCTTCTCTCTTATTTTATTCTATTCCATTCTGTTCTATTCTATTCTATTCATGTTTCATCATTGCTTGCAACCCATGAAATTGATTTCACAAGCCACAGTTTGAAAACCTCTGGCTAAGGCTAACCCCTCCATTTAGAAAGTATAATCTCTAGGACCTTGCAAGGTGAAGGGCCTTGTCCAAATGTATAATATACATGATTGGAGTGATGTGGGCATGTACACTTATTGAGAGAAAAAAAAAAAAAAACTCAGCTCATTTCATCTATCCAAATGTTCTCTTCCAAACCACATGCAATCAGCTTGTTTTGAATGAAGATTTTGAGTGAAGCAGGTGTCAGGTGACGCCTCAATTTAATGATCAGTAAGATAAACAGTCTTCCTTATGCTGTGAAAGGGCCAGAACTCTGGGAAACTGGAGGGGTGAGGTCACGATTCTTCCTGCAGGGGGCACTACTAGGGATCCAGCACCCACATCTTTAGGAGGGGTGGTTGTGGGCAGGTTCACATCCTCTACCTGCAGGTAAAGCAAGGTGTCCCTGCTGTCTCGGGAAGGACACTTACTGGACAGCAGGAGGGTGGCCAATGACAGCTTCTCGTGCATCAGTGTGGAAGGCTGTGGAGGCAGCAGGGGTCACAGCCTGGCATGTAGGCTAGGGACGTGTTGCTGACAGTTGCACAGGAAGGCTTCCTGCTCTGAAATATTTCATCCCAGAGAAGCTCGCTTTGATTACTTTGAAAAGTAGCAGAACTTGTTCCCTCCTTGGCAGGCATTTGTGCATTTCACTCATTTCAAGTCAGGACTAATAGTCCTAATGATTTTGAAGGGCCCTAAATGATTCCTTTATGCCTGGCCAGGATTGGCCAGGGTTCCACTTACAACCCACAACATACACACACGTTCCCCAGAAAAATAAATACTGGCGTAACCAAGTTGGTGCCACGCCACTTAAAATGGCCATTTTCTTAAGTACTCATTTTAAAAGCAACTTTGTTATTTCAGCATCTGCCTTTGAAAGCTGGCTTTCTGTATCTCTGGTGTTATGTTTTCATCATGGGGGAAAAAATAAAACATTAACTCTTTCAACAGTTTGAGGAGCTGACTTATGTTTAAGAAAAAAATCAAGTCAGGAGAAAATACGTCACTCCTTGCTTTCTCGGCGCTGTATCAGAGTTTCCACAAAGCGTCCTGCCCAAACTCCTGGACAGCCATCAGACGAAGAGCTCTGCCTTGTTCCATCTCCTCCACAGTGGTGTCTCTTACTCATCTTCCCAGAGTTTATGAGGGTCTACATGTTAGGTACTCTGTGTGTGTGTGTGTGTGTGTGTGTGTACATGCACTCGTAAGCATGTGCCTATGGGCTGTGGAAGATGGGGAGAGGGAAAGATGAACATTATCCAGTCAGTCCTTCTAAGGGATTTATCATTCCACTGCTGAAGTGAGACAGGATAGATGAAAAGTGAAATTGCAATCCAAGGACGTTATGATTGAATGGATTTCAGAGGGCCGTCATGGTGCAAGGCCAATCCCACTTGTTCCCATTCCAAACGTCAAGCCTTTCCACCCTCTGCGGACTTTATTTATCCATGTCAGGTCGACATGATAAATGCTTACAACTCAGCTTCCTGGCTGCCAGAGCAATGGCCAAGGGTTTTAACAACAGCTGCTGTTTGTGCAGGGCTGGCCTCTCCCGGCACTGACAATGCTCAATGCACACACCCGCCCCTCCCTGACTCGAAGGATGCTTTCACCACCCTGCGGCACCCGACTGTACTTGTAGTTAGAGATTTTTCCCATAAGTCATTCTTCTGAAAACTGATGTAGTCACTTTAAAAAAAAATAGTATTTTTTTTTATTCTGAGATAGTTTTAGATTTGTAGAAAAGTGGGAATGCTCAAATAGAATTTCTGTTACCCCATACCCAGTTTCCCCCATTGTTAACAGCCTATATTACTGCATGCATTTGTCACAACTAATGAACCAATATTGAAACATTATTATAAATTAAAGTTGATATTCTATTCAGACTTCTCTAGTGTTTTCCTAATGTTCTTTCTCTATCCCGGATACCATCCAGTATATCACAGTACACGGAGTTATGATGTCTCTTTAGGCTCCTCCTGGTTTTGACAGTTTTTCAGACTCTGTTTTTGATGACCTTGACAATTTGGGGAAGTATTGTTTGTAGAGAGTTTGCAGGCTGTCCCTCCATTTGGCTTTGTCTGATCTTTTCTCACTAATAGACTGGGTGTATTGCCCTTTGGGGATGTAAGTATAAATGTTGTTTGAAAGATACGTATGTTCTATGAAGTCTGGGTATTGAAAACCAATAGACGCTCTGCTGGGAACATGTTAATTACATGGGACGTATCCATGTGAAGAGCAACTCACAGTGAACTACGCTGGATGCAGTTCCCCAAACTCATATGAAAAACAGGCTTCAGCTGCCTTAGGCACATCTGAGAGCCTCCTTATTTTAGCACACAATAAATAGCTATCGTGACAGCCATACACATCGCTCGGTATAGACTAGCTGCTATAACAAACTCCGTGACTTAAATTCAAGTTCTATTTTTCATTCATGCCATCGATAAATGTAAGACTTCTGGGTGGGGCTGGGCTTCTTCCAGTGGTGACTTGCCACTCAGGCTTCTTTTTTTCCTGAATATGCCCTCCCCTAGGGCTTTGTAGCTCTTATCCACATTAGTTAGTGCTCAAGTGAGGAGAGAGAGCATGGAGAATTAGGCAGCAGGTTTTAAGGGCCAGACCTAGAAGTGCCAGGCATTAATTCTGCTCACATTTTGTTGGCCAGAACTCAATCACGTGACATCACCCAATGGCAAAGAAGACTGGGAAATGTGGTCTAGCTATTATAGCAGGAGGATAAAGAACTGGGAAATTTGTGAACACACAGCAGCCCCTGCCACCCTTTGAATTTATGCCATAATAAATTTCCTGTAGATAAAAAGGGGATGCAATGACTGAAAAGACGCAAACTGTTGTTTTCTGACAGATACCCCTGTTTAGATTGTGCCGAGGATGTTGGGATCATGGTGTCTTCTGCATCACGACTTCCATTCTAACACTGATATTTCCTTAAATGCTGAAATCTGTACTTTAAAGCCATATAGAGGGAGAGGCACGAAGAGGTGCAAACTGGAGTTAATGATCACATGGAACCAATGTGTTTTGCGTGAAATGTATATAAAATTATTAAACCAGATAATGGGAAGACATACCTGTCCTTATGGACATGTATGGAAATGGGGGCCAAGCAGAGACTCATGAAAGGAAGCTGCACCTCAAAGCATATCTCAAGCCAAAGTTAAATTCCAATGTACACTTTTCTAGAAAGAAATGAACTGGGTCTTTCTTTCCCAAAGAGGCGGATTCTTTCTTTCATTTTTTAATGACTTTCCTCAATCTGAGCTATAGTATGTCTGGATGTTAATTGTCTAGTAGTCTAGACAGTGATGATATTATGACCCAGTTATGTACAGATAATGCCTGTGTCACTGTTTGCGATGCTGCCTACACACATTGCTTCACTGCACACACTTGGCGTGTGTGTGATTACTCCCTTGACATTTATTTTCACCATTTAAGTAGAGAACGCTGCTTACTTAATCAAACCATCCGGTGAACCAAGCTTTCTTTTAAAACATAACTCAAGTGAAATATGAGATTCTTGACACTAAAAGAAAACATAATATTAATGTGCCTCATATTTTTCTGGGGATGTTGGGGCAATCCACCCTATGTGTTTCTTGCTTCATTCACCAGGAGTAGGTCTTACACAGGTCCTTCAATTACTTTTACTATGAATCATTCCCTCCCAGATAGGCTGGCTTACCCAAAGCCATTCTGATAAAAAAAAAAAGAGAGAGAGAGAGAGAGACGCAGGAATTTCTGGAGGTATCTTCTACTTACCCAGAATTAAGCTTTGTGATCTTGTTTCATGGCCTACCTGGTCCATGCACAGGTGGCATGGAAAATGGACAGCAGCTTAGCTCCTGGGTGTATTCACAATAAAACTATGTGTTTTTAAAAACCACCACCTTAATGAAGAATGAGCATCATGCAGCTTCCTAGGTAGCGCAGTGGTTAAGAATCCACCTGCCAATGCAGAAGACACAGGTTCTATTTCTGCTCCAGGAAGATCCCACATGCAGTGGAGCGGCTAAGCCTGTGTGCCACAACGATTGAGCCCATGTGCCGCAACTACTGAAGTCCACACACCTAGAGTCCGTGCTCCACAACAAGAGAAGCCGCGGCAATGGGGAGCCCGCGCATCACAATGAAGAGTAGCCCCCACTCACCGCAACTAAAGAGGGCCTGCGTGCAGCAACAAAGACCCAACACAGCTGATAAATAAATAAATAAATTTATAAAAAAAAAAAGACCAACCGTCGTGATGTCATGACATCACTTAAATCCACCTGAAGGAGGGAGATTTTGAAATCAATGCAGAAATGAAAAACAATATGGTTTGCAAAGTGGGAGGATGTTCCAGACGCAGTGGAGAACAAGGTTTATTTTTGGCACGGAAAGAAAAAATGATCAAAGGGACCTGGGAGAAGTTTGTTTGGCCAAGGAAAAGGCATAGACTGGGAGACTAACAGGCAGACACACGGCCCTGACAGGGGTGTGGTGTCGATACACCATGACTTGGGGACAGTGTAAAGGATCTGTTGACTGTTTTACATGCTAGTATCACCCCTGGAGTCAGTGTATTACGTAAAGAAGAAGACCCCATTACATGAACATCTAGGGCTGGATGGGGTAAAATGGACTCTTCCCCTACTCCCGTGATATCAGCCTGCTTGCTCTCTCGCTTAAAAGGGAACCAAGACATTTAAGATACATTTAAAATTCGTCTGTGCAGATATTGAGCTTAGGCTTCTGGCAGGGCAGGTGGGGTGGACCCTTAGGGGAGGGCAGTAAAATGGGGTGCAACAGACAGCCAGGGGGCAGGAAGAGGTTTTGGTAGCCTACTGAAAGAGGTGGGGGCAGCTCACTGAGAGCAAGTGTGCTTTGCTTCATAATTCTTTTTTTTTTTAGTTTTTACAATAACAAGCTATTTATTGTATTTGTCTTGCTTGACCTCCAAAACACATCTTTAAGCCAAGAAAGATAAATAATATTGGTAGCATAGGTTAACTCCTAAATATATGCAATATATGAGACTATTTCCTGTACTAAAATTGGATGCTTTAGGGCAAATTATAAAATTTAGGGTTACGGAGCTTCCTTCTTTGGATTAATAAAGTGAAAAAACTTTTGTTCTTTTTTGAGTAGAGACTGATACAAATTGAAGTGTGTTATTTTTCATCATTATTTGCTTCATAATTCTGAGTGAAGCCAACTTTTTCCAAATGTACTGGGTCAAATTGTGCCCCTCCCTCCCCCCCAAAAAAGATATACCCACTCAGAACCTGTGACTATGACCTTATTTGGAAAAAGGAACTTTGCAGATGTAATTAAGTTAGAGATATTAAGATAAGAGCATCCTGGGTTTAGTATGAAACGAATCCAATGGCAGGCATCCTTATAAGAGAAAGGCAGAGGGATTTTTGAGACCCAGAAACACAGGGCCATGTGAAGAGGGAGGCAGAGACTGGAGTCATGCACCTACAAGCCAAAGAGCGCACACACACACACGCACGCACACACACATGCACGTGCACACACATACCACTTTTTGTTTATCCATTCATCTGCTGAAGAACTCTTCACAATAGCCAAAGAAACAGAGTCTCCTTCAGGGCCTCCATGAGAAACCTATCTTGCTAGCACCTTGATTTCAGACTTCTGGCCTCCAGAAATGTAAGAAAATAACATTCTGTTGTTTTAAGCCACAAGTTTGTAATAACTTGTTACAGCTGCCCCAGGAAACTAATACACCAAACAAGAAACATTGGATCCTGCTTATTTCCCTGCCCTAACCCACCTGATCCTCATACTGCTTGAATTTTGGCAAAATACATATAACACCTTGACCCTTTTAAGTGTACAATTCAGCGACATTAAGTACTCCCCAAGGTCATGTAGCCATCACCACCATCCATCTTCCGTTTCATCTTCCCAAACAGAAACTCTTTACGCTTCAAACACAAACTTCCCCTTACCTTCTCCCCCAGTTCCTGATAACCAATACTCCACTTTCTGTTAGGATGAATATGTCTACTCTCAGTACCGCATATAAGTGGAATCATGCAATATTTTTCCATTTGTGTCTGGCTTCTTTCACTTAGCATAATGTCCTCAAGGTCCATTCTTGTCATAGCACGTACCAGCACGTCATTCCCTTCTAAAGCTGAATAATAATCCATTATATATGATTTATATATATATACGTATTTTATATATGCACTTCACATATATATATATATATATATATATATATGCACACACACACACGTACACCACATTTTGTTTATCCCTTTGTCTGCTGATGCTCACTTGGGTTGCTTCCACCTTTTGGCTATTGTGAATAATGCTGCTATGAAGATGGATGAACAGATATCTCTTCATCCTCAAATTCTTTTACTTCTTCTTTTTTACTTCTCTTGAATTCCTTCATCTCTTCCTTTCTTCTAACTGGACTCATCCCTAGACCAGGCTCCTTCTTCCTCAGTAATGTGCTTTGCAGGGTAATTCTTGGCAGTGAAGACTGCAGGTATCTATAGACGTATTTAAGTGAGATTTAGGGGTGGGACCCAATGGCTGGTGGAGGTGGGGGGAGGGGTAGGAAGCAGTAACTGAGAGATTTGTTGATGCTGTATTTGCATAGGGAGCCCAATGTTTTGACTTAGTTACAGATCAGTAAAAACAGTTGAGTTTGTTTAAAAGGGTTGCTATTCACGTTTTATATAAGACCAAGAAAGCATCAATTGTAGGTGTCAAGGATTATTACTACTGCCTTTCTTTGCAGTGACTTGAGAGCTGTTATGGAGGCTTAAACAGGACGTCTCCCCACTATTCTCGATGTTCATCCTAAGTTAATGGTAACCATAAAATTTACCATCCAATAAAGTGGAGTGAAAGGTGAGATGTGAACAGTTACCCCCAAAGACAACTGGCCCCAACCGGGGTTCATCCAGGCAAAGGGGTGTGTGGGCACCCTGCTAAGACTCCCCTCCCCCAGCCCATGCCCTCTGCCCTCAGGACCCACAGCATCCTCGTTGCTCCCATCCAGGAGTCACAGATAGAGCATAATATCTTCAAACATGTATTTTGTGATATGAAATCCCAAGCTACCTAATAACATGGGATATACACTGTGCCCAAGCCAATGATGTGTGATCTGAAATTTTTCCTGCTTGTTTTTTTCCCTCTGGAAATGAGAGAGAGATAATGACAGCCAACATAACTCCAATAAATAAAAATATATTATTCCTTATACCACTGTGGAGAGTCAAAAACTTGTTTTATTAGCCTATTGTATGTCCTCCTACTTATGGAGCTTTTATTTTGGGGGAAACTAGTGTTTTCGTGGTCTGAACAATATCACACAAATAGCCCAAGTATTCTGGGCTAGGAATAGCAAAAGCTTACCTCCGAAGGGGGAAAATTCTAGCTTCTATTTATTTATACTGCTTTCTTTCCCTCAACAATCGCTGCTCTCTATAATTTCAGTGTCTGCAAAAATAACAGTTGTGTAAACATTAATGGCTAAAAAACTATCATTTCGATGTAGCCTGCAAATCCTGGAAGCTAAACATTAAGGAATCATGAGACTTTTCCCCTCTAAGCAAGAAAAGGGACTTCACAATCTTTTTATCCCTAAAACGTACCCTTCAAAGCTTTTCAAGTTAAGCAAGCCTGAATTACCATTAGTACTGCAGTTTAGTAAGTGTTCATTTTCCTTCTGCCTCTGATCAGGTGAATCTGTCTTTACCCATGGCAGACTTGTATGTTTTATTTCTGTATTTGCTGATTTCCCAGTACTAAGCATGGAGTCTTCCTTTCCCTTTCAACTTGAATATTCCTTTTTTAGCCATAATATAATAAATATATGCATCCAAGTGAGGCTAGCTTTGAAAAAAAATAGTATCAAATAAATCCAACAATCCTATTGGCTTTCATAAATTCATAGACATGTGTCAACGGTGGGAGGAAAAATCCTCATATTCTGAGTAAAAATTCTTTCCCAGGAAAGCTCATGAATTTGTGATAACATTGATGTAATTCTAGAAGGTGCTGGACCAACAGAAAAAAAAAAAGGTGGAGGTGGTAGAGAAATTTATAAAAGCCAAAGCATGGGTGATCTGTTTACCTGTGGGTATCAGGACCCCCAGGCTGGAGCAGAGATCTCTCACTATGTCTGCCCATGGGCTAGCCTTACATCACAGCAGGAGCTCCTCCCTGAAATCTGTGAGTTTACCCAGAGCTACAAATTCTTAGGATGCGATTCTCTGAAAACTCCAGAAGCCTTTAGCCTCCACTACCCAATAGTTACAAGGAACTTAAGGAATATTTACTATTTGATGGACTCGTGAATCCATATGACTGAGTCCATGGTCCCCAGCAGCTATAACAATTATAGTAACCATTCAGTCCATCTGTCTTTATTGAGTTTCTACCATGTGTAAGACATGGTGCTAAAATCCTTTATGCAAAAGAGTGGATAGTTTAATGGGTCTAGCAATAGAGGGTAGAGTGAAACCATGTGCAGAGGGAGGCAGGGAGGCCTAGTTTCTGTGGCGAAGTGGAGAGAGCTTTATAGAAGAGGTACTCTTTGAGTTGGACCTTAAAAGATGAGCAAGAAGACAGCTGGTATACACGGCAAGTGGGGTAGAGGAATGAGGAAGAAAAACCAGGAAGTTTAATGCTTGGACTTCTGGAAGAAGAGTAAATAAGCATCTTTGACTAGAGCTAAGGATGCAGTGAGTAGAAGGAAAGATAATAGATTCCAAGAGGGGTAGCCTGGATTCAGATTGTAAGTTGCTAATTATTTCTTAAGAAGTAAATGAGTATATGAATAAATAATTTTTTAGAAAAGATTCCTTCTGGAAGTATTTAGAAAGCAATGGTTAATGACATAGAAGAGATAGCTCATTGGTTTTGGTGGGTATTATGGACTGAATGTTTGTATCCCTCCCGAAATTCCTACCTTGAAACTATGATCTCCAATGCAATGGTATTTGGAGATGGGGCCTTGGGAGGAAATTGGGGTTAGATGAGGTCATGAGGATGGGACCCTCATGATAGGATTAGTGCCCTTATAAGAAGAGACACCAGAGTGTTTGCGCTTAATCACTCTCCTCCCCACTGTCATGTGAGGACACAAAATGAAGGCAACTCTCTACAAGCCAGCAAAAGAAGCCTCACCAAGAATCAAATTGGCTGGTACCTTGATCTTGGACTTTGAGCCTCTAGAATTGTGAGAAATAAATTTTAGTCATTTAAGTCACCCAGTCTATGGTATTTTATTATGACAACACAAGCTGAAAAAGACAATGGGACTATATTTTAAAATAATATTTTGAAATTGATAAGTCAGTTTTATATTGAGGATTTGGGAAGCAGAGTTGATAAACAGCTAAAATATCTCAACAACTGGAACAGTGACTCTTCTAAAGACCACAAAGTACGAGATTGTGTTGTTTAATAGTTTGGAAAACATTCATAGGGAGAACAAATTCGTTAAAAGAGAACATCAATTTTTGTTGCATTATAAAGTAGGTGCCTGAGAAATGTGGTTAAATAAGTGAAAACCTATGAGGAAACAGTGATCCATGTTGTTAGAACACAGATTATTTTCCAGTAGGCAATAAAGGGGAAGTGATGAGACTTCAGTAAGTATTGGGTTGAACTGGATAAAAATGACATTTTAGTAGACAAAACTGATCTCATGAGAGCAGCTTTATGTTCACATACTTAGAGAACAAACTTATGGCTACCAGCAGGGAAGGGTGTGGGGAAGGGATAGTTGGGGAGTTTGGGATTGACATGTACACAGTGCTGTATTTAAAATAACCGACAAGGACCTACTCTGCTCAATACTCTGCAATGGCCTATATGGGAAAAGAATCTAAAAAAGAGTAGATATATATATATGTATAACTGAGTCACTTTGCTGTACACCTGAAACTAACACAACATTATTAATCAACTATACTCCAACAGAAAATATAAAGTTTAAAAAAAAAGAGCAGTTTCACGTTGTAGAGGAAAAGCTCACTCCTCCTGTGTCTCCTTTACTCACACTGCAACCACACCTCACTTCACCTCTGACACCATATGTATGGGTTTTACACACATCAAGCTGGGACACATGCTGGAGTCCTCCAATTCAACTCAATCCTGACACTATCTACCTGGAGATAGGATCAGGTACCAAGGCTAAGGACTCAGTCCTACAAGACTGCCCCCCCCCCCCCCCGCCTCCCACCCTTCAGACGCCAATCTCAAGCCCAGGTGGTCACTTACTTCTGATCTACTGACCTCAAATGAGACGTTTCCACAATCCCCTTCTCAGGCTAAATCAGTTTGCTAGAGAGGCTCACAAAACTTAGGAAACCTGTTTCCTTAACTAGCTTACTGGTTTATTACAAAGGATATTAAAGGATAAGAATAAACACTGAGATGAAGAGATACATAGGGCGAGGTCCAGAAGGATCCTAAACAGAAGAGCTTTTGTTCCAGTGGAGTTTGGGATGCACCACCCTCTTGGTACGTGGGTGTTCACCAACCTGGAAACTCTCCGAATTCCGTAGTTCAGGATTTTTATGGAGGCTTCTTTCCATATACTTGATTGGCTAAATCAATGGCCATTGGTGACTGAACTCAATTCCCAGCTCCTCTCCCCTTCCCAGTGTCTGGGTGTTGCGAGGGGATTGGGCTAAAAGTTCTAATCATCTAACACAAGGTTGGTTCCCCCAGCAACCAGCCCCCATTGGTAGGTTAACCAAAGTCTTTCCAAAAGTTGCTTCATTAACATAAACTCAAGTGTGGTTGAAAGTTGCTTTTTTATGAACAACAAAATATGTTCCTTTCACCCTTATTGCTCTAATCACTTAGGAAATTCCAAAGGTTTTAGGAGCTCTGTGCCAGGAAAAGGGATGAAGACCAAATACATATTTCTTATCCTAAATCACAATATCACAATATGATTTAACCTAATTCTAAAAGGTGATGTTGCCTTAATTAGTGTCTTAACATATGAACTTTATGTAATTTATCACATTTCACAGTGTTAGAAAAATAAGCTATTAGCTGAGCACAAATGAGTCTTGAGAGTAGCTTTTTAGAATTTAATTTTTTTTGCTGCTCCTCGATTTTGTTTATTTTTATGTAGAGTAGTTTGTTTTTGAAGACTGTGATAAACGAGATGATTACTAATAAAATTGATAATTCTGAAATTTACAGAATTTGATCTCTGGCTATAATTCATAGAATAATTCCTCATAAAAGAAAATTAAATGTTACTAAAGTGTTTAATTTTAAACATTATTGCCTTGCAATTCATTTTTTTAAGAAGGCAAAAAACTGAATTTATATTAAAAGCAAACAATTGTATTTTTATGTCTGTGGAAAAAAATATTTGTTGTTTTAAATGACCACAGGATCATTAAGTTACATCCTTTGTGGAAGATGGGTCCCAAGCCAGGATTTTAAGCTCTACTAACTGTCTTCCTCTTAATACAAGATATTTTGGGAATGTGTTTTAATTTTCCCCACAAAAATATTATTCCACTCTCTAAATGAAAATTACTTTCTGTAATATACAGGAGAGTAAGGCCCTGAGCCAATCTGATCTAATTCTGTCCTTACGAAAAATTGTCAAATACACACACACCCACATGTACACATACATGCACATACAAACACATGTGCACACACACACAAACATACACATGCAACAAGGAACAGCATGCACTGATAGCTGTTTTTTTGGACAGTAAAGAAAAAAAAGTTTCCAAACCCCTCTGAAGTTCTTATCAACAGTAACAGTAATTTGTAGAATTTTCTTTAAGAATTCATTTTAATTTTCATTATTTTAAGATCTATTTAGCCTTTAAATAGGTAATATATACCTGTGGAAAAACTGTAAAAAGTACAAGAGGACACCCTAAAAGTTGAGTCTCCCTCTACACCTCCTCAAGTCACCCGATTCCCTGCTTGAGAGTTAACTACTGTGAGTGGTTTTAAGAATCACCCCAGATATGTTCTATAACAACTTAACAGCAATTAACGGTGTTGTCCGGTGGAAATATTGACAGATTGAAACCCCCAAGTGCAATTAAAAATTTTCTAACAGCTAGGTTTAACAAGCAAAAAGAGACTGGTGAAATTTATTAGTTTCTTATTTTTTTATTTGGCCCGATATAGGCAACACGTTATTTCAACATGTAAACAGTATAGAAATATGAATATTTTATGTTCTTTTTTCCTCCCAAGACTTTGAAATCCAGTCTGTATGTACATTCACAGCACATCTCAATTTGGAGCAGCCACGCTTCAGTGTAAAAGTGGGTACTAGACTGAACAGCACAGTTTTATCAAGTTCTATAATGTCTAAGAATCTTTTTTTTTAACTAAGAAGAATTTTTTTAATGCTTGCATACAATACACACTGTTTTTCATTTTCTTACTCTTTTAGACATGGTGGCAGAGTTATATATATATAAGTATACACATTACATAAAAGCTAGAAAATACAAAGAAGAAAAATTTTAAATCATCTATAATGCTATTTTAGTAATTTAGTACAGGTGCAAGAATAGTCCTGAAGCTTCTGGAATAAGTATGTAATATAAATAAAATTTAGTCAAACACTCATAGGTCGTAGAAGGCTACCCCAAATGTCATTCAGTTAAAATGTTGTATTGTGAGGTGAGGGAATTCACTAACCAATAGTAAATATATATATTTTTGCTTGAAATGTGAAATCTCTCTTTCTGTCTCTCTCTCTCCTCTTGTATCATTCAAATGGAGAGCCAATTGGGAACATTGTTAACATCTGGATTTTTTTTTTTTTTAGTTTTAGTTTTAATTTCTGTTCTGTAGCTGGGGTGGGGGCCACGCAGTACACTTCATTGTACGCATACCATGCACTGCCTTCAAAAACCAGGGTAAATGGGCTTCTTCTTTGCCTGAAGCCAATTTCTCCCTTCATACAGCTGTGTTTGCATATGCAGATATGGGACAGAAATTTGGAAAATTACCACGTGAAATTATTGTTTATCTTTTCTTCTCAGGGGAACAAAATTTTAAAGAAGCTTTTCATTGAAGAATAAAAATCTCAGTGTCTAGCTAACTATGAAGTATGTATTATAAAACTGTGATATTCGGTGCCCTGGAAAGAACACCAGGCCTGGAGTCAGACACAGCCCTGGAGCTTGTAGTGTAACCTGGAGGAGCTCACACAGCCTGCTGGGCCTCAGCCCGCTGTCCCACGGATTAGGAGCCGGGAGTAGGAATTTTTAGACTTCTAACGATCCCACAATTCTTCTTGCCATACATCAGGGAAATGATTTAAAAACCTTCCTTTCAAAATATCTATTTTTAATCTTTGATCTTATTTTACAAGAAAAAGTGTTAATCACAAAAGAACTACTGGCTACAATTTTTCTAAAGCATCCTTATGGTTTATAGCAGGGGTTGGCAAATTATAACTTCCAAAGCCAACCGTTTTTATATGGCCCTTGAACTAAGAATAGTTTTTATATGTTTCAGTGGTCAGAAAAACACACACACACACACAGACAGAAGAAGAAGATTTCATAGCATACAAAAATTATATGAAATTCAAATTTCAATGGTTATAAATAAAGTTTTATTGGAACACAGCTACACTCCTTGGGTTTCCTATTGACCACGGTTGCTGTCATACTCTAACGGTCAAGTCCAGTAGTTGTGACAGAGACCCCAGGGCCCACAGAACCTGAAATGTTTACCATCTAACCCTATAAGGAAAGTGTTTGCCACCCCTTGATTTATAGTATCTGAAAACAAATACAAATTTGCAGAAAGACTAGGTAAAGTTTATTAAAGCGCTTAGAATGTGCCAGGCATTGCAATAAGTGATGTGGTTGATTTTTAAAAATCACAGTCACCTCATGAGGTAGGTAGTAATATCAGCCCCAATTTTTAAGATGAGGAAACTCAGGCTTGCCATGCCACAGAAAAGCGGGAGAAGCAAAACTTGATTGCAGGTTTCGCTGATACAGAGTCTATGCCTTTCACCTCTGCGTCAGAGCACCAGCCTTCCTGCATACGTCACTCAAAATATGGGGGTCCTTTCTGGCAAAGCAGAAAAGTCCAATCTGCATTAGGAACTACGGACAAGAATTCAAATGGACGTATTCAGCTTGAATCCATCCATCTACAGGATGTGTCACACAAAATAGAAAAGTTAAAGAAAGTTATATATTCAAAGTAACAAACAATACATCACCACAAACACAGTGGATTACTCAGTGGGTCCCCAAAGCACCCACTGATGGGTCCCCATCCATTCATGACCAAATTGTCACCAGTACAGAGTAAAATGAAAAATAATAAAGACAACAAACTGAGTTTGATGTGGAACTAAATTATTCAGCTGAAAGCTAATCCTTTACTGTGTGGTTATATCCTCTCAAATTTTCAGTGTAAAATATATTCTCTGTTGTGAATAATTGTGCTATACCATAGGCTTTTTTCCTTAATGTACTTATTTGACAAAAAAAAAATGTAGACAGCTCTATTTTGGTCTTTTATTTTTTTTTAATGTCTTGGTCTGTGAAAATCTTAAAGTCTGGGAACATCTGGTTTACATGTCCCTTGACCTAATAATTCAACTTCTAGGAAATGGTCCTCCAGAAATAATGTGTGCTGTAAGAAAAATAATGCAAGCAAAAATATACAGCACTGCATTATTTACAGAAAGCAAAATCTCAAAATAAAATTGCAAAATACTTAAATTATCACAGAACAGTACAGTCATAGGATGAAATAAAATATGACTATCAAAAATCCCTTGTGTAATTTATCTAATGACATAAGAAATGCTTATATATAATGTTAAGAGGAAGATAAATAACCCACATGTATAATATGATTTCAACTTCATGAAAATTAAATGTACCGTCATAATATATGAAAACAAAGCCTAAATGTATTTATGGTTATGATCTATTTTTTAAATCAAGAATATTTTCTTCAACTATCTTCTTTCCCAGTCAGCCTGACCTTTTTTCATAAGTACCCATGATTGCATGTGAAATCTCTGTTTTTTGGCTCTTTGCCTTTCATTTTCTCTTCCATCCTTCTCATCCTTGTGTCCTTAACTTCCATGTTCCAGGAGAATTCTGAATGCTATTTTCTGCAGTGTCAATTCTACAGTGAACAGTGTGTAATGAAGCTTTGATCCTACTTGATGTTTTCTTTCTTCCCAATCCTTCCCATTCCATCCAGGTATTTGGTTAGGTCACTGTCATCTCATCACAGCTTTCAGCTGCTTTTTCAGACACACCATATATTTGTGCATCCCAGTTGCCAAATTGTTTTCTTCTGGTTACCTTGGTAGACAGTGTTTAGAAGGCTTCCTTGGAATATGTTCCTCAGAATGACATGTCTTTCCTCTGGACCTAGAGTAATTTTTGTAGGTTGTGTTTTATCCAGTTTATTCCAAACTGAAGAGAGATCTTAGCAGACCCAGTGTTTGCTGATGGGAATAGGTGGCCCTCACCCCTTGCTGCTCTGCTCTCACTGTTCACGTGGGGGTGATCAGCCCCCTCTCAGATCCACAGCTGGAGGACTGGGTGATGTCAGTCCCCATTCCCAGTGCTCAGCTGTGTTCCCTTATTGGGAACTGAAGTGGGATCTTCCTCTGACCTACTGGGGCCTCTGACACCATGAACCAATGATGACAGCAGCTTTCCTCAGCGGAAGGCCACCAGGCCTCTTAGGGTCCCTGCTTAAACTTTTTCATCCATCTTCACTGTAACAAGTTGAGTTGCATCCTCCAGAAACTCATATGTTGACATCCTAACCTTCAGTAGCTTAAAATGTGATCTTCTTTGGAAATAGGGTCATTGCAGATATAATTAGTTAAAATAAGATAAGGTCATTAGGAAGGCCCAAATCCATTATGACTGGTGTCATTATAAAAAGGGGAAATTTCAAAACACAGACACACACACACACACACACACACACACACACATGCACCCCACCCCACCCCCCCACCCCCCAACCACAGAGAACACCACGTGAAGATGAAAGTAGAGATTAGGGTGATGCTTTTACAAGGACTCAAAGACTGCCAGCAACCCCCAGACTAGGGGAGAGGGATGGAGCAGATGCTCCCTCACAGCCTCAGAAGCAACCAACCCTGCTGACACCTTGATCTAGGACTTCTGGTCCCCAGAACCACGGGACAATAAATTTCCGTTGTTGAAGCCACCCATCGTGTGGTGCTTTGTTCCAGCAGCTCTAGCAAGCTACACGCTTACCTAAGCCTTTCTACCCTCTGTGATCAGGCCTTGGTCAGCTGAGGACTCATTTTTCCCCAGTTCCATTCCCACCAACTAATACTCAAGTGATGTTAGAACTGCCTCCTGGTTCCTTACACACACCGTGCTGTTTCTCTACTTGGGTAGCCCCCCTCTGTCTGGAATCTGTCTCTGACCCTCACCTTGACCCTTCACATACAACATACCCTTGGCGTGCTTGTCCCTTCCTGACTTGAAGATTCAGCCCAGAAGTCCAGGACCACCTCCTCCAGAAAGCCTTAGCTGGGTTAGATGTCTTTTCTAAGATGACCAACCACCCCCATTTGTCTGAGGCTGAAGAGGTTTCTGTACTTTCAGTGCTAAAAACAAGAAAGTCTTGGGCAAATCAGGACAAGTTGGTGACCATACCTTTCTCAGGGTTCACATAATTCCCTGGAGAAAGCTTTCCATATTTTTTTCTTCTTAAACTTATATTTTTCTTCCTATACTGACCAGATCTGATCTGATCAGACCCACACTAGACCACATGCTCCTTTGGAAAAAATGTTTTCTGACACCCGCATTCCCAGCAATTCAACACAGTAGGTTCTCAGTTAATATTTTTAAATGAATGAATGATTAAAAATTTGCCAAATCACTTCAGGGTTACCCTGGCACAAATACAATTATCCATCCATTTACTCAACGTGCATCCAAGCACCGTTCTCCTCTTAGTAGCTTTTACATCTTCCTTGACTAAGGAGCAAAGGCTTCAAAGTAACGCAACTCTAGAAATGTTCTGTGAAACATCTATTTTATTTAACAGCTATGCCGAAAGTAAACCACGACTGCTCAGTACACTAACAAGGTCATTTTCCAACAGTCAAAATCTGAAATTGATCAGGTTCCTTGGAAGACTGGACTCATCTAATGGTTGTTTAATTGTTACAGGTTTTGTTAATTAAGTCTAGCCTCCATACCAGAAGTTGCTCTAAATCCCCCTTTTTAATTGATAACATATACACAGAAAAATGATTAACTTAAAGAATACTTTCCTGAGAAACGATTATGTAGCATTGTGGAATACCTCTGTGTTAAGTCAATAGTGAACATCTTTGCAATCTAATTGTAGTCCTCCAAAAGGATTATGAATATCTATTAGCATTTTATTGAATGAACAGAACTTTTTCTGTTCTATAAGGAATATCACCTTAAGAACATATTTTTGTATGTCCTGATTGATTCCTTTAGAATAAATCCTTAAGAGTGGGATTTTTCAGGTCAAAATGCATTTTGAAATTACTTGGACTTAAATATTCCATATATTTTTCTAGCCTGTGAAGACAATAAAAATATTTACTGACAATAATGGTCTTGTATGAACTTGTATGGATATTCTTCTTTAATTTTCACAATTCAATTTAAAAGATAATTTCATTTCAGATAGAGAATATTTTTGATGACAAAATGTTTATTTTTACCTAAAAGAGTGTTAGGGTGAAGAAGTTGCATCTTAAGTTAAGTACAAAAGTCCTCTCTATATTTACATTGTTTAGCAGGAAAATAGTTGGAAAATGTAGGGTGGAGACAAGTTGAATGAGTTAAAAGTACCAACGATATTTTAGCTGTCTCACTAAAGAGACATTCCAAAATCTTGCAGCACAAGAAACACTTTGAAAGTCGGCCTTAAACTTAATCCCACAGGAGGGAGACTTGGCGAGCAAGTCAGCATCTTTCTTGTAACCCTAACAAGTTCACAGATTCCAGTAAGCTTCCATGCATTTTGCAATCCAGATTCTACCCCATGCATCTTTCTTTCTTTAGAGTTTATGAAATTTTCTAATTTTCCTAAAACATCCTACAAATCTTCTAACTGGTGTATATCTTTCGATCATGAACGTGCCATTTCAATTTACAGTCTCCCAAATCAATAAAGCCTCCCCTCCCCAAGTGAAAGGGAGAAGGATCTGGAATCACTTAATAAAATGTACCTAATAATAATATGACAACAACATGCCACGTTATCATAGCTCAAACTAAGCTGACACAGCCTGGTCAGGACTTGGCTATCTTTGAAACAAAATCACATTCTTCAGGAAGTGGTGTTGGTAACTCAATAAGCAGCAGCTGTTCCTGGGTCTTTGAAAAAAATGTTTCATCATTTGAACAGTGTTCAGTATCAAGAGCTATGCCCCATTATAACTGAGGGCCAACATGGAAATCTCTAGTTTTTATAATGATTGGAAAATCTCTGGGCAAATAAATACATGGAAAAAAATTGTTTTTGCTTTTAATCTGAGGAGCCTATCTCAATTTAGATATACTTTGTTCACATCAGTTTCTCTGTAATGTTAATTTGCACTTATTACCCAGAAATTCCATGCACATAAAATGATTGCTCCATTCCCTCCAATCTTAATAATGAGAGCTCCAACCCTGCGCCATTTTAAAAGCTTTCTAAAGACCCTTTTAAATTGAAAGGTGATATCACTGAATGTAATGTTTATTTACAAGATATTATGATCCAAGGCTTCCAGAATGCTCAGTATAAATAACAACCTAGCAGCATGCACTGCATTTAATAGAAATTTGATCCCATCAATTTTACATGATCCTACCAAGGAGAGTGTAGTATCCTCATAATGCTAATGAGAATTTGATATTGACAGAAGAATCATTTATAAATAAAAATGGCCAGAAAGATGATTAAATCAGATGATGGTTTGTCGATACCCATCTAACATTAGGTCTCACTATCAAGATGACCAACCACACTTTCAATAACAGCAGTAAATAGCAATTATGATTCCTATGTTGTACTTATGTAGCACTTTTCATTGGTGGACCTATAAATCTATGTATTAAATTATCGTCAGACTCTTTGACAGCCTGGGCTTGAAGTTTCTACTTCCAGGAGAAATCTAAATCAACATCAAGTTCATCATTGTGCTGAAATGGCTTTAGTCATGTTTGCCCAAATGTCTGAAGATCTCATGCTGTGTCCACACAGATGACCTGACCAAGAGAGAGCGTGGCACAGGCCAGATCATGCTTCCAGTCTGATTCTCTCTTATGCCCTAATTCTCCTGTGGTACCTATAGATCTGAAGGGTTTAGATAAATCCAAACATTTGCTAAAATGCATATGCTTTATTCCTTAATTAAAATCACTGGAATTTTCTACCCATCTCTAAGGGAAAAGGCAGAACAGCAAACTCATTCCAAAAAAAATCTAGCTTTGGCAGTAGAAATGCAAACGGAATGACAATTTATAAATTATTGTATGTTCTCATCAAGTTCGACAGGCTCTGCCTGTCACAGACAATATTGTAAAAATTTTGCTTTGTATCAGCCTGCCATTACTATGCCTCTTCTGCCAGCATCTGATACAATGACCAGCAACCCCCCCACCTCCAACCCCCAGCACCAAGGGCTTAACTATTTAGTAATAGGTGAGGAGACTCACCCAGAAATCTGTCCAGGTCTGATTTCCACCATTCTCCCATAAGAGAGACGGATAACTTTGAACAGGCTGATAGGGCAGCTAGTAATATTCTGGTAGGAATGAAAATGAAGAAATGTGTGACGAATGACTGAAGAAAATGAAACAAATTGGCCAAAGAGGACTCAGCAGAGACACGACAACCGCTTCAAGTGTGTAGGAAAGGGTGAAGTTTGATCCATCCCCAGGACATAGAGCTGGAGCCAGGATGAGGACATCAGCTGGGGGACATTTCAGTTCCCGGTGAGGAAGCAAAAGTCATGATTGTCCTATGGAGTCCCCTGGGCGTGAATGAGAAAGGAGAGAAGGGATGGAGGCAATGACTGCGTATTCACGAATTCGGTCTATGGTCCTTAATTACTTCTTTTGCCTTGGGCATGATGCAAGATGCTAGACATCCAATATTGAGAAGAGATAGACATGGGGCATGCCCTGGGAGGCAGATAGGGTTCTGGTCATCACACTCATAACTGGAAAACCACATTTGAACTTTGAAAAAGTCACTTGGCCTGTCAACTGGAGAGTGGATGGGATGGGACCAGACTGTATCCAAGGAGATCAGAAGAGGGCTCCCCTAACAGGATGTCAGAGTACTACTAGGCATGTGGTTTTAATGTCTTAAGATGTCTGTATCTGGCATCCATGAACTTTAATTCATTCACTTATTTAATTTAGTCAATATTCAATGTGCTAAATGACATTTTTAAAGTAGAAATTAGATTTGATGTTGTTATTATCAATACCCCAACTTTTCAATGCCTCTCATATCACTGCTCTTGTTGTCAACAATATTTCCTTTTGACTTCAGGAATACCATTTTATATTCTTAGCTATGTGTGGATAATATAATCAAACTTTGTGACAAGTTAGTCTAACAATTATCAAAATAATCTTCAGGTAAGATAATATTTATTTATACTAATTATTGTTTTTAATATTCTAGCTGCATGCCAGATTTCACAAAATCACAAAATAAAGGTGGCCTGAAAAATAAGCTATTCGGAAAGCCTGCAAAACTTAGGAGGAACTTAAATTTTCTCAGCTCCATACTTACATCATTTCCTGAATACATTAATGAAGCCAGGCTACAATAGCTTTCCTATAGTGTCATCTTAAAAATAAATGTGTTTATAAAGCCTTTCGGGAAGAGTTTGGAGAAGTAAAGAAGGAGTTTCTATAATTCAAAGATGTTTTCTATAAGTGTCCAGATAACAGTGTCAGTAATTTTCTGGGGCTCCTTGCTAAATCCCTATGAATTAATTTTATTAATCCCTGTTAATGATTGGTCTTTTGTCTTCTACAGAAGATATGTATGTAAAGCTATTAGTATTTATTCTTTTATTTTCAACAGTGATTTATTTTGTGGTTTAACTCAGTCACTTACAACAAGCAAAACAATCTAAAGTGGGCTTTTTATTTTATACATGCACATGTGTCCATATGTACATTAAGCCTTTGTTTGGGTGGAAGGCAGGGAGAGATAGGAGAAAACTTTAAAGTAAAGAAACAGGGTGAATCCCACTAGCATCAGGAGAAAGGGAAAATAAACTTAAGGAAGTGTATACGGTAGAACCAAGAAATTCTGTTTTTGCATGAGCTTAGCCATGGTATGACATTTGACATTTTGACAATCAAAACCAAAAACAAGATAAACCAACAACAACAAAAACACATGCATACACTATTGGGATTATTCTGCAAGGGATTAGAGCTGTCAGTTGTGCAATGCGGATCTAGTACTTAAAAAAGCAGACACCCGGTGCTTGGGCAAGACTCCTACCTTCCAGCCACACTGTGGGAACTTACAGGTAAACAAAAGCCGGGAGCCTCTAGAGTTGCAGGGGGACCCGTGAAAGGATGATGCCCTATTCGTTAGAGATATGCTTGATGTACACACATCCATTCATCATTCATTCATTCTTCAAATCTCTCTTGAGTAACTGATGCACCAGGCATCGCATCAATGACTCCACCATATTTCTATGGAGCGAATGAAGCAAATGGCCTTGAGTCCATTTCACAGCTGTGGAAAGGGCGCAATAAAAGGACTTGATTTGTTGGAGAAGCAACAGAGGCAAAACTAAGTCAGGATCCTGCATTTCTTGTCCAGTTTTGGTTTGGTTTGGTTTAGCTTAGAGCAGTGATTCCCAAGCAGGGGAACAGTGGTTGCCAGCCAGGGCACCGTGGGCAATGTCTGGGGACATTTTCAATTACCATGACGAGGGGAAGGGAGGACCACTGCATGTGGTAGGTAGAAGCCAGGGATGCTGCTCAGCATCTGGCAATGCACAGGACACCCCATAGCCAGGAATGATCAGGATCAAAATGTCAACAGTGCTGCAGCTTAGAAACCCTGGTTCAGAAGGAGTATTTGGAAATTTCCATTGATGACCCAGATTTTATGCACCCTATCTGGGTGATTGGAAAAATTAAGAAAAACAAAAGGTGAATTTCTTCTAAGCTGAAGTTGGCACAATTGTTTGATTCTCATAAATGAGTCTAAACCTAAGTTCTCTTTTTTTAAAAAGAAGTGCTTATTTTGCAGATAGCATTTTAAAAAAATTCCACAGTGTGGCTATCCACTGTCACCACAAGCAGTAGCATTCTTATCTGCCAGTGATGGCCTCTTGTTATGTAGTTACGAAATGTGCAGAAGACTTTTCTCACTGTTATGTTAGTACATTCAATCCACTTGCGGTTTCCCAAATGAAACTCTAGCTCTCCTGCTGTGAAAGTCACACATTTAATGAGTTGTATCTACTGTATATTAGTAGGAATCTGTAGCTCAAGAACACTGCATTGAGAGTGAAATCAACATCCTCACTTTCAAGTAACCCCTTTCCCTTACTCAGTGAGACATGGGTGTAAGAAGCCAACTGGAAATTCCAGCCACTCCCTTGATGATGTTAAAAGATATGGGGAACAGTCACTGTGTTTGCCTTGCATCTTTCGTTCTTAAATGCTTGTATTCTAACATCTTGTGGGAGGTAAGCTGGGGCAAGACTTGACTGATATCACTATTTGCTAAACCAGTCACAGGGCAAGGCACTTAAGTATAAAAGACCAAATGGCTCACTTCTATAGATTACCTGGCCGGGACAATATTGACTTTGTTATTTACTTCACCTTCAAAGTCACAGTCACATCATTAGGTCATGATTATAAGCAGTTCCCCAGTAGGACTGTTTCTAAGTGTTATTGTCACATAATTTTGAAAATAAATTATAGGCATGATTTGCAGTTCAAATCTCCATCATTATTAAAGTAAATGCTCAACTGAGGCACTTTATATGCCTGCTAAGAAATCATGTCCAAGAACAATTTTCTTGTTAATAATCATGATATAAAGAAAAATGTGAACAAGAATATCTTAGTTTCTTTCAAAGCATGCCGTCTGTTTTTCTCTAAACAACAGAATGAAAAACCTTAACCTTCAAGAATCTCATGAATTCATTTCAGCCTTTGCACCAACCCACTGGTCTCTGTCTTCTCCAGTATCTAATTGGGTCTGACAAATGTATTTATTTGGGACAAAAAAAATAAGCGTGTTTGAGTTTCTAAGTTTGCTTTCCCACAGGGACATGTATCTTTCCTTCTCAAAGCTGGACAGTTGTGTGCAATGTACACAAATATTTCCAAGTGTTTCACAGCACAGTGACATTATTTTATGAAACTAACAGTGATGTGTAGGGGTGAGCAAGACTGTTTGTGTGATGAAACAACAGAGAAAAAGTAGAGCAGAAGCCACTTTGTTAACATTAAAATCATTTCTATTTTGGTGCCATCAGTCACTCCATCATGTTCAGAGGGGGTTTGACATCAACAAACCAAGTGGAGCCTGGACCACATTCCAAGAGCCTGGAAGGAGACCTGGATCTCTGGGCTCATCCCATACGGGGAGAAGCGGGAAGCACTGGCATTCATTGGAAACAGCTAAAACCTCGAGGAAGTTCAGGTATAGTTCCAGGTCCTTTGTAACTAAGAGCTGATTTAGACCTAAAAGATGATGATGGGATTGCAGAAGTGATATTGGTATGAAATTTAATCTCTTAAGCATTCACTGAGCACGATAAACATCAGTTGAGCACCTGCAAGCATTTATTGAGCACCCAATCTCTTCCTGGAACCGTTTTATACACTCAGGATGCAGAGAGGAAAATGCACAGCCCCTGTTGTCCTCTCACAGGAGCTCCCAGTCCACTGGGGAGACTGAGGTGTAAAGAAGTAACTACAGGACGTTGTGAGTCAGAGGAGAAAGGTGTATGCAGAAGGGGAGGCAGCACAGATGAGGAACTCCAAACTCAGCCTAGAAAAGGTGATGTCTAAAGTTCTCAAGTTTGACAAAGAGTGCAATACTTGCATAGGGAGGGTGCTCGGGGAGCAGAGATAACAAGTCACAAGGTACCTAAGTCAATTTCACAACAATTTATGGAGGACTCTTCAGGAAGAACACTGTGCAAAGTATAGGATAAAGGAAGGGAAGTGCTGCCTCCAGGGAACTTTCTATCTCCTACTTCAAAGTATCTATGTTTGTAACTCCTTGAAATTACAAGCATATGAAATGTACACTAATTACCCTTGCTTTCAATTTATTGCTTTTTATCCTCTACTATGTTTGTAGATGGGGTTACAAGTCTTGCCAAATGTGAAACAAATCTCCCCAAAAAGATAAAGCAGCGATCTTAATAGATACATAGCCAAATGATATGCAGAAGTACAAGATGAAATTCAGTTGGTTGATCAGTCATGGGAAAAAGCTCAATCTCATTAGTAATTAAAATATACATTAAAATGAAGTAACTTTCTGTTTATTATATACATTTTACAAAGCATTGATGTCTTAACTTGAGGAGACTCTGATGAACTTATATACTTACATGTGGCACTCGGATTATATATCTTTAGATTCTTGACCCCCAAAAAAAGAGGGGGCAGGGGAACCTCTATGCACCAAGATGTTCACTTCAGCATTATTTATATAATAAGGAAGCAAACTGAATTTTGAAAATTAATGGGAGAGTTAAATCATGCTTCATTATTTAAATAGGTTATAGCATTATAATTAAAGTTAAAATTTATGATTATAAAGCCTCTTCCCACATGGAAACATTTTCAATATGAGTACTATAAAAAGGGTTAGAAAATGGCATGTACAGTATGACTTCAACCACATAAAATATTTATGTATATAGAGAAGAATCAGAAAGGAATACATAAAAGTAGCAGCTAATACTATGTAAGGATTTTCGGTATCTTGATTCTTGTTAATAAAATTTTTAGCAATGCTAACAAGATGGTAGACTTTGAATCATTTAATAAACCCCACAGTGATGGGACAATATACATAGCACTTTGAAAAACCGGTCTTAAGTACTTCTAGAACCTCATATTAAGGTAAAAAATATACAAGCATATAAGATTAAGAAGCAAATTGTAATAGGGGAGAACAAATCTGACTCCATATTTGATCTGTTTTTTTTTACTTTAACCTTTGTGTTCTATTGCTTTTGCTACAAGTTAAGAATGTTGCCTACAGCCTAAAATATACAGGATAGCCCATTCTCAAGGCTCTGACCTTTAAAGGTATAGCACTTTTCCACTCATATAGAGATTAAAAGTTGCAGAACAGAGAATAACATTTGTCTCGTTGGAAGTTTACAGGAACATCATGACCTGACCTAGGTGGACAGATGCAAGAAGAAAGGATTCTGACACCAAGAAATCTGCAACAACCAACTCCCCTTTCAGTATAAAAGATGCCTGAATTCTAACTCAGCTAAGATGGTTCTTTAGGACACTAGTCCGCCATCTTCTTGGTCTGCTGGCTTTCCAAATAAAGTCACTATTCCCTGCCCCAACAACTAGTCTCTTGATTTATTGGTCTTTTGTGTGGTGAGCAGTACAAGTTTGGACTCAGTAACAAAATCATCATTTTGTGGGGGAAGGCATATTCATTGTAAATTCTGCCTTGAATAGAGTTGAAAACTGTCATTACAGTACTTCATCTTACTTATTAGTTTGAGCACAATGGAGAACATGAACATCTAAATCATCCATTTACCTTGTAACTGGAATTAAAAGCTGTTTTTTTAGGGAGCTCAAAATGTCAAGAGGCAGTCAAGTTGTGGATTGATTCTGTAGATTAGAACATTTCCACCAATGCATTTCGCCTGTGAGATGTCTAAGCAGATTAATTGAAGTAGAAATGCATTATTTATTATTTAACACTTAGTGAAAGCAATCGGTGAGCTAGGTTTAATAATGATTTCTTTTAGACACTCATCGATGAATAAGAATTAGGTAAACATAACCAAATCATTATTTGGAAGGTTTATCAAGTTTCAAAATCAGATTTTTTTTTTGAAGAGGAAATTATGATCTTCCCTTTGAACACTGGAAAAGATAAACCTTATGTTATGTATGGAAGCTCTGAGAATTAGACCAGTTTAGCCAAGGAATGGGAGGGGATTCTACAATGTCAATGGAGGTCTTTTCTAGTCAGGGCTCTGCTTCTGATTCCTGCAGGTAAATCTAGGGGACAGATCACAGGAACATATTAGCTGACCTCAGAACTCCTGATAGTGACTGCTAATTATTTTAGAATTGAAGGAAGGCTTCCCTTTCCTATTTCAGATGACTGCATTGCTGAGAAAGCTAAATTTACAAAATCTGATCTATATCCAGGTAAGGGAAAGCTGATCTTCTGCCTTGACAGAGACAGTATGATCACCTCCTGGGTTCCTCCTGGTCTCTCAGGTGCTTCCCTGGAGCATGAGTTGCACCCTATTTCTGCAGTTATTTCACCCAGGATAGTGTGATTTAAAAGTCTTCTTTTCCAACAGAGGTGCAGCCTGTGACTGGGGAACAACTAATCTGTGGCTTCTGGCTTCGAGAGGTTGGGTAGAAGGTGCAAATGATTAACACTGCCCCTCCAAAAATGTCCTCAACGTGACCTCACCATGACATCTTGATGAAGTCTAATGCTTCTAGTCTCATGATTTGGGGAAAAGTACTTAATCTCTCTGGAGTTCACCCTTCTTATTGTTGGTGGCATCTATCACAGAGAGCTACTACTGTGCTTCCTCCAGTGGCTTATGCATAACCAGTGTGTGATGTACGATGGCCACCCCATACCTCTCCTTCTTCTTCAGAAAAAATTTATTTTGGTAAGAACACTCATCATGAGATCTACCCGCTTAACAAACTTCTAAGTGCATGATACAGGACCGTTAATGACAGGTACTGTGTTGTAGAGCAGCTCTCTAGAGCTTATTCATCTAGCATAATTGAAACGTTATACCCACATTGAACAACTCCCCGTTTCCCCTCCCCCCAGCCGCTGGCAACCACCATTTCACTCACTGCTTCTATGAGTTTGACTCTTTTAGATACCTCATGTAAACCGAATCACGCAACATCTGTCCTTCTGTGACTGGCTTATTTCACTTAGAATGTCTCAAGGTTCATCCATGTTATTGCATATGACAGGATTTCCTTCCTTTTTAAGGCTAAATAATATTCCACTGTATGTGTATACCTCATTTTCTTTTTCCATTTCTTTGTCAATGGACATTTAGGTTGTTTGCACTTCCTGGCTATTGTGAGTATCACTGCAATGAACATGAGAATGCAGGTATCTCTTTGAGATCCTGATTTCCATTCTTTTGAATTAATACTCAGAAGTGGGATTTTTTCAATCATATGATAGTTCTAGGTTTGTTTTTTGTTTACCCTTCACAAACCTCGCCAACACTTGCTTCTAACTTCAAATTTCTTTACACGTAGTGTGGATTCCAGCACCAACCCACCCACTCCTCATTTCTAGCGCCACCCAATTTCTGTTTCTTTCTGACAATTTCTAAGTATTTTGTGAATTAGTGCTTGGTTTTGTTCTTTGGGGTTTGTGTGTGTGTGTGGTGTTGTTGTTGATGGGTGGAATTGAAATTATTATGTAACTGCCAGCAGTGACTTCAATGGGAGGGACGGCAGCTGAACTCTGAAAGGTTAACACTGAACTTCAGAGTGATTTAACAGACCACATTTTGTAAGCAACAGATTTCCTAACAGGCTAGAACAACAAGAAAGTCCAGTTTGGGATTCCCATGCTTTCAGTGTGTATGTATTTATTGTTCTGGTCTTATTATTATTAAATAATAAGTGGTACATTCTCATTTTATATGTAGGGATTTGAATATTTAATTTTTTGGAAGATTTGTTCTTTAATAAAATCACAAGATTTAGCACAATGTGACAAATATACCTAAGTAAGCATATTGAAGGCAACATCAGAAGGAATATTTACTTATGATTGCAATCTGTGGCTTCAACTATTATTGAGTTCCAAAGACATCAAATTTAAAATGTAATTCCATCATATGAAATAGTTTTGATTCATGTGAAATTCACTAATAATTCCTCAAACACTTTCTTGTGATGCTGTCTAATAAATATGTTCTTGAAAGAGTTTCCTCTGCAACACACATTTTTAATGCCTACTTCCTGATGTTTTTGTAATGAACTAAACATTTATCTTGGCGTTATTTGCAAATGAGAGAGAGTTCTTTCAGATATACAACTCAGTGGAAACAGAGAGCACACAGTTCTGTAGAGCAACGTTAGGAGAGCACAGACCTGGGAAAGCAGAATCCCAGGTCTGATCTCAGCTCCCCTGGCCCTCTCTAGCTTGCTCTATCATCTTAGCTGCTGGTGACATTCCTTTGTTCCTCCTTTGAGATGCCATGTGTAGCTTGATTGATCTCTGAGCTTCCTCTAAGTCTTTCTCACATCCCTGGTGTATCTGTGATATGGATGTTTGCATTTATTATTACTCTGCAATTGATGCCAATGAAGAAAATGGTACAACCTTTGAGAGTGAATTTCTTACCTCTTTATCCTGTACACAATCACTGAGTTAGGTTCAAAAATAAAGGATTCCTAAAACATCTGCGGTAGGCTGGTCTTGCCGCACAGGGTGAAACTATTTGAGAGTGGAACTCGATGTGAAACAGAGTGTTTGCCTAAGAGCAAAGGAAATTGAGAAGAAGCAGCTCTCTAATCACTGGGCTTCCTCTCATTGCCATATGTCATAAATATCAAAATGTGATGAGTTTATAGGACTTTGGTTACACATTTTTCCCATAGGCTGCTGGAACTTACACACTGAGGACGCCAAATGCTGTGTTCTCACTCAAATCCACGAAAGTGGACCATCTCTGGGGCTAGGTCACAGATGTGGGCTTTAGAAGTCCTTTTTTTCTGGAAGAAAATGATGGCAGGACGGTGGAATAACTGAAGACAGGTAAGTGAAAAAACCGACAATGACAAAAGGCCATGTCTTTAAAGGTTGATCATTTTTATGTTTTATTATATTTAAGAAATCCCTAGAACTTCTTCCAAAAGACCACATTTACCTAAAATTAGATTTTATGTGTGTGTGTGTGTGTTTTCAAATTGCCTTTTTCTCTTCTCAAAGAACAAACGAATGAAAACATATGAATTTCTCTGGCAGTGGAAATCAGTGCATGAGGGAATTTCAATGCAAATTTAAAGCTGTAGTTGGTATATTGAGAACCAGCTTGAGTAAGGTGATTTTAGGGAAGCTGCTCGTCTACATTAGCAATTGTATTATATGGCAGAGACTTGATTCCTAGGAACTCTTGGAAGTCACTTTCAAAAGAGTGGTTATCACAGCAGACTCTGTTTCTTATTGGATGTCTTGCATGGAGGAAGAAAGAACAAGAAGGAACACATAGGTGAGAAAGGATGATGGTGAGTTAATGTCTGCACACAGTGAGAAAGCACGTGATGCGTTCATTATTTCCAAGACTATTTTACAAACATCATATCATTTGGATCTTAGGGCACCTGAATGTGGTAGAAAGGGCAAGTATTAAGTATTATTATTGCCCTTTTGTAAATGAAGAGATTAAGGGTAGAGAGGTGACACATCACTGGCCCAACATTAGTGAGTTAGTAACACTGTGTCTTCTAATCAAAGGCCCATTCTCTTTCCACTCTACCTATGTTCACTACAGAAATTAAAATGGAATCTAGATGATGCTGAGAGCAATTATTTTGCTCTAATTTAAAATCTGAATTTTCAAATGCAGGCAGGCAGGTTTGGGATTACAGGAGAGAGAGGCAGCCCTCTGCTTGGTAAAGCAATATCCAAGGAAAGGGAAACCAGCACTTGGACTTCTCTCAGTGATTTGAGGGTGGCTTAGAGGTTATGCCAGAATGGGAAGCTTTAGTATCATTACAGAGGAAATCCCTAATTTGGAAACTGTGATACCAAGTGCAATAACAAACAAATTACTGAGCCCATGCTTATTCCAACTGGAGGACTTGTGCTTCCAGAACTCTGCTTGTTTTTAAGATGCTAATCAGTAGTGAAAAGGTGATCATAATTAAATGCACCAAAATTTAGAATGCTGGACACTCATCTCCCAAAAGTTAGTTTTCTAAGCACCAGATTTTATTGCTGGGAAATTACTGTGGTCCAGTATTAAGCATCAAGATGATGATGGGTTTAGATCTAAAACAAAAATTAGAGAGCTTGTAAGTAGAAAAAGACATTGGTATTTACAATTCATGTTCTAGAGAAACAGTAGTAATGAATGACTTTTCAGAGAGAAAGTAGAAATAGGCTGTGAGAATAGCTACCTTTGTTTAACTCCAAGTGAGTCACTCTCTGTAGAACCCTCCCGAAAGGAAATGTGGGCAGCCAGGCCAGTTGCCACTGTGATCTTCGGAGATGTCGGCACAGGCAACACGCCTGCTAATGAGACCTCAGAAGTGTCTGATCATCTCCTCTAATTGCTCTAAATAATTGGAGAACTGCATGGCCTGGCCTCTCCTTCCCGAAGACAGTCCATTCAAATATGCAAATCCAAAATTATTTGAACACTGCTCTAATTGGAGTCTGGGCTACCCAGTACTTGCTGAAGAACAAAACAATATGAGTAAAAAAAAAAAAAAAAAAAAATACACTGACTATCAAATCCTTCATTTTAAGCTTCACTGAGCTCCCCAAATTACCCACAGGCAATCTTGACAGGGACCACTTTACAAGCGAGTTGATGACCTCTAATTAAGACACAAGGAACTTCTAGTTATGTTAATATTTGAAATTGAAATTGGTTTGACCTATGCAATTCCATAACATACCACTGAGTAAATCTCCAATCCAGGCACCTTACAGTTGGCAAAATGTCCAATAAATATGTTGCAGAGATACACGTTCCATCTCCCTCCTCCCTGCGTAGACTACATTATGGACCAGCAAGTCTAGGAAGTCATACCTGATGACATGGTTTTCTGTAGAAACTTTACCCAACAAAGGATGTCGAATAGGCATAGGCATTACTAGTCCTTTATCCCACCAGAAGTTGGAGTCCGCAGTGCATACTTTCCTTCAGCCCCTCAACCGGAGTCGCCTCTCAGTCTCTCTCTGCTCATCCTTCCAACATACTCTTCCCTTTAGAAAGGCATCTCATTTTTCCTCCCTCCCCTATCCTAGTCTCCATCCTTCCCTGTGCTCCAAGACACCTTTCCTTCACTAACCTCCCTGATAGTGACTTTGAGGTTTATATTTACATTTTTAGCCTGTTGCTGTACCCACCTTAGTAACACCCAGTCCCACTTTACCATAATTTTCTGGATGAAGTTACAAAACCCTGCTTCTCTTTTCATGTCTGTTTATTCCGGCTCTTCACCTATATCCTGTATTCCCCAGTCTCAGAAAAAAAAGTAAAACTATAAACTCTTCTCAGCCATACTTTTGTTCTCTCTCTCCCCTTCTCATCCCTGCCAAATTCTTAAAAGTGTAGTTGACATCTGCTGCCGTCACTTCCTCTTCACCCGAAGGTTCCTTGACCTTTACAACTGGTTCTTCAGCTCTACACTAGAAGTACATTTTCTGTAGAAATTAAATGTTAAGGAACTTCTGCTTTAGAATCAGATACCAAGAATTGGAACCCCAATTCTTCCAAAGGCTAATGATGTTGAATCTGTTTAACCTATCTATTTTTCCTTATCTTAAAATACAGTTACAACGAATACCAACATTTTATTGGTGTTTAATACAATAATACGAGTTCTTACAATGATTAATAGTCCTTAATGCCACCGTGTTCTCATCCTGAGTGATCACTAATGCTGGATGTTGTGTGTTTTTCTTGTTGTTATCATGCTGAGAGGCCAAATACAGTAATCATCTTTAATTTTCATCTTCTTTAGCTTCTCTGCACCATCTGTTTCAAAATGGTTTAAATTGTTTAAATGTTCTCCTTTCTTCTCTCCCATGGCTCATCTAATTCTGCTCTTATCTCTGATGGTTTCTCTTCTGTCCTTGGTGACTCCATCTCCTCCCCAACCAGGATGTAGATGATCTTCAGGAGTCTGTTGTCAGCTAACTCCCACCCTTCCTACACTCTTCTCCCTTGTGATTTCCCCCATGACCAGGACTCACATCATCCCTGTTTTGTCCATGAGTCACTCCCAAATGTGGAGGCCAGTATCAGCCTTCCCATAAACTATCTGCTGAACAGATCCTGATACACCACCATATCCCACAAACACATTAAATCTCACACATTAAAAACCAAGCATCCTTTCCCTCCCATCCCCACAAAGCCTATTCCACTCTCCCTTATTTCTGTGAAAACCATTACCAATTCCCAGGCCCCAGGCTATGAAACTGAGAGCCATCTCCAACTCCTTCTCATTTACTCTCAAAGTTAATTTCACCTCTCAGAGAGACACAAAGAACTGTTACCCTGAATTCAAGCAGATGGTTGGAATAAGAAGAAAGGAAATCTTGAAGAAAATGTTATTTTAGAGGTTGTAATGGCTGCAAAAGAATTAAGGGAAACAGAAGTTTCATTTGACATCTACTGTGTTCCAAAGACTGTACTAGGTGTTTTATATAATTTATATATATATATATATATAAAGGAAAAGGTGTTATTTCAAGAAGGAAAATAATCTTTTAAAAATGAAGTTCTGATGGTAAACCAGGAACATCCTTGATTAGGAAAAATGGGAGCAGTATCTACAAGGATGAGAAGGACTGTCCAAGAGGTCATCCAGTGACCTGGAGCTGCTCCGAGACATAGACAGCAGAAGGAAAGTGGAACTCATGACCAGCAGCATCAGCTTGTAATAAGATTATTGGAAATTCTGAAGTTCAGGAGACTAAGTCTTTTAAAAAGTCCCAAGGACAAAAAGAAAGGGGTGGATTTTATTGTTGTACTGCACTGAGAAAGAGGTCAATGTATGTCGCAGACAGTGGAAGGAAATTGAAACTACCTCAGTTCCTATTCGGTGTCCACCTCTTCTGTTGAGAATCCACTTTGGCCTGAAAAGATTCTGCGCGGTGTTAAAACTGATGCCTGCGCTAATGATGGGGATAGCAGACATTCATTGGCTACTTCCTGTGTCCCATATGCGTTCTCATTTCACTCTCACAACCACTCTCTAAATTAGAAAGATGGGTTTACAGATGCAGGAACTGACACTCTCCAGCAAGCTCACAGCACTTAGCTAAATAGCTGAGCCAAGATTTGTATACTGTGGACTCAAAATCAAGTTCACCGCTATGTTATGCCACTTGTTTCCTTATGATTCCAGTTTCTTATCCTTATGATTCCAGTTTCAGGACTGGGACATTTGGCAGGCATGACTACTGCTCGTTACCAATCTTTATGGAATTGTAGGAAATATGGAGGGAAAACCTGAGACTGATGAAGGGTACAAGTCTCAATTTTCAAAAAGGAAGACAAAGTCAATTCTACAAAATGATAACCCTAGTATGTTTCAAGAGTCAGTTGTTACGTAGATGGTTGTGAGGCTTAAACAGGCGGCAGCATGAGTTCTTCAAAAACAGAGGAAGTCAGAACAACTGCCTTTTCGTTTTTTCAGCTGTGAGTTTACAAGGTAGGGAATCAGGAGTCTGCGGCAGACACAGAGGATCTCAGATTGGAGAGGAGCTTCAGGGCTAGTTGGGCTAATTCACATATAACATCTTCACCAAGGGATCACTTTGCCTTTACTTGTCATCCCCAGTGTATGGAACTCATCTACTCATAATGACACATTTCATTTATGAAGAATTGAGACTCTTTTGGAAAGCTCGGATATATCAGCAAATATTTTCTTACGATGAGCTGAAATCTACCGTCATGAAGCTTTCCCCGCTTGGTACTGCTTCAAGCACTTGGAGGAATTCAGCTCAAATCTGGTCCTCCTTTCCATCTGAAGTGGTTCATATGTGAACACAAACATTAGGCTTCTCACTCACACTTCCTAGCCCTGTTCCTTCAATGAATCTCCCTTGAAGAGGAGTTTTGTCATTGACATCAACATTCTCCAACTTGCTACACAGTGCCAGGACAGAGTGGGGAACCTCTTAATATTTTAAAGACCTTTTGAAGGTGTGAAATTATTCCATCATTCGGACAAGACTATAAAATATATTTGACATTCAACTGTATCAATTTTGTATTATTCTATCATATTTGCTTCAAATCTTTATAAATATCATTACAAACACACCAGACCCCACACTTATTGTTGCCAGATGCCTCCCTGTTACGAGTTGAATTATGTCCCCTCCAAATTTTTACATTGAAGTTCTTATCCCCAGCTCTCAGGATGTGACCTTACTTGGAAATACAGTCATTGCAGATGTAATTAGTTAAGATGAGGTCATACTACAGTAAGGCCTTCTGACCTCCAGAACTGGGAGACAATACATTTGTGTTGTTTAAGCCTCCCAGTGTGTGGAAGGGCAGCCCTAGCAAACTAATACACTCCTCAAAGATGATCCCTATCATGGATTAAGTATTTACCACTTATAGAGACATATGGTAATATATATCTATGAATACTTGAAGGTAATGTTTTTCAGCTTACACATTTTATATATACGTTGTGAGGTATATTTACAAAACAGAGAAAACTCAAGTTGTCAAAGAATACATACATGTTGTTATTCTAGGTATTGAGTATTCTACATCCTTTTCATTGCCATATGAATTTTAAAATTCCCTTGAAAGTTCTGTAAAAAGGACTGGTGAAATTTTTTTTTGGGGGGGTACACCAAGTTCAATCATTTGTTTTTATACACATATCCCTGTATTCCCTCCCTCCCTCAACTCCCCCCCGACTCTCCCTCGAGTCCCCCCCACCCTCCCTGTTCCAGTCCTCTAAGGCATCTTCCGTCCTCGAGTTGAATTCCCTTTGTTATACAACAACTTCCCACTGGCTATCTATTTTACAGTTGGTAGTATATACATGTCTGTGCTACTCTCTCGCTTCGTCTCAGCTTCCCCTTCACCCCCTGCCCCACCCCAAACCTCGAGTTCTCCAGGACTGGTGAGATTTTATTAGGATTGTATGGAATCTGTAGATCGCTTTGGGGAGAATAGATGTAACAAATTGAGTCATATGTCTATTTATTTCACTTAGGCCTTCTTTTTTTTTCTTCTTTTCTAGATGTTTATTGTAAAAAGACAGTTTTTAATTTAATAACCAGGAGAAAGCACTGTAAGGAATGTGCAGTACTTAGAGGTTGTGAGGTTGGGATGGGAAAGGTATTCATGTCTTGTTGCTTATATTGTTCAACAAAAGTTTTACTTAAAAAATTTTTTTTTGCCTATTCCCAAATGTTTTTACCAAATTACATAACCATCAGGCATAGATGAACATCCCCATGACTGCACGTCACTGCCCATCCCTGATGATGTCAGAGTTTTAAAGTATGTGCCAAACAGTAGATGGGAAAAAAAAGTGTTTCATTTTTGCTTCCCTTTGTGTTTGCATGATTACTAGTAAAGTCAGTCAGCTGTCTCACATCTACAGGCTATCCGTTGCCTGTTTTGCGAAATGCCATTTGATTATTTTGCTTATATTTCTACTGGATGTTTTCTGGTTTTATTTGCATATAGACATGCTTTGTATACTCTGATTTTGGTGCTTGGCCACAGATTCTCTCTCTCTCTTTTTTAATATAAATATATATATATATAATCGGGGTATAGTTGTTTTACAATGTTGTATTAGTTTCTACTGTACAGCAAAGTGGAATTCCCTGTGCTCTACAGCAGGTTCTCATTAGTTATCTATTTTACACATATTAATGTATATATGTCAATCCCAATCTCCCAATTCACCCCACCCCCTTTTTCCCCCTCGGTGTCCATATGTTTCTTCTCTACATCTGTGTCTCTATGTCTGCCTTGCAAACTGGTTGATTTGTACCATTTTTCTATATTCCGCATATATGTGTTAATATACGATATTTGTTTTTCTCTTTCTGACTCACTTCACTCTGTGTGACAGTCTCTAGGTCCATCCATGTCTCTACAAATGACCCCGATTACATTCCTTTTTATGGCTGAATGTTACACTTAAGTCTTCTTTAATTTCCCTCAGCAAACTTTTGAATACTCAGTGTAGAGATCTTCCATGGATCTTTATGCCGTTGTAAATGGTATAGGTTACATTTTATTTTCCACTTATTGTTACTATATAGAAATACAATGGGTTTTTTTTAATGTTGACCTTGTAATCCACAACCTTGCTAAATTCGTTTTTGGTTCTAGTAGTTGGATTACGTAGGATCTTTTACTACACAATTACGTTATCTGTGCATACAGCCTAACATTTTCTTTTCTAGCTCTATGACATAAGCTAGAAAGTTGATGCAGTACAAATTTGATTTGAAATGGTGAACGTGAACATAATTCCTCATTTTCAGTCTTAAGAGGAAAAACATTTATTTTTTACCAATAAGTATTATGTGGGTTATAGATTTTTGTAGAGGCCTTTTATCAGTCTGAGAAAATTTTGTTCTGTTCTTACTTACCAAATGTTTTTTCTTCACTTACTGAGATGAAAATACGAATTTTGTCCTTCATTCTATGAATTTCTATTTCTTCTGGGGCACATTTTGATAATTTGTATTTTTTTAAAGAATTTTTAAAATTTCCCCTAATGTGCTTAATTTATTGGTATAAAAATTGTTCCTAATATTTATTTTTCCTACCAATGCCCCAAATATCTATAGTGTTGTTTCCTCTCTTATCCCATATATAATAATTTCTGTTCTTTGTTTTCTTGATACTTCTGTTTAAGCGTTTATCAACTTTATTAATCTTTTCAAAGAAACACTTAAATTATACTTATTTTCTCTATTTTTATAAATTTTCTATTTAATTTGTGTCTATTCTTATCTTTAGTATTTCTTTCTCCTACTTCATTTGATTTCAATTTGCTTGTCTTTTTCTACTTTCTTATGATGGAGGCTTAGATCGTTAACTTTAAGCCTTTTTTTTCTTTCCTAACACAAGTATTTAAAGCCATAAATTTCCCTGTAAGCACTACTTTAGCTGTATCCATACATTTTGATATGTTGTGTTTTCAATATCATTTAGTTCAAAATATGTTCCAAATTCCCAAATTTGACCCATGAGTAATTTATTAGTGTGCAGTCTAGTTTCCAAATATGTGGGGATTTTTCAGACATCTGTTTTATTAATGATATTTAATTTAATTCTGATGTTATCAAAGCATACTCTATATAATACCAATTCTTCAAAATCTGTTGAGATTAGTTTATGATCCAGAATTTTGTCTGTCTTGATTCTATAAAAGAATATGTTTCTGTGGTTGTTGGTTGGTCATTCTGTAGATGTAAATTGTGTAAATTTGGCTAATAGTATTGTTCAAATCTCTTGCAAACTTACTGATTTTCGTGTAGTTTTATAAATTCTTGAGAGCATGATGCCAAGATTTCCAACTATAATTATGGCTTTATTTCTCCTTTTATTTCTAAAAGTTTCCTTTATGCATTTTAATTAAGCACATATACATTTAGGATTATTATGTCTTATTGACAATTTCTTCATTGTAAAATATTCTTCACACCTCTGGTAATACCTGCTGTCTTAAAACTACTAGGTTGATATTAATACAGCCACTTATGTTTTCTTGTGATTAATATTTGCATGTTTTAGCTTATCATCCTTGTTTGTTTTAACCTATCTATCCCTTTATGTTTAAAGCACATTTCTTGTAAATAATGTATAGTTGATTTTTGTGTTTTTTTAATGGAGGAATTTTATAATCTTTGCCATTTAATTAGCATGTGTAATCTGTTTATATTTAATATAATGATTGAGTGGTTGCATTCAAGTCTACGATCGTGCTATTTATTCATTTTTTTTGTCTCAGAGGTTCATTATTCCTTTTTTTCTTTCTTTCACACCTCCCTTTGGATTAATTTTGTATTTTTTAATATTCCATCTTATCTTCTCCATTGGATTTTTAGAACACAATTTTATTTTTTTCAGTAGTTACTCTAGGGATTACAATATATATCCTTAACATAAGACAGTCTGTCTTGAATTAATATTTTAATATCTTACATATAACATTAGAAACTCACAAAGTATAATTCCACTTAGTGTCTAACATCCTTTATGTTACTGTTGTCATACATTTTTTTCTACTTATGTTACAAATCCCATGATATAGTTTTATTATTTTTGCTTAAAGAGAAAATTAAGAACTCAGGGAAAAAAAAGTCTTACACTTTCTCACATATTTACCAGTTATGGCATTCTTCATTCTTCCCTGAATATCCAGGTTTCCATCTGGTAACATTTTTCTTTAGTCTAAATAACTTCCTTTAACATTTTTTATAGCGTTGGTTTACTGGTGATACATTCTTTCAGTTTTTGGTTACCTGAAAAATGTCTTTACCTTGTTTGCACTTTCAAAGGATATTCTGAGGGATATAGAATCCTAAGTTGAATTTTTTGTTGTTGTTTTGGCAGTGTGGAGGTATTATTCTATTGTCTTCAAGTTTGTATTGTTTTCTTTTGTTTGTTTTGTGGTTTTTTGTTGTTGTTTTTTTTCCCCACTGTTTTGGGTCTTTGTTGCTGTGACCAGGCTTTCTTTAGTTGAGGTGAGCAGGGGCTACTCTTCCTTGTGGTGCACAGGCTTCTCATTGTGGTGGCTTCTCTTGTTGCGGACCATGGGCTCTAGGCACACAGGCTTCAGTAGTTGCAGCACACGGGCTCAATAGTTGTGGCTCTTGGGCTCTAGAGTGCCAGCTCAGTAGTTGTGGTGCACTGGCTTAGTTGCTCTGTGGCATGTGGGATCTTCCTGGACCAGGAGTCAAACCCCTGTCCTCTCCATTGGCATGTGGATTCTTAACCACTGTGCCAACATGGAAGTCCCTGTATTGCTTTTGATAAGAGGGCTAAAGTAATTCCTATCAGTTCTTCTTTGTATCTGCTTTGTCTTTTCTTCTCTGGCTGCTTTAAATTTTCTCTTTATTTTTAGTTTTAGAAGTTTGACTATGATGGTTATAAGAGTGATTTTTCTTTTTTCTTTTTTCTGTTTGAATTTATTGAGCTTCGTGAAACTACAGGTTGCTATTTTTCACCAAATATGGAAAGAATTTTCAATATTTCATTTTTCTTTTATTTTCCTTCCTTTTTCTTCCCTTCCTACATATTTTTTCTTCTTTTTTCCTCCCTCTCTCCCTCCCTTCCTTCCATCCCTTTTTTTCTTTCCTCCCTTCCTGCCCTAATCTCTCTCCTCATTTTCTGGAATTCCAATTACAGAAATATTATACCACTTGATATTTTACAACATGTCACTGAAGCTCCCTTCATTTTTTCACTGTTTAAAAAAAAATGATTTCAGTGTTTCAGTTGGGTAGTTTCCATGAACTTCTGTGCGAATTTACTCTTTTCCTCCCCTGCATTTTCTATTCTGTTGTTAAGCCTACCCAGGGAAATTTTTTTTCTGATGTTTAATTTTTTAGTTATAGAAATTTGATTTTGTTCTTTTTTGACAATCTTTATTTCTCTGCAGATATTACTTATTTGTTCATTCATTATGTCCACATTTTCCTTCAAATCCCTGAACACATTTATAATAACAGTTTTAAAGTCCATGTCTGCTAATTCCAATACATGTTCCCATCTTTAGGTATGTCTCTTTTGATTATTTCGCCTAATTACTTATTTAGTTATATTTTTGGCTCTGCATTCCTAGTAAATTTTTATTGTGTTGTGTACATTGTAGGTCCAAGTTTGTTAAGACCTGTGCTTTGTTTGTTTGTGTGTTTGTTTGTTTTGGTCTTCCTTTAGAGAGCACTGAGTTATTTTCTTACAGGCCTTTACTGTATTGACTGAGAAACTGGATTCTGGTGATACGTTTAGGTTTTGTCAAGGGTATTCTATAGTAGCTCTCTAGGACTAGAATAATTCAACTTCCTAAGGTGTGATTGTTTGGGGGTCTGAATAGAATGCCTAGGGTTTTCTACAATGTTGTTAGAACTTCAGCCTTGGGTCATTAAAACTCCAACATTTCTCAGTAGTATGTGTCCTCTGGAATCTCCATTTATGTCATAGTCCCCCAGTAACTATACTCTGCCAGACCACATGGAAGCTTGTCTTGCCCATATACAGCCTAGTACTCAACCAAAGACTCCAGGTAACCCCTATACTCATCTCTGGAACTTGTTCTCTGTGCAGTTCCCTTCTCTTTTGCTCTCGGATCAGCAAAGTCAGCTGCTTCAGCAGTCCCAGACTCCAATCTCTATTACCTCTGCCTAGTGTTTGGCTCCACGTTCCTATGTCATAGTTTGGAAAATGGTCTCAGGCAGAAGGCTGAGGTGAATATGAGATCAGTTTGTGTTCTCTTTCTTTTACAGAGCACAGTCTTTCATTATCCGTAGAGTTCAATGCCTGCAAATATTTGCCTCATATATTTTTCTGTTTTATTGGTGGGATACTATTCCAAAACCCATTAATTCAGCATGGTTACAACTGACTATGTTATTCAACATTTTCTTCCTAATTTGTACTATACTTCATAAGGCTTATCAGAATGCTGGAGGCATGAGGCAAGGCAATGAGGCCAAGGCAACACACTGCCTGACTGCTAGGTTCAAATAACTGAATAACCCTGTGACTTTGAACAAAATAAATCTCTGTAATCTAAAATTCCTTTGCCTTGAATTAGAAAAAAGTACATATCAGAGCAGGAATTCATAAATTAGAAGCTCTAATATATGGAAAACCCTTAGCACAGTGCTTGACAAATTAAATAAATGTACAACAAAGTTTGTTAATGTTGTTAGTATTGTTTTTATTATTATAGCTATTATTACTACTGTTTCCCAAGAAAGGCCTCCATAATCATAAATGATTGGTAAAACCTATCAAGGTAGGAAAAAATGTGTTCTACAGTATAATAAAAGCAAGAGTAAAGAGAGAGGTGTATATCAAAGACACACCTAAAATATTTAGGGCTTTTATGAAAATTTAAGTTTATTATGTGCTAATAAGAGTGGCAGAGCTAAAACAATACATTATATCTGTATATATTCTATCTCATTATGACCTTAACTGTGGTGGTTTTTATATTTGTTCTTCAGAAGATAATATGATCCTTAGGCTCTAGAACACCAATGTACAGAATAAAGGTTTAGCAAACAGTCATAGAATAAATAAATGAATAAAAGTAAATGTAATTTTGGTTTATTATTTCTAAAAGCTTTTCACTTTTAATTATTATCCAACTTAATTAGCATTTTGAGGTTTGCTCTCTCCTTTGTTTAACTCATTTCTGTTCTGTTTCTCCTGGTGGAAGTTGGGATAAAGATGTAAGGTCAATACTCATGGAGTTCCCCTGTCTAGAGACATAAAGGGGCCAGGAAAAACAATACAAATACAGTCTAAATCAGTTGAAATGGAGATATCACTAAAACCCAAATCACTTCTGCCAATGCATACATTTTAGTTTGCAGGTTTCTGGGGAGTTTCATGTGAGCTCATGAACAACCAAGACTACACTTTCTTCCTTTCTTGAAGCAATATTCTCCTTGTTACTTCTTGGCTTTGTGGTATTTCTGTGGCTGTCTGAAATGCTTTACTATCAACAGTGCTGTGACCCCAGACACCCTTCCATTCTGCTTCAAAAACCACCAGAGTGAGCTTGGAAATCTGCCCTCATCTCCATCTCTGCTATTCTGGGCTAGTGCTAGTAAGAGCGGTTTGTATTAGCATATATACATTAGTATGTATGTATTGATACATAACAAATCACCCCAAAACTTAGAAACTTAAAACAACAGTTATTTTTCTCGCATATCCTGTAGGTCAAGGTTCAACTGGTGTGAATTCCTTGGCAGTCCAGTGGTTAAGACCCCATGCTTTCACTGCCGATGGCTCGGCTTCTGTCCCTGGTTGGGGAACTAAGATATCGCCAGCCATGTGGTATAGCCAGGAAAAAAAAAATTTTTTAAAGGCTCAACTGGTAAAAGATCAACTTCCAAGTTCACTTGCATGACTGTTGGCAGGATTCAGTTCCTTTTGGCCTTTAGACTAAGGGCTTCAGTTTCTTTCAGACTGTTGGATAAAGACCACCCTCAGCTCTTTGTCACACTAGCCTCTGCAAAGGGCAGCTCCCAATGTGGCAGCCTGCTTCTTCAGGGTGAGCAAATGAGAAGAACCAGAGAACGAGAGAGCAAGCAAGGCAAGTCAACCTGTTCCAACCTAATCTTAGAAGTGACATGCCACCATTTTTGTCATAGTCTATTCATTAGAAGCAAATCACCAGGTCCACTACACATTCACAGGGAGGAGATTGCATAGGACACAGATACCAGGATGCAGGGATCACCGAGAGCCATTTTAGAAGCCTCCTTCCACACGGTCCTTGGGCTCACTGCCTTCCATCCCTCTGTTGATACTGCTGATTTGTTTTTTTCCCTCTGATTTCTTTGGAGTCTGTGGCTTTAGGTACCTTCTCAAGGATATTGGCTAAAATAAGTCCTTGTGTTGTACTTCATGTGAAACACAGACAAACTGGAGGTCATTCAAGGGAAAACCACCATGACGGCAGGGAAACTTGGAGCTCGGTGGCAACGGGAAGGATTGGACTAGGAGCTAGAAAGAGAAGGTTTACCTTGAAGAAACAGGATGGCTACCTTCAAATATTTAAAGAGCTGCCATGTGGATTTATTTAGCACTATCCCAGAGGGCAGAAGCAGGACCCAGGGGTGGGAAATGAGGACAATTTTGGCTTACCCCAAGGAAAACGATTTATATTGTCCAAAGATAATGACAGACACATTGAGAGGTCGTGAGACTGCCCTTAGGGCATCCGATGCTGCTTCCCCACCTGACCCCTGGGTTCCGGGGAGATTCAGGGGCAGGACATGGCTGGGCAGTCTGACCTATAAGGTCATTTTTAATGTAGTTCTGTGATCCAGTCAATTCCAAGCCAATTCCAAATCAATACTACTCTCACCGTAACTCCAGTTTGTACCCCTCTTTCTCCTACTAACAAGCTCAAACCAATATTTCCTGTTGTCCTAAATGTTACAAAGTCCTCCCTCCAATCTTCCAAACGTAAATTGGTGAGATTAAGTCTTCAGGGTCATAGTCGACTCATGACTTTCCTCTTTAGCCAGCATTTCTTAATGATCCTCATTATCTAGGGAATAAAACCCAGACCTCTGAGCCATACAAAACACACCCCCAGCTTCCATTCCCTAGCCACTCCCTACTCTTCTCCGTATGCCTATCATGCTTAGTTAAGGCTGCAGAAATAATTACCAAATACTGGGTGGCTTAGACAAACATTTATTTCCCACAGTTCTGGAGGCTGGGAAGTCCAAGATCAAGGTGCCAGGAGATCTGGTGTCTGGTGAGAGCCTGCTTTCTGGTTTGCAGATGGCTATCTTCTCATTGTATCCTCACATGGCAAAGGGCAGAAAAGAGTGAGATCTCTGGGTTCTCGTCTCATAAGAGCACTAATCCTGTCCATGACAGCTCCAGTCTCATGACGTAATTACCTCCAAAAGACCTCACTCTCCTAAAACCATCACAGTGGGAGTTAGGATTTCAAGACATGCATTTTGGGAAGACACAAACATTCAGTCCGTAACACACGGGATTAGACTAGTTAGCTCATCATTCGTCAAATAAGATAGGTATTTTACCACCACCAGATCACTTCTCTGGCAAAGAATGCAAAGATGAGTGACCTTGGCTTTGCCATCAAGGACCTTCCCACTTAACAAGTGGGTTAAGACACAAAAACAGAAAACTGAAACATAAAGTTTTCGTGTCCTGGGAGTTGCAAAGATCATAGTGATGCCTATCTCAGGAAATCAAGAGGATTTTTCATGGAGAATTTGTGGAATTTGAATGGTTGAGATAGAGCCAGGATTCCATCACACTTTTTGGCTGCAAGAAACGGATATTTTCTCCAATTCTAAAGGAAATAGGCAGAACAAGGGTTCTTTGAGTCATAAGTATTAACAGGACCTTGCAGGGCTGAGTGATCTCAACCATTTCTATTCCTGAGTAGTTCAAGGAATGAAATATTGAAACATGGTTACAGAATTGTGGTATATAGTTGACCTTTGAACAACGTGGATTCAAATGATGTGGATCCACTTATGGGTGGATTGTTTTCAATAAATATATTGGAAAAAAATTTGGAAATGTGGTAAGGTGAAAAAACTCACAGATAAGCTGCATAGCCTAGAGATAGCAAAAAAAAAATGAAGAATATGTTAGGTATGTCATGAATGCATAAAATATATGTAGATACTAGTCTATCCTTACATAAGCATAAAGTGAGTGATATTTAATATGATATTAACAATGTGTTAGTTTTCTTACTGTTTTATAATTTTGCTTTCAAAGAATTACCTAACAGCACAGTGTGTAATTTGAGAAACTGTATCAGCCTTGTAACTGGAGAAACTGTATTAGCCTACCATCACAGGTAAGTGGATTTTTAAAAATGTAACAATGTTTCCAATATTGAAGCAGAAGGGAAGGGGGCAGGGCACAACCTTTGAAAGAATGACATAGCCTGAGGACATGACATAAACTAATTAGAACCAAATGGGTGCAAGATGGTGGACAAGTCGACTTCCACTAGACCTTGAGCCTTAGTAACACTAACATAAGAATCAAAAGTTGGGCGGTGGCCCAATTCCTGGAAATCCCTGCCCCTTCCTGAAATACCTGGAAAACCCTCCCATTCATTAGCCTATGAAATTACTGACTCCTATAAAAACTGACAACCCCATACCCTGGGGCCTTTCTCACCTTGTGAGATGGCCCACACTCTGTGGAGTGTGTTTCTCTCTAAATAAATCCACTTCTTACCTATCACTTTGTCTCTCACTGAATTCTTCCTGCAATGAGACATCAAGAACCTTAGCTTCATTAAGTCCTGAAACCAGGTATGTGATCTCAGTTGGAAGACCTTGGGTTTTGACAGGGTTTGAGTCCTGGCCATGTGGGTTCAAGTCCCAATCTGAGGTGCACAGTTTCAATACCATATTGTGAATATGACTGCAATAGTGTATGCCCTAAAAATTTTATAACGATTCATTCTTTAGTGTATAGGCTAAACTACCATGAAGCAGTTGTGTGGATTACACAAATCTACAATAAACCAATCATACTGCTGCTTCTTTATTATCAATGCATGAATCATTATATCTGTAAATAAATACAAATTTTTTTTCAGATTATCTTCTCTTTTTTTATGTCTAGTGTTAGTAACACATATAAGATCTACAGTGTTTTGTATCACAAAATACAATATTGATGTAGGTACTGACAGATAGATAATTCATCTTATAAACAGACAGTGTAAACCTATGTTATCAATAAATATAGTACAGTACTGTAAATGTATTTTTTCTTCCCTATGATTTTCTTAGTAACATTTTCTTTTCTTTAGCTTACTTTATTGTAAGAATTCAATGTATTTTTTTTTTGAGACTTATGTTTTATTCAGGGGGAATTTTTAGGACTTCAAGCCCAAGAGGCAGCATCTCAAGGAACCCTGAAAAAACTGCTTCAACGAGGTGAGGGGAGAGCTAAGATACATAGGAGTTTTGCAACAAAGGGCAGGTAATAGGAACAAAAGATTACTGTTAATAAAAGAAAACCAGATATCTCAAGTTAAGGAGGTTGGTGCTTTTCTATGTATGGGAAAATGCAAGAGTCTGGGCTCACTGAAATCATTCAATGATATGCACTTCGGCTATCTGGGGCCAGTATCCTGTGTTTCACATCCTGAGTTTCCTCAGCGCTCACCATAGGGAGTGGCTGCAGCCTGATGGCTGCTAGATGGCAGGTATTCCTTTCCTTCCTGGGTTCCCTCGCAGCTCACCAGCTCACTGTTCAGTGATGGCTGCAGTTACCGATGACTGATATGGCAGGCAATATTGTATTCATCAGTTCCTCCCCTTGGTCCAAAATTCAACTGATATTTGGAAGACATTTATAGTATATACATAATATATATAATATATTAATTGACTATTTATGTTATCAGTAAGGCTTCTAGTCAACAGTAGACTATTAGTGGTTAAGTTTTGGTGGGGGGGTGTCAAAAGTTATATGTGGATTTTTGACTGCACAGGAGGGTGGTCAGTACCACTAAGCCCCATGTTGTTCTAGAGTCAACTCTATTTTTAAATTTTATGTTAAACAAAGTAATATTTTTCACATATGCACACAAATATATCAACAATTAAGGGTACCATCAAAGTTCTAGTGTTGAACTACTTTATGAATATGTCCCTTTTCCTCTCCATCACCAACCAGAAGTATTGGTCACTAAGAAGAACTGAGAACAGACATTGGATAATAGTATCAGGAAGATCCTAGATTTTATGGAATACTATGGCATATATTAATTATCTTATCTTGTACTAAAATCAGAAAAGACGGTGCCTTGGAGCATCAGATGTGGAGCTCTGGCTGGGGACCACTGGTGCTATGACTGCAGCCAGACATAGACGACTTTGACTTCCAGATCAATTTTTTTGCATTAAGAAAAGTGGCCAAGAAGTTCTTTGATTCCTTAAATTCTAACATTCAAAATTGTGTCAACTTTTCAGGTATAACTAAATACATGTAAAGACTCCATTCATCATAATAAAGATACATCAATTTAAAATGTTTTTCAAAATCTTTTTAACCAGTATTTTCTTGCAAAATCTCAGAGTAACTAACAAACAGTAAGATATACTCTAGCAGTTTCCAAATTATCTTAAAATCATCCACAACCATTGAAAGCACTCATTTCAAGACCAAATAGATTTGCACACGGAAACAATTTCTTTGGCGTATTAGAGTCTATGAAACACAGGTTCCATCCAGTGTGATCACTTAACTCTGGTAACTGCAAATCAAATTTCATTGAAATCCAATGAAAAATCTCATTTGGCGCATTTTATTTGGTGTCAAGAAGGTGGGTCAAAGTTAAAATATAGACAACATTTCATAGCATGTGATTTTTGTCAAAGTTTGTCAACACTTTCTAAAGATATTGTGAGCAGACAGAAAAAGGTAAATGTCACGTAACAAGTGGCAGAACAATTCTGCTTTGATCAGTCAATGTTTATTACCTTTTGAGATTTGAATTATGTGCTCAAAACTTCTTATTCTTTTCATACAACATTCAGGTTTTTTTTTTCCTTCCTTTCTGGCTAGAGAAGCCCTTGGGATATAGACAGATGGGTTCACTTTTGAAACTTGAAAGTATCATACCATTTGAGTCAAAGGGTACAAAGTTTCAGATATGCAAGATGAATAAGTTCTTGAGATCTGTTGTACAGCATAGAGTCTGCAGTTAACATGGATTTGTATACTTAATCACTTGCTAAGTGGGTAGATCTTATGTTGTCTTCTTATTAGAAAAAAATAATAATAAGTAATGAGGATGGTAGGAAACTTTTGGAGGCAACGGATATGTTTATGGAATAGAATGTGGTGATGGTTTCACAGGTATATTAATCACCATGAAAATCATCAAGTTGCATACATTAAGTATGTACAGTTTTTGTATGTCAGTCATACTTCAATAAAGTGGTTTAAAAAATAAAGCTTCTTAGTGGCATCTTCCAATCTACATGTTTTTAGAACAATTATGATTCAAAATATAAAAGCACATGTAAGATGATCTTACTTATAACCTAATACAGAAATTAAATAAATGCTTAACAAATGCGTACACAATTGGCCTTTTGCTCTTCTTTTAATTTTAAACCTCAGTTCCTGGAAAAGACATAAGCTCGATAAGGAAAATCACAGATTTGTTTTACTTGTATTTTGCATGCCATGCAGAAATTGACCTTCACAATAAGAAAATATTTACCAGATTTAATTCACTTAAGAGCAGAAATCCATGGTTTGTTAAGTACCCTACCACATTATTTTCAGAGTACAGACTGTGAACATACACTGGAAAAACATCCAAGCATTTAAACATACAGTAATTTATGTTGATTTCTATTGCCAGCTATTACCGCTCAGTGTTCAACATTACATCCTGTGTTGAGGTGGGCAAGGTAATGAAGCATTAAGTCTGGCCTGGGCTGAGAACAGCCCTGTCTCGGCTCCGTGCCCATGAATGAACATACGTCAGGGTCCAGCCAAGCCAGCACAGTGTCTGGCATTTCTTCCTGGCGGTCGCCATGGCCGATCTTTTTTTTTTTTTTTTTTCTTTCTTTTTTTATACAATGAATGTGTACATGTTCCAATAATTGTGCTTAAGTTCTGCCTTACAGATACAAGACAGATCTCTGGCTTGTCTGTGGCTGAGCTCTCCCTTTAAACTTTCTGGCACGCTTTAGAACAAATACTCAGACATAATCTGAGACACATCTTTCAACAGGACCTAACTATCAGTTGGTCAGATATAATGAACCTCCCTCTCCCACAGATACTCAAGGGAGCTTCAGCTCTCACTAGCACATTTGCTGGCCTGATGGGACATGTTTTAAATTACACAAGATAAGTGACCTCCATATATCAGAGAGCCGTGCTGATCATCTCTACTGATTCCTAAGTACCACAAAATTTACTAAACTCAAAGCCTTCTAGAGAGGTTTCAATAAACTGACTTACTTTTTTCATGGTTATTTCACCAAAATACTAATGTTTAGGTTGCGACTTTGTCTTGTGAGGTGGATATCTGTAAGTATGCTCTCAATTGTAGCATAAGATCAAGTTCAAGGATTAGCTTCTGGCATATTCCTAAATGTCTAGGCATTGGTAATTTTTTTGGTAAAGAAAAGCTTCCTATTGAAAAGGAAAGCCATAGCAGCCTGATAGGCAGGAGAATAGAAGAATTCTCTTAGGAATCAAGGGGCCAAGAAGCTTTCATTTCTTCTTTCTCCTCCAGACATGGCTACAAACAAAATTGTAGGGTAAGCGAAATTAATATTCAGTGGCTTCTGTCTCCTTCTATGCTCTTTCTCATGCTTTGTTTCACTTTCCCTATTACTCCTTCTCTCCTTCCTTCAAGCCACCTCTGTGTTGTCATGCTCCTTTTTCTTTTATTAAAGCCAAACCTTTGGTAAGAATGCTATATCAGACATTCACATTCACACTTTAGTATAAACCAAAGTAAATGCCTTATCTTGATCATTGTGATGTGTATCATCTTTCTCTCCTAAGTGTGATTTCTGCTATCAGAGTAGGAAGAGTTATGTAGATAAAGATGCACTCCCCAAACTGAGACGAAGCGAGAGAGTAGCACAGACATATATATACTACCAACTGTAAAATAGTCAGTGGGAAGTTGTTGTATAACAAAGGGAGTCCAACTCGAGGATGGAAGATGCCTTAGAGGACTGGGGCAGGGAGGGTGGGGGGGACTCGAGGGGGGGGAGTCAAGGAAGGGAGGGAATACGGGGATATGTGTATAAAAACAGATGATTGAACCTGGTGTACCCCCCAAAAAAATAAAAAAAATAAAAAAAATAAAAAATAAAGATGCACTCCCCAGCATCCCTGAACTTGAAAACTTACTCTACTAACACATAAAAGCATCTCTGGATCACCCCAATTATTTATTCCTATATTCAATCTTTTAGCCAACAGTTATGATGCAATGAATTCTGGGACAAAACATTTGTGCATGATGGAGATGGTATGTGCAACAGGGATTCATAGGAGAAAGATGTCCCTCCAGGCTGAAAAAAATCCTGGAGGGCTTCAAGGAGGAAGCAGGATTAGTGCTGAGCCTTGAAGTATCCATCCTAGAGTCTGTTTCTGCTGCTATTAAATACTTATGGCAAAACTTAACTAGAACAAAGTGCATGGAAGAATATAGCCAAGATACGCCACTGGAGTCTAGAATTTGTAGAAAAGATGGAAAAACAGGTAAGTCCTGTGTCATCTCAGAGGTCACCTCTAAAACATCCACCTGAGTTCAGGCTTTTCCTCCTATGGTTAGAATATCCACCAGTCATTGTCTCTTTTGGAGAGTGCCTCCAGAGAACTGGGACAGACTGTTTAGTTCTCTCTCATCGGTACATATCTCTAGAATAGATCCTATAGCTGACGGACAGACAGTGGCCTGAGAGGTGCTAAGAGATGGAAAAATTGATCACCAAGGGGGCAGATCATGGCAATACAGAAACCACAGACTACAAGGTATACTCTGTTATTTATCTATCACATTTTTATTAAGTGCTTCTTCTGTGCTGTGTGCTAAAGCTATAGCATCTGCTATGGGTTGAATACTGTCCACCCAAAATTCATTTTTTTAAAAGCCTAACCCCCGCCCCTCTCAGGACATCACAATGTGACCTTACTTGGAAATAGGGCCATTACAGGCCCTTAGTTAAGACAAGGTCTTAGGGTGGTTCCTGATCCAATACAACTGGTATCTTTATAAAAAGGGGACATCTGGTTGCATGTACACACATAGGAAGAACAACATGTGAAGATGCAGGCAGAGATCTGAGCTAAGGAACACCAAAAACTGCCAGCACATCATCAGAAACCAGAGAAGGGGCACGGAAGAGATTCTCCCTCACAGCCTCAGAAGGAACCAAATCTGCTCACACCGTGGTCCTGGACTTCTGGCCTCCAGACCACAAATTTCTGTTGTTGCAAGCTACTCAGTTTGTGGTATTTCACCAGAGCTGCCCTAACAAAGGAATCCAGCATCAAATAAGGCACATTTCCTCTCCTCGGGCACCTACAGAGAGTCAGGAGGAATCTGATCTAGGCCTGGAGGAGGCACCTGCAGGGTGTGGGTGGGAGTGCACAGGAGCCTGGAGGGCAGAATCTGAGGGCCGTGTTGGGAAGCTATCAAGGGAAGAGCACTGCATGAGGAGTCGGGAGGACTGGGATTAGTTCCAGGTTTGCTACTGTCTGGGTGACCTTGGGAAGTCACTTTACTTCCAAAAACCACAGTTGACAGCTTCCTAAACTAGTTTATAAAAGGTTTGAAGGAGGTCATCTCCAAGTGCCTTTAGCTCTGCTATTTGCTTGGCTCTACACCTATCGCAGGGACATTTCAAAATCTGGGGAGGCTCCAGTGGAAGTGGGGGAGTTCCCCAAATATTCTCCAGATCCTTTTGAAAGTTTGCAGAGGGCTGGCTCTCCCCATGACTAAGATTTGAACATTTCATTGTCTATTGGCTTCATTCTTTTATTCCGTTGTTGCCTGTGGCTGTGTACGAGACTGAAATTGTTCACTCTTTACGGGCAGGGCCACGGAGGTGAAATTCTCTTTCAATAGCCCACCACACATCATCCCCTGTAGCTAGATGTGTTAGAAAGGCCTTTCTCTGTTAATGATTATTTTCAAGAGCTGACTTCAGAATGTCACCTGGCTGGTATTCCTGAGACTTTTTGTATTACTAAAGACCACCCTTGAAAATTACACCTTCCTCCCACCTCACCACCCAGCATTCCTGCACTGCCTTATCCAGAACACCTTTTATCCACAGTGTTTATCATAGTCTGGTACATATTACACCTTATATATGATGCTTACTTTCTGTTTCCATGATAATAATGTCAGTACCATGAAGGCAGGACTTTTAGCTTAGATCACTGACGCATCTTCAGTGCCTGAAACAATGTCTGACATTCTGTAGGCATTCAGTGATATTTCTTTTTTCTTTTCTCTTTTTTTTGATAAATGACTAAAGGGATCTCCTGAAGAGACATCTAGAGCTGGCAGCAGCCCTTGGGCACCCAGGCCTGGCACATGGGAGATGCTTAGTTGGTGTTTGTTGAGGGAGTACATGACTGTCCATGACATTACAGACTCACAGCCCTTTACTGAGGGCCCCTATGTACTGATATAGATTAAATGATGCAGAAAGTGAAAGGACTTGATCAAGTTCACATGAATTAGAAGTGTGGACTTATAGTCCCTGCCCCCGTATCCAACCTGCACAGCCTTAAAAAGCAGAACATCAGAAATAGCTTGGTAGAAATTAAGCAGAGAAAGAACCTGAACATTTGGGCTGAGAGCTCTTGGACCATGAGAGCAGAATCCTAAGGTGGTCCTGAAATGCCTTCACTTGCTGTATGCACACCTTATATAATCTCCTCCTCTGAATGGGAGCAGAAATATGGTATCAGTCCCAGGATCATGTTCCTTTATATGGCAAAGGAAAATTGTCTGGGGGTGGGCATGGCCTCATCAGGTGAGGCCTTTGAATGTGAGTTTCTCTGGCTAGTCCCCAAGGAAGAAGTCAGAGACATGCTCCTACTGGCCTGGAAGAAAAAGTAATTAGCATGCTGTGAACCACTGATAAGACCTCATGGTAAGAAACAGCTGAAAGCAGTCCTAAGGAAACATGTAGCAAAGAAATGAGGACCTCAGTCCTACAACCACAAGGAAATGAGTTCCACTAACAGTGAGCTCAGAAGAAGGTCCTGAGCCTTCCAGATGAAGACCATCGAGCATCCAACATCTTTACTCCATCCAACATCTTTAATACTATGAAAGCCCAAGCAGATAACCCCCCTACACCAGGCCTAGACTTCTTACCTACAGAAACTGTGAGATCATAAATTTGTTATGTCACTCAGTTTGTGATAATTAACTATGTGGCAATAGAAAACTAATGCATATGGTTAGCTAGCTGAGTTCGGTTGTTAATGGTTAAAAAAATGAATAAATAGAGGTTACTGGGGCTAGAAGGTAGGATGGGGTGGGTGAAGGGACAGTTACTGTTTAAAGGGTACAGAGTGTTTGCTGGGTACGATGAAAACACTTTGAGTATAGATAGTGGTGATGGTGACACAGCACTGTAATGTACTTACGTACACTTACAAATGGTTAAAATGGTAAGTATCATGTTACACATATTTTGTCACAATTTTTAAAAATGAAATGCAAAGGATGAGTAAATAAAATAAGAAGAATATTAGATCACTTTATTTCTTTGGTGATGGCCAAGGTCATTCTTTTCAGATCCTTAACCTCAGCTCTGGTCAAAATTAATTCTATTTAATTCAAAATATTCTCCTATATGAGAATAAATTCTATTTTTTAACAATATTTTCCATTAGTCAAAATGAATTCTCCCTTAAATAAATATTGAGTCTATCTAACTCATGGAGTGGGGAGATTCGAGAAATCAGTATAAATCAGAAAGGGTGAGAAATAGCCTGAATTCCATTAAACATCTTGAGCTTTGAAAGATAGAAAGGGAAGAGTTACAAATGCTGAAACAACAAAAGTGGGCGATAAAAGGTGAGCCAGAGAAACTTCCAGCATTTTCCTGAAGTCCCATGGCTCTTGGAGCAGACCCAAATAGGAGAAACAGACATCCACTGCAGGTGGAGATCAGGACCCAGATGGGGTTCAGAGAATGCCAGTTTAACCAGGGACTGGAGAGGGGAAACCAAAGCTAAGGGGAGGAAGCTTTTGTCCAAGACCAATACCTGGGCCTGACCTAGGCATGAAGGCCCTGATGAAGCCAGCGGAGGGAGGCTTGGGAATAAACTAACCTGGGACTAGGATGGCTGGGATGTCAGGACTGAGCAGTGAGGATCTTCTCATTTCATTGTGCCTTTTTAGAGGGAGAGGATTTTCAAGAATCCAACTTGGTTCCCCTGGGCATCATAGAGCTTGGTGAAGCACAGAATCTTTTCATGGCCTGTTCCTGCCAACTGGGTTAATCTCAGTACCCGTGGTCTGATGAGAACATGAACTGAACTTGCTCTTGAACTTGCACGTCCTCCCATTGGTGTCTCTTGCTTAGTTTCATCATCTCACATCCCTACAACCCTCTTCTCCTGAATGCTTTTCACCTTGCTTTCTCCTCCCATCCTATGTACTGCCTTCCCCTATTTGGAACCCTCCAATTTATTAATAACAATAACAGTAAGGAACCAATGTCCTTTATTGGGGATCCCCAGTGTATTAACACTGCGTTCAGTGCTGTGCACATATTATCTCATTTAGTGCTCACAGCAGCTTCCTGTGATAAAGGAGGAAAGAGCTCAGTGTGGGTGATGACTTGTCTATAGCCACACAGCCAATGAGTGGGTTATGGGATTTAAACTCAAGCTCATTTGCCTCCAAGGCCTGCGCTTTCAATTTCAGATGTCCTAGCTCTCTGTTCGTTACAATCCTACAAAATGAACAGCACAGTGGGTGAGCCGGAGTTTCTTTCATGGCCTCTCTTTCCAATTGCCTGGAAACTGTACCCTACGTCAAGGGTAGAAGGAGAGCAGGCGTCTGTGTGTCAGAAGGAATAATCAGAGGTGGGCACTTGACAACATACAGAAATTTGAACAAGAGCGTACATGGTCATGTACATATTTAGATAAAGCAAAAGATGAAAGGCCTTATGCCAAGGTAATAGGCAAATTCAAAATCAAGGCCCAACTCATTGGGCTTGGGTGAGGTCCTGTCCTCCTTTATAACACTCAACAAACATTTGGGAACAAAAACGACATGCTAGACAGTTGTCCACAAAAAAATATTCTGGAAAGAACAGAGCACTGCTTCTCAAAGAATTTGAGACGATTCATTTTTGCCAGGTGCCCCCTTAAAACTTTAAATCCTCTTTCACTGCAGTATCTCTTACTTAAAAAATAAAATAAGATAAAATAATGAAAGCTGTCTCTAGCTTCTACAACATCCAAATATTTTGAGTACTCACAGTACCAAAATATATATAAAATATATAAACACATTTGTAACCCTAGTTCTGCAAAGGTCCTTTATCTCTCAGATATTTTGCAATAGTTTCCATAACCTGGGATACTGCTTGTAAAATTTATCTTGACAAGCTAACAGATTTTCCCAAAGTGTTGCCAAGAATAATTTTCAAGAAAAAATGGCTTAACCCAGTTTTCTTGTGTATTCAGGAAAAGACAGGATATACATTTATATCCTTAAGAAGTAAGTCATCCAACTTCTTTTCCCAACATGAGTTTAAACATAAACATGAAAAATAGCTCAACTAAATGATTAAATATGCAATTTTGTTTCACTCTGATTGTCCAGAATCACTTAATGATAGCAGAAAAGAACAACCAGAAAATATAAACTGTAAAATAAGCATAAGAAGTAAAAACATTCCGTTATTTCTTTCAAAAATAACAAACTAATTGGGAATTGACATATTAAGAATGACATCTTCTGTGTCTAGAATTTCCAGAAAAAGAGTTATTATAGCTAAGACAATGTTTGAGTAACTAAATCCTGTTTTTCTAAGCAGAAACTCTCTTTTTCTTTGGAGTGTTTTAATGTAAAATTAAAAATTTTTTGAAAAGTCTGATGCTATTCTCTTTTTTCTTTGAAGTGTTTTAACTTAAATCTTTCTAAAATCAGTCTGTTATTTTTAAAAGCACGTCCTAAATATTTATTGTTATTGTGTCCAATAAACAAACATGTAGATGCCACTGACCCAAGTGGGACTTAAATTGTCCATTCACAGAATTTTCCCAAAAGGATTTGTGTTTTTGGGAATAACTGATGTTTATTTGTCTCCTTATTCTGTCTTTCTAAGGACACTGGACCTCGGACTTGTACTTTTCCAATCTGTAATCATCTCTAACCTTTTCCTTCCTTGTTCTCACTTTATAATATATTTTTTCTTTGTAAAACTTTTATTGGAGTATACTTGATTTACAATGTTGTGTCAGTTTCAGGTGTACAGCAAAGTGATTCAGATATATATATATCTGATTCTTTTCCTTTGTAGGTTATTACAAAATATTGAGTATTAGTTCCCTGTGCTATACAGTAGGTCCTTGTTGGTTATCTATTTTATATATAGTAGTGTGTATCTCTTAATCCCAAACTCCTAATTTATCCCTCCCCCCTTTCCCCTTGGGAAAAATCAAGTACCTTTGATTAGCGGAGAGAGAGGAAAAGGGAGTAGAATAGAATGAATAGCTTTGCTTTGCTCTTTCAAAGATGCTCATCTCCATTCACAGAAAAATGTTTCCTGTGGCAAACTTTAAAGCAAATTACGTAGAAAAGTGTTGAGCTGGTTCATAGCCATCTGAAAACAGACTGAATATCCGCTTTAAAGGGAATGGTAAGGTAGAGAGTGACTCGACTGAGGGATTTTACGTGCTGTGAGAAGACTGTTTGGACAGGTATTGGGAGTAGAAAATGGAGACAATGAAATTTCTAGAAGCAAGGCTGTTCGTGTGGCAAAAGGGGCCACTTGCAAGTCAGATTGCCCCCAGTGCCACTCGGCAGTAACACCGAGTGACCTGTAAGGAGGTGTGGATCCAGTCTGACTATTATGTAGATACCCAGAGGGGTTAAAATTCAAAGTCCCAGGTCATAGCAATTTCTTCCATTAGAGATCTGGTTAAAGAAGCAGTGACGTGGGCTCTGAAGACTTCTGAAAAAGAGCCACTTTCAGAAATATCTGAGCATCTTCAGACATCACTGAAGCTCGGCTACCCAGAGTGTGCAGGGGCCACAAGCAAAGTTGGGAAGAAGAAAAAGAGAGAGAAGAAACAAAAGAAATGGTTTGAGAATATAGTATATATTCGTTTCAAAATTGACGTCATCCTAGGAAACATCAGCAATTTGCCGACGTCCTTACTCCCTCTCTGCACTTCAGGGCTGTTTTCCCTTCGGATAACGAACAGCCTTAGAGGGCCGTGAACCTCTTCTTGAGAGGGGCTTCTAGATGTTTGACAGGGAGTGTGCAAACCCTGAGGACAAGCAGCCTCAGATTAGGGTGAGGCGAGCCAGGCACCAGCCTGGAGCACAGAGTTTAAAGAAGAGGCCCCAGCATGTCAGAATCATGATGAGTAATATTTTAACGCAATATTTTAAAAACTCTAAATCAATGCTAAAACTGATGATGAACAAAATGCCAAACTTTTAAATAAAGACAGGCTCTGTGTCCCTGATTTTTCCTCTTGCCTCAGGTTCAAACAGGGCTCGGCATAGCAGTGACTCATCCTATTGTTATTTAGATTTTTGATACCTTAATCATTGGGATTTTTCTGTATTTTGATTTTTAAAAACATTGCATTAAGGTAACTGTTTATCATGATAATTAAGGTTTTTTGTGTCCCTTTAAATGGATGTGGCGGAGGCCATGCCTCCCTCACCGCACCCTCGTCCAGGCCCTGACCTGACCACAAAGGAATAAAAGCAAAGATGAGATGCGATTCAGAGGAAACCCCATAAGCATGTGTCCAAGGCAGACAGAACACCAGAGAGCATTTTACATTAGAGACCTGGTCATTCCCAACTTGTAACAGCCACAAGGACATCTGTGACTGTTTCTAAAATCTTCCACTATGGGTGTTCCTAAGTTAGTTCTTAGTCTTTATTTTTATTTTATTTTTTTTAAGGTTTATTTATTTATTTTTTTTTGATGTGGACCACTTTTAAAATCTTTACTGAATTTTTTACAATATTGCTTCTGTTTTATGTTTTGGATTTTTGGCCACGAGGCTCATGGGATCTTATCTCCCCGACCAGGGATGGAACCCATACCCCCTGCATTGGAAGGCGAAGTCTTTACCACTGGACCTCCAGGGAAGTCTCCAGTTCTTAGTTTTTATTGCAGGAAAGCAAAGAAAAAAAAAATCATTAGCAAAATGCATATACTTACAATAATAGTGAAGAGGATTCTAAGCCAATATCATCTTCCATTTCAAGAGCAAAATTTTAATTTTTCAAAAGGACAGATTTACCCATGTCTCCAATTCCAAGATGCTAGGGCATCTGTGAATCTGTTATCAAGTGCTTGACTTTTTGAAATCACAGAGATAAACCCTCTCTATATATTCTGCTTTCTAGTCAACAGAGAAGAGTAGTTTTAAATGGCCTAAAATTATAATTGTTTTCACCTTTGTTTCTATACACCAAAAAAGTGGAAATATCCCATAGAATGAAAAAAAAATTTCTAGCCACAAGAAGGTAAGATTTAAGTAAACAGTGTCTATAAGTACTTCTGGCAAACTGTTCTAGGGCTTAAAATCTTCATTAACTAGAAACAGTTTTACACAGCATATAGCATTAATATGTACTCATGTAAAATGGGTAAAAACTCTAAAACTACCTAGTTATTAAATTGTTCGAGACTCTAATTATCAAAGCTGAGAGATGGAGCTCTGTTAATGGTGATTTCTCCATACATTTTCACTGTGGCACGTAGGAAAGATTGTTCTGCCACCTATTGGTCTCCTGTGTGAAATAGATTTGATCACACCTGGAAGCAAGGCTCTACCTGCTCCTGGACTTGGAGAAGGTGTCGCTCCAGCAAAGTGCAAGCCAACGGGTCTGATTCTCTCCCAGACCTCCGACCAAGATTGGGGTCTCCCCCTGGAAGATGGCAGGGGTCCCTCTAATGCCACGGCAGGCGCCCAGTTCTCAGAGACAACTGACCCCTTCCCTCAACTACTGTGAATGGGGCAAATGATCACAACTTAGCACTAGCTGCTAAGCAAATGCCTGACCAGCCCCACTAGACACACTGGGAATCCAGGCTGAGTTCATCTCTGCCTCTCTGTTGGTGCCCTGTGCCTATCAGAAGGGGACTCACCCCCACTCCGTTGTTCAGATAACAGATACAGCAAAGAAATATCATAATGTCGCTCATCCTTGGACTAGCCCAGGGAGTTCTGTGAATGTGCAAGAGCTCGCCCCACTCTAGGTTCTTGGCCTGCAATTGCCTGAATTCCTTAGAATGAGACTGATATAGCTGGGGGTGGGAATCCCTAGAGCCTCTTGATTTTCTTTGAGTGCTATTAAACAGCACCAACCACTAAATTTTATTTTCCTACAAAGGATGGGTCAAGTCATTAATATTACCTGCGTTTTTAGCAGTGAAGTGACCAATGGGTAGCACCAGACAGTTGACAAAATCTTGGGTCCCTCCACCTCCTACACATCCTTCCTACCCACAGTGCCACCATGTCTGACTGCTTTAGTGGCCTCAGGACCAGATCTCTCTGATTCCAGTCTCATACCCCACCCCCAGGCCACCAACCCATTCCCCAAGCTGCTTCCAGAGTGGTTGTTCCAAGATGCAAATCTGAGCCTATCATTTCCCTGTTTCAAGTCCTTCAGCGTCTCCCCACTCCCCAGGAAGGGAATCTCAGATCTTTATCAGGGAATGAATAAGTGACCTTCTAAGGTTCACCCTCCTCTCCAGCATCCTTTCCCACCAATCCCTTAACCAGCCTAATCCACAGTGGGCTGGAGGGACCTTTAGAACCATTAGAACCAGTATAGCAGGAATGTTACAAGAAAGAACACTTCACTTGAATATTAAAATGTTCAAGGGAGGATGGGGCTTTAAAGAATCTTTTAAAGTCCATTAACAGAGTTAATAAAAGAGGAGAAAAGCAAATACATGAAAACTAAGTCCGTGGTGTTGGCATTGGAATGGGAGGGGGCAGACTGGTGTGTGATTTAGAATTTTTCAAGACCTAGTAAAATTATCTGTATTCTTTGGTAGCTTATATTTAAAATGCAGCATTAAAGCTCTACTATTACAACCCTAACTTTATTTAACCAACCTCTAAATAAGTAAAATAGGTTTGCAGGACTCTTTTGCTATGGAGAAGTACACAGAAAGATCAAAGTATTTCCAAATGTATTATGGAAAATTACTTCTGTCTTCTAAAAGATTATATCCCTGTGCAGTTTCATACGATAAGGACCTGGATTAACTTTGTTCTACAAAGAAGGAAAGCCTGATGTATTATATGCTTTCCAATTGCCTCTGTAAGTGGTGTCAAAAGAACAAAGCATTTTCCAGAAGGAATGAAGTCGTATCTGTCCTCAGTGCTCCCTAGAGATCAAAAGAGTCTTTTAGCAGTTTTATTGGCAATCTTCTGAGGGCTTCAACTAATATTTCATTTCATAAGTGATGAGTGCCAGAGGGCGGAAAATCCTACTGTATACAAGTGAGTGACTGTCTATCATGATTTTTGAAAAATATTTTTTAACACGAATGAATAAAAACATTTCTGGTTTCTCCTAGTTTGTATACTGGTTTTTAGATTGTTTAGAAGTAATCACTCAAACCATTGCTTTCTTACTCAACCTAAAGTTAAATAAACAGTGCTAAAGTAGCATTCCATTTTTTGTTTGTTTTGATGAGAAAATGTACAAATAAAACTTTATTGGTACATTTGTTTCCTGCGGCTACTATAACAAATTACCACATTGGGTGGCTTAAACTAGAGAAATTTATTGTCTCAGAATTCTGAAAGCCAGGAGTCCCAGATCAAGGTGTCAGCAGAGTTACTTGCCCCTAGGCTGGGATGGAGAACAGGTTCTAGGCTTTGAGCTTCTGGTGGTTTGGGCAATTTTTGTGTTCCTTGGCTTGTAGACACTTTACCCCAATCTCTGCCTACAGCTTCACATGATGTCCTCCCTGTTTGCAGGTCTGTGTCCACATTTCCCCTTTCTATAAGAACACCAATCATATGAGATTACAGGCCAACCTCATTTAAACTATCACATCTGCAATGGCCCTATTTTCCAAATAAGGTCAACATTCTGAGGTACTAGGGGTTAGAACGTCAACATATAATTTTTTGTTTAATTTTATTTATGTATTTACTTATTTATTTATTTATTTATTTATTTATTGGCTGCATTGGGTCTTCATTGCTGCGTGCAGGCTTTCTGTAGTTGTGTAGAGTGGGGGCTACTCTTCATTGCAGTGCGCAGGCTTCTTATTGAGGGGGCTTCTCTTGTTGCGGAGCACAGGCTAGAGCGCAGGCTCAGTAGCTGTGGCGCATGAGCTTAGGCGCTCCTGGGCATGTGGGATCTCCCCGGACCGGGGCTCGAACCTGTGTCTCCTGCATTGGCAGGCAGCTTCTTCACCACTGTGCCATCAGGGAAGCCCCAACATATAAATTTTAAGAGGACGTGATTCAACCCATAACAATTGGGGAACTATTTTTAAGGGTATGCTTTCGTTTTATTTTTTTAAATTGAGAACCCCCCCCCCCCAGTTGCAATTGATGGTCTCCTTGTGACTCTTGGCTCCCCCAGTTCTCAGAGCCCCGCTTAGTTCTGGATCACCCATCCAAGCACAGGTCCAGGCAAGGAAGTCTTCAGTGGCAGAAGGTCCAACCTCTGAGAGCCGCCTAGTCCACAGGGGTCAGAATCTCAGGATCCTGGGACTTTCAGACCTGCTCCTTCAGTGGAGCTCTGCTCTCGCTTGGTGAGGCCACGATCACCCCTTGGTGAGGTCATCCAGTGCTTTCCTCCTGAGAGGCAAGATGGGAGCATTCCCAGTCAGGCCTGCACCATGCCAACATCTGTCTTTTTATTCCAAGAACTTTGTTCAAAATCAAAAAAAATCATTCTGTCTTGAACCAGGTGAATGTAAACATCACAGAGGAAAAAATATTTCTTCAGAGCAACTCCACAATAAATGGAAACTCCTCAAGTACAAAGTACACGTGTCCTTATTATTCAGCCTAACTTCAATCATTTCCATATCTCTTTCACAGGTTTCCTTCATAACTTGAAAAGATAATCCCCCACCCCTGGAAATGTTTGGATATTGAGGGTGCCAGCTTTCTTTCTTCCCAGGAGAGACTTTTCTGGTTCTTTCCTGAACACAGCAAGATGCTATCACTCTCCAGAGTTTCTTTTACTAAACTAGAATATTTTCTAGCTGTACTTCCTACTCTACCTTTAGCCACCCGAGTCTTTTTTAGTAACCATTTGATTACCTAGGGGTCACCAGCTCACCTCCTCCTGTTGCTTCTCAGCCTGTGCCCATTTATCTCATCCTCAACTGCCCAGACTTTCCCAGTTTTAGCTGAAATTCTCGAGTGCTGGGAACCCCGCCAGTTTTCAGCAAATCTGAAGGTCAGTCTCTTACTGTTAATTTACTCTTCATGTATTATATTTTAGTCCATAAATTGCCTAAATATTCCTGGCTTGCAGCTAAAGCAGAATTTAAATGGATACTATCCCTAAAACAAATAAACAAAAAAGTAAACTACACAGAAAATTAACCTGTTATTCCTTTCTTACAATTTTTCTGGAACAGCAGGAAGCATAAATCATGCTCTAGTTTCACCCTACTTGGACCTCCCTAGGGCTTCAGTCCTGATTCTGCAACTCTCCTGTGCATGTCTTCACTTGTGTCTGCTATAATCCTGTTCAAATCCAGACTGTTTATACCGCCCCCAAATCTCCAAGGGTCCCTTTTTTCCACCCAGAGCTCACTTGCTCTTGGGAGAAAGCCAAGAGTCATTTTTGACAGTTTCCTTTCTTCTCTCCTTATTAGTCACCCAACCATACTGATTCTTCCTTTCATAATAACAATAACTCATGTTATGTGATGCCTCCTGGGTTGCAAAGTGTTCTTATAAACCTTCATCATTGGAGTTTCATGGCTACCCAGGACAGTGGGGTGGTGAAGGAATGTTATCTTTTCATTTTATAGATGCAAAAGCCAACTCAACAATGCCAAGAGATATCAAGGTCTCACCATTAGTAAGTGGCAAAGTCTGGCACTTGAACTTGGATCCCCTTCCCCATACTGCTGCTTCTTTTGAAAAGATTCTGATATCCATTCCTTGAGTATGTGTGTTCTCAATTCTGCCACCCTAGACAAGGGTGTCACCACCTGCCACCCAGATTATCTGACCCCTAGCTGGTTTCCCTGCCTCTAGGCTGTCTCCATTCAAGCAATCCTACATAGGAGAACCACAAGACCCCCAAAACACTGATCTCACCATGTCCCTGCACTGTGATAAACCTCCAGTCACTCCTTACCACACGCTGGATGAAGTCCCAAATCTTCTGGTACCCAAACTCTTTCCAAACCTTTGCCTCATCTTTTTTGCTTGGTCTCATCCATGATGACTCTCAAACATGAACTCTTAATCCATCCTTGCCACAGTAGCCCTGAGATTGCCCCTTATAGACAAAGTCACATCCACCCTCATTGTCAAGTCTACTTTTCGTGGACTGTCCCTGTCCCTCCTCTGAACAACCCAAACCCTTTTAGTTCAACTCGAGGTCCACTTCCTCACAAGGTCTCAGTCAACAACTCCAGCCCCCTTTCATGTCCACTTTCAACCAAGTCCTGTAACATTTTTGCAGATACAGATGGGATCAGTCAATACCCACTCACATCCCTCCTAGGGTGCTTTTATCTGCAAAGCTAAGATCCACATTCCCCAGACTCCCTAGCAACATGGGTTCTTTCTGTTGATGAGCTATGTTCTGTCATGCAGATGCACCCAGGGGAGACTTGGAAGTGAGCCCCAGGAGCAACCACAGGTGAGGACATGTATCTCCTTGATTATCTGCGGTGATAATGGTAGCAGCAACGAGGCTTCTGCTAGGACAACCCCAGGATGTGAGTGGGTTTCTCCTGGTGTGTGTAGAGGCATGATTCTCTGAACCTCTTAGAATTTCCACAAACTACCCAGTACCATGTCACTTACGTGGCTACAATTAGATAGACTGAATTCTGCTCTCTGTAACTAAGAATTTTGGGGCATACCCTACAATGTTGCCCTCATTTTGGTGCTCCATCAAACACCACCTATGTCACAACCATTTCATGTAAATATTTTGTTGGCCAGGCACTCATTCCCAAGAGATGGTTGTAGCTCTTCTGCCTTCACATCTACAAGGAGAAACACCAGAATCATCTCATGCCAAGGATGTTATTGGGCCATGGTGGCTGCGGCAGAGATTTTGAAGAAATGAAGAGTAAACCCTAAGACATCAACCTGGAATACTCTCCCAGGAATCTACTTTTTCGTTCCTCTCTTGAATTTCCTTCTGAATTGTCTTCTTTGGCAATCCATGTGGCTGGGGAGTGAAAAGGGGCTGGAGATGCCGTCCATTTAGCAGGGGTTTCCAGAATAAGAAAAAGCCAAGCAGGAAATGGGGCAGGACCCAAGTGAGAGCCTACCTTAGGGGAGATCATACAACCAGGTTCTGTCCAGAGAAAAGGTGACCCCTATCCTGGGTCACCTCTAATCCAGTTTAACTCACCAAGGATAGAACTTCTTTAGAGATGTTTACTCCCAAAGCCCTGGGCAGCATGCCTCATGCTTTCCTCTGCTTCTCTTTTTAGTGACTGTCTTTCTGGGGACCTTGCAGAGTTGTAGAAAGTAAAGAAGGGAGTCAAGAATTCTGCTCCTGGTCACCCACAGTCATAACTAATATAACTGGCACTTGTCTCTCTAACTAAAGGATAACCACCAAAGGGCAGGAAATATGTCCTCTGCGTCCATCATATCACCTTCTGCTATCCACTAATTGTCTCAATACTTGCTGAATAAAGGTATGAAGACTTTACACCTTAAAAACTTCTCCCAGAGTCAGTTTTCCTTTCTCACTTGCAGAGAAGGCCTCTCCTGGCATCATGTACTTCAGAAACTAAGAAATTTAATGCATTCCATCTTCACTCCATCCCATGGCCTGTAAGAACTATGTCACAAAATCTTGTGACATCCAAAGTTTTGCATATAGCTTGTGGTACACGTATGCTGAGATTCCAACATAAGAAGAAAAACTATAACAGATTTTTTTTCTAGTTATAGAAACAAGATATCCAAACCATATATAAACAACTAAATGGGAAGACAGCCTTTTTAACTGATTTATATCAGAGCAAAAATTAAAATATTTGCATGAATCTAGTGTTATTTTACCATTTTTACTTAATTATGATTATTTAATTACTATGAATTCTGTGAGTTAGGAGTAATTCATTGAATTACTGTAAATGAAAATACGATTGCAAGAAAAGCCTTTTTTTGTTATATGCATCCATTGACTGATAGCTTCCATTGAATGTTTAACAATACACAGAACATTTTAAAAGAAAAAGAGAGTTAAGAACAAAACACACATTCCCGATGGTTGGTTTCACTTGTAGCTCTGCGTACTGATGGAAAACCTGCTTCATGTCATAGAAAACTACTTCTCTAAGCACTTGCGATGCACTAATTGATCTTTTAATTGGTTCAGTCAACACTTGAGTCTTTGCACACAACACATTCTAATTGCTACAAGCAGATGTAGTGGCGCTCAGATCGTTGAAGAGAAGACAGGGTATCCAATCAACCTCTACTTGGACCAGTCGCTGGCAAGAGAAGTGTGGTCTACACCAATGTGTTGAGACACTGGCACGCATGAAAACAAAAACACTTTATTCTCCCATCAGTGCAAGAATTTATATAGAAATGCATCTCAGGAATCATTTCATGGTGTACATGTATATCAAATCATCATGGTGTAAGCCTTAAATGTATACCATTTTAATTTAGAAATAAACAAGTAAAACCTCAAAGTCAAGGGAGGGGGAAATGGTACAAACTGGTACATGGGAAATATACATCAACCAAACTTATTTAAATCTATTTTTTTCTGAAATAAAAAAAAAGTTAATTTGCGCTTACTCCCTTTGTCCCTCCCTGTCTTTTGTACCCATAAGACTTTAGTCCATTTACTTGTTATCAGGCTACAGCTAGTTGCAGGCTGGAAACTTTCTCTTTGCTGTGCTGTAACTCTGGGTTTGGGACACATCACTCATCTGTACTGTGGAGGAGTTTATGTCTAAAAGTCACCGCTATCTGATAAATGTTTTTTTCAAATTAAACAATAGGAAGCAATCCGTGTGCTGTTAGAATAAAGCAAGATTTCTCAACTATTGATGTTTCAGGACACAAAATTTTTTGCTGTGGGAGCTGTCCTGTGCATTATAGAATGGTTGGCAGCATCTCTGGCCTCTACCCAATGGAAATGCTAGTAGTTCAGAAATATCCCCTAACCCTTGACCAACAAAAGATGCCTTCAGACTTTGCTAAATGTCTGGAGGGAAACTACTTCCACTGAGAACCACTGGAGTAAAGATGCCGCATGTACACAGATCAGATACTTCCCTACGAATCCGCACAACTGAGGCTTATTCATTTTTTATTGAACAGGATCTATCCACTAATCCTACACTTTCTGGACACCTCATCAGAAACCAAACGGAAAAGAAAACAAAAAGTTGATCTAAAGTGTCATAAAGACAATGACAACAAACGCTTACTCCTAAGTCATGTGGCTCTGAAGGGATCCTCTGAGACTATTTCACCAAACTTTGCATATGTCACTCACCGTCCATCATTGAAGGCTACTTACTCTGCTAAGGTACTTGAACTTGTAGTTTTATGAATGAAGCCTATGAGAATTTGCAGGAGTCAGTCTCTCACCAATAACGATTATGCAGGTATAAAGCATCCTCTCCAATTTAGAGACAGAAGTCACTGAGAAGAGAGAAGATTCCTTCCTTCCTTCCTTCCCCCCTTCCTTCCTCCCTTCTTTCCTCCCTTTCTCCCTCTCTCCCTTCCTTCCTTCTAGTTTCTTTCATTCCTCTGAATAAACATCAGTTTCCTAACTAAATGCCGAATTTAATAATTTTATTAAAACTTGAGTTTAGCAATTGAACAAGGATTTGTTTTTGATTTAATATAGTCAAGGCAGCAATCTTAAAAGTCTATGGTTAAATCTTTTCAATTTTGTTTATAAGAATGTGTACTTAATAAGAAAGACAGACTTTCATTGTTGGCTCCTTAAATAACTAGATAAATTCACTCACACACACACAAACACACACACACACACACACACACACAAGAATTCTGGGCCATCCCAGTACTTATAACTATTTTAAAATATTTTAACCTCATACACCAAACATCCCAAAATTGAAATTAGCACTCTGAACTTCACAAATAATGTGGAGGACCTCTCTATTAAGTTGAAAACCATTTCTTTAGAGTTCTCCATGAATCAACCCCACCATGCCCCCACCAGTGCGAGCTCCCTGACAGGTGTACAACTGCACCACTTCTGAGGCCTTCCGGAGGCATCACCTAATTCCATTCTGTTGACCTTGACTGGTTAGAATCCAGTTCTGCCAGTGCAGCTTGATGAATCCTCCTGGGCTCCATTTCCCTGATTGTAATATATGAATTCACTTCACCGAGCCCACCCCAAAGGGCACCTAGTAGAATTAACATGATGGTGCACACAAAGCACTCAGCACGGGGCTGGGCACATGGGCGGCACTCAAAAAACACTAGCTGACATTGAACATTAATTTGCTTCGATACTGCGTCCTCTGTTCATTGATTGGCATCAGCACCGTTAGTGCCACTGTCATCCTGGGCAAACGACACTCCCATGGCTGCCACTTTTGTGACACTAAGCCTCTGCCACCTTGCCTCATTCTTTGTATTTACAGAATTTGCTCTGTGTCCCCAACTTTATCATAAGTGACTTCAGGATGGGGTGGGAATCATGCCTGGTTGATACAAAATAAACCTTACAGTCAGTGCAGGGTGCAGAAGGAATGCCCAAAATACGTATATTGTTTGGGTCTCTGTGCAGAGAAACTTTGCTCACCCTGACATTTCCAACAGAAGGGAGCTCACTCTCTGTGTGCACTGCATGTGCAGGAGCTTTCACACCTGATCTTGTGTAATCCTGGCACACACTTTTTTCTCCCCATTTTATGGAGAGGACAGGGGCTGACTGAGGAGAGGGGCCTGTGAGTCAGAGTGTAAGTGGTAGAAGTGAGGATTGAAACTGCTTGGTCTTGCTCACTCCTTACCTTGTGCCAAGAACTGTTCTAAATAATCCACATTTCACTTCTTTAATTTCACAACTACTCCATGAAGGTTACTGCTTTTATCCATTTTACAGATGAGGAAACTGAGGCCAAGAATTTAAGCACGCGACCCAGGCTCTCCACCCCTGCTCCCTACGTGCTGCCTTTGTCCGTCCCAGGATCTGTGTTCTTTCTATTCGATACTTAACATCGTCCCCTTGAATCTAGCGTACAGGATGGTGGCTGCAGTGTCTCCCACCTGCACTTTGCACCAACAAAAACAACAAAAAGGGAACTAAAGATTGTGCCCCTCAACCAGGGAAAGGGTAGAACAAACAGATTAGCATCATTTACCTTTATGTCACTCTTGAGCTTACTGTTTCCAATGTTCATGAGTTCTCCTGCTGGGAGTAATAAGGAGAAGAAGGGATGATGGGAACAGAAAGAGAAGTGGCGCGGATGTCAGGGCCAGAGGGAAGGCTTAGAAATGAAACTGCTTCCAGGAGAAAAGAAAGGAAGCTGAGGGAAGAGGCAGTCAAGGTGAGACTTGCATCTAGCCTCAGCCTTTAGTTCTTAGAGGGTGGGGCTTCTCAGAAGGGCAGTGTTGCTGTTGGTGGCCAAGATGTAGCAAAGGCAGGCACCTGGGGGGTGAGAGGTGAGCTTAAGAAATCACTACAGCTATACCATATTGGTTAATGGGATATTAATTCAAGTCTTTTTCCCCTCTCCTTTATCTTTAAGGTAAATCCAAGCTACTCTACCTCTTTGGGTCCAGCAGTGACCAGCTCTGGGTAATAAAGTCAGGAAGTGCTGACCACACTGGGTTAGAGAATCCGGCTCGGGGATGCTAAACGCCAGAGGGCATCATTCTCTGGGCAACAGGCAAAGGGAATCTACAGTCATCTCATGGAAACTGCAGGAAAAGGCAGACTGGGAAAGATTCATTAGAACAAGGAAACATGAAGACAAACTAACATCACATGTATAAAATGTCATTAATACCATGTTTAATGTACCGTATACACCACACAGATGAACTCAAGATATCTAACATATGTGTGTCTCTCTAGGTATATTTCCTTGCACGTGTACATATAGGTGTTTATACACCCATATATTTCCTACCTCTGTCCACAGCAAAGGCCAAGAACCAAAGTCACCCCAGTAGCATGAGCACACTTAGTACTCAGATCTTGTTTCCAATACCATTCCCCGGATTTGTTCCCTAAATCGAATGAAGCGTCTTCAGAGAAATAGCTAATTCTAAGACAGGGGCAGGAAAGGGTCCAAGTAAGAAAGTGCTGGGAAGTAAGAAAGTGATCAAAAAAATAATGGGAGACAAGAGTCTCCACAAGGACACAAGAGTCACTTGAAGAGGCTCCACTGGCAAACCTGGGAGAATTTGAACACCAAAATAATGAGGTAGAGTAAGGAATGATTGAAAAGCGGGAATTCATGGTACATACTGATAATAAGCAGATGGATGGGGGCGCAGGGGTGGTGCTCACTCATGGTGGAATGACTCGTAGATGGAGAGGGAGTACAGGAGGTGGAAACAATCAGGACCTTGCAGCCAACACAGTAAAGACTAGATCAAGCAAGAATCATCAATAGATTCTAAATCTAGGGGAAAATTTTTTTAATTTTAATTTAATTTTTATTTTATATTATAGTTGATTTACAATGTTGTGTTAGTTTCAGGTATACAGCCAAGTGATTCAGTTATACGTATACATGTACCCATTCTTTTTTAGATTCTTTTCCTATATAGGTTATTACAGAATATTGAGAAGAGTTCCCTGTGCTGTACAGTAGGTCCTTGCTGGTTATCTATTTTATATATAGTAGTGTGTGTATGTTAATCCCAAACCCCTAATTTATCCCTCCCCCCACCCTGACATTTCCCCTTTGGTAACCATAAGTTTGTTTTTGAAGTCTGTGAGTCTGTTTCTGTTTTTTTAATGGGGAAAAATTTTGATGAGGGACAGGATATATGCATGATCTTAAAATGTCATCCTACTGACTGCTTACTAGTTGCAAGGAAGAGAAAAGTAGTCCTTAAATAGTGGAGATGTCAAATGCTACATTAACTAGATGACCAATGAGGCTAGATGACCACCGCATATCCCCAGACTTGGTACCCTGAGAAGGACACAACAACCCCTACGCAGTCCCTCAGCATGGAATGCATCATCACCTGAATCTAATCACAAGAAAACATCAGAGAAGCCCCAAATGAGAAACGTGCAAAAAAAGAAGTAGGGCTGCGGGGCAACTGTATTCTTCAAAATATTAATGTCCTCAAACACAAAGAAAGCCTGCGGAAATATTTCAGATTAAATAGAGAGGCTGAAGAGACAGGACAACTAAATGCAATTTCTGACCCTAGAGGGATCCCATACTGGAGGTAAAATGCTTTAAAGGACATCACTGGGTCAATTGACAAAACTGGAACACAAATGGCAGATTAGATAAAACATTTTATCAACATTAAACTTGCCATAGTTGATAACTGTACGGTGGTTATGTAAGAGAATATCCCTATTCTGAGGAAATACACAACGAAGAGCTTAGGAAGGAGTAAAGAGCTGTGATATATACAACTTAGCCTCAAATAATAGAGAAAAAAAGGTATGTGTGTGTAAACGCATGCATGAGTGTGTGTGTGTGTGTGTGTGCGTAGAAAGAACGAGAGAAAGAATAGGATAATAAAGCAATTGGGGTTAAATACGGTGGTAAAGAATACCTGCATTATTTGCATTTTTGCAACTTGTTTTAAGTATGAAATTATTTTCAAATAAGGTTTGAAAATAATACTTACACCACCTGAGTGTATCTGGAAATGGCTGCAATGCTGAGGACCTCATGCATAAGTATGTGTTTATCAATTTGTCATTTTTGATGTTTTAGGACACATTTTAGTTCACCAGAATTTTGACTTCCAAACCTTGCCTCCTGATGGGCTGCATCGGAATCTGCTGAGGTGCACATAAATAATGCAAATTCCAGCCCCCCAAAGTCTGATATAGAAGATTTGAGATAGGTGTAGGAATCTCCATTTTTCAAACAAACACTGAAAAGAGAAACATGCACCTGTCCTTGCATATGTAAGCAACACTTTCTTTAAATTGTAAACTTTTTTTGTGTGTTTGTGAAACAGCATCTCAGTGGAGTCAATCCCTCACGCGCATGCCCTGTGCTCGTTCCCCATACCACCACCTCACCACAGGCTGCCAACGCTTCGTCCACAACATGTCCAATATGGCTGCAGGAAACCTGGGTCTAGGGCATCTTGGGACAGCATCTCTCTTCCAGGCTTCCTGCTCTGTCCTGTGGATCGCTATTCCACCTGGGCTCCTAATTACCCCAGGAATCAAAGCTGAGCTATAATCATAACATCCAAGCTTAGCAAGTAAATAAACTAGCCTCACCCAGGAGTTCATTTTCTCCTTCTAGAGGTCCCAGTGATTCTAAGTGCACCAGTTTGCCTTTCCTGTTTGTTCTTTCTCTTTTATCAAACCATCTTGATGTGGTGAAGAGAGATGCTACCTCGACTTCATTTTAGCAATGTGTTCATCTCATCCATCTATCTGAAACATCTGTGAAGTATGAGGCAAAGATCGTTTTGCAAGAGCAACTATCATCTCTTCTTTTAAACTTATCTCTAACTGCCCCCTGGGCTTGCTTGAAAAACACTGTTATTCTAAAAGGCAAAATCACCTTAATGTGTTTTTTTCTCCACACCAAGTAGCTCGTAGCCATCCTCAAAAAATTTTTTAAAAAAGCATGTTATTTTCTTTATTTGAAGTCTTCATTAATTGGTTAAATCCTAGGCCCATGTGATTTCAATGTTGGTATCTCTAAATTCAATCCTTAAAGGAACAAAGAAGCATCCAAGTATTTACTAAAGCATCAACTCAAACGGCATCGCCCTAAGTTGCTTTCATGGCTGTGAGCTTGTCACTCACAGGTGTGCCAGGCTGCTTGGCCTCGTAGTCACTGAACCTTCTGTCTTGTGGTGCAGAAGTTTTCAGCTCAACTAATCAAAAGTCAATAGGCATGAGAAGAAGCGAGAGAGTAGCACAGACATATATATACTACCAATTGTAAAATAGTCAGTGGGAAGTTGTTGTATAACAAAGGGAGTCCAACTCGAGGAGGGAAGATGCCTTAGAGGACTGGGGCAGGGAGGGTGGGGGGGACTCGAGGGGGGGCGTCAAGGAAGGGAGGGAATATGGGGATATGTGTATAAAAAACAGTTGATTGAACCTGGTGTACCCCCCAAAAAAAAAAAAAAAAAAAGTCAATAGGCTGGCCTTAGATGAATCAAAACTAAAAGGAATTTTCCTGATTTGTGCATACATTTGTTATATAATACCTGTTTGAAAAAAAATGATTTCACTTCTTAAATGTGGTGTCAAATTCCCCCACAAGCAATAAAAAGTCAAAATTCCCATGTTTCATGAAAGAACACCAATCATGCCTCTACCCAGGAGTCCCCAAAGTGTGAGGACCACTGACTAAATTACATCACTGCCTACCTGCTGGAAACTGGAAGGTTGATATTTGCTTCAGAAATCCTTTGATCAATGAAATCAAATAGGAAAAGAGAGGTTTTTTTTCTAAAGCTTCCTTAGGTGTAAACAGTATATTTAATTATCCAAATGAAGCTGAATATTCTCTCATTGCTCCTATTTTTGAAATAGATCATGATGCAGACTATTTGCTATCTTTTTTATTTGGCTAAAAGCAGTTATGAAATGACTCATGTCTTGTTGGCTTGCAGACTGGGCTTTGTTGAGTCTGCAGCATTTCTAGAGGGAGCCTCAAGGGTATCTCAGAAGGAGGGAGGGAACTTATCTGAAGAGCTGGGAATTCACCCCTCATCTACCTTCTAGCCAGAAGCTCATGTGACAAGTCATTGTCCTAAACACTCTATGTGCATTAACCCACTTGCTCTTATAGTAACACTGAGTTAAGTACGATGTTTCCCCCACTTTAGAGATGAGGTAACTGAGGCCCTGGTAAATTGACCTTGCTCACACAGCTGGTAAATAGAGAAGCCAGAAGTGAAATTTAGATGCTTAGACTCAGGGCCCATGTTTAGCTGTCAACTCATATCTGAAGAAAGGGTTCAAAGGCCAAAAATATACAAAAACTACTACACTAAATGAGGCCAGAAGTGACACCCTTAGACTAGAAATTGGAAGGAAAGGCTCAAGATAACATGCTGTGTGCACATGCCCTTGCACATAGACACACATGTGACCATAGATGGGAGGTTGCTATGAGGGAAATGGAATACTACAAGAAGGCCTAAAGATACATATCACCACTTTACATAGTGTTCAGACTTGTCTGAGGACATATAGTGCAACAGTGGGGCTGGGGCTGCCTAAAGGGGATTTGCATGCTGCAAAGAAAAGAGCCTGTGCTAATGGAAATCAAAGGCAAGCAGGCAAGGCTGGCTTGATCCCTGGGCCTGAGTCATTAGCAGGCTCAAGTCACTCTGGTGTCACATGGTATCTGTTTTCACTACAAGCTTTGTGACATAATCAGCCAGTGTTCAGGCTGTCCTGCTTCAGTGACCCTCTAATGGCACGTACCATATAAGGACCATGGGGAAAGAAGTTTCTCTGTATTTCACAAAGCTCCTTGGGTGAAGAGGGCCCCAGAGCTGTGGGGATGCTGGCCTGCCAAGCAGCTATGGACTGAAGGACCCACAGCACAGGTGCTGGTACCCAGGAGAGTCAGCTGTGTCCAAGGGAACTGGCAGGCCTGTTGGTGACAGCAGAGAGCAAGCAGCATCTGGTGTGTCTGAGAACACCACCGTTCACTCAGAAATACCTAGGGGAATTTAAGGAGGGGACTAGGGATGAGGGCACTAGGAAATCTCACCTGTGGTGGGGGTGGGGATGCAATAGCAAAATATAGTGTTTTATTATCATTATGGGTTGTCCTCCAAATCCATATGTTGAAGTCCTAGCCCTCATGACCTCAGAATGTGACCTTCTTTGGACATAGGGTTGATACAGATATAATTAAGTAGTTAAGATGAGGTCATACCAGAGTAAGGTAGGCCCTAATCCAACATGACTGGTGTCCTCATAAAAGGGGTAACTTTGGACACAGACACGCACACAGGGAGAATGCATGAGAGATTGAAGTGACACATCTACAAACCACCAGAAGCTAATAGAGAGGCAGTCCTCCTCACAGCCACCCAAGGAATCAATCCAGCCAACCTCTTGATCTTGGACTTCCAGACTGCAGAACTATGAGACATTTCTGTTGGGTAAGTTTCCCAGTCTGGGAGACTTTGTTACACCAGTGGTAGCAAACTGACACAACTATAACATAGCCGCATGTCTACCCTCAGGCTGTTGTGACCTGGTCCTCCAACACTTGCAATTATAAGACCATCTTGAAAACTGAGGCTCCTTAAACTCATCACCAGGACCTGAATGTAGTACATAGCAAGTAGTCTAACAAGTAATTCCTCCCAGGAATAGGAATACAAGTTTCCTGTTTTCACCAGAGTGAGAAGGTCCTGTTCCTTCAGGGGTGAGGCCAAAATCCAGTTTTGAAGAGCTAGATTTTTCCTGTTAAGCTGAGTCTTTCCTCTAGGGTCACACATTTTTTCACAACCAAGAAAGTCTTATTATTCCCTTACTTGGGAGAGAGGCAGTGCCCCTTTGCTCAACCCTTTTCCCACTTAGATTGTGGACATCTCAGTCTCATATTTATACTTCTTTATAAGCTCATTGTATGGTAGGCACTGAAAAATATGTATTCTTGAGGATGTTGATGAGATGATGGGCATAGTCACAATAATGATGGAAATTAGCCATTTCCTAGTCATCTACACTTCACCGTGGGGTTGGGTAGAGCCCTGACACCTCCACTGAAGTTGCTCCTATCCCCTTATCCAACTTCCAAAGTCACTTATAAAATTTGTACTCAGACACTGGTATAGTATTTGTTGCAATAAGACTTTAAAATATCTGGTATCAAATAAAAATATGAACATATTTAAAGTAGTCATTGGAAGACTTGCTGGCCTCAGAACATTGGTTTAAACTACTTTTTGTTATATGAGAACATTGAACAATCCCATCTCTTGCAATGTAACTTTCACTGGTGTTTTAGGGAATGTTATTCCAATTTTCAAAAATTTTGTAACCAAGGATTTATTTGGTGTCTTTTGTATGCCAAGCAGTGTGTAATGGAGAATAAAGAAACTCAATACATGGCTTCCGCTTTAAAGGACCTTTCTTAGCAAGCAGGGCAGCATCTCAGGACAAGAGAAGCAATAATGGCTAAATAAGCCGAGATGCTGAATTTTTCAAGACTAAGAGCTCAAAGGAAGCGTGCAATCCTCAGAGACAGAGAACCCAAAGCAAACTTACAAAATCAGTGTTGTTTTGGCTGGAGATTCAGCTTGGCTCAGATAATTCATTTCACCTCTTGGTTTCTAGTTCAGAAAAGGAAAATGTCACTGATATTAGAAAGTGCACACAAATAAATCTTTAAAACATGTGCATTTATTACTGGTCAGCAAATGTTAATTGTGACCAAACTTTTACTGACCAGGTGGACACCTGTTGGCTTGGCCTACTTAGCCCTCACCTGAGTCTGCTCAGGCTGCCGTAACAAATACCATAGGCTGGGGGACTTGGACAAGCTGTATTTCTCATGGTTCTGGAGCCTGAGAAGTCCATCAAGGTGCTGGCAGATCCAGTGTCTGGTGGGGCCCTCTTCCTGCTTTGCAGATGGCCATTTTCTTGCTGTATCCTCACTTGGTGGAGAGAGAGATCATCTCTCTCATATATCTTCTTATAAAACATTAATCCCATTTATGAGGGCTCTACCCTCATGACCTAATCACCTCCCAATGGCACCACCTCCTAATACCATCACTTAGTGAGTTAGGGCTTCAACATATGAATCTTAGAGGGACACACATTTTCAATCCACAGCAGCATTTACTTCCCTGGTGTTTGTTGTTACAATGCACCTCCTACCCTTTGGAAACCACCTCTTTTCCACTCTCAGACTAAGCACACTGGCTGAGATGGACCCCATCCATCCTGGCTTCCATGTGGGTGCCTGACAGTGTTCTGGCCAGAGTCTGCCATGCCTTGGGCCACAGTAATGGGTTTAAAACCAGCACATTTTTGTCTATTTGGAACCAAGGCTTTTTTTGGAAGATGCAGTGCTGTACAGCAGGCATTTACATACTCTCTTCATCTGCCAGTTGATGTATAAGGTATTGAACTCCTGGTAAAGTATGATATAATGCAATGATATTAAAAATGAAATTTATATAGTGATATTCAAAACTATTATATTGATGACTTGGGAGGGTTTAAAGAAGTATTTTAGAAATGTTTTGAATGTAGTACCTTATAGGCTGATTTGTAAAGATTTTAGATCCAGCAATTGTAAATCACAGGGCTATTTCAGCTGGTTTAGAAGGTCACTGAAAACTTTCAGTAGATGTAATTAGTAACAGTTGTGGTCATTTTCTACATATTGAAATCACTGGAAACTATATCAAGTGCCAAATCATTGAAATATTTTGAAGAATGTGTCAAGCTTCATTATATTTTATAAAATACTGTCATTAAATGTAATTAAAATGGTCCAAACCTTATTAAAACTGCAAATGTCAGTATTTCAGCAAAATGTTGTATAATTTTCTCAAAAACCAAGACTCCATCGCCTCTAAATTTATTTTTCTTGGGGGCTATATGGTATATTTCCTATATGTAAACAAATAAAAACAGTGATGTCTGTGTCAACATGTTATTAGAAAACACCAGCCATCTGTCTACCCTCCCAGTCTTATTAAAATGAAATTTGATCAATTAAATAAATCAGATTAAAAATGCGTTTTTAAAAAAGTTAAATTATATCTTTTAAAATCAGGGCTAAAGAATTATGTTTTATATGTGAGTACTGTTGCTATGTTGAAAGCATTGCTATTTCTTGATAATAAAGAAAAAAAGGCAAACGTTATGTCTGGGTCAGAAAAAAAAAGAATAGATTCTGATGGTGATGTTGACAAAGTAAGTAATCTTAAGTAGCCACACTGTTGTAGCTTATGCACTGCTAGACTCCCCGCTGTGAAAGCCCTTGGGACTGGGACCATTTTTAAAGGCTCTGGAGTGACCAGAACATTAGCTAATTTCAGAGAGTACAAAATGAAACACTATCTATGAATTCCAATAAGTATTGTCTCTGAAGATGACTTCTCAGAACTGCGGAACTCTTTATGGAGATTTTAGCTGGGATGATGGTGCCTGTAAGTAATCTCGCCCCAAAGCAGTTCATTTTCAAGAACACACTTACATCACTAATTGTTCTCACTCAGAGAGCTATTTAGTGCTCCCAGATCCTCCAGCCCCTCCCCTCTCCTCCCCTGCTTCCCAATGTCCATCTTGTCTTCTAATAAGAAGGCTCTGAGGCAGCGCTAAAAGGCAGCCCTGCCCTTGCGTCTCCCAAAAGGGGATATGGCACTGCAGATGGGGCTCTTCCTTAGTGAGAAACAAGGTTGACTAAGACTTCTGGTAAATCTCTGAAAGTGTAGACAGAGCATCTTAAAACATGGTGACTGATCATGATTCAGTACGGATGTAAGTGACAGCAGTTACCCAGCGCTAAGGCAGAATTATGAATCATTATTCTTTAAAAAAAAATTTCTAAAGGGAAAACTTGAATTCTCTGAATAGATTCTCTAACAATTAAGAAAAAAATCAACTCTAAACCAAATGAAAATGTTCTACCCCAAAGAAAGGACAGCCATTGATATTGGAGAGTTTATTTGCTCTTAGAGCTCTCAAAGGTTAGAATTCCCAAAGATGATTGATTTGGCTCTTTCAATTTTGGTGAGAAGGGGAAAAAACTGCTTGGAGTACCTGAGGAAATGTGATTGGGGAGTCCTTTCAAAGGCTGTTTTAATTAGTCAATATTACAGACTTAAAAACTTTTAAGCTTCCTAGCATTTAAAGGAAGGAAATTGATAAATTGGGTGGGGACTAAAACCAAGAATTTTTGAGAAAAGAGGAAAAAGGGTATCTTGCTTGGGATCACGGAAAGGCATCGAATCGGTAAAAACTGAGTGTGAGTTCCTTTCTTGCCCTTTTACGTTGCATCCTAACATGTTACTTATCTTCTTTGTGGTTCAGAGCTCGGTTTGGGGAATCAAACTGCTTTAAGGATGCTGTGTTCTCCACGCAGGGATTATATACATTCTAGCACAGGGCCTCCATAAAGAGATATGTGAATGAACACTACCCTGAAACAGAGGGTGCAGGTCTGGAGTACACAGACACACACAGACACACAGACACACACACACACGTGAATTTAGGTAATGCTGTGAGCCATATCTTGCCTAGAAATTCCCACTTTCCATCAGCCAATCACAACTAAAAGAAAGGTTGGTCGAGCATCATCAGAAAAATGAATGCTTATTGATAAAGCAGCTTGTGTTCAGTTCTGAGACTCCAAGAGACAGCTCCTGCCCCGGGTCTTACCAGTCAGCAGGGGAATGACACAAAGCCTTGGGAATATCCACAAGGGACAGCCAGGCTCAGCACTAACTGCAAAGACAAGAAGTACATGCTCTGGGAATTTGAGGGAGGAGAGAGTGCAAGGAGCTGCATTAGACAGCGTCATTCTAAGGAGATCTTTGTAGTAAAACTTTTCATTTTGATATAATTGCAAAGTTACAGAAAAAATTACAGAAACGGTGCAAAGGGACTTCTTCATACCGTCACTAGATTTCCAAACTCTCAATATTTTATCATTTTTGTTTTGTCATTTTCTATCTTAAGAATCATATAAATTACAGATAAGATGCCTCTTTATCAAATATTTCAGTGCGTATTTCCTAAGAAGAAAGATATCCTCTTACATAAATTCAGTGCAATTAGCAAAATCAGGAAACGATTATTGATATAACGCTAGTATCTAAATTTGGAGATGATTTTTTAACTGCCCCTGTGGCATATTTTGGCCTATTCCATGAGTTTCTGTGCCTTTGAAAGGATGCAAGAGAAGACCCTCATTCTTAGACAGGTCTTGGGGGATTCCCAAAAGACAGAATCAAACCATCTACACCTCTAGCCTAAGGAGTTTCTAAGGGGATGGCATTCCATTTTCTCAAAGGAAACACATTTTCAACTCATTCTTTGGCAGACTCCATTTCTTAAAATTCCCTCTGACAGCAAAAGTTTAAACAGTTAAGCTTCTGCCAGAAAAGTTGTCTAGCAGTTTTTCCTGTCCCCCTGCCCCTCCCAGGCAGCTTCCTCCCCCTCCCTGTCTGCCCCGTGTCTGACACAGAAGCCACATCAGACACCAGGAGAAGAAGCAGACTCACAGCCTGTCAACACATCCCTTGCAGCCTGACTCTCAGCAGGGTAGTTGCAGGGGGTCAGGAGCAGACAGGACGCTTCCAGCACGGGAAAATCCGTTACTATTTGCATCCAGGGAAGGCACAAAGCCCTCGCCTTGGTGGCCAGGTGATGGGAATTAGGCGTGAGCCCCGCTAAGAATAATAAGTGCCCTCCTGACTGACAAGCATCACCCCTCCTTAATTTGGGCTTTGCCACTGGAAGGCTCAAAATACCTGGCAACAGATATCTTTAGCTGTTAATCTGGGATTTTCATTTTCAAAGGACTTTTGAGCCTTTATATGCAGATGTTGAAATCATTTCAACATGCTTTCTCCTAACAGAGTTCAGTGTTATTAAAAAAAAAAAAAAGCTTCCAGCAGGTTTTTTATGCTTAGTAACAGACACATTTTAGAACTTGGCTCCTGGGACAGCCTGTTAACCAAGTACAATCATGTGATTTTTCTAATGACACTTCTGATTCTTCCAGAAATACGAACGGATGAACAATCTAATGATGAATTCCTGGAATGTGTGCTTTTCCAGAACTTTCTCACAGCCTAATAAAGTTTATTTCCATTAACCAAAGGCATAACATTTAGCATTTTCCAGCAAAAAATAAAAAGAATAAAGAATCCACAAAATGGAAGAAGCAAGGGTAAAATAAAACATTTTTGTGATGGTTTTATTCATGTTTAGTTGAAAATGAGAACTGGAGGCTAGATACTTCCTTGTAGCGCGACCCAAAACTCAGCAGCCCAGGTATTACCTGGCAGTTGTCAAAATGCAGGATCTTGGGCACCACCCCAGACCTGCCCAACCAGATTTTGGATTTTAACTCAGTGCCAGAGTGACTTACAGGCACATTACAGTTTGAGAAGCACTGTGATACACAGGTGTGCCACCCCAGCAAGGGTGGTTAATAGGTTAAAAGAAATTCCTGCAGAGTGATCAAATCACAGAGACAGGGTTAATGGAAGACGCATGGGAGTGTACTCTCTGAAGAGCTAAAGAGCTAATATCCCACTTGATTTTTCCAAATTAGAGTAGCCAGATTGAGCAAATAAAAATTCAGGACACTCGGTTAAATTAAAATTTTAGATCAGTATTGAGTAATTTTTTTGTATGTCTCACGCAATATTTGGAGATACTTATAATATAAAAATATTTTCAGAAATCCAGATTTAACTGGACATCTATATTTTGTCTGGTAACCCTATTTCAGAGTGTCTAGATTTTTCTAAAAGTGCTAAATATTTCCATATGCCTTATTTGTAAACCAGGCTAACGATAAAGGCCCACAAGGACTTGGATTTGTCAGTGAATCCTGGCAATTTCCAAAATCCCTGAAAGCATTTTTAGTTACATAAACACCCTCAAAACTTTTAAAAGAAATAACGTCTAAAAATCCTACTAACCTAAATAATAGTTTTCTTCAAGAAAATGAACATCACTGATTCTAACATTGTTACTTTTGAATTAATCATTTTTATGAGAACCAAAGAGGATCATCTAATCAAATCTCCTTTATAACGCCTGACATTCTCCCTTCCTCCTTCTGGTTTAAAGATGGCCACCAAGTCGGCCTGAAGAATTGGTGTCTTTTCTTTACTTGGTATAGTTTACAGTTTGCTGATTCAAAACTGCAGGTTCTAGTATGGAGGTTCTTTGAGAAACTACAAATGGAGTTACCATATGACCCAGCAATCCCACTACTCAGAGAACACCATGATTCAAAAAGACACATGCACTCCAATGTTCATTGCAACACTATTTACAATAGCCAGGACATGGAAGCAACCTAAATGTCCATCAACAGATGAATGGATAAAGAAGATGTGGTACATATATACAATGGAATATTACTCAGCTGTAAAAAGGAACGAAATTGGGACATTTGTAGAGTCGTGGGTGGACCTAGAGACTGTCATACAGAGTGAAGTGAGTCAGGAAAAGAAAAACAAATATCGTATATCAACACATATATGCGGAATATAGGAAAATGGTACAAATCAACTGGTTTGCAAGACAGAAATAGAGACACAGATGTAGAGAACAAACATATGGACACCAAGTGGGGAAAGTGGGGGGGGTGGTTGGGGTGGGATGAATTGGGAGACTGGGATTGCCATACATACATTACTAATAAGAAAAAAAATATCAAATTGTATGCTTTAAATATATGCAGTTTATTGTATGTCAATTGTATCTCAATAAAAGTTCTTAAAGAAAACAAAGAAACAAACAAAAACTGCAGGTTCTGTTTCTGGGAACTAGCAGAGTTTGTAGTTCTGTGGCCTCAAAATTTTACAGGAGGATAAACCAGCACTTATGCCCATCTGGTTCACTCTTAAACTATTGCTTCAGAAATGAGGTCCACGTGGAATTGCCTCAAGTTCTTCCTCCTGCCCTCTTCCCATAGTTAACTCTTCACATTGACTGGGAATAAAAAAGCAGAAACATTTTAACCCAAGAAAGCCAAGTGAAGCCAATAGTTATTCTCCTTCGCCTCTATTTTCTGAAAAATAATTTTTAAGGATAAAAGATCCCTTCTGAATGAAGGTTTTCATAGTAGACTTTGATGAACCTTGCTAATAAAACAATAAACGTTTCTCTCTTTACTAATTTGTATTTAGTTCTTTTTCTCCTTTTCTTTCTCTTTTTCTTTTCTTTCCTTTTTTTTCTTTTCCTTTCTTTTTTCCTTCCTTTTTTCCTTCCATGCTTCCTCTTTATCTATTTTTTTGCCTTTCTAATTTTTTTTTAATCTTCTTTCCTTCCTTGCTTTCTTTGTATCTAAGATCCATCTGTTTCTCCTATGGGCCTGAGACCAGAGCTCATCTATTTGATCTCACCGGAACCCAGGCAGTTAAGTGCTAATTTGGAACAGTCCTACTTCCTGTGACATGAAGGCTGCTCATGACCAGAGGAAACATTGGTAACTTACTGGGGCAAGAGGGGGGCGCCTCTCAGCTAAATTTGTAACCCACCAACCCACCCACACCCAGTCTATTAACTATTAACTTTTCCCCCTGTTGCAGACTAGGCAGTGACTCGGTGAACCTCTGCGCAGTCTCCCCATAGCCCTCCCACCCTCGCTGCAGGCTGCTCTAAGGAGGTTGAATGGCTTATAAAATTTATTCATTCTCATGACCTAGCAGTTTTGGTTAGATTCTTCCTAGGCAGGGAGATGATTCTTTGGTTTGTTTTGTGTCTTAAACACAGAGCAATTAACTCTGTGTTTGTGTTTATGATCAACTAGGTGTTCCATTTCTGAGACATAATATTTTAATTTATTCACCAAACATTTAGATGGCACTCACATGTTCCAGGCACAGGCGGATAACTAACTATAGATTCATTTAATAGCATAATAACCCAATCAGGTGGGTACTATGATTGTCCCATTTTACTGATGAAGAAACAGGTCTAGAGAGGTGAAGCAGCTTGCCCCAGGTCATGTACCCAGCTAATGACGGACGTGGAATATTGAACCCTAGTCCCATTTCACTCTGTTCCCTTTCCCCACATCATGATAGACAAACATTTCACACCGTCACCTAAGCCATCATCAGATTTCCAATATCCTTCTATTATCCTTCTAATCATTCTAAATTCTCTCAGAAAAACCTCCACCCTGTAGCACACCATTGTAGTTGCTGATGAGACTTTTTCACATATTTTTTTTAGCTCAAATCGTCATGTGAACACATCTGTAACAAGGTAGCCTCTTTCCCCATCACCAAAAATGAATGATCAGAGACTATAACATCCAAATAGCTATCTTCCAATACTCTAAAGTATTTTCATTGTTAATGACATTTAAGAGTAAGACATCCTAAAGTGCAGAAAATATAAGTTCGAAAACAACCTTTTACATTGTAAGGACAGAATGAAAACAAACAAACAAAATCTCTAAGGTCTAATGATTTCACTCAAATGGGAAACACAGATAATAAATGACCAGGGCCAATGACTGAAGTAAAATGCCCATAACATTCATAGAAAAGAAATGAATTCAAGCATGTGTTCAAAGACAGATAAAATAAAATTGAGAAAAAATGTAAAAGAATAGAAAGCCACAAAAATGTCTTTCTCTCAATGTTTATTTTTATACTAAATAGCACAATAATACCATCAATTGACTGTGATTTTCAGAACAAAACAGAATATTTTAAAGCAAAAAAAAAAAAAAATGACCCAGCCTTTAGTTCCTATGCAACTTACTAAAATCATTGGAACAAGTGGACTGCTAATTTTCTCTCTATTACAACAACAGAAACAAAAACTGGCAGAGAACAAAATGGTTCCCCACATTCAGCATCTACTCATCTTTTTTTTTTTTTTTTTGCAGCTGCTATTGAGATCAAGTTTAAGAATCCACCCTTTTAAGCCTCCTAGAAGTCTCTGAAAAATAAAAATAGGCAGAAAAGGATGATTATGGAGAACCGTGGGTGGGAAAACCATGTACCTAATTTGTTCCCGAAGTTTTGAGAGAAAGCAAGATGGTTATAATAACATATTTTGGCTGATTCATCTAAAAGGAGCGTGCCCAGCACCAAGTGCTGAGTAGCTGAGCTGGTGGTGACAGTTGGGTTAGCATTCTTGAAGCCAGATGTTCTGGGCCAGTGTCAGCTCCGAGCTTCCTGATACACTGTACATTCTTAAGATGATGGCTTAGAAGATTTTTTGCAGAGCTGCAGATAAGGGGGAGAGTTGCATGGAATAGCACTGAAAACTGAAGGCTGTCTTAATTTAGTTAATTGTACCATCAAAAGAATTGGATTTTTCAGAGAAAAGAGGGTTTTCCTACAATACTGAGAAGACCTTGTCTATTCCTGACCACCAGATGAGTGACACAAGGTTGTAAAGTATCTCCAAGTTAATTTCATCTATGTTAAGATTTAATGAATGGTTTTATTTTAGACCACTGTCAGTCGTGGAGCTCTTCCTTCTCAATGCAGCTATGAGACACCCAAGAAGGCATCCAGGTATTAGCACCTTATCATAGGAAGAAAAGCTAAACAACCCCTACAACTACCTTCTTCCTGGAAGCCAGGGATACATATTGGAATTTCCACACCTCTGACTTGGCGTGAATTGCAGCTTCAGGGATAGTTGCAAGAGGTAGATTGATGCAACGGGTAGGTCTCCCAGCCCCAAACCTACCGCCTCCTCTTGTTTCTTGTAATCTCCATAATAGAAGACAACAGCTTTTTGTTTCACAATTATTGAAGCAATCACAAAACTAATACCCGTGAGAAAGGTTACGCTAACGCTAGCAATCCCACGCTAGTTTCAGAGATCCATTATTTCATTAGGGGTTGCAAAGTGGTGGTATGCTAACTCCTAATTGTTGCTTCATTTATTAACTGGAATTCTTCTAAGAAAAGAAGAAATTTGCTCTCTCAACTATTATTTCATTATCCCGAGGTATAGCCCTATACGGAAAGGGAAGTTAAATGCTTGAATCTATTCCTTTATTTGTCAGTTTTCGGAATAATGAGTTGGTTTCCTAGCACCCGACAAAGGGAGCACATACACTTTTTGAACATTGCTATGAATGCCTGCATTTTAACAGATCCTGGGTGTTTCAATACTTTGCAATACTGTTCTTTTTCTATCCATCTTTGGACATGGTTGTTTTATCTTTGGCTCGTAGGAGACTTTGCCTGTTGGCTCCTCTGTGTTTGAATCTTTTGTCCCAGACCCAAGGTCTTTGGTGGCTTCCTTGCTTTCTGATGTGACCAGATGTCACAAATTTATCTTGAACTCCCCCCACCTCCCCCAGCCTGGACTCAACCAATTTTTCCAAGGCACCCTAATTCCTTTCACCAGGAAAGGTATTTAGAGACTACTGTATGAATGCTAAGAGCTCCTTGCTTCTGTATTGGTTACTGGTTCTAAGCCCTTTACAGTGGACACAGTCAAAAAATATTTTTTAAGAGAAATACTTCAGATTTCATACCAATAATTCCAACTCAGGTTTTGGATTATAGGTTTTTACGTAATCTTATTTGATTTTTCTATTTGATTCTCTTTTTCTCTTAGGTCAAAAAACTTAATTCTTTATGACATTAATGTAATATTATGCGTTTTATCCTAATTTATGGATAAAAAGTTTCAGAATTACCCTACTAACATATTACTAACAATATACTTACTGAAAGTAATTTAAGATTTCTTTGTAGTTCTTTTTGTCTTTGGATATGCAGCCAAATAAATGAAGGTTAAAACCATTTGAAATAATTCCTTTCCATACGGTTAATATTCATGTTGGTCTACTTAGTTTTGCTTTTGAATTAAGGGGTTGATTTCTCTACATTTTGTTTTATAATTTTGTAAAATATTTTTGTGTTGCAAAATGTATAAAACAAGAGACTTTAAGAAAAATCTAGCTTCCAAATCAGTTGCTACCAATCTGTTTTCCCCTTCTCCTGTAATTAACCATTTTTTATTAATTATCATTTCTTGTCCTATTGTTTTTTAATGTATGACATTTTAAATAAATTCTCCCTTTTCTTAGAGAAAAGATACCCAATCATATATACTGATCTTCACCTTGCTTTTTGCACTTAGCAATATATCCTAGAAATCACTCCACAGCACTGTATAAGTTAGTCTTTTATCTCTGTTAGCAGCTATGTGATACTCCACTGTGTGGCTATAGCATGGTTCATTCAACTTGTGCCTTCCTGAGGAACATTCAAAGTATTGCCAGTCTTTCTCTACTGTGATTCGTGTCACGTGAATAGGCTTTTGTGTTCATTTTTCATACTTTGCTAGCTTCTCCTTGGAACAGATTCCTAGAAGAGGGATTGTTTGGTTAAAAGGTATAGATACATAATATTGTATGTATATACAATATACATAATATTTTTAAATTCTCCCCATAGGGGCCATGCCATTAGCATTTCCACCAACAGTATATAAGAAGAATTGTTTTCCCACACCCTCTACAATAGAGAGTATTTTCAAACTTCAAAACCAGTTAAAATATATACCAAGAAAGACCATTATCAGTACTTGGGAGGAGCCTCAGTCAAAATGTATAAGGACTTTGATGGCTACTTCTCAGGCATTTAGATCTAAATTTGACTTGGAAATAATAGAGAAGTAGAAGAACTGGAAAGAAACCTAGACAGAGGAGACTCTCTTTAACTTATTGAACAGCAGAACTGATAATGGAAATAGTTATGCCTGACCCTCATTTTCCTGTAACCTCAACTGTTCACAGTCAAGTGTCAGCCTCATTTTGCAGACAAGGAAACTAACACAGGGAGAAGTGGTGTCTTGCTCAAGGCAGGGGCATCCAGCTACTTGAACTGAAGAGCATGTTCTTTTTTTCTACTTCCGTGAGGCCTAGTGGAAGAGTAGGAAAGTTGAAAGCCATTGGCTTAAAGAGCTGGAGAAAGAGATTCTTAGCCCTGTTACTGAGCTAGGTGTGTAATCTGCACGTATGGCTGGATTTCAATTCCCTCAGCCTTAAAATCAAGAGATCAGGTACGAGGTTGCCAGTTGCCTTCCAGGACCCTGATCTACACTCACAAGGCTGAGGGAACACAACACTGGAGGTGGCAGATGTGGGTGGGAAAAACTGGGGAAACCCTGCTCACACATTAGGCCAAACCCAGATCAGAAGAGCCCACGCTGGGTGTTGTCTCCAAAGGCACTCCTGTTCATGAGACCTGGTACCAAGGTTGAGGAGAGGGAGGAGTCTTTGATATTTGCCAGGTCCTGTTGCATGTTGGGCATTTTATAGCTGCCTTACATTTACCATGGCACCTCATCCTCACCGCACATGTGCTTTCAGAGGAAGAAACAGGGTCTCAGAGAGGTTAAGTCACTTGTCCCAAATGGCACAGAGCAGCAAAGCTGGGCTCTATATTGCAGCAGAAAATAACATCACGTATCTCACAGAAGATGGAGAATTTGTATTCAAGGTTATTAACTAAAACCTGCCCCAACCTGGAACCTCTGGGTGTGATAGAGAAGCTTCCAGTTTTCTTTGAATTCTCTTCCAGGAAAGCTGTCACAGGGCTGTCCTACAAGGAATTAGAAAGCCGTTACAATAATCCCCTCTATCTAGTCATCGAAGCTGGAAGAAGTTCACTTGTCACCAAACAAAAGAGGTGTGCAAGTGGGAAATTAACAAAATTGATCAATAACAGTGCAGTGAGTATTATACTAGATGATTGACACACACTACTTAATTTAATCTTCATAACAACCTTCTAAGATGAGATCACTCTTCCCATTTTACAGATGAAATAACTGAGGCTCAGAGATATAAAATGTTTCCTGCATTCTCACTAGTAGCGGTAGGACCATGATTTTACCTAGGTTCTTTGTTATTCCAAAGCCCACTCCAGTTCCCCCAGCTGTGTTAAGCCAACACTACAGGACAAAGGGAACCCTTGAGTCAGTAGAGAGCAGGACAGGTTTTGCCCTGGTTCTTCACTAACCAGCTGTGTCTTGAGAACATCACTTCATGACTTTGGAATTCAGTTTATTCTTCTACAGAACGAGAGCTTCGAAATACTCTCTAACACCTTTCAGTGTCTTCTCCTTGCTCTGGGGGGATGTTTATATCCTTAGCATGGCCACTACGTCCTATTTGCCTTGTACCTGCCTTGCTGACACGTGACTCCCACCCATCACACTCTAGCTCTGGGGGACCTCTCTCAGTTCCTCCAGAGGATGATGTCATCCCCATCTTAGGGCCAATGAGCACACTGTTCCTTCTGCCTAGAGCTCAGTCCTTCTTCTCTCAGTTCCATCTCACTCCCAGCATAAATCCTGTCTATGCTTCAGGTATAGGCTTCAGCATCTCTTCCTCGGAGAAGTCTGTCCTGACCTCTAGACCAAGTAAGACCGCTCTGCTCTTCATCCCCCTAGAGTCTATCTTCCTGTTCTCAAGTCCACCTGCCTGCCCAGCCATACTGCCTTCAAAAGTCTGTTCTCATCCTGGACTAGTGCGGTCAATGAAAACTGTAAACTTTTAGGAGAAGTGTCTCCTGGTACTCATCCACTCCCATCCAAAGTGCTGGTATGTAAAGATACTATGTCTAAAATACTGGAATCAATCAAAATGTTCATCCACAGGCGATTGGTTAAATCAATCATTTAGTCTTTAAAAAGAACAAAGCAGGTCTGAATGTGCTGATGTGGAAAGACGTGCAGAAATATGGTTGTTTTTTAAACTACATGTTGTAGAAGAATATGTATAGTGTGATCCCATTTGTGGTTTTTTTAATGAAAAATATTTATGCTTCTATATGGACAGATCACTTCTAAAATGATACCCAGACTCCTGGGAACGGGACTAGAGAGTGAGAAAATGACTTTTTAAAGCATAACTTCTTCTACTGTTTGAAGTGTTTACTATGAGTATACATTTTATAATTAAGTTTTTTAAGGAAAAAGGAAAAATCACTCAAGAATAGCATTTATTATGCTTTTTTTTTGTAAATTGTATTTGTTACACTTGACATGATTTATTTATTTGTCATATTTTTGTTTTAACATTCATCTTTCCTATAAATCCTACATTGATAAGAGACAGGTGCCCACTTTGCTCACTGATAATTCCCCAAAGTCTCACTCTGCTCCAGGCACACAGAAGGACCACTCTCTCCCTCTCTTGTCTCTTCCAGCTCTGGTAGCCCCACCCCTGAGGTGAGATTCTCAAAGATATTCTCTGGAATGGACACACTTCCTCTACTATAGGCATTAAAAGGAAGGAAGGAAGAAAAAAGAAAGAAAAAGAAAGAAAGGAAGAAAGAGAGAAAGAAAAAGAAAGAAAGAAAGAAAGAAAGAAAGAAAGAAAGAAAGAAAGAAAGAAAGAAAGAAAGAAAGAAGAAAGAAAGAAAGAAAGAAGAAAGAAAGAAGAAAGAAAGAAAGAGAAAACTCAATTGGAGACCAAAGTAACAAGTATGTACTGTATTTATAAGCCTTGATTAATTCATGAAAATATTAGAAGTTAAAAACAAAGATTAGACCTCCAGACTACCTTGGTTGCACGTGGATCTGGCAAATTTGAAAACCACTCACAGGAAGGGTTCCTGTCTCACTTTTATTTTGAATCATTTTAATCAGGAATGGGGTCAGAATATGCCACCCCAAATATGCCACTTTGGTAAAAGGATTATTTTGAACTAAAGGCAATTGAGACATGGCAGGCACATGAAGAATCTCTGCTCTACCCCTTTCTGCATAAAAGCAAGGCATACATTTCTCTCTGTAAGGGTGACATAAATTTCCATTTGTAAATATGTGTGTTTGCCCCCTCTAGTACTTTGAAAAGGAGAGTAGGCTCTTTTCACTGGAGACTACACAGTGATGAGTTTGCATTAAAGCCTTACTAAACAAATCTCACTTACCTTACATTTTCTAGTTACCTCCTGCCCCTAGGAGCCCCAAAACCCTTATCCCTTGTCTAGTTATTTTTTCCACAATTTATCATCCTTTGTTAAAATGGTGTATAAACCCTGGAGTCCAACTGTTGTTTTTGGTTCCCACTTTTTTTGTGTGAAGCCCCTGCACAGGTAAAAATTTTAATATCAATAAAATATGTATGCCTTTTCTCCTGTTAATCTTTTTTTTTTATCAGTTTAATTTGCAGTTCTAGGTACAGAACCTAAGAGGGTAGAGGAAAAGATTTTCCTCCCCTACAATCACATATGCATATAAAATTTAACATTAGGTTGGAGATGTCACCAGCTATAATGTCTGGAGTATAGAGAGAATTGAACTTATTGTAATTTTTTTTATTGTGGTAAAAGGCATAATATAAAATTTACCATTTTAATTATTTTTAAATCTACAACTCATTGGTATTAAATGCATTCACATTGCTGTGCAACTGTTACTACCATCTATCTCCAGAGCTGTTTTCATCACCCCAAACTGAAATTCTGTACCCCGTTAAACACTAACAACCACCATTCCACTTTCTGTCTCTATGAATTTGACTATTCTAGGTACTTCATATAAACAGAATTATATGATATGTGTCCTTTTGTGTCTGGCTTATTTCACTTAGCATAATGTTTTCAAGCATGTTTTATTCTTGTTGCAGCATGTTTGAGAATTTCCCTCCTTTTCAAGGCTGAATAATATCCTATTGTGTAGCTATAACTCACTGCAATTTTGATGTAAGGCCATTTGCACTCTTCACAGAGATCACCGAGCAACGAGCTAGCAATGGGATGGGTGATGGGGAACAGAACGGGCAGGAGTGTTGCAAGAGGCACTAAGGTTTAACATGAAGTCCAATAACAGGACCCTGAAATTCAAATTGGTGTCTCTGGAATAAATGGACCACGGTCCCTGGGGAAGGAAATCCCTGGAGAAGCTTCCCCTGTGGCCAAGTCATTGGTGAAACACACAGAAGCCCTGCCAGGAACCAGGAAGCAAAGCTGTTGGCAATAGCATCTTTGCACGTTCACAAACACTCATTTTTTTAAATTTATTTTATTGCAGTATAGTTGATATATAATGTTGTGTTAATTTCTGCTGTACAGCAAAGTGATTCAGTTATATATACATTTAGTTTTATATATCATATATTCAGTATTATTTACATATTATGTATGTTTTTTTCTTCTTTTTCTTCTTTTTCATTATGGTTTATTGCAGGATATTGGATATAGTTCCCTGTGCTATACAGTAGACACACACACATTTTTATTTTTACTTAGCTGTTATTTGCTGGATAATAATGCAAAATAATCCTCCATGCTACATTAAGAATATTCCCATTTCGTGTTACAGTTCATCCATATTCCTGATTCCCAAACTGTGGCTCTCAGTTTACGTGTTTTGCTTTGCACACAGTATCAGTTGATCCCCAGAGGACTTCATGGGGGTGTGTACTATGGTTTTCCTTGTTGACAGCTAGGAAAGCGAAAGACAGAGACGTTAAAAACTGGCCTAATGCCACATGGGCAGACTCCAAACCCAGGTGGGAGGCTCCAGACTCACAAGAATTCTGCCACTTTGTGAAAGTGCTTTGTAGCACAGCCACCACCTGCAGACACACCCATACCATCCGGTGACGCAGAGCACACCCCTGCACTACGATTAAACTTAAATTCTTGGGAACAATTATTTATTGGAAAAATTCTTACAAATAAAGAAAGTAGCTATCATCTAAATCCAAAAGCTATCTGAAGAAATCTTCCATTATCGCCCAGTTATGTAAAAGTTAGTGCTCTGCAGTTCAAAAGTGATAGATATTCCATTTTAAGGGAAAGATGATATATTCAAATGCCATGAGCACAGAGTATCCAATTTCCAGCCTCCCAATTTCCAGTCTTCCTCTATCACGTTGGCAGTCACTGCCCAGATGTCATGAGTAGGAGGGAAAACGAGAAATATACCCTTTGTGAGGTTGAAGAGAAAGCTGGAAGCAAGCAAGACACAGATAAGAGGCGCTGGTGCTCAGACACAGGCTGATGTCAGACTCCCCCAAAGGGCTTGTGAAATCCCAGGTTGCATCCACCCTTGGAATCTGATTTGGTGGTCTCAGCTGGGGGCTGAGATTTTGCATTTCTAGCAAGTTCCCAGGAGATGCTGATGCTGCTGGGTACAGAGACCACTCTTGAGAATCACGCCATCCAGTACGGATGTTTCTACCTGATGCCTGTAGCAAAGAGAACATCTCTAAACTGGGCATGCCTGTGCACGTCTGCACACGCCTGCACACAACTGCACTCCGCATACTTGCACCACACACTTGCACTCCCGCAGGCACCACATGCAGACCCACCACACACACACACAAGCACACAACCTGTGTATATGTACTCCAGTTACACTAAACCCCTGCACTACACATCAGACACACAAACACCACACACCTGCACCAACATACCCACATGCACAGTCCCCCCATGTGCACACACATCTGCATCACAGTGTGTACCATACACCCATGCATCTGCAACCCCTTAACACACTTCCTCCCCAGATGCAGACAGAAACTCTCTCTCTCTCTCTCTCACACACACACACACACACACACTGTCCATCTACACCACACACACATCCCACCTGCACAACCGTGCACCATCCATCTGTACCACACCCACTCTTTTGCAGATTCCAAGTTGCCTGCAGCTACCACCTCGCTCTTGAGACACCACCCCAACCTTCTTCTCTTTCTTCCTGGTGAATTCTATCTATACTCCAGATCTTATACTTGGTGACATCTCCCACCAGATGTTAAATTTTATATGCATATGGGATTGTAGGGGAAGAAAATCTTCTCCTCTACCCTCTTAGGTTCTGTACCTAGAACTGCAAATTAGACAAAAAATAGATTCACAGGAGAAAAAGCAGACACATTTTATTGATGTGAAAATATTTATGTGTGCAGGGGCTTTCCAGGTATTGCAGGGGGCACACATCCCAGTTTCCTGTGTGGCTGGCCCAGATATCTTTTCCGAAGTAGCCACTCAAAAGGTCGCCCATACCCTAGGCATCTCTCTATCTCTAGGAAGATTCCCCACTCCCCGTATGACTTTCTGACTCTCATGAACCAAGTTCTTATGAATTCTACTTTCCATTCCAGTACAAACATTTTCCATTCAACTTAAATACATGCAGCAAGCAGTTATAGATCACTTCCTGTGCAAAGCCTTAGACTAACAACCTTGGGGAGGAAAGGTGCCGATGACGATAACCTTGACCTCCATCCATTCATCCATTCATTCATTTGTCATTCTGTGCACACACTAAGTCTTGGGTGAGCAACGCATATGAGACAGACATGCCCTGTACTATCTCACATCTTACAATCCGGTGGTCTTAACCATCCTCCCCAGCTCCCACCCCCGAGTGAAACAGGTCACTCGAGCGCTAACCTAAAGGATGGCAGAGGAAATTCCAGGGGCCAAGGTATTTGAAGAACTTCTTCCCAGCACTCTCCCAACCTCCCAGAGCAGGGAGCAGCCCCCTCCTGCCTCCTCTGACATGAAATCTGGTCCCTGCCACAATTCCAGATAGTCCTCCACAAATGGGGAAGCCAGCCAGACTGGCAGGTGAAAATGAAAATTATTATAGTACCAGCAATAATAATAACAAGGGAAATAACAGCCACCTTCTAGTGAGGACATATTATGTGCTGTACATTTTAATTGCTAATTCTTACTCCAGGTATTACCACCCCATTTTCCAGATGAAAAAATAACACCTCTGAAACACTAGCCTGAAGTCTTGTGCATGGTAAATGAGGGTTTCAATCCAGGTGACTGACGTCAGCAGCTGCTTCCTGTGCTATGCAATTGGCAGACAACATTGATGCCGTTCACAGAAATGGAAAGCATCTCTCTCCCCACCTGCTCCGTGTCCACATCGGCAGACAGGAAGAACAGGACCATAAGGACAAAAGTGTTAGCACAGACGTCCGAGATGAGTAAATGAAATTGCAGTGTTATTTTAATTTTTTTATTATTTGAAACAAAACCATAAGTTAGAGAAAAGAAGCTTTGAGAATAAGAGATAACTTTAGCCTTCCAAACCATAAATTACGTTCTTCTTCTATAACAGACTCCTTGTTTTAATGATTCACACACATCCATGTGGCTGGTTAAGCAGTGGGTACCAAGGTAGTGAGGCTTGATTTAATTTCTCCATGATTCAGACTTGTCCAGACATGTGTCCTCAAACTGTATTTGAGGGCAGCAAGGGTAAATAGTCCCCAGACCAGAAGATGTTCCTTTGGTCACCTCCCACTTGTCCCGTCTGCTGACCTCTGAGGAAATTCAGCCCTGCAGTTAACATCTGTGGTCCCATCAGCCAGGCTGAAATAAAAGGTACTTAACCGCCCAGCTCGTTTTGCAAGGTTAGAAAGAATCAATAGGAGATGTGTTTAATGCGGTATCATATCAGGTCTCATCGCACTTTTAAAACTGAAATATCCACAGTGGTGTATCAGCCTAGTCTCATGGTAAAGAGAATGGGTTTAGTGTGGTCCAAGATAGATATCACGGCTTTATTACATGCATGAAAAAAGGAAAAAAAAAATACTGGAGTGTCCTCTGGAATTTCACTCTTGGCTATTTTTCTCTTCTCTCTTTTTTTCCCCTCCTCCTTCTCTCAGTTTCTTTCACTTTTCTTCCCTCAGGTCCTTCTGTCTCTTTTTCTTTCTTTGTTCCTTCTTTCATCCTTCCCTTTTTGGATTAGCTTCCATGGAAAGTCGCCAGGACCTCAGCAAACCACCAAAGGAGCTGGGTGATTTCCCCTCCAGTTCCCGTGAGCACACATGTCAACTGTAAAATCCAGACTTGGAAACTCTCTCAAGGTGGGCGGCACTGGTTGGAACCCATCCGCTAAGCAAAGCAGACTTTTCTATAAGCTTCAATGAAGTTATTTTGAAAGAGAAACCTGTCTAGACAGAGTATGATTAAACATAGCATCTTGTTCTTTTGTTAAGTAGACCGCAAGGTAAAATTCTTTGTTGAGTCTAATACGTAACATATAATACAGTTGGAAAATTAGAGCTCGAAAGGTCAAAGATATGGCATGGGTTTGTGGGTCAGTGGGAGTGCTGGTTAATTTCGTAATGAAGCATGTAGGGGAAACCATAGTCTATAATGGAATGAAGCGTCAGAAAAGAAGAAAGAAACCAAACCTCGATTCCCCATTCTCTATCAGCATTTGCACAAGCAGTCTGAAGGACATTCACCTCTATAAGAACTTGCCTGTAGAATTCTTAGTATTTTGGTTTCAGAGTAACTCAGCAATGCCGTCTAGTCCTATCCCCCCAGAGTGACTGCTAACACACAGCCTCAATTGTCTGGCTTGAAAACTTACTGATAATTACACTTGTTAAAATTTTCAACGCAAATGGTTGAACTGGGACTAAAACAGCTAGACTCGTTTGTGAGAGCTGCTGTAGCAAGTACTGCACACCGAGGAGCTAAAACAACAGAAATGTACTGTCTCACGGTTCCGGAGGCGAGACGTCTGAGGTCAAGGCATCAGCAGGGTGTCAGCAGGGTGGGATCCATCTGAGGGCCGAGAGGCAGCATCTGTTCCAGGCCTCTGTCCCTGTTTCTGGCAGTTTCGGGCTTTCCTTGGCTTGTAGATGGCATGCCTTCTGTGTCTTCACATTGTTTTCTATCTCTGTGTCCAAGTGTCCCTCTTTTTTTATCAGGACACCAGCTATATCAGATCAGGAGCCACCCGAATGACCTCCCCCTCACCTGACCATCTGCAGGGACCCCACTGCCAAGTAAGGTCATGTCATAGGGACCAGGGACCAGGATGTCAATGTCCTTTGGGAGGACACAATGCAGCCTGTAACGATAGCTATTTGTTTTCATCCTCACACATTCACCACCTAACTGTGACCTACTTTGAGCTGGAGATGCTCCCTGTGTGTCCATTTAGAAATTCACACTAAATTCTATTTAATAGTGCCTTAACTGCCTCGGAACTGAGGAGCTTATGTGCCGACAAGGAAATACACTTTCCCTCCTTTAGCCACCTGGAGAATGAGCCTTTCTAAGGGTATAGGACAAAGCTACGACCCAGGCCATATGGAAAAAAAGACGGAGGTCCCAGCCCATTCAAAACAGACGTCTCTCATTGTGGAACCAGGGAATGGGTTGCCACTAGCTCTCCTTTGGAAATTCACCAAAAGCTGGAGATGAAACCTAACGGGCCTGAACTCTTATATGAAAGCAGTGCTTTGTCTTTCGCATAAGGGATAGAATAGTTCAGTGTCCCATGAAACAGATAAGCTAGAGGTAAAATTGAATCCAGTGTAAATTAGGGCAACGTTATATAAAGTCCAACACAACGTATCATGGTGTTGGTCCTATCCTACTAGTATCAAAATCAGTGAAGGATTCTTTCTCTAATTATCGTCCACAGGTTTATAACATGAAATACACACACACAAAAAGATATTTTCCTATTGCCTTTAAACGAAGGTCTCTATGATTTAAATATAAGTCCTAGTCTCTGTGTCAAAAATATGGTGGACATGTAAATGTGAAAATATCAAATAAAATAAAGGGGCAAATCCTATGACCATGGACCCAAAAAGCAACAGTAGGTTTCCCTTCAGAGCATCAGTATTTTGCAGCCTCTGACCAGCACATGGAAAGTCACGCTTCTGAAATAAATTAGCTAAAGGTTAGAGCTTCCTTGATTTGATTAACCTAGTTAAGGAGGCTATTTGAAGCCAGTGCTGATTATACTCAATCTTATTACTTTATTTTAAAATGAGGAGTGTGTGTAAATGTTCCCAATTTAATAACTGAATGTGCCCACTACTGAGTGTCTTAGATCTGAGAAACAAGAATTTTTTGCAAGGAAAATTCTAAACTAAAGCATAAATGGAGGAAGGTTGAAGAAGGGAAATACATGCCTGTAAAAGGAAGATTATTTTCCTCTCTTGCCTTTACAATGAATTCTTCTTTTCTGTACTAAAGGCCATAGAATTGAACATTTAATTTAAGGTCATTTGCAAATAAAGAACTTAAAAGCCTTTGAAACTATGAAGGTGACTCTGCCTCCCACACGTAACAACCATCCCTCCTCGCCTGCGGTGGGCACTCTGAAGATGTGCGGCCACGTGATTTTTCTCTGTCTCCTATTATAAACGTGTAGAAAAGTATCAAACCCCAATGAAACATTTTCATGCAATTCATTGTATGTGGTATGGACATTGTGAAAACTTGGGTAATATTCAAAATTTTGTTCATACTCGGACAATCCACGCAAGTCTAAAGCACAGGGGTGCGCGTGGCCAGGGGTCTGTCTCACTGCCTGGTGTCACACTGATGGAGAATGTCAGCAGGGACATTTGCCCTTCTCTCACCAGGCCCACCCCACCCTAAGTGGTCCTTTAATTCAGATTCACTGAACCCTGTAATTCAGGCTCTTCCTTCTTTAAGGATTCATCCTGGTTTGCTCTTGAACTGTTGAGTTTTACCCCAGGAACCTAGTTGACCCTGCCCTCAACCCCGAAGTATTCACATTCACTGAGGGCAGCAAAGCAGAGCAATTGACTGCACTGACATAGGGTCCCAAAGGACCACAGCTCCTCTGCCAGGAGCTCGTCATGTAAAGCTCCTAGGATAAAGACCTGCCCCTCGAGCCTTCGTCTCCTCCTCTGTAAGATGGAGACACTGTGGCCATCGTCGCCGCGAGGTTGTGAGAATTCAAGCATCCAGTGAAGCTGGCACGTGGTAAGTGCTTGGAAAGTGTTAGCTATTATTATTATATAATTATTATTATTAATTGCTGTCAATACGTTACCAGCTTATTATCCACTGCTTGTGTACAGTCATATCACAAATGTATTTTTTTTCTGTAACTAATGAGGCATTAGGGCTCATTTAGTGTACCACTCTCACTTTTTTTTCAGTTGAATTTTCATTTTGTATTGGAGTACAGTTGATTTACAGTGCTGTGTTACTTTCAGGTGTACAGCAAAGTGATTCAGTTATACATACACGTGTATCCATTCTTCTTCAGATTCTTTTCCCATGTAGGTCATTACAGAATATGCAGTAGAGTTCCCTGTGCAGAGGTTAAGGTGTCCACACAGCTGGTTCCCAGAAGAGCCAGGCCTGGGACCTAGCACTAGGGCCCCCTAAATCTTTAACCCTTAACTTGACCCCAGTACCAGGATGCCTCTCTCTCAAGTCCTTAGAATCAGAGAATTGATATTTACCTGAATAAAAATAAGGCAAACTAAGATTACAGACTCAGCAAGAAAGGAAACCATTTTAGCGTCAGAGCCCCAGGTTCCTCGCCATTGCTATTGGCATTGGGATGAGTGAGGACCCCTTCCCATTTTTCTAAAGCTTTGAAATACCCTTATGGGAATACAGAAACCGTTCCTGGAGCTTTTGATATAAACAGTGCACCAGTGAAAATGGAAATGTTGCTAAAATGTTTCTCCCCTGTATCATCAAAGGCCTCGTACAATGAAACCTTATCCATCAAGTTTTGAAGGAAAAAAGATGTTATCCAAGGATCCTATGGCCCCCAAAGTTGTCATTTCTATATGAGGTACCTGAATGATGTTTTCAAAAACCACACAACTACCCCTGAATGTATTTGTTGAGGATATACTTCAACTTAATGACAGAAAAACATTGTAAGAATTTAATAAAACTCATTAAAAATAATAAGTAACCTTAAAATCACAGATGACACCAAGAAAAACTGGGTAGTGGGTCCGGACATAATGTGGAAACAAAAGACTACTTATATCCTCATTTTATTGATACATAGAAGCTCATGAGAAATAGTGCTTCATTTTTTATGTTGATGGTCTCATAAATATTGACATGAGCATTTTAACAACTTAAGGAAAATTATTAGTAGAATTTAAAACAGAATCACTAGAGAAAAAAAGCAAAGAAAACATAGTCTATATTAAAAAAAAAAAACTTGCCAGGGAAAAAAACTGAAAATTTTTTTAAATAAACATAAAACAAGATAAAGGCAATTAGCACAATTATATTAGTAATAATAATATACACTCCTCACCTAAACCACCAACGTGAAAAATACCTTCCCTCAAATAGTGAACTAATCAAAGTCAACCTAATATTATCTAAAAGCTCTAGGACTTTAAAAAAACTGAGCGGTGAGTGTTATAAAATGATTAGGCAGACTATAGCAACCAACATCAAAAAAATTAAAATGAATATAAAGAAAGAAAACAGGGGTTGCCATATTCTTTTCAGGCAATGAAGAATTTTTTTTTTAAAGTTATTTTTTGGAATAAAGAGTTACATTATTTTGGCAATAATAATAAAATCCAGACAAAAAGCATAAAAGCTATATATCTTTATGCTCCAAATAATATTCTTTAAAATACAACAATCACACACTATCAGAGGCACAAAGAGAAGTTAACAGAAACACAGGGTCAGTTAAAGACTTGAACACACTTTTCTCCATCTCTTACAAATGTATGCAAATATAGATGCCCCACGGGGAAAAGAGGTGAAGAGAGAAAGAGGTTCCAAATAACAATATGATTGATTTATTTGTCTTACAGCAAATGCTGTGTATTAAGGAGAACAGGAAAATATATTTCCCGTAAATTTACAAAGAATTTTTGTAAGTAGTAATTATACATTATGCTATATATGCTCAAAAACTCAAAAAAAAATGGAAAAAATACAGATCCAGATTCTCACACCAAAAATGATTGCGGTGAAAATCAAACACCTCATTAAGGATTATTTAGAAAATAATGAGAGTGAAAACAGAATCTGTCAAAATATCTGCAATGCTGACAAATTTATACATGAAAGCAAATTCATAACATGTAAGCCTTTTATTGGGAAACCAGAAAGAATGAAAATTACTTGTTCAGTTGAAAAATGGAAATACAAGATCAAAAAAAAAAGTAAAACAAAAGGAGAGGTAAAATAACAGCAGAAATTAATGAATTAGGAAACATAAATAACAGAATAAACACTTCTAAAATCTGGTTTCGTGTAGGAAAAAAAGTATCAATCAAACAGGTAACAAGTCTAGTCAAATAGAAAACAGAAAATATAAATATATAAAATTAGAAATAAAAAATGTACATGATCAAATATATAAGTAAAATTGTATACAATCTTATTCTGACAAATTAGCAAACTGAGATGATTTTTGAAGAAAATATGAAGGATGTAGAAAAGCCGAATAAAGAAATAACTAGGAAAGAAAAGTTTACAGTTGTCTAAAATTTCCTGTGAAGAAAGATAGAAAACTTTTCCATTTCTTATGCCAATACTTGAATTGATATTTGAAAAAGTGAAAAAACCCAGAAACATAAAACTGCAGACCAATCTTCCTTATGATTATAGTTGACAAATTGTAAATGAAATATTAGCAATTTAATTTAGAAAAGTATTCTAAAAATATGACACTATGATCAAGAAGTTTTTGCAAGAATGATTTAGTCCAGAAAATCCTAAAACAACTCCCTGCATTAGACCAAAAGGGAAGTCACAGGGACCTGAACTCTTTAGAGTCCAAAGTGTATTTGATAATATTCAACATCTAATATTGATTTTCAGTATTTTAATAAATGAGGAGTGGACACCAATATTCCTTATCATGCTAAAGACCACTGTCACTCACTTTGAGCCCAGCATCATTCATGCTGAGATACCCGCATTAATGTTTGGAAAAGGTGTGACACCTGCTCTTGCCACTATTTGTTTTAAATTGTTCTGAAAGTTCTAGCAATGCAAACACTTTTTTAAAGGCAAATGACAATCTATAAAGATTGTAAAGGAAAAGGCAGGTTACTAGAAGTAGTAGTAAAGAGAATAACAATATAAATATATATATATATAAAAAGACCCAAACAAAAGAAGACACAAGCCATATTCTGGGATAAAAGCATAAGGAGGAAAATTCTCCTTCCCTTGCCCCCAATAATTAATAGACATAATTAATTTTTTTAATCTCAGTAAGATTTTTGAAAACATAGCAGTGGAAAGTTAAAGTACATCTGGGAGTATTAAATATGTCATAATTGAACATCTAATTGAAAAATGAAAAACATACATACAGATTTTATAAAATATATAAAATTCATGAATGTATAGTAAAATTATATGTAGAAGCATATATAGAATAAAATAGTAAAAAATGACAAAAATAAAAACAATCTGAAAGTATAGAGTATTAGGTATAGAAATTATAAGGAAAGTCATAAAGAGACTTCGTCAGGCATTAAATATCAGGCAGAAAAATATTATACCATTAGATTATGTTCACATATTTAGAATGGTCCCAAACCTGTAAACATAAACTGTAAACATGTACACATAAACGGTATATATATTTATGCTGCCCCAAAAAACATTTTTAAATTTCTTATTTATATTAAAGAAAAAAACTGAAAGATAATGTCTATCAAAATAGTAACATGGGTATAAGGGTTCTCTCCAGATGGTATGTTTTTAGATGACTATTATTTTCTTCTTTGTGCTTTCCTATATTGCCAACATTTTCTGGAATAAATACACTATAAACTCAGAAAAGACATAATATATGCATAACACCAGTACCTTGCATGTTTTGTAGCAGTTCTTTTCATTCTTTTTCTAATCACAGAAACCTCTGAAAATCTTATATAAGTTTCAGTACTCATCCCCCAAAACTGCATTATATACAGATAAAGTTCTTATAGACCCACTGATATCTATTCAAAGACTCTAGGCGAAGCACAAACTGTGTACAAATTTCAAAGCAATTCCTCATGCGTTATCTCCATAGGTCCTCCCCAAAACTGTATAATAGAACAGCTGCCAGTTTTGTCAGTTTAAAGGTGAGTAAACCAAGTAGCAGGAAGTTAAGAACACACAGCTAGCAGGGACAGAATCCACACAAGTGGCCGTGTCTTCTTGCTGTAGCACTGAGTATTCTATGTTACAGCACAGCCTGGATTATTAAATGCAGAATCGGACATTGCCAAATAAACAAAACCAGAGCTAGAGTCCTGATTGACCCCTGAAACTTTGGAAAATCTCCCAACTTCACTGTGCCTTGGTCTCCTCATCAGTAAAGCAGAGATAATAATACTTGCCCTGCATATGCCCCAGAGTTGTTATGGAGATGAAGTGTAGAGGAAAGCACTTGCAAACAGAATTTATCTTTATTATTATTAATACATAAACGTTTCTATTATGAATCTATTAAAACTCAAGCTAGCTCTGGCGTAAGTGTTGATGGGATCTAGGTTGGCAGGAGGGGGGGTGGGGGACAGAGCATCTTACTAAAAGGCAATTAAAATGTGTCATTCTTTGTTGAAAAAGTGCATCTCCCTGAGTAATTAGCAATCTATTATGCAGTGAACAATGGTTTGATGGCAGAATTCTATTACGTGGGTGAGTCAAAAATTATCCGCACTCTGGCTGCAGAATTTATTTTAACTTTTAGAAAAGACAAATGCATCCTTTTTCAACATAACCTCCTTGCTTTTCAATACACTTTGTCCATCTGTCAACAAGCTTTCGTATTCCCTCATTAAAAAATGTTTTAGGCTGAGCTGCGAGCCACGAGTGCACCACTGTCTTCGCTTCTTCATCAGAAGTGAATCCAGCTCCTTCTTGATGGCTAACACTTGTGCGGCCTTCCTTGACCTTCTCTATCCATTCATACACACTTCTTCTCGACAAAACACTTTCTCCATCCTACACACAAAGTCTTCCATAAATAACGGCAGCAGGTACACCCTCAGACCACAAACAACGAATCACTGCACACTGCTCTTCTTTCATGCAAATCACAAGTGGGGCATCCAATTTCGCTCACACCAGAGTTACAAATTAACTGATGTAACACGCTCACATCTGCACAGCAGTGACTGGGGAGACAGTAGTCTTGAACAGAAAGCGCTGATAAGACAGTGTGGCCAACAGAAGTTTTAGTATAACCAGAGTGCGGATAATTTTTGACCCACCCTTGTACATCAGTTTCAGGTGGCCATCCTATAAAGTGAGTTAACACAATGGGGAGCTCCCTGCTTTTAAAAAAAAAATGTTCACTTTCCCAGGTATCTGTCTAATTTAATGCTGTGACGATATTAATAATTAAAATTTTCAGCAATTTTCAAAGTCTTTCCACTAAATTCATCACAGACTTGCTGAAGATCAAAGAATGATCAAGGCAGGGTAAGGGGTTCCTGCAGCCATTTTACTGTCAGAGGTCATTCACGTGCCTTGAAACCCAACACTGTTCCTTACTTGGGGTTGGTTCCCCATAAACAGGAGCTGAGCTGAAGTGTGTGGGTGAGATGCTGAGTTGGTGCTGAATGAGAGGCTCTGACAATAAAAAGCTGGATGTCATTTCATCCCGATGAGACTCAGTTTCCTCCACTGTAATCTGGATAACACGAAACCTGTGTTAGTGTGGAAAATCCTGTAAACTGCAATGGACCATGAAGAACGTGGAAGGAATCCTTCTTTACTGCATTTGGAACTTTCTTGAGCCAGTTCCTTCTGACATCTTCTTCATCACAGAATGTCTGTGACATCACCTAATGTGCTTCACAGTCGGTCCCTAAAACTGAAATGAAACGCATTACTGACACTTATTTGGTTTTCTCTGCTAATTACACTCACTTAGCTACCTCTTGTTTACTATTCACCAGGGGACAGGCCATCTGGATTGATTATCTATTTTATTTCTTATGTACCCAGCAGAAGGGTAGTTAAAGCTTAAAACTTTGTGATGATTCTTTCATCCTTAGTCATAACCCTTCCACAATTGCTCGAGAGTGACGGTGATAGAGCCCGTAAGTGTGAGATCACTCCAGGCTGCTCTTCTAACCTCTTAATGGAATCAGTCCTGAGGGATGGATAGAATTTCACTGCATTTTCCCATTTCATTTGTATAATGAAATCATTGGCCTTTGTTCTGTACTTTTGCCCTTTTTGGCCTTAAGGTGGGCCATTCAGCAGCCCCCTCTAATGTCTCTAGGAAAACTAGGAATTTTAAATGGACTCTCATCAAATATCAAGAACTTGATCGTTTTCCCTAAACATAGCTTACCAAATAACCCCCTCCCTCCGCACATAACAAATTATGCATTTGTTATTTGCACGCATTTATAGGCACACAGAAGTGAATGGATGTATAAATCTGCAATATGTGAACCTGACAAAATTCAAACCATCACCTTTAGAAATGAATCACTTATTGTCACTAACTGGGTCGTATTATCATATCATTGAAGGGTGATCACATTCACGCTAAAGAGAGCCAGAACTTTCGCCCTACCTGGAATCAGCTGGGGCACTTGTTAAAATAAATATTAGCAAATCTCACCCCAGAATTACTGAATCAGACTATGGTGGTGAGGCTCAGAATTGACATTCTTAGAAAACCTTGAGAAAGCACTGCCATGGAGAACTGGTTCAGCCTTGCTCCTGAATGATACCTGTGTTTCTGATTCTTTTATGGGGAATCTAATGTTTATCCTAGAGGCCCTAAAGAGGACAAGCTCCCACCTAGACTTTGTTAATGTAGTTTCAAATGGCAGCTACCAGACACAATCTAACTTCCTATCCCACCCTCAGAAGTTGGAACCTATAGGGTCTCAGGCCAGCTGGGATCTTCTCTGTGATGGAGCAAAATGGTGCGTTTTTCCGGCAGCTCTATTTACCATCTGCTTTGTGCCCTCCTCTCTCCCTGAAAAAAAACCCTTATTTGATTACCATCACATTTTGTTTCCCTGAAACAAGTTTTACTGACTTCACATCTCATGAAATTTAAGGAGATTCTCCAGTTTGAGATACCACTGACTATCTTAGGAATGATGGTCTAAAAATCACAAAGATTGGCTGTGATGACTAGAAAACTCCCACAGAGAGTCTACAAGTATTTGCTGGGCCGCCACGTTCCTCTCTTTCTCTCCTTCATCTATTAACCCTTTGGAAGAAGAATACAGCATATTCACAGGAGTGAAGAAGGCAATGCATTTTTTCCTGAATTTAGCCAGGATGATGATACTGGCCTGAGGCAGAAACAAAGTGGGAGATCACTATTTAACCAGTCATTCATTATTCTTTATTCTCCTCTTTTTTTTTTTTTTAATTTTAGGATGAGAAGTAATTTAAATAGTCATATGCGGTTGTATTCTCTGGAGTCCACTGAGTCCATGCTATGATTCATAACCATTACCTCACCAGCAGAAGACTTTTCATTAGAATGGGGACATTGTCTTACTGGCCCATCACTTCTTTGCCTCACCAGTGACTTGCCATATGACCTTGGGTGAGGAACTTTGACTCTCTGTGGCCAGGAGCTCCTATCTATCCTAGTGTAAGAAGATCAATGACTTACAGCCAATGAAGATTTGGGGACTCATAAAAGGAACCCAAATTTCACTTAAGTAACAAATAATCCCTGATAAAAGTGTTGACCATTGTATTTTAAAATAAAATTGAGATGCTACTTAATGCCTATAGAGGAAGCTTTCCTCTAAGATATGTACAGATAGAGGTGACATTATCAATCTGCCTGGTTCCAGACGGGCCCATCCCTAACCAACAAAACAAACTTAAGTCCAGGAGAAAGAAATTTGTTTCCAAGTTGGAACTTCATTTCAGTGGCTATGGAAAGGAATAGCTAACAACACTCTTCTCTCTGTTAATATAAATCAGTAGACTCTCTTGTATGATGAATAAAAATTAGAAGAGCCCTAGGAAGCACGTGCTTGTCAGTGTTATTCTCTAGGGAACACAACACACACACACACACACACACACACACACACACACCCATACCCCACATATCTTTACACACATCTGCACGTTTACAAATTTGACACCATGATGGTTCAACCAGTGTTTCTGAATCATCCAGACAAAAAATTGATTTTAGTGCAGATACACTCTTAAGAAAATTAAGTCGTATAGCCAGCTATTTTCAACCAGCACTTGGAACTGAATATAGCAATTCTCTTTAAGTTTTAGATGTCCTAATTCAAAAGAAAAGTTTAAAGATCCAGCAGATTTTTCTTTTCCGTTTCATGACAGACACTTGGTTGTTGAAGGATTTTTGTCGTTCTTTTCTTATCAACTCACTTAGCGGGCTAACTCTTGTTTAGATGAGAAAATATTCACCTGTGATGTGGAAGACAGGATGCTGGATGCTTGAAATGTCCATCAGCAGATATAAATGGTGGCCAGATAATGGCAGGTTAAGAGAGTAGCCTTCATAACTGATTATTTATGGAATAACTAGAGGTAAAGTTTAGGAAATCAATTTGTTGGTTCATAACCAAAATTCCCCCAATGTTAAATGTTGGACAACAAGAAGGAGAGTTGTTGAGTAAATTATAGAATGTTTGTTTGATGTAAATACCGCAGAGATAAGCAAGAAGCCTGATTAACAAACAGAAAGATTCATATAGCATCAAGTTAAGTGAACAAATCAACATACAAATCAGTGGGTCAGAGGAGAAAAGTCTGAAATAAATTAGCATATTTATGGAAATTTAGTTTGAGGCAAAGAGGACATTTCAGTTTAATGGAGAAATAGGTATTATCCAAAAAATAGTGTTGAGACAACTGAGTAGCTACCTGAAAAAGTGTAATCCTCCCTCATACTTATACCAATATAAAGTCCAGAAGAATAATAGAAAATTATACTGTAAAAGCACTAGGACAAAACATAGAAAAATAGTACATTCTCAAAATGAAAAATGCTTTCTCACTATACCATAAAACCTAGAAGACAATAAAAAATTGTTCAAGCCAATATGTAAAAATCATGCTTTTATATACCCCGTTCCCTGAATAAACATCATACACAAAGTCAAAGGTGACATATAGAGAAAATATTTACAACTCAATGTAAAGGGCTAATTAATATATAAAGAGTCCTTAAAAATCAATATTAAAAAAAACTATTGAAAATGGGCAGACATTAGCAAAAAATTATAGAAAATAAAATATGATGGCTTTTAATCATGTACAAAGTTTCTCAACTCCATTTATACTAAGAAAAAGACAAGTTAAAACTTCAAGAAGATAACAGTACTATATTTTACCTATCAGGTTAACAAAGACAAAAAACGTGATGACACACCATGTTATGGGATAATAAACACGGTCAATCATTGCTGGTTGGAGTATAAATTGGTAAACCTCGTGGAAGTCAATCAAAATACAGAATGCACACACGGTTTGACTCAGTAATTCCATTCCCATGAGTTTCCCATGAGGATGACAATTTAAAGTTTCTATACTCTAAATTCAAGAAAGGAAAAAGATGACTATTCTTTGGCCATAGTCCTAAGACATAAATAAGTCACCACTACAACTTTTTGCAAAGCCATTCCAATCAAGGAAAATTCAATTTAGTAACTGCACTTCTTAAAGGCACATGCCAAATGGCAAGGTTCCACAGCTGAAGGTCAACCAATCCTTAAACACCCTTGCTTCTGGAAGATGGTCAGTCCCTGGACTCAGTGCTTCCCAAACCCTATACGAGATCAGCTTTTGGTTTGTTTTGATAGAAATGTATCCCACAAGCACTCTTTCCCCTTGCTTAACAAGCAATAAAGTCAGTTTTTGCTGCATATACTGAGTCTTTTCTTTCAATCCAAATATTCACACATATGAAAACAACATATGCATAAGAATGTCCATTAAAATATTCCTTAATAGAGAAAGAAATTATAAACAATGAAGATAATCTGAACGGTGCAATAAATTAGAAAACCAGAAACATCAGATGTCTCTGAAAGAGAATTTGTTATCATGGGGCAAAAGAGGGAGGAAGAGATTTATACATTTTATTTAGTCACTTTTAATATTTTTTTTAATTTTGCATGTATTACACATTAAAGCTAAGTTATTTAAAGTCAGGACTTCAAACTGTATATATAATATGAAAAGAAACCGTATGAAATTGGTAGCAAAACAATAAGAGCTGCCATTTCTAAATAACTGGGTGAAGTTTTTTAAGTGCCTTTCACCTAAATATTTCATAATTTTGTGACATAACACATTTTAAATTAAAAGTATTTATACATGTCATGCCGGTGATCACACGAAAATATAAATGTAATTATTCCATTGCAGATTGGCATGTAACAAAACTTGGAGTGACATAAAGAGAATCTTAGGAGAAATGATCTAAAACTGAAAGAAAGGAGGAATCCAAGAAGTCCGAGTACATCTCAAAAGCAAAACTGCCAGAACAGGACCTTCCTATAATATCAAAAGGCTTCAAGCAGAAGCCCAAAGTTCCCCAGACTTGAACCTCCAGAGCTCACATGCCTTCCCCCAACAGCCTGGAGTGCATCACTTTTGATGCATTGTAACCAAGAAGTTCACCACAAAACTTTGCAACATACTTTGCAACCACAAAAGTTTGCAACATAGATGCATTACTTGTCTATTTTTTAAAGTAAACCTAATGAAGAGGAGAGAAACACTTTGCTTAATTTTAAAGTAGTCCTATCTTCCCCACTCCCCATACCAATATAGGAAAGAACCCAGCAGTGCCGACTTATAGAAGATAATATCTGCTTTCAGCACAACACTCATCAGAAATAACATCTATGATGCCAGATTGCTGAGTCCGTCAAGTTTACCAAAAAACAACTTCTAGTTTCCTTACCGTTAGGTGGTGTGATCTTGGAATTCAGAAGCCAGGTTTAGCTTTTCTCTTTCACCAGGTAACTCTCTAAAAGGGGGGGAAAAGTGGAACAAATCAAATAATGTTGCTCAAAAGCTATCCCGACCTGTTCACTTGAGCATAAAATAGAATATTAAAATATCCAATGTATCAAACAGAGAACTACTTTTATCAATCATTTAATAATGACATTACTCAGACTGTGCTGACAATGGGGTTAGCTGCAGCGTTTCAGGTAACGATTATTGCTGAAGAAACTCACAAGGTATATTTTATTATTATATCACTTAATTCAACTTTAATCTAGTCCCCTTATTTCATTTTCATGGGTGGCCTTGAAATATTTATCATGGGTTGTATTGATTATGGGAAAGTCACACTCTGGGCATACAAGTTCTTTTTCATGGTTTGTTCAGTGTAATTGATGTCTTCACTCAAAACTTCGACAAACAAGACATTTGAAAAACCCAATAACTGGTCATCTGAACATCCCCCTGAACAAGGAGTTGCAATTTTTAGAACTATAAAAAGGAAATTTGCCAATTTACCCATATTTCTTTTCTGGCTAAAAATAATCACTGAAATAATCACTTCCATCTAGACTCAACCAATAAAGCTTTAGAATAACACCAGTTTTATATAATCTATAGTTTTCTCCAAATGCCATCATCAGGCATTCTGGAAATATCTACTACAATTAAAAATATATGTGCCCCCCAAAATATATATGTGCCACAGTTCCATTTCTGGGAATCTGTAAAAGCATATATATCAGTGCTCATTGAAACATTGCTTTCAGGAGGCCAAGACCTGAAAACCATGTTGATACTCACTGATAAAACAATGGTGGTGTGGACTTATGGGACTATGCTATATGCATGCACAGACTATAAAGCAATCATTAGAAATAATTAAATAAGAGAAATTTTGGAAAGGCTATTATTGGTTTAAAGCAAATAAACTACATTTGAACCCCAAAATTAAAAAGAAAAAGAAAGAAATATCATTGAAGAGCACCAGAATTACAACTAACTACTGAACAATCATCAGCAGAAAGACACTGGAACTCACCAAAAAAGACACCCCACATCCAGAGACAAAGGAGAAGCCACAATGAGACGGTAGGAGGGGCGCAATCGCGTTAAAATCAAATCCCATAAATGCTGGGTGGGTGACTCACAAACTGGAGAACAGGTACACTGCAGAAGTCCACCTGCTAAAGTAAGGGTTCTGAGCCCCACATCAGGCTTCCCAACCTGGGAGTCCAGCAACAGGAGGAGGAATCCCCAGAGAATCAGACTCTGAAAGCCAGCGGGATTTGATTGCAGGACCTCCACAGGACTTGTGGAAACAGAGACTCCACTCTTGGAGGGCACACAAAAAAATGTGCTCACCAGGACCCAGGGGGAAGGAGCAGTGACCCCATAGGAGACTGAAACAGACCTACCTGCTGGTGTTGGAGGGTTGCCTGCAGAGGTGGGGGGGGGGCAGCTCTGGCTCACAGAGGAGGCAGGGGCACTGGCAGCAGGAGTTTTGGGAAGTGCTCATTGGCATGAGCCCTCCCAGAGTCCGCCATTAGCCCCACCAAAGAGCCTGTGGGCTCCAGCACTAGGTGGCCTCAGGCCAAACAACCAACAAGGTGTGAACACAGCCCCACCCATTAGCAGACAAACAGATTAAAGTTTTACTGAGCTCTGCCCACCAAATCAGATTAAAGCTTTACTGAGCTCCACCCACCCAGCCCTATGCACCATCAGTCCCTCCCATCAGGAAGCACACAGGAGGCTCCTAGATAGCTTCCTCCACGAGAGGGCAGACAGCAGTATCAAGCAGTATCAGCAGTATTTCGTCTTGTGGAATTGAAAACCACAGCCACAGAAAGAGAGAGAAAATGAAAAGGCAGAGGACTTTGTACCAGATGAAGGGACAGGATAAAACCCCAGAAAAACAACTAAATGAAGAGGAGATAGGCATCCTTCCAGAAAAAGAATTCAGAATAATGATAGTGAAGATGATCCAGGACTTTGAAAAAAGACTGGATGTAAAGATCGAAAAGTTTACCAAAGACCTAGAAGAATTAAAGAGCAAACAAACAGAGATATGCAACACAATAACTGAAATGAAAAATACACTAGAAGGAACCAATAGCAGATTAACTGAGGCAGAAGGGCGAATAAGTGAGCTGGAAGACAGAATGGTGATCATCACTGATGCAGAAAAGAATAAAGAAAAAAAATGAAAAGAACTGAAGACAGCCTAAGATACCTCTGGGACAATGTTAAATGCCCCAACATTAGCATTATAGGGGTCTTAGAAGGAGACGAGAGAGAGAAAGGACCTGAGAAAATATTGGAAGAGATTATAGTTGAAAACTTCCCTAACATGGGAAAGGAAACAGCTACCCAAGTTCAGGAAGTGCAGAGAGTCCCAGGCAGGATAAATCCAAGGAGAAACACGCCAAGACATATATTAGTCAAGTTGACAAAAATTAAAGACAGAGAAATGTTATTAAAAGCAACAAGGGAAAAATGACAAATAACATACAAGGGAACTCCCATAAGGTTAACAGCTGATTTCTCAGCAGAAACTCTGCAAGCCAGAAGGGAGTGGCATGATATGTATTTCAAGTGACGAAAGGGAAGAACCTACAACCAAGAATACTCTACCCACCAAGGATCTCATTCAGATTCGTCGGAGAAATCAAAAGCTTTACAGACAAGCAACAGCTAAGAGAATTCAGCACCACCAAACCAGCCCTACAACAAATGCTAAAGGATCTTCTCTAAGCAGGAAACATAAGAGAAGAAAAGGACCTACAAAAACAACAACAAAACAATTAAGAAAATGGTAATAGGAACATACATATCGACAATTACCTTGAATGTAAATGGACTAAATGCACCAACCAGAAGACACAGACTGGCTGAATGGATACAAAAACAAGACCCATAAATACACTGTCTACAAGAGACCCACTTCACACCTAGGCACACATACAGACTGAAAGTGAGGGGATAGAAATAGATATTCCATGCAAATGAAAATCAAAAGAAAGCTGGAGTAGCAACACTCCTATCAGATAAAATAGACTTTAAAATAAAAATTGTTACAAGAGACAAGAAAGGACATTACATAAAGATCAAGGGATCAATCCAAGAAGAGGAGACAATTATAAATATATATGCACCCAATATAGGAGCACCTCAATACATAAGGCAAATGCTAACAACTATGAAAGAGGAAATGCAAGGCAGAAATAGAGACACAGGTGTAGAGAACAAACACATGGACACCAAGTGGGGAAAGTGGGGAGGGTTTGGGGGGAATGAATTGGGAGATTGGGACACCAAATTCTACACTCTAAATATATGCTATTTATTGTCTGTTAAAAAAAATTAAAAGAGAAAAAAAAGAAATAAATAGCATTATACCAGTGGACTTGTGAGAAATTTGTCAATGATTTTTTTTTATAAATTTATTTTTTTTATTTATTTAATTTATTTATTGGCTGTGTTGGGTCTTCATTGCTGCACATGGGCTTTCTCTAGTTGTTGCAAGCGGGGGCTACTCTTCGTTGTGGTGCACAGGCTTCTTACTGTAGTGGCTTCTCTTGTTGTGGAGCACGGGCCCTAGGCACGTAGGCTTCAATAGTTGCAGCACATGGGCTCAGTAGTTGTGGCTCACGGGCTCTAGAGCACAGGATCAATAGTTGTGGCGCATGGGCTTAGTTGCTTCATGGCATGTGGAATCTTCCCAGGGCAGGGCTCGAACCTGTGTCCCCTGCATTGGCAGGTGGATTCTTTACCACTGTGCCAGCTAAGGAAGTCCTTGTCAATGATTTTTGATTGTGAAAAGCAGGATGCAAAAAAGTATGCAAAATGATTCCTTTTATGCAAAAAAAAAAGTTGAGAAACTAGCCTTCATATCAATGATTTCCAGCCAAGAGTAATTTTGCTCACTGTGGGACATTTGGCAACACTTGGGGATATTTTTTGGTTGTCAAATCTGGGGTGGGGAAGGAAGAATGGTACTGGTGTTTAGTGGATGGAGGTCAGGGATGCTGTTCAACATCCTGCAATGGACCAGACAGCCCCACGACAAAGAATTATCTGGCCCAAAATGTCAATAGTGTCACAATTGACATACCCTCCTGTATATGGAGATTATATAATTTTATGATTGAATTATTATATGTATGGAAAACACATGGAAACTCACACAGTAGGTTGTCAGAGTATCTCATCTAGGAGAATGGAAGGAGGGTGAGATGCTGATGGAGGGAAAAGGAAGTGTATGGAGGTGCCCTTGATGAGACCAGTATCATGATATGATCTTATCTCTTAGGCTTATATCAAATGAAGAAAAAGTGCCAGCTTCAGATCATCTTTGCCATGTTTATTCTTGCTCCTTAGATGCAGCTAAGTAAAGGCATCACTTTCAAAAGTCACTGAAACTACACACTTCAGATGAAAAAATAATAAATTCAATTTAGAAGAAAAATCCAAGTTAAGGTCATGGAGGCTAGGAAAATGATAACTTCGCCAGTCTGATCTTGACAAATTACAGTGCAACATTGCTTGGATTCCCATAAGTAATCTTGTTGGTCTCAATTAATTTGAATTAACCTCACCCTCTCCCACCCTTCATATCAGTAGTTTGGTATTTTTATTACATTCTACGCTCTAGGGAATTCAATATAAAATAGAGCAGGAACATCAAAAATAGGACGAATGACTCCGTCATTCTGTCTGGATGAGTTTGTCTGTTTTGCTGTCCTTTTCCTACGGTTAGCACTTGAACTTATAACCTGCTAGCAAATACACATCAGAATGGGTGTTCTGTACGATACCAAGGGTGAGCCACACTGAATAGATGCCTTTGTGAGTTAAGAAATGGTACATTTTGCCATCCGTCCTAAACTCTTAATCTTCAGGTATTCTGTGTAGATCTTTGCAAACACGTAAATCGGTGATGCACTCTGGGTAACCCCCTCTCTGATGGAAGCCCTTCTGTAGTCTGTATACGGCCCCCAGCATTACTTCCCTGGCAGGGGAGGACCCAGAACACAGCTTGAAGTTAGTGCTGCTGTAGCAGGTACACCAAACACATGGAAAAGTACCCATTCCTGCCACACATCACATGCCAGGTCACAGCACACACATAAAACACCAGCAAGGTAGGTGGGACATGTGGAAGGGCAAACAGATTCTCAGGATTCATCTGAAAATACGCTTTTTGTAATTCCATTTCTAACTCTTCCCAGACTCTAACCCTCACCCTTGATTCCATTTCACACGGCCCCTCCTCTGATGTCTTTAAGCAACTGGGCTTTACTTCATTCCCGCTGCTCCACTGAGGGGCTAAGTGCTCTTTCTACTCCCGTCCCTCCTTCTCTCCTCCTCACATCCATGCCTGTGTACACGTCCTGTTTGTTTCCTAATGTCCGATGAAAATCGCCACTTCTCTCGCTAGACTACACCCAAACCCTTTGACACTCACTCGGTTCTGATTTGCAAGGTCCATTTTAACTTTCTTGTCAGTATCACAAAACATGGATTACAAGAGTATATGTAATCCAGAGCACTGGACCATGGGAGCCAGCAGGGTCTGCCTCCTTTCTGATGCCTTCCGTGGGTTGATCTGATGCGGCTGGTATCAGTGCAGGAGTGGTAGGGCTGGCAGATGTGGCCAGCATCTGTTTATCCCCCCAACACCGACATAAGGGACTTAAGATGGGGGAAACCCTAGGGCACGTGTGCCTGTTCATGCACCTGGTGTGCAGTGAAGTTAAGGATGTATATATATATTGAATTGTAGACTTTAAATATTTTTCTGTCTATAGTGATGTTTCGACATTCTAAAACAAACCTTTCTGACTCATAGCCACGGGCCTAGCCAGGGGCATGTCTTTGACACACAAACTAACAGATCCAGAGTCACATCTCCTCTCCCTGGCCCTTACACCCCAAGGGACAATATTCCTCTGCCTTAAGCACTGGATACCAACCCAAAAGCCCAAAGCCCATGGGAATTATTCCAACAAGCCTTTCCTAAGCTGTGTATCCGCCTGCCTTGCCTTTCCTGAGGAAACCTCAATAAAGGCCGTGGCCTAAGCGTTGCCCTCCTCCTGTCTTCTGTTTTCTTTCGGTGTCTCTCCCACCTGGCCCTGCTCCTGTCCCCAGGACCTGCGAATATAATAAACTTTGCTTTGTTTTGATTTTCCTGGGACTCTCCTTGGTCTCTTCTTGTCACCACACCTGAATGATCATCTCATAAAAGAATATAGTATACACACACACACACACACACACACACACACACACACAATATACAATGTATAGGATACAAAAGGTGTTTGTAAGCTGAAGATGAGGACTCAGTAAAGGCATTTTCGTGTAGCTTTCACATTTTCCAACAAAGTCCACATTCCTCCCTCCCTTGGCTTCCTTTCCTAGCATTCTGTAAAGGGGACTCTCTAAAGAGCCACCTGTAACATGCGTCTTGCCAGGTTCCTTCACTGTATGCAAATATGGGCCCAAACGTCACCTCCTCTGAGAAGTCTTCTGTGATACGTCTGGTCCTGCTTCCTGACTGTTCCCATTATTCTCTCTTCTGCAGCCTAGCATCATTTTCATCACAGCACATGGACCATCTAATGCCACACTACCCGTGTGTACTCATCGTATATGTTATATGGTTCCTATCCTCACACTCACTGCCCCCGTCCCCACTGTGATGGGAGGCCTTGGCTGTCCCATGGACTGGTGCCCAGCACAGCACAAGCCACGAAGCAGATGCTCCACATAGGTTCATGGTACTCCTTAGTTAATCCACGTCCTTTACAGATGGGACAGAAAGACCCAGAGAGGTGTCATAGCCCAGCCAGGTTTACTCAGAAAATTGTGATAACTGAACATTTTATTTGAGCCCAGAAATCTTTGCCTTTAAGTATTGGCTCTCAGATTGTTTTGCTTTGTTTTTCAGAAAAAATTTAAAAGTAATTAATGGGGGCTGTTTCTCCCTCAAGGGAAGCCCAGAAAAGCAACTGTATATCCTATAAAGAACATAAATATTTCTTAGACATGAACCAGAGATTTTTAAGCAATTCTCAAGAATTCGCAGGAATTCTGAGACTTGACCTTCCTCTTCCCATGGTGAATTAAAAGCCACAGAGGCTGTTACACACACAGATTCCATATATGAACCCACAGTCCAGGCATGCCCCACTCAGCGCTCTCACTGCTCCTTGTGCAAAGCTTCCAAAAACCTCACACTGAAAACATCAGGCTTCGGTTTAACACGACCTCATCTCAGGTCCCTGGCACAATTGACCTCCTTCCCCCACATTCACATTCTTCTGGTTTTTTTCTTGCTTTCTTCCTTTCTTTCTTTCTTTCTTTTTTTTTTTTCCTTTCTATTCTCTCCTTTGATTCCTTCTTCATTTCATTGTTCCAATAAACTTACACAGGCACTATTTGTATCCCAATTTTAAAGATTAGGAACATTGAGAGTCAGAGAGATTCAATAGCTTGCCCCTGGGTAGGACAGCTCACTGAGACTGCCTGACCCCAAAGCCCAGGGCATCTCTTCATTTCATAGGAAGTCCTTACTATCCCTTTTTGATTTACACGGGAGACAGAAGCAGAGGGTGGGGTGGGGGGGCATGAAGGGAGAATGGAAGAGAGAGACAGCATAGAAAAGGTAAGAGCTTGGGCTACAGAGTAGGTGCTCCATTTGAATTTTTATGAACTATGGACCAGTTACTTAACCACTCTAAGTCTTAATTGTCTGATTCAAAAAATGTAGGGAAAATAGTATTGTCCCCATAAGGCTGACGTAGGATTAAATGAAACAATATGTGAAAAGTATATACACCCCAATGTTCCTAGCAGCACTATTTACAGTAGCCAAGACATGGAAGCAACCTAACTGTCCATCAACAGACGAATGGGTAAAGAAGATGTGGTGTGTATATATATACATATGTACAATGGGATATTAGTCAGCCATACAAAAGAATGAGATAATGCCATTTGCAGCAATATGGATGGACCTAGAGATTATCATACTAAATGAAGTAATTCAGACACAGAGAGACAAATATTATACGATATCACTTACAGGTGGAATCTAAAAAATAGTACAAATGAACTTATTTACAAAACAGAAACAGCCTCCTGGCATAGAAAACAAACTTATAGTTACCAAAGGGGGAAGGGGGGAATAAATTGGGAGCAGTGGATTAACAGATATACACACTACTATAAATGCAATATATAAACAATGAGGATTTATTGTATAGTATAGGGAAATATATTTAATATCTTAAACTATAATGGAATAGAATAAAAAAATAGAGAGCTCTCTACGTATATGTATAACTGAATCACTTTGCTGTACACCTGAAACTAACACAATATTGTGATCAACCGTGCTTCAATTCTTAAAAAAGTGTATTACCCCTGTGTTCAAAGAATCAGTCATAAGTAAATATATTGCCTATGAATGAGGCAGAGGGCAGTGTGTGTATATCTGCAGGTGTGTGTAAGTATACATAGGCCTGGGGTCAGCTCATGAGGCTTTGTGTGCAGAAGCTCTTAAGGTACAAAGAAGGGAGAACCCTGAGCTGACTTGATCCTGGAGGTAGAGGCTCACTTTCAAGTGCTGTAACCCTGGATCTTCTCAGAAAGGCCAATCTCCACTGAGAAGCTGGAATGCCTAGGAAAGCCACACTCTCAGGAATAGCTGGGAGGGCAGCAGCCTCTGATGGCCAAGGTTGGAAACCCAGGGCGCTTCCATAAACAGTGAAGGTGACTCCAGAGTAATAGTGAGAAACAAATGTCCTCAATATCCTGGTTGTCTTAAGATGCTACTATTTCTTTTTTCCAGTGAATGGGGTTAACAGATTTAGGAAATAAATAAAACGAAAAAGTATGGCCAGTTCAATTTGAATTTGCAATGAACAATGAATTATTTTTCCTGTAAGTATGTTTCATGCAGTATTTGGTAATCCTTGCTGTGAGCAATACTGATTTCTCTACACCCCTTCTCCAGCTTAACCATCATACATGTGACTGTGTTTGAAACCATTGGTCCCCAGATGTTGTAGGAACTATTACCAAATCAAAGAAAGATTCACGAACCCTATTGGGAAGCCAAAACAACACTGCTATTATTGTTCTTATTTTGCCCTGCAGTGGTAATGAAAATCTCTCATTCTGCACATGTGAAATAGGTCAAACATACATTTTTAGGTTTTTAAAAAAAAATTCTCAAAATACATATTCTTCCCATTAAAATACCAGACATTTCGGGAGATTGTATTTCTTTCTTCTAAATGAATAAAATAAACAACACTTCAATTTATGCTTTTAATCACTCCATCTCCGTAGGAAATAACTATTAATCTTGGTGGAAATTTCCCGAAAGGTCAGTGTTGTTTTAGTGTGCTATCAAAAGTTACCCATATGGTCTGCAAGGATTTACAAATATTTAAGGTTTTGTAAGCATTGTGATTTCTTTAAAAGTTTGGAAACCCCAGATTTGTATCAAAGACTATTTCGAAAGATTTTAAGTAAGTGTCTATGAGTCGAATTCTGTGAAAGGGGAAAAGAATGATTTATCTGATTAGGGAAATACTAGTTCAAAAATCCTATTTCCCATTGTTTTGGGAAACAGTTAGAAAAGGCCAATGAGAGAATCTGTCCTGTTTTTGAATCTAGTTCACCTCTTTATTTCAGGCACATGTGATTTTTCATTTGATGAACTTGGACCCCGCTCATGGTGGGAGCAGTGGGTCATCAATGCACATGGCCCTGGTATTGGCCCTTTACAGCTGTACTGGAGCAGAAACTCGTTTAATAATTGTTAGCTGAGAAGTTTATCTCCATAAACCAGCAAACCCGTCAAGGGATGATCTGCAAGTGACCTTCTGCAAAGCATCCTCTGAGGTGCTCCATTTTCAGCAGACACACTCCCAGCCTCTTTCTCTGTCTGGTGATTCAGTGGGTGGGGGAAAGGCCCAGGATCCTACATTTTAACCACTGCCCCATCTGCCCTGATGGCCGCTGTTGTTCTGGACACATTTCACACAGTCTGAAAAACTGTGTTCTACCCTCTATAAGCCCTTATACCCTCTATAAGCCATGCACAGATGTATAAAGATGTGAGCAAAACTGTGAGGAAAACTTCAGGGATGACTTACAGATCTCAGATCTCAGTAGAACTTCAATTCAGGGTTAGAAAGAAAAGTGAAACTAAGTCAGACATCAGAAGGATGCCACGGGTACAATAAGCTTTCAAGGGTTCCTTCACATTTCTCCTCCATTCCTGGTCTTGGTATTACACAGTGAATTAAACACAGAGCTTTTCAGAAAGGCTGCCTGGAGGAAGGTGCAGGGGCAGGACCTGGGGGCCTCACAGGTCCCCACACCTGGCCCTGCAGCCCCAAGTTGCCTGACCTAGACTCTGGTGCATCATTTTATGCCATGCAGTGCTCCTTTGCATTCAAACAGTTTTTCCATCTCATATACCTCCCACGATAACAGCTTTTTTTCTACCCCACCTCCTTCTGACTTAGAGAAGTGACCTAAAATAGCAAATACAATTTTCCATTTGTTACTCACTAAAGACACAAGCTGCTTCTATCTTTAAACGGCCACGATGTCTTGACGCGGTTACCCAGAGTCCTCCCAACATGACTTCTTCTAAGACATGGGTCATTGTTATGATTCAAATAAAAACTGTTGCCAAGGACAATAAATGTCTCAGCTTCCTACAAACAGCAAAATTGAGATAAGAAATTAGAGCTCAAGGCAAGCACAGCTTGGGGACAGGACCTCAGCCTGGGAGCCTGACTGCTTGGGTTTGAATCCTTGTTCAACCCCACTAGCTGACTATTGTTCGGTTTCTGCTTCCTTACCTTTAAATCAAAAGTTCCAGTACAAGAGTTCAGGAGGGCTGAGAAGGAAACTGCTAGGGATGCTACAAAGTTCGAATGAGTCCATTGATATCAAGTGCTTAGTAGCAGGTATGTATGAAGTGCTCAATAAAGATTCATCACCACCATCATCATCAGAAGAAGAGAATGTTCACAGAACATCAGTGCTCCCCATCGATTCCATGGACAGTCATAACAGTCTTCTTACATCCCGCTAAATTAGAAACAGCTATTGCCAATTGGTAGTTCCATCCGCCCATCCGTTCACTGGCCATGCTGAGTGACAACCAGCTCCCTTCTTCCTAGAAGGTGAGCATATACGCAGTGTCTGAACTGACATCCTGTTAATCTTACACTTTTAAAGTATAAGTTGATGGGACTTCCCTGGTGGTCCAGTGGCTAAGACTTCATCTTCCAATGCAGGGGATGCAGGTTTGATCCCTGGATGGGGAGCTGAGATCCCACATGCCTCGTGGCCACAAAACCAAAACATAAAACAGAAGCAATATTGCAACAAATTAAATAAAGACTTAAAAAAAGACTCCAAGGGACCACTTAAAATCACTTTAAAATTTTTTTTAAAATTAAAAGTAAAAATAAAATACAAGTTGATTAATTAATCACAGTTTTTGCTACACCTTTGAAAGCAATTTCTTTCCCTGAAATGAAACAAAGATTCATTCTTCTCTCCCTTTATCTGTCTGTCTTCCTCCCTGAGTCTCCCATCTTCTATCTTCTTGCCCATGCTCTCTCCCACTCTTTGACTCTCTTAGTCTGTCTGTCTGTCTCTCTCACACACACACCCTCATCATCATCATCATCACCATCACCCATCACCATCATCATCCTAAAACAGAAATATAGTCTCAAGTAGAAAATACTCACTTGACTAATTGCCTAACCTAAACATTTTCATTTTATTTCTTATGGTTTCTCCATGCACCCATGTGAACAAAACTGAGAAATTATACAACCCTGGTAAATTAAATGATTAGAAATGTGCTTACAACAGCCAGTCTTTGAAATTCTCTTATTCCTTCCTTCCTCTTTCTCTCCCCTAGCTGTGTAACAGACCCACAGAAGGCTAAGTGTCCTGGGAAATAAATGAACAAATAGATTTGCCCACATAGAAGCCGTGTGTTCTCTGCATTTGAATTGTTATTAGATACTTTGGGTCAAGGTTCAGTAAAATGAGCTAAAAATCACCCTGTATCATAGCTCCTTCAGTTTGGTTCCCTTGAGGACTCAGAAGGAAAGCAGAAAGTCCCAAAGCCTTTCACTGGGGCTGCATCTGTAGGTATCACACATATAAGAAGCCCCAAAGGACCATATGATGGAATAAAAGGAAATGATGCAGAAGAAGTCTTTCATTTTTTCCAGTTTTATTGAGATGTTATTGACATACGACATGTGTATATTGCAAAGTGTTTACCATAGTAAGCTTAGTTAACACCTCCATGGTTTCACATAATTACCATTTTTTTGTGTGTAGTGATAGCATTTAACTTCTACTCAACAACCCTCAAGTCATGTAAAGACCTCATGAGCAGAGCTGTGTAGCTTTAGGAACTTGTGGAGATTTTAGGGGGAGAAGGCAGTTAGGAAAGAGAAAATAGGAAAGAGAAGGGCTGAGATCACGAAGTCTTATTCTGATGAGACAAAAACATTTCCTAGAACTCAGGATGGGAAGTCAGTTTTTACAGGTTCTAGCATTTCACAACTTCTGAGGATGTGCAGGTCGTTAAAACGGACTTTTTATTTCCTCAATCTCTCTGGCCTCTGGATTCACAAGAGGACCTGGGCCTGCTTTCCTCAGTCAGGACAGTTACAGCCCCAGAAGTTCACAGCACTGTTTTCCCATAAGAATTTCATGATGGCCAGGCACTCAGGAAATGTAAAAGATCTCAGAATGCAAGATAATCTTTATTTAATCAAAATCTCCTTAAAAGTGTTGTTTTACAATGTTGACTCCTAGAATGTCAGAAAAAAAGCAACCCTGAAATTTTAAGTGCATGCAGAAGAAATTAACCACAGTAGTTTGTACTTTCCAATATTGTGTTGCATGACTCATGCAAGAATATCTGCAGATATAAAATACTTCTTTTACTTTTCTACAATTAGGGCTTCAAAAAGGAACCACCCAAACATAATGGTTTGCCAACCATATTCCTATCTACAAATTCAAGTTATCCAATGCAAGTTTGGATATGTTTCCCTAAAGTGTTGATAAGACCCATAAAGAATGATGCACAAAAAAAAAACAAAAAAACAAAACGAAAATGATGCACAATGAAAGCTTGACACAATGCATTTATTTTAGTAAAAATCTGAATTAAAAATGCAGCATGTAACTGAAAGAAATAAAATGCAACATAAGGAGAGATTTATTCTTATATTGTTTTCCTAAAGCAATTTCCTGTTAGAAACTTCTAGAAATGTAATAGCTTTATTAACATATTTATTAATTTAATGGTTTATTAACTTCTATTGCTAGGATGCACTGCACTGAAAATGCTAAAGTCGAACGAGATCTTTGCTTCACTTAGTTACTCTCAAATTGCATGGCTGGTTATCAAAAGCCTTCTCAAAACCCTCCTCTACATATTGCAAATCCCTAAGACAATTTAGAGCACTAGGGGCTCAATGAGAATGCAATGAGTTGGACTTCAAGTTCCAGCAGGGGTGATTTTCAGTTGTTTTTATTTCTGAAATGAAAAGCATTTCCCAAGCTCTCTGAGGAAGTTGGGCTGCTCAATGATTTAAGTGACATGTGATGAGTTCCCTATCTTAGTCATTACATAGCATCAGGGATGTGACAATAGCCAAACTGTCCTGAATGCATACTTTCCAAAGCACTGATCTTGTTTGTTGCTTTCTGAAAAGGAAGTGCCTGATGCAAGTCTTTCTTCTCTAGATGTGGGCAGTGGTGCCTCTGTTATATGACCATCCATAGCTTCAGTAAACATCTTCTTTTGGTTGGACTTCCCACTCTTCAGATAATTTATTGTACTTTTCAGGCTCTTAAAAATAAAATCTAAATACATTACTCTTTGGTTTTCCTTTATTTTCTACTTTAAACAGGAAATCAATGTTACCAGAATCAGCAGAATTATAGACTAAAGAAAACTGGCAAGGGTACCGCCCTAAAATTAACAAAGAATACCAAACTAATTAACCAGACGTTACAGCCAGCAGTGCCACGTGATGTGTGCCTGCTTCATCACCCCAGAAAGACCAAGAGGAATTGGTGCAAGGCAAAGAAGATTTTAGAGAAATATATTCATTTTAAGGGTAAATGGATTATATTTTCCCCCACAAAATTAGAAAGTGACAAGGGGAAAGTGAGAAAATATTGCAGAGATCACAGACGTGTTCGGGTTCTTCTGTTTCAGATTTACCCAAGAGAAAGAGACTGGAGAGTTGCCCAATCCTGGTATCATGTTTCCGGCTATGACAGGAAGAGATAGATCATCAGAGATAAAAATGGAAAATGTTGTGAAAAAATCAAATACTTCTAAGAAAGACAAAATGCAAGATGCAGCTGTGGTGAATGTTAAAGGAAATGAGTGTTGCAACTAGTTGAAGATCAAGACACGTACTTCAACATGGTCTAGTGGTGGAATGGTGGAAACCAAGAAGAGCAGCCTAAGAAAGTAAAGAACCCCAGGGCTTGGGAGCCCTCACTCTCCTTACCCTTAGCAACACCCTTGCCCTCAAATCCCACGACTCATCTCTGCCGCATTATACCTACACCTCCTTGGATGAGGTCCATAATTTCTCACCATTTCTAGATATCCTTTCCCCAGGTCTAAGCTCAATCCTCTCTGATACTTAAAGTGAATTCTTTCTTACCTGACTCTCCACAGAAAAATACAGATACTTGCCACTTTCAATTCGCTTCTCCAAACTCAAACACAATGTAGCTTACTTACTCTTCTCATGAAATAGCTACAACTCTTGCAGCCTTGAGCCACAGAATAACTCTCCAAATAGTAAAGGATCCTTTGTCTTGCACACTAACTGCCATAATAAGGCCTCCAGTAAATATTCTATTACATCCTCTGTTTCTTCCCAAGGAATTGCAAGTACCTGATACCTAGGTTGGCTTAAGAATGTCCCCTAATAAAGGAATAAATGATTCAAACAATTGTCTGTTTCACTCTTCCTTTCCACTGGAATATAAGGTCCATAAAAGCAGACCTATACTTAAGTACTGAATATGTATTTGTTGAATGGCTAAATTGCTAACTTGAACGAATGAATGGATGAATATTATTCAGAGCAGAATTTGTCTCTTCTCAGAATCGCAGATTTTCCCATCTATTTTGTTAACATGGGACATAATATTTCCCAGCAAAGTGGATGAGTTAATACTGGGGTCTGAGAGACCTTCAGGGAGGGAGCCAGTGTTCTTGGAAAAACATGATAGTGGTAAGAGGAAAAGGAAATGCATTGGTTCCAAGGGAACTAAACCTAAATCAAACATGTCTGACCACTCAGATGGACTCCAAAAACAAATACAGAAATATTTATTACCCCAGTTGTTGGGCAGATTTAGGACAAGCAGATTTGTTTGGGTCTGCTTTTATAAACAGACTTCAGTACAATATGCTTCTTTAAAATTTCTGTTTTTAATTGTAAAGAATTGAGATTGCCAGGTGGGGAGAAAAATAATAAAAATACATAACATTCTTGAAAATTAACCTTCCCGTGCACAAAAGACTCAAGTATTCTTATCAAAACATTTTGGAGTAAAAGATAATGGTATTTACTTTGAAAGTATGACCAGCAAATCCAGGCTAGAGTTGGATTCAGGCTCAAGAAAGCTCCCAATTCTGGTTCTCAGACCGAAACAGGGATGGAAAGTTCTGTCACCATCACTGACACCCTGGAGTATCTGAGAGTCAGCAGCCACCCCACACCTTTAACCCAGACACACTGGGCTGCCCTGTCTCTGCCAAGATCATGGTTTTCACTTGTAGTCACATTAGAGGTAGAAGGAAAACAAAGATATGCTCCATTAACAGTGATAGTGGCTTATATGTTGCACAGTGCTTTACAAAGAACTTCCTTATGTATTTCACTTAATCACGCTGACAACCCTAGGAGGTAGATGTGCCAAGTATTATAAATCCTTTTTTACAGAGGAAAATGGATCTAAGAAGGTGAAGTTTTGCCCACTCTCATGTGGCAGCCAAAAGTCTAGATCTAAGGCATCTAAACCTCAGAAAAGCGGGTATCTTACTATCCAACTGTGGTTAGATGACAGATGCCATCTTGCTCTCTACTCAAGGCAGATACCAAAGATGCCTTAGATTCAGAGTCCTGAAGTCAGCATTTATTTTATAGAAACTTGGTTTCCATAATGAAAAGCCAATTGAAATGAAGCAGTAGAGAGGGAGGTGGTACGTGGTGTCTCTGAGTCTCAGTTTCTTATCTGTAAAATGGAGCCAACCATAGAACCAATTTTACAGAACTGTTGTGAGATTTACACACCCCGTAGAGTGCTAGAACTACACCCAGAAGGCAGTCAGTGTTCAATAGACATTAGCTATTATTACATAAGAGGTAGTCATGACAATCACTATAGGAAACATTCATTTTGTACCTATTCTCTCATACGGTATCTGACCCGAGATGAGTTCAAAATTTAAAAGGTGGATTGATTGTCAATAAATCACTATCATGTAGATCATAGGAGTATTTTTCTTACATTATAACTAAATTAAATAGAGTTCCTGCTAAATAGACAGGCACATGCTTGGAACCAAACCAATGAGACAGCCCTAAAAAATCAATCTCTGCTGCTTTCTGGATTCAGAGATGCTCTGACCTTCTGATTCCTGTCCCATGTCCCCATCCACTGTGCATATTTAGACATGGTGCTTTTCTACTTCCTTTTATATTCAGGAATGATGCTAAAGGCGACTGCTTCCCTTTTCTTTTCTGAGAAATGCCACAATACAGAAACTTGGTTTAAATTGGTTTAACCTATCATTTCCCAAACCTATGAAAACATAAATACTTTCTTTAAAAAGTATTAATATCCTGCAAGCACATTCCCAGAAACACTCTCCTAGAGAATGTCAGTGAAAGTCAGGACCCTCTTGGATACCATCCAAACTGACTCTATTAGAAGATGTTTTATCACCTAAGTGATCTTGTGACTTGAATCCAGAGAATAATCTTTTAGTTGGCTGGGTTAGCTCTGAAGAACATGGGAAAACTCTCTTTCCAAGCTTCACCCAAGGTGTACTCAATCCCTCCAGACACATAATTCTGATAATAGAGTAGACCAAGCTATCATGGAAATCTTAATGCTATAAAGCAATAGAAACTCTAGTTTAATAATGATGATGAGTTAAACATAAAACTGTATATGAAAGAAAGAAAGGAAGAACAAAAGAAAGAAAAATCACAGTTTCCAGAAATGAAGAAGGAACTGAAAGCAACGTCTGTGAATGCTGGAACTGAAACTGTATCTGGCCTGGTGACAGAATGAGAGATGGGTTTTGGAGGAGGGCAATTCTAATGACTTGGGGATTGTGCCTCCCAGAGCTTAGGAACTAGGTTTTTGGCCCACCCAAGGTGGGATGTTGACACAGAGACATTTTGCATAAAGTCAGAATTTTCAAATGACTCCACCCCAATTCTCCCATACCTAGCTAGTCAAGAGTGTAAGGAGGATTATCTATACTCAGAGATCTTTGTGGGAAAAAAAAAAAAAAAGATCCCCATGAAAAATTGAAACCCTATAGCATGATGTATGGGTTGAGAGACTACATTCCACCACCTCTGTGGTTTATAAATCCTCAGAATGAGAATTTAACATAAAGTTTTCCCCAGCCTGGTGAGATGCTGGGGTACCCAACATAAACAAATGAAAAATTACTCCAGAGGAAAGTTCTTTAACCCAGGTCACAAAGGACATTATGCTCACTGAAAATAAGAACACAGTAAGGAATTTTAAAACACACCAACAAATTTTCCATCCTAAACAATGTAGAAGACTTAACAGAAACACTGGACACTTAAAGACATCAGAAAAAAATATCTGAAAAGAAGTGTAAGTTCAGGATTCTAAAATAAACATGAAAATTAAAGCTCAGTGAATGGGTTAATCAACAAATTAGACAAAGCTGAGGAAAGAATTAATAAACTGAAAGTCAATTTGGAGGAAATTATACAGAATGGATCACAGAAAGATAAAGATATGGAAAATTTGCAAGTTAAGAGAGGTGGTAGATAGGATGAGAACAGCTGGTATGGATCTAATAGGAATTCAAGAAGGAGGGAATGGAATGAGGAAGAAGTAATATTTGAAGGGAAATGGAGCAGAATTTTTCAGAATTGACGAGATAAGTTGTTAGATTAACTGACTCCAAGTCAAATAAAAAGGATATATACATCTAGACTAAATGGAGTGAAACTGGAGAATACCAAGTACAAAGAGAATATATTTAAACAAAAAACAAATAAAATACCCTCAGACTAACAGCAGTTAGATTGTGAAGATCTCTGATCAGCAACAATACAGGCAAGAAGAGAATGGAACATTGTACACTGTAAACTAACATAAAATTGCACATCAACTATACTTCAATTTACAAAAAGAGTAAATGGAATGATGTCTTCAAATGATGGAGCTATTTTCAGACAAGAACATTGAGAGAGTTTATACACCTAGATTGTCACTGAGAGAATTATTTAGACATGCTGTGCATGAAGAAGGAAATTGAACCCAGAAGGATGTGGTGAGATAAAAAAACAGTGAACAAAGACATGTGCAAGCATACAGATATCTCTAATAAACATGAGTTATAGATACAACAGTGACTAATTCTTATTTATGTAAAAGCAAGAAAAAATAAAATATTACACCACAGCAACATAGACTATTGGGGGTTATTGCAGTTGAAACTTTGTAAGGTCCTTATATTTGGGGAGATAAGGGTAGAGATGCAGATAAAATTTAGGCTTTGTTAAGTTTACTTGTTAAAATTATACATGTGACCACTAAAAATAAAAATAAAACATATGCTTTCCAAAGCAGGAAATGGAGTCAATGGGGTGGGGGTGGGAGTGTCAGGAAATTTTTTTAAAGTCAATCAAAAAGACGTAGGGAAAATAAATATATTTTGAAAAGAAAGAAAAAGTACAGTAAATACCAAAAGTTTCAAAAACTAACTGTCCACGTGGAAAGAAAAAATTTAGGCCCTATCTTAAACTATGTAGAGAAATACGTCTCCTATAAACTAAAGTCATAAATTTAAGAATATATATATGTATATAATTATGGGGTAGAATAATGATGTCCTAGAAAAGCAACAAAAAAGTACAAACCAAAAGGGAAAAGAGTGATAAAACTAACTCTATTAAAATTAAAACTGTATCAGAAGAAACTATGAAAACCTTGAAAAAAACAAGCAAAGACTTGGTGCAATTATTATCACTCTCTGTGGATGAAGTTTTTCAAAGATAGCTGCCAAGGTATGTCCCATCTCACCATCCTATTTACAGTGATGCTGACTCTTTTCCCGTAGCATGGCAGAACCTGTGACCCCTCTCTTTGAACCCGGGTGAAGCTTAGTGTCTTCCTTGACCAATCGAGTAAGCTGGATGTGAGGCTATGTCAGTCCCGAGGCAGGGTCATAAAAACACCATACCCTTCTGCTTTGATGTCTTGTGAGGCTTGTTCTTGGAACCCCACCACGGTGCTTCGAGCAAGTCCAGGTCACTTGGGAGCCTGTGGGTTGATGTCCCCACTGACCTCCCCAGCTGAGATCCCAATCAACAACCAGCAGTAGCCACCCTATGTGAGTGAATGAATGAGCATTCAGTTGACTCCACCTCCAACCATCATCACTCGGCAACTGCTTGAGAGGCCCCAGGTGAGCACTCCCTGACTGAGCCCAGTCAACACTCAGAACCACGAGACATAAAACTAAAGCTACCAATGCTGCTTAAGCTACCAAGTTTGGGATCAATCTTTACGCGGCAATACCTAACTGACACACTATCCAAAGTCAAATGGAAAAAGACAACCCAATAGGAAAATTGGCAAAGATTATGAACAAGCACTGCTTGGAAGAAGAACCCTGGGTTGAAACTAAACATACAAAAAGATGCTCATCTTCATTTATATACACCAGAAATCAGATGTATACAAATTAAAAACAACAATGAAAGAATATTTTACACGCACATTGTTGCCAAAAGTTTAAATAGCTTTTAATACTAGATGTTGAGGGAAATAACTTATAATAATGGTTAAGAGGGCAGGTTCAGGACCAGGCAGCTCATTCCAACTCCATTGATAAATTGCGTGGCCTTGGGCAAACCATCTAAACCTTGTGTGTCTCAATCTCCTCATCTGCAAGCTGGGTTTTTGCCTAGGACTGTTGTGAGAATTGAGTGAGTTAACACATGTAACATAGCTAACACAAGTAACATAGTTAACACATGTAACATGTAACATGCTTAGAACAGTGCCTGCCAGAGGAAGCAGTGAATACCTGTTTATGAGGACAGTAATGTCGACCACAATGGTGGAAAACCAGACGTCTTGGGCAGTTCTAGCTAAATTGGTAAAACCAAGATTTAGAGAACCATTTGTTAGTTCTCTTGTTAATTTGCAGACATCAATATTATTCAGCTGCTCTGCTCTGTAGGTACATAGCATAGAAAAGTGCCAGTACATAAGCACTAGAAGACTAAGAAAATTATCTTCATTGTGGTATCGTTTTCTAATTGCAAAAACCAGACTCCACCTGGGAGTGCTCAGATTGATTCAGAAAAGTAGAGTGAAAATAAACACTACTCCAGCATCTAAGCTAGAGAAACTCCAGCTTGAGGATACCATTCCATTCCTAAGCAGAGGACTGCTCCTCATCCATGGGAGGATATGAGTTGAGAACAGAATGAAACACGTATTAGCCAGCCTTCTACTAGAAAAGTCTACTATAGTCAGGAGGGAGAGTATGGTGTACAACGGTAGCAGAGCCCCCAAGACCCAGTGCAGGAAGCAGAGCTGATAGGTGGAACCAAGACAAAATTGGTGGTGGCAGGGCAGTTGTCCCTGTCCTACATTTCTTACACACCTGCCCTAACCTAGCCTTTCTGTATATGTACAGATTTTCCCATTTGCACAGAAGGACAGATAAACCATCATGTACTGGCTCTTAGAATGTCCAAATTTAAACCTGTTGTCTACTCCAAGAGACATGGGGGGACAGCCCTGGCCAGGGTGATGGGTCCAGATTTAGTTTTGGTTTCATCAGTAACTGGCAGTACAGTCACTTAGGTTCTCTGAGTCTCAGTTTCCTTTCAGAAAGAAAGAGAGAGAGACGGAGGAAGGGAGGGAGGAAGAGAGAGAAAGGAAAGAAGAAAGAAAGAAAGAAGGAAAGAAAAAGAGAGAGAAAGAAAGAAAGAAAGAAAGAAAGAAAGAAAGAAAGAAAGAAAAAGAAAGAAAAGGAGAAAGAAAAGGAGAAAGAAAAGAATAAGAGAGGAATAAAGAAAAGAAATTGGAAAATAATTAAACAGTCTCTCAGTGCATTTGGGACATAAGAGAAGAAGAACTGGACTTAAAGTTTAAAGTCTTTTGCTTAGTGTCCTTGGACAGGAAGCAGAATCTTAATGAACCAGCATCTGTAAATTGGGACTAGTCACATCTCCTTTCAGGGATGCTGTGAGACTCAAATGTCACAATTTTTGCTAAAACGCATTATAAACTCTAAGCTCAGTGGCAAGATCTCCTATTCTACTTGTGAAAGAATCCTTGGAGCTCTATGATCCAGTAATTCTATATAGTGTAGCTTGGATACCAGAAATATCAACAAAGCTGGAGATGATTTAATACGACCAGAGAGCTCCCATTATAAAATTTACATAGCCAATGTTTTGTTGTTTGCATAATAAATCCTGGTATTAGTCACTGGTCTTTGAAGACAAGCTATTAAAGCAATAGAATTCTTAATTAATTTAGTGCAGAGTTTATCAGTTCTGTGTGCACAGCTTACTCAGAGCCCACTACATCACTCGAGTGGGGGTTGGATAAAGTCAGCTCCCATGGAATAAACCTTATCTTGTGCTCTGCAGTTTCCAGAAGCAATTCTTCCTAAGTTGGAGATTTGTTATCTGCTGCCTCCTTCGTAATGCATTTCCTGGAATAGGTTGTGAGTAGTTGAGTCAAAAGCTTCTGCAGAATTAGCTCAGTTCAGATAGAAAAGGGTCACTCTGGTACCAGGAGAGTCACAAGTATCTGCATGCATAAGTCAAAATTAAACGTCAGATGTTCGAAAAGAGACAGTAAATGTCATCATTAAAGGAGCAATTTTTAAAGCATTCTCTATATTTAAAAAAAACTATGGAGCCAGTGGCATTATATATACTTGGTAAATACAGAAATTATTTAAATTATTCCCATATAATCACTGTTAATTGTGCATGTTTTCTTCCAGTTTCAGGCCATATGCAAATCTACCTTATGTAATAGACCTGGAATATAAAATACACAGAAGCTTTCACATACTGCATCACATACCACTTTTCAAAGCAAAGTGGATATTTTATTTCTTTCTTATTGCAAAGGAATTGAGGTGAGGAGGACCCTCAATCCATTGTAAACGCAATTTGTTAAGTTGTATGAAAATTTTTGTGCACCATCCTTTGTTCTGCCCTTTCTCTTCTGCCTTCCTTAACTCTCTGCAACAGCAAATTCTTTATAGAAAAAAGTCAGGCTAGGATTCTTAGGGGAAAGGGTGTTTCCCATGGCTGGTTTTGCCTGGAATAAACAAAAGGCAGAGTGTGATGCATTGGTTCTGACAGCTGCCCCACATCACCGCCCTCGGACTCCCATCCACCCTCTCCTTGACCGCCATGCTCCTCAGATGACTTTATCTCCCCCTTTACCAAAAACTAGAAGGTATCAGGGGCAATTCCCTTCTTTGCTTTTCCCTCCACCTCTAAACTGACCTTAATCACCCTTCCCTCTCTCCTCCTCTTCCAGAGGGCATGTCATTTTAACAGATAACCCTATCCTCCAGACCCTTGATTCTACCTCTCCCATCTCCTTTGGGCCTTTTCCCAGCAATCACTCTCTCTTGCCCTGCATCTCCATTCTATGCCTGATGCGTCTACTGGCTCCTTGTCTTCAACTTACATGTAAGAGACTTTGCAAACATAAAAAAATGTGAAGTATATTATATACATATTTTAGATGTATGATGTGTGTATGTTTGTATGTGTGTGTATGTGCGTGTATGCATGCCCTCAAGTGATCTTCTTCTCTTCTTATTGCTTCCACATTTTCCAACGAGGTCTAAATCCCTTCCAGTGTTGGCCTCCTTCCCAAGCATCCTATTGAGGGGATTTTTCTAAAGGACTGTCAGAAACATGATGCTTGCCAAGTTCCAAGGCCCATTTTCAGTCATCATTTGCCTGAGACCCCTCTGGGACATTTTCTCATCCATGTTGCAAAGCCATTGTTTTCCTACTGTTCATCAGCTCCTGCTCCTGAAAGTTCTTCTTCGGTCTCCTAAGCTCAGAACACTCTAGCCTGTCCTCCTCTCTCTCTGACCACTGCTCTTCACTTTCTTTGGCTCACTTATCTTCTTGTTTCCATTTTCAAAGTATTCAAGGGCCTTATCTGACTTCCTCTCTTTTCTTTTTTTTCCCTCAGAAGCAATACACAAATTCTTGACTTCAGCTATTGCCTCCCTATGGATAATATATTTACTTCCAGAGTCTTGAACTCTCTCAAGGTCAAGGGCAGATCTCCAGCATTCACTTGCACTTCAGGCTCTATGAGTTCTAAACTTGATTCTATCCTCTCTATTACCAGCTTCTGTTCCTAATGTCCATCCTACTTTCGATAATGGCATCCTGACCTTCATTTGATCCAACTCCAAAACCTTGGAGAAACATTTCATTCTTCCCCTTTCAGTCCCTCTCTTCAATCAAATGTCAAATCTTGATTCTACGTAAACGTTATATGTATCCTCTTCTTGACACTCACCTAACTGTTCCCACCTCTAGTTCCTTCTGCTCTAATCATGTCTCAAAGGACTCTCAAACTAATCTTCAGCACACGGATTGTATCTTCTTACTAAGAAAGTCCAACAACACTCCCATTGTTTATAGGATCAAATCCAATCTCTTCAATCTAGCAAAGACCTCCATTATTTGCCTTCCACCTACCTCTTTCTGTCTATTTCCCATGGGCCTTTCTCATGGGCCACCTTGCCATGACTTTAAAATAGTCCTTCTACTGGAATTCTCACTCTGTCTCCACGTGGACACTCCTTAGTGTCTTTAAACTTCAGCTCAAATAATTCCTTTCCCTTCAAAGCATTTCCTGTTTCTCTAGCTGGTTGTAACCTCTCTTTTCTTTGCATCTCATGTTATTTTCTGGCAGCCATTATTACATAACTTGGGCCAACTGTATTTTTTATTATACTCACAGATGTATCTCTTTTCTTCCCCCACTTGATTAGAGATCTTTTTTTTCTTTGTTTGTTTTAATTTATTTACTTATTTATTTATTTTATTGGCTGTGTTGGGTCTTTTTTGCTGTGCGCGGGCTTTCTTCGGTTGCGGTGAGTGGGGGCTACTCTTCGTTGTGGTGCGCGGACTCCTTATTGCCCTGGCTTCTCTTGTTGCAGAGCATGGGCTCTAGGCACGTGAGCTTCAGTAGTTGCAGCACATGGGCTCAATCGTTGTGGTTCATGGGCTCTAAAGCGCAGGATCAATAGTTGTGGTGCACGGGCTTAGTTGCTCCACGGCATGTGGGATCTTTCCGGCCCAGGGATTGAACCCGTGTCCCCTGCATTGGCAGGCGGATTCTTAACCACTGTGCCACCTAGGAAGCCCATAGAGACCATTTTTGACTCATGTTCATAGGTGACTCCATGGTGCTTTAGCACAACGCCTTGAACTTTGCAGGTGCTCAATAAAAGCCGATGCACCATATGTCAGTCTATGCAATGGCTGAGAGTCATGCTTTGGACTCAAAACCAAAGTCTTGGGATTCTGGTCAAATTAATTCAAGCCCTCTAAGCTTCATCTTACACATTGGGAGGAAAAAAATGACAGCTGTACTTCCTTAGAGGATGGAATGAGAACCAAGTTGGGAAAAATGTAAAAATGTACTTAAAACCCTTCAAGGAAGGGAGGGAATACGGGGATATGTGTATAAAAACAGATGATTGAACTTGGTGTACCCCCAAAAAAATAATAAAAAAAAAAGTACTTAAAACCCTTAACACAGTACTTGACACATTTTACGTTGTACTATTAATGTTTATAATGAATGTGTAGAAATAGGTACTCCACTTGTTTATGTGAGTGAAATGGTACCATTTTCTCTGGGCAATTAAGCAGTAGGTATTAACAACTTGACAGAAAGTGCATAACATTTCACCCAGGAGTTCCATTTGCAGGAATTTATCTTCAAGAAATCATTGATGGGGACTTCCCTGGTGGCACAGTGGTTAAGAACCTGCCTGCCAATGCAGGGGACACGGGTTCAATCAGGAAGATCCCACATACTGTGGAGCAACTAAGCCTGTGCGCCACAACTACTAAACCTGCGTTCTAGGGCCCAGGAGCCACAACTACTGAAGCCCGCACACCTAGAGCCCATGCTCCTCAACAAGAGAAGCCACTGCAATGAGAAGTCCTTGCACTCAATGAAGAGTAGCCCCTGCTTGCTGCAACTAGAGAAAGACTGAGAGCAACAATGAAGCCCCAATGCAGCCAATCAATCGCTCAATCAATCAAATTAAAAAAAAGAAATCATTGATGCTCAGTGCAAAGATTATCATAGGATAGAAATTTGTATAATGCCTAAGGAAGGAAAATAGCTTAATTTCCAACAGTAAACAATAACACACCCATAAGAAGAGACAGGAGGCAGCTGTTAAACATTCTTGAGGAGAAAATGTTCACAATATATTGTAAAGTACAAAGCACAGGAACAAAAGCGTTTGTATAGTTGATGCCTCTTCTTTTGTAAGAATGTAGGCATGTAATTAGAATTTGTGCATGTATGAATATAAAAGGACACAAACAAAAATGTTGACGGGGCATTACCTGGCTGCAAGTAATTTTTACTTCTTTCCCTATGTTTTTTTTTAAATTTCCTTTTACATACTTTGAATATATATATATTTGGCATCTAGAAACAAATATAATTAACTACTCATATCTCTATCTTTTCCCCTTAGCTTTTCAAGAACTGCCTAAAAATAAATGTAAAACATTCTTCTGAACAACTCATCTTTCTGGCAAAAAAAGCAACTTCTTACATTTCCAAGATTAATTGTTCTTCATTTGAATTGAGGGCAAAACAAATTTAAGATGACTAACCCAAGCCAAGGGATGTCCAGGCAAAAAAAAAAAAAAATCATGTAAAGAGGCACTTCAGTGCACATTTAAAGCTTCGGTTTAGGAAGTTAGGATATTTTGTGTCCAAGCCAGGATTCCGGAGTTTGTTGAAGGAAAGGGTTACTTGTTGTCCCGGGTGGTACCATCAAAAACACAGCAACGCTTTTGATGGAAAGTGTCCCAAGCACCATGATGGTGGGAGAGCTGGGCTTAACCACCCCAGAAGCATCCAAAGCCAGAGGAATGTCCAGAAGTGGAGACTTTTTGAGCCCTCATTGATTTCAAGAATAAGAGGGGAATGGGGAGGGAGGACAGCAAGATGATGCTTTTATAAAACATTTTTTATGTTGGTTACAAAATCAAATTGATTATTAGAACTTGAATTTAAAAATACAAAGAACTGAAAGTAAGTTGTTGCCAGAATCAGTTGCTATATGTGTAAAAATTACACTGATTTTGAAATTTGAGGTATTTTAAAATCCTGAAATGTGAGGTAGTTTGTATATAAGCATCGCAATCATCTTTAATGTGAAAATAAGTTAACTGGCAAGTGGCCTGGAAGATGGTCACATTTTGTGATCACTCCCTGACACTGAACCATAGACATGTGTTCCTCTTCTTTCAAGATGTCTTCAGGAAAGAAAGCTTAATCCAAAGCAACAAGTTGAATAAGCAGCTATAAAAATGCAAGCAAAACTATTAGACTGAATGCAATTCAAGGACCTGTACAGTAATGGATAATCACTGCATCCTGTATCCTGTCTCTAGCGGTAGTTAATGCACGAAAATTATGAGGGGGGAAAACCCAAACCATACCACTTTCAATAATGTAATTCTGATGTGAGAACTGATATGCTTTCCTGACCTCAGTGATGAGCGTGTGTCATTTGTCAAGCATTAGATTTAATTACCCTTATTTATTTACTGACCCAGGCTTCCTGGTTGTGATGGCCACTTCTCAACACACAACCAAAGCCAGCAGATGACCAGCCATTGGAAAAAGCAACTCAAAACCCTGGTTAGAGATGCCTTTTACTGGATACCACCACCAATGGCTGATGCCCTGCTGTTGCCATGGTGATAAATGGCAGGGTAACCCTTTCTTTTAAAATGCACACTGCCGCTTGGCTTCCTCTGTGAAGGTCAGGAAAAAGGAAGTGGTTGGGGCCACAGTGGACAGGTGGCCACCTGTGGTTCGCATCGGATAGCTGGGGAGCAGGTGCCCCACTGTCCAAGAGCCTCAAAGTCAAAAGGAAGTGAAGCAGCAAGTGAGGCGCACCAACATCACATTTCCTGCAAGAGTTTCTTGTTCCTCTTGAGCATTAGAAATTGAGAAAGGGGTATGTGGATTGAACCCCTGATAGACTGACTTTTAAGTGCTTTTTCCCCCTGAGGATGTGAGATAGAGTGGAAGAGGGAAGCATGCTTGTGTCGGGGGCAGGGACTGGGTGGTAAGCCTCCAGGAGCCATTTAAAAAAAGGATTGCTTGTCCCTGGGTATCTGAATAACTTAGGGAAACAAGAAGAAAGGTTAGAGGGCAAATTGAACACTCAACCCCAAACCAGACCTGTGTGGGGGACTTTCCCATATGTGGGTGGGAGGGAGGCTTCAGGGACAATTAATTAAAGAATCAAACCAGGATTCTCAAATTGCTTTTCCATCTCCACTTTATCCTGTTGTGTTTTTCTTTTTCTTTCTTAACAATAAAATACACATTTTAATTACACTAAAATTAAAAGAGAAAATTTCTACTGCTAAAAGCTTAAATTATTTTTCAGTTTTAATTATTTTACCTCCAAACAGAACAAAATAGCTTGTTTCAAGTGCTCTTAAAAGAGGTGCTCGTGGTTGAACTTGAGATTTGCCTTTCGTTTGGGGAAATGTCAATAATCTTTGTTTTAATGAATTTCACAGCTCCCCACACCCTTGAATGCATGTCTCTAGAATGAATCCATCAATGAATGTCCATTCAGGACAATGATTATCAAGGAGCGAAGGTGGTAAACTGATCCCTTTTCTAGGCATGAAAATGCTGGACATTGCATGCTACTCCCTCCTGAAGCACAATTTCCCGGGGAATTTTTCTGCAGTTATTCTGGCTTCCTTGACATAAAAAATCAGCTGTCCTCATTCTTTCAATTCTTCCTATGAGAAAGGAGAAGAGGAAAAGAAGAAAACCAAATGGAAGATGTGTGTGGAAGTGAAAGTACATGGATGGTGTTTTGCTGATCGGGGAAGGATGTTTTTAGTGTCTTAATAAATTATGTTGCATTGTTGATTAAGACAGGATATTTATGCCTTGTATCTGCTGCATTTTCGATATCCTTGGTGTCCTAAGAGGACGTCGCATCCTGGGAAGGTGGAGAGGCAGATTGTAGCAGCAGACAGCATACCCCATTAGAGGCAACACTCGGTAGCAGTGGCCTTTGCAGCAGCTGGCGTCATTATAGGATGAAATGGTTCCTAATTGTGCTATTGATTTTTCCCCTCTTTAATGGATTCTTCTCCCAACACACTCCAAGTTGAGCCACTACTGCACACCACAGACCTGTTGCCAGGGATGTACATCAAGCTGTGCATTAGAAGCACAGGGATGCTGTGGTTTACTTAGCAGGTAGAGTAACCCAGGAGGAGGGATCCCAACAGCCTGGGAGTGAGCACCTGCTGACTTCAAATGCAGGCACTGGATGGGTGCTTTACATGTCATTTCACTTAACTTAGCTCTGGCTATACCCTTGTTATTGTGATTATAACCATTTTGTAGACAAACAACTGAAGCTCAGAAAGGTGAAGAAATACGTTCAGGGTCGCACAGCCAGTAAGACATAGATTTCATCCCAGGAGAGTGCAAGTCCCTTTGTATCACAGCAGGGAACCAGAAAGCAGGTGTGCCAACCAAGGCACTGACTGGACTCTCTAAGCCTGAGAGCCTTATGCTTGATCTGATGCTCTGCAGTCCCTGTCTTGAAATGCTTAATAATTTTTGAATTTTTATTTTTCACATGGCCCCAGTTATGGACTGGATGTACGTGTTCCCCTAAAATTCATATATTAAAGCCCTCACCCCCAGTATGGATGTATTTTGGAGTAAAGAAGTAATTAAGGTTAAATGAGGTCATAAGACTGGGGCCCTGCTCCAATAGGATTAGTGTCCTTATAAAAAGAAACACTAGAGAGCTCTCTCTCTCTGTGTGTGTGTGTGTGTCTATCTCTCTGTCTCTGTCTGTCTGTCTCTCTCTTTCTAGCTCTCTTTCTCTGTCTCTCTGACCTATGAGGACATAGTGAGAAGCCCCTATCTTCAAACCAGGAAGAGGGCCCTCACCAGGAACCAAATCAGCTAACACCTTGAGCTTTGACCTCTAGCCTCCAGAACTGTTTGAAATAACTTTCTGTTGTTTAAGCCACCCAGTCTGTGGTACTTAATTATGGCATCTCAAGCTGATTAATAGAGCCCTTATAAATTGTGTAGTCGATCCTGCTAGGATGTGAGGTCGAAGCAGAGCCCTCTGTAAGCCAGGCTGGGATGTCCCCAGATGAGACTGTCCTTTGTCATCCCCAGGAGGCCCAAATAAGAGAGAAGGAACTCAGATAGAAACAGGTGTTCAGAACCCTGGCAGCAGTGTCATAAGAAATATGAAGTCTCTACTGAATGGAGCTGTAAACAGGAGTGTGGATTTTTATCCCAGTGTGGTGTAGCTATTCCTGCCTCTCTCTGGAGTGACCTGCATTGGTCCCTGGCTGGGACCTGAGAGCAGGCTGCCTTCTCACCTGTGTGTCCCTATCAAGATGCCCTGGACCACAGAGCAGAGGTCAGTGTCAGCTTTCAAGGATGATCTCTCTGACCTGGGGGTCAGCTTTTTTCCTTTGTTCTCCTTCTCATGTTTGGAGATAAGTTCCTGGCAAGCATGTGAAATTCCATGAGTCTTATCCCATCTTTCTTTCCCAACTCCCCACCCCCATGGTTCCCCAAAGAAGAATGAATTTAGAACTTGATTTCATCCCAGGATGGGAGCACCTAGTGAGGAAATGTGGTTGCCGTGGGTGGATGGAATCAGACCTGGTGGGTTCAGATCCAGCCTCCATCACTGACAAGCTGTGACTCCAGTCTATTTGCTTAATCTCCCTTTACTTCAATCTCCTTACCTGCCAAATGGAATTGATAATTGTATCTATTTTCTAAGACTGATGTGAAGGATAAATGAACTGATTCAAAGTGCTTAAAACTGTGCCTGTAACACCGTGGAGGCTCAACAGACATCGCTATTGTTATTATTGTCTGATCTTCTGTCTCGGAGGAAAGGACAGAGATGGAAGGACTCTTTCAAAATCAGGAGGCAGTAGCTGAGCAACTTTGTAGCTTTTGTATATAAAGCCTCCAGTATTTTCTCCCTCCATCTTAGTTTGGTTCTCCCAGAGGTTGAGATGAGTATGTGGGCACAGGTAGTTTATTTGGAGGTGATCTTCTTTTTTTCCAATACTTACTTACTTACTTATGTATTTATTTATTTATTTTTGGCTGTGTTGGGTCTCAGTTGCGGCACGCAGGCTCTTCATTGTGGTGCATGGGCTTCCCTCTAGTTGTGGTGGTTTGGCTCAGTAGTTGCCATGCTCAGGATTAATTACCCCACACTATGTGGGATCTCAGTTCTCTGATCAGGGATCAAACCCATGTCCCCTGCATTGGAATGCTGATTCTTAAGCACTGGACCATGAGGGAAGTTCCTGGAGGTGATCTTAGGAAGCAGGACTGAGGGAGTGGGAGAAGGAGTTGGGAAAGGAGGAAGTGTCAGTGCAGGGACATTGTGGGTGTGGAGGTGGATGCGGGCTGCTGGGACTCCATCCTACTTTGAAGACCCTTTCCGACTGTTCATGATTAATCCCTCTGTAGAACAGGAGACTGAGACATTTTTCACCTGATTCCCAACCCCCAGTAGTTGAAGTGGTCCCCAGAAGGTGTAACTTCCCCACAATTCTAGGCAGCTCTGTGAAGTATCATGGACCTCCTGGTTTAAGAGGAAGCCCTGAAGGAGCCCAGAAATATTGAAGGTTGCCCTTGATGTGGGTCCCGTTGCTGTGCCTGGGAGCTGTCACATAAATGTTCTGTGCGCACCACAGGACACTAGAAGCATTTGTTACATCTTCTGATCTATTGATACACCAGATTAATCCTGTCAATGTAACAGTTTTCAGTGTCACTACTTTCCTCAAAACTCTTCAGTCTCTCTGTACTATCTCCTACTAAAGCCCAAATTCCTCAGCCAAAATATCATTCCAGATGAATTTTTACCTAAATGACCTAAGCTCTCTTGTTCACACATATGAACTCTGTACTCTAAACTGGACTATCTTACTCCCCTGAGAGCACTTTCTTCATGCCTTCATCCAATTCATCTTACCTAAAAGAAATTCCTGCATTTTACCTATCCTTCCAGGACTGGCTCAAATCCCACTTAGGCACCAAGCCTTCACCCAACACTGCCTATACAAATTTCTCCCCTCCCTGGGAACTTAACCATACTTTGTCACATGTGTATTATCTGTTTACCAACAAAATTCATATTCTCTCTAGAGAGAATGGATTTTGTTAGTTACTACTTTTTTTATCCCCTACAATATCTATGATCATGCATGTGTATACATTACATTACATATTACATTACATTAAATATTGTTGAAATGAGTATTTGAGTAACCAGAAAGATGCATCTCCTAGTATTTGTGTTTTTCTGGTTAATTTCTGGCTCAGTTTTAGAGGGTGAGGGTGTTGGGTATCCAAGTGGGTTATTATAAGGATGTGAAAGTGATCTCACAGAGAGAGAGAGAGGAACCAAAAATATAGTTGGTCCCTACAACTGGGAAACTCTAAGAAAAAAAGGTCTCTCCACTTCTCAGCAGCCTCATGGCCTTCTTTCTTTCTCTATTTCTCACAGTCTCTCATCTTTTTTCCTCTCTGCCTTCAATGTCTCTTCACTGGACTCAATGTAGCAACCAATCCTGAGTCTATTAAGGGTAATATCCATCACCAGTTGGCTAGAGTCTGTCTCTGTGTTTCTGTTCAGATTTTTGAATGAGAAGCTGATGGGTCACTGGCCAGCAAGCTAATTGTTTGGCATTGTGTCAGATGTCCACTTCTGCTCCAATCACCTATGACAAACATTGGTAAGGTAATAAAACCAAGCATGGCCACCTGAACCTACCACTTCAGCAGGGATTATGGGTAGGAATCCTCAGGAAACAGGTCTGTGAATAAAGCAGACAGTCAGAAACACACCACAAGGTACAAATAAAGATGAATGTGAGCATGTTGGATAATGTATGTGAATAGAATAGTGCTCACAAAATAGATACAAAAGATACAATAAGGATTTGCCAGATTCTGGTCCTAAGAGAGCAGAATGTACAGGAACATTTGTCACCATGATACAACCCATCTTGTCTGTCCTTTTATAATTGTGAGATGCCCTACATACATCACCTGCCATCTAAGACCAACTCTACCATCAAAAACCAGAACCAATTGGAAACTGCTTTATTCCCCAAGCAATATGTCTTCATTCATTCATTCATTCACCTAATTATTTCTTGAGTTCCTTACTTGTGCCAAGCCTTGTTCTAGGTGTTGGGGATACAGTGTTGAACAACACAGAACCCCTGCCCACACACAGTTTCCATTCAATCTGGGGAAGTCCATCAAGAAACACTGGTAATCACATGGACATCTGGTCAACTAGGGAGGAAGTTATTAAGACAAATAAAACAGGGTAAGAAGCCAGAGGTAGGAAGTGGTTATTTAGATAAGGTTGTCAGGAAAGGTTTTTCTGAAGAAATATTTGAGCAGAGACTTATGGGTGCAAGAGTGTGAACCAAATGAAGATTCAGTGGAATACACTCCAGGCAGAGAAAACAGCAAGTGCAAAACCCCTAAGTTGTTGTGTTATGTCTAGAAAGTCAGTGATGAAGAGAAGGAGTGTCTGGAAATTAGAGCATAGAGATATCCAGGGTTCACTTTATACCCTCACTGCCCCATGCTATCTTCCACTTCAGTATCTGGCTCATGTTATAATTAGAGCCAGCTTCATGGGTGTGACCTGTGAAGTCACACAGGGTCCCTCAATCAGGATGGTCCCCCACTTGGTTAAATGCTATGTGGTCACTATCTTGAATTACTTAATTTTTGAAAAAGAGGGCCAACATTTTCATTTTGCACTGGGTCTTGCAAATTATGTAGCCAGTTTCTATGGTCTGAATGTTGGTTGTCTCCTCAAAATTCATCTGTTGAAATCCAAATGCCCAGTGTGATGGTATGAGGAAGTGGGACCTTTGGGGTGATTAGGTCATGAGGGTAGAGCCTTCATGAATGGGGTTAGTGCTTTTATAAAAAAGACACCCCCCTCCCCCTGCAGGGCTCCCTTACCCCCACTGACATGTGAAGATACAAGAAGAAGTCTGCCAGCTGAAAGAGGTCAAGTCACCTGACCAGACCGGTACCCTGATCTCAGACTTCCAGTCCCCAGAACTATAAGAAACACATTTCTGTCATTTATAAGCTACACAGTCTGTGGCATTTTGTTATAACAGAATGAATTGAGACACCAGCCCTGATTGTAATTGTTTGTAAATGTGTCAGGCTCTATTATTTATTTATTTTTTTTTAAATTTTGAGCTCCTGAAAACAAAGGCTGTGTCTCATTTATGTTTATAAACTTTCATTTATAAGCATTTATTTTAATTACACAGAAATTTGAGTGCCATTCTCAGCTCAAAGGTAATGCACTAGAAGAAACAAAATGTTTTCAAATATTTAGAACAAATGATATTTTCAAGAGAGAATTCACCTTCTACTGCACGTGAGTGTAAGAGTGAAAGATGAACATGGAGCCTCCATTAATATTTTTATAAAAGCTTGGAAATTCAGAACAGAGACCAACCTTTAGGGTAATGAAGACTAAATAGCAGACCTAACCATGAATACAAACAGAATAATTTGAAAGTCACTTTTTAAATTCAAATGTATTTTTTTCTCAAAATTTACCATCGCTACTCCCTACTGTTATTGTCTCCACTATAGAAAATGCTAAATGTTCGCCTCTAGAATTAATTTCACAATAAATTCAAGTGCATCTGATCTGCACATGAGTTAGATGGACAGGATGAAAACAGAGGGAAAAAGCATTTACACCTGCATCCTCTAGTCAGCCCATACTCTCCATTTGTCTCCATCATACTTTCACCCTTGGGCTTCCAATGTTTCCAGAAATGGTCTGCAAACTATTCCATGGCTGCCCCCAAAATACACTGAATTCATTAGTCTCAAAATGTAGATCAATACCAATGAATGGTGCTCCATTCAAATTTTCTATTTTAAAAAATACATGCAGAAAAAGTCCCTGTCTCTCTGCCTCTCTGTGTCTCTCTCTCTTCCTGTGGTTATTTGACTTGGTCACATTAAGCTAACCAGATAGGCAGCAGACCCTGCCCAGGATTACCTACTCTCCTTAACACCAAGTGGAAGCAGCAGTGAATGAAGTCAAGATGGAAATGGGCCTTCCATTTTCTGTGACTGTACTGATTCCTAAGGAAATATTTTCATGGTCTTTTTGCTGCTGAGATTTTCATGGCTTGGAGCTTTCCAGTCCTAATTTCTCTCATCCGGTTCTATTTCCTAGATTTTTAAAAGTAATAAGAAGTGTTTTAAAAGTGATAGGAAGCCTCTTCAAACACTACTTTGCCTCCATCTCTCCAACCAGATAAAACCAGGAAACAGGAAAACTAGAGCAAGCTATAGTCTTCCTTTTTCTTGTTGAAAACGATCTTACAACATACACTTCACGCTCAGATTCTACATGCACATCTCAATTTTCTATCAAGTCTGTCTTTGTGGATTAACATCCAGGACCTGAGTCCAAATAATAGAAACTAACTTATCTTTCCTTTTTCTCTCTTATGTCTGTTATTTGGATGGCATAATCAGCTTCTCTCTGTATGTCTTTTTCCCTCTTTCCCTCTCTCTCCTTCTTCTTCATTCTTATCTTCCACTCAACATTGCATCAATGGCCAAGCTGTTGACTCCATCCACATACTCCCCTATGAGTGTACCATTTTCATTCACTACGTCTGTGTGCCTGACTAATGAAGTAACCTCCCAACAGCTAAACAGCCTGTAGCCTTCTCAATCCCCCATCCTACATTCTGTGGCCACGGTTAAGATCCCAAGAAAGGGGTAATCTCAACTTTTCCATGGATTCCTTGCTTCCCATACCTGTTGTATACAAAGTAACATCCCAGCTCATTAGCAAGCATTAGAATACCCCTAAATTTCTTCTTATCTAATTTTTCATCTTTGCCTTACATACTGTAATGGGTTAGATTGTGTCCCCTGAAAAGTCCTACTCCCCAGTACAGTAAGTCCCCTACATACAAATGAGTTCTTTTCCAAGAGCACGTTTGTAAGTCCAATTGGTTTGTAAGTCCAACAAAGTTAGCCTAGGTACCCAACTAACACAATCAGCTATACAGTATTGTACTGTAACAGGTTTATAATACTTTCCACACAAATAACACATAAAAAACAAACACAAAAAATAAAGAAAACATTTTTAATCTTACAGTACAGTACCTTGAAAAGTATAGTAATACCAGCTACATCACCGCTGTTTCTACGCTTGCTTCCGGACATTCTGGGCTTGAAATAAAGATACTCTACTACTGTACTCTATACAATACTGTACAATAAAGTACACAAAAGCACAACCACTTGTAGAGGATGCACACAGGTGACAATGTACACCAGACACATGAACTAACATGTGATTGGACATGCAAACGCACATTCGCATCTTCGAAAGTTTGCAACTTGAAGATTGGTACGTAGGGGACTTCCTGTACCTATAAATGTGACCTTATTTGGAAATAGGATCTTTGCAGATGTAATCAAGTTAAGAGGAAGTGAGACCTGAGGAGGGTGAGCCCTAAAGCCAATGACTGGTATTCCTGGAAGAGAAGGAAAAGGGAGATTTGGATACAGAAGTGTGGAGGAGAACAGGAAGAAGGTCATGTGATGATAGAGGTAGAAGTTCAAGCAATGTGGCTACAACCAAGGAAGAGGGAAGGAAGAGCCCTCCCCCAGAGCCTGCAGAGGCAACATAGCCACGCTGACTTCTTTATTTAAATTTCTAGCTTCCAAACTCTGCTAGAATTTCTCCTGTTTTAAGCCCCTCAGTTTGTAGTTGTGTTACAGTAGCCCCAGGACCCTGATACACAACCACATACCCCACTCCTCTGTGCACACTCCCCATCTCTGCCTGACAGAGGAACTCCCAGCAAGGTGCCACCCGCCTGGGCCTCCGTGAGTTACTAGGGTGGTCCCTTTCCCTGTGACCTCCAAGAGAGTTTATTTTCCCCCATGGCACTGCCATTGAAATGCATCCTGGAATCCCAGCCCTTCCCTGTCTCTGGTGGGGAATTTGCCTGGGAACCCCTAAATTACTGCTATTTAAGGACAGGACTTGGAATGGGAGACTCCTTGAGCATTTGTCTTTCTGGGAGCATGGTCTGGCACTGGCCAGGCCCCCTATGGAATCGTGGGCTTCTCCTGCACTGAGTGTCTGAGGCCGTGCTTGTCTCCCAGGAGCTGAGAGGCATGAGACAGGCCTAGTTTCCCCTATCCTTGTGAAGTAAGAAGAGGCAAGCGTGAGTAAGGGACCCGTTCCTTAGGAAGAAAACTGACTCCGCGAGGGTGAGCTGAGGTCACAGGGAGCCTGTGTCAGGACAGTGACAAACAAGCTAATGACTGCCCAGAATGATAAACACAGACCCCGTGTCCAGGGAGGGCAGCCTTCAGACTGAGACTTGCTACTCTTCGCGTGTAACAGCTCAGGCCCCCGTGGCCAAGAGTCTTCAAGTCCTCATCCTGCTCGGTCAACAACTGGGGTCACAGGTGAAAAAGACATCAAGGAAAAGAGAGGCATTTGATCTTCCAAAGCCCACCCACCCCTAGGCCCTCATGGGCAAAGTCCATTTGTAACTGGGAACCCACTGGAAACTAGATTGTTGAACTCTGCCTGCAGAGTGAAATGACCCGGGACGGCCCTTCCCTTGCTGGTAACACAGAACAGTGACATCAGGTCGAAAAATCACACAAGCTGTGGATGCAAATCCTTATGTGGAATTTCAAAGTTTTTAGGAGCCATATGTTAGGGGATGAATTGTATCTCCCCAAAGCTTATATGTTGAAGCCCTGACACCCCAAACCCCTGAATATAACTGCATTCGGAGATAGGGCCTTTAAAGAGAGGACCATGTGAAAATAAGGCTGTGAGGGTAAGCCCTAATCCTATCTGACTGGTGTCCTTATAAAAAGCAGAAATCTCAGCACACAGAGAGACACTAGGGATGTGTGAACAGAGAGGAAACACCATGTGGGGACACAGCAAGAAGGCGGCCGTCTGAAAGCCAAGGAGAGAGGCCTCAGGAAACATCACACCTCCCCAACATCTCCATCTTGTGAGAAAATAAATTTCTATCATTCAAGCCATCTAGTCTGTTTTCGTGGGGCAGCCCCTAGCAAACTAGTAGTGATTTTGATACTGGGAAGTGGGGTGCTGCTTTCACAAATACCTAAACATGTGAAGGTGACTTTCGGACCGGCTAATGGGGAGAGGCTGCAAGAGTTTCGAGCTACGTGTTAGAAAAAATGTAGATTGCCTCAGAGAAACCATTAAGGGTGTTAAAGATGCTTCTGGTGAGGCCTCAGGTGGAAATGAGACACATGTTACTGGACGCTGGAGGAAAAGGCAATCCTGTTACAAAGGGGCAAAGGATGGGGCTGAATGGTGCTCTAGTGTGGTGAGGAAGGTAGGGCTTGTGAGTGATGAACTTGGATATCTAGTCTAGCAGATTTCCAAGCAACATGTTGCAGATGTGGCCTGGTTTTCCCTTACTGCTTACAGTAAAATTCGAAAGAAGAGATAAATTGAAGAAGCCCCTGTTAAGCAAAAAGCACCCACAGAACTTGAAGATTTGGAAAATTCTCAGCCTATCCATATCACAAAATATGAGAAAGCAAGTTCTGGAGAGAATAGCAATAAATGGATAAAGAAATGACAGGTGTGCGTCACAGATGCAATCAGCCATCTCTGTGGAAATCAGGGCTAGAGATGAGATTATACCAGAGGAAACGCTGCAGACTTGCACCAAAGGGGAAGGAGATGGGACAAAATGGAAGGAGGCGGCTGGACCTCTGCAATTTTACAGGAACAATAGAGCTATCCAGCTGTGAACAGGAGTTATCCTTCCACAAAAGGGAAGAATGATCCTGAAGGTGACTCAGAGATTGTCAGGGCTGTCACCCATCACCACAAGGCCATAGGGTACAGGCCCCAGGGAGGGAGGCTGTCTTCTCCTTAATTTCTGAAAACCAAAGCTGCAGCCACTCAGAGCCTCATGGGAGGAATTGCTGGTACCTTGATCTGAGACTTTCAGCCTCCAAAACTGTGAGAAAGTAAATGTACATTGTTGGTATTTTGTTTGTTTGTGGTATTTTGTTAGGGCAGCCCTAGGAAACTAAGGCACCTTACCAAAATAGGAAAAATAAACAGTTGAAAATTAAGTTTAATGACATCTTGACCCAATAGATCCAAAAATATTATCATTTTAACGTGGAATCAATATAAAAATTATTGGTCAGATATTTCACATTCTTTTGTCGGTACAGTGTCTTCCAAACCCTTAACAGCACATCTCAATTTGGAGACATAACTTTTTTGTGTCCAATAACCACAACAGTCATACAGTTGGATAGTGTAGTCACAGACTACACAGTAACCTATCACTAATTGTCCTTTTTGTGCAGATTTTTAGCAATAAATTTAAAAAATAATTGTTGCGTAGAAGTAGACAACAGGTTTCTTTCTAGGCTTCTGCTTTACCCATTGAGGGGAGAAACAGTTACTATAAAGAACTTCTCCCCAAATATGGAAACTAGAAAGCAACCAGGAAAGCTGTGAAAAACCAAAGATCCAGCCAAATTTTCCTTCTTAAAGAATGTGTTCGGGCTTCCTAGGTGGCGCAGTGGTTAAGAATCCACCTGACAATGCAGAGGTCACTGGTTTGATCCCAGCTCCAGGAAGATTCCACATGCCACGGAGCAACTAAGCCCGTGTGCCCAAAAAAAATCTAAAAAAAAAAAAGAATGTGTTCAAGAAGGACCACTTGAGGACTTCCCTGGTGGTGCAGTGGTTAGGAATCCGCCTGCCAATGCAGGGGACGCGGGTTCCATCCCTGGTCCAGGAAGATCCCACATGCCACGGAGCAAATAAACCGTGTACCACAACCACGGAGCCTGTGCTCTAGAGCCCGCAAGCCCACTCGTCATAACTACTGAAGCCCACGCACCTAGAGCCCGTGCTCCACAAGAGAAGCCACCACAATGAGAAGCCTGCGCACAACAATGAAGAGTAGCCCCGGCTCACTGCAACTAGAGAAAGCCCTTTTGCAGCAACAAAGACCCAATGCAGCCAATAAATAAACAAATAAATAAATAAATAAATAAATAAATTTATTTTAAAAAAATAAAAGAAGGACCACTTGAGTGCAAGACGACAGAAACAGAAGTTCTGTCTGCGTTGAAACCACCCAAAGTGAGTTCCCCAAGAATCCATACTCTTTCTGGGCCCAGATTCCAGTTGTTTCCCCAAACTGGAATATTGCTTTCCTCTCTTTCCTGGACTCCTTGAATCCATCCCCTCCCAGCTCAGATCTGGTGTCCTCTGTCCTCGATCACCTTCCCTACTCCCAATCTGGTCCTCATAGTACACAGTCTGGGGATGTGCTGCCCTGCTTTCAACTTTAGCATAAAACTGAAGGTTTTTATCCCATGTCGTCCAGGCTCCTGCATGCTCAGTCTCCTACCTGCTGCTCCAGAGTCATCCAGAGTCTCTCACCTTCCCTCTCCCCAAGCTCCAGCTTCATGGTTTCATGTTCTTGCTCTCCACACCCCACCCCTCCCACTACTGTGGGTCTCAGCTTAAATGGTGCCTCCTCCAGGAAGCCTTCCTGGTCCCAGAGCCCTTTGCCATCATCCCACCCAGCAAAAGACCAGTTGTACTGACCACCTCCCACCTCTCAAAATGTTCTTTTTAATTCATAACTAATTTTTAGAGCAGTGTTAGGTTTCCCAAAAAATTGAACAAAAAAATACAGATAGTTCCCGTAGACTTCCTTCACCACCTCAACTTTCCCGTATTAGTCACATCTTGTATTAGTGTGGTATGTTTGTTTTAATTAAAAGATATCACATTTTTATCACTTAAAGTCCACAGTTTACCTTCGGGTTGATTCTTTGTGTTGTCCATTTTCTGGGTTTTGACAAATGTATGATGTCATGTGCCCACCGTGACACGATCACGGGATTAGTTTCACTGCCCTAAAAATCCCCTGTGCTCCATTTACTCACCCTTCTCTCCCTCCTCACAAATCCTTGGCAACTACTGATCTTTTTACTGTCTTTTTTTAAAAGTTTGCCTTTTTCCAGAATGTCATAGAGTTGGAATCATACAGCATTAGCCTTTTCAGATTGGCTCCTTTCACGTGGCAATACTCAATGAGGGTTCCTCCACATCTCTTTGTGGCTTATAGTTCGTTTCTTTGTTTTGCCAAATACTATTCCATTGTATGGATGTAACACGATTTGCTTATTCATTCACTTACTGAAGGACATGCTTTCAAGTTTTGATAACTATGGATAGAGTTGGTATAAATATCTGTGTAAACATAGATTTTCAGCTCCTTGGGGTAAATACCTAGGAACCACTGTAAGACTATGTGTCACTTTGCAAGAAATGCCAAATTGCAAAATGTTTTCCTTAATGCCATTATCATTTTACCTCCTTTTTTTGGAATAATGATGTTTGAGTTAATCCAGCCCACGCTCGTCTTTTTACAGTCACAAAAATAAAGCTCCGGGGTGGACAGAGGGGCAGCGGGACAAGAAAGAAAGAAAGAAACTGCTTAGGAGAGCTTAGCCCGCTTGGTAAGAGCGAGGGTTTCCTGTTTTCTCGGGTTACAGACCACGTGTTGCTCTTCTCATCGTCACAGACAAACAGCAGCATTGCCAGCGCTGCTGGGCAGACACAAGTACAGGCACGGGGCTTCTGAGTTGCAGAGACACCTTTAGATAAATTCCACTCGTCCAGGGCCAGAGGGTTACATGACCTGTGCAGCTCTTTTGGGACACGACCTCAACAGCAGTCAGAAGAGTCTTTCCGCTCTATTTTGGTTGACACACACGGAACAGGGGAGCTCAAATGCATGTCTGTTCATGATCACCGCCCAGAGAGCCAGGCATCCCTATCAATGCCAAAACCCTGAAATTCACCCAAAGCAGCTGCTCCTTGGAACTCCTTCCTTAAACAGTCTCAGGCTAAACCCAGACAGAGTACGTGTCATTTCATGAGTGAGGCGGGCCAGTCTGCACCCAGATCCCCAGATCGGGGGCCACTTGCCTCGTAATCTTAGAAACTGCGCTGGCTTCTCTGTCTCCCACCTCTGCCGTCAGCCGCCAACCTTAAACGGGAATAACACTGAAAACCATGTGAGCCGCTCAGACAAAACACAATTTATAATGTTTTAATCACTACCGGGCTAGACAAGCTTCTTCCAACACAAACTTCCCACTCATCCTCCATGCCTTTTATTTCCCTCCCACGAATCCACAGAGTCCCTTCATGGAGGAGATATTGCAAAACCTCTGCAGCAAATGGGATGTAGCTTGCAGCCGTTTGCACGTCTTCATGGGAACTGGTACAAAAATGTGGTTTTATGTTTCAGGAAGGCTCCTTCCAAAGCAGATGGGTGACATTGTACATTTAAGGTGTCAACCCAAGACCAGTGCCACTGCTCTGCAGGTTATGTCCGGACCAGAAACCTGGGTACCTGAGTCAGGATCTGCAGCGGGCTTCTGCTCAAGCAAAATGCATGTCAATTCAGAGACAAAACTCAGGGACGGGGTCTTTTAGGGTTTTTTTTTTTTTTTTTCTCCCTCTCACAAAGGAATTGCCCTAAGGGTTCCCCTTAAGCTTCTGATAAATGATAAACTGAAAAGTTAGTTTTGTTTTTTAGGTCATAGATGTCAAAAGACGTCCATCCTTTATATCAGTCAGAGTTAAATTCTGCCTCTCCTTTTTTTTAACCCGGAAAAATTCCCCTGAATTGAAAAATAGGCCTGCACTCTTTTTATGTCACAATAGGGCTTCTTTGGTGGCCAGCCACTGTCTGCTGCTCTCAGACAGAATCTTTGCAGCAAGCCCAGCAGCCACACACAGCCACGCCAAGCACCAAGTCTTCTTCCAGATTATTATTATCATTACTATTATTTTTGCCTAGAGCACGTATTGAAGTATAAAGCCTTCAGAAATACTCTGGATTCCATTACAAAGAAAATCATGAATATTGCATCACTACCTTCTGCTTTTATTTCATCTCAATCAGGAGGAGATAGAAGTGCAGTTACGGTGTCCAGCTGTCCTCCTAGCTTTGGAGGCTGGGAACACGGGACTTAGGGACTCACAAGACCCACAAGGCGACGTGCGGTGCAAAGCACTTTATCCAGCAGCTCTTCTCAAGGCTTCGGACACTGGGTCTGTCTCACCACGGACTCTTCCACATCTAGCGGGGCTGTAAAACCTGTCCTGGAGCTGGTACAGCACATGCAGCCAAGCTCTGCATCTGCTTTTCGCTGTTTTTCTTGAAGCCATATCATCTTCTAATAAAACAAACAGCCTATCCCATGAAATAAAAGATGATGATAAAAAGTCTAACTTGTCTATTAAAATGGATGGGTTCCACATCCCATAGGCAGAGCCCCCTGGTACTTAATCACACTGAGCAGGACACACAGGCAAATTACTGTCCACCAAGAGTAAATTGTGATGATGGAGAGCTCTTAAATATGACACTGTGATGCTTTTTTCATTTCTTGGGGATATCTTGTCTATGAATTTTATGGTAAACAACATGTATACGTTGGGATGCAAGACAGTCAAATTGCCATGTAGAAAAGTTTTCATGGATATATATACACATATACCTTCATAGTTTAATTAGTGTAGGTAAAAAGTATAAAAAAAGTCAAGTATTCTTAGTAAATAAATATGGAACCGGAAGTTTTAAACTAAGACTAAAATAATCAGGCACGTAAATTTAGCTGGGACTTTGGGGCACATTACTCTTTATCATGGTACCTTGTTTTTCATGTCATACGGCAATGATGCTTGCTGCCACTCATGCACCCACATGCAATTATTTTCTACTCTGATAGAGTCTGGTTCTTTATATTCTGATCACCAACTGAAGCATGTGACTTTCTTTACAGACCAAAATAAAGGCTTAGCACTTTGAGAGATGTTTTATTTTTACAACCTTGGCAAAGCCAGTGTCATTGATTAAATGTCTGAATTCCGAGAGAGAGAGAGAGAGAGAGAGAGAGAGAGAGAGAGAGAGAGAAACTTGGCGGATTCTGGCTTCCCGAGGAAGCTGGACTGGCCCCAACCAAAGTAGAGATTCCAAGTGATGCTTTTTATTTTAATGCATGCTAATAGATGTTCTGTGGCTTGTCACTGGGTCTCGGGGTGGGGCGGGGGGGAGCGTGGGGTGCTGGGGGAAGGGTGACTTTTATGGTATATGGATTGGCTAGCAAGTGGGAGAGAGCATCTCGAAGACAAAAATCCCAGCAACTCCTTTATTCATTATTCTGTCTCACGTTGAGCAGCATTTGCCCATATCAGTTCTTAAGAACTATTGTCCTAGACTGCCTCAGAGCCACAACTCACTTGTTTCACTGGCTTTGCTTAAAAATCATGGACCCAAGTTTCATTTTAGCCCTAGATGACTTTTGGATGCTTTTACTGTTTTGACATCGGTATGTGCAGCTGGATCCAAAGAGATATCAGTTCTCTACAGTTTCAACTGCAGTCCGTGCTTGGTTTTGATTAATTTATTAACCCACGAAATCCCTTGGGGAAGGGGGAATACAGCGGGGAAGCACCTTGAACTTTGAACATTTCAGCCTTGTTCTTCATAAAAACTACTGAGCCTTTCAATAGCCTGTCTTTTCTTACCAGCAGAGAAAAATGTTTTTTTCTTAATTTGCTGAAATGTTTATTGTACCATTTCTTAGCACATAACTAATATAATATGTTTCTAACTGTTTGGAAACAATGGAGAGTAAATACATCTTAAATGTATTTCATGTGCATACACACTTGCTCATTTTTGTTCCCTGCCACTGCCTGTGTCCAGAGGCTGAGAATTAGTCTCGCCCTCTGACCTCATCACTTATCGGTGGTGAAACCCGCTTTTAAGCAAGACCTACAGCTGGGAGAGTTGGGAGTTTCCCCTGGCTCTTTGAGTCCCCCCACCCCTGCCCCTGCATCTTTGGTCAAAGTGTTAGAATGTCAGTTTCATGAGATGCTGAAACCTTCCCAGTATAAATTCTGCCCACATAACTTTTTTCAGCATGGCTTTTGCAGACATTTAATCATGAAAGTGAAGTGGGGTGACCCTTCATTAACTAATACCTCATCTTGACATCAAACCAGAGCTACCTTTCCATCCAGGCCTATCTCTCTGTTATCACAGTGCCCAAGTGCTTGATTTAAACTGCCACTTCGCCAAAAAATGCAGCCAGGCAGAGAAAGAACTGTTTGCTCCAACCACCAAAGGGCCAAATTATTATATTTCTAGCAACAATCACCTTACTCAGGAATCCATAATTTTCAGCTTATGGTAAATCTTCAATAATTTGGATTTCCGGGGTGGGGGGGAGTCAATATTAAATTAGAGGGTAATTATATAGAATTGTATGTAAAGTTGCATTACTATTGTTACGGAAGTGCATTCTTTATTTCGAAAAAATATTAACCATGTATGTACCAATTCAGTTCCTAACAAATTTCCTTCCACGGGAAAGAGGAGAACTTGTAATGGCCACATGATGTAATAGATTCTTTCAAGAGGTAGGGAAATTACATACGTTGAACATTTCCTGGAAATGTGCTTGATTTTGTTCTCCAAGCTTTATTCATTGACCAGGTGACACAAACTATGTATTAGTGGCTGAGGAACTAATGGTATTTTTATTATTAAGTTAAAACTTGGTCAGAAGGCAAGGATTTACTATGTACTCTTTTTCCTTTTCAGAGTTCCCCAAGTCCTAAAAATAAATAAAATGACATTTTTATTACTAATGATGCTGCGGAACTGATGCTTAGAAACTTTCAAAGAACAATCATATTTGGAAACAAAATGGATTCACAAAGAAAAATTTAAAACCACACCATCTCCTCTCCATTCAGCAGACAGATGATGTGTTGCCTTCTGGGTAAAAATCTAACTTGCATGTTTGAGCTTGAATGAAATTAAGTTCCATAGTGTATAAATAGTAAGGGGTGGTCAGCTTTGATGACACATGTAGAGGGGTTGAGGAAGGGACTTCGAAAGCTCCTTATTACTAATTGAGCTGCTCTGCAGAGTAAATCTCCATCTGGAGGCGGACACTGAAGTTGAGAGTCAGAATGAAACACAAAAGTCGTCATGGCAAACCAGAGCAACGGCATCGCACAACTCCAGCCACATGCCAGCCTCTGCCATCTGAGTCCACATAAACGGTGCCCCTGGAGTGGTGCAGTGCGCAGCCTGTGCAGCTGGATGGTGACTTCTGAGCAGCTGACTCATTTTATAGGTTACGTACGCAGTGAGACAGATTTCAACTCAATATAAGGAAAACGTTTTTGAAAGAGTAAGTTATCAAAGATGAAACTGGTTGACTCAAGAGGCAAGGAGGGCTTGTTACAAGACGTTCAAGCGTAGCCTGTTTTACCACCTGCCATGGAGTTTCAGAGGAGGTTTGAAACTCGGATGACAGTAAGGGCTTGCCTCCATGGTTGTTAAGGTTTTTTCCAAGCCCAAGAGTCAGGAACCCATAGGTCAAACACAAGTCTTCAAGCTTTGAAACTTGAACCAATGCATGGAGACCTTGAACAGTAATGGAAATCAGAACAGCTATTTGAGAGGGTGCTAACTTAAATATGGGGGGACAAGGTTCATGACTCCTCTCTGGGCTGCTGCGGAAATAAATCATTGTCATGGATGTAATTTTCCCATTTTCGTCCCCCTGCACTTGTATCATACCCAACTTCCTCTTCACACTAATATCTCAGAAAGTACTGGTGACCAAGCCACATCTGCCCTTCTAGGAGTGGGTCAAGAGGTCCCAGCCAAGACCTAACAGCAAGTAGGAATGGTCTGCAAGGTGTGTATGCGTGCGTGTATATTTGCATGTATGTGTGTATATGCGTGTGTATGTGTGTATGTGTGGGTGTCCAAAAATGAGTATATTTTCTTAAACCTGCTTTGCAAAGTCAAAAAGTACTCCTAACAGCCACACATATTTCCCTCTCTGTGAAGAGTCTACAAGCCTCACAGAGGAGCAAATGCAGGGCCCGGCAGTGAAGGAGGGGCATTTGTAAAGGCAGGCGGTCTGATGCTCCTCTATCTACCTTCCCCCATTTTGCAGAAGTGAAGATCTGGAAGTGCATGAGCCCAGAGTGATCTATTTCATTAGATACTGGACCCAAAGAGTCTTACATCTCAGCCAGGGAATTCAAAAGGCAGTGCAGCAATTTAGAAAGATCATGGTTTTGAGACACAATTGGTCTTGAGTTCAAATCCAGACTCTGCCACCTCGTAGCTGTAAAACTCTGTCAAGTGCAACCAATGTTCCTTTGCATCTTCTAACACTAAACTCAAAAGCCAAATGAGGTGGCATTCCTAAGCTCTCCATGTCACAAGATTTCCTATAATATTTTTTTGAGTACAAGTGAGCTACATTTTCCAGAAGGGAAAAGGATGCTAGGGTCTGCACAATATGGCATCCAGCAGTCCTGCCTGAGGAGCACTGGGATACTGCCCACAATGGGACCACCAGGTGAGTCCTGCCTCCTTCAGGGAAACTTGGCTTTGGGGCAGGATGTTCTTCATCTAAAAACTGGAGATAGTACTGCCGCTGCATAGCATTGTTATGGAACTTAGTGAATTAACCTGTGATCAGTGTCTGGCACCCTGGCAATACACTGACACAGGTGGCTCTATTTCAAATGGTTACCCAAACCCTCCCTCTGGATGTCAGAGCAAACATGGACAGAGACCCGAGGAGGGGTCTACGCCTCCATGACAAACTCAGTTACCTGTCATCAGCCACTCCCAGGCTGGCAGAAGTCTGACAGTATTCCCAGAACTTGTTCTTGAACTAGCCTCCCTCAGGCTTTTCCATGTTTAGGTTGCCTCGTTGGGATAAAGCAGTCAACTCAGTTCTATTAATAATTAAAATATCTGCACTTTCTTCCCAACATCAGGCTATGCGATTCATCTGAGACACACTGTTCTCATGCAAATTTAGAAAATGAAGCAATTTCCTAGATAATTCAAGCACGCACTGAATGGAAACCTCAAAGTACCTCTGCTCTCAATTACCTGATAATTTCAGGCAAAAGGAACGCTTTAGCCTGAATCACATAAATAAAGTATAACTCTTGCCTTACCTTGCCTGTGTACACAGACTCATGGTGTCTTATGCCACCCAAATAAAGTAGGAAGTGCAAACGGGGGGGAAAGGCACAGCCCCAGAGAAGCAATTCATTCTCAGCACAACACTACACACAAAAGCCAAATAAAGCAGCATTCCTAAGTTCTCCATGTCACAAGATTTCCTATTTTTCTTCATATTCTTTCGGGTTCTAATGGGTGACATTCTCCAAAAGAACAAAGGATGCTGGGATCTGCACAATGTGGCATCCAGGAGTCCTGCCCGAGGGGCACCGGGGTGATGCCCACAGTGGAGCTGCCAGGCGAATTCTGCCTCCTTCCGGGAAATACAGCTTTGGGGAAGGATGTTGTAATGCTGTAAATATCAACCAAGCGTGTGACCTCCTCCCTCCCAGACCACTCTGCTCCTTTCTCAACAAACCAGCATGTGGAGAGCTGAAGAGCCAGTGAGAGGTAGAGCCAGGGTATCCAACAATGGGGAAGGCAAAGAGGAGAAAACCCACACCCCAACGAGTTTTACGATTGCATACGGCAAAAATAAAAAAAAAAAAAAAATGAACCCCTTGAGAATGTTTTGACATGCATGGGAGTTTCCATTCATTTTCCAGGTCAGGAAAAATGTAGGTCCCTGTGTTTCACAGAAGTGCTGGTTCTGAATTGAACCCTGGGGAGATTTCCTGCAAGTACACCAGCACATGCTGTTTGTGCATCAACTAGGTAAGCCCAGTCGGGGTCTATTCACCTCCCCCAGGAGAGGAAGGAAGAGCAGATAATAGTCACGTCTCCACTCTGCAGCCCGTGTACCAGATGTGTGGCCATAGGAACCCTGCAGGATCTACCTAAGTCTTAGTTTTCACTTTTGCAAAGTGAGACTGATAAAACCTACTTCAGGGGCACAGCTGCTGTGGGTGGGCTTGGCCTCCAGGGAATGTAATGTATAAGCCAATCTTCATTTAGGGGAATTTTTTTTTCCCCAAGATCAACTTTACTCTGTAATTGTCTTTGCTCCTGTTACCATCCCACCCCATTCTGCAAATAATAGGCTTCCTTTTTCTGACTCATGATAGAAAACTTGAGACACACAGGATAAGTATAAAGAAGAAAACAAAAATCTACACTCCCACAATCCAAAGAAACACCAGTAAAATTTTCTTAGACATACTTCCAGTTTTTTTTTAACTTTTTTTAAATAGACATATTGTTTATATAACTTTTAAATTCCTTTCTTTGCATATCATTTTATTAAGACAACTTTCTCCTGTCATTAGAAAATTTTTTTGTTTGTAATGATATTTGTGATTTGTACGTGTGTGTGATTATAAAAATAACACATACGGTCTAGTATGTAGCCAATAATCTCTTTCTTGTTTTATGACAAGAAAAAGAGCACCTTCAAGTACCCAAAGCAGCCCATGCCCGTAGGGAAGAGTCAGTTCCCAGAATGGGAACAATTATAAAATTGGACTTGTGAAAACCTCTCTTAATGAAGCCATGTGGCAAGTGTATAAGGGTTACATTAACGCCAGCTAGCAGAGATCCAGGGCCTGCTTCTCCTTTCTGTCTGCACTCTGGGAGGGTACATGAATCTGGACCCATGAGTGACTGAGCCAGAGCTGCAAAAAAGAGGGAGAATTCTGGAAGAGCCATGCAGCCCACCAGGGATGGGATGCAGCTATAATGCAGTATGTACTCCTGCTACCTTCATGACATGTGTTTTAGTGAAAGGTATAATTATGCTTAAGAAAAAAAAGGGAGAGGAAAGAAAATGACCTGAAAGAGGCTACAATTCTCTGAATAAATAGAGACTTTATAAACAGCCAGTGGGCGAAGATGCTCAGAATTTAGAAAATAATAATCACTTATAATCAAATTAGTTAAAGATAACTACTGGGAAAAAAATGGATGTATTTTCCTTTTTTGCATGCTCTTTAATAAAATTTGAATTATAAACACATATTTTAATAAGATTATATAATAAAGCTTATGCAATTTTATATCCCGCTTTTTATCTTGCTACAGCAGAAGCATTTTCACATGATTAAAATGTTCTTGCAAACTCCATGATAATGACTGCAAAATATTCCAGCATGTGGAGGCAGCAAACTTTATGTCATCATGTTCATGGTTGTTGAACGTCTTTCCAAACATTGCACAATTAAAAATATCTCAGCTATGATATCTGTGCTGAAAACTTGGTTTGAGCTTCTTATTATTTCCAAGGGCTACATACCTGGTGGGGAAATTTTGGGTGAAGGGTATGAACTTTGTTTTAAGGCTCTCGCCATGAACACGATGAAACTTTCAGAAAGATCATTCCAGCTTCCCCTTCCCTTGGCAATGGCTGAGTGTGACCACACGGTCACACTTTTGGCTAAAACTGGGGTCACCACCACTGATCTCTGCTAATTCAATGCACAGGATGTTAGCATAATCTTAAGTTGCATTCCTTTAATATGATTTCCTTGATTTTGATTTACAAGTGCTGGATTCTTGCCATTTGCATTTCTTCTGTGAACTATCTTCTGTGAACTATGTTTTGCCTATTTTGCTATTGGGGTTTTCACATCTTTCTTACCGAGTGCTATAAGTTCCTTAAATTGGATGATTGCTAATTACAACTTGATTTGTCTATCCCATTTGATGCAAATAATTTTTCTACCTTGACTGCCTAACAATGTAGTTTACAGTATTTGTGATACTCAAATGCCTTTGATTTTTTATTGTTATCTATTTTTTGGTAATTAAAAAAATTAATGTATGCTTAGAAAAAAAGTCTTTCCTAATCTGTCTACCAGATATTGACTTCTGTTTTCTTTCCTTTTTGAAATGGTTTTATAGAGTGTTTCAAGAAATATAGAATTCAGGAATCGTTGGAAGTTCAGAAACCAGAATCTGGAGTGTTGCTTGACTGTCAGCCGTGGAAGTAGAGTTAGCGGATTGTGGCTCTTGCTGATTGAGTTTCAGAAGCATGGACTCGTCACTGATTTTTCAGGCCTTCAGAAGCAGGTGAATCCATACAGTCTCATCCAAGATTGGTTGGAGAGTTTAAAACTGGTTCTGCTGATTGCACCATCCTGTGACCAAAGAACAATCAGTTTTCTCCCCTCTTGAATTTGGAATATAAAAAATTTTTATTCTCAGTATCTATCCTTCTCTTCCACATCTGTCTCTTTCTCTCTCTTTTCTCTCATATCTCTAGTCATGCCTCTTTTTGTATTGGTTTATAGATGGTCTTCCATATCTACCCAACTTTCTAACTTCCCTATCCATCTTTTGACCAATGGACTTTATCTGTCTACCTATCTATCTATCATCTATCTATCTATCTATCTATCTATCTATCTATCTATCTATCTATCATCTATCAATCATCTACTTACTTATCATGTTCCATTGATATCTATCTCTTTAGTACCTATGAATCTATCTTCTACATCTATCTATCCATACATCTACATCTATTTTATTATTTCATCTTTGTATTTTCCCAATAGTCTAAAAAGAAAAATGTCTCAAATTTTGTATTACCAATTAAGGTTCCTACAGTGCTGATTCTGTGTCTTACTATTCCTAACAGAGGTTTTAATTGACCTTTTGCAATTTTTAGCTTTCTTGCAAATCTTTTTCATTTTCTCCTTTCAGGTCTGCTGCATCTCAACCAATATCCCTTCCATCTCAGTCTGTTATGTTCTCATTTCACTTTTCAATTTTATGGTATGAAATTCACAGTGTCTTGCATTATATTGAGACCACAAAACAGATGCTTTCTAAAGTCTTCTTTTTCTGGAGTTAAAATGTTTTATTTTCATATGCTTTAACTCTGTGTTATGCATTGAATGGTGTCCTCCTCAAATTCACGTGTTGTTGTGCTAACCTCCAATACCTTAGAACGTGGCTTTATTTGTAAATAGAGTCATTGCAGATGTAATTAGGTGAGCTTCTAATCCAATATCACTGGTGTTGTTATAAAAAGAGGAAATTCAGACACAGACACGCACACAAGGAGAAGTGCATGTAAAGATGGGAGACATTCTGCCACGAGCCAAGGACCTTCTAGAAGCTAGGAGAAAGAGCTGGAACCTTCGTTCCCTAGCATCTTCAGAGGAAACATGGCTCTGTAGACACCCTGATCTTGGACTTCCAGCCTCCAGAACTGTGAGGCAATACATTTCTGTTGTGTGAGTCACACAGCAAAAGCAGGTGAATACACTCTGTATTATCTATTATATTTCAGAATGCCCTTAAAAACCTCGTGCTTTATTTTGTTCACACTCACTATTGAGCCTCACAGTTCTGCCAAGGTGGTGGTGGTGGTGTCAGTAGATCAGACTGGATTGTGTCGTGGTTGCTGCTGTTCTTACTCTCCACCTGGCTGTGATCCTACAGTCCTTCTTCTCTGATCTATAGACAAAGGATGTGCTGATGTTTGAGTGCCCTTCTCATAGACTTCTGTCCAGCATCCCCTTTCTCTCTCTGGCTATGCTTTATTGAGGGTGTTCTTTACCTACTCAGAGCTTGATCATCAGAAAATGCTGATATTCCTGAATATTTCAGTTCAATGTACTCCCTTCCTAACACAATACGTGAAAATTACAACCTTCATAATAGGCAGTTTCTGAGATGTTTTTGGTCCCAAGCCTTTTTTTTCCCCAACTCCACACCTGAGGATGCCACACACACCACTTTCACATCTGCTCCAAGATTTGCTACACTATTGGAAATGCCATCTTAGAATATTTAATATTTAGAAATGTTTGGAAGAGTGTGTCTCTCTGTAGGGTTCATAACTGTCTAGGACATCCCAGAAGGCAGTTCCCAGTTAGGATGACCTGGCTTCTCCATTTCTGTCTCATGAAGGTCCTGGAACCCAGAAGGGAGTATTGGCCATGACCATGGAAGAAGCTCTTACCTTCATGGTATGATGTTCTTTACAGGTAGAAAGGTGGAAATTCACCCATAGATCCGGCAAACAGACCTACACAGTCCCAGTGTTTAGCCTTGTTGAAATCTTCTTTGCACATCTTTCTGTGTGTTAATAAACGCTTTACTGTGCCAGGAGAAAGATATATAAGGTACTACCGTCCATCCTAGAACGAAAATGTCATTTGCGAAAGCTGGGTTTTTCATCATACAGTTGTACCATGTGATTTTTAAAAAATAAATAAAATTTATTTATTTATTTATTTATTTATTTATTTATTTATTTATTTATTTATTGGCTGTGTTGGGTCTTCGTTGCTGTGTGCAGGCTTTCTCTAGTTGGGGGGAGCAGGGGGTACTCTTCATTGCAGTGTGCAGGCTTCTCATTACAGTGGCTTTTCTTGCTGTGGAGCACGGGCCCTAGGCGTGTAGGCTCAGTAGTTGTGGTGCACGGGCTTAGCTGCTCCACGGCATGTGGGATCTTCCTGGAGTAGAGATCAAACCCGCGTCCCCTGCATTGACAGGAGGATTCTTAACCACTCTGCCACCAGGGAAGTCCTACCGTGTGATTTTTATTCATTTCCCTCTTTCTAGACTTAGTTTCTTTACATATTTTCTCTACAAAGAACATCCTTATACATAAGTCCTTGCCCACATTGTAGACTGTATCCTGAGAACAGACTTCTAAATCTCTAGTCAGTGAGACAAAGAAAAGGACACTTTACGATTCTTAAAATACACTGACAAACTGCTCTTGCGAAGTTCTTCACAATTAAATTCCTTACCAACAGTTTTTCAGAGTGCCTGTTACACTTAATTTCTGATAATGTTATTGACTTTTTTTCTGATAACATACAGTTGAAAAGCAAGAGTTTGTCAAGACATTTAAAGAGATGAAGGTAGGGAAATGGACAGAAGAGTGAACTGTGCAGAATCTGTGCCCTCAGGAAGGTTGTATTCCAGTGGAAGAGCCATTGGTGCTGCAGAGGCCTTGAAGAAGACAAAGTGAGAAGATAAAGGCTGGTGTTCTGAAGTGACTGGGGAGGACCTCCCTGGGAATATAGCAACCAAGCTGAGGCTGGGGCCAGGGAAGGAGGGCAGTCTTATCTAAAAGAAGAGCTTCTCGGGACTTCCTGGTGGTGCAGTGGTTAAGAATCTGCCTGCCAATGCAGGGGACAGGGGTTTGATTGAAATTGGTGGACTCTGAGTGAAGCACATTGTTCTCCATAACATGGGTGGGCCTCAACCAATTAACTGAAGGCCTGAGAAGAACAGAAAGACTGACCTCCCCTAGCAAGTAAAATTTCGGTAGCAGAGGAACTTTGGACTTGAACTGCAACATCTCTTCTCTGGGTCTCCATCCTTCAAGACTACCTTGCTAATTTTGGACTTGGCAACCTCCACAATCACATGAGCCAATCTCCCTCTCTCTCATTTTATGTGTGTGTGTGTGTGTGTGTGTGTGTGTGTGTGTGTACACATTGTATTGGTTTGTTTCTCTAATACACCAGGGGTATGTGGTATCCCAGGAACACAGAGGAGAAAGTTTTGAGCCAACAAAGAACTGACTTGGTGAATGTAGCTCACCGGTGACCTTGATATAAGTCATGAAGAACATGGTATCTTATCCACCTACTTGTGTGTATTTGGTCACCTGTGAGATTTCCATTTTCTCATAATTTTCAACCATTTCTAAGTTCTTTATTACTGCAGCTTTGCAGGAATGTAGCAAGGCTTTTCTTTTCTGACCTAAATATCTATGATCAAATTTTGGCAGATGTCTTTGGTTTCCTATTTGGCAAATGAATATAATGCCATGTAGTGGTAAATGCTATGACAAAAAGTTAGATAAGCAGAGAGTAAGGGGACAGGCAGGGGCTGGTATGGTAGACAGCCTGGTCTCTGAGGAGAGGACATCTGAGCAGAGACCAAGATAAAGTGTGTGAATAAATGAAGACAATATCTGGGGGAAGCTCATTGCAGACAGAGAGAGCAGCCCATGCAAAAGCCTTGAGGCAGGAACTCGCAGTCTTCTTTCTGGGGACAGGCAGTGAATTGCAGTAAAAGAGTTTGGGAGTCAGAGCTGTGGTTGAGTTCTTGTCCCAACACTGCAATTAACCAACTGCATCAAGTAGAACAATTCTTTTCTCTTCTTTCTGTATCAGTTTCTTGATCAGAAATACAATTAGGGTGGATAAGAGAGTCTTTCAGGTCCTGGCCATCTCTCATACTTTATAATGCTAAAGGTAGGGAATGTTGTCATTGTCATTTTTTTCTCTCCGTGTTTTATTTTCAATGATCACAGTTTGATATTTCAGCCTATATTTGTCCATCAGGACTTCACTTCCTAACATGGAGAAATATTTTGTCGAGAGAGTAAACGTTGGAAAACAACTTTGTGTGATGTAGAATGCTTCGTCTGAGATGAATGGAAACTACAACTGTCCTCCTGTCACGCTGGAGTTTGGCGTGTGTTTTTACACATTCTGTGACGGGCAAGACCCAGCAGGACACTTTTTTTCCCAGAGAAACTATTAGACTACGAGAAACAACTGGAGCCATGTAATTTATGGCCCTGTGTTCACAGTGAGGGGAGTCCACACGCGAAGCCATCTCTGCCAGATAAGATGTTGCTTTGGAAACGGACCTTGCACAAATCACAGACATAACAGGGCATACTTGGAGACGGCATCCTCCTTTGTTACGAGACAATTAAGAGCTCACGGAGGAAAAGCAAATGTCTGAGTTCTTTTTAATGACTGCTACTCAAAATAAAGGAATACTTTTGCTTTTTTCTATTGTAGAATTTGCCAAAAGATTGAACTTTTTTATTTCACCCTGCCTCAGAAATAATCATCGTTGGCACCAAATGAAGGCTTCATACAAACTCTCAATTTTTTTTTCGGTGGGGGGAGACAAAGAGAAACTTAAGCATGGAGAACAATAGACAAATAATAAATAAATGAAAAAGTTTCTTGACAATATGGACCCAGGCAGGGAGGACAGAAGTGTACGTGTTCACTTACTTCCTCTGAGCTAAAAGAAGGAGAAAACTCCAAAATTATCTCGCACTGACACCTGGATATTATGGCTAGGGGGAAGGAAATGACCTTTGCAGGTTTCCTCCAGTCTGTTTACAGGCCTGAGGTCAAGACTGGAAGGACTGGTGGCTTCTCAGCATCTCCCCATGAAAGTGTGGGAAGGTGATTAAAGGATTAAAATTTGCATGCAAAGCAATAGATATTCAAACCCATCCCACCCCCTCCATGTAACAGAGAAGATAAAAGCTGTTTCCTTTCAAAGCTTCAGGTTAAAGATGGAAGAATTAGCCAATGTGTAATCGTATGCCGGGCACTCAGCAAGGCCTGAAGGGAGAGAAGAGAATGATATCCAAATATCAATCTGCGCTTGGGAAAAAAAAGAAAAGTTAACCCCTGAAAAACTAGATCGAAAAACCCAAGGAATGTCATTGTCTCAGGCAGTGATTCTCAAAGGAGGGGTTTGGATTTTGAGCCCCCTCCAAGGAGACATTTGACAACATCCGGAGACATATTTGGTGGTCACGACTGGGAGGAGGAGGGATGCTACTGGTATCTAGTGGGCGGAGGGTACCAGGATGCTGCTGAACATCCTACGAGGCACAGGACTGCCCCACAACAAAGAAAATCCAGCCCCAAATATCATAGTGTCAAGGCTGAGAATTCTAAGGATTCTATTCTGCTGCTTTACCCAGTTTAGTCTACTCAGGACGTCTCACCAGTTCATCTTGAGCATTCCTCAGAAACCGCTACCCCCACCCTCAAAGTGAAGCCCCAGGGCTTTTCCTCGTTCAGCTTAGTGCTGGCAACAGCTTGGCCCTGTCTGGTAATTATGAAAGCCGTACACCAAAGAAGGCCCGTCCAAGGGAATAATCCCTGTCCAGGGCTAATTGATTCCCCCAAGAACCGCATATCTGCTGTCTTTGCGGTCAAGGAGAGCCGATTTATGAGGTAGTTAAAACCTATCTGTGTCTTTCTTTGTAAATAAATTGTTTAGAGTTCTCAGATTTCGATCTAAATAGTTACAAACTTTATCAGGCTCTGCTGTAGTGTTGTTCAGAATAGGATCCTGCAATTATCACTCAATTGCCGCCTTGGAAATGAGACAGCCAGGCGCCACTGGCATGGCCCCAGGACCACATTCTGCTCAGAGATACCTATCAGGGAGATTCTTTGACTTGATGTTTCCAACAGGGCACGTGACATTCTTTTTAATACACTTCTCTGTGTCCCTGGAGGGTTGATGGGATAAACTGACTGCTTCCTCTTTTAAGAGACTTCTGAAAGGCCAGGGCTCTGGGCTTGCAGCCCTGGTCCTGTGTGTCAGCTACAGGTAAGATTACAGACTGCACCCATCTTGGTGTCCAGGGTACTGGGAGACCACACAGGGAACCAGAGGATGCCAGACTACTTGGGTCAGCTTGAGACACTTAGCTCTAGGGAGCCTTTTATAAAAAATCACTTACTTGATATTCCAATTACTTTAGTCTAAGGAAGTCGTTTAAGGAAGGAAAAAAAAAAAGTGATACCTCAACTTACCAACCATATTCCTAAAAATGTTAGGCCATGCTAGGCCAATGCTTCTCAATCTTTTTTCCATTATCGCTGCCCCAAAAGGAGCCTTTTAGATTTTTTATTTTTAAATTGACTCTCCTTCTTGAAATTTTGGTAGGAGAGATACCCTATGTATCTGGTCATGTACAGCGGTACTTTGGAAGGTCACAAACCATTGTAATAGCTTGGATTTCTTTGCTCCCTAAGAAGCAATTGTCTCCCTGTGGGGGAAATAACAGCCACACTGAGGATGCATGGGCTACCCTCAGGGTCCACACATGATTTATTTGTCATCAACAGTAGCCACCATCCAAAAACATTTAAAAGCTTAACATTTTTGTTTCGCTTATTTTTTAAATTTTTTATGGTTCTTTTGTAGGATTAGGAAGAAAATTAAAATAATTGGCTGATAGATGAATCACTTAACATTTTGTACATTTTTCTAGGCTTTTCTATGAATGCATTTATTTATAATATTGATTTATACAACACACATTTTTTGAAAGTAATGGTTTTACTTCTATGCAAAACACATGTTCATATAATTACATAATTTTTATAGCATCCTTTTTATGAATGAATGATATTCCACCATAAATATGTAGGTTATCAAAATTAGTGAACTCGTTTTGTTGGCTATTTAGGCTACACTAAACCTCCATTATTTCTTTGGGTGCATTCATATTGCAAAATGTTAGGACTTTTTGCCTTTTTTGTCAAAACACACCAGCACTCCGATAAACAATCAGTTATCAAGTGAAAAAAATCTCTCTGTAGATTAAATAGAGCAAATAGATTTTTTTTTTTTTTTTTTTGCAATGTAGACTTTGTTACTTCGCTCAAAGCAATGTATTCCTAAATGTCACCCTAAGAACTTACTAATCCTCCCTTTCACCTAACAGAGAAACTTCCCAGAGGAGCCCCACCCTTCCATAGGGTCTCTTTGTATCTTATATTAACTCTGCTGCCCTAGGTATACCAGAAGTCCCCTAGGATGTGACTGTACTAGTCACTGGAGAGATCACATAAAATACTGTTCGCAGTGTATTGGAGTCAGTTCAGTAAATTACTATTAGCACTTGCTCTTGGAGACTCCTCTTCCCTGAGATGCCCTGGTTTCCATGTTGTTGGTTTAACCAGGTTCAACGTCTCCTCCAAACCTATGAATTGATCACTGACTTTCCAAATGGGAGTCTCCCCTAAAGGCTGCTCCTTCCTTTTTCAGCTTTTTTATTTCTTTCCTCAGCTCCATGCTTTGCCACATTTTTCAGGCAAATAACTCTTAAAGATTTGCCCCAAGAGGAGTCAAGTCCGACCTAAACTCCCAGGACACTATATCCCATCCTGTTTGCTTTGAAAATGATTTGGAAGAATACAGCTGTCAGCCTACACATTCTTTGTTACCACTCATATTGAAACCAAGAAGGACCCTGTGGGGCTCCTGGCCATGGAAGCCTTTCTGTCCCCTGTTTCTTATTTGCAGGGAACAGACTCCAGCCTCTATGACCTTCCCTGGGGTCCAAAGGGCAGATTCAAACAGTTGCCAGTTGGGGATGGGAGGGGATGCGGAGTCAAGGCAGGAGCAGACAAGAAACCATCTGAGGCAAGGTTAAAGGAATCAGAGAAGCTCATCAAGATTAGGTGACCACCTGAGATGAGATTAAAAGTGCAGGCCCTGTACACACCCTAACCTTATCAGCAACCCCAGCCTTGGACAGTTGCTATAAAACCCCTCATCAAATCCACCTGGGTTGGGGCATATAGTTTTTGGGGGCAGGAGCCCACTGTGTCCCGCTTTGCCTGACAAAGCAATAAAGCTCTTCTTTTCTACCTCACCTAAAGCCCTGTCTCCAAGATTTGATTCAGTACCAGTGCACAGAGAGGTTGAACTTTCACCATCAGTAGCCATTCTATTTCCAGATATTCACTGAATTCCATTCAAATCTGAATAATAGCAATATTACAACAAGATAACTACAATTTTTCCAGATCATAAAGAAAGACACTCTGGGTAATGGTCATATATGATGTGAGTAAATTGTTTCACTGTCGTGTGAATCATGCACCCCAGTAAAATATATTTAGCTACCTATTAAAATCTGCCTGGATATTACCAATGACCGTGGCAGCAGAAGTCAAAACAGTTTTGGATTTTAAATCCTATTGGATATAATTGTTAACGTGATAGTTAGCTTGCAATTTATAATTACATCCTCTGACAAGCTATTATTTTTCAGTACACATTTTTGTTTTTTTGCTGTATGAGTCACATAGAAAGGGAAATACTTCTTCAATGAGCTTGTTCACTGACTTCAGAACTGGTAGAAACCTGTACAGGTGTATCCAGGTCTCTGTACTCAATATTGGGCACCCACAGAGTTTCCCAGCCTCTCACCCCAAAAACCCAGAAGTACCACCAATCCACGGAAGCAGTTGTCACTTGGGAACTGAAACAGGGATACTATTGTTATTGATTACTGTGTATTGATTAGCTTTTTCTTCATGCCATCTCCCCTGGAAGGGAGAGGAGTCAACAGTTAAGAACAGCCATCATACTAGCTAGTTTTGATCTTTGTGTTTACCTCTGCTTTTTGTTTGTTTTAATCTTTAAAAAGTATATTTGTTAGAGAATGGATAAAGTACTGGGGATTCTGGCTTACCTATGACACCTGAATTATCCATCGCCCCTAGATTGATTGAGCATCCAGCTAACTTTTTAAGCCTCCTTGGGTACCTGTGCTTGTGCCAAGTGTTGGAGATTCAAAGATGTGTAAAACACAGCTCTTACCTTTCTCTTTCATTTCATACATCGCAGCAAGTAGGACATGCATATAGGCAGTAGAAATCTTAATAGATTTAAAGTTCAACATATTTCATTCAAATAGGCAGTATTCTTAGCATATAAAGTTAAAGGTTGCAAGAGAATCGTGCAAGTGGCCTAGGAGTTGCAGGGAACCAGGACCTAGATAGTAGTATATTTCTGTCCTCAGCGCATAAATACCTTTCAAGCAAAAAATATCAGAGAAAAAGAACTTCTAAAATATTCCCCCAATCCTTTCCCCACTTTAAGGAAAATTATAAACTGAGGGCCAATCCTTAGAATATAAGCCTTTTTCTATTGAAATATAAAATTTCATCTTAGCTGGTGTTATGGGCTGAATTGTGTGTTCCCAGCACTCGTGTGTTGACGCCCTGACCCCGCAGGCCCTCAGAATGTGACTGTATTTGGAGCTAGGGCCTTTAAGAAGAAATTGAGTTAAACTGAGGTCATCAGAGTGGTCTAGTCCACTACAACTTGTGTCTAAAGAGGTGATTAGCTCATAGACTCACACAGATGGAAGACCACATGAAGACAGTGAGAGGAGATGGCCATTTACAACCCAAGGAGAGAGGCCTCAAAATGAAACCAAGTCTGTTGACCCCCTGATTTAGATATCTAGCCTCCAAGACTGTGAGAAAATAAATCTCTGTTATTTAAGCCTCCCAGTCTGCAGTACTTTGTTATGGCAACAAACAAATACAAGTAGTATTTCAAGAAAAGATAATGGGAGATCTCCAGTGCAGAGGCCTTTAACCTAGAGAGAGAAAAAACAAACATTCTAAACCTCAGAGTATGGGTCCATAAAGACATATCTGTAATACAGGTGGAGGGAGGAGACAGGACCTTCCTTTGGGGGCAATTGCACTGATGCTTATATTAAGGGAAGGGGATCTGTTTTCTAAATAGCTGAAGCTAGACAGAAAAAGGTGAGAAAGCAGTGAGAACGATGTGTCTGGGTCACAGGGCACAATTTTCTCGATGAACTCACAAACTCCAAACGTAGAGTCCCAGGTCACACGCTCTGAATCCAAGGGCTGGGTCTCAGGGGACGGGGGATGTGCGAGAGAAAGTGGGACTTTTGAGAACTGTGCCTGCGGACATCTGCTGGGTTGCCCAGCCAGGAGGCTGCAGGGATAGCAGATTTGCCCAGATGTCACCAAACATCAAGCAAAAGGGCCAAATAGTGACCAGGCCTGGGAACAAATCAGAGGAGGCTGCCTGCAGGAAGCAGTGAGCTGCGATGAAGTTTTAAGTGCTTCAAATTTGAGTTGAGACAAGTTCCCCTCGCCTCCCTCAGCAGGCTCTGTTGCTCCCCCTGAGACTTCATCCACAGAAACAACTCTGTGCCCTGGACTATATATAGTCCAGAGGATATTTTGTGAAAGTTTCTTTTAAAGTGACATCGCTGGAACAGGGAAAATAATAATGTGAGAAAGTCTAAGACTGAAGGTCCTGGTGTCCAGAGGCATCTCCTACTTCCCATCCTTGGGCAGGGGACGCGGAGAACTAAGTAGCTCTCCCAGCAGCACTGGCCTGGTGACATCAGAACCCACTCCTCCCAGTGCTCTGTGTACGTGTGGGAAGGTGGGAGGAAAAAAAAGGCTCTAAGAAGGGACGTCTGGTGAGTGGTAGATGTATCAGGGGAAGAGAAATTCAGGCGTCTCTACAGAAAATTCCTTGTACCCCTAACTCTCCAATCTAGCACCAACACTCTGGCTCTGAGAAGCAGCATTCGCTCAGCACAGAAAATACCAGGAGTCTACTATGATGTTGGGAAAGGCATCTCTCCCAGCAGACTTGGGAGGAGAAAGGTCTGTGGGCACATCATATTCTGTCCCTTTTTAATCGAAACATCTTACCTTTGCTTCTTAAGGGATAATAAAGATGCAGGCAAGGGCTTGAAGAAAAATGTCTCTCTTGTCTTTTAAATTTAGGAATTGCTCATTTCTGAGGATTGGGAGAATACAACCACGTCACCCTGTCCACGTTTCGCTTGTTAATGGATTTGATGTGATCAAAGGAAAGCCCAATCTTCTCTCTTTTGAGTCGGAGCCCTTTAGATATGCATGGTGGAAATATCTAGACAAGTCCTAGTCCCAAGTCGCTCAAAGTATCAAACCCTTTTTTTATGGTGGACCAAAACCAAAACCTGGACCAAGACCATGAGCTTCCGCATCTGCTTTGCATCTTCCCTCAATGTGGAAGCTGATGTCCAAAACGTCCCTTTCTTCCGAAGTTTTTCTATACACAGTAGCCGTTAGAAGGTTAAGATACCAACCGGTTAATAAACTTGTACTAGGTGACCAACTATCCCAGTTTGCCTAGGACTGCGTTTTCTTGGAATGCAGGAGTTTAGTTCTAGGACAGTCCCACGCAAAGTGGAACAGTTAATTATCCTAACTTTCCATCACTTTTTAAGTATTGGAAAGATATCATCTGTAAAAAGTCACTGACTATAAAGGTTAAGTCAGATTCAAATTAGGCACTTTTGATAAGAATCCTTTATAAGTGATGCTATATAGTTCACATGCATTTCAATAAGTTTACAGAAAGTTTGGTTGTCCTACAAGAAAAAAAAAAAAAAAAGATACCAACCAGCTGAAAAAAAGAAAAAGAAATATATCTACATTTCGGTCCGGAGCCAGGCACGCAAGCTCTCATTTGCGTCAGGACCGGCGATGTGCCACAGCTTGGTTCGGGTTGAGCGCCTCCTGTCAGGATGTGAAGGCTGCTACCCCCGTGAGGGCAGGCACCGCTCAGGGCTCAGCATCATCTTCTCCTCCCACTTGGGCTCATTTACTGAGAGCATCTCCAGGAATCAGTCATGGGGAAAGGGGAAGTGCGGAGTGACAACCCCAAGACGCAGAAAGTTCTCTGCCAACTCGGGCTTGTCAACTTCACAAACAAAGGGGAAAAAAACCCTTTCTCCTGTAGGGGAAAAGTTAGCGGAACTCAGCTGAGAGGTGGGCTGCAGGCCGGCGGCCCCCGCCCTGTGTTTTGATTGCGATGCCAGGCTGTCTTGTAGGTGCGGGTTATTTAGGTTAAATGGGTCTCCAGTGGTCCAGTGCTCCCAGCAAAGGCCAGACCACAACAATCAGTGGCTAGTTATTTACCATAACCATATACAAAACCACAAGCGTCAGCGTTTCCTCAAATACATCCGAGACATTGTATATCTCTTTATTAAAGCCTGTCAGGGTTTTATTATGACACAGCTTTCGCCTTTGAATCCCAACTAAACCAGGCTGCTTGAGCAAAGCACCAGACCAGACTCGCACACAAAACCATCACCCAGAAATCCAAGCCAGAGGCAGGAGACAAAGGATTTTCCCCTTCCAACCATCTCTCCTTTCACGGTCACTTGGAATTGATTTTTAAGTACATTTGAGGGTTCGCACTTATGGTGATAGAGGGCTGTAAAATATTTTAATCATTCATAACTGATATATCCATGGTGGGTGACTTATCCAGTCTCCTCCGCTGTAATGAACACAGCACACATCATGGTTATCCTATTAATCATAGGTTTCCAGACAGGCCATGTGAGAGCGGAGAAGCTTCGTGTCTCCCTTCCAAGGCTGTTTGACTAAGATCATACAGTGCTGCTGTTCTTATTTTTGCTTATTTTTACTTTGCCTTTTCCCCCAACATTTTGTTTTTTTTAAAGCCATCATATAGTCTATCAAGCAGATATCATTTTGAGTTTTGATGTCCACTGGTTAAGAAAACACCCCAATACATGGAATTTCAATCTTTGTTACAATTCAGAGGGAGAACTTAGCGGCGACAACCAAGGCACCGTGGTACTGATCGATAAGACTGAAAGGTCTTGCTTCCTACTCTGAATAACTGTCCAACTTGAAATGTGACTATAGGCTGACCAGTTTGTCCAGGTTTGCCCAGGACTTCCTGGTTTTAGCACTGAAATTCTCCTGTGCCCCCAAACACTCTCAGTCTTGGGCAAGCCAGCATAGCTGGTCACCCTACTATGCCAGCTTTGGTCTTTGGCTTAAGTACATGCTTTGAAGACATCAAGAGTGAGACATAAAAGACAGTCAACCATGAACCGGTGGCGTGAGCTAGATGAGGTTGCTCCCCGCCCCGGTGAAAGACCAGACAGCCTGCACCAAGGGCAAACTCTCCCTATGGGACGTCTCCCACCTGTCACCACTTTTTCTGGCTTTTGAGTGGTTGGAAGAGGTCTCTGTGGCTGCTACAGAAGCTACAGGAATCTCTGGGCCATGGCTGCCTTCTTTGGGGCTTTTTCCTCTCCCTGGAGCAACCACAGCCTGATGCAAGAATGGGATCCTCTCTCTAAAGGACCGGCTGGATGAAAGGGACAAGTTTTCCTACACAAAGGCACAGACCGTCCACAGAAGAGGATACCTCTGTTCTGTTACCGCTGCTGCTGCCCTGCTCTGACTGAGCTGGGGACAGTTGGGGACAGAAGGTTCCATGGCCGGTGGGTCTGGAATACCTCTGGGTCCCTCCCTCTGCCTCACCTACCTCGGGGGTTCATTTGGACATCAGCCCCTGAGTATCCCCTCTAAGGAGCAGGACGGGGGAATCTGTAGAACCTAGATCATATGGACCATACACACACCTCCTGGACAGCATGACCTCTGAATGCCCTTTGACCCTCCAGGTCATGACTCCTTAGTCTCCTGCAAAAGACAAACAGAAAGCATGTTCTACAAAGACTTTGGCATCTTTCAGACAAAGGTAGAGAAACTAAAAGGAAAGACATGAGAGAAGAGATGAGAGGAGGCTTATCAACATATTAAAAAAGACTTGTTTTGAGAAACACTTTCCCCCTATTTTTAATTGTGTTTGGATGGTACAAATTATTAATTGCCCTTGCTTGCTAAAAGCAGGTTAGTGAGGAACCACATGCAGCCTCAATGTCATCTGGCATCTTTACATGGATACCCTGACCTTTACCAAATGAATTTCATTGTTCCTTCCTAAATACACCCCAAACCAGGGAGCAGTCAGTGAGGTGCTTGTAAATGTCTAACAATCAGTTCTAAGTTGGGGGGAGCACAGGAATAGGGGGAGCCATAATGTGTAGAGTTTGAGGGTTTTCGTGGCGTACACACTCCCACTGCAGCCAACCTCAGGCTACCAACCAGATGTCACTGAACCAAGTTGGGAAGAGACATGCCACAACATTGTGCAGAGCGGGGTCTGCTGGACGAGAGGGTGGGTTCCAGCGCAGCATTGGGAAAGCACAAGGAGCACTGGTTAGAGCCATGGGTCTCCGCCCTGGCTGTGTAGGTGCATCACGTGGGAGCTTTTAAGAATCCTGATGCCCGGGTCACACCCTGAACCAATGAGGTCGGATTCTCTGGGGGTGGGACCCAGAGGCGATTCCAACAGGCAGCCTCGATGGAGACCCACTGAGGTGCGCAGAGCTTGCACGACGCTTCCTCTTGCAAGAGTTCCTGCACATACTCTCCAGACATTGTACATTTCTTCATTAAAGCCTGTCGTAGGAATCACAGTTTGGAAACTGCAAAACCATGAGTAGGGAGACAGCAGTTCTTGAGTGTCTGCTTTTAGCTTGCCGTGGTTACACAACCATTGGAAATGAAATGAGAACCCAGGGGAGACACAGTGATACAGAAAGTTCTCTTCAGCTCCCTCCAAAGGGATCAAACATAACCCAGCTGAGAGGTGGGCTGTGGGTCTTACAGCATCATCTCAGCCACTTGCCTTGACTGCAATGCAAGGCTCCCTGTAAGTGCCGATGATTTAGGTAAATAGGTCTGTAGTTTTGCAGCTGGACACTCTGCACTATTGAGTAAGGCACTTTGCTTCTTTCATCTTGTCGACTTCTCTGTATCTGTGTTTCTTTTTTATGTGAAAGATTTTATTTTACTTTTTACAGAAGTGTAGCTGCTGTACAATATTATATGTTACAGATATACAATATTATATGTTACAGGTATACAATATAGTGATTCACATTTTTTAAAGGTTATACCCCTATATTCCCCATGCTGTACGATGTCTCCTTGTAGCTGATTTTATATCTAAGAGTTTGTACCTGTTAATCCTCTGCCCCTGTGTTGTGCCTCCCCTTTTCCTCGCTCCACTGGTAACCACTAGTTTGTTCTCTATATCTGTGAATCTGCTTCTTTTTTGTTATACTCACCCACTTGTTGTATTTTTTAGATGTCACATATAAGTGATATCATACAGTATTTGTCTTTCTCTGTCTGACATAGTTCACTAAGCATATTGTCCTCCAAGTCCTTCTGTGTTGTTGCAAATGGCTTTTTTTATAACTAAGTAGTATTCCATTTTATACACACACACACACACACACACACACACACACACACACACACATATATATAACATCTTCTTTATCCATTCATCTGTTGATGGATACTTAGGTTGCTTCCACATCTTGGCAATTTTAAATAATGCTGTTATGAACACTGGGGTGCATGCATTTTTTCAAATTAGTGTTTTGTGTGTTTTTCTTTTTTTCAGATAAATACCCAGGAATGGAATTATTGGGTCATAAGTTCTGTTTTCAGTTTTTTGAGAAACCTCCACACTGTTTTCCATAGCGGCTACACCAATTTACAGTCTCACCAACCATGTATGAGGGTTCCTTTTTGCCACATCTTCACCAACATTTGTTATTTCCATATCTATATTCTATATATGCTTTGTATTTTTCCTTGTATAAAAGGTGATTTTGGTATGAAACTGAATATTTATTTGAAGTGAGTGAAGGGATCCCTATATATTATGAATGTAGAAAAGCTTACTACTAGTGGAAATTGCACAAAATGCAAATAAATAATATGATATCTTATTAATGAAACATTTGCCACTCCTTTAGCGTATGTTTATAACTGTATGCTGCAGTGTTGAGTCTGTTCCTGGTTGAGAGGACTCCCTTTTATACAGTCATTTGTGAGAAATGAATCTTCAACTTCCAATTTAAAAAAAAAAATATTCTTACTGAAGTAAACGCACAGAAGAGTGCAAAAATCATAGCTTATAGCCCAATGAAGCACTCAAAATACTCACTTTCTCAAAGTGAATGTACTCACGTAACCCCCACCTGCATCAGGAGAGAGTCAGCCCCAGGGCCCCAGGAGCACCCCTTGAGCCCCTTCCAGGCCCTACTGCTCTCCCCTGGATGTAACCACCATCCTGCCTGGTCACTACCCATGAGCTCTCCCTGTCTTTGAACTTCATACAAATGGAATCATGCAGAATGCGCCCTTTGGTGTGGGCTTCCTCAGCTCAATGTTATCAGTGATGATCATCAGTGATGTTGGTTGTCATAGTAATTCATTCAGTTTCATTTTCGTAGAGTATTCCCTTGCATGGATATGCCACAGTTGATTTATACATTTCACTATCGATCTAGTTTTTGCCACTTAAAAAATGTCTTTGTTTCCAATTTCTGTCAAATGAAACTCTGCCTTATGTCTAGTGAAGGTGACGTTCAACTTGGGTAAGACCCAAATTGCCACTCGTGTCCTGTTTTTCTAATGTTCCCACAGGCCAAGCTGTTACATTTTAAAACCTTAAAAGTTTAGAAGTTGAAAAAGTTCCCCAACACTCAGCCCCTGGCATGGGATAAAGAGTGTTTGGAAGGGACTCAGAAAGTCTGAGTAACGTGAGAAGGTGTTAAAAGAAGCCACGTAATCCATCTGAGGATCTTATGTTTGAAAGGGACCTTGGAGAGAACCATCCTCCTTTTAGTGGATAAGGAAGCTGAAGCCCAGAGAGCGAGGAATTTGCCCAAGGTCAAGCAGGTGAAAAGCAGCTCAACAGAAACCTTGGAACCTTGGTAACTCCTGGTCAACTTCTTCTACAACATTGCACTGTCTACATTTTTAGACAGTAAACTGTGAATTCCAGAATGTCAACCTAAGTCAAATGTGAACGAAGAGAACCTATTTTTAATAACTTATCTGAATTCTATTCCAATAAAGAATTCATAAATACCTCTCACTCATGTTGGTCAATTTTCCTCTTCACCAGCCCAAGCTGCCACCACCTCCTGCCCGACTCCTCACTAAGTTTCTTGACCTCCTCAACATCCACCTTGGACTCCTTCCAATCAGTTCTCCCGGTAGACAGCATGAACTTTGTTTATGCAAATCTGATCTCTTCATAATGACCCTTTTTATTTATTTTTTATTTTTTTGTAAATTTATTTATTTATTTATTGGCTGCATTGGGTCTTCGTTGCTGCACGCAGGCTTTCTCTAGTTGCAGAGAGTGGGGGCTATTCTTCTTTGTGGTGCGTGGGCTTCTCATTGTGGTGGCTTCTCTTGTGTGGAGCACAGGCTCTAGGCATGTTAGTTTCAGTAGTTGTGTCATGTGGGCCCAGTAGTTGTGGCACACAGGCTTAGTTGCTCCGCAGCGTGTAGGATCTTCTGGGACCAAGGCTCAAACTCGTGTCCCCTGCATTGGCAGGTGGGTTCTTAAACACTGTGCCACCAGGGAAGTCCCCATAACAACCCTTTTTTTTTTTTAAGCTCTTTATTGGAATATAATTGCTTTACACTTCTGTACCAGCTTTTGAGGTACACTAAAGTGAATCAGCTATATTTATATTTATATCCCCATATCCTCTCCCACCCACCCTCCCTGTCCTGGCCCTCTAAGGCATCACCCATCATCGAGTTGATCTCCCTTTGTTATACAGCAACTTCCCACTAGCTAGCTATTTTACAGGTAGTGTATATATGTCAGTGCTACTCTCTCACTTCGTCCCAGCTTCCCCTTTGCCCCCTGCCCCCTACTCCCCCCAACCCCCCTCCTCCAGTCCATTCTCTGCAACAACCCTTTTTAAAACACTGGTTTCTCATTGTTCTTAGGATGAAGACCCAAATCCTCCTGGTGCCCTAAAAGGGCCTGGAGAGCCTGGCCCCACCCCAGCTCTTCATCCTGTTCCTGCAGGCCAAGTGCTATTCTGCCTTCGACTATGACTCCAGCAAACTCCTCTTATGAAGCCTCCCCTCCCCGTAGAGTCAGTTTAATTATCACTTCCTTGGGAGGACTTCCCTGAACTCCTGTCCACGTCCCCTCCTATACCAGGCTCCACCCCTTGGCAGCACCCCCCACAGTTCTGACTCTGCATTAACTTGTGTGTCTTCCCTTTGATTCAGACTTGTCTCCTTTGCCAGGTTCCATGAAGGGAGGGTCACATCTGTTTATGTTCATGGTACCGGCACATATTAAGTCCTCAATAAATACCTGTTGGGTGAACAAATATAAATGATTGCTTTCTAGTAACAATTTCCTTTTCATTATTTGCATTTTGTAGCCTCTCAAGGACAAGCCTTGTTTGATAAAATTTATTGAAATTTTATAAATATGTAATACTCACAATTTATTTAGATATTGACCATCATCAACTTAGATGAAAATACAGTAGACATGCTAATTACATTTTCAGGTAAAAAAATAGTTGGTAGGGTAGCTGGGTAGAAGAGTCAAGACTGCAAAAATTGGGAATTCCCTGGCCATCCAGTGGTTAGGATTCTGCACTTTCACTCCTGAGAGCCTGGGTTCGATCCCTGGTCCGGGAACTAAGATCCCACAAGCTGTGCGGTGCAGCCCTCCCCTGCCAATAAAAAAAAAAGTTTGCAAAAGTTCACAATGACTTAAACATAAGGTCTTGTACTGGAAACCAAGTAGTCAATTCCACAGTGTACACTGGACATGACAGCTTGTCCAATTCTGAACTCCGAAGCTGCATAGGCGTAGTCCCTGAATTGAAGAGCTCAGAGCCAGTGGAAATATCAAATGTGGGTGTGACCTTACCATATGCTCACAACCGGTGTGAAGTTATAGTGTCCAAATCAATACCCTTTCCTCAGGAGAAGACGTGATTACTATGGAGCTACCACACAAACCACAAATGATGAATTTAGCCTGGTTCTTGCTAGTAAACCAAATATTTTTTTTTTAATTGCTGTCAGTTTTACAGGAACCTCTAAATGTGATTTGGTGAACTGTTTTGCTTCACCAGAAGACTCTCTGGGCTTTTTTCTCAGTATGTTATGACTTCACCAAGAATAGTGCCATACACGTTTAAAACACAATCAAACCCCCTCCTGAGCCCACTTATCCTCACAACCACCCCGAGACATCTCAGTGGTCTTTACCTACCCTAACCAGGCTAGTCCTCCTACCAAGATGGCATCTAGTCATCTCCTGGTGGCCTTCTCCAAAACTGACTCCAGCCGCAAATTTATATACTTCCTAGTCCACAGACCTCCAAGGCATCATTAATTGCACCAAACTGCCATCTTGATTGATGAAAATACAAAACAAAAAAGACAAGTTTTAAAAAATATCATGAATCGTTCATATAAGCAGTAATATAATACCTGCTTGAAATGCCATTTTGGTTCTATGCATGGATTTAATAAATATCATCTTCCTTTGACTGGAGTGGACAGGAGTTTTCAAAGCTGTGTTATGAATTATTTCACGAAGGTTGTTCTAGCTTAAGTTTGGGTACCCCATTCCTCCCACTCCCCCCCCCGACCAAAAAAGACCAAGTATATTTTATAGAGGGACTTGCATATTTAGTATTGGCCAGGCTCCGAGGTGAGAGAATTTTGTTCACGCTGTTCTTTCCTTGGTTTAAACATTCCTCATTGGCTTGGACATGCCGAATTCCCTTTCCTGCGTATCCCACAGTTTGAATAAAGTAGGCAAACCCAACCTTGAAAAACATCGACACTAGAAATAGAATCAGAATAGGAATTTCTGTGATCAATTTATTTAAAACATTAAAAATTATGTTTGAATGTTCAATACATGTCCTCCCCAGGTAAGGTTGAGGGGATTCAAGTTGGTGCCGTTAGATTATAAAAAGGAAATTATGTTTGGCCAATGTTTCAGAAGAAGAAGAGAAAAAGATCGCCTCCTCAAAATCTCTGAAAACAGTAGAAAGGATGGGGAAAACCAAACCCAAAACTGTGTTGCAGAAATATCTCAGGGTTCTTATTGCTTAAAAATATATATACACAACGTGTTCATTATTCAGAATTGTGTCTATTCTATTCCAATGGCATCCAATTAGATTTTCTTCCTGACAGGAGTTGGTTCCATCTAATAAATTCATTAAATTCTGTCAACACGTACATGACAAGACTTCCAAAATCCTGCTCAGGGCGCCCATCACGCCCCATAGGTCCTCAAGCAGAAAAGCGAAAGCAACGAAAACGCAGAGCCAAAAATCCTCCTCGTAAGAAAAAAAAGGAAAGGTTTGAAGAGTCGGAAAGATTAACATTTTCTCCTCCTTTGTGGATCTGCTCACACCCTTGGGGCCTCATTTTCAAACTGGCTAAAAATGAAAGGATGAAAGAGTCCAGAAATGTGCAGGATAATTAGTCCGGATATACTGTAAGGAGACACTGAAGGTCAATAATTATTGCTGGGTGGAGCGTCCCTTGTTAGATACCAAAGCATGAAGGCCATGTCCATGGCCCAGTGTCCAGGCACAGAGTGTAGCAATGAGGATGCATAAGTACCTTGACTGGTTGTTCTCCGCTGGGGTGCTTTAAGTTTTCGTTGAAAATGAACTCCTTTTTGTTGTCAGTGAAGGGATTTCTTCTGATTGACACAAGATGTATATCGGAGCCATTGATATTTCCCAGTGAGTTCTAGATCGGAACTTTGAACTGAATTCTGAAAGTTAAAATTTGACCTGGTATATTTGCCCCTTTCCCTCCTCCACAGATCTCCTGTGGTCCTGTTTCTCCACTCCTGTGACATGTACCACTGTGCATCACCTGACCTCTGCCGGCTGTGCCTCTGTCTCAGATGCCCATCTGCATCCTGCTTTCTAGAGTCTCAAGGGGGTGAAAAACAGTTCTCGGGGAGAGGGATCAAGAACATATTCCTCTTTTTTATGTCTAAAGCACAGATATACATACAATACCTAAACTCATATACAGTACATCTGTGGTATTAAAATTTCATGAAGGGGTGCTATGTTTGGGCAGAGTGTTTGAATCCACCCAAAATTCAATGTTGAAATCCTAACCCCCCAAAGTGATGGTATTAGAAGATGGGGACTTTGGGAGATGACTAGGTCATGTGGGTGGAGCGCACATGAATGGGATTAGGGCTCCTATAAAAGAGACCTCAGAGAGCTCCCTTGTCCCTTCCGCCTTCTGAGAACATTCCAAGAAGACAGCATCTATGAACCAGGTGCTGGCACCCTGATCTGAGACTTAGAGCCTCCAGACTATGAGTAATTAATGTCTGCTGTTTATAAGCCACCCAGTCTGGGGTATTTTGTTATAGCAACCAAATGGACTAAAACTAGGAGTTACATTAGTTTAATAAAAATGTCTAAAAAGTTTCCTTAGAGGGAAAATAATAATAATTTTAAAAATTGTGGAACACTGGACCAGACTAACAGCTGGTTGCAGAAGGGAAGCTTGCCTTCTCTTGCATATTTAAGAAAAATGGTATAATTTCATTAAACAAAATTTTGAAAAGGAAGGAAAGGGGACACACCTCAACCTACCACTCTGGACTTGCTTTCTACTTCCAGTAATTTGTGCACATTTTTACATGGTTATGGTCACCAAACACATGATCCACATGCATTTTTTTCAATTTACTTTTAATACGATTTTAAAGGTTACACTCCGTTTACGTTCACTCCATTATTACAAAATATTGGTTCTATTTCCCATGTTGTACAATACATCCTTGTAGCCTGTCTTCCGCTCCGTAGTTTCTACTTCCCACTCCCCCACCCCTACACTGACCTTCCCTCCTCTCCCCACTGGTAACCACTAGTTTGTTCTCTGTATCTGTGAGTCCGCCTCTTTTTTGTTATACTCACTCATCTGTTGTATTTTTTTGTTTTTTAGATTCCACAGATAAGTGCTATTATACAGTATCTGTCTTTGTCTGACTTATTTCACATAACACAGTGCTCTCCAAGTCCATCCACATTGCTGCAAATGGCAAAGTTATGGGTTCTTTTAGGGCTGAGTAATATTCCATTGTATACATATATATATATGTAGCACATCTTCTTTATCCATTCATCTGTTGATGGACACTTAAGCGGCTTCCATGTCTTGGCTATTTTAAATAGTGCTGCTATGAACACTGAGGTGCATGTATCTTTTCAAATTGTTGTTTTTGGTTTTTTTGGATATATACCCAGGAGAGAAATGGCTGGATCATATGGTAGTTCTATTTTTAGTTTTTTGAGAAACCTTCACACTGTTTTCCACAGTGGCTGCACCAACTTACATTTCCACCAACGGTGTATGAGGGTTCCCTTTTCTCCACATCCTCACCAACATTTGCTATTTGTGTTCTCTTTGATGATAGCTGTTCTGACAGGTGTGAGGTGATATCTCATTGTGGTTTTGATTTGCATTTCCCTGATTGTTAACGATATTGAGCATCTTTTCATGTGCCTGTTGGCTATGCATTTCCTCTTTGGCAAAATGTCTATTCAGTTCTTCTGCCCATTTCTTAATGGGGTTGTTTGTTTTTTTGATGTTGCCTTGTACAAGCCATTTATATATGTTGGATATTAATCCCTTATTGATCATATCATTTTTATATTCTACGTTATTTATCTTGTAAGCTTTTTCATGTCACAACACATCATTATAATTCGTGTATGAGAACTCTCCATCCAGCCAAGGAATAACGTCTAGTTTCCTTCTGAATCTACCTGGCATCAAGCAAACTTGCAGAGCATCAGAGAAGGTCTCTAAAGATGGCATTATTCTCAAATAATGTCTTTGTAGAAACTTTAAGAAGGTAAACAGGCAGCATACGTAGAAAGCTAGGTCCTTTTTGGACAGTCTCTGACTGCTGACAGTGACCAGACCCCAGAGGGTCCTGCAGAGCAGGGTCAGGCATTCACTGGGACCTTGACCCCGGAGTCTCCTCCCATTTGGCCCAGTATGAGGGCTTTGTGCCTTCTCTCATGCAATTTCTGACACCAAACATGAAGGACCAGCTCTCAGTATCACATTGAACAACTTACAAACACTCTGACCTTTCAGTTTTTAAATTTCTTTTTTTATTCAACTGATTTTTGCTCAGCCTTCCCCAAGTCCCCCCATCCTCCTTTATGTTTGCTCTGCATGGACCTCACCCCCATCTTATTAAATATATTACACTTGGTTATAATTACATAATGATCATATAAAGGAGTCCACATTTGACTAAGACTGCTTAGAACTTTTAAAACACCTCAGTAGTCCCATAAACAGCAGACACCAATTTAGGACACAGATCATACAAACCAGCAGGTACAGCTGGTGAGTGAGTTCTTCCTCAATCCATTCATTCCCATTTCAAGGCGATTGACTGGGAATCACTTAACCATCCCCCGTTTTCCTATGGCACAATATTTTTGTCATGTCCAAGCTTATCTTAATTGCTAGTAGGGTTGCAATGAGCACAGGTGGACATGTAGGGTTTTGCTACTTCCTTGTATGAAATGCCTCGGTGTTGTGTGACTTGAAGTGACCGATGATGTGGCTCATCACAGGCATTGCTGAGTTGCTCGATTATCTATTTGTCTTTGCGTCTTTCAAAGTAACTTCTGCATCTCTTTGTTATGGTCAGTGACCAACATGCGGTTTTCAAAGGGCAGGAGTATCTGCAGATGTGTTAAAGAGAGACTGACTTTCACTACTGCTGATGTCACCATGTTTAGGTTTGTGTTGTCTAAGTTTGATGCTGTAATATCTGGTCACTGTTAGGAAACAGTGAGGTTCGCCTGAAGGGTATTCTTCCCTTTGCCCACTGCCTGGGATAGACAAGGAGATGGTTTCAGTTTGAGGCAGTCAGTGGGATTCTAAGATTAGGGAATGGCTTCTGGTTCAATAACCTTCCAAAGACCCAAATTGTTCTTGGTTTATCCTGAAAGTTCAGATCCTTACTGACCGCTTTGATGACGGTTAACAGGCTCAGCCTGGGAATCTCTGGAGCTCCCCAAAGACAGTCCCAATTCCCAGTCAGCCCATGAATAAACACCCACACTGGGGCCCTTTCCAAGAGAAACTCATACAGAACCCACCATCAACCTGCCATCCCAGTGGTTGCCTGGAAGCAGAGGCCAGAAACTTTGGTGCTGTGGAACTCAGGGCCCCTCAGTGATGCACAGCACAGATGGCTGTGGAATGACTGTATCTGGAATCTGCCCAGCTTATTGTTGCTGTTACAGAGAAGTTCATCAAAATACCTTCCTCTTCAGGGAATTACACCGAATACAACACTAAAGGAGGTTAAAAAGTATCTTCACTTTTATACCTTATTAAGAATAGGATATAGATCCCGAATTGTATCCTCCTTCTTGCATACTTCCATGCATTTGTTTACTGTTTATAATAGCTAAGACTTTTGCTCTTTCTGGAGGTTAGTGGCCAATGGGGAATGTATGACTCTTAGCTGTTCTACAAACCATCACCATATTTCCAACCAGACATTAATTCCTGTGGAAGTGCCTCGGTCTTACATGCTTAGTGCTTAAAAAAATGCATGCACAGCTCTCTTAACTAAGCCAAATGTACTGCTTTCTCATTCTGAACACCCGATATGAAGGAACACAAATTCTACACAATAGTCAAAGACCATGGAATAAGATAACTAAGTCTTCAGGGGTGGTTCCAGTTTATACCAGCCTCACTGGAGATTCAATAACTAGCTGACTTGGTGGACAGTACTAAGCTAGGCTCCTGTGGATGTCCATGAGAAGAAGGTACTATTTTCCTTTCAGTGTCACTTAATATCATGTTTTAAAAATGCTTAAAATCTAATGTATTAAGGGTTAAATTTTGAAATGTTAGAGACTTAAAAAACTCTATCAAGATTTTATCATAACATTGAATTGCATTCTATTTTCATGAGGTCAACAGGATTTAGAAGGAAACTACAAAATACAAGGACAGAAAAAGTGTAAAAGTAATTGAATTTTAAAGAAGGAAAAGCAAGTTACAACAGGAAGAGGTCTCAGGGTCTGGTGGTCCCATCTCCACCTGTACAGGTGAGCATCAGAGGTGAGATGACTCATGAGGTCACACAGAGGTCAAGGTGAATCTCAGAGTTGTTCCCCACACCCAGAGCTTCACATACAGCTAGTGTCCCTCAGGCCCAATCCCTTACTGAGGGGCGTTTGTATACACTCTGCCCTCACTTTGGGAGATAATCATGACTCTCATTCCATCCGAACTCAGGCTTTCCTGTCCATTTCTTTCTATCCATGCTGCACACACCCATCTCTGTCTTTCTTCATCCCTGTCCCTTCTTCCTTCAGGGATGTTCAAGCTTGACCCCCATCCCTTGCCCTGCAGATCTCATTCTTGCTCTGTGATGTTTCCAGTCCTACCTACATCTTCTTTTTAACTGATGTTTCTCTAATTTTCTTCTTAATCTAATTCTATCCTTCATTTCAATAAAAGTCATCTTTACCTATGTTCACTCTCCTGTGTCTTTCACTTCTCTTGAGTTCCTTTCTCTCTAATATGCCCCATTTTCACATTGGAAGGTCAGGGCAGTGCAGTGGTTGTAGATACCAGCCCTAGTTTTAGCACTGAAGAGCAGCATGACCTTGAATAAATTACTTAGTCTCTCTATGCCTCAGTTTCTTCATCTACAAAATGGGGTTAAGAATAGTACTCACCCCATTAGACTGTGGTGAGGATAATGAGGTATAATCCATGTAAAATGCTCAGAGCAGCTCCCAGTAAGCAGAAATAGCCAAGGCAGTGTTAGCTATCTTCCCCAGCTTACATCCTGCATCCCTGCAATTTTTTGTCCACTCTCTCCTATTTCCAGGCTCCAGAACATTCTCATATACATCATCCATTTATACTGACCCTTACTATAAAATTTTTTCCTGAACTTTGCCTTACCATTAAAATGTGCCTGCCTGTGATCCATTCTTTTTTTTTCTTCCAAATTTTATTTTTTGAAGAATGATGCAACTTTTCTATTTTTTATTTTTAAATTTTTTTCAATTTATTTTTTATCAAAGTATGGTTGAACTGATAGTAATCTTGTTAATATGAAGAGAACATTTTGATCTAAAGCACTGTCAGATACCAGAATAGTTTCATGTTAGAATCTCTACTATACCTACAATTGAGTAGTGTGAACCACATGTGATGGGGGGGTGGGGGTGGGGGTGTAGGACAGGGAGAGGCACTTTCAAGCCCCTCACAGTTCACACCTCTTTACAGGTAAAAGTCCTCCACCTGTGAGTCACCAGTTTCTATGACAACATTGGTGTGTTTGCCTTGCCTCCCTGAAATGATCTTAAGTTTAAGGGAAGATACAGTGGCTAAACCGAATGTTCTAACCTCCTTACAGATAATGCCATAAATAACCACCACCACCAACATCATCTTTGACTCAAGCATGTCAATCTATTCCAGGTGCTACAAAAATATACCATAGACTGGGTGACTTACACAATTAACATTTGTTCTTCATGATTCTGAGAGCTGGGTAGTCTAAGATCAAGATGCTGGCAGATTCCATATCTGTTGATGGCCCTCTTCCTGATTCACAGACAGTGGTCTTCTCACTGTGTCCTCACATAGTAGAGGGGTGAGGGAGCTCTCTGAAGTCTCCTTTATAAGAGCACTAACACCATTCATGAGACCCCCCCACCCTCATGATCTAATCCCCTCCCCCCCCCCCCCCCAAATGCCCCATTTCCAAATACCATCACATCAGGGATTAGGTTTCCATACATGAATTTGGGGGACACACAAACCTGTAGTCTATGGCATTCAGCAATAACAGGTACCCACACTTTTCAAACACTAGATGATTCCCATGGAAATCTTGCAAAACACTCTGAAACACAGGATGTTTTCTGTGTGAAACACAGAAGAAAGTACTCCAGCCTCCACTAAGCTGTAGAAAAGCCTAGATTGTCAAGTCAGTCTTGCTCATCTCCGGTTTTATGACACTATGAAGTGGGAAGCTCCAAAACCACATGCTGACAAGTAGCAATTCCAGGCCTCATTTGTAGTGACATTAACATCGGTCAGCCTTCCATCCGGGTCTTTAACCTGTGAAAGTGTGTTAACACCAGCCAACTGCCATCCACAGCCTTGTGTACAGTTGCTTCAGTCACCAGGCCATGGGTGTTTCATCCATCTAAAATACTGACCTGTCGACAGGCATGATTACTGAGCTTACTTAACTCAGAGGGTCATTTAGATCCTCCCACTGAATTCTAAGATGACAGTTTGGCTGTGTGTAAGCCCCCAGAAGGAGCTGATTCCACACATAGCATGGTGATTGAAGGTGGGAAGGGGAGTTTGCATCATCTGAGATCTAATTCAGAGACCTCTACATTGTAGTGGCTACATTTTTTAAACTCAGATTTTATAATTTTTCACAGAGAAAAAAGCATAAGCAACTCATTAAACACAAACATTATTCCAGAGAGTTCACCAAACTCTACCTAAGGCTCATCTTGCCCAGCAAATTAGACAATAATACACACCAAGCATTTAGTATAGCAAGTGGCACTAAGTCAGGGCCAATGAATGTCTGATATTAGCATCACTTCTCATCCTCCTCTATTCACATATGTGATGGCATTTCCCAAAGCAAATACTCACATGTGTGTATAATTAGTTGTAGGCTTGTCTGACTTTTTTACATCATGTTATCATCATGATATTTACAAAGGCAGCACCATGGACCAACAACATTCTAACCTGGAGATGGCATTTCTGTTGTCAAACCCAAGTTCACTGCCTGACATACAGTGAGGTCAAATGAAGCCTTGGAGTTTATTGCAAGGGCCAAGCAAGGAGTGTGGGCAGCTCATGCTCAAAAGACCCAAACTCCCCCATAGTTTTCAGGTAAGAGTTCTTAAGGAAAACCTTGGGGGGAGGGCTGCAGAATGCATGACTTTCTTCTGAACAGCTGGTGGTGAGGTTAACAGGGTGGTGTTTAGGGAATTTTGTGCTCAGCCTGAAGTTGCCATCCTCCACCTGGGTGGGAGCCTTAGTTCCCACAGAAGAACTCAGAAATTTGTAGCAGATTGTTATGTATATTCATTGTGGAGGAACTAGGACTCTGCTTTATAGCTGCACTATTGTTTCTTGCCTGCTCCTCCTTTGTTTCTGCATTCCCTCACTTTCCTAGTTAGTAACCATTTGAATCTGCCCTTTGGAACTCAGGAAGGGCTTTTCTACCCAGAAGAGTCCTGCAGGGTCCTGGTCAGTTTCAGCTGCAGTTAAAATTGGTTCCTTCCATGCTTATTATATGCCAAGCTCTATGACAGGCCCATTTAAAATATTACTCACTTAACTTGGCTTATGGCTTTTAATCATAAAAGAAAAGAGAACGCTAGACTAAAACTTTGCCTGAGACTAAATTAGACTGGTGCTTCCTCTAAGAAACAGCACCTGTACTGTGATACCTTTATGTAATAAAATTCATATTTTTATGACAATACAAGAAAAATTTAAATATAAGAATATCCCCTGCCCTTTGGCCTCCCCTCTTCCCCAACTGTGCATTGTGTATCTGCATTTAGGCATCGAACAAACTTCCCCTATTGACAGGAATACCTGCTCAACCATAAAGAGCAACATTCTCCCAGCATCAACAAGACGACTCCTTAAGTGATAGCATTCTAACATTCTTTCTTGAGCTTGCAAAGTGTCACATGACCAACCATGATGACGCTTAGATATAGATTGGGTAAAAGGTCAATAATATTTGATGTACAGCTCTCTGTCTCAAAAAACTTCTATAACTGTGCCTTGATTTCTAACCAGGGAAACAGTTCCCAAGACTTTCTGAGATGCTCCTCCCAGGTTATAATCCTCAAATTTGGCTCAAATAAAATTTTCCAATTCTTTCTTAAATCAACTGATTAATTCTTTGCCTACACCCTCTAAAAGGAGAGCTACATGCAGATGCTGAATGCAGAGCGGCCAAAACTCTATAAGCTCTGCAGAATCTCTCATCAAGGGGAAATGCACGCAGGAAGCACACCTTTAACTCAGACGCAGGCCCAAATGCAGTGCCACTCAGGAGCATTTAACTCCTCTGAAGGCCCCCCAATTACATGAAATTATCATCCCCATTAAATTCCTGCCTCTGCCATTAAATATCATTAGAGCTAAATCGGTTCTCTGATCACATCCTGAAGGAGTGGATTTCCCAAATAAGCACCTCCCAATTAAGAAAGGAGTCCTAGATCTTAAAGCCTAAAGGATATTCCCTCAATAGTCACTTAATTACCATATCTGCAAAGCTTCCACTGGGCTGAGCACAAATAGTTTGCAAAGCAATGGAAGGAATCCAGCAGACAGGAGGTGAGGGTGGTGGGGATTCACAGTGATGGGTCTGGGTAATGAGCTCCTCAACAAACAACCTGAGCTCATAGCATTGTTCTCTTTGTTCTAAATCCTCTTTACAGAATCTTCTCCCATACAGAAGTAACACTTAATCCTGAGGCATCTTTGTATGCCACTTTCTGAATCAGCACAAAGTATAAACTCAGCCCCTAGATTTCCTATCAGTCTCAACCCTCAACAAATATCCTGTACTGTTTTCTCCAGGCAGGGAACTCCCTGGGTGCCTATTACTAGTTTCTACACACAGGTGTAGTTCTTATACTTCTCTTCATTGCTTACAGCACTTAGCACAGTATCTTCCATATAGGAAGTACCCAATACTTTTTAGGAGTGATCAAATTATGAAGTTGAACTTGAGATCGTAAACCTGCAGATTTAGGAAATATAAAAGCTAAGTCCCTTTCTGGAGTGGCGTTACACCAAGATGATCCTTGGAGTGCCAAAAAGTAAAAGGAACTTTTTGGAAAACTGACAGAAGTCTGTTATGAAACAGCTTATTATAATACAGACTTGGATTTACACGAGTCTAATAATATCTCCCTAAACAGAATTACTAGTCAAAGCCTAATATAATACAACTAGTTTAAAACTCCTGGGTATCCCACAGGCAAATCAAACTCAAGTTTCTATACCAGGTCACATTATTTTTCCTTTCAAGCCTGTGTCTCCTCTTTATTTCCAGCCTCTGTTGATTGAATAACCATTTACCCACAGTTCTAATGCCAGAAACCTTAATTCCTACAATTTTTTTCACCCACCGCTTTCCTGGTTCCTCCTAACTCCCCTCATCTCCCATCCCATCTCTTCCTACACATGGACGTTGGCCAATAATTTTGTAACCAAGCAGGACCCTGTAGGGCCTTCCTGGGACAGGCCTTCCCCCACATCCTCTGCTTTAGCTCCTCTCTGAAGTATCTAGATAACAGTATTTGATGCACATTTCCTGAGTTGCTTTACAGATGTGAACCACCCTCCCCCTCTACCACCACCACCAAATGGAAGATGTTAACTACTTGATGACCCTCAGCACATAGCCCCAGGCCTCCTAGAGCCTAAGGACTGATAACATTAACCCCTGTGACAACCCCCTGTTCCCTCATCATCAGCCAATCAGAGAACTATGCAGGTGCTGATCACAAACCCTGCAACCCCCTCCCTCAGCTGGCTTTTAAAAAGGCTTTGCCAAAACCCTTCGGGGAGCTCAGGGCTTTTTAGGGTATGAGCTACCCATTTCCTTGCATGGCCCTACAATAAACCTTTCTCTACTCCAAACTCTGATGTGTCAGTTTGCTTGGCGTCACTGTGTGTTGTGCACTCAAACTTGCATTAGCAGTTGCTCTCAATACCACTTCAGAAATTTCCTTCAAGTGCATCCCATCTTTTCCATCCCAATCACCACTGTCTCTGTTTCGAACAAAACTATCTTTCACCCAGAAAACTCCCAGCAGACCTGCTTGCCTCCTTTTTCCCCTTTACAAAAGCATCCTCCCCACTACTGCAAGAATAATCTTCCTCAATTAAAAACAAACTAAGCGGGACTTCCTAGGTGACGCAGTGGTTAAGAATCTGCCTGCCAATGCGGGGGACACAGGTTTGATCCCTGCCCTAAGAAGATACCACATGCCACGGAGCAACTAAGCCCGTGCACCACAACTATTGAGTCCATGTGCCACAACTACTAAAACCCACATGCCTTGAGCCCGTGCTCTGCAACAAGAGAGACCACCACAATGAGGAGCCCACACACCACAACAAAGAGTAGCCCCTGCTCACTGTAACTAGAGAAACCCCTTGTGTAGCAACAAAGACCCAACACAGCCAATAAATTAATAAATAAATAAATTCATTAAAAACAAACAAACAAAAATAAAATAAGCTGGCACTTCCATGGAAGTCCAGTGGTTAATACTCTGCACTTCCACTGCAGGGGGCTCGGGTTTCATCCCTGGTCAGGGAACTAAGATCCTGAATGCCTCCCAGAGAGGCCAAAAAAAAAAAACTTAAAAAAAAAAAAACAACAACTAAAAAAAAACCAGCTTTCAGGAAAACAACAACTAAGCTAACAGCCTGATCACAAAACTCTCTAGAGCTAAGATCAATCAATCAGTCAATCAATCCAGTGCCTGCAAGAAAAATTCCACACCCCTTAAAGTGTCACCAAAGCTCTCGGCAATCCTACCCAGACAAGCTCTGATGTGTGTCTCACCTGCCAGTGGCCAGGCAGCCCATCCTCCCCACGGTGGCGCCCTGATCCTGTTTAGGGAGACCTGTCTCCCCATCACCTGTGCAGTAAGCAGATACCTTTCTCACGTCTTCTTTTAACTCCAGTGGGAAACCTTTTCCAGAGATATTTGTAACACAATGTTCTGTTTCCCTTGTTTATGCATATTTTTAATGGGATTTCTGGTTGCTTTGTATGGCTTTTTTCCTAATGGCTCACTCTTAAGCAACTGGAGAGCTCTCCAGACCTGATCTCTGATGGCAGACAGGGTGTGCTTGTTACTCTTGGCCCTACTTCCTGCTCACTTGCCCACTTGCATCCTGGACAAATTCCCTTCCTGGATGTGCAGCGGGAGTGCAAGATTGGCATTTGCAGCTCCTAGCCCAAACCCAGGTCCCTCAGATTGTCCTGTCTTCTCTGTGTTTAAGTCAAATGCATTGAGGTTCAATTTACATACTGTTACACACATTTTAAATGTGCAGTCTGATGAGTTTGGATAAATGTATAACCTCACAAAATCCATACCTTTATTAAGACATAGAACAGCTTCACAGTCCTGGAAACTTCTCTTCGCATTCAATCCTTCCCATCCCCCACCCCAGGCAACCACTCATTCACCTTCTGTCAGAGTTTTGCCTCTTCTAGAACATTATCTGAATGGAGTCACACAAAATGCAGTCTTTTGTACCTGGCTTTCTTTACTCAGCATGTTTTTGAAACTCACCTATGTGACTATGTACACTGGCAGTTTACTCCTTTTGTTACACAGAAGTATTTCAATGTATGGATTGTTTATCTATTCACTTGTTGATAGACACTGAGATGCTTCCAGTTTGAAGGCACTAGAAAATATGTATTTTCTAAAAAGAGAAAAATAGAGCATGGGTTCCTGTGATATTTCAAATTTAAATGAAAAAGCACAGGATTTTTACTTGATTTTACTTAGTATCTCTGTCCGGAAAAAAATCTGGTCTCCTAATGTCATCATCAACATTATTTCCTTACCCTAAAATGTTTCTACCTGTTTATCAATATAATTGTTTTGAAATTACAATAGCAGTATTATCAAAAATAAAACTGCGGAATGTAGTTAAAATTTTTGAATGCCCACTCCTTACTGTATATCCCATGTGTAATCCGTGTACAGTTACATTTCTATGCTGTCTTATAAAATAATTTTTGTGTGTGATTTATTTTCATCCACTTGATATAGAATTAGGATCATTTGTGTCTCTAATTTTTTTAAATTTTATTTTACTTTTACTCTGTAATGTTCAGTAACATAAAACATTCACTTGGTTCCAAAGGCAAGGCCTATTCAGAAAGCTTTAATGTCCATTTTCATCCCTGGTTTATTTCCTTGTATCATTCTATTGGATCTTATTAAAAGATATATAAGCACATGTGAACCTCTCTTCATACTTCTTTTCCTTTCTGATACAAAATATTAACTGCATTCTTCTTCGTCTTACCACTCTATCCAGAAGCAGTAAGTCTTTCTTATTTCTTTTTACAGCTGTTTCATTTATGTATGTGCTACAGTTTGTTCAACTAATCAACCCACTGGCGAACATCTAGGTTGTTTCCAGATATTTGAAATTATAAAACACACTTCAATAAAGAATCTAGTGCAGATATCATTTCAGATCATGCCAGTGTCTTCGGGGTTGTCTTCCTGATATGGTATTGTTGTCTCCAAGGATAAATCCACAAGTCCTTTTTCTAGTTATTGCCAAATTTCCCTCTTTGAGTGTTGTATTGTATTCCCACCAGTAGTGTACCAAGTGACACTTGCCCCCACGCCTCACCATCAGAGTATGTTGTCATACCTTTTGATGTTTACCAATCCCATAGTTGAGAAATGGTATCTCAGTGTAGTTCGAATTTGCATTTCAGACAGTTGGCTTTTTTAATTTGCAACCAAATCACAGTCTTCCCTTGATCTCTCAGTCCACATCAGGCAGATTCTCTCTCATCACCTGTAAGCCCCAATCACCCTTTGATGGTAGGAACTTCAGTCCTCCTCCAAAATTCTCCAGTCCCTCCATCAGGGCTGCACCCTGGGTGAAATTTCACCATGCAGTCGAAGATATCTCTCCCTTCCATAGTAGAACCAAGCCCACCTCAAAACCATCTTGTACAGAGAACAAACTAATGGTTACCAGGGGGAGGGAGGAGGGGCCCTATAGGGGGAGGGAGTGGGAGGTACAAACTCTCGGGTGTAAGACAGGCTCAAGGATGTATTGTACAACACGGGGAATATAGCCAATCATTTGTAAGAACTGTAAACAGAAAGTAACCCTTAAAAACTGTATAAAAAAGATAAAAAAAAAAAAAGCATATTAAAAGAAAAATTGTTAAAAAAAAAAGTTATCCTGGAGTGAATAACCTGGGATGAAAGTAATTTAAAAGGCAACAGATACAGCTCTTCAAAACTCTCCAGAAACATATTTTTCAGTACTTAATACATGTCATCGCTTTCACACTGTATCTTTGATTCTCCCTTCCTTGCTCAGAAAATGCCACTATTACAGACTCAGCTATTATGGAAACCAGTTGTTAAAATAAAACAGATTACCATACTCAACAATCCCAATACCAAGCCTAGGCAGGGGGTTGGTAAGCTCTGAGGGATGAAAGCCAGACTCATCGTCTATGTTAGCTCTGCTTGCAAGGACATCTCCTAGCTACATTCTTCTTTCAGCCATAGACTCGGATATGACGGGGGAGAAAAAAGATAAAAAGTAAGCCACGGAAAAATTCAGCTGCAACTTCCGATCATGGTGGTAGAAGGAGAGTCACTGTGAACGAGGATTTTACTAAAGCATTGCTGTGAAATAAAAGTCAACCTCTCCCGATTTCTCCTGCCATCTCTTTCTGGGAAGCTCTGTCCATGTGGCATGGATCTCCTCGGGAAGAGGACTGAGTCCTGGAAACCCCGTGGAGCTGTCCAGGCACTGACAGGAATTGACCAGGCTGACCCAATCTCCAAGTACCTCCCCCAAATCCCTCCACCAGGCCAGGGCTTTTGTTCACCGCTGTCTCACGCTGTCCTCTCAAGAGGTCTAGGCTCTGGAGCCAAAGCCCTCACCCTTTCCACAAACAGGCTTTGTAATATTTTAGTGTAATTGCACCAAGCATGTTGGGAAATGAAATAGCAGTCCACACCCAGTGGTCTACTTAAAATGTCAGCAAGAAAGGCAAAAATTCACTCCCAGGGTGGCAAAGAGCCATTCCAATTCTCAGAGACCGGACTCAGACATCTTCTAAGAATAAACAGAAACATCCACAGAGGGCAGCCGGACTGATGCAGGTTCTTTAATCAAAATGAACATGCCGGTTTCCAGAGCTTGGAGGTCTAACCTCATGTGTGCTTTGGTTGAGAGGAGCCAAAAAGCGGAGGAGGGAAACGGAAACAGGGTCCACATTTAGACCCAGATTACCATGCAGAGAAGTGCAGCCCTAAAAACTCGGAATCAGACAGCGGGTTGGCAGCCAACGTCTTTTTTTCCCATTAAGTAGTTTGTGGGCAGGGGCAGAACTCCAAATACTCTAGGGCAGTGCCACTGAGCAAAGGATGGTTTGCACCTCGATTGGTTAAGACCAACAATGACACATTCCCACCCTCCTTCCATGCAGAAATACTTGCACTGAAATGATTTTTAGGTCGACGAGCTGAGGCCTTTTATGGTAGAATTGTTGAGTATGAAAGGTTAAACTAGAAAGTATCCACAGACGTGGTGATACCGAGTGGTATGTTCTCATCTGAGGTTTGGCACAAGCTGGCAGAACATTTATGACCCTGAGAAGCCATCACCAAACCCCAAAGGCTGTTATCAGTACCAACTATTTGCCTTAACTAAGATATTCTGAAAGTGGTTTCTCATAGTGGTAAAGTGGTAACCCCTGTGGTCAGCTCTATTTGGTGTTACAAGCCATACAAGATAAATACCAGAGGAGCTGATTAATACCTAGGTTGATGATAAATGTGTCAAAGTATCCCATTGTTGTTAGCACGTACAGGTAAGAATCAGAGCACATTGTCATGACCTCAAACCTTTACAGGTAAGAATAGGGGCTTAATATGGCATGACACTCATGTAGAGAGACTGTACAAGAGTGCCTTTCAGACCTTAATATGAATGCAAGTCACCGGGGGGTCTTGTTAAAATGCAAATTCTAATGCAGCAGGTCTGGAGTTGAGCCTAAGATTCTGCATTTCTAACAAGCTCCCAGGGCATGCCGATCTGTAAAGGTTATAGTTGGTCCACTGGGACACCCTTTGAGTAGCAAGACTGAAGAAAAGATGAAATACAGAACTCAAGGATGATGATAATTGTTCTGCCTTCAAAGTGGTCATGGAAATATGTATTCCAGAATTGTAGCCATTGCTCAAAATAGTTTTTAAAATTTCTCTTTTAAAGTTGCTTTAGAGATAATTTCATAATGTATTCTAAAGTCAGTTCTACTGTTTTAAAGTTAATCCTTGGTTTTGACTTAGGAAAACAATGCTTTGTTGGTTCATTCAACTCATCCACCAGTCTTGGCATCACAAATCCATGAATTCAAGAGATGGGCCCTTGAGTTTACAGGCAAGTAAACAGATTTCAAAGCTGTGCAAAGCAATGGGAGTTGTTCTGAAGGGTCCTATAATTATTTGAAAACTAAAGTCAGATCTGTCAGTTAAAAATTAGCTTGGGTCCACATGAAAAGATGCTCAATGTTGCTAATTATTAGAGAAATGCAAGTCAAAACTACAATGAAGTACGTCACTCCAGTCAGAATGGCCATCATCAAAAAGTCTACAAATAACAAATGCTGGACAGGGTGTGGAGAAAAGGGAACCTTCCATCATTGTTGGAGGGAATATAAATTGGGTGCAGCCGCTATGGAAAACAATATGGAGGTTCCTCGAAAAACTAAAAATAGAGTTGCCATATGATCCTGAAAGCCCACTTATGGGCATATATCTGGAAAAAAACTGTAATTCAAAAAGATACATGCACCCCAATGTTCATTGAAGCACTATTTATACAACAGCCACGATATGGAAACAACCTAAATATCTATCAACAGATGAATGGATAAAGATGTGGTACATATATACAACAGAATACTATTCGGCCATATAAAAGAATGAAATGATACCATTTGCAGCAACATGGATGGACCTAGAGATTATCATATAAATGAAGTAATTCAGACAGACAAAACCATATGATATCACCTATATGTGAAACCTAAAATATGACACAAATGAACTTATCTATGAAACAGAAACAGACTCAAAGACATAGAGAACAGACTGGTGGTTGTCAAGGGGTGGGGGTGGGAAGGATTGGGAGTTTGGGATTAGCAGATGCAAACTATTATATAGAGAATGGATAAACAACAAGGTCCTACTGTATAGCACAGGGAACTATTGATATAGTCAATATCCTGTTATAAACCACAATGGAAAAGAATATGATAAAGAATGTATATATATATGCATGTGCGTGTGTGTGTGTGTAACTGAATCACTTTGCTGTACAGTAGAAATTAACCTAAGGCTGTAAATCAACTAAACTTCAATAAAATAATTTTTTAAAAATTAATCTGGGTCATTAGCTCTTCTATGTAAAACATTAATAATAATAATAATAACAACAGTATATAGTTAGTACTTATATGTATTCTTAAAATTCATTAAGCCACTGGCTGTAAGTATACTATAACACCACATTCCCATAACGAGATTCCCCATCATATCTGGGAAACATTTGGGGGTGCAAAGTCAATGTAAGACCAGTGAGATAATAAAAATGGTTATATTTTACCTTGAGTGATATTATATGTATCTTCATATGTTATAAATACATAAAATGTATTTCTGTCTGGCACCATCCTAAGAACTATTTTACATGTATGAACTCATGTGATATTCACGAGAACTCAGTGAAAAAGTTATGCCCATGCTGCAGTTGAGGGAACTAAAATACAGAGGAATGGAGTAAGGTGGATGCTTCTACACAGCCAGTGAGAAGTCAGAGCCCATGCTCTCCACCACCCAACCTCCTACTTTGATGCTCTTGTCACCACAAGTTGGTTTGCTTGATACAGATGAGTGGAAGCCAATGCCCACCATGACTTCTGCAGATCCCAACATCCATTTCCCACCTTTGGGGCTGTCTGGGCATAGGGATCATGCCACAGCAGTGAGCAGAGCCTGGCCTTGACACGTTCAAGTTCAAAAAGGAGCACGGTGTTATTTTACAAGAGAGATTCCAGGACACGTGGGTCAACATCATTTGAAAAACACTTGTTATAAATAAGTACCATGTCATGTAATATTTTCACTTGTATATCATGAAATAGTTGCTTCATACAGCAGTTTTTTTTTTAAAAAGAAAGCAAACTATGAAATCTCTGCATTGGAAATGGCTAAAAATTATTAAGACCGGTTGCAGAGAAAGAAGTTGTAGCTGGTTCCCTTATTAAGTGACATGATCCATCCTGGGACTTCTAAGAGAAGTCAGGAGCTCTGGCCGTGAGTTGAGAAAGGTTTCAGGCAGCCGTGTTAATACAGACCTCATCTTGGCATCCTGGTGTGGCTGTTGGCAGTTACTGGTGTTTGTGTTGTATACGTTTTGTTCTGTGAAAAGAGCAGAAGTCTATATTGTCATAGACTTCTTCTGGAAGCCAAGAGGACTCTTGGCATGTGTAGATCAATTTATACTGAATGTACTCCTGAGGTACAAGGGGAACATTTCATGGTAAGTTGTCTATAATAATAGCAAATACTTAGATGGTACGTGCTGTTTACGTCTAATGACTACGTTAATCCTCCTACTGACTCTATAAGTACTAGTATTATTATTCCTACTCATCAAATGCGTAGACTGGGGCAAAGTTCTATAATCCAACCCAGGGGTCACATGCGACAAGTAAGCAGTGGAGACAGAATTTCGGTGAAATAGGCAAGCTGTCTCCAGTGTCCTAGCTCTTGATCACTGGCCACTCTGAGTCTGCACAAAAAAAGTTCCTCCCCTCGCCTTGCCCTGTGGGGCTTCGCACCAGCTTCTCCGCTCTGCCTGCAGCATAAACATTGTTCCTCTTGACCTTCAAGGAGTGACTCTTCTGGGTGCCTTGAGGGTTAATGTTGCCCTGTGGAATATGACATTGCATGAAACATACCTATACTAAAATACTATTCATTGTTTATCTGAAATTCAAATCTAACTGGGAGTCATGCGTCTATATATGCTACATCTGGCAATTCTATTCAGCACCCAGTTTAAACATCCTCTCCTCAGCAGCCCTTTCTAAACACACAGACTTAAGAGACCCCCCAGCCATTGCCCCATCCCCGCAAATCTCTGTATAGCTCTTATCTAATAATATCATTCTTCTTCACTTGTCTACTTGACCTCATCTGTGTCCTGCTATGAAAATGTCCCTCGGAGAGGCTAGGGCCTTATCCGTCTGCTTTACCACTCTATCCCCAAAGCCTAGAACACTACCTGATGAATAATGGGTGTGTGATAAACATGTGTGGGAAGAATGGAAGAATGCCTGTCCCCTGCTGCAAGGACCTCTGTCTACATACATGAGGGATGCTGTCTTTCCTCCAGCAAACACAGAAAAGTTGATCAGAAGATATGCCACAGGTCAATGCCTTTTCCCTGCTTTGTGCAAATAACTTGGAACCAAACATCCAGACTCGATTTTCTAATTCAAGGGAGATAACTTTCCTATTGCTTAATGGTTATTCATATTTTTATAACTTTTAAAGAAGTCAGTCAGTTTCCTTGCAGGTAAAATGGTAATTTAGTGTATGTTTTTGAAAATAGTGACCGTCATTTCCCCAGTGTATGTGGCAGATGCTGTCAAACACCAAAAGGAGTCAAAATAGCCCTGGAAAAGCACTACGATGACCAAGGTGAACAGCCAGGGAGACAGTGCATTTTTATATAACAGCCCTGAGTTTGGGTAAAGCCCATGATAACCATCTATTTCACTAACTCTTTTTTAAAGACTATTTTTTTAGGGCAGTTTTAGGTTTACAATAAAATTGAGAGAAATGTACAGAGATTTCCCGTATATCCCCTGTCCCCCTCCACTCCCCCATTCTCAACATCATCACCAAAATGGTACATCTTTTTTACCAAGGATGAACCTACATGGACACATCATAATCATTCAAAGCCCATAGTTTACCTTAGGGTTCACTCTCACTGTTGTACATTCTATAGGTTTGGACAAATTCTGTCTAACCTATATCCGTCATTATAATATCATACAGTGTAATGTCACTGCCCTAAAAGTCCTCTGTGCCCTGCCTAGTCAACTCTCCTGCCTGCCCCCCCACCCCACATCCCTTACACCCACCTATATTTTTATTGTCTCCATAGTTTTGCCTTTCCAGAATGTCACATAGTTGGAATTATACCTTTAAGTCTTTTTTTTTACTTGCTGTTTCAGGTAAATGAAATAACAATATATGTAGAACAAGCAAGTGACTCTCTATGGACACATACTTTCCCATTGAAGCCCTTGACATGGTAAGGAAAAGGCTCTAGCACTGATGATTTTCAATCTGGTTAATACCAACAATGAGAATTTGATAAAAGATGAACCCAAATGAAGTAAGAACAGAAAGCTTGAGAATCTTTGAGCTGCTCAACATCATTTCCAGAATGGGTTAAGTGATGCTGAAGTTCCCTGAGGCTGTTATTATGCATTTGTAGAAGGTAGAAGTTTCATCATTTTCATTCATTAAAAGAAATTAAGACATTTGTCAGATGCAAGTTACAGATGTTTGGCTACTTTTTAAATCCTAATTTCATTGAACCAAATCTATTGTGAAAGAATCACTAGTTGCTAATTTTTTTTAAGGAGTAATTTAGTATTAATATTAGGTATAGTTAGATAAATAATTATTGATTTTATTTTACAGTTATGACATCTTAAGTTGGAAAGACTCATCTACTTCAATAATTTGGGGGAAGAGTTGCAAGAAAATTTTTGAGAATATTAGAGGTGCAAGCCATAGTGTGTGGGCTACATACTCTACATACACCCCTTCAAAGCTCTTATTTCCTGACCTCCTTTTCTATAATCCAAACTTAAAGTGTAGAAAAAAAAATGCACTTATCAATCAGGACTTCTTTTTTTTTTTTGCCAAGAATTTTCTCAAAGTGAAAAAAATCAATAATACACAACCACTTTACCTGCCCACAACTCTCTCTTCTCTCCCAATATCTTTTCAACTTGCTATAACTTGATCAACACTTTCCATTAATAAACTTTGAAGTAAGAAAAATTGATGATAACTGCTTCAAATGAGAATCCTAGCGGGAAAACCATTGATTCTTTGTCTGAAAACTCTAAAATGTCACCGAAGGCAAAACGAACTGACTTTAACATTTTACACTAAGTAACAATGCACTTTCTCATTAGATGATATTTTTAAAAATAAGAATGAGTGAAAAGCAATTTACTCTGAAGTACAAGAAGTCACTTCTTACTTTGTTATGGGGAGAATCTGCAGAACTATTAAGGGGTATGAAACTCTTGTCTAAAAAAAATTTTGAACGTATGTCCATAGAAATCACTGCTTTAGAAATCTGACAATTTTATTTTAAGATATGCTTATGGCTTAATCTGTATGCAAACTTATACCTTTCCCTGAATTGCCATTTCTCTAAAACCACTAATTAACATTGAGCCCCTGTCAGGAAATGCAACCTTGCTCTCAATCCACTGTGGGGCAGAGGACATGCAATAACTCTAATGCTTAGGCTTTCATTTAAGCAGCTTTGCCATGATCTACCCAACACATTCCTTAACCTCTCTGAACTCAGTTTCCTCACCTGTGAGATGTCCAAAGAAATAACTATTTCATTGAGTTGTCATGAGGATTAAATGAGATCATGTATACAAAGTACCCATTGTATAGTAGGTGCTCAGTAAATGTTAGCTTCCCCCCTGCATTTATGTTTGTATGTTAGCAAGGTTATGTAATAGCAGATGTGCAAACAAGACTGGATTTTCCAGTTCTCATTTACCTATCTCAATTCATGTTAACAATTAACATTAATACACACAAACGCAAGTAGAATAAAACAACTCATGCACACATTTAGATGCCTCACACCCTAATGCTTTTGATGAATTGTAAAATGTCCTTAAACTTTTTTGATCTTTTTGAATGCCGTCTTCCTCAATCTCCCTTTCTCCCTAGGCACCATTTGGGGGGTCTCACCACGCCCCTCTCTCCATGAGCCCCTCTTGTCATCTCCACAGGTTACCTGGACCCTGGCTGGCAAAGTCCCAGGGAATGCCAGGGGAATCTCACTCAATCAGAGCATCTTCCTAAGCACACCACTAGAGAGCCACTGGTACAAGTCCAAATGGATAACTGTTTATAACCATCATCCGTTCTCTGCTAGACATATAGGATATAGTGCATGAGCATTTCATTACATCAAGACAGTAACATAATATGTTGTAGGTAAGGAAGATATTCATCATTTTGGCAATTGCCCTGCATTAGATATTCAGATTTTCAAAGCCTTGAAAGATGGCAGATGTCTGTGATTCCCCAATGAGGGATGATGAGAGATATCAACTGTATGGCAGAGGTTGAAATCACTTCTCGGGCATTCCATGACAACTGCAGCAGCTGAGAGCTAAGAGCACCAGATTTGGAGTCTAAAGACCTAGATGTGTGTTTTAGCTCCGACACTAGCACGTTTCAGAACCTCAGATGTGTAACTTGTGAGAGCGATAGTGAGGACTCTCCCAGCACTATTTTTCAAGCATCAAATAGGGTGGAAAAGTTGTTGACTCTATAAAGCTCTACATGGGAGTTACTGGGGTCGTCTTTGCTTAGCATGTAAGAAGTGGACTTAAACGCTTCCAGAAATTCTCAGTTTCTCCATCTTCAGTGTCATGACTCTTCCTGCCTTTTACCCATAACCTTCCCCTGGCTGGTACCAACTGTAGAAAATTATCATCGTTACCACAACATTATTTAAGGAGGCAATTTTTAAGATCGGAGCACCGTGACCCACATAAATGTACATTAATCAAAGTTGTGCGTGCTGATTCAGAGACTAAAGTCCTATCATTTTACACTCTGCACTTACAAATTTCAGTTAAGAATTTTGCTATTCTCTCTCCATACGTTTGCTACAGGGAACATTCTGTTGCTGTTGAATAGTGTTATTGGTTTTTGCTCTATAAAGAGATTCTGGACTTTGTAACTAAACAAATTTGTCATCAGTCTTGAAACTGAAAACTTGGCTGTCGAATCCTTCATGCGCTTCGCTTTTAAAATAAAATTTAAACAACCATCAAGCCTATTTATTGGCATCCTTACCTGATATATTAAAGAACCATTAGCGGTTTGAAGGGCAGAAATGTAGGTGGTGCTCAAGCATGATATGTGGGATGTATTTGATGTTCAAGCAGCTCTCACCACTACCTGTCAATTACTTCCCCTGAAATATCACTCACGCCTACGTGGGCACTCTAGGCACAGGGGCATTGTCTCAGGAAATGGCACTTCCATTCTCCAACGATGGCGCTGGAACGTGGAAGCAGAACCTTAAACAAGTGATCGTTAGAAGAATCCTCTCCCAACTTTCGAAATTCTTTTAAAATTGGATGCCATTTTCACTGAAAACAAAATATGACACCAGCCCCAGGACTTTGAGATGTCCAAATTAGTCAAAAGTCCATAAAATATACACATTTGTGTGCCAGAGAAAGAATAAGATTATGTGTGTATCTATTTGGCTTGATTATAAATGAAATAGTTGTTTGTCTGTACACTTTATAGATCCACATATAGATATACATAAATATTCCATTAACAATTAAGCCAAATATTTTTAAAAATTAACTCCAAACCAAGTTAATGGTCAGAAAGAAAGAAGAATAAAATACAGCCAATCCTCTGTAATTCACATTAAAAATGTTTTAAGACACAGCTATGGATACTTTTTTATCAAATTCAGATTTCAGTTTGAAATACAGAATGTGATGATTTTGCAATATATTTATTTGTGCTAAAACTTTCCACTCTGGACAGAGAGCAGCTAACTAGAGAGCTAAAAGAAGGAGCCTGAGAGTGAGTCAAACAATATTATTTACCAGGTGCACGAAATTTTAAGAGCTTGAAAATCACAACATGCCCATTTTCCTGATGAGGAAACTGAGACTCAAGGCATAGGGGTCACAGCTAGAATCCTAGTCTGGACTATCCTAAAACCTAAACTACCCAAAACTATCATGTTTCTTTTGTTTATTTTTATTTAACAAGCTCTTAACTTAGCATTACCATGCACCTGGTGCTGCTATAAATGGTTTTATACTTATTAACTTAGGCCCCCTAAAGACCTGTGAAGCAGGTACTATTATTAGCCTTATTGTGCTGATGAAGAAACTTAAGCCAGAGAGCTTAACAACTCACCAAAGGTCAATGGCCATAAGGTGGTGGAGGAGGGTGGGGTGAATCCAGGCTTTGCGGGGCCTGAACTTATACAATCTGGGAGACTCTCTTTAAGAAAAATAATACAGAATTGTAAATACAAAATTGGGTGTGAATAGGAAGAAAAATCGTAGCAAATTATTAGAGATTGGGGATTCAGGTCCTCTCTGATGAGACACCAAAGTCAGTGTACTAGAAACATTTCCTGATCACGCTTGTCTCTCACCCCAACTAGAACATTCTGTAGCCCCCTAGCACTCAGCACTCACAGGGCCACATGAGGGGAGGCTTGAGCCCTGAGCTTCTGCATCTTCCCCTTGACTCCAGATTTGCTAACAATCAATTCGAAGCTAGGGGGGCATCTGTGCGTTACTGCTCAAGTGTTCATTCTACGTTTTAACTCAGCCACTGGGCATATTATGTTCTTGAACTCTACTTGGACTTTTCTTGAACTTGGAGTTCCCCTAATCTTATTCAGCCTCCCTGTCCCTAAAGGCCAGGTCATTTGTTCCTTTCTGGTCTCCCAGATCAGTGTTGTCCAAACTACAGCAGTCACTCATCAGCAAAAACTGACAGAATTAAAGGGAGACGGAGATAAACCCACAATTCTAGGTGGAGATCGAATACCCCTCTCTCAGTAGATGATAGAACTAGACAAAAATAAAAATAAAAATCCGTAAAAGTAAAAATAAGTAACAACATCAAACAATTTGACTTATCTGGCCACAATAATAATTACAAAGCTTCAGAACAGACATTCTTGCAGGTGTGCCTGAATCACCAAGAAAGATCAGTAAACTTCTGAGAATACTCTCTGATGACAATGGAATTGAATTAGAAACTAGTAGATATCTGGAAAGTCTCCAAATATTTGGAAGTTTAGCACACCGCTAAATACTCTATGGATAAAAAGTCAGATGTTAGGAAATGTTCGGAGGACGAATAGCCCTTTGTTACCACAAAATAAATGTATTTCCCATCACACATATAGATGTGGAGAGAAAATATCATTTTTATGCTTTTCCCCATTTACGTCATATCCTGTGAGCAAGAAACTCTCAAGTTACTGAGTTAGTAACTTCCAGCTAGTGTATACCTCTTGTGATTTTAAAGGACTAGAATAAAACCTTATATTTAGAGAAAACATAGAACTCACAAAATATAAAAATAGTAAGAGGGGAATGAGTCACTTCTCATGTAGTGACTTCTGAACTGGCTTCTCTATCAACGCTATTCAAATCTAGCTGCATTCACAGTTGAGAACTTAAAACCTGCCTGTGCTTATACAACTAACCCAATATCAAAAAACAAGCAAAATGTGCAGAAGACCTGAATAGACATTTTCCCAACGGAGACAGACAGATGGCCAACAGGCAAATGAAAAGATGCTGAACATCGCTACTTATTAGAGAAATGCAAATCAAAACCACAATGAGGTACCACCTCACACGGGTCAGAATGGCCATCATCAAAAAGACAAGAAATAACAAATGTTGGTGAGGATGTGGAGAAAAGGGAACCCTCATACAATGTTGGTGGGAATGTAAATTGGTGCAGCCACTGAAAACAGTATAGAGGTTCCTCAAAAAACTACAAATAGAATATTATCCAGCAATTCCATTCCTGGGTATATATCCAGAAAAATGAAAACACAAATTCAAGAAGATACATGCATCCCATGTTTATAGTAACACAACGGCCAAGATGTGGGAAAGCAGGCCCAAGTGCCCATCAACAGACAAATGGATAAAGAAAATCTGAGATTTACATATACATATATGTGTGTGTGTGCGTCTGAATACTGGTCATAAAATGAATGGAATTCTGCCATTTGTAGCAGTGTGGAAGGACCTAGAGGATGTTATATTTTATGAAATAAGTCAGAGAAAGACAAATACTGTATGGTATCACTTATATGTGCAATCTAAAATAATACAAATGAATGAATATGCAAAAGAGAAACAGACTCATGGATACAGAAGACAAACTAGTGGTTACCAGGGGGAGGGGGACTGGAGGGGAAATTAGGGATACGGGATTAAGAGACACAAATTACTATGTATAAAATAGATAAGTAATAAGGATATACTATGTAGCACAGGGAATTATAGCCATTATCTTGTAGTAACTTTTTAATGGCATGTAATCTATAAAAACACTGCACCTGAACCTAATACAGTCTTGTAAATTAACTATACTTCAATGTTTTAAAAATAATTAAATAAATAAAAATAAAATAAGATCTGCATATGCAATTTACCATTGTCGTTCTCTTTTGTAGAAGCCAGGACCTCATTTGCATAATTGTTGCATGGTCCCTCACAAGGTACATTGCACAGTTGGGTACCAAGGAGAGGTAGGCTGGACTGTCTCATGGATAACTGTGGTGTCACTCTGGGTTATCTGGCAATGTGCTGGCTGGGCTAGCGGCTCCACTTGCCCAGTTTCAGCTTGTCACTGGCCTCCAGGTGCTGATAACGTTGGACAGCTGATGTTCTCAGAACAGGTTTGCAACCCTTCTGAGCAACCAGCACTTAAGCTCACCTCTGCCTTCCTTCCAACATTTGTGAGTGGGTTTTTAGAGAAAAGTATAGGGGAAAAGAAAAAGAAGAAAGAAAGAAAGAAAGAAAGAAAGAAAGAAAGAAAGAAAGAAAGAAAGAAAGAAAGAAAGAAAGAAAGAAAGAAAGAAAGAAAGAAAGAAAGAAAGAAAGAAAGAAAGAAAGAAAAGAAGGAAGGAAGGAAGGAAGGAAGGAAGGAAGGAAGGAAGGAAGAGAAAGAAAGAGAAAGAAAGAAAGGGAAAGAGAGGGAGAGACGGAGAAAGAAAGTAAAGGAGGGAGGTAGGAAGAGAGAGGAAGGAAGAGGAGAGGTGGGAGGGGAGGGGGCGGAAGAGAGATGGAGAGAGAAAGGGAGAGAAAAGAAAAAGAAAGAAGGAAAGTCCTTCTTTATACAATTGGGCCTATTTTCTGTATACGGAATATGTTCAGGCTTCTTTACAGGGGCTGCTACATGCAGCAAATGTAGCCAGATTTATTTTTCTAGTCAACAAATGTAATGTGGTGTGTTGGCATTTTCGTTGTCCCTCTCATAGCAGTTATTACTGATGTGTGTGCTGTGCCCATCACAGGACCTCCGGATGCATTTGAGACATAAGAGGTTAGTTGATTTCCATGGTATGACGTAAGGTCCAGTTTTCCCTCCATGGCCAATTCCAATGTTTTAGACAAATATCACAAGAAGTACCCATCTTTAGAACAGATAGATTTTGTGGAAAGATATGGGTTTGGAACAAATCGGCCCTCGGGCATTCTGGCTCCATCGCTCACATCAGAGCTGGAATCCACGCGGTTCAAGACTTCATCTGCGAGTAGCTCCAGATGCGTTAAAAGATGTAGTCCCAAAACAATGAGTTGTATTATCCATTTTTATTTAGAATTTTACTTTTAATGATGCTAATCATTTACTGCGTTATTTGCCTGCACCAGGTAGTTTTCTATATGATGCTGCTAATCACAGGAGCCCTGCAAGGCCGGTCACTGAGGCTAGGAGAGTGACATGCCTTGAAGACATTCTCCAGGAAGGCTGGATGGCTCAGAATCCTGTGCTTTCCGTGAAGCTGCTGCTGACATCTCTCCTGGGGGCTCGCTTTAAAGGACTGAGGATTCATCCTCCTCTCTCAGGTGATTCCATTGCTTCCGCTAAAGGACTGTGCACACCCTTCCTCAGCATACCCTGTTGCTAACACCAAACCCTGTTAGTGATGAAGCCTAAGTGCTATTAATAGAAAAATAAGATCTTAGACTTTTGAGTATTTTACTCAAAAACCACTAAAGACTGGTGCATTCTGACCTATATAAGGGTCACTGCTTTATAAGATGTGCTGGTAGTAATAGCTTAAAAATGAGTAGATCCGTATTGTATCAAATCATATCTCATCCATTAGTATTCATTCTACCAAATGATTGCTTTGTATTTTTTCTCGTCAGGTTCTAGGATCAGATATCTCTACGTTCCAGATAGAAATAGAAATGCTCACAACACAACCCAAAGAGGATATCTGAGTCAAGAGCCCAAACGTCAGAGGACAGACGAAACTTAACCACGTTTATAGATGTGTCAATCACCAGGGCAAGCCTTTTTCAGCATGACAGAACAGAATCCTGCTATCTCCTACTTTTCTGCTCACTACCAACCGCTAACCAATGGAATCACTCTGATCTCTCTCTTTTTGTCATGTCTGTTTCCCGCCAGCCCCACCACCTGTCCATAGGAATCAGTTTATATGTTTCCATAGAATGCCACACCCAGGATCATTACTGCCAAAGAAGCAGCTGGTTCCCACAGCCCAGGCCCAGCAGACGGCCCTGCCGAGGCTGTGGAGAGTGGATTCACGGGAATTCCAAAGAGGTCCTCATGGAGGCCTTGGTCTCTAGAACTGGACTCCCTTTGAATAAGGTGGATTCACCAGCCTTCCTTCCTCCATGCAAGTCTTCTCATAAGTCCCCACATCTGTAGGGGCTATAAGACCACCTGCAGAAAGTGCTAATTACAAGGAGCCCTGACCTTGACCTCCTACAGGAGAGGCATCAAGAGCAAGCCTAAGGATACAGATCCACCCCTTTAAGACAGGAACAGAGTCCAAAGACTAAAGTGTGAAAAGAACAACTGGTCCAAAGATGAGCACATCAACACTTTTAATGCCAACAGCAATTGGTTGCACCTAAAAATAGTTGTTTTTAAGAGCTGTTTCAAATGACTCTTAAAAAATAAAATAAAATAAGCCTATATTACCAAACTTTGCACATTCCTATCTCCTAGGAATAAATTTTTACGCTTAAAAATTAAATAAATAAAACATTCTGACCCCTTAATTTATGCCCCAGACAAATTCCTTGACTCCACACATTCACAAATTCGCTAACCATGCAGCTGTGGTTAGTCAGATGGTTCCTTGGTTAAGTAACTGTGGTTTTGTTCTGATCCTTTAAAAAAATACATTTTTAGCATATCTTCCATTTTTAAAATACATTTTCTCATTTTTGCCATTCAAATCATTTAAAATGCTTCTCTAAAGATCTATATCAATAGTGTTGAAAGAAATAAATGCTTGGCAATGGGAATGAACCTTAATGGAATAGACTTCCATCTCTAAAGATTCTATGAATCTATGCTTCATTTAAAAAATTTAACCCCTGATCTGCCAGTGGAGCATGGATAGGTGTTGAATAATCCCAGATCCCAAAGTATCTATTAGAATTCAGGTAACTGGTCTTCTTATCATGCTCAGCAGCTACATCAGTAAGTCTACAATTTTATCCTTGATGATTTGTGACACTTTTACTTACCCTTCTAAGGATCACTTGTTTCCATAGCAGACAAACTGAAATACCTCTCAAGTAAACTACTTTTTTGTACTGAATGGCCCATGTGACGAAATTCTTGGTTTGTTTATATTCTGATTTTCCAAAATTTAGATTTGTAATTAAGTGTATTTGTTGCCTTTAGAATAGTGTAAATATTTTGCCTGCAAAACTCAGCATAAACTTTCCTCCATCCTTTTGAGGCCTCAATTCACTTCTCCACCTCTGAGGATGTAGCGATGGGTGCATTAATCAGCTAGACATTGAATTACTGTTTGAATGTCACGTTTCACCTTTGGACTTGCTCCTCACAAAGCTGGAACCAGTGTCTTTAAAATTGTGCACAAATAACAGATTAGCGGCAGCAAAAGACTTTTCAGCAGCATCAATAAAATCCCGGCAACAGGCACAGGGAGCCAATGGTCAGAGAGTCCCAGGAGGCCTTCCACACAGGATACGCATCTTGTTACAGAATTCCTCAATGCCTCTTTGCTGTCTCCCTAATGACCAGTTAAATGGTCTCCCTCGAGGATGCTTGAGTCAGCGCCAGCTTGAAAACTGCTGAGGAAACATCCTCTTTTACTGGAAATGATTTCCATCAAACTGCCATGTGCCATATTTAGACTCACGGCTTAGTAACACCCAGCCAAAGGGGCTAAGTTTGCAGGGCAGGAGGCCCTGCACTGTGAGAAAAGAACTTGCTTTTGTCTGGCCCAAGTGACCGCAGGGCAGTGAGCTGGTGAGTCTGTGGTGGGCTGTAACCAGATGGACAAAATCTCTTCTTTCTCTCTGAAGAGACAGGCTCCCTTCCACAGAAGCAGCTGCTTCTTCCCATCCTGCTTATCCCACAAATCAGAGATGTGAATAGGAAGGTAGTGATTCAAGTCTATGCACATCTGCCTGCCAGTGGGACATCACAACCCAGCAACTATGCTCACCTAAGCTCATCAGGTGGATGGCGGGTAAATGTCTCTTTTCCCGCATTTAAACTTGAATCACAGAAAAATGATGGTAAAGTGTCTTGAGTCATAGAATATAATTCTGCTAAAAAGATGTCACGAAATTATAGAACTTTGAAAAATCTATTTAATATATATACATACACACACACAAATAACGATATAAATGTTTAAGCATAATTATGTAGACACGGAATTTTAAGTGCAATCTTTTCCCTCACCCTAGTTTTGTCTTTGGCTTCTCTCCTCTCCCTCTTCTCCCTACTCCCCCCACATCATCCCACCTTCCTAGATTAATTTATATTAACAACATATCTTGCATCTTTCCATGTTCTTCCTTACGCTTATATAATTGTACACAAATACACAGACATACATGCATATAGATAGGTTGTATCTGTCACTGTTTGATGGTTACAAAAAGAAGATTCTATTGCAAACACTTCTCTGCATTTTACTTTCCTCTCAATAAGAAATCTGGAAAATTCCTCCAAGTCAATCCCTATAACTCTGATTCAGTCTCCAACAGGGTATGGAAGTTTCATCCTTCTTTTCAACCATTCCCCTCTGAATGGCCAAAACGACATGAAAGTCTGTCCTGTTCTTTTTTAATATAAGTTTCCACTGGAAATCAGAACAAAGAATGCTTACCCAAGTCCTAAATATATTTTCTTTAACAAAGAACAAGAAAAGCTCTCCCTTGAGCCCTAACACAAGCCCATCTTCTATTCAGTGCAGAGGGCAATATTGTTTCAAAGTGTAGGTTTTGTTATTATTCAGGTACCATAAGGGAACAAATCAGGAAGTGACTGCTGTGGAAAAGATAGTTTGTTATGCATAGTTCCCAGGCAGGGAGGATATGCCATGCCATGCAGGGCCTCACAGGGAAGCACCAGGGTTGCTCTGGAGAAAGAAGCACAGGGGGAAAACATGAGCAAAGAGCCTTTATTATGGTTTTCATGGGAAGGAATGGGCAAAATAGGGTAAGCAAGCTAAGCAGGTTTAGGATTGGCTAGTTTGAATAATTTCATTGGGATCTGAGTTGTAGGCACTGTCCCAAGTTGTCTGGTACCTGGACCTGGAGTAATTAGGGAAGGTAATAATGAGCCAGAATATAAAAGGCCCAGAGCTAAAAAATGGAGGTGTTTGGGAGGTATGGGTTTTGGATCAGTTGCTTTGCAAATGAAAGCTTCACTCCCAGGCAAGTTGACTGTCATCTCTAGGTGACAGTCCTGGGAAGACGCAGTCCCACTCCAGCCAGTGAGGCTCCAGATGTCAAAACAACAAGAATACAGAAAATAAGAAAAAATAATAAATGCAAATGCCCAGCACACTCAAGCAATGTTTGGTAAATGACAGGCACGTTAATCAAGGAAACACAGCACACTCTGCCTCCTGCCTAGGGGCCAGCTCCAGAGACTTAAGCAAGTTGTTGCAAAGCATCTTGGTCTGAGGGGTGCATAGGAGTTTGTTCCAGGGGTAAGGTGGGGAGATGGTCTGGGGCTGTGGGGCTTGTAGCTAAGAAGACAGCATCAAAGCCATGCAGAGCTAGCACTGGGGTAGGGAGGATGACCACAGCCACTGTTCGGTCTACACAGCCTGTGGTCCTGCCTAGTGACACCCAGCTGTCCTCAATCCCCTAACTGCTTTGGGCAGTTGCTTCAGATCCTGGAGCAGCATCCAGAGTGGCATAATTTCCCTTTCCCAGGATTGAGGGGTCTGCCACCAGGCAGCTCTTTGACCAACTCTCTTCCACCAGAGAATCTCTCCTGCATTCTGCCTCCATCATCCCCAACTTCCACTGCTCATGGGAGGAAGGATGGAATTCTCCCTGCCATGCATAGGGAAGGACCCCTTTAGACTTTTACTGGGACCTTTTTGCTGGGTATGTCTTATTCCCACGCACATTGGAAAACCGTGACTATCATTCATAGTGATCACTAGCCATTTTCCATGTGTTTCTGAAGAGGACATTACTTAGGGACTTTTTTCATGAAAATAAATGGTTATAGAGGGATACATAGGTGAAGCATGGTGAAAGAATTAAAGTGTCTGCGCTTTTTCTTTTCTTCTCCATCAGCTTACTTCCCATGTCCTCCCTTTCTACTAGCTGACCCTCAGGTGTTGCTGAGTTTGAGTTAACTGAGGGAGGAAAAGCTGTGCTAATGACCAGCCAGGCCAGTTCAGTTCAGTTAAATCACGAATGTACTGTGTGTCTATTCTGGACTAGGATTGGAGACTAAAATGAACACGGTCCCTGCCTTACAAACACTTGTCCTCTAGTGAGGGAAGCAAAACAAAACAAATGTTTTGAGTATATATTGAGTATTGCCAGAAACTGTGAAGGGTCTGAGATTTGATCCTGCTGGAAAGCTAACAAGTGAGTCTGCTACAATTTCATCGATGGTGGCAGAACTCGCAAGACTCCAAGCCATAAAGTCAAAGACAAAGGACTTACTGACTCACAGCAGAGCAAGCAGCACGAGTGTCACATTCACTTCAGCCCTCTTTGTCCCTTAAACCCTATGGAGGCGATGAGGAGGGACCCAGGTGGATGCTGCAGACACAGTGAGTTTGTGTCCCAGCTGAGGAATCTCAAGGTTAGGAAACCCAGACCTTTATGGAGGGCCACAAGCAAACCTGCCTAACCCTTTGCCCCAGATAGTGGAGACACTACCTCCACCATCCAAGGACGGGAGCCATACAAATATCCTCAAAAGGATAGTCCATAAAAAATGGGCAGCCAGTATTCTCCTCACAAGACATGCAGAAGCAGAGACCTGTGGGGAACTGTAGCCCCCAGAGCCCGTACGACCTGCCAGGAATTATCCTAAATGCATGCTCTCATTGATCATCATAGCTCCTCCCATTGGCATCACTCTTCCCAGCCTGCAGATTAAGAAACAGATGTGTGCCCCTACTTCCACCTCACCAACACAAAACCGAAAGGTGACAAAAGAAATGGGATTCAGATCTGATTCCTTTGCCGTGTCTTTCTGATTACACCACACTGGTGTCAAGAGGCACCAGAGGTAGAAAAAGAAAATTTCATTCATGGCATGTGACTGAGAATTGGCGGCAAGCAGAAATCCAGGTTGGGGTCCCAGGGAGCTGGAAGCCAGGCATGATGTTGGTGGGGGGGGAATACATTAAGACATCCTCCCTTCCGCCACCCACCAGTGCCCCAGGACACTCTGGAAGATGCTGCTTTCACACAACATGAATAATTATGTTGATTTCTGTTAAGATAGCTCATCCTGTCATGACAATTTGGCAAGTGAATAACTTTGACTATCAATCTTTTGAGTTCTTAGCTCTTGCTGGACACTGTTCTAAGTGGCTGCCATGAAAAGAGAGAAAGTTATCTTAAGGAGACTTGCCCATCTTCTTGTGGGAGGAGCCAATCTGCTGTCCAAAAGATATATATTTTGCAGGTACACAGGTAGGAGTTTTGCCAAAGACAGTATAATACTTATCACTCACCTCCCCAGTTCCACCTACTAAAAAAATATCTCAGGAAGGCCCTAGCTAGGTATTTAGGTGTTACACCCATCTACAGGTAATGATGGAGGTCATGAAACAAATTTCAAATGGACTTAATGATCCAAACACCACACCCAATTGTTTTCCTCCATGAAGGCTCAGTCTAGTCAGAGAAGCAAGATGACCAGCGCATAACTGTGATATTTACCTGCAGGGTAAAAACTACTGTGAAGTTTGCAGGTTGCAAGCACAGGTAATTATGATGTTTAGCTAGTGTATCTCCATTCCATAAATACTTATTTACAGTTCACCAAAGGCCAAGTTGACATTGCCTATCCTTGTAGCTTAGGCATTTTCCATTCGCTGTCAGATCTTCAAAAAGCCAAGTAACTAAATGTTTTTAACTTTGGGTTTCTGTTTTTAAATCCTTTGTATGTTTTTAATATTTAATGAAGAATAATTAACAGCATTGATTCTGATATCTTCCTAAATCTGGAAATTTTTTCTTATCTATCTAATCTGGGAAACAATGGCTTGTCTAATGAATGTACTATTTTTGTTTCATGTTAATTTAATTTAAACTCACAGCAATTAAATTAGTCTAACCTTATAACAATCACTTAAATCTCCCTGTCCTCTAACTCTTCCTCTTAAAAGAAAAGTCTGATTCTGTGCAAGGATGGCACCTAGAGTGTGCTCAGCTTTCAACACTGTAAGGTGGTACTGCCATTGGACGCCAGGGATATTTGGATGCAGGGACATATTGACAGACTCCAAACCTCATCACTCCTCTCCACCAAACAATTAAAATAAAATAAAAACTTTATTCCTTTCAATTACCAAGTATATAAATTGAAGTGCCTCCTCCCATGCCTGACCGTCATCCTAGTCTCAACCCCGTACCCACCCCCACCCCTAGTCCAAGAACCCAATTTCAAGTCTTGCTTCAACCAGTGGACAAGACGGGGTGTTGTTATGGGTTGAACTGAATCCCTTCCCCCGGCCAGCTTCACATGTTGAAGCCCTAACCCCCACTACCTCAGAATGTTACCTTATTTGAATAGGATTATTGCAGATGTAATTAGTTAAGATAGGGTTATTAGGGTGGTCTTCAATCCAATAAGACAGATGTCTTTATAAAATAGGGGAAATTTGGAGACAGACACACATACAGGAAGAAATCTATAACAATAAATGCTGGAGAGGGTGTGGAGAAAAGGGAACCCTCCTACACTGTTGGTGGGAATGTAAATTGGTATAGCTACGATGGAGAACAGTACGAAGATTCCTTTAAAAACTAAAAATAAAGATACCTTATGATCCAGCAATCCCACTTCTGGGCGTGTATCTGGAGAAAACCATAATTCTAAAGGAGACATACACTCCAATGTTCATTGCAGCACTATTTACATTAGTCAGGACATGGAAGCAACCTAAATGTCCATCGATAAAGAAGATGTGGTACATATATACAATGGAATATTACTCAGCCCTAAGAAAAGAACAAAATAATGCCATTTGCAGTGACATGGATGGACCTAGAGATTGTCATTCTGAGTGAAGTAAGTCAGACAGAGAAAGACAAAAATCACATATGACTTATATGTGGAATTTAAAGAAATGGTACAGATGAACTTATTTACAAAACAGAAGTTGAGTCACAGATGTAGAAAACAAACTTGGGGGGTTACCGGGGGAAAAGGGGAGGGGGGAAAAACTGGGAAATTGGGATTGACATATACACACTACTATATGTAGAATAGATAATTAATACGAACCCACTGAATAGCACAGGGAACTCTATTCAATACTCTGTAATGACCTATATGGGAATAGAATCTTAAAAAAAAGGGATATTATGTGTATTTATAACTGACTCACTTTGCTGTACACCCGAAACTAACACAACATTGTAAATCAACTATACTGCAATGTTTTTTTTTTCTAATGAAGGCAGAGATCTAGGTGATGCTTCCACAGGCCAAAGAACACCAAAGATTGCCATCAAACCACTAGAAGCTAGAAGAGAGGCATAGAGTGGATTCTCCCTCACAGCCTCAGAAGGAAACAACCTGATGTCCCCTTGAACTCAAACTTCCAGTCACCAGAATTGAGACAATCAGTTTCTGAGGTTTAAGCAACCCAGTATGTGGTGTTTTGTTATAGCAGCCCAAGAAACGAACACAGGCATCTTCACATCTTACTTAGGGAAAGTGACAGGAAAATAAGGATTACTTATTTTCCGGGGCTGCTGCTGAGTCAATTCAGCATTTATCAGATGCTAAGGGAGGAGGCGCCACCCTCACCTTCCTGCTAACCTCTCCATGCAGGTTGGTCCCCTCAAATTTGTGGGGCCCAGGGCAAGATTGGAGAGCTACCTTGCTTACATCTAGATATCTATGTCTTATAAATCAGATTAACAAACTATTAAATAGTGTTATCCTTACACCTTCACAACAACAAAATAAGAAAGTATGTGAAGCTATGATTTTTATATGACTAAAGGTCAGCAGAATATAATAATTAATATGATTAGGCAATAATTAATATTATTAGTGTTCTGCTTATGGGTCAGCATTTTTACCAGAGTAATAAAATTTAAATGTACGTAATTAATTATATATTATATATATATGATTCCATAAAATTTATTTCTCCTTTACTTTCCTTTCAAATGTCACTGTAATCAAAATTGTCACATAATTTGCATTGTGTTGATTGAGTCAACTGAGCCAATATAGTTTTTTAATAATTTTAATTTCAAAGAATAAGAGTCGTGAAAGTGGGCATCCTTGTCTTTATCTTAATCTTAGAGGGAAGGCTATCAGCTTTTCACTGTTGACTATGATGTTAGCTGTGGGCTTATCATATACAGTCTTTATTGTGTTGAGGTATGTTCCCTCTATAGCCACTTTCTGGAGTTTTTATCATAATTGGATGTTGAATTTTGGTAAAAGCTTTCTCTGCATCTATGGAGATGATCATATGATTTTTATTTTTCAATTTGTTAACATGGTGTACCACATTGATTGTTTTTCAGATATTGAAACATCCTTGAATCACTGGGATAAATCTCACTTGATCATAGTATATGATTCTTTTAACATACTGTTAAATTAAGTTTGCTAATATTTTGTTGAGGATTTTTTGCATCTATGTTCATCAGTGATACTGGCCTATAATTTTCTTCTTTTGTGATATCTTTGTCAGGTTTTGGTATAAGGCTGATGGTGGTCTTGTAGAATGAGCTCAGAAGAATTCCTTCCTTAGAAATTTTTTGGGCTGGCTTGAGAAGGATAGGTGTTAACTCTTCTCTAAATATTTGGTAGAATTCACCAGTGAAGCCATCTGTTCTGGACTTTCGTTTGTTGGAAGTTTTTGTATTACTGGTTCAATTTCATTACTGGTAATTGGCCTGTTCATACTTTCTATTTCTTTCTGATTCTGTCTTGGTAAATTGTATATTTCTAGGAATTTGTCCATTTCTTCTAGGCTGTCCATGTTATTGGCACATAATTGTTCATAGTAATCTCTTATGATCGTTTGTATTTCTGTGATGTTTGTTGTAATTTCTCCTTTTTCTTTTCTGATTTTATTGATTTGGGCAACAAATATTTTTAGTATAAATATGTCCCCAATACACCATAATTGATGTCAACTTTATGATGGAGATAGACACAGCTTTGGAGACACCCCTGGGGAATGAATAAGTTAACGTACTTGTTCATCCTCGAAGACAGAGGTGCTGAAGACAGAGGTGCTGAAAACAGAGGTGCTGGTCTTGTCTTTAAGGTAGGTTCTCTTTCTGCCACCACAGGGAATAATCATTCTGCACACACTTCTTGCTAGCTCTCAGCAAGACAACTCCATTTTTCTTTTACTTATTATCTCATTCATAAATATCTATTGTGTGCACACCAGGAGCCAAGCACACCTCCAGGCACAAGAGAGGTGAGAAAGTAGAAGACTACAGAAATGAGTAAGAGAGGGACATCCCACTCTGTTGCCTACAGACTATCAGGAGAGACAAAGCACATCCCTAATAGCAAGAGTGTGAACCAAATGTGCTGTCTGCGGAGGTCAGGAGTCATTTCAAAAAGAAGCCCCTCGTGATGGCCTAGAGGGGTGGGATGGGGAGGGTGGGAGGGAGGCTCACGAGGGAGGGGATATATGTATAAATACAGCTGATTCACTATGCTGTACAGTAGAAACTAACACAACATTTGTAAAGCCATTATAACCCAATAAAGATGTAAAAAATAATAAAAAAATAAAAAAGAAGCAGCCTTTAAGTCACCTTACATGCAGATTCATTTACTACATAAAGAGAGAAGAAAACAAAGGAGGCTGAATGTCCCATGTGAAGACATGCTATGAAACAGTATCATGAGACAAATCTCATAAGTCTTAGAGGTAAAATTTGATAAGTCCTAATGGAAGTTACTATTTTTTTCTTAAAGAATAGAAAAGCTGGTCATTTTTCCTTTGGAGAAATTGGCCATAATTATCCTGTAAAGAAACTCACGGATACTAGTCAAGGCGCGGGTTAGCCCCTTTCACGGAGTGAGCATTCAGGCAGCTATATTTTTCTAGCATCAGATAATGCATGAGACCTATTCCTCAACCCTCCCAGTTAGGGATGCCCTGCAGAGTTCTCTCTCCACCATGCCACAGATGGCATATTGTGCTTCTGGCTATTAAGCTGGAAATGCAAACCACTTTTTTGTGGTTCAAATAATCTCCAGGAGATAGTTTCCTGGAAGTTTTAAGTCCTATTTCTCATATCACCTCCATCTACATTGATGATATCTATGACCTTTTCATCTAATTACACTAGTATTTTGTACCTATTTTTATTAAATGATTCCATTACATACCCATTATGTGATAGCTGCTTTCTGTTATTAACCTAATGAGCCCACTCTGCTATTTCTCTTTTCTTTCACAATTAGGTCAACATACTTAAATACTGAATTTGTCATGTTATCTAAGATCTTCACAGAAACCCCTGTTTGACAAGTGATTTTTACTAACACTTAAATAGAAGAGACTGACAACCAAAACTCTACCAAAATCACATGTACCCCCACTTAGAGAAGTACCTAGATTGGGTCATAGGGCAAGGAAAAAGTGGAGAGGACTGAAAAGCAGGAGGTAAAGAGACAACATTGCAGAGGAGAAATCAGGGGGAAATGAGGGGAAGAGCCTGAAGAGTTCCCCATCATGTCACCAGTCATTACAAGATGCACTGTGTAGCCATCACGGGCAGTACAAATCAGCTCTCTACCCCACTACTGAGTCAGAAGAGCTCACAATGTAGGGACTTCCTTGTGGTCCACTGGTGAAGAATTCGCCTTGCAATGCATGGGATGCTGGTTTGATCCCTGGTTGGAGAGCTAAGATCCCAAATGCCATGGGGCAACTAAGCCTGCATGCCACAACTACTGAGCTCGTGCACCTCAATGAGAGATCCGGCGTACAGCAAATACAGAACCATCATGTCACAACTAGAGAGAAATATCCACATACCACAACTAGAGAGAAGCCCGAGCTCCACATCGAAGAGCCCATGCACTGCAATGAAAGATCCTGCATGCCGCAACTAAGATCTGAGGCAGCCAAGTAAATTTTTAAAAAATAAATAAATAAAAATACTAAAACAAAAAGGGAAATTCACAATGTAAGGCAATATTCTCTTAATATGTTGTGAAAATTCTACTGTGTCCTAGTTAAAGGTTGAAATTAAATAAACAAAAAGACATTTATGAGAACACCATTAGGAAGAACTGCCCTTCCTTAGAATGGAGTCTTATCGGTTAATTGTCTATTACAATGACCAGCATATTAACAGTTCATGGATTTCCACTTGCTCCTACTCTACAGTATTTGCTGTATTTGAGTTCTAAACCACTATTTTAATTTTATTTCCTCCTATCCAATATTTGGCATGAATCTAGTCTATTGGGAACACTTGCTATATTTGAGATAATTGTTCAGAAGTTATAAAATGGAATTATATACCAGCATGTAGTCGTTGCATGTGATTAGAGACTACTAAATGCAAGGCAGGGAATCCAACTGGAAAAGTTAACTCGTGTTACCTAGTATCATGAAGGGAGCCTGACATTAGCGAAGTCTTTTTCACTGAGGGCGGTAAGCCAGTAATGATATGCCTGAGCCATATTAACAGCAATTGCATTGCTAATTTCATTAGCATTTGCATTACCATTATGTATTAATTACTACAGTTAGGCCACCAAAGACTAACATCCATATCTGACAGCACCAATTCCCTAGGTACATTTTGTGGTCGCTGAATGATTATCATTCAACAGTTTGCTGCTTTGACAAATACAAAGCAACACAGGCTCCCTAGCCTTGACAGGGCTGATTGCACAGACATCATTGAAACTAAACCAAAAATGCCTTCAAATACTTTAGGAGAAGACTCTGCATGAAAGAATGAAGAAAAGAATGAGAAAATACCAAGCACAGACTGTTACAGAGTACCACCTTGACTCCAGGTGGAAGGTTTTTGCTCAAATGCAAATTCCTTTAAGTGAAGTGACATTCTCAGGGCTTTCTCCCATGATCTGTGCTATTTGGAAAAAAAAAAGAAGAAGAAGTCAGTGGTCAACTAAGTACAGGAAACACTGGTTTAAACAGAAACATGGATTCTACTGCAGACCTTCTCAGAGCCTTTAATATGTTATTGTCTCTTGGGACTCTATGAGAGGAGGATGGAGTTGGCAGAGTTTCCTAAAATTTACTTGACCATTTAATCTTTCTTTTCACTGCCTATCTCCTAGAATTATTAATCCCAGGAATCCACTTTTCATAAAGCTGAATTAGTGAAATATAACTTTAGCCAAAATGATAAGCATTCCATAAATGCAAATACCAAAGCACATAATAAAAAAAATCATATTGTATTTAAGAGAAATCCATTGTCATTAGAGGCTCCATAATTTCCAGACAAACCTCTAGCCTATGTTGTGAGCAGAATCTAATGTCATTGCCAAAATCTCTGCAAAGTATTCTCCTGGATATTTCTGTCCCTGAGCCCCAGGTTCTACTGAACTAGGGATCTATGAATCATCCCTGCTCCAGTGCACAGTATCTCCTTCCAGCCCACATTAACCAAAATATGGAATGCCAATCCTTTTCTAGATTTTCACCAAAACCAAACAAATAAACAAACAAACAAACAAAACCCACTTACAAGGTCTGCTTGTTTTACATAGGCTTTGCTAAATCCTGGGGAGGCATTTGGAAGTCACATGGCAACAGTGTAGTTGCAAACAATTCAAAATTGAGTACTAGACACACCTTTGCTTTCTTTTTCCAAAGTTTTATTGAGACATAATTTACATACTATAAAATTTGCCTGTTTGAAGTATGACTGGTTTGTATAGATTTACAATGTTACACCTCTGCTTAATTTCCTCAATTAGTTCACCAAGGTGGTGGTTTTCCCACTCGTCTACCTTCTCTTTATCTCTCAAACCCTCAAATTCAATTTCCTTCTTTGCAGTTCTTTGATGTTCTTGCCTATAGCCAATCCCTTTTAATCCCATCTTTCAACTCCAGATAGCACAGTAGGGTAACTTTCTAAGTAAAGATAGAGCAGCACTAGTTATAATAGCCAAGACATGGAAGCAACCTAAGTGTCCATTGACAGAGGAGTGGATAAAAATATGGCTGAATATTACTCAGCCATAAAAAAGAATGAAATAATGCCGTTTGCCTCAATGTGGATGGACCTGGAGATTTTCATACTAAGTGAAGTAAGTCAGACAGACAGGCAAATATCATATGATTTAACTTATTTGTGGAATCTAAAAAAATGATACAAATGAACTTATTTACAAAATAGAAACAGACTCACAGTCATAGAAAACAAACTTGTGGTTACCAAAGGGGAAAGGGGGTGGGGGAGGGATAAATTAGGAGTTTGGGATTAACAGATACACACTACTAAATATAAAATAGATAAATAACAAGGACCTACTGTATTGCACAGGGAACTCTTCTCAATATCTTGTAATAACCTATAATGGAAAAGCATCTGAAGAAGAATACATATATATGTGTATATACACACATATATATGTATACATACTCATATATACACATATATACATATATATGTATATATACACACATACATATGTATACAAACGCATACATATATATACTTATATATTTATAAATATAATAAATTTATAATATTACTTTGTTGTACACCCAAAACTAACATAACATTGTAAATCAACTATACTTCAATTAAAATATTTTTTTAAAAAAGATATATCTCTTCCTGACAGTCAGATGTCAGAGTTTAAAGTTTTGAAATAAATAAAGACTTTATTGCACAAGCCCAGTGTGCATCTCCCCCATGGAAGCCTCGCGATGAATTCTATTGGATCGCTTCTGGAAAGGCTGCTGCTCTTCCTTTAATATCGCATCATCCTACCTGAATCCATTCCCTCCATGGAGTTATGTCCTTGCGATAAATTTTCAGGAAAACCTAGACAGAGAGCTGAGTTCGGACTCCCTCGTGACATCACCCTCACCTCTACCCCAACAAGCCGAATAATGCCAACAATTATTCAGTCACAAGCAAACAATTCACTAGAGTAAGTGAGTAGAGTGTTTCTAGTTGAAGGCCTAGCCTCCGAACAACCATAGCCCAGACTTTCTTAAGCAAAGAAGAGAGGGAGGGGAAGGAATTGGAGGAGAAATCATAGTGGGTTTCAGAGCGCTGCACCATAGGTTTCTGACTGGCTGTGCCAGAATTGGGCTGGGGATGAAAGGAGATCTCAAACCCCGTAAATAGCTGTAGAGGCTGCATAAAGCACAGGAAGAGCCCCCCCTCCCCCACCGCCCCTTAGGGTATTTCCACTGGTAAAGGGTAAACAGCTCAATTGCAAGATTATGAGTTCATTGTTCAGGGCACGCCTAGAATTTTCTTTCCAGAAAGGCAGGCTCTACCTATGTTTTCAACCACTGGTTAATTACAACAATAAAACACAGCTGTACACATTTGCACTTGACCCACATGTTCCCTGTATTCTCTCTTTGTTCACTCCCTGTGTGTTCTGCCCAGGTCATACCAAGACATGTTTTCTTCACTCTACCTTGAAGAGTGGTTTGGTTTAAGGAATTTCAAACTTTCTTTCGTGTTTCATCACAACTCCTTATACTCCAGATCTTGAATAAAGCTTCCGTCAACACTTAGATCAAATAGATGGATGCTATGCACATGCAGCTAACTGACATCGAGAGGACACAAAGGATGGTGTGAGGGATTTCCTGGTCAATCCATCGGGTGCATTGCTGCCTCACAGATCAGCAAGTGATGAGCAGGTGAATACTTGAAACTTTATTTGGGAACCAAAGCCAACCAAGACAGGGAACTTGGAAAACTGTCTGTACCTAGTGGTGACCAATCTCCGTCTCCTCTCCTCTGTATTTAGATGGGCAGGTGCTGGTCCAGAAGCCATGGGTCATCTCTAGACCATATTTCCTAGAACATACGAAATATGGTCTATTTGCAGCTGGGGGCTATTCACAGATAAGCCTTTAGATCTGCAGACTGGTTACTGGGCTGTTGATACTTGGGGCAAAGAGGATTTTTTTTTTAATTGAATCTGTTGAGAACCAATGCTCTTGTAAAATACAATACAAATTAATTATAAGAAAATGAGCCAGGGCTTCCTAGGTGGCGCAGTGGTTAAGAATCTGCCTGCCATCATCAGAAAATCGACAAACAGTAACTGCTAGAGAGGGTGTGGAGAAAAGTGAACGCTCTTGCACTGCTGGTGGGAATGTAAATTGATACAGCCACTATGGAGAACAGTATGGAGGTTCCTTGCAAAACTCAAAATAGAACTACCATATGACCCAGCAATCCCACTACTGGGCATATACCCAGAGAACACTATAATTCAAAAAGACACATGCACTCCAATGTTCATTGCAGCACTATTTGCAATAGCCAGGACATGGAAGCACCCTAAATGTCCATCAACAGATGAATGGATAAAGAAGATGTGGTACATATATACAATGGAATATTACTCAGCTGTAAAAAGCAATAAAACTGGGACATTCTTAGAGACATGGATGGACCTAGAGACTGTCATACAGAGTGAAGTGAGTCAGAAAGAGAAAAACAAATATCATATACTAACACATATATGTGGACTATAGAAAAATGGTACAAATCAACCGGTTTCCAAGGCAGAAATAGAGACACAGATGTAGAGAACAAACATATGGACACCAAGTGGGGAAAGCGGGGAGGGTTGGGGGGGAATGAATTGGGAGATTAGGATACCAAATTGTACACTCTAAATATATGCAGTCTATTGTAAAAAAAAAAAAAAAAAAAAAAGAATCCACCTGCCAATGCAGGGGACACGGGTTCAATGCCTGCTCCAGAAAGATCCCACATGCTTCAGAGCAACTAAGCCCATGCACCACAACTATTGAGCCTGCACTTTAGAGTCCATGAGCCACAACTATTGAGCCCATGTGCTGCAACTACTGAAGCCCACGCGCCTAGAGCCCGTGCTCCACAACAAGAGAAGCCATGGCAATGAGGAGCCCGCGCACCACAACGAAGAGTAGCCCCCACTCACCGCAGCTAAAAGAAAGCCCGCGCACAGCAAAGAAGACACAACACAGCCAATAAAATAAATAAATAAATAAATAAATATTTAAAAAAAAGAAAAGAAAAGAAGAAGAAAATGAGCCAGGCCTCTGGATCTGATGGCAATGTCGTATTGCTATAAAATTTCCTAAGTCCTTGACTGTCAATTTCTGTGCTTATCTCGGTGCAGACTGTCTAATAGGATGTGACAGGAAGGAATGTAAGCAACTTGCAGGTCATGCTTTGAAAGGGAAGGGGCATACTTTCCATTGTTCCTCCATGGTACCTTTATTTTTGGCTAATTTGCAGCTGGCCCCTGAACTACCTGGGACCACACAGACATGACCAGTGTGATAGGAGGATAGACAGAGTCTGGGCTCCACCGACATCACTGAGCAAACTGCCTCACCAGCTTGAACTTTTAAACTTCTATCTGATTCAGGAGACATTGGTCACAGTGGCAAACCCATATCCTTATCAACGTGTAGACTCAAGGCCAGACTGCTAATTGGAACATATCTATACATAAGGATGTCTGTGTACACAAACAGGTATTAAAAATACATCAAAGTCACAATAAGGTCCTACTGTATAGCACAGGGAACTATAGCCAATATCTTGTAATAACCTATAGTAGGAAAGAATCTGAAAAAGAATCAATATGTGTGTGTGTATTGTGTATATATATATGTGTGTATATATATGTAAAACTGAACAACTTTGCTGTACATCTGAAAGTAACACAGCATTGTAAATCAACTACACTTCAATTAAAAAAATAATAACAAAAACTTGGAAAAAATACACCGAAGTCCAACTTGACTCTATGTCTAAATACTTGGATAACATACATTTGAAATTCTTACTGGTTTGGTCCCTTAGCAAAAGCAGAGCCAGAAATTTACCTCCTTTCCCTCCATGTGGGGACAGGCTACTGTCTCCTCTGAGCTCTGCCAGCCTCTGCGCAAAGATACACTTTGGTCATTAAAAACAATATTTGATTATATGTATCCTAAAAAATATTATTCATCAAGGAAATAGTATAAAGAAATGTATGTTATTTTTTTCAGGGGTTTAAAGGAATTTGCTAATGCTTCTGTAGTAAATGTTGAAGCAAGTTGACAGAAAGCAGCCCAACTGCAAATGTTCCACACATCTGCACACTGACCACTGACAGGATTCAAAAAGGTGTTAGATCAGGATGGATAAACAAAACAACAAGTTTAAAAGCACTTGACCTGCATTCCTGAATAGTGAGCTATTAAAAGAAACTGTCTTTTAAAAAGACCTTTATTAAGTTGATAATTTAATTATCTTATTAATTTGGAACCAATTACTTTTTATCCCAATGTATATGTGTGATGTGTGTGTGTGTTTCATGGTATCTCATTTATTTTAAGCCTGGAGTAGAGCTTTCTGCACTGTCCAGGTCGCAACTACTGAAAGTGAGTTTTGTGACCAGTGTGGTCCAGGAATTACTCGTAATCAGTTTGTGCCAAGATAAGCACAGAGGTTGGGAGTCAAGTACATAGAGACATTTATAGCAACATGACATTGCCATGAGATCCAAATGCATTTTCCACTTTCTAGCAATTAATTTGTATTGTAAATTATTGATACAAAAGCACCAGTTCTGAACAGACTTGACATTTTTAAAAAAAGACCCTTCACCCGAGATGGCAATTGGTCTAGTAACCAATTTGTGTGTATAAAGGCCATTTGCAAATTAGCCCTCAGCTTCATATATGCCTTAACTCACAAACAGCTGACATAAACACTTAAGGACAGAGGCACAGAAGTGAGCACCTGCAGGAAAAATAAAACAAAAGCTTATCCTTCACAAATCCTCGCCTCTTGGCAACAGAGCAAGACTGTTATCATTGATATTGATTATTATTGGTGGACAAATTTGCAAAGCATTGTTTTATAAGAACATACAAATTACAAAATAATTTTATAAGGTAGAACAATTTGTATTTATGTGTGTATGTATTTCAATCATAGAAACAATCATTGCCCCCATGCCTTCTCAACTTTACCTTTAATTCTAAAACCTGTTCTTAGAATTTGCTCCAGGTGTTGGTAGCTACACCTCTGGAAAGAGTCTTTTGTTAATACCGAATGCATTTGACTTATTTCTTTGGAAAGCTTTATTTTGTCCCTGGAGAAATGCAGCCTGGTTAAATGTCTGAACAAATTGTTATTATTATTTTATTGAGCAATAAACTAAAGTGTGATTGAGTCGCCAGTGACTTGGAGATATTGTTAAGCCTGGAATCACATGGTTGAATGACTAGCTGGCCCAGAACCTGGGTGATGCAAATGATCCAGAAGACAAATGAGCCAGGAGCGAGAATGTCTCACACCAATGCAAACCCAATTAATGTCAACAAAATCCTGTTAAATTTATCGGTTGCCTGGCTTCTGAAAATGGTGGAACCAACCCTTTTCCTGTGCCTGCAGGGCAAATTCATTAGATGGAAAACAGCATCTTGTTAACCATGGAGTTCAGCTAGGTAAACATGGGGGTCAGTGCCAAGTCCTTGAGACACTTATAGAGGGTCAGCCTAGAAGGAGGGACCACAGAGAGGAGATGCTGGCCTTCCTTTAGGATGCACAGTAAGTTCTTCCTAAACAGTGTCTTCTTAGAGACACCTTACAGGATGGAAAGAATATGTCCGATTATCATTTAGTTCATAAAATAATGATTATATATGGGGGGTGGCAGACAGAGAAAGATTTTGCCTACAAGTTCATCAAAGACTCCCACTTTTTTGTTTTTGCCTTAGTCTTTTAAGTAAGAGTGATTCATTTGTGCTGATTCAACTTCAACCATATTCATATCAGATGTTCTTATGCCCACAATTGGCAACTCCATGGAACAAAACCGAACTCACTGGCCCCAGAAGTCATCACACCTACAATTTTGACTTCTGTTCTATGTGTCCACACCAACTGGATGAACACTGCTAAACTCATCCAACCCTAAGCACTCGTAAATGATCCATCACTGTACTATTTGGCAATGGGATGGCGCCACTTTTGAGATAACTCCTGCCGCAAAGCTCAACAACACTCCCCTTGTTCAAAGTGGAGATGATGAATGGTGAAAGGGCCATGTCACAGAGGGCTTTTGTGTGAAGAGACTTACCCCCCTGGGGTAACAGAAGTGTAGCCTCAAGAATAGTTTGGCTGGATAAGGGAAACACACACACAGAAAAGTCAAGCAATCAAAAAGCATGGATTTTCAAAGAGATCATTTTCCCAGCCATGTCTGATTCTGAATTCAAACCCTTTATGACTCATACAGGGATTCCATGGAGTTCTATCAAGAATCTACTGAAATCAATCCGAAACACAGCAGAATGTTGAGGTGAAATATTACCAGCATCAGAAAAAATGTCTCAAATGCTTTATTCTTATAAAGCAAATGTTATTTGTTGGTTAACTTGCTAATGCAAGATGTAGCACATTACGGCAGTGGGAAATAAATTATTACTCATTCACTGAGTCAGTGCTTATGATGTGTCTGGCATTGCTCAAGGCTCTTGGGATAGTATTTCTTTGTGCTTTTGCTTATTTTTTGGTTCCATTTTTCATAGCGATTAGTGCATGAAGAAAATTTGGGAGGGTAATGAGACAGAATTACAGGAGGGAGTGGCAGAGTAATCCATTTAAGAGAGCTCAATCCCATGGAATCTAAGAGATTTGAGCTACCATAACTCTGTGTCTTTTAGTTTCTGTATTTTTACTAAGCCTATAGAAGAAATCAAAATTCATAAGTGATTGCTGATCGTGGATCTTTAGGGATAACAAAAATTGACATGTGGTTAACATTCAGAATAAAGCGAGATTCCGGCCATTCTTAACATGCCATGGCAAAGGCTTCCGGAATACAGAGCAGAGGTCATTGAGGAGCAGGGGGAAAAGAGGGAATGGGGCTAAAAACATCAATAGAACCAAGAAGCAGTGAGCATAGGGCAAGGGAGAAGGAGAGATAGAGAATACACAGTGTAGCCTCCTAGAAGAAGTTCGGGAGTGGAATGAAGGATGTAGGGGGAATATATGTACATTAAAATACCAGGAGTCTTCCTCATGTTCTCCTAGACTCATGAGCCTTTCTCTCATAGCCTTTTTTCCTTGCTGATTTAGATGTTATCAAAAAAAAGAAAAGAAAAGGAGAGTTTCACTGCTGGTTTTTCTCCGGACCATTTGCTCATTCTTGCTCCACTCACCCTAATCCATAAGTATTGTCAGCTGAGACGACTAGCTGCTTCACAACTTACCAATTTATGCAGTCTCCACAGCATTGATCCCAGCAGAAATGTAGATCAGCTTTTCCAGGGAGGGCCTCCCTCCCGAAGACATGACTCTAAGCCAGTGTCCGCCACTCAGAGACATCCTGAAGAGCTCACCTGGGTGTGTAGGCAGCAGCTGGGAAGGTCATGAGGTCTCGTGGTCCACGTGACATACCATGGGGGGGAGCTCATAGCCTGCTGCTCCCAGCAATGAGACAGTGATGTCTCAACTCTTCTTCTCTCTCCCTCTTGCCAACCAGAATTCACTTGGACCCTAGGAAACGGAGAAGAGGGACCGGAAATCAGTTGCCCTTATCACCCACTATCATCCACCACTATCTTGGCAGAGCTGGGCCCTGCAGCTGTGTGGAGGGCAAGGTCTACTTCAGTCCTGCCATCAGAATCTCCACCAGCCAATGGACAGGGGAGTGTGGTATAAACTGGGGGAGAGGGAGCAGGGGTGGAGGGGTACTGGGATATATCCAGACGCTACAGGCACTGAAGGGGTCGAAGCTCTACTAAACAAAGTGAACCTATTCTTCCACAATTTGTTTCTCCTTGGATCAGCCTTGGCAATTGCCCCCAAGATAAGAGGGAGCCTTGCTGGGGTCACTTTGCAAATTCATGAGGCAGGGGAGACACACAAGCTGGGCATATGCATGACTATTACAGGAAGAGAAAAGCATTGGAACTATTTAGCATCTCAAGGTTGGACGGGGCTATTGCTGAGACAGTGGTGGGGAGGAGACAAATGAGGTGGGGGAAATTTTCTAATCTTAATAAAATCCCTTTGCCTTTTCCAGTAAGTAAAAGATTGAGTGATTACATGTCTGACCCTTTAATATCATCAACTGGAATGAGAGAGATCTAAAACAAAAATATTTAGAAAAAGAGAGTCTATATTATGCCTTGCCAGTGTTATGTCTTAATAGATTCTCTCATGAGCAATAAGCCAATTCTACATAAACAATATTTTCAGAGCAGGCAACAGCAAGTTAATCAGGTACCCTCAATACTCCTTAGAGCTCCCAGGCTTTAAGAACCTCCTTAAAGAGATTTTGTGGCTTTCCCGATGCTCGGCACACATTTCAGTGGGGAATAAATGGATGTGTGTGATGCAGTAAAGAACAACTTCGCTTAACAAGTTTCCTCTTTTCTTTCCACTGTCCGCTAAGATGGGGAAACACAAGCAAAGCAGTTATTCAGGCTTTACCTGCAAAAGGGAAAAGATCATACAACCATCAGAATATATACTACAAAGATTAATTCATTTTTTCTTTCTAAATGACATTTTTTCTCAGCTTGGGAAGATGTTTTGAGGCAGGCAGATAAGCCATCTGAGTTTTAAAAACATGTCATTATTAATTGACTTTAGTTATCAAATTAAGTTTCTTCAAAGATCTGCTGGCTTATTAAACCCCAAGTTGGACACAATTATCTTCTACCTTTTTACTTGATCAGCTACAAAATCTGATATTTGAGATTGATTCTACTTGCCTTTGCCGAAGCTTCTTAGAACCAGACTGGGCAATTATTTCTTTTTCCTCATCCTATTTAGTTTTGGTACTTCCCTGGGAAAAGGTAAAGTGTTTGCAAAACAGCTTAAGGAAAACCCAGTCATTTCCCTGGCTTTATTAACTTGATATTTGTACCAGTATCTTTACTTCCACAATAAAATTTATCACTTGTTTCTTTCATGGATTGCCTGACATTATCAGGGTGAAATTTAAGGTTGGTATTTTGGAATTATAAAAATGATTATTTTGAACATTCTTTGTAATATTATATATAGTTCAAAAGCCAACATCTAAAAATTTATTCCCCTTTGAGAAATGTCAAAATTATCTTCAATTATAAATTTAAACACATATAAATCAATATTACATTTGGTATATTTTGTCAGTTAGTCACTTGGATCTTTCAAGAATATTTTTAAAACCAGTAGAGTATAGGAATACTTGCTATTGATCAAAAATAGAGAGATTGCACAATAGGTGTTAACCAGCATCTTAACTTACCTTTCTTTTTCTTTATCTTATGAAACAAAAAATATTTTGCAAAATGGGGTTGCTATTCCCAAGCCCCCCTAGATAAGCCACTAATATCAAAATGACAATCTTATTAGCTTTAACTTTAATTGGTTTTATATAATCAATGCTTTAAGTTAGGTAAATTCACTTCTCAATATATTTTAAGTATTACAAGATTACCTTGATGTCTAATAAAAATAGTTGTATTAGCTTTATTTAAATTGCTCCTTCTTTCTTTTTAAGCACTACTTCCCCTCTTTCATTTTATGTTATATGCACTGCCAGTATTCCCAAGATTTTTAGAGTTTCAACACCCTACTGTTAACCTATTTATGTTTTATTTGAAGAGTACTGAAACATATTTTAAAAGTTGAAAGTTTACATCATTCCTTCAGAAAACTCAATACACGTCGATGTATCGCAATATCAGGACTGATCATCACCTATTTAGGGGCCGAATTATTCGTGTCCTAATTAGAATTTCTCATCTTTCTTTCAGAAAACTTTAAACAAATGTAAATCAGTTTTAATATCCTGAAGATTTTAATAGGAAAATCACATTTGTGTGATTATACTTCTAATAATTATGTCATCTTAAAGCCAGAGGGATACTTTAGCTCAAACATTATTTTGAGGATAAGGAAATGGAGCTCCAGTATATATAATTTATTATGTGGCAAATGAACACAGTGTAATCCTGAGTTAATTCACTGACACTATTCCTTGAGTGACAACAACAGTAACAAAACTGTCAACAGTTTCAATGTTTGTTATACCGTTATTTATAAACCCAGAAAAGCAAGCACAACTTAAAAAAAAAAAAAAAAACCCTTAAATTTTAAATTCTACTCAAAGATACAGGTGTTCTGACTCTACCAAATCTATTCTCACTGATACGAAGCAAGGGTGCTTGACATCAGTTTTTTATTACATTACATTACATTTCATTGACACTTAACTTATTATTAACCAGCTGAAGGGACTAAAAGCAGGTCCCTCTTACCACTCAAAAGATAACATTCACAGTGATAACGTGCCAAGGCACTGTACTCGAGTGACTTTGAATTTGATTTACTTCTTGTCTTTACAACCTTCACTTTGACCTTTTTCAAACTGACACGGGAACTGAGTGAGCAGTGTGATTTTTTTTTTCATTCATTCATTTGGCCATTCTAAACCTTTCACTGAGCACCTAATATACGTGAAGCATCATAAAATGGCATGACCACAAATAAAGCAAATACTGCCACAGGCTGGGTTAACAGAAATAGCATGTCTGGAATGAGGTAAGTGCTGGCTCAGTTACTATCAGACTATCATTTTCAGTCAACCTGTGATAGGAATGTACCTGGGGTGCACTAAGAGGTTAGTAACCAAAACTTGTGGGCCTGCAATGTCAGGATGGACTAGGAATGTGTAGCCCAGGGAGGAGCTACCTTGGTTGTAATAAACTTTGTCTTGGAGTTCCTCAACTGTATCGTTTAGTTAATGCCTCCTCTACTTTTCTGTAGTATTTTTCTCTCTGACTTATTTGTATTATCTTACTTTTCAAGCATATATAACTGTGTTTATTTTACTCCCCTCAATGGATACATGATACTGTAGGATACACTAATAAGTTCTCTATGTTGAACACTTTCCAGGCATCATTTACCAATGGGAAGAAGTACCTTCTGCTCATTTGTCTTTCAGCGTTATGTTTCCTTCTTAACTACACATCAAGCAAGAATATTTGAGATATCCCAAGCCCTGGAACTGGGTAAGGATTCCTCTACGTATTTAAAATATTTTCTGAAGCTTTGCTGCACTTGTTTAAATACCCAACAAACCAATAGTAATTTCTTTAGTGCTCATTCTATGTTTAAACCAAAGAGGGGAAAAATAAAAGTATGATCACATTGTGACATTTATATGGTAAAGAATAAACTAGACTTTTAAATTTATCACTGAGGCTGGTTGTACAAAAAGAGTTTTATCATCTATCTCCACGGTTAAATTCTTTAACTGCTCATAAAATTTGCCAAGCTTTCCTCACATCATTAGGATAAGGTTCAAATTGTAACCCCGCAAAATCATTTGTTTTTACCTCAATAGTTTTACCTTGACTGTCTTTCAATCCCCAAGTCTCTCCAAGACCAAACCAAAAAGGAAGACAAAGAAAATAAAAATCCCTTTGTTTGGCCTCCTCCTAACCCAAAAATAGCTTATGAAGCTCACCATCTATGAAGGACAGAAAAGGCAGACTCACAGAAACAACTGGAAAGGTAACAAAGTTATTCTTTCCATCTCACCGACTCACTTTGTGATGTGCTTCATTTAGCAGTTCACAGGCCCAGGTGGAAATTCTCTAACATCTTCTTAATAAAGTTTCATGTTCATAAAGTTTCATTTAATGAGTCATGTTTATTATGTCAGCAGATTTTTTTTTAAAAGCTAAACTCAACTCATAGCATCATGCATGATTTACAATAAAACCTTAATGAAACACTCAGAACTGTTTGAAAAGCTGCAGCAGGTTTTTAAGGAAATTGGTTGTCTGTATTTACTGTTTGAATTGAGTGTTAAAGGAAAACAGAATAATAATATATAAAACCCGGGTTTCCTGTAACAACAGTAATTATGATAACTAACATCTGCATATGGCTTTACAGTTTGCAAAGTGCTTTCTCATATATTGCCTCATTTAGCTGAGTGGACGTGTGTAATGATCCCAGTCTTAAACTGCATTTCATTAATTGTGTGTGTGTGTGTGTGTGTACACATATGTAATATTATATATATATAATATTAATAAGCACATTTAGAAAAAACTATCTTCATAAGCACTCTGCACTAAGCCTGAACAAAAGGGTAATAGGGAGATGTTGAAATCCAATATCAACCCCATAAATCAAGTAAACGTCAAATAAAATCTGTCAAACACTTCGTAATGCTCTGTGCATGTCATCAAACTCAAGAAGAATCCTGCTGTGTCACCTCAGAATGATAAAGAGATCTAAGGTGTGAAAGCACGCTGTTAGAAGTTTCATTAAAGCCTTATTTACTAGTTCCGAACGAATTTACATTGATCTTTTAAACTATTGCTAACCACAGGTGCATTGAACCTCAACAGTCTTCATTTACTGAGAAATAAATGTCTCAGCAGAATCATGACTTTTGTCCAATGTTGTTCCGGCATTTAATTCACAAAGGCTCAGTGTTAAGCTTTTTATTGCTTGTTGTGCTAAAGCCTGTTCATTTAGTTGCAAATATATTTCCTTCCTGCATCATTATCAAAATTGTTATCTTAAGGAAATATTGTTTTTAAATAATCTGCTGGAAAACCAGAGCTGTACATGGGCTTATTCGGAATAATTGTTTCCTGGTACAGATGAGTTAGCAATTAAGTGGTAACGTTGCTTAAACAATTTTAAAAGGAGGTGAGGATAAAAGGAATCGGACTGTGCTGATCCAAGTTATGAGAAGCTTCTGCAGTTTTTTGTGGAGTCAACGTGCTCTCGTGGCTGATTTAATCGATACCTAGCTGTTTACATTTTAAAAGAACTTGGTTAATGGTTCCAGGGCCTAATCTAATAAATAAATCATTGCAATGTAGGTTGGAATTTTGTGAGATGTGAATTAATTCAAAAGTGACCTTAGTCTTTCTATCCTTGAAATGGAGACAAATGCTCTGGGTGTGACCTTGACCTCGACCTTTCCTTATATTAATTTGGGGAAAGGATTTGTGGTCAGGTTTTAAATTAAAGGATGCCAGTAACACTATTATGGGCACACCCATACTAAAGAAAAAAATAGTGATGTTACAATAAAATAAGGAAAGAAAAGGCAATATGTGACTTCAGACCCTCCAGGATTTACATGCATTTTTTTTAAAAATTACTTTCTCATAGCTAAATACAACCGGCATGGCATGTCCATTGCAGGGGGTGAAAATGTGTTGACAGCATTCCCAATTCTTCATTAACTAAACTCACACTAAATAGATTGCATTATATTGTCCATTAACTGAGACTTACAAAAAAAGAAAATGCTCTCTAGGAGATGACCCTTTCAGTTTGATAGTATTTAAATTCAAGAAATGAGCAATTGTTTATTGAAGAGATGATTATGGAAAATACTTTGGGGAGTGTTCATTTTTTCTGAGGTTAGTTCTATTTCTAACAATGGAGAAAGATACAATTTCTAGAAATTAAGCCACTATAAATCAAGCTTCCAATGGGAAGCAACCAATACAATTCAAATTTGCAGTTAAAAAAAAATGCCAGTAATTGACTGGTGGTTATTGCTCTATTTCAAAAGAAGTGGGTAACCCTCCATGTACCTGTTAGGACATGGAATTATCCAGTTTATTTCAGAGGGAAACAGTAAGAAAATGATTGGCAGGGTGGAACCAGAAATGGGTGGACCTCTGCAGTGGACCAATGAGCAATTAGCCATGTCCTGCAAGGCCAAGATTGGAGAGTGACATCAATTCTAAGAGCCTCAGACAGTAAACACTCACAGCCTACCTTGATTCAGCCTGTCCTCTGCCCGCCATGTGGTATCAGGGACATGGGCAAGGGATAGCCATTCCCAAGATATAGATGGTACCCATCCCAACTACATCCCAGCAGCCTGGGGATCAATGGACTTGTCTGGGTATTTTCTGGGTTTCTCCTGTGGAGTTCACAGAGCGAAGGGCTCCATGCGGATGATGGAAGTGGGTAGCGGCTACTAAGTAGTTAGAAAATGGGTAATACAGGAAAGAGATTTCCATTTCTGAAGTCAGCTGAGCCTCTGAAACCTGGCTTCCCAAGAACGGAGGTGTTACCTTGACAACACTGTTGATGGCCATCCTCTCACATCTCTGCCCGCATTCATCTTTCAACGCACTCTCCCATCGCCGCAACCTTCCGCTGCTGTCGCCCTCCTCCACTCCGGGGTCTCACGTGGTGATAAATATTGCAGTTCTTGAGCACTTGTGTGCCCTTCCACCGGCCTCAGAACTCCCCTCCTTGCTTGCTCACCTCCACACACCTCCCACCACTTTGTTTTTGACCTAACGCTACCTGTGGTTTTCTCGTAGCTTCCACCATCCATTTAGGTGCTCCAAAGGGTTGGATTATTGTCTTAAATGCCTTCTTGAAATCAAGACCCAATTCCTTTCTGAGGTCAAAGCTCAGCTTTCCTCTTGCCCACAGTCACCTGCTATTCCGCAATCTTCTGTCATCCATCAAGCATCCTGCATGTGCTAAAATGTACCACAAAGTAATAAACCTTTGCTGCTCCCAAGCCGAAGAGATGCTCAGCGAGGATTTACCTTCTCCTCTTCTGGTCTTACCTTAGCCTTCACAGGACACCAGGTATATGCACTTCTTCAGTTTTCATTCTCTGAAAATCCAGGCAATGTCAGTATCACCAGCTACCTAATTCGCCCTTAAGACAATATATGTTTGACAAAAATTTAGGACCTTCTGGGGATCACAGCTGAGAAAATGCATCAGAGTACTTTTAAAGGATTAATTTGAAAACCTGAGACACAGTATACATTCTCCTTACGTACCACAACATGGACATTTACACTCAAGTTCCTGCCTGGATGTGGAACACAGACGTCTCAAACTAGTAACAGGCGGAGCAATCAGACCGGAAAGTGTGTTTTAGCCCACACAGGCTGGTTCGTATTTTAACCTGATCTGGATCCAAAACATAAAAATCTGATGACCTGACAACAGAGACCATGTTCCCATAGTTCCTGTAGTGACTGGGCAGTCATGGTACTCTTCAGATATAATATGTTCTCCAGGACTTGAAGAATCCAGCCCATTTCTCTCAGACAAAAAACCTGGTGACCCCCAAGGAGATTTGACTGGTCCATCCTTGATCAATAAACTTTTTGAAAGTTAAGAACATTTTGATGAGTGAGAAATCAACAGATTTTTACTCATGGTGTTCAAGTTTTTCAATGTGCTTTTGTGAATCTTCTTAATATCTTCATTCCAAATACATCCCAATCCAGTGACTATACTATAATTTTTCTAATGATGAAACAGGGTTGGTCGCTTTGCTTACCTGGCATCTGAGACAAACCTGGTATCCTACAAGTATCCACTCAGGGTATTAAATTTTAACCTCACTCTCGCGTAATGAGTCATGGGCCATAAGCTTGTGGACCAACACAACTCTTGATCCACAAGCTGCATCCTCATCCTGAAGGTTATGAAGTGAGATTAAGCATAAGAAACCACCAGGAGCAACACCTTCAAATATTTACGAGTCTGTAATATATGTATGTTTTATGTCTTGGTCAATATGTCTAAATGGTAGGAGTTCCATTTTTATGAGTTCAATATGCTTCAACTCATGGGCTTTTAAGTCACATCTAGAATATAGGTATATATATTTCCAGATATAACCTTATCCAGCATCTTCAGGTGTTAGTACTAACAATTTCAAGAACTCAAGCAATAGGGTGGAACAGATTTTCTCTAGAAAGAAACCAAAAGAAAGTAAATAAAAGCAATCATAAGAACAAGGTGATACATTATAAGAGCCTCATTTGGGGAGCTTATATAAAGAATAAACCATTTATTAATGAATATAAATCCTATTTATGCATTTTATCATTCCCATCTCCAACTCATTGTTCTACTTTTTCTTTCAATATTTTATTTCTATATGATGCCCCTTGACCCCTCAGTAGGTTTCACTGGGAAAGCATGCTCTTTGAGAAAACAAGGTCAATCATGTTATTGTTTTCAACTGTGCTATCATTTTCACAGATCCAAGCTGAAATGAAATCAATTATGAGAACAAATAGCACTGTTTTATTACTAATGAATGAATTTAGCATTGTTTCCCATATTCCCACCACTTAAAATGGAAGAAATAGAGCAAATGTGGTCCAGAGAAAGCTCAAATAGTCCAGGCTAATGGTGGAAATACTTAAGTATCACCCGTATACAGCTAATATAAACCGAAGTGGTTTATTACCACTGTTTTGTGATTTATGACCCACATTATGATTTTATTTTGAAATGGTTGCATGAAATATTAATGTGTGGTAAAAGAACACACAACAAGGAGCAGGGATCATGTTCTCTCCGATGTGAGGCTGCTGGGTGATTTATTCCTCGTGATACACTGAACTCAATTCTTAGCATCCTATTTGCTCTCTTATTGTAATCAGCTCCTCGTATTCAAACTTTTCAAGGTGAGGTAGCCCTACTTTTGTTCCTCGATTATAAGTTGTGTACTGTTAATTTTTAAAAGGATGGAGTAGTTTATAACAAATGTGAATAATTTATAGCAAATGTTCTCAGCATTGATTAGTGTTCTTTTGAAATAGAATGTCTTCTTGATATGCATCACTCCTTTAATGCCTTATGAAAAGTCAGAAGACCTGTTACTGCATTGCTTAATGGACAAATCAACTTTAATTTCAGTCATATATAATATGAAAGATAAGTACCTATGTTTTTCCCTGTTTGGGATTTGCCAGGCATTAACACTGAACATTAGCTCAAAGCGATCTAAAGAGAAGTTAACAACAGGACTCAATTGCTCTCCCCCAGAATTTACATTTGAGATGGTTTCTTCAAACTTTGAGGCTGAGGGTTTCTGAAATCTTTTCTTTTGCTGCATTTTAGCTCATTCTGCACCTCACTTGCCAAACTCCAACCTGAGGACTTAAATAACAGGTTCTACAACAACACTGCATGGTAAATTAATTTATACAGTTTTCTATTTCATTTCACTTTGATCAACTGCACCTGATGCATAAAAAAACAGTATCTTTTTGAATCATCATGAAAGTTAATATGGTTTGATTTTGATTGTATTGAATTCACCAGCTATGATTTTATCCTGCTGTTTCATCACATATATTTGAATGTCAGCTGATGTAAGTAAAGAAAATAATATAAAATGATAATAGCTAACACCATTCTTTCTATGCATATGACGTACAGTGTCCAAGAGCTTTACATGTATTAACTGACTTTATTCTCTCGGAAACCTGTAAAATAAGTACTATTGTAAGGCCTGATATACAAAGAGGAAACTGAGGCACAGAATCAGTAACCTGCCCTAGTGACACTGCCAGGAGTGGAATTCAGTTTAAGAACTTAGATGGTTTTGTTTCAGAATCCATGTTCTTACCACTTCAGTATTCCTACTGTCCTTTGCTCAGAAACATTTAGCTTCAATGTCCTTTGTATAAAAACAGAAAAATGAAAAGATCCAATGATCTGGACCTTAAGAGCACAAAATCTAATTTTATGAAGGACCAATGTTAAGAATTAGGTTCAAATGATGGGAAATGAAAGGGGAAAAGGACAGATTTTGCTTTTGAAGTTCTTTAACTTGAACTTGAATACCTATGGTCATCCAAATGGCACAATGGCTGCCTCCTCTGTCCTCCGGGGGTAGGAAAATGCACAGCAAGAACACTAGGTCAGAGAGAGCTTGCCTATGAATCCACTTCATACTGGGCAATCCTAGGATTATCACTGAACCCCTCTGAGCCAAGATTTCCATTTCTAAACTAGATAGTAACACTCACCAGTAGATCAGTCGTAACAATCAGAGCCAATATAAAGTGTCTGGCACATAGTAGTTGCATGCTATGATATGACATATATCTGTCATCATTGTTTTTATTCTATCAATTTTATTCTTTCAGCAAGCCTGTCCTCAGAATGAGTCACTACAGGAATGCAGGGAACTCAGCCCTTTAATAATGTTAACCCTTAAGCTCTTTAATCACCCCTCCCCCCTTGCTTGTGCCATTCAAACTTCCATTGGAACTCACACAGTTAGATTCACGTGCATTCTTGACTTCCAACAGCCACTGAGAAAATGATACAAGAGACACAGAATGCAAAGGGAGCCCACGATGTCCTACACAACCACATCTCCACTTGGAAAATTCTTTCAGGGAAGACGCCTTGCTCTCACCTCTGTGGTTCGATTGGTAAATGTGTGACCACTGATATTTCTTATCTGTTAGTTCCCAGTCCTTTCCCAGCAAGCTGAGGGCTTGAGAGGTTGAATAGAAGAAAATCAAAGAGAAAAGCATCCTTATGATTTGGGAAAAGAAGACAGATGGAAACCAAGAGGGAGACAAAATGAAGAAGAGAGAGAAAGAGAGAAAAAGTTTCTTCCAGAGAGAAAGTAAATTAATAGTAGACATTTCTGCAGGGAATAACTGTGGTAGAAATAGGATGCAAACTGAGCCAGGCTCATTTATAGTTTTGTGCATCCAGTTACAGAAAGTAGCATGAATAGCAAAAGGTTCTGCCACAAACACGGAATTCCCCCAAATGAAAAAGGGCAATGGAAGTGAAGCATCGCTGTAGCCTTATAGTAGTATTATTATTATTACTATTATTATTAAGTAGCATATCATATGCCAAGGGCTATTCAAGTTTGTTACTTAGTTGCCCTAAGATAAGGGTGTGACGTCTCAATGTTCCTCCCCCAACCTCACCAGAAATTGATGGAAAAACAACCCTTTGTCCACCTGAGGCACTGTTCTCCAAGAAATGATTTTTAAAGATGCCTCCATCTTTTCAGATGGATGCATGAAGGGAAAAATGGCCTGGTTACAGCAATTTTTAAAATGTTGCTTAATTTTTTTTCTTTATATCTACCATCTTTTTCTTTTGACCCTCGTGTCATAAGCATCACTTTTTTTTTAGACTTCTGCTATCTCCTTTCTCTCTTCTTTCTTCCCCAATTTTAATTCTCCCCTGATAGCAGATCAAAACCCCAGACTTCAGTCTAGACTTCCCACAGCTCCCCCACCACCACAATGACCCAATTGCCTGATTGTGAATCAGTAAGTGCCACAGAAAAGAGGTCTATGTACATAACTACTAACCTATACTCCATAATGGAAAGTTCTAAAGCCAAGTAGACTACTTCGTGTGAGCCACCACACCAATTAGTAGGAAAGTTCTTTTAAATACAATCTCTCGTATGTCATCTCAAATATTAACTTCCTAGAGATGTTTCACAGTGTCTGGGTCTAGTGTTGTTGACCAGTTGGCCAGTAGACTGTTAAGTAAACCACATTTTCTGTGAATTATCCCCACACATTAAAAGGCCGAAGTTGGCAAATATATACAATTCTCAGGCTTATTAAGGGTATTTTTAGACTGTCACTTTTGGGTTATTAAAAACAAAAACTGACTTTTGTGGAAAGGAAAGCTCTCTAGGGTACTTGGAATATCATATGTATTCCAGACTCGGAAAGGAGTTATCATTTCCAGTTTCAACAAAAATGTTCTTACCTAAATAGGAAGCCAGAAAAAAAAAAAAAAGATAGAAAAGAAGTTTACATCATAACTCAGGTCAATCTCTTCTTCTAATAAGAAAAGAGGACCTAAAATGAAGACAAAAATACCTCCAGCTGTTAAAGATAGGAGGATAAAGAAATGTCATCCTCACTTTCAAATTTCTTTAAATACCCCTTGAGAGGTAACTGGGTCCGGTCTTCCCTCCAAATTTTCCTTTAAAGGAAAATTTCCAAAGACTTTTCATGTTGTGAGTAAAAAAGTACATCCCCATTTATTTGGTGATTTATTCAACAAGTTATTTTGGAAGGCCTACTGTGTACCAGGTACTATGTCAGACCCCAGGGATCAGCTATAACATGAGATGGTCCTTGATCTCATGAGGTTTACAAACTAGTAAGGGAAGGAGAACATTTGAAAAATTATTAGCAGTATATTTGTTTCATACATTATTGTATGTGTGATGTATTTCTTATTTTTAAATGAAGAAAATAATCCACCAAATAAAGAGATTTTTAAAAATTGCCATAATGAGAACCAAGTTCAGAAGGCTACAGGAGCTAAACTACATAATTAGGCCACACAAATAAGCTCATAGAACAGTGTGGGTACGCACCTGCTTCTCCCAGGTGACCCGTAGGCATTTTAGCAATAGTCTTTCCAAAATAATAACTCTCAAATTTTGTCCAAGCTAAGGAGTGATTTTTATGGAGGAAATCTCAGGCCCATATAGGAACAGCAGCAAACCCATCGGGGACAGAAAGAAAATTTCCAAAGACTATTCATTCTATGAGTAAAAAGTATACCCCCATTTATTCAATGGTTTATTCAACAAATAGTTTTGAATATTTGGAAAGGCAGAGTTTTTAGAAATGATGCCCTTTTATAAATAAGCAGATATTTTCCCCAAATATAATTCAATGCCTCAACCTACCTTCTGCTGAAACCACTATCACCACTACTAAAGCTTGAGTATATGAAAAATTTTAGAACTCACTTTCAAAAATTGTCCCAGTATAGAGGTAATTAAAAAAAAAAAAAGAATTAAGAACACATAAAATACCACACAAGCAAAAGAAATCTAAGGGAACTGGCACAAAAGTTTTCAAAAGCATGGGGAACTGAATTTTTTAAATGTCAGCCAAAGCAAAACAGCTCATCAGGAATTCAAGAAAACAGAAGGACAAGATCATTATTCCTGGCATCTGACATGACTATCGGGAGAAAAAAAGCAAGAGAGTTCTGTTTATGGCCTTAAAATACCATTATTTGGACAAAGAATCATAACAGAAAAGCACTGCTTATTTCAGTGAACTGTAAATATCAAACCCAAAGCCCAAGATCTTCTCAGAACTCGGGAAATGTTCCCTATTAACTGGTGTTGCCTGGTTAAGGGGGCCAGCCACTGTGGCTGTGGATGACTCTCTGATATATGTTGTTTCTTTCTTTTTCTCCCCCTGGCTACTCTGTGTCTTTGTAAATTCTTTATAACACTCCCTTCTCACTACTATTCAATTAGCTTTCAAATGAGTGAAGAGTACCTGTGCACCACTTTACCAAGTATCATTGCAAGAATTCACAACCAGCTGCTTTAAAGTAATTGGCATCATAATGTGCAGAAAAACTACTTTTCTAATGGTTGCCTGGAAGATTTATATCCCTAAAATGTAATTAAAAAGTAGATTTAGAAATATGCTCAGCAACTGAAAAGATTAAATATTAATGTGGAGTGTAATTAATAAATTATACATCTCTTGATTACTAATGGCTTATTGACTGTAAAAGCATAACATTATGGAATATTAGGGCAAACAAAGGCTTTTGGGGAATATTGTTCAGCTTCAAGGATGAAGCTGCTGCTCTTGAATTTTCAGAAGAAATCCTGATTTTGCAGATAACGTAAAAATTTGCCCAATTGTTCCCATTATCGGTCTTCACTCATTCTCTATGTTACAAAGTCTGCTGTTCTTTATAAAATGAAAATTTTGTAGCTTTTTGAATCACTTTTTATTACAATAAAGCAATTTCTATTGCTTATCCTATAGGCTTCCCGGTTGAAATTTCAAATCTAGAAATATTTCTGATCTCTTATATGAAAACAAAGGGCCTAATTCCATTGCAAATGACAGCAGTGAAGAGAAACATCTGAAACAAGGTGACCAGGTGATGGGTAATACTTTCAGGGCACTTCAAACTGAAGAGCAGGATAAACTACAAATGGAAATAGCGGGCTTTTTAATGGCTTCAACAGGCAACTTTGAGCTCCAATTATCCTATGTTCTTTTTAAAAATTTTCAAGTCATTCATCAGAGTCTTAGAATGTGAGAGCTGTAAAGTATCTTGGAAACTATCTGTTGTAAAGTTTCTTGGAGGTTATCTGGTCTACCAGCCTTCATTTTTTTTTTTATATGAAGTTGGAATTCTCTTATCCAAGGCAGTCACATGACTCACACAAGATTTCAAGGGTACTCAAGGGCAGAATGGGTACAATAACTCAGGTCTCCCTCCAAAACCAGTCTAAAGCTTTTTCCTTTGTTTCATGTAGTAAATGAAGAACTAGAATGGTCAGATTTGTTAAGTACCTTAATTTACAAATCTTCTGATTTTCAAGTGTTTTTCTAAGGAATTTCATTAAAATATACACAGAAACAAGGGATTTCCAAACCACTAGAACCAAACTTCAAATAACTTTTTCTTTAGGAGTCCCTCCCAACTCAGTCCCCACTATCTTTTGTCTAAAACAATGAACTCTTTATGCCAAAGAATCTTCCAATGGAGAAAAATTAACAGAGAAAGATATGACCAAGGACTTAGAGTTTCAGTCTCATTTTATTCTTCTGAAATTAGACAACACCATACACTCCTCAGAAACCAGAACAAATAGCTCTCAGGTCAGCACTTAGAGCAATGAAGGAAGGACTTAGACAGGAATACTATCTGGGCAACCATGCTCAATAAGTTTTGCCTAGGAAATTTCCCAGAGAGAACCTGCTGCATGCTAAGGAAAATTAATCTGATTCCTAAAGCAGAATCTGATTCCTAAAGAGGAGGGCTCACCCCCCTGCTATGGGAAGTCCATGAGCAACCAGACCTCAGCTCTTATCTCAGCTTCAGTGTTCCTCCTTCAAGCAGGTCCTCCCTTTCTATCTGCATGTTTTCTTCATAACACACATCATAATTATACTTACTTTTTGTCTGTGTATCTAATCATCTATCGTATCCATTTATTTACTTGTTTTCCTATACATGTTTATCCTATATTGACTTATCTATTTTATCTATTTCATGTTTTTCTCTTTCAGAGTAGACTCTAAACTCCTTGACAGCAAATATTTTCTTTACTCCTTTAATTCCAGAGTCTAGCACTACACCAGAAGAATGAAAATTCCATGAATATCTGTTGAGAAAGAAGTACAACTATAAGAACAGAAAGTTCCAGAAAAACCTCCCAACTGGCTCTCTCCCTGCTTGGCATTGGCATTATAAACACTACTCATTCATTTCAATGTCGGGGTCTCCTCTATTTTCCCTGTGCAGCCAAAATGTGAGGAGGAAGGTGGAGGGCCCCCACCATTAGGAGAGTGGCCTCCATCATTAGGAGAGTGGCCATCATCAAAGTGGAAAACTGTGAGGATAAGAACGGTGACAATATGCTCTAGAGCAGTCCTCCCTCTTAAGGCCAAGAGAATTAATTTGCAAAACATCTCACACTAGAGGCAAATCAAAGCCACTTCTAGAATGGAGCAGATGGTCTTTCTCCAGTGACAACGAGGAGAAGACTATTAAACCATAGCTCTGAATAAGAAATAAAATCAAAGGGGAAAAAGTAAATAGGCAAGACTTTTCCAAGTTAGGATAGAAATTCAGCCATTTGACAGATATATCACTCTGTTAATTTCACATGAATTTAGTTCATAAATTCTAGTTTATAGAATTCTCCTTGCCTGTTTATGAAAGACATCATTTCTATATCCCTACAGATGTCACTCCGTATGATTCCTTGGTTGAATTTTTTTTAATGTAGAAAATAAACTTATGGTTATGGGGGGTGGGGTATGGCGGGAGGGATAAATTGGAAGATTGGGATTAACATATACACACTATTATATATAAAATAGATAACTAATAAGGACCTTCTGTATAGCTCAGGGAACTCTGCTCAATACTCTGTAATGGCCTATGTGGGAAAATAATCTAAAAAGGAGTGGGTATATGTTCATTTTAAAAATGAATTTTTTAAAAATTTCAGCATAAGTCCAAAGGTTTCAAAAAAAAGAGAGAGACTAACATTTTGAGAGAGTGATGTTACCTCCCTGTTGAAAAGGGTTAATCTCAGTTAACTCCACTTCCTCTAAACTATCATTTCTCTGTATCTCTTCTGTCACTATCAGCTCAGCAGCTGACAATAACAAAAACACTTGGAAAGTATACGGATGAATTAACATGGCCTCAAAACTCCAAAATACAAACCTACCAGCTTAGCTCTAATAGAAATTCAATCACCGGAAATTATTATTTTTAAAAAGTGACAAAAAATAATATAATCAAAAAATCCTGATGATACTATATTTCTTCAAGCTGACAATGTTTTTTTGTTTTTTTTTTTTAAATAAATTTATTTATTTAGAGCAGAGGCTACTCTTCCTTGTGGTGCACGGGCTTCTCATCGCTGTGGCTTCTCTTGTTGCAGAGCACAGGTTCTAGGTCCACAGGCTTCAATAGTTGTGGCACAAGGGCTTAGCTGCTCAGCGGCATGTGGGATCTTCTCTGCCCAGGGATCGAACCCATGCCCCCTGCATTGGCAGGCGGATTCATAACCACTGCGCCACCAGGGAAGTCCCAAGCTGTCAATGTTAATTGTCACCAGAATACTATCTATATAACCAAAAGTTGTCTTCATTGCTTAACAAGTAATCTATGGCTTAGAAACTTCAGAAAATTTCTTATTTTACAGAGGTGGAAATCAAGTCCTTGTGGGGTTAAGTGACTTGGTTTAGGTCCCATAGTCATTTGCTAAAATAAATGCATTATCTAGGTGGTATTCATTTTGATACTATTATTTTATTTTATAAAACTGTACTCGTCATGGCAGAAGTGTACCTGACCAAGATCTTGACAATTACATTGCGTACTATTAATAGCAGTGCTTAACCCACATGGCAGGAAACTATCAATAGCGGGGAAGAAGTGAGAGAGTGGCATAGACATGTTTACACTATCAACTGTAAAATAGCCAGCTAGTGGGAAGTTGCTGTATAACAAAGGGAGATCAACTCGATGATGGGTGATGCCTTAGAGGGCCCGGACGGGGAGGGTCAGGGGGAGTCGCGGGAGGGAGGGAATATAGGGATATGTGTATAAATACAGCTGATTGACTTTGATGTACCTCAAAAACTGGTACAAAAGTGTAAAGCAGTGTTTGTTTTTACTAAAAAGAAAAAAAAGTTTCTGTCATGTTCTCTGTGTTTTTGCCTCCTCCTTCCAAGATAGCAGAAGAATGCTCTGTTCAATTTCGCTTCAGAAAAGATTCTTCAAAATGACGGTTATAAAGAAAGTAAAATACATAGGAAAACACATTATAATTTTAAATTAATAAAGACAGAAGGCTATTGTCTACATTGAGTAAATTATATGCACATATAAGGTCTGAAGGAAAACACGATAAGATTTGCTCTGTCAGCATATAGATTTTTAAAATGTCTACCAGTATGTTAACTTCAAATATAAAATTAAAATTCAGCATCGTTAAGTACACATTCTAAAACGACAGGAAGAAGCTGATTGTTTCTTCTGGATAGAGATTCCAAATATTTCAGCAAGTAGCATCTAAAAATACAAAGTCCTTCCTAGGACAGAATTGTGTGGCATTTTATCAAAGATGTTGTGGTTATTCGATTTGATGTTCCTTTGCAGTTTCTGTTGGCAACATGAACATTTTGGGTCTTATTTATGTTCATCCACATTCCCTTATGACAATTTCAAGGTCCAAAAATTTCTGGAAACTGAAATTCTTGTGCTAACTCACTTGGGGCAAAACCTGTCCTGAAACGATGGGTCACTATGCGTAGTCCTTCTCCCACTGATGAGAATATTAATATATTTGATTAAAGACATATTAACAGTTTAGATTATGAAGTGATGCTGTGAACTTTGCTAGGGCTCTTATATGATGTGTGATACGCCTATTAAATCATGGTCCAAAATCTGAAACCTCCCAAACTTCAAGACAGGTCTGGCTCAAGGGTTCGAGAGATGAATAGTGAACCTGTATTCTGTCTTACCTTACTGTTTAATGTAATGAGACTGTAATGACAGCATCAGAATCCCTTTGCCATCTTGTCCTGAATGATCACAAACTACAGACAGCCCATTTCTGACCAGCCCTCAGTGTTAATCAGCTGACAACTTATTAGCAAAATCAGCGAAGGAAAATCACCCTTCACAGCTGTTGATGGCTTGTCAGAAATCTACAGAGAAACTCCTAACCTCAATCTACATGAGTGATTACAAGAGAAATCTTATTTATACCACTTTAAATTCTCATCTGCCTAATATATTTTGGAATCTCTCAACAGTACATGACATTGATAACTCTTAAATGTTTCCTATTTTATAATGAAAAGGTTTCTATGATTTGGGTTTGAAATAAAATTATTTCCCAACAGCTCAAGCACCAGAAATGTCAAACAGCCTAATTTTTTAGCCTTATGCTGAGGTGCTCTAGAAGTAGGGAAATAGGGAAAACAATTAAGCTTGTCACTTTTAACAAAATTATTATGACATACAACATCAGCATAAAGACGTAATTAAATTTTCGAACCCATGTGGATCCACGTGTGCCTCTCATGCACAGGCAACTTAGTTCAGGTTGACTTTTAGTTGAAATCAGGAATATTTTTGACCATTTTATCACCAAATCTTATTCTACTTCTTCCTGTGTGAATTCATCAAAATTACAAAATGAATAGGCTTCACAAACAGAGACACTGCACTCTCAGTAAGTAAAGAGTAAAGTACTCCCTGGATAAGTCAAGTATTCTGGGTAACGTGTTAGCTCTTGGAAGCTTCTCAGGGGCCATTTAGCATATTTAAAAAATAAGTAAGGAAATCAACATCAATTAATATTTTCTCTGTGCCCACAGGGTACTTGGCACAGTCTGTTGGACTCAGTGGGAAACAGTCATTAACTGTCCCTGTTCTAAAAGGGCATTTTCCAAACAGACCATAACACCAACCTCATTCTTTTACAAATTGCAGAGAGCAAACAGAAAAATGTAATTTTAGCCAATTAAGAGACTGTTTTTAATGGATACTTTATTTCAGTTGGCTTAAATCTTTGTCTTTGAGGTGGTGGAAGAAGGATTGGGAAAATAAAGGGATAAGACAGGGAAGTGATGAAGAGAAGGAAGAAGGTAGGAAAGTGCTGAGTAGACGTGATGTATGTCTTTTCTCTAAAAGGCCAGTAAACACAGCTCATTCCATCATCTACTCAATCACTCAACTCTATGTCCTGAGAGCTTTTCTATGCAATGTTGTCCTGCGTTGGGGACAAAAGAATGAATCATGGAGCTCTTGCCCCCAACTATTCATTGGGGACTACAGGAATCTTTATCTCATTGGATTACTGTGGAGATTAAATGAGCTAATACGTGTGACACAGTTCTAATAATGCCTGGCATTATTTGAAAATATGCTATGATATTTTGGGAAATGGGCACATAAAAGGACATTTTCAGTGCAATGTGGTGAGGGAGAGTAGAGGATGCTGTGGGAGGCTGCATGGGTTGGGGTGCAGAAGTCTCTTACATTGGGAAGATCTCTATGTCATACCTACAGTGGTTTTTCTGTTGAAAGACTTGAGGATAATCTTTTGTCCTATAAATTGGGAGCCTGAATAGTATTGCAATGGGAATGGGGTTTGTTTTCAATCTTTGATTTTGTATAATAAAATAGAGACAAATTGTGAGTTTATAGAAACCCTAAAGAAAAAAAAAGAAAGATGCTCCTGGTTTACAATAGTCAAACCACTATCTCTTGAGGATATGAGGGACCAGCAGATCAGATTTCTAATCCTAACTCCTAATGAAGTACTACAGAAATAACAATTGGCTAAATTGTTTAACCTCTATGAGGCTGCATTTTGCTCATTTATAGAAAAGGAGAAACAAGACCCATCTTTCTTGTATGGGCTTCAGTGTGATAGCATTGGTGAGGTGTTCTGAGCACTGAGAAGCAGTGGACGAATGCACAGAACTACATTCAGTCATCAGCTACTTTTCTAATGGAGGAAAATTAAAAAGTTCAAGTCCTTGTACAGTTTCCTAAGGATTTGCCTGTTTAGTGATGTCAGAGGCCAAAGTATAAAAAAAGGGAGAAGTCCTAAAGTCCAGAAGTAAGGTTTGAAATCTTATGAAGATTTCAAATCCTGTGGCTTTGGAGGGTTCCAGCATTAATCCCTTGCCTGCCGTCCCCTTGGTTTACTGTGCTCTTCACATATCTCAGCCCGCAAGGCCAGACCTTCACCAATTTTCTGAAAACACTCACAGAGCAGCACACAGGCAGATAAGGGCAGACCCTTGCCGGGTTCATCAAGGAGGGGAGGGGAGGGGAGGGGAGGAGTGACCAATTTCAGTGTGACTGACACCATGTTCACATAACTGTGAGGAAATGAACCTGATTTCCAACTGGACTCCAAATAGAACTCACTAAGCGCCAACTATGGGCTTACTTGAACCTCATCTACTCCTCACAGCAGCTCCGTAAGGACTTCAAATGCATATTCTCTAGGTCTCTAAAGGGAATGACTACAGAAATGTACAAGCTGACTTGTTGATACAAGCCATGGTTTAAGCCCAACCTCCTCATTCTGAGAGTCACAATACCTACTATTTATTAATCACTGACCATGTGAGGGACACTATGCTGAGTGCTTTCCATGTACCATCTCTGTTGCTCCTCACCAGCTCCTACATGTCAGGGATTATTATTATTCCCACTTTACAGATAAGAAAACTGACTCTCAGGAAAGTAGGCACTTGCTCAATGACACAGAGCTTGTGTGATTTAAGCCAGAAGTTGCTTTTTTCTCTGCTCTACCATCTCCTTGGGAAAAAAGGTCTGCACTCTAAGCATTGATGGGGCAGGGCATTATTGAAGTAACATATAATTGTTGATCTACATAGACACTGGGAATGTCCCAGGCAGTCACTTCCTAACCTATAGACCCTGATTTTGTTCAGGCAGCAATGTGTCACTCTGGATGATTTAGTTGGTATAACTGAATGGTGACAATCCCAATTGATTTAGCCAGTGATTGGTGGTTGCCACTTGACCTTCTTCTGATCAAAGAAATGTAAGAAATCTCTTCTGAATTTCCAGAAAAGATTTTTTTTCCTCCTTGACAAATAAGACATGCAGAGGAGGAAGACCTTTTGCTTCAGCTCCTCCTGCTGGCTGCAACACTGTCAGATGTGTTGCAGCCAATGGTTGGAGCAGGGGCAGCCATCTTGTGAGCATGAGTGGAAGGTGGGGAGCCAATGCTCACACTCTAAGGGTGTCAGAATGAAAAAGAAAAAAAGTTTAGGAGTTGGAGTCATTGTTATGTCATCAAACCTGCTCTGAGATCACCTACTTCCAGAGTTTTGTAATGTAAATTTTGTTCTTATGATTGAAACCTCTGTTAGTAAGTTTCCTATTACTCCAAATGCATCCCAACTGATATGGTTATGAAGTGAAATCAAAATGCAATTTTTATTTATTCTGAAAATGAAATTTGAGAGTATTCAGGGACTAAATGAGTTATTTATTCTGTATATGGTCCTAGTTCCCAAAGTCACCTAGAAGAACAATTAGTGACTTGGAGTTCTTTCTTTACCCCTGTAGGGGAGGCAAAACTTGTCTTCTACCCTCTTACATTTCTGACTGGGACATGCAAATTAACGTAACAGAAGACAGATTCACAAAAGAAAAGCATACAAAGTTTATATGATATTAACATTGTTTATGTGACACAGAGGGCTTCATGGACAAGAAGTAAAAACTCCAAAGAACTGGTTAGACTCAGGAGCTTATAAACAACTTAACAAAAGATGATAAATTTGTAGAGAAGTGACAAGGCAAAGTAAAGGGATTTGGGCTTTTAGGGGTGATACATTGTGGGAAAGTGGCCGGGAAATACATGAGGGAAACTAATGGAAGATGAAGGTTGTCGGAGTAAGGTTTGTGCTTATGAAGAGTTGACTCATCTTGGTGTCAACTTCCTATCTCCCGTGATAAGAACGTTCTCTTCTTCCTGGTACCAGGAGGGTACCTCTCTCATGGGAAATTTATGTCCTGCTTTTAGACAGAAAGGGTGAGGGTGGAGAGCAGTTTCTCAACTGCTTGCAGCTCAAAATAATCAATATGCCAAAGCAGCATATTTTGGGGTGACATGTTTTGATCCCCTCCACTTCAAAATAAATATTATATCCATTATTTTACTTCTATATTTAAAATATAAATAACATTTTATATTTGAGTTATAAATATAAAATAATTAAAATATTTAATTTTATAGTATATTACAAAAGCAACTAACTTTAATCACAAGGCATACTGCATTTTATATTTAAATTTTTAATATGAATATGTAATTATTATAACTTAAACACTACAGAAATGCATAAAGCAAAATTGACTTGTCCCAGCATTGAAATGTGCTGAAACTTCTTTTAATAATTAGAAAATTAATTTATGTTTGAGCTTCATCCATGTTGTGTGTCACAATAGTTCATTCCTTTTTATTAATAAGTGATATTTCATTGTACCAATATAACATAGTTTGATTATTTATTTTCCTGTTGATGGACATTTGGGATGTTTCCAGTTTGGGGCTGCTGTAAATAATCTTGTAATCACCAGTCTTGGACAAATTATTTTAGTAGGCCTTTTTCTTTTCCTCATTTGTCTGGGGTAGAGAACAGACAAAATTGTTACCAGGTTGAAAATCAGAGCAGTGCCCCTAGGATTGGCACAAAGGAACTTTCAGAGGTCATGGGTATGTTCTATATTGTGACCGCTGTGGTAACTATGCAACTATATACGTTTATAAAAACTCATCAAACTGTGCATTTTAATGTATATATATTATATGTCATTTATAAAAATCATAAAAAAAAGAGAGAAAACAATCCAAAATGGTATGAAATTGCAGTGGATAAAAATAATCCATTACATCAGCATCCGTTATAGCCACTTCCTTTTTCTTTTTCTTATGCTTTGCAATATCTTTATTTTACTAGCAAGCACTTAATATATACATACAGATAGACATCTTCTAAAGCATATACTTTTTAATTTTTTTAAAATTTTTATTGGAGTATAATTGATTTAAAATGTTGAGCTAGTTTCAGGTGGACAGCAGAGTGAATCATTTATACATATACATATATCCTCTCTTTTTCAGATTCTTTTCCCATATAGGTCATTACAGAGCACTGAGTAGAGTTCCCTGTGCTATACAGTAGGTCCTTATTAGTTATCTATTTTATATATAGTAGTGTGTATATGTCAATCCCAATCTCCCAATTTATCCCTTCCCCCCTTTTCCCCCTGGTAACCATAAACTTTTCTACATCTGTGACTCTATTTCTGTTACATAAATTCATTTGTACCATTTTTTTAGATTCCACATATGTGATATCATATATTTTTCTTTCTCTGTCTGACTTACTTCACTCAATATGATTTTCTTCTGTGCATCCCTAAATTGCAGACATTAGGAAGTTAAATGATTCTCAGATTTTCTTGAATCGAGTCAAACTAACTTCTTCAAATTAAAAGCACACTTTCAAGATTGGCAAAAAATGAAGGCAAGCAGGGGTGAGGTGTGAGCCATCTTCCTGATACTTGGGACATTGCTGATGGCAGGTGTGGTGGTAGAAGGTGAGAAAGGTAATCTCCTGCAACTCCAGCCCCATCCTCATGGCTGGGGAGGTGTGCCTGTGGAGGGGCCAGACTCACACTTCCAGTGTCCAGTCACCAGCTTCAGGCATCTAAAGGAACAGTTAGAGCAATAGCAGCTATATTCAGATGCTACAAGCCTGTTTTTTGTTCATTTGTCTTGTTTGGTTTAATTATTAACCCTTTCAAGGATACATAATTGTTGAAAGTATAGTGGAGTGGATACCCATATAGCCACCACCTAGATTCTACCACCATTAACATGTTACTTTTCCTTTATCATATATCCACCATATATTCACGCATCACTCCTTATTTTTCTAATACACTGACAGTACATATTTTAGCTCAGCAGTTCCACTGGTGGCATCCTAGTCCCCTCCAGTCCCAGGTAGTGGTTCCCCTAGAGGGCCAACGCCCCGACTTGTTCTTAGAGTCCTCCAGATGACCACCAGAGAGCCCCCTCCTCCAGCCCTCTGACAATTCTGTAGGCCCCTCACTCCCCATACAGTCTGTTCTGCCACAAGCCATCTTCCTAAGGCTCCAAAATAGCTCATGTAGGACTGGGAGTCAGGGGATGATGTCACTGTAACACGACCGTTGTCTTGAATCATACACAGTTTTTTCTGAGCAAGAGAAGCAGGAAAAGAAAAATCTGCAGCACCACAGCAGAATGCTTCCCAGCTCTGCCCTAAGAAAATGACACAGAATTGTTTGCACCCGCAGCTCCCTCCCTGAGAAGAGAAGCCCCCAGCCTTGCAAAGCTTTGCACAGAATAGATGGTTCTTCCTTCCAGGTTTGGAGTTTCCATCTGCATCTTCTCAGCCCGAAGTCAGCATTTTCATTCACTTGTCTTTATTCCATTTAAACATTCCCAAGGCTAACTCCGGCCGTGTTTGGTCACCTGTCCAAGTGTCCTCTAAGGTTCTAATCATTGTGTTTGCTGGTGCCCTGAATGCAAAATTACGTAAGTTTTGAGTGATCTTCACTGAACCTATATACTCTATAATGATTAATTTTGAAGAACACAAGTGGTGGGGTTTTTTTGAAGAACACAAAGTTTTTAAGGAATACACATACTGGGTTAGAGAAAAAATAATTATTTTTCAAATGTTTTATTTTATTTTTTTAATTGAAGTATAGTTTATTTACAATGTTGTGTTAGTTTCTGGTGTACAGCAAAGTGATTCAGTCTTTATATATATGACTTTTTCTTCTTTTTTATATTCTTTTCCATTATGGTTTATTTTAGGATTTTGAATGTAGTTCCTTCCCTGTGCTATACAGTAGGACCTCATTGTTTACCTATTTTATATAGGCAGTGAGAAACTGCTAATTCCAAACTCTTAATTTATCCCTCCCCAACCCCTTTGACTTTTGGTAACCGAAAGTTTGTTTTCTATGTCTGTGAGTGTGTTTCTATTTTGTAAATAAGTTCATTTGTATCATATTTTAGGTTCCACATATAAGTGATATCACATGGTATTTGTCTTTCTTTGTCTGACTCACTTCACTTAGTATGATAATCTCTAGGTCCATCCATGTTGCTGCAAATGGCATTATTTCATTCTTTTTATGGCTGAGTAATATTCCATTGTGTATATATACCACATCTTCTTTGTCCATCTGTCTGTCAATGGACACTTACGTTGCTTCCGTGTCTTAGCTATTGTGAATAGTGCTGCTATGAACATTAGGGCTGCATGTATCTTTTTGAATTAGAGTTTTCTCCAGATATATGCCCAAGAGTGGGATTGCTGGATCATATGGTAGTCCTAATTCTATTTTTAGTTTTTTGAAGAACCTCCATACTGTCACTGACAGTGTAGGAGGGTTCCCTTTTCTTCACACCCTCTCTAGCATTTATTAAGAAATAACTATTAAATCAATTTCTGCTTAACACAACTGGAGTCACTCCTGTCACATGCCACTGAAATCCAACTGATACAGAAATAAAACCACGTCTCTCATCCCACTCCCGTCCCCAGCTCCAGGCGCCAGAAATAATCACCAAAAATAGGTTTTTGGACCCCTTCACCTATGAAATCATATAGTATATGATGTCTTTTGCTGGACTCCACTTAGCATTAGTTTAGCAGTCTCTCCAACACCAGGACTTGTAGCCTACCTCACTGTCTGGATTTATCTTGATTTATTTAAACAAACCACCACTTGTGGACACTTAAGATACTTCAACAGTTTGCTATCATTAAAAAGGCTATAATGAACATCTTTCAACATAGCACTTTATGTCCTCAGCAGAGCATGGATGCAGGATGCATTCCTAAGTTCCAAAAGGATGTTCCCTGTTGCCCTGCAGAGAGGATCCTCCGTTGTACTCCCATCAAGCCGGTGTGTATACAAGCATCATCACTGGGCAATTTCAAATTTGCTTTTGTTGTCGACCATCTGATAAATGAGAAAAACTGGCATCTTGTTTTCATTTGAGATACTTAATATTGAGAAATGTTGAATAGTTTTTTGTTTACCAGTCATTTACCATTTCTTTTTCCTGTGGATTGCTTCCTCTTTTATTTTAAACTGATTTGTAAATATTTTACATAGCAATGAAATTTACCTTTTGTCCTATGTATTTGAAAATGCTTTTGCTAGCTCACCATTTGTTTTTTGGTTTTACTTATAGCATGTTTTTCAAGCAGAAGTTTTCAACTTTTAAGTAAATTCATCAGTCTTTCCCGTTATTTACCTCTGATTATTGTATCATGTTTATAAATTCCCCCTCCTTTCTAAGAATAGATAGATAGATGATAGATAGATAGATGATAGATAGATAGATAGATAGATAGATGATAGATAGAGATTTAAAATTCTTTAGTAATAAAATGGTTTTATGGTTAAATCTTTAGTTCATCTGAAATTTGTTTGACATTTAGGAGTGGGAGATTTTTATCCAAATGGGTAGTAAATTGAGCAAATGTAATTTATTGAATTATCTTACTTTGCTGATAAAATGTTGCCTTAATGTCTTTAGGGTTTTGTATATTTGTGCTCCCCATAAATTCTGAGCTATTTCTGGAATATTCTGTTCAATTGATATGTCTGTTCTTATAACAGTTCCAAGTATTTAGATATTGTAGGAAATGCTATAAAAATTTCAATATTTAGTGGAGATGGTCTTACTCTCCTTCTCTTCTCTGGAACATTTATCTTCCCTTTTCCTCATTCTCAGGCCTTTAGTTTCCAGGATTTACACCACAGGTTCCCTTGGCTCTCGGGCCGTTGGGTTTGTAACCATACGTCCAGCCGTCCTGGGCCTCTAGCTTGCAGACAGCAAATGGTGGGACTTCCCACCCTCTATAACTGTATGGCCCAATCTCTCACAATAAAGCTATTTGTATATATCTATATATATCTTATTGGTTCTGTTTCTTGGAAGAACCCTGACTCATACACTGTGTTCTTTGGATTTGGGTTCAATATCTGACTATTTACTTTTAAGTATAGAGAAGAGAAGAAAAAATTTCCTTACAGGCTTTATGCGTTAAAATTCCATCAGCCAGATTAAGGGTAAATGAATAATTATTTTTGCAAGAGTAACTGCTATAAAGATTATGATATGAAAACGCATATTTTATGTTAAAGTAATTATTAAAAATGTACTAATAAGGGACTTCCCTCATGGTCCAGTGGTTAAGGCTTTGCCTTCCAATGCAGGGGGTGTGGGTTCGATTCCTGGTCTGGGAGCTAAGATTCCCACGCCTCGTGGCCACAAAACCAAAACATAGAACAGAAGCAAGATTGTAACAAATTCAATACAACTTTAAAAAAATGTACTAACAGTTAAATTAACGTGGAGAGGGGAAGATTTCATGACACAACTATTAAGAGAATGTGTTAGATAACATTCTTTCATCAAGAAGAATTTATAGAAATTTAAAGAAACATAGAATACAGAAATTAGATTATATTGCAATTATAATCTGTGTACAATTGTCTGGTATGCTAGGCTTCAGAGCATTAAGTAAAATATCCATTAATGATTGTATTGAATTTTTAGTTATTTAACGCCATTTAGGCCATGAATCTTTCAAGAAAAATCAATTTAAAAATTCTTAATATCTGGTCAGAATGAAATGCATAATGTCAATTTTGCTGGCTCAGAATTTCATGATAAGGGAAAATAATCACACACATAATATTCATGAATAATTATCTGTGACTCAAAATAAAGATTTTAAGAATTTTTTTGTGTGTTAATTATTTAGTTTTTTTTTTTTTTAGCTCTTTATTGGAATATAATTTCTTTACACTCTTGAACCAGCTTTCAAGGTACACCATAGTGTATCAGCTGTATTTATACATATATCCCCATATCCCCTCCCTCCCACGTCTCCCTCCCACCCTCCCTGTCCTGGCCCTCTAAGGCATCACCCATCATCCAGTTGATTTCCCTTTGTTATACAGCAACTTCCCACTAGCTATCTATTTTACCATTGGTAGTGTATATATGTCTATGCTACTCTCTCACTTCGTCCCAGCTTCCCCTTCACCCCCCCAACCCTGTGTCCTCTAGTCCATTCTTTGCATCTGCATCCTTATTCTTGCCCTGTCACTGGGTTCATCAGTACCATTTTTTTTTTTTAGATTCTATATATATGAGTTAGCATACAGTATTTGTTTTTCCCTTTCTGGCTTACTTCACTCTGTATGACAGACATGGAAGAATATTTTTTAAAAAGAGAAAATATCATGGGAGAAATGCCTCGCTCCTCTCTGAACCTTAATTAAAAGTTAATGTCTGCTTTATTTGACAAATATGCCTTCTAGTGACAACAGGAGCACCCAGAAACTGACAGGGCCACGGATTTATTGTTTCTGCACAATGTCAAATTTTTAAAATATGACTCAGATTTTTGTATTTGTTAAACTTTTTATTTTGAAAAACTGTTCAGACCTAGAGAAAAGTTTCAAGAATAATGCAGTCAATAATGATACAACCTTCACCCAGCCCCTCATTCTCTCTCTCTCTCTCTCTTCCTCTCCTTGTCGCTCTGCCTCTGTCTCCCCATCCCTTCCTCTTTTTCTCAGGGAATGGACATGCTAGGAAAAAGCTCCAGACTAGGGATAAGGGATTCAAGGGTTCTTATTTTGGATCTGCCTGAAATAAGCAGCAAAACTTAGATGACTCTCTTGACCTCTACAGATCTCTATTTCTTCATCTTGATGATCAAGATTTTGTACTGAAATCTCCAGTTTCATTTACCATCATCTGCTATGACCTGTAATGATTGTATAAATACAGTCGTCCCTCTGTATCCATGGGTGATTGGTTCCAAGACCCCCCAAGAATACCAAAATTCACAGATGTTCAAGTCCCTTATACGAAATGGTGTGATATTTGCTTCTAACCTTCACACATCCTTCCATATACATTAAATAATTTCTAGATTCTTTATCATACCTAACACAATGTAAATGCTGTGTCAATACTAGTAAATACAGCATAATTGACATGTTAACAGTTGCCAGCACTCAGCAAATTCAAGTTTTGCTTTTGGGAACTTTCTGGATTTTTTGGTAACATTGTTTATCTGTGGTTGGTAGAATCCATGGATATGGAGGGAAGGCAATACTGTGAGAGAATGGAGGATAGAGTGGGAGACTTGGACCCCTTTGGGAAAGTATGAAGAAAGCAAGCTGAAGGGTGGAAAGTGGTAGATGCTCAGAACAGTAAGAAACAATCTTTCTAGAATAGTGTTTTCCTAATCTTTGGGAAAGTTAAGAAAACAACTCCCTGCTTTCAAACACTAACTTGGGAGGAACAAAGCCCCAACTGTCTGCTGGTGACTAAATATCAACACCAAGTGCAGTAAACCTCATTAATTTTCCCTAATTGGGAGGAAAGTTTTGAAAAAGTCTGAGGTAGAGAAACATTTTCACAAAATTCAGCTTAATTTCAAGTTCATATGGCAACAAGGATGACAGGGCCCCAAGGAAAGGAAAGAGCAGAATGTTTTATAGAATTTTTAATAATAGATTTTTTAAAAAATTAGGAATTAGAACATTCATTGTCTCACAGAAGCATTCAAATACAAAGAGGGTTTACAAGTGTTTAGAAACATTTGTTGGCCTTCAGCCTTACGAAGACTATATATTTCCCTTGTTTATAATTTTAATTTGCCTGGCAAACCCTTCCTCCACTTCTTGCTCTAATATATCAATGCATTTCACCAGCATTTTAAATTTATCCCAGATTCCGAGTTAGCGGATTTCTCATTGGCCAGGGTCATACAGCTCTTTTCTAAAAATCCTCAATACTTTTAAGCTCCCAGGAAACACACCTGTCAACATGGCATGTGCGTTCTCTCATTTTCTTAAAAGCAGGAACTAGGTTTCATTTTTCACCCTTGATTCTAAAGCGGCTGGAGAGCTTGAAAGAGAAGGGGGCCGTCAACGGGAGCGCAAATAAATCTAATCGTGGTGAAAAGGTGATGAAAGACTTGTGCTTACATTTCCTCAATTTGTTCTTAAAATAATCCTTGACACACTCTTTGATTGAGGACCAGCTCTTGGTTTTCCAAGGCTGGGGTCACAGAGATCAGGAACAAAAGACACAGTGATTTTAAAACACAACTTTGAGCAATTAGTTCCCACCTTTTCCTCTCCATATTTCCAAAGGTGTTAATCAGTAGCTAAATTGACCTTTCCCCAGCCCACTCTCTAACAGGTATGCTGTTGAGTAGAAGGCAGGTTAAGAGGAAGGACTTGAGAAAAGTCTAACTGAAAATATCACCACCAGCCACTTAAGGCCTGTGAGGGTTTCTTATGGACCTAACAGCTCAGCCACGGATTGAAAGGGAAAATAATGCATATGAGTAATATTAGGAGGAGGCAGGACTAAAATTGGAGAGTGTGACAGATGCTGCCAATGTCACACCAGAGTCCCTAGACACTCAGTGCCCATACCATGCTCCATGCCTGCAACTCACCTCCTCCACCATGGATGTCTCTCGCAGTGTAAGGGAGACCAGAAGTGTTTAGAGAGTTAATGCCCCTGGATCAGTTCTCACCCCATAACGAATGGGAGTTAGAGGATAAAGAGTCAACTTTCTCCCCTGTAGGGTGGGACAGCTCTGAAGCCACATTCTACTCTGTCTCCCAAAGACACATCTTGCACACCAGGCACCAACCACTCTTTGTGCTGGAGTGCCTTGTCACAGAGGCTTGTAGAGGAAATAGCCTTGGAAGATAGAGATAATACCATCTTCTGGAGCAAAGGGCAAGAATGCTTACTGCTTATGTAAGATTTGGGTTCCCTAAGTACAAGGTTCCAACCCACGGATTGCATAGACAAAATCTAGGCCCATCTGTACCATACCCATGGGACTATGGGACAAGGAGAACCAACACAGTGGTGCTCACGCTGCTTGCTGTGCCATATGTGATGAAGTCCTTTGTCTCTGATGTAAGGGTCTCATACCTTCTGCCAGCATCAGTGAAACTGTGTTAGGCCGACCTGCTAGCTTGAAAGTGTGGTGGAGATCTCAATCCCCACTGATGTCACATCATAGAACATGACCAACTGCAGAACTGAATTTGAATTTGGAATCATCTTTTCTGAGAAAATGTATTTTAAAAACTTCATTTTGCTATATTGTTCAGATAGGATTCTAATGAAAATTTAATATTTTGAGAAATAGATCTCCAGGGTTTCTCTGGCCACCAAACTTGAAGGTTAAGCCACCCAAGCTCCTAGCTATTGGCAGATATACCAGGGGCTACAGAGTTAGGACACTCACTCTCTCAAATAGTGAAACTGTTCAAAGATCCAGGAGACAAGTACAGCTCCTTCCCCTGAGAACGAAGGCAGCTTAAAGGACAGAGTGTTGGGAATGTTGTTGGAATGTAACAATCAAACACCATGAATTCATCACTTTTGCTTCTTGCTTATGGAACTATGGGTCAATATATATTTTGTTTGTTTGTTCCCTTATTTGTAACACCATACAGAAGTCAGTCTCATTAAGTGTATGCATTAAAATGACAATGGAGAAAAAAAGTACAATTAATAGTGAAAAGAAGAAAAGTTACTGAGGCATTTGTAGATTGAGCGGGAAGAAAAAGCACGTGGCTGACACTGAGATTAGCAATTAAGTTTGAAGTCCAAAGGGTTTTCATACTCATTCATAGGTAGACAAAAGGGTGTGAGTATCTCCAAGTACAGAACAGAAAGAGGAACTATTGCCAAGTTCATCAGCTCTCTACAGATCCATGGAGAGCAGTAAGCTTTATTTCACAGATCACGGAGAATGAATCAGGCCCTGTAATGGCCTAAGAACCTTGGTTTGCTTTCACTAAATACATATATATTATACATTAAACACATATATATTGTATATTAAAAACATAATGTAATGATATACATAAGAATTGTTAGAATTATATATGTAACATACATATATTAACATATGTAGTTAATTTCAGTAATTTCAGTATAGTAATTTCAGAAACAGCTCTTTCTTGGCTACCCATAAAAATAAAGCCTTATTTTACTTTACTGGTCCTCTGTATTGTATTTAAACTTCTACAGTTGTGTCAGTTATAAAATATATTGTTAAGATAACATTGAAAAGGTTATATTAGTAAACTGTACTATAAGTATGATAAACTTCAATTTAAATCAGAGACCAAAAAGATCCAAGGCTAGGGAAATAATTTCACCCTTACTTAATACACTTTTCAGATTAATCTAAGAATGACACCAAAAGGCCAAGATAAGAAATGCAGGCAGTGAATGCAAGCAAAATCTTTTTTTTTTTTTTAAGAGCATACTAATATTGGAAACCAACGTACTCATGTAAGTGATAACATGGTAGGAATTAACAATGTCCTAAAAAACTTCCGTTTTCTATCATTTTATTGGTTTGAGAGCTTTTAGTTTCAAACAGAAATAAAATGGGCTTTCTTCCCTGAAAATATAATATTCACTGTCTGACCTGGTTTTGACACTGATTTTGTAAATAATTTGGGTGAGAACAAAGATCTTCAAACACTTACTAAGCATCTGTGATACACCAGGCATCGTTCTCATGGGTAAATAAAAGGAAAAAAAATGCCTGTAAAGAGCTCAAATTCAGATACAGATTTTTTTAAGATAAAAAATAAACATGTGACAGTTTTTTCCAAAGGGCCTGCAAATTAGAATGTATCCAAATTCCCTGCAAAATGGAAACCCAGGGAGAAATTAAGACAAGGTTTTATCCAGCATGTTATCTACACGTTCTAACTATGGTAGGAGCCTCCATTTCTCCATTAGCATGAGAAGAGCAAAGATATTAAAAGCTCTTACTTCCACACACTTATTTTCGGGTCTCTCTCCCTAATGTAGTTGCTTTGTTTCTTGAAATTCCTGCTATTTTATTAGTCTTGAGTGAGGGAAATGGAGGTCAAAGCCAAGAGCACCTCAAGATGAGGTAAAAGGAGGGAGTTGGACTCCATGTAGCCCAGTCCAGAGCTTGAGGACAGAAGGCCAGCTAGGGCAGCTAGGGACTGAGGACAAAGACTTAGCTAACAATAAAGTGGACCCTTTGCCTGGAGGGTCCTTAATGCTAAAAACTGTGAAGAGCTAGATGATTTTCCAGGTATATTCCACAAACGGTTCCCTTTTATACAAATGTTTCCAGGGAGGGCTCCCCACTTAAATCTATGAGGTTGGTATAACTTAGACACCAAAACTGGACAAGGATGTTAAAAGAAAAAAGAGCTATAGGCTAATTCATCTTATGATCATTAGTGCAAGAATCCTAAATAAAACATTGGTAACCTAAATCTAGCAGGATATTAAATAAATACATCATGAGCATGTATGGCTTATTACAGGAATACAGATTAGATTAACATTAGGAAATCTACAAATATAATTCACAACATATTATAGGAGAAAAATATATGGTTATCAAAATATCCAGAAAAACACAAAAGTAAAATTCAATACCTTTCTGGATAACACAACAAATATCCTAAACAAGCTAAGGATGGAAGGAACTCCTTTATCCTGATCAATGCAATCAACCCAAATCATACACAATGATGAAGAATTCTTCCCTTAAAAGAAACAAAACAAGTTGGAAACAAGAAACAATGCCTACTCTCACAAATTGTATTTAAAATTTTACCAGCAATCCTAGCCAGCACGATAAGGCACGAAAAAGGAATAATTGATATAAGCACTGGAAAGGAAGAAATAAAATTGTCATTATTTGTGGACTAAAGAATTATTTACATAAAAAATTCAAGAGAACCTATGACTTGTTAGAGAAAAGAAATAGTGGTAGAAAAGTAGATCAAATGAACAGATTAGGGAAATTTACAACAGACCAGCATATCCATGTGCACTTCATATATGAGAGCAGCGCTAATATGAACCAGAAAGAAAGAATGAACTATTCAAAAAATGTTCTGGGCTGACTGACTACCCATTTGTAAAAACATCTTTGCCTCATGCCAGATTCAAAAATAAATTCCAGATGGATTTAAAATCTAAAGATTTTTTTAAATTTAATATTTATGGAAGGAAAAAATAGAGAATAGTTTTAGAGCCTCAGGATAGAGAATCACTTCTAAACCAAGGCAAAAAATGACAAGAAAGGAAAGAATGATACACTTTTCGTTACATTAAAATTCAAAATCTCTGTATGACACCATAAACAGAGTGAAATCTATAAGCCAAATACTGGAAAAGACAGCACAAATACCTGCAAAGGAGATTTTCCTGTAGGTCTTATCAGCCAGAAATAGGTCAGATGACCAATCATTGCTTATCTGTAGGAACCTAGGGAAGACGTGCGCTCCTCTCTTGGAACCTTGCCATCTCACACCTTAACCAAATCAGGATACTTTTAACAAGAAAGGAGGGAAATGTTGGTTGGGTAAGCAATCTATGGTATCTGCCAAAAACATTTCACAAGCAATTGACAGAAGAGTAAACCAGAATGATTAATAAACCAATGGAAAGTTCTGGGCTTCACTAGTAATCAGAGCAATACAATTTAATGGTCAGGAGGGGGAGAGAGGAAAAGAGAGACAGAGAGAATATTGTACAACCATCAGGTTGAAAAAATTATAAAACATATAATAATATCACATTATTGGGGTTTGAAGAAGCCTATCTCCACTTTGATGCCTTGTAAGCCTCTCAGTTCAACATATTCAAACCCAAACTGCCTTCTACAAACGCTTCTTTCCAACCCAGTCAATGGTACCACCGACAACTTAAGGGAAAGACTTGAGTCATCCTTAACTACTGTCATAGCTTCACCACTCATATCCAGTCACCCTGACATAACTATAGGTCTTTCTTTTCTTTTTTCCACAGCTCTAGGACTCATCTCCACTGCCTGGCAGATGCCCTTATCATTTCCTGCATGAAAAGCCTCTACATCCTCTTAACCCTTTCTTTTCCTTCCTATCTTGCTGCCTTCCAACCACTATTCAGCAGATAGTGCTCCATGCTTATACGCTTCCAACAGCCACTGTTATAAAGATCAAGTTGAAATGCCAAATGGGACATACCTTAAAGATCTGCCTATACCTCTTCCAGCCCCATCTACAGGCCTCTCTAGGAGTCCACACCTTCCTACTGGGTTCAGTTTTCTTCTCCTCAAGTATATTCATTAAGAGCTATTTTAGTGAGGATCTACGAGCAGTAAATTCATCTAGTATTTGTATGAAATTGTTTTTATTTGCTTTCATGCTTAAATGATTATTTATTCCATGGTTATTATCCCTCAGTACTTTGAGGGACAAGGAAGGCCACTAATGGTGGCACCCAGGATACAGACCAATGATGCAGAGTGAAAAAAAAAAAAATGACTTGCCTTCCTTCTAACTTCTGTCTAAGCAGCCTTACTTACAAAACAGAATGTACTTCACAAAGAGAACTTCTCCATAGACTTTAACCAACATCTTTGCTTTGCTTATCTCTGACAACACAAGGCTCTTCAAACAAACAAACACCAGCAAGGGGGACACCCTTCTGTCTATCTCTGTAACATAAGAGAAGTTCAGGGACGTCCCTGGTGGCGCAGTGGTTAAGAATCCACCTGCCAATGCAGGGGACATGGGTTCGATCCCTGGTCCAGGAAGATACCACATGCTGCAGAGCAACTTAGCCCACATACCATAACTACAGAGCCGGTGCTCTAGAGCCTGCGCTCTAGAGCCTGCAAGCCACAACTATTGAGCCCATGTGCCACAACTACTGAAGCCTGGATGTCTAGAGCCGGTGCTCAGCAACAAGAGAAGCCACCCCTATGAGAAGCCAATGAGAATCCCATGTACCACAATGAAGCATAGCCTCCACTCACCACAGCTAGAGAAAAGACCACGCGCAGCAACGAAGACCCAATGCAGCCAATAAATAGATAAATAAATAAATATTTAAAAACTAAATAAATAAAAAGAAAGGTTAGGAAATACTCTTGCACGTTGCCACACTTTAAAGGCTGTGATGCCTAGCTTTCCATGATTATTAAAAAAAGAAATTATAGGTAGGTTAAACTTTCTATTTTAATCCTACATGTAAAAGTCAGACATGAGACTCAATGCTCAGGACACTAAGGCAAACATTTCTGTAAAATAAATCATTTCTTTTCAGCTAGTAAGCTTAGGGAAAAATTGTTATTCATTAGATTACCTGAACCCGCATATCAGCACTATTAGGTAATTCTTTTTCATCTCTAAAACACAAATATTTGTGGCTAATTTAATTGATTTATGCCAAAGATGCAGGTGAAAATTGTTTTGAGTTTTATTACATTACAAAACTATTAGCTTAGTGTTTCAGAGAGGAAGAAAAAGTGTTTTGAAAAAATAAAAAGAGATCCAGGGACCCACTGGCCAAAAGAAAACATACCAGGAGTAGCACGCACGTGCAGGCTTCTTGGTACAAATTTAAATCAAATTTTCTTAAGAGAGGCAGACATTGCTTATATTTCACAAAGCATATATTTGACCTAAACATGCATAAAACATATATGATCATATTCTAAACAACCTAAAAATATTAACTCATTTCCCCCTTATTTGGCATTTCCTTTGGCACGCTTGTATGCAATCTGAAATCCACTGTAAAGCACTTGGCAAACATGCATTCAGTCTCATGTTTGCCCTCTTGAAATGCGAATGTATATAAGCCTTGTCTCAACGCAAATTGACTATAAATTCTTGGCAGGCAAGGACCATGATTTTCATTGCTATTCTTTCCTAATTATTAAAAATATCTCAAAATACCCACTTTGGTACCGTGTTTAGATTTATATGATAGATTTGCTTTCCCCAAATGCTGTACTTCTTTTACCACCAGGACTCTGCGTCCAATTTATCTGGAACATTCATCTCATCCTTCAAGAAATAGACATTAAAAATATGGTTAAAAGATATTATGAGAAACTTTGATAATAAACTTGACAGCTTACATGAAATAAACACATTCCTTGACAATCACACCTTACCAAAGCTGACACAAAAAGAAAGAGAAAATATGAATAGCTCTATATTTATCTTAGAAATTGAATCTATAAATAAAAATATTTCCACAAAGAAAATTCTAGGTCCAGATGGCTTCATCTGTGAGCTCTTTTAAATACATAAGGATGAAATAACATCCATTCTACACAAAACCTTTCAGAGAACAGAAAAAGTCCAGGTTGACCATGATACCAAAATCTGCAAGGGCATTAAAAGATAAACAAATTAAACATCAAGTTCACTTATCAGGTACAAAATCCTGAACAAACTGTTTGCAACTAAATTTAGTAATGTATAGAAAAGGAAAATACATTATGATAAATTTGGGTTTATCCTAGGAAGGCAAAGTTGGATTAATATTAGAAAATCAATTCACAGAATTAACTGCATTAACAGATTAAATATTAAATCATCATATGATCCTTCCAATAGATGCACAAAAAATGATCAGATAAATTTCAATGTTCATTTTGTGGGAAAAAAAAAACAAAAACAAAACCTTTAGCAAACTAGGAATATGAAGAGACTTTCATAACCCATAAAAAATTCATAGCAAATAAACTTTATGATGAAACGTTAAAAGCTCTGCCTGGGAGCGGGGGGGGGGGGGGGGGGGGGGGGAGTGGGGGGGGCGGCGGGGGCGGCGGCAGCGGGAGGCCACTCCCCGGCCAGAGCCTCCTGGACTTCTTTTTTTCCCTCCCCCCCTTCCCCACCCCCAGCTGCCTCCCTTTCCTTAAGGAAGGGTTTTTTTCTCTCTCCCTCCCCCACACCGTAGCGGCGCGGGAGCGGCGGGGGCGGCCGAGTTTTCCAAGAAATAGCTTCACCAAGAGGTCCAGTGACAGGCAGAGGTCCGATGCTAAGAGCCCCAGCACCAGCAGCGGTAGTTCGGATGTGGACCAGCGAGACCCAGTCGCTCCAGAACCTGAAGAACAAGAAGAAGGAAAACCTTCTGCCACCCAGCAGAAGAAAAACACCAAACTCCCTAGCTAAACCACTGCTAAGTTATCCACTAGTGCTAAAAGAATTCAGAGAGAGCTAGCTGGAATAACCCTTGATCCTCCTCCCAACTGCAGTGCTGGGCCTAAAGGAGATGACATTTATGAATGGAGATCGACAATGCTTGGTCCACTGGGTTCTGTATATGAAGGTGGTGTGTTTTTTCTGGATATCACATTTTCAACCAATTATCCAGCTAAACCACCAAAGGTTACTTTCCCCACTAGGATCTATCACTGCAACATAAATAGGGAGTTATCTGCCTGGACATCCTTACAGACAACTCGAGTCCTGCTTTGACTATTTCAAAGGTTTTGCTGTCAATTTGTTCTCTTTTGACAGACTGCAACGCTAGGCATCCTCTGGTTGGAAGCATAGCCCTTCAGTATTTGACCAACAGAGCAGAACATGACAGGATAGCCAGACAGTGCACCAAGCGATAGGCAACATAATTCACATAATTTGCATGCAGTGTGAAGGAGCAGAAGGCATCTCCTCACTGTGCTGCACATCTTTATAGCCTTTACAATATGGACTTCTGTATATACGTTATACTGATTCTACTCTCTGCTTTTGTCCTTTGGAGACAGGGAGACACCCCAAAAAGGTAAATGCTATCAAGAGTAGAACTTTGTAGCAGTAGATGAGTTATGTTTAAAACGCCTACTTGCAAGTCTTGCTTCTTTGGGATATCAAAATGTATTTTGTGATGTACTAAGGATACTGGTCCTGAAGTCTACCAAATATTATAGTGCATTTTAGTCTAATTATTATCTGTATGAAGTTATAAAAGTAGTTATAGATGACTAGGAATTATGTCATTTATATTAAACCCAGATCTATTTCTGAGTATGTGGTTCCTGCTTTTGTAAAAAATGTTTTACCTTTTACTTTTGTCAGTGTGTAATGAAAGGATTTCCTTTTACCCTTTGTAGCTCAGAGAGCACCTGATGTATCATCTCAAACACAATAAACATGTTCCTGAAAAAAAAAAAAAAAAGCTCTCCTTGGGAGTCAGGAACAAGATGCCAGTGCATATTATAATTTCTATCAGCGTTTTAGTGGAAGTTCTAGCAAGTTCAAGGAAACAAACTAAATGCATAAAGACTGCTATGAAAGAAACAAACTTTCATAATTCACAAATATGTTATTATGATTTTAGCATCTATGTTCATGAGTACATTTGCACTGTCATTTTTCATCCTCATTCCTGTAAAGTTTAATCAAGTTTATTATAGTTTCATAAACTTTTTCAATACTCTGGTATACTTTTTTTTATGTAGCCATGTCTCTTATTTTCTGATGCCTTTTTCTTTTTTTTTTCCAGATCTCTGTTGGAGTGTAATTGCTTTTCAGTGTTGTATTAGTTCTGTTGTACAATAAAATGAATCAGCTATATTTATATATATATCCCCATATCCCCTCCCTCTTAAGCCTCCCTCCCACCCTCCCTACGCCACCCCTCTAGGTTGTCACCAAACATTGAGTTGATCTCCCTGAGCTATGCAGCAGCTTCCCACTAGCCATCTATTTTATACTTGGTAGTGTATGTATGTCAATGCTACTCTCTCACTTCATCCCAGCTTCCCCTTCCCCCCCGTGTCCTCAAGTCTGTTCTCTACATCTGCATCTTTATTCTTGTCCTGCCACTAGTTTCGTCAGTACCGTTTTTTTAGATTCCATATATATATATTAGCATATCATATTTGTTTTTCTCTTTCTGACTTACTTCACTTTATATGACAGGCTCTAGGTCCATCCACCTCCCTACAAATAACTCAATTTTGTTCCTTTTTATGGCTGAGTAATATTCCGTTGTATATATGAGCCACATCTTCTTTATCCATTTATCTGTCCATGGACATGTAGGTTGTTTCCATGTCCTGGCTATTGTAAATAGTGCTGCAATGAACATTGTGGTACATGTATATTTTTGAATTACGGTTTTCTCAAGGTATATGCCCAGTAGTGGGATTGCTGGGTCATATGGTAGTTCTATTTTTAGTTTTTTAAGGAACCTCCATACTGTTCTCCATAGTGGCTGTACCACTTTACATTCCCATTACATTCTGATGCTTTGACATTAGGCGGGTCTTGCTGCTTCCAGAGGGACTGCCCCCCCACCCCCCACCCCACCCCCACCTTCACCCCTGCCACCAGGGTTAGCTAATTCCCAAAGATGGTAAACAACTCACCCCTGAGGGTGCCTTTCAAATGTAAACCAATCCAGAGCCCACATACCTAACTCCCTTCTTTATCAGGCTTTCACATCCCAGGACACTATCCACCTGCCCCCATCACTCCAGGGTCAGATACCAAACACCTAAGGACAGCTCCTATGCCCCAGAGCCTCTTGAAATTATTCAGATGAACCAATCTTAAACCTGTGTATCCTGCCTCACCCATTCTTTTGCCCATTGTGGCAAGAAGCCACAATAAAGGTTCTCGCCACAGTTTCCCCCTCTCCTCTGCCTTCTGACCAACGCTGGCGCTTGCTCATGTGCCCCCCGCCCCCCCCCCCGTCGTGTGCCACGCCCCTTCTGCTTGTGATCCATGAGTATAACAAACTATCTTTTCGATGGCCAATTTATCTCCTGATCGGTTGACCTTGCCATAACTAAGCAATAATAAAACCTGTTGTTTTAAAATATATATAATTAGAATTATTTGTAGAACTTGCCAGTAAGCTCTACAAATAGCCTGAATGTTTTCTTTGTGGGGAGATTTTTAACAATAAATTCTTTAATATTTATAGAGTGATTCAGGTTTTCTATTTCTCCTCCAGACAGTATTGAGTAAGATCGTTCCAGTAATATGTTGCCTTAGCTGCATCCCCCAAGCTTTAGTATGGAGTCTTCTTATTTTCTAAATATTTTGTTTTTCTAATTTTTTTTTCATTTCCTAACACTGTTTTTCCTAAATATTTTCTAATTTCCGCAATTACTTTCTCTACACTGTAGCCCTAGAAAGTTTCATCCAGTATCTTGACTTTAAATACCTCCTTGGGGCTTCACTGGTGGCGCAGTGGTTAAGAATCCGCCTGCCAGTGCAGGGGACACGGGTTTGAGCCCTGGGCCAGGAAGATCCCACATGCCTCAGAGCAACTAAGCCCATGTGCCACAACTACTGAGCCTGTGCTCTAGAGCCCATGAGCCCCAACTACTGAGCCCATGCACCACAACTACTAAAGTCCGAGCGCCTAGAAACCTGTGCTCCACAACAAGAGAGGCCACCGCAATGAGAAGCCCAAGCACCACAAGGAAGAGCAGCCCCTGCTCGCTGCAACTAGAGAAAGCCCGAGTGCAGCAACAAAGACCCAACGCAGCCAAAAATTTAAAAATTTAAAAAAAAAAAACCCACACCTCCTCTATGTTAGTAATTTCAATTATGTATCCTCAGCTCCTAAGATATAGGGCTGCAAATCGAACATACTACTTCATATTTGCATCTGAACATAAGTATTCTCACACTGAATTTCAAACAACAAATGTGATCTCTAGTCACAGCAGGCTCTCTCACAGACGCCTTATTTCCAACCACCCAGTTGTCAGAATGAAGAGGTGTCATGGTTCCTTCCTCCCTTCAGCCTCACGACTCACACCCACGAGCCCCATCAACCCTAACCTCACAGCACATCCCTTGTGGGTTCACGTTCCTTCCCCTCCACTCAGCCTAAACCACTGTCCTCCCTCACCAAGGCCTCCCAACTGGTTTCCCTGCTTCTCCTCTTTCTACCCACAAATCAGTCTCCACAGAGCAGCCAGAATCCTGGAACGGATCCTATCCCTCCCCTGTTTACAATCTCCAAGTGTCGCCCATCAACCTCAGAATAAAATCCATACTCCTCTTTACCAAAGGCCACAGAACTGGCCCTTGTCCACCTCCCCTTGCATTACTTCTCCCTTTCATTTCAAGTTTCAGCCGCACTGACCTTCTACCTCTTCCTCCAAAGGCCTTAGGGCTTTTGCTCCAGTGTTTCCCCCCAACCTGGAATTTTCCTTCCGGCAGAATCTTCCTGGCTCCTGTATCACCAACTCAGGCAAGCCTTCCTTGGCCACGTGGTCTAAAGTAAACCCTTCCCCTGCAGCCCCCTTCCCTTATTATCAATACATTATTCTATTTTATTCTATTTTTTCTATTTTATTTTATTTTAGTTATTCCATTGTACTTATTGCAGCCTGAAATTGTCTCTGTTTCTTCTTGGTTTACTTTCCGATCGTCTGTTTCCTTGAAAGCCAGAAATCCATCTGATTTTCATTGCTGGAGCCTAGGAGAGTACTTGACACACAATAGGCACTCATCATCATTGTCTGAGTGAAGAACAGATGGGCACAAGAATATGCCATGGGCCATGGCAGGTATTTGAGAAAGCAGTTTGGGAAAATAGTGAGCAGGCCATGCCCCTTAGAGCCAAGGTCACTTAGGGGATAGTGGGGAGCTGAGCCTGTAGGGAGCCCTGAGCGCCCAGTGGGAGAGCCAGGCAGGCTGGAGCATAAAGAGCATCCACACTATTTGTTTCTCCAGCCCTTGAACTGAGACTCAACGTCGGGCTGAAGGCTTGCCATGAATTTGCCTCTTGCGTCACCTAGGCTACGGGCTTCAAATCAACAGAGAGTATTGTAATGAGTGACTATTTTAAATTCTAGAGAGAACCAAAAATGCAATTCTATTCTTCCTTAAAATCAGAGAAGACATCTTAGAAAATGAGGTGTTTGAGACACAGATCACTAAGCATCAATTTGGGCATTATCTGAATTCTGACACCACACGCGAAAACAATTTTAACTCCACTTAAAAAGATGTCAAATTCAGGCAGTTTTACAACAGGAAATGGGAAAAGGTTAAGGCCTTAACATGATTCAGGTGTCATTTGATATATATACATAGGAAATTAGGTCAGTTAAAATAATTTTCTTAATCAAGAAATTTACAGCTCGGTATAAAATGATGTTCAATCCATCTTAACCAGAGTTCCTACTCATTCATGTTTCTTAACATTACTCTTCACTGATCACTTAAAAGCTACAAACAATGGAAAGTTCGAAGAAGACCTCTGTACTTATTTCACTAACATTTTAATGCTGGTAAAATTTAAACCATTGAATGCAGCTATTTTCATGGAGAAAAATGCAGTCTGCAATTAAAATGTGGGTGACTGGTATCACACAGGAAGGATTCATTAGGATCAAAGTTCCTTGGTTCATGAAACAAACTCATTTAAGGGAATAAGTCAGAAAAGTGTGGGTAAACCTCAACGGTTTTGCGATTTATTTATAAATATCTGTGCAAGTATTTAAGACCCAACTCAAATATCACTTCCAGGTGACTATTTACCTTTTCCTCTCCTGTTTTCCAGTGTATAAATCTCCACGCTTATGCATATTTCCTTAGAGAAGAGACATCTCCTCCACTCAACTTTTGGCTTCATAAAGACAGAAGTCCTCTGTTGTCAGGGTTGAATCCCCAGGCCCTGGCATAGTCTCATGCTTTCAAGAAAGGTTTATTGACAAAGTAAAATAATCAAGGGCCTCCTATTTATGTATTAAGTCATTGTTGCTTTAATAGTAATTAAAAAAAAAAACAAAAAACCTGACCTGCCCCTGCCCTCCAAAACCTTATGTTTTTGGTTTTTGTTTTTTATAAATTTATTTATTTTTGGCTGTGTTGGGTCTTCGTTGATGTGCACAAGCTTTCTCTAGTTGTGGTGAGCGGGGGCTACTCTTCGTTGTGGTGCGTGGGCTTCTCATTGCAGTGGCGTCTCTTGCTGCGGAGCACAGGCTCTGGACACACGGGCTTCAGTAGTTGTGGCACTAAGGCTCAGTGATTATGGCTCGAGGGCTCTAGAGCACAGGCTCAGTAGTTGTGGCGCATGGGCTTACTTGCTCTGCAGCATGTGGGATCTTCCCAGACCAGAGATTGAACCTGTGTCCCCTGCCATTGGCAGGTGGATTCTTAACCACTGTGCCACCAGGGAAGTCCCAAGAACCTTATGTTTTGATTGTGGGGTTTAAAGAGGCAAAGGGTTTGTTTACTAGTTACTGATCTGACTTCACCCACCCAGTTTGTTGAGAGTTTAATAGCAGCCTGCCTGTATTTTTTTCTAATACAAAGGGTTTATACTCCAAATACAGTCATCATCATAAAAAATCAAGGAATTGTGTCACATCATATTAACACTATTCTTAATGTTCTCTTCAAAACTAAGGAAAAACATCCATAAGATTCCAAACTGTTTCCTAAAGAAAAGACCTGATTGAAGAAATGTCTCAGACCATGCCTGGCATATTTTATAAAGAAAGGAAAATTTTAAATATAACATGCGAAAGTCACTATATTAATTTCCTTATAAAATATATCTAGTAAAGAGCTGCTTCTAGGCATAACTTATACATTTAATATGTTCAGCTATAAATCAAAAGCACTCACCATGGGGGTGTTTCTATTGAAATTGTCCAACTCCCCATTAATTTTACTGACTGGAATTTCAGTCGAAGATTAAGCAGTTAATTTTTCAAGTAGTAACACAAATTCTCTTTTCTCTTAAGGAAAATGGTGAGAGAAGAGTGTTTCCCACATTTCCCGCCTAAGAGTAGAGACAAAACAGTTTGATTGTATTCAATTGCAAAGACAGTGCTCCCATTTGGCTAGGTTTTTTTGGTTTTTTTGTTTGCTTTGTTTTCTTAAATCACCTATACACGTAGTATAGAAGTTGAGAGTTTTCTAATGCAAGGAAATTATAAAATATATATTTTTAATGGGCAAAATCTACTATACTAAAAATATAAAAGCTATGCCATGTGTGAAATAAGTGTAATTTGAAATATGAGGGTCCATTATCCCCCTAAGAACATGCACACCTATCACAGGTCAGGTTTTGGGTTTTGGTTTAGGTAATATGAGCCCTATAGTGGTCGTCACACTCTGTCACCCAAAATGTCACACAATAAAAGTGTATGGTAACTCACCTTCCCAATGGGAATTAGCCCTGTTCTCCAACTCTGATTTTATAAGCAGACCTCAGTCTACTGTTTTAAAGAGCTACTGTAAGGGTGAGTCAAAAATTATCTGCACTCGGTTATATTAAAGCTTCTGTTGGCCGCACAGTCTTATCAGTGCTTTCCTTTCAAGGCTACTGTCTCCCTAGTCACTGCTGTGCTGGTGTGAACGTGTTACATCAGTTCATTTGTAACTGTGGTGCGAGCAAAAATGGATGTCCCACTTGTGATTTTCACAAAAGAAGAGCAGTGAGCACTGATTTGTTTTTTGTGGTCCGAGCGTGTGCACATCTGCACACTTCTGCCCACACAGTTGACACTCTGCAAAAACTTCTTTTTGAGGTGTTAAAGCATCCTTCCTATAGTCCTGATCTTGCTCCCTTGGACTTTCACCTGTTTGGTCCCCTGAAAGCAGCCCTACGAGGACAAAGTTTCACTTCTGATGAACAAGTGAAGACAGTGGTGCATTCATGGCTTGCAGCTCAGCCTAAAACATTTTTTAATGAGGGAATACAAAAGCTTGTTGACAGATGGACAAAGTATACTGAAAAGCAAGAGGATTATGTCAAAAAGTGATGTATTTGTCTTTTATAAAAGTTAAAGTAAATTCTACAGCCAGAGTGCAGATAATTTTTGACTCACCTTCATTTATTTCCCACCAGACAATCTAAAAATTTATTGTGAGCTTATACACCATATGAAACTTCAAGTTAGCTCTTTCCTGATTCCAATAACCATCAAGCACCTTTTAAACACTGTTTACTAAATTATTAATCTCCTGTTTTTAACATGGGCTTTTCTAAATTGTTTTCCTAAATCCTGGGAAAAGCACTCCAAAACGATATCTTGTGGAAAGAGAGCACAAAAATACAGCATACTCACAAAACACGTAAGTTTTTGTACTCTACTTTCAATTTATTCAAAATATACTGTTCTCTCCCAGTTAAAGGAGAAAATGATTACATATTCAGTTATCTTGAAATAATTAAAAGGTCATCAATTTCCTGTCATGGAAGTGATATGGTTTAATTACATTCTATAAATGTATTGACCAGGCCATGGGGAAGACTATCCCACTGAGAGGTTATTATCTTAACAACAAACTGACATCCATTGAGTGGGATATAAATGTGTACGTAGAGATTTGTATATATGTGTGGATTTTAAAATGACTAATCTCAATAAAAGTTCTAAAATAAAATAAAATAAAATAAAATATAAAATAAAATGACTGTAGATTTGGGATTAGCAGATACAAACTACTGTATGTAAAATGGATAAACAAAAAAGTCCTACTGTATAGTACAGGGAACTACATTCAATATCTTATAATAACCTCTAATGAAAAATAATATATATATATATATATGTATAACTGAACTGCTTTGCTATACACCTGAAACTAACACAATATTGTAAATTAACTATATTTCAGTTTTTAAAAAAAGAACCAAATAAACATAGCAGGATTTAACTGAAATAACAAGAGAAAATAAACAATAAAATTGCATTTAGGGCAATTGTATTGAGGTTAATTAAGGTTTAGTTTACTACCTAGAGTCCTCAAGTCAAATACCATCTGGACTGACAATTTAGGGTGAGAAGTAAAGATTCAAGAGTTCAAAATACAGGTAAGTCAGTTGAAAAAAGCAAAGGATTAGAGTAAAAAAAAAAAAGACTATAGAGTCTCTGAGTGGTAAAACTGGTTGGAACCAGAGAGAATTTAAGATTTGCTCATATTTTTCTACGAGAAAATAAAATACTTATTCATATAAATACAGAATTAAATTATATTAATATATACAAACTTTCCCCTTGCAAAGACTTTCATCCCATCAGACTAACTATTGAAATTGGGCAAAGAAAATGGCCAATAAAAATGACAATTAAATAGAACATCCCTCAAGGTAATCATATTTGCAGTTTCCCCTAATCTATCCTAAAACAGTTAAAAGGAATAAGTCCTAAGTGTATGGAAAGCTGAAGGGTTCATTCTGTTATCACCCAGTCATATGTCTACACCAGCTGGGAAAACTCTTCACAGTAAGTAGTGTGGAAAAACTCCATCGACTAGATAGAATGTCAAACTGTAGTATTTCTACCCAGAATTTTTTTTACAACAAGTAGTAGCATACAGTAGTTTCCAATATAGAGGATTTCTTCAAAGTGAGGTCAATTAAAATCTTAACACACTGTTATTAACACATGGATTAATAATTCACAAAACAGATTTTTCTGGTCTCTCACGCCACATCAATCCAAGCTTGAAACTTACCAGATTGCTTGGATTCCTCTACAAATGCTGTTCCTGCTTCCTTCATCTGAGCCTGTGAACTGGCTGTCTGTTTCCTGGATGCCAACCCTCCCTCTCTCCCCCACCCCACCTGGTAAACAGACTCAACTCAAAGATCAAAGTTCTTAGTAAAGCCCCTGAAGGCGGGCATTTCCTCCACTATTTACAGTATTTACCTCTAGCCATGCCTTGGTTATGCAAGGCAGACCAGTAAATGGAAATTACATCAGGATCCAGCTCCCTGTGTAGTCACTTACCGGCTTTGTGATCCTGAAGAAGGTTCCCAACCACCCAAGCCTTGAGCTCCTCATGTGTAAAATCGGGATAATGACACAAAACTAAAAAGCCTTACAACAACTAAAAGGGAGAACTTGTGAAAAGCCCAGCACAGTGCATGGCTCTCAGAAGCACTCAGCAAATAGTGCCCCCACCCTCATGCCTCCACAAATCCTATCCCCCTCCAGGGTTCCTTCCTATAACCCTCAAGCCCATCAGAGTGGGGACCCCAGGGACAATGCATCCTACATTAGGTCAGCACCCTGCTTGCTGCTCCTGAAGCCCTATGTATACATGAAGTTTCCTCTGTCATAGCCTTCTCCTCCCCACCTGTCTCCCCAACTGACCCTAGCTTCCGACACAGAGATTGTGACTCACATTATCTGGGGTGGGGTCTGCAGTTGAGTATTTTTTAAGTTTTTAACGTTTTTTAAACATTTTTATTTTATATTGGAGTATAGTTGATTTACAGTGTTGTGTTAGTTTCAGGTATACAGCAAAATGATTCAGTTATACATATATATATATACATATATATATATATGTATATATATATATGTATTTATATATTCTTTTTCAGGTTCTTTTCCTATATAGGTCATTAAAGAATATTGAATAGAGTTCCCTGTGCTACCCAGTAGGTCCTTGTTGATTATTTTATATATATTAATGTGTATCTGCTAATCCCAAGCTCCTAATTTATCCCTCCCCTCAATCTTTCCCCTTTGGTAACTATACATTTGTTTTCTATATCTGTGAGTCTGTTTCTGTTTTGTGTTTTGTGTTTTTTTGGGGGGGGGATATTAATTTTATTTTTTTAATTTTTATTTTATATTGGAGTATATTTCACTTGCAATGTTGTGTTAGTTTCAGGTATACAGCAAAGTGATTCAGTTATACTTGTACATCTATCTACTATTTTTAAGATTCTTTTCCCATATAGGTTATAACAGAATACTGAGTAGAGTTCCCTGTGCTAGACATAAGTCCTTGTTGATAATCTACTTTATATATAGTAGCACGTATATGTTAATCCCAACTCCCTCAAGCCCTACGTATACACAAAGTTTCCTCTTGTTACAGCCTTCTCCTTATCTCTCTCCCCAGCAGATTCCAGTTTCTGACACAGAGGTTGTGATTCACATCATCCAGGGTGGGGTCTGCCATTGAGTACTTTTTTTAAACTCCTAGGGATTATTCTAATACGCAACCAGGATTGAAATCCAATCCGCCACATCCCTCCGTGATCCCTCCTGCTAATGGAGTCCCTCTCCAAATGTATCATAATTGTTTGTTTCCTAGATGGCAACACCCTTCAAGGCCAACACTGATGTTCCATTCTTATTCAAATCAATAGAAACTTAACACATCGAGCATTTTGCAAACCCTCAAAATCTTAATAAATAAATAAACGAGTAAAATGTTGGATAAATGGCTCCTCTTAACTTTTTTGGAGAATGTGTATAATATTTCTCCTACTCACAAAGATATTGGAAAAGTAAATCAATTTTTGTTTTAAAAAGCATATGTTTGGGGAGGATGAATTGGGAGACTGGGATTGACATATATACACTATTGATACTATATATAAAATAGATAACTAATGAGAACCTGCTGTATAGCCCAGGAAACTCTACTTGGTACTCTGTGGTGATCTAAATCGGAAAGAAATCCAAAAAAAGAGGGGATATATATATATAGATATATATATACATGTAGCTGATTCACTTTGCTGTACAGCAGAAACCTGACACAGCAGTGTAAAGCAACTAAACTCCCATAAAAAAATAAAAAACAAAAAGCATATGTATAAATAAATACGTACAGTGTAAAGCAATAGCATTGCCAAATTCCAATAATACATGTTTATATTCACTTTACAATAATAAAGCTGAAAGTAGGAATGTTTCGTGAAAATATATCAATTTAGTCATTCAAACGTCTTTCTTGAACTCATTCTTTTTAATTTGCTGGAAATCTTGGAAATAACTTCTATTAAGTAGAATTCATGGCCACAGTGACTTTGAGCTCAGCTCACAGAGACTGATAGATGTCGAGCTAAACAGCATCTTGCTTGTGAATAAGACTTACACATGAAGCTATGGCCCCAGAAGAAAAAGGATCATGTGTGCAGTCAGTGCAGCTCCTGAACCCGGAGGTGGATCAAATTTGAAAAAATGGAACACAACCAGAATCCACTCTCTAAGCATCATTCCTCAGGCAAGTCTTGGACAGCCCCAACTCTGATCCCCTCAAAAGGGACAATTCTTCATCCTTGAACAGTGTCCTGGATGAGTCTATTATTGCCTTTAGGATATGGGGAATAGCAGTATTCATTCCCAACTGAGTTCTTGACAAATTACCACAAACTTAGAGACTCCAAAAAATGAAAGCAAAAACACTCCACAGATATATTCTCTACCAGTTCTGGAGGTCAGATGTTCAGAATGAGTCTTGAGGGGCTAAAATCAAGGTGTCAGCAGGACCAGTTCCTTCTGGAGGCTCCAGAGGACAAGGTGTCCCCTTGCCTCTTCCAACTTCTGGTGGCTCCTGACAGCATGACTTCAATCTCTGCCTCTGCAGTCTCATCACATCCTCCTCTACTGTAGTGAAGTCTCCCTTTGCCTCCCCCTTAGACTTACATTTGGGGCCATCTGGATAATTCAGGATAATCTCTGCATCTCCAGATGCTTCACTTAATCATATCTGCAAAGTTCTTCTTGCTGTGGAAGGTGACATTCACAGGTTCTGGAAATTAGGACGTGGACATCTTTGGAGGTCATTATTCAGCCTGTACAGATACATAACTAGATGAAAGTAACATCTGTCCACAAATAATTATAATTCAAGGCAGCACGTAATGATGCTCTAAGAGAAGTACAGGTAAAGTCATGCAGGAGTAAGAGAGGGAATAAGTTCTTTCTACTAAGAAGGGTCAGGAAAGGCTCTGTGGACTGTAGGACTTGAAATGGTCTTGAGCAGTGGGAAGAATTTGGGAAAAATAAAACTCAAAATATGTCAGTAAAAAAGTCAAAAATCAATACTCATTCTTCCTGTGGTGTGCACATACACACACACAATAAAATAAACCAAAACACCTTTATGAAAAAGAATGATATTGGGAGTATTCTGGACCAGTCAGCCAAAGGTATAAATTGATACCAGTGGTATCAATTGTGATCAATGGTATAAACTGAAATTACGTAAAATATTGAAATTTCTGGAACAAGGTTAAACTGAAATCTACAAAACACAATAATCAAGGGACTGGCTATCGTATTGTATATATGTGTAATGTATGGTAAAAGAAATATTTTAAATAAATGAGAAAGGGGTAAGTCATTTCATAAATAAATCCCCCCAGAACAATTTATTATTTGATAAAAAAAAAAAAAGAATCTATTTAGATTCTCACCTAAAATCATTCACCAAAATAAAATCCAAGGGAACTTTAAAATTAAATATAAAATATCAATATATAAAAAATCAAAAAGAAAATTCTTTTAAATTTACCATCACTGAAGGAGTTACAATTTACTACAAGTAAGATGAAAACATTATTATATGTTACTAAGTTTAAATTTTAAGCTTCTTTTCAATCAAAATAAATAAATAGAACAAACATAAAAGCAAACATCATATTTGGGGAAAAATAGTCACAGGAAGTACTACAGAGACAAAGCACTAATATCTCTACATATAAAAAGCTAATCAAATTGAACTTTAAGATACTGAAGCTCCAATGGATAAACTGACAGAAGACGTGAATAGGCAATTTCTAAAAGGAAATATAACTAATCAACAAAGTGTGGGAAATGCTTTCCTTCACTAGTAATCAAGTAATGGTACATTAAAATAACAATGAAGTAACCTTTGACCCCATCAAATTAGCAAAGATTTTTTTAAAAAATAATAATTTCCACTGCTGATAAGGGGACTGTGAAAAAGGTACTCTCAAATATTGCTGATATTTTGGTATAGTCCTTTCGGAAAGCAATTTGGCAAAGAGCCTTGTAATGTTTATGCTCTCTAACTCATAAGTCCACTTTCAAGAATGGAGCCTAAGAAAATAATTCTGAATATTGAGAAGCACTATTTATAAAAGCAAAAGAAAAAAATCAGAAATAATCGAAATACCATATACGAACATAATTTTTACATAAATTATGTATCTTCATTTCATTAATTATAGTGTAACTTTTAAAAATTATATTTCTAAAGAACATACAATATACGGAAAACATAAGCATTATAATGTTAAATGAGAAAAAGGAGGATAGAAATAGTATATACATGATCTTTCCATTTAGAATGAAAACAAATAGAATAAAGATTAGATATGAATACAAAAAAATATTGAGTGTCTGTCTTTGGATAGTGAAATCATGGATGAAATAGATGATAGATAGATAGATATTTGTTTTAATTCAAAGACCGTCTTATTATAAGATATCCTTTTGTTGTCATTGTCAAACTCTTACAGTGTGTCACATAAAGCTTTATTCAAAATTAATTTTTAAATACCCCAAATTAAACTTTTTTTCCTACTGAAGATTTTAAGGAAATAAAATTTTTCCATTTTTTTAAAATAAAAACTAACTTTTGTTTTTAATGTTTTTGTTGTTGTCGGTATGTAAATAACACAAGAATTATAGATTTAGAATTTCCCTCAAGAGAATACCCAGACCACTTCCCTTCTAAGACAATAGCTATCTGGTACAGCATTTTAAATCTCCATCGATTATACTATAACCCTCATAAAGTGTTTCCACTTGCTCATAACTTCTCCCATAAGCTCTGAAATTCAAATAAGTGATAAAGTTTTTAAAACATTCTAATTTAGCTTTTGACATATACCTACCTAGAGATAAAAGCTAAGTTAATTTCATGTTTTTAAAAAGACACCCAAATATTATATGTGGTTCTCATCTCATTAGCAATTAATTTTTAAACTGTTTGCTCATTGAAGGTAACGTGCAAATCATTTTAAGAAATGATTTTTCAAATCGTTTTAAGAAATTCATCAAATGACTCCCCATTGTTGGATTTGGCAAACATGGAGTTTGAGGTTGAGGGAAGGAAAGGATACAAGTCCAAAAGTTCAGAAAATTTGGGAGCCAGAAACCAGTGATCCAGCAAGATGCCTGGTCACATCCAGAACCCAGGAGCCACTTGGCACTGGGAACCAAATGCAGCCTTCTGTCTTGAAAACCAGACCTGGGATGCAGCCAAGAATGGGGCCTGCCTTGGGGGTTTTTAGGAAAAGTAACGTTCCTGCATCAGTCCCGCATCCTCTCTTGCTGGAGATCTCCCCTCTGCTGTGCGGGGGGCCAGCCCTGCAGACCAGCATCCAGGCCCTCTGGCCAATTAAGTAACCTCCCTCCCGTGGACCAGGAAAGGAACCCCAGTGAAACAGGACATTGCCTTTAGGACATGAGGATACCTTGAATATCTCCCTGAACTTCTCTTGCCTGGTTTGTAGCTATGTTGTATCAGGCAGAGACTGTGACCTCCTGATACACAGTGTCTAGACAGTATGACATCCAAACCACATCAGCAGGCCTCATCTCATCATCAAAAATGTCAACATTCTGGAATTATACTGTCTGGAATTGTAGCCACGAGCCATATAAAGCCATTTAACTTTAACTTTAAATTTATTAAAATTAAATAAAATTAAAAATGCAGTTCCTCTGTTGCATAAGCCATGCAGCCACAGGTGCTGGTGGCTACCATCTCGGAGAACACAGGTATACACCAGTCCCACCATTGCAGAAAGGCTCACAGAACAGCGCTGTTTCAGAACATACTGGTTCTAGCAGGGAGTCAGCGGGGGGCCTACTTTCCTCATTTCTAAGACAGTAAAACTTAGAGGATCTGACTTGGGGGAAAAAAAAAACAGGGAAGAAGCTCGAAAGCTGTTAACGTTTAATTAATTAATTAAAATTTACCTTCCGCCCCCCTCTGTATAACATAAACCCCCGACTGTGGTCAGCGGTTACATGCAGACTTTGTCATTTTGCTTACTGACCACACATTTTCATTGATCAATCCTAAATTGGATTATTGTTAGTTTTAAAAGCGCCTGAGCAGCAGAAAGTGGCCGTGGTGGCAGGCAAAGGGGAGATTGATAGCAGAATAAACAGGGAAAGTGACAAGATTGGAGGGTGCATTGATCACTGTCAGCGGGTCCGTGGTCAGCTGTCTGCCCTTTAGTGCCCAAAGTAAACATCAGAATAATGTTTAGACAAACACATTTGATTTTTGAGGTAATGGGTATGTCAACTAAATGACAAACCTTAGAAAGGTCAAAGGGATAGCCATTTTTCAGACTCTTGCAACCATTAATCGTTGATTTTGGTAACAGTACGCTTGTAGGCAGAGGGGGGAGAGAACGCCAGCTTGTGTGCGCTGTGTGGTGCTCCAGACAGACCTCTCCAGGATTCAGCTGGTTGTCAAAATAAAATGTTGTTGGAAGCGAAGAGTTCATCCTTTGAAAATGGCACACAGAATCTCAGTTGTCTAAAGACAATCTGAAATGTGACCATTTTAGTAATCCTTTGAAGGGACTCAGTCCATTAGCATCCACTACAATCATATTTATGTGGCCTGTTATCTATAATAAAAAAACACACACAACAAATGCATTGCTAATCATCCATTAGCCTCTAAAAAACTTATAACATTTTTCCAAACACAAGATATTACTAGTGAATCACAAGTACCCAAAACTATAATTTGGTACAATTCACCATTTACTCGGTCAATTTTAATGTGTGCTTTTTTTCCCCTTTGAAATATCATACATTAATTTTTACTTATGAGGCCCATCAGCACTGATGGTGACCATTCTGAGAGTCTCAAATTCAGCTGGTTTATCAGATCACACAAGGCATTCTTCTTTTGCCTGGAGGGATGTGACACAGGTGAAACAGATGGGATGGAATGTAGGTAGAAATATTCTTGACTCCACAAGGAGCTGAGCATGACCCTGCTTCTTACAGAAGAACATCATGGTGTCTGTTGTACTAACAGTTGCTACCTACATATCACAGTCTATAAATCTATTGAAATTACATCACTTGCCAAAATGTTAGGACCCTCTAAACTCATCAAGCACATCAATGTATGAGTATATAGGAAGTCAGAGAAATGTGAAACACATATTCGAGTTCTACCTATAAACACAAGTGCCATGGCATGGGGTGACATCACTCAGATAAAATAGTGCAATGAGAGGGAAGCATAAAACCCATGGGTGTCTATTTGCTTTGCTGTGTAAAATCCCAGCAAACTCACTGTGCAGCTTGCATACTTAGGAAATAAGTCTTTGACTACATCTGCAATGTGGGAGGTGTCTTAGTCAGCTTCAGTGCCATAGCAAAATACCTAGACTGAGTGGCCCAAACAACAAAAATTGATTTTATCACAGCTCTTGAGTCTAGAAGTCCAAGACCAAGGATCCAGCATGATCAGTTTCTGGTGGGAGGCAGCTGGCTTGTAGGCAGCTGCCTTCTCTCTGTGTCCTCACATGGTAGAGACAGAGGGAAAGAGAGATAGAGAGAGTACGAGCTCTTTAGAGTTCCTTTTAATAAGGGCACTAATCCCTTCATAAAGGCCCCATCCTCAAGACCTCATCTAAACCTAATGACCTCCTAAAGGCCCCACCTCCAAATACCATCACATGGAGGTCAGGGCTTCAACATATGAATGTGGGGGTACACAATCAGCCCATAGCAGGAGGCATGAAGTTATTAGCTTTCAGAGGTGGATGTTACTGATGTTCACCAATTTCTAGTTCTTATCTATTTCTAGTGACATCTTCATTACACTTCTCCATCCCTTTGGAATTAAGTTTGGCCATGTGATTAGTCATGGATAATGAAATATGAGTCATGTCACTTCCAGGTCAAAATATGTATCTGCTACTGCTCAGCTCTCCTATCATCTCTTACCCTATCAAGGTAAGCCCTGAGCCCCTTGTGATGGTGTCATATGTGGTATTCTAGTTACCACGCTGCAGAAGAACTGAACAGCTTAAAATATGCATTGACTTATATTCATGGATGCTGTGGGTCAGGAATTTGAATAGGATAAAAAGAGGATGACTTGTCAGTGCTCCACTATATCTAAGCCTGGGAAGTCAATGGTTAATGTCTAGAATCATCTGAAGTCTTGTACATTCACATATCTGGTGCTGACTGTCAGGTGCTAAGACTGCTGGGTGCTAAGACTGCTAAGACGGCCACCTGGAGTGTCCACTGCAGCCTCTCCAGGTGGTGAGGACTTGCTCACAAAGAACAACATCAAGGCACTCAGATTTCATACATGGCAGCCCAGGGCTCCAGCAAGGAAGACAGAAACTACATGGTCTTTTGTAGCCAGCTTAGAAGACATACATTACATCAGGCATATGCTATTAGTTGAAGTATCAATAAAGTGGCCCAGATTCAAAGAGAGGGAACACAGATACCCTCTTTCCATCAGAGGAGTGTCAAAGAATGTGTGTGCATGGTGGGGAGGGGACTTTTTAAAACTACCATTTAGGGTGTGGAGAACCTGTTTGAGGCAGAGCTCCACTGCTCTTCCACAGAACCATGTGGAATAATAATAAACTCCTACTGTGTTAAGCCACTGAGGTTTTGGCGGCATCTGTCCATGCCCAACCCAAATAAAATATCTCCTTAAGACCTCAAAGTGTGAATGAGCTTCCTCCATAAATGACAAATTAACCAAAACAGGAAAGACTTCTACACTAGGGGAATATAGCTCCAGTACTAAATTCATGCTCCAAAAGTAACCAGGTTATATAACTTCAAACCAACATTTCCCAAACTGTGTTTGTAGGAAAACAATATACATGTCCAATTTTTTTAGCAAGATATTGGAGGTCCACATTAAAGCCATGATAGAACATACCTGTCCCAGGGGCCCCAACTGCCTAAGGGGTCTGATCAGTCGCAACGCTAACCGTCAAACAATCCTCTCCTGAGTACCAAAAATGACTTTCTATAAAACTCATTCTAAACAACTAGAGAAAGAAGAACAAAGAAACCCCAAAGTGAGCAGAAGGAAAGAAATCATAAAGATCAGAGCAGAAATAAATGAAAAAGAAAGGAAAGAAACCATAAGAAAAATAAATAAAACTAAAAGCTGGTTCTTTGAGAAGATTAACAAAATTGATAAACCATTAGCCAGACTCATCAAGAAAAAAAGGGAGAAGATGCAAATCAACAGAATTAGAAATGAAAAAGGAGAAGTCACAACGGACACCTCAGAAATACAAAACATCATGAGAGACTACTACAAGCAACTATATGCCTATAAATTGGATAACCTGGAAGAAATGGATACATTCTTAGAAAAATACAATCTTCCAAGACTGAACCAGGAAGAAATAGAAACCATGAACAGACCAATCACAAGTACGGAAATTGAGGCAGTGATTAAAAATCTCCCAACACACAAAAGCCCAGGACCAGATGGGTTCACGGGCGAATTCTATCAAACATTTCGAGAAGAGTAACACCTATCCTTCTCAAACTCTTCCAAAATATTGCAGAAGGCGGAGCACTCCCAAACTCATTCTACGAGGCTACCATCACCCTGATACCAAAACCAGGCAAAGATGTCACAAAAAAAGAAAACTACAGACCAATATCACTGATGAATATAGATGCAAAAATCCTCAACAAAATACTAGCTAACAGAATCCAACAGCACAGTAAAAAAATCATACACCATGATCAAGTGGGGTTTATCCCTGGGATGCAAGGATTCTTCAATATATGCAAATCAATCAACGTGATACATCATATCAACAAATTGAAGGATAAAAACCATATGATCATTTCAATAGATGCAGAAAAAGCTTTTGACAAAGTTCAACATCCATTTATGATAAAAGCTCTCCAGAAAATGGGCATAGAAGGAAATTACCTCAACATAATAAAAGCCATATATGAAAAACCAAAAGCCAACATCGTTCTCAATGGGGAAAAACTGGAAGAATTCCCTCTAAGAACAGGAACAAGACAAGGGTGTCCACTCTCACCACTATTATTCAACATAGTTTTGGAAGTTTTAGCCACAGCAATCAGAGAAGAAAAAGAAATAAAAGGAATCCAAATTGGAAAAGAAGAAGTAAAATTGTCACTCTTTGCAGATGACATGATATTATATATAGAAAACCCTAAAGACTCTACCAGAAAACTGCTAGCACTAATTGATGACTTTAGTAAAGTAGCAGGATACAAAATTAATGCACAGAAATCTCTTACATTCCTATACACGAACAACGGAAGAGCAGAAAGAGAAATTAAGGAAACTCTCCCATTCACCATTGCAACAAAAAGAATCAAATACCTAGGAATAAACCTGTCTAAGGAGGCAAAAGATCTGTATGCAGAAAACTTTAAGACATTGATGAAAGAAATCAAAGACGACACAAACAGATGGAGAGACATACCATGTTCCTGGATTGGAAGAATCAACATCGTGAAAATGACTGTACTACCCAAAGCAATTTACAGATTCAATGCAATTCCGATCAAATTACCAATGGCATTTTTCACAGAACTAGAGCAAGAAATCTTGCGATTTGTATGGAAATGCAAAAGACCCCGAATAGCCAAAGCAATCTTGAGAAGGAAAAATGGAGTTGGTGGAATCAGGCTTCCTGACTTCAAACTATACTACAAGGCCATAGTGATCAAGACAGTATGGTACTGGCACAAAAATAGAAAGGATGATCAATGGAATAGAATAGAGAACTCAGAAGTAAACCCAAACACATATGGGCACCTTATCTTTGACAAAGGAGGCACGAGTATACAATGGAAAAAAGACAGCCTCTTCAATAAGTGGTGCTGGGAAAATTGGACAGCAACATGTAAAAGAATGAAATTAGAACACTTCCTAACACCATACACAAAAATAAACTCCAAATGGATTAAAGACCTACATGTAAGGCCAGACACTATCAAACTCCTAGAGGAAAACATAGGCAGAACATTCTATGACATCCATCAAAGCAACATCCTTTTTGACCCACCTCCTAGAATCATGGAAATAAAATCAAGAATAAACAAATGGGACCTCATGAAACTTAAAAGCTTTTGCACAGCAAAAGAAACCATAAACAAGACTAAAAGGCAACCCTCAGAATGGGAAAAAATAGTTGCCTATGAAACAACGGACAAAGGATTAACCTCCAAAATTTACAAGCAGCTCATGAAGCTTAATACCGAAAAAGCAAATAACCCAATCCACAAATGGGCAGAAGACCTAAATAGACATTTCTCCAAAGAAGACATACAGATGGCCAACAAACACATGAAAAGATGCTCAACATCACTCATCATCAGAGAAATGCAAGTCAAAGCCACAATGAGGTATCACCTCACACCGATCAGAATGGCCATCATCACAAAATCTGGAAACAACAAATGTTGGAGAGGGTGTGGAGAAAAGGGAACTCTCCTGCACTGTTGGTGGGAATGTAAGTTGGTACAGCCACTATGGAAAACAATTTGGAGGTTCCTTAAAAAACTACAAATAGAACTACCATATGATCCAGTAATCCCACTACTGGGCATATACCCAAAGAAAACCATAATCCCAAAAGAAACTTGTACCATAATGTTTATTGTAGCACTATTTACAATAGCCAGGACATGGAAGCAACCGAAATGCCCATCAACAAATGAATGGATAAAGAAGATGTGGCATATATATACAATGGAATATTACTCAGCTATAAAAAGGGATGAGATGGAGCTATATGTAATGAGGTGGATAGAACTACAGTCTGTCATACAGAGTGAAGTAAGTCAGAAAGAGAAGGACAAATATTGTGTGCTAACTCACATATACGGAATCTAAAAATGGTACTGATGAACTCAGTGACAAGAAGAAGGATGCAGATACAGAGAATGGACTGGAGAACTCGAGGTATGGGAGGGGGCGGGGGGTGAAGGGGAAACTGAGATGAAGCGAGAGAGTAGCACAGACATATATATACTACCAACTGTAAAATAGTCAGTGGGAAGTTGTTGTATAACAAAGGGAGTCCAACTCAAGGATGGAAGATGCCTTAGAGGACTGAGGCAGGGAGGGTGGGGCGGGACTCGAGGGGGGGGAGTCAAGGAAGGGAGGGAATATGGGGATATGTGTATAAAAACAGATGATTGAACCTGGTGTACCCCGAAAAAAATAAAAAATAAAAAAAATAAAAAATAAAAAAAGGGATGAGATGGAGCTATATGTAATGAGGTGGATAGAACTACAGTCTGTCATACATAGTGAAGTAAGTCAGAAAGAGAAGGACAAATATTGTGTGCTAACTCACATGTACAGAATCTAAAAATGGTACTGATGAACTCAGTGACAAGAAGAAGGATGCAGATACAGAGAATGGACTGGAGAACTCGAGGTATGGGGGGGGGCGGGGGGTGAAGGGGAAACTGAGATGAAGCGAGAGAGTAGCACAGACATATATATACTACCAACTGTAAAATAGTCAGTGGGAAGTTGTTGTATAACAAAGGGAGCCCAACTCGAGGATGGAAGATACTTTAGAGGACTGGGGTGGGGAGGGTGGGGGGGACTCGAGCGGGGGGGGGGAGTCAAGGAAGGGAGGGAATACGGGGATATGCATATAAAAACAGATGATTGAACCTGGTGTACCCCCAAAAAATAAAATTTAAAAAAAAAAAAACTCATTCTAATATAGTTCCACTCCAAACCCACAGTATGTTTGTATCTTTGTGTATTTCAATTCCTGCCTTTGGTCAACTTTGGTGCAGAGGAGATAGTATGGGATTGAGTTCTACTATTTGACCTGTTATTTCAAATAAATATGTCAAAGTAGAATTTTATGTCTTAAGTTAAACTAAAAGCTGGATGTGGCGATGGGGGAGCTACTGAAGACTTATTAGCAAAGACTAAGATCTGAAGTAGCATTTCCTTTGCCAGGGGAGGTAAGATGAGCACACAAAACCGTAATTAGTCATCTGATCATGTATGATAAGGACCTGAAGGCAAAGCACAGAAAAGCACATTATCAAAATCATAAGAAAGGAGATGAGACTTGGTTAAAGTAGAAGGAGATCGACAAAGACAAATATATGATATCGCTTATATGTGGAATCTAAATGAACCTAATTATAAAAAAGAAAGAGACTCACAGACATAGAAAAATATATATATACACACCCACACATATATATATACACAAATATATTCAGACATATATATGTATGTCTGAATCACTGTGCTGTACACCTGAAACTAACATGATATTGTAAATCAACTATACTTCAATAAAAAATAAATTTAGAAAAAGTAGAAGGAGATGGCTTTAGAGAGGGAACTGGGTTCAGCTTGTTTTTGAAGGAAAGACAGATTGGACTGCAAGGGGAGGAGAAAGAATTCACAGGATGTGTAGAGGTGAGAATGCTCATGGGAGGATCCGGTGAAAGGAAGAAACCGGACAGGCTGGACTATGTAGTGTCCTCATAAAGCATCAGATTATCGAAGTTATTGATTGTTCCAAAGCCGCTGTAATCCAGTAGAGAATCTGACTCAGCCCACTTCCTGAGGGCTTCAGACCAGTTGGAAAACTAGCTTCCTCTTGTTTTATTCTATGACCTCAAGCAGCTTGAAAGAAGCAAAGAAAGTCAAAAGCCTGGGAGGAGGTGGGCTTTGAAACAGAAGGTCGGGGGCACAAATCCAACTCTGCTTCTCACTCGCAGATGAGGATTTAACTCATCCACTCCTCAGTTTCTCCTTTTGCCACATGAGTATGAAACTCTAATTAGCATGACTTCTCTATGGATTAGTTTGACACTGTGTGTAAAGTTCCCAGCACGGTTATGGTTAAGTGGTAGATGCTCAAAAGAAGGTGTGTGTTATCAGCACCATCACCATCATTATCATCACTGTCACGAACCACCTGAACACTCCCAAGGATACATTTCAAGCTATACTTTGGAAAGAAATAAACTAGAAAAATAGAGATTTTTGAGAACACAGGGCTCATAAATCCTGAATCAGCAATAGAATGTGCTTCAATTAAAAAGTTAATTTAAGAATATGTTCTATCCATGGTTTGTTCAATCTACACACGCAGAACCTGCAGATATGGAGGGTCGACTGTACCAACGAAACAAGGGAAGAGCAGCAGCACAAAATCCCAGTGCAGGTTAGTGGTGACTTCTCGGGAGGAGAGGGGGAGTACAGATGCTGATGAACATGATTGACAGTATTCTAGCTCTTGGATTGTGCGGAGGCTTGGTGCCTATAGCATATCATTAATAAATGAATAAGTAAAATGCGAGAGGGCCATGGGAGAACTGATGATGACTGCTCAAATATCAAATGAAATCAAATACTGCCCAGTTCCTGATTATGTGAGTGATGAGAATTTTTTCCTCAAGTGGGAATCTTCCATCCTCTGGACACTGAAGCCAAATAACTACACTCATTAAAGAAAAAAAAGCTAATTTAAGAACATCATTCAGCAAAAAAATGGAAGTACTAATATCTGCTGCAACACGCAACATGGCTGAACATTGAAAACACTATGCTAAGTCAAAGAAACCAGGCTCAAAGACCATACTGTAAACTAGAGACGATCATACTAAGTGAAGTAAGTCAGAAAGAGAAAGACAAATACCATATGATATCACTGATATGTGGAATCTAAAATATGACACAAATGAACTTATCTATGAAACAGAAACAGACTCCCAGACATAGAGAAGAGACTTGTGGTTGCCAAGCGGGAAGGGTGTGGGGAAGGGATGGACTGGGAGTTTGAGGTTGGTAGGTGCAAACTATTATACATAGACTGGATAAACAACAAGGTCCTACTATATAGCACAGGGAACTATATTCAATATCCTGGGATAAATCATAATGGAAAAGAATATGAAAAAAATGTATATATGTGTATAACTGGGTCACTGCTGTACAGCAGAAATTCACACAACACTATAAATCAACTATACTTCAATAAAAAAGAAATCTAAAAAGTACCATATTGTATGAGTCCATTGATATGAAATGTCAAGACTAGGCAAATCCATAAAGACAGAGAACAGATTAGGGGTTTCCAGGGGTTCCGGAGAAGAGGCAATGACAGTAATTGCTTAATAGGTACGAGGTTTCCATTTAGGGTGATGGAAAGCTCTGGAAATAGACAGTAATGATGGTTGCAAAACATCATGAATGTACCTAATGCCACTGAATTGTACACTCTACAGTGGTTAAAATGATAAATTTTAATTTTGTGTATTTTAACACAATAAAAAAAGTGATATCTAAATCTATTAGCAGAAAAATAACAATTAAAACTCAGGGAACTAACTCTCTCCTAACACTCAGAATTTAAGACCCTAATGAGATGACTGGGTACAGTATGGATGCATCACATTAAAAGTGACTGACAGAGAAATTGAAAAGCAACAACAACAAAAGCCTAGAAAAGTGACTGTGCCAAAAAGTGGTTAGAGATGGAACGACTAACACAGACAGAGGAGACAGCAGCAACATTTAAAGATAGGAGAGGTGCTCTGAGATGATCTGACTGTCCACGTATGCTCTATTAAAATAACAACAAAAACAGTGTCTGCGTAATTCCCCACTCTAATTCATTTCAGCAAAAGTCCCATCCCAGAACCACTGGGGCACTGAACACCAACTATAAATAAACCATGTACAGCGAAACAATACTGAACTCTAATCAATTTTCATTGTTTTCCCAAATTTCAATGCATAGAGAAATTCTAATATTTTGTAATATTTTCCCCACAAATAGGGAAAGCTGATATTTTCATCATTTGGAAGACAGAGAGCAAAGGATGCTTTTTGGAGAAGGAGTTAAAAGATGCTAAACTGACTAGAAGGTGTGCCATTATGACCAACTCTCCCCTCACTATAGCTTGTCATCTGTTGGAACCAGTGAGCAGTGTGGCACTTGCAGTCTGAAAGAGAAGTGTCTGAATTAGGGAAACCCTTTATTTGGAAGGGAAGCTTTATTAGCAAGGACAGCTAAGAAGCTGCTGCCAGAATGCCCAGCTGAAGCTGCACCAGGAATTCTGTAAGAGAAAGGCCTGAGCTCATGCTGTTGGGCTCAGATTTGAGTCAGCAAACAAATATATAATTTCTGAGTGAAAGTTGGCATGTAGCGTTGTAGTAATTAATCTTGTTTCCATGTTTATAAGGTCATCACTTTGGAATTTGTAGACTAACAGACAGTAATAACTCCACAGATCAGGCTGCCTGAATCCAATTACAAATGTCTCATCTATGGTGGCAGCAACTTGGAGTGAGGTGAAACTTGGAAGAAAGACTAGAAAAGTCCATCCAGACCATTAGCCTGAAAAAATGCTGATATACATGAAACTTATCAACAATTCTGAAATGACTTTCACAGATCGAAACAAGTTACCAGATGAGCTTTTTGAGGAATCTTTTTTGGAGAAGGCTTACTGCACACCATGGGCTCGGAATGCAAATCACCACTTACAGTGGAAGAAAGAGAGAAATTTAAAAAGCAGATTTTTCAGAGAAAGACCCAAAGGAAGAGAAACAAATGGACAAATGGGGTGGGGAGCAGTGAGATAAACGGATGGAGTGAGAGAAGGGACTGAGATGAAAATAAGATCCCAAAAAAGGAGATGCACGTCATCTCTTCAAATTTTCTGGTGTCCTGATGAAGTAATGGGAGATTCCAACATAGATGGGAGGATATGAGGAAAGGATCAGGGGACATCAGCTGGCTTTTTATTTGCTCCCAGACCCGAGCATTGTCTACCTCTGAGCTGACACCTCACTCACCCATGGTGACCAACACACCAACACATCACAACAGGAAGTTGGCATGGAAAATGACTTAAAACATGCAACATGCTCATAGGAAGAGAGTCACTCTTCTTATCTGCCCCTGCAATATGCACTGCACAAAAGGGCACTTTATCATCATAAAAGAACAATGGGCAGCCGTGCTGATCTATGAGCTTGACCCATATACCCAGGGCTTGGAGAATCCAGAGGCCAACCATGACTCCACCTTCCCTGACACCAGGGTGCAGGGTCACACTTCCATCCACTCATTTCGTTGTGAATGCCCAAATGTTCTGCAATCCTTTCTAAACATTAGAACTGTGGGGATTAGAGCATACCATCTCAAGAAGAAAGGAAGTGCCTTTTTTAGGATTAGGTTTGGTTTGTTGTTTGTTTTGCTCTGTTTCTTGCTCTCAGGTCCCCTACCCACTCTTCAGAATGGAACCAGACTTCCTCTGCACCATGAACAGGACCCTGGCTTTTCCCCAGGCCTCCTGCAGAACTTCTAGCACCTTCCTCACACAGGATGCAGGTAGGAGATTAGAAGCACAGAGCTCTGGAATTGTAAAGATGGAAAAGAAGATGTAAAGAAAAGTCCACCTTTCAGTCTCCTGGGACTCCAGCTGGCATTTAAGTGCTCAGAGCAGTGACTCTCTCCTAGAGAAAGGGGCCTACTTCTCTACCCACAGGGCAGCGGACTGTTTTCGGGCTGGTGTTTGCCCATCCCCAGGCTAAAGCCAGAGTGTCCGCTGCATGAGCTTTGAGCACATGTGGTCCAGCAGAGACCCCTTCATTTTCTGCAGCCATCTCTTTAAAATGTGGATAAGGTCCACTTTCTCGCTGCATTGCATCTGTTTCCCTGGCATCCCAGGTTTCTGTTAGAGAGGGGTAAATCCTTGATGTATTGCTTTCTCTTTTTTAAAGTATGATAACATAGGTTCAAAAAATTTAGCAAATGTCTCCACTAAGCCAAAAATTTAAAGAGGAGGAAGGATTTGGTATTTGCTATGCTATTCTCCTGTAGCCAGGGGGTATGTTGTTTGTTTCCCAGGCATGTTGTGATATGAGACTCTGTGACTACATATGTCCTAATTCATCTCACTGATTTCCAGCTTGCAAGACATCACCTAGAACTAGACTGGTGCAAATTTTTAAATTTTTTAATTAACATTTTAAAAATTAAAAATAAACCTTAGTGTTAGAACTTTCCACATTCAAATGCATTGGGCATCAGTCCCAGCTACCCACCAGTTGGTGACCTGAGACCAGTTACCTAACTTCCCCATGCCTCAGTTTCCTGCATCTACAAAACTCTGATGAGAATTCCTGCCCTACCTAATTGGAAATACTAAAATGGGAAAATGCCAAGAACTAGAAAGCATTCAAATATGCTGTCTTATGACAGCAAATATCAGCTTGTTCACAATAATAATTGGGGGACTAACAGGTTATGCTCAAGTCACTGGAGAGTAACACACAAGTAACTTCCTACCAGACTACTAAACTACAAGGCTTCCTCCAGAACCCACCCCTGTGGCTGCTAATAGCTAACGTTCCACCTAGGATATTTAACACCTGTTTTTAACAGAATGATCATCTGAGTGCAGCAAATAAGTCAAGGTAAAAGCAGTTTTTTAATTTTTACATTATATGATAAAGTCGACCTTTTTCCCTCTTTGGTATACAGGTCTATGAATTTTAACACATATAGATTTACCTAACCACCACCACAATCAGGATATTGACCAGTTCCATCACCTTAAAAAATTCCCTTAATGGGTACATTCTTTCTCCCTCTCCCCCCACTCCCAGCCCCTGCAACTATGGATCTGTTCTCCAGGTCTATTCTGATCATTTTGGAAAATGTCATATAAATAGAATTATACAGCATTCAGTTGTTTGAAACTGGCTGTTTTTCACTCAGCACAACATCTTTGAGAATCATCATCAAAGTTACTGTCTGTTTCTTTTCATTACTAAATAGTATTCCCTGGTACAGACATACCACAGTTGGTTTAACCATTTACCTGGTGAAGGACATCTGGTTTATTTCCACATCTTAGCAATTATGAATAGAATGGCATGAACATTCACATATAGGTTGTTGTATAAAGATAAGTTTTCATTTCTCTAGGGTAAACACCTAGGAGTAGGATTACTGGGTCATCTAAATCACTTTTTTCAACAAATAGTGACATGTAAATTTCAATATCACATTAAATCTCCCGAATTTTTTTTTCAAGTCAACCTCTTAAAGTAAAAGACTAAAACCACTATTAAACTACACTTAAAAACTAATGTGCCTGGGGAGAAGATCAAGATGGCGGAGTAGGAGGACATGCGCTCACTCCCTCTTGCAAGAGCACCAGAATTACAACTAACTGATGAACAATCATTGAATGAAAGACACTGGAACTCACCAAAAAAGACATTCCACATCCAGAGACAAAGAAGAAGCTGCAATGAGACAGTAGGAGGGGTGCAATCATGTTAAAATCAAATCCCATAAATGCTGGCTGGGTGACTCACAAGCTGGAGAACAGTTATACCGCAGAAGTCCACCCACTAAAGTGAGGGTTCTGAGCCCAACATCAGGCTTCCCAACCTGGGAGTCCAGTAGCGGGAGGAGGAATCCCCAGAGAATCAGACTTTGAAAGCCAGTGGGATTTGATCACAGGACCTCCACAGGACTGGGGGAAATGGAGATTCCACTCTTGGAGGGCACACAAAAAAGTGTGCTCACCAGGACCCAGGGGGAAGGAGCAGTGACCCCATAGGAGACTGAACCAGACCTACCTGCTGGTGCTGGAGGGTTGCCTGCCAAGGTGGGGGGCAGCTATGGCTCACTGAGGAGACAGGGGCACTGGCAGCAGGGGTTCTGGGAAGTGCTCATTGTTGTGAGCCCTCCCAGAGTCCGCCATTAGCCCCACCAAAGAGCCTGTAAGCTCCAGTGCTGGGTAGCCTCAGGCCAAACAACCAACAAGGTGGGAACACAGCCCCACCCATTGGCAGACAAGCAAATTAAAGTCTTACTGAGCTCCGTCCACCCAGCCCAACCCACCATCAGTCCCTCCCATCAGGAAGCACCCACGAGCCTCCTAGATAGCTTCCTCCACAAGAGGGCAGACAGCAGTATCAAGCAGTATCAGCAGTATTTCGTCTTGTGGAACTGAAAACCATAGCCACAGAAAGATAGAAAAAATGAAAAGGCAAAATACTTTGTACCAGATGAAGGGACAAGATAAAATGCCAGAAAAACAACTAAATGGAGAGGAGATAGGCACTCTTCCAGAAAAAGAATTCAGAGTAATGATGGTGAAGATGATCCAGAACTTTGAAAAAAGACTGGATGCAAAGATCGAAAAGTTGCAAGAAAAGTTTACCAAAGACCTAGAAGAATTAAAGAGCAAACAAACAGAGATATGCAACACAATAACGGAAATGAAAAATACACTAGAAGGAACCAATAGCAAACTAATTGAGGCAGAAGGGCATATAAGTGACCTGGAAGACAGAATGGTAGTAATCACTGATGAGGAAAAGAATAAAGAAAAAAGAATTAAAAGAACTGAAGACAGCCTAAGATACCTCTGGGACAATGTTAAATGCACCAACATTCGCATTATAGGGGTCCCAGAAGGAGAAGAGAGAAAGGATCTGAGAAAATATTGGAAGAGATTATAGTTGAAAACTTCCCTAACATGGGAAAGGAAATAGCTACCCAAGTCCAGGAAGTGCAGAGAGTCCCAGGCAGGATAAATCCAAGGAGAAACACACCAAGACATATAGTAGTCAGGTTGACAAAAATTAAAGACAGAGAAAAGTTATTAAAAGCAACAAGGGAAAAATGACAAATAACATACAAGGGAACTCCCATAAGGTTAACAGCTGATTTCTCAGCAGAAACTCTGCAAGCCAGAAGGAAGTGGCATGCTATATATTTAAAGCGAAGAAAGGGAAGAACCTACAACCAAGAATACTCTACCCACCAAGGATCTCATTCAGATTTGTCGGAGAAATCAAAAGCTTTACAGACAAGCAAGAGCTAAGAGAATTCAGCACCACCAAACCAGCCCTACAACAAATGCTAAAGGAACTTCTCTAAGCAGGAACATAAGAGAAGAAAAGGACCTACAGAAACAAAAACAAAATAATTAAGAAAATGGTAATAGGAACATACATATCGATAATCACCTTGAATGTAAATGGACTAAATGCACCAACCAAAAGACGCAGACTGGCTGAATGGATACAAAAACAAGACCCATATATATGCTGTCTACAAGAGACCCACTTCAGACCTAGGGACACATACAGACGGAAAGTGAGGGGTTGGAAAAAGATACTCCATGCAAATGGAAATCAAAAGAAATCAAGAGTAGCAATACTCCTATCAGATAAAATAGACTTTAAAAAAAATGTTACAAGAGACAAGAAAGGACACTACATAAAGATCAAGGGATCCATCCAAGAAGAAGAGATAACAATTATAAATATATACGCACCCAGAATAGGAGCACCTGAATACATAAGGCAAATGCTAACAACTACAAAACAGGAAATCAACAGTAACACAATCATAGTGGGGGACTTTAACACCCACTTACACCAATGGACAGATCATCCACACAAAAAATTAATAAGGAAACACAAGCTTTAAATGACACAATAAATCAGCTTGATTTAACAGATATCTATAGGACATTACACCAAAAAACAGCAGATCACACGTTCTTCTCAAGTGCATATGGAACATTCTCCAGGATAGATCACATTTTGGATCATAAATCAAGCGTTGGTAAATTCAAGAAAATTGAAATCATATCAAGCATCTTTTCTGACCACAACACTGTGAGATTAAAAATCAATTACAGGAAAAAAAAACTGTAAAAAACACAAACACATGGAGGCTAAACAATATGCTACTAAATAACCAAGAGATCACTGAGGAAATGAAAGAGGAAATCAAAAAATACCTAGAGACAAATGACAATGAAAACACAATGATCCAAAACCTATGGGATGCAGCAAAGGCAGTTCTAAGAGGGAAGTTTATAGCAATACAATCCTACCTCAAGAAACAAGAAAAATCCCAAATAAAAAATCTAACCTTACACCTAAAGAAACTAGAGAAAGAAGAGCAAACAAAACCCAAAGTTAGTAGACGCAGAGAAATCATAAAGAGCAGAGCAGAAATAAATGAAATAGAAACAAAGAAAACAATAGCAAAAATCAATAAAACTAAAAGCTGGTTCTTTGAGAAGATAAATAAAATTGATAAACCTCTAGCAAGACTCATCAAGAAAAAGAGGGAGAGGACTCAAATCAATAAAATTAGAAATGAAACAGGAGAAGTTACAACAAACACTGCAGAAATAAAAAGCACCATAAGAGACTACTACAAACAACTATATGACAATAAAATGGACAACCTGGATGAATTGGACAGATTCTTAGAAAAGTATAACCTTCCAAGACTGAATCAGGAAGACATAGAAAATATGAACAGACCAATCACAAGTAATGAAGTTGAAACTGTGATTAAAAATCTCCCAACAAACAAAAGTCCAGGACCAAATGGATTCACAGGTGAATTTTATCAAACATTTAGAGAAGAGCTAACACCCGTCCTTCTCAAACTCTTCCCAAAAATTGCAGAGGAAGGATCACTCCCAAACTCATTTTATGAAGCCACCATCACCCTGACAGCAAAACCAGACAAAGATACTACAAAAAAAGAAAATCACAGACCAATATCACTGATAAATTTAGATGCAAACATCCTCAACAAGATACTAGCCAACAGAATTCAACACATTAAAAGGATCATACACCATGATCAAGTGGGGTTTATCCCTGGAATGCAAGGATTCTTCAATATATGCAAATCAATCAATGTGATACACCATATTAACAAACTGAAGGATAAAAACCACATGATCATCTCAATAGACGCAGAAAAAGCTTTTGACAAATTTCAACACCCATTTATGATAAAAAAAACTCTCCAGAATGTGGGCATAGAGGGAACCTACCTCAATATAATAAAGGCCATATATGACAAACCCACAGCAAACATCATTCTCAGTGGGGAAAAACTGAAAGCATTCCCTCTAAGATCAGGAACAAGACAAGGATGTCCACTCTTGCCACTACTATTCAACAGTTTTGGAAGTCCTTGCCACAGCAATCAGAGAAGAAAAAGAAATAAAAGGAATCCAAATTGGAAAAGAAGTCAAACTGTCACTGTTCGCAGATGACATGATACTATACATAGAAAATCCTAAAGATGCCACCAGAAAACTACTTGAGCTAATCAATGAATTTGGTAAAGTTGCAGGATACAAAATTAACACACAGAAATCTCTTGCATTCCTATACACTAACAATGAAAGGTCAGAAAGAGAAATTAAGAAAATAATCCCATTCACCATTGCAATAAAAAGAATAAAATACCTAGGAATAAACCTAATCAAGGAGGTAAAAGACCTGTACTCAGAAAACTATGAGACACTAATGAAAGAAATCAAAGACGACACAAACAGATGGAGGGACATACCATGTTCTTGGATTGGAAGAATCAACATTGTGAAAATGACTATACTACCCAAAGCAATTTACAGATTCAGTGCAATCCCGATCAAATTACCAATGGCAATTTTCACAGAACTAGAACAAGAAATTTTACGATTTGTATGCAAACGCAAAAGACCACAAATAGCCAAAGCAATCTTGAGAAGGAAAGACGGAGTTGGTGGAATCAGGCTTCCTAACTTCAGGCTATACTACAAGGCTACAGTGATCAAGACAGTATGGTACTGGCACAAAAACAGAAATATAGATCAACAGAACAGGATAGAAAGCCCAGAGATAAACTACGGTCAACTAATCTATGACAAAGGAGCCAAGGATATACAATGGAGAAAAGGCAGCCTCTTCAATAAGTGGTGCTGGGAAAACTGGACAGCAACATGTAAAAGAATGAAATTAGAAAACTCCATACACAAAAATAAACTCAAAATGGATTAAAGACCTAAATGTAAGGCCAGACACTATAAAACTGCTAGAGGAAGACGTAGGAAGAACACTCTTCGACATAAATCACAGCAAGATCTTTCTTGATCCACCCCCTAGAGTAATGGAAATAAAAACAAAAATAAATAAGTGGGACCTAATGAAACTTCAAAGCTTCTGCACAGCAAAGGAAACTATAAGCAAGACAAAAAGACAGCCCTCAGAATGGGAGAAAATATTTGCAAATGAATCAACAGACAAAGGATTACTCTCCAAAATATATAAACAGTTCAGGCAGCTCAATATCAAAAAACAAACAACCCAATCAAAAAATGGGCAGAAGACCTAAATAGGCATTTCTCCAAAAAAAGACATACGGATGGTCAAGAGGCACACGAAAAGCTGCTCAACATCACTAGTTATTAGAGAAATGCAGATCAAAACTACAATGAGGTATCACCTCACACCAGTTAGAATGGGCATCATCAGAAAATCTACAAACAGTAAATGCTGGAGAGGGTATGGAGAAAAGGGAACCCTCTTGCACTGTGAGTGGGAATGTAAATTGATACAGCCACTATGGAGAACAGTATGGAGTTTACTTTCAAACTAAGAATAGAGTTACCACATGACCCAGCAGTCCCACTGCTGGGCATATACCCAGAGAACACCATAATTCAAAAAGACACATGCACTCCAATGTTCATTGCAGGACTATTTACAATAGCCAGGACATGGAAGCAACCTAAATGCCCATCAACAGATGAATGGATAAAGAAGATGTGGTACATACATACAATGGAATATTACTCAGCTGTAAGAAGCAATGAAACTGGGACATTCTTAGAGACATGGATGGACCTAGAGACTGTCATACAGAGTGAAGTGAGTCAGAAAGAGAAAAACAAATATCATATATTAACACATATATGTGGACTATAGAAAAATGGTACAAATCAACCTGTTTGCAAGGCAGAAACAGAGACACAGATGTAGAGGACAAACATATGGACACCAAATGGGGAAAGCAGGGAGGGTTGGGGGGGAATGAACTGGGAGATTGGGATACCAAACTGTACACTCTAAATATATGCTGTTTATTGTCTGTTAAGTGTATCTCAATAAAAATTCTTTAAAAAAAAACAGAACAAAAACAAAACAACAAAACAAAAACAAAATACAAAGCTACTGTACCCTACTGTGGAGGTAATCGCCACACGAATGAACCTGAATGTGAGTGGCACGGTGGAATTAAGAAAATTCACACAAGAGTGTAGGAAAGCATGGGGTCAGGGTACTCAAGACCAAGTCAGTCAAGAGCCCCGAGCTCTGATTCCCATGGCATATTTATTGAGAAAGATTAAAAGCATTCTAGCAGAGACCAAATTATAAACAAAATAATGAAAAACACAAGGCAGGAGACTTCAGAAGAGCCAAAACAGAACACCTTGTGTATATTATCACTACTAGGGAGTATAGCTAAGCTTCAACCCGGAGCTGGCACCATTGGGCTTCATGACTGCCTTATCTCAGTCAGTTTTGCTTTGAGATTGGTTCTGTTTTCAGAACATGTTTACAGTCACTCAGCCGTCATGTGCCCTCCGCAGGTTTTTCCAAGTTACTGTCCTCTGCGTCCTCTGGTTTCCCACACCCTACCCTCTCGCAAAATTTGAGGTTTTGATATTTGTGTGTTTTTTGAGGATTCTCCATAGATGATTAGTTTAAAATGCCATTTTAGCACACTGTAAATAATTTTCAGTGATTCTATCAAGAGTTATTTTTATTGGCTAAGAAACATCCATTTGATTTTCTAAAATAAAGAAAAATAAAATAAAGCTAAGTAGAAAGGGGTTCAGCATCAGAGTCTGAGTTAACACAGACTGGATCCCGCATAATGCTAAAGCCGCTGAGGCTGAACTTTATAAAGAACACATCTCCAACGCTACTCATCAAATAACCCTTGGAGTGTTCGAAGATACTTTTAAGAGTGCCCCCAAAGGCCTGGGTTTAGCATTTGTTAAGCAGTCTGGGAGGAAGCCACAGTCACTGGAATTTTGTGAGCCAATCTGTACCTGGCATCTCTTGCCCTGAGCCTCATGGGTCCCACGGGCCCCGGAACAATCTACATTCCCCTGGTTGAAGATGATAGCATAATGTCCGTGTATTTAAAATTCAATTTCATTCTTCCTAATCTATGCTGCATTATACAGCCCTTTGAAATCGTCTCCAAAGAAGGTAAGCCTTCTATTGATTCCCATTCTCCTATATAGCAACTGGTGTGTAGCAACCCATAGTATAATATAAGGGGGAGAAAATATTGATTCTAGGAAACTTAATATTATTAAAAGACAGTTGTATTAAATCTCTTTCCTGGACTTAGCTGAGCGCTTTTTTTTTTTTTCCTTTCCCATTTTCAGAAAATCAATGAAGCTAATACCCTTGTTAGTTTTAGAGTTTCTATGACAGCAGTTTCATGTCATCATAGAACCATCAGAGGTTTGTAGGCTCAGCACTCGAAGCTTGCAGCCCTTGACTGACTGACGATGATAACATTCCTCTCCTTAGTTTTTTCTCTTTAGTTATTCTGCCACTCAGAGGGGGCAAGGTGTATTCGAATTACATTTTCCATGTATCTGTTTTCTCCAGTGTGTACCAGTCTCAAGATGATGCTTAGCTTTTGCCATAAAATGCCTAAGTGCTTATGATAAAGTTCATTTCACAAATGCAATTTGCAGTTTGAGAGAAGTCTAAAGAAATAAAACCAACAGGAATCAACATGGGGGGGGGGGGAGGTGCTTGATGGAGAACACCTGCTAACTGAAAACCCTAGAATCTGCTATTTAAGCCTGTAAGTCACATTGGCTTTTCTGTGGACCATCCAAACATGAGCTTACTTTTTATAAGAAGCAGCTGCTTCTGATTTGTGACAAGATTAAAGCATTTCGGAATCTCTCTCCAGATATCCAAGTTCTGATAGAATGTCTGCTATGTCATTATCAAATATAACAAGACTGTAATATGGCTCCAGAGTCAATGAACCAAAGACTGGAATCTTCTTCTAATTATATAATATGAAACTTCTTGTAATTCTGATGCCACGAATTCGGAATTTGTGATTAATATGGGTTAGACTGCTAAGCAAGCGTTTTCATCATAGATACAGCAAACATTATTTTTAAAATAAGATGGCAAGAATAATGCTGAAACTATGTGAAAAACAAACTGTTTTCAAACCCCCTCAAAGACTTTAGAAGCCACAATTAGCATGCAGATATTTGTGGTGCTTTTTATAGTTATTTTATATCCCTTTCCTCTGGCATCTCTTGAGAATGATATTCTCAGCTTCCAACTGACCAAGTCCACCTGGATATTCCAGACACCATAAATCGATTTGCCCCAAACTGAATTAGATATTTTTTTTTCTTGCTCACTGTCTCTCTTCCTATTGTCCCTCTTTCCATGAAAGGACTCATCTCCACTGTCATCTAAAAGAGAAATCTGAAAAGCAACCAAGGACCGTTGATTAACCTTGACACCGTTTAGGAAATACCCGTCAAGCTTGAATCCTCTCCCCTAGAACTCATCCTGTTGCTGCTTCCTCCCCACTCACTAGACCCCTAAAAGTTCTCCTGAAAGTCCTCCCACCCCACCTACCAGCATCACTGGTCCCAGAGACACCCTCCAGAAAAAAACAAAGCATCTGCCCTTGGCTTCATATTGCCCATCAGATAACATACTGAGTCATCAGTACCGTGTGCTGGGAAGGCTCTGGACTCAATGGTGAGACAGACAAGCCTGAGCAGGCACCAGAGCAGAAATGCCTGTGTCCTATGTGGGTGAAGGTAGGAGACCCAGCTGGCTGGAACAGAAGTTTTTGTTAGCAATATTTATACAAAATGGGTCATAGACGTGAAGGGGGTCCAGACCAGTGGAGACTTGAAGATCAGCCTGAGTCTTTTTGACTGTATCCCTCCATCCACGGGGAGCCATGGCATGTCATGAGCAGAAGAGGCAGAGAGAAGCAATGTCCAATTGTTAACACCAATCCCCTCCCCTACTGCCAACAAACAATTGAAAGATGTCATTAGGCTCCTAGTCATTTTTGCTAGTGACTATTTCATTTTTCTTTCATAGGAAAAGAAGAGAGAAAGACACATTAATTGACAAGTAACTCTTTAGGTGTTTCCCTTTAATACACTTTTTTAAAATTAATTAATCAATTTGTGCTGGGTGTTGGTTGCGGCAGGTGGGCTTTGTAGTTGTGGCTCATGGGCTCCTTAGTTGGAGGCAGGCAGGCTCCTTAGGTGCGGCTCACCAGCTCCTTAGTTGTGGCATGCATGTGGGATCTAGTTCCCTGACCAGGGATCAAACTCAGGCCCCCTGCATTGGGAGTTGCAGAGTCTTAACCACTGTGACACCAGGGAGTCGCCCTTTAATACACTTTGAATTTTTAAGTAACACTTTATACTGGCCTACAAACATAAATGCTGTTCCAGAGATTCACAATGTGTTTGTAGTAGTATACACATTAACTGTGATGGTCCTTTCTCCAGAGGCTAAAAAAATAGAAATATAGTACATCATCAGATAAGGTATTAATACTAACATATTAATGAAGGGACTTCATGTCTTTGAACCAAAGAAAACAAACAAAAAAAAAAACATGATGAAGAATGCATTACTAAGGGTTTCAAACTTAAGTGCCAGAAAGTCTAATGCCTTTCCCCAAAATGCTAATTGCTTAAAATTAGAATAAGGTGTGTTCATACCTATAGATCATCAGAGTTGCCTTCTATCGTGTCTATCCATGCACAATCCCAATGCCAGTCAGCCATCTCTCTCAAGATAGCTCTTGGGCAGCTCAAACTTACCATGGCCAAAGTTGAACCCTTCTCTACCTCTGTTAAGGGTGTTAGTATCCACCTGTTCACCTAAGCTGGAAACACTGTAGTCATCCTCGTTTCCTGTCTCTCTCCCTAAATTCCTGCCTCCATGGGTTCTCCAATAGCCATCACTTATCTCCAAAACATCTGCCTGAATCAGCCCCTCTCAACACTCCCACCATCATTGCCTTATCATCAGTCCCCCAAAAAGAGTTCAGTTGCCTTCGGAATGGCTCTCACTAAAAATCTAACAGCCAGCTGGCATCTTCTAATGTGGCCACTCCAGGAATTCACCCTCCGCCTTCCTTCTTCACCCAACAAACCCCCTTACCCTTTCAACTTGACCTCAAGTGTCACTTCCTTGCACCCTCACCATTTCCCACCTTCTCCAAAAATGAACCGTTTCCTCCTCCAGACTCCCTGTCATTTTTTCTTTCCTATTATAACATTTAACCCATTTCTACTATGATTTGATGTTTAAGACTCACTCTTTCTTGATAAATTTGAGCATTTCTTGAGGTTCAGGACCATGTGTTATTCATGTCCGAGTCTCTGGGGAGTATACTACATCACCCAAAACATGGTACACTCTCTCAGAATGTTTGCTGAATGCATGCCATGCTCTCTCTCTAATGAAGTGATATATCTGATCCAAAATCTGGTCATTCTCAATGTAAGCTGTTAAGATTTTGATGGCTGCACACCTTGCTTCACTTAAATTACCTTTGCCCATCCTCCCCTTGTAGCTGTTTCTATTTGGTCTTCCTAAGAGCAAACCTCTTACAAGCAGAATTTGGTAAAAGATTTTGCCACCAGCTGGATGCTTACAGGAAGTACAGAGGAAAGAGTAAGTAGAGTAAAAGATCTGTGTGTATTTCAGCACCTACTTTAGAAACACCCGATATATACACAACTATAGAGATAACCCACACCCCAACCTTGGCATCGGCTTCTAGAGAAAATAGCTGTATTTAGGGAGCCACTTGCGTGCTCCAATGAAGATATTAGAGTGTTACATGGTTGATAATTATCCGTGGGCAAAATTAACAGCATGGCCGCCGCAGTGATCACTCCTCATGCCAACTAAACAGCTTTCTCAAACCCACACCTGCCTTGAACTAGTCAATTACCAGTGTTGAGAAAGCAGGAAATGAATGGCTCATGATTTTAAGCATCAATAATTTAAACTAAAAGATTATAAAGAGTCATCCTTCTTCCTGGAGTGTAAATGAATGAAACTAAGTGTATGGTAAAGACATGATAATTGCCAGCAAATTAAGTCTCAATGAAGATGAAGAGGGAAATCTGCCTCCTTGACTCTTGCACTATTTCCTTCCAAAGGTATTTTATTGTCCCACATTAGAGGTGGAAACGACTCAACTCTGACAGACTGCACTTCTGAAGTGTCACCAGGCAGTCACAAAAGAGCAGCTTCCATCAGTGGCATCCTTTCTACCTACCTGAGGCTGATGAGGTTATGTGCTCTGCAACTATGTTACTTATCCAGTGAAGATCTGGTCCAGAGGTGTACTAGATAAAGAAAAGGCAGCTCTTCTTTCACCCAGAACCTCTTTAGCCCACTGATAAGCAGTGTGCATGTTTTGATTCTATATTCAGCAATGCAAAATTGCATTTAGTCAGAGAGACCCTGTAGGAATAATTTCCTAGACTCAAACCAGAGTCAGATCTCCTCTCCATCATAATGGGCTCTTCCACCTTTATCCTTCCACCATCTCTCTGTAGCTTGAGAGTCCCATCTCCTCTACAATTTTTCCTGGTCCTTTTAGTCCAAAGTCATTCCATCAGATAATCTCATTCAAAGTAAGATATGGTGGTCCTGTGTGTTATCTCCTCCATTTGAGAAGATCATTTAAAAGTCATTTAAGGGACTTCCCTGATGGCCAGTGGTTAAGAAACCACCTGCCAATGCAGGGGACACGAGTTTGAGCCGTGGTCTGGGAAGATCCCACATGCCTCGGAGCAGCTATTGAGCCCGAGTGCCACAACTACAGAAGCCTGCACACTTAGAGCCTGTGCTTCCCAACAAGAGAAGCCACTGCAGTGAGAAGCCTGTGCAAAACAACAAAGAGTGGCCCATGCTCACTTCAACTAGAGGAAGCCCATATGCAGCAGCAAAGACCCAATGCAGCCAGAAAGAAAGAAAGAAGGAAGGAAGGAAGGAAAGAGAAAGAAAGAAAGAGAGAGAGAGAGAGAGAGAGAGAGAGAGAAAGAAAGAAAGAAAGAAAGAAAGAAAGAAAGAAAGAAAGAAAGAGAAAGAAAGAAAGAAAGAGAAAGAAAGAAAGAAAGAAAGAAAGAAAGAAAGAAAGAAAGAAAGAAAGAAAGAAAGAAAGAAAGAAAGAAAGAAAAAGAAGGAAGGAAGGAAAGAAAAAGGAAGGAAGGAAGAAAGAAAAGAAGAAAGGAAGAAAAGAAGAAAGGAAGGAAGGAAAGAAGAAAGGGAATCATTTAAAGGGGAGTTGGTATGTGTACACCACAATTTGTTTATCCAACCATCCATTAATGAACATTTGGATTCAGTCATTTAAAAAAAACAAAGTACTGACACGTGCTATAACATAGATGACCCTTGAAACATTATGCTAAGTGAAAAAAGCCAGACACAAAAGACATAATACATGTTGTATGATATCATTTATAGGAAATGCCCAGAACAAGCTAATCCATAGACACAGAAAGCAGATTTGTGGTTTCCAGGGGCTGGAGGAGGGAGAATGAGGAATGACTGCTTAGTGGGTACAGGATTTCCTTTTGGGGGGATGAAGATGTTTTGGAACTAGATAGAGGTGGTGGTTATACAGTGTTGTGGGAGTGCTTAATGCCACTGAATTCTTTACTTTGGTTAATTTTGTGTTATGTGAATTTCACCACAATTTAAAGAAGGGGCCGGGGGGCGGTCTATAGATGGTCGTCCGGGAGGCTCTTACTGTGAAATTTCAGACACAGTGGCAATAGGGTAGAGGTTTCCTATTAAGGAGCTTTCTCAGGGTTCCTAAATCGCAGGAACGAGTTTGCTTTTGTCCAGGACTGAACTTGCCTCAGATAAAAAGTCCTCGCTGTGGCTTGCCTGGGAAGCCAAGGTCAGCTCGCAAGAAAGGAAGAAGACTTGGCCTCAACCTTCCACTGGCATGGACCCATCCCCTGTGGAGAAAAAAAAATAAGTAGCTAAAGCTGACTGGAATTATTCTTATTCTTATTCTTATTATTATTACCCTTATGCAATACTGACCTTTTCTTTTGTGTGGCCTAAAATTAGATGCTGTGTTGTTTATTCAGCTTTTGCCTGGGAGTCTTTGGTTGGTTGCACTGAGTCGCTACAGCTGTGGCAGCAGGACCAAGTCGAGGCGAGACCTGGTGGTTACACACAGTTCACTTTATGGTTTCAGCCTCGGACACAGACCGAGGCAGCGACATGGGTTTCTGGTTACTGATGATGCATGTGTTTCCTCTTTCTTTCTCATGCCCCGGGCTAACATGGGAAGCCTACCCAGGGCCTCACCCAAGGGAGCCCCTGGTTGTTGAGGCTCCAGACTATGGAGTCTAGAAGTCCGAGACTTGAAGACCCGTCCACCCAATTCCCACTGGATCTTTGATAGGAACACCAGCATTTCTCAGGGCAGGAAATCAACTTCTCGAAAGCAAAGGATGAAGAAGGAGACTAGATGGAAATAAGCCTCGAGTAGATATGGTTTTGCTGACCTGCTCTTTTATTTGAGAGGATGTACACTCAACCTTGCCTTTCTATGATAAAAATCACCAGAAGGAGGACATATCTGTCGGGGTCCAGTCAAAAGAGAGAAATCACTCTAGTTATTTTAACAAGGAAGATATAATACAAAGAAACATTAACTATAAAAGATGTTTAACTCTTTTATTTTTAAAAAGGGACCGTAAAGAAGTAGCATTACCTTTAGGCTGAGGAAGAGAGATAAAAGGAGCAAGAATTTGGAGAGAAGCCCCCTCTTGCCACACCCAAGGCTGAGACTCAGAGCTCATCAGAGGGGGCTTAGCTACCATAGGAACTTGCAACTTGCATCTCTGCAAGGCAAAGGCCAGAGATGGTCTGGAGAAGCAGCCTGTCATTGTACAGGTATGTATGGGAAGAGCTTACGGGAAGTGGCCACCAGCAGGGAGAGCATGGCCAGAGGGCGCAGCTGGAGCTCAGCTGCATAAGCCATTGGGCCACTGTAGAAAATGGTAACACCAAAGGCCCAGAACTCATGAACAAAGAGTCTTCACCTAGCACTGCCATTCTAGAACCCTCCTGTGATGAAGTTAACATTTGGCCAGTGAGCAAAGGAGAAATGTTTACAGGGTCCAGCTCCAGTATCACAAATCAAGGCAGAGAAGAGAGGATCTGGAACTGAGAGAAACTGTTGAAACTGTATAGATGGGGACCCGCATTCTAGATCTGGTCACACTTTGAGGGCATGCAGATCTTTCACCTCAGTGAACTGCTACCATGGTTCTCCATCCCTGGAAGGCATGGACAATATCTTTCACCAAGTCCATTTGCCAATACTCAGCGATATATCCAGGTGGGTCAAGGAACATCATTAAATTTTTAAAATCAATGGTTGATAAATATTCTCACAGTGTCTCAGGTGGAGGAGAAAGATAAAGAGGAGGACTTTCATGAACTTAAATGTGGCCCAAAATGGCCATGTTTTCACCAAACTCTGTGTCCTTTTCCTCCTGAGCCTCCAGCTAGACTCTGTTCCCAGCTTCCTTTTACAGTTAGGCAGAGGCCACATGACTGATTCTAGCCAATGGGATGTAAGCAAAAGTAATATATCCCACTCCCAGGCCTGGCCCTTAGAACAGCCCCAGCCCCTATGCCCTCTCTCTTCCATGACCCACTAGCTGCTTACAGAAGAGGAGTCTGTGGTCTTAGGGAATGGCAGAGCTTCTAGGGAAAGAGCATAAGGTCCTGAGTTACCTTTTGGAGGAGAGCATCCCTGGAGAGTTGCCCAGCCAGATACTCCTACACTGGACTCTGATGGGAGGCAAGAATAAGCCCTTAGTGCACTGGTTTCCAGACCTACAGCATCAGCACCGCTTGCAAACTTGTTAAAAATGCAAATTCTCAGGTTTCAGCCAAGACATACTCAATTAGAAACCCTGGGAGAGGGTTTCTAAAAGCCCTGTATTTTAATAAAGAGATTTGGATGCTCTAAAGTTTGAGAATATCTGCCTTATTGTGTAAAGACACTGAGATTTGGAGGGTTTTTATTAAGTCACTTAGATAACTATCCACAGGGAGTCCCAACATAAAAACCATAAACTGAGTCCTCAGTAACCAATTAAAATTTGACTGCTGCCTCACTAGGTACCTTTGTCACAGCTTCATTAATTCCAAGTCTGGACCAAGATGATTAGGTCTTCATAAGGTCGAAGACTTACTAACCTCAGATATCACCTGTGACATTTGACCAGGAACTGGAAAACCAGGAGTGCGTTTATTAATTGAGCTATTTTGGACAAGTCACTTAACCTGCTCATTTTATTGCCTCTGCAAAAAGGAGATCAACGCCAACCCATTTACTAGTTGCCTGGAGGAAATTCCCAGAGAAGTACAAGCCAATAGATTGCACGTCCACGTTTAGAGAAATTCCATACGACTGTTTTTATATCCATCAAACTTTAGAAAACAGAAAACAAAATGCAGCCGCTCTTCAACTCCATATACCAGCTGCAAACAGGGGACTGTACAGAAACAAATGATCTAGGTTAACTCATTTTCAATTTAGAACTTTCCAAATGCGAAGTTTTCTATTTCAACAGTTGGCCAAAATGTAATGCCATCTCTACAAAAATTGGGGTTGTTTAATTTCCCAAATATAAAGTCCAAATTTTAGGGTTTTAGAAATCACATTCCCGGGGGAAAAAATATCACCATTTCAGGGAAATGGGAAGCTTGGAAAGAGCATCTAATATCAAAGCAATGTGTTTAATTAGCCACGTGGGTAAACAGGGGCTGCCAGGAATGCGGTGGCTCAGAGGAGAATCTTGGCATTTAGTTCCAGCTCCCTGCAAAGCCACATCTTCAGCACTTAGTTCAGAAGTAATTACCATCTCCCTGGCCCTCGAGTAGAGGGAGAAAAGAAACAACCATATTCATCTTGTGATTAAATGGCAATTAGCAGCTAAGTGCCCTGCAATAATGTGGCACTTACCACCTCATCACAGCATCAGCAGCTTCCCTGGCCAATCCCACCGACTCCCTGGGTACCAGAGCCCAGTGCTGCAGGGCTAGGACCCTGGGGAGGACCCAGGCACCAGCCAACATAAGTCAGAGTGAGGCACAAATTAGTGGTTAAGAATGTGGACTCTACAGCCAAGCTGCCTGGGTTCCAAACTCGACCCCGCCACTTATCAACCGGCCAACTTGGCCGAGTTCCTTAAACCTGTCTCAACGTCAGTGTCCTCATCTGAAAATTGGAGGAAAGAGTTGTTTCTAACACACAGCATTGTGAGTGTGAGGTTTAAGTGAGTTAATAGATGCCAAGAATGTAGGAGAGCTCCTGGAACACAGAATATCTGCAGTCAAAGATGGCTAACGTTTCCCCATGCTTCTCCTCCATGGAGCTGGGACAGATGAACTCTCTCCTGCTACACATGACTTAATGCTAAGACATAATTTTAAACGTATTGAACTGCCCAAAGCGGAAATGAACACAAGCACAAACAAAAAACCCTCTCTCATACCAGCCTGCCCCTTTGGTTCTAGATGAATTCTGATTTATTCTATACCCAAAGGACCACCCTCAGTTGTTCCAAATGGTGAAACAAATAGAAGCAATATCCAGGAAGATCTGAACAGAAATTGTTTATTGCCCCAAAAGAGCAAAGCTATGGATTCAGACAAGAAACTAGGGAGTTCAACATCTCAAGTTGAAAACAAATGAGGATGTACCAAAGTAAGGCCAAAAGGATGATGGGCATGGCCAGATCTTGACTATCTACATTTACAGCCAAGGGTTGCTTCTCAGGCTGGCATCTCTTCTTACCATAGATATTGTGGACTTGGTGCACAAATGATTTCTGAAATTAGTTTTAAAACATAATCAGATGATAATCTATTGTAAAATTGTAGAACTTTTTTAGGGCTTCCCACTTAGGGCAGCAGGGGCATTTGTCCTTGGACGCATTCCCAACCTTTGCCCCACTCTGCTCTGCACAGCTGGGGCCTGCATTTCCCATGCTCCTTGCCAATTAGTTTCATCCAACATGAGACTGGAGTCTTACTCCACCTGTAACAGAGCTTCCAGCAGTGCCTGTATTTCCCACCAGAGTGCCCACCAGTGCGGGTTCCCAGCTCCAGTCAGGACATCTCCACTCTGGGGCTCCAGTTCAATATCACATCCTTGCAACGTCCTTCTCCAGCCCGAGAGGTGGCAGTGGACTGTTATTGCTAATCATTGATTGCCTAATGGTTCTCTGGTAGTTTCTTAGCTGTAACATCACTTATGTAACCAATTCTCTTTATTAAATTCCCTCTGTTGGAAATACCTAGACTGGATTTTATTTCCTGAAGGAACCGTGACTGATAAACCATTGCTTCATCTATGTTACTTCCTCCTTCCTCCAATATCTCAGTGAGAAAAGCACTGACCTAGGAAGCAGGAGCCCTGAGTTCTGGTCCCCGTTCTGCCACTAACTGACTGTGTTCCCGAGCACATTCTTCTCTGTAACTCAGTTTCCTAATAAATAAGATGATAGACTGGGGGATCCCAAAGATCACTTTCAGCTGCAAAGTTCTGGGTCTAGACATTCTAACCAGTGTCACCTGGCACTTCAGAATGTGGGCATCAGTGGCATTGACTTACTCCCTGAGTTGGCTGGAGCACATTCACTAGTATGTCATTTTACATTAGCAGCTGAGTTAGAGCAAGGTGGTCCCATCTGTTTTGCAGGTAAGGGAAGGAAATGGGAAGGGTCTACATGTGTGGAGGGGTGGCTACACATATATTTGTAGGTACTGTACTCGTGATTCCCTAAGAAATATTCGTTGGTACACGATTCTCTCTATTCATGATTCCCACTTTTACTTTTTAGATTTAAACTTATAAAGAAATTAGCACATTAACATGGCCAGATGAAGATCAGTAAGAATGATACTATCTAAGTTAACATCCCAGTCAAATTAATTTAAAGATACTAAGTAATAAGCATGAATACATGATACATCTGGGGCCTCAGCAAATAGATTTCTATTTTCTTTCCCTTCTCCGAATGAGCAGTTCTCAACCATTTTTTCCTTCACATGACAACGTGATCAGTTATGGGTCACACGTGGGTATACTCATGCAAAATCATCAATGTGCTATCTGTAACCTGACTTCTTTTGTTTTTTCTCATCATTGTGCAAAAATTCCTATTGTGTACTAATGCCTACAATACTCATGGAGTTAGCTTTTAATTGGTTTTAGGCTAGAGTTGCAATCAAGTGCATATTTGAGTCAGTTATCAATTCAAGTCCTTTACTGATACAACATTTAAATATAAGCTTATACACATGCATGTGTGTTTTCATATGTCACACACACACACACACACACACACACACACACTCACAAAACTCAGCCTTAAAGATATTTCTACAGTGAAAACTCTCATAACATTTTTCTTCTCAGGCAACATAGTCCTAAACTTCACCCAAAGTAATCCATTTTCTTTTAACTTCTCAGTGCTTCACAAAAAGATTGATATACGCTTTTTTGTCAGAAACCAATACCAAAATATTCACCTATATCTGTAATGTCCAATATGGTAGCCACTAAACACATGTGGCTATTGAGTACTTGAGATGTGGCTGGTTCAAATCAATTTGTGGCATAAATGTAAAAACACACCAGATTTTGAAGACTCAGTATGAGAAAAATAAACATATCTCATGAATATTTTTATATTGATTGCATGTTGAAATTATAATATTTTGGATACATTTTGGTAAAAACATATTGTTAAAATTAATTCGTATGTCTCTTTTCATTAGAAAAATTTAAAATACATCACATCATATTTCTACTGGGAAGCACTGATTCTAGAAGTTAAAGGAAATGAAGAGATGCTTCTACAGTGTTTTCTTTTCTTACAGAAGAACCTTGATGAGAAGCAGCAGTATTGACCACAATTGATGGGGGTGGGGGTGAGGAATGGCTGAATTTACAGGAAAGATGGATGTGCTGGAGTTTCAACTTGCTGACACCCAAATCAAGCTTCAGTCTATACAGAAAATAGCAAAGACCCAATTAATGGAGCTGTACACTGGAAACAGCATCATTGTGTTAATAGCTTGTGCTTTCCTCAAAAGTCCAAGAGAGAAGGGTTTAAGGCACTTTTTCTTATTGACTGAAAACTGAGAAGGTAAGGACCTCAGAGTTAAAGTTTCAGAAGCTTGACTTCCCATATTTCCAAACATTTCATTATCAGTCAAAAGTACAGGTCAAAAATATATCTTACAAATATACAAGGGACTTTAAAGCTTTAGGATATTCAAGAGGAAAAGATCACACACACATTCCACCTTACATCTAAATAATCCATCATCTCAATCCACGAGAATAGCATGAAGCCTGGTACACAGTGAGTGCTTAATGATGTTTGCTGAATTGTACCAAAGGAACAACGAAACATGGCAATTACCGAAAGCTGGATCCACTCATGCTGTTTCAGACAAGCAATAAAAAATGCAGCTCCAGAAATTCAGAAGCACAGTTGCAGAAATTACCAAGAATATGCTGCAGCCATTAAAAGGGTAAGAAACTGCATTCGGCTTTTTCAGAACACCACCCTGTTGCTCTGTTAACTAAGGAGAATTTCATTTCTTCTGCTAGTTGTGTAATAACCATCTTGGTAGTTCTTTAATAGGATAAAGAACCCGGGGCTCTTTGCCATCTCAGTCTGTACTGGTTTACATTATTTTGTCCAATCATTTTACACTTAAAAAAATCTATTTACACTTTGCAATCTTTTTCCTTTGAATGAATCATGTGGGTACTGGGGTGGACCTCAGGGGCTTTTGCGTGGATAAGACCAATAACAGGAATTGCTAATGTGGTTCTATTGAATGTGATGGATTCATTAGGTAAAATCATTTGATAAATCAAGAGTACTACATTTTTACTCCATTTATCTTTGTCTTTCGGATTCCAGGGCGACAATGCTGACAGTACCACTTTGAGTTAAATGAACAGGCTTGCTTGAAGAAGCTGGTTTAAGGGACAAACACTGCCATTCCTTGATTCTCATGGGCCCCTGCATTTGCCTTGAAGTCGCGCTGAAGCTACACTACACAGAAAAGCCCTCATTCCCCACAGTGAGTTATAGCCGTGAGTCCCAAGCCTTGGAGAATTTCTTCTCCCTTTCACATAGTAGTCAACCTGGATGCAACCAGCATGGTCTTTAAAAATCCCAGTTCTATTTTTTTTTTACAATCAAATGAAATGATTTAATATATAACATATATTAAAAATGTATACCCCGCAACCAAGTGGGATTTATTCCAAGGACACAAGGCTGGTTCAACATGCAAAACTCAATGTGATACACCATATCAAGAGGCTATAAAGAAAAATCAGACGATCACATCAATGGATGGAGGTAAAGCGTTTGACAGAATCCAATGCTCATTCATGATAACAAAAATCTTAGCAAATTGGGAACAGAGGAACACTTTCTAGACTTGATAGGAAAACGCTATGGAAAAAAAGTTACAACCAAAAATGCACTTGGTGAAAAACTGAACGTTTCTCCCCTAATATCAGGAACCAGTCAAGGATGCAAGGATGTTCTGTCTTACTAGTCCTTTGGGCTGATAGTGCCCCCTCCGCCCCAGCCCCCACCCCTGCCCCGCAAAGGATATGTCTAAGTCCTAAACCCCTGGAACCCATGAATGTGATCTTATATGGAAAAAGCATCTTTGCAGTAATTAATAAGTTAAGGGTCTCAAGATGAGGTCATCTTGGATTTGGGGTGATCCTGCCTAAACCCAGGGGCAGTTGTCATTAGAGAAAGGCACAGAGAGTTGACACACAGGGAAGAAGGCGTGTGAGAGGGAAGCAGAGATTGGAGTGACGCATCTGCCAGCCAAGGAATGCCAAGGGTTTCCAGCAGCCACCAGGAGCTAGGAGAAAAGCATGGAATAGATCCTTCCTCCAAGGTTCCAGAAGGAACCAACCTTGCTGACACCTTGATTTTGAACTTCTAGCCCTCAAAACTGTCAGAGAATAAATTCCTGTTGTCTTAAGCCGCTCAAATTGTGACAATTTGTTAACAGAAGCCCCAGGAAATGAATACATCAGGTGACAAAGCTCAGCAGGACCCAGGGACCAGATGAAACTGACAGTTTGTACAGAGAGGCTGGGAGTAAGCTTACCTTTGCCAAGTCCATGAAGAGCAGAAGTCTTGCTCAGCAATTTGCATTCTCTAAGAGATTAAAGCTTCTTAAAGCACCTCAAAGTCACCACTGTATCTGAAATACATTATTCAGATTTATTCATGACATCACTCTCCCTGTCTGCACCTCTCAGGAGTTCACCTCCTCCTGCAAAGACATCCACCCTTGGGCTCCCCTGTGAGCCTCTGGAGAGAAAGAACTGTGCTCTTAAGCTCCAGGGCCACGCCCAGCACATACAGGAGCTGAATAAACCTCTGCTGAGTGGACAAATGGAACAGATCTGTGATTACAAGTGTCTTCCTTAGAGCATAAATGTATCTCCAAACAACAGCTGTGTCTCTTTTCTAGCTCTTTCCCTAAATACCTCCACCAGTTGTGCTTCTTCGGGCCAATATGGTGTCTGTGCATCAGGCTCAGTCCTTTATCACATAAGCCCTTAGCCTGCTGAGCAGAGGCCCTGAGTACCTCGCTCTCCTCACACATTTTCACATTTGGTGCCGTTCCTTCTTTGTTCAAACGCCTACTCCTTCAAACCCCAACTCAAATGCAATGACCTCTAGGAAGCCTTTCTGAATTTCCTTAAGCAGCTCTGACCTTCCTCTTCCATTGTACTTGGAAACACTTAGCATTGACACCTGGCTGTGTTCTTTTTGTTGGTGTTTGGAGGAGGTGGTGGTATCAATATGTCAATATGATTGTGCCTCTACTGGGTGTCCTTTCCTCCCTTATACCAATTATCCAGTTTCATTGTAATTTCTTGCTTGTCTACCCACTATGTTAGAAGCTCCAGAGGACAGAAGTCTTTTCCCCTTGAAATCTGGCTTGTAATTTCACTGAGGCTTCAATTTCTCATCTGATGACCTCACCTCTGCTTACCCAGAAAGTCTCCCAAGGGCTCAGGAACCGTTTGGAACACAGATCTGGCCCAGAAAGCCCTGATGGAACAAATGCCAACCACACTCTGAAAGGAGGCAGTTTCTCGTTTTTAAAATATTTGCTAGTACCGCTCAGATTTTAAACATTTTAAACATTTCCCCAAAAGCCATTATAAATGGAGTCTATAATTTTAAAAATATTATTACTTCAGAGGAAGGAGGGCTCACGTCAGTTGCCCTTGCAGCCAAGCTGGCACAAAAACCCCAGCAAAAAATAAGTTTCTTAAACACAAACCAGTAACTGGGCTGAGCTGGTACTAGTAGTACCCCCTTATCCATGGGGTATACGTTCTGAGACCCCCAGGGGATGCCTGAAACCATGGATAGCACTGAATCTTACTTATACTGTTTTTTCTATACATACATAACTATCAAAAAATTTAGTTTATACATTAGGCACAGTATGAAATTTACAATAATAACTAATAATAAAATAGAACAATTATAACAATATACTGTAATAAAAGTTATGTGAATATGGTCTCTTTCTTTCTCTCAAAATATCTTATTGTACAAATTTAATGCCTTTTACATCCTAAGTGCTTACCACGCACTGTGGCCCTAATTTTTGCACTTTAAAGTGTGACAGCAAAACTAGCACACATTTCTTTTTCTTTCTTCACAATTTCACAGATGAAAGATTCTTTATTACCATAGATCTTAGCAACCTCAGCACAGGACTTTTCTTCTTTCCTTAAGTTGAGAGCTTTCACCTTTTCACTTAAAGGAAGAGCTCTATGTCTTCTCTCTGTTGTATCCAAATTGCCAGAATCACTCCCTTTGTGCTTTGGGGCTGTTATTAAGTAAAAGAAGGGTCACTTGAACACAAGCTGTGTATACTTCGACAGTGATCTGATACCCAAGATAGTTACTGAGTGACTAAGGGGCAGGGTACATTGGACAGAAGGACAACTCATGTCCTGAGTGGGATGGCGCAGATGGCATGAGATCTCATTACATTACTCAGAACAACTTAAAAACTTAATGAATTGTTTTTTTCTGGAATTTTCCATGTAATGTTTTCAGACCATGGTTGACCACAGGTAACTGAAACTGCAGAAAGCAAAACCATGGATGCGGGGAGGGGTGGGGGTTACTGTATAGAAAATGTGCCTGCAGCATGGGGAAGGGAACAGGACACTGCGCAGTGGAAGTGCGCCCACAGCGTGGTGTGCATGTGTGTTCACGCTGGGTGCAACCAGATACCCCTGGCTGGTCTGAACTGTGTTCTAGGGTCGGGGGATTTCATTCTCCACCGGGGAAAAATTGGTTTCCATGAGCCCTTTCAACTTGCCTACCTTTGTGTTTTTATTACTTCCTTGTTGCCCCTTTTTACAAGTAAAACTTCTCTCTATAATGACTGCATCTCCCTAAAAGCTTCTTCTGAGTTCTTATTTTCAAAGCAGCTGGATCTATCTTAATATTTTCCTGCCATAATTGCTTCAGGCCAATTTCTTTTAAAGGAATTAAAAATGCAAATCTAATATTCTAATTGCATAATAGGATCATCTTGGCAGCTCCATCAATACTATCTCCTACTGTCAATACTATGCCCGGTCTGTGTGGATGTCAGAGCCCACTGGTCTCACTTTATCACTGGCCCCGTGGCCCATCCACATCTATAAGATGTGACATTTTATTGGTGGCCTTCCATCAATCAGCTCTAATTTGTGCATCACAGAGATGCACATTGTCATCTCAGCAACCGCGTTGCCTTGGGCACCAGACAGCACAGAGTTGAAGGCTTCATGTTTCCCAGGACTAAGTTAAATGGCAAGAAAGAGGCTGGTTGACAACCACACACAGGATTTTTTTTCCAGGTCACCGTCCAATGGAATTAGAAGCAAAGGACCTATGAGAGGTCACCCCGAAGATCCCAAACCTGTCAGTGCAGCTGCAGATTATTACAAATGACAGGTCTGGAGTCAGGAGACCCTGGCTGAGAGATCCAGCTCAGCTATTCCCCAGGGACCATCTTGAGCAAGTCACCTAGCCTCTAAGTGCCTCCGTTTCCCCTCCTATAAAATAACCATGTTCACCTAGTTTGAATGCTAAGGTCCCTACCAACCTAAAACTTACTTTACTTATAGAAGAATAAAAATCATACTCTGAGTAGCAAGGATGAATATTGTCAGTTGATTGAGATAAGAAACATCATTACTACTTCTGGGCTCTTAGCCAATTAACAGTGGAAACATTATAATTAACACTTATCACGCAAATTCTACTTCCATTAAGAAGTGTTTTTCCAATAGATCTTCCGCCTCTCTCTCCAGCTGAATTTCTTTTTTATAGGTTTCAAATACCATACTATTTGATTATCCAAAACAAAACCATTCAACTTATCCACTTCGACCAGCAAAAAGTACTTGTGAAAACTATGTCAAAGATCATAAATTTCCTTACATAGAACTAAGCAATTGAACTGTAGCAAAACTTCACATTCTTATTAAGTCTGATTTTAGGGTAAGCTGATTTTGAACAGACAATCTTTAGATTATCTAAAGACTTTTAGATTCTTTGAAGAATACCTTTCTAAATTTGTGACAGCACATAATAAAACTCAAAATGTAATTTAGTTGGCTTTGTAGAAAAGTACTCCATGTGTATCTGTGGGTATCTTACATGTGATTCTAGTAAAATTTCTTATTTATGTGGTTCTTTGCAGTTTGTTCAATTAACAATTATCCATTATATGCCGGGCATTGTGTAAGAAGCTTTCACGTGCATTTCCTTATTTGGTTCTCAAAGTGACCTCGGGGGTCAGATGAGAGTGGCATTATTGTGTCCAGAGGAAGAAACTGAGGCTGGAGGACAGTAAGAGACATCCCCGGGAATTATCAGGAGACATGAAAGAGACAGAACACTCAAGGATTTTTCCAAAAAACAGGAAGAAAAGCAAAGGTCATGAAGAGTTGAGGCAGCAAAGGGTTTAATTTTCAGAAGGGGCACTGAGAGGGCTTGAAGATGGGGAGAAAGGGAGGGGGAGAGGAAGAGTTATTCTAAGAAATACAGACCAGTGGGCTTAATATTGATCCCTGGCAGAATACAAGAACTACTCATTACGGGTTGATCTGTGAGCTTGAGAATGAGAAAACAGTGACTGCCAAGAGGCTGCTGACTCTTAGACAAGCCACCCCATCTAATCTCGTTTCCTCTCCTGATAGGCTTATTAGGCTGGTTGATCAGTGGACCTGGATTTCAGCAAGGCACTTGACAGAGTCGCTCAGGATATTCTTGTGGACAAGAAGGAGAAATGAGGGTGGGACTAGAAGACAGTTAAGTGAATTTGTAACTGGTTAAACAAGCGTGTCCAAAGCGTTGATTAATAGAATGATGTCAGCCTAGGAGGAGGCCATGTGCCCTGGAGCTGTGTGTTTTGCTTTGTTCAGTTCAACCAGCTTATCCGTGTCTTGAATGGTGTTGTAGGAGGCGTGTTTGTTAGAATGTTGAAGGACATAATTATGGGGTCACTCATAGATTAAACAAAAGAATCAGAATCCAAAATGTTCTCATCCTGCTAGTCCAGTGGCCCCAAAACCTTAAAGAAGAAATGTAACAGGAATGAACGTACAGTCCTGTGATTGATTCGCAAATCAATAACACAATAAAAAATCTCAGCTTAGAAGCAGTTCAAGGAGAGAGGACTTGGTCCCAGGCACAATACGCTCTCATAAACTGTTGTAGCCAATAGCAAAATCTAAGGGGTCTTGGACATCATTAGTCGATCTCCAGAGCCCCCTCTAAAAGTAGTCACAATCTTGCTAGCGAGTGGGCTGGTAGAGACCCAGGTTCAGGTCAGGCACTGCATTTTAAGGCAGATAAGAGGAAATTCACAGGAGGGGAACAAGACAAGTGAGAGATGTGGCTACCATAGCAGTGAAGAATGGGGGACAGGGTGGGTGACAGGAGAAGCAAGATGGCCGTCTTCTAACATCTGGAGAGCTGACAAAGGAAGAATGAGAAAACACAATTTTCACTGCTTCATAAAGATGGAGGGAGTTACAGAAGATCAGAGAGAGAGTTTCAGGGCAACCTGCACGCCTATGCTGCCACGTAGAGGACTGAGTTCTCAGTTCTTAGTTCCCAGTATTGAGTGTAAAGGCTGGGCTCTTGGGGGAGCTATTTTTTTCTGGAGTGAGAATTGCCCTGTGTGATTCTACGAGGCAAATGTTTGATATATGTAGATATGTGGACTGGAGAATTGCCATAGAGCCTGCTGATTAAATCCAACACACAAGCAGCTAGCCATATATTACTTCAAGATTCTCTGTATACACAGAGAAACTGTGATGGAAAACTAAAAATAACTTGACCATGACACATTGCTTTCCCTGGAGGAGCCTAAAATCTAAAGACATGTAAGTAAGTACGTAATTGGCTTTAAATAAAAATCAGAATGAAAGAGATTATAATAGGGCTCAAAAATGATCTGTAGGATAAGGAGAGGGTAACATTTAACTGTAAGTTGGATTTGGAAGCCCATCAAAGATGGCTTCATGGAACAGGTAGTATTTGATTCAGTGGGAGTTGGATTTCCAGCCCAGACCTCCAGGCAGCTCCACAGCAGACTGATATTCCAAAGGTCCCCACCCCTGCATCTTCTTCCAGATTTAGCCCTCTCAAAACGTCTCATCTGTGCTGTTACTTTGACGAGATTTTGTTCTCTGTCCACACCTGGCCACTTAGCAGCTTAAGATGTCCGTTGCTTCCCTGCTTCCCTGACATCCTTACTGCTGCAAGGGACTGGCCTCCATTCTCTGTGCCCCAGCCCTGCCCACTTTCACATCAGGCAGAGTCCTGGAACAGGGTGTCACTTCATCACCTTTGCCCTGTTCTGTGGTTTAGAAGCAAGTCAGAGGTCCCATCCACATTCAAGAGGGGATTATACCAGGTATGAAAATGAGGCCACCTGAAGGTCTGTCTGTCACAGGTATCTAACAAGAATCATCTAAACACCTGGAGCAAGGAGAGGAACGATGGGACAAAGGCATAGATGGCTGATAATTCAGTGCAGGGTGAGGGAGTGGGGGAGGGGGGTGGGCCAGCCCTGGGGGAAGCCTGTAGAAGTGCCCTTGTTTTCCTCTCTGCTCTTGCACAGACAAATGGCTTCTCATCCTATGAGTGTAATAAGGGGATGATTTAGGCACCAAGCAGCCGAAGACTTGTTTAGTTATCAGTAACTAACCAAAAAGATGGTAATTACTTTCAGGCATGAGCAGGTGCCCGGCACAGCAGGGTAAGAACAGGGCACACGCAGCCTCGAGTTCTCCCCCTTTACAGTTCTGGAAGCCTTGCACCCTTGAGGGCACTAATCCACCCAGCTGTGGTGGCTGACACTGCTGGGATTTACAGGTCTTGGCCATCACACAGGCCCCCAGCCTGTGGTTAAGTAATATTATCCCCCTGGCCACGTGTTTACGTACGGGAATTCCTGGACATTACCAGCTGCTTAGACATAACATATTATTTCCAGCGGTTTGAACTCCACATGGCACTCAGAGCTTGTTGTTGAAGCCTCTCCCTCAGCTTTCTTATAATGCAAGGTGTCGCCTCCCCTGAGAACCGACCATTTAAAAATTAATCACCATGATGTTTCATTCCACAATGAAAATCCTGTTCTATTTATTTCCTCTTCTTAAGACCTGCCCCTGGAGATCTCAGGGGAAGACTATGTGTTTTATTACGTTCTCCTTCTGTAAAGTGGTCTGAAAACTGCAGAGAAGATAATCAGGAGATACTTCTAATCCCAGCCATTTCCTCTCTCCAAATATGGCGCCCTCTTAGGGGAAATGGTGATTCCACCAGTGGGTGAGGGCCATAAGTCTGATGCTCTTTGGGGCATTGACTAATCCTAAGAGTAATTCTGTGATAGGCTGCAAAATGACCACAATCCTTCTGTTCTCCATATAATCACACCCTTTGCAATGTGACTTTGTGACTCTCCCCATCAAGAAATGGACCTAGAGTCTGTCATACAGAGTGAAGTAAGCCAGAAAGAGAGAAAAAAATATCATATGCTCACTCATATATGTGGAATCTAAAAAAATGGTACTGATGAACCCAGTGACAAGGGAAGACTAAAGATTCAGATATAGAGAACGGACTTGAGGACACAGTGGGAGCTGAAGGGGAAGCTGGGATGACGTGAGAGAGTAGCATTGACATATATATACTACCAAATGTAAAATAGATAGCTAGTGGGAAGTTGCTGCATAACCCAGGGAGATTAACTTGATGATGGGTGATGACTTAGAGGGGTGGGATAGGGAGGTTGGGAAGGAGTCATAGGAGGAAGGGGATATAGGGATATATGGATAAATACAGCTGATTTGCTTTGTTGTAGAGCAGAAACTGGCAAAACAGTGTAAAGCAATTATACTCCAATAAAGAGCTAGAAGGAAAGAAAAAGAAAGAAAGAAAGAAAGAAAGAAAGAAAGAAAGAAAGAAAGAAAGAAAGAGAGAGAGAGAGAGAAAGAAAGGAAGAAAGAAGGAGGGAGGGAGGGAGGGAGGAAGGAAGGAAGGAAGGAAGGAAGGAAGGAAGGAAGGAAGGAAGGAAAGAAAGAAAAAGAAAAAAAGAAAGAAAGAAAAGAAAGAAAAAGAAATGGAGTCTACTTCCCCCTACCTTGAACCTGGGTTGTTGTTATAACTTACTTCCAGCAAAAGAATGAAGTGGAAATCACAGTCTGCCAATCTGGGGCCCAGGCATCAAGAGGCCTTGCATACTTCCACACACTGCAATCTTGCAAAGATCAGGCTAGCTTTCTGGAGGATGAGAAACTACGTGGAACAGAGATTTGCCAGCCCATCTGTTGGCATCTTGTGCTAACCAGTCCCCAGCCAACCCAGAAGCTGATGGCAGATACATGGATGAACCCAGATAAAACAAGAAAAACTGCCCAGCTGAGCCCAGGCAATTCTGCCAACCCACAGACATGTGAGCAAAACAAATGGCTATGGTTTTCACCTACTTAGTTTTGGGGTAATTTGTTATACAGTAAGAGCTAACTGATACAGGCTCCATAGTTTATCAGCATAAACATCAGGGCTCCCAGTTTGAAAGAATAAAGAGGCAAGGATGTCTACTAATGATGTCCCAACCTGGCTGATTCTCAAATATTCAGGAGGCTGCTGATGTTCCCGTTCTTTTTTTCACTAAGTCTTTTGAGACCATTTTCTTGAGCCACCAGAACCTCAAATTGAAACTGGAAGGAAAAGACCTCCAGGGGATGGGTTGGGCCACTATATCTTTTCCTTTCACAAAAACCTTGCAAAGCATATTTCTTATATTTCATCTTTGGATGATTGCCTTCAATTCTTTGTTTCATAAGCATCTATTCTCCCAAAGAGCCATGACAGCATTGATTTCAACCTATGATTGCTGGTGAAATATTAGAGCTTATTGATTCAAAATTCAGGATTAGTTGCAAGTTGGATAGTCTGCATATTTTGGAGATGCACAATTTTATTTCTTCTGGTTGAAAAGTAATTGCAGCTCCACAATATGATTCTTTTTTTTTTTTTTAAGATGTAGTCTTTCAAATCAGCTTTCTCACTTTGTCTTCCCAAAATTGTCAAGTGTTATGTGGACTAACCAATCAACTTATTCTTCCAAATAAAGCATTCATATTTCTTACTTATAAGTGTGCTAGTGTGAAGACACATGTTCTTTCCATTAACTACACATTATGATGCTTCTGCATACCCCAAACAACGACAAAAACCTCATTGGCTAGAAGTAAAGACATTCTGGGTAAGAATTAAGTAGAATTTTTTTTCAAATCAGCAGAGTTTATCATTAATTTGATGTTTTATTGAGAGCATACCACTGTTCCCCGAGACATAAACTTAAAGCTCACTGCAGTACGTGGCTACGATGGAAGTTCTTTCTTCTTAAATCCTCACATAAAATAGATGGCCACACTGCTGAAATAAAATCTCTCAGGATGACTCAAGTCTTGGGATCAGCAACGTGCTGTCTAAAACCCAAGTTCGCCTGAATATGCAGACATGAAGATATGCATGCAATTGGATACTTCTTTCCCAATTCCTTATTCATAACTGCCTTCCTCTTAAGCATCCACAAATATATACTCCTCCCCAAAACAACACAGTTGCTAAATAGTCATTTTCCTTTGAAGCAACTTGAATGGCAACATTTTTTTTATTGAAGTATAGTTGACTTACAATACTGTGTTAGTTTCAGGTGTACAGCAAAATTATTCAATTATACAACTATATATATATATATATATATATATATATATATATATATAGTCCTTTTTCAGATTATTTTCCATTATAGGTTGTTACAAAATATTGAATATAGTTCCCTATGCTATACTTGTTGTTTATCTATTTTATATATAGTAGTGTGTATCTGTTAATCCCCAGCTCCTAATTTATCCCTCCCCCTGCCTTTCCCCTTTGATAACGATAAGTTTGTTTTCTGTTTGTGAGTCTGTTTCTGTTTTATAAGTTCACTTGTATCATTTTTTTTAGAGTCCACAAGTAAGTGATATCACATGATACTTATCTTTCTCTGTCTGACTTACTTCACTTACTATGATAATCTCTTGATCCATCCATGTTTCTGCAAATGGCATTATTTCATTCTTTTTTATGGCTGAGTAGTATTCCATTGTATATATGTACCACATCTTCTTTATCCACTCATCTGTCAATGGACATTTAGGTTGCTTCCATATTAAATATTTCAAGGGAAGTATATAAACAAGCTAAATACCATTCCTTAATATATACATCTTTATATAACAGCTGTATTTGACCTAAAAAATGGTTGCCCTGGTGTGTTCCATGTGTACAACACAAATACAGAACCTCTCTCCCCTTCCCCATTGGCAGTCATTTCTTAGAATTCCCCAACCCTTTCCCCTCCCAGAGCTCCTCCCTCAAGCCCTGACCCTCACTGCTCATCTCTTACTGGCACTCACCCAACATGAGGGAACCTCAGCCCCCCAAACCCCACGTCTCCCACAGAATGGTATGGTCACTCTACTGCCTTCCCATCCTCCACACCAGAACCGTGATGCTGACTCCCCAGGTAAAATGTCTAGAAAGTCGGATTGGAGGGTCCTTTTGAAATGTAGGTAACATGTCTTACGTCCTTATTCTCACTCCTTACTCTCAGTTTATTCTTTGATCCATTCCTGCATTCCTCAATTGTCATTCATTGGGCTCATCTGACATCTGCAAGGTAGATAGAGAAGCAAGCCCAAGTTCTTGGTCTCAAAGAACTAAGAGTCTTGAGGGAAAACCCCAGGGATCCTGTCCTTTTCCCAACAGGCTGGCAAATGAAAATGAGAAGATGAAATGCAGATGAGTCCGTTCACTGCCGTTCATGTCCCTATCGCATTAGTAAATGTATAAATAAAGCAAAAACTCTTGAGACTGTAACCAGTTTATTAAAGAGTCTCAGAACACGGCATCAACAAACACAAAATGGTTTTATTTCTTTGAAGCATTTGCCCTTCCCACCTTGCTCTGTTGAATCATCCTTTGAACACCCCTTAACAGTTTCTTGGGCAGATGCCATACCATTCCAGTCACTGGTGTGTTCCAAACCTTCAGTCTCAATCTTGATGTAAATCCCATGCCCTCCTTCCCTCTATGCAGACTTGAGCCGGGTGAGATGCTGGAGGGTGGGTGAGATCTGCTTCTACAATGCCCACCATGCCCTCCACCTGAGTTCTCTCAGTTAATGGGACAGCGAGGAGGCACCAGAAGGGGACATGTGCCTATTCACTTAAGTGGCTGCTACTGGCATTCTCTCTTGGGTGGTTCTTGCAGCTCTACTGGCTGCCTGATTTATGATTCCTCTGAGTGGCAGCATCCAAATGCTGGCTCTCTTGTGGGGCACCTGTCTGGGCTCTGAGAGCTCTGTCAGTCCCTTCTCTGCCCCCACCTACTGCATAATTCCCTGACATTTGGAACCTGGTCCTGGGTGGACCTTTTTCACCCCTTCCCCAAGCTCCCTACACCAGGGGCAAATCCCAAAGTCTTTTACTGCTAGGGTTCCTGAGCCTGATGGACACTCCTCTTAGCTGAGTACCAGCAAGATGGCTCAAGCTTAGCTTTCTTTCTAGGATGTCCATTGACCCACTAGAAACTCAGGCTGCTCTACATCCACCTTCTGTCCAGGCTGCCTCCCCTCCCATGTCTCTCAGGGAGGCATATCAGCAAGTTCACTTCTTAAGCCAATGTCCAGCTGAGGAACGCAAGTCTTCTTTTCTTTTAGGCACCTCCAGTCTTTTAGTATTTCCCTGGGTCATCTCACTTTATGGTGAGAGAGACTGTCTCTTACTCAGATGCCCTCTCTCTCTCCTCTCAGCTCTATGAGAAACACTGGGAAGAGGTGATGGCTGGTGATAGACTGGGTGGGCAACTCAAAAGCCCCACTACACCTCTTGGTGTTTGTTTCCAGGGGCTTCCATAGAGGATAACCAAAACTGGAGGGGCTTAAATGACAGAAACTTGTTCTCTCGTGGTCTGGATGCTGGAAGTCTAAAATCAATACATTAGGAGGGCCATGCTCCCTGTGAAAGCCCTAGGAAAGATCCTTCCTGGCCCCCTGCAGCTTCTGGAGGCTTTAGATGGTCCTCGGCTGGTGGCAGCATCACTCCAATCTCCGCCTCCATCTTCATGTGGCCTCCTTCCCTCTGTCTCTGGGGCTGTCTCTTCTCTTCTTATAAGGACACCAGTCATTGAATCTAAGGGCCACCCTACTCCAGTACCACCTCTTCTTAACTAGCTATATCTGCAAAGACCCTATTTCCAAATAAAGTCACACTTGGAGCTTCCAGGCAGTCATGATTTTTTTGGGAAATACTATCCAGTACAATCTTGTTACAGAAAACTTCCAGGCCATTTCCTTGAGAAGCAGAAGAATCAGACAGAAGCTTCGAGATGTGTCTTGTTCTATGGAAGGCTTCAAGGGAGAGAAACTTGAGTGATGGTAATGGTACAGGATTCATGCCGGCCCATCACTGGGATCTACCAAAAAAAGACCAAAAAAAAAAAAAAAGTTGGAGGGGAGATAGACAGTAATAGGTCATGGGGATTACTGGCTAAAAAGATGTCTCTTGGACTTCCTACGTGGTGCAGTGGTTAGGAATCCACCTGCCAATGCAGGGGACACAGGTTTGATCCCTGCCCCAGAAAGATACCACACGCTGCGGAGCAACTAAGCCTGTGCGCCACAACTACTGAGCCTGCGTTCTAGAGCCCGTAAGCCACAACTATTGAGCCTGTGTGCCACAACTATTGAAGCCCATGCACCTAGAGCCCATGCTCTGCAACAAGAGAAGCCACCACAATGAGGAGCCCATGCACCACAATGAAGAGTAGCCCCTACTCTCCACAACTAGAGAAGCCTGAATAGCAGCAACAAAGACCCAACACAGCCAATAAATAAATAAATAAATAAATACATTTATTTAAAAAAAAAAAGTTGTCCCTAGATCCTTTAACTACCCTGGACCCAGGAATGACCAGCTTCTTACTCCCCAGCCCCCAATCCCCTTCCTTCCAGTCCTTTAAGCCACTAGCCTATAGGTGACTGCGATGGTCACCCCAGCCCCCACAGCCAGCCCCTGGCAGGGAACGGGAGAAGCTACATCACACCTCTGGAAGGAGGTATTTCTCCAGCACATGCTAATGCTCTTGATACACTAGCCTGTGGAGTGAATATACCAGCAGTGTTTCTTCTAGCCCCGTTTGGAAGATGTGACATGGCTCAGGTGGGCTTTAGTCACCTCTCTTGAGAACCTGCCATTCTTCGTGTAGGGAAGAACATTCTAATCCCCCAAACGAACTCCTAAATCTGCCCTTCCACAAGGCAGAGGGATTCTCCAGATCACCACTGTTGGGAGAAGACTGTTTACATAACAATGAGATAAACCTTGAAATGTCCAACTTAATACATCAAACCAGAGGGACTGTATTAAAGATTGAGGATGTAATCTAGGAGAACTCTATTCTTATTCATTTCCTCATTGGAAGTATGTTTAAAACTTAGTTTATATCCTTCCTCCCAAAATAGTGATATATACTTCCTTATGTGTGTCACTAGCTATTAAAATTAATTATTCAAAGTAAATAATACATCACATTCAAGATTAAAAAACGAAATTGTATTCAATATTTTTGATAGCTTGTGGAAAATATTATTGAGGTTCAATTTCACTTAATTTGTTATAAATGACATATCATTTTTAATAAATATTAAAATATGACTCTTTTTAATAGACATGAGCATAGACTCTGGGCCAAAGCCTGGGTTCTATTGCAGCTCTTTTCCTAACTGGGTTAACTGGGCAACATAACCACCGCTGTAAGCCTCAGTATTTTCATCTGGAAAATGGATGTAATAATACAACCTACCTCAGAGTGTTATGATGAGATTAAACGAGTTAATGCACGTAGAGCTCAAAGTCTAAAACACAGCAAGCACTACCCAAGCTCTGCTGCTGTAGTTTTTTGGTAGTCCTTTCTTCCTTGTCTGTTCTCTCTCCACTTTTTACCAAAGTACAGGGGAAAAAAATACCCGCAATTATCTCTCCCCAAGCCCTCAGCGTGGTGCTCAGCAGAGGCCGGATGCTCCCCGTGCTGTGGTTGAAGTTGTAGAATCATTTACTTTCTTGTGGCATTTTGATACAGTTCAGAATTATTGATCTTGGTTTCTGGGAACAATATGGTTACATATCAGATACTTTCAGACCAAATTTTGTTTTCTCCTAGAAAGATAAGGTAAACAGTCACAGCCTCCTAGTCTTGACACAGAGGAGCAATCAGTTGGGAGTCAGGAGCCCTGGCCTCAAGTACCATCTCTGCCAGCTGCTAGTTAAGGGACTCTTTAAAAAAAAAAAAAAGAGAGAGAGAAAATCACTTTCCCACACATGCCTGGGTTCTCCCATCTGGACAGTGAGAAAAGTTCTTCCTGTGTGATTATGTAATTAATAATAACAACAGTGACAGCGACCTCACCTCTAACGTGGACCAGGCATGAGTCAGAGTGCTTTAGAATTACCAGCTCCTTCAGTCCTCCAGATACAGTTCCCATACCAGGAATTCAGAGTCCCCACACTCGTTATCCCCATTCTATAGCTGGGGAAACTGAGGCACAGAGGTCCCGCTGCTGGTGAATGGCAGGACCAAAGCCTGGCTCTAGAGCCTGACTTCTTAACCATGACCCAGTACTGCCACCTGCAAGTTCATCAGGATCTACAATACAAACAAATACTTAATGCGCTTCCCCTAAAGCTCACTGTATGCTGGACCCCGTGCCCTCAGGCCTCTGTGATGCCCATCCACTCTCCTGAAACTTTCCTGAGCGTCTGTGCCAAGAGCCAACACTCTTACTTAGACACACATTTCAACGCTGGGGCTGGCATGGCCGTCACGGTGTCCTGAGTTGGTGGCCCTTGTTTTATATGAATTGTTCCATCTCCCCAGGCACATGATTATCCTCCCATGTCAGAGGCTGTGTCTTCCTTTATTGGCACCTCCCTGATGGAACACACAGCAGGCTCAGTAAATATCATCACAAGTCAGAGCATCCCTGACATGTGGTGCATCCTGGTCTGACATCATTTACTGATTGAGCCGATAGGATGTAGGACAGGGGATGGGGAGAAAGCTGGGGCTCCTAAATTCGTGGTGCAGGAATGGGGTGGAGGCAGCATGGTGAACCAAGACCAGCACCGGAGGACCACAGTTATTCAGGGAAGACAAGGAGTTAGGACACACCAGGCTTGTTTCCACAACAGGATGGGAGAACGTAGCACCAGATGGATACTGAGTTGCCACAGGAACTTCCTGAAGGACCCTTCACTCAGTCTCACAAGAGCTGCCCTGCAGGAGCAACGCATCACTTGCAATGCCATTTCCACGTTTACGTTTTTGAAATATTAATGGCCCTGGCAGGCCTTTGTTCTGCTGACCATGGACACAGAACTGTCCCTAGAGGAGGCGGACTCAGAGCCCCAGATTGAAATTCCATCAAGCCTTTGGGTCAATGGAAATCCTTTAAGCCATGACAATAACTCAGGCCCACTCCTTCCTTCATTTAATTCCAGAGGCTTGGAGGAAGTTTCATTTCATTTCTAACCCCACACACTGTGGCCGTAGAGACAGAAGACTCACCAGCAGGAAAAAGGGTCTACAATGTACAGGCCATTCACTGTAGGTGGCCGTAGCTGCAAGTGTCATGTACTGACCCCAATGGCTCTCTCCCGCAGCCTGGAGGAAACTTCATTTTAGGTTTTACACCAGGAGTGCACACATGGAAAGAGGGTTATATCTTTGTGTATTTGGTTTGAAGCTCTGTGCACCAGATTGTTAATATCAGAGGACTATCTGAATGTCTATGGAGGTCTCTGTGTCAGCACTGTCTGGAAAGGCCATTGGACCCACACGAAACAAAGCTCTTGAGAAGAGAGAGGCGAGAAGGGATGCTTCTGGTGGAAGCTATGGAAGCCTAGCGGTTCAGGAAGAAAAACCAAGCTGCAAAAATAGAGTTGGAAAGTGGGATGTTGCTGCTCAGGGTGCCAACAAAATGCCTGGAAACCCCAGAAAGAAAGGGCAGACTTGGTGAGAGGGTTCCAAAGTAGTGACAGGAAATGTGCATCCAATTCTCAAGCATTTAGTGCTTTACCTACATTCTGTAGATGCACCAACTATTGTCTGTTGTAGCAGACCCTGCGTGATTAAAGGCCCTGTAATGCAGTCCCCATCTAAATCTCACATGCATAACCTCACATACATACACACACACTAGCAGACCCTACAGGTACTGCATCCATATACCTTTGGCCCTTCCCTTTTCAGTGCCCTCTGGCCCATCTCTCAACTTTCAGCACCTGCACTTCTTTGCCTGAAGGCTTTCTCTGGTCGCCAGAGCCTGATCTGCTCATAGACATTGCAGGTTGGAATTGATAGGAATTAACGCTACTGGGAGCAGCTAGTGACTGGTGGGAGTTAGTGGGTATATATACCCCAAGGTGGGAAAATTTTGAAGTTCAAGTTCAACACCATTTCCTAGAGTCCCCTGGGACCATTAATCTCTACTTTCCTATGAAAATAACTTGCTGAGCTTGAATCTTCATCTCAGAATCTACTTCTAGGGAAACAAACTTGGATATATCTTACACACACACACACACACACACACACACACTACTGTACTATTCATAGAAGGTTTAAATTGTTCAACACTTTGGTTACATTATCTTATTTGAGCTTCACATCAATTTTATTATTATTATTATTATCCCACTTTAGAAATGAGGAAACTGAGTCTCAGAGTTAATAGATCATGGAAGTCATGTAGTACATTCAAAACTACTTCTAGGTGCTTCCAGTGCCTTTGGCTTTTCCACTGTGCCAGTTTTGCCTCAATGGAAGGGACAACCAAGGACACACTTCCAAAGAACTCATTTATAGGCACTGTGTCTCTCAGTGAAAGGCAAAATTGATATAAAGGCAGAACCAACATTACTCTAACCTTAATGATGAATCAGTTCTTACCCATCCCCCACCATTTACTGGCACATGCTATAAACAATAGCAAATGTTTAATAAATATATGGTGGATGAAAGGATGGATGGATGGATGAATGGATGGATAGGTGGATGGCTGGTTATGGATTGATGAATGGATGACGGATGAATGAGTGGGTGGATGGATAAGTAGGTGGGTGAATGGATGATGAGTGGATAAATGTATAGCCATTATCAGTTCTTGATGAAGGTCTGTGTCTACTGCATCCTGAGCGAGAATAAGGGTGGAGTTACAACTTATTAAATATGATTTGCATATCACCTATTGCCTATTTTACATCCCAACACCAAAGACATCTGAGAGGGTTTGTGTGAGAATGTCATCTATCGAGGGTGTTGTCAGAGCAGAAGGTCTGAGAAAAACAAGCCTCAAACAGTCACTAGAGGCTGCGTTGAAATCCATTAGTGGTTCTTATGTCTGAGAATAAAAACCATCTGCGAAGCTTGTTAAAAATGCTGATTTCCTGCCATAATTCTAAGGTTCTAATTTAATAGGAACCCAGGAATCATGTAGTATCCTCAGGTAATTCTGAAGACATTACAAGGGTTGTGATGCTCTGAATAGGGATGAAGGGATCCCCTTCACAGAGACCTTTTCTTGTCTCCTTTAGTTTATTGTCTGGATTTTCCTTATTGTGTCAGCCTCACAAATACACATGAGGCTTGAAGAGGGAGTCATAAGTGGGATATATATATCAGTCCCACCCTGGGTACTCACTGAAAGTGTCAAGGAGAACACAAATCAAAACTTTAGGGGTAGATGGGGAGATTAGGGGCCAGAAAATTCAACCCCTGACCCAGTGCATCAATCCCTTATAATGCTGCCAAAAGAAAGTGGTCTCACTTTTGCTTGAACACTTTCTGTAATAGAAGTTCTCTACCTCCTGAAACTTTCCATACATTGTTGAACAATTTGGTCATACAGTTCTGAATGGTTCCAGTTCTGTTTACTAAGGCCACAAAGATGAGGTCAAATCTCCATGCACTGTGATAGCTCATGGAATATTTAGAGACAAATGGCATGTCTGCTCTAAGATAAGCACCTACCCCTTATTCCTATAAGTATCCATGAGATAGAGCTTGATAACTATTCGCATCTAAGTGATGCCCTCTGGACCTACCTTTGAATTCAGCCTACCAACTGAAGTCAGATAAGAACAAGTAGAGAGGGTCTATCACAATATCATACAATTTTATGGACACTCTACCTCAATTATTGCCTTCTAAAATCACATTAGCTGATCTAGTAGTCATGTCCTATTGAACCAAAACTCAGTTAAAACCCCAAAGTCTTTTTCATGGAAACCTCTCTGTGTATGGCCATTGATTCAGTTATCAGCACCCGTTGAGGAAAGCCATTCACCCTTGTTGTGATTCATCTAACTGCTCATCCTACATTTTGGCATGTCTCCATCTGTTCCGCATATGAAGAGGCTCACTGCTGCTTCAGCTTTCCTGTATTCACTAGATCTGGGTAGTGCTATCAAAATCAACTCTCCCACCCCTTCCCCCTGGAGACACATCATCGTGACATTAGAGGAGGCTCTTGATCTGGGATCTTATCATATCTGCAGAAAGACATGACAGATAAGACTTTGTTTCTTATGAAGATAAGATTGAAATGAAGGGTTCTTGTCATGAAAAATTACTTCCTCCCAAGCTGACACTGGAAAATAGGGCAACCAAGGCACTGTCAGAGTAACCAATGAAGGAGGGAAATTTTTTCCTGTCTGAGACAGTGATGGTTTAATAAAAGTTTAATCCATTTATATTTATTTTGATCTATTTTAGCTATCACGTCCCTTGCTTTTTTTCTTTCTTCCTTCTTTCCTGCCTTCTGCTCTTTTTTGTTTCTTTTTATCCCTTTTTCTTTCTATTTGTTTGAAATTATATATTCACATTTCTTTAATTTTATTATTATAGTATCAAGTGTACTCAACTTTTGTTAGATTTTGATGCTAACCAATAACTTTACTCTCCCACCAGATAATAATCTTAAATTCCACCCTGAATACTGCCTTTCTATCACTCATGATATTGTTGTCTAGAATTTTACCTCCTTCTAATTTCAAATATCCCCTCAAATATTAACATTACTATTTTTATAGTAGATTTGCAGAATGTTTTTACCACTTTCATAACTTTCTCACTTTTCAATGCCCACTGATTCCTTATAGCTTCTATTTTCTTCTTTCAATATTACATTATTTCATTTGCTCTTTCAGGTAGTAAGTCTTTTAGTCTTTGTATGTCTAAAAGTACTCATATCTTTATTATACCTTTAATCATAGCAGTGAGTGAGAGAGTTCTGAGGGGAATGAGAAGTGGGAAAATGATGATGAAGATCCTTGCCAGCAGCCCTGCCAGCATCCCAGGCTCATAGCTGCTGGGAAAAGCTTCTCTCCCCCTTGAATGATCATTTAACTGAGTATAGATGTGATGTTGATAGTTACTTTCTCTTACCATTTAGAAAATAGTATTTGATCATCTTCTGACATCTGTTGTTGCCAAAGTCTGCTGTCAGTCAGATTGTTGCTCCTTTCCAGGTACACGCTTTATTTGCATTTTGTCATTTATTTATTTGTTTATTTATTTATTTGGCTGCACCAGGTCTTAGTTGCAGCATAAAGGATCTAGTTCCCTGACCAGGGGTCAAACTCAGGCCCCCTGCATTAGGAGCATGGAGTCTTCACCACTGGACCACCAAGGAAGTCCCAGGTACATCTTTTAAAGATTTTTATATCATCTTACATATTCCATAATTTCATTGAAAGGAGTTAGGTTTGGACCAAATTATGTATCCTCTTCAAGATTTAAGGTTCTACTGCAAACTGGTTAATGACTTTTCATTATGGAAAATTCTCCACCAATATGTCTTTGACTTATCTCTCCTTCATTCTATCTTTAATTTCTTTCTGGAACTCCTATTAGCTGTATTTTGGAGCTTCTCATTTTGCATTCATTGTCTCAATTTCTGTTTCATATTTATACCATCTCTTTGTCTCTTTGATCTGTGTTTTGAGCATTTTATTTTTTCAGCTTTATCTTCAAAATTATTTCTTTCCTCACTTGCATTAGCAATCTTTGTTTTTCTCAAACCCACCTGCTTTTCATCTTGCATTACAAAATCTGTTTCTCATTTTGCACGTTGATCATCTAAATCATGCCTATTTTCAAATTCTTTGGACATTATTCTTATCTGCAGTTCTTAGTGGATTCTCCCATTTGTTACATCTGTTGACCCTCTCTCAAGGGGTGAATGTCATTGTGGGTTTTGTAATTTTTTAGTTACTTGAGGGAAATGAGAACATACAAGGTGGCATGGTGTGTGAGATGTGGGCTTGTCTTTGGCATATGTTGGCCCTTGTGAGAATTCCACCTGTGTGCCCTGCGTTATGGAGGTCACCTTAAGGGGACAGTCTAACTTTGGCTCCTGCAGACTCTGTGGAGTCCCAGGCTGGTTTTTACATTCACGTTTTGCTAGACTTTTTTTTTCTCTTTAGATCTTTATTGGAGTATAATTGCTTTACAATGTTGTGCCAGTTTCCACTGTACAACAAAGTGAATCAGCTGTATTTATACATATGTCCCCATATCCCCTCCCTCTTGAGCCTCCCTCCCACCCTCCCTAACCCACCCCCTAGGTCATCACCAAGCATCGACTTGACCTCCCTATGCTATGCAGAAGCTTCCCAGTAGCCATCTACGAGGGTGAGTCAAAAATTATCCGCACTCTGGCTGTAGAATTTACAGAAGTTTTAATATAACCAGAGTGCAGATAATTTTTGACTCGCCCTTGTATTTTACATTTGGTAGTGTATATATGTCAATGCTACTCTCTCACTTCATCCCAGCTTCCTTTTCCCCACTATGTCCTCAAGTCCATTCTCTATATCTACATCTTTATTCTTGCCCTGCCACTAGGTTCATCAGTACCGTTTGATTAGATTCCACATATATGCATTAGCATACAGTATTTGTTATTCTCTTTCTGACTTACTTCACTCTGTATGACAGACTCTAGGTCCATCCACTTCACTACAAATAATAGACTTCTGTTATTTTATTTATTTATTTATTTTTTTGGTTTGAGATCTGGCAATGTACCTTTAGTCACACTCATACTGTACAGGCTTGTGCTTTCTGATTTCCCTCAAGTAACTCTTGCTACACAAGGTCCAGAGCATAAAGCCTGCATCTGGGGCTGGTGGATGGCTTTTAATCCCTATTTCATTGATGGGCAGTCCTTATCACTGGGAGTTCAGTCTCTCCTCCTGCATCCGAGGATCCTGGCGCCTGAACTCCCTGCCAGTGCACTGTTACAACCCAGACTCTTGAGAGACACTACATCCACAGTCCCCAGGCCCCCTTCTCCTCCAACTCTGGCTTCCTGTTTCTGGCATCTGGAGATCTCCCTTCCCAGCTTTTGAACTCACCTGTGGATTTTGTTTTTATTATTTTTGGAATAGAAAGGAAACTTGCTCAATTATCTCAGTCAGCTATCTTGATCAGAAGTTTAAAGAATCTTTGAAACGTTAGAGGATTTACTGCATGGGCAGTGCTTTCCCCTTAGCCTTTAATCGGCTGCTTTGATAGACACCCACCTCTGCCATCTGGGTCCTGTAAGAGCAAGCAAGGACCCTTATAGCAAGACAGAAAGAATCACACACATTCACGGTGGCAAAAGCCTAACCTCACAACAGCAGCTCTAAAAGGGAAAGCTCCATGTGAATAAACAAGTTTTGATATGTTCGGTGAACACTAGTCTTGGTATCTTCTGTGTGCTCATCAAATAAAAGATGTTGAAATGAAAGGGAAGTTTCTACCTCTGTGTTCCTGGCCTGGAAGTGAAAGGACTTACATTATATGAAGCACTACTTATCTTGGAAATATAATTTTGAGAAAAAAGACTCTTTCTTTGCAACTCTTCATCCTCACCCCAGCCCTGGTCAAAAACTCGGAGCAATTGCAACTGTATGAGAAGCTGAATGGGCCTGAAGTTCAGTCGTTCAATAAGTTACATTAGAAATGTTAACTGCAGTATTGATTTTTTATTATGTTTGTATTGCCTGTTTAATTTTATTTTCCTTGCAGGAAATTTTTAAATCAAAAATCCAGTTATTGAAACGCCCCATAAGCCAAGTGATAGTAGTGAGGCCAGAGGAACAGGCATTAAATCTCTCCAGGTTCTTCCATCTTCCACCTTCACCCACCCCCAGTTCAAAACTGAAAGCTCTTCCATTTCCAACTGAGAGTAAATGCGTGTGACCTTCAGTTCCACAGAGGTTAACCTACTCTGATTAACTTTTCCATGTTATTCCATTAAATAAAAACAGTTTTGACACCCAGAGACTAAAGCATCCTAGAGATAATACAATAACCCTATGCAATCATTTCAAATTGGATTGTAATAATTCATTTAGGTGACCATACATATTTGTTATATGTAATATGAAACATCGCAAAATGAAATCAATAGAAATGTTTCTTGTTAATGAAGATATACTGGACTGTTATGTGTGGGTTGCGGACTCAATACCACAGAAATCTTATTTGTATTATAAATTTCAGGGTATCCTGAGAGTTACAAATGAAGATAGCATTTCTTAAAGAAGCGATGGCTGGTCATTTAGAAAATTATATCATAAATTTTATGTCATTTCTTGGTCTTTCAAGATCTTTGCACAGCAACATGGTCTTATAATTCAAGTAAAAATTCTGGCTGAGTGATTGCGTTCAACTATTTGCAAATGAACTTTTACCCAAACTTCCATTTTAAAATTACAGAGTTCAAAATCATTTAGCTTTGGTAAGTCTGAAGATATTACCCCTCAAGATTTTAATACACTTTCCAGGGTATTTCTTTCCTCCTAAGATAAAAACTGAAGATACAGAGGTAGAAATTGTTGGGTAGAGGTGTAGATATGTAACTATACACACCTCAATCACTGTGACTGTGATGGACTTCACTAGAATACTACCCTTAACTTCACAAATGAAACACAATATAACACAACATTATATAGTATAGTATATGATAATATATCATATGCATTTATTTATATGTGTAGATAAAATAAGATTGTTTTAACTGTGTGTTAACTAAGCTCACATGGTATTTTAAAAGGCCCATTTTAATAGCAATTTCTTCTGCATTTTGAATAATATTATGGTGATATTTCAGATGAACAGTTGGTAAATATCTGTAATAGGTACAAAGAATTAGTGAGGTCATGAATTATGATGCCATGTACACTTCTCTTGTCAAAGCTCACATGCTTTCCTTCTAGTGAGACCTGACACCTTGAGGAAGGCCCATATAGATGGCATCCATCCCGCTGGTGAGAAAGGAAGTTACAAAACACAAGTAGGGTTATTTGCAATAAGCAGATGGTTATCCTGGACAGTGCAAGTTTAAAACAGACTCATAACAAGTAACTGTAATCATGTTTCTTCATCTGTTACCATTTTGATTAATGCTACTCTCTCCCTTTTCTGCCACACCCTCTGAAACCCTCCATTTTAGGTAAACACAGACTAAAACGGCACCCACTTTAACTGATTCAACAACTCTCATCCGAAGTCTGGTTCTCCCCGTATCCCTTGTGAGCCTGTTGGGCTTGGCTGGTGCCCACTTCCACACCCACCGCAGGGCTGTGTTAACGCTATTTGGAGCTGGGTCCGGCTTTTAAATATTTTGAGTCTGGGGTCTTTAGGCTATATTGCCCTCTGACTCCCCTCTGCACCGTTTTCTACCCTCCCCTCGTTTACTGTCCACACTCACCGGAGACTTGGGTTCCCATGTTTGGGTCATAGGTGTCCACCCGCGAGCTTCTCCAGGCTCTTCCACAAACCACACCTGAGACTCTCATCACTGGGACCAGCTCTGCCCCCCTGAAATAAGAAACTGGGATTCTGTGTTTACACTTTTTGCTCCTCTTACTCTCACCTGTGCTTCGAATCTAATACCTCCACCTCCTTCAGGGTTTCTGCTGTGTATCATCACAAGTGTCTGGAACTTCCCCCTTCCTCCTGACTCTGCCCTCATCCTGATAACTGGTTCCAGCTCTGTCTGCCTTAAAAAAAGAGAGAGGCAATTCTCCGCATCTGGACCCTGAGTTCCTCTCTAGCTACTTCTCTCTTGCCTTCCCTTTCCGGTGAAATTTCCTGAAGGAATAGTTTTCTCTCTTCTTCTCCCCTCCTGCATGCCACCACCGGCACCCTTTGAAACTGCTCCAGCTAAAGTTGCAATGCCCTGTTAATTTCCAAATCCATTGGAAACATGTCTGCCCGTCTTCTTCTCTAGCCCCTGTGGCCATGAATTCCCATTCCTGCAGCATTCTGATTGCACAAACTCGTGAATTCCCAGATCCGTGGTTGCTGCATTTCTATCCATGAAAGATCTCTCTTCCTCCATATGTTCTTTTTTTTTTTACATTCTAAAATAGTGTATTTTATTTTATTTCTTTCTTTAAGAACTTTTATTGAGATACAATTGACATACGATAAACTGCATATATTTAAAGTGTACAATTTGATACTTTTTTCTTATTAGTAATGTGTATATGGCAATCCCAATCTCGCAATTCATTTCCCCTCAAATACACCCCCCTACTTTCCCCACTTCATGTCCATATGTTTGTTCTCTACATCTGCCTCCATCTGTTCTTTTTTCTTAATCTGAAATTTTTTTTAAATGATGAGTTATTTCAAACATTCATAAAAGTATAGGGAATAGGAGGCTCATCTCTGATTCTCTGATTTTCTCATCCTCTGGTGGCCTCCGCCCCCCACCAGTGTTAACTACTAGATCCTTTCCATCTCTTCCTCCAGACCTGTGGGTCTGTGTCCTCCCACCTCCAGCCGCCCCCACTTGGATGCCCTACAGGCTGCTCCACAAAACTGACCCCTTCACCACGTACCAGGCTGCTCTCCTCTTTCATTATTTGTGTTGGTGATTATCTGTGCTGCCAACTAAGTCAGATAACAGAACGCTTCTGGCAAAGTTCTGCTATCACATCTCAGAACTTCTTTATATGCTATCTCTCTTCCCATGCCCCAACCACGGCTTTAGTTTAGGCTTTTATCATTTCTTGCTGGATTTGGTGTAACAGTCTCCTCATTAGCCTGGTTCTCCAGTCTTGCCCCAGCACCTTCCAACACAGCCTCCACCCATCTTTACACAGATTTTTTTTTTTAATTTTACATACTTTTATTTTATTTTATTTTATTTTTTATTTATTGGCTGCATCGAGTCTTCGTTGCTGTGCAGGCTTTCTCTAGTTGCGGCAAGTGGAGGCTACTTTTCATTGTAGTGCGTGGGCTTCTCACTGCGGTGGCTTCTCTTGTTGTGGAGCATGGGCTCTAGAGCCCAGGCTCAGTAGTTGTGGCTCAGGGGCTTGGTTGCTCTGAGGCATGTGGGATCTTCCCGGACCAGGGCTCAAACCCATGTCCCCTTCACTGGCAGGTGGATTCTTAAACACTGTGCCACCAGGGAAGTCCCTCTACACAGATTTTTTTTGTTCTTTATACAATTAAAATCTTATCATGCCTCTTCCCTACTTGGAAGGCATTGGAGTCCTTCCTTGACCTCATGATAAGGTCCAGACTATAACATGCGCACCAGATCTAACTGATCAGCTCCCCACACCTGCATTACAAACTCTCTGCTGTTCCAGGCTGGTTACCCTCTCCTTCCCAGAATGCCACTCCCCTGGGTTCTCCCCTCAGCCACGGAGCTAACTCTAAGTTGTCCTTTAAGACGTAGAATCTTGAGGCGTCTCCTCCTCTGCATGTCCTTGCTAGGTCTCCCCTTAGGGACGAAGTTTCTCCTTTCTGGATGCCTCTGTCGCTCCTGTTATCTTACTGCTACCACCATTTGCATGTTGGTCTCCCTGGTGCATCTGTGTGAGCCCAGAAAATGGGGACTGTTCTGACTTCTGCGTCACCAGGATTTAGCACATTTCCTAGCACTGAGTCCTCAGTAAGTACCCAACATCTCCTGACTCAAGAACTTGTTCCTATGCACAGAGATGGTGTGCTGGGCCTTCATAGAAAATCAATAAAACAGCCGAGGATTGTAAAAACCCCACAAAGGGCACGGTGTTCAGTATAAATTAAACAAACATTTAAATTCAAGAGCCATATTTCTACTGCTTTAAAGCAAGTCAAGGGAAGCTAGCATCATACATTACCCCCATGTCCTAGAAAGCTATTACTTAGGAACCGACAGGCATGTAATCCAATGCTCACTGAGGAGGCTGAACTCTTGTCATATCACAGAAAGCTGGATAGTTATGAACGCGGGGATCCATTGGTGATAAGCCTTTATCCCAGGACATAACCCTGCAATTGTTCCCACTGTGCTGCTGCGTGACTCTGGGCAGGAACGGGTTCTCGGCTCTTTAGGTGAGGGGTGGAGGAAGGGAAAGGAGGCCAGGATTTAAGTCAAGGAGCCCCTGCCCCAAGTGGCTGAGAATTAAGGTCAGCTGAGCCCTAGAGTCCAGGGGGACTGAGGATTCTCTTCCCCATATTTACAGACTGGCATGCTTCTACTGCTTTGCTGAGTAGCGTACCAGCATCACCCAAACATAACCTATTTCCTTTTCTTTAATAAGAATAAGATTGAGCTTATCGTTTATTGAAAGCGAATAGGTTATTATGAGCTCTCCAGAGACAGACTCCCATGCGACCCAGTTATTTTCTTTTTGTTCAGCCCCATGTCCAGTTCTCTGTGTTTCTCTTTTGCATCCAGTGTCCCAGGAGGCTGGGCCTCTGAATGTCTCTAATGAGCTTCTCTACCTTGTGGCTTCTGGTTGGGTTCTGACAATGGGAGCCTTGGCAGGAGATTGGGGTAGGAGGAGAGAAAGACCAGGGCACTTATTTCTTCCACGCCCTCTCTGCCAACCCTCAGTTCTGCCAAAGCTGAATTTCTCTGCTTATAGCCCCAGCCTGCATTGGGGTAGCATCTCCCATACATTTCATTTCCTACCAATGCTCTGTTTAAGCCAAAGAGCACAAATTCCCACTGATACTCACCCCTGGGTGTACCACCTTGCTGGTTCCTTTACTCTGACCTCTGAAATAGCATCTTCAATGAACCTCAGATGTATGCAATCTGTTTCCTGCCAGGAGCCTGATGGGGAAAACCTCCTTGATTCTATCCCTCACCATGAGCCTGATTGCAGTAGCCACACCATCTTCAGGACAGTTACGCTTGGCGCTGTGGTCACTGGACAGACAGATCTCTCTGATGGTTGGCCTCCATCACCGAATCCCTCCCCTCCTTAAATCAGTCATATTTCCCCAGAGAAACAGAACCAATAAGATATTGAAGGAGTTGGGTCAAACAGAACCAATAGGACATTTAAGGAATTGGCATTTACAATTACAAAGACTTGGAAGTCAATTGGGAGATTGGAATTGACATACACACACCACTATATACAAAACAGATAACCAATAAGAACCCACTGTAGAGCACAGGGAACTCTACTCAATACTCTGTAATGGCCTATATGGGAAAAGAGACTGAAAAAAAAAAGTGGGTATATGTATATGTATAACTTACTCACTTTGTGGTACACCTGAAACCAACACAACATTAGGAAATCAACTATACTCCAATAATTTTTTTTTAAATTAAAATAAAATAAAGACTAGGAAGTCCAAAATCTGCAGGGCAAGCTAGCGGCCTGGAGGTTCAGTTAGGAATTTATGTTGTAGTCTTGAGTCTGAAGGATAGAAACTCAAGCAGAATTTCTATGTTGCAGCCTAGAGGCAGAATTGCTTCTCCTTCGGGGCACCTCAGTCCTTGCTCTTAAATCCTTGGGTGAAGTCCATCCACATTATGGAAGATAATATGCTTTATTAAAATCAACTGATTGTAGATGGTAATCATATCTAAAAAATACATTCACAGAAACATCTAGACTAGGGTTTGACCAAACAACTGTTCACCACAGTCTAGCCAGTTGACACATAAAAATTAATCCCCCGTTCACCTCATACATTCAGTTTCTTTTGGGTAAGGAGGTACCGCTTTACCTCAAGAGCTTACAAGGACTTAGAACGATTGGTACTCTCTTGTATCCTCTGATACAGGAGGTAAGGAAAAGAAACACCTAGTGAAATAACAAAACCAAACACCTTCATGCTATCGAAGGAGACCATCCAAAAAGCCACGAGGCTCTGCACAAAGTATAACCCTGTTATTTTATTTTTTATTGACACTGATTGGCTTATGCTTGAAACTGCCCAAGAAATTTAGAAATATGAACAATAGGATTAGAAGGCGTTTGAACTATGACCCAAGAGATCAAACCCTGACAACTTGGTATGCTAAACTATATTAAAATGTATGACTTTGGAGGAAAGAATCAATATGTATTTCTCTGTTCGTGAAGCACCTGCAGTACATGATAGAGAGCAATAAGCAGTCTGAGAATGTATCTTAAAGCTTCTCAATGGTTTTTAGTCATCCAAGGCAGACATCTATAGAAAGGGAAAATGAAAATGTGACGAGCTTCTAGAAAGAAGAGCTGAGATATTTGCTTGTTTATTTCAAAACCAAGAATAGATTTATAAATTACTCATGCCTTAAAAACCACATGACTAAATAAATAAATAAATAAATTTAAAAAAAAAAAAAAAAAACCACATGACTGCCGCTATGGACCTGACCCAAGACGATCTTTTAAGGATAGGAAAATACAGCTGAAAACACAGCTTTCTCTTAGCCTGGGTGCCATGGAGGTCTCTGTCCAGGGTACTCACTCCTTCTGTGCCACCATATTGCAGTGGCTGCACTCCTCTACCAGTCGCCACAGCCCATCAGGGGCCTCTCTCCCCCACGTACACCCTTCCTCCCCTACCCCTTCAGGCCTGAGCGAGGTACCAACTTCCCCTAAATACATCACCAGTCCTTCTTGCAACCACCAGAATCTAGGAGAAACAACGTGCCAAGAATGGAAACATTTAAGTCCTAAGAGAGATCCCCAGTCCAACCAATCCCAGAAATCCTTCAATCTGTTTCCAACATGTGCTCTTTTTCTAAAACAAGGTCACCGAGGAGCTGGTCACTCTCTAAGAGTCCCTCTCTGAACCTCCACATTTCCCTTCACATTTGTTCTTGTCCCTACCTACATCATTTTCTCCTTCTCCTTCTTCTCCTTCCCCTTCCCCAGTCCTCCTCCCCCTCCTCCCTCTTCTCCTACTCCCCCCTCCCTCTCCTCCTCCTGCTTCTCTCCCTCTCTCTCCCTCCCCTCCTCCTCTTCTACAGACAAGTTTTCTTAATGGAAAGCACTGCTTGAATGCAGAGGAACCTCTTCACCATATGCCTCTATTGCAGTATCACCGACTGGGGTACACCAATTACAACGAAAGGAATTCAACCAACTCTTATCCTCCTAGCCGAGACGGTCCTCCAGCAATCACGCACATGAATCCAGGACCCGGGTTTTCTCATTCATGCACCATAACAAAGGACTTTTTATATACAAAACAAACATGAAGGGGCTGCCAGACCAATTAAATAGAAGTGATTTGCTTTATGCTGTGATTTCTTAGCTAAATATATCTCAAAACTTTCTTCTGGAATACTGACGCTTTTCTTTCTCTGTGTAATTTTTGTCTTTGGTTATCAAGGCTGCTTTGCATGCCTTTGGCTTATATTTTTACGGACTCACACTACCAAGCAAAGTGAGGACTGCCTGTACCTAGACTGTTCAACCCGCCAAGAGAATGAGATGGAGCTTTCCCTTCCCCCTGTGTGAAATCTTTGCAACTGCTTAGTGGATAAGAGCCAACAGAGGCAGATGTTGGGAAAAGAGGGCAAAATAAAAGAAAAACATGTCTTGAAACACATACTTTCCTTTCCCTTGATACAGAGATGCCATCCACTCTATACGACCAAATAATGCTCTTCTGGAAAATGCTGTCACTGCTGGACAGGAGGGGAGAGCACACTTGCTGAAGTCAGGTCCCTACATGTGACAGGAGGAGCCAGAGCTTATCATCTTTCCTTCTCAGGAGAGAACAGAGACTTGATAAGGGATTTCCCCAGTGATGCACAGCTGGTGTGGGTGCTGTGACTCACACTCCTCCACAAGATGCGGGACTCCCCTTGCCCCCCACCCACCCCCAGTGTGAGTTGGGGACCCTCACTCATGCTCCTGATCTTGGTCATCTTGAGTCAGATCTTGCCCACCATATGAGATGGTTAGTTTAGCCTTCGTTTGTCCCTCCAGGCTGTGAGCCAAGCAAAGTCAGAGAATCTTCCTTTCTCCTGGGGACCCTCGGGTCTGGCCCAGGGCCTGACTCATTCAAGGAAAAGTAAACCATTAGTCCAGGACTGGGTCACCTCCCACCCCCCACCACCGGGTTGAGTCCAAGCCTCTGTCTAACACTGAGTCCATGACCTTTACTGCCTGTGGTTTTGCACATTGGTGAATGTACCTAATTTTGATAATTTGCATTTGAAAAGAATCTGTTATTTCTAATCCTGGGAGAGACGAAAGTCCTCTAACTGGGGAATTTTCCTAATGCAGCTGCAGTGACAGGCTGACCCCAGGACTGTGAGCAGCCCATTCATTTCCTCCCGTGAAGGCTTGATAACAGGGCTGAGAAGAAATGCCTCTGTGAGCCAAAGGCTTCTGCTGGCCCCTCTGTCCTTTGGCCCCCACCCTGAACCTGTCTCCATGAAGATTATCTTCTTTTTTGTTTATCTTATTTTTCCAAACAATTTTTTAAATATGTGGAATATAGTTGATTAACAATGTTGTGTTACTTTCAGGTGTACATCAAAGTGATTCACTTATACATAGACATGTATCTACTCTTTTTCAAATTCTTAAGATAATCTTTCCTAAGTCCTTACAGTTTGCTCTTGCCTGAATAATTACACACTGGGCAACCCTTATATTTTCAGCAGCTGGCAATGCCTTCCTGAGGCTCATCACATAGCTACCTCCCAGCCCTCAGAGGGTGAGGTTCAGCTGGTACTCAAACATCCCCAATGGATGTCTTCTCTTGGTGCCCTGACTCCACTCTGCCCTTTGCTTTTGCTCTTGTAGAGTTGGGGCTGCACAACAGTCTTGAAATTCCTTCATCTCCTCCTTCCCGTTCCACCCCATTTCGGGTCTATAACCACCTCCTTTGCAGTTATGGTCCCACAAATGCCAGTCAAGGGCACCCCAAGCACAGAGCAGACTCCATCCCAGGGTCCCTGAAGTCCCCATTTCTTTAACTACTTCCCCTCCTGGCACAGGTTTCAATAGCACTGTTTATATCTATCCCTCCTGAATTATAAAAGGTTTTCATTTCTTCCCAAATCATTTAACTCTGATTGGTGTGTTTAATAGCATTCTCTATTGAACATCTTTTCCCCAAAGTGGTTTCCAGAATTTCTTCTCTCAGTGTCTCCAGAGATCAGCCTTGCCTTCCCTGACTTACATCTGGGTAAACTCCTGAATGGAGACCTTCTCTGACTTGCCGGCAGTCAGCCATTCACTCACACTCAAACATAAAGATCCTGCATTAGAATTCCTGGTCTCTCAACTATTGGCACCTTCTCTGGTCCCGCAGAAAGAAAAACGCTCATGGTTTAAGTAGCAGTGGTGCATCGTACAGTGTTTTCAAGGCAGTGCTTAAAATTATAGTCTTTAGAGCCAGACTGACCTAGTTTCTGTCCAGTTCATCCGAGTTTCAGCTGGGTGACTTTGTGCAAATTACTTAACCTCTTTGAGCCTTAGTTTGCTTATTTACTGCATGAGAATGGTAATATCACCTCTCAAAGTTGAGAAGATAAAATAACAAAAACGCTTAGCCCAGTGTCCAGTGAATGAAGTGACCAAATAGTAGCAGTGGTTATAATTAATTTAAAGAAAATAATTGTATAGTTGAACTAAATTAGTTTTTAAGGACAGGAATCAGATGGCAGGTGTGCTGAAAGTTATGTCTTCTCTGTGGTCCCTCCTTGAGCCCCCCTTTTCCCCTCCTCTCCTCCTCCCATTGACATGGCATCCTCTAAGACTTGCACCTGGATCCTCTACAACTTCTCCAGATTTTGTTTCTTGGGGAGCTCAAGTACTTCAAGACCTCAATTCTTTTTGTTGTTGTCCTGATTAAATTACATACATAGGATCTTCATGTTCTCCCTAGTTGCCAAGATCTCCTCATCTATGGCAGTGTTTCCCAAACTTGCCTGATCATAAAACTTACAGGAGGTGGGGGTGGAGGGATTTTTAAAACTCTCTGATCCCCTTGAGGTGGGGGGAGTCAAGGAAGGGAGGGAATACGGGGATATGTGTATAAAAATAGATGATTGAACTTGGTGTACCCCTCAAAAAATAATAAAAAAAAAAAACTCTCTGATCCCAAATCTGCAATGTGTGTGGGGATATGCACGTATGACAGGTCACCTAAGGTAAGTCCATGATCAGAAAATTTGGGATAAAACAGCCCATTCAGCAAAGCCACCATGGTCTCCAAACCCAGGTCTCATAAGTGATGAAGCAATTTGCACCACTTTCTCCTGCAAGTAGCAATCAGAGGGGAAGAAAAATTGGAATCAAAACCCTAGAGATGTTGTGATATTTCTAAAACTTATGAAGACAAGAGCCTACACACTTAAAAATGAGAATCTTTTGAAGTACATGAAGTAAATATAGCCACCATATCTGCAGGACACTTCCGTATGAGAATCCCAACTTTCAAAACTAAATGTGCCAACAGAGGTTGGCCAAGATAGTGGAGCAGAAAGATCCCAAGCACACCTCCTCTCACCAGCACACCAAAATCACAGCTATTTATAGAACAGCCATCAGTGAAAAAGACTCGAGCAAGAAAAGATCTTCTATAAAGAAGGAACCACAACAAGACAGGTAGGAAGGAAAGAGTCAATTCCCATGTCATATGGTGGGCAACCCACAAATGGGAGAATAATTACATTGCGGAAGTTCTCCTAAGGGAGCGTGTGGGGGGTGGTCGGCGGGGGGTGGTCCTGAGCCTCACACTGGGCTTCCCAGCTCCTGTGCTGGGAAGATGAGCCCCTAGAACATTTGGCTTTAAAGGCCAGCAGGGCTTCCTTTCAGGAGTCCCAGAGGGCTGGGGGAAGTGGAGACTCCATCCTTAAAGGGCACACACAAAATCTCACACCCCAGGACCCACTGCAGAAGCAGTAATTTGAAAGGAGCCTGGGTCAGACCTACCTGCTGATCTCAGAGAGTCTCCCAGAGAGGCAGGAGGCAATTGAAGCTCACCCTGGGGACACTGATACTGGCAGCGGCAATTTTGGGGGGCTCTTTCTACCCCTACATGGGTACTGCTGTGGCAAGCACCATTGTAGAACCCTCCCTTTAGCTTATTAGCCTCAGGAATCAGCCTCACCCCCACCCAACAGCCTGTAGGCACCAGTACTGAGATGCCGCAGGCCAAGCAGCTAACTGAGTGGGGACACGGCCTCACCCACCAGCAAAGAGGCTGAGCCCACAGACGGCCCTGGACATAGCCCTGCCCATCAGAGGGCCCAGAACCTGGTCCCACACACCAATATGTAGGCAACAGACCTGGGACCTCCAGTGCCCTGCAGCCAGGGACCCCAGGAACCCAGCTCCACCCACCAGTGGGCAGGCATCAGACCCAGAATCCCTGGCCCCTCCCACCTGTGAGCCTGCTCCAGCCTCAGGACCAGCCTCCCCCACCGGTGGGCAGACACCAGTGGTATTCCCTCTGTGCCAAATTTCTGGAGAGTTTTTATCATACATGGACACTGAATTTTGTCAAAACTATTTCTGCATCTGTTGAGATGATCATATGATTTTTATTCTTCAGGTTTTTAATATGATGTATCACATTGATTGATCTGTGGATATTTGCTGCATCATTTTTAAAAATTGGTGGGCAAAATTCTCTCTAGAATCACTTGCCTTTGTGCTTTCTGGGACAGAACTGATCAGACCCACCTCTAAATGTCTCACTAGCAAAAGGAAATGGAATTATTAAGTTGGCCTTGAACCAATCATGGTCTATTCCTAAAACTCACCTCCCCTTAGTGTATTTCTAGAATAAATTTAGGAAGAAGAAAGGAATGGTTCATAGATGGGTAAGCAATGGAGTCTCAAAAAATGCACACGGTCATAGGATCACAACACAAACTTTTTTTTGTTTTTTTTTCATTTTTTGATTTACAGAGCCTGTAGGCCAATGATCTTTTTGTTTTCTTTTTTTTTTTTTACATTTTGGTTTTTTGGCCACCCAGCATGTGGGACCTTAGCTCCCCAACCAGGGAGGGATTGAGCCCACACCCCCTGCATGGGAAGGCAAAGTTTTAACCACTGGACCACCAGGGAAGTCCCCCATATGCCAATGAATTTTAACCACATACAATTTCGCTGCCAAACAAACCCTTATTCCTTCAAAGCAAATTTATAGTTTCATTTGTATTAGATTCCTATGTTGCATCAGGACTCTTATTAATTACAAACTAAACTACTACTGCTACAAAGAGTACCTGCTGGCCTGAAGGAGGCAGAATGGAAGTGTAAAGTTCTAGTTCAAGCTTCTCCCACCCAACTACGGGCTCTCAGCTGATAGACAAAAGATCTAATCCAGGTCATGGCCACCTTTCTATTTACACAAAGATACTATTAGAGTGGTCCATTAGATCTTGGCAGCTGGAGGTCAATATATTTTTTTATTCCAAAAATTAGGAAGCTTTTATCTTTCAACGAAAAGTATTGAGCAGTTATTAGGTACATCGTAAGAACCCTTACTATATTTACTTATTGAATAAATGTTGATTATTTGTTAACTTATATTCTGTCCCTTTCTACAAATGATTTGGAGAAGCTTATAAAGAAGAGTCAATCTGAATAAGGCTAGTGGATTGCATCAATGTCAGTTTCCTGGCTGTGATATTTTACAATAGTCATGTAAGATGTTATCGTTGGTGGAAACTGGGTAAGGAGTATCCTGGATCTCTCTGTATTATTTCTTACAACTGCATGTGCATCTACACTTATCTCAAAATAACATGTTTAATTTAAAAGTAAATAAATATCATCAAAAGGGTAAAATATAAAGAACTGAACATATCATTGGCAGCAAAAATGGAAATCTGAAAGCAAGTAAAAGCAGAAAAATACAAGCCAAGCAGTCTTCTGCAGTTGTTAGCAGTGATCTGAAAATTTGGTCTAAGCTTCCTAGTGGCCAAAGAGGGAATTACTTACAAGGATAACAGTGTCCATAAAAATGTATTAAGTCGGGGCAGGGGGGAGGAGAGATTGCATTTCTGATGCTGCAATCTGAGAGGAATTTGTTCCTTTTACAGATATGTTGTGTTGTATCCGAAAACAATCCTGTAAGAGATAAAATAGAAAAATTCATAGGATTTTTTTTTAATGTTCTTGAGCATATAGAGACAGTGGAACTCCATGGTATGTTTCAGAAAATAAAATAAAATTCTGAGGGGCCAATAAATTTCACCCATGGGGAATGAAAGGAAGCATAGTGACATCATTTGATCACCTTTCTGCCATTGTTACTCACAGTTATTGAATTACATTTTTGCCCTGGCACTGTGAAATATATGTTCTTCAGGAGCAGTGGGCAAAGGTGGTTCTTCAATACATTTTCTAGAATCTTCCTTTTAAGCAAAAGTCAACTGCTCGCCAGCCATGCCCTGGCCTCCCGGCTCTTGCCTGTCCCCAACACCACCCCCAGCCTCATTTCTGGGCTGCATGGCTCCAGGGGAATTGGTTGCAACAGTGGGGAGTCTCTCAAGATTCCTGGAGAAAGGAGCCAGGGCAAAGAGCACACAAGGGAGCCACTGAAGATCCCTTCCCTTGTGAACAAAAGCAGAATTGGGCCTTTTTTAAAATAGTCCCTGGGTAGATGCTTCTCCTCTGGGTGTTACTTTGTCTCGGACGGGCACAGATCCAACACGTCCTCTCAAGCACACACGGGAGAAATTGGCGTTGGAGAATAGGATTGAACACCTTAAATGATGCTGTTAAGTTCAAACATTGCTGATTGGTGGGGATCAAAAGGCAAAGGATCCAGCTCATAGTCCCTTACCTCCTGAAGCTGATTATCTGTTCAACGCCAAATATAGATAAGGTCCCGGAGAAGCCACGTAGAACTGAACCAGAGGAAAGTCAAAGTGCTATAAACTCAAGATGTAAGTGCTAGGTTTGAGGGAGCAATCTGAGAAACGAAACCAGAGAGTGAGCTTCAAATGAGGTCTTGGAAAGAGAAAGGAATTACACAGATTGCCCGTGAAGAGAGGGTATCCCTCATGGGGGTACAGCAGAGACAAAAACATGAAAGTGGGATTCACAATTCATTCTTGGGGCACATCACAGAGATTGACTTGGTTGGCAAAGCAAGACCATGGTGGAGAGTGATGGAAGAGAAAGTTAGAGAGATAGGACCAGCTAAGGCAAGTCTTTGAATACGACACTATGGGATTGAGAGCATTCACAAAGCATGATATCAGCACGTACATGCCAGCCTAACAATAAGTTAAGACAATGGACTGTCTTGTGCATCAGAGGTACTCTGCCTAAATTATTTTTGATCTATTGGCACATCTTTTATGATCTACTAAAAAATTAAATTTTTCATTCCTCTATTGTATTCAACAAGCGCAAGTCGCAAGCCCGGATTATTAATGATGTCAGATCTTGTATTACTAAAACAAATGCATAAAGGTTCCATTTCTGATGACAAAAAGAGAGTCATTTGTTTCAATCATGGAAGACAATCTTATTAAACATTGCCAACTTACTGCCAAGCTGGCTGGTCACCAAGGCACAGCCACAGAACAAATGGAATTGAGAGGACTGTCAATCTTCCGACAGTGTCACAGTCCCCAAAATAATAAACTTAGGGAGAGATAAATCTGTTATGACTTGGACACTTTTACTTCTTAATTCTGGAGTCTTTCAAGTTCAGCATTTTCATAATCCTTTCATGTAACAACTAAGCTGTTTGGCAAATGCTAGTGAGGATAGGTAAATAGCCCTATCTGCATAGAAACCTTATACATATTCAGATAAATTGACTTACCCTTTCAGGAAAGTAATTTTGTAAAACAGATAAAAAGCCTAAAAATGTTGATACCCTTTGACCCAATAATTTTACTTCTCAGTCTAAGGAGATAATCTGAAATGCAGAAAAGGCATTGTGATCAAGAATGTCTGTTACTCTGTTGTTTTTAATGGCCAAAAACAAAGGGGCCAACTGATTTTCTAATAGAAGGGGCATGATTTAATAAAGTATCTTTCAGCCATGGAAAAAATGCTTATGACACGTTACATATAGGTCATGTCATATACACTACACTTTCAAGAATACAAACAAGGTTCCCAGAAAGTATCTAAACAAGGTTCCCAGAATGAAGGCTTAAAGATAACTACCCCCAAATTTTGACAATGGTCTTTTGGATGTTGAGATTTTATGTGTCCATTTATTTTCTTCTTATTCTTTACTATGGTACTTTCAAATTTGTCTCAGTGCTCATGTATTACCTTTAAATGGGAATGGAACTGTTGAAACAGTTCTGAATATGTTCATCCCAGAAGGTCCGCTAGCCGGGAGGAGAGGGGGGACCAGGAAGAGTGAAGGGCAAAGAGGGCATAAAACAAGAAGGATGGTAGTTCCTATTGAACCTGAAAGATAAATGTGTTTGTTCCAGACTTACCAAGAGGAGCTTGGAGAGATTCCCAGGGAATGAGGCCAAAGTTAGGGTTCTGCCCAGGTCCCGAATAAGCCCAGATCCTACCCAAATGGCCTTGAGGTAGGAGAGACAAAATAACAAAAATGCCAGTTAGTTTGGAGGGAGCCCCCCCAAAAAGAGGGTTTTATGCCCCATATCCTATTTGGAGTTCTGGAGAAGACCACGTTGTGGTATGCCCAAGGCAACGTGAGGTAGTCCCACTAGAGCAAAAGTGTCAGAGTGGGGTCTGGAGGCTCTGAAGTAGTTTTCACCCCAGATCTCCACAGCCTGAGCAGCAAGGCACAGAAAGATCCAGAAGTTCCCATAAGCCTCCATGGTGAACAGGCCAACAAACTGAAGTGGCCTAGAGTTGTGACGAAGAGGAGCCAAGGGATGACACTGGTGACCAAAAGGCCCTGGCATCAGTGGCAGATGCAGGCACACACCCAAGGCCAGGAAAGAGTCACTGTTTTTTCTTTAGTTTAAGCCTTTGAGCTTCAGATGCACAGAATTGACTTAATCATACTCCTAGTTAATGATATGTTGTCATTTAGCGGTGCACTCTCATCCTCAGTGTGTGATAATTTATGATTGATTGATTGATTGATTGACTGCATTTTATTCACATTCCCATAACCATCTCTCTTTCCCACCATGGGCAGTCACCTCATTGTATTTGATGAGTACTCTTGAGTTTGTATGTACCCTTGAGAGTTACATAGTTTCAATTTACATAAACGGTAATGTGCTAAAGTTGACATTCCATTTTTACTTTCTTTACTCAGCACTAAGTTTTTAAAGTATGTACTCTGATGTTTATGCCTAGTTTGGCATCTACATAATATTCCTTGATATATTTACACATTCCCCAAGTGACAAACACCTCCGACGTGTCCAACTCCAGCACAGACCCTGCTGCGATGGATATCCTTTTTCACGTCCACTTATGGACCCTTAGGGGAATTTCTCTGATATGTATCTGCAGGAGTGGAATTTCTGGAATAGAAGAAACACACCTCCTCAACCTAAGGACTGACTACTGATATGTGTGATATGTGTATAAAAACAGATGATTGAACTTGGTATACCCCAAAAAAATAATAAATAAATAAATAAAATTAAAATGGAAAAAAAAAGTGGCTTCATAAGTCTTCAGTATGAAAAATAGTTGAGTTGCAGTAGACACACACACACACACACACACACACACACTCACACACACCCCATGCCTATAACAGGTGCAGACCTGTGCAGCTCAGATCCCTCTCCAAGGACGCAAGGAGTGTGGTCCACAGTCAACCTCCAGCTGTCAGCTCCCACAGGGTCCACCTCAGTTGCAGAACACGTGACCTCTAGCCTCTTGGGGTTTATTATATGACCAAGGCCACATGTAGATAAAGACTTGGCCACAGGCCTTACCTTCCCAGGCCAGCTATTTCAGTCAAATGTCAGCAACACTGAAGGGTAATTTCCACCCCAGAGTTGTGACAAGGAGGAGGCCCTGGCTGATGGGCCAAGGCTTTGCCCTGCTTGCATCACATCTCAGCTTCTCCTACCCAGTCCTGCATCCTCCCCGCTCCTGTCTCAGGTGTTCATCCCTAATAAACACTGTCTCAGTGTCTACTCCCGGAGCACCAACCTGCAACAGCACTGCTCAACTGCCCAATCTTTCCATTCAGCTGCGTCTCTCATTGTTCTTTTAACTTTCATTTCTCTGCTTCCTAATGAATTGAAATGTTTATTCACATACTTGTTAGTTGTTCAGTTCTCCTCTCCTTTGAACTGATTTCTTACATCCATTATTCTTGGTTCCTTTGAATTTTTCATGCTAATGTGTAGGAATTCCTTGATTATCCTGCATAAGCCTTTCAGTTTTAGATATAACAAATATCTTCTTCCAACCTGCCATCTAATAACAATGTCTCTATGAGAGTCTACAATGAATTGGATTCTTAAGTTTGACATAATAAAATCTACCAAATTTTACACTTGGTTGTGATGTTGAGGTCTGATTTAAGAAGTCTTCTCCTACCCCTAAGTCACAAAGATATGCTCCTGTATTTTCTTCTATTATTTTTATAGTGTTACCTTTTATGTTTAGGTTTCTAATTTATCTGGAGTCAAATTTATAAATGACATAAGATCGGGATTCAGTTTTATTTTCATTCATCTAAAGAGGAAGTTTTTGTCGTAGCAGGAGAGGAAAAAGTGCTAACACAGCTATAATGGGACAGAGAGGAAAGAAGGGCAAAGGGCGATAACAACCAGTGGTGTGGTATATTATTTAGAGATATGGCCTTGACCATCAGAAGTAACCAAAACCAGAAGCAGTTAAAGGTAAAACCCTCAGAGAGGTGGAGGGGCAGAGTGGGGAGTGGGGTGGGGGGACACACCAGGATCTATTGCTTGTCACATAAGTCCTTTTGTTCTCTTTTATTACTTCAATAACTTTTTATAATTACTATTCAAGTTAAACTTTTTAAAAAGTCACACTTGTTATGTACCCATCCCAAGCAAAATCTGATGTCTTGAGTCAGAGATCTATCCCAGTTCTACTTACTCCCCACCAACACGTCTTCATTTTATTTTATTTACTTATTTTTATTGTTTTATTTTGGCCGCATTTGTTTTTTTGTTTTGTTTCCCGCTTTGTTGGGAATCTTAGTTCCCAAACCAGGGATTGAACATGCGCCCCGCACAATGGAAACACAAAATCTTAACCACTGTATCACCAGGGAAGTCCCAACACTCTTCTTCGTTTTAGAATAAGTTCCCAACATGTACATCACTCTAGACACTCTTCATGACACCACCCCTGGGGGTGGGATATCTGCCTACAGGGAGAGTGGGCACATGATTGCCCTGGGTGTGGAGGAAGAGAAATGACCTCACTGTGAGGTGAGGAAGCCACAGGGCCTGCGGAGATGAGGGTCTGCAGAGGGCCTCTGAGTCCCCTTCACTTCCACAGGGCGTGTGTGTTCTTTATGAATAGAGAAGGGCATATCCTGAAGATACCCCACAGTAATTTATCTGTCTGTGAATATATGTACTCTTCCTTCCCAGAAAATGATTTTAAAAATAGCACTTAATACTGTCTAGCAAGTCCAAATTATCTCAAACTGCCATATATGGTTGTGAAGGTTCTATATGCAAATGCCCTGAAAAAAATGCTCTTAAAAACAAATATATATATATATATATACACACACATATGTTGTTTCTATATGAAACCTCATGGTGCTTTGAAAAGAGCAATGGACTGTGAGTCAAGAGAGCTGAATTTTGGCCACTGGCTACCTGATCTTGAACCAGCCCTCCCCCTTCTATCAGCCTCGATTTCATCTAAGAGAATGGGTTACTAGACAGTTTCTAACACTCTTCTCAATTTTACCAGCCTGTTATACAGATATCTGATTAAATTCCTAGAGAATCCCACAGTACTGGAATATCTAAAACATACATTTTAAACCCAGAAGGTGAATTTCACTGAAATTAACTACCAAGTGAAATTTCTTTGTTCGAAAATTTGATTGTCCTTTTAAAATATGTCCTCTAAAGGCCATTAATTGACAAACAGCCAAAATGGTTTCAAAATCTAATTGGTGCTCCAACATGGCTCCTGTGTGTTATACTCAGAACAGATGAATCCTTACATTTTCATGGTTATCAGATATGTATAATATTGCCAGTTCATTAGAGGGATGTGTCATCATACCTCATTTATCTACGGCTCAAAGAGTTGTTATCAACCTAAATATTTGACAGTCTTAAGGTGAGAGCATCTCTGTGGGCTGACCTTTCCTCTTGTGTGCAAATAACATTTCATGAGGCCATTATACAAAATCTTGCTTATTTCTAAGAGTGCAAGCCAGGTGTAGCTTCCCCAATAATTTCTAATCATTAATCAGACCCATCTGCAAAAGTCCCACACCTTGACGACTCATCTTTCCATCTCTGGTTGAGGAAACTCAGGAGATCCAGTCTTTTCTTACTCTAACACTACAGTTTATAGAAAAGGAGGATACAGCTTTTTCCACCCTGCAAGGCTCCCAGTTATGGGATGTGGTTGGTGTTGCAAGGTACATGTGCACAAACGACTGGCCATTTCCATGGATCCATATATTATTGCTTTTCTACAAAAAAGGAAAATATTGTAACACTGACCATTTAATATTAGAAAACTGACCATATCTAGTTAAGTGATCTACCAGTTGTTGGGCATTTCATTACCTTAAACAACCTCAGAATAATAAAACCAAAAACAACTCAAACACAATCACAAGGAAAATGCTTTCAATGGAAAAGGATGAGCATTTTATTGGCATCATCACATTTGGCATCATCACGTATCAGAAGATTTAGTTCTGTAGCCAGAATGAAAAAGTCGGGGAGACACACAGCAAGCTGCCGCTCCAGCCTGGCCCTGGAGCTGTGCTCCAAGGGGCACCACTCATCTTCAGCCGACAGATCCAATGGCTTCTCCTCAGCGTGGTCCTGTCAGTCGCAACACAGCATTTAATGCTGTGAAGCCCATCTTCCTTCTGAAATGGCAACCTCGCTGTCTTTTGGGATAAACCTCCCCTACTGCTCTTTCTTCTACCAGTAGCCAAATGCTGCTGTTCACCAAGGTGCTTTCACCGACTTTTTCTTCAAAGCTTTTCCAGGGGAAGTTCATCACCCATGTGATGATGATTCTGACAAAACTCATGATGGAACATGGACTGTGATTCTAGAATCATTCTTCAATTGCTCTATATAGGCCATCTATACGACTGTAGTTTTGCATATTTGTATATGCAAATATATATGCAACCAAATGGAAGAATGATCTGCATTTTGTTATTTTGCTGACAAACCTGCCTTGCTCACTGCTGTGAGAACTCCAAATCACCAAGTGCTGCAAGACGGACAAGAGCCACTCGCAAGAGAATGGATCCTTAGGTTTGGAATGATGTGCACAGGCTGGCGTTAACTGGCTCACAGGTGAGTCCAGGCCATTTGGGGATGAGGAACAACAGCCAGAAGCCTCAGATTGAGGGAGAAGCCCTCAGAATCTTTGGGAGGGAAGGAAACAAATTCCAAACCCCAAACCAACAGGACTGAAAAGGGAGTGATCACTTTATACACACGTCTACAAAATCCTGCCCAGTGAGTAAAAAGCATTAGCTAGTGTTAAATATTTAAAATCTCATGGAAACAAAAAGGATCACCACAGAAAGGAACAAAGAAAAGCAAGCTCAGGCTTTGCTCTACGGCAGTTTACTTCTCTCCCAAACCCCAGGTAGCTGAAAGGTGGAAAGTCTAGAAACAGAATCGAACTTGTCTAATCTCTTTTATAACAATGTTCTTATTTTAGCCCATGTCATCAGGGGAAATGGCTGAAAATAGTGACAAATACAACATCAATAAACATAATAATAATTGATTTTCCAGAGATGAAAAATTTGAAATTAGTGGCCATTTCCCCCCAGAGCATTGGTTGATTAATTTAACATTCATCTTAGTCTTTCAAAGATATCCTCTTACTGCTGATCTACTTTGCACGCTTTATGATGGGTTTTGTGGTTAGGACGCCATAGTTAAAATATATTGCACAGTTCTGCATTTTATTTTTTTTTTAATTTTTTTTGGGGGTACACCAGGTTCAATCAACTGTTTTTATACACATATCCCCGTATTCCCTCCCTTCCATTTTATTTTTAATTTTATTTTATTCAAGTATTGTTGATTTACAATGTTGTGTTAATTTCTGCTGTACAGCAAAGTGTTTCAGTTATACATATATATAAATTCTTTTTCATGTTCTTTTCCATTATCGTTTATCATAGGATATTGAATATAGTCCCCTGTGCTATACAGTAAGACCTTGTTGGTTATCCATTCCATATATAATAGTTTGTATCTGCTAATCCCAAATTTCCAATACATCCCTGCCCCACCTTCTCTCCCCCTTGCTAACCACACGTCTGTTCTCTATGTCTGTGAATCTGTTTCATAGATAAGTTCATTTGTGTCATATTTTAGATTCTACATATAAGTGACATCATATGATATTTGTCTTTCTCTTTCTGACTTACTTTACTTAGTACGATAATCTCTAGGTCCCTACATGTTGCTGCAAATGGCATTATTTCATTCTTTTTGACGGCTGAGTAGTATTTCATTGCATATGTGTACCACATCTTTTTTATCCATTCATCTGTCAGTGGACATTTAGGTTATTTCCACATCTTGGCTATTGTAAATAATGCTGTTATGAACATTGAGGTGCATAAATCTTTTTTTCTTTTTTTTTTCTTTTATCTTTTTGAATTAGCGTTTTCTCCAGATATATGCCCAGGAGTGGGATTGCTGGGTCATATGGAAAGTCTATTTTTAGTTTTTTTAGGAACTACTATACTATTTTCCATAGTGGCTGCACCAGTTTACATTCCCACCAACAGTGTAGGAGGATTCCCTTTTCTCCACACCCTCTCCAGCATTTGTTATTTGTACACTTTTTAATGATGGCCATTCTGACCAGTGTGTGGTGTTACCTCATTGTAGTTTTGATTTGCATCTCTCTAATAATTAGCAATGTTGAACATCTTTTCATGTGCCTGTTGGCCATCTGTACGTCTTCTCTAGAGAAATGTCTATTTAGGTCTTCTGCCCATTTTTCGATTGGGTTGTTTGGGGGTTTTTTTGTTATTGAGTTGTATGAGCTGTTTGTGTATTATGTATATTCAGCCCTTGTTGGTCTCATCATTTGCAAATATTTCTCCTAGTCCATAGGTTGCCTTTTCTTTTTATTTATAGTTTCCTTTGCTGTACAAAAGCTTGTAAGTTTGATTAGGTCCCATTTGTTTATTTTTGCTCTTATTTCTATTGTCTTGGAGACTGACCTAAGAAAACATTGGTATGATTAATGTCCACAGTTCTGAAGCTTTAAAGAGAATCCTGATCATTTAAGGATAGCTGCAGCCAACAGCAACAATAGCAACAAAAGAGGTTAAGACACATAAAGCGATTAAGCTTCCAGGGATTGGGATTTCAGGTTTTTCATACAGGACATAAGTTTCGTGACTGTGCTACGCAACATTTTTCTAACTTAAATATTCAAAAAACAGATTTTGAGAGTTTCTATCTGTATTCCCCCAGAGCACCCAACTTTCACTGAATTAATTCAGAAATCTCGACACAGAGCAAAGATGAGATTCAAGTGACTATTTCTCTTCTTCCCTCCCTCTCTCCCTCCCTCTCCACCTTCCTTCCCTTTTTTTCCTTTCCTCCCTTTCCTTCCTTCTTCTCTTCCCATTTGCTATAATCTGAATGTTTATGTTCCCCCAAATTAATATGTTGAAATCCTAACCCCCAAAGTGATGGTATTATGAGGTGGAGCCTTTGGGAGGTTATTGGGTCATGAGGGTGGAGCCCTTGTTAATGGGATTAGTGCCCTTATAAAGGGACCCCCAAAGAGTTCCCTACCCCTTCCACCATGTGAGGTCACAGAGGAAAGACAGCAGTCTAGGAAATGGGCCTCACCAGACACTGAATCTGTCTGACCGTGGTTTTAGACTGCCCAGACTCCAGAACTGTGAGAAATAAATCCCTGTTGTTTATAAGCCACACAATTTATGGCATTTTTGTTATAGCAGCCTGAATAGACTGAAACACCCTTCCCCTTTCCTTCTTTCTTTCCTTCCTTTCCCTTCCCTATGTCCCTCTTTTCCTCCTTCCTTTCTTCCTTCCTTCTATAACTGTAAAATAATGTTTTAAAACCATCTTTAAACTATTTTCAGGTTTGATGTTCGTATTTATGCTGGGAGACAAGTGGAGTGAATACTATTATTTCCTTTATTGGGAATGAGTAAAGTGAGACACAGAGAGGTTCAGTGACTTTTCCAAGTCTCTACAGTGAATGGGTAAACTACCCAGAGAAACAGTTTGACCTCAGAATTCCAACTGAGCACTTTCCATGAGTTGTTAGCCCTGCCGTCTGCCAGGGAGAACTTCAGCACGTCTCATTGACAATAGCTCGTCCTATAACCTAAAACCACAGACTGACTCCTGCATGGAGCCACCCATTTGGTGGGTGAGGCAGAAAATCTGCGTCCACCCCCAGCTCTTGTCCCTTCCCAAATGTCACATCACTCAGAAATACATCCTTTATTATTCTAAACATGTAAAGACAAACTGGCTTCCCTGTTCTCAGGGGCTAGGAGTGGAAGTTCCCCTTTTATCAGATCTCTTCATATCATCACCGGCACAGATGAGCCAGGTGAGCCTAAACCCAGTGCTTTGGAAACATGGGCTACTGTCACTGGCTGCTTGCTCCCTTCCCTTCAGGCCACCATTACTCTTTGTTGTAACCTGACTTCTCCTAACGCCATTTCTCTGCAGTGTGATTAATCCCATCTAGAACCTGGGGGCACCCTGCCTATGACCCTCGTCCCCTGAAAATCTACCAGAGCCACCACTCCTTCCAACTGCACACACATTGACCCGCTCTCATCTTTCCTTCTGCCCGACCCCATGGTCCCCGCAATTGTACCCAGGAGGCGTAAGACACCTTCTGTGAAGACACATCCAGCCTCCTCACATCTAGCATTTGTAATTTAGAATTTCCCAGCACAATTACTCATCTATAGCCTTCATTAAGACAGTGTTATTTGTCCCCAGTGCATTTATCTAAGGAGATGAATTGGGGGTTTTCAAGAATGGAAATGAACTTCCCTTTGGACACTTTGAATAGAATTACTCTCCCTAAATAAGGGTCACGGTGAGGTGGCAGCACTGAAAGTCACTGTCAGGTCAAGCTCTCTAGGTCAGGTCAGCATCAGGCATCAATAAAAGACTCTATTAAATATGAAATCATTTTGCCCGAAGTTTGGGGGTGGGGAGGGACCGGACATCATCACTTGTAAGAATGCATTTTGTAAACTTCCTTTCATTAAGATGTTTTTCAGAAACAAAGAGGAGAAAACCTCTTCCTTTCCTTTCCTTTCCTATGTTCTGCCTCTCAGAGTCGTTGAGGCCAAACGATGCTGGGAATATGAGGAAGTCATATAAATGGGGGAGGGCAGCCCTGGGGGAATCTAGTTAGAGACATAACCTGTGACAGAGTCATGGTCACCAAGCACAGGCCCCATTTATAACTTGTTCTTTAACTTTGTTTCTCTTTGCGGACATTCACAGGAGCATCTTATTTTCCAGAAGTTGGGGCCCTATAATCATTACTTGTCTTTGGAGAAAATAAGATTATGAACCTTTAATTCCTCTTCTCAGAAAGTCGATGCTGTAATAGGTCGCTCTTCCCTGACCTTCCACCTCCCACCCTGGTTGGGCTGCTGTATTTTCACTGCTTCCCCTTGACCTGGCCAACAAAGGTGGGCTCTTTGATTCTTAACCTCAATCATAAACAGAAAGGAGACAAGAGGGCCCACTTTTTCATTTAGGGTTTGTGATTGAGACCCTCAGCATTTTTAAGGAATGAGCACAAGTTTCTGGAAGTGAATACATACGTTTGGTTATCTGGCTTGTGTTAGTTTGCTATGGCTGCCATAACACAGTACCACATCCTGAGTGGTTCAAACAACAAAAATGTATTGTCTCACAGTTCTGCAGGCGAGAAGTCTAAAATCAAGGTGTCAGCAGGTGGGGTCCTTCTGAGGGCCTGGAGGGAAGAATCTGTTTCAGGCTTTTCCTCTTGGCTTATAGATGGCCATCTTCTCCTTACGTCTTTGTAGCTATGTATCTTCTCTCTGTGACTGTCTGTTTCTAAGTCCAAATTTCCCCTTTTAATGAGGACACCAGTTATATTGGATTAGGGACCACCCAAATGACATAATTTTAATGGTGATGACTCTGTAAAGACTCAATCTCCAAATAATGTCACATTCTGAGGTCCTAAAGATTAGCACTTAACATATGAATTTTAGGGTACTCAATACAACCTCTAACATAACTCAAATAAGTTGCCCCATGTTCCAAAGAGAAATTGGTTTTTGGTAAAAAGGGACCAGCAGCCACACCAGATTTCTTGTCCATCTCCTATATACAACGTACTTTCTCACCTTGCCTGCATCTCCACACCAGAGACAGTCTAGAGTTGCCAGCAGAAGTGCCCTCACTTTGTTGGAAGCTGAGCTCCAAGGTGACACCTTGCACCATACAGGCAAGGCCATGGGGACAGACGCTGGGATTCAGAAAAGATTCTCTCATAATAGGCCTTGATCATGGCAACCTGTGAATACCAATTGCCCACCTACCAACCTTAAGTCCTGGACTCAAATCCTTTATCAGCCATTTTTATGTTTGAATTCGGATGCCACCCATCCATGCATTCATTCATTTATTCATTTGACAAAGAATTCCTCAGCATTGCCATGTGCAGGCACGGTGCTAAAATCTGGACACCTAAATGATGAAGACCTACCTCAAGGAGCCCATATCGGGGTGTGGAATTCAGAGACAGGAAAAAATCCAATACAAATGCAGTGACGGAGGGGTCTTGGGGCACACAGAGCTGGGTCATTCTGATTCGACTGGGGAAAGCCCAAGAAGACCCCTGGATTTACCAGGGAACAATGAGCTTGGCAAAGTTCTGATATGATGTCTCCTCTTGCAAGTGTGGTATGACACGAAGCCAAGGAGAAAAGGAGTGAGTAGCAGGAGAGAGTGGTCACCAGAGATGATGGACATCATCAGAATGGCAATGAAGACCAGGACTGAACTAATCAGTGGGTCCAGCATTTCATCTGGCTGCTTCCATCCTCCTCGCCCATCCTCCTCTCTCCTTCTTCCCCAACAAAGGCTTCTCCTCCTGGACTGCATACATTTGCTATTCTTCCTCATCCTGTGCCCCAAGCTGTGTCTCAAAGTTTTTTCCCAAGAGTGTTAGTTTCCTATGGCTGCTCTAACAGTTTACCACAAACTCAGTGACTTAAAACAACACAAATTTATTATCTTATAATTCTGGATACCAGAGCTCCAAAATGGGTCTCACTGGGAGAAAGTCCTGTGGTCAGCAGGGCCGCATTCCTTCTGGAGGTGCTAAGAGAGAATCTGTTGCCTTGCCTCCTCCAGTTCTAGTGACTGCCTGCAATCTTTGGCTTCTGGCTTCTTCTTCCATTTTCAAAGACAGCAGTACAGCATCTTCTAATCACTCTCTTTGACTCTGACCTCCTTCTTCCCATGTGACCATGTTGAGAAGCTAATCACTCAAATAACCCAGGATAATCTCCCCAGCTCATGGTCAGCTGATTAGCAACCTTAATTCTAGCTTCCAGCTTCATTCCCTTTTGCCATGTAATATGACATATTCACAGGTTCTGGGACATCTATGGCTGAGGGAGGGCATTATTCTGCCAACTATACTAAGCAAAGACAAATTCCTCCCTATGAGAAATTCCAGTGACAGTTGTTACAAAAATAGGGTCTTCATCTCTGTAGGGAGTGATAAGTGTCCACTAGGTTTTTGAATAGAAAGAGGACCTGAGTAAGGGCAATGTCAGAGCTCAATGGGATAATATGTGAAGGAGGAGTCAAGGAATGAGAAAATAAGTACGGACAACACTGTAAGGATATCATCTGTTTGTAGGGCCAGTAAATAAGTCATTACTATTAGTGAGTAGAGCAAGCACCAGGAACTGGGTAACAATACCAGATTTAAAATCTTTTTTTTTTTTTTTTTTTTTGTGGCTGTGTTGGGTTTTCATTGCTGCATGCAGGCTTTCTCTAGTTGCCACAAGCAGGGGCTTCTCTTGTTGTGAAGCGCAGGCTGTAGAGTGCAGACTCAGTAGTTGTGATGCACGGGCTTAGTCACTCTGTGGCATGTGGGATCTTCCCAGACCAGGGCTTGAACATGTGTCCCCTGCGTTGGCAGGCGGATTCTTAACCACTGTGCCACCAAGCAAGTCCCCAGATTAAAGTCTTAATTCTAGACTTTGAACTATCAAAGTCCTAGGAATCTGAATTCCTTGTTCCATAGATCCTCATCCCAGTGCCTCTGCCAATCAGTTTTCTGGAGAGATCTGGCACAGGAAGTGGTGGAACAGTGATGCATTGCCCAGATGTCCTTCTTAGTGAGTTTGCAAAATATCCTGGAGTCCTTTCCAGGGGACTTGATCTCGGGAGAGTGGTCCCAAATCTATAAACTCTCCCTTATCCAACCTTATATTCCAAGCTCCACAACCCAGAACCCTCAGAACAAGGTCCACATATAATGTGCAGGTCTTGCTGGTCCTTGCTGCCTAGGTCTTGCAGAGCCTTTCCTCATTTATCAGACTTAGCACATCCTCAGCTGGGGTGCACCAAGGATGAAATTTATAGACCTAGGGGCCAGGAGGAGAGGGGGACTCACATTATTTTGCAGGAGAGAGGTCTCTGCATTACCTCTAAGCATAAAGGAAGTGCTAGCTCTTCATAGGAGAGATAGCCTACTTTTGTAGACTCCAGGAATACAGGAGAATCTGGAGATTCAGGACCTGGGAGAACATCAAAAAGTGCAAAATTTCAGAAGTCACTCACTTCCTGCACTTTCACGAACCTGAGAATTCATACCTCCTTAAACTCCACCCTGGTTGCTTCCTTTTCCTCTTCCACTTCCTAGTCACTGTCCTGCATCCAGATGTGAAGGTCCCACACTTTCCCAACCAGGACCCTGACCTTGGTAGAGCAGACTGACTTTGCTTAGAGTTTAAACTTCTTCAGCAAGGATCCCAGGAGACTGTGCAAACTGGCTATTAGGATGGCACCTCAAAAATGGAAAAAGTGATGGCCAACTTACTGAGTTCAAATGCCAGAATTCCTCGCATCAAACAGCTCCTCTGGGTAAGCATCCTAGAGAGGAGAGATCATGGAAGACCAGGAAACCCACCAGAAAACCCATGTTCAGTGGGAAATCCTAGACAATAGGCCACTTATAAAAGAACAGAATGAGGTGGTGACAGGTCACCAGGAGCACTTGGGAAGTTCATAGTAGTTCCTCTTCTTTAGGCCAGGGCTAATGGTAGGAGAGGCTGCTAGAGAAATAGACTCAACAGACCAATGGGGAAGATAAGGTCCTAAAGAGTAGAGACTAAGAAGCAGAGCATAACCATGTTTAACCATCAAAAGACAGGTGGATGCAGATGTTGTAATGATTAGCATGCCGTCCCCAGGGCAAAATAGATGAGCAGCTGGCAAGGGCACTGTTCACCTTGTGCTTGTAAAACAACCAAGAATGTATGACCAGGAGACTAAGGGGAGTTGCCCTCATTAAAAGTCATGTTCCTTTTCATAGTTTCCAGACCTGAGCCAGTTTTCAGACAATAACCCACTGATTAAAAAGGAAATGGAGCCTCCAGGACAGACCCTGTAATATATGGCAAATGAACATGGTAATGATGCCCCCAGTCTTGACCCAAATGGACCTCAGCCATTTACTCAGGTAACTGTATACTGGGGCTGGGGGAACACCCAAATATGTCTAGGAATATTGCACACCAGGTCTCAGCTTACACCAATAGCTGGAGAACTGAAGCACTACCATGGCTCTTCTGTTAAAATGGGAGCATATGGGGCCCAGGAATAATGGCATCTGACCAACATGCAACTGAGAGGGTATTGACCAATTCTACAGACCCACCTGACAATGATTTACTTCATCTTCAAAAGTACAGTTGGGACAGACACACCGGTAGTCAGAGCAACCAACTTACACTGATTTCTTGACCTATGGGATGAGTGATCATAGTGGGGAAAGCCAAGTGGAAACTTCTGAAACTACCACCTCCCACCCTGCCCAAATATAATACTAAATCAAAAATATATATTGAGTTGTCCAAAAAGTTCATTTGGTTTTAAGTAAAAATAAAAGGCATTTTTCATTTTCACCAAGAAGTTTATTGAAGAATGTAGTCACTCACCAAAAGAACTTTTTGGCCAACCAAATTTATCGCATACCAGGGGAGGAGAGGAGCTATTATTTCCTAAAGGATTCAGGGGTAGTGGTTCCCTTCATATCTCTTTTTAATTTATCAGTCTGGCCCCTGAAAGAGCCAGATGGGTCCTGGAGGAAGACAGCAGACTACTCAAACTCAACTAAATAGCAGCCCCAACTGCTGCTGCCACACCAGACATGGTGTCTTTGTTGGGGAAATTAATAGGTCTCAGGTACATGCTATGTAGCCATGCATGTGGTGAAGGTGTTCCTCTCTAACTGTATCAGAAGAGAAAATCAGAAACTATTTGCACTCAATCTGAAAGAACAAAAATACTCCTTTACGGTTTTGCCCCAGGCCTTTGTTAGCTTTTCTACCCTCTGTCACAACACAGTCTGAAGAGATTCAGACATCTGGGCATCCCACAGAACAGCACATCAATAGTGTCATTCTAAACTAGCCAGATGAGCAAGAAGTAGCTAGTACATTGGAGGCCTTAGTAAGACACATGTTTCTCTAGGGGGTGAGAGATAAACCCTGGCTTGCTATATCAGTAACATTTTTAAGTGTCCAGGACATCCCATCCAAAGTAAAGGACAAAGTATTGCATCCTGTATCTCCCACTACAAAGAAGGAAACCCAAAGGTGACTTCAAGGACAGACTTATGATAGTCTCCACTAACAATGATCACTCTGCCATGAGTAGCAGAAGTGATACCAACAATACTAAGTTTTCTGTATCTATAAATATTCATTGAGACTCTCAAAGGGTTATCAGCAACAAAAGTGAACAAAAAGCATGAAATTTGATTAAATTTCCAGGCAGTGTATCAGTTAGCTATTGCCGCGTAACATACCACACCAAAACTCAGCAACTTAAAACAATAACTGTTTATTTAGCTAATGATTCTTTAGGTCAACAATTTAGGCTGGGCTCAGTTGGATGGTTGCCCTGATTTTGCCTGTACTCATCATGCATGTGTGCTTAGCTGCCAAGACAGCCAAAGGACTGGCTGGTTTTGGATGGCCTCTGCTGAGATATCCTGCCTTTGTTCCATGCGGTTGTTCATCCTCCAACAGATTACCCTGGTCTTATTTACAGGGTATCTGAGTAGGATTTCAAGAAAAAACAGCCATGGATAAGCCCTTGTGAGCTCTTGTGCTCCGCTCAGAAATGTCACACCTCGCTTCTGCTGAGTTCTATTAGTTAAAGCAAGTCACAGGGCTGCCCAGACTCAAAGGTAAGGGAAACTGACTCTGACTCTACCTCTTAATAGGAGAATTGCAAAGTCATATTACAGTGAGCATGGGTACAGGAAAAGCAAAGGATGATGGCCCATTCTGCAATCTACCAGTCTGCTAGTTTCTATATGAACTGACATTTGTGGGGGCTCCCAAAGAAGAGAAGCTCCTGAAAGAGTGAGGGAAGCAGGAGCCTGATCAAACGTCTAGGCCAGTCATTTCAAGGCCTGAATCAGAAATTCCTAAACAAATCTGATGTCCTACTTTTAAAAACGTAGCAACACAAAGGCCTGACCTTTGCTTCTCTTCTCTCTGAACTCACTCCACCCTCAGAAATGACCTCTCTGTGCCTCCTGTCCTCTTTAGAGTCAATTTAGAAATGACTCTATGACTTCTGCCTTCAGAACAGGGCAAATTGGTAAACACACTGAAAGAAGTGGACAATTTATTCAAGCAAAATAGGAGTGAATTCCTATCATCTACTTGACACCCTCCTGTGTTTTGAAGGAGAAGAAAAACAAGTGGTCTAACACAAAAACTGCACTAAAATGCTATTAGGTCTGTACTCACAAGAAACATAAAGAAAGAAAGGAAAAAATCCTAAAAATGTTGAGGTAGGGAACCAAATGTACCATATGTTCTTGGGAATCTGATCTTGACCATGAATCTCGCAGACGTCTGTCAGAGTGAGCTAGGTGCTGAGGGGAATGAAGTGATAAGAAGGGTTTCATCAGAGAATAACCATGTACATGCTCTCCTTTTTCTCCTTTGAAAAGTGGTATGTAATGAAGCAAAGTATCATTTCCTAAATCCCAAACGCTATTTTTATTTTTTTGCAAAATTTCTCTGCTCTTTAACATTTCCTGATTCTTTTTCTTCCCCCTTTTTTCTTTTCTTTCCTCTATTAAGGAGTCCAAGATTTCAAGCTTTGCTTCCTTGTTAAGTCAAAAGGCCAAAGAATCGGGACTCGTGGGCTTTTTGGTTTCTCTCTATTTCAGGATATGATGAGGTCACATAGACTTGCAAGGTAGAGAGGCGCTCTATTACCTAATCATGGCTCCAAGAACCGGAATTTGGAAGGAAAAAAGGAGGTAATTAGGCTTCTCCCTCCCTTTAAAATGTAGGTTTAAGAAAACATGTGCTCCAGAGTCAAACAGAAGGAGCAGAAAGAGCTTGTATTTTTTTTTTTCCCCAGGGAGATCGGCTTGGTGCTTTGTTACAAACTAGAGGGGTGGGTTGGGGAGGATAGGAGGGAGGCTTAAGAGGGAGAGGATATGGGGATATATGTATACGAATAGCTGATTCACTTTGTTGTACAACAGAAATTAACACGACATTGTAAACAATTATACTCCAATAAAGATGTACTAAAAAAAGAGCTTTTAGATTTCAAAACACAGTGGGCTTGGAGCTTGAAGAGAATTTAAAGGGACTAGAGCTATAAACCAGTCTCATCCCCTAAATTAACCAGACCCCAGCCTGAGCTCAAGAAGACATTGTCCCTAAGAGTCATCATGCTAAAGACAATTCTTGGACGCAATCAACAAGATGTTCTAAATTGGACTTGCTTTTATGAGTTTTTGTATGCAAACAGACCAAAGAGGAATAAAAAAAAAGAAAGAAAGAAAGAAAGAAAGAAAGAAAGAAAGAAAGAAAGAAAGAAAGAAAGAAAGAAAGAAAGAAAGAAAGAAAGAAAGAAATGGGAGGCAGCTTAGCATGGTATTAAGTGCTCAGACTCACGCCCAGTTGCCTGGCTTGAGTCCCAGCTCTACCAGTGTCATGAGTTAAATTGTGCCCACCCTCTGCTTCCTACAATTCATAGGTTGGAGTCCTAAGCCCCCAACACCTTAGAATGTCACCTGATTTGGAGATCAGATCTTTATACAGGTAATCAATTTAAATGAGGTCACTAGCGTGAGCCTCAATGCAATGTGACTGGTGTCAAGAAGAAATGTGGACACACAGACGTACACACAGGGAAAATGCCTCGTGAAAATGAAGGCACAGATCTGGGTGATGCTTCTACAAGCCCAGGAACATCAAAGATGGCCAGCAAACCACCAGATGCTCAGAGAGAGGCCTGGACCAAACTCTCTCACAGCCCACGAAGGAACCAACTGACTTGATCTTGAACGTCTGGCCTCCAGAACCGTGAGACAATCCATTTCTGTTGTTTAAGCCACTCAGCTCATGGTTCTTTGTCACGGCAGCCCTGTAGACAAATGAATATACTCAGTTATCATACATCTGTTGATACTGAGCAGGACCCTGTGGGGCTCCTGGGCACAAAAGCTTTCTGTGTCCCCCATTTCTTGATGACAGGAAATAGGCTTCATTCAGCCTCCATGACCTTCCCTGAGTTCCAAAGGGCAGGTTCAAGCTGCTGCTAATCAGGGAAGGGAGGGGATCTAGAGACAAGGTAGGAACCGTCAAAAGAAACAATGGTGCAGCCTTGGAACAGCGTCCTGGTTCCCCATGATGGGATACGGGCAATATCTTTGAGCTGTTTCGCAGAGACTGAAACCCCCACCAGGTGGGAGACGTTAACTGTATGCTTCCCAGAAGCACACAGACCCCAGACTGGTTGGAAGCAGACAGCTGGTGATGCTGACTCCCACTCACCTCACCACCAACCAATCAGAAGAATGTCCGTGAGCTGATCGCACCCTCTTTGAACCATGAATATAAAATGCCTCACCACCCCCTCCAGGTTGGGACACACAGTTCTGAGGGTGTTAGCCCACGATGGCCCCCTTTGCCTGACAAAGCAATAAAGCTGTTCTTTTCTACTTCACCCAAAACTCTGTCTCCGAGATTGATTTCAGTGTCAGGGTACAGAGGCCAGATTCGGCGTCACTGTGACTCTGGCACAGCTCCAGGCACATGTGGATAATAGTAACAGTGTCCAACGCAGATGCCGTTAGAAGGATTAAATGAATTAATACTTGCAAGTGCTTCAAATAGAAGTTGACCCAAAGGAAGCAATATGTGACTATTTATTAAAGACATTTTTTTTAAAAAAAATCAACATCTACACCAGTCATTATAGGAATTATTAGTTAATTTGTCTGACTTTGCAACCAGGTGGTATTAGAGGTTTTTTTTTAAAAAATCCTCTAGAAAATCTAAATGCCATTACTTACTCCAAGCACGGCCAACAAATTGTTATAATTAGAGCTATGTTGTTTTCTTCGTTTTTCTTTCAATAGTGTGATCTGGCACTACCTAGGGCCGTTAGGTTTCTAATAAATTATTAATCTGGGAGTTAATAATTCATGTTAATTGGTGCTATAAGCCACTTTCTCTGGCAAATGTGAGCAAAGGTCATAACTTTTTAACAGCAAAGGTGAAACCTTTTCTAAGTTTCTTTTTCCATGCCCTGTCATGGAAATATTAAGATATGGAAAGCAAATTTTAACCAGAGCTGGGAAAGCAAGATAATTCCAAGGGTAAAAGGTCTAGACCTTCAGTCAAATTTCGTGGACCAGCACCATCTCCACAGCTCCGATGGAAGGAGAGAAAATCTCCAGTGAACTCAGAGGATGCCAGCCCCATGAAAGCCTTCCCAGGAAGGACACGACCACGCAGGTTTGTGAATCTTTGACAAGATGCTATATAATAATAATTATAAGTGTTGATTCGTTGTTGATTTTAAAAAAAAATTTCTTTTTCAGAAAATAAGACAAGGCATTGGAGACAGTAACTCACCAGTGGGATTTTTTACAACAAACAACAATTCTTCTAAATTACAAGGCACAGCTTTAAAGATAGCGGGCACAGATTCCTAAGCAAATACCTCTCACCATTGATATCTTTGATTTTAATTAATGTATTTATGCTCTGCCTTTTTTTTTTTTCCAGAAAGAGTTTAATTTCATTCCTGATTGCAGACCGCAGAAAGCAAGAAATTAAAGGCCTCTTACCTCAATAAATTTGCATTTACTGTGCAACTCATTGACTCATCCTTCGGTCTAGGAAGCAGTCCCTAGTGACCCAAATATTCTGAGTGTTTTCTACCTTTTTTAGCCTTGATACTTACTTGAAAGCTTCATGTCAGGTCACAGACCAGTGTCATGAAATAACATTTGCCCACGTGGAGAATAAAATTCTTCTTAGTAGCTTTTTTCAGCTTTGATTAAAAGATGTCAAATATGCAAAGAATGATGTCTGAAGACTTTGGATAAAACTTAAATGGAAACCACTAGTTTAAAGAGTTTCAGGGCTAGAAGTCAAGTCTTCTAGCTCTTGTTTTTCTAAAGAAAATTTGAATAGCATATGCTTTTCATTGTGCTCCTTTTCAGTCATTTACATACTGGGGAAATGTATATTTGGCAACAGGTCCTATTTTTAGGAGTCCTTGAAACTTGCCCTTTGAAAATGTTTTCATTTCTGGCACATATGTGTGTTTTCAGCAGAATGAAAATAGAAAGCAAAAATATATATATATATGTACAGAAAGGAATGATTTTTCCAGCCCCATGGAGCACAATAAGAAAGCAATCATTCAGTTGTGACTTTGAAAGTAGATTCGTGCCTGGATTTTCCAAGTATTTCTTTCTAAATGACCATTTCTCTACAGAACTGAACTAATGTAAAGAGACAGGTTGTTCCAGTGCCAGGACTGAACAAGCAAAAAGGATGGAGGTTGTATTTTTATAGGAGGAACTTGACCAAATAATACCCACTCTGTTTCCCTGCAGCCCCGTGGGTTGATACAGAGGAAGGTGCCGTATGCCCATTGTGTGGCTTGGAGCGTGTTTTCCTGGCCTGACTCCCCATCACCACCAGACTATTATTTGCAGTCAGTAACAAGGATTCATCCTTGTGTCCATCAAGCAGCAAGGAGAATCTTTGTCACTTAGTGTAATTAATAGCTACACTTCACATGGGAAGATGGAAGAAGGATGCCCTTCACACGTAGCCTTGGGTGGATTCAGAACAGGCTTCATGGAATCTTGCTGCCTTTTGACCATTTAAACTGCCAGAACTCCAGCAGAGGTGCCAAGCTGGTCAGCCAAGTGTTCCCTTTTGTGGTTTGCTGCTGTTTTTAAGAGCAATAAAGTAAGGCTAACCTTGTAGTGCTTAAAAGTGTTCAGTCTTATTAAAAATATGCCTTATGGAAACTAAACAGGCACACACCTAAATGCAACCTTGGACTAGTTGCTGTACTGAAGGAAAAACGTTCTAAGGGATATTATTTGGATAAAATTGGAATATGAACAGCATATTAAATAAAAGTATTATACTGATGTTAAATTTACTAAGGTTGATAAATGATCTGTGTTCATGGAAGAGAATAATTATCCTTGTTCTTAAGAAATATAAGCTGAAGTATTTAAGGATGACAAGCCACGATGTATGCAACTTACAAATGTTCGGAAAAAATATTTTGTGTGTCTGCATATATGTATACGTATAGAGAGTACAAATGAGAAGGCAAATGGAGTAAAATGTTCACAGCAGGTGAATCTGGGTAAAGAATATTTGTTGTTCTTTGTAAATATTCTTGTTGCAGTTTTCCTGGAAGTTTGAAATTATTTCTGAACAAAAAGTTTAAATGTGTATATATATATATACATATATAAATACACATATGCCTTATGGTTTGAAATTATGTTTTGAAGAAGATTTGGAGAATGGAGAGCCAAAAGCAAAGAAGAAGTTAGAAATTAATTTCTGAGAAAATAATTCTCTGCAAGATGGGAAGGTGGCAGCTTCTTTCCATCTTCGGAGACACATCGATGCCATCAGTGCCCTCTGTACATCTGTCCACCAGGCTCGTTCTTATCTCTCCAGTCCTTCTCATCAGTAAAGAGCCTTCAAAAGCATTCAGGTCAGCCCCAAAGTATCTACAAACAAAAAGAATGAAAATGAGCATCTTGGTGTAAATGGCGCACAGCATCATCTTGGCACTGAAGCCTTCCCTCCCCACTGCTGAGACACCCACTGAATCAGGCAGGCACGGTTCACTGAAGTGCGATGATGTAAAACTTAAAACACCTTTGAAATAGATGGCTGTGTTCCAGATGAAGGTACTAAACAATGTTTCATAATAATAATAATAATATCATTCTATGCTGAGTTTTTTAAATGTATTGACTCATGTATTCCTCATAATCTTATAAGAGAAGTATTATGATTATTTCTAATTTACAAATGAAGAAACCAAAGCCCAGAGAGACTAAGTAACTTGCCTAGAGCCACATAGCTGGTAAATTGCCCGAATGTGAACCCGGATGGTGTGACTCCACAGCCTATCTTCGTAGTGACCACACTAGACTTCTCAATTACCCACTTCTAGCACTCAGACATCAGTCCTTACCTATTGGTCAATGGAAACAATTCCAATTATCCTAAATGATTGGTGAGGATGTCACTATAGATGTCACACTGTCTTTGTTTAAAATCCCGTCCCTTGGGTTTCCTAAAGCAAACCTCTATTGAAAAGTCAAATTTCCTCTATGGCCACTATTAAGTTTCTAAGGCCAAGTTCACTGTGTGTTGAGATCACCACATCCAAATAAACTAGAAAGATTAAATAACTCATTGCTTCTCTGTGAAGCGTTCAAAAATTTTCTCATAACCCAAAATGATCTCCCCCCTCGAAACCCATTGTAAATCATTAGGTGTCATTCAGTCCCATAACAAGAGGTAATGTATCAGTTCCAGGCACATAATCCCTGAGTGACTTGATCTAAGGCTTGTTTTGGTAGTTTGTCTAGTACTTCATGTGGGTTTGCATCAAGAAACCTATTTTCCCCTCTCAGGAAGCATGAGATCCATGGTAGCCTTTCTTTGTTTCTTAGTTTTATTTTTTTATTGAAGTATAGTTGATTCACAATGTTTCAGGTATACAGCAAAGTGGTTCAATTATAGATAGAGAAATATATACATGTATATTCTTTTCCAGATCCTTTTCCATTATAGGTTATTATAAGATATTGAATATAGTTCCCTGTGCTATACAGTAGGTCCTCGTTGTTTGTCTGTTTTATATATAGTAGCATGTATCCGTTAATCCCAAATTCTCAATTCATCCCTCCCTGCTGCTTTCCCATTTGGTAACCATATGCTTGTTTTCTATGCCTGTGAGTCTACTTCTGTTTTTTAAATAAGTGCATTTGTATCATATTTTAGATTCCACATATGTGATATCATATGATATTTGTCTTTCTCTGTTTGACTTACTTCACTTAGTCTGATCATCTCTAGGACCATCCATGTTGCTGCAAATAGCATTATTTCATTCTTTTTTATGGCTGAGTAATATTCCACTATATATATATGATGATATGATATGATATGATATGATATGATATATACCACATCTTCTTTATCCATTCATCTTTCAATGGACATTTAGGTTGCTTCCATAATGATAGCCCTTCTTGAAATAAACAACCACTTACTTCATGTAATAATAGTACTAGCAGTAGTAGTAGTACTAGTTATGGTAGTAGTGACATTACACTGAGTATGAGGCACAGTTCTATACTTTGCCACATCCCTATGATATAAGTACCATGAATTTCCCATTTTAAAGATGAGTAAGTTGAGGCACAGAGCAAGGAGGGCATCCTGGCCATCTGAACATCAAATTTGGCAACTGCCATGTATTGGTCAGACAGTCTAACTACTATAACAAACAATCCTATATGTCAGCAGCTTAACCTAATAAAGGTTTATGTCTCGCTTGCCTGATCAGACCCTCAGCATCAGCCTTCCACAAGGTGACTCAGAGACCTTCATTCCTTCTTGCTGCTGGTTCCACATCCTCTGGTCCTTGGAGTCTTCCTTGGACTGCATCTAGCCACTGGAGAATGAGGAGGCCTGGAATGTGGTCTCCTGTGTGACCAGGAGAAAAATGAGGCCCTTGGTGAACACTTAGCCTGCCGTTGAAAAGCTCACAGAAGGGGACTTCCCTGGTGGTGCATTGGTTAAGGATCCACCTGGCGATGCAGGGGACACGGGTTCGATCCCTGGTCTGGGAAGATCCCACATGCCGAGGACCAGCGAAGCCCGTGCACCACAACTACTGAGTCTGTGCTCTAGGGCCTGTGAGCCACAACTGCTAAGCCCATGAACCACAACTACTGAAGCTTATACTTGTAAAGCCGGTGCTCTGCAACAAGAGAAGCCACCACAATGAGAAGCCCACGCACCACAACGAAGAGTAGCCCCTGCTTGCTGCAACTAGAGAAAGCTGGCACACAGCAATGAAGACCCAATGCAGCCAATAAATAAATAAATAATTAAAAAAAAAAAGTAAAGAAATCAAAAAAAGCTCACAGAAGGCTGGGTTAGGTGGGTACAAAGGAAACATAACAAAAGTAGGATTTTGGTCTCTGCCCACCTATCCAGTGTGGTGTTCCACGCTCTCTCCCTCACCCTGCCCCATGCAGAGGGCCAACAACCATCTTCTGGGGCCAGGAAAGCACATAGTGATTCCTTGTGATTTCTTTTTTTTTTTTTTTAAGTTTTTAAAAAATTCTTTTTTATTTATTGGCTGTGTTGGGTCTTCGTTTCTGTGCACGGGCTTTCTGTAGTTGCAGTGAGTGGGGGCTATTCTTCCTTGTGATGCTCTGGCTTCTTATTGCAGTGGCTTCTCTTGTTGCGGAGCACAGGCTCTAGGCACACGGGCTTCAGTAGTTGCAGTACGTGGGCTCAGTAGTTGTGGCTCACAGCTCTAGAGCACAGTCTCAGTAATTGTGGCGCATGGGCTTAGTTTCTCCGAGGCATGTGGGATCTTCCTGGCCCAGGGCTCGAAATCGTGACCCCTGCATTGGCAAGCGGATTCTTAACCACTGCTCCAAAAGGGAAGCCCCTTTGTGAGTTCAAGAGCAATCCTGAGCTTCGGGGCCAGGGTTTCCCTCAACAACTAAGTAAAAGATACAGTGTCCAATGATGGCCAGAGGCACTAGAACTTTCTCTGACTCACCTGAGCTTTGGCCTGAAATAAGCAAAGTCCTAGTATACTGACATGGCCTTGACCTGGGCACAGCATTGTTTCTGAGGAGCCTATCTCTGAGTGCTTACACTGGACTCCGCCAGGAGCCATCTCACTCTTGTTCCCACTGTACCTTCTTTGTTAGCTCTCAAAACTTCCATGAAGTTAAGTCAGGCAAAGCAGGACTTAGCTGACTACAGTCATGGGCATCCAGGAAGAGCAGTGGTAAAAAGACAGAGATGTTTATCCAGGGTGGGCCCACTCCTTGCTATTCAATTACATCCTGTTTATTCTGAATTTTTTATTTCATCCTTCAGTCTCTTTAGATACCCGTTTTTAATTGTGTATAGTAGGGATATTTCTTATCAAACATCAGATTCTAGACATTCATAACTCTTACGGGCCCAGAAGAAAAAACTTAATGTTACCTCAAAAATACCTCTCAAAGATTTTGACTCTGCCAAATTTTATTGCTTCAGAGATGACATATATAGTAATGCCACTATTCAAAGACATCTTTAATGTAGCATCATAAATTCAAAGTCTCTTTAGAACATGTGAGTTAGCATATTTTTTTCCTAATGAGTTGGCATCTCAATGTCTTTATCCTCTGGTGCTATCAAAACTCCAGGGAAAATACAGTGTTTAAGAAACACTACAGTGCTCACTGAAAATATATAGCACAAAAATTTTCAAGACAAAATACAGAAATAATCATTCTGCCCTCCTCTTTCTTCCTACCCTCTACCCTTCCATCTTTGAAGAGCTTTCAAATAAAAATTCAGAAAGGGGGAAACTTCCCAAATAAAACGAAACAAGCAAAGCCAAGTAGCATGATATCTAATTCTGTATATCAGTATAAAACAATGTTTCTGCATTAAAAACATTTTAGAAATTATGAAAAGTTGTAAAAATGAAGTTAAAACCACTCATAATTCCATTAAGCAGAAGTGATCTTTTTTCTGTCATAAATATAGCTAAATTGGAATTAAATAGTATAAACAGTGTATTCTACTTTTTTCCCTTAAGATCATGTAAGCACACTCCCATTGATTTAGTTTACTTTGAAAACATAACTTTTCACAGCTACGTATCTGTGATGTGGATGATGATAACATTGGCTTAAGCATTCTCTTATTGCTGCAAATATCAGTCTTAATGATGTATTGCTATTGTAAATAACACTATGATGAACATCTTAAGGTACCACTTTGTTGCTGATAATCCTTTACAACATCATGAGCCATGAGCCTCTTCTCAGCTATTATGTTGATATAGATTGCTGATTTTCTGACTTGGACCACTGAGAAAATGTTCCTGGCTGGCTAAGACACTTTTCTAAGGAAAAAATTACAAAGCTTATTTTCAGTTATCCTTGATAATGAAGGAAAAATGAGATGAAAGCTCCAATTTCATGGACTTTCTGCTGGTCCTAAAGATGCATGAGAATGGATCCAGAGAATTCCTAGACACCGTGGGTGGCCTTGAGGGGCTATTTTTATGATAACTAATTTGGTTCATTTTCTTTTGTGCCAGTCAGAAGCTTAGCCAATGATCCTTTTGCCCCCTCTCTCCTCGTTTGCGAGATTAGTCAATGTTATAGTCTACATAAAGAGAGATTATTTTTCTCTATACAAGTTACAAAAACGGGAGGAGGAAATACACGAGAGATGGAAAGGCAATTAATTTTGTCTGGGCTGTGAAAGTCGTTCACGAAATTACCAAGCCAAGGGAAGACACAAGGAAGCTGTTGGGTGAGAAGCCAAAATTATAAAATTGAGACTTAGATGGTGGGGTAAGGCAGATGCAATGGGCAGGGGAGGGGGGAGAGGGGGTGGCCCTGGCAGCCAATGGGTCAACAGAGCCTGAGCCAGAAGTCAATGGCCTGTGAGGGTCAATTGGGGAGGAAGGGTCTCTTTTTGTCTGCAGTTCAGTGAACTTGCTCATTGGAAGTATAGCTTAAGACCTTCCTAAGCACTGTGACCAAATCCCTAAGGAAAATTGTCTACCATAACCCGAGCAAAGCCTCACGATGAATTGTTGGATGTAATTAAAGGTTCATGTCCCACACTACTGACAGAGGGTGAAGCAAGTTGACTTACAGAGAGTAAGTCTTTTCCAACCCACAAGTCTCAGAACTTGCTCAGATTTGGCAAGATTCCAGGAGCAAAAGACAGACACGCATTTACTACGACTCCCTCCATCTTGTGAAAAATTGCATTTTCCTGAGAACCCAGCGTGCTTCTCCAGACAACACGTGTCCTCCCAATCAGAACAGAGAAAACTCTGGGAGAAGGGCAGAGAGGCTTTAAGAACGCCTAGGCACACAGTGAGTCACCAAGGGCCCTCTAGCATTGGTAAGGGCCACCACCGGGCAGAAGAGGACCCTCTTTCAAGCCGGAGCCCTGAGACGATGGGGGGTGGGGGGAGAGGAGGAAGGGGCGGGAGAGCTCAGAGGCTCAAGTAGCAGCCTGCTCTTGGCAGGGGTGGCTGCTAATTTTCTTTGGCTGGCTCTGACTACCTGTCTGAAAGCGCTGCAGTGCAGGAAGGAAATTTTTCAAGAGATTAAACTATTATTGTTTCCTGTGTGGCTGTCTTCGCTGGTGTATGAAAAAAAGCTTTAAGGGCACTTGAAAAGAGATTTGTCTGAATAGCAGGGCTGTTGTGATTCATCTCTCCCTCCAGTCGGGATTTGGCCAATTTCCTCAGGAAAGTGGTTGATTAGGACCCATGGATTTATCCATGGCCTAAATATAAGATGTCATAAAGGTGATTAATGGTGAGCTCACCATCAGAAGGAGTTAAGAGTTTATAAAAGCTATTTTTAACAGTCTGGAAGGGGGAAAAAACTCATTTGTCACATTGCCAACATGTTTCAAGAGTTAAGAACCTCTTTGTGGCCCCTGATAATTCATGCTACCAACTGTTAAAGGTGGTTGTATTTTCTGATTTTACAAGTTTGTTTGAAAAATTAATTCAACGTGTTTTGCTGTTTATAGAAAAGCACATGAGGAAAGGAAAATAAAATGTATTTCCACCCATGATTAGTGACTGCTGCTCCTGGTAACACTTAAGCACAATAAACTTGTTTCTTTTTTCCACTCTGCCTTGCTGTTTCTGCCTCTGCCATACAAACAGCGATTGATGGAGGGTATTCCGAGACAGTTTTCAGAGCCCAAGCAAAACTAGCCTGGGGTTCCCAAATCAGGGGAAATCAGAGTAGTTCAGAAAGCAGACAATGGTTCTGATGGCCACTGGCAGTGTCTGGCATGGCTCAGTGATGTCACGTTACCCAGAGATACACCAAAATGTGAATTCATTGTCCGGACAATGACAGTTCCACAAGGCAAGGTCCCTTCTCCAGTCACAAAGCAACCAGCTCTATTTAAAGGAACATAGATGTTCCACCTTCCTGTAAAGCAGCTATACCAAATTCTCTGAAACTGGCAATCAACCATTGGCCAAATTATGCAGTAAAGCACTAAAACGCATTTACTGAAAATAAAAGGTTGCCAGTGTTGGCTACATATTTGGGCATTTGATGGATGATGGAAACATGAAGGCATGGGTGCATTTTCTAATGCGTATAGGGTGGGGAGTAATTGTTGAAATACGATCAATTGCTATCAACTATTTTGAGTGCTTTCTGGGATCCTTGCGTCATTCTGTAAGTGGACCCTAATACACATGGGAAACCTGATGTGGTACAAGGTATGCCTGAATTCCTTAATTTGTTTAGCAAACATTTATGGGGACCTTCTAATGTGGCAGGAACACTGCCTGCTACTCAGTGCTGGAGAGGCAAGTATGACTAAGGGTTCAATGAGCTCCTGAGTGAGCCTGGCAGATAAAGAAGGTTCTTACACAAGTGAGATAAGTGATTTGATAATGTATATACAGGCACTCAGCCTGAGTCAGGGAGACGTGAAAGTTTTTCTCCCAGAGTGCTAGAAGTAGAGACAGTAATAGCTATCATAGCTAACTAGAAGCTTCTGTGGAAGGGCGCAACCCAGAAGCTGCAGGGACGGCTCTCTTTGTGTCCTCTGGTTACCACATCTAACTGCAGTGAGGACACACTATTATAAGTAATTAAATGTAAGTGATGAAGCAGTTTTTAAAATTGAAGTATATATAGTTGATTTACAATTTCTAATATGTAAATATTTATAATAAAATGCAATCAGTTTTCACAGCACTGCCATATGTATAGGGTTTGTTCAAAAATAGTAGAGAATTTAAATCCAAGAGGAGCCAAAGGAGATGAGGTCATCTTTAAGGCTTCAGACTCAAGGGAAGATGGCAAAAGCAAGGAAGGCCCCCGAGCACTGGCATTAACTGCTGCTATGGCTGCATCCTCAGCTGTGTGAGCTCTTCCAGCAGTGGGCTGCATCCCATCCATCTGTGTGCCTGCAGTGCCTAGTACAGCTCATTTCCTGTCATTTATTGACTCCTGATTAACGCTGAAGAGAGGGGAAGAACACTTTAGTTGCATTTTAAATAATGGATAAGATGTACAAAGGCCTATCACCAAAGGGCCATTTGACCTTGGCCTCACAACCACAGGGTCTCAAATTTGGACTTTCAAGATACATATATGACATATAGACATGACACACAAGGTTGAATGATGATGACACTTATCACACAACTTTGATTTCATGTTGCGTTATCAGACCACCCCCCTGTGGTGCACAATGAATTAGTTTTTATAAACCTTCTAAATATCTGTGCCTAACACAAATAAACTGCACTGTGGGCTTTGTGTTTGGGTTATAAAGAATTTGCTTGTTACAATGTAAAAAATATTCTGGAATATTCGCAATGTTGTTTTGGCATTGCAAATATTCCATTGTTTCTTCCCTTTGTTGTTGTTGTTTTTGTTTTCTTTTTTAAACTTAGGATCTCAAAAAAGTTGAAGTATCCTGGGCCTCTCTCAACCTTTAAAAGTCATGGAACAGATATTCTAAGGTTGTCCAATCGCAACTACACTCAAGTGCAAGTTTCCTGAACACCCTGTCTTCTTTTGTTCCATTTAGATTTGGTAATTGAGCTTCAACCAGTTTCCCAGGGTAAAGTCATTGGATTCTGGTAATTTCCTGGCCCTTTTCATCCTTCAAAACTGTTACTCTAAGGGCCAATAGTCCCACTGGGCCTGGGCCCTCAGGATACCCAAGACCCTGGTTTTCAGCTCAGTCCAATCATTCATAGAGAGCAGGTATATAAGGAAAGGAAGTTAGGATGGACCTAGTCCTCCAACCCCAAGAATGCCTATTTAGACATTACAGCGTTTTGAGGCACCTACCATACCCTCCACTCAAACTTGGTAAGTACACACCTAACTAAACCCAAATTCCAAATCTCATACAAAGGATTTCAGTGCAAGCAATCTGTAAGTGGGTTTTCTAAAAATACATAATTTCCATATTCCATGCCAACCCCCCCAGGGTTCATCCTAATAAGAAATGTTCATTAAACAGCACAAAGGGGAAAACACTTAACACAAATAATGACCATTTCCCAAGCCTTAGTTTCAACCACATAGAGCAGTGATACTGGAATGAGAAACAGATTTTGTGAAATGGTGTTTTAGGACTTAGTCTGGGCTCTCTCCCCATCCCCATCTACAATTTTCCTCTACATGACAACATCTAAGTCCGTGACTTCCATGAACAACTACTGAGATGCTGTGATGACTTCCAGATCTTAAACTCCAGCCTCCACCTCTCGCCTAAGCCACAGCCTCATGTATGCCACTGCCTGTTAGGGATGGACGCTTAGATATCCCAGCCTCAGGTACTCAAACTCGGTCCATTCCCATCTGTGCTTATCAGCTCATCTGAACCTGCTTGTCCTCCAGGCTCCCTATGTCAGTTTGAGGCACCAGCACCTTCCTCCAAGCCCCAGTTAAATATCAGAGAATCACCCAGCCTCTTATATGATCAACCTCCAAGTCTTGTTGACTATCTTCTAAAGCCTCTCTATTCTCCCACTGAACTATAAGCTCCCGGAGGGCAGAGCCTACAATTGTCTTATTCACCACTGGACCCCCAACACCTACCATGGCCAGTGCTCGACAAAAATTTGCAAAATAAATGAGCACATGAATGAGTAAGGGACAAAAGACAATGTTTCTCCTTCATCTAGAGAGTAGTCCTTTGTGTGTACATTTTGCCATCTTTTAATATTTAAATATTTTATTATACACAATATTTTTGACCTCTTAAATTCTGATTCCTTGACCAAAACGCAAGAAAAAACCACCTTCACTGTTACTCACCTTCTTATTTTATTTTATTTTATTTTATTTACAAATTGCAAACTATTAAGTTTTTATCAGGTGAGATTCTCTTGCTTTCTAGGGTCCCCCACAAGGTGTAGACTGAACCCTCTGAGACTCACTTATTCCAACAGAACTCAGTGACTGGACACAATAGAACCAGTGACTGAAAGTAACCAAAATAGACACTGAGCCACAGCACCTTGGAATTAACTCATTCTTCATGTCATACACTCTAAATATAAAAATGGCACGAGTATAAAATTTATAATAAAAATATAGAGCGATATGGATATATACATGTATGTATACATACACACATATGTTTGTATACGTATGCATGTGTGTTTGTATGCCACATGAAAGAGTCAGTCTCTGTGACATGGGATTTCAGAGAAAGGACAGTTCAGTCGATTGAGTAAAAGGAGAGAAGACTTCCTAGAGGACATAGCCTTGGAAAGGCAGGTAAGGTCCAGGTGCTTGTGTGGCATTGTAAATAGGAAGAACTTATGAGCAAACAGAGAGAGGAAGGAAAGTGGGGAAAGGCCAGTAGACCAGTGGACTTTCCAAGAGGCCCCATGTTCAAGAGGTGGCAGGGCTATGCAGTGGACCTGGGGTCTACTGAAAGGGTGATGAATAGTCAACAAATGAGATGGCATCATGTCCTCCAGGCATTAGTAGGCTGTTGAAAGTTGTGGGGGAGTATTCCATTGTATACGTGTACCACATCTGCTTTATCCATTCATCTGTCCATGGGCATTTAGATTGCTTCCATGTCTTGGCTACTGTGAATAGCGCTGCATTGAACATAGGGGTGCATGTATCCTTTTGAATTATAGTTTTGTCTGGGTATATGCCCAGGAGTGGAACTGTTGGACCATATGGTAATTTTTTATGTGGAATCTAAAATATGGCACTAATGAACCTATCTGCAAAACAAAAACAGACTCACAGACGTAGAGATCAGACATGTGGTTGCCAAGGGGGAGGGAAGGAGTGAGAGGGATGGACTGGGAATTTGGGGTTTGTAGGTGCAAACTATTACATTTAGAATGAATAAACAACAAGGTCATACTGTATAGAACAGGGAACTATATCCAATTTCCTGGGATAAACCATAATGGAAAAGAATATATAAAAAATTATATATGTGTATACACATACATACATATATATGTAAAACTGAGTCACTTTGCTGTACAGCAGAGATTGGCACAATATTGTAAATCAACTATATTTCAATTTAAAAAAATGTGTGGGGGAAAGGAGGAGAATAGAGTCATTGAAATTCAGTACAAAAAGGGAAATTAAAGGTCATCTAATCCTCCCACCCTGTTAATCCTGTATTTTGTAGGGAAGGTAACTGAGACAGAGCAGAAATTATAAACCGAGCATCCTAACATTTCTCACTGCTCTCATTCCCATGATCTTCCAAGCATACATCACTGTCTTAATGAAAGATTAAACTGGGGGGAGGGGAGGTTGAATTGGGAGATTGGGATTGCCATATATACATTACTATTAAAAAAGTATCAAATTGTACACTTTAAATGCATGCAGTTTATTGTATGTCAATTATATCTCAATAAAAGATCTTTGAAAAGAAAAAAAAAGATTAAACTGATGCAATTGGTAGAAAGGGAGTGTGATGGGGAAAGGGAGGGGTGGCTACTAGAAATGCATTTAAACTTTCTAGGTTAGGAATAAGTATAATGTGATAATGGCCTAAAAGTAAGATGTTGGGGATTAGAGGACAGATGCAAATAATTATGACAATGATAATACATTAGGTGGACATATGTGTGTGAGCATGCATTCAGACACACACACACACCCCTAAATTGAGTTGGTGTGAAGGCCATGTAGAAGGAAGATGTCTTCAGGCTTGAAGCCCATTTATTCACCCAGCACAGTCCCTGTTACAGAGAAAATCTTCAGTCACATTCATTATATGAAAGAATGACTAGTGATGAGAGGAGAGGTAAAAGAGCCACTTCCCATCCTCCTCCAGTCTTGACATAGTGAGCCCGTTTCCTCGGTGTTTACTGTCAAGGAAAACTCAAAGCAGTTTTCAAAGACTGAGTGTCGTCCTCTTCTCACCCACATTCAGGTGTGTCTGTGGGCAGCCAGGCCAGTAACTTGGAATTCCATGCCTTCCTGGGCCTTAGGGAAACAAAATGGGTCACAACAAATACTATGAAAAAATAGCCTGACTGAGATCAGGCTCAGGCTACTGGAGTCTCCAGGCTCCACCCCTACGATGTGCAGAGTCACAGGGGGAAACGCTACGGGGTCCTAAGGATTCAGGATACTCCTGACCCGGAAGTGAAACTCACTTCCTGACGGGGCTCAGGTGACTGACTTCCTGCAGGCACCCTTAGCTTCCAAGTCAAATTTCAACTATAGAATTCACCGTGCACACCTAGCTAGGGCACTCCTAGCCCTCTCCAGAAGGCAAGAATCTGAGGGGAGGGCCACTCTTCAGATGTGTGGACCCTGAGGCAAAATACTGTCTACACCCCCCATCACACACCCCCATCTAACCACCCCCTCAATTTTTATACTGGTGTGCTTCAAAGGAAAAAACTAACATCTATGACCGTTGTGAAGAAGAAAAGAAGTCACAAAAAGTGGAAGGGGTGAAGGGAGGGGAAAAATGAAATGAGAATGGTATCTCACATGTACATCAATGAACCCTAAACTAGTCTTCATGTTAGTTGAGGCTCCACAAGCAGCAACATGGGGCAGCTCCACCCCCACCCAGGGGCAACAACATCTATTTGCTGTAACAAAAAGGTCTATCTCGTCAGTGGTCTCCAAATATTGTTCAGGATTAAGTATCATCGTAAAGAATTAAATGTAGATTTCAGCTCATTGAAATACTTCATAAAGTAGTTTGGGACAGAAAAATGGAAGAGGTAGATGTTTTGGTAGAAAAATCACATTCACAAAAATTCAAGAAGTAAGCATGTTTATTAATTTCATAAGAAAATGATAGAAAAGGAGGGGAGAGAGAAAGCACATTTCCCTAGATACAAAATGTCTAAAAGAGGCTTGGGGCAGGACACCCAAACCTAAAATAGCTCTCCAGACCGTGGGTTCTGTGGTCTTTCAGCAGAAGTTAACTTTTCTGGCTTGGAGTTTCTTAGTGAACTCCAGTGTGAAATATTGAAAAGAAAATGACTACAGAGAACCTATTTAGACCTTCCTGGCAAGATCCGAACTGGAGGAGAGGAGGGAAAGGGCTGTTTATCTTGACAGAGGATTTCCTTACCAGAACATGGAAAACATTCTTTTTGTCAAATATGGTTAATAGTCACCCAGCAACACAAAGAGTAGTTTCAGTAGCTTAAAATCAACATGAGGTGACTAGGAGAGGTGTGACCGTGCCCCCACAGACAGAACATGAGCTAACTCACGGCCGTGTCTTGGACAGAGACAGTGTTGTTGATGAGTGCATAGGAAAAATGTCATTACCTAATGCACTTTCCACCAAGGAAAATGTAGTCACCTACTTTGCAGGTAGTGTAGACCTGCCCAACCAAAAGCTAGGCAAGTGGCACTATTAACACATCCTCAAAAATGCCTTGAAAGACACAGCCGCTGTTCTTCAAATAAGAAGAACAAGAATGCCCTCACCCATTCAACTATCTAATATTTTGCAGCATTCCAACTGACTTCCTCTCTTAGCTCTGTGGGTATGTGCCCTGGTGGTAGAGGCATCTAAACAGAGCATCTGTGAGGAAACAGTATGGAACGATAGAAGAACCTTGGATTTGCAACTTGGTTATGTAGGCCCTAGTCCCAACTCTGCCAATGACTAGCTGGGTTTCCCAAGACAATTCCACATCTCTCTGGACCACAATTTCCTAAAGATCTTTAAACTCCAACATGTAGAGAATAAAGTCATGAAGTTAGGAAATTCCTTAAAGATCATCTATTTTAGAGATAGATCTCTGGATTAACCCACAAGTTTCAAGTCAAATATTAATACTAGTGTTTTGTTTTTATTCTTCAGTTTTCAGAACTAGCTCAAGGAACATTTATGTGTGGTTAATTTTATTTGCCCTTTTTTCCACCCACAGTTGTTAAGGCAGTTTTCTGTATCTTTTTCCTACATACACCAAAAAAAATTTTAAACTAAAATAAGACAAAAATGATTTTTGTTTTAAATTCTTTGAAATTCTAACTACCTAAAATGTTCTTCTCTTCTCTCTAGATTACAAAGGGTCATTCATATTGCCTGGTTAAGAATTGTATAAATTCTTTGTGGTTTTTATATACTTTCTTTTGTAAATCAGAATAAGAATATTGGCATGTATGGGGTGTGCTAGACAATTGTAATCTCATTTTGAGTTTTGAAATTCAAATAACAAAAACCCAAAGCAATAAATGATAAAACCAGACTAAGTGCTTGGAAGAGCTTATATCTGATATGGTAGATTTCAGTGGTTCTAGCCTTTCCCATCTAGGGGTGGAGGCTATTTCCCTGTCCCTTTAATCTGGCAATGTGACTTGCTTTAACAAACAGAAGGCAGCAGGTGTGATATTGGGCCACTTCTAAGCTTAGTCCTCTAAAGACTTTGTAGCTTTTGGTTGCTGTTTTAAAGAACTTCCACTACATTAGCAGGCTTTGCTAGCCTATTGGAATATGAGAGACTTTTGACATAGTCACCTCATCACCCCAACCTCTAGCCAATGAAACATGTGAACAAGGCTATCTGGGACCAGCTACCACCTTGCTGACCTACCAAATGACCGCAGATTCATAAGCCCAGCCAATATTAGCCAAGCTCAAATCAGACCAAAAGAGCCACCTAACAGAATTATGAGCTAAATAAATGGTTGTTATTTTAAGCCATTTATTTGGGGGTGTTTGTTATGCAGCAAAGCCTAACTGATACACCTAGTTTGTCTTAAACAAAGGCTAAAAAAAAAAAAAAAAAAAAAAAAAAAAACCAAGGCTAACCTAGATATTATATGTGTCATTTTTTAAAATATTATAAAATAAGTAGTTTGACCTCAGCTACCTCCCTGCCCATCCTGCTTTTGCCCTTACCCTCACTGACATAGCACCTTTTCCCTCTAAGATACTATTGTCTCCTGTCATCTCCAGCCTTCCTGTCCCAGAGGGGAGAAACGTTAATAAAACCAGTTTAAACAAACATATGAATATTGAGTGTTTTTAGATACATTATCTCATTAAATTACATTTGATTTATATAGCCACCTATTTTACAGATTAGGAAATAATAGTTCAGAAAGGAAAAAGCCTGCCCATGAACACTAAACTAGGAAGTGGTCTCTCAACTCCAAACCATATACTCCTCCCCTTTATCCAGGGTATTTGCATTTCCAAAAAAAGGAATTTTGCATTCCTGGAAGACTGGACCTGCTAGAAATTCAAGCACTAATTCATGCAGTGGATTCGAATTTCAAAAAGCATTTGCTCATCCTCTGACAGAGAGTAGAAGAAAGGAATCCATTTAAGCAGTGTGCCTTTAGTTACACACTCAGAAGATAATCGTGCGTTGCTGTTTTGTTGAAGGATGACATCAAGACTTTCCTTTGAGGAGGGCAGCATTGTCTCTCATTCATGCATATTAACCTAAGCCAGTGGTTCTCAAAGTGCGGTCTCTGGACCAGCAGCATCAAATCCACCTGGGAACTTGTTGGAACTACAAATTCTAGGGTTCCACCGCAGACCTGCTGAATCAAAATTCTGGAGGTGGGGTTGAGCCACCTGTGTTTTGATGAGTCTTCCAGGTCATTGTGATACATGATCAAGTGTGAGAACCACTGACTCAGTCTGTGGTGTCTGCTCACCCTGAGGCCTTCCTAGAACAAGGGTCAGTAACCTGCAGCCTGTGGACCAAGTCTGGCCAGCTACCTGCTTTTGTAAATAAAGTTCTGTTGGAATATGGTACTGTCATCCTCTAATGTATTACCTATGGCACTACAAGGGCAGAGTTAGGTAGTTGAGACTGAGACCACATGGCAAACAAAGCCAAATATATATATATGTTATTAGGCCCTTTACAGAAAAGTTTACTAACCCCTGTCCTGGAGGTTGACTGCATTAGGTACAATGGATAAGATTGTAGGTTTCTATGTAGACAATATGAGGTGGAATACTGGCTCTACCATTTACTAACTGGGCTGCCATGAGCGTGTTTCTTTACTCTGAGACCATCGCAGCTTCAATCATTCTAGCTCCAGAGTCCCCTGTGGGGTTGACTGCCCCGTTCACTCCTGCCTCCTCCCCCTCCCTCCCTGCCATAGGTTTTGTTTCCTAGGACCCTCCTCAGCAAACATCCTGCATGCCAATGTCTGCTCAGAGTCCACCTCTGAGTAACCTCAATCCGTGGCAACCCCAGACTTGAAGATGATGTTCTGATTCTTCTGACATAAAGTACCGTGATCAGCAGAATAATGCGCCCTTCAATGATATCCCAACCATAATCTGCAGAACCTGTGAACCTTACATGGCAAATGGCACTTTGCAGATATGAACAAGTTAAAGAATTTGAGACAGGAAGATTACTAGCCTAGATTATCTGGGCTGACCCCACCAGTTACATGAATCCTTAAAAGCAGAGAATCTTTCCTGGAAGTTATGGTCAGAGGGAGATATGACTACGAGAGGGGCGTCAGGGAGATGCAGTGCTGATGACCATGGGGGGAGGGACCATGAGCCAAGGATTGTGGGTGATCTTTAGAGGCTGGATAAGGCAAGGAAATGAACTCTCCCCCAAAGCGTTCAGAAAGAAACTCAAAACCTTGATTTTAGCCCTGTGAGACCCAGATCAGACTCCTGACCTCCAGAACTGTAAGATAACACATTTATGTTGTTTGAAGCCACTAAATTTGTGGTAATTTGTTACAGCAGCCATAGAACACTAATACAAATAGACACAACTGACAAATATAAAATTCACAGTGAGACGCTATAGGACCTGAGGGCACTTCAGAGAGAAATAGGTCACTCTGATGTCTCCTGAGAAGAAGCTTCTGTGCCTGACAATTAAGAAAGATGAGCCACATATATTAATATTTTCATAGACAGAAAAAAAAATGCAAGCAGAGTCAACTATGGACTTGAAACCTAAAGTCACAGGGAGAGATGCATACTTGTGATGGAACTGCTTCTCCCAGGGACAGCTCCACAGGCTCCAAAGGGAGGGGCACAGGATTCACTTCTTCTGTGGTTCTCTCCACAGCACTGGGGAGGCCAGCTGGTTAACAAGGAGGACTTTGATAATCACATATTTTACTAAGAATTATGCATTGAACTTCTGTAGTTAACACCAACTTTCTTATTTAGCACCATGAGGCATTTTGACAACTCAGAGAAAAAACGGTGAAAAACAATCAATTTACAACAGTTTATTCATTGGGGTTGGGTTCCTGGGCACTTACAGCGCTTTGTAAAGTCTTGCATTCATTCAGGGCAAGATACAATTGCCTGCACAGCGCAGTTCACACCATTACACCAATTGTCAAAGCTGGAAGGAAATTCAGAGTCATCTTGTCTAATCCTGTCATTTTGGAGATGAGGACATTAAGGACCAAGACAATCACATTATTCACCAAAGGCCACCCAACCAGTTCACGTGGGGACTCGGCTGCAGCCCCTCGACTGCTGGGCTAGCCTCTTCCTCTCCCACCTCCCTCAGGCTGCCTGGCGTTCTGGAGCAGAGAAGGCCAGATTCACAGCCAAGGCCAGATTAAGCAAATGGATGCTTCCGGCCAGGCAATAACTTGACCCCTTTCAACAATATTGTTTAAATGTCCGTTCTACATTTTTTTAGTGGGAACAACATTTATTTGTATTAATAAAAAATTGTATTCTTCTCAGCTTCCCCTTCTAGACATATATATACTAGCAACTGTAAAATAGCCAGTGGGAAGTTGCTGTATAACAAAGGGAGTTCAGCTTGAGGATGGATGATGCCTTAGAGGATTGGGACGGGGAGGGTGGGGGGGGAGTCGAGGGAGGGAGGGAATACGGGGATATGTGTATAAATACAGATGATTGAACTTGGTGTACCTCAAAAAATAAATAAATAAATAAAATTGAAAAAAAAATTGTATTATATACAGAAACCAGTTCACCTTCCCAGTCCACAGCAACATCCGTATTCTAAAAGAAATGATGGCAAAACACCTCTCATGATTCTACCTTACTAACCAGACAGATCTTTGGGAAACATATAAAGAGTTTAAAACATATGGAACAATTTAACTGAATGTTCCTGCTAACTGGCACTGCAAAATGCATTATTTGGGTTCAGAGTTTCAGTATCTGAGACTTTCTGTTTCTATGGCATTAATTCTCCACAGGTAGAGGTCTGAGCAAGTGGGAAGTGGTGTTGGCTTTTTTGCTATTTCCACTAGAGGGTACTATCTTTGGTGGCTCAAGGTAGACTTCCTTGGTTGTGTTAGTTGTGGGATAAGGAAACCTAAGTTAACTGGTGAATCATGTACAGAAATATTCAAATTCATTGTTACAGCTCAGTGCCCTGGGCAGCTGCCCAGCTGGCCCAACCCTTACTCCAATTCTGATTGCAAGCACTCCTTCAAGGCTTGGTAGATGGGAAAGGGAGTATCATAAAGATGCTTGGGTCCAGACCCAGGAAAGCAACTGGTTGTTTCAGAGGAGAATCAGCATTTTAGGTAGATGCTGAGGGCAGACCCTCAGACCACATGATCCAGGTTTATTCTCACAGTGGGATCAACACAATAGTGCATCTCTGTGGAGCTTACTCTAGAGTTAACTTCCACTTTTAATAAGAATAAAGAGAAGAAGAAAAGGAGGAAGAGGGAAATAAAGAAGGATGGAGGGGAGTGGGAGAGAAGGGACAGGAGGAAGGAAGGAAGGAAGGAAAGAGAGGGAGGGAAGGGAGGGAGGGAAGGAAGTAAAGAAGGAAGAAGAAAGAAAACAGACCTTCTGTTCATATCAGCCAGACTAGAAACTATCCAAATGTCCATCAACAACTTAATGTGAAATTTCATCAAGCTGTACCCTTAGGTGCATGTATGTAACCCTTCAATTAAAAGTTTTAAAACTTAATTACAATGGTTCTGCCCCTTGATCAGGTATCCTCTGGCCCCAGTCCTGAAAGGAAGCACCCTCACCAGCTCCCTATGCCCAAGAGGGGCAAATAAAAGCAGAAGTTTGAGAGAATTCATGGGGGGAAAAAAGGAAAGAAAAATGTTTCTGAAACACCTAATGGAAACCTGTGATTCTGTCTACAAAGAAACATACCACTGGCATTATTATAAGTCAACTTTTATTCCAGATCCTTTCTGTATGCACATTTCCAAAAGTTTGGCTCATTTCTCAGAAAGACTTAGTAAATGCCCCCACTGTTTACTAAAGAGCCAGTCTTGAAGAGCAGGAAAAAGTTTATAAGCTGCTAATGAGGGTTTAGCACCCTTTGAGGGACAAATAGGTCCAGTCAGCAGCTCTGCAGAGGGAAATGAGCCCCTGTGCCCAGCAGGTACCAGCCAGGAGGCACAGTCCTGCATTGATTGCTAGGCAGTGCGGCCAAAAGGGGGTCTGGGTTAATTATCATTCCATAGACTGGGTGGAAAACACATTCAGCCTCACATGTCTGGGTTCTCCATGCATCAAGAGAGAAAACTAGAAAGCAACAAATTCACAATGGTAGCAGCTAGATTGACTGCCTTACTTTTGACTTAAGGAAAATTTTCTTTAGGAAGGAACACAACGTAGACTCAGTCCCGTCTATTCGCTTATTTCATGCAATCATTTAACAAACACTCACAAAGCGCTGCTTTTGCACCAGACACTTTTGTAAATGCTGCATATGCATCACTAAACAAGTTCTTCAAAATCCCTGCCCACAAGGAGATGATATTCTGGCGGGCAAGACAGAAACATAATCACGTTAGTACACGGAATACGGTTAAGTAGCAATAGGTGCTCTGAGGAAAAGCCAAGCTGGATAAGGAGATAGATCTTGATGGGGGCCGCTGCTTCTCAAAAGGGCACCTCATAAATCTCTCCCCAAGGAAGGGGTCTTGTAAGCCAGGGTAGGAAATTCAGATTTTTTTCTTGCGTTGTTGGAAATTGTTGAAAGATTTTAAGCAATGAAACGATAGAAGCTGATTGTGGATTTGAAGGGTCACTTTATATAGCTGCTGGCTAACAAATGGCTTTTGTGGGGGGGGTGGGGCAAGAGTGGAAGTCAGGAGCCTCAGGGGAAAGTGAGGAGATGGTGGTGTCGATGTAGAGATAGAGGGAAGTACAACAGATTCGAGATGTTTTGGTGGTTGAGACACTTGCCTCATTAAAAGTTTGAGTGCTGGTTTTGAGAGAAAGGAATCCAGGAGGGCTCCTAGTTTGGGGCTTGAGCCAAAGTGAATGGTGCTGCCACTCACTACGACATTCCTGCCTCCTGATCCACACGAGAAAGAGACCTTTCTGCCTATGGAATTCCCCCCATCTCTATTGTCTAGAGAAGCCAGAACTGCCTTGGACATATTCTTAAGCACAGAGAAATGGTAGCCTCATTATTTTCTTTCAGCCCTTAGAGGCTGTAACTTTGGGAGCACACAATTCATAAATAAAATTCAGAGTAGTCCTATTTATCTCCCCTTTTTCCATTTGATTGAAATCCTGGGCATCGGTTTCTACCAGGATGATGAATTTGGCTAGAGCTTTGTCACATTTATTCAAGACTAATATGGTGTTATCTAGTACAAGAAACAGATGAGAAATCATTCCTGCAGGACTGAAGCTCAGACATGGCGCAAAGGAAACATACGAGACATAAGGAAATCGTTGGAACACAAACATTAGACAGTCTTGTGCTGAGCTAGAAAAAGTCTTAGTTCACCCAGAATGTAGTATTTATAGTCATGGGCAAGGAGCAAGGAATTAACTTGAGCACACTGTAGTTCTGTTTCAAAGGTGAATTTTCTTAGTGTTGTTAGAGGGCATTGAACTCTGGATTAGCAATTCACCAATTTAGGAAAAATCAGCCAGTCAACAAATATTTACTGAGCCACTTCTATCTTCCAAGTATCATGGAAGGTACAGTGGGAAGTAAAATAAACCTGCTCACTTCCCCTGTGGAACTGATGGTCTAAAGGGAAAGATGGTATAAGCACAGTGATTTTAGATTATGAAATACAAGGGTGAGTTAAAAATTATCTGCACTCCGGTTATATTAAAACTTCTGTTGGCTGCACTGTCTTATCAGCGCTTTGCGGTCAAGGCTACTGTCTCCCCAGTCACTGCTGTGCAGGTGTGAATGTCTTACATCAGTTCATTTGTAACTGCAGTGTGAGCAAAAATGGATGCCCCACTTGTGATTTGCACAAAAGAAGAGCAGTGTACACTGATTCGTTTTTTGTGGTCTGAAGGTGTGCACATCAACACTCTTCTGCCCACACTGTCAACACGCTGCAAAAACTTTGTTTTGAGGTGTGAAAGCATCCTTCTTATAGTCATGGTCTTGCTCCCTTGGACTTTCACCTGTTTGGTCCCCTGAAAGCTGCCCCACAAGGACAAAGACTCACTTCTGATGAAGAAATGAAGACAGTGTTGCATTCATGGCTCACGGCTCAGCCTAAAACATTTTTTAATGAGGGAATACAAAAGCTTGTTGACAGATGGACAAAGTGTATTGAAAAGCAAGGAGATTATGTCCAAAAATGATGCCTTTGTTTTTTCTAAAAGTTAATTAAAATAAATTCTACAGACAGAGTGCGGATAATTTTTGACTCACCCACATACTTGTAAAGGAGAAGTACAGGGCTGTGAAAATGCATTAAGGGGACCATCTAGTCCAGGGAGTGATGCTGAAACAGGGTAAGTGGGTGTCAACAAGACAAAGAGAAAAGAATCACTGCCTTCAGAGCAAATAACACCAACCAGGGCCAAGAGGGTAATGGTATGGCATTTTCAGGGAACTCTGAGAAATGAAGAGGACGGGACCTGGGAGACAGTGATGGGAGAAGATGTGGGGCCAGCAAGGGCCAGATCAGGCAGTTAGGACCTTATAAGCTGTGCTTGTTGTTTATTCTAAAGGCAATAGGAAGCCACTAAGTGGTTATAAGTAGAGGAATCAAGGGTTGGGTTTTTAAAGATCACTCTGGCAGCAGGATGGAAAGAGATGATGGGGACAAGAGTACTTGTGGCTGGAGAGGGAGGAGGCTGGATGAGTCAGGACAGGTGAATGGGTACTGTAAGAGCTATCAGGAAGCAGGATCCACAAGACCAGATGATGGATAGTTGTGTGACTACATGCAGAGTAGGGCAGAGGCGGGAGGCATGGAGGGCAAGGAGATGGCAAGGTCAGTCGGAATTCCTGAATTTCTGACCCGAACATTTTACTAACATTCATTTTACTACTCATTCTGTGAATTCCAGAAGGTTGCATGAGTCTCTCCACTCAGATCCAGTGCCTACCCTAGGTGATAAGAATATCATCTAGAAGGAAATCTAGATGGAAGATCAAGGAAACCAAAGGAACAGAGAGACCACTTGAGAGCCTGATAGATATAGAAAGCCAGAGAGAGGGAAAAACCTGGTAACCATCAACAAATATGATTAAGCTCTCCCTCTCTCTGATAAGTTGAGAGGGAGGTACCGATATGTGAGACTGCTGGAGATTAGAGAAGTGGGATGTCGCAATTGCCTGCCCTGTGGTTTTCAGCGTGGCTAGAGGTGAAGGCATCATTCTAGTCGAGGTCCCCACAAAGGTAAGACAGATGCCAGCACAGATGAAAGGGGTCAGCTATGTGGAGCTGAAAGGGGGCTTCTGAGACTCCACTGAGTAGAGCTTTGGACCATGCATGAGGAGGCTGAACCGAGAAGCCAAAACACCCTGGTTGCACTCTCTCTTGCCCATCCTTGGATAGATATGAAAATACTAACGGTTGGTCCTGAGACGTAGAGGTTTTGCAGAAAGGAGGCTGCACAAGTTGAGGTTCCTGGTTTAATGACTGATTTGTGTGCTACGTGATCCTTTCTGCTCATGAAACCTCTTAACTCTGTGAGGAGGGAGTTACTCCAGGATCACAGATATGTTCAGGGGTGCTAGCAAAAGGATTCAGATAAGACATCCATAAGGTTCCATGGAACGATCTACCAGAGGAATTCATGAAAAATGTTACATTAATATGTGACACCTAGAGTGAACCTCTTTGCTCTGTGAGCATGTTTCCCCACTGCTCAGAGAACCTCCCAGGAGAGGTTGGTCCCTCCCAGTTGATCCCTCCTGCTGCAGGGGAATTAAGAATTCCAATCGCCCAAACCGTGAAAGCAATGGCTTGGTCTCAAGGAAAGGCCAGGGCATCAGGATGACAAGGAATCTTGTTTGCACTAAGGAGAGAGATGCCGTGGAGTCAAACTTGCCATATTAACTGAGGGTTTCCCCGGGGTCTCCTTGTACTCACGGCAATGCTCCCTGCCCTTTGCAGCTCAAAGTCACTAAGAAGTAGCCTTTGAGTCAGGGAAGGGACTTTATAGCAGACTAGGAGAAAAAAGGGATGTTTTTTGACTATGACTTTGAACATGGCTTTCCTTATTCAGAATCTACAGCCTTTGCTTTTCCAGGGGCCACACTTTCGCACTTGCATTGCCCATATCCTAAATGCTTCAGGAAATAAAGGCTGGTTGACTTGTTATTACGCATCCCAGGCACAGAAATCAGTTAATCACAATCCTCGCCTGTTGGGAGCTCTTTATCACCAACAGCAGTGCTTGCAAAGCCCCTCTCAGGTTTATCTCTTCCCTTTGATCCATCACCCCCACCCCATTCCCTAGTTTCCTGTAGGTAATGTACTCTGACGTATTGGCTTAGCCCTGAATATGCAAGTGTCCTTTTAAAACATGCAGAGCCATCATGTGTGGGTGTGTGTGTGTGCGCGTGTGCGTTTAATTAATAACAAATTCACTATTAAGTTATTACCAATAATAATAAATCACTTACCCACGTTGTCACATGTACATCTATTTTGTGGTTTCTCTCTGCTACTACACATAAAAAAAGTTCAAGATGTAAAGTTTATGCAGTAAACAAGAGATAAGAAAAAATGATGATCTAGATCGTGCTGCCTCAGACAGGAGAAAGCATCTCTGGGGTGGGAAGAGGGTAGACAGACTTAAAGGTGAAGAAAAGTGTCGAGACATCAATGGGGGTTCTGAAAGGGAAGCTCCTTGCCCTGACTCCCTGACCAAGACCTGGGGGATCACAAGAGAACCCAAGGTAGGTCCAGAGAATGCAAGAGGCCCTTTAATGGGTAGAGTTTATAGAAAAGAAGCAAAACCCCAAAGTTTTCTCATGCCCAACTCGGCACAGCAATCAGAGAACTGTCTGCATGGTCCGCTTACAGACCCCTGGAGCCCTGGTGCCCCAGAATCGTGCAAGTGTTGACTTAAAAAAAATATATACACCACTTGAGAGTTGTGAGTGAAGTTTTATTTGTGGCAAAATGAGGACTGCAGCTCGGGGGACAGAATTCCATATAGCTCTGAGACACTGCTCGGAGGAGGCAAAGGGAGGAGCCAGGACATATAGGAGTTTTGCAGCAAAGGACAGGTAGTCAGGAACATCAAAAGATAATTGTTAATTAAAGAAAACCAGATATCTCAAGTTAGGGCATGTAGCACTTTTCTACGTGTGGGAAGCTGCAAGCTCTGGGCTCACTGAAATCATTCCTTTGATGTGCACCTCACCGGTCTGGGGCCAGTATCCTGTGTTTCACATCCTGAGTTTCCTCGGGGCTCACCGCAGGGAGTGGCTGCAGTCTGATGGCTACTAGATGGCAGGTATTCTTTCCAGCCCTGAGTATTTTCGGCTCACCGGCTCACATTGGAGGGCCGCCATTCTCGATGACCGTGACATCCTTTGTTTATTGATATGGCAGGAAATATTCCATTTATAAAGATCCCACTTATCACAAGCCTGGTGGTACTTCGGCCTCTCCCGTGAGCGTGGGGTGAACCTGGGGCCGGAGCCAGCCTTGTAGGCCAGATGGGGCTGATGTGGCATCAAACTCCTGACAATGACATCAAACTCCTGACAATGACACTTGCCTGATGGCCTCGTGCCCCAGGTACCTTGGCTACCCCTAAGTCCCCAGGATAAGAGGGAAAGACTTGAGGTAATGGAAGTTTAGCTTCTACTAGCCATGTACCAAAAAAATTGATGGGTAGCTAAAGCCCATCAAAGAGGAGAAAGAGAAACTTCTTGCATCATATCTGTGTTTGCTCTTCAGTTCCCAACTACTCGGCTCTCTACCATATTCCACTGAACTGTAACTTGATAGCATCTCCTTACAATGGAGAAGAGAAGCATAAAATAGACCACTTGAAAATTAAAATAAATAGAATCAGGGACGACTTTGTGCATTTCTTGAGTAGATTTATGGAATTCATTATCCCCAGGATGGAGGAGAGCTGTGAGGTCATACACAGCTGACAGACCAGAAAGGATTATTGAGAAGGTTTTTGTTAGGACAGTCTTTATCCTGAGGTTGATATCATATGTTCCAAGAAGACAGACCTTGACCTTGACCTTGACCCACAGCCATAATTCTAATTCTGTTTTATTCTGAAGGAGTTGGTTCTAAACAGAGATCCAGGAGATTCCAGATCCATCATTGTTAATGAATCGCCTGAGACCAATTCTACTAGATGAAATATTTCTTGAGCATCACAGACCAAGTCAGCATCACCTAAGGAGAATATTATTTCAATAAACTCCCCCCACTCTCTCCCACCACAAAGTAATCTAACATGCTTTCCCTGAGGGGTCCTCCAACCAGGAGTCCACATGCTCTGGAAGCAGCCCATCCTGCCTGTCTGGGCTCCTCCAGTGCTCTGTTTCTGTTCTGCTTCAGATCACTGTACTGGACAAATGTTTATTCACATCTGATTCTAGTGACAGCCACAACCAACAAAGGGGACCCCCGGTGGCATCCCCAGAGAGCCCCTAGTATTCAGACTTGCTTTTTTGATGGTAACTTCATTGCTCACAAAATATTTAGTCAAACCATGGGACATTTGCTCAAGTCAAAATTCTTTTTGAACGGCCATGAAGTCCATCCAATTTTATGTCTATGTCTTAGTAAAAGCTAACTGTCCTTATTGTTTAAGTCAAAGTAACAAATCTGAGAATCAGCTATTCACTGTGCCTTAGGCAATGAATAGGATGTCTTATTTTATTCAGTACTCTTATCCTAGTCACCAGTCTCTTTTAAAAGAAATGCTTCTAAAACTAATATTTACTTGTTCCCCCAGAAATAGTTTAATTGGCTTTGTGAAATCAATGGTTCCCTTGATAATTGATAAAAGAGTGTCTCTTTTCCCTGTCCTGGCAATATCTTGGTTTAAATAACAGGACAGATAATTCTTTCACAAATATGAAAAACAGATTTTCGGAAACAAGCTTATTTTATTAAGCCATGTTATTTAATTTTATCTGACATTTGCAAGTCATTTTTGCTAGTAAGCACTCTACACTAATACCTTGAGTTCACATAGAGTTTAACAATATGAATTTCCTATCAGAGGAAAGTACAATATATGTTTGGCAGAAGCCAAGTTCATGAAGAATTAACAGTTATCAAATCCCAAAGGAGAACAAATTCTCTTTGCTCCTCTCTTGCCAGCTGTCAAGCATTTAATTTGCACTTTTAAAATCCTGCCTGTTATCTCAGATTCAGGAACAAGAGCAGTGGTAACTCCTTTGCACATCCATGTCTAACCATACAAAATCCAAACATCAATAGGTGACCAGTTGCAACTGAGGCAGATAAAGCATGTCAACTTCAAATAATTTTTGTATTAAAAACATCTGCAATGAACCACAGAGAATGTTATTTTTATATACTTAAATAGATGTGACAGAAAATAATCTCAATTTACAAATTAAATGGATTCCTAAAAAGTTGTGTTAAATGAAAATTGGTCACTGAATCTTACTTTTCCACTGACCTGCATTTTAAAACTTACAAAATATGGTTCAGAGTTTTAAAATGTGGAAACCAAGCAGTAACACAAATAGCAAATATTGAACAACCATAGGACTTCAAGGGGAAAAGTGTTCTTCCTGTAAATAACACATATGAAACTACACTGTTCTCTATACTCCAATAAAATTAAAGTATTTTTAAAAAGAGAGAGAGAAAATACACTGTTCTGAGCCAACTTTCAAACCTCCTTCATTTTCTGGGTCTTCAGAAACACTGTTTAACCTGCAAAGAGCCACACGCATCTGGAAAATTCCTACTCAGTTCTAAAAGTTCAACTCAAAAAGCACCACCTCTATATAACTAGCCTTCCCTGCTTTGTAATCCCTGAGGAGGGAAAAAAAAAAAAAAACACCCACATAGTTCCATGAGCCCTGAGGCAGAATTAGGGTACGTCCTTCCTCTCCCAGCACTGAAGCATTCCTCCTTCATAGACTTGGAGACCAATTGTCATCATTCTTGATAACCCAGATCATCCTCTGGTCCCTGTTATCTCTGGTGAGGGGATGCTTAGTGCACCTGTGGGATTTCAGTGCCTACATCAGCACCTGGCACTTCATTGGTGCTAAGTAAGCACTTCAAAATGAATAAGCAAACAAATGAAAGAATTAATGATTTTAAAAGGGTATTTCAAATTTTTTAAAACCTAACACAGATGCTGCCTAGCTTGGCCTCCACGATTCAGAAACACTTTCAATTACCCTAACACCTCCTGTTGTCAATATATAGGGTAATTTTAGTTTGGTTGCTCTAAATAAAATGCTGGGCTCTCAGACTTTAGAAATGAGGATCAACAGACTTCTTAGGACCTGATGTGCTCATCTGTTCATATCAGAATGACTCAGTAATGGGCTGGAGCCCAGGATACTTCACTTAACAATGTCTTAATTAGCAGACTCTTTAAACTGCCATCCTGAGCTGACTAACTAGTATTACCAGAGGGATTATGAGGTTTACAGAGCAGGAACAGTCTCAAATCTGAAGGAAAGTACTTTACCAATTTAAGGTACTTGTTACATCCGTGCAGTAAATATTAGAGAAACGCAAAGAAGAGTACATAGTCAAGGGCCTACAAATTTTCACAAGCTGGCCGTGCAATGCCCATATCACATATTATACGTGCACTGGCGGGACTCTCTCCCTGAGGACTTCAGAGCGCTGTCTGGGTGAAAGGCTGAGCACACACCAACTTTCAGTCTCCCTGAGAAAGCGCTTAAACACCTACAGGACTATAATCAATCTCTTAATCTCCACAATCCTCAGGGAATGCAGGAAACATTGAGATGTCAAAAGACTGACAGGCAGTCTCCCAAGGCAACAGAAATAGAAGTAAAAATAAATAATTGGGACCTAATCAAACTTATAAGCCTTTGCACAGCAAAGGAAGCCGTAAGCAAAATAAAAAGACAACCTGTAGGCTGGGAGAAAATATTTGCAAGGGATGCAACTGACAAGGGTTTAATTTCCAAAATATACAAACAGCTCTTACAACTCAATAACAAGAAAAACAAATAACTCAATCAAAAAATGGGCAGAAGACCTCGATAGACACTTCTCCAAAGGAGACCTACAGATGGCCAATAGGCATACAGAAAGATGCTCAGCATCTCTAATTATCAGAGAAATGCAACTCAAAACTATTGATACAGTGAGGTATCACCTCACACCAGTCAGAATGGCCATCATTAAAATGTTCACAGACAATAAATGCTGGAGATGGTATGGAGAAGAGAGAACCCTCCTACACTGTTGGTGGGAATGTAATTTTATGCAGCCACTATGGAAAACAATATAGAAGTTCCTCAAAAAACTAAAACTAAAGTTATCATATGATCCAGCAATCCCACTCCTGGGCATATATCCAGAAAAGATGAAAACTGTACTTCGAAAAGATACATGCACCCCAATGTTCATAGCAGCACTATTTATAATAGCCAAGACATGAAAGCAATTTAAATGTCCATCAATAGATGAATGGATAAAATGGGTGTGGTGTGTATATACATATATATATACATACAATGGACTACTACTTGGCCATTAAAAAATAATGAAATAATGCCATTTGCAGCAACATGGATGGACCTAGAGATTATCATACTAAGTGAAGTCAGCCAGACAAAGACAATTATCGTATGATATCACTTGTATGTGGAATCTAAAATATGATACAAATGAACCTATTTACAAAACAGAAGCAGACTCACAGACATAGAAAACAAACTTATGGTTACCAAAGGCGAAAAGTGGGGGTGGAGAGGGATAAATTAGGAGTTTGGGATTAGCAGATACAAACTACTATATGTAAAACAGATAAACAACAAAGACCTACAGTACAGCACACGGAACTATGCTCAATATCTAATAATAAACTATAATGAAAAAGAATATGGGGAACGGAGTCAAGATGGTGGCATGGGAAGACACGGAGATCACGTCTCCCCACAAATAGATAGGGTGCCAGGGGCTGACGGCATACCTGAGGCCCAAGCAGACCGCAGGAACCCCAGAGCAACTGGGTAGGACCTGGGGGAAGTCTGGGGGTGGGGAAGGGGAAGCTGGTTGGGACCGGAGCCCCTGAGGGGTGGCTGGGTGAGGCAGGAGATTCCAGCCTGGAGGGACTGTTGGGGGCTGGGGAGATCCGAAACCTCAACTAGGTTTCCCCCGCCCAGGAGGCCAGGAGGCCGGCTGAACTCCCCAGTTTTGGAGCCTGTTGAGCTCCCCAGTGGGGTCCTCCACCCTCCAAGGCCCCCTCTGGGCTGCCTGGGTCCTGGGGGGTGTGGGAAGGAGGGAGGAGGGGCAAGGAGGTGGAGAGGCAGACAGGTGGGGGTGGGGGCTTTGAGATCGGGGGACAGGGAGGTGAGAGGGCATTTTGCCTGCCCGCTTGGCCAGGGAGGCCGACTGGGCTCCCGGGCCTGGTCCTTTACTCTCTGGGCCCCCCTCCAGCATGAGGATCCTGGGGGCGTGGGGGGGAGGGGGGGAGGGAGAGATGCAGACAGTGGGGGTGGGAAGGGATCTCTCCAGGTCAGAAGAATAGGGGAGGCACCTCTGGGTATTTCTTCTGGGCGGGTCCTCCACCTTCCAAGGCTCCTCCGGGCCGTTGGTCCTAGAAGTACAGGAGGGAAGTGGTGGGGGGAAAAGAAGAGAGGCAGAAGGGGGGAGGGACCCTCTGGGATCAGGGCATTGGGGGAGAAGCAGAAGGCATTTCCACTGCCCACTGGCCTGGGAAGCCTGCTGGGCTCCTGGGCCTGGTCTCCAACTCTCCAGGGTCCCCTCCCAGATGCATTGGTCCCAGGGATGTTGAAGCATGGCAGGGGAAGAGGAAGAGAGGCAGACTGGTGGTGGGACGTTCCAGGAGCAGAGGACCAGGGAGGTGTGGAGGACCTTTCCCCTGCCTACCTGGTCCCAGCGGGCCTGCAGGGCTCCCAAGTCTGGTCCCTCAGTCTCTCTGGCTGAGTGGGTGGTACAGCCATGGGAGGGAGGTAGGGAGGAGAGGAGAAGAGGAAGAGAGGCAGACAGCAGTGGGGGAACCTTGCAGGACCGGAGGATCTGGGGAAATGCTGCAGGAAATCTCGCTACCCCCTTGGCACCAAGAAGCCTGTTGTGTCCCCAGGCCTGGTCTTCAGTCCTCCAGGGGCCCCTCTAGGTCTCACTGGTCCTAGGGGTGTAGAAGGAAAGCAAGGGAGAAGAGGAGAGGCAGGTAGGGGAGGGGGCCTTCTGGGATTGGAAGATCAAGGGAGGCAGAGAAGGTATTTCCCCTGCCCACTATCTCTGGGAAGCCTGCTAGGCTCACGGACCTGGTCTTTCACACTCCAGGGCCCCTTCCAGCTGCCTGGGACCTAGGAGAGTGGGGGGCAAGGGAGAGGAAGAGAGGCAGACAGGGACTCTATGAGACTGGGAGATTTGGGAAGTGCAGCAGGCGTTACCCTAGTCCAGTTGGCCCCAGGAAGCCTGTTGGGCATCAGAGTCTGGTCTTCTGCCTTCCAGTGCCCCCTGCAGCTATGAGGGTCCTAGGGGAATAGGAGAGAGGGGATGAGGAAGAAGAGAACCCAAGGGGGAGGGACCCTTTGAGATTGGAGGACCAAGGGAGGTGCCTAGAATTTCTTCCAGCAACTCAGGCCCAGGGAGCCTGCTGGGTACCTCGACCTGGTCCTTTGCCCCTAGAACCAGAGGAATTCCTGGGTCCCTCTGCCTCACTGGGCCTAAGCCCCACTCCACACCACCCCCAGGGCCTTTTCTAAGCATCGGCCCTGCCCACTGCCTAACCTCCTCCCCCCTGCCTAACCTCCTCCCCCCATCTTTGTCTAAGCCCTGCCCTCACAGCCAAGGCCTTTTCTGGCCTTTTTTTCTCTTTTTCTTTTTCTTTTCTTTTCTTCCCACCTCCTCACTTAGGCTATTGCAGTTGTTTTACCTTCCAGTTGTTGCTCCATATTTTTTTTTAATTTTTTTCTAACACATCTGTTAGTTTCCTATTATCGTATTTTTTACCTTGCTATTGTTCTGCTGTTCTCCTTTTTTTTTTTTTTTATTTATTTTTCATTTTCCTGCTCCACACGGCTTGTGGGATCTTGATTCACAAGCCCAGGGTCAGGACTGAGCTCCTGAGGTGGGAGCTCTGAGTCCAAAGCATTGGACTAACAGGGAAACCCAGTTCCCAGGGAATATTCATCATAGTGAGGTCTCCCAGAGGTTCTCACCTCAACACCAAGACCCAGCTATACTCAACAGCCTACAAACTCTAGTGCTTGAAACCTCAGGCCAAACACCCACTGGGACAGGAACACAATCCCACACATCCAAAGTGGGGAGAAAATGAGACAACAAAAAAATACATCACAGATGAAGGAGCAAGGTAAAAATATACAAGACCAAATAAATGAAGAGGAAATAGGAAAATTGCCTGAAAAAGAATTCAGAGTAATGATAATAAAGATGATCCAAAATCTTAATAACAAAATAGAGAAAATACAAGAAACAGTTAAAAAGGACTCAGAAGAACTAAAGAGCAAACAAACAGTAATAAATAACAAAAAAACCAAAATTAAAAATACTTTAGATGGTATAAACAGCAGAATAACTGAGGCAGAAGAATGGATAAGTGAGTTGGAAGATAGAATGGGGGAAATAACTGCCATAGAGCAGGAAAGAGAAAAAAGAATAAAAAGAATGGAAGACAGTCTCAGAGGCCTTGGTGACAACATTAAGCACAGCAACATTCAGATCATAGGCACCCCAGAAGAAGAATAAAAAAAGAAAGGGTCTGAGAAAATATTTGAAGAGGTTATAGTGGAAAACTTCCCCAACATGGAAAAGGGAATAATTAATCAATTCCAAGAAGCACAGAAAGTTCCATACAGAATAAACACAAGGAGAAATACACCAAGGCACATATTAATCAAACTACTGAAAATTAAATGAAAAGAAAAAATATTAAAAGCAGCAAGAGAAAAACAACAAATAACACATAAGGGAAAACTCATAAGGATAGCAGTTGATCTTTCTGCAGAAACTCTGCAGGCAAGAAGGGAGTGGCAGGATATACTGAAAGTCCTGAAAGAGAAAAACCTACAGCCAAGAATACTCTACCCAGCAAGAACCTCATTCAGATTCGATGGAGAAATCAAAAGATTTACAGACAAGCAAAAGTTAAGAGAATTCAGCACCACCAAACCAGCCTTACAACAATTGCTAAAGGAACTTTTGTAAGTAGGAAACACAAGAGAAGGAAAAGACCTACAAAAACAAACCCAAACAATTAAGAAAATGGTAATAGAAACACACATGTCAATAATCACATTAAATGTAAATGGATTAAATGCTCCAACCAAAAGACACAGACTGGCGGAATGGATACAAAAACAAGACCCTTCTATATGTTGCCTACAAGAAACCCACTTCAGACCAAGGGACACATATAGACTGAAAGTAAGGCTTGGGAAAAAGATGGCAGCAAAGTAGAGGGACGTGGAATGCATCCCTCTCCACAGATGCATTGGGAACGCACCAAAAGACGCAATAATTCCCACAGAGAACCAACTGAACGCCAGCACACAACCTCGGACACCAAAAAGGACCGCAAGGAGCCAGACATAACCGGTAGGGAGGCATCTACGAGGGCTCAAAGAGGGTGAAGCGGCGGAGCTGTGGCAGATGGGAGGGAGAGAGAAACACACAGAGGGTCCGCGCCGCAGCTCAGTGTTCCCGGACGGAGACCTCGATCCACAGCTGAACAGAGGGTCCGGGAGCGGGAGCGTGGGAACCGGAGAGCTGGTTCAGGATGAGAAACATTGTTGCCAGTAAGGTGACGGACCGAGAGGACAGGAGGGAAGAGGTCCATGGCGAGGAGTGCCCGTCCCTGGGAGCTGCCTGGCCATGATGGCGGCTGGAGGCTGCAGGCTCACGGGTTGGGGGGAGGAGCCGCGCGTGTAGCCTCTCTCTCTCTTTCGGTGCCTCTGCAACAGGCAGAGGAGAGATGCCCATGGGCCACCTAAGGTGCTCAGGGATAACAAGCACCCTCAGGCACTCAGGCGGGGCTAGATTAAAACCCCTTGGAACACTGGCAGCAGGGAGGCTGCTGAGAAAAAAACAACAACAACAAAAACAACAACAAAAAAAACCCGAGAGAGGCCCAACTCTAAGACTTTCTGTTTACGCCTGAGCCACCGGTGTCCATCTGCAACAGGCACATCCAAGCCCGACTGAAACAACAGTGCACCACTGCTCGCTCACTCCCAGGAGAAGGAGCCACTATTGTACCCTCTCCCACCCCACACACCGAGGCTTACAGATGAACAATAAAGGAACCTCTGCTGGTCACAGAATAATGCAAAAAAACCCAAGGCGAGAAGAAGGACACTTACAGCTGAGACTCTAAGGAAACAGAAATATTAGTATCAATTCCTATTGAACTGGTCCATTCTGGGGTCAGTTCTGGATTTTTTTTTTTTTCTTTTTCTCTCTTTTTTTTTTTTCTTTATTAAATACAATCTTAGCCATAAGGGATCTACAAGTTTTATAACATAATTTTTTAATGATATTTTTATTCTTTTCTTTTTTTTTTTTTTTGCCTTTTTATATACTTCTATATCTAGCTAAGTTTTTGGTAGTATGGACAATATATCTCTCATACTTTCCTTTCATCCCTATCTTTTATACATTTCTATTCCTTTCTTTTTATTTGCATATTTCCAAGCACACTATGCTCTTCTGTTCCCCTTTCTTCCAGCCATTTTAAGTTTATTTTATCTTAACATACTTAAAAGCAACACTATCAATCTGCTCAGACTCCTTGCTCTATTCTCCAGATGACGCACCACCTTGGTATTTAATATTAGGCTTTGGTCTTTATCTTAGTTCTTAGTACAGTTGTCTAATTACGTTCTGAGAATCTCCATTCTCTCTGGTGGTACTCGGGCTCTTTTCTATATTTGATCCTAGCTTACAAAATCTCCCTGGATTAACGTTTGTGTGTGTAAGGTGTTATTTGTTTGTTTGTTTGCTTTTGCTTTTGTCTCTGATTTGTTCTGTTTCAGTTGTCAATTTCTGTTGGGTTTCTCTTTGAATATCTGATAGCACACTGGGGTTCTGTCAGGTCTTTCCAGAGCCTTATGTCCTAATGGATTCAGTAATTGTGTGTCTTATACATGTATGTGTTTCTTAGACTTAATATCTGTTTAATCCAATACTTGGACATTAGTCTGAGGCTTGGGCAGTCTTCTATAAACACCTCTATCACCAGGACAAGCAACCCCAAAAGTTTGGACAACCATAAGGAAACAAAGAAACACCATGCAGGCAAAGGAGCTGGAAAAAAACCCACAAGACCAAATAAATGAGGAGGAAATAGGAAAAATGCCCGGAAAAGAATTTAGAGTAATGATAGTAAAAATGATACAAAATCTTGATAACAAAATAGAGAAAGTACAAGAAACAGTTCATAAGAACTCAGAAAAACAAACAGCAATGGATAACAAAATAACTGAAATTAAAAATACTCTAAATGCTATAACCAGCAGAACGACTGAGGCAGAAGAACGAATAAGTGAGTTGGAAGATAGAATGGGGGAAATAAATGCCACAGAGCAGGAAAAAGAAAAAAGAATAAAAAGAATAGAAGACAGTCTCAGAGACCTCAGTGCTAACATTAAGCGTACCAACATTCGAATTATAGGCATCCCAGAAGAAGAAGAAAACAAGAAAGGGTCTGAGAAAATACTTGAAGAGGTTATAGTGGAAAACTTCCCCAACATGGGAAAGGAAATAATAAACCAAGTCCAAGAAGCACAGAGAGTCCCATACAGAATAAACCCAAGGAGAAATACACCAAGACACATATTAATCAAACTAATGACAATTAAACACAAAGAAAAAATATTAAAAGCAGCAAGAGAAAAACAACAAACAACATATAAGGGAAAACCCATCAGGATAACAGCTGACCTTTCTACAGAAACTCTGCAGGCCAGAAGGGAATGGCAGGATATATTGAAAGTCCTGAAAGAGAGAAACCTACAGCCAAGAATACTCTACCCAGCAAGAATCTCATTCAGATTTGAGGGAGAAATCAAAAGCTTTCCAGACAAGCAAAAGTTAAGAGAATTCAGCACCACCAAACCAGACTTACAACAAGTGCTAAAGGAACTTCTCTAAGTAGGAAACACAAGAAAAGGAAAACATCTACAAATACAAACCCAAAACAATTAAGAAAATGGTAATTGGAACACACGTCAATAATCACTTTAAATGTAAATGGATTAAATGCTCCAACCAATAGACTGAAAATTAGGGAATGGAAAACGGTACTCCATACAAATGGAAGTCAAGAGAAAGCTGGAGTAGCAATACTCATATCAGACAAATGAGACTTTAAAGAAAAGGCTATTACAAGAGACAAGGAAGGACACTACATAATGATCAAGGGATCCATCCAAGAAGAACATATAACAATTGTAAATATCTATGCACCCAACATAGAGCACCTCAATACATAAGGCAAATGCTAACAGCCATAAAAGGGGACATCGACAGTAACACAATAATAGTGGGAGACTTTAACACTCCACTTACATCAATGGACAGATCATCCAAACAGAAAATAAATAAGGACACACAAGCTTTAAATGACACATTAGACTATCTCGACTTAATTGATATTTATAGGACCTTCCATTCAAAACCTACAGAATACACTTTCTTCTCAAGTGCACACAGAACATTCTCCAAGATAGATCACATCTTGGGTCGCAAATCAAGCCTTGGTAAATTCAAAAAAATTGAAATCGTATCAAGCATTTTCTCTGACCACAACGCCATGAGACTAGATATCAATTACAGGAAAAAAAATTGTAAAAAATACAAACATATGGGGACTAAACAATATGCTGTTAAACAACCAAGAAATCACTGGAGAAATCAAAGAGGAAATCAAAAAATACCTAGAAACAAATGACAATGAAAACACAACAACCCAAAACCCATGGGACACAGCAAAAGCAGTTCTAAGAGGGAAGTTTATAGCAATACAGTCCTACCTCAAGAAACAAGAAAAATCTCGAATAAACAACCTAAACTTACACCTAAAACAATTAGAGAAAGAAGAATGGAAAAACCCCAAAGTGAGCAGAAGGAAAGAAATAATAAAGATCAGATCAGAAATAAATGAAAAAGAAAGGAAGGAAACAATAGCAAAGATCAATAAAACTAAAAGCTGGTTCTTTGAGAAGATAAACAAAATTGATAAACCATTAGCCAAACTTATCAGGAAAAAAAGAGAGAAGATGCAAATCAACAGAATTAGGAATGAAAAAGGAGAAGTAACAACGGACACCACAGAAATACGAAAGATCATGAGAGACTGCTACAAGCAACTATATGCCAATAAATTGGATAACCTGGAAGAAATGGATAAATTCTTAGAAAAATACAATCTCCCAAGACTGAACCAGGAAGAAATAGAAAACATGAATAGACCAATCACAAGTATGGAAATTGAGACTGTGATCAAAAATCTCCCAACAAACAAAAGCCCAGGGCCAGATGACTTCACAGGAGAATTCTATCAAACATTTAGAGAAGAGCTAACACCTATCCTTTTCAAACTCTTCCAAAATATAGCAGAAGGAGGAACACTCCCAAACTCATTCTACGAAGCCACCATCACCCTGATACCAAAACCAGGCAAAGATGTCACAAAAAAAGAAAATTACAGACCAATATCACTGATGAATATAGATGCAAAAATCCTCAACAAAATACTAGCTAACAGAATCCAACAGCACCTTAAAAAAGATCATACACCATGATCAAGTGTGGTTTATCCCTGGAATGCAAGGATTCTTCAATATATGCAAATCAATCAATGTGATACATCATATCAACAAATTGAAGGATAAAAACCATGTAATCATCTCAATAGATGCAGAAAAAGCTTTTGACAAAGTTCAACATCCATTTATGATAAAAGCTCTCCAGAAAATGGGCATAGAAGGAAAAAAACAGCCAACATTGTTCTAAATGGTGAAAACCTGAAAGAATTCCCTCTAAGAACAGGAATAAGACAAGGGTGTCCACTCATACCATTATTATTCAACATAGTGTTGGAAGTTTTAGCCACAGCAATCAGAGAAGAAAAAGAAATAAAAGGAATCCAAATTGGAAAAGAAGTAAAATTGTCAGCCTTTGCAGATGGCATGATATTATATATAGACAACCCTAAAGATTCTACCAGAAAACTGCTAGCACTAATCAATGAATTTAGTAAAGTAGCAGGATATAAAATTAATGCACAGAAATCTCTTGCATTCCTATACACTAACAATGAAAGAGCAGAAAGAGGAATTAAGGAAACACTCCCATTTACCATTGCAACAAAAAGAATAAAATACCTAGGAATAAACCTGCCTAAGGAGGCAAAAGACCTGTACGCAGAAAACTATAAGACACTGATGAAAGAACTCAAAGATGGTACAAACAGATGGAGGGACATACCATGTTCTTGGATTGGAAGAATCAATATTGTGAAAATAAGTGTCTTACCCAATGCAATCCCTATCAAATTACCAACGGCATTTTTCACAGAAATAGAACAAGAAATCTTGAGGTTTGTATGGAAATGCAAAAGACCCTGAATAGCCAAAGCAATCCCGAGAAGGAAAGACGGAGTTGGTGTAATTAGGCTTCCTGACTTCACACTATACTACAAGGCTACAGTGATCAAGACAGTATGGTACTGGCACAAAAACAGAAATATAGATCAATGGAACAGAATAGAGAACTCCAAGGAAAACCCACAGACATATGGGCACCTTATCTTTGACAAAGGAGGCAAGAATGTACAGTGGAAAAAAGACAGCCTCTTCAATAAGTGGTGCTGCGAAAATTGGACAGTTACATGTAAAAGAATGAAATTAGAACACCTCCTAACACCACACAAAAAAATAAACTCAAAATGGATGAAAGACCTAAATGTAAGGCTAGACGCTCTAAAACTCCTAGAGGAAAACATAGGCAGAACACTCTATGACATACATCAAAGCAAGATCCTTTTTGACCCACCTCCTAGAATAATGAAAGTAAAATCAAGAATAAACAAATGGGACCTAATGAAACAAAAGCTTTTGCACAGCGAAAGAAACTATAAACAAGACAAGAAGACAACCCACAAAATGGGAGAAAATACTTGCCAATGAAGCAATGGACAAAGGATTAATCTCCAAAATATATAAGCAACTCATGCAGCTTAATACCAAAAAAGCAAATAACCCAATCCACAAGTGGGCACAAGACCTAAATAGTCATTTCTCCAAAGAAGACATGCAGATGGCTAACAAACACATGAAAAGATGCATTAGAGAAATGCAAGTCAAAGCCACAATGAGGTATCACCTCATTCCAGTCAGAATAGCCATCATCAAAAAATCTAGAAACAATAAATGTTGGAGAGGGTGTGGAGAAAAGGGAACTCTTCTGCACCGTTGGTGGGAATGTAAGTTGGTAAGGCCACTATGGAAAACAGTTTGGAGATTCCTTTAAAAACTAAAAATGGAACTACCATATGACCCAGTAATCCCACTACTGGACATATACCCAGAGAAAACCATAATCCAAAAGGAAACATGTACCATAATGTTCATTGCAGCACTATTTACAATAGCCAGAACATGGAAGCAACCTAAATGCCCATCAACAGATGAATGGATCAAGAAGATATGGCACGTATATACAATGGAATATTACTCAGCCATAAAAAGGAATGAAATGGAGCTATATGTAATGAGGTGGATAGACCTAGAGACTGTCATACAGAGCGAAGTAAGCCAGAAAGAGAAAAACAAATACTGTCTGCTAACTCATATATATGGAATCTGAAGAATTTATCCTGATGAACCCAGTGACAGGGCAAGAGTGGAGATATAGATGTAGAGAATGGACTTGAGGACATGGAGCTGGGGTGGGGGCATGGAGGTTGAAGGGGAATTGGGATGAAGTGAGAGAGTAGCATAGACATAGATACACTACCAAATGTAAAATAGATAGCTAGTGGGAAGTTGCTGTATAACAAATGGAGATTAACCTGATGATGGGTGATGCTATAGAGGGCCAGGACAGGGAGGGTGGGAGGGAGTCGTGGGAGGGAAGGGATATGGGGATATATGCATAAATACAGCTGATTCACTTTGGTGTACCTCAAAAACTGGTACAAGAGTGTAAAGCAATTATATTCCAACAAAGAGCTTAAAAAAAAAAAAAAGATGGAGATCCTTGTCAGTTATCCATTTTAAATATAGCAATGTGTACAGTCAACCTCAGATTCCCTAACCAACAAGGACCTACTGTATAGCACAGGGAACTCTGCTCAATATTATGTAACAATCTAAATGGGAAAAGAATTTGAAAAAGAATAGATACACTTATATGCATAACTGAATCACTTTGCTGTACAGCTGAAATGACCACATTGTTAATCAACTATACACCAATATAAAATAAGAAGTTAAAAAATAAAAAATATGTATATATAACTGAATCACTTTGCTATACATCTAAAACTAACACAACATTGTAAATCAACTCTACTTCAATTAAAATAAAATAAAATACAAAATGATACACAAGATACAAAAAAAAAAACCACACAAAAGGCTGACAAGTTGTTGTAAGGAAGAACAGCAAATTGGAGGCAATTGCTAAAACTAGCCAAGGAAAATGACCCACAATGTTTTTCTGCAGGCTTGAGTCATGGAAAATTAAAGGTCATTTTAAGCTACACAGGGTACTGATGGAACTGCAACCAAAATGACAATAGAAGCCTCAATGTTTTCCACAGATGATGCAGCGAGAAGGCCAAACTGGAAATAAATTACCAGCAGACCTCACCAAGGGGTGGGGAGTTGGAAAATTCTCTAATGAATATTAGATGGCAGGAAGAGAAAATACTTTTCCTTTTGCATATTTTAGTTTGTTAATTATGACCCTAAAAGCTTGATAACCTAGAGTCCATATTCTACCTGCTGAATCCTCAGCCTTCAAAAAGTCTTTTAAATTATCGAAGATTCTGGAAGCTTCTCATGCAACCACCATGACCTGTAGAGAATCAAGTCACAGACTGGCTTGAACTGAAATCTCAAGAAGCTGTAATGTAAGGTTTGCATGTGGAATAGTAAGGTGCTGAAAGCTCTTGATGTCAGTGGGTGCCCTTGTATTTGAAGGTATTTAAACCTTCCATGGTCAGTTGAGCATATAACCAAAGCCCAATATTCCTCTAGTACTCCTTGAGTGACTACGTGACAAAATTTGCTTACAGGATTCACCTCAATAAATCTTCAGACTTCTGAATTCACTAGAATTAAAGATTCCATTATTTTTTTCTCCTTATATTTTCTTCTATAGTTAGTCATATTTTGCTATCAATCTATTTCCATTTCTCCAAATTGTTGTCAAGTTCTGTAAGGTTTACTATTACCAAGAGCTGTTGCCACTTCTTAATAACAAGATCTAGACTTTGGAAATCTGAAAAATTAACGATATCTGAGAAAGTGCTCAACAAGGTAGGTGCAAACAGATGTTTGTGGTTACGTTTTGTTTCAGGTTATTCCACTGTTCGAGCTAATGCACAGAACTAAGAACCAATATCACATAAGCAACTAAATTTTGAATCTGTGATTTCTAACTATCTTTTTTTTTTTAATTTTTGGCTGTATTTGGTCTTCATTACGGCATGTGGGATCTTCATTGAGGCATGCGCGATCTTTCGTTGGGGCGTGGGGGCTCTTCTTTACTGGTTGTCTAGTTGTGGCATGCTGGCTTAGTTGCCTCACGGCATGTGGGATCTAGTTCCCTGACCAGGGATCAAACCCAAATCCCTTGCATTGGAAGGTGGATTCTTAACCACTGGGCCACCAGGGAAGTCTTCATTTCTATCCTTAACAAACTCCGCAGGAGAAAAAAATTAAGACTTTCGTATAAAATAAGCATCCCTGTTTATATATGTATATAAACAGGAGTTGTGGAAAGCAAATAAAGTTCAGTACAATTTAAGTAACATATTCCTCATGATGAGAGGACTCCCTGAGAGGGAGATATTAAAAAGTCCTTAATTATATATACCTCACCTTTAGACATGCTCATACTCTTTGTAGGTTTATTTCTAGTATTCCGAGCATGCCCCTTAATATTTTGTTTGCTTTTCACACATGAATACACAATTCACAAGCTTAAAAGTAATGCATGCCTAAAGCTGATTCACCACAAAAATTTCCATTTTTCCTCCAATTTCATGAATTTTTTAAAACCTACACTTCTTATCACAGGTATCACAGGCATTTGGGTTCTAATATTTTCCACTGATTTTTCTAAACTAAGGCCAAAATTCTAGATATATTCAAACAGTTATACAAACACTGCCTTTCAGTCAAAGATAGAAAAGTGGCCAAAGCTGAATTAATCTAAACAAAGGAGACACCACACACACACACACACACACACACAGCTCCTTCAGCAGCAGAAGTGCAACGTGTGCCTTAGAATCATCAAGATCTCCAAGTGTGAATACATTTCAGCTCGGAGGCCATGTGTACACCCAGGTGACACCAGAAAAAAATAACCCAGCTCTCTGGTCCTCTCTATACTGCGGCCAGGCTGGGATAGGCTGGGATAGTTTCACTTCTTCACAAAGACCATGCCCCATCAACTTCCAGCTTTCACACAAGCAGTTTCCTCAGCCTAGAGTATCCTTCCCCCACCCACATTCTCCAATTTCTATCTGGCTTATTCCTCCTCTCAGTTTAAAAGTAGCCATCCATGAACCTCCAGGTCAGACTCTACCTGTCCTGCAGGGTAGGAGCTTGGCAACACTCCTCAGGCTTGTAGTGAGGTTTGGTGGTCATTTCCTTCATATGACCATCAACTCTATACACACAGTCTGGACACCTGCTTTTTTTCTGGGCCTACACTCCCATTACCTGGCACATGGTACACTCCCACCAAGTCTTCATGGAACTGGATTAAATCAAGTTAAAGGACAAGCTTGGTGAACACACCTTGTTTCCTGAATGAGATTTTTCTTTTTGTCATGTTTGGGTAGGAGGGAGACAGAGAGACACAGAGAGAGATAAAAAAGAGAGAGAAAAAAAGAGCAAGATTCATCTCTCCATCACAAGAAACAATGTCATTGAACCATGAAGGCTATTTACATGGCATCCCAATGGGACAAGTCTTCCTTCTTACAAATAGGTCTCCAAGGGCCAACCAAAGCAAACCGAGTCTGTACTTTGGCCAGACATCTGCAGTGTTTTCGTTCACACTCATTTCTTTGTACCGACGGAGATCTAATCTCTGTGTGTAGTGGCAATGACTCTCTTTGAACTTCTGTGTTGGCCACATGTTCCCCCAAAGCCAAGGAAACAATCGTGTGTTCAGCTGAGAGCTGCAAAGTTGATGCCAATATAAAACATAAAGCTCATATTCCAAAAAGAGACCCAAAAGGAGTCTATAGTTTTAGGTTTTAGAGGAAAGGTGGTGTACCAATGATCCCACATCCTCGATTCCCAGTTACCACCAATGGCACCACTACTAGCTGCCAGAAACACAGGGGAAGCAACCAAAACCGCAGGCAAGGAATCACATAAACTTTCTCATAAACAAAAAAGGAAACCCACTTAGGAAATAATCAGTCTTGGCCAGGAAGAAATCAAAAAGGAGGGGTGATAAAAGAAATAGAAGCTTGCTTCTAAGATAATGGTATTAACAATGAGCTTTTAAATAAATGCAAAAACAAATACATGGTTCAGCAAGTTCTCTTTCATCAGAAGTGCTCTATTGATAGTCAACTTGAGATTGTTCTCAAGTCTCCGGAGCTTGGCCCTTTGCCTCCTGTGAGGGGCCGCTGTTACCTGAGTCACCAGCAGGTACAGGAATACCGACAAGTCCCTGCCTCAATGTGGTTTCATAAAGCAATACAGAAACAATTTTTGGCTTTGCTGCAAATGTGCATAATGGAAAGCAAATATTATTAAAAAGACAATCATTTTTAGTGATTAAAATAATCCGAGGCAGAAAAAATTTCTCCCATAAGTTTCGAAGTTCTCATTTATCATCGTTTTGCCGCAAGAAGCCAGAGTAATTTTATTTTTCCTGACTTCTATTAAAAAGATCAATACATATGATTCCAAAGAGTCTCGGCTCATGAAAAGATGGAGCAGGGCTGTAATCACATATGAAAGTATTGGTTGTCATTAGCAGAAAGATTGATCTGAAAAGACAGCAGACCCAGAGTGAAAGGACTTAAAATTTTCCATTGGGCAGCCCAGCAACTTTCACCTTCCAGATAATTGAATACAGATAACAGATTACCATATTAGAGGAAAGAATTGGATTGGGGATATTCAGTAGATACCCGCTTTAGCAAAGCAATACCAAATTTCTCAATAATGATTTTTGTTTGATGCAAAAACATTAATGCAGCCTGACAGGACAAAAGCTTGGTCCAAAGTGCACTGAAGTCAAAGTTGTTGGATCAGATTTTTATATGGTTACCTGTGGCATCAGAGGTTCTAATGAATACACGTGTTCAGTGGACTGTTAAAAACCAAGTTAAGGAACATATTCAGGCAAATGTCACGGCCTTATTCCATGAATAGAGCTTCTTTCAGCTTTCTTCAGTGAATTATTGATACGACCCTGAGTGGTGATTGTATAAAACTCACAAGAATTGAACTCATGGGCGTGCAAAGGGTTTTCTTCACTGCATAGCTCTCCTTTCCAGAAACCCACTTCCAGTGCAGTAAAAATGCTAGCTATAAAACCAGTTGGAATTTTTATAGGAAATTGGAAGGGCACAGTGAATTTGGAAATTCAGAGTAGTGGTCCAAGGACACTCTAAATGGGAGGTCAAGGTTTTCCATATCTTCATCCTCGTTCTACATACATACCATATTGACACCCCTGAGGATGGTGTTCCCAAGCTCCAGAATTGATAGATAGGATGAAGGAGAGTCTGAGACCAGGAGCAAGAGAGGTGCTCTTAACCAAAATTTGTCCCGTATGGGTGTTTTTTGTTGTTTTTTTGGGTTTTTTTGTTTGTTTTTTAATTTATTTATTTAGGTATTTGGGCTGCATTGAGCCTTCGTTGCTGTGCACGGACTCCCTCCAGTTGCAGCAAGCAGGGGCCATTCCTCACCACAGTATGTAGGCCTCTCATTGTGGTGGCCTCTCCTGCTGTAAAGCACGGGCTCCAGACACATGGGCTTCAGTAGTTGTGGTGCTTGGGCTCAGTAGTTGTGGCTCGCAGGTTCAGCAGCTGTGGCACACAGGCCCAGCTGCTCCAAGGCATGTGGGAACTTCCCAGGCCAGGGCTCGAACCTGTGTCCCCTGCATTGGCAGGCAGATCCCCAGCCACTGCACCACCAGGGAAGTCCCTGTCCCGTATGTTTTTTAAGACATCTGAATATTTCATCACGCTTTCATCCCTTTACTCACTTAGCTGCCAGCAAATACCTGGACATCTCACAGGAATCACATCTGCTTGTAATAATTAACCATCGATTGTTTTCATAATGACCTAAAAGCTGATGCTGGAGAAAGATACAAACGTCCATCCCCTATAACAACCATCTTGACAGTGTAAGTGGACATTGCTTTTGTGTTAAAAACCATTGCTTGTTCTGGACTTCAACAGAGTCTGAGAGACGTTTTATGTTAAGTATGTGCCTCTATTACTCTCCTATGAATTCCTAAATGCTTTCATTATCTAAATTTTCCACAAAAATCACATTGTCATGCATCCACTAGACACTTCAGTGCACACAAAGCAAACCTGTTTTCCTCCATGTCTAAATTAAACAAAACACAAACACTTGTTTTTATAAAAATACCAGGAAATGTTCACGCTTTTGGAATTTCCTGTAATAATAGTATCAAGAGTAAATTCCTTTAAATACAGAGGACAGGAATAAGACCAGCCAGAATTATTTTTAGTTTTTCAGACTTAGTAAATTCTTTTCCATTCTCAGCTGAACGATTTTTTTTCTTGCAACTAAGAAAACATCTCCATTTTACTAATGAGGTGAGTATTTTTTTTTTAAAAAAGGAGAAATATTATTTTTCCCATTTGTGCCTCATGCAGGATTTTGTGTAAATGTATGTGTATATGTTTATATTTCATGCTTGTAATGAGGCCACATTTTTCAAGCCAATTCTTTTTTCAAGAAAACTAAAGTAAGGGTCACTCAAGGGCACTATACTTTTAAAAGCAGAGCATGATGACTGTCCAAGACTGGAGTGGGCTATGGAAAATGCCCATTTTTGTCCTGATGAAGGGTTCCCTGACAATGACTCTTGAGTCATAAGACATCACAATAGGCAGACTGCCCATGACGTAGCTATGAACGTATGGGTGCTCAGTGACAGGCCCACATGCTGCCAGGTCCCCATCCCTCCCCTGCCCTTCCCTGTCTTGCTGATGCCCTGATGAAAGATCTATGACATGATGCCCTGGGTTGACGTGCTCTCGAGGGAGATGACAATATAGCTTGCACAATGCTCCAAGGTACACACTGGGCTCTGCTCTCTACCAAGATGTGCTAATTAAAATGTGCGCGAATTGTATCTCATTCCTGTCCTCTGTGTACAATGTGATAAACAAAAAGTTGCTGAGTCATGAAACACGAAATACATAGGGCCTCAAACACCCTATCTTTCCAAACACCACAGAAATTATAGCATATTTTTTTAAAAAGACAAAAATGGGGGAAAAGCTATATGTAAGTGTACTAGTGAGAGCTTTCCAGAGAAACAGAACCAATAGGAGAGACAGAGAGACAGAGACAGAGACAGAGATTGATTTATTAATTGTAAGGAATTGGCTCATGTGATTATGGAAGGGGACAAGTCTTAAGATTTTCAGGCTGGGTCAGCAAGCTGGAGAGCCTGCAGTATGTAGTTCCAGTTCAAGTGCAAAGGTCAGAGAACCAGGAGAGTTGATGGTGTGGTTCTTCTCTGGAGGCTGGCAGACTCAAGACCCAAAAGAGCCAAGGTTTCCGTTCAAGTGCAAAGGCAGGTAAAAGCCAATGTCCCAGTTCAAAGGCCCCTGGGCAAGAGGAGTTCCCTCTTAACCAAGGGGAGGGTCAGCATTTTTGTCAGGCCTTCAATTGATTAGACACGTTCCACCCACATGAGGGAGGGCAATCTGCTTTACTCGGTCTACTGATTTAGATTGACATATAAAATTAACCATCACAAGAACCTTGTCAAATGCTAGCCAAATACACACGGCCTTTTGTTTGTTTATGTTAATACAAGTGATAATATAACTTATGTTCATCTCTTTTTTGTGGTAATTCTTTTTGTCCATTTGGTTTAAATATTTCTCTGCACGTCAACAAGCAGGCAATATATAGGTAATAAAATTGCACAGAAAATACGTTTCCCCCCAACCAAAGCAAACTCAAGGAACATTTATTTAATAAAATGGAGAATCAATAGAATTATAATTTTAAGTCAGAGTCAATGCCAAGTTGTCCTGTAAAGAAATTTGATAGGAATCCATGTTCTTTTCATTGTTAGGAAAAAGAATATTAAGAGTAGAATTAATTTAATGATCATCATACTGGTTGGTTTAGTGATGACACGAAATATGCATCCAGCTTCTTTTCCTTTGAAAGTGCATTTTCCAATTTTTTAAGGACCTTGCTCCTCAAAGGGAGTTCCACAGAGAAGCAGCATCTGCATCACTTAGAAGTTTGTTTAAAACGCAGATGCCAGGCCCCACACCAGGCCTATTAGATCAGATTACCTGGGCGTGGAGCCTTAGGTATTTGCCTTTTAAGAAGCTCTCCAGCACAATCACATTTGAGAATCCCCGTATTAAACAATGCTTTATCCAGCTCACGAAAATCACATATGCCACAGGTTAAACCTCAACCAGAGAAACTTAGTTCTATCATCCAGTTGAAGCCTAATTTATCAACCAAGATGGCACACACTCCAGTTCATTCAACAATGGATAATATTGTGTTTAACTGTATTGGCTCATCCCCTCTAAATTTTGGAGGATTACATTCATTTTCATAAAGTTAGTGGTACTAGAGAATATCAAGATAATATAGTATTAAAATGTAATACTAAATTTTAAATTTAAATACTAAATGAAAGTTAATATTAAAATACTACACTTGTTTTGCATTTCACTCTACCATCTTGGCATAAATAGCCCCCAGAAAACACTTCAAATTGTCATCATTTCTCTGATTAGTTATATTTTCAATTAAAAATTAGGCACTAGTCAACATTTGTGATCAAGGTCTTGGCTATGAACATGAGTACTAAAAAGCACTGGTTAGAGTATTTGGCCTATTTATTGTGGAGCATCTTTTAATTCCGCCATCCATGTCCTACCTTAGAAAAAGAGACTAGTTCATTTATAGCCTTTAATCAGCCCAGATGCCCTCCTTGCCACGAGAATATGAAAAGAAGCCAAATGTTGAAATAGTGGTGTTTACCCTCTCTTTCCCCAACCTGAGTTCCCAATGTCTCCTTATTGCCCACAGTACACAGCCATAATTCCCCATCAAGACACTCATTGCCTACATGCTGACTTTTACTGCCCTTGATGTCCTTTGCATATGGCAGTGTCCCCCCAAGTCCATCCTCACTAACCAAGCCCTGCTCTTCAGAACTGTCTTTCCCACTTTCCAAATGAAGATGTCCTATACCACTTCCCACTCTCAGGAGACCTGATACCAAACTTCTTATCTGCCCAGAATCCGTCTGACACCATTCCCGCTGTGGTAATAACAATGAGCAAAAGTCTGGCATTGTGTCAGGTTAGGATTCGGCGCAAAGAGGAACTTCGAGCTATAGAACCAGTGCTCAAGAACTAGCTATGGTTATGCAGTCTTGGGGGAAGCTTTTACCCTCAAATAAGTCATAATTGAATAAGGCAAGTAAGACAGGTAAACACAAATACAGTTGACTGGCAAACACCCAAGAAAGGTACGATGATCCAGGGGAATCAAGAACAGGAGAGCTCATATCCAACTGGACGTGAGCTTCAGAAACAGCTTCTCAGAGGAAGCCACCCTGGTTCACAGTAAACTCATCTCTTTTTGGGGTCACACTTGAAAAAAAAAATAGATATACCCAAAACCACTCCATCTAGAAATAAACACTGGGTCCATGCAAACTCATGTCATGTTGGTTTCTCTCTTGGCTCCGAGCAGAGTGAGGCTCATCATGTGACCCTACTGGAGTCATTCAGACAGAAGTAGCCGTAGACAAGAATGGTCATCATGGTCCTTTGGAAATAGTCTTGTAACATCACAAGATGTGTGTGAGGGAAGTATATGCTTGTGAGTAGATGGGGACAAGTGTATGTTCAGGATCATATAGGATTCTTGCCTCAAGCTACCTAGATAGCTTTCCTGTCTATCAGCAAATAAGGGCATATTGAGCATTTGTTGTAGACCAAGCCCCATGATGAGAATATGGCTGCAAACAACACAGAACCAGTTCCTGCCCTTCAGGAGCTTAGAGGTGAGATGACCACAGAGACGTTTACAAATGATGACTAGTGTAGACTAAAATATAGTTGCAAGTTTAAGACTAAAACCTACACGGCTTCCAGACAGTGATTTCTCTTCTGTGCTACAGCTCCATGACCTATTGCTGCAATGAAGAGGATTATGACTCTTGTCCTCATATTGAGTGGTGTGGCCAATGCCTGTCTTGGTTCTATGAAGACAGCCCTGTCTCTTCAGCATGGAATCTTCACTTATTCCCTGGAACCACTCTATTAAGCAGTGGTTCTTAGCCTACAAGGATCACCTGGGGACTAAAGTACAGATATCTGGCCTCACCCAGAAATTCTGATTCAGACTATGGCTGGGATTGTCTAATTGTATTTGAAAATCCCACCTGAGCGGTTCTAAAGCAAACAGTTATGTGAACTGCCTAAGAAACCTTGCACCTAGAGATGAATGAACTAAAAATTCCAATTTTCTGTATCCAGACAAATTGAGAACACAATTTAATTGATATGCTACATTCACTTCAGAATGTTTCGAAAATATGCACAAATATCCACATACCTTCTCTTGCCTCCAAAAGACACTAAGAGGCAAACTATTCTGAAAACAGAAGAAAGTTAACAATCCTAAGATTTGAACTCTTTGTAAGGAGTTGTGTTAGTATATAACTTCAATACATGCTCCAGGTAAACAAAAAAGATCATTCATCTATCATTCAATTTTTTTAAAATATTCATTGGTAAATCCCTTGTTTAGGCAGCATGAGTAAATACCTAAAGGTAAGAAATATGCTAAACCAAAAACTAAATACTGCCAACAATTCATGATAGAAATAAAATCAGCTCCAAAATCTGAGACAAACCACAGATAAAAGAGAGGTTTTCACTGTGACCTTCAAATCAATTCTTTGGTTTTCTTTTACAACTGGAAAAATGACTGTATTTTCACTAAATCTAATTTTTCTCTTTCACATAATATCGATTTAAAGGCAATGTTATCAATAGTCACAAGTAAAAGAACAGGAACTTCCAAAGCCATAATTCTGTTGAAACCAAGATACCCAGTTTATGAGTAAAGATCAGCAAATTATTTTAGAAAAAGACATCAGAGCTTGGGATAAGCCCAGAAAGATGCAAAATGAGGAGGGCTGGCAGGAAGGGTAGGAACAGGAAAGATACATTCTTCAAAATTCCATTGATTTTTTTTTAATTCAGCAAAGGGTAACTTAATGTAAAAACTTTGCAAAGAAAAAAATGATAAAAAAAGCTCAACAGAGTGGCAGGCATTGGAAGACTTGGAAATGAATAAATGAATTATGAACAAATAAGAAACTGAATCAGCGAACTGTTATGCAAATGCCATTGATACGGTGAACTATGTTCGGAAAACAGGTTGAATAAAATATAGTCTGTGTCTTCTAAGGCACTCACCACCTAGCCAGCAAAGTCACAGACATCCGTCTCTACAACTAAGCATAATACAGAAAGATGTGTGCTACACCAGTCTTATGAAATGGTGATTCAGGAACAATGAGGGGAGTGTAATGAATTCTCCTGAGGACTTTAATCAGGACGACTTCACAAAGGAGGTGAGTGTTTCACAGACTCCGGGTCTGAGCAAGTCTCTGGGTGAAGGCATCACTAGCTTGAGACAGTCTCATTTAATTCATGTGGAGTTTCCCCTTGGGTCCTCTGCTTGACTGTCATTACATACTACACTTTCAGCTACCATCTGCATGCTTCTGACTCCCAAAACTATGTCTTAAGACCAAAACCTCCTGCCTGGTTTTCAGAATCACATCCAAATTGCCTTCTGAATACCCACGGAATCCTCAAATTGACTATCTCTAAATCTCAACCCATTAACTTCCCCCCCCCCCCGCCCTCACCCCAGTCCTCTTCATCCTCTCCTATTTGCTTTCTCAATGAAACAGAGAGCCACTCATAGCCTGAGACAGAAATTATGCATAACCTCAGACTCTTCCCCTCCCTACATGCTAGTCACGAAGCCCTGTCGCTTCCACTTAAATCTCACTCTCCTCTCATTCTTCCACAGCCACGGTCTTAGTTGAGATTCATCAAGTTTTGCCTTGAATCCGTGGCTCCATTTTTATTCCCTTCCAGTTCATCCTCCACTGCCAGAGGGATAGACTGTAGCTGATGGTGATTTTGTTTCTCTGATTAATATCTTTCAATGGTGCCTCAGCACTTCAGGGTAAATCCCATGTTCCTCATGAACTGGATTCTCTCACCCTACCATCCTTTTTCCCACTGTCCATATGCACTTCATCCTGTGACTTGACCTAGACCGTTTTCTCTGGCCTGAGCATCCTTCCCTTCCCTTCAACTGACCACCTTCTCTGCCTGTCTAGCTTCTGCTCAGCCCAGTGACCTTTCCCTTTTCTTTGGGAGGCATCTCTGATCCTCAGACTGGTCAGGTCACCCTCTCTGCCCCTAGCTCCCTGTGCCAGCCTCTAGCGGAGAGCTCCTACCCTGTTTGGTATTGGTTGGAATATTTGTCTACATCTGCCAAGCGGACTGTGAAAGCTTGAGGGCAGGACTCTGTTCTGTTAGTCTTTACGTCCCTAATGTCTAGCACAAAGCTCATCACATAAGAAGAACACAACTGTTTGTGGATTATCTTAACTAACAAAAACCTTTCTCTGAGTTTCATAATTGTTGCCATTCAAGAACCAATAGTTGGAAACCTCAGTAAGCATATGACTAGTCAACAACTTTTACTCCTCACCAATAAACTGCCAAAGACAAAGCATCCATTGTCAAGTTATGTAAGTACCAAATAAAAACACGGATTGAATATTAAAAATTTGGGTCAACCAGTTGTTTTCTTCTACATTGTGCCAGATGACTGATGTGATATTATTGTTTCAACCATTATATTATCTGATACTTTCAAGGCAGCTGAGTTAGTGGGGCAGGTGCTTAAGTTTCATGCAGGTTCAATCTGTGTTAAGTGTTGGCAGATTTCACTGTTACTGCAACTCATTCCCTCAAGTGCTTTTTTGAGCATCTACTTTACAATAGGCGTAGATGCTATATCATTGCTTCTCCAAGTGTATCCCATGGACCACCTTCCTCTAAATCATTGGAGGGTCTTGCTAAAATACAGATTCTTACACTCTACCCCATACATCCTAAACCAGAACCTCTAGAGGCAGGGCCTGGGTATCTGCATCTTTAAAAAATCCACCCTATCCGTATTTATTCAAACTAAAGTTTGAGAGCCATTGGCCTATACTTTGGACAGTCCCACAGAAACTGGAAAAGAAGGATGAGGGAATGGAGGGACAAGGGAGTGCAGGAGATCAATTGGGAAGAGAGGGCAATATATTAGGATACAGGGTCAGCTGCTGTGACAAGGAGATTCAAGATAAAAACAGTTTGTTTCCCTTTCACATAATAGTCCAGGTATAGGCAGTCGAGGGCTCACATGGAGGCATCCAGGCATCAGGGACCCAGGATTCTTCCACCTTGTTACCCTGTCATTCTGAGAGTCTTTCTCTCATCAACATGGCCTAAGACGGTTCATTACCTCACCCTCATTCCAATAAGGCAAGAAGGAATGAGAAAGGGTGCCTCTCCTTAAAGGCACAAGCCAGAAGGTACATTCATAACACCTGTTTATATTCCAGGACTTATCCATGTAGTTTCACTCAACTACAAAGGAGACTGAGAAGTGTACTGGGGCTGGGAAGAAGTCCACGTACCCCACTAAAAAGTGTTCTATAGAAATTGAGAAAATAGATAATGAGGTCAACTCACAGTATCTGACATCTAGGAAAAAGGTGAAGAGGAGAGAGGGATAAGAGCTAGGAGGGGAGGTGGAAAGGAATGAAAAACTATAAAACCAATTGTCAATCCTCCAAAACATCCTCCATCCCCCAACCCCACAACCCCCATCCAAATACGTGTACTTACAGCCTGGTGTCCCTGATTTTCAGAGCTTCTTTAATCAAGATTATCGTATTCGCTTTCACTCAAACCCCTCTAGGCTTGGCCTTGGACATCAACTTTGACTGGATAATACTCTGCTGCCAGTGTTTCCAATATCATTGGCATAATGGGCACAAACTGCTATTCCAAGTTCTCTGCTTACATTGAAATCATGGAGTTGAGGATGAATTTTAAGCAGCACCATTTCTTCATTTTTGGTTAAAGGTGGCACTGTTTGATCAGTCCAAGCACGGTACTCTTCCTCTATGAGTGTGCCCCTGGACTTGGGCAATGCTGTGACCCTTGTGCTTGGTCAGTTGAGTTTCCAAGTGAATAATCATCTCACCTTTCACATGGAAACTGCACTTTGGTTTGCAGTCCGGCTGCTGGAGAAACTCTAAAGCATGGAGGGACAGGCAACATTGGTGTTATTCCTACACTCACGGTATCTCTCCCATGGAGAAGGAACTGCTGTGGCCTCATGCCCAGAATGCTGACCTGTGAAGAACAACCCCACCAGCCTTTCGTGAGCCTAAGATGAACCATGTGACACCCATTCCACAGATCAGACATCAGGTCAGATCTTACTGCTTTTGGACAACAGCCATTATGTGATTTAGGAAGCAAAGAATAGATACAATGCAACCCTCAGAGTACGTTACAAAGTTAGAGGGTATTTCTAAGCATGAAAATATGCAACATTTCAGGGGTAATGTCATAAAAAGAACCATCAGACCAATAGATCACTGTCTCCATTCAATTGTAATCGCTAAAAATAACTTTAGCTCTCATTTCTGAGAATAAGAGAGAAACTCTAGAAGTTACATTCACTTTTTTAGGAGGCCATATGTAACCTAACTTTGCCAAAACTGAACTTGAATATAATCTAGTTAGAATTACATCCCCCAAGGACATTTCAGTATAGATTCAGATTCACAAAGCAAAGGAAAAGATAATGTGAATTTATTCCAAAGCTCAGGCTTAAACACATGGCAACACCCATCATTCTTAAAATTCCCAATTGCTTCATTTGCTCCCAAGAGTCAAGTGGCTTCTATAAGAAAATTACATGCGGTCAGAAAATTACAGGAGGCCTGCTTCTTAGGGAGTAATGATCCATTCATTTGATAACTTGCTAAGTGCTTACTCTTTCTACTCGTCATTTTTTCCTTCTTGGTTAGCACATCATGCAAATTGTGAAAAGAGACAGAGAAATGGAAACACTCGTAGGAAAACAGGCAAAAATAAGGACAAACAAGTAAGATACAAAATGTCTTTAAAAGTAAACTCAATATTTTTTAAAATTTTTATTGGAGTATAGGTGTTTCACAATGTTGTATTATTTTCTGCTATACAGCAAAGTGAATCAGCTATATGTATACATATATCCCCTCTTTTTTGGATTTCCTTCTCACTTAGGTCACCATAGAGGACTGAGTAGAGTTCCCTGTGCTATACAGTAGATTCTCATTAGTTATCTATTTTATACATAGTAGTGTATATATGTCAATCCCAATCTCCCAATTCATCCCACCACCACCCCGCTTCTCCTCTTGGTGTCCATATGTTTGTTCTCTACATCTACGTCTCTATTTCTGCTTTGCGAATATGTTCATCTGTACCATTTTTCTAGATTCCACATATATGCGTTAATATACGATATTTGTTTCCTGACCTACTTCTCTCTGTATGACAGTTTCTAGTTCCATCCACATCTCTAAAAATGGCACAATTTCATTCCTTCTTGTGGCTGAGTAATATTCTATTGTATATATACACCACATCTTCTTTAAAATAAACTTATTTTTAAAATTGCCTTTTATGAAAAACACTAGTGGAGAAATTTAAATGTACTAGTGCAGCCCCACAGACACTGATTTTCAGATGGTGACACCACATGGCCCCATCACTGGAATTGATTGACACCACTGGACATGACTGCTGGGGACATCCCAGGACAACTCCAAATAGGCACCTGGCTATGAGCAAATCCACCCTGCCTCCAGAGACTTTCGTAGGATTTCAACTCTGGTCTTTAAATGTGTGTATATAAGGAACACTGATCTGCAGGCTATTGTTTTATAGATGAATCTTTGCATTTAATTGTTTCAAGGTTGATCTTCTCATTGTTTGGCTGTTCTTGCCAGTTTCTGCTTTCTTCTTGGCCAGTTTTTAGTGTTCACCAGAACCTGGGGAGGTAGCAGTGGAAACCAAGGAGCTGCCCTGCTTTACCCTTTACTCCTGCTACAATGTGGTGATGAGAAGCCTGGAACTGAAAGCCAAGGAGACTTTCCACTACGAAATGCAAGATAAGCATAGGAACGGCCTCGTGTGCCTGGGGAATGTAGCCAGTTCTACTATGTCCAAAAAACACCCATGCCAGGCGATCTCGAGTTGTGAAAACTGGGAAGATTTTTACTGTGCTTAATGTATTATAATAGCCAGGATTTTAAATATGTCAGCTCTTTTTGGTGTGATTTAATACAGCTTACTTAAAAGGAAAAATAGAAAATCTATACGAACAGCTTTCAGCTGTCGGCTCTAATTTCCCATGACAGCCCATGACAAGGAACTCGCAACACTGTGGAACAGACTTGACTGGGTCAGAAAAGGGCTGATTGGAATTTGTGCTTCTTGTCTTTCTCCTCACTCTCTCTCAACATTCCTAAGAAACACGTCCAATTTTCAAGCCAAGCAGGATGGGAAATAAAGACATTTACACTGGATGGCATCTAAAAGTATTTTATACCAATTTCAACATTCTAGGAAAATAACTGTATGATATTCCAATATTAACAGAAGAAAGGAAACATTTCTTCAAAGATGCCTATCTGCTCATGCTCTATGTATTTCCTGTCTTGGATGAAAATTTTCCATTTTTCTCATGAAACCAATTAGTTAGAAACCTGGAAAGTCAGCCAACATTGCATTTTAATGAATTTCTCTATTTGCCTTTTGAGTTCTTAGGGAAGAAGAGAGTAGCACACAGAGAAATATTCACTCTCTAGGCTATAAGATCAGAAAAGCAAGCCCATGACCTAGTCACTGTTGAGTACCTAGCTCATTACCTGACACTACTATGATTACATAGCAGTCGCTTAATAGATTTTTTGCTGGGTGTTAAATGACTCTTTCCAATGAGTAAGTCACAGTTTTTCTGCCACTCCCCAATACTCAAGGCTCTACCAAAGATCTTTTTAAAGGCACCATAATTTTTATTCAAGAATACCATATTTTTATTCAATGGTACCATATTCAAGGTACCGCATTTTTATCCAATGCAACAGCAAAGTGCCTGACACACGATAGTCTGTTCATTATGACTACTTTGGTAAAACTAGTATCATTATCATTTTTATTATCTACATGAAACTTCAGAATAATCCTACAGCATGACTTGAGTTAAATACTGTCACATACCTCATTGAGAAGTTTTCTTGTTCATAAACTATAGGAACTGGGTGGTTTTGGGGTTTTTTGTTTTTTGTTTTTTTTTTTTTTTCAGTTTTTGTGCTGTCCAGGGAAAGATAAGTACTAAAGTATGCTACTTCATGGATTCAAATTTCTCTAGAGCTTTTTTCTTTTTTTAAGATTTTTTAAACCTATTTATTTATTTATTTATTTTTGGCCTTGTTGGGTCTTCGTTGCTGTGCGCAGGCTTTCTCTAGTTGTGGAGAGCAGGGGCTTGTGCTGTGTAGGCTTCTCATTGCAGTGGCTTCTCTTGTTGCAGAGCACAGGCTATAGGTGAGCGGACTTTGGTAGTTGTGGCACATGGTCTCAGTAATTGTGGCACGCAGGCTCTAGAGCGCAGGCTCAGCAGCTGTGGCACATGGACTTCATTGCTCCGTGGCACGTGGGGTCTCCCTGGACCAGGAACCGAACCTGTGCCCCCTGCACTGGTAGGTGGATTCTTAACCACTGCGCCACCAGGGACGTCCTAGAGCTTTCTTAAGTAGTCTATACGATGCTTTAGTGGTATCACAAACTAGCTGTAATTTTCCCAAAGTCAAACAGCCTGTCAGTGACCACAAAATACAACGGAGAAAATAGCATACATCAATATGAATTTTCATTGCAATAAATGTAGAGCGTGTGGAGAGACAAGATCAGATGCTTTACTAGAAGTTTCCATGCCCCACACATGGACTTTTCACCTTGTGGCATGGTTAAAAGGATACACACAAGTTTAAGAAGCTCAGCAGAGATGCATTTACTTCGAGCACCAAGGGTAGCTAAAAAGGAAATGGGTTGTTCCCCTCAGAGAACTTGAGATTAATACAGAAAACATAGAGGTAGAACCACTTGCATGAATGGTACGTAAGAAATGCATCACCAAACACGAGCAGTAGATGAAAACTTGAAAGGAAAGGATAGTAGAGTGCTTCAGGCCACTACTCTTAATTAAATAACTGAACTTCAATGGTTTGAGCTAATTTAAAATCAATAGCAATTGGCACGTGTATCTAGGTTCTGAAAATCAGAGGCGGGATGGCACACATCTCATTTTCTCTCCCCCTCCACTCCCAAGTCCCACTGACAGGAAGATGAGCCCCGGTCAGCTCACCAACTCATGTGCTTTCAGCCAGCACCCGAATAATTCTGAATGGTCCTCAAATTTATGTTTGATGTCTCTCCTTCCAGCCCCAGTTCCATTAAATGCATATTTCCTTTTGGATGTTTCATGATGACCTTATACCATCATAAGCAAATCCTATACTCAGTCGTTTTTGTTTTTTTTTTTTAATTTAGGTTAAATCTTAAGCATGTGTAGCTTCTGAACCAGCCTATAATTTGTGTTCTGATTAAATAGCTGGCCAGCTGCATTAATTGAGGCCTTTTTGTTAAATTTTATAGTGTCAAAGTCCCCTAAACATGTCTACAAGTGTATTCATCCTTTCATCTTACACTTCATCTTTTCGAAATCACCCTCTTACCAGCAAGAATATCATAAGCTTCTTGCTTCCTAAAGTTTGCGATTCTGGTCTCATCTTCAACTCCTCCTCATCCCTGGGGACGGAGGATGGAGGGTTGGGGGAAGAAATCCATGTCCTCTACAGTCTACAAGTTCACAGAGGCTGGGCTAGCAAGCATCTAGTGTGGCCTGAACATTCCCTACAGAAGGCCCTTGGGTTGCACCAGAGATGAGAGAGGGTAAAGATGGAAGCCTTGGCTGCTCTCTAACCCCACACATGCCTGCATCCCACCCTTCAAAGGCATAAGGATTCATTCAATCCTACTTTCAACTCAGAAATAGTAATTGAGCAGCTACAAGTGCCAAATACTGCTTTGTTTTGGATGATGGAGATGAAGTGGGGAACAAAACCTGCCCTCATGAGGCTTGCATTCTAGAGGGATCTGTTTCTTGGGAGTGAGAAAAAGGAGTCCAAATAACAGACCTTACAGTTGGGGTCCAATATATTTTTCAATCTTTCTAAAAGTTCTTAATTGCCAATCTCATTTCTAAGCCAAATGTCATTCCTTCTGTGCAAAATGGCGTGGCCACTCTGACCACCAAATACCAAGAGGCTTTCTGGACTATTCAAGCATGTTGTTGGCCAAAGAAAGCAGGCTGCTCCGAAGTGACATGGCAAAACACGTAGAGTAATTTTAATCAATTCTTTCAGCCAATTTTAAAGGTATTTATCACGAAGCAGCACAGTCTTGCTAAAATATTTCTTGAAACACAAAGAGCGCTTTGTTTCTAAACCTTCGAGAAATAAAGGGAGCACCCAGACACTGTGCCTGTTTTGTAAGTTAAAGTGAAAAAAGACGATGCTGAAACTCGTAGTTGATATCTCTTCAGAAGAGAAATTCATCAGCAAGGTAATAATTCCCAGTAGTTATACAAAGAAACCACAGTCTTCAGAAAAACCACATAACAGAGAATGGAATACTGGGAGCAGCCCACATAATTACTCATGATAGATAACTGTATTAAAAATTAAATATAAATTATTGTGGGCATTATAGTTTTGGCACCAGATGAAAAAAGTGCTTTATGTTACTTAAAAGTTTCAATAACTGCCCTAAATTTGGCTCCATCGAAAGTAAGCCTATCCTGAGTAAAATATAAGGCATTTGCTATTTGAAGCATTGCTTTCAATACAATCGTAAGTTTAAAAAGATCTCTTGAATTTTCTAAAAGTTTCTATATGGCACTGATCTTTCTTAAAAGTACTAAAAATGGAGACAAAGAGGTGAATTTTAAACAGGGCCTTAAGGAAGATTATTTTAGTATATGAAAATCTCTCACTGAAATGCAATAAAACACAAAAATCAATTCCAGATGATTTTTAATCTAAATATAAGAGGGGAAAAATAAATCTTTTAAAAAATATAAGAGAACGTCTTCATGACCTTGGAGCAGGCAAAGATTCCTTAAATAACACCAAAAAAAAAAAAAAAAACCCTAACCTTGAAAGGGAAAAAAGATGAATTAGATTATATTAAAATTAGGAATTTCTATTCATTACTACTAAGAGAAGGAAAAGGCAACCCACAGAGTGGGAAAAGATGCTTGCAATAAAAACTCCAACAAATAACGGATACCCAGAATAAATAAAGAATTCCTACAACTCAATGAGAAAAAGAAAGACAACCCAATAGAGAAATGAGCAAAAGACTTTAACATAGACTTCACATTACAAGATATCCAAATGGCCAATAAATTTATGGAAAGGAGCTCAACTTCATTAGCTGCTAGGGAAAGGTAAGTTAAAACCACAAGAAGATAACCTTCCTTTTCAATCCGTATGGCTGAAATTTAAAAGAAGGAGGCTAATACCAAATGGAGCAACTGGCATTTTCATATGCTGCTGGCAGGAGGGTCAATTGGTACAAACACTTTGTAAAACTGTTTGGCAGTATCTGCTAAGCAGAGCTTTTCAAAGTGTGGTCCCTGGACCAAGAGCATCAGCATCACCTGGAATTTTCAGAAGTACCATTTCTCAGGCCTCACCCCAGACCTGCTGAATCAGAAACACCAGGTGAGTCCCAGAGATCTGTGGTTGAACAAGCTCTCCTGGTAATCTGATTCATGTGAAATCTTGAGAACCACTGTGCTTAAGCTAAACGTAGGCTGACCCTGTAACCTAGAAAAGGTACTCTTAGATAGAGGTAACAGAAATATGTACAAATATCCCTCAAAAAACACATACAAGAATGTTCACAGCAGCACCACTTATAATAACCCAAAACTGGTAACTAGCTAAATGTCCATCATCAGTAAAATGGATAAATAAACTGTAATATGGTCACTCCTAGAAATCCATACAGCACTGCGGATGAGGAGGCTACAGTTTCATGCAACAACTGAGATGAATAAAAGAAACCAACACAAAGAATACATCCTGTATGTTTCCATTTACGTAAAGTACAAAAATAGGCAAAACCAAGCCTGCTGTTGTAAGTCAGGATAATGGTTATACTTGGGAGAGACCAGTGGGTAGAAAATGGACAGGAGCCGGAGGACGGTTTCTGGATGCAATTAAGGTTTTGTTTCTTGATCAAGGATTGGTCGCACTGGTGTTCAGATTTATGAAAATTCATTCAGTTTGTAATAGTCACTGTAGACTTGTAATATGGGTACGTTACTGTGTCTATACCCAAAGGTTTTTTTTAATGTGATTAAAACAATTACTTTCAAGTTGCACAGCTGAGAATTACTTCAGGTAGAATATTTGCATTGGAAAAAGTTTAGGACATTAAAGAATAATGAAGAACATGAAAAATAATATACCACTCTGGGGAAAAGTTATCAGAATGGTGGCAGGAGCGGGGTGGAGAGGAAGATGCAAGATCATACACCAGTGAAAGCTTCCCTGGATGGCTGCATCCAGGTGCTAAAAATGGTCCCTGGGGTCTGGTTGGGCCGTAGAAACCCACCAGTGTGTGTAGCTTATTGGTAAATCTAAGCTTTAATAATTAAAACACAAGCCCTACATTTCTACATCCCTTAACGCCATAGGAATTTTCAGTGGTCATAGTTGCATTAACCTACTCGTCAGTCAGGTTAAGCAGCCGTCAGAGCAGCAAAGTGAAAGTGGTCAAACACATGAACTGGTTGATGTTTGCTTCTCATTGAAGTTTCTTAATTTTTTACCAGCAGAGGTAGTGGATTTTAAAAAGACGATGAGTTTTCTCATCTCCATCACAGCAAAGCCTTCATTCCAACTCAAACTCTCTTTTGAGGAGTTTCTGGGCTCTGGTTTAGACATGGGTTCAGTCTGCTGTCTACCACCAGGGATGTTGACCTTGGCCAATTATGTCACTTAGGTAACTCAATATGAGCAACACACCTACACTTTATTCCTTTTTTAAAAAATGTTTTCTATTTTAGTTTTTATTTTTTTGAAAAGATAATTTGCTTGCATGGTTAGAAACTCAAAAATTACAAAGGGTTATATGGAAAAATGCCTCCCTTCTAATCACATCTCCCAGGATTGGTGGCAATCAATGTTACCAGTTTCTATGTTACTTTCCAGAGACTGAATATTTATTGGGAAAAAATCTATCACCATCATATCCTTCCCTTCTTTCCATACCATTGAAAGCATATTGAACTGCTCTGCATTTAACATTTAAATCCTCCAGCAGTCATCCACTGTATGAATGAATGAATGTACCACTACTTAACCATGCTAACAGACATTTATGTCTGTTAATCTTTGCTCACTGCAAAAGTGCTAAAACGGATTTTTTTCTACATATGTGTCTGTAAACATGTTTGTGTATACTGAGGATAAATTCCTTCTTAGTTCTCTTTATTTTTTGTTAAAATCTTCTGTTAAAAAAAATTCCAAACCTACAGAAAAATTGCAAGAATATCACATGAACTTCTAATATTTTGAAATAAATTTCTTCAGCATTGCAACCCACTAACCATTTTATACGGAGAAATATATCTTTCCATTGAATCCTAAGAAAGTAAGAGGACCTGTGTATTTGAAGGTGGTTTATAAACTAACTAAACTAAACTAAACTAGCAGCCTGTAGGAGGGCAAGAAATACAGAAGAGGGACGTTGAGAGTCCCAGCGACAGCCAACCTCATGTGGCTGTCCCCAGGTGTATATGATCTCTCAATGCTACAGACTAGGACGGAGGTAGCAAACTTTTCCTATAAAGGGCCAAATAGTAAATATTTTAGATTTTACAGTCCTTACAGGCTCAGCCACAATTATTCAACTCTGCTGTTGTAGCATGTAAGTTGTCATAGATAATATGTCAAATAGAGAAACATGCCTGTGACCTACAGTCATTCACAGAACTGTTTACAAAAACAGGCTGACTGCTGGATTTTGCCCACCTGCCATAGTTTGCCAACCTATCCTCTTAAAAGTGATATGAAAATTACTCTTTTTAAAGGAGATCAGCCTCTAGACACTCCAAATGTAGAAAACCATGTCCAGTTATCCAAAATCAATTGTAAACACTAGTTATTGGCCTTTGACCTCAGATAATTAGACTGTCATTCTCAGCATTAAACCAAGTTCCATTGTTTGTAAAGCATTTCAGGTTTGCACTGCTATCAAGTGTCTCTGTAAGGGACATCGGCACTGTCCCTCAGCAGTCCTGAATGTACCCACACAAGTGAGCAGAACTAGTGAGTACACCTGAAGGCAGGGACCCTTGAGCCTATAGGTTTGGGTATCAGCATGTATCAGCATGAAAACATATTATATCACTCCAGAGAGAAAATACTGTTTTGACATTTGGACCTTCACACAACGTCACAGAAAGTATAGCTGAGATATCCAAGTAACATGGTCCATATGATTTAAAATACAAAGATGTCTTCCAACCAGATTCATAAATGAAATTTTGTGGTTGATTTCTTTTAAGCCATGTAACTTTCCCTCTTGAATCAGATGTCTTATTTCATTAGGATATTATTTTCCTGGGGGTAAGGGACTGGCAGAATGTCTTTATTGAACCTAGAAATGTACAACAATAATAATTCAATGCTCAGCCAGGTAGTAGGTGCATCTCGCGTTTCTTCTCATCACTGCTTTTGTTTGTTTGGTTTTTGGTTTTGGGTTTCTTTGTTTTTTGGGTTTTTTTGGGTTTTTTGGCTGTGTCATGTGGCATGTGGGATCACAGTTCCCTGACCAGGGATTGAACCCACACCCCCTGCATTAGCAGTGCAGAGGCTTAACCACTGGACAGCCAGCGAAGTCCTTTATCACTGTTTCTGATCAACTTCATTCACACCCATGTTCTCACACTTCCCTTCTTTTCCATCCATGTGTTATGTTTCTGATCCTTTTCCTCTTATTTCAAACCAACAAAAAGTAAACAAGCTTTTAAAAGTTGAGGATAGCAAGACATCTATTGAAAAGGGGGCATTTAAGAAAATGTCTCTCACACAGCCTTTTGAGACAGTTCTTTGAGAGCAAGAACATATGCCCGGTATATTACAGATCAGAGCCCCTCTAACGATATAATAAACCCAAAATATCAGCTTATATTACCTATACTTCCAATATTTTCTTTTATGATTTAATCTCAGAATGTTTCTTTAATTGCTGTCTGCCGCTGGTTTGACATCAATGTCAATGAAAAGCAGCACAGTATGGCCATTATGCAATCAGATAGGGATAAGAAAATACTAGTACATAGGTCTGACGTAGAAAATGCAAATTTGATCATTATGATAGTAAATATATTTGTTGAGAGGCTGACAAATAACCAAGGCTTATTGATAATATCCTCTAATCCTCCTTTCTATCCTGAGGAAATATATAGAAACCGAAATAAGATAATACACTAAGTATAAAAATGAGAAAGCAGAGTGTCCCCTTGCTACATAATACCAGAACATTCTTTCATACCTACAACCTGTTTCCTCCTGTGTCAAGTGGAATGATACCGCCCACCTGCCAGCGCTGAGAGGAGCAAGTCAGAGACAGAGACACCATAGGGAAGCATCGTGACAATAGCCACGTGCCCTACAAACACGTGACACTATTGTCAATAACACAGCAGTAAATCCATGAGTCTGAAAAATCTCTCTCCCTAAAATGCCTTCATATTATCTGCAGGATCTAAAAGATCAGTGTATGAAAGTAGTGTTTTTAATTATGTGCTGTGGGTTAAAATCATCATACACACACTCAGATCCCATGGCTGACTACCCACAGCGCTTCTTTTGGTTTTGTTTTGGTTTTGTTTTTTTGGTAAGATGTTTTCTGTTATTGAACCAGGAAAGATTTCATTGTCCCTTGGTGGTTCACTTGTTAATTCCTAGATAGCTAGTTTTCCTTGGTGAGTTTCGATTCTCTTTCTCACAAAGACAATTGGATAGAAATAGAAAGTACCTAAGATGTGAGGAGCTGTCCGTCAATTGATGTGGAAGGTTCTAAAGGTGCAGCTCCTGCGATGTCAGGTGCCAGCAGGAATACGAGCTGAGGGCATTACTGCCACAGAACTAAACACCTTCCTTGTCTATGCTCTATCTCCAGCCCTAGCCTGTTGTTCCTGACATGCCGTTCCAGGAAGTACTGGCATCCTCCCAACATCTTGTATACAGTATACCTCACAAACCCAGAGTGGTTCATAGTCTGGGGCCAACAGTCCTGGGCTCCAACCCCTGGACCATCAAAAGTTTGGAGACCCCTAGAAGGCGCTCAGCATCCATAAGCTTCACTTCCTATAGTGGATAACCGTCACGCTTTGCACGCGCGCGCACACGCACGCACACACACACACACACACACACACACACCCCACAACGCATTTCTGAACACTCTGCCTGTGTTTATGGACATTTCTCCCTTATCAGTCTTACTTCTCCTGTGAATAAGCTAGAAACTCATGTTCTAACTTTCCTTGCAGCTGAAGTGTAGCATGCGATCTAGGACTGATGAATCAGATGCACCTTCAAGAGACTTGAGTGCAGTAGAAAGCAACTTAGGGAAGCGTAAACTCCTCACAGTTTTTGTCTTTCGTGAGGGAGACAAAGGAAGCGTTCAGCTTTGGGAAACATCAGCAAAAGAGGCCTCCAGAATCAGTGATAAAAACTGTGGTATCTGTGTCCTGTGAAGGTGGTCGAGTCCTCACAAAGACTCTCTACCCTTACAAGGGTCTGTGAGCTTCCCAATAACTCCTATATTAAGTTCTGCTTCTATTTCTGCACACTGGAGTATGTTCTTCTGTTTCCAACTAAGAATCCCAACAAATTCAGTTGCTCCATTTATCAAATGGAAATGATATGGTAGGTATCACAAAAATGCTGAGGATTACCTGGGACAGCTAGGTAACAACACCTGGGATACAGACAAAAAAGCATCCATCAAATGTTAGTTTTATTTTCTACATCTTTTCATAATCATATACTTTCATTACAGTATTTATTTACTTTCTATTAGCATGCTAGCTATGTATTCTTTTGCTATTCTTCTCATAGTTAACCTAACAATCACAACATGTTTCCTGATATATCACAGTCTAACATATAATTTTTATCATCCCAATCCTGCTAGAACTTTAGAACTGTTTAACTCCATTTACCACCCTTCCAACTTTTACTTCATTGTTATTACACATTTGTTCGGTACCTATTTTAAACTTCAGAGACGTTACAATTATTGCTTTGCACAATCAAGAATTATTTCGACTTAGCCCTATGCTTGTCTCTCCTAATATTATTCATTTCCTCCTGCATTTCCATATTGTCACGTAGAATCATTTTCCTTCTGCCTGGAGAAAATAAGTTTTTCTTTTAGCACAAACATGCCAGCAGTGAATTCTCTATGTTTTTATTTGTCTAAAAATATCTGCACTTTCATTGTTGGAAAATATTTGTAACTCTAGGTGATCAGTGATTGTCTTTCATCACTTTAAATTGTCCTCTGGATTCCATTGTTTCTCATAAATATCCAAAGATCAGTCTTACTCTGGCTCTTTTAAAGGTATTATGTCTTTTTTCTCTAGTTGTTTTTAAGATTTTCTATTTTACTTTGGTTTTCAGCACTTTTTTTTAAGCTCTTTATTGGAAAATAATTGCTCTACACTGTTGTGCCAGTTTTTTTTCTGTACACCAAAGTGAATCAGCTGTATTTATATATATCTCTCCATATGCCCTCCCTCCCGTGACTCCCTCCCACCCTCCTTATCCCAGCTCTCTAAGTCGTCACCCATCACCAAGTTGATCTCCCTATGTTATGCGCAACTTCCCACTAGCTATTTTACATTTGGTAGTGTATATACGTCAATGCTACTCTCTCACTTCCTCCCAGCTTCCCTTTCTCCCCTCACCCACCCCATGTCCTCAAGTCCATTCTCTACATCTCCATCTTTATTCTTGCCCTGCCACTGGGTTCATGAGAACCATTTTTTTTTAGATTCCATATACATGAGTTAGCATACAGTATTTGTTTTCTTCTTTCCGGCTTACTTCGTTCTGTATGATGGTCTCTAGGTCCATCCACTGCACTACAAATAACTCCATTTCATTCCTTTTTATGGCTGAGTAATATTCCATTGTCCATATGTGCCACATCTTCTCGATCCATTCATCTGTTGATGGGCATTTAGGTTGCTTCCATGTGCTTTTCAGCACTTTTAATATGATGTGCCTCTTGAAACTATGGTGTCACTTTGATAAAATTCTCAGCCATTATCACTTTGAAAATTTCTTTTGCCCTATTTTCTTCATGCATTCAGGGAATTCAATTAGGCATATATTGGATCTTTTTAACATATTACATATGGGTGTGACATGTCTAATTTTTATTAAATCTGAATTTGAATGCTATTGGCTTGCCTTCTAGTTCGCTGGTCCTGTGTTCTGCTATGTCTAATCCACTGCTGAGCTCCATATATTCTTAACTTCAGATATTGTATTTTCCCATTTTAGAATATCCACTTGATTTTTTATAGATTTCAATCCTTTGGTAAATTCTCCATCACTTTTATCCACTTTTTTTCTCTATTTTTGAACATATTAATCATAGCTATTTTTAAATCCTTGGCTGCTAATTCCAGGATTTGACCATTTGTAGGCCATCTTCTGTTATCTCCTTTTTCTTAATTATCAATAATATAGTCTTACCTTTGTGCATGTCTTATAATTTTAATTGTATAACAGACATTAAAAACTGCAGAGACTCCAGATGATTTTATCATTCACCAAAGAGAATTTCTCTTTCCTCTATAGTGTAAAGGACTGATCATTCAGTTTTAGTTTTAGTAAGACTCATAATATTCCTGCTTTCGCTTTACTTCTAGGGCATGGACATCCTAGCTTTTTACTGAGATTCTTATTGGGCCTTTGTCTCCTTGGCCCTGAAAGATTCTGAGTGTTTCAGTTTCACCCTTTGGAAGTTTTCAATTTAGCTCTCTGTCCTCCTACTCAATGGGGCCTCAAAGTTTGAAGATGTCTTACTAGGGAGACTAGCCAAGTGTTTGCTGCAAGCCCTCTCCTTCTGGGGAAGGGTCTTTGTTTCTCACCCCATATCCAGAAGTGGCAAATGACTACAGAGGGGCGAGGAATAGCTGATGATTGCCAGCTCACCCTAGGATTCTCTCCTTGGAAGTTTAGTTTATCTAGACCTCACTGCTTTTCTAGCTTCCTGGTGCCTATAAAAATAGGCCTTTTGTAAATTTATAAATTATTTCTTTCTCTCTAATTGTTGCAGCAAGAGTGTTGGCCAAGACCTTCTACATTCTACTTAGGAGAAGAAGTCCCCTTTCCTCCTTTGTAACAGATGATGTAATTGGTGACTTGATGTTTGTTAAAAGCCCCCAAATTTTTCATTAATAACAGAAGAAACTAGAACAAAAGGAGAGCACTAACAGCTTGATTGTTAGAAATTACGGAAATTTTACATTGTGTTTATTTCATTCTCAGGTTCAAAGAACATTTCACTTTATAAAAGAACCACATCTTATAGACAGACCAAGTTGACAGAATTTAAATCACAATGTCTAGTTCGGATTCATTTTAATCATTCCACTTGTATATACCACAAATTAAAATAAGGTGATCGTGACAGAGGAGAACCATTTTGCCTATTAGTTTCATCCTTGTGATTAAGACATGTTTGTAATAAATTATTTGGTTTTTGTTAGGATAACATTGAATCATATTCCCCTACCTCCAGTCAAAATAAGCTTCCTACTGATATAACAGAGAAAGGACCAGTTATGAAAAAGACTGGAAAGCAGCCATATTTGTATAGAGTGCTCCTATTTATAAAAAGGTGCTGGATATGATTATTGCAAAATCTGCCTCCAAGCAACTCCATGTACCAACTGCTGCTTTGAGGAAGACAGGAAGATAAGAAATTACATCACATGCTGTATATAAAGCTAATGAATGTCGCATATGACTATTCACAATAGCCAAGACATGGAAACAACCTAAATGTACATCGACAGAGGAATGAATAAAGAAGATGTGGTACATATACACAATGGAATACTACTTAGCCATAACCAAGAAAGAAACAATGCCATTTGCAGCAACATGGATGAAACTGGAGATTATCATACTAAGTGCGGTAAGTCAGAAAGAGAAAGACAAATACCATATGATACCACTTACATGTGGGATCTAAAATATGACACAAATCACCCTCTCTATGAAACAAAAGTAGAATCTGGGACATAGAAAATAGACTGGTGGTTGCTAAGAGGGAGGGGGTGGGAGAAGGATGGATTGGGAGTTTGGGATTAGCAGATGCAAACTGGTATATACAGAATGGATAAACAACAAGGTCCTACTGTAGAGCACAGGGAACTATATTCAATATCCTGTGATAAACACTAATGGAAAAGAATATGAAAAAGAATGTAGATTTGTGTATAACTGAGTCGCTTTGCTGTACAGCAGAAATTAACACAACACTGTAAATCAACTATACTTCAACTAAAGAAAAAAAAGAAATGTGAGTGCTGAGAATCCACTAAGCACTAGGGAAAAGACTGACTTCTTACATGCTCCTGCCAGCCCTTTATTCTAGGAGTTCAATGACCCTGGGGAGTCCATCAGTGGTTCTTCTGGTATAAAAATGTGAAAGGGCCTTATCATACGTAGGTCATGGACTAGATGATATTTGTCCTAATTTCCAACTCCTTTCCATCTCCATGGCTACTCACCCTTTACACAACCACCGAACCGATGTCTTCTTTTGCCATAAAGTGCAGAGACGTATCACTTTGCAGGTACACCACCTTCACCTTCCGAGATTCATCACTGCCCTTCTGCCCCACCCTACCATGATGCTAACGTACCTTTAATTTTAGAGACTTGCAAGGATAGTAGGATGACAAGTAAGAAGAGAGGCATTTTCAGACCTCTCTATCCTAACAGGGAGGCACAGCTCACCTTACCTAATGCACAGGGCCAATCCTGGTCAGAGCAATTGAGCAAGTGGATGGTTCTTCTCACAGGAGGGGCTGGGAGCACAGTGGTATCATTAGTCGTTCACCATTTCCAGCCCGTTCTTTGGATGTGCCATCTCTATCTTGTCATAGCAGGTGAAAAATTTAAAGGTCATTTTTATTTTTCCAATCAACAGCTTGATATGATCCAATAAAAATGCAATTTCTTTAATGCACAGGCTAATGCATTGGCAAATTGAGGTCTAGGGCTCCCACGCCCGGCACACACACAGATAACCTCTTCCCTGAAACAAACCTTGCCTTCCAGCAAAAGGTATGAATTATTTGTCCGAACAATCTCCCACTCTTAGCTTAATACAAAAAGCTCTGTCAGTGTTGAAATTCAGGTGGGGCCCACCAAATCTAAGGCTGTATAGTTTGGGAGAGGGGGAAGCAAATGCCTGGTATGATGAGAGATCAAATGAAATCAAAACACTCTACCGTGCCAAGCATTTTCCAGCAGCCAAATACCAATACTAGGTCAAGCTAGATGGCTTAGACTTAAGTCAAAGAGATACTGCTTAAAGATCTTTCAACATTGTTCCTTCATGGTCTGCTTTCTTATACTTTCTGCTTTTGAAAAGTTTCAGGGGCTTGAAATGTGTGAATAGGTTCTTCAATATTTTATTCTGACATGAATATATTTATGACATAGTAGAGATAGTGCATTTTTTTCAAGACACAGTATCTATACTTTTTAAAATGTTCATGACAGATGGTGCATTTGGTACATTTTTGTTCATACAAGTGACTCACCAAACTACTGAGATGATGACTAAATGACCGCCCATTTCTTCTTTAAGCCCAGCTCTGACTGGGTACTCCACCCCTTCCCAGGTACCCAGAACCCGCTTAATCTCACTCAACAAAAAGTTCAGTGGAACCAAGAATGTTTTTATCTGTCATCCAACACATAAGCCTGACTCCTATCCTTCATGTCAACCTTTAGCCATATCCGAGAACATTATCCACCTTTTGACACCGTTTCCTGTACAAAGCACCTAAAATAGACGACCTCCTGCCAGTTCTCAGTGTTAAAATTCTTATCCAAGTTGCATCAATTTGTTGATTCTTTTGTCTCTGACTCAATAACTCACAGATTCAGAGAGACCATGAGTAAAATCAGGTTCCCCCCACAAACATAACTACACACAGAAAAATCCTGCATGACACAGTCTATGAGATGGATATTAGTCTTGACTCCTTAATCTAGCTTCAAAAAAAGAATTCACCATGAAATAACAAAGGCCAACTTTGCAGATCAGCACAATTTTATAAAGCACTTTTGCAATCATCTCACTTGATCCTCACAAGAACTCTATGAAGTCGACAAAGTAGGCATTATCTTTATTTTAAAGATTATGAAGTTAGGACCAGGAGAGGTTAATTACCTCCCCAACAGCCCCCTGCTAGAAAGTAGCAGAGTCCCAACAGTGTCGTGGTTCCAACACAACACACAGCCTCAGAAAACCGCGATTAATTTCGTCTTAGCGCAAAGTACAGGACTTATTAGAGCATTATTACCAGCTATCATTGAGATAAATGTATCTTTTGAAATTAAGCTTTCTGAATGTGGTGCCAAGTTATTACAAAGCTCCAGCTCCTTCCAATGGTGGTTCACCCTGCTGTGCTTAAACTTCTCTCTCTTTCCACAGGTTCACAGGGCTCTTCTTCATCGGTTTGCATTGTACATTTCACAAATATCTGATCATGTTAGAATGGTTGGGTGGCTCTCCTTTAATGTTCAGTCAGTGACATGAGACTATCCCGACTGTCATAAGTGACTTCTCCGCAGGATCGACCCTGCAATTACACAACGACCTTCCCTCATTCTATTGGATCCTGTCTTTATTTTACAGTTTTGTATTTTGTTCATCATGGATTTTTATACTAACTTTTATTTTTTTAAAGATTGCACTACAATGTCATTTGTCTTGATTACTCAGCTTTTTGGTGTCCCCTTAAATTTCAAGCCAGAGCCAAGTGCCTCACTTGTCTCACCCAAGCCCCAGTCCTGTTCATTTGAAATCCTTTTTCCTCTGGGCAAAAGCAGATAAGTATTCTGGGGTTACATAGATCTTGACCTTGGTCAAATTACTTAAATACTTTGATCCTCCATTACTCATCATAATCTTGGGCTCATGAGAGTATTTAAGTCATGGGATTGTTTAAAAGATGTTCCTGAAATGTCTGGCATATAGTAAACATAGAAAAAAATGATAAACCTCGTTAAAATTATTACCATTTTTTCCTTGTTAATTTTTAAAGTCTGTAATGTAGTAAAATACACATAACATCAAATTTACCATCTTAACCATTTCTAAATGAACTAGTCAGTAGTATTCAATATAAGCAGTCTCCAGAACTCTTTTCATCTTAAAAGGCCGAAACTCGGTATTCATTAAACAATTTCCCATCACTCCTCCCCAAGCTCCTGGCAACCACCAATCTACTTTCTGTTCATATGAAATTGACTACTCTGGGTACCTCATTTAAGTGGAATCATACAATATCTGTTCTTTTGTGTCTGCCTTATTTCACTTAGCATAATGCCTTCAGGGTTCATCATGTTGTAGCCTAATGCCAGAATTCCTTTCCTTTTTAAGACTGAATAATATTCCATTTTATATATAGACCACATTTTGTTCATCCATTTATCCATCGATGGACATTTGGATTAAGTTCACCTTTTACCTGTTTTGAATGATGCTGCTATGAATGTGATGAAAAAAAATTACTATAATTTTTATTCTTGTCTTTATATTCTCTCAACTATATCTGACAGTGCACAGAATGAGGGCTTGTCAACAGAGTGAATGATAAAACCATCCTGGAATCATTCTGACACAAACTTGGTACTAGTCCAGCTTCAGAGAGTTGCAACCTGCAGGACTTAAAAATAGTAACTTTTTGTCATTTATTGATTGAGGCTAAAGTGTGAATTCCAGACTGATTCCACCAATGAGTGGAGAGCATAGACTAAATCAGTACTTAGAATTCCTCTGTCAAATGGAGATGCATCCATGGGTATTCCACTGAATCTGTCAGCCAACATCTGATAGTAACTTTGGCAAAAACTGCATGATGTTCAAAAGAATTGTCCCTGATATTCTGCATTTGTATTAAACCGACACCGTCTGAATAATGGATGAATCCTAGGGAAAATTTTTTATGATGTTATTGTCAAAACATAGATTCTTTCAGCTACGTTATGAGGGCATTAATAAATGATAAGACTTAGAATGCTCATCTTTTTTCTTTCATTCAAATATATTTTCTTTCATTCAAAGATACTGAGCGCCTAGGAGGAACCAGGCATCCAGCTGGGTACTAGATAACCAAGATGAGCCAATCACAGTCTACAGAGAAACATACACATAGAGAGAGCAATTTAACAGCTTAACATTCTCCCACTTAGGGCCACCCTCCAGGACAACCGCCAGAGAAAAACCTGCACAGAGTATCTTGGGAGCCTGTCACAGTGGGTCCTCAGTGTTTTCTCTCCAATGGTCTTCAGCAAGTTTGACAGCCATTTCTTCTGATTATCAGCTGGGGATGAGTCAGTTTTATGGTGTGCAGTCTAGTCAGGGTTCTCCAGAAGAACAGAACAAAACGGGATATACAGAAAGAGAAAGAGAACAATTTTTTTTGAGGAATTGGCTGATGTGATTGTGGGGGCTGGCAAATCCAAAATCAAGTAGGGCAGGTGGGCAGGCTGAAGATTCAGGTAAGAGTTGATGTTGCAGTCCTGAGTTCAAAATCTGCAGGGAAGGCAAACAGCCTGAAACTCAAGCAGGATCTCTGTGTTACAATCTGGAGAAAGACCGAATTCCTTCTTCTTCAGGAAACCTCAGACTTTGCTCTTAAGGCCTTCAACTAATTGGATGAGGCTCACCCACATTATGGAGGGTAATCAGCTTTACACAAAGCCAACTGATTTAAATGTTAATCTCACCTAAAACAAACCTTTACAGTGACATCAAGACTGGTGTCTGACCAGACAGTTGGGCTCCATCGCCCAGCCAAGATCACACACAAAGTTAATTATCACAGTATATCTCTTTTTAAAAAAAAACTCAATAATTAGAAAACAAAATATTCAGTTAAAAAATGATCAAAAGATTTGAACACACAATTCACCCACAAATACATACAAGGGGAAAAGAATCATACGAAAAGATGTATAGCATCATTAGGTAAATGAAAATTTAAAGGCATTTTTAAGTCCAGTTTTTAAAAATCTCACTTCAACTTTAGTTCATCTGAAGTGGACTGAAACTTGCCATGTGAGGTGACCCATGCATCTACAGATGCCTCATTTTCTTGATTCAGCTAAGGCTTTAACATGACCCCAGCAATTAAACACTGTTTAGCAGCAAAGTGTTAATACTTGATTTCCACTTTTGCCATCCTCTACAAAACCAACATCTTCCTCTTTTGTATTTTAGTTTCATTATTTGTGCAACAGCAAACTTTTTCTGTAAAAAGCCAGACAATAAATGTTTTAGGTTTTGTGGGCCAGAAGATCACTGTTGCAAATACTCACCTCTGCCCTTTCACTGTAACAGGAAGGCAGCCATAGACAAAGCATAAACAAGCATGGCAGTGTTCCAATAAAACTTTATTTACAAAACTAGGCCATGGGCTAAGTTTGGCCTGCTGGCTTTTATATGCTGATCCTTATGCTACACAACAATGGGGAAGCTGGGACAAAGTGAGACAGTAGCATTAACGTATATACACTACCAAATGTAAAACAGATAGCTAGTGGGAAGCTGCTGCATAGCACAGGGAGATCAACTGCATGATAGGTGATGACCTAAAGAGGCGGGATAGGGAGGGTGAGAGGGAGGCTCAAGAGGGAGGGGATATGGGGATATATGTATACATACAGCTGATTCACTTCATTGTACAGTAGAAACTGGCACAACAGTGTAAAGCAGTTATACTCCAATAAAGAGCTGGAAGAAAAAAAAAAAAAACAGCCCATTCTGTTTTACTTCCTGACATTAGAAATTCAGAGTGACGAGGATGGAAGATGCCTTAGAGGACTGGGACGGGGAGGTTGGGGGGGAGTCGAGGGAGGGAGGGAATACGGGGATATGTGTATAAAAACAGATGATTGAACTTGGTGTACCCCCCAAAAAATAATAAATAAATAAATAAAATTATAAAAAAATAAATAAATAAAAGATATTTAAACTTAAAAAAAAAGAAATTCAGAGTGAAATGATGTCTTGTGTTTGCAAAATGCCTGATTATTGTCAAATTAATTGTAGGGAAACATTTTGGAAAGAAGATGTAGTCAACCGAAAACAAAACAAAACAAAACAGAATCAGAGTTCTCTTCTCAGCACCCGTGATGTCATAATATAATAAGAAATATATATTTTGGTCTCTATGTCCAGCTCCTAGTCAGAGCTCCTAAAACCTTTGTGGTTTCCTGAGCAATATGGATGCTAGGAACATCTTTTTTTCTAATATTTGGTCTTTGATTCTGATTTCCTGATGTAGAGCTCCTAAATCCCTTGGAATTTACGGAGTGATAGAAGCATCTCTTGTTCTAATGAGGCAGCTCTTGGTGGACTCCTGGATGGCGTCAAGATGAAGGTCGGTTGCCAGAAAAACCAAGCCGGGATGAGAGGCATGGAACTTTCAGCCCCGCCTCGCCACACTCCAGGACTGAGTTAGTAATTGATCATGCCTAGGTGATGAAGGCTTCATGAAAATCCCTGAACGATGGGGTTCCCAGAGCTCCTAGGCTGGTGAACGTCCACATGCCAGGAGGGTGATGTGCGTGGACAGGGCATGGAAGTTTCACACCCCTTTCCACATGCCTTGCCCTAAGCATCTCTTTCACCTCGCTGTTCCTGAGTTGTATCCTTTTATAATAAATCAGTAATCTGGCAAGTAATCGATTTTTCAGAGTTCTGTGAGATTTTCTAGCAAATTATCAAGCCTGAGAAGGGGGTCATGGGAACCTCTGACTTATAGCTAGTTGGTTAGAAGCACAAGTGACAACCTGAACTTGCAATTGGCATTTGAAGTTGGGGGGGGGCAGTCTTATGGAATCTGAATTAAATTGTAGGACACCCAGCTAGTATTGGAGAATTAGTCAGTATGCGGAAAAGACACACACACACACACACACACACAAATTTGGTGGCCAGAAGTGAAGTGTGAGAGGAAAGGAAAACAGTTTTCCCTCGACAGCACCATCCCACATGGAAACTCTCAGTGACATCACTAACAGGTCCTAAGTGCCTGGCACAGAAGAGATGGTCAAATAAAGTTGAATATTATTATTATTAAGACTACATAAGTAAAGTGTGTGTAACTGAAGTTCTTATAACTTCCATTACTAAAGCAAGATACAGGATATTTTTTAATCGACCTCATGTCATAGGTTATGGAACTCAAATTGCCAACTTTCTTTTCAGGGTATGAAGCTGAGGCCTGGATGATTAGAAATAGTCCCAGGTGCCAGGAATTAGACATAAGAGGAGGAAATTGTAAAATCATGTTTGGAAACCATTGCCAAGTGTAGGCATGTTTTAGGTGTCTTTCACAGCTATTAGAGTTTCTTTGTTTTTGGTTTTCGTTTTTGAATGAAATGGCACACAAGTTTCTTGTGGATTTAGGCTATTTTGCCTAATGACAATGAATTTTATTGCAGTAACTTGAGACTCTAATTCATCCCTTAACTTCAAATCTCTCCTGGTTCACTTAGAAGTTTCTAATGTGGAGGCAACAACATTTTAATGGAAAGGGCATGCCCTGAGGAGCCAAAGAGATTTAGGTTCAAATCCTCCCCTTTCATTATTTGCCTGCTGTTTGCCTCTGGGGTAGTTATTTGACCTCTCTGAGTCTCAGTTCACTCACCTATGATGTGTGAATAATGATACTTACCACACAGAGATTTCTGAGTGTTATGAATTGAACTGTGTCCCCACAAAAGATATATTGAATTCTTAAGCCCCCGTACTTGCTATGTGACCTTATTTGGAGATAGGGTCTTTACAGAGGAAATTGAGATAAGACGAGGTCATTAGGGTGGATTCTAACCCAATATAACTGATGTCCTATGAAAAAGGAAAATTTGGACACAGAGGTAGATACACAGAGGGAAGATGATGTGGAGATGGAGACAGAGATTGGAATTATGTTGCCATAAACCAAGGAAAGTTAGGGGCTACCAGAAGAGGCCAGGAAGCATCCTCCCTTAGAGACTTTAGAGGGAGCACAGCCCTGCTCGCATCTTGGTTTTAGACTCCTGGCCTCTAGAACTGAGAGACAGTAAACTTCTGTTGTTCTAAACCACTCAGCTTGTAGTACTCTGTTAAGGGAGACCTAGAGCAAACAATTACATTTAGAATTCAATATGATAATAGAAAGAAAACGCATAGCTCAATGCCTGATCTCTAATAGATGCTCAAAAGCTTTGTTGAAGAAATAAATGTTCTTTTAAAAGTCCAGTTCCCATATCGGACCTCTACTATATTCTGTACAAGGATACTTAGCATATGTTCTCATTTATAATTCTTACAACTACAAATTCTTACAATAACCCTATATGATGTGGGGACTGATCAGTCTTGCCCACTTTAGAGATGAAGGAATTATAGCCTTACGAGGTTAAGTAAGTTGCCCAAGGTGAACAGCTAGGAAGTGGATGCTGTGTGTCACCAACTCATTTAGAGTTAAGTCGCCTGAAGATGGGGTGCCCTGGCTATAACAGTGTCACTAGAGGAATCAAGTAGTCAGAGTTGTATAAAAGCCTTTTCCATAGGAAAATGTGATCTAAGGGCTCCATGCTATTCTGAAGAACATTCCATGCACCTTCAGTGACATACTTTAACCACAGACTCCTATATAATTTAATTCCACTAAAAGGATAAGTCATTGGAAAGGAGATATATGATGGTCATGGAGATGTGCTTCCTACCCAGACCTTCCTTCAAAGAAGGGCTTGTTGCCCCAGCTGTCAACTCCTTCAGAGTTGTCTGAGCTACGGAAAAACCCTGCACAAGGTCACGGCCTTCCAGAGCAGTCTATACCCAAGGACTGAGCAAGAGAACAGGCGTTTCAGGCCAAAGCCGGCTCCTCTAACCACACTACTCACTCTAGAGCTCCCCCAGCAGGTTGGGCAGAGGTACTGTCAGGCCTGTACCATGGGTGGGTGTCTCCTGCCCAGTCTGCTTCTCCACTGTTCCTTTTACCTGCTGTTCCTTAAAAATATGCTACACACCAAATCCCACCTCCAAATCTGCTTCCAGAAGACTCGCTAGGCTTTGCATCTAACTTTGGCAGACAAGGAATGATGTTGACCCAGATATGAAGCTGATAGAATATCCAGGGAAAGGAAAGATCCTGGTATCCATGCCCTTGTAACTTGAGTTGAGAGGAGGAAATGCAATGAGTTGTGGATGCAGGGCTAAAGTGTATGTAAAAAATCTCCACCACAGTCATGGACAGATTTGTGGTGCTATTGACTTAAAATGCAGAGAAAGAATCACCATAAAATAACAGCAAAATGCAAGCATTCATCTCCCCAGGAGGAGTCAGAAAGTGTCCCTCTGCTGGCTGTGACATCAAATCCCCAAGGCCAGACAAATGTATTTTTTAAAGGAACGTGCAATAGGAACATTGAAACCTGATATTTCAAATCATACAATCAATTCCAAAATACCTACATGCTGGGCTAAGAAAAGCCCACCCAACCGCACTTCAGACTCTTACAGTTCTGGGGGAGAAAAAAGATACAAAGAAGTCCTGTGATTTGTGCACAAAGCCCCTTGACTAGTAGTAATTGTTTCATAAATATTTTTTTTCACATTTCCACCAAATCAAGGTCAAATGGAGCTAAGCAAAAGGGGAGGGGGGGGAGGGATAAATTGTTCCATGAAAATTTTTGAGCTGATTAAAAATTTACAGAGAGAGGAATCCATTCCAAGCACAGTCATGCCATATCTCCTGCATAAAGGGAGCCTGGTTACTTAACGCTAAACCCTGCCTTTCGGGCTATCTGATTATCACTTATCAGGGACCATTAGAGTCTGATAATAGCAACCAATCCCTTGTTTGGTCAGCCCTAATTTCCTTAAAGACAAATCCCCTGCTTTGGCATGCAACTCTTCTCCTTGTCCACCCAATGGCGTAATGCAAGGAATAAATATATCCTTTAAGATCTGGCACCAAAAGGCAAGGTTCCTCCTGAGTATCCACAAACTTACCTTTCCAAGTTCCTGTCACCCAGCGGTAGTGTCTTCCTGCCCCAGACTTTTCAACAGAGAAATGAAGTGGCATGCAGTATGTATTATGATAATTACAAAATATGTTGAATGCAAGTCAACAAGAATGTAGAAATCTTTTAGCCCAGCCTCTTCCTTTTATGAGTCAGAAAACAGAAGCCCATAGCCTCATAGGGAAGTAGAGGTCAAGTCTAGATATCTGATTCCCAAGCCAGGCTTATTTCCACTAAGACAAGTCACGGCCCACATCAGATCAAGTTTTCTACAATATGACATAGGTGGAAAACACACTCTTCAACCTGATTCATTCCATAAATGTCATCTTACCTTTGTCATTGTGTGCCTTATGGCATTTATAGACATTTTAAAGAGAATTCTGACTAACTGGGATCCATCACCAAAGAATAATGGCTAATAATTTCCCCTTTGAAATGAAAAGTCCATGGCTATTGACCTCTGGTTTAAAAATGCAGTCTTTCCCTAGTTTCCCCAAAGGAAAAAACAAGATATGGAAAAGAAGATATAGAAAAGGGAGGACCCCACAAGAAGACCAAAGCTATGATTGGCAGGCAAACTATTGTCAGAATATGGAAGGAGATGTGCTAATATCATAGGGAAAGCCAACAGCTGCCCCACTGGAGCTCAGTTCCTCATTCTGCTTCTACACTCTTAAACCGAGTTCTATATGCAAGAGAAAGCAGCTCACCATCCCCACTTCATGTGGATGCTGGTTTTTAGGTAGGTATAAGCCCTTCAGAGCCTCACTTTATTCTGAAAAAGGAAACTAAGCAAACGACTTGGAGGGGGGCAGAAAAGGGGTGACAAGTGAGGGTGCCTTCACGCTGGGAGGGGCAGCGCCAAGTGCTGAGATGAGAACTTCAGTAGCAGGAGATGTGCGCGTCATATTTTTTCATAGTTTCTGCCAGTCCAGAGTATTAGGAAAGCAAATGATAAAGAGAGGATCCCACTTAGCAAAGATCTGAGAGAAAGAACCAAAATCTGGAGTGCAAATTAAGTGGACCAAATCCAAAGTGTTGCTGGTGAGACCAGGAAGAATGTCAAGACACCAGCAACACTGGCCATCTGAAATCAAATATCTGCTTCATGTCTGGTAAAGGCAGACTGGATCATGTAGAAAACTGAGACTGTGATGAAGAGAAAGCTGGGCGTTGGGGAAGCATGCAAAGAGATAAGGAGATAAAAATGAGGAGCAAGAAGATGGCAGATCCCCAGAACCGACTCTGCCAACTTAAATACCATGAATTCTCAAGGAGGTTATTTCAGCCAGAAAGGCTGAAAAGAAAGTTTAGATTTAAAATAATTTACAAAATGCATTAGAGTTCAAAAAACACCTGAGCATGTGGGGGGAAAGCGTTTATTCACCACGTTCCAACCTAAATTGATGACAGCAGCCGCCGTCAACACACGTTCTGACAACTCTTAAATCACATAAATGGAGAAAAAGAACATATAAGTATTCTGGCAGAGGGGGAAGAAAAGGCGAGGGAGGGGAGAAAAAGAAATAATGTACAGCAGAACGAAAGTTAAAGCAGCTTCAGGTATCCCTTCCATAACACTGAAAACACACACAAAAAAGAAATGTAACTACAATTTTGCCTAAATTTAAACTGAAAAAAAAGATTGAGACATACACCACATAATCAAGAAATGACTCAAAAAAAGAAACAAGATTTTGTGACCCAAAAGGGCTGGTGGTGAACAATGACATTCATTAAAGATGATCCAAGTTAAGATCATAAAAATGCTGATCAAACTAAATGCAAATGGAAAATGCCTCTTAAAAATAAGGAATAGTAAAAAAAAATACTCACTGAATAACAATAATGTGAATCTAAAAACACAGGTTACATTTTTTAAATCTCAGAAATGGGAAAGGGAAGTAAAACACATTAAACTTCTTACTTGATATATAAAGCTTTTTTAAAAATAATCTCAGTCTTACTTTCGATTATTACAGAAATACATATTTTAAATTTTTTTAACTTAAAGAGCCATGAGTAAAGTTAAAACTAGAATACATCAGCTCAAAATCACAGGAGAATATAAAGGTAAAAAATAAGAATGGAAAAAGAACTCAAAAAAAAATTAGAAAGAAGAAAAAAACTTTTCAAAAAAACCAATAAGTATCATGCCAAAAATAAATAAAAGCATTCAAAGATGATCAGATTGGATTTAAAAAAACCAAACGTATTCTGCTCTCAAGAGATATGCTGAAATAAAGTGACCAAGAAAAGTTAAAAGAAAAGGGAGAGCAGAAAGATTTATTACACAAATTTTTAAGGTAGATTTTAAAAAGCAGGAAACTATGGAAATTATTTATGACAGAGTTTAATTCTAAGTGGAATATTAAACAGTACAAGGACTAGAATTTTACATCAATAAAAATGAAATCCAAAATGAATACACAACAGTAATAAATATTTGTTGACTACCATAGCATCATAATGTAAAGCAAAAATAATTAGAAATGAGAGATAATATTTAAGCAAAAGAGGAAGCCACTACATAGAAATTAATAAGCACTCTCTTAACACGTGAATAAAAAATTAAAACAAACCAAATGGACCTTTTTAAAATGAGTAATATTTTAAAACTATCAAAACTTTTGAGATAGGATCAAATACTTCTTATAGGAAAGTTTACATTTAAATTCTCTTAGTATTAAAAAAAAGAATAAATTAAAATAACTAAGCCCTCAGTGAAAAAACCAAGCATATCTATAAGAGGTAGAAAAATGTTTAATATTAATTTTGTTATACAAACTGTAGAATTAATAGGTAAATCCTGAAAATGATTTTTTGGAAAACATAAACAAATACACTCATATTTCTAGTCACTCAAACCAAGAAAATAAAATCAGAAAATGAAAACATACCTATAGAAATGAAAAAAAGAGAGAAATGACTCCAAATGCAAAGAAGGTTTAAAAATATAAAAACATAGTTTGTATACATCTGTGCTAATCCCCTTGAAAATCTTCAAGAAATGGCAGATTCTTTTAAGAAAATGTCCATAATGAAAACAAAAACATCTCACTCAGATAAACAAAAACCATAGAAACATTGGAAGCTATCCACACTTTACCTTCCAAGAGGTTACAGACCATAACAGGCTTTTTAGATACTCCTTTAAACAAGGAATAGATTATTTTTGTAATGTACAAATCACATCAGAAGAAAGAAAATATAGAAAGCTTGCCAACACCATTTATACAACTGGTCTAATTCTGGACAAAACCAGAAAAGAGAAAAAGAGACAAACCAAAAAAAGAAAACAAAAAACAAAACAAAAAGAAAGAAAAAAAAAATCCTATAGACCAGTCATAAACACAGACACAAAAAACCTAAATCGAATACCACAGTACATTTCACATTATTTTAGAAGAATGACCCACCTAAAAAGATTTACATAAAGAATCTATGGGCCCTTTAATATTAGGCATTGTATTAATATAATATGACACATCAGGGCCAATTTGGAAAACAGTGTGATACTTGCAACTCTATCCAAAGAATTTCTAGTCAGCTGTTCACATACTATCTAGATATTGAAGGATAAAAATTTATTTCCAGAGAGCCAGTTAACTCTTTAGGAAAAAGATCAAAGTGTAAATGATCCAGCTATCTGGAAATAAATATTCACTAATTCAGATAGAATATTCCTTGAGAAAGAGAAATATTATGCTACAAGCCCTTTCCTTACTATTATGAGCAATAAGAACTCCTGAATCCAACCAGCAAGGACCTCCAGAGCCTCAACCTGACTGTCACTTGACACAGTCATTTACCCCTTTGTAGGTCATCTATTTCCTGTCCATCTCCCTCCATGACTCAGCTATGCTACGCCTGGACACACTTGTACTTCATCTCCTCTTCATCCCCACCAGGAACTTACTGGTAACATCCTCTTCCCTCACAGCCCCAGTTCTATCAGAACTCACCATCCTGATTATTTCCTGGCTGTCTCCTCTGAGGCCACAGACTCCTGCGGCCCTGAGTTTTGTCGCATATAATTTCATTACCCCACCACACAACACCGAGTAAGCACTCCATCCATTTTGATTCTTTCTTTAATTAGTCAATCCAAAAATGTGCAAGTCTGAATTGATTCCTGTGTCGCAAAACAATTCTAAACTAATAATTGAGCCATATTTCCCTCCAACGAATGGGTCCAAAACTCTCATGCACTCTTGCATACACATACACATTTAGCATATTTTAGGGCCTTTCCTGATTCTAGCATTTGCGCTTGAAGTTTTAAGAGTTGCCACATCAACCTGTGGAACAAAAGCTAAAAAGTAGCCTGCTGTCACTTTTCTCCTTGGTTCTTTTTCACCTGTGTAGATGGTGAGAAAATATAAGTAGGCAAATCAAGTTTCCCATTTCAATTACCCATTGGAAAGGGGTGATCTCCCAATGAAACTAACCCAGAGAATTTACCTTACTCAGCTAATGACCTGAACACCTGCCCTTGGTCAAACCCAAGTAAACTTCCCTCTCATTTGTGGGGAGGGAGAAATTAGGAATTTGGGATTAACAGATACACACTACCAAATATATAAAATACATAAACAACAAGGACCTACCATACAGCATAGGGAACTATATTCAGTGTCTTGTAATAACCTATAATGGAAGGAAATCTGAAAAAGAATGTGTGTGTGTGTAACTGAATCATTTTGCTATACATCTAAAACATTGTAAATCAACTATACTTCAATAAAAAAAAATTCCCTCTCTTATAATAAGCAATTTTCTTTTTTTTTTTACATTTCCTGTACCAGGTTATACTAATGAAGACGATACCAACATGGCCAGGTCCCACCAACTAACCTATTTGCCAGTCTTCATGGGAATAGAAATAGCTCTAAGGACTAAGAATCCTAACTATTGCATATATTAATCAAGAGAGAAAAAGACTGTTCTGCTTCATTTTTCCAGCACTGAAATTGTGACATATATAAAACCCCTGTAATCCACCAAGGAATCATCTAAAATAAATATCTGAAGAAACGACAATGGAAAACGGTTCATTTTTATGTGCCTTGATGCATCTTGAGACTAGGGTTCTAAAGAGTTTGTCACTCTGATCCTCAATTGGGCTTTGAAGTGGATTTTTTAAAAGAATCAAGTCATTCTTAAAAGTTCAGTTAGATGGAAGTAGAGTGGATGCAGCCTAGGAGGATACCAGCGGATGGTCTGAAGAAAAGATGCAGATGGACAAGACTAGCATTAACAACAGGACTACATTTTCATCACACAAAGGGAAGAGGAGATTGGCACTGGTTCAGGAAACCTGAGCTATGAAGTCAGCAAATCCAAATTATTCAGTACAAATCCCCACTTTCAAAGCATGGGCCGGGTCCATAAATATATCCACAAGCCCATCTACTCAATGCATAGTTGCCTACCTAAATATTTTAGATGTAGGAAGTGGAGCATCTACTGAGTTAAAAAGCAATTTTTACCCATCTTCTTATATCACAAAGCAATTATTGCTCACTCACCACTTAATTTGTTCTGACAACCTAATGTCAGATAATACCAAAGAAAATAAATGAAAAATAGAAAGAATAGTTAAGTCTCCTATATGATATATGTTTATGCCAAAAAAGATTAGTTAAAAATCCATCTTCTTCCACCTGAATCCGGAGAATGTTTAAGGGAACTGTCAGTAAAATCATTACTAATGAGGTACCAGACTGTGCGACACAATGGTTAGAAAGGAAATTTAAAAGATAAATGCAATTGCGGATGTCACAAATTTTTCATTAATGAATGAAGATGCTGGGGAAAGTTCACATTTTGGAACAGCCTATGATCATCACAAGTATTCAAAGCATCAAATCCTGTTTGATCTCGTATTCTCATCCAACTCTCAGCCTTCTCCCTGTGCTCAAACTCCTCCTACTATGTTTTGGCATCTGATCTTCCTTATAAAAAATTGGAAAGGAAACTTGTAATCCTCTATCCCCAATAACCAAATGCCAAACCTACTTTCTTGGCTAGCATTGTCCGTGGTATTAATAAACCATCCATCTTTGGGACTTCTCTGGTGGCACAGTGGTTAAGAATCCACCTACCAACGCAGGGGACATGGGTTCCATCCCTGGTCTGGGAAGATCCCACAGGCCGCAGAGCAATTAAGCCCATGTGCCACAACTCCTGAGCCTGCACTCTATAGCCTGTGAGCCACAACTACTGAGCCGGCATGCTGCAACTACTGAAGCCCACATGCCTAGAACCCGTGCTTTGCAACAAGAGAAGCCACTGCACTGAGAAGCCCGAGCACCACAACAAAGAGCAGCCCCCTCTCACCGCAACTAGAGAAAGCCCCCGCACAGCAAAAGAGACCCAAAGCAGCCAATAAATAAATAAATAAATAATTAAAATAAATAAACAAATAAATAAATAAATATAAAATAAACCATCCATCTTTGAATTACGAAACATCATCACTCACCCAATTCTCGAGGCATCCCAAAATCCCACCAAGGGACCCACAAGAAGATAGCATTGCCTGTGAAAAGGATGGGGCTTGATCTAAAGATGAACATCCAACTGTATATCTGGTTGCTAGGTTCTGGCATGGGGAGTAGAGAGCAGTGAAACTCATAAAGATGGCATGAAAAAGTAAAGAACGAAGCAAGAGAGAGGGCTGGTAGTGTGGCAGTTTGCAAAGTAGGTTTCAAATGATCAATCTCTGCAAAAAGACGTTCCCGTTCATGCCTTTTACCTAGTAACTTGATCTTTTTCATTGGAGGAGAATCTTTTTCTTCTTCCAAAGAACAATGGGAGATACCTCAGAGGGAAGAAAGAACAAGAATCCACCATCCCTAAACATTTTAATCTCAGTTTCTTTTTACTGCCCACTTCACCTGAGAAACCAAACGAACTTCCATGGCTCAGCCCACCCTGGACCCTCCTTCAGGCAATGACCCTTCCCCATTCGCTTGATGCTGATGGGAGGAAAAATTGTTATCTCCCTCTTGAACTGACAAATGAATGAGTGACTGGGAATTGGTTGGCTCACTAGCTGCCATTCCTGAAAAATACCTTAAAGGCAGAAACAAAATCTCAAGAAAGAAACTGATGACAGCCTTCATGATGAGATGCTATAAACTTTTAGCCAGTTCAAAGACTCTAATTTCCCTTTTTTGGTTGCACCAAATGCCAAAACCAGAATCACAACATTTGTAGGATTGCTTGGAGATACCCCAAAGCTTGGACTTCACCTCTGAGTCCACATGAATAATATTCCAGTTGTATTGAATATATTCTTAATTAGAAGTCATATAGTTCTTGTTTCAGTGATGGGCAATTAGGACTATTTTGCTTTGAGCAAAACCTATAAAGCTAAAAAAAGTCAACTCATTTATGCAGACAGGAGGGCACTCTGCCAAGTACTGAGACCTAGATCTAGACCAAGACAGATGAAAGAGAGCCAAAGCTTTTGACTATGCACTCCTTCCTCCAGGAATCCAACCTGTGCCAACGCCAGGGGGTCCGAGAGCCCATGGAGAAAGAAGGATGTAAGGCTCGAGGTGACAAAATCCACGCCTAGCCAGGAGCAGGGCAGGACTCCAATCCCAGAGGGAAATTAGTGTACAAACCAGGAGCTGAGGAAGAAGACTCATCAGTGGACTGCCCACCCAAGAGTTCAGGAGACATAGAAGGTAAAATAAGGCTGCAAGTTACACATGGGGTAGGCAGGACACCTTGGTCTCCCCAGACTCCGGGTAGAAGGAAATGGAAGTCATTCCAAGCCCCATTCACCAGTGGAAATAGGCTGTTCAGTACACTGGTTAGAACAGGCTCCAGGACTGGGCAGGACTGAGGCTACAGCAGACGGTTTCAGCATGCAGAGCTGGTCCAGGCTGGGATGGACACAAATCGTGATGAATCAGAAACAGAAGCAGCCCGGGAAAGCACTTGTGCGGTCCATTTCACAATGAGTGCAGAAGCGCCAGGAAGCAGCACTTCAATTACCAGAGCTGCCAGTGAGCTGAGTCACACATTAAGTGATGCATTTGCCGTAGAATAAAAATCACCTCGAAGTTCTCAAACACTCTCTGAGCACAAGTGGGCAAGATGCTGGAGTCTGAAGATGAGCAGGTGGTCAATGTGAAGACATCCATCCCCACAGCGTGTGAAGGGACCACAGAAAGTCTAAGCCCTGACCATTGTCCTCTTCTTTGAAATTAACAAGGAAATCTTGACTTGAGAGTCAAAGTTTACATCAACAATATCTTTCCCAAGGTTTTCTTTGTTTGGTTTTGTTTTCTTTACCAAGCCTATCTTCATAGCAGTTTTTTAACACGCTTTTCTGTTAAATTCACCCTACATGAAGTTTTTTTGTTTATATGTTTGTTTGTTTTACTAAATGGATTTTATAATGTATTTAACACAGATTGTGCTACGGACATGAGAGGTTTCAGAATCTGAAATATTTCATAGCAGCACTTTGGGAACTACAGAATAAATAAGAACTTTTCTACTCAACACTTGGTGTCATTTTCGCATAGTTGAAATGTAAACAAATGCAGCTGTGAAGGACACTTCATGCTTTCTCATTGTTCTTAGGAATAGCATGAGGCACTATTCCACTAAGTTGAGCAAGACATGGACCCTTTTGTTTAAATTAATTAATTAGTTTTTTTTTTATTTTTTAAGAACTTTAATGGAGATATAATTGGCACACAATAAATTGCATATATTTAAAGTGTACAATTTGATTTTTTTTCTTATTAGTAATGTATATATGGCAATCCCAATATGGACCCTTTTCATAGGAAAAAAATTCCCGTCTTTACCACCTATTCATCTTTATACCCCAGATGCACAGTTAAGTGTTTGAAGATGGAGTGTGTGCTCCTGGAGTGATTCCTATTCAGCACCAAATGCATTAGATCTCCAGTAGTTTAAATTATAATATGTCTTAAATATGAACCCACCAAAAACTAGGAACAGATTCCCTCTGCTCAGAACACTTCTGCAACTATAAGTTAACATTTAAAATAAATATAATCAAAATGATAAAAAGTCACAAAATTTCAAATTAAATTCATGTGATATGGCAGGTGATGATGTGACTATAAAAGTGATCGCTGAGGAAGATGTGACCTGAGTCTGGCCTGTGAGCTTCATTCTTTGATGCCATGAGATGTGTGGTTCTCCCAACACTTGTCTCTACTTAAACTATGATAGGCCTTTGCTTGTACAGCACTAGGTGACAGCCTTGGTTCCTCACGAGGAATCTCGTTGTATATATCCTAGGTCCAGTCCTGTTCTTGCATTGGCATCTGACAATTAATATTAGAGTCTCAGCTATCTTGCTATTTCAGCATTTCTTTACCACAAATATGACCAGGATCTCTTGTCACCTTCTAATTATTTAATCAGTTTCACATGGAGCATCTCCCAGCTGCCTCTAAATTCAGCCCCTCTTCTGTTCAAAGACAGGGTGCTGAAATACCTCCCAAAATCAGACTTGGAATGAGTGCCCCAGATTGCAGTAAGTTCCAAGAATGTATAGAGAGTTTAAGTTCTAAAATCAGCACAGAAGGCAAAAATTAAAGTCTAAAGTACCCTTGAATTGTTTTAAATCGCAAATCCAACATGGCTGTATCCATACAGCCCCATACAGTAATTCTTAGGCTCACTGAAGTTTGAGAACCACTGAAACAGACTAAAGAGAAGAACACAAGGGAAGTCTTTCCAGGGAAGTCTGGGCATCCAACCATCCCACCGCAGGCCCCAAGGATGAGTAGGAGACCAGTGGGAAATTCTGAAGTGTTCTTGCTCCCCTGGAGAATTTACTCCATTCTTTTCTAGTCTCAAGCTTCCCAACCTAACATGTGTCAGTAGATGCAGTCATGTTCTGAGGTCTAAACAAGATGATTGGGGAGTCTCATCCCAGGACAGGACAGGTGTGTAAATTAAGTTGCTAAGTTACACGAGCATACGCGCAATCCTGTTAATTCAAACTTACATGATGAGTTGAATGCATTTTCTTGTTCAGTCCCATAATCGGCTTATGTCAAAACGTAGCTCCCTGAAATCTTCTTTTTGCAAAATATTAATTCTGTTAAAATGTACAGCTCTATATGTATTTGCTGAAAAACAAAATGAATCTTTTTAAAAATCAAGGGTTCTGTGCCCAAAGAATCAGACTGTCAGACTGCCATCAGGCTGAGATTCAGGAAAAAAATATATAGTGCACATAAATGTATCACGTGAAAGACACAGAGAGGAAAAAAAGAATACTTGGGTTATTAAGATGGAAAGGCTGAAATATGATAACAGATCTGCTGCCCTTAATCAAACCAAACCAACAATCAGAATCTTTGGTGTGCATAATTTTCCAGGAAACATTTTGAGGTCATGCATTTGGGTCCTCTTGCAGGAATATGGTCTCCATAAATATGCAATCATAAGAACCAAAATGAGCGATTTGATAGAATATATTGCCCTGGTTATACCCACTCAGTTCTGGCCTCTTATCCTCAAGAGGATTTTTTTCTTATATTAATGGCCTTTGCTCCTTCCAGAGCCACCTGGCTCTGATCATCCCAGTCCCATCCAAGCCTGGTCTCCCCCCACCCACTCCAGTTATCCCGCTAAGAAACCTGGAACTGTCTCCCTCAACTGCACATCCCAGCAGTCACCCAGCCCTGCTTTTCACTCTGAGGAGGAGCCCAGGCAGACCTCTCCTCACCTGCAGTGCCAGCGTCTTGGTCCAGGCCATCCACATCTCCCACCCGAACTACTGAAACAGCCTCCTGGTTGCGTCCACTCTCGTTCCCTACCAACCTGCTCTCCACACAGCAGCAGAAGGAGCCGAAAATGACATCAACTGTATCCCCTTCTTGACCTTTTTATGTGCTGCCCTTTCCTCCCAGAATCATGATGGAGTCCCTCCCCCACCTGCCAGCCACATTCCTCACGATCTGGCCCCAGCTGCATTCTCCAGCCTCAGCAGGGGCCACTTTCACCCACCAACCACATCAGGCTGCTCTCAGACTTCCTAAGGCCCCAGCTCTGGGACGTCGCAGGGACTTCATACCTCCTCGGCCCTTGGCCAGGTGTGCCTGTGCCTCCCAGGAAGCCTGGGCCCTCCCTACACCTCCACACTGCCCCCCTTGCCACTCCCTCTCACAGTGTGGTCAGTAGAAAAACGCCGCGCCCACTGCCCCCCAAGATGTTCAAGCCCTAATCTTTGGAACCTGTGAATATGTTACCTTACAGGACACAAAGGACCACGCAGGTGTGATGAAGAATCTTGAGATGGGGATACGGCCCTGGGTTATCCAGGTGAGCCAGATGCGATCACATGAGTCCCAAAGAGCAGAGAACCTTTCTCACCTGTAGTCAGAGAGCGACGTGAAGACAGAGGTGGGTCAGAGAGACGCAGCGTTGCTGGCTTTGAAGATGGAGGAAGGAGCCATGAGTCGAGGAACGAGGGCTGCTTCTAGAAGCTGGAAAAGGCAAGGACGTGGAAACCCCCCCAGAGACTCCAGGAGGAATACCATCACATCCGCAACTTGGTTTCAGCCTGGTGGGACCCGAGTTGGGTTTCTGACCTCCAGAACTTTGAGATAATCAATTTGTGTTGTCCGAAGCCACTGAGTTCGTGGTAATTTGTTAGAGCAGCCACGAGAAACTCACACACACGCTACTTGTGGCATCTGCCATCCCTGTAAGATTAGTAATTTTATTATGCGCTGGTTAAAAATCATAGACTCTGCAGTCAGACAGGCGAGGTCAAGCTCCCACTCTCCCGCTCACCAGCCAGGTGGCTTCAGGCAGTTAACAACCGTACTGAGCTTTGATTCCCTGATCTGTAAGAAGAGGCTGATAATGCTCACCTCCAAGGGTGGTCATGAGAACTCAGTAAGATAATAAAAAGTAGTTAACATAGTGACCACCACAGAGTAAGCCTTCAGTACATGGAAGCAGCAGTGCGTGTTAGGATTGCTACCTGTGTGATTATTTCTTTTACCCCAGGCGGTTATCAACTCTGTGAAGACAGGCACCACGATTTTACTGATCATTGCTATATTTCCAGGGGCAAGTGCAGAGCTGGATGCAGTAAGTCATCAATCTAAAAATGAATGGATGGGTGAACGAATGAATGAATGGGCTCATATGTAAACACTTTAGGTACCAAGCATTACCTAGGAGCATGGTTCACCCAGTTAGCTCAGCAATACATACTGAGCAGCTGCTGTGCACGTGGGGCCTTGTACCTTGTGTTGATGGACAGAACAGGAAAATCAAAACTTGTCCTTCATTGTCTATGAGCCCAGGTTCTCAGTAGGCACGCACAGGGTGACAGCACTAGATAGCATGGCATGAGTGTCATGAAGGGGACGAAGTCAGGGGACGTCTTAGAGCAGCAGTCCCCAACATTTTTGGCACCAGGGACCAGTTTTATGGAAGACAATTTTTCCACAGGCCAGCACCGGGCAGAGTGGGGGGGGGGGGGGGGCAGGGGGGGATGGTTTTGGGATGATTCAAGCACATTGCATTTATTGTGCACTATATTTCTATTATTATTACATCAGATCATCAGGCATTAGATCCTGGGGGTTGAGGACTCTTGCCTTAGAGGTACGAAGGAGGAAACGACCTCACCTATTTTGGGTGATCTGGGAAGGCTTTCTGGAGGTAGGGAGATGTGAGGGGGCCTTTGAGTCTAGGCAAAGTTTCCACTGGACAAGAGCCAAGAAGGAAAACCGTTCTGGGGGTGAGGAAATGGCTCCAGCAAAGGCACTGAGACAGGCAGACTGATGATGCATTTAGTGCCTCTGGTAGAGTTGATATCGGCTAATAGAAGACGTAAGACTGCAAGAATTAGTTTGGGCCGGTTTTTAGATGGTTTTGAGCACCAGCTTCCCCTTAAAGGAAAGGGAGGCTCGGTAAAGATTTCTGATCCAGGGACCCACACGATGAAACAAGTCTGTAAGACAATGGAGGGATTGGGTTGGACAGACAGCCGGCCTGTCTGATACACCAAGAGGGAGTTCAATTCCTTGTCTTAAAAAATGGGGGAAACTAGGTGATACAACATCAGGATGCTGCTGCTCTTCCCTGTCAAAACCTCTTTGGAATTTGTTGCTTTCAGGGAGCCACCTGGATCCTTGCCCGGGACCGTCTTACTACCTCGTCTGCTTTGTTTGCTGCTTTGGTTAAGGATTTCCATGCTCTCGTTGTTCCCTGGGCTGGGCAGCTCTTCTTCATAGATTCCCACAGTGAACTTATTCCAGCACCCCCCCTCCCCGGGGGTGTTGGCATTTTAGTCTTGAGTCCTCTGCAGTGCAGGTTTAGGCCTTGGTCATCTTGTAGACATTGTCGCAGGGAGTTGAGGGTAGAATGAACAGTAAGTCGGGACCTCCGCAGTCCTTGCCCAGAACCCCAAAATCTTAGTCTTTATGCCTGAACATAAGACCTGCCTCCCTAAAAAAGTGTGTTTTGTCCCACCAGTGGCTGACACAGACCTGGGGACCAAACCCAGACCTATCCTGGGAATCTCTGCTCACAAACAGGCAGGGACAGAAGACTGTCCTCCATCCTTGTTTTTTGTTGCCAAACTCTATTATAAAACATTCACTTGAGAAAAGTATCGAGTGTTCAGTTCTATTACAAATAGCACCCAAACACTCCCCAAATGGCTTCTGAAATCAGTCGTGTGCACTTCTTTACATGTTTAAATGTTTCCAAACTCTTCTGAAATTTGTAGTGATTGAGACGGGTTTCTGAGTTCAGTATTACCACTCATGTCACATTTTCGCCTGATTTCCCATCGTCTGTGGTCTCCTTGATTAGTAAGGCACTTGATTTTATCTTTTATTGAGGGCCTTTGAATGTAGTAAAATGTTGAAATGATTCATCCATCATAATAAAAGACTTCAAAGGGATCCAAGTTAAACTTCAGGATTCTGAAGAGCATGTTAGACAGTCAACTTCTTGTATTTCAACTTCAGGACAATGAGCCTAGAGGAGAATTTTGCTAAAAATGCCTAATGAGCATGTTAGTCACGTCTGAAAATCATCTGTTGTCCACATGTTCACATTCACATATATATGGTGTGTGCATTTCATCCGACATTCATTTATTATGTAGCAAGATATAGTTTAAGCTATTCATTTCCACTGATCCGTTCCCTGAACATCAGAGGCCACTGTAAAAGAAAAACAAAGTGAATTCCTTAGGGTGGAAGCCATGCTTGGCCAAAACCAGAGAAACTGCATGGCACCTGATTCAAGCCCTGTCTGTACGGGCTCCAGTTGGAAACATAAAGTTGAAATCCATCGGATGATTGTTTTTTAAATCAACAATTCAGAAAGCCTTTTCTTTCGTACTTATGTGAATGCTACCTTATGTTTTCAAAGCAAGCATTTGGACTCAGTTTTTTCAAAAGACACAAGATATTCAGTGCATGTTTAGTGTTAAGAAAAGATTTTAGAAGCGATAGCGAAGGCTGAAAATGAACACACAATCCAAAATAAAGAGCTCTCTCTTTATTAGATCTTAAAAGTTTTCATCACGAGAAAAATAATATTCTATAACTGTGTATGGTGATGGATGTTAACTAGACTTATTGTGGTGATCATTTCAAAATGTAGGCAGGGACTTCCCTGGTGGCACAGTGGTTAAGAATCCAGGGGACACGGGTTCGAGCCCTAGTCCAGGGTGATCCCACATGCCACAGAGCAACTAAGCCCAAGCGCCACAACTACTGAGCCCGTGTGCCACAACTACTGAAGCCTGCACGCCTAGAGCCCATGCTCTGCAACAAGAGAGGCCAGAGAGGTGAGAACTCTGAGGCTGTCAAAACAGGAAGAAAGAGAGGATGGAGGCATAAAATAGGACGAAGTAGCAGGAATGGCAGAGAGAGGCGAATGTGAGAAATATTTAGGAGGTAAAATCAATAACATCTGATGATGTGGGGGATAAAGGAGACAAGGGAGTCAAGACAGTATCTCAGGTTTCAAGCTTAAGTGACCCTTGGGATTTCGCTCCCACATTTGAAATGGAGAATAGACGTGGAGGAGGTGACAAACAGAGGAAAGATGATTGATGCCACTTGGCCAGTGCTGCATTCAAGGGGTCTGGGAGTCAGGGGGACAATTTCCACCCAGAGATGGATGTGCAGAGCTGAGCCTAGGAAAGTAAAGAGCCGGTGTAATAATAAAGATGTAAGCGCCATTAGGATGTAGGCAGTACATAAAACCACGCATGTAGTTGGTGTCACTTTGAGAGAGCAAAGAGGAAAGCCCCAAACCAAGCACCATTTAGATTAGAAATCATCTTAAAGTAGCGTCATAAAGAGATATCGATATTATAAGACCAAAGAAAACTAACAACTGCAGCAAAAGACAATTTCACAATTCATTTCTTAGCATGCTGCTTGCTATTCCACTGACAACTTTAAGCGTCTGGGTGAGTAAAAAAAAATGCCTTTCATTAATCCCTGACAATAAATGGAGATATCTTTTAATGACCACCAGGATATCTGGAGTCACGCTTCCTGCTTTTTGTACCCAATGTTTCATTGTAACCAGTGCTCACACTTCAGATGTTCCAATATGGTACAGCCATCTGAGAGGCAAGACCATTTCCAGAAAATGTCCATCGAATGCTCTACCTGAAGACGGGAGGGTTCTTCATAGTCGAACCCTATTCATCAAAATTTAAGAATCTAGGTCTCCTCAATTTACAAAAACTTACCATTGGGAAACTAAAAGCATCTCATTGAATAGAGCTGGCGAATCAGCACCAGGTTAACTGCCATCCACGGTGCATGGGATGCACGCACAGAACTTTTGTGGGTTCTGCCTGAGCAGCCCACGGAGTTCTCTTTTCAAGACTTGCATAAGGGTAGCAAGTGAATGACATCACCTTAAACGGACTGCTGTCTGACGAGCTGACACCACACTTAACAGAAGCCTGAGAAATGCAGCTACTCAGTCAGCTCAAATGGGCATGGCGGCCAAACATGATCCGCCAGGAATTCTCCCTCCTGGAGCTCGATAAAAGAATAAATGTCTAGAACCTCTGGGTCTTCAATTATTAAATGGAGCAACTTATGTAACCAAAGTCGAATAACCTCGCAGGCTTGCTGAGCACCCTTCGAGATAGAAATGCCCAATAGTACAACCGGTGAAACTGGTCTGGCTGGAGGGCTGGGAGAGGGAGAGAGGGAAGGGATGGGGCCTCGGGGTGTCTTCCACCCTTAATTACAGGAGAGAGTGGCTCATTCATGGCTTCCCGCCCAGAGGTTTCTATCTCCCCGTCCGCTCTGCCCGCCTGCCACCCCCCAGGGGAGGTTGTGTCCTTCTTTTCTTTCTTGTGTCAGATTTCGGGCTGACATGTGGTAATTGATTCCGTTACTGGTTAGACGGGTGTTAAGTGGGAGGGATGAAGTTTCAGTGAAAACAAATAGCACTTCATGGGTCTGACCTTTCCTCTTTGGAGCTTTTGTTGTGGTCGGCTCTGGGATGTGCAGCTCAAAACCTGCGTGAGCCCGTCGTGTCTATGTCTGCAGCACCCCCCCTTCACCTTCACCAGCTCCCAGTGTGCCGACGACAGCTAGATTGTCTAGCGACGCTTCTGGCTTGACGACAGCCCAGCAGCAGGTGGAGGCTCCGGTAATCGGTGTCTGAGAGGTAGGGATGGCCAAGCAGGGCCCGAGCCTTCTAGGATAACATCCCTTCATGGAAAAGACTTACATTCCAGAGACGATAAGAAGAAATCTTTTAAGTACACCTGGTCCAAGGGCTGCTACCAATCTGTGGCACAATGTTCTGCTCCATCTGCCAGAAGGAGGCATCAGCACGGAGCGTTGTCCCATGTGAAGTTCAAAGTGAGCCCAGGGACTTCCCTGGTGGTCCAGTGGGTAAGACTCTGAGCTCCCAGTACAGGGGGCCTGGGTTCAATCCCCGGTCAGGGAACTAGATCCCACATGCATGCCGCAACTAAGTCCGCATGCTGCAACTAAAAGATCCCGCAAGCCGCAACAAAGATCCCAAGTGCTGCAACTAAGACCTGGCGCAGCCAAAATAAATAAATATTAAAAACAAAGTGAGCCCAATAAAATGAATATTTGGGGGTGATTGTCATGGATGCCCTCTGCATTTTTCAGATGCCTTTCAGGACTGAAGGGTACATTTCTGCAGGGCTGGAAGTTTGTCCTCTGTAGATGCTGCCCTTGGCTGAAGAGAGCCACCTTGCACAAGAGCTCATCCTTTTCCTGTGAAAACTGGAACCCAACCACCGGCTGACAGGTCAAGAACATGGCAGCCTGACCTCCTGCTCCAACTCAGCATGACTTGGAAGGCCACACCAGCTTCCATAGGATAGCGGCCGCATTGTCCAACTTCTCCTCTGCCCCCTCCTACTTCCTCCCTTCCTGAATCACAGGAGTGCCCCTAAAAACATCTAGAAGGCTGATGTGCCCTTCACAGTCTGCTTCCCGGAGCCCATCCTGACACCGGGAGCGGTTCTAGAGAGCAGAGCTTCATTAATAGATTTTGGAGTTGGACCACCCACTGCCCAGCCAGCAATGAAGTCCCCATCACATAGCCCCAGGTTCAAAGCAGCAGTAAAATTGCTAAAACTTTCACCATAGTGAGTGGAGCAGGAAATGCATGGCCAGGGCTGAACATCAGATGTTTGAGAAATACAAAAAGGAAAGATTCAGTATAAAGAGGTGAGATTGGATGGCTGTAGCCAAGGGCTTTTAATATTTGGGAGGGTGACAATGCAAGCCTGAGGACATTAGCCATCAATTAAATGCTAAGCGTGAAAGCCAGAAAGCCTCCTTGTCAGCTCTGAAGGGACTCAGCCACTTGTTTTCAAGTTGCAGAGAAGCTAAGGGCCAGGCCCAGGGCTTAGTCATAAAAATAGCAGAGCTCCATAGAATTTTAACTCCAACAGGCAGCTCCACTACAGCAAAGCTCAGAGCTCCTGGTGGGAAAGAATGATGCCCTAAGATATGGGCTGGGGCCATCCAGAGATGCACTCCGACCTTGAATCCCTAGAACCTCCTGAACTCTTGGAGCCTCCAGAAGAGATCACTCCACCCTGTTGAGGGCTAGTGCCTCCCCTTTGCTTGATGACACTGTGCAGAGAGCTGTACCTGTGAGATATACACACACACACACAAAGGATCTGTCACCTCCTCCCCTCTGGTCACTATGCCCATAACTAGCACTAAGTCACAACATAACGAGCCAGGGAAATGCTGGGCTTTTCAAGGAAGACATAAGATAGACCCTGAAGGAGCTACAGGCCCCAGACAACATGTACCAGTAGGAAACAGGAGAGGATGATTGTGCTCAGGACTCCAGAGAGGGGGACAGAACCCAACTTGGATGAGAGAGAGTTTATCATTGGGTAACCATTCCCCTGTCATACGAGATGCAACACCTGTATTAGTTTGCTGCCGCTGCTGCTGTAACACAGCACCACAGCCTGCGGGGCTTGAACAGAAACGGATACGCTCACAGCCCTGGAGGCCAGAAGACTACCTCAAGGTGTCAGCAGCCTCTCTCCTCGGCTTGTAGACGACCATCTTCTCCATGTCCTCACGTGGTCTTCCCTCTGTGTGTGTCTGTACCCTAATCTTCTCTTTTTATAAGGACATCCATCATATTGGATGAGGGCCCACCATAATGACTTCATTTAAACTTAACTATCCCTTTAAAGACCCTCTCTACAAACACAATCACATTCAGGGTTACTGGGGGTTGAGATATCCACATCTGAATCTATCGGGGGAACAAAGTTCAACTCATAACAATACCCAGACAAGAATTTCAAGAGGCGGTATTAGCGTGCTGCTGGGGTGGCTCTTGGAAGCTTGGAGCAAGTGATGGTCACACAAATGAGGTAGAAATACCAGAAGTGCCATGACGAACAGTGAAGGAAGAATGGAAAGACTCGGGGAAGTGAGTGACACATCATGCAAGGCCAGAAGACCCAGCAGATGCTGTTCATGGAAAAGCCCAGAGCGTACTCCATTTACTAAAGCACCAAGGAGTGTGTCCATAAGGATGCTGGTGTCAGCATCACTGAAAATCTCAGTGGGTACCATTCTCTGTAGGGCAAGGCTGATAGTAGGAGACACCATTACAGAAGTAGGTCCACTGGTAACCCTGGGAATGATAGGATCCAAAATATTAGAGACCAGGCAGTTATGCTCAGCTACCAGATGCCAGATAAACAATATATCCTACTGGGTGGCAAGGTGGGAGTGCAGCCTCTGGGGCTCTTCCAGGCATGGATGAGAGGATTGTTAGAGAACAGCACCCCTAGAGGCCATACAGAGCAACCACCCAGGATACTGCTCCATCTATCGCATCAGAAGAATCAACGCGGGATGACTAGGAAGCTGAATGAGTGAACCCATCCCATAGTCCTTACCCCAGTCACCAAACATGTAATGGGAACAGACATACTTGATAGTTGCAAACATCTAAACAGATCAGAGCCATCATCGTGAGGAAGGTTAAGAGGAAGCTTCTCAAACGGGCCCCTACTGCAGCCACGTTAGTAAATCAAAAACAATATCATGTCCTGGGGTGGGGGGAGGGGAAGGTTTGGACTTTAGAGCTCAGAACTACCCTGAAAGACCTACAGGATGCAGAGTGTGGTCCCTATCATATCACCATTTAATTAATCAGTCTGGTCCCTACAGAAACCATATGGGTCCTGGAGGATGACAGCACCCCACCCCAGCCCCACCGCCCCGCAGACTTAAACAAGCAGCAGCCCACAGCTGGCACTGAAGCTTCCTTGCTAGATAGTGTAACTTTACGTAAACACAGGCTCAGGTACACAGCATGCAGCCTTTGATCTGGGGACTCTGTCCTCTTCATCCCTATCAAAAAAGAGGATCAGAAACAGCTGGCATTTGCTCAAAACAGACAACCGTATTCACTTACAGTGTTGACCCAGGGCTATGTTGATTCTCTTCTTTCTGTCATAATATAGTCTGAGGAGACCTCGACCAGCTGGGCATCCACAGAACATCACGCTGGGGATGACACCATGTAAGTCAGACCTGGTGAACAAAAAGTGTCAAGGATCCTCAGGGCCTTTCTACGTCAGACTCACGCCATAAAAAAAAATGGGAACTAACCTTCAGGGGCCACATCAGTAAACTTTTTAAAGGTCTGGGGTCTGGGGCAAACAAAGGACACAAAAGTTTTGAATGGCAGCCTAGACAAGGGAAGGGCTCTGCAAAAGGTCCCGGCAGCAGGGCAAGTGGCCCTACGACAGGAGCCTTGTGGCCCAGAAGACCCTACGTCATTAGAAGTACTGGCGATGGGAAGAGACACTTGTGTGGAGTTTTCGGCAATCTACCCTGGGAAAATCACAACTCAGACACTTCGAGTTCTAGAGTAAGGCCATGGCAACTACACCAGATAACTACCTAACTTTAAAATAAACACCTCCCAGCACGCTCCTGGGCCCTGGAAGAGATGGACTACCTGATCATAGGACACCAGGTAAGCAATCATCCATGCTGAGCTGGGTTCCATCACACCCTTACAGCCACATGGTTGGGCATGCCCAGGAGCAATGCTTTGGGAGATGCAAGTAGTGCATTCAGGGCATAAGCAAGTCCTACTCGCAGGTACCCCAGACCCCCATGTTATTCACCACCGTTGCTTCGGTGCCTCTCCCTAGCTCATACCTGTGGCCACATGGAAGGTCCATTTTGACCAGCTGATTGAGGAGGAAAAAGCCCAAGCTTGATTTATCCATGAGTCAGCTGAATATGAAGGCACAAGCCAAACACAGCCAGTGGCTGTCGAACAGCTTCATTCAAGGGGTGGCCTCAAAAGACAGTGGTTAGGGCAACCATCCTAACGCCCTGAGCTTTAGACCCCACACTCTGTGTTAAAGGGAAATTGGGGAATGCCAGTGTGCAGACACCATTAGCTTCTTACACAGTGACGGACTTGGGTAGACAGCAACATCCCTGGGTAGTTTATCTCACGGGTCCCCAAACCAAGCCGAGTATCAGAACCACCTGTAAAATTTTTAAAGACTCTGGATCCCTAGGCCCACCTCAAAATTACTGAAATAAATGTCCCAGATATGGAGCTCATAAGTCTATATTTTATGTAAGATCCTTAAGTGATTCTGTCAGTCCTAGAACTGGTATTTGGGAAATATTTGTCTAAGTAATTAACAATGCCACAACGAAGAACAAAAATATGGACAATTAATGCAAATTCACAACTGACCCTATTGTGGTAATCATTCGCAACATATATGTGTATCAAATCACCACATTGTATACCTTAAACTTACACAGTGCTATATGTCAATTATATCTCTTAAAGCGGGGTGGGGGAAGAAATCGATATTTTTTAAAAAAAGCAAGTACATGTAAGACTATGTGCTTTATACATATCAGCTTTGTAATTCTCACGACCACCCTGTGAGGTATGTTAACCCCATTTGGTAGGTGAGAACACTGAAGTGACATGACTTACTCAAGGTCATATAGCAAGTGAAAGACGGAGGCAGTATTTGACCTTAGTCTGCCTCTAGAATACTTACGCTTAATCATGATGCCTAGTGGAAAAGGCAGTCCAGAAAAGTGAAGGGGGAAGAAAAAATCTGTAATCCACAAGCACATACAGTTTGCAGGGCCAATTCTGTATTTACCTTAAATGAAGACACATTGTTTTTCCAAATAATGTAACTTCATTACCCCCTTACAATAGCATGTGAGCACCATCTAGTGGCTAGATAACTTTGCTTGATAAGTAACTGCCCTACATTAACCAAGATCAGCTGAGAACAGAAAAATTATTATTAAAATTTAGTAGATGCAAGTTTCCAATTCCAGAAGGGTGGGTTCTTTGACTTGCAGGAAAAGCTTTTAAAATATAGTAAGGATATAAAAATGAGGAAAAATAATCAAAATGGTTGAAGTCAATAATAACCACAGAAATGATGTCAGACCAGGTTTGTTTGTTTTTTTTTTTTTAATGAAAAGGCAATAGTAATAAAACATAAAAGAGAAAAAGCCATATGGCAAATAGGTTTTAACTTTATATCCTTATAATGAATTTACTACATGCATGCGCTAAAAACTTTTCATGACCAATCACTTTTTCCAGGACTTATCTTCTTTCATCATCTTTCTCCTGTCCAGGTATTAAGATACCAGCTGCTCCCAGCTCTATAGCACAAGACCTCATGACTACCCAACAGGATGAAAGGTGATGGAATTTTAGAAACCCATGACTAGTCTTCTCCCTGATGTCCATGGGATTCATTTTCTCTCAAGATCTCTTGAACCCAGATACACAGAGGCAAGGCAGGGCAGTACTGAACTTACACAACAGGAGTTAATTTGCTATGTGAGAAGCAGGTCCAGAAAGAAGGGCGTGAGCAGGAGATGATGTCAGGGCCCCAGGGGTCATCATCCAGGTCTAGAATGAGGGTACAACAGAGTGATGAGACCAAGGGGTAGCTCCGAGGGTAGAGTCTGGCCTCCCCAGCCTCTGACAAGCTTTCTTTCCAGCTCTCTGCAAGCATCTGGGTTCATCCAACAGGTTCTTTAATGCTCATACTCAACTTTAAATAGCTCTTTAGCAGGATTCATTGCAGCGGCATGTGTTATCCTAATATGAATCACGAAAGCATGACGATAATTGAAAAAAGCCAGACACAAAGGGCATATATTGTATGATTCCACTGCTACAACATATCCTGCTTAGGTGAATCCGTAGACATAGAAAGCAAATTGGTGGCTCCCAGGGGTTGGGGAGAGAGGAGGAAGTGAGGAAACTGCTTTATGGGCACAGGGTTTTACTTTGGAGTGATGAAAATGCTCTGGAACTCAATAGAAGTGTTGGTTACGCAACACTGTGAGTGCGCTCAATGCCACTGAATTTTTTTTCACTTTCAAATGGTTAATTTTATGTTGTTTGAATTTTACCTTCTGTGGCCAGTTCCAGAAATATCACAAATAAAACATTTTTATCTTTTGTCTTAGGATTTTAGACCAGGGTATTTTAAATTTTGAATATTTGCTGAGAACTGTTTATTAGATTTATTGAGAGAACTCAGGCCACCCTTTCAAGTGAGAAGGTTATCAGAATCTTCTGTGTGAACAGGATTTAATAGTGAGAAGGGGGAGAAAAAAAGATGCCACCTGGACTCCTGAGAACGGAAAACAGAGCTCATCCTTAGCAGGGAAGTTGTTCTCAAAAGAAGCTAGAAAACAAGTTGCTCCCACTTCAGATCTGTGCTTTGTAACAGGTTCTATGTTTAGATGGGTGGGGTAGGATTCCCGACAAGAATGAGGGAGGTTCTTGTCTCTGGGGAGTTCTCAGCTTCGCGCTCCTAGGGCACAAGAAACTCGGAGTCTGGAAGAATCCAGGGCCTCATCAGCAAAGCTTTCTCTCAAGAAGCATCAGAAGGCAATCAGCGACTGGCCGACAAGCACGAATTCCAAACACACACCCAGTTAATGAAAACCACACACACACAAACTAGAGATATTTTCTACCTGCCAGTGACAATCTGCAGCAGGAAAAGCAGATGGAAAATAGCCACGGGGGCTTTATTCTGAATATTCTACATCTAAGGGGGAATTGAGTTTCTCAAAAATAAAGCCTTTCTGTTTACAAACATACTGTTTTTGCCAAAAGGAATTCTTTATTTTAGGTGCTTTGGGAAAACTTCAGAATCCTCGGGTTTGGGGCCAAAGACGCCTGCATGTTGCAATCCTAAACCTTTGGCAGTGACAAAAACATGTTTGCAAGTGGAAAGTTTTCAGTGTGGGGCTTTTCGCGTTATTTTGTTTGGGTGTGTATTTGTTTGCCTGCTGGGTGCCAAAGGATTTCCTCTGCATCTTCCCAGAACCAGGGAGTAGGAGTCAGCACTCCATTTGGGATGCTGGCCCCAAACCACCTGTACCCCCAACTTGCACATCCAGTATGCCTTGAAGCAAGAAAAACAGCCATGAAGTTTAGGGAGCTACCCTTCTCCTGCCTTCAAGCCCAACGTGAAGCCTTGATGGTCGGATGGGGGACCACGAGGAGCTCTGTCTCCATCACTGTGGGTCTCACGCAGGCTGAGTGGATTTCTGCATTGCAGGTTCTGATTAACCCAGTTGGTTTGTTCCTTATATCTCACCCTAGCAGGACACATTGCTACTCTCTCCATCTTTCTGTGGCTACTACCTGCGCTGGGATAAGTTTGATATATTAATTCTGGCTTTTGGTCTGCTAAAACTGGGCTTCCAGAGAAGACTCCTCCAGCAGAATGTAGAGACAAAAAGCATGCCACTTGCAGAGAACTCTACATCTTAACAGAGCAGGAACAATAGTCTTGAAAAACCAAGGCTTTTGATGCACAAGAGTCTCAAGAGTTGGGTACTTTGGAATTCATAAGCTAAGCCTGGTCCCTGGTATAAACCGCTGCCACGAGAACAAAGGAGCGTCCGAGGGTGCCACCCAGACACTGGAGGAGGGCAGACGCAGCTCCGAGAGGGGCTGGACGGTGTGGAGAGAGCCAGACCCAGAGCCCCAGACTCGTCTGTCAGCAGCCCCATCGGGGAGCTGAGAGGAAACAGACCCAGAGCCCCACTCAGTCCCATGGATATGCCGAAGAGCTCTGAGCTGAAGTGCCACCCTCACCACCCTGGACCTCGCCCAGGGCAGGATCCCCGCTAACAGCGGCTGCATGGGGCTCAGCGTCATCCGCCAAGATGCTCCTCCCACCTCTGTGTCTGGTGTGCGTCTAAGCACTTTGCATTCGAAAACCCAGAAGTGACGGCTGCAATCGTCCTCCCCTCCACCGCAGCCCTCTCCAACTCAGTCTCCCTCCCAATTGGCCTTTCATGATAAGCGCATCTTCTGAGTCACTCACATGAGATTCTTGGCATCGGCTCTGCTGTCTCCATCTCCCCCCAGAGCTCATCAACTGCCAAATACCATGGATTCTACCTCCCTGGTGTCTTTTCCATCTGCCCCTGGTTTTCATTACCATTGCCACTGCCTGATGCAGGAATATTCCCCTGTCTCAACAGAACCAATTTAGCATTCTCCTAAATGATACCCTCCTTCGGTTCCCACCACCCCCACATGAATTCTTGTAAACTTCTGTGCTGGTTTTACTATGGCTCCTGTTTCTCTCTTCCTTTCTATTCCTCCTCCTTCTTTCTCATCTCTTCTTAGGCACCGCCACTCCCATCCTCTGTGCCAGACAGACTACATTTTTCAATGTCTCCAACACAGGGGTGATAGTCTCTCCCCTTAAATCCTGCATGAAAGCTGCCCTTTTCTCCCATCTAGCTCCTAATCATCTTTCAGATGTCGCTTCCTCCAGGGAGGTCTGCCATGCTTTCAGCAACACATGGCAGGAACACTGCTTCCCAGTGGCGGAAACAATAAGGAAATGTATTAATGGCATTTAACAGGAAACATAAAGGTAGGGTGTAGGTTCACTGGTGCCATGCTGTCATCAACCACCTTGTTTCTTCCTTCTTGTTTCCTCACCATCCCTAGCGCTGGCTTCATCTTCAGGCCGGCAGCAAGATGTGTGCCGCAGTTCTAGACACCACATCCAGGCACTGCAAGGTCCAGAGGAAAGGGAGTTTTTCTTTCTGTACTTTCTCTCAGGTGAGAGGGAGCACTTGCAGAAGCATCCTCTCCCCCCCCCCCCCGCCCCCATCACCACCATCAGAATCCCCCTTACATTTCATTGGCCAGAATTAGTTCATGTGTCCATCGCTCAGCCAATCACAGGGGATGGGAGGGGGCACTGTTGGTGTTGCCTGTTAGACCACCTCTCCCACCTGGATGTAGAGTCATCTTCCCTGGAGGCACCTGACTGTACTGAAGAGCCAGCAGACACCTGATCAGAGCCCAGATTCCGTTTGGAAAGAAGTAGGAAGCAAAGGCAATCAGCAGAGTTTATCTCCTCCTCATTTGGTTCTATGTTCCTTTAACAGCTGTTTTAGTCCATTCAGGCTGCTATAACAAAATACCATAGATGGGGTGGCTTATAAAAATATACAGAACTTTATTTTTCACAGCTCTGGAAGCCGAGGAGTCCAAGATCAAGGAGTTGGCAGATTTGGTGTCTGGGTCACAGACAACAGTTTTCTACCTGTGTCCTCACATGGTGGGAAGTGGGGGCGAGGGGGGGTGGTTCTGGTGTCCTTTCAACAAGGACACTAACATCATTCACAAGGGCTCCCACCGTCATGACGTCATCTAACACTAAATACCTCCCAAAGGCTCCACCTCCTGACACCATCATATTGGGAGTTAGGATTTCAGCATATGAACTGGGGGGAGGGGAGGACAAAAACATTTAATACCCCATTGCATTCTGCCCCTGGCCCCCCCAAATTCATATTCTTCTCACGTGCAAAATACATTCATTCTATCCCAACAGCCCCAAAAGGCTTAACACCTTCCAGCATCAACTCAAAAATCTGAAGTCCAAAGTCTCATCTAAATATCATCAAAATCAGATACGGATGAGACTTGAGGTAGGATTCACTGATTCCTCAAGGTAGGATTCCTGAAATTCCCCTTCAGCTGTGAAGCTATAAAACCAGACAAGTTGGTGCTTCCAAAATACAGCAGTGGGAAAGGCATGGAGTAGACATTCCCATTCCCAGTGAAGAAATAGGCAAGAAGGAAGGAGTGTCATGTCCCAGGGAAGTCCAGAACCTAATGGAGAAACATTAAACCTTAAAGCTTGAGGATGACCCTCTTTGGCTCAATGCTCTGCCCCCCAGGTTCACTAGGGTGGCAACGTCCCCCTCCCACCCCGTGATGTCAGGGCAGGATGACTCTGCAGCAGCCCTGTGCCTGGGCCCTGCCCCCACAGCTCCACAACAATTGGCTCACCTTCCACCATCTAAAGAGCACTCACAAAGCTGAAAGTGAGCGTACGCCATCCCACCCCCATCTCTTCTCCTGGTGCCTCTTCTCCCCTCCCCCTCCCCGTGCTGAATTCCCATCTTTTAAGGCCCAACCACAGAGCCCATTCCAAAATGAGCCTTTTCTGACCAATCACACATAGTCGGCCAGCATTTTTAGATTTATAACTTCTAATGACACCACAGAGCATCCCATATCACAGTCTTTTGAACACGTGACTACTTTGAGGCTCCTGAATAGCAAAGCTGATGTGACTTACCTCTGTACTCCCTCTGGCACCCAACACCGTGCTCTGTACATACTGGGTGGGCTATAAAAGGCCATGAGTGGGCATGGGGGATCACTTGACTTAGGGTCTGCGGTCAAGTATTCTAGTCTAAGTTCAGCTGCACATCTACCATGTAGACTGAGGCAGGTCGCTGGGCCTCCCTGAAATAAAATGAGGCTCTCTGGATCAGATGTCTCAAGACTCCATACAGTTCTGTATTTGTTTCCTAAGGCTGCTGTTGCCATGAATTACCCCAATTGGGGTGATTTAAAACAGAAATTCATTCTCTCCCAATTCCAGAGGCCAGAAGTTGCAATTCAAAATGTCAGCAGATTTGGCTTTTCCTGGAGGCTCTGAAGGGGAAGCTTTTCCATAACTCTCTCCTAAGTTCTGGTGGTTGCCAGCACCCCTTGGTGTTCCTTGGCTCTTAGCTGCATCACTTCAATCTCTGCCTCCATCTTCACATGGCCTTCTTCCTTCTGTGTGTCTCTGTGCCCTCAAAACCCCTACTCCTTTCTCATATAAGGATGACAGCCAGTGAATTTAAAGCTCTTCGTAAATTCAGGCTGGTCTCATCCTATGATCTTTAACTTGACATCTGCAAAGACTCTATTTCCAAATAAGGTCCCATTCACAGGATAAGGCTTAAACATGTCTTTGGTGGGGGGGCGGGGGGGGGACACAATTCTACCCATTACAAGCTAAAACATGGCTGAGTTGTGTTAGTTATTCAAGGACCACTGAAAACTGAAATATTTCCTTCTCCTTTAAAAAATTGCCTGCAGATACATATTGTGGATCATTCAACCTCTCTTCATTTGAAGGCTGAGACTTTTTTAAATTTTTCTCTCTTCTCATTTCTTAAAATACAGGCAGTGAATCAGTCTCCAAATTTCAGATGCTGATCCTCAACTCTATCTCTGCACTATAGATCATTTGTTTTGGCTTCCAGTATTCATCCAAGCCCAGAGGTCCCCAATAGCATGGCCTCAGGCGGTAAGTATTGGTCCCAGCTGCCTTTTCACTTCCCAAAGCCTTAAAATCCCTGACAGTGATGGCAAGGACCCTTGGAAGAATCACAGGGAGGACCCCGTGTTAACTGAGCCCCTGGCTTGTTTCAAGAGAAGCAGATCAGTCTCAAGAGGCCACAAGAGACCAGCAGCACCACCGAAGCCCCGGACATCACACAGAGTGTCCCCACCACATACAAGAGTGTCCCCACCACATACAAGGCAAGTGCCATTTTTGAACTACATCTGCAATGGGGAAAGGTCTTGATGCTTCTATCAAGTTGCACCAAATGATGCCATTGATGGATGAGGTGGCTCCAAACAAAAGGCAATCATTTTGCTTTCATGCATTTTCTCTGCAGGCTTCATGGCTGGCAAACCAATCCTATAGAACCGAACCCTCCGAGACAGAGCTCCACTCGGGGAACAAGGCTGAGTTGTGTGCTGGGCTTACGTTATGTCTATTTTAAAAGTTGATTTTGGCAGGTGTGTGGACCACTCACACAATATATCTACTCCCAGAAAAGATAAGGGGGAAAAATCAAACACTGAATTTTCTTTAAATTCTCACTTGGAAGCAAACAGCTTGGCTTTAAAAAGGGGAGTATAATCCTTGCTTCAATGATGATGAACTAGTTGGAACAAATTATAAAGAAAATATTGGAGCTATAAATAATGTATTTTTAAAGAACCTGTGTGCTAAAGTATCTCCTGAGAGGCAAATTCTAAAGAATGTTAATCTCCAGATTATATTCTCTCTGAGGCCATGTTTTTCCAGAACTCTTGGAACGTGTCTAAGTAATGAAATAAACTCAACAATCTTTTAAAGAGTTCTCCGTTAAAAGATACTAGGAGCAAACAGATGATTGTGGACTCATGGTTGTACCTTCGGGTAAAGGAAAATGAGAAGAGCTCTAAATCATCCAAGATGAAGAAGTCCCACAGCCAGACATGCTCTGGTTCAAATAACCAGGAATGTTTCAGTCGAATGCCAACTTTCTCCCTTACACTAATGAATGGATAAAAAGAGTACATTCAAAAGGGATCTTCACCACCTTTCTTGTTTCTACCTCTGTCCTACCTAAAAAACTCCTAAACACCCTCCCAGAACCCCCTTCTCTTACAACCTGGAACAAAACAACAAAAGCAAACTTTATAAAAGTTTACGAAACGCAAGCTTACAAAACCTGTTATTGAGGTTCAACAATATATTTTTAAACTAATAACGTGACTTTTTCCATACTGAAGAGTCATATAATTGGTTCACCAAATAAAAAAAGACACAGCTGTAATAGAAAATATTTCAGAAAAGGAAATTCATACTTCAAAAGCCCTGACTAATCATAAAGTGATGCAAATTTGAAAGGAAATACTTAGATTGTATTTTTACCCAGCTGAGCAGTCAGATGTTGGGAAATGCCCTGGATTTTTCTAAATATTTCCTCCTGTTAACAGCAAAACAGCTCAGATGCTCCAGAAACAAAGGACACACTTTCAAACATTTATCCTGTCTATTTTTCTTAATTATAGCTGCTCCATTCCAGTTGCAGTAAGAGGTCTAATTGTAAAGGCTTTAAAGCTAAGATATTTACCCAGAGCTGCCACACAGAGTTATTTTTATGAAAAATACTAAGAAGTGCAAGTCTGGGAATACACATAGAACTTCAAATGAGAGCCTGGAAAAAGAAGGAGGTGATGAAGGACTTAGCCCATTTTCAGTTTGTTTCTCTTACAACCTGTGAGAGAACCCAGACAGTTCATGGGCTCCAAGAGAAAACGCAAGATGGCCACCATCCAGGGAGTCTGGCAAAACCCCGAGGAAGGAGAGGCTGCGGTGAGCTGGGCTCCCAGACGCGAAGGTGGCGACAGTGGCAGCTGAGCTGTATGGCCTGCGAGCCCAGAGGACAGGCTCTGGCAACTGCCTGAGCAGTGCCCTGTGGCCTTTTCTTCAAAAGTGAAGATGCACCATCTGGTCAACCACAGGTGAGGTGGCACTGTGGAGTGAAGCTGTAAACTGTCAACTCAGCCAGCCCTAACGAGGACCAGACATCCAGGAGTGTTTGCAGAGTTGGCGGGGTGGGAGTGAGAAGTAGGGTTGGCTCCTCTCAAACCACCACCAGCTAAGCAGGCCTGCACAGTGAGGGTGGCGGGAGACAACGTTCCCTGGACTCTCTGGGCAAAAGGCAGAATTAGAGATGCAAATTCAAAACAGCTCTGGGGGGCTTGTGCCAGGTTCATGCTTGGGTGACTGCCTGGCCCTTTCCCCAAAGTAGCATGCAGAACCTGTGAGAAATGTGCTCTGGTCCCTTTTAGACCCCAACCCTGAGGACAGGAGGGTGGGAACCAGAGGAGTAACATTTGCTGAAAAACGCTTATCACCACTTCCTGGCATCAGTTCTCTGGCTCATAGCCTGTCCCTAAGAAATGGGGAGAAAATAGCTCCCAGCAGTGAAACCTGAAGAGTTCCACCCTGGATAACCTGGGACCCACTGAGGCCAGGCGCGCTGGGGATGGCGTGTGCAGGGGAGTTTTCTACACAGCTTGAGTTCAACCAGAAGGCTTAACTTCCTAAAGATTTCATGGTCAGCTCTTTCGAGGGTAAAGATTTGTTTTTTAGATTGTTAAATCTGGCCCTCTTAAATTAGAAGTTAGGTCTGTAAATAAAATGTTCCAATCAAGTCTGCAATGTAATTTCCCACAGTGGTCCCGTGACCTACAGGAAGAACTTAAGGACGTATTTGTTTCATTTCTTTGGGACGGAGGTGAGGCGACCTGTGACCACAGTGAGTTGTGTGGTTCCTTTGTCCACCTCAAGCACACTATTATGAGTTGAACTATGTCCCGCCAACAGACACACCGAATTCAGATACTGAAATCCTAACCCCCAGGACCTCAGAATATGAACTTTTTTGAAAATAGGGTCATTGTAGATGTAATTAGTTCCATTAAAATGAGGTCACACTGGCATGTGGTGGGTCCCTAATCCAATATGACTAGTGTCCTTATAAAAAAGAATTTCATGTGATGAGAAAGAGACACACAAAGAGGGAAGAAGGTATGAATACACAGGAGGAGATGGCCATTTACAAGCCAAAGAGCACCTGAGGCCACCAGAAGCTGGGAGAGAGGCCTGGAGCAGCCCTCAGGAGGAACCAACCCTGCCAACACCTTGACCTCAAACTCCTGGCCTCCAGAACTGTGAAACAATAAATTTCTGCTGCTTAAGTCACCCAGTCTGTGATCCTTTGCTCCAGAAGCCCTGGGAAACCAACACAGTACCCTGGGCACTTCTGCCTTGTGGGCCCCTCTTCCACGAAAAATATTCAAAAGCACTTTGCAACTGTGTTGGTATAAAGACAAATAAAATCCACACTGGATCATATTTATTTTTTTCTTCTAACTTTAGAAGAAATTAAAACATTTTTAGCTTAAATGTCTCATGGGTACTCAACACTGTATTCCTGGTCAGCCCCAGGCTCACTCAGGTGTCTCCCTGTGCTTACTCTGTCTTGGTACCATATTGAAATTACCTGTCATCGTGTCTAATATTCCCTTTCCCCACCCCCTGGCTAAAATACACACGAGCAGAAAGACTGTCTTATTTATTTTTGTAGCCCTAGCCCAGCCTGGCACACAGAACGTGCTCAATAAATAACTGTTGAACCAACTTGAACTGAACAGATAAAGATCTAGGGTTATTCAAGGTCATTACTGAAACATGAAGCAAAAAAAAAAAAAAAAAGTGCAAAAGAAGGAAGTTTTGGCAACAACAGAGCCTTAATAACTGGAGCCTTAGCTCCTGGTAGCAGAGTGAGGATCTGGGAGCACATCCCAGGAAAGTTTTGAAACTGAAATAAAATGAGTATTTTATAACCATCCATTCTGTTCCATTTTTCTCTCTCTCTTCATCTTTAAATTTGTTTTTCACTCTCCGGGGCTTGGAGAGGTTTCATTACATTAGAGCTGTTTGCCTTTCTTCGGATGAGGGTTTCTCAAATTCCAACTTTTCCAGTGAGATTTTCTGACAGTAGATTTGGCCTTTCTAAACCCAACCTCACTTATGGTTTGTGACAGCTTTATAGGCTGAGTTGTTCTCATCTCTGGACAATTTCTACCTTTCCTGTGGACCACTCTTTATCTTTGCCCTATCCCAAACATTAAAAAAGTTCTTTTCTGCACCAGGACCCCAGTTTGGCAAACAAGCAAACCTTTCTTAGCCCTTGCCAAGACATAAAATTTTTTAAAAGAAAGAAATTAGCATTCCATTGGCCATTTGGGAGAGAGAAAGAAATACCGAAACTTACACAGTGTGACCGGGAAGTCTTATAACTTCCTAAATGTGTGTCATAAACTTCCTAGAAGAAGATTCCCCAAAAAACATTCAGTAGGATGCTAATAGAGTCACACAAATGAAAGTTTCCAAGGACATACATTTGGGAAGTACAGGGTTGAAAAAGCTAAGCCTGTTCCTATAATGCAGAACTTCTCAGAGCCTTAGTGTACTGATGTGCAATGTGAGTCTCCACGAGGCAGAGAACATTTGGCATTTCACAGATTTAGTCATGGACCCGTCCTTCAGGCAGAGCAGAATACAGGGAGAAAGATGTAGTTTGAGAGACACATCTTCCAGGAACTACTCTGGAAAACACAGGCCTAGCCACAATACACTGAGTTTCAAAGGATGGTGTTGCCATGACTATTGGCATAGGATTCCCCATGAGCTGAAGTGGTTGAAGAGGGTATCTTAAACGCATTATGTTTCTCGGGAATCCCCTGGTGGTCCAGTGGTTAGGACTCTGCACTTTCATTGGCAGGGCCTGGGTTCAATCACTGGTTGGGGAATTAAGCTCCCACAAGCTGCACTGGGGGCCAAATAAAAATAAAAGAATAAAAAATAAATAAAAAATAAAATCTTTTTTAAAAAGTGGTATGAGTCTTATTAATGATCAAAACACAGAGGAGAGGAGAGGAGGATGTTTGGGCAGGGAAAATAGCTTCGGCAAAGGAGAAAAATTACGAGCTGTGTTGGAAGAGCGCTGGCATGGAAGGTATGCTGTGGAAAAGGCCAAAAGACCTGGGAGGAGGGAGAAATGAATGGGAAAGAGGCTTAGAACCTGACTGTGAGAGCCTCATCCTGAGAGCATAGGAAACAACTCATCTTCAAGATAACAGCACAGACCAGGGGTGTTGCCAGGGCACCACTGGACTAAGCACTAATCAATAAAATGATACCTACCATCTTCTGGCAGAGAGGAAGGAAGGTGCCAGTGAGCAGGGGACTGAACTTGGCATGTAGCGGAGCCTTCGTAGTGGAGGGGCAAGAGCCCTGGCATGTTCCACACCCAGGCTGCCATGACTTTGGCCAAGCAAGTTCACCTCCCAGGGACCCACTGTTCTCACCTGGGAAATAAAAGGTACTGACACTCTGGTCCCCTACTATTCTAACACCCTTAACACTCTAACAGCAGCTTCTGATGTCATGAAAATCTCATCTGTCCAGAGCCAGCAGGGTTAGAGGGAACGGGGCATTTTGCAGTCAGATACCACACTCCATTCTTGCGCGGTGAGCTGGACAGAGATGTTTTGGCTGACAAGCCTTTCTGCAAAGGGAGGGCAGCTGTGGCAGTCTGGGCAGCTCTGCAGCCCGATACAGCCCCCTGTGCCATCTGGGCAAAGGGTGGGACCCCAAGAGGCATGAGTTCTGAGACAATCAATGGACAGTCTCTTTGGGGACAAGAGGACAGAGAAATTGCGGGCCGTGTCTCTTCCCATTGCGTTTCAGGCAAGCTAACTGCCATCCTTCCTGAATCTTAACGAGGGAATCGATCAGGTGCATGTTTTCTAATTCCCTGGCTACTTTTTGAACTACCAAGAATCAATTAACAGCTCCCAAGTCTGTAAAATTAAGAAATTCGTCATAGCTTCATAGGGCAGCAGACTGAATTGAATGGCATAGGTTATATAAAACACGAAACCCCGGGCCTGGCCTAGAGGACAAAGTCAATACATGTTCACAGCTTTGCAGTCTAAGAGTCATGTGCTCAAACCTAATTATTTCCCAGGATGCATCACTGATGTGCTGCTTCCTCCATCCTACACCTCTGTCTCCCCGCCAGCACTCTTCCCTGCCTGTTGATGGGACTCAGCTCCAGCCACTGAAGGCATCCTTCAGTGGACAAAAGAAGGACCAAGAAAATATCGACCCACTTGGGCACCTCAAATTTCTTTTTACTTACAGCAGACACTATGATTTTAGCTAAAATGTTGGAATAATTTTGTTTTCCATTATTAGCATGATTCTTCCTTACCAGGATGAAATATGGTTTCCTTTGGTTTTCAAAGAAAATGCCCAATATGTTGTAAAAGATGAAGTAATGCCTAGTAACCTCGGTTGTTTTTTAAAACCCCTTCCTATCAACTTCTTAAGGGACTTGGTTGTAATGTTGATCCACGCCACAGTCTATTTGCTTCATGCCCAGATTCTGGCTGACCCCTTAATGGGTAAATTAATTAAGTAATATGAGTCAATTAATCAGAATGCAATGTTATTTTTATGAACTCTACTGCCAGTGCATGAACTCATGACATGTTTCATAAATGGGAAGCAGGGCTAAAATATAACTATAGATTTTTATATGATATATGGTTCTAAGAGTCAGATGTTATGAATAATTCATCCATTCATTCACCCAAGAAGTTTTCATTAAGGACCTACTAAGAACCGGTCATGAGTCTCAACACCAGATGTAATAGATGGATCAAGTCAAGAAGGGGCAGTAGACGTGCAAACAAATCCACATACACAGATTTATGATGGAGGTGGGGACAGGGTGGGATGGTGAACAATGTGGGGGCCACACCCCTACCAGAGGGTCAACCAAGGTTTCAGAAGGGCAGAGTTGCATCTAGAAGGATGCTTAGGGACTCACTGGATGGATAGATGGGGAGAGAAGATATAGTGATAGAAAGACATTCCAGGTATTGGGAATTTTCTCTGAAAATGCTTCAAGGCACCAGGGAGCAGAGTAACTCAGAATGGCTAGAATGTAAAGTTCCAGGGAAAGAGAGGGGAAGTGATGAAGAGGCACTAAGTGGAGGAACAGACAGGGCTTACAAGACCTTGAGTAGCACACTAAGGAGTCCAGGCTTCCTGCTGAAGGCAACGCAGAATTTCCGAAGGGTATTAATCATAAGAAGTGATGTGGTCAGATGTGTAAAAATCACTCTGGAGACGATGTGGTTGACGGATTAGGGAGGACAAGACTGGTGGGAAAATTGGCTTAGAAAGGATAGCATAAGTCCCAGGTGAGAGATGATGGAGGTCCGGGGTAAGTCAGTGGCATAAAAGAGAGAAAAGAGACTGTAGACTTCAGGTATATTTTTTCTAGCTTTATTAAGATATAACTGACTCGGGTATATTTAACAGCCCGAATCAGCCGGGTTTACTCATGGATGGAGGTAAAATGAAAGGAAAGAGTCTGGGGTGGTAAATGGATGAATGGCAACACCATCAACTCAAGTAGTAGAGAGGGAACAGGTGTTCAGGGAGGATCATGAGCTCCACTCAGCCCCGTGGATTTGAGGGGACCATGCGTCACCCAAATACAGGTACTGGGCAGGTCATTGTACAGGTGGGGCTGAAACTCATGGAATGAGTCTGGGCTGGTGAAAGGCATTCGGAAATCATCACTGCTATTATACTGGAATCAAGAGAGGGCCTGTGATTGCTCAGGATGGGTAGAGGGAGGAAGAGGATCCAAGAAAGAGGTAAGTCCAAGGATAATATAGCAAGACAGGGGATGATACAGAGAAGGGGGTGAACATGGAAATACCAGATAGAGCATTTCAAGAGTGTGGCGTCCACAGTGGCATACGGCGCAAGGAATGGGCACTGGACGTGTGCCTGGGTTGCACATTTCAGTTCCCATGAGGTCAACAACTGGCCCTGAGTATCAACCACAAACAAGGAGGTGCCAATTGGTACAAAAAAAAGAGAAAACACAATGCCGCTCAAACTTTAATATGCATCAGAAGCACAGAAAATGTACATTTAAATACAGATTCCTGGGGCTCCACCCTCAGAGCTTTTAATACAATGGGTCTACGAGAGATCCTAGGAATCTTCATTTTTAACAAGAGAGTTTCTGTGAGGGCAGTCAGAGAATCCACTCTTAGGAACACTGTGAAGATACCTCCCTTAAACTCAAAATTGAGACTTTTTTAACAAAAGAATTTTATTAAAAAAAAGTGTTCCCTACAGGTCTCTAGTATTCATCTCTTCCACTCAGAGAGTCTGTGGAGGCTTCTGGATTGGTTTAATCTTCCAAGTGACTTCAATCTTATAGCCTCCAGAATCCTCAAAATGAGATCAGCAGTTCTCATAACTGGAAGAATAACCTTTGCGTTTAAGAAAATATATCGACAATGTCCTGGTTCCCAGAGGTGGAGCTCAGGAATCCAGAAATTTCTAAAGCCTCCCCTGTAGATTTCGTGGTTCAGCCAAGTTTAGAAACAACTGAACAGATGATCTCTAATCCAACATCAATCCTTAATAGTCCATGAATTCAATGAGCATCTGCAAGAGGAATTGTATTTTGGCTGCCAAAGTATGGCTCCCCATAAACCTCCCTGTCAAAAAGGAAGTTTAAGATTCCTTGATGTCAGCAAAGCCTGTGATAGAAACTTTAGTCCAACAGTGAGTTTTCAGAGTAAATATTATTACAATGATATAGAATTTTAGCTGGTCCTGTTAATTACGCAGTTGAAGTACTTGGATGGTTTATAGGTGCCCTGGTATAAACATTCGGTTCAGTAAATGCTACTGTCAAGTTCAATGGCCTCCTCCAATCAGTCAGCAGAGATTTACCATTGTTGTTATAACAACAAGAGGAGTCCAGGAAGAGTGAGTCCTTTCATCAGCTCTGAAATAAGAAGACTTGGTATGCATATTTTTAAGTCAGTGCCAAACAATAAATTCTCTGGCTAATAAGTATTATTAAAGGAAATGGGATGCCTAGTAAGTAACATAAAGGGCTGGCAGTCATTGTCATTTCAAAAGTGCCATTCCTCCAGAGGTAAAGGTGACAAATACTTGCAAATGAGCCCATTACCCCGTAACTTTTTCTTCTTTCCTCCTGTGGTGATCTCCATCTTGTGCTAGCAATGGCCCGTGTGCCCAGACTAGGGGATGCTGAAAGAGAAGGCAGCTGAGAAACAGGGGACCACATGGCAGACCAGCAGTGAAAATCCACTTGCAGGGTCTGCTTTTGTTATCTCCAGGATTTCTCTTAAGATGGCTCTAAGGAAGTGCTATCAGCTTCCTACAAAACAGAGGAGATTTCCCCTGCTGAAAAACCTCAGTGCGGTTCCCAGTGCTTACATAATAAACTTAATACTGCTTATAGAGGCACATATGAGTGTTTTCCATGGGGCCTTCACTCTTCTCTCTTGTTCCCACCCACCCTTCCCTACCCTGACTCCCCACCCACACACAAGTACACACTCTCCATTCTGTGAACACTGAACTTCTTACTTTCCAAAACTTAGAGACTTTCTCTGCCTCCAATGCCCTGCCCTTCCTGCTCCCTTTCCTCACCAGACAAACCTCTCTCATCTCTCAAGACCCAGCTCAGACAGTGCTACTTCAGTGAAGCCTCCCCAGACTACCCCAGACAGACTTATGGATCCACCCCTGATGCTCTGGAGCCCTTTGTTTAAACTCCTACAGCATCAAGTACCTTGCTAAAGTATCTTATCTAATTCCCCATCCAACTCTTCTGCTGGACCACGAGCAGCTTCAAGGGCAAGCTCATAGCAGATTCTCAAAAATAGCTGTTGGATGGATAAAGAAAGGATAGATGGATAGAGCAACAGACAAGCAAATGGAAAAGAAGGGGTCAGGAGAATCAGGTTGGAGTCAACAAGCCTATATTTCTTCACCTGTTGACACAACAAACATGTATTGGGAGTAACTATCAAGTTCCAGACTGTGTGAGCTATACTGAGATAAATAAGACATACCTGTGACTCCCACAGAAGGCCCACAGGCCAGCAAGGAACACAGATAGGCAAATACACAAGTATTTATATTGGTGTCTGTGAAGTCCAGTGGAAGCATACATTGGGTGCTTTGATATCTTATAGGAGAATTAACCAAAACAGTCCAGGAAGGTCAAACTGAAAGATGAATCCTAACACCTGAGTGGGACAGGGAGTAATTCACATTTCCAGAAGAGTGACAGAATATGCAAAGAGATGAAAATAAAGAAAAGCTTGGGCAAAGAATTGAAAAAGGATGCTGAGGTGTATGTTAGCATGCAGGCAGGAGAGATGAGGCTGGAGAGAGAAACCAGGTGTGGTTATGAAGTCATCTAGAGTAAGTGTGGACGTGAGAGTAACCAGACAGAAAGCTCCCACTGAACCCCGGGCCTTTGCACATGCTGTTTCTTTTACTTAGAATAAGTTCAGTTTCCTCCAGCCAAATCCTGCCCCTTTGGTTAAAGGTTCCAGGACCCCTACATGCTCCCTTTACAACACTCATCAAAATTCATTGACCTATCTTATCTAATATCTGGCTGCCCCCATAAACTGGAAGATTCACCAGGGCAGGCATTGTCTATGCACTGTTCATCATCGTATTCCTAGCACCTAGAAAGAGCCTGGCCTATAGTAAGCCCTCCATAAATATTGGTTAAATAGCTGCAAGGACTGCATGGTCTTGTCAGCCAAATCTTTCCATTATGGAATCTATGAAACAGTAAAAAGAATCTCACCTGGTAGAATATTTGAGAAAAATCCGTGAGTAGAAAAATCCTAGCAGAGCTGGTTCTCACCTAGCCTCTGACACTCAACCATGATGTGGCCTCCAGCAAGGCAGGGCAGCTCACCAAGCCTTGGCTTCTTATTTGCCAAATGGGGCTCTTGGGCTGGACGAACACTAGGGATGCCTGTAACTCATAAAATGAGCGATTTTCACATTGCAGTAGCTCCATAACAACCCATGGCAAGGAGTTCCTTTGCAATACTAAGCTGGAGGAAAGACCTTGTGCCATTCACTCCTAGGACTGTGGTCTCATTGAATTTGTACTCAGGGAAGCAGGTACAAAATCCACTCTCGACTTTAAGAGATGTGAAAACATAGTCAGAGGTGAAAAGGGATGTCACCTCTCCTGCACAAATTTTCTTTCAATGAGTCTCCACGAGATGGATATGGAGAAGCCAATGTTTTCCACTTTCAAGTTAAAAAGGCCCAGAAAAAGTCACCATTCCTACAGCCAAACCTGGGAGAAGAGCTCAAGTTGCCTCCTGCAGCAAAGGGCCACGTGGTCTGCTTTCCGCCCTGGAGATTTGGAGGGCTGGAAACAAATTAAGCCATGATTTAAGTAATTTCATCTATGTGTTTCCAGAGATTAATTATATTTATTGAATCTGACACCAGTCAGGGATAGCAAGCATCTTTTGTGAGTCTTACAGCAAAAGTTAGAAAGCATTACTCGTAATGGCTGATTTTGTTTTATTATATCTGACTCAGAGCCAAAGGTAGGCAGCACTTAGAGCTGTCTGTGGACATTAATGTTTGGAAAGCAACACAGACAGCTCCCCTCCCTGGCCTCCTACCAGCACCTGCAGGTGCAGCCCATCCCCTTTTCAGTATAAGGATGATGGGGTGGGGGCAGGGAGGCAGGGAGGCAGTTCAACACCCTTAGGATCTGTTGTGTAACCACCACGTCCCAAGCACAGTGCTAGGCATTGCTGGGTCCTCAGAGGTGGCTAAGACAAGGGTCCCCACCCTCCAGAGATACACAGGGGTTGATAATAGTCTAACAAACATTATCCCATAATATCATATTTTATGTCATATGACAGGTGAGATAATAGTAGGACGAGGATGTACACAGAAGGGAAAGGGGCATGCTAGTTGGGAGAAATCAGGAAAGGAGGTGGCATATGAGATGAGCCAGCAAAGAAAAGGTATCTCGTAGGAAGACACAAGGGGAATTGATTTGGGGTCCAAGAACAGCATAAGCAAAGGTGGGAAACCAAGGAAGGATGGGGCGTGTTCAGGCAAAGCTTTAGATGGCCTGTGTCCGGGTAGGGAAATAGCACGCAACAGAGCAGGGAAGATGGAGCATGTGGTTGAAGGCCTTGAAGACTTCTTGAAGGGTGGGCCTAGGTTTGGTAGTCAGTAAGGAGCATGTGTGCCCTTGAGTGGAGGAGTAAGAAAAGAGCTACACTCCAGGGAGACCAGGGAGATTAGTGCAGAGATAGTGTTAGGTATGCAGCCAGCAGGGCCTTGAAGAAATTGCCTTCCGTGGCCCGATTGAGAGATACTTCTCTAGAACACAGGCACATCTGGTGATTAAGGTCTGTAGTGTTGCTTCAGCACTACAGAAATTAACATGGCAGCCTTGGCAAATTTCAGTCAGCTGGCATGGGAACCTAAATATCATGTGTTGGTAGAAAAATGCAATTTTGTAACATAGGGAAATCAACTCAAGGATGGGTGATGACTTAGAGGCCTGGGATAGGGAGGGTGGAGAGAGCCACGGCAGGCAGGGAATACGGGGACACATGTATAAATACAGCTGATTCACTTTGTTGTACAGCAGAAACTGGGACAACAGTGTAAAGCAATTATATTCCAATAAAGAGCTTAAAAATAAATAAATAAATAAATAAATAAATAAATAAATAAATAAATAAATAAATAATAAATAATAAATAAATAAAAGAAAATGCCATTTTGAATGTCAAGCTGTTGCCATAGAAACAACCCTCAAAGACAGCCCATTTGTGAGCTGCGGATGACGAAGGTTTGTGCCATATCTTTAAGGCCTGCTTCCACTTTTCAAGGAGAACTTGGAATCTAGTGGAAAAGGTGAACGTATTTTGAACAAAGGGACCAGGAGATCCAAGCATGAGGGCATTTACATCCACCTGTGCCCACAACAGCAGGAAAAGAACATAACCCTGCACTAACTACACAGTGGTCTGTCTCCATAAGCCTTAAAAAAATAGCTCAGATGTGAAATGGCTCTAAAATCCAGGGCATCTTACAGAGTTAATTTTACTGGGAAATTATTCTCCCTTTTTAGAACATAGTCCCTAAGGACAGAGCACAGAGGGGAGAAACCTGTTTTTTAATGAATTTGCCTAAGTTGATACACCCTAAAGTCCCCCTAGTTATGCAATTCCTTTGCATCTGTCCCTTGTTTGACTGACACCACCAATCTAAATCTTCTTGGAACACTCAATACAAAATAATAGTAAAAGTCTGTTCATCTTTATTTGGCTTTAAAGGAAAAAGGTAGTGGAAGAAAGGAACAAGGTCTCAGTTAATGATTAAGAAAATACGGTAGTAATGAACATCTATGCAAAATGAATCAAGATTGAATCTGTGTATCTCTGTGTTGTCAATGGATTCTTTTTTTTTCACAAGTAAGACAGTTATTATTCCCTGTATGTTTTCTGGATCAATCATTGAGACCTCATATTTGTTATGCCAAGTATAAATTCTTAAAATCATAAGAAGTCTCTAGCACTTATCTTTGAAAAAATACATACCTCAAAAGATACAATAAAATTGTACCATAAAGTTGTGAAAGCTACCATAAATAAGCATATTTATGTCTATTGAGAAATGCATGTCTATACATTTTTAACTTTTAATTTCAACATAATTTTAGACTTACAGAAAAGATGAAGATATTACAATGAATTTAGAATCTCCATATACCTTTCACCTAGATTCCCCAGATATTACCTTTTACCATGTGTGTCTAAATAGATACATAAGTTGCAGACATGGGGCACTTTTATCCCTAATCGCTGAAGTTTGTGTCTCCTAAAACCAAGAATATTCTCTTACATAACCACAATATCATTATCAAAGTAAGAAAATTAACAATCTATTGTTCAATACCAATTAGACTTTATTCTAATTTGGCCAATTGTCCAAATACTGACCTTGAGAACAAAGGAAAACCCCAGATCACAGATTGCATTGATTTGTCATATACCTATCAATACCGACCACCTTCATGTGTAAAGAGCAGAGAAACTGTTGCCGTGGTGCAGAATCTCAGAAAATATTCCCTTGAGCTCTTCCTGAGGAATTTACTCGAGCACATGCTTCAGAGAACCCAAATGACTAGAGAAGCATGCACAGAAGGCAGGTGCTGAGCATTTAAGCATGTGGTTACTTGAAGAAATAAAACTTAGTGACGGTTAAAAAGGAAACTTTATAGTCTATATGACTATATAGATAAAGATGTCCCTGCTAGTATATAGTAAAACTATAAAAAATAGAGGAAGAATGAAGGTAGTATATGTGACAAAATGAAGTTAACCATTTTCAGGAATCATAATTGGTGGTAATAGTATTATGTTTTTATTCTGAGACTGTTGTGTGTATACCATGGGATAAAGCAAGTGAGTAATTATGGGATGTTCTAATTCTACCACTCTAATTCTGTGTGCTTGAGAACTAAATTTTTTAGTGTGAAATAAAGGAGATACACATGCAATATAGAGAAGGTAAAGTGCAAACCCTGTAGTCTTGAACTTGAATTAGAAATCAGTGTGAATTCACAGGCATTTTATCTCAGATAACAGGTAGGTAGGTAGATTAGCTAGATAGATAGATGATAGGTGATAGACAGATGACAGATAGATAGATAGATGATAGATAGATGATAGATACAGATACAGACATACACATAGGTGTGTGTGTGTGTATGTCCTCACTCTGTCCACTACAAAAGCCTAGAAACAGTGACCAACCCATTTCTAGAATCATGTCTAGAAGACACAAAGAGCAACTAGTCATAGAAGCCTAACTTGAAGAGCTTCTCTGAGTCAAAGTTGGAACAATGTGAATCCCCAGAAGGATGAGAACCACAATAGGTTGAAACTCATCAAATATGCTTAAATCCATGAGCTTATACTCACATGTTATAAAAACCTAACTGGTCAACTTTCAAGGAGGGCAAGGACCCAATACATTATCTTAAAAAGTAAGTAAGTAAAAGGAGAGTGCCAAACATTGATGAACTATACCACTAGGTAACCAAAAAGTAGGTGAAAGACAGTATCTCCTTATAAAATTACCCCAGGTGGTAAACGAAAATAAAATGATGGAATTAGAACATCACCATTCTGCAGTACCAGTGAATGCATGGATCTAGGCAATGTGCATCATTTCAAAAACAAGGGAGAAATGAGCACGTGTGAGTTGGATGAACACAGCACCACCTACAGTCTGCTAGCCCAGGGGCTGAACCTGGATCTGGTGAGACCTCTGGATCCAAATGCCAATTTATAGGAGGACAGAGAACAGAGGAGCACGTTGATATGCACCATGAACGTGCAATCAGCAAACTCCAGCCTGGGGGAGGCTCTGCATGTGAGAGGGCTCAGGTTCTTCAGGTTTGTATATAAAAACTTTTTATATATATTTTTATTGGAGTATAATTGCTTTACAATGTTGTGTTAGTTTTTGCTGTACAACAAAGTGAATCAGCTATATGTATACATATATCCCCACATCCCCTCCCTCTTGAGCTTCCCTCCCACCCGCCACAACTCACTTCTCTAGGTCGTCACAAAGCACCAAGCTGATCTCCCTGTGCTATGCATCAGCGTCCCACTAGCTGTCCATTTTATATTTATTAGTGTATACATGTGAATGCTACTCCCTCACTACATCCCAGCCTCCCCTCCCCGCCCCTTGTGTCCTCAAGTCCTTTCTCTAAGGCTTTATTCGTGCCCTGTCACTGTGCTCATCAGTACCATTTTTCTAGATTCCATATATATGGGTTAGCACACAGTGTTTGTTTTTCTCTTTCTGGCTTACTTCACTCTGTATGACAGACTCTAGGTCCATCCACCTCACTACAAATAGCTCAATTTCGTTCCTTTTTATGGCTGAGTAATAATCCATTGTATATATGTGCCACATCTTCTTTACCCATTCATCTGTGGATGGACATTTAGGTTGCTTCCGTGTCCTGGCTATTGTAAATAGTGTTGCAATGAACATTGTGGTACATGTATCTTTTTGAATTATAGTTTTCTCAGGGTATATTCCCAGCAGTGGGATTACTGGGTCACATGGTAGTTCTATTTTTAGTTTTTTAAGCAATCTCCATACTGTTTTCCATAGTGACTGTTAAAAACTTTTTTTAATGGGCAAAACCTATAGTGTTTAAGGCTGCACACTTTGGATTAAATCATAAAGATGCAACAAATTTAATACCATAAAATCCATAAATCGATTACTTTCGGTGGGAGTGATGGAGCTTCTAGAGTAACTGGCAAAGTTTCATTACAATAAAACAGATTGAAAATACATTTAAAAATCAGAAAACAAAACAGGTGTTATTTTAAAAACCCTTTCCAGAACAGAAATCCATTATGATTATGATATATGACATGGGGAAAACCTTACAGTATACATCTACATAAAATAAATGTCTGGAAGAAATCTTGAAGTCTGCACAACAAACTATGAACTGTGAATGGAGGGTGGTCCTGATGGGGCCTGGAGTGAGATGCAGAGAGAGCTGGGAAGCTCACCCAAGAGGACTTTCACATTTCACTTGATGTATTCTTATACCGTTTGCATTTTTACAAGTGACTTTTCGTGTATTGTTTGTATAGATTAAATTACTCAGTCAATCAAGGAGTGAGTGAACTAAAGAATGTGTGAGCTAGTAGGTGAGTAATGGTGGGTGAGCAAGTGAGTGAGTGAGTGAATTAATGAATGAGAATGAGTAAGGGAGGGAGGGAGGGAGAAAATAAGTGGAGAAAGAGAAAAGTAACCCAATATGCTAGGCAGTTCCTAATAGAAAAGTCTGCATAAAATCATGTTTAGCAAACCACAGGGAAAAAACAGAACATGGGAAAGATGGTCAACCCAGATATTTCACAGCCTGCATATCTGAAGATCCTTAAATCCCTAGCCACTGATTCAATGAGATTATGTGCTAAAATTTTATAAATGAAAAATTTACAAAGAAATTTGAGGATCGATTAGTCAAGTATGAATTCAGAACCAAATGCCACTGTAAAAATGCCACTGTGTATCCATCCTAACACCTCCCTGCCTGCCCTCCCCTCCAGGAAACCCCTAATCATGAGATCCCACCAGGAAGTCTCGCTGGCCTTTTAAATTTCATAATCCCCAAAGAATTCTAAAGCACACCTCTGCATCCACCCAGAACTGCAAACATTCCTTTTAAACATAGAACCACAGCCTCTAAATCACTGACCACCCAGTGTCCAAATTCAGAGCAGAGAGGTGTTCTTTCAAACCTGAAGCAATTCAAAAATAGCTGTACCTCCAATCAAGTTTCTTCCAAGTCACCATATTTAACTCTGGGAATTCCAGCCTCTAGAAAGCTTGTCAGAGGGAGAGTGTGTTGCTTAACTTCTCTGGGCTTCAGTCAGGGTCTCCATCTGTAAACCGGAAGGAATTCATCACCCATCACGGAGGGGGCATGTGACCTCAAAGACAGAATTATGTGAAACGCTTAATACGGTGCCTGCTTCATGACAAATGCTCAGTGGGTGTTTGCTGTGGTTACTTATTTTTATTAAGATGAAATTCACATCACATAAAATTACCCATTTTAAGGTGCACAATTTGTACGGCAATTAGTACGGCCACAATATTGTGAACCACTTCCCTCTACATCCAAAACATTTTAATTACCCAAAAAGTCCCTTATTCATTAAGCCAGCAGTCCCCAACCTTTTTGGCACCAGGGACCAGTTTCATGGAAGACAATTTTTCCATAGGGGTTTGGGGGATGGTTCAGGAGGTAATGCTAGTGATGGGGGAATGGGGAGTAGCAGATGAAGCTTTGTTCGCTTGCCTGCTGCTTGTCTCCTGCTGTGCAGCCTGGTTCCTAACAGGCCTCGGTTGGGGACCCCTGTATGAAGCAGTTAACTCCCTATTTCCCTTCTTCCCCATCTCCGCAACCACCAATCTGCTCTCTGTCTCTATGGCTTTACCCATCCTGGACGTAGCATATAAATGGAATCACACAATATGTGACCTTTTGTGTCTGGCTTCTTTCACTTAGTATAACGTTTTAAAGATTCACCCATATGGTAGCATGTATCAATATTTCATTCCTTTTTAAGGCTGAATAATATTCCGTTGTATGTGTATGCCACAATGTGTTTATCTGTTCATCTGTTGATGACATTTGGGTTGTTTCCACCTTTTGGCTGTCATGAATAGTGCTGCCATGAACATTTGTGTACATGTATTTGCGTACCTGTTTTCAATTCTTTGGGGTATAAACCTAGGAGAGAAATTGCTAGATCATGTGTTAATTCTATATCTAATTTTTTGAGGAACTGCAAAACTATTATTATTTCTAAAGCATTCATTTCAGTGTCTACTAACAACAGGGCACTCTTTCGCAGGGGGTGGTGTAAATATCCATGAGCTATAGCCTCCACCCTCTGGGGACTTATTTTCTATGAACAATATTCCTCCAAATGGAAACAAATAGTCATAATTTGCCACAGACTGTGAGTTTTATTCAAAGTGAGTACCTAAGCAAACTCATGACAACTGAACCTCAAATCTCACAGTAATCTTTATCCCCCAAACACAGGTATTTCAAATGTATGTAGGTAAATAAACTTATTCTTTTAAGTAGTGCTGATAACTTCTGACTGGGTCAAACTTGACTTTCTATAGCCAGTAACTGATAAAATATATTTTTAGGCCTTAAGTCATACACATCCATGCAAGCACGAATGCAGAATGGCAGAAAGCCTGTCTGACATCCTTGCTCAGGTGGACCCACGTCTTAGTAAAGGAAGGTTAGAGAAACGAATATGGTAGCAGGTAGAGGAGGACAATTAACAGAGCTCACAGAAACACAGATGGAAGGACCACATAGTAGGTTTCAGAACAGCCAAGCCAGGGCACAGATTCAAAGAGCAGAACAACACGATATGGAGAAGATGTGCCAGTTATGGGAAAAGGCAGGGTTAAAAGATGAGAGAAGAATGTCAGTTTCATGTCCTTGCCAATATCTTTCATGGCTAATTACACCCTGACAGCCTATAAATTCCTTTAATAGTTTTCAATGAAGAAACTATTCTGCTACCCATCTCCGCAACTATTCAGTAGTGTAGCTGGTTTAGACTAGCTTCCAGAATCACCAGAGTGGTGTTGATTATCACTGTGGGTGTGGATGAAGAAGAAAAAGGAATGCATTCTTCTGAGAGTCTTCTTGGCAAAAAGCACCATGTATGGTAAGTATCAAGTTCCACACATAAAATGTCCCTATTTCCCAAGGCCTAAAAATATATTTTATCAGTTACTGGCTATAGAAAGTCAAGTTTGATCCAGTCAGAAGTTATCAATCAGCACTACTTAAAGGAATAGGTTTATTTACCTACATACATTATATACATTGAAACAAATATCTGAGGAGAACCTCTCCTCTCTCTCTCTCTCTCACCACTTCCTGCCTGTCTCTCATCACTTCCTGCTTATCTCTCATCACCTCCTTCCTTTCTCTCTCTCTCTCTCTCTCACTCTCTCTCTCTCTTTCTTCCACCCCTCAGACTAGGACCCAGCACAATAGCTCTCCAACCAACCACCCCTCAAATTCATTTTTCAGAGTCAAGGGATTTATCTGCCTCACAATGGAAGAATTCTGGCTCCAAATATGTCAGCTAAGAAACAAAACTTCAGTTTTCCCAGACAGAAGCTCACTCATCTCCAACCACCAGCTTCTTTCATGGTTCTGGGTGAAGACAAGATAGCTAACATTCAAATAGTGGCTTTTGTCTTCAAGACACTTTAGAAAGAGGAGGGGGTAGTGGGTTGACAGACCACCTTCAAAGCCCTATTTTTCAGGTGGTTAGTCTACACCTTGACTGTTTAAATAAAGCAAGAATGAAACAAAGACCCATTCAAAGGTTCTAGTTCTAAGAGGAGAGTGAACTATCTATGGGGCAAAAGAAAATAAGTAATAAAATGTGTCAAGTCCCCAAAAGTGAGCCCAGCTCTGCTAAAGGTCACTGACTCAGGAGTCAGGCACAACTCGTTTCAAATCCTTGTCCTGTCATTTATTAGCTCTGTATCCTCTGAAAGCATCCGTATTCTCACTGGAAAAAGGGAGAAATAACACCACCTAACAAAGAAATTTAAGTGAGTTAATGTACAGCCTAGTGGTCAGTAATGGTGGTGGTAGTGGTAATATTATGTCCCATATCAATGACTCAGCTTTTAGAATGTAATTCATTATGTTATAGGACCAAGTCTTTTCAAATATGAAATGGTTTGGGGATCCTTGAAAATGGTGAAAGGTAACAAGTATTTTACATTTTTTAAACAATTTAGGGATTGGTTTTTTAAAGATTTTTTAAACCATTGCAGTTAATAGCTGGGTGTTACTGATGTAGCATGGGAGCATAAGCCAAGGTTCTTCCAAGATGCTTGAGTAAGTACGTCTGGAACCGGAGATGCACCACGTGAAACCCATACAGGCTGCCTCTTCAGCCTATCACCATGCATGCTGCCATTTACTTCTTCTTTGAGTGTGAATTGGGATAAGGTAGTGTCATTTGTGAATGGAATTTCTCCAAGACACAGAAAGGCTTACAGAGATACTGATTTAACACTAGAAATTATGTTTATTACTTTTATGGGTGAAGACCATTGAGGCTTACAATTGTCCTCTCTTCAGCAGAAAATTTAAACATGTGAAGTAATTTCACTACCTTGTAAATTTAGTACAATATCCTGACTTAAATACAACCAAACTGAGCCCACCTGGAGAATTTTGAATATCCAACTGGATATTCACAGATGACTTCAAAATGTGTATCTCCAGCACAGATCTCACCTATGGATTTCAGAACCATAATTTCCTAGTGGGCATCTTAAATTCCAGTTGTGCAAATCTGACCTTAAGATATCCTCCCCCAATCCCGGTCTTTCTTCCTTCCTGCTGTGTCTCCTCTCTCAGGGAATGGTCCTTTCTGCATCCAGGTTTGTTGAGTAGAATCTGAAGGGCCACCATTGGGACCATTTTCTGCACCTCCCACCCACACATCACAACCAACCCATCACCAACTCCTGTCCATTTTCCCTGCTAGTAACAATTAGATCTCTTCACTTCTCTCCAATTCCATGGCCACCAACCTACAAATCCAAGACACTCACTGACAGTTTTTTTAAGAACTTTTATTGAGATATAATTGACATACAATAAACTGCATATGTTTAAAGTGTACAATCTGATACTTTTTTTCATGTAATGTATATATGGCAATCGCAATCTCCCAATTCATCCCACCCCAATGCCCCCCCCCACCTTGGTGTCCATATGTTTGTTCTCTACATCTAAGACACTGACATTTTTTGCATGAACTAGCCCCCAGCATCTCCCCTGAATCTGCCCTAATCTCTTCTCCATGGTTTCCAGAATGATCTCAAAACTCAACATTCCACCTTAAATTTCTCTTTGGCTTCCTATTGTTCAGGTAAAGGAGGAAACTGTCAGCATGGCCTAGAACATTCACCATGATCTGACATCACGGACTTTTACCTGCTCTGAGCTCCAGCCAGAGCATCCCTCCAAATATCTGCCCACTCGCACCACAAGGTCTTTGCTCATGCTCTTTCCCCTCCCAGACAATCTCTTTCACCTAGCCCCACCTCCGCCTGGACAATTGCTACCTGCCCTTCAAGTCTCTGCTCAAAAATTGCTCCCTAACAAATCGTCGTGGTCAGATTCTTATGTTCCATGTGGTTTGGTGTGTCTCCATGTGTTCATGGAACCATACCTCTTTCTTCACCACTCTTTTCAGTCTGCATTTATCCTGCTCACTGTTGTGACTGTTGTAATTGCTCCTCTACTAGCCTGTGAGCCCAAGGAGAGCAGGGACGGTGTCTGGTTTGTGCACCATTACACCCTGACTACCAAGCCCAGTGCCTGGTGAAAAGTAGGCACTTGGTAAATAGGTGTTGAATGAATGTTGAAATGGATCCATGTGAAAAGGTATATGACATGTCTAATAGGAGGATATGAGAGCCTTAAGTCTAACCTTAAAAAGAGTCTATAGGACAAAATCCCAGGGCCTGGCTAGGGAAGGGCAGAAGGGCCCCTGCATCCCAGGTCAGAGTCCTACAGCAATGCTACGAAGATCCTAGCCTTCGTTATTTCTAGAAAATTCTGTAGAGAGAGAGAGGGTACAAATATTTACGCATCTTCCTTTCATATCACCACCATGAGAATCTTGAGTTTCAAATCGAGGGTCCATGATAGGGGTGGTGATGAGAGATAGAAAGAGGGAAAATGTCATTCCAAAACATTCTAGAGCTTTCAGGACAAAATGTAAATATGCCAAAGAATATCAGGTAGAAATTGGACCTATCTATAGTTATGCAAAATGAATAAGGAGATCTCACAAATATCCATGCTTTTTCATATATTTTACAAGTTATGTAGCCCCTCCACCATCTTAAACACTGTTGGAAATTTCCAAATAGTTAGGAAAAATACAGTCTTCAGCCTTTCCTCAAGATGTCTGAGAAAGTGAGACTAGACACAATTTTTTGACATGTGGTAAAAGCCACATCATGTTTCGGAAGGAAGATGGGTAGAGGTGTGTCCTGCCCAACCACACAGAATTCCTCAGCTGAGAACAGCCACTAGCTCTGTATCCTGGCTGTGAGCTGCCAGAGGATGTTTGCCTAAAACTAAAAGGACTCAGTCATGCACTTTCTCTGTTTTGATAATTACTCCTCGTTCATGTGAAAAGAAAAAAGAAAAAAAGACATGAGCATCGATCTCACATGTGAGCTTACATTCAAAATCAAGATTTCATTGTGCATCTTGAGGGAACTGAAAATCTGATGACACAAGGATAGAACCCTCCTGCAGAAAGACTAGCACCTTCCCCGAAAGCTACTGGACTGTTCTTTTCAGCACAAGAGCTCAAAGTTTATTTCTTTGTTTCCTTTAAAAACTTCAACTTGGAAGAATATATACGATATTCTGAATTTGCATTGTAATCAGAACAAGAGCATTCTAAACTCAAACTTTGGGACTTCCCTGGTGGCGCAGTGGTTAAGAATCCACCTGCCATCAAAGCCACAATGAGGTATCACCTCACACCAATCAGAATGGCCATCATCACAAAGTCTGGAAACAACAAATGTTGGAGAGGGTGTGGAGAAAAGAGAACTCTCCTGCACTGTTGGTGGGAATGTAAGTTGGTACAGCCACTATGGAAAACAATTTGGAGGTTCCTAAAAAAACTACAAATAGAACTACCATATGATCCAGTAATCCCACTACTGGGCATATACCCAAAGAAAACCATAATCCCAAAAGAAACTTGTACCATAATGTTTATTGCAGCACTATTTACAATAGCCAGGACATGGAAGCAACCGAAATGCCCATCAACAAATGAATGGATACAGAAGATGTGGCATATATATACAATGGAATATTACTCAGCTATAAAAAGGGATGAGATGGAGCTATATGTAATGAGGTGGATAGAACCACAATCTGTCATACAGAGTGAAGTAAGTCAGAAAGAGAAGGACAAATATTGTATGCTAACTCACATATACGGAATCTAAAAATGGTACTGATGAACTCAGTGACAAGAACAAGGATGCAGATACAGAGAATGGACTGGAGAACTCGAGGTATGGGAGGGGGCGGGGGGTGAAGGGGAAACTGAGACGAAGCGAGAGAGTAGCACAGACATATATATACTACCAGCTGTAAAATAGTCAGTGGGAAGTTGTTGTATAACAAAGGGAGCCCAACTCGAGGATGGAAGATGCCTTAGAGGACCGGGGCGGGGAGGGTGGGGGGGACTTGAGGGGGAGGGGGAGTCAAGGAGGGGAGGGAATACGGGGATATGTGTATAAAAACAGATGATTGAACCTGGTGTACCCCCAAAAAAATAAAAAATAAATAAATAAATAAATAAATAAATAAATAAATAAATAAAGAATCCACCTGCCAACGCAGGGCACCTGGGTTCAAGCCCTAGTCTGGGAAGATCCCACATGCCGCAGAGCAGCTAAGCCATGAGCCACAACTACTGAGCCTGTGCTCTAGAGTCTGAGCCACAACTACTGAGCCCATGTGCTGCAACTACTGAAGCCTGCACACCTAGAGCCCATTTTCCACAATAAGAGAAGCCACCACACTGAGAAGCCCTCGCACCACAATGAAGAGTAACCCCTGTTCACCGCAACTAGAGAAAGCCCATGCACAGCAATGAAGACCCAACGCAGTCAACAAAAATAAGTACATAAATACATAAATTTATAAAAAATAAAATCAAATAAACTCAAACTTTAAATAAAAGTGAAAAATGGATACGTGGCTGGATTCTCCTGCCCCAGATCAGATGAGTGAGGAAATGTTCAAGAACCTACGCCCGTGAAATATGCAAGGTGCTGTTGTGTATCCAGCTCTCTCTTACCCTTTCTGAAGACCCCACCTGTATTGCTCCATCTCCTCTACCTGAACCAACTCCAAGCCAACCCAGGGCTATTTTCTTCTAAGTTTACCAAACCTTGATCTTCAACCCCCTGACATTTTCTTACCTTGGCAAAAACCCTAAAGCTTTCAGGGTGGTTGGCAAACAGTAGGTGTCAGCCTCCAAGGGTTAAGAATTCACGCTCCCAGATGATAACCAGCAGTATATTATTCTGGAAAATTAAATACACCTGGGCCAAGTTTCTCACGGCTGTACTCTTTGGAGATATTTCAATTTTTTTAAAAAAGAAACAGTTCAAGAATGTGAACTTCATTGCTCACATATATTTTCCTAGACTTCTTTTCTTTTTTCCTTTGGTATTTCATTATGTGATTTGGGTTTTCCCCAGATTTCTACCTACCCTGGGCCTCTGATATGTGAAAAATGTGCTTGCATTCTACCATCTTAGTAGGGGCATCAAATGACAAAAGAAACTGCTCATTTGAGAAGGCCTGACTGCACTAGCATTAGATTCAGATCATCTATCTGCACAGCCCCCCAGCAACAAGAACAAACTCAGCTGGGGCAGAGGGAGGGGGTCTCAAGCAAGATATGCTGATTTAATCCTTCTACACACCAAACATTAGGCTCACATCAAGTCTCCAGAAACCCTATCAGGATATTCTGGTTCTCAAGGAATTCATATCCATTGGGATAACAGACTAGAATAGAGGTGAGCACAGGTTCTACCCAAAGAGTGGGCACCCATGGCAGAAGGAAGGCTGAAGAACACATCACATGATATAATCACTGGCTCAGAAGATGATGGAGGTGCCATGATGGCCTCCCAGGCAGAGAAACCAGCAGAGGCAAAGATACAGAAACATGGAAGGACATAGGGTGTTTCTAAGTGGCCAGACCAGGCCATGGGGAAGAGAAACATAAATGAAGCCTAGAAATATCTGTCAAAAATAGGTGATGGCACTTCCCTGGTGGCGCAGTGGTTAAGAATCCGCCTGCCAATGCAGGGGACACGGGTTCAATCCCTGGGCCAGAAAGATCCCATATGCCACGGAACAACTAAGCCCATGAACCACAACTACTGAAGCCTGAGTGCCTAGAGCCTATGCTCCACAACAAGAGAAGCCACGGCAATAAGAAACCCACGTACCACAACAAAGAGGAGCCCCTGCTCCCTGCAACTAGAGAAAGCCCGTGGGCAGCAACAAAGACCCAATGCAGCCAAATAAATAAATAATAAAATAAATCTTAAAAAAAAATAGGTGATGAAAGCTTTGGTGTGTTGGCTTTATCCTGCATTAAGAGGAGGGCAAAATACATGGAGAGTTTCCACTCTGACAAGGGCTTGAATAAGGAGCTGTAATAGGAAGCATGACCTGATGTGTTTGTCCTCTGGCTGCATGAGAAGTGTATGAGGGGGGAGCAGTGGGCAGAGAAGAATCCATTTCAGTTAAGGACAATCCAAAGGGACTTCAAGAACAAGGTGGCCTTTAAACATTTTAAAGGATCAGCAGAACTCAGATTATGAGTGATGAGAAAGGGGTCCCTGATCAGAGCAGGGACACAGGCTGGCCAGTGTGCGTGGCTTATTCCAGAAGGAGCACGGGATCTGCCAGGGTTGGCTGAGGCTGTTGGAGGCTTAAAACAGAAAAGAAGCAGGAAAGTTAGACTAGAACACATTGTGGAGGCCTCAGAATGCCCCATTAAGGATACTGTTCTGAAGGCAACAGGAAGCCTGCAGGGTTGGTGATGTCCAAGTTACCCCCTCCCTTGCAGTTGGCTGTGACCATGTGGGATGTGAGCAGAATTGATGTACTCACATACCAGATCTTCCCATCCAAGCTGCCAGAGTGCCGCTTCATTGCCTTTTCCTTTCCAGCTGGAGGTGATGATGCTGAGCTCAGAGCATCCTTGGAAGCCCAGTGCACATGACTAAGCCTCCATCAGCCTGAACTCCTGAATGAATGGCTGTGTGAACAGGGCCACACCATGGCCAGCTTACTCACCCAGTACTGTTATGTGAGCAAGAACTAACCATCTATTAATTGTGTGTCATTTTATGTTTTGAGATCTATTTGTTATACCAGCTATGTCTACCCTACCTAACATTGGCCTCAACTACGACGGTGGCAGTGGGGACAGAAAGAGACAGAGTCAAGAGACTTGTGGAGCTTAGTCCTCCAGATGTGGCTATCAGTTTTAAGTGCAGATGAGAGTCAAAGATGTGGCCAACATTTCCAGCCAGAATGGAGGGGAGGGTTGAGAGGCCATTCATCTGAGTTACCATGGAAGGAGGGAAAGGTTTTGGGAGAAGATAATAAGCCCTATTTGGGACCTAGTAGAAATTGGGGTCCCCAGTGGAGCTGTCCAGCAGGCAGTTAGGAACACAGGCAAGGAGCTGGACCATGGAAGCCTGGTAGAGCCGTATAGATGCTTCCAGAACAGCCCATGCTGCCCAGGAATCCTGCCTGTGCACTTTCCTCAAATGTTGCAAATGTCTACATAAAAATAGACAAAGACCTACTGTCCAGCACAGAGAACTATGCTCAAGATTTTGTAATAACCTATAAGGGAAAAGTATCTGAAAAAGAATATATATATTCAGTTATGTGTGTGTGTGTGTGTGTGTGTGTGTGTATACATATAACTGAATCACTGTGTGGTACACCTAAAAGTAACACAATGTTGTAAAACAACTATAATTCAATTTTTTAAAAAATATTGCAAATGTCAAGGACTGCAGGCTGTGTTAATCAGTTATTTAAAATATTACTGATAGGCTTTTAAGGTGAACTCTGACTGAATTATGGGTGATAAATTGTCTTGGGTTAGTAAAAACCCCAGTTCTGCTGCTTACTAGCCTAGCAAGAGATGTCACTTCTCAGGGCCTCCATTTTCTTTGTGTTTAAAATGGGGTAATGCCTCTGCCCTTGCAGTGAGGAATAAATGGGGTAACGTAGCCATTACACGTAACTCAGCACCCACATGTGCAATTACAGAAAACAAATGACAATCACTGTAAAAGCACTTATTGAATTATTCTAAGCATGCTACCGGATTCGTCCACATAATCTTGACAACACCCTGGTACAATCACTCTTCCCCATTATACAGAAAAGGAATCTGAGACCAGAGAGGGTAACTTGCTCAAGATCACACAGCTAATGGTGAAGCTGGACTCTGGCCCCAGCAGGCAAACGGTGGCACGTGGGCTCTTCCTTGCCACATGACACTCCCATCCTGGGAAGGCACAGTCCCCTTGGAAGCATAGTGTCCCTCTTCTGCCTGGTTCTTTCCTGATTCATGGCCAAGAAGCACCTCCAGCGGTTACAAGCACTTGCTCTTTGCCTCCATCAAGCAGTTCATGAAGGCGGCTGGCAGTTTTCAGCAGGTTCTAAGTGGTTATGAGAAGCTTTGACTTGTTCATAAACAGCATTTTCACAGTAATGGAGATGAGTCAAGAATTCACAAGAAATGAAAACCAGTCAGGCAAGATAATCCCGGGGCTCCCATGACGTTCTTAATTTTCCAAGGCATGCCCATGATCTTCATTTCACTTCCACCAAAGCAGGTTGGAATTCAGGCCATTCAAAGGTTTATGGAGGGAAACAGAGGGCAGTGGCAGAGAAAATGTAAATTCTTCCTCTTGAAAGAGGTTATTTACTGCACCCGTTTTTCTCTGTCTCAGCCAGGACCATCTGGAGCCCAGGAAGACAAGCACAGTAGCAGGGAATGGGAGATGAGTCATTTCAGCTGCTTGGCTTGGGCTGCAGGACCCACCTCATTTGGAAAGGAGCCTCCCCAGAGGTTGCTGCTGCTGCGGTTCCCATTGGTGTCTCTTCCCCGGGCTGTTCTACTGCAGGTTTCACTCTGGGGGACAAGATCAAACTGGAGCAGAGGTTCTGCTACAACGTACTAAATGTTAAAGTAACAAGAGGTGAAAACCAAAGCAACATGATGATACTTGGAAAGACTCTAGGGCTTCAGGCTCAGTGTTTGACTTGGTAGAGTATAAATTCCCTAGTGAGAACACCCAACCCAGGATGCTGTGCTGCCTCCACATTACTAGTAAGATACTCCAAGCAGTCACAAAGCTGAAAAGCTCAGAGCACTTCTGGGTAGTTTCTGACCCTGACAGCAGGAAGCTCGACAGGACCCAGCAGCCTTAAGCATCTCCCTTGATCTGCCTGCTCTCAACCACCTCCCAGCTCTTACTGTTAGCGCCTGCAGGAGCCAGGGGCACTGAGAACTTTCCTCTGTGGTGCACAGACATCCTCAGGCTCCTTTCAGGATTCCAAAGAACTCATGTACCTTCTTCTCCCAACTACATTCCTTTTTCTAAGACTTGGTATCCATCATATCCTCCTCTAAAAAGAGGAGGGGATTTTTATATTATATTTTAAAAACACAAAATAAAAAAGGGATCAGTCAACATACACCTAGAAACAAATGACAATGAAAACACAACAACCCCAAACCTATGGGACGCAGCAAAAGCAGTTCTAAGAGGCAAGTTTATAGCAATACAGTCCTACCTCAAGAAACAAGAAAAATCTTGAATAAACAACCTAAACTTACACCTAAAACAATTAGAGAAAGAAGAACAAAGAAACCCCAAAGTGAGCAGAAGGAAAGAAATCATAAAGATCAGATCAGAAATAAATGAAAAAGAAAGGAAGGAAACAATAGCAAAGATCAATGAAACTAAAAGCTGGTTCTTTGAGAAGATAAACAAAATTGATAAACCATTAGCCAAACTTATCAGGAAAAAAAGGGAGAAGATGCAAATCAACAGAATTAGAAATGAAAAAGGAGAAGTAACAATTGACACTGCAGAAATACAAAAGATCATGAGAGACTACTACAAGCAACTATATGCCAATAAATTGGATAACCTGGAAGAAATGGATAAATTCTTAGAAAAGTACAATCCTCCAACACTGAACCAGGAAGAAATAGAAAACATGAACAGACCAATCACAAGTATGGAAATTGAGACTGTGATTAAAAATCTCCCAACAAACAAAAGCCCAGGGCCAGATGGCTTCACAGGCAAATTCTATCAAACATTTAGAGAAGAGCTAACACCTATCCTTCACAAACACTTCCAAAATATAGCAGAAGGAGGAACACTCCCAAACTCATTCTACGAGGCCACCATCACCCTGATACCAAAACCAGGCAAAGATGTCACAAAAAAAGAAAATTACAGGACACTATCACTGATGAATATAGATGCAAAAATCCTCAACAAAATATTAGCTAACAGAATCCAACAGCACATTAAAAAGATCATATACCATGATCAACTGGGGTTTATCCCTGGAATGCAAGGATTCTTCAATATATGCAAATCAATCAATGTGATACATCATATCAACAAATTGAAGGATAAAAACCACATGATCATCTCAATAGATGCAGAAAAAGCTTTTGACAAAATTCAACATCCATTCATGATAAAAACTCTCCAGAAAGTGGGCATAGAAGGAAGTTCCTCAACATAATAAAAGCCATATATGACAAACCAACAGCCAACATCATTCTAAATGGTGAAAACTGAAAGCATTCCCTCTAAGGATAGGAACAAGACAAGGGTGCCCACTCTCACCACTATTATTCAACATAGTTTTTAAAGTTTTAGCCATAGCAATCAGAGAAGAAAATGAAATAAAAGGAATCCAGATTGGAAAAGAAGTAAAACTGTCAGTCTTTGCAGATGACATGATATTATACATAGACAACCCTAAAGACTCTACCAGAAAACTGCTAGCACTAATTGATGAATATAGTGAAGTAGCAGGATATAAAATTAATGCACAGAAATCTCTAACATTCCTATACACTAACAATGAAAGAGCAGAAACAGAAATTAAGGAAACTCTCCCATTTACCAATGCAACAAAAAGAATAAAACATCTAGAAATAAATCTGCCTAAGGAGGCAAAAGACCTGTATGCAGAAAACTTTAAGACACTAATGAAAGAAATCAAAGATGACACAAACAGATGGAGGGACATACCACGTTCTTGGATTGGAAGAATCAACATTGTGAAAATGACTATACTACCCAAAGCAATTTACAGATTCAATGCAATCCCTATCAAATTACCAACAGCATTTTTCACAGAACTAGAACAAGGAATTTTACTATTTGTATGGAAACGCAAAAGACCCCGAATAGCCAAAGCAATCTTGAGAAGGAAAAATGGAGTTGGTGGAATCAGGCTTCCTGACTTCAAACTATACTACAAGGCCACAGTGATCAAGACAGTATGGTACTGGCACAAAAACAGAAATGTAGATCAATGGAACACAATAGAGAGCTCAGAGGTAAACCCACGTACATATGGGCACCTTATCTTTGACAAAGGAGGCAAGAATGTACAGTGGAAAAAAGACAGCCTCTTCAATAAGTGGTGCTGGGAAAATTGGACAGCAACATGGAAAAGAATGAAATTAGAACACTTCCTAACACCATACACAAAAATAAACTCAAAATGGATTAAAGACCTGAATGTAAGGCCAGATACTATAAAACTCTTAGAGGAAAACATAGGCAGAACACTCTATGATATAAAACAAAGCAAGATCCTTTTTGACCCACCTCCTAGAATCATGGAAATAAAATTAAAAAATGGGACCTAATGAAACTTAAAAACTTTTGCACAGCAAAAGAAACCATAAACAAGACAAGAAGACAACCCTCAGAATGGGAGAAAATATTTGCCAACGAAGCAACTAACAAAGGATTAATCTCCAAAATGTACAAACAGCTCATGCAGCTTAATACCAAAAAAGCAAATAACCCAATCCGCAAATGGGCGGAAGAACTAAATAGACATTGCTTCAAAGAAGACATGCAGATGGCTAACAAACACATTAAAAGATGCTCAACATCACTAATCATTAGAGAAATGCAAGTCAAAGCCACAATGAGGTATCACCTCACACCGGTCAGAATGGCCATCATCAAAAAATCCGGAAACAATAAATGCTGGAGAGGGTGTGGAGAATAAGGGACCCTCCTGCACTGTTGGTGGGAATGTAAGTTGGTATAGCCACTATGGAAAACAGTTTGGAGGTTCCTTAGAAAACTAAAAATGGAACTACCATATGACTCAGTAATCCCACTACTGGGCATATACCCAGAGAAAAGAAACATGTACCATAATGTTCATTGCAGCACTATTTACAATAGCCAGGACATGGAAGCAACCTAAATATACATCAGAAGATGAATGGGTAAAGAAGATGTGGCACATATATACAATGGACTATTAGCCATAAAACAGAATGAAATTGAGTTATTTGTAATGAGGTGGATAGACCTAGGGTCTGTCATACAGAGCGAAGTAAGCCAGAAAGAGAAAAACAAATACCGTATGCTAACTCATATATATGGAATCTAAAAAAATGGTACTGATGAACCCAGTGACAGAGCAAGAATAAAGATGCAGATGTAGAGAACGGACTTGAGGACATGGGGTTGGGGGGTAGGGCAAAGGGGAAGCTGGGATGAAGTGAGAGAGTAGCATTTACATATATACACTACCAAATGTAAAATAGCTAGCTAGTGGGAACTTCCTGCATAACATAGGGAGATAAACTCGATGATGGGTGATGACTGAGAGGGCCAGAATATGGAGGGTGGGATGGAGCCACGGGAGGGAGGAGATATGGGGATATATGTATAAATACAGCTGATTCACTTTGGTGTGCCTCAAAAACTGGCACAACAGTGTAAAGCAATTATATTCCAATAAAGAGCTTTAAAAAAAAACAAGCATAGATCTTAGAAGCCCTTCCAAGAGTCTCCAGCCCCACCAGCCACAGAATATGGCTATTGCCTTGTTCTTCTTTGCTCAGCCTGCAGCTCATTTAAGGATCACTGGAGATGATTCATGCTCTAATTTTTTTAAGAGTTATTTATTTATGTATTTATTTTCATGCGGGCTTCTCATTGAGGTGGCTTCTCTTGTTGAGGAGTACAGGCTCTAGGAGCATGGGCTTCAGTAGCTGCAGCACATGGGCTCAGTAGTTGTGACGCATGGGTTCAGTTGCTCTGTGGCATGTGGGATCTTCCCAGACCAGGGCTCAAACCCATGTCCCCTGCCTTGGCAGGCGGATTCTTTACCACTGCGCCACCAGGGAAGTCCCCCATGCTCTAATTCTTAAAATCAAACTTCTCTGCCAAGTCCAAGACCCTGAATTTATCCAAATGGTGGAAACATTCTTTTGCCACCCATGCACCAAAATACCTCCCATTCAGATCAACAACAGCATTAGTGGCTGAATCAGTCCTCTCAAATTCTAAAAATATTCTTACTCCTTCACTATAAGGTCAGCAGCCCTCAGTGCTCCTCATACAAGCTCAGAGAATTCCATTCACAGTGGGGTTGTTACTGACTAGGGTTCTTGGCCTTCCTTAACCAATAGAAATTGACTAGAGGCCAGACAAGAAATTCAGGCAATGCTTTATTGGGGCCTCACTGCTGCAGGGCGGAGCAAAAACAAGTAACAGGTTCCCTTGCTCCCTCCCCAAAGGAGGACGAGCTGGTTCCTTCTATGGGATGAGGGTGAGGGCGGGTCCGGGGGTTGGGTGGGAGGAGTGGCATAGGGGTGTTCCCACCCCTTTGTTGGTGTGTGCAGGGGGTATGCACAATACCGTGCTTTTGCTCCCGGTACCCTATTTTTGCTCCCAGCTCTTCAGAAGTGGCTGTTGGGTTTTTGGTCTTTTTCTCTCTTGTTTTCCATAATTTTCCCCAACTGCACATGTAGGCAGTTATTTTTAGTTCCTTATAGTTTTGTATTTTGTTGCTCAAGGAGATGTTTGTCCAGGTGCAAGCATTGCAGCAAAGTGTCCCAGATCCCAGCCTGTCTCAGGGTTACCACTGGTGCACATATGCACATCTTGATAGGCAAGATCCTTTGAACCAAGCTCTTCATTTTGCTGGTGGAAAAGCCAAGCCCATGATGTTAAAAGGTTTGCCCAAAGTCACATGGCTAGGAAGGAAGCCTATTTACCTTCCAACATGACATGATGCTCAAACAGCTCTGACCTTTGTTCTAGGTCTAAAGGAGGGAAATCACTTCCTGTTTTTTAATTCCTCTTAGGTAAACAATTATTTAGTTCTCTCGTTGTTAACAACTTCTTCCCTTACCAAAGAATACTTCATAGCAGAGCAAACTAGGCTCAAAGAGGGAACAGCATTTGCCTATAGACAGATGGACTGTTACAGAGGGCAGGAGCAAAGGGATGGAGGTGGAACTTTCTGAGATATATAACAGGTCACAGAGTAAGTGGGTCCTCGGGCTGGAACACAAGACACATGATTAAGACTTAAATAAGTGATATCCTCGTAACTATCTTTCAAAAATAACTACTCTCCCATTACATTAATACATGTACAGAGATATAGGTCCCATCATGTGTAATTCTATCTTATTGGACCCTCAAGAAGTCTCTACCCCAAGAACAATGAGGGGGAATCAAGTTTTGCTAATCATAGGAGGTCGATTTCATATAAAGAAGAATTTACCAGTCATTAAAGTTCTTCATAAAGGGCATGAGCTGCCAAAGTAAGGAGCTCCCTATTGCTTGGTGCATCCAAGCAGGGGCTGGATGACCAGCTGGCTGGAAGGTCAGAGAGATTTTTGCTTTGGTGGGAAGTTGGCAGGAGCACATTTAAGGAGTCTTCCAAGCAGAATAGGTGTGCTCTTTGGGTTAGAACTAAGGATACATTTGAGTTTAAACCCAGCTCTGCTCCTTACCAGATGGGTGACTGGTCAATGTAGCAACCTTCTCTGTGCCCCAGTTTCCTTCATGATAAAGTGGGAATAAATACCAGTGCCTACTTCTAGGGTTGTTGCAAGAATTAAATGAGTTTGTCCATATCAAGTGTCTGAGACATAAACAATGCTTGGTATATGTTGGTTGTTGTTCTTGTTATGAAATTTTCTTGTTACTGGTACTCTGAGATCTCAGCCTCTTCCACTCTTCAGCATCACGAGGCCCCATAAGTAGATGCCACTCAAGTGGCCACACTACACAATGTGACATCCACTCAAGCACAAAGCATGCATAAAATACCCAGTTTCCTTCTAATGGTTCATTTTCTTCTTTCTTTTTTTTTTATTATATTTTTGGGGGTACACCAAGTTCAATCATCTTTTTTTTGGGGGGGGTACACCAAGTTCAATCATCTGTTTTTATACACATATCCCCATATTCCCTCCCTTCCTTGACTCCCCCCCACTTCGAGTCCCCCCACCCTCCCCGCCCCAGTCCTCTAAGTCATCTTCCATCCTCGAGTTGGACTCCCTTTGTTATACAACAACTTCCCACTGACTATCTATTTTACAGTTGGTAGTATGTATATGTCTGTGCTACTCTCTCAGTTTTTTTTTTTAATTAAAAAAGGCCTTATGAAGCAATGGTGAGACTCAGGTTTAAACACTTGGATTAATTTCTAATTACACTAATTAATCATATTAACACATACACAGAAATGTAATTCTCATTATGTGTCTATCTTATTAGCTAGAATTCCAATGTTTTTCCACCCTCTACTCTTTAAAAATCAGCTATGGTGGGGAGAGCAGAGACTCTGAGAAGGGACCCTTCCTGTGTTTCCACCCTGGCTTCCCAGTGCTGCATTTTTCAGAAAAGTTTCCCTTGAACTTCTATGCACCTCCTTCCACCCCGCTGCAAATTTACACACAGAGCACCTTTGTGAGCCCAAGACTGAGGCAGGGACAGAGTACAGAGAAGGTTTGTCAAGCCAAACAAGTTGATTCATGTGCAAAAATCCCCCAACTGCGTTTACAGATTAAATTGGAAAAACTTTCAGCTGCGTCTGGTTGAAAATTCCACCGAAACCCTTTACTGGCTGTCTGTGCCTGTAGCACGTACAGTTCCCAGTGCTTGCACAATAGCCTACACGTGCAAACGCGTCTGATCAGAGGTACATGAGTAGCGTGTGGCTTCAAGATGTCTATGTCATCAGACGGCCAGTGGTTTCCTGCATATTTGCTGTGTAAACACATCTCTGTCTGTTATCATCGTGCTGTAGCTCACAAAGTTTAACACAGTCTGCCTGGTGGGGCACTTGGATTTTGAACTTAACAATGCTAGATGCTTGAATGCATCAAACAATGGGGTGGGACTTACTTTGTTGGCAGTTCATGCCTTTTATGTAGAGCTCCAGTGATTGGGAAGGAATAGCTATAGGTCAACACTGTCCTATATGACAGCCACTAGCCACTTGTGGCTTTTGACACTTGAAATGTGGCTAGTCCAAATTAAGGTGTGCTAGAGGTATAAAATGCACACCAAATTTCAAAGATTCAGTACCAAAAAAGAGTCAGATAACTCATTAATAACTTTTTTTGGTATTTTTTATTGACGTATAGTTGATTGACAATGTTGTGTTAGTTTCAGCTGTACAGCAAAGTGATTCAGTGTATATATATATATATATTCTTTTCCAGATTCTTTTCCAGTATAGGCTATTACAAGATATTGAGTATTGAGTACCGTTCCCTGTGCTATATAAAGGGTCCTTGTTGGTTATCTATTTTATATATAGTAGTGTATATATGTTAATCCCAAACTCCTAATTTATTCCTTCCCCCATTAATAACTTTTTAGATTGATTATATATGCTACAATGATAAACTGGTTATATTAGATTAAATAAAATGCTACTAAAATGTCACTTGTTTCTTTTTACTTTTCTAATGTGACCACCAGAAAAATTTAAATCGCACATATGGCTCGCCTTATACCTTGACTGTACACTGTTGACTCAAGAGTGTTTATTAAAATCAGAATCTCATAGCGGTGGCCCACGAAACTGCTTGGTTAATAAATACCCAAATGATTGAGGTCACTGCCATTTGGGGACCCCTGACGTAGCAGGCGGTGATGTGGACCACAAGTCATAACACCTGGATTCTAAACTTGACTCAAGTTCCTCCTCATCAACAGAATGAAGGGCTTGGATTAGACCTACAAAGTTGTATGGCTTAAGGCTTCCAATCTCATTACGCACTGACTGTATGTCCATTGACCCATGAGATCCCCAGAGACTGATTGGACCCAAATGGATAACTACTTCAGGCCATTTTTAACCTTATGAACTATTCATTTCATTCTTCCAAGAGGACTCTGACAAAAGATGTTAAACCAGTCTTCAGAACTTTTAAAATTCATCTTCAGCGTGGAAAAAGGTTTTCCACTGGGGGGAAAGAAAGGACTCATTCAAAATATTTCTAAAAGTAACAAATGACATAAGTGAGCAATGCCATGTGGTTTTGGAGCAGGAAAGATAAAAAGCAGAGAAGGAAGTAGGTAAGATCCACCTCCACCTAAACCCCGAGTGCACTTAGGGAAAGAGTGCGGGAGAGTCTCCAGATGCCTGGCTACAGAGCACACCAGCAGGTGGGCATTAGATTTGAGATGATAGAAGTTCACATAAATGTTGGCTGGCTCATGTGTCTGGTGGACAAAGTCCTGGATTGCCTAAAAGGAAAAGCTCCTGGTCTGAACCTTTCCCTTAATCAGTGTAAGAATCCTCACTTTCCTCCATCACTTTATTGACACAGCAAAGGCAGGCATAAAGGGCCAACAACAAGCTGGTCATTCTGCAGCCATTTGAACATCAATGCAAGGATCTTCTATGGCTGGGAATATCCAGCACACATGGAAAGATTGTTTTCTCCTCTAAATAATAGTGACCCAAGGCATAGGACTGTGACATTAGTTGTCATGCTGAATATCAAACACTTGTACAAGAGATCAATTCCTACCTCTTGCTTTGCTAAGGGCTCTCACATTTTCAGCCTCAGACCTTCCTAGATTACATTTTCATGTTAGTTTGCTTCTCAAGCATGACCTAAATGTTGGCTTCTGCCCAAACTCATTAAACTGGGGCTAGCCTACCCCACAAAGAACTTTACCATCGCAGCCAGACAGTTCTTGCCATCAGACAAGAGGAAGAAGACAAACAAACATAAGAAATGAAATAAACTGACCTGGGATCCAAATTATGAGCTAGAGCCATAATTAAACACACACAGGGATTCCAGGTAAACTGGTTCTGTTTACAGTGGAACAGGACATTCTTTCCTGGGACTTCTCCTCCTAGTTTATCTGATTAGCGGCCCCACATGCATATGATCCCCTTCTCAAAAGTTTTCCATTGCCACCTAGGCAGGTAGTGGTTTTTTGCACAACATGAGCTTAGTTTTAAACAGGGGCAGAGTGATCTAGGTAATCAGCTACATACATTGACAAACTAGACCTCTAGTAATATAAACAACTGCTATGGCCATCACCTCTTCCTCTGCACGGAAACCAGTGAATAGTATCCTTTTTGCTGTTCTTGGATCCCACACAGAGAGGGACATCTGGCTATGATTAAAGTATTGGTGGTAGAGATGCTGGGTCACCAGGTACCTCGGTTAGTGAGCAGCCAAAGAGCTTCCTGGAAGAAGTTGGCCCAATAACCAACTCTTGGTCACCAGTGAAAGTGATTCTGAGTAGACCTCGATGCTTGGTCTGAGCCCAACCCAGCTCAGCCCAGTCTGCCATCTACAGAGACTGCAACTGAAAACAGAAGTTGTCTTTCATAGGAGGTACCTAAGGCAAGGCAGCTCTGCTTCCGTTACCTTTCAGGAAGCACAAGACTGGGTGAAACAGGAATTCTCTCCACAGAAGACCACATTGACCTGGCTCCTGAGGGCTCTACCATGTGCACCATCAGCACAAGCAGAAGAGATGGCACCCAAGGGAGGGGACCTGGGAGAGGAGGTGACCTCTGTTCCTGGGGGTAATGCCACTCTCCAGGAGACTTGGGTGTCATTGGAGGAGTCTCTATAGGCAGCTACCCCTCTTCAGACAAATAAAATGGCAGCTGTCACATGGTAACTAAGCCTGTGAGTAGTTGGGAGAAAGGTTTCTGAGGGCCAGGCTTCCATAAAAAAGCAAGAAAAATATGGTACTGTACTAAACTGAACCTCTTTTAAACTTCACAAGTTCTGTGGTCTTAACAAATTCAAACCTTTTCTGGGATGCAAACATTGTAGACATACTGAACTGCTGTGGGTTCCTCCAAAGGGCAGCTCAGAGATCTCTTCTGCTCTGATCTCCCTTAAGAATGAGACATCTTAGCTGGCTTTATCCGAAACTTAACGGAACTGAAAGATAAACCTCTCAGGTGAGTAAATGGGATGCAGAACAGAGGTCATTAGCTGTCATGAGAACCCAATGCCAAAGGCCTGTGGGTTCCACCTGTCCAGAGGCTGGTCAACTTCACAAAGGAAATAAAAAAGCATTTGACTCTGGGGTCATAAAGATGTGAATTCAAGTCCCAGCTCTGCCACTTGCAAATAAGTATGAATTTTAACAAATTAGGTGATGTCTCTGCACCTTAGATACCTCAACTACCAAACAGGGATTCTAATAAATATCTTGCAGGACTTTTCTAAAGATTAAGTATATATATATAAAGCCCTTAATGGAATACCTGGCATATCATAGATGCTTTTTCAAAAAAAAAAAAAAAGTAGCTACTGCTATTAACCAGCCAGTTCTAAACATCACCCTTTATACATAAAGAAATAAACATATGGTTACCAGCGGGGAAAGAGGTGGGGGATAAATTGGGGGAGTAGGATTGATGTATACACACTACTACATATAAGATAGATAAACAACAAGGCCCTACTGTATAGCACAGGGAACTCTACTCAATATTCTGTAATGACCTATATGGGAAAAGAATCTTTAAAAGATTGGATATATGTATATGTATAACTGATTCACTTTGCTGTACAGCAGAAACTAATACAACATTATAAAAAATAAATTACACACATACATACATACACACACACATGAAAATTAGAGATTGACCCCACTGATGGAGGTTCAGGAACTGTTAAGTATGTTTGTAAAGCCATGGAATTCGAGAGATAAAATCTCCAGATTACCTGGTCCAACCCCCTTATTTTTTGGATACAGACCTGGGGCTATTAAGTGTCAAAGTAAGGCCACACAGTCAATGGGGGACAGACTAAACTCGAAACCCATGCTTGGCTACTGCTGTGGGTTGAATTGTGTTCCCCAAACAAGACATGTTGGAGTCCTAACCCCCAGGACCTCTAGAGAGGACAAAGGAAATCAAGTTAAAATGAGGTCATTAGGGAGGACTCTAATTCAATATGATTGGTGTCCCTAGAAAAAGGGGAAATTTGGACATAGAACAGGGAGAACACCATGTGAAGGCTGAAGTTATGCTGCCACAAGTCAAGAAACTACCAGAAGCTAAGTAAGAAGCCTGGAAGAGAACTTCCCTAGAGTCTTCAGAAGGAGCATGGCCTTATAATACCTTCATCTTGGACTTCCAGCCTCTAGACCTATGAGACAATAAATATCCATTGTTTAAGTCACTCAGTTTTTTTTCATTGAAGTATAGTTTATTTACAATGTTATGTTAATTTCTGCTGTACAGCAAAGTGATTCATTTATACATATATATATATACATTCTTTTTTTTATATTCTTTTCCATTATGGTTTATCATAGCATACTGAATACATTTCTCTGTGCTATATAGTAGGACCTTGCTGTTTATCCATTGTATATATAACACCTTACATCTGCTAACCCCAACCGCCCACTCCATTCATCCCCCAACCCTCTCCCCCTTGGCAACCACAAGTATGTTCTCTATGTCTGTGAGTCTGTTTCTATCTCATAGGTATGTTCATTTGTGCTGTATTTTAGATTCCACATACCCGTGATATCATATGGTATTTGTCTTTCTCTTTCTGACTAACTTCACTTAGTATGATAATCTCTAGTTGCATCCATGTTGCTGCAAATAGCATTATTTTATTCTTTTTTATGGCTGAGTAGTATTCCATTGTATATATGTACCACATCTTCTTTATCCGTTCATCTGTCCATAGACATTTAAGTTGTTTCCATGTCTTAAGCTAATCAGGTTTTGATACTTTGCTAGGCAGACCTAGTAAAATAAAACAATAACTTCCCATAGATAAAGCCATCATACTAGTCATTTTCAAGTTCTGCTATGTAGGACCCCAGGGCCCCTGGCAGACAGTGATGTGCTGGTAAATGTTTAATGAGTGGGTCTCAGGAGAAGGTAAGAGGAGACCTGATGTGTAGTATTTGCCAATTTCCATGGTGTAAATACTTCCACTCTTGTTAATTTCAAGCTACCCATGTGAGGTTAGCGAAAGTAGAGGTGGGAAGAACTGCAGCACCATCAGCTCTCATGAGCCAGGATGGGCCCCTGGGAGGCACCTCAGGGGCTGCCGTGGGACAAGGGAAAAACCACAGAAGCAGCCCAAAATAAGCCCTGTGTGTATGACAGTAATGCTACTCAAAGGTGGGAAACCATTGCAGGAGACCATGATCCTCAGAGGGACAGGTCCAATTCTTTTTTCAACCTGCAGTTCCACTTAAGTGTCTATAAACTTCACCAACCTCTGGAGTCCCAGGTAAGTGTTCGTGAAGGTCCAAGGGATTTAGAGGTCACCTCAAGGGGCTCTTTGTCACAGGTCACCCTCCTCATTCCTGGCCACTACTCCCTGCCTGTTAGAGGTCATACCGCTTTTCACTGACCTAGAGATGAGTATCTATATCTATATCTATCTATATCTATCTATCTATATCTATATCTATATCTACATCTATATATCTTTCCTTAATATTCATGAAAGGGTCAAGTTCTTTACTGAAAAAACATCTCTGGGGAAAAAATTGTAGAAGAATCTACTCACAGTTTCCGAGTCCTTAATCTAGCTGTCTACTGTGACGGAACTGAGACACTGAGAAACATTTCCCTCTTCCTGGGTCTGTTCTCCACGTCGATGCTTTTTAATAATAACATTGATGTCTCGAGCCTTCACAGACCAGTTCGACCATCAAGCCTTGGCATTTCTAGTTATTTTTTATTTAAGCTTCTTTGCCAAGATGATGGATGCATCTCACAGTTCAACTGTCTCTAACAGACTAAATATATAGACTCACCACAGCAAGCAATAATGGTGAAAATAACACGGTAGAAAGAGTGCTGGCTTGGAAAAGAGAATTCCTGTGTTCTAGAACCAGCTCTGTTGTTCATGAGTGTTATGAAGTCTTTTCACTTTTCAACCCCTTTATCTGCAAAAGAAGGGAATAGGAAGCACTAATCTCTGCACAGATGTGTCATGTGGATCAAATGAGATGCCAAACACATTAAACACATTATCATTCATATTTTCCACTTCTCTGCTTTGTTCTAGTGATTTAGGCAAAAGGGTTTATGAAATTGACTAGTATGAGTTAGTGTTCAAAGTTTCAGAGTAACTTTCATTGTAAAAAGCAAACTGACCAAGAAAAATACAATTCCAAGAGTACTTTTTTGTTTAGTTTGAGAAATTACAACCAGATCATTTCTTTTTAAAGGTAAATATTTTCTTTGGGAGTGTTTTCTGACTACCAAGCCTTCCAGCCACACCATCACTAGTTCCAGCACCCACTGGCGTGTTAAGGTGTGGGACACCTCAGGTGATAGCTCAGCGCAGAAAATGACAGCTTGAGGCCAGGGATAAACACCAAAATGGACAACAGAAAGTACAGACGAAACTCCAGAAGAACCAGGAACTCATCTCTCTTCTCATTCAGTATATTCCCCCACGTACGTGCACGTGTGTGTGTGTGTGTGTGTACATATATGCATGTGTTCTCCCAGGTTGTTTCAAGCAAACAATCACCAACAACTCAGAGCCCAGCAGGTTGACTTCTTGCTGCATAGCAAAAACTCCATTGCAAGGGGTTTTTTTTGTTTTCTTACAAGGAAAGAGTGAAGAAGATGGAAGGGAGGTATCGTTAGAATTCTGTTGTTTAAAGGAGAAAAAGGGATCAAATGAAAGAGTCCCAGGTTCTCTTTCTAGAGGAAGAGAGGAATAACAAGGGGAATGTGATAGGAAAAATTAATAACAGCAACAATAATAATAAAAGCACTATAGGCTCCAGGAGAAGGTCACATCCCACTCCAATTCTAAAATTGGAAATACAACATTGGCGTGCCGCTGAGGCAAGGACTGTAGGTTTGTGAGTTACGTGCTTTGAGCTGCATGTGAATTCACCACAAGAGTGAAGGCAAAGGTCCTAGAAGACACGGTGAGGGTCCCCAGGATGGGGGGGAGGGGGGAAGGCTCAGGAAAAGTCAGCAAAGGTAGTCATGGCTGTGGGTGCTAAGGAGAGGATGAAGAGGACAAATTTCCATCAAAGGCCAGGCAAGAGGGTGCTTTCAGAAAGGATGGGTGGTCACTGTGCCAGATGTTGGAAAGAGATTAGAGAAGAGAAAGAGGACTGAGATGCAGCCAATAGTTTTGTCGGTAAAAATAGCCATTAGGTTCCCTGGTAGTATATTTGTAATAGAGCAATGGGAAGAGGAGCAACTACCAGGTGGGACAGTCACTGGTAATTACACTTCACGTTGCCTCTAAACATACGCCAGTAAAGAGAGACCCCGCTTGAGAAGGCAGATGAGCAAAACTAGAAAAGAGAGATGGTAGGAAAACTTGAATCCAAACAAATGAGATTTGGGGGTATGAACTGTATGGACAAAGGCTGGTTAACTGCCATGGGATGGAAGAGACTTGAAGGGACCCAACCTAGAACTTGAAGGAGTCCCTGGGGTGGGGATACGGTAGAAGACACTTGGGGGCAGGTGGACCCAGCCTCCAAATCCAGTTCAGCAAGCAGGGTCCAGTGTCCAAAGGCGTCGGCAACAGCCAACCACGAGTCACCCAGGGAGGCAGACAGCGTGGGGACAAGGTGAGGGAAGGGAGCATTTGTCAGTGTGGCGAACTGTAAAGTTTTGCAACCAAAAAACTAAACCAGGAGCAGGAAGGCGGCAGGAGCAGGAACTACTCTAGGAGATGGCCAGAGAGACAGCCAAACAGCACCAGAGAAGCAGGGCAGATAGATGGGATCCTGCCAACGGACTAGAATTCAGGGCCAAGATGCCAACCCCGGGGGAGGACTGTCGAGAGCAAACAGAAGGGACCCATCCAAACAGGAGTGGGAGGATTCAGTACCAGGCAGATTCCCAAGCAAGGGATCGGGGTCCCGTGACTGCGTGGAAGCCAGTGGCAGACCTGGGTGTAAAGCACACCCAGAAGGGCTGGCAGAGGGACTGGTTGCAGCCCGGCGCGCTGGGCCAGGACGCCTCAGCTCCTTCTCCTAGCGGGGCAGAAAGGGCCTGGGGCATGATACTCGGGAAGGCCCAGTTTCATCCAAAAGATCTGAGAAGCAAGCAGGGGCCAGAGAAGGGATGCTTTCAGATAAAACGGGCCTCATCTTAGAAACAGAAACAGGAAAGGGGGAAGGTAAGGGAGAGTCCAGAGACAGTCCTGAGGAGTGTCTTGTGGGGAGGAGATCAAGGAAGAGACGGGAGGGAATCAACTTCAGAAGGAATGTGCGCCCTTGCCTGCACCCCGCCCCCCTCCCCAGGCCTAACCAGTCACGAACCCAGAGATATCACAGAGCAGTCATTCACTGAGCACGGTGCCCCCTGGAATCACACCAAATAGGAGTCTGATCTGTCGTGTGGGGTCCGAGGAATCATCTCTTGATTGTAAAGACCAATAAATAGCCACACGCGCCCCCATGAGAGATTATGAGCATTTCTTCTGCAGACATTAGTTTTTCACAGCGTCCCCTCACCTGTTCTGAGATGCTTTTATGGTTCTAACTGAGGGCCAAGAAGTGAGTTCAGGACCTTCACATGGGACAAGGCAGCTGCCTTCCTTCTCCTCCGAGTGTACCAGCTCCTGCCGGTGGCTGGTTTTGCGACCCCTCATGCTCAGGATAATAGCTAAGGTCACTCTCAGTGAGATGACTGCAAAGGGAAATCTCTTCCGAGCAAAACAAAGGCTTCCAAATCATCAATTCCTATTTTTAACTTTTTAAATGATCCCAGATTCTTAAGTACCAACAACAACTCTTTAAAACTTGCTGAATTTAGGTTGTTGCCTTAAAATTCTATGCTCGGTAAGTGAAGTAAGTCAGACAGAGAAAGATGAATATCATATGATATCACTTATATGTGGAACCCAAAAAAATTGTACAAATGAACTTAGTTACAAAACAGAAATAGATTCACAGACACAGAAAACAAACTTATGGTTAAAAGGGGAAAGGAGGGAGGGATAAATTGGGAATTTGGGATTAATGGATACACACTACTCTATATAAAATAGATGAACAGCAAGGACCTATCATACAGCACAGGGAACTATATTCAATATCTGGCAATAACCTATAATGAAAAGAATCTGAAAAGTTCTCTGTGTGTGTGTGTGTGTGTGTGTGTGTGTGTGTGTGTGTAGAATCTGAATCATTATAAATCAACTATACTTCCAATTTTTTAAATTGTGTGCTTGGTTTTCCTGTAAGGGGAGAATATTTTGGATTTGCTTTTGTCAGCTTCCAAGGAAGGAGCTGCACTTTTACATCAATATCTTAACCAAAAGAACAAAACACTGTGGCACCTCAACTACTGAGTCCAGCAAGCTGGGAATTGCTGAGGAATGATCCAGAGAGAATTTTCAGAGGACAAGGAACTAGCACCTGGCAGTCTCCCATTACTTTCAAGAGATTAAATCATACCACCCCAGGTAATCAAACTGACCTTAATAAAAGTTCTCAGTAAAGAAATGAGGAGGACACCTTGACCAAAAAATCTCTGGCCCACATACCAGGAACGGGGCACACAGAGTGAGGACAAGATTGGTTCCAAAGTGTGCTTTATGTTCAAATCCAGTAAAACATAGAACATGGGTCATTTGCAAAATCCAGTAAAAATAATTCAAACATGAATTTTCTGGGACTTCAGTACACGTATTTTTTTTTTTTTACATCCTCTCTTTTTTTCCCTCAATATCATATGAGATGCTTGAACGTATACTCTTTTTTTTTACTCAGTAAATGTATTTATTTACATGGGCTCAAACAAGACACACAGGCATCCAAAACCTAGGAGATAATGAGATACTCATATTTCTTAAATCAATACAGATGAAGTTTTGAAAACGTGGTTTAGCTACTGGGAACATTTGAGTTCTCCATAAATCTCATTGATAGGCAGTTTCAAAACACTTAGAAAAAGAAAATAGTCTATTTCCATGGTTTATAACCCACTGATATAGACCAGGAATTGCTCTCTTCATACCTTTCCATGCCTCCATCACCTTGCAGAATCTAACCTGCCTATAAGTCCAGGAGGGCAGATGACAGCAGGGAAAGGACACAGCAAGCCACAGCTGCACTGGCTTCACCGATATGGGTTTACTCCATCACATGGTGCACAATCTGATCCCCTTCCTCCTTCTGTCTGTTTCCCCAGTCCCTTCTGCTGGTTGCCTCCACAGGAATCTCCTCTTCATGATCCCAGAAGCATTGTGGGACTTATGATGGGGGAGCCCTGGGCTCGAATCCTAACTCCAGCACGGAAAAACTGTGTGACGCTGAGCCAGCTATCCAACCTCTAAGCCTCAAATTTCTTGTCTATAACATGGGCTTATGATGCCCAACACTTAGTGTTCCTATGAAGATAAAATAAGATCATATATGGGAATTGCCTGGCATTGGGGGGGGCTTTGTGAACCTATGTTCCCTTCCTTCTTTCCTTCTCAGTTTACTTATAAACTTACGCTAAATCAATATGAAAGGTATTATTTGAAAAGATCTTAAGGTAGTTCTTGTCCTCCAAGAAATACACAATGAGTTATAGGATGTTATAGAATGTTCAAAGAAGGATAAGAAAAGTGCTCAAGAGGATGAAGAGGAAAATGAAGGGGAACATAACTTCCTACCTGGAAAGGCACAGGGAGAGATGTTTAGATGCTACCAAATCTACAAAGCCTGGGCATGGAGTAAACACAAGGACATTTGCATCAAGTCCAGATATATTGGAACATTTCCTGCACAATTGGATCTCTCCAAATCTGTTTCTTCTTCTGCAAGATAAAGATAACAATACATACATACCCCAAAAGATTGTAGAGAGGATTAACTTCAGATAATGTGTATAAAAAACTTAATGCCTGAGTATTAGTTTGCTATGGCTGCTATAACAAATTACCACAAACTTAGTGGTTTAAACAACACAGATGTGTTATCTTATGATTCTGAATATCGAAGTCCAAACTCACAGATATAGAGAACAGACTTGTGGTTGCCAAGGGAGAGGGGGGATGGGAGAGAGATGGACTGGGAGTTGGGGGTTAGTAGATGCAAACTATTACATACAGAATGGATAAGCAATAAGGTCCTACTGTATAGCACAGGGAACTGTATTCAATATCCTGGGATAAACCATAATGGAAATGAATATAAAAAAGAATATATACATGTGTAAAACTGAGTCACTTTACTCCACACCAGAAATTAACACAACACTGTAAATCAAATATAGTTCAATAAATAGAGATTTAAAAGTCCAAGATGGGCCTCACTGAGCTAAAATCAAGGTGTCATCAAGATTGCCTTCCTTCTGGAGGTTCTGGGTAGGAACCTACTTCCTCGCCTTTCCCAGGTTCTGAAGGCAGCCTGCATTCCTTGGCGGGTGGCCCCTTCCTCCATCTTCAAAGCCAGCAGTGTAGCAACTTCAAATCTCCCTTTGACTCTGCTCTTCCCACTTTTTTCATAAGCAGGCTTGTGATCACATTGCACCCACTTGGCTAATCCAGGAAAATCACCCCACCTCAAAATCTTTAAGTCAATCACATCCACAAAGTCCATTGTGCCGTGCAAAGTGGCATGTTCACAGGTTCTATGGATTAAGATGTGGACGCTATTCTGCCAACCACAGTGTGGTGTGTAGTAAGTTCTCAATACATGGGAGCCGCCATGGCAAGACGGAGGAAGAGGCAGCAGAAGCAGGAGGAGGGGCCTAATGAAATTCATTGCCTAAATAATGAAAGTGGGTTCAAATAAAGTGAGTTCAAATAAAGTGAGTTCAAATAAAGCCACAGATGACTCATCCAAAAGATCTGTGAAGGAAAGCTAGGGATATTTGTGGTATGTCCTCAACTTTTAAAGGCTGGTGTTAGAGATAACAGCCAACTCTTCTGTTAGGGGTATTTTTCAACTCAGATCAGCATTTTAACTAGAAACCCAAGTGGCCTGTGAACCACAAATTGAGAAACCTGGCCTAATGGGGATCATCCCTCATCACCATGGGTAACATCCTTTACTTGCCTATGAATTAATAAACACTCAAGGTATAATTTCATATCAGAATGGCAGGAACATGGTTTTTCCTGGGCTGCAGTAGGCTGAGGTGGCTCTGGCCCTCTGATCTGAGACACAGCTGGAGAGCCTGGTGCAGAGAATGAGTAGCACATTTCTTAAATCAGCATTCACAGTCCCATTCCAACTTTTGATCAGTCCCCTGTCAGGATTAAGAGCCCTGAAGAGTGGCAGAAGGGCAAGTTGTCCCCTTGCCTAAACGAAAATAGATCCATGTGCATTGGAACCCCCCCACACACAGGTGTAAAGTTAACTGTTAAAGTTATATTTGATAATAGAAATTTAAGAGCCTGACCACTTGCTCTGTCGCTCCCATGGGTGTGCACTGGAGTACACAGTGCAGACACAGCACTGCTCTCGGGATGTGACTTTGAATTCACTCAGTTGCCCATGATGAACTCTGATGCAATGCCCAGAACTATGTTCAAAGATGCAGGAAGACGAGGTCTTAAATTAGAAGATTTTTGAAGGCAAATGGAGGTGGCCATCAGCCCCTGCTGCAAAGCTGCTTCATGGGGCCCCTTGAGGATCTCTGATTTGATGAGCGCTGATGAGCCCCCAATATAAACAGGGACTCATGCTCCCCTGGGAAGCAAAATGCATTGATGCGTTGGATGGAAGTAATTAATAATCATCTCTCTCAATGCTGAAGAAGGCCTGCTAAGTAGTATCCTGGCTAGCTCTCTCACGTTCACTCATGAGGAAAGATGAGGGTGATTACCAATAAAATAGCTGTTAATTGAGCACCTACTTTTTTCCTTTTCTTTTTTTTTGTTTTTTTTTTTTTGGTTTTGTTTGTTTGTTTGTTTTTTAGTTTTTTGGCCATGCTGCAAGGCATGTGGGATCTTAGTTCCCTGACCAGGGATCGAACCCAGGCCCTTGTTGATGAAGGTACCACGTCCTAACCACTGGACCACCAGGGAATTCCCTGAGCACCGATTTCTGCCCTGCATGGACCTTACATATATTAATTCATTTAATTCTCAACAATCAGGTGAGTTATTATTATTTTGCCTCCTAGATAACCAAGGAACACAGAAGTTAGATTCCTTGCTCAAAATCTTATAGCAAAACAAACATTCAAACCCAAGCTCTCTGGGTCCTAAGCCTAAACTCTTAACCACTCAGCTCTATTTTTCTCAATAATTAACAGATTCATCCATAATGGTCCTACTTACATTGTTCAACAGAATCATTTTTGTCCTAAGATATTTTGACCCTATTAAAGTTAACAGTGCCAGGCATTGGGATTTTCTTCTGTTTTGCCTTTCAGAGCAAGGACATGGGCCCATTCAATGCTTCAGTATAGTGTTACCTAAAATCAAAGAAACATGATCTTATTTATTTTAGCAAAGACAACATTTCATAGTAGAAATAAAAATGGTCTCCTTACTCTTTTACAGAATCACTGCCTTGCCCATCTATTGGCATCACCAACACCAGGCCTTCAGCCATAATGTTGTTACCTAAGAGCACATAGATGGTGTCTTTATCTTCTAGATGGTTTTCCAAAATGCCCCCAGCATCTGCAACCTCACTCAGGCTAGACTTCTTCTCCAAAATATGCGTGTTGTAAATTTATCAAATATCTCATGGATTGCATGTGTGGTGAAAAAACAGGAGATTTGATCATAGAACACACCCCAACAAAAAAATTTTATTCTAAACCTCAGCTAGAACATTGTTAAAACAAACCTGTATAAAGGGTTTCCTCTCACAACGTGAACCAAATAGAGGTTGATGGAAAAAAAGCAATTCCAGTAACTGGGCTGTAAGCCTGGACCCCACAACTAGGTTGGATTGGCACCAATTTACATGAAGAGTTATACAGTCTTTGGAGACTATCCTGGACAGTCTTGCCATGGTTTTGGCTCCTAGTCTCTTAACCCCTTCCCCATGTTTGAAGATACTGCCTAATCTTCATAGCCTATCACCACCAAAGCTGAAAATGCCCCCACCCGGCCTGCTCCTACACCTGGTGAGGAAGGCTGGTCACATGACCTCTGGTGGCCAATCAGATGCTCTGGCTGGATTTTTGCTCCCAGGCTGAGTGACAGCTTTATTTTCCTCCATCACACTTATCACTCCATTTACGAGTTCATTTATGATATTTCCCCAACTGAATGTAAGGCTCCATGAGGCCCATATTTAGGCTATATTCCTAGTACCTAAAATAATACCTGGCTCATAATAGGAATGCAATACATTTCTTGAACTAGTGGATAAATGGATGGAAAGAGGGAATAAATGGATGTATGTGCAAAGGAAGGTGAATTTGCCATTCCCTTTCCCACGGCAGCATGCGCGATAAAGAAGTTCACGGACACACTCACTCATCTAGACGTTACCATTGAGAGAAAGACACAAGGGGCAAAACAAGATCACGCCACAGTCTTGCAGAAGGAGGCACTCACTCCTTCCACTCGGAAAGCTGTTCTCCTGACCAGAACTCTACACATTCTTTCCCCTGGCAGTGTGTAAGCAAAAGGACATTTTCAAAAGGGTAAATATCACCATTTTGAGAACTGCAACTTCCAAAAATCCCAAGAAGAAAATATTACAAAATGACCCAAACATGTCCGATAGGAGGCCATTGTTGGTCGCCTTAGAGGACAAGGAGAAGTGTTTAGGAACAGAGTTAGGCCCCAAAAAATGCCTTAAAGAATATACCACAGCGCGGACCGCGGCCGGGCACCGACACCGACCACCATGGCGCGTCCGAGCCTGGCCCTGCTCACGCTCTGCCTCCTGGCGCTGCCCCGCGACGCCCGGGCCCGGCCGGGGGATCGCAAGGTCGGGGAGCGGCAGGACCTGTCGCCCAGCGACCCCCAGGTGCAGAAGGCGACGCAGGCGGCCGTGGCCAGCTACAACATGGGCAGCAACAGCATCTACTACTTCCGCGACACCACCATCCTGCGGGCGCAGAGCCAGCTGGTGGCTGGCATCAAGTACTACCTGACCGTAGAGATGGGGAGCACAGCCTGCCGGAAGAGTGCCGTGGCTGGAGACCACATAGACCTCACCACCTGCCCCCTGGCCACAGAAGAGCAGCAGGAGAAGCTGCGCTGTGACTTTGAGATCCTTATGGTTCCCTGGCAGAACTCCTCACACCTTCTAAAGCACGACTGCATGACCCTGTAGTAGACCCCTGTGGGCTTGGGGGAGGAAGGGAGCAGGCGGGTCTGGGCAGGAGTGGGCGCATCTGTGGAGGGCACATCAGGTCCCTGGACCACATCTGTGTCAATAAACTACTAGCACTGCTTCTTGTATTGGTCAAAAAAAAAAAAAAAAAAAAAAAATATACCACAGTACTTAACATCAATCCCCTTAAAAATCTACAGCAGATTAATAACTAACGTAAAAGCTGCATATTTTAACACACATATGCCCCCATCCCACCTTATATCTCACACTCCATGAAGAATACCCTCAGCCACCTCCAAAATTATCTTATGACATGTTTTCTAGAACAATCACCATCATAGATGTCCTCCATTTGACAAACCCCAACTTATAAACTGCAATATCCAGAGCTAGAAATATTATTTCAGAAATTATGAAAATACAGAATCATCAATCACCCTTTTAGTATCAATACATGTCTATCAAAGTAGCCTGTGAACTCATTTTTCTTTCAGCAGCCTCTTCACACTGCACATTGGAATTCTCCTAAGCCAATCGCTCTACATGCTACAAATTTCACCAAATGATGAAGATTTGGACTAAATGACAAACTTAGTATATTCACCTAGTTCCCCTCCTGCTCCACATCCTTACAAAGGACAGAAGAGATAGTTTTTTAAATATTGAAGTCATAAGAGCAATGAAAAAAAAAGAAACAGTAGCCAACATTAACTAGAAACTTTGAGACAAAAAGCAGAAAGACAAAAATCAGACAGGATCAACTTGCTGGAGAAAAATACAACCAAACACTTGTGCAGAAGAAGTCTACTGCAGAGAGGGTGGTTACACTGTCCTCCAAGCTCCAAAGCAATGGATCCAAGAAGCAAGAGAGGCAAATCTGGCAAAAGCAATAGAAGATCGATTGGGTCACTAAATTTGGAGCAGCCACATCTCTTGGCTCCTCCCTCCTCCCCCCTTGAACTGGGTGGTGACCAATAGCGACGTACAGCACACATTAAAGCCATATATTGGGGCACTCAGGCTAGAGAGGCATCATCCACATGAGCTATGGCAGAAAGTGGCTTGATGTTCACCAAGCCCACCTTCCTCTTCCTGGGTACAGGAAAGGCTATATTTGCCAGTGTCCTTTGTAGTTAAGTTAAGATCCTGTAACTAGTTTTTAGCGAAGAGGTGACAATGAAGTATACCCCTTCCAGCCCCACTTACGAAAGTCCTATGCCATCATCCTCATTCTTTCTTCTCTGAAAGTAAAGGATCCAATGAAGATCTGTGGGGGGCCGCTGGAAGATGACAGTGCCCCAAGATGGAAAAAGCCAGGATCCCGAAATCAATAGAGAGAAAAACACATCTTTATTGAGTTACTAAGGTTTGGGGGTTATTTCTTAGAGCTGACATGAGTTCCCCAGCTAATCCCATAGCTGAGGAAACCCTGAGAGGACATGGAGGGGCTACAACAAGAAACATCACACCAGCATCTCCATCAGGGTGCTTCCAGGAAACGGACAGAACACTCAAAAAGTTGATCAAAGAGATACTCCCAGATGGACCATTTCAAGAGGTAAAGACAGGGCTGGGGGAATCATCCAGGGATGATGAAGCTCCCAGCGGTCCGCACCAATGGAGAACCATGGCCTCCCCCAGTCCTGAAGGGGGAGGGATGGAATAGTTACGGGAAACCAGGAAGAGCTGTAGCTACAGGGGAGGTGCGTCCCTCCAGGACTTCTGACCATAGTTGGAAAACATAACCTTTGCCAAAATCAGGATGACAGAGGGATGAAGAATGGGAGATCAATACTCCAATTTTTCCTCCTGTCCTCCAGACTCAGCTGGAGTGTCCCTTTAGTTGAGCCGACTTGAAGGCAGTGGGCAAAGGAGCCCAGTGATGCAGAGATCAGCCTCCTGGGGCTCAGAGAAAGGCTGATTAGGACAGAGCACGGATCTGGGAGACACACTGAGAAAAGCACAACACCCTCTCAGCAGCCCATCCTGCCCACCCCTGGGCATCAGAGATGAGCACCTGTGATTAGAAATGGCATGCCCAGAGGAACAAACTAAACAAAGATGGGCAAAGAATCAAAGATTTAAGGAAAGAGCAGCACAAAAGTCATTATGAAGAAGAAATAACATCGAGGACAACAGAGTTTATAGAGCAAAGAGAAGAGGATTAACAAATTTCACACTGTGAAAATATACAAGTGGCTATCATACTATAAATTAAGAAGAAGCTACTATACAAGAAAATATGAAAAATCTTAGAAATTGTAAGAATTGATTCAGAAAACACTCAGTGAATATATGGAGTTGAAGAAAGTTCACAGTTAAATAGTAACTTGTCGACCTGGAAAATTGAGCCAAGGGATTATTTAAGACTATATCACCAAAAGGGAAAAAATGGAAAATATATATATTTTCAAAAGGTATGATGTGACAATATCCATCTAAGGAAAATTCTAGAAATAGAGAACAGAAAAAAATTCTAGAAGTGGAAAAGACCAAGTAAAAAGGAAACAAAAAGAACATTTCCCAGGACTGAAGAAACATGAATTAAAACTCTTCATCACTTTCCAAAAGACCTACTCTTTGATTTTTTTTTTACCCCACTGTTGTAAAATTCAGAAGTTCAAAGGTAAAAGGAAAATCCTAAGTGTTTCATGAGAGAATAAAACAGGCTACTTAAAATGAGTGAGTTTCTGAGCAGCATCAAATTTCTCCTAGACAAGACATGATGATAAGAGATAATAGAGTAATACCTTAAAAGCTCTGAGGGGCAATTACTTTGAATCTAGAATCTGACTCCTAGTCAAATTAACTTTGAAAAGGAAAAACAAAGGTATTTTCACAGACATTCAAAGATTCACACACAGGCCTTCTCTAATAGATTTAACCAAGCAAGAAAGAGAAATTAATTCAAAAAGAGGAAAATGTGGGACCCATGTTTCAACAGTAAACAGGAAAACTAGTAAAACATAGTTCACGTAGAAATATTTTTTTAATTTTTTAACAATAATCTGCAACTTAAAAACCCCAGAAGATCTCAACATGGGAGGTGGCAGGATTGGAGAGTTGAGAGAAATTAGTGAAAACAATCCTAAGGTTCTAGTTTTGTTTGAAGTGTGAAAGAAAAATAGATCAGTTAATTCCAAATATTAATTAACCTAACAATGGGAAAAGGGGCCTAACTCTAGATTTGATATTTTATTAAATAAAAGCAAATAATGCTATATAAAATTTTTGACAATCTTAAGGGCATGATTTTCTATAGAAATATGAATTAATCAAAATTGATCCAAGAAGAGGTAGAAAATGTGACTAGATGAATACCTTTATAAAAATTTAAAAGGTAGTCAAAGCTTGAAGCCTTAAAAAAAATGGCACCAAGACCAAATACTTTTCAATGGATTTTCTGTTCCTTGAAGAAATTGAAAATCCTTAAATTATACATCTATCTGGAAGTACACAAAAGTGTATCCAGACTCATTCTACACAGTTAGCATCACTTTGATTCCAAAATCAGATGACAAGGTTGGCACAAGACAAAAAAAAAAAAAATGAAGCCACAGGTCAAAGTTACCTATGAATGTATGAACATAGATTTAAAATACTAAAAAATATACTAGCAAACAAAATTCAGTAATATATTATTATTTTTTAATCATAGCCAAGCAGAATTTACCTAGAAATGTGAACCGTGGGTCAATATTAGGAAATTTATGATGTCATCAACTACATCAACAGATATAAAGACAAAGCATTATGTTCATCTCTGTATATTCTAAAAATGCACTGGATAAAATTCAACACCCTTTTCAGATTTTAAAAAAAACACTCTTATTACACTAAGAAAGGATGTAAAATCATGCAGCCTACAGAAAAACTCACCGAAACTAACATATTTAATAATGAAAGATTAGAAATTTCTATTAAGGTTGAGAACAGGACAACCATCACAGCTACCATCTTTCATTGTTCCGTATGATAGGTCCTATTTAAAAAGAGAGAAAAACAAAAGAAATAAGAGGTATAAATGTGGACAAAAAAATAAAAATTTTCCTACATGTAGACAAAGTGCTATCCCAAGAGAATTGAAGGAAATACTATTAAAAAATAATATCAGATACAAAATCAATACATTTCTTATACACAAGCAGTAACAAACGGAATGTGTTTGATATTTTCTTCTAATAGTTTCACAGTTTAGTTTTTATATTTAGTTATTTAAGCCATCTATAATTCATTCTGGCATAAGGTATAAAGTAGTAGTCAAACTCGAATTTTTTAGAAATATCATTAATAATAGCAACAAACAGATATGTAATAGACCTAGAAATAAGCCTAATGAAAAATGTTCAGGAACTAACATTTAGAAAAAAAAAAAAAACTACAAGAATGGTTTTGTCCCCTGGGTGCATATTGGAATCACAACAAGACAAGTTAAATCAGAGTTTGTAGGGTTGAGATCCATCTCTATTACAAAATGTAATGATATTTTTTTTTAATGAGGGAAATGCAGTCATTATGGATGGAAAGATAAGAAATTGTAAAGATGTCAGTTCTCCCCAAATTAATCTATAAATTCAATGCAATCTGAATCAACATCCAACAGAATTATTTATGGAACTGGCAAGTTGATTTCAAAGTTCATCATGAGGAGAAAATATAAGAACTTTGTTTTGAAAAGATTAAAGGGAAATACTATTAAATATCAAAACATACTTCAAATCTGAGTTAATGAAAAGAGTGTGTTATTGGTACAGGAATAGAAAAATAAATCAATAAAATAACAGAATCCAGAAATAGTCCCAGATACACAACATTTTTATAAAGTTTCAATTCAATGGGAAAAAGATAGATAAACAAATAAATGGTGTTTGGACAATTAAATATTTATTAAGAAAAATTAAGCTAGACTTCCCTTCTGTGTAGAACACGCCAAAACAAAGTCCAGATGGGTTGAAGAGCTAATCTTTAAAAAAAAAATAATAATAACTATAAACATTAGGAGAAAATACAGAGAATTTATAACCTTGGAGAAAGTCATTTTTTTTAATTTTATTTATTTATTTATTATTTTTTGGGGGGTACACCAAGTTCAATCATCTGTTTTTATACACATATCCCCGTATTCCCTCCCTTCCTTGGAGAAAGTCACTCTTAACCAAGACAAAACAGAATTTCCAAAAACAAAAAGTAAAAGATCTGCTATCACGAACATTTAATGCTTTCTTAAGAAAAGACTCCTTAAGCAAAATAAAAATACAAGAAACAGACAGAGAAAATCTTTGCAAAAATTAATGAGAGTAATGTCTAGACTATTTAAAGAACTTGTACAAATCCATAAGAAAAAGAAGTATTTAAAAAAAAATAGGGACTTCCTAGGTGGTGCAGTGGTTAAGAATCCACCTGCCAATGTAGGGGACATGGTTCGATCCCTGACCCAGGAAGATACCACATTCCAAGGAACAACAAAGCCTGTGAGCCACAACTACTGAAGCCCGCAGGCCTAGAGCCCGTGCTCCACAACAAGAGAAACCACCGCAATGAGAAGCCCGCGCACCACAGTGAAGAGTAGCACCCCCGTGCCACAACTAGAGAAAGCCTGCATGCAGGAATGAAGACCCAACGCAGCCAGTAAATAAACAAATATAAATAAATAAATAAATAAATAAAATTTTAAAAAAAGAAAGGATGTAAACCAGAAATTCCAAAAAAAATATATGTATGAGTGTCCAAAAGCAAACGAAATGCTCTGATTATCTGGAAACTGCAAATTAAAACAAGAATAACACTTTATTTTCCCATCAGCATAGCAAAAACTTAACAGACGGATAAAAGCAGTGTTCATAAGAATGAAATATGGGGGAAGCTGCCCTTTTCATCCATTCTTGGTAAAAATACAAATTGATAGAGCTTTTCTGGTAATCATTTTCAAAAATCACAATCATAACCTTTGATCCAACAATTCCTAAAGAAACACTCACATATGTGTTATATATATAAAGATATCTGATGAAATATTGTATTCAATAGCAAAAAAAAATTAGAAACATCTTTGGGGAGGGATCAGTTTAATAAATCATAATCATCAGTTTCAAATAGTGGGCCTGTATACATGATGGAGAAAGATGTGAAAAAAGTAAGACAGAATATTTACAGAGCACTATCACTTCTTTATTAAAACATGTATTTATCTATGCAGGTAGAAATCTACAGAGAAAGAACTGGAAGTGTGGTTGTATCCTTTCACTTTGCCTATCACAGCACATCATACCCAACAGTATTTATTTGATTTCCTGTCTATCTCCTCCCTAAGCTATCACTTTCTTGCACTGTTTATTTTTCTCTCCACACAAAGCATTCCGTAGGTATCTGTTAAACAGCTGCATGGCTCTCTTACCTCAGCCCTGTCCTACTCAGCATTTTAGAGGTTAAAGGGGTGATACAATCCAATATTGCTCAGTTTCAATCCCAGTCTTGCCGTTTACGATTTGTATGACCTTGGGCATGTTACTAAATCATCGAGCCCCGATTTCCTCATCTATCAGGAGGAGAAATAATGCCAATGTCATAGCACTGTTAGGAAGATTAAGTAAGAAAATATGTGAAAAGTCGGTAGCACAGTGCCTGGCACTGTTCTTAGTGCTGTGAATCAAACTGCTCTGAAATTAGTACTTTAAAACAACAGTTACTGTGTACGCAAATATGACCTTGAGCAGGGCTCAGTGGGCCGGCTCATCTCTGCCCCACCTGTGATAAGCTGGGGCAGCTCTATGGGGGCTGATCCATCACTTCCAAGATGACTCTCTCGCCTGGCTGGCAATTGTTCTGGCTACTGGTTCCTCCCCCATGACAGCTTCTCCCCAGGGTAGCTTGAGTTTGGTGGCTTGATTCCAAGAATAACCATCTCAGCAGATAGGAGGTAGAAGCTGCCAGCTTCTTCAGGCCTGGGCCTGAAAACTGGCACACTGTCACTTCCCCAGATTCTATTGGTCAAGTAGTTTCAGAGCCCAGATTCAGTCTGCCTCTGGACACATATTACATGCAAAATATGCTCACTCCTCCCAAGACCAGCAAAAAGTCTCATCCCTGTAAGTTATGTCCGAGTATAAACGAGGTTCTCTGAGTGTGGTTTTTCTTGAACGACTCACTGGCGGTTGTCCATCACCATCTGAACACTATGAACTATAGAGACCAGTTATCTTCACCCCTACATACAGATACATACTCCACCCACAAAGGTGAGACAAGCACAAAAAAACCACAATAGACACCCCTGTTCAAAAGGGGAGAAACAGGAGGCTGCAGTCAGCACTGGTCCAAAGTCATCTGGCGCCTCAGCTGCATAGATGGTACAAGTTTCTTTCTAGGGCCCAGGAGTCTCAAGTGGCTCCTGGCTGCACCCTCTGGGCTCTTGTCTCTTCCACTGAGCATCCTTCATTTTCTATAAGAATACTTAGTTGGTGATTCTGTAGCCTTTTCAACCTACCTCCTACCCTAGAAATTGGGGCTCTATGTCTGTCTCTTTCAATCCAATCTGGGGGTGCTTCCAGTCAGTAAGTGTTTTACAGTCAATAAATAGAGGCTCTTACTGTTACTGTTATTAATAACCTGGATAAAGATATAAAGATGCCTTACCAAGTAGGCAATACCTACAGTACTTTTGCAGGGCACAATTAAATAGGTAAACAGAACAAAATGAAATTTAGTAAGAGTAAATAAAGTCCTGCATTTAGACTTTAAAAATCAATTTCATAATTACAGGATGGGAGAGCTTTGGTTTGCTGGCATACCTGTCTCCCCGATTAAGCTGTAAGCCTTTTGTGGGAGAAAATTGAGAGGATTTAGTTGACAGCAAGCTCACAATGAAACAAAAGCAAGAAGAGACACACACTGTAAGTGGCATCCTGACAACGTAGCTTATGATCAGGATGGTGAAGAAAGTAAAACCACATCTTAGGAGTAACTTTTGAGAAAATGAGTGACTTCGCCTAAAGAGGAAAAAGCCTCAGGGAAGTGATACCAACTTAGGGGCAGGTTAGCAACTTCATATGTCTGAAAGGCTGTCATGTAAAAGAAGGGATGGGCTTGACTCCAGAGGACAGGATTAGCTTGAATGGGTTGTAGCTCCAGGAAAGCTGACTTCCGTCCGTACGAGAAACACAAGAGCTGTTGCTCTCAACCTCAGGTGTTCATTGGCATCACGTGAAGACTCAAATCATGAGGAAGCCAGCACCCTCCCCAGAACAATTCTATCCGAGTCACTGAGAGTGGGCCCCAGGCAGTAAGGATTTTGTCAAATTTACCAGGAGGGTACATCGTACTGCTGTGATGGTGTATGTTGGGTTGACCTAGCTGAGTGAGCAGACTCACAAAGAATTGACTTACCCCTCACCAGAGGTGTTCAAACAAGAGTCAGTATTATGACTACAGAGAGATCCTGCACCAAGAGAGGGAGCAAATGAGCCTTCAGACCCACTCCAGGACCCACAGACTCAAGAGTGGAGATGATCTGAGTGAGCACATCAGACAGCAGAGGACTCAGAGATTCCTCACTACTGAGGGAGCTGAGCCCACATGTTCAGGCCATGGTTTTTTTCTCTCTAACCTCCCGGAACAGATAGCTGTATTCTCTCCTCTCCACAATTGGGGTCTTTCAGAGTGGACTTCCTTGTCCAAATGGACAGTTTGAGTCAGGGAATAACCTGTCTGGAATGGTTAAGAAAATGGAAAGTTTAGAGGGGAGAGAGAAAGAGAGAGAGAGAGGTACTTAAGCCCATAACCTGGGCATTTGAAAGTCTATGACCTTATTTACACATAGGCACTCCTGTCTCCTCAATTTCTGCCCACTGAGTCCCTAGCCCAACTCCAGCTCCTGTCATCAAGCTGAATTGTTCTCTTTTTCTGAATCGCATTCCCTTCTATGCTGATAGCTAGTGTTGCACACAATTTGCTGTCGGCCAAGTCCTCACGAGGCATTTCATTCTTATAAGTCAGAGTCTGGAGCCTCAACTACCTAATTCCCTTCCCCTTTCTGAGCTCTCCAGTTCTATTTCTGGACCTTTCTATTAATGAAGTGCACTAGCGTATTAAAACATTCCAGCTGTGTTACCGGCAGCCCAGAATAAGAAATAACCATTTTGATCATACTTCTGCCAAAATGGTATTTCACAAACAGAATCCTTCCTCGTTTTCTTAAAACGCCCTTCATGAAAGAAGACACCACTGCAGCCCTGCAGCCCACACACCAAGAGCAGATACCCAGTGTGTCTCAAGTGAACATCTTATTTTTCCACATGAACTTAACTGTTTTTCTGTTTTCAGATGTGGATATCCCTCACATTGAGCAGTGACCAAGACAGGTGGCCAAAAAGAGAAATTTTCTTGTAATTTGAATACAGATTAAACAGGGGAAAATTGTTATAAATCACAGCACTGTCTTCTGAAGGCCAAGTGCATATTATAAAACTTCCCCGGTTCATTCCAAGCTCATCAATGCTTTATTTGTTAAAGCAAATGCCTGGCCTTACAAAACATCTATTCAAACATCAATGACTCAGAATTCTGGGACTTTCCTGCTTGTCTGGGAATTATGTTTATGATACAAATGCCGAGTTACTGAAAGCCTGCCTTCCACGCGTCAAAGACCTTTATGATCTTAAAGAAAGAGGAAAAAAAGAAAAAAGCTGTACTTGACTGCTCTTCTTTTGCCGTGTAAATGACCTTTGTGAGGTTTCATTGTACTTGAAAATAACCAATCAGAGGAGTTTCAGGGCAGTGAAACTACTCTGTATCCACCACAATGGTACACCACATGATACATTGGTCCAAACTCACAGAAGGTACAGCACCAAGAGTGAACCCTGACGTAAGGTATGAACTCTGGGTGATGATGACGTGTCAGTGTAGATTCTTCAACTGTAACAGATGTACCCCTCTGCCCAGGGCTATTGGTGGTGGGGAAGCCACGCACATGTAGGGGCAGGGGGTGTATGGGAAGTTTCTGAACTTTCTGCTCAATTTTGCTGTGAACCTAAAACTACTCTAAAAGGTAAAGTCGATTTGAAAAAATAAATAACCAATCCTATTGGAAGAAGGTCTTCCTTACGGCACTCATGGCCTCTGAAAGAATTTTGAAAGAATGCTTCCTTTTGAAACACAAGATAGCATGGGTACATTCAAGAAACTTGCTTGGAAGCTGGAGTTTTTAGGGTAGATTGTTACTGCCTTGAGATGTTTACACCTGCTGGTCTCCCGACCTGGAAATCTCTTCTCCCAGGTCTTGGCATAACTGATTTCTCCCTGTTACGCTGAACTCAATTGAAATGTCATCTCCTCGGAGAAGCTGTCCTTCCACCCCTCCCTCCCTTGTCCACCTAAAATAGCCTCCAGTCTCTCGGTGTCACCCCGGCCTGTCCCACTTCCATCACTGCACCCCAGTTCTCCTTGTGTGTAGCAGTTCTTTGTTTTTTTTCCTTCCACATTAAAGTTTTCCCAGAGCTGAGAAAGGTGCATCTTCATTCTGTAATATTTCCCGAGAGCCAACAGACTGCCAAAGTGAGGTGTCTGCCAACATCACCGGGACGCTGCCCAGTTGATACAGAGGAAGTCAGACCTACTGGCTGCCACACACCGTTTTCATGGGGCGCCAGTGGCCTCCTTGTGGCCTGCTACCAGGTGGGCTTCTAGGGAAATAGAGACCCAGGCAGCATCATCACTGCTGGGAGAGTCTCAAGGAGGAGGTGGGGACAGACTTAGCTGACCCAGGGGGTAGTACTACTTCCTGCCCGGAAACAAAATATCCTTACTGCGAAGAGTTTCCATGAAAGACTCTCATCCCTGGCTTAAATGCAGGTTTGTCTCCTCCAGCTCAACTAAGAGGATTGTGCCTGCAAACCACGGAAGTTGCTGACCCGGGCAGCTAGCAGGGACTTGCCAGGGGCCAGTGAATCAGAAATATAATCACAGGTGAAAAGTTTAGGATGTTGTTTCTGCTCCAAAGGAGATCATCACCTAACAGGGCAGCTACAAATGCCCCAACCCCATGTTACAGTGAGGGAGCCAACAAGGACTCTGAGAAAGCCAGAAGGGAGCATGCTCACTGGAATCTCATAGATAGATACATGAACTAGAATTGTACACATATGAAATCACCTATACTGCTATATTATTAACTACGTATACTATACATAGTACATAATATAACAAAATACACTATACTATTATATTTTAACTGTATCTATAGAGAGATGATTTTATATGTAGAATGTAGTCTCTCTCTCTCTCTCTCTTCCCCCATATATATATGGCCAAATCTTAACCCCTCTCTGTATCCACACCCTTGACCAGACCATTTTTTCTTGCATGTTAGACTTGGCCATAGGACTGGACTTGGCTGTGGCCTGTGGGTACTAGGAAAGTGTGCCACTTCCCAGCCTAAGCTTAAGCAGCTCCCCTTGTTTCCATTTTCCTCCTGCACCTCTGCCATCACCTAGAGAAGAACAAGCCTCAGCTTACCCCGTGGTTAAATTCCCAACCCTAGGGGAGGTCTTGGAACAGGACCTTCTAGCCACGCCCACAGGCACGAGAGCAATCACGATTAATTGCAGTTCTCAGTCACTGAGTTTGGGGGTGCTACTATGTGGTATTACATAGCAAATGAGAACTGATACACAGGAAATGCGGATATTACTTCGTAAAGACCTAAAGCACTCAGCATGCATATGTAAGCTTGCCCTTTCTTACTGCTCTCCACATCAGCCTTCCAATCCCTCAACTGACATTTTTGTGTTTTGTAATGACAGGGGCGTACAGAGAAATTAACAAACACCCATGTCGCCAATGCCCATAACTGCTTGTCATTTTAACGTCCATCATTATTTACTTCCAATCATGCTTAATACACAAGATTACGCATGGAACTGAAGTCTGCTCCAAGGGCAGGATCTCTATGCTAAACCACCCCAGCTGAACCAGCAAAGTCCAACACTTCCCTCCGCGCTTTCCCAACTGGTCATGTTGTCCACAGCATTGGTCTATTTGGAGGTTGGCAGGAGCTAGAAGGGGACTGAAGGAGGAGCAAAGAACAAGGGGAAAAACATCATTCACAAGTTAAGAAGCTACACTGTCCCTTGGTTAAGATCAACAGAATCTACTCCTTACAGGGACATCATGTCCTGAGATATTTATGAAGATTTCGAAACGGATCAAACATCATCACTCCCTTGGGAAAATGGCTTAAAAACACAATGAGGCAGACTTCCCTGGTGGTATAGTGGTTAAGAATCCACCTGCTAATGCAGGGGACGCGAGTTCAAACTCTGGTCCAGGAACACTCCACATGCCATGAAACAACTAAGCCCGTGCACCACAACAACTGAGCCTATGCTCTAGAGTCTGCGAGCCACGACTGTTGAGCCCACGTACAACTACTGAAGCCTGTGTGCCAAGAGCCCATGCTCCACAACAAAAGAAGCCACAGCAATGATAAGCCCGTGCACCGAGATGAAGTGTAACCTCTGCTCTCAGTAACTAGAGAAAGTCCGCACAGAGCAACGAAGACCCAATGCAGCCATAAATAAATAAACTAATTAATTAATTAATTAACTTTAAAAAAACGCAACAAGGCAATTTATAAGCTTACAAGTCTCCCAAGGAATCAGTGGAAAATTTATTTGGAGGTTCCATGATTTGTTTGCCAGCTCCCAAGAATACACACACACACACACACACACACACCCCAGCAGCCGCAGCAGCATCCAGGCCTTCTACAGCTCATGGATCTTCACCTGGTTAGGTGAGACTTGCTAAGTCCCCTTGCTGAGATGGGACTCACCTCTAATATGCTTCTTCCTAAAATCCATTCTCTGTGTCATCTCCCTTCCCACATTCTACTCATCACCACCAAGCTACCAAAAAGTGTGCAGTGGCTATAGCCATAGTTGAGAAGCCAGGAGACGCACTTGTTCCCAGGGGGTTTATTTGGTTTCATCAGTGCATTAGACCGCACACAGGGGAGAAAAGTGAGCAAGTGCAAGGGAAACAGTTTCTTTGATCTTCAGTCTGGAAACAAAACATATTGACGTGAAGCAATGAAAAGCCAGAAATGGCGAATGAGAAACCACAGCTTGACTCTCAGAATTAAGCATCATCATCAAGTTTTTGTAGGTCCCCGGTGGCCCCTAAAAGCTCCATTTCAAAACAAACCAAAACTATGGCTGTTGCTGAAGAGGCTCTTATAATAGGTGAGTCCATGGCCTGGGTGAGAGTCCACGTCTTACTCAGTTCCCCTCACCCAGAGGCGTTAACACCTGCAAGCTTCACCCAAACATAACTCAGCGCGGCCACTCTTTTCATCTTGGCAGCCTCTGCGAGCCTTTAGCCAAGGTTCTGGGCTCTTTCAGTCAACATGACCAATTCCACATCCTTTTATTAATTACTAACCATTTCCCCTTGTAGTCAGCCCTGAAATCCCTGCTTTGATCTGCCTGACATGCCACATGGTGTGCGCTTCTGAACACAACCCCTCCCACGGCTGACTAAGAGCTGGCAAGCCTGGCAGACACACACACAAGCAAGGGAGACATTTCCTGGAGACAGCAGAAAAGGGGAAATTCTACCAGGAAGTCAATGGCCATAAGCGGAGAATTCATTTTGTTCATCCCCTCTCTATTTATAGATTGATAGCCCATTGGTATATGCTGAAAAGTCAAATTTCAGTGGCTATCATAAATGCCCTATGTCCCATCCAATTAGAGGGTGCATAACATATTTCGTTCAAGAAAAGAGTGTGACCCTGAAACCAGTAAATTCTGATGAGCTAAATGAGGTGCTTAACCAAGAAGACTCACAGACAGGTCTTTGGGCAGCTTCTGTTAACTTTTCCAAAGGCACCAGGGGCTTCTGCAGCTCCAACCAAGTCAGAATGGCTTGTGACGAGATGCCTGTGTTGTAACCAAGACAAAGAAGGTGAGCAGGTGTCCTTCATCCAGATCCACTACCTTCCTTGGACCACTCTCTATATAAACAGCCTTTCTGATATTTCAAATTGGGTAACGAAAAGCCAGAAGCATTTCCAAGGGCACACATACAAATCCATTCTCTCCCTGGAGCCTGATGGCAGATGCTTCCAGGAAAACCTGAGGGCAAGCACTGTACTGAACTTAACAAAAATAATTGAATTTCTGGAGCCTACCCCAAGGATCGAAGAGAAAATAGCCATTACCAGCAAGCATCCAATCTTACATGAGCTAAAATTGGCCACGTGATTAAAAACATTGAATAACAAGTGATTTGCCCCTATTAAGTATTTAGATCATTTCTACTTAACCAAAAATGTGAACCTTTTTTCCTTGCACAGCTTAAGATGCAGGTAAGCTAAAGCTCATCTTTACTTCCTCTTGGCAACCTCTACACATGCAAGTCAGTTTTGCCTATTCCACTGCAGTAAAAATAATACCATGTCGACTCTGCTTCTGCTGAAATTGCTGTCTGGTGCATAGATCAAAGGGGCCTCTTCCCCCTGAAGATTACTTGTCTACGGTTCCCTGGCCTCTCAGTGTGGTCTCAACTACTCCCACTCGTCCCGTGCTGCACAGGAGTTAGCAGCCACCTAGATCTTCCAGCTGTATGATTGGGCTTCTAATGACAGTAATTGCCAGTCTGTTAAGTCACCTCCAACCAAGAAGGAAAATGCCCTCCAGGCACACTTCTCAGGCCCACATGAAGAGATAGGAATGAATTCAATAAAAGAAAATTATCCAATCCTGTTTATACAATGTCACTAAGACCAGCAGACTTTTTTGTTTTTGTTGTTAATAGGAATACTAAACACTGCTGGGCACAAAGTGGAACAAAGGTTTTATGTCTGTCCCCTCAGGTGTCCATGTCCTTGACTTGCTCTGACCACCCAAAATGCACAGAGAAGCAATAAGTCCTTGAGCATTTCACATCTCTCCAAGGTATTGTTGGGCTGGGGATGCTTTGGGGAGGATACCTGCCCAGGGAAGGGGCCACCTGGGCTCTTGTCTGAAATGGAATCTGTTTCATCTCATATCTTCATGACCTTTTCTGTTTGAATTTGATCCTTTTTTGATATTGTAGGAAGACAGCATTGGCATGGCCAAGACATAGGATGTAAATGATAGTTTGGGGTCTTGTTTCTCACCAATAAAGCCAGTTGAATAGTCTGAATAAATATTAACATGAACATTTTAAATATAATACCCATTAGCATCTATGCAATTTCAGGATTGTGTGTATATGCTAGATTATAATGCTATATGATTCCACAGAGATGGATTTAAAGAGGTGATATCTTAGCTAGTAATAAAATGTATCTCATTCATTAATTTAATCGTTATGTGCATCTACTTTAAATTTATGTAGGATACGTCCTTGGAAACATTGGGTGCTGAATAGAGTCTCTTGTCGCTCAGCTCTACACTCTCCCTTCTTTATCCTCCCCTCTGGCCCTTGGGCAGAAAGCCTGAAAACCACACTTCCCAGTTTCCCTGGCCAACCAGCCCCCCATTGAGTTCTACCAATGGAAGGATCCAGCAGCAAACCGGAAGGTGGGCTGAAGGAAGATGCTATTTTCCCACTTTCTTGTAGTGCCTCTGGCAATGGCGGCAGCAGCAGGAAATGCGGCAGTGTGGCTTCTGGGTTTCTGCTAAGTCAGCTCAGTTTTAGCAACAAGAGTTTTGTGGCCCGAAAACCAAAGCTGAGAGTCCCACCATGTTCCTTGTGGCTTCTTCAAGCCTAATACACTACCATGTGTAAAATAGATAGCTCATGGAAACTTGCTGTATAGCACAGGGAGCTCAGCTTGGTGCTCTGTAATGACCTAGATGGGCGGGATGGGGGGAGTGTGGGAGGGAGGTCCAAGAGGGAGGGGATATATGTACACATATAGCTGATTCACTTCATTGTACAGCAGAAACTAACACAACATTGTAAAGCAAATATACTCCAATAAAATAATTAATTAATTAATTTTTTTAAAAGCCTAAGGGGATTGTCGCTTCCAGAAGTTGCCAATCTCTGGGTCACCTTGCCTCCCCATTTTTCCTCCTTCATCCCTCTCAAATCAGGTACTACAGATTCTCCGTACAATGCACACCTCATTTTATTGTGTCTTGTTTTATTGCACTTTGCAAATATTGCATGTTTTACAAATTGGAGGTTTGTGGCAACCATGTGTGCAGCAAGTCTATTGGCAGCATTTTTCCAACAGCATCTTTTTACTTCATGTCTTTGTTTCACATTTGGTCAATTCTTGCAAGATGTCAAATATTCCCATTACTATTATGTTTGTTATGGTGCTCTGTGATCAGTGATCTTTGATGTTACTATTATGACTCACTGAAGGCTCAAATGATGGTTAGTATTTTTAGCAACAAAGTATTTTTTAACTAAGGTATATACCTTGTTTTCTGGATATAATGCTATTGCACACCTAAAAGACTACAACATAATGTAAACATACCTTTTATACATGCTCTGGGAAACCAAAAATTCATGTGACTCACTTTATTGCAGTATTCACTTCATTGCAGTGGTCTGGAACCAAACCCACAATATCTCCAAGGTATGCCTGTATCAAATTCCTTCTTTGAGATACCTAGAGTGGTTCCTAAAACAGAAAATTGCACTGATTGGAAACTGATCGACTCAACTTGTCATACAAACCATTTATCCCCATAAACTGCATGTGCAGTGAAGCAGATTTTAACCAGACGGTTTCAAGATGATGCTAAAGTCATTTCATTCATTCTGCCAAATCCATGGAAGAATTGGGAATAAAAGTTTAATTATATAAATTCTCTTTCTAAGACCCTATAAAATAGGCAGTGAGTGGTGCAATCCCTTCTCCAAATAGCTTTGGTTTGGATTTTATGCTTGTTAGGTTTGGGTTTGTCCATGTGGGTCACGTGCTGGCCTGCTGTGGGATCTCAGGATTGTCATTGAGTTTGCACGGCTATTCCCTGACCTAAGAAGGCAGATATTGGATGCCAGAGCTTTGATCCATGCACACGTACAGGATATAGACATAAGAGCTCCCCAAACCAACTGGAAAGAGTCCCTGTGGGAATACTCCACGACATATTAATCAAAGTCAAATGGCAGAGCAAATTGAACTAATTCATTAATTATGAAAATTCTCTCACAAAGTGACATCTTGTTAACTACATGGAAGCTTAGCACATTTTCACAAGGTCCTTGCTGTCTGCTCAGATCTAAAATGTCACATTTAGTAATAAATTGAGTAGGTTTTTTCTCTTGTTGAGGAAAAAAAGCTATTTCATGCCTAACATATCGAAATATATACTTGTGTGTTTACCTATGCCCACTATGTGGATAGAGGTAGCATACTGGTAAAAGAAAGCTTACAATACCAGGACTTGTTTTACAAAGATATATAAGAAGAATTAAAAAAATAGATGTTGACTGTTTTAAAACCTTTAAATCCAAGTCAAGTGCCCGCACACCTGGGCTAACTGCAAAAATTCAGCTGTCGTACTGAAAGCTGGCCTTATTTCTCTATGAGTGTCAGCTAAAATAGTGAAAACAATCTGTGCCTTCTCTCCATTATCATTCAAAGGAACTTCAGCTCCTTGGGTCTTTTCCTCCTTCAACACATGGGAATGAGAAGTTTACGTCACTGAATGTTCCCTTTCAATATTCAGACATTTTACATGAACTGAGGTGCTCATTAGATACCGTCTGAACTACCTCCTCTATGTCTCATCTACGCAATCTTATGACAAGGCTTAATCACTGGAAGTCCTTTCTAGATCAGTTAGGTTACTGATTTGGCTGCTATAACAACTGCCAAAGTAACTGTCTTAAACTGAGAGAAGTTAATTTCTTTCACATAATGGTCGAAAATAAGTATTTTTTTAAATTTTATTTATTTATTTTTTGGGGGGGGTACACCAAGTTCAATCATCTGTTTTTATACACATATCCCCGTATTCCCTTTAAAGAGTGCTATGCCACCCTGTAACATCAGAATCCCAACTCTGACTTCCTGCTCTGTCATTCAATATATATGTCTTCCATTTTGCCAGCTACTGATACAGGTATACCTAGGTCAGTGCATAGAGCCCAAGTAATGGCCCCTGTACACAGCCCTCATGGTTAGATTCCATTGGCCAGAACTTAGTTTCACCGCACTCCTCCCCGAAAGAGAATATGGGAAAGTCTTTGTCCTGGCCTGCCACGTACTCAACAATACTGAAGAAGGAGGGCAGTGACTGGCCACCTCTGCTACACTCTCCTTTTTGTTAAGGTGCTGTGTGTCCCTAATTATTGGCACAGAGAAGGCACAAAATGCATAATTGTTAAATGAACAAATAAACAAATAAAATGAATGGACGAAATCCTTAAGGGAATGCTAATTTAAAAATAGATAGGAGGACAGATTGTTAGGATGTCCATGGTTCATTTCTTCATCACTCTCTCAGAAATGAAATTTAGGTTTAATTAGATAATTAAGGTGATTTAGAAATTGTATATTTGCATGTCGCTATCGGAAGAAGAATAAAAAATAATCCCATTGATGACTCCATCCAATTTTTCTCCAGAATTTCCAAAACGCATACGCTCATGGAACCCTTTTGTCAGAGAACATCCACTAACAATTCATGAGACATTCACGAAAAACATCCTCCTGCCTAAAATCTTAGCAGAAAAATAGAATTCAACCGTGCATCTTCTCAGGTAGGACCTTAAAGCAATCAATCTACACACGGCAAAATATATAGTTTTTAAAAGCAACAACACACAGCAGAACTACTCTGACACCATAATGGTAGATACACGTCATGAAACATTTGTCCAAACCCATAGAATGTAAAATACCAAGCGTGCGCTGTAAGATAAACTATGGACTTTTGGTGATCATGATGTGTCAGTGCAGGTGCATTAATTGTAACAAGTGTAGCACTTTGGTGGGGGATGTTGATAGTGGCGGAGGCTGTACGTGTTGGGGGGAGGGGTATATGGAAAATCCCTGTACGTTCTGCTCGGTTTTGCTATGCAGTAAAACTGCTCTAAAAAAATAAAACCTCTCTTCAAAAAGCAAAAGAGAAGTCTTGTCAGAGCACACTAATAATAGTTCCATGGTATCTCCCCGTGGTTGTGAATGACGAGACATGTTGACCTGCCACCTTACGTGACAACCTTATCTCCCCAGTGATTTCCCAAGAGTCATGGAAGTCTAGAAGCGGCAGGGACCTTCAAATATCCCTTCAAAAACCATCCATCTGCCTTCAGATCCTGATGTCACCACGGGACTGGGAGAAAATATCAGAACGAAACCTCATGACATGATCTCATTCATACCCAGGGTCTGGATAACATCACTTTCACTTTAAGTAAACACTGAAAAGGGAAGATTATTCAGACAGACGATCTTAGACGCACTGTATTGTGGACTAGGCAATTGTAACCAGCAGTCCCAGGAAATCTGGCATTTGTTTGGAAAACACCTCTGAATTTTGAAAGGGCTCTGCCTCACACCTTCAGCATATGCCCAGGGGTCTTTGAGGAAGCTCACTCATAAAGAGGACGCAACTGTGTGAGGAATTGTGATTGATGCCACTTTCATGCTGCAACTCTTGCTCAAAACGGAAGTTAGTCCAGTTCCCCTTTGAAACAGCTTCTCAGCAGCAGGTGGCCACCAACCACTTGGACAGCAGGCACGTGAATGCAGCTGTCTCGAAATTTCACTGTTTTGTAATGATTCTCCCTTCATCCATTAAAAGGGCATGAGAATGAGGGCAGAGAGGGTCGATTTTTACTTGATAATAGTCTCTTAGAATTACAAAGCTCAATACATCACAGAGAGACTGGGTCATTTCTCCTTCTTCGAAGACTGTTATAAAATACTTGTACTAATTAAAAGCTCAGTGTTGGAGACCCCTCTGTAATTAACATGGCTTGGGGGAGGAAGTCCATTGAAAATAGTTTGGAGCAATCTATTAGCAAATTCTCTACACTTTTCCATCACAGTTTTCGTTTTCCCCCTGAGTTCTTTTTTCATTGTCTCAAGTTTCTATATTTAGTCTAGAAACCTTCCATAGTGGGAGATTTTTTTTCCCAAATTCCCTTTTTTTTTCAACTGAACTATAGTTGATTTACAATATTGTGTTAGTTTCAGGTGTACAGCAAAGTGATTCAGTCATACATGTGTGTATATATATATATATATATGTATAATTTTTCAGATTCTTTCCCATTATAGCTTATTACCAAGATACTGAATATAGTTCCCTGTGCTACACAGCAAATCCTTGTTGTTTATTTTACAATAATGTGTGTATCTATTAAGTCCATGCTTCTAATTTATCCCACCCCCCTCTTTCCCCTTTGGTAACCATAGTTTGTTTTCTACGCCCACTAACGAATTTTGAGTCTCCAGAAATTAAAGAAGACTATTTCTCAATTTATCTGGGCAGGAATCCATTTTAATGAAATTGAGTCTGGAGACTGAGGAAAACTAGATAATAATAGAAATAATTGTGCTAATTTTAAAAAGAAAAGAAAAAGAGCAAGGTTAATGTTGGCTACGGTAAATATTAATGAAAAATATGTGTTATTCTAGGTAGTCATTAAAGGATGGAAATATTTTCAAATGTAATTCATTCCAATTGAAACAGGAAAGGGAGCAAAAACATCAGCATCTGACAAGGCAGTTAACCACTAAGTGAGAGCAGCTCTGCCCCTGTGGGAAGGAAACCGCCCTCCTCCCAGTGGGGGCTGGACCAGCTCACTCCAGCCAGCAGCCTCTGGAGAAAGAGTCATGGAGACACACACACACAGAGACAATAGCCAGCCAGAGTGTGTGAAAGAGAGAGGGGCTACACCAACCCCTTCAGGACCATGGCAGCCCAAAGATATTCTTCAAGAAGGAAAGGGATCGGGCTTCCCTGGTGGCACAGTGGTTAAGAATCTGCCTGCCAATGCAGGGCACACGGGTTCAAGCCCTGGTCCAGGAAGATCCCACATGCCATGGAACAACTAAGCCCATGCTCAGCAACTACTGAGCCTGCGCTCTAGAGCCTGTGAGCCACAACTATTGAGCCCACATGCCACAATGACTGAAACCCGTGCATCTAGAGCTGGTGTTCTGCAACAAGAGAAGCCACCACAATGAGAAGCCCACGCAACGCAATGAAGAGTAGCCCCCACTCTCAACAACTAGAGAAAGCCCATGCACAACAATGAAGACCCAACACAGCCAGTAAATAAATAAATAAATTTATTTAAAAAAAAAAAACAAGAAGAAGAAGAAGAAGGAGGAGGAAAGGAATTAAGAAAAAGAGCTGGGAGTGGGGGTGGGGGTGGGGAGGGTAGTCCTAGACACTTCCAGTTTGTGCTGCCAAATGGAATAGATTTTTGCTGGCATAAACATAAAATTAAAAAAGAAAAGAAAAAAAGGTAATGGGTAACTTAAGTTGAAATCTTGTTGGGAGAGGGTTGACCAGTTCTCTGGATTTGGGGTCCGGAGACAAAAGCCTAAATGTCATTAGTAGGCAATTCAGGTAAGGAAGCCAGAGCAGCCTAGGAAGGAAAGGGAATGGGCCCCCACAGGAATAACACACTGTACATGTGCAGGCCTTGGGGATTTGCAGCTGGAAGAAGATGGCCAAAAGTTACTTCTGAAAGCTAGAAAAATGTACGGAAAACACAAGCATCTAAAAAAAGGAGGGCTGTGAAGCGGGAGAAAGGGATGACCTTCACAGGAGTCTTCATAGGAGTCTATGCTCCTACTTTTAATTTCCTTCACTAAAAAAATAATAAATAAATAAAAAATAAAAAATAAAAATTTTTGTGTAATTATACATTTAAAACCCATAAGTAAAAACCCATACATTTAAAGCCCGTAAAGTAGAAAACCTAGCTAGGAAATAGTGTGAGCTGGCAAAGCACAGATACAGTAAGCCCCCTACATACAAACCTTCAAGTTGCAAACTTTCAAAGATGCCAACGCACGTTCACGTGTCTAATAACCTAAGTTAGTTCACCTGTCTGGCATACAATGTCACACGCGTGCACCCTCTACAAGTGGTTGTGCTTTTGTGTACTTACTTTATGTAGCTTGATGGAATTGGAGGCCCAGAGAAGGCACGAAGAGAGACAAGATGAAGAAGAAGTAAATGAAGAACTGAAGAGATTTGCAACGCAGGAAATGGCGAGGGGATTTTCTTTATTTGAGGAGGCACTGTTAGTTTCTGAGGCACATGACCTGAAAGTAGAATGGTACACGTAGAATAGCCATTCAGAATGCAATCCAGTGCCACCGTGTCATCTATGATGAGAAAAAAAAAAAAGCTACGACTCAGACATCACTGGACTGTTTTTCAAGAGGGCAGATAGAATTGAATCCAGCAGGAACCAGAACCTGTGCCATTAACGTCAGGTGTGAGTGAAACTGCAGCTGGCCCTCCATCTCCTGTTGCTGACCATCCTTCAGCTCTACCCTCTCCCACCTCCTCTCCCTCCTCCAGCCAGTAAGTCTCCTTGCCTGTTCCCTGGATGCCAGCCCCCGGATGCAGCTGTTATACTGCACTATTGTACTTTTCAAGGTCCTGTACTGTAAGATTAAAAATGTTTTCTTTTTTGTGTGTGTTTGTTTTTTATGTATTTGTGTGAAAAGCATTATAAACCTATTATAGTACAGTACTATATAGCCAATTGAGCTAGTTGGCTACCTAGGTAAACCTCATTGGACTTACAAACAAATTGGACTCACGAACTCACTCTCAGAACAGAGCTCGTTCGTATGTAGGGGACTTACTGTATTCTCATATTTATCTAACTTCTCTGTAAGAGAAGCCGTGGTCTCCACATTACAGAAGAGTAAACGGGTGTCATTTGTTTTAATTTTTTTCCAGATTTTGATTAAATGTAATCGAGACATTGGGGCTTGGAGGGTGGAGTCAACTACCCTAGGAAGCAAGATCCAGTTACAAACTTGAGGGTGCTCTCAGATCTAGAATCTTCCTCCTGACTTGCCTCAGCTCAGTGTTCCTGTCCAGCTGCACTGGACGCTCCACCAGGAGGCCTTGCAGACCCTCAATGAACTCAGTACCTTTCCTTCCCTCATGCTTTTTCCTCTTTCACTTTCATCTCCCTTCTCCTCTCAACCTCCTCTGCCACTCTCTTCTACAACTCAATTAATGACGTCACCACCCATCCGATTTCTCATGCTAGGAACATTCTGGCACATCCCTGACTAAAATAACCCTGCAACCTCCCTCTCCTATAGGATAAAATCCAAACCTTTCCAGCTCCATAGAGAAAAGCCCTTCACGTTCAGGTACCCATCTACCTTTCAAATCCTCCCTACCCCATGCTTCCAACACAGCCAAGTTTCCTGCAAGACTTCACACCCAAACACATTTCAGTGCCCTCAGACATACTCCCTTCATTTGGGGCACCCGCCTACTCTTCTTTGCCTAGGGAACTGCTGTCCCTCTTCAAGGTTCTGCTGAAGCATCACCTCTTCTGTGAAGACCTCCCTAAGCCCCCAGGCAGAGTCGGTCCTTCATCCTCTTGGGTTTACAGCAGAGTCCTTGCCCTGCTGACTGGTAACCAATGTGTTTTTAAGACTCTTCCCCAGTGAGCTGTTAGTAGGTATGGCGATCTCTTATTGATCTTTGTGTGTGAACAGTAAGCACCTTAGTTACCTTACCTAACATTGCAACATACACATACACATGTCCTGTTGTGTTTTCTCCATAGCACTAATATATACACACTGTCTGTTTATTTATTATCTGTCTCCCTCCACTAGAATGTGAGCTCCATGAAAGAGGTATTTTGGCTTATTCTTTTCTCCCCTCTACCAGCAATTCCCAGAATAATACGTGGCATGTGGTGGGCACTTAATAAATATTTTGATGGATGTGCATCCAAAATGATTAGAATGGTGTCTGCATATTCGACGTATTCATTGTCGAATGAATGCTAAAGTCCCGCCTGCCTCTTTGAACTTTCCTCGTCTTTCTTCCACCTTTTCCTGCCTCCTCTGAACTCCTACAACAGCTACAGTGAGGTCCCACTACTCCCAGCACTTTGTTCCATTAATGTATTTTAATCTCGTCTCTCTAAAGAGATTATAAAAATTCCAAGGGCAGGTGCCACAGCTTTTAAGAAAGATAATGTTAAATATAACTGGTGCCAGGTGCTTCCAAAGTAATTTATTCTTTCACTTAATTATCTCCCAAACATCTACAAAATTAATTCCCTCTTCCGATTTGGAATATAACGTAACTCAGGTATCAACGTACCCACGTTCTCAAGGCCTTTAAATAGCAAAATCAGGATTCAAACCAGGTTTGACTCTAACGTCTGTGTTTTTTCCACTAAGCCACATTGCTTCTGAGTTGATGTAGTTCATCATTAATTTTTCCAAAAATATAGAAAAACCAAAAAAAGAAAAACAATCACCCACAAACCCATCATCAGAAGACAATCACTATTAACATTTATTCTATGACCTGGTCTTTTTTTATTCTACATATTTTTAAAAAGCTGTCATCATATTATGCCTAAAAATTGGTTATATCAACTTTCTAATTAAGATTTTAAGTTTGTGTCCCATATTTATAATAAATATTATAAGAATATGATAATTATTGTCTGTTTATAGATGAAGATAAACGAGTTTGAAGGTTTTTTAATGTGTACTTTTCCCCCTTGTGAATTACTTACTCTTTCCCTACTTTCCTAGTTGAGGTCTTAATAATTTTCTTGTACATTTTATAAAGCATACTTTCTGAAAATTACTAAGACATTAGACTTTTACAATTTTAACCGAAAAAAAAATTGTAACTATGTGAGATGACACATGTGATGGATGTGTGAACAAACCTTGTGGTAATTTGTTCACTGTATATACGTACATCTAATCATTGTGTAGTACACCTTAAACTTATACAATTCGTATAAATCATCTCTCAATAAAACTGAAAAAAATTAATATTGAAAAAGAATACTTTCTTACCCCTTTTTTCTGAATTATTTTCTATGCTATTTCTCAATTCTCTTACCCAATAAGCATTGTGCTGAGGGCAAAATGAATGCGACATAATACTGTTGGTTAATCATTTTAAATTATTGGGACTTCCCTGGTGGCACAGTGGTTAAGAATCCGCCTGCCAATGCAGGGGATATGGGTTCAATCCCTAGTCCGGGAAGATCCCATATGTGTGGAGCAACTAAGCCCGTGTGCCACAACTACTGAGCCCGCGTGTTGCAACTACTGAATCCCACACACCTAGAGCCTGTGCTCCGCAATGAGAGAAGCCACTGCAATGAGAAGCCCACGCACAGCAACAAAGAGTAGCCCCAATCACTACAACTAGAGAAAGTCCGTGCGCAGGAACAAAGACCCAATGCAGCCAAAACATAAAAATTAAAAAAAATAAAAATAAAATCATTTACCCAACCAAGTGCTCGTGGTTCACATTATCAGTAACATATTGATATCATGTCTTCCTTATATGACAGTGAGAATAGTACTTCATCTCCGTGGTATTCTTCCACCAAATCCATAATCCCTGTCTCATCATGAGAAAACATCAGACAAACTCCAGTTGAGTGACCTTCTAAGAAATACTTGACCAGTCTTCAGAAATGTGAAGGTCTTGATAGATGAGGAAAGGCTGAAAAGCTGCCACAGATTGGAGAAGGCTAAGGAGACATAATGCCCAAATGTATCCTGGATTAGATTCTTTAAAGAGAGAGGGCATTGGTGGAAAAGGTAGTGAAATCAGAATAAAGTCTGTAGTCTGAGTAATAGCATTGTACCATTGTTAATGTATCTGTTTTGATAAGATACTTTGTTAGATGAAATGCTGACATTAAGGGAAACCGGGTGAAGGGCATATAGGAAATCTCTGTGCTATCTTTCCAACTCTTCTATAACTCTGGTAGTTTCAACATAAAAAGTTTTTTCCTTTAAATGATTCACTCCGAATACATAATGAGTGTCATTTCACAGAAGAGCACAACTTTACCCAACACAACCTTAGCTCTTTCATCAAGACCCTCAAATAGAATAAAAGAACTGTTCATTGGCTTCACAATAAATTATAGGATTGCTGAGACCCAGAAATATTATGTATTGGATGCATGTTTGCCAAGTTGGAAAAGAGATCAGAAACAAGACTAGGTCAGTAAGACAGGTCAAAAATCACCTTTCTAGAGCATAAAAAGTGGACCAGACAAACTAAAGACAAGGTCCCCTAAAGCAGCATGGTACATTGGAAACAGCCTGAGTTCTGAGGTCGAATCCTGGCACTGCCCTTCTCCAGTTGGTGGAGGATCTTAGGAAAGTAAACAACCTTCCAGAGTCTTGGCTTCTTCAAGTCTGAAATTGAAATAGTAATATTTCTTTTATGGGGCTCTAGAGGAGGGATCATCAAACTTTCTTCCTAAGATGAGAAATAAGTTCGGTTTTGTGGAGCAGATGGTCTGAGTCACAGCTATTCAGCTCTGCCAGTGCAGTTTGAAAGTAGCCACAGACAACACATCAAAGTGTGGCCAGAGGTACAAAGAAGAGATTCGCTGGGGAAGAAGAAGAAGGAGAAGAAGATATTGATAACTTCCATTTGCCACAGAATTCCCCCATTTCATTGACAAGATAATGGTGAGAGTTGCCCTGTCTACAGAGCCCTTCATTTCCAAATGTAAATATCGTTCATGTATTAGCACCCTGGGAATACAGCATCTATAACATGTGTTTGCTGTGTTATTTTGTTGTTGTTGTTGTTTATTTATTTTTGGCTGCGCTGGATCTTCGTTGCTGCTCACAGGCTTTCTCTCGTTGCGGCAAATGGGGGCTACTCTTCATTGCAGTGCACGGGTTTCTCATTGCGGTGGCTTCTCTTATTGTGGAGCACAGGCTTAGTTGCTCTGAGACATGTGGGATCTTCCCGGACTAGGGATCAAACCCGTGTCCCCTGCATTGACACATGGATTCTTAACCACTGCGCCACCAGGGAAGTCCCTGTGTTACTTTCAAATATTCAGTACAATTATAGAAGACAAGAGAAATAAATGGGGTGGCTGAAACTCAAAAGATACATTACTTAGATAGTAAGTAAACTAGTGGCTTGTGCAACGCAGGTGAAATTCATTGATGTGTTAAGTAAACAATGTGTTAAGTAAACAACTTGTTAGCCACAGGTCGTGAGTAAGCACATAGCATAATCCAGAAGATATGTGTCTCCTGAAATAGTATAGCCATATGGGATGTATCCAAATATTCCTCTTCTTAGCAGTCATATTGGATTAGGGCCCACCGAGTGATCTCATTTTAATTTAATTACCTCTGCAAAGACCATATCTCCAAACATGGTCACACCATGAAGCACTGATGGTTAGGACTTCAACATATGAATTCAACCGGGATGGGGAAAACAATTCAGCCCATAATACTTGGCTTTTTCAATGTCTAGATGCCACCTGCATTCGTTGGCTCACGGCCCCCTCCTTCGTCTTCAAAGCCAGCAGTATAGCATCTTCAAATAGACACCTGTCTCTCTGACCCCTGATTTCATCATCAGGTCTTCTTCTCTAACGCTCATTCCCCAGTCTCCCACTTTCCTAAAAGGACTCTTGTGATTACATTGGACCCACCAGATAATCCAGGATAACCTCCCCATCTCAAGCTCCTGTATCACAACTGCAAAGTCCCTTCTGCCATGTAAAGTTACATACTCACAGTTCTAGGGACTAAGACATGGGCATCTTTGGGGGTCACTATTCTGCCTAATAAAACCAGTCGGCAGGTTGATTGCAACCTACAGCTGTTGGCTGGACATCTTTCCAATAGAGCAAGGGTGTGCTGGTTATAGGCACCTTCCATCTACTGAACCCCTTGTTTAACCTCAGCTCTAGTCTTTGCAAGCACACCATGGACAGGCAAACTGATGCAGCAGATAGAGAGTCAGAACGTAGCCCAGGGTTCCAGAATCCTGGGAGCATGGTCCTTCCACCCCGCAGGCACTGGATCCTAAGTGCATTCATCACCCCATCCATTTCTTGTTGCTTTTCATGGTATTTTTTGAATTAGTTGAATAAACCATGTGATCTGAGCATCTTATCTGGTTTGTGAACCCCTCTGTTCCGTGACAACTGGGATAGCCTGCCTGGTGGGGTATTAGAGGCTGCCGCTGCATCAAGGTCATTTTCCACAAATCATCAGCCTTCATCCAGAAGCAGATTTTTGAGTCAACAGAACACAGTGAAATTTGATGAAGGAGGGTATGTGGGCCTTGGGCTCCGAGAGGGTGAAGCTGGGTGGAATCCAGCAATAGGCAGCCCAGGATCCCATGAAGCCCCCAGCATCAGAGGACTGGGGGTGACCAAGCATCCACCATGGAGGAGGAAGACCCTGCCGGCCACCTTCCCCAGCACGCTGCCCAGACCAGCCCTGCCCGACAGCGTCCGAGGCTCACGTCAGGCCAGATTCCAGGGCGTTGTGTCATTTAAGGCAGTTAGACACACCAATGAGCATGGAATAACGTAGGAAATCTGACAGTCAGGACACCAACAGGACCACCAGGAAAGGAACAGGGAACAGAACTGCTGTTTCCTCTTTTGTGTTGTTTCTGAGCCATAACTTCCATAACTTGCGAAATCCAAAGCAGAAAAAGAATGTTAAAAGACCTGTGCATACACAGATTTAAAACACTTTCTGCCCTTTCACCAAAATACCAAAATCAGAAGCATTCCAGATTTCAGGAAGGAAATACATATTTAATTTAACTAACTTTTCTAAAAGGAATGCCGTTTGAAAAAATATTTGAGGTGCTCTTGTACACCAAAAGCTGACTCTTAGAAATGAATTTATTTTTGCTTTAAAAAAGACTTTAAAAAGTAAATATCCTTTTAAGTCAATGTCAGTCTTTTACAAATTTTTTTTAAAAAAAGAGCTTTTCTCAATAGTGATTGTCACATTTCAAACCGCTACATTTTAGATCTTTTTTGAAAGAGAAAATAAAATGTGTCCTATCTGGTGAAAGAATGCAGAATATTACAAGGACCATGCCCAAAACACTGCCCTTTCGAGGTCAAATTCTAGATCAGGACACGCCCTGCACTTGTCATGTACATTAAGCCACCATAGTGACTGGAACACAGTGTTTCCTTGAGTGATGGGTATCCTTAATAATTCATAAGTGACCACTCCCAGGTCCTTCCAAGTGACAGAAGACCCTCTGAACCTTCTGAAGCTGGGTAACTGAGCCCACACTATAGAGTCACGAAAGGCAACCTTTTCTGATAGAAAACTTCAGAGTTAAGTTTGCAGGAAATACCTGCTACTGGTGTAAGGCAGGAGAAAAATGGCTTATTTGCAAAACAGAATAATCCCAGTTTCCTACCCCTCATGTTGTCTTATGTGAAGAGATGCTACATGAAAAACACTTCCAAACCTCAGACGCAATCCTAGTTTCAGAATCCCCTGATTCGGCCCTGAGTTTATAACAAAAAGGAATATCATTTGAAAGCCTATAACAAGTGAGACAGATAACAAAAAGGGTGGAGAATTCTTCCTGAATTTTGCATTTTGCTTCCATATCAAGAATACATGTGTCCTCCCTTTAATTCCAATTACAGATATTATTCTAAGGAATTAATCAGAGACGTGAAAAAATGCATATAAAACAATCTTTATTTCCGCATCATTTCTGAAGCAAATTTGGATCAACCTAAGTGTCCACCAACCAGAAAATGATTAAACAACATGGAGCATGGGCAAAAGATGGAATAATACACTGCTGTTAAAAATTGGGTTTTTGAAGAGTAATAATAAGGGGGTATGTGCGGGATATAATGTAATATGAAAAAGAGGATGTAACATTATAAGCACAACCTGATTTCAATTTTCTCTCTAAAATTGTAAGGATTATTATTTTCATGATCCTTTCCTGGTTTTTCCAAATGTTCTACAATGCAAATGTATCACTTCCATAATCAGGGTGTGGGGGCGATATAATATAATAATTTAATAATATATATTATATATGTAATAATATATATTGTTCAAAGAAATGGATTTATCCTGGAAAACTCTCCCTTTTCAGTTCTACGGTTTTTACCATAGCCCAGCACGTGGATGTGAAAAGCATCTACCATGAAGGCTGCAATGGCCACAACCCTGTGGGCTATTTCTCCCCAGGCCTCAGCATCCCCCATCTAAGACTATGTCTGCTTCCCCAGGGGAAACACTACAGACAGTCCAAGGAAGCAGCCCAACGATAACTTTTCAGTTACTTTGATGATTCAAAGTTTGACCACAAGGCAGCATTTGTAGATCGGATCCTGTCTAGTCAACAGCAGACCATCCTGCCCCGCAATAATCACAGATAAGCAGTTCAACAAATGTACTCTCCTCCTAAACAACACTTACAAGGCTATAGCACGCGTGTGTTGACACAAAAAGTGCCATCAAAGTGTGTGTGTGCGTGCACAAGCCTGTGGGCAAGAGAGAAGGCGTGGGAGAGGAGGAGGGGGAGGGAGAGAGGGAGGGGAGGGGGAAGGGAGCCGGAGGGGAGGGGGAGGAGAGGGGAGGGAACAAAGGGAGGGAGTGTTAGCACCAGTGACTCAAGTTTGTGCCTGGCTAATTTAAAAATTCGCTGACTCTAAAATTTTCCCAGCGTTTCCAGGATAGGGAAGAACACATCTCTAAGCCAGATTAAAGGAGAATAGCCCCTTCTGTTCCTCCTTCCAACAACTTAACAGGAACATCACCAGCTTTGTCTGTGTACACATGTCGTCTAGAGCACTTGAAACTGGTGCCCAGTGAAAAGAGAGAATTCAGGCCTTCTTTCAGCAGGATTTCCTAGCCCCTGCTGCAGGCTTTATCTGCATACATTAATATGTATGCAAATTACAGCAGCTCTAGCATGGGCACTGAGAGACACCTAGTGACCAGTTGGGTGAAAAACAGGGTAAGGCACAGGCTACAGACAGGAAGCCGTTGCCATCCACTTGCAATTGTACTTTATTCAATAGATTATTATTAAACATCTAATGTGCTAGGCACCAAGCTAAGTTTGGGGGAGTACAAGGAACAAGACAAACAAAAGAAGCATTTTCCATCGTTTGTATCATATTTGTATCAGAATTTTCCATAATTTGTAAATATACCTCATTAGAAAATGTCTTTCTACTGCTGTCTATTTATGAAAGACAAAACAAAGTCCCACATTCAAAACAGAACACCTCTCAAAGGAAAACCAAGTTATTTGCTTTCCCATAGTAAGACAATGATTTTCCAAAAGCTCTAGGAATAAAAGAATATTCTGTCCGTAATTCCAAATTTGCAATCCTTGCAACAAGCTGGGGGTTTTTTCTTTGATTTTTATAACAATTTCCCCATATTCCCTCTCCCAACCCAGAGGGCTGAGAAGAATAGAAATAGTGCTTTTAAAGTGAGTTTAAAATTTTGTTTTGATAAGTTTAGAAATTAATTTCATAACATTGTTTACTTTAATCAGTTCAAGCATCAGGTTCACAAACCAACCAAAAGAAAATATAAAACTAACATTTTGAATTCAGGTCTCCTTAATACTATCAATAGTTTGTACACAGAAACTTTGTTATGGTAAGAATGGAAAGGCATCTGTGTGTGTGTGTGTGTGTGTGTGTGTGTGTGTTTAATCTCTGAATAACTCCCATCACTAAGAAATATCAATATGTGGAAATTCTAAGCTGTATTTTATCTTCAATTCTATCATAATGTATTGCACATATAAAATGATACATTGCAAATCACTCCATCATACGTTTCTTTTCCTTATAAGAGAAGGAAAACAGTTCAATACTCTGTACCTCAAGTGCTAGAAGTTTGTGTGCAATAAGAAAGGTTGGTACCTTTCTTCCAAGGAGTGCTGAAGGCAGTCCAAATCACCAGATCCCATAAGACCCATAAAAGTAAAAGCAACTCAGCTTAGAGCTTATCCTATTTAGGGGTTTGCGTGAATAAGAAATACAGGATATGCCCTTTACTTTAAAAACAAAGTCTAAGAAACATTAAATTATTCTGTAAATGCAGTAAGTGAAAATAAGTTTCCGTTCTAGGTTATGTACATCAGGAAAAGACATAGTGATAGGGGTTGGGAACCCTGGAAAAAAGACAGATTGTGAAACCAACCTGTGTCTTATTATTTGCCACCTGCCCTGAAGGCAGGATGGCTTTATTTGGGAAAAATCTCAACCCTTTCGACGAAAAGGATGAGTAAATCTGGCCAAAATTTTTTAATTAAAAGACATGCTGCCATTTGAGATCTTTTTGTCCTTCCTCATTTCCTTCCCAAATCACCAGAGTCCCACTCCATGCAGCCCTCCTAAACCCCTGCAGCCCACAACAGGGCATCCTCAGAGCTGGCTTTGTGGCCTGTTTTACAGCCCTGCTTCTCTATCCCAATGGCCTCTGACATTTCTTTCCAGACCTGCACTGCAGCAGGTGCAGACCCCTTGCACGGTACCTGCCTGCAGAAAAGCCAGGGCTGGGAGCACACTGCATTTCCTGTCTGTCACAGCTGACCCCTTTCTTCTCAGCCATTTTTACAGTCAGGGCTCTGAAACAGCTCACCTACCACCATCTGCTTCTCAACAGGTATCTTCCACGTGGCTTTGAATCCCAGCACCAGGCCAGGCTTAACCCCGCCCCACACCCACCCCACCCCACCCCCGGGGAGGAACTCAGATGGGGCTTGAGTCAGACCTGTTTGAACCCATGAGTGCTGCGTGTATACAGTGCGCGCGCACGCGCGCGCGCGCGCGCGCACACACACACACACACACACAATCTTTGATAATGGTAATTTTATGAGATAACTGGTCAGCATCGCTCTGTCAGAAGAAAGGACCACGTGCTTCCAAATGAAATAAATACCCAGAGAAATGACTAAGAGAGTTACGGTAATTAATCAAATTGGCAGATTCAGAATTTACTTTCAAACAGGCTTCCTCTCATGCCTCCGTTCATGACAGCACACACAGGTCCATCTTCGGACAGACCAGCGGCCCAACGACACCTGCATTCAGGCAGCCCCAGCCTGTGCTCTTGCCGCAGCCCCTAGGAGGGCGCATCCTGCAGCCCCTCCCCCCAGGTCTGCACCGGGGTCTCTCTCAGCCCTGCAGCATGTTGCAGGGTGACCAGCGCCCCATCAGCCCTGGACCGTCCCAGTTTACACCGGTTAACCTGTCATGATTATTATTAGCACCTTTTATTCTGAAAAGAGTTCTGGTTTGGATGATAAATTACATGGTAACTCACCTTTTGGGAACGTTCTCCCCACTGACGCACCTTTCCTGTCTGTTTGGCTGCAGAGTTGGTTGAAAAATGGACATTTGCACTTGTGTATTCCCATGATGATGCCCTGGGGCCCATCCATGGTTCCCCGAGGCTGACATGGGCCCCTTCTAGACCATCTGTTGGTCCAACGCGGATGGATCACACGTGCCTTCTGCTCCCTACCTTCCCCTTTCCAATAGGTTGAACTCTAATTGCATCAGATACACTTGTGCCTGGATGTTCATCTGGGACAAACTCTCACCTGTGGGGTCCTATCAATTGCTCTGTATTAGAAAATAAGATAACTATAAGATAAGGTAAAAATAAGATAAAACAAGAGAATGCAAGTTAGGGAAGATACTCAGTGGTAAGTAGTCATCCGTGAAACCTTTTACAGAGGCTTCATTCAAAATTTAAACAGGAAGAAATTCACAAACATCATGATTTGTTTATAATCGTTGGTGATTCCAAAGAAGGTCTCAGTGTCTTTAGTTGATAAATATCATCATTATTCTGTCCAACTGTGAACACATACTTGGTAGACACTCGGCAAGTATTTGTTGATTCATTTGTTAACAGAGGAGGAACCACTCCTCAGGCCACATTTGCAGGCACCGTGGCAGCGGTGAAGAACTGGGGCAGACAGTCAGACACACCTCTGTCTGCAGCCTGGCTCTACTCTCTTAATCCTCTTCCACGTGGAATAGTCTCTGAACCTCTCTGAGGTTGTTTCCTACTCTGTGAAGTGCAGATGAGTCACCAACCCTTTAGCATTGTTATAATACTGCACTTAATACCAGAGAAATGGATAAATGATGTGCTGTGTATATATGCGTGTGTGTGTCTGTGTGTGTATGGATAGATGATAGATAGATAGATAGATAGATAGATAGATAGATAGATGATAGATAGATAGATGATAGATGATAGTGGAATACTACTCAGCCATAAAAAAGAATGAAATTTTGCCATTTTCAGCAACATGGATGGATTTGGAAGACATGACGCTAAGTGAAATAAGTCAGACAGAGAAAGACAAATACTCTGTGACATCACTTATATGTGGAATCTAAAAAAATACAACAATTAAAAAATATTTAATGAGTGAATATAACAAAAAAAGCAGACTCACAGGTATGGAGGACAAACTAGTGGTTACCAGCGGGGGGGAGGGGGGCAATAGGAGGGTGGGGGAGTGAGAGGGATGAATTGGGAGATTGGGATTGCCATATAGACATTATTAATAAAAAAAAATCAAACTGTACACTTTAAAAAAAAAAAAAGACTTCTGTTTCCTCCTTGCATTGGTCTGAATCAACAAAGAACCAACATTCAGTAGCTTAGGTTCTCCAGGTAAAGAACCAATGCCAAATTATTCCTTCAAAATGGAAGTCTTTTGAAGGGTCCTCCTGCTTTCATTTTTAGAGAAGACACATAACTCAAACTTTACATCAGAGATACATTCAGTCAAAAAACAGAATTCACTGAGAGCTAGCAGGACCCCCTGATCTCACCAGTAGGTGAGGGGACAGGACCTGTGATGTTTAATTGTGTTCCCCCCAAAAAATACAGTGGAGTCCCAACCCTTAGTATCTCAGAGTGTGACTTTATTTGGAGACAAAGTCTTTACAAAGGTCATCAAGTTAAAATGAGGTCATTAGGGTGGGCCCCAATGCAGTATGACTGTGTCCTTAAAAGAAGGGGCAATTTGGACACGGAAACAGACAAACTCAAAGGGAAGAGGATGGGAAGAGAGACAAGGAGAAGACAGCCAGCTACAACCAAGGAGAGAGATCTGGTACAGAAGCTTTCCTCATGGCACTCATAAGGAACCAAACCTGCTGACACCTTGATCTTGGACTTCCAGACTCCAAAAGTAGGAGAGAATAAATTTCTATTGTTTAAGCAATAGCACTTGTGGCACTTTGTTACAGCAGCCATAGGAAATTAATACAGACTTTGATATCAGGAGTGGAGTGGCTTAAAATCAGAAACCTAACTGCCAAAGAACTGAGGGGCGTCCGTGAGACACACGGGGAGCTTGTGAGACAGACAGTGGGCAGAAGGGGCACCTGTGTCCCCAGGTGAGACCAGAAGACTCCCATCCTTGGCCTCACTTCGAGGGGTCGGAGGTGGTCCACATGCTCTGAGCACTGAGGGTCACCTGCCCGGTGAAGCCAGGAGCAGCCCTTACTGTCCGCATCCAGCTCAGCGCCCCTGGCCATTCCAGCCAGGAGCAGACAAGCCCCTTGCTCTAACCTCTCCGTGTCAGACCCCTGTCTCCTTCATGTTGAGGGCCCTCTCGACTGGCCTGTGGGTCTCTCGATGCTTACTTGACTATGATCTGGGACAGCCTCAGCTCCTAGAAGATGGGGCAGCATATGTCAATGTGGGTTCCTCTCCACTTAGATTAACCCTTCACCTAATTGGCAGAGGTATAGCCAATAAAGCCCGTTGAACCCGAGGGTGCTACCCTGTGTAAACAGAAGTCCTTCCCCACTCACTCTTACCTCTGTCCTTGACCTCAAGCATTGCCTAACAAGTAGCTTACTGGCCTGTGTACCCCAATGCCTCTGTGCTGCCTCTGGTCACTTGTCTGCTGCAGACGTCTCTACCCTTTTAAATCCTAACCGCTCCGCATCCTCAGTGATCACCATTCCGGGTCCAGTGCCACGGAAGGGATGCACAAGGGTAGCAGGGATGGTTTGGTCTCTGTAAAATATTGCATTTACATTCAACACAAGCTTGAGCTGCACCCTCCAGATTTGGTTAAATCATTTCTCTTACTGAAATTTAATTACTTCTGTGGTTTTGGCCTACCAGAAAAAAAAACACAATGTACAGAATATAAATAAGAAACAGAATAGGTAGTGCCAGATAACTGACTACATTTTTCCTAATATACAACATATAGGTACTAATTCCCTTCAAACATCTCTTGTCCTGTAGATGAAATATAGATACCTTTATTTTTAATAAACAAAGGGGGAAAAGATCCTTTATGTAATGTTGTCTTGGAAGCACCAAATATTTAACCATGCCAAGGATCAAATAACCCAAAATTAACCAATTAAAGGCTTAACCATTCCTAGTATAGCCAAAGTACATTCAATAGCATGGGGGAATTATTTGTACATCAATGTTAAAGGGGAAAAAAACAGAATTCAGAATTACATATTTGTAATACATATGCATACAATCACACACGATGATTCTATAAGTGCATAGGAAACAGAAAAAAGGAAATGCTTCAAATCATGGTAATTATAGCTGAGTGTAGATACCAGGTGCTTTCTGTACCTTTGTGTACTTTCCAGATTTACTAAAATAAGTTTGCATTACTTTTTAATCATAAAAAATGCTATATTTTATTCTATTTATTAATAATACACAGCCTTTATAAAGTATCTGAATACCTGATTACTTTTTGCATATAAGAAATATTAGCCCATTAGGTAAAATTTTACAGCCAAACACAAAAGTCATTATGAGTTGTGTACTGAACCCCACAGAAGCATACTAAACATACCTGTATATAACAATTAAAGAAAATATATATGTTATTATCTCTTGAGCAAAATTAGTTTTTGGTGACTGATTCTATGTCCATTTCTGCCACAAGAAATATATCCTCTTTATCTATGTACTCCCTTGCTTTTTTTAGGTGTATAAAATGACAGCTTATGTGGAAGTCAAACTGAGGTCAAATTACCAATATTCTGTGTGTGGTTGGAGGTCAGAATTACCTTTGTAAAGAGCCCTGAGGCCCAGAATGAATTTCTATTTATTCAGCAGTCTACCTCCCAACTCAGCTAACAGAAAAAAGAAGCAAAGGGCAAAAGGTTCCCAAGCTCAGAGTTCAGCCTGTGTTTGCAAATGACCAAGAAAAAGAAAGACAGAAGCAGGCACAACCAGATAGAGTACAAGCTAGAAGTTCCTTGTATCTGTAAAGGCAAATGCTTGATTGGTTTGGTTCAGCTTGAATCATTTCAGTTGCATGATATTAGAGAGAAAAGAAAACTGTTCACTGGCAGATGATGAAGAGACCCTTGATGTGCTTTTCGGGCCCTCTATTTTTTTAATTTAATGGTCTCCTACCATGTGCCCGGCACAGTATTAGGAACACAGATGCCGTGACAAGTAACTGTGGCCCTAAACCCTAAGAAGAGTCTGGCCACTTCTTACTTGTTGACCATGTTCTCTGACTGTTTTGGGTTTGACTACATGTTATGGAGGCTTAATTCCCCTTCCAGAAATACCTGGTAAGTACCATTGGTTTAATTGGGTATGATGCTTGTTTTGGCTTCAACAAAGAGACATCTGGACTATGGATTTCTGCCAAGACAGGGAAGTCAAGCCCTGCATGATATAGCCCATGCGGCACGGCCTTCTCCATCATTATCCATCTCTCCTGCTCCTACTCCACGCTGCCTCGTTGAGGTCAGTTATTCTAGCCTATCCAGGGTAATATGTGTTGCTTTTGCACACCCCTTGTTCCTTTCATCACATTTGTGTTTCACAACATCTTTGGAAGATGGATGAGAAAAGAAATGTGCTGTAAGTTGAGACATAGAATGTTCTAAAACCTTTGCAACTCAAGACCAGTTTCCACTTTGATACTCACTACTTAGTTTCATAGTCTGAGAGCTTTCTCCTTGCCTCCTCCACCCTCATTCCACTCCCACCCATCCTCTGTTGTGGCACCAAAGGGCTTTTCAGAAATTCAAATCCAATCATGGTATTCCCCCGCCTAATCCTGCCCAGTGGCTCCATGTCACCAACCAGGAACCGTCAGAACTACTAAGCGTGTCTTCCTGGCCACCCTTCTGGCTGCTTCCCTCCTGCTGAGTTCAGTGTTTCAGCCCCATCAAAGCCTCTGCACGTGCATGGCCCCCACCAAGACCACCCTCACCCCACCTCATCGCCAGGAGAGCAACTCCTACTCATCCTCCAAGGGCCAGCATAAGCATTCCATCTTCCATGAAACACGTTTCTTAGAAACACTCAGCTTTTAATAAGGAAAGACATTTGATTCAGTACCTTCTTTGGAGGAGACAGGAAGAGTGATCTTGACCCTGGAGAGAAAGTTACACTCAACCTCAGATAACTTGCATCTGTGCTTTTTCTTTCATCCAATTCCCATAACTAATGAAGAAGTAGACTCGGTACACCAGGATGAAAATCACATCGATTTCACTACTAAAGCCCTAGGAAAATAAACAAGTCATGGAACCAATCAGAGCTGGCAAGATTTCACAGGAAAATGCACATGGAAACAAAAAATACACTTGGATATTTTCTGCCCTTGCAGAATACCCCTTCCACAGAAGTGTGTCTTTAACTTTCATCACTATCCCCAAAAACTTGGGGGGAATTAGATGGTTGGATTTAGGGCCCACCCCCATCCAAGGTGATTTCATCTTGGGACACTCAATTTATGCACATCTGCAAAGATCCTTTTTTCCAAATAAGGTCACATTCACAAGTTCCAGAGGAACATACCTTTTGGGGGACCACCATCCAACCCACTACAGACAGCATGCATCACTCTGATTGAAACCTTATCCCTAACACCCCCAGTTCTGAATCCTGGCCCCACACTTCCTTCCAATTGTGGTTTCATCCACAACACCATGACCTCTCTGGAGTTCTTGGGACTTCAACTTCTCTGCAGTTATATTTCTTCTGGAAAAATCAGTGGATTGGAATTCTGGTTATGCATTTGAGTCTCATGAGCGAAATAATTGTGTATCTGTGCTAGCAAGAGAAGAGCCCTCCTCTTAATATGTCAGCCCAATACTCCTTCTGAGCCTGTGGACCTGGAGCCAAATCCAAGCCAGGGGAATTAAGGTAATTTTCCTAAGGTGAGCCCTCCAGAGAGGCTCCTGGAGAGGCTGCCCACCAGCCATTCTGCAGATGACCCTGCCCTATGCCTGGCCAAGTGAGAACAGAGAAACCAGAGCTCCTCAGGCATCCAGTAGTCCACCCAGATCCTTTCACCCTGTTTTGTGCTGACCAGTGGTATGGCCATTTGAATCAGTCTTCTCATTCAAGACAAGGACTGGAGCCAGTCAAGATGTCAGAAGAGGCAGAGAAGAACCTTGAAGACCATCCTGAGTCCTAATGAACCATCTCAGTGAGTAATGTCTGCTGTCCAAACACAAGTGGCCAGGAAGCCACGTCTGAGAAGCATGAATCTCCTGAACTGGAATTTGACATGGACCCTCGCCTCCTCTGGCAGGTGATGCCACACACCAGCTGAAATCATACTTTCACAGCTCTCCCCTAGTTACTATCTATAAAAGAAAAAAAAAACAGTAGAAATAGATATACACAGAGACTTTTTTTCATTGAAGTATAGTTCATTTACAATGTTTCAGGCATACAGCCAAGCGATTGTTTTACATATACATATACTTTTTCAGATTCTTTTCCACTATAGGTTATTTTAAGATGTTGAATGTAGTTCTCTGTGCTATACAGTAGGTCTTTGTTTTTTATCTGTTTTATATACAGTAGTACACAGAGACTTTTTTCACCTATTTTGTGTTGCTGGTTTTGTTATTGCTGTGGGTGTTTTTGCATGATTTCCAAAGGATATGGCTTCTTGGAGAAGCTTATAGTTTCCCCGTGATTAAAACTATTCTCTATGAGAGGAAAAGGATGATAAACTGAGATCTTAAGTGTCACAGCGACACTACACGTGAGTCCTCGGGAACACATTTTTGCTAAGAGATTTAAAAAAAACAAAAACAAAAAAAACAAAAAAAAAACTTCTGGATGCTTTTATCTCTGAGCTTCTGGCAACTGTAGGAATTCTTTGATGGAGAATGTGCTCATTACCAGACCATGGACACTGAAACAGGGAAGAAGGACCCAATGTGAAAGTACGGATGTAAGGGCAGGTTTGTGGGACCAGAGCTAGTGACAGGGATCTTAGTGCTCTAACTGAAGCCATCCTGGGTTATGCTTTCTGAAGTTAATTTAACTTAAAATTATGTTTTTCTTTATGTGTGAGGTACATGGGTCTACACTGAGTGTCCTGCCTGGCTTCCCTTCATTTTCTGTGCCAAAAATCAGCCTAAATGCTGTGTCTGCCCAGTCCTTCATCAGTTTGGCCAACCAAGTGGAAATGCAGAGGCAAGGAGTTCCAGCACATTCCTGTCCAGTCTCCTCCCAGTTACCTGTGTCACCAGACACTGATGGGAGATTGTCAAAAGTGACAGTGGTTTCTAGAGGAAAGAAAATAGTTTACTAGTATGAAGGGTCCAGGGAGAGACCTGTGCATGTTTTGAATTTCGTTTCAGACCTAACCCTCCCTGGGTCTCTGCCTAATGAAAAGAAAGAGTGAAAGACTCACAGACTTAGAGAATGAACTTATGGTTACCGGGGGGAAGGGTATGAGGAAGGGATAGTTAGGAAGTTTGGGACTGACTTGTACAAATTGCTATATTAAAAATAGATAACCAACAAAGACCTACTGTTTAGCACAGGGAACTCTGCTTGTAACAACCTAAATAGGAAAAGAATTTGAAAAAGAATAGATACATGTATAACTAAATCATTTTGCTGTACTCTTGAAATTATCACAACATTGTTAATCAACTATACTCCAATATAAAATTAAAAGTTTTAAAAAAAGAAAGAATGAAATATTCTGGAAAATATAAGCAGTGGAATCATAAAGTGATTATTCTTAAGAACAGTGTTCTAGAAACCCACCCTCATGGCTCTTCAGACAGGAAATAGCAATATCATTTCAGGAATTATCAATGATCTTTCATTTCCTGTAAAGTCATAGAGAAAAAGGAGGAAACGATATATTCAGCTTGCAAAAACTGCAGCTTCTAACACGTGCCAATTCTTCCTTATCAAAGGCTTCAAAAGTCAATCCCAATGTGAATAGAATAACGCCATTGGTTGAAATGACTGTGCTTATATTGGTTATTTACAATATTCTGTCACATTGATGCTCCAAATGCTGTTTCCTACAAGGATTTTGGAATATGTTATATACACCAATGACTACTTTACAGTAGATATTTTTGCGATATTGAAGAGTTTTTCATTTTCAGGTAAGGATCAGACAAGAGCCTTAAATGACAACTTTTTTTTAAAGCTGTCTGCCTTTTTTAATGGAAGTTTTCTTTTTTAAAGGTGAAGTATGCTGTTCTTTATGATGGCTTTGTTGACACCAACAGAAATTCAATGTAAATCTCTGAAAGTGAATCAGGTAGGATTACCTACATGTTGTTCTTGGAATTCAGCTCAGCTTACAGAAAACTGTCAGTTATTTTCATTTTCCATTTCCCAGGAAAACATAGTCTATGATTAAGAGAAGCTCATTATCCCAAAGCAGCCAATCAAGAAAGCATACCCTGTCACCACGTGAGACATGGCTACATCTGGGTCAACATTATGAAGAAATACTTTATCAACATGTAAACATGAGCAGTTTCAGGAAGATGGCCTTCGCATTCCTGCCTTGTGTTTCATCAAAATCAGGACACGGAACTCATGCTTCCAGACAGAAGTCAACTCCGCTTTGACCCTTGTTTCCACCAAGTTCACCAACACTCCAGAAAAGCAGAGTTGTCTGGATGAAACCAAAGAATCTTCTGGCAACCCCCAAATCCTGCCCCTGACAGGAGCCTATACAAAGTGAGTCTGAGAAATGTAATACATCTTAGGAATGCATCTGAAAAACAGCAATATTATATCCACAAGGGGAAAAGTCTTCCTGGGGATTAGCGTGGGCTCTGAAACTTGATTCTTCTCAAGCTTTCATAATTGTTATCCCAATTAATGGAAGTGCAGACACCGTTCTTCTATTCCCAGGTACAATCATGTCACGTTCCTCTGAAGCTCACAAAGCCATTTGCTTCAACACTGCCCTCCGGGAGGGAGTCCCGGGGTCAATGACCCTCCACAGAAGCCTATCATCTACCTACTGTACAAGCACATTTTCTTTGCATTTCAGTCATGCCCTGACCTTGGAGAGGACGATGGAAATGGGAATGCCTGAGTAACTTTCTACTTATAAACCAATTATTTTCCTATTGGCACCTTCACACTGCAATCACTGACATAAAATCCTTTACCAAACAGAATGTAAGAAATGAGAAATCGATTGGATTTCTAAAGTTTGCTTTGAACTCAGCCATTAATAAGAGGTGTCCTTTAAGAGGAAAAGTCTGTCTGTAAAAGTGACTCCACATCAGAACCCAGCTGTGCTACTTCCTGAGGAGATGCGGCCACTTCCAATCAAAGCATAGGAACTCTTATTCATTTTTAACTGAATCAACAGAGAAGTACTATTTTTCTACCAAAAAAAGGAAGGAAAGAATGCTTTCATGTAGATCTACACAAGCTAAACTTACACCAAAAGCTCATGCAAGGTCAATGAATAATGAAGTTTTCTGCTGGCACCATGGACTCTGCCCTGCCGTGACCCTCTTGGATGATCTTCCTCAGAGGGCAGCTTGGCTACCTCCTTTCTCTTCTCCAGGTCTTCATTCAAATGCCACCTGGGCGAGGCCTTCCCTAACCATCTGTTGACAATTGTAAAGCCCCTGCCCCACCATGCCCACCTGCTTTCTCCACTTGACTTTCCTTTATAACTCTTCTATACCTGACATTCTTCACATTTTGTCTAGTCCTTTATTCTGCTTATTTCATGCCTCCTCTCACGAGAAGGGATGCCCCGTGAGGACAAGAAGATAACAACAGCCCCCGAACAGAAACCATCATAGAGCAGCCACTCCGTAAATATAATGATAAAAAAAAGTTTAAAATGCAAAGTCAAAATAAAATCACCTGGCTTTTTGTCCCTTTCCAGCATTTAAGATGTCGAAGCGAGGACGTCGTGGGTCCTCTGGTGAGAAATTCCGGATTTCCTTGGGTCTTCCAGTAGGAGCTGTGATCAACTGTGCTGACAACACAGGAGCCGAAAATCTGCGTATCGTCTCTGTGACGGGGATCAAAGGATGACTAACAGACTTCCTGCTGCTGGTGTAGGTGGAATGGTGATGTCCACAGTCAAGAAAGGCAAACCAGAGCTCAGAAAGAAGGTACATCCAGCAATAGTAATTCAACCACGAAAGTCATACTGGAAAAAAGATGGTATATTTCTTTATTTTGAAGATAATGCAGAAGTCATAGTAAACTATAAAGGCAAGATGAAAGGTTCCGCCTTTCACAGGACCAGTTGCAGAAGAATGTGCAGACTTGTGGCCCAGGACTGCATCCAGTGTTGGCAGCATTGCATGATTTGTCTGTGTACTTGTAAAAAATTAAAATTAAAATAATAAAATAATAAAATAAAATAAATCACCCGCCATGAACAAGTAGCCACCTTCTCTCCACTAAGGCAGACAGTATGGTGAAGCCATTGCCCAGTAAGCCAAGGACAAGACAGCAGGAGAAACGTTGCTCATGCCCTGGCACATCAGATACTAAGCCTCGTACCTTCCATTTCATCCTGGAGCCCTGATCCCTGTGCACATCTCCACTTGAGAGACTAGAGAGAAGAGGGGAGATGTTCCCTCTGTTTTCCAGCTTGCTTATCAGCTCACTGGCGAGTTGTATCCAGGACCGACTTCACGGGGATGCAGCCTGAATCATCCCACAGGGCCCGGCACTCAGAAGGGACCCCATGTTTGGTTCAATGCTCTATTGTCACTATCTTGAAATTGTTAATAACTTTACCTTTGAAGGGACTTCCATGGTGGTGCAATGGTTAAGACTCTGAGCTCCCAATGCAGGAGGCCCAGGTTCAATCCCTGATCCGGGAACTAGATCCCACATGCATGCCACAACTAAGAGTTTGCATGCCACAACCAAGGAGCCTGCCAGCCGCAACTAAAGAGCACACATACCACAACTAAGGAGCAGGCTAAGCCACAACTAAGGAGTCCAGATGCCACAAGTAGGACCTGGCACAATTAACTAAATAAATAAATAATTCATTTAAAAAAACAATTTTACCTTTGAATATGTCTTTGAAAGTCATGTTCAAAGGGACAATGGAGCAGGTATATGTGTAGAGAAGAGTCATGACATAAAGGAAAATCTTCATATTTTAGTACCTTTAACAGTACTTTTCCCTTCTTTTTCAACAAGCAGCCCCATTTTCACTTTGCTTTGGGCCCCAAAAATCATGCAGTTGGTCCTGGTTGTATCCATGTTGTTTCTGGAGGGCAACAAAAACTTTCTAAGGCAGAAGACATCCATTCTGTCCTATATGGTCTGTTCTCCCAACTTGAAAGAAATGTGGTCGTCTTTTTGGCTGGCAACAACCCCCACCACCAGGCATAGATTCAATTAACGCAGAAATTAAGGAAAGCAATTGGAGCAAGGAGTTGATTGTGAAAAGAAAGAAAAAATAAAATTCTTTTATAAAAATAATTACTGAAAATGTTAACAATAGTAGCTTGGACACTTTTTGTTGGTTGGGAACTTTTCAAAAAGTTATTTCTTAAAATCATATGACAATATCTACTACAACTGCACCATGTACTAAAAGAAAATTGTTTCGTATACCTCTTCCTGGGGGGAGGGTAGAGATTAGTGAACATAACCCTAGACTTCTCAAATACTGGAGAGAATTTGGCCATTCAGTGATTATGCAAATTAATAAAAGGCAACGTACATCTTTTCTTCTGCAAACTTCTAATTTTGAGAAAACTCTATGAACTCACAGGTTAAATTAAAATACAAGGCAATTTAAATGAGCTGAGAAAAAATAAAAGTTAGATGGGTCATGCATAAATTAAATATTCATGACACCCAAATTTGGTAACTTTCAAGAAATAAAAAAGTTTAACCTCATATTCCCAACTGAGTAATATTTTCCTAACTAACCAGCCCTTCCCTATGTCTCTATTTCCAGGATGCTATCAAAGAAGATTTTACCTGGGCAAACACCTGTAGGGACCAGACACATAACACAAATGTATGAATCAGACTGGATACGAGATGACAGAGGAGATGGGACAGTAAGAACTGCGTGTGTTGGGACTTCCCTGGTGGTCCAGGGATTAGGACTCCCCACTTCTACTGCAGGGCGCACAAGTTCAATCCCTGTTCAAGGAACTAAGATCCTGCAAGCCGAGCAGCAGGCCAAAGGAAAAAAAAAAAAAAAAGGCTGCATATGTCCCTTGTAAAGCAGTGTTTTGTTTTGTTTTGTTTTGTTGGAGGCCTGTGTTAGTCTGGGTCTTTGAAAAGCAAAAACCAAGAAGAGAGGATTAAATGTACGAGTAATTTTTTAAGAGAAGTGCCTACAAAAGAATGGGAAAGGAGCCAGGCTCTGAGATGTGGAACTGTGATGCAGGTCTGACCTGAAGGAAGGAGAGGGGGAAGGAAGGGAGTTTGCGTGGATGCCTCCTAGGCTGCCTGCAGCTCTACAGAAAGTTCAGCAAGGCCACTGGGGGAGGCCTAAAGCCACAGTCAGAGGTGTCATATCTCTGCCTCAGTTTCCTGCCTCGCTCCATACCAACCAGTGATGGATTTCAAAGCTCACTGGTTTGAAAGCTGGGGCTGGATGTTAGGTATGGCCCCCACCACTGGAGATCTGAGGTCATTCTCACAGCCCCCAGGGTGCCCACAAAATACACCTGCAGACCAGCAGTTTGAGACACTGCCTGGGCTCAGGTTACAGGTTACTTTCTCTCGACATCTTTCCCTTGATGAACCGCTGTTGTCTTTCTGTGTCTATACATCTTTTCAGACACAAGGAGAGTTTAGTCATCCACCGCCCAATTCAGAGACATTGAAAGGATTCATCAGTAGAAGAACAGGTCTTGCACTGCTAGAAGCAACCCATTTTCAAACCTGACTCTCCTCGTAGATCTGTTGGAAGTCAAGCACTGGAGTTGCCTTCAGGCCAGAAAACTTGGATCAGGTGTCAGGTTGTTCCATGTCCCCACAGAGGTCACGGTGCCCTTTGCTGGTTCCAAAGCCAGATAGTTATGCAGGAACAAACAGCATTTTTTAACCAATTGATTTTATGCCAGTTTTTGAAACATAAAGGAATCTCTCATCCTCTGCTTTTTGTACAGAAATGTGTTCCCCTTGGGAAAGTTCCAAAGATCCCACAGTTCCTCCCATGGATACAGAAATAGTGTCAGTGTTATATTCAAAAAGTTGAGAAGACAAACCCTGAGCACTACCAGACCCAGAGTCTGTGAAAATATTAGAAGCAGTGTTGCCACACAGCAGGGCTTAAAGTATCACGGCTGTATTCCCCAAGGTGGCCGCAAATTAGCAAAATTATTCTGCTGAAGCCCGAAAGAAAAGAAAGAAGAAAGCTCCCTGTAAATACGGAACCGGTGAAGAGAACAGCAACAAAAGGGCATTCTTTTAAAAACACGAAATATGAAACACGAAGGAAGATTAACAGCTAAGCCTTCGCGGGGTGGGGGGGAACCAGGAGAAAAAAGATAACTTTGTTGTTGACATGTCCAAAATGCCACCTGGGAAAGCTGATTGCAAGGGGCTCATCAGGGGGAAACAATGCTACACGATGTGTTCTAAAGATGGAATCATGACATGATCTGTGTGTTGCGTTTCCAGGTCACGGGTCTTCTACTAGGACATTCAAACATCCTCAAATCCAACCTGTCCCCCAACAGATACCCTGCCCTCATGTTTCCTTTCAGGAAATGGCAACTCCCTTTCCAGTGAGTTCAGCTGCGTTCACTGGAAACCTGTCCATGTTGGAAAACGTCTCTCCTCCACCCTGATACCACCCATCATCAAGACCTCTTGGTTTCACTTTCTCTTGACTCCATCTGCTTCTCGTAACCCTAACCTCCACTCTGGTCTAAACGAAGGTCACTTTTTTCCTACAGAGACAGCCATCCAACTGGTCCCCTGGACTAGACTCTTTCTCCCCATCCCCATCATTCTCCAAAGAGCAGCCAGTTATCGTCCCAAGACATAATTGGTTCATAGTGTTCCACTATAGTCTCAACCTCTCTGGCGGCTTCCAATTCTGCTTTAGTTACAAAGACCCTCGTCCTCAACATGCCCAACAAGATCCTCATGTGTGTACCCACCCGTTGCTAACACATCCACCCCATCTCCTCGTCTCCCTACACAGCAGTGACACAGCCTCCTTACTCCTCTCTTCAAATACTGCACTCTTCGCTGTATCAGAGCCTTTGCAAACATTGTTCCCTCTCCTCACCTCTTCCTTCCTGCATTCCATGGAGTTCAGAAGGATTTTCCTCAAGAAAGCCTTCCCTGACACATCCTTAACTACCACGTCCCAGAACAACTGAGGTCCTTTTCACACTTTTTGTAACGTGGTTGCCATTTTAGTGTATTTATGGGGTGATTTGACTAATCTCTGTCTTTATATCTAGAGTGATGGCAGGAACTATGTCTGTTTTCTCAGTCATTTCCCTTGCTGGTAGCCTAGCACCTGGCATATAACTGAATAATTGTGTTGGATGGATGGATGGATGGATGGATGGATGGATGGATGGATGGAAGGATGGAAGGATGGGTGGAAGGCTAAGTACAAAAATATTATAAATGCATAAACCAAATACATCTTTCCAGAAGCAGAAATAAATTTCAAATGTAGGTAAATGCTAATGAGTAAATATACCACATTTTCAATGTTTTGTTTTGAATAGGTAATATATTCACATGCTTCAAATCTAAAAGATATCCATTGAGAAGATTTGTTCCTACCCAGTATCCTTCTATTCCATTCTTCACCACTCTTACAAGGCATTCTACTTCTACTAGCATCCTATATCCTTTGTTTTCCTCATGTAGATACAAGCAAATACAAATGTATGTTCTTAGTTTCACTTTTTCTTACACAGAAGAGAGCATACCTGACACACTATCAGTTCACTGAGAGCTCCTTACTCCTCTCTACAGGTGCATGGTTGTCCATTTATTTAACCCTTCCCCTCCTGCTGGGTTTTTTTTTTCTCTTTCAAACAAGACTTCCATGAGTAACATCATACATGTGTCATTTCATATGTGTCCAGGTCTGACTGTAAAGTCAACTCCTACAGAAATGGGATAGCTGGGTCAAAGTGTAAATACACTGGTAATTTTGCTATATTGCCATCCATATGTATTTTAAAGTCTCGTATTAGAAATCTATAATTCTGAAAAAAGTTAAGTTAGGAGATAGTGGAGTAAGCCCTAGAGCCAGAAATGTCTAGGTTTGAAGTTTCACTCTATTATTTATCAACTATGTCAACATGGGTTAGACAACCCCTCTGAGCCTCAGTTTGGTGACTTCAAACAACTCCCAAGCCTCCATCTTCAGCCAAGACTCTCCTCACTTGTCCAGTTGCCAACTGGACACCTCCTCCTGTATGCCCCACACATCCTTAGATTGCAAATATTCAAAACAAAACTCACAATCTGTCACTTAAACCGGATTCTATTCCTGCATTTTCAGTCATCCAAGACACAGAGACCTCAGGACTTTCTTCTGCTTTTTCTCCTTCTACCCACATTCCAATCCAGTCACCAAATCCTGGTCATTTTTCCTCCCAGATCTTCCTGGAATGTGTTTCTTCCTTCATTCTGTTTCTATCCGTCACACTTCAGCTGTTCATAGCTTCCCAACTGGACTATTACAAAAGGGACCAGGCTAGTTTACATGACTCTGGTCTCAGGACCTTTCAGAACAATCTCTCACTCTCTCTAATCAGTCATAAAGTGATGATTCTAGAACACTAACCAGGTCTTGTTTCTCCCTTGATGAAAGCCACTTGTTTTTCTCCACCTTCTGTGGGCAGGTTTCTCAATAAATAGCATGTAAACTGTACAAACCACAGCCTTTTCTCAGCTTCACCTCCAGCCACTCGCCTGGCCTCTGGCTACAGCAAACTTCCGCCTTCCTCTGGGAACTCATCTCACCCAAACAGCTTTCTCTTTGCACAAGGAACTCTTCCTGTATGTTTTTCACTCATTTATTCATTCAGCAAATATTCTTGATGTCTAAGATGTGGCATTTATCCTTTAATTTTAAAAGAAGGATGTCTGGCATTCTTCTGACTACTGGACCCTTAAAAGCTTCATTGATGCAACAGATTCCTGAATTTTCTTAGGGTTAATCTCCCATTTCTGCTACACTGGTGTCTTACTAAGGCAGTATTTCTCAGCATTGGCACTATTAAAATTTGGGGACAGATAATTCTTTTTTGGAGGGTGAGGGCTGTCTCAAGCATTGTAGAATGTACATCCCCAGACTCTACCCACTAAATACCAGTTACTCACAATCCCCCATTTTTAACAACCAAAAATGTCTCCAGGCATTCTCAGGTGTCCCATGGGAGTTAAAATCCCCTGATCGAGAACCCCTGTATTAGGGCATCTATGATACTTGCTGCTCCCTAATCAGTAAGTCCAAGTAGCATGATGTCATTAATAGGTGGGCAGAATGATGTTCTGTAGAATGTTCAGATGAGCACGGTCCCAGCAGATATGTAGACAGTGAATGTATACTGCTGCCCTTGCCATGTAAAGGCCAACCACTCTAGATTCTCCCCATTGATGGGGATTGAGAAGAAAGCATTTGCTAGATCAGTAGTCCCACGTGAACTTTGAGAATGTGTGTTGATCTTCAACATTCAACACATCCAGTACAGCAGGTTCAAAAGGGATTATCACCTGAATAAGGTTAAAGTGGCCTAACAACACCTGCCATAATTCATCTGGTCGTTATAGAGATGCAATGGGTAAGCTGAATGGAGATATTATAGAAACCACCACTTTGCATCCTTTATGTCATTGATGGTTAATATCTACAATTCTCCCCTAGGATGCAATATTATTTCTGTTTATCTGCCTTGGATAATGGGGAAAGAACAGTTTCAGGTAGTTTTATTTGGTCCTTCCTACCATAATGTCCCACACTCCACAAGTCAGAAAACCTGTTGGGAATTCTGCCAACCATTAAATACATCTATCCCATTTGGGAATCTGAGAAATAACCACAGGGTAGTTTTGTGGACCCAAAGGACCCATTATAAAATGGACTCTGGGGAAGACTTAATTTGTCACCTGGCCTCCTAAAGATGCTAATCTAACTGTGGGGCCAGTATGTGGCATTTCAGATCCCGTGATACTTGTATCAGCTCAGACCTTGTAGATAGCAGTTCTTAAGAAGTCTGGCTAGTCCCCATTCTCTAGCACTAGTTACTTGGGGGAATATCTACAGCTCCCTTGAAGAGGAGGATTAGAGGAATAAATTTTCATGTATACTTGTGGGAAATAGTAATGTTCTTCTTTAAAGGGACCTCAGCCTCCCCTAGAATCTACAGATTCTGGACATGTAAACTGACTTAAGTTTGAAAACTTAGTGAGAGGCCATAATTTTCCACTGCAGTGACTGATGGTAACATTCTGCTCTCCAGCTTTTGATTTTGTTATTATTATACAATTTTAACAACACCCTAGTCATCTGTCCATCTGTCTAGACACACCACAATCTGTTAACTATTGCTACAAACCTCTGAAGGTGAAGGCACCCTAACTGCTACTCTGTGGTGCTTCTGGTTATGATAAGCATGGCCACCTGTGCCTCTGGTGGTTAAGAGCTGCCACCTAGTCTTTTAACCGTGGAATCTCATTACCCCCATTGATATTAAGGAGCCTACGGCAATGCTTATTACCATTAAGCCCAGCCTGCAGAAGACAGACACCAACCTCTTGAAGATGTCAGCGAGTCCTTAATTTGTGCCTTTCTATTGCTTTCAGAGGAAGTGTCCTCCAAGTCTCTTTCAAGAAGCAGAGTTAAGTGGAAGGTTCTGAGGTTTTACATAGTAAATCCATTCTAATATTCCCAACTCTTTAAGCCTTACCCTTTCTTCATACTCTAGCCCCTCCACTTTATCAATGGTAGGCCATTATCCAATCTAAATGTCAAGGAGTCACCCCTAAAGACCAGCTCCAGATGACCATGACAATCTAACACTCTCCAGACCCACTCCTATACATCTTTGCTGGTGCACAGTTGACAGTTCCTGGATGTCCTTTGACACATAAATTGTTTTCCTTGGAGCAGAGTGTAATTCCCCACTGAGGCTATGCTCAGACCTGACTCTGGCTATTACCCAGGAGACAACAAGGGATGCTGGAGACCGATCATGAGAAGAACAATGGTCAGCTGTGAAGCATTTTCTTTGGGAGAGCATGGTGTGATCCCCTGGGAAGGGGAAGCGAATCTCTTCAATTCGTTGGGACAGCTTCTACTAGCCAGGAAGCTTCAGGCCATTTGGGATCCAACATTCTCAGTCTCATCCAGGCAAATGTCACCGTTCAAGGTCTCAGCATCCCACTTTTTCCCCATCAGGGAATTTCCTTTCACATGGAGGAGCCACTGAGGCTGTACACTTATTCTTTTTTTTTTTTTTTTAATGCTTGCAATGTATTTTTTTTTAATTTATTTATTATTTTTTGGGGGGTACACCAAGTTCAATCATCTGTTTTTAAACACATATCCCCGTATTCCCTCCCTCCCTCAACTCCCCCGCCACCCTCCCTCAAGTCCCCCCCACCCTCCCCGTCCCAGTCCTCTAAGGCATCTTCCATCCTCGAGTTGGACTCCCTTTGTTATACAACAACTTCCCACTGACTATCTATTTTACAGTTGGTACTATATATATGTCTGTGCTACTCTCTCGCTTCGTCTCAGCTTTCCCTTCACCCCCCTGCCCCCCCAAACCTCGAGTTCTCCAGTCCATTCTCTGCATTTGCGTCCTTGTTCTTGTCACTGAGTTCATCAGTACCATTTCTAGATTCCGTATATGTGAGTTAGCATACAATATTTGTCTTTCTCTTTCTGACTTACTTCACTCTGTATGACAGACTCTAGGTCTATCCACCTCATTACATATAGCTCCATCTCATCCCTTTTTATAGCTGAGTAGTATTCCATTGTATATATATGCCACATCTTCTTTATCCATTCATTTGTTGATGGGCATTTCGGTTGCTTCCATGTCCTAGCTATTGTAAATAGTGCTGCAATAAACATTATGGTACATGTTTCTTTTGGGATTATGGTTTTCTTTGGGTATATGCCCAGTTGTGGGATTACTGGATCATATGGTAGTTCTATTTGTAGTTTTTTAAGGAGCCTCCAAATTGTTTTCCATAGTGGCTGTACCAACTTACAGTCCCACCAACAGTGCAGGAGAGTTCCCTTTTCTCCACACCCTCTCCAACATTTGTTGTTTCCAGATTTTGTGATGATGGCCATTCTGATTGGTGTGAGGTGATACCTCATTGTGACTTTGACTTGCATTTCTCTGATGATTAGTGATGTTGAGCACCTTTTCATGTGTTTGTTGGCCATCTGTATGTACACTTATTCTTTAAGTTTCTAACATCTTTTAATCAGATCCCGCTCTAAGAGTCTTCTGCCTTGCAGCTTTAGGAGATGAGAACCCCCTTTAAAGCTATCACGGGAATACCATGGCTTTCAAAGAGAGCCTCAAGATAGCACCCATCATTTTCTTTTTGCAAGGCTTCCAGAACCTTCCAAAGTGATCACTCCACACCACAATCCTAATAGTTATCATTGCCCTAAAAAGGACCAAGCGCAGAAGTGAGCTGACATCTCCACACTTCACCTCCACCTCCTCCTCATCTTCCTTAACTTCAGATAAAAGCTTTCATAATTGTAACCTACCATATGTGGTGGGTTGTCACCATGCACCCACCACTGTCAAAGTCCACCAGAGGGTCTGCTTTCTACAGCCAACCTAGATTCTCTAGACAATAGATCCTGGGGTGTATGCTTTTTTGCTAACACTTCACTAAAAAGTATGATCCTAGAGGAGCGGGTGGTCGGGAAAGAGCAGCAAGGCAGGGGAGGGGAGCCCAAACACACGAGGGCAGGGTACTGAGTTAGCCAAAGCTTTGTGACAATCTGGCGCTGGTGTGGCCTCACTGATGTCTTCAGGAATGTTGTAGGAACTGTTGCATCGCAGAACAGTTTCTGGGGGTGGAGGAGAAAGGAAAAAGAATTCATCGACCAGCCCCTTCATATCCACCACTTCCCACTGGGCAAAGTTGGCCCCACAGGGTTTTAATCTCCATGCTTCCAAGATGTCTTCCAGCCTCCCCCAAGGCGGTGGCGTCTTCTTGCTGGCCAGGCTGCATGGAAAGCGGTAGCCGCAGTAACCTGATTTCTGATTTTGTGACCACAGGAAAAGAGCAAGTCATTACTGGGGCAGCTCCAGCCAGTAGGCGAGAGGGGTGTGCAGATCTGGGCGGGTACAGAAGCAGGGTCTGGCACAAGCTCTGAACACTAGCCTTGCATTTGGATTAAATAAGGTCAATGAGTTTCAGCACAAACACAAGACATAATAACTTGCAAGATCATTTCAGCACAAACACATGATACAACTTGCAAAATCATGTGAAATCTTTTCTTGTTCTTTTCAAATTCATGTCCTTAGATTTTTTTTTTTTTGAAGAAAGAAAACTTTCTAGCAGCCAAGATGTTGACATTTCCTTAATACATTCATCGAACTTGGGAAACTAACCACAGATTTTCAGAGAATTCTACCTGTTTAACCAAGAAAGTTAATGTAGAGAGCCAAAAATGTTTTAAATTATAAATTCTATGCCACTGGACACAGTCTTACAGCTCACTACTGCTGTTCTGTCAGATGGATTTTTGCTTTAACTAGTCAAATTGCATGAATTCTCCACTTCTACTTGTACTTTGTAGCCAAAGCTCCTTCAGCTTCTCATAGCCTCACCCACTCTCCACTGAAGCCCGTTTCTGACTGCAGAGAAACTCTACCTGTGTGCTGGAGGGAAGAGTTATTTGCCCAAAACTACAGTTTGATAAAATACAAGACAAAGTGCTGGAGAGAAAAGAGAGGAAAAGTCTCCCATTTGCACTAACCATGGGCCAAATTAAATTCAAGGAACTTACGTATTTTAATTATAAAATGTACTATATGACTTCATTATACATTCTGCTCTTAAAGTGGCATCAGAGACTTCCCTGGTGGCGCAGTGGTTAAGAATCTGCCTGCCAATGCAGGGGACATGGGTTTGATCCCTGGGCTGGGAAGTTCCCACATGCCCCGGAGCAACTAAGTCCATGTGCCCAAGCATCCCCCTTCTATTTTGAACAGAAGAGAGTGAAGGAAATGAGCCAGAGACTCTGAACAGTCACCGAGTGCCCACGCATCCCCCCTCTACCCAGCAAAGTGTGGCACTGTCACAGGAGGCAGTACCAATGACCAGCTCTAGTCAGTGGGCTGTGAGTGGAAGTGAGCGGTGGCATTTCCGTGCCAAAGCATTTAAGAGCTGACCCTCCCACTTTCGTTGCCCCAGCAACCTGAAAGCCACCTACCGAGATGCTGGCTTCCCAAGATGGGAGCAGCCTGGATTGCGAGGTCCCTGCGTGGAGGACAGGGCTCTCAAGACTATTCCAACCCACACCAGAATTTTCACGAGAGAGAAAGAACCCTTTATTGTGTAAGCCATGGAGTTCTAAGGTTTATTTATTGCTCCAGTACAGCCTGGTGCTAATCTGACTAATAAAGTCTCCAAATACAATCTGATGACTTGGGGATCCGGCTTCTCAGAGCTCCCCAACACCATTGAAAGTCCTTGTCTTCAGAAGCTGAGAATATGCCTTCCTCTCTGAGGGAGAAAGGGACTAATATAAATAATGGCATCACTGTGCCTTCTCGGGGGTTTACAAGCTACTCCATCGATGAACACTTCGCTTTACTGAGCGGGTGTGAGATGCTTGCTACACAGAGAATGTGAGTAGTCTGCGATTTTCCACTCTCTCTCCCTTACTTCATGGTTCCACCTCCCTTTCTCACATCCCTTTGTTCTTGCAGCCCTGGCGTTTTTCCCATCTTTCTTGAGCAGTGAGATGGTCCTTGTTGATAACTCAAAGGTGGCCATGTGGCAGCTACAGCAACAAACTATGTCTTTACCTCCAGCCCCGCTGCACCTCCACAAAGGGAGGACAGCCTCCCTAGCACTGCTGCTCCTGTAAGCAGGGTGACCCAAGTTCAGATCCAGCCTGGTGTCTTCTTCTTTGTGTGAAGTTTGAGAGTTTCTTAACTTCTCCAAGATTTCATTTCCTATTCTGCAAAATAAGCATTGTGACCCTGACTTGAGACTCTTACAGAGACTATAGAAAATAACAAATGTAAAGTCCCCAGCACAGTGCCCGGCCCACAATATGAATTTCCTAAAAGTCTGCTTTCTTTGCCCTTGCTCCTGAGGGAGAAACTGACTCCTCTCAGATCTCCGTGATTTAATCCTAACACCTATGTATGTTGGCTTTGTGATGGGCAAAACCGCACACTTAGGTCTGTGGAGGATACAAATGCTCAGACGATGTAGCTGGGGAGGCGAGATGTACCCGTGGGGAAAAGTTAACAGGTTTATTAATTAGATGTGTAAATATCCTAGTGTTTAATTAATATAAGCCCTAAGCACTACAGAAATCCCAAGAAAGGAGAGACACGCTTAGGGTCCTGGGATAGTGGCTAAGGATTCAGCATGGGGAGGGGAGAGAAAGAGGCAGTTCCTGTTTTCCCTCAGGCCGGGTCTCCCATCACTAAGTCAGCATCCTCTCTCATCCAAGATGGTCTTCAGATTGATAGTTGTCCCAATGATGACACAGATCGAGAGAGATTATCAGACAGGCTCTGTCCACTCACAGCAGATACATCTCTGGGTACTACTTACTGATTCAGGAAGGTATAACAAATAATCATTTGAATGAGTGTGCTGGCTCTATGAATTATTTTGGAGGGTCTGCCCTGCGTAAGGTACAAGGATGGCCACTCCAAAGGCTGTATTTGATATCAAAGGTGGGGATATTCCAGGTATCCTTGCCAAGCCAGAACTAACGCCAGCACCAGGCACGCAGAGGTTATTTACAGAGAAACATAAAAGTGTCCCATGGCTCTGCAAACATCACCTACAAATGCCCTGAAACTTCTAAACAGGTGGGGTCAGCTCCTTATTGGGAATGACACCATCAGCTTCCTCACTGCATGTGCGCTTTAGCCTGGACATAAAGTTCATTTCAAGCTTCTGCACAGTGAAAGAAACCATAAACAAGACTAGAAGGCAACCTTCAGAATGGGAGAAAATACTTGCCAACGAAGCAACAGACAGAGGATTGATCTCCAAAATATACAAGCAGCCCATGCAGCTTAATACCAAAAAAGCAAATAACCCAATCCACAAATGGGCAGAAGACCTAAATAGACATTTCTCCAAAGAAGACATACAGATGGCCAACAAACACATGAAAAGATGCTCAACATCACTAATCATCAGAGAAATGCAAGTCAAAGTCACAATGAGGTATCACCTCACACCAATCAGAATGGCCATCATCACAAAATCTGGAAACAACAAATGTTGGAGAGGGTGTGGAGAAAAGGGAACTCTCCTGCACTGTTGGTGGGAATGTAAGTTGGTACAGCCACTATGGAAAACAATTTGGAGGCTCCTTAAAAAACTACAAATAGAACTACCATATGATCCAGTAATTCCACAACTGGGCATATACCCAAAGAAAACCATAATCCCAAAAGAAACATGTACCATAATGTTTATTGCAGCACTATTTACAATAGCCAGGACATGGAAGCAACCGAAATGCCCATCAACAAATGAATGGATAAAGAAGATGTGGCATACATATACAATGGAATATTACTCAGCTATAAAAAGGGATGAGATGGAGCTATATGTAATGAGGTGGATAGACCTAGAGTCTGTCATACAGAGTGAAGTAAGTCAGAAAGAGAAAGACAAATATTGAATGCTAACTCACATATACGGAATCTAAAAATGGTACTGATGAACTCAGTGACAAGAACAAGGAAGCAGATACAGAGAATGGATTGGAGAACTCGAGGTTTGGGAGGGGGCAGGGGGTGAAGGGGAAGCTGAGACGAAGCGAGAGAGTAGCACAGACATATATATAGTACCAACTGTAAAATAGATAGCCAGTGGGAAGTTGTTGTATAACAAAGGGAGTCCAACTCGAGGATGGAAGATGCCTTAGAGGACTGGGGCAGGGAGGGGGGGTACTCGAGGAGGGGGAGAGTCAAGGAAGGGAGGGAATATGGGGATATGTGTATAAAAACAGATGATTGAACTTGGTGTACCCCCCCCAAAAAAATAATAAATAAATAAATTTAAAAAATTTAAAAAAATAAAAATAAAAAAATAAAATAAAAATCTCACACAGGTGGGGATCATTTAGCAATGTACAGAAATATCAAATCACTATCATGTGAACTTGGAAATAACACCATGTTGTAGGTCAATTATACTTCAATTTTTTTAAAAAAGAAAATAAATATGTAATCACAGTATTCTAATAGGTTCTGTCTGCAGTAAACAATATGTACATAATTATAATGTTGCAAACACTAATTGTTGACATAATTAGAAGTATGATAATTTAGGGGAGAGAATGAAGAAGGAGAGGTGGAGGTATTACATCTTCATCTCTTATAACACTGATAAATTTAAAAATTGGTTTTTTTCTTTTCTTTTTATTGTGTCTATATAAGATGATAGACGTTAACCAAACTTGTTGTGGTAATTATTTACTATATACATAAATCAAACCATCACACTGCACACCTTAAACTTATACAGCAATGTGTGCCAACTATTTCTCAATAAAACTGGGGGGGAGGGATCTAATAAAGCTCCAGCCACCATTCCCAAAGGAGAACATGAATTTTAGTGTGATCCTATTACATTAAGTATGGAAAAATATGCAAGGTTTCATATCAACATAATATAGCCACTGGCTGAAGATTCTCATATCAAATGGCATAATCAAAGGCCAAGATAAAACCAAAACAAGTCAATACTGACTAGGTCAAAATTTTCACTTCTGTTTCTTTCCAAACTCTCTGGGTATATGGAAATGTACGTGTTGATTACTCTTCAGACTTTAAGGTAAACACAAGCCAACAGTGTGACACAGCTGACAAAAAAAAACACAAATGAGATCTCAGGATGGATGAATTAATAGAAGTATAGTGTCATAAACAAAGGAGGTGACAGATCTCCATACATGAACAACGTGTGGGGTCCACCTTGCGACTGGGTACCTCCTGCAGGAGGTGGTAGTGTTCCCCCTTCAGAAAGTGGTGAGGACATTCAGATGAGACAATAGGCCATGCCAACACCAATGTCATCTTTAAACACTGCAAGGATCTCAGTATAAAGAGAGCTGGATTTTTTCATATCGCTCCAAAGGGCAACACTGAGACCAAAAGGAAAAATTGACAGGGAGACAATGTTTAGGCGAATTCGTGGAAGGCCTTTCCAACAAAGAAGGCTGTTCAAAAACTGAAAGTCTCAAGAAGTGGTGGGCCTCCTGACACTGAAGTTTTCCTACAAAGGTGTCTTCCCACTCTTTTTGGCTGCGTGAAAATTTAGAGGAAAGTGAGATTCTTCAAGCTTCACGTCAGGCTTTGCAGAAAGCATCCCTTAGGACAAAAAGGTTAGGTTGGGTGGCCTCAACTAAGCACAGAGAAGCTAAACAAAAATCTTTGCTTCCTCAGATAATATTTTCCCCAATTACAAAGGTTAAGATTTCCCCGGATCAGATTTTGAAGGGGCACCTAATCGAATTACTAACGTTCCCAGTCCTTTCCCCAACAGGCAAGTCCTGGGCCCACCGGCCTTTGCACGGTTCTGTGAGATCCCCCCCACCCCGCCCCCACCCCAAAGTCACACCCTCACTCTTGCTAAAAGCTGTAGACTATAAACCTCATCATTTATAATGCAGAGAGGGAATCATTGATTTTGTTCTGATTAGTCATCATAATGCTTTTCTCTTATATGTACTTCATCACTGCGGTTTCTCCAAGAATGGAACGCTTTCCTTTCTCTGGGAGAATCTGAACAGCTCTCTAAACAGACAGCAGCTGGGCAAACAGTGCAGAGCATTTCGGTGCCCTGTGTGGAGGGCCACCACACCCTCAGCCGAGGCCAGGCAGCTCTCCGCACAGCAGCCACATCACAAATAACTGTGGAGCGATTCCTTTTGATCTAACGGTGGATGCTTCCATTTCTTGGGAGAATGTTCCATCCAGCTTTGTGGTTAGTCACAAAGCCTGAAAATGATAAATGTTCTATAGAATCAGCCAGTGTTTCCCTTCCAGGACTAGGACCAGACAGAGCCTGGGCAGCACTGCTGCAACACAAAATAGGCATACAGCTGGCCCCCTGGGAAGGGGCCGGCACGAAATGCTTCTCCCTGGAATCTGCTTCTCTCCACAGCCTTTGCTGCCCACCCCACCTGGCCCTCTCTGCCTGTCTCTACCCAGGGATCAGGCCTTCTGTACTTTGCACTATTAAGCACAGGAAACGCAGAAGTCAGCTCCTGCAAAAGCGCACATCACCTCTTGCTCCTGAGAACTCCCTGCAGCTGTTTAACAGGGTGTTTGCCCACCTGCATTATCTAATTGCTGAGGCAGGATGAGATGGGGTGAAAGAAAACGAATGAATGACTCCTCTGAGACTGCAGACTGTTGAATAACCAGTTGGCATTCTTCCCTTAAGGAATGCTCTAATGTCGGGGGGAGATGTAGGTTTGAGAAGTGTTGCACCTTCCTCGTGTTCTAGGGGAAGAGGGCTGGCCAGGGGCTTTTGCTAAGCAGAGAGGTTCCTTGGGGCTAGCACTGGGAGAAGTATTTCCAGCTCAAAGCACCAGGGGACGCTGCAGCAAAGAAAAGGGATCTTCAGAGCCAAGGCCAAGTGAAGTCTGACCCTGGGCACAGTCAGCCTCCCAGGGTAGGTCACAATGAACTTGTAGCCCATTTCCTTGGGGGTGGGACCACTTGGCTTCTTGCTCTGTGGGAGGAAGTATGAAGCCACGTCTTTAATTTGCATTTTCTCATTAAGTGGAGTCAAGCCCTTTTATATCCTCGAATACTGTGGTTGCCTTGACTGGGTAGTGTCTTTACATTCCAAATTCCAAATTACCAACTACAAACACACTTACTTACTTGCAATCTGTCTTTATACAATCTGGAACACACTCAAAGGAAGCTGAGCCTTGTGCTGTAAAACCATTATTTTTCCTGGGTTGTATCAAGTCCAGGCTACAGAACCCTGACCTCATTACTAAAGTTGGGTCTACCCGGGCCAGGTCTTAATGCTGAACAGTAACCAGAAGCTCTTAAATACAGGACTTGGTGAAAACAGCAGAATCATGGAACGCTCCCTGTAAAGCCCAATTCTACATATATTGACTCCTTTAGGAGGTAACTTAGGCATCAGTGATTTCCACGTCTGAGACTCATGTTAAGCAAGATACCGACATCAACAGAGGGTGAGGCCCGGAGCGACAAGGAGTTCCCTCCTCTCTCCTTTGAAGAGAAGAAAGGAATCGGCCAAAGCAAGGGCAGACTCTGGGGAGATGGGGGGAGGAAGAGCAGGAGGCAGATGGGGGCTTTGTTCATGACATCGTAAAGCACATACAAGCAGAGAGGGGGTCTGCCTCCGGCACAGGTGATGAGCAGCCTACAGCACAGATGCTAAAGACAGCCAAAGAGAAGCAGCAGTTGGCTCTCGCGTACTGAGACCCCTTCCCAGCTTTTCTCCACGCTCCACCCTCTTTCCTTCCTCCTCCAAAGCTTCACTGGGAAGCAGCTGCATCGTGGGGAGGTGTTGAAGCTCCTGGTGCCTGTGTCCTATCTCTGGACACAGCAGGGAGGCCTCTGACTTAGGTCAGGGCAACGCACCGGCCACACTGGTTCAGCCCTACCTCTGTGCCAGTTTCCACTTGCTCCACCTGGAGAGCAGCCCCCACCGTCTGGTCTGGATCTGTCCCCATGCACCCTGTGCATCCTCTTCTGTGAGCCCTGCATCCGAGGACTGACACTGGGCTGTCACTCTCTTCTTGGCAGGGGCCTAACTCTTGGTCTCTCCTTATGAGCTGCCCCGAGTCTTCTTCCTTTATGGATTATAGATCTTCATTCATTGTTTTTGCAGATGTTGGCTTCCCCTAGATTGATAAATCAATGCCCACAGCTGCTTTGCTGAAAACCTGGGTAAAACCCAGAGCTCTGGCTCACTCTCCACCTTCTGTCCTCTGTCTGACAAACGTATCCTCCACCACAGTCAGTGCCCTGCGTGTTCTAGGAGAGGAATCACTGGAAAGAGGTGTTTCTCAATTGGGTTCCAAGCTGGAAAGGTTTCCCTTCGTGTGGAAGCATAAATACCATAATATATTGGGCAGGAAAAATCAACAATAACTGGCAATGAGGTGTGAACGAGGAGGGAGGATTCCTCCATGACTCTGCAACTTTGAACTTGGATGACTGGGTAGATGGCAAATGAGGGGGAAAGACAAAACAGAAGAGGGTTTGAGCGGATATCCCTGTGGGATCTCCCCACAAAGCTAACAGCTACCTAGAGTATTGCTAATCATCCTCTTTCTTCGTCATTTATATGCAGTGATGTGATGGTAAATGTCTAACAATCATCTCTCCAGGGACTTCCCTGGTGGCGCAGTGGCTAAGAACCCGCCTGCCAATGCAGAGGACACGGGTTCGATCCCTGGTCCAGGGAGATCCCACATGCCGCAGAGCAACTAAGCCCGTGCACCACAACTACTGAGCCTGAGTTCTAGAGCCCGTGAGCCACAAATACTGAGCCCACATGCCACAACTACTGAAGCCCATGTACCTAGAGCCCGTGCTCCACAACAAGAGAAGCCACCTTGATGAGGAGTCCAGGCACCACAGTGAAGAGTAGCCCCCGCTTGCCACAACTAGGGAAAGCCTGTGCACAGCAATGAAGACCCAACACAGCCAAGAAATTAGTTAATTAATTGTAAAAAATCATCTCTCCAAAAATTAAATGTGTGTGCACAGGTCCCTAATAAGTTTGCTATAAATTTTTTGATATAAAGGATGTATAGCACACAATTTACAAATAATAATAAAATACATATCTTTTATTGTAAATCTGTACAATTAACTCTCACAGAATATTTCCATTGACTTGCGTCAAATATTCATAATTCCACCCAACCTACGGTTGCAGCTGATGAACCAATGCAGTTTCAGTGTGAAAGTTGGTTGATATTTTTGTTTATATTAACAGATAAGTAGAAAGCAAAATGATACAGACATATGGTAGCAAACCACTTTTTCATCAGTCATGTGAGCAACTTCTTTATTGAATCAGATAATAGTTTTCAAATACTGGAAAACTATTTCCTCAATTTCTGCGCTATTTACAATGTAACAGCCACAGACACGGCAAACGTTTAAGTCTAATCTGTTAATCATTATTAACATTTAGTCCATCTTGTTGTTATGTCTTGACATTCAACAAAGCAATCACGTCCTGGTTTGTAGCACTGGCCAATTTCTTTCATAGAAACACTCCCATTGTGGCCCATTTCAAGCTACAAAGATTATGTCACTGAACACTGAATTGGAAAGAGATCATAGGAGCACTCCAGTTTACAGGATTTTTACCATACAGATGCAATAGATATAATAACCTCGCAAGCATAGATAATAGTAAAATGAGTAAGATGATTAGGTGATGAGTTAGAGTATTTATTACCATTTTCTTTGCTGTAACTTAGTTTATTGTAAGTTTATATAATTTAATTTTTAATAACAGCTGTGTTTAATAACTGGCTTGCTAAATTCCTGAAAATCTAACTATTGGATCTCACAAGCCAGTTCAAGTGGGCTCCGGCACACCATTGCGTGAACAACCAAATAATGCATTGTTTAGTTTTGTACTTTATAAAAATGGTACCATGTTGGGACTTCCCTGGTAATCCAGGGATTAGGACTCCGTGCTCTCACTGCCGAGGGTCCGGGTTCAATCCCTGGTCAGGGAACTACGACCCTGCAAGCCACGTGGCGTGGCCGAAGGGGGAAAAAAATGGTACCATGTTGTAGTTAATCTTCTGGGAGTTGCTTTTTCACTCACCATCATGTTACTCTTGTCTCGGGACCATCAGCACCATCCTGTCCCCTTGGCTCTCAGCTCTGTCACAGGAAGTAGGAACCTGAGGACCACAACTCCCAGAATCCCTTGCCAACAGGGTTTCTGTTCTATGACCAACGACAGGTGGACGGTGGGACAAAGGCAGATTTCACTCTTCCTCAGTCAGCGATGGTGTCTGCGGTAGCCCTAGTGGCTTCCTGCAAAGTCCTGGTTTCCAAGGATTCAGAAATTTCGCCCCATGCCATCCCTTCCAACAATTTTGTAGGACCTGATTTTCTGTACTAAACCCTTCCTGCTGGAAATATATAGAATGGTTTCCGGGCTTTGGATTAAAAGACTGGGATTTATCCATGCTGATGCATGTAGCCGAGGACCACCGTTTCCACTGTGGTATAACAGGCCATCCTGGGACAGCATCACATAGGAGTCTCCATAGTTAGGCTCCATTTTACATCCTGCCTGCCCACCTTCAACACTTTCAATTCAGCCAGTGTGCCCAGAGGGTACTACCCTGGACAACAAGAGACCACACCCTGGGTTGACCCACACGGTTCTCAGGCTCACTCATTGGATTCATCATTCCTGCCCTTACCACGTTCTCCATCTCCTTCTGTGGGTGATCCACTGTATCCTGATTTCCAGTCCATCAACTTTGGCCAAATGTGCGATCATGGACTGAAGGAGGGTCTATTGGTGATAAAGAAGTCTGGCTACTGTGGGTCAGTACAGGCTCCCAGCTGTAGCATGGAAAAAAATCATATAAGAAAAACTTAGTGCAGAAAAAATGTAGCTGGGGTTAGCAGATGTAAGCTTTTATATACAGAACAGACAAAAAGATCCTACTGTATAGCACAGGGAACTGTATTCAATATCCTGTGCTAAACCATAGCAGAAAAGAATACTTTAAAAAGAATGTGTATATATATATAATGTATAAATGAATCACTTCGCTGTACAGCAGAGATGAACACAACATTATAAATCAACTATACTTCAATTAAAAAAATTGGAAAAAATGTAGCTCATCTGCTCATAGTAAATTACCTTTAGGCATCAGTTGACAACAGCATGACATAATTGGCAACAGCCCACCTATGCTCACTAGTTAATCAAACCCAGCCAGGACTTTTCCAGATTGTCCTCCCTGTTCCCATACAACCTGGGCTGAGATGCTCTGGAGAGAATTAATTTAATTCTGAGAAGAAGAGAGAAACATCTTCCCCCCCTTGCCTATTGGTTGAAGCCCTAGTCACCTTTGAAAACCCAGTTCAGATATCTCCTCCTCCGTGAAGCCTTCTCAAGTGCTACCAATTTGAAATACCTGCTCTGTATCTTCTGCACCTTGTCTATAATTCTTTACTCCCTTGAGGGATGAGATAATGTCTTCCCCCCCAAAACCAAAACCAGGCTTGCTTACCACTTACTATAAGAGCGGTGGATTCCCCAAGCTCAGCATCCTGCGGCTGTGATCCAAGCCCACTCACTGCAGGCTTCACATTAGCCTGGACCCCTCGTACTGCCCTTGTGGCACTGAGAAGGCAAGGGGGACCCATGCCATCATGATACTCATCCAACTTGTTCTGCCACAAATACTGAAGTCCTTGTCTCTGACCCAGGACTCTGTCTTCTGCCAGCACCCAGTGAAACAGTAAGAGGTTAACAACTCATCAGGTTGAGAGTAGAATAAAATCCCAGATCTTCCCCAGATCCTGGACTGAGTCTGTGTCTTATCATCCTCTGGGGTCCAGAGCCTAGTACAGGCCTGATGAGTATATGTTTGGAATTTCATCAAGTTGAATCGACTAGACCAGAGACAAGGAAGCTTTCTTCTATTGAGCACCACTGAGACTGGTGTCTCTCAACCTGGGCACTGTGGGGGCTGGGTCATTCCTTGATGGGGTGGGGGGGGCCTGTCCTGTGCATTGCACGTTGTTTAGCAGCATCCCCAGCCTCTATCCCGTAGATGCCCATAATACCCACTCCCCAACTGTGGCAACGGAAACTGTCGCCGGACATTGCCAACTGTGCCCTGAGGAGGCAATTACACTCCCTCTCCCCCACCACTGAGAACCACTGGTGTAGCCTATCCAAAGGGTGGGGGTGAGAGAGGGAAGAGCCAGCAAAGGGGCCACCACTCAGTTATCACTTAGCATCCTCTAAGAGTTTAACGCACTGGACAGAGATATACAATATGACACAGATATAAAATATTGCACTGTTTTCACAGCTAAGAGTAAACACAACTGTGTGAGCACCATAGGTGCCCCGGGGCGGGGGTGGGCATCAGCTAGATCACCCCCCTCACACCCTCCAGCGTTTCACTCTGTAGGAACACGAGGGATGGGTGGGGTGGCTCACCCTAGCGGAATACTTTGGACGTGAACCCAGAGCTGTGGGTTTCCAACGCTCTTGTTCTTCAATTATTAGCCTCGTTATAATCCCACAAAGAAAGGGGGAAATAGACTGGAGGTTCAAAATGAGGAAATGGGAAATCAAAGTGGACCTTAAGAAAGAAAAAAAATCAAAATTACGTGTCAATACCAGTCTCTTAAGGGTTAAAAATACATAACCCTTTAGACACTTTACGTGGGCAAATAAGTGCCAGAAACTGTATTAACATGTACTTTAATTCCTACCTAAAATGTTTAAGTACAAGCCCTCATGAGCCGCTCTCTTTTCTGCATCCTGAAAAATGCTAACCATCCAGTCCAGAAAAGAGAAAAGTGCCAGAACCTGTTTTAACACAGCAAACGCCCCGGTGAACTTCAGTGGAGTTCCTTCGCCATCTGGTGGCGAGTTGAAGAACTGTCCTTGAAACACGCAAAGCCACTTGGTACTCTGCAAAGTGGGTCTGAAGGAGCACCGACCTCATTCCCAACCAAGTCAGACACGAATCGATGCTCCAAACTGGCTACAGGTTGATACCAGATTTCGGTAACCGGGAGAGCAGAAAAATTACTGATTACCTATGGAATTACAAAGCTTGAGTAACTCCTTAGGAAAAACACTATTTTGACTTTATTTTAAACTTCCCCTGAGAAGTTAGCATTCCCCTCATCCTTAATTCTCAGAAATATTTTCAATGCACTATAGTGTTAGTTTTGGAGGCAGAGAAAGACAGCAAGAAAGAAGGAGGGGGAAGAGAAGAAAGAGAAGAGAGGGAACATCTCTGCTACATTTGGTACCCAAAAACATAATTTTATTAAAAACGTATGCATATTAGTCAAAGATTTTTCAATGTGTAAGTCAGTTTCTCTCAGGAATCCTAAAAGAACATCCTCTAGAGAAATAAATGATGACTTCAGAGCTAAAATAATAAGTTTACTTAAAAGTGGGATTAAAGCCCCGTACTAAGATACAGCTACATAACTCATGTGGATAAAAGTATCTTCCTCCCATTATTTTATGTTTCAAATATAACTGTCTCATGTCTTCATTCCTCAAACCCTTAAACTGTTCTCTTCCTCTGCGCAGTAATAGCAAAGAAAAATCTACAACACATTTTCACTAATCCGACGAATATTTTCTTGAGCACCTACTAGGCACCAGGCATTGGGACACAGCAGTGAATGAGAGCTATGCTAACCCCATAGGGCTCACACTCCATCAGGGCGACAGGCAATCCACAGGCTCCATGTAAAGTGTGAAGCATCATCTCATTTAATTTTCACAACTCTGTGTGGCGGGTTTTATTAACCCCAATTTACATATGAGGACACTGGGGTTCAGAGAGGTTAAGTGGTTTGTCTAAGGACTCAGAAGAGTAAGTGGCAGGAAAGGATCCAAAATCAGATGTATCTCCTCCAAAGCCCAGCTCTTAATACCCATACGATCCGGCTACAAGTTTTCAGCCGCAAAGCAGGCAGCTTGCACTGAGAGCTGATATGGTCAGGGCACAGTGTGAGGCCTTGTGGGGTACAGAGGAGGTGCCTACAAGAGTTAGAACAGCATCTGCCTGCAAGGACTAGTGCATGAGGCTTCCAAGCCCAAGAGCACACCCTTCCACTCGTCAGCATTCATTTAAAACAATGAATTATCCCAAACTCCACTTCAACATTCTGGGGGGAAAAAATAATTCTTAAAATGATAATTTAAAATGTGTAATAAAAGTGAAATCCAACAAAAAGAGTCCCATTAAGAGGATCATCAACGGACACTGCAATTTCCCCACAGAGGGAAGAAAAGTCAGGTTTGGGGCCATGGATGTTGTGGGGCTTTCCCCTTCCCACCCTGTGAATGTAGAGTCATGATGAAGGCCAAGGACTGGAATTTTCAGGTGGCCAAATACAGCAACTGAAGTGGACATCTTGCTTCTGTACCAAGAGTGCGTTTTGAAAAGCTCAGTGATGAGAATGCAAAAGGAGGAATGAGAAATTACAGAAGACACTCCACAGTCAGCATATCTGGATATCACATGCCTCTCGGGCAAGTATCCCCGGTCAAGATAGCATCTCACAAAATTCAGAGCTGACCTCTGAAGAGGAGACTGGCAGCCTACAGCGCCCAGCCATTTCCGGCAAATCTTTGATTTCCATTTCTTGTCTGAAACACACTGTTTGCTTGGCCAAAGCCAGGAGACTTGAGAACCTCCCAGGGCAAATGTTGATCTAAAGAAAATGTCCTAAGTGATGAGTGGTATTTATCCAGGTATTGTTTCCGCCACCTGCGCTGCATTTACCAAGCAGGTGGGGAGGGCTGCCCTCTCCTGCACGTTCCACCTGAGTTGCCGGGATACCACGTGTTGTGTTCAACAAGGAACATCAGTGTAATTGTTCCTCTCTTCACTCAAACCATAAGGATTCCACGTGAGATCATATCACTGAACCACAGGAAGGAAGCCTGTGCCCATGAAGCTGCCCTCTGAAACCAGAGCCGACAGGCTTCGCAATCGAGATGTTTCAGGGTCTCGCCAAACAAACCAGCGTTCAAGAATTCCTCCTCTTGGCAGGCGTCGCTTTGGGTGTGATCACCCCTAATTGCTGCTGATGTTAAGAAGCGGATCCCTGAGGTCCGACTCTGTTTCTGCAGCCAAATTGCTAACGTACTTTAAAAACACCCTCAGAAACCACCTCTGTGGGCAAAACATCAGCGCCCATTCCAAGACATACTTGGCTTCCACAGACTGGAAAAAAAGGAAGAAATCAGAAAAAAATAAGCCTGGAAAAGGACACAATTATAATAAATGTAGTAAACGTAATACAAGGAGTAAATGTCAAAGTGGCAGCTACTGTAGAATCTTCGGCAAATCTTAAAATAAGACTACGAAACATCATGGAAACGTTTTAAGGTATCTTTTCATGAAATCAACCTTTTTTCTTTTGGTTCTATTTTCATTTCATAGCACTTATCACAACTGTGATTCATGAATTATGTACATAACTTTTTATTTGATGTCAGTCTCTCTGGTTATTCTTTAACTCCCTCAGTGGAGGACCCAAGACTGATTTGTTTACATTCCTGATGCCCTGTATGTGGACGGGCACATAGTAGGGGCTCAAAGATGCTGTCATTGCAGTAGTACGGTGATTTCATCATCTCGATGTGTCAGCTAGCTGTTTCAAAAACACTTTGCATCATTTCCTAGTTTCATTATTATGCTTTAGTCAAGCAAGATCTTACAGGGGTAAAGGGTACATGGTACCTCCCTGTATGTTTTTTTTTTGTAATTTCCTGTGACTCTATGATTATTCAAAGTCTTGAACTTCACCTAAATAGAGGAATTTCCATTTCAATCTCTCATACCCATGATGTCACAATGCTCTGGGCTTCCTGGATTTCACCAGTGCTTTCTGGGTTTCCCCACCTCTACTTCCAACAACCAGACATCCTGGGCAGCCTAGTAATAGCTAGAAGCTCATCTTTTTTTCCCTCCAACTCTTGACAGAACACATCGTTCTGTACAATAGCTACCCTTCTGAGACAGCCAGCCAAAATGCCAAGTATGATCACAATTTTCGTACCATTTATCCTTCTCTGTCTTCTCCACAAAGAGACCACCAAAAAGTTATCTCATGGCAGTAATTTTCAAGAAGAACTAGCTGGAATACCAAGTTTCTGGGAGAGATGTTATGTTGCTAAGCCAATCATTCCCTCAAGATTATCAGTTGGCAATAAAATTCAGAACATGTGTGTCCAGATTCCAAGCTGGTGAACCACACACTCCTAACTATTCTTTTGCCACATCCGTGGCAGCCTTGTGTTACGCAAAGAATCAGGCCACCACCGAAACTGCCAAGAGCCTTTTGAAAACTGTACAAAGTGCATTAAAATCAAAAGAAAGGCTTCCCATTTCACAATATTTGGATAACTTCTCATCCCCGCAAGTTCCCCCAAAAGCCACTAGCTGAAGTCTGACACGCTGGCTTGAATCCCACAATCAGATTCAAACTTTTAAACAAACTGCTATGTAGATAACTTCCCTGTGGGCCTCGGCGCACATCCAGCCCCGCTGGACGTTAGGAGAGATCCTGTATTTTCGGGCAGAGCCAAGTCAGAGCTGCAGAGTGCTCTCAGAAATGGAGTTCAGGGACTTCCCTGGTGGCGCAGTCGTTAAGAATCTGCCTGCCAATTCAGGGGACATGGGTTTAATCCCTGGTCCAGGAAGATCCCACATGCCGTGGAGCAACTAAGCCGGTGTGCCACGACTATTTTTTTTTTTTTTTTGAGATGAACATTTTGCAAAATTTATTTGTGTTCTTGTGACTGAGCAATATACCAGGCCAATATCCCTGATGAACACTGATGCAGAAATTCTCAACAAAATATTAGCAAACTGAATCCAACAATATATTAAAAGGTTCATACAGCATGATCAAGTGGAATTTACTCTAGGGATACAAGGATGGTTCAACCGTACCACGACTATTGAGCCTGCACTCTAGAGCCCAAGAGCCACAACTATTGAACCCGCGTGCCAACTACTGAAGCCCACACGCCTAGCACCCGTGCTTCACAACAAGAGAAACCACTGCAAAGAGAAGCCTGTGAACCGCAATGAAGAGTAGCCCTGGATTGCCACAACTAGAGAAAGCCCACGTGCAGCAAGGAAGACCCAATGCAGCCAGTAAAAAAATTATTTATTTTTAAAAATAATAATAGGGCTTCCTAGGTGGCGCAGTGGTTGAGAATCTGCCTGTCAATGCAGGGGACACAAGTTCGATCCCTGCTCCAAGATCCCACATGCCACAGAGCAACTAAGCCTGTGAGCCACAACTATTGAGCCTGCACTCTAGAGCCCGTGAGCCACAACTATCGAGCCCATGTGCTGCAACTACTGAAGCCCACGCGCCTAGAGCCCATGCTCTGCAACAAGAGAAGCCACGGCAATGAAGAGCCCGCGCACCAAGACGAAGAGTAGCCCCCACTCACTGGAACTAAAAAAAGAAAGCCCGCGCACAGCAACAAAGACCCAACACAGCCAATAAAATAAATAAATAAATAAATAAGTAAATAAAATAATAATAAAGTAAACAGAGGCTTTAAAAAAAAAAAAAGAAATTGAGTTTACCAGCAGCCCCCACTAGCCCTGAGCTGAGCCCACTCGCTGGTTCCTTGGCCTCCTAGTTGATGACCTCCAGGAGGAAAAACCTTCCAGCCTTTACCACTCACATCAATCTCTGTGCGTCAGAAGACAGAGGCTATCTGGCTTTCCAACACCTTCACAAGCTCAGAGCATTGTCTTCTGGTTTTTTGTTTTTTTAATTTATTATTTTTATTTTATTTACTTTATGTATTTATTTGTGTATTTATTTATTTAGGTTGCATTGGGTCTTCGCTGCTGCGTGCGGGCTTTCTCTAGTTGTCATGAGCAGGGGCTACTCTTTGCTGTGGTGTGCCGGCTTCTCAGTGCGGTGGCTTCTCTTGCTGTGGAGCACAGGCTCTAGGCACACAGACTTCAGTAGCTGCAGCACACGAGCTCAGTAGTTGTGGCTTAGTTGCTCCGCAGCATGTGGGATCTTTCCAGACCAGGGATCGAACCGGCGTCCCCTGCGTTGGCAGGCAGATTCTTAACCACTGCACCACCAGGGAAGTCCCTGTCTTCCGTTGACTGCTGTAAAAGCAGATGACAACAGCAGAAGTTCAAGGAGAAACAGTTTTGAAGGCTGCTCCAGCAGTGAGGCCAGGCTACCAGGAAAGAGAAAAAAAAGTGAAAGCCAGTTTTCATTGCCTCCTGGACCAAAGTGGGAGAGACAGGAAGAGGACAATGGGGAAGAGAGAGACGTGGTCTTTACTATTAAAATGTTTTAATAAGGCAGCATAATCAAGACTTATATTCTCACTGCCAGGCAGTGATTCCAGAGAAAGATGGATGCCCCATCCTCTCATGGACTTCTTAGCAGAAAAGTAGTGTCCTTGGTATAGCATTTTAAATCAATAAAGTACTTTCACATGCAGAAATGCACAAACTCTCAGCAGCCCTAAGCTATTATACCCACTTTACAGAGAGGGAAACTGAGACTTACAGCAACACAGAGTATGTGGAGAACCAGGATGACCATGCGATGGTCAGCAGTCAGTAGAGAGCTGAAAGAAGCAGGTGAGAACTGCCTTGCTTCTCTTTGGGGTAAAACATAGAATAAAACATAGTCCCCAGATCAGGGTGTGGGCGATTCATCTCCACCTTTGTGGTGGGCCTAGGACTCTGGAAAGGACTTCAGAGAGTTACGTTTATTCTTATTCTGACAATTCAAAGAGAATAGTCCCTAAGCTGATAAATTCTCATTTCAAAGCTGATTCATAGAAGATTGTCTCCAAAAAGAAATCCACCGAGAAATGTGAGATGAGAGAGTTATAAACAAAGGGCCCCAGCTGTTACTTGAATCAGTCGGTGCCTCAAATGGGGCAGGAGCTTAGGCCAAAATATCAAAGGGCTTTCAAGCGGGACAGCTCACCTTGAACTGACTCTGGAATACGACCCATCCATGGATGGAGACACAGAAGTTCAAACCAGGCCCTCGGTGGCAGCAGGAGGTCAAGTCCACGACGCAAAGCTCTGACCTCAGATGATGAAAGGCAGGTGGGCCACACCCTCTGGTGCTGATGGAGAAGTCCCTCCTCTCCAGGTTCCACAGAGCGCCTGCTATCTAAACACAAAGACATGCACCTCCAATTTCCATGTGCAAACAGACATGGCCTTGGGGGATGGAGCAGTAGGGAGGGGAGTGAAAGGGGGGCCGCAGGAGAAACGGCACCCTGGGTGCTAACCTGCACTCTGCCCTTCAGAGTCCTGTCTGAACATCTCACCCTAACCCTAACCTGACAGAGCTGGGGTGCAAAGCCAAGCTTGACCGGTGCTCCTTGAATATGTAAAAGTAAAGCTTGACTCCTTGACCTTGGGGAAATGAGTTTGCCTGTCAAGTTCAATTTACGATAGCCTTTAGGAAACCTTTGACGACCATTTCCTTTGCCACGCCAGTGTCCCCACAGGCCATCAGGGAGGTGAGTACCTGCTCATTTCAAATGTACTGAATCCGGTTGACCTTTCCCGGGCTGGGCCACTCTGACTGCATTTCCCCCTCTGGTAGAGAATTTGGGGGCACACCACCTGGGCGGATGCCGAGAACAAAGAGTGTGTTCCACAAGTCTAAGCACCCAGCTCAACCCAGAAGCTGGGGGATGGGAGGGGCAGCAACCCTGAAGAAAGCCCAGCCCCCACCTGCCTGGTCCCAGGTGGACACCCTGGACCAGTGACCACTGAGCTGACCATGCCTCTCCCCAGCTGCTCCGGGATGGAGAAATAAATGTCTATCTCTTTGGAGGTGCTCAAAACACACACATCCACAGAGGAATGGATAAAGAAGAAGATGTGGTACACATATATATATATATACAACAGAATATTACTCAGCCATGAAAAGGCATGAAATTGTGTTATTTGTAGAGACATGGATGGACCTAGAGACTGTCATACAGAGCAAAGTAAGTCAGAAAGAGAAACATGGTATATTGCAAGTATGGTATATTAACACATATATGTGGAATGTAAAAAATTGGTATAGATGGTCTTATTTGCAAAGCAGAAATAGAGACACAGGTGTAAAGAACAAACATACAGATACCAAGGGGGAAGAGGGGTGGGATGAATTGGGAGATTGGGACTGGCATATACACACTGCTATGTATAAAATAGATAACTAAAGAGAACCTGCTGTATAGCACAGGGAACCCTATTCGGTGCTCTGTGGTGACCTAAATGGGAAGGAAATCCAAAAAAGGAGGGATATACATATACGTATAGCTGATTCACTTTTCTGTACAGCAGAAACTAACACAACAATGTAAAGCAACTATACTCCAATAAAAAAAATTAGTTTATAAACAATTTGAGGTCCAAAAAAACCCCACACAAATAGGACGGAGGGATGGGGCAGCCCAGGACAGAACTTTCTTTTGATGAGACCTTGGATTCTATGTCATGTTTTAATCCACCCGGCATTTGGTTTCACTTCATGCCCTGTGAAATAACTTAGCCTCCCTCCATTTTCCCAGCTTACTCTTCTGAAGTTTTATGCAGGATTTCTCTTTTCACTCTAAAAGTTAAAACAAATTAAGCCCATTTTGCTGTCCTTTCATTTTTTAATTGTTGTAAAACACACATAACGTAAAGTTTACCACCTTCACCATTTTCAGTGTGCAGTTCAGTGGTATTCAATACGTTCACATTGTTGTACAGCCATCACCACCGTCATCTCCAAAACTTTTTCATCATCTCAAACAGAAACTCCGTTCCCATTAAACGATAACTTCCCACTCCCCCCCAGCCCCCCCGCCGCTGGCAACCGCCATTCTGCTTTCTGTCTACGTGGATTTGACTCCCCCAGGTACCTCATGTAAGTGGAACCATACAGTGTTTGCCCTTTTATGACTGACTTATTTCACTCAACACAATGAAATGTAACCTCGTGGTTCATCCACGTTGTGGGCGTGTCAGGATTTCCTTCCTGTTTAAGGCTGAATAACATTCCACTGTGTGGATGGACCACATTTTGCTTATCCAGGCATCCGTCGATGGACACCTGGGCTGCTTTCATCCTTTGGCGGTTGTCAACGATGCTGCTATAAACAAGGGCCTACAAAGTCTGTTGCAGTTTGCTGCCCTTTCGTACAGCTGCCCAGACTGAGATAGTTAGAAGTGAGCAGCGCATCACAGAAGACTGTCAGTTTACTGTTGCAATGTCATTGCCCAAACCCATCTGAAGCTTGGGCCCAGGGGTCTTCCTTTGGGCCCAGGGGCCCAGGGAAGTGGTCTCAGCAGCTTCCAAGGCCTCCCTTCCTTTCCAGTACCACCCCCCACATGATAACCATCCCCCACCACAGGCCCAGCCATCGCAAAACACAGACCCCAACCTTCGCACACAACCCAGCTCTCACACACACCTACCACTCACACACATCAACTCTCACACACACCCACCTCTCACACACACTTAACTCACACACAACCCAACTCTCACACGCACCAGCTCACACACACCCGACGCTCACATAACCCAACTCTCACACACATCCACCTCTCACACACACCAACTCTCACACACACCAACTCTCACACGTAACCCACCTCTCACACACAGCCCAGATCTACCAGAGGCCCCATTGTCTCTGGGGACTTCATGGAGCTGCCTCCCACCTGCACACCAGAATTGCAGCACTGCCCAGCCTTGGGGCATCATTCCTGGGGTCCTAGGATTTCCATCCCTGTCCCCAGCCCTCTCTAAACTGAATACTTTTGAAGACAAAACGCCTCCTGCCTCTTTCTTGTGGACAAGGGCAGCTCCACGTCTCCTGGACCCAAAGCCCTGCTCTTTCCTCGGACATCGGAAGTAGAGAAAATATATCCCAGTAAATCATCCTGCGCCATGAAGTGTTTTGTGTCCTCTCTAACTCTGGCCTCTTTGGTTCTATTTTTATTACAGTAAGTTCACTTTGCCTCCAAAGGGAGGAATCGATTAGAAAAGCACATTTTAAATATCCTCATAAGATTCTCCTGCCGTCCTTGAGACACAGATGACACAGAAAGAATATGGAGAGAACTTTTAAGGAAGGAAAATGTGTCTAGAAGCTACTCTGTGAGTTGGACAAAAACAAGCTGTGCAAGTCTCATTCACAACGGTAGCCCCAGAGAAGACAGCTGGTATATAGTTGGTGCTCAATAAATAATTGCTGGATGAGTAAAGGAATGAATGTTGGAAGTCAATGAAAAGATGAAGGGAGAGAATGGGTGCCCCCTTGCACACCCACCTTCACCTTGAATCAGCCATGGCAAAGTGCTCAGCACAGGGAGCTTCAGGGAAAACAGGGACCAATCCAATGGCTCTTTGCTCCCAGCCCATCACAAGAGTGGGGGCCGAGGTGAAATTCACAGGCAGGGGACTCCGTGTGCACCTGCCCAGCTCACGGACCTTACCCAGCATTCCTCTACACGGCGGCCGTATGAAATGTAAGGACAAGTGCCATGAGAATCCCACACATTAGTCAGGAAGGGCAGTCAGTCTTCTTGGATCCTCTAACAGTGGGATGGAAGCCTGTGGTGACAAGAGCAGGAAGGGGAAGCAGATGTCAACCTGGACTTCATCCAGTCCCCTAGGGAGGTGGACTCCCAGCCCACCTCACAGTAGACAGCCCACCTTCACCCTTCATCCTCAAGCAAGTAAGCATCAGACGGTCAACGAGGGGAAAAGGATGCTTTCCTGTCTTCTTCAGGAAGACTGGAGAAGAAAAGGCCTTCTGCTGACATCTGTGCATTGACTGGCTTTGCCAAGCCTATGGATGGTGACAGCCACAGATTTGGACAAGATGCACAGGACAAAATGACCTAGACTGCAGAAACCAGGCCTTCTTCTCGGCAAGGTGCTAAGAAAGGAGATCAAGAGACCAATGAAGTTGCTGTGAAGAAACATGACCAGAAACCACAGAAAAGAAATATTCCAGGCCATCTTCATTGGATGGGCTTTTTTCTGCGACATGCCCGCAGTTTTTGTCATTTGAACCAGTGCAGTTAGCTGTATCTCAAAAGACTTGGCTCTAGATCCAGTAGAGCCAGGTCTTGATACAGGAACTTGATACTTGATACTTGAATTTGATACAGGAAGACTGGAAACCATCCTAGCAGGAACCAAAAGGACAGGTAACCTATGAGGAGTACAAAGTTACTGGCACCTCTTCAAGAAACGGTTGCTCTCATTTTGTTTAAAACACTAGGGCAGGGACTTCCCTGGTAGCACAGTGGTTAAGAATCTGCCTGCCTATGCAAGGGACACATGTTCAATCCCTGGTCTGGGAAGAGCCCACATGCCATGGAGCAACTAAGTCCGTGCACCACAACGAAGAGGAGACCCTGCTCGCTGCAACTAGAGAAAAGCCCAAGAGCAGCAACAAAGACCCAATGCAGCAATAAAAAACTGAAAAAACAAAAAGAAAATCCCAAAAGAAAAACAAAACCAAAATCAAAAAACACTAGGGCAACTGCAGAAATAATTACATGCAGGAAAGATACTACTCCCCACTTTAAGTGACCTCTTCTCAGCAACTGAGACCCAGGAAAGTCTGTCATTAAGGCCCATAAAGAAAAGAAGGTGTCTCAACATTGAGGTTTTGTGGTGAGCGGAGATGTGAAGCCTCCCTAGAGTTTGTTCATTCTGTCTCACCCAGATATTTTATCCCAACATGGCTGTGGTCTGGTCTTCAAACAAGTTGAAAGATAAGCAAATACCCTTCCTGCCAGGTTACCTCTGACTGCCCTCAGCAACCAGGGTGTTTTGTGAATGCCAGCAGCATAGCAGAAAGCCACAATTCACCCGCATTCAACCACAGAACCTCATCTAGAATAAACCATAACTGGGGAAGAAGATCCCACCCAAACAACAAAATCAAATTTGATTAAAAGGTGATACAGCCAGCGTCTTTCAGCCACTGATCTTTTTGATGTGGGAAATGTGAGAGTTAAGGAAATCAGATGCGTAATTCAAACCACTATAAAACACAACCAGGCATCACAGATGATGACTTTCCATCAGAAACAATCCCTTTGAAATGTATTGATAGATTAAATATGCACTGTTTAACTGAGTATCCCTAGACACATGTAGCTATTTAATTTAATTTTTAGTTAATTAAAATGAAATAAAATTTAAAATTCAGCTCCTCGGTCACGCTAACCACACATCAAGTGATCAATGGCCACATGCGGTTAGAGGCCGCCATATTGAACAGCACAGATACAAAATATTTCCATCTTCCCAGGGAGTGTTATTGGACAGCACGGAACTAAATACTAAGAAAGGGAGAAGGAAAGGAGTTTTAAAAAGAAATAAAAGGGTTTGTTCTGTTTTGTTTTGTTTTGAATCAGAAACTTAACTATCTACTGGGTACCTCTCTCAGAGCTTCCTGAAGGCGTACTCAAACACAACAATCACATGGACTTGACATGTGACTCTAGGACTACACAAGCCAATGTTCTTCCACAAAAAGGTAGTAATAGTACATGTGCCATGGTAATTATTTGTGTGATTTCATAGCTTTTTGAATAGACTGAGGGACTTCCCTGGTGGCACAGTGGTTGGGAATCTGCCTGCCAATGCAGGAGACACAGGTTCGAGCCCTGGTCTGGGAAGATCCCACGTGCCGCAGAGCAGCTAGGCCCGTGCACCACAACTGCTAAACCTGTGCCCTAGAGCCTGCGAGCCACAACTACTGAAGCCCACACACCTAGAGCCCGTGCTCCACAATGGGAGAGGCCACTGCAATGAGACGCCTGAGCACGGCAATAAAGAGTAACCCCTGCTCACCACAACCAAAGGAAGCCCACACGCAGCAGCAAAGACCCAACACAGCCAATAAAAATAAATAAATAAATAAATAAATAATAAATAGACTGAGAACAACGCTTTCAACAAAAGGTTGGAGTTTTCACTCTCGTTTTGGTAATGTGTTCTCCATACTATCATCTTTTTATTTTTTGCTATGAAAAACTAAAACGATGAAAGCTTTTAAGTTACTCATTATAGCTCATTTTTTTGCAAACATTATTACTGTATTTTAATTTTTTAATGCCATTTACCCAAATTTTTCATACTAAAAATTCATTTCTAAAGGAATACTTTTCCCTTGTATTGAAAAAAAAGAATTTGTTTCCATTTGGATCTTTTCACCAGGTAAGTTTTCTCTCCCTGGAGTTCCCAGAATAAAACAAAGATCAAGTCATGTAAAATGGAACTGAATCTGCTTTAGTCATTTGGCCCAGGATGGCCGAGGAAGTAGGTGACAAGCTCAACTTTGTTTATCCCATTGGCTTTTCATGTTTTGTGGTCCAAACTTTCATGATTTCCAGCAATCCACCCAATTTTCCCTCTGTTCATGGTTAATGAGATGACAGGAAAAAGGTAGGTTTTGAAGTCAAATACCATGAATAAGCTCTACGGTTTTGAGCAAATTACTGATTCACACAGAGCCTGTTTATTCATCTGAAAATGAGGTTAATAATAGAAACATCACAGGCTTATTGTAAGCATTAAATGAGTCAACGTGTGGAAAGCACCTAACCTAGTCCTCAGCACAGAGTAATTAACCTATATTAGCATTAGGATTATTATTATTGTTGTCTTTCTTTCTATGGCATTGCTTTTAATATGTACTGTATTCCTGAAAGTGACCTTCTTTAGCTCGGTCTTGAAAATCCCTCCTCTGATCTGCCCAGTGAGCATCCTAGCTGGGCACACAATCCAATGGTCCAAGGTCCCTCCCAAACTCAGTTTCAGGCCTGTGGAACTGAGTCCAGTCCAGACATTGAGACAAAAGAACATCAAGAGAAAAGTAGATTCTTTGAGATAGGGAATAAATATAGACAAACTTCTGTAAGTTTCATTAAAGAAAAGAGAGAAAGCGTAAATAAAAAAAATTAGGAATGAAAGTAGAAATAGAAATATAGATGTATAAATTTAAAAGATAGAGAATTATGAACAATTTTTGCCAATAATTTGAGAACTTAACTGAAATACATAAATATCTAGAAAAACACTAATTGTCAAAAATGAATATAGAAGAAATAGAAAACCTGAATGGTCTTATACATATTTACTAAATTTAATCACTAATTTAAATTCTTTCCTCATTTGGATAATAAGTACATGGGGTTTATGATACTATTCTCTCCACTTCTTATGATGGAAAATTTCAAGTATATACAAAAGTAAAATTAATAATAATAATGCTTTCCCACACAGAAATCTTTTTGCAGGTAAGTTCTATCAAAACTTCAAGGAAGAGGAATTCTAATCTCTCATAAAATTTTTCAGATACTAGCAAAAGAGGAAACAGCACAACTCATTTTTTATCCTGATAAAATCTTGAAGCCAAAAGCAGATGGGGGTAAGATTAGAAAGGAAATTTTAGGCCAGAGGAGCTACCCTGGGAACCGGCGTGTGTCCATGCAGAGGTTGAACTCCATGGTGAACTTGCCCTTCAACTAAAAAAAAGCCATATTTTACATTAAAAGCTTTATCATCCTTCACCTTTTACATCGTGATTTATTGTAATTAAACTCCAATCCTTTCATTAACTCCTGATAAATCCACACACTTGCAGGGTTGTGTTGTGGACAAAGTGAGGAATAAAGCCTGTCCTGCACCCACCACCCTGGCTCCCAGAGACCCAGAGAACACAAAAGGGGCCTCTAGCCTGTTTGTTCCAGGTGGAAATCAGAAGCAGAGTGAGTGGTAAGGATGTAGATGACTCCTAGTGGCTTTGCTGCTGCTCAGGTCCCATCTCCAGGTGACTATTCAAAGAAATGATTTGAACAAATCTTATGAATCAGCCAGGTACACCCCATAGCAGCCCCAAAGCCACAACTCAGGACAGGCAGATGCCTTTCCCCTCCCCCTCTCATCAGACCAGAAGCCCATTCCTCACTGCCCCTCCCCCAAAGGCATTACATCAGAAACATCAGAGTTTGAGCTCTCAACTACTTCAACTCCTCTGTGTCTCCTGTTGGCAGTGTGACTTCATTCCTATCCTTAGCCCAACTATACACTATCTTGCTAAGTGAGACCAGTTTTAGTAACTTCAGGAACTAACATATTCTTGCAGTCAGCAATTTCCCATTTTCCAAGGCTAGATCATTTCAAACAGAACCATATAAGCTGGAATGGGCATGAGGTGTTTAAGGGGCTGTGAGATTATCAGGCTGATTGATGTAGGGAGTAATTTTGGGAGTACTGAAAGGTAAGTTTAACTATACCAAGCTAGACCAAGATGAGGGTGGTTTTACTTGTTTGAATAGGCTGAGGGGTTTTCCAGCACTTTTTAAGCAACAGTGCAAGTTTGATGAATGAAATTTTATGTAGGTCTTCAATACATAAAATTGATCAAATCAGAGCTGGTCTTCTTATCGTTGAAGGATGGAGATTCAGAGATTCACCCACTTGACCTTCTCTTATCCTCTGAGACCACCCCCCCCCCCCCCCCCCGCCAAGACCCTAGACCCCAGCCCTCAGCGCTGTGGGCCCTGGGCACACAACTCAAAACCCACTGCCACGGGCCCTAAATGTCCACTTAAAACATTCGTCATGGAGTCATGCTTAATTTGGAAGCAGGAGGTTTATGTAAACCAAACCTTTCCTTTTAACAAGGAGAAAACAGTGGGAAGAAAGGTCTTCCTGACTTGTCTGAAGTTCACAGCTACACAGTGGCAGAGGCAAACATAGCGCATGTGCAACTTGACTCCTACCTCCTCCTAGTTCTAGCACATCCCACTGATGCAATTAATTGGAATTGAAATTTCTGAACTTGCATCCACGAATGACACCTATATTATTAACTATCCCTGTACTTGAATGATATGTGCACATACTTCTGCATGGTTCTAAGGATATGTGTAGAGAAGTCCTTGCTAGACTGTGGATGAAGCTTGTGGAGACGGCTGGACCACCCACACACATGTCATCCACTAAGTATCGTGGGGGCTGGAAGCCTCCTGGAAATTACTTTAATATCTGTTGAAATTAGGGGCAGGAAGAAGAAGGTCAAGTAAGGAGAATCAACAGAAGGTAGGAATAGGAGAGACTGTGAGGTTCCCTGGGAAAAAGCAACCATGCTGGATAAAGGGATGGACCTCATGGGCCAATTTCACCAACAGGACCTAAGGGATAGAGGGGAATGGTGATTCCAGGTGTGACAAATACCCCTGCTTAGATGCTGCCCCAAACTCATCCGCACTTACAGTGCATACATGACTTGGGAAAGAAAAGGGGTATGGAATACAAACACTTAAGAAAACTGTAAGTCCTGGAAGAGCCAGCACCCAGCATCTCCGCAGAAGGACCCCCTCCAGAAAACAGAGGTTGGAAAGGTGTTCATTACCAGCAAGAGGGGGGTGAGTCTCAGGACATGACAAGACCAGGAGGCAACTGACACTGTCTTCTTCCCCCACTCCTATTCTCTACCTCCCACCTGCAAGCAAGTGTCGGCAGTCTAAAGGAATCTTAGCGCTCCAGCAGACTTGGAGTTCCAAATGTAAGCTCTCTTTGCAAGTCCAGTATACAAAACTACAGAAAACAACACTAATAGGCCCTTCTTGTGTCCCATGACAGTGCCTGGGACCAATCACCGTGGTAGGAAGGATGAGGTACCATGAGTGGCACGCACCGAAGTCAGAGGTCCATAGGCCAGCCAGCCCCCCACAAGTGCACATGATGGGGAAGGAAAAGCAGGACCCCAAAGGTGGAGAGAAGTGCTGTTGTTGGAGGGATGGGTGCTAAACAGACAAAAACAGCAGATATCTACCAAGACTCTTAGCTTGAGAAATTTCTAGACCACTACCTCAAGATCAAAAATTAAAGGCTGGAATAAGCTGAAGTTATTTTAGAGAGGAGTATCTGAAAAAGAAGATGCAAAGATGAGAATTTAAGAAGGTAACTGTCTCATCCGAGGGGATGATAAAGAAAAAGATAAGGAGCTGAGACAACCAAAGACAGAAGTGCAGGAATGAAGATAAAAGGAATAATCTAAAGAATAATCAAAGTTACCATGTGGTCTCACCTCCTAGAGTTACATACATTGTTTCATCTTATTCTCCTAACAGCCCTGAGCTACAGAGAATCATGGGGGGCAGGCCCCCATGAGAGCTGAGAAATCTGAGTTTCACAAGGTCAAATAAACCAAGGGCATTCATCTGGTGATATGGCAGAACTGGACATCAAACCTAGGTCTGAGGACCCAAAACCTCTCCCACCACCTTTCACGTCTCTCTGCTCCCTCACGCCCACCATCAGCACCCTCCCACACCGCACTGTGTCCCTGCAGAGCCTGCGTGGGCTCTTAAGGGGATACCAGGCAGGAGGGAGGACTTCCCCATGGGGACATGAGCATCATCTGGGAAGTGATGCCTTGGCCATTAAATGAGGCATGAAGGCCAAAAAACAAAAACAAAAACAAAATCTGTATGGTTTTAAAGCCAGATCATAAGGATTTGGGAGCTGGTGCAAACATTTTTGAAAATACAATAATAGTCATGTTAGAGGCTAATGAATAAGGATTCAGTCACTACTGAGGGTGTAACCAGAAGGAAGAAAAGAGAGTTGGGAAAGCAGGAAGCGAGTCTCAGACATTAACACTGAAAGCATCTCTGGGTCCCTGTTATGCTGCATCTTCTGGGTCCTCATCCAGAGATTTGGATTCTTTGGGTCTAAGGTGAAGCCCAATAGCCTCAACAAGCACCAGGGATTCTGAGGCAGAACAGCGTTCAGAAACACTGGTGAGAAACCAAGGAAGACTAAGGATAGCAGAGTGTTAAAAAAAAAAAATGGGAGAAAGATGTACGTGTTCTAGTGCTGTGAGAACTGGAAGAGAGGAAAGAGAACATGTCCAAGGCCACTGCTAAATTCACTTACAGATGAAGATGGATGTAGTCTTTACCCCAGAGAGAGAATATTCTAGAAGAGCCAGGCAACTGATAAAGGGAGGGGGAAAGGGGAGATGCCTCCTGCATCACTAAGTGGCAAAGGACCAAACCTAAGCTAAGGCTTAAAATAATTATTAATACTTGATCTAAGGTTATAAAAGAATAAGGAAAGAAAATAAGAGGAAAGAATGCACTAAGTCAACGTTATTGATTTACACTCTGAAAGAAATGCCAGAACTATTATTTAGATGTCAAAATAACTCTGAGAAGAGTACAAGGCTGTTTTGATCATTTGAAACCAAATACCTGCCTTCTTTGAGATGGGGCTTTCAGACACAGAGCCTCCTTAAATACCACTGCGATGCTCTGAGCAGATCACATTTCCCCTTCAAAGGTTATACCACGTTAAATTATACGCAATTTCAAAAAGAACAAGTCGCTGTCCTACTTTGAGTCCCCTTCTCTTAAAAGCATGTTTTGACTAAGATTAATTTATAGCCCAAGGAGATTTGGGGAAAGGAAAAAGCCTTGAAATTGCAAGTAAAAATAACTATGAATTCCAGTCGCTTCTTAAATATCAAGTGACATTGTTTTGGGAATAGGACCAGAATTGTAAGGAGCTACAGGTAAATGGGCTGACTGTGGGATTTGCAGTATCCAGCAGACACTTGAAGGCAAAAATTCTAGCTGGATGGCATGGTCAGGGAGTAACCTTAATGGGAAAACTAACGTGGGGCCATCTGCTCATCAAACGGAAGTGAGAGCATAGGGAAAGGAAGAGCAGATGCTTATGTACCTCACAGGAGTGTTCTGAGGCTCACTCATGAATGCTCCTGGAGCCCTGGCTTCTGAAGACGGTTCGTGGCGTGGATTCTCCTTTTGGTTTCTATAAAGCATGCTCGAGTTCCATGGACAAGTGCACCGTGAGCACACCTACCAAAACAGCCACAGTCAGGCTCATCTATTTCTACACTAAATAAGACCCTTTATTTACTTAAAAAGATTTTTCCATATTAATTTATCATTTGTGTTTCCTTTTCTCAAAAAAAAAAAAAGGAAAGCATCTCCCTGTGCTTTTTTGTGTGTTTTCTTTCTCTCCGGGCATATATCTGGAGAAAACCATAATTCCAAAAGATACATGCACCCCAATGTTCATTGCAGTACTAGTCACAATAGCCAAGACATGGGAGCAACCTAAATGTCCATTGAAAGATGAATGGATAAAGAAGATGTGGTACATATATACAATGGAATACTACTCAGCCATAAAAAAAGAATTCAGTTTTGCCATTTGCAGCATCATGAATGAACTTGAAGGACATTAGGCTAAGTGAAGTGTCAGACAGAGAAAGACAAATGCTATAGGATATCACTTATATGTGGAATCTAAGAAAAAAGGTACAAATATACAAATTAACTTATTTACAAAACAGAAATAGACCCACAGACATGGAAAACAAACTAGAGGTTACCAAAGGGGAAAGGGAGAGAGGGATAAATTAGGAGTTTGTGATTAACATATACACACTACTGTATATAAAATAGATAACCAACAAGGATCTACTGTATAGCACAGGAAACTATACTCAGTAGTTTGTAAAAACCTATAAGGGAAAAGAATCTGAAAAACACACACACACACTGAATCACTTTGCTATATACCTGAAACAAATACAACATTGTAAATCAACTATACTTCAATTTCAGAAAAAACAAACACCTCCTTGTGTATTTTCTTTGTACATGTTAGAATCTCTTCATCACTCACTTACATAACACTCATTCTACGAAATCAATGAAACTCATTATTAAGTGAAGGGACCCCAGGAGAGCCTACACAGCAGGTAGAACTAGGGCTCATTCACTCACCAAAGGAAGAAAAACTTCTTATACTTCTCAGTTTTTGCATATAGTCACTTTGCTTTTCTATTTTCCAGCATTTTTTTTATTATTCTTCAGATGCAAATTACTGAAAGGAAAAGATGTTTTCAGTGGGATAGGGGATTAAGTACATGCATTGTGGCTTGATATGTTGGAGGATATCCTGAGTCCTGGCCCAACACTTATTTCCTTAAAAAGAGGATCTATTGGCCTGCTGGGCTGCCATAACAAAATCCCATAGCTAAATGGCCTAAACAATAGACATTTATCTTCTCACAGTTCTGGGGACTGGGAGTCCAAGATCATCGTGTCAGTAGGTTTGGTTTTTTCCGAGGCCTCTCTCCTTGGCTTGCAGACAGCCGTCTTCTCACTGTGTTCTCACATGGCCTTTCCCTGTACGCACATCCCTGGTGTCTTTACCTCCTCTTAGGAAGCCAGTCCAATCGGAATAGAGCCCACCCTCATGGCTTTATTGTATTAGTGGAGTTTTCCAGAGAAACAGAACCAATAGGACAGGAGAAGAGACTTACTATAGGAATCAGCTCATAAGGTTATGGAAGCCAAGAAGTCCCACAATCTGCTGTCTGCAAGCTGGAGAACCAGGAAAGCCAGTGGTATAACTCAGGTGAGTTCAAAGACCTGAGAATCAAGTGCTGGTGATGTAAGTCCTGATCTGAGTCCAAAAGCCAGAGAACCAAGAGTGCCAATGTCTGAGGTCAGGAGACGATGAATGTCTCAGCTCAAGCAGCAAGTGAATTCACCCTTCCTCTGTCTTTTAATTCTGTTTAGGCCCTCAATGAATTGGATGATGTCCACCCACACTGGGGAGGCCCATCTGGTTTTCAGAGTTCACCATTCAATGCTAGTCTCCTCTAGAACACTCTCAGACACATCCAGAAAGAATGTTTTACCAACCATCGCAGTATCCCTTCACCCAGTCAAGCTGACATATAAAATTAACCATCACATTCATTTAACCTTAATTATCTCCTTAAAGGTCCTATCTCCACATACAGTCACACTGAAGGTTAGAGCTTCAACATATGAATTTGTGGGAACACAATGCAGACCATAACAGAGGATATACCAGAAACATTATCAGAATCAACCATTAAAACACTGTAGAATAATGGAGAAGTTTAAGGTATTACTCTCTTTTAACTTGACCCATAAAACTATCGATATGCAAATACCATGGGTTAAACCATACTCCTGAAGTAAATCAACTCTCTATCTATAACTATATCTATCTATAGATAGATAGAAATAGATGATAGATAGATAGATAGATAGATAGATAGATAGATAGATAGATAGATAGATAGATAGATAGATAGATGATAGATGATAGATAGATAGATAGATAGATGATAGATAGATAGATAGATAGATAGATGATAGATAGATAGATAGATAGATAGATAGATAGATAGATAGATGATAGATAGATAGATAGATAGATAGATAGATAGATAGATAATAGATAGATACATAGATACATAGACGATAGATAGCATAAAAGCACTGCATTTATGGGAAGTAAGCTCTATTCCTAACCTCTATTTTTTAATACAATTTAAAGGAGCTTCCCCTCCACCAGAAACCCTTGGACATTCATTTCAGATGCAAATGATAAGTCAAAATACATATCTTAGAAACCATATGTATTTAGCTTCTGATGGCAAAAAAATGTGGGTACAGCATTTAATACATAAGAGACAAGGGCTTTTCACTCAATGTCCTTATGATCTGAAAAACTGCTATTGTTAAATTTAGTAGCTGTTATTATCTCAATAAGCACTGAGACACAATCCAGAAGGCACTTAATCCAAGATCATAAAATCTATGCAAATCATCAAATGTGACTAGCCAATAAGGGAGTTACAGCTTCCGGCACTGAATCACTATTGGCCTGTGGTGCTCTTATTTTTCTTCATCAAGATGCATGACCCTACAACTCCCTGAGGACTGATAAATACCTGTGCTGCAAATGAGATAACATAGCCAAGGAGCAGTTTATAACATGGGATCATTGAAAGGAGGTGTAAGGTCCTGGAAACAGCCTTGGGTTGCACTAAACAGCATCTTAGAGCACATTTAACCAAAACCTACAGAGAGATTTTTCTGAACCTCAGAGTTACCCACCTGTTTTGGCAGCTCATGACATTTCTACCAGCTGCCCCACATCTGACATCACCAAAGTAAAACTGTGCCAGTGCCTTCTTAGCCTGATCAATACTGTTAGCTTAAATTTCCCATTTATCTTCTCATTCTTTATCATTTTCTCCCTGTTTCCAGCATTGGATTACTTTCCCTTAAGCCCCAAATCCATGCTACTTTGTATGACTAAATCTTCATGCAATATGTCTGAACTTCCAAGGAAGTTTTCTTCCAACTTTGCTGGTGCTGGAGAGTTAGGGTGATGAAGATCTACTAATAATTATTAGCAAAATGGGATGGTAGGGGGAAAAAGGTACAGTCGTGAGGAAAACACAAGAAGGAATAACCCATAGAACAGATTTCTTTGTAGTTTAGATATTTGTTGATTTATGACATATTTTACCATAAGGTATCTGATTCAAGACAAATATGACTGATAATGCCATCACAATTGGGGAAACCCTCACTTTTGACACTTCCTCTAAAGTGGGAAGAAGCATGGCCAAATTCTTTCTGTCAATGACACCCAAGCTCTGAAGAGCTTCCACAGATAGGACCTATCCTGTCCAATTTCTTTCCTGATTGTTGTTCCCAAATTATTAACCCCCCCCCCAAAAAAAAGCATAGTATAGGTCAGGACCTACATTGTCCTATTGCTATAAAATAGTAAATTGTAATTTACTTCAGTAAGGAATATGTAGAGTGAGCAGTACAAAACACTATATTACATTAAATTGTCAAGAGGAAACCATGCTCACTTGATTTAGAGTAAAGACAGCCTTAAAGGTTCCCTCAGCTTGACTTAAGTTTAGACAATGTTATTCTTCATCTAGGGTCTGACCTTCTATTACTTAGAGCATTTTGTAGAAAACTTGTCATCGTAAATTCTTTCTCTGCCACTTAGAGATATATATTATCTTTCTTAAAGCCTCTCGCTAATTTTACCACCCAGGGATGTCTTTCTCAAGGACCTGGGAGCCAATCCCTTAAAATGCAATCATCAAGGAAGATAGTCCCCTACCTTCTCTGTTGGGAGGAGAGAGCCCAATCTGATGGTCTTAATCACAAAGATAAACATTTGCAAACTCAGGAAATAACTCAATGTGCTCAATACATTCCATTGATCAGCCTCACCACTAACATCCTCCAGTATTTTTCCACTAGCTCATCCCAGCCCTTAAAACACCCTCTGCCCTTTGTTGCAGTAGAGTTGAGTTCACACTTAGTTCTAGTCTCTCTCCACTATTGCAATAGCCTTGAATAAAGTCTCCCTTGCCTGTTTAACTTTGTGCACTGCAAGTTTGGCTTTGACAAGGGTTTGTCATTTCTATAACTCTGCTCTTCATGGAAAAAAGGCAAAAGCTCCTTTTCTTTCAGCTTCAAAGAGTTATTTATTTCACAATTAACAAAGCATCCATAATTTCTTTAGAGTATAATGTCTATAAGACATTTGCTACAAATTGCTGGTAAGCTGTGTGAGAAGTACACACATATTTGTTTATAGGGATCTCTGCTGATATCCTTCATCATCATCATTATCCTATGAATACTTACTGGATTTTGACCAGAAAGTGTCCCTGGCCCTAGAGATGCACTGGGAAGCATGCCGACACTATCCCAGCCTGCAGGAAGCTTTAGTCCAGCATCAGTGTTACAAGGGTAGCCATTTGCAAAGCATTAATATGCTTTTCTCTTTTGCTTTTCTCTTTGCTCTGATCTTTGGAAACATCCCTCAGCTTGGAAGGGGAAATGAGAATTAAATAAGGGAAGCAAAGATATAGACCATGGTAATATTCGCCTTCATGCACCAAAAATAATGATTTTGCAGCAAAAGATGGATTTTAAGTCTGGGCTGCTGACCAGAGAAAGGATGCCCAGCTTTCCTTTTCTCCCCTTTAGTGTATTGAGAGCTAGGCCTGGAGGACTAAACCATGGAGTGTTCATACAGGAGGCCTAGACAGGACCTGCCCCTTCTGGCACTGGGTGAAGTATGTGAGGAGAAGGGGACCCAGAGGCAGGAGGTCAGGACAAGTGCCTCCGTCCATTCTGGCTGCTGTAACAAAAATACCATAGATTGAGTGGCTTAGGCAGCAAACATCTAATGCTCACTTCCCAGTTCTAGAGGCTGGGAACTCTGAGATCAGGGAGCCAGCCTAATCAGTTTCTGGTGAGAGATCTCTTCCATCCATTTTTGTGTTGTGTCCTCACGTAGCAGAGGGAGAGAGAGGACGCTCTGGTCTCTTCCTCTTACAAGGGCACCAATCCCATTATGGGGGCTCCACTCTCAGGACATCATCTAAACCTAGCCACTTCCCAAAGGCCCAAAGCCATCACACTGGGGGGTAAGGTTTCAACATATGAATTTGCAGGGAGACACACACACACAGTCCAAACCTACAAGCCAACAGGTGCACTATTGTTCAAGCAAGGATACCCAGGACGGAGCATTCCGGCCTCACTACGTGTGTCAGGTGATGAAGGAGCCACCTCACAGGCTGCCCCATATTCCAATCCAGGGCCCAGATACACCCTGCAAAATTTGGCAACACAAAAAGCATGGTCATTCTGAAGGATGCCTTGAAGATCAGCTGTCCTAAGCCACACAGATCCCCAGCCTGGGACCAGTTAGAGAGTCAGGCTCAGGGATTTGCAGGCAGCAAAAGCCAGAAAGATAGCAGATGTGTCCCAGAGGTACTGCCTGGGCCCAAAGAACAGACTGCTGTTCACCAGTTACAGGCAGGAGAACCACCACAGAGGGTAGAATTATAAACATAAAACACTTCCCGCCCCGCCCCCCCCTCCCCCCCACCAAAGCCGTTTTAGGGGAAAAAAACAAGGGAGGCTATTGGAGCAAATTCACTCCAGTCTATTGCCTAAAGGAGCTATTTAAACTCAACTAAGGCCTTTTAAGTTAAATTGGATGAGAAAAATATTTAAACTGAACAGGACTAAAAGCCAAGTTCTACCCAATAACCCATGGGGTGGGCTCACAGAGGATGAGGTCATGCAGCCAAAATCAAGGCATCACATTTTCTCTGCAGCAAAATTGATGTCCCTGCACAACAGCCAGACCTGGCTGCACACAGAGGTACATTTCATTCTTCTGACAGCCCTCAGACATCAGTGCTCTGCTTGGCCACATTCACAGATGAGGAAGGGCAGGCACAGGATGGATACAAACTTTCCATGGTCACAGAACTAGTGAGTGGTACATCAGGACCCAAACCCAGGTCAAGGCTGGGACCCGGTCTAGAACCCATGCTTGTAACCCATACCCCACACAGCCCCTGATCAGAGTACAGTTAAGCAAAAAGCCCAGATAATCAGGAGCCCATTAAAGCAAAAGGAAGATACCATATGAAGCTTTCATATCAAAGCATCAAGCAAAAGTGTTCTACCAGCCAGCAAAGCCAAGTGACTTCAACGTGCCTCATGCCAGGTGACACAATCCACCCTCAAAACTAAAAAACAGGGGCTTCCCTCATGGTGCAGTGATTGAGAATCCACCTGCCGATGCAGGGGACATGGGTTCAATCCCTCTCTGGGAAGATTCCACATGCCACAAAACAACTAAGCCCGTGCACCACAACACTGAGCCCATGCACCTAGAGTCCATGTTTCTCAAAAACAGAAGCCACAACCACAATGAGAAGCCCTCGCACTGCAACGAAGAGGAGCCCCCACTCACTGCAACTAGAGAAAGCTCGTGTGCAGCAACAAAGACCCAATGCAGCCAAAAAAATATATTAACAAACAACTAAAAAACAAAAAATGAAAACAACAGAGCAGCAACAATAATTAAACATGAGAACAATTAAAGAGAAAAGGAAAGCTGGAAGAGGTTTCCTGTGAGAGTTGTATTTTTAGGGAAAGCAAGAGAAAAGAATGATTTTTCTTCCCATGACTGGATCAAACTCTGAGGTTTGAGTAAAGAAATGACCTTGAGCCATAGCAGAGAATAATAAAAGACAATTTCCAGTAAGTATGCTAGCACAAATTAATGATTTACTTTTTATTTTTAAACTCAATTCAGTAGAGATTTACACGCATTAGATTACAATGATTAACATTTGAAATTTGACCTTGAAATAATCTTTACATTGTAAATTCTTAATGATCAAAACAATGTTCTCAGTGATTAAAACATATTAGTAATTAATTATTAAAGGAGAATAATTGCAAATACACATTCCTAAAATCTCCAGGCTTTTAAACCATTTGTACAAATGACTGGACATTTTTTTACATTTACAAAAAAAAAAACCTCCATCTGATTCTCATTTTCATTGTCAATCCAACAAGAACAAAAATGGTACTTCTCTGCCTCTTCTTCTCTGTTGTCTGACAAACTAGAAGTATACACAACTACCCTTAGTCCCATCAAAGCCAAAGAAAGAAAATTGTCCCATAAAAATCTGTAACAAAGAAATAATCCCAAGAACTTACTTAAGTCAGGTTAATAAAAGGTCAGTAGTTTTGATGATCATTTGTCTTTAAAAAAATCACTTTGTAAAACAGTTTAATAATATAGAGTCAGGACACAGTCTTCAATGCTACACCTAACAACCAACCATGACTGATGCTCAAACTGGTAACAGGGCAAGTGGAACTACCTAGCAAACTGGATTCTCCTGAACAAGTTTTCCTGAGGAATAAGGTTTCAAGAAGTAATTATATCTCACTACATAGAGAAAAAAATTCACCAGATATTGGTCCTATGTCTTTTAAGCAATCTTTCCCAATGCCACAGCTTTCCTTAACTTGGATGCTCTCCCCTGGAATAGATTTCCTCTCGCTAGAAGGAATCCCCGAAGGTGTACACGTTAGCGCTGACTGTGGCTTCCACTGGCCAAAAACCAGGACATGGGCCTTTCCATGCACTGGCCTCCCCAGGGCTGATCACACCTGGCCAGCTCTCTTGGGGAAGAGGCAAACGCATCCCCTGCACTCTCCTTGTCTGTGGGGTCACGTCAGAAGTGACAGCGTTTGATGGGGTAAAACAGAAAGAAAGAAACAGTGATTTGCTGGGGCATTTGATCTATGTAACTTCCTGAGTTGTCCACCATCACTTTCAGTAATTTACTTTATATTGATCACTAACATATTTTTTCCAATATAAAGGAGTGATATTTGAAATGTTACCTAATTTTCTCCTGCTGAATAACAAATTATTACAAACTTAGTGACTTAAACTAACACAAATGTATCATCTCACAGCTTCTGTATGTAGTCCAAGATCCAGTACATTTTAACTGGGTGCTTTGCTCAGGGTTTCTGCTATGAACTAAATCTTTGTGTCACCCCAAAATTCACATATGGAAGCTCTAATCATCAATGTGATGGGAACTCTGGATGGTAATTAGGATTAGACGAGATCATGAGGGTGAGACCCCCACGACAGGATAAGTGCCTTGCAAGAAAAGGAAGAGACCAGAGCTCTCTCTTTCTCTTGAGTATACAGCAAGAAGGCAGCCACATGCAAACCAGGAAGAGGGTCCTTACCAGACACAAAATCCACCAGCACACTGATCTTGGGCTTCCGAGATCTTGAACAGTGAGAAATAAATGTTTGTTGTTTAAGCTACCCAGTCTGTGGTGTTTTTGTTACAGCAGCCTGAGCTAAGAGAGCCTCACAAGGCTGAAATCAACCTGTTAGCCAGGTTCATCCTCACATGGAGGTTCAGTGAAGGAAAGACCGACCTCTAAGCAACCTCGGGTCGTTGGCAGAATCCATTGCCTTAGGGCTATAGGACTGAGATCCTCATTTTCTTGCCAGCTGCCCACTGGGGACCACTCTCAGTTGCTAGAGACTACCCTCTCGCCCTTGCCATGTGGCCTCTCCACAGGTCCCCTCACACTTCAAATCTACCTCTTCAGGAAGGACGCAGTCCCTTTTGAGGGCTCGCCTGATTAAGTCAGGCCCACTCAAGATAATCCCTTTGGATTAGCTCAAAGTTAACTGATGTGGAGCCTTAATTATATATATTGCAAAATCCCTTTACTTTTATCATATAGCATAACCTAGTCTTGGTATTCACAGTCCTGGCAACACTTAAGAAGGGAAGGGGATTATATAGAGTATGTACACCGAGCAGCAGGAATCTGGGGCCATCTCATGATTCTATTGGTTTGGTTTCTCTGGAGAACCCTGACTAATACACTTAGTCATTGCATGAGTTACAATCTGGGCTCCACTGCATGTCTCTCCAAATTCAATTTGTCCTTTATATAACCCATTTGCATGCAAGGGGCAAAAATGGCAGCCCCTTGAGGGTTTTTTACTGGTCATGACAGCCTAAAGAGCCTTGGCAGAGCTATATTCCATATAACCTTGAGGTTGTACTTGATCTGTTTTACACAGAATCCAGTGACTGTCCAGTCCCTGTGAGGATACTTTTCTGCAGGCACCATATGTCTTTTCTTAGCCTGATGACATAGAAAGTGGAAGAAAATTTTAAAAACAGGGAATGCTCCTGCTGCAGAGGATACAATAATAACTAGCAGATAGATATTTTCAGCAGCAAATAACTGAAAACCTAACCAAAAAAGGGCCTAAACAATAATAAAGAAGTGTTACTTCACATAACAAGAGACCTGGAGAGAGAGAGATTCCAGGGTGGATTGTTCAGTTGCTCATAAAGAACATGGCTTCTTTCCTTTTTTATACTCTGCCATCCTCAGGGTGTTGACTTGGGATGACTCCCCTCATAGTCCCATGGAGGCTGCATAGATCCAGGCATCATGCAGAGATGACAACATCTAGGAGCACAAAGGGACTCTTGCTTCTCACTTGCCTCTTTCAACATTTTAGAATGGAAGCTGAAGAGTTCTACATTTTGCTGCAAAATACTTCATAAACTCTTCCAAAGAAAAGAAGAGGAAACACTTCCAAAGTCATTCTATGAGGTCAGTATTACTCCAGTACCAAAATCAGACAACAATATTACAAGAAAAGAAAACTATAGACCAACATCCCATATGAATCCAGATACAAAAATTCTCAACAAAACATTAGCAACATATAAAAAGTATTATGTTCCATCACAAGTGGGATTTATCGCAGGAATGTAAGGTTAGTTGATATGAAAATCACACCTTATTAAGAAAATAAAGGACAAAAACAACATGATTAGACATGGAAAAGGCATTTGGCAAACAACAATACCCTTTCATGATAAAAAACTGAATAAAGTAGGAATAGAAGGGAACTTTCTCAACCTTATAAAGGGCACCTGCAAAAATCCATAGCTAACATCATGCTTAATGGTGAAAGACTGAAAACTTTGCCACTAATAGCATGAACAAGATAAGAATCTCCCATTCTCACCACTTCTATTCAATGTTGTACTGGCGGTTCTAGCCATGGCAATTACACAAGAAAAAGAAATAAAAGGCATCCAGATTAGAAAGAAGTAAAACTTTCTCTTGCTGCAGCTCATAGATATAGAAAATCTTAAGAAATCCGCAAAATAAACTGAGTTAATAAAGAGTTCAGCAAGGCTGTAGGATACAAGATCAATATTAAAAAAATCAACTGTATTTCTATACAGGGCAATGAACAATTCAAAAATGAAAATAAGAAAGCAATTTCATTTAAAATAACTTCAAAAAGAATAAAATAGGTAGGAATAAATTTAACAAAAGAAGTGCAAGACATACACAATGGAAACTACAAAGCCTCATTGAAAGAAATTTTTCAAGATCTAAATAAATGGAAAGACATTTCATGTTCATAAATGTGGAAGACTTAACATAGTCACTATTGCCATGACAGTCAGTTTTATGTGTTAGCTTGGCCAGGCTATAGTCCCCAGTTATTCAATCAAACACTCATCAAGGTGTTGCTATAAAGGTATATTGTGGATATGGTTATTATCTATAAACAGCTGACTTTACATAAAGGAGATTATCTTAAATAATTTAGAAGGGCCTGATTCAATCAGTTGAAAGTTCTAATAGAACTGAAGTTTCCAAGTAGAAGATATTCCACCTGTGGCCTGCAATTTCCACTCATGTCCCAGAGTTCCAGTCTGACCTTTAAACACCCTGCTCTACAGATTTCAAAGTTGCTTAGCCAGCCGCCACAATTGCATGAGCCAATTTATTGCTGGGGTGGGGGGAAGAGGGGGAGTCTCCAATGAGTTCTGTTTGACTGATAGGACCCTAACTGATATAATGATTATGATTCCTCAAATTACCTATGGATTCAACACAATCCTGTTCAAAATCCTTGCCAGCTTTTTGCAGGAATTGACAAACTGATCCTAAAAATCATATGGAAATTCAAGGGACTCAGACTATCCAAAAAAAATAAAATCTTGAAAAAGAAAAACAAATTTGGAGGGCTAACATTTTCCAATTTCAAAATGTACTACAAAGGTACAGTAATCAGGATAGCATGATATTGGCATAAAGATGGACCTACAGATCGATAGAAAGGAATTGAGAGTCCAGAATTAGACCCATACACTTATGAGCAATGGCCTTCCAACAAGGTACCATGACAATTCAATGGGGAAAGAAGAGTCTTTTCAACAAATGGTGCTGAGACAATTAGATATTCATACACAAAAGAATGAAGCTGGGGGACTTCCCTGGCAGTCCTGTGGTTAAGACTCCTTGCTTCCACTGCACCGGGCCTCGGTTCAACCCCTGGTTGGGGAACTAAGATTCCGCATGCTGTGCAGCATGGCAATAAATAAATAAATAAATAAATAAATAAATAAATAAATAAGTAGAATGAAGCTGGACCTTTGCTTCACATCATATACAAAAATTAGTTCAAAATGAATCAAAGATCTAAATGTACAAGCAAAACTATAAAACCCTTAGAAGAAAAACATAGGTGTAAATCTTTGTGACCTGCAATTAGACAATGGTTTTTTGGATATGACACCAAGAGCACAAGCAATCAAAGAAAAAAAATAGATTGGACTTCATCAAAATCAAAAACTTTTGTGTTTCAAAAGACACTATCAGGTGCTCGCTTCGGCAGCACATATACTAAAATTGGAATGATACAGAGAAGATTAGCACGGCCCCTGCGCAAGGATGACACGCAAATTCATGAAGCGGTTCCATATTTAAAAAAAAAAAAAAAGACACTATCAGGAACGTGAAAATACACCCCATAGAATGGGAGAAGATATTTGCAAATCATATGTCTGCTAAGGGTCTAGTATACAGAATGTACAAAGAAGTCTTACAACTTAACAATGAAAAGCAAATAATCCAATTTAAAATAGGGCAAATGACTTGAATAGATATTTCTCTAAAGAAGTTACACACTGGTCAAGAAGAAACATGAAAATCTGCTCAACATCATAGTTACCAAAGAAATGCTAACAAAAAGTACAATTAGATACTATTTTACATTCACTGGGATAGCTATAATCAAAAAGAGAGACAAAACAAGTGTTGGTGAGGATGCAGAGAAAGTGCAACCCCCATACATTGCTGGTGGAAATTAAAATGATGCAGCCACTTTTGAAAACAGTTTGGCAATTCTTCAAAATTCCATTCCTACGTAAATACCCAAGAGAACTGAAAACACATGTTCACATAAAACCTTGTGTAGAAATGTTCATAACAGCAATATTCAAATAGCCCAAAAATGAAGGTAACCCAAATGTCCAACTGACGAATGAATAAACAAAATATGGTATATCCTTACGATGGAATATTCTTCCACATGCAAATTAATGAAGTACTGATACGTGCTAAAATATGAATGAACTTTGAAAACATTATTCTAAATAAAAGAAGCCACTCACAAAAGACCACCTATTATATGATTCCTATTATATGAAATGTCCAGAATAGGCAAATCCATAGAAACAGACTAGATTAGTGGTTACCAGGGGCTGAAGGGAGGGGAGGTGGGAAGTGACTGCCAATAGACCAGGCATTTCTTTTGAGGGTGATGAAAATGTTCTGGGATTACATAGTAGTGATAGTTACACAGCTTTGTGAATATACTAAAAAATGACTGAATTGGATACTTATAAAGGGTAAATTTTATATATAAAGCATATCTCAATTTTTAAAAGGACAGTGAGAATTTGAAGTCCCTAAGAGTGTTCCCCAAAGGATGTAAAGAGAAAGAGGGAGGGAAAGGAGGAGTCTGGGGGGGGGATGGTGGCAGGGGGTGACATGATGAGAAGCATGGGTTTCTCTGGGGGTAGGGTGCAGTGGGTGAGAAAAGTTTGTTTTACAGAGAACTTATGGAAAGGAATCAGGAATCAAAGATAAATGTCCAGGAGAAATCAGGAAGGGGCCTCAGGGAAGGAAGGAGGAGTGGAGAGGTTTAAGAGGAACTAAGAGGAAGAGAAGGCACTCCAAGGAAAGGAGAGGAAACTGGGGAGGGATTTAGTGGCCCAAAAGGCTCAGATTGAACAGAAAAAAACTTGTTTGAGGAAGAGAGTTCTTCTGGGCAAAAGAATGAGAGAAACATATTCTTCTTAGGAGCCACCATGAAGTATATTCTTGGATCCATCATTTAAAAGTCTTCCAGAAACTCTAGTAAAGATGGAAACACCTATTGGGACTGTGCTTCCTTAAACAGCACACCTCGGGCCAGAGATGTAAAAACAAAACTTCCCAGGAATATATTATATCTAAGCTATTATGAGTCCAAATTGATAGAATTTTACTGAAAAAGTCATTTAGAAACAGATTCTTTATTCACTGCTATTCTGAAAGGTGAGGAAATCAATCTCACTCACTAGATGTGTCAGATGAGCAAAATTACATGACAAGAAGTACAGATGAACTGACTCCCTGACAGACCTGAATGGAAATTCAACCCACTGCTTCCCCATCCTAAATTCCTTGTGTTTCAAAAAACTGTTTCTTTAAAATTGCTCAGTAAAATGCTGGACATGATTCCCCAAAGTCTCAAAGCCCACACATTCCACATCAATATAAAAAGATGTAAGATGCTAGCCTTTTTCTTTTTCTGTATTCAAAATATGGGATTTATGCTCTTGTAATTAGAGGATGTAAAAAAACCGTGATGCTATTCTGTAGTCAAGGCATCTATCATGAGTATTCACAATTTTGTGTGCGAGGATTTCTCATATTTGATAAATGACTTCATTACTGTGTACTACCGGTTATTTGCTTTTCAGATACATTACAATTGTTGGAAACATTCGTAAGTCAGTATTCATCCACGTTTTAGGGACTGATTAAAGTGAATCAGTGTTTGGGGAACATAGAAGAACCACTTGTGCTCTGAAGACAATGAAGACATCCAATAGATCCTTTGGGAAGAGAATGATACAAGAATCTGGGGCCACCTATTACTGGCATTTGTTTTCTGCAGGTTTACCAGTAAGCTCTTCACTTTTACCTAAAAGTAGCTCAGAAAGCAAAAAAAAAAGTCAAGAGGAGAGTACAGACACAATCTAATGTTACAATAAAAGATCACCACTTAGACTGTGTCTGTAGTTCATCTCAGCTTTTGGTTTCCATCTTAATTCTTTAATTGGGATCAGCAACCTTTTTCTATTTATTCATAGTAAATATCTTCAGCTTTGCAGGCCTGAGGGTCTTTGTTGCAACAATTTGATCAGCCTTTCTAAGAATAAAGCAGCCATAGACAATATGTAAATGGATGGGTATCTCTGTGTTCTCATAAAACATTAACCAAAAACTGAGCATCAGGCCAGATTTGGTCCATGAGCGATAGTTTGTCAACCATTGGTTTACACTATACTAGAAGCAAAAGTCATGATTTATACTTTACAATTGATATAACTGTTGTGAATGATCCTATTTCATATTTCTCCCACTAAAAGCAAATCATTTATTTTATTTTCTTTTTGCACACTGCCAAATAACATGGCAATGTTATGCCACAGATTTGGAGGTGCCACATTTTAATGGGAAGAGAACATGGTAATATGGAGACAGACAGACATCACTCCAAGTCTACCCATCTCTATAATATGGCCTTTCTCCATCCCTCCAAGCTGGAGACACACAGTGGAGCTCCCTTGAAAATGAGATGATTGGAAAGAGTAGAACAACTCTTGGGTAGAAGCTGTGAAATGATTATCAAAACCCTCTACTTCTCTTCCACAGTCCTTACCTTCCTTCTCTCAGGACTTCCCTGCTGGCTCAGGGGTTAAGAATCTGCCTGCCAATGCAGAGGACACAGGTTTGATCCCTGGTCCAGGAAGATCCCACATGCTGAGGAGCACCTAAGCCAGTGTGCCACAACTACTGAAGCCCTCACACCTAGATCCCATGCTCCTCAACAAGAGAAGCCACTGCAATGAGAAGCCCACACACCAGAATGAAGAGTAGCACCCACTCACCACAACTAGAGAAAGCCCACAGGCCACAGTGAAGAGACAACACAGCCAATAAATAAATAGACAATAATGAAATTTTAATAAATAAATTAAATAAAGGCTAAGTTGCATTGACCATTTAAAAAAAAAAAAGTCACCCAAAAAAGCACAGTGCCATTTGCCTTATTTCCCTACAAGATTCTTTTGTATTTTCCAACAATCTGAGTCTACTCATGGAATGTGCCATTATATCAGATGTATATACATCTATACAGCCTGGATGTGAATGTCATCCATTATGTTGTGGTGGGCTGAATGTCTTAAAAGGGATCAGAATGTGCCATCCCAAAATATGCCACTTTGGCATAAGGACTCTTTTGTGCTGAAGGCAATTGAGACACAGTAGATGCAGGAGGAACTCTCTGCCCTCCTCCTTTTTGCCTAAAATCAGGGCATAAACTTCCATTTGAAAAGGTGTCCCCCCCCCCCCCATATCAGGAAGAGGAGAGCCAACCCTTAATCCCCAGGGACTCCTATCACTGGAGATTGCCAACTCGGTCTCCATAACAAACCTTCCTAAATAGCCCTTATCTTCCATTAGTTTCCCTAAACATTTACCTTCCAGCTATTTACCCTCCCCTCAGAAGTACAAACCCCTTTCCCTTTGTCTAGTCACTTCTCTACAATGTACCACCTTTTTAAAAAGTGGTATATAAGCTCTGAAACCCAACTACATTTTGGAGTTTTCATTTCTTTTCTGTGTGGCCCTTACACGCATGTAAAATAAATCTTTTCTCCTATTGATCTATTGTCAGTTAATCTGCAAGCCTCAGCCATTGAATATAAGAGAGTAGAGGAAACATTTTCCTTCCCTACAGTGTCCTCACTGCCCCCTCAAAAGAAAGGTCCAAGTCCTAAGCTCTGGTACCTATGAATATGACCTTATTTGGGAAATAGGGGTTTTATAGATGTAATTATGTGAAAGATCTCAAGACAAGATCATCCTAGATGAACCAGGTGTACCCTAAATCCAATGCCAAGTCCTTTTAGGGGAAAAGAAGCAAAAGCAGAGATACAGGGAGGTGATGTTGACCCTAGAGGCAGAGACTAAGGTGATGCTGCTTAAGCCAAGGAACCACAACAATTGCCAGCAACCACAGAAGCTGGGAGAGGGCCCTGGAACAGATTCTCTCCTAGAGCCTCCAGAAGAAACCAACACTGCTCACCCCTTGATTTCAGACTTCCAGCCTCCAGGACTGTGAGAGAATAAAATTCTACTGTTTTTAAGCCACCAAGTTTGGGGCTATTTGTTACAGCAGCCATGGGAAACTAATACATATGTGTTGGGGCAAGAAAAAAACAAAAATGTTGCCACAGCACAGATCATACTTGCTTTAGGTTTTAAGGGAGAGAAGGAACAGGATCTCATTATTATTAGTCCAGGCCCTGGGAGGAGAGCAGCTGTGTTAGGGTCAAAAGAGCTTGTCTGTGGTTAGAGCATGCCTGGTGTGACACCACACACCAGGTACCAAATACCTGGTAAAGAACTAGGCCTTGTTCAAAACCGGTGACCAGGGGAAGGAGCTCTCCAACAGAGCCACCAAAGAAAATACATATTTGATTAGATCTAGAGCAGGAGTCACCAAACTTTTTCTGTAAAGGGCCAGATAGTAAATATTTTCAGCTTTGCGAACCATCTGGTCTCTGTCACAACTTCTCAGCTCTGCTGTTTTAAACTCTGCCACAATCAGTAAACAAATAGATCTGACTGTGTTACAATAAAACCTCTTTAATACACTCTTGGGTATATACCCAAAGAGAAGCAGAGATTCAAACAGATACTTTCACATCCAAGTTCATAGCAGCATCTCCACAACAGCCAAGAGGTAGAAACATCCCAAGTGCCCATCAACTGATTAATAGATAACCAAAATATGGTATATACAGAAAGAAGAATATTATTCAGCCATCACGAGGAAGGAAATCCTGTCACATCCTACAACATGGAGGAACCTTAAGGACATGATGCTGAGTGAAACAAGCCGGACACAGAAGGACAAATAATGCATGATTCCACTTCCATGAGGAATCTAAATGGGTCACACTCTTAGAAACAAAGTAGAATGGTGGCTCCAGAGGAAGAGGGAAGCGGGTAAAGAGGAGGCATTATTCAATGGATACAGACTTTCAGGTTTCCAAGATGAAAACATTCTAGAAATCTGTTGCATGACACTGTGAATATAGTTAACACTATTGACCATACAATTTAAAAATGGTTAAGATGGCCACAGAGCAACTAAGCCTGTGCTCCACAACTACTGAGCCTGTGCTCTAGAGCCCGCGAGCCACAATTACTGAGCCCACGTGCCACAACTACTGAAGCCTGCACACCTAGAGTCCATGCTCCACAACAAGAAAGCCACCACAATGAGAAGCCCCTGCACCTCAACAAAGAGTAGCCCCTTATCACTGCAACTAGAGAAAGCCCATGCGTAGCAATGAAGAGCCAACACAGCCATAAATAAATAAATAAATAAATAAATAAATAATAAATAAATAAATAATTTTTAAAAAAATTTTTAAATGTTTAAGATGGCAAATTACATATTATGATTTTACCTAAATTAAAAAAAAAGCAACAATGCAAGATGAGTAAGTTCTGAAGATCTAGTGTATAACACTGCGACCACAGCTCACAATACTGTATGGTGTTCTTGAAATTTGCTAAGAGGGTAGCTCTCAAGTGTCCTCACCACCAAAAGTAATAATAATAATTAAAATTTAAAAAAATGATGGTAACTACATGAGGTGATGAATATGTTAATTAGCCTGATTGTGGTGATTCTTTCATGACATATATCAAATAATCAAGTTGTACACCTTAAACACACACAATGGTTAATTGTCAGTTATACCTTAATTAAGCAGGGGAGCAATGAAGCACTAACACACGCTGTAACAGATGAACCTCAAAAACATTACGCTGAGTGAAATAAACCAGACACAGAAGAACAAAAGTTATATGATTCCACTTCTATGAAATTTCTAGAATAGACAAACTACAGAGAAATAAAATTGATGAAAGGTTACCAGGTGCTGGGGGGAAGGGAGAATAGGGAGTTATTGCTTAATGGGTACAGAATTTCTACTGAGGTGATAGAAAAAAATTTGGAAATGGATAATGGTGACGGTTACCCAACAATGTCACTGAACTGTACACTTACAAATGGTTAAATGGAAACCTTTTTTATTAATTTCTATTGGAGTATAGTTGCTTTACAGTGTTGTGTTAACTTCTGCTGTGCAGAGAAGTGAATCCGTTATACATATACATATATCCCCTCTTTTTTAGATTTTCATCCCAATTAGGTCACCACAGTTATGTTACACCTATTTTACTACAATCAAAAAAAGTTTGCATGTAGGAAAAAGATGTATTTCCCAACATAGGGGCTGGCTAACCCCTAGTCCAGAATCTTCTGTAACACGTGTTCTTCTATCTAGTGCTCTCCCAACTGAGCTATTTCGGCCATCCTGTAACATGTATCCTATAACACGTGTGTGTTCTCACTCCAGAATTATCCTGGTGTGGCAGACACGAGGTGGGAAGTACTCCCTGTGAGCTCTGAGGTCCCTGTCATTGGGCTGTGCCATTTCCTCATAGGTACACACACGGAAAAGAAGTTTATGTTGGGTTGTGTGACCTTAAAAAGCCTCCAGACTATGTCTTTTACACTCTGCTGTGTACCTAAGAGGGACTGTCTGATACAGCGTGAAGGCTTATGGTTTAGGAGACCTGTCACCATTCACTTCCTGGCCCTCAGGTGCATCATTTCCACTCTCTGGGACTCAGTTTGATCAGAGGATTCTCACTTGCTGGTTACATGACATCCTGCACCAGAGAAGCATGTAGCTTCCAGAGGAGCCCTCGTGAGAGGGCATCCCAGCATCCCAAGGACAGCTGCCACCATCCTTAGGCGTATTTTCATCCAGAAGAATAAACATCCAAGTAGAAAGAGACGTGAAATGCGACGCTTGAAGTCGTAATTCAATGTATAAGAACCCGCAAACCGGTGCAGGTTTATTAGACGGCTAATAAAAATAAATCACGATTGTGTTTTTAAAATGACTTCTCATGTGTTGTGGTTACTTCTTGGGCATACAGTAAATTAGCTGTGAAGGGCTACTTCCTGCCGGGATTTTTTTTTCCCCTCAAATATAAAGGGTTATAAGGCTAAAGAATGCAGACACGCATCATGTCTGCAGAAATCATAAAAAAAAAGATCAAATGTAATATTCTCTTTCAACATGGACAACAGCTTTGAGATTTTCCATTCAGGCCGCCTTGAACACAGCCTCCAGCGTCCGCCAATTACTCCTGACAAATACCATTTGGGCCTGAGTGATGCTGTAAGTGAAATAAAACAGTGGGAGGAAAAAACCAGAGCATGATAAAAGGCATTTTTTTTGGTCTGCTGAGAACTTACTGTAAGTTATACATTCACAGGGGAAGGCCTCGCTTCCTGCCAGTGACGGGCCGCAAGTGATCAAGAGTTCTAAGGTGACTTTTGTTTGACAGTAATAGGAAGAGAAGACAAAACTCAGTTTTCATGTCCCTTAAAAGGGAGTCAGCTCTTTTTCTCCCCCTCACAAAGAAAAATATGTCTATAAACAAAGGAAGGGACACCAGGCACTGCCCCCACCCCCATTCTGCATAATATGAGCTAATGCGTGAGAACAATGGCCTGAAATCAACCTGGCCAGAACGCCCCCGGGCTGCCAGCAGCTCCGACTGGCTCATTTTAAGCTTGGAGCATGTCAGAACCTGCAGGGAACCCAGGCCACAGAAAAGAAAAGGCACAGCCAGCACTCAGAGTACAGCTGTCTGGTCCTCCCCATGCCCCATCTCTCCCCAAATCTCCTCCACGTCTGAGGTCTTTCTGTTCCAGCACCCATGGGTGGCCTTAGACAATCAAAGACCAAATCCATCCCCATCCCCATCACCGCCTTGGTCTTCAAGGCTTCAAGGAACTCATCCCTACTCTCGACCTTAGTGGTATAGGAAATCTGAAAGCAGCTCACAGAAATGGCCAGAAAGAAGCTGTATGTGTATAAAGGCTACCTGGCTCTGTCCAGCCCTGTCTGTTTTGGAGCACAAAAGGGACTTCACCTACTGCCCCCCATGTATCGAGAGAACAGTACATGGCGAGGATGGAATCCGTTCATGGATGGCACCCATCTGGTACTGTGCTGGCCCCAGGAACTCCTAAGTTAACACCACGGCCCAATCTGAGAGTTCCCAGGCTCTTCCAGTCCAAGCTCCCCAGCCCCCATGAATTTGCAGCTGCTCAGTGAATTCAGGACCACACCGCTACACTGGAATCTATTTTTACCCCGTGAACGTGAACCTCAGAAATGCATGTAAGGGAGACGGGGGTTCCACGGCTGACTGCCCAACAGCCCCCAGCCAGGGGTGTGGGTAAGGAGCTGGGTGGCCTCTGTTGGGCTACCTCCCCTGACACTTCCGAGGTATTTGGGAACAGCCATTCCCCAAAGCCAAAGGGTCAAAACTATGATAATCACAAGAATCTGGCCTCGTGGGTCCCCCAGGAGAGCTCCAGGGCCCCACCTCCCTCTCTGTAGGTGGGTGGCTCCAACAGCACCCTCATGTCAAGGATGGGCATCCCCCAACTGTGCCACATGGCTTGCATATGGTTAGACCGATTGGTCCAGGAGCTGGGAATTCTCTACCAAAATGGCTCAAACCCCTGGCCCAGCCACACTTCTGAGGCACTGCTTCTCTAAGTCTCAGTAGGGCCAGGGAGGGGCCTGAGACTCTGCATTTCTCACAAGTTCCTGGTGCTATTGATTGCGTTGGTCTGCAGATCACCCTTTAAGGAGCAGGGTTCTAAGGTGTAACCCCAATAAAAGATGCTGTCAGCACTTCCTTAGCTTCCTGGGGGACATTTTTGGTGGCAGTGGCCTCCCCCATAGACTCCTGCCACTAGTAAACTATAAAAGAAAGATGATGAATTTCAACGGTAGCTCACTGCCGACATTTTGCTCCTACTGGTATCAGAAACACTGCCTCGTAAATACAGAGACAGAATATTTCCTCTTTCACATAATTTCTGCTGATGGCGTGTCCATGTGAGTCATGGCTCTCAACCTGGGCTACGGTGTGGTTTCCGGGCCTGAATATTGAACCACAACAATCACAAAGAGCTCTTTATCCCAACGTGAATACTCTGAAGCAGGATCTGTTTCCCAAACAGCCAGCCGCCACCACTAAGGCATCTCCAATCACAAAAACTGTCATCTGTAGTTCACTCTTCCAATGAAGGGGAAAAACTTGAATATCATAGTAAGGGCCTCATCCAGGTCTTGCTGGCCCGCTCTAGATGAAATGCCCAAGAGAAAACAAACATCTACTCAAGATAAGGCTGGGATGTATATAAATGGCAAGAGGGGTGGAAAGAGAGTGAGAAGGGAAACACGCGATGAGGGCTTCCCTGATCTGCAAGTTGAACTTGTCTTGATGCAAGGACAGATCATGGAGGCACTAGGAAAGTCCAGCAGACCAAAGAGATGGGTTCCAATGAGGCCCCCCCACTGTGCAGTCACTAGGTGATGTGTGTTGGGTCATGTGGCTTCCACAACCATGTGGGATGTGGAGCCTGTCACTCACCTGTAGACAGAGCAGTCCAAGGACACCCTGGCATCATTTCCTTGCTACTTTGAAGCTCTGTCCTCAGATCAAATGCACACCTTTAACAACAGACAGGCGGCCCTCCCAACAGTCAGGGAGAAATGGCTCCTTTCCAGCTCTCCACCACATGGACCACTTTCTAATTCTAGAAGCATCTGGCAGAAGAGGAGTCACAGGAGTAGCTCCCCTTTCTTTGTGTGGGTGGTCAGTTTAAACTCCTTAAAAGCAACCATTGCTCTGTTTGCCTGAATGTCAGGGCCAGTCTCCCTGCTCCCAGTGATGACAGAAATTAAAACCTGCTACTCAGTGTGAATAATTAGTTAAAACCTGCTACCTGGTTTGAAAAGAATCTTTCCTTCTCAAAACAAAGTGGTAAATACCAACATTTATTTATGGTTTGTCTTCAGGCAGAGACAGGGCCGTTCTGCCCGCCCTGCCACCCCGACCCCCCCTCCTCGCCCCCAGCCCCCAGCCCCCAGCCCCACCACACCTGGCCAGGTCCTTTCTCTGGCAGCCATTACCTTGAACTAATGTGTATCTGCCTGTGTTTCTCACCCAAGGAAATCCAATGGCCCTCAAGAGAATATGAACTCTGCATTTTATCCCAACACACAGAGTCCTTTTTTGCTTTGTCTGGACCCTAACATCTGAAAAAAAATGACACTGTTGCCTGATTTTGATGGTCACCTCAAGGACCTGAGTCAGCATCCTCAGTTTGGCAGTCCTCTTATGCCATCTGGTGTTTGAAGATGAAAGTGTCTCAAGCTCACTGCAAAGTCCCACAGATTCAGCAATCCATTTCATGCTTTTCAGGCATCAACCATAACACTTGGGACACTCACAGGTGTAGCTTGTTTTTAAAGGAGACTTGTGAAAAAATATATTGAGCACCTGTTGTGGTCTGGCCACTCATATCTAACTGCACTGGCTGAATCATTTGAGCTTTGGATTAATCTGTACCCAACATGGATTCATATTATTTTTAAAATTATTTAGGCAGCATAAACTTGTACAATGCTACAGCAATTGGCACTCTCTATCCTGCCTCCCAAAACTATTGTAACTATAGCCTTGAAAATCCAGAATGTTCCAGATGGGAGAAGTTAAAGGAATTTGGTGCTATAGCCTAAAGACTCAGAGAGGGAACTTCGGTGAACATCAAAGTCACCTAGGAGCTTTAGGACACCCAGGATCTTGGTACACCCCAGACCAATTAAATCATACCCTCTGGGGTGGGACCCCAGCTTCACTAGTTTTTAAAGTTCTGCATGGGAGACTCGCTCTTGCAAAAGCACCTGAATCATAACTAACTGCTGAACAATCATCAACAGGAAGACACTGGAACTCACCAAAAAAGATACATCACATCCAGAGACAAAAGAGAAGCCACAATGAGATGGTAGGATCAGCACAATCCAGATAAAATCAAATCCCATGAATGCTGGGTGTGTGACTCACAAACTGGAGAACAATTATACCACAGAAGTTCACCCACTGGAGTGAGGGTTCTGAGCCCCATGTCAGGCTTCCCAACCTGGGGGTCTGGTAATGGGAAGAGGAATCCCCAGAGAATCAAACTTTGCAGGCCAGCGGGATTAGATTGCAGGATTTCCACAGGACTGGGGGAAACAGAGACTCCACTCTTGGAGTGCACACAAAAAGTAGTGTGCTTACCAGAACCCAGGGGGAAGGAGCAGTAACCCCATAGGAGACTGAATCAGACCTACCTGCTGGTGTTGGAGGGTCACCTGCAGAGGCAGGGGGAAGCTGTGGCTCACCACAGGGACAGGGACACTGGAGGAGGGTTTCTGGGAAGTGCTTATTGGCATAAGCCCTCCTGGAGTCTGCCATTAGTACCACCAAACAGCCTGTAAGTTCCAGTGATGGGTTGCCTCAGGCCAAAAATCAACAGGGTGGGAACTCAGCCCCACCCATCAGCAGAAGATTATATCTCAGTAAAAGTTGTTAAAAAAAAAAAAAAAGAAAGCTGGAGTAGCAATACTCATGTCAGATAAAATGGACTTTAAAATAAAGAATGTTGCAAGAGACAAGAAAGGACACTACATAATGATCAAATTATGGGATCAAACCAAGAAGAGGATATAAAAATTATAAATATATATGCACCCAATATAGGAGCACCTCAATACATAAGGCAAATGCTAACAACTATAAAAGAGAAAATCAACAGTAACACAATAATAGTGGGGGACTTTAACACCCCACTTACACCAATGGACAGATCATCAAGACAGAAAATTAATAAGGAAACACAAGCTTTAAATGACACAATAGACCAGATAGATTTAATTGATATTTATAGGACATTCCATCTGAAAACAGCAGATTCCACTCTCTTCTCAAGTGCACACAGAACATTCTCCAAGATAGATCATACCTTGGGTCACAAATCAAGCCTTGGTAAAGTTAAGAAAATTGAAATCATATCAAGCGTCTTTTCTAACCGCAATGCTAGAGATTAGAAATCAATTACAGGAAAAAAACTGTAAAAAACACAAATTCATGGAGACTAAATAAATACACTGCTAAATAACCAAGAGATCACTGAAGAAATCAAAGAGGAAATTAAAAAAAAATACCTAGAGACAAATGACAATGAAAACACCATGATCTAAAACCTACGGGATGCAGCAAAAGCAGTTCTAAGAGGGAAGTTGATAGCGATACAATCCTACCTCAAGAAACAAGAAAAATCCCAAGTAAACAATCTAAACTTATACCTAAAGAAACTAGAGAAAGAAGAACAAACAAAACCCAAAGTTAGGAGAAGGAAAGAAATCATAAAGATCAGAGGAGAAATAGAAACAAAGAAAACAATAACAAAGATCAATAAAACTGAAAGCTGGTTCTTTGGGAAGATAAACAAAATTGATAAACATTTAGCCAGACTCATCAAGAAAAAGAGGGAGAGGAATCAAATCAATAAAATTAGAAATGAAACTGAAGAAGTTACAAAAGACATTGCAGAAATAAAAGGCATCGTAAGAGACTACCACAAGCAACTATATGCCAATAAAATGGACAACCTGGAAGAAATGGACAGATTCATAGAAAGGTATAAACTTCCAAGACTGAATCAGGAAGAATTAGAAAACATGAATACATCAATCACAGGTAATGAAATTGAAACTGTGATTAAAAATCTCCCAACAAACAAAAGTCCAGGACCACTGGCTTCACAGGTGAATTCTATCAAACATTTAGAGAAGAGATAACACCCATCTTTCTCAAGTTCTTCCAAAAAATTGCAGAGGTAGGAACACTCACAAACTCATTCTATGAGGTCACCATCACCCTGATTCCAAAACCAGATAAAGATACTACAAAAAAAAAGAAAATTACAGACCAATATCACTGATGAATTTAGATGCAAAAATCCTCAACAAAATACTTGCAAACAGAATCCAACAACACATTAAAGGGATCGTATACCATGATCAAGCAGGATTTATCCCAGGGATTCAAGGATTCTTCAGTATACACAAATCAATAAATGTGATACATCATATTAACAAATTGAAGAAAAAAACCACATGATCATCTCAATAGATGCAGAAAAAGCTTTTGACAAAATTCAACACCCGTTTATGATAAAAACTCTCCAGAAAGTGGGCATAGAGGGAACCTACTTCAACATAATAAAGGCCATACACAACAAACCCACAGCAAACATCATTCTCAGTGGTGAGAAACTGAAAGCATTCCCTCTAAGATCAGGAACAAGATGAGGATGTCCACTCTCACCACTACGATTCAACATAGTTTTGGAAGTCCTTGCCACAGCAATTAGAGAAGAAAAAGAAATAAAAGGAATACAAATTGGAAAAGAAGAAATAAAATTGTCATGGTTTGCAGATGACATGATACTATACATAGAAAATCCTGGGCTTCCCTGGTGGCACAGTTGTTTAGAATCTGCTTGCCAATACAGGGGACACAGATTTAATCCCTGGACTGGGATGATCCCACATGGTGTGGAGCAACTAAGCCCATGTGCCACAACTACTGAAGCCCATGCACCTAGAGCCTGTACTCTGCAACAAGAGAAGCCACCGCAAAAAGAAGTCTGCACACTGCAATGAAGAGTAGCCCCTACTCTCCTCAACTACAGAAAGCCCACACATAGCAACTACAGAAAGCCCACGCACAGCAATGAAGACCCAATGCAGCCAATAAATTAAAATTAACTAACTGAATAAATAAGATTTAAAAAAAAAAAAAGAAAATCCTAAAGATGCCACCAGAAAACTATTATAGCCAATCAATGAATTTGGTAAAGTTGCAGGATACGAAATTAACACACAGAAATCCCTTACATTCCTATACACTAACAATGAAAGATCAGAAAGAGAAATTAAGGAAATAATCCCATTCACCACTGCAACAAAAAGAATAAAATACCTAGGAATAAACCTAACTAAGGAGGTAAAAGACCTGTACTCAGAAAACTATAAGACACCGATGAAAGTAATCAGAGGTGACACAAATGGAGCGATATACCATGTTCTTGGATTGGAAGAATCAACTCACAAGCTTTTGCATAGCAAAGGAAACTATAAGCAAGACAAAAAGACAGCCCTCAGAATGGGAGAAAATATTTGCAAATGAATCAACAGACAAAGGATTAATCTCCAAAATATATAAACAGTTCATGCAGCTCCATGTCAAAAAAACAAACAACCCAATCCAAAAACAGGGGCAGAAGACCTAAATAGGCATTTCTCCAAAGAAGACATACAGATGGCCAAGAGGCATATGAAAAGGTGCTCAACATCACTATTACAGAAATGCAAATCAGCACGGAGAAGTTGACTTGTTCAGATCACATAACTTGTGAAGTGGAGCCAAGGCTCAAATACAAGCAGGCTGAGGCCGGAGCCCCCATGCTCAGCACTGCCATGAAGGGCAGCACACAATCCCGGGGAAGGAAGAAATTGTACTTGTATCTCCACACTGTGCATCAGCCACAAAATGCCTTCTTATTAAATCACAGCTTTCAGCTACTTTCCCCAAACCATTACCACCTTTCCAGCTTGGGGGGAAAAAAGCCTTAGAAAAGTCTGTAGGATGCTTACTCTTTATGATTAGATCTCAAGGACTGGAAATGAATCATCTGTAATTGGAAAAGCAATGGACTTGGAACCAGAAGACACGGATTATCAGCACTGTGACCTCAGGCAAGCGGATTCTTAACCACTGCACCACCTAGGAGATCCAAGAGTTTCAATTTTGCAAGAGGAAAAGAATTCTGGAGATTGGTTGCACAATCATGTGAGCAACCTTTTCACTGACAACTGAGTTTGATGCTTTGACCAACCCCTAGGACCTCCTGAGATCCAGCCTCCTTCTAGAGCCACCAAAGGCACAGTCCATTGCCACCATCCCCAAGAGCATCCTGTATCAGGCTCCTTGGACAAGAGGGGCAGAAGGACCAATGCAGTTCTCTTGCAGCCAGCACTAGCTTGGGGCTGGCTGAAATCTTTTTTTATCTTATAATGAAAACCCTAACCTCATCAATTCTTCAGAAACCTATCTTTCACATTTAAGAAGACCATAGTCATAAAGTTTGAAGCAGTCTCCTCCTTGAGTATGGAGGATTCTGGGGTAAGAGCTTTCTCTGCAGAGGAGTTTCCCTTGCTCATTCCTGCAGCATCTTCTCTCCATGACCAAATTTAAAAGGCATTCAACAAGATTCTGTGCTCAGAGACCAGATCCAACAAACAGCACAATTTTGCTGACTAGCCAACTTGTTTGGCTTTGGAGAATAGCTCTACTGACCCCCAGTAACCTGTGTTCCTCCAGCAATACCAGCCTAAAACAGGACATGTCAATAGACTGACCTCAGAGTCAGCCTGCACTGAACTTCACCTTAACCTGATCTGAACTTCTTGGTACTTCAAACCAGAAGAGCACCAGTCACACCCAAGTTTCTTGAGAAACTTGAGCCTAACGAGTTTCCAGTATAAGGTCACAATGCAAAGAAGGGAATCAAAAGCACTGATCCAAAGAGATCTTCCTCAATGCTGTATTGTTTGAGTTTTTATTTCTCTCCTGATTTGTTCATAATTAACTTGCGAAGCTAGGTATGAACAGACAGTTTCACAAACAGAGATAATGAAGCCTAGAGACCAATTATAAGAATAATGTACTCTTGCATCATTTCCTTGGAAGATTCTTCAAATTAAGTCACTAGCTGCATTTCTTTCTGGCTCAATGTAGAGTCACCAAGCTATAGAACAAGAGTAATTCATTAAAAAAATTTTGCCTTTCAAAAAAAAAAAAAAGAAACGCAAATCAAAACTACAACGAGGTATTTTCTCATGATGCCTATTCTAACTGGTGGGTTAGAATGGACATCATGAGAAAATCTACAAACAGTAAATGCTGGAGAGGATGTGGAGAAAAGGGAATGCTCTTGCACTGTTGGTGGGAATGTAAATTGATACAGCCACTGTGGAGAACTTTATGGAGGTTCCTTAAAAAACTAAAAATGGAACTACCGTATGACCCAGCAATCCCACTACCGGGCATATACCCAGAGAAAACCATAATTAAAAAAACACACATGTACTCCAATATTCATTGCAGCAGTATTTACAATAGCCAGGTCATGGAAGCAACCTAAATGTCCATCAACAGATGAATGGATAAAGAAGATGTGGTACATATACACAATGGACTATTACTCAGCCATAAAATGGAATGAAATTGGGACATTTGTAGAGACATGCATGGACCTGGAGACTGTCGTACACAGTGAAGTAAGTCAGAAAGAGAAAAGCAAATATCGTATATTAACGCATATATGCAGAATCTAGAAAAATGGTACAGATCAACCAGTTTTCAAGGCAAAAATAGAGACATAGATGTAGAGAACAAACATATAGACACCAAGCAGGAAAAGTAGATGGCTGGGGGTTTGGGGTGGGATGAATTGGGAGATTTGGGGTTGTCATATACACATTACTAATAAAAAAAACTATCAAATTGTACACTTTAAATATATGCAGTTTGTTGTATGTCAATTATATCTCAATAAAAGTTCTTAAAAAAAAAAAAACTCTGCATGTGAGAGGGAGGTGATGTGAGCAAGATGGAGAGCCAGGATGTCCCAATGTTCATCTCCTTACAAAAACAACAAAAACAATAAACAACTGTAAACCAATAAATATAGCCAAGGGAAAGCTCTGGACTATGATGAAGAAGCATCAAAAATCCTGCAGAGTTCAAAAAATTAGGATGGCCATGTAAAAGAATATAGGCAGCATTTTACCTGTCACACCATCCTCAAGAGCAGCTGAGTGCCAGGGGGATGCCCCCACAGGAATCCCATTTCCTGGGGGAAAGGAAAGCAGAACCCCAGCAAGCTTCACCACTGTACGTCTGCAGCCTTTGCTAGTGAGGTCTCCCCAGTCTACAACAATGCTGATCCCAGCTGACAGAGCTGTCCTGAGTCCCCACTACCATGTCCCCTCCCTAGGGCTGGAGATGTCACTGCCCTCAGGGGCCTCAGGCACTACTGTGCCCCATTTTCGGGGATTAGGACCTCACAGGGCATTACCATATACACAATGAGAGATGTCACTGCCTGGAGCCCTGCTCTCAGTCTCAGATCACAGCTTTGTGCCACCATTTCCAGGGCAGACTCTGCTGCCCTGAGCCCCACCGTCTGGGTCCCAGGTCTTGGCTCTGAACCACAATTTAAGGGGCTTTTCTGCCACTGCCCTGAGCCCCACTCCCCCATGACTCAGGTCACTACTCTGAACCATCATTGCCAAGACACACTACCAAATGTTCCCAGCCCTGCCTCTTGGTCCCAGGTCAAAGCTCTGAACTGTCATTGCCAGAGGCACTGCCACTGCCCTGAGTCCTGCTCCCTGGATCCAAAACACAAGGTTTCAACAGGCTACCACCAGGTAGGTGTTACTACCATCCTACAACTGCCCCCTGGGGCCAAAGTTGGGACTTCAACCCACCATTTGTAGACTGTGCTGCTACTGCACCCTGCCCCCTGGGCCCTGGGACCAAGCCATTGCTGCACCTTGTCACTTCAGGACCTCTACCACTACTGCATTGCCCTCCACCCCCACCCCCAGCCAGAGTCACTGTGATGTGATCCAGAGACCCAGACCTTGGTTCCACAGGTGATCTGCACATGACAACACCTTAGACACCAGTGCCACTGCCTCAGCAAGTGGTCCCAGGACTCCAGTGCCACATCTACTGTTTGCCAGCACATCAGACCACAGCCAAGAGGGATCCCATTGGCTAGAACTTCCTCCCATAGGAAAAACAGAAGACAAGCAACCTTCACTTCCAAGGTTCCCAAAAGCCTTAGTTTCCACTACTATCAGTAGAACCTTTGCAATCTTGGTCACAGAAGACTCTGGCAGTCTGTACCTAGGACAACCTCAGCTGACAGAGCTGCATGGAGACTACACTGCTGTGCCTTCCCAGAATGAAAGACACTGCATCCCACCAGGCTAGCACACTTGCAGCCACATTTAGGTGAAAGTCTTTTCCACTGAAGCCAGCCCAAAAGGTGAATGCATCCTCAAATGCACAGACAGCAATGCAAAGCCATTAGAAACATGAAAAAGCAAGGAAACATGATACCACCAAAGGAACATGATTTTCCAGTAACCAAGCCCAAAGAAAGGGAGATCTGCAAGTTACCTAAAAAAGAATTCAAAACAACTATTTTAGGAAGCTCAGCAAGATTTAGGAGAATACAACTTAATGAACTCAGGAAAACAGTACATGAACAAAATAAGAAGTTCAACAAACAAACAGAAATCATTTTTATAAAGAACCAAACAGAAACTCTAGAGCTGAAGACTAATGAATGAAATGAAAAAATACAATAGAGAGCTTCAACAGGAGGTTCAATCAGGCAGAAGAAAGAATCTGTGAAATCGAAGACAGATTTCTTGATATTGTCCAGACAGAGGAGAAAAAAATTAGACTGAAAAAGAGTGAAAAAAACTTATGTGAATTATGGCATACTATCAAACAAAATAATATCTGCTTTATGGTCTCCAAAAAAAAAAAAAAGAAGAAGAGAGAAAGAAAGGGACAGAAACATATTTAAAGAAATAATAGCTGAAAAATTCCAAAATCTGGTGATAGACATAGCCATCCAGGTACATAAAACCCAAAGGTCCCCAAATAGGTACAACCCAAAGGGATCTTCACCAGACATGTTATAATCAACCTCTCAAAAATCAAAGACAAAGAGAATTTTTAAAACAGAAAAAGACTCATCACATACAAGGAAATCTCAATAAGACTATCAGCAAATTTCTCAGCAGAAATTTTGCAGGCCAAGAGAGAGGATGACATATTCAAAGTACTCAAGGAAGAAACTATTCACTAAGAATACTTTATCCAACCTATTTGTCTTTCATGAATGAAGGGGAAATAAAGACTTTCCCAGACAAACAAAAGCTGAGGGAATTTATCACCACTAGACCTGCCTGCCTTACAAGAAATGCTAACAGGAGTTCTTCAAGGTGAAACAAAATGACACTAATTAGTAACATGAAAACCTGGAAGTATAAAATTTACTGGCAAAGGTATAGTCAAATTCAGAACACCCTAATACTGTAATGGTGGTGTGTAAGTCATATAGGCTAAGAGACAAAAGTTTTTGTTTGTTTGTTTGTTTTGTTTTGTTTTTAATTTTATTTATTTATTTATTATTTTTGGGGGGGTACACCAAGTTCAATCATCTGTTTTTATACACATATCCCCGTATGAGACAAAAGTTTTAAAAATAACTATAGTGACAATATTTTGTTAATGGATACATAATATAAGTTGAGGGTGTTAGCAAGTAAATGTGTAGAACACTTTTATGCAATTGAAGTTAAGTTCTAAGCTTAAAAATAGAGTTATAACAAAGGCGTATTATGAAAGCCTCATGGTAACCACCAAGCAAAAAGTATCTATTGTATAGATACATAAATGATTAAAAAAAAAAAAATCAAAGCATACCACTATAAAAAAATCAACTCATAAAGACAGAAAGAAAGAAAGAAAGAAAGAAAGAGAAGCAAAGAAACTACAAAACAATTAGAAAGAAATTAATGAAATGGCAATAGTAAGCCTTTACCTATCAACAACTACTCCAAATGTAAATGGTTTAAATTTTCTAATTAAAAGGTAAAAAGTAGCTCAATGGATTAAAAAAAAAACCCAACTATATGCTGCCTAGAAGAGAGTCATGTAAGATTTAAAGACACAGCCTGAAAGTGAAGATATTCTATGTAAATGGAAACCAAGAGAGCAGGGATAGCTATACTCATATCAGACAATATAGACTTTAAGTCAAATGTTGTAACAAAAGACAAAGGTTGTTATATAATGATAAAGGGGTGAATTAATCAAGAGGATACAAAAATTGTAAACATATACACACCCAATATTGGAGCACATAAATATATTAAACAATTATTAATAGACCTGAAGGCAAAAAAATATACAGCATGCAGCAATAGTAGGTGACTTCAATACCTCACTTTAAACAATGGGTAGATCATCCAGAGAGAATACAAGTTTATTTTATTTTTTAAAGAACTTTATTGGAATATAATTGACATACAATAAACTGCATACATTTAAAGTGTACAATTTGATTTTTTTCTTATTAGTCATCTTTCTTATACATATTTATATATATCCCAATCTCCAGAATCAATTTTAAAAATGGACTTTAAAGACACTTTCAATCAAATAGACCTAACAGACATATATAGAACATTCCATCCAACATTCTTCTCTAGCACACACAAAACATTCAAACATTCTCCAGGATAAATCATGATAGGTCACAAAACAAGTCTTAAGAAATTTAAGGAGATTGAAATCATGTTGAGTATCTTTTCCAACCACAATGGTATGAGACTAGAAGTCAGTAACAAGAGGAAAGCTGGAAACTTAACAAATATGTGGAAATTAAAAAACACACTTCTGAACAACCAGTGGGTCAAGGAAGGAATCAAAAAACATCTAGAGACAAACAATAATAGAAACACAGCATACAAAAACTTATGGGATGCAGCAAAAGCAGTTCTAAGAGGGAAGTTTATAGCACTAAATGCCTATATTAAGAAAAGATCTCAAATAAACAACTTAACCTTATCCCTGAAGGAACAAGAAAAGGAAAAATAAACTAAGCCCGAAGTTAGCATAAGGAAAGAAATAAAAATCAGAATAGAAATGAAATAGAGATGAGAAAGACAATAGAAAAGATCAACAAAACTAAGAGCTGGGTTTTTTTGAAAAGATAAACAAAACTGACAAGGCTTTAGCTAGACTAAGAAAAGAAAGAGATGACTCAAATTAATAAAATTATAAATTAAAGAAGAGACATTACAACTGAAATTCAAAGAATTATAAGAGGGTGGGGAGGGTGGGGGGGACTCGAGGGGGGGGAGTCAAGGAAGGGAGAGAATACGGGGATATGTGTATAAAAACAGATGATTGAACTTGGTGTACCCCCAAAAAAATAATAAAAAAAAAAGAATTATAAGAGGCTACCATGAACAACTATATGCTAATGAATTAATTTAGAAGAAATGAATAAATTCCTAGAAACACACAACTTACCAAGAATGAATAATGAAGTAACAGAGAATCTGAACAGACAGATAATAAGCAAGGAGATTAAATGGGTAATCAAAAATCTCCCAATAAATAAAAGCCCAGGAACAGATGACTTCACAGGTGAACTCTACCAAACATTTAAAGAAAAATGAATACCAATCCTTTTCAAAATCTTCTAAAAAACTGAAGAGTAAGGGAAACTTCCAAACTAATTTTCTAAGTCCAGCATTACCCAGACACCAAAGCCAGACAAGAACACTACAAGAAAAGAAAATTACAGGTCAATCATCAGAGGATGAACACAGATGCAGAAATCCTCACCAAGCAAACCAAATTCAAGAACACATTGAAATGATCACAAACCATGATTAAGTGGAATTCATCCTTGGGATGCAAGGATAGTTGGACATACGCAAATCAATAAATGTGATACATCACAATAGCAGAATGAAGGATAATAATCATACCATTTCAATAGATGCAGAAAAAGCACCTGACAAAATTTAACATCCTTTCATAATAAAAACTCTCAGCAAATCAACTACAAATGTTTCTCAGCATAATAAAGGCTATATATGAAACGCCCACAGCTACATCATATTCAATGGTAAAATTTAAAAGCCTTTTCTCTAAGATCAGGAACAAGACAAGGATTTCCACTCTCATCATTTCTATTCAACATAGTACTGGAAGTCCTAGCCTTAGCAATTAAGCAAGAAAAAGAAATAAAAGGCATCCAAATCAGGATGGAATAAGTAAAATTATCTGTTTGCAGATGATATAATCTTATACATAGGTAACCCTAAAGATTCACCAAAAACCTGTTAGAACTAATCAATAAATTCAGTAACACCAATCAATAAATTCCATATGTTGATTTTGCAGGATACAAAAATCAACATATGGAAATCAGTTGCATTTCTGTACACTAATAACAAACTATCTGAAAGACAAATTAAGAAAGGAGCCCCATTTATAAAGACACCAAGAAACAATAAAATATTTAGGAATAAATTAACCAAGAAGGTGAAAGACTTGTACACTGAAAACTCTAAGGCATTGTTGAAACAGATTGAAGAAGACACAAATAAATGGAAATATATTCCATGTTCATGGACCAGAAGAATTAATGTTATGAAAATACCATACTACCCAGAGTTATCTACAGATTCAGTGCAATCCCTATCAAAACTCTAATGTCATTTTTCACAAAAACAGAAAAAAAAACTACCCTAAAATTTACAAAAGACCCTGAATAGTCACAGTAATCATGAGAAAGAAGGACAAAGTTGGAGGTATCATACTTCCTGACTTCAGCCTACAGTAAATCCCCTACATACAAGCGAGTTCCATTCTGAGAGTGCATTCATAAGTCCAATTTGTTCATAAGCCCAGCAAAGTTAGCCTAGGTACCCAACTAACACAATCAGCTATACAGTACTGTGCTGTAATAGGTGTATAATACTTTTCACACAAAAAATATATAAAAACAAACACAAAAAATAAAGAAAACATTTTTAATCTTACAGTACAGTACCTTGAAAAGTACAGTAGTACAGTATGACAGCTGGCATACAGGGACTGGCATCGAGTGACCAGACAAGAAGAGTTACTGACTGGAGGAGGGAGAGGAAGTGGGAGATGCTAGAGTTGAAGGATTGTCAGCAATAGGAAATGGAGGGCAAGCTGCAATTTCACTTACACCTGACGTTGATGGCACAGGTTCTGGTTCCTTGCTGGATTCAATTATATCTACTCTCTTAAAAAAATGATCCAGTGATGTCTGGGTCATAGCTCTTTTTTTCTCATCATAGATGACATGGTAGCACTGGATTGCATTCTGAACGGCTGCTACAACCTTCATTGCAGCAATAACTTGTAGAGGATGCATGCATGTGACAGTGTACACCAGATGTGAACTAATGTGATTGGACATGTTATTTGGACAAGATGACAATGCAGGTTCTCATCTTTGAATGTTTGCAACTTGAAGGTTCATATGTAAGGGACTTACCATATATTACAAAATTATAGTAATCAGGAAAGTACGGTACTGGCATAAAAACAGTCACACAGACCAGTGGAACAGAATAGAGAGCCCAGGCATAAACCCATACTAATATTTGAAAGGATACCAAGAATACATAATGCAGAAAGAATAATCTCTTCTAATAAATGGTGCTGAGAAAACTAGACATCTACATGCAAGAGAATGAAACTAGACCCCTATCTTATACCACACACAAAAATTAACTCAAAATGGATCAAAGACTTAAATGTAAGACCTGAAACTATAAAGCTCTGAGGAAAACATAGGTAAATATCTCTGACAGTGGTCCTGGCAATGATTTCTTGAATAAGGTATCAAAAGTATAAGCAACAAAAGCTAAAATAAACAAGTGGGGCTGTATTAGACTAAGAGCTTCTGCACAGCAAACGAAACAAGTAATAAATTTAAGTCAACCTACAGGATGGGAGAAAATATTCACAAACCATGTAATTGACAAGGGCTTACTATCCAAAATATAAAAAGAATTCACATAACTCAATAGCAAAAAAGCAAATAACCCAATTTAAAAATGGGCAAAAGACCTGACTAGACATTTTTCTTGGCAATCATTCTACAATGTGTAGTATATCAAATCATGTTGTACACTTTCAATACATACAATTATATTTGTGGATTATTCCTCAATAAAGGTTAAAAAAAAAGAAAAGCTCCACATGTGATTCCCATGAATGGTTAAGGCTGTGAACCGCTGGTCCCACCTTCACTATCTGAGGCCCGGAGGCCAATCACCCAGGATGCTGAGTCCCGGAGACAACCTGAGAATCAAAGGTCTGTTTTGTCTGCCTTGAACACGCCCTATACTTGACCTGCTTCCTCAACGACATCCTGAATCCCCTGTTCCTCTTAATCAGTTTGGAGTCTGCCTTTGTGAAAAGGGCAAAATTAGAGCTGCAATTATTTACTGTCCTGATACCTGCTAAGTAGATGCTTTGCAATCCTGGGTTTTTCTCACCTTCTGCTTCTAGGCACCAGAAGGCTTCCAAATACTCACAGCAGAGCTGCAGAGCTGGACAGGGGTGCTTATCAACAGGGACCCCCACCCCAGGACAAATTCCTCTGGAAAGGGGGAAGCCTGCTGGGCAGGACCTCCCCCTTTCCTGACCCCCTAATAACACCTGCTGCCTTTGTGGTCATGTGGGTCTTCACAGTGACTGCGAGGGGCTGGAAAACTGAAATTCGACCATAAAAGGGTCAAGCTGCAGGGAGAGGGCTTGACCCGCAGGGACTTCTGGACTACACGTATTCAGGGCCCAACATCAGGGTCACATGATCTAGGGTCAAGTCTGCCCAACACTTCACCTCAAGAGCCCGTCGAACGACAGCTAAGCCCTGGAACCAGAGCTCAGGGTGAGGGCGCAGCCCCTCCTCTGGTGTCTCTAGGTCAGTGGTTTGCAGACAGTGCGCCCTGAAATCACCCAGGCTCAACAAATACACATTCCTGGACCTATCTCCAGAGGCTGACTCAGTGGGTTTGGGCTGGGCTCGTGCAACCTGGCTGCTTCTGATGCCTGAGTTAGGGGACCCCATGCTCTTACTAAAGGCTCCACCTGCCTGGGAGCCTCATCCCCATCCCACATCACTCCACACTCACCTGCTGAATGCCTTTGGCCATGTTCCTTCCCTCCTTGGAGACTGTCTCCTCTTCTGTGAAATGAGACTAAGAACACGGCCTCTCAGGGTCAGTGTGAAGACAGGCTCCCTGGGCCCTGAGTCTGCTCTTCCATGTTTTAAGGAGTCTCTGCCCATCAAGGAGTCTAGGCCATGGTCAAGCCAGGAGGGAGAGTACTTAAACAGCAGGACCTCAGAGCCCAGCCCTCCAAATGTTCTTCCAAAGATGATCATTCCAGCTACACTTTGAATTCATGTGGTCCTAATCAGGTGAGGTCAGGTGCCCACTTAAGCCTACCTGTGTCTCACAAGCACAGTCTCAGGGGCATGAACTTTAGGAGCATGGGGTTTGGAAGCTGACCAGGTTTGATTCCCAGCTGTAGGACCTCAGCAATAACCCTACCTTTCTGAACTTTGGTTTCCACATTTAAAAATCAGGAAAGTATTACGTCACAGATCAATGAAAGGATTAAACGAGGTGACAAATGTCACACAAGGGGCAGGGGGCCTAACCCTGCCAGGACTTTACCATTGTCGTCAGATTGACAAACTCTAGACCTGCCTATGAAAAGGCGCTAGCTGAGCCTGACGAGAAGGATAGAATTCTCCAAAAGGTACTAACCCTACTTTTTCTTTTTTAATAAATTTATTTATTTATTGGCTATGTTGGGTCTTTGTTGCTGCACACAGGCTTTCTCTAGTTGCGGCGAGTGGGAGCTACTCTTCATTGTGGCGCAAGGGCTCCTCATTGCAGTGGCTTCTGTTGCTGTGCAGCACGGGCACTAGGCGTGCGGGCTTCAGTAGTTGTGGCACATGGGCTCAGTAGTTGTGGTGCATGGGCTTAGTTGCTCCACGGCATGTGGAATCTTCCCAGACCAGGGATCGGACGCACGTCCCCTGCATTGGCAGGTGGATTCTTAACCACTGAGCAACCTAGGAAGTCCCTAACCCTACTTTTTTAAAAATAGCTTTATTGAAATATAACTCACATGCCCTACAGTTCACCCATTTAAAGTATATAATTCAATGGGTTTTAGTACACTCCGAGTTCTGCAACCACCACCAGTTTTATAACATTTTCATCACCCCAAAAAGAGACCCCCTACTCTTTAGCTGTCACCCTCCAATCCCTCTAGCACCCTGCCCCACCCCACAGCAATGGTTAATCTACCTCCCACCTCTACAGATTTGCCTATTCTAGAAACTTCATGTAAATAAAATTCTATGTGGTCTTTTGTAACTGGATTCTTTCTTTTAGCGTAATGGTTTTTTGTTTTGTTGGGTTTTTTTTTGTTTACTTATTTGGCTGCACCAGGTATTTGCTGCGACACGTGGGATCTTCGTTGCTGCCTGCTGGATCTTTAGTTGTGGCATGCGGGCTCTTAGCTGTAGCATGCGGGATCTAGTTCCCTGACCAGGGATCGAGCCCAGGCCCCCTGCATTGGGAGGGCAGAGTCTTAACCACTGGACCACCAGGGAAGCTCCCCATCTAGCATAATGTTTTTAAGGTCCATCCATGTGGCGTCAGTACTTCATTCCTTTCTATGGCTGAATAATATTCCCCTTTATGCGTAGACCACATTTTGTTTATTCAGTCATCCACTGGTGGACATTTGGGTTTGGGGCTGTTATGAATACTGCTGCTACGAATATTCCTGTTCACGTTTTTGTATGGACGTGTCGTCAATTCTCTTGGGTATGTACCTAAAAGGGGAATTGTTGGGTCATAAAATAATTCTATGCTTATTCACCTTTTGAGCCACTGCCAAACTGTTTTCCAAAGCAGCTGTACCATTTTCCTTTCCCCCCAGCAGTGTGTGCGGTTCCGATTTCTCTACATCCTCAACAACATCCTCAATAACATCCTCAACAACATCCTCATTAACCACCTTTCTCATGATTGCTGTGCTAGTGGGTGTGAAGTGGTAGCCTTACATTTTTATTAAATCTTACTATATTTCTTGTGAGCAGTTTTTAAAATTTACTCATAGCCTAATGTTAAAGCCATATGGAACAGAAGGAAATTAAACAAGAAAATATCCCCTCAAGAAAAGGTTACAACAGAACGATAAAGACAGAGAAATGCCCTCTGCAAGGTGAGAGAGAACAGCCCTGGAGAGAGAGCAGATGGCATAGTTGTACTTGGTACACTGCATTGTTGCCTGTGGTACAATGACACTGTTGCATGTGCTACATTGCATTGGTGTATGTGATACGACGACACTGGTGTTATGTGGTAGGTTGGCAGGGATATAGAAAAGTACGTCAGGCCTTCCTCCTAATCTTCTTGTTCCCTTCAATTCACACGTGACTTTCTGGATCTGTAAAACAAAGCTCTTTTCCAAGTAAACCAACATGGTGGCATCCCTGACAAAGCTCTATATTCAAATGTCAGCTGACAAAGCAAAATAGGTTTTGTTATATCAACACTTTCCTCCTCAGGATAAAACTTACTGCCTGACACTAATCTACCACAGAATGTCGCTGCTGTTCACCCACTGAGGAGCTACAACAAATCCCCCATTTCTGTGCCCTGATGGCCCCTCCAAGGAGGTGTCCAGGTGCATCCGTGAAAGCCATTTTTTACAGAATTACAGCCCTGATTTCCTAAAAGGTCACTACCTTTTAGTGACCTTCTGTCTGAAGCCTTCTACTTTCTAATCATTGGTAAATTAAGCTTTACTGAACACAGACATGCATGTCTGCACATTGTCTGTGGCTGCTGTGCACTACAGTTGGGACAAAAATCAGATGGCCCAGAAAGCTTAAAATATTTACTATTTGGTCCTTTACAGCAGGGGTCCCCAAACCCCAGGCGGCGGACCCACAGCCTGGACACACAGCAGGAGGTGAGCAGTGGGCTTCTACCTTCAGACAAGCACTTCACGTGCCCCAGTCTGAAGAAAGCCTCCTGTTTTAGCTTGAAAGATGTGACAAATGCCTCAAATCATCTTTAACCTCTCGGCCTCTGTTGCCTGGGGCCAAATCAGCAGTTGGAGGCTTACCACCCACAAACTCAGGAACCAGATACCAACAAGGGTGGGAGTGTTAGGAACCCCAGGGCTGCCAGAGGCCTAGGGAAGAGGAAACAAAAAAAGGGGGAAAGGAGGAAAATGGCATTGGGGAGGGATGGTAAATGAGAGAAGGGAGCAAACAGTACTGCTGGGAACAGGCAGTGCAGGCTGCCCACCTGTGTGGGCGGACTCGGGGTGCTGGCCCTCACGAGGACTGCCAAGGACAAGCCAAGAGAGGCTGTGTGTGGCCACACTGTCCACAAGGAGCTACGCGTCTCCTGCAAGCAGTCTGAATGCATTTGCCCACCAAGCATCATCTGCAAACTGCAAGTCTTATACCGCTGTTTTCAAATAAGCGTAGATCTATCGTGGGCAATGAAACAGTTCTCAGTGTCTCTGAGCAGTTGCTCCCTGTCATTGTCCACTGTTTCTCACCACGGACACCTAAAGCACACGTACCACATGGGTATGCCAAGTTTTTCGGCTTAAGGGGGGGGCTTTCGTTTCTAAAGGTGTAAAGCACCTTCAAGTAAGGATTAATATATTAAGGTCCACGAATAGGGGACAGGAAAAATAAATGATGGTGTGGCACAGGGTCAGCACACTACAGCCCTGTGGCCTGATTGGTAAATTGAGCTTTACTGAACACAGCCATGCATGTCTGCACATGGTCTACGGCTGCCATGCACTACAGTTGGGACAAAGACCGTATGGCCCAGAAAGCCTAAAATACTTACTATTTGGTCCTTTACAGAAAAAGTTGGTGAACTCCTGGTATGGTATATCATGAAACGCACTGCAGCTATGAAAAAACAAAGTCAACACCAACTATATCTATGAACAGGGAAAGACATTCAAGATAAAATAATGAAGATGTTTTCTTTCCTTTTTTTTTTTTCAGATGTTTTATTTCTAACTCTGACTCCTGAGGTGAATGGGCCTCATTCACTTGTTTTTGTTGAGCTCCATGAGAGGAATTCGCATCCTGGGGAAGGATGAAAACAGAGCAAACAGGACTCTGGACAACAGAAACGTCGGGCTGGGGCAGCCCCGCACAGTTGGGGGGGGGGTGGGCGGGAGGAGGGCAGGGTGCTCCATCCTTAACCAGACCACCCTGGCCTCCCTGTGAGCCCTCCCCCCCGCCCCCGCCATGACTTATCCAGGGATCCCTGAAGGTTGAGGAGGGAATAAAAGGATAAAAGGATAAAAAACACTCCTAAGAGGATAGCGGTCTGAATCATGGCCTTAGGTCAATTTCCCTACACAGAGGCCCAGAATCAAGCAGACGTCCCCAGTGAGACACGGCTGTGCTGGATGGGGTTGGGTCCCCCGGGAGCGAAGCCTGCACAGGGAGAACCCCAGGAGCAAAACTGAAAGAAGGGTGTACGGGGCCAGTCCTTCTTCCCAAATTAGCAGTTGCGTAAGCCCTGCTCAGGGATGGGAGAGGCAGGAGTGCGCCCGGCGGGACCTCTTCCTCCTGGAAACCGCGAGAAGCCTCCTCCAACAGCCCCCTCCGTGCGTCCACACCAGGGAGGCATGCGGGCTGAGACGCTGTGTCCAGGGAGCAGAGACGCCAGCCTCTCGCTTCCCGAGCAGGACCTCCTCCCCAAAGACCAGCGGAGCCGCGCCTGCGCACTCCGCCCTCCTCGGAGAGGGGCCGGCGATGGGACCAGGCGCGGTCAGGTCCGCTGGAGGAGGGCGGGGCTCCCACGATGCTTCTCATCAAGGCGCTCACATCGCACGGCAGGCAGAGCGAGGCCGACCCCATCGCGATCTCCCCAACAAAACCTGCAGTGAGGCCGAAGTACCCACCAACGCCTGTGGGCAAAGAAGGCAGGGAGCGAGGCCACCAGCTGAGGAGGGAGGGGCAGGACAGCACCGCAAACACTGGGCACAGACACACCAGAGCTGTGAGCCGTGCCCCCCGAGGGTCAGGAAGAGGCACAGTTACCACCACACACTAAGTGTGTGATGTCGGGCCGTTTCGTCCCTTCTTTATTTGTAAAATAGGACGGTTGTGAGGCTTCAGTAAAACTCCGCACATCACGGCCGCAGCACCGTGCCTCGACCCAGTAACACAAACAGTTAATAAACGTTACTGTCTTATGTTTCGATGATGTCCAGTTTTTGTAATAAGCACGTATTTGCTTCTGGGATGTATGTTGACACCTGCTCTGACCCCCTCACAGTTGTTAATTGACAGGCATGAAAACGATGTGAAAAGTGTAAATCCACAGCCAAGATTTAAAAAGGACTAGTTAGAGCCACTTTATATAAAAACCATACTTAAGGTGCATTCCACAGCCTAAAGTGCTTTTATTTTTTTTTTTAAAAAAGAAAAAAAAAGGAAAGCAAAGCCTTAATTCAAAATGACCAACTGAACACAAAACTTTATCTCCTATTCTTCCCAATACCCCATTAAAATGAAGAAAAGCAGCAGAATAAGAGTTAAACACCCACCACAAAGAATGGTAAAGGGACACAGCTGACCAGAGCCTTAAACACATTCTGGGAAACTGCAGATAGACGGAGGGCTGATGAGGCTCCAGGTGTCTCCTGTTTAACAAGGATGAACTCACTTTCCCTACACAGAAATCACAGTCAGTCAGGGCTGGATCGGCCCTCCCCGGCGATCTAATCCCAGGTCCTAGGTGGAGAGGGGAGGCAGAGAGGGGGAGGGGCCTCTGCCTAAGGCCCTGCGCTGGGTGGGAGCACAGGGCACCAATAACCTTTCCAGATGGGCAATCAAGGATGCAAGGCTCAAAGGGAGTCGCTCTAGCTCAGAGCGGCTGGGGTGGAGCCCGGATGCACCCAGCACTGCTATGCAGCCCCCACACTCCCCCTTCCGAAGCCACCCACTGCCACATGCCACAAGCCCCTAAACCCTCAACCTGTGCTATCAGAGCATAAAGCAGCACAACTCCTTGTGCTTTTCCAGCTGCTGAGTCAGACAAGCAGCAGGACACCCAGAAGAAGACCACACACGGAGCCCCAGGCTGACCCCGGCTCCCTCGCAGCCTCCCCCCGCCCGCTACCATTCACCCTTTCCTCAGACGCCTTCCTCCAGGCCTGACTGCTGTCCACTTTGAGAGCGTGAGCAGTGCTGCTGAGACAGCACACCCCTCCTTCCTAACAGCTTCAGGGCGCCCAGGACCTGCTCTGCCCTGCAGACAGATGCTCTTGGACATCCCTGAGCAGCCACCACTCCACTCCCAAGACAGAGAAGCAGGAGGAGTAGGATTAAGCAGATAACTGTTTAATAGAAACTGTTCCTGCACTGTAAATGATTCCACATGAAATAAACCTTAGTTTAAAAATGTTTAAGAAGTCACACCCACCATAGGAGGTGATCACATGCACTTGGGTGAAGTTATGTAAAAGCTTTTTGCAAACTGATTAGGGTCTCAGCAGAGGCCTGGAGAATCTTCAGCTCTTCTGTCCACAGTGTTTCTACCAAAGTTAGTTGGTTTATCAAAGCCACTTCTTCATCTTTCATGTGAGAAACCTGGAAGTTATTTTTAAATGATTTTTTTTAGTGTAGTAAAATATGCATAAACATAAAATTTAACATTTTGACCATTTTTAAACGTCAATTCAGTGACACTAAGTACATTCACAGTGTTACATAAGCAAAGCCGCCATCCACGTCCAGAACTTTTTCATCATCTCAAGCAGAAACTCTGTACCCATTAAACATTAACTCCCCATTTCCCCCTCCCCAAATCCCTGGTAACCCCAATTCCGCTTTCTGTCTCTATAAATTGGCCTACTCCAGATACCTCATTTAAGCAGAATCACACAGTACAGGATATTTGTCTTTTTGTGTCCTGGTTTATTTCACTCAATACAATGCCTTCAAGGTTCATTAAAATTATTTTTTTAATCCCACTAATGTTTTCATTCAAATGAGCTGACTCCTCACTTAATTAAATCATTCACTAAATAAAAGGGAAAGAGTACCTTAAAAAATCTATTACTGAGAATTCATGCAATAATTTTACCTATTAAAAGGTGTAGACACATGTTAACAGTCAAAAAACACATTACAGGGACTTCCCTGGTGGTCCAGTGGTTAAGGCTCCGTGCTCCCAATGCAGGGGGCTCAGGTTCAAACTCTGGTTAGGGAATTAGATCCCGCATGCTACAACTAAGAGCCCACGTGCTGCAACTCAGAAGCCCACATGCCACAACTAAAAAAAAGATCACACATGCTGCAACTAAAGATTCCATGTACTGCAACTAAGACCCAGCACAGCCAAATAAATAAATATGAAAAGAAAAACCACAGATTACATTAATGTTCATTTATTAAGGCATTAACAATACCCTAACAAAGTGAATTATTCCTATCTGAAAAGTACAAAACAGCTTCTCAATCAAAACACTTCTTTAAGAATGCAGTATTCTAGAATCATACCTTCTGAAGCACAGCATTAGTCTCCTCTATGAAATAGTGGCATATTTTCTGGGCTATGTCCAAACTTGTCTTCTCATTTGTATCTGAAATTATTTCCCCAAGAAGTACTTTCTTCCAGCATGTACTAGAAGCAAAATGTTCATAAGGTCATTTCAGCAGGTTCCCAAAAATATAGGAGGCTTCTCCACTTCAACACAACACTTCTCCTATTTTTCCAAAAACATAGTGAAACTCATTCCATCAGCACCTTCCCTCAAACCTCCCGGCACATGCAGGTCCTGTGTTGAAGCAGACAGTATACCAGAAAGAAGAAAGAACCGTGAGGATAAGAAGTGAGGCGGCTGGCGCTCCTTGCAGGCAGGGCCTGCGTTTTATTAGCATCACAATCCTGTGTCTGGCACACGAGTAAGCGGAGTCACGTCCACCAGCCACGGGAAGAGAACAGGGGACAGACCAGAAGGTGAGTCCACAGCCAAAGGACTAAAGACTAAGGAGCAAAGGTGGCGGTTTTCCTTTTCTCCAAATGACAGTCTCTCCTAGAAAAAAATGGCCAACTGAACAAGACATGTTCACAAAGTAAAATGCTCTACAGTTGGAAAGAGGAATCTACAGTGAAGCCTTTGTCTACACGCAGGTCATTCCAATTTTACACGAAGAAAGTCTGTAGGAATGGGGCTCAGTGGGCTGGCGGGGCCAACTTCCCGCAGGCAGAACAGTGTCGGTGTTTCTGGGTAGGCAGGAGGGAACCACGGCAAGGTGCTGGGCAGCAGGTGGCAGAGGCAAACCTACACACTGGGAAGAAGCACTAAGCAGCGAGGAAGGGGGCAGGGGGACAGATTCTGGACACAGAGGACGTGGATGTGGACGTGGCTGAGGAGGGAAAGGCAAGGTGACAGCTGCACCACCCGACTGGAGGGCACAGAAGTCGCTGAGAAATTCAGAATGGCCCCCAAGCCACACAGAAAACAGTCTTAGACATCTTCAGCTTTAGAGACAATAGTGGCAACCCCAGGGGCAGAGGAGTTCTTGGGAAAGAAAGGAAGTAAAAAAAAAAAAAAGAAGAAGAAGAAGAAGAAGAAGAACAAAAGAAATAACACTTGGGACGCCCTGCTGGTCCAGGGGTTAGGATTCTGTGCTTCCACTGCAGGGGGCACGGGTTTGATCCCTGGCCTGGGAGCTAAGATCCCGCATACCATGTGGCAAGGCCAGAAAAAAAACAAAAGGAAAGAAAGGAAGGAAAGAACCATAGCCATTACTATGTGGCGGGCACAGGGTTTTGTATGCAACCATTATCTGTTTTAATCTTCACAACTGCCTAGAAAGAAAGCACTATTATCCCCACCTTAGACACAAAGAAACTGAGAATCCGGAACAGTAAGGAACGCACTCCAAGTGACAGGGCTAATAAGAGGCAGAATTAGCATGCAGACACCCGTCAGGCAGAATCCCAAACACATGCCTCCTCTGCCACAGCACTCCACACAGTCAGAAAGCACACCAAGGGGAGAAAAGAGGCCTCAGGAGGACCTCTGGGAAACATCCAGTGGCTTTCTTTAATTTGAGGCTGACATGTCTGACTCATACCTTTTTCCAAGAAGGATTTAAAGAAGCTCATGTGGGTACACGTGAGATAAAATAAAACATCAGACGAATGGATAGGGAAAACAAGGCAAAGGAACGATGAGAGGAGGAAAGATAAGATACAGCCAGGAAAGAGTCAGAGATAGACCGCATGCCTTAACATCCTGCACACCTGGTGGACCACAAATTTGCCTGAGTTTTCTAGCGAGCAATAGAAAGAAGAAAACGTATCAGATACAGAATTCACCGTGTCTGTAAGACAAAAACACACCATCTGCTGAGAAGAGACACAACTACTTCTGCTGTTGAGACCAGGGGGTAGTTTTTCTCCCTGAGGCCCTACAGAAAAGGAAGTAAGCAACATCATAAACAATGACGTCACCAGCGTGATGGAATGAGCGCCAGCCATCAGTACTTCTAGGCACTGTGTTGAGTGCTACTTCCAGGCTTATCTCATCTAATCTGTCTCAGCTAACCCTCCCAACAGCTCGAGGATGGGGTTCACCATCTTCAGGAAGTCCTCCCTGTGGTTTCTCTCGCCTGAGCTTGCTAAGTAGTGGTCGTTACTCTCAGACTCCCTCGCAAGGAGCTCCAGGTCTGGGCAGTGCACAGCCGTGTGTGCGGCTGTCCTTTCCACACTAAGGGAAGGACCAACAGCCTCTCGGGAATAGTAAGGACCTGACCAGATGCGAGTTTACACCACGGGTTCCTCTACCTGCTTCCCCTATGGAATCATCCAGGCCTCTCCTTGAGCAGGGGTCTGGATTTGCCCCCAGGACAGAACCAGGTGGGGCCCGTGGTCAGGAGCTCTGTCTGCTCCTGGGAAAAACCTACCTACTCAGAGACTCTCCTCTGACCAGGGCCAATGTGCACACTTTCTGAAGTGTTTACCCTGAACAATGAGCTGCAGGTCACCAGGGGGAAATACCTGAAGAGAGACCAGTTCTCAGGACCACGTACTCTAATTATGACTCTAAAACCAGAATTCTAGAAACGGTGGAAACTTAGAAGTGAAACACTCCTCACATGGGCAAGTTAAACAAAGAATAAGCAACCCCAATACTCAAGGGCATTCCTTTGTCCTCTGAGGCTGGGCATTTGAACTTAAGCCCAAAACACACCAAAGTTATGTCCAAACTGTAACTATACTTCATGACCAATACACAGGGAACTTACAATTCTTCAGCTTCCAGACATAACAACTTAAGAGCTGTGAGTAACCGCCAAGATGGTCCATCCCATCCAAACGTCAAATTTCTAAAGTAGAAAAAGAACAGGTAGGTGTGTATGTATGACAGTCACTTTGCTGTACACCCGAAACTAACACAACATTGTAAGTCAACTATACTCCAACATAAAATAAAAATTAAATTAAAAAAAAAAACAATTACAAATTCGTCATTTCAGTACTTCATTACATCACAGTAAATGGCTAAAAAAGGCACACATTTTCTAAAGGGGCCACTACACATGGTGCAACCTGTGGTCTTAGTCACAAAGACAAAAGAGAAAAGTAAGTCTGCAAATACTTAAGGATAAAGCCTGGGTACCAGAAAATTCTTTGTGTTAAAAAAAAAAAAACAAAAAAAAAAAGTAAGAAGCTATTTTTATTTGGTGAGCAGCTAAACTTGGACGGGGGCCACAGGGAGAGGGCACTGTCACGGGCCACAGGGAGATGGATGAAGAAGGATCCGGATTGTCCTCAGGATCAAAGTGGCAGCCACCAGGGCGCGCTGCCCTCACGCCACTGCTGGGTTATTTAGAATTTAACTTTATCTATAGAAGAAAATTCGAAAGGGGGGAGGGGGTCTCAAACCCAGTCTGTCCCATTTGGCGTGGAATCACTTAGGCTTCCCCAGCCCAAGAGCCTGTTGCTGGGTGACGGACGGCCAGGCTGGCCTGCAGTAGCCAATGTCACCCTGCTTGACCACATGTTAGCAAGACACTGGGCCACCTATCAACACATATGGGGCTCTCCTCGTACAATAATTTGAGACTTCAAGCTGGTATCTTAGGTCCCCGGAAAAGTCTCTGAACAAGCATCTTCCCCTCCTTGTGTGCCCCACAACATCGAGCACAATGTACTGCACATAGTAAGTGCTCAATAAATAGCTACTTGTCACCTCACCAGATACGAGTCAGGAGGCCTCTCACACCTGTAGGAACCCAAACTCCCAAAATTTCCTGAAGGAATAATATCTAGAGAGAGACACTTACTCCACAAAGTTGTGATCCTCTAAAATGGAAATCTTTTTGTTCATCTGTTTATCTGCTGATGGAAGATATTTAACAAGTATATCTGCATTAAAAAAAAATAAAACAGGCTTGAGATTTAGGGCACAATTCAGGCGAAAGGGAAGACACTTCCTTCTCAGGTTACTTTCCTTCCCATCAGCAATCAAGACCTGTGTAAACAATTTTACCACTTTCACATCAAAAACATCTAGTCTGCAAGTCCAACTCAGTAACATCATGACTTGAAAAGCTGTAGGAATTCCAAGGCCGGGGCCAAAACATCCACTACCTCAGCTCCTGCTCCAACCAAGCAAATCAACCAAGAGAATCAGGTGATGAAGACACTAGCAGGACTGCTGGAAAGTTACACCCACAGAAGTACAGGTTGTGTACAAACAGGAGGAAGTGTTTCCAAAAATTAACAAACCTTTTTGGGGTCATAGGGTAATGAGGGATTTTTCTGTTTTTAAAATTTCTTTCTGTATTTGTCTATTTTAATTTTTTAAATGCAAAACTAACTAATGTGTGAATTTTGTTCAAGTTATTTAACAAATCAATACTTCCGGGTAATCAGTATCACAGTTATTCTGATAATATGAGGCTAATCTCAAAGCTAGATTTCTAAGAGACCCAGCAAGGCCCAGTTTCGCTTTTGCATTTCACTCTGAGAAATAACATTATTACTTTGGCTATAACAGGGAGTAGTATCACCTTGACCATGTTTCTACTTCCATTAGAACTTACATTAAAACTACCTCAAATTATACAGACAGTAAATCTCTAGCCATTTCTTCAATGCCTAGAAAACTGTTTCTCTGCTGCCTCAAGGGAAGGGGAAAAAAATCAGCCCTCTAGGTAATATTTTTAATACTATATTTGAAATTTTCACAGCATAAATTTAATAGCTAAATTATTATTTTTAAAATAGTAATACCAATGATGATGGTAGGTGACAAAAGAACATAAATGGAATCCGTTTTTTATCGTGGCCTTAACCCCCCAGAACAAGGCCTGTGCAACATATTCCCTCTGTGACTGGTATAGCACCTCACACACAATGGGTGCTTCACAAGTATTTTTTACTGGGACTTCCCCGGCAGGCCAGCAGTTAAGACTCCATGCTTCCAACGCAGGGGACGCAAGTTCAATCCCTGGTCAGGGAACTAAGATCCCACATGCCGCACGGCCAAAAAATAAAAATTTAAAAAAAAACAAAATGTGTGTGTGTGTGTGTACACATGCACACTTCTTGCTATCTAATCCTATTCAATCTTTACTGACAATGTCTCAGTACAAAAATTTCCATTTCTTGCCATCTCTTAATACTCTATTTCCCTAGCAGTTTTCCTTTTCTTCCATTCTACTGTTTGACCTAATGCAATAAAAATTTTCTCAGTTCTTCTTATCTTCAATATTGATCAAAGCTTTGCTGGTTTTACTTCAACACTGAAATGATGTTGAAGCAAATGGGTTATTTACTGGGTTAAATAAGAATTAGGCTAGCCCTGCCTAGGAGAAAATAAATGATACACATTTTAAGGTCTTGCCATTGTAATAAAAACTTAACCACAGACTGGGGGCGGGGGGGGGGATTCTATCATCTAGTGATCAGAACCCAAGTTAATTCCAACCTTTTAAGACATAGACACAAGCATGAGGGTTACGCATGGCAACAAATCCATACTCCAGGAGCAGGCGGTGGTTATCGTGAGGGCCATAGCAGATGAACACCTCTTTGTGTTTTCCACAGCTCGTAACCGTTCTGATTTCATAACAGCGAGTTTCCTCATTAAATGTCGCTTTTACCTAGGGAAAAAAATTGTAAGATGTTTCTAAAGGAAAGCAGAAAATTAAAAAGATTAAGTGATCATATTAATTTAAGCTGCATGCAGCTTTCAGGCACTCCTCACAGAATTTATCCATGTGGAGGAAAAATGCCACGTCCGCACTTTGGCCTCTTTGGTTCACCTCAACTTCACCCCACTGGGGAGGGAGGGAGTCCCGCCTGGGGACTCTGAGGATGGCCAAACACATGACACCTGACATCGGACAGATGACTGGCAGCAGTGTACTCTGTCACCCATACAGCCCAGGGGGAGGACACGCCACGCCACGCCACGCAGGGCCACACAGGGGCTGCACCCAGGGGCAGAGTGCCAGCAGAGGCATGGCAAGCAGGTTTGCAGGAACAAGAGGGGACCCCCTGGCTCCCCTGGGAAGATGTGATTTGCCTGTCTGAATAATTTCGAGGGCTAGCAGGGCGGTGACACCCGTTCGGCTGAGGACCAGGTGGGGTGCAGCCAGTCCAGCTGAGGGCAACTTCCCGCTGGGCGGGAAATAGCCGGGGGGAGCAGAGGAACTGCTGCTCAGGCCTTTGGGGCCCTGCGAGGCCCAAAGATGTCAAGGCACGAGATTTCAGGTCCTACAACACACAGCCTTTTGTGAGCAGCATGGTATTGATGACACTGTCATGTTGGATTTTGTGAGTTTTGCTAATTAATAGGCATAGAGGAGAAGACCGAGGAGACCTAACTGCTCCCACACGAGCAGTGGGTACAGCACTGAGGCCGCCTCACTATGCAGCAAATTGCAGTGAGATGAGGATGAAGAGCAGGAAGAGCAGCTGAAATTCCCACCTTATGGCATCAATAAGAGATCAGGGGCATGGCTTGCAGCATCGTGTCAGCAACCAGCTGCAGTGTACTTTTTCAACCAGGGGTTGGCAATCTTTTTCCATAAAGGGCCAGAGAGTAAGTATTTTAGGCTTTTCCAGGGCCCTGGGACCACATGCCTACAGGCTGTAGTCTGCGATGCCTGTACACTCAACTGTAAAATCACTAACAGCCCGATAAAAATAAAGTCATGCCGACGGGGACTGACCTAGTTCCCTGTGGCCAGTAACCTATTGTCCTGCACCCCCTTGACTTTATTTCATCAACATCGACCACAGAAACACACACCTAGCCTCGGTCTCCTTTGCTTAATTTTGCTAGAAATGCATCTTTCTGCAGAAGCAATGAGCGGACAGGCAAGGAGATGGCCGTGGCCTAAGCACAGGGAGTACCTCCCCTCCACCCCCACGCTCTCCCCTCACAGGCACGTGGGCTTCCCGAAGTGGCATGGGTCGGAAAGAGGACAGTGTGAGCACGGGTCCCGCCTGCGTGCCTGCGAGCGCACCCTGAATGGGTGACAGGTTAGCCCTCAAAGCCAGGCCTTCAGCCCGGTGTGCCCTGCAGATATAATCACCTCCTTTATGTGCCAGAGGGGAGAAGCCTGGGGAACAAGAGACCTCCGACTGACTCCCAAACAGGACCCCTTAACAATTTCCCACAAACAGCCATCCAGTCGGAGAACGTAGATTGAACACCCACTACATGCCAGGCCCTGTGCTGAGCACCAGGGTTACAAAAAGTGCCAGGCAAAGTCCCTGTCCTCTAAGACTGCAGAGTTCCCAAGGGGAAGGAGCTCAGTGATCACGGCAAAGTAACGACAGCGATGCCACCAAGTGTGAGAGGGAAAGGGACCAGAAAGCAAGCGAGACTTTAGTCCCAGGTCTGAAAGGCAGCAGAAGGGTGCTGCACCATTGGCAGCGGGGGGGATGGGCTAGGGTTCAGACCGTGCAGGGGATAGAGAACCAGTCTCTGCAGGCCTGGAGAGCAGAGTCAGGAAACGGGGCAAAGGAAAAGGATTCCAGGAGGGGAAAGACAGGAGCCTACCTGACAGCAGGTAGGTTTACCAGCTGCATGTTTCCCTGAGGTCCCGCTCCCTATTCCAAGTCACAGGTTCTACATGTTAGGGTCCTCCCTATTGAAACCAAACACGGGTCCCCTGGTCAATGACTCACCTGGACGTCGGGGCTGTGGTTGAGCAGATCCAGGAACGGGGCGAGCGCGCAGGTGTCTGGCTCTGCAGAAAAGCACCACCTCCGCGGGCGCTTCATGTACACAGCCCTGGTGTTGACGGTGCACCAAGCCCACAGGAGGGCGCTGTAGCTAAAGATGCTCTCAACAGCCTCGGAAAACAGAGGCTGCAGGGAAGTGAAAAAGTCTCTGGAGGAGGAAAAGAACTCCCACACGCGGGTTCTCTGCTCTCTGGCCTTTGCTTTCAAAGGTTCGGGAAGAAGATTCACCACTTTTGGCTCCAAACAGACAGGGCAGGTGTAGGCCTTCGGCAAAACCTCCAGGTAAGGCTTCCAGGGAGACCGATCCCCAGCGTGCTTTTCTGAAACTAAAAAGGTGCACAGAGCCAGCAGAGGAGATGGAGGAGGCTGCCACCTTTCAAAATGAAAAGCCGGATTAAAGGAATTACTTCCATTCAAAATATGGTGTAAGCAAGAGAAACAGACATCCTAGGGCTTAGTCTACCTCCAGAAGGGCTGTGGCCAAGTTCGCCTAATGCACCCATGAGAGGGTCTTCCTTTCTCAAGGCTTTCCTGCCAGGATCACACACCAGTACAAATGACATGAACAGGTCACACTGGTGTAAGAACTGGCTCAGGAACCCAAGTTCCAGCTTTGTTTGCAAGAGATTCCTTTTTGCAAAAAACCTCTTTGTTTCCAACTTGGTTCTCCAGTTTTAAAGCTTTTGCTGGAATTCCACTTGGTTAAGGATATAAATCTTGGGGGTGGGGGGCAACTGGTGGAAAGCACCTAGATGTGCCCCATCCAACACAGTAATCACTGGGTACATGTAGCTACTTCAACATTTTTTAATTAAATAATATTGAAAATTCAATTCCCCAGTCACACAAGCCATATTTCAAGTGCTCTTGAGCCAAATGTGGCTAGTGGCTACCACACCGGACACCACAGAGGAAAGCATTTCTATCATTGCAGAAAGTTCTATTATACGATACCAACCCAGGCACAAAACAGAATAGGCTCGTTATATACCTGCCACAGTTCTAAAGCTTTTGTCTTAAACTTACACATACTGTTGCAAATTATACATTATAGTATTTTCCTTTGTTACAGATAAAAAGATCTCATGTTGCACGAATGTTATTTAGGAAAGTTTTCATTAATCCTTCAAAGTCTAGATTCCTTTATTACCATGCATTCTACTCAAAATTTCGGAAGCATACAAAAAATGTTAATACTAAGAGCATTCTTGCCTCTACTCAGGTCAGTGAAAATACACCCATCCTCTTACAAAAGTAAGCCAGAGGAAAGAAAGTCGAGAACTTACCGTGCATTGAGAAATAACACTATCTTTCAACCTTTATAATTTAGAAACCTCTTATGCTGAGGGTCTCCCTCACCCTGTCCTCATAAACTCCCCCTAAACAAAGACTCCCTATAACATAAGCAGGAAATAGTTCTCAGCTCCCATGTTGGCCTCCTCTCTTCTTATGCCAAATAAAACCAACTCTTTCATTCTGTCAACAGCTCTCCATAAGTGCAGGGGAATTCAAGTGAGTACAATAAGTGTGAAAATAAAAGAGAAAATAATATTTGTTAAGACCTCCTACAATGGAGGAGAGTGGACCACCGTGAGTCAAGGCACTCAGCCGAGATTTACACCTATTATGCCACTGCATCCTCATTTTCTAGTAAGGTTAGATCAGGATTCAAACTCACATCACAGGAGCCTATTAAAAACCTTAAAAATGCAGTTTACAATGAATTAAGAACCAACTTCATAGAACAGAGTAAACCTTTCAAATCATTTCAGATAGTTATTAGCTACACAAAAGGGCTAGGTCCTAATGAACGATGTCTTAGATAACATACTTGCCAACGATATAAACTTTAAAAGAGAAGCGCTTGCCCCAAACAAGCAGGTGAGCAGTCACTTACTTAGCAATGTACGGCCCTAAGTAGCTTCTAATCACTGTGTCCGTGGTGAGCAGGCAACTCTCGGGCAACGAGATAATCATGTGTCCCTCCTTGCCAAAAAGAAAGTAAAGTTCAGAACACGCGTGCTCTGGAAGGACCTGAATGAGTCTTTTAAAGTCCTTGATTCCACAATCATTGACTAAGAACCCGGTAGAGCCCAACCACAGACCACCAAAGAGCCCTCAGTGGACTGGCTCCCCAGTTCGAGGCAGCAGATGCAGGCAAGACTGCTCCCAGGCCACGGATTGGTACTAAGACCCCAGTAAGAATTAAAGGTTAATTGCGTGACTGACAGCCCCCACCAGTCAGTCTTCCACCAGAAAGGAACGTGGAAACACTCTGACAACTCAAACCATATTATTCCTCCATTTTCTTACACCAGGAAATAGTGCTACCTACAGGCAACACACAGAAACCATTTCAAAAAACTCTTCCAGTGAAATCCATGTGTCCAGGGACTATTCCCAGCCTACTCGCCATGTAACCTGTGCCAAGTAGCTGACAAAAGGACAGCCCACCCAGCTCAGGGGTCTCACTTGACCACCTGCAAAAGTACAGTTTTCAGTTTCTCCCGCTGAGACAGAAACGTAGAAAGAAAAATTAAGATGTCAAGGAATAGACAGGAGAAACAAATAAAGCACTAAGAAGCTAGATATGAGATCCTGCTTTCATCATAACTGGCATCTAAGTTGGTTAAATATCTCAGCCCAAAATCTCCTGGTTTCAATTTCTGGTCTCCTCATCTGTGAGTCAAAGTGGAGTTGGGATGGTCACTACAGTCCCTTCCTGCTTTGACAGCCCATGACTCTCTGATTTTAAAAAAAGACTTAATGCGGAATGCAGAAAAATGGTACAAATCAACTGGTTTGCAAAGAGACACAGATGTAGCGAACAAACATATGGACACCAAGTGGGGAAAGCGAGGGGGGTGGGGTGCGTTGGGGTGGGATGCATTGGGAGATTGGGATTGCCATACATACATTACTAATAAGAAAAAAAACATCAAATTGTACACTTAAAAAAAAAGGCACTTAATAAAATGCTTTATATCTTGACCGGGGTAAATGTCATCATCAAAACTGGTCAAACTGGACACTTAAAATCTGTGCATTTCACTAAGTGTAAAATATGTCTCAATTTTCAAAAAGTTTTTACAAAAAAGCCACATTTGAAAGTACATGTAAAGCAACTGCCAATTATCACTTCATGATCTAAAGCAAAACTACCTATAGTCACTGCTATATTCATGAGAGATCTGTTTCTTCCCCCCAGATTCTGCTAAGGAATAAAGTTATATACCTCCCCTGCCAAAAAGAAAACTACTGCACAACAATGTGAATGTACTTAATACTACTGAACTGCACACTTAAAATGGTTTCGATAGTAAATATTATGTTATATATATTTTACCATAATTAAAAATGGTTAATAAAAAAATTAAGATAGCGTAATAGCATTACAACATTAAAAGCTGCCATTCTTTAGGCTAAAGATATACACACAGCTGGGTTTTTATAAATTAAATTAAGGGACTAAAAATAAACAATTTTTAAGTAGAAAATTAAAATAATTACAAATAAATTAAGGAATTAATTTCTAGCTTTGCAGAAAATTGTGCATTAGATATCCCTTAAATGGCACAGAAGAATTAAAATCGACCTCAGAGAGCATCTACGTCATTTACCTTCTTGCTTTCCAGGGGAGGAGACAGAAGCCGAGCGGGTTAGGAGCCCTGCTTGGCTGAAGGCGATCCAGGGACAGGGGATCCCAGGCCCCCTCCCTCTGCCTGCTGGGCTGCTGGGTTCTACTTACTATTGATGCTCGATGCTTGGATTTAAGCAGCTCTCCCTCCACCCCCACCCCACCCCCAGCGCATTTAAAATATGAGCAGATTGACAAAACCTGCTGCAGCAGAGACCCCATCTAATAATGACCTACAATGACCCTCCCTCCTCCTCCTCCTCCCTGACGCAGTCCCACCTGAAGGACACGGGGTCCCCGTAGCTGGCTGGGGCCACGCGCCTGGGTGCTGGCACAGAAGATGCAGCTGGAATTTCCTGGATACGAGGAAGCCTGCCCTTCCTCACCCCTTGCTCCGTCCTGCTGTCCTGATGCTCGAGCTCCAGGAGCTCCTGGTGTTGAGGATGTGGGGCTCCCCCAAGGACGTGGATGAGAGCTGGATGGAGCCCACCAACCACCACACCAGCCCAGGTTTGCCTACCCAGGCTTCTTTACACAACAGCAAAAGAAACTTCCACTCTGTTACCTTGGGTTTGTCTCTTATACGCAGCAAACTTAATCCTAACTGACAGAACTGTATTCAAACCTACCCATTAAGTTAAAAAAAAAAAAAAAAAAGGCCTGTATGTCTAAAATACTTTTAATTCACTTGACTTGAACCACAAAAACAAAGCAGCAAAATCTACTTTGGGTTTCAAGAGGAGAGAGAAATTCTCACCTGTAGGGATGTTTTGCTCACCAGCCCTCTTCCTGTACCTAGGAATGCAAAGACAGGAAAAGGGTCAATCCTACTACATCTTCAAGGTCTTAGAGATACTATGTTGCATAAAAGATGTGGATGAACTTCAAAATTACACAAAGCTGAAGCTGGGTGTCTCACATTCTTTGACTCCCAGGGGAAACAGAGGCTCAAGAAGCTATTCTAGAAAACGTCCCGGCCTCCTTTTGGGTTTATAATCTTTGAAGGGCAAAGCTTCAGAATCAACACCTAAAGATCATCGCCTTTGTAAGATGTGCGGCTGGGTCTCTTACAGGAGACTTGAAAGCTGGACTCTCTCCCCTGGGGCCCATCAGCTGGGGAGGCTGGGGGGGCAGGGAGGCGGGGGGCCGATTCCTAACACCCACCCAACCTCAGAGGCTGGACCCACAGGCCCCATTTACCCACTGCCAGACCCAGCCTTCCCCAGTAATGATCTCAAGTCTTTGATCGAGTGACCAGTGAAGCCCACTCAGGTCCCACAAAGCCTGCGGCCTACACCCTCCCCTCCCCAGCCAGGCGAGCCATTAGCCATGCTCTCCTTGACGGGACGAGCTCAGCAGGGTAGATCCAGGGCCAGCTGCTCCCTGAGAGCCAAGGCCTTGGCCACAGCACAGTCACAACACCAAGTTCACCAGCGGCTCTGTCCATACCACCGATATCCCTAAGTTTACCCCTCCGTGCCCAAGGCTGCCCGCCTGCAACACAGGCAGAGGACAGCTTTTCCGGCAGGCATGGGCACAATGTGACCTATAATATGGAGTCTCTCTAGTAGTCGTCTTCTTAAAGCCACACTTCTTGACTTTCTTCTCTCAGCTAGGAGGGAATATAACTCAGCCAAGGTCAATGCCTGCGGGACTAACGGGAGCTCCTGGCTCCTGGAGGGAATTCCTGCCTCGAGTCCTGAATCGGATGTCTGGCAAGTTTGACTTGATGAGTCATCTCTTGACCTAGAAGCATACGGTCTGCTCAAACACATGGTTTTGGTTTTAAGAACTTATTTAATTTCTTCTGTGTGTCCCACAGGGCAGGTAATCACCCCTGTGGGCCAGAACTCTTCCTGAAATCAATTACTAATGGCAGGATTTTTTTTTTCTGTGGGGTCATCCTTTAAAAAATTTCATGTGCTAATTTAAGTGGAAATTTCTCTCCAAGCACACATGAACAGTACTTGGCATGTGGAATAAATCCAGAAGATACTTTACCTATATGTCTACAATATAGTATTCAGTAGGTCAGAAAACAGATCAGAGTAACCTACACTTACTAAGGCAAGGTAGGACGTGGCCATTAGGACCTTATTACAGACTTCTCCCTGCCTTACAATTTCTGCTAGCAAATAGAGACATAGACTTAGAGAACAAATATGTGGATACCAAGGGGGAAGGGGTGGGGTGGGCAGAAGTAGGAGACTGGGATTGACACATATACACTATTGATACTATGTATAAAATACACAACTGATGGGAACGAACTGTATGGCACGGGAAACTCTACCTAATGCACTGTGGGAACCTAAATGGGAGGGAAGTGCAACAGGGAGGGGGTATCTGTGTGCGCGTGGCTGATTCATTTCCCTGTGCAGTGGAGGCTAACACAACATGGTAAAGCAACCATACGCCAACAAAAATTAATTAAAAAAAAAAATTTCAGCTGCCAGCAATCTACCTAGGAGGCCCAGATTTGGACAATGCTTTTCGTACTCATAGGAAATGCTGGGGTCAGCTCCCAAAGCATAAATCAGGTCAGAGTATAAAGAATGAATCCTGCTTGCAACCTAGGAGCCTTGCCTTGCCCCTCCACAAACTAAGATTAATTCCCCAGAATTCTGTACATTTGGACAGACTCCCATAAACATACCCTCCTATCATACACCGATGAAGAGGTAAAAATATAGAGAGCACTTAGGGGAGGTGTTGTGGACGGAATGTTTGTGTCCCCCTCAAATTCATATGTTGATTTCTTAACCCCCAACGTGATGGTTTCAGGAGATGGGGCCTCTGGTAAGCGGCTAGGTCCTAAGGGTGGAGCCCTCATGAATGGGATTCTTGCCCTTTCAAGAAGAGAGAAGAGAGCTTACCCCAGCTCACAGCTCTCCACCACATGAGGACACAATGAGAAGACTGCAATTTGCAGAGCAGGAATCGGTCCTCACGAGACACTGAATCTGCCTGCACCACGATCTTAGACTTCCCCACCTCCAGAACTGTGAGAAATTAATTGCTGTTTAAGCCAGCTGGGCTATGGTAATTTGTTATCGCGGCCCAAGCTGAGTGAGACAGAAGGTTTCTTACCCCCAGAACTGTAAGTACTGGGTTCTTTTCTTTCTTTTCTTAAAAAAGTTTATTTATTTATTTTTTGGCTGGGTTGGGTCTTCGTTGCTGCATGCAGGCTTTCTCTAATTGTGGAGAGCGGGGGCTACTCTTCGTTGCGGTGTACGGGCTTCTCATTGCGGTGGCTTCTCTTGTTGCAGAGCATGGGCTCTAGGCATGAGAGCTTCAGTAGTTGTGGCACACATGCTTAGTTGCTCCGTGACATGTGGGATCTTCCCAGACCAGAGATCAAACCCATGTCCCCTGCATTGGCAGGCGGATTCTTAATCACTGCACCATCAGGGAAGTACTGGGTTCTGATCACTGCCAAACCACCCTGCTTTAGCTCCTCCACATCCGTGGATCTGCAGGCGGGCCCAGAGAAAGTTGCTCCTACTTTTAAAACTGCTCCAAACCACAGACAGATTACTTATTTTCAGGCATTCGAACAAAACCATATGCCAATTCCAGCTTGATCATTTTAAACCTACCCTTCTTAAGGAAAAGTGACACCTGAAGAGCAGTCAGGCCTTAGGCACAACAAGTCCACTCCTGACATTATTTTCTCTTGATCATCTCATAAAGAACTCCATCCAATAAAACTTCAGTATGGCTTCTACTGACCATTCCTTGACACACAAAAACAGAAAGTTAAACATTCTGTTAGAGACTGATAAATATGGTTCGCCATCATAGAGAAGGAACAATCCTAATAGAAAATGGTTCAAATCAAGTATTTTAGCCCAAAGTCATCGTGTATAACTGACACACAGGGAACAACTTTACACACATCACCTCACTGGACCAGGGGCACACGTGGTAAATCACTTATCTCAGGTGATGTATAAGGAAGCTGGTTTGCTCAAAGTTAAATTACCTAATGGGTACTTGAATGATCATTTTAATCACCAAGGGGAGCATTCAGAGGCACATGATTTAAATATTCTACAAGGTAAAATGTCTGCACCTGCCCCATGACACAGACCTTCAAGGCCCTCAGCACACAACTATCTCTGTGCTACAGCAGATCCAAAATCCTTTTGAAGAACACTTTGGTCCTCTCTGTGGCTACCTCAAGCCCACTTGTGTGTGGACAGGGTTGGGTGGCCTTGTATGCAGTCACACACCCACAGCAAGCTGCCCAACTTCTGTGAGAGAATGTTCCAGAAGAGACTGTTAACCCAAACTCTTAATTTTCCGAAAACAATGTTAATCCAACCTCTGCAACAAGCTCCTCGCCTTCCCGAAGAGAATGTTCACCCACCCCTGTTCAGGTGACTGTGGACACCAGGGCCACACAGGGGCTCCCCTTCCAACACTTGGGGGGCAATATTGCTGAGGCCTCCCTAACGGCTCCTGTCCTCGAGCCACCCACCAGGGACCAAGCACCTCCACTGGTTCTCTGGAAACTCCTCCCTCCCCTTAGAAAACGACTGTGATGCACCTGAGCTATGGGATAATCCCATTAGCCTGTGTGGCTTGAATATCTCAGGAAATCACCATAAACAGGTACACCAGTTCCCACATTTCACAATGCCTTCCCTACAAAAACCCAGTGAAGGGCTTCCCTGGTGGCTCAGTGGTTAAGAATCTGCCTGCCAATGCAAGGGACACAGGTTCAATTCTTGGGCTGGGAAGATCTCACATGCCACAGAGCAACTAAGCCCATGCACCACAACTACTGAGCCTGTGCTCTGGAGCCCATGAGCCACAACTACTGGGCCTGCATGCTGCAACTACTGAAGCCAGCATGCCTAGAGCTCGTGCTTTGCAGCAAGAGAAGCCACCGCACGCAACGAAGAGTAGCCCCCGCTCAGCTCACTGCAACCAGAGAAAGCCCAAGAGCAGCAACGAAGACCCAACCCAGCCAATCAATCAATCAATCAATCAAACCCAGTGAAGATGTTTCCCTCAGGTCTAAGTTCCAGAAATACCTGTACTGCTGATGAGTAAATAACTGAGCTGTGTTTACAGAACACTAAGGTTCAGATAATTGAGCATATACACTGGGCTACTGGAAAGATGAGTCAAATTTGTAGCTCACCTCTGACCAGGGTACAAAGTTTCATAACTATGGCTTTTATCTGTTATTCTTACCCCTGCCTTTGTCTTACTTTTCTATTCTCATTTCCCCTTTCTAACTTTTCATTTTATTTCACCATTTTGGAATTTCTCTCCATAAGCCACTTAAACTCAATTTTCGAATAAGCTCAAAAATAAATAAATATTACACCTACAGGACAGGAAGTCTGCCACATGACAGAAGATGCACTCCCAGAGAGGATACAGCCCACCTGTAAGAATCAGCCGTGCTTCCCTATCACCTGGGCCCACATGTCTCTCATGTGAGAGTTGAATGCCAGACCTTACCTGGAAAACGAACGGGTATTAAGTTTGTATCTTCAAACTTCCTATCTTTCAGCCACTTCTTAAGCTCTATAAATTCAGGCTTGTAGCTCTCATTCACTAATAAAGAGAGGAAAGAAAAACTGGTGATTAAAATCACTGTATAACCAGATCACCACTTAAAAAGTAAATCTCTGATGAATTATCTGTCATATCATAAAAGGGAATAAATTTTAAAACATGCACGAATAATGTAAACTAAAATAGAAAAACCATATTATCATCTCAAAGCTGCTTTGAGGAAAAGCATTTGATAAAATCTAACACTCATTCCTCATAAATACTCCCAAGTAAACAAGGATAGAAGGGAAACTCCTCAACCCAACAAAAAAATATCTAACGAAAAACCTACAACTGACATACTTAATGATGAAATACTACCTGCCTTCCCCCTAAGATCAGGAATGGGACAAGGATGTCTGTTCTATTCAACATTACACTGGTTCTAGCCAGTGCAATAAGTAAAGAAAAATCAATAAAAGACATCTATCATGGGTTGAACTGGGTACCCCAAAATTCATATGTTGAAATTCCAACCCTCAGTATCTCAGAATACGATCTTATTTAGAGATAGGGTCTTTACAGAGGTAACCAAGTTAAAATGAGTTCATCAGGGTGGGCCCTGATCCAGCAGGACTGGTGTCCTTATAAAAAGGGAAAATTTGGACACAGACATGAACACAGGGAAGGTGATACAAAAAATGCAGGGAGAAGACAGCCATCTACAGAGCCAAAAAGAGGCCTAGAACAGAGCCTTCTCTCACAGCACTCAGAAGAACCAATCTTGCTGACACATGCTTCACAGATGACTCCTCAGGGCATTACTGAAAGTGAAATAAGCCACTCACAAAAAGTCAAATACTGTGTGATTTCACTTATACGCGGTATATAGTATAGTCAAGCTCATGGAAACAAAAAGTCGCATGGCAGCTGCCAGGGGCTGGGGGGAGAGGTGAGTGAGGAGTTATTATTTCATGCGCATAGATTTCCAGTTTTGCAAGATGAGAAGAATTCTGGAGACTGGTTGCACAACAATGTGAATTTACTGATTACTACTGAGCTACACTTAAAAATTGTTAAAATGGTCAATTTGATGTTACGTACATTTCACAATTAAAATTTTTTAAATTTTTTGAAAGATCTCCAAACAATAATCTGAACAAATGGAGAGATACATCTTGCATATGGGTTGGGAGATTCAATACTGTTAAGAAGTCAAGTTCTCCCCAAACTGATCTGTAGATTCAGTACAATCCCAATCAAAATGTAAGCAGGCTTTTTTGTAGAAATTGACAAGATGATTCAAAAATTCATATGGAAATGCAAAGGACCTAGAATAGCCAAAACCACTTTGAAATGCTGATTTCAAAGCTTTTTATTACTATAAAGCTACTGTAGCTAAGACTGTGTGATGCTGTCATCAAGACAGACAAAGAAATTGGTGGAACAGAAAAAGTCTAAAACAGACCCACACATATGTGGATAACTGTTTTTTCAGAAGATGCAAAGGCAATTCCATAGAGAAAGGATAGTTTTTTTCAATAAATATTGCTGGAACAACTGAAATAAACAAATCATGGAATATTATCAGCAATAAAGAAAAATGACCTATCAATACACACAACCACAGGGAATTATCTCAAAATAATTATGCTGAGTAAAAGAGGGCAGATAAAAAAGAATGCATACTATATGATTAAATAAAACTATAAAAAAATCAACAGTGAAAGAAAGCAGATCAGGGGACTTCCCTGGTGGTGCAGTGGTTAAGAATCCACCTGCCAATGCAGGGGACATGGGTTGGAGCCCTGGTCTGAGAAGATCCCACATGCCGTGCAGCAACTAAGCCCATGCACCACAACTACTGAGCCCATGCACCACAACTACTGAAACCCGTGTGCCTAGAGCCTGTGCTCTGCAACAGGAGGAGCCACTGCAATAAGAAGGCCAAGCACTGCAATGAAGAGGTGCCCCTGCTCTCCACAACTAGAGAAAACCCATGAGTAGCAATGAAGACCCAACGCAGCCAAGGAAGGAAGGAAGCAAGCAAGCAAGCAGATCAGTGGTTGTCTGAAGATGGAGGGAGGGAGGGTTCAAAGAGGGGCAAGAAGAAAGGATTACAAAGGGAAACAAGGAAACTTCCTGGGGTAATGAATATGTTCATATCTTGATTTCGGTCATGGCTTCCTGTGTGTATACATATGTCAAAATCTATCAAATTATACAGTTTAAATATGTGACAATCACTGTATGTCAATCATACCTCAGTGAAAGTGTTTTCTAAAAAAATCATGATCCAAAATATAAGGCTCCTAAGATATGTTATCACAACCTAGAGAACAGAATTTACAGCAAGAGCATTTAACAAGCAACTACCACACTCCTAGCACTGTTAACCACTGTGGAGAGCGTCCAACATGCTCTTCACCCTCAAAAAGCTAACATTTTAGTTGGGAAAACAAGACTTCCATGAAAAGCAATGGGAAAACCAGTAGGTCCTAAACAATAATACCCAACAAGCATAGTAACAGGGTGACATTAGTGAGAACTGGAAATGGCATTACCAAAAACACAATATCTCAACTCAGTCTCAAAGGTTAGAGAGAAACTGAACAAGCAGGGAGAAGGGAAGAAAGATGTTTAGGCTGAAGAAGGATTTTGAGGAATGGCAGAGGTGGAAATGCAGGGGGTGTGCTCAGGAAATGGTGAGCAGAGAACATACTTCCACCACAGGGAGAGGTGGAGAGCCCCTTAGAAAGGGAGTTGATGTCTGGCAGGAGTTCAGAGAGCATACAAAAGAGAATGAGGGGGACTTCCCTGGCGGTCCAGTGGTTAAGATTCCGTGCTCCCAATGCAGGGGGCACGGGTTCGATCCCTGGTGGGGGAAGATCCCCGCATGCCACATGGTGTGGCCAGAAATAAAAAGAAAGAAAAAAAAGAAAAAGAGAGAGAGAGAATGAGGATCCTGGAGGCTCCTAAACCAAAAGGGCAACGCCCCTTAGGAAAGTTAGACTGACAGTGACAACTGCAAAAACAAGCAAGGAAGAAAATCAAGGATGTGGTGAACCAGCAAAAAGCCAGCTGAAGTCATGTCTGGGTAGAACAGAGAGGGAGAAGGTAACCTAAGAAAGGCCAGGTCAGAGTTAGTAGGACATGGGCTACGGAGGGCAAAGAAGGATACAAAGATTACCTCCATGGTGCTGACATGCTGTGGGTCAGCTAGGAGTGTAAATAATTTTTATCAAAAATAACAATTGCATTTATTTAGTACTCTCCGGTGGGCCAATCACTTTCATGTACAATATCTCGTTCAAACTGGGTTACACTGAATTTGAAATGATAAATTTATATCCAAACATTGATATTCTATAGGTAACTAGAGGTCAGGAGAGAGGTCAGGACCAGAAACAGAAAGCTTCATCCCCAAAGAAGACATAGTTGAAGCAATAATATATCTGTATTCCCACAAGGGTTTAAAAAGAATATCATGGCACCATTTAAAAGAATATTCTTTAAGAAGTATTCTCTAGGAACATTGTTCATGTGCCTTTGAGAAAAGCTATGTGCATCTGTTGATACCAATCAACAAAGGATTCCTTTTTCCATCCCTGGCACCAAAAGAATCAAAACTGTACCTCCTCTCGATTCAAAACTTGTGAAGAGTTTTCGTCTTCTGATTCGGCTCGTTCTTCCTCCTCTGTTCTTCATACTAAAACTGCAGTTTCTGCTTAATTGCCCAATCTATAATAAAAAGCATTTTCTTTGCTTTTCTTTCCAGCTGTATGATAATCAGTGTTCTTTGTACCTATAAGGATTTAAATATACAAATGTATGTTATTTGGTAAACCATTTCTCTATAAAGTGTTTTTGTATACAAACTGTTTATACTGTGAGTTAAATCCTGTGCAGTAATGGAATGCTCATTATATTGGTACCTCTAAAACAGTTTTCTCTTGAAGTCTTACTAAATGCTAATTAATCGTGGAAATCCTCATAACTGATTTCATAATTGTGTGTTTTGGTGATGTATACATCTCAACGATAATCAACATTTACTAAGCACCAACCTATCTGCACTTTGCATAAACAGTAGTCCTGAAGCCCCCATCTGCTAGGAAGTCTTAGAGAAAAAAAAAATCATCTTTCAGTGTGAAGTAAATAATGATTTATCCTTAAAACCAGAATCCTAAAAAAATATAAACTAAGTTGGGGTTTGCCACAAATTAGGGAGAAAATGAGAGCCAAAAGAGCAGACAAAACAAAGAGTTGATAATAAAATCTAAAATGACTACTAGTTTCTATATGTTACTTCCTCGGAAATATAAAAATGAAATCTATCAAAAGCACCAGCATGATCAGGTAATGGAGTGGGCCACTGTGAAGCCATTAATATTAAGTAAGTGGGGCTTCCTAGGTGGCGCAATAGTTAAGAATCCGCCTGCCAATACAGGGAACACGGGTTCCATCTCTGCTGCAGGAAGATCCCACATGCCGCAGAGCAACTGGGTCCGTGGGCCACAACTATTGAGCCTACGCTTTGGAGCCAGTGAGCTACAGCTATTGAGCCCATGTGCTGCAACTACTGAAGCCAACGTGCCTAGGCAGACCGTGCTCCACAACAAGAGAAGCCACGGCAATGGGGAGCCCGAGCACCATGGCGGAGAGGAGCCCCCACTCACTGCAACTAAAAGAAAGCCCGCGCACAGCAAAAAAGACCCAACACAGCCAATAAGACTCGACATAGCCAATAAAATAAATAAATAAAATAATGAATAGTCTGAGACCTTTAAAAAATAAAAAAAAAAATAAAAAAATAGTATGTGCTAAGATGTAAAAATGTCCAAGACATATCACATGAAAAAAGAAAGTTGCAGAACAAACTCAGTGATCCCTTATGAGTTTGACTTTGTGAACATTTTCTGTTCATAAAACAAGAGGTCTTAAGGAAGGATATTAAACAATAAGCAAGGGGAGCGGACATTTACTATTACTTTCTATCCTCCTCGTCCGTGACTTATATACATATACGTACATAAGTGACATAATACGAATGTTACTTAAGTACATTTTCAACCATACAACTGTTTTTTAAAAACTACGGAACAGAAATGAATCACAAGACACAAACTCCAGGAGCGATCACTGTCCCACCCCAGCAACAGAAGTTTCCCTGTTTGCTCCACCTGAAGCTGGCGAGTCAGGTGCCAGGGCCAACCGCGGCTCGCCCCCTCCGAGTCCCCAGCGCCCCGCAGGCGCGCGGGCCGAGACGCGCCCACGCGGACCCCTGGCTCCACCGCCTGCCGGTCCCAAGGTCTGGCAAGCGAGCGGCGCACGTGGCGCCAGGGTGACAGCACCGCTAGGGGCGCTGTGGTCGCGCCGAGCCCTCAGCCCGGAAACGCGAGGCCGCCCCCCGCTGCGTCCCACCCCGCGCACACCCCTCCCCGCGGCCCGCCCTTCTCTGGCCGCTGGGTAGGGTGGCCGGGGCGGGAGGAGGCGCGGAGCCCAGCGGGGCACAAACTCCCGCCCTCGGGCTCCCTCCCCCTGCACAGCGCCTTCTCAGGTCCACATGCGCTACATGAACGATTCCCAGGTAAAAGGTGGGGGGGGGGGGGGGAATTACCCTTACACGCAGCATCCTGCCCGGCCTGGTGGGGACTGGCAATCTGAACTCAGTACTCATTTTTCACACCATGAAGTTAAAACGTAAGAACAGCTCCGGAGGGAGGGGGCTCCCATCACCTGGGCAACAACAGGCCCCGCCCCGGAAGTCTTCCGACGCACCCGGCACAGCCTCACGCGGGCGGTGGGCGGGCCCACGAGGAAAGCCGGAACAGCGCCACATACGGCGAGTTAAAGAGGCCGCCCCGGCAGCAGGGGGCGCGGTCGACGCCGCCGGATCCGCCTCGAGCCCCCACCGAGCCCCCACCGAGCCCCGTCCTCAGTCTTCCGGCTGAGCCGCCTCTCTGGCGCGGGCCTCCCCCCCACCCCGGCGTGCGCATGCGCGTGGTTTCCCGGAGGCGCCGCGGCCGGCGCTGGCTGGGGTCAGGGTGCCCCAAAGCTGGACCGGGGCCCTGGGTAAGAAAGCCCTGTGGTCCCTGGATGGGGAATCTAAGCTCCGAAGAGCCGACCTACGGAGTCCTTCCGTAGGTCCAGGGGAGGAACTGCCAACGTCCGCCTCGCCCCCGGGCCATGCGAGCCCGGGCCTTCCCCCGCATCCTGACCGACTTTGCCTCAACCCCACCCTGCCTAGGGCCGGAGTCCCGCCTTAACCCATTGCAGGGCAGCTCAGCCCTTCACCCTGCTGGCGCTGTTGGTACTTGTCCCAGGAGCAGCCCAAGAGGAAAGTTCCAGTCGTTTATCTAGATACGCCTACTGCAGGAGATGGAGTTCAATTTCTGCCCCACCCACCCCACCTTGATTATCAGCTTGCTTCCAAGAGAGTCCAGTATGGAAAGGAGGGAAAAGTGACTTTACAGTGGAGAAACTTGGCAAACACTGCCTCGGCCAAGTGATAAAAGTTAACATATCAGTAAATAATTGTTGATTGCAGATTTCTCAACTAGAGCAAGGGTACTTCACCTCTGTGATAGTACTCTTCAGAACCTGTAACCCTAGTTCTGTAACAGAACAGCAACCTGGCTCTATAATGGGTCTGTTCCTTTAACGTTTTGTAGATGTGCTTAGTCATGCTGGCGGTGCACTTTTGTGTTATCAGACAGTAAGAGAATGTGGTCTGTAGCCTGAAATGCACATAATAGCCCTGTCTCAAGGCTCTGCCTCCATGGTCTTGAACTTGAAAGGCATAACACTTTTCATTCATATACAGATTAAAAAGTTGCAGAACTTGTTTAAGGTTTGCAGTAACCCTATGACAAGACCTAACATGGACAGCTGCAAAAAAAACAAAAGGATGATCACGCTCTCTCTGGGTCTGGCCAGTACTAAGAAATCTGGAACAACTATCCAAACCTCTGTCCCTTTCGGTATAAAAGAAGCCTGAATTGTAACTCAAGTTAGATGGTTTTTTACGACACTAGTTGGCCATCTTCTCTGCTGGCTTTCTGCATAATCACTGTTCCTTGCCTCAACACCTCATTTCTCAGTTTATTGACCTGTCAGGCACCAAGCAGTACAAGTTTGGACTCGGTAACAGTTCTTCCTTGAGAATAACATCAGACACATCTAAAAACAGCTGACTACTACAGCCACCTCTGCATATACACGTCTGTGGATTTAAACAATTGTGGATCCAAAATATTAGGAGGAGAAAAATCCAGAAAGTTCCAAAAAGCGAAACTTGAATATGCCACACACCTGCGTGTGGGAGAATTTGCCTAGGTTATATGCAAATACTAGACCATTTTATATGAGGGTCTTGAGCAGCCTAGGATGTTGGTAACCAAGGGGGGCTCCTGGATACCAAAGGATGACTGTACTGCTAAAAGCTGTCAAAGGTCATGAAAAACAAGTAAACTCTGAGAATCGGTCATAAACCAGGGGAAACTGAAGCGGCAGGACAGTTCAATGTAATTCTGCAGAGAATCTTGGACTAGAAAAGGGATTTTAGAGGGAAAAACTAGTGAAAACCACATACAGCGTAGAGCTTGGTTAACACTACTGTTCCAATGTTATTTCTTAGTTATAACAAACGTTCCATCATAGTGTTATGGAACTGAACTTGGGTCCACTCACCCCCACCAAAACCAGTCTACTGGCACTGAGTTGGGGTGAAGAAAAGTACAGCATTTATTTCAGGGTCCAACAAGGAGTACGTGCAGCTCATGCTCGAAAGACTCAAACTCCTCATTGGTTTCAGGGGAGCGTTTTTAAAAGCAGCATTTGGTGGTGAGGGCTGTCTATTTTATCATTGTTGTCTCTTGCAGTACCCAACATGTAACCAGGCCTCCCACAAAACTACTATGCCTAAAATTGTAATAATGTGACTCTATGTATGGGAAGAAGCAACAAGGGTAAATGTCTCCTGGATCATAATTAGACAGAGGATCCAGAGAATCTTTATCAATAGGGCCTGATCCGAAATTAGCACCTGGAGTGGCATGTCAAGAATTTTCGCCTGACCTGGGATAAGCCTCCCAGCACCGAGGGACAGAATTTCATCATGAAATGTCTCCTAAACACTGGTCAAATTCTTGACCAAGAGAAGAGGATCAGTCACTGGTGGCTGCAGGCCTCCAGTGTGAGCTGGTGAACCCTGAGAAAACTCAGGAGAGAGAAGAAGAATTGCCATCTAGCAGCCATCAGACTGAAACTGTGCACCTCAGACTGGGACTTGAACCCACATGCTGGGACTCGAACCCAGCCTAAACCCAGATTGGGACTTGAACCCATGTGGCTGGGACTCAAACCTTGCCAAAACCCAAGATCTTCCAACTGAGGTCACACACCTGGGTTCAGGACTGAATGAAGCCCAGGTTCTTGATGTCTCATCACAGAAGGAATTCAGTGAGAGACAAAGTGATAGGTAAGAAGTTTATTTAGAGATTCATTTAGAGAGAAACACACTTCACAGACAGTGTGGGCCATCTCAGGAGGTGAGAAAGGCACCAGGGTATGGGGTTGTCAGTTTTTGTAAGGGTGGGTAATTTCATAGGCTAATGAGTGGGCTGAGTATTCCAGAATTGGGCCACCGCCCACTTTTTGACCCTCATGGCCAGCCTTGGAACAGTCATGGCACCTGGAAGTTGACCCATTTGGGGGTCCAAGATGGCAGACAAGTCAGTTTATGTTATGTCCCCGGGCTATATCATTCTTTCAAAAGTTGTGCCCTCGCCCTTTTCCTCCTGTTTCAAGACTGCAGCCACTTTTTAAGGGGAACCCTCAGGAAACTCAGGATGTGAAACTACAGGATACAGGCCCTAGACAGCTTGGTACATGTGAAACAACGAAAAAATGCTTTCAGTGAACCCAGTCTCTTACATCTTCCCATATATAGAAAAATGCTAAATTTCTTAACTTGAGTTGTGGCTGCTTGGGTTCAAGTCCCAGTCAGGGTTGTGGCTGGGTTTGAGTCCTGACCATGTGGGTTCAAGTCCATTCAGGGTTCTGAATGGGCTCAAGTCCTGGCCACATGGGTTTGAGTCCCGACCTTAGTTAAGCTGAGTTCGAGTCCCAGCACTTGGGGTTGAGCCCTCAAAATTCCTGATAACTCTCAACTTTTAGGTTGTGAATATTTTTAAGTTTACAGGTAGAAAGTAGACACTTAAAAAGCAGAACAAAGCACAAATCTCAAGATTTGGAACGCTGACATCAATGGCAGACACTCCCAGAACCATCCATCTCATAGAGTGCTTCGACTGTTGCCACCTCTTTTTCCACGAGATTGAGTTGATGAGGGAATTTTTAAGTTTATAACTTTATGCTAGCTCTGTTTCTGTAAAATCTGCTTGCTGTGCCGTGATAAGAACAAGATGACCTAGTAATCAATTGTAACCTTAAGATGTCCTGATAAGTATGGAATGTCCTGCTCCTGCTCATGCAAGTTTTTGTTTGGAAACTCCCCCCTGGCGTGTAACCCATAGCAACTCCCACACTCTGTAACTGCCCCTAACCTATAGTAATTATGTAACCAATCAGTTTGTGCCAAACTCAACTAGAGCCTTGTTTCAACCAACCAATCAGTCTGCCAATTATAGCTATATGCCTTAACCTATATAAGGAAAAGATTCCCCTGAAACGGGGCCCAGAATTTTGGAGCGTTAGCTCGTCTGAGTCCCTCGGCTCAATAAACCTGAGTTCTCCAACCCTCTGAGTGTGGAGCTTGGTCTCTCGTGGGATTGATTTTCTGCAACAGACATTGGGTAATTGACATTGACATTGGGTAATTGTAACCATGTAGAGCAAAATTGACATTGACAGTGGGTAATTGTAACCATGTAGAGCAAAATTGGACTCCATGTTGGATCTGTTTCTTTGACTTTGGCCTTTGCTTTTTGTTGCTTTTCTTATCATACTAATACATGATGGCCTGCATCAGGGAACATGGTCCCTCTGCCAGAATGTTAAACTAAAGTGCCTCTGTTCAGCTCACAGGCAGACAATCTGCCCTGCCCACCTGTGTGAATGGCTGAAATTAAAAAATCCCCAGAGGCTGGTTATTCCCAGAGACCTTTTGTAAGACTGATGGCCCTTTAACTTCACTTCCTCACAGCCTCTCCCTCTCTGATTGTTTAAAACAAACTGGCATCCCCACCCCAATAAGATGGTTTTTTTGAAGAACTAGTTTGCCATCTTCTTGGTTTGCCAGCTTTCTGAATAAAGTCCTATTCCTTGCCTCAACACCTCGTCTTCGATTCATTGGCCTGTTGTGCAGTGAGCAGAGCGACCTTGGACTGGGTAACAAGTCCAGCAGGGAAAGGAGGGAAAAGTGACTTTACAGTGGAGAAACTTGGCAAACACTGCCTTGGCCAAGTGATAAGAGTCAACATGTCAGTAGGAAATTATATTGATTGCAGGTTTCTCAGCGGTAGGAAGGCCACTTCACCTCTGTGATACTACTCTCCAAAACCTGTAACCCTAGTTCTGTAACAAAGAAGAGCAACATGGCTCTATATTGGATCTGTTCCTTTAAGGTTCGTGCTGTAGATGTGCTTAGTCATGCTGGCTCTGCACCTTTGTGTTATTAAACAGTAAAAGAATGCTATCTGTAGCCTGAAATACACCTAATAGCCCTTTTTCAAGGCTCTACCTGCCAGACTTGAAAGGCATAATACTTTTCATTCGTATATATGTACACGGAATAAAAAGTTGCAGAACTTCTTTAAGGTTTGCGATAACAACATGACCAGACCTACCAGGCACAGCTGCAAAAACAAAGGATCATCACATCTTCTCCAGGTCTGGTCAGTACCAAGAGATCTGCAACAACCATCCACACCCCTCCCCTTTTAGTACAAAAGAAGCCTGAATTCTAACTCAGGTAAGATGGTTCCTTAGGACACTAGCCTGCCATCTTCTCTGTCTGCTGGCTTTCCACATAGTCACTATTCCTTGCCCCAGCACCCCGTTTCTCACCTTGTCTTGCACCAAGCAGTACAAGTTTGGACTCAGTAATAATTCTTCCTTGAGAATAACATCAGACAAACCCAAGAACACCTGACCAGTATAGCCAGCCCTGCATATCCACGTCTGTGGATCCAAATTATTATGGAAAAAAATTCCCAAAGTTCCAAAAAGCAAAACCTGAACTTGCCACATACTGCAACCACTTACATACCATTTACATTGTATTAGGTATTATAGGTAATCTAGAGATGATTTAAGTATATGAGAGAATGTGCCTAGGTTATACACAAATACTAGACCATTTTATATGAGGGACCTGAGCAGTCTAGGATGTTAGTATCCAAGGGGGATCCTGGATACCAAGGGATAACTATGTACCTAAAAGCTGTCAAAGGTCATGAAAAACAAGTAAACTCTGAGAATAGGTCATAAACCAGGGGAAACTAAGGTGACAGAACAGTTTAATGTAATTCTACAGAGAATCTTGGACTAGGAAAGGGATTATAGAGGGAAAAACTAGTGAAACCCACATAAAGCATAGAGCTTAGTTAACACTACTGTTCCAGTGTTCTTTCTTAGTTATAACAAATGTGCTGTCATAGTGTTATGGAAATGAACTTGGGTCCACTCACCCCCAACAAAACCAATCTACTGACACTGAGCTGCAGTGAAGAAAAGTACAGCATTTATTGCAGGGTCCAGCAAGGAGTACGTGCAGCTCATGCTCAAAAGCCTAAAACTCCTCAGTGGTTTCCAGCAGAGCGTTTTTAAAAGCAACATTTGGTGGTGAGGGATGCAGAGTTTGTGACTTTCTTCTGATTGGTCGGTGGTGGGCTAACAGGGTATTGTTTCAGGAATCTTGATCATGAACTTTGTGGTTCCAAGCAGTCTAGGGTCTGGTGCTTGGGCTCAGCATGTAGTCACCATCCTCCACCTGTGGGGGTGGGGATGGGGTCTTAGTTCCCAAAGAACAACTCAGAGAGGTCCACCAAGTTGCTCTGTATATCCCTTGAGGAGAACTCGGACTTTGTTTTATCACTGAACTATTGTTGTTCCTTTTCGTATTTAACTGCTTTTCCTTTGTTTCTGCATTTCCTCACTTGCCACTTAGTAACTGCATGTGCCTGCTCTTTGGAACTCAGGGAAGACCTGGTTGACTAAAGCCTTTTACTACAAACAAGAAACAGGGGACATGGAGGAGCTTCTGTATGTGCGAGTGCATCACAGTGTCCCGCTCAGTTTCAAGAGTAAAATGTTAATAACGGGAAATTTGAGGTGGAGTATATGGGAATTCTTGTACTACATTTGCAACTTTTCAGTAAAGCCATTCTAAAATTTAAAGTTTATTGAAAAGAAGAGGGGATCTGGAAATAGATGGTTCCAGATTTGGACCCATGAGTCCGTGATGTCATTCAGAATCAAAGCTCTTCCTGATTTTCCACAGTATCATCCTTAGGGAGTTGGCGATTCACCTCTTAGTTTGTTTCCTTATGATCTCAAGATAGTTGCTGCACCTGCAGGAATCACATTCTCACACAAATGCATTCAAGACAGAAGAAAAGGGGCAGATAAAACAAGAATTTTCCTTTTATGAGGGAGAAAAATAATGTATACTCCCATTTTCTGGATGGGAATGGACAAAGATTCTCCTCTGTTTTTCTTTATTTTTTTCTTTCTTTTTTCTTTATTTACTGGCTGTGTTTGGTCTTCATTGCAGTCCGAGAACTTCTCATTCCGGTGGCTCTGTTGTTCGGGAGCATGGGCTCTAGGCAGACAGGCTTCAGTAGTTGTGGCAGACAGTCTCAGTAGTTGTGGCTCACCAGCTCTAGAGTGCAGGCTAGGTAGTTGTGGCACATGGGCTTTGTTACTCCACAGCACGTGGGATCGTCCTGAAACAGGGTTCAAATCAGTGTCCCCGCATTGACAGGAGGATGTTTAACCACTGCACCACCAGGGAAGTCCTAGCCAGACTCTTCTAAGTCTTCTTCTCAGTTAGGCCTCAGCCTGGGCCTATAAAATCTACTGACTCGGCACTAATGATTTCATCCACTCCCCTCCCCCCCAACATTAAAGACTGAAACACTAACATAGGTTCTCATAGCTCAAGGCTGCAGCCCGAGGATGACCTTAGCTCCCCCTTAATGAGCTCCAGGCTGCCAAAAGAGTTTACTAGTTGTTCTAGCCAACACTTGACAATAGGTCCTTTACTACCCTTTCTTAGAGCATTTACTAAAACAGGACTTAAAACTTGTGAATTCTTCCTCTGTCCATTGGAGATATATATGGCTCTCCTACGACTCAGGACCTGAGTCTTTCTCAGGGACCTGAAAGCCATTCCTTGGACATGTAATCATCAGAAAGGATAGGCCCTCTGTCTCCCAGGCTCTTTGTAGCCCTGATGGGCATTTACACTTACCAGCCCTTTATAACGTTCCCCTGAGTCTACCCTAGCACCTCCATTCCCCCGCCTACTCCCTCACCTTCCCTTTACACCATCCAGGCACCTCTGGACAAATCCAAGCTGAGTTCAGTTCATGCTGCACCCTCTGCCCTATAGCAATAGTATAATACTGCTTCACACCTGTTCTTACCACTTTAGGGGATGTAAGTGGGTGCAGCCGCCGTGGAAAACACTGCTGTATTTCACAACCTTATGCAGAGTTAAAGTTAATCCCCTTGTTAGGTTTATGGTCAATTACCTAAAGGCAGTACTTCTGGGTTACCTTGGTGGATTTCTCCATTCCAAGGCTCTATCTGGAAGCCTGTTAGGATATTGAAAGAGGTTATAATTCTGTTTGGGCCATGACTGAAACCTGGTTTGACCTTGGCAATAAATATGAATTTTTCTTTTAGGGTCACTCAAGCTCAATCAGAACAACCAACTGAATCTCAGTCAAAAACCATACCCTCCCTCAGTTATGGGATGGATTTATGTGGTTAACAGCAGGCTAAGTTCATTTCATGTTAGAAACAATAAAATCATGCTAAGGATAACCAGCCTAGTAACACTAGAAAATTGGGCTGGATGCCTTATGAACAATGTCAATATATCATCTCCCTTAAAGATAAGGACTGAAATGGAACATGACCAGAGATACTGGTCTGGTATCTAGTATTACTAATACTACTAACTATATTACTTGTATTTTCCCTGTTTTTATAAACTTGTTGTTTCTTGCATTACCAAATGTGTGCCTGAGCCTGTCATAAAATCATAACTAGACCGATTTGAAGCAGTTGCCCAGATATATAGTTCTATATAGATCAATGATTTTAATAGTGTAACTCTAAATTTGAGAAGAAGCAACCAGAGGGAATCTTTTCCTGGATCATAAAGACTGGTAAGAGAGGTGGTCCAAAGACTCTTGATTACTGTTAGTAGGACCCAGTAATAGTAATAGGACCAGTAATAGTACATTGAGTGGCCTATCAAGGAAACCCTCACCCAACCTAGGAATGCGCATTCCTGACACTGTAGGACAGAATGGTCACTCAATGTCTCTGAAACCATGGGCAAATTTATGACCATGAGGGGGCCCTGCCAACTAAAGATTGTCACTCGCTACCTGGCTCTAGAAGAATGAAGTCGCTGGCCACTGCCGTCACTGACCCTCAACACACCGTGAAAGGACTTCAGGGCACAGATCAGGAATGAGGCACTCTGTGCTCTGGGAAAAGCTGGCAGAACAGGCCTCCAGGTAGGTAGATATTCTCAAAAGCTTTATTGCACGTAGTCCCCCTTCACCAGAATCACATCTATCCTGACGTCCCCCTTATCTGTTCAGGGCAGTTCCTCAGAGATCTCGACAGGCTGTCTCCCAGGCTATCGTCCTCGTTTTGCCCCAGATAAAACTTAACTTACAACTCTAACATTGTGCTTTTTTTTTTCAGTCAACAATAATATGCTTAATTCTTATTACTACATTATACTTTATGTACTGTATTTTCTGCAGCCTCCTGCCCCATCGACCTGTCAGACCTGTGTTGGTTGCAGTGCTGAAATGATAAACCAATCAGGCTGAACATCAAGAGTCATGGCCCTCTTAGAATTCGCCATATTTCCCGAGTTCCCCGCACACCATGTGCTGTCGCTGAGTGGCTCTCTTAATGAATATAAGCCATCCCATTTCCTTCTGACACTGGCTCACCCAGTGAGCTACTTTCTATAGAAACAAGAAGCTACTGGTGTGGAAAGAGGACAGCAAGTGACAGAACAACCAAGTGCACTTGGAGAAGGGAGAAAAATCCAACACAAAGCTCTTCATCATCTTGAGTGGAAAGAAAAAAACAATCTCCAAAGGTTACACACTCTATGACAACAACTATGTAACATTTTGGAAACAATCAAACTTTAGAAATGGAGAACAGACTGCTGGTTGTCAGGAGATAGGGTTGCGGGCGTGGGAGGTTGTGAATGAACAGCAGAACGGATCATCGTGCTGATGGAAATGTTTTATATCTTCTTTATTATTATTTTTCAATTTATTTATTTTATTTTTGGCTGCATTGCCTCTTTATTGCTGTGTATGTGCTTTCTCTAGTCACCATAAGCAGGGGCTATTCTTCCATGTAGTGTGCCAGTTTCTCATTTCAGTGGCTTCTCTTGTGGAGCACAGGTTCTAGGCAGCTGCTTTAGTAGTTGTGGCACATATGCTCAGTAGTTCTGCCCCATGGGCTTAGTAGCTCTGTGGCAAATGGGATCTTCCTGGCGCAGGGCTCGAACCAGTGTTCCCTGAATTGGCTGTCAGATTCTTAAACACTGCACCACCAGAGAAGCCCCTATATTCTCTTGATACACAAATCTCCACGTGTGAGAAAGGTATATAGACCCAAAGACACACACACACACACACGCACTGTCACACACAAGTAAAACTGAGGAAATCTGATTATGTTTGGTGGATTATTTTGCTGTCAATATCCTGATTCTGACATTGTACTATAGCTCTTCAAAAATATTACCATTGAGGAAAACTGAGTAAATTATAAGGAATTTCTGTCCTATTTCTTACTACTGCCTGTGAATCTACAATCATCTCTATAAAACTTAGTCCAAAAAAATAAAAAAAGAAGAGGACTTTCACTGATTCTTAGTTTTGTTTCTTTGCAACTGATTGGAAAAACTCCTTGAAATTGCAACGTAATTGAAGACTATCTAAAACATGGCTGTTCAAGAGAACTTTTTGCTGTGATGCGAAGAAGTAACTGCACTGTTCAATACAGCAGTCACTAACACATGACTATTCAGCACATGAAATGTGGCTAATGCAACTAAAGAGCTGAATTTTAACTGTATCATTTTGATTAAAATTACATTTAAATAGCCACTATAGCTTCTGGCTACCATAAGAGTGTGGACAAAGAATGTCGTCTGCCATTTCAGTAAACAAAGGATGTTGTGGCCATCAAGCCATCAGCCACGGCAGCTGACCAGAGTGGTGCACCCTGAAGGGAATTCAGGATGGAAACAGATGGGATACTGGCCCTGCATAGCTCAGGTGCACATCAAAGGAATAATGTCAATGAGCCCAGACTCTTGCATCTTCCCATACATTGAAAAGTGCTAATTCATTCACTTGAGATGTCTTGTTTTCTTTAATTAGAAATAACTGATGTTCCAACCACCGGGGGAGGGGGGGGAGTTTGTTTGGCTGGGTTTTTTTTTTTGCAAAAACTCCTATATATCCTGGCTCCTCCCTCACCTCTTCAGAACACTCCCTCAGATCTATCCAAGAGGCTGTATCCCAGGCTTACCTCCCCTAGGCTGTGCATTTTCTTTCAGTCCACGAGAGACAGCACAGAAATGAAAATGATCTTACAATTCCCCTAATTCCTCTATTATAAGTAATAAATAGTACTTTCCCACCGCTGAGCTAATTTATGAACTTTCTCAGGATGCATGTCCTCACTTTAAAATGGAGATAAGAAGAGGCATCCTGACGAGCTATGTCCAGTGTGAGAAAGGGCTGCAAAGCCCCTTGGCACCTGTACACTTCAGGACCTGCATACAGGTAACCTGACAGCCCTGCAAGTATGTAGTGAGGGAACCCTAGGAGGGTTTAGTAACCACTGCCCCCTAACACGCCAGAATCAGCCAAGCATGAGCCAGTAGCTTTGCTTTCACATACTTAGGGGAGAAACCAACACACACTTGATCCCACTATGTTCTCCCAACTTACTCCACAACTCCAGGGTCCAAAGACTTCAGTTCCAGCGATATTGTTCAAACACCATGAAAAACAAAGTCTGTACAAATGACCCATTTCATTAAGCGCAAGCGAAAAGTTGAATGCTTGGGTGCAACGGAGGAGAAAAGAGGATGGTGTTCAGTTTAAAGTTGGTCAACACAGGAATCAGAATGATTCTCTGCTGCCAGGCAGGCAGTCACCAGCAGCGACTTTTCATCAGCAGTGTCCTGCACACTTGCCCGATGCCCTTCTCCTCATTCCCTGCACCCCTGGGTGGGTGCTAGGGAGCCCAGCCCTGAGGGGCAGAGCCTGCGCCTGCGCCTGCGCGGTCTGCGGCTGGGCGGGGTGTGGCTCTTGCCTGAGATCCTTCTGCGCGCTGCAGCCTCGCGCAGGCGCTAGGATGCGCAGCGCCCTCGGGAAAGCACAGTCTGCTTAGCTCTCCGAGGAGGGGGACCGCTCGCCGCATACCCGGGCCATGTCGTCCTACACCCATGTGGCGCTGGTCACCGGGGCCAGTAAGGGCATCGGCTTCGCCATCGTGCGTGACCTGTGCCGGCAGTTCAAGGGGGACGTGGTGCTCACGGCGCGGGACACAGCGCGGGGCCAGGCGGCCGTGCAGCAGCTGCAGGCAGAGGGCCTGAGCCCCCGCTTCCACCAGCTGGACATCGACGACCTGCAGAGCATCCGCAAACTGCGCGACTTCCTGCTCAAGGTGTACGGGGGCCTCGATGTGCTGGTCAACAACGCGGGCATCGCCTTCAAGAGTAAGGGGCTGGGTGCTCCCAGGCGAGGCAGTCACCCCCCAGCATGTCCGTTCTGGATGGGCCATATGTATGGGGAAATCGCTGCGGTGGGGCTGCTCCCGCCTGTAAGGTCCAGAATGACTCCCTCGGGAAGGAGAAGGGAAGGGAGAGGGGTGCAGCTAGAGCACAGTCTGCAGGGAATTGGATGCTTTCTAGCTAGAGGAAATTTTGGATCAGAATCCTCTGGACCTTTTCCAGGTGGTCCCACAGCCTCTTTCTGATTGGACTGTGGGGTAGTCGGGTTAATTTTTAATGCATTTAGAAATACACAACAAAATTGCAAAAACTGATACACAGAGATCCACATGTCCACCCTTTGTGAGCCACTCCCCCAGCGGTGGCATCTGACAAAACTAAAAGGCATTATCCAACCGGAAAATTCACATTGGCACAATACTATTAACTAGACACCACTTTTACACAAAATAAAACAGATTTCACATGCACCATGGTTTTTATATTTTCCTATATAGAATGTTAGCACATGGCTCCTATTTATTCTCTCTACTTTCCTTTTCTCCTGAAAGCTGTGGATACCACACCGTTTCATATTCAAGCAGAAGTGACTTTGAAAACAAACTTCTTTGGTACCCGAGATGTGTGCACGGAGCTCCTGCCTCTAATTAAACCCCAAGGTGAGTCTGCTTGGAACCCAAGTTGCAGTGTTTTTGGCACCCTCAGCCCTGCCTGCCTCTGGTCTCATCTAGAGGCCCAGCTGCCTCTCCTGCTCAGCTCTCCTGGCCTCCATCTGTGTCTCCACCCAGCCAGCTGCCCTCTACACATTGCTGAGGTCATTGGTGCTCTGTCCAGCTGCTCTTTGCACATCTGGCTTTTTCTTCTCTCTCCCATCTTAACGCAAAGGTCTCCTCCAAGAGGTGCTTGACTTGCTCCGTGCCCAGCACAGATGGATTTCCCTTAGGAGTCCTTCCTAGACCTTCCCTCCTCTGGGCCACTCTCAGAGTGGTCTTACTTAGGCTAGCAGAGCTCACACTACCACCAGTTCATTAGGCCCCTCTAAAATCTGTCACCTGCCTAGAACATTCCCAGAGCTCCAGGCACACATTTTGTCTTCTTGACTTTCCATCTTATCTTTATTCCCACCATTCTGCCCCCAAATCCCCCCATCTGAAACAGAGATTTCCAATGATTCATGCTTTCCCCAAATCATCTTGGTCACTGACCCATCATCCATCCCCAGGATCCTGGAGGTCACCGAGTCTGCCCTCTTACTGTCATTTACCAGGTCCTAAGAGTTGTCTACTAAGTTCTTCCCCAGGCCTTCTCCCCAATCCCAGCTCTACAAACAGGCCTTTGGCTGTCATTTCTAGACAACTGTATACCCTCCTAAGGGAACACCCTCCCCCCCCCAACCCCATCCCTGCTTCTTGAGTCCTTTGCTTTCTGGGCATTCTCTATGCTCTGCATGCTCACTCCCCCTCCCCAAAATCCTTCAGGAGTGAAGTCCAAGCCCTTAGCATGACTTGTCTCTGAAATCTGACCTGCTGAACTGCAGGTCCATTTTAACTGCCTTTCAGTGTGCTCAATGTTCCAGACAAAACAAACTCTCATATTCCTTTGGGTGAAACTACTACTATAATATCTACCTTGAAGCAATGGGCCAGGAGGGGCACCACCACCAATTAAACACACCAAATACGAGAAGCAGATACTTTTAGAAAGATTAAGAGGTGTGGCTGGAGGTTGAATACATGCCTTTACAGTTTACACTCAGCTTCTGCCCTGTTTTCCCATCCATCCTCCTGGGAGGGTCTACTACTTCTAAGACTTGGTTCACTGTGACCTCAAAAGTCAGCTGTTTAGAGTGTCAACTGATTTCTCCACTCCTGCGAACACTTGAGGGCAGCAGTGGAGGTCCTGTGTCAGCTGCACATGCTCCGTGTATTCCTCCTGGACCTCATGCTGTCGACTTCTGGCCCACCACGTTCCTCACTTAGCTTGGCTGTTTCTTGCTGTGTCTGGGCTTTCTCCAGACCGGGATCGAGCACTCTCTGCATTTGCTAAGGCAGCCTCAGTTTAGCAGTTTCTCTTGCCTCACAAAAGCTAGAGTTGATGGAAATATATATACATGCTATATTCTCAGTATGAGTGCAGCAAGGTTTACTTGCCTTTTGAAATAGGAGAATTCCTCTGTTTTGTTGGGGGAAAGCTACCGCAGCTAGCATGACTTACTGTACCGTGTGATTCTGTTCTGAGGTGTCAGACTATAAGGGTCTACAGCCTCACCTACCTGGCGGGAGAGGGCTCCAGGTGGCTGGCTCTAATCCCTGGGGATTCTGTCAGTGGGAGGGGCTGGCATGGTACACACTGGGAGGATGAAGCAGCCACATTCAGGAGTTTATCAGCTCGAGAGAACTTTGGATCTCCTGGTCCAGCTTCCCTAATACAGGTTAGTATTTTCAGCACCAGTTGTAGACTTTCTGAGATAGACTAGTTAATACTGAATAAAAAAGAGGTTGTCATTTGATTACTGATTATAACCAACCTAGAAGAAGTTAATAGTGTTTCTCTGTCTGCAGACCAAGTTGAAGACACATGAAAAAATAATGTCAAGGCCCTATTATTAATATAGCTGCCTTTCTTGTACACCAGCTATCCACTCTGACTTCCTCTCTTGCAGTTTTTTTCTTTGTTTTTGCCTTTCTGTATTTTGCATTTTTAAGTCATGAAATGCATGTTATTTTTGTTCTGAGAAAGGCTGATCATATTTTTGAGAGTGAATTAAATTACCCTAAATATACCAGCTCTGAGTGGTGTTTACTGCAACGTTTTGACAAATTGGTTCTATTCCATTTTAAGAACAATGTCATTGCTATTAATTTACTAATTGCTTCTTACTCTTTACACGTTCTACATAGAATGACATGAAATAATTGACTCATTTCTAAAATGTGTTCATCTTAGAAGAATACCTTGAAGATTAATGCGGCAGTTTCTCTAATCACTTGATTTATTTCCGAGGATCATTGAATGGGGGTCTTAATGCCACTTACTAACTTATTTGATATTTTCTGAGCTCCCAAACCTTTAGTGGGATGGACATCAAAGCTAACTGACTATGGCAGTGCGACATACAGTTTTTATTGCCACCTTTTTCCGCATGGAGAAAAGGGTTTACTTTTTTGTCCATGTCTGATAATTTTGGGTTGGAAACTGGACATTGTACCATTTTCATAGCTACTCTTGCAATTAGACCCTACCTCTCATGGGCTTGCGGTTATTTGCTTATTTGTCCAGTGACTGGCTAGATTATTTTTTGCAGTCAAGCCTCCACCCTCTGCCCCTTGTAGTGTGATAATTCTCATGTTGCCTCTCAGAAGGTACAGCCTAGCTTAAATGCACAGTCAGCCTGAGATTACTATGGGTTTAGTAGAGCTCTCTTTGCTGTCTTTTTCCTGGACCACCTCCAGCTGTTAAGCTCCACTGCCTGCTGGCTGATTGCTCTGCAGTTTTTAACAAGGCACAGCATGATTGCTTCACAGATCTCCATCCAATTGAATTCAGGCTCTTTCGAAAGGGTAGTTTTGGGGGTGTGTTCTGAACCCAGAAGGGCTCTTATCCTTATCTTTCTCCAGTTTTCCCTAGCAAACTTGCTGATTTTTATGATTTAGTTTGTATTTCTAACAAAGCTACCAATCTCCTCCCAATTGCTTTCAGCACAGGTTCCCTTGTTTTTGAGAGTGCCTTTAGGGTTGAACTTCCACACACCTTGTTTCAAATGAAATCACATCCTTTTGGGAGAGCTTCAGATCTCTCTTTGTTTATGTCCTGCCTCTTTTCCCCTCTTGCAAAATCTCTAAGCCACAGGTCTGAAGACAGGGGCAGGGAGAGTGACACTTCTCTTTCAGTCACACTCCTGCTTTAGGAGCTGGGAGGGAGGAGCAGTGGTCTCTGGGCTTCTCAGCTTGGCTCTCTTTGTGTGATACTTCTGCCGTACACACAGGCTGGGGAAAGGGCAGTCTAGGCCCCGTTATATTCAGTTTGCCTAGTCCAGGGTAAAGCCTTTGTCCCACAAGTGAGGGCTGGGTCCAAGAAGGAAGTGCTCACCTCCTAGATACACTTGCCAGGCACCCAACCTCTGTAACAGGTAGCTGAGGAGCAGGATGAGAAATGCTGATGTGCTACCCGTCTTGGGAAGATACCATAGCCCTAGGTGGGCAGGGAGCTCTGTGTTCTCAGATGCACCGTCCTGGAGTGAAGTTTCCATTGTTATGGCCAGAAAGGAGGAAAGGAAGGAGCAGGGCATGGTTGAAATACCAGATCCTCTCTGTTCTTACTGAGTTATTGGAGATACTCTGGAATAAAAGATTCTTGATTTGCTGTATGCCCTCATGACCGTTTCCAGAGACTTTAAATAGTTGAGTTCTTAGAATAATTTTCACAAGTTGTTCTGGGTAGTAGATTCACAGAATTCTTCCCATTGTCATTACTTATTTTTTGAGTTTAAGTGAAATACTGCATTCCCGTCATTTTTAAAATAATTGGTGTAATGTAATCTTTAAAAACATTTAGAAATAACAGATTGTTCCTTATAATAATAAAACAGATAAAATCCAGTGAGTAACCCTGTCCCAAAGTATGTTCTCCTCCTTCCCTGGTGTCCTGTTACAACCGGTAAGTCCTGTCGCAAATTTGACATTCATACTTCTTGTGCTCATGTAATGACTTGTGTTGTATTTTAGGCAGAGTGGTGAATGTGTCTAGCGTTGTGAGTGTCAGTTCCCTTAAAGCATGCAGCCCTGAACTGCAGCAGAAGTTCCGAAATGAGACCATCACGGAGGAGGAGCTGGTGGGGCTCATGAACAAGTTTGTGGAAGACACAAAGAATGGGGTGCACAAGAAGGAGGGCTGGCCTGACACCGCATATGGGGTCTCGAAAATTGGCGTCACGGTCCTGTCCAGAATCCAAGCCAGGAAACTGAGTGAGCAGAGAAGAGGGGACAAGATCCTCCTGAATGCCTGCTGTCCAGGGTGGGTGAGAACTGACATGGCGGGACCCAGAGCCACCAAAAGCCCGGAAGAAGGAGCCGAGACCCCCGTGTACTTGGCCCTTCTGCCCTCGGATGCTGAGGGGCCTCATGGAAAGTTTGTTTCTGAGAAAAAAGTTGTACAATGGTGAGCTCACTCACAGCTCCACCCAATGGCCTGATTATGTACCTCACCCAGTTTCACCAAAAAGACCCTTACAGTGTGAAAAATAGGCCTATGCAAAAAAAAAAAGAAAGAAAAAAAATCAAAATATTCCTATCAAGTCCTCAGTGGGAGATGGCTGCTAATTCGGTGGTGCCTTTTGTAATATCTTCTGTGATCCGGGGTGGGGGGGGGATGTGGGATGGATGATAAATAATGAATGAAAATCAATCGATGAATAAATAATTCTTCATAAATGTCCATTTCTGCAGACTCTGAAATGCTGAACCAGCTCAATTATTCATAATAGTTGAACCTAGTTTGCACGACATATGGGTGTCCACTCTACTATTCTCTCAGATTTTCTGTTTGAAATCTTTCAAGACAAACATCTGGAACCAGAGAGTCCTGGCTCTGTCACCTTTCTGCATGACCTTGAAGCAAATCCTGCATCTACTGTATGCCCTCAGCTGTAAAATGGGGTAATACTCATAGGATTGCTGTGAAGATTAACTGTCCGGATGTAGGTGATGATGCTTAAACCACATTGGAAGTGCCAAGTGTGCTGCATCGTGAGTCCCTGTAAGAGGGGCCCCACACCACCCAGGGCAGTGACGGGAGGCTTTCCCCTGCCCAGCGCCACGCCTGGCTTCCCCAAGGCCCCAGGGACGGTCCACCATGTTCCCTCCCTTCACAGGAGCACTCCATGTAAAATTCCGTAACAGTAACACTAACTGCATACACCACTTACTAACCTGACATAAAACAAACCCAAAAATGTAGGCACTGTCAGCAATCCTAGGGATTGTTGTAACCATTAAATAAAACATTCTGGTCAGTGCCTGGCACACCGCAACAGCTTCAGAAACACCCCTCCCACCGGGGGACACACGGGGCATCTCACAGAGCCAGGTACCCTGCCAACGAAAGTCTAATCACAGGACCATTTTCCCTCCTTCTCTCTTTTGAATTTCTCTTGAGAAATCTCGGGGAACTGCTTTCTCACGAGCAATCACACAGTCATATTTTTTGTATTTTAGGAAATACGAGCCATTGCCATTTTGCAGTGGATGATGGCCCAGCCCCAGACACTTCCTCTGCACATATGTTCTCCTTTGGCAGATCTGACTAACACTTTCTGGTCAACTGCCAGGAATCCCTAGGTCCCCACTGACCCTTTACCAACCAGTTTTGCTTGGGGAAAGCACACGTCTGCATGCAAAGCACGATGTGTCTCAGAGCTGGGATCAAAATACGGTTGTGTGTTGGTTTGACTCAGGATGTAGCACTACGGAGGGTGCAGAGCCAGGAGTTGGTCATTTGGAACCTTCTGGAACCTATGGCCCCTCCATGGGGGGAGGGCAGGAGGCAGGGCTGAGTTCACTAGGAGTCAGGGCACTGAATCCCAGAATTCAGGTCTTCCTGGCTTCTCCAACTGTTACCAAGCCCTGCCCCCTGCACTGTCCCACTTCCCCTCCCAAGACTCACACCACCCTCAGTTCTCCCCACTCTACCCGCACACCCTCCAGCCTGCCATGGGTCCAACATCCGTGTGGCGGTGCTCACTGGGGACAACAAGGGCACTGGCTTTGCCATCACAAGCAACCTGTGCCAGCAGTTCTCTGGATACGTGGTGCTCTCGGCTCAGGACGTGGCACAGGGCCCGGAGGTGGTACAGCAGCTGCAGGGCGAGAGCCTGAGCCTGCGCTTCCACCAGCTGGACATCCACAACCTGCAGAGCATTCCAGGCTGCACAAGTTCCTGCGCAAGGAGTTTGTGGCCTCGATGTGCTGGTCAACACGGTAGGCATCCTTTTCAAGAGTAAGTGGATGTGAGCTCAAGGGGTGAATCCGTTCTGGGAGCAGCCAGACTGGGTGGTTGGGGTTACTGCCTGAACCTCCATTGTGGGAACTAGACCCACTTCCTGGAGAAGGAGGATAGGCAGGAGGCCACAGGGAGAGCAAAATCCTCTGAGATTTGCAAGCCTTTCATCCACAGGGCCTTGTTTAAACTGTTAAGGACTGTGTCCAGGTTTTTGCAGTATCACTCTGATTGACTTCGGAGCAGTAAGGTGAATTTTTAACATATTTTGAAACAAACAATTGCAAAGAATCATACACAGAGATGCCACATGGGCTCCCTTCACTCCGCCTCCCCTGATGGTGCCACCTTACAAAGCTACTCGGCATTTTCAAACCCCACCGTTCACACTGCAACTATACTATTCACTAACAGACATTACTTAGATTTCAGCAGATTTCACAAAAATAAAAGAAAAATATTCAATCAAGTAAGCATTTTTACCATATGGCTAGTATTTATAAACTCTATCGTCCATGAGCCCTAAAGGTAGTAATCCCACAACAATTCATATTCAGGCAGAAATGACTATGAAAACAAACTTCCTTGGTACCCGAGATGTGTACACGGAGCTCCTGCCGCTCATAAAACCCCAAGGTGGGTCTGATTGGAGCCCAAGCTGCAGTGCATCTGGCAGCATCTCAGCCCTGCCTGCCTCTGGTCTCAACTACTGGCCCAACTCCTCTCCTGCTCAGCTACACTGGCCTCCATCTGTGGCTCCACCAGGCCCGGTGCCCTGTGGCCTCAGGTCCCTCTACGCACTGCCCAGGTCATTGGTGCTCTCTGTCCAGCTACTTTTTGCACATCTGGCTCTTTCTTCTCTTTCCCATCTTATCTCAAAAGTCTCCTCCAAGAAGCCCTTGACTTGCTCCATGCCCATCACAGGTGTTTCCCTTAGGAATCCATCCCAGACCTCCTCTCCTCTGTCCCCCTCTCAGAGTGACCTGATTCAGGTTAGTGGAGCTCACACTACCAGCAATTCATTAGACCCCCTGACGTTTTTCCTGCATTTGGTCACCTAGGATTGTCTTCTTATCCTACTGATAAATTGTGTTACATATATTGATTTGTAGATGCTAAACCAACTATATGTCCTTTGGTCTTTACAAGTTCAGGATGTCCCCGGACGAACTTCAGGTTCAGCAATTCATGAGAAGGACCCACAATCTGGCAAAAAGCTGTTATGTTCAAAATGGCAAGGGATTTAGAAAATGGAGAGTGACTCAGTGAAGCAGTGGTAAAGGTCTCCAGGCACAGGCTCTAGAAAGACCAGGCATGGAGCTTGTCCTGTCCCAGCAGATCCTAGGAGCAGCATGCATTTCTCCCCTAAACAACCTGTGGCAGACACTTGGAGCACTGCAACCAGGGAGCTCACCCCAGCTTTGATGTTCAGTGTTCCTGGGGAGGGTAGTCACTCAGGCCTGGCCCACTGCCCTCTTGGCTGACCAGCCCCTATAAGGTCCAGCTGATACCAGGGAGCCCAAGGTCCCCACCATCATCACGGAGAACATAGATTATGTCACCTGACCCTGGAATACCAAGTAAACAAGGACGGTCTTCTCAGGCAGGACATTCTCAGGGTGTACTAAGACCTTGCAGATGACCTAGAAAAGGGTGGAAGCTTCCTTTGGCCAAGCTTAGTCCTTTACTTATAGAGAGCCCCCTCTGGATCTTCACTAAGGCTCTCTTCCATCAAAAGAATCCTTGAGCATGTAAATTTAGTACAAACTGTATTTAACAGATACAGAAAGAGTATCAGATTTGCCTCTGTTTCAAATCTTTCAAGACAAACATCTGAAACCAAAAGTTCTGGCTCTGCACCTTTCTTGAATGACTGTGAGGCAGATCCTGCATCTACTGTATCCTCTCAACTGTAAAATGGGGAAAATAGTCATAGGATTGCAGTGAAGATTAACTGTCTGGATATAGGTGACAATGTTTCAATCACATTGGAAGTGCCACGTGTACTGCATCACGAGTCCCTGTAAGAGGGGCCCCACACCACCCAGAGCAGTGACAGGAGGCTTCCCACTGCCCAGTGCCACGCCTGGCTTCCCCAAGGCCGCAGGGACAGTCCACCGTGTTCCCTCCTTTCACAGAAGCACTCCATGTAAAACTCCATAAAAATAACACATAATTGGACACACCACTGGTTAACCTGACATAAAACAAAACCAAAATGTAGGCACTATCAGCAATTCTAAGGATTGTGTAACCATTAAATAAAACATTCTGGTCAGTGCCTGGCACACAGCAACAGCTTCAGCAACACCCCTCCCACCGGGGGACACACTGGGCAACTCACAGAGCCAGGTACCCTGCCAATGAAAGTCTAATCAAGGACCATTTTCCCTACTTCTTTCTTTTGAATTTCTCTTTACAAAGCTCAGAGAACTACTTTCTCAGAAGCAAATTACTCATATTTTTTTGCATTTTAGGAAAAAGCAGCCATTACCATTCTCTCTCTTTTTTTCCCACTCAGAATGGATGGCTTATTTTATTTATTTTATTTTATTTTATTTTATTTTATTTTATTTTTTTGTTTTCCTATTACAGGTTTATCTCTTTTTTTTTAAGCTCTGTATTGGAATATAATTGCTTTACAGTATTGCGCCAGTTTTTGCTGTACAACAAAGTGAATCAGCTGCATTTATACATATATCCCCATATCCCCTCCCTCCCACAACTCTCTCCCTCCCTCCCTATCCCACCCCTCTAAGTCATCACCCATCATCAAGTTGATCTCCTTGTTTTATGCAGCAGCTTCCCACTACCTATCTATTTTACATTTGGTAGTGTATATACGTCAATGCTACTCTCTCACTTCGTCCCAGCTTGCCCTTCACCCTCTACCCTCTGTCCTCAAGTTCGTTCTCTATATCTGCATCTTTATTCTTGCCCTGTCACTGGGTTCATCAGTACCATTTTTTTAGATTCCATATATATGAGTTAGCATACTGTATTTGTTTTTCTCTTTCTGGCTTACTTTGCTCTGTACAACAGACTCTAGCTCCATCCACCTCACTACAAATATCTCAGTTTCATTCCTTTCTATGGCTGAGTAATATTCCATTGTATATATGTGCCACATCTTCTTTATCCATTCATCTGTTGATGCATTTAGGTTGCTTCCATGTCCTGACTATTTAAATAGTGCTGCAATGAATATTGTGGTACATGTTTCTTTTGGGATTATGGTTTTCTCAGGGTATATGCCCAGGAGTGGATTGCTGGGTCATATGGTGGTTCTCTCCTCAGTTTTTTAAGGAAGCTCCATACTGTGTTCCATAGTGGCCGTACCATTTTACATTCCCACCAACCGTGCAAGAGAGTTCCCTTTTCTCCACACCCTCTCCAGCATTTATTGTTTCTAGATTTTTTTGATAATGGCCATTCTGACTGGTGTGAGGTGATACCTCATTGTGGCTTTGACTTGCATTTCTCTAATGGTTAGTGATGTTGAGCATCTTTTCATGTATTTATTGGCCATCTGCATATCTTCTTTGGAGAAATGTCTATTGAGGTCTTCTGCCCATTTGTGGATTGGGTTATTTGCATGAGCTGCTTGTCTATTTTGGAGATTAATCCTTTGTCAGTGGCTTCATTGGCAAATATATTGTCCCATTCTGAGGGTTGTCTTCTGGTCTTATTTATGGTTTCTTTTGCTGTGCAAAAGCTTTTAAGTTTCATTAGGTCCCATCTGTTTATTCTTGACTTTATTTCCATTATTCTAGGAGATGGGTCAAAAAAGATCTTGCTTTGATTTATGTCATAGAGTGTTCTGCCTATGTTTTCCTCTAAGACTTTTAGTGTCTGGCCTTACATTTAGCTCTTTAATCCATTTTGAGTTTATTTCTGTGTATGGTGTTAGGAAGTGTCTTAGAACAAGAAATTTTGTGATTTGTATGGAAACGCAAAAGACTCCTAATAGCCAAAGCAATCTTGAGAAGGAAAGACGGGAGCTGAAGGAATCAGGCTCCCTGCTTCAAACTATACTACAAGGCTACAGTGATCAAGACAGTATGGTACTGGTACAAAAACAGAAGTATAGATCAATGGAACAGAATAGAGAGCACAGAGAGAAATCCCCGAATATATGGGCACCTTATCTTTGACAAAGGAGGCAAGAATATACAATGGAAAAAAGACAGCTTCTTCAATAAGTGGTGCTGGGAAAATTGTAAAAGAATGAAATTAGCCATTCCCATTCTGCAGTGGATGATGGACCCAGCCCCAGACACTTACTCTGCACATTTTTTTTTCTCCTTTTGCAGATCTGACTAATATTTTCTGGTCAACTGCCAGGAAACCCTAGCTCCCTATGGACAGTTTACCAGCCAATTTTACTTTGGGAAACACCAAGTCTGCATAGTGGAAAGCACTATGCATCTCAGAGCTGGGATCAAAATACAGTTGTGTGTTGGTTTGACTCAGGATGTAGCACTACGGAGGGTGCAGAGCCAGGAGTTGGTCATTTGGAACCTTCTGGAACATATGGCCCCTCCATGGGGGGAGGGCAGGAGGCAGGGCTTAGTTTGCTAGGAGTCAAGGCACTGAATCCCAGAATTCAGGTCTTCCTGGCTTCTGCAACTGATACCAAGCCCTGCCCCCTGCACTGTCCCACTCACCCATGCAAGACTCACACCACCCTCAGCTCTCCCCACTCTACCTGCGCACCCTCCAACCTGCCACAGGTCCAACACCTGTGTGGCGCTGCTCACTGGGGTCAACAAGGGCATCGGCTTCACCATCGCAGGTGACCTATGTCGGCAGGTCTCTGGAGACTGGTGCTGACGGCGCGGGACGAGGTGCGAGGGGCCTGGCGGTCATGCAGCAGCTGCGGCCGAGAGCCTAAGCCGGCGCTTCCACCAGCTGGACATCCACGACCTGCAGAGCACCTGAGCCCTGTGCGACTTCCTGCTCAAGAAGTATGGAGCCTCGACGTGCTGGTCAACAGTGTGGGCATCCTCTTCAAGAGGAACTGGTTGTGAGCTCAAGGGGTGGATCCGCTGTGGGGGCGGCCAGACTGGGCGGGTCCAGTCTACAGCAGGCAACTCGGCTGAGGGAACTAGAACCTGCTCCCTAGAGAAGGAGGACGGGCCGCAGGCCACAGGGAGAGCAGAATCCTCCGAGATTTGCAAGCCTTTCAGCCAGAGGGCCGTGCAAAACTCTTGATCAGACGGTTAAGGGAGGTGTCCAGTTTTCACAGTGGCACTCTGATTAAACTTTGGAGCAGTAGGGTGAATTTTTAACTTATTTTAAAACAAACAAAAAATTGCAAAGAATTGTACACAGAGATGCCATATGTGCTCCCTTCACTCCGCCTCCCCGATGGTGCTAGTCTGCACCATTGAAACTACTCCGCATTTTCAAACCCCACAATTCATACTGGCACAATGCTGTTCACTAACACAGACTTACTTAGATTTCAACAGATTTCACCAAAGAAAACTGTATCAAGTAAGCATGCTTACTTTATGGCTGGTTTTATTAACCCTGTTCTTCTGTCCTAAAAGTTGATGATCCCACATCACTTTACATTCAGGCAGAAGTGACCATGAAAACAAACTTCTTTGGTACCCGAGATGTGTGCACGGAGCTCCTGCCACTCATAAAACCCCAAGGTGAGTCTCATTGGAGCCCAAGCTGCAGTGTTTCTGACACCATCTCAGCCCTGCCTGCCTCTGGCCTCATCTACAGGCCCACCTGCCTCTCCTGCTCAGCTACACTGGCTTCCCTCTGTGTCTCCACCCTGACAGGTGCCCTCAGTACACTGCCCAGGTCATTGGTGCTCTCTGTCCAGCTGCTCTTTGCACATGTGGTTCTTTCTTCTCTTTCCCATATTAGTTCAAAGGTCTCCTCCAAGAGGCCCTTGACTTGCTCCAGGACCATCACAGGTGGAGTTCACTTAGGAGTCCACACTTTCTCTCTTTCGTCCCCCTCTCAGAGTCAGGTTTGTGGAGCTCACACTACCAGCAATTCATTAGACCCCCTGACATTTCTTCTGCATCTGCTCACCTGGGTTTTTCTTCTTATCTTACTCATGTTACCTATATTGATTTGTAGATGCTAAACCAACTACACACACTTCGGTCTTTACAAGTTCAGGACATCCCCAGACTAACCTCAGGTTCAATAATTTACAAGAAGGATCCAAAACTTGGCAAAAGTTTATCTTCAAATGACCATGAATGTAGTAGATGGAGAGGGACTGAGTGCAGCAGTGGTAAAGGTCTCCTGGCACAGACTCTAGGAAGACTAGGCGTGCAGCGGCCACTTGTCCTGTCCCAGCAGATCCTGGGGGCAGCATGCATGTCTCCCCCAAAACCTGTGACAGACACGTGGAGCACTGCCACCAGGGGGCTCACCCCAGCCTTGATGTCCAGAGTTCGTGGGGAGGGGCAGTCATTCAGGCCTGGCCCACTGCCCTCTTGGCTGACCTCACTCTCCAGCCCCTCCAAGGTCCAGCTGACTTGGACACATGGATCAACTGTGGGGTATGCAGAGCCAGGTCCAGAAACAGCCTCTCATCTACACAGGACCCTTTGTACCTTCCCAGGGCTACGACCTGCCACCTGTTTTGCCAGCTCTGTGCTGGGCCTTGGCCTCAAGGAGTCTGTTTCATACCCATCTGGATGCAGTCCGTGTCTCTCTTGCTGGCAGGTAAACAGTCTCCGCCATTTTTTGTCTAAGATGAAGCTAGAATCATATGTTAACAATTTCATGCCATCCATGCGTTACTTGCAGGGCCCCATTCCCACTTGTCTCATGGACCCAAGGAACCACTTCAACTAAGCACACCTGAATATCCACTTGCAGGTTCCAGTCCCCTTCCAGTCCAGGAAGTGGCTGTTCTCATGGGCATTAACTTGTCCTACTTTCATTCCTCCTACCTTCTCATTTGACTCCCAGAGTGTCATGCTTATGTGGGAATCCCTTAAACAGCCCATTTTCCATTGCCGCTCTCTGTCATCATACAGCCAGGGCTTGAGTCACTACTCCCAATATGATGAAAAAAAACCCAATCCAGAGAAACAGCATGCACTTCAGCCCACTGAATAGATTTGAATTCAACTTCCCTCATCAGAGCCTTCCAACCCTGCTGCTGTCTGATCACCTTGGAAATGCCATCCACAAACCCATCAGCCCTTTCTTGGTCAACAGAGACCTATCACAGTGCCCTGCCCAAGTGACGTTAGATCCTCAGGTGGTCCCAAAGGATGCCTTTGAGGAAAAGATGCTGTCTACTCCTGAGTGAGATGTGGATGCCTCCCATTCCTGGAGCACTTTCCTCAATACACCTTTTCACTTCCTTATGAAAATCTGTGCACTGCCCTCCCAATTAGAGCATTTCTTTCTCTGCTAACATCCTAGACATCATGGCTAGGACAGGTTACAAGACTGTTTCCTGTCCTTCTCTCACAGACGCTGTCTTAATCCATCTGGTTGGAACCTCGTAATTTGTCTCCAGTAGAAATTTAGGGTCCAGCATCTCAATGAACTGGGTATTCATCCTGCATGTGCTCACCTTTCTAGCTCAAGGTGTGTGTATCAGGTGGAGTCATGAATGTGCTGAGCGGGATGGGACTTTAAAGCTCTTGAAAACAGCAGCCCCAAAGTACAGCAGAAGTCTAGAAGTGAGAGCATCACGAAAGAGGAGCTGGTGGGGCTCGTGAAGAAGTTTGTGGAACACACAAAGGATGCGGTGCATAGACAGGAAGGCTGGCCTGATCTATATACCAGAGCTGGCCTGGTATATGCGGTCTCAAAACTCAGTGTCACAGTCCTGTCCAGAATCCAAGCCAGGAAACTGAGTGGGCAGAGAGGAGGGGACAAGATCCTCCTGAATGCCTGCTGCCCAGGGTGGGTGAGAACTGACATGGGGGGACCCAAAGCCTTAAAAAGCCCAGAAGAAGGAGCAGAGAACCCTGTGTACTGGGCCCTTTTGCCTTCAGATGTTGAGGGGCCACATGGACAGTTTGTTTGTGAGATAAAAATTGAACAATGGCAATTGACCTCACAGTTCTACCCAGAGGACTGATTTTGTTACCTGTTCTAATTAGACCAAAAAGACACTGACAGTGTCAAGAATATCTCCTCAAGGGAAAAATCAAACATTCCTACCAGTATTCCAATATCACTTTGAAATGGCTACTTATTCTGTGAAGTCTTTTCTGATCTCTTCTCTGATCCCTGGGGAAGAAAAGTGGAACGGATGACAAAGAATGAATAGGAATCAAAGAATGAAAAAATGGTTCTTTATAAATGCCCCTTTGTGCAGCCTGTTTATATACTGAACCAGCTCAGAAATCTAATAGATAAAATGTAGGTCAAGGGAATTGACAGTTGGGACTTCCCTGGAGGTCCAATAGTTAAGACTCAGTCTCACAATGCAGGGGGCCTGGGTTTTACCCCTGGTCCAGGAACTAGATCCCACATGCATGCGAAAAATGTTACACGCCAAAACTAAAGATCTCACATGCTGCAACTAACACACGGCATGGCCAACATAAATGAATAAATCTGAAAAAAAAAGAGAGAGAGAAGTGAGAGTATAACTCTGGTGGACAACCATTATGGACAGGGCCACATTGGAAATCTTTTCAGCTTTTCAGGTTGAAATGGTTTCTGTGGGAACTGCTGAGATCTGCTCTTCCAGCATGAAAGTAGCCAGAGATGATATATGAGTGTGGCCAGGTTCAGCCTGCCAGCTTTAGCTGACCAGCCTCTACTATAACATGGACCACACCATGAAGAAAAGACATCTGATCATGTGTCTTTAAACACCAAACTCATTGGGAAGAAAACAATTATAAAGTTGAAATGTGAGGGGGCGCTTGTATGAAAGATACATCCTTAAGAGATTCTAAGGCAACGGGGGAAATTGAGCATGGATGGTATTAGTGAGTGGATAGGAGAGATGACTGTCAGTCTCTGCAGGGTGCAGGTGTGATCTGTGTGGGGATGAGGTGTCAGGAGGTCTGCAGCATTAGCATGGTTCTGCAAAATATGCACAGGAGAGGAACCCAACACTAGAGTAACATGTTCAGAGCTGTTGGGCCTAGTTTGGAGGACATATGGGTGTCCACTATACATTCTCTCATATTTTCTGTTTGAAATCTTTTAAGAGAAATATCTGGAACCAGAGAGTCCTGGCTCTGCCCGCTTCCTGCATGACCTTGAGCCAAATCCTGCATCTACTGTATCCCCTCAATTGTAAAATAGGGAAAATAGTCCTACCATTCCTGTGAAGATGAATTGTCCAGATAAACGTGACAATGTTTCAATCACATTGGAAGTGCCAAGTGTCTTGTATCATGAGTCCCTGTAAGAGGGGCTCCATATCTTCCAGGGCCCTGACAGGAGGCTTCCCACTGCCCAGCGCCACGCCTGGCTTCCCCAAGGCCCCAGGGACGGTCCACCACGTTCCCTCCCTTCACAGATGCACTCCATGCCTTACAGATGCTTCTACTGTCATGGTTATTTGTCACTTTCCATGGCTGATTTTCAGGCTGGGGGGCGTGTAAAGTGACAGCCCCTGAAGACAAGGGTAGGGCCCTTTCTGAGGAGTCAGGTGTACTTCACAAGAGTAGACCTTCAGAGAGACTGTTAGTTTCCTCCCTGTTATTTTATTTTTCTAATGACAGCAGATCGTCAATGTCCAGATCAACAGCATAGCATCTCCATTGCTAGTTTAGAAATGCATACTGGAATAACAACGATATCGGCAGCCTTCATTCCGAAAAATAACACCTAAATAGATAGACCACTTATTACTATGAACTAGGACAAATCAACATGTAAGCACTTTCAGGAACCTAGGGATACGTAACCTTTAAATAAAACATTCCAAACAGTGGCTTTGGCCCACGTTAAGGGCTTCATAAACATCCCTCCTGCGTGGGACACACTGAATCCCACAGGGTCAGGTACCCTGCCCACCCTGTCCACACTGAAAATGTAATCATAGGACCTGTTTTCACTGGTTCCATGACTTGAGTTTCTCTTAAGAGAGCAAGGGGAGCTATGTCCTTAGAAGCAGTCACCCAAGTAATTTCACTGCATCTTAGGAAAAAGCAACCGTTCCCATCCCGCAGGGGATGATGGCCCCAGCACAAGACAATGACTCCCCACTCCTTTTTCTCCTTTTGGTGATCTGCCTAATGATTTTTGTTCCTCTGCCAGGACTCCTTTGTCCCCTCAAGGCCCTTCACCAACCAGCTTCGTTTGGAGGAAGCACACCTCTCCACCTCTGCGAACCACTGTGTGTCTCGCATGTGGGATCAAAAGAGGACTCTGTCCTGGTTTGGTTGAGGATGCAGCCCCCAGGGGGCGGAGGCGGAGCCAGGAGTGGTCATTAGTAACCTTGTGGAACATGGGGCCCCTCCTGGGAGGGAGGGAACAGGGGCAGGGCCTCCTTCTCCACCAATCACAGCACTGGATCCTAGGACACAGACCTTCTAGGCTTCTCTGCCGGTGCCGGGTCTCCACATCGCCATCCACCCACCCCCGGTGGCCCACAGGCGGGTCCATCCTGCTCCACGGGCCCCACGCGCCCCGCACCCGGCCATGTCGTCCTCCACCCGCATGGCGCTGGTCACCGGGGCCAACAGGGGCATCGGCTTCGCCATCGTGCGTGACCTGTGCCGGCAGTTCAAGGGGGACGTGGTGCTCACCGCTCGGGACGTGAAGCAGGGTCGGAAGGCCGTGCAGCAGCTGCAGGCCGAGGACCTGAGCCCCCGCTTCCACCCGCTGGACATCACCGACCGGCAGAGCATCCGGGCCCTGCGCGACTTCCTGCTCAAGGAGTACGGGGGCCTCGACGTGCTGGTCAACAACGCGGGCATCTTCCAGTGTAAGTGGACGTGAGCTCAGGGGTGAATCCGCTGTGGGGCGGCCAGGCTGGGCAGGTCCTGGCTACTGCCTGAACCTCCAGTATCGGAATTAGAACTCGCTCCCTAGGGAAGGAGCTATGGCTGGAGGCCACAGAGGGAGGAGAATCCTCCAAGATTTGCAGGCCTTTCAGCCAGAGGGCCATGCAATACCCTTGATCAGACTGTTAAGGACGGTGTCCAGGTTTTTGCAGGATCACTCTAATTGAACTTTGGAGCACTAGGGTGAAATTTTAACTGATTTTGAAACAAACAAACAATTGCAAACAAAGGTACACAAAGACCCACATGGGCTCCCTTCACTCCACCTCCCCTGATGGTGCCACCTTACACAACTCCTCCACATTTTCAAACCCCACACTTCACACTGGCACGATGCTGTTCACTAACACAGACTTACTTAGATTTCAACAGATTTCACCAAAAAAAATTGTATCAGGTAAGCATGCTTACCTTATAGCTGGTTTTATTACCCCTGTTCTTCTTCTGTCCTAAAAGCTGGTGATCCCACACCACTTCATATTCAGGCAGAAGTGACCTTGAAAACAAACTTCTTTGGTACCCGAGATGTGTGCACGGAGCTCCTGCCACTCATAAAACCCCAAGGTGAGTCTCATTGGAGCCCAAGCTGCGGTGTTTCTGACACCATCTCAGCCCTGCCTGCCTCTGGTCTCATCTACAGGCCCACCTGCCTCTCCTGCTCAGCTACACTGGCCTCCATCTGTGTCTCTACCCAGACAGGTGCCCTCAGTACACTGCCCAGGTCATTGGTGCTCTCTGTCCAGCTGCTCTTTGCACACGTGGCTCTTTCTTCTCTTTCCCATCTTAGCTCAAAGGTCTCCTCCAAGGGGCCCTTGTCTTGTTCCATGCGCATCACAGGTGGAGTTCCCTTAGGAGTCTTTCCCACACTTTCTCTCCTCCGTCCCCCTCTCAGAGTGACTTGATTCAGGTTTGTGGAGCTCACACTATAGCAGTTCATTAGACCCCCTGACATTTTTTCTGCATCTGCTTACGTGGGTTTTCCTTCTTATCCTACTGGTGAAGTGTGTTACATATATTGCTTGCAGATGCTAAACCAAATATACATCATTTGGTCTTTACAAGTTCAGGATGTCTCCAGACTATCTACTGATTTAATAATTCACTAGAAGGACCCAGAACTTGGCAAAAAGCTGGTATCTTCGAATGACCATGAACGTAGCAGATGGAGAGGGACTGAGTGCAGCAGTGGTAAAGGTCTCCTGGCACAGGCTCTAGGAAGACCAGGCGTGCAGCAGCCACTTGTCCTGTCCCAGCAGATCCTGGGGGCAGCATGCATGTCTCCCCCACACAACCTGTGGCAGACACATGGAGCACTGCCACCAGGGAGCTCACCTCAGCCTTGATGTCCAGTGTTCCTCGGCCAGGATGGTCACTCAGGCCTGGCTCACTGCCCTCTTGGCTGACCTCACTCTCCAGCCCCTCCAAAGTCCAGCTGATACCAGGGAGCCAAGGCCCCCACCTTCATCATGAGAGAACATGGATTATGTCACCTGACCCTGGAACATCAAGTAAACAAGGACGGTCTTCTCAGGCAGGACATTCTCAGGGTGTACTAAGACCTCGCAGATGGCCTAGAAAAGGGCAGAAAATTCCTTCAGCCAAGCTCAGTCCTTTACTTATAGAGAGCCCCCTCTGGACTTTCACTAAGGCTCCCTTCCATCAAAGAATCCTTGAGCATGTACATGTAGTACAAACTGTATTTAACAGATACAGAAAGAGTATCAGAAATATGCCTAACATTGGGAGGATCAGGGTGGGAGAGGGTAGATTTAGAGGAACAGATAATCCAGTCTACAAAACCACTACTTCCATTTTCTTGTGTTTGTACTAATTTGATTCTCCCTTTAGTCAACTGTTCTTTCTACCTTATTAGCATACAACTGTCTATTTCGTATTCTTAAGAGAGAAACTGAGAAGCATAAAATTTTAAAGATCATTTGAGAGAAAAATCTATTTGAAAGGGGAACCACCAAACCGGAAGTGGTGAGGATGGCTCCACCCACAGGTACTCGGGAAGAGACTATTGTGGAGAAAAGGCTGAAGCAAAGTAAGGAATTGTGGATTGTCTGCAGCTTCTGGCCCGGGTGGCTGTTTGTCACAGGTGGTCCTTAGGTTCTGATTTTGTCACCTTGAAGCCTTTACAGACTTAGATTTTGGTTTGCTTACGTGGGCCGCCAGGAAATTAGAACCAGCTCAGGAATAACTTATCCTTGTTTAGTTATTACAGCATGGAATTTAGGTGATCGTTAGCTATACCAGTTCTTCCTCAGCTAGTCACTTTCCATCAGTATTACTTCCTGTGGGGACTGTAACTAAATCATCAATGATGCTTGATCATCAATATCAGTATCTTCCTATGACTCCTTTACATATGATAGTTGAATATTGCCAACCGGGCCAGTGTGACACAATATCACAGGACCTCTTTACCGTGACCTGAAAACTAAGACTCAAGAGATGCGGGCACATGGCTAGACCCACTTAGTCCTAAGAGATTGGTTCACTTCATCACCGTGTCTTATAATCATATCCCACAGCAATGCCAGAGTTTCTGCTCAACCTTGTCAGGTCCCAAAGCAGGAGAGGTCTTGCCAGCATGTGGCTTCACCCTATCAGGCATCTGGGATATTTGAGCTAAGAGAGGATAACACCTCCTGCCCTCAGCTCCTCCGGGCACCAGTGTAGTATTTATTTCTCTTGCTGCATAACCCATTTAATCATCCTTTACCTGCATTTCCATTCCCCCTGCTCCCCGTTGGTCAGTAACATTTACTCAAACTATCTCCCCTTTCAGAAGGATGTTAAGGTCCACCAATGAGCTCATCCTGATTGCCCACAACAATGCTGGTCTAACAAGTGCCTCCCCTGAGTCCACTCCCATCACATAGGTGGGGTTACCCAGCCCAGAATTCATGGGCTCTCTCGACCACTAACTCGACATACAGCTGCATTTGCTGTCGCTCCACATTGGCCAAATGGGTTGAAGAGTCCATCCACTCCATCAGGCCCTTGGGAATTCTGACATAAAGGTTAAATCTATAGTCGAGTAGCTTAAAGATTATGCCCTGCCTTCTGTATCGGGAGCAGCAGCCCTGGTCCCAGGACCATGGTCAGGTCAGAGAAAGGAAGGGAGAAGGGCTGTGGGGAAAATTTGTAGTCATCTCAGCATCCTCCCAGGCCCTCTTCCCAGATCCCCCAGAGGAGAGAGGAATCCATCCAGTGGGGACTCTTTCAAGGCCCCCATCATGTTGACTGTGAGCACATGCTCACGAATGTATGTAAGCCAACGTCCATACCTTTTTCTCATCAGGTTTGAGAAAACCAGTGTTTCATTTCCTGTCCCATTTCTGTATCAAACCACTACTCTGAGGATGACTGTGTATCTTGGCCTGAGGAATATATCTTGTCAGTCCAAATCGGGGCAGTGTCTTCTGTTCCAGTCCCGTACTATAACTTGGACACGTGGATCTACTGCTGAGATTGCAGAGCCAGGTCCAGAGACTGCATCTCCTCTCCTCAGGACCCTTTGTACCTTCCCAGGGCTACGACCTGCAACCCGTTTTGCCAGCTCTGTCCTGGGCCTTGGCCTCAAGGACTCTGTCTCATACTCATCTGGATGCAGTCTTTGTCTCTCTTGCTGGCAGTTAAAGCAGTCTCTGGCATTTTGTCTCTGAGACAAAGCTAGAATCATATGTAACAATTACCCCATCTGTGAGTTACGGCAGGGCCTCATTCCCACTCGTCTCATGGACCCAAGGTTCCACTTCAACTAAGCACACCTGTATATCCACTTGAGGATTCCAGTCCCCTTCCAGTCCCAGAAGTGGTTGTTCGCATGGGCATTAACTTGTCCAAATTTAATTCCTCCTAACTTTCCATTTGACTCCCAGGGTGTCATGCTTATGTGGGAATCCCTTAAACAGCCAATTGTCCACTGCTCCTCTGTCATCATACAGCCAGGACTTGAGTCACTACTCCCAAACTAATAAAAACCAAACCCAGAGAAAAGAGCATGCACTTCATCCCACTGAATGGACTTAATTCCCACTTCCCTCATCCAAGCCTTCCAACGCCAGTGCTGTCTGGTCACCTTGCAACTGCCATCCACAAACCCATCAAGTCTTTCTTGCTCAACAGAGACTTGTCATAGAGCCCTGCCCATGTGACCTAAGATCCACTGGTGGTCCCAAAGGATGCCTTTGAGGAAAAGATGCTGACTACTCCTGAGTGCAGTGAGGACTCCTCCCATTCCCTGAGCTCTTTCCTCGATAACCCTTTTTCATTTTCTTATAGACATCTGGGCACTGCACTCCCCATTAGAGCATTTCTTTCTTGGCTATCATCTTAGATCTCATGGCTAGGACAGGTTATAAGACTGCTTCCTGTCCCTCTCTCATAGATGCTCTCTTAATGCATCTCGTAGGAAAACACTAATTGGTCTCCAGTGGAAATTTGGGGTCAGCATCCCAGGGAACTGGGTATTCATCCTGCTTGTGCTCAGCTTTCTAGGTCATGGTGTGTGTTGTGTTGTAGGCAGAGTGGTGAATGTGTCTAGCGGATATGGCTTTAAAGCTCTTGAAAACTGCAGCCTCGAACTGCAGCAGAAGTTTCGAAGTGAAACCATCACAGAGGAGGAGCTGGTGGGGCTCATGAACAAGTTTGTGGAAGACACAAAGGACGGGCTGCACAGGAAGGAGGGCTGGCCTGATCCATATACCAGTGATGGCCTGGTATATGGGGTGACGAAACTCGGCGTCACAGTCCTGTCCAGGATCCAAGCCAGGAAAGTGAGTGTGCAGAGAGGAGGGGACAAGATCCTCCTGAATGCCTGCTGCCCAGGGTGGGTGAGAACTGACATGGGGGGACCCAGAGGCTTAAAAAGCCCAGAAGAAGGAGCAGAGACCCCCGTGTACTTGGCCCTTTTGCCCTCGGATGCCGAGGGACCTCATGGAGAGTACGTGTTTGAGAAAAAAGTTGAACAATGGAAATTCAACTCACAGTTCTATCTACCGTCCCAGGTTACCTGTCCTGATTAGACCAAAAAGACACATGCAGTGTCAAAAATATCTCCTCAAGAAAAAAATCAAAGATCCCTACTAGTATCCAAATATCAGTTTGAAATGGTTACTCATTCTGTGAAGTCTTTGGGGCTTCTTCTGAGATCCCAGGACATAAAAGAAGAATGGATGACAAAGAATGAATCGAAATCGGTGAATGATTAAATGGTTCTTTATAAATAAATGTCCATTTGTGCAGCCTGTTTACATGCTGAAGCAGCTCCGAAATTAAGTCAAGTGAGATATAACTGGGGCGGACAACCGTTACTGGCAGGGCCACATACGAACTATTTTCACCTTTTCAGGCTGAAATGGTCTCTGTTGTCACTGCTCAGATGTGCTTTTACAGCATGAGATAATAGCCAGAGACAATATATAAGCTGATAAGCGTGGCCAGATTGGGCCTGCTGGCTATAGCTGAAGAGCCTCTAGCATAACATGGACACTACCATGAAGGGAAGATATCTTGTAGGGTGTTTTAAAACACCAAACTCATTTGGAAAAAAGCAATTGGAAGGTTGAAATGTGAGCGGGCGCTTGTATGAAAGATACCTCTTTAAGGGACTCTGAGACGATGGGGAAGTTTGAGTATGGGTGGTATTAGTGGATAGGAGAGACTATCCTCAAATATCTTCAGGGTGAATGTGTGATTCACGTGGAGATGAAGTGTCAGGAGGTCTGCAGCATTAGCAAGTTTCTGCAGAATATACGCAGTAAAGGAACCCATAACTAGAGTAACATACTCATAGCTGTTGGACCTAGTTCCGAGGACATGTGGGTGTCCACTCTATTCTCTCAAATTTTCTGTTTGAAATCTTTCAAGACAAACATCTGGAACCAGAGTCTTGGCTCTGTCACCTTCCTGCATGACCTTGAGCCAAACCCTGCATCAATGGTATCCCCTCAACCATAAAATGGGGAAAATAGCCATAGGATTGCTGTGAAGATTAATTGTCTGGTTAAAGGGGAGAATGTTTCAATCACATTGGAAGTGCCAAGTGTCCTGCATCATGAGTCCCTGTAAGAGAGGCCCCATATCTTCCAGGGCAGTAACGGGAGGCTTCCCACTGCCCAGCACCACACCTGGCTTCCCCAAGGCCCCAGAGACTGTCCACCACGTTCCCTCCCTTCAAAAAAGCACTCCACATTGTACAGACACCTCCTACTATCATGGTTATTTGTCACTTTCCATGTCTGATTTTCAGGCTTGGGGCAGTGAAAAGTGACAGCCCCTGAAGGCAAGGGTAGGGCCCTTTCTGAAGACTCAGGTTTACTTTACAAGTGTTGGCCTTCAACTAAGTAGGCTGTTAGTTTCCTCATCCTTGAATTATTTTTCTAACCTATCACCAGAGGATTATCAATTGTTTAGATCAACACCAGAACATCTCAACTACTAGTTTGGAAATGGACACTAGTACCATAAAGGTCTGTTCTTTCTTAATTCCACACAATAACACCTAACTACATATACCACTTATTCTCTATGACCTAGGACAAACCGCAATGTAGGCACTTTCGGCAATCCTGAGGATTCGATATCTGTTAAATAAAACATTCCAGTTAATGACCTGCACACAGTAAGAGCTTCAGAGATATCCCTCCCACCTGGGGGCACACTGGGAGTCCCACAGTGTTAGATAAACTGCCCACACTGAAACTGAGGCTGTGGAGAAAAGCAAACCCTCATACACTGTTGGTGGGAATGTAAAGTGGTCAACCACTATGGAAAAAAGTATGTCGATTTCTCAAAAAATTAAGACTAGAACTGCTATCCGATCCAGCTCTCCCACTTCTAGGAATTTATCCAAAAACTACAAAAACACTAATTTGGAGTTATATGCATCCTTTTGTTCATTGTGGCTTTATTCCCAATTGTCAAGGTATAGAAACAAAGTGCCCATCAACAGCCGAAAGGATAAAGAAGATGTTATACACACACACACACACACACACACACACACACACACAGAAAGGAATGGTACTCATACATGAAAAAGGATGAAAATATTCCCATTTGTGATAACATGGATGAATCTTGAGGGTATGAAGTGAAATAAGTCAGATGGAGAAAGACTAATACTGTATGATATCACTCATATCTGGAATATAAAAAACATACAAGCAAACAAGTAAAATAAATGAGCAAACCAAACCAATCGCCAAATACATAGATACGGAGGTCAGAGTCGTGGTTACCAGAGGGGACGGGGCAGTGGGGAGGGTGAAATGGAGAAAGGGGATCACTGTATGGTGATGGATGGAAACTAAATTGTTCCTGGTGAACACGCTGTGGAGTATACAGATGTGTAACTATAACATCATACACGTGAAACATATAATGTTCTAAATCAATGCAAATTTTTAAATTTTAAATTTTTAAATAAATAAAAATAGCTTTAAAGATATATTCATTTCCTAATCCCTGGCAATGAGGAATATTACCTTGTTTGGTGTACTTGCTGATTTTTTGTGTCATCTTGCATAGGCCACAGTACCTAGACTCGTCAAACAGCAGTCTGAATGCTGCTGTGAAGGTATTTTTTTCAATGAGATTAACATTTAAATAAAGAGATTAACACTTTGAATTATCCTTGTCATGTAGGTGGGCCTCATCCAATCATTTCAAGGCTTTAAGATAAAATAGACTGAGATTCCCTGAGAAAGAGGGAATTTGCTTCCAGACCATCTCCACCAGTGGTTTTTTTTATTCTTATTAATTTTTATTGGAGTATAGTTGCTTTACAATGTTGTGTTAGTTCCTACTATACAGCAAAGTGAATCGGCTATACACATACATATATCCCAACTTTTTTGGATTTCCTTCCCATTTAGGTCACCACAGAGCATTGACTAGAGTTTCCTGTGCTATACCGTAGGGTCTCATTAGTTATCTATTTTATACCTAGTATCACTCGTGTATATATGTCAATCCCAGTCTCCCAATTCATCCCACCACCCACCACCCCTGCCTTTCCCCTTGCTATCCTTATGTTTGTTCTCTACGTCTCTATCTCTATTTTCAATGTTTCCTTTATATGTGTATGTGCTGTGATATTCGGTGCATATATACTTATAATTGTTATACCTTCCCGATGGACTGAACTTCTATCAGTATATAATAATCTTTTTTGTCTTTAGAGACAGTTTTTTTATTAAAACTCTGTTTTGTTTGATACAAGTACATCCACTCCTACTGTCTTTTGGTTACCCTTTGCATAAAGTATCGTTTTCCATCTCTTCCCTTTCAGCCTATGTGTGTGGAATCTAAAGTGAGTCTCTTGTAGACAGCACATGGTTGGGTGTTAGTTTTATCCATTCAGCCACACTGTCTTTTTTTTCTAAAGAACTTTTATTGAGATACCACTGACATACAATAAACTGCATATATTTAAAGTGTACAATTTGATATTTTTTTCTTATTAGTAGTGTATATATGGCAATCTGAATCTCCCAATTCATCTCCCCCAACCCCTATCGCTTTCCCCACTTGGAGTGCATATGTTCATTCTCTACATCTGTGTCTCTATTTCTGCCTTGCAAACTGGTTGATTTGTACCATTTTTCTATATTCCATATATATGTGTTAATATACAATATTTGTTTTTCTCTTTTTGACTAACTTCACTCTATATGACAGTGTCTAGGTCCATCCATGTCTCTACAAATGTCCCAATTTCATTCCTTTTATGGCTGAGGAATAAATAGTCCATTGTATATATGTGCCACATCTTCTTAACCCATTCGTCTGTTGATGGCTATTTAGGTTGCTTTCATGACCTGGCTATTGTGAATAGTGCTGCAGTGAACATTGGGGTGCTTGTGTCTTTTGTTTTATAAATATGTTTTTTTAATACATTTATTTATTTATTTACTTATTGGCTGCATTGGGTCTTTGTTGATGCATAGAGGCTTTCTCTAGTTGAGCTGAGCAGGGGCTGCTCTTCATTGTGGTGCACGGGCTTCTCATGGTGGTGGTTTCTTTTGTTGTGTAGCACGGCTCTAGGCATGCAGGCTTCAGTAGTTGTAGCACATGGGCTCAATAGTTGTGGCTCACAGGCTCTAGAGCACAGGCTCAGTAGTTGTGGCACACGGGCTTAGCTGCTCCAGGGCATGTGGGATCTTCCCGGCCCAGGGCTCGAACCCGTTTCCCCTGCATTGGCAGGCAGATTCTTAACCACTGCACCACCATGGAAATCCCTGCATGTGTCTTTTTGAGTTATGGTTTTCTCTGGGTATATGCCCAGTAGTGCGATTGCTGGGCCATATTGTAACTCTATTTTTAGTTTTTCAAGGAACCTCCATACTGTTCTCCATAGTGGCTGTATCAATTTACCTTCCCAGCAACAGTGCAAGAGGGTTCCCTTTTCTCCACACTCTCTCCAGCATTTACTGTTTGCCAATTTTCTGATGATGCCCATTCTAACTGGTGTGAGGTGATACCTCACTGCAGTTTTCATTTGCATCTTTTAATAATTAGTGATGTTGAGCAGCTTTTCATGTGCCTCTTGGCCATCCGTATGTCTTCTTTGGAGACATGCCTATTTAGGTCTTCTGCCCATTTTTGGATTGGGTTGTTTGTGTTTTTGATATTGAGCTGCATGAGCTGTTTACATATTTTGGAGATTAATCCTTTGTCTATTGACTCATTGGCAAACATTTTCTCCCATTCTGAGGGTTGTCTTTTCATCTCGTGTATAGTTTCCTTTGCTGTGCAGAAACTTTGAAGTTTCATTAGGTCCCACTTATTTGTTTTTGCTTTATTTCCATTACTCTAGAAGGTGGGTCAAAAAAAGATCTTGCTGTGATTTATGTCAAAGAGTGTTCTTCCTATGTTTTCCTCTAGGAGGTTTATAGTGTCTGTCCAGCCACACTGTCTTTAACTGGGGGGTTTAATCCATTTGTATTGAAAGTAATTATTGAGAGGTGAGGACTTACTGTTGTCATTTTCCTCATTGTTTTCTGTCTTGTAGTTTCTTGTCCTGTTTCTCCTTTCTTGCTCTCTTCCCTTGTGATTTGCTGATTATTCTTGCAGCGATATGCTTTGATTTCTGCCTCTTTTTCTTTTGTGTATCTTTTATACGTGTTTTCTTTGTGGCTACCATGAGGTTTATGTAAAACATCTAATATTTTTAACAGTCTACTTTGAGTTTCTATAAACTAAACCTCAATCACATACAAAAACTCTACACTTTTACTTCTCCCCCCACACACTTTTTTATATCACAATTTAACTCTTTTTATATTGCATATCTCTTAACAAATGTTCGTAGTTATTCTTAATTCTTCTCTTTTACTTTTTAGACTAGGATTGTGAATTACACACCACCATTACAGTGTTCCAGTATACTGTCTTTGTCTTTATATTTACCTTTACCATTGAGTTTCCTCCTTTCATGTGGTCTCTTGTTACTGCTTAGCATCCTTGTATTTCAACTTTAAGAGCCCCCTTTGGCATTTCTTGTAAAGCATGTCTAGAGGTGATAAACCCCCTCAGCTTTTGTTTGTCCAGGAGTCTGTATCTCTCCTTAGGTTTTGAAGAATCTTTTTCCAGGCACAGTTTTCTTGGTTGGTAGCTTTTTTTTATTTTTTCTTTCAAAACTTTAAATATATCATTCCATTACCTCTGGCTTGCCACATTTCTGCTAAGAAATCTGCTCAGGATAGTCTTATGGGGGCTCCCTTGTATGTGATTAGTTGCTCTTCTCTTGCTACTTTCAAAAGTCTGTCTTTTAATTTTGAATGTTTGGCTACAGTGGGTCTCCATGTAGATTCATCCCACTCTTGACTCATCTTGTTTAAGGGCTTTTGGGAATCTGTATGCCCATTTGCCTCCCCAGATTCAGGAACTTTGGGGCCATTATTGCTTTAAATAAGCCTCCTGCCTCTTTGTCTGTCTCCTCCTTTTGCAACTACCATCGTGTACATATTGATTTGCTTGAGGATGTGCCGTTAAGTCCTTTACTTTCTTCACTTTCTTCTCTTTGGTCCTCTGACCGGATAGTGTCAAAGGACTTCTCTGAACACATGATTCTTCAGCTTTATCAAGTACGCTGCTGAACTCCCTGTAGTGAAGGTTGCAATGCATTTGTATTCTTCAGCTCCAAATTTCATGTAAAACAGTTTCTAGCTTTGTTGAACTTCTTGTGTTGTTGATGTCTTGCTTTCCTCATTTCATTTAGTTTTCTCTCTGTGTTCTCTCATTATTCACTGAGCTTCTTAAATACGATTATTTTGAATTCTTTGTCAGGCAATTTGTAGATCTCTATTTCTTCAGGATCAGTTACTGGAGCTTTACTTTGTTCATCTGATTCTGTCATGTTTCCTGGAATCTTTGTGTTCCTTGTAACTTTGCATTGGTGTCTTTATTGGAAGAAATAGCCACCTCTCCCCGACTTTGCAGACTGACTTTGAAAGGGAAAGACCTACACCAATCAGTCTGGCTAGAGATTCTGGGAGCCTCTCAAACTTTTTCTCTGGATATGTCTTCCCTGGGCCTGTGTGTGTAGGTTCCAGAATACAGGACTTATTGGTTTCTACACCCGCCCTCCAGAAACCCGCAGTCTCCTCTCTCCCTGCTGCCTGACTGCTGCACAGCTGTGAGCCAGGATGCTGGAGGCATGGTCCATGCCTCTTCCTTCTTCCTTGTGGAGAAGCTTCAGGTTCTGCACCTTCTCTCATACTCACAGAGCTGTACCAGGCTCACCAAACCCCTGGCCCTTCTCCTTGCTCCTTAACTGCACCCAGGTGTCCAAACCACCCTGGTTCCCTCAGCTCTCTTTCTGAGGCAAGGAGAACACTGGCGCCTTGAGCAGTGCACTGGAAGTCCAGAACCTCTGAGGCACACTCCATTCTATCTCCCCACCCAAGGGAGAATCACAGGCACAGCCATCCCGCTCATGCTGAGCTGAGTCGGCTCAGGGGAAGGCTGACGTGGCTAAGGAGAAATTGCTCTCCTCGTGCACTTCTTTGCAGCTTCTCGCAGTTCTGTGTTCCTCTGGAGAATGGAAACAAGCTTCTGGTCCTCTGTCAAACTGTGGTTTCTGGAGGGAAATGAGGGCTGGGACGTCCTATTCTGCTGTCTCGCTGGTGTCACTCTCAAGCCTGCTGCACTCCCCTGATGAGTCTGCACTTGCCGCCTGCATAACTGGGTGATCCATTCCTGAAAATTCCTTAAATTCTCTCCCCCCTCCCCCCCTCCCTCTGTCCCTCCCTCTCACTCTCTATATGTGTGTGCACACACGCACTCACACCCATGCACACACACGAACACACACACACACACAAACACACATATTGGTTAATTTCCTTGAAAATCCATATTAATTGACTAATACACATGGCAAAAGAACAAATATTACTGGATAGTGCAAAAGATGTGATTAAGTTAGGATTTTGATGAAATGAGCTTATCCTGAATTATCTGGGTGGCCTCTGCATGCCATCACAGGTTCCCTTATAAGTTGAAGGCAGATCAAGTTTTGAACAAGAAGAAGAGGAGGCATTGTGACCACAGAGGCAGTGATTGCAGTGATGCAGCCCCAAGAAAATCACCGCCTGCGGCCACCAGAAGGGAAAAGAGGCAAGGAAGGGTCCTTCTCTAGAAACTTGCGAGGGAGAACAGGGCTGTAGTCACCTTGATTTCAGACTTCTGGCCTCCAGAACTTTGGGAAAATAGATTGCTGTGGTTTGAGGCTGCACAGTTTGTGACTGTTATGGAAGCCCCAGGGGAGTAGGACACCCATGTTCCTTGCATGTTTAGCACACAGTTTGCTGTGTTTGTGACTCAGTGTAAGCTTGGGCAGATTTCCCCACACAGCCCTGATGTAGAAACCTCTGGCATCTCTTTTGGAAGCTATCTGTACCATTGCTGGCTGTTCCAATGTGTTGTTATTGGAGAACAGATAGTTCAGGAAGTTCCTTGCCTTCAGCCAAGGAACACACACAGCCAACATTCTGTCTTCTTTTGTGTGTGCTTTTGGTCTATGTGGTAGAGTTCCCACCTCTCCCTACAGATACAACATGCTATCCAGTGGTAGAGAACACTGCTGGCTCTTCAGGCACTTCAAGAGAGGAGACACTAACAATGTATAATGCAAAAGAATCTAATATATAGACATAGATATAGATATAGACATAGATATAGATATATAGAGAGATATCTCTGAATTACTCTGTCATGACACAACATCATAAATCAACTATATTTCAGTAAAAACTTTAAAAACACAAAAGGAGACGGTAACACACGGACCTCCCTCCAGGAGAAGCTGACTTTGAAGCAGCCGCAAGAAGGTGGGCTGACCTCTTGGCATCAGTGAGCTGTGTTACTTCTGAAATGCAGGACCTAAACAAGGCCAATCAGCTAGAGGAGATCAGGGAGAAAGCGTTGTTGAGGTTGCCGTCTGAGTTAACGAACATACTCTAGTGGCGGTATATTAATTCAGAGTAAAGAGGCTGACAGTAGAGCCATGCAGACAACATGGTGATATATCAAAAACTATTCACAAAATTGTTCTGTTACTTCTCTGGAAATTCTGGAAAAGCCAGAACCTCTGGCTTCTGCGTGACTTCTGCCAATTCAGCCCAAGCTCCTTCCCACTGGGCTCAGCAACAGCTTGCTTGGTTTTGTGTTCAAGAGAGAAGACTGTAGACAAGGCGGCAACCAGACTATTTCAGCAACTGCTCTAATTTACAAATTCTTATCAATCTCTGCCCACATCCCAGGCTTAATAATGCTTGCCTTTAAATTTCCCTCTATGACTAACTCCTCACCAAAGCAAAACAAAAGAAAACAAAAACAAAAACACTGTATAAAACCCCAGTGCTCACTATTTACAAGAGCCGAGACATGGCTCTACCATCTAGATTAAGATCGGTGCCTGTTTGCCTTCTCCAGGGAAGAACCACAGTTATACCCCCACAAGTTTACAGAAGACCTTTTTATGTTTACAAGCTTTACATTGAGGTCTTAAAAACCTTAGATTTCTCTATGATTTCTCTCTTCTCCTATATCTCTGTGGCATTTCACTATGTTCTAAGGAATAATAAAGCTCTCAAACAGATTAATTTACCTACTCATTTTGTTCACACAGAATTTAAGGTTTCTAGAGGTAAAGGATAGTTTTGGCAGAAGCAAGCCGCACTACATAAGGCATAGCTACCCCAGGAAGGTTCACTATAAACCATTCAGAACTGCCCTGTCTTGACAGGAAAAGACAATTAAAGGAGATCTGGGGTCACACTGGCTGTTGTGTATTCACTTCCTAACTTTTTCATAATCACCACACTTCTCGGACTTAAACTAAGTCCGCAATGTCATAGCTCCCTGTTCTTGGGAGCAGTGATGTAGTAAACAGTGGCCCCCCCCAAAGTTATATCCACATCTCAAAACCTGTGAGTGTGACCTTCTTTGGAAAAACACAAGGCTTTGCAGATATAATTTAGTTAAGAATCTTGAGATGAGATGATCTGAGATTAGCTGGTTGGGACCTGAATCCTATAACAAGTGTCCTTAAAAGAGACACAGAGGAGTGACGCACAGAGAGAGAAGAAGGTCATGTGAAGAAGGGCAGAGATGGGAGTGATGCAGCCACTAGTACAGGAACGTCTGCAGCCGCCAGAAGCTGAAAGCGGCAAGGAAAGCATCCACTCTAGAGCCTTTGGAAGGCCAACAGCCAGCAACCTGACTTCAGACTTCTGGCCTCTGAACTGCACCAGAATACATTTCTGTTGTTGCAAGTTACGAACTCTGGAGGAACCCGTTACGGAAGCTGTGTGAAACGGATACGGGAACCTGCACAGGAGAAGGCATTGTATACCCTGACGCTAGCCCTCCAAGAGCTTCCGCGATGGCTCCCCGTTCACTCACGCCCACACAAAGCCTTCCAGTTTCACCAGCCTGCTGAGGACTTGAGGTGAGAACGCGGGACAGCCTTTGTCTGGATCCAGTGGCGGAGGCTCCTTCACGTGCCTCAGAGCAGCAGCACCAGGAGCCCAAGAATCGGGAGATCCGCCAACCTTCCCCCAGGATCTGCTTTTCACATAATGGCCCCTCCAGCCACACAGTTCTTTCTGCGCATTGAAAACAGTCAACATTTCTCAGAAACCGCACTCACCTCCCATGCACCTCCCATGAGATTTTATGACTTTCTCCCTCACCCACTTATACTCAGCCTGAACTCTAGAGTCCGCGAGCCACAACTACTGAGCCTGAGTGCCACAACTACTGAAGCCCACATGCCTAGAGCCCGTGCTCCGCAACAAGAGACACCACTGCAGTGAGAAGCCCACGCACCACAACGAAGAGTAGCCCCCACTCGCCACAACCAGGGAAAGCCCATGCACGGCAGCAAAGACCCAACACAGCCAAACATAAATAAATAAATAGATAATTAAAGCAAATTGTTTTCCTGGCTGAAATTGGACACACTTGATTCCTGCCTTAGAAGTAGGCTGTCAACTCAGTGTTTGTCAGTGTTGCAATGATCAAATACATGGCTCTAAAGAATCTTAAATATTGTCACATAGCTGCTGTTTTATCAGATGAGTTTCTTGATAGATCAAGAAGCTCTAACATCTGATGAAACTCAAGTGACCTCCATCATGACCCTTTACTTAATTCAGTCGTGTAGGTATAGACGGATCATCTAGACAGGGATGTGGTCTATCCCATAGACATGGTTGATGTGTGATCCAAAGTTTGTGACTGAGAGATAGAAACGTGAAGGACTTCCATCTTGCCAACCTGAGAAACTACACAGAAACCAAAAACTTAAAACCCAGAGAGACTGTTCAAGCTCAAACAGCTTGAGCAACAGTTTTCTTGGTGGACCCCTGTGTTTCCAAAAGACAAGCTCAGAGATAAGCTGTTCACATACGAACCACTTCAGCAAAGCTTCTAGGTTACAAATTCTGACCAAGCCCCGTTTATGCCTCAATTTCTGATTCCTACCATTGAATCTAACAATTCAAACAAGTCCTCATGACACCCGACAGCTCAGCAGCCGAGAGGAGCCTGTCGGACAGAAGTCATTCAACCAGTGGCTTCCTTGCCTGGCACATTTCTAATAAACGTAGGCTTTTCTTACTGTTTTAATGATCACAGATTTCTCTGATGGTCCATTCGGGGTCTTTGACAGCTCACTGGGTGACAGTCAGGAAAAGGTAAATGGGGCTTTTCATTCCCATAAACTTGCTTTCCTCCATGCCCTTTATGGCCAATGATTCTGGGACAGGGAGGATAAGAATGGGAAAGTGGCTTCTCAAATAGCGTATTCCCTCACTTTCCCCAATCTAACAAGATTCTGCCCTGCAGCTCAAACTGAGAAGCACAAGCGCAGTGGCCACTGTCAGTAATGGAGGCTTGGTGCGTCTCCGAGTAATACTGGAGAAGAAGGGTTGAAACCACTGCAGTATAAATCACCCACACAGGGGACTTCCCGGGTGGTCCAGTGGTTAAAGGAATCCGCCTTACAATGCAGGGGACGGGGGTTTGATCCCTGGTTGGGAAACTAAGATCCCACATGCCATGGGGCAGCGAAGACCATGCACCACAGCTACTGAGCCCACACACCACAACTAGAGAGACAAGCTCAAGCACCTCGACGAAAGAATCCACGTGCCGCAATGAAGATCCCACATGGCACAACGAAAGCTTGACACGGACAAATACTAAATAAATAAGTCAATAAATATTTTTTAAGGAAATAAATAAATATAAATAAATCAGCAATGCAACCCCACAAAAGTAGGAGATACGATAATAAGTGAAAATCATTGATTTTGTTAAAACTATGACTTTGAGAAGTACCTCTCCAAGTCACTGCACCCATCTCTCTCTCCCATGTATTATCTCCTGCCTCGTGGGTGGGTGAGATTTGTGTGTGTGTAGCGGAGAAAGGACACGCAGGGAAAAACACCAGACGAGCAAGGTCCCTGGAAGCAGGGCGAGGAAACGTGGTGTTGTGGGGCCTGACACCACGCTCACTGTTCCCATTGTGAGCACTGCTAATGCTGGCCCCCACCCCAATCCCATGTCCAAGTTCAACATCCCTAAAACACTGCTGCCCTTCAGCCACAGCCACTCCATGCTCAAAGCCATGAAGAGCATCTACCCCTGGAAGTACAGCCAGGCCCTTGGCAGAGCTGGTCTTTGGCCGGACAGTTATAAAGGACACAGAGGCTGACAGCTGCTAGGAAAGTGTGAGTTTGCAAACTGGCCCCCAATACTTGGAGGGCAAGGAGAAGCCAAAGAAGGCAACCCACTTCAGATTTGTAGGTGGCAGGTTTAATAAGCAAAGGAACTTACCTTTAAGGCTTGTCTTGGGCCATAAGGTGAGGATCTCCACACCTGCCTGACTGGATCTTAAAAACTTAAGTAGAGACTTCAACTGGGTTCAATTGCATGCACAGGCCAGGTGGTCTCAACTTCTTACTCTCTCAGGGCTGTGTCTTTGAAAACAGCTTCCACTGTGGGGATCGTGGGCAGAGTGTACATTTCAAAGACAGGAGAGGGGACAGAGTCCCCGATGGCCTGGGTCCAGCTGGAGGGTCAATTGGTGGTCACGCCATCTCAACTACCTCCTCCAACAGAAAGCTGCGAGAATTCTCAAATTCTTGGAATCGATGCATTAACTTGCATCTCTAAGAAGGAGAAGATGACCAAGCACAGGGAAACCACCCTGGTATTCAGGAGGAAGATCTCAAGTTTCAAACAGAAGACACAAATCCAGGAGCAGTCTACAAGAACATATATCTGGCAGGATTCAGGTTGCTGATTTTGGAGAACACAGTTGGGACTGCAACTTATGAAGTCCACCTAATGGTGTGGACCCTCACTCATTACAAGGTGCCAAAAACCCAACAAGGAAAGTTAGAGAACTCTCAGTGTTCTTGACCAACATGATCAGAAGGTTCAGACAATGTTCTAGGCTCCACAGGAGTCCTGACCCAGCCTGTTGGCATTGGGGTCCAAAAAGCATCATGGTTACAGCATTGCATTTGGGACAGAGTAACCTCATCCTCCAACCAGGAGCATCTGCCTCAGGCCAGGTAACCCAACAGCAGAATTCAGGTACTGGATCTGAATTGCCAGGGTCCCTTTAAGTCAGGGCTGTCCAGACCCTGTTTTCGGAGGTCTCAACCTCTCAAGCCATCGTCCCTCATAAGAAGCTTCTCATCCAGAGGACCAGCTCAGCAGCGGCCAGCTTCAGCTTGAGGAAGAAGCCTTTGATTTCCCAGCAGGTGACATCTCACCACAAACCAGGGCTGGGTGCTTATCTAGGCCAGCTCCTCGGCTCCATCAAGATGCACGGGTTGACCTGAGCATGAAGGTGACCATTCTGACCTTCACAGGCTCCATCCCCAGCAGCCACTTCCCCACAGACCAGAGGCACCAGGGGGGATTTCTGCCCACGTCTCCATGCCAACCAGGCTCACGGTTTCAGCACTAGATGGAAATCGAGGTCTTCAATGCCAAAAAAATTCTAGGAGTAAAACACACAAACGAAATCCAGCCCCAGCGGTGCTAGCCTTGGTGAAGGATGCTTCAGGCTGCCCCACTTCCTGCCCTGCACGGTCAGGGTCTCCAAACCTACAAGCAGCACTCGCGGGCCTCTGCCCATTGCTCTGACATTATCCCCCCATGACCACCACGCTATCACCATGCCACGCATGGTGGATGTTTTAGAATCAGTCTCTTTCAACGGCGCTTCTTGGATTCCTCCCAAGTCACATTCTTCCAGATCTTTGTGCTGCTGGCTGGGACACTGTGTTCCCATTGACCCGGGAGTTTACCACCCACATGAGCTTTACTCCCATCACCAGCCTGTGGCTCAGTCTGAGCCATTTTGCGAGGCATCTCCAACATCCCTGCATGTTCTCGCTCCAGAGTGTGGTGAGGCCAGCCTATCCTCCCCAGTAATCAGCTCAAAAAGCGAGCCAATGAACTGACTCCTCCCAGGGACAGCCTCAGACACCTGCAAGCCTCGAAGCTCAGTGACACCACATGTCTGCACCAGGACTGGCCCCGCAAGACCCAAGCCTCTCTCGATGCAGCTTTCACTGCCGCGTCTATTGGGACAGACCTAAGTTCAGTTGTGCTCTTTAGCGTCTTTTTCTATGTTGTAGCTTTAAGATTGTTGTCTGTTTTGCCTGTTAGAAACTCTTTGCTCAGATTTGATCCATGATTGTCTGAGGCTTCTGGGCACGTGCAGAACTTCTTCCCTGATTGCTACAGTCTCCTGCATGGCCCTGTTCAGAAGCTCCATTTAGAAGTTTTCAATAGATAAAATGATGGTGCTCAGTCTCAGAGAAAGGCCTAACCGTTTTTATTCTTGGAATTCTCTTTCTCCCCAGGGAAAACTTTTTTGCCCCACCCTGACCGCTGCCCTAGAGAGTTAGGGAAGAGAATAAGCACGGCCAGCTGATTCTCCTGAAAGAGCTCCTGTTGTCAGCTCAGGGACCCTCAGAATGCATGGCACAAATAAACAGCCTCTGTCCTCAGCTTCATGGCCAGAGGCCAAAAAGCCACATGAGCATCAAGAATCAAGCCTTTGTGTTTCCTGGTCTTCTGGTCTTTGGGGCTAGTGTGAATCGAGAAGTCCAGTTTCCTCAGTTCAGCCTTGTGTCAGTTACTATGGCCTCAGCCAGCCGCCAGTGGTGCGTGCCCAGGGGTGCCCCAATCTTCTCTCCTGTAACAAAGGGGCACCTGGAGTTTTTCGCTGGGAGTGTCCCTGTCTGGGGCAGGGGGCTTCATTTGCTGTGATGAGAGGCCTTTGTGGTCTGTCTGTGAAAGCAGATGCGATGTTTTCTGTCACCCTTTTTGGACAATTCCAACTACCTCTGCAGACCCAGGCTCCCAGGGCCATGGTGTGGGAAGGCCTTGCTGGCAAGCATCTGGCCAGGCTGCAAAACACTCCAGGCAGCTTCCCAGCTGGCACCAGACCTGAGCTGGCTCCCCTTGTACATAAAGGAGGGCTGGCTCAGCAGGGGAAGCCCGTTTTCCCACCAAGGAAGGGATGTACTAAGTGGGGGTGCTGGGGGGGGGAATGGTGGGAGGAGCAGAAGATCCCAGAAGATTCCCTCTTCCAGGCCCTTCCTTGTTCACATCTGTGATGTGTTCAGAGCGGCCTCCTCTCTTCTGGGATACTAAAAAGCCAGTGGGTGGCTGGATGTTCCTCACAGAGCTCTTGGCCCCCTGCCATCTGCCTTCCGGAGGCTCTGGGGGCCCAGCCAACCACCAGAGTTAGCAGCAGGCAGGTGGCGGTTTGGGGAACGTCCAGTGGATTCTAGAAGACAAAGGAAAAAACTACCCCAATTCTTGGAGCTAAGCTACTGCATTTGTCTTCTTACGCTAGCAAGAGAGGATTACGTATGAACTTTTCTATTTGCTTGATTTAACAAACCTCTGTGACTGGCTGAAAAATGCTCCTCCAAAGCTATATTCACTTCCATATCCCCAGACTCCTTATTACCTGATGTGGCAAAAGACGTGATTAACCCAAGGATCCCAAGAGGAGGAGCTTATCCTGGATCCTCCAAGTGGTCCTAAATGCCCCCTCAGGTGTCCTTATGAATATGGGGCAGAGAAGAAAAAGACGTCAAAGGTATCCAGATTGCAAGGGAAGAGGTAAAACTGTCACTCTTTGCAGATAACGAGATACTCGATGGAGACAACCCTAAGACTCCACCCAGAACTCTATTAGAAATAATAAATGAATGCCGCGTGGTTATGGGATATAAGATTCATACACAGAAATCTTTTGCTTTCCTGGGAATTCCCTGGTGATCCAGTGGTTAGGACTCTGTGCTCTCACTGCCAAGGGCCTGGTGGTTCAATCCCTGGTTGGGGAACTAAGATTCTGGAAGCCATGCGACATGGTCGGAAAACTAAAAGTAAAAATAAATTAAAAATGTTAATTTCAAAAAAAGGATGTGTACAGCTGTTTCTCCCAAGGAGATATACAAATGGACAATAAGCACATGAAAACATGGTCAAAGTTATGAGCCACAGGGAAACGCGAATCCACACACCACAGTGAGATGCCACTTCATACACACCACGGGGGCTGGAATAAAAAGACAGACAGTAACAAGTGCTGGTGAGCATGTACAGAAGGGGACCCTCATACACTGCGGGTGGCAACGTAACATGGGGCAGCTGCTGTGGAACACAACTGGGCAGTTCCTCTTGCAGTGAAACATAGAATCACCCAGCAATCCAGTAATTCCAGTCCTAGCTATACACCCAAGAGAAATCAGAGCATATGTCCACACAAAAACATGCACATAAATGTTCACGGTGACATTATCCATAAAAATCCAAAAGCAGAAATAACTGCAGGTGTCAGCTCCAAGAGGTGCATGAATTAAAGGGGCTATCCACATGATGGAATATGATTTGACAGTAGCAAAGAACCAAGTGCTGCTGCATGCCACAACACGGACAGACCCTGAAAACATTAGGCTAAGTGAAAGAAGCCAGTCACACAAGAGTATCTATTGTACAGTTTCATTTGTATTGTGCCCAAAATAAGGAAATCTATTGAGACAGACAGTAGATGGGTGGCTGCCTAGAGCTACTGCAGTTAGGGGGAGATGGGGAGTGACTGATATCGAGTCCAGGGTTTCTTTTTGGCATGATGAAAATGTTCTAAAATTGACTGTGGGGATGTTTGTGAATGTCTGTGAATATAGTAAAAGCCATTGAATTATATACTTCAAATGAGCGAAGTTATATGCTATGTGAATTATATATCAAAACTTTTTGGTTTTGATATATAATTTAGTTAAAAGGAAGATTAATAAACAGGTGAGGCAATGGAGGAAACATTGGCCATGAGTTGACAAGTGGTAAAAGTGCTTGGTCCATAATGAACCCCACATTCCCCTTGGTCTCTGGTTTTATATACATTAGAAAAATCTCCATGATAAACACTTTAATGAGTTTTGAGACTTCCCTGGTGGCACAGTGGTTGAGAATCTGCCTGTCAAGGCAGGGGACAGGTTCAATCCCTAGTCCGGGAAGATTCCACATGCAACGGAGCAACTAAGCCCGTGCACCACGACTACTGAGCCCACATGCCACAACTACTGAAGCCCATGTTCCTAAAGCCCATGCTCCACAACAGGTGAAGCCACCGCACTGAGAAGCCCGGGAACAGCAAACAAGAATAGCCCCCACTCATCAAAATTAGCAAAAGTGCATGCACAGCAGCCAAGACCCAATGCAGCCAAAAATTTTTCTTAATTTTAAAAAGCAATAAATAGATAAATAAATAAATGAGTTTCTATCAGTGAAAGGAAGAAGGAGAGAACATTATTGGAGAGAGTGAGCAAGATGTCACAATAACCGTACTTTTCAATACAAATAAGTCCTTTCTTCTTCAAGTAATCACCTGGGCGCTTGTGCAGCGGTCTGGCAGCTGCGTGCAGTGAAGTAACGTTACAAGGAATTATCTATTTTGTCATAGTATTTAAGTCATAATGTCATTTCAGAATTCAGTTCTGTAGGCTTTTTTTTTTCCTTTAAAAAAATGCACTGTTCACAGGACTACTGCCACTGGTCAGCTTTTTTGGAATTCCTCTGAATTGTTCCCTAGGCTTATGTCCATCTTTTCAATTTCTCCAGATGTGGGGGAATCGATCCTTTAAGGGTGAATTTGATTTGTAAATATGTTAAGTTTTTGAAAACACTTCAAATAGTTATTCTACAGAATGAGATCAAGTCACACAGCACTATTACATGACAGATTAAATATCTCTGACTGCATGCATCCCAAAGCTCTAAAGTTGCTTCTCAGGACCAACCACCTGCTGTCTTCAAAACATAAACTGCTACCCACAGCACTCAGAGAAGAAAAAGAAATAAAAGGAATCCAAATTGGAAGAGAAGTAAAACTGTCACTGTTTGCAGATGACATGATATTATACATAGAAAATGTTAAAGACACCACCAAAAAACTACTTGAGCTAATCAATGAATTTGGTAAAGTTGCGGGATACAAAATTAACACACAGACATCTCTTGCATTCCTATACACTAACAGCAAAAGATCACAAAGAGAAATTAAGGATACAACCCCATTCACCATTGCAATGAAAAGAATCAAATACCTAGGAATAAACCTAACCAAGAAGGTAAAAGACTTGTACTCAGAAAACTGTAAGATACTGATGAAAGAAATCAAAGACGACACAAACAGATGCAGAGATATAAAATGTCCTTGGATTGGAAGAATCAACATTGTGAAAATGAATATACCACCCGAAGAAATCTACAGATTCAATGCAATTCCTATCAAATTACCAATGGCATTGTTTACAGAACTAGAACAAAAAATCCTGAAATTTGTATAGAGACACAAAAGACCCTGAATAGCCAAAGCAATCTTGAGGGAAAAAGACAGAGCTGGAGGAATCAGACTCCCTGACCTCAGACTATACTACAAAACTACAGAAATCAATACAGTATGGTACTGGCACAAAAACAGAATTATACATCAATGGAAAGGGATAGAAAGCCCAGAGATCAACTATGGTCAACTAATCCATGACAAAGGAGGCAAGGATATACAATGGAGAAATGACAGCCTCTTCAGCAAGTGGTGCTGGGAAAACTGGACAGCTACATGTAAAAGAATGAAATTAGAACACTCCCTAACACCATACACAAAAATAAACTCAAAATGGATTAAAGACCTATATGGACATCCAGACACTATAAAACTCCTAGAGGAAAACATAGCAAGAACACTCTTTGAGATAAATCACAGCAAGATCTTTTTTGACCCACCTTCTAGATTAATGGCAACAAAGCAAAAACAAATAAGTGGGACCTAATGAAACTTAAAAACTTTTGCACAGCAAAGTATAAAGAAGATGAAAACACAGTCCTCAGAATGGGAGAAAAGATTTGCAAATGAATCAACATAGGATTAATCTCCAAAATATATAAACAGTTCATGCAGCTCAATATCAAAACCACAAACAACCCAATCCAAAAATGGGCAGAAGACCTAAATACGCTTTTCTCTAAAGAAGACATACAGATAGTCATGAGGCACATGTAAAGCTGCTCAACATCACTAATTATTAGAGAAATGCAAATCAAAACTACAATGAGGTATCACCTCACACAGGTTAGAATGGACATCATCAGAAAATCGACAATCAGTAAATGCTGGAGAGGCTGTGGAGAAAAGGGAATGCTCCTGCACTGTGGGTGGGAATGTAAATTGATACAGCCACTATGGAGAACACTATGGAGGTTCCTTCAAAAACTAAAAATAGAGTTACCATATGACCCTGCAATCCCACTACTGGGCATATACCCAGAGAAAACCATAATTCAAAAAGATACATGCACCCCAATGTTCATTGCAGTACTATATGAATAGCCGGGTCATGGAAGCAACCTAAATGTCCATCAACAGATGAATGGATAAAGAAGATGTGGTACATATATACAATGGAATATTACTCACCAATGAAAAGGAATGAAATTGGGACATTTGTAGAGACATGGATGGACCTAGAGACTATCATACACAGTGAAGTAAGTCAGAAAGAGAAAAACGGAATATACATGCGGAATACAGAAAAATGATACAGATCAACCAGTTTGCAAGATGGAAACAGAGACACAGATGTAGAGAACAAACATATGGACACCAAGGGGGGAAAGTGGAGGACGCGGGTGGAAGGGGAAGATTGGGATTGCCATATATACATTACTAAAAGAAAAAAATATCAAATTGTACATTTTAAATATATGCAGTTCATTGTATGTCAATTACATCTCAATAAAAATTCTTTAAAAACATCATAAACTGCTACCAAAAAAAAAAAAGTTGCAGCCAGAAACATAGCTTAAGAGATTTAAGCCGTTGCATTTAATGTACCTTATTTGCATCTTATGGCAAATAAAATGTTTTTAAATGAGACAACTTTGGAAATTCAAATGCTGGCTCAGTATTTGATTAGCAGCTGTTCATCTTTTTCAGGTTAGATAAGGGTATTGTTGTGATGCTTTAACAACAGTTATTTTTTCCACATTAAAACACATACAACTCCCACTAAGGTGCTCAACAGACATTTCACCATGAGTATGCAGGGAGAAAGCAATGATGTACCTGAGGAAAAAGACATGATAAAAAGTTTGCCCTGGAAGGAAATGATATCTTTAGCTGGAATCTATGCTAAGTAATTTGGATGATCAAAAGGTGAGAGAATGTCCTTGAATCAGGATTAAGGAGAACTAAGTCCTCCAGTTGACGAAAGTCCCAGAGAACTGGGTAGGGGAGCATGTTTTGAGCACCCGGTTAGTATGTTAGCTTTGCTTCTGCCTTCAATTTCAGATCCTCATGCCTGAGCTGTTGAGCTTTTTGAAAACTCTGTTTTCTGATTGATGTCTTGTTTTCTGCTATGTCTTAACTTTATCTTGGACCCAACTTTGTTTTGCCGAGTTGGCCCTGATGTGGGGAATTCAGAGTGTAGATCCAGAATGAAGTATTGCCCATAGAGCTAAATACACAAGATGCAGTTCTTTCTTACCTGAAACTAAAGTTAGAGGAATCCAAAGACCAGGAAGCTGGGACACAACTAGGAGAGGTAGTTGGGAAACCCCCTAAGCAGGGAGGTGGATGTTAACATCAATAGCCAACACTTACCCAACACTTACTAGCTGTGCCTCTTTAGACATGTTATGCAGATTCTTGTTTAGTCTTCCTAACACTCCCCTGAGCTGGTATTATTATAACCCCTATTTTAGAGAGGAGGAAACCGGCTTCAAATGTAACAGGACTGTAAAGAAATCAGTGAAACTGAATGCAGCGGGTCTGTGTGCTGAAGCCTACCATCATTCATCCTTGCTGGGTTCAAGATGAGTGAACACAGGCAAGGTCAAAAGCCTGGGACCGGGACTTATCAGGAGTGACAGGCCACCATCTAGTGATGCTCTTGGTGATTGAAAGCATTTTTGTTGTTTTTTTTAAATCACATGGCATTTAAGACAACACTGAAGAACCACCACACAGCTTGAGCTTTACATTTTCCTCCGCTTCTTTTAAAGAAACACATGCACATTGATTAAAAATCAAAATGAACAGAGAGATGTACATAGAGTGAAACCTCAGCCTCCCTGTCCTCCCACTACCCAGGTGTCCCCAGAACCAAGCGCTGTTACCAGATTCTCAGGTGCCCTTCCAGAGACAGTCTGTTGAAATAGGTATTTTTCATACAAAAGGGCAGCACACTGTGGTAGTCAGACTAACGCCTCCTCCCCGAGATGTCCACTTCCTAATACCAAGACCCTAGGAATAGGTTACCTTACAAGACAAAAGGGATTTTGCAGATGTCCTTTATGTTTGGATTCTGAGATGGGGAGATTATGCTGAGTTATTCAGGTGGGCCCAACGTCCTCATGTTTATCCTTAAAGCTGAGAACTTTCCAGGCTGTAGTCAGAAGAGAAGGTGACTACAGAAGGATGCTGAGAGATGCAATGTTGCTGGCTTTGAAGATGTAGGAAGCCAAGGAACGCAGGCAGTCCCTAGAAGCTGGAAAAAGCAAAAAAATAAAAAATAAAGAATTTGCCCCTAGACCCTCAAAAAAGGAATGCAGCCTGGCTGACACCTTGATTTTAGCCCAATCAAGACTTGCATCGGATTTCCCACCAACAGATCTATAAGAATAAATCTGGGTTGTATTAAGCCACTAAGTTTGCAATCGATTGCTGTAGCAGCAATAGAAAATAATACACACCCTCATGTTGCCACGCTTTTGAGGTAGGAGATGTATAGGCCCCAGGCTGAGCAGCTGCAACTGGTTTTCCCAGGCCGAGCCGTTGCATCTGGTCTCCTGCTGATCCTCCAAAATGGGATGCCAGCGGCCCTGATTGGGTGCTTTCTTGTGGATTTCCCAGCCAGACACATGCACCAAGAAGGCCCTCAGTCTAGGGGAAGGACAAAGGAGGGAGAAGATGCCAGCTGGAATCCATCTGGGCTGAGAGCTGCCCACCCACACCAGGACCAAATGTGGAGATGATTGGCCAGAAAAAACCTAGATACCTACCCCTAAGGAGGCAACCTAAGCCGCCCCTATTGGGTGCAACTCACTCCAAGTTCACCTGCGTGCTCTTTCACACATATTTTGTTTTTTCCACCTGTACTTTGCTTTCTCTACACATATTTCTTTTCTACACATACTTTGCTTCTAATAAATGCTTTTATCTTTTTTACCATCTTGGTCTCTTTGCTGAATTCTATCTTATGAGAAGACAAGATCTGAGGTCCTTCTTCCAGCTTTTCACCACCAGAATTACTTTTCTCATTTAATATATTTTCAAGCCTTTTCTCTTTTACTACATTTAGAGCTGCCTTATTCTTTTTAATGGCTACATAGCCCCCATCATACGGCTAGGAAGCCATTCTCTTAAGGACTGTCATTTGGCTGGTGAGTGTCATGCAAATATGGTATAAGTACGTCTTCGATGGAGTACTTCCCAGTTCTTCTCACCTGATAGCACAGAGAGATGCTAATGTCTGTGTGGCACATTGAGCTGACCTGGAGGCACTGAGGCCACTTACACGGAGCTGTGATAGTAAAGGCTACTATGTTTTCTTTATAGTCCATAATTATAAGAATAAATTATGAGGCACTCGGGAAAATATGAAATATTGAATTTGTATAAAACTTCTAGTGTCTTCAATTCTTTAAGCAAGAAATGTGATTTTTTTTCCTTCAAGTTTTTATTTTTACCATGAGGCTGAATGCTTGCAACAGAGTTGATTCTTATTGTTTAAAGTAAAAAGTAGCTGCAAATACTGAATGAGTGGATACTGAAGTATTGCTTCTTGGGGTCAGGTTCCAGCAAGACTCTGCTCAAAACATGTTTCACCAAAATGCCATGTTCATTACAGGAGCTCATTTGCCAGCATCATGTAAAACAAGCCAGTTTTATTAACATTGAAAACATGCTCTTCCACATAACCCTTTCCTTTTCAGCCAGTGTTAACCAAGAAGAGCTTAAAAGTCTTCCTGACCCAGATATTGTGACTGCAAATTTCTTTGGCTTTAGTCTCACGATGATGCTCTCCATTACACTTTGTAATTTAAAAAAAAAAAAAAAAGTCAGGCGTCATCTGGTAAATTCATGAATTTAGCCACTTTTCCATCATTTCCTTAGCTTCATCACACACAACAGGTGTTACCCGAGCACTTTCCAGAGCAGCCTCATGGGCACATTGGTGAATTTCCCCTTCTTTTTTCTGGATGTACCGTACTGTTGATTCAGCACTGAACTCACAGCCTAAGGACAGCACTAACACTTGAAGGTAGCAGAATATGCCCCTCCAACATATGTCTGCTGGGGTTCAGAGCATGCCACCAAACTATGCCACATTGTTATTGTCATTATTGGCAGCTGGAGGCACTGGGAAACAGCAAGTTTAGGAAGAGGCTCTCTGTGACCTGCCTTGATCCAGACAGACCCTCCAAAACTGTCATCAATCCCCTTCCCAGGAGTGTCATCAGCTGGGAAGACTGACTCTCTTCACGGGAGAAGAGACTAGACGTGGACACCACCCCCAGACAAACACTGTCACCAACTATCATACCACCCATCGCATCTTCTAAGGGCCCCTTCACCTTTCCTGAAAACCATTTACTCTCCCCGAAGAGGCTTACATTCTTCTCCCCTTCCCTTATTAAGATGGTATGTCATCCTGAAATCTTACTTATTTTTCCCTAAGTATCTCCCACCTACACATGAGGCGGACATGTTAATAAACCTCTGTTCACTTTTCTCCTCTTAATCTTTTAGTACAAGGGTCTCAGCTAGGATCTCAGAAGAGCAGAGGGAAAATTATTGCTCCTCTCCGACAGACTCATGCCTGAACAAAGCTTACCTAACACAGGTATTTTCTGGGAATTCCCTGGCGGTCCAGTGATTAGGATTCCATGCTTTCAGTGCAGTGGCCCGGGTTCCATTCCTGGTCAGGGAACAAAGATCCCCACTTTGGCCAAAAAAATAAATCAATAAAAATTTAACAGAGGTATTTTCTCCATAAGACACGTCGAAGCTTCTTGTACTTAGGGGACACCAGACAGCCCTCCAGCATGGTGCTTGGGCCGTTTCAAACCGCACAATCTACAGCAAAAAGCACAAAAATGCAAAAAACATGGCACTAAATAAACCTCAATAAGGACACATTTACAGGAGGAGAGAAGAAACGAGAAGGCAGAATGTCCTGTTTTCTGACCTCAGCTGGGAACCAGCACGCTGGGCATCTCACATTTTGAGCACTCCGTGCATGTCTGCAAGCAACGCCGACAGCGCCGTGAGGGAGCATCTGGGGTACAGAGAGCTTTCAGCAAGGAGGCGACGTCAGAGGTAGGAGTCCACGGATAACAAAGACCACTGTACATGCAATTCTTGATCAAGATGACTTTTTTTAAAGGCTTTCTTTTTTTTTAATTGAAATGTGCTTGACTTACAAGGTTGTGTTAGTTTCAGGCGTACAGCAAAGTGATTCAGTTATACATATATATACAGCTATGTTTTTCAGATTCTTTTCCCTTATTGGTTATAGTTCCCTCGCGATACAGCAAGTCCTTGTTGGTTATCCGTTGTATACATAGCAGTGTGTATGTGAATCCCAATCTCCTAACTGATCCCTCCATCCCCTCTCCCTTTTGGTAACCCTAAGTTTCTTATCCATGAAGACGACTTTTTTAAGATGATCTCTTCAAACTTTTTAGAGTTCTCACTGAAGAGAAACAATAAATGTGTTTGTTAAACAAGGATTGGTTGGGGACTTAAATGGTTACGAAGTGCAAGGGGAAACCTTGAGAGCACAAGGTTGCAGCTAGCAGATGTATCCTTGGCTTTGGTACCGTTCACAAAGTTGCCGTTCTCAGTGGTGCAGGGACCGGTCTGAGCCCAGATCCTCAAAGGCCGACAACCCCACGTTGTGTGCCTGAACTATGATTCCCTCACTGGGACTTCAATCTGTCATCAACACACACACATAACATATATTTTCATATGGTCCATGCAATATTCTTTAAGATCAGGTGTTCAAATGTTAAAAAAAATAAAAATAAAAAAGGCCGGAGTTGACCTCATCTTCACCTAATGCTTGACTTCACATTCTTTGGGGACTAACTATCAGTCCAGGGAGTCAGATGACTTTCCAGCTCACGGTAACCAGCCAAGACCATCCCACGACCCCTCCTCCTAGCCGTGCCCTTGGTAGTCTCCTCCCACGTGAGACCACAATTGGCCTGTGTGACCAATAGACATGGCAAAGGAATGAGATGTAACTTATGAAACTAGGTCATAAAAGACACTTTGGCTTCTTTCTCACTGTCCCCTGGATCACTTGCTCTGGAGGAAGCCAGCAGCCTTGAGGATGCCCAAGCAGCCTATGGAAAGGTCCACTTGGCTAAGAACGGAAGCCTCAGACTTTCTAGGTGGCGCAGTGGTTGGGAATCTGCCTGCCAATGCAGGGGACATGGGTTCGAGCCCTGCTCTGGGAAGATTCCACATGCCACGGACCAACTAAGCCCATGCGCCACAACTATAGAGCCCGTATGCCGCAACTACTGAAGCCCACGTGCCTACAGCCTGTGTTCCGCAACAAGAGAAGCCACGGCAATGAGGAGCCCGCACACCACAATGCAAAGTAGCCCCCACTCACCGCGACTAAAGGAAAGCCCGTGCACAGCACAAAAGACCCAACACAGCCAATAAAATATACATAAATAAATAAATTTATTAAAAAAACTGATTTCCAAAGCCATAAAGTCCATAATGTATTTATGATATCAATTTCCTTATATTCAATTAATACCTTTAGAAATAAATATTTCTATGAACTAAAAGTTCCTTATAAAATCCCATCAAAACTCAGACTTGCTAAATGCGAAGTTCAAAAGGCAATGAGATGCTACAACACAAATAAACCTCGAAACATAACAGTAAGTGAAAGCAGTCAGTCACAAAAGAGCACATATCTTATGATTCCATTCACAGGAAGTATTCTGAATAAGTAAGTCTACAGACAGAAATTAGGTTAGTGGTTGCCTAGGGCCCGGGTGGGCATGGACGTAACTACTAATGGGTAGGTGGTATTTGGGGGATCATGCAAGTGTTCTAAAATTGTGGATGGCTGCACAATTCCATGAACATACGAAAAACAAGGGTGCTTTAAATGGGTGCATTACTCAGTATGTGAATTATTTCTTAATAAAACCAGTTTTTGTTTTTCTAAAGCGAAGGCTCAAAGAACAGGAGTTGCTAAAGACCAGAGGATAAATGTATCTTTTGACAGCAGCACAAAGATTCTTTCCCAAGGAATATGTTTCTGGAAAACGACTGCTAAAAATCTTCTCTTTTGATACAACACTGATAATCGGATGTACCCACCACCAGTTGGAACAAAAGCCACAAGACAGCTGTGAAAGAACATCGGTGTGGCCACCTAGAGGCGTTCAGGTCCGCTTTCAAAAGGAGTCCCCAAGGCTGGCTCTTTAGCATGGCAAGCCTCGTGTTACAATAAAATACGTTGCAGTATTAAATACTGAGAGCAGGAGCTCGATAAAGATCAGCTATCATTTCTTAAAAAGCCAGGAAGGGAGGAAAGGAGAAGAAAGTTAACAATCCAACCAACTTCTCTTTAGAGATACCACATACCAGATATCGAAAAACAGTGAAGACAGCAGACAGAATTTCTATGATGATCGAAAAATGTAGGACTATAAGAGCAAATTATAGCAAAAGAAAGCTACACGTTACACATGCAGGCAAGAATCCTTCCTTGTGATAAACAAGTCGGCACTAAGTCACCGACCAGACTGATTGCAAGGAATCCACAGAAGGCTGGATGGTGTCCCCACTAAATTCATGTCCCTCTGCTACCTCAGCATGTGGCTCTATTGGGAAATAGGGTCTCTGCAGACGTAATTCGGTAAGATGAGGTCATACTGGGTTAGGGTGGATCCGAAGTCCTAGTGCCCTGAGAAGGCGGGGGGACACACAGAGACACATAGGGAAGCAGCCATGCGAGGAGGAGGCAGAGCTGGCAGCGATGCAGCCACAAGGCAAGGGTGCCGGCAGCAACCAGAAGCGACAGGAGGCCAGGACGCTGCATTGCTAGAGCTCTGGCGGGGAACGTGGCCCTGACAACACCATGAGACAGGTCTTCTGGCCTCCAGAACTGTGACAAAATAAATCCCTGTTGTTGAAAGCCTCGCAGTTTTGGGGACTTGGGACAGGCACAGGAAACAGATACCCATGCCATGAAGTGTAGCCAGCAGACCACCAGAGGGCACTGTCGACCACCAAGTACCACATACACAAACTTGGACCCAAAATAATTACTGAGGTTTACAGAGAAAGCCGCACAAACAGGGTTCAAATATAATTTAAACCCCTGTTCCTTTCCAGGGATGCTAAACAGCTTCAAATGTGTCACTTTAAATAATTTACAACCATGATCACCTTGCTGGATACGTGTGATCTTTGCAACAACTTGGCTGGGAGCTGCTTTGCAACAACATCCTGACTGGCCATCATTTCACACCCACGGAAGCTCGTCTGTAGGATAAATTCCCCCAGCAATTTCCCTTCCAGGACGAGGTGTCGATTTTTAATTTCAAAAGACAGGGCCTAATTCCTCTCCAGGGAATAATGCTACATTACACACTCACTAGAATGCACAAAAACGGCTGGTTTCCCCCAGCCTTGGCAATACTGTTCTAGAACCAGCAGGGACGTGGGTCCCAAGAACAGGGCTAAGTGCCTGAGACCCACATCTCGCAGCTCCGGTGTTTCACCCGCCTGATGCTACTAAAGACCCCTGTCCTTTCAGACGCGGAACAGAACTGGTTCATACCACGCCTGCGGGGAGAGAGTCTCACTCCAAGTCAGCAGTGTTTACAATAAACAGCACCCCTTTTCCCTGGGTCACTGTGAACACAGAGGCCAGAAACCAATCCCAGGGTCCCAGAGACAGACACTAGGGTGGCCTCCAGAATAGCCCTCTCACCCATGCATATACATTTGACTAATATTTGACAAGAATACTCACTGGAGAAAAGACAGTCTCTGACATATAATACACAAGAGTCAAGACATGGAAGCAACCTAAGTATCCACTGACAGATAGATGGATAAAGAAATGTGGTCTCCACATGCAATGGAACATTATTCAGCCTTACAACAGGAAATCCTATCATACACTACAATCAGGGTGATCCTCAAGGGCCTTACGTTAAGTGAAATAAGCCAGTCATACAGACAAATACTTAGCTTCCACTTAGGATATATCGGAAGTGGTGAAATGCTGAAAAACAGTGTAGGAGGTGGTAACCAGAGGCTGGAGAGAGGGGAATGGGGAGTTGGTGGTGAAGGGGTATAGAGCTCCAGTTATGCACAATGAAGAAGTTCATGCATCTGTTACACAACAATATACACACAACTAACACTGCCCTACTGGACACTTACACGGTTATGATGGTATATTTTATGTTATGTGTTCCTCACCACCATAAAAAGGAATATCCATCCCACACCTGCTCACCCTGCCTCCTCTCTGCTGGTCAGGCCCTGCAGGGACCTTGGGCAGCCCCGTGCTCAGCACTCAGACACTCAGGCACGTGGAAGAGCAGGTGGGGTTGCAGTGAAGTCGGGCAGGACTGCCGGGTTGTCAAACCCAAGTCGGTGCACCCGATGCACAGTGAGACCCAACAGTACCAAAACGTCCGCGTTGCGGGCAGAGAATGGTTTATTGCAGGGCTGTGCAAGAAGGTGGGTGCCTCACGGCTTAAAATCCCCAAACTCCCTGAAAGCTCTCAGCAAAGCCCTTTCATAGGAAAGGTGAGGGAGGGGCGTGGTTGCAAGCTTCTTGGTGTCAGATCCTTTATTCTTGAGTCAGGTCACGATGCTCCTGTCAATCTCCACCAAAACCAATGTCATTCTCTGTCCTGGCAAGGAAGGGCAAGGTCCCAAGGCTCAACCTTCACCCTGCAAGGTCCATGTCCTGGCTAAGGGGAGGGGGGCCCTCGAGGGCCGGTCACCCTGCCCGGGAGCGTTCGTCCAGCACCCAATCTGGGTCCTCCCACCAGCGTCCAGGCCCAGATGAGGAGGCAGATCGCAGCTGGCGGGGCCCTCAGGGCCATGTCCCCAGACCCTGTCCAGCCGGCATCCCTGAGGGAGCCGGGTGCCCAGGACCCAGCCAGCCCTCAGGCTTTGCATTTAACCTGGAAAGAATCACTGTATAGGATCAACAGGAATACCTGTTGTAGCAAATACCCATCAGGTTAATTCCCAGCTCATGACAATTTTCCTCTTTTGAGAACACCCCCAGCCACAGAGGTGGACCTGAAGTAATGATGTGCAATGTCCTTAAAACTTACCCCTGACCTCTGGCCACCTCCTAGGTCATCTAAGCTGCACCAAGTTTTGAAACTTGAATGGAGCGACTGAAACGGGTAGAAGCTGTTACCGTCACAGCAGTGTCCGTACACTCCAGTTGCTGAGGCCTCCGTGGACTGTGACCCATGGAGACACCGCCACCATCACCCGGTCCCAGAGGTGGGGGTGGCGGAGGCGCTCACAGCTGCTTCAAGGCCAGTGCGCAGCTGCGGCGATAGATCTGGAGCTCTGGGGGACACTGCCCTCAGCCTGTCCCCAGGCCCCCAGCTCACCCAACGGTCCGGAGGACAGAGAGACTGGAGTGACCCTGCGAGAAGGCCGGGCCCCGCCTCTCCCTGCACTCTCTGCTGGGAGACCCCCTGCCAGGCTAACCTCGGGCTCAGGGGCTCACGTTCAGGGTCTCAGGATAACGGCCCCGGGCTCGCCCCGCCCCTAAAACACTGGGATTTGTCTTCTCCCCGCCAGCCTCCTTCACACTCACGCCCCACTGTTCTGACCCTAAACCACCCTACCGTCCACCCCCAGGAAGGACAGGGACTGAACACCTGGGGATGGAGAGGAGGAGGAGGCCATTACCAACCTGTCTGTTGACCTCTTCTTCTGCGGCAGAAACCTGACCTCATCTTGCTTCTAGAAAGACAAATTGGCGCCATTCCTGCCCATGCCTGCTTTCGGCAACCCAGATAATTTGAGGATTAGAGGTGGATAGGACTTCCTCTAAGGAAGCACTGCAGACAGTTTTCCTGTCTCCATCTCCGCCCACGTGGTCATCTGTCTCCACAGAAGAACTGCTGGCTGAGTTAGCCTGGGCCCCAGTTCCGCTCCTGTGGTCCAGAAGGACTTCAGTCATGGCTGCCAGCAGTGCATGGGCTTCAGAGGACCGTCTGCCTCCCCTTGGTACAGAACGTACTACCAGCAGACATTCAGAGTGCCCCCATTCGCCCAGCACTGCTCTGAGCATTTTTATAATATTAACTCATTTATTTCTTTTATTTATTTCTTTTTTGGCCTTTCTGCATGGCTCGCAGGATCTTAGTTCCCTAGCCAGGCAGTGAACCTGGGCCCTCGGCAGTGGAAGCACAGAGTCCTAACCACGGGACCACCGCGGAATTCCCAATATGAACTCATTTAATCCTCACCACCATCATAACGGCAAAGCGCGATAATTACTCCCACTTCACAAATGAGCAAACCGAGGCAGTGAGAGCTTGAGACCCTTGCCCGAGGAGCAGAGCTGGGAGCAGCTCCATGGGGGAGCCTCCCCTGTCTCTGCTCACTCCTGTCCACAGGCCTGGAACCTAACAGGTGCACAAATACTGGGTGAATGAATACCATGCACGACATCCAGGGCCCCAGGTGACAGCACGCCTTTGGAAGGACAAGAATACTGAGCGCACCATGTGGCTGGTGAACGCTTTGGTTTGAACCCTAATGATTTACGACACACAAAGGGACAGTAGCCCCACTGATTGAGAGCAAAGCCAGTTTAAATACAATGACAGTTTTTTGTTTTTTTTTTAAACCACCAAAACCCATAACTTCTGAACAGGTGGATGGGGCCATTCAGATGGTGGGAATTTGGATCCCACCCAGGAGCCTACTCCTCACTTTTCCTCAGATCCACCAACCAGGTCATGAGTCAGATGGTGTCAAGCAGCTTTGTCTCTTTAATTCATTTCTCCTCAACCCTCAGGAAAGGATCAAAGTCTTTTCTAAACCAGTCTTTTCCTTCACATTTGTTCACAATTCAAATCCTTTGTGCGATGCCATACTGGGTACAAGTGAAGGGTGTTTTCCCTCCAGCCTGGAGGTAAGGGGAGAATTGTCTGTGTTAACTGTATCAGCTTCTGATTGCTGCTATAACAAATCCCCACAAGTTTAATGCCTTAAGACAACCAAAGTAATCAACTTACTGTTCTGGAGGTTGGAAGCCTTAAATCAAGCTGTCAGCAGAGCTGTGTTCTTTCCGAAGGCTCCAGAGGAGAACTCATTGCCTTGTGTTTCCCAGTTTCTGGAAATTACCTCTATCCTTGGGTCCCTGGCCCCTTCCTCCTCTTCAAAGCCAGCAATGTCAGCATCTTCAAATCAGTTTCAGTCTCTGTCTCTTCCTCTTCCTGCTTTTCTCTTACATCTCCTTCTGCCTCTGACCTTCCTGCTTCCCTCTCATAAGGAGATTTGGGATTACATTGGGCCCATCCAGATAATCCAGGGATATCTTCCCATCTCAAGATCTTCAATTAAATCACATTTGCCAAGTCCCTTTTGCCATACAAAGGGACATCCACAGGTTTTGGGGACTAGGACCAGACACATGGACGGAGGAACGGACAACCACCCGTGCCACTTCCAAACCCTTTCTCCTCTTTTCTCTTAAAAACCCCTGCTCTTTTTTTGGAAGATGGTATCACTTTTAACCAATTAACTCTCCTCATTACATATTCCAATGGTTCCCAACCTTTGCTGCACATTGGAATCAAGGAGCTTTTAAAACTCCTAATGCCAGGGTCACACCCCAGCAGGGGTAAATCAGAATGTCTGGGGATGGAGCCAGACATCAGCACTTTTTTTTTCCTTTTTAAGATCCCCAGGGCGTTCTAACCTGAAAACCTTGGGAACCACTGCTATGACCAACAGACTCTCTCCAAACCACCCTACACCCTCCTTCATGGATCTGCTACATAATTTGCAGGGCCCAGTGCAAAATGAAGGTGGGGGACCCTTGCTAAAAAAACAAAATCAAGAATTCCAGGACAGTGACAGCACAGGATGGAGACCTGGAGGCCAGCACATTGCTCAGTGCCTTCTTCCCTCCACGCCTGTCCTCATCTCTGAGGAGATCCAGAGCCACGTGCAGGATGCATCATCCTGCATCTTGGCCTCCCAGACCCTTAACCTCCTTCACACCAACGACATTCCCTTCCCCCTTCCTGCTGTTCATCTGTGCAGCCTCTGAGATACTGATCTCAAAGCATCCCACATGAAATCCCAGGACCCAGCTTGGCACCAGTCTCCAAGCTTCACCTGCAGGGGTGCCCTGCCCTTGGAGACCTCTGTTCCATCAAGCCTACTGTGTTTCCCTTATTATGAATCTCTGACCTCCTCATGTCCTTTCTTCTATCCTTACATGCCATAGCCCTATACAACAGTCCCTTCCTTGTACACATCTTTACCTGTCTTGTATGAGCCTAGCAAAACACCAAACCCTCAGCTTCCTCTGCCCATTGCACTAGTGGCTGAACAATGCTGAGGGGGAAACTGCAAGTTGCTGACTGTGCTGTCTTGACATTTATGACCATAGGTCTCAAATGGGCCTGCAACTCTGCTGGTCAGCGCTGCCTAATTCCCTAATAAATTCACTTCCCCATTCTGCAAGATGGCGATGCTTTCCTGAAGTCTCCCAAAAGAATCCTTCCTGGTAATGACCTCAAATCACTCATTCCTCAAAGAGAAAATAGTGCCCTCAAGGAGAGCCACCCAACATCCTACAAGTAGACCTGCACACACTGCCTTTCCTGTTATGAGAGGTGACCTGCTTCCAAGGCCAAGCCCCCATCTGAGCCCTAGAGCCCATCTCCACTCACCTTCCACACATTCTGTTCTTGACTTAGAACAATTTGTCCCCTTCACCTATTTTTCCCTCTTTTTGAGATGATTACTATTGCATCAAAATATGCTTTCATCTCTCTCTCCCGGCTTTAAATACACTTTGAAATAACTCAACTCATACAAAGAATGTTCTCCGATGAGAACAGAATTAAGAAATCAATAACAGCAAGATATCTGGAACATCTCCAAATAGTTGGAAGCTAAAAAAATACTACTAAATAGCCTTGGTCAAATAAGATGCCAAAAAGTAAATTCGAAGATATTTTAAACTGATGAAATTGAAAACACAACACATCAGTGTTCACGGATGCCACTAACATAGTACTGACAGGGAAATTAATAGCCCTTTATGCCTATATGAGAAAAGAAGAAAGATTCCAAATCAATGATCTCAGCTTCCATTGTTAAAACAAAAACAAAATCAGAACACAAAAAAGACCCACAGCACAAACCAACTAGAAAAACAGCAAATAACACCCAAATTGAGGGACTCCGTTGGTGGTGCAGTGGTTAAGAATCTGCCTGCCAATGCAGGAGACTCAGGTTCGATCCCTGATCTGGGAAGGTCCCACGTGGTGAAGAGTAACTAAGCCCAAGCACCACAACTAAGGAGCCTGCGTGCCACAACTACTGAATCCCACACGCCCAAAGCCTGTAGAGAAGCCACTGAAACGTGAAGCCCATGAACCTCAACAAAGAGTAGCCCCCACTCACCACCACTAGAGAAAGCCCACACAGCAATGAAGACCCAACACAGCCTAATTGACTGATTAAGTAATTAATTAAAAAAACCAAAAGTGGGAATAAAGGATATAAAGACTAGAACAGAAAAATAATATAACCAGAAAATATAGAACAAAATATCAATGAAACCAAAAACTTATTCCATGAGTAAGCAAATAAATAAATAGTTCTAACCAGGCAGATCAGGAAAAAGATATGAAAGACACAAGTTCCCAATATCAGGAATGAGAGAAGTGGCATCACTAGTGATAGTAAAAGGATTGATAAGGGCATATAATCAATGACTTCATGTCACAGTAAACAACTTAGATGATATATATGAATATTTTGAAAAACATGAATGAAACTCACTCAGAAAGAAACGGAAAACCTGAATAGCCCTATATCTTGAAAATAGAGTTCCAAATAATCTTTAGGGGGAAAAAATATTGGCTGAGCCACAGCAGGTGCCCACCTGCCTGACCTCACCTGTCAACTTGATGGAGAGAGGAAGAATCAAGATGCTGGAGTAGGATGATGTGTGCTCACTCCCTCTTGCAAGAGCACTGGAATTACAACTAACTGCTGAAGAATCATTGACAGAAAGACACTGGAACTCACCAAAAAAAAAAAAAAATCCCATATCCAGAGACAAAGGAGAAGCCGCAATGAGACAGTAGGAGGGGCGCAATCATGTTAAAATCAAATCCCACAAATGCTGGATGGGTGACTCACAAACTGGAGAACAGTTATACTGCAGAAGTCCTGAGGATTCTGAGCCCCATGTCAGGCTTCCTAAGCTGGGGGTCCAGCAATGGAAGGAGGAATCCCCAAAGAATCAGACTTTGAAAGCCAGCAGGATTTGATTGCAGGACCTCCACAGGACTGGGGGAAATGGAGACTCCACTCTTGGAGGGCACACAAAAAAATGCTCACCAGGATCCAGGGGGAAGGAGCAGTGACCCCACAGGAGACTGAACCAGACCTATGTGCTGGTGTTGGAGGGTTGCCTGCAGAGTTGGGAGGCAGCTGTGGTTCACCAAGGAGACAGGGGCACTGGCGGCAGGGGTTCTGAGAAATGCTCATTGGTGTGAGCCCTCCAAGTTCACCATTAGCCCCACCAAAGAGTCTGTAAGCTCCAGTGCTGGGTCACCTCAGGCCAAACGACCACCAGGGTGGGAACACAGCCCCATCCATTAGCAGACAAGCAGATTAAAGTGTCACTGAGTTCCACCCACCAAATCAGATTAAAGTTTTACTGAGCTCCACCCACCCAGCCCAACCCACCATCAGTCCCTCCCATCAGGAAGCACCCATGAACCTCCTAGACAGCTTCCTCCACAAGAGGGCAGACAGCAGAATCAAGCAGTATCAGCAGTATTTCATCTTGTGGAACTGAAAATCACAGTCAGAGAAAATAGAGAAAATGAAAAGGGAAAAGACTTTGTACCAGATGAAGGGACAAGATAAAACCCCAGAAAAACAACTAAATGAAGAGGAGATAGGCACTCTTCCAGAAAAAGAATTTAGAATAATGATAGTGAAGATGATCCAGGACTTTGAAAAAAGACTGGATGCAAAGATCGAAAAGTTGCAAGAAAAGTTTACCAAACACCTAGAGGATTAAAGAACAAACAAACAGAGATATGCAACACAATAACTGAAATGAAAACTACAGTAGTAGGAACAAATAGCAGATTAACTGAGGCAGAAGGGTGAATAAGTGACCTGGAAGGCAGAATGGTGACAATCACTGATGCAGAAAAGAATAAAGAAAAAAGAATGAAAAGAATGGAAGACAGCCTAAGAGACCTCTGGGACAATGTTAAATGCACCAACATTCGCATTATAGGGGTCCCAGAAGGAGAAGAGAGAGAGAAAGGACCTGAGAAAATACTGGAAGAGATTATAGTTGAAAACTTCCCTAACATGGGAAAGGAAATAGCTACCCAAGTCCAGGAAGTGCAGAGAGTCCCAGGCAGCATAAACCCAAGCAGAAATACGCCAAGACATACAGTAGTCAAATTGACAAAAATGAAAGAGAGAAAAGTTATTAAAAGCAACAAGGGGAAAACGACAAATGACATACAAGGGAACCCCCATAAGGGTAACAGCTGATTTCTCAGCAGAAACTCTGCAAGCCAGAAGGGAGTGGCAAGATATATTTAAAGTGATGACTGAGAAGAACCTACAACCAAGAATACTGTGCCCACCAAGGATCTCATTCAGATTTGACAGAGAAATCTAAAGCTTTACAGACAAGCAATAGCTAAGAGAATTCAGCACCACCAAACAAGCCCTACAACAAATGCTAAAGGAACTTCTCTAAGCAGGAAACATAAGAGAAGAAAAGGACCTACAGAAACAAAAACAAAACAATTAAGAAAATGGTAGGGGCTTCCTAGGTGGCACAGTGGTTAAGAATCCTCCGGCCAATACAGGGGACACAGGTTAGATCCCTGCTCCAGGACGATCCCACATGCCGCGGAGCAACTAAGCCTGTGTGCCACAACTATTGAGCCTGCACTTTAGAGCCTGTGAGCCACAACTATTGAGCCCATGTGCTGAAACTACTGAAGCCCAAGCGCCTAGAGCCCGAGCTCTGCAACAAGAGAAGCCATGGCAACAAGGAGCCCATGAACCACAACAAAGAGGCACCCCCACTCACCGCAACTAAAGAAAGCTCGCGCACAGCAAAAAAGACCCAACACAGCCAATAAAATAAATAACAACAACAACAACAAAAAGAAAATGGTAATAGGAACATACATATTGATAATTACCTTGAATGTAAATGGACTAAATGCACCAACCAAAAGACACAGACTAGCTGAATGGATACAAAAACAAGACCTATATATATGCTGTCTACAAGAGACCCACTTCAGACCTAGGGACACATACAGACAGAAAGTGAGGGGATGGAAAAAGTTATTCCATGCAAATGGAAATCAAAAGAAAGCTGGAGTAGCGATACTCATATCAGATAAAATAGACTTTAAAATAAAAAATGTTCCAACAGACAAGAAAGGACACTACATAAAGATCAAGGGATCCATCCAAGAAGAAGAGATAACAATTATAAATACATATGCACCCAATATAGGAGCACCTGCATACATAAGGCAAATGCTAACAACTATGAAAGAGGAAATCGACAGTAACACAATCATAGTGGGGGATTTTAACACCCCACTTACACCAATAGACAGATCATCCACACAGAAAATTATTAAGGAAACACAAGCTTTAAATGACACAATAAGTCAGCTTGATTTAATAGATATCTATAGGACATTACATCCAAAAACAGCAGATTACACATTCTTCTCAAGTACACATAGAACATTTTCCAGGATAGTTCACGTTTTAGGTCATAAATCAAGCCTTGGTAAATTCAAGAAAATTGAAATCGTATCAGGCATCTTTTCTGACCACAACGCTATGAGATTAGAAATCAATTACAGGAAAAAAACTGTAAAAAACACAAACACATGGAGGCTAAACAATATGCTACTAAATAACCAAGAGATCACTGAAGAACTCAAAGAGGAAATCAAAAAACACCTAGAGACAAATGACAATGAAAACACAATGATCCAAAACCTATGGGATGCAGCAAAGGCAGTCCTAAGAGGGAAGTTTATAGCGATACAATCCTACCTCAAGAAACAAGAAAAATCCCAGATAAACAATCTAACCTTACACGTAAAGAAACTAGAGAAAGAAGAGCAAACAAAACCCAAAGTTAGTAGATGGAGAGAAATCATAAAGATCAGAGCAGAAATAAATGAAATAGAGACAAAGAAAACAATAGCAAAAATCAATAAAACTAAAAGTTGGTTCTTTGAGAAGATAAATAAAATTGATAAACCTCTAGCAAGACTCATCAAGAAAAAGAGGGAGAGGACTTAAATCAATAAAATTAGAAATGAAACAGGAGAAGTTACAACGGACACTGCAGAAATCAAAAGCACCATAAGCGATTACTACAAGCAACTTTATGCCAATAAAATGGACAACCTGGATGAAATGGACAGATTCTTAGAAAGGTATAACCTTCCAAGACTGAATCAAGAAGACATAGAAAATATGAACAGACCAATCACAAGTAATGAAATTGAAACTGTGATTAAAAATCTCCCAACAAACCAAAGTCCAGGATGAGATGGATTCACAGCTGAATTTATCAAACATTTGGAGAAGAGCTAACACCCATCCTTCTCAAACTCTTCCAAAAAATTGCAGAGGAAGGACCAATCCCAAACTCATTTTATGAAGCCACCATCACTCTGATACCAAAACCAGACAAAGATACTACAAAAAGAGAAAACCACAGACAAATATCACTGATGAATTTAGATGCAAAATTCCTCAACAAAATACTAGCCAACAGACTCCAACAACACATTAAAAGGATCATACATCATGACCAAGTGGGGTTTATCCCTGGAATGCAAGGATTCTTCAATATATGCAAATCAATCAATGTGATACACTATATTAACAAACTGAAGGATAAAAACCACATGATCATCTCAATAGATGCAGGAAAAGCTTTCAACAAATTTCAACACCCATTTATGATAAAAACTCTCCAGAAGGTGGGCATAGAGGGAACCTACCTCAACATAATAAAGGCCATATAGGACAAAACCACAGCAAACATCATTCTCAGTGGTGAAAAACTGCAACATTCCCTCTAAGATCAGGAACAAGACAAGGATGTCCACTTTTGCCACTACTATCCAACATAGTTTTGGAAGTCCTTGCCACAGCAATCAGAGAAGAAAAAGAAATAAAAGGAATCCAAATTGGAAAAGAAGAAGTCAAACTGTCACTGTTCACAGATGACATGATACTATACATAGAAAATCCTAAAGATGCCACCAGAAAACTACTTGAGCTAATCAATGAATTTGGGAAACTTGCAGGATACAAAATTAACACACAGAAATCTCTTGCATTTCTATACACTAACAATGAAAGATCAGAAAGAGAAATTAAGGCAACAATCCCATTCACCATTGCAACAAAAAGAATCAAATACCTAGGAATAAACCTAACCAAGGAGGTAAAAGACCTGTACTCAGAAAACTATAAGACACTAATGAAAGAAATCAAAGATGACACAAACAGATGGAGGGACATACCATGTTCTTGGATTGGAAGAATCAACATTGTGAAAATGACTATATTACCGAAAGCAATTTACAGATTCAATGCAATCCCCATCAAATTACCAATGGCATTTTTCACAGAACAAGAAATTTTACGATTTGTATGGAAATGCAAAAGACCCTGAATAGCCAAAGCAATCTTGAGAAGGAAAGACAGAGTTGGTGGAATCAGGCTTCCTGACTTCAGGCTATACTACAAAGCTACAATGACCAAGACAGTATGGTACTGGCACAAAAACAGAAATATAGATCAATGGAACAGGATAGAAAGCCTGGAGATAAACTACGGTCAACTAATCTATGGCAAAAGAGGCAAGGATATACAATGGAGAAAAGGCAGCCTCTTCAATAAGTGGTGCTGGGAAAACTGGACAGCTACATGTAAAAGAATGAAATTAGAACTCTTCCTAACACCATACACAAAAATAAACTCAAAATGGATTAAAGACCTACATGTAAGGCCAGACACTATAAAACTCCTAGAGGAAAACATAGGAAGAACACTCTTCGACATAAATAACAGCAAGATCTTTTTTGATCCACCCCCCAGAATAATGGAAATAAAAACAAAAATAAACAAGTGGGACCTAATGAAACTTCAAAGCTTCTGCACAGCAAAGGAAACTATAAGCAAGATGAAAAGGCAACTCTCATAATGGGAGAAAATATTTTCCAATGAATCAATAGACAAAGGATTAATCTCCAAAATATATAAACAGTTTTTCCAGCTCAATATCAAAAACACAAACAAGCCAATCCAAAAATGGGCAGAAGACCTAAATAGGCATTTCTCCAAAGAAGACATACGGATGGCCAAGAGGCACGTGAAAAGCTACTCAATATCACTAATTATTAGAGAAATGCAAATCAAAACTACAATGAGTTATCACCTCACACTGGTTAGAATGGGCATCATCAGAAAACTGACAAACAATAAATGCTGGAGAGGGTGTGGAGAAAAGGGAATGCTCTTGCACTGCTGGTGGGAATGTAAATTGATCCAGCCACTATGGAGAACAGTATGGAGGTTCCTTGCAAAACTAAAAATAGAACTACCATATGACCCAGCAATCCCACTACTGGGCATATACCCAGAGAACACCATAATTCAAAAAGACATATGCACTCTAATGTTCATTGCAGCACTATTTACAATAGCCAGGACATGGAAGCAACCTAAATGTCCATCAACAGATGAATGGATAAAGAAGATGTGGTACATATATACAATGGAATATTACTCAGCTGTAAAAAGCAATGAAACTGGGACATTTGTAGAGACATGGGTGGACCTAGAGACTGTCATACAGAGTGAAGTGAGTCAGAAAGAGAAAAACTAATATCGTATGTGGGCCATAGAAAAATGGTACAAATCAACCGGTTTGCAAGGCAGAAACAGAGACACAGATGTAGAGACCAAGCATATGGACACCAAGTGGGGAAAGTGGGGAGGGTTGGCGGCGAATGAATTGGGAGATTGGGAAACCAAATTGCACACTCTAAATATATGCAGTTTATTGTGAAAAATCAAAAATTAAAAAAAATACTTGATGGAGAAAGTGGAGTCAAGTTGGTAGGCACAGGCAGCTCAGCCAAGCTGTGCTTGGGAAAAGCTGAATCTGAATGAGATCGCAGCTCTCCATAAATCTAAAGTCACTAACCAAGCACACTCGGATCAAATGCACTCCGATTACGCTAAAGAAGGTGGGTGGGAGAGTTCTAACTGCTTGTCCACACCCATACACCTTCGGAGATTCATTTTCAGTTAACTTTGTGGGCACAGGTTTCACCGAGAGAAAACATACATATATGTATCCTCCCTGCACACACCTAAAACGCACACAGTACGGATAGGAGTTGTGTAAGATGAATATAAACAGTCCTAGAAGAGGCTTCACACACAGTGAGTTTCATAAACATTCTCTCCCACGTAGGGACGCATTGGGATCCCACAGGGATAGGTATGCTGCCCAGGGAGTCTGATTCCTCCAGCTCCATCTTTTTCCCTCAAGATTGCTTTGGCTATTCGGGGTCTTTTGTGTCTCCATACAAATTTCAGGATTTTTTGTTCTAGTTCTGTAAACAATGCCATTGGTAATTTGATAGGAATTGCTTTGAATCTGTAGACTTCTTTGGGTAGTATATTCATTTTCACAATGTTGATTCTTCCAATCCAAGGACATTTTATATCTCTGCATCTGTTTGTGTCATCTTTGATTTCTTTCATCAGTATCTTACAGTTTTCTGAGTACAAGTCTTTTACCTTCTTGGTTAGGTTTATTCCTAGGTATTTGATTCTTTTCGTTGCAATGGTGAATGGGGTTGTATCCTTAATTTCTCTTTGTGATCTTTCATTGTTAGTGTATAGGAATGCAAGAGATGTCTGTGTATTAATTTTGTATCCTGCAACTTTACCAAATTCATTGATTAGCTCAGGTAGTTTTTTGGTGGTGTCTTTAGGATTTTCTATGTATAGTGTCATGTCATCTGCAAACAGTGACAGTTTTACTTCTCTTCCAATTTGGATTCCTTTTATTTCTTTTTCTTCTCTGAGTACTCTGGGTAGCAGTTTATGTTTTGAAGACAGCAGGTGGTTGGTCCTGAGAAGCAACTTTAGAGCTTTGGGATGCATGCAGTCAGAGATATTTAATCTGTCATGTAATAGTGCTGTGTGACTTGATCTCATTCTGTAGAATAACTATTTGAAGTGTTTTCAAAAACTTAACATATTTACAAATCAAATTCACCCTTAAAGGATCGATTCCCCCACATCTGGAGAAATTGAAAAGATGGACATAAGCCTAGGGAACAATTCAGAGGAATTCCAAAAAAGCTGACCAGTGGCAGCAGTCCTGTGATCAGTGCATGGCTTGCCCAGGTGATCACTGGAAAAAAGAAAGGACTTTGTATTGGAAAGTACGGTTATTGTGACATCTTGCTCACTCTCTCCAATAATGTTCTCTCCTTCTTCCTTTCACTGATAGAAACTCATTTATTTATTTATCTATTTATTGCTTTTTAAAATTAAGAAAAATTTTGGCTGCATTGGGTCTTGGCTGCTGTGCATTCACATTTGCTAATTTTGATGAGTGGGGGCTATTCTTGTTTGCTGTTCCCGGGCTTCTCAGTGCGGTGGCTTCACCTGTTGTGGAGCATGGGCTTTAGGAACATGGGCTTCAGTAGTTGTGGCATGTGGGCTCGGTAGTTGTGGTGCACGGGCTTAGTTGCTACGTTGCATGTGGAATCTTCCCGGACTAGGGATTGAACCTGTCCCCTGCCTTGACAGGCAGATTCTCAACCACTGTGCCACCAGGGAAGTCTCGAAACTCACTTAAGTGTTTATCACGGAGATTTTTCTAATGTATATAAAACCAGAGACCAAGGGGAATGTGGGGTTCATCATGGACCAAGCACTTTTACCACTTGTCAACTCATGGCCAATGTTTCCTCCATTGCCTCACCTGTTTATTAATCTTCCTTTTAACTAAATTATATATCAAAACCAAAAAGTTTTGATATATAATTCACATAGCATATAACTTCGCTCATTTGAAGTATATAATTCAATGGCTTTTACTATATTCACAGACATTCACAAACATCCCCACAGTCAATTTTAGAACATTTTCATCATGCCAAAAAGAAACCCTGGACTCGATATCAGTCACTCCCCATCTCCCCCTAACTGCAGTAGCTCTAGGCAGCCACCCATCTACTGTCTGTCTCAATAGATTTCCTTATTTTGGACACAATACAAATGAAACTGTACAATAGATACTCTTGTGTGACTGGCTTCTTTCACTTAGCCTAATGTTTTCAGGGTCTGTCCGTGTTGTGGCATGCAGCAGCACTTGGTTCTTTGCTACTGTCAAATCATATTCCATCATGTGGATAGCCCCTTTAATTCATGCACCTCTTGGAGCTGACACCTGCAGTTATTTCTGCTTTTGGATTTTTATGGATAATGTCACCGTGAACATTTATGTGCATGTTTTTGTGTGGACGTATGCTCTGATTTCTTCTGGCTCTATACCTAGGACTGGAATTCCTGGGTCGCTGGGTGATTCTATGTTTCGCTGCATGAGGAACTGCCTAGTTGTGTTCCACAGCAGCTGCCCCATGTTACGTTGCCACCCGCAGTGTATGAGGGTCCCCTTCTGTACATGCTCACCAGCACGTGTTACTGTCTGTCTTTTTATTCCAGCCCCCGTGGTGTGTATGAAGTGGCATCTCACTGTGGTGTGTGGATTCGCGTTTCCCTGTGGCTCATAACTTTGACCATGTTTTCATGTGCTTATTGTCCATTTGTATATCTCCTTGGGAGAAACAGCTGTACACATCCTTTTTTTTGAAATTAACATTTTTAATTTATTTTTACTTCTAGTTTTCCGACCATGTCGCATGGCTTCCAGAATCTTAGTTCCCTAACCAGGGATTGAACCACCAGGCCCTTGGCAGTGAGAGCACAGAGTCCTAACCACTGGATCACCAGGGAATTCCCAGGAAAGCAAAAGATTTCTGTGTATGAATCTTATATCCCATAACCACGCGGCATTCATTTATTATTTCTAATAGAGTTCTGGGTGGAGTCTTAGGGTTGTCTCCATCGAGTATCTCGTTATCTGCAAAGAGTGACAGTTTTACCTCTTCCCTTGCAATCTGGATACCTTTGACGTCTTTTTCTTCTCTGCCCCATATTCATAAGGACACCTGAGGGGGCATTTAGGACCACTTGGAGGATCCAGGATAAGCTCCTCCTCTTGGGATCCTTGGGTTAATCACGTCTTTTGCCACATCAGGTAATAAGGAGTCTGGGGATATGGAAGTGAATATAGCTTTGGAGGAGCATTTTTCAGCCGGTCACAGAGGTTTGTTAAATCAAGCAAATAGAAAAGTTCATACGTAATCCTCTCTTGCTAGCGTAAGAAAACAAATGCAGTAGCTTAGCTCCAAGAATTGGGGTAGTTTTTTCCTTTGTCTTCTAGAATCCACTGGACGTTCCCCAAACCGCCACCTGCCTGCTGCTAACTCTGGTGGTTGGCTGGGCCCCCAGAGCCTCCGGAAGGCAGATGGCAGGGGGCCAAGAGCTCTGTGAGGAACATCCAGCCACCCACTGGTTTTTTAGTATCCCAGAAGAGAGGAGGCCGCTCTGAACACATCACAGATGTGAACAAGGAAGGGCCTGGAAGAGAGGGAAACTTCTAGGATCCTCTGCTCCTCCCACCATTCCCCCCCCCAGCACCCCCACTTAGTACATCCCTTCCTTGGTGGGAAAACGGGCTTCCCCTGCTGAGCCAGCCCTCCTTTATGTACAAGGGGAGCCAGCTCAGGTCTGGTGCCAGCTGGGAAGCTGCCTGGAGTGTTTTGCAGCCTGGCCAGATGCTTGCCAGCAAGGCCTTCCCACACCATGGCCCTGGGAGCCTGGGTCTGCAGAGGTAGTTGGAATTGTCCAAAAAGGGTGACAGAAAACACCGCATCTGCTTTCACAGACAGACCACAAAGGCCTCTCATCACAGCAAATGAAGCCCCCTGCCCCAGACAGGGACACTCCCAGCGAAAAACTCCAGGTGCCCCTTTGTTACAGGAGAGAAGATTGGGGCACCCCTGGGCACGCACCACTGGCGGCTGGCTGAGGCCATAGTAACTGACACAGGCTGAACTGAGGAAACTGGACTTCTCGATTCACACTAGCCCCAAAGACCAGAAGACCAGGAAACACAAAGGCTTGATTCTTGATGCTCATGTGGCTTTTTGGCCTCCGGCCATGAAGCTGAGGACAGAGGCTGTTTATTTGTGCCATGCATTCTGAGGGTCCCTGAGTTGACAACAGGAGCTCTTTCAGGAGAATCAGCTGGCCGTGCTTATTCTCTTCCCTAACTCTCTAGGGCAGCGGTCAGGGTGGGGCAAAAAAGTTTTCCCTGGGGAGAAAGAGAATTCCAAGAATAAAAACGGTTAGGCCTTTCTCTGAGACTGAGCACCATCATTTTATCTATTGAAAACTTCTAAATGGAGCTTCAGAACAGGGCCATGCAGGAGACTGTAGCAATCAGGGAAGAAGTTCTGCACGTGCCCAGAAGCCTCAGACAATCATGGATCAAATCTGAGCAAAGAGTTTCTAAGAGGCAAAACAGACAACAATCTTAAAGCTACAACATAGAAAAAGACGCTAAAGAGCACAACTGAACTTAGGTCTGTCCCAATAGACGCGGCAGTGAAAGCTGCATCGAGAGAGGCTTGGGTCTTGTGGGGCCAGTCCTGGTGCAGACATGTGGTGTCACTGAGCTTCGAGGCTTGCAGGTGTCTGAGGCTGTCCCTGGGAGGAGTCAGTTCATTGGCTCGCTTTTTGAGCTGATTACTGGGGAGGATAGGCTGGCCTCACCACACTCTGGAGCGAGAACATGCAGGGATGTTGGAGATGCCTCGCAAAACAGCTCAGACTGAGCCACAGGCTGGTGATGGGAGTAAAGCTCATGTGGGTGGTAAACTCCCGGGTCAATGGGAACACAGTGTCCCAGCCAGCAGCACAAAGATCTGGAAGAATGTGACTTGGGAGGAATCCAAGAAGCGCCGTTGAAAGAGACTGATTCTAAAACATCCACCATGCGTGGCATGGTGGTAGCGTGGTGGTCATGGGGGGATAATGTCAGAGCAATAGGCAGAGGCCCGCGCGTGCTGCTTGTAGGTTTGGAGACCCTGACTATGCAGGGCAGGAAGTGGGGCAGCCTGAAGCATCCTTCACCAAGGCTAGCACCGCTGGGGCTGGATTTTGTTTGTGTGTTTTACTCCTAGAATTTCTTTGGCATTGAAGACCTCGATTTCCATCTAGTGCTGAAACTGTGAGCCTGGTTGGCATGGAGACGTGGGCAGAAATCCCCTCTGGTGCCTCTGGTCTGTGGGGAAGTGGCTGCTGGGGATGGAGCCTGTGAAGGTCAGAATGGTCATCTTCATATTCAGGTCTGCCCATGCATCTTGATGGAGCCGAGGAGCTGGCCTAGAGAAGCACCCAGCCCTGGTTTGTGGTGAGATGTCACCCGCTGGGAAATCAAAGGCTTCTTCCTCAAGCTGAAGCTGGCCGCTGCTGAGCTGGTCCTCTGGATGAGAAGCTTCTTATGAGGGACGATGGCTTGAGAGGTTGAGACCTCCGAAAACAGGGTCTGGACAGCCCTGACTTAAAGGGACCCTGGCAATTCAGATCCAGTACCTGAATTCTGCTGTTGGGTTACCTGGCCTGAGGCAGATGCTCCTGGTTGGAGGATGAGGTTACTCTGTCCCAAATGCAATGCTGTAACCATGATGCTTTTTGGACCCCAATGCCAACAGGCTGGGTCAGGACTCCTGTGGAGCCTAGAACATTGTCTGAACCTTCTGATCATGTTGGTCAAGAACACTGAGAGTTCTCTAACTTTCCTTGTTGGGTTTTTGGCACCTTGTAATGAGTGAGGGTCCACACCATTAGGTGGACTTCATAAGTTGCAGTCCCAACTGTGTTCTCCAAAATCAGCAACCTGAATCCTGCCAGATATATGTTCTTGTAGACTGCTCCTGGATTTGTGTCTTCTGTTTGAAACTTGAGATCTTCCTCCTGAATACCAGGGTGGTTTCCCTGTGCTTGGTCATCTTCTCCTTCTTAGAGATGCAAGTTAATGCATCGATTCCAAGAATTTGAGAATTCTCGCAGCTTTCTGTTGGAGGAGGTAGTTGAGATGGCGTGACCACCAATTGACCCTCCAGCTGGACCCAGGCCATCGGGGACTCTGTCCCCTCTCCTGTCTTTGAAATGTACACTCTGCCCACGATCCCCACAGTGGAAGCTGTTTTCAAAGACACAGCCCTGAGAGAGTAAGAAGTTGAGACCACCTGGCCTGTGCATGCAATTGAACCCAGTTGAAGTCTCTACTTAAGTTTTTAAGATCCAGTCAGGCAGGTGTGGAGATCCTCACCTTATGGCCCAAGACAAGCCTTAAAGGTAAGTTCCTTTGCCTATTAAACCTGCCACCTACAAATCTGGAGTGGGTTGCCTTCTTTGGTTTCTCCTTGCCCTCCGAGTATGGGGGCCAGTTTGCAAACTCACACTTTCCTAGCAGCTGTCAGCCTCTGTGTCCTTTATAACTGTCCGGCCAAAGACCAGCTCTGCCAAGGGCCTGGCTGTACTTCCAGGGGTAGATGCTCTTCATGGCTTTGAGCATGGAGTGGCTGTGGCTGAAGGGCAGCAGTGTTTTAGGGATGTTGAACTTGGACATGGGATTGGGGTGGGGGCCAGCATTAGCAGTGCTCACAATGGGAACAGTGAGCGCGGTGTCAGGCCCCGCAACACCACGTTTCCTCGCCCTGCTTCCAGGGACCTTGCTCGTCTGGTGTTTTTCCCTGCGTGTCCTTTCTCCGCTACACACACACAAATCTCACCCACCCACGAGGCAGGAGATAATACATGGGAGAGAGAGATGGGTGCAGTGACTTGGAGAGGTACTTCTCAAAGTCATAGTTTTAACAAAATCAATGATTTTCACTTATTGTCGTAGCTTCTACTTTTGTGGGGTTGCATTGCTGATTCATTTTTTTTTATTTATTTATTTATTTATTTATTTATTCGGTATTTGGCCAAGTCAGGCTTTCGTTGTGCCACGTGGGATCTTCATTGCGGCATGTGGGATCTTTCGTTGAGGTGCTTGGGCTTGTCTCTCCAGTTGTGGTGTGCGGGCTCAGTAGCTGTGGTGCATGGTCTTCGCTGCCCCATGGCATGTGGGATCTTAGTTTCCCAACCAGGGATCGAACTCCCGTTCCCTGCATTGTAAGGCGGATTCCTTTAACCACTGGACCACCCGGGAAGTCCCCTGTGTGGGTGATTTATACTGCAGGGGTTTCAACCCTTCTTCTCCAGTATTACTTGGAAACGCACCACGCCTCCATTACTGACAGTGGCCACTGCGCTTGTGTTTCTCAGTTTGAGCTGCAGGGCAGGATCTTGTTAGATTGGTGAAAGTGAGGGAATATGCTATTTGAGAAGCCACTTTCCCATTCTTATCCTCCCCGTCCCAGAATCATTGGCCGTAAGGGGCATGAAGGAAAGCAAGTTTAAGGGAATGAAAAGCCCCATTTACCTTTTCCTGACTGTCACCCAGTGAGCTGTCAAAGACCCCAAATGGACCATCAGAGAAATTTGTGGTCATTAAAACCATAAGAAAAGCCTACATTTATTAGAGACGTGCCAGACAAGGAAGCCACTGGTTGAGTGACTTCCTTTCGACAGGCTCCTCTCAGCTGCTGAGCTGTCGGGTGTCACGAGGACTTGTTTGAATTGTTAGATTTAATGGCAGGAATTAGAAATGCCACGGCAGGAATCAGAAACTGAGGCATAAACTGGGCTTGGTCAGAATTTGTAACCTAGGAGCTTTGCTGTAATGGTTCGTATGTGAAGAGTTTATCTCTGAGCTTGTCTTTTGGAAACACACGAGTCCACCGAGCAAACTGTTGCTCAAACTGTTCGAGTTTAAACAGTCTCTCTGGGATTTAAGTTTTGGTTTCTGTGTAGTTTCTCTGGTTGGCAAGATGCACGTCCTTCACGTTTCTATCTCTCAGTCACAAACTTTGGATCACACGTCAACCATGTCTATGGAACAGACCACATCCCTGTCTAGATGATCCGTCTATACCTACACGACTGAATTAAGTAAAGGGTCATGATGGAGGTCACTTGAGTTTCATCAGATGTTAGAGCTTCTTGATCTAACAAGAAACTCATCTGATAAAACAGCAGCTATGTGGCAATATTTAAGATTCTTTAGAGCCATGTATTTGATCATTGCAACACTGACAAACACTGAGTTGACAGCCTACTTCTAAGGCAGGAATTAAGTGTGTCCAATTTCAGCCAAGAAAACAATTTGCTTTAATTATCTATTTATTTATTTATGTTTGGCTGTGTTGGGTCTTTGCTGCCGTGCATGGGCTTTCCCTGGTTGTGGCGAGTGGGGGCTACTCTTCGTTGTGGTGCGTGGGCTTCTCACTGCAGTGGTGTCTCTTGTTGCGGAGCACGGGCTCTAAGCATGTGGGCTTCAGTAGTTGTGGCACTCAGGCTCAGTAGTTGTGGCTCGCGGACTCTAGAGTTCAGGCTGAGTATAAGTGGGTGAGGGAGAAAGTCATAAAATCTCATGGGAGGTGCATGGGAGGTGAGTGTGGTTTCTGAGAAATGTTGACTGTTTTCAATGCGCAGAAAGAACTGTGTGGCTGGAGGGGCCATTATGTGAAAAGCAGATCCTGGGGGAAGGTTGGCGGATCCCCCGATTCTTGGGCTCCTGGTGCTGCTGCTCTGCGGAACATGAAGGAGCCTCCACCACTGGATCCAGACAAAGGCTGTCCCGCGTTCTCACCTTAAGTCCTCAGCAGGCTGGTGAAACTGGAAGGCTTTGTGTGGGCATGAGTGAACGGGGAGCCATCGCGGAAGCTCTTGGAGGGCTAGCGTCAGGGTACACAATGCCTTCTCCTGTGCAGGTTCCCGTATCCGTTTCGCACAGCTTCCGTAACGGGTTCCTCCAGAGTTCGTAACTTGCAACAACAGAAATGTATTCTGGTGCAGTTCAGAGGCCAGAAGTCTGAAATCAGGTTGCTGGCTGTTGGCCTTCCAAAGGCTCTAGAGTGGATGCTTTCCTTGCCGCTTTCAGCTTCTGGCGGCTGCAGACGTTCCTGTACTAGTGGCTGCATCACTCCCATCTCTGCCCTTCTTCACATGACCTTCTTCTCTCTCTGTGCATCACTCCTCTGTGTCTCTTTTAAGGACACTTGTTATAGGATTCAGGTCCCAACCAGCTAATCTCAGATCATCTCATCTCAAGATTCTTAACTAAATTATATCTGCAAAGCCTTGTGTTTTTCCAAAGAAGGTCACACTCACAGGTTTTGAGATGTGGATATAACTTTGGGGGGGGGGGGGGCCACTGTTTACTACATCACTGCTCCCAAGAACAGGGAGCTATGACATTGCGGACTTAGTTTAAGTCCGAGAAGTGTGGTGATTATGAAAAAGTTAGGAAGTGACTACACAACAGCCAGTGTGACCCCAGATCTCCTTTAATTGTCTTTTCCTGTCAAGACAGGGCAGTTCTGAATGGTTTATAGTGAACCTTCCTGGGGTAGCTATGCCTTATGTAGTGCGGCCTGCTTCTGCCAAAACTATCCTTTACCTCTAGAAACCTTAAATTCTGTGTGAACAAAAATGAGTAGGTAAATTAATCTGTTTGAGAGCTTTATTATTCCTTAGAACATAGCAAAATGCCACAGAGATATAGGAGAAGAGAGAAATCATAGAGAAATCTAAGGTTTTTAAGACCTCAATGTAAAACTTGTAAAACATAAAAGGGTCTTCTTCTGTAAACTTGTGGGGGTATAACTGTGGTTCTTCCCTGGAGAAGGCAAACAGGCACCGATCTTAATCTAGATGGTAGAGCCATGTCTCGGCTCTTGTAAATAGTGAGCACTGGGGTTTTATACAGTGTTTTTGTTTTTGTTTTCTTTTGTTTTGCTTTGGTGAGGAGTTAGTCATAGAGGGAAATTTAAAGGCAAGCATTATTAAGCCTGGGATGTGGGCAGAGATTGATAAGAATTTGTAAATTAGAGCAGTTGCTGAAATAGTCTGGTTGCCGCCTTGTCTACAGTCTTCTCTCTTGAACACAAAACCAAGCAAGCTGTTGCGGAGCCCAGTGGGAAGGAGCTTGGGCTGAATTGGCAGAAGTCACGCAGAAGCCAGAGGTTCTGGCTTTTCCAGAATTTCCAGAGAAGTAACAGAACAATTTTGTGAATAGTTTTTGATATATCACCATGTTGTCTGCATGGCTCTACCGTCAGCCTCTTTACTCTGAATTAAGATACCGCCACTAGAGTATGTTCGTTAACTCAGACGGCAACCTCAACAACGCTTTCTCCCTGATCTCCTCTAGCTGATTGGCCTTGTTTAGGTCCTGCATTTCAGAAGTAACACAGCCCACTGATGCCAAGAGGTCAGCCCACCTTCTTGCGGCTGCTTCAAAGTCAGCTTCTCCTGGAGGGAGGTCCGTGTGTTACCGTCTCCTTTTGTGTTTTTAAAGTCTTTATTGAAATATAGTTGATTTATGATGTTGTGTCATGACAGAGTAATTCAGAGATATCTCTCTATATATCTATATCTATGTCTATATCTATATCTATGTCTATATATTAGATTCTTTTGCATTATACGTTGTTAGTGTCTCCTCTCTTGAAGTGCCTGAAGAGCCAGCAGTGTTCTCTACCACTGGATAGCATGTTGTATCTGTAGGGAGAGGTGGGAACTCTACCACATAGACCAAAAGCACACACAAAAGAAGACAGAATGCTGGCTGTGTGTGTTCCTTGGCTGAAGGCAAGGAACTTCCTGAACTATCTGTTCTCCAATAACAACACATTGGAACAGCCAGCAATGGTACAGATAGCTTCCAAAAGAGATGCCAGAGGTTTCTACATCAGGGCTGTGTGGGGAAATCTGCCCAAGCTTACACTGAGTCACAAACACAGCCAAACTGTGTGCTAAACGTGCAAGGAACATGGGTGTCCTACTCCCCTGGGGCTTCCATAACAGTCACAAACTGTGCAGCCTCAAACCACAGAAATCTATTTTCCCAAAGTTCTGGAGGCCAGAAGTCCGAAATCAAGGTGACTACAGCCCTGTTCTCCCTCGCAAGTTTCTAGAGAAGGACCCTTCCTTGCCTCTTTTCCCTTCTGGTGGCCGCAGGCGGTGATTTTCTTGGGGCTGCATCACTGCAATCACTGCCTCTGTGGTCACAATGCCTCCTCTTCTTCTTGTTCAAAGCTTGATCTGCCTTCAACTTATAAGGGAACCTGTGATGGCATGCAGAGGCCACCCAGATAATTCAGGATAAGCTCATTTCATCAAAATCCTAACTTAATCACATCTTTTGCACTATCCAGTAATATTTGTTCTTTTGCCATGTGTATTAGTCAATTAATATGGATTTTCAAGGAAATTAACCAATATGTGTGTTTGTGTGTGTGTGTGTTCGTGTGTGTGCATGGGTGTGAGTGCGTGTGTGCACACACATATAGAGAGTGAGAGGGAGGGACAGAGGGAGGGGGGGAGGGGGGAGAGTATTTAAGGAATTTTCAGGAATGGATCACCCAGTTATGCAGGCGGCAAGTGCAGACTCATCAGGGGAGTGCAGCAGGCTTGAGAGTGACACCAGCGAGACAGCAGAATAGGATGTCCCAGCCCTCATTTCCCTCCAGAAACCACAGTTTGACAGAGGACCAGAAGCTTGTTTCCATCCTCCAGAGGAACACAGAACTGCGAGAAGCTGCAAAGAAGTGCACGAGGAGAGCAATTTCTCCTTAGCCACGTCAGCCCTCCCCTGAGCCGACTCAGCTCAGCATGAGCGGGATGGCCGTGCCTGTGATTCTCCCTTGGGTGGGGAGATAGAATGGAGTGTGCCTCAGAGGTTCTGGACTTCCAGTGCACTGCTCAAGGCGCCAGTGTTCTCCTTGCCTCAGAAAGAGAGCTGAGGGAACCAGGGTGGTTTGGACACCTGGGTGCAGTTAAGGAGCAAGGAGAAGGGCCAGGGGTTTGGTGAGCCTGGTACAGCTCTGTGAGTATAAGAGAAGGTGCAGAACCTGAAGCTTCTCCACAAGGAAGAAGGAAGAGGCATGGACCATGCCTCCAGCATCCTGGCTCACAGCTGTGCAGCAGTCAAACAGCAGAGAAAGAGGAAATTGCGGGTTTCTGGAGGGCGGGTGTAGAAACCAATAAGTCCTGTATTCTGGAACCTACACACACAGGCCCAGGGAAGACACATCCACAGAAGAAGTCTGAGAGGCTCCCAGAATCTCTAGTCAGACTGATTGGTGTAGGTCTTTTCTTTTCAAAGTCAGTCTGCAAAGTCGGGGAGAGGTGGCTATTCTTCCAATAAAGACACCAACGCAAAGTTACAAAGAACACAAAGATTCCAGGAAACATGACAGAATCAGATGAAGAAAGTAAGCTCCAGTAACCGATCCTAAAGAAATGGAGATCTACAAATTGCCTGACAAAGAATTCAAAATAATCATATTTAAGCAGCTCAGTGAATAATGAGAGAACACAGAGAGAAAAGTAAATGAAATCAGGAAAGCACCACATGAACAACACAAAAAGTTCAACAAAGCTAGAGACTTTTTTTTATGTTAAATTTTGGAGCTGAAGAATACAAACCTATTGCAAACATTACTACAGGGAGTTCAGCAGCATACTTGATAAAGCTGAAGAATCATGTGTTCAAAGAAGTCCTTTGAAACTATCCAGTCAGAGGTCCAAAGAGAAGAAAGTGAAGAAAGTGAAGGACTTATGGCATACCCTCAAGCAAATCAATCTATCCACAATGGTAGTCACAAAAGGAGGAGAGAGACAAAGAGGCAGGAGGCTCATTTAAAGTAATAATGGCCCCAAACTTCCCAAATCTGCGGAGGGAAATGGACATACAGATTCCCAAAAGCCCTTAAACAAGATGAGTCAAGAGTGGGATGGATCTACATGGAGACCCACTGTAGCCAAACATTCAAAATTAAAAGACAGACTTTTGAAATTAGCAAGAGAAAGGCAACTTATCACATACAATGGGGCCCCCATAAGACTCTCTTGAGTAGATTTCTTAGAAGAAACCTGGCAAGCCGGAGGTAGTGGAATGACATATTTAAAGTGTTGGAAAAAAACACACAAAAACTACCAACCAAGAATACTGTGCCTGGAAAAAGTATTCTTCAAAACCTAAGGAGAGACACACAGGAATGGCAGTGAAGTAGAAGGATGTGGAATGCATCCCTCTCCACAGATGCATCAGGAATACCCAAAAAGATGCAATAATTCCCACAGAGAACCAGCTGAACACCAGCAAATGACCTCAGACGCCAGAAAGGACTGCAAAGATCCCAATATAACTGGGTAGGACAGAGGGGGAAAAAAAAAAGGAGAAAGAGGAGGAGAAGAAAGGAAAGGGACGGGTCCCACACCCTAGGCCGGGGGGATCTGAAACAGAGGGGACATTGCTGAATTCAGGGAAACAGCCCTTATCTGATGTGGAAACCCCTTCTCCAATGGGGAATTTCCTTGGGTCAGAAGGGAGGCATTTGGGACTGTTCAAAGAGGGTGAAGCGGCTGAGCTGTGGCAGATGGGGAAGAGTGAAAAACACAAAAAGGGTCCGCACCACAGCTCAGCGTGCCCGGACTGAGACATCGATTCACAGCTGAACAGGGGGGCTGGGAGCTGGAGTGTGGGAACCAGAGAACTGGTTCAGGGTGAGAAACATTGTTGGCAGTGGGGAGACGGACTGAGAGGACAGGAGGGAAGGTATCCTCAGCAGAGAGTGCCTACCACAGAAAGCTGTGTGGCCATAATGGTGGCTGGATACTGCTGACTCACAAGCAGCGGGTAGGAGCCATGGGTGTAGCCTTTCTCTCAGCACCTGCAACAGACAGAGGAAGGACCCCTGTGGGCCTAGCTAATGCACTCAGGGATAACAAAGGCCCCCAGGCGGAGCTGGCCTAGAGTGCCTGCAGCTGAAAGCCAAAAGCCCACAGAGTGGCCCAGCTCTGAAGACATCCTGTTTACACCTGAGCCACCAGCGTCCCTCTGCAACAGGCACTGCCCAGCCGACTGAACCTCTGTGACCAGACAGGGTGCCTGGTGGAGTCACAGCAGGGGGCAGGAGCCATGGTTGGAGTTGCTCTCTCAGCCTGAGCTGCCCGAGCCGCTGTGACCCAGGCAGGGCGCCACTGCTCACTCACTCCCAGGGGAAGGAGCCACTATTGTACCCTCTCTCTCCCCACACACCAGCACTTACAGACGAACACTAAAGGAAGCTCTGCTGGTCGCAGAATAATACAAAAAGCCCAAGGCACGTAGAAGGACACCTACAGTGGAGACCTGAAGGAAACAGAAATATTGGTATTGATTCTATTGATCTGGTCCATTCTGGGGTCAGTTCTAGCTTGTTTCTGTTGTTTTAAATTACAATCTTAGTCCTAAGGGATCTACACGTTTTATAACATATTTTTTACTTTATTTTTTACTCTATTTTTATTTTTAGCCTTTTTATATATTGCTATTTCTAGCTAAGTTTTTTGTAGTGCTGACTGTATCTCTCCTAACTTCTTTTCACCTCTATCTTTTATACATTTCTATTTCTTTCCTTTTCTTTTCATATTTCGTCACACTACGCTCTTCTGTTGCCCTGCCTTCTATCCTTTTTTAGTTTATTTTATCTTAATATACCTATAAGCAATATTTTCAGTCTGCTCTGTTTCCTTGCTTGATTCTCCAGATGACACACTGCTTTGGTATTTATTATTAGGTTTTTGTCTTTATCTTAGTTCTAAGTGTAATTGTCTGATTTCATTCTGAGAATCTTCAGTCCATCTGGTGATAGTCTAGCTCTTTATTATATTTGATCCTAGCTTTCAATAGCTCCCTGGATTTGTGTTTTTGTGTGTGTGATATTATTTTTTGTTTGTTTGTTTGTGTTTGTTTTTGTTTTGTTCTGTTTTGGTTTTGAATTTCTGCTGGTTTTCTCTTTGAATGTCTGATAGCATACTGGGGTTCTTCAGTCAAGTCTTTCTAGTGCCTTATGTTATACTGGATTCAGTATTTGTGTGTCTTATACATGTATGCGTTTCCTTGACTTGGTATTTGTTTGACTCAACACTCTGCCATTAGTCTGGGGCTTGGACAGTCTTTTTTAAACCCCTTTATTGCCGGGACAAGCAACCTCTGAAGTTTGGACTACTATGAGAAAACAAAGAAACACCATGCAAGCAAAGGAGCAGGGAAAAACCCACAAGACCAAATAAATGAAGAGGAAATAGGAAAATTGAGTGAAAAAGAATTCAGAGTAATCATAGTAAAGATGATACAAAATCTTGATAACAAAATACAGAAAATACAAGAAACAGTAAGGACTCAGAAGAACTAAAGAGCATACAAACAGTAATGGACAACAAAATAACTGAAATTAAAAATACACTAGATGGTATAAACAGCAGAATGACTGAGGCAGAAGAACGAATAAGTAAGTTGGAAGATAGAATAGGGGAAATAACTGCCACAGAGCAGGAAAAACAATAAAGAATAAAAAGAATGGAAGACAGTCTCAGAGACCTTGGTGACAGCATTAAGCACACCAACATTCGAATCATAGGCATCCCAGAAGAAGAAGGAAAAAAGAAAGGGTCTGAGAAAATATTTGAAGAGGTTATAGCGGAAAACTTCCCCAACATGGGAAAGGAAATAATTAACCAAGTCCAAGAAGCACAGAGAGTCCCATACAGAATAAACCCAAGGAGAAATACACCAAGGCACATATTAATCAAACTAACGACAATTAAACACAAAGAAAAAATATTAAAAGCAGCAAGAGAAAAGCAACAAATAACATATAAGGGAAAACCCATAAGAATAACAGCTGATCTTCCTGCAGAAACTCTGCAGGCCAGAAGGGAATGGCAGGATATTCTGAAAGTCCTGAAAGAGAAACACCTACAGCCAAGAATACTCTACCCAGCAAGAATCTCATCCAGATTTGACAGAGAAATCAAAAGCTTTACAGACAAGAAAAAGCTAAGAGAATTCAGCACCACCAAACCAGCTTTACAACAGTTCCTAAAGGAACTTTTCTAAGTAGGAAACACAAGAGAAGTAAAACACCTACAAAAAAATTCCAAAACAATTAAGAAAATGGTAATAGGAACACAGATGTCAATGATCACCTTAAATGTAAATGGATTAAATGCTCCAACCAAAAGACACAGACTGGTTGAATGGATACAAAAACAAGACCCTTACCTATGCTGCCTACAAGAAACCCACTTCAGACCAAGGGATACATATAGACAGAAAGTAAAGAGATGGAAAAAGATATTCCATGCAAATGGAAGTCAAAAGAAAGCTGGAGTAGCAATACTCATAACAGACAAATTAGACTTCAAAAGAAAGACTATTACAAGAGACAAGGAAGGACACTACATAATGATCAAGGGATCCATCCAAGAAGAACATATAACAATTGTAAATATCTATGCACCCAACATAGGAGCACCACAATACATAAGGCAAATGCTAACAGCCATAAAAGGGGAAATCAACAGTAACACAATAATAGTAGGAGACTATAACACCCCATTTAAATCAATGGACAGAGCATCCAAACAGAAAATAAACAAGCTTTAAATGACACATTAGACCATCTTGACTTAATTGATATTTATAGGACATTCCATCCAAAAACAAAAGAATACACTTTCTTCTCAAGTGCACATGGAACATCTTCCAGGATAGATCACATCTTGGGTCACAAATCAAGCCTTGGTAAATTCAAGAAAACTGAAATCATGTCAAACATCTTCTTTGACCACAATGCCATGAGACTGGATATCAATTACAGGAAAAAAAAACTATAAAAAATACAAAAACATGGAGGCTAAACAATATACTATTAAACAACCAAGAAATCACTAAAGAAATCAAAGAGGAAATCAAAAAATATCTAGAAACAAACGACAATGAAAACACAACAACCCAAAACCTATGGGACGCAGCAAAAGTAGTTCTAAGAGGGAAGTTTATAACAATACAGTCCTACCTTAAGAAACAAGAAAATATCGAATAAACAACCTAACATTACACCTAAAATAATTAGAGAAACAAAAACAAAGAAAACCCAAAGTGAGCAGAAGGAAAGAAATCATAAAGATCAGAGCAGAAATAAATGAAAAAGAAAGGAAGGAAACAATAGCAAAGATCAATAAAACTAAAAGCTGGTTCTTTGAGACGATAAACAAAATTGATAAACCATTAGCCAGACTCATCAGGAAAAAAAGGGAGAAGACGCAAATCAACAGAATTAGAAATGAAAAAGGAGAAGTAACGCCTGACACCACAGAAATACAAAAGATCATGAGAGACTACTACAAGCAACTATATGCCAATAAATTGGATAACCTAGAAGAAATGGATAAATTCTTAGAAAAATACAATTTTCCAAGACTGAACCAGGAAGAAATAGAAAATATGAGCAGACCAATCACAAGTATGGAAATTGAGACTGTGATTAAAAATCTCCCAACAAACAAAAGCCCAGGGCCAGATGGCTTCACAGGCAAATTCTATCAAACATTTTGAGAAGAGCTGACACCTATCCTTCTCAAACACTTCCAAAATATAGCAGAAGGAGGAAGAATCTCAAACTCATTCTACAAGGCCACCATCACCCTGATACCAAAACCAGGTAAAGATGTCACACAAAAAAAGAAAATTACAGACCAATATCACTGATGAATATAGATGCAAAATTCCTCAACAAAATACTAGCTAACAGAATCCAACAGCACATTAAAAAAATCAAACACCATGATCAAGTGGGGTTTATCCCTGGGATGCAAGGATTCTTCAATATACGCAAATCAATCACCATGATACATCATATCAACAAATTGAAGGATAAAAACCATATGATAATCTCAATAGATGCAGAAAAAGCTTTTGACAAGGTTCAACATCCATTTATGATCAAAACTCTCCAGAAAATGGGCACAGAAGGAAACTACCTCAACATAATAAAAGCCATATATGAGAAACGAAAAGCCAGCATCATTCTAAATGGTGAAAAGCTGAAAGCATTCCCTCTAAGAACAGAAACAAGACAAGGGTGTCCATTCTCACCATTATTATTCAACATAGTGTTGGAAGTTTTAGCCACAGCAATCAGAGAAGAAAATGAAATCAAGGGAATCCAAATTGGAAAAGAAGTAAAATTCTCACTCTTTGCAGATGACATGATATTATACATAGACAACCCTAAAGAGTCTACCAGAGAACTGCTAGCACTAATTGATGAATTTAGTAAAGTAGCAGGATACAAAATTAATGTGCAGAAATCTCTTGCATTCCTATACACTAACAACAAAAGAGCAGAAAGAGAAATTAAGGAAACTCTTCCATTTACCAATGCAACAAAAAGAATAAAATACCTAGGAATAAACCTGCCTAAGGAGGCAAAAGACCTGTATGAAGAAAACTATGAGACACTGATGAAAGAAATCAAAGACGACACAAACAGATGGAGGGACATACCATGTTCTTGGATTGGAAGAATCAATATTGTGAAAATGACTATACTACCCAAAGCAATTTACAGATTCAACGCAATCTCTATCAAATTACCAACGGAATTTTTCACAGAACTAGAACAAGAAATCTTACGATTTGTATGGAAACGCAAAAGGCCCTGAATAGCCAAAGCAATCTTGAGAAGGAAAGACGGAGTTGGTGGAATTAGGCTTCCTGACTTCAAACTATACTACAAGGCCACAGTGATCAAGACAGTAGGGTACTCGCACAAAAATAGAAAGGAAGATCAATGGAACAGAGTAGAGAACTCAGAGGTAAACCCAAGCACATATGGGCAGCTTTTCTTTGACAAAGGAGACAAGAATATACAATGGAAAAAAGACAGCCTCTTCAATAAGGGGTGCTGCGAAAATTGGACAGCAACATGTAAAAGAATGAAATTAGAACACTTGCTAACACCATACACAAAAATAAACTCAAAATGCATTAAAGACCTAAACCTAAATGTAAGGCCAGACACTATACAACTCCTAGAGGAAAACAGAGGCAGAACACTCTATGACGTACATCAAAGCAAGATCCTTTTTGACCCACCTCCTAGAATCATGGAAATGAAATCAAGAATAAACAAATGGGACCTGATGAAACAAAAACTTTTGCACAGCAAAAGAAACCATAAACAAGACTAGAAGGCAACCCTCAAAATGTGAGAAAATACGTGCCAATGAAGCAATGGACAAAGGATTAATCTCCAAAATATACAAGCAGCTCATGTAGCTTAATAACAAAAAAGCAAATAACCCAATCCACAAATGGGCAGAAGACCTAAATAGACATTTCTGCAAAGAAGACATACAGATGGCCAACAAACACATGAAAAGATGCTCAACATCACTAATCATTAGAGAAATGCAAGTCAAAGCCACAATGAGGTATCACCTCACACTGGTCAGAATAGCCATCATCAAAAAATCTGGAAACAATAAATGTTGGAGAGGGTGTGGAGAAAAGGGAACTCTCCTGCACTGTTGGTGGGAATGCAGGTTGGTACAGCCACTATGGAGAACAGTTTGGAGGTTCCTTAAAAAACTAAAAATAGAACTACCATATGATCCAGTAATCCCACTACTGGGCATATACCCTGAGAAAACCATGATCCAAAAAGAAACATGTACCATGTTTATTGCAGCACTATTTACAATAGCCAGGACATAGAAGCAACCTAAATGCCCATCAACAAATGAATGGATAAAGAAGATGTGGCATATATATACAATGGAATATTGTATAGGAATAAAATGGAGCTATATGTAATGAGGTGGATAAACCTAGAGTCATACAGAATGAAGTAAGCCAGAGAGAGAAAAACAAATATTGTATACTAACTCATATATACAGAATCTAAAAAAGAAAGAAAAATGGTACTGATGAACGAGTGACAGGGCAAGAATAAGGATGCAGATGCAGAGAATGGACCAGAGGACACGGGGCTGGGGTGGCAGGGGGCGAAGGGGAAGCTGGGACGAAGTGAGAGAGTAGCATAGACATGTATATACTACCAACTGGAAAATAGATAGCTAGTGGGAAGTTACTGTATAACAAAGGGAGATCAACTCGATGACGGGTGATGCCTTGGAGGGCCGGGATGGGGAGGATGGGGGGGAGTCTCGGGTGGGAGGGGATATGGGGATATGTGTTTAAATACAGTTTATTCAGTTTGGTGTACCCCATAAGCTGGTACAAGAGTGTAAAGCAATTATATTCCAATAAAGAGCTTAAAAAAAAGTTTCTCCCTGGGAATTTGGTGACTTGACAAGATTTAGGGTAGAAATTTTGTAGCATGTTTAGGATTTTTTAGTCATTATTGGAATATCTTAATTTCATTGCTACGTTGGACCAAATGGATAGTCATGATTTGAAGTAAGACATAAAGAACAAACTTTTGGCTTTGAGCACAGCAAACAAAACAAAACAAAAACCTAAGGAGAGATATAGACTCCTGGACAAACAAAAGCTGAGGGGGTTTATCACCTCTAGACATGCTTTACAAGAAATGCCAAAGGGAGCTCTTAAAGTTGAAATACAAGGATGCTAAGCAGTAACATGAGACCACATGAAAGGAAGAAACTCAATGGTAAAGGTAAATATATAGACAAAGACAGTATACTGGAACACTGTAATGGTGGTGTGTCATTCACAATCCTAGTCTAAAAACTAAAAATACAAAAGAATGAAGAGTAACTATAACTATAAATATTTGTTAATAGATATGTAATATAAAAAGATTTAAATTGTGATATTAAAAAGTGTGTGGGGGGAGAAGTAAAAGTGTAGAGTTTTTGTATGTGATTGAAGTTTAGTTTATATAAGCTCAAAGTAGACTGTTATAAATGTTAGATGTTTTACATAAGCCTCATGGTAGCTGCAAAGAAAATACCTGTAAAAGATACACAAAAGAAAAAGAAACAGAAATCAAAGCATATCACTACAAAAATAATCAACAAATCACAAGGGAAGAGAGCAAGAAAGGAGAAACAGGACAAGAAACTACAAGACAGAAAACAATGAGGAAAATGACAACAGTAAGTCCTCACCTCTCAATAATTACTTTCAATACAAACGGATTAAACCCCCCAGTTAAAAGACAGTGTGGCTGAATGGATAAAACTAGTACCCAACCATGTGCTGTCCACAAGAGACTCACTTTAGATTCCACACACATAGGCTGAAAAGGAAGAGATGGAAAACGATACTTTATGCAAATGGTAACCAAAAGACAGTAGGAGTGGATGTACTTGTATCAAACAAAATAGAGTTTAAATAAAAAACTGTCTTTAGAGACAAAAGAGGTTATTATATAATGATAAAAGGGTCAGTCCATCAGGAAGATATAGCAATTATAAGTATATATGCACCCAATATCACAGCACATACATATATATAAGAGAAAATATTGGAAATAGAGATAGAGATGTAGAGAACAAACATAAGGATAGCAAGGGAAAGGCGGGGGTGGTGGGTGGTGGGATGAATTGGGAGACTGGGATTGACATATATACACTAGTAATACTATGTGTAAAATAGACAACTAATGAGACCCTACTGTAGAGCACAGGGAATGCTCTGTGGTGACCTAAATGGCACGGAAATCCAAAAAAGTTGGGATGTATGTATGTGTATAGCCGATTCACTTTGCTGTATAGTAGGAACACAACATTGTAAAGCAACTATACTCCAATAAAAATTAAATAATAAGAATAAAAAAAAAACCACTGATGGAGATGGTCTGGGAGTGAATTCCCTCTTTCTCAGGGAATCTCAGTCTATTTTATCTTAAAGCCTTGAAATGATTGGATGAGGCCCACCTACATGACAAGGATAATCTGCTTTATTCAAAGTGTACCAATTTAAATGTTAATCTCATTGAAAAAAATACCTTCACAGCAGCATTCAGACTGCTGTTTGACGAGTCTAGGTACTGTGGCCTATGCAAGATGACACAAAAAATTAGCAAGCACACCAAACAAGGTAATTCCTCATTTCCAGGGATTAGGAAATGAATATATCTTTAAAGCCATTTTTGTTTATTTAAAAGTTTAAAATTTAAAAATTTGCATTGATTTAGAACATTATATGTTTCACGTGTATGATGTCACAGTTACACATCTGTATACTCCACAGCGTGTTCACCAGGAACAATTTAGTTTCCATCCATCACCATACAGTGATCCCCTTTCTCCATTTCACCTTCCTCACTGCCCCTTCCCCTCTGGTAACCACGACTCTGATCTCTGTATCTATGTGTTTGGTGATGGGTTTGGTTTGTTCATTCATTTTACTTCTTTGCTTGTGTGTTTCTTATATTCCAGATATGAGTGAAATCATACAGTATTAGTCTTTCTCCATCTGACTTATTTCACTTCATACCCTCAAGATTCATCCATGTTATCACAAATGGGAATATTTTCATCTTTTTTTATGTATGAGTACCATTCCTTTCTGTGTGTGTGTGTGTGTGTGTGTGTGTGTGTGTGTGTATAACATCTTCTTTATCCTTTCGGCTGTTGATGGGCACTTTGTTTCTATATCTTGGCAATTGTGAATAAAGCCACAATGAACAAAAGGATGCATATATCTCCAAATTAGTGTTTTTGTAGTTTTTGGATAAATACCTAGAAGTGGGATAGCTGGATCAAATAGTAGTTCTAGTCTTAATTTTTTGAGAAATCTATACTTTTTTCCATAGTGGTTGACCACTTTACATTCCCACCAACAGTGTATGAGGGTTTGCTTTTCTCCACGGCCTCAGTTTCAGTGTGGGCAGCGTACCTAACCCTGTGGGATTCCCAGTGTGCCCCCAGGTGGGAGGGATGTTTATGAAGCTCTTACTGTGTGCAAGTCATTAACTGGAATGTTTCATTCAATGCTTACCTAATCCTTATGATTGCTAGAAGTGCCTACATACTGGTTTGTCCTAGGTCATAGAGAATAAGTGGTATATGTAGTTAGCTGTTATTGTATGGAATCGAGAAAAAACAGATCTTTATGGTACTAGTGTCCATTTCCAAACTAGTAGTTGAGATGTTCTGGTGTTGATCTAAACAATTGATAATCCTCTGGTGTCAGTTTAGAAAAATAAAATAACGGTGAGGAAACTAACAGCCTTTGAAGTTGAAGGCCAACACTTCTAAAGTAAACCTAACTCTTTAGAAAGGGCCCTACCCTTGCCTTCAGGCTGTCACTTTTCACTTCCCCAAGCCTGAAAATCAGACATGGAAAGTGACAAATAACCATGATAGTAGGAGGCCTCTGTACAACATGGAGTGCTTCCGTGAAGGGAGGGGACGTGGTGGACAGTGAGTCGCTGGGGCCTTTGGGCAGCCAGGCGTGGTGCTGGGCAGGGAGAAGCCTCCCGTCACGGCCCTGGGTGGTGTGGAGTCCCCTTTACAGGGAGTCAGGAGATAGGACACTTGGCACTGCCAATGTGATTTAAACATTGTCACCTATAGCAGGACGATTAATCTTCACAGCAATCCTATGACCATTTTCCCCATTTTACAGTTGAGGGGATACAGTAGATGCAGGATTTGGCTCTAGGTCATGCAGGAAGGTGGCAGAGCCAGGACACTCTGGTTCCAGATGTTTCTCTTAAAAGATTTCAAACAGAAAAGTTGAGAGGATAGTAGAGTGGACACCCATATGTCCTAGGAACTCGGTCCAACAGTTATGAGTATGTTACTCTAGTAATGGGTTCCTTTTCTGCGTATATTTTGCAGAACCATGCTAATGTTGCAGACCTCCTGACACTTCATCCCCACATGAGTCACACACTCACCCTAAAGAGATTTGACGTTAGTCTCTCCTATCCAGTAACTAATATCATCCATACTCAACCTTCCCCATTGTCTCAGAATCTCTTAAGGATGTATCTTTCACACAAGTGCCCCCTCACATTTCAACTTCACAATTGTTTTTTTCCGAATGAGTTTGGTATTTAAAGCCACCAGAGGAGATGTCTTTTCTCATGGTGTGTCCATGTTATACTAGACGCTGGTCAGCTAAAGCTGGCAGGCCAATCTGGCCACGCTCATCGGGTCATATATTGTCTCTGACTACTTTCATGCTGCTAAAGCAGATCTGAGCAGTACCAACAGAGACCATTTCAACCTGAAAAGCTGAAAATATTTCCTCTCTGGCCCTGTCCATAATGGTTGTCCACCCAAGCTATACTCTCACTTCTCTTGACCTACATTTTGAACTATTAGATTTCTGAGATGGTATACCATATAGACAGTCTGCACAAATGGACATTTATAAAGAACTTTATCTATTGACATTCATTAATTACCATCCATTCTTTTATTTTACTGGGACCATAGAAGAAACCCGAAAGGCTTCACAGAATGAGTAGCCATTTCACACTGATATTTGGATACTAGTAGGAATCTTTGATTTTTTTCTTGAGGAGATATTTTTGATAGTGTAGACTTTTTGACCTAATCAGGATAGCTAAGCCGGGACAGTGGGTAGAACTGTGAGCTGAATTTCCATTGTTCAACTTTTTTCTCAAACACATACTCTCCATGAGGCCCCTCGGCATCTGAGGGCAAAAGGGCCAAGTACACGGGGGTCTCTGCTCCTTCTTCTGGGCTTTTTAAGCCTCTGGGTCTCCCCATGTCAGTTCTCACCCACCCTGGGCAGCAGGCATTCAGGAGGATCCTGTCCTCTCCTCTCTGCTCACTCAGTTTCCTGGCTTGGATTCTGGACAGGACTGTGACGCTGAGTTTTGAGACCCCATATACCAGGCCACCGCTGGTATATGGATCAGGCCAGCCCTCCTTCCTGTGCACCCCGTCCTTTGTGTCTTCCACAAACTTGTTCATGAGCCCCACCAGCTCCTCCTCTGTGATGGTCTCACTTCGAAACTTCTGCTGCAGTTCGGGGCTGCAGTTTTCAAGAGCTTTGAAGCCCCATCCGCTAGACACATTCACCACTCTGCCTACAACACAACACACACCATGACCTAGAAAGCTGAGCACAAGCAGGATGAATACCCAGTTCCCTGGGATGCTGACCCCAAATTTCCACTGGAGACCAATTACCAGCTTCCTATGAGATGAAATAAGAGAGCATCTATGAGAGAAGGACAGGAAACAGTCTTATAGCCTGTCCTAGCCATGAGATCTAGGTTGATAGCAGAGAAAGAAGTGTCCTAATGGGGAGGGCAGTGCCCAGATATCCATAAGAAAATGAAAAAGGGGTATTGACTAAAGTACTCAGGGAATGGGAGGAGTCCTCAGGAGTAGTCAGCATCTTTTCCTCAAAGACATCCTTTGGGACCACCTGAGGATCTTAGGTCACTTGGGCAGGACTCTATGACAGGTGTCTGTTGACCAACAAAGAGCTGATGGGTTTGTGGATGGCAGTTTCAAGGTGACCAGACAGCAGCAGGGTTGGAAGGCTTGGATGAAGGAAGTGGAAATCAAATCCATTCACTGGGCTGAAGTGCATGCTGTTTTCTCTGGGTTTGGGTTTTTATCAGGTCGAAAGTAGTGACTCAAATCCCGGCTATTTGATGACAGAGAGGGGTAGTGTAAAATGGGCTGTTTAAGGGATGCCCACATAAGCATGACACTATAGGAGTCAAGTGGGAAGTTAGGAGGAATTAAAATAGGATGACTTAATGCCCATCAGAAGAAGCACTTCGTGGACTGGAAAGGCATTCACCTGCAAGTGAATACTGAGGTGTGCTTAGTTGAAGTGGATCCTTGGGTCCATGAGATGAGTGGAAATAAGGCCCTGCAGTAATGCACGGGTGGGATAATTGTTATATGTGATTCTGCGTTCATCTCAGACACAGGATACCACAACTTGTTTTATCTGCCAGCAAAAGAGGCAAAGAATGAATGCAGATGGGTATGAAACAGAGGACTTGAGGACAAAGCCCAGGACAGAGCTGGCAAAACGGGTTGCACGTCGTAGCCCTGGGAAGGCACAGAGGGTCCTGAGGAGAGGAGAGGCTGTCTCTGGGCCTGGCTCTGCATTCCCAGCAGTAGATCCCTGTGTCCAGGTTACATCACGGGACTGGAACAGAAGACACTGCCCCGATTTGGACTGACAAGATACATTCCTCAGGCTAAGGAACACAGCCATCCTCAGAGTAGTGGTCTGATACAGAAGTGGGACAGGAAATGAAACACTGGTTTTCTCAAACCTGATGAGAAAAAGGTATGGACGTTGGCTTACACACATTCGTGAGCATGTGCTCACAGTCAACATGATGGGGGCCTTGGAAGAGTCCCCACTGGATGGATTCCTCTCTCCTCCGGGGGATCTGGGAAGAGGGCCTGGGAGGATGCTGAGATGACTACAAATTTTCCCCACGGCCCTTCTCCCTTCCTTTCTATGACCTGACCGTGGTCCTGGGACCAGGGCTGCTGCTCCCGATACAGAAGGCAGGGCATAATCTTTAAGCTACTCGACTATAGATTTAACCTTTATGTCAGAATTCCTAAGGGCCTGATGGAGTGGATTGTCTTCAACCCATTTGGCCAATGTGGAGCGACAGCAAATGCAGCTGTATGTCGAGTTAGTGGTCGAGAGAGCCCATGAATTCTGGGCTGGGTAACCCCACCTATGTGATGGGAGTGGACTCAGGGGAGGCACTTGTTAGACCAGCATTGTTGTGGGCAATCAGGATGAGCTCATTGGTGGACCTTAACATCCTTCTGAAAGGGGAGATAGTTTGAGTAAATGTTACTGACCAACGGGGAGCAGGGGGAATGGAAATGCAGGTAAAGGATGATTAAATGGGTTATGCAGCAAGAGAAATCAATACTACACTGGTGCCCGGAGGAGCTGAGGGCAGGAGGTGTTATCCTCTCTTAGCTCAAATATCCCAGATGCCTGATAGGGTGAAGCCACATGCTGGCAAGACCTCTCCTGCTTTGGGACCTGACAAGGTTGAGCAGAAGCTCTGGCATCGCTGTGGGATATGATTATACGACACGCTGATGAAGTGAACCAATCTCTTAGGACTGAGTGGGTCTAGCCATGTGCCTGCATCTCTTGAGTCTTAGTTTTCAGGTCACAGTAAAGAGGTCCTGTGATATTGTGTCACACTGGCCCGGTTGGCAATATTCAACTATCATATGTAAAGGAGTCACAGGAAGGTACTGATATTGATGATCTAGCATCATTGATGATTTAGTTACAGTCCCCACAGGAAGTAATACTGATGGAAAGTGACTAGCTGATGAAGAACTGGTATAGCTAACAATCACCTAAATTCCATGCTGTAATAACTAAACAAGGATAAGTTATTCCTGAGCTGGTTCTAATTCTCTGGCGGCCCACGTAAGCAAACCAAAATCTAAGTCTGTAAAGGCTTCAAGGTGACAAAATCAGAACCTAAGGACCACCTGTGACAAACAGCCACCCGGGCCAGAAGCTGCAGACAATCCACAATTCCTTACTTTGCTTCAGCCTTTTCTCCGCAATAGTCTCTTCCCGAGTACCTGTGGGTGGAGCCATCCTCACCACTTCCGGTTTGGTGGTTCCCCTTTCAAATAGATTTTTCTCTCAAATGATCTTTAAAATTTTATGTATTTCTTGTGGCATATATATACAATGGAATATTACTCAGCTATAAAAAGGAATGAGATGGAGCTATATGTAATGAGGTGGATAGACCTAGAGTCTGTCATACAGAGTGAAGTAAGTCAGAAAGAGAAAGACAAATATTGTATGCTAATTCATATATACGGAATCTAAAAATGGTACTGATGAACTCAGTGACAAGACAAGAACAAGGACACAGATGCAGAGAATGGACTGGAGAACTCGAGGTTTGGGGGGGCGGGGGGTGAAGGGGAAGCTGAGACGAAGTGAGAGAGTAGCATAGACATATATATACTACCAACTGTAAAATAGATAGCCAGTGGGAAGTTGCTGTGTAACAAAGGGAGTTCAGCTCCAGGATGGATGATGCCTTAGAGGACTGGGACGGGGAGGGTGGTGGGGAGTCGAGGGAGGGAGGGAATACGGGGATATGTGTATAAAAACAGATGACTGAACTTGGTGTACTTCAAAGAAAAATAATAAATAAATTAATTAAAAAAATTTTATGTATCTGAGTTTCTCTCTTAACAATACAAAATAGTCTGCACAGACCATTTTATGTTAAATAAGGTACAAAGAGCAGTTGATCGAGGGGAGAATCAAATTAGTACAAACACATGAAAAAGGAAGTGGTGGTTTTGTAGACTGGATTATCTGTTCCTCTAAATCTACCCTCCCCCATACTGATCCTCCCAATGTTAGGCATATTTCTGATACTCTTTCTGTATCTGTTAAATACAGTTTGTACTACATGTACATGCTCAAGGATTCTTTGATGGAAGGGAGTCTTAGTGAAAGTCCAGAGGGGGCTCTCTATAAGTAAAGGACTGAGCTTGGCCGAAGGAATTTTCTGCCCTTTTCTAGGCCATCTGCGAGGTCTTAGTACACCCTGAGAATGTCCTGCCTGAGAAGACCGTCCTTGTTTACTCGATGTTCCAGGGTCAGGTGACATAATCCATGTTCTCTCATGATGAAGGTGGGGGCCTTGGCTCCCTGGTATCAGCTGGACTTTGGAGGGGCTGGAGAGAGAGGTCAGCCAAGAGGGCAGTGAGCCAGGCCTGAGTGACCATCCTGGCCGAGGAACACTGGACATCAAGGCTGAGGTGAGCTCCCTGGTGGCAGTGCTCCACGTGTCTGCCACAGGTTGTGTGGGGAAGACATGCCTGCTGCCCCCAGGATCAGCTGGGACAGGACAAGTGGCTGCTGCACGCCTGGTCTTCCTAGAGCCTGTGCCACGAGACCTTTACCACTGCTGCACTCAGTCCCTCTCCATCTGCTACATTCATGGTCATTTGAAGATACCAGCTTTTTGCCAAGTTCTGGGTCCTTCTAGTGAATTATTGAACCTGAGGTTAGTCTGGGGACGTCCTGAACTTGTAAAGACCAAAGGGGGTATATTTGGTTTGGCATCTACAAACCAATATATGTAACACACTATATCAGTAGGGTAAGAAGGAAAACCCACGTAACCAGATGCAGAAGAAACTTCAAGGGTCTAATGAACTGCTGATAATGTGAGCTCCACAAACCTGAATCAGGTCACTCTGAGTGGGGGACGGAGGAGAGAAAGTGTGGGAAGGCCTCCTAAGGGAACCCCACCTGTGATGCGCATGGAGCAAGTCACTGGCCTCTTGGAGGAGACCTTTGAGCTAAGATGGGAAAGAGAAGAAAGAGCCAGATATGCAAAGAGCAGCTGGACAGAGAGCACCAATGACCTGGGCAGTGTACTGAGGGCACCTGTCTGGGTAGAGACACAGATGGAGGCCAGTGTAGCTGAGCAGGAGAGGCAGGTGGGCCTGTAGATGAGACCAGAGGCAGGCAGGGCTGAGATGGTGTCAGAAACACCGCAGCTTGGGCTCCAATGAGACTCACCTTGGGGTTTTATGAGTGGCAGGAGCTCCGTGCACACATCTCGGGTACCAAAGAAGTTTGTTTTCAAGGTCACTTCTGCCTGAATGTGAAGTGGTGTGGGATCATCAGCTTTTAGGACAGAAGAAAAACAGGGTTAATAAAACCAGCCATAAGGTAAGCATGCTTACTTGATACAATTTTTTTTGGTGAAAGCTGTTGAAACCCAGGTAAGTCTGTGTTAGTGAACAGCATCGTGCCAGTGTGAAGTGTGGGGTTTGAAAATGTGGAGGAGTTGTGTAAGGTGGCACCATCAGGGGAGGTGGAGTGAAGGGAGCCCATGTGGGTCTTTGTGTACCTTTGTTCGCAATTGTTTGTTTGTTTCAAAATCAGTTAAAATTTCACCCTAGTGCTCCAAAGTTCAATCAGAGTGATCCTGCAAAAACCTGGACACCGTCCTTAACAGTCTGATCAAGGGTATTGCAAGGCCCTCTGGCTGAAAGGCCTGCAAATCTTGGAGGATTCTCCTCCCTCTGTGGCCTCCAGCCATAGCTCCTTCCCTAGGGAGCGAGTTCTAGTTCCGATACTGGAGGTTCAGGCAGTAGCCAGGACCTGCCCAGCCTGGCCGCCCCACAGCGGATTCACCCCTGAGCTCACGTCCACTTACGCTGGCAGATGCCCGCGTTGTTGACCAGCACGTCGAGGCCCCCGTACTCCTTGAGCAGGAAGTCGCGCAGGGCCCGGATGCTCTGCCGGTCGGTGATGTCCAGCGGGTGGAAGCGGGGGCTCAGGTCCTCGGCCTGCAGCTGCTGCACGGCCTTCCGACCCCGCTTCACGTCCCGAGCGGTGAGCACCACGTCCCCCTTGAACTGCCGGCACAGGTCACGCACGATGGCGAAGCCGATGCCCCTGTTGGCTCCGGTGACCAGCGCCACGCGGGTGGAGGACGACATGGCCGGGTGCGGGGCGCGTGGGGCCCGTGGAGCAGGATGGACCCGCCTGTGGGCCACCGGGGGTGGGTGGATGGCGATGTGGAGACCCGGCACCGGCAGAGAAGCCTAGAAGGTCTGTGTCCTAGGATCCAGTGCTGTGATTGGTGGAGAAGGAGGCCCTGCCCCTGTTCCCTCCCTCCCAGGAGGGGCCCCATGTTCCACAAGGTTACTAATGACCACTCCTGGCTCCGCCTCCGCCCCCTGGGGGCTGCATCCTCAACCAAACCAGGACAGAGTCCTCTTTTGATCCCACATGCGAGACACACAGTGGTTCGCAGAGGTGGAGAGGTGTGCTTCCTCCAAACGAAGCTGGTTGGTGAAGGGCCTTGAGGGGACAAAGGAGTCCTGGCAGAGGAACAAAAATCATTAGGCAGATCACCAAAAGGAGAAAAAGGAGTGGGGAGTCATTGTCTTGTGCTGGGGCCATCATCCCCTGCGGGATGGGAACGGTTGCTTTTTCCTAAGATGCAGTGAAATTACTTGGGTGACTGCTTCTAAGGACATAGCTCCCCTTGCTCTCTTAAGAGAAACTCAAGTCATGGAACCAGTGAAAACAGGTCCTATGATTACATTTTCAGTGTGGACAGGGTGGGCAGGGTACCTGACCCTGTGGGATTCAGTGTGTCCCACGCAGGAGGGATGTTTATGAAGCCCTTAACGTGGGCCAAAGCCACTGTTTGGAATGTTTTATTTAAAGGTTACGTATCCCTAGGTTCCTGAAAGTGCTTACATGTTGATTTGTCCTAGTTCATAGTAATAAGTGGTTTATCTATTTAGGTGTTATTTTTCGGAATGAAGGCTGCCAATATCGTTGTTATTCCAGTATGCATTTCCAAACTAGCAATGGAGATGCTATGCTGTTGATCTGGACATTGATGATCTGCTGTCATTAGAAAAATAAAATAACAGGGAGGAAACTAACAGTCTCTCTGAAGGTCTACCCTTGTGAAGTACACCTGACTCCTCAGAAAGGGCCCTACCCTTGTCTTCAGGGGCTGTCACTTTACACGCCCCCCAGCCTGAAAATCAGCCATGGAAAGTGACAAATAACCATGACAGTAGAAGCATCTGTAAGGCATGGAGTGCATCTGTGAAGGGAGGGAACGTTGTGGACCGTCCCTGGGGCCTTGGGGAAGCCAGGCGTGGCGCTGGGCAGTGGGAAGCCTCCCGTCACGGCCCTGGAAGATATGGAGCCCCTCTTACAGGGACTCATGATATAGGACACTTGGCACTTCCAATGTGATTGAAACATTGTCACGTTTATCTGGATAATTCATCTTCACAGGAATGGTAGGACTATTTTCCCTATTTTACAATTGAGGGGATACAGTAGATGCAGGATTTGGCTCAAGGTCATGCAGGAAGGGGGCAGAGCCAGGACTCTCTGGTTCCAGATATTTCTCTTAAAAGATTTCAAGGAGAAAAGTTGAGAAAATACTAGCGTGGACACCCATATGTCCTCAGAACTAGGTCCAACAGTTATGAATATTTTACTCTGGTGATGGTTTCCTCTTCTTCACATAGTTTGCAGAACCACCTGAATGTTGCAGACGTCCTGACACTTCATCCCCATATAAATCACACATTCACCATGAAGAGATTTGACAGTAATCTCTCCTATCCAATAACACACATGCATACTTAATTTCCCCCATCGTCTTATACTCTATTAAGGATGTATCTTTCATACAAGTGCCCCCTCACATTTCAACTTTATAATTGTTTTCTTCCCAGTGAATTTGGTGTTTAAAGACACATGATCAGATGTCTTTTCTTCATGGTGTGGTCCATGTTATAGTAGAGGCTGGTCAGCTAAAGCCAGCAGGCCAAACCTGGCCACGCTCATCGGCTCATATATCATCTCTGGCTACTTTCATGCTGCAAGAGCAGATCTGAGCAGTGTCCATAGAGACCATTTCAACCTGAAAAGCTGAAAATGTTTCCTATCTGGCCCTGTCCATGATGGTTGTTTCCACGATTAATAACTGTCACTTTTTTGACCTCCTGTTGGTGTATTAGATTTCTGAGCTTGTTCAGCATAGAAAGAGGCTGCAAAAATGGACATTTCTAAAGAAGCATTTATTCATCTGCTGATATTTATTCACTATTTTTCATCCATTCTTCTTTTACTTCCCTGGGGTCAGATAAATATCACAAAAGACTTCAACGAATGTGTAGCCATTGCAAAGTAATATTTCGATATCAGTAGGGATGTTTGATTTTTTACTTGAGGAGATGTCTTCGACACTGTAAGTTTTTTTTTGGTCTAATCGGGACAGGTAACAAAATCAGGCCTCTGGGTAGAGCTGAGAGTTGAATTTCCATTGTTCAACTTTCTCCTCATAAACATGATCTCTGAGAAGACCCTCAGCATCCGAGGGCAAAGCGACCAAGTACACGGGGGTCTGTGCTCCTTCTTCCAGACTTTTTAAGCCTCTGGGTCCCCCCATGTCAGTTCTCACCCACCCTGGGCAGCAGGCATTCAGGAGGATCCTGTCCCCTCCTCTCTCCTCACTCAGTTTCCTGGCTTGGATTCTGGACAGGACCATGACACTGAGTTTCAAGACCCCATATACCAGTCCATTGCTGGTATATGGATCAGGCCAGCCCTCCTTCCTGTGCACCCTGTCCTTTGTGTCTTCCACAAATTTCTTCATGAGCCCCACCAGCTCCTCCTCTGTGATGGTCTCACTTCGAAACTTCTGCTGCAGTTCGGGGCTGCAGTTTTCAAGAGCTTTGAAGCCCCATCCGCTAGACACATTCACCACTCTGCCTACAACACAACACATACCATGACCTAGAAAGCTGAGCACAAGCAGGATGAATACCCAGTTCCCTGGGATGCTGACCCCAAATTTCCACTGGAGACCAATTACCAGCTTCCTATGAGATGAATTAAGAGAGCATCTATGAGAGAAGGACAGGAAACAGTCTTATAGCCTGTCCTAGCCATGAGATCTAGGTTGATAGCAGAGAAAGAAGTGTCCTAATGGGGAGGGCAGTGCCCAGATTTCCATAATAAATGAAAAAGGATATTGAGGAAAGTGCTCCGAGTGTGGGAGGAGTCCTCACTGCACTCAGGAGTAGTCAGCATCTTTTTCTCAAAGGCATCCTTTGGGACCACCTTAGGATCTTCAGTCATTTGGGCAGGACTCTATGACAGGCGTCTGTTGACCAACAAAGAGCTGATGGGTTTGTGGATGGCAGTTCCAAGGTGACCAGACAGCAGCAGGATTGGAAAGCTCAGATGAAGAAAGTGGAAATCAAATCTGTTCAATGGGCTGAAGTGCATGCTGTTTTCTCTGCCTTTGGGTTGTTATCAGGTCGGAAGCGGTGACTCAAGTCCTGGCTGTATGATGACAGAGAGGGGAGAGGAAAATGGGCTATTTAAGGGATGCCCACATAAGCATGACACTCTGGGATTCAAATGGGAAGGTAGGAGGAATTAAGTTTGGACAAGTTAATGCCCATGAGAACAACCACTTCCTGGACTGGAAGGGGACTGGAACCCTCAAATGGATATTCAGGTGTGCTTAGTTGAAGTGGTTCCTTGGGTCCATGAGACGAGTGGAAATAGGGCCCTGCAGTAACACACGGATGGGATAATTGTTATATATGATTCTAGCTTCTTCTCAGAGACAAAATGCCAGAGATTGTTTTAATTGCCAGCAAGAGAGACAAAGATGCAGATGGGTATGAGACAGAGTCCTTGAGGACAAGGCCCAGGACAGAGCTGGCAAAACGGGTTGCAGGTCATAGCCCTGAGAAGGCACAGAGGGTCCTGAGGAGAGGAGAGGCTGTCTCTGGGCCTGGCTCTGCATTCCCAGCAGTAGATCCCTGTGTCCAGGTTACATCACGGGACTGGAACAGAAGACACTGCCCCGATTTGGACTGACAAGATACATTCCTCAGGCTAAGGAACACAGCCATCCTCAGAGTAGTGGTCTGATACAGAAGTGGGACAGGAAATGAAACACTGGTTTTCTCAAACCTGATGAGAAAAAGGTATGGACGTTGGCTTACACACATTCGTGAGCATGTGCTCACAGTCAACATGATGGGGGCCTTGGAAGAGTCCCCACTGAATGGATTCCTCTCTCCTCTGGGGGATCTGGGAAGAGGGCCTGGGAGGATGCTGAGATGACTACAGATGTTCCCCACAGCCCTTCTCCCTTCCTTTCTCTGACCTGACCATGGTCCTGGGACCAGGGCTGCTGCTCCCGATACAGAAGGCAGGGCATAATCTTTAAGCTACTCGACTATAGATTTAACCTTTATGTCAGAATTCCCAAGGGCCTGATGGAGTGGATGGACTCTTCAACCCATTTGGCCAATGTGGAGCGACAGCAAATGCAGCTGTATGTCGAGTTAGTGGTCGAGAGAGCCCATGAATTCTGGGCTGGGTAACCCCACCTATGTGATGGGAGTGGACTCAGGGGAGGCACTTGTTAGACCAGCATTGTTGTGGGCAATCAGGATGAGCTCATTGGTGCACCTTAACATCCTTCTGAAAGGGGAGATAGTTTGAGTAAATGTTACTGACCAACAGGGAGCAGGGGGAATGGAAATGCAGGTAAAGGATGATTAAATGGGTTATGCAGCAAGAGAAATCAATACTACACTTCAGTCCCTGAAGGGGCTGCGAGCAGGAGGTGTTATCCTCTCTTAGCTCAAATATCCCAGATGCCTGATAGGGTGAAGCCACATGCTGGCAAGACCACTCCTACTTTGGGACCTGATAAAGTCATGAGGATGCCCTGGATTCTGAGTTGCATCGCTGTGTGATTTGGTCATAAGACGAGGTGATGAGCTGAACCAATCGTTTATGACTGAGTTGGACTCTAGGCACATGCCAGCATCTCTTGAGTCTTAGTTTTCAGGCCACATGTACTACCGTCCTGTAATATGGTGTCACAATGGCCCGGTTGGTAATATTCAACTCTCATATGTAAAGGAGTCACAGAAAGACAGTGAGATTGATGGCCAAGCCTGATGGACGCTACAGGTCAAGTCTCTGCAGGATGTAAACCTGATGGACGATGACTAGTTGGTGAAGAACTGGGTGTAGCTAACAATCAGCTAATTTCCATGCTGTAAATTTACTAAACAAAGAGACAGCTGGACCAAACTGGTTCTAATTCCCTGGTGGCGTATGGAGGCAAACCAAAATCTAAGCCTACAAATGCATTAAGGTGACAAAATCAGAACCTAAGGACCATCCATCGCAAACAGCCACCTAGGCCAGAGGCTGCAGAGAATCCACAATTTCTTTAGTTTGCTTCAGTCTTTTCTCCATCATATTCTCTTTGGGAGTACCTGTTGGTGGAGCCATCCTCACCACTTCTGGTTTGGTGGTGCCCCATTCAAACAGATTTTTCTCTCAGATGGTCTTTAAAATTTTATACATCTCAGTTTCTCTCTTAACAACACAAAATAGCCTGCACAGACAGTTGTATGCTAAATAAGGTACAAAGAGCAGTTGATCAAAGGGAGAATTAAATTTGTATAAACACATGAAAAGGGATGTAGTGGTTTTACAGGCTGGATTATCTGTTCCTCTAAATCTACCCTCCCCCACCCTGGGCCTCCCAATCTTAGGCATATTTCTGATAGTCTTTCTGTATCTGTTAAATACAGTTTGTACTAAATTTACATGCTACAGGATTATTTTGATGGAAGGGAGCCTTAGTGAAGATCCGGAGGGGGCTCTCTATAAGTAAAGGACTAATAAGCTTGGCCAAAGGAAGCTTCCACCCTTCTCTAGGCCATCTGTGAGGTAACAGTAGAATAGTAAAGAGGATATCTGAGAATGTCTTTCTTCAGAAGACTGCTCCTGTTTACTTGGTGTTGCAGGACCAGGTGACATAATCTACGTTCTCCCATGATGATTGTGGGGGCCTTGGGCTCCCTGGTATCAGTGGGACCTTGGAGGGGCTAGAGAGTGAGGTCAGCCAAGAGGGCAGTGGGCCAGGCCTGAGTGAACACCCCTCCCCAGGAACACTGGACATCAAGGCTGGGGTGAGCTCCCCGGTTGCAGTGCTCCACGTGTCTGTCACAGGTTGTGTGGGGAAGAAATGCCTGCTGTCCCCAGGATCTGCTGAGACAGGACAAGTGGCTGCTGCACACCTGGTCTTCCTAGAGTCTGTGCCAGGAGACCTTTACCACTGCTGCACTGAGTCCCTCTCCATCTGCTACGTTCATGGTCATTTGAAGATAAGAGCTTTGTGCTGAGTTCTGGGTCCTTCTAGTGAATTATTCAACCTAAGGATCGTCTGGGGATGTCCTGAACTTGTAAAGACCAAATGATGTATATTTGGTTTAGCATCTACAAACCAATATATGTAACATACTACATCAGTAGCATAATAAGAACTACCCAGGTGACCAGATGCAAAAGAAACTTCAGTGGGTCTAATGAACAGCTGGTAGTGGGAGCTCCACCAGCTTGAATCAGGTCCCTCTGAGAGGGGGATGGAGAAGAGAAGGTCTGAGATGGACTCCTAAGGGAACCCCACCTGTGATGGGCATGGAGCAAGTCACTGGCCTCTTGGAGGAGACCTTTCAGCTAAGACGGGAAAGAGAAGAAAGAGCCAGATGTGCAAAGAGCAGCTGGACAGAGAGCACCAATGACCTGGGCAGTGTACAGAGGGACCTGAGGCCACAGGTCACTTGTGTGGGTGGAGATCCAGATGGAGGCCTGTGTAGCTGAGCAGGAGGGGAGCTGGACCTGTAGATGAGACCAGAGGCAGGCAGGGCTGAGATGGTGCCAGAAACACTGCAGCTTGGGCTCCAATCAGACTCACCCTGGGGTTTTACCAGAGTCAGGAACTCCATGCACACATCTCAGGTACCAGAGAAATTCGTTTTCATAGTCACTTGTGCTTGAATATGAAACGGTGTGGAATCAAACATTTCATAATGCCTCATTCCCCCGTCTGCCCCCTCCCCGTGATGTGCCCACTTTTGATCCCGCCTCTGAGCCAAGCGGTGGTCTGTGGTGGTCTGAGACACCATTCCCCTGAAGCAAAACATGACAGTGCGGGTCCATAGGGTCTAGAGGTTCTCTGCAGGTGGTATGAAGAAACTATTGTTGGAGAACCCCCAAAGAAGAAAAACAAGTGCTGAGTAATTTTAGGGTAGGCGCCCGTCATCCACTGCAAAATGAGGATGTTTGATTTTTCCTTGACCAAAGTGAAATTATTTTGAAATGGTAACTGCGTCTCAGGACACAGATCCCATTCCTTGCTTAAGAGAAACTCAAGAGAGGGAATGAGAGCAGAAAGGTCCAAAGAGCAGGTTTCAGACTATACTGCAAAGCTACAGTCATCAAGACAGTATCGTACTGGCACAAAAACAGAAATATACATCAATGGAATGGGATAGAAAGACCAGAGATCAACTATGGTCAACTAATCTATGACAAAGGAGGCAAGGATACACAATGGAGAAATGACAGCCTCTTCAATAAGTGGTGCTGGGAAAACTGGACAGTTACTTGTAAGAGAATGAAATTAGAACACTCCCTAACATCACACACAAAAATAAATTCAAAATGGATTAAAGACCTATATGGAAGGCAGGACATGATAAAACTCCTAGAGGAAAACATAAGAAGGACACTCTTTGACATAAATCACAGCAAGATCTTTGTTGACCCACCTCCTAGAGTAATGGAAATAAAAAACAAAAATACATAAGTAGGACCTAATGAAACAAAAGCTTTTGCACAGCAAACTATAAACAAGATGAACACACAATCCTCAGAATGGGAAAAAAGATTTGCAAATGAATCAATAGACAAAGGATTAACCTCCAAAATATATAAACAGTTCATGCAGCTCAATATCAAAAACACAAACAACCCAATCCAAAAACGGGCAGAAGACCTAAATATGCATCTCTCTAAAGAAGACATACAGATAGCCATGAGGCACATGTAAAGCTGCTCAACATCACTAATTATTGGAGAAATGCAAATCAAAACTACCATGAGGTATCACCTCACACTGGTTAGAATGGGCATCATCAGAAAGTTGACAAACAGTAAATGCTGGAGAGGGTGTGGAGAAAAGGGAATGCTCCTGCACTGTGGGTGGGAATGTAAATTGATACAGCCACTATGGAGAACAGTTTGGAGATTCCTTAAAAAACTAAAAATAGAACTACCATATGATCCAGTAATCCCACTACTGGGCATATACCCTGAGAAAACCATAATCCAAAAAGAAACGTGTACCGTAATGTTTATTGCAGCACTATTTACAATAGCCAGGACATGGAAGCAACCTAAATGTCCATCAACAAATGAATGGATAAAGAAGATGTGGCATATATATACAATGGAATATTACTGAGCTATAAAAAGGAATGAAATGGAGCTATATGTAATGAGGTGGATAGACCTTGAGTCTGTCACACAGAGTGAAGTAAACCAGAAAGAGAAAAACAAATATTGTATGCTAACTCATATAAACAGAATCTAAAAGAAAAAAAAAATGGTACTGATGAACCCAGTGACAAGACAAGAATAAGGATGAAGATGCAGAGAATGGACCGGAGGACATGTGGTTGGGGGGGGTGGGGGGCGAAGGGGAAGCTGGAATGAAGTGCAAGAGTAGCATGGACATATATACACTACCAACTGTAAAATAGATAGCCAGTGGGAAATTGCTGTATAACAAAGGGAGATCAACTCGATGATGAGTGATGCCTTAGAGGGCCCGGACAGGGAGGGTGGTGGGGAGTCGCGGGAGGGAGGGGATATGGGGATGTGTGTATAAATACAGCTAATTGACTTTGGTGTACCTCATAAGCTAGTACAAGAGTGTAAAGCAATTATATTCCAATAAAGAGTTGAAAAATAAATAAATAAAATAAACAAAAAAAAAAAGCAGTAAAAAAAAAAAAAGCCAATGAGATACTACATCACAAATAAACCTCGAAACATAACAGTAAGTGAAAGAAGTCAATCACAAACGAGCACATATCTTATGATTCCATTCATAGGAAGTATTCTGAATAAGTAAGTCTACAGACAGAAATTAGGTTAGTGGTTGCCTAGGGCCCGGGTGGGCATGGACATAACTACTAATGGGTAGGTGGTATCTGGGGGATCATACAAGTGTTCTAAAATTGTGGATGGCTGCACAATTCCATGAACATACGAAAAACAAGGGTGCTTTAAATGGGTGCATTACTCAGTATGTGAATTATTTCTTAATAAAACCAGTTTTTGTTTTTCTAAAGCGAAGGCTCAAAGAACAGGAGTTGCTAAAGACCAGAGGATAAATGTATCTTTTGACAGCAGCACAAAGATTCTTTCCCAAGGAGTATGTTTCTGGAAAACGACTGCTAAAAATCTTCTCTTTTGATACAACACTGATAATCGGATGTACCCACCACCAGTTGGAACAAAAGCCACGAGACAGCTGTGAAAGAACATCGGTGTGGCCACCTAGAGGCGTTCAGGTCTGCTTTCAAAAGGAGTCCCCAAGGCTGGCTCTTTAGCATGGCAAGCCTCGTGTTACAATAAAATATGTTGCAGTATTAAATACTGAGAGCAGGAGCTCAATAAAGATCAGCTATCATTTCTTAAAAAGCCAGGAAGGGAGGAAAGGAGAAGAAAGTTAACAATCCAATCAACTTCTCTTTAGAGATACCACATACCAGATATCGAAAAACAGTGAAGACAGCAGACAGAATTTCTATGATGATCGAAAAAAGTAGGACTATAAGAGCAAATTATAGCAAAAGAAAGCTACACGTTACACATGCAGGCAAGAATCCTTCCTTGTGATAAACAAGTCGGCACTAAGTCACCGACCAGACTGATTGCAAGGAATCCACAGAAGGCTGGATGGTGTCCCCACTAAATTCATGTCCCTCTGCTACCTCAGCATGTGGCTCTATTGGGAAATAGGGTCTCTGCAGACGTAATTCGGTAAGATGAGGTCATACTGGGTTAGGGTGGCTCCGAAGTCCTAGTGTCCTGAGAAGGCGGGGGGACACACAGAGACACATAGGGAAGCAGTTATGCGAGGAGGAGGCAGAGATGGCAGCGATGCAGCCACAAGGCAAGGGTGCCGGCAGCAACCAGAAGCGGCAGGAGGCCAGGACGCTGCGTTGCTAGAGCTCTGGCGGGGAACGTGGCCCTGACAACACCATGAGACAGGTCGTCTGGCCTCCAGAATTGTGACAAAATAAATCCCTGTTGTTGAAAGCCTCGCAGTTTTGGGGACTTGGGACAGGCACAGGAAACAGATACCCATGCCATGAAGTGTAGCCAGCAGACCACCAGAGGGCACTGTCGACCACCAAGTACCACATACACAAACTTGGACCCAAAATAATTACTGAGGTTTACAGAGAAAGCCGCACAAACAGGGTTCAAATATAATTTAAACCCCTGTTCCTTTCCAGGGATGCTAAACAGCTTCAAATGTGTCACTTTAAATAATTTACAACCATGATCACCTTGCTGGATACGTGTGATCTTTGCAACAACTTGGCTGGGAGCTGCTTTGCAACAACATCCTGACTGGCCATCATTTCACACCCACGGAAGCTCGTCTGTAGGATAAATTCCCCCAGCAATTTCCCTTCCAGGACGAGGTGTCGATTTTTAATTTCAAAAGACAGGGCCTAATTCCTCTCCAGGGAATAATGCTACATTACACACTCACTAGAATGCACAAAAACGGCTGGTTTCCCCCAGCCTTGGCAATACTGTTCTAGAACCAGCAGGGACGTGGGTCCCAAGAACAGGGCTAAGTGCCTGAGACCCACATTTCGCAGCTCCGGTGCTTCACCAGCCTGATGCTACTAAAGACCCCTGTCCTTTCAGACGCGGAACAGAACTGGTTCATACCACGCCTGCGGGGAGAGAGTCTCGCTCCAAATCAGCAGTGTTTACAATAAACAGCACCCCTTTTCCCTGGGTCACTGTGAACACAGAGGCCAGAAACCAATCCCAGGGTCCCAGAGACAGACACTAGGGTGGCCTCCAGAATAGCCTTCTCACCCATGCATATACATTTGACTAATATTTGACAAGAATACTCACCGGAGAAAAGACAGTCTCTTTGACATATAATGCTGGGGAAGTAGATTATTCACGTTTTAAACAGTGAAACGATGCCTATCGTACATCGCTCACAAAAAGTAACTCAAAAGAAATAAAGACTTAAACGTGCGACTAGAAACCATAAAACTCCGGGAAGAAAACATAGGGAAAAAACTCCTTGACATTGTTCTTGACAATGGTGTTTTTGGATTTGAAACCTAAAGCACAAAGCAACAACAACAACAACAACAACAAAAGTGGGACTTGGTTCAAAAGGAAAAGCTTCTGTACAGCAAAAGAAACCATCAACAAAATGAAAATTCAACCTACAAAATGAAAGAAAACGTTTTGGAAACTATTAGCTTATAAGGGGTTAATATCCAAAAATATATACTGAACTCATATAGCGCAATAGCAAACAACAACTAATCTAATTTTTAAATGGCCAAAGTACCTGAGTGCTCATGTTTGCAAAAGAGATATACAAATGACCAACAGATACACGAAATGGTGCTCAACATCACTAATTATCAGGAAAATGCAAATCAAAATCATGGGATAACACCTCTCACCTGTTAGGATATCAAAAAGACAAGAGATAACAAATGCTGGAGAGGACGTGGAGAAGAGGGAGCCCTTACACAGTACTGATGGGGATGTAAATCAGTGCAGCCCCTATAGAAAAAATTACACAGGTTCCTTTAAAAAACAGTACTGTCACGTGATTCAGCAATTCTACTTCTGGGTAGTCAAGTCATCCAAAGAAAATGAAAACATTATCTGAAAGAGATATGTGCACTCCCATGTTCACTGCGGCATGATTTGCGATAGCAAAGACATTGAAACAACCTAAGCGTCCCTTAATAGGTGAACAGATAGAGATGTGCTGTATATACAGTGGAAGACCATTCAGCCACAAAAAAAGAAGGGAATCCTGTTCCTGTATTTGTGATAACATGCATGAACTCGAGGGCATTAGGCTAAGTGAAGTAAATTACAAAGAGAAAGAAAAATACTGTAGGATCTCATATGTAGAATCTAAAAAAACCAAACTCATAGAAACAGAACAGATTGGTGGTTGCCAGAGGGAAGGGGAGGAATGGGGAAGGAGGTCAAAAAGGTACAAACGTCCAGTTAGAAGATAACTAAGTCATGGGATGTCATACACAGCATCGAGGACTACAGTCAGCACTGTGCTGTACAGTTGAGAGCTGCTAGGAGAGTAAACCCTAGAGGTGTTTCTTTCAGGAAAGTTTTGTAACTATGTGAGGTGATGGGTGTGAACTAAATTTAGTGTGGTAATCATTTTGCAATATATACATATATCGAACCCCTGCGGGGACCTTGGGCAGCCCCGTGCTCAGCACTCAGACACCCAGGCACGTGGGAGAGCAGGTGGGGTTGCAGTGAAGTCGGGCAGGACTGCCGGGTTGTCAAACCCAAGTCGGTGCACCCGATACACAGTGAGACCCAGCAGTACCAAAACGTCCGCGTTTGGAGCAGAGAAAGGTTTATTGCAGGGCTGTGCAAGAAGGTGGGTGCCTCACGGCTTAAAATCCCCAAACTCCCTGAAAGCTCTCAGCAAAGCCCTTTCATAGGAAAGGTGAGGGAGGGGCGTGGTTGCAGACTTCTTGGTGTCAGATCCTTTATTCTTGAGTCAGGTCACAATGCTCCTGTCAATCTCCACCAAAACCAATGTCATTCTCTGTCCTGGCAAGGAAGGGCAAGGTCCCAAGGCTCAACCTTCACCCTGCAAGGTCCATGTCCTGGCTAAGGGGAGGGGGGCCCTCGAGGGCCGGTCACCCTGCCCGGGAGCATTCGTCCAGCACCCAATCTGGGTCCTCCCACCAGCGTCCAGGCCCAGATGAGGAGGCAGATCACAGCTGGCGGGGCCCTCAGGGCCATGTCCCCAGACCCTGTCCAGCCGGCATCCCTGAGGGAGCCGGGTGCCCAGGACCCAGCCAGCCCTCAGGCTTTGCATTTAACCTGGAAAGAATCACTGTATAGGATCAACAGGAATACCTGTTGTAGCAAATACCCATCAGGTTAATTCCCAGCTCATGACAATTTTCCTCTTTTGAGAACACCCCCAGCCACAGAGGTGGACCTGAAGTAATGATGTGCAATGTCCTTAAAACTTACCCCTGACCTCTGGCCACCTCCTAGGTCATCTAAGCTGCACCAAGTTTTGAAACTTGAATGGAGCGACTGAAACGGGTAGAAGCTGTTACCGTCACAGCAGTGTCCGTACACTCCAGTTGCTGAGGCCTCCGTGGACTGTGACCCATGGAGACACCGCCACCATCACCCGGTCCCAGAGGTGGGGGTGGCGGAGGCGCTCACAGCTGCTTCAAGGCCAGTGCGCAGCTGCGGCGATAGATCTGGAGCTCTGGGGGACACTGCCCTCAGCCTATCCCCAGGCCCCCAGCTCACCCAACGGTCCGGAGGACAGAGAGACTGGAGTGACCCTGCGAGAAGGCCGAGCCCCGCCTCTCCCTGCACTCTCTGCTGGGAGAACCCCTGCCAGGCTAACCTTGGGCTCAAGGGCTCACGTTCAGGATCTCAGGATAACGGCCCGGGCTCGCCCCGCCCCTAAAACACTGGGATTTGTCTTCTCCCCGCCAGCCTCCTTCACACTCACGCCCCACTGTTCTGACCCTAAACCACCCTACCGTCCACCCCCAGGAAGGACAGGGACTGAACGCCTGGGGATGGAGAGGAGGAGGAGGCCGTTACCAACCTGTCTGTTGACCTCTTCTTCTGCGGCAGGAACCTGACCTCATCTTGCTTCTAGATAGACAATGGGCCCCATTCCTGCCCATGCCTGCCTTCGGCAACCCAGATATTCTGAGGATTATGGGTGGATAGCGCTTCCTCTAAGGAAGCACTGCAGACAGTTTTCCTGTCTCCATCTCCACCCACGTGGTCATCTGCCTCCACAGAAGAACTGCTGGCTGAGTTAGCCCGGGCCCTAGCCCCACTCCTGTGGTCCAGGAGGACCTCAGTCATGGATGCCGGCAGTGCATGGACTTCAGAGGACCGTCTGCCTCCCCTTGGTACAGGACGTGCTAACAGTAGACGTTCAGAGTGCCCCCATTCGCCCAGCACTGCTCTGAGCATTTTTATAATATTAACTCATTTATTTCTTTTATTTATTTCTTTTTTGGCCTTTCTGCATGGCTCGCAGGATCTTAGTTCCCTAGCCAGGCAGTGAACCTGGGCCCTCGGCAGTGGAAGCGCAGAGTCCTAACCACGGGACCACCGCGGAATTCCCAATATGAACTCATTTAATCCTCACCACCATCATAACGGCAAAGCGCGATAATTACTCCCACTTCACAAATGAGCAAACCGAGGCAGTGAGAGCTTGAGACCCTTGCCCGAGGAGCAGAGCTGGGAGCAGCTCCATGGGGGAGCCTCCCCTGTCTCTGCTCACTCCTGTCCACAGGCCTGGAACCTAACAGGTGCACAAATACTCACGGAGGATGTGGGTGAATGAATACCATGCACGACATCCAGGGCCCCAGGTGACAGCACGCCTTTGGAAGGACAAGAACACTGAGCGCACCATGTGGCTGGTGAATGCTTTGGTTTGAACCCTAATGATTTACGACACACAAAGGGACAGTAGCCCCACTGAGTGAGAGCAAAGCCAGTTTAAATACAATGACAGTTTTTTGTTTTTTAAAAAACCACCAAAACCCATAACTTCTGAACAGGTGGATGGGGCCATTCAGATGGTGGGAATTTGGATCCCACCCAGGAGCCTACTCCTCACTTTTCCTCAGATCCACCAACCAGGTCATGAGTCAGATGGTGTCAAGCAGCTTTGTCTCTTTAATTCATTTCTCCTCAACCCTCAGGAAAGGATCAAAGTCTTTTCTAAACCAGTCTTTTCCTTCACATTTGTTCACAATTCAAATCCTTTGTGCGATGCCATACTGGGTACAAGTGAAGGGTGTTTTCCCTCCAGCCTGGAGGTAAGGGGAGAATTGTCTGTGTTAACTGTATCAGCTTCTGATTGCTGCTATAACAAATCCCCACAAGTTTAATGCCTTAAGACAACCAAAGTAATCAACTTACTGTTCTGGAGGTTGGAAGCCTTAAATCAAGCTGTCAGCAGAGCTGTGTTCTTTCCGAAGGCTCCAGAGGAGAACTCATTGCCTTGTGTTTCCCAGTTTCTGGAAGTTACCTCCATCCCTGGGTCCCTGGCCCCTTCCTCCTCTTCAAAGCCAGCAATGTCAGCATCTTCAAATCAGTTTCAGTCTCTGTCTCTTCCTCTTCCTGCTTTTCTCTTACATCTCCTTCTGCCTCTGACCTTCCTGCTTCCCTCTCATAAGGAGATTTGGGATTACATTGGGCCCATCCAGATAATCCAGGGATATCTTCCCATCTCAAGATCTTCAATTAAATCACATTTGCCAAGTCCCTTTTGCCATACAAAGGGACATCCAGGTTCTGGGGATTAGAACCAAACATTTAGGAGGGAGGAAGGGACAACCACCTGTGCCACTTCCAAACCCTTTCTCCTCTTTTCTCTTAAAAAGCCCTGCTCCTTTTTTTTTTTTTGAAGATTATAACACTTTTAACCAATTAACTCTCCTCGTTATGTAACCCAATGTTTCCCAACCGTGCTGCACATTGGAATCAGAGAACTCTTAAGCTTTGGTCACACCCCAGCACAATTAAATCACAATGTCTGGGGATGGAGCCAGACATCAGCACTGTTTTTCCTCTTAAAGATCCCCAGGGCGTTCTATCGTGAAAACCTTGGGAACCACTGCTATGACCAACAGACTCTCCCCAAACCACCCTACACCCTCCTTTATGGATCTGCTGCATAATTTGCAGGGCCCAGTGCAAAATGAAGGTGGGGGACCTTTGTGAAAGAAACAAAATCAAGAGTATCAGACAGTAGCAGCAGAGGGCACAGACCTGGAGGCCAGCACATTTCTCAGTGCCTTCTTCCCTCCATGCCTGTCCTCATCTCTGAGGAGGTCCGGAGCCACGTGCAGGATCCATCCAGCATCTTGCCTTCCCGGGCCCTTGACCTCCTTCACACCAACGAGATTCCCTGCCCCCTTCCTGCTGTTCATCTGTGCAGCCTCTGAGATCCTGATTTCAAAGCATCCCACACGAAACTCCAGGACCCAGCTTGGCTCCAGTCTCCAAGCTTTGCCTCCAGGGGTGCCCTGCCCTTGGAGATCTCTGTTCCATCAAGCCTACTGTGTTTCTCTTATTATGAATCTCCGACCTCTTCGTGTCCTTTCTTTTGTCCTTACAGGCCACAACCCTACACGACAATCCCTGGCTTACAAACTTCTTTCCCTGTGTTGAGTGAGCCTAGCAAAACACCAACCCCTCACCTTCCTCTGCCCGTTGCACTAGCGGCTGGACGACGCTGGGGGAAAACTGGAAGGTGCCAACTGTGCTGTCATGATGTTTATGACCACAGGTCTCAAATGGGCCTGCAACTCTGCTGGTCACCGCTGCCTAATTCCCTAATAAATTCACTTTCCCATTCTGCAAGATGGCGATGCTTTCCTGCAGTCTCCCACAGGAATCCTTCTTGCTAATAACCTCAAATTGCTCATCCTTCAAAGAGAAAATAGTGCCCTCCAGCAGAGCCACCCAACATCCTACAAGTAGACCTGCACACGCTGCCTTTCCTGTTATGAGAGGTGCCCTGCTCCCAAGGCCAAGCCCCCATCTGAGCCCTAGAGCCCATCTCCACTCACCTTCCACACATCCTGTTCTTGAGTTATTCCCTTTGTCTCCACCTATTTTTTCCTCTCTTTGAGATGATTACTATTGCATCAAAACATGCTTTCATCTCTCTCTCCCAGCTTTAAAAATGCTTTTAAAAGAACTCAACTCATACAAAGTATGTTCTCTGACGACAACAGAATTAAGAAATCAATAACAGCAAGATATCTGGAACATCCCCGAATAGTTGGAAGCTAAAAAATATACTTCTAAATACCCTCGGTCAAAGAAGATGTCAAAAAGTAAATTAGAAGATATTTTAAACTGACTGAAATTGAAAACACAACATATCAGTGTTTATGGGATGCCACTAACAGAGCACTTAAAGGGAAATTAATAGCCCTTTATGCCTATAGGAGAAAAGAAGAAAGATTCCAAATCAATGATCTCAGCTTCCATGGTTGAAAACAAACTAAAAACCCCACAAAACAATAACAACAACAACAACAACAAACAACCCACAACACAAACCAACTAGAAAAAGATCAAATAAACCCAAATTGAGAAGAACGGTAATAAAGGTTAGAAAGAAAATATAAGCAGAAAAAAAGAGAAAAATATCAACAAAACCAAAACCTTCTTCCTTAAGTAAATAAATAAATAAATAGTTCTAACCAGGCAGATCAGGAAAAAGATATGAAAGACACAAATTACCAATATCAGGAATGAGAGAAATGGCATCACTAGTGATATTAAAAGGCTTGTTAAGGGCATATAATCAATGACTTCACATCGGAGTCAACAACTTAGATGATATATACGAATATTTTGAAAAACATGAATGAAACTCACTCAAAAAGGACCAGAAAACCTGAATAGCACTATACCTTGAAAACAGAGTTACAAATAACCTTTGGGGGGAAAAGAAAATATTGGCTGAGCCACAGCAGGTGTCCACCTTCCTGACCTCACCTGTCAACTTGATGGAGAAAGTGGAGTCAAGGTGACAGTACAGGCAGCTCAGCCAAGCTGTGCTTGGGAAGAGCTGAGTCCGAATGAGATCGCAGCTCTCCATAAATCTAAAGTCACTAACCAAACACACTCGGATCAAATGCACTCCGATTACACTCAAGTAGGTGGGTGGGAGAGTTCTAACTGCTTGTCCGCACCCACACAGCTTTGGAGATTCATCTTCAGTTAACTTTGTGGGCACAGGTCTCACCGAGAGAAAACATACATGTATGCATCCTCCCTGGACACACCTAAAACGCACACACTTAGCACGCATAGGGGTGGTGTAAGATGACTATAAACAGTCCTAGAAGAGGCTTCACACACAATGCGTTTCATAAACACCCTCTCCCACGTGGGGACGCACTGGAATCCCACAGAGCTAGGTATGCTGCCCGCACCTGGAAACCTGCCTTCGGACGTTTTTGCTCTCATTCCCTCTCGAGTCTCTCTAAAGCAAGGAATGGGATCTGTGTCCTGAGACGCAGTTACTGTTTCAAAATAATTTCACTGTAGTCAAGGAGAAAACAAACATCCTCATTTTGCAGTGGATGATGGGCGCACGCCCTAGAAAATTACTCAGCACTTGTTTTTCTCCTTTGGGGGTTCTCCAACAATAGTTTCTTCAAACCAACTGCAGGGAATCTCTAGACCCTATGGACCCGTCACCGTCCGGTTTTGCTTTAGAGGAATGATGTCTTGACCCCGCAGACCATCGCTTGGCTCAGAGGCGGGATCAAAGGAGCGCGCATCGCGGGGAGGGGGCGGACCCGGGAATGGGGCGTTATGAAACCTTCAGAACAGACGGCCCCTCCTCGGAGGGGAGGGACCGAGGACCGGAGCCTCGCTTTCTACAAGTCCCAGCGCTGGATCCTAGAACACAGTTCTTCCTGGCTTCGCTGACTGTGGCCGGGCCTCCGCAGCTCGCGCCGCCCGGTGGCCCACCGCCCCGTGCGCTCTCCACCCAAGGGCCTCGCGCGCCCCGCACCCGGCCATGTCGTCCTACACCCGCGTGGCGCTGGTCACCGGGGCCAACAGGGGCATCGGCTTCGCCATTGCCCGCGACCTGTGCCGGCAGTTCTCGGGGGACGTGGTGCTCACCGCTCGGGACACTGCGCGGGGCCGGGCGGCCGTGCAGCAGCTGCAGGCCGAGGGCCTGAGCCCGCGCTTCCACCAGCTGGACATCGACGACCTGCAGAGCATCCGCGCCCTGCGCGACTTCCTGCGCAAGGAGTACGGGGGCCTCAACGTGCTGGTCAACAATGCGGGCATCGCCTTCAAGAGTAGGTGTTGGGTTGGGTGGTCCCCGGGCTCTCCGGGGGTTGGAGACAAGGAGCCGCAGGCGCCCCGACCCCAATCCCTTCCACTTGAGTTATCTGGAAAGGCAGCGCCCGCCCCTCCGGATGAGCTCAGCTCTCGCCTCCCACGGCTGGTTCTCACTTCCCACAGAGTCGCGGGAGCGGTTCGTTTAGCTCAAGAGCCGCCCGGGTGCCGGGCACAGCGAGCCCCGCCCGCCCGCCGGCCTGTGCGGGCCTGTGAGCGCCCGTGCTCAGCTCAGGACCCTCCCAGAACCGACAGCTGCTGAGGTTTGCAAGAGAATCGGTCTCCTGGGAGTGGACCACGCCCTGCTAACCTCATCAGCTTTCTAATGCAAGAAACATTTTCTCTGCGAAGGGTCTGCAAGCTCACATTGGGCTTTCGCTTTCCTTGAAAGGGTGCATTCATAGATACCAGGAGGCATCTGCTCGGGACAGGAAGTGACTCTCGGAGGCATGATTAGCGCGCACTTGCACGCCAGTGGACTCGAGTCTGTTTAATGGAGAGCTTTGATAGGCTCTGGCAAAAAGGAAGCAAGCGTGGTTCCCACCCCCAAGGAAGCTATGTTTGTTATCAAACATATAAGCGTGGTTTATATAGCATCTTCCTTTGGGGCCGGGGGTTGGGGGTGGGGGAGTGGGGGCGGAGGTCAAGGAGATTACTTACCCTATTATTCGAATAAGAAAGTTATTGATCTGCTATGCGCTGCGGGTAGAAATAAACAGGCCAGCCTCACAACCTAGTGGGGAAGAGAAATCTAAGAGGCCGAGCGGAGGAAAACAAGGCATTGTGAAGCGTAAGTCTTCATCCCCTCGGCCTGCTGCACTAGGCAGCGCCGTGCACCCGCACCTGCAACACGGTCTGCGGGCTTTCTGGGAGCGCAGGCGGGGGGTGGCTGACACCCCCTGGAGCCGAACGGCTGGGGAATGGGTGGAGAGTAACCCGGCTTCCTGGACGACACACGGAGGCACGCTGATCTCAGCTGGAAGCTCTTGCCGCTCAGAGTGTGGGCAGTCGGCCAGCAGCACCTGCGACCCTGGGCACTCGCTGGACTCGCAGAATCTCCAGCCCCGCCCCCACACCTGCTGAATTATAATCTGCATTTTAACAGGATCCCCAGGTGCCTCCTATGCCCATTCAAGATTGAGAACTTTGATCACTGCTGCTCAAAGTGTGGCTCACAGACCCGTGGCTATAGCATCACCTGAGAACTGGTTAGAAATGCAAATTCCCGAGCCCCACCCCGGACCTTCTCAATCCCAAACTCTGGGAGCGGGGCCCAGAAAGTCGTGTTCTAACAGGCCCCGCAGGTGCTTCAGATACACGCTCGAAGTTTGAGAACCACTGACCTCGTGGCTGAAAAATTGTTTTAAAGTTAGCTTGTTTTATCTTTAATTAGAGATAAGATCCACTTTGTCTTGTGAATTTCAGAAAGAAATACGTGACTTTGTTTCCTTCTCTTTTTGAAAGTTGATGACCCCACGCCGCTTGACATTCAAGCTGAGATGACACTGAAGACAAACTTTTTTGCCACGAGAAACGTCTGCAGCGAATTACTGCCGATAGTGAAACCTCATGGTAAGTCTAGCTTTGTGGACTAAGCTGCCTCCCCTCTGCAAGGCGTGAGCCATGAGGGCTGTCCCCCAGGAATCACCCACGGGTGCTATTTCTCTGTAGTGGGGGGTAATAGCAAGCTGCATTTTCTCATAGTATCTGGCACCTCACCTGAACATTTCAGCTTTATTGAAAGATACGTATACCCCATACCTAGTTTATGGAAGAATTCATTCACCTTTCCTTCAGAACATATGTTTGTATGTATGTAGGCACGAATGCACTTAGGCGTGTATACATACATGTATGTTTAGCTACCTGATTCATTTGAAGTTTATCCTTGTGTAGGAAGCAGATGGATCTGAATGTACTGCTTTCCAAATGGCTACCCAGTTGTCATGTCAACACTGATGAAAAGTTCATCCTCTCCCCCACCCCCAAAAAAGAAAGATATGTACTATACATGGCGATGCTCTTGGGACCCAAGTCATGAACTCAACCCTAGAAGGATAAGGTGTTGCAAGTCCCCAAAGGCCTCTTGCCTTTGAGCAACTTCAGTGGGTCCTTCTCAGCCCCCCAAGGTGATGGGGCCTCACCCAGCTCACCTGGGCCCTAGGGAAAGGGTCTGTTCTCACATTATTATGAATTTTCCTGTGTTCCTTTCTTCTTGTACCAACCTTTGCCAAACTGATTCAGAATATCCAAGATAAACTTTTCTTTATTAGGAAATATCTTGCCCACACTTTCAGGTATCAATAAATAAATAACTTTTATTACTTTTTCCACAAACATTATTGAGTGCCTACCATAACCCAGGCATTACTCTGGAGCCAGGGATATAGTGGTGAGGGTTGTGGGCACAGACAGTCCTGTCTATGGAGCACAGAGTCCAGTGGGGGACTCTGCCCATTGCCAGCCTCCACAGGTGATTCTCTTTTACTGGTTTCTTAGTGGGATGGACCATAGAAAGCTCATGGGTAGAAGCCTTGGGTCCACGAGCATGGAGTTGGTGAGTGTCCAGGGTCAAGGGGATGGAATTTTTAAATGCAAATCTAAGCAAAAATAAATGGATATATACTGATATTTTTGCTTCCCTTTTTACAAAAAAAAAGACATTAAGTATAATGTTTGCCACCTTGCTTTCTTCATTTACTATATCTGGGGCTCATTCTTTTTTACAGCTGCATAGTATTCCATTGTAGCTGTGTCTTTTACCAAGTATCATGAAGTCATCTTCCTATGGATTTTAAAACCATAGAATTTGAAAGCTGCAAGGTATTGAAAAAAACTTACATTCCCACACATCTTCACTTTATAGAGAAGGGAACTGAGCCCCAGAGAAGTAAATACAGCCAGGTTTCCTGATTCACGCCTCAATCAAACCAGGATAATTAGCTCTAATAGGGGAAGGATTATAGCACCAAAAGATTGTGAACCAAGCTATTTTGAAAGATAAAAGAAGGCTTTAGGGAGGGTGGGTGGGGCTCAAGAACCAACCCAGTGCTGGTGAATCACTGTCTTTAACCAGTTTTCTGTAATAGTAATTCCCAAAGTGGGAATCTTTGGCTTTTAACACATTGAGAATAATTGTGACTTTTCAATAAACCTCACGTTTACCTGGGGGGCAAAACCCTGAGCATCACTGCCCCCTTGGTTTGTAGGGAATCACTTTCTCCCCATTCAAAACTGATTTAAAAGCCACTCTTTAGCTTTATAATAACACTTTAAAGAAAGTTATCCCACTTGCTTATTGATTCAAGATTGAGTGAAGAGGTTAAGCAACCGTTGAGCCACTAGGGGGAGCTACTTGCCCATTGTTTCCAGAATACAGTAGGGGTTGTTTCCAGACCCGAGGGGCCACCGGGACCTCAGCAAAGAGTGGTGGTGACCGTGTGGGCTCAGCCCTTCTCAGGGCTGATTGGACCCAATTAGCTGTCATCCCTTGACCTCTCCCCCAGGGGCGTGCCCTGAGATCAAAGAGGACACCTTTTCCTCTTAGGAGGTATTTTATTTCCACTGAAAGCATAGAGTAGCTCTTCTAATTGTTTTTCTTTTCTTTCCTCCGTTCCTGTTTGAATTTAATTCCTTGTAGCAGCCAAGCTGCTTTGTTTGAGAACAAAGCTGCTTAGCAAGTAATGAAGAACATAATTTCAGCAAAGCAGGATTCCTGGCCAAAATGTTGAAGTGAATCTACCCATTTAAAAAAAAAAAAAAATGCCAATCCAAACGAAACTGGCAGAAAAACTATAAATAATGGCTTAGAGTCTTTAAACAGATCACTGTCAGCTGCTCGTCTAAACAGACTAAAGAGATACCACAACTAAATGCAATTTCCACGATCCCACATAGGACCCTGGGTAAAAACGAACAGAAAACCTATAAAGGAAGATGATGGAGACAATTGGGGACATTTGAATACGGCCTCTAGTTTAGTTCATAGCGTTGTTTCCACGATAAATGTGACCACATTTGCAGTTATGGAAGGGAATGCCCTTATGTGTATCTGCTACAGTGTTTTAAGGTAAAGGTTCATGGTATTTGTCTACAATTAGGAGAGAGGGAGACAACAAATGTGGCAAAATGTTAACAATCCATGAACTCAGCTGAAGGGTATGTGGGTGTTTATTAAACTATTCTTGCAACTTCTCTGTAGGTTACAAAGTTTTTCGAAGTTAAAAGTTGGGAAAGAAATATGTTATTACCAGAGAGAGAGAGAAGGAAGGAAGGAAGGAAAGAAAAAAACTGAAGAGTCTGGGGTCCCTGGGGTCTATGTGAGATGCTTATGTACAAGAACAGAGTGAGGGCATCTCCTTGTGGGGCTGGGATCTCCCAGCATGCACACACCCCACCCCACAAATGTGTACCTGTGGCGAATGCCGCTCTGAAAATGAAATAAAATCCAGTTTTCCTGTTGGATGCAGAGAATATAGATTCACGACAATATGTAAGAAAAGAACCCCCCAAATTTGGTTCATTTTGATGTTGGACAAAATGTGTAAATTCACACATTTACTGGTGTTGGGATTCCCACCAATGCTTCTAATTGTTTTCTAGTTTCCAGCCTGCATGTTTTATTTTATGAAAAGAACTGTCTTTTTAGTAGCTGTGAATCATTGCTAATAAGATTAACTCATTAACTAATTATATTTATTTGTTAACTATGGGCTAAAGAAGGCAATGAAATCAAAACCAGGATGGAGAATCAACCCATTCCACGTGTAAAAGTATCCACCATGAAGGATAGACAAGGTCATCAGCAAGGGATTGCTTGACCCTGATTTTGGCACTCAGGGATACAGAGGTAGCCGCACGGTCCTAGGAAATCATGCACACTGATAGAGAGCTCTAACCTACGGGTGAGGCTGCCGTCTCTGGGAAAGCAGGTTCACAAACCCCTGGAGTGTATGTGTGTTGGGGGGGTGGGGGCGGGGGAGGGGATGTTTTGTAAAACTACCTGTTGATTCTACTACAGACCTACCTCCTGCTCACCTAATGATGAATCACTGCTCTTTAGCCTCTGTTATTGACAGAAATGTGTTCTTCCTTTTGGGAGAATAAGGGACAAAAGGTGGCAACCCACTGGTGCCTTCTTGAGTCGTTTTTGAATGCCTTTGGGAGGTTTTTTAAAATGGCTTCTAGAGTTATTTTTTAAATCAGCAATTACACCTGCCCCATGACTCAATCACATGTTTGTCAATAGTCAACCAATGATTGTTTCTCTGTGACATGTTTCCATATTTTTATTATTCTGTTTCAGGCAGAGTGGTAAATATCAGTAGTTTACAGGGTTCCAAAGCCCTTGAAAATTGCAGCGAAGATTTGCAGGAGAAGTTCCGATGTGAGACACTCACAGAGGAAGACCTGGTGGACCTCATGAAAAAGTTTATAGAGGATACAAAAAATGAGGTGCATGAGAGGGAGGGCTGGCCAGACTCTGCTTATGGGGTGTCCAAACTGGGGGTCACGGTTTTATCAGGAATCCTGGCCCGGCATCTGGACGAGAAGAGAAAAGCGGACAGGATTCTGCTGAATGCGTGCTGCCCCGGGTGGGTGAAGACGGACATGGGGGATGCTCACGGCTCCAGGACCGTGGAGGAGGGGGCTGAGACTCCTGTGTACCTGGCCCTGCTGCCTCCAGATGCCACCAAGCCTCACGGCCAGCTAGTCTGTGACAAAGTTGTCCAAAACTGGTGAATGTCTGCTTTGGCGCTTGAGGCTTAATAAACGTTCGGAGAATGAATGATCGAATTCCGGTGCTGTCGTCCGAGGTCTGCTTCTGTCCTTGGGGAGCATCATAGGAATCTCGCTGTGAGAAGGTGTTTGGTTCTGGAATCGAACTCAGTGATTTTGTTCTGCCCAAGCTCTACCCTGAGAAGGAGATGAACCTAGTCCAGTGGTTCTCAAATATTAGAAGACATTAGAATCACCTGGAAGGTGTGTTAAACCATTGCCCAGAATTGGGGTCCAAGGGTGGGCCCAAGATCCCAGGTACTGCTGGTATTAGGATGGCAGTTAGAGAACCCCTAGTCTCCTGAGAGGTCCCAGGGCTGCAGAGCGGGTCCCAGCCATGTTCCGGCTGTCCCCTGCTGTTTCTGGGTTGTCAGCTCTATAAGGATGAGGATTTATCCTGTTTCCTTAGTTCTGCAGCCCTGCTCTATGTCTCATTCTGTTTTCCTATATGTGAGTACATTGAAATTGGTTCTTACACTTATGAAGTTGTATGGCTGGAAGGACTCAGGAGGAATATCCTTATTTTGTTGGGTTATGGTTTCTTCCATAATGGGTTTTCCACTTGGGTTTTGCATTCTGCGTTCTTCCCAGAATGTTTGCAAGGTTGCCCTGCCACTCTTTTCATCTGGTTCATGCCTGGGCAACCGTGTCCAGACTATTTCTTTGTTCTGACACATGCAGATGTTTTCTCCTTAACCTATTCTGCTGCCCTGTGATAGTCCAGGGTGATTCTCTGGATGCGTCCCTGAGCCCCTTTTATGGTCTCTGAAAACAGTCAACTCCACTCCTTTCAAATGGGATTGGTTTTGCAACTAGCCTCCTGGGTTCTGGTTATACCCTGTAGAGAAAAAGACTCAGCAACAAAAGGATCTTACAAAAGACAAGAAATATATTTGCAAAGAAAGTTTGCAAGGGAGTCAAGACTTCAGAAGGAATGGGTAGCCAATGTTGACTAAAAAAAATGCACAACGTGAGAGCTGTGAGTTGAGTTTATTTGGGGCAAGATGAGGACTGCAGCCCAGGAGACAGCATCCCAGGAAACTGTTCCAAAGAGGCAGGGGGCAAGATTAGGATACATGTATTCTTGGTAAAGGAGGAGTACATGCAATCAAACACATTTTTTTGTAGGGGGGTTTCTGCGAGTCACGAGGAGCAGGCGTCACCATGTAGGGATTTAGTGCTCTTCTAGAGATGAGGAGATGCAAGTGTTGGGCTCATCAAATCAACTCCTGAGAACATCTAACTATCTGAGGACCTGTTCCGTCTGGCCCAATTTTCCAAAGCACAGAGTACCTCATTCCTGGTCTCCACCCTGAATTCCCTTCAGGGGATGTGGAAGGTCAGCAGCTGCAGCAGCACGTGTGATTTAATCCTTGTAGTAGAGGCAGATGGCAGGTGCCCATGGCAAGCGCCAACTTACAGTTGACACCAAACAACAAAAATGCAACAGGTGCACAACGGACAAAATATAAAGGAAAGAAACCACAAATTTACCAAGTTTATGATGGGCTGTTCACAGTGGGAAACAGCAATGTTGTTGCTTGATTCTGACCACAAGTGTCACATATCTCCTGACAAGAGCATTGCAGAAATAAGGGGTAGTGGTGTTTTCCATTTGGAGATCAGTAAAGCATGTAAGTGCTCAAGGTTTCATTTCTGTGGAGGACCAGGACTACACAGGTGATACAGGTATTTCTGGTCCATGACAGGGTTCAAGGTATTTATTATTCTCGACTTTTGGACTTGCAATGGCCCCCTGGCCTGTTCAGCTCTCACAACCCTCACATCCCTTTTCTATCCACTTTGGGTGGAGGGAAGTCTGAATCCCACCCAGACTGCATTTCACTTCCTCTAGCCATCTCTACATTGCCTGATTAAATCCAGTATATTCGTCTCAGACCACAGCTCCTAAAACATTTTAATGACTTTTTGCCTGGTTCTAAAAGCATTTTAATGGCTTTTGATGTTTCCTGAATATCTTTCATACTCTAGGCTTCTGCAGGCAGCTCCCAGACTGCTGCCAATGATGGGCAGAAGCACAGGGACCATGGATGGCGTCACAGACAGGAAATGCATGAGGAAACAGGCCAATCCCTTTCATCCCTTCTCCCCTTTTTGTCTCTAGCCATATCCCACCTTGACATTTTTTGGATCCACATGTAGCCCACTTAGAAGACCCCTAATTGTAAACTGCTTATCAGAATGGCATTTCTCATTTTCATGGAAAGGTCATGGGGGGGCTCTTATTGGATGGTCTGCTAGCACCCTCTTCTCAAGAATTACCTCCTGGCCCCACTCCCCCTGCTTGTTCCCCATGTTTGCAGCTGCAAGGTGACTCTGTCCTGCTAGCCTCTGCTGACGGCTCCAGCTGTAGACCCCTCCTCTGAAGAGCAGGACTAGCTGGGCAGGATCAGGGCATGCTCAGAGCTACTACTGTGAGTGGCCATGCCCCACCCCGTGTGGTCTAAGGAGCAGAGGGAGCCGGGCATAGCCAGAGAAGGAGGCAACTGACTCTCAAGAAGAACAGCTAGAGTGGCCCAAAGAGAGAAGCCCCTCCTCCCCCACTGGCATCCATTCCCCAGCTTCGTGTTCTAAGAGATGCTCCAAGCAACTCTTGTATCCTTAAAAGAAGTCTCCCTTTTCCTTAAGCTGGTTTGAAGTGGCTTACTGTTGCTTGCAACCAAAGGAGTCTAACTAATAGAAGTGCATGAAAACATTTCATAGTATGCTGCAATGGAAAAAAAAAAAGGCTTGGAATCAGAAGGGAAAAAAATCATGAATTGGGAACCCACGGCATACTAGTCCATATGTCATGCTTAGTTTCTTTCTCAACGTTGTTTTACATAATTCTCACAGCAGTCCTCTGAGGTAGTTATTAATGTATTTTCCAAGTGAGGAAATAAAGGCTTGGAGAGGCTGATTAACTTACCCAAGATCACACAGCTAAGAGTCAAGAGTCAGAATTGTATCCAGGACTGTCTGACAGCAAAATTCCTTGGTACCTAGCACTTGGTACATCCAGCCTCACTGTATCTAAAGACCACGGGCAACTCCCTTGGTGTAAAAATTAAGGGAGGGACTTCCTAGGTGGTGCAGTGGTTAAGAATCCGCCTGCCAATGCAGAGGACACGGGTTTGATCCCTGCTCCAAGAAGATCCCGCATGCTACAGAGCAATTAAGCCTGTGGGCCACAACTACTGAGCCTGCGCTCTAGAGCCCGTGAGCCACAACTATTGAGTGCGTATGCCACAACTACTAAAGCCCACGCACCTAGAGCCCGAGCTCCGCAACAAGAGAAGCCACCGCAATGAGGAGACTGCGCACTACGATGAAGATTTGCCACCACTCTTTACAACTAGAGAAAGCCCGTGTGCAGCAACAGACCCAATGCAGCCAATAAATACATAAATTTGTAAAAAAAAAAAAATTAAGGGAGATGATATGTCGAATCTAAGGGATTTGCAAGCCATGTGGCTATTAGATCCCCAAACCAGCCTCTGTGTGAACTCTTCCATAAAGTAGATACATGAAATAAGGTGTTTTTTTTTTTTAAAGTCTTTATTGAATTTGTTACAATATTGCTTCTGTTTTATGTTTTGGTTTTTTGTGCCCCAAGGCATGTGGGATCCCAGCTCCCCAACCAGGGATTCAACCTGAGCCGCCCACCCCCCACCCCCTGCCATGCACTGGAAGGTGAAGTCTCAACCACTCAACCACTGGACCACCAGAGAGTTCCCGAAATACAGTTTTAAAGTGGCATATTTTATTTTTTGTTTATTTTTTTTGGCCGCTCCGTGGGGCATGTGGGATCTTAGTTCCCCAACCAGGGACTAAACCCACGCCCTCTGCAGTGGAAGTGTGGCGTCCTAAGCACTGGCTCACCAGGGAACTCCCTAAAGTGGCAATATTTTAAATAGATTATCTCATACAATGTGTTTTCAGGCACCAAATGGAGCCAGAGATCCCATCCACATCAGCTTCTCTGTGATACACTTTTCTAAGTTGACACCCGTGGGAAACCCAAACACAGCATCAGCTTTAGACCTGGCCTGTAGATTTCACCCTCACCTACTGAACTGTAACAGGATTGTGACAGCCCAAGAACCTGAACAGTGATGCAGTGAAGATGAAACAGGTAATAATGAGGACCCTGACAAAGGTTTGCTTGTTACTGCAAGTCAACCACAAAGTGGGCACAGCATCAACTCCTGAACTACGCAAGACTTCTACCCAGATGGGGGAGAAGAGACAGGCTTAGAGAGTCACCAGTGCCTGCACATGGAAACTCAGAATGCATTTCCCTGCCCAATCTTCCTAATAAGTGGGCCAGCCTGATCCAGAGAACATCATTTCCTTGATTTATAGTGACTTCTTTATTGTCAAATGGGGTAAAGTTCTGATTTAAATTACATCTGAAGTGCCCTAATTCGGGTATTATTATGCAAGGAACCTACACTATTCACATGTCTTAAACAGATGAACACAGCTCGGTAGATCAAGGGTGACAAGACAAGGTAACCCAAGTAAACAGATCCTTTTAAGAATAAACTTTCAAATCTTAGTGGGGCACATTTACCATCAATCCTGATTATAAATGGAGTTCTTCTTTCAAGGGGTTACACTACCCTTATTCGTCAAAGTTAATTTAAATTAATCTCCCACACACCCGGCATTCTTTAGACCTAGGTGACCTAACTACAAGGCATATGTATTATTTCATATAAATGCAACAGGACAAAGTTGTACATGGTGGTTTTGGCACAAACTGATTCTTCTTAATGATGGGTATAAGTAGTTCTTTTGTCTCTGTTAGTTCAATACAGTGTGGAGCATGGCTAAGACTTGAGAAACCAAAAAAAAAAAAATTAAAAATAAAAAATAAATTTAAAAAAAGAAAAAGAAAAAGAAGCTTACCTGTTTGTCAATTTTGTTTTTGTAAAAATGGAGTCTATCACATCTTCATTAGGAAATCAATGTTCGTGAAATTCTTTGTCTTGCCAAATGCTCAATCCTTTACTTTTCTTCTGTTTTTACTTTAAGACCATTCTTAGAATTGACCATTAGAGGATTTACATCTAGGGCTCTCGGTACATGCTAAATGGATAGAGATGGAATCAGAATCAGAAGCCTGGCTGGGCAGAGGTCAAGCACCCCAAACCATTAAAATATTCTTGGTGTTCGAGGGAGGTGATAGATCCCCTTGAGAATCTGATAAAAACTCTATACTCTTTCTTCAGAAACATACATAAACACAAATTATTCTACACAATTTCAACGTGTTCATGGGCTCCCCACTCCCACCCCCCACCCCCAAACTCTTTCATGGATGGCCTAGCATTTATGAGCCCCAGACTGGATCTGAAAATTCCCAGGGAACCGTGAGGGGTTAAATTGTTAGAGGCCTCCACAGAAATCACCTCCTCAATCAACAGGTGGCACTGCTCTGGTTGGCTGGGGGCCGAGCTGGCGCCATCAGGATGCTCAGGTGAACTCTGCCTGAGTCCCGTCATCAGGTGCTTCTTGCTCTGCAGCTGTCAGGCCAGGCTGGGTGGGCCTGGACTGTCCAAGTTCGAAGGCTCCTGAGGATGACAGGAAGGGGTTAGAGTTTATCTGGAAATATTAGTGCTCGTTAGGCTTGATGTGAGGCCTCCTTTCTGAGCCAGAGCCCACATAAGGAAGCTCATTCCAGGAATTATCTACCTCACCTTCTCTGATGCCAAGGGTCGGAAGAGTGCGGCCTGTGGGACAGGCACACCTTAACAGGGTCGCCAAACCTCCAGCGGCCCAAGTGTGTATAGCAGGGTTCATTTCGCTTCCTCCCCGAGGGCCGCGTGCCCTGAACCCCACCTCTCTCGGGTCCAACGGTTCTCCTCGTCTGTAACTCCAAACCCCTCCTTGGGCCGGCTGATTCACTGGCCGAGGTCCCCTTCCACTTGGGTGTGTCTGGGGAAGGCCCAGGTAAGGGGCTGGACACCCCCCCACCTATGCTAGGCCTCCCCAGGAGCAGACCCGCAGCGTGGACTGGAGCTAGCTGTTCCGGCTGAGAGCGGCGTCCACCGCCAGGAGCCCGCGGGAGACTTGGGGTGGGGAGCCGGGCGCCTCGGACTCTGCGCTCAGGCCCCGCCCCCGCGCACTGAGGACCCGCCCTCGGGACGCGCCCCGCCTGCCGAGGTACCGCCTCCTTGCCCCGCCCCCCAAGTCAAGGGACCGCCTTCCGGGCCCTGCCCCGAGGGTCGAGGAAACGCCTTCGGCCCTGCCCCACGCACCAGGGGCTCTCCCTTCGCCCCGCCCCCACGCGCGGAGAGCCCGCCTCCCAGCCCTGCCTCTCCCAGTCCGCAGAGGAGCCCCTCCTTGGCCCCGCCCCCTATGCTCTGAGGGCCCGCCTCCCGGCCCAGCCCTTTTAGGCCCCGCCCCCAAGCACCGAGGGCCCGGGCCCGGCCCCGCCCCCACACGCCGCAGACCCGCCCCCGCCCCCTTCCCCGGCCCGCCCAGTGTCCTGGTGCCTAGGCCACCGGCGCTCGGGCGCGGTGCTTCCTCCGCGCTCCCGGCCGCTTGACCCGCCGCGTCCAGATCGGCTCCTCCGCGCCTCCCGTAGGCGCGCCCGCCGAGAAGGGCCGCCGCTGCCGGTAAGTCGGGCGCGCGCCCTCGGCCGATAGGCGAAGCCGAGGGAGCCGGGGCGTCTCCTCTCGCGGGCCCGCGAGCGGCGGGGGCGTCCTCCCCGGGCGCGCCGGGTTCGGGCGGCGCCTCGGGGGCGGGTCCGGGGCGCAGGTGGCTCCCCCGAGCGCGGCCCGGGCCCGCGGCGCTCGCGGCTGCAGTGCGGGGGCGGCCCCAGCCAGGCCGCTGGTGGGCGTGGGCTCCGGCCCGGGACCCCCGAGGGCAGCCCCGGCGGCTGAGCGGGGTCCCCTCTCGGTTCCCCCCGGCTCCCGGCGGAGGAGGAGGGGCGGCCGGGCCCGGCGCGGCCTCTCGTGTGGCAGGTGGAGGTCAGGTGGGTCACGGCCCGCCCGCGCCTCACCTCGCCGGCGGATGCTGAAGCTGCGGCTTTGTTTGCTCGCGGTCCTGGTCGAGGAGTAGGGCCGGGGATCGAGACCTTTATGAGATGAAGGCTTTCCTTTTAAGGGAAGACCCCCTTCCCCAGGAAGTCTTCCAGGCTGGCCCCAGGAGAAGGGATCCGAGCCGCAGTGCTCGCTCATCCCGCCTGGCCCCTGCGTCTTGCAGCATTGCCGGCTGCGGCCGCCGCGGATGGTCCTTTAGCAGCTCGGTGCCGTCGCTTATGGAGGCTGTTACCCTCAGGTGTTTCCCTAACCTGGGACAGCTGCCCTACACTTGGGAGGACCTTGTAGGATGTTTTTGGTAAGGCGGTGAAGGCGCTCCTCTCCCCCCAAAGCTTGCTTCTATTATGTGTCTTACATTTTTTCCCATACAGTGTAATTACTACTCTGAAAGACCCGATTCAGAATCCTGTGCCCTAGAGTTGATTAAACCACTTGCAGATGAGTGTTTCTGTGCTGTGACTAAGGACCATTATCTATTGATAAGTGTTCTCGCTTATGGGAGGGTGGCTCTTTGACATTTTTCACTCGTCTGTTTTCATCTAACTCAGAAACGGTCCTTCGTGTAAACATCTTTAAAACTAACTTATTTTTGGATCTAGACGGTTGATTTTTCACTCACTCGTTTTCCTAAGAAACGAAGAATGGTTAAGGTGAGAGACTCCCAGCTGACATTTTCCATTTTCTGGTGGATTCATCTGGTCCCATATGCTTGTTTATACCACGATTCCTTTGGGTGTAATTGTTAGTAGGCTGTAGAAGTCTGTCTTAGAGCTATTGAGTCTCTTACAGGACAGGTATCCGGAGTAGATTGCAAAATCCTTGTCAGAAGAGCTTTAGAAGGGCTGCCCTATTAATTTTACCTGCAGCATAGTGTCGAGGCTCTGTGGCACCTGGCCGCCTTAGCTGGAATCCTCATTCTGCCAATTGCTTGCAGTTTTCTGGAGGGCCTGATTCTCAATATCCTTACCTGAGGGCTGATAATACCCATCTCTTAGGACTCTTGTGTGTTACGTGAGAGAATTACATGCAGAAATGATGGATTTACCAAGCCTGCCCAGAAGACTTGCTTACTAGCTTAGTATCCAGTGCTCTGTATTTTGAAATAAAACTTGCTTATTTCCAAACTTCTCACCGGTGTTGTTAGTTACATCAAATAGTATTTTCTTCTCATAGCCAACCATAACATTGAACCGCTCCAGTTACCTGCGCTTACCTGGCTGATACCTTCCTTGCCCTGAGCAGTGGTGCCCTTTTGCCACCCCACCTCCTAAACACACGTGTTATCGCTGACAAGGCTCTCTTCCTGCTAACAGGCACCCATACCTGTGGACTTTGAGGACTTCTCTGCTGGTAGTTGTGCTCCCTCTGCCCTTCTTGCAAGCAACACTCTGTTACATCAGTCCACCCTCCATCACTGTGTGTGCCACAGTAAATTGAGTAAACTGAAATTATGTGTTTAGGTATTTCCTCTTTTATTAGGCTCTGAACTGTGAGAGTAGAAACCTGCCTTGTTCGTGTTTCTTTTCCCCAGTGCATAGACACCTAATACAGTGAACAGACTGCACAGAGTATTGCAGTGGTCCAGAGACACGGGGTTGCAGACCTGTACGTTTCCTGGAATTAGAAAAAAAGAAAGCCTTGGGACTTCCCTGGTGGCACAGTGGTTAAGAATCCGCCTGCCAGTGCGGGGGACACACGTTCAATCCCTGGTCCAGAAAGATTCTATATGCTGCAGAGCAACTAAGCCTGTGTGCCACAACTACTGAGCCTGTGCTCTAGAGCCCGAGAGCCCCAACTGTTGAGCCTGTGTGCCACAACTACTGAGCCTGTGCTCTAGAGCCTGAGAGCCCCAGCTATTGAGCCTGCGTGCTACAACTACTGAAGCCCACGCGCCTAGAACCCGTTCTCCGTAACAAGAGAAGCCACCGCAATGAGAAGCCTGAGCTCGCTGCCCGCCCTTGCTGCAACTAGAGAAAGAGTAGCCCCCACTTCCCGCAACTAGAGAAAACCCACGTTCAGCAACGAAGACCCAACCCAGCCAATTAAAAAAAAAAAAGCCTTATGGACTGTTGGGGTGTACTAAATTCTTATGTCTTTTCTTGGCAAAACAAACTATGTCTCTCATTACCATCCTTAATATTTTCAAAAAGTATGAAGGCTGTTATTTCAGAAAAAGGGGCAGAACTTTGCAAGAATGAGCCAGCAATCTTGTGTGCCTATGCGTAGTACAGTATATTTTTGCAGAGAGGCCCAGCATGTGCAAAGGCTCTGTGGTAGAATGAATTGTCTTAGGACAAGCAGAGTGCCTTGAGGAGAGAGGCAGGGGGAGCCTTGTTGGGGTGGGGGGAATGTGGACTTATTGAGGCTTCACGGGAAGAGTTTAAACATGGTGGGGGAGTGGTTTGTGTTTTAAGAGGACTTGGAGTGCTGTGTGAAAGTACATTGAAGTGGGGCAAGAGTGAAGGAGAACCCTTAGGAAGCTTTTGCAAGCTTACAGGAGAAAGGTGGCTTGCACAGTGGAGAGCCCACGGGTATTTTGGAAGAAGAACCAATAGGATGTGGGTTGAGCATGGTGAGTGAAGAGAAGGAAGAGTCCAGGACAATGTCAGTTCTCAGAGATGGTGGGGCTGCTTTCTGAGGAAAGAAGACTGGAGAAGGAGCATGTTGAGCAGGTAAAATCAAGAGTGGAGGTTTTTTTGTTTGTTTTTTGTTTTGTTTTGTTTTTTAACATGGAAGCAATCTAAATATCCACTGACCGAATGGATAAAGAAGATGTAGTGTACATACACAGTGGAATACTGTTCAGCCATAAAAAAGAATGAAATAGTGCCATTTGCAGCAACATGGATGGACCTAGAGATTTTCATACTAAGTGAAGTAAGTCAGAAAGAAACAAATACTATATGATATCACTTCTATGTGGAACCTAAAATATGACACAAATGAACTTCTCTATGAAACAGAAACAGACTCACAGGTATAGAGAACAGACTTGTGGTTGTCAAGGGGGAAGGGAGGTAGGGGAGGGATGGATTGGGAGTTTGGGATTAGCAGATGCAAAGTATTATATATAGAATGGATAAACAACAAGGTCCTACTGTATAATACAGGGAACTATATTCCGTATACTGTAATAAACTATATTAGAAAAGAAAAAGAAGCGGAGGATTTTTTAAAAACAGTGTTATTGAGGTGTAATTTACAGACCACTGTAAATTCATTCATTGAAATATACCATTCAGTGATTTTCAGTAAATTTACAGGGATGTGCAGACATCACTGTAATTCAATTGTAGCACATTTCATTACCTCCCAAAAGATCCCTTGTGCCCATTTTCAGATACTCCCTGTTCCTACTCCCCACCCTAGGCAACCACTATCTAATCTACTTGCCATCTCTGCAGAGTGGCCTATTCTGGGCATTTCATATAAATGGAATCATACAATATGTGGCCTGTTATGACTGGCTTCTTCCACTAAACTTGTATTTCCCAGGTTCATCGCACCGTTGCATGTTTCAGAACTCTGTTTCTTTTCATTGCTGAATGACGTGCCATTGTATGGCTACACCACGTTTTATTGATGGACACTCGAGAGTCTAGTTTGGGATGCACCTAGTTTGAGACGTGTGCTGTATCCAGGTGGAGAAGTCAAGGAAACATTTGCATGAATTTGAGCCTTGGAGGGGGAGGTTTGGGAGGTTATAAATCTGTGGGTCACAAGCATGAAAATGGTATTTGTTAGGTAAAGGAGTGGAGAGATCATTGAGGGGAGAGCGAGAGACAGAGAGAGAGGCCCCAAGCTTGGTGCCCAGGAATGCCAGCATTTGGCAGTTGTGTAGGGGAGGGTGGGCCTGCCGAGGAGAAGAGACGTCAGTGCGCCAGAGGAGTGTGGGCTGACAGGAGGCTGTTTGGAGAAGGAGGAAGTGGGCTATTGCACAGAGTTCTCCTGGGAGGTGAATGAGGAAACAGAGTCCAGTGGCGCTGGGGACTTGAAAGTTCTGTTGGCCTTAAGAAGACTGCAGTGGGCCCAGAGCAATCAGAAAGCGAGGCAGAAGATATCATGGGAGTTTTACAGCCTCACTGTGGCCAATAAACGAAAGATTGAGGCTTAAAGATCATGTTGTCCCTGCAGTTCAGTTCCTTCCCTCTGTGATATTTGTGTTTTTATTTGGCTTATTACACACAGCTTGGTTAGCAAACTAACTCCAACTCAGGGGATTTAATCATGTCACCATTGCTCTGTATTTCTCTCTCCTATCAGACCACGTACTAGTGAGATATTACTTGGGTTCATAAATCAATCAGGGTTGTGTTTGGTTGTGAGTAACAGAAAATTTGATTGAATGGCAGCTTAAATTAGCTCTTATGTGCAGAAAACAGTAAGTCCAGAGGCAGAGTGGCCAGAGTTGGTATGGCTCCTTCTTAATGCCATCTGGGGCCTCAACTGCTCTGTCCTTCCACTTATGCATGTAAGTCATGCCCTAAAGATGGCTCTTTCCTCTTGGTTGCAAGATGTGGCTTCAGCTCCAACATCAAATCTTTGTTTCAGGCAGTAAGCTGGGGAAAGGTGGAAGACAAGGCCAGAGAAGTCCCCAGCAGCAGTTTCTACTTGTCCAGTGCTGTCACATGGCCACCTAGCTGCAAGGGAGGCCAGAAACTATAGTGCTGCCCTGAGCAAAATGAGGGGTCCCTTAGTGTGGAAAAGGGGGCAAGGAATTTGGGGCAGGTGTCTGCCACACTTTAAATAGATCTTAATCACATGAAGACTAAAGAAGGGAGGCAAGTGGGAACCCTGAGGTGTCACTTTGGAGAAAACATTGGAATATGGAGCTTGGTGACAAGTCAAGGGAATGATCCAACATTTCCACGCCTTGTGGAGTACTTTTCAGAGCTGTAACTTGTTTGAATAGACTGATGGGTTGACCTTCAGTTTTTGTGTTTTTTTAATGAAAGAGCAAAAACAAAACTTAACCATGTTTTTCTATATGTTACAACATGTAAATGATGGATGTTTTCAAAAAGTCAAATCTGCAGCATCTCATGTTGTTTCCTTTTGTCACATTGAGGATGAAAAGAAGAGAAAAGGAAATGGTTGCTATTGGCACTGGGCTCGGGCAGTCGATGTCTCAGGCTTCACAGTAGCTGCAGTGGTTCATATATAATGAATGCATCTAGCCAAGGAAGAAGAAAGAATGCATCACAGAATATACAAGGGAAGGAATAAAATGGTGACTGCCTGGGCCCTGGTGTAACACGCTTCCATCCAGACCCCTCCACTGAGGACCTAGATCTGTCGGGGTAGCACCCTGTCGGGGGCCTGGCAGATAATTGGAGCTTAGTAAACGAACAGGCATGTGGTGGGTTTCTGACACCACTACTGTTAGACACTTCATTCTTACATCCTTTTTTTCCACCCAGTTTTCTTGTAGAACATTTCCAATCCTCTCTCCTCTCTCCGAGTTGTAGAGGAGTGGATTGCTAAACCAACTGTTCAGTTAAGACCATAGAGCTGCTTTTCCTTAGGTTTTGTAAGTGCCCTACATTGGGAGGGACCACCTGCATTCAGAATTACCATCCAGCAACAACATGCAGTTAGCCACTTTGTGACTTTTGCTCCTAGAATTCATTTTGTCCATTGAGTGGGACCCTGGCATTTTACTTCTTTCTGCTCCGTCCATTTGTCTCCCTCAGAGTCCAGGAGGGCCGGAACCGTTTATCTTTTATCTACATCTTGCCTGGCTCAGCAGCCTTGCTAAATATTTGAGTTGGATCGCCCTGCGCGTTTGCGCACAGGACTGTTTGTGGCTGCGTGTCCTCTGGAGCTCGGCGCTGGGAATGCTATTCCTCCTCGAAGAGCTACCTCATTTGTTTATCCTCTGGTTCCCTCTTAGGTACCTTCTCTGCTGTGAGAATGTAAGATGGACCCAGAGGAGCAGGAGCTGTTGAATGATTACAGATACAGAAGTTACTCTTCCGTGATTGAAAAAGCTTTAAGAAATTTTGAGTCCTCCAGCGAATGGGCGGACCTCATATCCTCACTGGGCAAGCTGAACAAGGTATGTGGGGCAGGGAGTGTTTGGATTGTGGGGAGGCGGGAACACAGCTGTCCTTTTATTATTTCAAGGACTTGTCTTTTAAATATTACACTACATGCTGATTACAGCCATTAGATAAGAAGAACCACCTACAATTCTGTCACCCAGAGTTACCCACTGTTAACCTATCAACGTACATACCTCCCCTTCCAGCCCTTTTTTTCTGAGTTTAGAAGTATAGTGTGGATATAGTCGATAGAACAGCTGAACAGTCTTTTTCTCAACGATACGTAGGTCTAAACAAGCTCAATTTATAAATTATCCAGTTATTCAGTGATGCATTGTCCTTCGTACACTGCTTAGGATTTTTATGGCTTTTTCTCCTCCGGTCTACTTGTTTCACCATTTTACTGCGGACTGGTAACTCCTAGAAGAATAAAGGATGCAATAAGTATGGAAATCTGCCCAGAAATTGTGCTTGTGTTTGGATGAGGGAAAAGGGTTGGGCTTGTGAAGAATGTAATTGGTCGCGTGCGGGCTTGACCTCGTGTTCTATGGATGGGGACCATTGTATTTTTCCATGCTGCCCAGAAAGAGTGTGACACAGTGACACCCAAGCACTCAGGTGACCCTGTGACCTGGGCCCGAAGAGGTTGTACCCGGCTCTGTTGCCGTCTGGGCAGGGCTCCTGGCTGTGACACCTGACTTTGGAGCCCAAGTGCCCAGCCTAGTCTGGGAGGTCCCTGCATCCCAGGTCACACACACCAGGTGACTCTAACAAACCTCGCTAAAGGGAGAGAATTTGTCCGTTTACCTCTTCAAGGGAGCGGGGCAGTGAGAATGCGGGCAGCCTGACACCGGGGGCAGCTCCTGGGCAGCCGTCCAGCACCAACTGCCAGAAAGCAGCTATCAGCACCCACAGGTGGCAGAGAGGAGACAGGCAGTTATTACAGGTAGCGGCCAGGAAACTGCACGGTCTCTGCAATGTGTGTTTACAGCATATGAACATCGCGGCTGGTGCTGGCCGGAATGGAGACATAATAAAACAGCAAATAAGAGCTTGAGAGTGCTTTGGCTGTAGAGCTCTGACTCAGGACTTTATTAGCTGAAGATAACATTTGCTGTCTTGCACGAAGGTAGGTTGCCTCTTTAGAGGAAAGGGAGAAGCCCTGGAGTGGCACTTGGACAGCTTCGGGTTCTTCTAGATGTTTCACTGTTTTAGTACTTGACTCTCCTGGAATCTAAAAACAGCATACTTTTCGGGGGGTGGCGGTATTCATTATTTTTTTGTTGAGTTAAAATTCAAGTAACATAAAATTTACCATTCAACCATTTTCAAGTGTATGGTTAAATGGCTTTTAGTACACTCATGATGTTGTGCAACCATCGCCATTATCCAGGACATTTTCACCACCCCAAAGGAAACCATGCCCATTCCTCCCCTTCCCCAGCCCCTGGCAGCCACGAATCTACTTCCTGTGTCTGTGGATATTTCATATAAAAGGAATCGTACAATAATGTGGCCTTTCGTGTCCAGCTTCTTTCCCTTAGCATGTTTCCAAGGTCCATCCACATCGTAGCACGTGTCAGTGCTTCACTGCTTTTCCTGGCCGAGTAATGTTCCATTGTGTAAATAGACCACACATTGTTGATCCACTCCTCAGGTGGGTTTCTACCTACTGATTCTCGTGAATAGTACTGTATGGATACTCATATACAAGCTTTTGTTTGGACACTGTTTTCATTTCTTTCAGGTATATACCTAGGAGTAGACCACTCAGTCATGTGGTCCTTTTTGGTTTTTTTTTTTTTTGGCTGCATTGGGTCCTTGTTGCTGCGTGCGGGCTTTCTCTAGTTGTGGCGAGCAGGGGCTGCTCTTCATTGCGGTGTGCAGGCTTCTCTGTGCAGTGGCTTCTCTTGTTGCGGAGCACAGGCTCCAGGACGCACAGCCCTCAGTACTTTTGGCACGAGAGTGCAGTAGTTGTGGTGCACAGGCTTAGTTGCTCCATGCATATGGGATCTTCCCAGATCAGGGCTTGAACGCATGTCCCCTGTACTGGCAGGCAGATTCTTAACCACTGCGCCACCAGGGAAGTCCCTATTTTTAGTTTTTTAAGGAACCTCCATACTGTTGTCTGTAGTGGCTGCACCAATTAATGTTCCCACCAACAGTGTAGGAGGGTTCCCTTTTCCCCACATCCTTTCCAGCATTTATTGTTTGTAGACTTTTTGATGATGGCCATTTTGACTGAGTTAATTTTTGTACATGACGTGAAGCGGGGCTCCAACGTCATTCTTTCGGGTGTGGAAATCTAGTTTTTTTGCATGTGGAAAGCCATCTGTTGAAGAGACTGTTCTTTTAAAGGGTCTTGGAATCCTTGTTGAAAATCAGTTAACTATAGAGAGATGGGTTTAATTCTGGACTTAAATTTTTTCCACTGATCTATATGTTTATCCTTATGCCAATACATTTTGATTATTGTAACTTTGTAGTAAGTTTCGAAATGGGGAAGTGAGAGTCCTTCAACTTTGTTCTTTTTCAGAATTGTTCTGGATTCCTTGAAATTCCACATGAGTTTTAGGATCAACTTGTCAGTTTCTGCAAAAAAAGAAAAAAAAAAAGCCAATTGGGATTTTGATAGGGATTATATTGACTCTGTAGATCGCTTTGGGGAGTATGGCCGTGTTAACAATATTGTCTTCTAATCCGTGAACGCAGAATGTCTTTCCATTTATTTAGGAAAATGTATATTTTGAGGTAGGTAAAATTATAAATTTGGAAAGTGTAGCTGTTGAGCAATGAAGTATTCTGTGAAACATGCTTTGTTTCAGTGTACTTGAAAAACTTTCAAAAATGTTGACTCATTTTCACCCACCCCAGGTTATTGAGTGCAGTTGAATCTTTCTTTAAGGAGCTTTGAAAGCATTAGCCATTCATTCATTCAGTGGCCATCCGAGTGCCTAAAATGTGCCAGTAGGTGCCAGGGTGCAGCAGAGAGCAAAATTGACAAGACCGTGCCCTCATTCTGGTGGGGGTGGGGGGAGCTGGGTGATAAAACATGCATGTTGTTAGGGGGTGATGAGTGTTGAGGGAACAGTGAAGAAGGGAGGGGAGGGTGAGTGTTGCTGAGACAATGCTGTTTGACCAAGCACAGAGGCTCTGGTGTGTCTAACACCAGGGAGGTTGTCACAGAGCAGGCGAGGAATGGGAAGAATGTAGGAAATGAGGCCGCAGAGGAAAGGGGTAGGGAGGGCATCTGATCTTGTCGGTCCTTTAAAACTGGAGTTTGACAGTGGCCCCTGAGTTGGGGGCAGCTGCCTAGCCGAGTGGCATTCCCTGGCTTCCCTCTTAGGTGCTAGAACCATTTCCAGCTGCTCTACTGGGTGGGGTCATGCAGAAACAGGGAGACCATTTAGGAGCTGTCGCTGTGACATCGGTGGGCCAGCGGGGCAGGGTTTGGATTCTGAATGTACTTCGAAGGTGTTGCTAACGGGCTCTGCCTTTGGATCAAATGTGGGATATAAGAGAAAAAGAGAGGTCCAGTACGACTTGCGGGTTTCGTCCAGGTTTTTGGCTCGAGAAGCTGAAAGAATGCGATAGGGAGACTGGGGAGCAGCGGCCCTGTGGGCTGGGCAGGGAGACCACAGGTTCCCATGGGACGGTGTTAGAGTATGTGGTAGATGTCCCAGTGTGACGTCCCTGGGTGGTGGGATACGAGTTGTATTGGATAAGAGTTTAAAAAGACAGCTTTTTCTTAGAGCTGTCATCCAATTCCATGTAACCCCACTCCTGTGTCCTCTTTGCTCCAGCTTCCTGTCCTCTGCTGCCATGGTTAGGTCATGAGCACCCCCCTTGATGAATGTGCAAGATGTCAGTGGGATGAGGGTGACACCGTCCATCCCTCCCCCAGCCCTGCCAATGACAGCTGACATCCATAGAGAGCGCAGTGTGTGCTGAGGACCTGGTGTGCATTCTTGTACAGGCTCATGGCATGTCTTGAGGTTAGACCCAGACTAAGCAACTTGTGCAAGATCATAGCCGGCCAGTAGCAGAGGGAGGACCCAGACCCAGTCTGCCGGCCTCCAGTGCTGTGCTCTGGGGCGGGGCCCCCAACTGTTTCCATGTCAGTATCTGCAGTTCCCATAAGGGGACAGGGATGCACCTCTTTACTTTCTTCATTAGCCAAACGAGGGAGATCTGATCATTAGCCTCATTGTACTGGTGAAGCTAATGAACTTGCCCCATGTCGTATGGCTGCTCAGTGGCTGTTAGGGGCTGGAACTGTGTCCCCTGAAACAGACATGTCCTAACCCTCAGTATCTCAGACTGTGGTCTTATTTGGAGATCCGATCTTTACAGAGCCAGTCAAGTTAAGACGAGGTCATTATCCAATATGATTGTATCCTTATAAAAAGGGGAAATTTGGACACAGACATGCAGAGAGGGAAGACGCCACGTGAGGATGAAGGCAGAGATCCGGGTGATGCAATGAAAAGCCAAGGAACACCAAGGTTGCCAGCAAACTGCCAGAAGCTAGAAGAGCAGCCTGGAGCAGATTCAGAAGGAACCAGCCCTGCTGACACCTTGATCTCAGACTCCTGCCTCCATTTTTGTTGTTGTAAGCCTCCCCGTGGATGGTGCTTTGTTACAGAAGCCCTAGCGAACTGATACAGCAGTAGAACCAAGGTATACCGAACAGTTTGGTGCTGAGGGCCTGGCATTGAACACATGGTTCCTGCTCTCATGGAACATGAGGCTTTGCTGGCCGCAGGCAGACAACGAATGAATACGTGACGTCAAGTGCTGAGAGCTAAGAAGAGACATTAACCAGGAGAGCTGGTAGCAAGGAAGGAGGACGTGGCACTAGCTCAGGCAGAGACGGCTCTTTGATAATGTGACATTTGAGATTTGAGCAGAGGCCCAGAGGCATCGAGCTAGCTCTCAGGGAGGCCATCTGGGGCGCGGGCCTGAGTCCAAGGTGCAGCAGGGGATGGGCGTGGCTGGAGAGGAGAGGTAGCCAGGGCATATCACCAGGCTTTGTCCTGCAATGGAGGGATGCCACTGAGCTTCCAGGAAGTCTTTGAGCAAGGTGACCCATCGCAGTCTTTCTCAGTAGAGGAATGCCTCTGGCTGATGCCAATATCATTTTTAGAATTTTTCTATATTAGGGAAAAGTTTATCTTTTATAGTTTTATGTGTATCAACCCGAGTAGGGTACTTTTTGCTTCATTGTTTATCTGAGACTTCAAGCCATCACCTGTCACTGATCATTTTTAGATAAATTTTAATCAAGTGCATTTGAGCCCTATGAACCAAACCACTGTACCAAGCCTGGATTACAACTTTGATTATGGAAATGAAGTATAGTTTATGTAAACTCTGTACATTTAGGAAACCTTAGCACTAAGGCTTCTTTTTTTTAAAAAAATGTCAATGGTTCTGAATGAACTGTTTTGTTTTTTTTTTTTTTGCTGCTTTTATTCAGTATCCTACTGTTTCACAAAATGGCTAGAAAGCAGGTGACATGAATAGCAAGGGAGATAGGTCTTGGGTGTTGTTATGTCTTTCAGTGTCTAAAGTCTTTATTGCTTAATGCCAAGCACCTACTTCCTTGTTGTGGCATGATGGGAAGAAGGTGGCTGGAGCTCGGAGACCAGGTGATCTGTTCTGGCTCTTTTCAGATCAGCTCCAAGACCTCATCTACCTGAAAATTCAATGAGTCTCCCCTGGATCTGATGTTTACCTGAGCCCTAATCAACGACTTCTCTGTTACATAGTATTAGTTCAGATAACGCCTCTTTAGTCTGGGGTCTGTGTTAGGTTGCTAGGGCTGCCATGATAGAATACCACAGACTGGGTGGCTGAAAGAGCAGAAGTTGATTTTCTTGCAGGTCTGGAGGCCGGAAGTCCAAGATCAAGGTTTCGGCAGATTTAGTTTCTTCTGAGGCCTCTCTCCTTGGCTTGCTGACGGCTGCTTCCCTCTGTGTCCTCTTCTCTGTGTGTGTGTGTGTCCTAATCGCCTCTTCTTCGAAGGCCACCAGTCATACTGGACACCTCCTATATGACCTCGTTTTACCTTGGTCACCTCTCTGAGGGCTCTGACTCCAAATACGTCCACATTCTGAGGTACTGGGGGTCAGGGTTTCAGCATACGAACTTTGGGGACACAGTTCAGCCCATAACAGGATGTGATAATAATTTGTCTCTCCACATATCAACTTTTTAAAAAGCTCGTTTCTGGTGGAAGCCCAGATGGCTTTTCATCACGTGCCTCAAGGTAGAGTAGAGCAGTTGTTTATTTACTCTTTTTTTTTTTTTACTGCCCAGGAGCACCATGAAGAACTTCAGCTGTCTGTGTGTGTTGTAATACAAGATGTGCCTGGAGCTTCCGAGTCCCTCAGGGCAGCCTTCTGGATGGCCTGAGTCCACTCAGGCTGCTGTAATGATACCACAGCCTGGGGGGCTTATCAACAACAGACATTTATTTCTCACTGTTCTGGGGGCTGAAGTCAAGGTCAGGATGTAGGCAAATTCAGTGTCTGGTCAGGGCCCTCTTCCTGGTTCAGCCGTCTTCAGTTATGTCCTCGCGTGGTGGAAGGGGCAGGGAGCTCTGCAGGGTCCCTTTTATAAGGGCACTGATCCCATGCATGAGGGCTCCACCCTCATGACCTAATCACCTCCCAAAGGCCCCACCTCCTAAGACCATCACACTGGGGGACACAGACATTTAGACCATGGCCCTGATGACTTGTGCCCCACCTGACTGCACCTCGCCAGCTCTGCACCAGCTTCTTCGTGGGGGCTGTCTGTGGGGCATCTTTTAGGGGAGTTCAGCCCTCCAGGTTGGGCTTCCTGGGAGCGCCCTTGCATTCCTCCTCCCCAACCTCTTTCTCCTCCCACTGGGACACAGTTGAAATTGCCGCCCGTGATCCCTGCTGGACCAAACTTTGCCTAGCGAGTGAGCTGGAGTAGGGCCGTGAGCCCCTCTCAGCCCACACGATGCCTGGTTCCATCTTGTCAACTCACTTTTGGACCCCTATCTGGTAGAGAAATGGTGTCTCAGTTTAGGGCATTTATTTTAGTCATTTTCCAGCAACCTATGCTGCTGTCTGGGGTGGCGACCTTGAGGGTAGAAGGAGTCAGAAAAGTGGGGTGTGAGGGTCATGTTGGAAAAACATAGGCCTGAATGCCTTCTGAGAAGAGACCAAACTTAAAGGATGTTGTTGGCAATTATCGACTCTTTTCGTTTGTAAATAAAGTAGATCCTGTACCTCTGCAGGAGAGTGGTGAGAACAAGACCCATTTGTTTCTGGCAGCGTTCTGCCTTTCTTGGCACCGGGACTTGGGAGACGCAGCTAATAGAACTCCCATTCCTAATGCATGAAAGGTGCCCCATCCTGTGCCACTGCTCTGTCATCCTTCTTTTGGTGGGTGATGCCCTGGGGCTCAGGTGGTGTCATTGCTTCTTACCCTACCCCAGGTTCTGCAGAAGGAGCTGAGAACTGGCAAGGGCATTGCTGTTCAGGGTTGAGAGGATAGCCTCATCGTTAGCCGTTCAAATACCATGGTCATTTTGGAAAAAGCATTTCTCTTTGCTGAAAGGAGTCTGATATGCTTCCAATAATTTATTGCTAGGATACTCCTTATTTTGCATCTGAGCAAAGGATTTAAAAAAAATTTTTTTTTTGCTGGTCTTCCTTTCAGATCTCCTAGAGGGATGGAAATAGTCCAGATTTGGACAGGCAAATTAGTCTTCTGGGAATCTGATGAGAAAAGCTCATCTGAAAAAAAAAAAGGCTCCTCTAGCAGAATTGAGTTTATGGATAAGGAACAGGGCATGTGGTTCACTTGCATGTTATAAATACTATCAGAAAAGCTAAGAAACCAGAAATTTAATGTCTGGACTAAATTGTCATCCTCCCCACCACCAACCCCTGCACTGACCACCAAATTCATATGTCAAAGCAACCCTCAGTGTGACCGTATCTGGAGGTAGGGTTTTCAGTAGGTAAGGTTAAATAAGGCCATAAGGGTGGGGCCCTAATCCAATAGGACTGTAGCCTTAGAAAAAGATCGAGCTATCTCCCTTCCACGTAAGAACTGAGTTAGCCAGCACCTTGGTCTGGGGCTTCCAGCCTCCAGAACAGTGAGAAACACATTTCTGTTGTTTAAGCCACCCAACCTGTGGTATTTTAAGGCAAATTAATACAGAAGGAAATAACCTGGGCTGTGTTTCAAAAAGGACAACTGATTGAACTAATATTCAAGCTTGCGTTTGAGCCAAATACAGGCATTCCCATTTATTTATCTTTTTTAAATGGTCTTTTCCTTTTTCCTTTTTTTTTTTTTTACAGCTTTGTTGTGTAATAAACTACACATATATGAAGTGTATAATTGATGAGCTCTGATGTACAGATATCCCTATGAGGCCATCACCACATCAGATAGTGAGCATGTATCCATCACCCTCAGAAGTCTCCTCCTGGCCTTGTGGTCTCTCCTCCCTCCCTCCCCCTCCCCCATCCCTAGGCAACTGCTGATCTGCTTTCTATCACCATCGACTAGTTTGCATATCCTAAAATTTTATGTAAACAAACTTACACAGTATATGCTCTTTTTTTTTCCCCTGGTCTGCCTTCTTTCTCTCAGCAAAGCTATTCTCAGAGTCATCCAAGTCCTGTGTATTGATAATTTTTTCCTTTTTACTGCTGAGTAGGATTTTATGGATAGAAACCATTTATTTATCCATTTGCCTGTTAATGGACATTGAGTTGCTTCCAGTAGGTATATATTTAACTTTTTAAAAAACTGCCAAACTTTTCCAAGAAAGTGTCATTTTACACCACACTTGCAGTTATGCAAACTCCATTTCTTCCATATTCTTGCCAACACTTGGTATGGGCAGTCTTTTTTTTTAATTGAAGTATGGTTGATTTACAATACTTTATTAGTTTCAGGTGTACAGCATAGTGATTCAGTATTTTTACAGATTATACTCCATTAAGTTATTACAAGATAATAAGCTGTAATTCCCTGTACTGTACAATATATCTTTGATTCTTATTTTATACATAATAGTTTGTATCTCTTAATCCCATACCCCTAATTTGCCCCTCACCCTTTTCCTCTCCCTTTTGGTAACCACTGGTTTGTTTTCTATATCTGTGAGTGTTTCTGTTTGGGGTATATATTCATTTGTATTTTTTTTTAGATTCCACATATAAGTGATATCATACAATACTTGTCTTTTGTGGGAAGACATTCAGGAACCTTTTTGATGTGGGCCGAGCGATGGGATTCTTGAGCAGTGGAGGAGCTGAGGGTGCGGGGCGTGGAGACTAATATCACCCTGTTTGGCCCTGAAGGATGGCTGGTTAGCCAAAGACGGGTAAGATTCCTCAGAGGAGGAACAACCTAAGACAGGCACAGCCGCAGAGGGGCCAACAGGGGTGGTGCATAGAACCTTCCTTATATCACCGTGTTTGGCCCTGGAGGATGACTGGTTAGCCAGAGACGGGTAAGATTCCTCAAGGGAGGAACAACCTAAGACAGGCACAGTCGCAGAGGGGCCAACACGGGTGGGGCACAGACCCCTAATATCTGAGAGAGGTCTCCTGCCCCCAGGGCTGTTTTGCTCTCCACCCCCAGCTCAAATCCACACCTGCTCAACTCGGACCCAGGAAGTAAACAAAGATAATTGCCTCAGTCATGTGAGGCCTTTGATTGTTTATGAGTGTAACCTGAGAATGTTAGCCCACGAACTCAATAAAAGCAGCCTGGGATGAGTCAGCAGGGCTCTTGATCCGAGAGGTCTTGAGCCCCCCGGTCCCACTTTTCTCTTCAGTCTGTGTCTGTGTCTTCTTCAAGCTTGCGGCACCCGTCACTCACCTCGAGTCGCCGAGCTGGTCTCGGCAGTCTTTCTCTATCTGACTTATTTCACTAAGCATAATATTCTCTAGGTCCATCCACATTGCTGCAAATGGCAGAATTTCATTCTTTTTTATGGTTGAGTAATATTCCAGCGTGTGTGTGCGCATGTGTGTGTACACACACACCACATCTTCTTTATTCATTCGTCTGTTGATGGGCATTTTGGTTGCTTCCATGTCTTGGCTGTTGTAGACAGTGCTGCTGTGGACATTGGGGTGCGTGTATCTTTTCAAATTAGTGTTTTCATTGTTTCCAGCTATATACTCAGGAGTAGAATTTCTGGATCATATGGTAGTTCTATTTTTAGTTTTAGTTTAGGAACCTCCACACTGTTTCCCGTAGTGGCTGCACCAACTTACATTCCCATCAGCAATGTACGAGGGTTCCTTTTTCTCCACATCCTAGCTAGCATTTGTTATTTGTAAACTTTTTGATGATGGCCATTCTGACAGGTGTGAGGTGATACCTCATTGTGGCTTTGATTTGAATTTCTCTAATAATTAGTGGTGTTGAGCATCTTTTCACGTTCCTGTGAGCCATCTGTGTGTCTTGTTTGGAAAAAATGTCTATTGAGGTCTTCTGCCCATTTTTTTGATTGGGTTGTTTGTGGGGTTTTTGTTTTGTTTTTTGTTTTTTTAATATTGAGTTGTATGAGCTCTTTGTATATGTTTTATATTAACCTCCTGTCATATTTTCAGATACTTTCTCCCATTCTGTAGGTTGTCTTTTCATTTTGTTGATAGCTTCCTTTGCTCTGCAGAAGCTTTTAAGTTTAATTATGTCCCATTTGTTTATTTTTGCTTTTATTTCTTTTGCCTTAGGAGACAGATCCAGAAAAATATTGCTATGATTTATGCCAGAATGTTCTACGTATGTTCTCTTCTAAGAGTTTTACAGTTTCAGTTCTTTACATTTAATCCATTTTGGTCTTTAATCCATTTTGAGTTTATTTTTGTATATGGTGTGAGGTAATATTCTAATCTGATTGTTTTACATGTGGTTGTCCAGTTTTTCCAGCACCACTTATTGAAGAGACTGTCTTTTCTCCATTGTATATTCTTGCCTTCTTTGTTGTAGATTAATTGACGTTAGGTGCATGGGTCTATTTCTTGGCTCTTTATTCTGTTCCCTTGATCTGTACATCTGTTTTTGTGCCAGTACTATGCTGCTTTGCTTACTGTAGCTTTGTAGTATAGTCTGAAGTCTGGGAGGGTGATACCTCCAGCTCTGTTCTTTTTTTCTCAAGATTACTCTTGCAATTCAGGGTTTTTGTGGTTCCATATGAATTTTAGGATTATTTGTTCTAGTTCTGTGGGAAATGTCATGGGTAATTTGATACAGATCACCTTCAATCTGCAAAAAAATTGGAAATGACCACCCTCAGTAGGAAAGTGGCTATAGGATAAGACATGACACAACAGTGTGATGACATATGCAGCCTCCAACTGTAGTTACTCACATGAAAGATGCTCACGGTAAAGGAAGGGGGCAAAAAAAGATGGGTTGAGTGGTTCGTGTATAGCGGTGTCATGTGTGTGTGCATATGCACGTGTTTGTGTAAGAGAGGAGGGAGTGGGGGGGACTGTGTAGGAGTAGACAAGATCTAGAAGCGCTTTCCTGGTTGGACTAGTTTACTTGCTGTTTTTCATAATTGTAAAGGAGACTCTAATGAGTGTCTTTCTGCCCGTGGCTATTTTTGTAAGGTATGTCTCCTGTGGTGGAGCTGCTGTTGTGTCAGTGAATGTCGAGGTAAACCTTTGGACACACGAATCTGTGTGCACTTTATTTTGCTCCACTAATTGTCTGCATGGTGCCAGAGCCACGCCTCTCAGCTGCTGTGCTTTATGATGTTGTTATCTGGCAGGACTATGTTCTCCTCCCCAGCCTAACCACTCTTCTATTCCAGAATTTTTCTACCATCCCCAGGTGGTTCTCTTCCAGATGAACTTGAGGATCATTTGCAAAGTTTTAAAAAACTCTTATGGGGGTTGGGTGGTATTAGGTAACAGTTATTGTGTATTTCAGGGAGAAGTGACATCTTCACACATTTGGGCTCTCCTCCACATGGAAACGTGGTGGTCTCTTCATTGATTAAAAAGCACTCAGTTTCCTAAGCGTTGAATTGTTCTTCTTACATAAGTCCTTCCTGTGTCTTAAATATAGTAGATATGTTATACATGCATTTTTGCTATTATCAGTAGGGTTATTTTCCACTGTTTGTTTTAACTGGTTGTTGCCATGTAGGAAACTATCAATTTACAGAATTTGGAAACTAGCCAACTTAGTGAAATTATTTCTAAGTTTTTTCAGCTAATTTTATTGAGTTCTTTGGGTAGACAGGTGTACATGTCATCAATCAGCCCCAAATTTGTGTTTTTTTATCCCAATGTTTTGTAGCATTTTCTGGAACGAGGTTAAATAATGGTGATACTTATCAGTGTATCAGTAACAGTAATATTAGCTGCCGTAACAAAGAAGTCCAGAAATTCAGTGCCACCATAAGACTGAAGTTTCTCACTCATGAATCAGTTCTGCAAGGTGATCCAGATTGGGCAGCTCTTTTCCACGTGGTCATTCAAGAGACCCAAGCCAGGGACTCTACCATCTTTAACATGTGGCTTCCAGAGTTGCTCTGTTCACTGCCATTCTGTCCCACAGGAAGCGGGAAGAGCATGTAGGTGCATGCTTAGACCTTAATGGTACACGTTGCTCCACTCATATCAGGAGAAAAATATCGGCTGGCCCAGCAGCCCTGGCCCAGCTGTACCCCTTACCACAGGAGGGGACTTGATTCAGGTGGGCAGTCCCCGCCCCTGCCTGGCACACACGAATCTTAACGGGGGTGCTCCAGCCCTGCGGGTCTCGTCATGGATCAGCTTGTTCCTTACTTACTAACCTCAATAACTTCCTCTCTCTGTATGGCAAGAAATGTATGTCATTTCATTACCTGATCCGTTTGAAAGGTATTAACTGCTTTCTTCCCAAGCAGCACTGGGAAAAAAGCCTTACATTTTACTTGTGTGCTTTTGATGATTATTATCTGGCTTAAGCCACATTTTCCCAATGCCTGAGATATGCCTTGGAAGTAAATTTGTAGGAAGGTGTGCTAATTCACATGTTGTGGGGTGGAGGAAGGACCACGGAGCTTGGGGGTGGAGCACCAGGGTTCAAGGTCAGACTCATCACTTCTCAGCTTGGGGCAGACATGCTGGTTGCTCACCCACTCACCCCCTCTTCCTTCTTGTCGAAAGAACCCAGGTGTGTCCAGGGGTCTGGTGGTGATGTGCTGCAGGAGGTAGCCCCCATCTTTCAGCCCCAGGGGTGAGTATTATTGTTCAAGGGCCTAATCCTAGTAATTCTGTTTTCCTTGGCACTTGACAGGGATTAATTTAGACATGGACACATGACCTTCTCAACCATGAGATGTGGCCAGCTGGCTTCTTTAAAGGATTTCCTGTAATACAGAGAGACAAAAAAAGGAACAAACTCTTTTTTTTTTTCTCCTCTCTGTAGTCATGTGAGAATTTAATGCCTGATATGTGACAGATATCTGAGCTTATGGCAGGGAAAGACTGAAGATAAGTCAACTCACTGTTGGGAACATACAAGCATGAAAAGGTTTGGGTCCTTTTAGGATGTCGTTGAGCCCTGGCATTAACCAAATGTAGAAACAGGCTCCTCTAGACCGGGGTTTCTTGGCCTCGGCACTGTTCACCTTCTGGGATGGGGCAGGGGTGCTGTCCTGTGTGTTGTGGGGTGTTTTGTCAGCATCATGGCCCCTGTGCATCAGATGCCAGGAGCATCCCCCTCCCCCCGCCACTGTAACAGCCAGAAGTGTCTCCAGACATTGCCCAATGTCCCTTGGGGGGAAATTGCCCCAGTTTGAGAACCAATGCTCTGGACTTTTGCTTGTGAGGTGGTAGATTTCTTCACTGAGACTTGTATAACCAGATATCCTGTTCTTTACATTCAGAAGCATCATAACGGATCTGCAACCTAGGACTATCCTTAACCCATGGGAGCCTGTTTCTGCCGTGGGCTGTTGCAGGCACACTTGTTTCTTGATGGTAGAGGTGTGTGTGTGTCCTTAAAAGATAGAGGATGTCCTGTGCTGATCTGTGCCCTCGCCGTTGGCAGTGGTGTGATTCTGGCTGGAAGCAGGCTTTTATGGAGTAACTGCCGAGGATTTCCCATCTCCCCATGGGCATGGGTTTCATTATAAGTACAGAACCTCATATTTCGGAGGAGATCGTGTTCTTCCAGCACCTGCTTTCTGCCAGCCACACGTTCTGCCTCTCGGTTCTGAGTGTCCCAAGAAGTTTTGTAGCTGCTGGGGTCTGGAGAGAAGAGGCAGCATTGGGCTTGAGTTGATCTGGAGATGCGAGCCAGGCTCTGACACCATTCCTGGCTGTGTTGTCAGCGGCCCAGCCAGGCAGAGCTGGTTCTCTCACTGTCACCTGCTTCTGTGCAGAGAGCTCATCTCAGGGACAGGGAGGCCAAGGGAAAGCGCAGAGGAGCAGGACCGCAGGTGGGATTCAGATCAGATCCGAACAGGCGGTGCCTTGGAGAGGTGGGTTCTTCGCCTCCCAACTTGAGACTGAATTGCATTCCTTGGCGCTGTGGCCGCACGTGCTGGTCACACACTCCTGGTGCCTTCCAGTGCCCAAGGCCTTTGGGGGCTGGCGAAACCCAAGCACTGGGGGAAGATGTGTCCGAGGCTCTGAACAGCCATTCTGAAGCCCTTCTGCTCCGGCAGCGAGGATCAGGAGGTGCCCCTGGGACTTCTAGTCACAATATGTAGTCTCGTTTGAGCATTGAGTTCTGTTCTCCCAGGTGTGAATTTTGAAGAATATCGAGTTCTACCAGTAAAACTTTTGGGACTGAAGCCTGTTTGGAATTTGTAATGAGACTCTGTCCCCAAAATGTTCTTTCTTCTCCTCTGGCTCTTGACTTTTAACAAGTTGGTTATTAGGCTTTAAGGTTTGTTTGTTAAATATGTTATTTGTATTTCTGCGTGTTAAATATGTCATTTGATTAAAATAAGTTTAAAAAGCAGAAGAATAGCATATTTCCAAACATTTCTTCTGGTCTCTGAATGGTATGCTTACTTTTATTATTGTTATCTGTTGTATAGATTGTGGTTATAAATCCTTAAATATTTCCATCTTCTCCGCATCGTATATGTTTCAGGGTTCAGACTATACACTGAAGGGCGTGTTTGCCCCACGTGTTCATTTTCCTTTCATGTGGTTTACTGTAGAACTCAGTTGCGTTGACCTTTGCCCACCATTTTCCATCATCGGCCCCCCCAAAATAGTGATTCCCTTTAGTGAGCACCTGCTATATGCATCTCACCCATTATTTTTCAAACCTAGAATCCTCCAAAATCAATGCCATTTGACTTCTTTTATTGATAAAGACACTGAACGAAGCTTAGACTGTTCTATGTACAGTATTTCAGCCCAGCCCACGGGATAGGGGGTCGCATGTGGACATGAGGGAGGACTGAGACCAGCACTGAAGTTGGCAAAGAATAAAGTCTGGAAACATGGAAAGCACTGGAAAGCATCGCAGTAGCCCCTGAAGTTCCTACCTGGGGAGACAGGGAAAGGAGGTATCCATGATGAGAACAAGTGGCTTTTATAATCTGAATGTAATAAATTCAGAAGGGGGAGAAGAACCACATTTGAGCACACATGTAGTAGCCTGCCTTCTGCGAGGTAGTGAAGCATTCACGATGATGCTTCAAGAAGTAGTTTTCTGACCTAGTGTTAGATTCCTGAGTCAGGTTGGCCAGGGGCCTGGGATGCCCCCCATGCTGTGTCCCATGTGCATACATGTGCACGTACATGTGTGTACGTGTGTGTGTGATCCTGATACCCTGGGGGGGACGTGGAGTGAGTACCCTGGATGCCTCAGCTCCCTTTGGAGTCTGACCCACAGGGCCAGCCGGGAGTAGGTGACGGTGTGTTTTCTGCATGAGATGCCGGGCGGCAGCGTGTGACAGGCTGGACGGCTGGTGAGGGGCCGAGCCCGACTCCGACCCGGGTCCAGCGATCCGAGCCTGTGCTCTCATCCTGCTACCCCTGCCCTCGCCTTCCTGAGCTTTCTCATGAGTTAGGCCAACAAAGCATTCCCTCGGCAGCAGAGCCCTCTGGGTAAACTGATAAAAATGAGCCCAGGCCTAGGGCTGGAGCAGGTGGTTCTTCCCGCAGACGCTTAGTTCGTGCCACCCTGTGCCCCACAGCCGAGGCCCGGCCTGGGGGCTGCTGCCTTCACCTCTCAGCCACGCTTTGTAGGGTCTCCAGGCATGTGGATGCTCAGCCTCTAGTTGTCCTCCTACGCAAGCAGGGTGGTATTTGCTCAGAAAGTGCAAGTTACTATCAGCTACAACAATAAAGCTGATGCAAAAGAAATAAAATAATTTTAAGAAAATTTTAAAAGAAAAAAGAAATGTGTTCTAATGCAGGGGTCCTTAACCCCCTAGTCCACAAGCCTGTTAGGAACCGGGCCGCACAGCAGGAGGTGAGTGGCCTGCTGCCCCATCGCTGCCCTTACCTCCTGAACCATCCCCCGCCCTGCAGAGGTTCGTGGAAGAATTCTCTTCCAAGAAACCAGTCCCTGGTGCCTAAAAGGTTGGGGGCCGGTCTAACGGATCTCTAACTGATAAAGGAGGTTGAGTGAACCAGAGGACGCTGTGCCCTGCTGGCAGCTTTCGTGCAAGCTGGGACTTTGGGATGTGGATGAGAATTGACTAATTGGGTGCCCGGCTCTGCAGGTTTGCTATAAGCATCGAGCAGGAAGCAGTGCAGGGATACTCCAGTCTGTGACCTTTTTCAGAGGGAAGCTCTTCCTTTACAAAGAGTTGTACCGGAGTCACTCCCCCAGTTAAACCAAAGCTGGCCTCGCTGGCTACCTGTGGATCCCAGCTCCCTGCAGCGGCTCTCAGGGGACTTGATGAGGTGCTGTTCTCCCCACCTGTCTCTTGCCCTCCCCACTTCCACCCCCCCCCCCCGCCAAGCTGGCGCAGTGTCCTAGTTTAATATGGGAAGTCCTAGTTTAATATGGGAAGTCCTAGTTTAATATGGAAAGTCCTTGTCCGGTTTGTTATTACTCGGTGTCTGTTCTGCTTTTATTCTGTCTGAAGGGCAGAATTGCTGTTGCTGTCCCCTGGCAAGTATTTAATGAGTGTTCATGCTTGTGGCACCTGGCCAGTCTTACTCACTGTGCAGCTTCATTTTTGTGGCATGAAATGAACATCCTTATAAAGATGACTGACTTCCAGAAGGAAGACATGCCAGTACTTTACCATTTGCTTGATGAGAGCTGTGCTTTTAAACTGGCTTCCTTGCATTTCTTTATAGACAAGCATCAGGCGTTCTGAGGTCAGTGCTATCACTGGGAGAGCAGGTCTGGGCGATTTCTACTGGGACCTTTTATTTATTTATTTTTTTTTAAATTAATTTTTATTGGAGTATAGTTGATTTACAATGCTGTGTTTGTTTCTGCTGTACAGCGAAGTGAATCAGTTATACACATACATATCCTGTCTTTTTTAGATTCTATTCCCATACAGGTCATTACAGAGTATAGAGTAGAGCTCCCTGTGCTGTACAGTATGTCCTTATTAGTTATCTATTTTATATATAGTAGTGTATATATGTTCCCTTCTGGGAACTTTTAAAGGAAACATTTAAAAATTTACTTTAAAGGCTAGAGCATTTTTTTAAATGTAATTTAACTCCCCTCACCCATATTGTTAAATTACTCTAAAGTTTTTTAGATTGTGATAAAATACACATAACATAAAAGTTATCATCTTAATCATTTTTAAGTGTATTAAGTTACTTTTTGAGTCCTCGGCCTACCCTTTTGGAATTTTTAATCATGTTTTTTACATAGAACCGAGAGTCCTGGAGAATATCAGACTATCAGACTGTATAATGTCAGAGCAAAACAAAGCGAAATGTAAACATGACCTTGGGTGGAGTGAAGTGAGATACTTCCTGGTCTCTATTAATGGAGCTCAGATGTGGTTCAAACTTTTTTTTTCAAACTTACACTTGGTATTTTATTATTTTGTTCTAAGGTCAGTCTGCTGAGCCTATGAATATAATGAGGTTAAAAATATTGTAATTATATCTTAATTATAGTTTGAAGAATACTTTTAAAATAGTATAGTGCCTGGGTGAAATAAATAAGGAAGTTTAATTTCCTGTCTAATCATGTTTTTCCTTTCTGGTTAGCATTTTAAAAAGTAATTTCAAAAGCATGGCTGTGTTTTCCTTCCCAATTCATCTGTTTCCCTGGGATATTTATTCTACAGTTGTAGAAGAGCATTTCTCGCTCTCTCGCTCTCTCTCCCCGGCTCTTTTTTTTTTTAAGTATACATCATTTTCATTCAATGCTCTTAAATACACACACACACACACACACACAATATTATATTAAGCTTATTGGCCAGTCACTTTGGGTTTCTGTTTTCCTGAAAAACACAAACCAAACAATGAAGCTTCCCTGAAAGTATTCCCTGCACACTTCTCGCTGGAGAAGGAATGGTCTTGCCAAAGCGCGATGCCCCAGTGGAGGCTGGAGAAAGGAGGGCAGAGGCAGGGTGGTCCTCCCTGACCTGAACCAGGTCCAGTCTTCGTAGCTCTTGAGCTGCTGGGAGGGGCATGAGGAGGGAATCGGGCGTTTTCAAGCCCTAGAGGGTGGGACCCAGTTCAAGGGGGCTGTTTTGCTAATTAAGGGTTAAAAACTCTCACTCAGGGGAAGCTGGACCCAGTCTCTGGGTCCCTTCAGGGTTTGTTAAAAGGAGGCCCTTTGTTCTCTGGTTGGGAGGGTTTTCAGTTCAGTCCAAGGTGTGGCCGTCACTCAGGAGTTCATGGTCCTTGCAGCCTGGCTGGCAGGAGCAGTTGAGTGAACACAGCGTTCACTTCTTTCTTCCTTTTTGGTGGTAAAATATACGTAATGTAAAATTTACCATTTTAGCTATTTTTAAGTGTACGGTTTAGTGGCATGCAGTGTGTTTCATCTTTGTGCAGTCATCACCACCGTTCACCGCCAGAACTTTTGCATCTTCCCGAGCTGGAAACACCGGATCCATTGAACTCACTCCCCAGTCTCCCCCCAGCCCCGGTCACCACCACTTACTTTCTGTCTCTAGGAACTGACTACTCTAGAAACCTCATGTGAGTGGAATCATACAATGTCTGTCTTTTTGTGGCTGGCTTATTTCACTTAGCACAGTGCCTTCAAGCTTCATCCATGCTGTAGCCTGTGTCAGAATTTCCTTCCTTTTTAAGGTGAATAGTATTCCGTTGTACGTATAGCCCACATTTTGTTTATCCATTCATCCATTGATGGGCGCTTGGGTGGTTTTCACCTTTCCGCTTTTGTGAATAATGCTACAATGGGTGTGCAAATATCTGTTCGAACCCCTGCTTTTAGTTCTTTTGCATGTACCCAGAAGTGGAATTGCTGGATCAAATTGTAATTTGGTAAACAAGTCAAATGTTTAACATTTTGAGGAGCACGGAGGCTGCACCATTTTACATTTCCACCAGCAGTGCACCGCACTCAGTTTTGAAACATCCTAGGACAGGGCTGCTCCTAGAAGAATGACTGCTTTTTCAAATGCAACAGCAGCTAGGGACTTCCTAGGTGGTACAGTGGTTAAGAATCTGCCTGCCAATGCAGGGGACATGGATTTGATCCCTGCTCCAGGAAGATCCCACATGCCTCGGAGCAACTAAGCCTGTGTGCCACAACTATTGAGCCTGCGCTCTACGGCCAGTGAGCCACAACTGTTGAACCCGTGTGCTGCAACTACTGAAGCCCACGTGCCTAGAGCCCATGCTCTGCAACAAGAGAGGCCACCACAATGAGGAGCCCACACACAGCAACAAAGAGCAGCCCCTGCTTGCCGCAACTAGAGAAAGCCTGTGTGCAGCAGCAAAGACCCAATGCAGCCAATAAATAAATAAATAAATTTATTTAAAAAAAAAGAAAAGCAGCAGCAGCAGCAGCTGAGGGCATTAGGCTTGACCCCACCTCCCGGAGAGGATGCAGCAGAACCCCTCCAATTTCCTACTAAGGAGTATCTCTGGGAGCCTAACGTGGGCCAGCCACGCTGGCCAGACACTTTGCTTGTGCCCAGGGGCGATGCTTGGGTGCTGGAGTTGACAGCCCGCAGGTAGAGGAGCTTCTGAATCAATGGTGTCGAGGAGGCCACCAGGGCTGAACCAGCACACGGAGCTCTGAATACGTAGCAGCCAGAACGGGGAGTGAATCATTAGATGGCATTCATTCTCCTTTAAGTTTGCCCTAAAAACATGGAGCTCTTTCCCTCGTGGCCACGCGTTAGTCCTCAGTGAAACAGAGGAAACGTAGATAGGGGTAGAATTTGAGATGCTGCTTGGCTGCTCAGGTAGAAAGTGTCTTTGAAAGGGGCCCACACGCATTTCCTGTGTAAATTAAGTCACACTAGAGGAGGTGGCGCCCTGTCTAGGGGAACCCTTTGTTTCCAAAGTGCTCCCAATCTATACTACGTTTCACCCGGCAATTCTCATCTCCAGTTTTACCACTTGCAAACCATTTCTTTAGAGTTTTTTCGTTAAATATCTTTTAAGAAATAATGCTTTCTTTTCCCTTTTAATCTTAAATATTAGTAACTATTTACCTTTGCCTTCGTTGTCTTAAAAAGAAATATCAGGTTCTCCAACTCGACCTCTCACTCTCCGCAGAGTTTCTCCTTGGCTTCAGCGTCTCTTGGAATTCTCATCATGGGTTGGGTTCTCAGTTGATTTCATCTCCAAATATACAGAAGTTTGAGTTTTTCTTGTCTAATACAGTGTATCCCTCAAGCTTTCTTGTTAACACATCTAACTAGTGTCCTTGTTTGCTTTTGTGGTAATAAAGGGCATTATTTGTAAATGATTGGATTTCAGTCAGTCCTTTTAAAATGCAATGCAGATGTCTCCATGTTTAAAGCTGGTGCTTCACAGTCAGCTTGTCCTTACAATAAGAGGAGATGCTTGTTGATTGCCTCTTCTGTGGCAGGCCCTGTGCTAATTACCTGACGTGTGGTCTCTCTCGATGCTTGCTACTTTGCGAGACACCGTCATCTATGCGAAACCACAGCCCAGAAAGGGTAAGGAATTTACCCAACAGATAATGGAACCGGAATTCCAGGCTCTGACCCCCAAGCTCACACACTTAAACCAGGCATCATAATAGCCTCAGTCTTGTTTGTTTAACCTCAGTTTTGAAGCACATATGAAGTGCCAGGCTCTGTGGGAAGTGTGTTAGCAAAATCACTATGGCCCAGGCACTATTTTAGCCCCATTATTCGTGATGAGAATGGTACAGAGGGGAATCAATGTCACAGCCCCTCCATGGAGCAGGCTTGAAAATCCCGTCAGGCCAAATCCTGACCGTAAGTTTGACGAAACTAGTTTGTGACCTCTGGGTGTCTCTGCTCTACTCCTGAACCTGTGTGCTTTCATCTAACTCGCCAATCTGATGGGTGAAAAGAATGGCATTTCATAATAGTTTTAATTTGCATTTTTTTAAATCAGAAAGGACAAGCATCTTCTCGTTTTTTCTAAGTGCTATCTGATTACATCCTTTGTTCTTGTCTGCGTTTTCAAATCAGACAGCTTCCTTCATCTTCTGCGTACCTTCCCTCAAGAGGCCCTGACTCCCCGACTCAGATATGCTGTGCTTGCTTGGGTTAACATGGACAACATACAATGAACAATCCATTTCATGTGTATTGGTCACGCCCTCAGTTTTGGGTTATGTTTCTTTTCTTAATTAAATTAAATAGGGTAACAAATTTAAATGAGAAAGAAATATCAACCAGCCTTGTTCATTTGAAATGAATGATTGTTTTTCCTTATAATTCCGTTTATGTGGGAAGAAGTGCATTAGTCAGGATAAGGAAGGTAACAAACAATCCCCAAGATCAGTGATTTTTACAGCATAATTGAGTTCTGCCTCCATGGGTCAGCGGGTGGTTTGTACTCTCTGTAATTTGTCAGGGACCCAAGCTGGGAGGGGCTTCAGTTCAACCTGTATCTCCATGATCTTAGAGGCCAGGAAAGAAAACCCACTGGGCTTTGAATTGGCTTCTAAAGCCTGTACCAGAAGTGACACATCATTCCACTCATCTCACTGGCCAGAGTAAGTCATGATTCCACACCTACGTTCAGAAGGGCAGAGAAATGGGATCCTGCTGCTGTACAGCCGGAGGGAACCAAACCCTTGTGGATCCCAGGTGACCACCCAGCCCATCTTTTGCACCTCAGATAGCAAAAGTCCTTAGACTACACTGAACAAAAATGAGATCGTGACTTAAAAAGAAGACCTCTGCCTGATGAACATAACAAACGGGGACAGAGCTTTGTTCTCCTCCTCTGGGGTCATGGAGAAAGCCCATGACGGCAGTATCGATAAGCCAGTGAGTCACAGAAGTGGTTTCCTAAAAGCTGTGTCTCAGGCCTGGTCAGCTGACGCTTGTTGAAGCTGGGTGTTGGGTACGTTGCTGTTCTACCTGCTTTTCTGTATGTTTGAAAACATCCGTAGTAAAATCTGCTGTTTTCCAGTCATTTCCTCTCCGCCTTAGTTCTTATCCTCTGTTACAGCTGGTGTTTCCAGTCACTTTCTCAATTTTTTTTTTTGACATAAGCACATTAAAAAAAAAATGGCTGGCTTTCCCTTTGTACTAAGCCACCAGGCTCTTATAAATAATGTTTTAAGGTATTTCTCGATGACCTCTAGGTACAGCTGGGTTTTTTAGATGTAGTTTTATTGAATTTGAGAGTTCGGTTAGACCACGTGCTTCTGATGGAAAATATTATTTTCCTTCTTTTCCCTTTATCTCCTGCATAACCTCAGGGTTTTAGAGGCAGGATCATTTTCTTCACTCATAGGAAGAAAGCTGTCGTGGCCCTAAGACCACATGGCCGGAGGGGCAGCGGTTCTGACATACATCCTGCGATGCTCTTGCGGGATGCCTGCCTTGTGGGAGGCGGGTGCAGAGAGCCGAGAACAGCAGAGGAAGAAGCTCGGTCTGGCCCCAAAGAGCTCACGGCAGAGCTCAGCCCTGAAGCGGATGGTCGTTAGCACAGCGCTGGAGGCGGTGACATGTGGCCTTGGGACCTGGTGGGGCACGAATAAACATGTTCCCTGCCTGGAGCCCGGGACCATTCTGTCGCCTTGAGTTGGGTGCCGAGCTGAGTCTCCCGTGAGGAAAACATTCAGGCAGAGCCTATGGGAGGCGGGCAGGAGCCAAGGTGGACCTGTCATGTTAGAAAGTTTGCAGCTGAAGCGAATCTGGCAGGAGTCACACCATGGAGACCTTTGAGTGGCTTTTTAAGAGTCATGGACTTTACCCTGTCGGCTTTCGGCAAATATTTGTGTGAGTTGTGTGGATCGTTCCACGGTAGTGACAGATGCCTGGTGTGTAGGATTGAGGCACAAGGACCCACCCTGCGTTCTGCGTGAAGAACGGCGTTGACCTGCTCCCAAGAGGGAGGTGCCCTGTTAGGAAGAAATCCACCGACCGTATTTCTCAGGCGCAGCATTTCCCAGGGATACTTTAGCCCAGACCAGGCCTGGGTCCTGCTGCAGGAGGCCCAGCTCGGGAGGACTGTCGTTCCGTGCCAGCAGGGATCTGATTTCCTCCTGCGGAACCAACTGGTGAAGATTCGGGAGTCATGGCCCAGGAGTGCTCCCCCCATCTCTTACGCCACCCCCACCTCAGAGCCACCTGGCTAAGAAGCCGAGCTGGGAGAAGGATGGGGAAATTCAGGGCTTCCGCAGCACACAAACAAGGATCTTCTTGGGGGCGGGAGGGTCTGTGTTCTGCTTAGTCTCATGTGCAGACTAGAGGCTTCCCCAGACAGAAGCACACAGCTTCATCAGAAGCTGGCCTGATGGTGACAGAGTCCCTTTGAAGGGATGCAGGGTTTCCCTTGCTCTCGACTCTGGTATCTGCCTCCTTTCCAGCACTGCTGAGGGCTTCCCGGTCCCGTGTCCCTGATGCTGGCTCGTGGCCCCCCACCCGAGCCCTCCCATGCAGTCCCTCTGTCCTCCTGTCCTGTCTCGTCCCACCTTTTACAGCCACACAGGGGCCTGCTGGTGTCTTCCCGGCCTCAGCAGATGTCCTCTCCACGGTCAGTGTCACCGCCTTCTTCCTTATGTGCTTTTCCTCTTGTTTTCCAGGCTCTCCAGAGTAACCTGAGATATTCCTTGTTGCCAAGACGGCTCGTTATCAGCAAGAGATTAGCTCAGTGCCTGCATCCTGCTTTGCCCAGTGGTGTACACTTAAAAGCCCTAGAAACCTATGAAATTGTCTTTAAAATCGTGGGGACCAAATGGCTGGCCAAGGATTTGTTCCTATACAGGTATGATAGCATCCCCACTGTTATACTTCTTTATTACCCAAGTAACCCATATTTCGGTTCACAAGATAAAATGGTAAACAAGCGAAACAGAGGGGTGTGGAAGTTCACCATAAAGCCATCGCAGAGGTCACCAGGGCTCGCCTTCTGGAGTATGTCCTCCCTGACGTTTCTCTGCGCCGGAGTGTAAGGTGCATACTGCCTGTGGCCTGCTCTGAGCTGACAGCACAAGCGAGCCTCTCCATCAGCAGTGTCGGTGGCTAGCTGGCTATCTGGCTGCTTTCGGAAGCCTCCTTGGGCTGGCCGGTCACGTGGCGCTTCCGAGCAGGTGTCTCATTTTCCCTCCTCTCCCCTTTTCTGTCCCAAAGCTGTGGCTTGTTCCCTCTTCTGGCGCACGCAGCCATGTCCGTGAGGCCCGTGCTGCTTGGCCTGTACGAGAAGTACTTTCTCCCGCTGCAGAAGCTGCTCCTGCCAAGCCTGCAGGCCTTCATCGTCGGCCTGCTGCCCGGCCTCGAGGAGGGCTCAGAGATCTACGACAGGTGGGTCTCGCCCAAAGCAGACGGCTGTGCCCAGCCAGGTGGGCCAGCCTCGCCGCTTGTGTTTTATTTCACTGCCGTGTGAGAAACAGGGACAGAAGTGCAGAGACCCGTGAGGTAGGGCAGGTGCAGAAGCCAGGCTGATTTGTTTGTTTGTTTGTTTGTTTAATTAATTTATTTATTTTATTTATTTATTGGCTGTGCTGGGTCTTCATTTCTGCACACAGGCTTTCTCCAGTTGCTGAGAGCGGGGACTACTCTTCATTGTGGTGCGCAGACTCCTCATTGTAGTGGCTTCTCTTGTTGTGGAGCACGGGCCCTAGGCGCGTGGGCTTCAATAGTTGCAACACATGGGCTCAGTAGTTGTGGCTCACGGGCTTAGTTGCTCCGTGGCATGTGGAATCTTCCCAGGGCAGGGCTCGAACCCGTGTCCCCTGCATTGGCAGGCGGATTCTTTACCACTGCGCCACCTAGGAAGTCCAAAGGCTGATGTTTTTACATTTCTGTGCTGATCTCTGCCTGACGCCTGCGAATTACCTCATTTCTAGGTGAGGGTTAGAAGGTAAGAAAGTTGCCGGGAGTTGCACAGTCAGCGGGTGGCAGCAATGGGATTCTGCCCCCATGTGTCAGATTCTGAAGTCCCCCCTCCTGTTACACTAGGCTGCTTCCAAATGAAAAAAGCAAGGGCAGGTTTCATTGACAGGAAGGGCTCAAAAAGGGGTGAGGCTAAGCAGAATAGCTTGACAAATTTCAGTAGCACCTTGGAGAAACTTGTCAAGCTCACATGCATAACAGTTCACGCAGTGGTATTTGTTTGTTTCTTTGTTTGTTTGTTTTGGTCACTGCTTAGGGACGAGAGAGAGGATATGTCCATTTAGATTGAGCATACAGAGTGTCCTGTTTTTCTGGAGAATCATAATGTAAGAACTCACTTCCGGTGTATTAACTATCCTGAATGATGCCAGAGTGATTAGCCTGTGTTCATAGGACCCATTTTCAGAGCCCATGTGCAGCCTGACTGGGAGGCTTAGAAACCTGTGTGCTTGCAAAAGTTTCCATTTGATTACACAAGGCACTGCTCGAATTTTCCCTACGCCAGAGGCCCCAGCCACACCACCATGGCCATGTTGTGTCGGCTGTGACTGGAGGGTGCTGGACATGTGGAGTGGTATCTCAGAGTTGACCCAAAGTCCACTCTGAGTGCTCCCCTCAAGGAAACCAAATAATCAGAATGGTTTGCGGGATGGTCGCTGGTGACCAAGGGTGCATTAAAGTCACGAGCATCTGTGCTGGGATTTGAAGTGCACTTGGACTGTTTCACGCTTTCATGCAGGGCGGGTGGTGACTCTCCACCTCCTGGTGGGGAATCCACCTCGGCGATGCACTGAGTCACTAGGACCCGCTGGCCCTAGGAGGCAGGGTCTGTCTTGTTGCCATTTTAACCTAGCACCGTGCCCTGAGAGGCTGGGTGGGTGTGTGGGTGAAGGAACAGTCAGGGTCACATGAGGTCAACAAGAGGACCTTTACCAGACTCTGTTTCTTGATTCCTAGTCCCAGGCTCTTTCTAGTAAGTTCTGGTCCATTCATGTGTTCCTAACAGATGTATGTGTGTGTATAAATGCTTTTTTTCCATCATGTGAAGATGAACACATTGGCTCCCAAAGTGTATTGCAGTTTTCTTAATCTGTAAGAGTGAATCACCAGGAACGTGTCAGTAGTCAGGGTGTTGTCATGTGTTCTCCTGGTTGATACATGAATGTTCATTTGAACAGTTGCTAAAGTTGCTTAACATGGGTGTCTTCTCCTAACATTGTGGTTTCTTGACAAGCTGAGTGAAGCCGCATGAATCACTGAGTAGATGCAGCTGTGACAGAAAGCCATGTCCGGCCTGCTCAGCTCTCAGAGGTAGGGGTGACCGGCCTTCCAAGGTGGAGCCTGGTCCAGGGTTGTGTGGTCTCCGAGCGCGTGTGTACAGGCACAGCAATTTGGTGACCGCGTGTATCCGTGTCAGCTTGAGAGAGTTAGGCAACGCTTTCTTCCCCAACGTGCATAGAAGTTGAGTCCGACACCCCCACCCCCAGCAAATGCTCTGCAGAGACAGGGCGGGTCTGGGGGTGGGGGGGTCATGATGTCCAAGTGGTGGGAAATGCTCAGGGGTGAGTGAGTGAGTCTGGGGCTGGTGAGGGCGGGTGACTCACGGGTTTCGTGGGGGCGGGGACAGTTCCTGGTCTGTGCTTGTCAGTGAACCATAAGGGAATGGAAATCTTGCCCAGTGTTAGGACTCATTATTCACCCTGGCTTTCTAGTAACCCTTTGATGTCTGCAAATCACCCCTGGTCAGAATTCCTTTGTTTGGGGAAGACAGGATTAATGGTTGGGGTTGGGGGTGGGAGGAGATACTAAATTCCTGTTCTGAGGAGACGGAGGAGAGGTGGGGATTTTCAGTGGTTGGAAAGCAGGCAAAACCCAGCTTCCTGGAGATGTCCCTTTAAGTCAGTGGTTCTCAGCCCGGGGTGGTTTCTGTCCCCCAGGGGACACTTGGCAATATCTGGGGACGCTTCTGGTTGTTACACCTGGGATGGGGAGGATGCTACTGGCATCTAGTGGGTGGAGGCAAGGGGAGCCGTGAAACGTCCCACGATGCACACAGTCGCCCCCACAACAAAGGAGGATCCAGCCCCAGGTGTCCACGGGGTAGAGGTTGAGAAACCCTGATTTAAATAATAGTTGAAAATATCTATTGATCTTTCTTTTGGCTGATTTCAGGCACCGTGATGAGGCGCTCTGCTGGTCCTAGTTTTACACATCTTATTTGACATGTGTCTGCCTGTGGTGGTGCAGGGCGCTGTTGTCACTGCCCTGCTTGTTCAGGTGGTCACACCCCGGGCTGTTCGGTCCTGTGACGGCTCAGACTTCCACGAGGGTCCATTCGGCAAGTGACCGCACGGCCAGAGTCGTGAAATGCCTGGGACTCACGGCCCACGGCCCATGTCCCTCCCGTGCTGTCAGTTGAGTAGATGAGAGCGCGTCAGTGTCGTTAGAATGAGCTTGCGTTCGCAGAGGGCACAAGAGGAGCAGCCAGGGCGACTGCGGGAGGATGGGAGGAGTAGGGATGGGGGCTGGTGTGTGTGTTTTGTTTTGTTGATTATTGGTTTTAAATAGAAAAGATTACTGTTCTGGACAGTAAACTGTGCACAACTTATTTTGGAACTTCAGAACTGAGGTGACACGCATCATTCTTCTTTAGTAGAAAGTTACTTAGCTTTTACGCCCAGTTATCTTGCTCTTTACTTTGCTCTCCAGAGCAAAGTCTCATCGTAATTGCCGTTTTCTGACCTGTAGCATCATTTCAGTTCTTAATATCCATTAATTTTTTAGAAAAAATGGGAATTTTTATATTTATATAAAGCTGCATTTCTTTAATAAAGAAAACTAGCCGGTGTTCTCTGAATACTGAAGAAGGGATAGCATATGTGGTACTCCCAGGCTCTTGGACAGTGAAACCTGTCTACTGTGGAACAGCTCACGTGGCCAGCATTCTGTGTACTTTGGGGACACGCTGTTCTAAGCAAGGGGGCTGTGATAGCCGTGTGTGCATTGTGGTGTTTGTGAGGGATTTTAGCGAAGCGTTGGTCTTCTGTGATGGGGATCCCGGAGACAGGAGTGTGCCAGGGGCTCCCTAAATTTATCTGTTGCTGTGGGAATCTCTTCCTAGCTCAGGACTGCCCTGTCTGTGCAGATGACACAGTGACCCATCTGCCCGACTTACCGTAACCGTAGCTGCTGAATAGTGCTTCTGCCCAAAATTAGGGCCTTTGTTTTGTTGTTTTCAGAGCTGGGCAGAGATAAGCTCTGTTTGTTTGCTCAGCCTTGATAGAAGACCGATCAGTACCTTTAGCCACTAAACCATTCTGGGTCCTTCTCCTCAACACTTGGCTGTTACGCGTCTTCATTTTGTTTTTTCTCTGCATTATTTGCTATAAATATTTTATGAGTCAAAAGCATTCAGACTGGGTTTAAGGAGAACAAAATTCATTTTTTAAAATATTTATTTATTTTTTTTGGCTGCATTGGGTCTTCGTTGCTACACACGGGTTTTCTCTAGTTGTGGCGAGCAGGGGCTACTCTTCATTGCAGTGCACGGGCTTCTCATTGTGGTGGCTTCTCTTGCTGCAGAGCATGGGCTCTAGGCACTCGGGCTTCAGTAGTTGTGGCACATGGGCTCAATAGTTGTGGCTCATGGGCTCTAGAGCACAGGCTCAGTAGCTGCGGCACACGGGCTTAGTTGCTCCTCGGCATGTGGGATCTTCCCAGACCACGGATGGAACCCATGTCCCCTGCATTGGCAGGTGGATTCTTAACCACTGCTCCACCAGGAAAGCCCCCAAAATTCATTTTTAATATCAAAAGATAGTAGGCATTTTTTCTATGAAATGTTTTAATATACACTGAACCAATTATTTAAAAGCTGACAACAGTTTGGGTTATAGTAAAAGGGAGAGAGCGGCATTCATCTGACAGTTTTTCAAGTGCCGACTGTGTGTGATACGCTCACCGGGGCACTGGGGAGCGCCAGCAGAGCAGACCTAGTGGTGATACTGGCCGTGTGGCCTGAGCATCGGCTCTGTTCCCCTGGGCTGAGTTCTGGCTAGAAACGCTCACGTATTTTCACGACATTTTCATCCCTTTTCCCTACCGTAGCTGAGAGCTGACATACACAGAGGTTTCACTTGTCCTAGGCACCACTGCCAGGAACAGTGGATTTGGACGCCAGAGCCCTGACTCCAGAACCCACTGCCTTACACTGGGCTAGTCCTTGCATTTTTCTCTGTCGTCTTTGCAGACAGGAAGCATGTGAGAAATGGAATCATTTCAGATTTCGAGTCAGATCACTCACTACGTGAACTCCCTTCATAGGAGTTCACCTCCACTGTTGTATGGATAGATGCTGTCACCCGGCCCGCGAGCTTTGTTTTCTCAGGTGGCGGGAAGGTGCCCCGTCCGCGGCAGGTGCAGCCCGAGCAGAGAAGGACCAGGCCTGGGTCAGTGTCAGTGGAAGAACAAGCCCAAGCCCGCACCCACTGATGACACTGCTTGTCTTAGAGGAAGCAGTGTGAAACGCTGACGTTGTGTCATGGGAGACCTGGATAAAGAGACAGATACATGCGGGCCACCCGCGGGAAGGCTTCCCGGCCTGGGGGCCGGTGTTCGGAGATGCTGTGGGCAGCGTGGCGGGAGCACGGCTGCACGCCTTCTGTGTGGCGTGTGCCGCGGAGCAGGAGGCTCAGGGCAGTGCTGTCCCCAGTGTTTCTAAAGTCCAGTGTCACTGGGCGCATCTTTGGCTGTGCTGAGGTCGGGGGTATCTTTATCATTACTGAGGTCTCCAGTCAGTCACCCCAGCCCTTTTTTTTTTTTGTCACGTTGATGACTCCTCATGCTTTTATACAACGTGGCTGATCTGCTCATCTCCTCTGGGCAGTGGAACCGCCTCCCGTAAGCATGTGGCCTCCACGGCAAGGCCGGAGGCGGAGACGGATCTCTGTGCCCGGGTGGTGACGCAGCCGCTCAGATGCTGCCTCTCGGCCCAGAAGCCGCACCTCTCGGTGACGTGTTTGTTTTAGCAAATTCAGTTTCAGTGACAGCCGGCAGGTGGACAAACAGCGATGGCAGCAGCCCAAACCAACGAGGAAGGCGGTGTTTGCCGGCCGCGGAGAGTGAGCAGCGCCCGGGAGACGGGCCCCGCAGGGCGCGCCCTGATTCTGTGCTCTCTGGTCCACAGGACGGACGCGCTGCTCCTGAGGCTCTCCCTGGTGGTCGGCAGGGAGGTCTTCTACGCCGCCCTCTGGGGGAGCGTCCTGGCGAGCCCGTCCATCCGCCTGCCCGCCTCGCTCTTTGTGGTGGGCCACATCAGCCGCGGCTTGCCCGGCAAGGAGCAGAAGTACATGCTGGGGACCGACTACCAGCTCACGGTGGGTGCGGGGGCGGGTGGGGGGGTGGGAGATGGGGCAGGCAGGCTGGCTCCGCCCCCCAGGTGTCACTCCGTTTCTGACATCTGCATCACCATCTGTGTATTCGAGTGAGTGTTGTTCACACCTGGGGCGGGCCCTTCGGGAGGCCCCGCAGCTTCCACTGTACGGATGGCTGTCGAAGGAGCTCCGGAGAGCCCGGCTGGGGTCTACCGTCAAGCCACAGCCTTGTTTTCTTCCCCTGTCCGATGTCACACCAACCACAGACTGTCCACTGCCCGCACAGCAGGCTCGCTCCTCCTCTGGCTCCTGTCCAGTCCTGCTCCTGCCCCCGTCCTGTCCTCTGGCTGCTCTCACACCTAGGTTGTCGGGGTTCCTCAGGTGTCCATCCCCAGACCTTTCTTCCCTGGCAGCAGCCTGCCTTCTCATGACCTTGAAAAATGGGAACTCCCCTGATCTTTATCTCTTCTCCCCAAACTTACCATGTGTTTAATGGCCTGCAGTCTGTCACCACCTAGTGGTGGCAACAATTACTTACCCCTCTGAGTCTGTTCCTCTTTGCAAAGTGGAAATAGTAGAGCTTCCTCACGGGGCTCTCTGAGGAAAAGAGTGATGAAAAGGACCTCATGCGATGCTTAGGACAGAGGAGACCCTCATAGACACGCTCTCTTCTTCCCTGCCCCGTCAGTACCACTTTGTCTCTTTCTCCATTTTCACTGCCCTTGTTCCGCTTCTTAGGTCTCAATCTTGGACCATCGTGTAATTTTCTAACTGGTTTCTCCCCAGCCCTCCCTCTCCCCATATAGTCCTTTTTTGGTTGCTAAGAGATTCGCTTTGCTAAAGCATAACTTTGCTCAGATCCATACTTGTGCTTGAAAAATACCTGTTTCCTGCAGAAAAAGTCCATCCTCAAGAGTATTCTAACAGTCTGCTCCCAGCCCACCAGATGCCTCACTCTCCCCTTCAGATCCTCTACGCTTCCAGAGCTGGCTGCCTGGCCCCGCCTGGCACGTCTGTGATGCCGTCTTCGCTCTGGCCGGCCCCTTGTCCTGCACGCGCTGCCCATCCATCTCCTCCCCTGTCTCAGCATATCTCCTGTCTGTCTTTCAAGTTCAACTTTCCCCCAGAGCTTTGCTATTCTCCCCAGTTGAAAGATCGCTCCCTCTCCTCTTCTCAGTTTTCATAGCTTTTTGTGAGCACTTGTCTTAAGGCCCTTATCTATTATGCAGCTGTATTACATCTGTCTCTACTCAGAAAAGACACTCAAAATGTGTCCTGAATTGGTTTGGAATCCATTTGACTGAAGGTCTTTGGAGTTTTCGTTTAGCTGAAAGTTCCTATTGGAACCTAAAGATACTCCTTTCTGGGATTATAGAATTCAAGATCTTGGAATCTGATAATCTGATCCAAACCACTCCATCTCTCAGATGGAACAGTGAGGGCTGCAGCTGAAGATCTTCTCCATGTTACAGAGCCCCCTAGCATCTAGAACCAGGTTTCCCGTATTTGCACCGTATTGTTCAGTTCCACATGGTATAACACCGTGGCTTCAAGATCCCCGGGAAAAGTTATTTTCATTTTTATGAATACAAAGAATAGCCTGCAAATAATGTTCAGTGTTTTGGGCATTTTGTCACTTACAGGTAAAGTCCTTATGTGTGTCCCTGTTGGACTCAAATGTGCTGGTGCAAAGAAATAACCTGGAGATTGTCCTGTTCTTCTTCCCATTTTATACCTGCCTGGTAAGCCGTTTGTGTTCTCCAGGGGAGTCGCTGGTCTTTCCCGAGGCTGTGGGGTAGGCTGTGGGGTGGGCAGGAGAGATCCAAGCCGTCTTGTCTGGGGGGCTGTGCATTCAGTGACCACTATTCGCTTTCAGCCATTCAAGGTCTTCGTTCATTTCTGAGAGGGTGGTGTTTCCATAGCAAAAATTGAATAGCTTCTTTCCCTGGGCAGCGTGTGAAGAACCAACCCCCTATGAGAACCGCCTCTTTAAGATGAAGCTTTGTAGGCTGGTAAGGAGGGGCCACATGTCAGAAAGCCAGCGACTTACTGTGTCATCGCCTTGCAGTAAAGTTTCTTCTGTCCTCCTCGTAGGATTCCAACGAGAGAGCCATCCCCCTGCTCAGATCCGACATCGTGCGCATCCTCTCGGCCGCCACCCAGACCCTCCTGAGAAGAGATATGTCTCTGAACAGAAGGCTTTATGCATGGTTACTAGGTACTGAGCGGTACGCGGGAGTTGAGAGTCAGAGTTAAGGTGAAACCTTTGAGTGCGATTTTTGGAATACGTCGCAGCCTTGGTGATGCATTTCTGAGTCACAAAGTGTGGAAGGGTAACATGGCGACTGAACAGGCCCTGGGTGGCGAGTTCTGCCGCCTGCCCCACAGCTTGGGTTATTTTGCAGCCATTACATAAACAGCAGGGAAGTAATGGGATTTTTAAAACGTTAACCGAATTCCATGTTAAGACGCTTGAACGACCACAAAATGATGGTAGCCAAGCCTTATTCAAGTAGGAGCCTGGTGCTGTGGAGAAGTTTCATGGGATGAGACTGTGTGTGAGAATATGTGTAAAAGAAGGTTTTGTCTGGATGGGAGCATGTCTGGAGTTTGTGGCATTGGCACATTTGGGGAGCTACTGGGATGAATTTGGGAGATGATGAGAACCCTGGTTCACGCTTCTGTGAGCATGTGTTCTTGTGGACAGGCTGCACACCTGTAGGAAATGAGCCCTTGACTCCTGGTTGGGAGACTTCATGGGGATAAGAGCCCAAGAAATCACAGGGCCTAAAGGGTAGCACTTTCTGCGTTTTATAAATTCCCATGTTCTTGTACCTAAGAGAAGGTGGTATACAGAGCAATTGTGAAAGGATTCTGTAGCCTTTTTTTTTTTTTTTTTTAAAAAGACTTAATTTTTTTAGAGCAGTTTTATGGTCACAGCAAACCTAGGAGGAAGGTACAGGGAGTTCCCATGTACCCCCTCCTCCCCGTCATGCACTGCTCCCCCATCACCAGCGTCCCTCACTGGAGTTTATTATAGTTGAGAAACCTACACTGATATGTCTTCATCACCTGCAGTCCACCATTTACACAAGGGTTCCCACTCGGTGCTGTGTATTCTGTGGGTTTAGACAAAGGTTTAATGACATGCATCTACCGTTATAGTGTCACACAGAGTATTTTCACTGCCCTAAAAATCCTCTGCTTCTCAGCTTTTTTTTAATTTTTTTTTATTTTTTACTTTTTTATTGGAATATAATTGCTTTACACTCTTGTACCAGTTTTTGAGGTACACCAAGGTCAATCATCTGTATTTATACACATACACCCGTATCCCCTCCCTCCCTCGACTCCCCCCCCACCCACCCTCCCCGTCCCAGTCCTCCAAGGCATCATCCATCCTGGAGCTGAACTCCCTTTGTTATACAGCAACTTCCCACTGGCTATCTATTTTACAGTTGGTAGTATATATATGTCTATGCTACTCTGTCACTTCGTCTCGGCTTCCCCTTTACCCCCCGCCCCCCCAAACCTCGAGATCTCCAGTCCATTCTCTGCATCTGCATCCTTATCCTTGTCTTGTCACTGAGTTCATCAGTACCATTTTTAGATTCCGTATATATGAGTTAGCATACAGTATTCGTTTTTCTCTTTCTGGCTGACTTCACTCTGTATGACAGACTCTAGGTCTATCCACCTCATTACATATAGTTCAATTTCATTCCTTTTTATGGCTGAGTAATATTCCATTGTATATATGTGCCACATCTTCTTTATCCATTCATCTGTTAATGGGCATTTAGGTTGCTTCCATGTCCTGGCTATTGTAAATAGTGCTGCAATAAATATTATGGTACGTGTATCTTTTTGGATTATGGTTTTCTCTGGGTATATGCCCAGTAGTGGGATTACTGGATCATATGGTAGTTCCATTTTTAGTTTTTTAAGGAACCTCCAAACTGTTCTCCATAGTGGCTGTACCAACTTATATTCCCACCCACAGTGCAGGAGGATTCCCTTTTCTCCACACCCTCTCCAACATTTGTTTCCAGATGTTTTGATGATGGCCATTCTGATCGGTGTGAGGTGATACCTCATTGTGGCTTTGACTTGCATTTCTCTGATGATGAGTGATGTGGAGCATCTTTTCATGTGTGTGTTGGCCATCTGTATGTCTTCTTTGGAGAAATGTCTATTTAGGTCTTCCGCCCATTTGTGGATTGGGTTGTTTGCTTTTTTCGTATTAAGCTGCATGAGCTGTTTGTATATTTTGGAGGTTAATTCTTTGTCCGTTGTTTTGTTGGCAACTATTTTTTCCCATTCTGAGGGTTGCCTTCTAGTCTTGTTTATGGTTTCTTTCGCTGTGCAAAAGCTTTTAAGTTTCATGAGGTCCCATTTGTTTATTCTTGATTTTATTTCCATGATTCTAGGAGGTGGGTCAAAAAGGATCTTGCTTTGATGTACATCATAGAGTGTTCTGCCTATTTTTTCCTCTAGGAGTTTTATAGTGTCTGGCCTTACATGTAGGTCTTTAATCCATTTGGAGTTTATTTTTGTGTATGGTGTTAGGAAGTGTTCTAATTTCATTCTTTTACATGTAGCTGTCCAATTCAGCTATTTTTTTAAACCCTCAATATATAGATCTTTTCATGTCAGAGTCAGAAAGTCCTCTTGACCCTTTCTTCCCCTAGTTATAAAACTTTCAGAAGTCATAGCACAGACGCTTATGAAGGGTTTCCAGAAGAATACTTACAGGCTCTTGAAGCATTTTTTCTAAAAGCATGACTTTGTTAAATGCACAGCGCCCTCCCAGTGGGGCTCGGCACACTCTTCGTGGAGAGGACCCAGGACCCAAGTTCATTACCAGCTCCAACTTGCTTAAGCCACGATCCCAGGAGTCCAGACTCTTTACTTAGAAAGATGCTGTTCCTTGCCCTGAGGACCTTAGAGACTTACCCAGGACTCAAAGTTAGGGTGTATAGATGAGAATACCTTGATTTCACATAGTGCCATTCAAACAGACACTGGCTTTTAGAAATGTTACTCATTCTGTTACATCCTTGTAATCATACTTGTCAAAGGCAATCAGGATGAATTCTTGGGGTGCACTGAGTTGCCGCCTGTCGAGGTGGAATTCTGCCTGACCCCTGGCACTCCACTCTCAGAAGAAAATGGGACGTGGTTTTGCTGGATCTGATGTTGGTTTTCTGTTGGAGGAATTCTGTTCTCAGAGCTTGAGACCTTTGCACAAAGATGTACTATAAACGTAGAGATTTCTTTACAGCTCATGGTGCTTGTTCTTTTATAGGTTCAGATATTAAAGGAAATACCATTGTGCCGGAAATGAAATCTGAAATCTCAAATTCTTACGAAGACCAGTCCTTGTATTTTTTTGAGAAATATTCCAAGGATCTTTTAGTTGAGGTAAAGGAGCATTTCTGGAAAGTAGACCCCAATCAGGGCATTCCTGATCATGGTTCTTAAGTGGGAGTTCCTTGTGGGACCTCAAAGTAGACATGGGGCCTGTTCCTTCGTACATGATTGGGAAAAGTCCACGTATGGTGGTCCCTTGGAATCCTCGGAGATTGGTTCCAGCACTCCCCCACTTCTGTGGATACCAAAATCCACAGATGCTCAAGTCCTCATATATATATTACATGGCCTTGTATTTGCATATAATGTAAGTTCATTCCCGCATGTACATTAACTCATCTCTAGATTACTTGTGACATAAATGCCGTGTAAATAGTTGTAGAATACAGTGTAAATGCCACATAAGTAGCTGCCCATGCACGGCAAATTCGAGTTTTGCTTTTGGGAACTTTCTGGAATTTTTTTCCCCAAATATTTTCAACCCGCGGATGGTTAAATCCGCAGATGCGGGACCCACGACAGGGAGGGCCGACGGTAGCCATCTCATGCCGCGTGACTGCTTTTACTTCTGTCCTAGAGTATTCAACAACGAGAACAACCAATGATGTCATGCTATACTTTATACAATACCCTAATATGTGGCTTTACAAAAAAATAGGGTCTGGCTGAGATACTGCACCAGAAGTTCCCAGATGCTGATGTAGAGGAATGCCACCACGCGTACCTGAAGCCTTTCCGCATCCTCGTCAGTCTGCTGGACAAGCCGGAAATAGGTAACGTTAGGCGTGCTTTCCCATCAGACACCAAAGACGGATTACCTGTTTTGAGGGACTTAAAACTCAGAGACCATCAGTGTGTTATTTAGAATACAATTTAATCTTTGGAATTTCAGAATCTCGAAGTACTTGGGTCATGCTGTGTGCTTCACATTTCTTTATCTGGGCACCACTTAAAAGTCTGCACAATGACTTGAACGTTCTTGTTAGGAAGATACCTTTGAGCTGTTGTGTTCATCTGCGGGGCACGTACAGCACTGACTTTGTGAGAACGTCCCTTCAGTCAAATGACACACTTCAAATGAGCTGTGATTGTATTTGGGGAAGAAAATAGGGGACCCTCCTCCATCTTTGTGTCTCATGACCCCTGGCAGGCCCCTTCTGCAATTTGGACCTCAGTGTTTTCCTCTGTGAAATGAAGGATTTTGAACTAGACTCTGGTTCCAAGAGTGTTCCCTGTTATACATTGTGGTCCTACAGGCATCAGCTGAGAAAGTGACCCTCTCTTGCTTTTAAAAAAAAGAAACTGCTCCAGTATCCATTCACTGTAAGATCTCAACATCTCATCCCTCGAACACCATAACAGGGCAGGAAACCCCTTCTTCTCCATGGGATTCACCCTCGATGGTGTCATCTGTGTGCTCAGGACGCACCCACCTCCTGGGCACCATTTGCAGAGAATGAGAGCTGAGGGTGTTCGTGAAGTTCTTCCTCCCTCTGGCCTAAGGATGGGCACCCTTCATTTATTCATTCAGAGACAGACATGGGGCATCTGGGCAGCAGGGAAGGTGCCAGGCTCTAGGCACACAAAGGGGAAAAAAGGCATCTGGTCAAGCTAGACGGAAGGGAGACTGAGGTCCTGGTATGTTTTCACTGTTGTTAATAAGAACGGTGACTTTTTGAGCAGTTATTTTGTGTCATTAATATACATCTCCATGCATACTTCTGTACCTCCAGCAACCCTAGGGTACGTTTTCTCACTATACACATTCTACAGATGGAGAGACTGAGGTTGAGCAAGGCCAAGTCATTTGCCAGGGGCCACCCAGGAGCTGGACTGAAACTCTGGACTCTAGACTCCAGAGCCTGAGCTCTCTTTTCAGGATGCTGCTGCTTACTTGATGGCACTCGGATGGCCCATCCCCGAGATGTTACTTGTGTAACACCGGCTGACTTGGGTGCTGTGACAGGCGCAGCGCTGGTTGCTCCTGCCCAAGGTCAAAACATGAAGCTTTGTGCCTCCAAGCTCCGCCCTTGGAGATGGGTGGTTTATGTCAAGACCTTGACGTCAGCCAAGTAAAGTATTGAGCTAGCTGTGCTCCAGGTTGTATTTTCTGGAGGGCGGTGAATGGTGGGCTTCTGCCCCATCACAGCAGTCGAATTTGTCCTATTTGATGATTTAGTTTTCTAAGGAAAGACATGCTTAAAGGGCAAAGGAGTGGATTGATAATGTCCTAGAAGGCATAGGACGGTCTTAGGTCATTCTTATCTGTGCTTTGGCTGCGAGGCTTTAGCCACTTCCTCGTTTCTTCTCCTTGAGTCTTTTTGTTTGTTTGTTTGTTATAAATTTATTTTTATTTTATTTATTGACTGTGTTGGGTCTTTGTTGCTGAGCGCAGGCTTTCTCTAGCTGCGGAGAGTAGGGGCTACTCTTCATTGCGGTATGCTGGCTTCTCATTGCAGTGGGTTTTCTTCTTGTGGAGCATGGTCTCTAGGCACGCGGGCTTCAGTAGTTGTGGCACATGGGCTCAGTCGTTGTGGCTCATGGGCCTAGTTGCTCCGTGGCATGTGGGATCTTCCTGGCTCAGGGCTCGAGCCAGTGTCCCCTGCCTTGGCAGGCGGATTCTTAACCGCTGCGCCACCAGGGAAGTCCCCTCTTCTCCTTGAGTCTTGACCACAAGTTTGCCTTCATTAGTAAAAAGCATTTGGCGGTTTTATGCTGTAGATAAAATATACCTGGGGCTTATCGTGGAAAAGGGACCTTTTGTCTTTGGAAGCGTAAGAGATGAGATTATTTGTTGATTCCTTGTTGACAGAGCCTTTATTTTCTCTGAATCATCCTGTGTTCATTCCTCTGAATACGTGGGTGGGAAGTCCCACCCTCCCATCAGGTCTGCTGGTTGATGTTTGTGGAGCAGAAATGTCCAGCCACCTTCCACCTGCCTGTCTGGCAGGGTCCTGTTCTTTTGTGCCATCTTAAGCCCTTCTGGGTTGGAGTTATTTCTTTTGTGTCATTCTAGCTCGTCAGTAAAAGAATTCAGAATAGGAAGTCACCTTACTCTGTTGGTGTTTCTGTGGAGTGACAGTCTGTGACTAGGCAGTTTCCGTGCACTTAAAACATTTAGCCCACTCCCTGTCTCCACCTCGGAGAATCCTCCTGGGGCAAGTTACTCAGCCTCTCAGCCTCGGTCAGTCCCCTCGTCCGTGATCAGGACAGCCTACCTGATGACATACCTGGTTCTGTGGCTGTCATGAGGATTGAATAAATTAACAGTTAGAGACTGCTTAGAACAGTGGCCAGCACGCAGTAAGCTCTACAAAAATGTTGGCTGTTTTCACAGATGTTATTCCCCCAACTACAGGTATCATTGTCACAACCAAAGTTAAGTTTCTGTACATTTAAGACTATATAAATTATCTGTGTGTTATAGTTACTCTCGATATGTTTTATACGTTTGTCATTTATTGGTTTAAGAATGGATTCTTTTCTAAAAATATTTTATTTATTTATTTATTTATTTGGATATTTTCTTTTTAATTGCAGGGCCTCAAGTTGTTGGGAATTTGTTTCTTGAAGTCATCCGGGCCTTTTATTCTTACTGCAGAGATGCTCTCAACTCTGATCTTAAACTTAGCTACACTCAGAGTGGAAATTCACTGATAAGGTATGGGTGTGGCTTCCAACTTTACTCTTCCTGCCTCCCTAATGCCATGATTTTTCTTTCTGTTTTTACCATAAATTGTGACGTGCTCGAGAAGATGGAGATGCAGACCACTCATTAAGACAAGCTATGCTCTTAAATCAGTCAACGTGAATAGACTTTTCCCGACTGAATGCTGTGAAGATTAAAAGAAGTTTGATTTTGTCTCTGCCCCAGCCTAGGAAGTACAGACCGTATTTATTGATCACGTGTGAAAAGTTGCTCAACAAAGACAACTGGCTGGACTTTCCTGGTGGTCCTGTGGTTGAGAATCCTCCTTCCAATGCAGGGGACTCTGGTTTGATCCCTGGTCGGGGAACTAAGGTCCCACATGCCACAGGGATGTGCGCCTGAGCTGCAGAGCCCACGTGCTCTGGAGCCTGCATGCCACGACTAGAGAGAAGCCCGCGTGCTACAATGAAGAGCCCGCACACCGCAGCAAAGATCCTGTGTGCTGCAACTAAGACCTGACACAGCCAAAAATAAAAATAAATAAAGTAAATATTTAAACAACAAAGGCAACTGGGTCTAGCGTACAAGTGTGAGTTACAGGGAGGAGGGCAGGCGGGAGGTGGGCTCAGGAGGAGGGTGTGAGTCTTCAGGAGACCAGTCAGGAGGGGAGGGGAGGGAACAAGGCGAGGGCACCCTGGGGGGGACCCAGGTGCTGTAGGGCCCTGGAGGCAGAGTGAGTGGGGTTTGGGAGACAGCAGACACAGTGATAACTTAGTGTATAGTTATCCATCAGCCCTGTGTCTTGTTGTTTTTGTTCTTTTTAAGGTAGTGCAACCTCTTCCTTTTTACTTTACTTTTGATATAATTTCCTTCTCCCTCACTTGGCATTGGGTATATTGAAATTTTAAATTGATCAGATTTTTCTGGTTTATTAGTTGTAAGTGTACCAAGAGTTTTTACTGTTTGCTTTTTTCTCGCAAAATGAGAGTTTATTCTTTTCCTGAATATGAAAGCAATACTTGTTCATGGTAGAATATACCAATATTCAAAGGTACCCATAATCCCACTGCCCTTCAGAGAAAAACATAAAACCTTTGTATTTCTTTCCAGACTTTCAGTGCATAAGTACATAGGTGCCTATCTTTTATTTATTTATTTTTAAATTTATTTATTTATTTATTGGCTGCATTGGGTCTTCGTTGCTGAGTGCGAGCTTTTTCTCTAGGTGTGGTGAGCGGGGTCTACTCTCTGTTGTGGTTCACAGGCTTCTCATTGTGGTGGCTTCTCTTGTTGCGGAGCATGGGCTCTAGATGCACAAGCTTCAGTAGTTGTGGCACATGGGCTCAGTAGTTGTGGCTTGTGGGTTCTAGAGCAGAGGCTCAGTAGTTATGGCGCACGGGCTTAGTTGCTCCACGGCATGTGGGATCTTCCCAGACCAGGGCTCGAACACATGTCCCCTGAATTGACAGGTGGATTCTTAACCACTGTGCCATCAGGTAAGCCCTGTTTTTAATGTGGAGTTACAGTAAGTTTAATTGCCTGTTTGTTTTTTTTAATGCCAGTTGTAAATGGGTCTACACTCTTCTCCTGTGAAGGATAGTGGTTGCCTTGGAGTCCGCAGTAAGGAGTTACCACTTATTTAAGAAATCCTGACTGATTGACCAATCTCTTATTGATTGACTTTTGGGTGGTTTCCACTTTTTCAATATTTTAAAGTTGATCTTGGAGAGGCAGCAGCAGCAAGCAGTGGCTTGAAGCGAGATCTTAGTTCCCTGCCCAGGAATTGAACCTGGGCAGCCTGGATGAAAACCAGGAATCCTAGCCACCAGACCAGCAAGGGTTAGAGGCTAGACGCACGTTTTCCCTGGCTCTTGCCTCCATTTGAAAGCAAGGATGTTTCAAGGAGGGAAAAACTGTAAAACACAGGTGCAGAGTTTATTGTTAGAGACACAGCACAAGTGGGAGAGCACACAGAGAAACAGTTTATTTAAGACAGAAGCAAGGCAGAGATGCACACCTGGAGAGAAAGGGTGTGGGCGTCCTCCCTAATGAGGAGGAGCCCAGTAAAGAGGTGGTCAAATCATTATATAGGGCAGTTCTTCTGGGTCTTTGTTTACCTTTGGCCAGTTATCTGGTTTGTTTTTCCACATCTGACCTGCCCTAGGAGCCTCCCCAACATGCATAAGCAACTTATTTCCAAGATGGATTCCAGCTCAGAGGCCTGTTGGGTGGGAGAATGCGTGGCATCACCTTTTCTGGGGTGGTGGCCCCTCCTTTTTGACCCCCCACGTGTCTGCTCACGTGCAATGTCTCCCTTGCTCCAAGGGTGGGAAATATATGATCTCTTTTACCCAAACAGGGTTTAGCCCCTCTCTGTCCCTGCCATGACTATTGTCTTAAAGTGTCCTCAGGAGACAAAGCCTGGCTATTTATCCTGTTTCTGTTGTTACTTCCATTTCGGAGAGCAAACAGGAGGCTAATTGTAAATGCTTAACGTGGAGCCCATCTGTCGCCTATCTCAGGAAATGTAAACAGGAGCCTAGTTGTAAGTGTCCGGACTGAAGCCCACCTTTTCCCTGCCCCAAGAAATGTAAACAGGAGGCCAGTTGTAAATGTCTAGCCTGGAGCCCATATATCTCCTGCCTCAAAATGACATTCTCATGATATCCTTATGCCTACACCCCCATCCACTCACCAGCCGCGCTGCGCGGCCTGCAGGATCTTGGTTCCCCGACCAGAGGTCAAACCCGTGCCCCCTGCATTGGAAGCGCAGTGTCTTAACAGTGGAACACCAGGGAAGTCCCCCTCTGCCCACATCTTTGTGTGCCTGTACAAGGATTTCTGTAGGATACATCTCTAGAATAAATCTCCTGAGTCATAGAAGACGTGCATTTAAATGTTAGCCAAGTTTCCCTCCTAAGTGGCCGTACTATGTTATTCCACCAATAGTGTATATGATCACCTGCAGTTGGACTAAAACTGGTTTTCCGTATCACGTTCTTTTTACAGTAGCTCTTAAGCTTCCTCCTGAGGGAATGTATCCACATAAATCCTGTTTTAGGATGGCACGGTGCATTCTCCTCCCTACATAAGAACAGTACTGTTTTTATCTGTGACCGAGTTTGGCAGTATTTCTAGAAAGAAGTCGTAAATGGTACAATGCATTCGTCTTTCAGACATGGTGTTCCTATAATACAGGGATTTGCACAGATACCTTTGTAAACGTCCCTCTTCCTTTACAGTACAATAAAAGAAAACAGAAACGCCTCTGAGATTGTTAAGACGGTGAATTTGCTGATCACATCCCTAAGCACAGACTTCCTCTGGGATTACATGACAAGGTGTTTTGAGGACTGTTTTAGGTGAGCCTCCAGTTCAGGGGTTATGAACATGTGGGAAGGAATTGAGGGTGTCATGGTTTTGTAGCTGCTAATTGTGGTCAGATTATACTTAACTGGCTAACGCTGGGTGGTCTCTGATGACTACACAATTGAATTCACTTAAAATCATAATAGCATTAAAAACGTTGCCATTGAGAAGGTTCTCATAATTCTGAAGCTTCCTTATTAAAGTCGAACTTTAGAAACTCGTCTGTGCATTTTCTGGTTACGTCGATCTAATCGGCTTTCTTTGCATGGTGCCCTTGGAGGCCTGATCTATTCAAGAAGCTTAGCTTTGTGGTCCTGGGACTGGAGAGAGTGTTTTTGAAATCATCAGTTGTCTTAAATTCTTACTGAAATTAGGGTGTAACTGTTCAGATGAAAGCATTCATGTTCTAAGCTACTATAATCAGCTTTCCCGTCACTTTCAATCCTGTGAATTGCACCACCTCCAAATTGAGGGCGGTGGCGTGCTCAGGACAGCAAGCTTTCGTGTGGAGCCCTTTCCCGTGTGATTTTCCCTGTAGGGGAGGACTGATGTAACCTCTCAAACCCCGTTTTGTCCTGTGAGTCATGCTGTAAACCTTCATTCTTGTCACCTCCTTTGGAATGCCCTGTGTTGTCACACTGTCTTCAGTCCCCGCAGCTGTAATCAAAGCGTAACTTATTAACGTTTGCCACGGGCCGTCCCCTGGACACCCCCGGGAGAAGCAGGCACATCCATCATGTCAGAGAGCCGGAGCTCAGAGATGTGAAGTACCTTGTGTGATGTTGCACAGCAAATCGGCAGCAGCTGAGGTTAGAACCAGGCCATGCCTGACGTCCCGCTGCACCTGCCATGCCCTCTGCCTCCTCTGGTGCCAGGCCCAGCAGCCATTCAAACCTGTGAGGAATAAACTAATTGTAATTGGATCCACGGGTGACAGCAAGGCCGTGTAATACTGAGGCTAGAGTGTACTTTGGTCAGCTTAGTTCCATTTCAGAGTCATGAGGAGTGCTTTCTTTAAAAAAAAAAAAAAAATGAAACATTCACATGTAAGAAAGGATGGGAACTAATGTCAGACACACGTGCACCCATTGCTGAGATTATGGACACTTGACCATTGGTTTTCACATCTTTTTTTTTTAAAGGAATAAAATGTTGCTCCCCACATAGAGCTAACTCCCTGTCTTCCCAGCACCTTTCCCTCCTTTCATCCCAGCTTTCATCGCTGTCCTCAAATTCATGTCTGTCCCGTGATATCTGTGTTTTTATAACAAGTGCGTCTCTAGAAATGATATAGTCTGTTTTGTCTGTTCAGATTTTACATAGATGGTATCAAGTTGTATATAACTTTTTGCAATGTGCTGTTTGGGGGTGGGAGGTGTCAACAGTCCTTTGGAGATTTATCTGCATATCGTAACATATACACCTAGTTCATTCATTTTAGCTGTAGTAGTCCAGTGTGTGAATAAAGCAGCTGCAGTCTTTTCATTGCTGCAGACAGTACTCTGGTGACCATGCTGGTCCTGTCTCTTTATACACAAATGCATGGGTCTCTTTAGAGTAGGCACCTAGAAGCAGAATCTCCCAGATGTCGTGGGAGTTCTTCAGTCCCTCACCAAGATAAACGCCAAGATAACTAAGTGATAATTTACAATGAAGAAAATTAACTCAGATTGAATTGTACTGTGATAGCTAGGTGAAACCAAAATTACTGTTTTGAGAACCAGTATATCGACCTTTTTTTTAATTATAATTGAATTTATTAATGATTTTTTTCTTTTTAAATTTTTTTTTGCTTTTTTTAAGGACTTTTATTGAGATATAATTGATGTATAATAAACTGCATATATTTAGTGTACAATTTGATATTTTTTTTGTTCTTAGTAATGTATATATGGCAATCCCAATCTCCCAATTCATCCCACCCCAACCGCCCCCAGTATATCGACTTTGTAACTTACTTATCTAGTTGCCTACTTACGGAAAAGGAAATGTTAAGTTTGAGTTTGAGAGTAAGGTAAGCCCAGCGTAGTGACACTTCTCTGTGGGCGCGCGAGGGAAATTCTAAGCAGCTCGAGGGGATGGCCTCCTGGTGACATGGGGGGAGCTGCCTCTGGTTGCTCCGACAGCACGTTGACCAGCTGTCCTGCGTTCTGTAGCCAGGCTCCTTCCCGGGGAACATACCTTTGCTTTGGGGCTGGGGGCCTGGAATCATTGCTGTTGACAGCTCCAGATCTGCTGGGTGTGGAACCCCACATGGGCCTGGACCACCCTCCCCTGATCTGATGAAGTTCAAGTCAGCATGAACCTGTTTTGGAGACAAGCAGATTGAATACACTTATTGACACTTCTCTATTTTAGATAGTTTTTGGCACCAAAGCTTAATTATTAGAACTACAGAAGCTGTCTTTCATTATGGTTGAAATAGAATAAGTAACTTTATTGCAATTCATAGGAAATGCTTGAAATTATTATGAGTTGTTTTTCTTTCCTGTGACTCACGCAGAACCACGAAGCAGAGCCACGCTTTTGGGAGAAGCGTTGGCCCTCCCCCGACGGTCTCGGAGCTCTGCACCCTCCTCGTGTTCCTTCTGGATGTGATCCCCCTGGTAGGTCCTTTGCTCTAAGGAGGTGGCTCAAAGTTGGCTGTTATTTACATTCCTGTTAGTGTTGCTGGCCTTTTTATAAACCTAAACTTACTGAAGAAGTAGTTTTGCATAAATGCATAGTGCTATTTTAATATTTGTTTCAGCATGGAAGATGTAGCTGGGTGTTATATCTTTTAGGTCCTTTTAATATAAGAGGTTATAACTTTTGAGCCAGTTGTAAGTGGGCTGAGCTGAAGTTATGGAAACCAGATGATGAGCTGGGTATCATCCCTGGACAACACTTATTTAGGATTGAGAGTAAATGTATTTCTTTTTTTTTTTTTTAATTTTTTTTCTTTTTTGGCCAAGTTGCAAGGCATGCGGGATCTTAGTTCCCTGACCAGGGATGGAACCTGTGCCCCTGCATTGGAAGTGCAGAGTCTTAACCACTGGACTGCCAGGGAAGTCCCAGAGAGTAAATGCATTTCTTATAGTTGTGCCCTTGGCTAATTTTCTCAAAGGAAACTGATTTCCTTAATATAGAAATAAATGAGGTAATTATTTTCTACTAGAAAGAGCAAAGCCATCTGAAAGGAGAGGAAGAATGTCCATTGATTTATTTAGATCAAAAAGAAATATTATTTTGTTTTCCTATTTGGGAATTAATGTGAAACTTATGCTGTAAAAAAAAATTTGCATTTTCTAGGGTGCCATTTTTTACTGATTATACATGAGTTAAACCCGTGTTTCTGTTTCACAGGAACTTTACTCTGAGGTGCAAACCCAGTACCTCCCACAGGTGCTTGGGTGCCTGGTGCAGCCTCTGGCCGAGGAAATGGAGGCGCTGAGCTTACCTGAACTCACGCACGCCTTGAAGACATGTTTCAAAGTGCTCAGCAAGGTCCAGATGCCGCCTTCCTACCTGGACACAGAGCCCACGAGTGGAAGCTCGGTACGTGCTGGGAGGAGCCAAAGTGGTTCTCTGGGCTGAAGGAACCTTGTGCCTTCCTGGATAGGAATAAAGACTAGAAGACATATCGGTAATATCTAAAGTGCGCTTCTGAAATCCTCACACACTTCATAAAAGCTTTTAGCATAGAAGCAACCCTTGTTCATTTCACCCTCTGCCCTACTACTTCCTGCTGAAGCCCATCACTAAGCTAATGGCTGGACATAGCTCACCGTCCAGACCTTTCTATGTGTATGCTTGTATACATGGAATTTTGGTGGTGGTTTTGTTTGGTTTTGTTTTTCATATAAGTGAGATAGTAGTCCCTGGGGCTGCCGTAACAAAGTACCACACTGGGTGACAAAATAACAGAAAGTTTTTGTCTCACAGTTCTGGGGGCCAGATGTCCGAGGTTAAGGTGCCAGCAGGGTGGTTCCTTCTGAGCTGTGAGGGAGACTCCCTTCCATGCACTCACCTGGCTTCTGGTGTTTCACTGGCCATCTGTGGCGTTCCTTGGCTTATAGACACGCCACCCCAATCTCAGCCTTCCTCTTCACATGGCATCTTCCCCCACATACGTATCTGTGTGTCCAAATTTCACCTTTTTATAAGGACCCCAGTCACATTGGATTAAGACCCACCCTAATGACCTCACTTAACTTGATCATTTGCAACGACCCTATTTCCAAATAAGGTCACATTCACAGGTGCTAGAGGTTAGGACTTGAACATCTTTTTAGGGAACACAGTTCAACCCATAACATACATCATTCTCGGATTTGCTTTGGTTTTCATCCAAACAGTATTTGGAGGACATCTTTCCGTATCTGTGTACACAGAGGTATCTTACTCTTTTCTCATTTCTGCATGAGAGTCAGTGGTACGGCTTTACAATTTCTTCATCTAGTCCCCTGTCAAGGTGATTTCGGTTATTTCTAATTTTTCACTATTACAGCGCTGCGGTCAGCATCTTCACACAACCTATTCTCAGGGCTGCAAGTGTTTCTGAGGGATTAGTTCCTAGAAATGGGTTGCAGTCAAGCCCATTTCTTACTTTGAAGAGATACTGCCAAACTGTCCTCCAAAAAGACTAACAGTTATGGTTCCACAAGCAGTCTGAGGCCCATGGTCTTTGAATTATTTTTATTTTCTGCTTTGTTTAGGGATTTGAAAATTTTGCCCTTGAAATCCATTCGGTGCAATGGCAGATAGGTGTGTGAACAGACTCGAAAAGCAAGGCATTCCTGAAAGAGAGCTGGTGTGTTGTCATTGCTGGGAGGCAGATACACTGCCCAGTGGGGCTTGCATCTCAGTTTGCAGACTAGTTACAGAAGTTACTTCATTCTCAAAGTCAGTCCTTTCCCCCTAGCTGTTTCAGCTAGCTGTTGGAAAAAAATATCCTAAAAGGGATGTAAGATATAAAGTTTAAGCATGTATAGTGTACAAATATAAATAACAGTGTGTTTCCAAAGTTGCATAATACTGTCTCATTCTTCCCCAGAGAGCACAGTTGGTGAGATGCTGAAGAGTTTTCAATTTAGTGTAACATTGTCTGACTAACAGTATAAGAGGTTGACTTATTAAAGGTTGAAGCATCATCCTTTTGGAAAAGCCACTGAATATGTATACATATATATATGCCTGTATGTAAAATGTGTATGTTCTAGCTGTCTCCTCTTATTTCATTCCTTTGTGCCTTAATTTTACACTAAGCTCAATTTGCTCATTCATAGCTTTAAACCTGCCAGAAACTGTTTTTAAATAACCTTTTTATTTAAAGAGCTTCGGGCTTTGTCAGCCTCCTCACTGGGCCGGCCGCCTCTCCCCTGCCCCCTGTGTGCCCTCTGCATTTCATCATACACATGTACACAGGGATCCTCTCGGCATAGACAATTATGATTTTGAAAAACAGGGAGGATGCATTCGTAGCCTGATTCAGTTGATGTCTGAATCCCTTGGTCTTATGAGATACACAGTGCACACTTCCATTTTTTGCAGAGTCCAGTCAAAGGTGAAAACAGTGAAGTAATTGTAGATACAAACGCAGTGCTTCCCGGTGATGAAGACGCTTCGTTTCCTCCACTTAAGTCTGAAGACAGTGGCATCGGGCTCAGTGCTTCGTCGCCAGAGCTCTCTGAGCACCTGAGGGTTCCCAGGGTCTCTCCGGACAAAGACGACGTGTGGAAGAAGGGCGGAAGCATGCAGAGGACGTTTCTTTGCATCCAGGAGCTAATTGCCAACTTTGCCCACAAGAACATTTTTGGAGTACAGCTGACAGCGTCCAGAGAAGAAACCAAGTCGGCGGAGCCCGCAAGCCCAAGAGAGGAGGGCGGGATGCGGGGTGCGGGGAGCAGCGACTCGGGCAGGAAGTACTCGTGGGAGGCGAAGCCCCTCGGCGTGCCCCAGTTCAAGCAGATGCTCTCAGACCTGTTCACGGTGCGAGGGTCTCCATTTAAGACCAAAAGCACAGTGTCGCCATTGCCCCTGCCCAGCAGCCCTGGCCTCAAGAAGGAGGAGGAGTGGGCCGTGCACCAGGTGGTCATCGACCCAGGAAGCTCGAGGGAGGGCTGCAGGGAGGCCTTCGCCGCCGCCTGCCACCTGCTGCTGGACTGCGCCACCTTCCCCGTGTACCTGTCCCAGGAGGAGACCGAGCGGCTCTGCAACGCGCTCTTCCAGCTGCCGGGTGAGGGGCCGCCCTGCTAGAGTCCAGGTGGAGGAGGCGTGAGACTTAGGCAGGGGAGCTTTATAGACGAGCCAAAATCACAGCAGCAGAGAAGGGGCTGTTTGCCACGTTTGTTTCCTTCTTTGTTTTGTAGTTAGCGTGTGTGTTTTGGATTTGTCTCACCAGATGGGAAATTGATGAGTCTGGGTCTGTATTTTTAAACTTTGGGTTCCCAGCACAGCCTGCTAAAAGGTCTGGGACTTAAAAGGTGCTTATGGTAGTCAGTAAAGAGACGTTTCATGAGACCTGGGTTAAAGCTTTACATATTAGTTTGCTGGGGCCGCCGTAACAAAGCACCACGGACCAAGGGGCTTAAACCACAGAAATTGATGATCTCACGGGTCTGGATGCAGGAAGTTGCAGGTCCGCGTGTGGGCAGGGCTGTGCTCCCTCTGAAGGTGCTGGGGAGGGACGTGTCCAGTCTCTCCTCCAGTCTCTGGTAGTTCCTGGGCTTGTGGCAGCCCAACTCTGATCTTTCCACGGTGTTCTTCCTGTGTACATGTCTGTTTTCAAATTTCCCTTCTGTAAGGCACCCTTACATTGGATTAGGGACCCACTCTGTAATTTTAGCTAATTACATCTGCATGACCAATTTCCGAATAGGGTCACATTCTGAGGTCCCAGGGGTTAGAAGTTCAACATAAGAATTTTTAGGAGGACACCGTTCAACCCGTAACAGATAGCATCTTAGCTCAGGCTGGGGGGCTTAAACAACAGAAATTTATTTTCTCACAGCTCTGGGGCTAGAAGTTGGAGACTGGGGGGCCGGCATAGTCAGTTTCTGGTGAGAGCCCTCCCCTTGGTTACAGATTGCTACCTTCTCACCATGTGCTTACATCCGGGGGGTGGGGGAGTAGGGGGATCTCTCTGTTGTCTCTTCTCCTAAGGGCACCAGTCCCATCATGAAGGCCACACACTCAGAACCTCATCTAGACCTAATCACGGCCCATAGGCCCCACCCCCAAATACCATCACACGGGGGGCTGGGTCTTCAACATGTGAATTTTGGGAAGACACAATTAAGTCCATTGCAGTCAGGGAACACTTTAAAGAAAGAAAAAGGGTTAGAGGGGAAGGTGGAAAAGAAGAAAGAGTGATTAAGTTGGTAGGAGCAGAGGGTGACGTTTTCCCCTCTTGGCATTACCTTGCAATTTGTCTCTTGGCTCATGTGCTTTCTTTCAAGTATACTTGGAAGAAAGGCATTTAGAATTGATATCTTCAGTATATTTTTAGCCTCTTTTAAAGCTAATGCCGTGTGCCCTACCACCAAGAGAGCTTTGAAAACACACCTTGAGCTCTCCACCAAAAAATGTGACTTTTGCTATATGTCAGTTTCATACGTTTTTTAATGCAAATTTTACTGTTTACAAATTTTTTTAAATAGGCATCTAAAAAATAAAATAAAAACAAACATTTTGAATCATCTCAAAGCCCCAGGACTGACATTTGTGAATTTGAATACCCTGTGAAGCACAGGAAACCAGACTTGGTCTCATTTGTCCTCTGGCCTGAAATGGGGACAACGTATCCTGTCACCACCAGAAGGTTATCACACTGCTGTCCAGGTGACTTCCCGAATCTAAAGGTCTTAGAGCCTGCAGGTCGGTGAGCCAGTCTCATGAGGTTTTGTCTGTTTCTCTGTCCTCACTGGTTGGCTTCCTTTCAGGAGCTGGTGATTCCAGTTTTCCATCTTGGCTGAAATCCCTGATGACCATTTGCTGCTGCGTGACTGACTGCTACCTGCAAAACGTGGCCATCTCCACCCTGCTCGAAGTGATAAACCACTCCCAGTCCCTCGCACTTGTCATTGAAGACAAGATGAAACGCTATAAAAGCTCTGGACACAACCCATTTTTCGGCAAGCTGCAGATGGTGACAATTCCTCCCATTGCTCCAGGAATATTGAAAGTCATCGCAGAGAAAACAGACTTCTATCAGGTATTTCCCACCAGGAGGAGGGTGGCTGGGACCCTGGGACCCTCTTCCCAGACTCTATTTGAAGTCGTCCCTAAGGTTGTAGTGGTGGTGACAAAGAATATGGTGCCTTGAGTGGCAGCCGGAGGGGGTGGCTGGAGACTTTGCCTTCCTTGTCCGTCTCTAACCCAGGCTCCTGGCACAGTTTTTGGCCCCACAGCAAGTGTTTGGTAATATTTGTGTTCAGTTTTAGGCTGACTGGACTCCGTATGGAAGGATTGCTAAGTTATCTAAATATACAGAAAACTCTGTATATACAGAGACCCTGTCCTAATTTGTGAGGTTAGAGGCTTTGGGGTTATTTAGCCTCAAAGAAAATTTAGTACTTGTCAAGTGTTAAAAAAGATTGCTGAAGATGGTGAGCAAGTGTTGCCTGTCTTTCTTAGGGACGGAGTAAGAAAATAGGTATTACAGGGCTCATTCAATTGCAAGAAGCTGAAAGCTGTCCCCGCTAGCTCATGAAAAAAAAAAAAAAAGTTTATTATAGGAGAGGCTGTGGAAGTCCAAGGGCGGAGTGGAATGCCGCTGGGTCTCACAGCGTCTCACTAGGAAGCTGTCAGGGCCCAAGGCTAGTTGCTCTGCACAACTCCCTGCCGACCAGGACCTATCTTGGTTGCCACGTGACCTTCAGTCTGCCTCAGGACCCTCATGCATGGTTCTCAAAGCTAATGACAGTCGTATCTCTTTCTTACAATTCTGAACTAACCAGTCAAGGCTATTAAATAGGCAGTCAATGGGGCACCCTTGGGTCAGGTGCCTTCTGCTATCCAGTTGGCCACAGCAGTGACGCGGGCCAGGGGGATGTGGTCGTGTGGTATAGACAGGGACTGGCCCACTCACTGGGGCCTGTAGATGGAACACATGTCCCCTGTGGTTGGGGTGGCAGACACCCTGCAAACTCAGAAATGCTAAGGAAGAGACATTTTAGATGTCGTATGCGGGAATGAGATACTGGAACTAAACTGTACTTTTAAGTCTTGACAGCCTGTCCTCTGAAAGGCTTTCAAAATGGGCTGGTTTTTCACCTACTGGGGTTGAGCTCTTCTCAAGCGAGTCATGTAACTGAGGCCACCTCTCAGCTTTGTTTCCTTTTTTTTTTTAATAGCATTATTTAGGTATAATTCACCCATTTAAAGTACACGATTCAATGGTTTTTACTATATTCCGTGATTTCTGTATGTCATGTCTTTTCCACCTATTTCCCTTTTACTACTTTCTTTTTCATTAAGCGAATAGTTTCCAGTGTAATATTTTAATTCCCTTAATGATTTTTTCAGTATATTTTGGAAGTTATTTTTTTTTGGTGGTTGCTCTAAGGTTTACCATATACATCTTATCAGAATTGACGTCACGTTCATACTAAATTCCAGTATGAATTCCAGTGTAGAAACATCCCTCTTGAATGGCTCTTTTTCTCTTCCCCATCTTGTGCTTTTATTGTTATGCATGTTACATCTCTGTATGTTATAAACCCAACAATATGTGGTTTTAAGTATTACTTTATACAATTTTCTGATATTTAAAGAAGTTGGGAGAAGAAAGGAAAACAAGTATTTATAGAGTTTGGTATGTTAACCTTCTTATTTCCCATGCTGGCTGTCTTCACTTGTGGGTTCAAGTTCACATCTGGTGTCGTTCCTTTACTCCAGTACGCCTTTGCTTGTGCCATTGTCAAATGTGTTTTCTGCATGTTATTGGTGCAACAATATATTGTGTACCTGTTGTTTTACACAACTGTTTTTTAAATTAGTTGAAAGAAGAAAGAAGAAATATGCATTTATACTTTTTATCTATAATTGCATAATTACTTTTACTGGTGCTCTTTGTTTTTTGTATGGATTCAAATAACTGTCTGGGGTCAGTTGCTTTCACCCTGAAGAACTTCCTTTAGTATTTCTTGTAAGGCAGGTCTGCTAGCAACAAGGTCTCTTAGTTTTTGTTTATCTGGAAATGTCTTTATTTTTCTTTCTTTTATGTGAGGTAGTTTTATGGATATAAGATTCTTGGTTTTTTTGTTTTTGTTTTGTCTTTCAACACTTTGAATATAAGAATAAGTATACTTTAATCTTTCCCACATACACTTGACTATAAAATATTTAAAGCAGCACTTGTTTAGTAATCTATAACAAATGCTCATCTAAATGTTTGAGTGAACTTGTATTTGAATTAATCACTTGAATATGTTATCCACCTGTCTTTTGGCCTCCCCTGTTTTTGTTTTGTTTTGTTTTTTTAAGCTGTTTATTGGAATATAATTGCTTTATACTTTTGTACCAGCTTTTGAGGTACACCAAAGTGAATCAGATGTATTTATACACATATCCCCATATCCCCTCCCTCCCGCGACTCCCTCCCACCCTCCCTGTCCTGGCCCTCTAAGGCATCACCCATCATTGAGTTGATCTCCCTTTGTTATACAGCAACTTCCCACTAGCTATCTGTTTTATGGTTGGTAGTGTATATATGTCTATGCTACTCTCTCACTTCGTCCCAGCTTCCCCTTCGCCCCCCACCCTCCCAATCCCGTGTCCTCCAGTCCATTCTCTGCATCTGCATCCTTATTCTTGTCCTGTCACTGGGTTCATCAGTACCATTTTTTTTTTTTAGATTCCATATATATGAGTTAGCATACAGTATTTGTTTTTCTCTTTCTGGCTTACTTCACTCTGTATGACAGACTCTAGGTCTATCCACCTCATTACATATAGTTCAATTTCATTCCTTTTTATGGCTAATATTCCATTGTATATATGTGCCACATCTTCTTTATCCATTCATCTGTTGATGGGCATTTAGGTTGCTTCCATGTCCTGGCTATTGTAAATAGTGCTGCAATGAACATTGTGGTACATGTTTCTTTTTGGCTTATGGTTTTCTCTGGGTATATGCCCAGTAGTGGGATTACTGGATCATATGGTAGTTCTATTTTTAGTTTTTTAAGGAGCCTCCAAACTGTTTTCCATAGTGGCTGTACCAACTTATATTCCCACCCACAGTGGAGGAGAGTTCCCTTTTCTCCACACCCTCTCCAACATTTGTTGTTTCCAGATGTTGTGATGATGGCCATTCTGATTGGTGTGAGGTGATACCTCATTGTGGCTTTGACGTGCATTTCTCTGATGATGAGTGATGTTGAGCATCTTTTCATGTGTTTGTTGGCCATCTATATGTCTTCTTTGGAGAAATGTCTATTTAGGTCTTCCGCCCATTTGTGGATTGGGTTATTTGCTTTCTTGGTATTAAGCTGCATGAGCTGTTTGTATATTTTGGAGATTAATCCTTTGTCCGTTGCTTCATTGGCAAGTATTTTCTCCTATTCTGAGGGTTGTCTTCTTGTCTTGTTTATGGTTTCTTTCACTGTGCAAAAGCTTTTAAGTTTCATGAGATCCCATTTGTTTATTCTTGATTTTATTTCCATGATTCTAGGAGGTGGGTCAAAAAGGATCTTGCTTTGATGTACGTCATAGAGTGTTCTGCCTCCCTTGTTTTTGATGAAAAGTTGGCTGTTAATCTTACTGGGGTCCCCTTGTAAATTATCAAGTCAGTTTTGTCTTGCTACTTTCAAGATTTTCTCTGTCTTTGTCCTTTAGCATTTCACTATGATGTGTCTGGGTGTGGATCTCTTTATATTTATCCTACTTGGAATTCATTGAGCTTCTTGGATGTGTAGATTAAGGCTTTTCATCATATTTGGGATGTTTTCAGCCTTTATTTCTTCAAATATTTTTCCTGTTCCTTTTTCTTTTTCCTCACCTGGCCCTCCAAGTATGCATATTCTGGTGTGCTTAATGGTGTTCCACACACTTCTCTGAGGCTCTATTCATTTTTCATGATTTTTTTTCTCTATATACTTCAGATTTCATAATTTCTGTCAATCTTTTTCACTGATTCTTTCTTCTGCCAGTTCAAGTGAACTGTTGAGCCCCTTCTAGTGAATTTTTCATTTCAGTTATTGTACTTTCAACTCCAGAATTTCCTTTTTTAAAAATTATTTCTGTCTTCTTACTGTCTATTTGATGAGACATTGTCATCATACATTTTTTTACTTCAAATATGGTTTCCTTTAGTTATTCAAACCTATTTATAATGGCTACTTTGAAGTCTTTGTTAAATCTGGTTGCTCTCTTAGACAGCTTCTTTTGTCTGCTTTTTCCCCTCCGCGTATGGGTCATGTTTTCTTGTTTCTTTGCATGTCTTATAATCTGTATTGAAGACTGGAAATTTTAGATAACACATTGTTGTAACTTTGTATGCTGGCACCTCACTCCCGCCCCCGCCAGTAGCTTGTTTTCTTTTTTGTTTGTTTGTTTAGTGACTTGACTGTTTTAGTGACGTCTGTTTCCCCTGCAGTGTGAGGCCTTTGGTGCTGCTCCTTGGAGGGTGCAGCCTTAGGAATGTGCAGCCACTCTGAGATGAGAGTGATCTTAGCAAGATTCTCACTGACTGCCTGCTTTCCCTGATCTCTGTTAAGCTCTGTTGGTATCACACCCAGACCTTAGGCTCCACTAATCACTGGCTGATTGCTCTATTGTTTTCAACAATGCCCTGGGGCATAAATTACTTCACAGTCAGATCCAATGAAATTTACACTCCTCTCTCAGGTAGTTTTTTGAGGCCAGTCTTTGAGATTTGTTTCAACACAGGATGATTTTTCTAGCTATCTGTTTCCCTGGTTATTTCTGATAAATGAGCTGACCTGTGGCTTAGCTTGTTACTGTCATGAAGCTACCAGACCTCTCTTAGTTGCTTACCACCAAAATCTCTGTTGTTTTTGAGAGCACTCCTAGACTTGAACATATACCTATGCTCTGTCCCAAATAAACTCAGTTCCCTTATAGAGAGCTATGCAACACTCTGTTTTATGGCCTGCCTCTCCTCCTGGGCAAAATCTCTGAATCCTATTCCACAGGAAGAGCTGTAAGTGACAGTTGTCTCTTGGTGTGATATCCCTACAGGGTGCTGGGCAGAGGTGGTAGCTTCTGGTCTTCTGAGTGTGCCTCTTTTGCTCTCCTAGCATGTAACTTTCCCCTTACAAGCAAACTGGGGCAAGAATGATCTGGACTCAGTATTCTTAGCCTGATGTGCTTGGATAGAGCCTCCACGTGGGAGTCGGGCAGAGGAGTAAAATGCTGGTAGCCTGTTCCTCCCAGGGAGATGCACAAGCTGGGAGCTGGGAGGAGGGGATGCCCATCTCCTTGGCCACACACTGCCAAGCCAAGCTGGATTGAGAGGTGGATAGGGGTTGTGGTTCAAGTACCATAGACTATTACTACTTGCACTGGACTTTTCATAGATTTTCTTGAGTGTTTTTTCATTTCTTGAATGCCCTTAGGATAATTTCCAACAACTCTAAATGGCTGGCTGTTTTATTTTCCTATAATTTTCACTGGTTATGGTGGTTTTGCTGGGAGAGGGTCCCCAGTTTGTGCAGTTGAGTCTCATTTATGATGTTGAGTCCTGGCAGATCCTGGATTGATTGCTCTTCAGCTTCTGCCCCTCATTCTTCCTATCTCCTTCCCACCAAACTTGAGTCACAGTGTAGATCTTGAATCTTAAGAACTTGGAACCAGGAACAGTGCCAGCTGTAAGCACAGTGACTGGGCAGATCTTTCCTTGATCCTGCGTACATCACAAAGCTTGGCATCATTACATCGTAGGCACAGAGAAGAAAAGGGAAGAAAGAATTTAGTCTGTGAATCCTTAGAAAGCTATTAATAGAATGAAAATGATAGCACTCAATACTTTCCTCATGTTTTGGTGTGAAGTATACTTTTATGCATTCTTTCTGACGGCTTGATTTTTATTTTGACTCAGATTTAGTACCTGAGCATCTGCCACTTGCCAAGCACTGGAGTATACTTTGTATGTTATCAGGTTCTCAAGAGCTGGGTGTGCCTGGTGGCTGCCCACACTGAGGTGCTGGAACTAGAGATGGTAAAGCAACCTGCACAGATAGCCAGGATGTGCCCCAGGTTCTCAGACTCCAGGTGTCGGGCTGGTTCCAGATCTTCCAGCCTTTTTCTCATTCCCATGGAACAGCTCACATACCAGCATTCCCTCTGCCCACAGTGCAAACGAGAGTAAGGTCAGATATCCGAGAATCCCCTGCCCTTTCTAGGTGGTAATGGCAGATTGCCCACTGCTAAGAAGATGTCCAGAACATAGGGATTGAGAAGGCTAAGAGAGATGAAGGAGCAGGTGTGTTTTTTGTGATTGACATCAAGTCTCAAAAACCCTCAAAAAAAAACTTTAAACCGTTCAGATGGAGCATCTTACACATAAATTTGCCATAGGGGCTGTAAGTAATGGGGGGCTACTTTATGTAGTCAAAAGTTTTGTATCAGAAGTTTACATGTAACTTGAAATCATATTCCCTTAGATAAAAAAATAAATAATGATTAGGGGCTCAGACCAGTCTGTGGTTAATTTGATCTGTGCAGAGAAGACAGTTTTGTCAAATAGAGATAAATAGGCCAAAAGGAGTTCTTTTATCTAAGATGTACCTAAAATGTTATAATCTATGAGACATCATCATTTTCCATGACCTTCCAAGAATGCCTTCAGAAGTTCCCCTCCTGGAAGTGGGGACCAGCCCTCCTTTTTAGTCTCACCCGGGTTGGTTCAGGTACCCTCGCCGGTGCTCCCTGGGACTTGGGGAGGGGCTGCAGCCACTTGCAGACCTCATATGTGTAAAGCACCGAGATCAGGTCTTGAGGAGACGAAGGACTCGGTTTGGGATACTATTTGCGCCCTGAAGGTGAGCCAAGCTTCTGCCACGGCATTGTGCACAGAAATGGCAACAAACAAGTTTGTGGAATTAAAGCTGAATGCCAGCTTGAGCCAACCCTAGGTGGTAAGGGCCTACAATGTCCACCCCAGGGCAGTGACCACCGCCAGTCCACCGAACTTCCTAGAGGGCACGTTTCTGGAACCCTGTGCTGGCACGTAGGGGGACGTGGTGTGTGCTTGTTGAAAGGATGCCTCAACCAATAGGTTCTTGCTTCCAGGTGATTCCCTCTCTGAAAGTGAAGGTCTGGGCAAGAGCTGCCGTGTTCGGAGCTGACCTCCAAGTTTAACCTCTAACAGTGCCCTTGCCCAGATGACTCCTGACGGGTCTGTAATGTGGTCTGGGTTTGGTTTGCTTTGTTTTGCTTGGTGGTAGTGGTGGTTCTTTGTGTATTAAGGATTCTCACATAGTAAATGCAGGCAGAAGCCAGTACCTGGGGGCCAGGACTGGACTGCCACAAGGAAGAAATGAGCAGGAGCTGCCCGTGTTCACACGGTCTCCCCTCCATCCAGAGGGTGGCTCGTGTGCTTTGGAATCAGCTAAACAAGGAGACCCGAGAGCATCACATCACATGTGTAGAGTTGTTCTACCGCCTGCACTGCCTGGCCCCGACGGCCAACATCTGCGAGGACATCATCTGCCACGCCCTCCTGGACCCTGACAAGGTGAGTCCTTGCAGCAGTACCTCCATCCGGCATTGGTCCTGGTACCACATGCATGGGCATACCTACCTATATCTGGCGGGAGCCTTTCCGGGGCTCAGTGGACATCCTGATTAACGGGCAGGCCTGTTGCACTAGTAGCATTTTAATATGAGGGTGAGTCAAAAATTATCTGCATTCCGGTTTTATTAAAGCTACTGTTGGCTGCACTGTCTTATCAGCGCTTTCCTTTCAAGGCTACTGTCTCCCCAGTCACTGCTGTGCAGGTGCAAACGTGTTACATCAGTTCATTTGTAACTGTGGTGCGAGCAAAAATGGATGCCCCACTTGTGATTTGCATGAAAGGAGAGCAGCATGCAGTGAATCGTTTTCTGTGGTCTGAGGGTGTGCACGTCTGCACGTTTTGCCCACACTGTTGACACTCTGCAAAAACTTCATTTTGAGGTGTTAAAGCATCCTCCCTATAGTCCTAATCTTGCTCCATCAGACTTTCACCTGTTTAGTCCCCTGAAAGCAGCCCTACAAGGACAGAGATTCACTTCTGATGAAGACGTCAAGACAGCAGTGCATTTGTGGCTTGCAGCTCGGCCTAAAACATTTTTTAATGAGGGAATACGAAAGCTTGTTGACAGATGGACAAAGTGTATTGAAAAGCAAGGAGATTATGTCCAAAAAATGATGTATTGTCTTTGCTAAAAGTTAATTAAAATAAATGCTACAGGCAGAGTGCAGATAATTGTTGACTTACCCTCATACATTAATGATATCAGACTGGAAGGCCTCCAGAAGCATGAGCCATCCCCTGTGTCATATTAAGGCTCACCAGGGAAATCTGCCCAGGCTCCCATGATGCCTGCAGGGCTCCAGAGCTATTGGTGAAGTAGGCAGTCATAGAGAATGTGTCGCGTTTGAAGCCTTGGCTCTACTTTGCCGTCAAGTTGTGTCCTGTCCTCTGAGCCCTTCAGCCTGGTCCTGCAAAGGGCCATGAGAAGGCTGGGCTCTGTGTTTTCTGTCAGCCACAGGCCTAGCTGTGACCCTGGACTCAGGCTGCCGTGGAGTCTGGAATACACACTAACCTGAAAGCACATCTGTTAACATGAACAAGGAAGGTGAGGATGTGGGTCCTCCTTCCTCCAGGCCCCATTGGACACCAGGCACTAATGAGACTCCAGCATCTCTGCCCTGGTTGCCACCTTTCTGCTGAGCTCTTGTTGGTTATTTGAATTGGATTTTCTGCCACTGAGAGCAGTGTTCCGTTCAGAAACAGGGTTCCTCACTCCCGTTTTCTTTCCTAATCAAGGGAACAAGATTGGAAGCTCTGTTTCGATTTTCCGTCATCTGGCACCTGACGAGAGAGATCCAAGGCAGTCGAGTGACATCTCACAATCGCTCCTTTGACAGGTGTGGGGGACTTTTTTATAACTTACCCTTAAAGCAAAAGGACACTTTGCAGAGGTGCTGGGGTAGTGTGTTGGGCTGGGGAGAGGGAGATGCGTGAAATGGAAGACCCCACCCCATGTTCTTGATGCAGAGCAAACGATTCCCAGGATGCCCTAAGTGAACTCAGGCCAGACAGGTGTGAATACCTGGTAGGAGTTTTCTTAATTTGGTGGTGGAGGGAGGAAACCCTGTGGGCCTCAGAATCACCTGAGGAGCTGGTAGAACATGCCCCCCGAGGGACTTGGTAGAGACATGAGGATGGTCTAGATCTTGACTGGGGCGGCAGCCACACTGGGTGTGTGCACTTGTGATGTCCTCAACCACATGCTAAAGATGTGAATTTTATTGCAGGCGCATTCTGTTCCATGTTTTGTTGTTGTTGTTGTTGTTTTAATCCCCTACCTTGTTCCTGAAGCTCTAGGTGTGGGGTCAGACACGCAGCCTTAGAGAGATGCCAGCCAATTCTGATACCTCCCCACCCCTGCTCCATCTGGGATGAGGCCTGGGCATCAGGATTTTACATGCTCCCCCGGTGACCCTCGCTGAAAGCAGGGGTGACATCTCTGGTCCTCGTCTGCCTGGGTTGGCAAGCCCAGCCCCAGGGAAGCTCCCCAGGGCGTTCCCGGCCACCCTGACAGTACACATCCCCACCCCCAACAGGTCCCTGTTCGTCGTGCTGGACAGCCTGGCCTGCACAGATGGCGCCATCGGAGCCGCCGCCCAGGGCTGGCTGGTGCGGGCGCTCTCCCTCGGCGACGTGGCGCGCATCCTGGAGCCCGTGCTCCTGCTCCTGCTCCAGCCGAAAACCCAGAGGACCTCCATTCACTGCCTCAAGCAGGAAGACTCGGCAGGTGAGCACACTGTGCAGGGCACCAGGCCAGCTCGGTGTCCCCGGGGCGCCTGGAGGGGAGGAAGGGGTGGCCTGCCCCCCAGCTGCCCAGTGCGACAGTCAAGGCACTTAGACCTACTTGGTGGTTTTGCCATATTCAGAAAGTGTGAAGGTAGGGAATTCTCTGACGGTCCAGTGGTTAGGACTCGCCGCTTTCACTGCTGGGGCCCGGGTTCTGTCCGCGGTCTGGGGGCTAAGATCCTGCAAGCCTTGTAGTGTGGCCGAAAAAAAAAAAATGTGAAGGTACTTTGTGGGGACTTTCAAAACTCAAGGATCAGATGAACCAGCACTGAGAAATGCTAGGTAGCAGGTTTGTTTTTTTCACTGAAAAATCTGATTTTTTTAATATTAAAAAGGAAAACGTTAGTAACCCACGTTCCAATAAACATAGCTGATGCTCGGTGCTTTTGCTAGAGAACGCAATTCAAGTGCATCTAAGGTAGGAGGCAGGAAAAACAGACCATCTATCCAAAGGTCTCCAAGGCCGGCTCTTCACTTAGGAAAGAAATCTGCGGTCTGGCATGAAGTTCAGTTTGGGTTGGCTAGGCTAGCACTTCTCAGACCTGGGACGGGAGAGTTGAGGTCGCTTCCAGGTATGAATACTCAAGACTGTTGAAATGTACATGTGTCCTAATCAGTTGTACTTGATAAAAATACTTCTGCTCGAGAACCGTCAACAGCAAGGTAAGTGGTTTCTTTTCTGTCTGCTCTCCAAAATTCTTTGCAGCTGTTAACGTATAATCAGAAATGCAGAAGAAATAGACCTTTGGGTTCTGAGAACTTTCAGAGGCATCTTTAACATAAATTTAAAAGAAGATAAGTAGGAAGAAGAAAAGAAAGACTAAAAGGAAACTGATGAGTTCATTAGATTTCAGCGACTGGTACCTAGAGCAGTTTATGATCTAAGGTTGCTTCCCACAATAGGTGTATTTTATGACTTCCCGCAGTTTTCTAAGTGATGGTTTTACAAGCTTTGATTAGTTTGTTTAGCTCACTGGGTTGTAAATATTCGGTGTCTGACACAGTCTTATCTTACAGAGAAAAGCAACCTAACACCTAAATAAGCAAAGATTTCTGAGGTGGCTTCCTCTCTTTACAAGGTTCCTTGCCTAAAACTGTAACTTCCTGTTTCTCTTTCGGAGGGAAAGCTGGCTGCCTTCACAAAGAGGAGGCAATTTATTATTCCACAATTGTAAGAAAGTAAAATGCAAAGAAGTGTAAACTAAGCACCTTCTTATAGTGTGGTCTCCACTTATGGCAGCTAAATTTTTAAGCATTCCTTTGCTTTAACAAGGAAGTTCTAACTCCACGGCTCATTGGGTTTTGTTTTTTTTTTTTTAATTTTCCATTTTTAATAGACAAAAGATCATTTTGGGAATTAAAGATCAGTAGCCTCAAATGCTTTGGATATGCTTTTACTCTTCATGATTATTGAATGTACTGCAGCTCAAGTCCTTAGTCTTATGACATGTTTCAGATTTTAAGTTACCTGTGTAACTATGATGTAGTGATAATTTTAGGAAGCTGCTCATTGGGTTTGAAAAGTCTCGAGGCAGTTCCTGCTGCCTCTTCTAATTGGCACTTAATGCTACCTGCCTAATAAGAGAAAATTTGTTTTCTCTGTCACGTTCTCTCCCTGGAAACAACTAGAAGGGTTCTCCTTACCCTCCCCACTAGCTCCGTGAGCCTGTATGAATCTATTTTTTAAATACCGTTTTGCACACTGGGCAGCTCCTTTTATTTCTAATATCTTATTCTTCCTTCTTTCCTAACCTGGCTTAGTGTTCACGGGATAAGTTGAAAGCTGCCTGTTGAAAATGTTTGGCAGTACCAGGGACTTCTCTGGCGGTCCAGTGGTTAAGACTTTGCCTTCCAACACAGGGGTTGCAGGTTCAATCCCTGGTCAGGGAGCTAAGATCCCACGTGGCTCGAGGCCAAAAAACCAAAACATAAAACAGAAGCAATGTTGTAACAAATTCAATAAAGACTTTAAAAATGGTCCACATCAAAAAATCTTAAATCTAAAAATTTAAAAAAATGTTTGGCAGTACCAAAGATGTGTGGCTTTTCACTCCTTTTTTAAAGAGACCTGAGCACTTTTTTTTTTTTTTTTTGGCTGCAGTGGGTCTTCATTGCTGCACATGGACTTTCTCTAGTTGAGGCGAGTCGGGGCTACTCTTTTTGAGGTGCACGGGCTTCTCATTGTGGTGGCGTCTCTTATTGTGGAGCACGGGCTCCAGGCACATGGGCTTCAGTAGCTGTGGCTCACAGGCTTAGTTGCTCCGAGGCATGTGGGATCGTACCGGGCCAGGGATGAAACCCATGTCCCCTGCATGGACAGGCGGATTCTTAACCACTGTGCCACCAGGGAAGTCCGAGGCCTGAGCACTTTAAAATGCTGTGTATTTTCTGATCTCAGAGATACTAACATGCTTATTGTAAGAACTGGAATAATCGGGAAGTAAAAGCACAAGTGAAACTCCCGTGTGACGCTGGCTGCTAGAGCGCGTTACTGCTAAAGGTTCAGCCGCTGTCCTTCCAGACTTTTTCACAGCTGTGTATTATAGATACTCTCCCCTAAATGGGCTTATTCTGCACAGCTAGATTCTGCAGCTTGGCTTTTTCCTTTAATACTTAAAATACTTTACACGTTGCTCCCTATCAGTACATGTGGAAGTATCTTTAAAAAACCCAAACAGCAGCCCTCTACATGCCTGTGCCACGAGTTTTCCAATCCTCTTGTGTGGGTGCTTTGTTTACTTGCCAGTTTGCTTTTATACAAGACGTTTCAGGGATACCCTTTTCGCTTTGAAAACCTCCTGCTGACATTTCTGTAGGATGCCTTTTTTGAAAGGAAACTCCTGGGAGAAAATGATAGGCATTTTTTAAAAATCACCTTTCCCCTAAACTTGGGATATTTATATTTTCTATGACAATGTAACTAAATGATCCGATTTCTTGAACATTTTAAAAGACCTGTTCACTTTGCTTGTCTCCCTTCCATCTGTAATGTAATCTAGACTCTAGTGTTGTCCTTTCGTGAGGGAATTATGTGTTATTTTGTTGTTTTTTACACTATTTCCTTATTGAGGTGTAGTTGATGTTCCATGCTACGTGTTTCATGTGCACATCATAGTGATTCACAGTTTTTAAAGCTTATGCTCCATTTGTAATTACTATAACACACTGGTTATATTTCCTGTACTGCACGGTGTATCCTTGTAGCTCACTTATTTTATACACAGTAGCTTGTACCTCTTAATCCCCTACCCCTGTCTCCCCGCCAGTAACCACTGTAACACCACCCTGTCCCCATTGGTAACCACTAGTTTGTTCTGCATACCTGTGAGTCTGTTTCTCTTTTGTTACATTCTTTCGCTTGTTTTATTTTTTAGACTCCATATATAAGCGATAACATACAGTATTTGTGTTTTTCTGTCTGACATATTTCACTAAACATAATACTCTCCAGGTTGTTGCAAAGAATTTATCTTGCGCCTCCCCCCATGGGAGAATTTTACTAATATTGATCTTTCTGCCTGGCTTTAAGACAAAGATCACTCTGGAACTGACTTATCGTAACTGACCCTCCTGTTCTGAAGTCGTCTGTCGTTCTGTAATTTTCAGAAGACTGGCATCGTTGGTTTAACAGGAAGCGAACCTCATCCAAAGAGGCATGGGGCGCACGCGGGCTTCAGGAGGGTGACTGTGAAGAGAGCGCACCCCTGAACCAGTTCACCACCGTGGACCGCGAGGCCATCTGGGCCGAGGTGGAGAAGGAACCTGAGATGCACCCGGTGGGCGGCGGCGAGCCCAGCGAGGAAGACCTTCCCTGCTACGTGGACGTGCTAGACCAGGTGGTGGCATCCTGCGATGCCGAGGATGGCAGCGAGCACACCGAGTCTGCGGACACGAGCTCCGGCCCCACGGACAGTGAGAACACCTCCTCCTTCTCCTCCCCTTCCCACGAGCCACAGGAGCTGAGCGGCGGCGAGCACTGCTGCACGCCCCTCCCCGCGGTGGCCTGGGCCCCCCCCAAGCAGGCGGCCAGCCTCAAGTCCATCGCCAAGTTGAGCCTGGCGCGCGTGGACTCGGACAAGACCCAGGCGTCGGAGTCGCTGTCCAGCGACGAGGAGGCCGACGCCGAGCTCCAGGCCCTGAGCGCAGCCCGGCTGCAGAAGCAGCAGCGGGAGAGGCAGGAGACCATCGAGGCCCTGTTTAAGCACATCCTGCTCTACCTGCAGCCCTACGACTCCCGGCGAGTGCTGTACGCCTTCTCCGTGCTGGAGGCCGTGCTCAAAACCAACCCCAGAGAGTTCATCGAGGCCGTGTCCAGGACCAGCATGGACACCAGCTCCACCGCACACCTCAACCTCATCTCCAACCTCCTGGCTCGCCACCAGGAGGCCCTCGCCGGCCAGAGTTTCTACGGAAAGCTCCAGACCCAGTCTCCCAACGTGTGCCCCCACTCACTGCTGATCGAGCTCCTCACCTACCTGTGCTTGAGCTTCCTGCGGAGCTACTACCCTTGTTACCTGCAGGTCTCCCACCGAGACATCCTGGGCAACCGGGACGTGCAGGTCAAGAGCGTGGAGGTTCTGATCAGAGTGATGTCACAGCTGGTCTCGGTGGCCAAGTCGGCTGAGGGGAGGAACGTGGAGTTCATCCACTGCTTGCTGCAGCGGTGCAGAGTCCAGGAGTTCGTCCTGCTCTCGCTGTCCGCGTCCATGTACACGAGCCAGAAACGCTACGGCCTGGCCACGGCGGAGCGGGGCAGAGCCCTGCGGGAGGACAGCCTGTTTGAGGAGAGCCTCATCAACCTGGGCCAGGACCAGATCTGGAGCGAGCATCCCCTGCAGATCGAGCTGCTGAAGCTGCTGCAGGTGCTCATCGTCCTGGAGCACCACCTGGGCCAGGCGCACGGGGAGGCGGAACACCAGCCGGACCTGTCCCGGGAGTGGCGGCGGGCCCTGAACTTCCAGCAGGCCATCAGCGCCCTGCAGTACGTGCAGCCCCACCCCCTCACCTCACAGGGGCTGCTGGTTTCCGCCGTGGTGAGGGGCCTGCAGCCAGCCTACGGCTACGGCATGCACCCGGCCTGGGTCAGCCTGGTCACTCATTCCTTACCGTACTTCGGGAGGTCTCTGGGCTGGACGGTGACACCCTTCCTCGTCCAGATTTGCAAGAACTTGGATGAGCTGGTCAAGCAGTATGAAAGCGAATCGGTGAAGCTCTCTGTCAGGTATGGTGAACCCTTTGATGTGTTACTATTGCTTTAATGACAGACTTTGTCAGGAACGGCTGGTTTGCCCGGGCAGCCAATTGGAGGATAATTTCTACCTAATCAGTAGTCCGGTTAGCGTTGTCAGGAGGGGTAACAAGGAACTGAATGTACAGCGCCTTTATTTTTAATTCCACGTGACTGCCCAGGCTAGATCAGTGTTACAGGACAAGTCAGTCTCTCTCTGTTATTTTTGCAAAACAGAAATAAAAATAAAAATGTGAATCCTCTTCATAGGAATTCTAAAACATCTGGAAACATTTTTCCAAAGAGACCATATAAATGTAAAACAGCACAAGTGATGCCTGTCATTTTTAAAACAGTATTTCATTATGAGACCCCCAGTTTTTTAAGATAGATATCTCTGTGGTTTCTATGTCTATATGTAGGATTAAAAACATTTATGGCCTCTTTCTTAAAGAGTCTCAAAACCGGTTTCTCGTTTCTTCACCAAAGCATAACCTCCAAGAGGGAAAACATTTCTCCGGATTATCCACTCACTCTTTTGGAAGGTCTAACAACCATTAGTCATTTTTGTCTTTTGGAACAACCCAACCAAAACAAGAAGGTAAATCACTTTTTCCTGAGTTCAAGACAGTTTTCATATATTGTTTTGTCTTCATTGAGGTTATGTCTGTTTCAAATAAGACATGTATGTATGTAATACAAACATATATGCAAATGTCTTTAAGCACTTTTATTGAGATGTAATTGACATACAATAAACTCATGCAAATGTTAATGCAAATGAACAATGCAAATAATGCAATTGTGTATGCAAATATGCATGCAAATGTGTGTGTGTAAGTAATGCAGATGTGGTTTTGTTCTTGCTGGCACTCTCTATGGGCAGTTTCAGCCCTTGACCTGTATGAGTTTTCTGTGTATTTTTTACTTGACCTTACGGAATTTGAAGACATTTTAGTTGTTGGTTACTCTACCCTATCTGGGATTAGATTTTATTTATTTATTTTTTAATATGTATTTATTTATTTGGTTGTGCCAGGTCTTAGTTGCAGCAGGCAACTGCTTAGTTGCAGCAGGCGGGCTCCTTAGTTGTGGCATGTGAACTCTTAGCTGCAGCATGCATGTGGGATCTAGTTCCCTGACCAGGGATTGAACGCAAGCCCCCTGCAGAGGGAGCTCAGAGTCTTATCCACTGTGCTACCAGGGAAGTCCCATGGGATTAGGTTTTTAGAATGAAGCTAGTGCTTTGGTCGAGTGATTGGAAGAGTTTGTAATGAGGAACCTCAGACTCAGAGACATCCCTCTTTGAAAGGATGTCATGGGTTGAAATGCTCAGGGAGGCATTTTACCTCCAGACCACATGTGGGACTTGCTGTGGAGAGCGCTACAGCCCAGACTTCATGCCACCAGCGCCACCGTCCTCATGGAAAGGGAAATGGTGCCACAGACACAGTCTCATGTGTTCGTTTTCTTTTTAGACCACTGCTGTGAGTGACCCTGCCAATTTGAAAAATGCCAAGAATGCTATTCTGGACGAGCTTCCTCGAATTGTTAACACCATGGCCCTTCTCTGGAATGTTCTCAGAAAGGAGGAGACTCAAAAGAGACCCGTCGATCTCCTTGGAGCCACGAAGGGATCCTCTTCCGTTTACTTCAAAACCACCAAAGTGAGAGCGCTTCCTCTGTGGGTTCACGATTTCCTTTGACTTGTGTTGTCCCACCAAAAATAAAAATTTACAGGGATATATACATAATTAATCAAACGTAATGTGCTCAGAGAAACCCACATTAGAATTAAGTTGGAAGTAGAAATCTCCAGTTTGTTTATTTGAATGTTTCCTATTCATGGAAAGAAAGGCTTTGTGAGTAGTTTTCAGTTTATTTTTTCCCCTTTTCCCTTTTCTTTAAGCCAAACATAAAGTCTCTGGGGGTTCCAGGTAGGGTACCTAGAGTCCTCAACCTGTTTCTCTCAAGCACCTCTACTGAGACAGCTTTTACATTCTGCTTTCAGTAGTAATGCCTTGAACAAGTGCTGAGGTGTCTTTGAGTTTTTTATTAAACCAGAAGCTTACAGCCCAGAACATTTCTAATTCTGTGAGCAAAGCAAACTTGAGTTCACTCACCTGCATGCAGGAAGGCCAATCTACTGACACCAGGTCGTGTTAAAGGAAGGTGGGGGGGGGGGGGTTATTTTAAGGCACCAGACAAGAAGTGTGGGCAGCTGATGCTCGAAAAAATGCAAACTCCCCTGACGGGTTTCAGGGAAGAGTTTTTAAGGGTAAGGTGAGGGAGGGGAGCTGCAGGGGGTGATGAACAGCCCATGTACAGTTCCCTGATTGGTTGATGATGAGATGACAGGGCAGTGTCAGAGGAGTTATCATTAACCCTCAGGCTCCAGCGGGTCTAGGGGTCTACATGTTCATGGTCCTCATGCAGTTAGCTTCTTTCATTTGGTGGTGGTTTTTGTATCTGTAAAACAACTCAGGAATGTGCATCAGACACTTATCTATGTACTTCAGGGAGGAACTAAAGATTCTGTGACTGCCATATGGCCGATTTACTGTTTAAATTGTTACCAGTTCTCCTGGCACTTGTGTCGTTATGTGTTCACATCCATGCAATCATTAATTCTTGAGCCAGGCTTTTGTGACTCGGGGGAGGCCTGGGAGACGAAAGCTTTTCTACAAAGAAGAGGCAGGCAGAGGATATGGGGGGAAAGGTCTGTCCCAGGAAGGCCCCCATAGGGCCCTGCTGGGTTACAGTTCAGTCTCTCTTGGAAGCATCCAGGCACGTGACTCAGTCTCTGATTGCCGTGTCTAGTGGCTCAGGATTATCTGGCCGTGTCTCACGTTAGCTGAGCACCCCTGGTGCCAAGTGTGGCCTAGCTTACACTGGCATCAGGACACAGGGAGCCAGAGCACCTGGGTTCAGCTCCCCGCTCAGGTGCTTTGTGGGACCGTGGGCAAGTTCATTAACCTCTTTGTGCTGTAGTTTCCTTGGTTGGAAACACGATGCCAGGCATCCTCCAAGCACTCTGCGTTCATCGGCGTGTTAGTCCTCACCTTCCAGGTAGGTACTGTTGTTATTCTCAGGTTACAGATGAGGACATTGGGGTGTAGAGAGAGTGAATGCTTTGCCCTCAGTTGTGCATCTGATAAGCAGTGGTGCTGGGATGAGGGTGCGTAGGGATGCAGCCGCCCAACTTCTGTTTTCTGATCTTTCTATAGTGAGTCAGGCAGTCTGACTCCCAGATCATCATGCTTTCATGTTCTATCAGTTCCAGGGATGCCATCCCAGGGAAATCTGCTGTATTTCAAGCTGCCACAGGAACCTGCTTAAATTAAGCCTAAAAATTAAGCTCTACAAAGGTTCAGAAAATCCGTAGGCACTCAGCCTGAGCCTTGGTTTCCTCCTCTGTGAAATGAGTCTGTTACTAGTGGCCTACTTCCTGGGCTGATGAAAGGATTCATTTTGGCGATGGCCAACATTTATTGAGCACTTAGCTCAAGCCCCCTGAAGGACCCAAGGCCTTGAGCTGGGGCCCCCGTGGTCTCTCTCAGGCAGAAACCGTGGTGGGAGGGAGAGGACGTCTCTGTCCCATGCTCAGTTGTATCTAATGTGATGCTAAGCAAAGGCAGTGGGGACAGAGGAAGCTCAAGGTAAATCCATACAGTCCACAAACATGTGCACGTCTGCTGCTGTGTACCAGGCCCTGCTTACCCACGAGTGGATAAGGCAGAGGAAGTCAGTCCGGGTCAGCCTGGCAGACACAGACATGAACCGTCAATTTAAAAATAATGATGAGAAGTGCTACAAAGAATGCAGGCACTCTTACAGCCTGTGACCCCACGTCTGGGGGTCGCGGAGGCCTCCCTGAGGCAGAGACGCTGAGCCCAGACCCAGTTGAGAGGATTTGCCTGGGGAGGGGGGTGTTAGAGGCTGGGAGACCCGTAGGATTTGCAGAGGAAGGAACGTGGAGGTTTCAGAAATGGAGAAGTATCCAGTTGCAGGAAAAGGGGGGTGAGGGGATGACTAGTGACTTCCAGGGCCACGTCGTGGGTTTCTTTTTAGTTGGTCACATAATAAAATTAATTAAATGGTACACATTTCTGGAAATGGAAAAACATCCTTCCTGATGCATATAAGCCCTTCCTGGGCTGGTTGAGACAAGCAAGGCTGGGGGCTTTCAGGATGGGAACACTGCCAGTTCCACCTCTGGGTTCCCCCTTTCTCACTGTGTCTGCAGAGCCTTGGGTGGCTTCCTTCAAGCCCTGCCCTGCTCACAACTGCTCAAGGTGGTATACATCACCCCCCAAGAGTCTCTTCTCCGCTAGCTGTCTGTCCGCCCGCCTGCGCCGCCCACCAGGCCTCTCACCCAGCTCCTCCACGAGGCGCTCCGGCCCCTCCCCGTCCCAGGACTTCCGCAGCCTGGTACCGGGGATGCTGAGACGAAGGCCTGGCCCTCCTCCCAGGGTTTACAGACACTGGTGGTGAAGTGCACAGCCTACCATAGCCCAGATCCTGCTCTGCTCTAACTGTTCGTCTTTCTATTTTTTAGACCATACGACAGAAAATATTAGACTTCCTGAACCCCTTGACAGCCCATCTTGGAGTTCAGCTGACAGCAGCTGTCGCAGCAGTGTGGAGCAGGAAGAAAGCGAAACGCCACAGTAAGGCGAAGGTGAAGCTGGGAATTAAAGCAGTGGCTACGCTTACTCTGACAAAATACCAGAGAGTCACATGTGATCAGAGGTGACACCAGAGGCCAACACAGGAGACTAGGGCAGCGGTTCCACCGTTTTAAAAGCATGACGTAGTCTAGCTGAGCCTTGTTATAACTAGATGGGGTGTTGGGTGGGTAGGGAGTACAGCCCACCCCTGACATCTGTTTTCTCATCTTTCTATAATGAGTATATTGTACTTTTATTTAACCTTTTTAATCTACTGTCTAACAGTATGCTTACAAGAATGTATATAACGTACATTTTCACAAAAAACACCACCATGAACCTGCCGCCCAGCTTAAGAAACGGTTCACCATCCTACCTGAGAGGACCCCTGTGGGCCCTTCCCTGGTTGTATGATATCTGATAGCTTTTTTCTTCTTTTAATCTTTTCAAAGACTTTATCTTTTTAGGGCAGTTTTAAGTTCACAACAAAATGAGAGGCAGGTACAGAGATTTCCCATAGCCACCCCACCCCCTGTCAGCATCCCCCCCACCCCCACCGCCGCCAGAGGGGTACACTTGTCACAGTCACTGAACCGACATTGACGCGTCCGTAGTTTACATCGGGCTTTGTTAGTTTATAAAAATAATGCTCGTTCATGATGGTAGAGAAAATTTAAAGCATCACATTCCTGTGCCCAGACTGCAGTTTGCCTTTTGTCCATTCTTTCTCCACCAACTGGTCCATCACAGGGTCCTCCAGGAGCTTGGTTCACCTGTTTCTGCAAAACCAGCACGTGCTTCTTCCTCAGTCCCCTCTGTCAACCATGCAGGTTCCTACCTGGTACCTCTCTTGGAGGTTCTGCCCCATCCCTGGGCACTATTTCAGGGCCCCTGTTCCTTGAGGAGGCGAGAGAGGCTGGCGTCCCAAACCACCCAGTTTAGCACCTGTGGGGGCCTCCCTGGCGAGAAACCTAATAACTTCCAAATGCACGTCACCACCCCACACAGACTTCTGTCATCAAAACATGCCTCCCTCACTGAGACTTTCCTGCCACAGCCAGCTCACATGCACCTGATTTACCTGTTTCCCTTACTGTCCTCATACTTTGGGGGATGTCTCTTGGTATCAGCCTGTTTCCTTCAAATTAAGTGGGTCTGTTTCTAAAACACTTTCTCAGCTTGAACGTACTGGAGTGACCTCCCACCCTCAGCTGCATCTCTTATTCCTAATTTGCATCAGGTAGTGATTACATTACTGTGGTTAAATCCTCTTCATTCCCACCAATACAGTCCTTTCCTCAGTTTTCATTTAAATATTTGTTTAGAAGGTTCAAACAAATGTCTTTCTCCAGGAGCGAGTGTTATAAGGTACTTTCTATGTGTCATTCTTAATTTTGTTGTCTCTCCGTGAGCTTTAAAGGAGTGATTTTCTTCTCTGCAGATCATCCCCGAGGCCAGCGCCTCCCAGCTGACCCTTGTGGACCTGGTCTGTGCACTGAGCACCCTGCAGACGGACACGGTGCTGCACCTGGCGAAGGAGGTGGTGAAGAGGCCGCCGCAGGTCCGAGGGGACGAGGTCAGGAGCCTGGGGCCCCTCAGGCGAATGCAGGGCTCTCTAACTCCACGTCTTATGAGTGGTGTTCGGAAGGGAAACAGAGGTCACAGGAGCAGCTAGGAATTCGGGGGCTGTAAAACGGAGGTGTTCTTACCAGGCTTTGCGGAGGTGCATGAAATGTGCTTTGCGGGCTCCTGTTTTGGGGTGTGAGCCGCTTGAGGTGAGGAACCGACTTCCATCCTTATTTTCCACTGCAGAGCGCTCTGCCTGATAGTGGTTCAAATCCAATAAATCTCTTAGAAAGAGGAAATGGCACTTATCTCAAGGAACTTGCAGCCTAAAAGTTGTCAAAGATAAGCAAAGCCGAACACCAGTTAAAGGTGGAAGAGACTGATTTTATTCAGTAACTGCTGCAGCAGGGGAAAGAGCTGTGCTCCATTCCAGTTTGTGCAGAGGTGACTGGGTATTTCAATCAGAGAATGAAAAGTAGGGAGGGTGAACAAACAGGGGCTTCAGCAAAGTCAGGGGAGTGGAAAGTTACAAACAAGTGGCAGGGGGGTTGGTGGATATAATTAGGCCATCAGGGTTTGCTGACGACCATGTGAACAGGTAGGTTCCTGTGCTTCCATGGAGACTGGGAGACAGGGGCCCTGTCTTTCTTTTTCTGTTTTTTTAATTTAATTTAATTTAATATCAGCTCTTTATTGGAGCATAATTGCTTTACACTGTTGTGCCAGTTTCTGCTGTACAATAAAGTAAATCAGCTGCATTTATATGTATATCCCCACATCCCCTCCTCCCTCTTGAACCTCCCTCCCACCCTCCCTCTCCCACCCCTCTAGGTCATCACAAAGCATTGAGTTGATCTCCGTGTGCTATGCAGCAGAATCCTACTAGCCATCCATTTTACATCTGGTAGTGTATATATGTCAATGCTATTCTCTCACTTCATCCCAGCTTCCCCTCCCCCTCCATGTCGTCACGTCTGTTCTCTAAGTCTGCATCTTTATTCCTGCCCTGCCACTAGGTTCATCAGTACTGTTTTTTTTAGATTCCATATGTATGTGTTAGCATACAGTATTTGTTTTTCTCTTTCTGGCTTACTTCACTGTGTATGACAGTCTCTAGGTGCATCCATGTCTCTACAAATGTCCCAATTTCGTTCCTTTTTATGGCTGAGCAATATTCCACTGTATACATGTGCCGCATCTTCTTTATCCATTCATCTTTCGATGGACACTTAGGTTGCTTCCATGTCCTGGCTATTGTAAATAATGCTGCAGTGAACATTGTGGTACATGTGTCTTTTTGAATTATGGTTTCCTCAGGGTATATGCCCAGTAGTGGGATTACTGGATCATATAGTAGTTCTATTTTTAGTTTTTTAAGAAACCTCCATACTGTTTTCCATAGTGGCTGTATCAATTGACATTTCCACCAACAGTTCAGGAGGGTTCCCTTTTCTCCACACCCTCTCCAGCATTTATTGTTTCTAGATTTTTTGATGATGGCCATTCTGACCAGTGTGAAGTGACACCTCATTGTGGCTTTGACTTGCATTTCTCTAGTGATTAGGGATGTTGAGCATCTTTTCATGTGTTTGTTGGCCATCTGTATGACAGACATTTGGAGAAATGTCTGTTTAGGTCTTCTGCCCATTTTTGTTTTGGGTTGTTTGTTTTTTTGATATCGAGCTACATGAACTGCTTGTATATTTTGGAGATTAATCCTTTGTCAGTTGTTTTGTTGGCAAATATTTTCTCCCATTCTGAGGGTTGTCTTTTTGTCTTGTTTATGGTTTCCTTGCTATGCAAAAGCTTTTAAGTTTCATTAGGTCCCATTTGTTTGCTTTTATTTCCATGATTCTAGGAGGTGGGTCAAAAAGGATCTTGCTGTGATTTATGTCCTGGAGTGTTTTGCCTATGTTTTCCTCTAAGAGTTTTATAGTGTCTGGCCTTACATGTAGGTCTTTAATCCATTTTGAGTTTATTTTTGTGTATGGTGTTAGGAAGTGTTCTAATTTAGCCCCGTCTTTCTTGACAGTAGTATTTCAAAGGGATGGCTGCCAGGTCCTTGAGAGAGACATTCCTGGGTTGTAGGAGATGCATGTACATCTCAGAGGGACAGAGCAAGGATTTATAACCATAAGCTTTTCTTAAAAATGCTCTAAGAAGGGGAGGTCATGAACCTATCAGGAGTCGGCTAAACACACAGCAGATTCCTTCAGAAGTTTTGAGCTTTCTTTCTCAGGCAGGCACTTTAAGGGGTTGAGGTCATCCCCCTAGGGACATGGCCTTTAGTTGATGGGAACCATGATAGTGTTTGTTCAAGTCTCTTAGTGTGTGGGGTGGACGGAATCATTTGTGCTGAAGATACAACCTTGTAGACAAAGGTTGAGGCCTGGTCAAGAAGAGGGCGCAGGGGCTCCGAGAGATTCCCTGTCCCGGACTGCAGATTATAGTGGGACCAGTCTCATTAGGTTGACTCTACAGCTTGTGTTGGCATTAATCCAGGTATATCAGAGTGTTAAAAGGATCTGAGCATAGTCTGCCCAAACCTCCTGCTTTGAATCAGCAGAACTTTTGAACAGGCTCTTGCCAATTCAGTCTCCTCCTGGCATCCTGAATGATCTTCCTAAAGTACAGATTTCATCCTGGACACTTTCTTGCCTAAATCTTTTCATGGCCTTCCATTGCTCTTGAGATGTAAAAACACAAAGACATCTGTGATACGGCCATTGCTTTACCAAACTGCACTTTAGTTTTTTAGCCTTGTTGAGCAAATGGATAATCTCTCCAAAGAACCTGGCTCTTTCTCCTTTCTGCTTTAGATGAAGGAATGTGGAGAAAGCTAGAGTCAATGAATTTGACTTCAGGTGAAAGGTTAGGGCTAGAGATACCTAACTACATAGTCTTTTTTTCCTTCCCGTATCCTCCTGCACAGTGTGTGCTGAGGCTTTGTGCTTGTCCCATGAGCTCGTCCCTTCTTGATTTCTGCTTTGGGATAGTTTTTTCATTCAATTTTTGGTTACAATTCTGTAGATTTACTTCCAAATCTATGTCTCTCATCCTGACTACACTGGAGTGCAAGGTTTCTCCAGATATAAAAAGCTATTGTAAACATATGGAAAAGAACGGCAGCGGAAACGCAGACGCTGAACTTCGGGCCTAAATGATATATTTGGACCCGAATATGGAATTCTCATAGAATTTTGAGATCCGTCACACTGTAGTGTGACTTTTTCCCCCTCTTCTTCCTTTCCCCCCAGAGCTGGTGATTCAAGATCCTCTCGTCAGTGGCGTGAATAATGATAGTTGCTTTTTCCATTCAAACCTTGAACCAGAGGCAGTATATAAATTAGATAAATTGGAATAGTGTCTTAAATATTTCTGATTGTTTAGGTGGTGGTGGTTTGATAAATGATCCAGACTTCCTGTAGTAACTCACTATTTGGGGACTCTTATTAACTTACCTTATTGTATGCATTTCCTTTTATATGTAATTCCTAAATTTTCTTGGCCCTTATAGCTGGTATTTGGAGACTGAGGAGAAATCACTACTTGAAGTTCTAAGAACTGATACAACTTATATACTTTGGGAGTTTATTTTGAAAAGGTTGACCTAAATAATTCTGCACCTGTTTTAGTTCTTATTTTATATTTTAAAAATAATTTTCTTGTTACCAAATCAATATATACTTCTGGAAAAGGGAGAAATTACAAGTAATCCAGAAGAAGATATAATCACCATAATTTCACTATCCATGGTAACCACTGAAATAGGTTGGTGTATCTTTCTAGGTGGTTTTGTGTATATTTGTGTAAATGTACATTTTCACAAAAGTGGGATCATACTGTATGTTCAGTTTTGTAACCTGCATTTAAAAAAAAAAACACATCAAAAATACCTTTTTTATCAATAAATATTTTCTATTATCTTTAAAAAAAAAAAAAAAGAAGAGGGCGCAGAGGAGCCTGACTAGACAGGTCAGGGAGAGCATCCTTGTCAATGGGCAAGTTTAAAATTAGCGTAATTTTTACAAAGGTACAAAATACATGTCGGAAGACTGAGCTCATGCTGGACATTCTGAGAAGGAAGAAGTTTCATCTGGCTTCAGGGAAAGCAGTGGCCTTTGAAGGGTGACATGATTGAACCACGAAGTTCCTATAGTTTTTCTGCCCGGTTTCTGCACAGCAGTCAAGGGGGACTGTGTTGCACAGGCACCTTTTCATTTACGTGCAGTGGTTCTGCAGCAGAACAGACTGTGTGGTTTAACAGTTTTCTGCCTGAGAGATTTCTGGTTTTACCAAAGCAGATCTCTTCACTGAAAGTGTTGAGGCCATTTTATTCTTAATTAATTTGAGAGAAACCAGGGATTTGTTCCGACCTTGAAATAAGTGCCTTCTCTCAGGTAATTTAAAATGATATAGTTAGGAACAATTTCAGGATAATTCCCTAAATGAAAATTAATGGAGTGGACCAAGTAATTACTAAAAAGTAGTTTTACTCAAAGAGGTATTTGTACACCAGGGTACATAATAGCGTTAATCACAATAGCCGAAAAGTAGAAGCAACCCAAGTATCCATCAGTGGGGGAATGGATAAATAAAATGAGGTACATACATGCAGTGGAATATTATTCAATGGAATATTATTCAGCCTTAAAAAGGAATGAAATTTTTTTTTTGTAAGGTAATTTTCAATGGTTTTTTTCTTAAATTTATTTATTGACTTATTTATTGGTTGCCTTGGGTCTTTGTTGCTGCGCACAGGCTTTCTCTAGTTGCCGTGCACAGGCTTCTCATTGCGGTGGTTTTTTTTGTTGTGGAGCACGAATTCTAGGCACTTGGGCTTCAGTAGTTGTGGCTCGCGGGCCCTAGAGCCCAGGCTCAGTAGTTATGGCGCAAGGGCTTAGTAGCTCTGTGGCATGTGGGATCTTCCCGGACCAGGGATCAAACCTGTGTCACCTGCGTTGGTAGGCGGATTCTTAACCACTGCACCACCAGGGAAATCTCAGAAAGGAATGAAATGCTGACACATCCTGTACCGTGGATGAACCTGGACAACATTATGCTAAGGGGAATAAGCCAGTCCAGAAGGACAATATTATACGATTCCACTAATCGGGGGTACCCAGAGCAGTCAAGTCCACAGAGACAGAAAGTAGAATGATGGTCACTAGGGCTGCGGGGGAAGTTCGTGTTTAATGGGGACAGAGTTTCAGTTTGGAAAGATGAAAAATTCTACAGATGAATGGTGGTCATAGTTGCCCAACAATGTGAGTATACTGAATGCCGTTGTCCTGTACACTTTAAAATGTTTAAAATGGTAGATTTTGTCAAGTGTATTTCACCAAAATAAAAATTTTTTGTAACAAATCTTGTTTTTAATTATTACGGTCATAGCACTAGGGGTGGTGAACAAAAGCTAAAACTTAGAATCAGAGTTGTGTTCAGCCATTTTCACCCCAGAGTGAGAAGCTGACCAAGAATGCCTTTATCAGGTTTAAGGCTCTCCATGCCTGGAGGACTCCCCACTTGGGGCTCCTCCTCTGAAAGGGCCTATGGCCCGTAGCACAGGGTGGCCCTCTGCAGAAACGTCCACACTGGGAAGGCCTTTGGGGAATTCTCTTTTTTTTTTTTCTTTCTTTTAAGAGAAAAGATTTTCTTGTTTTGGTTTGGGTTTTTTTTTTTGTTTTTTTTTTTTTTTTTGGCTATATGTGGGCTTTCTCTAGTGGCGTTGAGCAGGGGCTACCTGCTTTGTTGCCGTGCATGGGCTTCTCAATGTGGTGGCTTCTCTTGCTGAGAATCATGGGCTCTAGGCACGTGGGCTTCAGTAGTTGTGGTACGTGGGCTCAGTAGTTGTGGCACACAGGCTTAGTTGCTCCACGGCATGTGGGATCTTCCCGGACCAGGGATCGAACCCCTGTCCCCTGCATCAGCAGGTGGATTCTCAACCACTGCACCACCAAGGAAGTCCGGGAATTCTAACCAGTTACGCTCGGGGCTCTGGTCCCCTTCATTCATGCTACGTGTTTATTAAAAATCAAGCCTGTGCATCTGTAGTGGGGAATCCTAAATAGTGCCACTGTTCCTGCCCAGGGTCAGCCTGTATTCCCATTGGGGAAAGAAGACAAGGCAGGCTACAAATTAACACTGTGAGGCCAGATTATGGAACTGGCCAAGTGCTTAAGGAAACAGGTGTAAAATGGACACAGGCAACTTTGCAACATCTGTTGGACGTCTGCCCCAGGTCTTTTAAACATCTTGTAGTCTTGCTGTCTTTTACCCTTGAACATGAATGTTAAAGTAATGGACCCTGAAGAGAGGAGCCGGGTGAAGGGGCGGTCATATCCTGGGTAGATTGGCATTTATAACTCTGAGCAAGCCTAGGTGGGAGGAGATTGACCTTCCCCACTGCCGATCAGTCCTTACGAATGGTGTTACAGCTGCAACAACAGGGGACCCGGCCCTGTAACTGCTTTACACACTGAGCGGGTGCTTTTAGGTTTTGTTCCTTCATGTTACTTGAATCTCTACAGATATCTGCAATTCCTGGGCTTAAAAAAAAGAAAAAAAAGAACCTAGACGTTGTCTGGCTGAGTGATTTTAGCTTTTTGAATAACAAAATTACACTTTGCAGTTAGTTAATTGGCTCGACTTCTATAACTTCTACAAATAGCCTTTTACAAGCAAGAAGGGGGGGAAATGTATGCTTTGAAAACCTAATTCTTTTTTTTTTTTTTGTGGTGCGTGAGCTTTCTTTTTAGTTGCGGTGAGCGGGGGCTACTCTTCGTTGTAGTGCGTGGGCTCCTCATTGCCGTGGCTTCTCATGTTGTGGAGCACAGGCTCTAGGCGCATGGGCTTCAGTAGTTGCAGCACATGGGCTCAATAGTTGTGGCCCACGGGCTCTAAAGCGCAGGCTCAGTAGTTGTGGCGCACGGGCCTAGTTGCTCTGCGGCATGTGGGATCTTCCTGGAGCAGGGCTCGAAGCTGTGTCCCCTGCATTGGCAGGCAGATTCTCAACCACTGTGCCACCAGGGAAGCCCTGAAAACCTATTTCTAAGTAGTTCCAACCATTTGGGATTTAGGGACGTTGTCAGGGCTATTTGAGGGAATTCCTGGAGCTAAGAATCTGAATGTAGCATTGTCTTTTGACTGTAGCTCGTCACAGGCACTCCTGGGGGTCAACTTTGGCCACCAGCGTTGTGTTTGGGGAGGTTTCGTCATAATGCTAAATCTTCCGTAAATACTTGTTAAAAGCCTGGAGCGGGAAGTAGGTAAACATAAAGGGAATGACTCTGGGGCTCTGAGGAGAGGGGCACTAGTGATTTGGGACCTCATAGGATACATTTGTTTTTATTCACTTAGGAGATACTTTCTATTATTAGATTCGAAAGACTCTTTAGCTGCAAACCTTTGCTTTGCTAGGATATAGAATCTGTTTCGTTTCTGTATTTGAATTCTTTTTTAGCCTTATTCCCTACCAACCTGGAGTAATTAGCTTTGTGTTAATTTTCAGAAATCGCCCCTTGTGGATGTCCCTGTCTTGCAGTTTTGCTATGCTTTCATCCAAAGGTAATGCAGCCCCTCAAAGACATTTCTCAGTTACACATGCTATTGAAATGATTGTAACTAATTACTCTGATTGTATTTCTGGGTTTTTTTTTAATTGAAGTATGGTTGATTAACAATGTTGTGTTAGTTTCAGGTGTATAGCAAAGTGATTCAGATATACTATATATATACATATATATTTTTTTATATTCTTTTTCAGATACTTTTCCATTATAGGTCCTTTCCATACAGTAGGTCCTTGTTGTTTTTCTATTTTATGTATAGTAGTGTGTATCTGTTAATCCCAAACGCCTCATTGATCCCTCCCTGCCCTTCCCCCATTGTATTTCTCGATTACTAGAGAGGCTTAGTTCGGAAAGCATCTGAATGGTGTCCTAATTTCCTCTTGAGGCATGGTAATACCCTGATGATTTTACTTTTTGGTCCTGCAGAGATCTAATCTGACATTTTCAAGTCTGGGTGCTATAGCTCGAACACTTATGTCAGCAAAGCTTTCTGGGACCCCTGGTAAACTTTAGAAGAAACAGTTTGCATTACATTGATACCAAAAGAGAAGGGGGGATTTTAAGGACCTCTTTTAGAAAAAGAGAAGTGATTATTTTTGGTGCTGTCCTCAGTGCTTTGCCATGTTTTCTGCTGAGTGGCTTCTGCATGGTTTTACTGAACTGAATATTCATAGGCAGGGATCTCAGCTACAGGGATTTCCCAGGCGTCTCTCCACGGGTAGAAAGGATGCTGTGCTGGGCTTGGTGCGGATCTTACTCGGCTGCAGTAATGAGGGTGAGGGGGGTGTACCCTGTCTCAAGGAAGTCTCAGTATTCTCATGTATCTCAGGGGTTTCACAACTCAATTTGACCACCAGCTTCAAGTTCCCTAGTTAACAAGTTCATGTTCCGTGGTTATTCCAACTCACTACATCCTGAGGTTGCAGGAATATAGATTGGGGGTCATAGTCCCAGGAGTCCCTGGGTGTAGGGTTGAGTTCAGACCAGCTGTTCTCCCTTCACCACAAGCATCACTGTACTTCTTTCCTCCAGGAGGTAAAGATGAGCTGATCATGTCCCATCTCGTGGTAACTAATACATATTATATCACTAGCAAGTGCCTGTTGCAGTGGCCTGAGTGACATCTGAGCCTTCCCAGCAGCTGCAGGAGCTGCAGCCTCCTTTTATGGAGGAGGCCCTGCCCAGGTCACTCAGGAGGCAGTAAGTCAGGGACCAGGACTTGAACCTGGGGCCCTCTGGCTGTGGCCAAGCTCAGCCTTTTGTGCTGTGCAGCCTCACTCCATAGCCGAAATCTAAGTCCTCGTTTCCGTGAGGCCTGACCTCACCCTCTGCGACATTCCGATGGCTGACTCCGTGTCAGCAGCAGCACTGGGGAGGCCGAATGTTAGAGCCAGATAGGCCCGGAGATCAGACAGTCCTCTAGTTCAAGGCTTTTACTTTATAGACAAGGAAACCAGGAGCATCTGACCTGTCAGCAGGGTCGCAGGTCTCCAAACTCCAAGTTCTTGCCAGAATACCAAAATTTGGCTTGGGCGTATTATAATTTAAAAAAGAACAAAGAGGTCAGGCAGCTATGCCATCTTCCTGGGCTTTCCAACCACCTGGATCTAAAATGTGCTTATAAGCAACATTTTGTTTTGACCTGTTCATAGTTGGATATTTTTTTCTTTTTTTTTTTTTTCTTTCTTTTTTTTTTTTTAAATAGGCTTCCAGCAACAGCCTTGCAAGAGAACTTCCCTTCACTGTTGGGTGTGTTAAAGGAGTCTGTGCAGTTGAACCTCGCTCCCCCTGGTTATTTTCTGCTTCTCAGGTACCACGTCCCAGCACTCACGTTACCATGTTCTCCTACGGGTTTTGCTTTCTGCGGCATTCCCGGTCTGAAGCTGATTGTCTCTCAACAGCATGCTGAATGACTTTGTAACACGAACTCCCAGCCTGGAGAACAAGAAGGATCAAAAGGACCTGCAGGTCTGTATGTGCAAGTCTAGCAGGTTGTTACTGTCCCGGGGGTATCGCCCACCTGTAGAGGGTCTCACTGGAGATAATAAACACGGGGCAGAACCAGATCTTAGCTTTGCATGTGTTCCCATATCTCTCTCCCTCCGTTAGTGTCGTTAGAGGGCTGGATAGAGTCTCCTGATGAAGGGTCTCATGTTAGACTTGACCAGTCGACTGTGCAATTTACGAGGCGCCCTCTTGCTTCCCACCGTTCACAGCTGTGTGTGGACTTACTCTTCGGCATGATTGGAACAGTAAATGTATCTTTATACAAAGATTCCTTCTTTTTTCCTTTTTTTTTTTAATATTTATTTATTTTTGGCTGTGTGTTGGGTCTTCGTTGCTGTGCCCTGGGTTTCTCTAGTTGCGGCAAGGAGGGGCTACCCTTCGTTGTGGTGCGTGGGCTTCTCATTATGTTGGCTTCTCTTGTTGCAGAGCACAGGCTCTAGGCATGCAGGTTTCAGTAGTTGCAGTGCGTGGGCTCAGTAGTTGTGGCTCTCAGGCTCTAGAGCACAGGCTTAGTAGTTGTGGCACACAGGCTTGGTTGCTCTGGGACATGTGGGATCTTCCTGGACCAGGGATTGAACCCATGTCCCCTGCATTGGCAGGTGGATTCTTAACCATGGAGCCACCAGGGAAGTCCCACAGATTCCTTTCCTTAGAACCTTCCTCCCTGTTTTTAAAGCAATATAGACTCATAGGAAATTTCAAAAACACTGAAAAACAAAAGTAAAACTCACCCATAGGAGAAGGAAAATCTCCTTCGGGTAGAATGTCAGCTAATAAATAGAAGTAATGATGGAGTTAAAAACACTATTTTGTAACCATTATAATCATTGAGTGAGGAGCTTTTTGAGTCAAAGTCTTTTTTTTTTTTTTCAACTCTTTATTGGAGTTGAGTCAACGTCTTTAAACTGGGATGTGTAGTTTATGGCTTTAGTGATATTACTGCTAATCGTTGTGACCCCTGGCATTTGTGAAATATCTGTCCTGTTCGTGACTCTGAAGCACTGGAGTTCTTGGTAAAGCACAGTGACTCCTCTGGCTCAACTGGTATTAGAAGAAAGCATCACCGAAGTGCAAGTGCTGCATCCCAGCCCTTGGGTAGCGCTTCCTACACTAACCCGGAAGCCCTCCCCCTTCTATGGCCTGTTGCCTGCCGAGGCCCCTCCCTGTCCAGTCCGTAGGGGCCAAGCTGTGGCCACAGGCACTACTGCAGCTGGTACAATTTGCTCTGCTCCTGTTGGGGGGGTGGGGCGGGGGACTGGGTGGACCCCTGCTTCCACCCTACAGTGTCTCAGCCTCCCTGACACTGACTCCTGCCTGCTGTTTCTAGGCACCCTAACTCCTTCCCCGTCTGCTCACTGCATTTGAAATGGGAGCTCCTCTAAGTCCTGAACCCCTTTTCTTGATCTTTTTTTTTTAGTTTATTTTATTGAAGTATAGTTGATTTACAAAGTTGTGTTGATTTCTGCTGTACAGCAGAGTGACTCAGTTATATGTGTATATACACACACCTTCTTTTTCATAGTCTTTTCCATTATGCTTTATCACAGGATGTTAACTATAGTTCCCTGTGCTATACAGTAGGGCCTTGTTGTGTATCCGTCATATGTATATATAATGGTTTGCATCGGCTAATCCCAACCTCCCAATCCATCCCTCCCCCTCCCTTGGCAACCACAAGTCTGTTCTCTATGTCTGTGAGTCTGTTTCTGTTTCGTAGATAAATTCATCTTCGTCATATTTTAGATTCCACAGATGAGTGATAACATATGGTATTTGTCTTTCTCTGTCTGACTTACTTCACTAGTGTGATCATCTCTAAGTCCATACATCTTTTCTTGATCTTCCTTGCTGTTGTCACCCACCCCACACCTCTGCCCAGGTGCACCGTGGACGATTCCATCAGATGCACCCTCCTCGCCACCGGGAGGCAGACGTGCTCTTGCTTCATGCCCGAACACAACTGCTGAGCTTGTAGTGGCAGCTGGGAGTGTTCAGTTCTCAGACGTCAGGGATGTACAGCCCCCCTTAGCTGGCGACACTCAATGATGCCTGCTCAGTGTTTCCGCCTCTGTCCCAGCTACTTGACCAGATTCTGTACTGATTGTACTCCTGATACGGATGACTCCTCACGTCATCCTCATTGAGTCAGTTTATTCAGCTTTGTTTCTTGTTGTATTATTCAAAGGTACATTTCTAGCAAGAACCCGTGGTCCTAAAGAAACCAGAAATGTAACCTGCCAAAGGCATCGTGCAGCTGTGGCTTCCTCTGTCTCTGTTTTACCCACGTTGGCCACAGCGTAGCCTTGGGCCACGTGTGGCTGTTGAGCCCTTGAAGTGTGGCTTGTCTGAATTGAATGTGCTGTAAGTGTAAAACACACATCGGACATAGCATAAAAAAAGAATGCAGACTCTCACTAATAATATTATATTTTATAATCAATCTTATATTGATTATATGTTGATATTATTTTGGATATGTTGAGTTAAACGCTATGAACTTGTTTCTTCATTTAATGTAGCTCCTGGAAAACTTGCTATTACCTGTATGGTTCATGGCCATGGCTTGCATTATATTTCTATCAGATGGTGCTATTTTAGGCACTTAAGATTCTTTTCCTTAACTAACTTCCTTTCCTCTTTTTCCCCGAACTCTCAGGAAGTCACTCAAAAAATTCTAGAAGCTGTCGGGAACATTGCTGGCTCTTCCTTGGAACAAACCAGCTGGCTGAGCAGAAACCTGGAAGTGAAGGCCCAGCCTCAGATCTCTCTCGAAGAATCTGATGCTGAGGAAGATTTGCACGGTAGGTGTAGATGGGTCAGAAAGTAATGCCTGCTGCCAACTACTGGGTCTAGTTTTACCTTAAAAGTACACTGGCTGGGACTTCCTAGGTGGCACAGTGGTTAAGAATCCACCTGTCAATGCAGGGGACATGGGTTCGATCCCAGCCCCAGGAAAATACCACATGCTGCGAAGCAACTAAGCCCGTGCGCCACAATGAAGAGTAGCCCTGGGCTCCTCACAGCTAGAGAAAGCCCATGTGCAGCAACAAAGACCCAACACAGCCAATTAAATAAGTAATTTAATAAATTTATTTTTTAAAAAAAGTAAACTGGCTTTACTTCTTACAACATAATTTGTGTGTATAATAAATAGCAGGATTCCATTGGAAGGGTCCCGAGTGGCCCGTGCTACTGTGCTAAGCCCTCACTGAGCCTAGATGGGGGTCCAAGAAAGGAACGTCCCAAGATAATTTGCATGGACTCAGTGAGAGAAATCTGTGTGGGATAAAGAATGGGAGAATGTTATGTTTTTGTTTTTGTGGAGCCGTGGAAAGAAAACTTGGTAAACCAGCTAACTGTCATCTGGCAGTGGGCGTTGTATTGCATCTGGCCGACACACCCCTGCATCTCAGGGGTCCTCGTGTTGGTCATTGCCCGGGGCGTGAAGATTTTATCACGGAGGCCACAGCGAGTAGGCACAGCCCAGCCTTATAATTAGCTACAGCTTCCTAGGAACATGCTCGGGAGACTTTGACTCATCTGTTTACTCGGAGGACCATTGATACGCCAGATACTCTTGAGGCGTCTGAATTAAATGCAACAGTGTAGCTTGTCAATTGCCCTTGCCCTAAAGACCACCAGGCGAATCTATCAGTCAAGCAAACCTCGGGTCATTAGACCTGCTCAAGCAAGGGAGGAGCTTGGCCGAGTCATAGGGGTGTCTCAACCAGAGGGAAGCTTGGGAGGATATCTGTAGGGTTGCGGGGCCTTGGCTGAGCTGTCTGTGGCAGATCTTTCAGGGTGGGGACTGCTTGGGTCGGGCAGAGTTAGTGGTGAGATGCCTTTGCGCTGATGGGCAGAGCACTAGGCAAGGGTCCAGAAGCGAGTCTTGATGAATTCTGCTCATTTTGATAAATGAGCCCCTTCGGTTGGTTTCATTTTTCTTTCAGGATTAGGCGTATCTTAGAGTGAGTAATTATTTTTGCAAGTTCTCAGGATTATTAAACACAGGGACAGGAAAGTATGCCCAGTCCCAGTGTTGCTCATTACTGGAGAAGAAAATCAGTTTGGTCACAGTTTTATTAACAGAGGCAAAAAAAATGACGTCCAAGTTCTCAGCCTGAACTGCATAGCGCAGTGCCCACCACAAGGTCGATAGATGTTCAGAAACTGCTAGTTCTCGTAAGTGACCTCTGTCATTGTCGTTAGCAATAGTTACATCAGCAGAAACAAAGCTGAATTTGTGGTTTTTAATATATGAAGAAAGGTGTGTCCAGAAGTCTGGGCTCTTTTCTCTTCCAAGTAACTGAAACCCACTTCAGGTGTGTAGAAACACAGCAGCACAAAACCTTCTGGCTCATGTATGGGAAAAGCCCAGACGTCAATATCTGGTTTTAGTCAGAGCGGGAACTAGGTGTTCAGATGAGGTTCATCAAGTCTCACGCAGAAATTCTGGTTGGCTCTTCCTGGGCCTGCCACTGACCCAGAGGAGGAGAGGAAGGGCTCGTGCCCTGGACCCCCGAGAAAGGGGCTCCCACCCAAGGGGATCTGAGCTTCCCAGGAGGGGGAAGGATGGTGTTGAACAGACAGATCGTGGTATCCCCGTCCATTATTTCTGCCACATTTGTTTGACAGCTAATCTTGTGGTTTACACAAGAAAATAATTATACTTTTCCCTGTAATGAAGATTCTGTAACTAGTATCCTACCATTTACTAATGTAAACCAAGATTATGCTTTCTCAGGCTGCAGTTTGATTATAGTTGTGGTTTTAGGGAAAAAGAGCTCGTGCATCTCCTTGGCTCATTTGTCCTCAGTTATTTCTGTCGTAGGTACTGATGTAGGGATTAGACTGCTCCTCCACCACCAGTGCAGCTGTGCTGTATGGAGTCAAGTGTCATTGGGCCTGGCTTTTGTGCAATAATTAAATTTAACCTCAAGACAATACTGTAGTAAAATAATTACCTGATTTTTATTTAAAAAAAGAAAGCATAGGGACTTCCCTGGTGGCGCAGTGGTTGAAAATCCTCCTGCCAGTGCAGAGGACATGGGTTCGATCCCTGGTCCGGGAGGATCCCACATGCTGCGGAGTAACTAAGCCCGTGTGCCACAACTACTGAGCCTGCACTCCACACCACTGACACCCCCATGCCTAGAGCCTGTGCACCGCAACAAAGAGTAGCCCTCACTTGCCACAGCTAGAGAGAAAAGCCCACACGCAGCAATAAAGACCCAATGCTGCAGCAGATAAATAAATAAATAAATAAATAAATAAATTCCTGAGTTTTTTTTTTTTTTTTAAAGCATAGAATTCCAAAGCTGGTGGTGATTTGGAGGCTTTTCAGTAACACTTAATTAGCAAATTGTAGAGTACCAAAAGTATCTTTGGGTCATAACTATGTTTTGTTTCAGTCTTGAACAAACTATGCGTACTGACCATCTAAAGCATAAAACAGAATGAGGCTTCAAATGATGTTTCTCCATGTAGTTTTCCTGCGTGCAGTGCACGTGCAGGGTCTTCACTGTCTATTTGTATCTGGCCTGTGCGTGCACTATGTTCTAGGTGCTGGCGCTACAGCCGCAAACAAAATGAGCAGCGCCTCTGCTTTCGTGGTGGTGACCCGGAAGGTGGTAGTCCAGAGTAAATCAACAAAGCTATCTTTCAGCTCTTCTAAAAATCCAAAGTTATTCCAAACACGAAAGGTTTTTTTTTTTTTTCTTTTTTTAATGGGAGTGGGGCAGGGGGGCCGCTTTAGATGTTACAGAACATGTCCCCAAGGAAGTGACAGTTGTGCTGAGAAATGAAAGATAAGGGGGCAGCCGTGCAGAGACCCGGGAAGGCCCTGCCCAGAGGGGATGGCGAGTCCTTGGGGTGGGAGCGGGCTGAGCCCAAGAAACCGGAAGACCAGCTCGGCTGGAGCATGACACGCGGTCATGCAGGGTCAGGGCGAGAGTGGGGGCGGGAGGTTGTCAGGCTTGATGCAGAGCAAGCTTAAGAGCTTGGCCGCCAGCCCACTTGCTGCGGGAAGCCATTAAAGTGTTTGGAGCAGTGACAGGATCTTATTGAGTTTTTAGAAAACATCAGTTTGGCTGCCGGGAGCAAAATGGGCCGCAGCAACTAAGAAGAGAAACCAGGAGTTCAGTGAAAAGGATCTCGCGGTGGTTTGGACAAGAGATGATGGTGGCTGAGAGGCACGGGCGCTAGAGAAAGGTGCACCAGTGTGAGTGCAGAGTCCACAGAACTTGCTGATGGATTGGATGTGGCAGTTTAAAAAAAAAAAGGCAATCAAGGATGACTTTGGCTTTTGGTTTAAACGATGGAGGTGGAGAAGACTGAAGCAGGAACATTTTGGAGAGAGATGGAGCTTGGGTTTGCAGGTATTAAATTTGAGAGGCCTGGGAAGGAGTCAGAAAAAGTCACTGGCGTAGGAGGAAAGACCAGGAGAATATCGAGTCGTGGAAACTATGAGAAGAGAGTGTTTCCAGAAGGAGGGCAGAGGAACGCAGCAGAAGGCCCCTGAGGAGTATGTGAGATAAAGACAGAGACTCCCTGGACTTGATAAGGTGGGAAGAGGTGACCAGAGTGGGTGGAGAAGAGGACAGAGGTGAGGAGGAGGAGGGAGTGGGTGCTGATAACTCTTTGAAGCTTAGTTGTCAGTAGGGCAGTAATAAAGTAGTACTAAGGTCCACAGAGTATCTTTTATTTGTTGTTTTTTTACACGTCTATTTAAATATAATTGCTTTACAATGTTGTGTTAGTTTCTACTGTACAGCAAAGTGAATCAGCTATATGTATACATATATCCCCATATCCCCTCCCTCTTGAGCTCCCCACCACGCTCCCCATCCCACCCCTCTAGGTCATCGCAAAGCACCGAGCTGATCTCCCTGTGCTATGCAGCAACTTCCCACTAGCCGTCTATTTTATATTTGGTAGTGTGTATATGTCGGTGCTACTCTCTCACTACGTCCCAGCCTCCACTTCCCCCCGTGTCCTCAAGTCTTGTTTTGTTTTTCAGTTGGAGTTTACCTAAGCATATTTGTACAGTGATGGAACAGTACAGCAGAGGGGACGAAATTAATACCAAGGAGAGAAAGGATAGTTAGAAAGCAAAATCTTTGACAGCCATAGGGCCAGGATTAATATCATAAATGGAATTATCATCCTTTGACAGGAGCCAGGAACATGTCTATCAAAACAGGAGACAAGGCAGAGAGCACGGATATAAATGTTCTAGGTTAGTAATGCAAAGTGGCCAAACCGAGGGAGTTCCTTTTGTTTACATTAATTTTCTCAGTGAAATATGAGATGAGGTTGCCAGCTAAGAAGGGACAAGTACCGATGGTTATGGAGGGAGCAGGTGAGAGAATTATGTTGGAAACTGGGAAAGCCAGCATAGGGCTGAGGGATGTGGGGGAGGGTTATCCAGTAGCATCAGGTCCTTTTTGAGAGTCACAGTCGTGAAATAAAGTGAGATCTATTTCATAGCAGTTTGATTTTCTCCAGAGCGTTTAGCTGCATAGAGCTGCATAGGCAGTCATTGGGTTTAGCCAATGATCTTTCTAGGTGAATGCTTCAGAGGGAGAGAAAAGCAAAAAAGTTCAGGGTGTTTGTTTGCAAGGAGGACAATAGACTACGTGGGTGGGGAGGTAGAGAAGTGAAGCCCTGAGGGATTGATGGGTAGTTAAGGTAGTGAACTCAGGGGGTTGGAGGCCTGTGCAAGGATTCAGGAAATTGTCAGAGCAGAGTTCCAGGCGTAGGTGAGCAGGAAAGATAAGATGTGGTCATGATAGGATGCTGGAAATGGAGATTTGGGAGATTAGTGAGGTCAAGGGTATGATGGTGACGGTGACTGGCTGAGCTGGAACAAAATAAACAAAATAACAAAATAAACAAAATAAAAGTTTACTGGAAAACACTAAGGGGCTCAGACACCAGGATGTTAGAGGGATCATGCAAGGAGGTGTGGAAGTTTCAAGAACGTTGATAAGAGAAATGGTGGAGGAAGACAGTGAGTTGGTGCTGATTTATTTGATCAAAACACCTGGATTCTTCGTTGCTGAAGCTGAACATGTTAGCAGAGAAGAGTACCTAACATACAGTACATACATAATCAGTGTGAGAGGTGGGGGCTCGTGACTCACGTTCATGTGATGCTTTGGGGGCATAAATCATGATCCGTCCACCATGATTAAAACACATGTGCCTCTCTCCATCAGCAGATGCTGCAGCCGCCACTTCGGCAATGGTGTCCGCGTCTGCCCCTTCGGTGTACAGTGTGCAAGCCCTCTCTCTCCTGGCAGAGGTACGTACACATCTGGCTCGTCGTCCCTCCCGGAAGCGAGGCTTTGCCAGGGCGTTCATTCTCAGGGGCCAGGGCGCACGGGCTGCACCATCCTGGGTGAGCTCGTAAGCCAGTCTTGGCCTCAAGCTGCCCCGTGGAGTTGTCTCGTTAGACTGTATGTACCGCGAGGACTAAATTTCGTATTACTGCTTGCTTTAGGAGATTTCTGTTTTCTGGTGGTCCTGTTCTTCTAGGTTCTGGCATCCCTCCTGGACATGGTTTATCGGAGTGATGAGAAGGAGAAAGCGGTGCCGTTGATCTCACGTTTGCTGTACTACGTTTTTCCTTACTTACGCAATCACAGGTAACGCCGCCTTCTCTGTTGTACCCTACCCACATGTGGAAAGATAGCTTGCGGGAAATAGGTCCAGCGGGGCTCCTTGCACCGTCTCTGACCTTGATCCTTTCCCCCTCCCACCCCTTTCAGCGCCTACAACGCCCCCAGCTTCCGGGCCGGTGCCCAGCTGCTGAGCTCTCTAAGTGGTTATGCTTATACGAAACGAGCCTGGAAAAAAGAAGTCCTGGACTTATTCTTGGACCCAGCCTTCTTCCAGATGGATACTTCTTGTGTGCAGTAAGAAATGCTGTCTAGATAAAAGCGTGCCCTGAATCTTCAAGTGGAAAAGTGTTTGGGTTTCTGTAATTAATTCTCATTCCTGAAATCTAGCATCAACCCACGTCATAGGACACCACTCACAGGTTAACTGTGTATTCCTGGGAAAGGAATTAAGTCTTTTAAACACTTCAAAGGTGTCTTTTTTTCATCAAGAGAAGAATTTCAAGTAAGAGCATGTTATTCCTGAAGAGCATAACACAGGGTGCCAGTGGTACTTGATCTAGTACTACTTTATCTTGTAATCACAAAATGCTTGACCAGCCTTGAGATGACAGGGCTCCATGGTGACACTGCAGGGAGCTTATCCCACTTCTTGGCTTACACTCCCCAAGTCCTCAGTGAGACCTTGTGGCCGGCCAGGCCCTGCACGCGCAGCGGAGATCGTGGAATCACCTTCGCAAGATGAACTTACTGGGCCTTTTTCTTGGAGGTCAACAGAACCACTCGTAACTCTTCCCCTGGCTTGGCTTAGCATGTCTTTATTAATGGCAGGGGTAGAGGGTGGAGATTGGTCTTCTTTTTTATGTGACCTGAGAGTGTGCCCGGCCACCAGCAGCGCCCGTGGCTTTTACCCTGTAATCCTGTTGCACTGTGGGGAGCCCTTTGACAGCTGATGGTGTTTGTTTTCACAACCCCCACTTCTTTCCATCAGCACAAGTGCATAGACATCCTCTGTGTGAGCATATTTCAGGGCAGCCCTTGCAAAAGCCAAAGCACCTTGACAGCTTGTGTTTTCTGGTGAGCTGGGAATTCTGTATCATTCCCTATATTATCCATTCTCTGTGCTAAGGGTATAAATGAAAAGCTTTTTCTTAGGGTTTCCTTATATAAAAACTATTCATCCCTTTCACTAACTTTTCAGGAAGGATTTTTCAATAAATCTTAAAGGGACATGTTATTTTTCTTGATGCTTTTAATCAGACTGTCACCCTTTGCATATTTACTTAATGTTGCTTTTTTTTAATATCCAGTTGGAAGTCCATTATTGACCATCTTCTGACTCATGAGAAAACAATGTTTAAAGATTTAATGAGTAAGTTCTTGCGTGTTATGTGCACATAAGTCACACTTTAAAGGAACAGCTCCTTTCGGTCATAATCACCTTTCAGAACCCGGCTCGAACCCTTTATGGTGCCGTTTCAGCCACAAACTGTAATTGATGCGCAAGGTATATCGGGACTACGTGAATGAGCCTTCCTAGCTCCAGTCTGTTCACAAGAATGCCTTTCACCACCTTTTTAATAGTTCTATAGGGGAGGAAATGCTTTGGAAAGTAATGATACGTTGACCATAATTTGTTAGGAGTACTTCCCTGTACCTCACATCCTCTTCAAATACCCTATCATTCAGTATCATGAGAGAAATAAGCACTTTTATAAATGCAAATATTTGAATAATAACTACATGTGCTTAATCAAGATCGTGACCTCTCACCAGGGAAGGTGGGAATTAACATTAGTGTGAACGTCTCACCACTCACCTCTCATTGTAGTCTTCTCACTAAATGGACCTTATTTGCTGTATTTTTTCCAGACATGCAGAGCAGTTCTTTAAAACTGTTCTCAAGTTTTGAGCAGAAAGCCATGCTGCTAAAGCGCCAGGCTTTTGCTGTCTTCAGTGGCGAACTTGATCAATACCACCTTTACCTTCCTCTGATTCAAGGTAAGAAGGCCCGCCACGCCACACCCCCCCCCCCACCCCCAGACAGGCCCAGAGTGGCCGAAATGGCTGGCAACCAGAGGGGCCCACAGCACCTGTTGGCAGACTGGTCGAATGTTAAATGAGTGCTCGGCAGGAGTGCTTGTAGATCTTTGGAGATACATCAGTAAATCTGAAACTTTATTTTAAAAATCAGTTATTATTGCTATTCGTCTGTATTAGGTCGTATTTTACAGTCTGGCAGTCTGTCTCCTGCTCGATTCCTCCCGTAGTGCAGATACTTTGAGTTTACAATACTCACTGAGGCTAGTGAAGGGGCAGGATTTTGGAGAAGTACCTGATTTTTCCTTAGCGGTGTTTTTCTCTTCTTCATACCTGCAGTGTTCTTTGTCTGCTTCAGAAATGAATGATTGTGGATAGCATACATGATTTTGAAGGGTTTTTTCCCCTCCTCATAAAATGTTGAGGTGGCAAAGTGAACATTCTGTTTCAGTTCACCCTCCACCAAGATACAAAAGAATTCTCAAACAGGAATGTGTTTTCCTTAAGACTCACAGCCTAAGTGGAATATAATGAAATAAACAAAAATCTTTCAAGAATCATATTAAATATCATGAAGACTAGTGTATAACAAACAGTTTTACAAATATTAGAATTACAGTGTCAGTCGTCTTTGAGGGGTAGATTTATTAAGGTATAATTTACATACAGTAAAAGTCACCCTTCTGGCTACGCAATTCTATGAATTTTGATAGACACATACAGTCATGTAACCACCACTGCAGTCAAGATACAGAACATTTCCATCACCCAGAAAGTTTTCTCGTGTCCCTCAGAAGGCGTCTCCTGCTCTTACCTCCCAACCCCATCAACTGCTAAATCTGCTTTCTGTTCGTATAGTTTCATCTTTTCCAGAACGTCCTATAAATGTGAATGTGATTAGACAGTCTTTGAGTCTGGCTTCTTTGTTTTTGAGAGTCATTCATTCTATTGTATTTATCCATAGCTTGTTCCTTTTTTTTTTGCTATTTATTTCTAGTATTGCATTCTGTGCTTTGTTTACCAGTTCACCAATGGAAGGACATTTGAGTCGTTTCCACATATTTATGATGTAAATCTCTTACTCCGCCCTCTTAAAAAACACCTGTCAGCTCACAAAGCGTGTGCTCCTCCTAAATATTAGCACTAATTCTCAGCCCACGTCCCTACTTGATTAACTGTTTGAAAGATCTTAATTGTTTTAGGTCAAAACATTAACAGCTTTCACAAGTATTAATTACAACAGTTTTATATTTGCCATAATAAAAATACCATTATACTTCAACTGACAAAATGTCAGCACGTAAAGCACATAAAGAGATGTTCATGACGTAAACATCTTGAATACTTAAGATGTGTGAAAGCAAATAGTCAGATATTGATAAATCCTTACTCAAATTACTAACAGGAGGCTGATTAGATCAGAGGGTGACCAGGAATGCCAGCAGTGGAGATGGTAGCCCTCCAAAGACTTTGCTCAGTGCACAAAGCTGAACTTTGTTGCATCCTTATAGGATTTAAAGGGGAGAAAGAACAACAGGAAAGACATTTCCTCAAGGTCATGGGCAGCATCTGTGATGGTGCCTTATGCACCTGGCCATTGGACAGTGGCCTGAAAGGGCAGCCTGAAGTCCACTTTCTCAGAAGGAGAACATGGTGGGTGGTGCACTGTGCAATCTTTGCCATCCCTTCTCACTTTGGGAGAAATACCTATGCCTTCTCTCCCCCATCTTCCATCACACACTCCCCTAAAATCTGGGCTGAGGACCAGAGGGCTAAAGAGACAGGTGTGTAGAACAAGGAGAGAACAGACAGTGTCTTTCCCAGTCAGTGGTGTGCAGAATCTGACCATGGCAGAATGTAAACATGCAATTCTGAGAAATTAGGGCTCCAAGAGGGGGAGAGAAGTAGGGAAAAATAATATCACATACATTATGTATCTTATATTCATACATATAACATACGAGAGTGAATCAAATGCGATCCGCACTATGGCTGTAGAATTTATTTTAATTAACTTTTAGAAAAGACAATACATCGTTTTTCTACGTAATCTCCTTGCTTTTCAATACACTGTGTCAATCTGTCAACAAGCTTTCGTATTCCCTCATTAAAAAATGTTTTAGGCTGAGCTGTGAGCCACGAATTCACCGCTGTCTTCACTTCTTCATCAGAAGTGAATTTTCATCCTCGTAGGGCTGCTTTCAGGGGACCAAACAGGTGAAAGTCTGATGGAGCAAGATCAGGACTATAGGGAGGATGCTTTAACACCTCAAAACGAAGTTTCTGCAGAGTGTCAACAGTGTGGGCAGAAGTGTGCAGACGTGCACACCCTCAGACCACAAAAAATGAATCACTGCACACTGCTCTTCTTCCATGCAAATCACAAGTGGGGCATCCATTTTTGCTCGCACCGCAGTTACAAATGAGCTGATGTAACACATTCATACCTGCACAGCAGTGACTGGGGAGACAGCAGCCTTGAACGGAAAGGGCTGATAAGACAGTGAGGCCAACAGAAGTTTCAATATAAGCAGAGTGCGGATAAGTTTTGACTCACCCTCACATGTATATATAAAGCAAAGTCAGCATCTTGCTGACTTTAAATAAGGGATGCTGACTTGGGGAAGGAGGAATTTCTCCAAATAAATACCCTCCACTTTGGATAGCTCAAGTGCTGTTTTTCTAAAAATACTACGTTTGAAAAAGTAAACACGCTTACCCCTTTCGTTTTTTACTAACTGATGGTTTACAAAGCACTTGCCTCTATATTGTCATTGTCCCCAGAACTGTTGATAGGCCCAGCTTCCGTGAGGTCCTGGGGTGATGGGGTTCAGAGTGTTCTCTGACAGTCTGGGGACATTGACTGGCCCCACGGAGCAATGACACCCCAGAAAGGTCTACAAGCAACATTCTGTTCCCTTTAAGCTGATGAGTGTGGCTCATTCCAAGTCCACTAAAGTCCTTCCCATCTTTTAAGTCTTCCTCATTGTGCTGTATTAGCTCCATCTTTACATCAGGATACTGATGCTCAGAGAGATTAGCACCTGCGTAAAGTTGCATTGCCACTAACTGGCAAAACCTGGACTGAAATCTGAGCCCTCTAGGCTCCCAACAATAGGCTGTGGTCTTTAGTAGGTACCCTTTGAGGCAGGTGGGGATATGGGCTCAGCCAGATTACGTGGCCAGCCTAAACGAGGTTGCCCAACCTTGATGGTGGTGCAAGGATTCTGGCTCAGGGCTTTCTTTGGCTCTGCTCACAAGGACTCCTTAAGCCTGTAAGGTTTATCACTCAGCTAAGAAAGGAATTTTAGAGATTCTGAAATGGATCGTCTTGGCTGAAGAATAATCTCATGAATTTAGCTTTTATTAAAAGTATCAACATGAAATATGCCCTATGTGTACAAACCACTTTTTTTTAAATTTTATTTCCAGATCTTTATTGGCGTATAATTGCTTTACAGTGTTGTGCTAGTTTCCGCAGTACAACAAAGTGAGTCAGCTGTGTTTATACATATATCCCCATGTCCCCTCCCTCTTAAGCCTCCCTCCCACTAATTCAAAAAGATACATGCACCCCAGTGTTCACTGCAGCACTATTTACAACAGCCAGGACACGGAAGCAACCTAAATGTCCATCAACAGATGAATGGACAAACCACTTTTTTTTTTAATACTTTTTATCTTGAAGTAGATTAAGACTCACAAGAAGTTGCACAAATAGTACCTAGTGTTTCTGTGTACTATTTATCTAGCCTTGCCTGTGATAACATCTCACATAAACATAGTCCCTCATCAAAACCAGGAAATCAAGGGAATTCCCTGGTGGTCCAGTGGTTAGGGCTTAGATCCCTGGTTGGGGAACTAAGATCCTGCATGCCGTGCAGCGTGGCCAGAAAAAAACAAAACAAAACAAAAGAAAAAAACAGGAAATTGACATGGGACTGTTACCATAACTCAACTAGAGACTTTTTTAGACTTCACCAGTTTCTACAGCACATTCTTCTCGTGTGTGTTAGTGTACATGTCTAGTTCTGTGAACGTATCCCATATATAAATGCTTATGGCTGTCATCACAACCAGGACAAAATTCTTCCCTCTCCACTAAGCAACTCCCCAAGCCACTCACAGTTTTATATAGTCACACCCTCCACCTAACTCTAACCCCTGGAAACTGCTGATCTGTTCTCCATCATTTTAATTTGTCACTTTGAGAATAAATGGAATCATACATCATACATATTATATAAATGTCACCTTTTGAGATTAGCTTTTTTCATTTAGTACAGTGCGCTTGAGATCCATCCAAAGGCAAGTGGGGTATGTTCATGGGTGTATCAAGAGTTTGATCTTTATTATTAATTTTTTTTTTGGCTGCGTTGGGTCTTTGTTGTTGCGCACAGGCTTTCCCTAGTTATGGCAAGAGGGGGATACTCTTTGTTGGTGCACAGGCTTCTCACTGTGGGAGCTTCTCTAGTTGCATGGGCTCTAGAGCACAGGGTCAGTAGTTGTGGTGCACGGGCTTAGTTGCTCCACGGGATGTGGGATCTTCCCAGATCAGGGGTCAAACCTGTGTCCTCTGCATTGGCAGATGGATTCTTAACCACTGTGCCACCAGGGAAGTCCCAAGAGTAATCTTTTTTAATGAGTAATAATACTCCGTTTTATGGATATACCACAATTCATTGATCCATTTACCTGATGGACATTTGGGTTGTTCTAGCTTTTGATTATTGGAAACAAAGTCTCTGTGGGATTCCCTGGCAGTCCTGTGGTTAGGACTCCATGCTTTCACTGCTGAGGGCCCAGATTCAATCCCTGGTCAGGGAGCTAAGATCCCACAAGCCACGCAGCACAGCTGGGGAAAAAAAAGAATAAAGAAAAACAAATACAGCCTCTATGATAAACACACATGTACCATTTTTGTCTGGACATAAGTTATTTCTCTAGGATGAATAAACAAGTGTTTGATTACTGGGTCCTATGGTACATGTGTGTTTAACATTATAAGAAACTGCCAAATTGTTTTTCAGAGTGGATGTGCCATTTTGCATTTCCATTTAAACGATAATTCAAATCTCATTATCCTTTTGATGTCTATAGAGATACCCCTCCTTTCATTACTGATATTGGTAATTTGCCATCTCTCTTTTTCGGTCAGTCTTTTTAGAGGTTTATCAATTTTAATGCTCTTTTCAAATAACCAGATTTTAGTTTGATTGATTTTTCTCCATTATTTACGTTTGTTTTGTTTTCAACTTCACTTATTTCTGCTCTTTATTATGTCCTTCTTTGTGCATGCTTTGTGTTTATTTTGTTCTTTTTCTAGTCTCGCGAGGTAGAGGCTTGGGCTCTATACTTGAGTGCTTTCTTCCTTTATAATGTAAGCACTTAGTGCTGTAAATTTCCCTCACAGCAATACTTTAACTGTATCCAACAAAATCTGATATATTTTAATTTTCATTCATTTCTTTATATATTTTTTATTTCCTTTGATACTCCTTCTTCAACCCATATCTCATTTAGAAGTTTGTTAATTTCCAAGTGTTTCTGATTATCTTTCTGTTATTAATTTCCAGTTTGAGACCATTATGGTCAGAGAACATTCTTTGTAGGATTTAAATTTGTAGAAGTTAGATTATATCATGGTTCATAAAGCAGTCTTGGTGAATGTGCCACGAGCACTTAGTAAGATGTACTCTGCTGTTGTTGTTGAGTGGAGTGTCCTACAAGTGTTGGTTAGATCCTGTTGACTGATGGTACTGCTCCGTTCTATACCCTTACTGACTTTTTTCCTAGGGGTTCTATCAGTCATGGGATAGGGATGTTGAAGTTCAGTTACAGTTGTCACTATTTATTTTCTTTGAGTTCTGGCAGTTCTTTCTTCATGTATTTTACACCTCTGTTGCTTGGTGCACAGACATTTAGGAATGTTATATCTTCTTGCTGACTTGACCTTACCACTGTGTAATGTCCCTCTTTGACCCTGGTACTTTCCTCTGCTCTGAAGTCTATTCTGTCTTATATTAATAGTGCCACTCCAGCTTTCTTAAAATGTTTGCATAGTGTCTGTTTTTCCATTCTTTTACCTTTAACCTTCAAGTATTGTTATATTTGAAGTGAGGTTTGTGTAAGATAGCATACACTTGGGTCATTCCTTTAATCTGTTCAACCAATCTCTCTCTTTTAATTGGCATGTGTAGACCATTTACCTTTAGTGTAATTATTGGCATGTCAGGATATATTATGCCATTTTATTTATTTTCTGTTTGTTTCTTGTTTTTCATTCCTTTGTTTCCCTTTTCCTATTTTCCTGAGGTTACTTGAACATTTTTTTCAGCATTCCATTTTGATTTGTTTATTGTGGTTTTGGGGTATATCTCTTTATATAGCTTTTTGAAGTGGTTGCTCTAGAGATTACAGTGAATATTAGAATATACCCACTTGCTGTGGTCTACTAGTATCAACATTTTTACCATCATTTGGGATGCTTTTCTTTTCTCCCATTTGATGTAGTTGTCTGAAATACTACCTTTACATACTGGAACCACAAGAGATAGAGGTACACTTTTTGCTTTCACTGTCCAACACAGTTTAAATACTCAAGAGGAAAGAATATTATTATTATTTTTTAATTGGCCCCACATCATGTGGCATGTAGGATCTTAGTTCCCTGCCCAGGGATCAAACCTGCGCTCCCCGCACTTGGAGTGTGGAGTCTTAAGCCAGGGAAGTACCGAAAGAATATTATTTACACACATTTATTTACCCTTTCTATTGCTCTTTAGTCATTCCTGATATTCCATGTTTCCTACTGTTATTTCTATACTCTCTGAAGAACATCATTTAGCCATTCTTTTAGTGCAGATCTGTTGGCAACAGATTTTCTTAGTTCTTCTTCATTGAGCCTTTTTTTTTTCATCTTCATTCATCTTGTTTTGGTTTGGTTGTGGGCTTTTTTTTTTTTTTTTTTTATTCTTTCACCTTCTGGAAATATGTTTTCATTGGAAATAGAAAAATTCTGGGTTGGAGTTCTTTTTTTTCAGCACTTGATAAATGGCAACTTCTTTCTGACTCTATGGTTTCTAATGAGAAATCTGCTGTCATTCGAATTATTCTCCCTCTTAGGTAATATATCATTTCCCTCTGTTATCAAAATTTTTTTCTTTGTCTTTAGTTTTCAGAAGTTTGATTACATGACTAAATATGATTTCTTTGGTTTTATCCTTTTTAGCGGTCACTCAGCTTCTTGTATTTGTAGATGTACGTCTTTCATCAGATTTGAAAAGTTTTCAGTTATTATTTTAAAAATATTTTTCCAACCTGTACTCTTTTTCCTTTTTTCCTGTGATTCCAGTGCACAAATGTTGGATCTTTTGTTGTCCCACTGGCCTGTGAGACTCTGTTCATTTTTTTTCCCGATATTTTTTCCCTCCTTTGTTCAGCTTGAATAATTTCTGTTGATTCTGTCTTCAGTTTCCCTCTTCCTCTGTCATCTCCATTCTGCTGTTGAGCTCATCAGTAAGTTTTTCTATCTTTGTGATTCTGTTTTTTGGTTCTAAAATTTCTGTTTGACTTTTCTTTGTATCTTCTATTTTTTGCTAACGCTTTCTATCTCTTACTTGTTTCAAGTGTCCATAATTGATTATTGGAGTATTTTTAGATAGCAGCTTTAAAATTCTTTTCCAGTAATTCCAACCTATTATCTCTGCATTGGTGTCTTTTGGGTATCTTTTCTCATTCGAGTTGAGATTTTTGGTATTCCAGGTTACATTCTTTTCAATTGCCTTAGCTAGGATAAAATAAAAAGTTTTAAAAACCCCAGGGAACCCACTTCCAGGTCATTCCTTCAGTCCCAAGGCTCCTACCCAGTCCTGCCACCTTTCCTTCATGTATTTTCTGATAGTTGGTTTATGTAGTTTGTTCATGGTTTTTTGTTTGTTTGCATTGAGGTAAATAGGATGTATTATACTTACTCCATCTTGTCCAGAACCAGAAGCACAAACCACTCTTTAAAAATGCCAACTTGTTTGTCAAGTGTCTGAGCTATGCATTTGGTCAGAGTACTTTTAAAGGCAAGAAGTAAAAACCCACTTAAGCTACCTCAAATACAGAGACGTTTATTACTAACATATTACAGGGAATCTTAACCAGCATGACCATCGTTCAGCTGTTTGCTATGGCAATTTGTCATATTCCTAAGAAACCTTAAATTATGGGGAAAAAATCACATTCTACGAACAGTTATTTCAGTGGGGAAGTGGGGAAGACTGTTAGGGACTAGAGAGTTAAACTTTTTTTTTTTTCCTGCAGGAATTAAAGGTTTTGTCATGGTCATCAGATCTAAACTTTACTGAATAATTCTATTTTGTTCACGCACTTCACTTGCCACTCCTCACCCCCAAGATACAGTGTCATCTGCCAACCAATGTATGTGATCTCATAGTTCCATCTCCTGCCAAAGACTGTCTTCAGTTTCCGTGTCTCATGTTTCATAATCTTAGAAGAACACTTATGTGCTTGTTGATCACGTGATGGATTTCTGGCTTGAGCTAGAAGTTGATGCCTTTCTACTTAGCTGTAGCAGGGGAATAAGAGGCACTTGATTCCTCTTTAGCAAAGGCCATGAACTGCTGTGCCTCACCAAGAAGAGGGCCAGGGGCAAACAAGGGGCACAGAACCATTCCCTCAACACCCATCTCATGTACAGGGTTACTGTCAAATGTCAATTGCAATTTTATTGTTCCCCTTTGTCTAGTGAGAAACTCCAAACTGCATATTTGTGTAACATCTCTAAAATGTTAATCTTCTTTCCTTAGAACGCCTGACAGACAATCTCAGAGTTGGACAGACATCCATAGTTGCTGCTCAGATGTTTCTTTTTTTCAGAGTTTTGCTGCTAAGAATATCTCCTCAACATTTGACTTCATTGTGGCCAATAATGGTCTCTGAATTGGTGAGTGCAAATATTTTACTAGTGAAAGCAAAATTGGAGCCTTTTAAAATGCCTTTTCAGGAATAATATATTATTTCTTATATATCTAATTTTATCTGCAAAATTTTCAATCTAGTTGGTAGGGCATAGTCAGCTCTTGCTTAAATAGAAATATTTTATACTATAATCATAGATGATCTCTCAACTGTCAGTTATTCCAGTTAGTTTGTACTGTTTGATATTATTTGGGTTTTGTTTGTTTGTTTGTTTTTTCCGGGCTTGCCATGTGGTTTGTGGGATCTTAGTTCCCAGACCAGGGACTGAACCCAGGCTCAGCAGTAAAAAGGCCAAGTCCCAACCACTGGACTGCCAGGGAATTCCCTATTTGCTATTTTTTAAACTGGTTTTTTTTTTCCACTTTTATTGAGATATAAGTGTCATACAGCAGTGTGTAAGTTTAAGGTGTACCACATAATCATTTGACTGAAATATATCACAAAATGATTATCACAATAAGCTTAGTTATCATCTCATATAGATACAAAAATAAAATAATTTTTTTTCCTTGTGTTGAGAACTCGGGATTTACTCCCTTTCTTCTATAACTTACAGCAATGTTAACTACAGTCATCATGTTCTATGTTACATCCCTAGTACTAACATCTTTTTTTTAAGATTTATTTTATTATTTATTTATTTATTTATTTATTTTATTTTTGGCTGCATTGGGTGTTTGTTGCTGTACACGGGCTTTCTCTAGCTGTGGGGAGCAGGGGCTACTTGTCATCGAGGTGCTTGGGTTTCTCATTGCAGTGGCTTCTCATGAAGCAGAGGCTCTAGGAGCGTGGGCTTCAGTAGTTGTGGCGCACGGGCTTAGTTGCTCCACGGCATGTGGGATCTTCCCAGAGCAGGGATCAAACCTGTGTCCCCTACATTGGCAGGTGGATTCTTAACTACTGTGCCACCAGGGAAACCCCCTGGTACTAACATATCTTATAGCTTGAAGTTTGTACCTTTTTGACCACCTTCATCTAATTTTCCCTTCTCCCATCCCTTGCCTCTGGTAACCACAAATATGATCTCTTCTTTTATGAATTCAGTTTGTTTTTGTTTTGTTTTTTAGATTCCACTTATGAGATTATATAATATTTCTCTTTCTCTTCTCACTTATTTCACTTAGTATAATGCCCTCAAGGTCCTTCCATGTTGCTGGAAATGGCAGGATTCCTCCTTTTTCATGGCTGAATAATATTCCACTGCATATATATGAAACAATTTCTTTACCCATTTATCTGTTGATGGACACTTAGATTGTTTCCATGTCTTGGCTGTTGTAAATCATGCTGCAGTGAATGTGGAGGGGGGGGATACAGATATCTCTTTGACAGTATTTTTATTTCCTTTGGGTATATTCCTGGAAGTGGAATTATGGGATCATATGTTAGTTCTATTTTTAATTTTTTGAGCAACCTCCATACTGTTTTCCATAGTGGCTGTACCAGCTTATAATCCCACCAACAGGGCACAAGGGTTCCCTTTTTTCCACAGCCTCGCCAACCTTTGTAATCTCATCTTTTTGATGACAGCAGTTCTAACAGGTGTGAGGTGATATCTCATTGTGGTTTTGATTTGCATTTCCCTGACAATTAGTAATGTTGAGCATTTTTTCATGTACCTGTTGGCCATTCATATATCTTCTTTGGGAAAAAAAAAAAGTCTATTCAGGTCCTCTGCCCATTTTTTAATTGGATTATTTGCTTTTTTTGTTATTGAGTTGTATGAGTTCTTTATATATTTTGGATATTATCCCCTTATCAGATGTTTGGTTCGCAAATTTTTTTTCCCATTTCATAGGTTGTCTTTTCATTTTCTTTTGATTGTTTGGCTTTATTTGCTATTTTTATGGACCTATAAATTTTAAATATTATGCTAGGTTTAATCTCTCTCAAATACTAACTCGAATTCACATTTTTTTTAAAGATTCAGATATTCATACAGCTTGAAGAAGATCTGAAAGAGGATGATGAATCATTGAGGTAAGTAGTGCAAGGGTCTGCGCACATATGTGAAGGTTAATGGACATCACTTTATTTTTTTGTTTTGTCTTTTTAAAAAAATTAATTTATTTATTGGCTGCTTTGGGTCTTCGTTGCTGCACGCAGGCTTTCTCTAGTTGCGGTGAGGGGGTGCTACTCTTCATTGTGGTGCATGGGCTCCTCATGGTGGCTTCTCTTGTTGCGGAGCATGGGCTCTAGGCACACGGGCTTCAGTTGTTCTGGCACATGGGCTCAGTAGTTGTGGCTCACGGGCTTAGTTGCTCCAAGGCATGTGGTATCTTCCTGAGGCAGAGATCGAACCCGTGTCCCCTGCACTGGCAGGGAGATTCTTAACCACTGCGCCACCAGGGAATTTCCTTGTCTATTTTTAGATCCAGACTATGGGCATCACTTTATGATGCAGGGTTATCTGACACTAACAGTGTTTTCTTGAAGTAGTTGTGAAGGGGCCAGCTATTCTGACCATTTCATAAAAGGAAAACCTTCTTATGACATTGCATAAGCAAATGGACTACAGCAGATAGGCATGGATTCATAACAAGAGTTTCTTTGTAAATTTACAGAAACAGCAACAAAATCAACAGAATGAAAGTTTCAGTCTCTGAGGGGAATGGGCCCTCGATGGGGGAGATGCCCCAGAGTGAACTCATCCTGTATTTATCAGCTTGCAAATTCTTGGACACAGCACTTTCTTTTCCACCTGACAAGATGCCGCTATTTCAAATGTAAGTCTGAGAAGAAATGTAAATCCGAGAAGACCACGTCTTCTCTGAAGGAGGTGACTTTTCTTTCCTCGTAAGCAGTTTCAGTTGCTCTTTCCTGTGCAGTATGTGAGACACCACAGCATGGGTTACTGTGGCGAAGGAGCCTGTGCAGAATACCAAGTTTCAGATTACTTGCAACATCTGTGGTTTGGTGAATTTGGCTCACAGTAGTGTTTATGGGTGGGTGTGTGTGTGTGTGTGTGTGTGTGTGTGTGTGTGTGTGTGTGTGTGTGTGTGTGTAGGTGGGTTTTGCTATTGGGTGCTTATAAAACAGAGTCACCCACTGGTGAGCCTCACTGCATTTGTGTCATTTTTTTATCTCTTTGTTTTTAATTAAATAAATGGAACACGCCATCTCCAATTCGCTCTGCCCTTGTTGGCTCACATTTCCTATAGGCTTAACACAGCTGCTCATATGTTTAATTTCATGCCTGGCCCCAGACGCCACTTCTCTCTGTGCTATCCCCCTAAAGAGAGAAATCACGTAGCAATGTTTGTGGTTAGAAACACTACGTGAAAGACGTCCATCTGAAACGGCTATATACTGTATGATTCCATCTCTATGATGATCTGTAAAAGGCAAAACTGTGGAGACAGTAAAGAGATGAGTGTGTGCCAGGGGTGAGGGGAGAGGGAGGCAGAGCACAGAAGACTTTTAGGGCAGTGAAACTACTGTGTACGATACTATAATGTGGACACGCGTCATTACACACCTGTCCAAACACATAGAAGATGCAGCACCAGGAGTGAACCCTAAGGTAAGCTCTGGACTTCGGGTGATGGTGGGGAGTCAGTGTGAGTTCATCGATTGTAACAAACCTACCCCTCTGGTGGGAGGTGTTGATAGTTAGAGAGGCTGTGCATGGCAGAGGGGAGCAGAGGGCAACTGGGAGACCTCTACTTTCTGCTCAGTTTTGCTGTGAACCTAAAACTACTCTTAAAAATTTTTGTTTGTTTGTTTTTTGCTTTTATAAATTGATTGATTGATTGATTGATTGATTGATTGATTTTTGGCTGCATTGGGTCTTCATTGCTGTGGGTGGGCTTTCTCTAGTTGTGGCTAGCGGGGGCTGCTCTTGTTGCAGTGTGCAGGCTTCTCACTGGGGCAGCTTCTCTTGCTGCGGAGCACGGGCTCCAGGCTCATGGGCTTCAGTAGTTGTGGCTCTCGGGCTCTAGAGCACAGGCTCAGTAGTTGTGGCGCATGGACATAGTTCCTCCGTGGCATGTGGGATCTTCCTGGACCAGGGCTCGAACTCATGTCCTTGCATTGGCAGGTGAATTCTTAACCTCTGCACCACCAAGGAAGCCCAGTTGTTTTTTTTTTTAAAGTGAGTTCTGATACATGTGAATATGCCCAGCAGAATGAATCATAATAGGCAAAAAGTAGAGAAAACCTGAATGTCCATCAGTTGACAAGTGGATAAATAACATGTGATGTGTGCGTACAGTGAAATACTCTGCAATACGAAGAAATGAAGTACTGATACATGCTACAACATGGGTGAACCTTGACAATATCAAGTGAAAGAAGCCAGGCACAAACAACCATGTATTATATGCTTCCATTTATCTGGAATGTCCAGAATTTAAAAAAAAATCTGTACAGACAGAAAATAGATTAAAGGTTGCCTAGAGCCAAGGGATGTAGTAGATTGAGAGGTGAGATCTAAAGAGAGCAGGGATTCTATTTGGGGTTATGGGAATATCCTAAAATTGATTATGGTGATGGATGTACAATTCTGTGAATATACCAAAAGCTATTGAAGTGTACACGTTAAACTGGTGAATTGTATGATATATGATTTATATCTCAGTAAAACTGTTTAAAAATCTTTAAATGGGCTGTGAGCCAGCATGCCTGACCTCAGATTTTTTTCCTCCAGTTATAGGTGGGCATTTGTTCCAGAAGTGGACACAGAGGGCCCTGCCCTTCCATCGGATCTAGAGGAGAATCACCAAGAATGCAAACCCCACACTGTCAGGATTCTCGAACTTCTGAAGTTAAAATATGGGGTAAATGCTTTCCTTTTTAAAAATTCTATTTGTGGCAGAGGGGAGAAGGGCTAGGCAGTGAGTAAAGTACTTCATATACCATCTGATTTTAATGACTTTGAACAGTTTTCAAAATGCCTCTTAACTGAGTGTTCAAACTTGGAGATGGTTATAAATTTCATCTTTATTTTAGCGGTTATACGTCACTTTCTTATCCCAGTTGCTAAGAGGTAAAGCCTCCTGGGTGATACAGTCCTGTAGAAGTAGTCGTGCCCACAGAGTTCCTCTGTGACTTAGAGGAAGGGTCTGCAGGAGGGGTGGCTCCGGGTGAAATCCTAGTGGAAGATGGCAGCTGAAGACTGAGGATTTGAGTTGATGCTGCTACCATCGGCGCTGACAGTGAATTTGGTAAAGGACCTATCTCTTAGCTTTTGCCACCTGCACATGTCCTGAGTGCATCTCTAACCCTTAGCAAAGCCGTGTCATTGTTGGGTTTCTTTGCAGGAAATCGGCAGCTCAGATGAGATCACCATGAAGAGCGAGTTCCCTCTTCTGCGCCAGCATTCTCTTTCCAGCATCAGGCAATTGATGCCATTCTTCAAGACTCTAAATTGTGCTTTTAAAACCCAAAGTAGACTGCCTGCTGACACCCAAGACCCTCCACTCATGGAGTTTCCTGTCACAGATAGCCCAAAGGTCTTGAAGCAACTGGAAGAATGTGTTGAATGTGATTTTTTGGAACATCCGGAATGTTAACCTCGTAAGACAGAATTTGTTTAATCCATTGACTGAGACTTCAAGAAAAACCAGGATATATTTAAAACAAAGAAGGAGCCAGGATAGTACTTTTAAACAAGTCTATCTCAATTTTGAAAGTAAATTTCAGATCGTTTTTCCGGTGGGCAACAAAACACACCTCCCTGAATGCCTTGTAATATATTTAGATCTGATTTTATGTTTCTTCCTCAATTTATGTAAAGAAATAAAATAAATATATCATCTAATGGTGGCAAAAAATTTGTAACACAAAGGACGAAGAGATAGAAGAGTCATTCTCTTTGTTGCAGATATATGGGCCTGTGTCAGTACATTGCTAAAAATCTTGTTGACTATTATTTTAACCTTTCATTCATATGTCCTTTTAAGTGTTTGTTTTGGTACTGCATTTTAAAATGAAAATATATTATTTTCTGAAAATACTAACTGCCCGTTACCACTGAGTATTCGGCAGAGGTGTCAGCTTGAAGACATCTCAGCCTATATAACTCATGCCCATTAAAATCACACGTTCCCACTGTTCTGCTGGGTAAGAAATACATAGTTTTCAAACCTCTGGCAGCTGTAACCTTAGTTACATACCACAGTGTGCCTTACCAGCATTTTCCGTTCAATATAAGTCAATCAGCGTAGTCATGGAGTCTCTAATGCCTGAAACTGCTGTCATTGAAATTCACTCTTGGGACTCTCTCTTATGACTCTGTCCTTTCTAGGATCTCTTTATCTCTCTGCAGACATCGCTGTCCATGAAAATAATCCCTTCCTAGGCACACACTCCTCCAGGCTGGCGGCGTGTCATCCCACTCTTTTCAAGCCTCTTTGTCTCATGCCAACTTCCCCATTTAGAATCCCTCTTGGCGCCCATCCTTCGCAGTGAACACCCTCGCTCTGCGCCAGTGCGCAGGGCTCCCTGCCAGACCTGCCTGTCTCATGCCCCGTTTTCAGCCACCAGGGCGTTCCATGACCTCATTTTCCAGGCCAGATGATGCAGGCTGTCCTAAGGCGTGCTCTCAGATCCATCCTTTCTGTAGACAAGGGTGTTTGGGAACTTGACCAACGTTATTGGTTAAGTTTCTCCTAACATTCTACTACGTATTAGTTTGTGAGCCATGCAGAAGCTATTTGTGTCCCTAGCCCCAAGACAGGATACGGGGAGCACAAAAGCACTTGGTTCCCTAAATAAGGGCTAAAAGTAAAAATCAAAAATACAACCATATACGGGTACTCATACAAATATGTGTTCAAAATTACATGGAGGGACTTCCCTGGAGGTCCAGCAGTTAAGACTTCGCACTTCCACTGCAGGGGAGTGGGTTCGATCCCTGGTCGGGGAATTAAGATCCCATGTGGCGCAGCCAAAAAAAATTAAAAATAAAAATAAATTACACAGAAACTGTGTTGTTTTTGCATGTGTCTGTGTATGGGGGGGTATCTTTAAAATCATTTGCAAGTTTGGTCACTAAAATGTTAAAAATTGAAGTGTAGAATTATGAATTCTATGTAACTTATATGATGAGTTCCCTGTAATTCAGGTTGTGAGGAGATAACCATATGCTGGTTAATAGTTAACATCAAGGTGGGTGCATATGTTCATGTATCAAAATTGACAACAAAACTAATAGCTTGGGACTTCCCTGGTGGCGCAGTGGTTAAGAATCCACCTGCCAATGCAGGGGACACAGGTTCAAGCCCTGATCTGGGAAGATCCCACATTCCACGGAGCAACTAACCCCGTATACCACAACTACTGAGCCTGTGCTCTAGAGCCTGCGAGCCACAACTACTGAAGCCCATGCGCCTAGATCCCGTGGCTCTGCAGCAAGAGAAGCCACCACAATGAGAAGCCTGTGCTCCAAAAGGAAGAATAGCCCCGCTCGCTGCAACTAGAGGAAGCTTGTGTGTGGCAACAAAGACCCAACACAGCCAATAAGTTAAAAAATATAAGTAAATAAATTTATTTTTTTAAAAAGAAAAAAAAAGAATGACTTATTTATATCACCAGTAGCTATTACGCCATGAAAAGTAGTTCTTCTGTGTATACTTAAATTTACAAATTTTGTTTTTCCTTTTTTTCTCTCCAGTATCTAAAACAACTTAATGGTCTCTCTCAATACCCTATGTAATTTAATCCTTATTTATTAAATAGAAATTGTGAAAGGGATTTAATCATCTCTGTTTAGCATAGAATGCTAAAAAAGTCTTATAAATGTGATATGCATCTAAATAAGGCTTGTGTCAGTGTGCACACCACAGTGGGTGAGAGCATAGGTTCTGAAGTCAATTCGGTTTGTTATGCAGCTTTACCCACATGCTAGTCTGGGAATATACTTTGTGTCTGGGTTTTCTCCTCTATAAAATGGAAACATTGATTGTAACTACCCCTCAGGACTGTAACAACTAACCCTCTCTGAGCTCCCTCTGTGGTCTATGTAGTTTGTTTGGGTTTTCCTCAATGAATTTTTTTTGTATCTTTTGTGTCTTTTATTTTTTTTAACTTTTTATTTTATATTGGAGTAGAGGTGATTAACAATGTTGTTAGTTTCAGGTGTACAGCCAAGTGATTCCGTTATACATATTGAAGTATCTATTATTTTTCAAATTCTTTTCCCATTAAGGTTGTTACATATTATTGAGCAGAGTTCCCTGTGCTATATACAGTAGGTCCTTGTTGGTTATCAATTTTAAATATAGCAGTGTGTACATGGCAGTCCCAAACTCCCTAACTACCCCTTCCTCCCACCCTTCCCCCCGATAACCATAAGTTCCTTCTCTAAGTCCATGAGTCTGTTTCTGTTTTGTAAATTACTTCATTTGTATCCCTTTTTTTTTTAAGATTCCACATATATTTCTCTGTCTGACTTACTTCACTTGGTATGACAATCTCTAGGTCCATCCATTGCTGCAGTGGTCTACGTAGGTTTTTTTTTTTTTTCTTTCTTTCTTTTTTTAAACTCTTTATTGGAATATAATTGCTTTACACTCTTGTAGCAGTTTTTCAGGTACACCAAAGTGAATCAGCTGTATTTATACACGTATCCTTATATCCACTCCCTCCCGCGACTCCCTCCCACCCTCCCTGTCCTGGCCCTCTAAAGCATCACCCATCATCGAGCTGATCTCCCTTTGTTATACAGCAACTTCCCACTAGGTATCTATTTTACAGTTGGTAGTGTATATATGTCTATGCTACTCTCTCACTTCGTCCCAGCTTCCCCTTCGCCCCCCACCCCAGCCCCGTGTCCTCAAGTCCATTCTCTACATCTGCATCTCTACTCTTGCCCTGTCACTGGGTTCATGAGTACCATTTCTTCAGATTCCATATATATAAGTTAGCATACGGTATTTGTTTTCCTCTTTCTGGCTTACTTCGCTCTGTATGACAGACTCTAGGTCTATCCACCTCATTACATATAGCTCCATTTCATTGCTTTTTATGGCTGAGTAATATTCCATTGTATATATGTGCCACATCTTCTTTATCCATTCATCTGTTGATGGGCAATTAGGTTGCTTCCATGTCCTGGCTATTGTAAACAGTGCTGCAATGAACATTATGCTACATGTTTCTTTTTGGATTATGGTTTTCTCTGGGTATATGCCCAGTAGTGGGATTAGTGGGTCATATGGTAGTTCCATTTATAGTTTTTTAAGGAACCTCCAAACTGTTCTCCATAGTGGCTGTATCAGCTTACATTCCCACCAACAGTGCAGGAGAGTTCCCTTTTCTCCACACCCTCTCCAACATTTGTTGTTTCCAGATGTTTTGATGATGGCCATTCTGATTGGTGTGAGGTGATACCTCATTGTGGCTTTGACGTGCATTTCTCTAATGGTTAGTGATGTTGAGCATCTTTTCATGTGTTTGTTGGCCATCTGTATGCCTTCTTTGGAGAAATGTCTATTTAGGTCTTCCGCCCATTTGTGGATTGGGTTATTTGCTTTCTTGGTATTAAGCTGCATGAGCTGCTTGTATATTGTGGAGATTCTTTGTCTATTGCTTTGTTGGCGAGTATTTTCTCCCATTCTGAGGGTTGTCTTCTTGTCTTGTTTATGGTTTCTTTCACTGTGCAAAAGCTTTTAAGTTTCATGAGGTCCCATTTGTTTATTCTTGATTTTATTTCCATGATTCTAGGAGGTGGGTCAAAAAGGATCTTGCTTGGATGTATGTCATAGAGTGTTCTGCCTGTGTTTTTGTATAGGAGTTTTATAGTGTCTGGCCTTACATTTAGGTCTTTAATCCATTTTGAGTTTATTTTTGTGTATGGTGTTAGGAAGTGTTCTAATTTCATTCTTTTACATGTTACTGTCCAATTTTCCCAGCACCCCTTATTGAAGAGGCTGTCTTTTTTCCATTGTATATTCTTGCCTCCTTTGTCAAAGATAAGCTGCCCATATGTGCTTGGGTTTACCTCTGGGTTCTCTATTCTGTTCCATTGATCTACCTTTCTATTTTTGTGCTAGTACCATACTTTCTTGATCACTGTGGCCTTGTAGTATAGTTTGAAGTCAGGAAACCTAATTCCAACTCCGTCTTTCCTTCTCAAGGTTGCTTTGGCTATTCAGAGCCTTTTGCGTTTCCATACAAATCATAAGATTTCTTGTTCTAGTTCTGTTAAAAATTCTGTTGGTAATTTGATAGAGGTTGCATTGAATCTGTAAATTGCTTTGGGTAGTACAGTCATTTTCACAATGCTGATTCTTCCAATCCAAGAACATGGTATGTCCCTCCATCTGTTTGTATCATCTTTGATTTCTTTCATCAGTGTCTTATAGTTTTCTGCATACAGGTCTTTTGCCTCCTTAGGCAGGTTTATTCCTAGGTATTTTATTCTTTTTGTTGCATTGGTAAATGGGAGAGTTTCCTTAATTTCTCTTTCTGCTCTTTCGTTGTTAGTGTATAGGAACGCAAGAGATTTCTGCATGTTAATTTTGTATCCTGCTGCTTTACTAAATTCATCAATTAGTGCTAGCAGTTTCCTGGTAGACTCTTTAGGGTTTTCTATGTATAATATCATGTCATCTGCAAAGAGTCACAATTTTACTTCTTCTTTTCCAATTTAGATTCCTTTTATTTCATTTTCTTCTCTGATTGCTGTGGCTAAAACTTTCAAAACTATGTTGAATAATAATGGTGAGAGTGGACACCCTTGTCTTGTTCCTGTCCTTAGAGGGAATGCTTTCAGTTTTTCACCATTTAGGACAATGTTGGCTGTTGGTTTGTCATATATGGCTTTTATTATGTTGAGGTAATTTCCTTCTATGCCCATTTTCTGGAGAGTTTTGATCATAAATGGATGTTGAATTTTGTCAAAAGCTTTTTCTGCCTCTCTTGGGATTATCATATGGTTTTTATCCTTCAATTTGTTAATATGGAGTATCACCTTGATTGATTTGCATATATTGAAGAATTCTTGCATCCCAGGGATAAACCCCACTTGATCATGGTGTTTGATTTTTTTAATGTTCTGTTGGATTATGTTAGCTAGTATTTTGTTGAGGATTTTTGCGTCTATATTCATCAGTGATATTGGCCTGTAATTTTCTTTTTTGGTGACATCTTTGCCTGGTTTTGGTATCAGGGTGATGGTGGCCTCGTAGAATGAGTTTGGGAGTCTTCCTCCTTCTGCTATATTTTGGAAGTGTTTGAGAAGGATAGGTGTCAGCTCTTCTCAAAATGTTTGATAGAATTCACCTGGGAATCCATCTGGCCCTGGGCTTTTGTTTGTTGGGAGGTTTTTAATCACAGTCTCAATTTCCGTACTTGTGATTGGTCTGTTCATAGTTTCTATTTCTTCCTGGTTCAGTCTTGGAAAATTGTATTTTTCTAAGAATTTATCCATTTCTTCTAGGTTATTTAATTTATTGGCATATAGTTGCTTGTAATAATCTCTCATGATCTTTTGTATTTCTGTGGTGTCAGTTGTTACTTCTCCTTTTTCATTTCTAATTCTGTTGATTTGCATCTTCTCCCTTTTTTTCCTAATAAGTTTGGCTAATGGTTTATTAATTTTGTTTATCTTCTCAAAGAACCAGCTTTTAGTTTTATTGATCTTTGCTATTGTTTCCTTCCTTTTTCATTTATTTCTGATCTGATCTTTATGATTTCTTTCCTTCTGCTCACTTTCGGGTTTTTTTGTTGTTGTTGTTCTTTCTCTAATTGTTTTAGGTGTAAGGTTAGGTTGTTTATTTGATATTTTTCTTGTTTCTTGAGGTAGGACTGTATTGCTATAAACTTCCCTCTCAGAACTGCTTTTGCTGCATCCCATAGGTTTTGGGTTGTCGTGTTTTCATTGTCATTTGTTTCTAGGTATTTTTTTATTTCCTCTTTGATTTCTTTAGTGATTTCTTGGTTGTTTAATAGCGTATTGTTTAGTCTCCATGTGTTTGTATTTTTTACAGTTTTTTTCCTGTAATTGATATCTAGTCCCATGGCGTTGTGGTCAGAGAAAATGCTTGATATGATTTCAATTTTTTTTTTAATTTACTGAGGCTTGATTTATGACTCAAGATGTGATCTATCCTGGAAGATGTTCCATGTGCACTTGAGAAGAAAGTGTAATCTGTTGTTTTTGGATGGAATGTCCTATAAATATCAATTAAGTCGAAATGGTCTAATGTGTCATTTAAAGCTTGTGTGTCCTTATTTATTTTCTGTTTGGATGATCTGTCCATTGATGTAAGTGGGGTGTTCAAGTCTCCTACTATTGTGTTACTGTTGATTTCCCCTTTTATGGCTGTTAGCATTTGCCTTATGTATTGAGGTGCTCCTGTGTTGGGTGCATAGATATTTACAACTGTTATATATTCTTCTTGGATTGATCCCTTGATCATTATGTAGTGTCCTTCCTTGTCTCTTGTAATAGTTTAAAGTCTCATTTGTCTGATATGAGTATTGCTACTCCGGCTTTCTTCTGACTTCCATTTGCATGGAATATCTTTTTCCATCCCCTTACTTTCAGTCTATATGTGTCCCTTGGTCTGAAGTGGGTTTCTTGTAGACAGCATAGGTAAGGGTCTTCTTTTTGTATCCATTCAACCCATCTGTGTCTTTTGGTTGGAGCATTTAAGCCATATACATTTAAGGTGATTATTGACATGTGTGTTCCTATTACCATTCTCTTAATTTTGGGGGGTTTATTTTAGTAGGTCTTTTCCTTCTTTTGTGTTTCCTGCTTAGAAAAGTTCCTTTAGCACTTGTTGTAAGGCTGGTTTGGTGGTGCTGAATTCTCTTAGCTTTTGCTTGTCTGTAAAGCTTTTGATTTCTTCATCAACTCTGAATGAGATTCTTGATGGGTAGAGTATTCTTGGCTGTAGGTTTTTCTCTCTCAGGACTTTCAGTATATCCTGTCACTCCCTTCTGGCCTGCAGAGTTTCTGCAGAAAGATCAGCTGTTATCCTTATGGGTTTTACCTTATATGTTATTTGTTGCTTTTCTCTTGCTGCTTTTAATATTTTTTCTTTGTGTTTAATTGTCGTTAGTTTGATTAATATGTGCCTTGGTGTATTTCTCCTTGGGTTTATTTTGTATAGAACTCTCTGTGCTTCTTGGACTTGATTAATTATTTCCTTTCCCATGTTGGGGAAGTTTTCCACTATAACCTCTTCAAATATTTTCTCAGACCCTTTCTTTTTTCCTTCTTCTTCTGGAATGCTTATGATTCCATTGTTGGTGTGCTTAATGTTGTCACCAAGGTCTCTGAGACTGTCTTCCATTCTTTTTATTCTTTTTTCTCTTTCCTGCCCTGTGGCAGTTATTTCCCCCATTCTATCTTCCAACTCACTTATTCGTTCTTCTGCCTCAGTTATTCTGCTGTTTATACCATCTAGAGTATTTTTAATTTTGGTTATTTTGTTATCTATTACTGTTTGTTTGCTCTTTAGTTCTTCTGAGTCCTTATTAACTGTTTCTTGTATTTTCTCTATTTTGTTATCGCAATTTTGGATCATCTTTACTATCATTACTCTGAATTCTTTTTCATGCAATTTTCCTATTTCCTCTTCATTTATTTGGTCTTGTGTATTTTTACCCTGTTCCTTCATCTGTGACATATTTTTTTTGTCATCTCATTTTCCCCCCACTTTGGATGGGCGGGATTGTGTATCTGTCCCACTGGGTGTTTGGCCTGAGGTTTCAAGCACTGGAGTTTGTAGGCTATCGAGTATAGCTGGGTCTTGGTGTTGAGGTGAGAACCTCTGGGAGACCTCACTCTGATGAATATTCCCTGGAAACTGGGTTTCCCTGTTAGTCCAATGTTTTGGACTCAGAGCTCCCACCTCAGGAGCTCAGGCCTAACCCTGGGCTTGTGAATCAAGATCCCACAAGCCGTGTGGAGCAGGAAAACAAAAAAAATTAAAAAAAAGAAAGTAAGAGAACAGCAGAACAATAGCAAAATAAAAAATACGATAATAGGAAACTAACAGATGTGTTAGAAAAAAGTTTTTTAAAAAAGAGCAACAACTGGAAGGTAAAACAACTGCAATAGCCTAAGTGAGGAGGTGGGAAGAAAAAAAAAAAGAAAAAAGAAAAAAAAATAAAAAAGCCAGAAAAGGCCTTGGCTGTAGGGGTGGGGCTTAGACAAGGGTGGGGCTGGGAGGGGTGGGGGGGTAGGTTAGGCAATGGGCCGGTCCTACGCTTAGAAAAGGCCCTGGGGGTGATGGGGAATGGGGTGAGGCCCAATGAGGGAGGGGGCCCAGGAATGCCTCTGGTCCTGGGGGCAAAGGACCAGGTCAAGGTCCCCAGCAGGCTCCCTGGGCCCAAGTTGGTGGGAGAAATGCTAGGCACCTCCCCTAGTCCTCCAGTCTCAGAGGGTCCCTCCCCCTTGGGTTCTCTTCTTCCTCACCCCCTCTCTCCTATTCCCCTAGGACCCTCATAGCTGCAGGGGGCACTGGAAGGCAGGAGACCAGACGCTCATGCCCAACAGGCTTCCCAGGGCGAACTGGGCTAGGGTAATGCCTGCGGCACTTCCCCAGATCTCCCAGTCTTGTAGGTCCCTGTCTTCCTCTCTTCCTCTCCCCCACACCCCACACTCCTAGGTCCCAAGCAGCTGGAGGGGGCCCTGGAGTGTGAAAGACCAGGTCCCTGAGCCCAGCAGGCTTCCCAGAGCTAGTGGGCAGGAGAAATACCTTCTCCGCCTCCCTTGATCCTCCAATCCCAGAAGGCCCCCTCCCCTGCCTGCCTCTCCTCTTCTCTCCTGCTTTCCTTCTACACCCCTAGGATGAGTGAGACCTAGAGAGGCTCCTGGAGGACCGAAGACCAGGCCTGGGGGATGCAACAGGCCTCTTGGTGCCAAGTAGGTAGGGAGATTTCCCACAGCATCTCCTCTGATCCTCCGGTCCTGCAAGGTACCCGCCACCAGTCTACCTCTCTTCCTCTTCTCCTCTCCTCCCTCCCTCCCACGCCTGTACCACCCACTCAGTCGGAGAGACTGAGGGACCAGACTCGGGAGCCCAGCAGGCCCACCAGGCCCAAGTGGGCAGGGAAAAAGTCCTCCACACCTCCCCTGATCCTCTGCTCCTGGAATGTCCCACCACCACTCTGCCTCTCTTCCTCTTCCCCTGCCATGCTCCAACGTCCCTGGGACCAGCGCATCTGGGAGGGGACCCTGGAGAGTTGGAGACCAGGCCCAGGAGCTCAGCAGGCTTCCCAGGCCAGTGGGCAGAGGAAATGCCTTCTGCTTCTCCCCCAATGCCCTGATCCCAGAGGGTCCCTCCCCCCTTCTGCCTCTCTTCTTTTCCCCCCACCACTTCCCTCCTGTACTTCTAGGACCAACGGCCCGGAGGAGCCTTGGAAGGTGGAGGACCCGCCCAGAAGAAATACCCAGAGGTGCCTCCCCTATTCTTCTGACCTGGAGAGATCCCTCCCCACCCCCACTGTCTGCCTCTCTCCCTCCCCACCCCCCCATGCCTCCAGGACCCTCGTGCTGGAGGGGGTCCCTGAGAGTGAAGGAGCAGGCCCAGGAGCCCAATCGGCCTCCCTGGCCAAGAGGGCAGGTGAAACGCCCTCTCGCCTCCCCGACCCCCAATCTCAAAGCCCCCACCCCCACCTGTCTGCCTCTCCACCTCCTCGCCCCTCCTCCCTCCTTCCCACACCCCCAGGACCCAGGCAGCCAGGAGGGGGCCTTGGAGGGTGGAGGACCCTGCTGGGGAGCTCAGCAGGCCTCCTGGGCGGGAGAAACCCAGTGGCAGTTTCTAATCTCCCCAGCCCCCAATGGTCCCTCCAGGCAGAAACCTCCCCCACAACCCAGCCACCCCCCAGGGGCGCCGGTCCCGTCCGGCTTCCCCTTCCCTGCCCCCCTGACTTCCCCCAGGTCCTACCCAGTTGCTCCGGGGTTCCTGTGATCTGCTTGGGCCTCAGGTCCCCTGCCGGCCTCCAGCCACTGATCTGCTTGTGGGGAGACGCGACCTCGGCGCCTTCCCGCGCCGCCATCTTGACTCCGCCCCCCCACGTAGTTTTGATCCGCTAGAGTGAAGCTTGTGCCCGCCCCCAGTATCTACAAGCCTATGTGTTACATTGATTTTACCAGAGTACCCATATATATTGTGTATTTTATAAAAGAGAAAACGAAGTTGTTGTTTTTTGAAGTATGAGGAAAAACAAAATTAGCGGTTGTTTTTTTTCCTCCCCCATGGGGGCGCTTCTGTGGCCCACTTTGAAGACGACGGCTCTGACTCGGTTCCTCCCAGAAGTCAAGCCGTGCGTCCAGCCCAGGGACCAAAGTGCCACTGCTCTGGGGGCAAGCAGAGTGCTGGAACCCATGTTCTGACACAGCAGAGTTTGGAACACACGCAGCTGCGGAGGGTGTGGTGGGGACGTAGCCCGTATGTGTGGGCACAAAACGGCCGTTACCAATGGAGTGCTTTCCAGGGGCCAGGCGTGGTGCTGAGTGTGTCATGTGGGTGATTTCCTAACCCCCTGAGGAGGTGGGGACTGATTACTCAATTCTACAAAGTCGGCAGAACCAGGAACCGAAGCCTAGGTCTGTGTTGCTCTAGAGCAGTATGTTTTCAAGCCCAGTGCTGAGAGGCTTCAACAGGAAAACCCCTCGAGGGCTGCTGCCACATGGTGATGTGTGGAATTCAGCTTCTGAGACTACTCCACCCAATGGGCTTCCTGCCAAGCCAGCTTATCCTAGGGCCACAGCACAGAGGAGGTGGCTCCCAGCTTGTAAGGTGTGGTAAGGTGTGTTTTAAAGAGAACAAGCCTTATTTTCCAGTATTTGTGTTTTGCTCCTTTAAATCAAGAGTAGAAGTAGCTAGATTCATCAAGATAATTGATAAAGCCTATAATTAAAAGCTTTGAACAACAGCCTGGGAGACAAGACAGAATCTAGCCTTGAAATTAAATGCTCTGATAGAAGACAATGCTTTCTACCAGGTATTATTTGCAATTTAGTAGGACACACAAACCTATAAACATGGAAAAGTAATACCATCAAAGAACAGTCCACCCATTCTGCACTAAGGGGCAACTGGATGTTGTGAGAATCACTTCATGGTATCTTATGCTTACATGTTTTGTTAGATCATAGAGTAATCACTCCATAATTCAAATTCCATCATCTTCAATTGGACTTTGTGCTGTCTCTGAAGTTCAGAGTCAAGAGACCCCCTTCAAGCACGTTTTAGGATGGTTATGAGGACCCTGCAGTTGGAGATCAGTCAGTTGTGGCTAGAATCCAGCAAAGCAACTTTACTTAACAGGAGTCCTCTCTCCTGTGTGTGCACAGGATCATCCAGAGAGCTTGCTAACTAGCAGAAGGCTCAGCCCCTACTCCAGAAAGTCGGAATCAGTAGATGGGGTGACATTCAGCAATCTGTGTAATGTTATTTTTTTTAATAAATTTAATTTTTGTCTGCATTGGGTCTTCATTGCTGCATGACGGCTTTCTCTAGTTGCAGAGAGCAGGGGCTACTGTTCGTTGTGGTGCACGGGCTTCTCATTGTGGTGACTTCTCTTGTTGCGGAGCATGGGCTCTAGGCAAGAGGGCTTCAGTAGTTGTGGCTTGCAGGCTCTAAAGTGCAGGCTCAGTAGCTGTGGTACACGGGCTTAGTTGCTCCGCAGCATGTGGGATCTTCCTGGACCGGGGATCAAACCCGTGTCCCCTGCATTGGCAGGCAGAGTCTCAAGCACTGTGCCACCAGGGAAGTTCCTGTAATAAGTTATTTTTGATGCCAATGCTTCCTGGACCACTCTTGGAGAAACACTAGTTTGCAGAGCAACAAGTTCACAGAGATAATGACTCTTATGGAAAGGAGGAGGAAGGCCGCAAGGCTGAAGCTTGTCTGGTTACTTATCCTATACAGGTAGCTCTTTCCAAGTGGTTCTCCATCTAAATCAATAAGCCTACCTTTAAGCCAAGGAGGAAATGGACTTTAAAATTGGATCTAGGAAGAGAGTATGGCAGTTCCTCAAAGAGTTTAAAATAGAATTCCCCTATGGTCCAGCTATTCCACTAAAAACGGAAAGCAGGGTCACGAAGAGATATTTGTACACCCATGTTTGTGGAAGCAGTATCCACAATAGCCAAGAGATGGAAATAACCTGAACGTCCATCAGTGGATGAATGGATAAACAGATGTGGTATAGACATACGGTGGAGGGAACCTCCCTGGTGGCACAGTTAAGAATTCGCCTGCCAATGCAGTGGACATGGGTTCGAGCCCTGGTCCAAGAAGATCTCACATGCCGAGGAGCAACTAAGCCCATGAACCACAACTACTGAGCCCGTGTGCTGCAACTACTGAAGCCCATGGGGCCTAGAGCCTGTGCTCTGCAACAAGAGAAGTCACTGCACTGAAAAACCTGCGCACCGCAACAAAGAGTAGCCCCCTCTTGCCACAACTAGAGGAAGCCCACGTGCAGCAACAAAGACCCAACACAGCCAAAAAATATAAATAAATAAACAAATCTTAAAGAAAAAAAAAAGACATACATTATGGAACATTATGGAACATACAAAATGGAACATTATTCAGCCTTAAAAAGGAATGAAATTCAGCCATGCTACAGCATGGATAAACCTCGAGGACATGAAGCTAAGTGAAGTAAACCAGTCACAAAAGGACAAATATTATTCCACTTAAACGAGTACCTGAAATAGTCAAATTCATAGAAACAGGTTTGAGCCCTGGGTCGGGAAGATCCCACATGCTGTGGAGCAACAAAGCCTGTGCTCTAGAGCCTGTGAGCCACAACCACTGAGCCCACGTGCCACAACTACTGAAGCCCATGTGCCACAACTACTGAAACCCATGTGCCACAACTACTGAAGCCCATGTGCCACAACTACTGAAGCCCATGTGCCTAGAGCCCGAGCTCCCCAACAAGAGAAGCCACTGCAATGAGAAGCCCACGCACTGCAATAGGAAAGAGTAACCCCCGCTCTCCACAACTAGAGATAGCCCATGCAGAGCAATGAAGACCCAACATAGCCAAAAATAAAATAAATAAATGATAAAATAAAGTGAGGGCAGGGGAGACAGCCAGGGCTCCCCTTTATCTGGTGAACACGCATCTGTGCCATCCTGAGTTTTCCTCCCAAAGTCAACTAGAAGCCGATGGGAGGTGGAATATTAAGGAGAAGCTTGCCCTTCCATGTTTCAGCTTTAGAAAAAGAAGTTGCTTAACATTTTACCCTAAATTGAAATTTTAATGACTCCTGGTGCCTGATGGGATTTTCTGTCCTCCTGAAGGCCTCAGCTACCTCTCCTGTTGCCTCCAACCACTTGGGGTTTCTCATCTCCTGCATTTCTTACGTATGTTGTTTCACCCACTTGATACTATTTTATCCTCCTCTTTCACCTGTTGAAGTCCTACTCAAGCCATTTGTTGGTTTATTTAACAAATATATGGGAGCCCGTCTTTGAGACCCAAGCTCCTCAGTCTAGCTTCTTTCTATACCTCCTCAGGCACAGTGAGGCTCTTTCCCAGGGTGACACCTAATAAGTAGTAGCCAATCACTGGTCCAAAGCAGCATCCTTTTGTGGTAAAGACAGACCCTGTATCTTCAGTTCCTTTCGTGTCTGGCATCTATGGGCAGCCAGCAAATAGCTAAATGAAGAGCATAAGGGTTGATTGATCTGCCCAAGGAGATGCTGGAAGGAAGAAGAAAGGGGAGTAAAACAAAGCTCAAATGAATGAATTTGTAGGACTAGAGAGTGAGTTCAGGGAACAGTGGTTTTTCTGCCCCAATCTTGGCCTCTCTGTCACTCTCAGAATCCCCTCCCTGAGACTCATGTGGTTTCCCTGACCACCACTTTGGACACATGAGGGTGCTCTGCTTGGCATGCTTTCCCCACTCTGTCCTCCTGGTCCCAGCACTGCCTGATTACATAGTCAGCCCAACCCACCTGAAGCATCTCTGTGAGGACGGCCCATTCACCAGGCTCATCCTTAATTCTCACTGGACCCTTTGACAACCAAACACTTCTGTACTGTACGGAGAGGGAACACTTGACTCTGTACACTAACTGTACTGCTTAGAGAGCTTTGTGTTGTGTTAAAGATATTACGGTAACTAATAAGCACTTGATTGTATGTTGTTCCATGTTTTCCTTCTAATTGTTTTCTATTTGTTTCTGAATCTATGCCAGGCTATCAATCTGAATTCCCTCAGAGAAAAGACAAGTTGTTTAATATGTTTGGGGAGGGGCGGAGCTTGGGGCCAAATGAAGAGTATGATTGGCTTAAAGGCAATAAAATTCAATAAAAAATTAATATGGGGACTTCTCTGGTGGTCCAGTGGTTAAGACTCTGTGCTTCCACTGCAGGGGGCACACTTTCGATCCCTGGTTGGAGAACTGAGAAACTGTATGCCTTGCTGTGCAGCCAAAAAAAAAAAAAAAAAAAAAAATTAACATGTACATATCAATATAGTTTTTTGACATCAATATCTATCTATGCATAATACATATATATGACCAGTTATGAGATATATGAAATCTCACTTCCAATAACAACAGCAATAATAAAATAGGGAAAAAAAAACTTTATAAGAGCTCCTTAAAGACAACACTACCAAAGCAGAAAAGAAGACTTGGAGCTAAAGGGAAGGTTTACTAGGTCTTGAAGAGGAAAATTCAACATCATAAAGTTATAAATTTTAACTTACGGTGTAAATTCTAAGTTAAAAAGTAATGAAGAGAACTAACCTCAGATCTTTATATTATAAAGCTAAAATAATCAGTACCCATGCAGGAATGGACAGAGGTCAATAGAAGAAAGTAGAAAGTCTATCAATGGACCCAAACATGTGGAAAAGTTTAGTATATAATAAAGATTGTACTTCAAACCTATAGGGGGAAAGAAAGGTGTCTTATTAAACAAATGGTGTTGGGATAACTGGATACCCAACAGGGGGAAAATAAGTTGGATTCATATCTCACACTTTGCACCAAAATAAATTCCAAACAGATCAAAGATTGAAGTCATGAAGAAACCATGAAAGTCCCAGAGGAACTGAGGGAAAGATATTTGTATAAGCCAACAATGGAGATGATCTTTCTTAGAGGAACATAAATTCCAGAAGCCCAAGAGAAAGTTCTATAATTTTTACTATATAAATTTTCTTGTTAAAATTCTGGGCAACAAAAATCATCATAAGCAAAGTAAAAGACAAATGGCAAACAAAAATATTTGAGACATATTACAAAGGGCTAATTTTTTCAGTACTGAAAGAACTATTAAAAGAAATAGAAAAGTGGGCAAAAGATATAAACAGGGAGACACACACACACACACACACACAGTTGGCTTTTACAAATGTAAAAAGACACCCAAAATTACAATATGAGAAAAAAATTAAAATTGCTCTGAGATATTAGTCACTGACCATTTCAGTGAATATCAGTGATGAAAAACAGCCTCTCCCTTCCGTTGCTATAGAATATAGATTGGTACAAGCACTGTGGAGAAAATGGGGCAATTTCTACCAAAAGTAAAAATGGGTGTATTTTTGACCCCACAATTCTACTTCCAGGAATTTATCTGATATAGATGCATATGTGCAAAATGACCTATGTTCAAGTTATTCATTGTAAATATCGATAATAGCAACAAGTTTGGAGACAACCTCAGTGTCCACCAGTAGGAGACTGGCTAAATGAATTACAATATAATGAAATGTTATGAAGCTGTAAAATAACGTGATGAAGTTTTTCATGTACAGCTTTGTAAGGATCTCTGAGATATATTCCATGTAAAAGCCAAGATACATAACTGTGTAGGTTTGTGAAAGCAACCAGATTTCACGTTGTGTTTAATTTAGATCAGTTCGAGATTTTATTTTCTTCAGATAGTCTAACTCTCGTATGGAATTTTAAAATTTCTCTTATCTTAGTTTGGGCTGCTAAAATAAAAATACCATAGATTGGGTGGCTGAAACAACTTTTATTTCTCAGTTCTGTAATTGGGAAGTCCAAGGTCAAAGCACCTTGGGAATTCCCTGGTGGTCCAGTGCTTAGGACTCCACCTTCTCACTGTCACCCTCTCGTTCCCGGATTCAATCCCTGGTCAGGGAACTGAGATCCCACAAGCTGCACAGGGCAGCCAAAAAAAAAAAAAAAGCAAAAACCAAACCAAACCAAAACAAAAAACCACCATCCTGGTTCTACCTGCTGTGTGCTGTGTCCTCACCTCACAGAAGGGTGGAGGGATCTCTGTGAGGTCTCTTTTATAGGGACTCTAGTCCCATTCATGAGGGATCCACCCTCTTGACCTCATCACCCTCCCAAAGGCCCCAAATCCAAATGCTATCATATTGGGAGTTAAGATGGCAACATATGAATTTGGGGGGGAAACAAATATTCAGTAAACAGCACTCTCCAAAGAAGATCGTTTTCACCATAAAAAATCACATCAAACTCAGCTTTGACATTTTTAAAAATAAAGATTTCCAAGTCAGCTTGAGTTTGTCTGACACAAGCACCAGAGGTGTGCAGCAGAGCATTTGCTTTCCTGAAAAAGCCCCTTTTATACCAACCTGCTTTAAGTTTAGCCTGTACATGTTTGCCTCACATTTCTTCCATATGAATAAGCCTTGAGAATGCAGAACTCCACACTATGCTCAATTGTGGTAAAAAAGATTAGGGGTAGGGAGGCAAGAATTTGTATGTACAGGTAAGTATTTGCTTTTACACAAATAAACTACTGTCTATTCCTGTTGCTGTTCTAACAAATTACCATAATTTAACGTCTTAAAAATTGCAGAAATGTATTCTCTTCGCGTTCTGGAGGCCAGATGTCCGAAATGAGCTGAAACCAAGGTGTCTGCAGGGGCTTGTTCTCTCTGTAACTCTAGGGCTCTAGAATGGAGTTTCCTTGCCTTTTCCAGCTTCTAGAGCTGCATTCCCTGCATCCTTTTGCTCATGGCCCTTCTCCACTTTCAAAACCAGCCACACAGCATCTTCAAGTCTCTAGAGAGATGCTTCAGTGGCCAAGTAGCCTCCTGTGACCAAATCTCCCTCTGCCTCGGTCTTACAAAGACACTTGTGATCGCATCTAGGGCCCACCCAGATAATCCAGGCTATTCCCATTTCAGAATCAACATTGCTGAATATCACATAGTTAATAAGTGAATAAGTTGGAATTAGGCCCAGACAGACACTGCAGTATACTATTAAAATTCTTTTTTTTTTTTAACAAAGTGCTAGTTGAGACTCATGAAATTGATTTCACAACTCACTAATGGGCTATAACTTATTTTTTTAATAAATTTATTCATTTATTTATTGCTACGTTGGGTCTTTGTTACTGTGCGTGGGCTTTTCTCTAGTTGCAGCGAATGGGGACTACTCTTCATTGTGGTGCGCAGGCTTCTCATGGCGGTGGCTTCTCTTGTTGTGGAGCATTGGCTCTAGGTGCATGGGCTTCAGTAGTTGTAGCACCTGGGCTTCGTTGCTCCGTGGCATGTGGGATCTTCCCAGCCCAGGGCTGGAACCCGTGTCCCCTGCATTGGCAGGCAGATTCTTAACCACTGCACCACCAGGGAAGTCCTTGGGCTATAACTTGTTAAATAAACAGCCAAGAGACTGTAGATTCCATAAGAGTGGAAACCTCTATCCTGATCATCACTGCATTCTTCTTCTTCTTTTTTTTTTAGAAAACTTATGTTGTTTTATCTAATCCCCTAGACAATTTCTATGAAGAAAACATTTTTCTTTTAGATGCGGAAACTGAGATTCAGAGAGATTAAGTAACTAGCTCAAAGCCAAATCTCAAGGAAATAGAGGCTCTGAAATTTGACTGCAGGTCCATTGGACTCCAAGAGTCTTCCCACCACTGCATTACACTGAATCTTTGAAAAGCAGGTTGCATGTGTCTAAGAATGGCTTTAAGATATCTCAAGACTGTGTATTCCAGCACCAGCTAGTGAACTCTACAGAGACAAGGCCATTTAATCAGAGCTGGTATTATGATCTGCACATAAGTTTCCATCATCAAGACCTGGACACTGAAAGCATTAAAAGGGTGAGTAGTGACTTCATGTATCTCTGTCTATGGTTTGTTTTCTTTAGGTGTATGGAGAAGACACCATGGAATCAGGGAACCTAATGTGGGTATCAGAATTTGTCTTCCTGGGGCTTTCTCAGACTCAGGAGCTCCAGCTTTTCTTGTTTCTGGTGTTCCTGTTTGTCTACACCACCACTGTCATGGGAAACCTCCTCATCATGGTCACAATGACCTTTGATTCCTGGCTCCAAATATCCATGTATTTTCTGCTCTGAAACCTGGCTGCATCACTGCATTCTTGGAACCCTCACTTTGATAAGTAGGTTCTCAATAAACAGCTGATGAGAGAGCCTCTCACATAACAACACAATCTGAAAGCTGGAGGAAACTGAGAAATTACCAAGTCCAGAGCAGTGCAAATGGTATCAACCAGAACCCTTACTTAGGTGTTTCACATGTTGTCTACCCTGTGGACAAACAATGCTACCTGCCATATCAGTAAGAAAGGATGTTGTGGTCATCAAGCCATCATTACATCCTGAGGGGATCCAGAATGGAGAAAAACAGGAGCCTGGCCCTAGATAGTTAAGTGCACATCAAAGGGGTGATTTCAATAAGCCCATACTCTCGCCTTTTCCCATACCTAGATAAGCACTAAATTCACTAACTTGGGACGTCTGGTTTTCTTTAATTAACAGTAATCTTTTGATGTTTCAACTATCTGGGTTTTTTGCAAAAACTCCTATATATCCTGGCTCCTCCCTTACATCTTCAGAACAGTCCCTCAGAGCAATCTGAGAGGCTCTCTCCTTGGCTTAAGTCCTCAATATGTCCACTGAATAAAACATAACTCTCAGCTTTAGGTTGTGCTTTTTATTTTTCAGTTGAGAACCCATAGGTCAGTATTAAGGGTGACAACAGAACACAGAGTTTTCTGTTGTTGTTGTTGTTTGTTTGTTTAAAATTTCCTCATTCATTTATTCAACAATATTTGGGCACTTAAAAACCTCAAATTGAAATAATTAGATAACACAAGTTGCAGAGGAACTAGACTTCCATATTGTAAATAGTATTTAGCATATAGTAAATCTGCAATAATGTACACCAAATTGTTTATATATTCTGGTAAAAGGATTGGGGTAATGTGGGAAGACATTCTGGAACCTTTTTGAAACATTGAAAATGTTGAAGTATGTGGGCCGAGCGATGGGATTCAGAATGTCCTGCTTGAGCAGTGGAGGAGCTGAGAGTGCGGGGCATGGAGACTAATATCACCCTGTTTGGTCCTGAGGGATGGCTGGTTAGCCAAAGACGGGTAAGATTCCTCAGAGGAGGAACAACCTAAGACAGGCACAGCCGCAGAGGGGCCAACAAGGGTGATGCATAGAGCCTTCCTAATATCACCGTGTTTGGCCCTGGAGGATGACTGGTTAGCCAAAGACGGGTAAGATTCCTCAAGGGAGGAACAACCTAAGACAGGCACAGTCACAGAGGGGCCAACACGGGTGGGGCACAGACCCTTAATCCTTCTGAGAGAGGTCTCCTTCCCCCAGGGCTGCTTTGCTCTCCACACCCAGCTCAAATCAGGACCCAGGAGGCAAACAAAGATCATTGCCCCCAGTCATGTGAGGCCTTTGATTGTTTATGGGATTAACCTGGGAGTGTCAGACCCTTAGACTATGCCGAAAACTCAATAAAAGCAACGTGGGATTAATCAGCAGGGCTCTTGATCCGAGAGGTCTTGAGCCCCCCGGTCCCACTTTTCTCTTCAGTCTGTGTCTGTGTCTTCTTCAAGCTTGCGACACCCGTCACTCGCCTCGAGTCGCCGAGCTGGTCTCGGCAGGGTAAATTTTACATTTTATATTTCTGTATTATTTGAATTTTTACAAAGAAAATGTATTTCTTTTACAATTATAAAAATGCAATAAATATTTTAAATTAATTAATTAATTAATTTATTGGCTGTATTGTGTGTTCATTGCTGCGAGTGGGCTTTCACTAGTTGCGGCAAGCAGGGGCTACTCTTTGTCGAGATGCATAGGCTTCTCTTCCTGTGGAGCACCGGCTCTAGGTGCACAGGCTCCGTAGTTGTGGCTCGTGGGCTTTAGAGTGCAGGCTCAGTAGTAGTGGCGCATGGGCTAAGTTGCTCTGTGCCATGTGTGATCTTCCCAGACCAGGGATTGAACTCACGTCCCCTGCACTGGCAGGTGGATTCTTAGCCACTGTGCCACCAGGGAAGTCCCCATAATGAATATTTTTATAAACCTTTTAATTCTTTCTTTAATCGCAGTATCTGGCAGCCCTTGACTTATTCATTTCTTTTTTTCTTCCTTCCTTCCCTTCCCTCCTTCCCTTCCTTCCTTTCCTTCTTTCTTTTCTTTCTTTTTCTTTTCTTACCACACTGCATGGCATGCAGAATCTTAGTTCCCCCACCAGGGATGAAACCTACGCCCCCTGCTGTCTTAACCACTGGACCACCAGGGAAGTCCCAACTTATTCATTTCTATATCCTACTAACTTGGCCCAAATCCCAGCTCAAAGTCGATACCGAATAAATGTGCACGAGCCAAAGGACACAATAAATCACACGTGAGAAAGGACTCTTTTTAGATGACGGATGATAACTTTCAGGGTAAATCCCCAAACCACAAAGTCTTCATTTCATTAATAGGGTTTCAAATCACATCAACACGGGTGAGCATGTGATAATTTTCTTCAGTGTAATTCATGTCCAGCCTAGTCAAGCACCTGGAGTGCACCTTTTTGGGTCACCAACACCCATGGCACCAGGCTTCAAACTTGTAGCCCTCAAGCTGCAAAAGGAAAATCAAACAAGAGTAGGTATTGCTAAGAGAGCTCTCTAAAATGGAGTCAGTGGCCATTGAGGAAGTGTGACTTATACATGTCTCAGCCCAGACAGAATCTGACATTTTGACCACTTATCGTCTAACAAAGGTATCCAGAACATCTGCAGAATGTTCCAGAAATTCAAGACGCTTATCCTGCCCTAACCCTAAATAACTTGTGACAGTCTATCCCTTATGGACAAATATTTCCTCTTTGCATCAAAGTCAATCATAATTCCTGCAGGACAACTTTAGCAACCTTGTGGTTTTTGCCTTTATAAGCCCCTGACTTTCTCTTCCCCCAACACTCTTTCTGTTCTGCTGGAACCTGTCTATCCCCAATTGCAATTCCCAAGACCCCAAATAGAGCTCTTTGTTCTTTGCGCCTCCATACTGATTACTGTTTGACAAAGCCTCTAGGTTCAGTTACTGCAGTCACCCATTCAAGCCTAAGGGCGCCTCACGCATGCGCCCTACTCTGCAGGTCCCCGGCGCTTGAAGTCCACCTCTCCGGCTATCCTGGCTCCCGTAACCCCTGGGGAAATTTACCTTCCCTACCCTCCCAACTCTGTTGCAGCGGGAGGCGGAAGTGAGCGGGCGGGCTCACTCGAAGCTCCGCCCCGGAAGTGGGCGGGACAGCCCGAGCTCTACAGCTGCTTGCCTGCCGCCGCCTCCCAGTCGGACTGTGGCCGAGGCCGGTCCTGGCTTTGTAACTCGCTCAAGATGGCGGCGCAGCCACCCAGCGGGATCCGCCTCAGCGCGGTGAGCAGCCGCGAGGGGTGGAGCGGGCCGTGTCCCAGGAGGGCGGGCAGGCGGGCAAGCGAGGGGGGGCCGCCAGTGGGCGGTGGCGACTCGTCGGCCCGGCGCGGCGGCTGGGGCCGTGGCTGGGCCGGGGGAGGCGGCGGCCATCTCGCTCCCGACGGCGGAGCTGCTTGGCGGCGGGCAGGGCCGGGCCCGGCTGGGCGGTGCGGGCCGGGCTGCGTTTCGTTTCCTCCGCGTTGGGTTTCTGTTTCCCTTCCGCGGCTTCGGGGCGGGGCGGGGCTGCGGCCCCTCCTCCTGGCTCGCTCCTGGCTCCCTCTTGGCTGCCCCTCAGCAGTCGTCCGAGGGCGAGGCCTCGGCCCTCCCGCCCCTCGGGCCGCGGGGCCCCTGACCCTCCCCGGCCTGCGGGCCCGCGGGGGTCCCGGAGGGGGAGGGAGTGGTAGTCCGCGGCCAGAGATGCCCAGCGGCCTTGACCTCCTGGCGGTGCGACGGGGTGCAGCGAGCTGGGACTAGGCTTCCTGATTCATTTAAATTCCTGTCGCTTCCCTCCAGTTAAGCCCTCGGGCCCAGATCGCGACTAGGTCACCACCGAGCTCGCTCGTCTTCCCCTCTGGTCTCCGGGTCGTGTCTGTTCCGGAGCGTGTCGGGTTCTTGGAAACCCTTGAGCGTGTTTTGTATCTGTGAGTCTTTTTCGGAGGGAGCGGTCACACAATACGAATTAAAATTTCACAGCCTAAAATGTGGGAGTGGCCTCCCTCCCCGAGTCTCCTTAAAAAGTTGGCGTTGTTGTGCAAAAATGTACCTCTTCTCTTTCAGGGTGTTGGCGCTGGCCGAAGAAAGGCTGCGCCGGTCTCGTTATTCGAATGTTAATACCACTGCTTTAAAAGTGATGTTTTGCCCATTGACTTTCATTCATTTAGCCAGATTCCTACCAACACTTGGTGTCATCAGACTTTAACATTTTTCCCGATGCATGTGAAATGGTTATCTGGGTTTACTTTACATTTACCTGACTGAAGTTGAAAGTTTGTCCCATTCCACCCTTTTTGGTTGTTTTTTTTTAAAGTCGTATCCTTTGCCCATTTTTCTGTTTTCTTTTTCTTTTGAGGAATTTTTGTTGATTTATGAGCGTTCTTTACACATTCGGAATAAAGGCTCTTTGGTTACCTAACTGGTTTATTGAGTGAGATAGTATTTAGTAGGTGGCATACGGAGAGCAACGTTATTTATAACCACTGGCTTTAAAACATTATTTGCTAGTTCACCTAGGTGAATCTGGGCAGATTCTAATGCTTTCCAGTTAGCCTCAGGTACTGTTAAATCAGACCTTAACTATTAATACTTTAAAAGCTCTTACACAGTTTAAAGCCCCACTCCTTCCGCTCAGATTGGTCCAGAAAAATGTGGTGAGGAAAAAGAGTGAACTGGGTTGTTTTTTTGTTTTCTTATTTTTTGGTTGTTTTTTCTTGCTATTTCTGCACTTTGATTCTCTTCCCCATTCCCCAGCTCCTCCCAAGTTGCTATCTCTGTCTCTTTCAAGATTGAGAAGACAAAGGGACGGTCAGACAGTCTTGAGAGACTGGTATTGTTGTTATCTGGCTCTTTGGGTGTCGCAGCTGTCCATGCGCTAAATCTTTCTTTTGTGGGTAATATGGGCTGTTTGGAGCCTCACTGACGGAAATCTCCCATCTGCAGCTTCTGACTGTATTTCCACTGGTCCTTTGCTTTAGGACAGGAGTTGGCAAACTGCAGTTTATGGGGCAAATCCAGCCTGCCACCTGTTTTTGTATTGGCCCATGATCCTTAAATGTTTGGGGGGGCGGTGGAGAAGATCAAAGAATGTTTCATAACATGAAAAGTATGTGAAATAGACATTTCAGCTCCCATAAATGAAGTTTCATTGGAATAAAGGCTTGCTTATTCCTTTGGTATAGCTCTCAGATGCTTGCATTAGGAGACGACCTAGGAATTATTGAGTTTATGCATTTGTCAAAAGCCATAGAAGCTAAGGCACAAAGGATGACCCATAATGTATGCAAATTAAAAATCATTAAGAGGTTTGTAGATTCCGGAATGGAATGCAGAGTAACAGAAACTCAAGTTTTTGCTTTTTGCCTCCATGTTTCTAAGCAAAATGCTGATACTGTTTTGTTGTTTTCCACAAATCCTGCTGTAGATGTAACTGACACATATACACTCCCTTCATTTCACTTTGGGGGGGCGGGGGCGGGGGGAAGGTTGAATTACTATATGATTTGTTATCACTCTTACCATTATTCACAAATGAACCAACCAGAACTATGCATTTTCTTTGCTATATATAGCTTTTTGTTTTCCCTGAGGTTAATAATTGATTTGTATTTTATTTGCTTAGTTTTTCCCTGTACTGATTACTGTTTCATCCAAACTTTCAGAGAACTGGAAGATCTTTTCCAGATGTGTTCAGGAACACCCAGTATTTTGTCATTTTCATTGGCTCAGTTGCAATTTGGGGACTTCCCTTTATCATTTTTTTGGAAATTTCCTTCCCCCTTTCTTTGTGTCTCCATCCCATCACATATTCCTCTTTTGGGGTTTACTCCTTTGGCAGGCAACAGTAGCTTAGTGACTGAGAGCATGAGTTCTGGAGCCCACCTGCGTGGGTTCAAATCCTGGCCGGTAGCTGTGTATGTGACTTGAAAGTGGGAATAATGATCTTACCACTAAAAGGGTTGTTATTTTAAAAATTAAATGAGCCAGTACATATGAAAGTTTCATAAAGGTCCGGTGCATGCCATAAGCACTCAGTAAATATTTGCTGTTTTTGTTACTATTAGCAATGAAGCCTCTCCATTTTTCCAGAAACAGGTGTAACTTCCTGAGAATAGCGTACATGGGAAGAAAATTTATGTCTTTTCTTTCTTTTTTTTTTTTAATGTCTTTTCTTGAAAGTATGTTTATGCTACCCTGCCTCTTTCTTTACATATAATTTGGCTGGGCTTGTAATTCTAGATTAGAAATGATTTCTTTGAGAATTTTAAAGGTGTGCTTTAATAGAGTCTTATGCATTGTACTGGTACTTAGGCTGGAAACTCAAGTCCATGATACCTGGAAGATTTTCTCATTTATTTGACTACAGTTTTCTCTTTATTTTTCCCTTTTCTTTTGTCCCCTGTTTTCCTTCCCATTGCTTTTTTTTTCTGGGAGAGTTCCTCCATTTGATGCAGAATACCAGTTCTTTATATATTTTGCATATTACCTCTTCATCAGATACTTGATTTGCGGATTTTCCCTGTGTCCTTTGATGTACAGAAGTTTTAAATTTTGGTAGAGTTCAATTTTTTTCTTTTGTTTCTTGTGATTTGGTGATATTTAAATGATTTCTTGTGATATTCAAGAAATCATTTCCAAATCCAATGTCATAAAATGTTTCCCCTGTGTTTTCTTCTAAGGATTTTATAGTTTCAGCTCTTGTTGTCCAGGTCTTTGATCTATTTTGAGTTAATTTTTGTTTATGGGTTCAACTTCATTCTTTTTATAAATATCCAGTTTACTCAGCACTACCTGTTGAAAAGAGTGTCTTTTCCTCATTATATGGTCTTTACACCCTTGTGGAAAATCATTTGACCATTTATGAGAGGGTTTATTTCTGGACTGTTTGCTGACTAGCTTTTAACCCACCTGTTTTCGGTTGTCTCTGAGCCCGCCGCCGTCAGTTTCTCCAGAAGAGACCTCCAGTCTTTCATGGCTGCTCAGAGTAAAAGAAGGATCTGGGGAGTCTTTCTGCTTTTAAAGACTTTCAACCTGTCTTTTCATACAGCTTCTAGTATCTGACTTCAAAGGTACAGAAGTCTTAATTCCTAAGTCTTTCCAGGGTTGCCAAGGTTCCTGACCTGCTTCTTGTTGGCTTTCCCATCTCCTACAGCCTTCGGATTTAGCTCTTTCTGGGCTATTAAATCAGTTATCACTAATCTGTGCTTTCCAGTTTCCAAACTGCTATTTTGTCTACTATTAATCACATTTTTGATTCTTTTTGTGCTTCTGGGTTTATGCCCCTTTTTTCCTTCATTATAGAGCAGCTTCAGGAGGGAGCAGAGGTAAACCCTCTGCATGTGTTCAGGCTTCCATGTTTAAAGTCTTATATTTAAATGATTTTAAAAATTTGTAACTGTTGATTCTAAAAGTTCTATTGATTCTTTAAAATACTGTGTGGTCTTCATTGCATCTCATTTTTGTGTGTTTTTTGGAGGGGAGGATTACTTTTTAAATGTATAGTTATTTCAAGGGATTCCTATTTTATAGGCTGATATTTCTTTTACCTAGTGTTGGAGGGGGTGGTTGATACTACTGTGTCTTGGCTGCTAACATTTTCTCCTGGTGGGTTGTTTCCTTACATGTTATTTTAGATTGTGTACTCAAATATTCCTCAAATAATGACCCTGGGAGAATCCTGTGCAGTTTGGTTGAAGTTGGGTCTTCCAGTTGTTCTGCAGGTTATATAAATGGAAACACAACCCAAGTGAAGGCATGCCCCTTACAGAATTTCATGTTACACTTTTTTTTTTTTTTTAATTTTTTAACGTAGAGTCCAGATCAAAACAGACAAGCTTCCTATTAGGCATATTCTCCCCCCACCCCCCTTTTTATTGAGGAGGTAGGAGGAGGCAGTTACTTCCAACTGCATGCTTCTCTTTTGTCATGTCTCCTATCCCTGAGTCACCATTAAAATCGAAACCTTTGTATTCTAGGTAAGCACCCCACTCTAATCCCCAGTGCATCCCCACTTTCAAATTTATTTTTGTTTTTAATTCCTTCTTTACTTGAGGCCCTTGAGGATTTTATTTATTTATTTATTTATTTTTGTGTGCATTGGTTCTTCGTTGCTGCGTGCAGGCTTTCTCTAGTTGTGGCGAGCAGAGGCTCCTCTTCGTTGCAGTGCACAGGCTTCTCATTGTGGTGGCTTGTCTTGTTGCAGAGCATGGGATCTAGGTGCGTGAGCTTCAGTAGTTGTGGCATGCAGGCTCAATAGTTGTGGCTTGCAGGCTTTAGAGCGCAGGTTCAATAGTTGTGGCTCATGGGCTTAGTTGCTCTGTGGCATGTGGGATCTTCCTGGGCCAGGGATCGAACCCATGTCCCCTGCATTGGCAGGCAGATTCTTAACCACTGTGCTACCAGGGAAGCCCTTTTCTTTATGTATGAGCTCAATTGTGCCTTTAAAGGTATGCTTACTTTTTTAAAAGACATAGACTTCTAATGCTGATTATGTCCCAGGTGTTCTAAGCATTTACAAATATTAAGTTATTCTCTTAACATCTTGGTAAGGTGATGTTATATCATCATTGTCATTTTCAGAGATGGTAAAACTTGAGGCACAGAAGTTAAGTTGCTTACCCAGGATCACACATCTAGTTAAAGATACTTCACACTTAATAGTCTGCTCTGTGTGTGTGTGTGTGTGTGTGTGTGTGTGTGTGTGTGTGTGTTTTGGCTGTTCAAGGGTGTTTTTCTTCCCAGCTAATGACATGTTCTAGAGATGAGAATTAAGAATAGTTGAAAATAATGCTTGTGTTTAAATAACCAAAAGGCCACTGTTTAGCATTCATCATTTCTTACTCATGCCTTCTTTGGTTTGTTCCCCTGGGACTCTTACTCAAGAACAATGTGTACCATGTCAATTTGGAGTTGGTATATAGGATGAAGTCATTAAATGAAAGTTGACAGTGTGCCATACATCTAAAATCAAAGTATTACAACATGGACCAAAATACCCAATTTCTAACTCCAGGCTTCACACCTAACAAATTCATAAAGTAGAGAGCAAAGACAGAAACTCTTCTAAGGGTTTCTGGTGTTGATTAATCATTTTCTCCTTTGGTAGCCAGAGGCTTTACACCCCAAGGCCATGCCCCACAGTTAGATTTAGAATGGGTGAGGAGTACACTATGTGTTCTTTTATAAATGGAGGAATGATGATTGTGTAAGAGGAGGGGCTGGGTCAGACCTCAGGTAGACCAATTTGACAAAAGGTTTCTTTTGCAAGATGAAGTTCTGAAAATTGATTTCCTTTATAAAAACTCTTTGTTTTAGAAAGTTCGGGAATTCCTCATACTCTGTTATTACAAGGATGTATGCTATAGAAAGTATTCCGTAGAAAGTCCAAATTACACATACTCCAGATTGAAGACCACTCTTCTACAGACTACCATTTCTCACTTGTGTACTTTAACCTAATGGTAAACAAATGCTTGGGGATGTCTAAAATCGAGGGTGGAGAGAGGAAAAGTAGCCCTCTTTCTGACACCTTGTGGCAGCAGCTGAGCACTACAAATGTAGCTGGTTGGATTTATAATCTAATCATGTTTCTAGGGCTCTTCACATGAACTACTTAAAGTGCCTCTTCCCCCCCCTTAAATATGAGATAGTCTGTTCAAAATGAACACAAAAAAGTCCTCATTTCATGGAAATATTCTGCATATTGAAATTTCCAGGCTTCAGCCTTTTAAAACCATTTGTACTTTTTTATACATTTGACATCTGCACTACTCCAGAATTAAGACAGTTCCCTACAGCATGAAGTTGGTTAACATACTCTTCCGTACTGTATTACCATGAATCAGACATAAACTCTCTGGAGATCAAGAAGGGTTGTTGAATTTGAACTGTTATGTGACTTTGTTTGAAGGTTTTATAGATGTATACTACTCCAGTGCTGCAAGTTCAACTATTGATATAATGAACTTGGAGAGACCACAAGAAAAGCCTGTTGATTAATAAGCAAAGCTAAGTTTTATTAAGCCTAAAGCACTAAAGGAGAAAACACCCCTTTGACAAAGTCTTATTAGTTTTCTCTCATGGTTTTTTTTGTTTGAGATTCTTTTTTTTTATTTTTTTATTTTTTTAATCTCATGGCAATTTTGAGGTAGGTCTTGTAGGGTGGAGAGCTTTGGGATTTTATGATGATATGGCTCTGGGTTGGTAGACTCAAGGAGGCAAGGGTTTGTCAGTCTTGAGGAAAAACTGTTTAGTTGATTTACAGCCTTATTTTCCGGGAATCTCATCTTCTGGGTTATATCTTCCAGGTATATCCTGATGCAAGCAGCTAAGTGATTTTTGCTTGGTCTCAGTGTTAATACTGGGACAGAAAATTATTTTGGCATCTGTTCTCAAAAGTAAGACCTTAATTAATTTACATGCATCATTGGTTTGTTTCAGCTTTGCCCGAAGTTTTTACATACAAATTCTACTAGTCACACTTGGCCATTTAGTGCGGTTGCTGAATTAATAGGTAAGTAAATTGATGTTTCATATATAATCTGTTGCTTGCAACTGAGGTTCTAAAAAGCTTTTTATTGAAAAATAATATGCAGGTGTACTTTATTTATTTTTTAATATTTGTTTATTTAGGCTGTGCTGGGTCTTAGTTGAGGCACACGTGATCTTTAGTTGGGGCTTTTGGAATCTTTTAATTGCAGCATGCAGACTCTTAGTTGCAGCATGCAAACTCTTAGTTGTGGCATGTGGGATCTAGTTCCCCGACCAGGGATCGAACCTGGGCCCCCTGCCTTGGGAGCATGGGGTCTTAACCACTGTGCCACCAGGGAAGTCCCCTAGATGTGCTTTGTAAAAAAAAACAAATGTATCTCAGTGATAACATTGGTAAAGGCTACCTAGCACAGCAACTATTCAAACCGATATCAAATTAATCATTGCTCAACCTTCCCTATGCTATTGTCAGAGTATAATATTTCCCTATACGACTGTCAAATCAAAGTATTTTAATTTGCAAAGTTCCTAAAGCATTTATGTTGAAAATACTTTTAGTCTCATTATAAAAGGTCTATTGTCAAAAAGTGTGAGAATTATGGTTTTTTTTCCAATAGTTGGAAAGTATAACAGAGTGTATTCATTTTTCTGGTGTTAGTAACTAGGAGGATTAATATTATGTTAGATTTGTGATAATAAATTTTTGGTTTTTCCAGTAGATGGAATGATCAGGGCATAGGATTGTATTTAAAAGTGTTTTAATGAACATGAGAAGAGAGGCAAGATTGTGATCAGATTTGCATGATGGATCATGTTTTATTTTCTTGGTAAAATTCATGCGCATGAATTTTTAAATTTAAACATGTTTGAGAAACATTGTAAAGGAAAACTATATTCTTGGGAATTCTTGGATGTGCTTTAGTCCTTTATCAAGGAAGGGTCCTATGTTGGATGTGTGAGAAAAAAAAGAAAATTTGAGAACCTTTCTTTTCTTTGGTGTAGTTAGATTTCCAGAGTCTCCCAGCTAACATGTGCTGTTCAGATGTAAACTCTGAAGTGCAAATGAGGTAACATTGCAGCTATTCACGGTCATTCTATTTCATGGCAACCTGGAGGAGCCCCTCAGCCTGGGGTTGTTCACACACAGTGCTTCTCCAGTTTTGGGTTAGGGCTGCTGAAAGTCATGGTGCTCGTCATGGTGTGTCAAGTTGTAAGTTTTTTTATGAAGCTAAAGTGATTGATGAAAAAGATTATTCGATTCTAATTGAAGGCTTACAGAGGATAGTTTGAGAACCATTATTTATATTATAATGAAGACTTCAAAATATACCTCAGAAGTATTTGTAGTCAGTTAAGGATATTCTGATAGGTCTTAGATAGTTCACAAGTTGATTTTATTACTGCCACTGTTGTAATTTTTTTCATTTTTCTCTGATGTATTCCCTCATACTTACCTGTTTTGAGAGAAACAAGTATGCTAGGCAAGAGTGTTAACTGGTGAGGTGTACAGAGGTGAGAAAGATGTGCCAGCCATCAGAAACTTTTCTGAGATTGAAAAGGGCTACAATTTGAAGAACTGTGTAGAGGTAAATGTTCATCTGCGTGTGGGGGTTAAATTGTGCTTTCTCATTTATTCAGTAACTATTGTGGACCTTCCATGTTAACTTGCAGTGCTGTTGACACCCAGCTCTTGGTTTCCTTTATGATAGCTAGGCTCATTCTTTGGGCAGAAGACGAACCTTAATTGTCTCTTCAGTGCAGTGAGTCTTCTGGCTTTATACTTTTTCAATGTAGCGGGTACCAGTCCCTGCTCTCTATATAACAAGTGGAGGGCTTTAGGTAGAGTTAATTCTGTAAAAGATACATAGCATGGTACAGTTTAGTTTCATGTCATCGAATCTTAGGAGTTCCGAAACATTTCTGCCTTTAAATTTTCCTTAAAATATATTGTTCTGTTGCTTGTTAAAGGGTTGTTCTGAACTAATCGGTCTTCTTTAAAATGCAAAATCAAAATTTCTCAAAACTTTTGTTTCCCAGATAATGCTTATGATCCTGACGTGAATGCTAAACAGATATGGATTGACAAAACAGTGATAAATGACCATATATGCCTGACATTCACTGATAATGGGAATGGGATGACTTCAGACAAATTACATAAAATGCTTAGGTATGTAAAAGTGTCACACTCCTTAAAATCATTGCTTTTACCTAGTTTAAGTGTTTCATGTGTCATACTTATTGCCTGTAGTTTTTATTTTTTAAACGTGAAATGCTATACCCAAACGTGCTCTATTCTCTAAGTCTTCCATTATTTTTTACTGTTGTTAGATTATTAGGCAACCCCTGCCATTCTCAACACCTCCTCCCCATGTCTGACTTATCTTAAATTCCACCATTCCTTTAGAGTTGTAGCACACAGACATCAGATGTTTGTGCTTTAGTGGAAATAGATTTAGTTGTTATTTCCAGTAAAACTTACCACTTTCGGGAATGGGGACTGGTAATTTTAAAGTGATTCTGAGGATGAGCAAGTAGCATAGTTGAAAGGCCTTGGGCTCTAGGGTCATGGAATATCCTGTCAGGATGAAGCCAAATGTGCCTGAAATGGAAGCTAAGATACATAGTACAGGTACCAGGTACCAGGAGGATCTGGCAGCCAAGGCCTTTCTAGTGTCCCTTGAATACTCCTTATGCTGCCGAAAAAGGCAGGTTCACCCCGTCAGTAATCATAGTACAGCAGGCTTGCTGAGAACAAGAGATTCATTCACACTTAGAGGAAGAGATTTCATGGGGTGAAATCTCAAGGTCCCAGGAGCCTAAATTTTAATTCAGCCATTAAGCTGGGATATGCCAGGCAGTGAGCTCCTGTTTTAGTGTGTTTAATCCTTACATCCCTATAATGTGGATTTGGTTTCCTTCATTTCAGAGGTGGGGAAACACATCAATACAGATTAAAAGTAATTTGCCCAAGATTATATAGCAAGGAAGGATGAAGCTAACATTCAAACCTAGGCATTTTTACTTGGCATCACAGTTTTTGAATTAAAATAAATGAAGATTATACAGACTTATTAATTTTTTTTTTCTTTTTAGCTTTGGCTTCAGTGACAAAGTCACCATGAATGGTCACGTCCCAGTTGGATTGTATGGGAATGGCTTCAAGTCAGGTTCTATGCGTTTGGGTAAAGATGCAATGGTCTTTACCAAAAATGGAGACAGCATGAGCGTGGGCTTCTTGTCTCAGACCTACTTGGAAGTCATAAAAGCAGAACATGTTTTTGTGCCAATAGTGTCATTCAACAAAAACCATATCCTTTTAATTTTAAAATTGAAACTCTGAAGAAATAGTCTAAACCATGCCATCCTTTTGCCCTCCTCCAGATTCCTGTTTTTTAATCATACTTTCCACTCTAGCTCTTGTTCCTATCCACTGCCTCTGCTCTACGTCTGGGCTAAATGTTTGTCCCTTTCTGTTCTCTGTTGGAATTGTGCTATGGAAATCCTTAACATAAAGTGATGGCATTTTATGTTAAGCTTCCCATAGCTTTCCTCTTTATTTCAGTCTTTTTGTGGTCAAATAAGACTTAGTCTGGCTTGAAATTTTCACCAACAACCATGAAAAGCAAGCTATCTTTAGGAAAATGTCTTCTGTATAAACATTAAAATATTGGATATTATTAAATGAGTTAGGAATAATATCAATAATAAACTTCTTCATACTTCATCCTTGGTGAAATCACACTATCATTTTAAATCTCAGAAAATAATTTAGTAAATGGTCTTTCAGTTAGTTTAAGTTGGTTTCCATGTTGTAATTGTGAAAAATATGTTTTTGGTCTAAGTCTTTAACTTAGGATATACGACAGATAATTAATTTAACAGAATCAAAAGCAAGCCTTGCTGCAATTCTGGAACATTCTCTATTTTCTACGGAACAGAAGGTACTGGCAGAACTCGATGCTATCATGGGTAAGAAGGGGACAAGGATCATCATCTGGAATCTCAGAAGGTAGGTGGTAGACCTCAGCTGGTTGTTAACCAGTTGGGAAGTAAAGTGCACATGCGGGAGTAGTTTCATTACACGTACCCATTGTTACAGAGTAGAAATGTTTTGGAAGATCCTCATTTTGTGGCATAGTTAATGATTTACCTTTTCCAAGGGTATATTATTGAGGCTACTTTGGCTTCAGTTGAGATAATTTCATATTACTAAAAATAAATTTCCTAGCTGTGCCATTCTGTCGCCATAGCAGTCTGTTTTCACACTTGGTCATACCATCCCTCTCCTCAAAAAAAAAAAAAGAAACAAAGAAAGAAATGAAAAGATAAAGCCCAGCTAGGAAGTCCCAACTTGGGTAAGTGAGAGAAACTTGTCCATTTGGTTCATTACATAAAGCTAAGCATGATTCAGCATCTGTTGGGAAAAGTAACATAGATGAGACTTCTGTGTTGCTTAATCTTTGTGAGGATAAAATCCTTTGCAAATAAAGTTTTAAAATTTAGGGTGAATGTGTGATATTGAGAGATCTATGATCTGTGGAACCATAGGAGCAAAGCACAAATAGTGATAATCCTGAAATCCTTTAATTCTTGTGCTTTCCTGACTACCTGTAGTCCCTTTTTCTTTTTTTTCTTTTTTTAATATTTACTTATTTACTTATTTGGTCGTGCTGGGTCTTAGTTGTGGCAGGCAAGCTCTTAGTTGTGGCGTGCGAACTCCTAGTTGCAGCACGCATGTGGGATCTAGTTCCCTGACCAGGGATCGAACTCAGGCCTCCTGCATTGGGAGCATGGAATCTTAACCACTACGCCATGCCACCAGGGAGGTCCCTCCCTTTTTCTTTTCTTTTTTTACTTCCTTTCCTGCCCTTCTTATCCCCACCTCCATTTTTTTCTTTAACTTTTAATTTTGAGAGAATTGTAGATTCATGTGTAGTTGTAAGAAATCTCATGTGCCCTTTACCCCGTTTCCTCCAATGGTAACATCTTGGAACTGTGGTGCATTCGTACTGTTGATGCTCACACTGATGGAGTCAAGGTACAGGACAGTCTCATCAACTCGGGTCTCTTTTATATCCACATCCACTCCTGCCTTAATCCCTGGCAGCCTCGAACATGTTCTCCATTTCTATAACTTTGTCATTTCAAGAATATTATACAATTGGAATCATACAGTGTGAAACCTTTTGGGATTGGCTTTTTTCATTCAGCATAGGTTTCTGAATGTGTGTGTCCGTTTGCTTCCTTTTTCTTGCTGAGTGGTATTGCATTGTATGGATGGACCACAGTGTGTTTACCTATCTGGTTGTTCACAAGTTTCAGTTATTACAAATAAACCTATAAAATATGTGCATAGAGGCTTTTGTGGGAATATGGTCATCATTTTGTGGGATAAATGCCCAGGAGTGTAATTGCTGGATCATATGGTAGTTGCATGTTTAGCTTTTTAAGAAACTATCAGAATGTGGCTGTATCAGTTGATATTCCTACTGGCAATGTGTGAGGGATACGGTTTCTTCCGTACCTTCCTGGATCCCTTTCTCCCTCCTGCTCCTGCCCTTGACTCCCACCACATGCTCGTGTTTTGTTTTGTTAACTGGAATTTATTTGCTTGCTTATCTTAAGGCAAAGTTAAAATTTAGCTCTTTTTAAAAAATATTTTTACAGCTACAGAAGTGCAACAGAGTTTGATTTTGATAAGGATAAATATGACATCAGAATTCCAGAAGATTTAGATGAGACAGCAGGGAAGAAAGGGTATAAGAAGCAAGAAAGGATGGACCAAATTGCCCCTGAGAGTGACTATTCTCTGAGGGTATGTATTCACCTCTCTTTGTGGGAATGAGAAAATCATCAAATAATGGAAATTATGTTATTCATTTGTGTTACAAATGCTGCCAGAAATCTCTAAATTAAGTATCTCAGATATGAACCAATTTATTAAACTTGTCATGTGCGCACTGGTTTTATTTGGTTAGAAAACAACTTTTTAATTGCGAAGTCAGCAGGTCTCACAGTGCTTGTAAAAGTTCTTTCACTGTGTGGTTAATTATTTGAATTGGGAGTACTAGAATCAGTATGTCTTGTGGTGCCCATATTGATGAATTCAATCAAAACGCCAAATTCAGAGTGTGTCTCTTTTAAAATTTAAAATATTCAGAGCACACACACATACGCACACACAGTAATTGATACCCTAAAGCAGTAAATTATATATAGCTTACAGGTAATGCATGTTAATGTAATTTTCTGATAAATATTTCTAATATTGGATCATAGAGATGGATTAAAGGAATTAATATCTCAATATAACAATGTTGATAGGATAATGAGACTATTAGGTTTGTTAGTCACTATAAGACATATAATATGTACTTTTCCCTTTTCTCCTTTTTTTTTCCTCCATGGAGGGGGTGGGGGGCGGGTTGGGGGGAGGGGGAGGAATGTACATTGCAGCTTGTGGGATGTTAGTTCCCTGACTAGGGATCGAACCCTTGCCCCCTGTAGTGGAAGTGGGGAGTCCTAGCCACTGGACCACCAGGGAATTCTCCTTTTCCCTTTTTTTTATGTGCTAAAATTATTTCATAACCCCAAGCTAAGGATACATTTGATGTTTATAAGTTTACTATGTAACTTTTTCTGCAATTTTAGCAATTAAAATGGCATATATTACTATTCCTTGATATACCCCAGTGTGTTAGTGAAATATGTCCTAGTTGTTAAGAAAATCTTGCTCTAGAATATCCAGAGGCAGCCTGAGCAGATGGTATAGTTTTAGTGTACCATGAAGTAAAATGTTTTAAAAATCATTAGTAAATTTTATAAATGACAGAACACCACTAGTTTTGAAATCAGAAGTCAGGGGAAAAAATAAAGAGAAATGTTCAAATTTTAGTTTTGTGTTGAACTTTTTCATGTATCCTTCTTAAGTTCAGTTCATTTCCTTCAGAGGTTTCTGATAGGTTGGAGGCCGGCACAGGAGATCATATTGTAACAAATTTTAGGATGCAGAGTTTGGTCCCAGATTCTAAAGTGGGGAAACTTTCATGCATTAACAATTGCAAACACATTTAGGGAGTTCCCTGGTGGTCCAGTGGTTAGGACTCAGTGCTTTCACTGCCATGGCTCCAGTTCAATCCCTGGTCAGGGAACTAAGATTCTGCAAGCCAAGGCATGGTCCCCCCAAAAAAAGAAAGAAAGAAAAAAGAATTGAAAACACATTTAGATGACTGCTGGTTGTTATAGCTCCGTATGGAAAAAGTGCTGTTTGTCTGCTTTGCTTAAATGTTGATGCATTATTTATGATTTTTTTCCTTTTAAGCTTATAATAGTCTCTTTGGTTTGTATTAGATTTTGCTTATTTTTGCCCAAATAAAATTTATTGACGCTTTTAAAATTATAATAGCAGTATATGTTTTTGACAGGAGAGTCAGAAAATATAGTCCTTTTTTGTACACATAAATATTTTTTAAAAATTAAAATGAGATCATACCATACATGCTGTTTTTTAACTTTTTTTCACTTAACATAGCATCTGTGTAGGTCAGGAGATTGTTTTCTGTAAATCATTTTTACTGGCTACAGTTTTTTATAAAAAGTATTCAAATACTAACTAATACACCTTTATAGTCTGTAGTATTTTATTGAAGAGTTTATGCATCTTTTATCAAAGCAAGGCAGTAGCTTTCTTTTTAAATATATGCATATGTAATGTTGAAAAATCCATAGATAAGGACAGATACTGTTGTGTGTCTTTGCAGGCTTACTGCAGCATATTATATCTAAAGCCACGAATGCAGATCATCTTGCGTGGACAGAAAGTGAAGACACAGCTAGTATCGAAGAGTCTTGCCTACATTGAACGTGATATTTATCGACCCAAATTTTTAGTATCCTTTATTTTGCTTTTGTTGATGCTGTATAGAGATGTATATCAGTCAAGTGTATTTCCCTTCCCCCTTTCTCCTTTTATCCTGGAGATTCTAATCCTCTCAAACTTGGCCCTTTTTTATGCACCTTTGGACTCAATAAATAATGAAATAGAAAGGATGATTTAAAGCGAGTGAGGTGGTGTGTTCAGAATTTTCCTTAACATTTAAGACTAATAAAACTGTGAGAATTACCTTTGGATTCAACTGCAGAAATAAAGATCATTATGGGATAATGATGTATCACAGAAATAGACTCATCAAAGCTTATGAAAAAGTTGGATGTCAGTTAAGGGTAAGCTTAATATCTGAAAATGTCTGTATCTTTTATGAAAGTTAGCATAACCTGTTACTGGGTCAAATGTGAAATTATGTGCTTTTGTCTAATGACTTTTAAATGTCTGTTTTTAATGACATTGGTATGGCACTTGATCTTAGAACACTTTATATTAATTTCTCATTTGGTCTTGAATAATCTTATGAGGAGGACAGAATATTTTATCTGTTTCACAGATGAGGACATCGGGGCTAATAAGTTAAGTAACTTGCCCCAGATCTAACAATGAGTGTGGCTCTTGGGCACAGGTGCACATTCTCTCACTACACTTGGATAAGGATCCTTGATTATTTCGTGCTCAAATAAAATGGCTTGGTTTTAGTTAGTTGTTGACTCAATAGCCTAAACAATAGTATTTGATAGGTGATTTCTTTTTCTGCAGTTCCTGAATATATCAGAGTTTTCCTCCTAAACCACTTCCATCATTGTAGAATTCAATTTAAGATGATGAACATTGCCCACTATGTCAGTCTGTTTATCCTTTACATGTATTCATAGAAAGGTTTTTTTTTGGGCGGGGGGGTAGGTTAAGAATTTAGTGATAAATTCTGAAATTCAGCTTTGTTAAAGGTTTTAAGTCTAGGTATATTTTGTTTTCTGATTCTATGATTTTCATTTTCTATTCATTTTATTTTATTCTAAATTCTTTGCAACAACATGGATGAACCTGGAGGGTATTATGCTTACTGTATTTTATCGCCAATGTGTGGAATCAAAAGAATAAAACAAGTGGATGAAAGTAACAAAACAGAAATATACTCAGAGATACGGAGAACAAACCAGTGGTTACCAGTAGGGACAGAGTGGTGGGGGGAACAGGGGTGGGGACTAAGAGGTACAAACGACTACGTATAAAATAAACGAGCTGCAAGGATACATTGTACAGCACAGGGAATATAGCTAATATTTTATAACTTTAAATGGAGTATTAAAAAATATTGAATCAGTGTCATACACCTGAAACTAATATATACTGTAAATCAACTATATTTCAATTTTAAAAACAGTAAATGAGCTTTGTTGGGCTCCTCTTTATAACCACTAATTTCAATTAAAAAAAATAAATCGAGAAATCTGACAACCATGATATTAGGTATCAATAACTTCTTTAAAATGCTAATTTTTATTTAGAATTGGAATAGTAATTTTTGCCAGAAATACTCTATTTAATTATAAAGTTCTGAATTTCACTGGTAATTGGAAAAGCACTTTTGGTTTAGGCCTTATTTCTCAAGTGTTTTGGGATTCAAAAGAAACAATGGTGTCCACTACAAAATATAAATTATTTTTTTTCTTTGAATGAATTTGACTTGTTAGTTACATAGCCTGCTTTTCCAACCCAATTAAATTTGCATTAATGTATAATTTCTGGTTGAACTTGACCTTGTAAAAAATAAGCTTTTACAGCCAACTCTTAATGTTTTCCTTTACTAGAAGGTGGACTGGTCCTAGTGTTTGGGTTTAGTGAACTTTATTAAATACTTGGTATGATTTGCCACACACCTGATGCTCAACATAAAAAGATGAAAAGATACAGCACATGTTGCCCCAGATCTCTTTTGGTGAGGGGAATGTGGTATATCCTTGGAGCATCAGAAAGTGCTTCTTGGAGAAAGTGGTGATTGAGATGAGACTAAGTTGATTTACTGTTTTGGAAAGTCTGGCAAGAGCTCTCTAGGCAGAGAAGAGAATGTCTGCAAAGGAAGGGAAAGAGGCTTCTGAGAGTATGGCATCATTAAGGGAGCTGTTATGCCCGGACCAGATGGTAAGTGAGGAATGGAGTAATGGGAGAGAGGAAGATGAGGCCAGAAAGAAGGTGAAAAAGAGCTGCAGGTTGAAGGGTTCTGTGGCTTACAAGTTGTATGAAATAAGGAACCGCTGAGGGGTTTTAGTAGAGTAGCATTATGATTAGGTTTTCATGGTTTTGTCTATAGTTGTATCTATGAAAATTTTCATTTTATAAGTCAAGATTTCACTTTTTCTCTTTCTACTTAGACTCAGCTACAATCGTAAACAAAATACATGTGTTAATCACATGTAGATAGTCAGAATATGACTCAGGTACTTTGAGTTCAATGTCTTATAGCTAGGCAGGTTTAAAAAATAACCTAGGTCAGTTGAATTAAAGTTTTTATTTCATCACAATTAGCAACTGAATGTGTAACTTTGGATAAATGACTTTAATTTTTATCTAACAAACTTATGGAATTTTATGTACCAAAGCCTTTGCTAGGCACTGTGGATATAGGAAGGAGTTAGTTGTGGTTTCTACTGGCTAAGATATTGCATCCCAGTAGAGGGGGTCTTTTTTCCCTTGTATAAAATTGGGAATGATAATACTTGTCGAAGTGGATACTTGACAATAGTGGAAGTGGTTTAGGAGGAAAGCTATTATATATTTAGGAATTAGCTCCCAGAAAAGTAAGTTACGTACCAGACGCTGCTTTTCAATCTAAATGTCATGAGAATCATGAGAGAAAATCTAGGAAAATTTTTCACACAGATCTTAAACCTTTGTGAAGGGATAATTGTTTTGAGCATCATGTTGTATGTTTAAAATGCCAATTTCATTTTACTTTTCAGGCAAACAACATGGGTGTTGGAGTAGTGGGGATTATAGACTGTTATTTTCTAAAGCCAACTCATAATAAACAAGATTTCGATTATACTAATGAATACAGGTATGTTACCTATTTAAATGATTGACTTTTTACAATCTATTTTGGAAATACTTTCTTAACTTTTTCTTAGCTGAATTTCTTTCTGTTTGTGGGAGGCTTGCCTAGAAAACACATGTAATCATTTTCTTCCACCCTAGGAACTGTATTCTACTCCATCACAAATAGAAATATATTCTCCTCTGTCTTTACTGATGAAGTATTTCTGAAATTTGTCCTAAATAGAGGAGGTTCCTGCTTTCTTGGTATCATTTTTTTGGTGTGTAATATAAAATTCAGAAACTTTGATCTTGGCTGGGAACTTTAAGATAACCTAGTTCTATGTACTTTAGACAGAAATACTCATATCTTTTAAGAGTGATGAGGAGCCATAAAATATGACCATCAGTTTTACTTGTAAATTTAGGAAGCACAAACAGTTGTCCTAATGAGCATATATTAGAAAGCAGAATGCAAACTTCATATAAATGAAGTGGAAGGGAAATAATAAAGAGCAAAATCAACAAATTAGGAAACACACAATAGAGAAAATCAATAAATAAATCATTCAGAGTACAGTCCTGAGACAGAAGCTACCCTTGTCATTTGAACAGGGAAAATGTAAGAAGTTGTTAACCAGAATAGTAGAAGGTGATTACTCAAAGAGGTAAAAGAGGGCAGTAGATGTCCAGAATTAGCAGATACCAAAGAGCAGCTATTACGTCTAGGTTGAAAAAGAGTAGACAATAAAGGAACTAGGAGAGGGTCCCTGGTCCCTGAAGTCAGAGATTCAGATCTCTTTGTAGAGGTCATGGCAAACACAGGAATGAGCTACCTGTGGCAAGAAGCTTGCCAGAAGGCCTGGCCAATCTGGGTCTGTAGACGTGGCCTGCTGTTGCCAGGGGATATAGGTGGGCTTGGGCTAGAGCTGTTCTGTAGAGGAGGCCTGTCTTTGCGCAAGGGTGTGAGTGTATGCTGGAACTGGTTCCTGCTGCTGGAGGGAAGAGCGTGGCCTGAGAGCACAGCTGGAGCTCCTTTGGGAGGCCATGGGCTCCAGCCAAAGAATAATGGAGTACCAGACCTGAAGGCCATGTGTCTTGCTGCTCTCACCTGGTAGGTTCATTGCCCATTAACCCAGTGTAACATTTCTCAGGCTGGCAAAGGATAAATGTTTACAGGATCAAGCTCCATTATCACAAAACTGAACACTACCACCAAAAAAAACCCTATTTGGAACTGGAAGACAGTAAGTTTGATAATTGACACAAAAGTCCAAAGTTTGTTCTTTGATAAGATTAATAAAGTCTGTAAGCATCTGACAAGACTAAGGAAAAAGAGAAAACAGTAATCACCAATATCAGAAATGAAAAGGAGGACATTACTGCACATCTACAGACAGAAAAACATCAGAGGGATAGCATGAATAATTTTTCACCACTGTAGATGATATGGACACATTTCTTTCAAACTGAATCACATTTTTAAAAAATTTCCCACATATTTTCAAACATTTAAAGAAGTGGCAGCACCAGTCTTACACAGTCATTAAAGGTTATAAGAGACCGCATAACTTTGGTAGTGAATTCATGAATGCATTACAAGAAAGAGAATTTATGTCATTCTCTGACGATCAAGATATAAAAATCTTAATTAAATAGCAGGTACTATCCAGTGACTTGTAAAAAGGATAATACATTAAAACCAGGTGGATCGTATTCCAAGCTTGCATGGGTGGTTTTTAACATTCAAAAATCAGTGTAATTCATCACATTGATATTAAAAAAAAATCTCATGGTTATTTCCATAGGTACAGAAAAGGCACTTGAAAAGTTACAATTTGTGATTTAGGAAGAAAGTGAACTCTTACAAAACCATTAATAGAAGGGCATATAGCAATACATACAGAATATTTATCCAAAAAAACCCAGCAATTCCTAATGGTGAATTATTGACAGCTTTCCCCTTAAGAGTGGGAATAAGATAAGGTTATCAGCCATTCACCATTGTTCTTGAGGAAATAACCAGTACAAATAAGGCAAAAAAAAAAAAAGAAATGAAAGTATAAGGGTATAAGGGTTGGAAAGAAAGAAATAATTTTCTGTAGATGACAGTATCAAGTATATAGAATGTCCAAAATAATCTGCAAAGTAATTCAGATTCTAAGGTTACTGGATAAGAAGTATTCAGAAATAAATTTTATTTCTGTTTACCAGCAAAAACAAAAACATGAGATTCAAAAAAATTTTATACATAATAACATCAAAAAAGCAAGTGCTTTGGAGTAAATAAAATGCAAAGATCAACATACCAAGATCTATAAAACATTGTGGAGTGAAATTTCAGATCAAAATAAATAGGTATACCAGGTTCAGGAGTTGGTAGGCTGAATATGATAAAATGTCAGTCTTTCTCCAAAGTAATTAAATACAATTGCAGGTTACAAAAAAACAAAACAAAACAAAACAACCCAACAGGTATGTGTGTATGTTGCTATTAGTAGGCTTAATTTAAAGTTTATATGGAAAGTCAGAAGACCAAAGATAGTTAAGACAAAGAACAACAAATCAAGAGGACTCATACTACTAAATAGCGACACTTAAAAACCTGTAGGGAAGGTGTGGTATTAATAAAAAAGCAAACAGTCTAGTGAAATAGAATAGAGAAGCCAGAAACAAATCCCTGCTTTTTATACATATGGTCAGCTGATTTATGACAAAGGTGTAGTGGGAAAATGGTTATCTTTCTAAAATGCTGGGTCAGCTACCTATGTGGACAAAATGAACTTTAATGTCTCCCTATTATGAAGCAAAAAATCAATTCCACGTGGATATTAGGCCTAAATGAGAGGCAGAAATGAAGTGAAAAAAAGAAAAAATTTCGTAACTAATTAGGCGGGGTTTTGTTTTAAACGAGATGCAGAAAGTATTGATACATTAGATCAAAATGGAAAAATTTTCTAAAATGAATAAGATACAGCAAATGTTAAAATGCAGGGCAGTTGGAGCTCCTGTACATTCCTGTTGGGTGTGAAAATTGTTAATCATTTTTGAAAACTATTAGACTGTATTCAGTAAAGCTGAACATCAGTGTCCACTATGACCCCATAATTCGACTCCTAGGTATATTTTCAACAGAAATGGGTGCAGTCTCATGGATTGAGGAATAGAGCTGATAAGAAAAGGAGATGAGGAAGAACTAACTGAAAAAGTGATATGAAAGGAGAACTGTGTTTGGGAGGGGAGATGATGCATTCTTATTTGGATGTTTATATGTTGTTATGATAGTGGGGCTTCCTGGTGGGGGAAAATAGAGATAATGAATGGGGATAGATATGTCTAATAATAATCTGTCAGTACAGAATTTCAAGTCTTGATTTTGAAAAGCTTTGTTTTATTCTATTGAAGTACAGTTGATGTACAACATTGTGTTAGTTTCAGGTGTACAGCAAAGTGAATTGGTTATACATATATATGTGTGTGTGTATATATATATATGTCTATATTCTTTTTTTATTCTTTTCCATTATAGTTTATTACAAGATATTGAAACAATTCCCTGTGCTATACAGTAAACCCTTGTTTATTTTATATACAGTAGTGTGCATGTTAGTCCCACACTCTCAGTTTATGCCCCCCTACTGCACTTCCCCTTTATTAACATTACATTTGTTTTCAAAGTCTGTGAGTCTGTTTCTGTTTTGTAAATAAGTTTGTTTGTATTATTTTTTAGATTCCACATATAAGTGATAACCATATAATATTTGTCTTTCTCTGTCTGACTTACTTCACTTAGTATGATAATCTCTAAGTCCATCTTTTTGCAAACGGCATTATTTCATTCTTTTTTATGGCTGAGTAATATTCCATTATATATATTGATATGTGCACCACATCTTTAGCCATTCCTCTGTTGATGAACATTTAGGTTGCTTCCGTGTCTTGGCTGTTGTAAATAGTGCTGCACATTGGAGTGCATGTATCTCTCCCCTACCCCACACCATACTCCATGGGGCATGTGGGATCTTTGTTCCCTGACCAGGGATCAAACCTGTGCCCCCTACATGGGAACACGGAGTCTTAACCAGTGGACCACCAGGGAAGTCTCGGGTGCATGTATCATTTTGAATTATAGTTTTCTCCAGATGTATACCCAGAAGTGGTATTGCTGGACCACATGGTAACTATTTTTAGTTTTTTAAGGAACCTCCATACTGTTTTTCACAGTGCTTGCACCAGTTTACATTCTTAGCAGCAGTGTGGGAGGGTTCCCTTTTCTCCACACCCTCTCCAGCATTTATTATTTGTAGACTTTTTGATGATGGCCTTATCTCATTAACAGATGGTTATTCGGTTGTGGCCTTAGTCATGTTTATCTCAGTAGGTCCTGTTGATTTTCCTTTTTACTCACATATTGTTGTGGGAAAAGTCAAAGTCTTCATTGCGGGATAGAAGCTATTTTGAATTATACTTGCTGGTAATGGTTGCATACTTTGTTAAACCAAGCAGCTGCATTCTAATTTGTATTGAAGCTTGTAAGTTTGTTGGTTGGGAATGAAATTCAGAAAGTCTGTGGTTCTCCCAGTAGCTGGTCTGCAACATATGTTCTCAACAGAGGACCCAAAGTCTTGGGTATTTTCTGTCTTATTCCTAGATGATCCTGGCTCTGTTCTATGAACTTATAAAGATCCTTAGAGAAAATTGGCATTACTTTGAGTGTTCTTAATTAACTGACCTTTTGGAGGCCCCTCCCCACTGTGTTCACGTGATCAGTACCAGGTTGTTTATGCTTTCTCTGTGTTTGACAAAGATTTAATCTTTTTCTTTTTTTTTTCTTGAATTGATTTTATATTTTACTTTTTTTAAGGCTTACAATAACAGCACTAGGAGATAAGCTCAATGATTACTGGAATGAAATGAAAGTGAAGAAAAATGCAGAATATCCTCTAAATATGCTAGTTGAAGATATGCAGTGAGTACATTTAAAAAATAGTAACTGTCTATAATATCAAGTGATATTGGAGGGCATGGTGATTGTACAGTGTTCATAAACTTTTGAATCTAATCCATAATAAGAAATCCCACAACTTGAATCAACACACTGTAAAATGAACAAACGAATATATACATTTATACATATACACAAAAGATTCATGAAACAGTATTTGCCTATATTATGAGTGTTGATAGCATTTATTTTATTTAAAAAATGCTAGTCTTTACCCACTAAATTGATTTCATGATCCACTAATGGGTTGCATCTCATAGGTTGAGAAACTCTGGTCTTATATAATAAAGTTCAAGAGTCTAAAGCCAGATTTCAGTTTACATTCTGGTTCTGCTGCTTAAGTAGCTATGTGACATTGAACATGTTACTTGACGTCTTATAAGCTTCCATTTTATCATCTGTAAAATGGGAACAGGAATAGCCTTTGCCTCCTAGAGTTGTAAGAATTTAAGGATACGATGCCTGTCAAGCACTCAGTAAAACACATAGCCCTCTGAATGAATAACAGTTCTGTGTACTAATGGAATGATGTCCAAGATAGCTAATGGAAAACAAAAAAGAATGCAACTCGATGTATTAATTTCCTATTGCATTTTTTTAAAGTGTTCATGTACTACACATGCGTGCTTTTAAACGCATAGGAAATTTCTGCCAGAATTTAAAAAGTTAACAATGGTAACCTCCTGAAACAAGGGGTTTATGTTTATTTTATCAACTTTTGGGTTTGAAGTTTCTATAAAACTGCGTAAATGCTTTTTTTAAAACTAGATTTTAAAAGTTACTGGCATTGAGGTCTTCATATGTTAAATGAGTCTATATAAATTCTTTGTAGGATCATTGTAATTTTCAAATGATAGAAATATGAAAGCCTTTTATAAGCTAAAAGAATATACAAATTTACGTTATTCAGAGATATGCTGTGATAGAGGATAAAATGTAATACAATTATAAAAATTGCTTAAATTACAATAATGCAACCTGCCTGTTTTCTGTACTTGAGTGGCTTATTATGCCAATAAATATATTAGATTTGACACTGCAGATGCTAACTTAATATAAATATCAGAGCAAGGCATTTGTAGTATTTAAGTTTTTGAGTTTTTATTGTAGGAAAAAATGTAATCGTTTGCATTAAACAAGACATTTAAGTCGCTTTGTTTAAATTGGTCTGTCACTTTTAACCTTCAATGATAGCCAAAATTGTTGTTTTTAAAAACTTAACTCACTGTCCAACAAAAATAATTATGTTACAGAATTTTCAGGGACAGAATTAAATAATTGGGACATTTTGTGGTAGAAATCATGTGGAAAGTCTAGTGAAGTACTTGGATTCACATTTCCATGCTAATATTTAGTCATTATTTTGTTACAGGAAACGTCCTGATCAGACATGGGTTCAGTGTGATTCCTGTCTAAAGTGGCGAAAATTACCAGATGGGATAGATCAACTTCCAGAAAAATGGTATTGCTCCAATAACCCTGACCCACAGTTCAGGTACCATATAGTTGGTAGTACCCTTTTTGGAAAGGCAGAAAGTACTGTTCAAGATGTATGAATAGGCGCTGGTGACGTATTATTCCCATGTGATTTTTCTGACTAGAAATTGTGATGTTCCAGAAGAACCTGAAGATGAAGATTTGGTGCATCCCACTTATGAAAAAACCTACAAAAAGAAGTGAGTGTTGTATTGATGTGTGGTGGGAGTCTAATACCCAAATCATCGACAGTGGGGTGTCTGCAGCACTAGTTGGTGTTTCTCTAAGGGAAAGCAGTATAGCCAAAAAAGATTGTGACTCCAGAAAAAGATTATGATGTGGAGTGCATAACATCAAATGATTTTTAAGTTTATGCTGTGGGCACCTACAGTTTGTTGCTGTCCTATCTACAAGATACTTTGCATATACAGTGTAGTTTTGTTTTTCTGGACCACACACCGATGAATCAAAAGTGAATACTGCGCTTTATGAGCTCATAGTTCAACAAGGGAAGTGAGACATGTATGTTACCAGTTTGACATTGACAGCTCCCTTGAAAGGCATGGTCCAGTCCTGTGAGCAAGCCCATAAGGAGAAACTACTTCTGATTGGGGATGGGGAAATGGATCAGGAAAATTCATGAAGGACATTTTTGTAATAGGCCTTGAAGGGATGGGTAGGACTTGTTGGGAGGGAGCAGTGGTTTGTTCAGCTTAACTAGAGTAAATTTGTGAATGGAGATAATGGAAAATAGAGGTGGGAGAGAGAAGCTGGGGAATAATACTGAACCATGGTTAGACTTACGTACTGTATGTGGAAAGCTGAGTTCACAACAGTCTTCCGGCTGGTTTTGATTTACAGTGCACTGTTGAAGATAAATAAATCCAGTAGCAGGATTGGAAGACATTGCAGTGTTACTGAGATAAGAGGTGGAAAGTACTTCCCTGCCTAAGGGCTTACCACTGATTATAACGAAATTGGAACAGAGTTCAGTGTACCTATCTTAGTGACTTAGTAGTGAAATGGCAAGTATGGCATTGAGAAACAGAATTGAAAAATAATAGTGAAGTAAATTTAAATACATTTTTCTTTTTCTTTTCCCTCTCCTTTTTTTTTAAAGAGACAAGGAAAAATTCAGGATCAGACAACTGGAAACAATTCCTCGGGTAATTAGGCCTTCCATTTTATAGCTGTGTCCTGTATTGGGTTGCGATTATGTAATACTCAGTTTTAAGCTTAGGAGTTACATAACAAATTGATGCAATCTCATTCATTGAGTTCACATTATCTTCTTGTACCCCTTCTTACCCTCTTTCCCAACCCTGTCTTAATACAACAAACTGCTCACTCAAACTGCTCAGTTTTATTATTCAGTTGGGCATCTTCTGAGGAAAGGCAGATATTCTTTTAAGAATCTTATTGTTAGGTAGACAGTCAAGGAAAAATTCATAGGAACACGCAGGGAACCACATTCTGGTACTAATAACCGGGACCAAAGCTGCAGTGTTGACCCTTTCTCCCTCCTGCCCTCTCTTCTTTTGTCTCTTTCTCTCTCTTTCTTTTTTTTAATTGAAGTATAGTTGATTTACAATATTATATTAGTTTCAGGTGTACAACATAGTGATTCAGAATTTTTACAGATAATACTCCAGTAAGAGTTACTACAAAATAATGGCTATAATTTCTTGTGCTGTACAGTATATCCTTGTTGCTTGTCTGTTTTATACATAGTAGTTTGTATCTCTTAATCCATACCCCTATCTTTCTTAATGCTTAACGGTGTTGAGCTTTTTCTGAGTGTGTAAGTAGGTCGCTGTGCTTCTTGTGTGAGAAGTTGTGGTCTGCTGCAGTTGTGTATGTGTGCTTGTCGTTACATTGAGGTGTTTTCTTGTCTAAAGACTGAGGGCTTGAGGGTGAGAACAGAACTGGGAGAAAAAGAATAGCGGGCTTACTTAGGTTTTTAAAGGCAGTGTCTTTGTGACTTTATCAATTTCTTTCTCTCAGAAAAATAAGTTTTTATTATATCTGTATAAGTTCTATATATAGTCCGAGGTCAGCAAATCTTTCTATAAAAGGCCAGATAGTAAATACTTTAGGCTTTGTGGACCATATACAGTCTCTGTGGCATATTCTTTCTTTGTTTTGTTGTTTTCTTCATGCGTTTAAAAATGTAGAACCATTCCTAGCTCACTTGCAAGCTGGATTTGGCTCTTAGCCTATTGTTTGTCACTCCCTGGTGCAGTGTAGCACAGGGAGTTTATGTGGTTAGGATAGTTCATACTGCCTTCTGGGATGGGGGAAAAGGGGAAAGAATATCTTGTTTTTGGGATATGATGCATCTAAAAAATTCCTTTAAGATCAATTTTTTTTCCTTCAACAGATTCCTGCTGAACTCTTGTTTCCAACAACCCCAGTGTCAAGTCAAAGCTTTACTCCCATTAAGGAAAGTGTCTCAAGAGGACATCTTTCAGAAGCAGCAAATACTTATGCAACAAGACTTCTAAATAATCATCGAGGCTCACCCCAGTCTGAACCTGAGAATAACAGGTCAGTGGCCAGAATGTGTTTTTCCATTTGGGGAATGAATATTAAATAGCCTTTACTTGACACTTCAATGCAGTAATGCCTTCTAAGAAAGTGTAGTTTATATGCATAAGAAAAGTCTTAAGGACAGATTACTTTGTTTTTATTGTCTAAACTGACCCCCATCCCACTTATGTTACCTGTTTATGATATATTACCTGTTTAAAATCAGTTAAAAGAATATTAATTGTTTTCATTGTGGAAATTGATCAAATTGTCACCTCTTTGAAATTCTGTATAGTATGAAAATTCCTGCTTTTAAAATGATAAGTATCTGAGTAAAGAAACCATGAAGCAGTTAGCAGTACAACACTGTAATGTCAGGTGTGACCCATAAGTTGTTCGCATGGCCCATGACATGCTGTGTGCTTTGGATGAGTGGATGGATAAGGACAAGAAAGAAAGGTGTGCAAGTGATATGTGAATTAAACAGTTAGCTCTCTTGACTGGTATGGTCAGGGAAGGCTTTATGCTGAGGTGGTACTTAGGTTGGTTCCTGAAATTCTAAAAGCAGTACTCTGCACAGGTGGCCCATTCAAAAGGAATAGAATGAAAATAGGTGAAGAAGAAAGAGCATGGTGCCAGTGAATGAGTACGAGACTGACTCCATCTGATTTGTTGAGGAAAGAGAAACATTGAAATAACGATTGTCTGAAATAGTGAGGCCAGATGTTCTGAGAGGTTTTGTACCCTTCATCAGATTCTCAAAAGGATTTTTGAAAATTTAGAAAAGATTAGAAATAACTACCTTTAAGTATATACATCAAGGAGGGCATGTTTTGAAATAGTCTGCTATTTATAGCCTACATTTTGAGGTCTTGTTTTGTGGCTGGATTGCTACTTAACTGAGAACACGTGTGAATTTTTTTTAACTGGTTTCCATAATATTCTTAGCTTTTCTTCATAAAGATGGTTCCAGACAAAGTAAGAGGTAAAATTTGTAATGTTTACAGACAAGATATTAGAATTTATTTTGGGGAGTGACTGCGATCAAAATGGTAGAAGAGAACAGAATGAAGTTTTTCATTAATTTTTAAAGCCTATATTTATTCTTAAATTCATAGAGCCAAAGTCTATTGAAAGGTGGTACCTAAGTCTTGAGAGAGGCAAATAGGAATTGGCCTGGTAAGAAAAGTAATAGGGCAACTTCCAATTAAATGCTTAACTCCACTGATCTCTAGGTAGTCTCAGAACTGGGAAGCATTGGGAATTTCTGAAGGGGGAATACAGGGGTGAGAACAGGAGGAGGCTTGTATGAAAGTTTAAGAAAGAGTAGTTCCCTAGATCTCTTCCAAGCCTGCGAAGTCCAGCAATGCTGCTTCTCTTCCTCTGTCAGAAGGTAGGGAGTTTACTTTCTGGAGCAGTTTTTACTGCTGAAGATGTGGGTTTGCCACTGTTTTGAAAACAGAAGGAGTAAGGGAAAGTTTGAATACTGAATGGTGAGAAATCCCCCTCCCTTCCTTCCCTCACTGGGCTCCCAAAAGAAAAGCCTTAGATGATGATGACAGTCTGAGCATCCTTGGAATCACACACACAGACCTCACTGCTTCTAGTCTGAAATAGAAATGTAGCTAAGGATCCCCAGATGTACAAAGCTGAAACAGAGGGAGTAGAAGAAACCATGTGAAATTTATTGAGAGGTGGGTAGATGTTTAACAGATAAATCTCCTAGAACTGAAAGATAGAAAAAAGAAGAGACAGTGTACTGGAGGGGCCAACATCTGAATAAGGATATTTCAGAATGGGAAATCAGAGAACACAGCGGGGGAAATAAGAGAACAAAGGGGAGGAAATAATATAAGAAAGACTTAATTTCCACTAAATACACAGCGTAATGTCTGGAGAAAGATAAGAAATATCATCATGAAATTAGAGCACCTGGGAAGACAGATTTTATTTTTCAGAGAGGAAAAACAGCCTATATTCAAAAGATCAGGAATCAGAATGGCAGGAACAATGAATGGTAGATAACAATGGAATGATGCTTTTAAAGTTTTGAGAAAGTAATTCCTAACCTGGAAGTCTATATTTTTTAAGCCAGCAGTGAACTTGAGAGGGGAATAAAGATATTTTCACCGTGCAAAAATTCACATTTTTTAAGTCATATGTACCCTTTCTCAAGATTTTATTGGAGATTATGCTCTCTCCTTATGAGAGAGTAAGTCTAAGAAAAGGAAAAATCTTCCTTGAGAAATGAGGTCTTAACACATATGGCCCAAATAGCAAATCAGTACAGATAGCCGTCTACGTGGGGCAAAAAGTAATCAATTGGTGATAAATTCACAGAAAACTAAGGAGATGAAGAAAATGAGGCAATTTTTAATGTAGGGGAAATGGTTTTTCATGAAAGGATAGGGCATGCTGGTTTACTTTGTGGCTTACCTTTGATCACTGAATGTTGATAAAAATTATGGGCAAATGCGAATGGCACTGTCATTCGCTGACCTCTGAGATTCAAAGAGCAGTGCTGGGGTGGGTGGTGGTGTTCTGTTCGGACTTGTTACATTGAAATGCCAGAAGACATCAGATGAGGAGATACTTGGCAGTATTAGGATGTGTACTTTTAAAGAGGTCTCACTGGTTGTTTCCTCATCTGTAAAAGGAGAAAATAATATCCACTTCATTAAATCATTGGGCAGTAGTCCTGTGTAATATCATTTTTTTAAAAAAATGAACATAGGCATTTCTTAGAATTTCAGGATAGATTACTTCAAAGTCGTCTATTTTTTCCATATCTACATTTTATAATCTTATTTCATATATAAAATTTTTTCCAGCCTGAAACGGAGACTCTCTGCTCGTTCCTCAATTTTGAATGTGAAGAATCGGAGATTGAATAATCAAGCATTTGAAAATTCTTATAAAGCCAACGATGACGATGAAGATGTCATCATCTTAGAAGAAAACAGCACTCCCAAGCCTGCAGTAGATGAGGATATTGAAGTGAAGTTGCAGCACAGTCACATGGAGCAAAGTGGTGTTCAGGTGGAGCCTGTGGGTGATAATGAACCTTGTGGCCAGACTAGCTCAACAGGCACCTCATCATCCAGGTGCAGTCAGGGAACTACTGCGGCCACCCAGACTGAAGTACCTAGTTTAGTCGTGAAAAAGGAAGAAACTGTTGAAGATGAGATAGATGTCAGAAATGACACACCCATACTGCCATCCTGTGTGGAAGCTGAAGAAAAAACACATGAAACCCAGGAAACCTTTGATAAATCTGCCAGTGATGCTGGTTGCCAATTAAATGAACTAAGAAATGAGCTGCTTCTCGTCACTCAAGAAAAAGAAAGTTATAAAAGACAGTGCCACATGTTTACTGACCAAATCAAAGTGTTACAGCAAAGGATACTGGAAATGAATGACAAATATGTGAAGAAGGAAACTTGCCACCAGTCTACCGAAACTGATACTGTATTTTTACTTGAAAGTATTAATGGCAAATCTGAAAGTCCAGACCATATGATATCTCAGTATCGGCAAGCTTTGGAAGAAATAGAAAGGCTGAAAAAACAGTGTAGTGCTTTACAGCATGTAAAGGCTGAATGCAGTCAGTGTTCCAATAGTGAGAGTAAAAGTGAAATGGACGAAATGGTTGTGCAGCTTGATGATGTATTTAGACAGCTGGACAAATGCAGTATTGAGCGGGACCAGTATAAAAGTGAGGTGAGTTATGTCATTCATCATGAGAGTCGTGGGAGTCCAGGGGCATCTAAACCTTAACTGCCAGTTGCTAGAGGGGAATAAATCACTTCATCATATTTCCCTTTACCAACTACCTGCTACTCCATTGGTTCTCAACTGGGAGTGGTCCTCCTGAGGGCAAGTGGAAATGTGTAGGGCAGTTTTGGTTCTTAAAATGTCTTGAAGGGATGGGCATTGCTGGAGCCGAATGGGTGGGAAGCAGGTCTGATAAGTGTCCTGTGGTGCGCAGGGCACTGCTGTACAGTGAGGGATCGTCCTGCTTGTTCCCAGTAACTGATACGCTGGAAGGTCTGCGTCCGTTATTAGTAACCCTGAACATAACCATACAAGGTAGATGCCGATACCTCATTTTATAGATGTACCCTGTATTAGTTATGATTAGGTTCCTTTGCAGGTGACATAAAATCCCAAATAACAGTAGCAGCTGCACAGTCACAGAGACACAGGCTCCTTCTATATCATTGTTTTGCTTCTCAACCTGCAGTTGTGGTCTGAGATGGCTCTTCGGGTCCAGCCAACACATACCTACATCCCAGGCAACAGGAGAGAGGAGGGGTGCAGTTCCTGAAAGCTGCTTCCACCTGTCAGAACTTAGTCACCTGGCCAGTGGGTGCCTTGGAAATGTAGTCTTTATTTGGGGGATCTTTTACTGAGAAAGAGTGAACCCCCGTTCAAATTTACGTAGCTCCTTTGAAAAATATTTTATGTATTATATTTACATGGGGTTTGAAAGGAGAGTTTCCTGCTAAAAAGGTTGGAAACGACAGTATGGTACTGAATTGCCCCTTCTTCCTGGAAATGCCGCCTACAAAACTGCTCATTCAAACATTCCTCTTGACGTGTTGGCTCAGGAGCTAGATGACAGAATACATAAAAATCAATACAAGCTTTCTGTTATAACTTAGAGCCTGGTGAGTGTGCAAGAAATGAAAGTCACTGCGACCTCAACATAATTTGGGCATTTTTATCTTGATTTTTTGGTTTTTAGGTCCCATTCATTTTTAGTCATGCTTTAATTAACATTTTGTATTCTTCTAATATAAAAAGATATAGATGTGAAACTAAACAAATGAAGCTTTATTTATAGAAAGGTATTGTTTTTTATGTGTGTTTTGGTTTTCTTTTTGGAGAGGGGAGGTGTCTTAATTTTTTGATGGTAATTTTCATCAAGTGGGATTTTGTACATTTCTTAGCTTAACTTTGCACTTTGGCATTAGTATTTTTAAATTTTACAGTTATAAAAATAATTTTTTGTCAGGTTGAATTATTGGAAATGGAAAAATCACAGATCCGTTCGCAGTGTGAAGAACTGAAAACTGAAATTGAACAATTAAAATCTACAAGTCGACAAATAGGAGATGTATCAACATCAAGTAACATCGAGGAGTCTGTAAATTATACTGATGGGGAAAGGTAATATGACACGAGGCATTTGGCTAGGGTGCAGTTCTGGTTAGCATGACACTTACTTGCTAGCACACATCAGATTATTCTATCAAAGGATGTATTGGCTGCTGTGATCCCAATATTCTGGTAGACAGAGCTACAAAAGAAGTACATGCCATCATTCTTCCTTTCAAGGAACAAACAATGTAGTGAACTTAAGTGAAATAGGAATTTCAAAGGAATAAAGCTCTGATTGGTCAGAATGGTTTGGAATGTTTTTTGGAAAAAAGTGAAAATTGAGCCAGATATTAAAGAATGGAGGAAAAAAAAAAAGAATGGGCTGAATTAGGTGATGACTAGAAGGCAAGGGTCTATTTCATGAAACTTACTTTTTCACCTTGATTTTTTTTTTATTTCTATACTTGGCACCATTTCTTTATGGTTTGCTATCTCATTTTACTACATGCCTTCCCCAATTTTAGCTTTTAGGAAATCACAAAATCACTAAAAATTGCCACTACAGGTGATTCCTAATTACAGGTGATTCATTAGGAAGAAGTTCTGTGAAAATAAGAAAACAGTAAATGAATGATTACCCTCTCTCAATAAGATATTAAATGGGCTTGGGGTTCTGACAGTATTGGTGGTCTGTTGATAACTTACCATTCCAAAATAGTCATAAACACACACATACAAACAGTTATGAAGGGCTAAAATTGTGCAACTTTTCCTGCTAATATGATAAGACTTGATACCTAAAATGTACTGTTGTTGAGAAATAGTTTACCATCCTTACTTGACATTAATTCTGTTATTACTTAGTTTTGTAGCTTAAGGTTTGAAGGATTTCATTAAATCTATTCATGGAAATAGAATGAATAGATTAGTGCATATAAGCATGAGGGGCAGGTGGTCAGGAAAAAAATCCCACTTGGTGTTTCTGAAAATGGAGACCACAAGCATGTGTGGTGCTTGTAAAAATGCAAATCCTTGGGCCACAGTGCAGTTTATTAAGTGCGAAACTGGTTTGTTTGTTTATGTTTTTAATTAATTTATTTATTGGCTGTGTTGGGTCTTCGTTGCTACACACTGGCTTTCTCTAGTTGTGGTGAGCGGGGGCTACTCTTCATTGCAGTGCTTGGGCTTCTCATTGCTGTGGCTTCTCTTGTTGCAGAGCACGGGCTCTAGGCACTCAGACTTCAGTAGTTGCAGCACATGGGCTCAATAGTTGTGGCTCACAGGCTGTAAAGCACAGGCTCAGTAGTTGTGGCGCATGGGCTTAGTTGCTCTGCGGCATGTGGGATCTTCCTGGAGCAGGGCTTGAACCCATGTCCCCTGCATTGGCAGGCGGATTCTTAAAACCACTGCACCACTTAGGAAGCCCAAATCAAAAACTTTTAAACAATCTCCCAGATGATTCACTTGCACACTAAACTTTGAGTAACTGATGATCTTTTAGACCTGTGCTTTGCAAGACAATATACGTATAGCCACATTTGGCCACTGTCACTTGAAATCTGGCTAGTCTAAACTGAGATGTGCTTTAAGTATAAAATACATGCTGAATTTTGATACCCTAGTATGAAAAAAAAAAAAGAATAAAATGTCTCAGTATTAGGATTATATGATGCAATGATGTATATTTTTTTAATTTATTTATTTATTTATTTATTTATTTATTTTATTGGCTGTGTTGGGTCTTTTTTGCTTTGTGCGGGCTTTCTTTTTAGTTGTGTTGAGTGGGGGCTACTCTTCATTGTGGTGTGCAGGCTCCTCATTGCCGTGGCTCCTCTTGTTGCAGAGCACGGGCTCTAGGTGCATGGGCATCAGTAGTTGCAGCACATGGGCTCAATAGTTGTGGCTCATGGGCTCTAAAGTGCAGGCTCAGTAGTTGTGGCACACGGGCTTAGTTGCTCCGCAGCATGTGGGATCTTCCTGGAGCAGGGATCGAACCTGTGTCCCCTGCATTGGCAGGTGGATTCTCAACCACTGCGCCACCTAGGAAGCCCGCAATGATATTCCATATGTAACTAAAATTTAGTGTTTCATTTCGTTTTCTAATGTGGCTATTTGAATGTTTAAAATTGCATATGGAGCTCACAGTATTTCTCTCAGTGCTGCTCTGTACACTAAAATAGGGATCTGTGACATGTCCTGTAGAGAGGAGGAATTAGCCAGGACAGATCAAAAGGCTTAAAGGAAAGGATAGGTCAAAGAGGGTTGTAGGGTCATACTGGTCTTTTGTCTACTTTCTGTATAGAAATGGGCCTCTGACTGAAGATGAATGGGAAAGCTTGGACAGAAAACAACTGGTGTGGGGATGATGTAAAATCTTATCAAAGGTCCAAGGGAATCCTAACATATAAGCTCACAAAACATACTTAAAGTCAGTTTTGTGCATTGCCAACCGAAGGATGAGCATCTCGCCCCTTCAGAGATTTCCACCCTAGAAAGATCAGTATCTAAACTAAATGTAGACCTCTCATATTTTGGGAGGGGGGCAGAACAAGAACAACTGTAACATTCTCTTGACCCAGGTGTCTCAATCTTCCACACAAAAGACTGCTCTCTGTGTAGTTGTAGATATTTAAAGTCTAGAATGTTGATATTCAGATCGATACAGTGTAGAAACCGGAAGGGATGATCATTTAATCCAGCGTTTCCCAGTGTTTATAATAAATGCGTAGTAAAATGGATAGTTAGTGAACCTTAGCATGTGACAGGTTCATAGAAATCCTACATTTTAAAAACTGTTGTTTAACATTCTTTAACTCAAAGTTGTGTAAGCTTGTTTGACTGCAGAACCATTTCTTTTTCCTTTTATACTACTATGGATATCTCATAGAACATGTTTTAGGGAACAATTCAGTTTACTTTCCTCAAAAGGATGCTGAAATTCAGAGAGAGACATTCTTATTCTTAGACCAATGTTCTCAGTAGTATATCAGGTAATAAGATTTTCAGTTGTAAATAACATCTTGTAATTTATGTATTTTACCAGTCCATATTTTCTCCAGTCTCAATTAAAATTGTATTAGTTGGAACCAAACAGAGCCACTAGTTTTACAAAACACTGTACTTACCAACAGATAAATATTATACTCAGTTATTAAATTATGAATTATTAAGTTAAATGAATTATTAAATCTGGTTTTCTTGAAGTTTTGCTTTTCATTTAGTTTGTATATCATTCTACAGAGATTGCATTTTAATGTTTCTTAAATTTTAAGCCCTACATGAATATTAAACTGTATTATTATAATGTTTGTCTAATAGGTGTAATATTTGTATTTGCAGCCTCAAACTTCGATCTCTTCGCGTTAATGTAGGACAGCTCCTGGCTATGATTGTACCTGATCTCGATCTTCAGCAAGTGAATTATGATGTTGATGTAGTTGATGAGATTTTAGGACAAGTTGTCGAGCAAATGAGTGAAATCAGTAGTACTTAAAGTATGTTTTATGTGAGATAATAAAAAAATATTTGCTCAGTCTTTCTGGTTGTACAGCTTTCAAAATGTAAACAACTTTGTTATAGATATGATAGGTAACAGACTGAGGAACCATAATGTTTTCTGTATTCTATGCATTCAAGTATGGACACAGATATTGTGGACACCTTATCACACCTTTTGAAATGCCTGTGAATCATTGGTATTGAGCAGCTGCGTAGCTAACTCATGATTCTGCTTTGAAATGTAAATATTTATAATTAAGTCGCACATATTTTTTTATTACCCTAGAGGACTCAAGTGTTTTTCACCAAGAGGTTTTCAGGTTGCCCGTAAGCTTTGTGCAATCTTTTCCGGTTCCCCAAAGTGTATTTTTCTCTGCCTTGAGGGCTGTGCCATAATACAAGTGGAGGTGTTCCCTTTGATTTTCTTACAGAGAAGTTTAAAACAGGGTTTTTAAAAATGGAGTAACACTCCTGATGAGTTGTAAGTGAACTGAGCATTAGTGTTTCTTTTCTATAAATTTTATCTCCTGAAATGTTTTATTCATGAAGATAAAGTAAGCAGAAACTCAGTCCATTTTGCCAGGATTTTTTTTTTGTGCTGAGCCAATTATGGTTAAACGCAAAGTGTTTTTACAGAAAAAGTAGTGAACTTTAGTATAAAAATATAAAAAATATTAAATGTCCCACCACATTTACTTTGAAGCCCATTTTTGGCTGCTTAGTCCGCATGGAGTGGGCACAATAATTGTTTAATATTTCTTTTTGTGAAATTTCCTGTACAGCCTTTTGTAGGATTACTACAGGTTAATATGAGTTGAGGAAGACAATCTTTCTCCAGCAGTACTGCATACCTTTTATTATATTACAAATCTAAGTGTTTTATATCCTGGAGTTAAGCAGCAAACAACCTAGGATTATAGTATTACATGCCATAAAAATTATGCTTTTTTGGTCCCATGTTTTGTGCAATTATAAAGAGATGGCTTTCTATTAAGTATAACGATGTATATATAATTAAGAATCATATTTTCCACAACTAAAATGTGCATTATTTTTTTCAAAGTTTTATCATTGCTATTTATTTTTACTTTTGTTTCTGAACATTGAATACATGTTCCTTTTGTATGCTTAATTACATGTCTGTCATGTACAATATTAAATTTTTACTGTACATTAACTTCTAGAAAAAGCAAATAAATGAAAATTTTATTTGCTTGATAAAGTAATTGAAAGTGTATTTTTGGTATGAAGCTGGTTTTCTGTCACAATTGTATCTGCTCAAATTTTAAAATATCTTGTAATAAAATAAAAATATATATGATGGCTAACACTTCAGATATTACTTTTAAGGAATTCTATATTCAAGTTATATTTTGAAAACTAAGATTGTGTCTGTTAAGACCCTCAAGTTGAGCTCATTTTACTGTATTAATTAGAAGTTATATTTAGAAGACCATTACTGTTTGTTTCCCTTAAGACTCTAAGACTGGGCTCACCTTGAGAGGGTGTGTGCGCGTTTTACACTCAGAAAGAAACTTTATTTGTATAAGTCATTTAATCTAAAGAAACCTTGCCTAAATGATAGCAGCTGTGTATAGCATGTCTAAGTTTGTGAATATTTATGTAGCACTTATTTCTGGAATTTGCTATCTTTCCCTTCCTTTTGGTCAGCTATATTCTTGCAAAAATATGTATTTTATGTGGCTATTAACTGGCTTATTGGGAAAGTTAATCATAGAATTAGTAAGAGAAACTTGCTTGCTAAATTGATTCTTTGGAAATACTTACCTAATATTCACTCTTTAAGAAAATATTGCCAAGATATGACTCTGAAAATGTGGCTAGCAAATTTAACAGAAGAACATACATGGGATTTCGTCACATATATTGAGGTAGCAATACCTGTCTTTTTTTGTTGTTAAATTTGTTAAAAAGGCTAGTGTGGGAGGATAGTGTTGCTTAAACTAATTATTGAAAACTTTGAAACAAAAACAGTAAGAGGACAGAAACCAGAATAGTCCACAGGACCTCAGCTGAGACCACAAAATCAGTAAAAGCTAAGTGTTCCCACAGCAGGAGTGGTGTGGCATATCGATGTGTCCTTTATTTGGGCCTCAAATTCCTAATGAGGGCAGGAGGTGCTGATGTCTCTGCCCATGGTCTCAGACACTTGATTCTTGCTGTCACACGGCCCTTTAGGTCATTATTTGTCGTGGAGGAATAATTAAAGTGATACGTACTGGTGCTTCTCACCACTGGCTGCATATTAGAATCACTTGGGGAGTTCTTAGGAATCTCAGTGTGAGGATGCACACCATACTAATTGAGAGTTTTGGGGGTTGGACCAAACTGTCAGTCTTCTTTTTTTAAGGCCTCCCATTGCACTGTCAGAGCAGGGAGCCATTGATCTATGCCCTCTGGTGATGGGTCATTTTTTAAGTGTTGAACTCAAGTACTTCCTGAAACAAACTCAGGTTCTGCATGGCCGCTTTCTCACTGGGGTTAGCAAGGACAGGGAGAGGGAAGGAGAGTTGATGCCCAGGTTAGAAATGTAAATACGACAGAGTGGTGTAAAGTGAAAAGACTTCCCCACCGCCTCCCTAAAGGTAACCACTATTGTTTTTTGTATGTCCTTCCAGAAAATATTAGCTGCATACGTATACACATTCATATATATGCATTCAGTTTATATTAAATTTTGTATCTTTATATTTGATTATATATTTGTATCAAATCTACACAGGTATTACACCATATAATTAGTAACAACAGTTTTAGTAGCATTTTATGACATGAATATGCTCCCAGCCCTCATTTCTCATCTTTTGATAATACAAAAAATGCTACTGTGAAAATAAATATACACCACACATACTTTTTTAAGTACATCCAAAATGTAAATTCCTCGTAGTGAATACTGACAGGTCAGAGTGTATGCCATGTTAATTTTAATAAATGTTGCCATCCAAAAATGGTTGCGAGTATTTATACTCCAGTGAAACATAAATGTATGAGTGTGTTTTTTCCTCTCCATCAAACTTACTGATATGTGGGAAAATGCAGCTTGTACTTCTTTGTCTCAGGTTGAACGTGTTTTCATTTGTTTTATTGGCCATGTTAATTCCTTTTTCTGTGTACCACGTCATATTCTCTGCCTATTTTTTTCTGTTGGGTTCTTTGGTTTATAGCTTTAAAGAAGCTAAATGCCTGTTAATGTGGCCACAAACACTACCCAGACAACTCCTAGCTTTCAGGAAATCCACAGTTGGTTAACTTACTTTGCACAGTGTTACGTAGACTCATTGGAATGGAGGGAGAGACCCACTGGATTCTATGAGGCTGGCCCTTGAACAACTTGGGGCTTATGGGTTCCAACTCCCATTTAGTCAAAAATCCAGGTATAACTTTTGACTCCCCCAAAGTTACTAATAACTGTTGACCAGAAGCCTTACAGATGAACAGTCAATTAACATGTTTTGTATGTCAGGCATAATTGAATGTATTCTTAGAATACTAAGTAAGCTAGAGAAACAAATGTTGGAGAATCATAAGGAAAATAAATTTACAGCAGTGCACTGCCAACATTCATCATCAGGGTGGACCATGTCAGCATGTACATCAGGATTATCTTAAATGATAGGAATACATGTTTTCTAACACTACGTATCGAAAATGAAGAGGTAACGTGAAAAATTCGTGTTTATTTGCAGGTATAATGACTCATGCACTGATGATGAAGCAGCAGCAGTGTGATGGCTTTATGGTTGCCTAGTGTAATCCATACAACTGTTTCACGGTAGCCTAGCCCAGCGGACCCCAACCTTTTTGGCACCAGAGACCGGTTTTGTAGGAGACAGTTTTTCCATGGAGGTGGGGTGGATGGTTCAGGCGGTAATGCGAGTGATGGGGATTGGCAGATGAAGCTCTGCTCTCTTGCCTGCCACTCACCTCCTGCTGTGCGGCCCAGTTCCTAACAGGCTGAGAACCCCTGACCTAGCAGATACACTAATCATTATAAAATTTTTATGGCATACAGGATGACAGTCATATTAATACAGTATTGGAAACGTTATATTTTTTTAAAAAACCTCTTACCTGTGATGATACACAGTTTCTCCAGTTACGAGAGAAGCATACTGTATGGATGGTAATGTAATTCTTTGAAAGCAAAGTTATAAAACAGGAGACTTAACATTAATTTTATATGAAATATCACTCACCTTATACCTATGTAAGGATAGACTAGTATCTACGTGTTTTATGCATTCATGACATACCTAATTTTTTCTTTTTTGTTTATTACGTGAAATCGTGCATTTTATTACATATATATTTTGAAGTGTAAATGATTTACAATGTCATATTAGTTTCAGGTGTACAGCACAGTGATTCAGTTATATGCATATTTTTTCAGATTCCTTTCCCTTGTAGGTTATTAGAAAATATTGAGTAGGGTTCCCTGTGCTATACAGTAGGTCCTTGTTGGTTATCCATTTTATATATAGCAGTGTGTATATGTTGATGTCAGTCACCTAATTTATCCCTTGCCCCAACTTTTTCTTAAATTTTTAGGTATTCCTAGGTTATGCAGTTCACCTGTAGGTTTAAATTGTTGTAATCTCCCCCCCAAGTTTCCAATATATTGAAAAAAATCCTCATATAAGTGAACCCATGCGGTTCAAACCCGTGTTCAAGGGTCAACTATTTGTCTTTTGGACATTGGTCATGGCTCACAAAAAGAATGCCATTAATATCCATCTACTTGGCACAGAGGAAAATATATATGCATTGCTTTTTAGTATTAATTTTGTGATCACAAAGTTAATTTATATATACTGGCCTTTAGGGAGAAAGTCAAGATCAGAGAAGACAGCCTTGGTAAATTCAAGCCATTCGTATGCAGGTGAGGTTTTTAGATGAGTGGGGTTACAGAGAGTGAATTAACCATTATAAGACTGGAGTGTGAATCACGAATAAGTTAACTTCCTACACAAGCATTCTAATAAGAATGGACTGAGTAAATACAGTCCATTCTTACAGTCCATTCTACCTATTTCAAACCTATAAAACAAGTTAAACCTCAAGGTTCAGTGTTGATTTCTTGCAAAGCAGTCAGGACTCAATATCACGGTAACGATATATAGAATAGACTTGAACTTTTTACCCCAGCTTGGCTAATATTTAGGTTATGAGTGTCTTCAATATGTAAATATTATCCTGAATCAGCTGTATCTTCATAACAAAGTGTAATGGTGTTTTATATTCACAAAGTACATGAGTCAACAGTCTTCCTAATCTATGGGTTTCCTGTTAAATGCCACTGAAAATTGTGGCCTGTGTTTTGAAAGTTTGTACTGTGATCTGAACCAGGGTTGACTGGATAGACAGTTGTCCGATGTTTTTGTGATTCCCTTGGTGGAGTATCTCTCAGACTGTGGTGTTCATGGACACAGCTGAGACATTAGAGAACTCTCTTCCCAACTTGCTGTGTGACTACAGGGTGCATTGTCTAACTGGCTGACAGCCAGAGAAGTGACACAGTCTGACATAACTATACCTGTTACCTCTTCCTGGGCAGAGAAATACAGGGGTCTGGGACAATAATAAACACTTATTATATATCATTACATATTATAATACATATAATTATATAAAATATATAATAATTTTACATCATATTCACCATAATCACATTAACCAGTAGTTTCTCATTTCCCACTAATTTACCATGTTCTTAAATTGATTTTTTTCGGTATCAGGTATTTTAAGCTCTATAATGGAAATTTTTTTTTTTTAATTTTTGTTTTGTTTTTTGCCCACACCAGGTGGCTTGCAGGATCTTAGTTCCTCAACCAGGGATTGAACCCGAGCCCTCAGCAATGGAAGCACAGAGTCCTAACCACTGGACCACCAGGGAATTCCCTCTATAATGGTAATTTTCATTAAAAAGTAGAGAAACTGTTCATTGCAGCACTATTTACAATAGCCAGGATATGGAAGAAACCTAACTGTCCATCAACAGAGGAATGGATAAAGAAGATGTGGTGCCTATATACAATGGAATATTACTCAGCCATAAGAAAGGAATGAAATAATGCCATTTGCAGCAACACAGATGGACCTAGAGATTGTCATACTGAGTGAAGAAAGTCAGAGAAAGACAAATATCATCTGTCACTTATATGTGGAATCTACAAAAGGGTATAAATGAACTTATCTACAAAACAGAAATAGAGTCACAGATGTAAAAAACAAACTTACAGTTCCAGGGGGTAAATCGGGGGGGAGGGGGAGGGATAAATTGGGAGATTGGGATTGACATATACACACTACTATATATAAAATAGGTAACTAATAAGGACCTATGGTATAGCATGAGGAACTCTACTCACTCTGTAATGGCCTGTATGGGAAAAAAAATCTAAAAAAGACTGGATATATGTATATGTATAACTGGTTCACTTTGCTGTACTCCTGAAACTAACAACATTGTAAATCAACTACAATAAAATTTTTTTTGTAAAAAGTAGAGGAAATTGCAAATATGCACATGTAAAGATGTTCAACATCATTAGTCTTTAGGAAAATGCAAATCAAAACCACAGTGAGATAGCATTTCACATCCCACTAGTATGGTTATAATCAAAACAAAGACATTATGTTAAGTGAAATAAGTAAAAAAAAAAAAATCTGTTTTATCTATATCCCCATTAACTTATCCCTCCAGTAATATTTTGTGTGTGTATTGTAAATATTAACTCATTAATTTTTTTATTGTGGAAAAGTATGCCATACATTACATAAAATTTATCATTTAACCATTTTTAAGTGTATGATTCAGTGGCATTAAGTACATTCACATTGTTGGGCAACTATCACCACTATCCATTCCCAGAACATTTTCATCATCTCAAATAAACTCTGTATCCACCAAACAATAACTCTTCAATACCACCTGCCCTGGCCCCCCTGTGGCCTCTGCTTTCTGTCTCTACAAATTTGCTTGTTCTAGGTATCTCATATAAGTAGAATCATAACATATTTGTTCTTTTGTGTCTGACATTTCACTTTGCATAATGTTTTTAAGGTTCATCCATCTTGTTGCATACATCAATTTCATTCCTTTTTAAGGCTGAATGATATTCCATTGTACATATGTACCATGTTTTGTTTATCCATTCATCCGTCCATGGACATTTAGGTTGGTTCCACATTTTTGCTATAATGCTGCTATGGACACTGTTGTATAAATATCTATTTGCGTCCTTGTTTTTACCTGGTTTTAATTCTCTTGGGTACGTACCTAGAAGTGGAATTTTCCTTTTTTTTCTCTCTCTCTGTGTTTTTCAAATAACCAGATTATCTACAGTACATATTAGTCATTCCCAGTCCAAGTTCTCTAAATCCTCAAGATTTAGATGTTCTCAAGAGGGAACATCTAAAAACTACATATCTGGATTACATTATCCTAGCTTCCTGTAGAAACCAGGCTTAAGAAGCCTCCTGTCGTTTTGTGTCTACATGAGACATCCATTTGTAGACAATTTCTATACATTTCATAAAACTGGCTAAAAAGCATGGACCAGCATTTATATAAAATCCATGTCAATTCTTTTTCCTAAAAATGCCAGGAAAGAAAATTTTTCATAAAAAGCCAGGAAGAGTTGGCTCTTCAGATGAACCTGTATGTTCTTGTATGTTCCTTTTATCAATTAAGGCTATGCATCACAAGGTATTTGTTTCCTGGCCTTCTGGGAAACTCACAGATAAAATGTCACATTTGGAAAATTATCCCATTTCAAAAGGCCTGCTGCATCTATTTCTGCCTTCTGATTTGCAACCTCACTTTAAAACGTTAAACTCTGTTTTTAAAAAGTGTTTATAACCATATCTGCTAATTGAGCTATACTGTAAGCAATTCAGGTACTGAGCAATGAGCAATCACATAGTTCTCAATTCTCCGAAACGATCTAGAGCCTATATATATATATATATATATATATATATATATATATATATACACACATACACATAAAATATGTAAAAAACCAAAATCTCAATTTTTGCTTGCAAAAGGAGCAAGAGACGTGGTTAAATTCAGGGCCAAGATATCCGGAGAGAGAGAGGAGGGGAAAGGTAGGCAGTGGGAGAGTTACCTGGGGGAGGCTGGCAAGCTCTCTTCTGCAAGGTTGCACAGGGTAGTACTCGTTTTACAAAGCCCCTTGGCCTTGAAGGCCCAGAAACCTGCTGTTAGTCAGTACAAGGAGATTGTCCATTTATCTGGGCCAATCTCATCTCAACAAAGCTCCCAGAGTAATGTATGCAACCAGGATTCCAGTTAACTTAGAGAATTGAAACTGCCTCTGAAACACATCTGTCCATGTGACTCGCTCATTCATGTCCAAAGGCTTCTAGGTCATTGGCCCATCCATCCTTTTCTGTTGCCAGGTCCCGCTGCTCCTCCTTTGTGCCTCTGTTGTCAACGGTGAGTTTCTTTACCTTCAATTCTTATTTTCCAGAGCTGCTAATCCAAAACTCTATCACTTGAAGCCCACTTTAAGTGCCCCCTCCTCTTCAAACTTCCATGGAAGCTTCAACTACAAAATAACCTCGTACTCAGAACTGTAAGAGCACATTGTTCCTTTCATACTCCTTTTCATTTTATTTTTAAATTATAGTTATTTGTGTACATGACAGGAAGCCTGAAGACCATTTCTGTGGTTTATGTTTGAAACAAAGGTGAGCAAAACGGGGGCCTGATACAGGTTACAGCTGTCAAATATTCGCTGCACCAGTGAAAGACTTGGTAGTCTTGGGTGGGTCTCAGCTACAGCCTCCCCATCTGTCCTACAGGACGGTTCTTTTCCTTTTACCCAACTGCGAATTCTCTTGAGGGTAAGTGTGAGTCAGCTTCGCTCTCCACTGTGTATCCAGGGCCGGCATAGGGTCCAGCATATAGCAGGTGCGCAGTAAATGTTTGCTGAAAGAGTAAATTAACAAGGGAATAAGCGATTGAACGAATGAATGAATGAATGAACTCCGCCCTTTCTTCCACCCGTGCGTCGCTCCGCAGGGAATTAGCAAACTGGCGGGAGCCAGCCCAGATTCGGAGGATTCGCAGGATTGGCGGCGCTGGACCAGCGTCCGCGGTGGGGCGGGGCCTCCAGGGAGTCCCGCCCACGTAGGGGGCGGAGAGTCTCGGGAGCTCCGCCCACTCGGAGGCGGGGCCTGCAGCGCGCGGGAAGCGGCGCGCGCGGCGGCGGGAGCTGGCGGCTCCGGGGGCTGAGCGCGTCCCTGCAGGTACGGCTTCCCCCGCGCTGACTCCCGTTTCCCGGCCGGACCCGGGGGGCGAGAGGCTCTCGCCGAGGGCCGGTTGCGAGGAAGGACCCAGGATAGCTCCCGAGAAGCGCGCGGCCGGCCTCCTCCCAGCCAGGTCCGGTCCCGGCTTCCCGGGCCTAGCGCCGCGTCCCGAACGGCGGGAAGGGAGCTTCCCCCCTCGCCCCTGGCCTCGCTCGGCTCCCCGGGCGGCACCCTCCCCTGGGCGGCCTCCTCCCCCGAGCAGCCCCCTCCCCGGGAGAGGCCCCTCCTCCCAGGCGGCCCGCCCCGGGCGCCGCGGCCTCGCCCCCCCAGCCTGCATTAAGTGGGGGCGGGCGCGCGGCCTGGCCCGACCCGGTGCCCTGCTTTCCTCTGCCCGGGTGGTCCCATTTTGCTTTTCCGGACGTAGCAGGAGAATACGCCGAACAGCCACGACTCGGCGAACCATTTTAGGTGGCAATTGCGAGGGGTTAATTGGTCAGAGGTCAACAGTGACATCCTCTCCCGGTGCAGCGTGCGTTTTTAATGGTTAGCAGAGTTCCTGACCCATACCAAGCGCTCAGTACATCTTTCCTGCTAAAATACTCAACCTCATTACAACGATTTTCAGCTTTCCTCTGTCTTTGGAGAAAGAACCGTCCCCGAGGAACTGTGTTCTGCCCCTCGAAGACTCAAGAGGATGAAAGTCATCACTTGTGAGATCGCCTGGCACAACAAGGAGCCGGTGTACAGCCTGGACTTCCAGCACGGAGCCGCCAGCAGGATCCACAGGCTGGCCTCTGCGGGGGTGGACACCGCTGTCAGGGTAAACGGGGCGGAGGCAAAAGGGCCCGGGGAGGCAGTATTGAAGCGGCTTTCTCCCCTCTTCTGTTTATAACGAATGTCAACAAACACAAACTACTTAGCTCTCTAGCCGAGAGGGCTAAATTCTCAGGGTCTTGGATCAGCTATGAAAGCCAAAGAGAGCAGCTTTCTTCCTGGAGTCCTGTCACCTAGATTGATGTCTCTGAACGCTCATTATTTTAGAACCCTGAGCCAGTTTCCTCTTGGGGAACAGTTGGCACTAGAAGGAGGCGGGAGGCAACGGGACTGTAGGTTTATGTTTCAGTTAAGAGTTCCTTCATCTTACATTTCAAAAGAAAAAGTAAATTTTCTTTCTGAAAGTCAGCGTGATGTTGTTTTCATAGGTACAGTATGGTGCATGGTCACTGTACATTTCTCTGAATGAATGTTTTCGTGTCAGCAGATCTGGAAAGTAGAAAAAGGACCAGATGGAAAGGCCATTGTTGAATTTTTGTCCAATCTTGCTCGCCATACCAAAGCTGTCAATGTCGTGCGTTTTTCTCCAAATGGGGAAATGTTGGCATCCGGAGGGGATGGTGAGTATTGTACTTCAAGATTGTTTAGAAACCAGATACCCATGTGTCTCGTACTGAAGAGTGAGATTTGGGTGAGGTGTACTTTATTATTTTAGAGGTTGCTTGACCCTCGCAATCTGTCATTTAGATAGTTTAGTAAAATAGTGTTGTGGGGAGTGTGAAGGGGTGGAGGACTCAAGCTTAAACTGAGAAGACCTGTTTGAAAATGGCCCTTTGGCCAACAGCACCCACTGGTAGATGCTCACCATTCTAAGCCCCGGGGCAACTGTACTGGCCTTGTTTGGCTGTTAGTTTAGTATCTGTAAGTGATCACAGTCCGTTTTTTTTGTTTTTGTTTATTTGGCTGTGCTGTGCAGGTTCTTAGTTCCCTGACCAGGGATGGAACCCGTGCCCCCTGCAGTGGAGGCGGGAGTCCTAACCACTGGACCACCAGGGAATTCCCTTTCTGCTTGTGCTTAAATAGCATAAAACTATACAGAAAAAGTAAATCCTTTTATCATGCTCTGAAACTAGAATAGTCTAGAAGTCAGAATAAAAAGAAAGCAGAAATCTCAGATGTTTGCAGCAGGAAGAGAAGAACCTGGTTGAACTCAGTGTCCTGATGTGCAGCGTGTGCACGGGGGAGAGGCGGGGAGTGGGAGCTGCACGGGCTGGAGGGGTGGGAGGCCGGCAGGCGTCCTCTGTGGGGCTGCACAGGGCAGCGCAGGGCCTTTGGCCCCGAAGGCCTGGAAACCCGCTGTTAGTCATTCAGCATGTGGAGACTGTCTGTCTGTCAGGGCCAGTCCTGGCCAAGCTCCTGGGATTGCGGTTAATTTACAGAGAGAACGAGTGTATCTGTCCATACAACCTGCTCCTTCACTCTCCTCTTTCGGGCATTCCTTGAAGGGAAGCCGAGTCGTGGGCAGAAGGTTACGTGGTGAGTGGGAAGTTAGAGGATTCAGGCAATTGATGACATGGCGCCAAGGTATCTGATGCGTCCATGGTATTAACAGCTGACACATAGATGGGCTTACCACGCGCCAGGCATCGTGTGGTAAGTGCTTTGTGCGTTTACCTTATTTAGTCCTCACAGTAGCCTGTGAGCTCGGCATGCTGGTATTATCCTCATTGTACGGGTGAGGAGACTGAGGCATCACAGTGGCGAGTGATGTGCTGTGGGTTACACAGCTGGGAATGATTTGCCAGCCCTGATGTCGGTGCCTCTCTTGTTTTTCCCCTGTTCAGCCACTTACAGGTTATGCCTCTGGGTTTATTAATGTAGTCAGTCACTTTGAAGTAGTGTTTTGCTGACTTGGGGACCCTTCTGTTTAAGGTGACCTGTATAGCTCTGAGTTTGATTTTGAAGTTTTTGTTCAGAAGGCAAACTTGCTTTTCCTGCCCAGATTCTTAGAAGTAAATCCTCGTGGCCATAGTGTCTATTGAACAATGTAGATCTTGTTTAATACCCTGAAAATCCGAAAGTGAAGGAACTGTGCAGTAAAGCAAGGCTCGTCTTTAATTGACTCGCTGCACAGATGCTGTCATTCTGCTGTGGAAGGTGAATGATAACAAGGAACCGGAACAAATCGCTTTTCAGGATGAGGATGAGGCTCACCTGAACAAGGAGAACTGGACTGTCGTAAAAACCCTGAGGTAACCTCGGAGAGACCTGGCAGTGATTTCTCTTTATGACTCAAATACATTAAGCCGATACGCATTTTTAAAAAAATTTTATTTATTTGTTGGCTGTGTTGGGTCTTCGTTGCTGCACACGGGCTTTCTCTAGATGTGGCGAGCGGGGGCTACTCTTAGTTGTGGTGCATGGGCTTCTCATTGCGGTGGCTTCTCTTGTTGCAGAGCATGGGCTCTAGGTGCGTGGGCTTCAGTAGTTGCAGCACACGAGCTCAATAGTTGTGGTGTATGGGCTTAGTTGCTCCGTGGCATATGGAATCTTCCTGGAGCAGGGATCGAACCCGTGTCCCCTTCATTGGCAGGCGGATTCTTAACCACTGCGCCACCTAGGAAGTCCAAGCCAATATGCAGTTTGACTTTTATATCTCACTTAAAACTTTTATTTGTGCAAGACAAGTAATATGGGAATAGTTTAAAAGATAAAAATATGATTCAAACAGATTTTCCTAGTTTCTGTTATAAAATTTTCCTTAGTAAACTTGAACCAATTTTAAAGATACAGATAACCTTAAAGGTAGTCGTTTATAGCTATAGCTAATATATATAGCTCCAGTGGAAATTCCTAAAATCCCACCATAATGTATGGGCCCTGAGTTTGCCTTTAAGTTTTTGACTTTTTTTCCTCTCCTCCGGCCAAAAATGCTTTTTCTCCTCTTTTTCCTTTTTGGATTCTAGGGGCCACTTAGAAGATGTGTATGATATTTGCTGGGCAACCGATGGGAATTTAATGGCTTCTGCCTCTGTGGATAACACGGCCATCATATGGGATGTCAGTAAAGGTAGCTGATCCGTTTTTGTTATTATCAGGGGGAAGAAATATTCTGAGTGTCTAAGAAGCCAAACCTTTGAAGGCTTCAGAAGAGTTTCTTTACTGAACTGAAACAGGTGTTTGGCTTGATGGATTAGGGGTTAGCCCCGTATGCCCTGGGCCCAGTCACAATGTATGAGGCTTAGCAGTGGTGTCATGAGTTGCTGGTGCCAAAGCAGGGCAGATCCCACACACCTGGGGATGCAGATGGGAGTGGGTGGGAGGTGAGGAGGTCGGGAGAGTGAGTGATGGGGTGCAGGCCACTCCCCAGAGAAGAGGGTTTTGGGGGCTTTGTTTTTGTTTTTTTCCCGGCCGTGCTGTGCGGCAAGTAGGATCTTAGTTCCCCTACCAGAGATCAAACCCACGCCCCTTGCAGTGGACGCACGGGCTCGTAACCACTGAACCGCCGGGGAAGCCCTCGGGTTTTGTTTTTTTAAAACTGGCAGAGGCTTCCTAACCCCCTCCTCTTTTTATCTGGGTAATCTTTGTGTGCTGCTCGTTTTCTCAGTGTTTCCCGCGAAGCCCCTTTCCTATCCCTGTTTGCACTGCTCTGGGACAGGCCCTCATCTCTCACCTGGTCTGCTGTCACCTCCTAACTAAGGACACTGTCTGTGCTCTCCTCACCCCCCAGTTTCATCTTTATGATGCAGGTCACCTCCCAGCTCAGCATCGCCCTGAGCCACACCGCGACCCCCAGAACCTTTATCTCACACACGAGAGTCTCACACACTCCAGCAGTCTCAGCTCCTTGTCCTGCTCTGGGGGCCCAAGCTGACTTTCACCCCATGGATTTGCTCAGAATGCCTCCTGCTCCCCTCGTCGGCCCCCTGCGTCCTGCCTGACCTGGAGAACCGAACTCCAAGCTCACTCCTTCTCGACCCTCACCCCTGCTTTGTTAGCTGCCCGCTTCCTCCGCATCGTGTCGCAGTGCCCATGCCTGGTGGTGGGTGTGTCCCACCTCCCCTCACGCCCCCCCCACCATGAGCTGTGAGCTCCCTGGGAGGATGGGCTGTGTGAAGTCATCTTTGGTCCCCAGAGCCTGATGTGGAGTTTGGTACAGAGTCTCCATTACCAACTGCTGAATGATGGGATGGCATAAAGGAATAATACTTAATTTGTAGTTTATACCATCTGTGCACTAGTGGGTTTTGGTGATGCTGTTATGTGCTTTATTCGTAGGACAAAAGCTCTCAATATTTAATGAACATAAAAGTTATGTACAAGGAGTAACCTGGGATCCTTTGGGTCAATATGTTGCTACCCTGAGCTGTGACAGGTAAGTTAGTATTTGGCAAGTTTTTTTAATCTCTGCTTACTTGAAGTTTTCTTCAGAGATATTTTTATTATAGCTTAACCAATGTAAACCACAGTCTAACTTTGATTCTTTTGTTTCTAAATTTTGTTTCACATAAAGCGTTTTGTTTAATTGTTATTCTTACAATATAATAAAAAATTGGAAACTAATTAGGACAAGAGCCTTACACGAATTTCGCACTTAATAAATATTGAGTGGGTGAATCAATGCAGAAATAGCTTTGAATTAAATTTGAATTTCATGGGCAACTTTCCTTTTTTTTAATTAAATTAATTATTTTTTGGCTGTGTTGGATCTTCGTTGCTATGCGTGGGCTTTCTCTAGTTGTGGTGAGCAGGGGCTACTCTTCTTTGCAGTATTCGGGCTTCTCAGTGTGGTGGCTTCTCTTGTTTGGAGCATGGGCTCTAGGCACGTGGGCTCAGTAGTTGTGGCACAAGGGCTTAGTTGCTCCGCAGCATGTGGGATCTTCCTGGACCAGGGATTGAACTCGTTTCCCCTGCATTGGCAGGTGGACTCTTAACCACTGTGCCACCAGGGAAGTCCCTATCCAGCTACTTTTTGACTATAACAAGCTGAATTTCAGATGGCACTGGAGCGAAAGCACTAAGGAAGAGTTAGTGTTTATTTTTTGTAGAATTTCCTGTAACATTCCAAATGTCATTTATTTTCTGGTACATGTGACCTTAGTTCCCTGACCAGGGATCGAACCCCTGCCCCCTGCAGTGGAAGTGCAGAGTCCTAACCACTGAACCGCCAGGGAAGCCCCCGGTGTATGTGTTTTACTCAGGCAGTCAGGAGTGAAACAATCGGGTTAGCTCAGGGAACAATATAAATTACCAACAACCAGTATACCTGCTGGTGTTTTCCTTACTCTTGCACATCCCTGACACTGAGACCGGTCCACACAAAATAAACTTCATGGCAGTCACACAGGTGGCCGCTGGGCCAGATGTCCAAGACCTGAAAAATAAGGCCAGGCTTCAACGTTCATCTCCCTTGACAAGTTGAAACATTCAATAAAGAATGAGATGATGACATATTTCCTCACTTCGTTAGTGATATCCTTTTGGTTGTTAATATCTGCCTCTGCCACTCCCTTAAGTGTGAAGGTCATTGTTTGAAAGTTGTTGAAGCAATCTTCAGTTCTGGTAATAGGTTGTTTCTGTGTGAAACATCCATTTACTAGAAGAGATAAACCAGCCTTTTCTTCTTTATTTAGGATCCTGAGGGTGTACAGCACACAGAAGAAGCGTGTGGCTTTTAATGTCTCAAAGATGCTGTCTGGAGTAGGGGCTGAAGGAGAGGTATAAAACATTCTGACATTCCTTCTTGGCAGTACTTTAAGAAGTCGTGAACTCCGCTGTATCTCCTGCTAAACCCCTGGTCTCCAGGACCCCACACCTGAACTATTGATACAGTATGACTTCCTCTGGGACTGCCAGGTGTCAGTGTGGTGGGCTGGGCTGGCCTGTGTGGACGTGGGGATATCTGGGGGCCGGGTGAGAGTTGATGGTGGAGGATAGTGTTTCCAACCCTGGCTGCACTGTGGAGTCACCTGGGAAGCGTGTGAAAATATGGGTGCCTGGGTCCCACCCCCAGAGGTGTAATTCACTTGGCTTGAGGAAGACAGGGCCCCCGGGGTCTGAGGTTCAGTGAAGGTCGAGAACCGCTGACCTGGAGGATCCCGGCACTAGGCAACAGGAAGCCAGGTGGGTCCAGCAGCGGGCAGTGTACCTTCTTGGCAGGTGGAGGGGAGCTCTGGCAGCAAACAGCAGAGTCCCAGCCACGGGCTGGGACTCGGGAATGGGAAGGATTTTGATCTTTGAAAGAGCTGGCGAATGAAGATAGCGCTCTAGTCCTAGAGGGATCAGACTACTGAGTACTGAGGCAGGCTCATAGGTGAAAGGGAGCAAGCTGGTTACCGGAACAAAGCAGAGATGAGGTGCAAATCCAGTCCTGGGGCAGTGGTGTAAGGGAGCATGGGCTGTGAGCTGGCTGGCGCTGAGTGGTCACACACGTAGCTAGGAGACGCGTGCCTGGTTCCTTGGGGTCTTGAGGATTAAGTCCCACCCCACCCCTTTTTTTTTAACTTTTTATTTTGTATTGGAGTATAGTTAACAATGTTGTGTTAGTTTCAGGCATACAGCAAAGTGATTCAGTTATACATATACATGTATCTATTCTTTTTCAACTTCTATATTTATAAAGTATCAGTGCATGGTAGCAAAAACATTTCCACACAGGTGTTCAAGAAATGTTGTTTGAGGGGCTTCCGTGGTGGCACAGTGGTTAAGGATCTGCCTGCCAATGCAGGGGACACGGGTTTGAGCCCTGGTCTGGGAAGATCCCACATGCCGCGGAGCAACTAAGCCCATGCGCCACAACTACTAATCCTGTACTCTAGAGCCCACGAGCCACAGCTACTGAGCCCACGTGCCACAACTACTGAAGCCCATGTGCCTAGAGCCCATGCTCCACAACAAGAGAAGCCACTGCGATGAGAAGCCCTTGCACCACAACTAGAGAAAGCCTGTGTGCAACAACAAAGACCCAATGCAGCCAAAAATAAATAAATTAATTTAAAAAAAAAGAAAAAGAAATGTTGTTTGAAATGGTGATAGGATTATCAGTTTAGTAATCGACTATTTTCTTTTTGAAAGGGATTTATTCAGTTGGAGATTGTAAATATATACATACAGATAGCAAGCAAAGGGCTCCTGGTCACCCTCCTGCCTTTTCCCAGTCTCATTCCCCAGACAAACCAGTGCTGATGGTGTGGTGTGCTCTTATAGAGGGTTATTTGTTTAATAATTGTATGTTTACTTATTTATCTGTTTTTGGCTCTGTTGGATCTTTGTTACTGTGCGCGGACTTTCTATAGTTGCGGCGAGCAGGGGCTACTCTGTTGTGATGCATGGGCTTCTCAGTGCGGTGGCTTCTCTTGTTGCGGAGCACAGGCTTTAGGCGCTCGGGCTTCAGTAGTTGCAGCACGCAGGCTCAGTAGTTGTGCCTCACAGGCTTAATTGCTCCACGGCATGTGGGATCTTCCCGAACCAGAGATCAAACCCATGTCCCCTGCATTGGCGGATTCTTAACCACAGTGCCACCAGGGAAGTCCCATATTTAATAGCTGTAGAACCACACAGACATGTAGACACACACACACACAAATAAGTAGACTCACATACACATGCGTGCACATGCGCGCGTGCGCGCGCGCGCGCACACACACACACACACACACACACACACACACACACACACACAGCTTTCCTTACCAAAAATGGGTGATCAGTCCATGAGTGATTGCCCTTGCAGTCTTGTGTGGTGATTTGATTGGTAATGTATTTCAGTTTCACTGATTATTATGTCAGTAATAAATGACAGCGTGGAAAGAAAAAAAAACAGATGTCGACAAGCCTTTATTGTGACTGTGAAGATGTGGAATAACGTTTGAACTCTGTGCCGCAGGCGAGGAGTTACCGGATGTTCCATGACGACAGCATGAAGTCGTTCTTCCGTCGGCTCAGCTTCACCCCTGATGGGTCTTTGCTCCTCACACCAGGTGTGTCAGCAAAGCTTTGATTCAAGGGCACGAGGGCAGCAGAGGTGGTGTCTGTGCTCCTGATTCCGTGATGCTCTTTGCAGCTCAGGGAATTCTGATGAAAGCAGTGGTCCCCAACGGGTCCACACATTGGGACCCTCGAGGGAGCTTCAGAAAGTGCTGGTACCTGGGTCCCACTCACAGAGATTGCGTTTTCATTGGTGTGGAGTGTGTGGTCTGGGTTTTGGAATTTTAAAACGATTTCCAGTGATTTTAACATGCAGACAAGTTTGGGAGCCACTAGACTAGAGTGATAAACATATTCTCTTTGACAAATTCAACTTAAAATTTTGATGAATGCCTTTTCCCTAGACATGTATCTGGAGATCATCGTTCTAAAACTAATGATAAAGTGCCTTTATTGTTTTTATTCTCAATAATGAAGCAGCCTGTCGTGACAGAGTCTAGACATGGACAGGTCCGGTTGGAGCAACATGTGGGAGTGTAGTGGTCAGCTCTGAATTGGCAGGGACACGTCAGGATCATTGTCTGCAGGAGGGTGAGAGGTTGAGTCCCGCAGGATCAGCCGGGGCAGTGCTGTTGCCAGCATGGCCTCAGAGGAGACTGTCCCCTGCTCTCCATGGCTCAGGTACCATCCCGTGTACAATTCCATGACAGGACCCCCGGGCTGGGCCAAATGGGAGGGCACAGGTCAGGTTTGCCACTAAGTGTTCCAGCCAGGCTGGGCAGGGGAGGCCCCAAGAGTGTGTGAATCATACACACGTGTGTGGGTTAGGCTTTAAGAGGACATTGGGGAACATGTGGGAACGAGATTGGCTTGCGGAGGGGGCAGGGGGGTCCCAGGACCAAGAATAAGTAGTTGCTTAAGGATACTGAAAGTGATTTACTACACTCAGTAGTGAATGCTTTCCTAAATGGCAGCGCTAAAAATATTTTCAGTTAAAATCAGGTACCAGACGGGTATCTGCTGTCACCATTATTATTCTTGGTGGCATTAATAAATGCAGGGAATGAAATTACAGAGACTGGAAAAGAAGAGATAAAACTTTGTGATAGGATTGTGTTTCTAGAAAATCCAAGAGATTAAAAAAAATTAAAAAAAGAATTTGATAAGATGGCTAGACATTGTCAAATACATAAAATTTGTATCTTCTACACTAGAATTAGTGCTTAGGAATGTGCGAAGGACGATTATTCCATTCATAATAGTGCAAAACCCAAAAAACATGGGACTACACAGGAAAAAATTTAATTAGAAGGTTTTATTGATGGTTATAAAACAAGTTCTGAACAAATGGGCAGATATTTCCTGTTCTAAAAATTGACATACTAATTGATTTCCAGTTAGATCCCATTCAAGGTTTTGTTTTGTTTTTTGTTTTGTTTTGTTTTGTTTTAATTGGATGACATCTCAGATTTGTTTAGGAGAATAAATGCAAAGAATAGTTAAAAAAAAGTATAAAGAATAATAATACTTGAGCAGGCATTTGCCTAAATGTCAGAGATTCTATAGTGCTGTTATCAAATCAGCATGGCATTGGTACAGGAGTAAACATATATGTTAGTGGGCTAGAACAGAGAATCCAGAAGTAAGTAGATCCTGGGATAAAAGGAATTTAACAGGTGACCTGAGTGGTATTTCAGTAGGAAGAGTGGATTACTGAGTGAGTGGTGCAGGAATGTCTAGCTGTCTGGGAGAAAGTTAAATTGGACTCCTAGCTTATATATAAAAATAAATCTCAGGTGAACTCAGTACTTAAATATAAAAGGTGCAAATGTAAAACTCTTGCAGGAAAGTCTAGGAGGACATTCTAGGACTGAGGAAGACTAAACTAAGGCTGGAAACCCAGAAGCTCTTAAGTGATAGACCTACTTTGCTGTATTTGAATGTAGAGCTTTTGTTTGGGAAAAGATGCAGTAAGAAAACTCAGTAGTCACATGATGAAACTGGGAAATTATGTTTATGGCACAGAAAAGAGAGTGCTCACAGACATCATATACAATGGCTCTTCCAAATTGGCAAGAAGGACAAAAAACAGAAGAAAAATCCAGAGGAGAAAAATGAGAGAAAGGTACAAAAAGGCAGTTTGTAGAAGAGCAAATGTACATGCACATCGGCACATACAGGAAAATGTTTGGAAACCCAACAACAGTCGGGGAACTACAAGTTAACGCGATGTCAGTTAGGTATCTCTCTATTAATTTCAGACTGAAAAAAAGCGAATATCTCTTGCTGGTGGGCATGTGTGCGGTATTGCCGGAGGGCGTGTGGGTTGTTAGAGCCTTTTTGGAAAGCAGTGTGGTAACCGTTAGATGCACGTACTCTCTCCTCAGCCAATCTGCTGAATCATCTGAGGTTCACTTCCTTAAGAAATGAAAACATAGTCCATAAGAGTATACATCTAAGGAGTTTATTGCAAGCATGGTTTGTAGTTGTTAAAAAACAAACAGAGGATGAGTGATTGAATTACGGTGTTTTCATACCAGCGCATCATAGGCAGCTGCTAGAGGAAGGCTGCATTAGTGCCACGCGGGTTAACTGTCATGAGTAATCCACTGAGAAAAGCAAAAGGAGCAAAAGTATAAATAATACCCCATTTTGTAAAACATCTTAAAAAACCCACCATATGAATATACGTGCAGTTGAGTTATAACTGGTTGTAACAATTATGTCCGCGTGGAGGAAATACAGAAATTAATCTAATGATTTGTTAAAATGGATTACTTGGGGATGGAAGGATGGGGTGAGGTAGGGATAGGGTCAGAAGACTGCTGGCTCTGTCTGCTGCCCTCGCCGGCGGGTATGGAATGGTCACGTGGAAGATTGTGTGTGTGTGTGTGTGTGGAGGGGGGAAATGTTAACATAAAACAGGGAGGTGTTCCCGAGAGCAACTGTGTGTGACGGTCATTCTCTGACAGGGTCTGACCTGGTTGTGAGTACGGCCTGGGGTGAGTGTGGAAGAGCTCTCAGATGTGGGCCACTCCCCTGGGCAAAGGCAGCTTGTGCAGGGGCCGGAGACGTCAGCAGAGAGCTGTTCTCCTGGCAGCCTCTGGGCTCCATCAGGCAAATGGGAAAAGGCCCGAGTCTCAGGCTTTGGCTGGCAGCTGAGGTCAGAATCCAGGGAGCAGAGAGCCAGGGGTCTAGTCACAGTGCTTCACCAGCAGGAATTGGCTGGGTTCCCAGGCAAAGTCCGCTGGGGCTGGGGCTCCCTGCTTTACGTTCTTCCCGCCCAGGCCTGGAAGGGGCTCCGAGGCAGCGGAGCCCCTGAGGGGAGGTGACACTCAGGGGAGGTGACAGGTGGGTAGATCCAGAGTAAGGGCTGAGCCCAGACAGGGGCGGAATATTCGCATTTGTCCTCAGTCACAAAAACACTGTCCAGGGAATAATCTTCCAGGGAAAGTCTTTTACAAACCAGAGCTGATGCTCTTTGCTGGTAAACAGTTTAATAACACGTGGCCTTGCCTTCCTCTCCTGCTTCCCCAGCTGGATGTGTGGAATCCGGTGAAAATGTAACGAATACAACGTATGTTTTCTCCAGGAAAAATCTTAAAAGGTATGCAAGTTGAAGAAATATTCGAAATGTTCCCCCTTCCTTTTGCTTTGGTTGAGTGACGGTGCGTTTTGGCAAAACCATGATTCATCTTCCAGGCCCATCGCGCATCTTCCGTGTCCCGGGAAGGCGACGCTCGCTGTCCGCTGCTGCCCTGTCTTCTTTGAGCTGAGGCCGGTGGTGGAAGCAGGTGCGTTAGAGCCGCAAGGGTGTGTCACGTTCTCTGAGGCAAGTCACCAGGGTGGGTGGGGAGAGGTGAGTGTGTGGGTTGGTTCAGTTTAGTCAGTCTCAAGAGCAAAGATTGATGTTATCAAAATGCGTGTCAGATTTTGCATTGTCTAGAATAGAAAAAAACTTCCTTTGCCTCAAGCCACTTTAAAGTAATAAAAATACTAGCTTTGTTTCTCTACTGAAGCAGGTTGAATGTCATTCATTATTAATTTCCTGTGCAGTAAAAACTGTATATGAATTAGATTTTTAACTTTTTTTCCGACAACTGGCTGCTTTTAAGATTTTTTGTCTTTGTCAGTGTTATGCAATCTGATTACGATGTGCCTGTGGCAGTTTTCTTCATGTTTTCTGTGCTTGGGGTCATTGAACTTCTTAGGTCCACAAGTTTATGGTTTTCCTCAAATTTGGGGAACTTACAGTTATTTCTGCAAATATTTTTTCTCTCTTCCCTCCCTCTTCTTCAGGGACTCCAGCTACACATGTATTGGGCTGTTTGAAGTTACCCACGGCTTACTGATGCTGTTTACTTGCTTTTTCCCCTCTCAGGGTTTTATTTTGGATAACCTCTACAGCTGTGTGTTGAGCTCACTAATCTTTTCTTCTGTGTCACCTGCCCTTGGTGCCATGCAGAGTATTTTCTGTCTGTGACAGTGTAGTTTTCATCTCTTAGAGTTCAACTCAGGTCTTCCTTATGTGTCTCTCTGTTACACCTCCCATCTTTCCTCTTGCTTCTTGAACACATAGAATACAGTTTTTATAACAACTCTTGTCATGGCTTTGTGTACAAAGTGTTGGGTTTTTTTTTTTGTTGTTTTTTTGTTTTTCCTCCCCATTGTGGGTCACATTTTTCTGCTTCTTTGCTTGCCTGGTAATTGTTTATTAGATGCCAGACATTGTAGGTTTTACCTTAGAGGATGCCGGATATATTTTCATTCTTACAGATATTCTTGAGCTCTGTTCTGGGATACAGTGAAGTCACTTGGAAACGTTTTGCTTCTTTGAGGTCTTGGTGTCAAGCTTTGTCAGGCTGGATCACAGGGGCATTCAGTCTAGGGCTAATCTCTCCACTACTGAGGCAAAGCCCTGTGAGTGCTCTAATTGATGCTCGTGAAGTGGGAGGTTTTCCACTCTGGCCGGTGGGAACAGATGCTGTTTCTGGCCTGTGAGAGCTTCGGGGTTGGCTCTTTCTTTCCCGCATCCTCAAGCACATGCACTGCTCAGGGCTCAGCCGAAGACTCGAGAGGTCCCTGCAGCTCTGTCTCTGCTCCTCTACCCACACACTCCTGCTGCCTTGGCCTCCAGGGCTCCCAGCACAGGACATCTGCCGTGTGCTGCCTGGATTCCTCCACCTTTGCTGGGCCTGGAAACTCCAGGCAGTAAGTGGAGGTGATTGTAGGGCTCACCTTTCTTGCTTCCTTCCTATCTTTGATGGCCTGATGGACAGTGTCTTAAAAAAACTCATTTCAATATTTTGCCTGGTATTTTAATTGTTTCAGGTGAAGGGTAGGTCAGATCCCTGTTACTCCATGGCCAGATGCAGAAGCTGTTTTTAAGTTTGTCATCCTTTCCCTGAATGACTATGATTAACTTGATGGCATTAAAACATCACTTGAGAAGATGCTTCCACATGACCCTGATTTTTCCTCATCAGGCAGGAAAGTGACTCACACATCTTCTTTTTCTTCTCTTCTTTTTGGACCCCAGGTGCCCATGAGTGTTGAATCATAACACAAAGTCCTCAATGGTTCATGATACATCTCCTTGGTTTTTTATTTATTTATTTATTTATTTACTTACTTATTTATATATATATATATTTTTTTTTTACAATAAACTGCATATATTTAGAGTGTACAATTTGGTATCCCAATCTCCCAATTCATTCCCCCCCCAACCCTCCCGGTTTCCCCACTTGGTGTCCATATGTTTTGTTCTCTACATCTGTGTCTCTGTTTCTGCCTTGCAAACCGATTGATTTGTACCATTTTTCTATAGTCCACATATATGTGTTAATATACAATATTTGTTTTTCTCTTTCTGACTCACTTCACTCTGTATGACAGTCTCTAGGTCCATCCATATCTCTAAAAATGTCCCAGTTGCATTGCTTTTTACAGCTGAGTAATATTCCATTGTATGTATGTACCACATCTTTTTTATCCATTCCTCTGTTGCTGGACATTTAGGTTGTTCCATGTCCTGGCTATTGTAAATAGTGCTGCAATGAACATTGGAGTGCATGTGTCTTTTTGAATTATGGTGTTCTCTGGGTATATGCCCAGTAGTGGGATTGCTGGGTCATATGGTAGTTCTATTCTTAGTTTTGCAAGGAACCTCTGTACTGTTTTCCATAGTGGCTGTATCAATTTACATTCCCACCAACAGTGCAAGAGTGTTCCCTTTTCTCCACACCCTCTCCAGCATTTACTGTTTGTAGATTTTCTGATGATGCCCATTCTAACTGGTGTGAGGTGATACCTCATTGTAGTTTTGATTTGCATTTCTCTAATAATTAGTGATGTTGAGCAGCTTTTCATGTGCCTCTTGGCCATACGTATGTCTTCTCTGGAGAAATGCCTATTTAGGTCTTCTGCCCATTTTTTGATTGGGTTGTTTGTTTTTTTGATATTGAGCTGGATAAACTGTTTATATATTTTGGAGAGTAATCCTTTGTTGATTTGTTTGCAAATATTTTCTCCCATTCTGAGGGTTGTCTTTTCGTCTTGCTTATAGTTTCCTTTGCTGTGCAGAAGCTTGGAAGTTTCATTAGGTCCCACTTGTTTATTTTTGTTTTTATTTCCATCACTCAAGGGGGGGGATCAAAAAAGATCTTGCTGTTATTTACGTCGAAGAGTGTTCTACCTACGTTTTCCTCTAGGAGTTTTATAGTGTCTGGCCTTACATGTAGGTCTTTAATCCATTTGGAGTTGATTTTTGTGTATGGTGTTAGGAAGTGTTCTAATTTCATTCTTTTACATGTAGCCGTCCAGTTTTCCCAGCACCACTTATTGAAGAGGCTGCCTTTTCTCCATTGTATATCCTTGCCTCCTTTGTCATAGATTAGTTGACCATAGTTTATCTCTGGGCTTTCTGTCCTGTTCCATTGATCTATATTTCTGTTTTTGTGCCAGTACCATACTGTCTTGATCACTGTAGCCTTGTAGCATAGCCTGAAGTCAGGAAGCCTGATTTCACCAACTCTGTCTTTCCTTCTCAAGATTGCTTTGGCTATTCAGGGTCTTTTGCATTTCCATACAAATCGTAAAATTTCTTATTCTACTTCTGTGAAAAATGCCATTGGTAATTTGATGGGGATTGCATTGAATCTGTAAATTGCTTTTGGTAATGGAGTCATTTTCACAATGTTGATTCTTCCAATCCAAGAACATGGTATGTCCCTCCATCTGTTTGTGTCTTCTTTGATTTCTTTCACTGGTGTCTTATAGTTTTCTGAGTACAGGTCTTTTACCTCCTTGGTTAGGTTTATTCCTAGGTATTTGATTCTTTTTGTTGCAATGGTGAATGGGATTGTTTCCTTAATTTCTCTTTCTGATCTTTCACTGTTAGTGTATAGAAATGCAAGAGATTTCTGTGTGTGAATTTTGTATCCTACAACTTTACCAAATTCATTGATTAGCTCAAGTAGTTTTCTGGTGGCATCTTTAGGATTTTCTATGTATAGTATCATGTCATCTGCGAACAGTGACAGCTTGACTTCTTTTCCAATTTGGATTCCTTTTATTTCTTTTTCTTCTCTGATTGCTGTGGCAAGGACTTCCAAAACTATGCTGAATAGTAGTGGCGAGAGTGGACATCCTTGTCTTGTTCCTGATCTTAGAGGGAATGCTTGCAGTTTTTCACCATTGAGAATGATGTTTGTTGTGGGTTTGTCCTATATGGCCTTTATTATGTTGAGGTAGGTTCCCTCTATGCCCACCTTCTGGAGAGTTTTTATCATAAATCGGTGTTGAATTGTGTCAAAAGCTTTTCCTGCATCTATTGAGATGATCATGTGGTTTTTATCCTTCAGTTTGTTAATGTGGTGTATCACATTGATTGATTTGTGTATATTGAAGAATCCTTGCATTCCAGGGATAAACCCCACTTGATCATGGTGTATGATCCCTTTAATGTGTTGTTGGATTCTGTTGGCTAGTATTTTGTTGAGGATTTTTTGCATTGAAATTCATCAGTGATATTGGTCTGTAGTTTTCTTTTTTTGTAGTATCTTTGTCTGGTTTTGGTATCAGGGTGATGGTGGCTTCATAAAATGAGTTTGGGAGTGTTCCTTCCTCTGCAATTTTTTGGAAGAGCTTGAGAAGGATGGTTGTTAGCTCTTCTCTAAAAATGTTTGATAAAATTCACCTGTGAATCCATCTGGTCCTGGACTTTTGTTTGTTGGGAGATTTTTAATCACAGTTTCAACTTCATTACTTGTGATTGGTCTGTTCATATTTTCTATGTCTTCCTGATTCAGTCTTGGAAGGTTATACCTTTGTAAGAATCTGTCCATTTCATCCAGGTTGTCCATTTTATTGGCATATAGTTGCTTGTAGTAATCTCTTATGGTGCTTTTTATTTCTGTGGTGTCTGTTGTAACTTCTCTTGTTTCATTTCTAATTTTATTGATTTGAGTCCTCTCCCTCTTTTTCTTGATGAGTCTTGCTAGAGGTTTATCAATTTTTTTTATCTTCTCAAAGAACCAGCTTTTAGTTTTATTGATTTTTGCTATTGTTTTCTTTGTCTCTATTTCATTTATTTCTGCTCTGATCTTTATGATTTCTCTCCGTCTACTAACTTTGGGTTTTGTTTGCTCTTCTTTCTCTAGCTTCTTTAGGTGTAAGGTTAGATTGTTTATTTGGGATTTTTCTTGTTTCTTGAGGTAGGATTGTATTGCTATAAACTTCCCTCTTAGGACTGCCTTTGCTGCATCCCATAGGTTTTGGATCATTGTGTTTTCATTGTCATTTGTCTCTAGGTATTTTTTGATTTCCTCTTTGAGTTTTTCAGTGATCTCTTGGTTATTTAGTAGCATATTGTTTAGCCTCCATGTGTTTGTGTTTTTTACAGTTTTTTTCCTGTAATTGATTTCTAATCTCATAGCGTTGTGGTCAGAAAAGATGCTTGATATGATTTCAATTTTCTTAAATTTACCAAGGCTTGATTTATGACCCCAAATGTGATCTATCCTGGAGAATGTTCCATATGCACTTGAGAAGAATGTGTAATCTGCTGGTTTTGGATGTAATGTCCTATAGATATCTATTAAATCAAGCTGATTTATTGTGTCATTTAAAGCTTGTGTTTCCTTATTAATTTTCTGTCTGGATGATCTGTCTGTTGGTGTAAGTGGGGTGTTAATGTCCCCCACTATGACTGTGTTACTGTCAATTTCCTCTTTCATAGTTGTTAGCATTTGCCTTATGTATTGAGGTGCTCCTATATTGGGTGCATATATATTTATAATTGTTATCTCTTCTTCTTGGATGGATCCCTTGATCTTTATGTAGTGTCCTTTCTTGTCTCTTGTAACCTTTTTTATTTTAAAGTCTATTTTATCTGATATGAGTATCGCTACTCCAGCTTTCTTTTGATTTCCATTTGCATGGAATATCTTTTTCCATCCCCTCACTTTCAGTCTGTGTGTGTCCCTAGGTCTGAAGTGGGTCTCTTGTAGACAGCATATATATGGGTCTTGTTTTTGTATCCATTCAGCCAGTCTGTGTCTTTTGGTTGGTGCATTTAGTCCATTTACATTCAAGGTAATTTTCAATATGTATGTTCCTATTACCATTTTCTTAATTGTTTTGTTTTTGTTTCTGTAGGTCCTTCTCTTATGTTTCCCGCTTAGATAAGTTCCTTTAGCATTTGTTGTAAGGCTGGTTTGGTGGTGCTGAATTCTCTTAGCTGTTGCTTGTCTGTAAAGGTTTTGATTTCTCTGTCGAATCTGAATGAGATCCTTGCTGGGTAGAGTATTCTTGGTTGTAGGTTCTTCCCTTTCATCACTTTAAATATATCATGCCACTCCCTTCTGGCTTGTAGTGTTTCTGCTGAGAAATCAGCTGTTAACCTGGTGGGAGTTCCCTTGTATGTTATTGGTCGTTTTTCCCTTGTTGATTTTAATAACTTTTCTCTGTCTTTCATTTTTGTCAATTTGACAGCTATATGTCTTGGCGTGTTTCTCCTTGGGTTTATCCTGCCTGGGACTCTCTGTGCTTCCTGGACTTGGGTAGCTATTTCCTTTCCCATGTTAGGGAAGTTTTCAACTAGAATCTCCTCCAGTATTTTCTCAGGTCCTTTCTCTCTCTCTTCTCCTTCTGGGACCCCTATAATGTGAATGTTGGTGCGTTTAACGTTGTCCCAGAGGTCTCTTAGGCTGTCTTCAGTTCTTTTCATTCTTTTTTCTTTATTCTTTTCTACATCAGTGATTATCACCATTCTGTCTTCCAGGTTGTGTATTCGTCCTTCTGCCTCAGTTAATCTGCTATTGGTTCCTTCTAGTGTAGTTTTCATTTCAGTTATTGTGTTGCATATCTCTGTTTGTTTGTTCTTTAATTCTTCTAGGTCTTTGGTAAACTTTTCTTGCAACTTTTTGATTTTTGCATCCAGTCTTTTTTCAAAGTCCTGAATCATCTTCACCATCATTATTCTAAATTCTTTTTCTGGAAGAGTGCCTATCTCCTCTTCATTTAGTTGTTTTTCTGGGGTTTTATCTTGTCCCTTCATCTGGTACAAAGTCTTTTGCCTTTTCATTTTCTCTGTCTTTCTGTGGCTGTGATTTTCAGTTCCACAAGATGAAATACTGCTGATTCGGCTTGATTCTGCTGTCTGCCCTCTTGTGGAGGAAGCTGTCTAGGAGGCTCATGGGTGCTTCCTGATGGGAGGGACTGATGGTGGGTTGGGCTGGGTGGGTGGAGCTCAGTAAAACTTTAATCTGATTTGGTGGGTGGAACTCAGTGACACTTTAATCTGCTTGTCTGCCAATGGGTGGGGCTGTGTTCCCACCCTGGTGGTCGTTTGGCCTGAGGCGACCCAGCACTGGAGCTTATAGGCTCTTTGGTGGAGCTAATGGTGGACTCTGGAAGGGCTCACGCCCATGAGCACTTCTCAGAACCCCTGCTGCCAGTGTCCCTGTCCCCTCGGTGAGCCATAGCTGCCCCCCACCTCTGCAGGCAACTCTCCAACACCAGCAGGTAGGTCTGGTTCAGTCTCCTATGGGGTCACTACTCCTTCCCCCTGGGTCCTGGTGAGCACACTTTTTTGTGTGCCCTCCAAGAGTAGAGTCTCCGTTTCCCCCAGTCCTGTGGAGGTCCTATAATCAAATCCCGCTGGCTTTCAAAGTCTGATTCTCTGGGGATTCCTCCTCCCGTTGCTGGACCCCCAGGTTAGGAAGCCTGACGTGGGGCTCAGAACCCTCATGACTTATGCGGTATAACTGTTCTCCAGCTTGTGAGTCACCCACCCAGCATTTATGGGATTTGATTGTAAGGTGATTGTGCCCCTCCTACCATCTCATTGCAGCTTCTCCTTTGTCTCTGGATGTGGGGTGGTTTTTTTTGGTGAGTTCCAGTGTCTTTCTGTCGATGGTTGTTCAGCAGTTAGTTGTAATTCCGGTGCTCTTGCAAGAGGGAGTGAGCGCACATCTTCCTACTCCGCCATCTTGATTCCTTCCCTCTAGTATAGTCTGATTGGAAAATTTGGGGAGATAAACTAGACATGTTGTTTTGGTTTCTTGCTGTCTTTTATGCCCTTGAACAGTGCCTGCCTGCAGGCAGCACGGGCTTGCCTGTGCTCTTCCACAGTGCAGTGTGCACGCCTGGGACCAGGTGGAGCTGGAACTCAGTGCAGGCTGCAGGCCCAGTTTCGTTCTTCCGTTAAGTCATGTCCTCACATGTACCTCTCTCAACCAGAAAGATGACATTTTGGCCTCCATCTTTAATCTTTGTGTCTCATCTTGTTTGGAACATGTACCTCTTGTTCTGCCATCTTGGGCGCTCTCACACACCTTCCTCTCTTTGGTTCTTATATTCATGCATAAAATAATACAAAAACCTGAATTCTCCTGTAAAGCATTTAGTAAAATGACATCACTTATGTCTGCGGGAAGAGGGCTTTTGGGGGAAATTTTTCTTTGGGACCTTTGCTTTTGCTTGTTTGACTTTCTCTGTCCCCGTTTTCGCCCATCACCAGAGCCAGTCGTGGAGCTGGTGAGCCTGCCCTACCGCCTGGTGTTTGCTGTGGCTTCCGAAGACTCTGTGCTTTTGTACGATACCCAGCAGCTGTTCCCGTTTGGTTACGTGTCTAATATACATTACCACACCCTGAGTGATATTTCCTGGTGAGTGGATGGGGGACAGTGTACATTCCCCTGGAGTAGCCCCTCGGGTCAGGGAGCATTTCACCCTGCAGTTGGCTCTTTTGGCCCCTAGTTACCAGTTTTTTTTTTTAAAGGAATCAACATTAAAAGGAAAGCCGTTTCTAACTTGCTGGGATACTGCTTCCTGTTGTGACTGCAGTGGGTGCTGATGCCAGGCAGATTGCCCCGTGGGGGTTCATCTGAATCTCATAAACTGAAGGGAGGCCCCGTGAGCTCGCAGGTCATCTGGGGACTCCCAGGGCCCTCCGGGAGGAAGCCCACGCCTGGGGGCCCCCGCTGCACAGACATGGAGGGGGTGCCAGCACCGTCTGAGGGGTCACTTTGCCCTCGCCTTTCTGCGTGGGGTCCTCAGCACCCCTGGCCTCCTGATTCCACCTCCACTGCCCGCTCGGACCCCGCCTGGGCCTGGCCACCCACCATCTAGTTCTTGCTCTTCATCACTCTTTATCGTCTTTTAATTTTCTTTTCATCTTGGGGAGAAAAGAAGGTCCTCTCACCTTTATTCTGGTGAATTTGATGACGATGCAGAGATGTTGGGTCCCTGAAAAACTCGCGGTGGGTCGGGAGGGGAAAGGGCGTGAGGGAGGAGCTCACCAAACCCTTTCTCATTGTGTTTTTTCCCTTGACTTTGCCTTCAAACAAAGCTTGTGATTTTGCTTCAACTTCCATTTCCTAACTAGTAACGAGAGCACTCACAGCGGCCCGTAGACTTCGGTAAAGTTTCTCACTTTTTCTTCTGTTTTGGAATGAAGGTCCAGTGACGGGGCCTTCCTGGCCATTTCTTCCACGGATGGCTATTGTTCCTTCGTGACATTCGAGAAGGATGAGCTTGGAACTCCCTTGAAAGAGAAGCCAGCTCTGATTATGGGAACTCCTGATACAGCAAGGAAAGCCAAGAGTCAGACACACCCAGGGGCTTCGCCAGGACCCAGGCTGGGAGAGGGAACTCCCACCAGCAGAGCCCAGGACCCCAGCAGCCCTTCTGCAACACCCCCTCAGGCAAAACAGTCTCCGGCCCCCACGGCGGTCAAGGACACCCCTGCTGCGACCACTCCTGGTGCCAGAGGCTCCCCGGCAGGGCCCTCGGAGGAGAAGACCCCGCAGCCCAGCAGTCAGAATGTGAAAGCCCACCCGTCCCGGAGGGTCACTCTGAACACACTGCAGGCCTGGAGCAAGTCAACACCCCGGTGAGGACTTGGATGGAAAAAGAAGTTGTCCTTGCAGTCAAAAAACAATACAGGCTGAAAGCCCCTTTAATAGGTGAAATCCCACATGGTTGCCAGAGAAACGCTTCCTAACGTCAGATCTGAGATGCCGCTTCCTTGCTTATAGATCTCTGTGGGTCCCATTTCCTCCTTGTTGGGTGAGGTCCTGGCTCCTTATACGGCCGTCGCTGGCTCCAGGGCAGCCTGCCATCCAGCACAGTGACCCCTCGCTCTCCTTCATCCCGTGTGCCTTGCCCTCCAGCCCGACCCTGGATGTGGGGCCCCCAGGACATACTCTGCCCTCGGAGGCCTCTGTGCCTTTTACCCTCCAGGGACGCCCTGGACACCTGCTCCCCTGGGTGACACTAGAGTCCTGAAAGACTCATTTGGATGTCCCTTCAGCCCTTCTCTCTGTCACAACGCATCACATCCGACAGCAGGCATTCGATTTATGCTTCTGTTGCCCTGGTTAGAGTACAAGCCCCCCAGGACAGGAAGTGTGTCCCCATCCTTTACCCATGTTCTGCCCCCCAGAATGGTAACGGGCACTTAGCATAGGTAGGCAATCAGAGGAGCATCTCCTTGAGGTGGTTTTGGCGTGTCCAGCAGACTGGCCTGTGGTGAACAGTACGTCTGGTCTGAACAGCCTCCAGGTGACGCTGTGGCAGTTTTCTCCCCCGTTCACGTCCGTCTGGCTGGTGAATGTGCCCAAGCTCAGAACCGCTCAGCACAGCAGCAGCTGTCCTCCAGGTTTCCTCCCCTTCTCCCTCACCCCCACCGCCCTGCACTGGGAGGTGGCCTGCGGAGGGGGCGCAGCGGGAAGGGGCGGGGTGGTGGCTTTCACACGCTCTGCCCTGTTCGTGTGACTTCATTGACGGATCCACAGTACGGCTTAGGTGTGATGCTGGGTCTTTCTGCAGACTAGCAGTGTTTTTTAAATTTACTTTCAGGTGGGGGAAGGGATTGGGAAGGTGTTCTTTGAGATATTTTTGGTATTAAAGTGTTTTTCCCGTCTTAATTTCTTGTGAGCTTCTTGCAGTTATAATTTTTTAAAAATAGTTATTGAGAATTAAGATTGTGGATTTTAACAAAGAACTGCCTATATTTTAGAGCTTTCCATACTGGAAGCCATGTCTAATAGGCTTATATATGAAGCATCTAGCCAAGTGTTTAGCGTGTCATTGGTAATTAACAACACACGGGTTTTGAAACTTTTAGATGACTGGTTAAGGTTTAAGTTGACTTTATGTGATGGTTTAACTTAGTACATGATTCTTAGTTAGTAAGGGGGCACATTGACATTATATTCAATGCCTTGCATGATATGAGCTGAAAATTTTAAATGTTTCCTTTGAAATTTTGTATCATATACAAAGCATTCCTATGATACTAAATGACCTTTTACTTTTTTTAATCAAGGAGAATAAACTTAATACCCTTAAAGACAGATGCTCCACCGAATTCTCTACCAACCACCATAATTTCCAGCCCTTCCACAGAAGAAATTCAATCAGGTAAGTGATACTGTTACTGGTTTAATATAATTATAGGTAGAATATACCTCTTTTGGAAATGAACACCACCTAGCTTTAAGTCAGTTCTGAGAAAGCAAGGATGCATCTTACCAGGCGTGTCTTGAAACCCACCGGCTGCGTGGGGGTTCTCAGCCGGGAGCCTGCCAAGGCGCTCGCTGCCAGGCAGATGGTGGGTTCGGGAGATGAGCAGCTGGCTCTCAGCCTTGGCACTCTTGGCATTTGCGCAGCTCATTCCTCGCTGTGGGGCTGTGCTGTGGTTGTAGGATGATTAGGGTGGCGGTACCCATCCCTTGCCCCAGCGCGTGACGTTCTCAAATGTCACCAGACACTGCCCACTGTCCCTCGGGAGGCACAGTCACCCTGGGTTGAGAACCACTGGGACAGATCTTCCCCTTGGAGCCATAGAGGACCTGGCCAGACAGTTCAGTTCCTTGTCTGGGCATGCAGTTTCTTTTGTAAACGTCAGCTCTTAACTTAAAGATGTCTTCACTCACCTGTCAACCCTGTGTGTGCTCATGTTTCAGAGACGCCTGGAGACCCTCAGGTCAGCCCTCCAGAGCTGAAGCGGCCCAGACTTAGTGAGCACAAAGAAGGTCCCCAAGGTCTGGACCCTTGATGAGACCTGCCATGTGCCTGAAGGCTGCTAGGTCTGGGGACCCCCGTGTGCCCAGTGCCCGAGGCCGAAGACACCTGAGACCAGTGGCATCAGACGGAGCCTGACGGACACTTGGAAATGGATTCTGTAGCAGAAGATGCACATGGACTGATTTTCTCCAGAAATATGTTGGCTCTTGTATTCAGTACACATTTTTACCTCGGAGATGCGAACATTTTAATAGACTAAAGTCTTTTTTTGGTGAGTTTCTGAGGCTGGAACAGTTCAGCGTTATCTAACGTGAAAGTCAGTAAATCCCCCTTGGAATACTTGTATGAAAGTACGGACAATTTATGGGCAGATTACTTCTACAGCTGGAATTAGGGGAGAGAGTGATTTGAGGAGCTTTATTCTGTTGAAATTGAATGCTTGATGATTAGATCACCTTAGCCTCTAAATAGTCGATTAACTTTTAAAGTTTGTTATGTTTGCTTTCTGATTTTAAAGGTGGTAAAATGCTCATTCTGGAAACTGATAAATGAGTGGAAAAAAACGGGCTGGAGGCGGAAAGCAGCCGTCTCACCACCGGAGAGAACCCTTGTCACTGTTGGCATATTTCCTTAAAATTTATGTTTTTATTAATGTTATTTTATTTTGGGGAGGGGGGGAGAGTTAAGATTTTACTTTAGATACAGTTTGGTATCCAAATAGGTTAACTTCTTAGGTGATTTTTCACAGCAAAAAATATCTTTACTTAGCAGTCTATGCCTCTGCTCTCTCTGGTCCCTGGGATGCTGGCACGGTCCTTTCCCTCTTGGAGGTAGACTTGTGGGCTGAGACGTATGCGGTGCTGTCACCGCAGGAGGCATCACACGTATGGAGTCTCCTCTTGGCGCAGGAGACACTGGGTGACGTGACCGAGAGGTGGCAGCGGGTGGAGCCCTAGGAGCCGGCGCGGCTCCTTCACGTTGAGGGGAGTTTGCAGGTGATGTGGTGGTGCTCGATGCTGTCCCACTGGCACGGGGACCACGAGGCATCTCACAGGTGAGGCTACACCAGGGTCCCTCCCCGTCTGAACTAGATCAGAGGGCGAGTTCAGGACCCGCAGATCCAGGCTCTGGCAGGGAGCCACTGAGGTGGGAAGAACACACTCTCCTCAGCTCAGGTCAGCAGCAAGGCTGAGAGCTGGAAAGAAGCGTCACCGTGTTGCTTAATCCGTGACCTAGTCAACCGGAGAAAGAGTCTGCCTTCTTCTACGTGGGAAAGCGGCAAATGGGATGATTCCCGGTGTGGAGAGCTGGCAGGGGAATCCATGCAGAGTTGTACTGAGGCAGGTGTGGGTCACGTCCAACATGAAGACATTTTAAAGTGTCAGATAGCAGGTGTTTTGACCAGTGGTTCTCAACCTTGAAGTTACCCAAGGAACTTCCAGACATCGACGCCTGGGTCCCGCCCTCCTTGGTCTGGGGCACAGTCTGAGCACCAGGATTCTTTATGGCTCCTCAAGTGATCCAACACACAGCCAAGACGGGGAAACCTTGAGAGGAAAGCTTTCCCCGGAGATGGTCTCTGCTGGTAAATGCATTTACACCGAAAGCTTTTTCTGGCTTCTTCTCTAGTTCATCACTGGCAGCAAAGCTTCCTTACCAGGGCTGCCAGACCGGAAGGATCATGTATGTGAGATGCTGTCAGCTCTTCAGAGGAAAAAGGTCTTTGTAAATTTCCTGTGCCTGGAGCAAGGTGTATTTCGTAGGGCTTGATCCCTGTGCAAACAGGAGTGGTTGTGGGTCCCATGCCTCTGAGCGGCCAGCACCCCGGCCACCCCCAGTGGAGGGGCCACAGGAATGGATGGGAGGGGGCGGGCGCACCTTCAGCTGAAGTGGGTGTTTATAGGCACAATTATCTGTTTGTTAGCTATCACCTTGACTATAAATTAGAGACTCGGCAATAAAAGCCCAGGTGGTATCACCTCGGTGTCCTGATCCAAAGCTGCCTGCTTGCATCTGGGTAGTGACCAGGGAAGCCTCCTGCGACAGGAGCCTCGCCTACCGGGGGCGGGCAGGGTTCCCTCTTAGCGTGGGAACTTGCTCACCATCCTCAGTCTGTAGTTGGATGGGGTTTGTGTCTGAATCCCGGCTGCCAGGTAGGGAGACGCAGCTGAGGCTCCAGGAGATGCCTGGAGAACTTGACACGCGTTCCATGGAGTCTGGGAGTGAGGCGAGGGCTGCTCGGCCCTGGCCTTCGCGCCCCCGGGGGGAGAGCTGGCGGGGCTGCCGGCAGCAGAGGTGAGGCCCCGTCACACGCCGGACCCACGGCGGGAGACCGAGCCCAAGCCATCGGGAAAGGGGCCTCCTCCGGAGAGGTGTCCTCTGGGGCAAGGGCCCCCCGTGGAGGGAGGCAGGTGGGTGATTCGCATCCAGTCCTCCTCGGGTTCATTTCTGCCCCTGCAGACACGTCTGTGGTCCTTGCCGAAGGCTCGCACACCTGCCTGTTAATGCTGCTGTTGACCCTTCATACCAGCATCATTGTCAGTGTCCTGGGGTCAGTGAGGGCTGGGGGACGAAGCCCCCGTCCCAGCTGGAATCTCCCAGTGCTCCTGCATCTTCCCTCTGGGGTCATTTTGCTGTATTTCAGCCTTGGCGCCCTCTCACCTGCTGTGTGTGTCTCTAAAGGAGAGACAAGTTCTTGAACAAATTACTTTATCTGAGGAAGTTTCTTCACAGCTCTAAAAACTTGGACTTTGCCTTCTCTCTAACCCCTCTCCCCTGCCAAAGGAGGCAGAGGAACGCCAGAGGGTAAACCAGGTCACACCGGCCTGTGGAGGAAAGAGGCACCCGCGCTCACGCACGAACTGTCATGGCCACTGGAGGGCGCTGTGCCCCCTAGACCTTGCCTGGTGGTAGAGCTGCCCCGGCGTGGAGTCTCTGCTGCCCGCTCAGCCCCACCTACCCCGAGGTGGGGTCCGTGTCCATGTCAGCCTTGACCAGAGTGGCCTTGGACGCTGGCCTCCGCCCCTGGTGGCCTGACACAGAGGGGAGCATCATTCAGCAGGTCGCGGTGGGAGAGGATTGTGGAAGCCATCCACTCCTCATCCATTCTCTCGTTTGTTCATTTGTTCATTCAAGAAATGTTTATCAGTGGGGCTTCCTAGGTGGCACAGTGGTTAAGAATCCGCCTGCCAATGCAGGGGACACGGGTTCGAGCCCTGTTCCAGGAAGATCCCACATGCTGTGGAGCAACTAAGCCCGTGCGCCAGAACTATTGAGCCTGCGCTCTAGAGCCCATGAGCCACAACTATTGAGCCCATGTGCTGCAACTACTGAAACCCACGCGCCTAGAGCCCATGCTCCACAACAAGAGAAGCCATGGCAATGAGGAGCCCACGCACCACAACGAAGAGTAGCCCCCACTCACCGCAACTAAAGAAAGCCCGCGCACAGCAAAAAAAGACCCAACATGGCCAATAAAATTAATTAATTAATTAATTAAAAGAAAAAAAGAAATATTTATCAGACACCTTCCAGGGACCAGCCGATACATCAGGGCACAAAACAGACAAAGCTCTCTGCCCTCCTGCAGCTCCCATTCTGATTGGGGGAGACGGACAAGAAAGCTAGTAAATGTAAGAAGATGACTATGGAAAAAGAGAAAGCTGAGGGGCGTTAGGAGAGCTGGGTGGAGGGTGGGCTGCAACTTAAAGAGGGGAGGGCCTCTCAGGAAGGTGGAAACAACACAGGAGAGGGCAAGGAAGGAAGGAAGCAGGTCTGGTGTTCTAGGTTTTCCCAGGAGCACGGTATCCTTCTCCACTCGTCTCCGATGCATTCTATGCAGGTTGGGTGTCTGGGGGTCCCCTGGAGTCAGGCTGCTCCTGAGGGATGGGTGTGAGGACAGCCTGCAGCCCCCCTGCTGGTGTGGAGACCCCTTGTGACTGGAGTTGCCTCAACGGCTACTTGGCCTCCCTGTTTCCTCATGCTCACCTCTGGGAGTCGGCCTGACACCTGCCTGTGTGCATCTCTGGGGATGCGAGTCAGGTGGCCCAGGCCAGGCTGTGATTATCATCGGGGTAGGGAAGGCGCCCTGTCACATTCCAGGGGGAGAGCAACATTTCTGAGTTGTGACTCTCTGGTCCAGCTCTCATCCCAGATCAAAGGCAGAGCCGTACATCGCCCAGCTGTCTCCTTCCACTTCGTGCTTTTAAGCAAGATCTGCAGTGGCTTTAACAGCTAAATTGTTAGAGGCAGTGGTTGTAGGAGGTGTTTTCTTCAGTTTGCGCCTAAAGTCCTGCCCTCGGCAGCACAAACAAGGTCAGCATGCAGAGAGGACTCACTGGCCTGGATCCTTTACAGAAGTCCTATTTTTTCCTCAAGTTTTGGCTCTGAGAGACACTGTGTAACAACAAGTATGGCCCCTTTTAAGAAGGTGTTTGTAGGACTTCCCGGGTGGTCCAGTGGTTAAGACTCCACGCTTCCATTGCAGGGGACACAGGTTCTATCCCTGCTGGAGGAATTAAGATCCTACACGCCATCCCAGTGCAGCCAAAAATAAAAAAAAAAAATCTGTTTTAAGAACAAATGCTTAGTGATGACTGTCTGGGGTCCACACTCTGGCCTCTTTTCTTAATACCACAAATGACTTGATGTCGCCTCTGTCATAGGTTACCTGGAAAGGCGTTTCAAGTGTAATAATAGCAAGTCTTTGTAATAACTCCGGGTCTCTCTGCCCTGGGTCAGCACCCTTGCCAGATCCAAGGAGAAGTGCCGCTTGGGAGGAGTGCTGTGCTGGGTGTCAGCCCTCCAGCCCCTCTTTCCCTCTTCTCTCTCTGTCTTCTCCTGCCCACCAAGTACACGGAGCTGGCAGCACGCATGCGTCCCAGCCCGGCCGTTCTCTGCGTCACCAGTGGCGCTTTACAAACAAAACAAAATAAAACCCGCTCAAGTCTAGGCTTGTTGACCTCGGAATCAGCTTCTATAGGTGAAGGAGACACCCAGCCGGGCATGTGCATTTTTAAAAACCGAGAGATTCAACAAGCAGTCTGCATTGAGAACTGGCGGGAGTTGTGAAATCTGGAAGATACACCAGTGATGGGCAGTTAAAATTCTTAGAGCTCGTTGATTTCATAAAGAACGTCCATGTTCAACTACTCAAGAAGAGGCTGAATCTTGAAGAAGACTTTGCCTCCCAGCTCCAGCGTCACTCTGCTTCTAACCCAGAAGTTAAGGAATGAGTAGATGCTGTGCTATTGGAACCACCCCCAAAGCTAGGGCCACACCGTGGTCTCGGGCCTCCTGAACATCGGTTACGGAAGGGATGAACTTCGGTTCCTGATGGAACGAGTACTCCAACAGGCCACTAGGGGGCGATATTGCTAGGCCTTCGCTCCACTGTCAAATTTATTAACTAATTTCATATATGTTTAATGAAAGGATTTTTAATCTCGTTGTTATGGAAGTAGTATATTATCTATTACAATACATTTTTCATCTTTATTACTTTCTAGATAATTAAATGCTATTTTGTTGTTCCAAAGAGTTCTATAAATCCAAGTCATATACTGACTCAGAGCACTCCAGAACTTCACATGCATATAAGCTAGAATTACAGAAACTAACACAACATTGTAAAGCAATTACACACCAAAAAAGATGTATTAAAAAAATGCTAGATTTAAAAGGTATTTATGTTCAATGTAGCCAAAGGTATAATGAGTTCGAAGACGCTAACCTCAAAAAGGTTTTTAAAATTTTAAACCAAAAAAAGTAGTCTTAATGACATTTCTCTACATTAGCAACAAATGTAATATCCGCTGTGCCTCACAACTATATAAAGATATATGCACAAAGATTTGCTGCAACATTTGGAAATGGGAAACAAGGCTGGAAATCATCTAAGTGTCTACCAAAAGGAGATTAATTAAATCGCAGTATAGCTATATAGTGGCATGCAATGCAGCTGTTAATGTAATGGACCATGTGAACTGCTTTGGGAAGATGTTAAGTGCAAAAGCCAAGGTGAAGTCTGATTTATCACATTCCCTGAGAGCGGACCGAGGGGACTGGCCCACGAGGCTCCTGGAGTGCGGGCACCAGACTGGGATCGGAGGACTGTTTGGCTTTGGACCTTCTCCTCGGGAGCAGAGCGGGAGGGAGACTTCTGCTTAGGATGTTCCAGGCCCTTCCAGCTTTAGATTTCAAGCCAGCACATAACAATTTTAGCCCTCATTCCACATGCTCGTGTGAGGGAGTCACCCTTGGTGGTGGCAGGGGAACTTAGGCCAGGAAGCCAAGTGACCTCAGGGTCTCTTCTTGGATGTGGCTGCTGGAGAGTGTGGGATGGTGTGAAGGGGGTGGGGTGGGGGGGCATAACCAGGGCAGTGGGACGGGCATGGACTTTGGAGCTAGAAAGGGTGGGGTTTTAATTCTGTCTCAACTGCTAAATTGCTGTGTGACATGGCACATTTTATGTCACCTCCTTTGGTCTTAATTTTCCCATCTATGAAATAGGAATCCAGCATTTTCCTCATACGCTGGTTGAGAGGATTGAGACATGTACCTTCCTCTTCATAGGATGTGTGCAGATATATAAATATACACACGTATTTATATATATGTATATAAATATACACACATTTATATATATGTATATAAATATACACACATTTATATATGTCTATAGATATACACACATATTTACATATGTATATGGATATACATAAATGTGTATTTATACGTGTATAAATACACAATGAGAGGGAGAGAGATTTATTACAAGAAATCGGCTCACACGATCATGGAGGCTGCCATGTGAGCCTGCAGCCTGTAGACCCACGACAGCGGATGGGCAGCTCCAGCCCAAAGACTGGCAAGCAGACACCTGGGAGAGCTCCTGCTTGTGTGGTGAGGCTGGAGTTTTTGTTCTATTCAGGCCTTCAACTGATTGGATGAGGCCCTCACAGGGTAGGGAGAGCTATCTGCTCAAAGTTCACAGATTTAAATGTTAATCTCACCCAAAACACTCTCTAAATGGACACTTAAAATTAACCATCACATAAGCAACAAGGACCTACTGTGTAGCACAGGGAGCTATATTCAATATCTTGTAATGACCTCTGATGGAAAATAATCTGAAAAAGAATATGTACATGTATAACTGAATCACTCTGCTGTACACCTGAAGCTAATACAACATGGTAAGTCAACTATACTTCAATAAAAAATAAATTCACATAAAAAATTAACCATCACAACCACCAATTCAAGCTGACCTTGGGGACTGAGAATGCCCATGGCCTGGTGAGCTGACCAGCAGACTGGACTCTGAAGAGTGGTGGGTCCGGATCCCAAATTCAGGTTAATTTGGTCTTTTAGACATTGATATAGAATGCCCTCTCTCCACCCAAATATCCTAACCTACAAAATGAGAATATATGATACTCTGAGAACTCCTAAAAGAGCGATTCAGGAATGATTAAAAGAGCATGGACGTGGTTTCCTATGAGAAGACACAACCGGAAGCACCCGTGAGTTAACCTGTGGCTGCTGGACCCGGCAGAACACAGGTTCTCGGCAGTCGCAGGGCTTGAAGGTCACAGGCCCTGGGGCCGGCCAGCCAGCCTGGGCTTGAACCCTGGCTCTTCCACGTGCTGTGTGGCAAAGGGTCTGTTGCTGAGCCTTGCTGAGTCTTGCTTGTCCCTGTCTCACTTGTAACGTGAGATGACAGAGAGCCCCTGCCTCACGGACTTGCCGTGCAGATTTAATGAGCAGCCGTGGGTGGAGCACATGGTGCAGGGTGCCCCCCACTGAACCTCAAAACACATCAGCCATTACTGCTCCTTTCCATACGTCCATCACCTCACCACTGAGGGCGACCCCTCCTCTGTGGGTGCATGTTCTACAGGGCTTTACGATGGGGAAGGGCAGGGGCAGGGGGCAGGGGAGGGAAGACCTGTTTTACAAAGTGTGTTCACGTAGTCTGACTTGACGGATGATATTTAAGCCCAGATTTGAAATATAAGGAGGGGTGGGTAGAGGAGATAGCCAGAAGGTCCCAAGGTGGAAAGACCTGGCCTGTTTCAGGAATGGACGGACAGACACCCGTGTGGTTGGAGCTTTGTGAACCAGCCGGTAGATGGTGTGTGATGAGGACAGACACGGAAAGGAGCCTGAATATATTCAAAGTGTAAAGGAGAACCCTCTGCAGGGACCTGCTCTCCCCTGTGTTTTAGAAAGAGCCCTCTGGACACCGTGCAGAGGCTGGGTGGTGCAGGGACCCACAGTCAGGAGGCTACTGTGCCAGTCCAGGCAGGGCTGATGGGCCTGGGCAGAAGGTTGGCATGGGGTTGGGGGTGCCACACTGAAGGAGCATTCTGGAGATCAAGATGACACCTGTGGTGACTCTGACTCTAGTTACTGTAGTTATTTACTGATGATGTGAAATTCTAAGACTTCCCTGTAGGGAGGGCCTTAGAAATCTGAGTTTCAGAGCCAGAAGCAGCCAGTCTGGTGGGATCCCTTAAGTCCAATTTCCCTTCTTACAGGAAAAGGAGGGACCGAGGCCCAGGAGGGGTAGGTGCCCATGCTGGTCTGTGTGAGGGGCAGATGCCAAACTGGCTTCCAGGAAAACAGAGCCCTGGGGCCAGGCCCTTGACCACCACCCAACAGTTTTGTTCATGTAATTCCCCCTCCTCCCAACTGGGGGATAGCGTGCATTGCTGCTTCATCTCACTCAGCCGCAGGTTGGATCCTTCCAGTGACGGGGAGCTCACCACCTTGTTTCCGCTCAGCCTAGGTACAGATCTTCCATCTATGGAATCAAACCCGGCTCTGGTTACGTCCGTACAGAGTAGCCTGCATCCTCTTTCCAGTATTTCACAGAATACCTCCTTCTCGTTTAGGCTCTCTTTTCCAGGCTAAACACGCTTAAAAAAGAGGAGCAGGACCTCTTAATGTGTAGGTTGCCAAGCCACTGCCCTGCCCTGGGTGGTGGAAACTGTGGAGCAGCCTGGCCCGAGTGACAAAACCAGGTCTGTCTGGTCTCAGCTCTGGCCATGAGTCACGGGCTATTTTTACTTCTAAGTCCAGAACTTCAGCTTAATTGAGGGCTCCTATTTCCTGGCTGATGAAGCAGATGGAAGAAACAGGATCTGGGGCCATCCAGGGGCCTCTTCAAAATGCAAGACCCGCTGGGCGTTGGGGGGAGGCTGCCGGCGAGCTCAGGGCGGGGGGGGGGGGGGGGGGGGGGTGAGCAGACACCACCTCCACGCTCTCGTGCGTCCTGGACACCACGTGGCCTGCGCCTTCATCTTCTGGTTGGTTTCTTGTGCTGATCTGCTCAGCAACTTGGGCACTTGTGCAACCAGAGCACTCTTTTCCAATGCAACGTGGGGGTGTCGTACTGCCCTTAACTAAATGAGAGAATTGAAAGCAGAACCTTGGTGAAGATGCCCTCCAGCCACCTTTGAGAGGGAAGTCGGTTTCTCTGGACGTGAAACATTCAGCTCTGTGATGCTGGAGGAGTCGGGACTGGTCGTCCTTCATGGGGTCTCCTTTCTGTCCCTGGATGTGCCCACTTCAGACCTTAGTGTTGGCGGAATGTGCAGTGGAGGTCCTGGTGTGAGCTCTTCAAAGCCCAGAACGTTCTCTGAGGGCTGTGAACATACTCTGTGAGGTCACAAGGGGGAGACGGAGCTTGTGATCCCCTGCCCGGCCTGGCCAGAGACCCCCTCCTGGCTGCCGGGATGGATCTGCTGGGCTCCTCTCGGCAAAAAGGGGGTGGCCCTGGGCCCGGAGAACTGGCCCTGAGTCCCGGCCCCACCACTGAACAGCTGTGGCCGTGGACAAGTTCCGTGGCCTCGCTGCACCTCGATTTCCCTTGGGAAAGATGGTGATGAGGGCAGCTCTTATCTTTTCAGTTCCATAAGGAGGAAATGAGACAGTGCAGGGCTTTCTGTGTAGCGGGTGCTCACTGAGCATTGGTGTTGGTGAAATAAAATTCATATTTTATGGCAAGACGAGAAAATTTAAATATAAAAATTTTCTCTGCTCGTTTGGTCCTCCTCCCCTTTAGTGTGTATTATGCTGCATTAACCAGATCTCCTTAGGAGATAACCTTCCTTATCTTGTATGGGGTCATGATGACCACTACTTGTACAGGTAGATCTGGGTTGTGTAAATATGTCATTTATGTATCAACTGTCAATAAGATGTCATTTGATGCATACCCCTTCGTCTCAAAAACTTGATATAACTACGCTTTGACCTCTAATGGGTGGAACCATCCTTGGTACTTTCTGAAAGACTGTCTCCCAGGTTATAATCCTCAGGGTGACTTGGATAAAAATTTCCATTTTTTTCTTAGAGCAATTAATTTTTTTTCATTAACAGTATTTTGCTTTTAGATTTGAAAACCACGGATGGGAAATCACTTTGTTCTCTCTTGGAGCTGACCTTGCACTTGCCTGTCCTGGGGTTCCCACGCATCACCACCAGCAGAATCTCCAGTTGCCTGGGAGCCACCCCTTCCAGCCCTCGTCTACGGTGGATGCTGCCACCACGCCTGCTCCCAGGGGGCCTTTCTGGAGGGGAAGCAGCTCTCTCTCCAGCTCCATCTGTCCACCACTCCCACCCCGCCACTGTCTGTGCGCTCATGGAAAACAGGCACTGGATCTTCTTTTTTAAAGTTGTGGTAACATATAGGGACTCCCCTGGCGATCCAGTGGTTAAGACTCCACAATTCCAATGCGGGGGGCGTGGGTTCAATCCCTGGTTGGGGAACTAAGATCCCACATGATGTGTGGCATGGCCAAAAAAATAAAATAAAAAATTAAACTATTAAGAAAATAAAAATAAAGTTGTGGTAACATACATAAAACGTAAAATTTGCCATTTTAAAGTGTACAACTCAGGGACATTGATTACTTTCATTGTGGTGTTACCGTCACCACCACCCATCTCTAGGGCTTTTTCATCACCCCGAACAGAAACTCTGTGCCCATTAAACACTAACTCCCGGGCTTCCCTGGTGGCGCAGTGGTTAAGAATCTGCCTGCCAATGCAGGGGACACGGGTTCGAGCCCTGCACCAGGAAGATCCCACACACCGCGGAGCAACGAAGCCCGTGTGCCACAACTATTGAGCCTGCGCTTTAGAGCCCGTGAGCCACAGCTATTGAGCCCATGTGCTGCAACTACTGAAGCCCACGCGCCTAGAGCCCATGCTCCGCAACAAGAGAAGCCACGGCAATGAGGAGCCCATGCGCCACAACGAAGAGTAGCCGCCACTCACCGCAACTACACAAAGCCCGTGCACAGCGGAAAAAAAAAAAAAAAGACCCAACACAGCCGATAAAATAAATAAATAAATGAATGAAAACAAAACTATTAAAAAAAAAAAAGGCACTAACTCCCCATTCCTCTAACCCCACAGCCCCTGGTAACCTCTATTCTACTTGGTCTGTACAAATTTGCCTATTCCATATATCTCGTATGAGTGGAGCCATACACTGTCTGTCTTTTTGTGATGGGCTTATTTCACTGAGCATCATATTTCTGAGGTCCATCCGTGTTGCAGCGTGTATCAGAACTTCACTCCCTCTTACGGCTGAATAATACTCCACTGTTGGATACCCCACCCTGTGCTCAACCATTCATTCATTTATGACAGCTTGGGTTGTTTCCACTTTTTGGTTATTGTGAATAATGGTGCTATGAACACTGGTGTAGGGCTTCCCTGGTGGCGTGGTGGTTAAGACTCCGTCTGCCAATGCAGGGGACACGGGTTCGAGCCCTGGTCCGGGAAGATCCCATATGCCGCGGAGCAACTAAGCCCGTGCACCACAATTACTGAGCCTGCGCTCTACAGCCCGTGCTCCGCAACAAGAGAAGCCACTGCACTGAGAAGCTTGTGCATCGTAACAAAGAATAGCCCCCGCGCTCTGCAGCTAGAGAAAGCCCGCGCAGCAACGAAGACCCAATGCAGCCAATAAACAAATAGGAAAAAAAAAAAAGACCCACCGGTGTACAAGCATCTATTTGAGTCTGTTATCAGTTCTTTGGGGGGATACACCTAGCAGTGGAATTGGTGGGTCACATGGCATAATGGATTGAATTACGTCTCCCCAAAAAGGTAGGTTGGAGTCCTAACTCCCAGTATCTCAGAATGTAATTTTATGTAGAAATAGGATCTTTATGGAGATAATCAAGTTAAAATGAGGTCGTTCGTGTGGGCCTTTATCCGATCTGGACACAGGGATGGACATGCACAGAAGGGAGATGACGTGAAGACACAGGGAGAGATGACTGTTGAGAAGCCAAGCAGAGAAGCCTGGAGCACATGTTCCCTCACAACCCTCAGACGAGACCAACCCTGTCCACACCATGATCTTGGACTTCCAGCCTCCAGAACCTGGAGACAATACATTTCTGTTGTCTAATCTGCCCAGTTTGTGGTACTTTGTTATGGCAGCCCTAAGACATGAATACATATGGTGATTCTCACTGTGATCTTGATTTACATTTCACTAAGGGCTAATGAAGCTGAGCATCTTTTCACATGCTTGTTGGCCATTCGTATGTCCGCTCTCGTTTTTATTTATTTATTTAATCTATTTTTAGATTTTGGGGGGGCTGCACTGTGTGGCTTGTGGGATCTCAGTTCCCCAACCAGGGATTGAACCTGGGGCCATGGCAGTGAAAGCCAGGAATCCTATCCACTAGTCCACGAGGGAACTCCCTTCTCTTTTTCATTTTTATTTTTTTAACATTTACTTATTTATGTGGGATCTTTAGTTGCAGCACGTGGAATCTTTATTTTTTTTTTTAAGCAGCAGAGTATTTTATTTTTCTTTTAAAATCATCCTTCAGTAAATGTTGTTACACTGAAATATTACATTTTTTAAAATTAATTAATTAATTAATTTAATTTGTTGCTGTGCGGAGGCTTTCTTTAGTTGCGGTGAACAGGGGCTACTCTTCGTTGTGGTGTGTGGGCTCCTCATTGCCGTGGCTTCTCTTGTTGTGGAGCATGGGCTCTGGGCACGTGGGCTTCAGTAGTTGCAGCACATGGGCTCAGTAGTTGTGGCTCACGGGCTCTAAAGTGCAGGCTCAATAGTTGTGGCACATGGGTTTAGTTGCTCCGCGGCATGTGGGATCTTCCTGGAGCAGGGATTGAACCCGTGTCCCCTGCACTGGCAGGCGCATTCTTAACCACCACGCCATCTAAGAAGCCCCGAAATATTACATTTTAATCTCTTTTTCAATAGAAAGTTTTTCTAAGGAAATGACTCAGAGCCTTCCACATTTATCAGATGCCTTTTCATTATTGTTTTCCATTTTTGCAATTCTGGACCCAAATTGCATGGCCTGTTTTGGCAGAAGAGCAGAGGTTGTTAGACCAAGTTCCACTGCTGCAAGACGCAAAATTAGTTTTTCACCAACTCCACGGGGTAAAGCCAAGTTTGCCTTTTCCCAAACTGGTAGGGAATTTAGAAAGGTGACAACATTTTCACCCAGGAAAGGAAATCTTGCTTCTTTTCCATGATCGCCAATAACTCTATCATCACGACCAAGATTTCTAGAAGAAATTCGACCCAGGTCCATCTCAATTTCCTTATTCAATCCTTCTAGCCCGTGTGTCTGGAAGCAGACACGATGATGAGAATAACCTGCGAGCTGCTCCCCTGCACCAATTCCAGTAAGAACTACCTTTGCACTGCTCTGATATGCTTTTGCTTCATCTTGGGTCACTAACCAACCAGCTCCCCTGGAAACAAACCAGAATGCACAGCCAATGCTGTCATCCAACACTGTATCCAAGGGCTGAATTAAGTGGGATATGCGAGTTCTTAATCTTTGCAGTTCTTCTAGAGAAACATTAATTTCAACAAAATTCCAAATCTGGGAAGGGTTGGCAGCTTGTAGTTCCTTTAGTCCTGCTCTTCCTGTGATTCGATCTGGCACGTTGAATTGTTCACCAGGATTAGTAGCAGCAGTGACATTTTTATTTATTTATTTATTTATTTTAATTAATTAATTAATTTATTTAATTGGCCTTGTTGGGTCTTCGTTGTTGCACACGGGCTTTCTCTAGTTGTGGTGAGCGGGGGCTCCTCTTCGTTGTGGTGCGCAGGCTTCTCATTGCGGTGGCCCTTCTTGTTGCAGAGCACAGGCTCTAGGCACGTGGGCTTCAGTAGTTGCGGCACATGGGCTCAATAGTTGTGGCTCACAGGCTCTAGAGCACAGGCTCAATAGTTGTGGCACACAGGCTTAGTTGCTCCGTGGCATGTGGTGTCTTCCTGGGGCAGGGCTCGAACCCATGTCCCCTGCATTGGCAGGCAGATTCTTACCCACTGCGCCACCTAGGAAGTCCAGCAGTGACATTTTTAGAGGATTCTTCAGAGGGTATTTCACAATGATTTTTCTCTTTTCTCCCTTTTTTGTTAGAACTAGCCGGTATGGTCTTTTCTTTAGTCATGAAAGCCACATTAAGAAGATCAATTGGTTCATCTAAAGGAATATGACGGTCACCAAGGGCTGCGATAACCATGGAATCAACCCCCCCAGAAAACAGGATTGCAACATTTGCTTTCCTATTACTAGTTTTCAAAACTTCGCTTGGTATCCAGTTTTCATCCCTAGGTAAACACAACACACGTCTCTTGACTGCGGTACTCAGGACATCGATGAACTGCTGAATTACTTCCTTCATATGTCCATCAGTAAGAAAGACCCAAAGGCTCTCTCTTGTCAGTGGGACACTGGAAATGCTACTGCAATGGATCTCAAATGCAGCTTGTGGCAACATCATATTCAAAGGGACAACAGGTTCTTTAAGATACAGTTGAGCTTCATTTGCTACCACTGATACAAACTTGGTGAGTCTGCTGAAATTTGAGTCAAGCTATTAACACATTCTTTGATAACATCTTCCCCAGAGTTACATTTCCAAGGATACAATTTTAAAACAACACATTTGGAAATGGAAGCAGACTTGAGATCAACTCTGAAAATTCCAGATGCTGGAACTTCTTGCCACTGATTGGCCACTCCAGATGTTTGGGTGCCAACTGAAGAGAGGCAGAAAATTTTGCAAAAATTACTAAAATGCCAAAGCAGGCTACGACGACCAAAGAAATCCCTACCAAACCATAAAGAATGACTAGATGCTTGATAATATATAAAATACCAAGGACCTTGGACTTTTGAGAAGAGTGACAAAATATCAGATTCATTATTACAAGAGGAAAGATAAACATTATTTGGGTATCATTATCCTCAGCTTCAACCTTTATTCCACTAAAGACTTCACCATTCCACAGGAATACATTGCCTCCTTCATCTTCCACAGGCTGGGCAGTCAACATGCCTCTTAAGTGAAGGACATGACCAGAAAATAAACACTGGTAGTTAACATTAGACTTTAACAACTGTTTACTACTATTGGGTTCCTGCTGTTTAAGATTACGTAGTAAATCCTCTTTCAAGTCTTTGCTGAAATGCTCAACAGAAAATCTTACTGCACAAGAAATGCCACACATTGCTATGTAAAATCGAGCTCTATTTCTTGATTTTTGTCTTCTCTGAGTTTTCTCTTTCTTGGTATCCTCTCCTCAGCCCATCCAATATATTTTTGCTTTCAGAAAGCATTTCTGTTCGGTCTGCAAGAAGTAATATGTTGCTGTTCTGTTGCTGCCTATATACTTTCCTGTTCTTCTTCAGGTTAGAAAGCTCATCCACAACAATTTTTTGTTCTTTAGTCTTGCTGCTAAGATCTTCCTTGTGTTGGGTCGAGTTGTCGGTAGGGACCAGCCCAGCGCCGTCCTCGGGTCGCGAACCCTGGCCGGGCATCTCCACCGAGCATCAAATAAGTAGGATGAGCAGCCCGGAGAGCACTCTAGCAGATTCCAGCCCACAGCCCCAGCACCTCCGCGCTCCCAGCGGCTCCACCTCCTCCCTCGTCCCTTTCCCATCACGTGGGATCTTTAGTTGCAGCATGCAGGATCTAGTTTTCTGACCAGGGATCTAACCTGGGCCCCCTGCATTGGAGAGTGCGAAGTCTTAACCACTGGACCACCAGGGAAGTCCCTCTTTTTCATTTTTAAATCTCCGGTGCATAACAAAGTGTCTGATAGGCTCAATAAATGTATTTTGATTTATGAACAGATGGAAATTCCTGGTCTTGAACTTCCCAGCTGCCTTTGTTAAGTGTGTGCTCTACTCAGGGAAAGTTACAGAAGCCCCATCCAGTGGCTTGTCGATGTGCATAGAACAGACAGAATTCCTCACACAGCCTGCGTGCTTGGCTCCCACACTCCCCTCCGATATCTTTCTTATTGCTTCCCTCTTACTTATCATCAGAGTGACCATGAAATAGATTGCCCAAACCAGGGCACTTTGGGCAGATACACTGGGATAACTGGCATGACTTGGGATGATCCCAGCACACCAGGATGTGAGGTCAGCCTGGTCGTCACACTTAGGCTATGCTGGCCTTCCATCTGTCCCTGAACACCCAGCTCTTTCCCTGAGCGGGGCCTTTGCACATGCTGTGTCCTGTGCCTGGAGGCCCCTTCTCTGCTCTCCTCCTGCCTGACTCTTTGCTGGCCCTCAGGTCATGGCTTCCACCTCTCCTGCTCAGGAGGTCTCCGCCGACCTCTTTCTGCCCGAGACCTACCTGTCATTCTCTCTCATGACTTCATGCCCATTTTCTTCATGGCATTGATCACAGTGTATGATTATAAATTCATTTGCTGCTAACTCTAGACTGTCAGCATTTCCCTTTCATTTGGAAAAAAAAATTTACCAATGTGTTTCATGGGTGCCCGATAAAAGCTAGAGAATGAATAAATAGCTGTTGGGTGAACGAATGATCCACTAAGGTAAGAAAGGCACCACGTGTGATGATAAATGACAGCTGGGAAATAATAAAAACTTGGCTGAAAGCGCCACATTCTGTGAAGAGCAAACTCACAAGCTGGAAAACATTAAACCAATGAGGAACATTTGTATCTCAACCTGCTGTTTAGCCAGAGGATTTGCTGGAATCATTGTAAACACTGGCCATTTCCCTCTAAAAGCTATTATGAAAATGGCCTCTTTTTTTTTTTTTAATTTTTAAAATTTTTGGCTGTGTCGGGTCTTAGTTGCAGCCCCTGGGATCTTTTGTTGTAGCCCGTGGGCTTCTCTCTAGTTGTGGCCTGCAGGATCCAGGGCGCGTGGGCTCAGTAGTTGTGGCACGTGGGCTCTCTAACGTGGCTTGCATGCTCAGCAGTTGTAATGCACAAGCTTAGTTGCTCTGCAGCATGGGGGATCTTAGTTCCCCAACCAGGGATCAAACCCACGTCCTCTGCATTAGAAGATGGATTCTTAAGCACTGGACCACCAGGGAAGTCCCCAGAATGGCCTGTTTATTGTAGCCACTCGTTCATCTACCTACCTATCCACCTACCATGACCCAGCCACCATCCCAACCAACATCTAACCATCCATCTGCACACCATCTACCTGCCATGTAGCCATCCCCCCTGCACACCTATTCATCCACCTCTCACCTTCTGTCACCCTTTCCCTTACTACCAACCTACCCAGGTCCCTGTTCCTGGTGCTTGGGTCACGCAACCACCATTGGCCCTGAACAAACTATTCCAGTGGGAACAGCAGTTTGCTTAGGTCAGTTCCCATTCAAGGCGTCCTAAGATGAAAGGTACCTGCATTCAAAACAGTGAGGAGACCTCTAAGGTTTCCCTCCAGACCTTGCCGACTCGGGAACGGAGGCAGGCTGAGGTCCAACTGCAGGTTTGGTTGTTCTAAAGGTCAGCCTGTGGATCTGTCTGTCTGGACGCAGTGATTCTGTGCTCAACAACCTCCTATCCACAGAGAGAGATACAGGGAGTCTTAAGGGGCCCTTGCAGCTGTTCTCTGCACCCCCACCTCTCTGACTTTTCTCCTTGCCCCCCCAAGGATGAAATAAGAAGTGTTTCAGAACAAAGAGAGTTGGCTGGGACTTCAGAGTTGCTCTGTCGGCACCCTCAGTTACAGAGGAGGAAACCTGAGACCCAGCATCTCAACGTCCACTGAGCCAGGAGCTACTGTTACCGGCATCCAGCCTGAGACTCTGGGGGCCCTGCCAGGCAGAAGCACAGCCTCAGAGCGTACATGATTCTGCTACCTGTGGGGCTTCCCTTTCCCTTACAGGACACTCAAACGAGCGACAGCACCTGCATATGTGCCCTGCAGCTGGCAGCAAAGATGGTTATTTTGTGTGTGTTTTAAGCACAAGGAGCAAGACAGCTGTTGAATACGTCAACTGATGCCATCTGGGATTTTAACTTGCACTGGCTTATCTTATCTGTAGATAGCCCCTTCTGGGAGAGTCCAGATCAAATGGAAGCCAAAGCCCTGGTTCAGGAGAAAGAGGTTTCCAAGAATTAGCCAGGGCGTGGAAGGGCCCAACAGGTCCCAGTAATCCAGAGTCGTATATAATGGGGCTCTCCCTCCCCGCAGGCTCTCAGCGGATCACTAACACCTTCTAGGCTGTCCTGCTGAGACTTGTGTCTGCATTGAAGCATCCTGCAGAGGGCTGGGACTGCTGGATGTTATTTCTCTTGCCAGACAAACTCAGGCTGTTTCTCAAATCCAAAAGCACACCTCAAAAGAGAGATCGCTTTATCGACTCCCTGGCAAGTACATTTCCTGCCCCGCGGCCAACATGTCCCCCATATCCTGCTACGAATTCAAGCTTTTCACAGACTTATTTATTTAGTCCATTTAGAAAAAAATGTACCTTTGGAGATAAAAAGTGGAGTAAAGAGAGGAAATTACTGTGGAAATGCAAAAAACCAAAAGGCGGTAACCGGCATGTGCTAAAAGTCAATAAAATGCCTAGTTGAAAGGTTCTCTTTTTTTGTTCCCTTGTAACAAGTCCAAGGGATTGATCCACCTCTCAGTGGTACTAATGCTCAGTGGAAAAAGTGTTTTTACAAGTGGGCTGCATTTGCAATGACATTCTGAAACACGAAACACAGCGGCCCTCTCGCCGGGTACAAGGGTGTGCGTATTTACAAGCTTCATAACCAGTTACAGTCGGGGTTTCTCCTGTTTGTGTCTGTTACTGGCTCCCCATTTTCCAACCTGGGGATCAGAGATGGTGTCAACTCTTGGATGGTCAGACAGCTCTCAGATTTATGAGTTTTCTTTTTTTCTTTAAAAAAAAAAAAATCACTCTGCAGCAGCCCAACATTCAGGAAGATAAAAGGAACAGGAGAGGATCCTATGGTTTGCGGAGACTTGAGGGCATTGATAAGTCTGTTTGCAGTTAATTTCCAGTTTAGGAGGAGCCAGAAGCCAGACATGGAATGCAGGAACACAAGGATGGCTAATATCAGTCTTCAGGACAAATGATAACTAATTAGGTAAACTTCAATTGTCGCTTTAAAAAAGGCACCTTCTGTATATATTTGAGTATCCGATAGTTGACGGATTTAAACATAAAAGTCAAGTACTACATGTATGCTGCCTTGTGGTCACAAGGGGGCTGCACACCTCCAATGTCACATCTGTATTCCAGGTATTGATAAAAAGCTGCTAAAATGACTTCCTGGAAGCCTTAGCAACTTCCACTTGTATTTAATTGTCCCAAATCTGGATGTAAGGGAGGCTAGGAAATATAAATCTGTTTATCTGTGTACCTTGCTACCCCCAAAGGAAACTAGAGTTCTGTTAGTAAGAAAAAACAGTTGAAAAGATAACAGGTCCACAACAAGTAGCATCTTCCCAGTGTCTTACTGCCTAATTGTTGTAAGAAGATGGAAGCAAGAATGACACTAGACTCTAGGACTGAGAGGACAATGACACTGTGGACCGAGATAGGGGAACCTTGGGGTCTGGGAAGAAATCTTGCTTCTCTTTCAGCAATGTTGTTGGAGATGCTAGAGACTTGTGAGTAGAGAAATTGAGGAGGCTGTGGAATAGTCATACCTGGCGGTCTGGAGAGATACAGATTTGAGAAAGAGGAGCGTGTGAATGAAATTTTGAAATCATGGACTGAATGAACTCACCAGGCAAGGAAGAGAGGAAAAGTCAAGGACAGTGATCTGGGTCTGGGAGGGAAGAAGAGCAAAGAGACTGCAGTAGAGCTAACAGACTGCAGTAGAGCAAGAATAGCAAAGTAGAGGGAAGGGTTTTTAACAGATGCTTAGTGGACTTAGCACGATTTCCTTAAACATTCCCCCAATCATGCACCTGGAGTCTTTTTTTCACTTTTTTCCTTTTTTTTTTTTTGCTAATGAAGACAATGCTATAAGGAATATCTTGTACATTTATTTTTGCTACCATGTGAAAGTGTTCCTTTTGGATAAGGCCTAGAGTCAAAAGATACACATATGTCAAAGCATAACCTGTGTCGTCAAATGTCTACTAAGCGGTTATACCAATTTACACTCCCACCAACAGTGTATGTGTCAGTTTAACATAACGTGAAATCTTTGGTAAGCCGGTAGTTGCAAAATATGTTGTTTTCACTTGAAATTTCCATTAATTTCTTTTTTTTTAATTGGCCATTTGTATGCCTAATTTTCCCCATTTATCTTTTTAGTGTTTTTCTTATCAATTTTTCAGAGTTCCTTTATATCCATATTACAGTTTTTTTCTAATTTGAAGTCACTTTTATTTTTGGCCTTGGCTCGAGGCATGTAGGTTCTTAGCTCCGTGACCAGGGATCAAGCCCTCACGCCCTGCATTGGAAGCATGGAGTCTTAACCATTGACCCCCAGGGAAGTCCCTGAAATCACTTTTATTATTTAATACATTTCCATGTACTGATGACTCTCTTTCTCTATTCTCTTTTGTCCCATAAATCTATCCATGAATTTATCTACTGTGGGACCAGATACTGTTTTAATAACTGCAGTTTCATGTATCAGTTAGGGTGTGTTTCTGTTGCCAGTGATGGAAAATCCATCTCAAACTGACTTCTGCATGTTGATTTTGTATCCTGCAACTTTGCTGAAATCATCAATTAGTTCCAACAATTTTTTTGATTGAGTCTTGGAATTTTCTGTATACAGAATCATACCACCTGCAAATAACAGTTTTATTTCTTCCTTCCTGATTGGATGTCTTTTTTTTTTACTTTGTATTGCCTAATCCGTCTAGCTAGGACTTCCAATACTGTATTGAATAAGAGTGGTGAGACCAAATGAGCAAAGAGATTAAACCAGAAGTCCGAAACTTCCCAACACAGAGAACCTTAGGCCAGAGAGCTTCATGGGTGCATTCTACCAAACATCAAATGAGAATTAACACTTCTCAAACTCTTCCATAAAAGTGAGGAGGAGGAAATACCTTCAAGCTCATTCCGCGTGGCCAGCATTACCCTGATACCAAAGCCAGATAAGGACATCACAAGAAAAAAAACTATAGACCAATATCCCTGATGAATATAGAGGCCAAAATTCTCAACAAAATATTAGCAAACCAAATTCAAGAACGCATAGAATTATACACTGTGATCCAATGGGACTCATGCCTGGGATGCAATGCATGCAAATCAATAAATGTAGTACATTACATTAATAAAATGAAAGATAAAAATCACATGATCATCTCAGCAGATGCAGAAAATGCATTGGACAAAATACGGCACCCTTTCATATAAAAACCCTCAACAGATTGTGTATAGAAGGAGCATATGTTAACATAATAAAGGCTGTATACAGCAAACCCACGAGGAACATTATACTCAATGGAGAAACATGGAAAGCTTTTCCTCTATGACGATTAGGAACGAGACAAGGATGCCCCTCCTTGCATTCCTCCTTTGAAAGCTGACTCTGCACTAGGTTCTGTTACCACCGGCAGAGAGGGGGACCGTCAGGCTAGAGGGTGGTGAACTTGACCCTCCTTTTCTTGCTGTCCTGTTGGCATCGCCTTGCAGGGCCCTCACCCTCACAGGGTGGTTGGTGCCAGTCTGCACTCCCTGAGCCAGCCCCCTCCCCTTAGAGGTCCCACAGTAACAGCTCAGTCCCCAAAGTCCTGGGTCCCAGCTTTGCAGACCTGTCCTCTGAGCTTGCAAACCTCTCAGCTCTTCCCAAACTTCCCAGCCCTACAGGGGACAGCGGCTTCGCGTAATTACTTTCTCCGTATTAATTGTGTCTCCATATTGGTTTCCTGTGGCTGCTGTGACAAACCATCACAGATGCAGTGGCTTAAAATAACACAAAGTTATTATCTTACAGTTCTGGAGGTTAGGAGTCCAATGCTACTCTCCCTGGGCTAAAATTAAAACGTTGGCAGAGTTGGGTCCTTCTGGAGGCTGTGCAGAGAATCCATTTCCTTGCCTTTTCCAGCTTCCAGGGGCTGCCTGCATTCCGAGGCTCACGGTCCGTTGTCCATCTTTAAAGTCAGCAGCAATGCTGGGCTAAGTCCTTCTCACGCGGCCGTTTCTCTGGTAGTACCTCTTTTTGCCCCTGCCCCCCCCCCCCCACTTATAAAGATCCTTGTGTATATACTGGGCCCACCTGGGGCCAGGCTACTCTCCTTACTTTGGGTCAGCTGACGAACAGCCTTAACCCCACCTGTGACCCCAGGTCCCCCTGGCCTTGCAGCCCTCCATGTTTACAGGTTCTGGCTATGATGACGTGGACATCTTTGGGGGGACTTTCTTTCGCCTACTACAGTTCCCTTTTCCCTTTTTCCATTCTCCAATACCAGTTTAACTAATTCCTTATATTAACTACTCTTATAGTAACTGGTGCCGTTTCCGTTTCCTTAACTAGATCCTGACTTATCTTAACACAATGGTTATTGCTTGTTATGTGAAAGTTTTAAATCTCTATCTATCATCTCTATTTATCTATCTATCATCTCTCTATCATCTCTCTATCTATCATCTATCATCTATCTATTTATCTATCTATCTATCTATCTATCTATCTATCTATCTATCATCTATTTATTTATTCTATAACCAGAAATCTTATTGAACTAGATTTTCTAGGCTTTCAACCATATTATCAAGAAATAAATAAAACTTTCCCTCCTATTTTCAATCATTTATTTCTCTTCTTGATTCTCTAGTTCAATAGTTTAGTTCAACACTTTCAGAACAGCGTTCAACAACAGAGGCAGTTCCCCTTGTTTTATACCTAAAAAAGTGCTTTTTTTTTTCCTGACTTTGTATTCTTCTTGCAATTAGAAAAGGCTGTGGAAAAGTGGGGGAGGGATAAATTAGGAGTCTGGGATTAACAGATACCACTACTACATATAAAATAAACAACGTCCTACTGTACAGCACAGCGAACTATAGTCAATGTCTTATAATAACCTATAATGGAAAAGAATCTGAAAAAGAGTATATATACCTGTATATATAACTGAATCATTTTGCTGTATACTTGAAACTAACACAACATTGTAAACCAACTATAATTCAATTAAAAAAAAACTACACTGAAAAAATAAAGGCAGTGAAAGTCTATCAAATGTCTTAATGGCTCTTCTTGTGGTAGTCGTACTGTTTCTCTTCTTTGACGTACGGAGCCTCTGAGATCTACTTAGAATAAATGCATTTTATTTATGGTGTATAATTATCTTTAAGATATCTGTTTGCTAATATTCTATTAAGCTTCTGTATCAATATTTATAGCTGAGATACTGAGCTTGGCTGGGGTGTGAGTGTGTGTGTGTGTGTGTGTGTGTGTGTGAGAGAGATATATTTCACTGGCTTTGCTATCAGTGTCCCTGTTAGTCAGGCTTCAGCCAACAAAACGGAAACCAGACTAGGTGTGCCAGGGGGATTTAACATGGGGGGTTGTTACACAGGTACTGATGGGCTGAAAGAAACAAAGAACCCAGAGTTCAGGGAGCAGTCTCCACCTCTAGGGCTGAGGAGACGATAGGGCACGTGAGGGGCCCCCCGGAGCCAGAGCTTAGACCTCCGAGGAGGGGCACTGCCTGGCTGCCACGTCACTCTGAAGAGGTGCAGTGAGGCTTGTGCAGGGCGAGTCGAGGGACCTGGAGTCAGAACCAGGGGCACCTACTGACGTGTATCTGCCTCTAGTGCCTCCTGCTGGAGTCTGAATGGCAAAGCGGTCCCAGTCCCTGTATCTAGACCACCGCAGAAGGATGGCTTTATTTATTTATTTATTTTTAAATTTTATTTATTTATTTTTTTGGGGGGGGTACACCAAGTTCAATCATCTGTTTTTATACACATATCCCCATATTCCCTCCCTCCCTCGGAAGGATGGTTTTAGACCTGAGAAACAGTAGGTAAATAATTAGCACCCGAGAGAATCCGGAGGTTTCCCCTCTTTCTCCATGTCCTTGAATCGTTTTTCATAAATTAATGAATACATTGTTTTTCTTTATTAATGTTAAGGGACACAAAATTTATATCCTTTCCTTTTTCCTTTGTGCCTGCTCTCTAGTAGGTGTTTGGTAGCTGTGAAATGAGTACTTTCCACTTGGGGCTCGTTGGCTGTGTTCTCACCATTGCTCCAACTTCTCTAGTGAATGGCTCACATCAAGTTCATGATCTCACAGTATTTGACAGGTTGATCATTTTCCCTGGGTCTGTCTTTCACTGACATGTATCTAAATCTCTGGTTAAGTCCTCCTTAATTTCTTTCTTGGGCTATTTTTCTTCCATCACCCTTCTATTTCTCTTCCCTTTTTCCTCTGTGCATTTCTCAGTGGTGTGCTAATAGATCATCTTCCTAAGGTATCACCTACTGCTTGTGTGCTCACATCTCCCAAGCTGTGTGTCTCTCTCATATGGGTCTTCCGGGATCAGAACCTAGAGTTCAGAAAGCATTTCCAAATTCAAAAGTGCTAATGAGTTTCTACGGAAACTCTGCTTCTCCTCCACACACACAACTTGCTTTAGTGGAAGGTACCACCATCCGTTCATGACCTTGAAGAGTTTAAATAGCCTTGAAAGTACCCCTTCTTTCAAAGTTTGAAAGAATTGCCATCAAATCATCTGGGCATGACGCGTTCATGGGAGAACGTTTCATTGACAGCTTTTACAATTTTTACTCAAATTACTGAGTTAGCACTCCCATCTTTTCTTCAGTCCAGGCTTAGTAAGATGTACTTTCCCAGAAGACCATTAACTGGCAAGAGTTGCCAAAAGTACTGTTTTATAATTACTTCCCTTACTTAATCTCGATTTTATGTATTTGTGCTCTCCCATACCTGTCTTTTTTTTTTTAAAAATTGACCAAGCTAGTTTGTGGTCTTTTTACTTTGCTTTTCAAAAACCCTAAATCTTGAATTCATCTTTAATTCTTCTGTTTTTTTCAGCTTATGTTTTCATTAAGCTTTGTATTAATTTTTCTAGTCCCTCCCCCACCCGAATGCTTGATTCATTTTTGCATGAAGTGTTTAAGGATATGATTATTACTTTGCCTTCAACTTTGACCCTGTCCCCTGGGGTTTGATATATAATATCCTCATTATTGTAATTTCCTAGATAGACTGCAGTTCTAGTTTGATTTCCTTTTTGAAACAAGGAAAAACAGACTTTAAAAAAGAAAAAACATTTCCGAAAGCTTGGGTATTAATATTTTTTTACTTCAACTTTATTATTTTTAGTTTTATTATAGCTTTAGAATGTGGTTTCTATTTCACTTCTTGGAAATTATTGAGGTTTTCTTTGTGACCTATATATTGTAAAATTGTATGTCTGCTATTGTTTTTGAAAAGACAGTGCACTGTATTTTCTCTTTTGCTTCAGGATGAAGAATTGAACATACATGTATAAGACCAACCTTGTTCATCCTATTATTCAGATCATTTATATCTGGTTTTATTTTATTTTTTGCTTTGTTTTGTTTTGTTTTGTTTTATTTGGTCATAGTGGTGATAGCGAGTTGAAATATCTTACTATAAATGTGTTTTTGCCAGTTTTTTCCAGTCCATGAGAGAGATCTTTTCACTGCAGATTATAAAATTCATCATGATGAAGTGACCCTTATGTATAACTTAGTGAGTTTTCCTTGATTTCAGGTTTCTTTGGTTTTAATATTATACATCTTCCCTTGCTTTCTTTTTATTTGCCATTATTTTACTCACGATTTACCTATCATTTTGCTTGTTATTTTACTTTCAGCTTCTCTAAGTTATTTGGTTTTAATATATGGGCATATACTTAGATCTTTTAAAGTCCAGTATGAGAATACTTACCTTTTAGTAAGTTTGTCTGATTATATTATAAATGAGTACATTTAACTGAAAACATATGTGTATGTGTATTTTTAATATTTCCTTTCTATTTTCTCTGTTCCTAACCATTTGCTCCGTTAACTTATTTTCTCCTTTGAATTTAGAAGGCATATAGTCTGTTTGGGTTCCAATATTTACCTTTAAAACTTTAAATACTTTTTAATTTTTTAATATAACTTTAAACTTCAGCCTATTTTTCACAATATATCAATTTCAGTAACACAACTGTCCCTCTTTGTTTTCTCATATGAAAGATGAGAAAATTAATACTCAAACAACCTATTCTCCTCTTCCCCAATTTTGTTTGCTTGTTTTGGAGTTTTTGTCCTAATTTATACCATTGTCAATTAAAAATAGTTAAAAAGTTTTCTCTTTTCCAGGAATTAAAGCAATTATATTCTTGCAATTAGAATGTTTGCTTTATTTAAATATAATTTATATTTAATAGATTCAAGACTCAAAGCTGATATTTTATCCTATGACTTCCCCACTTCTGTGTTATTTATTTTAACTCTCAGATCACATTTTAATTAATTTTTTCCAATTCTATTGAACTATAATTGAGGTATACCAAACTGCACATATACAAAGTACACAATTTGATCAGTCTATGTACACACACACAGGTGTGCGCACACACACACACTACTGTGAAACTATCACTGTGATCAAGATAGAAAGATAACAACCCTTTGCATCTGAAAAAAAGCAATGCTCGGACTTCCTAGGTGGCACAGTGGGTAAGAATCTACCTGCCAATGCAGAGGAAACGGGTTCGATCCCTGCCCCAGGAAGATACCACATGCCTCAGAGCAACTAAGCCCTTGCACCACAACTATTGAGCCCATGTGCTGCAACTACTGAAGCCCACATGCCTAGAGCCTATGCTTTGCAACAAAAGAGGCCACCACAATGAGGAGCCTGTGCACCACAACAAAGAGTAGCCCTGCTTGCCCGCAACCAGAGAAAGCCCATGTACAGCAACAAAGACCCAATGCAGCCAATAAATAAATAAACATTAAAAAAAAAAAGCAGTGCTCAATATGGGGGACTGACAGCCTGAATATCAACGTATAGTTAATTTTGTAGATCTAAAAAATAAAATAGAAAAAAACTGAACAGATAAAAAACTAAAAGGTATAATAAAAACCAGGATTTCCTGAAATGAAGGAATACACATATTTGTACATCAAGAGAGTCCATTATTTAGGACAAAAATAATAAAGAACTATAAAATCTGAGTGAAATTACTGAAACGGCAAGGTTAAAGGGAATATGGCAAAAATAAAGTTATACACTAAAAGAAAATTACTCTAATTTCGCATTTCTCCTTAGCAATTTTAAATGAGAAAAGAAAATGGAACAATACCTAAGGAATGTTTTGTTTGAGGGGTTGTCTATTTTCCAACCCAGTCAGGTTATCATTTTTATGACAAGGCAACAGACATATGTAATCAAATGGCCGAGAATTCATTAACTACATCATTCATATAGTCTTCTCTAAAATATACTTGACTGCAGCTAACATCGTATCAAATGGTGAAAGGGAGTTGTTTTTTCTGAGACTGGGAATAAAGCAAGGATTCTCACTTTTAACACGTCTGTTCAACGTTGTTCTGGAGGTTACAGACATTGCAACAAGGCAAGGAAAGGACATAAAAGGCATAATGATAAGAAGTGATAAAGTGTAATTAACCCTGTTTGTATTTTCTAGAGGTTTTTTTTTTTCCCGAAATTGAGATATAATTTACATATAACATTGTATAAGCTTAAGGTGTACACCATGTTGATTTGATACATTTGTATATTGCAATATGATTACTAGTATAGGTTTAGCTAACACACATTATCATATCACATAATTATCTTTTTTGTGTGTACGGTGAGAACATTAAGGTCTGTCTAGAGTTTTCTATAAAGGGAACCATATAGTAGTTACCTGGGGATGAGGGTGGAGAGAGGGATAGATTACAAAGAGGCATGACTAAACTTCTGGAGATGTTTATTATCTCGATTGTTCAAAAATAAGTGGAATTTCTCTTTCTTGTGTTCCTGAGCACGATTTGAACCTTCCCCTTAGCATTTATTCTGGAATGTGGGATGCTAATAATTTCTGTTCTCTGTTTAGATCTTCAGTTACTTGAGGGTTTGGAAGGAGGACCAAGGTTATGTACAGCTGCGTTCTGGAAACTCTGGTCCTGTGGTTTCTCCCTGAACGTGTTGACTCTATTGGGAACTGTGTTGATGCTTGTTCTATACATTACCCTTGGATTTCAGTGTGTTCCTCTGCATTGGTGTGAGAAGTTGAGTTAGAGGAATGCCTTGTCGACTGGTTTGTAAAATTTTTCTTCTGTCTATTAGCACTTATTTTATCCAACAATGACCACTTGTCTGCAGCTTCCAGATCTTCCTAGTGAGGAAAGGAGGGCATCTTTGAGGAGGTGACATATGAGTAGCAGCATGAAGGAAGGAAAGGAATAAGCCATTTGAAGATTTAAGGAGAGAGCACTCCAGGTAGAAGAAATAGCAGATAAAGAAGTCCAGAGCTGTGAAAAAGCTTGATGCTGCTTTAGTTGAGAGCCTTTTCTTTAAGCCTTGATGCTGATCTGCAATGGAAGAACCGTTCTAAGCAATCACTCCCTGTTCTTCTCCCCCACAATCCCCAGGAAACTCCAATCTGAATGGGCTGGTCCAGCAGAGAAATACACACAGCACATGTGGTCTCTCTATACAATGGGATATTATTCAGCCATAAAAAGGAATGAAGTTCTGATACATGCCCAATGTGGATGAATCTTGAAGACATTATGCAATTTCATATAAATGCAATCATACAACATGTGACCTTTCATGTCTGGCTTCTTTCACTCAGCATGTTTTCTTTGAGGTTCATCCACACTGAAGCATGTGTTCATACCTTATTCCTTTTTGTGGCTGAATAATACTCCACTGTATGGATATACTATATTTTATCTATTCATCTGTTAATGGACATTTGGATTATTTCTACCTTTTGGCCACTGTAAGGCTGTTATGAACATTAATGTATAAGGATTTGCTTGAGTATCTATTTTCTTTTTTCTTTCTTTTTTTCTTTTTTTTTTGAGTATCTGTTTTCAATTATTTTGGGTATATACCTAGGAATGGAATTGCTGGGTCATTATTACATTTTAATTAGAAAGATTCTCTTCTCTTCAAAATGTATTGGTTACAATTTTCTGTGGTTTCCTATAGGATTCCAATCCATTATTTCACACTTTCTCAATTCTCCAGTCTCACCTACTTGAAATGCTCCCATAGAACCCATGGACTCCAAGGTGTGTGCTGGTAGAGTTTCTTAATCTTATAAGATCTGGCCTTCATACACTGCTTTGGCTTTGCAGTTTGGTATTTCAGGAGTGGAAAAAAGGAGATGGTTGAAGTGGAAAGAGTACGTAAAAGAGGAGGATTACTATGCCAGTGTGGCCTGGCCAACCTAGAAGGGCGGACAAGAGACTGAATTTAACTCAAGCTCCAAAGGCAGCTTCTGGGCTGAGGCCTCTCCGAAGAATGTTCTTTAGTTGGGTAGGCAGCCAAGTGGTGTAGAATCCAAGTAACTCTTGGTGCCCTTTTCCCTCCACCCTCAGGCCCTTGAACTTGCTGAGGTAGCAGTCATTTATATGATAGTATGAGTCAATGCTGGTTTGCTAACTTTCCAGGGAGGGACTCATGCCTTCTGCTTTCCCTGCTCCCCTCCAATTAAAACACAGACATATTTTCAGCCTAGGGCTGTGCCGGGTCTCGTACACACAATAGTGAATTAGATGGACAAAATCTCTGCCCTGAAGGACCTGGAATCTACTGGAGGAGCCAGAAACAATTGTATGTGCAAATTAATAAAACAATTACACATTCTGAGAAAGGCCTGTGAGGGGAGTGGACAGTGTGCTGAGACAGAGACTAACAAGGAGACAGGGCTGCTTTGGATGAGAAGGAGCCATTTAGTCTTTCTCTGTGGTCTGGATTTTTTTTCTCTCTGGGAGTTTTTTAAAGGTTTTTTCTTCTTTGACTAATTTTCTGAAATTTCATGGGGTTGTATCTTATTTGTTAGTGTAAATTTTTGTTTATTCTTTCCATTTGACACCTGTTAAGCCCTTTCAAACTTGGAAATTCGTGTGTCCCTTCGGTTCCAGGAAATTTTTTTCATAATTTTTTTAGATGATAACATTTTTTTCATCATTTTTTCCTCAATCATCCATTTTCTTTATTGCTTTCAGAAATTCCTATTTGTCAGATGTTTGACATCCAACAATGATGTTTTATGTCTCTCATATGTTTCATGTGATGTTTTCTAGTTCGTAGTTCCCTTTTGTTTGTATTTTAATCTTCATTATGCTCTGGAACATTTTTTCTACTTTATGTTCCAATCCTATTTATTTATTTATTTATTTATTTTCTCTTTTCTTTGAGTTTTTTCTTTTTCTTATTTATTTATTTATTGGCTGTGTTGGGTCTTCGTTGCTGCATGCGGGCTTCCTCTAGTTGCAACAAGTGGGGCTACTCTTCACTGTGGTGCTTGGGTTTCTAATTGCAGTGGCTTCTCTTGTTGCAGAGCATGGGCTCTAGGCACATGGGCTTCAGTAGTTGTGGCTTGAGGGCTCTAGAGTGCAGGCTCTGTAGTTGTGGTGCATGGGCTTAGTTGCTCCGCAGCATGTGGGATCTTCCAAGACCAGGGATTGAACCCACGTCCCCTGCATTGGTAGGTGGATTCTCAACCACTGTGCCACCAGGGAAGTCCCCAATCCTTCTATTTAATTTTTAAAAATGTATTCTATTAAAAATTTTTAACTCAAGAGCTCTTTCCATTTTCTCATCTTTCTAATGGCATTCTGTTTGTCATAAATGAAATAAGATCTTGAATTCTCTGAGAATATAGGATAGAGATTTTAAAACCTTCTCTTCTCTTTCCTGAATGATCTACTTCCTCTGGTGCCCGTATTTTCTCCTTGTTTATTTTTTTTTCTCTCTCTCCTTCATGACGCAGGCTTTCCTTAAATGTCTGATGCTTCTTTGAAGCATAAAGCAATACAGAGCTGGCTGGGAGTGTTATTTACATAAACAGGGCTTGTCAAAAGGAAGGCTTCCCTTTAGCCAGAGAGAGTAGGAAGGTGGTTTTACTCCAAGGACTTCTCAAAGCCCAAAACAGAAGCTGACACCTACACTACCTGCCTCTTCCCAGGTAATGAATCTCTCCCCAGACAGTTTGTCCACTTGCTTTAGAAGAATCTTCTGTATGTGCATGGTGGGGCCAGTGCGGGGAGGGGCGGGGGGAGTCAATACACAAGTAACCCCCAGCATTTTGCCTTTTCACCTCCACTCTCCTCTTCTTCCTCTTCTGTTCTTGGTCCACCTTCATGTTGAATATCCCTAGGGTCTGCCCCAGGTCAGGTCCACATTCTTAACTGCAGACTCTCTCGGCTGTGTCTCTCACCACTACCACACTTGATATTGTTACCGAGTCCAAGCTTGCTCTGCTCGCTGTGCCACAGGCCGACGAATTGGAGACGAGGTGTTGAGGCAAGCACTATGACTTTATTCGGAAAGCCGGCAGACTAGTGTCTGTCCAAAACCATCTTATCGGGGTCTGGATGCCAGTTTGTTTTACAGAATCAGAGAGGGAGAGGCTGCGAGGAAGTAAAGTTAAAGGGTCATCAGTCTTGCAAAAGATCTCCAGGAAAAAACCAGCCTGGGTGAGGGGATATGTTAATTTCAGCCATTCACACAGGTGGGCGGGGCAGAGTGTCTGCCTGTGAGCTGAACAGAGGAACTTTAGTTCAACAGGCAGGCAGAGGGGCAGGGTTCCCGGAGGCAGGCCATCATGTATGATTACAATAACAAAAGCAGCGAAAAGCAAAGGTTAAAGACAAAGAAACAGATCCAGCATGGAGTCCGATTTAGCTCCTCCTGGTAACAATATCGTCAATCCTTTAAATTTTAGCCCATTGTAATGGGCAGGTGGTGGTATCTCATTGTGGTTTTAAACAGAACCAGGTTTGATTTAAAAAAAAGCAAAGGCAGGTGATATTCGTATGCTTGGGTATTATGGAGTAATTCATAATCCCTACAAAGCTGAATGATGAATTTCATAGCAGAAATATCTATGGAGCTACAGATGGAAAAGAGGCTGAGAGGGTTGTCTGGGCAGAGGGCTGGGCTCAAGGACTCCCAAGTGCAGCACTGGGTCTCCCCTTTCCCACAGCCTCTTCACTGTCCTGGGACCCCGTGGACCCCAGCCCGTGCTCAGCAAGGTCACAGGGAGCCCCTCCCCAAGGCAGGCACCAGCTTCCCCAGACACCTGCTGAAGGCACTAGACCAAAACTCTCCAGTGTTTTCCTGGCTGAATCCTGCCTTCTTGCTGTTTATTATGCTGGATAGGAAACCTATGCAAATGCTTTATTTTGGAAAAATGCCTGGGATGACTAAAAAAACCCCAGACCTCCCCAGAGCTGCAGGCAGCTGATGCTCTCTGCAGCAGCCCTGGTGGGAGGGAAAGCTCACATCTGTCAATCATTTACCCAGCAGGGATGGGAGGGTGGTGAGCTTTTAAAATAGAAAGCCCCTCAGGAGAAAAGGATTAAGGTGTATGTCGTGCTGAGCTTTCCTGGGGCAAAGCTGGCAGAGCAGGAGGTGGGAGGAGGGTGCAGGTGATCGGCTGCCAGGGGCTGGGCCCTCCCAGATTTATGGGGCGACCTCCACTGGCCTTTCTCAGGCAGGAAGTGGGCTTTGCTCATGCCTTTCCCCTGCCACACACACCTGCGAAAGCCAGTTGGTGGTACTGTAAAATAATTTACTAGAATGAAATTTCTGTGTTTTCCTTTGGATATTTGCCCAGCAAATGGCTTTGTGCTATTTGATTCAAGAAATGGCTTCAAACATGACAGGACCTTAGAGTTCAACCTCTCTCTCTTTCTCTCTCTCTCACACACACACAGTCTCTTGGGTGAGAAAAAGTGAGGATACTATAGGAGAAGTGGGGTGGCTCTTTTCTTAATTCTCAAAGTCTTAGTTCAACCTGTTTCACTCACTTGTGTGTTTCACTCACCCCCCTTACCCCCCTGTCCCCCTCCCCTAGCCAGGGGCTTCCTCCTCCCTCTCGCCATAGTGACTGTTCAGCTTCAGAGCACTGCCAATTCTAATTTCATTTGTCTGAAATGGACGTTTCCTGCAGAAGAAATGTGCGATGGGTTTGCCTTTGCTGTTGGCCTGATTTGGTTTAGCAAGTGCCTCCCCATCCCTCCTGTGTGAGGACCAAGCAGACCGCAGCCAGTGGTCCCTGACCTGAAACCCACAACTGGGGTATCTGGTGCCTGGTGCTTCTCCGGCCTTCAGGAAGAGCTCCCTGTTCTGTTTATCACTGGTGGGAACACTGCCTTTGGGGTGTTAAAAGGAAAACCACGGGCCCCAAACAGCATCATTTGTGCTAAAAGCTCATGATACTAAACCTAGATTTAATACGTACCTAACTGCAGTTTCAGTCTTCCACGGAAATGTGTGGACAAAAAATGTTGCTTGCCATCACACCCGCAGCCACTGCAGCCCTCCACCCCCCTTGGTGCCCCCTGAGGGGATTCAGGATGGAGAAAAACAGGATATTGGCCGTTACGGTGCATATCAAAGGAATAATTTCAATGAGCCCAGACTTTTGCATCTTCCCATCACAGAAAAGCCCTAAAATTATTAACTTGAGATGTCTGCTTTTGGGGATTAGCAGTATTCTTTTGAAGCTCTACTACAGGTTTTTATTTGTTTGTTTTGTTTTGTTCTTTTTCCCCAACAAAAAATCCTATATAGCCTGACTCCTCCTTTACCTCTTTGGAACAGGTCCTCACAGCTATCCCAGAGGCTGATTTCCCAGCCTATAGTCCTCGGTAAGGTCCCCAAGTAAAACATAGCTCTCAGCTTTTAGGTTGTGCGTGTTTTGTTTTGTTTTTCTCCACGAATGTAATCTCAATCAACCAGTTTGCAATTTTCTGGTCAGCACCCAGGACGTCATCCACCATGTGGGTCCTCTCCATTCTTCCCCATCCCTCTCCAGAGGAAGAAGAGGCAATCTGTGTGATCAAACCCTTGTCATCCAATGCACTGTGGTGACCTAAATGGGAAGGAAATCCCAAAGAGAGGGGATATATTTATATGTATAGCTGATTCGCTTTGCTGTACAGTAGACACTAACACAACATTGGAAAGCAGCTGTACTCCAATAAAAATTTAAAAAAAAACAAAACAAAAAACCACAAACCCTTGTCATCCCCCCCTCCCCTGCAAAGATGTACTGGCTTAAAAAGAATCCTTTCTTTTCTCTTGCTAAGAGCTCCCTCACCCCATCCTGCTTCCTATAAAAACCATTATGTATCAATATAACCCCTCAGCTTTTCTAGTTGCTAGCAGGGATGCTGCCTGATTCATCAATCGCCTAGTACATGAAATTAGATCTTCAAATTTACTCAGTTGGATTTTGTGTTTTGACGGGAGAGGTACAATTCATCACCTCAGGACATTGAGATGGTGCTTCCTAGGCAAACAACAAAACTTCCAGGTTTATCATTGTGTTCATTGGACACATAGAGGAAGGGGTGCTCTGAGAATTAATGAAGGAGCCAGGCTACTTCAGTCTTCAGGAATGGTACTCAGCTCCACCCTGCTGTCCTGCAGCCCCCACCCCAGATGCACACACTTAACACCCTCTGGGTCCCCAGGGAGCAATCAGGGATTATTTTAATGGACCACCACTTATGCGCAGAAGGAAATTTGAACTTCTGGTTTCATGAATGTCTTCTCACGCTCAAGGGGCTTTTTAAGGGTCTTCAAGTCACCTGAGCACCTTGCTTTACTTTTTTTTTTTTTTTTTGGTATTTCAACCAAAAATTGACTTTGAAAATGACAACTATTGTCACATCAAATTACAATTGCTGAAAATTCTTAAGATATCATGTATGCTCACTTCATTCTTGCTTTGAGATTGCAGTCTGTATTAGACCGCCCCGGCTGGATAATGTCATTTTGTGCATCAGTAAAGGAATACAAATATTACTGTGCCATCGTTTAACAATACTTTGATATTTCAATATAATGGTTTCCTCTTGAAATCTTATGTATTTACCTTTTCCCCTTTACATGAAAAGTATTAATCTGAGGTGAGTCCATAATTGCCACAGCTCTCTAGGGGTGCGAGAAGAAACCTCAGCGAGAAGACCCTGTTCTGTTATCGAGGGAGGAATCTGTTACTAGGGATGTCAGTGCTTATGCAGAAAGAGCGGGAACATATTTTTCTTAAGGGTTATTGAGACCTTACGGACTGGGAACGAGAATTTTCTAATCTGTGTGTATCTTTTCCTACCAGACAGTTTACTGCTTCCGTGGAGCAGTCCTCAGCAAGCGTACTTCTTTTCGAAGTCCCATTTCCTCCCCTGTGAAACTCAGCTGATCATAGTGGTTAAGTCCAAAGTCACTGTGAAGTTAGACGGCGATGACGGCGCTGACTGAACACTGCTGATCGCTCCCTTCTCCTCTGCTTCCAGAACCTCCCAGTTGGTCCTCCTTGGTCACGGGGTGTTCCTCATCTGGCTGCCTTGCTGGACCCCCCTCGTCCTCCCAGCCTCCGAATGTGAAACCCTCAGCCCTTGGCCTCTTTGGTTGCTCATCTGTGGTCACATTCCATGTGACCCTTTCTAGCTGCATGGCTAATTGCGTCCTGGGCTGGGGCTCCCATGCTGATCTCTTCCTCAACTCCAGCTTCACACATCTAAGGGCACTGATCGCCATCTCCACTTGAGGCGGCTCAGACCAAAGGCACAGAAAACAAAAAGCCTACCTTACCAGAACCCTTTCTTCCCAGAATCTCCTTTCAGAAAATGGTACCCCACTCCTCCAGTTGATCCAGTCCCAAATCTTGGCGTCGTCCTTTAAGCCTCTTTTTTTTTTTCACACCCCACAAACAAGCCATCAGTAAATTACATCACCTCTACTTTCAGGCACATCCCAACCTCTCCCCACTCCTCGGCTGCCGCCTAGTCCAGATCCCCATCTCATGCCCAGACTGTCACCATCCACACTGTTCCCTCTACCGGAAGCCAGAAAGCACAGAGAGGCCAAGCAGGCAGAGGCAGGATGTCATGTGGCCAAGCATGGGGCTTTGGGGCCGGGCATTTAGGGTGCAGATCCTGGCCCCATCTTTGGTCTATTACTATCAAGTAATGGACTGTGATACAAATTGTGAATGTGCTGTAGTTTTCAAATTTTTTCCACTTAGGGCAACAGTGGCTGATATGAAAGTAGGATTCTCGGGGGGATTTCAGAGGCTTTTGATTTCAAGACAACCCATGGAAGAAATTAGGGTGTCTTAGGCAAGAGGGAGGACATCTTGGTGCTTTGAGTACAGGAGGGGCGTGGATCCATTTCAGGAAGCGGCTTCCCGGAGACGGAGCCTAGGACAAAGAGTTCCTTGGGGTAGAAGATGCCCTGAGTGCCCACCCACACACAGGGCCAGGGAGGGGCTGGGGCATCACATGGACCACTGTGAGGATGGATGGGCTGGGGCCTGGGAGCAGCATCGGGAGGCTATGGGCCATGAAGGCATCGGCGCCAGGCAGTCAGCGGCTGATGAGGGCGACCCCAAGGACTAAAGGCTGGGCCTCGCCCCTTTGCCAAGTCCAGGGCCTCTGTTAGTGCTGGGGCCCTACGCCCTCCTAAATGCAGGGGAGGGAACAAGGAAACGTGGCTGGCTTTAGACCTCTCTGGATCAGAGCCAAATTTAATTTGATTTAGCAAAGCAAAGAAGTATAGCATTCCTTATCCCATAAGGGTCATGTAATTTACATTCATAACAACAGTTTCCTGGAAAACATCAGCGTCTGACTCATGTTTCCTTTTTATTCTGAGATTTGGGATTATGTGTGGTACCTTGGTTATGACTGCCTGGTCCCCAAGATACAGGCAGAAGCAGGCATCTACTTGATGGCCCTGGTGGTTGTAATGTGACAAAGAAGGGGATAACAGGACCTGAGGTCTTGTCTTGGGAGTAAACGAGAGTAACAGAGAAAGAGGAAACGGGGAGCAGCGTTCTCATGCACTGTACCTTGAAGGAGGGAATCAAGGTCTGATTTGGAGCTATTTCCTACAGTTGGCAGGCCAGCTGTAGTCACAGCCATCCGTGTGTCCCCTCCTGGGTGTCACTCCCTGCTTTCTATGGGGATTAAAACTTGGACCTATGGGTCTGATATCACATTTCACCTAATGCAGCCAGAACCCAGTTAACAGAAGCTTTGTGGAGCGAAGGTTCTGGGAAGAACTAAATATGGTCATGAAACAATTCACTTAATTATTTGGAAATAGTCTGGATGTGAAAGTAATCAGGCTACAGGTCATCCTTCTGCTTGAGTTAATGTATTTTCTCCCTGCCTACCTGTCTGGGTTCAAATCCTGGGTCTTTTGCTCACTAGCTCTGTGACTCTGGGCAAATAACTTTTTTCTTTTTGCGGGGCCTTGGGTCTTCGTTGCTGTGCACGGGCTTTCTCTAGTTGCAGTGAGCAGGGGCTACTCTTCGTTGCAGCGCATGGGTTTAGTTGCTCCACGGCATGTGGGATCTTCCTGGCCCAGGGCTCAAACCCACATTTCCTGCATTGGCAGGCAGATTCTTAACCTCTGCGCCACCAGGGAAGTCCCTGGGCAAATAACTTAATCTCTACGTGCTTTGAGTTCCTTCTTTGCAAAATGAGGTTCAAATAGTATTTATCTCACTAGGTTCGCATGCATCTCATTGGACTAAATTACTAAATAAAAGGTGTGCCTGGCACATAGTAAGTGCTTAACAAATCGTAATCAGTGTTATCGTTAGGCTTTCATCCGAGTAGGAGACAGGGACATATTTTACTTTAGTAGTGACAGAATTCAGAGAAAGAGTTTGAAAAAGCTCTTTTAGAAGGAAATATTGCCATTTGCAGCAACATGGATGGAGCTAGAGAATATCATACGAAGTGAAGTAAGTCAGACAAATAGTTTGTGATATCACTTGTATGTGGAATCTAAAAAATAATACAAATGAATCTATATACAAAACAGAAACATACTCACAGACATAGAAAACAAACTTACAATTACCAAAGGGGAGATGGAGGCGCGGAGGGACAAATTAGGAGTTTGGGATTAGTAGATACAAACTACTATACATGAAACAGGTAAGCAACAAGGATTTACTGTATAGCACAAGGAACTATGTTCAATATCTTGTAATAATCTATAATGAAAAATAATCTGAAAAAATATAACTGAATCACTTTGCTGTACCCTTGAAACTAACAAAATGTAAATCAACTATACTTCAAGTAAAAAAGGCTATTTCATCTTTAAATTTGTTATCGGTCCATTAACTAGAATAACTTCACTAAACACATTCTAGATTGTGACCATCAAATAAGGACTGACAGAATATCCTTTCGTTTTAAGATTTTGTTTCTCTTCTTTATAGATTCAGATTTGTTTTTATAATTTAACGAGTAGGTTAAAATTTCTTGTTTTATCATAAATAAATGAGGACTTTACTGATCTAAATCCCTGACCTAAATAGGATGGCACATCCCAGCCCTTTTAACTTCTCCAGGGTTGGATGGAGCTAAAATGTGTGATACCCCCTCCTTCCAAACAGAGGCGGCCCCTGTTGCCTAGGGTCTAGAGGTCAGGACAAAATGGAAAAGAAACAGGTATGTGTAGGACTATTCCTTAAGCCCTGACTTTTTAATGTTGCTAAAAGGTTTTTCTGTTGTTAGATCTCATCAATGGTGCAGTTTATTAAGTGTAATTGGTGAGGCTTAAAGCAATCAGAAGAGGGGCCTTCGGTATACACACATTACTGGCTAGAGCCTCTGCCTGCAGGGGAAGCACATGGCAGCTGGACTTCTTGTCACCATCTCAGTGGCCTGGAGGACCCGGTCAGGAGGAGGCACGAAGTCAGGGGAGCATCAGGCAACCTCCAGCCTTGCTGGGTCCAGAATCGCAGGGCTGCGGCCCCCCTGGCCTCCTGATCCTTTCCTGGGAGGCTCCCCTCTACTTTCCTGGTCCTGGGCCAGGGTCTCACCAGGCCAAGCCAGCAAGCCTGGCCACCTGGCTCCATGTCCACGTTGACCCTCTGCAGCTCTCTTCCCTGCAGACAGTGACAGCTGGAGCCCTGGTGGCCCTATTCTAGGACCACTTGAGAATGGAGGGACTTCATGTAACAGCCCTCAGACTCAGCTGTCCTACAGGGTGGGGTATGTCCTTCCCCGTGACAGCTTGAGGCTGGGGCAGAGGGGTGAGCAGGCTCCCTGGGTTAATGGGGGAGCAGTGTGTGTGTGTGTGTGTGTGTGTGTGTGTGTGTGTGTGTGTGTGTGTGTGTGTGTGTGTGTGTGTGTGTGTGTGTGTGAGTGAGAGAGAGATTGATTTAGATCAGAGCCAGAAAACAGCATCAGTGTTCCTAAAGCTGTCAGACCTCACCTGGCCCTCCCAGCAGTTCTTTCCAGAGAAAAGAGCAGTCAGCAGCCCTTGTAGCTGATCTGATGCCGGCTGCCATCATACTTCTGTCCCCAGAAAAGAAGCCAGTGATGTCCCATCCTGCCCTCAGGGTGAGCAGCCTTCCTAACTGGGCCTCTTGCCAATGCCTGGAAAGCCAAGTGACCAGGAGCGTTTCACTTTGCCGTTTTTTTTTTTTCTTCTGACTTTCCCTGCTTTACTAGTGGGGGCCGACTGCTCACGGGTAGAAAATGACATTGTCCTTCTTTGGTGATGTATGGCAATTACCTTTTTTTCAAGGAAGCCCTGTACTTCCTGCCCAGCCTCTGAGTTCCAGCCAGGAGAGGGCGGCAGTTTTCGGTGATGTTGCTCAGGCATCTTTCAGCTGGACATCAGCCCAGCCCACCTGTGACTTTCCGGTCCTGCGTGGGCAGAGCCGGAAGTGCGCTATTACCAGCATCTTAGCAGACAGAATAATGGTCTGGAAACAGATCAGATATTGTCCATTCATAGACAACCACATCCAAAAGGTTTATTCCTGGCTTGCAAGCAAACCCCACTGACCAAACTCCCAAGTCGCTTTTTATTCAGCGGTCATTAAATCACTCGCTTAAATACATATAATAAATACAAAAACAGAGAGGATTTTCTTTTCTTTCTTTCTTTCTCTTTTTTTGTCTTTGGTATGTAGAGCTTTTCTCCTCATTTCCCCTCCTTCCCTGCATTCTAAGCCCATTTCCTCAGGTTCACGTTATTCCTTTGGACACAAAAGCAGCCCAGAAGTAAACTTGGTGCCGGGACCGCAAAGCGGTCAGCAGGCTGGGTCCCGGCGTCTCTCGGGGGCTGGGGGAGGGACAGGCCCTGGGCACTCACACATAGTTGTTCAGCCTGTACCCGCTGTGCGAGGTCGAGGTGGCCGAGGGGGCCCGATTGTCCTTGTAGGCGTCGGGTGGCCGGTAGGCGGGCGCGGTGGCCGTGCCGGCCCGGGGCTGCGCCCGGAAGGGCCTGGAGGGCGCCTCGTCCTGGCAGGACAGGCAGAGCAGCGTGCCGCCGATGAGCGACAGGGACGAGGAGATGAAGCCGAGGTACAGGGCCTGCCCGATCTCGAACTTCATGCCGCTGGGCAGCAGCGGGTTGTAGAAGTTCTGCACCACGTCGTTGGTGGTCCAGGACACGGCCACCATGCAGAGCAGGCCGGCCAGGAGGAAGAGCACGCCGCCCAGCACGGCGAACGTGGTCTTGGCCGCGGTGCCCTTGGCGCAGCGCGTGCACTTCATGCCGACCACTGCGCAGGCGCAGGCCACGCCCGACAGCAGGCAGGAGATGACCATCAGCGCGCGCGCCGCCTGCAGGTCGCGGGGCAGCGCCAGCAGCGAGCGGTAGATCTGGCACTGGTAGATGCCCGTGCTGTGCCACACGCACTCCATCCACAGCCCCTTCAGGTAGGACACGGCCGTCAGGATGTTGGTGCCCACGTGCGCCGTCCGGCGCCAGTGCGGCAGGATCGTGGTGATGAGCGTACCCACCAGGCCCAGGAAGCTGAGCAGGAAGCCCAGGAGCTGCACGGCTGTGCTGGCCATGGCCTTGCCGGCGGCTGCCGCTCGCTCAGGCGCCCACAGGAGTCCTAATGAAGCCGGGAGGCGGGGCGGGGGGGGGGGGGGGGGAGAGGAAACGGGTTAAAGATTATCTTGATGCATTTATTTCTGCCACCGAAACGGACGTTTCCATAGGCGGTTGGTACCACGATTAACATATTTAAAAAAAATAGTTTCTGAGACTTGATTGGGTGAAAGAAGAAGCTGCTCGGCTAAGACACTTTCCCTGGGAGGCCAGAGCTAGAAGGGGTGACAGCTGACATCTGGCTGGGCTGGGCTTTCCAAGGACCCCAGGGAAGGGCACTGCAGAGCCCCCACTTCTCTCAATGCTTACCAACCCCATGTGGGAAGTTCTGCCTTCTGTCTACGCTCAGACTCTGCTGTATTTGAATCTCACGTCATTCTGTTTGATCGGTAATCCGTAAGGTTGTTAAATCAACAAATGGATTGATAATTGTTAAGGTGTGTGCTGCTTATGACTTAGCAAATAGCTTAGACTGCCTGTCAGGATGAAACCTTTTATGCAAGTGGGAGACTTCTCTCAGGTAGGAAGGGGTTTAGCACCATAGGCAGGTGAGACGCTGCCTTCCAGAATCCCAGATGTGACCTTAGAGATTATCCACCGACGCCAGGGGACAGGAATGACCAAGGTCATCAGCTCCTTAGGTGCTGCGGCCAGGACCACAAACCAACGACCCTCCTCTGCGGGCAGGGCACCTCCCCTCATACCACTCTGAAGAGGGGAGGACTTGTTACGAGACAAAAGCTGCTGCCTGGTTTTCGGAGACACGGGGACACGGAGCCATTTCAGAGTTTTAAAAACATTCTAACCATGGCAAAACTTCAAGCCCTTCTTGGGAGCAAGGACCCTGCATCTATATCGTATGTAGTGCCCGGCATATAGGGGATACTCAGGAAATATTGAGAGGGAGGGAGGGAAGAGGCAGGGAAGATGGAGGATGGAAAGGGGAGAGGAAGGAAGGAAAAAAAGGGAGGGAGAGCAGAACTTGCCTGTGTGGACACCACTAGCTCTTCTCTCCTGCCAGGGGCAGAATATGGAGCAAAAGAAGAGAACCAGGGGTCCTGAGCCCGGGGCCACCTCCACCCTCTGGCTGACTGGGGGCCTCTCTCTCTCTAAAACGAGGGAGTTGGACTTCATGGCCCCAAAGTGTCTTCTGATTCTGAAGGGAAAAAAGGGAAGCTTCTCTGCTGGTGACAAGTCCCTTCAGCAACCCAAACTGGTGAGAATTCAGAAGGCAAAACCCGCTTTCTTCCTTCTTTCTCAGAGCAGTGTTCTACCGTTAAGCGCAGGAAGGCTGCGGGGAGAAGTGGGCTGGGAGGGCGTCTCCCAACGCAGATTCTCCTGCCAGCTGTCTTTGGGGTCCCACAGGCTCTCCTGTCTTTAATCCTGGGTGCATTGTAAAGAAATCTCCCACTAAATCACGATGCAGGATCTGGTTAGTAACAGGTGATGCTTCCAGTGGGAGCCTCTGTGATCATCTTGCTGAATTTAAAAATCTATGCCTGCATGTCTTAGCATTGTTGCAGGTAATCTTTAGTTCTGTCCTGCTTAACAAGCCAGCTATATAATGATGAGACAGCGTGGTGCTGGACAGGACATCGGTGGTCCGCGGGGGATGAGGTCAAGGGTTTTGCTGACGTTAAAAATGACTATTTGCTCAGGACCCTGTGTTCTTCCCTCACACCTCCGGCTGATCAGCCACAAGCCTCTGGTCGGGAAGCTGGCTTTCCTTCGGAAGCCTTCTTCCCTCCATTCAGCAAAGCCCACTCAGTGCAGGTGCTGGGCTTGTGGGGGGCGGGGCGAGGGGAGACCCTCACAGTCCCTGCTGCCCAGGGAAGGGTGGGGCCAGCTGTCCTGTGGTCACTGTCAGGCAGGTGGTGAGGCCCACGGGGCGGCCGCTCTGATGTGCGGGGCGAGAGCTGCTGCCACCCACCTCCCTGATGCACTGGGTGTCTGAGCAGAGCTTACACCAAAAGCACCGATTTACTGGGTCTGAGTGATGCCCGGTGCTGCGCTGAGCGCTCACACCTGCCACCCAGTTTATTCCCCACAATTACTTAGTGAAGCAGCAGCTGTTACCTCCCCTGTTTTCCATGTGGGGAATTTGGGTGCAGGGATGAAAGTTCACTTTCTGGCCTGGCTAGTATTTTCCCTGGTTTAATTGTTCCTTTCTGTATTCAGTAGGACTGAAGTTAGCGTGAGGGCCTAGGGGTGGTGTCATCAGTGCATCCTGGGGGGGTTGATTCTCCCCCCTGAAGATGTCCTTTTACAGTGGTTCAGGTGGCCAGGGTGGGGGACTTTCAGCGCTGAAATCCGGACAGTCCCAGGCAAACCAGGATGGTTGGCTTCTCTAGGGAGCCTGGAGGCTGTGGATTTCTCCAGATGGCCTCTGAGATCCTTCTAGTAACGCCTGGAGGCCGCCTCCAGCCTGGTGGCCGCACTCTCTGTCCCTGGCCAGGGCCTTTTGAGGCTCCTCCCAGTCCTTGCTTGTCAAGGTCAATCATTAAGTACACTGAGCCTAAAGAATGTGGCATGAAAGCCTGCTCGACCCCATTAGTCTAGGGAAGTGGACCAGAAGTTTATTGGATGTCTAAATATTTATGGAGAGCAATGACTGCTAATTTTAGAAACCATTAGGTTGCTATATTTAAACTGGTGCTAGAAGGATTTGCTAATTTAAGAAGTGGGTGTTAATGAGCCCCCAACTCCCAGACCCCAGCTCCCCACCCCTTCCCCCTAGTTACCAGCTGCTGCTACTGGTGTTAGGTCATAATTCAACTTCCCAGCAACCACTTTTCACTTTGGGGCCATTGGATGGAAAAACAACCTCAAGCGAACGAATCTCCTTGGAAACCACATAAAACTCATCCCTGATGCTTCGGAAGGAACTTGCCCAAGCATGGCCTCCCAGGAGGGGTAGCGTGGGGAGGGTTCAGATGGCCTGCAGTTGGCTTCGCCCATGGGCTACCCTTTTCCTGCAGACGTGCCTGTGCTCGTGGAAACATTTGCTGGAGAGGTGTGCGTCTAAGACGAATATGGTTCTAAGAATCAGGTTCCAAAAAGACCATGACAGGCTGGGCGGGTGGGGTTGCCTGTAGCAAAATGACGCATTCCAGGAATAAACGCTGGGCCTTGCATTTGGGTTCACAGAGCCCCCGAAGCACGCTCCTGGGTGGGCAGTATGTGGCCGTCACAGCTGTGAGCAGGATTTAGGGCAGTGCTTCCCAGTGACCGCTTCTTGGGATGCTGTGTTGGCAGGATGTCTCGTGAAAGACATTAATGCCAGGTAGGTTGGAGAAAATCTGGTAACTGTAGGCCTTCTCATTGCTGGTAATATGCAAGCATAATTGGGAATCTCTCAGCAAAGTCTCTTGTGTGGCATTTCCTAAACTTATTTGGCTGGAGACATCCTCCCCCGACTTGGCCAAAGGACAGCTTGAAGTCACATCACTTTGGCAAGTGGACTTAGAGGGTGGAAGTCTGGGGGACGTTTAATGGAGCAATGATGAGTTAGGGTTGATTAAAAAACAAGATAATTTTGATTTGGGGGAGGGTCGAATAAGCACAAATAGGAGAGCAAGCAAGACGCTCTGATGTGCCCCCGGGAGAGTCTCAGCAAACCCCAGGGCTGTAAACGCATGTGAAAATCTGTGAAGGGCAGCCATGAATAGCACCAGGGCTGCTGTCGGCCCCTTACACTGGATCCGGTTTTATGAGCACCAGATCTGAAAGGCGAGGGTTTTTCTCTTCACATAAACTTTTATGTTGTCTCCTTCCTCTGTTGTCTGTGAGCTACGTTTTTTTTTAAAGGAAGGAATTAAAACAAAACAAAACAGAAAAAGAACCAGGCGGGAACCCAGAGCACACGGTGGATTTTCTCCCAGCCTGCCCGGACCCCAGCTGTGCCAGCTTCGGAGCGTCGCCTCTGAGTGAGGCATCACGGCAAGAACAGTGGCTGGTGGGGGAGCCTCACCAGGACGAGGGACAGATGGGTTGTTTGCCTGGCCCCTGCGCCTGCGTCTCTACTCCCCTGGGTCCCTCAGCCTCTGTTCTGAAGAGCTCTGCCATGGACACGTGTCCTCTCCCCTGTCCACCTGCAACAGCTGAAGGGAGTGTCAGCCCCAGAGCAGGAGCAGTGCGGGTTGTACCAGGGAGGCAGGGCCCCAGCCAGGTGTGCGGGAGGTTCTATACCCACAGCCACCGGGGCAGAAGAGTTGGATGATTTGGCCTCTTGGACCTCATTCCAGCTTTTGACTGCCCTGCAGTCGGAGCGGATTTAGAGCCGGTTGGGAACGGGCCATCCCATATATGTCTTTCCCATGGCCTCCTGACACATGTTGGATCCACTGTGGAGACAGCTTGGACTTTGTTTCCTGGAGCTTTATCGGGGAAATGAAGAGCTGCCTTTCAAGGAAGATAGTCGTTGGACTTTGAAAGAATGCAGAGTTGCCTCAACTTTCATGTTCAGCAGTTGAACAAAATGTCTGGTTCAAAAAACTGTAATGTCGAGAGGGATAGATTGGCAGTTTGGGATTGACGTGTACACACTGCTATATGTAAAATAGGTAACCAACAAGGACCTACTGTATAGCACAGGGAACTCTGCTCAGTATTCTGTAATAACCTAAATGGGAAAAGAATTTGAAAAAGAATAGATACATGTCTGTGTATAACTGAATCACTTTGCTGTACATCTGAAACTAACACAATATTGTTAATCAACTATATTCCAATATAAAACAAAAAATTTAACAAAAAAACTGTAATGTCCTCCGTGTCACCCCAACCAGACCTCATGTCAATAGTTTAAATATTTCATAAATGCTAGACCGTGGGAACTAACGATAAACTCAAGGGAGATTTAGATTCATCTAAGAGAGCTACACTAGCAACACTGCCCAACAGGAGAAAAGGAAAAGGACTTCTGTGCTCTATCAGCTTGAAAGAACTCCAACCAGTAATTCCTAAATGACATGTTGGATGCTTGTTTCTCCGTAATATACAAAGCGAGTGGATCTCTTTCCTAAAAGCTTAGGGATACCCCAGAGGTGCTATTTTAGTACATCTCTTCATACAAATATATAAGAATTATGACAAAGTGATCAACTAATACCTTGGAAAAATCATTTCATATTCACTTAGGATGGACTGGACTGTGGGGTTTTTGGCTCTAAAAATGAAGTTTCCTTCATTATTATTCCAAGCTTTCTGTGACTTTCCTTGGGTTATTTTTCACACTGGCAGGCACCTGTATTTTAAATTTATGAGGACTTCTATGCCATCTACACACGGTGTGGAAGAACCGCAGGCTTTCCGTAAGAGGCAGAGACAGAATAATTATATAATTAACTTATTACTGCCATGATAGTTGGGGCTTGCTAATATTATTCAGGAAAACCAATGTGAAATATCTTGCCCAAATCATATGGAAATGACCATTTATAGCTTAAAACTTCCCCTCTATCTTGGATGGGTAAAGAAAAATCTATTTTTCATAACAAGAGCTGATTTGGGGAAAAGCCTGTGTTAATACGAATGAAAATCATGGTATGTGGTTAAATGCTTGCAGAGGCCATTTTCAACTCAGCGAGATTGAACAAACTACCGATTTAGTGAAAACTACAAGCTTAAGTTACCATGACCATAAAAATACTAAACCATTTCCCAGGAGGCATTATCTCTCTAATTTCAACTCACCAAATTTCATTAGAATCCATTAAAAATGCAGTAGATCATATTAAAATGAAATGATCGAATTCCACTTAATAAAATACCCGGGTGCCGTTGCATATGTGTTTTTCCTGACAAGATAGTTGTGTAGATTTGCTATGTTGTCTTCATTTTTTCAGGGAATAGGTGACTAAAAATCTGCTGTGCAAAAAAAATATTAGAAAAGCAAAACACCCCCCCATAAGTTATAAGGTTATTTTCAAAAGTGTTAAATGATGATTAGATGACTAATAGTTAAAGTGTTCTCTAGGAGAGCTTTATATAAGGGATGCTCTGGGTTGAATTGTGTCTTCCCAAAAAGGTATGTTGAGGGACCTCCCTGGCGGTCCAGTGGTTAGAACTCAGTGCTTTCACCGCTGGGGCCAGTGTTCAGTCCCTGATTGGGGAATTAAGATCCTACAAGCTATGCAACACGGTAAAAAAAAAATAATGGTATGTTGAAGTTTTAACCCCTAATACCTAAGAATGTGAGCTTATTTGGAAATAGGGTCATTGCAGATGCAAGTTTTAGTTAAGATGAGGGCATACTGGGATAGGGTAGATCCCTAAACCAAGAAGACTGGTGTCTTTATGAGAAGATGGCTATGTGAAGACAAAAAGAAATAGGGAGGATACCATATTGAAATGGAGTAGGACCCTATGGTCCTTGTCCCCTCACCCCATGTCCTCAGCGTGCCTTTTGTCCGTGGAAGAACTTTAGCCGAAGAATAAGTTTAATCAGAGAAGTGAGAAAATGCAGAAACAAAGGAAAACAGTCAAAGGAGACCACATAATAATAGTTTAGTCATTAAGCAAAGCCCTGGACCTTTAGTTCTTCCTCAAGGGCTGCAGATAATCTGAGCCATGTCCAGTGAGCTGTCTTACAGATACTGAAACCCCCACCAGGTGGAAGAAGTGAACTATGTGGTGACCAGGCTGTAGCCATGACAGAAGCTGCCACAATTCCAAGAATTGGCCTCAAAGAAGTAGAAACAGACTGACCCTGGAACTAAAGATTAACTGTGCTAAAGCAATGAAGATGACGCTGGTCAGACCGTGGTGCCCAACTTCAAGATGACTGTCAGAGCTGCCTGCACTGTTTCTGCATGTCGCCCCCTCCCTCTGTCTATAAAAGCTCTTGCCCTCTGATTGTCAGGGGGTGGGGTGTCAGCCTTTGGACAGGTGTCTGTCCTCTCTTCTGGTTGCCAGCATCCAAAATAAAGCAAACTTTCTTCTCCACCAACCTGGCCTCTTTATTGGCTCTTGAGCGGCGAGCAGCCAGACCCCACTTTCAGTTACAGTATGAAGATGGAGGCAGAGACAGGAGGGCTGCTGCTACAAGCCAGGGGTGACCAGCAGCCACTAGAAGCAAGGAGGGTGGCCTGGAATAGATCCTTCCTCACAGCCCACAGAAGGGACCAACCCTGCTGACACCTTGACTTTGGACTTCTGGCCTCTAGAACTGTAAAAGAATACATTTCTATTGTTTTAAGCCACCTAGTTTGTGGTACTTTGTTAGGGCAGCCTTAGGAAACCAAAATGCAGGGGACCACTGAATGGTGGCCTGGGGGGGTTACAGGAAAAAAAAAAAAACACTCCTGTCTGAATATGAGAAGTGGGTTCCCTTCCAGAGCAGGCACTGAGCATGGTCTGATGGCTTCACATCTGCCACGGAAAACAGCAAGGCATCGGTTAGCTTCATGTCTGAGAGTGTGGAGGATGGAATCCAGGAGAGGGAGAGAACACAGGGAAAGAGGAATTTGGAAGGCCTTCTGTAGTTGTAAAAACTCAAGAGCAAGTGCCAACTGCAGTAAGTAACCCATACGGTGATCAGATGACTCAGCTTCTCCAGATTGGAAAAGCATGTGAATCCATTGATCCCCCAAAGAGTTTAAGGGGCCCAGTTCTCCACTTTGTGTGTAATTGGCTGGGCTGCATCCAGAGACATGGCAGACTTTTTCAGGCTGGATGTCTGGTTTTCTTAAATCAATGTGTCTTGGTTTCATAGACCATAAAAACCCAAGTTTGGGGTGCAGGCCAGGTTTGGATAAGGCAACTCAGATGGTTGCCCAGCTTTCCCTTGGAAATCCAGTAGAGCTCATGGGACCTCTCTTCAGGACTTACATCAAAAGAGAAATGAAATTAGTAACGGGACATTGTCTCAGCTGGGCTGGAAACCCCCATGAATAAGATAACTATTTGATGGATTTTGTAAGCCTGTGAAAATGATTTGAGCACTGAACTGGGATTACATCGTGGTGACTAAAAACGTGGGGTCACATGAAAACATAAAACTGAGATTTATAAATGCTGAGTAAAATACAGCTAAAAAATGATGTTTAATGCTCATTCTCTGTAAATTTAGCTTTTCAAGTCCAGAAGTTGTGAGTTACTAATGATAAGAATAAAAACAATCACAGCTAAACATCCTGAGTGTTCATGATACGCCAGACACGTGCTCAGTGCTTCCGCTGGCACTGACTTATTTAATCCTTTGACAAATCTATGATGCGTATGTCGTCGTCCTCATTTACAGATGGAGAAACTGAGGCTTAGAGAGGTCAAGTAACTTGTCCAAGGTCACATGTAGGCTGAATCAGGGAGACTAACAGGAGAGTCCTGTGATCATCCAGATGCGAGATGACAGAGGTGAGTTTGGCAGTAACAGAGGTGGATGCCGAGAAGAGGTTGGTTTCTAGAGACATTTGGAAGTGAGGCGGGCAGGGTTTGCTGATGGCTTAGCTGTGGAGTGTGAGAGACAGGTGTCCACCATGGCTGCAAGGTCTTGGGCAACTGGAAGAATGGAGTTGCCATTTATCGAGGGTGAAGACAGTGGGAGGTGAAGGATCTGGGTTTGGAGGGTGAAGGGCAGAGGAGAGGAATTTTGTTTTAGATGCGCTGGGTTGAGATGGCTGTCACCACTCAGTGGGGGAGGGAGAGACCATGGTTGGATGTATAAGTGCAGAGTTCAGGGAGGGCCCGGAAGTGGGGAAGTCCACTTGGGACTCAACTGCAGAGAGACAGCATTGAAAGCCATGAGACTGGGTAAGAGTGTAGACAGGGAAGAGCGGGTGCCTGACGACTGACTCCAGGAACCCTCCAACATCAGAGATGGGGCTGATGGGGAGAAGCCAGCCATGGGCCACAAGGAGTGGCCGGGAGGGAGGAGACCACTCGGAGAGCGGTGAGCGAGGACAGAGTTCCAAGTTGGAGGGAGTGACCCATTGTGTCAAGTCATCAGACAAATCATGTCATCTGAGCATGGAAGTGATGGCTGGATTTAGCAACACGAAGGACATCGGAGACATTGACAAGCTCGGTTTTGGCAGAATGTTGGGAGTGGCTTCAAGAGAGAGTCCATATAGGGGCACAGGATATAATGAGCCCAGAGAATTCTTTCAAAGACTAGGACCGTCAAGAGGAACCAGGAAATGAGGCAACAGTTGCAGGATGGGGGTTCTTAATCTGACGCCCAGGGCCCATAGAATTCAGGGTACCTGTCAACTTGGATGGGGAAAAAAGTTGCATGATTTATTTCATCAACTTCTCCCTGAAAAGTATGTCCTTGTGTTATGAATAAAGGCAGCCACCTACAGCGATATGACCAGTGCCTGTGACTTGATCACCAACAGGAATTACTCACAGTTTGCATTGCTTTACAGGTGCTACCTGGAAAGATCATTTACAGGTGCTACCTGGAAAGGTGCTACCTGGAAAGATCATTTACTGTCATTGCTATTCAAAACTGTGGTAGTTGTAAGACCTCTGCTAGGTCTGGTAATGCAATGCATTAATAGAGAAGCACATAAATTACTGTGAACAAAATGGTTTTAAAATATTTTGAGAGACTTCCCTGGTGCTCCAGTGGTTAAGACTCCTCACTTCCACTGCAGGGGGCGCAGGTTCGGTCCTTGGTCAGGGAACTAAGATCCCACGTGCCACAAGGCACAGCCAATATATATTTACTTTGATAACTGTATTTCAGTATAATTGGCTTCCTTTATAATCCTGTGTATTATTTTATGCATTTAAAAGTATTGTTCGGGGAAGAGATACACAGGCTTCACTAGATTGCCAAAGGGATCCAAAGCAAAACAAACAACCAGCCCAGTAAACAACAGCAACCTCAACAACAAAAAACAAAAACAAGTGGGATGACTTGGGAGATTGGGATTGCCATATATACATTACTAATAAAAAAAAGATATAAAATTGTACACTTTAACTACATGCAGTTTATTGTATGTCAATTATATCTCAATAAAAGTTCTTAAAGGAACAACCCCCCCCCCAAAAAAAAAAACGAAAACAAAATAGTTAAGCACCTCTGCCAATGGGATGTGTGGTCAAGAGAGGATCTTTGTTTTGTTTTGGTATTGACTTGAAGATGAGAGAACCTAAAGGATGTTTGCCTGCCTTTGGAAGTGATCCGGTAAGAAGGGAAACACGGATGATGTTGAGGAGATATCCTTGAACAGAGGACGGCAGGGACCCTGACACACACCTGGAGAGGCCGGCTCAGACGGGAACAGGAGGGAGGCCAATGCAGGGAGCCTGGGGGACATGGCAGGGGGCACTTGGCAATGTTTTCAGATTGTCCCAGTTTTCTCAGGGAAAGAGGAAGCAAGGTGGTGTGTTGAGAAGGAAGATGGGGGAGGAGGTGTTGAATATTTGAGTGGAGAGAGAGGGGATGCCATGGCTGACTCAGAGAGTGAGAGCGTGATGGACTAAGACAAGGTCAGCAGCAGGTGCCTGTGCGAAGCCAGTGGTCGTGGGGGTTCAGTGGCCATCACCCCCCGGGACAGCCTTCTCCAGCACAATCGGCGGGACCACATGGCCCCTGAATGGGCAAAAGGCTGGACTCAACTCAGTGGGGATTTTTCAGGAGAAATGATGAAGGAGGGAGAGAGCAGAAGGGAGATCGGTGTGTACAAAGAGGGGTGAGTGTAATGGTGGATGATGCTGGGGAGGAGGGAGGGGAGGACAGGAAGGAACGAGCTGGGAGGACAGGAGGTGGTGGCTGGAGACTGGGACACTTGTCACTGCGACCATGGTGGACAATGGCGGGCAGTAAAGTGAGACGACGGGAAAGGCTGGGACCACAGGGAGGGTGGAAGAAAAGGCTGGGGCGGGTGGCGGGGCGTGCAGGAACTGGTGGGAAGGACCGCCACTTAGAACAGTTCGTAATCTGGTTGCTTCACTGTTGTTTGAGAGGTTGCATCTCCCTGACGATAGACTTATGTCCTGCCCGTGAAGGTGAGGGAAAGAGAAGCAGGGCTAGAAAGAGGAACAGCACACAAGGTGCATGTCTGTTAAGGACCCTCTCGGTCACGGGCAAGTCAGTCTTGGCATAGCGCTCAGTTCTGCCCTGTGTGTCTTTCACCCACAGGACTGCCGTGTGGGAAACACACTCTGTCTGGAATTCAGTCTTCAACTTCGTTTTCTCACAAGCCGCCCTCTTTCCTGGTTTCCCGACACCCTGTTCTCTGCAGAGCAGGAGGGGAATGCTGGGCGGGAGCTTTGCGCTTTGGAGGATAGACTCTGAGACACCGGGGGTGGGGGGTGGGGGGTGAGGAATTATATCTGAACCGAACCTGGAAATGCACACACTGCCTGCTGGTATATGTGGCCCCAGAGAACGCGACAAATAAACTGCAGGGCAGATCTCTGCAGGAAGGGAGCTTCCTGGTGTGTGTGAGAGGCAGCTGGGCCTCACCCAGGTGGGAGGCTGCTCCTGGTCCCCCAGCTCTGCGTGTTCCAGCCAAAGAACCTGAATCCAGCGGCTCTCCACTCTCCCAGTGGGTCAGCATCCCTTGGAGAGCTTTAAAAAGATCCCGAAGCCCCAGCCACCCTAGAGATCGTGATTTATCAGTTGGGGTGGAGACTGTGTATGGGAACTTCTGAGCCCCCCACCCCCACCACAACTTGGTTGTACAGCCAGGTTTGAGAACTGCTGTCTTAATTGACGTGACTTGTAAAGGTCCTATCAGGAGCGTTAAAAGAGTTTCTGCTATATTTAAAATAGATAGCCAGCAAGGACCTACTGTCTAGCACAGGGAACTCTGCTCAATATTCTGTAATAACCTAAATGGGAAAAGAACTTGAAAAAGAATAGATACATGTATAAGTGAATCCTTTTGCTATACACCTGAAATTAATACATTTTTAATCAATGATTAAAACAAACAACAAAAAAAGAAAACAAATACAAAGTTAAATGTATCAAAATCCAAAAAAAAAAAGTTTGAAACTGTTTAGCCAAGAGTGACAGTACAAATGTCTACATAGCTTTCTGGCTCTGCCCATTGACTCTGGGCCTTCTGGAGTCTCCCAAGATGGGGACAGTTGTGCTTGTCTTGTCAGTGTCCCCGGGCATTATCTGATCTACCCACAAGCCTTCACCTTCATACTGCCTCTGAATCAGAACCCTCTCTCCATCCACAAGTCCTACCTGTGCCGAGTCCCATGCCCATCCTTGACCCGGCACCTCCAACTACCTCTATACTTCTCTGACAGCCAAGCATCTAGAAAGAGGCAGTATCCCTATTCACCACTCTGCCGTCTGGCTCCTGCCTTCCCTGTGCTCCACGCCCCCCACCCGCAAACCTGTTCTTACCACCTGGGTCCTCTTTCTGGGATCCAAGCCCCTCTTGGGCACTCAGCCCACCTCATGTGCTAATATCGGCCAAGAAGTTACCCCCTGCAGCATTTGTATTTTCCTGGATGGCCCTTGAAAGCAAAACTCTTGCTGACTCCAAAGATTGATGCAGTGGCAAGAACACAGTGGGATAAATCCTGGAGGGAGGCCAGCGCTACTTGGATGTATGTGTTTTTAAAACATTTAAGAAGTTTATTTTTAATTAATTTTTATTGGAGTATAGTTGCTTTACACTGTTGTGTTAGTTTCTGCTGTACAGCAAAGGGAATCACCTATATGTATACATATGTCCTCTCTTTTTTGGATTTCCTTCCCATTTAGGTCACCACAGAGGACTGAGTAGAGTTCCCTGAGCTCTACAGTAGGTTCTCATTAGTTATCTATTTTATACAAAGTATCAATAGTGTATACATGTCAATCCCAATCTCCCAATTCATCCACCCACCACCACACCACCATCCCGCCCCTCCCATAAGAAGTTTAGAATGAATTGGGTCAGGTCTGAGATTTCAGCTTGCAGAAGTCCTCATAAGAGCCTTGCAGATGAAACAGTGCAAAATGAAAATGCAGGGTCCCTTGTTCAAAAGTTATGAAGAATTTCAATGTGGCAACCACAGGGCATCCAACCAAGCAGGCGCCCCTCTCAGCGCAGGACCCCATGCGGCCATGCGGGTGGCAGGCCTGTGCCGCCTCGACATTGAGACTTCCCTCCCTAAGCCAAGAGAACGCCTAGTTTGAACGTTGGAAGGAATAAGAGACACTCTTGCAGTGTTCTGCAGAATGAAAGACACGGTTTCACGTGTTTGTTTTTTCTTCACGTAAGTGTAGCCCAGATGGCTCTGTGAATATCTGCCGAAGAGGAGCCTTTGGAAATCAAAGCTATTGCTGGTCTCCTGTGCCCAAGAGAGGCCGCCAGCGGAAACAGACCTGGTGTTCTAAATCTCAGCTCTCATTGCTCTCGTGTTCCAGGGAAGCTGTAGGTATGTGGGTGGGTGGGTGCACATCCCAGTGCAGGGGTGAACCGCTGCCTCTGGGTGGCTTGCCTGTTTGCCCCAGAGACTCTGCTCACAGCCTCCCTGCACCCTGGCAGGGGCCCACAGCCCCAAGGAAGGAAGAGGATGAGGTATGGGAGTCCCATCTGCTCCCTTCTTGCCTTGACCCCACAGGGGAGGGTCTCTTAGGGCAAGCTCGGGGCATCCTCCCAGCAAGTAGCCCCCAGTGGAAAATTCCTGTGGGTGGCTGCTGTTGGCTTCCCAGCAAATAGCCTATGGCCCTGGCGGCCGCTCGTCCTGCAAACAGTGCAAGGACTCGCCCCTCCAGTGAGGATTATGAAGATCATCTGGAGGGAGGAATGTTTGAGTGTAAAAGCACCAAGAATCGTCCTGAACTGGCAAGACTGACTGTCTGCATTTTAAAAAAGACATCAGGAGAAGCCTTGGAAATAAGCCTTTAGACTTCTTGTTCTGTGTCATGCAAGATAGTCTCTGACATAAGCGAGAAAATGACTTTTTAAAACCAAAAAAATTGATATACTCGATTTTGTTGACCTTTTAAAAAAACTAACTGGAAAACAGGAAATATTTATAGTAATATTTTCATGGCACTAAAGGAAGAAACTGCCTCTTCCTTTTTACAGATTTCTCTGCAGATGCTTAAGGAGCATTGATCCTATTATATAGATGGTTAATAAAGCACAGTAAGCTTTAGAGATTTGCAAAGCAGATGGAGCCAGATAAGAATGGAGGCTGGCTTCCTGTCAGACTGATTTTGGGCGAACAGCTCAGCTGTACGTGACTCACCTAGCTATCCACATTGTAACAGCTGTTTCCCAGAGCTGTCTAGAAGATGCTAAGATAATATATGTAAAAACCTGTAAGCCCTGTAAGGAAGGACACCCCGTAAGGCAAGGTGTGTGCTATTGAAGTTTTATCAGCGTTGGAGATAAATGTTTAGATTCCACTGAAACCAACCCAGCAGGAGACCCAGAACTGAGATGCTGGGAGAACTTGATGATGGGGCTGTGCTCCGGTTTCCCAAGACTTTAAAACTAAACTGAGTGATTAAGAGATTTTTGGCCTTGGGACTTCCCTGGCAGTCCATTGGTTGAGACTCCCCCTTCTAATGCAGGGGCTGTGGGTTTGATCCCTGGTCGGGGGAGCTGAGGTCCCACACGCCTCGGGGCCAAAAAACCCAAAGACATAAAACAGAAGCAATATTGTAACAAATTCAATAAGACAAAAAAAATGGTCCACATTAGAGAGAGAGAGAGAGAGATTTTTTTTGCCTTGAAAATGGCAGGAATTAAATCTCTCGGTGAGAAAGTGCAGCCAAAAGCCAGTGCCCTGAGTGGCTCCAATGTCCAGGAACCCTCTCAGGGTGCTAATACCAGGTCCCGGTCCACTTTGTCTGTGGCCCTCCTGCCCATCCTGGGAAGCCCGCGGCAACCGCTGGGGATGTGGGGTTCAAGGTAGTTGAAGGATTAACTCATGGATCCGATGGCATGGGCTGTCCCCTCTTCAGTACCATTTCTTACCCTCCTGAAGAGAGATCTATCGCTCTCCCTCCCCTTCTCCCACGCCAGTGTCTGTGTGTGTTGGGGGGAGGAGGGACTGGGGGAGGAGGATGCGGCTCCCAAGTCTGGAGTCTCCGGACCCTCATGGCGCACAGGGGGCAGTGACAACAAGTGCCCCAAGCTGACCCATCTCCTGACACCCACGGATCCAGTCCTCCCAGCCCGAGGCCCCGCCAGCGATGAACGCGTTCTGCCCAAATGCTCAGGAACCGGACTCTGTCCCTTCTGGCTCACTAGGAGCCTGGCTGTCCCCGTACCTGGTGCTGGGTCCCCAGGGACCCCCCAGGCCCCGTCGCAGCTGCCCTGCTGCAAGCGGTGATGCCACCCACCTGGAGAACCCCTGCCCGCACACAGCTTGAGACAAACAACGGGCAACCCCAAACCCTCCCACCTCGTCACCTCCCCCCACACTTACATGCAGAGGCCCTGGCGTCCCAGCCGCCTCACCAGGTCCCTGGCTGCTCTGGGAACTGGATGGGCGCCAGGCGGCGTGACCCACGGACTCCACCAGGACGCTGCTGCCCTCCTGTCCTCCCTCTTTCACCGACTGGAAGCTTCAAGGCCAGGGCATTTGAGAGGATAGTGACTAGACAATTATTGTGTCCTTTGGGAAGGGCCTGCGTGGGCATATGTGTCATTTGGTTGGATGGCTAACTGCCCCATGCACGGGATGAGGCCGCTGGGTCAAGGCAGACATTCAAGACCAACCAGAAATGTCATCTCTGCACTTTGGAAAAATGCCTGATTCATCTGAGTGTCGTCATCTCCTCTCTAAAACAACCTCTGGTGACTCTCCGGGGCTGGCGGGACAAAGCCTGGACCACCCAGCCGGGCGTTGAAGGCCGTCCATGGTCCAGCCCAGCCTGCCTGCCCACTCTCCTTGTTCATCACCCCCAAACAGACCATGCGATCCCTGCCAAAGACTAAGACTCACACGGATCCCCTCCTGCTGCCCTGCCCGCCACGCCTGCCCTAAGCCCGTCACCCAGCCGTTGTCTCCACACTGCTTTGGACTTTGGTTCTGTTGAGCAACGCCGAATTCCTCAACCCGCAGGCTGCTGCGGGCTGTGGGTGCATGCCAGGGAGTTTTGATCAACGTGCAACTGTTTTTTTTGTTTTGTTTTGTTTTTTGGCTACAATTGCAGACAAAGATGTCTGTGGGGGGGAGTGTGAGCTGGCTGGGTCGTGGGCGCAGGTGGGAAAAAGGGACAGTTTGCTGTTAGTTGGAGATGAGAGGTGTCACGAAGAACGTGGCTTTTGAGGGATGTTCAAGTATGACTTGAGAACCCAGTGGGGCTGGGATTGTTATTCTTAAAGTCAGAACTGCGCGCAGGGCTGGCTGAGGGAACTGGGCCGTGCTGGGGTTCAGAATGGCTGAGAACAGCAAATAACTCATCACACACGTCTGTCCCTTCCTCATCGATTTCATCACGGAGGCTCCAAGGGCAGCAGCTCAGCTCCTGAGTTCCTTCTGCAGCTCACCAATCTGTGTGGTTCTGGTTGGTGCTTAGAAAAAGACAGAGTGAAAGAACTCAGGTACCGGTGAATGGCTCTGGGTGTGGACCCGAGCCTGTCCCTGTGTCCCTGGCAATGGGATTGGGATGGCAGAGATGGGAGCATCATGTGGCTGGGCGTTTGGAGCAGAGTTCATTCGTGTCTGTTAAATATCATTGACTGAGGACTGACAACCCAAATCCACACAGTTGTGCTTATTTTTTGTTTTGTTTTTGTTTGTTGTTGTTGTTGGTCTCTTCTCTGGAAATATCTGCCCTAAACAAGATCATCTTTAGTTCAGCTGGCAGCTGGAAGCTCTCCTCGAACCCCTGCTACAGCCGGCACCACTCGGCATCCCCTACCTGTCTGCACTGACAGGTGGATTTGTTTCTGACTTGGCTCTGCCTCCATCTCAGATGGGTTCAGGGGGCCCGTGTGGGGAGCGGAGTCCCGTGCCGCCTTTGCATGTCACAGCCCTCAGGCTGCACTGTGAGCACAGAGGCATCCCTTGTTTTCACACCATGGATCTGTTTTCATAGAAACTGCCCCTCTGGGTGTCAGACTGTTCCCGACCCTTTATCTGGGATCACAGGGTCTGTGTCCAGTGAGGTCCAGAGAGCAAAGCTTAAGGCAGCTGCCCCTGCTGAGGCCTCTTTGGAGCCACATGGTGAAGGATGGGGGATTCTTCTCTGCTTATGGGCAACTAGGGAGCACAGGTCAGCATTGGAAAGGAAGCCCCCATCTTTGGTTAAAAGCACATGAGCTCAGGGTTTGATGAGGATGTTGCTGAGTGAGTTGATGGACAGCACCTTGTCCAGCAGAGGGATCACCAAAGGACAGTTTCATCACCCCTTTGTGGAGAGGGCTGTGGCGGGCACCAGGTTGCTAAGCTGAGGTTTGAGGGTTGTGACATTTTGGGGTCCTGGCATTGATGATGGCGTTTTCTGGAGCAGGACCATCTTGGAGGAGGTGACTCCTTTCCAGCCTTCTGTTGGCTTAGGTGGGAAGAGAAGCCAGGATCTGCCCAATTGCAACAAATGAAGAAACAACCGACCTCAGAGCCATGCCCGTCCTGCAAGGGGTTGAGGGGGCAGGGACAGGTACCAGGGCAGGGCCGTATCCATCGCAGGGACGGGCAGTCTCATCACTGAGGAGGACTCAGGACTTGCTGACCTGCCAGGTGGAGCAGGGTGAGGACAAGGCAGACCGTCTCAGACATCGTCTGGGTTTAGAACACGGGGCCTGAGCTGTTTTACAAAAAGATATTTTCTTTAGGAAAATACTATCGAACTGCTCCAAAGACAAGTGAGATCAGAAGAGGGTGAGAATCTGATCATTTACATGTGAATGTCTGTTAGATTCTAGATTCAAGAGCTCCATATTGTGGGGTTTCAGATTGTACTTCCTGACCTAAAGAATGAATTGCAAAATCAGACTTGGAGGAGTATTACTTTTCTGTCAAGCAATTAGCCTTAAAATTTGGCCAGTGTATTAGTTTCCTGGGGCTTCTGTAATAATGTACAATAACAAAAATTTATCCTCTCACAGTTCCGTAGGCCAGAAGTCCAAAATCAAGGTGTTGGCAGGGCCGAGCTCCTTCTGGGACTCTGGGTAGAATCCTTCCTGCCTCTTCCAGCTTCTTGGTGGCCAGCAGTCCTTATGCTCCTTGTCTGGTACCTGCATCCCTCCAGTCTCTGCCTCTGTCCTCCCATGGCGCTCTCCCTGTGCCTCTCTTCACATGGCATTTTCCTTTTCTAAGGACACCAGTCATATTGGATTAGGGGCCCACCCTCCTCCAGTCTGACCTCATCTTAACTAATTACATCTGCAAAACCCTATTTCCAAATAAGGTCACATTCACAGGTACCAGGAATTAGAACTTGAACTTATCTTTTTGGGGGATTCAGAATTCAACCCACAAAAGCTAGTGATATCTGTGGCTCACTACTTACTACTGTTTCTGTTGTGTGGAATGAGACCATGATTCTCATTAGGACCAGGAAAATCTCATCTGTCAACAGATACTTGAATACAGGTTGAATCGATAGAGCGAAAGATGCCACATCAGTAATTGCAGCAGTCAAATTCACTTCCAAATACAAAGCAAAAGGAAGATGCCCTCCTAATCTTATGCTTTGTCTTATTTTCTGAGGCTGTCCCCTTGGCTGCCTTGGGACAGCATCCCATCCTGAGATAAGTGACAACAAAGTGACATTAAAGGCAAATCAAGTAACTGCCCAGAAATCACACAGCCAACGGTGGAGGAGTCCCTCATTTCTCACCAACTATCCATTATAATATTTGCATGTTTCTTGCAATAATCCTTCATAAATGACTAGGGTTAATAGGGCTTCACAGTCCACTTAGAGGGTCAGATAGAATTTTGCTTAGTAAGGACACTTTCAAATAGAGAATAGAAAAGTCAGTTGATGGCGAATGTACTTAACAGGAAAGACCAATAGGGAAATTAATTAAATAGGTTCTGCTTACACTTTTATTCACAAAAGTGAGGTATATCTTAGTTCAGGCTAGGCTTCTTTGGGCTGTCAGAGCATAAATATGTTGGCTAATGCTAGTCTGCTGGTATGAGAAGTTTCTAAAATACAAACAACACATTTGTGAAACAGGGCCATAGTTTGACTTATCTGGTGTCAAATAATTTAGCTGACAACAATGTCAACAACACAAATTTCGACATAACCCTGTGTTTGCTAATTGCTCTTTCGTACTCTGGACACAGGAAGATTTAACCTTTTGGACGAGATAGATACCAGTAACTTTCCAGCCAAGGAGCCAGGGATCATGTGATCAGTGACAACCAAAATATTGTCTTAAACAATAAAGAGATCAAAAGAAATGGAAAGTGGACACTCAAACAGAAATCTGTACACCTGTGTTCATTATCCACAATAGCCAAAAGGTGGAAATAGCCCAAGTGTCCATTGATGGATAAATGGTAAGCACAGTGTGGTCTATCCGAACAATGGGATGTTACATAGCTTTTAAAAAGGAATGGGATTCTGATGTATGCTACAACATGGATAACCCTGAAGACATTATGCTTGGTGACATAATACAGTCATACGATAGTAGTCATACTTACAGTTCTGCTCATAAAAGTTCCCTAGAGTAGTCAGATTCATAGAAACAGAAAGTAGTGGTGGTTGCCAGGGGCTGAAGGAAAAGAAGTGTGGGGAGTTAGTGTTTAATGGGGACAGAGTTTCATTTGGGAAAGAGGAAAAAGTTCTGGAGATGGATGGCAGTGACGGTTACATAGTGTGAATGGACTTAGTGCCGCTGAACTGTACACCTAAAAGTGGTTACAACGGTAGGTTTTATGTGATGAATCTTACCACAATAAAACACACACAGATTCGCAATGAGAGAACATACCGGTCTGATTTTAGCCTTTCTGAGCTGGGCCACCCCACGCAGCGATCTTGGAGCAGTCCATTAGTTTCTATGTAAGGAACTTCATTGGAAAAAAACAAATGTTCTCAGATATTCATCCACACAACACTTTCCTCCCATCTCTGTGACCGAGCAGGACCCTGTGCGGCCTTCCCAGGACAGCTCCCTCCCCCATAAACTCTGCCATAGCTCTTCTCTGCAGCACCTAGATAACAGTACCCGAGGTACATTTCCTGAGTTGTTTTACAGATGCTAAAACCACTGCCAAGGGGAAGAAATTAACTCCTTGATGACCATGAGCACGTGGCCCCCAGACCTACCGGCGCCTGAGGTTGGATGATGTTAACTCTTGTGACACAGCCCCAGAACCTCACCAGCAACCAGTCAGAGAACCGTACACGAGCTCATCACATAGCCTGCAACTCCCCTCCCTCACCTGGCCTTTAAAAAGCCTTTCCCAAAACCCAGTGGGGAGTTTGGGGGTTTTGAGCACAAGCGGTCCCGGACTCCTTGTACAGCGCCCCACAATAAACGCTGCGCTTTCCTTCACCACAACCAGGGTGTCTGTAGATTGGCTTTACTGCGTGACAGCGAGCGGACCCAGGTTTCGTTCGGTAACATCTCTCCTCCAGCTAATTCTGAGAGTCAAACGCCGAATCCAGATCCTGGCCCACCTGGCTGGATGAACCACTCTCAGAGGATTTGAGGCCACGAGACTGTGACCTTCCTGCAGCAAATGCCGCCTTCCTCAAGGGCGCACCGTGGTTACATGGCTCAGTCTGGGGCGGGCAGGCCAGCATCCCAGGAGGGGGCAGCATGTAGCCGTGAAGACCACTGCAGGACCCGGCCGGCGGGTAGCGTCTCCTGGGGCTGGAGAGGACCACCAGGTCATCCACCTGCCATTCTGGACAAAGGCCCAACCCACCCTGGACACTTCCTCATTGCTACCCCTTAACACACAGAAAGTCCCCTGATGCCCGGTGTCACACCTGCGGGGTGCCACGCACCTTGTAATTTACTAAGTGCTCTTCCACACACGGATATTTAATCACGCAGACACCTCAGTGAGGCCACTGTCATCATAGCCAGGCATCTGGTCCAGTCCTCACCGCCGGTCAGAGGAAGAGCCGGGCCTCCGATCTAAGCCTGAAATTCTCTCCTCCACAAGCTGCCAGCCTGGCGTGAGCAACCCTCCCTCCAGCTATTAGAAACGCCAGTTGTTATGAGCCACTGGGTTCAAGGTGAAACTCTGTAAGCAGGCACCGAGCCCTCGATGGAGATTCGCTGAATGAACAGTTTCCCGAAAAGGTCTTTCCTCCACCCCCGATCCTGGCTTATGTCATTACAGCTGAGGCACCTGGATGACTTGGCCGGGGCCTAGCTTGAAACACCTTTGAAATATCTCGGTTGCCATGAGTCAGGAAGCATGCGGATGAGAAAGTCAGAGGCTCCTGAGATGCATTCAGGTACTATCAGGCTCTTTCCCAAAGGCCGAGGAATACTCTGCATATTCAGTTTGATAAGCTGGGAGGGGTGTTGTTCGCACTCTCCCCTCCACCTCTGCTTCCTGCTCCATCCTCTCCCATTTACACACACTTGCACACATGTGTGTGCACATGCACGCCCATGGACACACCCTGGATACAGGCACACACGCGCAGGCACACACAGACCCACACTTTTTCACAAAATGACTTTTGGCAGCAGCAAAGCCAAATCTTTCCAATGTTCTGTAAATAAGGTAAGAAGGAGAATGACTCTGAGCTTCCTTTCATCGTGTGAAATGAGGAGGCTGCACGTCCTTCACCATTTTCAGTCCAAAACACTGGTCAGTGGCTTGCCTGGGTAAACTCATCAGGGCCACGTGGGGACCGCAGGGCACATTTCCAGCCCATGAATGAGGGTCCCCTGTCACAGTCTCCTTTCTAAGGCCCAGGTCCTAAAATAATGCATTTCCATTGCTGTCTTTAGCGCTTCATAATCTGGAGTCTCCCTTTTCAGCCAGAGGCTTCTTCCATAAAGAGGTTCACCGGAACACAAGACTGTGCACACAAAGCTTGAGAAGGCAGAACAGCGGGGAATGTACTGTTTCAGCGAGTCCACAAAAATAAAGAAGGGGGGCCCAATGTCGAACTTAACGTGATCATTTTCATTTCCAAGTGCTTTGGACTTTTTTCATGTTGGTTTCATGGAAATTTATGTTTGCGGAGAGGACCGTGTTTGCTACAGGATCTTGCTGGGTTCATTTAGTCCAGTAATAAAAACCATCTGCCTGAAATCCTTTTTGGAAAAAGAATTTGTATAAACAAATAAGCAAATGGTCATAAAAGACCAGGGGGAGGGGGAGGGCTGTTTCAGAAGGAGAGGGGAGAACCCAAAGTAAGTGCTGAAGGCAGTGTTTGCAGGAGCCGCTGACTTCTGGAGGGATGTGTCAGGTTATTATGAAACCACATGCAGCGTTCAAGTCAATGTGGTGTGTTTGGGAGGATGGGTGAGGAGGAAAAGGCACCAGTCTCTTCCCAGCCTCCCATTCTGTGCTTGGGGTTTTATCACGGGAGTGAGAATGCTATTAGGAAGCATTAACGGGGACTTCCCCGGCTGTCCAGTGGTGAAGACTCCGTGCTGCCACTGCAGGGGGTGTGGGTTCGATCCCTGGTCAGGGAACTGAGATCCCACATGCTATGTGGCATGGCCGAAAAGTAAAAATACACAGGGAAGCGTTAATCCGTGTGTCCCTGTAGCGGACTGAATGCGTTCCCCAAACTCACGTCCACCTGGAACCTCAGAATGTGACCTTATTTGGAAATAGTCTTTGCAGATATAATTAAGTTAAGATGAGGTCAAACTAGATTAGGGTGAGCCCTAAATCTAAAGGCTGGTGTCCTTATAGAAAGAGAACAGACACACAGCAGAGAAAACCACGTGAAGACGGCGGGGAGAGGTTGGGGTGATGCACCTACAAGCCAAGGAACGCCGAGGAATCCCAGGCGCCAGCAGAAGCCGGAAGAGGCGAGGAAGGACTCTCACCTCAGCCTTCATAGCCTTCGGGGAGGACGGCCTTGCTGACAGCTTGATTTTGGACTTCTGGCCCCCACAACGGTGAGAGAATAAAGTTCTGTTGTTTTCAGCCTTCTAGTTTGTGATGATTTATTATAGCCACCCCAGGAAACTCATGCAGCCCTCTTTCTGGCTGGGAGCTGTTTAGGCTGGGAGAGATGGGATTTGAACCAAGAACGTGGTCAAATCCTTGGCCCTTAAATTAGGAGCTGAGGTCCAGGAGTAGGGCAGAACTGATCTTGAAATAATGCTTGTTAAGCTAGTTTTTTGTTGTTGTCATTTCAGTTTGTTTTCCTTCCACCAGAGGAGAGACAGAGACTCCTCTGGGCTCAAGGAGTAAGAGGACAGCCTCAGAACTACCCTTAGGGTTAGCTCCATGGACAGGCAGTGTCACCCCAAAAGTCCCAGCTAAAATGGGGGATGGTGAGTAGAGACAGCTGCCCCTCTGGCTTCCTGAGGGGGCAGGACATGGAGGAAATATAGAAAGAAGGACTAGATTTTGACTTCTGATACCCAATAGAGGTTTTTATGTCTCCAGGAAGACAATGGTCTTGAAAGCCAGACATTGGCAAGATATAATTTTCAAAATTCCTTTAGCTCCTATTACCAGGTAAAAATCTAGGCCCCAGAGATTTGATCTCTGAGGTTCTTATAATCCAGCACATTGCACACGAGTTTCTGCCACGAGGACCGGGGTGGATGAGGATGGGGAGGGAAGCTGAGGAAGGGGAAGCCAGTGGTCACATACATTTGCCCCAGTTCCCCCCAGACTGAATGTTCCTGGCGGAAGCCCAAGGAAGACGGGCTTTTCTTCTGTGTCCTGTTTGGAACCTTGGAGGAGATGACCCCCATCCCAATACAGGGGCACGTGGGTGTTGGGGAGCCCAGTGTGGTTGCAGGAAGATGGGGTGAATGTGCGGGACCAGGATCCCTGGGGGCCTTCACCTCCTCTGCGGTGTGGAAGGGACCCAGGGATCCTTTCATGTCCCCCACGTCACACAGCATGTAACCAAGGTCTGCTGGGAGCCAGTGGCTGTGAGGGGCCCACCTTGGCAGGGATGGAGTGGACATCCCACCAGACCTAGGGGGTCTCCAACATGACTTGATCACACATGAGCGCTTCCAAGCCTAGGCCCTCACTCCTTTACCTTTAGCAGGGACATCAGCTGCATGCCCAAAAGGCAGGCCCAGCCCACCTACCCCTGAGTGGATACCTGGCAGCACAGGCACCAGGACCAGCACAGCTGCCTGGCAGAAGGGGCCAGTGCAGGGGCGGGACAAGACCAGGAGACCTGTCCCCTCCCCATGGGGACCACCGGCTTCCCTGTGCACTGCTGCCATCTTGGATATGAGGCTGGGGAGGAGAGAACCGCATCGATGAGAGCTGAGATCTAAATAAATATTTCCTAATGGAAACAATCAAAGGGGACGGTTTCAACCAGAGGACCCAGCGATAATATTAATAAGTTACTCCCCTCTGCTACCTGCGGGAGAGGGGCTCACCTGCAAGAGAACTAAGGAAGTTGGGTGGCCCCTGCACACCTGGATGATGGAAGTGAGTTCTCACCACCTCGGCATGGAAGGGTGATAGTTATGGCTGAACTGTGTCCCTCCCAAAATTGCTGTGTTGAAGCCCTAACCCTCAGCCCCTCAAAACATAACTGTGTTTGGAGATCGGGTCTTTAAAGAGGTGACCAAAGTAAAGTGAGTTCATATGGGTAGGCCCTAATCCAATACAATTGTTGTCCTTAGACTCAGGTCACAGAGAGGACACACAGAGGGAACCCATGTGAATACAGAGGCAGAGATTGGAGGGAGGCTGCCGTGAGCCAAGGGATGCTTAAGATCACCGGCAATGACCAGAAGCTGGAAGAGGCAAGGAAGGACCCTCCCCGAGAGCCTTCAGAAAGAGCATGGCCTGGGACTTCCTAGGTGGCACAGTGAGTGGGAATCCACCTGCCAATGTAGGGGACACGGGTTCCATCCCTGACCCAGGAAGATACCACATGCTGCGGAGCAAATAAGCCCGTGAGCCTGTGCTCTAGAGCCCATGAGCCACAACTATTGAGCCCATGTGCCGCAACTACTGAAGCCCATGCACCTAGAGCCCGTGCTCTGCATCGAGAGGCCACCGCAGTGAGAAGTCCATGCACCACAATGAAGAGTAGCCCCCACTCGAGGCAACTAGAGAAAGCCCGTGTGCGGCAACAAAGACAGAACACAGCCAATAAAATAAATTAATAAATAAATAAATTAAAAAAAAAAAAAAAGAGCATGGCCCAGCTGACCACTTAATTTTGGACTTTCAGCCTCCAGAACTGTGAGAGAATGCATTTCAGTTGTTTTAAACCACATCCTTTGTGGTACTTTGTTACTACAGTCCTAGGAAGCTGAAATACACAACGTTATAGCAATCAAGCTTTCCGAAGGGTTGCACTCAATCTAAGATTTAGAAACCTTTCCCTCGAGGGCAAATTCCTCCAGATTAGGCCCCATGGTGAATTTGGGGCATAGGAGGTCGCCTCCCCGAGCATCCCTCGCTCCCCCATCCTGGTTTAATCATCTGACCTGGAGCCCGAAGATCAAATGCTTGAATTCATATGGGGCTCCCTCCCACCCGATCAAGGAGGAAACCAGGAAGGAAGGAAAAGAGATGGCAGAGAACACAGGTTCTCTTTGCTTTCCAACAGGCGGCAGCCTCGAGTCTGTTTTCTTTTCTCTTCCCTTCAAATTGATCTTTCATATCTCCAATAACTCTTATCTTTCAGCAAACTCAAGCAGGCCTGGCGCGAGCTGTGAAATTACTGAACTTCAAAGGTTTCGCACAAATCATCGTAAAGGCCTGAACTAAGCCCAGGAAAGCCGGAATGAGGCTGAGAAATCACTCCTTATTTCATCGCCGTGTAACTGAGACATCGTTCCCCCTCGCAGGTCACATCTGTCACCTTAACTGCCCCCACAGGGGTCCCAACCACCTCGAGACACCTGCAAGACCCACCCTCCAAGGGCTGAGTTACGAGCTGCGCTCCAGGTCGGCTGCCAGCAGCTTGGATGTTATTCCAGGGGCATGATGGCTGGGGCAGAATGCTGTGGTTTAATTTCCTTTGCTGCTTTCAGGGCAGGTTCGAAGGAAATGGGTGGAAGTGATGGCTCTCCACGGTGGTCAGTCTTAGTCTCAGCCACGGGGTGTGTGGCACAGAGTGACATTGTGGACAGGGAGGGGATGCCTTTGTGAGCTGGGAGAAGTGCGAGCAGAGAGAGAAGAAAAACAGTAAAATAGTAATAATAATAATAATAATAATAATAACAATAATAATAACAATAATAATGCCTTTTCTCTCATCCCAGTGGATTAAAAGTTGACCTTTCCTGCTGCATGGAATTTTATTTTACATTTCTTGTCTGGATTTAGCTATTAAAGACTAGTAAAACAACTGATGGGAAAAAGTACTTTTGGTAGCAGTTTCGTTGAGCAAGAGAAGAGGTTTCCAGTCTTGAATTGGATATGCACTTACGTTCCACAGACACTTTAGGAGTATACACCATGACAGCACTGTTTTGGGGATGGAAATGTGAAAATGGACAAAACAGAGAGCAAAGCCTTCCTCTGGGCAACCCTGGAAAAGACACACACACAGAAGTAGCTGTAGCGTCCAGCAGCCCCCAGAGAGGTGGATGCGCCCCTTAGCAGGGTCCTTCGGTTTCATAAAGAGGTGATAAAATAATCCTTGGTTCTGCCCTGGAACCCAACATCAGCCCTGTGCATACATGGGCCTCGTGGGAGCTGAAATCCAACCAGGGCCCCCAGGGGTCACGTCTTTTTCCTCTACGTGGCTCACTCAGTGGGGGCACATTTTTGCAATTCAGCCACCAGGACAAAGGTGTCTTTTTTGCAATCCATCCTCCTGGATAAGCCACCTTTTTTCCCACTTTGCACAGTCTTGGGGTACGTACGCTGCCCTGATCTGACAGAAGAGCGGCCTTTGTGTGGCTGCTTTTAGGAAGTCTCACTGAGGGAGGGCGAGAGCGATGATCTCAAGGATGGCAAGCCTCGAGAAGTAAGCGACATAACACACTGGTTTGGGGGCCAAAGAACCCCTCAACGCATGGGAAACTAGCTTTTAGAGTTTTTTGTGTGAATGGGGCCATTCTGCCTTCAGCCTTCTCCAATTTTGATTTTATAGGGGAAGTCCAGGACTATAATCTAGCGGGGAAAATGGGGGCATTGTGTTTTTCTTTGAAATGACCCCATGCCTACATGGGAAAACAAGGCCCGCTCTTAACAATCATTTGGTACACATTTAATAACCAGAAAAATCCTTTAATTTCCAGAGGCAGCTCAGAAGCCTTGCCTAAGCCCGTGGCCACTGTGTTTAGGAAACACACGGAAGAGGGAATCAGAAGATGTGCACAGAGTGCAGAGTGGGGCAGCTGCTGTGTCCACCCACTGCCTCCTCCTCTGAAAACTTTGCCCCTTGTCTTCCGTGAACACTGATGGAGGGAGAGGCAGTGATTGCCTGGCTCCCTGGGCTCCAGCTCTGTCTCAGCCAATTCTTGGCCATCATCTGGCCATCCTGTGCTCCCTAGAGACCTGGTCTTTTCTTTTTCTTTCTTTCTTTTCTTTTTTTTGTCTGTATTGGGTCCACGTTGCTGTGTGTGGGCTTTCTCTAGTTGTGGCGAGCGGAGGCTACTCTTCATTGCAGTGCACAGGCTGCTCAGTGCGGTGGTTTCTCTTGTTGCAGAGCACAGGCTCTAGGTGCACAGGCTTCCTTAGTTGCAGCGAGTGGACTTAGTAGTTGTGGCACGTGGGTTCAGTAGTTGTGGCTCATGGGCTCTAGAGTGCAGGCTCAGTAGTTATGGTGCATGGGCTTAGTTGCTTCGAGGCATGTGGGATCTTCTCTGCCCAGGGACTGAACCCGTGTCATGGATTCTTAACCGCTGCACCACCAGGGAAGTCCCTTCAGCTTCTTTTCCTCCTCAAGCCCCCTGTATTAGTTTCTTAGCACTGTCTGACAAATAACCACAAACTGGGTGGCTTACAACAACAGAAGTTTATTCCCTCACCTTTTAGGAGCCTGGAAGTCCAAAAATCAAGGCATGGGCTGGGTTGGTTCCTTCTTGTGAGTTCAGAGGGAGAATCTGCTCGTGTGTTTCTCCAGCTTCTGCTGATGGCCTGCACTCGAGTCTCTGCCTCTGCCATCAAGCTCTGTGTCTGTCTGTGTGTCTTTTCTCCTCTTATGAGGATGCCAGTGAGAATGGATGAGGAGTCCACTTTTCTTCAGTGCGACCTCATCTTAACTCTGACGATTACATCTGCAAGGGCCCTATTTCCAGGTAAGGTCAATTTCTGAGAGTCTAGGAAAGACATGAACTTGGGGAGGGAGACACCGTTCAACCCAGTATATCCCCATCCTCCACGGACACTGAATTCCGTGGAATTCATCCATGGAAGCGCCCAGCCTTTCAGCTCACCTGGTCTCTGACTGTGCCTGCCCCAGAAGTTTCTCTGCTGTTCCAGAAGAAGCTCGTGTCTTCACATTATGCTCCGACTAAGAAATCCATTCACCCTCTTACCTATTTAACCAAGTCTAAACTCCTGCACCTGAATTTTCACCCTGCCTCCTTACCCCGTGACACGCGTCCCCTACTGTGGATGTGGCTGCCAGTCACCCCATCTCCCAGGCCCCACCCTTCTCTGCTCTCAGTCCACCCAGCCCTGGTCAGGCTGCTCACCTGCTTCTCCTCCCCCTCCCCCGCTTCCAGCAGGGCCCATCCTCTTCCTCATAGTGCAGCTTCTGTCCCTTGGATGGTGGAGCCAGAACACAATAGCCTCAGTTCACACTTGCTCCATTGCATGGGATTCCCCGCGTCTTCCACGAGCTCTCTAAGCCGCACTCATGTCCTCTGTTTCCAGTACCCGAGAGCCACGACAGGCTGGAAGTCGCTCCATCCCTGAACTGCTCACGGCCTCTTTGGTTCGCTAGTGTTTCGCTAATGAGCCATCTCCCCGCTAGATTTTAGGCTTTTTTGTTTTTTTTGGTTTTTTTTGCTGTGTGCGGGCTTTCTTTTAGTTGCAGTGAGTGGGGCTGCTCTTCATTGTGGTACGTGGGCTCCTCATTGCCGTGGCTTCTCTTGTTGCGGAGCATGGGCTCTAGGCACATGGGCTTCAGTAGTTGCAGCACATGGGCTCAGCAGTTGTGGCTCATGGGCTCTAAAGTGCAGGCTCAATAGTTGCGGCGCATGGGCTTAGTTGCTCCGCGGCATGAGGGATCTTCCTGGAGCAGGGATCGGACCCGTGTCCCGTGCATTGGCAGGTGGATTCTTAACCACTGCGCCATCTAGGAAGCCCAGGTTTTTTTGAAGACCAAGGCCATGACCTATCTGTGCTTTGGTCCCCCCTGGTACAACCCAGGAACCAAGAACATTCCATAAGTTTTCACTTGGAACTTGCACAAATGCAGCCATTTTGCTTTATGGGCCTGGGTTTCCACAGAGAATTACTTATTAGGGGTTGAGTCAGTTTGGGATGTTAACACAACACGATCGGGATTAGAATTTAATTGCTTTATAGGATGTGTTTAAAGTTTCTAAAGGTGGGCCTTAGGTCTGCCTGTTTCAGAGCCTGCGGGGTTGCTTGTTAAAAGGTAGGTTCCAGGGCCCCCGAGCCAGATCTGCTGATTCAGAATTTTAGGAGGTGGGTCCGAGAGCTGTGTTTTCATGTCAGCCCTGGCCCCTGGCCCGGGGATTCTTATGCATGGTAAAGTTGAGAATCACTGATCTAGACACGTGGACTATCAATATTGATTCTAGATGGGCTAGCAGAGCTGAAGATAAGCTAGTGACTTAGTACAGCGCATACAGCCAGCTGGGGCAAAGCCAGAAATGATTCATTGCTTCCTAGGTGACCCATCGCTTCAAGGGCTGCCGCTGTCTCCTGACGTAGAGTGACGTTCTCACAAAATCAGGGTCCCGGTAGGAGAATCTGGAGGGGCCTTTGGAGTGACCCCTGGGCCGTGCAGAGCCCAGCCACAAACAGAGTGTACCTGTCTTCCCGTGCTGGTTCCCCCGCCCCCACCCCCGGGGCGGAGAATTAGAGCAGGCTGTTCAGTGCTTATGTTTGCTTTGCTTTTGGAAACACCGCAGGGCAACTCAGGATAGGTTTTCAGAGTGGTGTTTGACTTGGCTTGGCTGCAAAGTTCCCCCTTTTTAGTCTGTTTATTGCAAGTTAGCACACGGCCCCAGGTCCAGGAGCCTAACACTAGTTCTAACAGAAATCGGGGGCAGACAAATGAAATGAAACATGGGGAGGGCTGAAGGGCGCTTCCTCGCTCCCACTTCTTGGCCCGGAGCTAACCTGAGGTCAGAGGGGGTCCCGGGCGTTGCAGCCTCCAGCCTGTGCAGCCCAGTGATGCCTCCGGACTGAGGGACACATCCAGCCACCGCCTGCCCGACAACACGATCTAAAGGGTTATTTCCCAGGAAAGAGATGTATTCCATCTTCAGCTCCTATTTTGCTTACATGTTTTCCTCATCTTTTAAAAAAGTTCAACTAACTTTCGATAGCAAATTGCTGGTCCCTCTTGATGCTGACTCTCAAGTTTCAAACTGATGCCACATTCCATTTGGGTGATAATCACCATCATTGTGCCAGCTGTTTCATGGACATCATTTCATTTAATCCGCACAAAACTCTATGCGGAGGGTATTATTAGATCCCACTTCATGATGAGAAAGCAAACTCGGAGAGGTTAAGTGAGTGGCCCGAGGTGACCCAGCTAATAAATGGGGAGTGAGCAGGGATGGTAACTCCCTGGGTGGAATCTGGGACATCTGGGGCTGAGTGAAACTAAACCAGAACTCGTGGGCTTTAGGGAACAGGCCCATGAACTCCCAAATTTCCTACTTAAAGGTCCTCTTCTTACTGTTTTGCTTCCATAGTTTCTACTGTGTTGAAATGGACGCAGCTCTCCTGTCCCAAACCTACAGGGTCACTTTGATCATCGATGACTTCAGCCTCCATTAATCTCTCTTAGCAGCCTGGGCTTCGTTCAAGGACCCATGGTTCTCTTACTTGAAGGGACACACAGCAGGCTCCCAGTCAGTCCCTGGCCCTGGGTAGAGGCTGCTTTTGGTGGAAAGAAGGATTGAAGTGAGAATATTTTAGGACTATGTTACTCAGGCCTTGAGAGAACACTCAAGGACAGGAAAGAGAGCCTCTGAATTTAAAAAGCCCACTTATTGATTGAATCCAAGGAACCCCAAAGAGACTAAGCTATTGTTTAAACATGGATCTCAGTTCCTAGAGGCTGGGTGAGGCGGGCTAGAGGGGGTTAATGGTGATATGTGGCCTTGAATATTCTGGAAAACACCATCTTCTGACTTTTTGCAATGAGCTAAAAGGAGTAAGAAGAAACCACCCTGAATAATAGTAATTATTATTCTATTTGCTGCCCATTGTGCATTTCATGTTTACACATTTTACTCTAATATCTGCAACAGCTGCAGTTGGTTTATTATCCTAAGTTTGCAATTCGGGGAATAAGAGATTTGACAAGTTCAGTAATTTGTATCAGATTATAAATTTAGCAATTGGTAGGGCCCAGAAATGAACGAGGTCCTTTCTTCTCTAAGCCATCTCCCATGAAATAGTGTTCTTATCCCTGCTGTGGCCTGTTGGGGTATCACATTCAACTACTGCACTAGCCAGAAGGTCAAGAGCAATTATGCCATCCCTGTAGTATGCTTTGGGGTCAGTCCTGGAATTAGCAGAGTTCACTCTCAGCCAAGAAAAGAGTATTCCAAGGAAATGATATCTTAGATATTTTTTTTTCTTTAGTTGGTAGACATTCCTTGAGAAGGTTATGGTATATTAAAGATATATTACTATGACATCTTGTAAATTTTATAGCTACTGTTTTACACTTATTCAGCATTCCCGATCTCATTGTGGTGTTCACTTCAAATAATATTGTGTGAGTCAGTGTGTAAGAATCAAATGCAAGCTGTACATTATTTAATGATGCCCTAAATGATGATGTCTTTAGGAATGAATTTTTCTTGAATATCATGCTTGTCGCATTATCCATTATTGCTTTAAAAGTAGAGTTTCTTGGCATTCATAATTATGATAGAAGAAATGAGTTCTTTACTATAAAACAAAATACTGACTATTTCTCAACTATTAAAAAATCTATATAATCTCAAAAGCATCTGACTTAAATGAAGGAAAAAGTTCTCAGCCCAGGCTGCACATTAGAATTTAAAAGCTTTGGATGCTTTTACAAGCTCCAAATGTGTGGGCCCCACCCTTAGACCAATTAAATAAGATCTCTGAGAAGTGTTGTCTGGCTAGGAATAGTTTAGAAAATTCTGCAGGCAATTCTAAATGCAGACAGTGTTGAGAACTACTGGGCCTAAACAATAATGGATTTTTATTTTAATTTTTTAATTTTTTAAAATTTTATTTATTTTTTGGCTGCGTTGGATCTTTGTTGTTACATGCAGGCTTTCTCTAGTTGCAGTGAGTGGGGGCTACTCTTTGTTGCGATTCACAGGCAGTGTGATGGCTTCTCTTGTTGCTGAGCATGGGCTCTAGGCATGCTGGCTTCAGTAGTTGTAGCTCACAGGCTCTAGAGCACAGGCTCAGTAGTTGTGGCACATGGGCTTTGTTGCTCTGCGGCATGTGGGATCTTCCTGGCCCAGGGATCGAACCCGTGTCCCCTGCATTGGCAGGTGGATTCTTAACCGCTGCGCCACCAGGGGAGTCCCTGGATTTTTAAATTCATGGCGTCAGGGCTGACTAATATCAACGCATTAATGTATCATAAAGGAGAAAGACCCACATTATGTCTTACAAGTGAGAGTTTTGAATATAATGCAATTAAAATATATGGGGTGAATATAATGCATGCAGTTAGTCAATAAGTTACACACATAAAGTAGATGTTCAGTAATATTACTGAGAAAATGACTGGATGAACATCCTGCAAAGTTTCATATGAAAAATCATCTTTTGACAAAACTAAGATATTATCAATTGTAAGATAAAGTATCACTGAGAAGTGAAAAGTTTTAATTAAATTGTGATAGGCCATATATTAAAATCCAGGACTAAATTTCAAAAATGGTCAAAATGGAAAAAATCTGAGTCTTATAATTAATGAAATACAGTACTTAAAAATTATTGGCTTTTAATTTTTCTGCGAGCTACTCCATCTGTTATACCACTAATGTCCACTAGATGCCGCTGTGACCTGCTACTTCAGGTTGCAAAAGGAAATCTGAAAACCAATCTTCTGAGTATTTAAAGTTGAAACAGTCTGCCCCTTTTAAGCACAAAAGACTTTTAAAATCTCATATTTTGAGGGGGTGTTGTTCATAATTTCCCTTCTATTAAGATCCATCCTAAGTATCTCACAAAGTGTAAAATTATTTACAAAGTGGATTGAGAAGCTTTAATGGCTTCATAGAGAAAACTATCGCTTCTCTTTTGTCCACATCCTCAGATTTCATATCTCGCTTATCTGCAGTGGGTTATAGAGAACTGGCAGTAATACTGAAGGAAGGTTGGATGTTAGACCCTAAAACGTGAAGTAAGAATATGATGTCTCTTGGTTGCACACATGAGTTACTGCTTCCCACACAGGAAAAGCTTGGGGCACGGGTGAGGGTGGGGTGGGAGGGACTGAAGTCAGTGGGGTAGAGCCCTGAGCTTAAACCCAAGTGCAATGTTAAACCTGGGGATTGACCCAGGGCCTCCATGGCTGAAAACTGGGACAACTTCCCTTATTGGATGAGAATCCCTCTCCCAGCAAAATGGCAGAGGCCTGAGGGTGGAAAGGAAGCTTGCAGAAGCTTCAGGACACATGCTTCCAGCAGTGCAACTCAAACTGTTCCCCATCTCCAGTGAGATGAGAACAGAAATTGGAGATAAGCATTTCAAAACACTTTTACAGCAAAATAACAAAGTAATGTTATGTCTGTTAAATGTAAGAAAAAGAAATTGGGCTTGTATTTTGTGTGTCTTTTTTTGAATTTCATTTTTCTAGTGATTCAGTTTTTCTAGTATTTTGCAAAAGTATTGGTCCATAACAGATTGGAAATTTAAAATAAAAAGAGTCGTCCTTCAACTCAGACAGCTTGGGAAGCACTGCAGAAGCCCACTCTGAGCTGCCAAAGCAGGGGACTCCACAACAATGACCCTATCAACCCCCTTAATAATTTTCTAGTGGACAATACAGATAGAAAAGGGTGAAGAACAGGGGCACTTGGATTGTGAAGGATAGGATGACTAGCGAGGTAGAAAGAAATCCTAAAATAGCACACCTCTGGAAGCTCCAGCCTCTGAGCCCACAGTTGGCAGCTCACCCCAGAATCCCCCACCCCCGAGCTCTACAAAGGCTCAGAGACGCCGCATCACCACCCTGAGCTGGTCCCTTTGCCCAATGCACACACAGAGCAAACTGACCTTGGGACAAGAGGAACTTTGGGGGCCACAGTGAAAAGAAAATATAAAACCACTCAGAATGGCCCAAATCTTATACATTTAGCTTCAGAAGAGAAACGTGGAGAGAAGTCCATAGTTAAATTCCTTTCTGGCTTAATCCAGCCCAAATCACCTGGCTTTGATGGAAAGGAGGTTTAATGCACTGTCGATGTCCATTTATGGATAACTGAGTTGGCCATTTTGCTTCTCTAAAAACTGCCCTGTTGTATTATCATCCTATCAGTATCTTTTTTGGAAAGCAATTTGGTAATCATTATTGAGATGTAAATTGTGACTTCTCTTTAACCCAGCTGTAGAAATTCATCCTACAGTTATACTCTTAAAGCATGCAAAGACACAAATACAATACCCAATGCTCACTGACTCTTTGTGGGAGAAAAAAACTAGATAAAAGCTAAATGTCCTCAATAAGAGACTAGCTAACTGATGGCACCCATAAACTAGACTAAGATACCCCATTGAAAGAGTAAATGCTTCTCAAGTTTCTAATGTGCAAAGAATTCCAAGACACAATTTTAAGTAAAGGAAGCAAGTTGAAATCCAGTGGGTACAGTATAGTCCTATATATGTAAAAAAGCAGCACATACACCTTGATTATGCAGAAAACACTTCCAAGGCTGTATCTGTCCATGGGGGTCACCTCCGGGAAGTAGGGCTAAGGACCCAGACTAGGGAGAGGCACTTTCATTTCTAATACCCTGCCCTTCTATGTGGGTTTTCTTTTTTTTTAGGTGAAATAATAAGTATTAATTTAATATGGAACCAAGTGCCTATTTCAGAATAAAAAGAACTATAAGAAATGGCAACAAACATCAGTCAGCCAAAGATATATCCTGAAACGAAGGGCTGCATAAAATGGTCAAGTCCTAAAGGTCAAGAGAAATTGGCCGACATTGACAAAGATGAAACCACAACTCCTAGACTGCTCTCACCCACAGCTGGTAAATATTTTTAGTGACAGGCAAGACCAGCCTGGAGGGCTGCATAAAATCCAGTGGACCACATGACAGGGGATCCAAGGCTTGCAGGCATCACAGCCACCACCAGGTGACGAAACCCAGAGACAACTGCTCGAGTATTTAATTACTATGTGGAAATGGAACGGGATTAGGGCTGGTTAACTAAATAAAAGATGGTTGCCTGGTCCTGCTTCACAAATAGAGAGAGTGTCTCAGCTACCAGCAATGCTGTTACTGGGACACGCAAGTGGCACTCACACATTTCTTGTCTAATTCTACCCCACACAGTGCCAATTCATTCTGATACCACTGGTCTTGGAAATACTCACCTGGAAGGTGATATGTAATTACTACACCCCCACAACCCACCACACTGTACTCTCAGGATGAGAGCTGGGAGGGAGGCTCCCAGTCTACCTTGCAACCTTCAGCCAAGCACTCCTGCCTAGCGGGTATATTCAGTGCTTTCCCGAGGTGAGTGTGTTCTGCAAAACACACTGATCACTCTGCTTTGGCCTTTCTTTCTGCCACTTATTTCATGTTCCAGGTAACAGTTTTGACCCATAGTTCCAAGGAAAAGGTGTTCAGGTGATTATTCTGGACTTGCCTCAAAGGACCATGGAAGAATATTATGTTGAATGCCAGAAAGCCAGTTCCCAGACAGCTCAAGTTGCCTTCATGGACATGGTGGAGGAAGCAGAGGGTGAAGGTCAGGGAGCCCCTGGGGACAGACGAAGTCCTCTGCAATTGTAACCAGCACCACAAGCAGCCCCGTGGGCCTGGGAGAGATGCCCAAGGGCATGTGAAGGGGGTGGCAAGGCAGAAGCCAGAGTTAACCTGCTAGAGACCCAAAGAGCAATCCTTCCTAACTTCTGTGTACCTTCTGTGTCATGGCCAATCCAACATATGCTGGCGGGCCCTGGTTGCCAGCAGTGACGGGCCTGGGGCCGGCAGACACAGAGCCACCCCTACAGAAACACCAGAGCACTCGGCCTCCCAGTGCCCTTGGAAAGAAACCACATTTCCTTTTAGCCAGGGTGGGCCAGCCGAACAGCTGCAGCATCACTGAAAGCAGCAGTAAGACGCAGAGACAATCGTCTTTTCCAGATCTGCCTTCAGGGGAAATAGCGGTGGAAAGGGAAGGAATACTTGAATAGCGCCTAGAATGAGAGGTTCTCAGGGGCCTGCACAGGACAATGTCTTCTGAGGGGGTGGGTCCCCTCAACTGTAGGCCTTCTGTTTTGCTCAGAGGGCAGGCTACAAATGTGGGGCCAGAAAGGAACTCTCTGAAGGTGGAGGACAGGTTAAGGCTCCCTCCTGAGGATCTTTTCTCCTGTTGGGCTCTTCCTTTATTTATTTAGAGGACTCAGCCTTTCCTCTAAGTAAATATTGAACAGATATTTTAAAACCACGCATTTACACAGTGGCAAAATGTCATCCTGTCTCCACCTGGCCAGGGTGCGGCTGTCGTGCTTCCTGCCTTCGGCCCTGACTTCACTGGTGGAGCGGGAGGAGCCCGGGTCCTGCTCATGAAGGCACGTCCGGTGTCGGCCATCTTGGGAGGAGGCCACGCTCAGACCGGAAGTCCACGGGGAGAGGGGCGTGGGGCCTTACTTCCTGCTACGTGAGGAGAAAGTTAGATGTTTAGGTGTGGTGTTTCCCACCTGGAAGCAGGAGCTGGAATGGCGTGGATTTACTTAGATGCAGAGAAAGGGAGCCATGTTGAGTTGGCTGAAGTTCATTGAGGGTCTCCCGTGAAGAAGACAGTATGGTGGGACAGAGTTGCTGTGGAGGGGAGGGCTGCCCTACCATGCAGAAATTTCTCCATGTAACAACCTTCGAGATCCAGAGGTCCAGGTTCCCCTCTTGAGGAAAGCAGTAGTCACTCCTTTAGAGGCCCTGATTTTATTTATTATTATTATTATTTTTAACATCCTTTTGTTTGTTTATTCTATATATGTCAACCCCAATCTCCCTATTCATCCCACCCCTAGAGGCACTGGTTTTAGATGAACACCTTAGAAACAAAAAATCTGTTTATGATCACTTACACAATCTGTCCATCCCCAAAGAACATAAAGCCTCGGGGCCCTACTGTACACATACTGCATATGGGTCTCAGGAGAGACGTCCAGCCTTTGCTAGAGCGAATGGTCTGAACAATCAGAGCCCAGCTGTATCCAGCACTCAACTGGATTCTTGGCCTCCTCATCCACAAATGTGGGGAACATAGCTGCAGGCTCAGGCCCAGGAAGCACTCAGCTTCCCTGGGCATTCTCCCACTAGCCAGACTGGAAATACCGGAAAAGCAAAGGTAGCTGCCCTCAGAGGCAGTGCTGGTATTTTCTTTCCTTTTGGCCAGCTTGGTTTTAACTAGAAACTGGAATAATAATTATAATGATACATGTTTACAGATTTTAACTAATTAATCCCTTGGAGTCCTCTTTTGGGGGGATGGGGGAGCATTCTACCCACCTCATACATCAGGAAAACAGGGCCATATGGTTTGGCTGGGCTGGGTGGTCGCTGGTGTCAGTACAAGAGCAGGGGCCTGGACTTCAGCAGTTCTTGACTTCTTGGCCTGGGTCCAGATTGCTGGGCCTCGCAGCCCCTAGAAAGGTAACACAGGAGAAGTTGAAGCGGACCAGACCATAAACTACCGGGAGCAGTTGGCTCTAGTTAGGAGGGTGGGTCCCGTGGCCCTGCCTGTGCCTGTTTCTCTTGGAGAGACAGGCTTAGAGAGGAGGAAAACCCATTTCTCCAGGACTGTTTTGCCCACCTTTAATTACCAGTTAAAACAAAACATTCTGTAGAGAAAACTCTCCTTGAAAGAAAACCCAAGTTGCTGTGAGGTTTCATCTTTCCCTTTCGTATCCCAAGGTCTGCAGTCATGCAATCCAATGTTGGCCTGAAAAAATATTTGTCTACAGAAACACCCACAAGGGGTGTTGAGGACCCCAGTGCCAGGGCATGGGGGTGGAGCCTGCGTGGTAACCTTCAGCCAACTCCCTCCAGTCCAGCTCTGTCCTACTTAATATGAACCCTCCCAACCCCTAACCCCTTTAAACAAGAGCTATCTAGGTTTTCTCCTGATTCTGTCTTCTCCATCTGCCAGCAATATTTTCCTCAACAAATTAGGGTGAAGTAGGAGGTGTGGGTGAAGAGAGAAGGGCAATCAAGGTCTTCAGTGGCCATGGCGATTTCAAGGTAAGGGAGGTGGTAGGAACACAGAGGGAGGCAGGCAGGGTACGTTTCAAACTCAACAGCTGAAGACACATACAGAAGCATCCAAGTTGGCAGAGAAATCCAGGCTGGATCCCCAGAGAAAATTGCTTTTTTAAAAACGAAGTGAACAGGCATGGTCGAGCGTGATCCCCTCAGAGTGTATCAAGGCAGATTACCAGCCCTGTTTGGAAGCAGAGCCTGTTACCTCAATGGTTTCTCCCTCCAAACCTGTAATAGGCATTTCTTAATCTTGATCCTATACTGCCTTGTATCATTGTCCAGTTTTTCATATGTGGATGCCCTCTTTCCCCAGTTCAATTGTGGACTTCCTAGTGGTAGGGACCAGAGTTTTCATAATCAATAGTCTTTAAAATGATTGATCCAAAAGTTTTCCCTTGTGTGTTATCAGCTGTGGGCTGTAAACTAATTTCAGTCTCATTCCTAGTGCTTGATTTCCTTTCATCGTTCCAGGTTTCCTGTTAAGGTCCAAATTTTGAGAGTGCTACCCAATGCAAGAGCACATCTGGGAGACATGTGTTTCTTTTCTTTGCTCCTTCACAATGGTAATTTTTTTCGGCTACTACAGGAAGCTCGGCAGATTCAGAAGTACAAGGAGCCCCACCAAGGCCCAAGATGATATTCATCGATGCTATCAGCAGGTCTGAATGGCAACATCTGCTTCAAGACTGATTGCTCAGAGAAGTTCATCCAGTCCTAAATTTGGTTGCTCTGTTTTGAGGTGATAACCTCATATTGAAGTAATTTCTCCCCACCAAAGGGTCTAGAAGAGGTTCAGTTGTAACCAATTTTATGTAGTTGTGACTGCCTAGAGAAATCTGAAAAAGGTTAGTAAGAGTGTGTGTCTAGGCATATGGATAACTGTTCCAGCTCAACTGTCTGTGAACACCATTAGTAGCCCTTGAAATGGTTCTCCAGGAAGTGTGGGCTGTTAATAACTCTGCCCCGATGCTCGTATGTGAGCCAAACAGTGTATAATTTTGCAAGTAGCCCAAGTGCTCTGAATTGACAACCTGCTAGGGAGACTGCAATGAACCCGGTAATCATCGCCAAAGAAAAGTAGAAAATTATCAACTCTCCCTGGCCAGTAGATTGACTTGTCACTGTTGATAGAGAAAAGAATGACAAACTGATAGATTATGGAGCTGTGTCCCTTCTACTGGCTCAGAAAAAGGCTCCACCTCAAGCAGTCAGAAGTGCTAAGACAACTCTTCTGTGGCAGGAGAGAGAATCTTTTTGTCAGTAACTATGAGGGTTCAAAAATTATCTGCACTCCGGGAAGTGCGGGCTGTGGCAACGTCTGTTGGCACACTGTCTTATCAGCACTTTCCGTTCAAGGCTACTGTCTCCCCAGTCACTGCTGTGCAGGTGTGAATGCGTCACATCAGTTCATTTGTAACTGCGGTGCGAGCAAAAATGGATGCCCCACTTGTGATTTGTGTGAAAGAAGAACAGCGTGCAGTGATTCATTTTTTTGTGGTCTGAGGGTGTGCACATCCACACACTTCTGCTCACACTGTTGACACTCTGCAAAAGCTTCATTTTGAGGTGTTAAACATCCCCCCTATAGTCCTGATCTTGCTCCATCAGACTTTCACCTGTTTGTCCCCTGAAAGCAGCCCCCTGAGGATGAAGATTCACTTCTGATGAAGTGAAGACAGTGGTGCATCCATGGCTTGCAGCTCAGCCTAAAACATTTTTTAATGAGGGAATACAAAGGCTTGTTGACAGATGGACAAAGTGTATTGAAAAGTGAGGAGCTTATGTAAAAAAATGAAGCATTTGTCTTTTCTAAAAGTTAATTAAAATAAATTCTACAGCCAGAGTGCGGATAACTTTTGACTCACCTTTGTATTACTTGACTTTCACTTTGTAGAAAATATTGTATTAAGTGCTTGGAGATAAAAAGAAAAATATGCCCTTAGGATGTTTATAATCTAGCTGGGGGATAAGACACAAGATTGAAAAGCTAGTTAACACATTACTGACCAGAGGCATATTAATACGTCTTTTGTTACCTGAACATTATTGACTGGAGACATTTCAAAATTCATTTACATAAGAAATTGCTGGCCACAGGCATTAGTTTCTGCAAAAATCCCCTAGTCAATAATGAGTTAAAATGCAAAGCAATGGAATATCCATTCTTTGGGATAATACTCTTCCACTGAAGTGAAGAAGTAAATTTGTAAGAACTGAGAGCTAAGCGGAAAAAGGCTGGTAGCTGAACATAATACCATATATGTAAAAATTAGAGCAAAGTGCCTATCTGTGTATGAACATATATGCAAATGCATAAAAAGGACTGGAAAAAGACAGGCCAAAATAGAGATCGTTTCTTTCTGGGGAGGAAAGTGAGATTGGGGAAGGCTGTTAAGGACATTTCATATTTTTACTCAACATACTTCTGTATTGAATAAATTATTTAGGACAAGAAAATATCTATATATTTCTTACATTAAAAAAAGGGAAAGAGTGAAAAATATAACAAAGCAAGTACATGATAGATACATGATTACACCAGAGGTAATCATGGTGGTCCCATCCCTTTGCGGTGATTCCTTGAGCTTAATGATGTGATATAATCATGGCCAATGGGATTTAAAGGGATATCCAGGGGGCTGTTGGGTAAAGCTTCCTTGCTCTTAAAGGGAGGAGTAAAGAAGAGAAAGCACATCTTCTCCCGTCTACTGGATATCATAGTGTCTGGACGTGAAGCCTGGCAGTGCAGCAGTCATTTTGTGCCTTGGGAAGCTACCCTGGGGACCAAGCCAAACTCTGAGAATGCTGCTAGAGAAATGGAAACATTTGAGTCTTTGAAGACCTTATGAAGCCCCTGAATCAACCTACCCCAGAGCTGTTCTACCTCAGGACTTCTGCTCAGTGAGAGGGCACATTGTTCTTTTTGTTGAGGTGGGATTATCTGTTACTTGCAGCCCAATGCATCCTAAGTGACATAGCAGTCAGCAGGAACCCTGTCTGATTATGAGGTCTCAAGCTCCTTAGGCACATCTAAGGGGAACTTTGAGTCCTAGGACCATGCCTCCTGGGCACTGGAACATACTCCAGAATGGAGAAGAGGTCATGAGCTTTGTGGCTTGAAGGAGAGAGGGAGCTTTGGGGTGGCAGAGAACTCATCCTGAGACAGGGGCACTCATTCCCCAAAATCTTGGTGGGGGGCGGGGGGGGAGTGAGCAGGGCTGCAGGTGTGGGGTAGGAGGTTATCAGACACGTGGCCCCACAGTCTGGACTCTTGGGCATTTGATAGCCCCTAACAGAGGCAGGAGTTGCACTTGGGAAGCCAAAAGCCTTCAAAACCTAAGCCTATTTGGAGGGAATGTTTTCTTCCCTTGGAGTAGGAAGCCCCAGCTTCTACACATCAGCAACCTCCTGAGGGCTGGAGCCAGTGTGCTGTGGGGCACCACAGCCTGGAGCATAGCTGTAGCCTCACAGAGCTGAGTGTGGGCTGCTGGGGCTGTGACCAGCAGAACCCTGGCCAGGCGGCAGTGGAATCACAACAGTTTGGAGGTGGCTCCGTGCCACTTTGCAGTGGGGAAGAGGTGAGAAAGCCTGGGAAACGCCACCCCACCCCCTGCCCCCTGCCCCCTGCCCCCTGCAGTGTTCCCAGGACCCACCACGAATTTCCCCAGAAGTGGTGATGGTTTTGATTGGTTTGTAGAGGAGTCTACCTGAATTAAATTCCAGTGACGCCAAACTGCTATTGATTTAAAATGTTTTAAACTGGAGTTTAAACATTGCATTGGAATTGATACCCAAACACAGAACAGGGAAGTGAAGTCTGACTTACCGTGGTTGCCTGGAGGAGCCAGTGGGAGAATGGAAGAGACAGAGACAGATGGAGACAGAGACAGACAGAGACAGAGACAGAAAGAGAGACAGACTGACAGAGAGAAACAAAAAGACTCAGGGAGAGAGATCAACACAGAAAGATGGAGACAGGGACACAGGGAGAGAGACAGACACAGAGACACAGAGAGAAAGAGAGACAGAGAGAGACACAGGGAGACAGACACAGGGACAGAGACAGAGAGACATGGGGAGAGAGACAGACCTGGGGAAAGAGAGGAAGAGGGAAGTCCATATGTTTGTTCTCTACATCTGTGTCTCTATTTCTGCCTTGCAAACTGGTTGATTTGTACCACTTTTCTATATTCCACATATCTGTGTTGATATACAATATTTGTTTTTCTCTTTCTGACTCACTTCACTCTGTATGACAGTCTCTAGGTCCATCCAGGTCTCTACAAATGTCCCAGTTTCATTGTTTTTTACAGCTGAGTAATGTTCCATTGTATATATATATCACATCTTTTTTATCCATTCATCTGTTGATGGACATTTAGGTTGCTTCCATGTCCTGGCTATTGTAAATAGTGTGGCAATGAATGTTAGAGTGAATGTGTCTTTTTGAATTATGGTGTTCTCTGGGTATATGCCCAGTAGTGGGATTGCTGGGTCATACGGTGATTTCATTTTTAGTTCTTTTAGGAACCTCCATACTGTTCTCCATAGTGGCTGTATCAATTTACATTCCTATCAACAGTGCAAGAGGGTTTCCTTTTCTCCACACCCTCTCCAGCATTTATTGTTTGTAGATTTTCTGATGTTGCCCTTTCTAACCTGTGTGAGGTGATACCTCATTGTAGTTTTGATTTGCATTTCTCTAATAATTAGTGATGTTGAACAGCTTTTTATGTGTCTCTTGGCCATCTATATGTCTTCTTTGCAGAAATGCCTATTTAGGTCTTCTGCCTATTTTTTGATTGGGTTGGGTTTTTTTTATATTGAGCTGTATGAACTGTTTATATATTTTGGAGATTAATCCTTTGTTGATTCATTTACAAATATTTTCTCCCATTCTGAGGGTTGTCTTTTTGCCTTGATTATAGTTTCCTTTGCTGTGCAAAAGCTTTTAAGTTTCATTAGGTCTCACTTGTTTATTGTTGTTTTTATTTCCATTACTCTAGGAGGTGGGTCAAAGAAGGTCTTGCTGTGATTTATGTCGAAGAGTGTTCTTCCTATGTTCTTCTGTAAGAGTTTTATAGTGTCTGGTCTTACATTTAGGTCTTTAATCCATTTTGAGTTAACTTCTGTGTACAGTGTCAAGGAGTGTTCTAATTTCATTCTTTTACATGTAGCTGTCCAGTTTTCCCAGTACCACTATTGAAGAGTCTGTCTTTTCTCCATTGTATATCCTTGCCTCCTTTGTCATACATTAGTTGACCATAGATGAGTGGGTTTATCTCTGGGCTTTCTATCCTGTTCCATTGAGCTATATTTCTGGTTTTGTGCCAGTACCATATTGTCTTGATTACTGTAGCTTTGTAGTATAGTCTGAAATCAGGGAGTCTGATTCCTCCAGCTCTGTTTTGTTTGTTTGTTTGTTTGTTTTGTTTTGTTTTTCCCCTCAAGATTGCTTTGGCTATTCAGATGTTTTTTGTCTCCATACAAATTTTAGGATTTTTTGTTCTAGTTCTGTAAAAAAATGCCATTGGTAATTTGATAGGGATTGCATTGAATCTGTAGATTGCTTTGGGTAGTATAGTCATTTACACAATGTTGATTCCTCCAATCCAAGAACATGATATATCTCTCCATCTGTTTGAGTTGTCTTTGATTTCTTTCATCAGTGTCTTATAGTTTTCTGAGTACAGGTCTTCTACCTCCTTAGGTATGTTTATTCCTAGGTATTTGATTCTTTTTGTTGTAATGGTGAATGGGATTGTTTCCTTAATTTCTCTTTCTGATCTTTCTTTGTTAGTTATAGAAATGCAAGAGATTTCTGTGTGTTAATTTTGTATCCCGCAACTTCACCAAATTCATTAATTAGCTCTGGTAGTTTTCTGGTGGCATCTTTAGGATTTTCTATGTATAGTATCATGTCATCTGTGAATAGTGACTGTTTTACTTTTTCTTTTCCAATCTGGATTCTTTTTATTTCCTTTTCTTCTCTGATTGCTGTGGCAAGGACTTCCAAAACTATGTTGAATAGTAGTGGCAAGAGCGGACATCCTTGTCTTGTTCCTGATCTTAGAGGGAATGCTTGCAGTTTTTCCCCATTGAGAATGATGTTTGCTCTGGGTTTGTCATATATGGCCTTTATTATGTTGAGGTAAGTTCCCTCCTTGCCCACTTTCTGGAGAGTTTTTTATCATAAATGGGTGTTGAATTTTGTCAAAAGTTTTTTCTGCATCTGTTGAGATGATCACATGGTTTTTATTCTTCAATTTGTTAATATGGTGTATCACATTGATTGATTTGCATATATTGAAGAATCCTTGCATCCCTGGGATAAATCCCACTTGATCATGGTGTATGATCCTTTTAATGTGCTGTTGGATTCTGTTTGCTAGTACTTTGTTGAGGATTTTTGCATCTATATTCATCAGTGATATTGGTCTATATTTTTCTTTTTTTGTAGTATCTTTGTCTGGTTTTGGTATCAGGGTGATGGTGGCATCATAGAATGAGTTTGGGAGTGTTCCTTCCTGTGAAATTTTTTGGAAGAGTTTGAGAAGGATGGGTGTTAGCTCTTCTCTAAATGTTTGATAGAATTCACCTGTGAAGCCATCTGGTCCTGAACTTTTGTTTGTTGGAAGATTTTTAATCACAGTTTCAATTGCATTATTTGTGATTGGTCTGTTCATATTTTCTATTTCTTCCTTATTCAGTCTTGGAAGATTATATCTTTCTAAGAATATGTCCATTTCCCCCAGGTTATCCATTTTATTGGCATACAGTTGCTTGCAGTAGTCTCTTATGATGTCTTTTATTTCTGTGGTGTCCGCTATAACTTCTCCTGTTTCATTTCTAATTCTATTGATTTGAGTCCTCTCTCTCTTTTTCTTGATGAATCTGGCTAAAGGTTTTTTTTTTTTTTTTTTAGCTCTTTATTGGAAAATAATTGCTTTACATTCTTGTACCAGATTTTGAGGTACACCAAAGTGAATCAGCTGTATTTATGCATATATCCCCATATTCCCTCCCTCCTGCAACTCCCTCCCATCCTCCCTGTCCTGGCCCTCTAAGGCATCACCCAACATCGAGTTGATCTCCCTTTGTTATACAGCAACTTCCCACTAGCTATCTATTTTACAGCTGGTAGTGTATATATGTCTATGCTACTCTCTCACTTCGTCCCAGATTCCCCTTCGCCCCCCACCCCCCCAACCCCTTGTCCTCCAGCCCATTCTCTGCATCTGCATCCTTATTCTTGCCCTGTCACTGGGTTCATCAGTAGCTCTTTTTTTTTTTTTAAATTCCATATACATGAGTTAGCATACAGTATTTGTTTTTCTCTTTGTGGCTTACTTCACTCTGTATGACAGACTCTAGGTCTATCCACCTCATGACATATAGCTCCATTTCATTCCTTTTTATGGCTGAGTAATATTCTATTGTATATATATGTCACATCTTTATCCGTTCATCTGTTGGTGGACATTTAGGTTGCTTCCATGTCCTGGCTATTGTAAATAGTGCTGCAATGAACATTATGGTACATGTTTCTTTTTGGATTATGGTTTTCTCAGGGTATATGCCCAGTAGTGGGATTACTGGATCATCTGGTAGTTCTATTTTTAGTTTTTTAAGGAACCTCCAAACTGTTTTCCATAGTGGCTGTACCAACTTATATTCCCACCAACAGCGCAGGAGAGTTGCCTTTTCTCCACACCCTCTCCAACGTTTATTGTTTCTAGATGTTTTGATGATGGCCATTCTGACTGGTGTGAGGTGATACCTCATTGTGGCTTTGACTTGCATTTCTCTAATGGTTAGTGATGTTGAGCATCTTTTCATGTGTTTGTTGGCCATCTGTATGTCTTCTTTGGAGAAATGTCTATTTAGGTCTTCTGCCCATTTGTGGATTGGGTTATTTGCTTTTTGGTATTAAGCTGCGTGAGCTGCTTGTATATTTTGGAGATTAATCTTTTGTCAGTTGTTTCATTGGCAAGTATTTTCTCCTATTCTGAGAGTTGTCGTCTTGTCTTGTTTATGGTTTCTTTCTCTGTGCAAAAGCTTTTAAGTTGGCTAAAGGTTTATCAATTTTGTTTATCTTCTCAGAGAACCAGCTTTTATTTTTGTTGACCTTTGCTATTGTTTTCCTTGTTTCTATTTCATTTATTTCTGTTCTGACTTTTATGATTTCTTTCCTTCCACTAACTTTGGGTTTTGTTTGCTCTTCTTTCTCCAGTTTCTTTACGTGTAATGTTAGATTGTTTATTTGGGAGTTTTCTTGTTTCTTGAGGTAGGATTGCATTGCTATAAACTTCCCTCTTAGAACTGGTTTTGCTGCATCCCATAAGTTTTGGATCGTTGTGTTTTCACTGTCATTTGTCTCTAGGTATTTTTTTTATTTCCTCTTTGATTTCTTCAGTGATCTGTTGGTTATTTAGTAGCATATTGTTTAACTTCCATGTGTTTGTGATTTTTGCAGTTTTTTTTTCCTGTAATTGATTTCAAATCTCATAGCATTGTGGTCAGAAAAGATGTTTGATATGATTTCAATTTTTTTTAATTTACCAAGGTTTGATTTGTGACCCAAGATGCACTTGAGAAGAAATTGTAATCTGCTGTTTTAAGATGGTATGTCCTATAAATATCAATTACATCTATCTGGTCCATTGTGTCATTTAAAGCTTGTGTTTCCTTATTAACTTTCTGTCTTGATGATCTGTCCATTGGTGTAAGTGGGATGTTAAAGTCCCCCACTACTATTGTGTTACTGTTGATTTCCTCCCTAGGTCTGAAGTGAGTCTCTTGTAGACAACACATATATGGGTCTTGTTTTTGTATCCATTCAGCCAGTCTGTGTCTTTTGATTGGAGCATTTAATCCACTTACATTCAAGGTAATTTTCAATATGTATGTTCCTACTGCCATTTTTTAAATTGTTTTGGGTTTGTTTTTGTAGGTCCTTTTCTTCTCTTGTGTTTCTCACTTAGAGAAGTTCCTTTAGCATTTGTTGTAGGGCTGGTTTGGTGGTGCTGGATTCTCTTAGCTTTTGCTTGTCTGTAAAGTTTTCGATTTCTCTATCAAATCTGAATGAGATCCTTGCTGGGTAGAGTATTCTTGGTTGTAGGTTCTTTCCTTTCATCACTTTAAATATATTGTGCCACTCCCTTCTGGCTTGCAGAGTTTCTGCTGAGAAATCAGTTGTTAACCTTATGGGAGTCCCCTTATATGTTACTTGTTGTTCTTCCCTTGTTGCTTTTAATAATTTTTCTCTGTTTTTAATTTTTGTCAATTTGATTACTATGTAGCTGGGCATGTTTCTCCTTGGGTTTATCCTACCTGGGACTCTCTGTGCTTCTTGGACTTGGGTGGCTTTATCCTTTTCCATGTTAGGGAAGTTTTCAACTATAATCTCTTCCAATATTTTCTCGGGTCCTTTCTCTCTCTCTTCTCCTTCTGGAACACCTACAATGCAAATGTTGGTGCATTTAATGTCCCTGAGGTCTCTTAGGCTGTCTTCAGTTCTTTTCATTCTTTTTCCTTTATTCTGTTCCATGGCAGTGATTTCCATCATTCTGTCTTCCAGGTCACTTATCCATTCTTCTGCCTCAGTTAATCTGCTATTGGTTCCTTCTACTGTATTTTTAATTTCAGTTATTATATTGTTCATCTCTGTTCTTTAATTCTTCTAGGTCTTTGTTAAACATTTCTTGCAGCTTCTCCATTCTTTTACCAAGGTCCTGGACCATCTTCACTATCATTATTCTGTATTCTTTTTCTGGAAGGTTGCCTATCTCTATTTCATTTAGTTATGTTTCTGGAGTTTTATCTTGTTCCTTCATCTGGTACAAAGTCCGCTGCCTTTTCATTTTGCCTATCTTTCTGTGGCTGTGCTTTTCATTCTGCAGGCTGCAGGATTATAATTCTTGCTACTGCTGTCTGCCTTCTGGTGGATGAGGCTAAGTGGCTTGTGCACACTTCCTGATGGGAGGCACTGGTCGTGGGTAGAGCTGGGTGTTGCTCTGGTGGACAGAGCTCAGTAAAATTTAAATCCACTTGTTTGCTGATGGGTGAGGCTGAGTTCCCTCCCTGTTGGTTGTTTGGCCTGAGGCAACCTAGCACTGGAGCTTACAGACTCTTTGGCAGGGCTAATGGCAGTCTCTGGGAGGGCTCACACCAATGAGTACTTCCCAGAACTTTTGCTGCTAGTGTCCTTGTCCCCGTGGGGAGCCACAGCCACCACCCCCCCCACCTCAGCAGGTAACCCTCCAACACCAACAGGTAGGTCTGGTTCAGTCTCCTATGGGGTCACTGCTCCTTCCCCAGGTCCTGGTGTGCACACTACTTTTTGTGTGCCCTCCAAGAGTGGAGTCTCTGTTTCCTCCACTCCTGTGGAAGTCCTACAATCAAATCCCACTGGCCTTCAAAGTCTGATTCTCTGGGGATTCCTCTTCCCATTGTTGGACCCCTAGGTTGGGAAGCCTGATGTGGGACTCAGAACCCTCAGTCCAGTGGATGGACTTTTGTGGTATAATTGTTCTCCAGCTTGTGAGTTGCCCATGCAGTGTTTATGGGATTTGATTTTATCATGATTGCACCCCTCCTACTGTCTCATTGCAGCTTCTCCTTTGTCTTTGGATGTGGGGAATCTTTTTTGATGAGTTCCAGTGTCTTCCTGTTGATGATTATTCAGCAACTAGGTGTGATTCCAGTGCTCTTGCAAGAGGGAGTGAGAGTGAGTTTTTAAATCAGTGAAGCTGATGGGAACTCTCAGAACACTAGGCTCTTGCACACATCTACTTCTGTGCTTTCTCTGCTCTGGTGTCAAATAGACATATACAAATTAACAAACCCAAAACTTAGGTCCTGACTTTTTACCTTCAAACTAGCTCCTCCCATATTCTGCCCATAACCAGTAAAAGAGAGCTAACGTTCAGCCAGGTCAAAATGTCATAAACTTTCAGATGCCCAAATACACATGAAATGTTCAGACATGGGAGACAACTTGTGTGTTAAATTGGGCTTCCTTTTGCTTTCTCTCTGTGTCCTCTTGGGAATCAAGCGTCTTCCAGCATTTCTCAGAGGGATCTGCACTTATTGCAAATGTGCCGGGGCTAGGAAGTTTCTATCTCCTGCATTGATCTTTTAAAAATTCAGACTTGCCTTTATCCAGTTACTTAAAATTGTGGGAGCATAGCTATAACCTTGTCACAGCCATAGGAGCCTTCTGTCTAAAAACACCTTGTGACATGCCCAACCATGAGATTGCATTTGTCATTTATTCAAAGTTTTTGATGCCTCTTGTCTGACTTTTATATTTATGAATAAAAATATAAACCACCATTAGATATTGTCAGTGGTTCTCCTTTGGAACAGAAACTTCCCCCTCTCTCCTTTTTCAAGCATCTGGACAATTTAATCAAAGAGCATCTTGACACAGCCATCTGGAGCTTCCCCTTGATTTTTGTATCCATAAAAATATACAAATGTGATCCATTTGAACTCATAAAATAAAATTTTACTAATAAAATACTACATTTGTTTCAAACATTGGGATTTCTCTAAGATTTAAACTCCAAAAACATTCTGCTGATAAAAATAAACTTTGAAAAGCACTGTATTTGATTGATTCCCATTTCATTCAATTCAATGAACATTTATTGAAGCCTTCATTCAATTATTAGCTGAACACACAGTGAGTTCGTGGAGGGTAAAAGTAAGAGAGTTAAATTCAGATTGTGTGCAAGCTGAGAATGGTTTTCACATTTTGTTTTCGATTTTAAATTTATTTATTTTTATATTTTGGTTGCATTGGCTCTTTGTTGCTGTGCATGGGCTTTCTCTAGTTGCAGCAATCAGGGGCTACACTTCGTTGTGGTGTGTGGGCTTCTCATTGCAGTGGCTTCTCTTGTTGTGCAGCACAGGCTCTAGGTGCGTGGGCTTCAGTAGTTGTGGCACATGGCCTCAGTAGTTGTGGCTCAAGGGCTCTAGAGCAGGCTCAGTAGTTGTGGCGCACAGACTTAGTTGCTCTATGGCACGTGGGATCTTTCCGGACATGTCTTCTCAACCCGTGTCCCCTGCATTGGCAGGCAGATTCTTAACCACTGGGCCACCAGGGAAGTGCAGTTTCACATTTTAAATGGTTAGGAAAAAGTCAAGACAAGAATAGTATTTCATGACACATGAAAAATTATATCCAAATTTCAGTGTCCATAAATGAAGTTTTATTGGAACACAGCCACATTCATTCATTTATATATTGTCCGTGGCTGGTTTTGCCATACCACTGCAGAGCTGAGCAGTTCTGATGGAGACCATGTAGTTCCAAAGCCTAAAATCGTTGCTGTCTGGCCCTTTACAGAAAAAATTTGCCAACCCCTGGGTTAGACAATGGCTGTACCCATGTGAAGTCTGAACATCAAGACCTGAGAAGTTCATCAACATCTTGATGTTGCCAACATTTCTGCAACATTATCACATAGTCCATCTGGATCAGTGATCCTCCAGCCTGAGCAGGAGATGTTCTGAGGGGACGTTCAGAAATGTGTGGACACAACTTTTGTTGTTACAATGATGGGGACATCATGGGTGCTGAGTGGATAGGGACCAAGGATGTTAAACATCCCACAATGGATGGGACATCCGTGCAGAGTGGAGAACTGTTCTGTTCCAGACATCAATGGCACATCCATTGAGAAACAGTAACCAGACAATTACTGGGGTGATTAATTTTATGTATTGACTTGATTGGACCATGGAGCCCAGATATTTGGTCAAACATTATTCTGGATGTGTCTGTATAGGTGTATTTTGGATGAGATTAACATTTAAATCAGTGGACTTTGAGTAAAGCACCTGGCTCTGCATAGTGGGGGGTGGGCCTCACCCAGTCAGTTGAAGGTCTTAATATAATCCTTAATACAATAGAACAAAGACTGACCTCCTTGAGCAAGAAGGACTTTTGCCAGCAGACGGCCTTTGGACTTGAACTGCAACTCCTCCCTGAGTCTCCAGCCTGATGGCCTATCCTGTATATTTGGGACTTGTCAAGCTTCTGCAGTCACGTGAGCCAATCAGTTCCTTAAAATAAATCTCTCTCTGTGCATATGTGTATATATACACACACACATATGTACACAAACATCCTGTGGGTTCTGTTCCTGACTAATGCAATTACCTAATTTTTCCGTTTCTGGTCTGCAACTGGTTTTCAGTCTAGTTAGTCCTGTGCTTTGCAAATTTCACCTCTTTTTCAAATTTCAAAATTTCAAAAAATTTAAAAAATGAGATGAAATTGCAAATTTCATCTTATGAAATGATTTAAAAAAAAAAAAAAAACCACAACTCTCACACTCCTGGCTCCTAGGACTTTCATTCAACAATGAAGGGTTTAATTGAATGCCAGTGACACATTTGGTAGATGCATTTAGGGAGTAAGGCACAGATAAAATATAGCCTCTGTCCACATTTATCCAAAACTTACAGAAGGCTGACAGGTACACAGTTAATACCACACCAGCAATAAGAAGCCCCTTTACAGGGCTACATACAAATTGGGGCCTGGGGAAGAGCTTCTCATAGGAAGAGACCATAACTCCAGCAATGCAACTTTGTCACACACAAAACCGATTTTTATTTTTATTTTCCTTTTCCCTTCTGGGCTATTTCTCTCCCTGATATCAGTATCAGGAAAGGCCATAAGCCTCTCTGGTTTCCCACCAAATCCATTAAGAGACAAGCCCTGGGTCCAAATTTTGATCTCTCAACTCCACCAGCTTTACACCATGAGGACCTCTCCCCATTCGGTTTCTGGAAATACCGCACTGGTTACACATCCCATTTTTACCCAGGTGTGGCAGCTTCTCCCTTGCTGCCAACCACTCAGTTCAGTACTTGTATCAGAGTTCACCAGGTACAGTGTCACAGGAGGAGGTGATTCAGCTGTAAGAGCCACAGGCATCAGAGATGGTGTTTCAGCCTCCTAAGGCTGCCACCACCAATGACCACAAACCAGGGGGCTTAAAACAACTGCTTACAGTAAGTCCTCTACATACAAACGACTTCCATTCCGAGAGCACATCCGTAAGTCCAATTTGTTTGTAAGTCCAACAAAGTTTATCCTAGGCACCCAACGAATACAATAGGCTATATAGTACTGTACTGTAACAGGTTTATAATACTTTCCACACAAATAATACATAAAAATAAAGAAAACATTTTTAATCTTATACTACAGTACTTTGAAAAGTACAGCCTTACAATACAACAGCCGGCATACAGGGGCTGGCATCGAGTGAACAGGCAAGAAGAGCTACTGGCTGGAGGAGGGACAGGAGGTGGGAGAGGGTAGAGCTGATGGACAGTCAACAATAGGAGACGGAGGGCCAGCTGCAGTTTCACTCATGCCTGATGTTGATGGAACGCACATTCGCATCTTTGAAAGTTCGAAGCTTGAAGGTTCATATGTAGGGGACGTACTGTATATCACAGTGCCGGAGGCTGGAAGCCTGAAATTAAGGTGGCAGCAGGGTCAGGCTTTTCTGGATGCTCTAGGGGAGGATCCTTCCTCGCCTCCTCCAGCTTCTGGGGGTCCTCTGTAATCACTGGCACACCTTGGCTGCTCCGTCTTCACGTGGCCGTGTTCCCTTTGTGTGTCTGTGTGTCCAAATTTCCCTCTTCTTATAAGGATGCCTGTCCATGGATTAGGACTCACCCTACTCCAGCATGACCTCATGTTAATATATCTGCAGACACCCAGTACCAAACAAGGTCACGTTCGCAGGTTTCAGGGACAGAGACTTGACCGTCTCTTTGGGGCCGCGGGGGTGGGGGGACACAGTTTAACTCACTACAGCTGCAGACTCCACATGTCCTAACAATCCACCAGGAGCCATGATGACCCCAAGTAAAACATCTCTTTCCAAGGCCTGTTCAGCCCACACGGTGCCACCACAGGGGCCTCCCGTGGCACCCAGGCAGGGAATGGAAAACAAGTCATGCATTTTTCTTAGACGCATGGCAGGAGGAAGCCCGTGTGTCTATTACACGGGCCCTCTTTTCAGTTCTCCCTGTGGACAAGGCTTTGCAGAGCAGCTCTCGCGGGATCGTGGAAGGTCAGACGCTGTGGCCTGAGCAGCTGCTCACTTCAATTTTCGAGCTGTGCAGAGCAGAAGGCCCAACGTGGCAGTGGTTTGGGAGAAAGCCAGACATTCTCGAAAAGCTGTCATTTCAGAAAAGAAGAAAATAAATCCACCTTTTGGGGGGATAGGTGCTGAGTAGCAAAGATTTAAAAACTTGGCTATGACCACAAAATGTCTGAAAGTGGAGGCTGTTTTGTAAAGATCAGCTTCTTCTTAAACCACCAGGCCATCCACCAGGCTCCTGGCAGCATCTGAGCTACCCCATGGAGGTGGCCGGCCGCTGGCTCTGGGTGACGCAGGAGGTATCACATGGCCCCTTCTGGTACCCACTTGGAGAAGGATGGAGGGGGGAAAGAGACCAAAGGTAGGAGGTGGCTGGGAACCTTTTCTAAGGGTGGTTTCCATCCTTTCCCAGCTCACTGATACACAGAAGAGGAGAGCTCGGTGGCCTGCTGAATATCTATTTAGGAATATAGATTCAGACATACCATCTTGTAACCAGAGCCACACAAACCTCTACTACTGAATGTTCCCATGGCCAAGACACAGATTTTCACAACATTCCAAGAAAATCCTGAAATCGAGTCCTATAAATGGGTTGGAATTTTTTTAGCCAAGGAAATAATCTTCCACGCATCAGACGGTGCATCTGTGTGGGCAGATGTCTTGGGAGCAATGCAGTGAGGCCCAAAGCTGGTGGTCACTGCTGCAGGTGGGGGTTGGGGGGCTGGAAGGCTGACCGGAGAGAACGATTCAGCCCTGATGACGAGATGGTGCTGGGCTGGGGCCCCAGGCCGGCTGATGGGGGAGCAGCAGGGTAGGGACACAAGAAAGCATCTGTCATCCCGGGTCCCTGCCCCTTACTTCTCAAGGGAACTGGCAGCTTTGTCATGATTTCCCAACTAAAAAAATCATGTTGGAGAATATTTAGAGTTTTATAAAGCTCTTAGGCTTTAGAATGTTCTATCCATGGTGAAATGTCAGCTAAAAACTCCCTATCAGGTTATTATGGGAAATTTATTCATACCTTACCTTTAAAAATTAAGGCCTACACCTCCCAACAAAATCTCTGCATTCCTCCTGTGGATGAACTGAGTCCCAAACTAAGCTAATGGCAGGCTCACTGGTACCAACGCTTATTATAAAGTTCATCTTCTTTTCACATCCAATATAATCAAGGCAGCCACACCCCATGCTCAGCCAGCCTGGCCTCTGTTTCCCAATTCCAGACCACACTCTATACAAGAATACACGTAATTACCCTGATGGGCTTGGAGCCTGTCTTGAAATAAAGCGCATCAGGACCACAGGGGAGTGACTCAAACCCGAATTGTGCATCCTGGCTTGGCACACGCATCCTTTCTGTCCTCACTTATCAACGCTGGGAGACACTGAGGGCTCCCCAGGATGGGGTGGGGGGTTTGCAAACATTTCCTGCCCCAAGGCCAGCAAAGGCAAAGACTGGAGGAGTGGAGCCCAGAACTACCCCCACCCCCACCCCAGCCCCTTTGGAGACAGAGGCGCAGCCTTGCCCGTTCCGGCTGCCCTGGATTTCACCAACTCCATGCGACTGCATCTGGAGTTCGATGTGATATATGGTCCCTTCCAGAGAACAGGATACAGATGCGCGGGGGAGGGTAACCTGAGAACGGTGCAAGAAGATGCTCTGTCCCCCGGAGTTCCACACATAAATTACAGACCACAGCTTCCAATTCGAAGGGAAGTATTGACATTTCTCTCTTTTGCAAACTTTGGCCTTTTGTGCTCAAGGTAAGTTTGAGAGGAGTGTAGCTTTTGCCCCGAGTTGACGTCTTCCCATTCCATTTCATTTATCTGCTGGGTCCCCGACAAACAGGGAGTATGTTGGTCTCTGTGACTAGGTCATGAGCAGGGAGACCTTGCCTTTACTGCCCCAGCACCATGGGCTACAGATCCCTGGTGTTCATATGTGCTCTTTCCTGGGAGCAGAGGACTTTGGTAAGGGAAAGGGGGAGGTGAGATGGTACACACATACGAGATGGTGTGGGCAGACACCCATGTCACTGCAGAGACTAAGCCTGAGACCAACCAGGGCACTCGGCGTGGACCATCCACCTCCCCATCCCATTCCATCCAGTGTCACTCACTGACCTGAATGTCCCCTCTCCCTACTCGATGCTTCTACCCACCCCCCACCCCAGTTCCAGGGAGCAAGACACGGGCCTGAGCACAGCCGGTATCCCCCACCCATGAGGAATACAGTCTCCATCACCCTCCGTGTATATTTCTTTTCATTCCCTTTGTACGGAGCAAACAGGCAGCTTCAAATAATAGGTTGGTTTCCTGCACATCTTGCAGGAAACCAGATTTTAGAAAGCACAGATCCGTTTCTTAAAACTTCATGTGGACACAGATAAATGGGGGGTGTGTTTGCGCGTGTGGGCATGCGTGGGTGTGCGCGCACACACGCCAAAAGGAACCTCCTTTTTTTTCAAGATTTTTTTTTTATGCGGACCGTTTTTTTGTTTTTGATGTGGACCATTTTTGAAGTCATTATTGAATTTGTTACAATATTGCTTTTGTTTTTTTTTTTTGGCCACACGGCATGTGGGGTCTTAGCTCCCAGACCAGGGATCAAACCCCACACCCCGTGCATTAGGAGGTGAAATCTTAACCGCTGGACTGCCAGGGAAGTCCCCAAAAGGAACATCCTTAAGCTAAATTGTTTAGGTGTCTGTGTTCACCCAAACTTTTGCAAACAAGGGACTGCACTCAGGACTTAAACTTTAATGATTTAGAAAATAATCTAAGAAGTTTCCCAGTTTAGGTGGAAAGTGGATTAGGCACCCTCCCAAGTGACAAATGGGAAAGGACCTCCCCATCACTTGACTGCCTGCTCTGAGATGCTTCAGTCTCGCTGCCCCTGGAGCACGACGTCCAGGTCACTGGGGCAGTAACATGAAGATGGGGAGGCACGTGACCTCAACACCGAGGCCTGACTGCCCCCCACAAGCACCAGAAACCCTCCTGTAGCTCCATCCCCGCCTCCCAGCAGTGCAAGCTGCTGGCAGCATTCATCTGCCTTGAATTTTACTCTGCACGAGGGAAACAGGGGAGCTGGTTACAGTGAGAACTAGACTCCCCTCCCTTCAGGTGAGGATTCACATGACTGCAGTAGAGGCCCAGAAACCAGGGGAATTGGTCTGCCTGGTGCCACACGATAGCCGGGATCACATATCCAGAACCTGCTGGACCTGGGCCCACTAGGGCGAACGCAGCCACTTGGTGTTCAAATGTCACATTCAGACGCAGCCACTGGCCACTTCCCAGCAGGACCAGTAGGCACTTGGTAGGACAGGAAACAGGACCCCTGTGGAGATGTCCTATCACAGGTCATCAGCACCAGGCTGTGACACACAGTGGGACTGGGACTGGGACCCAGGGTGAGTGAGGATCCAGAGATGCCCGTCTTTTCTCAGGTCACCCCAGTGCGTGCTGGGGCTGCAGGGCACAGATGTGAGGTGCTCTCTGCTTTCGCCCTCCCTGGGCTGCTGGGCCACCTTGACTCATGCGCTTGGAGTTCTGGGCTCTCGGAGAGCCTTCTTCATCTCCTGCTACCCTCGGAAGCTGCTCTGTGGACCTTATACAGCTGAGCAGACCCTCCATCCGCACGCAGGAGCTCTGTGAAACATGCCAGTCAGTTATCTCCCTCCCATGGAGAAAGAACACCAAGGCCCTCCTCGTAGGGCTGCCCAAACCACTTGACAATCAATTAAGCACTGACTCCGAGTCAAGACCCGATCCTGTGACCTCAAGAGAAATATGAGGGGAAACCCTGATGTCAAGGGCACGTGGTCATGCATGGAGACGGAACCGAAGTGCACAGACCCAGCAGCCGCCGGTCTGCTGAAATATACTAGGGGAGTTTTGGGGACAGGAGAGACTGGTGGGCTTCATGGAGGAGGTGAACACTGAGCTGAGTCTTGAGGTCAAGGAGAGAAAGCTAAGGGCTGGGAGAAAGAGGAGGTTCTGGGGCTGGAGGAGCAGCACGGTGGTCAGGGCGGGGGTGCTGGGGGTGGTTAGAGGATGGCAAGGAGCCCCCAGGCCAAGGCAGGGAAAGCAGGGGACAACATAGCAGCTGGCATGAGGCTGAACTGAGGGGTACTTTGGAAACTTGGCAGAGGCTTTGAACGGTGACTTCCTGAGCAGATGAGTGACAGGCTGGGAAGGGTGGGGGTGGGTCTGGCAACCACATGTGGGGTTCCCAGAGCAAAGCAGATGTGAGCAGATGCCCTCGGGGTGGAATCAGGCTCTGCTGATGAAGTGCCACCTACAAGTCCCCAGCGTGACCCCCAGCTGCACACTGTCCTGTGTGCGGAGGGTCAGGCCTTCGCAGGGTGTGGGGGCCCCGGGCATCACTGATTTCCTCATTGGGAATTGTCTGCTGCTAAAGCGTTGTCGCATCTTTAAAGCATGAGCTGGGGGACTTCCCTGGTGGTCCAGTGGGAAAGAATCCGCCTTCCCATGCAGGGGACACAGGTTTAATTTCTGGTCGAGGAACTAAGATCCCACATGCCGTGGGGTAACTAAGCCTGCACGCCACAACTACAGAGCGCGTGCCCCTCAACGAGAGAGCCCGTGTGCTGCAAACTACAGAGCCCACGCGCCCTGGAGCCCGCACGCCACACCTAGAGAGAAGGCCATATGCTGCAACGAAAGATCCCACACTCCTCGACGAAGATCCCACGTGCCGCAACGAAGACCTGATGCAGCCAAGAAAATAAAGGAAAAAAATAAACACGAGCTGGGGCCCCTCTCTGCGCCCCCCGCCCACTTTCACGGTGGGCCCCCAAAGCACGGCCTCTGGGCCAGAGGGAAGCAACAGCACGAGGGGGAAAGGTACGTTGATTTTGGCCCGTCCAGCCTCCCCTCCTGAGCCTTCCGCTGCTCCGTGCTGTCCCTTCCACGCAGGTACCCAAAGGCCTCGTATTCTTTCCTTCTTCCCAGAGCCTCAGATTTCAGGACTGGAAGGAACGTCCCTGGGGATCACCTGGTCCAGGGGCCGGCGAACGCTTCCTGTCCTGGGCCAGACAGTGCCTACGTGAGGCTTTTTTTTTTTTTTTTTTTTTATTAATTAATTTATTTATTTTTTGGGGGGATACACCAGGTTCAATCATCCGTTTTTATACACATATCCCCATCTTCCCTCCCTTCCTTGACTCCCCCCCCAAGCCCCCCCCACCCTCCCCGCCCCAGTCCTCAAAGGCATCTTCCATCCTCGAGTTGGACTTTGCTGGCCACACGGTCTCTGCCACAACCGCTACCTCTGCCCTTGCGGTGTGAAAGCCACTGTGATGGCACTGAAGGGAAGGGCATGGCTGTGTCTCAGTCAAACTCTACTTACAAAATCAAGCGGGGAGCCAGGTCCGGCCCATGGGTCCTAGCCTGCCGCCCCCTGATCTCGTGTTCACTCTCATTCCACAGACGATGCAGCTGAGCCCCAGAGAAATGGACTGACCCGACCAAAGACTCAGAGATCTGAATGGCCGGGGGGACCCATTAGGATGTTTGTGTTTCCACTGAGGTAGGAAAAATAAAAACAGACGAAGGACTTTATTATTATTTGGGGGAGGTGTTCATGCCTATCAGCTTTCGGTCCAGCCAGGCAACCACATTCGGGAGGTTGGCCTGCGCAGTCATACCTGAGACAGACCTCACTCCAGTTTGACTGTAACTAATCTCGCCTCTGGGTCTGACCATCACCAACTGAGCAGTACAGCCCATCTCACCTCCAAAGTCAGACAGGCTCCTTCCGTGCATGGTGGGGCCAGTACACCAACCTCTGAGACACGGGACGTTGATGGGCAGAACCTTGGCTCGGAGGACCCCTGGAGAAGCGCTGGGTTTCCCCAAAGTTTCAGGCATGCTCCCTAGGAAGAGCCTCTTACCATCGTCCGTGTCACCTGCAGGTACCGTGCACCCCAAATAAGAAGAAAGCAAACACTTTAAAAGGGAAAACCTGGGGACCCGTGTCCAGTGGGTGATGCACAGATGGTCCAACACACGAAGCTGAGCTGTCCTTCCTTTCGGACTTGATGATTGCATCTATTTGGACCACCCTGTCAGCATGTCAGATTTAAAATATTACACGTGGAATAATGAAAAATTGCCAACATCTCACCACCATCTTTTGATTAATGGGTAGCTCCTCAGAGATTGATCAGTGTGTTTGATTTTGTTACTCGGAGTGACTGATGGCTGTTTTAAAAAATACTTAGCTTAGAGTTACCCAACATGAGATAATTTTCATACGCCTTGTGTAGCCCCATCCAGAATAATTGGACTTTATTGCCTTCCTTCCATGCATGAACTGAAGTTCCCTGGAGAAGCAAAACAGATTCAGACTTTGTTGCTTTAATATTTCCATGTAGATCAGCTGCCGTATTCATAGAGGGGCTTTGACCAGATGGCCAGCCAGCCTTGTAGTGACATTTCCCATTTCCCGTCTATTACTCACTGATGGAAAATAATGTGACGTGAATTCCCCATTTTGGGTAATATGTGGTTATATCCTTGTGGTACCTGCACAGAAGATAAATGACTTATCATGCAATAATTTCTTTACTCTCCAGGGAGAAAATAGGAGAAAAAACAGTTCACCATGTTTGGCAGGAAAAAGGAATCGTCACTGCTTAGGCATTTACCAGGATTCCTCAATTTAATTTCCTAATTTATTTTTCCCCCCGTTGCTTATTTTTTTGTTACTTGGGGGGAGGTGGCACTTCATTTTGGTGCTTAAAGCATTTAAGCTCAGGTTTTAGAAGGGGTCCTCAGACACCTGGTTTTGGTCACATCACTGGGACATCTCTTTTCTAGACCCTAGTCTGATGCAGAGCTGAGGTAGCAAAAATGAGGGGAAAAAAGTCCAATTTTATCATCTATACTGACTCAAGCATGTCAGCAAAAATTTTGGCTTTTTAAAATATTAGTTATTACTTGTCACCGTTTGACACAATGTTGTCAATACTGTAAGATTAGCCTTGGTTTTCAACTTCTTTCGCCTCAACCCTAGGAGGTAAATTTTTTTAGCTATCACTCCCTTTAATTATTGCTAAAGATGAGTAAGCAATAACGATAATCTTATTGATAAAGAATATATAATTAAAACTAACATTTCTTCCATCTTTAACATGTGCCAGGCAGCGTGGTAAGAGGATTCCACACTTAAGTCATGTAATTATCACCGCTGTCCTTTGGGGCAAGTACTATTATTACCATTTTCCAGTTAATGCAAGGGAGGCTGGAGAGGAAACTAACCTGCCCAGGTGCCACAACTTGAGTGGGATTTGAACCCACAAATCTGATTTCAAGCTTTTAACCCCTGTGCACAGGAGAAGCCAAGTGCTAGGCAACTCTTCTTTCTGGAACATTCTAGCCTTTCCCTTCTCAGAAAGAAGGCAACTTAGTTACTCCCCAGTTTCTGCTCTTTCCAGTAGGCTGCAGGGCTCTTCCTGGAGGACCTGCTGGTCCTCGCTGGAGGGCGGAGCTAAGGAGCTGGGCTGGGATTCACTTCCCATCAGGTGATCCTGAAGAATGTGGGTCCCCTGAGCTGTCCACCCATGCTGGGAGCATCTGTCCCTGTCCTGTCCCAGAGATGACTGGGACCCAGGCTGGCTGCTGGCAAAATGATTTTGCTCAATGAAATAATCTGCATGTTGGAGACAGCAGAAGGTTCTGGAAGCAGCTTCCGCTCTCCTTCTCTCCCCCATCTTTACCACAGGCAATCTGCTCCACAGTGAGCCTCAATGTTTCCATGGGCCTCCATCCACTCAGCCCAAGGAGAACGCAAGCCAGGCCGCAGCTGAGAGCAACCTTCAGCAACAGAATGCAAACAAAGAAGGTCACCTGCCCAGAGTTTACCCCGTTAGTAACTCAAGCCTTTTACAAACTCATTTGTATTCATCCAGACGGCTGTTTTGGCTAGAAAGAAATGCTTCCTCTTCACTAGAATCACAAATAATTTGAGCAGAAAGCTCCAGGCAAGACATATTAATCATGTTTGAAAGGATGTATCTTTTCATACAAAGGTTTTCTCAAATCGAAAAAAACTCCCCAATCTGTACGTATGTCTAATAGTGGTTTCTAACTCAGAACGCACAGCTTGCTTTGTTTCCTCATCTCATTCCCACATCCCCTGCAGGCGAAAAATTCAAATCTTTACCCCATATATGCGCCCCTATAATCACAGTCTTTCCTGGTAACTTGCAAGAGGTTCTGAGGAATAAATAGCTATGGAGATTTTTCATACTATTTTCCCTTATCTCTTTTTTAAAATTAATTTCTATTGAGGTATAGTTGATTTACAATGTTGTGTTAGTTTCAGGTGTACAGCAAAGTGAATAATTTATACATATACATATATCCACTCTTTTTTTTATACATGTTCTTTTCCCATATAGGTCATTACAGAGTATTGAGTAGAGTTCCCTGTGCTTTACAGCAGGTTCTTACTAGTTATCTATGTTATATACGGTAGTGTGCACATGTCAATCCCAGTCTCCCAATTTATCCCTCCCCTGCTTATTCCCTGATGACCACAAGTTTGTTTTCTACATTCGTGACTCTACTTCTGTTTTGTAAATAAGTTCATTTGTACCCTTCTTTTAAGATTCCACATTTAAGTGATACCATATGATATTTATTTTTCTGTGTCTGACTTACTTTAATATTTCCCGTTATCTGTTATTTGTATTCGTTAGTCTAAAACATTAGCATCACCTGATATAAGAAATATGCGATCTAGAAATTTTCCTATAATATTTTTCTTTTTGCTTATTTATATTCATTAGTCTAAAAAATTAGCATCACCCCACATCTGAAATAAAGAAATGCTGTATGTGGAACGGAATACTAATGTACAGTTTTGATATTATGTTAGTGTCAGAGCTTGGCCAGCTAACTGTTCCTTTTCCATGGACCCAGCATAATAGGTCCTCGAGGGGGCAACACCCAGGCAGGTGGGTTTTGATAGGAAGATGTAAAAGGTTAGCACGGCTGTTATTAGTTTATGCTGCACCCTGCATTCCAGTTAAAGATTAAATCTTTGCATCAGGTTTTCGCTCAAAGGCAGATTTGGGAGGGATGTGGAATATTTTTTTTTTATTTTAAAAAACAAACCCTCATAGATAGAGTCGGGTTTATTTTTAACAGGAGCAGAAGCACAGTGGGAACTGGTTTGCAGTTTCCATTCCAGCCACAGACTGTTCTGCAAATGAAGACGCAGCCTTGAGTCTCCCTAGTGAAAAAGCGTGTTGGGGACCCTCAGGGGACTATCCCCCTGCATGGTGATCCTGGCTGCGGGAGGGTCTGCGGCAAACCCGCCTTCTGCCTCCCTCACCTGATGGGGCCGTTCCCGCCCACGAGCTGGCGTGCCCCACCTCAGGCAGGCCAGCCCACCTTTACAAGGACCTACTGTGTGCCAGACCTTACACAAAGCTGCGGGGATCAATAAACATAAACGTCCTCCTAGTCTTCACAGAGGTAGTTTGGTAGAGGAGACAGCATAGAAATGCATATTGATTAGGTTAGGGTGAGGGTTAGGTTAATTATAATTAAAGGAAGTTCATGCGATGATGAAAACATAAGTAAGCAAAATCCAAGTGATAACAGATATAAATGCAAGAGACAGAGAGAGGGAGGGGATTCTGACAGGTGGAGGGGCAGGGACAGCCCCCAGCGCGGCTGATGGGTGATGGGGCTTTGAAGAATGAATGGGTAGAAAGGGGGCGCTATTTCAAACAGGAGGAGGAGGTTATGTTTTAGACGCACCTACCTGGTGGAGTCAAGGAAGACAGCCTGGAGGAGGAGAGAGGGGAAACCAGAGCAAACCTTCCAACAGCCCAAATAAAGAAATAAGGGCTAAATCTATGCACATGAACATGGAAAGATCTCCAGGACAGACTGTTGACTGAAAAATCAAGATGTGAAACAAGTTACCTTAAAAAAAAACACAACACTAAAAATAAAACTATATGTATTTTAGGGGTATATATGAGAGCCCGTGTCTGTAAATGCATTTTTTAAAGGTCTCTATTATGTATGTGATCCCAAACCAGTAACAGTCTTTAGGAGAAGCTGCAGGGGGGAGGGTCTGAGAGGACTGTAGTGTTTTTCTGTAATGTTTGCTTTTCTTTGTAATTAAGGAGAATATTTTTGTAATACCTACATAATTAGAATGTATTTTTTAAAAACTTAAATCAATAATCTGTTTACTTTTCATTATAATACATGGCACTTAAGGATATTACATTATGTGCATCTACGTCTAGGTTTGGTATTTCTAAGTCAAATGGATTCTGGAAAAACAGAATTACTGATCCGTGAAACCTAGAGCTCACAGAGTTTAATTCCCTCTTTCACCAGTGAGGAAATGTGGGTTTCTTGGGGTCTTTTTACTTATAAGCACAGGAAGAAGTATGTAAAATAATTCATGGAAAAGTCATTGTTGCCTTTAAGTCTTCCAGGCAGCTATGAAAACTACATTAAAATGCTTTTTTTCCACCAAAATTCATTTTCCCAGCCACAAAAGCCATTTTCTCTGAAAAGGGGTGCTTGATTACAAGCCTTGAGTGTTAACACACTAGCAATTGGGTTTGGAATCGGGCAAGTTAAGTTCTGCCCAGAAGCTACCGTGTGACCTTGACATAAGCCAACTTCGGTGTCCCCGTCCCAGCACCAGGGATTTTCTGAGCCCTCCAGAAATATTATTACTGCATTCACAACAAGGTTGGGTGGGGAGGACTTTTATCTGTGAGGATACAATGCTAGCCTTAAAAAAATGTGCTTCAGGGCTTCCTAGGTGGCACAGTGGTTGAGAATCCGCCTGCCAATGCAGGGGACACAGGTTTGACCCCTGCTCCAGGAAGATCCCACATGCTGCGGAGCAACTAAGCCTGTGCGCCACAATTTTTGAGCCTTTAGAGCCTGTGAGCCACAACTACTGAGCCCACGTGCTGCAACTACTGAAGCCCATGCACCTAGAGCCCGTGCTCTGCAACAAGGGAAGCCACGGCAATGAGGAGCCCGCACACCACAACGAAGAGTAGCCCCCCACTCACCACAATTAAAGAAAGCCCGTGCCCAGCAAAAAAGACCCAACACAGCTAATAAAAAAAAAATTATTAAAAAAAAATGTGCTTCAAACTTATTTGCAAAGTAAGCTTCCAATCGAAGCCTTGCATTTGGTGGGGTTGAAAAAACACAAGGGCTTCTCTGGAGAATTTGGTGAGAAAGAGAAATCAGTATTTTGACTAAAGAAAATATTTAAATTATGATCAGAAATATATTTGTCTAGAAATAAAAGGGGGATTTCCCCCCTTAAATAGTCACAGCTGGCTCTCTGGCCATACAAACTTACTCTGCTACCCGATGACTCAATTCCCCACATCTGTATTGGTGATTGACAGGATGTATTGTGGGCTATCGAACTCTTTTGAGTCACGACACCCCTGTTTGATTCAGGTTTATTTTACTAGCACCAAGAGACTCACACGTTTAACATCTGTGGTGCTGCTCCTGAAATTCCACGCCATAAAACAAGTAAATTCAGCATGGTCTGAAATTCCAGACCAACCAACTGTCCAGAAAACACATTCGGAGGGGCTGGTCGGTAATGGAGCGGGGCTTATCTCAGGCGGGACTGCACATCTGGCTGCACCTTCCCCAAGCAAGTGTGGGAAGAAGGAAGCTGGGGCGCCAGAGTCCAGCTGGACAGGGAGGGACAGGAAGCGCTCTATGCTTTGCCCTGCAGTTGGGGTGCTCCCAGTGCAGTTCACCCCTTAGGTACCGGATTATCGAGATGGGGCAAGACCCACACACACCCCATGTTTTGAGGCCGTGTTTGAAGATGCTCCCAGCTTACAATCGTGGACTCAGCTCTGTGTCCAGCATAGGGGAGAGCTTAGCAGGGCCCGCCTGTCTCTGGAGTATCACAGAGTCTTTATACTGTGATAAATACTCATGGGAAAATACTGATGGTCAGACTAAGGCAGACAAAGAGCAGAAGAAACCAGGGCAGCAGCAGTGCTATGGTAATAAATTTGTAAAACCTGACGTGCACGTGTAGCCCTGGGCCAGAGGTGAACACAGAAAAAGAGTAGGAGTTTGGCTTCCTGGGGTGAGGGTTTCTTCCCAAAACCTTTTCCCATTCTGTTAATGGAAATGTGTAATTTCATATTATATTATTGGAAGTTATAGTGATGAAAATTAGTCCTCTAAAGACACAATCCCTGCTTTTTGGTAATCCTGGAGTCCTGGGGGAGGCATGAGAGTGACGTAGGAATACAACACCAGGTCGACCATGAAAAGGGTTATGGTAGATACACAGGACAAACCCTCCCCTGCCACCTGCCCCCCGCGGGAAGCTGGAGCGAGATCATGAACTTCAAAGTGCTTTGACAAATACAGGATGATAAAAACATATGGCTTCCCGACAACTCACAGGACCACATCTTCCAGCGTGGCTGACACCCAAAGAGCCTTCAGGTCCCTCTTCCATCTGAATACACATTGCGCGTTAGGTGCAAATGTGTTAGAGAGAGATGGGCGGGGACAGAACCACGAGAGCGCTGTCCCATCAAGACGACCCACAGGCTCCTTCCCGGCCAAGTGCAGGTCTGGCCGTGCCTGCCGGACGTCCTACACCATGAGCAGGCAGCCTTTAATTTATCTGCCATCGCCAGCCCCGGTGTCCCGTTTTCATGATGCCACCCAGCTCTGGGTTTCTTCATGCTGTGGCCCGTGTCCTCGTCCCTCTCCCAACACTTCTATTTCTATAACATGGCACAACTTTAGACGTGCTGGCTGCATCTCACCCAGTCACAGCAAGAGGAAATGCCATCACTTTCCCCCCGATGGCGGCAGAATTGAACCATCCCCAAGCCAGGAAGCATAGCAGGAAGCCATGCTCTTATTATATATATAATTACAGCCATAGAAGTGTGATTTATGTAGGATGAAAAGGAGGGGCGAAATGATAAACCGTCCAAAAATAGGGCAGCAGTTAATTAAATGGCAGTAAATCCATTCAATGGAAAATCACTTATCTATTTAAAAAAAATGACTTTGTAAAGACAATGCAGTAATAGAAAAAAGCACATGATACAAAATTGAGAAAAGATGTCGTACAAAATTGCATTCAGATTATGGTTATAAAAATAAAAAATATCTTTAAAGGCTGTAAATAAATGCAAATATACATGTGTTTACATATATACATCTAAATACAAATACATGTATAATCACAAGTTGTATTGTATAATAGAAGGGAATTAACAGGTGCAATGACAGAGAACGGAGAGTCGCCCTGAGCAAGTGCCTCAGTTGATTTTCAGACATGATGGGATCATGGGGGATTTTTTCTCTATTGGCAAACATTTTTATGACGTCACATATATTATGTAATTGCAAAATTATGATCTGAGAGAGCATGCATTTTGTTTACTGGCAGACACTTTTCAAAGTTCAAATGAACAAACTAAACTGCACAGGTTTTGGGGGCACATTTGGTAGCTAATTCACTCTGGTGGCCAGGCTGGAGGCAGAGGCAGGATGGCCCCAAGGGGGCCAGACTGAGGTCCTCCCTCCTCACAGAGACTGGAGAACGGGAACCCATTCTCAGTCTTATACATTTTCTAAACATTTTCCTGGGGAGGGAGGAAAGCAGACCGGCTGTGCTGTTCAGAGCTCTGGTTGGGCACTTAAGTTGAGAGAAAAAAAACTTATCTGAAAATCATGGCAGAACTTGTAAAGCTGTGGCTACCTGTGCATACAGGTTGTCAGAAATGGGGGGGGCGCTGTCCATCATTGGGAACCCACAGCTAGGCTTTCCGCTTCATCCCTGAAGGCCAGCCTTGCACTTGCTCTGTTTCTGCCCCCAGAGTCCAGCTGGGACGGAGGGTCCAGCTGAGACCCACCTGCTCTTGAGGACCTGTCCCAGGACGGCCAGCAGAGTCAGTAAGGAATTGAGGACAAGAGTCTGGGCCAGGCAGTCCGCCATCCTCAGGTGTGCCAGCTCTCCCCTTGTATCAGATTAGATGCAGACATCAACTTACCTAGACTGGACTCACTTAAAAAAATGACTACAGTGTGTTACATTTTAATGTTGTGTCCCTGGCTTTGACCTTCTGGATTACAGAAGCAGCTCCATGAAGAATGTTCCCGAATCATTTTATGGAGTTGTTAAAGAAGCTGCTCATTACTTTGTTTGATGTCATCTGTCCAAGGATCTTTGGGACAAATTATTTTTATAAATCTAGCATAAGGGTCATATTTCCTGAAAATGATATTTTTAACTTTTTTTTTCATTTGTGCTTTAGCAGCCAAAAATTCAAAGTTAAATCTCACGTCTTGTCACACTAACAACACTAATATATGTTTATGGCATATTTGTCCCCTTCCTTCCCCTCCACTATCCGTCTATATACTAAAAACATTTTCTTTTATTCAACAGACTTTCTATTTCATTGTAAATGGCCTTAAATTCTTTCTAGGAGGAGACAGTTTATAAATAAACTTGCATAGCACCGTATATTGAGGAAATTGACCATTGGCAGAGACCCAGCTTTGTACATTAAACAAGATTGTTAATATTGCTTAACCAAAAACAAATCCACAACCAGGACAAATGCAGAACACGACTCTCTGTACAACAACTTGACCAGGCAGTTCAAAAGTCAAAGACGTAACAAAAAAGGCTGACTGTTCTAGGTTGAAAGAAAAAGAGACAGAAAAAAACCAGCTATAAAAGACAATTTTGGCACAATTGGGAAAATTTGAATATGAACTGGACTGTAGACGGTGTTAATAAAGTTAATTTCAGTAGGTGTGCTAATGGTATTGTGAATATATAGGACAATGTTTTTCAGAGAGTGAACTGTTTATTGTGAAGTGTCATGATTGTTTACGGTATACTTTTAAATGGATAAGAAAAGCTAAATAAAATGTGTGTGTGTATTATGCAAAGAGAGAACAAATATGGCAAAATGTAAACAATTGCTAGATCCAGGCAGACAGTTGTTCATTGTACTAATTCTCTGATCTTTGCTGTGTGTTTAAAGATTTTCGCAGTACGTTGAGCAGAGGTATACAAAACTCCAACACATATAGATCAACCAGAGATATTTTAAACCTGATGGCAAATCATTTTCTGGAACCCTAGGTGTACCCCAAACTTAAACAATTGGGGCAAACATTAATGGGGTTTAAGGAACACATAAATTTAGCAAGAAAAAGGGAAAGCAACCACTACCACCGATTCACCACTGTTACAGTGTGGAGGACGGGTCATGGGTCTCCTGGGTGGTTCGACAGGACACGTGTCAGAATCAGGATGCTACAGTGCCAAAGAAGCTACTTCTGGACTTCCCTGGTGGTGCAGTGGTTAAGAATCCGCCTGCCAATGCAGGGGACACAGGTTCGATCCCCGGTCTGGGAAGATTCCACATGCCGTGGAGCAACTTAGCCCGTGCACCACAACTGAAGCTCATGCACCTAGAGCCCGTGCTCCACAACAAGAGAAGCCACGGCAATGAGAAGCCCACACACTGCAACGAAGAGTAGCCCCCGCTCACCACAACTAGAGAAAGTCTACGCGCAGCAGCAGAGACCCAACGCAGCCAAAAACAAATAAATAAATAATAAATCCTTTTTTTTTCTTAAAAAAAAAAAAAGCTACTTCTATTAAAACCTATTTATTTCCATAGTCTTCGTGGACAGGTTTATTTCACATATGCAACCCAGCCCAAATCAAGACACTCATGGCCCTCCTCCTAGAACCATGATCACCCAAACCCAAATATGTGCAGAAACAGAAGCAGGACGAAGCCCCTGGCACCTGATCACCAGCACCGCTTCCAAGGCTGCAAAAGTCCCAGTTGTGTCCCTCCCGGTTCCACCCCTGCCACGCAGGGTGCTGACCAGTGAAACCCTCTGACCTGAGCTTTGCACTATGGATTCGGAGCCAGACATCTTACACTGATCCCACTGCAAACTGTTGGCTGGACAGTCTCTGTTGCTACTCATATCAATTTAAGGGATGCCGAGAATGAGCTCTGAATCATCTATTCATCTGTTCAAGAACATCTGTTGAGCACCTACTGTGTGCCAGGCAGTGGGCCAGATGAGAACATACACTTGTTTTTTTGGTTTTTTGGTTTTGTTTTGTTTTGTTGAGGACTTTTATTGCGATACAGTTAACATACAATAAACTGCATATATTTAGAGTGTACAATTTGGTATCCCACTCTCCCAATTCATTCCCTCCCAACCTTCCCCGCTTTCCCCACTTGGTGTCCGTATGTTTGTTCTCCACATCTGTGTCTCTATTTCTGCCTTGCAAACCGATCAATTTGTACCATTTTTCTATATTCCACCTATATGTGTTAATATACGATATTTGTTTTTCTCTTTCTGACTGACTTCACTCTGTATGACAGTCTCTAGGTCCATCCAGGTCTCTAGAAATGTTCCAGTTTCATTGCTTTTTACAGCTGAGTAATATTCCATTTTATATATGTACCATATCTTTTTCTTTCTTTTTTTTATTATTTTTTTGGGGGTACACCAAGTTCAATCATCTGTTTTTATACACATATCCCCTTATTCCCTCCCTTCCTTGACTCCCCCCCCCTCGAGTCCCCCCCACCCTCCCCGCCCCATATATATGTACCATATCTTTTTTATCCATTCATCTATTGATAGACATTTAGGTTGCTTCCATGTCCTGGCTATTGTAAATAGTGCTGCAATGAACATTGGAGTGCATGTGTCTTTTTGAATTATGGTGGGGAATATACACTTGTGAATAAATCAGATACAGTTCTTGTATTCGTGGTGTCTAAGGTCTAGTGGGAAACATAAGTAATGAAACAAGCAAACAAATGTGAGTTTATGTGTATATATATAAAATATATCTAAATACAACTGATTTGTTCTCAGAAGGAAATACATGGGGTCCGGTTGAATGATGGCATTTATCTCTCCCACTGATGTTGGACTTTGGGCAGCACCCCCTCACCCCGCAATCCCATCCCTTTCTGCCATGAACAGGGCAGTGGGGAACGGGGCGGGGGTGGGGGGTTCAAGGTTCAAGAGGGTGTCTCTGGGGAAATGACTTGAGGTCAAGTCCTAGAGGAGGGGAAGGAGAGAGTCAGCACAGGTGAGAGGTGGGGGAGGAGGGGCCAGGTGCAGAAGCCACGTGAGGTGGGCCAGGTTGGATGGAGGAGGAGAGTGACTCAAGATGCACCTGGAGAGATGACATCGGGCCAGCCTTTGCAGGTGGTGATAAGCAGCTTTGCATTCATTCTAAGTAGATGGAGGGCTACTGAATCATTTTAAGCAGTGGATGGACATGATGTGACTTAGGTTTTAAGACACTGTCCTGCGGTAAGTTGATTGCAAGTGGGCAAGAGGGTAAGCTATTGCTGTATTTCAGGTAAGACATATATTCCTTAAATGAGGACGGTGGGGCAGGAGAGAAGTGGATAGAACTGACAAGCGTTGCTAATGGGATGAGAAAAGAAGGGAAACAGGGTGGCTTTCAGATTTCTGGTTTAAGCAAATGCCAGTGCCAGTTAGGGAGAGAGGGACAACTAGAAGTGAACAGACTGGAGTAGCAAACATTAAAGAGAACAGTTTAGATAGTGTTTTTCATCTTCTAAAGAATACCTCTTCTCTTGTAGTCAATTAATCAGTCTGGTAGTTGTTGAATTAGTTCATCATGCATTGAGCTCTTCACATTTACTTTGACCACATATTTTTTCAAAGATGATTTGAAAGGACTTGCATTAAAAGTCACAAGTACAAAAAAACTACTGAAAAGGGGTGTGTGTGTGTGTGTGTGTGTGTGTGTGTGTGTGTGTGTGTAAGTACAAGAGCCAAGCAACAAAAGAATGGAAATAATCATATTCAAGTCTTAATTCTAAAAGAAGCTGCTCTGATTGCAAGCACAACACTTAGCTCTGAGCTTCCCAGCAGCCAAAGAGAAAGGGGAAAGGTGAGTTTTATAGAGGTCATTGTCTAATGACAGGAAGCATGCTGGCTTATGTGGAGAAATGAAACTATGCTTATTCTCTAAAGCATTCTTCTCACTACATAGCTTCTCTAAGGGCCAGTGATCAATATGGTAAAAAAATTTTGTCAATAACATTTTTTTTTTGCTGTGCCCCACAGCATGCAGGATCTTCGTTCCCCCACCAGAGATGGAACCCACGCCCCCTGCAGTGGAAGCGAGGAGTCTTACCGACTGGACCACCAGGGAAGTCCTCAATAACAAGTTAACACAAAATACAAAGACCTGCTATATAAAAGCTAAAAGACAGCCCAAATGTGCAGTAGAATGAGCCCCGGGGGCACGGGTCAAGGGCATGGGTCTTTGGTTTTGTTTTTAATGGTGTCACTGCGATGGTTATTTTGGTATCCACTGATTTACCTATGGTTTCTTTTGTCTTAGGATGTACATCTTTTGTGAGTCTCTCTCTGAAGATGTGTGTGTGAGTGTGTGTGTACCTTTTGAGAGTCAGCTGCAGAATTTCTAAGATGTTTTAATAAACCTCTCACACTCCGCCTCCCCTTCCCCACCAGGAAAATTCTAGCTTCACTTGCTTTGGGAGATTAAGCCTCACACAAGTTTCCAGAACTTTTCCATGTCACAAGGGAACTAAACAAAGACGCATGAACTCCTTCGTTTCTTTGCTCAGCTGACCCCCCACCCGGACAGCCAGGGAGCCCCCTCCTACATCACAACCTACTTCTTGGGGGACCCCGGGTACTGTGAGCTCCTCGGGGGCAGCCTGAACCAGATTCCGTTCTCGATGTCCCGAGGCTGGGAGGAAGAAGAGCCCCCCTGGCTGAGCTGGACGCACACACAGGAAGTGCCTGGGATGGCCAAGCCCCCGGCACCCCGAACTCACCCCTCCTGGGCGGCTTCACATCGGCTCATGGCCCTTCATGGGTCTGCACTGGGGTACGGCGGCGCCCCGCTCCCTCCTCTTCCCTCCTCGGAAGTGGTCGCGAGCCGCGGCGGCCCTGGAGCCTCAGTGGCCTGCAGATGGCCCTGCAGCGCGCGGCCGGGATGAATAATTGACTCATTGAGGCGGCGGAATGGAATTACCGCTGCGCTTCGGGTCCCCGCAGCCCACACCTGTCCCCACCCCCCGGCCGCCACCCTGGGGACGGGCGCCCTCTTCCCAAGACGCCCTTGCCAGCTCTGCAAAGTGCACGGCCTTCTGGCTGGGAACATATTTGCATACTGCATTTCAGGTTCAAAGTTGTAGGCAGAACACGGAGGCTTACTGCGCACAACCTGGAGAGAGGGGTATGAAAACGCCCCCCAACCCCAGGGAGGGCCGAGGGACAGCCCCAGCCCCATCTGCGGGGCCTGGGGCTGTCCTCTGGGGTGGAGGGAGCCCCAGCTCCCAAACTGAGGTGCTCAGAGAGCGGCTGGCTGCTCCTCTATTCTCTGCTTTTTTTCAAAGAAGTTTCTTAGATGTGGACCATTTTCAAAGTCTTTACTGAATTTGTTATAATATTGCCTCTGTTTTATGTTTCGGTTTTTGGCCGAGAGGCATGTGGGATCTTAGCTCCCTGACCAGGGATGGAACTCTTACCCTCTGCATGGAAAGGGGAAGTCTTAACCACTGGACCACCAGGGAAGTCCCTTTCATCCGTTTTCTCCCAGCAGGTATTCATTGAGCATCTACTATGCCAGGGTTGTGCTGGGAGGGGGGAGGATACAGCCCTGACCAAAACAAGTCCCTGCTGTCATGGAGCCTCCATCTGGTGGGGAGGGGAGACAGACAATAAAGAAATAACACAGTGGGGGGGGGGGGGGTGATGATAAGAGCTATTACCCAGAAAGGGCAGGGAGAGTGATGGGAAGTCATTCAAGATGCTGAAGAGGTGCTTTGCTCTAGCTCTGCTTAGATTCTCACTGTCATTGACTATTATTTGCTGTTAGGACTTGTCAAGCATTACGATAAGTGCTTTAGCATTTTTGCTTTATGTAATTGTCACAACAACCTAATGACACGAATCTTATTGTGCCCATTTTACAGGAGAGGAAATTGAGGCAATGGGTCCCAAGACCACACAGCTAGTGGATAGTCAAGTGGGGACTTGAATATATATATTTAAACACACACACACATAGGTATGTTTCCCCCTCCTTTCCAAATGTGCGATGAGGCCAAAAATAACCTAATATGCATAAAAGTGTTTTGAAAAGCAAGGGAACACCCCCATTACATTGTGTGTCTCCTAGTTCTTGCCTAAATTCCTAGTTGATTCCTAAATTGGGACAATTTACTAGGTGAGGAAACTAAATCGCCCAAGGGTCCCCACGCTGCCAGCAGACAGGTGGCCTGTGTCACCAGTTCTGCTGACTATGCTGAGCTCACCTGCTCTTGCTGTGATGCTAGTGGCCAGGAATCCAATGAGTGACACTCGAGAAGACAGAGGTCACACCAGCTCCTGGCTCCTGCCAACCAGGTTTCCATTACAAGGCCTACCAGCCGGGTGGGCGGTGGGTGCCCTCCAGGAACCCGTGGGAGGCAGGCAGGATCACACCATGCCCTGCTCAGGTCCTCACACTGGGTCCTACTCTGCTTCCATCCACCTCTATTCGTGAGATGGGCAGCACTAGGGACGATGGCCTTTTCCTGATTCAGGGGAGCTGGGGAATCAAGCCCCTCGGTGCAGAACCAGGGGTCAGCCGAGACGCCAGAGCACCTCGACCCCATCCACGGGGCAGGTAAGGCTGGATTCCTGGGGCCCTAGAAATCTTAGCCCACTGAGGTTAGAACAAGGTTCTCCCAGGCCCCAGGATGTTATCCTTGCCCTCCCCCCCTCCCCCAACCCTGACTGTTTCCACAGGAGGATTAAGATGGGTTGGAATTGGGATTTGGAAAGGGCAGCACATTCGAAGCTGGGGAGAATTTGGACTTTCTTGTACATTAACCACAGGCAGCCATCCCCTCCCCGCTGCAGTGCACGCTCAGACGCCCCGTAAGCCCAAAGAAAATTTCCCCGTGTTTTCTCCAAATATGCCGTGGACTTTGGAATGAACTCTTACTCCTCCTTCCTGCTGACCCGACTGCAAATCAGCTTTTGATGGGGTTGGACAGTCTGGGGAGATGGGCAGCGATCACGCTGAAATATGATGACAGGGGCAAGACTGTAAGGACATCCTCGAAGAAAGACATGTGCGTGCAGCAGCCATGTGAAAACAATTAGGACAATAAATTTACTAATTGCTGAAAGTAACTTAATAACAAAACCACAATGCTCTCCGCTATTAATCCTGGCTACCGGGGCGGGTGCCAATTGCGTTTTGCTTGCTGGGGGGATTGTAAGTATCAGGCCAGCGCCGCAGTGTTTGTGGATATCAAGCGAAAAACTTGCATGGCTTTTGGTAATTGAAAAGTAAACGACTCTCCAACCTCAAACCAATTCAGGGGGCCCTAGGGGTTTGAGGTATTTCTTAAACCTATGCAGAGAGAGAAAGGAAGGAAGGGGGGCCCTCTCGCCTGCTATGACTCTCTGTTCCTATTCTGCACCTTTTGCACTTTCTCCATCTAAACTAGAGTGATGGGAGTTGCTTAGGTTTTGGAGGCTTGGGAATTGATTTTTAACGAGTGGAGGTTCAGATGCCATATTTTAAAGAGGATTTTGGAGTTTTATGTTTGAATGGGTAGGTACAAGGTAACAAGTAGGTTCAGAGATCCATTCTTGGGTTGGGTAAAGGGTCTCTGGGTCCCCATGTCTTTTGGGGGCTGCTCATTCCCGATGATTCCTCATCAGACATTAGGTACTGTGCCCTGGTATCAAGAGTAAATGCAGTACATTTGGAGCAGAGAAGACCCTTCTTCCCACAGAAGATCAAAGACAACCATTAAATATATCACCTTCAACCACTCACCAAAACACAAAGGACCGCAAGGTCTCTAAGCAGATGGGCTCTTTGAGCCTACATTTCTCTTAAAGTTGCCCAAGTCTTCAAGGATTTGGGGTCATTCAAGCTTCACTTTTTTTCTTTCTGAAATATTCAGAAAAAAGAGGCCGAAGTGTTTTTTTTTTTGAAATACGTTTGTATCTACCTCCACTCTGTGTTTGACCACATGTCAAGGGGAATTTGCATTTACAAAAGTTGGGGGTTCCGTTGGTACTTTTTTTGTGATGTTTTTATCATTGCAATGAGCAGGTTAACTATTTTTGTTCCAATTAAAATGATAATAGCCTGAAGTTTCAGAGTTTTAAAGACCAAGTATGCTTTTGCTAGAACATCCCCAAGAGATGTCTGGATGGCTGTTGGGAGGCTGAGTGGAGGAGGGGTGGGTGGGGGTGCCTTGAGCTCTTCTGACACAACCCACCTCACTGAGAATGATCAGTTTCCTCAAGCCCTTAAGCCCTGCCTCTAGCTGCAAGAGGGAGGGCCGGTGGGGCTGGACTAAACAGGTTCCCCTGACCAGCTGCCTTCCAGGAAAGTCCAGGGTTATAACCTTGGACTTATTAAAAGTTTGGAGAAAAATAGTATCTCTGAGGCCATCCAACCTCCAGCTCTTCTGAAGTTTGTTCTTGGGCTCTAGAGCGCAGGCCCAGTAGTTGTGGCACACAGGCTTAGTTGCTCTGTGGCATGTGGGATCTTCCCGGACCAGGACTCGAGCCCGTGTCCCCTGCATTGGTAGGCAGATTCTTAACCACTGTGCCACCAGAGAAGCCCTCATTGGCCCACTTCTTTTGAAGAAGTAAGAAAACAGTTTCTCAGGTCCCATCTTCCAGTCTGCTGGAGCATTTCCAGGGGAGCTGGAGAAAAGCTGTGTCTGCTGAGTCTTTGAGTCAGCGCTACTGTCCTGTAACATTTCTTTCAGGTTTCATTGCTTGGAAGAGCTGTGCTTATTCTGAGCAACTGGTTTATTCTTTTTTATCGCTAGACTCTGGTGCTTGTAACTAATCCTGTTATATTTTGGGGTTGACTACAGCAATTCCAGATTCAAATCCACCCCTAGCAAGATGGATGAGATCTTCCTTTGCTCATGTGCTTTATGTTCATCACCTAATTTCTGCCTTTGTCTCCCCTCAGTCACACTTTCCTTAAAATATGCATTTGGCTTTTTTTTTTCATGTTGTAAAATCAAAGTACTACTTTATTAAATGAGTTGTTTTACACCATATGAACATCAATATAATTACAATTGTAAAAAAACTTTTTATAAAAACGATGGACTGATTTTCAGATTTCCAAATCAGAGTCAACTGTACATTTACACAGAATTGTCTTTGCATGAAGCCCAAAAGGGAACAGCATAAAAATGAGTGTTTCTGTAGCCCCTTTGTTTTTGCTGATCAACAGTTTGTTAGAAAAGCAGCTGCAGGTTTGTTACCTAAGGTCTGAGGCAGTAGAAGAGTCAAAGGTGTCACGAATTCACCTGTGAACAACTTTATGCCTGAACATCAGCTAATTCTGGAGGAAGTGGAGTCTTGGGATGCTTGCTCTCAAAGTGCTGCTTGAAGGTCTTAGGGTCTGGCATTTGTGTCCTACAGACAGTGCAGGTATATATTAAGGCAGCTTTAGCAGCAGCCTTTTGGTCATGTCCTTGTTTCTTCTTTTGTCCAGCTTGCTTTTGGGCATTTTTCTGCTGAGACTGAATCTTCTGCTGTCCACGAGCCATATCACGTGCTCGCGCACGCCGCGCAGCTCTGCCAGTTGCCCCAGCGCCGCCTGCTCTGGCTTTTTTTTTAATATGAAAAATTTCAAACATGCACAAGAAAAGCAAGTGTACTGTAATGAACGCCCCTGTATCCATCACCAGGCTTCAATAATTTTCAACTTAGAGTCAATCTTTAATAGTTGTTTTTCCTCTTATTGGAGTTTTGAATCTTTGTAAGTCCCTCAAGTCCTTTTTCTAATGAGCTGGAAAGTACATTCTAAATCGCCACAGTAAATCAGTGGTTCTCATATGGAGATGGTTTTGTACCTCCCCCCACCGCTTGTCCCCCTTTGATGACACTTGGAAATATGTGGGGACATTGTGGTTGTCACAACTGGGCAGAGGACAGTGTTGCATTGACATCTAGCGTGTAGACTTGGGGATACACAGGCTGGCACCCACAGCAGAGCGATCTGGCCCCTGTTGCCACGGTTGAGAAACTTTGTGCTAAATGAAGAATGTTTTTCAAGCTAGAATAGTCCGAGGGAGTTGAGTTTGAATAAGGCAAAATTTGTGTTTTCAAGTTGAAAACTATTCTATATACCGTAGGTTTGGTGGTTTATCACTCATTCATACTACGTATGCTAGAACACCAGTGAGAAACTGGTTCACAGTGGTTATGTCGGGGTGGGGAGGAGCTGGGCGGCTGGAGAATGGGGCAGGATAAAGACTTGCTTTTTTGCCACATCAATGCATCTATAAGCTTTTTTAAAAATTGAAGTATAGTTGATTTATAATGTTTCAGGTATACAAAAATGTGATTCAGTGATATATATATATGTAATATATTCTTTATATTACAGATTCTTTCCCACTGTAGGTTATTACAAGATAGTTAATATAGTTCCCTGTGCTATACAGTAGATCCTTGTTGGTCATCTATTTTATACATAGTAGTATGTGTCTGTTCATCCCAAGTTCCCAATTTATGCCTCCCCGCCTTTCCCCTTTGATAACCATGTTTGTTTTCTCTGTATCTATTCATGTCTTTTACACTTTATAATGTATGTGTGTCTTACCTATTTGAAGGAATACATTTGCATAATATGGACTACATGACTTTTCAAACGATCAGAAAACACAAAATTCTTATTAAAAAAAAAAACCAAACTTTTAAAATAGTTGTGTAAGGAGACCAGAAAGAACCTTCTGAAAGGGCTTTCCAGAGTGCCGTGAGCCTGTCAGACACCAAGGGCGGCTCAGCAGAGCCCAGGGCCATTAAGCAAATCAGAAACACGTGGAGGGGGCGGCAGTCTGGTCCCCGCGTGATGGATCAATTGCGGGAGAGCGAAGGTAAAGGAGATGGTCCCCATGCCAAGCCTCTGACACTAATGAGCCCTCAGCTCAGCAAGCGGGTCTCCCGGCAGGCAGGGGGTGGGGGTGTCCTGCAGCCTTGCCCAGCAGCAGTGCAGACAGGGAGCCACCGCAAGCCCCGAGGTTGAGTCCTGCCCATGCTGGCTTGTGGCCACGTGCCCCAGGGAGTCACTCTCCCCAGGCCTGATTTTCTGGAGGAGACGACTGTGATGAGTTCTAAGTGGTGATGGAATTGAGGTGAGCTCCTTACTTCTTTCAAAGAGAGCAGCTCTCCAGCAGTTCCAGCAGCGAGCTGCGCTCAGGCGGGCTTGCAGGCCCTCCCATCTCTCCATCCTCTTCTTCCTCCAGGCTCCCCTGCCCTCTCAGCTCCAGCTCCCAAGGCCTTGTGTGAGTCCCTTGTATTCACCATGCTCCCCCTCCACCACAGGGCATCTGCACATGCTGTTCCTTCTACCAGGCACACTATTCCTTCCCCTCTCTCCTGGTTAATATCTACCCATGCTTCACCTCCTCCAGGAAGTACCCTTTGACTCCCCTAGTAGGTCAGATTCCCTTCTAATGGGATGTCCAGTCTGGGACCTCTTTCTCCCAGCACTTGGAGAGATGTGTCTTCAGACTGTTTGTGTGATTATGTGATAGATGTCTGTCTCCTCTCTGGTCTCTGAGCTCTTTGCAGGCAGAGTCTGAGTCTAGAGGCTGCCACATACGTAGGACTCAAGTTCCTGCTGACCAAGTGACACAATGAGTAACAGAAACGACGTTGCCCCAGAGGTGTGACCACCAAGAGCTTGTCAAGCTACTCCTGGAAGAGCAAGCAAGTTGGGAGGAATGGAGGGGACTCCAAGCGGTAGGAGAAGGGGGCCCGCGCATCCTGGAATCTTCTGTGACGTCGCCAGCGGTGGGGGCCTGAGTGTGGCTAGGTCAGGTCAGCATCTTCTGTTTCTCTTCTCTTCCACCCAGTGTCAACAGAGCGAGGCAGACATCCTGATGCTCAGGTGATGAATCAGTGACCCTCTGAGGCTGGTCAGTAGATGTGGGAGCCCAGGGCTGGAACAGCTAGGAGGTTCTCCAGGATGACCTGGGGAAAATGAGGAACCCCCTTTCAAGTTGACCCTTGGAGAGGAGTGAGGGCGTCTCACCTTCCTGGCTATGGTGACCCCACGCTGGGTCAGATGCCCCTTCTTTGGGCTTCCATGATGCCCTGGGCATATTCCAGTTGCTTAATGATGGTGATGGTGACCTTGTTTTTGTCTGGGACCCAAAGGGTTGTGAGCCTCTGAGAGCCAGACTGTGGGTTTTTTCCTTCCTTTTAATCCCCAAACCATGTACAATGCCTCCATGATCAAGGTGGCCAGTAACAGTACACAGGATGGGCTTCCCACTTTCTCATGGGTCATGCCTAGAGAGTTAATTTTTGGTGATTTAAAAAAAAAAAACTTGTCCAACTTGCCACAATTTTTATCAGCATGAGAAGTGGAGACTGAGAGAAAGGGGGGTTGCTTCAAGCAAGTTCTTTGCTATTCCTTCAGGTGTTCATCACACACACACACACACACACACACACACACACACACACACAGCTCTCAGCTACCAAGAATTCTTGTTGAAGCCAACAGTGGTAGAAGTGTAAGAAAATGCTGTAAAGTGAGAAAGATGTATTTGGTGTTGAAAAGTGAATTGATGAGGAGAAGTACCGTGTGGGCTCCCGGGTAAGACGAGACCCCCAGGAGACGAGGCCGGAGCGGAGACCCACTGACAGGTGTGCGGGCCTCCCTGGGAGACCCCCGCAGAGGCTGTGGAGGACATTCTTCCTTCACTCGCTTCCTACAGAGACTCAACCTCCCCTAGACTGTTTCCCAAAGGAAGGGCAGGCAGGGCAGGAATCCCTTCTAGGGGTTGCGCCAGACACAGGCTGAGCGGGGAACACAGAGGCTGTTCTCAGCAATTCCGGTCCACCACGCAGCTGCTTTTAACTGCGGGCTCTAGGCTCTTGTGGCGGCTAGAGGAAGTCATCTGTGCCAAGTAAGATGCTGAAGCCAAGGACGAACTCTGAGTCAGAGAGCTTCCTCCCCTCCTTCAGGTCATCACTCAAGTGTCACCTCGGGGAGCCCCCCGCTACCCGGCTTCCCACGGCCTCACCACACACACAGTCCCACCTCGCCGTATTCAATTGTTCCCCTGAACGCAGATGACCCCCAGAGTCCCTCCTGAACTGTAAGCTATGATGAGACCCTCACCTGCACTGCCCACAGCTCTGTCCCCAGCATCCAGAACACTGCCGAGCAGGCGTAAACTGGGAATTTATTGAATGGTTGCAAGAATGAATGAAGGCTGCCTTTTAGAATGCTGTCCATCCTGTATTCTGATTCATTTAAAAATATTGCCTTCCTAAATGCCCTAGCCTAGATTTAAATTTCAGTGAATTAAAAGTACTTTTCATGATTGAACTTGGTGTACCCCCCCAAAAATAATAAATAAATAAATAAAATTTTTTTTTAAAAAAAAAAATATACTTTTCTTTTGAGAATATTTTGAGTGGTTTACAACTGACCCCAAAAGAGCATTTGGGAGGCTTGGCCATTGTTACGGCAACGACAACAGCTTAGCGCCTGTTACTGGGACCCGAAGGGTTGAATAAACCCTCTCTCTTCACTGGTGTAGAAGTAGATACTCTATAGACTTCATCTCCTGGCTAGTCTACATCCAGGCATCTCAGGGCAGAGTTTTAGTAATTACGAGTGGAGAGAGAATTTGAGGCGCCCTAAAGTAAGTGGTTTGCTGAGAGTCATCCTGCCAGGAGAGATCTAGGCAGGTGACCGGACCCCCTCTTTGTGGGGTTTCTCACATGGTTTCTGGGGAGGTGGGTCCGTGGCATTCAAGGGCCCAGAGCTCATGCGTTTCTGCCCTTTACACCCAGCTGACCCCATTTCCCACCTCGTCCCCAAAGGGGGCCTGGACCGTTTACTCCTACCTTCCTGGTCCTTCCCGGTTCCATCCTGCAGGTCTCGGTCCTCATCCCTGGCCTTCTCCAGTCCTCGGTGACCCGTCTACCCTCTTTCTGCTTCTTCCTCATGGCAGCAATGGCCCCCGTGTTAAGTGAGATGTGCATGCCCCAGCCACGCTTCCCACGGAGACGGTGGAGGGCTAGGCGGTGATGAGAAAACAGCCCCTTTACATTGCCCCCCGGGAATTTCACAACATGACAGCGCTGCTCACACCGAGTCTGAACGTTTAGATCAGGCCCTGAGGTTAGGATTCTCATTCCAAGTTCCCTTCCGCTTTGCTTTTCCAGGGGCATCTTTTAAAATAACCACTTTTCTCACGGTTGAGGCTGAGAAAAGGGGTGCCCTCCCCCCGCCACTGCCTTAGAGGTCACAAGTGCCTGCCGTCCAGCTCTCCATCCCTCTTTTGCCGTGACCTGGGATGGATGACGGCCCTTCCTGCGGCTCATGGCACCCCTCCTTTGCTGGGATCTGTAAATCATAAATCTTGTAACTTTACTTCCTTTGTGTGAATGTACTGAAACTGCGCCTTGAATCTAAATGACCTGGGGTTTTCACTTCCCCAAAGCGGGAGCTCAGATGCTGAGGGAGTGACCTGCCCACCCCCTGTGGGTGGCTTGTGTGTCCTCAGTCAGCAGGTCCTCATCTGCATATTCTCAACCTAATACACCAGCTCCACCTCCCACCTCCCCTCCCCCCACTCATGTCCACCCAGGACCCCAGGATGTGACCTTATTTGAAAATAGTATCTTTGCAGATGTACTTAGTTAAGATGAGGTTGTACTGGATAAGGGTGGCTCCAAATCTCACGTGACTGATGGCCTTAGAAGAAGGCTATAGAGACACAGAGACACGCAGAGACACAGAGAGACAAGGCTATGGGACGACGGAGGCAGAGATGGGAGCAGTGAATCAACAGAGCAAAGCCAAGTGTTACCAAAGCCCCCAGAAGCTCCTGGAGAGGCCTAGAACGGAGTCTCCGTCAGAGCCTCCAGAAGCAACCAACCCTGCAGACACTGTGATCTCAGGTTTCTGGCCTCCAGAACCAGGAGACAATACCTTTGTGCTGTTTAAGCTGCCTGGTCTGCGGTACTTGTTTACAGCGGCCCCAGGAAATTGACAGAGAGACCCGATGGCCTGGCCCACCTCCCCCTGGACTTTCCCGCTGGGAGGGGGGTGTGGACCCAGGGAGACTTCCAGGCAGACACGCTGTTTACCCTGAGACAGGCTTTATCCCCGGAGCCTCCTTCTCGCGTGAGCTGACCACTGAAACTCTGTCTGCAGCCCGCCTTTGCACTTAGCTCTCTTTCTAAGTGCCCAGTTTTCTCATCCGATGTCTCCCTTCAGCTCGCAAACTGGCTCCCAGCTTTGGGCAGGACGCCTGGCATGGGGTAGAACACTGCAAATAGCTGTTGGACTGTGTGTAGCCTCGTGTTACAGGGAGGAGATGGGTCATAGCCGTCAGGGAAGCTATTGATACTTTTCTGATCTGGGTCTGAGACACAACCTAGGTGTGTGTGCGGTGGGGGGATGCTCTGAACCAGCTCTGTCATAATGGTCCCTCCTGGAGACCCCAGATGCATCAGGCGCAATCCCTCACGGGACCACACACCAGGGGGACACATTTTCACATGAAAAGAGAAAATTCCCCTGTGCTGTTGGAGAGCACTGAAACAGATAGCAGCTCCACTCAACCAGTTCCGTCCTGGTGGCCCAGATGAGCACTCGGCCTGACCCTGTCAGTCCTGCCTTCCCCGCTGCAGACAAGCCATCCTTCTTGGGTGCTGTTTGCATCATTTTTAAAGGACTGTTGGGGGTGGGGGATGGGGGAGTAGGGAAGGAGGCTGTCTCGTGTGGGATTTCTACAGTTTGCTAACAGTAAAAAATGGGAGAATTGATGAAGTTACGACACTCATCAGTCATCCACCCAGAAACATTTGCAAATGATTACGTTCCTCAGAGCTGGCACTGAGTCAGGAGGTATTCTGGTAAGTAGCCTGCTGGCACGAGCCGGGTGCAGGGAAACGAGAAGGTACCTCCGAAACACGTTCAGAGGAAAAATTCTCCCAAGTAATCAAAAAAGATATGGAGACCGGTAGTTGCTTTTCTCAGCAGCAAAACATCCAGTGTGGCTTTAAATAATAATAATAATAATAAAATTGGAATGGTCCTGGCCACTGTAAAGATGCATGTGCTTTCGCTGCCTCAAACGGACTCTCTGAATCCCTGTCATCTTTAATAAAAGACGTCCCGTGGGGAAAAGGGAGCTGAAGGTTGTGTCGACCAGGTGGACTTGCGGGCGGGTGGGGCTCTGGGTTGCATTCATGGCCAAGCCCAGTTGACCTGCTGCAGAATTCATCCTCCTAAAAGGGTCACTAATGACATCTGCTAGGATCAATGCCCCAGATGCGCTCGCTCTGGCCTTCGAGAAGTGGCCGTGAACGAATCAGATTAAGACCCATGCCTGAGCCAAAAAAACCAACCCAACTTTTGGCCAAACTAGTTTTTATTGACTTAGGAAGTAAACTAAATTTGAATCCCTATCACAGAATGAGACAAAAACAGTGCACCTTACTGAACCGGAAAGGACCTCTGCCACTCCTGAAATGCCTGTGTCAGGATGCCCACCATCCAGAGCATCCAGAGCAGCAGTCTCCGCTTTGAAGCCTTGGTCTCCCCACTGGAAGGAAGACTTGTTCCTACCTCTTCCCCGCTCTGAGCCGGACCTCCCCCTGGTGTGGGGGTTCTGACTGATTATGGAACTGATGCTGTTCATTGGGTGTGTCCTTTTACCTGCTTGGGTTTTGGGGTGCAGAGCAACCCCCCATGCCACCCCTAAGCAGAGTAACTCAGCTATCCTGCTGCCCCGGGGCCGGCTAAGATGAGACACGCCAAGCCCTGGGCCAGGGCCTGTGGACCAACAGGAGCTATTCCAGCACCGGCTGGACGTGCACAAACTCTGCTGAGCTGAGACCGAGGCATTGCGTCGTCACGAGGTCACTGCAGCCACAGAGGACCCCGTCGGCGGGAGGACCCCCTTTCAGTTGACCTGGGGGGACTAGCAGCACCTGCTGTGGTCTCACTTCTTCCTTCTATGGCCTCCTGCTTTCCTCCAGTAAGAAGGTGAGGGTGAAAATGGCAACGGGGGTGCATTTCCACATGGTGGAGGCTGGCAGCTCCTGCGAGGCAGGGTCCCCTCCAGTGGGACAGCTGCCCAGGGGTCTCCAGCCCAGCCACTGCTCCTGGGTGCAAGCAGGATGCACCTACCAGCGCTTTCCTGCTTGGTAGCCCCTCTTGGGCCAATCCTCGGGGAACCCCGACAGCCCAGCCCAGCAGCCCAGAGCCTCTTCTCCCCACTTTCTGCACCACCTTCCCCAGAGCCCGGATGATGCTTTAGGAGGGACCAGGCTTGGGATATGTGTGAGTGGTGACACCCCGCCCCCTGTGGTCCGTCAGCCTCCCCCCACCACGGAGAGGATGCAGGTCTCGCTGGTCAGCCTGCCTCTGGCAGGACCCGGCTATAGCCAATAGCACCTGGAGAAAGGGATTCTCACCCCTGTCCTGGTTAAGGCTATTGTGTCTGAAAGCAGCGAGAAAACGTGGCCAGGCACACCTTTCCATCCAAAGCCCTCCAGGCTCCAAAGCTGAAACCGCCTCTCACACCTCCTGCTACAGTACTCACCATCCTTCCTTCGAGGAACATAGATTACTTCTGGTACAGGTCTGGTCCCTGCACTCCTGCCACACAGACCCTGCCTCCAAAGGTGGATGTGTGCACGTAGAACTGCAGTGGAGGGTTAGAGGCACCCCTGGAGCAGAGAGGGCGGTGGATAAAGGACCAGGGTGATAACCTGCACATAGTAAGTGCTTGGTGTGAACCGGGGTTGCCTTATTCTGAGTGTTCCACTCATTATTCCTCACAACATTCATGGGAGATAGATTCTATCATTATTGCCATTTCACAAATGGGGAAAGTGAGACACAGAGAAACTTGCCCAAAGTCACACAGCTAGAATTGAGATGAGAACTGATATTCCGGGATTTTACCCCCTACACTCCATTATTTCCAGCAGGACAGGCTTACGACCTCCCCAATTATAGTGAAGTTCCTTGAGGGCAGGGGAACCATATTTTCCCCCCCACAGGATGTATTATTATTGAGGAAGTGCTTGAGAAAAGCTATGTTCTGCCCCTACCTCTGCAGGATGGAGGGGCCCGGGAGGAACCTACACAATCTGAGGTTCCCCCCATCACCTTCTCCGATTCTGAAGCCTCCCCCAAATCACAGACACAGATGCCTTTCGCCAGACTCCTCAATGTTTATAGGATGTTCATAGGATTGTTTTCTCATCCCAGCTCACCGTAGGCCCTTTGAGAGCAAAGGCCAGCCTCTTATATCCCCTGGAGACCCCCGGGTCAGCCACAGGCCTGGGAGGCCATGAGCCATCGGCAGATGTTTGTCAAATGAACGAACGAACAGCTCTAGCTCTGCCCAACTCTGAGATTCGAACAGAGCCGGTTTTCTAGAATACCCACAACAACTCTGCCTAATGGAGAGAAGGCTGCTTTCCTAGTATTTAGAATGTGTTAGGAGGGGTTTCAAATAAATTCCCAAGATACAACAGGCTAAAAACGCTGTGGCTTTGGCAGAAATCACTGGAGAATACGAGCCAGGGGGAGCGGGGTGCAGGCGATGACCGTCACCCACACTGCTCAGCGCAGGACTCTGTCGAGGAGAGAAGGACTTGGCTCCCGGCGCCCTGCCCGGGGGGGCACTCTCAGGCTTCAGAACACAACTTATCAACGATTTAGCCTCATTAAGTTGTAAGAAAACAGGCAACGTGTTCCAAGGTCATAAGTTTTCTCCAACGTTCAAACGTTTCCAGTGTTTTGTAAAGCCTGAGGAGGGCAGGCGCCCACTGGGGCTTGCTGGGGTGATGGATATATGTGGAGTTTGTGAGGAACTTTTCCAGCCGTCTTCAAAGCCAGCTCATTACCGTTCCATGGGCTCCAGGCGGTTTCTCTTAGTCCCAAGTGAAGGCTGCTCAGTTGGTGTGTGTGACGATCTCCAAAGACCTCTAGGGCCCACCTGGCAGTTTCAGCTTTAACAGAAGCTTCTGAGACTGCACATGTGGACACACAGAGCCAGGCTTCCCTTGCTTTTCTGTACATTGGGGTGTGTGTGTGATGCATGTACACACACTCACACGTCAGTTTGCACAGCACATCTGATGTTGGCGGCCCTGCCCTGGATAAGAAATTTGAAGAAATTTCACTTTGATCATTTCCCATCCCTCCTCTTCAGTTTTATCCCCAGAGAAGTTATGCCGCGAACATCAGCCTCAAATCACAATGTTCCTCCAGGGGCACTTTGCAGGGGTCCGAGCTGTCTGGTCAATGGTGAGTAATTTCATTACTTCACTTCCTGCCTTGATTATTAGCTGGCAGAGGAGGGCGGCGCTTCCGCTCACCTCAAGGGACGCTTTCATCCTCCACTTTGTGGTTCTCAGAGCAAAGGAACTTGGCGTTTGCTTCTCTGGAATCCTCAATTGATAAGGTGTGTTCTCCGGTATTTTTTTTTTTTAATTTTTAATTTTTTTTATTTTTTACAATAAACTGCATATATTTAGAGTGTACAATTTGGTATCCCAATCTCCCAATTCTCTCCAGTATTTTTTAATTAAAACAGCCTACATTCCAGGTAAGAGAATCTTCCCTTTGGATCCGACGCACCTCCTAGGTCACAGCAACAGAGAAGCAGCGAGAGTGCTGCCCCGGGTGGCTGTGGACCCAGGCCCTTTGCTTGAGGTCTCGTGGTCATCAGACTATGGGGTGGTTACAAGCCCGCAGCTTTTGAGTCCAACACACTGGGTTGGAAGTCTAGCTCTGCCCCTTCTGGGTGTGTGATCTTTGGCAAATTCCCCACGTCAGCTCTCTGTGGGCTCCTCCCTCTGTGTGGAGAGAGATGTTGACCTGAGCCAGCAGCTGTTAGCATGGAACAGGTGACCAATAGAAAAGCACTTAGAACAGCAACACATGAATGAGAGGTACCAGTTACTGAAAGTTCCCTTTACCCGCAGTTGTCGTCCTGAAAAAAGCCTCAGTAAATGAAATTGCATTGCTGTTGGCGTACACAGATTTTCGCCAAATATCTTCTTTGTTTCCAGCTGATTTTCGGTTGCAGAGGCTCTCCCTCTGTGTCTGTGTGCAATCATTCCCTCACGTCTGGGAGAATTAAGTCAATTATCCCCAACACGCCACTTGTATGTGTTTGGGGAGGTCACAGATTAGGGGAACCTGAGGTTGCTAGATCTATATGAAAGTGAAGCATCCTCAAAATTCAAGAAGATTCCTCTGGAACGGACAGGTCTGGTGAAATGTGGATTTTTCTTCATGGGCGACCATGACCACAGCACCCTGGAACATACGCTTCTTGAACCCAGAACTTGGTCTTGGTCTGTAAAGGTGCACTTTGCTGGGACACCAGGCTCATGTACTCGAACGTTCTTCTCCGACTGGGCCGGCTCTCACACCTTCAAAGTCAAACTTTGCAGCCTGTCTGTCTCGACACCCCACATTAGTTACCTCTTAGGACCCTTTGGAGGGGTTCATGCAACCTGGGGAGGTGGGAGTGGGGTGCTCCCCAGAAGGACAAAGACGCCAGGGCTTTCTTCTGAGCCACTTTGCAGATGTGTTCCCGGAAGGTGCCACATGTCCTGGGGCCAAAAGGAATCCTTGAGCGATGCAGTGGGGGTAAAAACGGGAAAATATTCATTCTCATCACAATTCAGATGTGCAGGAAACTGTGCCATGTTGCTTTTTAATTTTTTTCCAAAACAAATCTCATCTTCCTCTACAAGCCTCTATACACTGGACTGAAGGGAAAAAATATATTTCATCTGGTTTCAAACCTAGTCCCATCCATCAGCCAGTGCTTCTCTAACTGTCTGCGGTAAGGGGACCCTATTTTGGTTTGTTTTTAATTTCCAACCAGTTGCAGATCCTTTCATAAAATGAAATAGAAATGGACTGCTGGAAAATAAAATTTAAAAAGACATACAAAGCACAAGTCAAATTCTTTTATGGTTGATTTCAGTAAACGTGAAATTATCCTGTCAAGTTGCTATGAGAGCTTCTGAACGTTTACCCTCAAGTTCAATACCTTTATCATCCCATGCTGTCAATAAACAGTTTGAGACTCCATCCCAGTCCACAGACCCACTCTGAGTGGCATTAATTTAAACAGTGTCCAAAAATGTAATTTGACCTATTTGATTCCATCCTCACCCCATTGCCCCCTCCAAGGTGGTCTCTGGGCAAATAGAGGAAAGAGAGGTGCTTTTGTGCCCTGGAGACACTATGGAAACGACCTGGCACTAATACATGTCTGTGAGTGGGCCTAGGGGTCCCCCAGGGGTAGAGTTGTCCAATTGATGTCCATGGCTGATGAAACCAAAGGCTAGTCCTTCTTGACCAGCCAGGGCCAGGTGGCCAGTCCCGTGGCTTGGCATAGGGCAGGGAACCCTCTGGAATTCTGCCACAGCCTCCATCTGCCTCTGGACACCCTCTGATGCAGGTCACTTGGCTCCCACTGCAGTGGGCTACGTGGCAGACCCTCCACCACTCAGCGGAGTGGTCTAATGGCCCCCGTCTGGTGCCACGACACTCTGCTAGATAATGCCCCTCCATCCTCTTGGTTCCCCAGGGGCCCTCTGTGTTTGTGAGAAACCACCCAGCAAAGTGATGTCCCCCAAATAAAGAGTACAGGATGAACCCCTCTGCCTTCCGCATTCCCTTCAACATAGCAAATGCAATTCCCTCCCTGGGTCTCTGCCAGGAGGAGTGAGTTGGGACCCACACATCTCACCACTAACTCCTCCTTCTGCTGGCAGCCTGCGTCCCACCCTCCTCCAGGGCTGGAAGGAGCAGACGCCACTCTCTCCTTCCTTCCAAATATAAAACTCTATGGTTTAGTCCTCCACGCCTGGCTTTTGGTATACCAATGGATAAAAGAGAATTGAAGAAATCCTTTCCCAGCAGATATCGTATAATATCTCTTATGTGTGGAATCTGGAAAAATGGTACAGATGAACTTATTTGCAAAGCAGAAATAGAGTCACAGATGTAGAGGACAGACAGGTTAGTAAACAGGGGTGGGATGAATTGGGAGATTGGGGTTGACATATAGACACTACTGTGTATAAAATAGATAACTAATAAGGACCTACTGTATAACACAGGGAACTCTCCTCAATGCTCTGGGGTGACCTAAATGGGAATGAAACCTAAAAAAGAGTGAATATATGTGTACATATAACTGACTCACTTTGCTGTACCACAGAAACTAACACAACATTGTAAAGCAACTATACTCCAATAAAAATTAAAAAAGAAACCCTTTCTCTCACAAATGTCTGTTTCAAGTTTGTTTTGCTGCAAAATCCTATTTTGAATGGCAGAAGCTAAATAACATTTTTTCATTTTCTCTGCAATCCTTCCATGATAGTCTCACATCTCCTGAGGAGTGAAAATGTAGTGACGAAAGACATTACGAGTATCACCATCATCGTGGATGAGAGTGACATGTCATCTAGCTAACGTATTCATAAGGATAATTCCTCTGATTAATCTGCCTGCATGCACTTTCCAGCAGGGAACCAAAGTCTGAAGGAGTAGGACTAGGATGGATAACATTTGATGGAGGGGGGGGGACATCTAAGACAATGGATTTTTCCATGTGGCTGCATCTTGGGGCCTTTGTAGCCAACACGAGTCACCAGGAGGACCCAAGGACAGGAGTAGGTTGCAGCAGAGATGTGGGACCCCAGCGGAAATGGGAAAAGCACAAAGATAAACTTCACCCACTTCATAACTATCCTCTGGGTCATCCTTCAGCTGAATTCTAAACTTATCCCCACCTCCTGGTGCTAAAAACATAAAACTTCTTCTGAAGCATTCCTGCGGAAAAAGGCCCGTTTTCCTGCCGGTTGTGAACCCCACCAGTTCTCCATAGTGGATCGCGTCCAACCCACGTGTCACCTTGTGTTTATAATTTACTCATCAATTTTGCTTACAAAAATAATTTTCAGTAACTTCTAAAGAAATGCTTTCTCTCCTATTTCTAAAATATCCAAATGACCCACTGCCCATTCTTTTTGCATGAACAAATTACACCTGGCTCCCTTCCCACCTGGTGAGTAAACAGGGATCGTGTTGGCTGGAGACGTGGCCTGTCCTCCCCACGGTGTCTCTCTGTCAGGCAGCGTAGTTTTGTGGTGAGCCCGCTGGCCTGGGAACACTAATAACCCTGGCTTCATGGGTGATTTGGGGTAAGTTATTCATTCTGTTCTTCATTTGGCTCCTCTGCAAAGTGGGACAAATAATAACACGGCCTGATTTGGAAGCCATAACAAGATGATGAGAATGAAAGGGGTCACCTTCATCTAACCATGAACTTGGGGGCTGCACAAATGCAGAATGAAATGTTATCGTTCTTCAGGGGAGTCAGATTTCATGAAGAGCTCTGTGGTTTACTCACTTATTTTTTTTTAAATAAAAAAAGTAAAGAAAAAAAATAAACGATTGCAGCCTGGGATACGTGTTACATTCTCTGCTGCTTGTTAGAGGGACTAAATGCCACACTGTTTTGAAAAGCTGATCACAGGGTGTGGTTGAAGGGTTTCATCAGAGCCGGTTGCAGGTATGATAAGGAAAATATTGTGTATCTCCAGGCATTATTTGGATTTTAATTTTTTAATTATTTTTTTAAATGTATTTTTAAATTGAAGTTGATTTACAATGTTTCAGGTGTACAGCAAAGTGATTCGGTTATACATATATTTTTTTCAGATTCTTTTCCATTATAGGTTATTACAAGATATTGAATATGGTTCCCTATATGTGCTATAGAGTAGGTCATTGTTGTTTATCTACTTTATTTATAATAGTGTATGTCTGTTAATCCCAAATTCCTAATGTATCCCTCCCCCGCCTTTCCCCTTTGGTACCATGAGTTTATTTTCTATGTCTGTATGGATTTGAAATTCTAAATCACCACATAAAATATATGGTCTGGTTTAGGCTACCCAGCCAGACATCTTGGCCTGGTTTCCTTGCTCTAGAGCTTTCTCCTAATAACCAAACAGAAAAAAAGCAGGGCTTTTTTCGAAGTTGCAAGTCAATGTGCTGTAAACATGGGTCTGAGGTTAGAATATTGAATTCCATGAATATCAACAATCTGTCTTACCCGATTAATCAGAGGTTTACAATCTCCACAGTCTCAGGAGCCACGGGGCCGTCACTGATAATTCTCTGTCAAAAAGAAATGTAATCATCTAGACATGTACTTGAAGAGGAATTTTTCCCCTTGTTGACTTTATGTAGGAAATGATCATTAGAAAATGTTGGCTCACAGGGTGGCTCAGGGGTTCGGGGAGGAGGCCTCATGTTGGGGAGGGAGGAGACTGGGTGACACACAGGGCCCTGTAACAGGGCTCTGCAAACCCAGAGAGGTCCAGCAATTTGTTGGGCTGGGTCTGCTTGGGGACCCATCCCAGAGCGGTGACCCTAATCCTCCTGAAATCCACGCCTTCTCCTGGCACTAATATACCGCCCTTGGAATTATGTTATTGATAGACATTGGCTCAATTCTGATTCCCCAAACTCCAAGGAAATGTTCCTCTCCCCTGGTGGGAAAGCACTTTTTAAAAAAAATTTTTTAATCTCTTGGCCATGCCGTGTGACTTGTGGGATCTTAGCTCCCTGACCAGAGATCGAAGCCGAGACCCCGGCAGTGGAAGCTCAGAGTCTTAACCACTGGACCGCCAGGGAAGTTCTGGGAAAGCACATTTGATGACCTGAAAGCTGTGTTTCTTAAGTCTGGCCTCCCTCCTCCCCAGCCAGCTCCACCCTCTTCTTTGGGGTCTGTGGAAATGCCAAAGACAATGCAGATTGGAAACTGCCTCCTGACTCCAAAGCCTGACTCCAAAGGAGGAGTCCAGGTCCACCTTCAAGTCCCCAGAGGTCAGCACAGTTCTTTCCTGCATTCATGTATGAATCTTCCGTTACACTGTCCGTGTCATGTGTCAAGAAGGATGCCTGATTCTCCAAGTTAGGTGTACTTGCTCCTTGTGGGGCTTTAACACATGAGCAAGGTGGCAGGCATCCGGGAACTTCCAGCTGTGCCCAGGCCAAGCAGAGCTAGACACTAAAGACACGATTTAAAGGAGTCTGGATACAATAATCATTTGGGGAAGGAGGACACTAGCACCTCTGATTTTGGTCCTTAAGACTATAGAACTACCAGAAAAATCCATTCCCAGTATCTAGGACAGATATGGGTTTTACCCCGAATTTCCTTGGTCATTACTGAGGAGAGAGGCTGGGGTGGAGTGACTTTGGTTAGGTCCCTCCAAGAAAAGATAAATGTAGTTGTAAAGTTGCTTCCAGGCTGTTTCACTGAAGACTCTGGTGGCATGTGTTGCTATGACAGGCAAAATAATTTCCCACCAAAGATGTCCACGTCCTAATCTCCAGAACCTGTGAATACATTACGTCTCGTGGCAAGGGTTAGTTAAGGTTGTTAACAAGCTGATCTTATAATATAACGAGATTAGTGTGGATTGCCACGTATACACTACTATACTTAAAATGGACCTACTGCATAGCACAGGGAACACTGCTCAATATTATGTAACAACCTAATTGGAAAAAGATTTTGAAAAAAAATAGATACATGTATATGCATGATTGAATCACTTTGTTGTACAACTGAAACTAACATAGCATTGTTAATCAACTGTACTCCTATATAAAATAAAAAGTTTTAAAAAATAAAATAAAATACACTTTTCATAAAAAAAAAAAGATTAGTGTGGATTATCTGGGTGGGCACAATGTAATCACAAGTGTCTTTAAATATAGAAGACAGAGGCAGATGGTCAGTGTCAGAAGGATGCGATGTGATAAAGACTGTACTGTCCATTGCCGGCTTTGGTGATGAAAGAAGGGACCATGAACCAAAGAGGTAGGGGAAAGAAAACTAGAGGCTGGAAGAGTCAAGGAGATGGATTCTCCCCTAGAGCCTCCAAAAAGGAATGCACTCCTAGTGATACCTGGATATAAACCCAACCAGACCATCTCTGACCCCTAGAACCGTAAGATAATAAATTGGTCTTCTTTTAAGCCAGTTTCTGGTAATTTGCTTACAGCAGCAATAGGAAATGAATACAGTTGCCTCAGTATTTTCCTATAATTGACACAAATTACAAAAGAACAATTTTGCTGTTCTGGGAAGCACGGCAAGTCAAGTGGGAACAGAGGTATAGATAGAGCAGCGGCTGGCAATGCCCAGCATGGGGTAAAATCAGGCAAGGATGGATTTGAGGTAGCAGGTGGTTAGCAGTTTGTCTCTCTGCCTCTTCCTGTGGCTTGTGAGGACAGGCACGAGGTAGCCAGGCTCTCTGCCTCGTTCTTTTGAAAGGTGGCCGTTTGGAACACCAGGGCCATTGGTTCTTCAGAAACAACCCCGCAGTCTTCTTAGAGTACCATGGTTTCCATTATACCCAGTGCCTCTTTCTTTAAAAAATTCTTTTCCTATGTAACCCTGCTTTGTTGGAAAGGTCTATAAGTTTCAGACTTCCTTCCCTGGTGCCCTGCTGGTCAGCTGGTTCTGGGAGTGGCAAAGCAGCTATGCTATAGTGTTTGCCAATTTCATGGTACAAATGTTTCCACCAGGGCTGATGTCAAGCTACCAACTTAAAGTTCCTGAGGGCAGAGTTGGGAAGAGATGTTCGCAGACTGGATTGGGTAGGCTCCGGCATACCCCAAAGAATGTCCCCCATCCCAGAAGGCTATTGAAGTGCAGGGCCCCTGGGTTTTCAGAAAGCACAGCACACTTAACAGCAGTTTGGCCCTTCCTGTAAACAGCACTGTGGACTCTCTCAAAGCAGTTGTGCTTTGTTTTACAGCTGATCCTGTAACTAAATGCCCTCACCCCCCTGCTGCAGCTGCTCAGGACCGAGGGGAATTCTGAACAGCCAGAGAGCAGAGTCACAGCAGCCGGGAGTTGATGAAAAGCCCTGGTCACCATGGTCAATCCCAGTTTCAACTCTGAAGTGGGCTTTTTGGAACTCTTTTTTCCTTTTTACAGTTATTATTCAGTCTAGTTTGATTTTATAAGGTTATTTGAAAACCACTGAAACCTGAAACCATCAGTCTCAGAGAAATTATTAGGAGAATTTTGATCAAATTAGTGTGTCTCATTTTATAGCCATCATACCTTAGAGGACTAGTCAGTCTCTTTTCCATCACTGACTGTACCAGGTCTATTAGTTAGTAATTTGGTATGAAATACTTAAACCAGTTTGTCAGAGGAATTTTAGCACACATACAGGAGATGTCATATGTACTTAATAACATGACTTGACTTTCATTTGGGTACACAAGAAAGGGAATAAGAGTACCTACCTCATCGAATTGTTAGAAAGAGAATGCGAGTTAACATTTGTTAAGCACTTAGACTCACAGTAGGTGCTTTAGAATGAATATGACTTTAAAAAATTAAGAACTTGGACTTCCCTGGTGGTCCAGTGGTTAAGCCTGTGCTTCCAAGGCAGGGGGCACAATCCCTGGTTGGGGAACTAAGATCCCACATGCTGCATGGCACAGGCAAAATAAATTAATTAACTTTAAAAATTGAGAACTTAAGAGGTCTTTGACTTGGGACTTACTTAAACATCACTCAACGATATAAACACAAATCATGAAATAACCAAACAATTTCTCCCTTGCAGTTTTTTACCGAAGCCTTTTTTTCCCCCAATTTCATTGAAACTGGACACTCGCAGTGACTCTGCCCTCTGAGTTGGGCTCCTGGGGCCACATGGTCACAGCAGCCCGTCCTCATAAGCTCTGGCCGTTACTGTTTCTGAGACGCCCTGTGCAGCTGCTCTCCGCATGATTTAGATGGCCTTGGCGCCTTCCCTTCCAAATGTGGGCACCAGCAGGCTGTCATGCGCATAGCACTTTCTTATGTGCACAGCCACACAGCACAAACTTAGATGAGGTGGCCCCTTCCCTACAGGCTCTGTGTTCCTCTCCAAATTCATTCCAAAGGCCAGGTGATGGTCTGGCCTCAGCGGGCCCTGATCGCTGGGTGCAGGATTATAAATCAGGGCGCTCCCGTGGATGGGCGCAGAGGCCGGAAGACATCTGTCTGCCAGCGGGAAGAAGGAGGTGCTTGCAGCCACCGGGCTGACTACAAACTCTTAAGGTCCCGGGAGTGGGAAGGTCGGGATGAAAGGAAAGCTGGACATTAAAGATGCTGGAGCTACATTTTCCAGAGCACATCTTCATCCCATTGCGAATGGCTCTGCAGCCCTGGATTTCATCAACTGCATAATATCTCAAAGTCAGCCTGGAGAGACAGCCTGACATCGCGTACTCATCAACAATCAGGAGGCCTGACCGCAGAGGCCTGCCCTGCCTCAAGATGGAACTTAGAGGGCGTGTGCACAGCCACACAGACACACGCAGAAAAAGTTCCTGCCTGGAAATTGAATCCAGTTCCTTTTTCCTGTGTTTGTTTTGCAATCCACCCTTGGAAGGGAAAGTTGGTGTAGGAAGGCAATAATTCTCCAAGGCACACCGCTTCAATTAAGAGATAGAGAAGCCTGGAGGGGCCTGAGGGTTTCAAGAGGAGCCAACCGCAGATTAACGGATGTTGAAGAATGCCGCATCGAAGCCGGGAACTGCTGATTTACGGCGATTCGCATCTTCCGAAGCATTTAAGTCAAGGGCATTCCTTAACCATAGCGCGACTGCGTGACCACTCTCATTTGGGGGGATGGGGGTGAGAGGGTCTGTTTATCTGGCTGAGCTTTAATAACTTAGCTCTTTATTACAATGCTCTTGGTGAAAGCATTGTTGTAAACTGAGAACAGCTTCCAGCCAGTCCCCTCTGGGTCCCTTCTCTAGTCCCACATCCTTAGCTTTTCTTTCTTTCTTTTTTTTTTCTTTTCTTTTTTGGCCGCCCAGAGAGGCATGCAGGATCTTAGTTCCCAGACCAGGGATGAAAACGACGCCCCCTGCCACGGAAGCTTAGAATCTTAACCACTGGACCACCAGGGCCAGGAAAGCCCCCTCCTTGGTCACTCTTAATACGCAAAATATTTTCTTCCTCTGAGCCTGAGATTGTCCAGGTTCTATGTACCTCAATCCCAGGTGTATTGTACTCAGGATGTTTTGAGCAAAATCAGCTCAACCATTTCATTTACGGAGGAAGGAAGGAGGGAAATCGATGCACTCCCTAGGATAAGCCTAAGTCATTCATTATTTTTTTCATTCACATGTTTCACTCAAAGGTGCTAAGTAAACATTAGCACCTACTATCTGGCGGGCTCCTGCTAGGCAGGAGAGATTCAGAAAGAAATAAGATTTCCCCCTTTGCACATGAGCTCACAGTCTAGTGGGGGAGGCAGGTGAGAAGATCTGTAATTACCGTAGAGTGAGAGGCCTTGGGGAACGGCAACTGGAAATGCTTCCAGGACTAGAGGACCCTGGAGCGGAACATTGAGGGGCAAGTGGGAGTTGGCCAGGTGGAGAGGTGAGCCCACTTGGATCCGGAAGGGAACTCGGCCTCTCCGAGGAACTGCAGGCAGCCTGAGCTGGATGGAGCACGGGGTGGTGGGAACAGGGCTGGCGAGGTGGGTGGAGGGTCCTCTCTGTATGTGTGACATGTGATGCACTGCTCTGAACCCCTGCAAGAAAGACCTCACTACCTGGCCGTTCAAGCTGAGGTCACCCTGTTCTTGGGGTTCCCCAGCCAATGGCTGAAGTCCCAGTCCTTGCTGCCCATCGTTGAATTCCTCTAATGGGCAGTCTGTGCTCTGGACTCCCCTCGGGACTCCCCTGGGGTCCCTGGCACGGGTGGGGGGCATTTGAACACAGTGGCCACTGTGTTGACTGATGACAATGCAGAACTTTGAAATCCCAATACATGAAACAATGGGGGAGAATCCATCTCTCTACATACCCTTTTCCTCTTCTCACAAACACACCCTCCCCATTATTCCTTTAGGGACACTAGGATTGTGCCACTATGATGCTACTGGACAAGCCATTTTATGGGACTGACGGCCATTTGAATCCAATAACCAACCAACTTAATCAATCTGACTTTGTTTATTGCTGAATTTAGTCATTTTGAATTTTCTGGTGGTCTGCTATTCTATAGACCTGAAATTATATCCGTATGCTAAAGCCATTTCCATCAGTAAACTACAAACAACACGGTGTTTACAATATAAGGACAGTGAAATATTTTATTTCAAAGTTTCCAGGTATTACGCTGACTTATCCTAAAAATTGGTAACTAGAGGGAAAGTGTTGGGCCCTACATCAAGGTTATAAAATAGCCCCGATTTTTAGGAAAACTTTTCATTTTGAAAGGATGCTAGCTAATAAATGTCACATAAGGGATCAAATTAGAAAACCACCATTTTGTAACCTTGAATAGATAATTGATTCCGTCAAGGATCGTCAATGGCTGATAGAAGTACTCAGGGGAGAGCTTATGGGAGCCTGGTAATCCACAGGTGACTTACTAGTCAAGGAGTGAACAGATAACGTTATAACAGGGAGAGAGATCCGTGGCACTGGTCTTCACATCACTAAGAGTGGGGTGACCTGGCCTGATGTGATACCATATGAAGCACACAGCACAAACAGTAAGGTTTCTTAGCAAAACAATGTTTAACCTGAAATTAACCAATCCTTAAGAGCTAACCGCCAGTGCATGGGAAGTAACAGGGGCTAACACATTGCCAGTGAAGGCAGAGAATGCAATACAGGCTATGGGGGAAGATATTCTCATTTTTTAGAGATGTTTGCTAACACACATAGTAATATAGTGTCATTAGTCTTATGGTAGTAACTTCTGTAATTTCTTTTGTTTTTTTTAAAATTAATTAATTTATTTATTTATTGACTGCGTTGGGTTTTTGTTGCTGTACGGGCTTTCCCTAGTTGCTGTGAGCGGGGGCTATACTTCATTGTGGTACACGGGCTTCTCATTGCCATGGCTTTTCTTGTTGCAGAGCACAGGCTCTAGGCACGTGGGCTTCAGTAGTTGTGGCATGTGGGCTCCATAGTTGTGGCTCACAGTCTCTAGAGCTCAGGCTCAGTAGTTGTGATGCACGGGCTTAACGGCTCCGCGGCATGTGGGATCTTCTCAGACCAAGGATCGAACCCGTGTCCCCTGCATTGGCAGGCGGATTCTTAACCACTGCGCTACCAGGGAAGCCCTGTAATTTCTTTTGAATTGCAACAACAACACAACAGATTGTCACCAGTGTGGCCTAACAATCACAATTGTTAAATCTGGATGGTGAGCATATGGTCATTCACTATACTACATTCTCCTCTTATCTGTATGTTTGAAATATTTAGCAATATAAAGTAGAAAAGGGAGATGCTGGAAGACGAAACATTTTAAGATGAAAGCTTCTAGAGAACACACCTACTTTTTACCACGTATGTTAATGGCTCTGTGTAGAAAGCTGCATATTCTCCGGGGTTTTGTGAAAATGATGCTACTACTGGCCCAGTTCAGGAACAATTCCAATTGGAAAAATAAGCCATTCAGAGAACCAAAATGCACAGCACACTCACGATAGCACCCTTACTGCCGTATATTAAAGAAAGTAATTATGTTGAGTGCAGTTAAAATTATGCAAGGTAGTATAATTCAAGTGCTTTTCTTTTTAATTTTTTTTTTTTTTATTGATGGGGGTACACCAAGTTCAATCATCTGTTTTAAAACCTCCTCCTATATCTCTTATCAAGGAGAACTTATTCAGTGTAAGGCAAAGGTTTGCTAACTGTTATTTCTCTGTTCTGTTCTTTGTCCACGATGTGGTCAGCTGTGCTCAGAGTGGCATAAAAGATCCCAAGAGCCTGTGTCCTTCAGTGTTATAGACAAGCGGTATCATCTCGCTCCACTTTGAAGGTTATGGGCCCCAGGGTTCAGAGCAGGCCTTTGGGTTGGAAGGTTTCCAGCTGCGAAGGAGTGAACTTCAAAACTGACTGCAGACTGAAAAGATGGAGATTCTTGGACTGGAACGCCTTTTGGAACTGAAGAACATACCGTTACGTCCAGGTGCCCTGATGGATGTGTGAGGACCCTGCCAAATTCCGTTCTCCAGACTGGAAATTCCAGGATAGCGCTGGTACCGGTGAGTGACACTTTCTTGGAATGTCACCAGGAGTTATAAAGTACTCTCCCCACTTGTACGTGTCTAAGGTACGAAGGGTGAAGGTCATCATATAGGACATTTAAATTATCATAAAAACATCCCGATGGATTGAACTGGGAAGAATGTGCAGAGGATGGATGGAGTCTGACTGGATCGTCTCAAGCCCATTTCTCAAGGACTCCCTCCTCCTCAGTGAAATCAGATACAGCAGCTCAATTGCCAAGTTGAGTCTGCGCTGAAGCACAACAGGCTTTGTTTTACAAGCGTCTCTTTATGATTCTGTAATCGGCTGCATACAGGGGAACCCTGTGCAGCTCTGGAGCCAGTGCTCTCTGGGATTGTTAGCCCAGGCTTTTACTGCCCGTGGTTGGGTTTGTTTTGTTTTGTTTGGGGGCCGCTATGTAATTCCAGCCCTAGCGTCATCTGCATCTGTGCAGGGGGCTTGTGTGGGTTGTGTGCTGGTGACCTGGATGTGCTCCCCAAACAGCAGGGAGCACCCCAGGTGTGCACCACGCAGCCCATGTATGTGGCGCTGTGGGCAACCTGCCCTCCGCAGAGGCTGGACCTGTGCTTTTGCACCAGGCATGGTCCTCCTCGCCCCTCACGCAGCTCCCCATGGTGACCAGGGATCGAAGAGGAGATATTGTGAGAAAGAATATATATATATATATATATATATATATATATATATGTATATGTATAACTGAATCACTTTGCTGTACAGCAGAAATTAACACAACATTGCAAATCAACTATGCTTCAATAAAATTAATTTTTTTTAAAAATCAGTACATTTCTAAAGGCATTCCAAAGTTCAAATACCTAGAAATAAATCTACTGAAAGATGTATAAAGCCTATATGTAAAAACTGCAAAACATCCCTAAGAAAAATGAAAGAGACCTAATTAATGGAATCTTTTCGTGTTCATTGACTGGGGGACTCAACAGGTGTCTATTTTCCCTAAAATTGTATATTTGGTTCAACACAATCATTGTAAAAATTCCCAGGCGGCTTTTTTTTAAGAAATAAATGAGCTGATTCCAAAAGGATCTAGAATATCCGAAATGATTTTGAAAAAGAAATACAAACTTGGCGGACTTACACTAAGTGATTGCAATATATATTATAAACCTACAGAAGTCAAGGCAGGTAGGGTATTGACCTAAAGATTACACGTAAATCAATTGAACGAAACAGAGAGTTGATTGGGAGACTGACACACAGACAGTCCATTGATTTTCCACAAAGATGCCAAAGTAAATCAATGGAGAAAGAAAAGTTTTTATAATAAATATTTCTAGAACTAAATACGTCACATTTATGCAATGAAATACCATTCAGCAATAAAAGAAGAATGAATTATTGATATAGCCAACAGCACGGGTGATTCTCAAATACAGGGTGTCAACCAAAAGAAGCCAAACTCAGGGGAGTACATATACGTTGATTCCGTCCATAGGAAATCCAAGAAAAGACAAAACTAATCTCTATGTATAATTTATAAAAAAGTCAGAGCTGGAGAAAGCTTGGGGGAAATTTCTGTTATGATAAAAAATGTTCTACACTTTGTTTCGAGTGGTGATTACCAAAGTGTATACAAGTCACAAAGCTTGTTGAACCAAACACCTGAGCTGTACATTTAACTGACACGAATTATACCCAAATAAAAAATTTTAAAACAAGAAATAGAAAATTACTAGGGCAGGAAATGTTTAATTAGTGATCTGCTCTCATAGTATATCTGCTCTGCCTTCCTCTAGATGCTCTTATTGCAAAGTGCACGTGTACTATGAAGACATGGATCATGTGATGTGACCTCAAATCGTAGTCCTATTTGAATTTTTAGAATTCTTTTCACATGAAGTTGTTTCGAGTAATGAAAACACAATAGGATACGTTATACTATTTGTGATGCAATAGTTTCTAACACAAAGAAACTCACTTTTCCACATAACCTAAATGACAAGGCTTTCATTCAATTTTTTGACATTCCCGTTAAATTTCCAGAGGACACAGGGAAGGAAAGTCTTTAAAGCCAGTTCCCAATGCTTTGTTTCCTTCCCCTCCAGCCCCCTCCTCTACACCCCATCTTTATTAACTGGTAGAGACAGTTTTAAGAAATAAAGTCATATTTAGTAAGAAAAATCCAAGTGGAAAACACACATCCCTGTCTCTCCCTGAGAATAAAACTGGGTAGAGCATGTCACCATATTATCTTCTTATAGCATTCTCTATACCATATACTCTTTCTACAGAATCAAAGTTTCTATTTTTGCAAAGGAATCGAGATTGCTAATGCCGTCGTGCTGTTTAGTTGTTGTCTCTTTTGCCATCAGGCAATACGCAGGGGCCCCTTGGATTTACTCTTGGATGCTCTCTTGGGTCGATCAGCTTTAACTGACCCTGATGCTTAGTGACGTCAACCTGTGATATCCGCCAAGAATAATTCATCCATGAATCGAGCTCTTACTACATGCTGGGCACTGACTTATTTCTCTCCACATCCTGCCTTGAGGTAGGATTATCATTAAACCCCATTTTACAGGTGAGGAGACAGAGGCACAGAAAAGTTACAAAACTTACTCTAGTAAGTGGCCAAGCTGGGGTCTGACTCTGGGTGGTGTGTCCCCAGGATCCGTGTTCTTAGCCACCATCACATGCAACCTCGCTAATGCTTTAGCAAAAAAGGGAGCAAATAAAACCAGAAGCAGGTGATGCTGCTGGGCATGGTGTTTGATAATGGACACAGTCTTGGGAGTGGGTGCCTTGCTCACAGGAAGCACCAACAAGATTTATGGGAAAGACAGACATTCCCAAACACAGTTCTCGTGATTTCATAGATGTTAATGGTCTTGAATTTTATAACTTTGCAGCTGTTGATGAAGTGCCTCTGGATTTATACCTGGTTTCACTTACTCCCTAGAAGGAGCCATCTTGCTTTTAGAGCATAAAGAACATCACCACCTTTCTGGTGAAATGAGCTCGTAGACCCTGAGAACAAGCCTCGCTGGAATTCCGTAATGGAGAATGCAATGACATTTCTGCAGTCGCTCTCCTGGAGACCCCAGCGCAGTCCAGAAATGCACTGGAGTTTCTTTCCTTTGGAAACTGATCTTGCCATTAATCAACATGAACACAAAGTCTGTGTATCCCCAAAATTACTATCCCATTTCCATATACTCAGTGATTAAAAGGCAAACAAACCATCCCTTCTTACCAAAGGAAGGTGAAAACAGGAATATGTTTTGCTGACATCCTTAGAGTCCAGTTATATATGTATATATATCTGTCTAGATTCCAGGCAGTCAGAGCCACTTAATTAAACAAGCTGTTGAATGACTCACCAATCGTCTGATCTACTCATTAAGAAACATAGACATTTCTCATCCTTGTCTCCCTTCCATCTTTCTTTCCTGTTTTAACCTCCTTGTCCATCCTATTCCCAGCTCTACTGTCTGCTCTAATTATTTTAACCTTCCATGGTCGGCAGAGACTTCAGCCTCAAGACAAAATTAGGCAGAGATGTAATTGACAAACAACAGTGCAACTCACCATGTTGGCGTGTCCCCGGCCTGGTCCAGCTCTACATCTGAACATTCTTCTGGGCTCCTCTTACACACCTTATTCAGCCTCTTTCCTAGGTGCCCTTGGCTCCCAACTTTCACCTGGCCGGGTCCCTGTGTGTTCTCTCTGTAGCTTCCCCCAGCTTGACCTCACCACCAACCAGATCCACCTGACCTCCGGTCAGGCTGCACTTTGCTTGTCCTTCCTGGGGTCGCTAAACTCTCAGCTGGTGCCCGGCTCACTCCTGCACGGATGCCTCTCAGACCTCCCAGGAATCCAGGCCTGTAGCACACCCAGTTTCAGCTCTCAACGCTGCCCTTTGGGTACCTGCCATTTCAACTCTGCCCACTCTAAAAAGGGATCAGTGTCTCTCGGGCCCAGCTTAAATTTAGAGTCACTATTCTCTTAACAAAAGGCCAATCAAATACTAAGATGGTTTCACTGACATCTCTCCCGGCTCAAATGACCTGTTTTCTTAGGCCTCATTGTTGCCAGTCACCGCTGGTGCCTTTTGGTGTTCAAATTCAGAAGAAAGCCCAGGCTAAGAGTGGCATTAAGAAACAAGAAGAGACCTGAAGGAAAAACGATGGGGTGAAGAGGGGCCATGGAAGAAATACGGCAGAAAGGTGGCACTGAGGCCCAGAGAGGAGGGAGGAGGTGGCCAGTGGGTGAAGTGCACTTAGGAGGGGAGGAGAAATACATGTGGAAAGTGATTTCCTAAGGAAAGGTGAAGGCCAGGAAAAGGCAAAATGGCCATTAAAGAAAAGAAAAGAAAGAGTGGAACTTAAAGATCAGGGTTAAAAGCTGTTTTGTTGTCTGGGAAAGGGATAGGGAAAAGGAAAGGAACTTCTTCCCTCTGTGTGTTTTCTGCCCAAAGCATGTCCACTTCCATTTTCCCATAAGGACTTCATCTTAATAACCAAAGTCAGGCAGGCATTCCTGCTTCCCAGAGGTTGGTGGGTGGAGCTGAAAGTTCCAACCCTCTAATCACTAGGTCTTTCTGGTGAGCAGCTGCATCCTGGAACCCCACCCTAAGTTATCACTAGCACAAGTTCAAGGGGGACTTGTCGTGAATGACACAGGAGTTCCAAAGGGTGTGAGGAGCACCAGAGACTCCTATGACTCAGGAGTTCCAAGGGTGTGAGGAGCTCTGTGTCAGGAACTGGGACAAAGACCAAATACATTTCTTATTTCTACAACCTCCTCACCATGTGACACAGCAGATCTTCCTATCAGATCTTGGAGTTCATTTCTCCATCCTTGGATATGAGCTTTGCCAGGTGACTTGCTTTGGCCCATGCAACTAGAAGATGTGACACCATAAGGTGTCACATTTAGAGATCCAGAGGGTGGGCGTACTGGGGCTTGCCTTCTCCTGCTGCTGGGAATCTGTAAAAGGGCAAGTTGGCCTCCTGGGGATGAGAGACCATGTGGAGAGAGACCCCAGCCATCCCAGCTTTCCACCTGAAACACCAGACATGGGAAAAAGGCCAAACCAGACCACTCAGCCCCAACTGAGCTGACTCAGACCAGAAGAACTGCTCATTCAATGCACAGAATCATGAGATACAATAAATGTTTGCTATTTTAAGCCATTAAATTTGGGAGTGGTTTGTTACACAGCAAAAGCTAACTGTTACAGCATCTCATACCAGGCAATAATAGCCAGTATTTATTAAGAGTGTATTAACAACAAGCACACTGCTAGGTGCATCCCAGTCTGCCATGCTGGATCTCCCTGGTACCCAGGACAGAGTCTTAAACACCAGAGATGGCCAGAGGTATGATTTTAGTAGTTTTTAAAAGTTATTTTTTACTGTACCTGAATTCAGAACGCTTAAAAGAATACTAAAACACAATCAAACAGCATAAGTTAAAAATAGGTAAAAGAAAAAAATGCAAGTGTGGGAGACATAAAAATGCAAGACATAAAATGAGACTGGAAAAAACAAAAACAAAAACAAAAGCAAACATAAGTATCTAAATAATGGTTTTGGGTGAGTATATTAGTCTGCAAGGGTTGTCATAACAAAGTACACTGACTGGGTGGTTTAACAACAGGAATGTATTTTATGACAGCCCTGGAGGCTAGAGGTCCAAGATCAATGTGTTGGCAGGGTAGGTTCTACCTGAGACCTCTTTCCTTATCTTATAGATGGCCATCTTCTCCTTATATCTTTACTCTGTGTGTCTGTATCCAAATTTGCTCTTCTTATAAGGACACCAATCATATAGGATTAGGGTCCAACCTAATGACCTCATTTTAGCTTAATTACCTTACTAAAGACTCTGTGTCCAAATACAGTCACATTCTGAAGTCCTGGGAGTTAAGGACTCAACACATGAATTTGACAGGACAGTGGGGGCAGGGGGCACCATGATTCAGCCCATAGCAACAGAAGACCAATTTAGGGACTTCCTGTGGTCCAGTGGTTAAGAATCCACCTTCCAGTGCAGGGGGTGCAGGTTTGATCCCTAGTCGGGGAAACTAAGATCCCACATGCCACGGGGCAACTAGAGCCCGCGTGCCACAATGACAGAGCCCACGTGCTCTGGAGCCCACAAGCCACAACTAGAGAGAAGTCTGCATGCCACCACAAAAGATCCCAGATGCTGCAACTAAGACCCGACACAGCCAAATAAATAAATAAACTTTAAAAAATTATAAAAAAAAGAAAACCAGTTTGCTTCAAGCTTCCCAACACTCAAAGGAAGACCTAGACAATCACACAAGTTCATGTCCATAAACCCAGGAAAAACAGAACTACCCAGTGGCTAGCTCCCAGCCCAGACAGAGTTTCCACAAATTTTCTCATAAAGTGTGAAAAAGCAGCATCTTACAGCTAAAACAAGTTGCGAATCCATCCTCAGCATTAGCCAGTAGTCCAAGATTGGAGAAAACGATGATTTGAACACATTTTCTTCTCAGCCTCATTAAATGAAGGAGTAGTCACTAGACAGGATGGCTATCAACCTCTGGACCAGTCTTTCCACTAGAATGATTCCATTTCTTTGGACATTAAAGGGATTTTTATTCTTAAGAATTTTCCATTAAAATACAGCACTATGGTTGAGAAACAATGAAAGTGAGAATGACCTGGGTGTGCTCCCTAAAGACCCCGGATGGGAGGGGAAAGGGAGAGAGAGAAGCTTCTAGACAAGAGATGACACGTGCCTAGGGCCAGTTTCCTCCACTTCACATGTCAGGTGAGATGCACCTTAACTCTCAGCATCTTTCTCCTTGTAGAGTGGACGTGTTGATTGTGACTTGCTCCCGTGGCCCCTGCTAGGGGAAGATAACCTGATGAGGTCCTCCATACATAGCCATGTATGTGGAAACAGTGACTCCCCTCTTCCTGGTCTTAGCTGATGGTCCACTGACCCAGGGACTGTCAACCTGTTTATTGGCTGGTGACGTATGACGTATGGGTTGGCACAATAAGGTGTGTTCAGCCAATCAGATTCTCTCTCTCTCAGAGGAAATGGGCCAGATGGGAGTGGGAGCCACTGTTGTAAAACTTGGACCAGAGCCCTTAAGGGTTCAAACACTGACTGAAATTATGGGGAAGCAGAAACTACAAGGAAGCAGAAGAAGCCATAAAGCATTAAAAGTAACAAAGCACACTTCTCACCTGTTAGGAACAGAAAATATCATCAAGAGAACAGAAAATAAGAGTTGGTGAGGATGTGGAGAAATTGGAATCCTCGTGTGTTCTAGGAGGAAATGTAAAATGGTGTGGCCACTGTGGAAAACAGTATGGTAATTCCTAAAAAAAATTAAACAGAGCTACCATGAGATCCAGCAATTCCACTTTCAGGTATATACTGCCCCAAAGTGTTGAAAGCAGGGACTCAAAGGGATACTTGCTTGTCAATGTCAGAGCATCGTTCACAAGATGCAAGAGGTGGAAACAACCCTCATGTCCTCTGACATATGAAGGGATAAAAGAAAAAAAGTGGTACATCTATACAGTGGAATACTATTTGGCCTTAAAAAAGGAATGGAATCCTGACACATGCTATAGCGTGGATGAACCATGAAGACATATTGAGTGAAATAAGCCAGCACAAAATGACAAATACTGTACGATTCCACTTTTATAAGGTACCTGGAAGAGGCAAATTCATAGACACAGAGTGTAGAATGGTGGCTGCCAGGGGCCGGGAGATGTGGGAGTGGACAGTTAGTGGGTACAGAGTTCCCGTTTGGGAAGATGAAAAAGTTCTGGAGATGGGAGCTCAACTTTATGAGTGTATGGACTTAATGCCACAGCATTGTACACCTAAAAATAGTTGAAATGGTAAATTTTATATTATGCATATTTTACAATAAAAAATAACAGAGCAGGCAGGCGCTATACCCAAACCTGCCTTGGTGTCTGAACACCTCCAGTGCCACCTCCTTGACTCCAAATTCTCAAAACAAGCACCCCGTTCCCTCCATGGTATTTGTGTAAAGCTTGTTCTTTGCTGAGACGGTCTGAGAGCTGGAGACTCATTAAGGCGCCTCCGTGTGCTCTCACAGCGTGCCGGCCACGACGCCGCACTGGAACATCACCACCACGGAGAAGGACCCCTCCACACCCCCACCCCCTCCATCCTGTGAACTCACAGCCACAGCATCTAGTGAGGGTCAGAGGAGTGAGGAGATCTCTGCAAGTTCACATGGCTCAGAAATGGCAGGTGATCTTAGGGTCGGTGTTCAGGCCGCAGAGCCTGACATCGTGGCTGAAATAGCCCCAAAGACATGAACACCAAAGAGTAGAGATTCTAGAGGAATGTGGGGCAGAGGGGAGGGAATGGGGAAATGAGCGATGTAAAGAAAGGCTGAGAAGGAGTCTGGAAGAAGCAAGATCTCGGCCAGGTGCCCGGGTGATGGATCCCAGGAAGGTGTGTAGCCTGGACATCTGATCTGGGGCCACAGTTGGTGTTAGAACCTACAGTCTATTTCTTTACTGTCAGGCCGCCCTGACAGCACAGATGAAGGTGGAGATCTGGCAACAGTTTGGCGAGCACAGGTAAGGTAGGATATCCAGGAGAAAGTGTAGGAGAAAAAACCACAAGCAGACAACGAAACCCCGAGACACTTTGATAATTTGCAGGGAGACCAAGGAGGTCATGGGGAGCTTTGGTAACAAATCACTGTGGCAGAGACACAAGCAGAAACATATAAACATGTACCTTCTGCTCATCCCTGTCATCTGGTTAGGGCTGCAGGTCCCTCATTCAGCAAGTTTTGACTGGCCATTGGTGTGTGTCAGGCCCTCTTCTAGGCCCAGAGGATACAGCAGGGAACCAAGCAGAAGAGGAATCCCCGCCCTAGTGCAGGAGACAGACAATCACAAGAAGAACGTGCCAACTACAGGGCAGCTTTGACCGTGATAAATGATGAGGAGAAGAATAACCCAAGGTACAGGATACGAAACTCTGATGCTGTTACCCCTTTAGAGAGAATAGCAAGAGAAGAAAGGCCTCGCGGAGAAGGTGGTGTTTGGATAAAGACCTAAAGGAGGGGAGGGGGTACCAAGCAGTGAGGGTGCTGGGGGAGAAGCAGTTCAGCCTCAGGGAACAGCATGTGCAAAGGCCCTGAGGCGAGTGGGTTTGGTGTAGCTGAGTGTCAGCAAGGAACAGGATCACCAGGTAAAACACAGGCCACTCAGTTAAATTGAATTTCAGATAAAGAATGAATAACTAAAAGAAATTTTTTTAGTATGAGTATGTCCCAAATATTGAATGTTGCAATCTTCTCTGCTACCTCTATGAGAGACCTTAGGGGAAGAATTCATTTTCTGAGTCTGACATAAGTCGTGATGACCCAGCAATCAGGTGTGCTGTGGTCCATTCCTTCTGACTGCATCCACGCTATTCTAGCCCGAGGAAGTGCATTCCAACGAAGAACACTGCTGAGACAGCAGCATCAGGAAACCCACATGGCCTTTCTCACCCAGACCCCCTCGCTTTCTTGACTGGTTTTCCGAGTGGCCTTAGACCCACATTCCCCAGAGTGTGTTCTGAGGAACACCTGTCCCAAGGGATGCTCTGTACAAAAGTGTTCCAGGAGCAGAGTTTGTGAAACACTGCCTGTTCTATCCTGCCCATTAAAGATGCTGAGAATTCCTTCCATAAAATACAACTCATATAATTTTGCTTATCCCAGCATTTCCTAACCTCATTTGAGCACAGAATCCTTTTACTGGGTGGCACTGCACGTTTGCAAGCACTCTTCCTACGATGGGTGATTTTATGTGTCAACTTAGCAATACTTAGTTCAAGTATTTAGTCAAACATTATTCTGGATGTTTCTGTGAGGGTGGGTTTGGATGAGATTTACATTTAAATTGATGGACTTTGAGAGAAAAGAAGATGACCCTCCATAATGTGGGTAGGCCTTACCCAGTCAGTTGAAGACCTGGATAGAACAAAATGGCTGACCTCCTTCAAGCAAGAGAAATTTCTACCAGCAGGTACCCTCAGACTTCAGTGGCTATATCTGCCCTTCCTGAGTCTGCAGCCTGCTGGCCCACCCTGCAGATTTTTGACCTTGCCAGCCTCCGTAATCATGTGAGCTGATTCCTTAAAACATCAGTCTACCTCAGGACTTCCCTGGTAGCATGGTGGTTAAGAATTCGCCTGCCAATGCAGGGGACATGGGTTCAATCCTTGGTCTGGGAAGATCCCACATGCTGCAGAGCAACTAAGGTCATGTGCCACAACTACTGAAGCCTATGCGCCTAGAGCCCATGTTCCACAACAAGCGAAGCCACCTCAATAATAAGCCTGTGCACCACAAGCAAGAGTAGCCCCCGCTCGCCACAACTAGAGAAGGTCCACATGCAGCAATGAAGACCCAATGTGGCCAGTAAATAAATAAATAAATAAATAAAACAAAACCATCTATCTATCTCTCAGATTTCTCCAAAGAAACTGAACCAATGACATACACAGGCGTACTCTTTTTGTTGTGCTTTGCTTTACTGCACTGCACACGGATTGTGTTTTTTTACAAACTGAAGGTTTGTGACAGCCCTACGTACACAGTAAGTCTATTGGCGCCATTTTTCCAACACTTGCTCACTTCATGTCTCTTTGTCACATTTTGGTGATTCTCACAATATTTCAACCTTTTTCTTTATTATTATCTTTGGTATGGTGACCAGTGATCTTTGATGTTCTATTGTTATTGCTTTTGGGCACCACAAACAGTGCCCCTTTAAGATGGCAAATGATAAATGGTGTGTGTGTGTGTGTGTGTGTGTGTTCTGAATGCTCCATCAGTTGGCTTTCTCCCATCTCTCTCCCTCTCCTCAGGCCTCCCTATTCCCTGAGACACAAAAATATTGAAATTATGCCAATTAATAACCCTACAATGGACTATAAGTGTGAGGAAGAGTCATGTGTCTCTCACTTTAAATCAAAAGTTAGAGATATCACCTCATACCAATCAGAATGGCCATCATCAAAAAATCTACAAACAACCAATGCTGGAGAGGGTGTGGAGAACAGGGAACCCTTCCACACTGTTGGTGGGGATGTAAATTGATACAGCCACTATGGAGAACAGTATGGAGATTCCTTAAAAAAATGAAAATAGAACTACCACATGATCTAGCAATCCCACTCCTGGGCATATATCTGGAGAAAAACATAGTTTGAAAGGATACACACACCCCAATGTTCATCACAGCACTATTTACAATAGCCAGGACATGGAAGCAACCTAAATGTCCCTAGCCAGATGGATGGATAAAGAAGATGTGGTATATGTATACAATGGAATATTAATCAGACATTAAAAAGAATGAAATAATGCCATCTGAAGCAACATTGTTGGACTTGTAGATTATCATCCTAAGTGAAGTAAGTCAGACAGAGAAAGACAAATATATGATATTGCTTATATGTGGAATCTAATAAAAATGGTACAAATGAACTTATTTATAAAACAGAAACAGACTCCCAGACTTAGAGAAGAAACTTATGTTTACCAGTGGATAAGGTTGGTGGGAGGGGTAGACTGGGAGTTTGGGACTGACATGTACGCACTGCTATATTTAAGATAGATAACCAACAAGGACCTACTGTAAAAAAAATAAAAAAATAGGGCTTCCTAGGTGGCGCAGTGGTTGAGAATCTGCCTGCCAATGTAGGGAACACAGGTTTGATCCCTGCTCCAGGAAGATCTCACATGCCATGGAGCAATTAAGCCTGTGAGCCACAACTATTGAGCCCACGTGCCACAACTACTGAAGCCTGCTTGCCTAGAGCCTGTGCTCTGCAACAAGAGAAGCCACGGCAATGAGGAGCCTGCGCACTACAATGAAGAGTAGCCCCCACTCACTGCAACTAAAAAGAAAGCCCACGCACAGCAAAAAAGACCCAACACAGCCAATAAAATAAATAAAAATTTATTTTAAAAATAAATAAATAAATAAAATAAAAAATAGAATAAAATGAGGAGCAAGAGGGTAGTTTAAGGGAAGCAATGTGTAAAACCACAAACCAAGGACATGAGAGTACTATTAGTTTTTTTTTTTATAAGACCAGGGATAGAGATGCATGCTGATAAACTGAATGAATGTTATAATGCAAACCTGCCAAGATTCACTATATATGATTGCTACAGTCAATCAAAAGTTGAAAATATGATCATTGTTATGTTTTTTCCTGAATAAAATTACACTTTGATTAATAGAAAAAAATGTTAGAAATGATTAAGCTTAATGAAGAAGGCGTGTCAAAAGCTGAGAAGGGGACTTCCTAGGTGGTGCAGTGGTTAAGAATCTGCCTGCCAATGCAGAGGGCACAGGTTCAATCCCTGCTCCAGGAAGATCCCACATGCCGTGGAGCAACTAAGCCTGTGTGCCACAACTATTGAGCCTGTTTACCACAACTACTGAAGCCCATTTGCCTAGAGCCTGTGCTCCGCAACAAGAGAAGCCACCACAATGAGGAGCCCACGCACCACAATGAAGAGTAGCCCCCACTCGCCACAACTGTAGAAAGCCTGCATGCAGCAATGAAGACTCAGTGCAGCCAATAAATAAAAAATAAATAAATTTATTTTTAAAAAGTGTGCATATTAAGAAGTGAAATAAAAGCAACTGAGTTCCTTTAGGGAAAAAAAAAAGCTGAGATGGGCCAATAGCTAGATCTTTTATGTCATCTGGCCAAGTTGTGATGGCAAAGGAAAAGTTCTTAAGGAAATTGAAAGTGCTACTCCAGTGAACACACAAATAATAAGAAAGCAGAACGGCCTTATTGCTGATCTGGAGAAAGTTTTAGTGATCTGGGTAGAAGATCAAACCAGCCATAGCCTTCCCTTAAGCCAAAGCCAAATCTAATCCAGAGCAAGGCCCCAAACTCTCTTCAATTCTATGAAGACTAAGAGAGGTGAGGAAGCTGCAAGAGAAAAGTTTGAAGCTAGCGCAGGTTGGTTCATGAGATTTAGGAAAGAAGTTGTCTCCATAACACAAACTACAAGGTGATGCAGCAAGTGCTGATATAGAAGCAGCAGCAAATTATGCAGAAGATCAAGCTGAGATCACTAATGAAGGTGGTCACACTAAGCAACAGGTTTCAACGTAGATGAAACAGCCTTCTATTGGAAGAAGATGCCACCTAGGACTTTCATAGCTAAAGAGGAGAAGTCAATGCCTGGCTTCAATGCTTCAAAGGACAGGCTAACTCTCTTGTTGGGAGCTAGTGTAGCTGGTGATTTAAGTTGCAGCCAGTGCTCATTTACCATTCCCAAAATCCTAAGGCCCTTAAGAATTATGCTCTGTGTACTCTGCCTGTGCTCTCTAAATGGAACAACAAAGCCTGGATGACAGCACATCTATTTCCAACATGCTTAGTGAATGTTTTCACCCAATGTTGAAACCTACTGCTCAGAAAAAAAAATCACTGCTCATTGACAATGCACCTAGTCACCCAAGAGCTCTGATGGAGACGTACAATGAGATTAATGTTGTTTTCATACCTGCTAATACAGCCTCATTCTGTGGTCCATGGATCAAGGAGTCATTCTGACTTCCAAGTCTTATTATTCAAGAATACACTTTGTAAGGCTATAGCTGCCATAGACAGTGATACCTCTGTTGAATCTAGGCCAAGTAAATTGGACACCTTTAGAAGGGATTCACCATTCTAGATGCCATTTAAAAACATTTGTGATTCATGGGAAGAGGTCAAAATATCAACATTAACAGGAGTGTGGTAGAAGTCGATTCCAACCCTCATGGGTGACTTTTATGGGTTTAAGGCTTCAGCAGAGGAAATAATTGCAGGTGTGGTGGAAATTAGAAATGGAGACTGAAGATGTGACTAAATAGCTGTAATCTCATGGTAAAGCTTTAACCAATGAGGAGTTGCTTCTTTTTTTTTTAATTTATTTATTGGCTGCATTGGGTCTTTGTTGCTGCACGCAGGCTTTCTCTAGTTGTGGTGAGCAGGAGCTACTCTTTGTTGTGGTGCACAGGCTTCCCATTGTGGTGGCTTCTCTTGTCGTGGAGCCCAGGCTCTAGGCATGTGGGCTTCAGTAGTTGTGGCACTCAGGCTCTGTATTTGTGGCTCATGGGCTCTAGAGTGCAGGCTCTGTAGTTGTGGCACACGGGCTTAATCACTCTGCGGCATGTGGGATCTTCCCGGACCAGGGCTCAAACCCACGTCCCCTGCATTGGCAGGCAGATTCTCAACCACTGCGCCACTGGGAAGTCCTGAGGAGTTGTTTACTATAGATAAGCAAAGAAAGTAGTTTCCTAGGATGAAAACTGCTCCTGGTGAAGATGCTGTGAAGATTATTAAAATGACAGCAAAGGATTTAGAATATTTCTTAAATTTAATTGATAAAGCAGCATCAGGGTTTGAGAGAATTGACTCCGATTTTGAAAGAAGTTCTGCTGTAGGTAAAATACTATCAAACGGCATTACGTGCTACGGAGAAATCATTCTTGAAAATAAGATTCAATTAATGTGGGAAACTTCATGGTTGTCTTATTTTAAGAAACTGCCATACCTGCCCCAACCTTCAGCAACCACCACCCTAATCAGTCAGCAGCCGTCACCACTGAGCCAAGACCTTCCATCAGCAAAAGGATTATGATTTTCTGAAGACTCAGATGATGGTTAGCATTTTTTAGCAATAAAGTATTTTAATTAGGTATGTACATTGTTTTTTTGACATAATGCTATTGCATGCAATAGATTACAGTATAGTGTAAACATATGTCTTAAATGCACCAGGAAACCAAACAATGCATGTGACGCTTTATTGCAGTATTTGCTTTATCTCATTGGCCTGGAACCATTGCAGTATTTGCTTTATCTCATTGGCCTGGAACCGAACACACAATATGTCCAATACATTCCTGTATACGAACATATAGAAAGAGATTTATTATAGGAATTGACTCATGAGATTATGAAGGCTAAGTCCCATGACCTGACATCTGCAAGCTGGAGGCCCAGCAAAGCCAGTGGTGTAATTCCAGTCCAAGTCCAAAGGCCTGAGAACCAGGAGTGCTGAAGCTGAAGGCCAGGAGAAGATGGATGTCCTAGCTCAAGCAGAGAGCAACTTTGCCCTTCTTCTGCCTTTTTGTTCTATTTGGACCCTCAGTGGATTGGATGATGCACGCCTGCTCTGGTGATTACAATCTGCTTTACTCAGTCTACCGATTCAAATGCTAATCTCGTCCAGAAACCCCCTCACAGACACACCCAGAATAAAGTTACCCCAGCTAATTTATGCATCCCTTTACCCAGTCACGGTGACAGATAAAATTAACCATTGCAATATATAAATACACATCCTATTGGTTCTGTTTCTCTGGAGAACACTGACTGATACACTCTGGACCAGTATCCACGGAACAGTTGGGGAATATCAGTGCAACATCTTCCATCTCAGCCAGAGGAAGGATCCTGTCACGGATGCCATGCTAGCCTCCAAGAGCCCTGCCAGGCAGGCTGTCATGGAACAGACTCACAGACCAAGATGCTCCATCCACATAGTTTATTAAATCAACTCAAAACACACAGCAAGAAACAAGGGGAGAGGTCTGGGGTTGGTTGACTGACTCAGGATCAGATGCTGGTGGGGTGGAAGGACCACACATCTGAATCCTGGGCTATGCAATGTTCACATGACCTCTCCCATCTGCTGTGTCAGCCTTCCCCGCTGATGGTGTGGTTATGGGACCAGCTTATAGTTGAACCAGGAACCTCAGCAGACAGAAGGTGACCTTGCTCGTTGAAGAATCACAGAAGCAGGCTCGTTGGACCAATAGCTGCAGCTCATCAATTAGCCTGTAGAGTGGCTGCAGGATTTACCTGCATTTTGGGGAGCTGAGCACATGAACCCGAAACGGTGGCACCAATGGGTGGCTGAGTTGACACCTCGTGAATATTGAGTTCCTCATGTATATTTGCTTTCATCCCATCTAACTCCATTCAACCCACAAATGTTCTACTTTATCTACAGCTAACAGGTCTCACAAGCTACTTGCTTCCACACACGGTTTCATCTATCCTCATTCACTTCTCTTATTTTCTCTAGCAAAACAGAAGAGTCGTAAACACAAGAACAAACACATGTTGCAGATTCAGTGAGAGCTATAGCGGTGAAACTTCAGATTTGCCTAGTACTTTCAAAAGAAGACTCCAGCAAAGATCCTTCATATGTTGTATATTTGTTGTTTCAAGTAAATGCCCTTGATTAGAGATGAAGGAAAAGCAGGTGATTTTTATTTCGTGAAGGTTAGACCCTGCTTTAGTTTCAAAACATACCAGAAGTTGTGAATTGAAAAAAAAATGAACATCATCTTCGAGGAGAGTGAAGACATTTTAGAAGGTGACGTTTGGGGAATTCCCTGGTGGTCCAGTGGTTAGAACTCTGCGCTTTCACGGCACAGGGCCTGGGTTTGATCCGTGGTTAGGGAACTAAGATCCCACAAGCCGCACAGTGCGGCCAAGAGGGGAAAAAAAGAAAAAGAAAAAAAACCCCTCATATAGAAGGTGACGTTTTAACTAGAAAAATGGAATGCACTGGGCAAAAGAAGGGAAAGGGCAACAGAGTGTGCCCTGAGTGCGTGGACTCCACCAAGGATTCCTAACGGGCAGGCGGGATTGGATGCAGAGGTGCGATGGAAAGGAGAACGAGGCACTGCAATAAATTTAAGGAAAGGGACAGATGCATATGTAAGTTATAAATCTCAGAAAAGATAAATAAAAGATTAGGAGTGAGAAATGCGAAGGCTGAGAGGTGTTATCTGAATGAATACATTGAATGTAGAAAAAATTTCACAGCAGGATTAGGTAGAAAAATGCATCCTTCCCCCCCTCGAACCAAAAGAGGTAAGAACTCTCCGAGGAAATATATTCCGCTTGAGAATGGCCATGGTAATTTTTCAGCAACAGAATTAGACTTTTTTGGGGGGGCGGGGGGCAGGGGGGAGGGAACGTAATAAATGGCCTCTATCTCAGTGGTTAGAATGTGGGATGAAAAACAGACTCCAAAGGCAGGCATTGATTCCTCAGAGGAGAAAGGATAAAGCTGAGATGAGAATCAGGCCAGCACTGAGGGCTGAGAATTTCAATGTTCAAGGTCAAATTCAGTCTGCTAATCCCTGCCTCGCCTCCACATGGACTGATTCCAAGAGGCGGCTCATTGGCCCGCCAGTGTGGACCAGCAAGTCTCCACCCATTGTTGGCAAACATGCTCTGCTTGGCCTCAGACCAGGAATTCGACACACGTTCTACCTACAACAAATCAGGTGTAAGGAAAGGGTCTTAGGTCTCTAGCAATGAAAGCTTCTCTTTGCAGTACCTTCCATGAGCTTAAAAATTAAACTTGGTAATGACATTGCAAGACCTCAGGTCAGGTCCCCTGTCCCCAGCCCTCCATGATGCCAAGAGTGACAGCACAGCACCTGGCCAAGGCCTCAAATGAGTTGTCAGCTCCTCAGTGGCATATGGAAGGTTACGAGGGCATCCTTTAACAACTGTTCGGTGATCCCCAAACCGGCTTGGTTCCCACAGGGTGGTCCCTTACAGCCCTTCCCAGCCCTCTGGTGATTGGGGTTGAATTAAGAGTCTCAGCAAGGTTTCCCCTCCTGCCAAGGCTAAGCCTGGGAAGAGAGTCAGTGATGTTGGGCTGGAGGGAGGGTGGAAGGAAACCTGTCCTATTACGTGTGAGATGCAGGGACAGTGGCCTCAAGGGTCCTGAATAGCCTTTGGGGGCCTGTCTGGCCACTCTTCACAGCAGCCCAGGTGGAATCTAGGTATTTCCACAGACAAACTGCTCCCATCAGGGATGTGGTTGACAAGCTGGGGAGGACCACAAGCATCTAGGTCCTAAGCATCTCAAGATTCTAGGAGATGCAGGGCCTCACCAGAACTTAAGCCATAGGGCATCATCCCACCCTGGATGGGTCCGACGAAGGATTCCTTCATCTTCTCTCCACCAAAGAATACCTACCTCCTCCTGCTTTGAGGAGCCCCCATGCTGGCCTTGCCATTCTGAAGGCTCCAGGGAAGAATGCTCGTTGGCTTCCTTTAGCTCAGCTGTTTGTGGGTATCCTTGGTGTTGTGTGGCTTGTGGCAGCGAAACTCCAATCTCTGCCTTCATCATTAGATGGCGCTCTCTCTATGTCTGCATCTCTGTCCACATTTCCCTCTTCTAAGGACACTTCCCACCTTGGATGTAAGGCCCACCTTCCTTAATCCAGGATGTTCTCACCTTAACTTGATCACATCTGCAAAGACCCTATTTCCAAATCAGACCACACTCTGAGGCTCCTTTTGACACAGGAATTTTGAGAGGATACTACTCAACCCAGTAAAAGAAGCCAGGATGTTTAACTTTGTAGGTATAGCCAACTTTTATTACAGTATCCCATTTTCCTCCCCGAAGCACTCTGAAATGACCAGGGGTCTCCCCTTTCCACTCAGTAAATCTGGTCTAGCACAGGCAGAGCCGAGCTTTCACATAAAGGGGTCTTCCAGAGCAACTACAGGCAAGGACGTGTGTCAGCAGTGTCTGCTGGCCGGGCCAGGCTGGGGGTGGCTGCGGGAAGCCCCCAGGATTCCTTCCAGGTGAGGGGACACACGGGCATAACTCCTGGCTCTCTCTGCCTGTCGCTCACTTTCCTTCCCGGTTGGCGTGTTTGGAAGGAGAAACTGGTCATGAGCAGTGAGAGTACCTCTGTGGGGTGGGGCTGGGGGTGGAGGGCTTCCCGGAGTCACCGCACATCCCTGCTAGATTTGAGCTTCATATTAGGGAGCTTATTTGCCCACAGATACACGCCATAACCTCAACCTGGTCGTCATCAGCTGTAAAGGTGGTCTTTGGGACCCCTTACCTCTTCATTTCATCTCTCCGTTGATTCAGAACATAGGCAGGGAAGAGCGGGCCATTTGGGGGGCACTCCAGAGATGCACAGGGCTCACTTTTCACACCAGCTAATTTAGCACTTTACACACAATCCGCTCACATCAGCCCTTAATGTGCCAAAAAATATACCTTAGGCTGAAAAGCAGACGGCCCAACCCCAGGCAAGCTTGAACTCTCCATAGAAGGCCAAGGAGGGAATTGATTTCTCCTCCAGTATTATTACTCCACAATAGCTGGTTTGCATTCCAAATAAGGCAACAAAGGAACCAGGCCAAGCTGGGGAAAGGAGTTTCAGTGAAAATCTTCCAAACACCAAAATCTCAAAGGAGAGGAAGTAGCTGGGCGCCCCCTCAGCTACAGTTCATCGTAACAGGGCCCGTTTCTATACACCAGGCTTCCACGATTATCTCTTGGCAGAAATGTACAAACACAGCTAGCATACTCTGTGCCCGTGGAAAGACCTGGATCAATATGAGTAACAGGAGAATGAAGGAAAGAGAAAAGAAAAGAGTTTATCAAGCCTATTTGCTTTAAAGATGCCTTAAAGACCTGCACAAACACACCTGCTTCTCTAGCGCCCGGCAAGAGCAGAGCAAACATCTGTCTCTAAAAGAAAAGCGCGGAGAAAGAGACACTGCAGCCTCGGAGCCAGTCTCCTGGGGAGGCACTCGCATCTCAGCAAGTGAAAACAAGAAACCGAATCTTCAGGTCAAGATTTTAAAACAATGAGCCAGCCATCAATGTAAAAACCCTGATTATTCACAGGGTTCTGAATTAACCCTGCATCGCCCTGGGGACAGCAGGGTGCTGAGGAGTGTTTAACACCTGGATCATGGGAGGGGGAGGGGAAGAACACTGATCTGTAGCATCTGCCCATTTCTGTGGTGTAAAAACTCCCTCAGTAGCCGGTTTCACGCTATCAGTGTGACTTACGGAAGTGGGAGCTGGGGCTGCAGCCCGTGCGGTGCAGACGCAACCAGCACTACAGACGCAAACGACGTCTCAGCACAGGGAGTCGTAAAATGTCCTCGAATAGATGGGAAGTGGTGCGTTGTGAGGATTTACGACTTTTGTTTTGGGGTTTTTTTTTTTTTAAGATCTTTTTGATGTGGACTATTTTAAAAGTCTTTGTTGAATTTGTTACAATATTGCTTCTATTTTATATTTTGGTTTTTTGGCCAGGAGGCATGTGGGGTCTTAGCTCCCCGACCAGGGATCAAACCCGCCCCCCCCGGAATTGGAAGGTGAAGTCTCAACCACTGAACCACCAGGGAAGTCCCAAGACCTTTGTTTTAAATGTCATTGATTTAATGGTAAGAGTATATATTTTAATTTTCGATAGTGACTGTTTAACAGTCAACTCACAACATTTAAAAACCGACTCAAGTTGAAGCAAGCTGTTCAGCGCATCACTGCTTGGAGAGCTTTGAGGAAATACCAAGATCCCCTCTCCTACTCCACAACTGCCTGAGGCCCACTGAGCCAGAATCCCCCGAGTGGGGACCACGCATGCATATTTTTAAAAGCTCATCAGGGTGGTTCTGACGGGCACCCTCCACTGGGAGGTTCTGATGCATCTCTGTGGAAAAGGAGACGGAGGTTCAGAGGTTTAAATGCCCTGGCTGTTGGTTAACACTTGACCAAGCTGGAGAATGACCATGAGTGAGGTTTCATTTCTTCCCCCAGGCCTCCCACCCCAGTTATGTGCAATTTTTAAAAAATATTTGTTTGTTTATTTTTGAGGTGTAGTTGATTTACAATGTTGTGCTAGTTTCTGCTATACAGCGAAGTGATTCAGTTATGCATATATATACATATCTATGTATATACAGATTCTTTTTCAGAGTCTTTTCCGTTGTAGGTTATGACAAGATATTGAATGTAGTCCCCTGTGCTATACAGTAGGTCCTTGTTGTTTATCTATTTCATATATGGTAGTGTCAATCTGTTACTCCCAAATCCCTAATTATCTCTCCCCCACCCCCCTTCCCCTTTGGTAACCATAAATTTGTTTTCCGTGTCTGTGAGGCTGTTTCTGTTTTGTAAATAAGTTCATCTGTGTCACTTTTTTAGATTCCACATATAAGTGATATCACATGATACTTGTGTTTCTCTGATTTGTTTGCCTTAGTATGGTAATCCCTAGGTCCATCCATATTGCTGCAAATGGCATTATTTCATGCTCTTTTATGGCTGAGTAATGCAATTTTTGATCTATTTTTGAAATATGGAGTCTTATATTAGGAGCCAAAACCTCATCACCTTTTATTGTTATTATTATTTGTTTATTTATTTATTTTAAGAACTTTTATTGAGATACAGTTAACAGACAATAAACTGCATATATTTAGAGCATACAATTTGGTATCCGAATCTCCCAGTTCATTCCCCCCCAACCCTCCCCACTTTCCCCACTTGGTGTCCATATGTTGGTTCTCTACATCTATGTCTCTATTTCTGTCTTGCAAACTGGTTGATTTGTACCATTTTTCTATATTCTACTTATGTGTGTTAATATATGATATTTGTTTTTCTCTTTCTGACTCACTTCACTCTGTATGACAGTCTCTAGGTCCATCCATGTCTCCACAAATGTCCCAGTTTCATTGCTTTTTACAGCTGAGAAATATTCCATTATATATATATACCACATCCTTTTTATCCATTCCTCTGTTGATGGACATTTAGGTTGCTTCCATGTCCTGGCTGTTGTAAATAGTGCTGCAGTGAACATTGGAGTGCATGTGTCTTTTTGAATTATGGTGTTCTCTGGGTATATGCCCAGCAGTGGGATTGCTGGGTCATATGGTAACTCTATTTTTAGTTTTGCAAGGAACCTCCATACTGTTCCCCATAGTGGCTGTATCAATTTACATTCCCACCAACAGTGCAAGAGCGTTCGCTTTTCTCCACACCCTCTCCAGCATTTACTGTTTGTAGATTTTCCGATGATGCCCATTCTAACCTGTGTGAGGTGATACCTCATTGTAGTTTTGATTTGCATTTCTCTAAAAATTAATGATGTTGAGCAGGTTTTCATGTGCCTCTTGGCCATCCATATATCTTCAGAAATGCCTATTTAGGTCTTCTGCCCATTTTTTAATTGGGCAAAATCTCATTACTTTTTAATTATTTTAACAAGAGCTGAACTAGAATTTACCTTTAGACCATTTATGAAAAGAAAAGGGCTTAACAAGGAAATTCATATGTAAGGAGACATCATTGTCTTCAAGAATCTTTTAAAACCAGCTTTGTAACTATTTTTATACAAACCACGTGTATATTAACAACAAATTATTCTCATCTACTCACCCACAGACGGCTGACTGAGCTGGCAATGTTTAGTGAGTGGTTAGTTTAAGTTATTCTTTTTATTTAAAAAATAAACGTACCCTGGCTAGCAAGATTACAAGTGATTTTTATTTACTATGATTTACTCTTCTATGTTTTTTCTAAAATTTCTTCAGCAAGTAAGACTGTTGTGCTGGCACTTTTCCTTTTTTTTTTTTTTTTTTGGCTGTGCCTTAGGGCATGTGGGATCTTATTTCCCCAACCAGGGATTGAACCCGGACCCTTGGCAGTGAAAGACGGAGTCCTAACCACCGGACAGCCAGGGAATTCCCTGGCATATACTTTTTAAATGCTTTTATAATCAGGAGAAAGTTTTTTTTTTTTTTTAAAGAAACAAAATCTATTCTATTTCTTTCTGCACCCAGACTGTTCACTAATCCAGTCTGGCTTCTCCCCTGAATATCCTGAAGAGACCAATGAGAGGCTTTAACTGAGCCTGGAGCTCCTTCAAACTTTCCTTTCAGGATGTTTCCTTACTCTTTCCAGGGAGTTGAGGAAAACTAACCTCCTCCGAATTCCCATCCCACTCTGGGGCTGTGGGGTCCCCACGGGACAGGACACGGTTACGGCAGCAGGTCCCAGGCCAGTTTCTCCCTCTCCTGCTGTTAGTTGAGAGAACTTTGCACTAACTGTGAACTCTTCCCCCAAAGATACAAAATCTGAGTTTCAGGGGAAGCTGGTCCAGTTAAGCTGTGTACAAATCGGAACACACCCAAGCGAAGCACGGAACCTGCTGATTCCAGCATCTTCCCTGTCCATCTCGAGAAGACATCCTCGCCTCATCCTGTCCCTGCAGAGGAAGGGGTTGCTAAGGAGGTGGTGACAGGGCTGGGGAGCTGACTGTGCAGGGCAGTGCGTGCTGGGCTGGGCTGGAGGCACCTGCACTTTTTTCTTAGAACGAGTGCACATCTTTTGTCCTTTTCTCTTCCACATAAGCTGGACTCCTTGAAAGCAGTTGTATTCTCACACCCCAGGCAGCTCTGGTTTCTATAGCCATGCAGACCTTCACCCCCTTCTAAGCCACACTCACTAACCCCCAGTTCTGAGCCAGGCTCCTTGACACTGGATCTCCCTGCGGACACCACATCCAGTGGCAGTTTTCTCACCAGGACACTCTCCTGCCCTTCTGACGCACCTCACCCAACCCTGGGGTGCAGGGAGGTCGTGGGGAGAGGCACTTGAGCCACCCCTCTCCTGCCCCTATTGGATGTGTGTTTGGAGGAAGTCACATGACCTCTTAGCACCTCAATGGCCTCACTGGCCAGCTGGGGATAGTGATGTCCGCCCATGGGTCAGTGTGAGCGTTCAAGGAGCTACAGCGTATGGCGAACTGGGCAAAGGTCAGAGGCCACGACAATGCCTGAAACGGTCCCCAAGTCTTCTTCCCTGTGGACCCCTCCTCTGGGTCGTGTCGGTCCCTACGCAGGCACCATCTATTCACGTTCCCCTGATCTTGGTATTATCAGTTCAGTTGCCAGACAAAAAACAGGACATCCAGTTAAATCTGAATTTTGAATAACAAATACTTTTTAGCATGAGCATATCCCAAGCAATGTTTTTGTTTGCTATATCTGCACCCCTAATTTAAGGAGAGTACGTGCTTCATGGAGTTGGGGACCAAGCCCGATTCATTTACGCGCTCAGCCCTCCCCCCTCCTCCCCCTCCCCAGCCTAGCACAGTGCTTGGCACACAGACAGAGTTGTGTCCAATAGATACTTGATCCCAACAGGGGCCGTACTGCCCCCTAGGGGCTGTTTTGGAGATTGGAGGAGGCATTTTTCATTGGTACCACCAGGGAGGGGGAGGAGGGAGGCTTCCAGCATCTAAGGCACAGGAGCCAGGGACCAGCCAGGCACAGAACAGCAGCTCTCAGCAAAAGGTCGTCCCTTGTCCTATACACTATCCATGGAAGTGAAAACCTGCTTGTGTGTGTCCGAGCCTAGAAACTAACTCCATGTAAGCATAAAGTGAATCTTGCTCTGTATTTTCCAGTAATGGGACCACTGTGTAAATCGAGGGAAGACTGTCTTTTGTTTTGTTTGTAGCCAAGAGATCTTCAGCTCATCTGTGGGCTTGAGGGGGTCATGTGTTGTACAGTCGAGGTCTCACGGCTGCATTGGTGAAAAGTACACCTTTCTCCCCTACACTCCCCTCCCGGCTCTGTGTTTCTTCCGCTCTTCCCTCTTCAGTCTCTCCCTTACTTCTCACCTTCTGGTTCTCTCTCTTCTTTTGCCTCCTTCTTCCTTCCCCAGCCCTGGATCCCTCAGCAGCGCCAGTGCCATCTCTTCACCCCAATGGGTAGGAGGTTAATTTAGTTACTTTTTGGTAAAACGCTCATAACAGTTCATGGTGCATAGTAATATTGTTATGTATAGATGTAATTAAATAAATATACAGTTAATTTTTTAGAAGACAAAGAAATAAAAGACGGCCTGTAATTACCCAAACAGGAGAAGCGTGAGACGGGGGTGTGAGGCCAGCAGATGATGCTCTTCAAGCAGAGACACCCAGCCCCGGAGGGTCACCAACTCAGCGGTGGGTCCCCTCCCGAGGAGAGCCGGGCTGCCCTGCAACCCTCTCTTTGCCTAAGGGGTCGCCTCCTCCTTACCCGGGCAGAGGGTAAAACCCTCAGAGACACCTGGTCAGCCGTGGGAGGGGACTGTCCCCTCGGTCACTGATGGACTAGGAGGAGTGTGTGTGGGGGATGGTCTGTGGCTGACCTTGCCTGAGACATTAGCACCCGGAGCCCACCCTCCAAGGACCCCTGGGTGACTGGGGTTAAAGTGCTGCACACCTGTACAGTCTCCCCTGGAGACAGGACAGCGCTGAGGGGTCTCCGGCGCCAGGTGCCCCTGAGGCAGCGCTGGTGTCCCTCTTGCAATCCCAGGCCAAGTCCACGGCCACAGGCTGGCCTCTCCAGGCCGGGGCCTCCTTCAAACAGTCCAGCTGGGGAGTCTGTGGGGCTCTGTTCTTGGCTTCTTCCTTCTCTACGTCCATGGGAAACAACCTGCCGTATTTCTTTTTGTCCACGCTCCTCAGGTAACCTCACAGCCCAGAAGAATGCCTCATAGATTTCCTTACGGGCCACGCCCCTCTTTACTGCCTACCACAGGTGGTAAACTTTCTGTAAAGAGCCAGACAGTGACTACTGGGGACTTCATAGGCTATACAGGGGTCTCTGTCACAACTGTGATCGGGTGTGTGCCTGTGTTCCCATAGAACGTTAGCAGTAAAAACACGCAGCGGGCCAGATTTGGCCCACAGGTCATAGTTTGCCAGCTGCCAGCCTTTGAGGCTAAGGAATCTAAAGGGCAGAAGCTTTTCTGTTGGAATCGCTGAAGGACAACACAGGCTCCCTTTCCATTTTCCCAGCCGAGTCTCTTGGGCTCTTCCTGATTTCTACACCCCAAGGGAGGCAGCTGGGCCTCGGACTGCCCTGCCAGTCACCGTGGCCTCCGAGTCTTGAATGCTGGCAAGACTGTTCCTCTTTCCCTGCAAGCCGCTTAGAGCTCGCTGCTGCTTGTTAAAAATCCAGAACCTCCCTTAGCTCGTGTGCTCTCAGGACGGGCCCCATTCTGAATGTGTTTTATTACTACCTCTTGCTGAGCGAATGCCAGGCCTGTCAAGATACAGAGACAGGAGATTTGGTTCTTTTATTTTATAGAAAAGAACAATCTCCTGTGCCCACGGGCATTCTGGTGCCTTCTTCAGTAGCCCAATGGGACCAGCTCCAATGGCAAACACCAGTGACAAAAGGACGTATCGCTAGGACAGAACAAAGACGGGACACCTGGAGATCTTGTTACCACAAAGGCAATTCCAAATGCAAAGAATCCCTCGGGCTCTATGAATGTATTTTCTGACCGTTAGACAAAACTGCAGTGTTTCGAAGCCAAAGAAACACGGGGTCTCTTCCTAGATGATAGATTACGTTTCCAAGGAGAGTTTAGGTCTCGCTTTAAATGTATCCGATGAACAAAAGTTTGACCCTAATGCTTTTCCCTCAGCAAAGATTCTTCAGAGCAGGATTTTAAAATTCCTTCAAGTGGCTCAGAGAGAGTTTTTTCTCTGAGTTGAAGAGAATATTTGACATGTACTAAAAATGCTGGGTTTCCTGAGTAGGTGATGTACCGCCTGGAAGGCAAATGAGAAAAGTCTGGAAATGATGCTTTCTAAAGGAACTCTGAATTATATTCCAATAAATAAATAAATAAAGGAACTCTGAAACGATACAGAAGAAAAGGAGGGAGGGGAGAGAGAGGGAGGGAGGCAAGTTCTCACTTTCTACCTTCCTATATTCTTTTGGTTTTGAACCACGTAGCTCTAGTACCCAGACCACCCGTCCCCCCAGAAAGTTAATTTTAAAATAGAATAGGAATGATGCCGCTTATTGCATCTCCAGTTCAGTTGGGTTCCTTGGCCCCCTGCAGGCCTTGTCAGGAGTGGTGGTGGAGGGCAGTGCCCCCTGGCAGGTGAGGTGTGTCCTGGCTCTGTTTTTAAGACAATGCCTGGGCCCCGTTACAGTTTCCGTAAAGGGTATTGTAAAAATTTCAGAAACATTTGAGTTTACCGATTTATTGCTAAAGGAGTTCAATAGCACCACTAGAAGAGCAGCCAGTGGTTTCAGCAAGGACGTGTGGGTGTCAAGGGGATCTCAGGGCCATAAGGACTGAGGGAGGGAACCTGGAGTCTCCACGCCTGAGTTCCATCATAAAATGAGGAAAGATCTCTGGCCTTGTGGAATTGTGACGCATCACCAGGCAGTGCATTAAAACCCTTAGTAGATCAGCTTGTTCTCAGTAAAAGAAGCCAACACCAGCACTGTTCTGGGAGGGAAGACCCCAGGGGAAGAGCCAGGCCATGCCCCCGCCCCCACGCCACCACCATCTCCTGTGTCCTTGCTACCCGGGCTCTCCCGCTAGTGTGGCCAACGGGCTGCGCACCCTTTACGGCCTTTTGCTCCTCCAGACCTGGGGACAAACACCCCGCCACCTCTGTTCCCCCATAACCAACACTCCACCCTCCCCCCCACCCTTGCCAACAGCACCTAGGGTTGTTTCTCCTGGGGACCCACCCTCACCTTGGCAGTGACCCTGGCTGCTGATGGCAGTGCCCTCCCTAGACCGGTGGGCTCAGGGTGGGTGGGAGCTGGCCCGGTGGGAGCCTCCCTCTGGAAATCCGAATTGGGAGCAGTGCAGCTCCAAGGTGGAAAACGGGTCCCTTCCCCAGTCCCTCGGCGTCCCCCGACACGGTTCCGGGCCCTTTCCCACCCACGTGCAAGTCCAACCCTTCCTCCGAGGGCACCCCCCACCTTTGTGTCCCGCTGCGGTCCTGATGCAGGCTGCACGTCGCCTCCTCGGGGTCCCGGCTCTGACTCCCCAGGCGGACGCCCCGCTGCCCTAAGGTGCTCGCCAACCTGCACTGCGTCCTCCTCGGACGCACGTCTTTCTCCCACCTCATTCCCCGCCCTGGGAGGCCTGGGGGGGGTGTTTCAGTGACCTTCACCTTCCAGCCTCTAGGACATCATCTGGCCTGTGGGACCTAAAAACTGCTTTGAAGGCAGAGGGTTTAATGAGGTGGCCCATCTGCTCTGCTCGATATTCTGTAATGACCTAATTGGGAAAAGAAATTGAAAAAGAATGCATACATGTATATGTATAACTCGATCACTTTGCTGGACCCCTGAAACTCACGTAACATGTTTTAACCAACTACACTCCCATATAAAATAAGTTAAACTTTTTTAATAAAAAGGAAAAAAAACATAATGAGGTGGCCCGTCACTCACAGGAGGGCATTACAGAGAAACGCCACCAAGATCCTACAGCTGGGCAAGCGTGGTGTGCAGAGCCCGGGGCGGGGAAACCCTCTCTGTGCTTGTGACAGAGACAGCCAATCCCAGGGAATGCAGACTGAGCCCACCCTGCTCACATTGCATCTGGAAGCTGGTAGGGATGAGGGCTAGGGACCCAACCTCCTCCCTAGAAAGAAACATCTCCTGGGCATATACAGGGACCACCTGCTCACAGCACAGAGCCAGGCATTATAGAGGAAGCGGTGACCCTGGGTGCCTGTCCCACCGACGTGTCCCTCTCCCACCGAGTCCCACAGGTAGGGGCTGAAGAAAACCCAAAGAGCCGCCTGGTAGCACCAAGGGCCAGAGAAGGGACCCAGCCTAGCTTTTGCCACCCTAGCAGCGCCTTTGGGGTCCAGAGACTTGGAGGAGGAAAAGATGAGGCACTTTCCAAACATGCCCCTAGGACTTGACCACTGGACGCAGAGCTGCCTCCCTGCCCTCTGCCCCACGGAATGCCTGCCCTCGTGGGGGGGCCCACCTTGGTCTCCCCGGAGGCAGGAGGGGCCCAGGGGGTCTGTGTGGGCTCCCAGTCCTTCCCAGACCTCCACACCCAGGGGCCTGCGGAGCCCAGGCCAATCTCCAGATGATCCCGGCAGAAACAACCACCACCGACGGGTGCTTAGGAAACAGAGGGGCTTTTGACCTAGTTATGTCCAATGGCTTGTCTCCATCTATCACGTTCTGTGGATAATTGCCCGACTCCCCGCTTCTCTCGTGGGATAAATGGGGTGCGATGCTGAGAAGCGGCAGCCCTAACTTTCCACACACGGGGCCTTTGTGGAGGCGTGTTCTGTTTACTGCCATTAAAGTGAAAGGAACACAGCCGGGAGCTGGGGGCCCGGTGCAGAGCCGGAGGCTCCTAGGGGAGGGGAGCAGGCTGGCGTGGGCATGGCCTGGCCCGCGCCGTGGGACCCCCACCACCTGGCCCAGACCCCACTCCATCGGTCACTGGCGTGTGCAAACCTTGATCCTGCGCAGAAGCCCGTCCTCACTTCCCTCCGTGATGCCACATCAGGACCTTGGCCTCCCGGGCCTGGCATTCTCGGCTCCTCCACACTCCCTCCCCCTACCTCTCCGTTTCGTCTCCCACCAGTCCCCCAAACGGACTGGGCGCCCCACTCCAGCTCAGTCACTGCTTCTGGAAAGGATGCTGAATTGCCACCCTGGCCCCTTTGCCTAGGCCAGTGTGTCCCCACCCCCGCCCTGCCCCCTCCTGCCCTTGGGCCCACACATGCCTTCTCCAACTCAGTGCAGCCCCCTCTGGGGATGCTTGCCTGGCCCCCTCCAGACCCCCACAGCACCACCTCCATCCCCCGGGATTCACTTGGGTTCCCCTCTTTTCTGTCTCTTGGCCCCAGCCAGCCTGCAAACCCCGGGCCTTCCTGGTCCCAGCACCCAGAGCACATCACGCTTGTATAGAGCTCAATACATACATCGGTTGGTTGATAAAATAACTGGGCAACAGATGCCTTCCCATGGCATTAACCACACTGATTGGCTCCCTTTAAAGAGCAGGCCCAGGCCTTCCACACTCCCCTCTCTAAGCTGCGATACTGCTGAGCCTCTGATGTGTGTGGGGCTCCCAAAGCCAGCCCAGCAAGAGGCTTCAGCAGTGAACGTGAGCCTCACCTTGACCAACAATCCCATGGACGGTTGGCTCAGCAGGACATTTTGAAAATCAAATGCAAACAAAATGGGTTGTAACTTATGGTGACATTTTTCATCAAATACAATGGAGGACTTGCAAACTGGCCTCTCCTTTTCCCCACCTTTCCCCCACAGGCACCCAGAATTGAGCCGATTGGACATTCTGGCCAATCACTAATGTCACCCTCCCCCAGATGGGCATCCCCAGCCCTAGGAGGGGAGTCGGTGAGCTTCGATGAATCTTATAACGTCTGTGTTATAACTTCTATGTTCCCCTAAATCTGTGGTTCTCAACCAAGCAGTGGTGATCTCTCCCCCCAGGGGACGATGTCTGGAAACATTTGTGGTTGTCAGAACTGGGGGTGGGGTGTTAGGGGAGGAGTGCCACTGGCATTTAGTGGGTGGAGGCTGGCAGTGCTGCTGTACATCCTACAGTGCCCCGGACAGTGCCCCACTAAGGATGATCCAGCCCCAAGTGTCAACAGTGCCAAGGGTGGGCACCCTGTGAAGGTCCTGTAATGTAGGCTTGGATCACAACACTCACCTTCGAGTGGATCCATCTGCTGGATTTGAACTCTGGGTTGACATCTTCTCCTGCTCCTCTTTGTGCAGGGAAAGCCGCCAAGATCATCCCAGAAGCATGGGGAATGGAAACCGGGAGGAAGCTTCTAACTTGGAGAGAAGCCAAAGGGCACACGACACCGTAAACGCAAACTAATGGGGGGGGGGGGGGTTTGTACAGGAGGTCCGGTGCGTTTCGGGGAGCCTCCCTTTGAAATTCAGAGCGCTCATTCAATCCAGCTCACAGGAAGGCTCCTGATGAAAGGTCGATGAGAGACGTGTAAAGAGAGCACTTTTGTTTCGAAGCTTACAGGGAAGGGTGGGGGAATTTTTTTTAACGGAGCCAAACCACACACACCTCTACTGGGCCGTGAAAAATGTGCACATCAACAAGAGAAAATAATGCACGTGATTCAGCTTTTCCTGCGCACGGCACACACGGCTTACCAAATGAAATGTGAAGGCTTATTTGTTTAGTGGAAATTCTCAAAGAATGGCTCTGCCTGTTGCAGCAAGTAAAACACGTAGTTTAATTGTGCTGGAGTTTTTCAACACAGGATTTCTCTGTTTGACAATATTTGAACAGATGGCATGTAGGGTGGCACCTATGACAGCAAGAGGCCAGAGCAGTTTTCAGCCTGAGACCCGGATCCCAAGGTCTCCGACTGTTGGCTGATGTGTTTGTAGAACCTGGAGACCTCTGAGATCCTTCCTGCCTTCTGCATTGCTGACATTCCAGTGGCCTTATTTTTGCTGACACTTTCCCCTGCATTTCACTGATTGTATCAGTTAGGATTGCTTTTAGCTGCAAGTAATAGCCAACCCACCTAAGAGTGACCTCAGCAATAAAGACAGTTGATGATGTCACATCACAAGAGGTGAGAAGTAGAAAATGCGAGGGTTGTTCTCATGTGGCTCAGGCCTGTCACTGAGGACTCTTTTTCTGCTTAGTTTTTCTCAATAAGTTAGGTTGTCATCCTTAAGTGCATCACCTCATGGTCCTAAGATGCGTCTGCAACATCTCAAACAGGAAAGAAAAGGTGGTCAACTCCTAGAGTGACCAGCCATCCCCCTTTGCCCAGGACTGAAGGGGGGGATCTCCCTGGAAAGTCCCGGGCAGATCGGGACAAGTTGGTCACCACCTGGCCCTCTTTCATCAGGGAAGGATATCTCCTCCAGAAGCCCCAGCACACTGCCCTGTGTCCTAGGTCACACCCTCACCACTAGGCCAGTGACTGGAAAGAGGCCTAGGATTCCTGTTATGATTCACCCCTTTTCCCAGGCTTGCCCATCACTCAGACAGAGCTAGTGTTCTATTGGCCGGGAAGAAGGCCAGGACCCAAACATCTGCCACAATGCTCCTGAGAAAAAGTGGTATTTTCCAATGAATGAATGAATGGGTAGTCTGTCAGATTGACTACTCATTCATTCATTCATTGATTCATTCATTGAACAAGTATGGGTTGAACTCTACAACATGCAAGCCCAAGCTGGGGTCGGGTGGGATGGGGGCGGGGGAGGGGGGTGGAGGAGGGGACCTATACCTATCTGACAGGATTGTTGTAAGGATTAAATAACTTAATACAAATAAAGTTCATAGAGATTGCCTAGCACATAGAAACTACTCAATAAGTGTTAGCTATTACTACTTGTGGTAGTTTTAAAACAGGGCTGTAAATTTTTTTCCCTCCTCCCTTTGCAAGGGCAGGGCAGGACAGGTGGGTTGGGGGAGAGAAAGTTCACATCCCCTCTGCTCAAATCTGGGCAGGCTCTCCGACTGCCTTGACCACTAGGAGACAGAAAAAGTGTGACTTCCAAGGCTGAGTCATGAAAGGTCATGCCCCTTCCTTGTTCACCAGGAACACTAGCTGTTGGAGCCCTGAGCCACCATATAAGATGGACCACCCTGAGACAGGCCACGTGGAGGTGCTCTGGTCCACAGTCCAGCTGAGCCCAGCCTTCCAGCTCTCCCTGCCAAGGAGCCAGACCTCACAGTCCCTCCAGACCAGCCCATCTACCAGCAGAGTGCCCCCGAGGACCTCTCTCCCTCAGCACCACAGGCAACAGAAGAATCGCCCAGCTGAGCCCTGCCTGAATTCACGAGTCACAAAACCGGGTGCTAAAATACAACAGTGATCGTTTTAAGCCTCCTGGGGTTGGGGTGGTTTGTTACACAGCAGCAGACACTAGAACGTGACTAGAAGAATTATTTTTATTATCAGTTGCTACTGCTACTATTATCAGTGTCAGTGTTAAAAGACTGCTAAGGCAGGTACGACTGTGCTTTCCTAATAGAGCAGGAAAATGAAAGGACAGAGAGTTAAAAGGGCTTGACCAGGTGAGTTATGAACACAACTATTCTCCTGGGTTGGTCATCCCTCCCAATGTCCGGCCTGGGACTCTCCGCTGAGTATTGCACTAACCGTTTCTGGCTGGTAAATTGCCCTGTAGGAACTTGCAGAAACATTCCTGTCAATTGCGTCCTCAGGACTCAATCTCCAGGAAAATTACTCAACCTGTGTGATCTGACCCCAAAGAATGGATTAAACTCTGTACGTAGTAAACACCACCACACTGAAGGTCATTGTCAAAAACGCTGCAAAATGCAAGCCAAACTAACAAGCACCCCACCCCATCCCACCCCTGCCACGCACTTTTTGACTTAAAATAATATAAAATCTAAATTCCTATTTCCCCTGAGTATAGCAAAGGAGCCTTGGTGAATCCCATCTCTGTAATATACCAGCCAAGGAGGAAAAACTCTGATAACCTGATAGTCTTTCTATCTGTCACAGTGAAGGAAATGACAGAGAGCTTTTAATCAATGTTTATGTAACACTCACCAAAAGCTGTACTTGCTGAAGTAAAATATAACCTTTCTCCCTTTAAACACCTTTTACTTGTTATTCAAATAGGAAGTTATTCTTTCAGAATTAGCTACATCTGTCAACCCAGCATTCCTGGCTGCCACGGACAAAGTTCTTACCATATTCCACCTTCTCAATAACTTTCTCTTTAGCTTAGATTTTATTTATTTTTGACAACTCCCCGGGGGTTTCCTGACAGGAGAAATCTTTAAGACTGGGGTAATATGGTTTTTACATTCAGAGCTACATTATTTTTTTATTAGTGTTTTCAACTCAGAATATGATGGTGGGACAACTCCTTGCCAAATGCAGTGAGTTTTTTATAAATGGTCCCGCAGACCAACATTTATTTTAAACCTTAATGTTCCAACTTTCTTGTCTCCTTTGTCAGTTTAAGAGGTGCCCGGCGTGTTCTCAAAGGTGTTTTTGTTGGATCCGTACAGGTTATAGCTCTTTGGCAGGAGAGCATGGGTTAAACAGATGAAAATTCATCGGAGTCTATCTGTGCAAAACTCCTTGCCCTTCCTCCCGTTGTTTCGTTATACTGCCACAATTGATCAGAATGCAACTGCCCCCTTTCTGCCACTGATCATGGTTTATAATCCCTTATCAAAGATGGGTTTTTGAGCTTTAGTCCTTGGCTGAAAAACGCAAAGATTATTTCCTTTTGCCGTCTGTCTCGTGTCTAATCCGGTCCCCAGCTCTCCCATCTGCCATGGATGCCCCTCCCTGTTATACTTTAACCCCATCATTCAAGTGACACCGAATTAATTAGGTTATCCTTGGCAACTCTCCAACAGAATTTTACCCCTAAAGCAATGACAGGGTCGAGATTTTCCTTCCTCTTCTGGGGAAACTTATGGAGAGGGTCACAGTCTGTCTCTGGGGGAGGGTGGTCCTAGAAGAGGAGGTTGCTTTGTTTACAAGGGAAAGGGTTTGTCAAATCTGGCCTCAGAAGCTCTGATGTCTACACATGTCTGGTATTCTCTTTGGGGTTTTCTGGATGTCAGCTGGTCTAAGTGGAAACTGGAGAGGTAGAAACAGAACCCTTGAAAGACTGAAAGCAAATGGATTGGGTGAGGTCTTAAACCTGCTTTTTTTCTTTTTTTTCTTTTTTTGGCTGCACCAAGTGGTGTATGGGATTTTAGTTCCCTCGACCAGAAATCAAACCTGGACTCCTGGCATTGGGAGAGAGGAGTCTTAACCACTGCACTGCCCAGGGAAGTCCCTACTTTTAAAAAAAAAAAAAAATTTGCAAACCACTCTTTGCCTGACAAAAAGCCACAACCATTTCTAGGTTCTTGGTTGAACACCTATGGCAGCCCAGGTTCTAACTAGCAGGCTCACTGTGATATATTCCAGATTTAACTTTAAAATATATATTATTTATTGTACCCTGCCTTGTTCCAGAAAACGTTTAAGGCAGCTAACTGAAATATATAATCATGAAAAGCCGATTCAACTTCTTATTTGGCTAAAGACGTTCTGCTGTAAATGGAAAAAAAGTTTTGAAATCCTCTTTTTCATTATAAAGTTATTCAAGATGATTATCTTATTTCACAACAAACAGACATTTCTAGTAACTGAATACAGTTAAGTATCTGTCCAAAAATTTCCTTCAGACCTTGTAAATTACAGCTAATATATAGTGTTTTCATTTCTCGTGAACCACCAGGAAATCTGATGTCATCATGCAGATTATGCAGAAGAAATGTTCTGCGCAGGCAAAGCTGGACGATCACCAGATTTGGATCGCCTCCAAGGTCAGTGCCTTTGCCTGCGGCACAGAGGGTCTTCTGCTCTGACCCCTCCCAGCGTCCTCCCACTTATTTTATTTCGTTCAACACTGAGGCACATTGCTTTCTAAGTTTTTCCTTCCACAAGCCACTTAAAATCCCATGATTCTGTGATTTACTAGATGTCACTCTTTGATATCAGTTTTTTAAATAAAATTGCCTGTGTGCATAGGGCAGAACTGAGTTTGCATATTCTCTGGCCAGGCTTTGGTGGGGCTCCATGGCTGTCTGTGGCCATGAGGTCAGTTCCACTCTACTGGTCATTGCTGCCGTTTCCTGAAAGGATGGACAGATTCTGGAGAAAGAAGGAGAGGAGAAATGCCATGGCATCGGGGTGGAGACAGACACCTGTGTGGCCCCTATATCCTGCCTTCCTTCAGGTGTGAGCAGGGCAACATCTGGGTTACATGGTCCCCGTGAGCTGCCCCCTGCTTGAGAGGATACACTGCCTGCCAGCCCTCTGGCTGACTTACTCCTGAACTGGCAACACCAGGTAGACAAGTTCAAGGAAGAGGTGACTGGGGGGAGAGGAAGCTCACTCCCTAGGTGGGGGTCAGGCCCATTGGTGCTGAGGACAGAAGGGGGCCTTGGGAGATGTTTCCCACTTGGAACTGAGGGGTGGAGCTGTGGCGGGGGCTGAGGAGAAGGCGGGTATGCACATCCAACCACACCTGAGCCACCCCAAGGATGCTGGAGCCTGGACTCTGGACCCTGTATCATTCGAGGTTGAAGAGCCTTTATTATTATTTTTGTTTGTTTAATAACAGGGATTTCCCTGGTGGTCCAGTGGTTAAGACTCTGTGCTTCCACTGCAGGGGGCACAGGTTTCATCCCTGGTTGGGGAATTAAGATCCCACATGCTGCGCAGCGCGGTCAAAAAAAAAAAAAAAAGACATAACAGTACATCAAGGAACAAAACAGAAAAAAGGAATGAAATCACAGGGGGCACTTTCTTTTTAACAGTCCCTCCCTATGTTTTGAGCTCTGTGGGGCAGGGCAAGTGCTGAGGGAATTTCACACACAGGACCTCCCTGCAGAAGGGACTCCATCACCCACATCTCACAGATGAGGACGTCAAGACTCAGAGAAGCCAGGATGTTCTGGGGATATGTTTGTTTCAATCAGGTGTGGTAAGACAGGAACACCCAGAAATGACTGTCACAGAGGAAGAAGTTAATACTCACAGCTCCTGAGAAACAGGAGGCATGGAAGGGCCACCCCGGGAAATAGGGGAGACGGTCAGGGGCAGAGGGCAGGGGAACGGGAGCTGTCCACAGCCTCTACTGGGGTTTTCATGGGAAGGTAAGGGAGGGCGGAGAAAACAATTTAGGACTGGTAAGTCTGAATGATTACGGCAGGCTCTGGGCCATAGTACCGTCCTTGGTCATCTGGCTCCTGGTCCTGGGGTGATTTAGGGCAGGGGGAATATTGACGTGACAGTTAAACGAAGGAGATGGTTGAGGTGTGGGCCCTGGATTGGCTGGTCTGTATTATATCAAAGGCACACTTGCAGGGGAGCTGTTTGCTATCTGTAAGAATTAGCTAGCCCTGGGAGGGGCAGTCTCTCCAGGTTCAAGACCCCAAATGCCAGAGCATCAAGAATACAGAAAATATGAAAATATAGTCAATATACAGGATTTAAGTGAGTGCAGCTAATAAGGGACAGAGCCAGGGTTCAGATCCAGGCTGCCTAAGTCCAAGTTTTCACCCCCTCCCACCAACAGCTAGTGAATGGGAGCCGTTTAATGCACGTCCTGCTCTTGGGAGCTTGTTTTTGTTAGGGAGTCAAAGACAGAAAGAAAACTCAGATATGAGATTAGATAACCTTCCCCCCCCCCCAAAGTCACCACAGTCGACCAAATGGTATTTTTATTTATTTAGCTATTTATTTATATGTTTATGTGTTTATGTATTTATTTATTTGGCTGTGTTGGGTCTTCGTTGCTGTGCACGGGCTTTCTCTAGTTGTGGCAAGCAGGGGATACTCTTCATTGCAGTGTGTGGGCTTCTCATTGCGGTGGCTTCTCTTGTTGCAAAGCATGGGCTCTAGGCTCACAGGTTTCAGTAGTTGTGGCATGTGGGCTCAGTAGTTGTGGCACATGAGCTCAGTTGCTCCGAGGTATGTGGAATCTTGACAGACCAGGATCAAACCGGTGCCCCCTGTATTGGCAGGTGGATTCTTAACCACTGTGCCACCAGGGAAGTCCCTCAAATGGTATTTTAAATGCTTCAGGGACATTTACACTTTTAAGGAGGCTTATGGTTCATTTTTTTCTATAAATTAACAACACTTTCCTGCTTTCCTTCCTTCTTTTGACCAATGTTTTTCATGCATCTTTGGGCTGGGGGGTCAAATTTACGAAGAAGAAGGTGTCTAGCCAATATTTATATGCATACCTGGGAGGTTTCTGAGGCAGAAGTGGCTGTCAGAGCTTGAGTTTCTGGAGGGTTCTCCCGCTCGTTGGAGAACCACCACCCTGGGTGCCACCATGCATGTGCAGGCCCACTGTCCCCCGACTGACACACAGGTGCACAGAGGTCTGTGGAACAAGCAAGAAACAAATGAGAGGCGTATTGAGAGAAACAAATTAATGCGGTAGATTTAGATCAACCCCACCTGACAGAAGTCATTGACACCACAGACATTTAAAATTTTCCAGTAGCCGCATTAAAAAGATAAAAAGAAACACGTGGAGAAAGTTTAGAAATCTATTCTATTTAAACCTGATATATCTGAAGCATTATCATTTCAACTTGTAATCATATTAATATTATACAAAAAGTATTGAGATATTTGACGTCACTATGTTTTTATTAAATCTTTAAATCGGTGTGTGTTTTATACTTACAGCATCTCTCAGTTCACACCAGCCACATTTCACACCTCGTGTGGCTGATAGCTGCCACTCTGGACACAGAACAACAGATACCAGGACATTCAGTCTCTCAGTTTCCATGAGCAGGAAAGGGAAGGGTTCTCATCCATCTGGATACAAAGACCTTATAGGAGAAATCTGGCCTGACTCTGAGCAGTAGAACAAAAATGAGACAGGGGAGCAAAATGTATTAAAGACGAAAAAAAACAGGATGAGAAGCACAGAAGAGAAATAAGATGCAGAGCGCTTTGTTCATCACATTTGCCCGCTATGTGAGCAGGTATGAGCTCCTAGGACCATCACTTGTAAAGTTCTCACAGCCATGTTGGGGGAATTGTGATGGTCTCTTTGTCATCCAAGGAAACTGAGGCCCGTAGCCCAGGTACTGCTCCCAGCCCAGAAGTCATGATCCCGGGATTCAAGCCTGTATTTGTGCAACTGCGATGCTGCGCCCAAAGTTTCATGCCCTGGGGATCCATTATGTTTGCACCAAGGTGGAAAATTTTCTACTGAGAGATTGATGGGTAAGTTACCATGGATCCAAAAGTAACTCCCCCTGCAGGGTTTTCACCCCAATATCAACTGGGAAAATGAGGCAGGATAACCTCATCATAACAAGAGGCCAGGAAGCCAAGGCATCACTCCTAGGCAACTGTGGCCAATTCTTTAGGGAAAAGGCTTTTTTGTTTTTTTCAGAATGGAAGTATCCTTATTGTTTTATTTTTAAGGAAGTGCGTGTTCATTATAAAATGACCAAAAGCATGAAAAGAAGAGCTTCTGTAAGTCCTCTCCCTGCTCTGCAAGAATCACTGTAGGTGGGTGTGCACAGTTAGAACTGAGAATACACACGACGTGCACTGTTGCGATCTGTCCTTTTCACTCAGCCCTGGCCCTCAGGTGTCTTTCCATGGCGACACCATCCCAGGTAGCTCATCCTTTTTCAGGCAGGTAGCGTGCTCCATCGACACATGGGCCCTGATTCAATACCTCTTTCGACAGGTCCGCACGTTTTTTCCAATGTTGTGATACGTAAACAACCATGCATTTGGGAAATGTTCACATATCTTCATGTGTCTCGAATTACTTCCTCAGGAAGGATTTACAGGGCAGGTTTTAAAAGACTGGTGTCATCGCACATAACACTGGGCCACACCATCTGCAGGTAAAACATCCACATCACAGTAACAATACAACCTACATTCTTGGCTTATCCGGGCCCACAATGTGGCACCCTCAAGCCTTCTTGAAGTGTCCTCCCTAAACTCTACACCTAGGGAGCAGACACAGGCCTCTAGGCCACCATGTGGCTTCCTCTGGTTTCTTCTGCTCATCTTCCCAGCACCCATCTTATGAGACATCAGCAACCCAATTCTCCATGCAAGGGACCCAACTCCCATTCTGGTGCTGCAGGTCTCTGAGCTGAGGGAGGAAAGGCAAAGTCCTTCCCCAGCTCTGCCACACACAGGCCAAGCTCAGCACTGCCTTGGCTCCCACTGTCTCTGTCCACACCAGAGCTAGGCAGGCCTGCAAGATTCCAGAACCTGGATGCTGGGACAGTATTATTATGCTCAGCCAGACTGGAAGATCTCTTGGCTCTTACCTGTGGACAGGAAAGGTTCTTTCCAAGGGCGCTCTCAGGCCTCCAGACCACTGGACTCTTTATTCAACCACCCACAGGCTTTGGAAATGCCCAAACCCAGCAACATCCTTGAGTGAGCAGGTGCAGTTCTTGCTGTGTCCCCAGTGGCAGACCATTGACCCTCTGTCTCTAGGGGGTGAAAAAGGGCCACATGGACATTTTGTGGGGAGGAGCGTTACAGGCATCTCTGTGTGTACGAGGCTGGCAAGGATGTGGAGACTCGAGGGGACAACTCAGGGCTGGGGTCAGATGCATTTAAGAACATTGGAGTATCTGGAATTCCCTGGTTGTCCAGTTGTTAGGACTCCACGCTTCCACTACAGGGGGCATGGGTTTGATCCCTGGTCAGGGAACTAAGATCCCACAAGCCACATGGTGTGGCCAAAAAAAAAAATGTTGGCGTATCAGAGCTGGAGAAGACTTGAGCTGATGTATCAGTCAGTGCTGCTGCAGTAACAAACAGCCCCAAATCCTCCATGTCTACAATAGCAAAGATGTCTTTCTCATTACATTACTGGGTCCACTGCTGTGGCCCTGCTGTGCCTATTTTCTTATCCCAGGATACAGGCTCAAGAAGCAACCTCTTCTGGCTCTCAAGGCAGAGGAAGAGAACAGGAGGGTGGGCAGAAGCTCCCACAGTGCCTCCTAGAAAGAGCTTGTGCTCACACATGGCTTAAGTCCAGGGACTCATGTTCCATTGGCTGAAGGATATGCCATAGATAAGCCCAAAGTCAATGGGGCAGGGATGCCTAATCCTTTAACAGGGGAAGGGAGAGTAATTCACTGTAAACACCAACTCTAAGTACCACAGACGGCATATCCCTAACTCTGTTACACACCTGGGGAAACTGAGGCACAGCAAGGGAAACTGGCTTGTCCAAGTCCACATGCCATGTAACAGCAGAACCAGAGCTAGCACTGAATCTCTGGCAATCAACCCAATGCTCTTATCCTACCCTCAGAGTTTCCCAAAATGTGTTCCAAGTGATATTAACAAGGGTCTCTATTATAAGACATCTCAGAGCCTTTAATATGCCATTGAGATTTATAACTCTGCCAGTCAGGGAAGTGGGTTCTAGCTTTTTCTGACTTTTTTGACCACAAAACCCACAGAACCGGCTGAGGAGCAGTTTGGAGAGGTGGCCCTACCGGGAATACACTTTGGGAAACATAGCAGCACCATGCCAGCTAATCCAGTGGACTCTAATTCACCACCAGGAACTTGAAACAAAGTTTTATGTTGCTATAAGGAATGTTTTAAAATAACATAATCTTCCTATAAATTCTTCACAGCTTAGAAAGAGACACAGCTTTCACTTTTAGAAAGTTTACATAACTTTGTGAGGCCATCATTAATTTTGATTATTTTTTTCCACTTTCCTTTTTTTTTTCAGTTGCAGCCGAAAATGTAATAAAATGTAATGAAACTGATCTTCATAAAGTCTTTGGTGGATGAATCATAGGTCTCTGGAAAATGTGTTTGCCTGTATACTACAAGTCCTTTTTTTTTTTTCTTTGATAAAAACAATAAATGTTACATATCATTTCTCACCAATAAAAATATGTTTTAACAAAATGAAAATGTGTGCTTTGATGTGATAATGGCAACACATGTCATTCTCAAGACATCTCACGGGGTCATAAAGGGCCTCCAGTTGGGGCCCTGGAACTATTCTGAAAAAGGCACAAGAATTAGATCATCTCAAATCATTAGGGTATTTTTTCTCCATGATGAATCTTTTGATCTGCAACATATGTGAAATTAAAATCAACTTTATATGGTTTTGGATTTCCCCAAAGCCTTCACAAAGTAAAATCCTATTCAAATAGCTCAAAAATAAAACTGTAAAATACACTGCAGTGACCCTTTAAAAGAATTTTCTGAAACACTTGACTAGATAGTAACCCAGGCGAGGAGGGTTGGCTCCTTTTCCCAAGGCTCTGAGGCAGGCAGCCCTACAGATCACAAACTCCTGGGTTGGAAGAGGCCTGAAAGCCACCAACCAGCTCACCCAGGGCCTGGGTCTTCTCTGATATGTCCCTCCAGGTCATAGCACAGGCCCCAGGACAGACTCCTTCCTTGGGTAGATTGGGTGGTACAGGACTGCCTTTTATGTGCAACCAAGACACACTTCCCTACAATGTCCATCTCTTGGGGAAGGAGAAAATGAGTCTCATTCCTCTGTTCCATGAACAGCCCTCCAAATATGTCAAGGTGGTCATCTTCCTCCCAATCTTCTCTTCTCCACGTCAAACACCTGTGGTTCCCGAGCTGTTCCTGGTGCAAATGTCTCTAAGTCCCTTCAGCTGCTGGAGATGGACATCAGCCTAAAAGAGCCCCGTATGTCCAGGACACCAGACAGGACACAGACAACCTAGGGCTGCTGTACCCCAGGAAGTGGGGATAAGTGGGGACAGGAGGTATCAGAGCCACACGGGACTGGAGGGCATCATCTCCTTCATCTCACTGTGTCACTGTGACTGACCCCACACTGCCATGATGTGGCCATTCAACCCAGGGCCAAACACTAACTATGTGGGGGTGTTTGTTCCTGCCGCAATGCTGACTAATACACCACCAGCATATGTATGTATGTATGCATATATATACACATACACATATACACTACTTAGATCACATTCATAGATTTGCATAATATTTCTATTGCCATTCCAGGCTGAAGCTGTTTGTCTTTATTGTGGCCTGCACCAAACCTAAGACTTCAGGTTGTTTTCCGATACTATTGAAAATGTATTTAAAATAACTAAAGCTTTTAGTCATGGTGTCAAAAGTCCAGCCAAATTTTTGTTCTATCAGATTACATACTTATTCAAATAATACAGGGGTTTCTTTTCTCCCTAGTGCTCCCTTCACATTTCAGACAACCTGCTCCTATGACAGTTGAGAGAAAGAATAAAAATTGTTTGGAGAAGAGAGGCCTCCATCTCCATCTGGGCCTGCTCTGGGAACCTGCAGGTTTCATTCTATAAGCCCAGAGGCCTGGCATCCTCACGTCCACATGTGGGTGAGCTGGAGGCCTCCACTAGCTGCTGGGGTCCATCCACCTTCCAGCCTTGTTGGGGACAGTGAGCCATTGTTTTTCCAAAGGAGAAAATGACACAATGAGGGCACACACCTCCTCAGCCTTCTGTGCCTGCGGTCTCATCCTGGAGGACACAGGGAGATGAAATGCAGTTGTTCCAGGCAGTCCCCCGGAGCCCACACACCTCAGGCCACAGCTCCCCACAGCCCCTACTCCTGCAGGCGTCACCTCGGATCCCCAGTGCACTGTCCTCCTGAAACTGGACTCTGTGAGACAGGACTGCAGGGGGTATTGGCTGCTTCCTTTTCCTCCCGGTGGGAGGGGAAGCAGCCAGAGTCGTTAGCTACGTAACCGACGTGCTGGAAACCACAAGCTGCTGAAACGCGTTATGGATGATTCTCAGGGTCTCAGCATCCACTTTGTCAGGAGAACCCCAAACTCACCAAGGTGATGCCCAGGGTACCATCCTCACCGTCCCCACTCAGCACAACCATTCTGTTTCCATAACAGCAAGTGTAATAGGGAAGAACGCTTTGTATTCTATTACAAGTTAATCACTAAAGGAATGTTGCCTATAAGCTTAAATTATACATAATGGCCCATCTCTGTGAACCCTGCCTCCCAGGTAATGAGCAGTAAGCTAAAATACCTTTGTTAGCTAACAGCAAACATCCTGGCCAGGCCCACCTGGGGATGACTGCAGGGAGGAAGACATTAACACATCCCCTCCGGAGGCTGATGGGAACCAGGAAGTGTTTGACTTTACTCCCGCCCCTCTTAGTATAAAAGGGGCCTGAATTCTAACTCAGGGAAGCTGGTTCTTTGGGGGCATGAGCCCACCGTCTTCTCAGTCTACTGACCTTCCAAATAAAGTCACTATTCCTGCCCCAACAACTCGTCTCTCAATCATTGGCTTGTCGCGCAGCAAGCAGTAGACGCTTAGGCTCGGTAACACAAGCGGTGCCTAAACCACCACCCTGGGCTCAGTGCCAATCTTTCCGAAGGGCCAGTAAGAAAATACTTGCTACCTGAGATCTTCCTGTAGATCAGGGAAGGCAGCAATTTCACACGTGGGTTGCATCATCCTCAGAGGTGAGCCTGGCTTTCTGACACAGGCGTCTGCAGAAGGGTGAGTTTAATCACAACTGCAGCTCTCACTGGTGATTATAGGCAGTGAAGACTCAGCATCTCGAGAGTATAGGAACTTGCTATGTTCCTACATCCCTAAGTGAAGGTTGCCCCAAAGACGCACACAGGGAGGCGATCACCCTGCCAGCATCCACTTGGACCAGCCGGAAGGAAGCTTTTGAAGCATCTACGCATGTGTGTGCAGGGAGGTTCTAAGCTGTGCTCCCCAGGAATGCTTTGTGCAACTCAAGACCCCCACCATCTGCTAGGCCTCGCCCAGCGATGGTTTCCAGTCCTAAATGGACTTACATCCTATCCCTTCATGAGGCTCACATACAATGAGAGCGCCTATCTGGACCCCATGACTTTGACCCTGGACGAGTTATTTCAGTATGTTCGTGTTTATGGTTGTGCCCTTAGATTTCACTGAGGTCATTACAAGAAGCAGCTGGATGAGGGTTGCTTCTGCATTTGGGCTGAAATCATTGTCAAGGGGGGGATCATTTTGTCACCCAGTGAGCCCAATAGAAGGTACAAGGAAAGATTTAAATTTTTTTTTAGAATATAAGGCCAGAGGGGAAAAGCCTCTTAAAAGATTGCTGACTTCCCTCTTTCTAATAATGAATATTATGCAACCTAGTGGCTGCCAGGAAGTTTAGAGCCAAATTCAAACATAAGTCTCAGAATTACCTGGACTCTGCGTACTGTATCTGCTTCCTTCTCCTTTGCAAGGTCTTGGGTTTGTTGTTGTCGTTATTGCATTAACATTGCCATATATATTATTTGGTTTGTGTATAGCAGCTTCCGAGGTTTTTTGGAAGGAAATAGAATATAAATAAATAAGGCCCCTAATTAAACTCAAAAGCTTTTGCACAGCAAAGGAAACCATAGACAAAACGAAAAGTCAACCCACAGAAGGGGAGAAAATATTTGCAAACGAAGCAACTGACAAGGGATTAATTTCCAAAATATACAAACAGCACATGTGGCTCAATATCAAAAAAACAAATAACCCAATCAAAACACGTGCAGAAGACCTAAATAGACATTTCTCCAAAGAAGACACACAAATGGCCAAAAGAAACATGAAAAGATGCTGAACATTGTTCATTATCAGAGAAATGCAAATTAAAACTACAATGAAATATTGCCTCACAGTGATCAGAATGGCCATCATCAAAAAATCTACAGGGACTTCCCTGGTGGCATAGCGATTAAGAATCCACCTGCCAATGCAGGCGACACGGCTTCGATCCCTGGTCCAGGAAGATCCCACATGCCGAAGAGCAACTAAGCCCACGAACCACAACTTGAGCCCATATTGAGCCCATATGTTGCAACTACTGAAGCCAGTGCACCTAGAGCCCATGCTCTGCAACAAGAGAAGCCACCACAATGAGAAGTCTGTGCACCACAACAAAGAGTAGTCCCCGCTTGCCGCAACCAGAGAAAGCCTACGCACAGCAATGAAGACTCAACGTAGCCAATAAATAAATAAAGAAACTTTTAAAAATCCACAAACAATAAATGCTGGAGAGGGTGTGAAGCAAAGGGAGCCCTCCTACACTGTTGGTGGGAATGTTAATTGGTACAGCCACTATGGAGAACAGTGTGGAGGCTCCTTAGAAAACTAAAAATAGAGCTACCAAATGATCCAGCAATCCCACTCCTGGGCATATACCCGGAGAAAATCATAATTCATTGCAGCACTATTTACAGTAGCCAGGACATGGAAGCAACCTAAATGTTCATCAACAGAAGAATAAGGGAGATGTGGTGTATATATACAATGGAATATTAGCCATAAAAAGGAAAGAAATTGTGCAATTTGCAGAGACATGGTTAGGCCTAGAAACTATCATACAGAGTAAAGTAAGCCAGAAAGAGAAAAACAAATATTATATAATATCACTTATATACAGAATCCAAAAAAAAAGATAAAAATGAATTTATTTACAAAGCAGAAACAGACTCAGAGAAGGAACTTATGGTTACTGGGGAGAAAGGGGAGGGGGGAGGGATAGATTGGGAGTTCGGGATTGACATGTATACACTATTTAAAACAGATAACCAACAAGGACCTACTGTATAGCACAGGGATCTCTGCTCAATATTCTGTAATAACCTCAATGGGAAAAGAATTTGAAAAAGAACAGATACATGTATATGTATAACTGAATCACTTTGCTGTACACCTGAAACTTACACAACATTGTTCATCAGCTATGCTCCAATATAAAATGAAAATTTAAAAAAAAGAAAAAAAAATAATGCTAGATTTTGCTAGCTCCACAAACAAGTTTAGCTTTGTACAGCTGCAGGCATCATTTGCATTTTCAGGTCTGGAGACATTTCCACAGCATCACGGGCAGACCCCACTAATAAAAGTCTCTGAGACATCTGCAAATCCAGGAAACGTGGGGAGGAGGAATCCCTGTTAGCTTAATGCAAAAACTCTGAATTTGTGACTGGAGGGCAAAAAGTGTTCTGAAAATGAGAATTTCCCCACCCAGTCCTGGGAAATGTTGGGACAGGCTGTAGTACTTTCTCTAAGAAACATTTTCTATAAGAGAGTACTCCCACCTCATCCCTCCCAAGAATATTCATTTTGTTTAAATTCCTAGTTAGAAACTCTACATTGTCACTGATTGAAGAAAAAACAGTTTCTCAAAAAAGAAGCGCTTCATTATCTCATGTAGTCTCCCATGCTGGATACACTGTTCCTCCAATTCATCATTTCTTCTCTGTAACTTTTCCAGTTTCTCATACGTATACCTTTTTTCTTGACTGAGCTGTGCTATTTCAGATCTAGAGAGGTGTAAACACAGAAATGACAGATGTTAAAGGTGCGTATTACCAGTGTTTTTATTGTATAACCTTATCATTTTCTTGAACTCTATACTTAAACGTGTCAATAAAAATTATTTTATGTAAAATAAAAAAAAAGGAAACACTGATACAGAAAACAAACTACCGATGGGGAGAGGGAAGGAGGGAGGAGCAGTGTAGGGGAAAGGGGGAAAAAGGGTTATTATGGGGTTATAGAAATCATGTGTGTGAAACTTTTGAAAACTGTAAAGCACTATAGAATTTAAAGACTCATCCATTCAATAAAAAAGAAGTGTAAAAAATGACCACATAAACAAACAAACAACGCCCCCCCCCATAAGCTTCTAGAAGATAGCTAGCACACTAAAGCATAAGCCTCTTAAAAAGGTGATTAAAACACTGCCGGTTTTCACTGTTTTCCATGACACCACCTAGTAACTAACCTATTGTCAATCACATACAGGATCTGGGGAAGAGCTTATTAACCACCCCAACTGAACACTTTTCCAGTTAAAGACATGAGGAGGCAGAAAAGACCCAGTTCTGCAGAGTTCAATTATCCTTAGTGTCCTGTTAGACAACCAAAGGCTCTAAGCTGCTCTGCTTTTAATAGCTCTGTGACCGTGGAAATGTCACCTTTCTTCTTGGCCTCCATTTTCTCATCTTTGAAACCAGACACAGGTCTTGGACAATTTTAGTCTTCTCTTATTCTAAGCCTATTTTTTTTTTTTTGACCACACCACGTGGCATGTGGCATCTTAATTCCCCAACCGGGGATCGAACCCATGCCCCCTAAAGTGGAAGCATGGAGTCTTAATCACTGGACCACCAGGGAATTCCGTGAGCCTATTGTATCCTGGTGGAACCAACCATTCCTAGAACTGCCAGCGCGCGCCTTGCTGAGGGGAGTATTCAAAAATGTCCACCAGGGGGCACCTGATTCACTGCAAACAGTGGCCGGGGGGTCAGGACAAACTGGGCAGGTGGGATGACCCCAGTTTTCCCATCCAGCCCTGGAAGGATTCCAGGCATCCAAGGATGGAAGGTCCTCCTGGCACCATCTCCTCTACCAACCTGTTTTCCAATTTATCCCCACCTCTGAGCAGCTGGTCTGGACAATGCTGTATTTCTGAAGTTTCTGGCATTTGGTAGTTTGGGGCCAGCTGCCTATTTGGGAAACTTTTCAGTTCATTCACTTATGATCCACCAGAAGCCAAGAATCTGGGAGTTGGTTGAAGTTGGAAAAAAAGTCTGTCTCTTACCCTCAATCCTCGGATGCTGAGAACTGGGCTCATGGACAGCACGGCCACTGTGACTCAGAGGGGGTCATCAAGGAGGGCCCTGGGTGATGGGAAGGCGGGCAGGTGGCAGAGGAGTGGGGAGAGGTGCGCCGATGCTGTTCTACCAAGGTGTCCTGAATGCATCTCCTCTCATGGAGGCTATAGTCAACCATGGATAAAATACACTGTTTCGGGCCACTCTGTTGCTGAAATCTCACGCCGCATGGGAATTCTCTAGGTGTAATTACACTCAGACAACCAGATCCCACGTGCTTCCAATGAAGTTTCTTGGATTCTTGGGGGTGCTATTTCTAAGGCTTCTGAAGAACATCCCCAGCTCTGTAGAATATGTTTGTTATGGATTGTTTTTCCCTCAAAAATGTATGTTGAAATTTCAACCATCGGTACCCGTGAATGTGAAGTTATTTGGAAACAGAGTCATTGCAGATGTAATTGGTTATGTTAAGATGAGGTCATTAGGGTGGGCCCTTAATCCAATGTGACTAGTGTCCTTCTAAGAAGAGGAGACTAGAATGTAGACACAGACACAGAGAGAAGGCCATGTGATGGCAGAGGCAGAGATTGGAGTCATGCTCTGCAAGCCAAGGAACACCCCCAGAGTGCGGGCAACACCAGCGGCTGGAGGAGGCAGGAAGGATTCTCCCCTGCAGGTTTCAGGTGCTGACACCATGATTTTCAACTTCCGGTCCCCAGAACCGTAAGAAAAGAAATCTGTTGTTTAAATCCCCCAGTTGGTGGCCCTTTGCTATAGCAACCCTGGGGAAATTAATCCAATATTGAAAGCGAAATGAGGGTGGAAGTGTTTGCACACAGCATGATGGAACCCTCAGGGTCACCACAATTTTGAAGAACAATTCAGCCAGTGTTTTGCTTTCCTTTCTCAATCAGTGTTACTTTGCTCTTGCGAACACTGAACCGAAGGCAGCCTTGCCAATTATCTCCAAACTGGCTCCGTGGAATAACTGTTTCTTAGTCACCCCCGCCCTTCTAACATCACCAAACTTTTTACTCCTCTCTTTCTCAGGTATTTCCAAATGAAGATGAAGACTGAAACAGATCATTAACCTTTATGTATTTTTTTCTCTTCTTTCACTCTCAAAAATGTCAGTCTATGGTCATGGTGGGTTGAATGGAGGACCCACCAAAATTCACGTCCACCTGGAACCTCAGATTGTGACCTTATTTGGAATAAGGGTCTTGGCAGATGTAATTAAGGTAAGAGTCTCAAGATGAAATCATCCTGGATCATGGAGAGCCCTAAGTCCAATGACAGGTGTCCCTGCAAGAGTCAGAAAGGGAGCAGACACAAGGAGAGACAGAGAAGGCCATGTGTAGACAGAGGCAAAGATTGGAGTGCTGCTGCCACAAGCCAAGGAGTGCTGGGGGCCGCTGAGAGCTGGAAGAGGCACGGAAGGACCCTCCCCTAGAGCCTTCCGGAGGCATGTGGCTTGCTGACACCTTAATTTCAGACTTCTGGTCTCCACAGCTGTAAGATAATAAATTTCTGTTGTTTTAAGGCATGCAGTTTGTGGCCATCTGTGCAGCTGCCCCAGGAAACTGATATGATATAAAAGGTCTACCTGTGCTGCTCCAAGGTTGACCACAGTCCCTTCCTAAAATGCTCTTCAAACTTGGCTGCTGAAGCTCTATCCCAGCTTTTCTCCTTCACTCACTAAACAAGTATTGACTAAGCACCTACTACGTGCCAGGCACACTGCTAGGCGCAAGGCTACAGCTGCAGTGGCAAATGGTCCCTGCCCCAGGGAGCTTACCATCTTCCACTAGCTTGTCTCTCTCCTTCCTTCCTCATCCCGCTAACTAACTGTGGGGTCTCCCCAGCTCCCTTTGCCCCGTGAAGCTTCTGCCACAGGAACAACCCCCAAGTCTACAACTTCGTCCTTTTCCTGTGTCTCCTGCTTCCAGACCCGCCTTCTTTGGCTGCTCGTGACTCCTCCTGGGGCCTCCTGCAGAGGCAAATGCCTTCCTCCCTCTAAGCGCCCCTATTCCCGGCAATATAACCCTGTTCTCCCATGGAGCGCCCCCATGCGGCAGGCAGGCGCCTCCACGGCTCCTCTGACTTGACCACGCCCAGCCCCGGACCCAGCCCCAGGCCGCCGCCTCCTTCTTCCCTCCCCCTCCTGGCTACCCCTGGCCCGTCTCTCATCACACAGATCTGTCTGTGTCACTCACGCAGACTAGTGGTTTGAAAACCTCACTTTCACAGGCACGCCTCACATCAAATGTGAGGCACTGGACTGAGTCCAGAATAATGTCTGGCTCCTCGGCAGGGCAGCCATGGCCCTCCTTAATGGGAGCCCAGTTCACGTGCCCCTGCAGGCATCCTCTGCTCCCGCCAACCTGGACCACTCACATCCTTCAGCACACCCAGCGCCGTCCTCCTCTTTCCTTCCCTCCCCAGCGCCCTTAGGCTTCCCTACTCCAACCCTTCCAACCACTGGCCCAGCGTCAAGCTCACCTCCAGAAGGAAGGTTTTCTCTCCTTCTCTGGAGTGCTGATGGAGTTCTGGAGCAGGCATCTGTGCAACACCCTGTCTCCCACCTCCCTGTTCTTGGAACTTAAACCTGGCAGGAACCCCCCTCCAGGGCACCATCGCAGCACCACTGCCCACCCCTCCCAGCTGCCACTACAGGAGTGGGCCCAGTGACCAGCCTCACGGTAAACCAGAGACCCACCAAAACATGGAATCGGGATGGGAGATTTCAGCTCTTGGGGTACATTTTATCCTCCTTCAAGTGAAAGGTGAATCTCTTTAAGAAATAGATGGAAATAAGGTGACAAACTCAGTGTGATGATGAGAACTGTCTCCAGAACACACAAGCCCCTCCCCCATCACCTCTGCTGTCAAAGAGCCCCAAGGTCCCCTGCTATGGATTGAAATTCGTGTGTTGAAGTCCTAACCCCCGGACCTCAGAATGTGACCATATTTGGACATAGAGTCGCTGCAGATGTAATTAATTAAGATGAGGTAAGACTGAAGTAGGGTGGCCCTTAATCCAAAATGACTGGTGTCCTTACAAAATTGGGAAATTGGACACAGACACACAAAGAGGGAAGACGATGTGAAGACACAGAGAGAGGACCACCAGCGACAAGCCAAGGAGAAAGGCCTCAGAAGACACCAACCCTGCTAACACCTTGATTTCAGACTTCAGGTCTCCAGAACTGCAAGACATATCTGTTATTGAAGCCACCCCGTTTATGACACTGTGTTATGAAGGGACACTTACCAAATGCCCTAAGACATCTCCCAATCCTCTGTCCTAAAGGACTGCATTTACCCCCAGTGCCCTCAACTAGAGACGTGCTTCATTCCGAAAGGGCCGTTACATAGCTCCAGTGGTGGCTAATCACGCTGCTTTTCACGGTGGGTTGGGGGAGGTGGGTATGGAACAGCCCTGTCCACCTTTCCTTCTCCTCTGCCTTTTCTCCTTGGATCTCTTGGGCATTTCTCCATTCAGCCAGCACTAAGGGACGGCCTGCCATCTGTAGACACGATGCTGACAGCTGGACCGCCTGTCACACTCCCATGTGAAAAGGATGTCAGAGCACCTTCTGAACTTCACCATGGCATCCACGTGTCCGGCTGGTCAGTGGGCAAGTGCCCTCTGGACCCTGGGTTCAGCCCTGGAATAGCAGTTGCCCAGGAGAGCACGGATCTTCTTGGCAACACAGCATTCTGTACAAACATTCTAATTTCATTCTGTTCTTAAAAGGGAAAGAGGAGACACCTTCTCTAGGGAAATTCCAACTCACTGAGGAAAAAAGTGAGAACAATTTCCCCCAAAGCGCTGGTGGGAGGCTGCTGGGCCCAAGCAGTGGTGGGCAGCTCTGGTTGTGGGACTTGATATGTGAGACCAGGCAGGGGAGGCTGGGATGGCCGAGCCCATCCCTGGGCAGGTGAGTCCCAGAGCTGGGGAGAATGCCAGCCTAGGAGCAGAGCCGGGAAGGGAGGGCGTCCAGACCAGCCGTGAGAGGCTGACCCACTGCTGTGCAGGACTGGGGAGTCTGGCAGGGACCCAGGAGTGGAAGAGGGTCCAGGGTCTAGAGAGACAGGGAGGTGGGCTGGGAGACGGCCATGGCAGGCTGCAGGCCAACAGTTCGGGGAGGAAACATCAGGCCTAGGTGGAGGGGGTGTGATGATAAGCTAGGCCAAGTCTCCCTAGGAGAGACTGGGAAGCTCACCAGCATAAGGGCAGCTGCCCTGGGAGCAAGGCTTCAACTAGCATCCTGGCTAGTTGGAATTGTGTCCCTGAAGAAAGAGGAAAGCCCGCTTTTTCAGAAACGTATTGGCAGAAGGAACAATTTGAGAAGCCAGCTCATGAATGTAGGGCAAGCGCTCTTGCCCGAGGTCAGGACCTAATTAGGATGGGAGGGGGGAGGATGGGGGAGGGAAGGCGTGCAGAGCAGGGAGGAATGACGGCTGGGGACCATGCCAGTCCAAGAGCCATGCTTTTGGTAACCAAGCATCCCGATGGTCTTTGCGTTGTCCACAAAGCCATTGAGCTGCCCAGACACTTCCGTGACTTAATACCAGCTCTCAGACTGCCTTCTCCACCTGGACAACATTCTTTTGACAGCCACAGGGTTTAGAAAACACTCTTACATCCTACAGATCTCAAGTTGGAGGACTGGTCAGCAGTCAATCCCCAGCCAATACAGAGCCAGCCTGGAAGGCAGGCAGCCCAGAACAGGAAGAAGTCTTATTTGGTCTCCATCAGAGTTCTTGGGAGAGATGGAAAGCAGTGGGTGGTTGAGCGGGTGACATTGCAAGTTGACCTGCATTGATGTTTGAGTTGCAGAAACCAATTAACCAGAAGACTAATGTTTAGCTTTCTGCTGCTGTTGATAAGAGCAGGGCGCTTAGGAAAGTCACACCTTTTACCAGTTCAACCTGGAATAAAAATAGTTTCTTTGTTCCATCAATAGACAGACAAACTTGGAGTTTTATCTTCTAGTGAGTTTCATCAACTTACAAATAGCTCATCTTTCCCTGTAATTCTAAAAAAAGAAAAAAAAAAGCCACGTTGTGACACTTCAAAGGAAAAGGCATTGGCAGAAATCATCTGCATTTTTGCAATGTCTTCCTTCTCTTTTCCCTCCCCACACCCACTATTCCATTTTGAAGAGGTGCTGGCAGGGGTGACGTCTCTGGATTAGAAATTCCATGCCTCCATGGTCTCAACAGACAGAGCTAACACAGCTGAGTAGGAATCACTGAGTCTTAGTAAGTCTGAGGACCAGAAATTTACAAGAGAAATGGCTTCTTCTGCTTCTGGAACTGATTGTCCGAGGAATCAGGCAGCGAGGCCTCCAGCGGTCATGCCACAGCTTTCCCCAGGATGCGAAGGCTGGCCCTCCACAACGACAAACACGCGAAGCATCCAAGACACCCGGACGCGCCCCTCCTCCACCAAGTTACCCAAGCAAAGGGGCCCACATTGGTGCAGTCACCTGGTCCTGCAGGCAAGGCTTTGCATGAGACAGAGACGAAGGCAGTGCGTGCTCTGGTGGGAATTATCTGAACATGACCTGCATGGGCGCTTGGGGTCGTTTTTAATTTTTATTTCCCCAAGAAGGGCAGAAACTGACGGGTGGGAGAGAAGGCGCAGGGACCTGACATCTTGGTCCCAGAAGCTGACCCTGGCCTGAGCCTGTGGGAGAAGAACTGCCTCATTATCTCAGGCTGTTCTTGGCTTTTCATCACTGGGGCCACTTGAACCCCACTTGTGTGGATGGAATATTCTGGAAGAGTGAGAACTCTCTCCTTCCCAAACCCTCTGTGCTCAAGGCCTGCACCTAGCCAGGCTCCCCTGCACTGTACAATGTATCCCAAGGCAGACGTATGAAGTTTTGAGAATAAGCTTGTGTCCCAAAGCTGCCAGGGAAGGAGTCAACTTCCTGACCCACTTTAGGGGCCCCAAGTCCCAGCAGAAAGTTCAAGGTGGGGTCCCGGAGAGAGCAAGCCAGGCTGCTGGGCCTGAGTGGCTGCAGGTCTCAGCACGAGTGCCCGAGGGCTGTGAATGCACTGTGGCTCCACCCTGCACCTGCTGGAACACAGCCTGCGGGGAAGCGGGTATGGGAAGGAGGAAAGGGGAAGCAGGTCCTTCCTGGTGGCCACTTCCCGGAGGCGTTAGAGATGGCAGCAGGCCCGCCAGGAGCACCCCATCAGGAGAACGCGGTCCCCACCGGCCCATGGCTTGTCCACCCCAACCCCAGGCCTCCAGGGAGCCGCAGAGGGCCCATCTCACCCCACATTACACCTCACATCCCACCGACCCTCCCTGACCCAGGCAGGCCTGGGGGGAGCAGAGAAACGGGTGTTGGACACACAGAGACCCGCAGGCTACTTCCCAGAAAGGAGGCCTGGGACAGGTGGCTGAACCTCTCCAACTTCACCTCCTCCCGCACAACGGAGAACACCAGAACCACTTCTGTTATTGTAGAGATCAAATGCCCGAAGCTTGTGACAGCCCCTCTTAGAGCAGAGAACAAATAGAAGGCTTCCCTTTTCGAAGGCAGAAAGGGTATTTTGGCTTCACTGCTTCTCAAAGCTGGGTCCTCCGGCCTTGCCCTCGGAATGGGACAGAGGGCAGTGATTAAGGAATTAGGAACTTCCACTGTCAAGCCAATTGCCCCTTTTTCATTGTAGCTTCTGTAACAAATTCAAATATCCCCGTCAGCAGGTGGGTATTTTGGACTGGCCAGAGCAAAGGTAACTGACAGGGTTGGTTACAAATTAAAACCAAGTAAAATCAATTTTAATGTAATTTTATATTGAAATTTTAAATTTTAAAATGTTTCAAATGTCAAAGCTCATCAGGCTGGGACTTCCCTGGTGGTGCAGTGGTTAAGAATTCGCCTGCCAATGCAGGGGACACAGGTTCGAGCCCTGGTCTCACGTGCCACGGAGCAACTAAGCCCGTGAGCCGCAACTACTGAGCCTGTGCTCTAGAGCCTGCGAGCCACAACTACTGAGCCCACATGCCACAACTACTGGAGCCTGTGTGCCTAGAGCCGGTGCTCTGCCACAAGAGAAGCCACCGCCGTGAGAAGCCTGTGCACCGCAACAGAGTAGCCCCTGCTCGCCACAACTAGAGAAAAGCCCACATGCAGCAACAATGACAATGCAGCCAAAAAAAAAAAAAGCTCAGCAGCCCAAGACCACCTGGGACATACTTATAGTCAAACACAGGTATATTAGCTTGGAAGGGAGATTAGAATAGCAGAGAAACCGCACAGCATCTCAAATGGAGGGGATCAGGAACTGACACAGACCCTTCCACAGGCTTGTTGTAGGATGATAATTTGTAATCAAGGCAAGTGGCTAGGACAAAGGCTTATCTTTAGAACAGGTGAAGAACACATGACTCCAAGCAGAGTTATCTGAGATCAGCTTGTCTGTTGTCTTGTTAAGAACATAGGTCTGAACAAGCTTGGTTTTGTCTCGCATGTCATGGTTTAATAGGTTTATTGTTTGGAGATCACAGCAGAGTTTTGTAAGTGGTGGCTTCTGTTTCAATTCTGTTTCCTCTCACAGCCTAACTACCAGTAGGTTCATTTTTTACTTTATCATACATAGTTTTCAGAATGCTGCCACATCAAAATTATAGTGCTTTATCTTGATTTACCAACTTTAGACCAAAACCTATGACATAGCTATAAAAGGTTTTATTTTGATAATAATATTTTTAATTTTCAGAAACTCTTCCTTATTCTCTAAGTGCTCCTTTTTCAGAGCAGCTATTCTCATTTTATACATGCAATATCTTCTAAAGTTTCTCTAAGATTGTCATTGGAAGTTGGACAGAAATTTTGTTTTGAGTTCTTATCTGTTGCCTAGTTTATCTGTTCTTTCCCTGGCATTAGTTATTTTGTTTATCATCTCGGTCCTCCTGCTTGGGGCTATTTTTCCTTTCAACGTGTGGTGCTCTCGGTTGCCATTCATACTTATACACCAAAAGACAGCGTTGGTTAGTACAAGTGGCTATTTTCTCTGCTATTGTGGGGTCAGACCAACTGCCTGGACTGGCTAGCTGGGAGTCGTGGAGCATGTGTTCTCAATCCTATTATATCCATCACCTCTCCCTCTCCCCTTCTCCCCACACAGACCACACACTCTTTCCCTCTATGGAATTCTGCCCCCCCCCCCCCCGCCCCGGCCACTAGTCCATCCAACAACTGCAGCAAGTCCACACCTACCGTGTGAGCCAGCCTAAAATAGCTCTGCAAGGACTTTACAGCGTTGGGTACAGGTTAGTTACTTTCAATGAACTAATTTACTATCAGCTTTACTGTAGAATTACGTTCAAGCTGAACGATGAGAAGCAAGGGAAAGGATGCTGCTTAAGAAGGATTTTCAATGAAAGAGTAAAAAGAAAAAATCTATTGGTTTCAGTGGCAGTGGTAAAACAAGTACATTTTGAACTCTGCACAGCTAAGGAACTCAAAGTTGATCTGCATGCCTTGTCCCAGTTGACTAGTTCTCCAGCTAAACTAGTAAACACCAGAGACTGAATCAAGAGTAAGAGCCGTGTCTGTGTCTTCCTTAATTCTTTGTTCTGATTAAAAATACAAATACCTGTATTCAACTCCCAACCTCTTTATTGACTAATTCATGGGGTTCATTTGACCACCACTGATAAGTTTTCCCACTTATTTTTTAAAAAATAGATTCAATTTAATTATTCTGGGCTAAATACATTTGGCTCTCAGCTTCTCCTAGAAATCAGAAGTTGAAGAATCCTTTTGTTTCCCTTAATGAGCTCCTGTAACAATAATAATAAACTGATACTACTGCATTGCTTTCCTTGGGCTTCCATAACAACGTACCACAAACTGGATGGCTTAAAACAACAGAAATTTATTCTCTCACAGTTTTAGGGGCCAGACATCCAAAATTAAGGTGTGGGCAGGACTGGCTCTTTCTTGAGGGCTCAGAACGAGTGTCTGCTCCACGCCCCTCTCCTAATTTCTGGCCGTTGCAGGCAGTCCTAGGAGTTGCTCGGCTTGTAGCTGCAAAACTCCCATCTCTGCCTCTCTTGTCACGTGACCGTCTTCCCTCCGTGTGTCTGTTCTTCACATGGTGGGCTCTGCTGTATGTGTCTCTGTGTCCATTCTCCTCTTCTTATAACTTGTGTCTTAATTACATCTGCAAAGACCCTATTTTCAAATAAGGTCACGTTTCCAGGTTCCGGAGGGGGGGGGTGGTCAGGATTTGAACATATCTTTGTGGAGGTGGAGGACCCAACACACAGCCACTGCCTGCCAAGTCCCACAAACATTGGTCTGGTTACATCGCAGGAGACGGGGACGGCGCCACTGGACAAAACATCCTAGATGCTGATCCCAAGTTCTCAGCCTGTGACTACGCATACTGTTTCTAACAGGGACATTAAAAGACCCGAAAGGTTGATTATGTTGAAATCTGCCGAAGACCTCTAACCCGGAGACCCAGAAAGCCACAGGAAGCTAAGCTCTTAGCCCTCGTCCCAAGAGTAGCTCGTCTTCTGGGCCACTAGGGTGTGTGGAGACTGCCCTGACGGTCTTCTGGCCACGGAACCAGATGTGCAAACTTCCTCTGCAGCCTACCGAGCCGTCAGCAGCTTATCGTACGGCTCTGAGCATCTAACAGACGGCAGGATGTGGCTTTGCATGGTAGTTTGAAATGATCAAGAAAATATATATGTACCAAAATATGAGCTGAACTAGGGTGTCCGGATGCTGAGTGTCAATGCACCGTGGATCAGTGTGTAACAGCCGGGACCATCAGTTTCACGGGGCTGATTCGAATAATGCTTCCAACGGTACAGGCAATGCAGGAAAAAGTGGCACAAGGATTGGCTTGTAGGAAAACATATACATGCAGAGGGAAAGAAAAAAACAACCCCAGATGGGGGGAAAAAAAAGGCTAAAAGGAAAAATAAATGTACAAGTGTACCTCTTAAGTCTTACAAATCTGCAGGGATTTGTAACTCAGGAAAACCCTAAAGTGAAACACAAATCAAAAAGTGACCAAGAGCCATAATCCACATTCCTAAATACGTTGTCTTTTCCGGCAATGAAAAAAGAATAAGACTGTAAATATACAATATCTCTCTCCATCATTATAGCTTCTTTCATTTCTTTCTTAAAATATTACAAAGCAAACAAATCCTGCATTCTAATCCATTATAAACCAGTTCCATATCTAATCAACTTGAAGCCAAAGCCATATGGGCTGTGCAAACATTAAAAAAAAGTAATTCTAAGATAAGCAAAACAGGAAATTGGAGGTTGATGTTGATGAAACTGATATCCGAATGGTAATCTGAGCACTAAAGTCACTAAACCCTTCCTGCACCATAAACAGAGTTTTTTGGGATGTGTTTCATTTTCTTTCCCCTGAGATTCGGCGGTGGGTTACACCAGTTAGTGCAAATCATCCTCTCTTTTCACTTTCTTACCCCCATCTCGGCAGAATGTGTCAGGGCTGCAAGATTCGAGCGCACCAGGCGTTTCCATCTGCTCCGCCGAACGCTGTGTGGTCCTCCCTTCAGCCGAAGCCCAGGGAAAGAGCAGATGGGCCCACCTTGGTTTCCCAGTGTCTGCGAAAGCCAGTCTGCCCGTCTAGACCAGGCTTCTCAACCTTGGCCCCAAGTCTCTGTCGTGCGCAGGCTGTCCTGGGTCTTGTCAGATGTTTAGCCGCACCCCGGCCTCTACCCACTCGATGCCAGTAGCAACCCCTTCAGTCTTGATTTATCAAAAATATCTCCAGATGTTGCCGAATGTCCCTGGGAGGGAGGGGCAAACCGCCTGCACCTGAGAACCACTTATTTAAAGGAAACTTTGCTGGAAAAAGCTCAAATCATGCATTTCAGAAAGTGTCATTTCATTAGACTTCACAGAGGGGATTAACTAATGCGTTGGACTTGAATGTCACCTTCTCCATAAAACCTCCCCTGACTGCCCTGTTTGCACTCACCTACAATTTCCGTGACTTACTTGTCATGTTTATTGTTTCATATTCTTTCTCCCCTGCTAGAATACAGGCAATTCCGGGTGCACAGTGGGTGCTCACAAAACAACTGTTCAGTAAATGAAAAATGAAGGCCAAATTCCACACGGTGTGAACAATGCAGAGACGCGTTCTCCCACTTGACCAGCATAACCAGCGTGCTGGGTGAGGCGGCTCCAGGCTTTGCTGGGTCACTGGGGTCCCAGCCGCAGACCCCGGGGTCTTCTTTCCTGCTCTGCTTCTCAGCAGACACATCAACGCCCAGCGGGAACTCAATCTGTGAAGCCCCCACGCATCCCCATCAAGAGCACCGCTTGTCACTCTGGGAGGAGCTGCATTTTTTTTCCACTGTGGCTTTGGCACTGCAGAGCGAGGGGTGACCTGTGACACCCCTCATCAGCTTGGCTCACTGTTGCCCTTACAGGGGAAGGCCTTTCGGGGTCCCAGAGGGCAATGCAGGGCTCCTCACGCCCTAGCGAGGCTGCTGAATTCATCCCTTCAGGAGGTCCCTGCCCTGCCCCAGCTGGTCAGGCTGACAGTGCTCACCTCTCACCACCCCCAGGTGTGAGCCGACATAAAACACTTACAGAGGGACTTCCCTGGTGGCGCAGTGGTTAAGAATCCGCCTGCCAATGCAGGGGACACGGGTTCGAGCCCTGGTCTGGGAAGATCCCACATGCCGCAGAGCAACTAAGCCCGTGCACCACAGCTACTGAGCCTGTACTCTAGAGTCCATGAGCCACAACTACTGAAGCCTGTGCACCTAGAGCCCGTGCTTCACAACAAGAGAAGCCACGGCAATGAGAAACCCACACGCTGCAATCAAGAGTAGCCCCCAATCTCTGCAACTAGAGGACGTGCGCACACAGCAATGAAAACCCAACACAGCCAATTAATTAATTAATTTTTTTTTTAAAAAAGGCTTGCAGAGCAAATCCCCAGCCTGCCAGAACCAGGAAAATACTGATACAGCCAAGCAGGAAGTCACATTCACTCCTTCTGTCAGCATTTACTGAGCACCTACTGTGTGCCAGCCCCAGCACTAGGTGCTGAGCAAACACAGCCCTGCCCTCTCAACAGGAGGCGGGCGGGAAGTAGATTTATTTGGGGGTTTTTGATAGCCTCAGAGTCCTGATCACGGAGCAAAACTCAATAAAGATTTTAAATTGCGTGTGTGTGAATGAGAACAAGAGAGTAAAAGAGGGAACATGCGTGAGCAAATTAGCTCCTGATGTGCCCAGTAGGAACCATTAAAAAGCAAACCTCCATCACTCGTTTATCCAACAATCGTCCGCAGTGCTTCATCAGGAGAGAAAACAACGCCTTTTCCTCTTGAGAGTCACTACAGTACTGTTTTTCACTGTTTCAAACCCATAAACAAACACACTCATTTAGAAAATCCCATTTCACTCAAGAATCATCCGTCATCATCTCGAGGGTATATTTATGCTTCTTGGTCAGAAAAAAGAAAAAACACTAAAGAGACTTTGGTGAGCATTCCATCAAATCTGAAAGGATAGAGGTGGCTCAGCTTTCAGACTTTATCTGGTTGGAAGGGGCTCCAGGCGTGGGTGTTATCTGCGAGCATTTACAGAGCACAGGAGTGAGGGCAGCTGGGAATAGGAGGGTCCTGAAGGAAATTGTGATCAGGGTGTTGAAAAGTTGAGGAAAATCCTGTGAGACAGGATTTAACAGGTAGCCTTATAAGTAGCCTGAAGTGAAGGAACCTCCTTCCTAATAACAGAGACTCCATTTTTATTTATATTTTTTATTTTTTTAAGAACTTTGAGATATAATTGACAGACAATAAACTGCATATATTTAAAGTGTACAATTTGATATTTTTTCTTATTAGTGATGTATATATGGCAATCCCAATCTCCCAATTCATCCTACCCCACCCCACCCACCCCTGCTTTCCCCCCTTGGTGTCCATATGTTTGTTCTCTACACCTGTGTCTCTATTTCTGCCTTTCAAACCTGTTGGTCTGTACCATTTTTCTAGATTCCGCATATAGGCGTTAATATATGATATTTGTTTTTCTCTTTCTGACTTACTTCACTCTGTATGACAGGAGAGACTCTATTTTTTTTAAATTATTTTATATTGGAGCATAGTTGATTAACAATGTTGTATTAGTTTCAGGTGTACAGCCAAGTGATTCATTTATACATATACATATACCTATTCTTTGTCAAATTCTTTTCCCATTTAGGTTATTAGAGAATGTTAGGCAGAATTCCCTGTGCTACACAGTAGGTCCTTGTTGGTTATCTATTTTAAATATAGCAGTGTGTACATGTCAATCCCAAACTTCCTAACTATTCCTCCACCCTTCCCCCTGGCAACCATAAGTTTGTTCTCTAAGTCTATGAGTCTGTTTTTGTTTGTAAATAAGTTCATGTATATATCTTTTTTACATTCCACATATAAGCAATATCATATGATATTTGTCTTTCTCTGTCTGACTTACTTCACTTAGTATGACAATGTCCAGGTCCATCCATGTTGCTGCAAATGGCAGTATTTCATTCTTCTCAATGGCTGAATAATATTCTGTTGTATATATCAGCGGCCCCCAACCTTTTAGGCACCAGGGACCGGTCTCATGGAAGACAGTTTTCCCATGGACGGGGAGCGAGGGGATGGTTCAGGCGGTAACGCGAGCGATGGGGAGTGACGGGGAGCAGCAGATGAAGCTCCGCTCGCTGGCCTGCCGCTCACCTCCTGCTGTGCAGCCCGTTCCTAACAGACCCTTGGTGTATATGAGAGACTCCATTTATGTCATTCCACACCAGTGAGAGAGTTCCCCAAATTGATCCTTTTAGGAGCCCACCCCAAGAACACTAACTGAATTACCTTTTCCCTAAGCTGCCAGAAACCCAGCCCCAAATTTATTTCTCTGTTCACTATTTGCTTAACTCTGAGGGGTCAAAACTCCATTCCCAGCAGCGGATGCAGTTTCCAAACCCTTGCAGCACAAGCCTCACCGAAGCACTTTTACACTTGTTCCTGGCATGCCCTTCGTGTGCCGCTGCAGACTTTTCTTGGCGACCTTACTCTGCCCCTTTGTGGTTCCAGGGTGAAGATGGAAGGAATTTCACGGTGCCATTCCATCACTTCCCAGCCAGGGAGCCATGTGCATAAAAGCAGGCATAAGCCAGTGCCAACAAGACTTCCTGGTCACAGATGACCAAGGGAACAGATTCAAAGTAACTTCTTAAAAAAGAAACCACTCACACTCCATAAACATACAATGGAATATTACCCAGCCATGAAAAGGAATGGTGCACGCTTGTACTCACTGCCATGCCAAGAACCTGGAAGATATTATGCTGAGTTGAAGAGGCCAGACACAAAAGACCACATATAGTATGATGGCATTTATATGAGATATCCAGAACAGGCAAATCTATACAGATAGAAAGCAGATTGGGGGGTGGGGCTGGGGAGAGAGTGGAAATGGGGTGCGACTGCTTAATCCATTTCCTTTTGGAATGAGGAAAGTGTGTTGGAACTAGATGCAGGTGTGGTTGCACAACATTGCGAATGTGCTAAATGTCACTGCGTTTTTCATTTTAAAATGGTTACTTTTATGTTATGTGAATTTTTGTCTCAATAAACACACACACACTCCTTACCTGCCTGAAAGGAGGCTATGATTTTAACCTTTCGATGTCACCTGGATGTCTACTGTAAGTTGTACATGTATCAATAATGAAACTCCTTCCATTATATACACAAGACACATTCCTGGATTTTCATTTTATGTATATATATATATATCTATATATGATAGATAGGTAGATAGATATGATAGATAGATAGATGATAGACAGATGATAGATAGATGTGTTGCCCTCGTCACACAGCCTGTGAGATCATATTTCCCCAACCAGGGATTGAACCCGGGCCCTTGGCAGTGAAAGTGCTGAGTCCCAACTGATAATATTTTTTTTTGAAGAGGAATAACGTCTGGTATAGGGGCTCAGTTTCTAATTCTCTATCTGCAGTGGAGTCATACATTAACAAGTCTTGATATGAATAATTTGCTCGAGAGGAAAAAGGAGCACAATTCCAGATCATGTGGATCTCTCCTCTCTAGAAGAAACATTAGCTCAGAAATGGGGGTGTTTAGGGAAGAACATATATTTTGGGGAGTTCCCGCCCAGTATGTCCCTTTAGTAGCATGTGGTCGTAACAACACACTTTTGCCTTCCACATCTGTGTTAGGGGTTGGATGACACAGAGTTTCTTGTTTTGACACTTGACAAGTGACATGGGATGTCAGATGTCACAAAGCATTAAATAAAACTGCACAGAGATGGATATTGGTACCGTGTTTATTTGGAAGTGCCAGTAGCTGCTTAATTGCAATTTTGTAGAAAAAAACTACTGGCTGAGAGTTATTTTTATCAGTCAGGTTTTTTGTTTCTGCCATTTCCAGGGTGAGCCTCAAGTACCAAGGCCAGTCCTCTGAGGCTGGAGTCATTTCCCATTCAAGCTGGGGGCTGATGGTACTTGGTGAGGAGCTATCACAGGTCCTGCCTGGGGACCTTGCCTCGTCTCACTGCTGCCCCGAGGCTCCTGCCCTAAGTAGTGCCAGAGAAGCTCATGGCTCACATCCCCGTGTCAGATGAGGGACCACCATCAACTGTCTACCTCGATTATTCCAAGGCTGACTTACCCAGTTTGGGACTCATTCTGGGCCCTTGCTTCCTTCCCCTCCCCCTCCTCTACTCCTGTCTGGCTGATAGCACGTCTGCCAGGGGGCTCAGGCAAGTCAGCCAAAGGGAGGGAAAATCAAGAGAAGCCCATTCTGCCGCTTTTCCTCCAGGAATAGGAGAAAATTTGAATGGGGAGGGAGGCTTTATAATTTGTAAGGCCCAGTGCAAAATGAAAATTCAGGGACCTTTATTTTAAAAATTGTTGAGGAACTTCCCTTGTGGTCCAGTGGTTAAGAATCTGCCTTCCAATGCAGGGGACGCGGTTCAATCCCTGGTTGGGGAGCTAAGATCCCACGTGCTGCAGAGCAGCTAAGCCTGCGTACTCTAGAGCCCATGCGCCACAACTCAAGAGAAGCCTGCGCGCCTCAACTAAGCCCCAATGCAGCCAAATACACAAATAAAATCTAAAAATAAATATGTATTTTTAATTGTTGAGAATTTCAAGATGGCGCTAGAAGAGCTTTAAAGCAAGCACAGGCCCTTCTAAGCACAGGGCCCTTGGGACAGCACAGGTCTGGACCCTGAAGCTGGTGATGCAGTGCAGGTGGTAGGAAGGTTGATATACAAGAAACTCTAGATATCCAAACCCCATCCTGAGTTAAGGGATCCCAAGTTCTAGGAACAGTGCCTAAAACTGGGTGGATTCATCTGTCTGTGTTCTGAGCCCAGACTTTCATCCCCCAAAATGGTGAGAGAACACAGCTTTGGGGAGGAGCTGGTGAGCTGAGATTGGAATAAACTGAGCACGAGGGGACGGCAGGACATCCCAGTGGAGAAGTCAGCTATGAGAAACAGGGGCTCCTGGAGTCACCAAGCAGCCCCACTGCCCATCCTCCTGGCACAGCAAGTACAGCAGAGATAATCTCCCCCATTCTCAACTGAATAAAATTCCAAAGGGACACCAATGCACCCAGTTTCTGGCACATGCCCACCCCTGAGCCACTCACTGCGGCCAGAAGACCAGGTACTCTGATTGGTCGGGTCTGGGTCATGTGCTCCACCCATGTGGCCAGGAGAAGGTGAGGCAGCTTGATTGACAGCTCCACCAGAAACCTCAGGGAATAGGGGATGGTTCCCAAAGGTAAAGTGTATGCTGCCACCAGAAGAGCAGTGGAAAAGTGTGTTGGATGCACAAAAAATAAAGCAAAGTGAGCCACAGCAACTCAAGCTACAAAAAAGGAAACTTAATTGCATGAAAAATTGAGAATCCTAGAGTAGAGCTAGCTTCAGAGAGTCCAGAAATCCACATGTATCACCAGATTTCCTATCTATTTGGCTAACTACTGATCCATCCTTCCATCCATCCACCCATTCACCTACCTGTCCATCTGTCTTTCTCACGGTCCTGCTTCTATCTATGTATTGTTAAGGCACAAGTCTCTAAAGCCAAACTATTGAGGTACAAGTCCAGATTTCATAACATAGCTATGTGGCCTTATGGCAATTTACTTAAACTCTGTGCTTCAATTTCTCCATCTGGAAAATGGGGATAATAAACTATCTCAAAAGACTGATGTGAGGATTAACTGAGTTATTCTTGTAAAGCGCTCAGAACAGCACCTGGCACCTAGAAGTTGCTCCATAAATGTCAGCTCTCACTATTATTACTGTAGATGGGCTCTTCGCATGTGGCTGGGGTGGGTGGGGTGGGAGAGGAGTGGCGAACAGCCATAGACAGCTCCAGTGCTATGCTTTTTCCATCTGAATAAGCCTAAAGGACAGAGCATCACGCTTCCCAGCATCCACATGTAAAACCCCGGGAAAAGACACTCTGGTGCCCTGGCCTGGGTCACGTGCCCATGTCTGGGTCACTCACTCTGGCCAGGGGTCGGATACTAGGATGGTCCAAGCAGGTATCATGTATCCACAACTGTGCCTAGGAGTAGGGTATGTGATTGGCAGTCTACCTAGAATCCAAACAAGGGGCTGGCTGTTACCAGGAGGCAGGGAGAAAGAATGCTGGGCTGACTAAAGGCACGGATGTTCTCCACACTGGTAAACCTTCTGGGGGGACTTCAGCACCTCTTATAAAGTTTGTGCCTCGAGTTATACATGACTATCATCTTTTTGGTCAGACAGAAAACTCACAAATAGCTACAGGGTGGACCGTGATGGGCCATTAGTTCAGGCCCACCCTCCAGGTTCCAGAGCCTTCTGTGTCCCCTGCACAGCTTGCAAGATCCCCAGCTCCTGACACCACACTTGGCACACGGTGGGCCCTTCTTGCCGACTCTGCTGCCGGCGCACACTCACCATGTTTCCTTCCATGTCCCAGAGCTGTTATGAGCTTGTCTTCATCTGGGATTGTTTCTTCAGAGGGGATTCTTTGTTGTCTTGTTTGTGGAACCAATTTTAGGTGAGCTCTCGGATCACTCACAAGAGACTTCCCTGGTGGTCCAGTGGTTAAGACTCTGCGCTTCCACTGTAGGCGGCACAGGTTTGATCCCTGGTCGAGGAACTAAGATCCCACATGCCGAGTGGCATGGCCAAAAAAAGGATAACTTTTTCCCCCACTCAGAACTTTGGACGTGAAAAAAAAACCAACAACAACTCTTGGCCTCTGGGTCCTCCATTCACAGAGGGTGTTGTTGCCATTGGAGGGTCTTGATGCAGGGGGTCTGAGATCCAGGCCCCCTGCCCTTAAATAGGTGTTAAAACCAAGTGCTAAGACCTAATTCCAGTGAGACTTCACCCTGGAAGCTCCAGCTGCCGTGACAGATGGCCCCATTTCCTCTGGCTTCTCGTTTCCTCTGTGTTTCTAATGCTGGGATTTCCCCTTTCTTTCGCCTATGACTTTTTAATTGATTTAGTTATCCAGATTGTATAGGCACTTGTATCCAGATCCGTCCCATATGAGCTTGGTCCACCATGTTGCCAAAACCAGGAGTCCATCACAGATACTCAGTAGGACAATTGTCAAATTTCTGAACAATGGAGAAATGCACCATCGACCTGTCATCTCAGAGGAAGTGAAGAGCCACAGGTAGGTTGCCTACCAGCCTTATTGTTCTCCAACTATTTGAAAGATAATGTGGAAAATAATACAGGTGCCACCCATCTTTTCCTTCCCCATTTGGCTTAGTGAGTCGGCCCTCATCAACTAAGAGAGAAGAGCAGCCCAATATCACTGTCATTGGGAACAATACAGATTGCCATTCCAGACAGCGATTACTCATTATGCACCAGACTGCAGTAACGCTTACATGCATTATCTCATCGGATGTTCACTGTAATTCTGTAGGGTAGCAACAGTATTATCGGTCTCGCTTGACAAACGCTAACCTGTGTGATCCAGAGAAGTAAACTCACAGCGTATACACAGGTGTGCTGGGATTGAACTCAGGTCATTCAGACTTCAAGGTCTGCCTGTTTTCAGTAAAGAAATATGAAAGCAATATGGCACAGTGGGTAGAAAATGCTGGATCTCTTTTGATTTAAATTTCCTTGGTGTTCCCAGCTGCCATGTTGTAAGCACACAGCACTCCGGTTAATTTTCCTCCGTCCTTCCCCACCCCACCTCCACCTCCTCCTTCTAGCACAGACCTGCATTAACGATTTGGATGCTTTTCCTGGCTCACCCTCATGCCTACCTCACCCCCACTTACCAGCTTCTTTTCCCTGCCCGGGACTCAAGCTACTGAAGCTCACGACCTCCTGTGCTCTGGTTCAGGAGTCACATGCCTCATCACTAGAAAGGTCACAGGGCGATGAACATCAGAAATGCCTTCTCATTTCTCCTAGCCTCCCACCCCTCCCCCAAGCCCAGGTCTAGCACAAGAGCAAACCCTGGGTTCTCTGTCTGCACTAGAAGGTAAACTGGGTCTTGTGCCCCCCCCCCCGCCAAGTTCACACATGAGGGGGCCTCTTCCTCTTGGCACAAACACAGAACTAGGTTTGCCTTCCTGAGACCACAGCCCCAGAGAGAGGCCAGTGTCAGAATCAGATTCCACTCCCTGCCAGCAGTAGTATAAAGCCAGCAGTCTAGAGCCCGATCAGATCGAGGGAGTAAATGTCCAAGAAATTTTGGGGAATTGAATGAAAGAGGGGAGAGGATACCCAAAAGAGTCTTCATGCTAACACATGAGGAACCATCTGTGTGCACATCCTTCTGCTGGCCTCTGTCATCCCTGCCCCCACTCAGAGTTGCCCAGTCTTCTCTTTTCCTATAACTTTCTCCTTTCCTAGATTTGTTTTCCCCTCCAAAGCGTCATCCCTCTCCTATTTGATGTCCCAGATCTGAATCTAAAGGAAAGATGTGCAGACATTTCTTCTCTACCTTACCCTCAGCATCACCATTCCACACTGCCCCACTCTCTGCCCCCGCCAACACACGTACACTTAACAATTGACAAAGGTAGACATCTTTGTTTGTCATCTAGTGGAAACCAATGGCATTTGAAAAGGTTATTGCTTTTACAGTAAACTGTGTAACCCAGGGACACTCACCTTGTGAGCTTCTTTATTCATGACTCCTCACTCTTCTTCCCAGGATTGATGGGTGACAGGTCCTCGTTCAGAGCCTTTCTTATATATATTTACAGTAGTTTCCAAAGTACATCCTTAATCAAAGGGGCCATGACTCGTTGACACATCTTTGGAATATTACTGAGTAACTCATTAAAATGTTAATAGCTTCTGTCCGGATATATTGATCGTGATGTCAACCATTCTTGGAATAATAAATAAAGTTGAGTCTTTAAATTTTATCTTTCAACCATGCTGAGTGATAAGTGAGCCAAGGAGTGTCTAAGGGGAAATAAGTTACCTTGGAGGCCTCCAGGTGAACTCAGATCAAATAAAGAGGGATCTTCATGCTCTGTGACGAAAAACGTCATAGCAGACAGAGTCAAGTTCAAACCCAAATACAGGGTAGGGGAAAATACCCCAAATCCATGGACCATTGTTTTTTTCCCATGTTTCTAAGTAAATCAATTAACAAAGATGATTTTTTTTTTCTAGCTGTGTCTTTTGACTCAACATCACTGTTTATTTCAAGGTAACTGTTTCTACATGAGTCTCTCCCTTTTTAAAAAATATTTCTTTATTTCTTTATTTATATGGTTGCACTGGGTCTTAGTTGCAGCAGGTGGGCTCCTTAGTTATGGCTCACAGGCTCCTTAGCTGCAGCATGCTTGTGGGATCTATTTCCCTGACCGGGTGTTGAACCTGGGCCCCCTGCATTGGGAGCACAGATTCTTAACCACTGTGCCACCAGGGAAGTCCCAACAAGGATGATTTGGGATCAACAACCTGAAAAATATCTCCTGGCTTCCCCAAGTGTTCTTAGCGATGGAGGCTTCAGCGACTACAGCTTGAGAGGAACCAGCATTCCAAGAGCCATTTTCAGCTTCCCAAGACTAAAGTCCAGGGTGGGGATGCCCTGGTGCTCTGGCCACCTGCCCATTGTTCTCTGGCTGTTGCCACACTAACCTTTCTACCTTTTTGATCCTTGAACACCCCATGTTTATACCACATCGGCCTTTTGCCCTTGCTCTTCCTTCTGCCTGGGAAGGCTCTTCTGGCCTTGATGTCCACGAGGCTGTGGGAGGCTGGATCCTTCCTGCCAGTCAGCTCTCAATCCTCCTGTCACTCCTGGAGATCCTTCCTGGACTTTCTATCCTCACACTGTCCCCCTCACCCCCCGTTGATATCCTCCCTAACATGAATCTGCTCGATTTTAAATGCCACGTCCCTCTCTGAAGTCATCCTTGTTCCTTGTCAACTTGATTTTGTTATGTCTCCTCCCAGGATGATGGGCAGGGACCATGTCTCTCTTATCCCTCACTGCAGCCACAGCATTTGGTCTGTGCCAGGTACATAGTGAGCACTCAGTAAATATAAGCTGAATAAATGATAAGGCCCTTAAAACAAGGAAGGGGACTTCCCTGGTGGTCCAGTGGTTAACATTCTGTGCTTCCACTTCTAGGGGCACGGGTTCAATCCCTGGTCAGGGAACTAAGACCCCTCATGCCACAGGGCATGGCCGAAAAACAAAAACAAACTAAGGGAAAAAAAAGCAAGGAAGGGATCCTGGGATGCCCAGAGGGCATTAAGCTGAAAGGGGCTCTACTAAGAAAAGCAGGAGAGAGGCTGGAAAGGGACCGTGGTGGAAAAATCTGCAGGAAATCTTTCCTACTCAGAGGATGGGGAAGAGGAAGGGATTTGGTTGGGATGAACATCAAAAACTCCAATTACTACTTGGAACTCAATTCGAGAGGGAAAATCCTTCACATGGCTCCGTGACTCAAGGCCTGAGCGCCATGATTTAAGGACCCGCTTGAGCCTTAAGTCAATGTTTCCAGAACAAACACCCACAACCAGAAGTGGCCAGGGCCGCTGACACATCACACCACTCTCTCCAGCTGGGCAAGGCCTGTTAGGGACACTGTTATCATTGCTGACGATCCGCCATCCCAGTCCTGGCTGCCCTGATACCCCATCAATGGGCCCATTCAGATGGAGCCCCGTTTTGCATATTATTCTTAATAAACATTCACCGTACAAGCCATAATGGCCCCTTCAAGGCTGCTGCTTTCAATGCATGTTAACAACAGAGTGCCTTTGTGTACTTACATGTAAAAATACACTGGCCATCCTGTTGATATGCAGCATATATATTTATAAATATTTATCACCGAGTCATGGCTGACATTTTCAAAATGCTGCATTTGAACTAGACCTCCTTTTTTTTTTCCTGTCTCCCAAGCTGAGAGGCCAGACGAGGTTAATTAATCCAATTTTGCCTAATAATGTGCGTCGTAATGATCTCCATGCCCTGGTTCTTATTTGTTGAGGGGGAGGGGGCTCCGAGGAAAGGGCTCTGTGACTCCGAAAGGAGGGGTGTCCCCCCGACTCCAGGCTTGATCTCGAGCCAGCCTGGGGCACTGGAGACGTGCCCACAGCACCTTCTGGGGAAGCAAGAAAGAGAAGAGGCAAGTCGAAAATAAAATCCAGGGCTCTGGACCTAGGTTATCCCCAGGGCAAGGGATAAAGTGGAGTAATGAGTCCCTCTCCCGATCCTGTCCCCCTCTCCTGCCTAAGGCCCTGGGAGATTCCAATGACTCAGAAACGACCTTCCAGATGCACTCGGGTGGACTGGAGTTCCTTGCTCTTGGTGATGTGGTTGATAGGAGAACACATGTGCCCCTGTCTAGGACAAAACAAGTATCGGATCTGATAAGGACTGGCCAACAGAAATACCTGTTTTAAAAAAGGGGTGGGTGGGCTGCGGGATGGAGCACGTGGTGCAAATGCTTTGACCTCCTGCATCAGGTTGGTTCACAAACCACCATGCACTGAAGACCCCGCTGCAAACCTGGTGTCTCTCGATTATCCCCCCCCAGAGGGCCTCCTGTTCTGTGCACTTTGATCCCTGTTCAGACATTTCTTCTCAATTCTTTTTGTGTGTCTTTAACATCTTTTTTTAATTTTTTTATGTATTTGTTTATTTATTTTTGGCTGCGCTGGGTCTTCATTGCTGCGCGCCGGCTTTCTCTAGTTGTGACAATGGGGGGCTACTCTTAGTGGCTCCACACCACCAGGGAAGTCCCCGGATTTGCCTTCTCACTCTTGAAGCTGAGAGGCCTCTAAAGCAGGACAATATTTTGAAAGGAGGTCTTCAAAGCATATCTAAACTCCCTGAACCCCCGGTCATCTATACTCAACACCAGTTTGGGGATCAGCTTTGCCTGGCTGTTGCGGGTGCCTCTCTCTCCCCTGCAATGGCTCTTGGTGTCTTAGGAACCCTGTTTGCCTGCCCCTGCAGTCCATCCCCATGTGGCCTCCCAGGTCACAAAACAGACCTCACAGACAACAGCTCCAAGTCCATTCTGCATCATCACCTCCAGGTTTGTCCCTGTCCAGCTCTGTGGGGCCAGCAAGCTTCCCCACTCCACACCGCCCTCCACCCCATACTCACCTCCAACAAGCAAACCTGAACTACCAAATCCCAACTCAACAGTCCCATTTAATGCTGATTAAACAAAACCTAAGAAGAATAGTGATCTGTTTTTTAAAAAAAAGTCAAGGGCCGGTCAGCACCAATTTAGACGTTAAACCTTCTGTTCTTTGGATCACCTGTGTGCCACGGAGACTTACTGCTCGTGGTGCTTGAGTCACAGATGCCTTACTCAACACACCCTCCCAAATGGCTTGACTGCCCACTGGGCATTCACTGCACCCCTGTTCTCTTCCTTATACTGTACAGCCAGTAAAACAGCAATGGACTTGGAAGTTAGAAACCTGGAAAAAACATCCTAGCTTTGCTCCCTGAAAGCTGCATGACTGTGACCTTAGGCACGTTATCTAACCTGTGTGAAGTAGAGGGTATAAACTTATTCCACAGGACCACAGCGGGTTCTGAATAAGAGAATTTAAGAAAGCACTCAGCATGTGGCCAGGCCACAGTAAGTTTTCAGCAAATCTCTGTTGAATCAGTGACTGAGGAAGCGGCATGGAGAAACGCCTTTATTTCTGTTACTTAAAATCAAGTTCAATAACACCTTGAGAGCTCTAGCAGCTAAGCCTTCAAACTCATAAAGCTAATAAGCGTTTATAAACTTGTGAATGTTGCCAACATTTTTTAAACAAGGTCCCTCCTCACCTGGACCCCATGAATCTTTACTTGTGACCTTGGGTGTATATCTTACGCCCTGGTGGAATCCCCCGATTACATGTGTAATTATGCCCCTGGTGTGATTTGCCCTTGAGGGCCCTGAGCTGTGGAGGCATTAATAACTATTAATCAACATGTGGGGTTTCCCTGGTGACACAGTGGTTAACAATCCGTCTGCCAATGCAGGGGACACGGGTTTGATCCCTGTTCGGGAAGATCCCACATGCCACAGAACAACTAAGCCCGTGCACCACAACGACTGAGCCTGAGCTTTAAAGCCCACATGCCACAACTACTGAAGCCTGTGCACCTAAAGCCCATGCTCCACAAGAAGAGAATCCACTGCAATGATAAACCTGAGCACTGCAACAAAGAGTAGCCCCTGCCTGCCACAACTAGAGAAAACCCGTGCAACGAAGACCCAACTCAGCCAAAACAAATAAATAAATAAAAACAACATGTGGATGGGCTTGTGTATTAGACACACCTGAAGTTCCCCTTGGGCTCTCTCAGCTCACCTTCCTACCGGGCCCCCAGCTGCTCGCTTGGCCTCAGGGACAGACCAGCTTCCTTGGGCCATGAGGTTCTACTGCTTGAGGCCAACCAGCTCTAGGCCCAGAGTCTCTGGCTCCTCCCAACCTTTATGAACTCAGCAAAAAAGGATAAAATTCACACCACAGGGCCTGGGGTCTGACTTCCGTCTGGCGGGAAGGAGCTGGATGTGGCAATTGATTGTACAGGGGAGTTAACTTCCCAAGGGGTGGACATGGGCCGAGGGGAAGCAGGAGATTGGAAGAAGCCAGAGAGATGATGGATGTTGTCTCTGTCTCTCCCTCCAGTGGACTGCTCTTAGACACAGTGACATCCCACGGAGCTGAAAAGCACATCTGCTAACCAACTAGTTCTGTCTTCATAGTTCGATGCCTTGCTTCCCACCCTCCTTGCCTCCCCCTTCCCTCACTCGCTGCCCTGAGTTTGCACCTCCCAAATAAAGCATTCGTACTGAATCTTTGCTTTAGGCTCGGTTTTCTGGGGAACCTGGACCAAGACAGGTTATTTTAAAGAGGCACAAGTTGAAGAACAGGGGAAAAGTCTCCTGAATTGAGACTGTGGAAGACACAGAGGCCGAGATTGCTCATTAGTCCACTCAGTTGATTTTATTAAACTGGATAACATGGTGCTATGGACTGAATGCCTGTGTTCTCCCGCCCCAAAATTCATATGCTGGAAGTCTAATCCCCAGTGTGACGGTATTGGAAGCAGGACCTCAGGGAGGTAATTAGGTCATGAGGGTAGAGGCCGCATGAATAGGGTTAGTGCCCTTTTAAGAAGAGTTACAAGAGCACTTGCTTTCTCTCTCTTTTTGGCACATGAGGACACAGCAAGAAGGCAGCTGCCTACACTCCAGGAAATGGGCTCTCACCAGGAACCCAACTGGCCAGCACGTCTGGCCTTCAGAACTGTGAGAAGTAAGTTTCTGTTGTTTCAGCCACTCAGTTTCTGGCATTTTGTTATAACAGCCCAAACTGATGAAGATACATGGTCACGCCAGCTACCCCTTGGAGTCCAGGCCCTCAGAAAAGCAGGGGCACCAGGCTGTGGTGCTCGCCTCGCTGGGCTCTGTGCAGCAATAGTCCAGCAGAATAGTCCAGAAAGCCCTGCTCCCGGCCCCTTTGGGGCTGAATCTTTAGCTGCTCAAACTCAGCCAAGAAACCCAGTCAAGGGCAAAGCCTCAGAACATTTTCTTTTCTTTGCCTTGTACTACTTTAAAATAATTAATACAGACGTGGTCACATAGAAAAGAGTTTTGTTCTCATGTAATGATGAAAATATGGTCAGATGAAGGTAGGTAAGTCAGATGGACAGGCAGAAGGCCTGCTCTTGGGGCACACCTGCTCGCTTTCTCTCCCTCTCTCTCTCTCTCTCTCTCTCTCTCTCAAGTAGGCTGATCCACAACAGGGATTTCATCTTATTTTTGTTCCTGGAAGAATTCATGAGGGCACAAGCCCAGCTGTGCTCCTTCTTGGCCAGGTACCACTCACCATCCCATAAAAAGAGGGAAGAGCTTGGCTCCTTTTGAAAGATCCCAACTAAGGGAATTCCATGGTGGTCCAAGGGGGGAAAAAAAAGAAAAAAAGAAAAAGAAAGTAAAAGATCCCAACTGAGGGCTCTCATAAGTAAATTATCAATTAAATCCAGAAGCCAATAAATCATTCTTTTAATAACAAAAACAGTAACACATACTTTAGGTGTAACATCACGCCATTTTCAAAATTCTTTTCCAGGTATAGTACAGTTTGATTGTAACTGCAAAAGCCGCAGTTCTCTGTAGCAGCCTTGTATTGAGTCAAACCACATGACCAGTTTTGTATATTAGTCAAAAAGGGTTGAATATCAGTTTCATACAGTTCAATGTATTTGACAGCCAACGTCCGAATTCTGGAAGAGAAAGCAACATACGCAAGCAAGAGGCCTTGAGAAGGTAAGTGCTAGAAGAAAAGATACTGAAAGAGAGGAAAAGGAAGAGAAATGAGCATTAAATTAAACGGTACCGACAATGACCTCTTTTCTTAGTAACAAGAGTTCAGTGTGGTTTTGAGGTTTGAAATTTGATCTGTATTCCGTCAACCTAGGAATCTTATTCCTACAATTAACACATTTGAAAGTGGGTATTTAACAAGTACTCGATGACTGCTGAATGGACACAGAGGTCAACATGGGGAAGAGAACTACCAGCACCCCAAAATGAAAGGACTGAGAGTGAAACCATGGCTTGTTTGTCTAAGCAATCGTGGAGCTTAAGCGATCATGGTTTCTAACGTGGAATAATTTGTCAGGTGACCTTGAATTTGACTGTTAACCCTCTTTTTGGTACAATGAGAAAGGCGGATAATACTTATTCCATACAGGGCAGGGCTGAAGGGGGTAAACATGATTGATCACTGCGAGCTTGGGGAAGGAAGACGGTATAATAAATACTAATTATAATAACCATTCCTGGCTTCTAAGAAAAACGCCTTTTAAAAAAAGGAAGGAAGGAAAGAAAAATTCCACCCAAAGAGGGTCTCAAGGGGTTGTCATAGGGTGTCATGGCCTTATGCTCTTTTGAATAAATCCAAAAGGAAAAGCCTTGGTTACCATTCACGGCAGCCAGAGCAGACAGAAAATAGTCTTTAAAAAAAATTCTTCTTATATAGATTAATTTCATGTTTCACTTGTCAAATTATCACAATTTTAGATTAGTATATCAGAGCCAAAATTTGCTCATAAGCACACACCTGCATTTTCATAAATGCTAAGTAAAAACATTTAAAATGTAAAGGTCATAAATTAGCCTGCTACAATAACACAGCTATACATAGTGGCGGGTATTTCATCAGCATCCCTGGGTCCCTCCTAGATGGCTGTATCCTTGAGTGAATGTCTTCATGGGGGACCTGGCTTCCAATTCTAGGTCCTACAACATTCTACAGTGCAATCTCGAAACAGACAGGAACAATGCCTGTATTTTCAAGATGGATTTTCCAGCCCTTTCGTCTTTCCCCTCTCAGTTCTCTGTTTCCTCCCTGTGTCTCCCCAACACGCACATGGTTTACAGTGTTTCCAGCCCAAACAGAATACGCTCCACAGGGAAGGGGGCTGATTGGTTTAGTTTGCGGGCAGCCCCGTAAGGGGTGGTAGTTGACACTTTAACATATGACAGGTTGCATTCCTTCATCTTGCAGCCGTAATTGAATACACATGAACCCCTCCCCGCACTGGTGACCCCGGAGTGTGCCACACACCTGGAAGTACTGACGTTCAATTAATGTGTCACCGCCACTAATAGCGGCTACCAATGAGAACCACCAGCAGCCGGGGAACAAAGCCGGGAGCAGCGCGGGCTAAACCCCAGGAGCGCGGCTCCCCCAGCAGAGCTGCCCTGCACCAGCTCTTAAAGTCTAGTTTTCCCAGGAAAACGATTTGCTTTTAATTACTCCAATTAATTTTGCCTAATGGCTTTGCTCATCGCTCACTCAAAGAGTTATTTTTGTGCTAAAATACCCAGTCAACTGAAAATAAATGACAGTGGCCCAAGTAAATTTCCGTGATGACACTTTTTAATAAAGAAACAGAGGAGAAATTGAACACGATCTGAAAGGCGGGACTCAAGCTGAGGAAATGCAGAATTAGTGTGATGGATTCCACCCCGTCGTTCTTCGGTTCATTCCCTGAGTGTGTTCGCGCGGTGCTTACGACGGCCCAGGGACCCTGCAGGGATTGGTGCAAAGGGGTCCCTGCCTTCCCGGAGCCCACGACTCGGAGTGAGTCAGAACAGTCATGTGGGACCTGGGCCAGGAGGCAGAGGAGGCGGGAGGGAAGCCTTGGCGGCGGCCGCCCCCTCCCCGCCTCCCCACCCCAGCCCCTCTTCCCCCGGCTGCAGACTCGCAAGCCGCCTCTCAGCTCAAGGAGTTCACCAGGGAGGGCGGAAGGGAGAGCAGATCTTTTGGGGCAGAGACCCGGCTGCGCAGACGCGGGGAAGCCAGAGAGAAAGTCAAGGAGCCTGGGGTGGGTGAGAAAGAAGGGGGCCAAGCTGGGGGTGGGGGGGCTTTGGAGGAAGAACTTGAAAGGGAGGACCCAGCAGAGAACTGCCACCTCCCGGGAGTTTGGGCTTCGGTGTCAGAGTCTAGTTATACTTTTCCCAGAGCCAATAGCCTTTCTCTTCCTGAAATATATACACACACACACACACACACACACACACACGCAGAGTGGGGGGAGCACACGCATATTAGAATTCAGAAAACGAGCACGACTACAAGTTTTGGTATATTGTTGGAGGAAAGGAAGGAAAAGTAGATTGCATTTTATATTTGATAAATTTCATTTAATATACATCAATTAACCTAATTTAATTGTTAGTTAATTGCAGCGATTTCAGAAAGAGTGGAAATAACACCAAAGCTGGAGGGCAACCCTGTTCCCGGGTTGGTGCTGACTTGTTCTCCCGTCACGCCCCTGGCAGCTGTCACTGACCACGCCTAGTCCTCATTGGCTCTGACCACGCCCAGTCCTCGTGGGCCCTGGCCACGCCCCTGCCTCGTTCTTTCCCACCAAGTAAGCAGCTCTGTCATTTGGCTGACTAGCTGAGGCCTGCAGCGATTGCTTTTGTTCTCCCGGCCTTGGGATCCGCTGTGTGACCTGGGTAAGTGTGCATCTTAGCACTTTGTTGGCCTCCAGGAGAACAGGCCTCCAAGGACCCCCACTGCTCCCTCACTGACCCACTCCTGGCCCTTAAGCCCCCTGAGGAAGAAGGCCTCCTCCATCGAGGAGCCAGCCTGAGTTTTCCTAGACATGGAGGTATTGTAGGTGGCTTCTGGGTAAACCTCAGGGTTGGAACACACACATGACTATCTCTGCACTCTCTTCACATCCCACTAAGGAGGCAGGAAAACCAAGGAATGTCTCCCAAGGACAAAAAGGTCAGGAGAAGAAGCATCAGAAGAGAAGAAAACTTTTGTTTTCTTTGAGGTGCAAACTGAATGGACAAATGGTATCTGACTTAGTAGGAGGTAGAAAGATACACCCTACCTGCTGGAGGGAGGTGGCTGGAGGGCTGTCATAAGAAACAAAACGATCCCTGTGTAACAACCTAAATGGGAAGATAATTTGAAAAAGAATAGTTACATGTATAACTGAATCACTTCCCCGTACACCCGAAACTAATACAACATTGTTAATCAACTATACTCCAGTACAGAATAAAAAGTTTAAAAAGAAAAAGAAAGAGAATGATCCGTACAGAGCTGCAGGAAAGCTTCAAAATCGGAGGCGGCAGCTTTTTCTGAAGGTGAGGCTACCATGTCTCGCTGAAAACCCGAGGACTGGTTGAAAGATTGTGCGGGAGTGGTGGGACCTGCAGGTCCCCTTCTCCCATGCACGTTTGTGGTTCTGCACCCACATGGCTGATGAGCTACGCACCCTCTCTCTGAATGTCTGCTCCCTGCCCACTCCTTCAGGATACTAGAAGTTTCCTCTCTGGTTCTTTGGACCAGAGAGACTCAGAGCACCAGACCCAGCTGAGGGCTAGGCAAGTGGGAAGCACGCTCACTGAACAGAAGGGTGACCCCAGCCCACCTAACGACCTTGCCAAGTGCGGTGTAACCTTGGAGGAGAAGTCATTCCTAAACCCACAGTGTGGAATTCACTGTTTGGTCCTTTTAAAACTGCTGAGCGGACTGCTCTTCTTACTGGATCCTCATGTGTTACCAAGCACGAGAACTTTCTAGCCTCTGGGGGTGGGAGGGCGTTTGTGTAGGGGCTTTCAGGAGAGAGGAACACGGGAAGAGTGAGGAGAGTGGAGGACTCAGCAGAGAACTACCTCTCCCAGTCTTCTGAGCTGGTTTGTGTCCCAGTAGAGAGGCATGTTGAGACTGTGAGACTCTGAGCCTGGGCAATGTGCCTTCAGGGCTCCATTATGTTATTATCTGAAGCATTTGATGCCATCATTGGGGAGGTATTACACCTCCTCACCCCACTGACATTGAGCGTGGCCAGTGAAATGTGAGTGATGGCTGATGCTTCTGAGCTGAAGCTTTACGAGCCGTTGCTTTGTGAGGTCATTTGCTCCTCCCCTTCTGCTACAGAACCAGCTTGTCCTGGAGGGAAGCCGAGCCCTGGATCTTCAGCTTGGGTCCCAGGATGAGGATGACCTGGGGCAGAGTGAACATGGTATGCACAAGAAGTAAACCTTTATTGTTGGAAGCATCTACCATTTTAGGGGTTGTCTGTTACCATGACATACCAGTAGCAGAAGCTGGCGGCTACAGCCCCAGTGTCACTTGGCAGAAGAGGCATCTTCTGTCTCCGGCCGGAAATGAGTACCCTCACTGGCTCCCTGGAGACAGCGGTCTGAGCCACCCTTGAAGATGGCATCCTTGGCCCAGACACGGCACCTTCGCAGAGGGTGCCAGCAGGGGCGGTGGGAGGAAGCGCCTCCCTCTGGTGGACCGTGGGCTGCAGAAGGCACGAGGAGGCCGGGCTGGGGGGACACAGCATGGCATCTCCTTTGGGGAAGCCCAGCCATACCCCAGGACTCTGCACAGCATGGGGGCCCTGTGTAGGAAGGTGGGCGCCATGAATGACCTGGTAGAAACTGGGTCTCTGATTGTGCCAGTTTTTAAGCTTTTCCTCTAAGCTCTACACCTCCCTTTATGCTGTGCTTTTTGATGCTGGGACAGGGCTCTGTGGATTCCATTGCTTCCTCATCAAGGGGCTCTACCAGGCTCTGCCTGTGGGCGACTGCAATGCTCCTAGAAGGACTGGGGACCCACTCCTTCCTGCTAGCTGTTCCTGCACCAGCACAGGCCCTTCACTCCCGCTGAAGCAGTTGGTTCCTGCCTCTTCCTGCTCCCAGGGCCAGCCCTCGTTGTATCCACTCCCGGGGGCAGCACCAGAAGACAAGGAGACCCTCCTCAGGGCTCTGAGCCTTTAATCCATGGTCCTTCCTCCAGCTTCTATTCTGATAACCCTCCCTGTCCTGTTTTCCTGACTGGGTTCTGCTTGGTACAGTAACGCTGATCCCACCTGTGGAATCACTGGGGGAGGTAACAGATAACCTGGGAAGCAAGGATAACCACCCGGAAGGAGAGTCTTTGGTCTCTATGAGCCAGAGGACTGACTCAACATATAGTGGCTGGACACTCGCTATATCCCCTGGTTGTACTGGGTGCTGTGTGAGACACAGGCTGTCTAAACTGTGGTCCTGCAGCCAAAGAGTGCAGCTGGGAAGAAGGGCTCTCTAGGGCCACACACAGATTCAGGGAAGGGACAGGTCATGAAGGCCAGAATAGTCAGAAGATCACCAAGGCTTTTCATCAGCAACTCCTGCTTAAACCAGCAACTCCAGGCAGCTTTGGGGTAGACAGAGATGCCAAGTGTAATCTACTTAGTTTCCTGGTGGGGAGATAGAGCTTACAGGGAGTTTATCCCTTTTCCAAGATCACAGAGCAGATTACAGGTGGCCAGGGATTATGTCATATCTCCAGGAATGGCCAAATTTTTTTTTTGCACAGAGCTACCAGAATGGCTAAGATTTAAAGAACTGACAATATCGAGTGTTGCCAAAGATTAGAGCAACTAGAACTCTCACATGGCTCTTGGGAGATGTAAATTTTTTTCAGTTAATTAATTAATTTTTTATTTTTGGCTGTGTTGGGGCTTCATTGCTGTGTGCGGGCTTTCTCTAGTTGTGGTAAGCAGGGGCTACTCTTTGTTGTAGTGCACAGGCTACTCAGTGTAGTGGCTTCTCTTGTGGTGGAGCACGGGCTCCAAGCGAATGAGCTTCAGGAATTGTGGCACACGGGCTCAGTAGTTATGGTGCATAGGCTTAGTTGTTCCGTGGCATGTGGGATCTTCCCAGACCAGGGCTTGAACCTGTGCCCCCATATTGGCAGGCGAATTCTTAAGCACTGTGCCACCAGGGAATCCTGGGAGATGTAAATTGTTACAACCATGTTGGAAAATGTGTGACAGTATCTACCCAAGCTAAACCTGCAAGGTCTATTCCCGGCAATTCCACTTCCGGACATACACCCAGGGGAAGTACATGCTTGGGTGCAGCAACATACGTGCACAAGAAGGTTCCCAGCAGCTTTACTCACAATAGCCTGGGGCAGGAAACAACCCAAATGTCCACTAAGAGTTGAAATGAATTTTTCAATTGTCTCATATTCATACAATGGAATATAACAGTAGTAAAAAATAGCAAACCATTCCTACAGGCAAAAAGATTTCACAGACATAATGTTGAACAAGAGAAGCCACACCCCAAAGAGTACATACTGTGGGATTCTATTTGTGCGGCGTTAAAAAACTTCAGTGGATCTACAGCGAGAAGAGTAGTTACTTTGCAGGATGGTATTGAAAGTGGGGTGGGTGAGCAAGCCTGCTGGGGAGTTAGAAACACTCTGTAGCTTGATCTGGGTGGTGTTTACAGAGGGATATACAAATAGAGATAGTTGTCGAGTTGTTTGCTTAATATCTGTGTACTTGACTGTACGTAATTTAAACCTCAATAAAAAGGGAGGGGAGATTGCTCAGACACTTCCTGTCTGGTTTGGGGTCTTCTGGAGGCAGATCCTGAGACAAGGATTGGAGGCATATGGTTTATTATTTTGGAGGTAAAGGAGCACTTGTGAGATAATAGAAAATATATATATTGGTCTCTGCCCCCCATTCCTGGCTCAGAGCTCCTGAAACCCTTGTAATTTCCTGGGTGATAGGAGTGTCTTTTGTTCTAATGAGGTGACTCTGGGCAGACTCTGGGTGGGGGCTGGTCACAGAAAGAACAGGCGATGGTTAGAAACTTGGGATTTTCAGCCGCACCCCCACCCCTGTCTCTTGAGAAGGGAGAAGAGCTGTAAATGGAGTTTAATGACTGGGAATGCCTATGTGATAAAGCCTCATAAAGATCCCCAAATCCCCCAAGTGCAGGGTTCAGAGACCTTCCAGGTTGGTGAACACTTGGAGGTACCGGCCGAGGGCGCGGAAACCCTCCACCCTTCCCGCTTACCCTCCTCTCTTCATTTGACTGTTCATCTATATCCTTTATCGTATCCGTTAACAAACTGCTAAATGTAAGTAAATGTTTCCCTGAGTTCTGTGAGCCCCTCCAGCAAGTCAGTCAAACCTGAGGAGGGGGGTCGTGGAAACCTCTGATTTGTAGCCAAATCAGATGGAAGGTGTAGGTAACCTGAGGACCTACCATTGGCAATTGGCCTCTGACGTAGCATGGGAGCAGTCCTGTGGGACTGAGCCCTTAGCCTGTGGAATCTGATGTTATCTCTGGGCAGACAGTGTTAGAATTAAGTTGTAGGATACCCAGCTGGCGTAGCAGAGAATTGCTTGATGGTGTGGAAGTTACCTCCCTCACACTTTGTAATTGGGTCTTAGAATTGTTTTAGCACTGGTAGGAAGTGAAGGAGTTACAAGGAAAGATAAAAGGTGAACTGTGGAACCAGCTCTCATAGTTGGTAACTGGGCTTAAATCCTCAAGGAAACTTGGGGAAACTTGCAGAACACACACCTCAGAATTATCCAACCTAAGGGGTGAGGGAGCTGGGGTATTTATACACCTATCCTGGAGACTCAGAAGTTGTGGGCAACCAGGGACAGGTGCAAATGTCCTGGCACTTCCAGCCTGAAGGCTGGTGGGGCCAGTGAGCCCTCAGGCATCTAAAGTGAGCCAGAACACACAGAGGGACACAGATGGGCATGGACAGTGTCTGTCACACACTCGTATGATGCAAGACACGCCAACAGTGCCCATTGGTTAAGAGAATTTACCGTGACAAAAAACGAATTCCGAATTCCCAAAGGGTCTTGAAATAAATGTGTATTTAATTCCATCATCATCTGCACACATTTAAAAGCCAGAGGTACTGATGTGTTTCATCATTCACGTAGATTTTCAGGGTCTCATGGAGGGTCTCTGGCCCCTGGGAGTCAGTGCATCAACCACTAGTGCTCTTTCTGTTATGAAATGAGTCAGCTGCCCCCCAGGCCAGAGCTGTTAGGGCCAGTGGCAGGGTGGGCATTTTGATGGCTTGATCACCTGAAGATAAAGTCATGTTTTGGTATTATCAAAGTCTGAATTAAATGGGTACCCAATATAATTAATGCTAGATTGAGGAAGAGGAAAAGTGCCCATTATATATGCACAGCACTGCTGACCACAGGTCCCGACGGAGTCTTCAGCCTGCGGGATTTCCTCTGGCCTCCCTTGGTCTCAGACCCAGCTACGAACCTGCCTGCAGTTGGGGCAGGGCTGCTCCGAAGGGCTGTGAAGCAGGCTTGTGCAGTGAGTATAGATCCCCACCAAGGGCGGGGCGCAGATTTTCCTCTTCCTATAACTTCAGTTAGCTCTCGAGCCCTCATTTCTGTGGGTGGCAGGATATATTAATCTTGCCAAGTCAAGATGAAGTCCAGGTTGTCGCCATTCAAAACGCAGTCACTTTGAAGTATCTCTTCAGATAATTCAGGGTTTTCAGGTCAATTCCATGCTGAAGTCTTAGGTGATTCCAGGAGCTTCTGCTTCTGTCTGCCCACTCTGGTCACACCTTTTCCTGGTGTTGGTGATGACCCAGCAACAATCCCACCCCTGTTCTGTCCGGGTCTGGTTTCCAATCCATCCAATCTGGTTTCCAATCCTGTGGCCTATGTCTACAAGGCCCCCTCCCCTCAGGGACCCAGTGCCTAGCATTGTGCAAACCTTCCTCCCAGGCATAGAAATACTCCCTCCTCAACCATTCCCTGTTGGGCTGCAGAGGAGACATCTAGGGCTCTGTTTAAGGCTGGGTGCACAGTCACCTTCTCTCTTGCCCACCCCACATCCTAAAGGCTTCAATGTTTTGTCTTCGCAAAGAGGCCATTCCCTCACGTCTGGTTCTGTGGACCAAACATGAGGCCCCAGGAGGGGCCTCACAGCTTGACTGTATACACGTGGATTACCTACATGCATGACCTTGATCCATCCCTCATCCAACAAAATTCAATTTGACAGCTGCCTAAGGTCTCTTCTCCCTAATGAGTCCTTTCTTCCACTTGTCACGTCCAAAGAGAACAGTGTCCCTGGTGCCTGTTTTGTCTGCTAAAGAATCTTTTTCTCCTTCCCAATTCTCTATCCATGTGCCCTAAACCTAAAGAGAATTTCTCTTTACGATGTCTAATCAAATACAGAAGTAGGAGAGAAATCTTGAACCCATTGGGAGAGCAGGTTTGGATTTGTACTGAGACAGGATGGGAGAGGATATCTCTGCAAACAAAGGGATGAGAGGAGAACAGAAAAAGCCGAGCAGTCAGGGGTGACAAGCAGAGGAGCTGAAGAAGGAATGAAATGAGTGGGAAATTGATGGCAAACACTAAGCAGAATCACAGGCACCCAAGTTGTAGCAGTGGGCACCTGGGCAGGGTGTGTGTAAGCCTTTAGGTCCCCCCATTTCTGGAAGTCCGTAAAGCAAGAGGACACTGACACTGGCCACCAGCCCAGCACCTCTGTGATGCCTGACTCAGTTCATGTGGTTCCCTGACGTGCCCAGCCCTGACAGCCTCCTGACCGCAGGCCCAGCCGGAATGGCCCTAGAAAGGTCTCATGCCATTCCGACCATCACCAAGCGCCTCTTAGCCTCCCCCAGGGGTGAGACCCTAGCACAGCCTCTGCCGTGCCTCCCAAGGTAGGAATTGCTACAGCTCTGGCACCCAGGTTTGGCCTGACCCAACCCATGAAGGTTCTAGCAACGGATGGGAACTACAGTCTAGAAGGATGGGGCAGTGTTTGCCAGGAGAGAACAGCAGATAAATTGCTTGCGCTTCCCGGCCCCTCCCACCACCCCACCCCCACCCCACCCCCACCCACCCAGCCTGTTCTAAGCAGCAGTAGTTAAATATGGCTCCTCCTGAGGTGTCTCACAGGGTCATGCAGCCGTGTGCTCTAAGAAGCTATGGCCAGCTAGTAACGACCCATCTGTGTTTCCTTCCCTCCCTCTTGTCCTCACTCCCCTTCCTCCCTCACTCTGTCTTCCCTGGGATTGCCCTACCACCTCCGACCCAAAAAAAGTATTAGCACACAAGCTTTGCTGCAGGCTCTGTTTCCTAGGGGGCCTGGACAAGCCTTACCCCAGCACACGGGCACCCCTCAGCAGAGCAGTGAGGAGCTGTACACTGGGATATAAATGACAATCTCACCCATTTCCTGGGGTGGGTGTTTGAGGCACAGTCATCTATATCCCTTTCCTAGAGCTGCTGTAACAAACTATCACAAACTGGATGGCTTAAAACAACCCAAATTTATTCTTTCATAGTTCTGGACGCAGAAGTCTGGGGTCAAGGTACTGGCAGGGCTGTGCTCCCTCCCTAGGCTCTGGGGGAGAAGTCTTCCTTTCCTCTTCTAGCTTCTGGTAGCTCCTGGCACTCCTCGGCGCTCCTTGGCTTGTGGCTGCATCCCTCCATCTTTTATCGCATCTCCTTTGTTTATCTCCCTCATCTCCGTCCACATCTCACCTGTAAGGACACTCGTGAGGGTGTTTGGGGCCCACCTGGATGACCCAAGATGCTTGCCCCACCTCAAGATGCTCGACTTAACCACATCTGCAAAGTCCTTTTTCCAAAGAAGTTCTTATTCACAGGTTCCAGGGATTAGGCTGTCGACATATCTTGAGGGGGGTGGGCATTTTCCAATCGCCCACACCGTCCTCACTCTTCTCACTGAAATATGCAGTAGAGAGAAAGAAAAAAAAAATGAAGTGAAACGCTAACTTTGCCACCAAACAGTTCTAGGGAGAGAGAAGCATGAGCAGGAAAAAAGTGCTAATGTTTCCGTTTCTGGTGCCGACTGGGGCGCAGGAGAGATCCCACTTTCAATCTTCATGTCAACGTGTGTTATTTCTTCCTCGAGAGGAACAAAGCTGAATAGTCTAGCATCGCCGATGGAACAGCTCACAAGTGGAAGAGCCCGGGCTGGCTGCATGCCCCTGGCCCTGGCGATGGGATCCACCCACCCAGGCCCTCCCGGGCCTCCCACCAGCTCATTTTGGCTCCTTTGGGCCAAAAAGCCTCCAGCCCAGCTATAGCTGGAGTGGAACTGTCAGTGGCCCCATTTAAAACCCATCTGTGAAAGGCTCATAAATCACACTCTCAGAAAACTCACTCCTCATTATAACTCAGCAAAGAACAACTGTGCTCAGAGATTTAAATAAATGTGAGTGTGTAGTAGGTTGTTTGTTTTTTCAGTGGGGGGTTCTAGGTGGGAGGATTTTGTATCCTATTCTTTCTGCTGTTATGTTAATAAAGCCAGGAATAATTACAGGCCTTTCTCCAAATGTAGCAGTCTCTGTTAGATTCAGCAAGTGGCCACTGAACACTTAGTGTGATTTCAAGGGAGCCAGAAAGGCTCAGAACCCCAATACCTCTCCCCTCTGACCTTGCAAAACAACTAGGTCAATGTCCCAAATTCTACAGTTAGAGCTTCCTTCCTTTGGATCTGCCCCTGGTCAAAACTCTAATATCGCTGGAAAGGGCCACACTTTTAAGCAGGGTTCATGCGTACATCTATCCTAGCATTTTCTCAGAGCAAGGGTTATGGTGGGAATGCAGAGTAAGCCACTGGAGAGAATAGGGAGACACAATTGAGGGGAAGGTGAAATATCACATGCAAGGCTGAATCCTGAAGAAGGTCCCTGCAATTCTAGTTTTGTAGTTGAACTACACTGTATTAAGTGCCTACCTTGTGTCCAGGGATATGTTCTTCCACATAGATGATCTCATTTAATCCTCACATCCACCTGTGGTGTAGGTACCAAAGCTCCTCCATTTATGAGCAGGGTGGGGTCTGAGTCCATTGTTCCCACCTAAAGTGACACCAAACAAGTTACCAAAGTGTATACATCCGTGTCATGTTCAGTTTCACAAAAGAACTGTCTCCAGATGCTGAGAAACTAGGTGCTTTGGGGCTGGCTTGCTTCACAACAAGATGTCAGACGTGACATATTTCTGGAGATGGAATAGATCTCCAGGGCTGCCACAAAATAGACAGACAGACACACAGACAAAGGAATGCTGAGTCTGAGAGGGGGCAGGGGGTAGAGGAGGGAGGTGGGGGTCTCCAGGTTTCTGTGACCAGAAGCTAAGCAGGAATCCCCAAGCACTAGGACAGGAGTGGTCAGGAGCTGGCTGAAAGGCCAGGAGAGAGACAGGGCTGCGGTAACCAGGAATCTGAATGGCGCAACCTGGGCTGAGCCTATGGCAGCAGGGAGGGGGTGGGGCTGTCCTGAGGTAGGCTCCCATAGGGGGACCCAAATCTGAGATTCTTACTCTAAGAAAAAATCTTTGAAGGATTCTGAGGTGAACTGTATGGAAAAGAAGGGGCTTTAGCGTCTATTGGTAAAAGGAGAAGTAGACCCTCTTTGGAGGAAAGGCTTCTCAAGTTAGTTTGCAGGAATCCCACAGATTAAAATTAAGCACAACCTGGGACTTCCCTGGTGGTGCAGTGGTTAAGACTCCACACTCCCCATGCAGGGGGCCTGGGTTCCATCCTTGGTCAGGGAACCAGATCCCGCGTGCATGCTGCAAGAGTTCACACACCACAACTAAGGAGCTCGCGTGCTGAACCTAAGACCCGGTGCAACAAAATAAATAAATGTTTTTTAAAAAAGAAAAGTTAAGCACAACCTCACACACAAAAATCAACAAATATTTGGGAAGGCGAGTCACTATAAACAAAAGCCAACAGAAGCAAGAAACAACAGCTGTAGATCCCCAAAGACTATAGATGTTTCTGTTGTAGCAACGGCACACAGAACTGTGAAGTATAAAACATCTAAAGAATGGATACACTTGTAACGTATGAATAAACAACAGGAAAACATCAGGCATCAACTGGTAGAATCAGGGAGGAAAACAAACAGAACTTTTAAAATTAATAACATAACTGTTGGATAAAAACTCAATGGATATAAATACTGAAGTCACCCTTTTATGCATTATTCACTGGTGGAGAGAGTTCTCATTTAAATTTACATCTAGTACTTTGTCAGTCACTTTTTTGTATTCTTTGCAAAATTCACACACATTATTGATTATTTTTAAGAAAACAAATGTTTTTGTACCAGTGGGGGAAAAAACCCTCAGTGGATAAGTTAAACAGCAGATTAGGATTTCCTAGGTGGCACAGTGGGTAAGAATCTGCCTGCCAATGCAGGGGACATGGGTTCGATCCCTGCCCCAGGAAGATACCACATGCCACGAAGCAACTAAGCCCATGCACCACAACTATTGAGCCTGTGCTCTAGAGCCCATGAGCCACAACTATTGAGCCCATGTACCACAACTACTGAAGCCCACGCGCCTAGAGCCCATGCTCTGCAACAAGAGAGGCCACCACAATGAGAAGCCCACACACCACAAGGAAGAGTAGCCCCCGCCCGCCGCAACTAGAGAAAGCCTGTGTGCAGCAACAAAGACCCAACACCAGCAATAAAATAAATAAATAAATAAATAAATAAACAAAATTAAAAAAAAATCTTACAGAAAACCCAAACGAACTTTTAAACAAACAAACAAACAAAAAAAACAGATTACACTGTGAAAGAGAGAATTTATGAACTGAAAAATATATCTGAAGAACTTACCTAGGATACAGCAGAGAGAAAGAGATAAAGATATGAAAAAGTATAAAAGATATGGGGAAATAATGGGAAGATCTAGCACAGAGCTTGGCAAACTATGGGCTGTGTGTCAAATTCATCCAGCCATCTGTTTTTGTAAATAAAGTTTTATTGGAATCACTACACTTATTTGATTGTGTATTGCCTGTGGCTTTTTTCACAATACGATAGAGCTGAGCAGTTGTGACAGAGACCATATGGCCTTCAAAGCCTAAAATATTTACTCACTGGCCATTTACAGAGAAAAAAAATGCCCCTGGACTAGTACATACATGACTGGGAACCCGGGAGGAAAACATGGAGAGAAAGGAAGAGAGGTAATATTTTAAAATATAACAGCTAAATTTTTCAGAACTATTTAAAACATGTAGCCACATTGCCAGAGAGTACAACATATTCCAAGCAGGATAAATAAAAACAGTCATACTTGCTTTATGGATTGAATTGTCTCCCTCAAAAAGATACATCCAAGTCCTCATCCCCAATACCTGTGAATGTGACCTTATTGGGAAATAGGGTCTTTACAAATGCAATCAAGTTAAGGATCTTGAGTGAGATCATCCTGAGTTTGAGATCCACCCTAAATTCCATTGTTAGTGTCCTTACAAGAAAAAAGGAGAAAGAGAGAGAGAGAGAAAGGGGAAAGATATCGGTGACACCGACACGGGGAAGAAGGCTGTGTGAAGACGGAGGCAGAGATTGGAGTGATGCTCCAGCCACAAGCCAAGGGATGCTTGGAGCCACTAGAGGCTGGAAGGGGCAACAAAGCATCCTACTCTTGAGCCTTTGGAGGGAGTGCAGCCCTGCTGACACCTTGATTTTGGATTCTGTCCATAAATAAATTTCCATTGCTTTAAGACACCAAGTTTGTGGTAATTTGTTACGGCAGCCCCAGGCAACTAGCAAAGATCTTGTTTCATGTGGTAAAATAAAGATCATTCCAAGTTATGTTTTATTTTGCATTCTCCATACTAAGATATGTTATTTTTCTCCCCTCCTCTTGAATCTGAGTTGGCCCGTGACTGCTTTAACCAACAGAATATGGCAGGAGTGATGCTGTGCTAGGTGCAAGCTATACTGCAGAAGACCTGGAAGATTCTGCTTTTATGCTTCTGGGAGCTTTGAGCTGCCTTGTAAGAAGTGCAGCTACCAGCTGAAAAGAGCCCATGGAGAAGTCAGAGGAGAGAGAGGGGGACCCTGGGACTTGATGGAGAGAGAAAGAAAGGCCCCACTATCCAGCATTCCATCCAGTCCAGGTGTCTAGACGTCCCTGCCACCCAACACTTGGGAGTCGGCTTCTGGCTCTGCCTCCTTCCCATCCCCTTCTAGAGCCTGGTTCTCAGGACAAGAGCCCCTGATGCCTTCTCAACCCCAAGGCACTGCCCCAGAGATAGTGCTGCCCAGGGGGTCCTGTCACAGGTGGGTGAGTCCTCTTGAATGTCCCAACCCAGTCAAGCCCCAAGATAACTGCAGCCCCAGGCAGCAGAAGAACCACCCAGCTGATCCCAGTCAACTCAGAGAATCACGAGCAGATAAGACATTGACAAATTTGAGAAAGAAGATGACCTTACAGCTATAGGCACTGCAGGCAAAACCAGGTAGAGATGAACGGCTGGGTCTTGGTTCCTAGTCTCAGTAGATGAGCTGTTAATAATAAGCTCTTTAGACACAAACAAGTAGGAAACATACAGGCAAAGTTAACTCTTGAGTCTTAGTATCATATGACTCTAGTTTTGTTAACCATACACAAGGAGTGTATTATTATTATTACTCACCTCTTTTTACACCTATGTAGATAAAACTAATTAAATAAAACAAAACATCAGATGAATAAATATTGAATTAAAAAATCATAAAAACAGGGCTTCCCTGGTGTAACAGTGGTTAAGAATCCTCCTCCCAATTCAGGAGACACGGGTTCGATCCCTGGTCCAGGAAAATCCCACATACCACGGAGCAACTAAGCCCGTGTGCCGCAACTACTGAGTCTATACCTCAAGGCACAGCACAGACCAACTAAGGTCTCAGTGGTAACAGAAGGGGAGGGGAGAGGAGATGCAGAGGGAAACACATGTGAGACTGTCCTCTTGAGAAGGTCAGACAATCACAGAACTGGCTAAGTCCCCTTTGCAGCCCCCGGCTTTTGTCTATAATGCTCTCCTGAAGCCATGCCCTGGGGTCAAAGCTGAGAGGTTGGAATAGCAGTGTACCCTTGGAGAAGAATTCTTACAAGATCCTAACTTACACTTTCTCCTTTAGATATATTTTAAAATTCATCAGCAGTTTGGTATTGGGGGTGGTGGGATGAATTGGGGGACTGGGATTGACATATATACACTCTTGATACTATGCATAAAATAGAAAACTAATGAGAACCTACTGTAGAGCACAGGGAACTCTACTCAGTGCTCTGTGGTGACCTAAATGGGAAGGGATCCAAAAAAGAGGGGATATATGTATACGTATAGCTGATTCATTTTGCTGTACAGCAGAAAATAACACAACAGTGTAAAGCAACTATACCCCAATAAAAATTATTGAAAAAAAATAAAAATAGTTTGGAACGCGTAAATAATTTGTTCTATTTCTAAAAGAACCTTTTTATTTTTAAAAATATGTAACTAAAATAACATTATCATATCTTAAAAAAAATGACACTGATGTTTTGCTACCATCAAATTTCCAGTCAGTCTTCACATTTCCCTGATTTCCTCAGACATTTTTCACAGGTGATTTGCCTGAATTGCGATGCAAAGTCCATATCTTTTGCATACAGGATTGGTGTGTGTCTTAGTGTCTTTTCATCCACAAATTCCCTCCTCCATCTCCATTTTTTTCCTTGCCATTTATTTGTCACAGAAACGGGGCTCTTTCCAGATGTGCTGGTAGCATACCCTGATACCATTTAATATATTCCTTTGCCTCTGTATCTCCTGAAAACTGGTAGTTAGAATGTCTAGTTAGGGACTGAATCAGATTCAGCGTTGATGTTTTTGGCAAGACCATTTTATAAGGGATATATACTCCATCAGGAGGCATGTAAGATTTCTGAATTATTCTAGAGCTTCTCTCTCTCTCTCTCTCTCTCTCTCCCCCTTGCTTCTATAAGCCAGTGATGATAGGTAATCATGAACAAAACCCATAATTTCATCAGAGGTTTACAACACGATATATCCTAATTCTGTCCTGCCTTCTTTTATACTCAGTATAGTCAGAATACTTGTTTTACAGAGAGTAAAATTCTGTTGTATTTCCAGCATCTCATACATGTTCTTTATTATTGTTCTTTTCCTTCACAACTGAATCCACAATCAGGCCATTTAATTTCCTGGAGTATCTGGTTGAGTCTGAAGACCCACACTTTCACAACATCTACTGTTTCCTTTCTAATTCTACTGCATTGCATTCATGAGGTCTATGATTTTCTTTCTCTGTTTTCCACTAACTTTCCTAAATTAATTAAGGAAATATGCAATAAAATATTCAAAGAATTAAACAAACCCCACTGAGCAAGCAGAGAAAACAACCTGCTGAAGCTGTACTGTGGGCCAACAAGGACCATCACTGGGCAGCAGTTCAGAAAGGTCCTTCACCAGCTGACCCACCTGAGGCCCAGGGTGATGGGTTATGTACAGTGTGGGAGTAGACAATACACAAAATCAAATGCGTGAATCTGTGCTCAGTTAGAGAGTCCTTCTGCCCCCAGTGACCTCAGGGCAGCTGCAAATGGCAGCTGAGATATTATTCCTCCGGAAGCACAGGCATCTCCCCTCTACATAGAACCTGCTCATTTCCTACCAGGACTCAAGGAGGAAAACTGGGTAGACACGGAAACCCCTGCGGATGTTCACTTCCTTATTTCAAGTAATTGACATTCAACATATGTCTGTTTCAACTCAGACTATCTAGGGACAGGCAAGTATTTTGTTTATTTTATGGTTATTGCTATAGCCTTTTAGCATTTGACATTGTGAGTTGAACTCATGTTTAATGCATGAACTCAGGGAAAATTTGATTGATAGGAGAGATTGCTAATATGTTTAAGGAATCACTTACAATTATTAGGCTAGACTTAAAACAGTGGAAACTCTCTCCAAATAAATGTGTAAGTAGCAAATCCTCTACAAACTGAATAACTCAGCAAGTACTCGACCTGAAAGGGAAGCTCTCCCAGCGAGTAAGCTTGGCTTTGGCTCTTGCGCCTCCTGACCTATTAAATTATACAAGGGCATCAGTCATTGAAAGCTAAACTTAACACTTACGGGGTGTGCCAGACAGCTCTGGTATCTCTAGTGGGAACTTTCCATGTGCTTGTGACACACCAACATCCATTGGTGTTGCCATGGGGTAAAAATAAGAATTGAATTTCCTGCCTTGCTTTTTCCAGCAACTGCCAAGCGGGCACTATGCTTGGCCTTTGGTGATAACTCCGCTCTGGTAACACTGACTCAGCAAATATTTATTGGCCATCCACTACATGCCGGGTACAATGCTGGGTGCTGGGGGGAACGTAGTACACAGGACAGACAAAGCATGCACCCCAGACCCAGGAGATCTGGGTCCCCAGACAAGCCCCCACACTCATTTGCCATGTGGTTTGGGGCCAAGTCTCAAAAATCAAGTAGATTCTAGGCACTGGAAGAGTTCCTAGTGAAAGTAACCCGCCACACTAAGTGGGTAAGAACTGGATTAAATCCCAGCTCTGTCCTTTACCAGCTGTGTGGCATGAACCCGTGGTCATTTAGAAATGGCCAGGAAGGAAGAAGCAGCAGTTAGGAGTGGGTGAGTGAAAGGGAGATCTGAGGAAAACCACATGGTTATAATTTCTTCTTTTCTTTAATCAGAGTGTGACTTTCATGTACTTAAATATCCTAACATACACAAGTCTTAAGTATGCGGCTTGATGAATTTTTCACATGAATCTCACGTAACCACCACCCAGATCAAGATCCAGAACATTTCCAACACACAGCGGATACAATTTTTAAAGCTAAAATACCAAAAGTCAAATCTCAGGACCTCTGTTAGGTCACCACTTCAGTGCTGCCAGCAGCAGAGCTGCTTCTTGACGAGCAGAGATGAGCTTATAGTCTTATCCGTCTGGTGACCAAAAACACTAATTACAAACTAGTCTACTGGACACAGGGGTACAGGTCAAGCATGTAAATCTGACTTGGAACAGCGTTTTAATGGGTACTAAGCTAACTGGCTGCTCCAAGTATAAATCTACAATCTTGCCCTCTCCTTAACACCAAACTCAAATGTAGCAGTTACCCAGGCCAGATTTTCCTTGTTATAAAATTTACTAAATATTTATCATTAAATTGTTGCATGGCCAAAATAAAAATATGGAGGCATATTATTCATTATAGCCAAAAGGTGGAAATGACCCAAATGACCATCAACGAAGGAATGGATAAAGAAAATGTGGTATATCCATACAATGGAGTATTACTCAGCCATAGAAAGGAATGAAGTCCTGATACATCCCACAATGTGGATAAGCTGTGAAAACATCACGCTAAGTGAAAGAAGCTGGACATATAAGACCACATACTATATGATTCTATTCATATGAAAGTCCACAATAGAGAAATCCAGAGACAAAAAGTAGATTAGTGGTTGCTTAAAGCTGCTGCTAGGGGTTGGAGGATAGGGAGTTCATAGCTAATGGCGTTTCTTCTTGAGGTGATGAAAATGTTCTAAAATGACTTGTGAGGATGACTGCATGCATCTCTGGATATACTAAAAACCACTGAATTGTACACTTCCAATGGGTGAACTGTATGGTACGTGATTTTAGTTAAAATTCACAACCTCCTTAGAAGGTAGCTATTATCCCTATTGTACAGATCAAAAAACCGAGGGTTAAAGAGAAGCCAAACTAGATGACACTAAATCTCGCACTCTTAACCATTATGCAAAAACTTATTTTAAAAAGGCATTTTTCATATTAGAAATGATTTCCATAGGACAAATGATGAGAAATAGAATTACTAGCTCCAAGCTGTGAACATTTCTAAGGCCCTTGATACACATTAGCAGGCCAGATTCTCAGTCAAGGTCATCATCAGGATGGAGAACACCTCCATGTCAGGGATGCACTTCTTTAATCACTCGAATGCCTGGCTGGGCGCCTGGCACACTGTGGCCACCCAGGGATGTCTCCTGAATGAGCAACGGCATGTGTGGAAGCAGGAGAGTGGGAGGACTCCCCGATACAGAGAACTGCACTTCTTTTGATACGTAACGTACAAGCTCCTAAGTGAGGCCAGCTCTAGACTACACACGAATAATGAGTGCCTGGAACACGCAGCCCTCGCTCTGTCTGCTTTAGCCACCTTCACTGCCAGGTGACTCACCGCATAGGCCCCTGATTTAGTTAACTGTGAAGAGGTCTAAAATGACTTAAGAAGTTAACACCCAGGTGCGTCTGGGTGACCACGCACGGGGTTGGAAATTGTACCTATTCTTTTAAGTGGTAGTTCAGTGGGAGAATTTTTTAGCACGTGCAACTGCTTCCGCTTGGATTATTTAATAACTTCCTTAGTAAATCCTGATTCTCCATATAAATATTAGCAACTGACATATACTGTCACAGTTCACCAGTGCCCAAGATAAGTTAGACTGTATACCCAATGCCTTCGGTAGCTGCATCACCCAGTTGCAGGCCACTAAATTGCCTTGACAAGCCTGGCCCTGATTCTCCACCAGGAAGCAGCTGTACCCATATCACGACCAGCTAAAGAGGTTTGTACTGCTAAAACCTTGGGATCTTATGAACTGCTTTTTCCTGCAAAGTTTGGCGGCAAGAGAGTATGTCTTGAGAATTTCACCACTATGATACCAAACAACCTCATCTGACCTGTAATCTGGTGGGTCTATATTCCAATGGGTTCATTCTGTCTCTCAGACTCTATCACATGGGGTTTTCCGCAGTCTTTACTGGCCCTTTAAAAAACCCCAAACCCTGTGGTTATTAAAGATACCTCTTGTAGTGCTACCTTACCCACCTCTTGGACTATACTATTCAGGGGTCTTTAAAGGGATGGAATTATAACCTGTATTATCAATATAGGAAATACCTGGAGAAAATGCATATAGCCTTTGTCTCATATTCCACAGGCTGCTCTCCTGTCTATGAAACTATATCAGGTCCTCCTGGCACGGTCAGAGAAGGCTGGGAGGCAGTCTTACCCAATCAGACCTTAATGATTTTATTTATTCCACATGGTCTAAAAACATGTTTAAACATAACTTGCCATAATTTTTCTGGTGATTTCTATGAATCACTTTTTAATCATGAATAATGTGTTTTAGAGACACTCCTGAGAAATTTTACCCAAGGTTCCCTTGGCAACCATCTCATAAAGTATCTAAAGTGAAGCTGCTTCCACAGCCAACACAAAATCAACCTTAAAGCACAGATTCCTAAAAAATCCATGAGTCATTTTTACTGAGAATGAATGTCAGATTCACACATGCAAAGGTCGCTGAGAAATTCAGATGCACCCACACAACTAGCAAAATACATTTACTGTCAAATAAGGTTCAAAGGGTTTTTATACAAATATAAATTTTCTAACTTCACTTGGAGCTTTTTTTCTTTTCTTATAGTTATGGATTTTCTCTGTGTGTCTAAATTATTGCCTTTCGACTGTAGGCTGAAAGTTTTCAGCTTTTACAGGATCTGCTATGTCGACCCCAGGGAGGCTCCTTGCCTCTTGGCTCAATCCAGGCCACTCAGAAATTAAAATGTTGTACATGAGAATGAGCATGAATTTCCCTTTCTGGTAGGAAAATCCAACTGGTGGATCTCAAACAATCAGGTAAGGTCCAAGTACTCTTAAAGGACAGCTGGGAGGGGTTAGCCCGGGAATTTCAGCACTTCTGCAGGTGCAGCTTCCCTTTGCTTCCTTTGTCGGAGTTGACAGCGTCTCCAAAAATAACGATGTAGACATCAAGCTAAACAGAAATATAAACAGGTCAATTAGCTTTCAATGGAGCACTCTTTATGTTGCTTAAACAGCGAGGTACTTTCTGGTCAATTACTCTAAGCAGACATCAATAAACACTAAAATTACTTGTGCATGGGGAATCATGGCGCTGGGCTTTTTCCTCCCTGGTCCCCATCGCTCCAGGAAGTAAAGCAGATTCACACAGGCGCTTTCCAGTGCTCGCTACCATGTCTGAAGTGTTCAACAAGTGTTTGAGGCTATCGCTTGCGGTCCAGACGGTGCTGAGAACCCCGAAAGACGTGGAACGTGGCGCGTGTTGCCTCGCGGGGTCACCGGGCCACGGTCCTCTGACGGCGCGTTTCCCTACCCACGCCGACTTGTATTTATTCCAAAATTAGATTTCGCAATAAACTCTTCCAAGTATCCACCTCTCCCCGCCCCCCACGCCCAGCTCAAGGCCTGGCAATTGGTAGGAGCTCTTCAAAATGAAATGCAAGACTGAAATTAGGTCTCACACCACCGTAATAAACCGGTTTAATTAGCTTCGATCTCGGGAACGGAGCAGCATTTTCACAGCTCCACGAAGCCACCAGCACACTCACACCCTGACCACCACCCCTCTCCTAAAAGGGAAAGCGAAGACAAACCGCCCCTGAACGTCAAAATCTGCCCAGCGCCCGAGGGCTCACCCCGCCTGGTTCCAAAGCTTCTGGGAGAAAAGTACAGAGAATTCCGTAGTCAGATTAAATAATGTCTTTGTCTACACCCGCTGGACGAAAAGAACGTTGGTGCTATAACCAAGATTACTTTGTTTCCGCCCTCTAAAAAAAATGAAGACGGTGCTGGAGTTGGGGCCAAAAACATTCATAAACCTCACAGTTTAAATCCACCCTGTAGTTTATCAGCTAACCGATACTTTTGCCAGGAAAAATATTCTTGAATTGAGGAAAGGTGTTAAATTTAAAAGTCTCCTTTTATAGGAAAACTTGCTCTACCCGGTGCCTCCTCCTCCCGGGTATCTGCTCTGGCACCTAAAAGGAATTGTCTCGGGGCAGTTAAAAGGGGGCGAGGGACCGCAGAGGGGAGTTGGACCTCCTTCCTCGATTGGGGAACTGCGCCAGATTTCCCTCCAAGAAGGCTGAGCCGCCAGCGTGAGAACTCGACTCCGGATCCCGGCTGCTAAGAGCGCGCGAGCAGGGTACGGCTCAGGGATCTTTGGCGAAGCCAAGATGAAAGTACGGGCCCCTTAATCTCCACCAGACTTCCCTTCACTCACATGCACCGGTTCTCACCCTCTCCCCAGACCTCACGCGGATCCCAGGTCCCTCTGGTCCCTACTTCCCACGTGGAAAGAATGGGGGGGGGCGGGGGGACGAGGTGGGAGCGGCGCAGAGGACAAGCACTGGGAGGATGGGAGATAGGGCAGCGCCGGACGACGTCCGCACGGTCTCACGCACGGATGGGAGCTTCCCGCACACGTCCCAGAGCACCCAGCCGCACGCGCTCCAGCTCCACGCGCGCTTTTCTCCGTGCGATTGGAGGCCCTCCCCAGTGTCCACTGCGCCCCCGCGGTGAGCGCTGCGCGCTCGCGTGCTCTAAGGCTTCCCACTCCCTCGTGTAGAGCGCCCGCTCCGTGCGCACCGAGCCCCTTGCCTCCAGGTATAAGGACACCCCCTCCAGGGCGCTCCGATCTGCGGGTATTCCCGGAGCCCTGCACCCTCCGTGTTTACTGAGCCTCTCCCGCGGTCGTGTCCATTGCGCCCCCTTCCGCCAGCCTGCGCAGGCCGCGTTTCTGACCACGCGGGCGGTCCCGAGACTCTGCGCGCGCAAAAGGCGGCAAGCACACCTCAAAATCTGTTCGAAACAATTTCCTTCTGGGCCCGCGCCCAGCGTGGGCAGTAGGAGTCCTGATTCTCTTCTGCGGAATTGAGAAGACCTCTGGCCACGGGGAAGCCTGAAGCTCGGCCCGTGTCCCCGAGTGGAACCCGCAGCTTCCAGAGCCGGATTTCGTCCCAGGACGGGGAGGGCTGGCGAGGGGGCCCCGCCACCGCCTGCGTGCCCTGCCAGATGGAGTGCGGTCCCAATACCGGCGTGGTCCCCCGCCGCTCTGAAGTCCGGCTTTGGCGCGCCCGAAACCTCTGATGCGGGACGGCCCTCTGCTGTGGGCGTCGCCTCCTTCTCCTCCAGGGATGGAAGAGTGTGTTCCCTGATACACACCTCTCAGGAAACCCGCCTTCCATGACAGCCCTTAAAACTAAAGAAAAAATTAAAAATCTGCACAAAGTGGGAAGATGCTCACGCCCCGGGTTGGGGCGGCTGCGCGCGCTCAGGCCAAGCTGCAGGGAGCCGATCCAGCCGGCCCACCTGCCCGCTGGCCTTTCTATAACTTTCTCTACTAAACCGCGAATGGATGTTACCTCTTCCTACACATTTGTTTAGATTAGGGAGGTTTCCCTCAGTGTTCACTTTGCTCTGCAAATAGTCCCTGTATTAATTAAATAAAACGAGTTTCTGTCTTTAAAGTACTATAATAGCCGTATATTATAGTCAGCCTTACGTTGATTTGGCTATTACTATTATTATCTGCTGGGGGAAAAATTAAGCCTATCATGTTTGTGCTTTCTTTGATGTGCGGAAATATTTGTCTCTGGTGGGTAGATTGGTGGGCTTTCGGGGGGTTGTTTTGTATTGCTTTTTTTTTTGTAAGTAAAATTTTTGGTAGATGTTTTTGAAAGACGGTTTCAGCGCTGTAGTTAATGAACTAATTGGTTTTCGGATTTCAAAGCGGTATGTAATTGATATAACCACAGAGGAATTTCAGCGCACACCAGACTTAGGAATCCTCCAGCTCTAGGGTTTTCAGACACGATTGTGGGCTCGCCGGAGGCGAAAAGCGAGGTTTTGCAGGGGAGCGGATGGGCTGCCTCTCCCCGAACCAAGATTTTGAGGCAACGTTTCTGTTAAGTCGGGGTGAGAGCACCCTGGCAGCAGGCTGCGGAGGCTCCGTGCCGCCGGGTCGTGGGAGGGTCGGAGGAGGTCGGCGCGGGACACTCGGCTCCCCTCTCCTTCGACCTGGATTCCTCGCTGGTCCCTGAGCGCCGCTCCAGGGCGCCGGGTGCTACATGAGCTCCAACAGGATCCTCCTCTCGCTCTCTCTCTGGAGGACACTGGATGTCTGTGTACACGGGGAGGGGTGCCGAAGTCCCGGACATATTCTCAGAGATGGGGGAGAAATCGGGGCTAGGTCTGGGAGACAGGAAAGGAATGCAGAGGAAAGGTCTGCCCTTTCACCATTACTCCCCCCACCCCCAAACCAGGTAAAATTAGAAGAAATGTGTAGCCGTTTCCCCATACCTGGCGCGGCTTCAAGGGCTCCCTGTGGCCCTCGCTGGGGACTGTGCTAATCACTATAATTAATTACCAGTGGCACTGACCTTGATCCCTAGATATATCGCCTTGAGGGAGGAAAAGAAGAAGGCAGTAGCTACTCTGTTTCCCGGGTAGGAGGCACTGCCCCAATGGCTACCCTTCAGCCCCAAATCCCAGAACACAACGTCGTCCCAGACAACCAAGTCCGAGAAGGATAGTGCTCTTTCTGGAATCCCAGGGAGCAGAGTCAGGCTTGAGCAGGCCGGAGTAGACGACTAGGAGTTGGGAATAATCCCCCGCTGGGGGGACCTCCTTCCCTCCCCTCCCCACACCCCCCAGAGCCACTTGGGGCATCCCAGGAGCCTGGGCAGGAGGGCTGATCTGACCTAGTTACTAAGATGTAATCAAACAATCTGAGAGACGCCAACAAACCTAAAAGCAAACACTTTCGCCTAAGGGGTAACTTCCAGTGAAATAACGTATTAAAAACAAAACAAAACAAAAAGAAAGAAACTTCTCTCCCTCTACTACCTGGGAACGAGCAGAGCGTTACTGTCTCGACCTCTCAAGGCATTAATCCTTACGAAATTGCTCTGGATACCTGTAATTACTTTTACACAATGGGTAGCAATATTGTAATTGTTGTCCGAGCCTTTCTGGGAGCAGTAATGACCCCAGGAAAAGTTGGCGATATTCTCCACTGGTCTTACACAAGGAAAGGAATGAAAAATCGAAGTACTTTTTCGAGTAGCTTAGACCAAAAACGCCTCCCAGCCATGAAATAGTCATATAGGTGATGCTGAACCCAAGAAGTATATTCTGGAGTAACCACATCGTGCTAATTGCCTGTGTAGACAGGGTTTATAAATCGAATAGGTGCACATCTCCATAGTCCTGGGTTTTCTGCTGTCTCGGCTTGTCCGGGCGGTTGAAGTTCTCCTGAACACCACTTCAGAGGTTCCAACCGCCTCCCCACCTCCTTAGGGACAAAGTCCCTGATCCCCTCCTGCCACCGCAGCAGCCCATCCCTGGTGGAACATCTGCGCGTCTCCCCCTTGATCTCGCTCCAAGGTCGTTTTCCGCGGGGGATGGGCCTCAGGTAGGCGCCGGGCGCGGCCTGGGGGAAAAACAGTTGCGGAGCATCTGAAGCGGAAAATCCAAGCAGATGTGGGGCGGCCTGGCCCCGCCCCTTTCCTCTTGGGGCCTCAATTTCTTCCAGATCAGTTTCCTAATGGAAAATTTCTGAGAGGCGGGGTGGGGGTGCGCAGAGGCGTGCCCGTGCGCCTCTGGGTGCGCCTAAGCGCTCGAAGTAGGACGGACTGGGGCTGGTGGCGCCCGGCAAGCAGGCACCCCGCAAGAGCGGCAGCAGCTGATTGGACTCAAGAGGTCCGACGCCTCTTCCCACCTGCCGGCTTCCTGCCCCCAGCCTCCATTCATTGTAGATTCTGTCGACTCCTTCTGGGCCAGTAGGAGAACCGCCGTTTCTGGCTGGCGTCCGGGACTGCGGGGTCTATCGTTGCCCTGTTTCTCCCCTGCGGGCCGCCTCCATGCTCGACTTTCGACTCAAAGTATAGACTAAGAGGGACTCCCTGCCCCAGGAGCCCTGGAGCAAGGAATACACAGTGGATGTCCCAACCCGCGGCCACCGGCTTCTGATCACTCCAATTAGCGCGCCTTTAGTGCTTTTTCCGATTTACACAGCCTCTCTCCTGCGGGTGTCGTCCTAAGGGACCAGGCTTTCCCTTAAGTAGGGAGAGCCCTGGGACGACCCCAAGCAGGCTCAAGGGTTCTTCCTTCGCCATTCCACGCAGACATCATTATTCTTCCCACCCGGGGAAACCTCGAGGTCCGCGCGGAAGCACCTTGGGTTCTTTCGGCGGTGCTGGGGGTAGGGGGAGCCCAGGCCCATCGCCGCGCGGGGTGTGTGTGTGTGTGTGTGTGTGTGTGTGTGTGTGTGTGTGTGTGTGTGTGTGTGTGTGTGTGTTGAATGTGCTGGGGTGGGGGGAGGTGATACAATGCCCACTTGGGCGTTTGCTGGAGCAGACTGTGGGCATGAAAGTGCTTCACAACCACACATCTGCGAATCTTCCAACGCTGCGTTATGCTACGTCTCACGCCACGCGATTCGAACCTGTCTCGCCGATGCGAGAACAGCGGCTGCCACTGTGAAAACCGGGTATCGAGACCTCAAGCACAATTTCCCGTAAAAGCCGGGAACTTTGGTTTAAGGAACGTTTCTGTTCCTGTTACTTGACGAGTTTCTCCCACTTCCACTTAGCCATGTTTCTGGGATCTGGGTAATCCCTTTCAAGCCCAGAAGAAATTCTCCTGGGTCCATAATTGAGGATCGGAAATCGTGGGGGTGAGGGAAGCCTTAAATCCTCCCAAAGCCAGGAAGGTGCCGGAGCGCACTCGGGGCAGGCCTGCGCAAGCGTCGGCGGGGCCCAACCGGCAGTCCCTTCCCCCTGGAGCCCCTTCTCCCGGAAGCCGGGGACCACAGCTGTCCGCGCAGCGGGGTGCGGGATTCCGGGCGGGGAAGCGGGCCCGGGGCCGTGCGTTTGGGCACTGCTTGCCCGAGCCGCTCGCGCGCCGCCTGGACCCTCTGCACGCACCCCTGGAACATGAAATCGGTCCTGGATCCGAAACCCCACGGAAAAGCTGGTTCCTTCGTGTGCCCGGCATTTGGTGGGGGGGGCCACCAACTCCGAAGCTCGCGCGGCTCGGTGGTCTCAAGCAAGGCCACGGCTGTGGGTTGCGCAGGGCGCGGGGGCAGGTGGGACCGAGTCGGGGTCTGCGCACACTGTCCCGCCCACCGAGGGAGCTACAAAGCCTCCAACGCCATCGAACTTCTGACCTTCAAAGGGGTCCCCAGAAAAGGTCAGGAGCGCCCGCTGCCGATTAGGTGGCCGTAGGCCCTGCCCTCCAGAAACGGGGGAGGGAGGCGAGGACCAGGTCATTGTGTGGCAGTGAGTGCGCGGAACCGCAGGCTCCTCCCGGGCCGGGGGAGAGAGAGGGGCACCAAGAACGGAGATCCTAGCGCCGGGCCCCGCGGCTCCGGCGTCTCCCCTCCCAAGCTGACCTCCAGATCAGGCCCCCTACAGCCCCACAACCCACAGGCCTACTGCCTCCGCACAAGGCCGAGAGGCCCCAGGACCCCTTGCCCTGCGTCCACTGCGGCTGCCCTCTGACCCCCCGCGCCAGGAAGCTGGAGTCCTCCCAGTGCATGCGTCCACACCGCGTCCGGAGGATTCAGACTTCTAGAAGAGATGGGGACTACCTCGTGACCGGGGTAGCTAGGAGTACACTCCGGGGTTGCAGGCACGAGATAGGGGTGAGGTGGATACAGGAGGACTCGAGGTCCAGTGTGGCCCGAGGGAAAGTGCCGGGACGCCCTGCGGCCGGCCGCGCCTCCAACTGCGCCTCCCTACGCCAACTGCCTCCTGCCCCCATCACCCTGGCCACCACCAACCTTTGTCCGATGACCCTCGTTCGGTGCCCTTTGCCCTGAAGCACCCTCCCCAGCCGGCTTCCCTGAAATTCCTGCTGCACTGGATCGGGCTTCAGGGGTGGGTACTACTGGGCCCTGCTCCCGCCGCCACCCGGGACAGGGCCTCATCGGTAGGTTCGGCTCCCCCGCCCCTCTCTCCGTGCGATCCGCGCGTCCCGCGGCCTCCAGTCCCTCCAGGGAAGGCGCCAACCTCCTTTCGCTCTCCCGTTTCGAGGAGAGAAAGGGCAGAAGGGTCACTTCCGAGCCTCACTCGTGCTGTTTCCTGAGGAGGGGGGAGGGTCTTCCCCTCTGGCCTCTCACCCACACTTTCGGCTCTCGGACCTGCGAACTGGGGAGAGCGAGGGCTCGGGGCCCGGGCGGACTCGGAGGGCTCAGTCCTCCTCCTCCGCAGGGCACTCAGGCCGCGCCCGCCCGGTACCTGCCCGGGAGCCACAGAGGAGGTCTCGGCACCCCTTCCTCTCTCCCTTCCTCCTCCGCCCCTCCTCCTGGCTCCCGATCGCCGGAGCCGGTCCCCGCCGCGCGCCCTGTGCACTCACCGCGACTTCCTCGAGGCCAGGAGCGCGCGGGTCTCCCCTGGGAGAGTCCCTGGAGGCAGCAACGCGGAGGCGCGCCTGTGACTCCGGGGCCGCGGCGGGGTCGCGAGGCGAGATTGGCCGCCCCCGCCCCCGCCCCCGCCGCGGTCCCTCCCCCCTTCCTGCCCCCCCTCCCCGGGCCGCGGCGGGCGAGTGCTCCGCCCGAAGGCGGGTCCGCCATAAACAAACGCGGCTCGGTCGCACGTGGACCGCGGAGCTTCTGCGCCTCGCGACAGATCGCAGGCTCCAGGCGCCGCATCTCCAGGCACAGGGAACCGCCAGGGAGGGCAGGAGAGCGCACCCGGGCCGGGCCCCAGCCGCCTCTGCTCCCCTCCCGCTCCATGGCTCCGCAGCCGCCGCCGCCCGTGCCGCCCTCCAGCCCGGAGGGGCCTCGCGGCAGCGGGTACAAACACTCGGTCAAGGACTAAACAGCACCGCCGCCTCCTCGCCGGCCACTCTCCAGCCGCTAAGCAAAGCCGAGGCAGGGCAGACAAGAGGAAAGGAGGAAGACCGAGCCGAAGCGAGCGGGAAGCCGGGGCTCTGGTCGCCGCGAGACGGTCCGGCCCGGAGGAGGCTGCGCCCGGGGCGGCGGCGGCGGGCGGAGCGCCGAGCGGCGCCGCCGGGTTGCGCAGAGCTCCCGGCCCGCGTCTGCAGAGAGACGTCTCGGTGCCCCCGGTCGGCCCCAAGCACCTGCCCGTGGCCGGCGCCCCACAGTCACCTAGTCTCCGGGCCCCCCTTCCCCATCGCCGCCGCTGCAGCCAGAGCGGGGCTCCGCGGGCCTGGAGCACGGCCGGGTCTAATATGCCCGGAGCCGAGGCGCGATGAAGGAGAAGTCCAAAAATGCGGCCAAGACCAGGAGGGAGAAAGAAAATGGCGAGTTTTATGAGCTGGCCAAGCTGCTCCCTCTGCCATCGGCCATCACCTCGCAGCTGGACAAGGCGTCCATCATCCGACTCACCACGAGCTACCTGAAGATGCGCGCAGTCTTTCCCGAAGGTGAGGCCGCAGGTGGGCAGCCGGCCGCGCTGGGGGGCCCAAGCGGGGAGCCAGAGCTGGGCCCAAGGGGCCGCCTGAGCCTTCTGGCCGGTGCCAGAACATCTTGGGGAGGTTGCTCCGGAAACTTCGGCTCCTCCTGGAGAGAGGGGCCAGGGCCCTGGTGCGGGAGAGACCAGACTGGCCCAGGGCTGGTTGGGGGTGAACCAGGAATTGTTCTATTAAGCCTACTAGTCCCATCTGGTCTTCTTTGCTCTCCTCTGTCCTTCCTTCCTTCTTTCCTTTCTTTATTTCTTTAACTGCTCCTTTTATTTTTTCCTTCCTACTTTCTTTCCGTGGAGGGGAAGCACAGTGCACCCCCGGCTGGAGGTGAAGGGTGCTTACTGGTCCCAGATGGGAGACAGTGGAGCACCCTATGAGGCCCAGGCCCAGCAGGCCCTAGCTCCCAGCAGAGCACTTGTCAGGGCTTGGACCTCAGACTGGGGCCTCTCAGGTGGTCTCTTCTCTGCTTGCTTTTCTTCGGGCTGGGGCTTTGGAGATCAGGGTGGGAGAAATGGCTCAAATAGGTGAGCCGAGATGGGGCAGGAGAGAGAAGAGAGGCAGTTAGTTCGGAAGTGGCAGGCGGGTCTGGGCATAGCCTTCTTTTCTAGATTGGAATTATAAGCCTAGAGGGGCAGGTGCCATGGTGGGTGAGGGTCACCAGGACCCGTGGAGCCAGCAGGCCCTCAGTGGTCAGAAATGGTGGCGCACCGGGTGGGCGTTCCTTGCCAGCACACAGTCTGTGGGTGACGGTGCCTGCCAAGCGGGCACCTCTGAGCAGCAGGGCTGGAGGAGGCCTGATAACCACAGTGTCCCTTTTGGTGTCCTAGTGGTTCTGAACCGATCGCCTTCTGGTGTCTCTGTCCCCAGCCATGGTGGCCGCGGCCCGGTGGAAGGGATTAGGACACTTGTCTAGGACCCCCTGCTCCAGCGCCTGTTGGGCACGCCCCACGAGCTGAAGGCCCAGGAACCCCTAGAGCTGAGTCCACCTCCGGAGCCTCAGAAGCCTGGAGCTCGACTAGGGAGACAACTTTAGTCACAGGGTACAGAGAGGGTCGCTGCAGAGCAGCGACAGGTGCCTCTCCAGTGCAGGGCGCCTCAAAGACAGATCCAGGCCAGGATATCGACGCAAAGTCAGTAAACTCGACCTTTTTACCGTGGGCGCCCCTAAGTCTATTTGTCATCGGCTGTGGGTCATAAGCTGCGCTTCACACCGCCTCCCGGATGAAGGCGGAGGATCTGTCCCCCAGCAGGACGCGGAGCCAGAGGGAGCCGGAAGCGGTGACCTGCCCTCGCCGGTGCCTTCTAGCTGCGCTGTACGGCCAGGCGGGCATTTTTCTCCCTGCAGCAGGAGACTCTGACCTGACCGCCAGAGCCCAGGGCTCTTAGAAGGGAAAGTTCTTTTCCTTCCCAATCCCGATCCTTCTCCCGCTCGCTCCGCTCCCGCGGGGAGCATCGGCCCAGTGGTCGAGCTATGTGTCGGCCTTCCACCGAAGTAGAGATGATTCCCCTCGTGCTGAAGTTTCAGTGAAAATTAAAGGAGTATTGGGTTTTATAAGAGCCGAGTCTCCTTCCAACCCAGGGAGGACGGGTGGTAACTGGTTTGCTCCTGTGAGCCGTTTCTTAATCCGCATGCTACAAAGCAGGTGTGGAGCCCAGACAGGACATAAGCCTCCTCTCCTATTCCCTTCCCACCCTATCGGAAATAAAAATTACAAAGAAATGCTCAGAAAATTAAATGATTTTAAATAAGCCAGGAAAATGAGGTCTGGAGAAAGGGTCTAATTGCAAGCCACTTGTTGTTTGGGGATTTCCAGGAAAGCGGCTGAAAATTGGGAAGTGGTGGGTGTACCCCTCCTGCAAATAGTTAAACTGGGTCTGTCGGTTCCAGCTCTGGGAAGCGAGTCTCCAGGCCTTGGGGCCCAGAATTGCTTGACCCCGAGCTAGTTGCAGTGACGGGCTGGCGGTGGTCTGGCCCCTGAGTACCAGGCCCCTGTGCTTTGTTCCTGGTGGTCTAGTTGAGGGGCAGCCTGTGCGTCTCCGGGGGGTGACTCACGATCAACGTTGAAATTCCGAGAGGGGTCGGGGACAGGTGTTTGGCCCTAGAGTTTTGGAAACGGCCCTGGACCTATGGGGTCCCTATTCATACAAAATGGGGAGCAGGCGGTGACCTTGCCCCCAGCGCTCCTGCGGCACGGAAGCAGGGAGCAGGGGCGCTGACCCGCACGGTGGGCTGCAGCCTCTGGACTCCTCCCTGCGCTCAGAGGCCTGGGGCCTGCAGCTCTGGGCGGCGATACCTTCCCCCTCAAGTCAGCCTGGGACTGGAGAGTAGAGAAGGCGGGGGCCTGGGGCAGAGAAAGAGGAGTTTAGAAAGACCTCAATTATGCAAACTAACTCGTTCGCCCCTCCGGGGGCTCCGAAGGACGAAGGGCGAGAGCGCGGAAGTAGCACCTGAAATTGATTTAACCTGATCTCAGGAGACTGTGCCGGGGAGGTGGTGCCGACTTGGGATGGGGCCTGGCGGAGCCGCCGGGGTTGGGACGCGGGCGTCAGGGAGGTTTTAGGGCCAACCCGGTCCTGCGCCGCGGCGGGAGCTTCCGAATCTGCTCTGGCTCTCGGCGGCGAAAGGAAAGATGTGCCCAGCGCGGCCTCGTTGTTTGATAACCCGGGAGCGAGCGGGATCCCTGGGTGGAGAAAAATCTAGAAGCCAAGTTAGGGCTTTGGAAGTTAGAAAACGAATAACAGTCCGAAGGAACCACAGGAATCGCTAGACTAACTCTTTGTATTTGAGGAAATTGAGGCCCGAGAGGGGCGGGCCTTTCCCAAGATCCCCCCGCGAGGGCAGGGCAGGCGGGGAGGGCGATGTGCCGCCCGTGCTTCTGTGCGTAGGAGAGGCCGCTGGCCTCGGCTCCTTTCATGCCGAGACCCCCCCGGGCGGGAGGAGAGAAAGAGGAGCTTGGAGAAGCCCCAGCTCAGGGACAGAGAGAGGCGACTGGAGCCCGGTGGACACTCCGCGGGGAGGCCAGTCCGCAAGCTTGGGGGTGCTGGCCAGCCAGACAGCAGGTTTCAGTGCTCGGCTCTGTCAAGCTGCCCCGCTGGGCCTCGGTCTCCTTGTCCGTAAAATGGGCCCATTAGCAACTCCATCGCTGCGCAGGGTTCCCGGGATCGGGTGTGAGGAAGCAGGCGGGAGCAGGTGGAAATGTACCGTGTTCTTATTTCAGTCGGCCCTTCCTGGGAGCTCACTGCCTTCCCTGGGCCAGATGCCACCTGAACGGTGGCGCGCCCCCCACACGGTGGGCCTGCGGGACTCACCGCCTGCAGTTGGCAGACGAGCTGTTTTCTGGGTCCCCACCGTTTCTCCTCTTTAACTGCGAACTGGGAAGTGGGAGGTAGATGGGCAGAAAAGAGGGCAGGAGAGCAAAGCCGGCTCTGGCAGCGGACTCGGAATTGAAAGCTTAGTGAGTTAACGTGGTTGGGAAGGCCTGGTACTCGCGGAGCTCAGGGAAGCGCTGGAGCCCAGGGTCTCCCCGCCCTCTTTGCAGCGCGGCCTTCCCTTCAGGAGAGGGGGTGCTTTGGAAACACAGAAGCGTCCGGGGTGGGAGAAGTCTGCCGCTCTCCCCGTAGCTGCATGGTGAGCTCCCCGGGCAGGATGCAGGGCAAGTTCCGCCTTATGGTGACCCGGGCTGGGCCTCAGGAGGCGGGGAGTCAGAGCTGCGGGAGCTCCCGGGCCAATTACCAGGGTTAGGTCCCTTCCCAGGAGCTGGGGTTCCTGTGCACAGCTGTGGGACAGAGGGTGGCCTCCCCTCCCCGCACTTGTACAGAAAGGTCTTGAGGAGGGACTGGCTGCAGGTCCCAGTTCAGGAGTGGAGCTGGAAACTGAGGCTGATTATGGCAGGAGAAGAGAGCCCCTCCTCCCTCTCCTCCCCCCGCCCCCAAGAGCCCAGACAAGTGTGGGTGAGAGAGAAGCAGGGACTGCAACCCTCATCACCTTTTACTCCGAAGAAGTGAACATGCCACACACACAGTAAATGGGGTTGGAGGCCTGAATTATTCCAGTGGCCCGATTTGTCTGGCTTTAGAGCCCATCTTACTCAGTGCGCGCGCATGCGCGCGCGTGTACACACACACACCCACACCCACACACACCCCTCTGAGTGCCAAGCGGAGCTGCGGGGGGCGGAGGTGGAGGCTGTCCTAGAAATTGTTGCTGGGAATGGAAACGCTTTGATTTACAGGGTTTGGTGAGGAGAAGCTCGCCCTAAGCTGACAAGAAGGTCACAGTCCGAGGCCTTTCTCCACCGCAGCCCGAAATACTGTAGTTTTTTTTTTAAGTAGACTTATTTTTTTAGAATGAAGTGGGTTTTTACAACCCTCTCCCCGTCTCTACTTGGAAGCCTGCCAGGCTGTGCGCTGGGTCCGGGAGGGAAAGCTCACAGAGAAGCCCCGGCAATGGTGATGGAAACTCCAGAGATGCTGGGCCCTGGCGGTGCTGGGCGAGGATGAGGGGCGCGGGCGCCGCAGATTCAGCCCCCCGGGGATCAGCGCCCATGGCCCGCTCAGGGCGCTCCGGGCGCGGACTGGAAGGCTGGCCGGCGCGGCGCTGGCCGTGCGCGCTCCTGAGTGCGGGCTCGGCCTAGGCCCCATTCCATCCTTCAGTGTCTAAGCCTTGGGGGACCGGGTCTCTGGACGCTTCCGTTGTCTGTGGTCTGGGCATGTACAACACTGACCCATGGCCAGGCAGGCCCGGCGGGAATCCCCTCCCTTCCCCCACCCCCTGTTGGAGCCAGACCCCTGTTGGGGCGACCCTATCTACAACCCACTTCACACCCCCCTTCTTGGCTACGGTGCAGCTGTTGGTTTGGAAAAGGGTGCAAGGGCTGGGCTTTTCAGGGACCCCAGTGACCAAGAACCATTCCAAGGCCAGAAATGGACTGAATTGCCACCCTTTTAGATGCCCAAGGTTGCCCTCGGGGAAGTGTGAGAACCAACGTTGTCCAACCTGGATGTTCTTATCCAAGTCTAGACCTTTCTCCAGGGCAGGACCCATTGGTCACTGGCGACCGTGAATCCTGCACCCGGGTCCAGAGGAAGGAGAAAACCCAACTGCCTCCTCCAGGTCTCAACTTGTGTGTCCCCCTCATCTGAGAAGGGTGACCCTATCTCACAGGGAGGGAACCCCTCCACAATCTCCCCTTCACTGGCAACTGGGCTTGTTTGTGTGATTCGATGTTTATAGTCTTGACCCTGCCTGGCTAAGGCCCTGGCGCAGCACGTGCTTAAGAACTGTTTGTTGACTGACTGAGCACCCAGAGAGGAGGGACCATGATTAGATAACTCCTGTGGTGGGCAGAGCCTGGCAGGATTTAAACCAAACAGCCCGCGGAGTATGGGTATAAGTGCAGGTTCTCACAAACCCTTGCAGACAGAGGGGTAGAGGGGATACGTGGCTCCCCTTCCGGATTCCCAGTAGCAGGGGGACGCCCATCTGATTCCCCTGCTGACACGTATAGGGCAAGCAAGACCCCAAACCCTGGCCGGAAACCACAACCCAGATTTGGAACTTCCAGTTGCTCCCCTGCAGTCATTGGGGTGGAGTGAGGGTCTCCCAGAAACAGGCAAGACAGACCACCAATGGCTGATAACCTTGGAGGAGCTTAGCCCAGTCTTTTCTTACACTCCTTCCTTCATTTCTATAACCAATAAAGCCCTTTGTTAGGTCCAGATAGGGGCCACATGCCCAGTGCCTCACTTTTTCAAGAGTATATCTGGCTTTACACTAACATGATTTTGTTGTTGTTGTTACAAACCTTACCTTATTCAGTCTCTGCATTCAGCCCAGAGTAGATTTTTATGGGCTCAGTGAAAAAGTCTCGCCCATAGCAGTTGCTAATGGAAGAGCTGGCAGCACCAGCACCCTGTGAGGTGGCATGGGGGCAGGGAGGCTTGAGGGGAACCTCCCACCCCCCAGCCCCCTCATGCCAGGTCCAAATCTCCACTGGCAAAGAGGAGGCATCAAGAAATAATAGGAAAAATTATAATGATATAAGAGAACTGGCACTCTTGAAGTATCCAGGTATTTGAATTATATGGAAAATTGTCCCGTGTAACCAGTGCACTTTTGCATGTGAGGCCAGCGCTCTCGACAAGGCTTTTGGAACACCCAGGCAGGGGAGTCTGTTTGGGGGTCATTCCCAAAGGTGCAGAGTTCCCCAGGTCACTCAGCCAAGGCTGGAGGCCGTGCTCACCGTCCGAAGGCAAAGGTAGCTTGGCCCAAACCAGGGGACGGGCCCAGGAGTAGGGCAAAGGAGAGTTACTGGGGTGCGTTTGTTCCTTTTTAGACATTAGAATTCCTGGGCCCTTGTTAAATTCTGTCTTCATTCAAGCCCCAGCGGCTCTTAAATTTTGGTTCTTTCCATTTCTGGTGAAATGGAGTAAAGGCCACCACCAGCAGGCCAGCCTCCTGCGTGCTGGGGAGGAAGGACCTGCTGTGATAGGCAATGGCCCTGCACTGTGGTCACTGTGGAGTGGGAGTGGGGTGGGCAGTGATTCGCTGGGGTTCAAGGGACACCTCTGCTCACTGTGGTGAGTCTGTGGGGCGGGGCTGGGGGACTGCCATCATACCGATATTTGGGAGATGGGGGGTGTGGAAATTAACCACTTCCTTATGGGGAGGCTAGGATAAACCCCTAATTCTAGAGCCCAGGAGGAGAATTAAAGGCCATTCCTTTCTTAGTTGTGTAATAGAATTTGCCAAAAGAAGGGTCTCCAAAGTCTCTGCAGGGCCGTGGGCCTGGAGGTGCTCTGGGCCGGGTGGCACCCTGGCACTGGAGGTGCTTTTTCCGCCTGCCAGGATCGAGGGTTCCAGAAGCCGCGATGCTCCGGGCGCCCGCAGGCACCCTGGGAAGACCCAGGGTGCCTGCGCGGCACTCTCCGGAAACCCACTCGCCGGCGCCTGCTTGGAAGGCTTTTCGGTCCTCGGAATGGTCCTCGGATTCGCTCTGGACCCTGGTCCTGCACTCCCGGGAGCAGCGGTCTGACCTGCAGTTCTGGCGGCAGGGGAGGCGGACGCGCCCGCGGGACCCACAGCTCACCCCGCAGGGTGGCAGCCCGGGGGGAAGGCGCGCGAAGGGCCTAGAGCCTGGGGGGGCGTTCTTCGCGAGGGGTGGGGGGCGGTGGAGGATGCTAAGACAGTGGTGCCCTACGGTTGCCACCTCGCGAGCCGGCCGCGGCGCTCACTGGAGGGTTTCGGGCCAGGCCACCAGCGGAAGGACTCCAGGGAGCGGCTTGGGGGTTCTCCCAGCTGGCGCTTAGCGCCGCAATCTCACCCGACTTTCGTGCTTCCTCCCGAGTGTGCAGGGAAAGCCGGGAATCTCCGGGATCACTGCAGCTGAGCCGAGGGCGCAGGAGAGGGCTGTTCTGCAAAGCAGGGCTGCCTTTCCCCGGTGCGCTTCCTGCAATACTGGTGGCCTTCGGGGAGGTGGTGGGGAGCAACACGGGGCCTTGGGGGGGGGGATCAGTTAAGGAGCGGAGGGTCCTCGAGACCCCAATTATGTGACAACAAACACCTCCCAGGTACCGTCTAGTACATACGCGGCTCTCCCCGCCTTCAGCCCATCCCCCAGCCCGCCGCTGATGCGTTAGGAGTTCGCCTTTGGGAGCCACCAGGTAACCCTTTCCCAGGCTGTAGCTCTTGAATTGGAAGAGGGTCGGCGCTCCTGGGACGCCTGTGAGGGCTGGAGAGTCCGGCGCGGGGAGGCGGAGATTACTGGAGGTTGAAAAATTTTGTTGTTGTTGCTTTGTTTGTTTTTAATGCCGGAAAAGCTGCGTCCAGGACGGCGAGGGCTTTAAGTTCGGGCCTCTCTTTGAGAAAATGCGCAGTTGCCGAAGGCGCAGGGAAGGGAGAGAGGAAGGACCCTTAGGGAAATATTTACGGGTCAAATCGATATCCCCGTTTGGCTACGAGCATGGCCGATTTCAAAGCAGATTAGATTACTTTGTGGCATTTCAAATACAAGGGCAATTTCAGAGCCATGAGCACGCGGTCGACCCACGGGAGCTGTGGGCCCAAGGCCTCGGCGGGAATTTCTCCTCTGGCCTTTTTCTTTTCAATCGAAGGCAAAGGGGCGACGGCGGGCGGGCGGGGCGCTGGGTGCCGGGGCCTCTGGCTGGGCGCTGCTGTTTACCGGTTTGCTTTATTCTTCGTCCAGGTTTAGGAGACGCGTGGGGACAGCCGAGCCGCGCCGGGCCCCTCGACAGCGTCGCCAAGGAGCTGGGATCGCACTTGCTGCAGGTAGTAGGGCCGCCGCGCGGGGGGAGAAGCGCCGCTCCTGCCTACTGCCCTGGCCCGCACCGGGGTAGGGGACTCCCTTCCGACCCCACCACCCGGGTCTCCAGAGGTCCCTCCTCAAGGAGCCCCCGGGATCCATAGGCCGCCCCCAGGCTGCGGAGGTCTCGCAGGCGAGAGGCAGCGATCCGACTTCGGGCCACCGCCCCCCAGCTCCCCTGGGGGGCTGGGACCGCGTGTGGATTGCGCTCAACCAGGGCAACCTCGGGCCAGCCCCCCACCAACCCCACAGCTAGCACCCCCCCCCCCCCCCCCCCCCCCCCGCTCCAGGACTCTCAAGCCCAGGAGACCTAGGCCAGAGGGCGCCCCTGGGTGTGGTTAAGACCTTTCCAACCTTACTTCCCTCAGCAAAGTTTTATGGAGCTCTTGCTCTGTGCCAGAGGCTGTGCCGGGCTCCGGAGCCAGAGAAGGAGTGATCAGGGCGCTCGGAGCCAGAGTGAGGCAGCTCTAAAGCGTTTGACAATTGTGTGTGTCTGGGGAGGTTGCAATAGAGGGGAGACAGCACCCCATAATTGAACATTAGCAGTTGACATTTATTGAGAGTTTCCTACCGGCCAGAATCTGTTCTAAATCTTACTATATCATCTCTCTTCACCACCCAGAGTGTGTTCTATTTTTAACTGCACTTTTTCGGAGGAAGAAGTTGAGGCACAGAAAGGTTAAGCAACATGCCTGAGGTCACACAGCAAGGGGTGGAACCTTGTTCAGCCCAAGTGGTCCAGGTCTTGAGTGCTCCAGCGCACGGCTTGGAGCGGCCTCGGGCGTCACCTGGCTCACGGAGGAAGCCCTTGCTTGGCTTGTGGTCAGCCGCTTAGCGCCCCCAGCCCGGAGCCATTCAGTCCGCGGTTGTTAAACCGCCCCTGACCTCGGATTTCCTTCGCGGTGTCTGAGGCTCGGGTGGGGTAACCGTGCGCACGACCGGCCACTTCCAAGTCCGCGGCTGGCTCTAGGTGGGGACACCAACGCCTGGTGTCTTGGAATCTTTCAAATACCCTTTACAGAGCCTCATCAACGACCCGATTCATTCCACTCGCGTCATTTGTCTCTGCCACCGAAAAATGCCTACCCAGAGCTATTTTGCATTTCCTCCTTCTATTTTGTGTTTTCTTTAAAAGAAAAAAAAAAAAAAAGTTGGCTATGGAACGCTGTGTCTTGGGTCAGCGAGTCGGCTCCGCGCTTCGAAAAAGCAGATCTTTTCAAAACTCTTTTGCCCCAAACGCCCTGGTGTGATTTATTTTTTTAAATGCATGCGCTGGGGAAGAGAAGATCCCGGGATATATTTGAAACCCGAGGCTTTTACAACAGAAAGCGAGCGGTGTGGGAAGCCGGCCGGGTAATGGCGCTCTTGGAGTCCTTCCCGCGCGCCCTGCGCTCTGCGCCCCAGCTCACGTCCAGCTCCGTGCGCGGTATTTTGCGTGTTTGATGCGCCTACATATTATAAGTGACACTAAATCAGGGACAACTAAGTGCCAGAGAGCTCCAGTGAAAACCTGGCGACAAAGTCAACGCCCCCAAGTTTCTCCACTGTGCATTTATTTAATTCCGGAGTGTGTCTGTGGATGGGCGGCTTTGCAGTTAATATACATGCAAACGTATTAGGTCATTTGCAGCTATGCAGGCATAACCAACATTTTCCACTAAGAGTATTATTTTTTAAGCTACCGCTGGCAACTTGCAGAGTTTAATTTTGATAACTTTTCCTTTTTTACTCTGGCTGCCCGATACTATTTCATTAAATGTATCTCTTTAATGATTTTGGAGTTAAACAAGAATGCAAAATGTGCCAAAAGGTGCGTAATTTTAGAAATTGCTGAATAGTTTATATCTTTGAAAAGGAGTTTATTTTAGTTGGTAAAATATTTTGTAGCTGAGTTAGAAACGTGAAAAGTCGGGCTTATAATCAAGATGTTGATTTCAACCTCAGCACAGGGGAAGCTAATGATAACTTAGCTGGCAAAGAAGTTTCTGCAGCAAAACTGTATTTGAGACAGCAGAATGTAAGGATATCTTTCAGGTTGCACTTCTACATTCTTTTTAGGCACCCCCCCCAAAGCGGAGGCGAATTTAGCAAAACCAAAGGTAATCTGGTTTCAATTACATGCTGTAAAAATAGAATTTGTAGCCAGAAATTAATTTGGAATATTTTTTATGGGGGCAACGTTGTGAGTTGTGTGGGTCTTTCACCAACTTTATTGCTTTTCTTTGGTTCTGGGTCTAAAATATGAATGGGTAAATAAAATGCAGTTTCTGGTTTCAAAAATAATTTTTAGCCTTTTTATCCTTGCCACACATAAATATAATCATTACCTTTTATTTGACTTAATTACCTCTTGTAATTTTACTTTATATTTTTGAGGGCTAGCCCACTTAAGCAAAATCAGAATATCATTTAGGTAGCTTTAACTTTTCAGAAATTGATACTTTTTCTCCTTGAATTTTGCAAAGGTTGTTTGATCTCTTTCAGGTTCTAAATAATTAATTCTGTAGACAAAGTCTGCTAAAAATAACCAGGTATTTTCTTTTATTTTCTGGGGAATGGTAGTGTTTGGAATTTATTATTCAAATGGTACTTAGGGATAACTAGAAAATTGTGGCAAATAAAACATGTGTTCTAGTGGTATAAACGGCTGCCAGTTATGACATAAAATGGTCTATACAGTGGTAGATTTTCTCTTAAGTACCATGGAACTCCAGATTTGTGCTAAGTGCTAAAATAACCCCAACAATAAAGCTACTACTTTTAAACTGAGCATGATAGGAATTCTCAAATGTTTTGCATGATTTTTGTGATGTAGATGTAAGACTATTTTTAAAGTCCTTTAAAAGCGTTTGAGAGCCTGGCTGGGGAACTAAGCCTATGGTCCTTCTCATGGCCCCGGGGCTCTGGTTTTGCATTTAACGGTATATGTTGATTATAATATTTTCTACATTTCTCCATCCCAGTGACAGTACAATGATCAGATTTAACTCTAATGTCTATCATCTCTTACCCTGATGCTTTCTCTTTTACAGACTTTGGATGGATTTGTTTTTGTGGTAGCATCTGATGGCAAAATCATGTATATTTCGGAAACAGCGTCTGTACATTTAGGCTTGTCTCAGGTGGGTATTGTCTAATTTTATGTACAACCAAAATAATAAATTAAGCGTTGGCGGATCTTGACAGTCTTACCCAACTTGAAAATGCGTCTGTCCGAGTGTTTAGTTTCGTATGTGAACATAATCCAAAATTGCAAAATCGTCTTCCTCGGCCAGCCCGCGGGGCTTTTCTTCTCCGCATTACATTTCGCTTTTCTACTTTCTTTTTCCTTTGGGGCTAATGCCTAGTAATGTCTTTGCAACAGTCAGCCTTGTCTGGTAGCCTGGGCTCTGCTTATACGGTAAAGCGCTCTGCCGCTAACAAGAGCTTCACAAAGGGAGATTTTTCAGTCCACGCTTGATGGTCTGCACGTGGTATTGTGAGTTGCTATGAAAGAGAGAGGCAAGCTGATGTAGAACGTGGATTTTATGCAGAATGTGCTTTGGGGAGAGAGAAAAGGGGGGTAGATTTATGAGTGTTCACATGGAATTCAGGGTAATTTTTCCTGAGTTTTTCCAGTTCAGTGGTCGTTTCAGTAAAGCATTTTATATGCTTGTGATAGAAACTCATAAAACTCAGTTTACTACTGTTTTGCACAGCAAGGTCCTGGTTTCTTTAGAACATTTAAATATTACCGATTTTTCTGGAACCATCTTCTAAAAAGGGGTTCATTCCTTGGAGGAGAGAGGTGCACTCGGTTTTATCTATCCTCTCAAGCCAAGGGCTTGGTAGAGAATTTGGCTGTCTGGGCTGTGGCCAGTCTGGACGGTGGGGGAGTCTACTGAGTGTTGCCCCTCAGATTTCTGATTTAACAAGCGTGGATCATGGTTCTAAGAGTCACATTGTTTTATACATATAGGGGCTGTTTCTTTACATTGTGAATTATCAGAGTGCTTTTTTTTTCATTACAACTGAAGACACACTAGAATTAATTAGATACAGGAAATGGGCTCCCAGGAGGCACATGAATAATCTGTATTGCACCAGCCTCCTCCTGTAGTTAAGCCAAAATAAAACATGCCAATTAAAGTGGCTTGGGTTTTCTCATTGAAAAACAAAATTACCAATTCGGAAACCTGCATCTGGTGTATTCCTTTTCTTTTTCTGCCAAGATGTTTTTTAAACTTTCCATTTGTTTACAACCTTCTTTTCCAATGGAGGTATATCCTTATCCATGGCCAAGTGGGTTTCTGTGCCTGTGTGATTTTCTTCTGCAAAGTCTTCTAAAGTAAATCACGTATAAAAATTGTTTGGGGTTTTCTGTTCTCTTCCTCTTCTGATACTAGGTCTCCCAGATAAGGTTTACTAAGGCTTGTCTCTTTCACCTGTGTGATTCATGGGATTAGTGTACTTGTAGAATGGGAAATACTATTGGAAATGTGAAAATTTCTCTTTTTATATTTTCTAAGGTTATTATTCTCTGAATTTCCACCTTATTATTCTCTGAATAGTTAGAATTATTTAACGCCCTTTGGTTAGACCCAGCCTGGTTTCTACTCCTGATTTGATCTGTGGCCGAGCACCCTTGATAAGATTCCTTAACTTTTTAAAAAAATTTTTCTTTTTATTATTTTTTCTTTTTTTTAATTTTATTTATTTATGGCTGCATTGGGTCTTCATTGCTGCGCGAGGGCTTTCTCTAGTTGCGGAGAGCAGGGGCTACTCTTCGTTGGGGTGCTCTGGCTTCTCATTGCGGTGGCTTCCCTTGTTGCGGAGCACGGGCTCTAGGTGTGCCAGGCTTCAGTAGTTGTGGCTCACAGGCTCAGTAGTTGTGACTTGCGGCCTCTAGAGTGCAGGCTCTGTAGTTGTGTCGCATCAGCTTAGTTGCTTGAGGCATGTGGGATCCTCCCAGACCAGGGATCCAACCTGTGTCCCCTGCATTGGCAGGCGGATTCTTAACCAGTGTGCCACCAAGAGTCCTTAACTTTTTAAATCATAACTTATAAAAGCTTTGATGAGTCATAATAATTCACAAACAAGACAAAACATTTCACGTGCTTTCAAAATGACTGGTCAAACATACTTTAAAATCAATAGAATCACTTTTACTGAATATTAAATTTAGATCTGAGCTCCCTAGCAGTCAAAGCAAAAAGGGAAATGCATTTAGCTGTATGGTTTTCATTGTCTGATAAGGGCAGGCAGTTGACCCTCTCTGAACCATAACTTAAGAAAATAATGCCCTCTCTACCCCTCTTTCAGGATCGTGGTGAGAAACATACCAAAGGCCCATTTTATGTGATTTATAAACTATAGGGAGCTACACAAAAGCCAAGCATGATCAGTTTCCTTAGAACTGTACTTCAAATAGCACAAAAGTTGCTTCAGATAGCATCCTTTGGTGGGCACATATTAGGGATACTTAGTCATGGGGAACGTTCTGGCACATCATAAGGCACTGTGCACATGCCAGGACACTCCAGTTCTTTCTGTCAGGCTGCTCAGTCTGGCATTCTGCATCTCTCTCTCTCTCTCATTTTTCTCTTTTCATGTGGGAAATAAAAATGATTGTTTTGGAACACAATAATTAACAATGACCAAAACATTGGATAGGTAACAAATATACCTCTTGTTCATGATAAACACCGAAAAGGAAATCTAAGCAAAGTCACAATTTAAATTATATTTCCTTTTGATCCTAATGCAGGCATAAAACTTTGTATATCATAATTTGGAAAGGGAGAGAGTTATACACTACTGTTTTCCAAGAAAGTTGTAGAGATGCCTTTTGTCTTTATGTTGCCAGAAGTGTCAATTTAAAATAAATCAAACTGACTGTCTGTAGAGCGAGCGATTTTTTTTTTTTTTTTTTTTGGATCTCCTGGTGGGACTGTCTCAGCATCAGTCTCCAGCTACAAAAACACTTTCACGCTGATGTCTGGGGAGTGTTTCATGGCAAACTGTTTAAATAAGCAACAACAAACATTCCCCTCAAATCTGCTTCCTGTTCCTGATTAACTCTGCAGAAGTAAATCTAGGCAGAATCACAATGTGTATTTTTTTCTGTCTTCTTAAATAGTAAAGTAAGATATTGAAAAGAATGTCAAACACCCAACTTCTCTTTAAAACTTTTTTTGCACCTTTTAGCTTATTTTTATTAGTAGTAAAAAGTCAGACAAATATATCAAACATGAAAACATTAGTTAAAATAGGCTTCCAGATTTTTTTAAATCACCAGAGATAAAAGTGTTAATAAAATTTTAGCCACTATTCAGAATAACCTTTTAAACAGGTTTTCTGATGAATAAGGACAGTCATAACTTATATTTACATAATACCCTTCTGTGTTCCAAGAACTTTCAATTACTCTCTATAACAATATCTCTTTAAGTAAAGACATCTTTCATATTAATTCGGGGTTAAAGTCTGTGTTAGTAGCTCCTAGGGAACACAGACTCCTAGGTTTGCCAAAATTGTGTGATAATTCATAGCAAAGTGGTGTTTTTTAAATCTGCACAGTCTAAATAACTTTCCGAATTATCTATTTGGGAGTATAAAAACGATTCATTGTGAGTTATAAGCCCAGCCAATTCAAAGCCTTATATTGAACTTTTTTAAAAGCATGTATTGGAATAAGAAGTCTACTTCATATGGCAGAGTTAATTAATTTACTTTTGCCTTTTAATTAGTAAATGCAGCAATCCTTGCTGTCAGACTTTGTTACCAAAAAATGACAGAACCGCAAAATGCTAATTGTCTCCTTGGCACGTTCAGCAAGTGTTGGGAAAAGAGTCAGGCTTCTGCTTGAAAATTCTGTTTGCTGTATGGACACACTCATACTACAAAATAATTCATACAGACTAACTTACATTTACTTGGAAGAAGTAGAGTTGGGGAAGCACTCTTTATCCACCAAGTTTATTAAATGATTTAGTTTCACGGTATTTTGGTTAACATAATTAACTTATATTTGAAGAAGGAAAAAAGCCCCGCATACCTGCTGTGTATTTCTTCAAACATTTTAAAGTATCCTCGTGGTTTAAATTTCCTTACCAAAGTTGCATCGGGTATATAACATCTAGGTAACTAACATACATTCTCACATAATATAGATATATATGAAATAGCTGTTCATGAGATACATAAAGGAAAATATAATATTTGAGAGTGTGGCCAGAAGCACGACTGTAAAAATAACCATGGTGTTGTTTGGGGCCATAAGACCTAATCCTTTCACTTTTGAAATAAAGAGAAAGAACAGCGTTTAATGTTTGTTGACATAACTTGAACCCTGAAACCCAAACCATCTTATTTTAAAATGCTTAATTTACCATAGTCAGCAAAACACCCAAAGCAGAGCAATGTGTGTTTCCAGAGTACTGGGTGAGTTTCCCCTTCTGACCCAGAATATATCCATTTAGTGCTATATTTATCATATGTAGTTTTCTTGGCAGGAAGAAAAGCTATTCAGCAAAACATTAAAAAAAGCTCTTAGTAGGAAAGCAATTCATTTTGTAGTTAGCTGGGTTTTACAAATACTAAAATATCACATTGAGGGTCTGTTTTAATAAGGTCGATGTATGAGAGCTGGGGAGTTTTGTAGCAACAACTATAATTTTTTTTTTTTTTTGGTGAGGTAGTCACATTTCTTTCAGCATTCAAAAGCACGAATAGATATGTCAATACAGGAAACAACGTCAACCATAATTTTGAGTCAAGGTCAGCACTGTTTTATCATTCTAAAATTTGTTCTTTAAAAACATTTCCGTTATTTGAAGACTGCTTGACTTCCTAGACAGCCTTAGCGGTTTATCATTGGCCTGAGTATACAAAAAATCAAGCCTTTTAATTCATGGACCTCCACTCTTCTCACAAAGGCATGTGATGAGCGTGGGATTTTTGGAAAGAGATGAAGCTACTTTGGGATTAAAACGCAAGTCAAATTCCTATGAGCCCAGATGCAAATGTATGAAGATGTTTCTCTAAAAAGATGTCAGTTACTTTTTTTCTCAAATAGAACTTGGAACAAACCAGGATTTTCATTTTTCTCTAAAAAACTTAGGTAAGGGAGAAACGATAGGCCAACACACACAAGAATTCTATCTTTTATTTTTTCATTTTGAAGATAAGCTGTTGAAGTCGTGAATCAATTTAAAAACATTCCCTTCTTTATTAGCCTCCATCTCTCTCCACCTGACAGAAGCAGAGGGCTGCCCTCAGGGAGAAGGAGATCGTCCTGTCCCAAATGGCTGACTTGAGTGTTGCTGATTTATTTACACTTTTTAGGGATTAACAGAACTGACTTCAAAGAAGGATATTTTGGTTTTATTCTTTTATTTTTAATGAAATCATGTAGTAACTTTTTACATAGACAGATATCCATTTGGGTTGTTAGGAAAGTGCCAGGTTGGGGAGGTGGAGTGGGAGTGTTTCTGTGAGGGGATTCTCTCCGTTGCTCTGTATGATATTGGGGAAAACATTCCGTGAATGATGCAGAAAACAGAACTGTGAAACCTGTTTTAGGGACAAGATTGCTTAGCAGGCCAGAAACATAATTTGTTCTGAATAATAAAGCAAATCACTGCCCATCTTAACACATTGGCAGTGGCTGGGTGGACCGGGATACAGGACTTCAGCTCTCCACGGTCCGCTGGTCTCCAGTAAAGAGCTGATGGCCTTGATGCTGATTTGGAACAGTGGCTCCCGGGAGAACCTCTCCATGAAACGGCCTGGCTGGGGCTGCCCTGCTGCGTGAGGTGGCACTGGTGGGGCTGCCCCTTTACAGAAGATTGTGTCTCTGCTCTGATTGAGAGCAGCCAAAGAAACAGCTGGCAAGACACACTTAAAAATAATGAGGGGGGACTTCCCAGGTGGCGCACTGGTTAAGGATCCGCCTGCCAATGCAGGGCACATGGGTTCGATCCCTAGTCCAGGAAGATCCCACATGCCGCAGAGCAACGAAGCCCATGCGCCACAACTACTGAGCCTGTGCTCTAGAGCCCGTGAACCACAATTACTGAAGTCCGCGTGCCTAGAGCCCGTGTTTCACAAGAGAAGCCACCGCATTGAGAAGCCTGAGCACCCTAAAGAAGAGTAGATCCCGCTTGCTACAACTAGAGAAAGCCTGCAGCAACGAAGACCCAACACAGCCAAAAAAAAAAAAAAAAAAGAAATGAAGGGGTGGTTGGGACAAGCCTGCCTTAGCTCTCCAGTTGTGCCCTCTCCCCTGGGGGCAGAGCTGAGAAAGTCCTCAGACCCACCCAAGGCACTGTGCCACCCAAGGGCAGTTTCTCACGCTCTCAGCATCTTCCCACACTGGGCGGAGGGGCCCCCACTGGCTGTAGGAAAAGTATCATCACTGCCCCCGCCCCCTGACCAATCCTAGGTGCCCTTGACTCACTGCCCTTATCTGTACTGCTGAGCTCTGAAAGAAGATCCACCCGCCGCTGCTCAGAAGGCTGCCCTGTTGGTGGTAGTTTCTGGAACATTCTATGCCACTGCCCATCTTCTGATGGGAGAGGGGGCCCAGGTCCTGAGAATCTCTGTCGTCCCCTATAATGACAGGTGTTTGGGAGAACAATCAAAAAGTTCTCAAGGTTAGGACCTGAGTCTCCGGGACCCCTGTGGAAAGATGGTAACTGTGGTGCTTTCCTGGACACACCCGTGCCTGCAAAGCAGGGTCCAGTCCAACAGGGGACACGGCCTCTAGGCCTGTGTAGTGTCATGTGTGGGGTGTGTCTGGAAGCAGGTGGTGTCCAGATGTCGGGAGAGAAGCCTCAGGGTCATGTGGCTCTCTGGAGTGGCCCACACCCTCCCAGAGGTCACTCAGCCACCCAGCTGCACCCAAGGGTGACTGCACCCACAGTCACCCTGGACCAGGAAGGCCACAGACAGGTTTCTGCCCACATGAAAGGCCTAACAGGGCCCGAAGGGAAGGACCTTGTTGGGGGCAAGTCCTCCTCGAGCACAGGGAGCCCCCGAGGCTCCCTGGCTCAGCCCCTGAGCACACAAGCTGTCACAGGGACCCTGCTCTGGACGTGGTCACGGGTCTCCCAGCTGCTGGTCTCCTGGCCACCAGTCCCCACAGGCAGCAGGTGAAGGACGGGGCCGGCTCAGGTCTGATTTAAGCTGCCTCCCGTGTGAAGGGTGCTCCCCAGGCCAGGAGGGTCCTCCGCTGCATAGTGCACTTTTTCCATCCTTCACTCTCCTTCCTCCTGCTCAGGACCCTCCTGTCCTTGTTGGTAAACAGTTGAACGCTAAATGAGAAAAGGCAAACGTTTCCATGTGGGGGAAAGTGTGGGTTGTAAGCAGAGATCAAGGTCCTGTCTCTCCCTGGCAGGCGCACACCTGTAATACACCTTACACCTTCACTCCCCCACCCCCCGAAGTCCTAGCGAAGATTCCTGACTCCTCCCTTCCTTTCCGCGGCAGGTGGAGCTGACAGGCAACAGCATTTACGAGTACATCCATCCTTCCGACCACGATGAGATGACAGCTGTCCTGGCCGCCCACCAGCCGCTTCACCATCACCTGCTCCAAGGTATTTCCTCCAGATGAAAAGACACCAGAATGAACGCTGGATGATGCTCTTTGCTGTGACCTGAGGGCTTTGTCTGTCATGCTGTCCAGTCAGGGCTCCTCCAGCAAACACACAGGGTGCACAGAGGCATAAAAGCAAACCCTCTGCATGGTCCTTTAAAGCAACACTACTGATCCCCTGTCATGCACCAGAGACTGTGAGAGGTGCAGGGTAGGAGACAGAAAAGTGGTCCAAGGCTTCCTCCCCCAAGATGCTCTTGGTTTAGATACCAGCGACACAGGTCTAGCTAGACCTGGGCTTCTTAACCACAGTGTCCGAGGATAAAACTCAGGGGGGCCATGAAATTACATGAGGAAAATTACGTCTTTATTCCCTCTAGTTGAAATCTAGCATTTCCTTTGCTTGTAGATTGTAGACAGTAAGTCATCTTACTATCACAAGTACCTGTGGCTTTGCCTACAACAGAAAGCACAGATATTTTCATTTTACATTATAGTTGTTGCAGGTATTTCAACGTATCGGTTATGCTCACCACTACTTTGAAGTTTCAGGAGCTGTGAGTCTGCTATAGGATTGTGTCATTTAATGTGTTAATAAAGGAGCACATTTAAAACCATAGCACCACTTGTTTGAATATTTCAGTAACTGTTTTTCACTACAGTTGATTCCCTTTGTAACCTCCTATAGTTTATGCTCTTAGAAACGTTATTCTGAGTGGGGATCTGCAGGTTTTGTGCCACAGCACACGTCAGTTAAGGAGCCTTGGTCTACACCGATGAGGCAGGTGCCTCTCGCTTGTCTGGCTCCATCTGGTGACAAGACTCTTCCCTGGACAGTCCCAACATTTAACACGTCCTGATGCGGTCCCCACTGTGGCAAGCACCCTGTTAGAACAGATGTGGCATGGCTGTGCCGTGCAGGATGTGGAACACGTCTTCACACAAATGACTCCTTCGTTTACAATTGCCACGCGTGCTAGGAAGACACAGAAGAATGTATTCCAGGGGCCCTGACCTTGTCACTCCCTCTGATGGTGCAGTGAGACCAACCAGTATGCTGACCAATCTGTCTCTTGTCTGCTTTGGACTATGCTATCCCAACTTGACCGAAATTCCCCAGTGAGACAAAAATGCCAAAGAACAGGTGTCAAAAGTGATGAGAAGCGGGTAGCCAGCCACGGGGAAAAAAATGGGTTCCATTCTTACTGCTTCCTTCTGGGGTGGGTCATTCTAGGCTAGGAGGAGAGCACACAGAATAGCTTACTCAGTTTTAAAACCTCTTGCAGATCCAGCTCTGTGGCCCCCGTGTTCTAGCCCCAAAAATCGTCACCATGAGACCATAAAGGAGACTGGCATGTTGGTTTCCGAGATAAGTTGGGGGCTTAATTGTAGCTGTGGCCTCTGGTGCTTAAGTCCTTGGAAATGGCCTGGCTGCATAAATGAACAGGAATATGACTCTGAAGAAGTAATTTCCAACAAAATGAGGGCCAGGAGAGCACATTGCTCCTAATGCTTTCTCTGTGGGGTTGTTTAAAGTTGGACAAAGATAGCTGGAATCTTTAGAGAATTCCTCAGAACATTGTGTTGTGTGTTTTTTTGTGTGTTTTTTTTAATTGAAGGATAGTTGATTCACAATGCTGTGTTGATTTCAGGTGTACAGCGAAGTGATTCAGCTTTATATATATTGTTTGTCAGATTCTTTTCCACTGTAGGCTTTTACAAGATGTTGAATGTGTTGTTACTGTTTTTAAAAAAATTACAACGTGTTGACTGCACAGGAGTGGGCTTCCTGCCATTACTTCTGGTTTCATTTTACCCTTCCATGTCATAGCCTTTAAAAAAGTGTTTAGAAAATGACAGCAAGTGAGCACTGGGACTATCGCGGGACCCGCCCAATTTCCCGCAGGGTTCACGTCTCAGGTGGGCCAACAATACAGGAGGAGAAGGTCTGGGAGAGGTGGGGTCGCCCACTGACTCATTTCCATAGCCAGCCGAGTGTTCAGGCTTTGAGGTTCACAAGCGCTTGTTTTTCTCCCCAGTTTCTCACCTGCAGAGTTGGTTTTTTGTGTCTGAACTGGCCCCATTGTTTTATGGTAATTGTGTGAGAAATGGGCTCTCCCCAAAACTAGATAGTTAATTACTGGGTGATGGTTTTTGTTTTGGGGGTTTTTTTTTAATTTTTTTAAATTTTTTTAAGCTCTTTATTGGAGTATAATTGCTTTACACTGTCGTGCCAGTTTCTGCTGTACAACAGAGTGAATCAGCTGTATGTATACATATATCCCCTCCCTCCCACGACTCCTTCCCACCCTTCCTACCCCACCCCTCTCTGAGTCAGGGTGATGGTTTTTAGACCCAACGGTGCTTATCTGGAAATGGGGCAGACAGACCACTATGTTAAAGGGAAGCCTTCTGCCCCCAGACCCCAGCCTGTGCAGAGGAATTATGGGTAAATATGGCAGCCCCTCCAACTAGGGGGGGAGGGGGCCTCTGAGGTGATGCCCTTACCTCCACCGGGCAGTGCCCTCAGGGAGAGGCAGAAGGCCTCGCTTCCATTCCTAATGGTAACCTTTCTTTAAAAATTAATTTATTAACCACCACCAAATGGCTGTTTATTTAGAGTGGAATGACCTCGCTCTCACTCGGGGTGAGGACAGTCTGCCATCCGTGCCCAGAGAGCTGGTGTCTGCTCACTAAAGCAGAGGGTGTTTCCTTAGGGGACTTGGCATTTGCAGTAGTGAGGCTGGAGATTCGTGTGTGAGGCCTGCGAGGGGAATGAAGGAAAGGCTTTGGGCCAGAGAAACAGAGGGTATGGCTGGGCGGGGCGGGGGGGAGGGGTCCCTCCAGGGCTGTAACTGAGGGCGAAAGCTTTGATCTGGCCCAGTGGGTCTGCTGGGTCCGTGCCCCACCCCACGATGCAGGGCGGTGTCGGTGCCCATGGCCATGGGCACACTGGCGGGAGGCGCCCTGGGGCTGGCTCCTTCTTCCAGGGAAAGGCCTGAACTTCCGACTCCTCCTTAGCCAGGTGGGGGAAGTCAGATGCTTCTGGGCCTCCTGGTGGGCTCGGCACCCACCCAGGGCTGGCCAAGGCGATTCTCCCCGGTGCTAGGCCTCTCTGTGGCCACCACAAGGGGACCGTGGCAGGTTGAGCTGGGCTGGGTCCCTGCGCATAGATCCTCACCTTGGCCCCAGGCTGGTGTTAAGCAAGTTCTTGCTATGGCCGTGTTTCAGGCTACCCTTATCTGGAGACTATGCCAGGACCTTTTCTGGAAGCTACGCCAGGACCGGGCCAGTCTCCCTGACCCACTGCGTCCGGGCCACCGGCAGATGCTCTCTGGGTGGGGGTCTGGGCAGACTGGGCTGAAGTCTCTGGCTGCCTGACCCGGTCCCGAGGGTCTATTGAAAGTGTTGGGATAAAGTCAGGGGAAGATCATGGGACCGTTTGCCAATCTCACCTCACACCTGCTTTCAGAGTATGAGATCGAGAGGTCGTTTTTTCTTCGAATGAAGTGCGTCTTGGCGAAAAGAAATGCTGGCCTGACGTGCAGCGGATACAAGGTACCAGGCGCCGAGGGCTCGCGGGCGGGAAGTGGGCAGCTGTGGGTCTTCGCTGTGCTTTGTATTTTGCTTCACATTCAGGAACGTCTGCAGACAGGAATGCACCACTGCCTAAGGTAGAACTTTCTAGGGACGCTGCTCATGGCAAGTGTGAGAGCCAGAGTCTTACAGGGATATTCCAGGCAGGTTGGAGTTCGTGGTCTGAGACCAGGAGTAAGTGGGGCTAAGGGCAGCATTTGACCTTGGCACCTTCAGGTTGTACTTTGCACACAGGGCAGTCTCACTGGAGCAGCCACACCTGGACTTCCTCCTGCCTCAGATGAAAGGGGCATAAGACCATCACTCTGGAGCTAGAGGCAGACAGGAGCCTTTTCGCGGGAGAATTTGTATAAAAGGAGGGAGGGGTGGGGTGAACAGAGAGGGAACAGTTCTGTGCCTTTGTCCTTTGTCCTCTCTTTCTAGAATGCCCCTCCCCCCTTCTCCCCATCCCAGGGTCCACCTTCCCCCAGCCTCTCCTCAGCCCCCTCCTCTGAGCCTCACTCCCAGCTCTTCCCGTTGACCATTACCTCACTCTGTTTCATAGTTTGGGGGATGCTTTTCTTATTTCCTGTTCCAGATCCTAAACCTCAGAGGCGGGAGCCTCCAGTACCACCTGGCACCCAGTAGATATTCTTATGGAGACTTGGGTCCTGAGATGTTTCTGACAATTATTCACCATCCAACAGTCTGATATTTTTTTAAATAAATTTATTTATTTATGTATTTATTGGCTACGTTGGGTCTTCGTTGCTGCACGTGGGCTTTCTCTAGTTACAGCAAGCAGGGCCTGCTCTTCATTGCAGTGCACGGGCTTCTCATTGCAGTGGCTTCTCTTGCTGCAGAGCATGGACTCTAGGCAAGTGGGCTTCAGTCAACTGTCTGATCTTAAGTAAAACCCATCACCTACCTTGTCCTCAGTTTCTTCATCAGTAAAATGGGAGAATAGACTCCAAGGATTTTAGGATTTGTTCCAGCTCAGGACTTCCCTGGTGGCGCAGTGGTTAAGAATCCACCTGCCAATGCAGGGGACACGGGTTGGATCCCTGGTCCGGGAAGATCCCACATGCCACGGAGCAACTAAGCCCATGCGCCACAACTGCTGAGCTTGCAGTCTACAGCCCGCGTGCCACAACTACTGAAGCCCGAGCACCTAGAGCCCGTGCTCCACAACAAGAGAAGCCACGGCAATGAGGAGCCCACGCACCACAATGAAGAGTAACCCCTGCTCGTCGCAACCAGAGACAGCCCAGCAATGAAGACCCAACACAGCCAATAAATAAATAAATTAATAATAATAAAAAAAAGATTTGTTCCAGCTCTAAAGACTGTGAGTGTATTCAGGAATCCTGGAGGAAAGTCTTTGAAAAGAGGATTTAAGATTTTAGCTGTTCATCACTGCTGTTAGGATGATCGTGATGCTTTCAAAGATTTTACTGACTGTTACGTGTGTAAACCCTTCCAGTGTTGAGGCTTAAGGTCATGCAGATGTTTCTGTTTGACATTTGGGACACAATATGTTTTCTCCTCTATGGTTCTTGGCTGTAACAATTAGAAGTGTTTCTATATAGCTGCTCTGGATTTTTGCTTATTACAAGTGGATAAAATCTTGAATTATAAAGTAAATAAAATAAAATAAGAATACATTCAAAATGAGGGCTTTTTTTAAGGGAATTCCCTGGCAGTCCAGTGGTTAGGACTCCACTGCCCACTGCAGGGGGCATGGGTTTGATCCCTGGTCAGGAAACAAAGATCCCACATGCCCCTCGGCGTGGCCGAAAAACAAAATGAGGGCTTCTTTGCACTGAAGGTACTCTTCATTTACTGGACTGATATAGCTACTCAAATCATATAAATGTCAAGTTAACGACTGCCAAATTCAGTCTCATTGGGAGATGAGAAGCGTTACAGTTACTGGCTAGCTCCCCAAAATGTCTTTACTGTGCCAGCTAATCGCAGCTTGGCTCTGAGTTAATTATGCATAAATCCATTCTATATCAGAGAGTCTCTACTTGTGGAGTTACTTGAGTGTAGTCAGTTGCATAAGACAACCCTTATAATTTATTAGGCTATTGTTTCCTAAGGAGGAAGCAGAGTTCATCCGAGCAGAGTGAATCAGGCGTCTGTCAGCATGTTGGCCACCCGGCTCCGTAGCGGCTGGGCTGGGGGGGGGGGTGTTCCAACCCGTTCCAGAAAACTAGCAGGCCCAGAGCCGGGAGCAGCGGGAAGCAGTCTGACCTCTGGGTCGCCGCCCGCTGACCCTGCCTCTGCTTTCCCAGGTCATCCACTGCAGCGGCTACTTGAAGATCAGGCAGTATATGCTGGACATGTCCCTGTATGACTCGTGCTACCAGATCGTGGGTCTGGTGGCCGTGGGCCAGTCGCTGCCACCCAGCGCCATCACTGAGATCAAGCTTCACAGCAACATGTTCATGTTCAGGGCCAGCCTCGACCTGAAGCTGATATTCCTGGATTCCAGGTGAGTTTGGCACCTGCTGCTGCGGAGTTCCAAAAGATTCCGATGCTGGCCCCTGGCAGCTACGCTACTAAACCAGAACGTAGCAAGCAATAAGCCGTACTGAGAACATGAATTAGAAAGAGATTTAGTGAAAGAATGAGTGTTGACCTTAATACTCCTGGGGTAGCCGGCTTCTCCAGCTTATAGGTACTTGTTTTCTTTATTTATATTTTCATGATCTCACTGGAGTTTGAACTAGAAATATGCGTTGGGGGCAGACGTCAGCCTTTTGAAGGCCCACGATGTCAGGATTCTGCCTCGTATCTCCGTCAGGTTGGTAGGACTTTAAAACCAACAGAAAGTTTCCACTCTGAGTGGTGGGTGTTGTGTGAGGCCTTTCAACTCCAGCTGGCGGGAAGCCGAGCTCTGCCAGTCACCGCGGGGCTGAGGCAGCGAGCAGAGAGGTGGCCTTCGCTGGGGGATGCTGTGCGTGTCGGGGTCTGGGCTGGGAGGGCACCTCCAGCTGACAGGGAGGGCAAAGCTGCAGTGTCCCCAGAACTGTCTCCCGCTTGGCAATGCCCAGCAATTTGAGACTCTCCTCTCAGAGAGAGGAGGGAGGGTGGACCAGGCAGAGGCTGTGACCTGTTGTTTCGCGCAGCCCGGGGGAAAGCCCGTGGGCAGAGGGGATGGGGGGTGAGGGGCTGTGTGTCCCCTGGGCAGGCTGCAGGCCTGGGGGGCCCTCCTGGGCTTGCATTTTCTTCACCTACTCGGCTGCCCACGGGGCTGTTAGGCAAGATGAAACTGCATAGTACGTGGAGAGCATCTGTAAAAGTGAAAAGCCTGATATACCTGCAAGCTGGGTCGTTGTTAGATTCCTCAGCTGTACAGAAGAAACAAGTGTTCAGAGACCCCTCCCCTGACTTTTGGTGTGTGTAGCTGAGCCTTCTGGGAGAAAAATTTCATATATATATGTACATATATATAAAGTCAGAAAAGTTTTATATTTTATATATATATATGTATGTATGTATATATATATATTACATTTTTTCTTGTGTCCTGAAGCTAGATTTCTTTTCATTTTTTAAAAATTGTGTTAACATATACATAAAATATACATAATGTAAAGTCGATCATTTTACCCATTTATGGAATAAAAATAAACTTACCTTGGGAATTCCCTGACAGTCCAGTGGTTTGGGACTTGGTGCTTTTAGTGCCAGGGCCCGGGTTTGATTCCTGGTCAGAGAACTAAGATCCCACAAGCCACTTGACCAAAAAATGAAAAAAAATAAAATAAAATAATAAAGTAAATAAAATAAATAAACTTACCTGGTTAAGGGTGAGAGGGGAAGACAGTAAACAGTCTAGTTCTTCGTGAGTGCATCTCAGAACCAGAGAAATAAGGAGGGTTGGCCTTACAGAGTCATCATCACGCTCCCAGAAACTGCAAGCAAAGAGGAAACATAACTCCTTGGGGGAAGGATGCCGGCCGCTCTTGAGAGGGCCAGACGCTGGACAAGGGCTGCTTTCCTGCAGTAAAGACAAGGCACCTGCAGGGCAGGAGCCGGGTGGGTGGGGAGCCGCTCCAGAGCCAGGCGTGGGGTAGACGTCACAGCACGCGGGGACAGCGCAGCTCTTGCCGGACTCAGGAGCCACGTCTGAAAGTGGACTGCAAGAAAATCCGCTGTCCATGTTCGTTATTTTAGAAGCTTGGGAGGATACGACGGGTTTCTCCCTTGTTTTGTCTCCCAGTTTTTCTTTGACCATCCTGGGAAAAGCCTCTGAGGCTTGGTGAATTCTCTAGAAGAGGAAAGAGGGGTATCTCCCCAGAGGAGAGATTTCAGGTCTTCTCGAGTTGTTCGATTCACACAGTTTTGAAACAAGAGGGACAAAAGGGACAGATCTGGGGGCTTTACAGAAGAGGGCATGCAAGGTGAGCTCAGAGGCCAGCTTGCTCCTGAAGGGAGCCTCAGATGTGTAGGTTTTCCTCTATTTCAGGGTGTAAGGGCCATACCCCTGAGGTGAGCAGAAAAGCAAGGTGCCCATCTTGAGGACGACTTCCGGCCTCTACAGAAGCCCGTGAAGTTCTCCTTGCTAAGTACCAGGAAGCTTCTAGCAAAGCCTTGAGGTCTTTTCTGAACCCTAGTCATCTAGGAGGTCCTGAAGAGGATTAGAAGCGTGCTGGAGAATTTTTCACTCTCTGGTCTTCAGCCAGTTGCAGCTCGATGGTCTTTGAAAGGCCACTGGGCCAGGGGACAGAGGAGCTGGCCCAGCACCAGGGGGTTAGCAGAATGGCCTGATGGGGTGATGTCACCTCCTACATCCAAACCCCAGAAGCCATGGTGAGGGGTTGGCTTGAAGCCCAGCAGCTCCAAAGTCACAGGGGCCAGGGTGGGGGGCCCAGCAGGAGGGCCCAGCTGCCCCGCACCCCAACCCAGCAGAATCCCAGACAAAACTGAACTCGGCATAACCTGAAATTTGGTTCATAGGGGTTTTGTGGTATTTCACTTTGAAACTGTAGCTGGTGCTTTTGCTAAGGGTGGGTGAACCCGGCCATGTTTGGGGTTTGGCAAATCCCTCTGACAGGTCTTCAGACACTAGAGGGTTGGAAAAAACCAAGAGGGCGGGCTGCCAAACCCTTCCCTTCCCCTTTAATTTTTAAAGCCAGTGTGTACTTTGATGAGAAACTTAATACATGTGTTTCTGATTCATTTACACGTTTGGGCCGTTGTTCTGAAACTTTACGTCCAAAGGGTCTGGGAAGCCTCTTTCATCCCCACACCGTAGAGATGCCTGGTTTTCTTTTGGGGGGAAGCCAGACGTCTCAATTTTCCTGCCACACAGAGTTAGACTCCAGTGGGGCCCGAAGTTCTAGGTGGCCCTTGGACAGGTCCCCCGAGCCCTGAGGGGCTCTGGCCGCACAAATTCCCCGTCTACCCACCTCGAGCCCCAGCTCCTTCCTGCCCCGGAGGAACACCATGGAAATGCGTACACCAAACAGTGAGCGATTCCAGGGAAATATGAGGCTCACAGAGATTTACAACCCAAAGCCCGTGCAGAGCTCCACAGAAAGGCGGGCGGGTTAGGGAATGAAAGTGAGGTCAAGTTTCCCCACTTAATTTACAGCTAGCATTTCAGATCAGGGCCAGCGGGGCCCCCAGGCCCTGCCACCCTCTGTCCCCACGGACTTCTCACCATGGCCTCACCTCCTTTGGAACCCCCTCTTGTCCCTGCTTTCATCTGTTCTTGAATATCTGTCACCAAGATGTCTGGGCCACCTCCTCCAAGGGCATGGCTCCCAGTGCAGTTGCCCGAGGCCTGGGAGTTGATACCACGGCCACAGGCAATTTTCACCTACAGGTGGAGTGAGCCAAGTGCTAGCGATGGTGCCATCTTGGATACTGAGAGCAGCTCTTCTTCAAAGAGCTGAAGTGGGAATGAATACGCCTGGGGCTTGATGAGAATAAAAACAGGGCAATGGTGTAAAAGCACAGGGAGAACGTTTCCATTTCCACAGCGAGCTTCGGCTTTACTTTCCAGTGACAATAGTTACTGGTGTTATACTATTTTCTGGGGGCAAACAGTCCTCCACTGATGGCAGTCTTATCTGTCTCCAGTTACTCCCTAAGTTGCATCCGTAGGAATCACCCAATCATAGCATCATCCTGAAACCAACTGTGCCAGGTACCAGTGTCCAAGATGGAATAGAGGGTTACAGGTTCGCACGTACAATAGGCCAGATGTGGAACCAACCCAAGTGTCCCTCATCAGGTGAAAGGATGAACAAATGTAGTACCTACATAAAACAGAATATTATTCAGCCATAAAAAGGAACGGCATTCTGATAGAAGCAACAACATGAATGAACCTTGAAAACATGTTAAATGAAAGAAGCCAGACTCAAAAGGTCAAATATTGTATCCTTCCACTTAGATGAAATATCTAGAGTAGACAAATTCCTAGAGATAGGAAGGAGAAGAGAGGTTGCTAGGGACTTGGGGAGGAGGAAGTGGGGAGTTATTGTTTAATGGGTACAGAGTTTCTGTTTTGTGATGAAAACATTCTGGAAATGGAAGTGGCGATGGTCACACAACACTGTGAATTGTACACTTTAAAATGGTTAAAATGGTCAATTTTATGTCTTGCATATTTTACCAGAATAATTTTTTAAATGTTCACACAGGACTTTCTCCCCCCAAAAACCCCAGCAAGTGGGCCCTTTCTTACCTTGCAGCTTCTCCCAATATCAGTGTCAAGTTCACTCTTAAGCGTTCTCTGATAAGTTTCACCTTGAGAAGTGATACCATTTTAAGGCATTACAAACCTTCCAGCCATTGGCTTCAGAAGGACTTTCCTGCTGATGCAGAGTGCTGCGTCCTGCGCTGGGCTGGAGCTCACAGACTTTCTTATAAATAAGATCATTCTCAGTTTCCAAAATCCACACTCTCCCCACCCACCCCCAAGCTTTTTAGCACTTGATTAGTTGGCAAAACCAATGTTAGTTTAAATGAAAGGCAATCTGCAGGGCAGTGTAACTCACAGAGATGCTGTCCTCCCCCAGGGTGACTGAGCTGACCGGGTACGAGCCGCAGGACCTGATCGAGAAGACCCTGTACCATCACGTGCACGGCTGCGACGTCTTCCACCTCCGCTACGCGCACCACCTCTGTGAGTACCGCGCTCACCCCAGCCGGGAGCCCTGGCAGCCAGGGAGGGGGCCAAGGACAGAGTGGGGACAGCGTCCCTTGTTTGGTGCAATAATTATCCATCATGTACACACGAATCTTAAACCTCAAGCCTATCTCCAGGCAGCCCTGGCTTTCGGCACAGCCACTTGTCAGTTCTCAAACATCCGCTGAAACCCTGGCAGGTGTGGGATGGTGTGGAAGTTCCTGGATTCTAGATTATGCATTTGGAACCTACATTTCTCTATGACATCTGGACACCAGTTGTGGATAACGGCAACAGCAGTAGAAGAACTGTTACTTACAGGGCCCTTACTGTTGACCGGCACTAGTGTAAGTGGTTAAATATGTTACCAACCCAGTGAGGGAGGTTCCCGTGTTCATGGTCCTCCTTTTACTGCTGAGGATGTCGCGCTTCAGAGAGCTTAAGGCACTTGCCTACGGCCACACAGCAAGGAGGCAGCACAGCTGGGAGCCGAATCCAGCGAATCTGGCCTCCACCCAATGTCCGTCATCTGGATGGGAGGCTCAGGGAGACCACAGGTTTCTAGGATGGGAGAAGTCCACGAGGAAGCAGAAAACCAATAGTGTTCCATTTGCGAACAGAGGCAGTTTGGGGAACATCTTCAGATTGGATTCGAGGGTGGGGACGCTAGTCCCTGAAATTTTTAAAGTAACACTTTTCTCGTAGAATCCAAATCGCGGCAGCAAATGACTGGGGTGGTGTAGAATACCTCATCCTCCCGCTGTCTGGCCCCCCCATGCCCATGGCAGGTCCAGAGGTGCTGGTTAACGGGGTGCAGAGGGCTGGGGGAGCCTGATCTTCTGCAGTGCGGCCCAGGTGGCGCGTCCTCCTTCTTGCTGTGTGTTGACCAGGAGGCATCAGAGGACAAGTTGGTGGTGTTGGTTGGAGGTGGACGGTGGGTCCTGGGGCGGCTCGATCCTCGGCCACGCCATCTGTCTGGCCGTTTGGTGACAGCTGGGACCCAGTTAGCCCGGCAGTTACTACGCCGCCGCTGTTCTCTCCCAAGTCACTAAGGGCAGAGACCCGTGACAACTGGGACGTTGGCTGGGCAGACGCCGTCAGCTTCTTCCTGCTCCTTGTAATTCATGTGAAAAGGCCTCCGTGTACAGAGACATGGAATTGTGAGCAGGCTTTTCTTTCTTTCTTTTTTTTTTTAATGGCCAAATCATGATCTCATATAGACGTCCCTGACCTTCTCGAAGCCCCACTTGGTAGAAAGCAGCTCCTAGTGTTTGGATGGGCTCCGTAGGTCCGCACCACTGACACGGGAGCTAGAAGTTTTCCTTGTGTAAAGGGGTTAGGACCTGTCAATTACAGAATTAGATCTTCGGGAGACCCGAACGGGCAGGCGGTAGAGGGGAGCAGCGGGGAACGTGTCCTCTGGGGTAAGGAGTGCGACTGGGAGATGGAAGAGGCATCTGCTGGGGGGTGTGCACGACAGAACAGCCTAGAAGGAAGGACAGGCCAGGGGGCAGGGGAGCAAATGGGAGGGTTCCCAGCTCCACACCTCCCAGCCACTGTCAGGGTGTCCAAGAGGAACCCCCAGCCCTGTCTCCTGAGGCAGGAGCACTGGGAGCCTCTCTCCAGCACAGGCGTTGAAAGCAAACCCTTGAATGACACAAAGGGAGAGTTGTTTTTCAAAGCAGGGCTGCAACATGGGAGATGAGGCCGGTAAGCGCAGAGAAAGGAAACTTGTGGAATTAAGGTCTTTGTTTTAAATACCATTTTTCACCTCTCACACTGCCCGGCTAACAGAGAGGAGCAGGGTTTTTTCCAGGGGGAATAAATTCAACTGGTGTTTTGGAAACGCAATGAAGGCCACGGTGGCGGCCCGTGGAGGCTCCCGTGTCCCTGACGTGGACCAGGTGCTTTCCCGTACGAACCTGAGGGGGGCTGGGCCAGGTGGGCCAGGTGAGGCTGGGAGGTGGAGAGGCTCGTGGACGGGACCAGAGCCCAGGCCCTTTGGGTGCTCAGGCCTTCCGTGGTTCTGACCACACGGTGGGTCTTCAGCTTGTCCACCTGGAGCCCCCCGTCTTCCCCGGCTCATCCGACTTCCCGAACCCACAAGGGGGTTTATTCGAGAGGTCTCCCGTGATTTACGCGATGAATTTGCCTTACTTCGCTTGGAATTGGGATTTCCAGACATTGCGATTAAAGGAACCCTGAGAGGGAAGGTGCACCTGGGCTTCCAAGGGACATGCAGAAAAGGTGAGGGTTTACACACCAGAGGGAGCACGGCTTTCTTTGCCAAATGAGCTAGAATTGGTAAATCAAAGAAAACAGAAAATAGCACTATGGACAGCGATTGCTACCGCGCTGTGATTCTGCCCTTTACTGTGGCCGAGAAACCACCTCGGGGGCAGGAGGCACGGAGCACACCGCAGCCAGGCCAGGGGACGACGTGTGCGGCGTCCACGCCGGTCTCCCCTCCGCCAGCGTCCCTGCCCCCACCCCCGGCCCCTACCCCCACATCAGCTGGGAGTGGGGGTCTCCTGGAGCTCAGCCTTGGGTCCAGCCTTGGAGCCGCATCCGGACGCCCCCTCAGGGCAGCTGAGACAGTATCCTGAGTGTCACTGACCCTCCAGAGCTGGAACTTTTGGAGGAAGGAAGGGGAGAAGGTGGACTACCAGAGCAGGTGTTTGGAGGCGGGTCTTCAGGGTGTGAAGCTCAGGAGATTTTGAAACCCCTGTGTCGTGTGGTCCCTGCGGCCTCCCTCTCTTCCCAGGCTTCCCGTTCCCGCCTCTCCACCCCCAGGGCTACGTGGCATCTGCTTAATTTCTTTAAACTCCAGGAGCTGAGTCTGAGTTTCAAGGGCAGTAGTGTATTTGGACAGTGGCTGAAGCAGGGGCGGTGAGTGGGACGTGAGCGGCGGGAGGGAGGGAGCCATGGGCGGGGTGTGTCCGGCGGCTGCTGCCACCACGCTGGCCCTCCATCCCCTGGGGACCCTGGGAGGTCAGGTAGGACCCCTGTCTCAGCTGCGGCACCAAGGGGAGAGGGAGTGAGGATATCTGTAGAGCTCCAGGCATCAGCTGAGGCTCCTCTCGGGGTGTCGAGTCTTCTGCTTACCCCTTTCCGTCAGCATAGGCTCGGCAAAAGGACAGCCTCGGTGGCGGTGGCGGCGGCTGGGGAGCCTCAGGGGGAAGGTGGGGCCTCGGGGGAGAAGGGGATCTGGAGGGAAGGTGGGGCCTGGGGGGAGATGGAAGGGAGAAGGGGCCTCAGGGGGAGGTGGGGCCTGGGAGCGAGAGGGGGTCTGGGGGGGAGGTGGGGCTTCTGAAGTTTCTGGGGGCGTCCATGGTGGGGGAGGGGTGTGAGGTGGCCTGGCCTGAGCGAAGGTCCGCCGTTCATAGCGTCTTCTCAGCTTCCTCCCCCGCCTGGCATTTTCCACCCAGCCCTCCCTCCACAAGCTGCCCCCTGCTTCTCCTGGCACGCATGGGTCTCCTCTCTCTGGGGGCCTGTTGCCCTCGCTGCCCAGGGTCCCTGTTGGGTGGCCGGAGTGCCCTCAGCACCCAGACACCTGCCCCCTGAGGGCTGAGGCGAGCCCGCCACACTGTCCAGTTCTGTCTCCAGCGCCGGCTCGGGGCCCGGGCTGCTGCCTCGTCCGGGGAGGCACGTCCAGCTCCTTCCAGCCCCACCCGGGGCCTGGCTCTGGTTTCTGGACAACAACTTCCCTCATTCTGCACAGATCCTTTTCGGACTCTTAGGCAGCGCTCGGCTGGGGCTTAAGCGGCACACATGCGTTTTCTCACCGTCCCGGAGGCTGAAAGTCAAGGTCAGGGGGTCGGCAGGGCGGGCTTCTGTTCTCTCCTTGGCGTGGAGATGCCTGGCCATCTTCCCCGTGTCCTCACGTGCTCTCCCTTCCGTGTGGCCATCTCCTCTCCTCCTAAGGACAGTCAGACTGGGTCCGGGCCCAGCCACGGGACTTCGTCTTACCCGATCACCTCTTTTAAGGCCCCGTCTCCAGACACCGGCACGTTCTGCGGGGCTGGGGCTGGGACGTCGTGAAAGGGGCGCCCCTTGGTTACCCCCGCCTCCCCGCGCGCCTGGTGGGCAGGGCCGCGTTCCCGCAGCCTCGCTGCGCCGCCCGGCTGGAGGGGGACAGGCGAGGACACTGGGAAGGTGGGACGCGTCCCTTCACAGGGCGACGTTTCAGCCCTGTCGCCGGCTGCTCTGGGGGCTTGGGCCCGGCCGAGCCTCCCGCCCTGCAGGCTCTCCACGGGGCCCCACGGTGGCCCCCGGCGACGGGGCCCGACGTCCTTCACTCCGACCACGGCCGGAGCTGGCCCGGGGCTGCCCCGGGGCCTGGGCGCCCACGCGGCCGTGGCCGCTCCCCGTCCGTCCATCCGCCGCAGCTGAACGCGGCCACGGTGACCCACCCGCGGGCCTCAGGCCTCCAAGGCCCCGGGGAGGCTCCTCGTCCCGTGAGACGTGCAGACCGTCTGCGCAGTGGATGAGGTAACTCGGCTCAGGAAGAAAACTAACGGCTGCCGGCACCCCGGGCCGAAGGGAGCTCCCCGCCTGGGTTTCCCAGGCCTGCTGTTCCCACGCGGGCGTCCAGGAGCCAGGCGCAGGCGCAGGCGCTGCTAGAGGCCTCGCTGGAGGCAGCAGCGGTGGCTCCGGAGGCCCGCGGTCAGCCATATGGCTTCCACACGTTCTCCAAAATATTATCTTAACCGGGAGCAGGCGTCCACAGGGTCCGAAGACAGCGCAGCCCCTAAAGACGGAATCAATGCCTTCCAGAAAGTCAGCCTCGTGAGGAGAAGCAGGGCTGGCCAGTACAGTCTGGGGGGGCACAGGCTTCCAGAGGCCAGCAGGACGGGGGCTGGGACGGCCCCGGGACCTCGGCCTCTGGTCAGCGTGGTCCCGGGAATGCCCAGCTGAGCTCTTCAAGTGAGACTGTGCCAGGGCTTCCCCCAGAACCTTCTGTAAGGAGACCCTCTAGGGGATCCTCTAGGGAATGCCTTGGACCCTCCCAGTGCGTTCTCAGCTCACTGCCTCGTGGTGGCTGAGGGGACGCCCTGGCAGCCCTGTCACATGGCCTCGGGAAGGGCCTCCCGGCTGGGGCCTGCCTCCCTGCTCCCTTTGCAAAGCATCTGGGAGACTTTTTTTTTTTTTTTTTTAATACCTGTGGTCTTTTTTTTTTTTCCCTTGGGGGGGTACACCAAGTTCAATCATCTGTTTTTATACACATCCCCATATTCCCTCCCTCCCTCGACTCCCCCCACCCTCCCCGTCCCAGTTTTCTAAAGCATCTTCCATCCTCGAGTTGGACTCCCTTTGTTATACAGCAACTTCCCACTGGCTGTCTGTTTTACAGTTGGGAGTATATATATGTCTATGCTACTCTCTCACTTCGTCTCAGCTTCCCCTTAACCCCCCCAAACCTCGAGTTCTCCAGTCCATTCTCTGCATCTGTGTCCTTGTTCTTGTCTTGTCACTGAGTTCATCAGTACCAATTTTAGATTCCATATATGTGAGTTAGCACACAATATTTGTCTTTCTCTTTCTGACTTACTTCACTCTGTATGACAGAATCTAGGTCTATCCACCTCATTACATATAGCTCCATCTAATCCCTTTTTATAGCTGAGTAATATTCCATTGTATATATATGCCACATCTTCTGTATCCATTCATTTGTTGATGGGCATTTAGGTTGCTTCCATGTCCTGGCTATTGTAAATAGTGCTGCAATAAACATTATGGTACATATTTCTTTTCGGATTATGGTTTTCTCTGGGTATACGCCCAGGAGTGGGATGACTGGATCATATGGTAGTTCTATTTGTAGTTTTTTAAGGAATCTCCAAATTGTTTTCCATAGTGGCTGTACCAACTTACATTCCCACCCACAGTGCAGGAGAGTTGCCTTTTCTCCACACCCTCTCCAACATTTGTTGTTTCCAGATTTTGTGATGATGGCCATTCTGATTGGTGTGAGGTGATACCTCATTGTGGCTTTGACTTGCATTTCTCTGATGATCAGTGATGTTGAGCATCTTTTCATGTGTTTGTTGGCCATCTGTATGTCTTCTTTGCAGAAATGTCTATTTAGGTCTTCCATCCATTTGTGGATTGGGTTATTTGCTTTCTTGGTATTAAGCTGCATGAGCTGCTTGTATATTTTGGAGGTTAATCCTTTGTCTGTTGTTTCATAGGCAACTATTTTTTCCCATTCTGAGGGTTGCCTTTTAGTCTTGTTTATGGTTTCTTTCACTGTGCAAAAGCTTTTAAGTTTCATGAGGTCCCATTTGTTTATTCTTGATTTTATTTCCATGATTCTAGGAGGTGGGTCAAAAAGGATCTTGCTTTGATGGATGTCATAGAGTGTGCTGCCTATGTTTTCCTCTAGGAGTTTTATAGTGTCTGGCCTTACATGTAGGTCTTTAATCCATTGGGAGTTTATTTTTGTGTATGGTGTTAGGAAGTGTTCTAACTTCATTCTTTTACATGTAGCTGTCCAATTTCCCCAGCACCACTTATTGAAGAGGCTGTCTTTTTTCCATTGTATATTCATGCCTCCTTTGTCAAAGATAAGGTGCCCATATGTGTTTGGGTTTACTTCTGAGTCCTCTATTCTATTCCATTGATCTTCCTTTCTATTTTTGTGCCAGTACCATACTGTCTTGATCACTATGGCCTTGTAGTATAGTTTGAAGTCAGGAAGCCTGATTCCACCAACTCCATTTTTCCTTCTCAAGATTGCTTTAGCTATTCGGGGTCTTTTGCATTTCCATACAAATCATAAGATTTCTTGCTCTAGTTCTGTGAAAAATGCCATTGGTAATTTGATCGGGATTGCATTGAATCTGTAAATTGCTTTGGGTAGTACAGTCGTTTTCACGATGTTGATTCTTCCAATCCAGGAACATGGTATGTCTCTCCATCTGTTTGTGTTGTCTTTGATTTCTTTTATCAGTGTCTTATAGTTTTCTGCGTACAGGTCTTTTGCCTCCTTAGGCAGGTTTATTCCTAGGTATTTTATTCTTTTTGTTGCAATGGTGAATGGGAGAGTTTCCTTAATTTTTCTTTCTGCTCTTCTGTTGTTAGTGTATAGGAATGCAAGAGATTTCTGTGCATTAATTTTGTATCCTGCTACTTTACTAAACTCATCAATTAGTGCTAGCAGTTTTCTGGTAGAGTCTTTAGGGTTTTCTATATATAATATGTCATCTGCCAAGAGTGACAATTTTACTTCTTCTTTTCCAATTTGGATTCCTTTTATTTCTTTTTCTTCTCTGATTGCTGTAGCTAAAACTTCCAAAACTATGTTGAATAATAGTGGTGAGAGTGAACACCCTTGTCTTGTTCCTGTTCATAGAGGGAATTCTTCCAGTTTTTCCCCATTGAGAACGATGCTGGCTTTTGGTTTTTCATATATGGCTTTTATTATGTTGAGGTAATTTCCTTCTATGCCCATTTTCTGGAGAGCTTTTATCATAAATGGATGTTGAACTTTGTCAAAAGCTTTTTCTGCATCTATTGAGATGATCATATGGTTTTTATCCTTCAATTTGTTGATATGATGTATCACATTGATTGATTTGCATATGTTGAAGAATCCTTGCATCCCAGGGATAAACCCCACTTGATCATGGTGTATGATTTTTTTAATGTGCTGTTGGAGTCTGTTAGCTAGTATTTTGTTGAGGATTTTTGCATCTATATTCATCAGCAATATTGGTCTGTAGTTTTCTTTTTTTGTGACATCTTTGCCTGGTTTTGGTATCAGGGTGATAGTAGCCTCATAGAATGAGTTTGGGGGTGTTCCGCCTTCCGCAATATTTTGGAAGAGTTTGAGAAGGGTAGGTGTTAACTCTTCTCGAAATGTTTTATAGAATTCACCCGTGAACCCATCTGGTCCTGGGCTTTTGTGTGTTGGGAGATTTTTAATCACTGCCTCAATTTCCATACTTGTGATTGGTCTGTTCATGGTTTCTATTTCTTCCTGGTTCAGTCTTGGAAGATTGTATTTTTCTAAGAATGTATCCATTTCTTCCAGGTTATCCAATTTATTGGCATATAGCTGCTTGCAGTAGTCTCTCATGATGTTTTGTATTTCTGAGGTGTCTGTTGTTACTTCTCCTTTTTCATTTCTAATTCTGTTGATTTGCATCGTCTCTCTTTTTTCCTGATGAGTCTGGCTAATGGTTTATCAATTTTGCTTACCTTCTCAAAGAACCAGCTTTTAGTTTCATTAACCTTTGCTATTGTTTCCTTCCTTTCTTTTTCATTTATTTCTGCTCTGATCTTTATGATTTCTTTCCTTCTGCTCACTTTGGGGTTTCTTTGTTCTTTTTCTAATTGTTTGAGGTGTAAGGGAGACTCTTTTCCTTTTTTAAATTTTAATTTTATTTTTGGCTTCGTTGCACCTTCTCAATGCTGTGGCTTCTCTTCTTGTGGAGCATGGGCTCTAGGCACATGGGCTTCAGTAGTTGCGGCATGTGGGCTCAGTAGTTGTGGCTCACGGGCTTAGTTGCTCTGCGGCATGTGGGATCTTCCTGGACCAGGGATCGAACCTGTGTCCCCTGCATTGGCAGGTGGATTCTTAACCACTGTACCACCAGGGAAGTCCCAAAGACTCTTTCTTGTATGCGGGGGGCTTGAGCTGCAGGTCCTGGGGGTGGCAGGGGCAGCCTGGTGCACAGGTGGGGCAGGGATCAATATATGTGTCAAGGGACATGGGCAGATTTCTTGTGGACACAGTGTTTTGGAAGAACCATGATGTCTGCAAGGCTGTTCATCCAAAGTAGTGGAGAATTTCACCTAATTCTCTAGGTAGACCCCTGACCAGAGTGGGCCAAGCCCAAATGCCAAGTGGAACACAGGCTGTGTCCAACTATCAAAACACTTCAATGTCAGAGAAGGCTGCAGAGCCTGAATATGTGATCTCTATATTTCAAGCAATAACTGTTATAACAAAATCATAGGACAGCTGGTGTAGACCCATGGAGAACATACTCTAAATGACATACAGGAGCCACGAACTCAAAATGCTTGTGGGACCAAGCATGTAACATGAATGTATGAATGGGCAAGCATAGGGCCACAGGGAGCGGTGGAGCTCGTGGCTAGCTGGAGAACACGACCCATCCAAAGGCATTCTGAGTAACAGCAACTCTTTGCCACCATCAGAGCATGTCTGTGGACACATGTGGTCCATGGGATGTCAGCTGGGAAACACTGCATAGCACAGCTATAGAACAGGGACAGAGGTCTTCAAATAGAAGATACACTTGAAAAAGGTTTCCAATCTACCATGAGGAGTTTTTTGTTTTGTTTTGTTTTAAAGCTCTTTATTGGAATATATTTGCTTTACACTCTTGTACCAGTCTTTGAGGGACACCAAAGTGAATCAGGTGTATTTATACATATATCCCCATATCCCCTCCCTCCCACGACTCCCTCCCCCACTCCCTGTCCTGGCCCTCTAAGGCATCTCCCATCATCAAGTTGATCTCCTTTTGTTATACAGCAACGTCCCACGAGCTATCTGTTTTACAGTTGGTCGTGTAAATATGTCTATGCTACTCTCTCACTTCGTCCCAGCTTCCCCTTGGCCCCCCACCTCAGCCCTGTGTCCTCAAGTCCATTCTACCATGAGGAGTTTTGATTGGAGGGAGACTGGCTTCTGCCGCTGTCCTCTCTTGCCTCTGGACTGGAAATGGATGATGGAGTTGAATTCATTTGCAGGTCCTTTCTGGATGCTGCCCTCTGAGCAGAGGGTGGAGAGAGCAGCAGCTTTGTCTTGCTGACGAAGGTGCCGGGAGCCTGTGCTTAAGGGGGAGCTCTGCACAGTGAAACAGGAAACAATCTAGGAAGCTCCTTGCGACCTACACGCTGTCCTGCTCCCTGGAAGCAGTTTGCACATTTATAGGTGTGACTTGACGGGTCTGGTTCAGCCCGTCTTCTGTGGTCCGTGTCACTGTGCAGACGTTGCACAGGGTGGGCCTCTGGAAGTTCGCAGCAGGTATAGAGCAGGGGGGTGTGTGGGGGCCGTGCACACACACTGAGACCGGCTCCCCAAAGGACCATGTGGCTTGTCTTCCGTGTCACCAGCGAAGCTCTCCCCGAGGCTCTGCTGGCAGAGACAAGAGCCCGGAGGAGCCCGGGAATCGCACTTACACCTTCCCCACGGGGGTGGTTTAGTTTCTTTGGGCGGCTGGAACCAAATACCGCACCCTGAGTGGCATGAAACAGCAGAAATGTATTGTCTCACAGTCCTGGACGCCCAGGTGTCGGCAGGGCCGGGCTTCCTGTGGAGCTTCTGGGGAGGGTCCTTCCTGCCTCCAGCTTCTGGTGGCTGCCAGCGGTCCTTGGCTTGTGGCTGCAAACTCCAGTTTCTGCCTTCGTCTCCCTCTGTGTGTCTGTGTCTTCTCCTCCTCTGTCTCTTATTGGGACATTTGTAATTAAGTTTACTGCCCTTCCTAATCCAGAATGATAGCACCTTAATTACCTCTACAAAGACCCTTTTCCCAAATATGGTCACATTCGCAGGTTCTAGGCGTTAGAATGTAGAACACGTCTTTTGGGGGGGACGCTATTCAGCCCACGACAGGCATTTTTGGTGTCCTTTTCACCTCTCAAAATCCAAAACAGGAATGGAAATTATGCTTGAGGCCAAAGTTTACGTTGCTTCCAGAGGCTGGCTCGCTGACATGGCCATGCCTCCAGGAAAGAATTCTGGAACCAGGAGGAATTCTGGAGGAGCCAGGAAGGCCATCTCCTCTTCTGGAGAGTATATTTGTGGAACTAGAAGTTCTATTTCAAAGTGGCCTCAGAAGACCGTGACCACGGGCTCTCACCCGGGTGTGGATCCCCCCGATGTCAGAGACGCTGCAGCCCAGAGGGAGGGGCAGGGGCAGGGCCTGTGCCCCCAGGAGCTGACGGCTTAGGGGACATCTCCCCCTGCCCCCACCCACCACCGCAGTAAGCAGGGCCTTGCTTCATAGCCCTCTGGTCTGGGATCCCTCAGACAGATAATTAAGTTCGACAGATTGGATGAGGAACTAGAGCAAACCAAAGAACGCTGTGACTAAGTGTCTAGGATTTCAACTTGGATTGATACATTGATTATCGCCATGGGTCACAGAGAAGCAAAAAAAGAAAAAAAAAAACCACCCCCCACATTTTTAAAAACTACATCTGTGTTTCTTTGGTCTCTGTATCCAAGCTTCATCGTAGCAGAGTCAGGGAGGGTCAGAGCTAATAAAATCTCTGCAGATTCTGCCACTTGAATCCTAATGTAAAATATTTGGGATGAATATTCCCATAGTCATTGTGTTCAGTGTAAGATGATTATAGGGAGATTTTAGGAATATTGTAAGAAATAAGGGGAAATATAAAGTATAAGAGAAAGGAAAAGCATATTGTCATAGTCCCAGGGGCTTGACAAACACTGCAAGGAATAGATTTCAAAGCCAAAGAGATTAACATGCATTACTGCTCAAGAAAGAATGACATCTCGGGAAGTCCACAGGCGGGACCTCAGTTTGATCATGTTGCCTCTCTTTGGGGGCCGTAAGCAAATTGGTTCACTGAGTCTCCCCTAAATGTTGGCTCACACCCACCCCCATAAGTAGCTACTCAGAACCCTCGAGAGGCCGCTGCCCCCTCCTCTCACAACAGCCCCTGAGAAATGGGAGTCGGTGCACCTGGCGTGGGCCCCAGCCGTGTCCTCAAGCTCTGTCAGCCCCGGTTTCCTGGTGACACTCACCAGCCACAGGTGTGAGGGTGGGGGAGGTGAGGCAGTCCATGCAAAAATGAACTGGCAATAGGAGCCTTGTATTCTGTGGTTAAAAAAGCAACCCTCAAAAGCAGAAGCACTGTAAAGGCTCTCTCCTATGACCTTGGGCTACACTCTTCAGCATGGGATCCTACTCCCGCCAAGTGAGTCCACCGACATGCAGCCTGGAAGGAAAAGAGCTGGTGTCTGCGCTGCTCAGAGCCCGGCCTCAGCGTCCAGGCGGGACGGTGGTTACACGTCTGTCCCTGGCTTCTTCCCTCAGGGCTGCGGGGCTTCATAGACATTGCATTTCCACTTCCCACGCCCAGGCAGACTGCTTGCCCGTGGGGAAGATAACTAGAGTTTCATTCTGCTTATACAACTAATAGCCCCTCCTTGTTGGAAATTTAGAAAATCAAGAAAAGACATGAAAACTCCCTGTGATTTTAAGTCTGATAAACGAGAGCTAGTATGTGTCGAGCCCTTCACGCACGTCGGCCACTTTTCTGAATCTTCACGTGGATGCTCTAACCCTCACAGCAGCCGATGGTGTAGGGCCTGTGATTATCCTCCTGTTATAACGGGGAAACCGAGGCACAGGGAGTTAGTAACTTGTCCAAGATCACATAGCTAGTGGGGGGTGTGTGTGTGTGTGCGCGCGCGCGCGCACGCACTTTTTCATAATTAGGATTTTACTCTAGGCAGTTCTGAGTCTTGTCTTCGTTTAACATTATATCATATATATTCCCCATCATGTTATAAATTCTTTTCAATCATCATGTTAACGGCTGCTTGGTACCCATCATTTATTTACCCTCTTTCCTCATATTAGACAGTGAGGTCTCCGCCCCCTTTCTCCTGAATTATAAGCAGGACTGAAAGGGATCTCTTGGCCCTTGAGTCTTTGTTTGTGTTACACGTAATTCCCATAGGATTACCTCCTAGAAGTGAAATCAGTGTGTCAATGGGTATGAACTGTGGTTCCAGAAGGACCTCACCAATTCACCTTCCTCCCCCCCAGCCCTGCCCCCCCATCCCTGCTCTCCTGAAGGCCCCGGGGGAAATCAGTGTGGTTGAGGTGCCCCCGGAGGCTTTGGAGGTGGGCTGCCCAAGGGTCCGGAGTTTGCAGCCCTGCATAGAAGAGAGGCCCACAGGCCCAGTTTTCTGAAACTTCGTAGCCATGTAGAGGTCTCTCCTATGTGAGCAACATAGGAAATTCATGGGCCGGGGGAACTAAAATTAATGGGAAGACGTATAAATGGTAATAGAGTAACAAACGGTTTCACTGTGAAGACATATGTTCTGGGGATAGGAAAATATCAGCAACAGTTTGACACTTAGTTGAATGCACTTAACTTACTACTGTGTTTATTTTTGTTTGTTTGGTTTTTTTGGCACACGGGCTTAGTTGCTCCGTGGCATGTGGGATCTTCCTGGAGCAGGGATGATTCTTAACCTCTGCGCCACCTAGGAAGCCCACTACTGTGTTTAAATAACCACATCACTCCCCCCACCCTCCTTCCACCCATTAACAGTTGGAGGATTATAACCTAATTATGGCATTTTGGAAACTAAAAAACAAAACCAATTTTATCACTCTGCCAGATGCTAATGTTGTTTGGGCACTAATTGCTTCTCCCAATGAAAGCAGTGAAAATTACATTGGAGTTCTTCACAGGGGAGGGGAGAGGTTGCTCCGTGGACCCCGTGAAATTATAGGCAAACACCTTGTGTGTGTGTGTATGCGTGTATGCATGTGTGTGAGCCCACACACGCATGTGTGGCTCTTCCTGCGGAGAAAGCCCGCTCCCTTTGTCAAGTTCTCAAAAGGTGTCCCTGACCCCAGAAAGGTCCAGAACCTGGGCTGTAGGTCGTCCGTGGGGGCAGCCTCCTCCAAGGCAGATCCTGCTAACCGTCCCTCGGGATTCATGTCACCTTGTGCTTGCAGTGCTGGTGAAGGGCCAGGTCACCACCAAGTACTACCGGCTGCTGTCCAAGCTGGGCGGCTGGGTGTGGGTACAGAGCTACGCCACCGTCGTGCACAACAGCCGCTCGTCCCGGCCCCACTGCATCGTGAGTGTCAATTATGTCCTCACGTAAGTCAGACGTATTTGTTTCTCTCCTTGCTCTCTCCTTCTCCCCCGTCCCGCATCAGATCGCTCACACGAGTACCATTTCTCTCTCTCCCGCTCTCTTTCTGGAACTGTTCATTTGTCTCCTGTTTTGTTTTCTTGAACAATCTGGTTGTCTGGGAAGGTCCGAATGATTTCTGTATCAGCACTGAGGGCTGGGTGCCAGAGAGCAGTGGGAACGCGGCAAGGGGAGCCCTGCCCTGGGCGAGGCTTAGGATGGGATCAGACAGCCCAGGTAAGGGTGTGGGTGGGCAGAGGGAGGGTGGCTGATGCCCTCCATCTTGAACAGGATGGGAAGGGATGCACATCCCAGACCAGGAATACAAACGTATACTCTCTGGGCCACAAACATTTAGATCATCCTGCCCGCTCCTGCCATTGGAGACAGGGGCTAGCTACCATTTTCTCCTTGTCTTCCTGTATAGCCTATTGTAAATGGTAATGAATATTTAGTGCCTTTAAATCCCTAGAAGTTAAGTTCAGTCGCAATTAAGACCATTAGAAGCAACAGGACATAAGTCTGCCTGGGACCACATATTACTGTCCGCCCACCATGGCTATGATGTGTTAAATCACGTTGCACCCGGTTCTGGCCCTGAACTTGATACCTTTGCAGTTCCCCCAGCCCCACCCTGAACAGGGTCCTCTCGTGCATTCTAATGCAGTGAGGTTTTAGGCTCTCCCTTCTTTCATAGAATGATTGCCAGGTTCTTGGGGGTTTGGGGTTGGGGCAGGGAGGAAGGGTGAGAGGTAGGTGTTTGGTGTTTTTTGTTTTTTTTTAAGAGGTAGAGTGATTTTAGCAAAACTGTAGGGGAGAGAGCATTTTAGTCCCTTCATGATTCTTCCTGAGCAAACAGGTGTGGGCTGGGGCTGGAACTCTGGGCAACTTCCCTTCCCGTGAACTTGACGGTGCCAGCTTGGCTCTTTAGGGCAGAAATGGGCCCCTGATGCGGAAGTGGATGAGGCTGGAAGCCAGGCTCTTAGACCCTTACAAGTCCCCACTCACACCTCCCTGGTGCTAAATAGGGAAGCAGCTGGGCCACAGACACTCACATTGGTCAATAGTGTTTCTGCCTTTTCCTTTTTGCCCTGACACCCTTCCGAGAGGTGCATAGTGTCCCCAGGAAATGTGCGTGGGGCCTTATGGGGTGGAAGAGAGCTACATTGTGCTCCCTCCATCCCTGCTGAAAAACACACACCTCACTCAGCGTCTCCCAGAGGCTCCAAGCCTGAGGCTGCGGGGCGGCTTTTATAATGTGGGTGAGCCGTCCCTCAAATCCCAGCCACATCCACTTAGTGAAACGACACAGTGGAGCTTCTCGAATGAACTCGCCTCAGGGACGGTCCCAGGAGGCCGCCCTCCTTTGCAGCCCTCGGACATGACCTGTCCTGCTTTTGCTCCTCAGGGACATTGAATACAAGGAACTGCAGTTGTCCCTGGACCAGGTGTCCACATCCAAGTCCCAGGACTCCTGGAGGACCACCTTGTCTACCTCACAAGAAACTAGGAAATTAGCTAAACCCAAAAATACGAAGATGAAGACGAAACTGAGAACAAACCCTTACCCCCCACAGGTAACACATGCCACCTGCAGGGGCTCGGGACACCCGGGCACCGTAAGGAATGACGAGCCTCTGACTGCACTCAGGGGTCTCCCTGCCTGGATGTTCCTCTGGGATGCAGAGTCCCCCTGGGACGTCCTGCCCACAGGGCAGAGACTTGGCCTGGAGAGGCAGGCAAATCTAACATCCAGGGGAAGAGTCTGGTCTAGGAAACAGATGACTACAATGGGGAGGCTTATCAGCTGCTAGAATCCATGAACACTGGTGCCTCGTGTTTCCATAGCGTTTTATTTTAACGGAAGCCTTCCCTCTCTCTTTTAAAGTCTTTTGCGAGCTCTCAGGAGGCAAAAGTGGCCACATGTATCTGGTATGTTGTCACTTGGGGTGAGGAGGTCTCTCTCCACCCAGAGGGGGGGTCCCCGGGGTGCTGTCTGCCGGGCACCTGTCCCCGGTGGGACCTCGTGCTGGTGGCCGGGGTGGGCCCAGCCCTGGGACGGGGCAGGCACTATAGGATGGGAAGGCAGTTTGCCTCCGCCGGCCCCTTCATCCGTCTTCTTTGCTCGGCAGCAATACAGCTCGTTCCAAATGGACAAACTGGAAGGCGGCCAGCTCGGAAGCTGGAGAGCCAGCCCCCCCGCCCACGCCCCGGCTCCCCCAGAACAGCAGCTCCATTCAGAAGGCGGTGACCTTCTGTACGCCCCGTCCTACAGCCTGCCCTTCTCCTACCATTACGGACACTTCCCGCTGGACTCTCACGTCTTCAGCAGCAAAAAGCCAATGTTGCCGGCCAAGTTCGGGCAGCCCCAAGGATCCCCGTGCGAGGTGGCACGCTTTCTGCTGAGCACACTGCCAGCCGGCGGCGAGTGCCAGTGGCACTACGCCAACCCCCTAGTGCCGGGCAGCCCGTCTCCAGCTAAAAGCCTTTCCGAGCCGCCGGTCAACCCTGCTCGGCACAGCCTCATGCCAAGCTACGAAGGTGGGTCCTGTTTGCACGAGGGGAGGGGGCAGGACTGTGAACAGTGGTGGCGGTGGGTGGCAGAGGGAAAAAGAATCCTCACGCTGTGGGCAAACTTTCCCTTTTTTCTGCTTCTAAGTGGGAATGGCTGTGCTTTCCTGCCCTCACTGCGAGTGCTTCACAAGGGCGCAGAAAGCTGGGCGACTGAGCCGGTGTGCCTCGTGGGTACCAGGCGCAATGTAAAAGGCTGAGGAAAGCGGATGTTTGGCCACCCACCATTAAAATCCTGGCCCTGTTCACTCCCCAAAAGGGAGGCAAAATGATTTTTCTATGTACTGAGAACCCCCAGCTGTTCTGATTTTATAAGATTACTTTCTACTCTATCCAAAAATGAACATGGGGCATTATTGGTTTTCTTCCCATGCCAGTTTTCGAAGTGTGGGAAGCAGTGGTGGAAAATCACAGGCTCAGTGATAGAAACGCTACTCACCACCCCAGAGCAAATAGCACAAACCCTCCAGGACTCAGTTTCTTCATCTGTAAGATGGGAGCATAAGCCAAGTCAATTGCCTACCACAGAGCTTGGCACACAGACAGGAATGGCCTCCCAGCCAGCTCCTCCTGGCAGCAGGCAAGCAGCGGTCCTCTGTGGAGGTGCCACTAGCTGCCCCAGGCCCAGACAGACTGCTGTTTGCTCACTGGAACAACCCAGGTAGAGGGCAGAAGGTGGAGATTGAGGGTTAGCTGCAAGGGGTGTGTGCCTGTTTCACCCAGACCTAACTACCACTCAGACTGTAGACCAGGTGTGTGCAAATGTCCTGCAGCGACCACTAAATGCCAGGTGGATGTTACAAGCCCCAGAAAAGAGTCACCTGCTTAAGGAGGACAGCTCCCTGTAGTCTCCTCTCTCCCCCTTTTCTCTCTTTGGAGGCAGGTAGGGCTCGGCTGCTCATAGGACTGCTTTGTGGACCTCTCGCTCTGTGCTGTTACCCAGTCTTTACAAGCCTATGCGATACATTTCGTCTCCATATAGGAGAGGGGGGCTAGATCCCGGGAGAAATCTAACCTTCTTGGAGATTACCAGGACGTGTTTCTGGAAAGTAGCCAGTTTAAGAAAGCACATACTAGTAACCCCGGCCGTGCAGCCCCGCCTTTCAGCCTCGGGCAGTCCTGAGACTTGGGTCCCCACCACCCATCAGTGCATGGGGTCCCTCAAATAACCAAGGAAGGGGTTTCCTGGCACCGCTAAGGAGGGAGAAACAAAGCAAAGGATTTCAAAACAGCTGAGAATATTATCCACTTGAGACTGAGTTATTTTTCTTTGTGTGTGGGAGTTGACCAAATGAGATAACATAGGGTTTGAGTTTTTAAATTGCTATTTTGAAAGTGAAAGAGGTTAATAACCACTTCATTTGTCAGACACTTGGTAAAAACATGGACCAAAGGTGCTAATTGGGGGCAATTTGTGATTGACTTTCTAGTTTTTTCGATATTAAAGGAAGACAAAGGATGTCTTAAGGTTAAGAGAGAGAGACAGAGAGACAGAGAGAGGAAGAGCGGGAGAGAGGGAGAGGAGCTAATTGACTGCAGACATCTAATTAGTGAGAGTGGTTATTACTTTAATTGTAACAATACTAAAGACAGCAGGGTAATTACCCTCCCCATTGAGAGAAGAGCAAAAAAGATCAGGGCAGACTGGGGCCACCTGACACTAGGGCTCGGAAGCCTCTAGACCAACGCCGTCCAGTCCAACATAGTGGCCGCCAGCCGGGTGCGGCCAGTGCGATGAGATGCGCTCCGAGTGTCTGCACCGCATTTCGAAGACAGAAACAAAGAATACAATTTCTCCGTGATTTTTATATTGATTACGCACTGAAATCATATTCTGGCTGTGTTGCATTAAATTAAGTATGTTACTAACATGAACTCCACCTGTTTCCCTTCACTTTTTTCCTGGGGCCACTAAAACACTGCAACTTGCATCCTGTGATTGGACCTCGCGGGCCCGGGACGCGCGCGGGAAGCGGGGAGGGCGTCTCCGGGGGTCGAAAGCGCCGGCGGCGCGGGGTGGCTCGTGGCGGGGGGGGGGCGGGTGGAGGCCCCAGGGCCCCCCGGGGTGGAGTCGCTCTGGGCATGTCCCCTCCCTCCCCCACGCGGGCGTCTAACGTGTCGCCTGTCCCCGCAGCGCCCGCCGCCGCCGCCGCGCGCAGGTTCGGCGAGGACACCGCGCCGCCGCCGCCGCCGCCGCCGAGCTTCCCGAGCTGCGGCCACTACCGCGAGGAGCCGGCGCTGGGCCCGGCCAAGGCCGCCCGCCAGGCCGCCCGGGACGGGGCGCGGCTGGCGCTGGCCCGCGCGGCCCCCGAGTGCTGCGCGCCGCCGGCCCCCGAGCCCCCGGGCGCGCCGGCGCAGCTGCCCTTCGTGCTGCTCAACTACCACCGCGTGCTGGCCCGGCGCGGGCCGCTGGGGGGCGCCGCGCCCGCCGCCCCCGCCCTCGCCCGCGGCCCCGGCGCCCCCCAGGCGGCGGCCGGCGCGCTGCGCCCCCGGCCCGCCGGCCCCGCCGCCGCCTCGCCGCCCGGCGCGCCCCTGCCGCACTACCTGGGCGCCTCGGTCATCATCACCAACGGCAGGTGACCCGCCCGGGCAGGACCGCGGGGACCTGGGGCCGCCCCGCCTCGCGCAGGGAGAAGCCATAGGCCAGCCTCGTCGGCTCCCGTTTTACCAAGTGCAGCCGAGTCGAGAGGGGCGAGCTGTATATGCACGACTTAAATTAATTTATACAGACAACTATTTTACTAGAACGCCTCCGCCTCGGACTTGTAGATTTGTACCGTAGATGCCGTGAAGGCGCGCGTAGAGGACGGAGACCCGGCGGCGCGGGGGAGGCGCGGCCCCGGCCTTTGCGCGCCCGGAGCCGGGGCCTGTGCAAGCGCGTGGCGGAGCGTCCCTCGCGGCCCGCGTGCGGCCGCCGCGGCTCCGCCTCGGGGGCGGGGGGCTCGGTTTCCTCACCAGCAGTCGGGCTTGCGCGCCTCGCCTGCCCCCGCTGCTCAGTAACGGCCCCTCTGGGGGGCTGGAGGAGTCTCCGCTCCGCGGGCGCCCTCCACGTGGACGGGGAAACCCCACCCTGATGGCGTCAGATGTGCCGGCGGGTGGCAGACCTGGAAGCTTCCGGTAGTCAGAGCTCTTTAGATGCTTAAGTCAAGGCAGAATGTGATGGCTTAAGTCCCATGAACGGACAACTCCGGGGTCTTTAAAAGTCTCATTAAAAGTTGTTTTAATTTAACCGTTTCGTTAAGACAAACATCATGCCGAGACCAAGGGGGAGAACCTGGGTGTGCTTCACAAGCGCATTCCCAAGCTCTTGTTCCCTCCTAACCCCCTGAACTCTTGAGAATAGCACCTTCGGAATATATTGAAAAGGCATTAAATGCAAATATATATATAACCAGATATTTTATGAGAATGACATGTGGATGATTTCGGTGCCCGGTGGATTGGCTACCCCTGTCAAGTTTGATGACAAGGCAAAATCCCTGTGGCCCACACAGACCTGTAATTCCCTAGGCTCGTGTTTGCTACAAGTAGTGCTAAGTTAGTTATGTTGCATGTGCAATATGGAAAACTGTCAATGGGCTGCGCCTTGTGGAAGAAAACATGCTAAAGGAATGTAATGAAAATGATGTACACATTGGCTTCAGCGTTTTCTGCATTTTATACAGAGCAAGAAAACTCCATATGAACATGTCATGTGTGAAACAGGTAAACAGAAATCTTTTTATAAAGCACCAGCAGTGTTTTTAAAAGAAACTTCCGTTAAATTTTTGTTTTATTTTTATATCTTTGCTTCAAGATCTCACCATTTAAAAAATCCTATCATGGCTCTGAAGTGCATCAGTGAGCCACCCTTTTTCCCAGTCTGCCCCACACTATAAACACTCCCTCATTTTGCTGCTTTTTCAAAAATGGTTTACTTGTAGGAAACTATGTCACCCTTTCTGAGTGGAAAGGTTGTTCACAGATGTCTTTAGCTCACTGTTCTAGAAGCAAAGTGCACCTACACTTTGTGAAAGGACCTGTTGCCCACCCAGTGTCACTATGAGGACCTGCCTCATTCCCTAGGATGGTGTCAGTTGCCTTATGGTACAATTTGCAAATTCAGGAACATGTGTCCTGCAGTGAAGAGACAGGGTCAGAAGAATTATATGCATATACCCCTACACTGGGCATAGCTATACCTCATGAGCAGCTTGTTGTGGGTGTGTGCACACATAAACTAAAGCCTAGATTATTATTTTTATGCTGAGATCCGTAATTAAACCATGATTCCAGGAAGGTGCAGGTTTGATGAGATTCACCTGACGTTTTTCAATAAAGTACCGTAAAATGCTTTTGTGTCTACCTTGTCATTAACTATTGGGGGCTATATAAATAAATACAAACCGTGAAGGCTTTTGGGGCAGTTTAAGTTCAAAGGTTACTGCTAGGAAAGATGACTGTTACAGATTTATAAATGGTAACATAAATAGGCTGAACAATGAATGTATATGTACTTATAAAATGTGTACTAGGAAAAACTTCCTTGCCTAAACAAACATCACAGTTTTCATAGCCTAGAACATGAAGGATGATTCCTACACAAGCTGGCTTCCAGGCGGCCAGCAGCTCCCTGCAAAGTTAACAGAGCAGTTACTATGGCAACCTGATACTGTTACCTTCATCTTTCAGTCTACATATTTAAGCTGGGGGTATCGTTTCTTGACTTCTGTGAGGCTCTGGAAGTGGAAGAGGGAGCATTTTAATAAATATACATCTCTTTCACAAAAAAAAAAGAAAAAAATTGTAGTGGGTCCTAACATGTTGACAAAAATGCCAGATCAAATGGATTTGAGAAATAAGCCCAGTTCAAGACTGATTTAGCCCTCCCTCCACTGGGCCTCCCAGGGAAAGGAATTCCTTTATGTTCATGGAAGCCCTTTCTAGAAAAGCCATTCCATTCATACCTTTGTAGAGAAGTGAACGGGGTGTGAAGGGCTCTCAGAGGAAATCTGCAAGAGCCTGCATTTTCTGCTCCCTCACCCCGACCCCTTTTGTCCTTTTAAAGTTCGATGGGCCATGCCTTCCTCCTTTGGATCCTAAGGTTGGGAGAGGACCCTCAACGAGTCCTGTATAAAGTCTACTGTAATTTATTGTAATTGTAAGACAGTTAAGGTAGGCTGTGGGGGCTGCTACAGATAAAAGAACATTTTAAAATAAATTCCATAAAGTATAGTAGCTTAAAATTTTAGTGAATTGTAGACCTTGGGTTATCTAAGATGCATTACTCAAGCTATTCCTAAAATCTTGGGGAAAAATTGTCAAGACAAGAGCAGTTTTCACAAGAGTAAGAACAATTCAACAACAGAATCTGTTCTTAAATTTGTTGTTATAGTCAATTAATTTTCAAATTAAAAATTTAATTATTACATTTATTTCTCATCTCAGTTTTTTTTTTTTTAAACTTTTGGTTTTGCTAACGTTCATTCTTTGGAGTAATATGATTGCTCTTTTATGATACATAATACATTTTTCAAAAATACATTAAAAAGAAAAAGCAACCAGCTTCTTAATACTTACAATACTTAGAAATACATACCTATTCCTTACTATGTTAAACTATTTAAAAAATGTTTAAATATGAATAAAAATACTGTAACCAAAAGTAGTTGCTTATTTTTACAAATGAAATGTAAAAATAACGAACTTGAACTCTATAGAAAGTCTTAAAGTTTATTTTGGTAGACTTGCTTTTTATAGGCATTGGTTTAAAGTAATTCCTTTTCATAGATGATTCTTTGAAAAGCTAAAAATGCAGACTTTTAACACTTTCTTTTATTTCAAATATGCATAGTTACCCAGGAATACCGATTCTCCATTCTTTGCCTGTTGAGAGCAAACAGATCTATAGAATGTAGCCTTAAACGTCTCCGTTATTTGTGCATTCTGAAACTGTTGGGTGAGGCTTCTCTCCTGGTTCCCAGACTCTAGCGTGAGGGGTGACAAAGTAGTCCTCCCTGTGTGTGTGTGAGTGTAGGGCTGGAGGTGGAGGCTACATGCTCCCCTGGGTCTGGGCCTGTGCACCCACCCCATCCTTGGGGCACTTGCTCCCAGGTCAAGCAGTCAGTGTGCTGCAGCAGCAAACCCCACACCGGACACAAATCCTTCTGACTTTGCCCCCCGCACTGTAAATGCTGCCAGGATGAACAGTGCCAAGGAGCACTGCTTGGGGGAGGTGGGGTGCATGGGGAGCCTTGCTGTGTCCTGTTTTAGAGGGCATTTCCTCAAGAGTTCCTCTGAAATTTGCTACCAGCCCAGAGGAGATGATGTCTTGCCCTTTATATAACCTGGCAGATGCTCAATGCACAGCCTGGGGCACAATTCAAATATCCTAAAAGCACACGCCGATCCTGAGTTTAGGTGCTGTGTTTTTAAGATTAAGAAGAAAATGCAAACTTGTCGTTAAGACTTTAAAGCTCCTTGAGATCACAGATTGCTGGGAGCATAAACGCCCCAAATGGATGAGTGCAGTGCAGCAAGTTTCCCTAATGCTAACAGCTGTAAGTAAAATGCCTTTATTCAGCTGTTCTATATGAAGCAGAATTTCAAAAGTCTTTGGTTCATCTGAGGCAAAATCAGGTTTATGAAAAACACAGCATCTGCTCCAAGTCTATGTTGTCTCCCTCAAGACAACTGTGTGTCGGCACAAGTCTTAAAAGCACAGAGGCAAAGCGATATGCCCAGAACATCTCCATCTGCTTTGACATGGCCACACTTCATTAGTTTTAATTTACCAAAAGGAAATTAAATGATAACATTTTTCCCCCAAAGCAGACTGTCTGAATAGGACTTCAGCTTAAAACAAATCATAGCATGTTTTTCATTAAATAACCCCCCAAAGAAATTCAAAAAGTAATGATGGCAGTTCTGAGAGATGACTTGCCTTATATTACAAAGTTTGAGAAATGAAACTTGCAACATTTGCCTGAGATCTTTCTTCTTGATGATATTTTGCAGATGCCCTCTCAAGGGTGAGTCCATTTTGTAATTTTGGGGTACTGTGGACTTTAAACTTTCATTTAGACTTGGGCATTTAGGAGAGAGTGATTTTTTTTTTTTAAGAAAAATAATTCTAATTGAAGCCTTATTTGCAAAAATTACTTCTGAAGTTCTTTTCAAGTTACAGTTCCAAAGCACACATATTGGGTTAGTGTACTTAACTAAACATGTTATTTTTTTCCTTCCTATGGGGCTGCCGGTGCCTGGCTAAAGGTAGACAGATTTTATACTGAAAACCACAAGTTTCTGGAGTTAGCCTGACTGGGTAAAGCTGGATGAAGATGGTGCTAGTGCACCATAAGGGGATTCTGTTCAAAGCTGAGAGCCTCCTCAAGTTTTCTTTCCACCAATTTCAGTTGGGATTGGCAGAAAGAGAGAAAAGTGAACAAAAATTGGCCTTTTCAGGCTGAAAAGTAATGTGTATGATTCTCAAGTTCAACAGAGATAGGAGTTACATGGAAAAAGCATGGAATACATCTGGAAATAGCAAATGTATATCAAAAGGCTTCCTTTCTTTTGTTCTTCCATGGAGACTCTTAGGGCATCAGATTTTGAACATCTTTTAAAGTCTCTCTCTCTCTCTCTCACACACACACACACTCTCTCTCTCTCACACCCACCTACACTCACACTCACCCGTCCTCTCAACTAACGGTATTCACTAGCAATAACATTTTCTTTTTTGGCAATATGAAAAGGGGGCAAAAAAAAATGTGACTTACAAATAAAATGCCATGTATTTCTATATTCTGAGCACTGCACAGTCCTGCAGGAATGCTCCACATTTCAAAGTGAGCCTGAAGCTGGCTTAAAAGCTCCAAATCCTCCTCTGCGTGTGGTATGAGAGTGAGACTTCATCTCCAGCTGTTAGAGCCAAATCATCCACCCTCACATCCAAGCTATTGCCTAATCAAAGCTTTAAGGATCTTGAACTTGATCCCATCACTTCAGAATATGCAGTAAATTTAAACTTATGAAAGGAGAGCTCATTAATTAATGTCAAAGTAATTAACTGATTTCCTCTACAAGGTCACTGCAACTATACCAGCTAGATGTCCCTCTGTAGCCATGCAGACATTGTTATTGGACCACAAACCACCAGGCTGAGGGTAACTGCCTTCTCTTTTCTCCACTACCAAAAAATAAAGTGATGACTAAGTGCCAATATATGTTCCTGTAGGAAAACACCTCCCTGGATACTTGTAAACAGTGTTAGCATACCTCTAACTCACCAATGGCCTGGGCCTGAAAGCTTTTTTTTTTTTTAATTTGTTTTTAATAGTCTAGGGGTAAAGATCTCCACTACTGGGAAAACATCTGAACTATTCCATTGCTGTTTCCGTGTAAACCCCCCCCCCCCCAATTAAGATACAGCCAGTTACAAGAGGGGAGAGCAGTTTCACACGTGGGGCAGGGCTTTCACCTGAACTGAATCTTCCACTGGTCAACCCTCCACCCCAAACACCAAATAAAATGACAACAGAACAAAAGTAAAGAATTAACAGGTTAAGTGGAAGGAGAAAAAATTCGCCTACAGCTCTGAATTAGTTTTCCAGATCATGACTAGGAAAGGCGGCAGAAATCGAAGTGGAATGCTCCTGCGGTGGTTCTGCCCTTCCGTCTGGCCCAGCTCGGCCCAGCTCGGCTCCGAGGGGCGGGACTACTGCTGCTTGGGGACGATGAGGTTTCTCAGCATGTCGAAGGAGTTGCCGTCTGGATGCACAGTCACCACGTCGCCGTTTTCCGGGTGAACCAGAAGGAACCCGGAATCGTCTAGGCCGACGATCCACACCTTCGGTCCCTCAGTGCTTCCCAGGCGGACTTGCTGAGCACTGAAAGTGAAGAGCAGCCCCCCGGTCACGGGGAAAATGTAAAGCAGCAGCTTGAGACAATTAGTTAAATAATTATCCATTATCTGAGAGGATGGGGGGGAGGGGCGAGTAGAGGGGGAGTGGGCTGGGCTAGATATAGTTAAAATGCATCTGCGTCTGAGCTCTGACTTTCACTGGTCCCGCCTGAATTGTCTTGATAACTACCAGAATAACCAGGGTGATGGAAAGTCCACTAGGGAGTCAGGAGTTGCTTCTCTTATAAACAACGTCACTCCTCCTAATTCTGATCATCTGGGATGATTATTCGCGCCACTTCCTCACCCTCTATCGCTTTAAAGAAACACTGTGCAACCCTCTAGGTTTTTTGGCTGAAACTGGCCTCTTTTTGGCTGTATTGAAAACTTTCAAGTTGGGTAGCATCAATTATAAGTTAAACTCATTCTAATTCTATACTTCTTTCGAATGTTTTCCAAATGCACCTACTGACATATCCTTGTTACCAGTTTTAAAAGTATTGAATCTGTACCTCCCAATTTTTATTTTGAAGAATTTCAAACCTACAGAAAAGCTTAAATGAACCTCATATTCACCCCTCACTGATGTTCACACCAACTGATAACGTTTTTCATATTTGTTTTCTTTACACACACACAGTTTTGTGGGGGGGTATTTTGCTGATATTTAAAAATAAGTTGCAGGCATCATGACACTTTATGCTTAAATACTTCAGCCTGTATCTCCAAAGAATAGAAATAATCTCCTACAAAACGAGAATATGATTATTACTCTCAAGAAAACTGATCTTGATACAACAACATCATTTAATATACAGTCCCTGTCCAAATGTCCCCATGGTCCTAATAATATCTTTTGTGGCTATTTCCTCCCTTCCAGGATCTGATTTGGAAACATATTGCATTTAGCTGTCACACCTCTTTATTCTTAACCACTGTGCCACCTAGGAAGCCCACACCTCTTTATTCTTTAATCTCAAAAACCTCCCACGTTCTCTTTGTTTTTAAGACATTGTAGAGGCCTGTTGGTACACATCAGTGCTTCTCAAATTGAGGTGCCTGAGAATTCCCTGGAGCCTGTGTTAAAACACAAATGCTGGGCCCCAGCCTCAGAGTTTCTGATTAGGAAGTCCAGGGTGGGAGTCAAGAATTTGTGCTTCTTGTGACGACCTAGAGGGGTGGGATAGGGACAGTAGGAGGGAGGCTCAAGAGGGAGGGGCTATGGGGATATATGTATACATAGAGCTGATTCACTTTGTTGTACAGCAGAAACTGGCACAACAGTGTAAAGCAATTATACTCTAATAAAGAGCTTAAAAAATTAAATTAAAAAATGGTACAGACACTTTAGAAGATAGTTTGGGAGCTTCTTATGAAATTAAACATGCTCTCTATACTGTCCAAAAAAAAAAAAAAAATTTGTGTTTTTAACAAGTTCCCACCCAGGTAAGGCAGCTACAGGTCTCACTTTAAAAACCACTGTTATCTAGAATGTTCCACAATTTAAATTTATCTGTTTCCTCACAACTACATTCAGCTTAAACATGCTGGGCAAGAAAATCTCCAGTAATGTTGAGTCTTTCCCCGGGCATCCCACCAGGAGGCATGGGATACCTGTTTGCTTCCCATTACTGGTGATGCTAACTTGTTCAAGGTGGTATCCACCAGGTTTATCCATCGGTAAAGTGAAAGATAATTATCTAGACCAGTGTACAGTTTCTCGATTTAAGATAGTAAACTAGTGACTTAATAAAGGAATTTGAAAAGAATGAAGAAGAGCCAGCACTGACCTGTGCACCCAATATTTATAATAGAGAGGAAGAACGCCATTGGGCCCTTCATCCTGAAATGTGTCGATCAGCTTCTCCAGCACAGTCACGGTTCTGGCAATGAGATAATCAGCTCTTAAGGGCTTCAGGTCTGCCCCGTGGTGTTTGTTGTGTTCTATGATGAGATCGTTGATGCATATGGTAGGGTTGCTGTTAGTCACGTTAAATCCACAGCCTGGACAAAAACAAACAATTGGAAAACATGAGCAGCTCAACCTAATGACGACATCACACGTTTCTCTCAACCACGTGGAAAAAGTTACAGCCTTTACTGTCAGCTTCCTGCTTCCTTGTCCTCATTTCGAGTTGATCGTCTCTGGCCATTTAGACATTGACATGTCTTTGAGCCGGTCTTACTTTCTCATCCTTTCCTTACTGTCCCCAACAAACTAGACCATTCCAAATTTATTACAAATTAGTTGGGGAAAAAAAACAAGCCACATCTGATTCAATTAAGCAGAAACTATGAATGGGACAAAACAGAGTTGCTTCTGAAACGATTCCTCCTGTGGCCTAGTCATGAACTGGAGCTCTGTACTGAGCCCAGTGTAAAATAGAATCTCTTGTTTCTTTTTCTACTTGAATAACAGAACACATGCTTGAAAATAAAGAATTTTATTCAGGTCTTAAGGAGTAAACTCTGGATTCAGAGATTTCCAACCTTGGTCATGGCATAGCCCTAAAACACATCTTTTAATACTTTATCCTTGGAAGTCTTTGGTGCTAGGGTTACACTGTTGGCAAAGGGCCAGTCCATGTTCAGTGGCTTTTTCACAGGCCCCTAAACCAAGGCTTCAGGAGAGCGAGTTACCGGCTTATCTCTGCTGTTATTTAACACCCCTGTTCTCTGCAGGAGAGGGTGGGCTTCAGAAAAGCTGAACCTTGGTTTTCATCAGGGCCCTGAATCAATCTCAAAGAGGTCTTCAATAAGAAATGAAATACTGCAAGAACTGGGCAGTAGGACTTTCGTTTTCTCAGGGCCTCTGAGTAAAAAGTTCCCCAAACATTCACCTCAGAAAGAACAATGACATTTGCAATAACAGTACTTTTTGGTAAATGCTCTAAGCCGTTTTCAGTGTGGAGGGAAGGACTGATTGGCCTCAGATTACTTTTTTAAAAAGTATACTGGCTATTAAAATACAAAGCAATGTAAATTACAACTGGAAAAAAACAAGTAACTATAACAACGAGGGCAGAACCTGCAGTTGTTCATTTGTTCTTGTTCAACAACATACACAATAGCTGAAGCACCTATCGTGTAGAAGGCATTTAATTAAGAGCATATAGTGCGAAAAAGCTCCCCTGTATTCAGAAAATCCCGAATGCTGGGAAAATCACTGCATGGACTCCTGTCAGCGTAGGCCGTGTCTTTCAAAAGACCAGCAAGCATCCCTGCTGCTGACCTTGAATCTTCCCCCCAAAGATGCCCCCGTCCGCCCAACCTCCTCCCCCTCTCCCCTGGCCAGTGGCCTTAAGACTTTAATAAAAGGTCTGGATTCTCCCCTCAGGAAAAAGTTTCATTTCCCCCACACTGACAGAATTCCTTAGCTCCCTGAAGCTATCACTGGGCCTCCCTGATGTCTGTAGGCCCTACTTAGGAATCTTTGCATCTAACCCCATTTCTCATTTACAGATGGGAGCTCTGAGGGTATGAAGTAGTTTGCCCAGAATAATATTGCCAGTTGGTAGCAGAGCTGGAAACATATGCCTTGTATTCTTTGGCTGGCACTTCCAAAACACAATCACATGTTTTGTGTCCATTCCTGATTTTTGAACACCAATCAAGTTCTCTGGAGCATTAGGGAGAAGCTGGTGCTTGGATAACCAGGGGCCTAAGGAACTTCTGAAACTGCTTCTGAATCCATCTCCTTGACTGATATAGATGTTTCTGATGTAAAACAGGGATTCTTTACCCTTCCCAGACAAGCCTGGAGCGTCTCCTGAAGGTCAGAAAGAAGGCAACTTTTCCATTGCCTGGAAAAGTCAGATTAAGAATGGAAGAAAGACTGCCAGGATGCCCAGCCTTGAAATTAACTTTCTTTTCTTATTCCCAAATAATACATTAAATGTTTACTTTCACCATTTCTAATTTAACAATAAGCAGGAGTATGGAGCGTATAAGAAAACACCTGTCTGATGAGATACCAGTTTGGTGTTTCCATGGCCATAGAGAGGAACGCTAAACCTCCGAAGGGCTGTCTACCAGTCTGGCCTGCTGTGCATACATACTGTGTTCTATAAACACAAAGAAAAAGTGATCCCATATGACAGTCCACTCCTCCCAGTGTAGCCACGTGTGAACCATTTTTATTAATCTAAAAATTCTGGGGGAAAGGCTTTAAAAACTTACCAATAAGTATATAAAATGTTTCTCCCATAAGTGTTGAGTTAACCAGAACTCCACCAAGCTTTATGAGGTCACTGTAATAAATATCGTTGGGCCACTTCACTCGTAAGTTGATATCCTAAAGGAAAATCTGCATATTAATCAAGCAGTCACAAGACACAAAGGGACCAGGAAAGGTCATCCAGCTAAGAAAACAAAAATGAAAGATGAGCAGCATGTTCTTGAAACAAATGGAGCAGGGAGTCTCATCCTCTCCTCTTTTTCAGACAGCGAATCACCTCTTTGGAACAGCCCAGCATGGACAGCCTGCCGGGCTGGGGGGAGGCAGACCTGAAGACCACACGCGATAGGCGCCCCAGTGCTCTCCCCACCCCCTCGCCCTTCATCATCACCAAAGACACTCTCGGAAGACGGCTCTCTGGGAAGTTAAGCGCATGATGCCAATATCAACAACCACACCACGGTGCGCCACAGTGTGCTGCGGACAGGGACAGGGAGAGAACAATGCTCTCAGGGCTCTCTTCCCTTAAGGAGCTCCTGATCAAGAGAGAAGGATGGCCCTGAATTAAGCAACATCATAAAAGCCAGGCAGAGATGTCTCAAGTAAATGCTGTGGACAGACAGGGAGGAACTCATTTTACTGAGCTACTAGAGAAGGTCTCCACGAACTGCCAACCGTCAGCTTGGGTAACAGAAATAGACTTGTCCAGTGGCCTGCTGCCTCTCCATCCTGAAGGATGTGGCCTAGGCAACCCTGCCTGTGTCCCAGTCTCAGTGGGATGATCCAAGGGTGAACAACCCCTTGCACTGGGCCACCTAGACCGCCACCTCCTGCCATGACTAGGAAGTTGGGGCAAACAGACTGGGTGAACCCCAGTAGGTGCCAGAACTGCCAGGACTTCTGGGTCTGGGACAGGTGCCAGGTATGGGGAGAGGAAGCCCATCTGGACATGAGGCTGGAAGATAGACACTCAGAAAATAAAGCCAAGAGATCAGAGACTAGCCAATGGCCTCTGAGTCCCACAGGGCTGGCTCTACAATCACTGAGGGCAGGCACGATCCTGAGCAGTGCTAGTCTGCATGTAACTTATACCAAACCCGTGGGTTGGTACTAACATCATCTCTATGTAACGAAGGACTAAAGCTTAAAGAGACTGCTGGGCTTACTATGGAAAACAATTTGGAGGTTCCTTAAAAAACTACAAATAGAACTACCATATGATCCAGTCACCCCACTCCTGGGCATATACCCAAAGAAAACCATAATCCCAAAAGAAACTTGTACCATAATGTTTATTGCAGCACTATTTACAATAGCCAGGACATGGAAGCAACCAAAATGCCCATCAACAAATGAATGGATAAAGAAGATGTGGCATATATATACAATGGAATATTACTCAGCTATAAAAAGGGATGAGATGGAGCTATATGTCATGAGGTGGATAGACCTAGAGTCTGTCATACAGAGTGAAGTAAGTCAGAAAGAGAAGGACAAATATTGTATGCTAACTCACATACACGGAATCTAAAAATGGTACTGATGAACTCAGTGACAAGAACAAGGACGCAGGTGCAGAGAATGGACTGGAGAACTCGAGGTTTGGGCGGGGGGGGGGGGGGGGTGGGGGATGAAGGGGAAGCTGAGACGAAGCAAGAGAGTAGCACAGACATATATATACTCCCAACTGTAAAATAGATAGCCAGTGGGAAGTTCTTGTATAACAAAGGGAGTCCAACTCGAGGATGGAAGATGCCTTAGAGGACTGGGATGGGGAGGGTGGGGGGGACTCGAGGGAGGGTGGGGGGGAGTTGAGGGAGGGAGGAAATATGGGGATATGTGTATAAAAACAGATGATTGAACTTGGTGTACCCCCCCCCCCAAAAAAAAAAGAGACTGCTGGGCTTGCCTGAGGTTACACCACCTACACGTGGCAGAGCTGGGATACAAACGCAGGGCTTTCTGACACCAAGCCCCCCAAGGCTTCATCCTGTGCTGTGCAGCCTGTCGCTTCCTAGCAGTCCCCCTCCCTCCCTCCCTCCCTCCCTCCGGAAGGGCTTCTTTTCACCTTGGCCAGTTAGAATATGTTTCTGTCCTTTAGAAGCTCATCTGGCCTATGATAGGGAGCTATTACAGGCCTCCCATATAAAAAGCACTATGCTAGGCTCTTTGGGGACCAAAATAAAACTAATCCTGTGTTCAAAGAGCTGGTTGGTTTGTAGGAGGTAGAACTGGAACACAAATAACCCTGCTTCCAAGCAATCCACGGGAGGAGCCATAAAAGTGGCTTAGACATTTAAAGCGCTGCATGGTGTTGGAGGAGGGAGAGTTTGTAGCTAGAAGTTTCTGGGAATGCATTTGAGGTGGGCCTCTCAGGGCAAACAGGACTTGGCAGTGCAGAGAAGCGAGCAGGAGCAGGGATGTGCGGGTGCGAGGAGACTGTAGGAGCCTAGAGGGACCTCAAGGAAGGAAGAAACAGCAGGAACAAGAGCAGGCAGCCCAGCACGGGTTCTGAAAGGAATGTCCAGCAGTCCACTGTGCTGCCTCTGGTCCAGCAAGGCTGGGTACGGTTTGTGTGCTGACGGCGACATCTGGCTGGGGACATGTCAGGAAGGACGTAAGAAAGGCCAACCCTACACAACGGGGGGCCTATTTTAACCATCCTATAGCTGTACTGTGTAAGCTAATTATAGACTCTGTTAAAAATAAGTATTGGGTTGGCTAAAAAGAAAGGTCAGGTTTTTCTGAAACATTCTACGGAAAATCCCAAACGAACTCTTTGGCCAACCTGATACTAAGAGAATAGATCCTAAAAGTTCTCATCACAAGGGGGAAAAAAATTTTTTTAATAACTATATGGGGTGATACATGTTAATAAAACTTACTGTGGAGATCATTTCACAACATAAGCACGTCAAGTCATTATGCTGTACACCTTAAACTTATACACTGCAGTATGTCGATTATATCTCAATAAAACTGAAAATGAAATGAAATAAGAACAAATCCAATCCCAAACCATACAGATAAGATAAGGCTGAGCTGGAGGACTGGAGAAATCGGATAGGAACTTTGGTGGGAGCTTCTTAAGGAGAATGGGAGACACACATTCCCAGGTTCACTGTTGAGGGCAAGCTCTCCACCTCCCCATCCCGCTAGCCCAGCCCCTGGAGGAGCCTTCACACACAGCAAGCACCCAAAGAATGCTCGCCAAGGTAACAAGTGAGGCTACAAGGTCAAAATTAAAGCCATGAAAAAGCTAAACAGACTAATTTAAATTTTTATTTTCCTAAGACTAATTAACTTGTTGCTAGGGTTAAAAATATTTTCCCCCCAACAGAATTTCATCTTCTCAACTGCTTCGTGCAAGGTGAAGTGTCTAGTTCAGGGGCTGTAGGCTGGGCCTGTGAAGGTTGGTGACAGTCTGATGAGCCCAAGCTCATTAGACACAGCAAGGATGCTGAGCACCTGGTTAACAAATGTCACGTTTCGGGGTGCATGCCAGTGACCTGATGTAATACGGGAAACATGTACCCTGGTCCCACATACCATGACTATGAGGACATGGCCACATCGGAGGAACTTAAGGGGCAGTGGAGAGGACTGCTTTGCCACTGAAACACCCATGGCGGGCGCCATTTCAAAGTCATGATCTTAGCATCTTGCTTCAGGAATTCATATAATAATTGTTTTTAGCCTGGCGTGAGAGCTGCAGGTGGGAGGGAGGCTGGGAAGGAACCCTCTTTTTATATCCATATGAAATTCTTCCAGGAAAAGGAGGGGGGTGATGCAGCAAGTGGAGAAAGGCTTCGTGACTGTGTTAACTGCTCTCTTTTCCCTGTCTTCTTAATAACTGATACCGAAGCATTCAAAAGTCCTGATGAAACTGGCACATCTGTCCCTACAGCTGGGGGCAGATGGCCCCAAACATGCACAGTGAACTGGGGCAGCCACAGACAAAGGATAGCTTTGCTGAGCACAGGCTGTGGTATATAAAGGTAGGAAATGAGAAGGTTTGTTTAGATCTATAAAATAAGCCTTGTCACCAGAAAAAAAACAGATAAATAGACCCATCCATTCCAATTGTGCTTCAATACGAAAGAAAAGAATGGAGGGAGGAAGGGAGGGAGGGAGGGAGGGAGGAGAGACTTGCCCTTACTAGGACATTTGACAAATCTGACAACAGGACAGAAACGGAATTCTGGGAAATAACCACCTTCCAGCAAGCCTGAAGCAGCTACAAACCTGAAACCTCCAGGAACACTCTGCTGCCAGCTTTGCAAAGAGCGGGCTGAGGCTCCACGTGCAGAGGTCATTCAGACACGTGCTACAAACACACCTGAAGTGAGATGTGCATGCATGGTGGGGATGGAACAGTGAGGAACTGCACATACCTGGTACCCAGGGATGGACCTTACTGCCTCCACGACAGCCAGGGACATCAGATGCTGGACGAACGGAATCCTCTGTCCCAGCTGGGATCTCAGTGGGATGGAGACAAGCAGGGTGGAAAGAGCGCATCCCACGGGGCTCAGCCAAGCATTCCTTCCCCGCCCTGGAACAAAAGCCCCATCAGGAAACCGGCCATTCTGTGCTATGAACAGACTCAGATGCACATAATGCCAGGAAATATGCTGAGGACTCACAGCCACACGCTAAAGACCTGTCCCACTTGAATAGACCTGGACTGATGAAGATGCTTGGATATTCTGGGGTTAACTCAACAACAGAGAAGCTTTTTAAGATCTGAGGCTCTGTTGCTGAACAAGTTTCCAATAATTAGCATAATGTTCTGCCTCTGTGAGCATATCATTGATGCTTTGATGATTCAAAGTCTTACACAGTGTCTGGACATCACTCTCAGTTTAATTCTCACCATATGGCAACGGAGGCGCAAACAGAGACAGTGGGAAAACTGGACCGAATCTATGTTGGTCCAGGAGAGGTCCTGGAAGGCACCTTTTAGAAGTTATCCGTATTGTAAGGTCTCACATCCCTGTGAATACATTAAAAACCACAAAATGGTACACTTTAAATTGGAGGACTGTATGGTGTGTGAATTATATCTTGCTGTTATTTTTTTTAAAAGGAAGCTGAGTTTGGAAAATGATCCCTGATATTAACTCTGAGTTATTTTTCTTAAAATAGAAGTCAAGAAAATAAAATAATCAAAATGAGAGGTATAATCAAACTTCTTTGAAGTCTTTTTTTTTTTTTAACTACCTTATTGAGCACCACAACCGTGAATAAAATTAATTTTCTTCTGTCTCTGAGTTATGCTCAAAAGACATGTCCAAGAGAAAGAAGTGAAAACAGTGGATTTCTTACTTCATTGCTTCTTCTGAGAAAGGCATAAGAGCCTCTGCGAGTTGGAAGGACGTCTGGGTCAGCTGGATGCCAGCTGGGGGTAGGGAGGGTAGGGGCCCGTCTCCCCCTGCACGACCCCCGAGCAGGAATCAGCTTGAGGCTGGACCCAAAGTGGATTCTGAGAGGATGTGGGCTCATGACTATGAGGGCCAGCAGGTGGTGGAAGCTCTGGGCAGCCCCGATCATTGATCACCTGCCCACCCCATGCCAATTCCAGTGCCAGCTGGGGCAGGGGCTGGCAGATGAAAGACCCCTTCCATGCAACACTCGGTTTAGACACAAGGCACCTCACAGAGAACCTTCAGGAAAATAAATGTCTCTATAACATAGTTAATGTGTGATGCCTAGAATATGTCAGAAAGAACAACTTGCAAGATGTAGGTAACTGAACATTAAACCCGTCACAAGCGGACGTCAAGTAGTGAATAAACATCTCGGCTTGAGAGAATGCTTCCATTCCCTGAGGGTCAATGCTCTAACAGATTTCCCCCGCTCTTCCTACATCTTAGGGGTGTGCTTCTGACTCCATGATCAGGTATCTCCACGATCAGTACATACAGTCAGTTGGCTCTCTGGCCACGAGAGTCACAAATTTTAGAAAACAAAAACCTCAGAATCAGTAACAAAAGATGACTGACCTTTGCCCTGTGTCTGGCGGACTGCGATGGCGATTAAACCCATTTCCTGCGGCATCTCAAACATCAACCTGCAGATGGTGGGAAAGACCGGTCAGCCAGAACAGGAACATGACATGAGAACCGACAGCTCAGGCAAAGCGGGGGACACTGCGCTCATCTGTGAGCATGTTAGTAAGGAAGGGCCGTCTTCCGGGTTTCAAGGGACACTGACCCCATTCCCAGCCTCTGTGGTGAGAATGATGGAAAGGGGATGAAGAAAACACCATTTAATAGCAAAAACAATGGGTTGAGGGGCGTGCACGTGAACCAGCTGTCATTCAGTTTATTTAAGACATTGTTACATTATATTTCTATCCTAGCAAACTCTTTCTTTCCCTGCTGATGTGGTGTCCCTTCTTCCAGTGACAACTAGCAATTCCTAACATTTGTTTCTACTTACCGTGCGTTTCTGTCCCAACACCAGAACATAATCATAACAGAAGTTTCTGATTATTCAGAAAACTAATATGGTGGCAATAAAGACACACGATCCCCTGAGAACTAATTATGTTTTAACTATAGTAAATAAATCTACACCTTCTGAGAACTCAGGAGAACCCTGGATCCTTTTAGGCTTGAGTTCTGCTTTTAAAATGGTTTTATTTAAAAGAATACAAACTTCCCTTTGGGAGATGGGTAGAAAAGTGCACTATACCTCCACCAAGTCAGCATTAACTTCTTTTTCCCCCCAAGAAAAGGAAAGGAAAAAAAAAAAATTCCTCACTCTGAGAATTTCCTCCCAGCTCCATTCTACATATTTAACTCCATGTTAAGATTTTCCTCTGAAATTGCAGAAGTTTCTGAGCAGATACTGAGCAAACATAGTTCACGGTAGGATTTATTAGACAAAGCAAAACTCAGGTTTGTCCACTGTACTGCTGCCAGGGCCTCTTTGAAATACTTTTTGTGGGGAGGGAAGTAGCAAGGCAGGGATGATAGCGAGATGGTATTTCCATCCAGCAGCCCCGCACTGAGGAGAGAGACAACGCTCTGATAGCTCTTCATCCTCTCCTCCCGGCTCAGGGAATGGGGGGGATCTTTACACAAGGTTAAGAGAAGGAAAACACTTAAAGGCCAAAACAACCAGGGCATCTCGCCATGCACACGGGTGGGCAGAGTATCGCAGTACACAGGCCCGATGAGGAGGAGCCAGAGACCCCCTGACTTGCTAAGAAAAGCCTGGCCATATCGGGCAGGGGCCGGGCTGGTCCAACAGGCACAGGGCATCCCAGCAAGCAGCCAGCCCCCTTGTCTGGGTGCCAAGCCCACTTCCATCTCACATGAAATACAGCTCCACAAGTATTTCTCTTGGACACCATGAATAACCCATTGAGATCGACTCTGCCTATACACTCTTGGGCTCCAAGAATAAAGAGTCCTTTTCTTGAGTTGGAGCGGCAGAAAATCTTAAGAAGGAATCTTTATCCGTGCAGGGAGGTAACATTGTCTTCTAGGAACTCCTTGCTTATCAGAGAGACCCAGCAGCCCTTCACCTGGGCTCCTAAGGCCACTGGGATGGGGGACGCCTAACACTTTTCCATGGGAAGCAGTTGGGGGTGGGGGTGGGGGGGTGGGAGATGACTCTGCACGTTGTGAGCAGATTACAAAGGCTCTCTCCATGGCAGAAATCTAGGATGTTCTTTAAATAAACATGTAGACAGTAGACAGTCATGTCAATAGCCAGTGATGGTGATGGTGGAATTAGGTGAGGGGAGGCGGGAAGGTTCAGAAACCAAACGCAGACTTCTAGAACAAAGAGAAATGATGAAGCGAACATATGCACTAAACTGCTGGAGGTTTGGCAGCAGTTAACAGGGCATATTGATGAGAAGACTGAGCTTGTGCTGCTGAAGGCCAAGAGGAAATTCTGCGAGGAGGGAGACAACGGGGGAGGGGCGGGGAATGCTTAGTTTGAGACTAGTGGAGGCCGCCAGATTTATTTGTGCTATCTGAGATAACTCTGGGGGCCAAACCACACGGCTCACGGTCAACAAAGAAGCATTTATGAACGTTCACAAAATCTAAATTTTGCATCTCTGAAGATGAAGTCGCTAGGATGCTTTAGCAGAAAGGAGACACCATAAATACATTTCCATCCTGAGTTGATGTCGTTTTCACAAAAGGAAACAGAAAAAGGAAGGGGGGAATAAAAAAGGACGGGGTTACATAATGACCACCTCCCTGCCTCTGTGTTTTTTCCTTGTTGGCAAAGGCTGTTTAATAAATGGTTTCTGTGAGCCGAGTGCATGCACTGTATACCAACAGGGCACGCGAGGAAAGTGCTCTGTTTTTATACACTTCCCTTCAGTCTGAAACATCCGGAGCCCCCAAAGCTCACTTGGAAAACAGGACAGCGTCCTGACCACTTTGTTACTAAGGACTTCACAGTTCCTACTGGGTGCTCTGCCAACCGGAACCTCCTGAATTTCACGTGGTTGTTGGAATTAAGTTTCAATAATTAAAGGTAACCAAGAAGACAGTATAAGTTAGTGAAAATTCTGAATGAACAAATGTTTAAATTCAGACCCAGTCAACCCACTTTGCGGATCTGAACGTAGGGAAATATACCACATTCACCACTGTGCTATAAAAGTAAAAATTTGGAAATAACGTAGGAGTTTAGTAGGGGAATAGTTACATCAATTATGGGACATGAGATCAGTGGAAGAATGTATAGTCATTAAAAATGATAGTTATGAAGACTGTAGCAACACAGAAGAAACACTTGCAATATAATGTTCGATATAAAAAGCAGGATATGAAACCTACATATACTTTTATCCTAATGATGTAAAATTCACAGAAAAGGGAGGGAGATTTGACAAAACAATAATAGTGGCTATATTAGGATGAGTTTATTTTTTTCAAAATTTCTTTAAGATGACTGTTTACCTTTAATTTTAAAATTACCTTGAAAGACTTGGGGGAAAGAAGCATGGTTTTTATGTTTAGATACAATATTTGTAAACATTTCAAAGAAGAGGACTAAAATAAAAATAACAGCTACCTGCAGTACCCATTTCATTATAACCAATGAGCAAGACCTTAATTGATAATTAATGAGCAGAAATTCTTAAAACCAGTCTGTTCATATGCAATGGGAGCTTTAAAACTTTTACACCTTCTGACCCACAACTATCCATCACAGCATTAAACAGTGAAAAAAAAAATCATAAAGCATACAAACAGTCCATGATAGAGGAAGGAAAAAAATCATAGTATCCTTACGTGAAAAAATATCACATAGCCATCAGTGGTATTGGCAAATGCCCAATTAACACCATTAGAAGATTTAAAGAGGGTGGAAAAATTCTATATAGAGCATGATTCCAATGATGCTTTAAAACACACACACACATACACACGAGAAACTTCTTTTGCAAAATAAGTTTCTGATGATTGGAAAAACTGCTTATTTGGGAACTGTTTTTTTTGTTTTGTTTTTTTTTTTAGCCGCACCGCGTGGCTTGCGGGATCTTAGTTCCCCAACCAGGGATGGAATGCCCCCTTGTAGTGGAAGCGTGGCGTCTTCACCACTGGACTGCCAGGGAAGCCCCAGAACTCTTAAAATAATGTGGATATTTAGTCATGGACAATTTTTATTATGTTGATAATAAAAAAGGTTTAAAAAAAGCATCATGGTATGATTCCATCTATATAAGCTATGTATTGCTATGTGCATTTATAGACAAACACAGGACACCTATTAACAGTGGTTACTTCCAGAAGGTGGAAGTAAAATTATATGATGGTTTTAATTTACGGGGGTTAGGGATGAGCTGTAAGGAGGAAGGGGACAGAGGCAGTCACACACTGATGGCTAACTACTTATTTCTCATTTCAAAATATTTTGAGCGGCTTTAGGTTTATAGAAAAACCGAGCAGGGAATTCCCTGACGGTCCAGTGGTTAGGACTCCAAGCTTCCACTGCAGGGGGCACAGGTTCCATCCCTGGTCAGGGAAGATCTTCAAAGCTGCACAGCGTGGCCAGAAAAATGAAATAAAATAAAAACAAAAGAAAAAGAAAAACCGAGCAGAATATACAGGGTTCCCCTATACTCCCTCAACCCCCACCCCACCCAGTTTCCCTATAATCAACATCTTATATTAGTGTGGTACGTTTGTTATAACTGAAGAACTAATACATTGGTATTAAACTAAAGTCCATAGTCTAATAGTAGGGTTCACTCTTTGTATTGTACAGTTTCACAGGATTTTTGACAAATGTATAATGACATCTATCCACTAGTACAGTATCATATAAAATAGTTTCATTGCCCTAACAAATCCCCTGTGCTCTATCTATTCACCTCTCTTTTCCTCCCCCACCCCTGACAACCATCTTTTTACTGTCTCTATAATTTTGTCTTTCCCAGGATGTCATAGATTTTACTTTCAAAAACTTTTTTCCAACCACTTAAAAATGTAAAAAGCATTCTCAGCACTTAGGTGGTACAAACAGGCAGCAGGCCATAGTTTGCCAACCCCTGATCTAATTTAGTCAAATTTCATCCATTGTCCCAACAATGCCCTCGATAGTAAAACACACTCTGCCTTCTGGTTTAGGATCTACCCCAGGACCATCTGTTGCATTTGTGCCATGTCTCCTTAGTCCCTCTAATCTGGTTCAGTTCTTCATTTTGTCTTTCATGACCTAGACATATACTGAAGGGTGGAGGCAGTTATTTTGTAAGATGTCCTTCAATGTAGATGATGAGAAATTACCTCATGATTAGACCCAGATTAGCATTTTGGCAGGACCACCCATTAGTGAGAGCCTATCCTTCTCAGCGCATTGTATCAGGAAGCACCTGGTGTTAGTGTCCTAGTACTGGTGAGTTAACTTTGATCCACTTGTAGTGTGGTATGTGCTAGCTTTTCCACAGTAAAGTTACTGTTTTTCCACTGTAGTTAATTAAGTACTTCTGGGGAGATAAATATCATGTTTCTCGTGAAATTTAATCCACTTGTCTTAGCATCTGTGGATGATTTTACTTGAGTCAATTATTTATTTGATGGTTGCCAAAGAGTGGTTTTTCTGACTCCGTCATTTCTTCTACATGTACTTGTTGGGAAGGAACAGCTTTTTCTTCTCCCCACACTTACTTTTCCTTCTTCCGTTCTTTATAGCAGAAGGGACTTGTGGAGTATTATTTATTCAATAGATTATTGATTTTCCTATCATGATTTATTTTGATGCTCATATTATCCCAGATTTGGCAAGAAGAAGCTCCTTCAAGGTGGTGTCTGTCTCCTACTAACAAGTTCCTGTCATCTTTCAGCACTTCCTTACTTTTTGGCATAAGAAGAGGTTCCAGGCCCATCTTGAACTTTCTCAGCACCAGCCCTGGAATTGGCCTTTTCTCCAAGGAGTTCTGCTTCCTTTTAGTTGACAATGGCATTTAAAAAACAAATCTGGGTGTTAGAAAAGAACAAAAAAGCATGTGTTTCCTTCCATCCATCCATCTTAAAAACCAGGAATTCATCGAAAATTCCAACACTGAAAAATCCAACAGCACTGGGTCCACTTTATTCTCCCCCTTTTTTATATTTGTAACTTCCTTCTTCAATAATGAGAAATCTGGCTCCCATTATCTCAAATATATTTACTTATTTGCTCAGTACTGTAACATACAGAAAGTGGTTTCAGAATTGCTGACCCATGCTACTGTGAAAACTAAACTTACTAACTAGGGTTCAGTATTTATCTACAGGTTTTTTTTTTTTTGTCTTTAGCCTAAGGGTATATAGTTAAATATCGTGTTCTTAGGGTTGGTTCTTTTTCTCTTTTACCTGAGTGTGGTTACGTTAGTCTTCTGAAATAAGGTGAGGTTTAACTGTACTTCTGTATTCCATTACAGGGTAGGGACCCCCATTCCTTGTTTCTTTATTCTTTAACTTGGTTCCAAGAGTCAAAACTGTACAGAAAAGTAAACTCTGAGAATTGTCACATCCCCCCCACCCCCCACTTATCCCTCATAGAAGGGATAAGTCTCCCCATCAAACTCCTTTCTATAATTAACAATTCAACTAATCTCACTAGTTTCTGGTTTATTCTTCCTGTGTTTCTTTCTGAACAAATGCACAGATACTTGCATATTTTCTTATTTCTTTTGCCTCCTTACAGAAAGTTACCATTGTGTACTCTATTGTCTTTTGGGTTCTTTTCACTGAATATAACCTGAAAACACTCTTTAGATGTTCATAGAGCTGTTCCTTGTTCTTTTCTAAAGCTGCTTCATAATGTCCCATTGTGTGGATGAAGCATAGCTTATTCAACCACTCTCTTATGTGCATTTAGGTAGTTTCCAAAACTGACAGTATATATAATGTATACTCTTGTTCACATATATTTTTGTATTGTTGGAGGTGTATCTTCAGGGTAAATTCCTAGAAATGAGATTCTGGGTTAGAGGATAAATAACTGCATATTTAACTTCGTGAGATACTACCATAGATTGTGATATCACACATTTTAGTTTTTGCCTGATATGTAAGATGTGGTATTTCATTGTAACTGTAATCTGCATTTCTCTTGTATGTGTAGTTTTCATCATATATAAACACACACACATGTAGAGTGAATTACCTGTTCCTGTCTTTTGCCTATTTTTAAGAGTTTCTAATATATTAGGAAATATTAATGCTTTATCTGTGTTAACTTGTCAGTATTTTCTCCAAGTTAACTGTTTCTCTTGATTTTATTAATGGTGGTTTTTAACCATATCACAACTTATTCTTTATTTTTATATACTCAAATATATCAATTTTTCATTTTATTGCCTCTTGTTTTTGTGTCTTCGGAGACTTTCCCTATACCCAAGTTATGCTGGAATTCATCAACTTATTTCTAGTACTTAAAGGCCTTCGCTTTTTAAATTTAGAACTCTGATCCATTTGGAGCTTATTTTTGTATACGGTGAAAGGTATGGAACTGATCTTGTCTTTTTTTTTCCCTTTGCCCTAGGAACTTGAGATGCCACCTTTATTATATATTAAATTTCTGTATGTACATGCATCTATTTCTGAACATCCTATTCCGTCCTGCTGCTCTCTCCATTTATTCATGTGCCAATAACACACTGTTTTAATTACAGAGGCTTTGTAGTATGTTCTAAAATCTAGGAGGCCTAGGGCCCCCCATAGCTTTTCTTTTTCATTGTTTCCTAGATATATATTTTTTCATTGTTTTCTTGCATATATTTTTTTCCAAATGACCTTTAGCATCTACTTGTCTACCTGCATTTAAAACAACCTCTCCCCGCCCCCCCCCCACAAAAAAAGTATTTTTAGTGAAAGTACGTAATTTATAAACTATCTTGGAGAGATCTGACAGCTTTGTGGTGCTGAGTTGTCCCATCTATGAGCAAGGAATGTCTTACATTTGTCCAAGTATACTTTCTTCTGAAAATTTATGAAAATTTACAGTCAAAGTAAAATCAACATGGGGTCCTTACTTTTTTAAGAATGGAAACAGAGTTGTCCTAAACTTTTAAAATTTAAATACCACCACACTTGTCCCAAAGTTCACTGCCTCTGCCTTGCATGTCTGAAGAGGTATTTTCCCTGCTCTATACACATTCAGTTTCAAATATGCTGATCGTTCCTAACCAAATTTACATAAAATGTCAATACTATAATTAGCAGTTTCCCTACCTGCAGAGCCAAGTGGCTGCTGAAATATCTGGGCAGACAAGGTGATGTGAAGGTAATGAATTTCTTCCTCTAGAAAGGGAAGCTCCACCCTGCCACTTACTGGGCCCTGTTTTTCCACCCCAATATCATTGCCATTTCAAGGGTAATTATGAGGAAGAATTCCCTGCCCCTGCCAGCTGGCCCTAGAACCACTGCTTCTTTCACCACCTTGCTGCCCTAGGTATCACCCTTCCTCTTTCCTTCTCATGCTCAAACCTCTCTCCAGAGCCTTCCTTGTGCCCCACCCTGCAGAGATCCAGCACATGCCAGAGCTTGCTCGACCAGGAAGCTTAGTACCAGCTTCACTCTTCACTTAATGGGACAAGGGCCTCTTTCTTTCATGCAGGGCTTTGCTCCATGATATGCTGGGCTTATGGCCCCCATGAACTAAACCTGGTTCAGAATCCAATGCTAGACCCGATTTTCGTTCAAATGGTTATTTTCCAATCCCCCCCCTTCCCCAATCCCATTTTCTGCCCGACTCTGTTGGCTGCCTGAGCCTGGCTTCAGGTTAGGCTCCCTGCTAGCAGAACATTTTATACCCTGCTCCCTTACTGAACCCCACTATTGTTTCAGTTAGGGTTTTTTAGGGGTTTTTTTAGAACTTTTATTGAGATATAATTGACATACAATAAACTGCGTATAAAGTCTACGATTTTATTTTATTTTTTTATTAGTAATGTATATATGGCAATCTCAATCTCTCAATTCATCCCATCCCAACACCCCTCCCCTCCACCACCACTTACCCCCCTTGGTGTCTATGTTTGTTTCCCAGGTATGCCATCATATCAACTGCAAATAGAGATAGTTTTACTTCTTTTTCAATATGTATGCCTCTAATTGATTTCTCTGGTCTATTTGAAAGGGCTAATATTCCTCAGATGATGTTAACAGAAGAGTATCCTGCCCTTATTCCCGGCCGGGAAATGCTCTTAGGGTTTCCCTATTAAGTAGGACAGTAGCTTTAGGTCTCACAGAATCACTTGCTCTTTCCCAACACTGGGCCTTGTTCTCTACCCTCACAAATTCTCCAGGGGGCTTTGGGAAATACTATATCTTCCCTTACCCCTTCAGGTCCAGGGCTGGCAAAGGATTCCCTCTGTGGCCAGTCACTGGAGGCACCCCACATGCAGGGTCTGTCACCCTGCCCTCGCCTCAGAAGCCTTCCCTTCAGCTCAGCTGGATTCTACCTGTGGCGCTGATGATTGCAGGTACCCGGCACGTGCCCAGTGCAGTGGGAAGTACAGTATTCTCAACCTATTTCAACAGGACACTCGTGCGTGGAGAGGAGAATGAGCACAGATGAAAAGGCAGCTTTTCCGGGGGTTTCCTGAAACATTTCTCTCCTGCTATCTTTGTCTTCAGCTTGCCTCTTTAAAAATAAAGTGTTAATTTTCTTTTGTTAATTTTTTTTAAATTTTATTTATCTATTTATTATTTTTGGGGGGGTACACCAAGTTCAATCATCTGTTTTTATACACATATCCCCGTATTCCCTCCCTCCCTCAACTCCCCCCCCACCCTCCCTCGAGTCCCCCCCACCCTCCCCGTCCCAGTCCTCTAAGGCATCTTCTATCCTCGAGTTGAACTCCCTTTGTTATACAACAACTTCCCACTGGCTATCTATTTTACAGTTGGGAGTATATATATGTTTGTGCTACTCTCTTGCTTCGTCTCAGCTTTCCCTTCACCCCCCGCCCCCCCCAAACCTCGAGTTCTCCAGTCCATTCTCTGCATCTGCGTCCTTGTTCTTGTCACTGAGTTCATCAGTACCATTTTTAGATTCCGTGTATGTGAGTTAGCATACAATATTTGTCCTTCTCTTTCTGACTTACTTCACTCTGTATGACAGACTCTAGGTCTATCCACCTCAAGACATATAGCTCCATCTCATCCCTTTTTATAGCTGAGTAATATTCCATTATGTATATATGCCACATCTTCTTTATCCATTCATTTGTTGATGGGCATTTCGGTTGCTTCCATGTCCTGGCTGTTGTAAATAGTGATGCAATAAACATTATGGTACAAGTTTCTTTTGGGATTATGGTTTTCTTTGGGTATATGCCCAGGAGTGGGATTACTGCATCATATGGTAGTTCTATTTGTAGTTTTTTAAGGAACCTCCAAATTGTTTTCCATAGTGGCTGTACCAACTTACATTCCCACCCACAGTGCAGGAGAGTTGCCTTTTCTCCACACCCTCTCCAACATTTGTTGTTTCCAGATTTTGTGATGATGGCCATTCTGATCGGTGTGAGGTGATACCTCATTGTGGCTTTGACTTGCATTTATCTGATGATTAGTGATGTTGAGCATCTTTTCATGTGTTTGTTGGCCATCTGTATGTCTTCTTTGGAGAAGTGTCTATTTAGGTCTTCTGCGTATTTGTGGATTGGGTTATTTGCTTTTTTGGTATTAAGCTGCATGAGCTGCTTGTATATTTTGGAGGTTAATCCTTTGTCCGTTGTTTCATAGGCAACTATTTTTTCCCATTCTGAGGGTTGCCTTTTAGTCTTGTTTATGGTTTCTTGCGCTGTGCAAAAGCTTTTAAGTTTCATGAGGTCCCATTTGTTTATTCTTGATTTTATTTCCATGATTCTAGGAGGTGGGTCAAAAAGGATCTTGCTTTGATGGATGTCATAGAGTGTGCTGCCTATGTTTTCCTCTAGGAGTTTTATAGTGTCTGGCCTTACATGTAGGTCTTTAATCCATTGGGAGTTTATTTTTGTGTATGGTGTTAGGAAGTGTTCTAACTTCATTCTTTTACATGTTGCTGTCCAATTTTCCCAGCACCACTTATTGAAGAGGCTGTCTTTTTTCCATTGTATACTCGTGCCTCCTTTGTCAAAGATAAGGTGCCCATATGTGTTTGGGTTTACTTCTGCGTCCTCTATTCTATTCCATTGATCGTCCTTTCTATTTTTGTGCCAGTACCATACTGTCTTGATCACTATGGCCTTGTAGTATAGTTTGAAGTCAGGAAGCCTGATTCCACCAACTCCATTTTTCCTTCTCAAGATTGCTTTGGCTATTCGGGGTCTTTTGCGTTTCCATATAAATCGTAAGATTTCTTGCTCTAGTTCTGTGAAAAATGCCATTGGTAATTTGATCGGGATTGCATTGAATCTGTAAATTGCTTTGGGTAGTACAGTCATTTTCACGATGTTGATTCTTCCAATCCAGGAACATGGTATGTCTCTCCATCTGTTTGTGTCGTCTTTGATTTCTTTCACCAATGTCTTAAAGTTTTCTGCATACAGATCTTTTGCCTCCTTAGGCAGGTTTATTCCTAGGTATTTTATTCTTTTTGTTGCAATGGTGAATGGGAGAGTTTCCTTAATTTCTCTTTCTGCTCTTCTGTTGTTCGTGTATAGAAATGCAAGAGATTTCTGTGCATTAATTTTGTATCCTGCTACTTTACTAAACTCATCAATTAGTGCTAGCAGTTTTCTTTCTTTTGTTAATTTTTGAGAGTTTTTACTGGCCTTTTATTTTGCTGGACATTTTAGAATCAATCTTCTGTATATGTTTATATATGCATTTCTATTTAAACTTTTTTTTTTAAATCTAAAAAACATAGAACCATACCGCCAAAGGTGTCAGGAAACATGCTCAAATAAGGACGGGCTCCAAAGACTGCTCTGCCAACAAAATGCCAGTAAAATCTGAAACCCAGGTTCAGACACACTGGGAATGTTCCAAAATGTAAAGCTTAAAGAACTTCTTTATTCCAGTAAATCAGCTTCCCTGTGAATACCATCAAAATCCTATGCTTTAATGAGTGAGGGAATATCAGAGGAAGGGGTGGAGAAGGAAAGGATTTGGAAGGAGTATGAAATTTAATTTAAAAACTATTATGAGAAGTTTAATTCCCCCTCCCCAACTAAATACATAAATCTTTCCCATGCATTTTTTGTTTAATTTTCCTTTAAAAGATTTTTTTAAGGCATCCTGAACCATCTGAAACAATGACAGCCCAAGTCCAAAGAAGTGGAGTTTTTAATAATAAATATACATTTATTGGATTCCTATTAATTAAAATGCCATGTTATATATACAGGAGATACACACAAAGAAATCTTAAGTAAAGGTGCATTCTCCATGAAAGTTTAATCAAGCGAGGAAAACAGACCTCAATAGCAAGGATAATCAGCAACACGAGGCCATGTGGGCCGACTAAGTCTTATGGACAATAAGGGCCATCAGGGTTAAGGGGGAGACAGCTCACTTCCTGCAGGGTAGAGTGAGGAGAGGGAGGCCAAGGCGCAGCAAACCCTGAATTGCATTTAAAGATGTGAACACGTGTGGAAACTAAGCATGCCTTGGTTTGCCAAGGGCACTGTCACTTCCACTCCAAGTCCTGGTGTAACTCAGCATCTCCCATGGCCAGGTGGGATAAGGCACCACTTTAATCTTAAAAGGAAACTGGCATTAGGTGTGTATCTCTGGGAGCGTACTGACCTATTCCAACTCTAGCACAACCACCACTCAGCAGGCACATGGTCTGACCAGACAGAGGGGCTGTTGGAGCAGGGATCCTCTGCCACAGAGGCGGGGGGGGGGGGATTCCTCGCAAAAAATTGAACAGAGATGGTTTGCTGGGGGCCTCTTTCAGGCGGACATCTGCCTATGGGGAGTCCCAGTCTCCTAGTACATAAAACTGGACTCTTACCCCTTCACAGGTCGCCCTGCATGGGCACCCAGAGCAGAGTTCCCAGCACACTGTGGGAATTTAGTTAACTCATCCAGTGGAAGGGATGGATGGCTCCTGGGTGGTATCTCCTCTAGGAGGGGAGGCAGTTCCAGCACTCCAGACTAGGCCATTGAAAACTTCACCCCTGCCTGAGGTGCTTTATCACAAGGGCATTCTGGAAAAGGAGGAATCATCTTGGGTCTCCATCCTACCTCCCCCAACAGTAAGGTTAAGAGAAAGGACCTGTGAGCTATCAAACGCTGCTGGTGGCTGTTCCTGTCTCCTGGCTGATAAAGGCCCCGACCACCTGTGCTGATGACCAAGCCAGACCCGCCTCTGCAGTTCGCCCATCAACCAGAGGGTTGTCAGGGCTTCCGGTGTACCATCGGTGCCTCATGCTTATTTCTTTCACTTGTTATTTCTCAAGTTGGCTCGAGTTTGGTCACAGGTTTATCTTCTGTTTCCATTCTGCTAGATCCGCTCAACTCCCTCTACTAAACGTTTAGTGACCTCTCCCCAGAAAACCATGACATTTCCTAGAGATCGCCCTTTGTCTTCCTGAAGCTGTGCTGTGCACGTGTCCCATTTGCACCCATGCTAAATGCCCGGTGGAGTGCCCTGCAGAACCCCCCAGAGGAACACACGCAGGCAGCAGATCTGAGGGGCGCAGCTGATTACCCACCACACCCAGCGTAACGGGTCCACGAGGCGGCGAGGCCGAGCATGCGCATGCGCAGGACACAGCAGCGCAGCACAGGGTACCAGAATGAATTCTCGCGCGCGATGTGGGTACTGACACACCTCTAGACCTACTGCTCACGCTGTCCCAGGGAATGACCCGCAGGAAGCCAAGAACAGTGAACAGAACTTAACATTCTAATGAAATCGAGATTGCTGGTATGCTTTTCACATAATGAAACTGCCTGGAACCTTTCCTACCGCTTTTTACGATACGCATTAAAATACAAAGAGGAAGATGAAAGTTCTTCCTGCAGGCCCCGTCTATAATGAGGCAGAGGAGGACCTGTGGGCGGGTTTTGGAAGAGAGGTTTATGCACTGCATTACAGTCAGAGATCATTATAGAAAATGAGTGTGTTATTAAAAGTATCCTGAAGTTATAAGAACCCAGAGGATTTTTAGTGAAGATGAATGACTTGTTTGGTGAAGATGAAGAACTCATAATACTGTGGAGTATGGGGAAGCAGTCACCCCAGTTCCTATAGACTGGGGTGCAGTCATAGGCAGGAGTTCTTTAATTGCTAGTAGTTGGATTTTGTTGGTTTTGCATGGCTCTGTGTGTGTGTGTGTGTGTGTGTGTAAGATGAGGAATTTATTCTTTGATAAATTTTATTCTTTGATAAAGTTCTAGTGGGTATAAGAAAGTCCCTCCAGTTAGCAGATGAGTACATTGATCATCCTATTAGAAAAAGGCAACAAAAGATCCCATCTCCTACAGCCACACAAGCCACCTAAGACGGTTTGCTTTTACTTTTTAAACAGCACACACCACCTCCTCCATTAATTGTCACAAAGAAAATGAAACCGTGGAGTCAGACAACTATACTCTGGTGTGGTGAAAAAAAGTTTTCTAATGCAGTTCTACTTCTTTCAAATGCATTCAATTAACTAAAGTATGCTAAAGAATGACTTTGGGCTTGAACTACTAAAGTAATTTAAATCTTCTGCCTATAATTTTGCTTGTGCCCACCAACAAAGGAAATTTCAATTTAATGTCTGTCCAGATAATCATAAATTCTAAATTCGTGGAGGCTAAATTGATATTTTCCTTTACTATAGTTATAAGTATGTAGGGTATTTAATTTATGAACATAATCATATTACATAGGTAGTTTAGAAAACAGAAATGAAAGCTTTAATCATTCATCCTAACTATTATCACTTTTCCATATTTTCTACTCCTTTCTCAGATGTATGTTTAAAAGATTTACTAACTATAATTTATTTTAACCTACTTGTTAATTGATCTGGCTCTTTCTCTATATTGTTAGTCTTTCTGTTGATGGATAATATTCCAAGAGAGTGTACACAACATATTTAATTATAAATCTTCCAGAGTATGGATTTTCCCATATATCTGATTACTTCTTAAGGGTAGACTGATTACTAGAAGTAAGATTATTGGATCAAAGAATATGAACTTATGACTCCTGATGCCTACTTTCAAATTGCTTTTCAAAAGGATTTTCCAATTTGCACTCCCACCAAGATTTAAACAAGGTTTAGGTGTTTTATTATATCCTTGTCCATACTGGATATCATTTAAAACATTTTTTTGTTTGTTTTTTGGCTAATTTAGCAGGTGAAAATGATGCTCAATGAATTGTGAAGTAGGGTCCTATGATGTCATCTTGGCTCCTCCATTCAGAGTAAAGACAAAAATAATCACAAAGACACGTTCTGTGTTTGGCTGCTTTTCTCAGAGACTTATGTTTCTGCTCATCCACGGAGAAAGATCCAGAAGGCAGCAGGAATGCTCCAATCTGGTCTGTCAAGACTCAGACAAGAAGGGGGGCTGTCTGCATTGGAAGGAGGGTCAGGCGATGCTATATAACCTTTCCGGCAAGCCATCAATTCAGTCAGCCTGCAGAGCACTTGAGTTTCCAGAAGCACAAGATGGCAAATTCTGGTGCTCTCCCATTTAAAAAAAATTATGGAGTCAGCCAAATTTTAAAAGTCATTCTGTTTACCACCATTGCCTATCTGTGTTGATTTGGCACTGGTGTGGCTACTGATTTTTTTTAAAGCAAAGAATTCAGGTGTTCCACATGTGCTTTGTAAATAGAATAAAATGAAGTAAATAAATTAAGGTGTGCCTTAGTTTGAGCTCGTGTATATTTACAGTGGGTTAAATATAACTTATCGAAGATTCTTCTGGAACATGAATCATAATAGAAAAGATTTCACATTGGGAAAAAATAGCAAGGTATGCACTTGTCCAAAACAAAATCCATACACATCTCACTGTGCCTTGGGTAACCCTAAAAAACACTCTTGATTATAAAAAATTTCAAACATACAGCAACTAGCAAGAATCTTGTGAGGAGCCCACACTCCACGCTATCAGTGTCAATAACTGATAAGCCCTTTAATTCTTGCAAACTGGAATGACACGCCCACCGCTCCCCGAGCCCTCAGCGCCAGGCATCCATTCTTCCCAGCAGCCAGTGACTCTCAGCGAGGCGGCTTTTAGCATTGGCGAGAAGCAGCACATTCAACTGCCAAATGCCTGCTGGGTCGGCCAAGAGGTATGAACCAAAAATGAAAAAACATGAAGGATTTGTTTTTTAAAAGCAATACATCAAACATAAAAAGAGCTCTTTTGTATGAATTTTCGGTGTGGGAGCCAGAGAGGAGAAAATCAGTCTCCCTCCCGGGAGGAAGCTGCTTGACCTCACCTGTGACTTGTCTCTTACAGTGTGGATTTTTCTCACCCCATTAAATGTAACCTATTCTACGTGGGTTTGTACCATATGAGAGAAATAGAGAGTGACGGGGAAACCGCCAACGGGCGGGCTGGGGCTAAGACCAGCATCAGCGCCCTGGAAGGCGGGTCTTTGCGAGCCACATTAAGCAGGGGGCCACGTGGAATGCGGCTGTTGCAGAGGGGCCTGTTTGCTAGAAGAAGGATTATGTTTCCGTGGCTTTAGAAACCTTGAGGGGAGTGCTCCCCCCCCTCCCCGAGAAAACAATCTTTGCATAGGGAAGAGGGAAAGGGAAAGAGAGGGGAAGAGGGAAAGGGAAAGAGGGGGGAAGACAAGAAAAAAGAAAGGGGTATCCTCTCTCCACTTGGAAAGGACCAGTTAGGAATGGATGGAATAGGTTTCCGCTGTGACCCCCAGAGGAAAAGCAGCGGAATAACACCAGTGTCCAGTAAGGCACGGACCAGCCATGGGGAGGAGCACCTTAAAACCCAGGTGGCGCATGCGCTACCTGTCCGTCAAGGCACGCAGGACTTCGCTGCACAGAACAGGAAAAGACAATCTCAGTACCGGGTCCCTAAATCCCCATCCCATTAACCAGGTGCCAATAGTGAAACCTATAAAAGGACCCTGGTTAAATCACCTGGTGGCCATTCGGCAGGATCCCAGGGTTAATCCCCGGGGACCGGCAGCCTTTTCTTCTCTTCTGTCACACAACAGGAGAACGAGCTCACGGGGACCAGCTGCCACCTGCTCACAAACCTCTCACTGTAGCAGGGTCTGAGCGGGAGTATCGGGTGGAACCACGGGAAATCGCAGACATGCCGCTGTTTTTTAGTCCTGCAAAGATGGCACTTTCCTGTGATTCAGACTAAGAAGGAGGAGCTGATTTCATTGTCAGCCAGGGTGAGCTCCTGCCTGTGATTTTATTTAATCCTCAGGACAGTGCTCCAAGTTGGGGAATTTTACAACCTCACTTTCAGATGAGGCAACTGAAGTTACTCATGTACAGCCACACAGCTAGTAAGAGGCATGCCTGGTACTCACAACAAATAAATGCTCCCAAACAATGAAACCAACAACCAATGTCTCATCTCAGAACCACAGAGCTATTAAGATATGTGGTGCCTCTTGGAACTGCAGCCAAGGGCAGTAAAAGGAAGATAAGATGGGGGAAAGGCTCTGGGAAGAGAAGCCTTCTCACAATGGCTCCGATGGAAAATGCTATCTATACCCTATTATATAATGATTATTCTTTTATTTCCTGTGAAGTCACATGCTAAACCACCTTGTGGTAACTGCATCTAAGATTATCCAGAACTTGGGTCTGCTCACCAGTACTTGATGGGGAGGGAAATGTGTAGTAATTCCTCTTCATTCCATCATTATTGAACTTGGCACTCACTTACCTATTTTTGTAGAAATGTTCACAGTCTAACTTGAATCCCTAATGTATTTTTATCTATAATTAAATGACCTGTTCACAGGCTCAGCTGGTTTCTACAAAGAGGAGAAGCCTTGACTTTATTTGGACAAATAAAACGTTAAAGTTGTTGAGATCTATAGTTTAAATTGCCCTTTTGACCTAAGTAAAAGCTTTTGCACAGCAAAGGAAACTATCGACAAAACAAAAAGATAACCTACTGAATGGGAGAAAATATTTGCAAGCGATATGACCGATAAGGGGGTAATACCCAAAATATAAAAACAGCTCATACAACTCAACATCAACTATACCTCAATTTTTTTTTAAATTTTTTAAAACTTTAAAATTTTCTAATGTTTCTTTGTTCTAATCTCTTTCTAATGTTCGATTCATTTCTGGACATTGCCGCAGGAACAATTATTTTCTTTAGGGCCCCTGCTTCTCACAAGCTGTAAGACCATCCAGAAACTTGTGCCCATCAGAGGGCTCACAAAACCACAGTGCATCCTCAATAGTGCACAAGTTTTACTCTGAGAAGCAAAAACACTGAATAAGCAAATAGATAGGTTAAAATACTATTTTTATATTGAAACAAATACACACCAGAATTACGGAGTAAGTCATTGAAAATTTTGCCAAAATGTTAAAGATAAATAGGACGCCAAAGAAATATGCCTGTAGTGAGAAAAGATACTGGTCAGTTCCTCTCGTCTCCAACATTTCCAGCCAAGAACCTTGGGCAATCCCTTAACCTCTCTGAGCCGTAGGTTCTTCAGCTATCAAGTGGGGATACCTGCTGCTTCGTTCATAGGGTCCACTAAGTTAGGACCGACATAGAAGCCCAGGACACCCCAGTGTAAAAAGCAGCATGCTGCTCCTCACCCTGAAGTCTGCACTGCTGTTAAGGACGAGCTGGTGATGCAAACTGAGCCACGCACCCTGGAGCAACTTTTGCCAAGGGGTGATCTCCATAAGCTCCTCGGATCACATCAGCCAGGATACGCGTAATTCAGTGAGCGTGTGCTGTGTGCCAGGCCCTCATCTAGGCTCCAGGTTTGTTACAGTGAAATGTCTGCTCCCAGGGAGCATTCTGGGATGGGACAGCAGGGAGTGGGGGCAAATTAACAGGTAAACATATAAACTGTCAATGTGGTGAAAATAAAACAGAGTAAGGGGGAAAGAAAGGGATGGGGATGGGGTGTTGATTTTATGCTGAATGGTCAGGGAAGACCCCTCTGGTCAGACATCTGATCAGGGAGCAGAAGGAAGTAGGCACGCCACGGAGGTATCTGAGAGAGGAGTGCTGCAGGCCGTGGGGAGAGCAAGGCCAAAGGTGCAGAGTGGGCTTGAGGAAGAACAAAGTGACCAAAGTGGCTAAGTACATTGTGGGGGGTTGGGGGAGAAGGGTGTACACAAATGTGAGCTGGGGGCAGATTCAGGGCTTGGGAGATCTAGATTCTGGATTTTATACTGAATAAAAGAAGCCAATTCTGAGGCACTCTAAGCAGAGGGACAATACAACCTGACTTGTATTTTAGAAGGATTCACGTGGTGTTGTATGGAAAACAGCCTGGGGGCAGGGGGCAGGCAGAACCAGCTAGCAGGCCCTGTGATGTTGCATGCACTGGGGTGGGAATGTCAGAAGCTGGAGGAGTAGAGCAGTGTAGATATTCTGAAAGTGGAACCAACACGGTTCGGTGATGGGTTGGGTTCCTGAAAGAAAGACAGGGGTCAAGGATGAGAATATGTCTGGCCTGCACAACTAGAAGAAAACAAATGTGCTGTTTGCTGAAAGGAGGAGCCAGGGTCTGAACACGTGGTGGCAGGAATCAGGTGCTGGGTTTGGGTGTGGTGATGTGAGCTGCGAACCGGACAGCCTGGTGAACTGAAGCAATAGTCTGGAGATGAAGAGAGACGTCTGGGTAAGGCTATTCAATTGGGAACCATTATCATGGAGATGGTACTGAGAGCCATGGGACGATGAAAGGTCAGCTGGGGAATGAGTCCGTCTAGGGAAGGGAAAACAACCGATTAAATTGACTTTGCTTCTCTGGCAAAGGCACCAGGTTAAGTATTCAGGAACCCCTGACTTCTTTTTCAGAAACACAAAGCATGGTGACCATGGCACGTCATCACACCTGAGCTGCAACCAACCTCCTATGCTAAGAGACATGGATGGTACAAGCATCTGCATGCTCGGGAGCACAGCAGGGTTGGAGGGACATGGGAACACAGGGGTCCCATCCTGAGCAGTGGATGCCTTCAATGTATTCATTTTAATACATTCAAAATGGGAGTAAATGATGACAATATGCATCTTCCAAAGTCCTGGTAACCTTTGACACAAGCTACTAAACTCGATTTCACAGTTTCTATACCATACACATTGCCAAGCATATTGCAGATATTTTATAAACATATGAAGAATGAATGATTATACATATTTCTAACTGAAACTAGAAAATATGGGACCATGACTCCTTTGGGGCTCAATAAGTATGCAAAAGTACTACTGGATGAGAGACAGATATCTTGAACTCCCAAGTGGTTCACCCCCTTCCTTTCACAGCATGAGACCTGCTGCCTGAGGTAGTAATAACTTGTGAGTGAGCTCTGCTTCCCTTCTGGAAGAAATGAAGGCATGGCTCCTGCCATTCATCTCTCCCCCAGTGCCTGGGATAATGCCCTGTGCAGAGTAAATACCTAATAAATCTAAATGAATGTCGAATGAATGAGTGAATGCATATTCATTAAAAATTAACTGGACAGTTAATTTAGGTCACTCACTGGAAAAAAGAAAAACAGTGAAACTAGAAAAGTATCTTTTTAATTAAAAGGTTAATTAAGGACAAGGTTTTAAAAAATATTTTGGTGGCTTAAGTAAACCAAGCACAACTGGGGTTCAAAACAGCTGCAATTTGTAACCCTGAAAACATTCCATTATGTTCCACAAATTAGAAAAAGAGGGAAAGCTGCCTGATTCGTTTCATGATTCTAGTATAATCTCAATTCTAAGTAACCAAGAAAACAAAATAATAGGCCCTCTTCACTTACAAACATAGATGGGGAAAATCCTAAATGAAATGCTGGCTAACTGAATTCAATGGTGCATCTTATGTATAACACAGTATAATCAAGCAGTGTTCATGCAAGAATGAAACGCAAGGATGGTTTAACATCAGAAAAAATGTGTCATTGTAATGTATTTCAAGTGGGCAAATGGAGAAAATCATGTGACTGTCTCAATAGATACAGAAAAGACATATGATAAATGTCAGTAAATCTAGGTCAGTTCTCCAAATTACCTATTAGTCAGATGATCAATTTTCTGAATTTATAAAATTTTCTGATTGCCAAAAGCATGTTTCTTTTTACTATTTAAGACACTGCTACAGCAATTTGATCACAACCTCTCTTAACATGTCCCTACATAATTTATGGCTGTGCCACTCACAGTATTTTGTACTATGTCTAAAATCTTCTGCAACAGAATGGAGTGATAATGTCAGAAAAAGAGTATTGGTTCCATGACCACAGTTCCTTTAACAGCATTTAAGTCTGACCTTTTATAAATATTATTAGAATTATTTTCTTCTAGTTTTGCCTTATGTGTTTTTTTTTTTAATTTTATTTATTTATTATTTTTTGGGGGGTACACCAAGTTCAATCATCTGTTTTTATACACATATCCCCGTATTCCCTCCCTCCCTCGACTCCCCCCTCACCCTCCCTCGAGTCCCCCCCACCCTCCCCGTCCCAGTCCTCTAAGGCATCTTCCATCCTCGAGTTGAACTCCCTTTGTTATACAACAACTTCCCACTGGCTATCTATTTTACAGTTGGTAGTATACATATGTCTGTGCTACTTTCTCGCTTCATCTCAGCTTCCCCTTCACCCTATATGTTTATTTTTACAAGTGGGGCAGGGGGATGAGGAAGACTAATTAATACTCAGTATGCTATACATGATTTAAGTAGTTTCTTGTGTAAAAAGCGCTATCTTAATACCACTGCAAAAATGTAGGGATTTCGCATTTTAACACTTCAAATGAGGTACTGGATGCATCTGCGCTCACTTTATCAGTTTCTCACACCTAAACAGAGCAGAGATCTGAAGGAAGTGAAAGCAGGAAATCTGGGCGAGGAATAGTCTAGGCAGGGGAGGACCTGAATTAGCTTGCCGTTTCGGAGGCCTGACATTCATGTGTGCATGTTTGTGTGTGAGAAAGGGGCAGGGGGGACACAGCAGCACATAGGGCTTCCAGGCAGGTAAGAACCATGGATTTTCACTTAGCGTAGTATTTCTGAGATCCACCCATGTTGCTGCATGTGCTAATATTCTGCACCTTTACCCTGCTGAGTAGTATTCCAGCAATTTATCAACTGACGAATGAATATTTGGGTTGTTTCCTATTTGGAGCTATTATGAATAAAGCTGCTAAGTGGCTTTTGAAATCTTTTGCCTTTGAAAAAAGAAAACTTGGGTTGTCTTCTTAATACTGAGTTGTAAGGTTCTTTACATATTCTGGGTTCAGGCAAGTCCTTTGGCAATGTTTTGCAAATATTTTCTCCCAGTCCATGGCTTGCCTATGTTCTCAATTGTGTCTTGTAAAGAACAAAAGATTTTTTTTTGATGAAACTAAGTCCATTTTAATCAGTTTTTCTTTTACAATTCATGCTTTCTGTCTTATTCAAGAAATTTTGCCCTACTCCAATGTCACAAATTTTTTCTCCTAGGTTTTTTTTCTACAGGTTTAATCGTTTTAGGTTCCATGTTTAGGTCTATGATCCATTTCTTCTATACAGTATCAGGTAAAAGTTGAGATTCATTTCTTTTTTCCATACAGATATCCAGTTATTCAAGCATGATTTATTAAAATGATTATCTTTTCCCCACTGAATGACCTAGGCACCTTTATTAAAAATCAGTTGGGGGACTTTCCTGGTGGCACAGTGGTTAAGAATCCGCTTGCCAATTCAGGGGACATGGATTTGATCCCTGGGCCAGGAAGACTCCACATGCCACAGAGTGACTAAGCCTGTGTACCACAACTAATGAGCCTGTGCTCTAGAGCCCGCAACCTCCAACTATTGAGCCCTCGAGCCACAACTACTGAAGCTCGTGTGCCTAGAGCCTGTGCTGCACAACAAAAGAAGCCACTGCAATGAGAAGCCCACGGGCCACAACGAAGAGTAGCCTGCAACTAGAGAAAGCACACACTCAGCAACGAAGACCCAACGCAGGAAATACATACATAAATAAATTAGTTAATTAATAAAAAATCAATTGCCCATATAAATTTGAGTCTATTTCTGCACTCTACGCTGTTCCATTAATCTATATCGCTACCCTTCTACCTGTATCACCAGACACCATCTTAATTACTGGGGCAAAATAATTTTAAGATGCCTCTTGGAAATGTAAAAATGAGATATCTAAATCTAATTAAAGTTTATTCATATATCCAGTCAGCAAGTAAATGTGAGAATCTGCAGATCAGGGGAGGGATTGCAGATGTGAATTTGGAAACCATCAGTTTAGAGATGATATTTAAAGCAAGGGACTGGGGGACATTCCCCAAGGTTATCACACTTTAGTCAGCTTGTATAGTCTCCCCAACCTCTCTGATCTGTAAGCAGTTAGGTTCCTATCCCTAGCGGTGCCAACAGGTTCCAATATAACTCAATTTGGATCTGCCAGGTTTCCAAAAAACTGGACCCTATGAATCAGAGTCCCAGATTCCGCCCAGAGGTTCAGGAAGTCACTCCAGTTTCCAAAGCCTCAGTTCTCAAATTTGGAAAAATGGCAATACAGCCCAAATCACAGGGTTGCTGGTGAGCAACCTATTATAGTGAAACGTAAACATTTAGAAATAGCCTCATGACGAAAATCCAGGGATCTTTCTTTCTACTGAAGGGTGTCTGAGTTTCACGTAATTCATTTCCATATTTAGTGATTGTGTTTACTATCAGCTGCAGAGAATACATGCTAACAATTTCTGGACAGGTCATCTTGAGCCCAATGACTCCACAGACTCTGAGGCCAAAGTGACCCCATGACTACATCAACAGAGGATCACAGTGAGTATATAAAGGATGAGCAAGAGTCCATGCGGACGTGGCACAGCAGAAGACTTCCTACTAGAAACAGATAATACAGACACGGACATGCTTGGACAACATATAGCAGGTGTATATATATATATATATATATATATATATATATATATATCTAGCATATACAAACACACACAAAAAGAATAGATATTTGTAAAATAAACTGAGAAAATACAAAAGCTGTATCAAGCTTTACAATGAAGTGAAAAACTGACATTGCATATGGAACCGATGCAGTCGTGGAAAGACAATTATACAAGCAGCAGAGTGCTCACTCCCGCACAGGTACCGTTCTCAGCATTTCACAGACATGACACGTTAATCTTAGGAGGCAGTACTATTATTAATTCTGTTTTACTGGCGGCTGGTAAGTCACTGCTAAACCATGAATGCTCCCTGAATAATTATTCTTGTTATGGTCACCAGCCAAAACACACCCAGGTCACAACAGATACATGTAATTTTTCAGCCTGCAACAATCTCCTAGAAATTGATTTTAGAAGTTTCCTGCCCTATGACAGCTTAAAAATCAGATTCTTGTACATAATTAGCTCCCAGCTCAGTTTATCTGAGCCACATTCTATCGCAACCATGGGGAATGGGGTATGACAATTTAGAAAAGGAAAAAAGCTTTTGTCTCATAATTCAATCTTAACAAATATGGAAATAATTTGAAAGAAAAAGAAAAAAGACAAATGTCTCATTTCGAGGCACATTCCTATCGTGTCTGCAAAGTTCTTAGCACAATATGCCTGCCATGTGGTAAGTGCTTAATCAATGGGAGTTAATATTATTTTATTATTATTAATGTTTCTAACAGGAATTCACCTCTCTCTGGGTCTATTAACTTCCCTTGTTGGTCAGGATATGTACAAAAATTTAGTAAAACTTCAGATATGGACTTGCTTCAATGTGAGCAATTGTGTCCTATATTAAAAATAGCAAATAGGTTGATTTTCATTTCAAATAGGTACTTTTCATAGTAATGTCATATATAATATAAATAGCATTAAACAACAGAATGTTATATATTTATAATATGTATAACACAACATAGATCAAAACACAATTATACGTTAACGGTAGCAAATAATATTCTTTTCCAAAATTGTGAGTAATCAGGGTAGGCTAATATTAGCTTAAACAACTCCACAAGTCCAAGTGCAATGGCACTAGTCAGATGGTTCTCATCCAAGTGGTGACTCAGGGACACACCACTTTCAACTTGTGACACCACCATTTTCCCACAGGACCTCCAAGATCACAGTAGAAAGGAAGAGTGGGAGACTCTCATGGACACTTCATGTCCACCCCATCTGCTGGCCACCCACTCACACAACACCAACCCAGCTTAAAGGAGCTCTATGTCCCAGGAGGAAAGTGAAACAGGGTTAGGATTCATGTAATATTTTCCCTGCCACAAATATTCTCTAAAACTAACATTTGCCTTGTATTTTACTAATGTTTACATGGCATTTTTGAAGGATGTCTTATATATTCATCACTAGAAAAAGTTGAAAAGTTGCCATTGTTATTACCATTTGATATATGAAGAAACTGAGGCTTGCAGAAGTCACGTAGTCTCCAAGCAGGTGAGGGATGCAGCTAGCACATTCATTCCTGCCCTGTGGATGCAAATCTCAAGCCCTTGCCACTATTCTTTACATTTTACTAAACATTAAGAACAATGGAGTAACCGTGATAGAACAGATTTACAACAGAACTCATTTTCGCCTCAATGTAATTCAAGGTACTTAAAGGGGGAATCAGTGGAACAGTTTGAGCAGCAAACCACATTTTACTAGTAAGCAGTTGTGTATTAAGTTATTTTAGGGAGTGTTCAAAAAATAAAATAGGAATTAACATGGCAAGAAACCCAAGATGTGACCTCTCATTCTTATTTTGGAGATCAAGACATAGGCACAGATTATGGGTAAGTATGATTAAATTGAAAATGAATGATGAATGATGAAGAGTCAAGTTCCTAACCCTATATCTTTAACTAAAAGTGACTCTCACACCTAACACTGGTTGTCACAGCAACAGTGAGCTGGATGGTGCTTGAAGACACATCAGAACACACTGCTAGGAACTCAAAGCCCAAGGAACCCAGAGCTCAACATAGGAGTAGCTATTTGGCACTGTTCTCCAACAACAACATGGCCTTCTTGTAGGAGTTCACAGCACAATCTTAGAGAACTTGATTCATACTTGATGGTCAGGAGCTGGGCAGATGAACTGTCCACAGTTTCCCTCTCCATATTCTGCGTCTAGCATCAGTATTTCCATGTTCAGGATGGAACCGATTTTGCTAGTAATGCTTTCCCCTCTCAAAACAAGGAAGAATGTGCAGTACTAAATCTGGATTCCAGAAACCCTGGCATAGGGTGACCTTGTGTCCAGAAGTTTATTGCCAACGTTCCAGTTTATGCCCACCAGGCCCAGAGCAAGGTTCCAGATGTAGTGGTGGCTTTCGGCTCCAGCGGGTTTTGGCTGCAGTAACTATCTGGTGACTGATTTACTCCACCAGTTCAATTCTTTTCTCTTCATCAAAATAATTCTACACAAATCACTTCCATGTTTCCAACGCAAAAGTGGGGGGGAAATTCCTAGGTTTAAAAAAAAAAAAAAAAGCCTGCAAACAGGGAAGGATTTGCTATCCAGCATTTATTTCAGGAAACCATCAGGTGGAATTAGGCGATGTAATGGGCAATTTGGTCTCAGCTTCCCCACCAGGAGCAACGCCTGCACACACACATACACACATCCACTCCCAGGCAATCCCCTGCACCAGACCATGAGCTTCTAGGGAGACTGAATTCCTGTCAGGAGGGCAGTTTCCTTTTCGTTATACCAACATAATGCTTCATTACACAAAGACATAGCACTATCCAATCTGCCAGATAAATAAAGAACGAAGCTGAAAATGTACAGTAACATTTAAAATGCTAAACATTTCCACCTTAAATGAATGCGTGTTCTACCAAAAATTCCCGTGGCTGAGGCTCCACGGGTTCTTCCATGAGGCCCATTAGTTCCTCCTGGACGGTCCCCCAGCTCAGTGCAATGCTCCCGGCAGGTGCTAAAACTTCCACTCATTTAATCCTCCCCCCCCCCTCCCCCGCCACGTTACACTCTGCATTGCCAACAAGGGCATGGGAGCTGCCTCCACTTTTGTGGGCTATTTGATCACCAGAGAGAATTTCCAGCCACTTGAGGTAAGTAAATCCAGTTTTGAGTCAGCAAAGATGCTAGGTTTATCATTAGCCATCAGAAGTAAGTATCGCTCACGCCGAAATAATCAAAGGATCTGCTCGAGGACTTCATGGTGGACCATCCCCAAATTACTGGCTGTGAGCCATGGAACTGATGAAATGAAACAGCCCACCTTCAGTTTCTTAAATGGTGCCTGGAGGGTCCCCTGACTAAATGAGAAGTCACACTGAGCTAAGAAACCCTCCCCCTCCCTCTCCTTCCACACTGATCCCCTCTGTCTGCCATGGTCCTTAATGTGCATTAGACTCTCTTGGCCAGAATTTAAAGAAGGACTTATATTTATTTGCTACTTATTAAATGCTGTAATATTAGATAGCATTTCTAGGAAAATATAAAACATATACCAACACCACCAGGTTTTGGTATTCTCTCCATGACCATTAAAATAAATGCCTACCTTGGCTATAATGAATGAGTCAACTAAAAGCAACCCAATTCTGACATTCAATACTTTCACCTCAGATTTGAATAATATTTGACAGTTTACTGTTTCTTTATTTGATCTTCATAAAAGCTTGGCCAGGTAGGTGGGGCAGGTACAATCACCTCCATTTTGCAGCTGAACAAACTGTGATGAGGACAAATGAAGACAGGCCACAAAGCTAGTGAGGTATCCTGACTTTAGCCACACCGGGCTGTCTCAATATCCATGCCAGAAACAGGGCAACAAGAGATTGTTTTTAATACCAAAGAAAGTCAGTATCATGTCCAGCTTGGGAAATAAGAAGCTGGGAAAGACAAAAAGATGTTTCCAAATTTTAAAGGAAAAAAACAAAGCTCTTGGTTAACCTTCCCTACTCCATCATGAATAAAAGCGACAGTACCCCCTGGACCTGTGTCAGGCTCAGGTCTGCACTGTCTTCCTCATCTCAGGTCACACAGACATCTGAGCTTGGCTATGGGTTCTATGTTTATGGGAGGCGGCATGAAGGACATGACCACCTAAGCCCCATGGCGGGTTAAGCAGCCTGATTGAACGTTGCTGCTAATTAAGGGCCCCCGTTGTCTGGCAGGACCACCAGGGTACCTTCTGCACTTGTTCATGACCACAGCACCTCACTCAGAAATTAACTCTTGATGAGTTCAGACAGGGGCCCAGCTGGTCCTCCCGAGTCCTCCCAAGTAGATAAATGAAGTATAATAAGAATGCCGCTGACTGCCAAGGGAAGAGGGGCTCTCCGTGACCTCTTGGTAAAATCCAGAGTATACTTTTACCGTGACTTAATTCTCTGCACTAGAGATACTTAATGCAGCCAGGAATGGTGTGAATAGGCCGATGGCCACAGGGAGAGCATTGAGAAGTCCATCACCGAATGTCCACTTTATTAAGTATGAGCTAAAAGAATAAAGAGGCAATGTATGAGAAACTAATTTTCAATTGACAAATATTTTCCTTAGCTGAGAGGTGCTGTTTTTCCCCATAACTTTTCAAAGGTCTAGGGACAATAGTGGCTTTTATTAGTGTGCAAATTGCACAATCACTCTGCTCAGGTTTAAAATATAAAACACTCATTTTCTAGCATTTATACAGGAAATCTTTCCTCCAAAGCTCTGTTTAAAAACAGGAAAAGAATGGTTATAATTGTCTGGGGCTTCCAGACATAGAAACTAGATAGAAAGATATTTTTTAGTTCAAACAGCAAAGCTGTAGCTCAGGTGGGACTAGAATCTAGCAGTCTCACTCCTCAGTTCTGCTCTGGTCAGAGAATTCTCTACCATTTTATCTCTAGAAGTCAACTTGCGGCAGGTGGTGATGGGGAGGGTTTGGGGCCAGGAGACTGGAGAGCCAACACGGTCACAGCCTCACTGCACTGGGCCTCAGAGAACAACCCTAAGTGTGGCACCTACATGTGACACACACCTTGAGAAGTCATAAAGGGACCAAAAAAAGCAGGCTGTGGATCATGGCTCTGGAGTCTAGTTCACAATGAAGCCACATCTCTCTATGACTTTTGAAAGGTACAGGGGAGGGCTCCAAAGAAAAGGATTAAATGACAGTAATAGTTTATCATCTTTTGCTAACACATCAAAAAAGTGGTGACTGGGCTGGAAGCAGAGGGAAAGGTGAAGAAATGGGCAGGAAAGGCATTTGATGCCCTGATGAAAAATTTAAAAAATAAAAGGGTGCCACGAAGAAACTAAAAGAATTCCCCAAGAACTAAAGGTGAAGTGGGATGAGTCAGGAAAGATACTTAATGACCTGAAAGAGTGTATTTGTTACCTATTTTTGCACAGCAAGTTAACCCCAAACTGAACTGCTTATGACAACACACACTTATTATCTCAAGTTTATTATTATCACACTCTTATTATCCTTAGTTTCTGAGGGTCTGGAGTCTGGAAGTGTCTCAGTTGACTGCTTTTAGCTCAATATCTCCCTGGCAGAGGTATCAGCTGGGGCTATGGTCATCTCAAGGCTTGACTGGGAGAGGGTCCACTTTCAAGTTCACTCCCATGGGTGCCAACAGGCCTCAGCTTCCCATGGAAATAAGTAATAGTTTCTTGCCATGTGCTACTCACAGCACACGAGCTTGCTCCTCACAGGGGGACGGCTCCAAAAGACAGAGAGGGTGAGAAAAAGCTAGCAAGACAGAAGTCACAGTTTTTTTTGTATCCTAACCTCAGAAGAGACATTCCATTACTTTTGCCATATTCTGTTGGTTAAAAGTGAGCCATTAGGTCCAGCCAACACTCAAGCAGAAGGGATTACAGAAGAGCATGAATACCCAAAGTCAGAGATCACTGGGATCAACCCAAAGGCTGCTTACCAGAGAGATCCCTTACTCCATGGATAAATCTAGAGACTGTTTCTTGCATAGCGGGCCTCTTAGTGATACTACATAACAGGGCTGTGCGGGAGCATTACCATCTTCACACTCATCATTTATTCTCACATGAGCCAGAAGATCTCTACCTAAGGTGTGGAGTTTTAAATATAAGGAAAATGAAACACACATGCCGGACTGAGGCTGCTCTTAGGCACAACTGCCCAGAACTGGCTGCCCTGGGTGCTGTCAGAGGCTCTTCCTTTTATGTGATCTACCCACAGACTATAGTGCCCACTCAGGGCTCGGCTCTGCACCCTTCCAGAGGAGAGTATGTACAAGATATTCTCACAATAATAACAAGTACAATTTGTAGAGACCGTATGGCCAAGTGCTGGAGTCAAGACTTCACATCCATCATCAGCTTTAATCCTTACAGTGAACCTTCTCTATACATGAGGAAGGGGATGTCAACCACGTGTGATTTCCCATCCTTAGGGATCCACCGGACTAGTGTGATTACTGCTAATTAGCTCCTGGGCATTCTCTGTTGCATTAGGGTAGACAGACACTTAAGAGACTGAATCGCTACATTATGTTTGTATCACATGACTATATATAATCAGTGAAGAGCTATTAGAATAAAATTAAACTTAGTAAAATACTATACAAAAACTTAGTAAAATACTATACAAAATGAGAATATAGAAAAACTGTTATTCCATGACTATGTACTAGGAATAACTAAAAAATTTTATGATTTTATGAGAACCCATGCTCATTGTAGAAAATATAGGAAATGTAAGAAAGTAAGACTAAGATAATCTACCATCAAAAGGCATTTTGGGATATACCCTTTAACTTTTTTCCTATATTGTGTGGGAGTGTGAATCTATCATCATATTTTTAAAAATTATTCTCCTAGTACAGTGGCTGAATATATTGATTTTTCAACTTATAATACCGGAAGTGTCGTTTCCATGTTAATATTTTTTTTAATTCAATTTTAAATGGCTACCATCATATTATTCTAACCTAATTTTTAAAAACTATTTCCTTTTACTCACTTAATGGGTGCAAAAACCCAAAACTATGTTCCTCTTTCTCATGTCCTGCCTTTAAAAAAATTATTTGAATATCTGTTTCAATTCGTCTACTGGCTTTGCAGCCATATTACTTTGCATTTTGAAGTGGCTGCTCCAGGGACCACAATATGTCATAGCTTTTCATAGCCCACTTACAGTCAGTATTGTATCACTTCCTGTAAAATACAGAAATCTGGCAACAATAGGTCCGTATACACCTTTATGGTTGTTATACGTATCATTATCTACAAATGTTGTAAGCCCCACAGTGCACATAATTTTCACTTTAAATAGTTAAATGGTTAATAAAGAAATTGAGAGAGAAAAGCACAAAGAAAAAAACCAGTATTTTGTATTTACCCCAATATTCACAATTTCCAATGTTCTTCATTTTTCTAAAAGGACCGGAGTTACCATCTAGAGTCATGCCCCTTCAGCTTTAAGAAGTACCTTTAGCAATTTGTGAAATACAGCTCTGCTGGTGATAAATTCTCATCATTTTCTTTACATGAAAATATCCTCATTTTCCCTTCATTTTTCTTCAAAAAAATTTTTTTATTGTGGTAAAATACACATGACATAGAATTTACCATTTAATCCATTTTTAAAGGTATAATTCAGTGGCATTAAGTACACTCACTTTGTTGTACAACCATCACCACCACCCACCTCTGAACTTTTTCATCATTCCAACCACTTCATTCTTTTTTTTTTAAGCTCTTTATTGGAATATAATTGCTTTACACTCTTGTACTAGCTTATGAAGTACACCAAAGTGAATCAGCTGTATTTATACACATATCCCCATATCCCCTCCCTCCTGCCACTCCCCCCCAGCCTCCCCGTCCCAGCCCTCTAAGGCATTACCCACCATCGAGTTGATCCCCCTTTGTTATACAGCAACTTCCCACTGGCTATCTATTTTACAGTTGGTAGTATATATATGTCTGTGCTACTCTCTCACTTCGTCCCAGCTTCCCCTTTGCCCCCGCCCCCCCAACCCCTTGTCCTCCAGTCCATTCTCTACATCTGCATCTCTACTCTTGCCCTGTCACTGGGTTCATCAGTACCTTTTTTTTTTTTTTTTAAGATTCCGTATATATGAGTTAGCATACAATATTTGTTTTTCTCTTTCTGGCTTACTTCACACTGTATGACAAACTCTAGGTCTATCCACCTCATTATATATAGCTCCATTTCCTTCCTTTTTAGAGCTGAGTAATATTCCATTGTATATATGTGCCACATCTTCTTTATCCATTCATTTGTTGATGGGCATTTAGGTTGCTTCCATGTCCTGGCTATTGTAAATAATGCTGCAATAAACATATGGTACATGTTTCTTTTTGGATTATGGTTTTCCAGCCACTTCATTCTTGAAGGATACTTCTGCTGGATATACAATTCCGAGTTGAAAATTGTTTTCTTTCAGGTCTTTCTGGCATCCATGACTTCTGGTGTCAGCCATTAGCTGGATTTTGGTCATCTTGCATTGTTTCTCTCTTGCTGCTTTCAAGTTCTGCTCTTCACCTTTGGTTTTCAAGAGTTTGGAAGGGTCAGCATGGGCTTCTTTGAATTTACTCTACTTGATGTTCCTTGACCACACTGTATCTGTAAATTCCTATTTTTCATAGAATTTTGAGAAATTCTAGCTATTATTACTTCTGAAACTTTTTCTGTCCCACTCTTTCCTCTGTCATTTCCTTTTGCCAGTAAAATCCACACAGTATATTTTTTTATTTCAGATATTGTATTTTCAGTTCTAGCATTTCTATTTGGTTCTTTTTTTCTTTTTAAAATCATTTCTATGCTTCTAACAAGATACCCTATCTTTTCCTTCATTGTGAGCATATACTGTTACTTCATTTATCACAGTTATTCATCTTGGAGTTGGATTCCTTTCTCCTGAGAGAATGCTCTCCTTTCTCGGTTCTTCAATTGTTGGGTATTTTACCTTCATATTCTAGATATGATGAATGTTAAATATAGATTCTGGATTTTGTTATTTTTCTTTGATGAGTGTTGTTTCTTTTGTTTTGGTTGGCAATTATCTTGGCTGAACCTGAATTGCAAATGCTGTTCATATGGGCAGTAGCTCCAGTCTCAGTTCAGATCTTTTGCTGTTATCTTGTGGTGCTTTTAATCTATTTCACATATGTGTGCTTTCTCTTATTTTGAAATAGGCTATTTAAGAACTGAAAGGGTATATTCACCTGAAATAAGAGTATACATATACACCCACACATCAACATCCACTACGTGTGGCATTTGTTACCTAGTTAGGTAACAAATCATAGGTTCTCCTTACCAAGTTAAAGAAGACTTTGGAAAAGAATGTACATTGTCTTCCAGTGTAAGAGCAAAACTGACAAAAGTCTCCTTAACTAAACCCAAGGTTCATTCATTTATTCAACACTTATTGAGCAATTACTATATGTTGTCTGCAGGGAATACAGAGCTAACCAAATATTGACTAAAACAATATACACCTGCATGAGGTATAAACCCCACCCCCATGTCTACACAACAGTAGTGCTGGCTCTTCCCAATTCCTCACCCTGGTCTTATCATCTTCCAGTTACAGACCTCAAACCAGATCAAACTGTTAACACCTGAATGCGTGTCCCTAAATTACAACTGACTCGAATATCAAAATGACTTCCAGTTAGAAATTCTTGTGCCTCTGAGAAGTCTATTTACTAACCAGAAACTGGCTGATTCCAGAAATCAATAAGAAGATCAATATAGTAAAGAATTATTATTATTACAATTATCAAAGGATGCCTAAAGATGTTACTCCTGAAGCTGGTAAGTACTTTATTTTTGTGACTTCCCTTAATCGTATCTTGCTGTAAGACATCCGTTATTTGAAATGTTTAAATGCATATTAAGGATGGCCACAGATTCCTAAACACTCCTGGCCATGGAGAGGTGGGGGTTCTATGTCCCCTCCCTATGAACCTGGGTGGGCTTTGTAAATATTCTGACCAGTAGAACACAGTGGAACAATTTCCCGGCCCAAGTCTTTAGAGACTGGGGGCTCTTGCTACCTGTTTCTTGGAGCGCTTTCTCTGGGAGTTTTGAGTTGCCATATAAAAAGACTGAGAACCTTGAGACGGCTATGCTGGAGGGGCCAATAGTTCCACCTGACCACAGCCTTCCAGCCCTACCCACCAAGGTGACAGACACGTGAGTAAAGACATCTTAGCTTCTCCAGACCAGCCCATTCACCAGTGAGTATCACCATGTGACTTTAGCCAATACCACACAGAACAGAATAACCCAGCCATTAAGGTTTCGGGTGGTTTAGAATTGCAGCAATAGATAACTGGAACAAATTATAATTTTGAAACCAATAAATTTGGCTAAATGTATACAAAAAACCTAAATGTAATCACACTGGGACTGTGAACTGAATATTATTCTCACAGCTGACCCAGGTAGCCATGGGGCACAGGCTGCTCCCATTTAAGACAGTTTGTGATAGACTCTAAAATAACAGATGTCATAGAATGTGTAATGTAGCTGTCTTACATCTTAACAGATTATCTCTTAAAAGCCATTTATAATGGTTTCTAGTTTACACACTTCTAACTGCCAAACATCTATTCCCTGACTTATGGGATTCTATCTGGGAAGAGTACACTTTCACCCCTTTAAAATGCCATTAAATTTTATTATTCTAGTCAATCACCGTTCGAGCTAGTCATGACCTGCGTATCTTGCAGGACCATGAACAGTATGCATCTCCTCATTTTTAGAAATTGTTCTTCAAAAACTAACCCCCACTGAGGTTAGGTGCAGTCAGAGAGACAAAAAGCTCTGCATTCAGTAGGCTGGGACAGTGCCTCAAGGGTTGAGGAGCAAGGAGGGCCCAAACATCACCTTGTTACTGAGCCAGCATACCCTTCCCACTGCCTCTATAATGAACATGTATCATCTAGACTATTAGGAGAACCAGACTCTTAGCTTTACATTCTGGAAATTGGGAGACAACATGGTTTGACTCATAAAAAAACACAGTAATAGTTAATCTCTAAACTTTCAAAATGCTTGCTTTCAGTGTTCCGACACGCTTCTGAACAAGATGCCTGAAAAAGCCTAGTAGCATGAGATGGTTGGAGATGGAAGAAGGGCATAGGACCAGGAGCCACAGCACCTAATGTGGACTGGCTATTAACCAGGTGAATAGAGAGAGATGACCACACACCCCTGAATCTTGGTTTCTTAACCTGTAAAACCAGAGGGTTGAGGAAGAGCTTGCTAAGACCCCTTCTTTCTCTGACTTTCTGTGATGCTTTACTGTTCTAGAAATGGCTGGGGTACCTAGTAGAACACTGGCCAGTTCCTTCCATCCTACTGTGATCATTCTGGGTAAGTAGAAAATTGCAAGAGGCACAAACAAGCCTCATGAACACAAGGACAGATGTCCTTCTACAAAGGACAAGGTGTTTGTACAGGTGAAAACTACTGAGTTTAATACAATCAACTCAGTAGGTGTTTGCTCCCTCAAATTGGCGGGTAAGGGGTTCCTAATGTATTTCATAGAGAGGAAGAAAAGATCTACCTTTTATGGTATTATTTACAACTGAACATACAGAGTATGTTAACTAACAATATTTTAAAGTTCTATATCCTTTACGTCATTCATACTATACTTTACCCTTCGACTTCTGATCAACAATTAGTTGCAGAATTAAGACTGTCTAATACTGAGATCTACCATGTTACATCTTATAATTTTAAATTTTAAAGTTATAATTGATATTTTGATGTTATGCTTCATAAGCTCCCAAGTGTTGCTCTCATCATTTTGTCTTCAATTATTTGTTTAAATTAAGAAAATTATTTCCTCAACAAACAAATACTATTTGCCAAATGTGAGTTTAAAATAAGAAATCATACATGAAAAAGCAAGCAAAAGACCATACAGAAAACATGGAGGAAGAAAATTATTAAGATTTTCATTTCCGACTTTTCCTCAAAAATAAAAACAAATCAAAACAAAAGAAATCAGATATACACGAGTCTTGAATTTCCATTGTCAGACAAAATTATAATACATATTATTTGCAAATACATAAACCTCATGGATAATTTTGCTGCAGCTAGGAATATTTCTTTACCAGATTATAAATTCAGTCAGCATTCCTCTGTACAACCTACTTTATGATACTAAGCAACGCAAACACACTGCCAAACAACCAATGTTTTAATATCCTAACTTCCATTTCTTCCACGACATAATTTCCTGTAATAATCTCATTCATGCCTGAAGTCCAAAGACATTCTTATTTATGATTTTAAAGTCAGTATGCGAATAGCAGGAAGACCCATTCTTGAAAGGTTGAGCTTTCAGAAAGATCCTGAAAGAATTCTACCACCACTGCTTATTTCCCATGTAGGGATAATGTAAAAAAGCAAATTTAAGAAAATGGTTCTAATGCCATTTTTAGTTAAAAGCACTAGGAGATTTAAAAGATCAACTAATATGCCAGTTTCTTTCAAATATCGCCAACATTTGATGCCAACACAATTACAACTTGGAAAAATGTGTAATGAATGAGGCAGCTCATAATTTCCCTTAGAATATGTATGTACAACTTATTAAGTGGCATAAAAAGCAAAGAGTCATGGTAAACGTTGAAACCTTAAATCTGCGTTTCATTGCTTTAGGGCATTTGAGTCAAACTCCATCATCTGGAAGTACCTAACAATAAGAATATTAGGTCACAAGCTGTTTTACAAACACCTGCAATACCTTCACCTAATGAGGTGAATAAATAAGACCTTACCAATCCTCATCGAATAAGAAAACTTAACAGTTTTAATAATATAATAATATATATTAAACAAATTTAATAATAAGCCCGAATTCAAACCCTGTGTAAATGAAAATACTCACATGGAGGGCTATTTCTCTTCCAAATTTTGCTGTGCAGCTCTGCCAGCTACTTCACCTAAAGCCACCTGGTGGAAAAATGTGCCCCCAATCCTAGGTTGGTGTGGATTTTTCCAGAGTATGGCTTAGTTTAATGGTCTTAGGAGGCTCAGAAAGAATAAGGTATAGTTTTCTTTGATGTCCCCTGTCCTCATTCCCCCTACCCCCACAACACACCTCACACCCAGAACCTAGGCTGGGAAAGAGATGCTGCTGAATTCTCACTCAAAATTCCAAATCCCATCCCTTTGAATGTACTAGCCGGGTCAAAGGCAGGAAGGTGAAAGGATGACTTTCCAGGCAACCCCTCTAAAATCACTTGTTTACCTTGTATACTATCACCTTCCCCCCAAAAGCATTATACTTTCATTTTCTTCCAACTAGGGTTGCCGGAGTTTGCACACAAAAACACAGAATGCCAATCCCAATCTCCCAATGGACTGCCATATATACATTACTAATAAGAAAAAAAAAATCAAATTGTACACTTTAAATATATGCAGTTACAGATAGAACTACCATATGATCCAGTAATCCCACTCCTGGGCATATACCCAAAGAAAACCATAATCCCAAAAGAAACTTGTACCATCATGTTTATTGCAGCACTATTTACAATAGCCAGGACATGGAAGCAACCGAAATGCCCATCAACAAATGAATGGATAAAGAAGATGTGGCATATATACACAATGGAATATTACTCAGCTATAAAAAGGGATGAGATGGAGCTATATGTAATGAGGTGGATAGAACTACAATCTGTCATACAGAGTGAAGTAAGTCAGAAAGAGAAGGACAAATATTGTATGCTAACTCACACATACGGAATCTAAAAATGGTACTGATGAACTCAGTGACAAGAACAAGGATGCAGATACAGAGAATGGACTGGAGAACTCGAGGTATGGGAGGGGGCAGGGGGTGAAGGGGAAACTGAGACGAAGCGAGAGAGTAGCACAGACATATATATACTACCAACTGTAAAACAGATAGTGGGAAGTTGTTGTATAACAAAGGCAGTCCAACTCGAGGATGGAAGATGCCTTAGAGGACTGGGGCGGGGAGGGTGGGGGGGACTCGAGGGGGGGGAGTCAAGGAAGGGAGGGAATACGGGGATATGTGTATAAAAACAGATGATTGAACTTGTACCCCCCAAAAAATAAAAAAAAATTAAAAAATATATGCAGTTTATTGTATGTCAATTGTATCTCAATAAAAGTTCTTAAAGAAAAAATAAATTTAAAAAATACAGAATGCCCCATTAAATGTGAATTTTAGATAAACAGATAATTTATTAGTGAAGTAGTCCCAAATTTCACAGTAACATGAAAAATTTATCTTATTTATCTGAAACTCAAATTTAACTATGTTTCCTGTATTTTCTCTGCCAAATGTATGCAGAACATTCACAATATTGAGAAAGAGAAATTACATATTTTTGTGTTTCTGACAGTCCATGAAGTAGAGAAAAGGTTGGGGGGGGGGGAGTGCGCAGGGGAGAGAAGGTGAGGACAGAGAAAATGTAATGGCTTTACTAGAATTCTATGTGGGGCTTCTCAAACTTTAACATGCACACAGATCACCCTGGGACCTTCTATATTAAACACGTGGACTCTGATTTGGTTAGGCCAGGATGTCTGGAAGTCTCTATTTCTAAATCCTTCCCAGGTGATGCTGATGCAAAGACCACGCTTTCTGAAGCCCGGCTACACAAGATGAGGGGTAATCAAATGGTGTGGACATATGCGTGGTGAGGAAGAAGGAGGCCAGCAATTAATGAAGCTTTTCTAGCAGCTAAGGTTAAAGACAGAGATCTGGTCTCTCTTGAATTTTCTTCTAATTTTCTACTGTGATAAATAGCCGCTATCATCATATGTGCTAAGAAACTGGTTTCATGGGGTAAAAAACAAAAACAAGGCCACACACCAAAAGCAAAAGCATCAAACAATTTTAGAGAAGCATGCTTCTCATATTATTGTTGAGAAACAAAGCAGCACATTTACAAGTCCTGCACCAAGCCCTGTCACCTGAGAATAACCCAGTAAAAACCGTATAAATTGTGCAGAACTCATCAAATCAGTCTTCTTAAAAACCAACTTGACACCTCAGGTTCTGGCCATGGTTTGGCCCTTAGGGGAAAAAGCATTTGACAGCTGCCCAGAAAGCCGTCCAAGTCTCTCCTTGCACAAACCCGCTGCAGATACCACCACCACCTCTCCTGGAAGACAGGCAAGGGCTGGCTTTCCAGGGAATGCATCTTCTCCCCAAAGGTGATGAGGCTGGTTTGTGTCAACGTTCTGGACCACACTGTGCCGATGTGAGCTCTTGGGAGACAAGGACTCCATGCCCCCCAGCTCTAGCCACCCACAGCTCTGGCCACATATAAATGTAGAATAAGTGTGCACACACACATGGCCAGCACACAGACAGAACTTGATAAATTCTCCTTATGTCTTAATTAGGAAAAATGCCCCAACATGTATACTTCTCACTGCATAATTAGGCAAATGTGAGTAGGTTTTTCACATGAACACTTTTTACAGATCTGGGCACAGTTCGAAAGTGTTCATATTTATTTCATTTCTTTGCAGTGGGGGAGTGGGTCTGCTACTGTTTTGGGAGGCAATAAATAGAGAAAATGGAAGATAGGTGCGTCCAGACTGTTAGAACAGGCACAGAGGCAAGAGTGCATAGACGCTAATGCCTGCATACACTTTCCAAGAATTATCTGGCGAAAAGTCTCCCTCCTAAGCCCAGTGGCTTATTATGTGTAAACCACGGGTAGACATCTATATCCAGGGGCATATATACATGTATGAGACAGTGTCCTTGATGTCTTTGACTCAAGACAGAAAATAAGCCACTGGTAACTTGGGGGAAACATAAGAAATAATTCTGGTCATCCACAGAAGGCTTCAATTCTCCTACCTCCAAATAAAACTGCTCAATTATCATGAAAAAGATGTCTCCATTAGTCATCTATTCAATTTGGGACACTTGTTGGGGTTTTTGGCAATTGTTTTTCCTTAACTCAGGGAGCTCATAAGAGGACCAGAGTCAGCCTGCCCTGCTGAACCCTGGCTCCAATGCTCACCACTCAGCCTGTTTCCACATCTGCAAAAGGAGGTCAGAAGTGCACTTGTCATTGGGATGCTGTGAGGGATTATTGAAGAAAATATATCAAGAGCTTAGCACAGTATTTAGGAAGAGTTTGATAACCTCCCTGTTAACATGTTGCCATTACTACTGTGGTAGCTATTGTTATTTTGCTACTTTGCATGAAGTTTTGAATTGTTCAGTATTACCCTGAAACCATGGACTAGTCACTTAGATGAGACTAGCTCCTCTCATTTAGCCTGTCTAGTGATAAAGCCAAGGCTCTATAGCTGGATCCAAATTGATGTGGCCAGCAATACAAGCTGATAGACAGAGATAACGATTTCTCTCTTCCACTTTAGGAAGTGGAGATACACAGCTCTGAATGGTACACACAGAGCCTTGCTCCAATAAATCCTAAATGCATACACAGACATTTATTTTATAATAAAAGGCCTGACTGTCCATTCATTAGAATTCAATGTTCTAGAAACAACTGATGCCCCACCTGACTAATTTCAGAAACAGATATGATTTTATCCAGATCACAGAGAGCTCTCTCACTAGCATATAACAGATATGTCCCGGGGAGAAAAAAAGTGAGCAGCACAATTAAACCCCACAAATCAGAATAGCAAAAAATATTTCCCAAACTTCTTTTCCCCAGAAGCTATACTGGTGTAAGGGCTGGCCTGGCTTTCAAGCGAGGCACGAGGACCTTAGCTGACCCCACATGAGGGTCAGAACATGACTGCATTCTCACGTATCCCAACGACGTTGCCAACAGCAGGAAGGCCACAGCCGCCAGTAGTAATCTAAGTGCTCCCCACTTAACACTTTTTGCTTTATATCCACAGGTGTCAGAGAAATAGGTGGTAATATTTGCTCTTCCATGACTAGTAACCTTTTTCAAAAACTCTGACAATTATACTAATTACTTAAGCAAAGGATCAGAGAAGTCAGCTGTTGCCACCGCTCAGATCCCAGTTAAGACTTCCATTAGCAAAAATTGAAGCTGGCTTTCCTCCTCCCTGGCAATCATTCAGAGCAACCCTGCTTGTCTGCAATCACCATGGCTGTCGTAGGAACTTTCCAGAGCAAAGAGTAAGCATTTGATACAGATAAAGATTAGATTAAAATGAAAGATTAAGCATTTTAAGTATATAACACATACCATTATTATTTTCAAAATGAAAACACTACTAACATGGAATCCTTTGATATAAAGGTAGATTAAAAACACTGAACTTTCCTTTTTACTAGCCTTTGAAATTACTCTTGTCTTAGCACTTGTATCTTTGCTCAGTCTGGACTTAACTGGGGTTTCTCTGCCCTTCCCTATAACATAAAATCTTTTCTCCAGATGACCCTGCACTTGCCTTAATTTGATTTTCTCGGTTTATAGTGTTTTAATCTTCTAGAAACCATTGCTTGTGCCATAGTCGTGATCAGTTCTCCAACATTTGTCTGCTTATGGCTCAAGATTTCTAAATTTTAAAAGAGAAGAATTTAAATATCTTAGTTTGCACACACTCACCTATTCTGCCCCCATGGGGTATTTCTCTCCCTCACCCTACTCCACCTCCTTCCTCATCCACTACACTCGGGCTTCTTGTCTTTGACATCATACAATTCCCTGAATAAAGGAGACTGGAGTTTTGTTACCAATGAAACGAACTTTACATTAGAGACATCCAAGTTGTGGATTTGGTATAAGCTTCTTTGAAAAAGTACTACTCCATTACTGGGAATGTTTATGGTGAAAAAGAAGATTCTGTGTTCTATTGTGTCAGAAGCTTTCAAAGTGCAATTGTTCAATTTGCAAACTGCAATTGGTTAACCAAGCTAAACTTAATTAGTCCAACGATCCTACAGCCCACATCAAACCCCACTGTTTGATGTATTCTGCGAGGTGTCCAAGCCGCCTACAGCTGTCTAAGTGCCACAATGAAAAGGCAGCTAGGCTTAGGTCTGGGAACTGAAATGAGCTGTTCTAAGTGGAGCTTTTCTTCCATTTTCTGAGGCTGCACTGCTCTGACCTTCTCCAAATCAATCCTTTGCGGATTAACATGTAAAGCAGTGTCGAATTAATTTCAGAAAGGGAATATGAGATCAGCCTAGGATCATACAAAACATCTAACTCCTAAATACACTAATGCTTCTAGCCATTCAATGAGAAGCTGTCAATAAAGGGAAAAAAGTCGGAGAGGGGGGCGGCTAGAAGGATTTGAAGGTTGGAGCAATCTATCAGACTAGTTAGCACATTGCCTACTTCTGTGGCATGGCTAATGCATTCCTCTAGAAGTTAATCCTATTTCTAAAGACCCTCCCGCGAGGAGCACATAGGCTGTGATGAATGAGAACTAAAATGCATTAAAATTCTCAACAACTTCACCAAAAGGCACACTATTAGATTCTGAGTGTCTACAATAAGACGGTTCATTAAAAGGGCTGGTCTCAAAGAACCCGCTTTTGTCCCTACACACTAGGGAGAGAGGGTCAGTGTGTCACTTGTGACACCTGCAGCCAAAATATTTTTACATTAGGTTGTCCAAGTAATCACATGAGAAACACATGAAATGGCAAGGGAAGGCGCTTTTCCCTGAGCTGGCTTAAATGTCATTATTATGCGCCTACACTCAGGGGAGGGTGTGTGTTTCCACGGCATTAGCCACACAACAGTGTCATTAAACCCACTTTTTAAAAAAATCAGACATGAAAGAGCACTTACTCAATTTCCCTTGAAAAAATGCAGTGTTTGAACACTTTTCTTCTCCCATTGTATTTTGCTTGTACTCAATTAAGAGATAATTTAGCCATTTATCACGATGCAGTGGAGGCTGAGCATTTATATAGGCATTTGGTACAGCTTTTCTAACAGGCAAAAACCTGTAACTATCTCTACAAGTTAGTTAATAGCGGTGGGCCTAATACTGACTAAAAATTACATCTTGATGACTTAGTTCTTAGTCCCTGTCAACATACATAGGAAAAGACTGGACTACCCTCAAGAATGACTAAAGCAAATTACAAAGCAATGTCAAGTCTAACATCAGAAACGCCAAGGATGAAACATTTGAGACGGTACGGAACTGAGAGGAAGCAATAGGTGAGAGGGCACTGAAAGACAAAAGTACAGAGGAAGGAGGTACACCTGGAAACGGGAGGTAAAGTATTTCTTAAATGAATTAATGAAAGAATGAATGGAGTCAAACTTAGCTGTCGGGCTCAGGATATTTTCGGCAACTCAACTGGCTCGTTTTGCAAAAGTTCATCCTTGATGTGAAATACAAGGTTCAGCTGGGGGATGGGGGAGTAGAAGGATGGGAAAAGCATAGATGGAGGTATGATCATGTCCACTTTGCTTCTGTGCTTCATAACATATATATGTGCTGCATTAGTTTTGAAATTAATAGTCATTCCCTCTGACCTTTCACATAAGCATCATCTATCACTTGTTTGTGATTTAAACAAACCTACTACAAACCATTTATCCGTCTGAACTATGTTGCATCTGAACATAAAAATCATGGTTGTGATACTAATAGTACCATTTATGAAGAGCTTCAAATAAGCACCTGTTTTACATAAATTATCTCTAATCCTCACAATCCTTTAGGTAGGTGGCATCCTTGTTTTACAGACGGAAACCTGAAACTCAGAAAGTGCAAGTTCACTGTTAAAGGTCACACAACTAGGAGGCACCAGAGAGAGAAGTGAACTGGGATCTGCCAGACTCAAAAATCTAAGCTCTTTCCAATTCTCTACGAAGAAAAGAGCTGTCTATTATAGAAAAAAAAATATGGAGTAACAGAATTTTTAAAAATCAATAGTAATTCTACCACCTCACATGAGGATTTGAGTGGAACTAGACTGAATCCCTTACACCCCAAAATACCTGGCATCCATCCTGTAGATTCCACTCACGATCCCCATGCAGTAAAGGGTGAAACAAACCATACAGTCACCTTACACCATCATCAGGTGTTGGTATGCTTTCACTATGCTTTTACATCACCTTGGGAAGGTTGGCGTTGTGAGGGGTGGGCTGGACCCTGTGTGCTGTAGAAGGAATTTCCTTGGCAGATTGGCCTTTATTTCAATCTGCCTTTTGTGCATAGTAAGAGCTCATGAGGATTAGGAAGAACAGAGAAAACAACTGTATTTCAATGGTGTTGATGAACCAATGCCAAGAAGACTTATAAATGTGATTGCCAGACACTCATGGATTCATTCATTCATTCACTCATTCATCCAGTTAACTGGCATCCCCAGCTAAGAGGACCACTATCACACTCACCAAAAAATAAAGATGGAAAGAATGGGCCTTTGTCAACTCTGTGGAACCCTCCTCCCCAAATCTCATGTTCTGCATTTTTCTCTAGTGTAACCTTGATGTCATGATTTTATTTTTTTTAAAAGATTTTTTTGGATGTGGGCCATTTTCAAAGTCTTTATTGAATTTGTTACAATACTGTTTCTGTTTTAAGTTGGTTTTGTGGCTACCAGGCATGTGGGATCTTAGGTCCTCCACCAGGGATCGAACCCATACCCCTTGCATTGGAAAGCTAAGTCAACCACTGGACCGCCAGGGAAGTCCCTTCATATCATGATTTTAAAACAAGGTTTCAGTACTTCCCTAGTGTTCAAACTGTCACCTCCTCAGCACTTCATGATATTTAAACATTTGTTTAAAGGAGGAAAAAAACATTTAATCTGAAGATTTAAGGCTTGTTTCTGAGTTTTCAATACAAAAATAGTCAGTGATTATCCTAAAACTGATATAAGTTTTAAGATACATAGTCTAGGCTATAAGAAACAAAATTGAGAAGAATTAAAATGTATTCTTTAAAATTAAAATTGTGACAAAAATGAAAAAAAAAAGAAAGAGAAGGGAGAAGAGAGGAAGAAGAGGAAGGGGCGAGAAGAGGTGGAGGGAGAAGATGGAGAAGGAAAACTGGCGTCTGAGTGTACAGTCCCAGAGAAGCACAAGAATCAAGGGGCCTCCCTGATGAGGACAGAGAGATGAAGGCAGTTGTCCTCAACTACTCATGTCCAGCAATGAGTACTGTCAGGCCATGTGCAAGTACTGTAAATTACTGTTGATATTATAAATTACTGCTGTATTATGTGGTGATCAAGGTACATAAGGCATATCTGAATGATGGGTTGTTTTTTTAAATAAATTTTTCATTTTGGAAAAATTTTATATTTCTTTTTTTTTTTTTTTTTTTTTTTTTTTTTAAGATATGCAACCACAGTGGTTTTCTTTGTGATGGGCTTAGTGCATTTGATAGCCACTAGCACTTTTTTTTTTTTTTTTTTGGCACACGGGCTTAGTTGCTCCGCAGCATGTGGGATCTTCCTGGAGCAGGGATTGAACTCATGTCCTCTGCACTGGCAGGCGGATTCCCAACTACTGCGCCACCTAGGAAGCCCGCCACTAGCACTTTTAAACACATGCCCTCTCCAATCATTCAATCAACAACTTGCTTGGGGATATATAAAGACTTAGATGTAGATACAGTATCTAGATCCTGGTATGAATTTTATCTTTTGTGGTATTACAAAAAATCTGGTTATATAGGGCAATTATCCATGCCTAGAAAATGCCCAGAAAATGGAAAAACAATAACAGGACGAGATCTAATTATTTATGTTTAGTCATAGCAGGATAATAATCTTTTTTAAAAGATAACATTTTTTAAAACTACCAATAAAAATAGCACTTAATCCAGAGTAAGGTTAAAAGAAATGAAAAGTTATATATCACTTACTAGACCCACCTGTTCTATAGATCAGGACACAACCACGCAGGTTTTCTTGACCTGTGAGCCTGTTCTCTCTTTCTTTTTTCTTTTTTAAATCACCGCCAAATACAATAGTGATGAATAGCTTTTTAATCTAATCTAAGACTCCACTGATCATAGCACACACGCCAATTTCAGAAGTGTTAAAATGTGTGTTTTAGAACTGATGAAACAGTAATCAAGTTAAGCCCAAGCCAACCAAAACTACATTTCCTATTTATTTGGATAATGATGCACAATGCCAGGCAGAGAGTGAGAACTAGGCAAATATTTACTGAATCAATGGATGGTCGCGGAGGTAATATTCATCCATTAATACGAAATTACTTGCAGTATGCTGACAAACCGTCTTCCCTCCCCGCTGCATTTGCCCATAGCTGGGACAACCCTCTCCCACCTCCTTTGTTGTAAAGAAAAAGTCAGTTGGGTCTTTATTGATACCTCTTCACTATATTTCCAGATAAACTAGAAATATGAATTCAAATTCCTTCAAGGATTTGAGAAGACATAGCGAATCCTTTCACAAACTGTGGGCTTAAAAGTATGTGTGTGTGTGAACTTGGTCTACAAGACCAACCACAGTTCATTTACCAGCTTCAGAGGTACAGGATGTGTCTGTGCTCTTTTTCTGCCCCTGCCTTTTTCTGTTTCTGCATGGGCCAGGGAGATTGTATGTGAGCAACTACGCACAAATGTGCTTCAGGGTAAAACATGTGCTATGTTACTTACTTTATAGGCCTCCTACTATCAGATGCACAGAGTTGGCAAATTAGACCCAACTGGGTTTTTGTGTTTGCATTATTTCAAAAAATACTTTTCTGCATTTGAACTATGTAGACCAGTCCTATTTAGCTATTTTCCCCTCCCATCCTTAGAGGACAAAACTCAATTTGTTGTCTATGTAATCCAACACTATGACATTAAGAGAAATGAAAGAAAGCACTGACACCATGCTTGCTGGAACATCAACAAGGAGGATGAAGGACAATGAATACAGTTGGTACTTAAAATTCATCACTTCCCAACAGAAACAACAGGGAAAATGTCAGGGTGTCAGAAATTCATTAACAGGTCACTAAACCAGCAGGTTCCCCGGCAGCATAGGTGGAGAGAGAAATCTTACAGTTTAACCAAGAGAACTATGTTATTCATGAAAGCCAACTAACAAGTTGGCAAAGAGGCATCTCAGCAAACGGCCCCATGGACTGCTGACCTTCTGCCCTCCTCTGCAGACTTCTGAGTCATGGTATAGGATACTGTTGGTATGGTTAAGGCCAAATCTGATTCCACCTCTGCTATCTCATGCAGAATTTCTCCTTCTTCTAGGATTTCTTTGCACCATGCTATGTGAAGACTTCCTCCACAGGGGATTTTACAAGACCCAGAGTCAAAGGCAAAACCTAGGTGAAAGGCACAAACACAGCAAACCAGAATGAAGACACATGCACAACCCTCTTAGCCATGAAAGAAACACAAATTAAAATAAAGGGCGACACATTTTTCCTCTATTCAAGCGGCCAGATTTAAATCACTGAAGACATGGTTGCCGAGTGGTTACACAAACACATGTTGGTGGTGCTTTAAGTTAACACAACCCTTTAGGGAAGGAAGTTACCAGTGATGAACAACAGCCAGTCATGAGCAAGTTTATGGTCTTTAAACCTTGCTCTTAGAATTTGTCCTAAAACTTCTTTTTGAAAGAAAGAAAAGACTTTCACATAAAAATATTCAGTGTAGCTTCAGAACCACAGAAATCTGAAATGACCTAAATATCCAATGGCACAGACACCGCCGGAGAAATCACACTTGGCCACCCTACCAACAACCTTAGCCGCAGCTCTTCCAAGAAAGGAGCCTGAGGTCGGAGCTTCGGTGCAGATGGTTTAGTCTAGCAAGTGAAGATGAGTAGGTACTAGGGAGCTGTCTAGCACATGCCTCAGACGCATGTGCCCAAGGCAGTGTTTACCTGCTAGCTCCATTCTACTGGTCAAGGTGTGGCCAGTGGGAACTCTCTTCCCAGGTGTGCCTGTGTGAATGGCAGGTGGGGTCCAGCCGGCTCCCACGTTACATGAGGTGCAGAAGCAGCAGGGCACCAAGCAAGCTGTGGGAGATGCAGTCAGATTGTAGCTGCATGAAGCTGGCCCCTGCTGCAAGGGCCTGGGGAGACGGTGATCACAAGAGGAATCCAATACACCTTTGCTGCAATCTTTAACCCTAAAGATGATGTGCCAAAAGACACTTCTAGTATAAAATGTGGTGAAAAATAAACAACACAAAATTCTGTCCACACTACAATTATAACACCACAAACTGACTGAGAGCTGCAATAGCTGTTTGGTGGGCTGATGAGAAAAGAACATTCCAGGAATGTGGTGACGCTGTTTCAATGCTGTTTCCAGGGGGACTCACAGGTAACAGCAAGCAGGCACATGAAAGAGTCATTAAGTGGTTGAGCCTGAGATGAAAGGAAGAGCTGGGCTAAGTTTGCAAAGGAAAAAACACAGGAAGTGATAGATCTCTGGTGCCTATGTGAAGAGTCTTTAAAAATAAAAAGAGGAGTTTGGATTTGGTTCAGTTTTGGATGGAAGATCTCTACAACACTTTACAGAGGAACTACCCCAAAAGAAGGGTTAAGGATGAAATTGAGGGTTCTAGAGGCAAGAGACCAACAGGAGGAGAGAAGATGAACTTTGGGGCCAAAGATGAGAAGCTAGAAGAGGAAGGGGGACATGTAGAGAAACGGCATTCCCAGACTCCCTAAAGGTAAGTCTTTGGAGGAAACTGACATAAGTTGGCCAATTAAAGGCACTCACATATCTGGAAGAAGGAAGAGAGGCAGAGAGAGAGAGAGAGAGAGAGAGACACACACACACCCCACCCCTCCCCTCCCTCCGCTGCTGGGGCCATTGTATGTCCAGTCCCCAGTCTGGTAGGAGCAGCCAGATCGAGTATCCCAAGGCCCAAGATTTCTGGGTGTTGCAAACAGGTGCAGAGGTGGTGGGGGCCTGAGCTCTGGTCTCAGCTACAGGGCGTGCTCTTGAGGTCTGCAGTTCCAGTGGTTCCCCTGACTCCTCCCCTTCCTTAACAGTGGGCCACTTCCAGGGCTTTCCTAGGTTATTTTTGGAGTCAGCACCTCCAGCCCTCTCATAGATCTCCCAAGTACCCAATTACCTGCATTCATCCCTTTCTGCTCAAAAGACTTGGAGTCAAACCCTGACTATCATGCCTACAGACTGGCCTCCTTCATCTCCAACTCTTACTGAGTAAAACAGTAATGTTCTATTGCGTGGCATTTTCCCAGGTGGCTACATCCAGTTGTACGCCGTGGCACATACTGTTAGTGAACTTTCACACCACCACTAATGAAATTCATACCATTACTCCCATTTTATTAATGAGGAGACTTGTCCAAGTTTACACAATTAGCAGTAGAAGTGGGATTCCATTCTGCTATACTGCCTCCCCATAAAAGTTTACATCATGAATCTAGGACAAATATTCAAATGAGAGAAAGGTAGGAAATGGAGGCAACAGAGGGTCCAGTGAAAGCTTAATAAGTACAACTATAATTTGGGCATGTTTACAGGCAAAAGGAATAAAGAAGAGCAGAAAAAAGAACAGTCAGATGTGTCAATGAAGAGTTCTAACAGTAGATCTAATAACTTAGACAAGTAGGAGGGAGGGTTGTGGGCAGAAGGGACGGTGTACTACTGAGACCTAAGAGATACGGGAGAATACAGATGGCCAGTGGCAGGTTGGGAATGGAGGTGCTTCATAGAATCCGCGAGGAGCTTATTCCTGAAGTCTATTTTGAGCGTAAAAAAGGATGAGGGGCATAAAGTTAAGGAAAGTACTAAAGGTTAGGAGTTCTTCAATGAGTGTATTCAACTGAGAAGAGAAAAATACTGCACTGCTAGAAGGGAGAAGCATACCATTGCTAAGGCAGAAAGAAACTCAGTGATGACTATTTTCTTTTTAGTTTTTCCATGTTCTGAGAAATGGAGAAAAGATTACATTTTGTTGTATGTGCAGACTTGAGTCTGATTCAGTAGGTTCAAAAGGAACCGAATAAAATCAGGGACCAGGATAGAACATATCAAAAAAGGGACTGGAGCATTACTAGCAAGACTGAATTTCTTGAAAGAATAGTCATACTTGTATCTCCTAAGAGCTCAGCGCTTGGTAGACAGGACGTCTGTGGGATGAATGAATGGTTACGCTTCACTAGAGCAGGCAGGATCCACACCCTGGAAATATTAAAGAATGTGCTGGACAAAACTCTACTCAAGGAAAGGATTTTTGTTTCCTTCACTCTTCCTTTCTACAAACGGGCAATGCCCTATTCAGCAATTCCTTTTTATTTTTTTCTAATTATAACATAATACCATATTTTCACTAACAGCAAACACAATTCACATTAGTAGGGCTTCTTCCATCCACCAGAGTTAATTTTTTAAGTGGATAAGCAATTAACGAGGCCAAGTAGATTAAAATTGATCCCTAGCATAAAAGTTGTGATCAATAAAAAACAATCTGTAAATTTGATTGCATAAATCCTTTTTACTTAAGTCCATCCTAAGCATAAATTTCAGGATCACTCCTTTGCTCTCACCTACTGGAAAAGAAAATATAATAAAATTATTGCTGTGGAACTTAGTTTCCAGAAAAAGACAATATGCCTCTTTTAAACTTTTGAAACATTCATGGAAGACAAATGTGCAATTATCAGACCATACTGCTAATCACGGGAAATGTGTGATTAAAAAGCCCCTTGGGTCCAGCCAAGCTCCCAAACTAGTACAAAAAAGGCCCTCAAAAATGCAGTGTGCCTTATTTAACTGATTCCAACAGCCCCTGACTGGTTTTTATGGTTTGGCAACTTTATACATTGTCCTTTGGTTTCCTGCTATGAGGATTTAACTAACTCACCCATCATCCATTTCTTAGTTACGCATCTGTTGCCAGTTCTACTGAACAAACTTCAGATAACACACCAACAATTCCACTTACTGTTTTATCTTCCGGAAAGTCTATCCTGCTGCTCAGTTTGCGAGAGAAGTACGTCAGTGCTCAATTCTTCGTTCCACTTCTCCTACCGCCTCTGCCACCCATTATATTGTCCAATCTAGAGACATCGCTACCCAGTTCAGAAGCAACTGTAGTATCTTCTATTGTCTATAGATTCGTTCTAAAACTTGATACGTGCCAACTTTTACTTGCCACAAATTACAAATAAAGAACTCTTTTTTATGACTTGAACAGATAGTGTTATACAGTGGGTTGAATGGGAGCCTGCCCAAAAGATACGTCCATGTCCTGATCCCCGGAATTCTCCCTCCAAAGAAAAGGTTGTTGGCAGATGTAATTAAGGATGTTGAGACGAGATCATCCTGGATCACCCAGGCGGGCCCTAAACCCAAAGACAAGTGCCCTTATAAGAGAAGGAAGAAGAAAAGACACACACACGGAGGAAGATGAAGGCAGAGACTGGAGTGATGAGGCCACAAGCCAAGGAAGCTGGCCATCACGAGAAGCTGAAAGAGACTCCGGAAGGAACAAAGCCTGGATGGCACTTTGATTTCAGACTTCTGGCCTCAAGAACTGTGAGAGAATAAATTTCTGTTGTTTTAAGCTACCCAGTCTGTGGTAACTTAATATAACAGCCCCATGTCCAGGTTTTACTAAGCTCTTAATCACAGTACACACACAGCAATCTCCTTTCTCTTCCAGAGATTTTCCTCCTGGAGTGCCCTGTCTCATTCCACTAGGATTCCTTTCTAATTGTCTTCTCAGGACCTCCTTAGCTGCTTCTATAAACTGGACCCTCTGTTTCCTAGATCTCCTGTTTTCATCTTTCATGGTGTCCTTTCTTATTTGGCCAAAGGGTATCCTCAAGTAAATTCATAGGAAAAGATATTCATGAAGCTAATTTTCTGAGACTTTCAGTGTAATGTCCCTGTCTTTAAATTTAACTGATTATTTGGATGGAAACGACTGTAGACTTAAAATCATCTTCTTTCGGAACTTCAGCACTACTCATTCTCATTTCCGTGTAGGTATCTGTATGTATCCCTCTCTTAAAGGCTTTTTTTTTTACTTTAAGAACTTTTATTGAGACACAACTGATGTACAATAAACTGCATATATTTAAAGTGTACAATTTGATACTTTTCTCTTATTAGTAATGTATATATGGCAATCCCAATCTCCCATCACTAATTATTAGAGAAATGCAAATCAAAACTACAAGGAGGTATCACCTCACACCAGCTAGAATGGGCATTGTCAGAAAATCTACAAACAGTAAATGCTGGAGAGGGCGTGGAGAAAAGGGAACACACTTGCACTGCTGGTGGCACTGTAAATTGATATAGCCACTATGGAGAACAGTATGGAGGTTCCTTGAAAAACTAAAAATAGAGTTACCATATGACCCAGCAATCCCACTGCTGGGCATATACCCAGAGAACACCATAATTCAAAAAGACACACGCACTCCAATGTTCACTGCAGCACTATTTACAATAGGCAGGACATGGAAGCAACCTAAATGTCCATCAACAGATGAATGGATAAAGAAGATGTGGTACATATATACAATGGAATATCACTCAGCTATAAAAAGGAATGAAATTGGGACATGTTTAGAGACATGGATGGACCTAGAGACTGTCATACAGAGTGAAGTCAGTCAGAAAGAGAAACACAAATATCGTATCTTAAAGTTTTTAGAATACTCCCTTTATCCTTGGTTTCAAGAGAAATTCACAATGTTATGTCTAGATATATCTTTCTAAAATCCACTCTACTTGACTGTATGTACAGGAGTCATGTATCCAGGAATGATTTATCTAGAATGTCACTCTCCCCTCCCCCACCCATTTCTCTAATCTCTCTTGCCAGGGCTATCTCAACAGAACTTGCTGCAATGACGGAAATTTTCTATAAATCTGCACTGCCCAATAGCTGCTAGATACATATGGCTACATACATATGTCTCTCCTATCTTCTCTCATATTCCTCATAGTTTTATATCTTAGTCCTCATCTAAAACATTTTCTTGACTATATCTTTATCTAGCCTCTTTATCAATTTTGTTTTAAATTTGGCAATCGGGAATTCCAAGGTGGCGCAGTGGTTAAGAATCTGCCTGCCCGAAGCGAGAGAGTAGCACAGACATATATATACTACCAACTGTAAAACAGATAGCCAGTGGGAAGCTGTTGTATAACAAAGGGAGTTCAACTCGAGGATGGAAGATGCCTTAGAGGACTGGGAGGGGGAGGATGGGGGGGACTCGAGGGACGGTGGCGGGGGGAGTCGAGGGAGGGAGGGAATACGAGGATATGTGTATAAAAACAGATGATTGAACTTGGTGTACCCCCCCAAAAATAATAAATAAATAAAATTAAAAATTAAAAAAAAACTTAAAAAAAAAAAAAAAAAAGAATCTGCCTGCCAATGCAGGGGACACGGATTCAATCCCTGGTCCAGGAAGATCCCACATGCTGCGAAACAACTAAGACCATGAGCCACAACTACTGAGCTGGTATGCCACAACTACTGAAGCATGTGCACCTAGAGCCTGTGCTCCACAGCTAGAGAAGCTACCACAGTAAGTAGTCTGCACACCACAACTAGAGAAAGCCAATGTGCAGCAATGAAGACCCACTGCAGCCAATATATAAATAAATTAATTAATTAGAAAAAAGAGAGAAGAGGGAGCTGGGGACGTGCCAGTAAAACTTGTGTGAGTTTGATGCTGATGGCGGAGGAAGATGGAACTCCATGGGGAAATGAAGAGGGAAAATCAATCAATAAATAAATAAAATTAAATAAAATTTGGCAATCATTATACTTTTTTTGGCCACACCACATGGCTTGTGGGATCTCAGTTCCCCAACCAGGAATTGAACCCGGGCCCCCGCAGTGAAAGCACAGAGTCCTAACCACTTGACAGCCAGGGAAGTCCCTGTAACTCTTTAATAGAATCTTATTCTTGTTTTAAGGACAAAATACTCTTGACTGAAGATTCGCATCCTAATTATGTTTTCAAATTCTACTCAATTCCTTGAATTAGCTATTTTTCCTCGGCAGTCAGTTTTCCTGTTTATCTTGGCCTTTTTCACTGTAAGTTTTATTAACATTCTTGGTAATCCTTGGCATTTCATTCACATTCAAATGGTAACAAAGGGAATAAAAAGACCGATGTGAGGTGAGACACAATTCTCCAGGAATATGTTCATATTTTTGCACAATCCAGGCATGCACAGCAAAGAGCACTGGCCAATTTGAGTAAAGGATGACTGAATAAAAAATATGCCTTGTGTACAGCAGGTACACCTCAATAAATAACAATAATAATAATAAAATAAAAAGGGGGAAAGAAAAGAAAATATGCCTTGGAAGCTAGAGGTAGTATGTACATTGCTCCAGAGAGAATTACATGTATTTCCCTGGACCACTTGCTTACATTTCAGGCTAGTGACTTTCCCCTCCCTTCCCCTGCTGCCCGCTTTCCTCCTCTTCCCCAGAGAGGGTTTCCCATTCCAGAGTAAAGAGTCTCTCCTCCCCCAGAGGGAAGGACGGGCAGATGTGCCAACCACCCTATACAAGGTCCAAGTCTCCTAATTTGGGAAGTCCTCTCCTATGGTACAAGCCAGTTGCATGTGAGCTGATTATGTGCCCTGCTCCCCGCCAAATTCATAATGCTGAAATCCTAACCCCCAGAATCTTAAAATGCTTGGACTATACTTGGAGACAAGGTCTTTACAGATGTGATTAAGTTAAAATAACCGGATTAGGGTGGGCCTTAATCCAGTATGTAAATTTGGACACACACAAATTGGGGGTTGGGGGGTGGGGGGTGGCGGGCAATGAGAAGACCCCGGGAGAAGATGAACAAGCCAAGGGGAGAGGCTTTCCCTCATGGCCTCAAAAGGACCCAGCCATGCCCACACCTTGATCTCAGACTTCTAGCCTGCGGAACTGTGAGAAAATAAATTTCTGCTGTTTAAGCCATCTAGCCAGTGATACTTGATTATGCCCTGGCAAACTAATACACAGGCTAATGTCAGCCTCTTACTGCGTCGCCCCATGGGGGTTGAGCACTATGAGGCTCTGGTGAGTAATACAAGGGCTGTCCTCTGATTCAGAAATCTCATATTTCTTGTCAAAATATACCTATATCTATATATAGATATACACTTCTTTGAGGTACCAATACCATACTAATTGCCCTAGTTATCACCTAAAGTCACTCAATTTCTTTAAAGATAAATACTTTACTTGGGGTAAAACTACCTGCCATTTCTGCACTGGGGGCATAGGAGAGGGGGTACTGACAAGTGAGCGCATAACTGGGCCCTATCTTTTCAGCCCTTCACAACAGATACATCCCAAGTTCAGAGTCTGTGAGGACTCTGCTGGGACTCCCTCCATAGCCGCAGAGCTCCACGTGTACTCTAGGCTGCGCCAGCCATGATTCCTCCATCTGCTTTCCATCTTCTAGAAAATGTTTTAACTATCATCTGCTGATAACCATCTCTTACTTTCTTTGATGTTGTAGATATTTAACTTTTACTCACACACAGTCATTTTAATGGGGGATCAAGAAGGGAGACGATGAGCACATGTGTGCAGATTGCCATCTTAAACTAGAAGTGCCCGTAGTTTCCCTTGAATATTGTTTCCTGATATTAAGAGACCCAGAGTTGTCTTAACTACAAGGAATATTCTCAAATAGCTAAATGAATACATGAGAAGTTATACAAAACTTCTTTTTCAAAACTTTTTTCAAGCTCTATTGAAATTTTTAAAGGAAAATTGAAGAAAGAAGTCTTTGAGGATAGCCTAAGGGTAGGAAAGAAGTTAAAACTTTCAGGATATAGAAACAAAGTTGTTCTCAAAGTTAGCAAAAGAACAACTCTGTCTGGAAACCGGAAAATGTTATACTTAGGTATAGAGTTTTTTGGATTTAGGTGTTATTAGTAGGTAGAAGGGAATATATTTTTAACTTTTAAAAGATACAATTTCTTACATTGTGTTTCAGAACTGGTCTCTGAATCATGGACTCTCAAGAATCTCACTAGGAATGCTCCCCAATGACTTTCCCTTGTCAAACAGCATTAAGACAACTGATTAGACACAAGACAAGCAGCCCAAGATAGAGGACCCAACCATGCTTTTACAGCTCAGATTTTCTGCCTTTCTACCACCACAGTGGAAGGGGAAAAAAACTCCTCTCAACTCCCTGAGAGATGTGTTCTTGCACACAAATTGGCATTTAGGCTCAACTGGATACTGAAGACCTGGTCCTTTAAGGCTAAGCAAGGAAGTCTCAGGCAGACAGGTTATTGCTTCTATATGTGCATCAGCACCTCTCATCTATGTCCTGTCTACTGCTTGGCAAGTGGCCTACTGGCTCTATATGGCTCTATGTCCTCAGAGTTATAACCTAATGAAAAGGCAAAAAGGTGAAAGAAAAACCTGATGAGGAGGAAGAGCAAGGACAGAAAAGAAGTACCTTACTGTCTACTTGACTGGACTCCCAGCAGGCAGACTATCATACTAGAGAATCCCAATGAAGGGTGTAGCATAGAGCATGCAACTGAGAAGAGCACACACAATATGAAACAGTAAATAAGTGATGGCTACAGCTCCCCAAACTCACTTGCAGCCTAGACAAAGATTCCTGCAGCCACAGGCAGATTAGTGCATGCCAGACATGGTTCTGAGCACTCTGCAGTCACTGTTGCATTTAATACTCACAATACGTTATCCTTGCTATGCAGATAAGGAGAATGAGGAACAGAGAGGCTAAGTAACTTGCCCAAAGTCACACAGCAGAGCCTCAGACCTAACACTGACAGTTACTCCTTACCTCCTTGTTCATTGTTTCACAAAACATTACCTTTAAATTGCTTTCTCTCAATTAACAAATAAATATTCTGCTAACAGAAGACTCAACAAAATATGTTCTCGAAGATAGGTGGGACAAAAAAAACCCCACGTTCCCTCAAAAGATAGCCCTCGTGGCATCATCCTTGAAAGGACCATGAAGCATAATCAGATTCACAGCCACTTTCTTAGCACCCAGCTTCTGGTTTCAAAGTTTGGATGATTAAAGGAAGCACAGGAGTGTTCTTTATTTTCCAGTTTCTGGAAGAGAAAAAAAGTGAACTTTCTCGCCTTGGAGGATACCATGAGACACAAAGGGTGCACAGTACCCCACCAAAAGAGGAAAACTTTTGACTAACCTTTCGAAACAAATATATCTTAAAATATTTGATTTGGACACTGATTCTATATAGAGATTTCAATACTCAGTAAAGGCAGAACATGATATGGAAACACCTACAGTAAAAAGAAGACGATGGGGTGTTAGCCAAGCCAGAAAGCTAAATCAGATAAAACAAAGGGAAAGGTTCTAAAATAAGAAAGAAAGTGGTATAGGATCCAAGGACTCCCACACCAAAATTACTGCAGCTTTAAATAACTGAAATAATTATATCTTGATAATATTTCCAGTGATCAAAAATTAGCACACAAACTGTGTTTTGAGAAGAAAACTAGTTTTGAGAAGTAAAGATTCTCCTTCACATATCTGTCCATAATGAAGAGAATTTGCTACTATTTAGTATTTATCCTTGGACACATTGTGGCTCTTTATTAATACTTAGTAGTCACACAGTTTCTTCACATTGAAGTTATCTGATTCCAAATGTGGAAGAGAAAAGGAAGTGAGTGGGTATATATGAGGAAAGAATGGAAGGAAGGAAGGAAGGAAGGGAGGAAGGAAGGAAGGAAGGAAGGGAGGAAGGAAGGAACTCAGCATGGGTGTGCCCAAGTATGGGAGACACCAAGAGTCAGAGAGTGACCCACTGTAAGAGTGACTGAGCGTGACAGCAACCAATTGTGAGCACGACCCAGCACAAGAAAGACCAGGTATGCATGACTGATTGCAAGAACACCCAAGGGCGAGCGAGACTAAGCACAAGCGTGACCCAGTATATCCTAGGGCTTTGGGTGGTCCAGCAGAGTGTGGCTATGAGACTCTTCTAGCAAATGCTTTTAAGGCTTCATATTCTGAGCTCAACAGTAAATTTTCAGGTTGAGAAACAACAACAAGTACTTAAGAAAAGAGTAATTATCCGTCAGGAATTGCCTGGGATGAAGGACCAACAATGGAAGTCTTTTCAAGGAGACCGCTATCCTTGAAGCCCGGATGAAGGTCTTCAGCCCGTCTCACCCATCCTCAACGTCCTGGCCTTATGTAACCCCATACGGAACCCAAGGGCTGGGGAGGAGCCATTTCCCACAGAGCAGGCAACTGCTTCCAAGATTTAAAGCCAGGGGATTTCAAGGCATCTGACTCAGATTATTAGTAAAGCAACTTACAGTTCTGTCTTTCCTAAATATTGTGACAAAGACTTTAATTTCATATTATGTCAAGAGTTTCATGGTGCCAAGAAGCTTTCCAGTACAGAATACTCCTATACGAATCCCACAGAAATCAAACAGCAAAAGCGGCAATCATAGCTACCACCTTTTGGGTCAAAATTTTGATTAAAACCAACTGACAACAAAAATGTATTTTATTAGCAGTAAGATTAAATCCAGAGCATGTGTCAAAGCTGTAAAGTCATAATTTCTCTAGATTACAACCGGAAGCAGTAATTTTATAACTCGGCCCCTCCCTAGCGCATAAGCCCAAAAATAGCTCAGACAGCCTCTACAGGGTGATGTCCAGCTCAGGGTAAGACCCTGGGGAGGTGCTGCTTTCTCTGGGCCCCCACTCCCCCAGCAGGGCCAGGGCTCCCTGCTCCTATGTGTTTATGGACCTGGGCGTGTCTCCCAATCCAGGGCCAGGATCAGGTATCACAGGAGTACAGTGTTCCCACACGCCCCGCATCAGCTGCTTCTGGGCAGACGTGCCCCTGGAGTGGTCTAATTAGCCACTATAAGGATGTCATGTTTTGCCAGCAATAATCAGTAACAGGTCATTTTTAGACATGAAAATATCCCTTCGGGCACGTCAGAGGTGGTGCCCTCATGCTTCAGTCACTACCATAAAGAGCTGATTCCTTTTTTTTTTTTTTTTCAATCCAACCAGGAATCACCTGGCTTATATTCATCCACTAGCTGACCATGCCCACATCTAACTTCTTACCCCTAATGCCATGCAAATATGCCCATGGCCTCTTCCTAATCCCAATGCAACTGTCTGAATTCTCATCCTTACCTTGGTTTGCTTGGATTAGTGACACAGTCTCCAAAAATGCCCAAGTCAACCCACCACTCCTAGCCACTGTCACAAGATTTTTCTGGAACACAGGCCTGCTCCACACTCAGAGGGGCCAACAGTCCTCCACAGGCAAGCCTTCTATCCAGGGAAACTGATCTGCTTCTCCCATTGCAAAACAGGATCAAGAACTATGCTCACCCTGAGGCTAAGATAAGAATAATATATTTTGCTTACTAGTTAAGTAAAAATCTAGGTGATTTTAAGGAAAAAAAAAAAGGCATTAAGTGTTTAGGAATGAGCTAAGCATTTTTTTCTCGTGTAGTAGGAACTATACCATGTGGAGTGGTAATAAACGAACACAAACTGGATGGACCTTGATGTTCTTACCACTGGGATTTGCTCTGCTTATTGTTCACAAAGCTATTTATAAAGGTTTTGTGAAGACCTAAAGCATTACAAAAACTATGTACTATGTTACACAAATTTTTATAATCTGAGGATCTTTAAAAATAGAAACCACTGCTACACAACTCAAAATCCACCCAAATACAAATTGTAACAAGTTTTACACATTTAAAACTACAATGCAGGGCCTTCCCTGGTGGCACAGTGGTTAAGAATCCACCAGCCAATGCAGGGGACATGGGTTCGAGCCCTGGGCCGGGAAGCTCCCACATGCCGTGGAGCAACTAAGTCCTGTGCGCCACAACAACTGAGCCTGCGCTCTAGAGCCCACGAGGCACAACTACTGAGCCCACGTGCCACAACTACTGAAGCCCATGCGCCTAGAGCGTGTGCTCCACAACAAGAGAAGCCACTGCTGTGAGAAGCCCACACACTGCAACAAAGAGTAGCACCTGCTCTCGGCAACTAGAGAAAGCCCGTGCATAGCAACGAAGGCCCAACACAGCCATAGATAGATAGATAGATACATACATACATACATACATAAAAAAACTACAAAGCAAAAGACAGAATCTTGGCCATGTCCACATCAGGAAACAGAATGAAAGGGGATGAGGCTGAATTATAAATTCCAGCCAAAAAAACAAACAAAACAGAAACAAAATAAATAAATAAATAAATAAAAAGAAAAAACAAACGAAAACCAAACCAAACCAAACAACACCAAAAAAACCCCAAAACACCACACTAAAACAAAACCAAAACAACGCTATTAATCAAGAGGGCATTAATGTTTAATTTCTCTTGTGGGTGCTGTATCACAATTCCTTAATCTCAAACACACAAAATTATCAGCAGAAATGGAATGGTACTTGTTTTTATTAAAAGAAAATTCTTTCCCAGTAATGTTAGTCCATGGAAGAACAAACATTAGTAAGATCCACAGCGGTCAAGTGGGAAGAAATGAGTGGTAATTTTTACACATTGGAAGAGTTGGTTTTTCATAAAAGTATAATTTTAGAGAAATGTGCAAGTCAGCTGCAATCATGAACCTTGTGTCATGCTCGATAATGAAAGCCACTTTTGTCTTCATGGGCTCAGTACAGCCCAGCCCCTGCTGAAACCCTGATATGCTGTACAGCTAACCAAGCTCTTACACTAGGGGGTGTGGGGTCGGGGTAAGAGAACAGCAACAAAATATAAATTGAAAACAAAATGAATACATTTCCTGAAACAAGGCCAAAATCTGAATAATCCTTAGGTAATGACCATTTATGCAGCTGATAGTTTTCCAAGTTTTTCTTTCCACACTTTTTAAATAACATGCGAATCTGGGCCAATTTTAAAGACAGAGATTACTCAGAACTATTTTTAGGTCATTTCATCCCATTTTTAGTCGACCAGTATAATCTAGGTGGTAGTTTCATTTCAGAGCTGCAGAGGAAGACATGCCTGAGTTCTCTGTGCAGAAGTGCCGGAATGAAAGCCTCCATCCTCCCAGGACACTGGCCAGTGATATTCCATCTCCCTTCCTGCTGTCAGCTTCTTAGTAATGCCAGTTTTCCTTGCTTCAGTAGTGGGTGGCTCTCCCTTCCCCCAAATATATGTCCATGTCCTGATACTGAGACCTTGTGAATGTTTTCTTACTTGGAAAAAGTGTCTTTGGAGATGTAATTAAAGATCTTGAGGTGAGATTCCCAGGGTGGGCTCTAAATCGAATGACATATGTCCTTTTGAGACAGATGAGAAGAAGACACAGACACGTAGGAGAAAATCAAACGAAGACAAGAGGCAGAGCCTGAAATGATAACTCAGAAATGATAACATAGAAAGCAAGGAACTACCAGAGGCTGAAAGATACAAAGATCCTCCCCCAGAATCTCCAGAGGAAGCATGGCCCTGTCGACACCCTGATGATGAACTTCTAGCCTCCAGAACCGTGAGAGAATAATTTTCTGTTGCTTTAAGCCATCCAGTTTGTGGTCATTGGCTTCAGCAGCCACAAGAAACTAATAAGGTCCAGATACACAGATAACTATCCTCATTTCTAAGTAGCAAATAATATCACTTAAATAGTCATGGGGGGCTTCCTAGGTGGCACAGTGGTTGAGAATCTGCCTACCAATGCAGGGGACACAGGTTCGATCCCTGCTCTAGGAAGATCCCACATGCCGCGCAGCAACTAAGCCCGTGTGCCACAACTACTGAGCCTGCACTTTAGAGCCCATAAGCCACAACTATTGAGCCCATGTGCTGCAACTACTGAAGCCCACGCACCTAGAGCCTGTGCTCCACAACAAGAGAAGCCACGGCAATGAGGAGCCCGTGCACCATAACGAAGAGTAGCTCCCACTCACTGCAACTAAAAAGAAATCCCATGCACAGCAAAAAAGACCCAACATAGCCAATAAAATAAATTAATTAATTAAATTAATTAATTAAAAAAATAGTAACGGGGACCAACTTCCCATCTTTAGAGCAATCTAAGCATTTGGTCTCTATAGATAAGACTGAACATAGGCACTGCTTCACATATTCAATGCTGTGCAAATACTCATAGTTGAAAAGATACAAGCTCGATGGACAGAATTAGCACGTTCACTTTGTGGGGGAGTGGGGGGGACGATGGGACATTTTTCAGTATTCCTTTAGTAAATAATTCACATGTTAGGAAGTAAGTTGGGAAGATGCCTGATTCTACAATCTCTCTCACACATTTTAATGACATTATTTTGTGGGTATTTGCTTTTCTTCATATACAGAAACACAATCACACTTCTGCTTTATTATACAGTGCAATTCTTAAAAGGAGGTAAATGAAAAAGCATACTCACAGATTTAGAAAACAAACTAGTGGTTAACAAAGGGGAGAGAGAGGAGGTGAGGGACAAATTAGGGGTATGATATTAAGAGATACAAACTGCTATTTACAAAAAAATAAGCAACAAAGATATATTGTACAGCACAGCAAATTATAGCCATTGTCTTGCAATAACTTTAATGGAGTATAATCTGTAAAAATACTGAATGCTCCAACCTGAAACTAACATTATAAATCAACTATACTTTAATTTAAAAAAAAAAAAAGGAAGTAGAAGAGAGAGGTATCTGCTCAGGGAAGAAAGAACTGTAACAGAACAGATGGCAGCAGGGGGCCACTGGATGCATAAGGGGACAAGACATACACAACAAGACAGAAGATCTTCAAAGACAGTGCTCAAAATGCGGGCGAAGGAAATTAATATGCACATCACAGAAGAAATCTCAGTCAAAACTTCACAGAAATATGGTCCACCTTTCCTTCAATGCATGGCTTTTTTTTTTTTAATTTCACAATGTTTTCAGATACAAGGAGATGCCTCATACTCAAATACTGACCTGTAATTATGTTATAAGTGTGTTTTCCAACCCAACTACATAAATACAGGTAAAACTCAAAATGCCTACTAACTTGAATGATAAATTCTAAAGGTAACATTTATTTCACTGAATGCCAAGACTACTGAATGGTCCACTAGTAATTTGCTAATACAACTTTAGAAGTGCTTTCAAAGGAAAAAAATATATATATCCCTCAAAATATAAGCAAACTATTCAATAAGACTCCATTACTATAAAAAGTTAAGGATTGATCTTATATAGCTCATAATCAGAGAAAGTAAGCCTGGATTGATTTAAGAAATCTGTAGTATCTTATGGACTTACTTATCCCAGTATGAATTTCATCACTAACTTTTACATATTCACAGAACTGAGGTAGGGACATTGTCCAACACTTAAATTTGGTATAAGGCAAAAATCAGTAGTCGAAATATAAAAATTACCTACCACTAGAACAAGGAAGTAGATATTAAAAATAAATTCAGTCTACCTTTACTGTTGAAGCAGTATTGCTTCCACAGCTATTGATGGAATCTTGAGAAACACCCTCCATGGAAAAATATTCAAGCATTAAAAAATTTTTTTCATCTGAATCTTAGCATATTAAAACATTATTGATAAGTATTTTGATGTCATATAATGAAATTATGATATGCCATAATGACAACTGTCTCACATAATTTAAAATTAAAACTAAGTAGTGATTTGTCATCATGGTAAAGATAAGAGGAAATTATAAAATGATGTTCCTGGATGGGAGGGGAGAGGAGGGGAGTCTAGGGGGGAAAGAATATATGCATGTGCATGGCTGAGTCGCTTTGTTGTGCATCTGAAACTACCACAACATAGTTAATCAGCTATACTCCAATATAAAATAAAGAGTTAAATAAAATAAAATGAAATAAAATGAAACAAAATAAAATGTTTCTAAATGATGAGGAAGAAATACAGGCTAAATTACAGTATTGCTTTTAGATTAAATTTGTAATTTCAATTCTTATTTATTTATTTGTTGGCTGCATTGGATCTTCATTGCTGCACACAGGTTTTCTCTAGTTGCAGAGAGCAGAGGCAACTCTTCATTGTGGAACGTGAGCTCCTCATCGCAGTGGCTTCTCTTGTGGAACACGGGCTCTCAGCACGTGGATTCTTAATCACTGCACCACCTAGGAAGTCCTTGTAACTGAATTTTTAAAAATCCATTAAGATTTTCACTTTCAGAGAGGGATGGGGAGGCAATAGAAAGATAAACCTGGTTAAGGAGGGTTAATTTTATATATAGTATGTGAATTTTACACCTCAATACACCTTTCTCAAGTGAGAGACTCGGGTACACCACAAAAAAAGTTTGGGAGGCATTTATTTATATTCCATCATACTGCCATAAATTAAAGATATTCCTTAATATGGACTTCCTAGGTGGCACAGTGGTTAAGAATCCGACTGCCAATGCAGGGGACACGGGTTCGATCCCTGCTCCAGGAAGATCCCACATGCCGCGGAGCAACTAAGCCCCATGCACCACAATGAAGAGTAGCCCTCGCTCAACACAACTAGAGAAAGCCTGCGTGCAGCAACGAAGACCCAACACAGCCAATTAATTAATTAATAAAAAAATTAAATAAGGATCACCCATAGTCAAGATAAAACACAATAAAAAACACAAGGGGAGGACTTCCTAGGTGGGCTGTGGTTAAGAATCCACCTGCCCGGCGTTGCGGCTGAGCTCGTGTGCGGCGGCGGAGTCAGCAGCGGCTGCAGCGAGGGAGTTTGGCGCGATGTCTCACACCATTTTGCTGGTACAGCCTACCAAGAGGCCAGAAGGCAGAACTTATGCTGACTATGAATCTGTGAATGAGTGCATGGAAGGTGTTTGTAAAATGTATGAAGAACACCTGAAGAGAATGAATCCCAACAGCCCATCTATCACATATGATATCAGTCAGTTGTTTGATTTTATTGATGACCTGGCAGACCTCAGCTGCCTTGTTTACCGAGCTGATACCCAGACGTACCAGCCTTATAACAAAGACTGGATTAAAGAGAAGATCTACGTACTCCTTCGTCGACAGGCCCAGCAGGCCGGGAAATAGTTGAGTTTGGAAGCGTTAAGGGGATGGGGGTGGGCTTGGAACACAGGTGTGTACAGCGTGCTGTTGTGGAAGTTTTGTATTATAGTAATCCTGTTTCCATTTTGGTACACTCTAGCCAGGATTGAATGTGTTAGATGAAATGTGAGGATCTTCTTCAATCTGAAACCCCCTTTGCGGCGCTCTTCTCCCCCTGCCCCCTTTTTTTTACTTAAACATTTTTATGATGATGTAGATTGGTTGGTTTTGTCAGTTAATGTTGGTTCCAGTCCTTCAAACTGTTATATCTGCTTTGTAACATTCACTGTACTAACCCTTCTTCAAACTGGGGTGGGGGGTGTGACGCAGTTTAGTTACATCCTCACGACAAAGTCTTAGTGAAAAACAAATAAATGTTCTTTAGTTAAAAAAAAAAAAAAAAAAAGAATCCACCTGCCAATGCAACTAGAGAAAGCCCATGTGCAGCATTGAAGACCCAATGCAGCCAATAAATAAATAAAATGAATAAATTAATTAATGTGTATAAAGATCTAGAGTTCACTAATTTATTGATAATAAATAGCCCCGAACCATCAGTATATTATTTACTATTATATAAATACTATTATATGAATATGATTATTTACAGTAATAGTAAAATGCTCTGTAGGAATTAATGGCCTCCATTACAGTCATAAAATGCAACTTCTTTGGAAGGCAAGAGGATCAATCACTGCTTAAATACAAAGGCAAGGGCTATACAATATGGCAACTAAGAACACAGGGTTCTGGTTTGGCATCTGTCTTCAGTAGACCCAAATCTACTACTGCATTTAAGGCCCTGGACAAATTACGCCATCTTAGTTGCAATCATGTCATTTGTAAAATGAGGATAATATAATGTACGGTTTTTGCAAACTATCTCACTAGGCACAATGACTGGCCCACGGTGGGCCATTACAAATGTTAGCTGTGCCCCTTAGCTGGCCTGGCTATGTTCCATGGCTACAGGTCAGGCGAGGGCACCCTAGAAATGCTTGTTGTTGATAACACAGGGTCATCAAGTAAGAGTGCCGTTCTTGAAAGTCTGCTGACCCTGAACCCTCATACATGACTGGCTTGAAATCAGTTTGTCAGGCTGTGTGGAAACTACTCAGGTTGACATATGCATACCACACAATACAGCAATTCTACTCCTAGGGATACTCTCAACAGAAATGATTACATATGTTCCCCAAAAGAACCAGACTGTTCATACCTGCAATATTCATAAAAGTCCCAAACCTGAGACAACCTAAATGCTTATCAAGAGTAGAACAGTATTCACCAGTTGAGTATATTAAGGATGAACAAACTAAGCCATGCAGTGACACAGATGGACACAAGAGTCCAGAGTGTATATTTCCATTTCAATCAAGTACAAAACCAGGCAAAACTAAGATGGTGCTAGAAGTCAGAATAGTGCCCCTCAGAGGAGGACGGTGACCAGAAGGGACCATGACAGGTGCCTCTGGGGTGCAAGATGGCTCTGTTTCTTGATCTGGTTAGATGCACTAGTTTAATCTGTAAAACTTCAAACGCTACACCCTTAAGATACATACACTTTTCTGTATACATATTATACTTCGCTAAAACTCTTTAGAAAATCTGCCTCTAAGGCTTCCTAGGTGCGGCAGTGGTTAAGAATCCGCCTGCCAAAGCAGGGGACATGGAGTCGATCCCTGCTCTAGGAAGATCCCACATGCCGCGCAGCAACTAAGCCCATGTGCCACAACTACTGAGCCTGTGCTTTACAGCCCGTGAGCCACAACTATTGAGCCCATGTGCTGCAACTACTGAAGCCCATGCGCCTAGAGCCTGTGCTCCACAACAAGAGAAGGCATGGCAATGAGGAGCCAGAGCACCACAACAAAGAGTAGCCCCCACTCACCGCAACTAGAGAAAGCCTGCATGCAGCAAAGAAGACACAACACAGCCAATAAATAAATAAATAAATAAATAAATTTACTTTTTTTTAATTAAAAAAAAAAATTCCTTTACCGCTGACAAAAAACAAGAAGTCTACACCCTGCCCAAGGACGTGTACCCAGGACAGCCCAACCACTCTGTCCCTAAAGGCCACAGATCAACATAAGCCTAACCACTTGTCAAGAGGTCCATGGGCCAGATGCAACTCTGAGCGATTTCTTCACTCAGTTCTAAGCCTGGTATCTCTCTGTTGCTTTTCACATGTTTGAAACTGGGTCCTTTGCCCTGGCATATTTCTTCTCTTCTAGACTTCAGTTATCATCTATATGGAAGGAATCTTCAAGCAAAAGACACATGTCAGGATACTGAAATGAACATCAGACTCTTTTCATGAAACACATCTAACCTCAGGCAACTAATTTAAAATGTGTCCACATTAAAGATACAATTTGAAAGAAATTAATCCTTAAAAGAATCATTTATTTGTAAGCAACTGAAATGAATACTACCAATTTACACAATTTTCTAATTATTAGGTGTACAGCAAACTGTATCAACCTTAGTGAAATTTATAAGGTATATGCAATACTATTTTAAAATACAAAGCACATAAAAAATTGTTCTCTGAAATTTTGTACGTTCAATTCTAAAACATCAAAATGACCATTTCTTTGGACCATTCTGCATGAAAGATAATTTCTTTTCAAAGTAAACATATCATCATAAAAGAGTATTTCAGTCAATAATGCTCCCTCCAGTAGATGGAACACTGGGGATTTTTTAAGGCAGTGAGACTATCCTGTATGATACTGTAATGGTGGATACACGTCATTATAGATTTGTCCAAACCCACAGAATGTACAACACAAAAAGTGAACCCTAATGTAAATGATGTACTTATACTTATAATAACGTATCAATCAATACAGGTTCATCAATTATAACAAATGTACCACACAAAGAGGTTAATACCAGGAGAACTAGGGCAGGGACAGAGAGGAGAGGCAACATTACGTGAACTCTGTACTTTCTGTTGAATTTTTCTATAAACCTAAATCTGCTTTAAGAAATGAAGGCTAGGACTTCCTAGGTGGCTCAGTGGTAAAGAATCCGCCTGCAAATGCAGGGGACACGGGTTCGAGCCCTGCCCTGGGAAGATTCCACGTGCCGCGGAGCAACTAAGCCCATGCACCACAACTACTGAGCTGTGCTTTAGAGCCCATGAGCCACAACTACTGAGCCCATGTGCTGCAACTACTGAAGCCCATGCCCCTAGGGCCTGTGCTCCACAACAAGAGAAGCCACTACAATGAGGAGCCCGTGCACCACAATGAAGAGTAGCCCCCGCTCACAGCAAATGGAGAAAGCCTGTGTGCAGCAACGAAGACCCAACGCAGCCAATAAATAAATAAAATAAATTAATTAAAAAAAAACTAAAAAAAAAAAAAAGAAATGAAGCCTATTAATTTAAAAATAAAATAAAATAATACTCCCTCCTAGCTTTTAAGATTTCCATATTTCACTTTGCTGGTTTTGCAGAAAACACCCATCTTAGAACACAAAAGCTGCAGGAAAGGACAAAAAGCTTTTACACATTTTCAAAGGTTTACAATTAAACACACAAACACTTTTTACCCATTATTAGTGACTATCTAGACATAATTTAAAAAATTCATCATGGAGAATAACTATCTCAGTTTTGTTTTGTTTTATTTTAAACTGGGCTGGTATACTGCTCTTCTGTGTAAAAAAATATAATACAAAGTGTATTCAAATAAAAACAAGAATAAGGGTTGACTTTAATACCTCGGGGAGAAATCCGATCGATTGGGTCCATAAGGAAAGATGTATGCATTAGGTGCTCCCTAATTACGACTGCTTTGGTGGGCAGCAGCATTGGTGAAACAGATGTTGCAGACCTATTAAAGAAGGGGTTTCAGACATCTGCTTACAATTTTAAGGCAATTGTAAATACAGCAGAGAAGGTCAATTGGGCCAATTAAGGCCGATGTGCAAATCCACCACTGCAGGTTTCTTTTCAAGCTTACATGGACTTGATTTTTTATGCTTCTATTTTCCTCAACCACAATTTTTTTTTTAAACACAGGAAATGGGTTTAATAACAACTTTGGCCCATTTTGATTGTGATTTTTTTTTAACTAGCAACAAACTTTCTGTTCAAGGTATTAACTGCACACCTCTTCTTTCATGATGACTCATTCTGTCTCCTCCCCTTCCTCCTCCATGCTCACTGCCTGCTGCTCAGCTCCCTGCAAAGGGGGTCCCAGGGAGGTGAGGAAAAACCAGAATGAACAAGGGCAGGCATCACCTCCAGAAGAGTCAGTACTATGACATGCAGCAGGGAGCATTTGCTATTTCTACCATAGGCATCTTCAATGCCCTGAATTAGAAAATCCTGAAGTTTCACGACCACTAAAACCACAGCCAATGTTTCTCCCCCTGCTCTTAAGTATGCAAAAACTAAAATTGTCCCTCAATATGAAAAGCTCACGCCAGTCAGAGATAATATGAGGAAGGTCCTCCCAGGAAACTCTAGGCAGTGTTCCAAAGACAAAGGCTGCTTCCCTGCTCAAAGGCTGGTCCGGGTCAAGTGAGACTCAGAAGGAGGCACAAGGTCAGCGAACAGACAGGGTTTCCACCCCAAACATGAAATAGGTAATTTTTCTTAAAGCTGTAAGTTTAATAGTTTGATTTTTGGGGTCACTAGGTAGATATAAATGTCCAAGTAGCCCAGGCATCAAAATGGCCTCCTTTGATGGAAATAAGAAATAAGCCTGACCTACCATCTTTCCCATGAGCTCAGAGAGACTGGCAGACTTTTTGGTGGCCCACACCACTATCTTACTGCCCACATCACTATTTTTATTCTCTTTATAGAGAGAGAGAAATAAAAAAACAAGCAAGAGCTAGATTCAAATTCAAAGTCTGTGCTTTCTAGCTGAGAGACCGCCGCTTTGTTTTCACATCTATAAAACGAGACTATTGCCACCTTCTAAAGCTTTAAATGTTGACACATAGTAGGCACTCAATAAATGCTGAGTTTCTGCCCTCCTCTGACACATGCAGGAGCGCCACCAAGACAATTCTAGGGGCTAGGACCTGTGCTCCCAAAGAGGGGGGTGGGGAGGACACCTTTCTCTTGAGTTTCTATTTGTTTGTTTATTTGGGGGAAAGGTCTATTCAGGTTTTGTGTTGTTGATGTTGCTGTTGCTTTGTTTTTGGTTAAACAAAAAAGAGAGTGAATAACGAAAGTATGCAGTTACGTTCTTTTAAAAAAGAGAATCTTTTAGGATGGGAAGAAATAACATTAAGAAAAAAGAAAATTCTGAAGGAACGTCAATATAACACAGAAATCTAAGCTGAGAGAGAACTTATGTTCCCTTTTTACTTTTCAACCTTGAGGCTCAGTTTGCTCAGGTCTGAGAGAGAATAAAGAGTTCTGCTTGTCTAAACAACTGCTAAATCTGAAAGCAAACAGCTCAACTCATGTGCTTCTTCGGCAACATTCCTGTCAATAAGCCCGTCTTTGCTTCATCGGTCCAGCCATGCCAGATTTACAGCCGGCTGCTTATCCCTTGTCCAGCACGCAAGGGGATTTTCAAAAGGCCATTCTAAGAACAGCTCTCGCAATTTTTGCAGCCTCTTCAAAAACACAAAAATCTGATTCCTTTCAGCTATGCAGCTTAAACCAATTTTAAAATCTCCCTTTTGTAAATAGTGATGTTGGGAATACCACCACTGCCACAGTATAAGACAACTGTATTTTTCTCTTTTGCAACAAATTACCATTGTTTTATCATTGAAAAGTTTCAGGCAGAAACCCTAAGAAAAACTACCCAGGGTTCAGAATATACAAATGGCACCAGATGCTGATTCTAAAAAATTAAGGGTTTAGCATAGGACATAGTATAAAAAACTGACCAATAAATAAGAGCCGGTATTCATGGCAGCACACTAAAATCAAGACCTAGTACAAACTTGTTTCTATGAATCCTTTAAAAGGAATTTCACAGTCCTAACAGTATCAGCACCGAAAGTTACAGTAAGCAATAAGAGTAAATGCAAATATCTGTATATATATGTTATCCTTCATGATAGTAGACATAAAAGCATTAATAACTAAAGTACCTCAATTGTTTAATATCTCAAAAGTAATTTTTATTTAAAATATTGCATTAGGTAAATTGTAAAATCAAACTAAACTTTGGGTTGAAACTCCAAAGAACTGGGATATCACTGAGCTAAAAGAAAAGACCATAAAGAGAATCCTCCCCCTAGTATTCCATACCCCTAAAACACTGACACTTTGGTCCCTTCAACAGGATTTGTTTTTTCTTCCTGTTTACAGCAGCAGCACATATTCACAGAACAAAATTTTTTAAAATTCAGAAGAATCACGGGGCGGGGGCGGTGGCCATCACCCATAATTCTATTCCCCACAAAGAACTGCCTTTAATATACTCTGGTGAGCTTTTCTACCTTCTTTCAACCTATACACAAACCTTATTTATTTAATTTTGCAAAATGAAAATTAGGTTATACTCTGGGTATTGTTTTTTGATCTATTTTATTGTTTTTAACAGCTATACAAATAGTTCTAACAAACTCTACAGACAGTTAATCAAATGGATATAAAATTTAACCTATTATTAGGCACTGAGACAGTCACTGTTTTTCTGTATTGTACATAATGCAGCAATAAATATGCAGATATATATACCTTCCTGCCCACTGAGTCTTCTTGGTTTAAGTTCCTACAAACTGAATTATCAGATCAAAATATACACACATTTTAAGGCATGTGTTACACAAGATACACCAGAAAGGCTGTATTAATCCTGCACCAACAGTGTGAGAATACCCTTTTACCTACACCTTTTGTGTATTGAAAATATAAACCCTTTGATTACTATGTATTATTCCAAATATTTTTTCTCCATTGGTCATCTGACTATTTCAGAGTGTTGCTTGACATACAGAAATGTATTACTATACAGAAACCTATCCTTTTCTTTTAGCATTTTTCCTTGGATTTTTAGGTTTAGGAAGGCCTTTCCTATGTCAAGAGCAAATAAACAATAGGTTTTACATATTGAACTAATATTGGGAGGGCACTGATTTTGATTGCAATGATTGAGAGGGCAAAACACAGTCAGGGAAAGAAAAAAGAAATCCCAAGGCGGTGAGAAAGAGGTGAGAAGGCTTCTAAAAATAACATTTGGCAGACATCGCTAAATGCAAGTCTAATTTGCTTCTTAGTTAATGAAGGAGAAAATGGAGATGGTGAAGGAATAAAAGGTCCATTCTAGAATGGAAATAATAAAATCCCCTCTGAAGACAATACCAACATTCTTGTTATACACGGAAATCTAATCCTAAAATAATAAAGAATATATTGATATAACAGCACTGTGAATAAATTCCATTTAAGCTATGTTATTCTAACAATGACCCAGAAAATGTTGAAACTAAAGTAGTTTGTTATGTGCCCAGTTTAGGGAGGATAATACCCACTTAGAGAACCACAGGGTCTCAGTAACATACTTGGAAAAGGCCTTTTGGTCTGCAATCAATTAATCAATAATTATGTGCCAATAGGCTAACTTGGACAGTTTATAAAGATATCAAACACAAGCACATGTGCATAACATTTAAATTTTACTTATTTCAAAAAGTTTTAAAAATCTATTAAACTTGGTTCATTTTTCTAGTCATTAAACATAGTCATAATCTCATCAGGGTCCAGCAGAAAGAATGAGTTTGGCAGCATTTGGCCAAGCCCCTGCACCTCCTTCCTGCGGGTGGAGACGGAACCCCTGGGAGCGTCTGGGTGGGAGGCAGCCAGAGACTGGCCCAGACCAACAAACTAGAACCCCTGCGGCGCTGGGGGGGCAGGGGGGGGGGGCGGGTGGCAAGAGTGCCCCGAAGGTTCTCCCCGGACTCTACCTGAGACTCTACCTGCCTTCGCTCTCTAACTTGCTTTCCTCCATCCTCCAACCTTCCTAATTTTGTAAGCTACCCAGCATCCAGCCTCCCATACATTTCTTCTCTGCTCAAGTTACCTAAGTCTTGACAAGTAAAAAACTCAGTAGTTTCTGACACAAAGTAAAACTTAAAGCTCAGGAGAGATGGCTTTGATGCAAAATGTCCTTAGCCCTGAAGTATGCTTACCCTATTAAAAAGCTACCTTGTTTCAGCTCTTTCTTTCCCATTACATCTCACAGGGTTTTTCACCTAAATTTGTTCCTTTCACTTTCTTCTCTTCGTGCTCAACACCGCTTCGTAAAATTGGTCAAGCGGGAGAGATAAGGGGTGAGAGCAGAGTCGGGAAGAAAATGGGAAAGTTGGTCAATTTCTTACTACTTCTCAGAAAAAGTACACAATAAGTGCGTTCTGCAAAAGGACCAACCTCGGGTACAGGCATCACAGTCTTTACTGCGTGCATCATTTTTATTCATTTCTACCACTGCTTTCAATATTTCCCCCAACCACTATATCTCTACCATTGCTTTTCCCTTTGTCCCTCCCAAGTTTAATTCAGGATGTGATGGATTCTAGCATACTTATAAATTGCCTTTTATAATTTCTGGGAAAGAGAGGGGCAGAAGAAACAGAGGGAAAGAAAGGAAGCGAGGAAAAGCACGAATTCAAAAACTTTCAAACGCAAGCACAACTTTCTTACACGTTCTTTGGCTTTCTAGGACACAGCGCACACCATCACTGCAAGATTCTCATGATTAATGAGGACTGAAAATGTCTTAAAATACAGCCATCTTCTAAGTGGGGCAAAACATCTTTCAAAGAGGGCATGTAAGCACGAATGGTTGTAAGAGAAAAAAAATCCCCAGAGCTTCAACTTTCCATATGTGTTCTTTCCTAAAACACATCTATTTCAGAATGGGCTTGGAGTCTAGGCATACACAAGCTCTACTTTTAAAGCTCCCCTGAAACGCCTGCCTCCCTCCTACATGACAAGAAAAGGAATACCACTTACCTTCCCTGGGTCAACTGTAGCACAGCCCAGGATGTAAAAACCTCCCGTGGGGGTAACAAAGGAGTAATGCAGCCTTAATCAAACCCCATAAACAAGACATCGTTCCCCATCTTAGATACATTTTGCAAAGTGTAAATTTAGAAATGCTGCATCGTTCTTCACTGAGGTATATTCTAGGGTCTGGCAGAGGGAGTGCAGACAATTTCACTTAACAGTCTTGCCTCTTCCATGACCTAGCTGATATTTAAGAACACTTTACTCCCAGAGAAACACCAAGGAGAACTATTTAAGATGGGGGCACCTTGTTTCATTCAGGGGACAAACTCCACTTCTCATTTATTTATCCATCTTCAAATTGGAATGAAATGAGATGTGATCACTGAGGTATAAATACTAACATTTTAATCTGAATTGAAATAAAATCGTGTGGGGAGGTTGGGAGGGAGCCTCAAGAGGGAGGGGATATATGTATACATACAGCAGAAACTAACAACACATTGTAAAACAATTATAATCCAATAAAGATGGGGGGTGGGGGGGAGAGAAGAAAAAGAAATGGTAAACTTTCCAACAGAAAAACCTCACTGGTAACCAATGAGGACTGGCTTTGCCAATTAGGCTATATGGCAGGAACTTTCCAAAAATTGGAAGAGGTAAATCTGCAGTTCAAGGATTTTATGCAAGTACATTTAAAACATAGGATAAAAGAAAATCATTTTGTTTAAAAAGTGTATTATATTATTTGGATGTGTTAAAATTAACTATTTCCAGGCCTTCCCATGTGGCGCAGTGGTTAAGAATCCACCTGCCAATGCAGGGGACGCGGGTTCAATCCCTGATCCAGGAAGATCCCACGTGCGTCAGGGCAACCAAGCCCATGCACCACAACTACTGAGCCTGAGCTCTAGAGCCAGCGAGCTACAACCACTGAAGCCCGCGTGCCTAGAGCCCGTGCTTCACAAGAGAAGCCACGGCAGTGAGGAGCCCACACACCACAACAAGGAGTGGCCCCTGCTCTCTGCAACTAGAGAAAGCCCGTGTGTAGCAACGAAGACCCAATACAGCCAATAAATAAGTAATAAATTTTTTTTAATTAACTATTTCCATTTTCTCAACTATTCTCAAATAGATTAAAGTAGGTATCTCTAAGAATTAATAGGTAGAATTATAAAAATTTGTTAAGTCATAATAAAGTCTCTTAGGCATGATGAGATGTTTTAAAGAGTAAGTGACTGGTAATAATCCTTTCATAAATCAGGTGGTTTCCAGTTCCTTTCATTCAACAAAACTGAAGGAGGACCTCGATTATTAACTGACAGATCAGTAAAAATAATTATTGAGAGCAATATAATTTTAGCATATAACCTGAAAATATTTTTTAGAAATGAGTGATGTTGCTACAAAAGAAAAAAACCTTTCCATTCTCACCTACTTTTTTATGTGAAGAAACTTTCTCATTGGTTACATATATTAAAATAAATAAAAATTAAAAAACAAAAACAAAAAACATAATTAATGCTAACATCTCTCATTCTGTCAATAAGTTCATGTTCATCCACAGATAAATGTACTAACTGAAACAAATTACCCCCATTATACCAGTGTCAATAAATAGCATAATTACATACCACTGACGATTACAAAGAGAGCTCAATCCAGAAGAATTTTTTTATTCTTGGATCTTTATGTTCAAAGAAAATTACATGTTTTTATTGCAGAGAAATTCCTAGGGTGATCAATAAAAGACTTTCAAGCATAAAAACGTTTTACATGAGTATAAAATTCTTTGAGGGAACTGGAAAATTATTGAGTTCAAAGAGATAAAATTACAACATAAAATTTTGACTATCAAAGAAGAGTTTCATATAATTTTTAATGGATGAAGTAGGCCTAAAATAGGTAGATTCATTAGATAAATTTTAGAAAGAGATACTATTCTTTTGAATATTAACATTTATCATATCCTGTGCAATTATTTAAAAGTGTTAGATTTCAGCTTAAACACATGTAAGGGGATTTACAGATTATTTTAGGAGTGAGGAAGTTTAAAAAACCACTGCTGTAAACAACATCCCATTACTCTATCATGGAGACAAATGCTCACTGGGTTCCCACCGGAGGCAGGCATGTCCTGGATGCTTAAGAAGAAGCCCTTGTCAAAAGATAATTTATAACGTACAACAGTTGCAGCAAGCGTGTATGGATCCTCAGAGCTCTGCACAAGGAGTGACTTCTTGGGATTGCTCTGACAATGCAACACCGCAGAACAGAATAGCCCTTTCTCCCCATGCATGAAGAAGGTACCAGTTTTCCTCCTGTCTGTGAGAGTATGGCCAACAATATGAACAGTTTGAGGAGGGAAAAGAAAGCTTAACAAGAGATATTGCATTGATGAAGCCAATGTCACAAGGTAGACCCCAGGGGACACCTCAAAACTTGGGCCCAGGGCCTCACTCTGCCCTGCAATGAGCAGCCACTCTCCCATCCACTGAAACAAATTTCTAATGGCCCTCTGGTCACTCACGTTGATGTAAAACCTGTTCATAATTATCTGACATGAGGGCCTCATTTTATTTTTATATAAAAACAAAAAGCACTTTCTGTACAGTTTTATTATGCTCCTAATTTTCCAGGAGTGTTACCACCACATAAATCAACAAAGGATGGGTAAAGTCCAAACAGAGTACAGAGTTGTTTCCCATTATGAAAAACCCTGTCATCCAAGGCAGCACCACTCATGGCGTCTGCATCTTTATGAGTCTGTCCAGCAGGCACCATATTCACGTACAGGGACAAACATTTAAATACTTCACATGTTTTCTTGAACAGTCAGATATGCACACATAATAAGATGGATAATATTTTACCTTACTCTCTTTTCATTTCTCCTTTTTATTTTTTTAATCAGTAAGTTATACTTTATTTTTTTGACATACAATAAACTGCATATATTTAAAGGGTATAACTTGATATTTTGTTCTTATTAGTAATGTATATATGACAATCCCAATCTCCCAATTCACTCCCCACCAACCCTCCCCGCTTTCCCCACTTGGTGTCCATATGTTTGTTCTCTACATCTGTGTCTCTATTTCTGCCTTGCAAACCGGTTGAATTGTACCATTTTTCTATATTCCGCATATGTGTTAATATACGATATTTGTTTTTCACTTTCTGACTCACTTCACTCTGTATGACAGTCTCTAGGTCCATCCATGTCTCTACAAATGTCCCAATTTCGTTCCTTTTTACCACTGAGTTAATATTCCATTGAATATATGTACCACATCTTCTTTATCCATTCATCTGTTGATGGACATTTAGGTTGCTTCCATGTCCTGGCTATTGTAAACAGAAACAGTGCTGCAATGAATATTGGAGTGTATGTGTCTTTTTGAATTATGGTGTTCTCCGGGTATATGCCCAGTAGTGGGACTGCTGGGTCGTATGGTAATTCTATTTTTAGTTTCTCAAGGAACCTCCATACTGTTCTCCACAGTGGCTCTATCAATTTACATTCTCACCAACAGTGCAAGAACGTTCCCTTTTCTCCACACCCTCTCCAGCATTTACTGTTTGTAGATTTTCTGATGATGCCCATTCTAACCGGTGTGAGATGATACCTCATTGTAGTTTTGATTTGCATTTCTCTAATAATTAGTGATGTTGAACAGCTTTTCATGTGCCTCTTGGCCATCCGTATGTCTTCTCTGGAGAAATGCCTATTCAGGTCTTCTGCCCATTTTTTGATTGGGTTGTTTGTTTTTCTGATATTGAGCCGCTTGTGCTGTTTGTATATTTTGGAAATTAATCCCTTGTCAGTTGCTTCGTTAGCAAATATTTTCTCCCATTCTGTGGGTTGACTTTTCGTTTTGTCTATGGTTTCCTTTGCAATGCAATCCCTATCAAGTTACCAATGGCATTTTTTTTTACAGAACTAGAACAAAAAATCCTAAAATTTGTATGGAGACACAGAAGACCCTGAATAGCCAAAGCGATCTTGAGGGAAAAAGAAAACAAAAAAACAAGACAAAAAAAACCCAAACAAACAAAAAACGGATCTGAAGGACTCAGACTCCCTGACTTCAGACTATACTACACAGTGATCAAGACAGCATGGTACTGGCACAAAAACAGAAATATAACTCAATGGAACAGAACAGAAAGCCCAGAGATAAACCCACTCACCTATGGTCAACTAAGCTATGACAAAGGAGCCAAGGATATACAATGGAGAAAAGACAGCCTCTTCAATAGCGGTGCTGTGAAAACGGGACACCTACATGTAAAAGAATGAAATTAGAACACTTCCTAACACCATGCACAAAAATAAACTCAAAATGGATTAAAGACCTAAATGTAAGGCCAGATACTTTAAAACTCTTAAGAGGAAAATATGGGAAGAACACTCTTCGACATAAATCACAGCAAGCTCTTTTTTGATCCAACTCCTAGAGTAATGGAAATAAAAATAAATAAGTGTGACCTAATGAAACTTTAAAGCTTCTGCACAGCAAAGGAAGCTATAAGCAAGACGAAAAGACAACCCTCAGAATGGGAGAAAATATTTGCAAACGAACCAACAGACAAAGGATTAATCTCCAAAATATATAAACAGTTCATGGAGCTCAATATCAAAAAAACAAACAACCCAATCAAAAAATGGGCAGAAGACCTAAATAGGCATTTCTCCAGAGAAGACATACGGATGGCCAAGAGGCACATGAAAACCTGTTCAACATCACTAATTATTAGAGAAATGCAAATCAAAAGTATAATGAGGTATCACCTCACACCGGTTAGAATGGGCATCATCAGAAAATCTACAAACAGTAAATGCTGGAGAGGGTGTGGAGAAAAAGGAACGCTCTTGCACTGTTGGTGAGAATGTAAATTGATAGAGCCACTATGGAGAACAGTATGGAGGTTCCTTGAGAAACTAAAAATAAAATTACCATATGACCCAGCAGTCCCACTACTGGGCATATACCCAGAGAACACCATAACTCAAAAAGACACATGCACTCCAATGTTCATTGCAGCACTGTTTACAACAGCCAGGACATGGAAGCAACCTAAATGTCCAGCAACAGATGAATGGATAAAGAAGATGTGGTACATACATACAGTGGAATATTACTCAGCTGTAAAAAGCAATGAAACTGGGACATGTTTAGAGACATGGATGGACCTAGAGACTGTCATACAGAGTGAAGTCAGTCAGAAAGAGAAAAACAAATATTGTATATTAACACATATATGTGGACTACAGAAAAATGGTACAGATCAACCGGTTTGCAAGGCAGAAATAGAGACACAGATGTAGAGAACCAACATATGGACACCAAGTGGGGAAAGTGGGGAGGGTTGGGGGGGGAATGAATTGGGAGATTGGGATACCAAATTGTACACTCTAAATATATGCAGTTTATTGTAAAAAATAAAAAAATAAAAAGTTAAAAAAAAAAAAACAAAAAAGAAAAAAATGGGCAAAAAACCTAAACAGGCATACGGATGGCCAAGAGGCACATGAAAAGCTCCTCTCCTTTTTATTATGCTTAGAATATTATATTGATTTTTTTTTAAACTATGTCTGTAGGTTGGTTATATAGTCAATGGATTTAAATTCAAGAGGTTAAAGATGGCATTACAAAATCTTTGTTATAAAAGGAGGCATGGACATGGTATGTGAATGAACCTATCACTTATGGTAAGTGAAAAAACCCAGACCAAAAAAGCCACACTATATGATTCCATTTACGTGAAATGTCCAGATTAGACAAATCTGAAGAGGCAAAAAGTAAGATAGTGGTTGCCTAGGGCTAGGATGGAGGGCGGGTGATGGGAAGTGTCTGCTACTGGGTACAGGATTTCTCTTTGGGCTGCAAATTTGATTGTAGTGATGATTGCGCAAGTGTAACTATACTAAAACCCACTGAATTAACTATATCCTTTAAGTGTTGAAATGTATGGGATGTAAACTGTATCTCAACAAAAGCTGTTTGAAAAAGAGAGAGAGAAGTATGGGTCTAATATGATTGGAAACCACTACCCTATTCTGAGTTACTCACATGGAAGAAAGGGCAGGCCAGAACATCCTGGTGGGACTCTTGCAGTGTTAAACGGTGCTGTGAAGTGACAGAGCACTTCTGGTATTTAGATTGTGGATGGCTTTAGTTTTAAAAGATGTACAAATGGCAATAATCATTGGTGAGACTTTCTAAAGTAGAATCTGTCTCAGATTACAAGTAAATACCATGGCTTCTATGGATCAGAAAGACATAAATAACATACACTATACCAATAGAAGTCCTTTGAAACCCTCCAGACCCAATTAACACACTGAAAAAGCATTAAAACATAACCCACTCTAGGAAGTATATCATCAGGCAATGTAATACAGTCCCCGCAGCAACAAAAAGAAAAATAGAAGGAAAAAAAATACATGAATGCCCAAATAGCACCTACCACCAATAATCACCTTGTTAAGAGAAAACCACATCTAGGGATCATGTTCCCTCACCTCTAGTTATGAGGTGGGCATGAGCCAGAGCATGAAATGGCTAATGTATTTTGAAATCAGAAAATCAGTGCAAAGGAACTCAGATTTACTAGGACGTGAAACCACACACACACATGCAGGCACGCACGCACACACACCTCACACACTTTCTCCTGGTGGTATCATACTTTGATTACCTTAAATTTATTAATTTATTAATACAGGTCATTTCCACTTTGCATGGTACCATGTAAATGGAAACTCATGCATGTGGGAACCGTGTCCTCACAAGTCGTGCCAAGTGAGGTCACTGTCTTGACGTGCACACGTTTCAGCCACCAGGGTGCCATGAAAAGCAAGGGAGCCGGGACTGAAAACAGTCCAAGAGAGGTCTTCACACCAAAAGAGGGATTTAAAGCTTTGTCCAGGATGGCTCACCTCTTGTTTCAAACTGCCATTTCATACTCCAGGCACACAAGGTGTTCAGTTCCACAGTGGTCGCTTCAGTGATACTTCAGGAAAGGAACACTAGATATTTTCTCCTTCCCTTTCTTTAGCCCTTCTTCCTGTCTCACCCTATCCCAAAGCTAGAGATTGGAAGACAGAAGGCAGAGGTGGGGTGGGAGAGATACAGAGAACATCCGTCTCCTTATTATGCCCTCTCAACACACTAGCCCTGTTTCATGGAAGCCTGAATGATTTACATTGTTTGTACTCTTACCTGTATGTACTTGAGGGAGGCCAGCCAGGTCATCCATGAGACCAGCTAGCCTGGGAGAGGCCTTGGAAGATTGGTGAGCTGGAGCACCAAGGCCCTGGCAACGACCCTCCTTTGCTTGCCCATCCCCAACGTCCTGGGGCTCCTGAGCGTCTCAAAACTCCAACTTTACACTGCCAGCTCAGGGACCCACATTCTGGTCACTTCATACAAGTTCCCCTAGTCAAAGCAGAGTGGTCTTGTTTTTCCTGAAACTCCCAGTTCTTAGATAGTTGTATATTTTGGGGGCCTGGGTTTTTTTTTTTTTTAAATTATTATCCAATTTAGTATTGTATTTTGAACATTTTCATTAAATATCAAAGTCATTAAAAGTTTCTATAAAAATCTCACTCATTGCCCTTAAGAATTCGTATTTCATCAAAAGCATGGCTGAATCTCCACTTCTTGTCTTCCCCTTTTTCATGTTCTTATATTTAATTCTTTAATCCATCTGGAATTTTTGATACCTCTCCAAAGGACCAAAAGTAACGACTGGCTAAGCATTACTTGAAATATAAAGATGGGACGCATTGCCTAACCACCAGGCCTCTTTTCTAAGTGCAACCACAACTGGCAAAAGTGAGGTTGGAAAGATCAATCTCTAATAAAAATCAGAGGATTGAGGGGCAACAATCAAAACAGCCTTAAATGTGTCTTCTCAGTGCATTCACTCATTAAACAGACACTTAATGAGCTCCTGCCTCTTCCAGGCTGGAGGGATACACCAGTAAACAAGTTCCTGACCTTGTTAAGTTTGAGTTTTAGAGGGACTCAGAGGGTGCCTGGGGTGAGGCAGCATCTACTGTGTCATGATGGTAGGAGCCGGCCCAGCCATGGGGACATCTGAGCAGAGGCACAAAGGGAGACAGAGAACAGACCATGCACAGTGAAGGGACAACACACAGAGCACGCCAGAGGTCTATACCCACTTTCCGAGTGAGTCTGCTCAAGAACCCTCCTCTATGACCACCTTCTCAGAATGCCTGCAGCAGGCTGTGATCTGCTTGAGTTGATTTCTTGTGGGGTTTGTGGCTTGAACTTTACTGCCACTATATGGCAGGTTTCAGGTCAGAATGAGCAGGAGAAGAATGCACGGGTATCCTTGCGTTCATGTACGCATGTGCCTTATATGCAGTACCTGTAAGAGGAGGGGTTAATTTTCATTGAGTACCTGCTCTGTCCTGGGTATCAAAGTTAGTTTTCGGTTTCATCTTATTCTGAGTAGGCATAATTATTCCTGATTTTTCAGATGAGGAAACTAAAGAGAGAAGACATAACGTCCCCAAGGTCCCTGAGGTAGTAAGTGGTGGAACAGGACTCAAGCCAGGCTCATCAAACTCCAAAGTCACGCCCTCCCGGAAGCCATGCTCCTTCCCCAAACTGGCCACGTAAGACAAAGTTTGAATTAATGAAGTGGGGACGATGAGTCAGACCAATGTGCTGGGAAAGCTGCTGATGTTTCATTACTAATTAGACTCCAAGGTTTATTTATAGATTAAAATTAAAATTTGAATATCTCCAATTTGTTTTGTTTTTTTTTTTTTTTTTTTGGCACACGGGCTTAGTTGCTCCGCGGCATGTGGGATCTTCCCGGAGCTGGGATTGAACCCATGACCTCTGCATTGGCAGGCGGATTCTTAAGCACTGCGCCATCTAGGAAGCCCTCCAATTTGTTTTTAATTGAGAAAAATACACAAAATTTAACAAGTCAAATGCATGTAAGTCAAATTACAACTTCAGCTTTATTTTACAAGGAAAAGAGGCTGAAGGAACAGGCAATCAATAAAAAGGAAAAATTACTTCTCTTAGAAATTCACCTGATATGGGGATTATTGCATTTTTCAAACCATGTCTAGTTTAGACATGGCACATCTGGTATGATAGATGTTGTGTATGAATGGAAACAAATTTAGAGTAATAAATGTTTCCCAGTGTTAAAATAAACACCTCGGCAGTTCAGATTTTGGCCAGGCAATTTCTCCACAGTAGGAGGCACTTATCTACTTTAACACTCTGCTACTTAGAAATTATCACTCAATCAATTACCGTCCACATGGGTTTATTTTTACAGAGAGCTTCAATAAAATGAGTGTGAAAATAAGTTAAACACATTCTATTCATTTTCTCAATTTTTCACCTCTCCCAATGGTGGATATGTTGACAGAAAAATTACTTCATTTCATTTCAACCGACATTTGTGGAATGCTGACCAGGTTCTGTGCTAAGGGCTCAGAGACAGGATATGACAGAGAGGAATGACGTGTGGTCCCCTGTCATTACGGAGCACATATAACAAACATCATAGCATGGGCTGTGCCTCTACAGCCCAAGTGAAGGCAAGTACAGGGAAATTCTGGACCCAACAATCGCAATAGCTCCCTTTTTGTGCTCCCAACTCAAAACGCTCTGCACTTTGCCCAGATAATTTACCTGTGTTTGGTTAGACCTGCTATTCTATGTGGGTTGTCAAGCTACTCTCAGCTGCTTCCAGATGTGGAAATACCTTTTCATCAAGAGATGAACACCATAAGTATAAGATTTAGTGGCCTTCATATATTCACAGAGTTATAGAACCATCACCACTATTTAATTCCAAAACACTTTCATCACCCCAAAAAGAAACCACTTATCCATTAGTAGTCCCTCCCCAATTCCCCATCCCATCCCCAGCCAACCACTCATTTACTCTGTATCTCTATGGATTTGTCTGTTCTGGGCATTTCATATAAATGAAATCATACAATGCGTGGTCTTTTGTGTCTGGATTCTTCCACTTAGCATATCGCTTTCATGCTTCTTCCATGTTGTATCATGTATCAGTACTTCATTCCTTTTTATGGCTTAATAATATTCTTTTGTACACATTTTTATTCATCCACTCATCCACTGATGTGCATTTGGGTTGTTGGCTACGGTGAATAATGATGTGTGTCCGTGAGTTTTTCTGTGGACGTATGTTCCATTTCTCTTGGGTAGATATCTAGGAGTAGCCTTGCCGGAGCACATGGTAACTCCAAGTCTAACCTTTTCAAGCTAACAGATTGTTTTCAGAGTGGCTGCACCATTTTACCTTCCCACCAGCAAAGTATGAGTGTTCTAATTTCTCTACATCCTCACCAACAAGTCTCATCATCCAGCTGTCCCACTGGGGCTGAGGTGGATCTCCCTGTGGGTAACACTAATCTTTATAGCAGTTAATATCATCATGTCCTGCTGCAGTGGAAAAAGGAAGGTCTGTCCTGCTGGAGGGTGCATGGGCTCCCTCTAATCTCCACAAGCTTGCGCCCAGCCTCCTGACTCTGATCAATCACTTTTCCACCAAAGCAATACTGTCTCTGCTTGTACGAAGGAATAAAGATATGCATTTGTAGAGTCGGGCATTTAAAATAGTTTGAAATATTGGTTGTGGTCTTTCCACGAAGGAAAGGCGAAATTTCTCCCCCATGGTGCCTTCAGCTGAGAATGGACAGTTTGCCAGGCATTGTTCTGGAGCATCACACAGCTCATTTAACCCATACAATAACTGAAACTCAGGTATTCCTTTTCTAACATACAATTAAGAAAACTAAAGCTCAAAGAAGTTAGATACTCCGCCTGTCTGCCTAGGGAGTGAAGTTAGTCTGTCAGAGCTGAGCAGCCCAACTCCAAAGAATGAATGAGCCACTGATGTCTACTGCTAAGTTCATGGACCAGATGCAACTTTGCTGTTAAAGAGCCAAAACAGAGACATCCAGGAGGGAAAATGCAAGACGCACAGAGAAGGGTAATTCTTCAACCCCTTCTTGGCATCCAAAAGGCTCATATTGTTTGGGATTACTTTGAAAAACTACAGAATGGAGGTTGGAATGGGGGGGTGAGAATAGAGATGAAATAAGATCAGCCACAAGCTGATAATTGTTGATGGTAAATGATAAATACCTGACATACAATAAACCGCATATATTTAAAGTGTACAATTTGATATTTTTTCTTATTAGTAATGTATATATGGCAATCCCAATCTCCCAATTCATCCTACCTCAAGCCCCCTATCATTGTAGATACTATGTCAATTATATCTCAAGAAAAGTTCTAAAAACACAAACAACCACAAATAAATAAATAAATAAACGCTAACTACAATTTTTTTAAAAAATGATAAATACGTGAGCATTCCCTATAATATTCCGTCGACTTCTACATATATTTGAGATTTTCTATGCTAATTATAGTTTCAAAATATCTCCCTCAACATATTTACTAATTACAAACGGGAAAATAGTAAGTTTACAGTGGAGAATCCTAGCAGACACCACCCTAGCCTATAAGTCAAGGTTAACATCATGTACCCCCAAGATGGTGCACCATCTATCACCTCGGTGCTATTCATCCCCCAAATGCACAAGCTCCATGTAATCTTGAGAAAACATCAGACAAACCCAAAGTGAGGGACATTCAACAAAATACCTGACCAGTACTCTCGAAAAGTGTCAAGGTCATGAAAAACAAGGATAGACAGAGGAATGCACTGTCACAGACTGGAAGAGACCAAGGAAACATGACAAATAACTGTAAGGTGATTCCCTGGACTGCATCTCAAACAGAAAAATGATATTAGTGGAAAGACTAATAAAATCAAATAAGTTCTGCAATTTATTTGGTTGTGCAGAGAACAGTTAACATAGCAGCCCTTACGCTTAGAAAGACCTTCCTGTAAGGTGTTCTTTGATTGGCTTCTGGGAATTAGGTGCTAGGAATATTCTCATCAGTTCTAAACTCATAAGGGTGGCTGACTGTGCCTACACGGTCTGTTGAAATAACATGGTGTATGCTGAACATCACTTCCCTTCTGGGAGTCTAAAATTCTGGCACAAGCTAGGCAGAGAGTGCTTCCATGAACAGCCCCCAATAAAAATGCTGGGTACTGAGTCTCGAGTGAGCGTGCCTGGTAGCCAGCACTTTGTATCTGTTGCCACTGCTCACTGCTGGGGGAATTAAGTGTGTCCTGTGTAAACCCAAGGGGAGAAGATGCTCGGAAGCTTGCACCTGATTTCCTCCAGGCTTCACCCCATGCCTTTTCCCTTTGCTGATTTTGCTTTGTATCCCTCTGTTGTAATAAATCACAGCCCTGAGTACAACTCCATGTCTTGTGGGTCCTCCCAGTAAATCAGTGAATCTGGGGGTGGTCTTGGAAACCCCTAATACAATAATTGTACCATAGTTAATTTCTTGCTTTGGATAAATGTACTGTGACTGTGTCAGGTCTTAATATATGGGGAAACTGGGTGAGAATTCTATAGGAATTCTATTTTTACAAAATCCATAATTATCACCCAAAAACAACTGTTTAAAAGGGTTAATTATTTTTTCTTGCTCCACCAGTAATTCAAACCTATGATTCAAAACTTGGAGAAAAGAGAAGCATAAAGAATAAAAATAAAATTCCAAAGAATTCTCCCTTCCCAAGAAAAACAGTCAGTTATAAAAATAAATTCTTCCACATAGATTTCTGCCCCAACAGTCGCTTTCCCTGAAAAGCCATGGGGAAATAGTTTGGGGTAACACCATGGTAACGACTGTGGGGAAGCAGGTTTTAGAAAAGTTACGGCGACTTGATGGGTCTCCTCAGCTGTGGATAACAATGCTGCCCCTTCGCCAATAAAAATTTTCTCTGAAATTAATGATGAAGTGTAAATCAACAGAGCTCATAAAGATACTACAGCATACTCGGATAAGCAGTAACATAAAACAAGACAACATATTTTTAAACAGGAGTTGATACCTGTTGTGCTAGAAAAGGAGAAATCATTCAAGAAATGCAGTGGTCTGTCAAAAGGAGACAGAAATTACCCTGAAGGGGCTGCCACTGGGAAATCTGGGGCACTTTGAGCACCAAAATAAATGACAACTAGTACGTTATAAACCCTTGAATAAAACAAAAATCCACATATTTGTACTGAAATAAATAAATAAATGGATAAAGAATGAGAAAGGAAGGCTATTTCTTACAAAGAATGTCAATAAATGTCAAAGGAATGAGTTAGAAGCTTGCTATTTTGCCACCTGATTTGTGCAAAAGAGTCATAATAAAACTACTGGATAAAAGTTTGAAACTAGCCTCAAAGCATCTCCCCATAGATTACTTATGTGGTACAAATGGAAAATGGTGATCTATGTACACCACCTTCACCAAGTGATAAAAGTCAACCTTGCAGGTACAGGACAACTGGCACTCTGTGCCTCCTGATGTGCTGCTCTGAGGACACAACATCACATGTGCTATATTTCTGCCCCAAACTGCCTGAATCAAATCCAGTAGTCCTCAAAATGTCAATGCCATCTCTGGCGAAGGCTGGCTGGGCTAATGCTCCAGGTTGAAGGAGAGTCCAGAGACACGAGTAAGTGTGACTGGGTGATGCTGGAACAGAGGGGAAGTGCCCACAAAGGACATGGTTGGGATAAGTGGCAAGACGTAAATATACATCGTTAGGTAACAGCATTATGCCAAAGTTAATTTGTGCTGTAATTACATACGAGAAGGTCTTGTTCTTAACACTGAGGGCCATGGGGGGCATGATGGCCGCAACTGAGTCTCAAATGGCTCAGGATATATACATACTTATACAAACGCATACAACATATGTGTGTGTGTGTATATTTATTCACTGAGAGAAAGAAAGTAAATGTGGCAAGTTGTTTGCAATTGGTGAGTCTTTATACTCATCTTTATTTCAAAATAAAAGTTTAAAGGATTGCTACAGCTATTGCAAAATGGAAATGGAAAATTGGACGCAATGAGGCCCTCAAGAAGACTGACCTGCTGCCCATGACAGTCTCACTCTAGTCATATAGTTCCCTGCACAGGAGCAAAAGAAAGACAGAGCACTGGGGAGGGGACAGCCTGCCAAACACCAGATGCAGTTGGGGTAGTACATACAATATACAGCCACACACGCAATGAAGAATAGAAAGACAAAAGGGAGTAGGGGACACGAGGTTGCTACCATGAGAGCACAGACCAGCTTTAGAGAAAGCCCTGGTGGCCATCCAGGAGGAGGCATGACCCACCCATGGACCCTGACAGAAGAGGATATTGGCAGGGATGGTGTTCCACCAGGTCAGAGGAGAGGGCTGAGACCTGGAGACTCTTGAGACTGGGAAGCACATTGCTGGTTGCGTGCTGTGCCCTACAGCAGGAGGGTAGAAACTGGGGACGCATAAATATTAAATATATTTATAAATATTGCCATACATACATTACTAATAAGAAAAAAAATCAAATTTTACGCTTTAAATATATGCAGTTTATTGTATGTCAACTGTATCTCAATATAAGTTCTTAAAGAAAAAAAATACTAATTGTAAGACATGAAGCTTCTCTGGCTTCATTTTCCTCAATTGCACAAGCAGGGGGAGAGAGGAGGCATGGGAAAGAGGCCCTTGGTACATCAAAGTGCTCAATAAATATCTTTTAACTGGCTAACTCCTGCAAAACTAGGGAGTAAGCCAAAAGGGAGGATGCCGTGGCATCCGTGAAGAGGAGATACAACAAAAGAGACAGTATTGCCCCAGGTTGGTGGCAAAGGGGACTCTTCCAAATGACAGTGCTGCACCAGGCCTAGAAGAAGGTTGCTGGAAAGGAAAACTGGAACCAATAAATGCATTCAAGCATTAGAAAGTAGCATTGATAAGTTGTACGTTGTGTGCACACGCAATTGAGCGGGTTTTAGTATATTCTCAACGTTGAACACATCTATCAACTCCTCTCCAAATAACCCCATACCCACCATCAATCAATTCCTATTTCCCCCAACTGCCAACCCCCTGGCAACTACTAATTTTACTCTCTGTCTCAAAAGATTAGCCTATTCTGGGCATTTCATATAAATGGAATCACACAATATGCAGTCTTCTGTGACAGGCTTCTTCCCCTTAGCGTAATGCTTTCAAGGTTCATCCGTGCTGGATCACATATCAGCTGGATACTATTCCACTGTGTGGATAGACCACATTTTGTTTACCTATTTATCTATTGAGTTGTTTTCTCCTTTTGGCTATTATGAATAATGCGGCTACAAACATCCACATAGACCACATAGAAGTTTTTACGTGGACGTATGTTTCATTTCTCTTGGGTTGATACCTAGAAGCAGAAATGCTGGGTCACACAGTAACTATGTTTAATCTTTTGAGGAAACACCAGACTTTCCAAAGCAGCTGTACCATTCTTCATTCCCATCAGCAGTGTAAGAGGGTTCCAATTTCTCCACATCTTCAACAACACAACTACTGTGTCTTTTCCTTCACAGCCACCTTAGTGGATGCGAGGTGGTAACTTGTGTGGTTCTGACTCGCATTTCCCAGATAGCTGGTGATGCTGGGCATCTTTTCACGTGCTTTATGCACAGAACTATCCATTCTCCCTCACACAACATTCTAAGACTTTATGTATCCTTTCAAATTTCACATTTTGCCCTACCGGTTCACCTGCTCCTCTCAGCCTCCTGCTCCCTGTGGTGTGCCTGCCTGCCTCACGGTCGAGGCCTGAGTGACCGACCCATCCACAGATGGCTGACTAGCCCCACGAAGGCCTATAACTCAGCTTCCAGACCTGGGAGGGGATGAAAGAACCTCTAACCGGGTACTTATGAGTTTGACAGACCGGAGAAGGAAGCAGAGGAAAGGCCTGGTGGCTTGCCAAAGGGAAAGCAATTCAGCAATGGGTAAAGGGCAGCTCCAAGGTCTCTGGATTATTCTTTCTACCAAGCCATGCCACTTGCCATTCAACACTTGCCATTTCTTCACTTGCACAAATTCCCCAAATCTCACATGAGCCCAAAAGGTACATGCAATCATAAATGCGAGCACTCACTATTCTCCCATACTCAGCATGGCACAGCACAGATGGAACCCTAGTCCTGCAGGCCATGGGGTGTGCACCCTCAGTGGGGAGACACAGCACACACAAGCACCAGAGTGATGCAGGGAGGAGCTACTGACCCTACCTGGAGGCATGCACGAGGTGCCCGGAGTAGAGAACTACCTGGGGGGAATGAATCACATGGAAAATGGTGGGGAAAATACTCAGGCAGTGGGAACAGTGCATTCAGCATTCAAGATCCACTTTCATGAAATAGCAGGTGTTTTGTGAAAGTGAAACAAAAACTATCAGGATCATGGGCAGACCTAAGGCTGGAAAAAAAGATTAGAGCCAAGTGGTTGTGCATGCTAAGGGTTGGGACTTTCTAAGTTAGGTAACGTAAAGCCTATGAGTTTTTGAGAAAAATAAACAAAAAGGGACGTGATCAGATTAGCACTTAAAGAGCTCACTCAAGTGACAGTTGAGTGTCTCTGAACATCATACAGTTTTTTTTCCCCCCAGAAAAGTTATGAAAACTACTGTAAAACAACACTGAAACTTGCTCAAGTTTCTCTTTTTATTATTTTTTCTGGGAGCAGTTTTGCTTCTCAAGACCCAACAGCCCATCTGAACCCCCTATGATGGGGTTAAAAAATATTACCACGTCATGTGGAACTCTGCTACTTGCCCCAAAGTTGTGGTCTTCAAACCTAAGTCTCACTTACCCCCTAAATGAACTGCAAAATCACTATGAAAACCTTGCATATTTTTAAGGTGACATATAAATTTGGATAGTTGCAAAGGATGGAATTTCTGGCTTGGGGTAGACTTTGATATTTTAAATAAAACTATCACATCGCTCTTTTTAAAAACATATTTAAAAGTACATGGGGCTTCCTAGGTGGCGCAGCGGTTAAGAATCCGCCTACCCATGCAGAGGTCACGGGTTCGATCCCAGCTCCAGGAAGATCCCACATGCCGCGGAGCAACTAAGCCCGTGTGCCAAAAAAAAAAAAAAGTACATGAATAAACTTCTTTAGTCAGAAAATTTCATTCCTTTTCTGCTTCATTTTGCCCCCAAATGTAGTCTTAACCGCCCTGAGTTACTTGTTTACAAATTTTAAGTGTGTAAAAACTGACATTTTTAATTGTTTTATTCCCTATGACCATAAGCTCTAAGTACTAAAATGTTTTTATTATGCACTGATTTATAGTTATAATTATCAATAGTAAAGACTTGACCAAAATACAACTGTTTCAAATCTTAGTAAAAATATTATACATATAAACTTGAAATTCATTGGAAATACAATGGGTCTTTTTTCTTTTTTAATTGTATCCATGAAAGAATATTACTAATTGTTAGAATGAGCCAGGGGTCAATATCAATTCTATTCCTACTTTCCATATTTTAGATGTAAACATTTTAAGAAACTTTATTCACATATATACAAGTCAATAGAAGGAGTTCTATTATAGCAATGTCACTGAATTCTTTAAATTCCTCCCAACATATCTGTCAAAAATCACAGCCTTATCTATCATCAAAAGGTATTTTAAATGATCCTTCACCTGACAGACTGGTTAGGCCTTCCTTCCATTTATTCTAAAGAATTGGAAACCAGCTGACATGCAGAAGGAATTGCTACCCAGTGTCATTTGCTTCCACACACCAGTATTTCACACCATCCTTTTGTCTGCCACCCCAGAGGTTGCTCTGGCTCAGACACGGCTCCATCTGTAATAAGATTATGGATGGATGAAAGGGGCAATTATGAAGGGGGTGGTAAAGGGTGGGCGAATAAAACAGGCCTGATACCCCTCCACAGGGATTTGCTCTGGCAAACAATTTCAGGAAAGTGCCCTTATGCAAGCTGAGGGCCTGAAAACTAAACCCTCTACCACATGTACCCCAAAATGCAACCCCCAGTTTAAACACCACTGCTCCAAGGCACATCTGCAGATTCCTGAGTCTTCCACTCTGCTTAAAACTTGAACTGGAAGATTTCTTCCTATGAAGACCAAGAAAGGATAGGGAAGCAAGAAAGAAGCAATGGTAGAAAAGGATGGAAAATGTTAGAAAAGGAAAAAAAAAAAGAACAAGGAAAAAAAAAGTCCAATAGAGAAAAGATATGCAAATGAGAACCCTGCCATGTGCCACAGCAAGTCCATCAAAGTAAGTTTACCTTTTCAACTAGCTCCTTCCCAGCTCTTGCATCTCCCTAGAAGCATCCACAGAATCTCTCCTGTTTTTGTACTTGTTTTTTTGTTGTTATTGTTTTGAAAGCAAAGGGCCATCATTTCAATCCAAGCTTTTCCAAGCAAACAGTAAAATGTGATAGGAATTTCGGAACATTCCACCACCACTGATCCTTACTATCCTGATATGGTCTAAAAACTCAGTCCCTATCACATGCACTTTATATGACATCAGCTACCGCACGGGTTTTTAATACACAGTAAGCAGGTGGCCTCAGCAATCTCTTCTGTATCTCACATCTGGTATTGTACTCCATATAAGGTGCTGAGTCCGATTTTTTAATAAAAACATGGCCTAAGCTTGTAAAAGTTCAAGTAAAATATACCTCTAAAACTGCTGCATTTAATTTCCAGTCATGAAAGTCTAAAATTATTGTAAAATAATACTCAACCTTTTTCATAGATCCGTTCAATGAAGCTTAAAACTACTTTCCTTTCAGAAAGGAAAAGCGCTTCATAACTAACAGCTTCTTGAATTCACATGTGCTGTCTTACTTTTGTAAGCCTGAATTGTATAAATTTTATAACCTTTCAATCTGGACAAAATTAGTTTGGTTAGTGGTGCAAAGTAATAATACATTGAAGTTTCTGGATAATGGCTGGGGGAAGGGAATGCTAAGGAGAAGGGCAGAAACGCTTAAAATTAAATCAATAACCTATGACTTGGAGAAATTCATCTTTTTTCAAAAATGAAATTTAAGATTTAAAATGAGATACACTCAGAAATAACATACTAAGAAACACAGATGATTATAAACATTATCTTACAATTATAGAAACCATTCAACCATGTTATTACACTTTGACATTGGTGTAAAAAAGTGTGTCTACAAAAATGGTACAGATTTCTGTAAGTTCAAACTTATATTCCTGTATCTGACTAAATATAAGTTGTTGCATTAGCACTAGGTCTCCCCTTTCAGTCAATGAAAGGTGGAGTCCCTCTAATTTAGATGACTGTTTTCATGATCTGAACAAATCCATAGCGGAAACTCGGGGATCACATTCCTTCAATCATAAATTCCTCAAAAGCAATCTTGCTCTAAAGCACCTGGTTCTAAATCAAAAGGTAACTTTCATTTCCTTTAAATAATTTGGTTTCATCTTTAACCATCATCTTCAACCACAGATTTTTAAATTGTTACTAAATTGGGTAACTACGTAGAAATACAGCAGTATTAGATGCTGGCTATAAAACAAAGCCAAGAACTTGAGTATTTAAAAAAGTGTTCTGCTCTAATGAATCTACTCAATAATAAACATTTCTCCAAAGAACTTTCATCCTAGTGTTTCATTTTTTGTTTTGTTTTGTTTTTCTTTCTTTCTTTTTTTTTCTTTTTTTTTTTTCGGTGAGAGAGGGTTATTCTCCCTTACTGTCAAATGTAAAGATGCAAGGATCCGCCCACTAGGCATTGTAAGGAAACAGGTTGTCTCAAACCCCATGTAAAAACAGGTATATCCGCTAGGTTGGCAGGCAGTTTAACAAAGGCTATCCAAACTAAAGACACATCTGTGATGATCCAATTCCTATAAAAGAGATATAATGTACATGTCCACAGTGAGCAGAGTGCCACATACACATTGCAACACTGACTGTAGGAGCAAACAGTAGAAACCAGTTAGCTATCCACTAAGAAGGAAATTACTATGCTCTTGCTGTGAAATACCATGTAGTTGTTAAAAGGAATGAGCTATATGGATATGCGGTAACAGGAAGTCTCCACAATGCACAGCTGAAGGACAGGCTGATGCAGTAGCAAAGACAGAGAGCATTCCACCCAGATATACTCTCCCCTTCTTGGCTGCACCATGCATCTCCTCGCCCTCCTCCTCGCAGGTGGGCTGGCTGGGACCACGCTTCTGACAATGGAAGGTCAGAGTGTGCCACTGCAGCCTCACTTATTTAGGAGAAAATCTCTGACCCACTCTTCCCACTCTGTTGTCCTTCCTGCTGGCTGGAACAGCCATGATGTTAAAGATGCCAAGCCACTGTCGGCCTGGGACCTCAAATGACTGCATGGAACGCTGCAGCCCAAAGACTGAGACTACTTCCCCTGGACTACTGCATGAGGTAGAACAGAATGCTTTTCCTTTAAAGCCAAATTTCTAAGACATTTAAATGCTATATTTAAAGTCTTAGAAAAAGACAATCACCCAATAGTGATTACAGAGGTGGGAATGAGGGATGGGAGGGGGGATAAAGGAGACAAACAGGACTGGTGTGAATGTTAATATGTAATTTTTAATTTTGTGAAAAGAAAATATACTCATGTGTTACTTCTATAATGGAAAGCTGATAGCAATGACAGATGGTCCCCGACTTATGACAGTTCAACTAATGTGACTTTATGGTGGTGCAAACAATACTTCAGATTTTGAATTTTTACCCTTTCCTGGGCGAGCAACATGCAATACAATACTCTCTTGTGATACTGGGAAGCAGCAGTGAACCACAGCTCCCAGTCACCCACACAATCATGAGGGTGAACAACCAAGACACTCAGAACCATGATGTACCCAGACAACCATTCTGTTTTATACTTTCAGCACAGGATTCAATAAATTACATGAGATACTCAACACTTTATTATAAAATAAGCCTTGTGTTAGATTTTGCTAATGTAAGTGTTCTGAGCACACTGAAGGTAGGCTAGGGTAAGCCAGGATGCTTGGTAGGTTAGGTGTATTAAATGCACTTTGGATTTAATGATATTTTCAACTTACAATGGGTTTTTCAAGATGTAACCCCATCATAAGTCAAGGAAGATCTGTATAGGACTTTATAAGTACCAATTTCATTTTTCCTCTAAATTTTGCACTGAGCTTATATTTTGATTCTAATTTAATTCCAGGAAATACATCCTTTCACAAAGTAAAAAAAATGATGGCCAAAATAAAAATTGTAATGGAAAAAAAGCATCAAGAAAACATTGTTTCCCTGCTACCCACATCTTCAAAAGGATACAAAACAACTGGCTGGTGCAAGCAGACAACTTTGTCTTGAAGGAGTGTGGTCCTATACATGTTCTTCCCCCAGGCTGCCACATGAGCCTTGACAGTGCACCTCTACTTCAGCATCTCTACAACCCAGGGGCAGCCCACCCCCCAGGCCAGGAGAGCACTAGACTTGGCAGCAATCAGGGTGAAAAACCAAGGGTGGCCCCCCTCTGCCTCCCGAGAGCGGTGAGGTTTGGAGCAGTCCTTCCTCTCTCAGCTGCGGTTTCTTCCCAAGGAAAATCGAGCGACATATAGTTGTACCTGAGCTCTAACTCCTGGGATTCAAGCCTCATTTTTTTTAATGATCTGAGTCAATTTATTACCATCTCATGATGTGCCAGAAAGGAATTTTCATTTTCAAGTCTTATTTCCTTGCTAAGGATCACCCATGCTAACTGCACTGTTTTCAAAATGTCCTTTGCTTTAAAAAAAAAAAGAAAGAAAGAAAGCACTACTAGAACACAAGACAGGGGCTTCCCTGGCTGCTCAGTGGTTAAGAATCCACCTGCCAATGCAGGGTACATGGGTTCGAGCCCTGGTCCAGGAAGATCCCACATGCTGTAGAGCAACTAAGCCCGTGCACCACAACTATTGAGCCTGTGCTCTAGAGCACACAAGCCACAACCACTGAGCCCACATGCCGCAACCGCTTAAGCCAGTGTGCCTACAGCCAGTGCTCCACAACAAAAGATGCTGCAATGAGAAACCCGCACACCACAATGAAGAGTATTCCCGCTCACCACAACTAGAGAAATTCCGTGCACAGCAATGAAAGACCCAATGCAGCTAAAACTAAAAATAAATAAATAATAAAATAAGTCTTAAAAAAAAAGAATTCTACCTTCAATAATTCTCATCTTTACCAGATACACTTAGTCCTATAAAATTATCCACCCCATGAGAAAGTTGCTTTCTGATACATCATATTCTTATTTTGTGAATCCTTCACTTTAAACGTGCTAACAAAACCGTAGCTCTCAGAACTTCAGCAGTACTTCAGGGATCATATCCAACGCCCTTATTTCCTTAAAAAAAAAAAAAAAAAAAAGGTAGGGAGGTCGACCCACCTAGGATCATTTTATGAACAATAAGGGAATTTAACTTTCAGGGAAATCCTAGATCGCTGCTTTGGAATCTTCTAGGAGTGAAACGGGAATAAGAACAGCGGAGAATCACTTTTAAAATAAAACCTGTGAACCCTGTTCATCACACCCTCAAACTGCACAGAATCTGAAGAGTACAAGTTGTTCACCATGATTTTAAAATTAATCCCACACTGAAGCATGTGTGTTTTTCATTTAAGAGATGCCAGAAATTGATACTGAAGGGCTGGGTCAGTGGCGAGGTCTGGCAGCTTTTGTTTTTCTCCCCAGTACTGCAGTAAGGAGCCCAGCCTCTGACCACCACGGGCCTGCACTCAGACCCTGCGGCCCCTCCACGGAGCTGGCACCTGGATCTCTGAGTCTCCTTGGATGCACATCAGGCTCCTTTTTACCACAGCGGGGCGCAGGGAAGAGTAAAAGAGAATACACTGGAAGCTCTTCTCAATGGGTACCATACACAGTCTCAGCAATGCAAGTTACTCTCTCATAGTTAGTAGCTATTAACTCATTATTTTTATTAGTTATCATTAGCAATGATTTTCACCTAAGAGCATACTTTACCTTCCTATTTCTTAAAATCTCTAACCAGATTATAATTATTAATTTAAAAACTAGATTATCAATAAATATGAAGAAGCTGCATTACTACCTATGTTACCATTCCATCAGTTGTTGGTAAATTTGGAGACGCGGGATTTTACCTCAAGTTCCCGTGCCAGAGGTCACTGTTAAGGAATCATAGTTGAAAGTATCCCTAAAAATAAGCAGAAAGTCTTAAAGAGGGGCTTCAGGACAAAACATCACATTAGGGAAAATATCTTAATGACTGGATAACAAGAAAACTTTCAATAAAATTATGAGCTAGAGATAAAGAAGACTAAGAGAAGGAAGCTAACTCCCCACAGGTTCAGTATGATGGTTTTAAATGACCCAGGCAGAAGGGTCTGGAAAATAGCATCTTAGGAAGAGAAATTGGCACCGACCGCCCACCCCCATCCCACCTCTGGCAAGAGCCTTGGAGAGGCTCTTTTGAGCAATTATGGAGTAAAATTACATCAGAATATACATTAATGAGAATACTTTAAATAATGAGAACACTGCTAATTATATCTTCCCTTTTTAACAGGAGGTCAAACACTTTATGGCAGCCCTGAGGCTCTCGGTGTGCCCAGCAGGGAGCCTCCTCTTTCGCACACACTTGTAAAGGCCATGACAGCAGGCTGGATGATATGAGGTGTGAGAAATGAAAACTTTATGTGCAGACAAATTCAGATTTTTTAAATATTTTCACTAGGGGTATAAATAGAAAGAAATTAGACCACTGGGATTTCAGAAAATGAGAATACAGACTGTGATTTTGTTTTAAATCTTAGTACTGAAAATACCCAATACCAAAGGAGTAAATAATCCAGCTAGTCACAAAAAGTAACACTTCAATTTTAATTGCATACTTTTCGTATACCTTCAGCTATTTTGTTCAAGGGAGAAAATTGTATGGATTTAGGTAAAAGAAAGAAGACAAGAAAGAAAAATGTATGAATGTAGGAAACAACATATTTCTTTTTATAAGGCATCCTTGACATACAACTGGGGATACCAAGAGGTTACACAAATCTAGTTTTTATAAATTTAAACTTATTTTAAGTATACTATCATGGATATTTTTTAAAATCTTCCACAGTAATTTACTTATAAAAATATTGATAATGGCTCATGCAGCTCGCTATCAACAAAACAACCCAATCAAAAAATGGGGAGAAGATCTATTAACAAGTAGACATTTCTCCAAAGAAGACACACAGATGGCCAAGAGGCACATGAAAAGATGCTCAACACATCACTAATTATCAGAGAAACGCAAATCAAAACTACACTGAGGTATCACCTCACCAGTTAGAATGGCCACCATCAAAAAAATCTGCAGACAATAAATGCTGGAGAGGGTGTGAATAAAATGGAACCCTCCCACACTCTTGGTGGGAATGTAAATCAATACAGCCACTATGGAGAACAGTATGGAGGTTCCTTAAAAAACTAAAAATAGAGCTACCATATGATCCAACAACCCCATTCCTGGGCATATATATGGAAAAAACCATAATTCAAAAGGATACATGCACCCCAATGTTCACTGCAGCACTATTTACAATAATCAGGACATGGAAGCAACTTAAATGTCTACCAACTGAAGAATGGGTAAAGAAGATGTGGTACATATATACAATGGAATATTACTCAGCCATTAAAAAGGACATATATATGTATGTATATGTATAACTGAATCACTTCTCTGTAAGCCTGAAACTAACACAACATTGTTAATCAACTAGACTCCAATATATAAAAGAAAAAGTAAAAAATAAAAAGTAAAAAAAAAAAAGATGTGATACATATACACCATGGAATATTACTCCCATAAAAAATAACAAAATAATGCCATATGCAGCAACATCGATGGACCTAGACATTGTCATACTGAGTGAAGTAAGTCAGAGAGAGAAAGACAAATATCATACACTATTGCTTACATGTGGAATCTTTAAAAAAAAAAAAAAGTGGTACAAATGAACCTATTTCCAAAACAGAAACTGAGTCACAGATTTAGAAGACAAACTGATGGTTATCAAGGGGGAAGTGGTGGGGTGGGATGACTGGGAAATGGGAATTGACATATATACACTACTATATATAAAAGATATATATATATAAGATAACTAATAAGAACGTACTGTATAGCACAGGGAACTCCATTCAGTGCTCTGTAATGACCTATATGAGAATGGATATATGTATACATATGGCTGATTCACTTTGCTGTACAGTGGAAACTAACACAGTATTGTAAATCACCTATACTGCAGTAAAATATTAAATCAAAAACTATTGATACATTACAGCAAGCATGAAATTTTAGTCAACACTCATATACACATCAGCTAGATTATACCATTAATATTTTATCCACCCATTTATTACTTTATGCATTTCACCATAAACTACAGATATTCCTTCCCTGATACTTAAGCCAGCATTTAACTAAGCGCAATATTTTAGCTTTTACGTAAAATGTACCGGAAGTGATTTTTTTTTTATTATAAGATCTGCTGGGGCTTGACAAATGTACACACCTGTTTTACCTGTTTTGGTAAAATAAGAAACATTACTATCACTCAAGGGGTACCTCATGGCTTCTCCCAGTTGATTTCCACCCCTATCCCCCAGCGACAATCACTCTTGATTTCCTCCCACCACAGATTAGACCTGCCTGTTCTAGAACTTCATAAAACAGAGACATACAGCAGGTACTATTTTCTGGAAGGCTTCCTTTACTGTGCTTAAAATTTCTGAAATTTGTGCAAGTTGACGCATGTATCAGTAGTCCATCTTTTTTACGCCAAGTGGTAGTCAACTGTATGAATATGCTACAGTGTATACTATCCATTCATCTGTTGATGTACTTTTGGGTTGTTTCCAGATTTTTGGCTATTACAAATAAAGCTGCTATGAAAGATAATGTACAAGTCTTTGTGTAGAAACATTTTCATTTGTCTTAAGTAAACAACTAGGAGTAGGACTATTGGGTCAGAAGGAAAGTACATGTTAGCTTTTAGAAAACAAACTGACACGCTGTTTCGTCCAAGAGGTCATACCATTTTACATTCCCACCAGTGATGACATTTGGGAACTGTGAGTTGTTCCAAGACCTTGCTAATATTGGGTGTGATCAATCTTTTCATTTTTAGCTGCTCTGATGTGTATGCAAATCTCATGGTTTTAATTTGTATTGTTTTGAAGACGGAAAATGTTGAGGATCTTTTCATGTGCTTATTTGGCTGCCAGCATTCTCATTTTGTGAAGTGTTGTTCAAATATTTTAATTGGGCTATTTGTCATTTTATTACTAAATTGTACAAGTTCTTTATATGTTATAGATACCAGTTTTTTTTTTAAGCTATGTTTTGAAAATACCATCTCCCGGTGTGACTTGTCTATTCAATGTTTATCAGTATCTTTTGATGAGCAGAATATTTTCACTTGTGTGAAATCTAATTTATCAATTTTTTTCTTTTATGGGTATTACTTTCTCTAACCAGTTTTTGAAACCCTTGACCACTCCCAGCTCATGGGACCACTTTCCTTTATAAACTTTACAATTTTAGCTTTTGTATTAAGCTCTATGATCCATCTCAAACCAATTTTAATGTATGACGTGAGGTAGGGGTCAAGACTCATTTATTTATATTTTCCTATATGAGCTGATATCTAATTATGCCAGCACTGTTTCTTGAAAAGACTTTCTATTCTCCATTGGGCTGCCTTGACATCTGCGTCAAAAATCACATGGTCAATTAAAGGAAGGTCTATTTCTGGGGTATTCTGTTCTCCTGATCCATTCTTTTATTAATTCCAATACCACCCAGCTTTGCTTCTCACAGATTTACAGTAAATTTTAAAAGTCAACTTTGTTCTTGTTCAAGGTTATTTTCTCAATTGTAGAACTTATATCCTTATGTAAATTTTATCATCAGTTCATACATTTCTACTAAAACTCCTGCTGTGATTGATTAAATTTGCACTGAATTCATAAATCAGTTTAAAGCAAACTGGAATCTCAACAATATTGAGTCTTCTCATACATGATCATGGTATCTTTATTTATTGATATCTTCCTTAATCTCTAAATATTTTCTAACTTCTCTTGTGATTTCTTCCTTGACCCATAGATAATTCAGATGTGTGCTGTTTAATTTTGAAATATTTGTGATCTTCCTAGATACATTTTTGTTACTGATTTCTACCTTAATTCTATTGTGTATAGAAAATATACTCTATGTGACTTCACTTTTTTTCACCAGCATACAGTCTCCCTTGGTGAATTTATCATGTGCATCTGAAAAGAACTTGCATTCAACTGGGTGTAGTGTTCTATAAGCATCAGTCAGGCGCAGGTGGTGGATGGTGCACTGAGATTCTCTTTGTCTTTCATGGTTTCTGCTTAGCTGTTCCATCACCTGTTGGAAGAGTGGTGTTACACTCTTCAACTATGATTGTGGACTTCTCTATTTTTCTCTTTAACTGTCAATTTTTGCTTCATGTATTTTGAAGCTCTCTTATTAGATAAACACACATTGTTATGTCTATTCAATGAATTGACCCTTTTACCATTCTGAAATATCCCTCTTTAGCTTTCCTAACTCCTAACATCCAATAAAACAGACTTCAAGACAAAGTCACTCCAGCCTTCTTAACCTTAGTGTCTGCATGGTATGTCTTTTCCTATCCTTTTATTGGGTTGGCTAAAAAAGTTCATTTGGGTTTTTCCAAAACATCTTAGAACATCTTTTAACCTGTCTGTCTTTATAATTAAAGTATTTCTTAAAAAGAACATATATTCAGGTCTTGCTTTTTCTTTAAAATCCATTCTGACTTAGTCCATTATCATTTAATAATGGTCTACCATTTTATTCATTTTTGTTTTTTCCCTTCTATTTTTTTGTTTCATTATTCCTTTTTCTCTCTTTTTCTTTTTTGCTGCCTTCTTTTAGATTATTTGGATACTTTATCTGCTGGCTTTTTAGATATAACTCTTTACCGTGTTTTCAGTGGTACTCTATAAAGATTACAATATGCATGCTTAATTTATACATCTACCAAGTTAGATGTAGAAATGTTGCAATTACATAGGTCAATTTACCACCCCTCCCTGTCCTTTATGCTAGAGTTGTCATATTATGACATCAATATACTCAAGATTGTGCGGGGCCATGTTATTTACACACACACACATTATATACATATATATGAAATTATATATATGAAATTAATATCATATTAATGATATATAATTTTAATATATTTGATGTTTTAATATGATATATCATTTAATATATTTTAATATGATAAAATCATATTAATATCATAAATAAATTATATATATATGAAATTATATGTGATATTAATTTTTTATATATATATGAAATTAAATACAAAAAAGTATTCTAAATTTATTCAGATATTTGCCCTTTCATTCCTTCCCAAAGGTACAACATTCCATCTGCTGTATTTCCCTTCACCCTCTGAAACTCCCTTTGGCATTTCTTTCCAACAGATCTTCACTATTACGAATTGTCTTAGCATTCTTTTATCTGAAAATGTATCTGCCTTCATTGTTGAAGCATATTTTTGCTGGGTACAGAACTCTGGGCTGACACGTTTTTCTTCCCCTTTTGTGCCCTTTAAAAACATTGTTCCACTCTCTTCTGGTCTCTTCTAAAGAGAAATCCATGAACATTCAAATTATTGTTCCTCTGAATGTAAAGTATCATTTTCCTCAGGTTGCTTTCAGTATATTCCCTTTGGCCTTTAGTGGTTTGTCTATGATGTGCATAGGTCTATTTCCATCACATTTATCCTCCTTAGGGTTTGCTGAACTTCTTGAACCTGTCAATTTCAATTTATTATGTCTTTCACCAAATTTGGGGGATCATTTAGCTATTATTTCCTAAAATATTTTTTCCTGCCTGATTCTGTCTTTCTTCTCCAAGTTCAGAGAGCCTGAGGACATGGGAAGATAAAATAAAATTTATTATCACCAATCTTTGAAGGGTTATTGCGAACGAGACAACAGCTAAAAGATATGTCAGTCTAATTTTGAAAGGAAATTGTACCAATCAATGAGAGATGACCTATATCAGATGAAATTCAAAGAAATATGGAAATTCTATTGTTGAGCACCTATTACTACTATTGACACCAGTACAATACAGGAACTATACTGGCATTTTCCTATATACCATTTAATTTAAACCAGATCACAACCCATTCATATAGGTATTATTGCACATATTTTACTGATAATAGTACAGAGGAACCAAAAAAGTTAAGTAAGTGGTCCCACTAGCAAGCTCAAGAACTGGAATTTTAACTTAGGACTCCTATTATAGCCCTTAACCACCACATGTCTCATTAAAAAAAAATTTTTTTTAGAAAATCACTAAGAATTAAACATGTCAGCCAGGCTGATTTCTTTTTGTAATACAATTAGTATATAAGTAGATGTCAGAAGTATAGGTGATATAGTATATTAGGATTTCAGCAGCATCTGTTGGAGGTAATATAGTATCTGGGGCTAAGAATTAAGGCTCTTGAGACAAATCTTTTAAATGCTGCTTCCGTCATTTAACTCTTTATGTGGGTCTGGCCAAGCCATTTAAATAGCAACAGCTCCCTCATCTCTTAAAATGGAAACTATAATGTATATATCTCATAGGGTTTTGGTAAAGATTGAACAGGAAAAATGCACAGTACCTGATGTAGTAAATGTGATATTAATGTTAGCTATTATTATTATTGTTAAAGCATAACATCTCTGTGGACAAAAAATGAAATAAATGTATGTATACATATAGAATTATGTAACAGTGATTAAATACTATAAATAACAAGAAATATTAGCCTCATTCTGTTCAACTTCTATCAATATCTGCTTTTATTTTATAATTTTCCAATTATCTTCTAGGAAAGAAATAGTGTAATGGAATCACTACAGAACTGTTGACTCAGAAATATGCAAAAAAAAAAAGAAATGTTTAATATTCATAATAGGAAAACACTGGAAATAACAGAAATGCATTCATAGGAGATTGCTTAAATAAAGTATGGTCAAACTATTATGCACCCAATGAAAGACGTTTTCAGCAGTCCATTTGATTGAAAGAGAAATGCTTACATATGTGTGTAGGAGGATAAAGACTAGTATGAAATATAGCAAAAGATTAATATGATCTCTTATAGGTGGTGAAGTCATAGATGATTTTCATCTCCTTATTATACATTATTATATTTCTAAGTTTTCTATAATGAAGAATTCTTTTATAGTTGAAAAATATTGAGAAAAATAAATTTGAGTAGTTTTATGCACTGTGACTGGCTTTCTATCAAGGTTTCTGGTCCTTCAAACCCAAACTTCTGATCTCCAATATGGAGATATAAAGAAATGTTTATTACTGAAGATGCTTAGAGAAAAGATGACATGGGGATAAAGAAGGCCATTGGGAGAAATGTAAATTTTCTCTATTTGGATCCACGGCCAGATTTCCTTTTTGTAATGAGATGGGTTTAAAAGGACCCATCCTGGAAGCAAGCACTATCCTGAGATGAGCTCCCTCAAGTTATAACAGCCCCATACATACCCGTGAGCTGAACAAATGGCAGGAATCTGTCACCATCAGGGTGTTCAGACACATCTGAAACAGCACAGACGGTGTTTGGGCAGGAAGGGGCGACTGGCCTTTCAAGCACCTCACAGGTCTAAGAGTTTTGTGATACACTCTTGGTCTGATTTCAGGTTTAGTAGATGCCAAGTCTTTATTCTATCCCAATTGTAACAATACCATGCTGGAAAATGTTGGTCTGTTTCATAGGCAGTTTTCCAGAAGTGAAAGGACCTTAAACACTTGGGAGGAACTTATGCTTTGCATCAAAAAGAAGAGAAAGCAAGGCAAGGGAACAGAAAAGAATGACATCTCAACCAGGAACTGCAGAAGGCATTTTAACTGAGCTTCTACACAAAAACAAAAACCAATTTCTTGTAAGACAAGTTTCACATCCTAGATTCACAGCACTGGTTGGCAACATCCAAGCTGTATTACCTCCACAGATAACACAGAATGTCAAAAAGCAAATTACATTTCATCTTGTTTAAATTTTAAAAAAGGAAGGTGCCATAGCATATTTTCACAAGTAGGATGGAGACTAGAGATTACAAATTTGAAACTCCAGGAAAGCAGGGAGAAAGCCACAATTTGTATAAATCGTCCACCTCAAACTCCCCACCGCTGTTCAAGGAAATGTGACCCATACACCCATTCCAGGGCAAATTCTACACTCTATTAATGAGCCAGGCAAGCTTTAATGAAACTTCAAAATCTAAAATGTTGGCCAAGACCTCATCCGGGACAACTACATACCTGCCAACCTCCTCCTCTGCCACGCCCACCACTCCCTCTCCACCCACCACACCTCCCTGGGCACTCCTAAGGCTTCTGTGCACGGAGGGGCATTCATCACAACTGAGTTCTTTACTCCATGGTATCATCCCCTCAGATTCTGGGTGTTTGAAATGGAAGCAATTCCAGCAAAGATTTTTCCTCTCAAGTATCACTCATCTCTAATGTGAGACATTTGAATAACCGCCTGGATAATCACCCCCAAAGACAAAAGCTGTTTAGTGTAACAAGGGCATGGAACCCACCCAGGTTTCTCTGGGTTCCCACTGCCTTAAATCCTTTTGGAAAGAGGCAGGGTATAAAAAGATCAACCAGTTGGCCTGCCATTAAGATATAACTCTCCCCAGTCAGCTGGGCCTGAGTGTTCGTTGTAAAAACTTTGGCCAGTGGTCTTGACATCCATGCCCTGAGGAACCTAGGCTCTGATAAGGCTCCCCAGCCCTGTTTGCACAGCAGGGTATTTCATCTGAAAGGGGCTTTACTGCTTTAAAAAGAAAATTAAGCCATGGATCTAGTACAACCCTCTCATTTTACAGAGGCCCAGAGAGGTTGAGTGCTTCACCCAACATCACACAGCTGGCATGTCAAAATGACACAGATAAAGTTATAGCCTAAGTATCCAGGGTTGTTGACACTGCCACCCCACTATTTCATTTTTAAGTAAATTCTATATACTCATATTATCCAATTTTAAATTGTGAAAACTACATCGGCATCCAGGTGACCTCTGGAAAAAGAGGTAGGTGCAGACCTCACCATAATTCCTTCCCCTTCTCTTGTCTCTTCTACCCTTCCCACATCAAGGAAATACTTCCCTGCCAGGCAATGACTTCATCACTTTCCCTCTCACTAATTTGAATACTCTTGTGGGAGAGCCAAACAAAAAATGAAAATGATGAATGACTCCTTGTGCAATGCAGAAAAAATGTGGTGTTTGGGATCTCAACGTGATGGAATACCCCTCATGCAGAAAGAGAACATGCTTCTATCCAAAACGAAAAAGCAGAAACAAGGGTATTTCAGAGCTCCAAGTGTGTCTGGCCAAATGGTAAGTGTGCAAAAGACTTTAAAGGGGCAGATGAAAGCAAATCAACCCGCACCTCCAAAACAGGTAAGTGTTTTGTTTAAAAGAAAAACAGAAGTTTTCCTAAGTAAATCACAAAGTAAAGTCAAGGGAAAAATGGCAATGGGGAGAAGGATGCTGAAAAGGAGCGAAGAAACATATCTGCTGATTATCTAACACATTTACAGATTTTTTACCAAGATACATTTTTTAACCCAGAGCTCAGCCTCCATCTTCTCACCACATGTATACAGGTGAACACTCATACTTGAATTACCATGAACACTAAATTCTAATCATATTTTAAAATTATTTCCACATATAAATTAATGCTAATTCCTAAACTGAGTGTTTGGGTTTTTCTGCTTTTACAAATGTTTATTTTTTAATTGATAAATATTTGAGAATTTTACTGTGTAAAATTTTACTGTGTAAAATTAAGATGTACATGTTAATTTGACACATTTATATATTGTAGCATTGTTGCCACTGTAGCAATAATTAGCACCTATATCACGTTACCTAAGTATCTTTTCAGGGGATGGAATAATTAGGTTCTGGTCTCTTGCAAGTTTGATGATTATAATACAATATTATTGTCTACATCCAGTACACTGTGCATTGGATCTCTACTCAGTGCAAGTCTGTATCCTTAAGAAACATTTATACCCCTACCCTCCATTGGTAACCACCACATTACTCTCTCTTTTTATGAGTTTGGCTTTTTTAGATTCCACATATAAGTGATATCGTACAGTACTTGTCTTCCTCTGTCTGACTGACCTCACTTAGCATAATGTGCTCAAAGCCTAGCCCTACTGTCATATAACCAAGTTTTTAAAATGCTGTTTTCTTGTCATACATTTCTTGCTGCATTAGAACCTTAGAACATACTCTCCATCATCATTTTTGCTATTTCCAAACAGGTGGCCATCAGCAGTCTCCACATGGGAAAAGTGCCCATCTTGGCCGGTAGGCAAAGGGGAGATTCAGCCAGCACTTGCTGACCAGCCACTCCATGTCAGAAGCTGCTCCACAGGTTTTACACTTCACTATTCCCTTTGACCCCTGTGACATGAGTGGCACATCTGAATAGGCATCACTACAGTTTACCCATTTTAAGATGAGAAGTCATGAAATTCACCCCAGGCCGGTAGCCAAGGCTTGTGCTCCTGTCAGTATCCCATGCTGGCCCGTCAAGTGTAAGGAAGATTTCTAATATGCTAACTCTGGGTACCCCAATGTCATTTAAATGGCCCTGTTGCTAAGAAATAACTCCTCTGCACTCTACAACTACAGCAGAAACATCCCACCCATAGGAAGACTCAACTCGCTTCTAAACTACAGTCAACACTCTCAGTTTTCTCCCTAACATAAATCTGTTCTGAGAAAAAAGAAAATAACCTGTCACCATCTTTACTGATTGCCTTTTCTAGCCCCAAACCTTGCTTTACCTTGCATTAAGTCTTGTGGTCTTTTATTACTTGTTTAAAAATAATGACGATATTTATACTATATCAAATATAGTATAAAATTAAGCACTTCTGCAGAGTAACAGATCTTTAAGGAAATTGAAGGGAATGTAACAATATCAAACCCACGCATTCTGACTGACTCAAAAGGTTTGGGGGTCTCGAGGAAGATGAACGCACAGGCACACCCATGGGACTGATAATACGTTCAAACTGTTGAAGCTTTGGCTCTTTTGAACTGGCTCTTGTTACCTATGAAAATGATAAAGGATTAAGATTTAAATAAAGAGAAAGTTTGATTAAAAAAAAACTGGCTGCACATATTTTAAGGGAAACACGAAAAGAAACAATCAACTATCTTTTCTCTCATCTTTCAAGAAAAGCTGGACTCAAAACATTTTTTGCAAAACAATAACCAGTGATAAGCCACTGTGCTCCTAGTATGATGACAAAAAATTGTCAAAATCTTCAACAAAAACTCCAACCCAAGAAAATGCACGTCATGATCTTGAGCCAAGTTGACAATGGTTTGTTTCATGGACGCTCCCAGCAATGCCACTGGAAGAAGGCACTGGTCAAAAAAGGTCAAAAAGGAAAAAGCATCATATATAAAACAGTTTAATAAATACAAGCTATGCACTAAGAGCTCTGCAGGAGTATTGTCAATACATCCTCACCCGACCCTGGAGTGGAATGCAAGCTCTTGGAGGGAAGGCCCCACATCTGCTATATCCCCACTGGGTCCTGGAGCCCACTGCAGAGTTCTGCACACAGCTGGTGCTGAAGAAAAATTAGCTGAAATTAGCTGAACTTGGAGAGGAGAGAAGAGAGGAGAGAAAAGAGAAAAGAAAAGAAAAGAAAAGAAAAGAAAAGGAAAGGAAAGGAAAGGAAAGGAAAGGAAAGGAAAGGAAAGGAAAGAAAAGAAAAAGGAAAAGTAGCTGAGACTACTTACCAGCTACTTCCTACAGATAAGGAAATGGAAGCTTGAAAGGTTACTGATTTGCCCAAGGTTATTCATGCAGTAAAAGGTGAAACTGGGATTCCAACCCAGGGCAGCCATACTCCATCCTAAACTCTAAGCCCCTAGGTCACACCAAGATATTTGATCCTCAGTCATGTGAAATGAGTGAACGTGGGGAACTACGCAGTTTCTGCAAATACTTCCCACAATGGAAACTCTACCAGAGGATCTAGTTTTTACCCAGAAGTCTGGTATACCCTCAGAAGATTAAGAGGGTCACCCACCATTGAGAACATGCACGAGACTATGCTGTGAGTTTGGAGGAGGGCTCCAGGGGAAGGGCTTGCACTGTGTTCCAAGCACAGGAGAACCAGCACAATGGCTGAGCGGCCTGTCACTGCCCATGAAGTGTTTCTCATCAATTGCACAGCATCAGCTTGATGGTCACTTTCAGTCTCTCTCATCTGTACGGTAAAACTTGGGACTTCTCAGGTTGTTAAACGTCATTCAACGTTGAGCGAGAGATAGAAAGGTCCAATTCTAATGAAAATTCTACCTAAATAGAACACACCGTAACCATCACAAAATGGCAAGCATCATAATAAGTTAGTCCTACTTTAAACAACAACAACAACAAAATGTTGTAAAGTGTAAAAATGAACATCCTAGAACACTTAAAAATTAATATGGAGACATTTCTGGAAAATAATAGGCCATTTTATAATTCAATTCCAGGAGCTTGGCATGTTAAAGGTTAACTTATTCAGGTGTTGAATTGAGACTGCCCCCCCCCCCCAAAAAAAAAGAATTTAATAGAGAACTGGACAGAATAACTCTTCAGTCATGACCACCAGAGTGACAAGGCTGGAGTTATACTCTAAACCTTAATTTAGAAATAAACATTAAAATGAAGGTTTCTTTAAAATTCTCCAATAATTTTCACTTTAAAAGTACCAAATTGGCCCATAAAAAAGCTCACACTAATTATTCCAAAGCAATCAACTTCTTAAAAACCCTTTATCTCACAACTAGGCTAACATCCCATTAATTTGGGACGCTTACCAACGTATTTATTCTTTGCTCATTACCTATGTGCACATTAAGAGTGCACCAATAACACAATACAGGCATTAATATGTAAAACATCAACAAAAGCCATCTGGAAAACTAATGAATAATCAAGGGATTTCAAATTAAACTACAGAATTTTCCCTTAGAATCTTTAGGACAACACTGTCAAGTTCAATCTATTCATTTCGCCTCCAGAATCAATTTTTCAAACTTTATGACAGGTCTAATCGCTTCCACCTGTGTCTCTAGCTTGACTCTTGACTGGCATGCTACCAGCCAGGGTGGAAATGTAGACAAAGACCCCTATTAGGATCCGGCTGTTTCTCTACTGTGAGGTCACTCAGCCATTAAATTAGTTCCAGCCCAATTTCTGTCCTCTCAGGCCTCACCTTCTGGGGAGGAGGGTGCTCAGTAGAGCGAGTTAGGAGAGCAGAAGCAGAAGGGAAGAAAGGCGGGAAGAGATGTTTGGGACTGACTAGACACGTATGCATAGAGGTGAAAACCTGGGACTGGCCCCAAACTGTGAAACAAAAATACTGTCTTTTTTAAATGATGCTGGCTATTCTCCCCTGAGCAATTTCTTCCAAATATTTTCTTAACGATTTTTATGGGATTGCTTTCCTTTTCTTCCCCTTTGCTTGTAGAAAGTCAATGGTCTCCCATACAAGGTTTCTTGAACCAACATGATGCTAGTTCACAAAACTATTTCACCCTCTAAAGGCCCTGGAGGTTACTGAGAGCTAGACAGGCTGGCTGGATATAAAATTCTGACTCCAGGATGACTCAAAGGAACTGCGGTGCATCTAGTGCCCAGATCTCACAGTTGAGGACAGCAAGGCCCAGGGGGTAAGACTGTCAAGGTTACAGAGCTAGTTGGTCTTCAGTTCCAGCATTTCGCTATCAGACTGTGAGCTTTAGGCATCAGGAATAATGCCTGACACAGTACCTGCTCCAGTCTGCTTCTCTCCCAGCATCATGTTATCTCCCAGCTGGGCCCACTTCTCTCTTTCTGCCCTAACTCTCAGGCTCAGACCAAGAAGTGGGCACAGATCTGCATGAACTGAGTGTGCACTGAGATCTGCTTCCAACGCACTGTGACGCAAGGATAGAACACTCCCCATCATTCTCTCTCCAGTGCTGAATACAGTGCCTGGCATGCAGCAGGCACTCCATAAATGCTTATCTCAGGCATGATGAAGACAAATTTAAGCCAGAAAAACCAAAGGACTTAAACAATGGTTAAGATAAACTTAATAAAGAAATCTAAATTACTCTTTACAAATTAAAAAATAGCCCATCCGTGGCCTGTTTCCTAAGAATGTTCAAGAATGCAAAGGGAATTTGTATAAACAAGTTTGTGTTCATCTGGCTGACCACACACTGTGACCTCACACATAAGTCATTTCAATATCAGACAGAGGCTTGGTACAAGTCATCAAAAAAGATACTACCCCTCAAATAAAAGACGATTCCACAATTATCACAATGACTCAGTTACCCTCAACCCTGTGCTCCAAGGTCCAGCTTTCCCCTTCCCACCTTCCCCACAGCTGAGGGTCAGTCATAGATTATCGAGAGATTCAACAAAACGTGCAGCGCTCCTAACCAAACCAGGGCAGAGTGAGCACCTGAAGGTGCTTGTTCAGCAGTGACGACGGATGAGCAGTGATCACCCACACCCCCTCGTCTGGACGCCACCACCACCACCACCTCATGTTTTCAAACGGCTTCCTGGGCCTGTAGCCACAGGACTGACCATGGAACACAGTAAAGTTCACTGGTCCAGACACAGTACTAAACCCATACCCCTGGGACTCTACCCAACCAGCTGAGCTAACTGGTCACAGGGAAACCTACCAGGAAATAGTTGGCCGGGGGGGGGGGGTAGAAAGGAAGTCAAAATCAACATTTAATCCAAAAGGTGTTACCCTGACAATACAGTAGGAAATGAATTTCACGGTCAGACATCTGTATCAGAAAAAAGGACTGGGGTGGGGGATACAGGGTGAACTTACCTCTTCCAACCAGACTTGGCTGGGTGCTGCAGCCAAGTCAGACTATCGGGGAAGCATCACTCACTCACACGGTTTTTGCTTTTTTTTATTGGAGGAGCAGTCCACAGTACCTTGACATCATCAGCAAGCAACTCCCATACTTGCCTCTGCTCCTCCTCCTCCTCCCCAAATCTCCTCCTCCTCTATAGAGCTCTAACATTCACAGGGTGGGGCAGGAGGTGATGGTGGTTTATGGCTTCAGGACCAGCCTGCTCCCCATCCAGAGATCAAATAAAAGCTTTCAATGCCACCTCAGTGCCACAGTAGTTTAAGCTGGGTTTGTGGTCAAAGAAGAAAATATATCCTCCAATAATCTGTCAAAAGAAAAAATTTCCAAATCCTCCTGGATTTATAATAATACAAGAAAAATACCTCTAATGACACTGAATAAACACTGAAATAAAACCAGTATTACCTGTCAAATAATTGTTTCCACCTATGACTTTAAATTTTGCAAGCACTGGGGCCATCGTAATGTATATACCACCTAAGGGCCTCCTGCTATTTTTTTAGCAGTCCAATAAACAGAAAGTACATGCCTATTTCAAAGACTTCTAACTGTCCTCTAATAACTACCCTCCTCTCCTCCTTGGTAATAGAAGCCTAATTTTCAGTGGATTCATAGGTGCTGAGTATGAAGGCCACATTTATTTCCTAGACGCCTTTGCAGGTAAATATGGTCACGTGACTAGGTTCTAGCCCTGTGATAGCAACAAAAATATGAGGAACTTCTGCAGAGTCCACAAAGAATGTAGGCACACCCTACTTTACCCTCTCCTTCTGCTTACCAGCTAAAAACAGAGAGAAGATAAATGCTTGGGTTGCCTCTTGGACCACTTGTTGAGGGTGACAGAGCAACTCAACTGGGTCCTTGACACCGTCTGAGCCACACACTGGCCCTAGGCTGTCCATCTCAGTCCACCTCATTTACAGGAAGTAAACTTCAATCCTATTTAAGCCATTTTCATTTGAGGGCCACTGTCTCACACAGCGAACCGAACTCCAACTGACCTAGAAACTGGTACCTGAATGGGGTGTGCTAGGGCTTAGATCTTGTGCATGTCACAAGAAACAGGCCTAAAAACGCAGGCGGGATCTGGGCGGGGGCAGTTGGCAGGGACATGGGTCTACAGGTTCACCTCTACTGAACACTGCCATGCAGCAGCATTCAACCTAGGCCTGGCTTTCGGCAGCTGGGGAGGCAGACCATGGGTCTGTTAGAAGCCATATCATTATAGGGAAAAACTCTGAAAACTCAAAATGTCAGCGTTTACCAGAAACAGGAACAATTCCACATACAGTAAATTCTGCTACCTAGCATTCTACACACTGGTGAGATTAGTCGATACATATAAAGTATATAAATACAGTGTATGGAAGATAAAATCTTTCACTACATCTTAGCTACTACTATTCTTGTCATAACCACAACAATCGACTGTGTTTCCATAAGGGTGGCTCGTTTATAGGATCAAATTTTATATTAGCTGTAGAAATGTCTTCGGAAACAATAACCCATATGTTTCATTATCAATCTCATGGTCCCTTCGCGGACAATTTTTGGCGATTTTGACACCAAGGTGACCTCTTGAAGTTCCTGCTCCTAAAAAAGGACAGCCCCCCAGGAACCTCTCACCAGGCTCGCTGACTCACTGCAGGCTGAGGTGAGTAACTTTCTCTCTTAGTGTTAGGAAGGAACCCACAAGTGTGGTGCAAGAGGACATCTATGATAATCATGGTGAACAGTGACTGCTTATTCAGTATCTGCTCTGTGCCAAGCAGAGATTCATCATTAATCATCAAAGCCATTTTACCATCTATACTCTGCAGAGACCAGGCAAGAAAAGAAGCAAAGAAGGTTCCTAAATGCTCTTGGAAAAGCTGAAATGTCTTTCTCTTTTGTAAAAATAACTTCTAACCGTAGAGAAGGTTCCGACTCCACTACCATCAAGCTCAGCAGCACACTTTTACAGAGTTGCTTAAGAGGGAATTTTTATTTTTTAAAAAAAGTTCAATACCCATAATGAACTTACAGATAATCAAGGGAAATAAAGCAGCGTATTGACTGGGCATTTATCTTCCATCCTAAGACACTGGCTCACCAGGGTATCAGGAAACCCAACCATCTGGTTACACAGGAGCCTCGGTCTGCCCACCCTAGCAAGGCACTCACAGCCCTCCTGCTAATACACTGCCCGACTCGGTAACCATAATCTCAATGTTTCAAGATTGCCCCCACACAACATATTCTTCACTGTTGTCCACAAAAACAACAGAAATGGTCTGGAAGTGCAAATGTTTTTCTATCTGAATTTCACCTCCCCAAATCTTCTGTTAAATCTTGTATCTGATTTTTTATTTGGAAAATATGATTTCCATAACACAATTCACTGGAGTAACACAGAGATTATTACAGAGTTTGTACAAGCAAGTAATAATTGCTGCATACAAATACAGGCTTTTTCTTGTCTACAGGGATCTGAGGGATTGGCAGGGGGAGGGAAGTGGAGGCAGAAGAGGATGAGAACACTGAAAACAAACAAAAAAACCAAAAAAGTACCTATGACAAAACAACTCGGGAAGCAAGTGTTGCTGGTTACCATTGCTCACACCCCCTTCGCGCTGCGCCCCTCACGCTGCTGATTCCCCCGTACTGATGACTGGGCATGAGAGTCAGGAAACCCTAAGATTATCTCATCACCTCATATCAACATACATACTAGCAAATTCCAGAAATTTACCATTAAGAAGAAATGCCAAAATACTTCAATTCATCCCATATGCTGGGTTACGTGTCTAATCGTGCAGCCCCACAGGTGAAAGTGCCTGGAAACTGTGAATCCAGGTTTGTTTGTTTTTGTTTTTGTTTGCTGTGGGGCGCACCTACCCTTACATTCCTTAAATTTTAGTCCTGTGTTGAAGGAAGATGCTTTTCTTATTTACTCCCTCTATAACCCTACTTTTTAAACTATCTCAACATCAGAGTATTAATTAATACTGACTAATGGGGCTTAAAAATCCCTTTCACCTGTTTTCCATTTTTAAACCTTTAATCAAAGTCCACAAATAAAAAGGAAAACTTGGAATAAGAGTAAAATTTCGAACATCCAAATGGGATTACAGAGTGCTTTAAAACTGCATTGGATAAGAACATACCAAAACAGGTTTTCAAGGCACTAGGCTCCAATTTATTTCAACTTAACACAACTTACATGTCTTCAAATTTGCTATCCTAATGCCCCTGCAAAACATCCTAAACTGGTTATAATACCTTAACACTGGTTATAGCAACATAAATGTAAAAAGCAGTAACATGAACAATTGTGCCACCTCTTACACATCTTTTTTCTTACCTTTCTTTTTCCCAAGGACACTCTGAAAGGCCAGATTAAAGGAAGAGTCACAAGGCACAAAACTCCCCATTCTTTAAAACACAGATCTCTGACCAAAGAATTTTAATCTTCCTATATGTTAACGCCTCTAGGACGGGTACTCTCACCCTGCCAGCGCTTTATTATGATGAGTTATTGTTCTAAATCTCTATCCCTCTCATCCAGCACTGGTTAAAGAGAACAATCAACACAACTGGATTCCTCCAAGCAGGTACAGAAGCCAGCCTGGCCAGAACTTACCCGTCCAGAATATTCATTGTGGTGGGTGTCACTTCAGCAAACAGAATTATTTTTCCAAGTTTCTTTGTCTGCAAATTTTGTAGGTAGATCTCGAAGTTAAAATGTTCTGATGAGAAGGCCTCCATGTCGGTCACCACAGGTACGGCAGATGGGGTGATTTCCATTTCAGGTGCGTAGGATGAAACGAATTTCAGGGAGAGCTTGTTAGATTTTATTACTCCTTCAGGATCCACATGCTTCCCCAGCCACTGCATAAGAGGATCCCGGATTTCCTGTGTCATAAAGAAAGAAATGGAAAGGTCGTAATTTGGCATTATGTTAGATGACGGTGGCTTTTCCTTAAAATGCCATTTTGGTAATATAAGAACTTCCTAATTTGTGACCAATAAAAGCTAGATTAACATATTCTGAACATATAAACTATTATACAATAGACAATAAGTACAGTAAGTATACTTATATTATAAAAATAAATGATTCAGAAACCAAGATCCAGGAAAATAACTACATTTCTATCCTACACTATATCCTAAATTTTCAAAAGTCCTCTCCAGTTCTAGAGTTCTTTAATGATTCTCTAGTTCTGTATGAATTTGACAAAAAATTTATAACTTTATACTTCCACCCTCAAGGAAATTCATTATCTCATCTGGGGAAATAAAAACCTAGGTGAAAAGTCACAGAAGACAAAGTACTAAGATACTAGAGCATTTGCTCTCAGTCTCTAAAGGACCTCCTCATGTAAACAAGTTGATCACCACCAGCCACTGACGGGTCACCAACAGTGAAAGTAACGGGGTACCCAAAGATGCTTTCTCTTTGCCCCAAATACAGGTCCAAGGAGGGGAGGGCAGAACTACGGGAGATATTACCTAACCTAGTACAGAGCTCTCTATCCTACCTCCCAAGAGGCTGTAACTTCCTCTTGGACGCTGGAAGACCCAGGGGCCTCCCCCTGGGGTGGAGCATCAGGGACTTGGGGGAGTCAGCATCCTGAGAGGCCAGCACAAAACATATTAAAATCTGTCAGTCACAGTAAATGCTGATCCGGACTCCTGGGCCATCTCTGTGCAAATGCCAGGGACTTCCGAAGAGGAGATGAGTCCTTCTGTTAACATCAGGGGTCTGCGACTTCCCTAGTGGCACAGTGGTTAAGAATCCACCTGCCAGTGCAGGGGACCTGGGTTTGACCCCTGGTGCAGGAAAATCCCACATGCCGTGGAGCAATCAAGCCCACAGCCACAACTACTGGGCCTGCATGCTATAACTACTGAAGCCCAAGCTCCGCAACAAGAGAAGCCACTGAAATGAGAAGCCCATGCACCGCAACGAAGAGTAGCTCCCAGTAAAGCCTGCAACAAAGACCCAACACAGCAAGCAAGCAAGCAAGCAAGCAGAGTTGCTTTTCCATCGGGATGGGCAGGACTCACACGCGCTCTGGGGACACCAGCCCAACTTCCCTACAGGATCACACGCAGCCCTCCCTAGCCCCTTGCTGGCCACACAGCCATCCAGGACAGCCCTGGGAACTGATCTACACTGCCCCCACCCTGCTCCAAAGCCACCCACAGGTGGGAGTCCTGGTGCTGGGCGCTGGTGATATCATCTTCTGATTCCTTCTATTTTCTCTATAAACAGGAAAGAGCCTCAGCTAAGAGTGAAAAGGAGGAAGGAGGTGTTGGAGTTTTGAGAAGGGAGAGTGGGAAAACAAAGGAACGTGCAACTGGAAGCATTCCCGAGGTTCGGGTAAGGTTAGTGATTCTGAATTCAGAGTGAGCAGTCGGCATGATTTTCTGGTTTTGTGCAGCCAGGCTCAGCTACATGCTATGTGGGAGCACAGGGGTGATCCTGCACCACAAAAGTTGGAAGAGGTCAAGCTGAAGTGAGCCACCAGGAGTTACAGCAGGAACTTCCCATCTTTGCACAAAGAATTAAGAAAAATTCTAAATGGGATATTTCCTGTTCACCATTAATTCTTTAATACATACTCTACTGGAGGAAGAAGAGAAAATGAATAAATTACAAAAGCACCCCCCCATTATGTACTGAATGTGTGCATCCCCCCAAAATTCATGTTGAAATCCTAATTAATCCCCAAGGTGATGGTATTTGGAGGTGGGACCTTGGGTGATTATGTCATGAGGGCAAAGCCCTCACGAATGGGACAGCACCTTTTTAAAAGCAGTCCCAGAAAGATCCCTCATCCTCTCCGCCAAGTGAGGACAGAGCAAAAAGATGTCTGTCTGTAACCTGGGAGAGGGCCCTCACCAAAACAACCATGCTGGCATGCTGACCTCAGAATTCCAGACGCCGGAAGTGTGAGAAATAAATGTCTGTTGTTTGTAAGTAGCCCGTTCTACGCTACTCTGTTTTAGCAGCCTATATTGACTAAGACACCCCCAAACCTCAAACCTGGCCATTAGTTATCACCAACTCTGCTCTTTAAACTTTAGTCAACGCCCTTAAAGCATAAAGTGAACAAGTATGAATTTCCTTCATCACATTCCCCAGAACATCTGGATGTCACAAGGGCACTGCACAGGCTAGAGATACATCAGCAAATAGGTTAAATCACAAAAATAGAGAGGCAAAATAATCTGAATAATAAACACTTCTTAACTAACTTCAGTTTTCATTAACTCAAGCAGAGACTTAAACAGTTATTCAGCAGGTGTAGGCAATATGAATCCCCATTCAAAGTCAATAAAAATCAAGATGAAACCAAGAAGAAATAGCTAGCACCTAGTGGAACTTTCAGAACAGGAATAAGGCAGGGAATCTCCTCCAGAGCGAATCATATGACTGGGCATCTATACATCATTCATCTAATAAATAGTTTGTTTTTGAAAGCAACACTTAGAGATGCACAAATATGCAAAATAAATTAAAATTGATGTAAGCAAGGTGCATGAGGGTTTGTTTGTTCTTTCCCTGACTCTTCTTTCATATAATGTTTCAGGACTTAATCAGAGCCAAGTAAGTTACTCAGAAAAAAGAGAATCTAAAATGAGGTGTGGAAACTCCTGAGAAATATAACTGTATCCCAACTATAATTCTCCTAAATATTTATATAGTCAAATGCAACTTTAAGCCATGAAGTAAAACGGAATACAGATGGGTAGTATTTAGGGTCCCCCAATTCCCACTAGCCCTGGACAGGAGAATAAAATTCTAGTCACAAGAATTATGAAAATTACAATCTGTTTGATGCAAATTTGCCTGATATGTCCTCTCAAATGGACTTGTTACAGTGATGACTTAAGAGCTGCAGAAGCAGCTGCTAACATATAAGGAAAAGAAATTAATTCATGATTCTTGGTTTAACTCTAGCAATGACCACGAAGGCAGTGTAGAAACGCTACTGAAGGAAAAAGTGTGGGTCATATATATCAATGCAAATGGGCTGACATAAGTATTAATATTACCAACCCTCTACCCCCAAATCTACCTAACTCTTTAAACACAACTACCAGAGCATGCAAAAATGTCACTGCTTTAGGGAAGATCTTTCTGACCCACAGCCTGTCCCAGTCTAGGTTAGGACTTTCTTTCATAAACTTAGTGACTTTACATCACTTTCAAATTGTAATTCCATAGTATGTATAACCATTTACTCAATGTCCGACTGTCTTGCTAGAATGTAAGACAGCTATTGCATGTTTCTGTTTGGCTCCCAAGTCTGGCAAATGCTGCAGGATTAATAAGCATTCATCATACAAGTGCATGTTAAACTCCTTACCAAAAAAATCTCACAAGTAAGAGACATAAATAGGTATACCAAGAGAGAGATCCCAGAAGAGGCAACGCTAAGAGATGGCCTTGAAATGGATACATAAGCATCAAAAGAAATATGAAGCTGTTAAACTCAAATCAGTCCTGATAAAACAACTGCTATCAAATTCCACTCCAATGAAATTCATTAAAACCTTCCAATTAATGCTATTTTTTTAACATTTGAACTTCAAGAATTTAGTATTTACCTTTCTCTAAGATTTCAGGCTAATTAAGTACAATTTAGGTGGAACCAAAAACAACGTTTTATAGTCACATAAATGCTGGCCCCTTTGAATCAGCCACAGCACTAGGGAAACACTAGCTATTCTCAAGGAAGGTGAATGTGCCTTTGTTTCTTATTGGGACATTATTGCACACAACATGAATACCCCAAGGAATCCACCAAAAAAAGTACTAGAACTAGTAAGTGAGCTTTTAGCAAGGTTGCAAAATACAAGGCCAATATACAAAAACTGGGTTTATTTCAAGCCATGAATATCTGGAGTCTGAATTTTTTTTAAAATACCATTTTCAATGGTATCAATACATCTTAAACATTTAGGAATAAATTAAGGAAAATATGTGCCAGATCTGTACACTGAAAACTCAAAACACTACTGAATTGAAAATTAAAGAAGTCCTAAATAACTGATGAGATATACCATGTTCATGGATCAGAACACTCAATATTATTAAGAAGTCAATTCTCCAAATTGATCTATGGATTACATGCAATCCCAGTCAAAATCCTAGCAAGCTTTCTTTTGTAGAAACTGAAAAGCTACTTCTAAAAATTATACAGAAGTAGAATAGGCCTAGAATGACCAAAACAATTTTGGGAAGAAAAAAAGTTGGAAGACTTACATTACCTGAGTTCAAGACTTATTATAAAGCTGCAGTAATCAAGACAGCATGGTATTGGCTTACAGACAGACATATATTACTGAAAACAGAATAGAGTCCAGGACTTCCTAGGTGGTGCAGTGGGTAAGAATCCACCTGCCAATGCAGGGGACATGGGTTCGAGCCCTGCTCCAGGAAGATGCCACATGCCGTGGAGCAACTAAGCCCACATGCCACAACTATTGAGCCCATGTGCCGCAACTACTGAAGTTCACGTGCCTGGAGCCTGTGCTCTGCAACAAGAGAGGCCACCGCAATGAGAAGGCCGCGCACCACAAGGCAGAGTAGCCTCTACTCGCCACAACTAGAGAAAGCCCGTGTGCAGCAACGAAGACCCAACACAGCCAATAAAATTAATTAATTAATTAATTTTAAAAAAAAGAATAGAGTCCAGAAATAGGGCCACACATATAGGTTCAACTGATTTTCAACAAGGTAATTCACCTGAAAAAGAATCATATTTTCAATACACGGTGCTGAAACAATGGGACATCCATATGCCAAAAAACAAAAACAAAAACGCCACAAAAACCCTTGACCCATACTTCTACCAATATACTAAAATTAACTTGAGATGAATCATAAATCTAAATGTAAAACTATAGAGCTTCTAAAATAATATACAGAAGAAAAACTTTCTGATCTTAGGATAGGTAAATCTTTTCTCAGAAAAAAGAAGCATGAACCATCAAAGAAAAAAATGATAAACTGGACTTCACAAAAATTAAGAACTCTAGTAACTGTTGCTCTTCAAAGGTTAATGTTAAGAAAAATGAAAAGACATGGGACTTCCTAGGTGGCACAGTGGTAAAGAATCTGCCTGCCAATGCAGGGGACACAGGTTCGAGCCCTGCCCTGGGAAGATTCCACATGCCACAGAGCAACTAAGCCCGTGAGCCACAACTATTGAGCCTGTGCTCTAGAGCCTGTGAGCCACAACTACTGAGCCCATGTGCCACAACTACTGAAGCCCACATGCCTAGGGCCCATGCTCCACAACAAGAGAAGCCACTACAATGAGGAGCCTGCACACCACAATGAAGAGTAGCCCCCGCTCGCAGCAACTAGAGAAAGCCCGTGTGCAGCAACAAAGACCCAGCACAGCCAATAAATAAATAAATTTATAAAAAAAAAAAAAAGAAAAATGAAAAGACAAATTGAGAGACTATTCTTAATACACATATCTGACGAAGGTCTTGTATCGACAGTGACAAAAAAAAACTCCTAAAGCATAATTATAAGAAAACAATTCAACTTAGAACATCAGTAAAAAGATATGAACAGACATTACCCAAAAGAAAACATCAGATAGCCAGTAAGCACATGGAAAGTGCTGCGCATCATTTGTCACCAAGGAAATACAAATGAAAACTGCAATGAGATACCACTATACACCCATTAGAATGGTTAAATTTTTTAATCCTGACAATATCTAGTGTTGACAAAGATGTGAAGTAACTCGAGCTCTCACACATTACTGGTGAGAACATAAAATGGTACAACAATTTTGGGAAACATTTGCCAGTTTCTTATCAAATTAAACATACACTTGCCATATGACCCAGAAATTCTCTTCCTACGAATCTAACCAAGACAAATGAAAACACACAGCCACACAAAGACTTAAACACAAATAGTCACAGAAACTTTACTCATAACATCCAAAAAATGCAAACAACCCAATGTCCACTAACAGGAGAATAGATAAATAAGTTACAGCATATCTATACAATGGAATACCACTCAGTAATAAAAAAAAAGGAATGAACTACTCATATGTGCAACAAAATGAATCAATCTCAAAAACATAAGGCTAATTAATTATTTTTAATCTTTAAATAAATAAAAATTTAAAAAATTAAATTATTATTGTTGTTGTTAGGCCAAATCCTTGATGAAGTCAAACCCCCCCCCCCAAAAAAAAAAAAAAAAAATCAACCCTTCAGCAACCTTTGACCTACACACTAAAAAGCATTAAGGGACTTCCCTGGTGCCACAGCAGTTAAGAATTCACCTGTCAGAATGGCCATCATCAAAAAATCTAAAAACAACAAATGTTGGAGAGGGTGTGGAGAAAAGGGAACTCTCCTGCACTGTTGGTGGGAATGTAAGTTGGTACAGCCACTATGGAAAACAGTTTGGAGGTTCCTTAAAAAAACTAAAAATAGAACTACCATATGACCCAGTAATCCCACTACTGGGCATATACCCAGAGAAAACCATAATCCAAAAAGAAACATGTGGCATAATGTTCATTGCAGCACTATTTACAATAGCAGGACATGGAAGCAACCTAAATGCCCATCAACAGATGAATGGATAAAGAAGATGTGGCACATATATACAATGGAATATTACTCAGCCATAAAAAGGAATGAAATGGAGCTATATGTGTTTCTTTTTTTTTTTTTGAAATGGAGCTATATGTAATGAGGTGGATAGACCTAGAGTCTGTCATACAGTGAAATAAGCCAGAAAGAGAAAAACAAATAATGTATGCTAACTCATATATACGGAATCTAAAAAAAAAAAAAAAATGGTACTGATGAACCCAGTGACAGGGCAAGAATAAGGATGCAGATGCAGAGAATGGACTGGAGGACACAGGGTTGGGGGGGCGGGGGGTGAAGGGGAAGCTGGACGAAGTGAGAGAGTAGCATAGACTTATTTACTCTACCAACTGTAAAATAGATAGCTAGTGGCAAGTTGCTATATCACAAAGGGAGATCAACTCGATGATGGGTGATGTCTTAGAGGACCAAGACAGGGAGGATGGGAGGGAGTTGTGGGAGGGAGGGGATATGGGGATATATGTATAAATACAGCTGATTCACTTTGGCGTACCTCAAAAGCTGGTACAAGAGTGTAAAGCAATTATACTCCAATAAAGACCTTAATAAAAAAAAGAATCTGCCTGCCAATGCAGGGTACCACGGGTTCAAGCCCTGCCCCAGTAAGATACCATATGCTGCAGAGCAACTAAGCCTGTGTGCCACAACTATTGAGGCTGTGCTCTAGAGCCTGTGGGCCACAACTATTGAGCCCGTGTGCCACAACTACTGAAGCCCATGCGCCTAGAGCCCACGCTCTGCAACAAGAGAAGCCACCTCAATGAGGAGCCCATGCACCACAATGAAGAGTAGCCCCTGCTCACAGCAACTAGAGAAAACCCGTGTGCAGCAACATAGACCCAACACAGCCAAATAAAATAAAATAAAATGAATAGAATAGAATAAAATAAAAAAAATAAATCTGTGATCTACATTTTTAAAAAGACAGAAGAGTGTGTATTATGTGATTCAATTTACGTGACGTTCTGGGAAAGACCAATCTAGTCTATAATGATAGAAAGCAGATCAGTGACTGCCCAAGGACAAGCATAGGGTGGGAGAGTGGGATGTGACAGAATAAGAGAATTTTGTGGGATTCTAGAAATGTTCTCTATCTTGATTGCAATGATGGTTACGCCAACATATATGTTTATCAAAACATACACATAAATAAGTGCATTTTTCTTGAATATGTCATACGCAAAGTTGACTTTTTAAAGCAAATAGCAAGTCTCGTGCAACACTAAACAATAAGTCCATGAGATTCTATATTCATTAATGTCCAAAAAGAACACCAGTGTCCCTACTTCTGAAGAAAGGAATGCTTAAGTTTACATTCAGTGCAAATACACACAAGTGGCAACTCCATGGTTAGTTAACATGTTGTAACATCTGCTACAGGGAGTGAAACTAAGATCAGAGATGTACAGTATGCTATGTCCAGTCACATTAGAGCCATTCCACCCCATCATTTGTCTTATCTGCTAAATTTTATCCACCTAACAAGATTCAATGGGTGAAACATAGCCACACCTCTGATTCAGCACTGGATACAAAACATTTATTACCAACTCTGTGTTTTGGTGCTCCTTTTCTCAAGAAACACCAAATAATTGATCTCAACCTTTAAAGGTTTTCTATCTGAGAGACACATTTGCCTCACTGTAAATAATCAGATTAGTCATGCTTTAGTCATAACATTATAAGTTGCTAGGCAACATTATAAGTTTACAAGGGGGTAAGTCAGAAAATCAATCTACAAAGACAGACTACGACCTCTTTTTATGGTTGTTTTCATTCTCAAGTAAATATGAGAGGAAACAGGAGTAGAAGAATTTATGTGAAAATTTAGACCAAAAACAAAACAAAAACAAAAACGAAAAAACCAAAACCCAATTCTTACTACTGGTATTTTACAAACAAAATATTCACAGCCAATTTCACATTCACTCAGTGATGAAGGCACACAGCACAGCAGATCTTTACAATCAAAACATGACACTCTTGGGACTTCCCTGGCAGTGCAGTGGTTAAGACTCCGCTCCCAATGCAGGGGACAAGCATTCGATCCCTGGTCAGGGAATTAAGATCCCTCACGGTCCTGACCTCACTCAAGGCAGGGACTGTTCACATGGCAACCTTCAGGGTGAACTTTTTATGCTGAGCACCAGAACCAAGCAGAGCAAAGCCCCATGCAGGGTCTGAAATGTATGTGTTCCTCCTTATGTAACTGGTCCTCCATGCAGGAGCTTCTCTCAGTTCCAGTAGACCCACTGCCATCTGATCGACCTTTGCCTAACTTGTCCAGATACCTCTTTGGATGGTACTACAACCCAGCTTGGATTCCCAAGACCACTGCCTTCTGGCTTCCCCAGACCACTGCCTTCTGGCTTCCCCAATATCCTCAGCCACTGATCCCAAGCACGCTCACCCCAGAATGAATGGAACTGGAGGGACTTCTAGCTTCAGTGACACACTGCTAAAAGCAGTCCATCCCCACAAACATCCTTCAAGTCAGCTGTCACCAACAGATACCCAAGGGCCAAAGTGAACCCAGAAATGTTTTACTTGGCCCACCCATTTTCAACTCATTGCCAACACTTAAAACTCAGGACATTTCACATCTTACTTCTTTTGAAGAAATGGTAACTCTTTCCCACGTGGCAGTAACTGGGCCAAGTAGCACTACCCTCATTATATGGGGACACACTCTCCAGCTGCACTCGTGTGCACCACCTCTTCTGCTCCTAGGCATCAGGAATTGAGACCACTCATCTTGGCCCTGGTATCAAGTCCAGCACCAAGCCAGCAAGATCTCCCCGGGGGCCCCTGATGATGCTTTTTTCCAGTTAGGTACATATTAATTCATCAGAGTGAGTATGGTGACGCTGACTCAAAATACAAGGCGTCCAATTTGGCAGTTCCTCAAAAAGTTAAACAGAGAATTAACGTAACCCAGAAATTCCCAGGTATATACCCAAAGGAGCTGAGAGCAGGAACTCAAACAGATACTTGAACACCAATGCTCAGAGCAACATTGTTCACAATAGCCAAAAGCTGGGAATAAGCATGACAGTCGACAGATGAATGGTTAAACAAAGTGTGGTGTTTATACACAATGGAATATTATTCAAGCATAAAAAGAAATAAACTTCTGATACATGCTATGGCATAAATGAACCTTAAACACATTATGCTAAATGAAAGAAGCCAGACACAAAAGGACACATATTGTATAATTCCACATGAAATACCTACAATAAGTAAATTCATAGAAACAGAAAGTAGAATAGAGGTTACCAGGAGCTGAGGGGAGAGAAAAATGAGAAGTTATTGATTACTGGGTTTCTGTTTGGGGTGATGAAAAAGTTTGGGAAATAGAGAGTGGGGTGGTTGCACAACACTGTGAATGAAATTAATGCCACTGAATTGTACACTTAAAAATGCTTAAAGGGGCTTCCCTGGTGGTGCAGTGGTTAAGAATCCGCCTGCCAATGCAGGGGACATGGGTTCGAGCCTCGGTCCGGTAAGATCCCACACGCCATGGAGCAACTAAGCCCGTGTGCCACAACTCCTGAAGCCAGTGCGTCTAGAAGCCTGTGCTCCGACACAAGAGATGCCACCGCACTGAGTAGCCCCTGCTCACCACAATTAGAGAAAGCCCCAGCGCAGCAACGAAGACCCACCACAGCCAATAAATAATTAAATTTATTTTAAAAATGGTTAAAATAACAAACTTTATGCTAAATTTTACCACAATTTAAAAAGGGGGGCGGGGCGCGATGCCAAGATCTCAAGCTGCTTTTTTCCCCAGAAGCTCCCTGTCCTCTCTGCAATTAGTCCACTGCCCTCGACCCTGCATACGCAGGGGAAGTGGAGGGACAGCAACCAGAGAGCTTTTATCAGGGTTCCTCCTTGCCTTACCAAGGGAAGCCACTGAAGTGACTTCTCACAACACGTCTTTTCTCAAGTGACTTTCCACCTAAATGGACAAATGGCTGGCAATGTCTCTTTACTGCACACCCACTCCATGCGGAGCACTCGTGCTTTAGGCCAGGACCCCAACCCTCACCCAGCAATACCACAGCACTATTATCACCATCTACAGAAGAAATGGAACCTCAAAAAGCATTAATAATGCCCAAACCACACAGGCAGTAAGTCGCAGAGCTGGAATTTGAACCCACAAAACCAAATCTGTCTGGCTCCCAAATCTTTGCTCTAGTTCCTATCCCACAGTCCTCAGCAAGAGGAGCTAACCCAAAATGAAGCAACATAGGAAAGGCCTGTTTACTGCCTAAGGCATCACAAAGAAAAATAGAAACTCAATATATAATATGCAACTATGAAATAGTGATAAAATAGATTCATGCGGCTTGAGGCTAGGGTGGGGTGGGAGGAAGAGGAGTAATGGGCAAAGATTAGATTTGGTAAGAGAAACGAATCTGAAGCGTGGGTCTACTGTCAACTGTGTCTACTCAGGCAAGCCCAGACAAGGACATTTTTCACAAAGAAACAAATTTTTACCATTCAAGTGGATTACCGTTCACGTCTCTCTGGTTTCAGCCAGAAAAAGATGGCATGTTCAAGAGTTCAATGGAAGGGCTACTTAAGGAACTGTGGGCCCAGTTAAGAGAATCTGAAAATGGTACTGATGAATTCAGTGACAAGACAAGAACAAGGACGCAGATGCAGAGAATGGACTGGAGAACTCGAGGTTTGGGGGGGCGGGGGGGTGAAGGGGAAGCTGAGACGAAGTTAGAGAGTAGCACAGACACATATATACTACCAACTGTAAAATAGCTAGTGGGAAGTTGCTGTATAACAAAGGGGATGGATGATGCCTTAGAGCACTGGGACAGGGAGGGTGGGGGGGAGTCGAGGGAGGGAGGGAATATGGGGATGTGTGTATAAATACAGATGACTGAACTTGGTGTACCTCAAAAAAAATAATAAATAAATAAAAGGAAAAAATAAATTAAAAAAAAAAAGTACAAAAAAGAGAATTAAAGAGCAAGGATGGGGAAACACCTGGACCAGCGACAGGCCCAGAGGAGCAAGAGGACAAAGCCACCCACAGGGGCTGCAAGCAAAGAGGAAATCCCTCCACCTCTCTCACCTCCTGCCAAGGCAACCAGATCCTGGGAAGGGGCAGAGAACAAGGGGACAGAGTAAACTGGACAGTGGCCAACACAACTGCTGAGAGAGGACCCAGGTGGTGAGGAGAGGGGGAGGAGTCCCACTCTGATGTGACTGCCGCTCACGCCCCTGCCACAGGGCACAACCTCCGCCCGGCAATGAGATGAACTTCCACACAGCCTCATCTTTCAGAGTGATCGGTCCACACCTGAAACGGTAATTCCGCCACTCCTAAGGATTCAGGACACATGGCATCCAATATCGAAACCCCAGGAATGGGAGTTCCTCCCGAGCTAAACTTGTCACAGCCACGTCCGGTCACCAATGCCTGGGACACAGTAGGCACTCAATAAATGTCTGTTAAACTGTATTCCTTTTATTATGTCAAGGTTTCGCTCAGGCTCAGGCTCTGAAAGGCCACGGATTTACTGCCTTTTTTGTTACCTGCCAACTAGCGAAGACCACAAAAGGCAGGGGTGGACCCGTAAAACAGAGGTAATGAATAAGTCATTTCTAACAAGGCTGGTTTTACAGGCATCACACCTCCGCTGGGCCAAACGGGCTCATTTTAGAGGTGAAATCTATTCTGCAAGTGCAGAGACCAAAAGGGGGCCACGGGCGGCACTAAAAGAAAGGAGGCGTTCCGGGTCGGAGCTCAACCACCGCTCCTGCTCGAGAGGCGCTAACTTCCACCGACGGGGCCCGTGGGTTTGGGTTCAACATCCGTAGAAGTCTCCAGGGCCTTCATTAAGCCTGCCCGTGTAAAACGCCCGCCATTTGTCCGAGGCCAACACAAACAGGCTCCTGACGAAGCGACGAGCGTAGGCTGCGAGGCCAAGACAGCTCCGGGTGGCGCGCCCTGGGCGCGAGCGAGAACGCCGGTGGGGCGGCGCGGCCCGCCTCGGCCTGAGGCGGAACGTCCTGGCTGGCGCACACGCACGCAGGCACGCAAGACGCAGGCACACACACGTACGCACGTACGCACGCATACGCACGCACAGATGGGGCCGTCCCTACCGCCGCCATGCTGAGGGAGCAGCTCGCCCGAAGTGTTAGGCCCCTGGCTGACTTTGAGTCCTCACAAGGCCCCACCCATCTTCAACTACCTGCCCGTCATCCGCAGCCTGGCCTTGACCTCTCTGGAGCGCTGTGCCTGGGGGCAGGGGACCCCAGCACAGAATCTGGTCAACAGCCCTGCTCCCGATTGGCTGGGAGGCCCTGCTTGTTCCTTGCAACTTCCCCCTTTCAGCTTTAACATTCAAGATTCGGTGCTTCGTCCCAAATGCTAAAATGCTCAGTTAAAACTATAACATCGTCTCTAGGATTCCAGAATTAAGATATACATGTTACCATCATGAGGTGACCAGTATGAGGAGGATTCAGAGAAGACTGAGAGCTTTCCGCTACTCCAGACAGGCGAAGGCGTCCCCTTCTCCTGCCCTGCAAGGAGAAGGCAGATCGGCAAGCATGCCTTCCAAGGAGATGGTCTGGAGTCCGCGTTTTAGAAAGTCCTACTAGTTGGTGGCAAGGAGCAGTTGATGGTCCAGCGCGTTAATAACAGATAAAAACTATTCCATCTTTTTTATGAAGCTCCATCTTGTCAGGGTACATCAACAGCTGATTCTTTGAAACTGTTTAACATGATGTTTACAGAACCCCCGATATACCTGGATAAAGGGTGACAGCTAGATTGGACTGGGCAGCCAATCCGAGCCCGGTGGGCTGTATATGCTGCTGGCCTGTCCACCGAGGCCCCTCAGGTCTCCCAGACTCCGGAATGGAGGAAGCGTTTCACAATACTTTAGTGGGAAACGCCAAAACGTTTTTTAAGTTTTCAAACAAAACAGTTACTAAATGCCCACTATAGTTGAAATATTGGGAAAGGGATACAAAGATTAACAACATATGGTCCTTGCCTTCAAATGATCTTGTATTACAGTTTAATGGGGTAGACAGATATTCACAGAATACAACAGCATCTGCACACTGCTTTACCAAAAAAAAAAAAATTTTTTTTAACCGTCATATAAAAGTAAGCAATCAGGGTTGGAAAACTGAAAGAAAAATTGTAAATCCTATATACATAACATGGTCATCAGTGGAATTTTCCTAGATCAGGGTTGGTAGAATTCCTTTTTTTGGGCATAAAATATCAACTAGTTGTCCTCATAGCATGTTGCTCTTCAGGTGTTTTATGTTCTATAATTTAGGACTTTTAAGATATAGTCTAAGAATTTTATACATGCTGGCCCGTGTGAATATGGAATGTGTCCACAGCTCAGTAGGATGACGACCACCTATCCAGAACCATTACAAATAAGCAGGCTACTGGTTTTACGAAAAACAGCCCAGGGCCAAGTGGAAACTAGTGCCACTCTTTTGCCAACTCCTAGAAACAAAAACGTGGCAGCCTCATACTCTCGTAAATAACTCACAATAAGTTCTGTGCTTTGTGTTTTACTTAAAGGCAGTAACATACACATCTTTTGATAAAAACCCTATTATCAAATTGTGGCAAAATGTTAACCAGTGGTGAAACCAGGTGAAGGCTACATGGGGGTTGTGTACTATTCTTCACCCTTTCTTAGATGAAAAAAATTTTTTTAATAAAAAGTTGAGTAGCAACGAAGGGATTTGCTCCAGAAGCTCTCTCTAAGGCCTCTGCCAGCTCCAACATACACTGCATATTTTTGTTCTGCTGTTAATCCTGGAATCGTCAAAGATACAGCCTTTGTTTAAAAAAAGAAAAGAAAAACCAAACAACCACTAAGAATACCTTCTAGCATTCACATCTTAGTTGCAGCGGCACAACCCTTCATGCTGTCTGCACTAGGGCTGGGTTGCTAAGGTCACTTCAGGCAAGAACACCTCCCTGAGAAACCCGATTTTGATTGTCACAGGCCGGGCCTCCGAAGGCCCAGATCTTGAACAGTCAAAATGCAGGATGTTCTTTCCTGAGCACAAACCCCAGTGCGTTTCATGAAGCTTTTCAGTATACGTGGAATCAGTGTATTAATAACAGCTTATTGGCACTGAATGAAAAACACACAAGTCTTAATCTTAGGTCTTGAATTGGGTCCAGGTTCTACGTAATAGCTGGCTGGAAGGGATACAGCCATAAGCATGCTTGGTGACTGGAGGCTGTGTAGTGAGACCTGAGTTTTGAAACCAGGATTGGTAGCTTAACAAAATTTACTGGTTGTAGAAAAAGTAAACTTGCCTCTAGGGAGGTGAGCTCAGCCGCACCATTCTGACAGCAGCCCCTGGTGGCCAGTTTAGTAAAAAGTGTTGGCTCCGATGCCAAAAGTTCCGACCTTGCCTTAATGAAGGTTGCTGCAAGCAGATAGGCTGTTCTGGGTAACAACTGGGCAGTGAATAGGGAGGAAGCAAAAATCCAAACTAAGGTGCACCTTTGAGTCACATAAATTGCCAAGTCATTGGAGTACCTGCCACTTGCATTAACAATAACAACAACACAACAACAAAAAGGAGTACTGTCTTTTGAAAGTAGGATAAATATGAAAATTTACTTTAAAAGGGCAAGATAATGAGGTAGATAATACTTACCTCGGTTTGAAAGTTACCGCATTCCTTAATTATGTAGAAAACCTTTAAATAGTCAAGGAGCATGGATTCCTACACAAAATAAAACATGTTCTGTCTATTTCCCTACATAGCAGCACCCAGTACACTAATTTCCACGTACCCAATGCTGGGAATTCCTACTGTAATAGCAGAAATTGATCATATGGCAGAAACTTCTAGAAGATGCTATCATTCATTCAGGGCATAAAATAGTCAAGATAGTAAGCGAAGCCTGATTTCCAGTGCCACAGATTCACACCCCTTCACTGGATAAAAATAGAAGAATATTCAGACGCTGACAATCGGCTTCAAAGGCATACAGCCATAGGAAGTAGAAGCCACAAGCCTCAAGCTGACTTCTTCGTAAGGTGCACTCCGTCCTCAGCCATGAGAGAACAATCTGGAAACAATCTGCTGGGCAGCTGCTCTCATCAACAAACTGTTTATTGTAAGAAAGTGGCTGGGTCAAAGGCTAAACATCAACCCGAACCGAAAGCATACGAGCAAAAATCAATACCGTCCCTGCTAAAGAAACCTGGACTTCACAGAAAAGACAGGGCGAGAAACTTATGTTTAGTTCTGAAAGGGCAACAAACTCCCATATCTCAATGTGCAGGGCTGTTTTGCATGTTACTACAAATGGTTACTTGCCACTATTTTCAGAACAGCACCTAAAGTACGGCATTCAAAACATACAGAAATCAACTTTACAGATCACTTCCCCAAAAAAAGTTACAACAATTTATATCTAGTTGCTTCCTTCTTGCATTTGTTTTATAAAAAGACCAACATGCTTATACGCAATGCATGGATAATATAACCCATCTTTAAATAAGTCTGTTTAGTAACTGCTCACTGACTGGGTAAGAGATTATATAAAGGAATTGTTTTATTTTAGGTGTGACAGTGAAATTGCACTGCTTGTGTTTTTAAACAGAGTTCTTATCTTTTAGAGGCACATACTGAAATATTTACAGATGAGAGATCTGATCTGGGATTTGCTTCAAAATAATACAGAAGGGGGAGTGGGTAGGAACAGAAAAAATGAGATTGGCCAGAATGGAAAACTGTGAAGCAGAGTGATGAATACATATGGGGTTCATTACATTATTTTGTTTACTTCTGTTGTATATTTGAAATTTTCTATGAAACATTTCTTTTTACTTATGTGCCGCTTCAACGGCTGCTATGAAAGAAAAAACGTTTTCTTAAATATAAGAAAACTATTAACCTACCAGTGCAAATTCATTAATTCTCTATAAGGATATATATATATATGCACCACCATATTACTAGGTGTCTAACATGGCTTTATTTCATGTCTGAACACTGGAGAAGTAGAAAGAGATGTTTAGTGTGTCCCCACTGCATTCATGCGCCACCAAGCCAGAATCTGGCAGAAACAGTACCACAAGATGGCATTCCACTGCATTATGGAGTATGAGGATATATATGAACTGGTAAGAAAACCAAACTGACATAAGTAATGGGGACCATGTTTTGAAAACAGCCAATTTAGCACACAAACTTTGAAAACATAACTTGTTTGTAAATTTGAGGTTCCTATATATTGCATTGTTAATTCTTCAACTAACAGGACAATTAATTTGAGAAAGAGCCAGAAATAAAATAAAGCAGAAAGCAAAACATTCTTTCATTATGCTTACATTAACTGTGAAAAAGTATCTATCAATGACTTCAGATTGTTCCACTGTAAAAATGAAATGCTGATAAGCACAAATTCTTACAAAAGAATGCATTCAAAGGAACTGCTTTAAAAGTTTAAAAAAAAATCTTCACATCCAATTACTTTGCTGGGACCAACATAAACACTACGGAGCCCTAGCAGGGATGTTAAAGGTCATCTCATCGGCCCTCCCCAGACAGACTAGAGGGGGTTTGGTAATGAGAATTCAGTGTCCTTTAAAAAGCCATCTTCTGTGACAAACTCACTGGGCCAATCTTAGACACCAGACTTAATCCCATCACCACGGAGGGAAAACACTCGCAAAGAGGTGACTCTTCAGAAGTACAGACCTTTGACCTTTAAAGCATTTTATGGGCTGAAAAGCCACAGAAAAACTTAAATCATCACATATCTCAAAGTTGCCTCCGGAAGGCAACAACCTAGAGTAATAATATAGGCAATTCTAGGCACAGGGAGTCTGGACATTCCCCACTCCCCCACCCCCAAAATGAACCATCATTTTGAAATTTATGCAACCACAATGTGATGATTTCTTTTAAAAGATCTATTTCCTTATTTACTGAGATTAAAAACAGGAAGGGGAATTAGTGGTGCCATTATTCAGTTACTCCCTCAAAACTGCTGTGTGTAGGATTCATTTTTCCTCAAAGACAAGAAAACAATTTGTCAAATACTTTCCTACGGCAAAGAAAAAGCAAACCTTTACAAGTATTCTTAGAAGAAAATTCACTTTTAATATTAATTTTTCAAACTTCTGCTTTGCCTACAGAAGGCAAGTAGGTTTAAACTAACAGTTGTTACAGGTTAGGGCTCAGGTAAGACTGGTAGCTAGTGATACAGACTAATGTGTCCATTCAGAACCAGGGGGTCCTGCTGACTGGTGACAGTGGGTGGCACCCCTCCTTTGAAAGAGATTCTACTGGGAATCTGCCTTTAAATCTTGGAGGCGCCGGAGCTCACTAACGCAGTCCTTCTCTTTGCCCATAACCCCTCTCTCCACAGTTGGACATACACACAGGAGACACAACAAAATGATGCTGTAAATCTCCATGTGTCAGTGGGAAAGTACATTTCATTTTTAGCAGAAACATCTGTGTATTACAACCGAAGTCTCTCATCCTCGGGGATACATGGGGAAACAACCTCTCTGCAAGGAAGGTCCCAATCCAGCAATCTTACAGCATTTTATTTTAAAGTTTTAGTGGAAGACTCAAATGCCATTAAAAAATATCAATTAAAACAAATATTCTAAAGACTCTAAATTATTTTCATTTAAGCCATGTTCCTCAGTTGATCTAATGCGGTTTGATTTCTGAGGGAGAGTATCTCCAACAACTAATAAGAACAAAATTATAGTCCACGTGCCAATATTTCTTCCACTAATTATGTTACTAAACCAAAGCCTGAAAACATTTTAAGAAAGAAAAATACTCACAAAGCAAGCAGAGGGATCACGCAGAACTGAATTTCTTAGAAACATGCAGGACCTGGAAAGCTGTGGGTGGCACAGAAGTGCCTGGAAAGATGCACCTACTCATAGGTAGCCACTGTGGGGCTGAAACAGGACCACAGCCAAGAAAACGATCAGCATTCTCTTCTTATCTCCAAGAGAAAGAGACTGACATATGGACAGACAGACTAACCTTGGCCGAGCTTTCACAGGGAAGCCAAAGAAATGCCTCCCTGTACTGACCCAGCCTCCCTGCTGAGATCCGACACAACACCACCACCCTGAACCCGGGTTGTCACTACCTTTCCCGCTCAGGCAGGGGAAACAGAGGATTATACACCATTCGGGTCCACAAACTGTCTTCCAGTTTTGAAACCCTGAAACACTATAAACATTTTCTCAAGACAGCACAATGCTCAGAGCAACATTCTCAGATTAGCAGCATGAATGGAAATAAAATGTGTTCCCAGGCTGTAATTCATATCCTGGAAAACTGAACTAGAACATCTATCAAACAGGATTCGGGTCTCAGACCCCACATTCCCGCGCTGACTGGCAGCTCGGCAGCCGGGAGAGCCACACTCCGATGGCTCTGCTGTGGCCACGGGCCTCCTCGCCGCTGCGCCCACCTCAATCCTGGCTTCGGCTCCACACCTGATCACAAGGGGCCCTTTGATGGTGCCCCCTAACCAGGTACCAGGGTGGGCTTATTCCCTGGGATGTATTTTTAGACTTGGGAGACCAAAATCTGTTCTTAAGAGTGTGGCAAGCCTTCCTAGAGACAGCTTCAATCGACTTCCCCAGGAGGTAACTCCATGATCCTTACCCGCTCACACATGGCAGCTATTAGAGAGCTGGTGTAGGAGACAAAAAGCATTTGGTCCGGGAGGATTTTTTATTCCAAAAGAGCCTGTTTCCCATCCACAAATCTGTGACTGCATAAAGCAGCGGATATAAATAGTTCTGAGGAAATAAAACCACCCTCTCTCAACAGGGCACTCGCTCTCCCCAGAAGGAAAGTGCGGAGAAGATGCTCCCCCCGACCCACTATCTCTTCCCCGGGTCAGCCAGCAAGACGGCACCACAGAGAAAACTCAAACTGTGACAACACCAATTAAAAGCAGAGAGCCACCAAAGCTGTGTCTGTCTGCATTTCCCACGGTGCGTTATCAATCTCTGCCTTGACTGTAGCCAGAAGTATACACCCCAGAGTCACTTTGAAACTTGCTTGTAAAAACAAGATTCAAGTAAAAATACAGCACATACAGTAGCTGAAAAGCTTCTCCCCCCCCCCCCAAAAAAAATGGAATAACATGAAGGCAGCTAAGAAAAACATCCCAAGTATTATTTCTTTTGCATTTCAACGTCAAACTCATCATGTCACCTTTGCCGTAGGTATTGTGTTAGATAATAGGAAGTCGACTAAAATGAACAAAAAAATTCTAGTTTAGGTGAAGGGCAAAGGAAGAAAGAAAGGAGAGAGAGAGAGGTATATGAAAGACCCTTAAAAACCTTCATAGCTGTAAAAGCTTTTAAACATTTGCTTTAATCTGCCAGCTGCTCTTTAGCTGGTGCCGTATTGTAAAACAGCCGCCACGACACCGCGTCAGCCACATGTCAAAAGCTATTCAGGGTGCACCTGGAATTCTGAGTTTCTCTCTAATTTGGATCTCTAAAAATTGTTTTTTAAGCTGTATTTTAAGAGGAACACTAGAAGTCTCCCTCTCACTGTACATTCAGAACTAGGATTAAAGATGGAGGGAAGGAGGGTTCCGTGCCAAATAACTATGCTTAAAACAAATGGAAAGCAAAGGTTTCTTTCCCTTAATTGGAGAAGTCTAATTAACTCAGAGAAATACACAAGACCCCTCACTGCTCCACAATCCCGTGTGCTCCTCTGAGGGGCAAGGACCCCTCCCTGCCCTCCTCCGACTGGTGGGGCCACTTGACACTCAGATGAGATCCTGATACCTGGGAAGGCCCTGGGTTAACTGTAAAGGACGGAGCAAGATAAGAAATCGTCTCCTGCTTTCCAGAAACTTCTCAAGGAATGCCTCACACTTGGGAGGTGCTCAGGTGTTTGATAAATGAAGTGGTCAGCTAGAGAAGAAGGGGTAAGTACCATGTGGCATGACTTAGTCTAAGTTTCTTCATAAAGCAACCAGCATTGAAAAAGTCATTCCCTAGGTGGAAGGGACAATACAGGCTTTTTTGACAAGTAACACAACTATCCTTATCAACAATATCTGTTTGGGGCAGGAGGAGGGAAAAAGTTCACAACAAATAATCTGGGCTTGGATCAAAATGAAATGTTACACTAGCTTTTGGTTTTAAGCCCACACGACCCACCCCACAACTCCACACCTCCACAATTACAAACACAACATGGTGACTTTGGCCCACTGCCTTTAATAACAAGCCCAGTTGTCACTTCTTGCTACGGTTCCATCTTGACCCCGAGGCAAAGGAACCACACACCCTCTGGCAGGATTCCTGCCAGTGTCCTGCCTGCTTCTGATGCTCAGGTCGCCTGCATGCCACTAGCTACGAGCACCCAAAAGAATCCCAGCTTTATTGTTTCAGAAAGAACCCTGTGCTCCCCAGACCCGAGCAGAGCTGTCCCGGGAGAAGAGGACAGGCCAAGTCCTCCCCGGCTGCCGACCTCTGTAGAGGGCTGTGCAGTCCCACCCTCCTCCCGCGCTCTCTCCTTCTCCTCTTCCTCCTCTCTTCATCCAGGGGTGGGTGGAAAGGGACCCACTGGCAGTGGGTGGGGTGGCGCAGGGCCTCAGCTCTGTCCCAGCCTGTCCAGATCAACCAGCTGCCCCTCTCGGCACAAACCTGTGACTCCAATGCACACCCTCCTTCTTTCTGCTGTCTCCCTGGCAGAGATAAAAATAGCAATAGAGCCTGGAGAGGGTGAGTTTCTGGACCAACTGGACTTTAGGTTCTGCCAGGGAAAGAACTGTGGCTTTTCGATAAAATCAGCGTCACTCATAAACACGTTGGTGTCCCCCACAGGGAAGGGGTGTCCTTGCTAACTTCCGGTCACCACCAGTGGTGGGAGGGTGTGGTGGCCGCCCAGCAATCCCGCACCACAGACCCTGGGGCCTCCGTGTGGCTCTTGAGTCTCTGTCTCTAGCTACACCTTCAGAAAGGAAGTTGTATCTGTTTGAAAGCGCTCACCACATAGATGTCGGTATGTGGTCTCCTTTGAGATGTGTGGTCCCCTTTGAGAAATGGTTCAAAATAGCTTCATAGTCAAGAAACTGCTGGGCTTCCCTGGTGGCGCAGTGGTTAAGAATCCGCCTGCTATTGCAGGGGACACGGGTTCAAGCCCTGCTCCAGGAAGATCCCACATGCCGCAGAGCAACTGAGCCCGTGCGCTGCAACTACTGAGCCCACATGCCACAACTACTGAAGCCCTCGTGCCTAGAGCCTGTGTGCTCTGCAACAAGAGCAGCCACCACGATGAGAAGCCCACGCACAACAACAAAGAGCAATCAAGACCCAATGCAACCGATTAATTAATTAATTAATTAATTAATTTTAAAAAAGAAAGCGCTACGTCCAAGCAGGGGTGGAGACACAAATTAGGAATGACCACCAGTAGCACCTTCCAGCCGTGGGAGCGAATGGACAGCTGAGGCCCTGAGACATACACACGCCAGCCTGAGGGTTTAAAATTAAACCTCAGAGTCGTAGCCAGGGTAAAGTCATTTACTAACAAAGCCAACCCTTTTAAAATATTAAATAAAATATCTATACAGATATAACATTCAAGGTTTGACCATTTATGAGTTGTTTTCAAAGGCCAGTGACATACAGTAATTTTTTTTAACTTCTAATAACTGGTTTTGCTCATTATAAAAATAATACATGTTCATAATAGAATATTTGGAAAATATAAAGAAGTTTTCTAAAATTTAATAAATCACCATTAAGTCCACCACCCAGAACTATATCCCCATATATACTATATTTCCTTCCAGTCTTTTTTTCGATGGACATATGCACGTGGTGTACACGTGCTTATGTGTTTCATGGTTTACAACATATTGTCATTTTGCAGGAGGCCTGGATTTCAATCCTGCCCCTGGGAGATCTGATTAAATGGGAAGACCAGGGTAAGAAGTCCAGCTGGGCCACCCAGAGCCTGCACCTCAGCGGAGCTGTGCTTCCCTGTGCTGTCATGCATGGTGACACTCATGACGTCATACGTGACTGGATTTTATACCGGAAATCACATACTCCTGTGGTGTCTGGGTGTCCATGGAGGTCTCAGAAACACACCTCCAGCAAATGCCAAGGGTCGGTGGTGCTGCGGGTGAGTGTTTTTTCCTACGTGGATCACGTGGTATTTTTTTCCATTTCTATCACTGTAACATGGAAGCACATAGGTGCCTCATAAATCTTCTGTGCTATTTGTTATACAGTGCGCGTGTCCAGGCACCAAACTGTATAAACACAGCTGGTACGCAGTAAAACTATTTAGATAACTAGTGTGTTTATTTTGTTCTTTCACAGTCCATCCTATAATAGTACCTGGTACACAGTAAATGTTTAATGAAAGATGAGTATTATTAACTGTGACTTTGAAATAATTTCTACAGGCCCAAAAGAAAGTGCCACCAATATAATGGAAAACTACTGAATTATACTATGCAAAACTGCTGTAGAGAGGGAAAAAAAAGCAGATCTCTGAAGAACTGCTTCATAGCTCTAGGACGCCTGCTCACCAGGCAGCGCGGCTCAGCAGCGACATCATGTGGTGAGAGATCTGATTCCCAACAGCAGAGAGTATTTTACAGGAAGCAGGAAGCCACGACAGCCAGCACAGGCCTCTAATCCAAAGGGCCGGTGAGAAACCTAAGGATGGGCCGGGTGTAACCGATGCCAGCATCCTCTCCCTGTAACTTAATTCCATGGGGAGCAATGAGGTCTATTAAGAAGGCTCAGAAAGGAAATTGAGCCACCCACACAATGACTAGAAGGTGTTCTGAAATGTGTCCACTTCAGCAACAGAAGAGGAGCTGGAGGACTCGCCTGGCTGCCTCCGGAAAGACCATCGCAGTCGGTGAGTGGCCACCTTCACATTCATCTGCACAATAATCCTTCAGAGAACTTGTATTCCAAGAAAATATACTTTAAAACCCTGAATTCTTGCATTTACGTCTACAGCAGGTTCAGGGTCTTCTAGGAGGGCAAGACAGAGCTGGACTTCTAAGAAGTGAGGATACACATGTAAAAATCATACGCTCACTCACACACTCAGCTCCTTGGGCTCCCGAAGTAAAGCGGAATTCAGAGAGAAGCAGGTGGGGGGGGAAAGGAGTCCACAGGATAGACACCCAGGATCGACCAGACCAAAGCGGAGGACCCGAAATGAGACGTGAACATTTCTCAAAATTATTCTTTTCTGAAGTTACTATATAATAAAGGGCTTGGTTGGCTTAGGGTCTGTGTGGAGTGTTTGTGTATGTGTATGTAGAACAAATATTCGCTTTAATATTGTTCAAGCTTTGCACTCCCTCCCGTGATTTGTGAATAGGGGTTATCAATCAATAGGAGAAAATGTATCCTCCCACCCCCAAAGAGTTCAAAGAACCAGAAGGACAAAGATATGAAGCATCTACTATATACTGTTATATACACAATACACAATACAAAGCCTTAGGCATTTCAGGTTATGCCCATCCTAAAGAAGACACAGGAAAAGCCTAGACTTCCAAACCGCCGCTCACAGGAGAATAACACGAGAGCAGGTCACTCTTTCCTCTCCATTGCTAAGGCCCAAGTCCAGGAGAGTCAGAAAAACTCACAGGAAAGGTCAAAGAGCGCTATCGGGGCAAGGCTGGGTCTAGGTCACTCCCTGACCTCGGAGCAGGCAAGACCCCTCACACTTCCAAGCCTCAGCCCTCCACGCTCAGGAAAGAGGGAGAGGGAAGGTGTAGGAGAGTGACAGCCGCATCCCCTAGGGACCAGAAACCCTCACCCTCAAGGCTCTGCCCCTTCCCTCCAAGGTGGGAGGTCTATAGATGGCTCACCTATAAGACATGAAGCTCTGGGGACTGGCTTTATTGTGATACTTTTTTATAAATCACGAGACAGAGCTGGTGCTTCTCCTTTTATTAACCTAACACATAAAACAGAGATAAATGATGTGGAGCTTTAGGACCTGAGATGAAGGTGTAAACAAAAGTCACACCATTAATTCCCAAGAGCACCCATTAAGAATAGGGCAGACTGCCTAAAACTGTATAATGAAAATGCAATGAACGTAAAAAAAAAAAAATCATCCATTGCTATAGTTTTAATTTTTTAAATTAAAAACATCACTTTGTCTTTTTAAACTAGGCACCAGGCACTTATTAGGCACATTATACACTTTTAACTTATTCAATCTCCCAACAACAACAACATAATAATAATAATTGCACTAAGGTTTAAATAATACAATTTACACAGAACTTCCACATATATGATTTCACCTAGTCCTCAAATAATCCTTTATGGTATCCTAATCCTATGCTCTCAGATTTTATATCTGTCTCCTCCAAATGACATTCCCACCCAGAGAGCTCATAGCTCTAGTCTCTCTCTTACTAGTCTAGTAAGTTTGCCAAGAGCATTCCTTGTGGTCCAGTGGTTAGTGACTAGGCACTTTCACTGCGGAGGGCCCAGGTTCAATCCCCAGTCAGGGAACTAAGATCCCACAAGCTGCACTGCAGAGCGGGGAGAGAGAGAGAGCACGAGCAAGCAAGAGAGAGAGAGAGAGGAGAGAGAGAGAGAGAATTCCTCCTCTTTTAAAAATGTCGGCATGGAGGGTATAATTTGTTCTTTTCAAGGGAAAGCAAGTAAGTTTGGTGTTTACAGTCACCTGGACTATTAGGTAGGTATTTGTTGAAACTACACAGTTATGTTATTAAACTTACTGACAACTTGGCAAAGCAAAGAGATTATCAAGAAGACACACCTGGAGAATCTGGCAACCTACCCAACCAGGTAACACCCACAGGCGTCAAACGCAGACAAAAGGCCAGGAAAATTCCTGAATACATTCCCAACGCCATGGCAGTTTCCTTTTAGACAAAACTAAGGCATAAACTGAAACCCAGAGCGCCTTTTGCCACAAGATGGCAGACTTCAGCACAGAAGAAACCCAAGTTGTGATTTTCCCATCCAAAGATTCACTGAGAAAGGCCCAAATCAAAACAAAGGCTTTTAATCCCAACTGAATAAACTGTGGTCTCCAAGTACACTCTTGACACATAAAGTGTGTCCCGCTCAAGTGGAAAGGGCCATAACTTTGAGACTTAACACCCTCTGGACTCCGGTGTTCTTCTCTCCCTCCCTTACATAAAACACCGAAAACATCAGTTATACTTGGATAACTGGTTTCCAAACAAGATGGTTTCCAAACCTAAAGTCAAAATAGACATAGCACATCAAAACAGGAATCAAAACTGAAACCCACTGCCACACAACGACTGAGGGACCATTCTGAAGAGGGGCACCCGAGGGGTCTCTTCCCAGCACACACGCACCTCAGCCGACAGCAAGTAAAGAGGCGTTAAGGCAGGAATCTGTTTTGCGTCGCAGCTTAGGCCAAGCGTCGTCAGGATCTCCTTAAGGACTTCATATCTTCTAAAATTGCTTGATTTGAGAAGGTTAAAATCCTCTTGCGTTTGCACTACTGGAGAGCTGGGAGGTAGTTCCAAGTGCACCTGAGGGGGAAAGATACCACTTCATAAATCGGAGGCTCTTAGTGACATAAAGAAAAACAGCGTCTTTACTAGTTTTTCCGAAAACTTAGTCTCTACCATGCATTCTTACGTGAGCACGTGACAGTCCAGAGGTTACCTCTTATAGGTGGCAGGAATCAAATGAGCAAAGTTCTGTCCCCACCCGGGCCCAGGGAGAGGGGGGGCCAGCATGGTTCATGGCCCATGTACTCCCTGGGCTGAGTGAGCACATAAAAGACCCAAGGAACATACCCAAGCCACTGTCACACGCGAGAGATGCCCAGGAGGAAAAGGAGAGCGCCGCCCGCCCCCCTCCAAAGCAGGTCTCCGGATTCCAGGAGGTGAGGGGAGCACAGCCATTGATACTGCGTGCGGAGTGCTATTATTGGTTTCAAGATTAGGGGTAAAATAGCTAAGAGACACCTGACATTCCGTGGCAGGTGACAAAGAGCCTCCTTCAAGAATCCACATGGGAAGGCAAGCCCAGGAGAGGAAGTTCTTAAAAATGTACATCTCTTCTTCTTATATAAAGCAATTTAAAAGAATTGATTGGGCTTCCCTGGTGGTGCAGTGGTTAAGAATCCGCCCGCCAATGCAGGGGACACAGGTTCTATTCCTGGTCCAGGGAAGATACCACCTACCTCAGAGCAACTAAGCCCATGCACCACAACTATTGAGCCCAAGTGCTGCAACTACTGAAGCCCACACGCCCAAAGTCCATGCTCCACAATGAGAAGCCACCGCAATGAGGAGCCCACGCACCACCATGAAGAGTAGCCACAACTAGAGAAAGCCCGTGTGCAGCAATGAAGACCCAACACAGCCAATAAATTAATTGATCAATTAATTAATTAGGTGCTTCTATGATGGAATCTAATCTGCGGGCCACACTCACCCTCCTGGTCCTCTGTGGTATCTGACCTCTGGCTGTACTGCTGTTACCATAGCGATGGGCCCATTTCTGTAACTTGGCTTCATCTAAAATTAAGGCATTTAGACGAGACCTAAAGCCAGAGCTAAAAATGTCTCCAGTCACAAACAGGGGGGTGGCTACTAGCATCTAGCAGGCAGTGCCGCTAATGACCCCACAATAAAGAAGGAACCGGTCCAAAATGTCAACGGTGCCATGGTCAAGAAACTCCGCTATAATTGAACCTGGTGTACCCCCAAAAAAATAATAAAATAAAATAAAATAAAAAAGAAACTCCGCTATAAAAGAACTGCTTCTGCCTTGTGCTAAGCTAAATAAGGACACAAAATACTTCAAATCCATTTCACAGGCTCTATTTGGAGAACTCATGCCAAACTCCTGGTCCATTTGATAATCGCATGTCAGCATTAATCCACAGCCTTTAACCTTCCCTGCACATCTGATCCGTAGAGCAGTCCACCAAAATTCCCTTTTTCTGTATGACAATGAATGCCTAAGGTCCCAGTACCAGCTCCCAGGCCGTGAGACCACCACCTACTGTGCAGCTGTGGTTTGCCCTTGAAGTCCTCCTCTTACTGGGTTACATCACTGCCCCATTTATTACAAAGATGAAGACTATGAAATTGAACAGGGCAAGAGGAAACTAACCAGCCTGTGCTAATATTTACTGGTTGATCTCGGCGGTGAGGTATGGTAGTGGCACAGGCCTGAGGAGAAAACAGTGACCCTGTCACACAGAGACTGGAAGTCATTTAAAATCAAAAATGACATTCTAATCCCCTGAATCTGATTTTTGAAGCTGCATCATATTGCCTTTTTTCCTAGGGCAAGGCATGCAGTATCAAATTTTATGACAGTAATGGGGTCAATTTAAAGGGTGCAGCAAGCAGATTTGCTATGTAACTCGGAGAAATGGATCGCAACAGTGCCGAATCAATTTTCTAGTACACGTCTGTGCACGGGGGTGGTAAAATTCACTGCTCAAAGCTGAAATACGGCTCTAGGAAGTCGGGTTTTTAAGTGGATTTTCTGAGAATGTGCAGTTACTATAGTTACCATATGTGCAGACAAAAAGATAAGAAGAGCATTCATTAGGCCACTCATTCATGTGGTTGGCAGCCCACATGAAACCTGCTTGCGCTGTACACGTTCATCTGCCCTGGTGTCCAGATTTCTCAGTTATATGCATTTGTGTCTGAGTATCATCTTAAGAACAAATGAGTGGCTTTACAATAGTAAAGAAACAAATCTATGCCCACTTAAAGAATGTTTGGTCAGAAAACCCAAGAGACTTATTTCTAGGAGGGCTGGAAAGACGCAGAGCATACAAAATAAAAAGAAACCACTCCAGGAAAAAAAAAAAGGGAACAATTCTCTAACTCAATAAAAAGATCCCTACAATAAAACAAAAACTGTTATGCTCATTCTAGGTACCATTTGGGGCAAAATATCCACATCTACTTAATTTTCTCATCAGATCATCAGAGACTTCTCTGGTGGTCCAGTGGTTAAGACTCTGCGCTTCCTTTGCAGGGGGGCACAGCAACTTCGATCCCTGGTCAGGGAACTAAGATCCCACATGCCGTGGGGTGCAGCCAAAAAAATAAAATAATAATAATCATTAGATCATCAGATGCTTAAGGATGAGTGTTCATCTAAACTCTAACAAAAACTTTTGCCCAAAGGCAATTTGTAGTAAATGATCAAGAATTCTTAAGTAGTCTATCCTGCTACCATTTGCTTAAACAAACAAACAAAAAGCTTAAAGAAAAAAGGTGAGGGGAAAACAAACAAAAAAAAACAGTACAAAGGGGAAACTGGAACGAAGTGAGAAAGCAGCATTGATGGATATACACTACCAAATGTAAAACAGATAGCTAGTGGGAAGCTACTGCATAACACAGGGAGATCAACTCAATGATGGGTGATGACTTAGAGGGCTGGGACGGGGAGGGCAGGCAGGAGTCACAGGAGGGAGGGGATATGGGGACATACGTATAAATACAGCGGATTCACTTTGCTGTACAGCAGAAACTGGCGCAACAGTGTAAAGCAATTATACTCCAATAAAGGGCTTGAAAAAAATAAAACAAACAAACAAACAAACAGCAGATGAACCAAAGGAGCCCCCTTAGGACTAGAAGGGAAGTTAACAAGCAACATTTTCCTTTTATCTCTGTTTCCATGTTTTCTTACCTGTGTATTAATTTGCCATAAATCTAAATTGCTTCAATATTCTCTTACTTGAAATTGTTCTTAGCACTTAGATGTTAAGACTGACAAATCATAAAGGAATAGAGAATTTGAAGGTGTTTTCAACCCTCACTACCCCAGCATTGGTGAGCAGTCACAGAAACCCCTGACATATGTTAACGTGATAGATAGTTACTAACCTTTGGCATCACCACCTCAGGGCACTCAATTCCCTACATTAAATAACGGTTTAATTATATTAACTAGAGTGTGCTTTGAGGCAAGAGAGTGGACTGATGGATTTTAGGAAGAGTATTACTAATACATAGATCAAGACAAGAAGGAAGTTTTGGCTAATTCTTGGTTAACCAGCAATCTTTAATTGGAGTTAACACCTGCCTCGTTCCTCCATCACAAGTATTTTGGAAAAGCAGGACAGTTACAAGAAAGCCCACAGCTCAACCTGCTACTCACCATCAGCAAAAATCCACAGTCTAAAGTCAGAAGTACCCCCCAGCACACAGACTCTCCACCCTTTCAAAACACAGCCTTCAAGAGTGTATCACAGGGCTTCTCTGGTGGCACAGTGGTTAAGAATCCGCCTGCTAATGCAGGGGACAGGTTTTCAAGCACGGGTCCAGGAAGATCCCACATGCCGCGGAGCAACTAAGCCCATGCGCCATAATTCTTTTTTTAAAAAAAAGCACGTATCCCATCAAAGAGACCCAAAGATGGATGCCGGCCTCCATACCTGGCAAAGAACAGCTTCTCCTCCACGTGTTCCGAAAGGCACTTGCACAATCAGCCTGTCCTCGTCCTCACTGTCCAGGTGGCCCTGGAGCTTGTCCGGGCCAAGCGGCTTCCTGGGGCCGCCCTCATAAATGCAGCCGCTGCCCAGGACGTTAAGCCTCACCAGGCTCTGGTCAGCATTGCGGAAAACCAAGCTCTGGACCGTGTCCTGCAGCTCGGCCTTGCTGGCCACGTGGAAGCCAGCAAGCGTGAAGGACGAAGACAGCCCCAGCACCTTCCCTCCCTGAGAAATATAGGCCATGAACTTCCGGGACAGGTCCTCCGGGATGGACTCCCTGGCGGCAATGACCAGCAACAGGCAGTTGTCGGACCATGGGTCCCTGAGAGCACTTTCCAGCGGCAGGTGGTAGAGAACATAACAGTCGGTGTCCACGCAGTCGGCCAGAGCCAACTGGACCTCCTGGAGCCGGCCCAGGGCGTGCTGGGAGTCGGAGCCCACATACAGAAGGATGTTGGGTGCCTTTCCCGTGACATTGACCCTCCTCTGTTCTTTATCAGGACAGAGGTCATCAGAGGTACCCTCCAGACCGCTGCTGAAATCATAGGGAAGATCTGGAATGTTCTCTGCAGAGGCAAACTTGACGGATTCGATGGTGCTGTTCTCAAGCTCCAAACACTCGTGGCAGCTAGACAGATGGAGGTGACAGTGCTCAACGGAGCCCACGCCTCTGTCGCTCTCCCCAGCAGGCTCACCCCCAAGCGTGGGCACAGAACCCAGGCCCTGGGGGTCCTCTCTGCCAGCGTGCTCCATTGCCTCCGGCTCGGGCTTGCTCACAACAGAAGATTCGGGGTCGGGCCGTAGGAGCTGGGCAGGCGAGTCTGAGGCCTGATCCTTAAGTTCCTTCAGAGCCGAGTCCTGCAAGTAGATGGCTAACGAACAGAAGAAACCATCCATCAACCCTCCTGTTTCTCAGGCGGCTCAGCTCAGGGCACTCTCTGTGCTGCAGGACCTACATTCCAGGGCAGCCCGCATCCCCCCCACCAGCTCTGCGGCCTCCTTGGGAACAACGTAACCGCTCCTACCTGTTGGAGGGTGCCCCTGGCGATCCCAAGTGAAATAGAGTCTGAACACCCTTCCCATGCATAAAGGAAAGCCTCGGACTCCCTTAGGACTGGTGAAGAAAGTGAGAGTCACAGAGGTGATTGTCCACTTGCTTATAGATTCAATTTTGTCAGTGTCAATCTCCTATGTGATAACAAAACTCAGAAACAAGGCACATAGCACACCCCAAGCACACCCCAAAAAAAAAGCTGCTCTCAGGACACTTCACAGGACCAACTGGGGAGAAGGGTCTTGCTGGTATCTTGATCCAGGACTGGAATATAAGTTTACAATCACTGATTCAAAAAAACATTTACTGAGTACTTGCTAAATGTCTGACATGGTATTAGGCATGTGCACATGGCCAATGGGGAAATGAAGTGATTCGCACAGATTTCCAGAGCTGGTGACATTCATTTGCTCAAGATACAAATGAAGAATTTCTTGTAAATCAGTTATACTTCAATAAAATAAAATTTTAAAAATATGTGTGTATACATAAAAAAAGAAGACTTACATGGACACAAAAAGCCTACTTTTAATCCTAATTAAGGAAGAGCATTTTGCGTGCTTCCTGAAAAAAGACGTGTCCCAAAATGTTGTAGTATGTATGTTTTAAGTAAAAAACCGTTAGATTTAGAACTCTGTAGTAACACTGGCTATGCTTTCCATTCAATTGAACTATGGTCTAGAAACTAGTTACACTGTATTAGATTGTGTAAAATAAATATTACACGGGTTCTAAATCTGCGTGCCATCTCCGTGACAACACAATTAAGGGAAATCCTTGGTTAAGAATTTGAAAAGCACTAATGACATAGTCAGGGATAAGCACCTAAAAACAAACAAAAAAACAAAAAAACAAAACCCTGACACATGTATGAATGTTACACTATTATGGTTCTATCCAAACTGCTGGCTGAACTAAGCTGCAAATAAGCATTGCCCTTAAGTCATACCAAACAGAAATGCTCAACAGCCCTTAAGCTGGTAATTATGGCATCTCCTAAAAAAAAATCTCCTAAAGTGACTTACAAACAATCTTTTGGGGTATCAGTCCATTAGTCATCTGGAGTCTATCTTCCAGGAATGCCACCCCTAGCTTGCTGAAGTCATCCACACTTGCTTTGGCAATTAGTTGATAAGGATCCCCAGGTCTGCAAGCTAATGGCAAACAACAGTCCGACCACTTCACAATCTGAGAAAAAAGTGAGTGAGGGAAGAGGAAGAAAGACAAGTTGAGATTTTTCTTCTCTAAAATAACCAGACACTTTACTTTTCCCCTTTAGCTCCCACCACTACATAACAGTCAAACACAATGAATTACTGGATGTTATATTTTAACATCAAAGTTGTCCTGGCTCAAACATTCTCATTTCTACCTGATAACAGGGCTTACAAAGCACTAGATGTAACTCTCTCATTTAAAAGTAATTGAAGCCTTAACTGCTTTTCAAGGGACTGAAAATGGAAAGGGCCATTCCCCAGATACTAAAAAAATATAAACTTGCCCTTCAGTAACAGGAAATAGGAGAAAACAACAAGCCCACAGTATCCAATGATTGATTCATGGCTATTCATTCAACCACAGTATCCATGATGTAATCTATACGCCAGCTTTTCTCAAAAGGGGGCCCAAGACCCACTGCAACAGAACTCCCTGGGAGCACATTAAAATTCATGTTCCTGGACACTACTCTCTGTCTGGTGCTTCAGACTTTCTGGAGTGGAAGCCCAGGAAGCAGAAGTTTAAACATGCTTCCCATTGATTCCTGAGTATGAGAGCAACCGTCTCCAGAGAGCTCCTGCCTGTCGCAGTTCCCATTTCCACCACAAGGGGGACAGCAAAAATGAGAGCAGACAAAGCTCAGTCCTTTAAGCCTTCCAGTGTTTATGAAAGAATTGGAAACTGGGACAAGGAGGGGAGCTCCTTGGGGTTAGAAGCCTGGCTCTGGAGTCTGAGGCCTGGGTGTGGGTCAAACTCAGCTAATCGTCGCGGTGTGTCCTAAGGCAAGTCTCAGAACCTCTCAAGTCTCAGCTTCATTTCATAAAACAGGAATAATGAGAGTACCCATCATCTTATAGCTGTGTCAATGAGATTAAAGAGTTTACCTAATACCCCCAGTAGAAAGCTTGGGACAGAAAATGTGTTCAATTAATGGAAGCTGCTATTATTAGATATTATGAATCTGGCTTTAAAAGCAATATTGAATTATAGTGGTCCTTTTCCAAGATGCCATGAATAATTTCCCTTCTTCCCAAACTCTTCTCAGGGATTTCCTGCCTCAAATTTCATAATCAGAGATATATACTTTTGAAGGCTAGGCTTTTAGAACTAACTCTTGCTGAAAACAATTTTTAAATGCTGGATAAATAAATAAAACATTGATTAAAAGCACTGAAGGGGGACCTCCCTGGTGGCGCAGTGGTTAAGAATCCACCTGCCAATGCAGGGGACACGGGTTTGAGCCCTGGTCCGGGAAGATCCCACATGCTGCGGAGCAACTAAGTCCGTGTGCCACAACTACTGGGCCTGCACTTTAGAACTTGCAAGCCACAACTATTGAGCCTGAGTGCCACAACTACTGAAGCCCGTGGACCCAGAGTCTTGTGCTCCACAACAAGAGAAGCTACTGCAATGAAAAGCCCACGCACTGCAATGGAAGAGTAGCCGCTGCTCTCCACAACTAGAGAAAAGCCCGCGTGCAGCAATGAAGACCCCACCCCCACCCTGCGCACAGCAACAAAGACCCAATGCAACCTAAATAAATAAATAAATCTATTTATTTAAAAAATTTTCTTTTTTTTTCTTTAGGAACTTCTATTGAGATACAATTGTCATACAATAAACTGCACATATTTAGTGTACAATTTGATATTTTTTTCTTATTATAATGTATATATGGCAATCCCAGTCTTCCAATTCATAACCCTCCCCCAACCCCCGCTCTCCCCATTTGGTGTCCATATGTTTGTTCTCTACATCTGTGTCTCTATTTCTGCCTTGCAAACTGGTTGATTTGTACCATTTTTCTATATTCCACATATATGTGTTAATATACACTATTTGTTTTTCTCTTTCTGACTCACTTCACTCTGTATGACAGTCTCTAGGTCCATCCACGTCTCTACAAATGGCCCAATTTTGTTCCTTTTTACAGCTGAGTAATATTCCATTGTATATAAACACTGAATAGACAATAGTGGCAATAGCACTTGAAAAGATGCTCAACATCATTCATCATTTGGGAAAATGCAAATCAAAACCACAATGAGATACTGCATCCTCTACTAGGATGGCTATAATCAAAAAGATGAACAATAGGGAATTCCCTGGTGGTCCAGTGGTTAGGACTCTGTGCTACTGAAACTTACCAAATGGGTTCACTCCATGGTCAGGGAACTAATATCCCGAATGCTGGGATAGAAAAAAAGATTAGATAGATAGATAGATAGATAGATAGATAGATAGATAGATAGAAAATAGAAGGAAAAAAAGAAAAAGAAAAAAGGGGAAAAAAGAAAAAAAGATGGACAATAACGAATATTGAGGATGTCTAGAAATCAGAACTCTAACACACTGCTGGTAGAAATGTACAATGGGGCACCCTTCCTAGAAAAGAGTTCATAAGTTCCTCAAAAAGTTAAACATGGAGTTTCCAAATGACCCAGAAATTCCACTCCTAAGAGAACTAAAAACATACCTCTACACACAAAACAAATATTCACAGCAGCATTATTCATAATAGCCAAAGAGTAGAAATACCCCAAATGTCCATCAACAGTTAAATGGATAAATAAAACATATATATCCATACGATGGGACCTTATTTAGCCACGAAAGGGAATGAAGTACTGATACATGTTACAGTGCAGATGAATCTTGAATACATTATGCTAAGTCTAGGAAGCCAATAACGAAAGGTCACATATAATTCTATTTATATGAAATATTCAAAACAGACAAATCTAGAGTTAAAAGTAGATTAAGTGGTTGCCAGGGACAGGACCACTGGAGAGTGCTGATGGGTACTCTTTTGTTTCTTTTTGGAGGTGATGAAAATATTCTGGAATTAGTGGTGATGACTGCACAACTACTGAATTGTAGTAACTATACACTTTAAAAGGATTAAGTTCATGGTATGTGAATTAGAAAAGAAGAAGAAAAAAAGTCTGGAGTCCTGCAAGGTTCAACCCTACCCCACAAAATCTTTATTCCTTAGTATTTCATTTCTCTCCTTAAGGAGAATTCAAATTTCTTTTTTTTCCTTAGGGAAACAACAATTTAAAAGTTGAGAGACACTGTCTTAGAGGGACAAATAATAAACCCAAGTGTTTATGGTCAAAATGTTGAACTCTACTAATATTTGCAGAAAGAGAAACCTCAGAATTTTCTTTTAGCTCTACATGTAGCCTTTCCTCCCTTTTACCACCTACTTCTCCCACCTCCTCCCAGACACCCAGCCAGAAAGAGAAGATTCGTCTGTAGGGGCAGGCCTGACCAATTGCTTCAGTAGAGTTCTGCATTTCAAATACAACATCTTTGATCTAGGATGAAGAGTTGAAGTCTACAATTCAGACAAATATTTAGTTGATTTCCAATTCTGAGAATGCAGGAAGGATGTCAGCTCAGGAGGATGAGAAGATAAAGTATCACCTTGGCAAAAGCTGACTTCTCAGATGAGGGTGAATGGGAAAGATGAAACGGAGCAATGCATCCTCCTGCATGAGGCTAAAAGCATCTTTGTTCTCAGTGCTATCGCTGGCAGAGAATAAGGACGAATGCTCAGCCAGTGGAGACCCAGCCCAGGATTTGGATGTTCAGACGTTGATATAGCACCCTGCCTGCTGCAGGAGGCACCGGCTATGCCTCAAAGTAAGCCCTTCGTGTAAAAAGAACCGACAATTACATCCTCTCCTCTGGGAGGAGAGACCCAGGAGATAAACAAAGCAAGGGAAAGGACAGGAAGCAGCCAGAGAACAATATACACACATCCCTGATCAAGTTTCTCAACCCGGCCGGCTGTTTCCTCACCTAAGTGCATTTCCTTTTTCTAGGAACGTGGTCCATGAGCCACAGACCATGCAAACTCCTCCAAGCAGCGCTGCGGTCCCGATCAAAGCAAAGCCAACAATGTCACCGGGACTTTTCCAAGTTGCTTGCCATCCATCCGGTGGCTAAAAGCAAACAGGCCACTTCCCATGTGCACTTCGAGATGGGCAGAGAAAGAAAGGGGATGTCAGGCGAAAGGCTTACACCCAAAGATCAAAGCCAAGGAAGCTCCAGTTGGCCCTAAACAAAGGGATTTCCTCTCCTGTGCAGCCAGCAGAAAGCCCTTCCATAAGCCAAGCTTGCAACTTGAGGCTGCAATTACCACAGCCATGATTACAGTGATGTGTCTGCTCCACTCAACTCAACATGCACATGCTCCAGGAAAGGGATCCTGGGACCAATGGCACTCAGGTAAACTCTCTTCAACAGAGTCGACTTTGAGTAAAGTAAAATTATCCATAAAATTATCCTCGGCTAACCAGCTAAAGGCCTTACGAGAAAAAGACTGAGGTTTCCAGAGGAAGAGGGCATCCTGCCTCTGGACTGCCTTCAGACTCAAACTGCAATATCTATCTCCCCCTGAGTTCCCAGCCTCCGGCCTGCCCTGCAAATTGTTTTTTTTTTTTAATGATTGATTTGTTAAACTGAAATTTTATTTTTATTTATTTATTTATTTATTTATTTATTTATTTATTTATTGGCTGTGTTGGGTCTTCGTTGCTGCACACGGGCTTTCTTTAGTTGCGGTGAGCAGGGGCTCCCCACTGCCGTGGCTTCTCTTGTTGTGGAGAACAGGTTCTAGGCACGTGGGCTTCTGTAGTTGCGGCACATGGACTCAATAGTTGTGGCTCATGGGTTCTAAAGCGCAGGCTCAATAGTTGTGGCGCACGGGCTTAGTTGCTCCATGGCATGTGGGATCTTCCTGGAGCAGGGCTCGAACCCATGTCCCCTGCATTGGCAGGTGGATTCTCAAGCACTGCACCACTTAGGAAGCCCCTGCCCTGCAGATTTGACACTCAACAGACTCTGCAATCACATAAGAATCCGAAACCATGAGAGTAAGGGGAAGAAATTATTTCCTACTCTCAGTTATTCTCAATGCTTTTTGGGTTTGGAAACAGCAAGGATACAGGAGTACTATGGAATTCATTTTCGCTCTCTATTATTTAAAAAGACACTATGCTCTACAGAGCTTTTAAGAGAAGGGTATTGGAAAATCAAAGTGACAGTGTAAGGGATATGACAAGCCCACAAGAGCTGAAAGTGACCCAGGTGGTTCTGCAAAACCGTGACTGACCAGACACTCAAGGAAAAAGGTGGTCTAGGTGTTCTAATTTTCTCAATAGCTGAGAGCTAATCAGAATATAATGGAAATACCTTTGTGGTCATAACCTTTTTCTATTATGTGTGTTCTTTAGATGCCCCATAGGCACCTGAGGCCCAGTGTCTACAGTGCACTGTATTAGCAACCAATCGTTCACTTTGCATCCTTGCCCCTAGGATGCTGGTAAGTTGAAGAAGAGGAGAAGCTTTAACAGGCATCCCAAGCGTTCTGGTTATCCACTGCTAGTAACAAACCAATCCCCAAATTTAGTCTCCTACACTAATCATTTATTTCGCTCACAAATCTCAATTTGGGCAGAGCTTGACAAGGACAGCTCAACTCTGCTCCACGTGGCATCAGCTAGGGTGGCTCAACTAGGCCTGAACACTCCACTTCCAGGGTGGCTCCCTCACACAGGTGGAGCTGCCTGCCAGCTGAGATCTCAGCTAGGACTGTCCACTGAGGGCCTCAGGTCGTCTTCATGGGACCTCACCACAGGGCAGACTGAGCTTCCTCACAGCATGGAAGCTGGGTTCCAAGAGCCCAGGCGGAAGCTGCAAAGCTTCCTATGATCTAGCCTTGGAGGCCCCAGAATGTCCCTTCCACCACACCCTATTAGACAAACAAATCACCAAGGCCAGCCTAGATTCAAGGGAGGGGAATAAGACTCCACCTCTCTCAATAAGAGGAAGGAATTTGCAGCCATCGTAAATCTACTACACTGAGTTTCGGCCAGCTATTTTCCTCCTCCCCTGTGTGAGATGGACACGCTCTTCTGGTCTGGTCTCTGCAAGGGAAAGATGTGTGGAGCAGAGCCCAGAGCCGTTTGAAACAGCAGCAGCAAACCTGCACAGCTTTATATGTGATATGAGCAAAAACAAAGATTTGTGGTTAGAAGCCACTGAAATTCTAAAGTCATCTGTTATTGCAGTAAAGCTGAATAAAACACTGTGCAAAACTGCATTCTTTACAGGAGGCCCCTCCATCAGCCCCTCCTGCCATATACCCTGTCTCCAGGAATGACCCACCATCCAACCAAAAATCCCTCATCACCTCATAAAGAGCTTCTACATCTGTCTCCATCTCCCCTTCCTACTACCAATACTCTGCAGGGCTCATACAATCTGTTTCAGGTTTGCCTCCCTCTGATCCAATCTCCCATCTGCCTGAATTGCGATCTTCCTAACATACAAATCTGCTCATTCTGCCTTTTTTAAAAAAGGCAATATAATAATAATATGTTTAAAAAAGAAAGTTTTAGCCTACTATCCATAGGCTAAAGTCCAAATTCCTAATTAGTGCATATATAAACCTTTTACAATCTGTGTATCCTGTGTATTTGCCATACTATTAAAGATCATCCAGTTTTCGGGACATTTTTAGAGACATGGATGGACCTACAAACTGTCATACAGAGTGAAGTGAGTCAGAAAGAGAAAAACAAATATTGTATGTTTACACATATATGTGGACTATAGAAAAATGGTACAAATCAACCAGTTTGCAAGGCAGAAATAGAGACACAGATGTAGAGAACAAATATATGGACACCAAGTGGGGAAAGCGGGGAGGGTTGGGGGGGGAATGAATTGGGAGATTGGGATACCAAATTGTACACTCTAAATATATGCAGTTTATTGTAAAAAGTTAAAAAATTTAAAAAATTTAAAAAAACCATCCAGTTTTGCTACACAGAAAACAAGAAAAACAAACAGCATGAAGATCATAGATATTAAGTCAGTAACTTTTAAGATATGCTAAAGATAGAAGACACAGGGACTTCCCTGGTGACGCAGTGGTTAAGAATCTGCCTGCTAATGCAGGGGACACAGGTTCGAGCCCTGATCCCAGAAGATCCCACGTGCCTCGGAGCAACTAAGCCCATTCGCCACAACTACTGAGCCTGCGCTCTACAGCCCTCGAGCCACAACTATGAGCCCTCATGCCACAACCACTGAAGCCCACGTGCCTAGAGCCTGTGCCCTGCAACAACAAAAGCAGCCACCTCAATGAAAAGCCCGTGCACCGCAACTAAGAGTAGCTAGCCCCTGCTCTCTGCAACTAGAGACCCAATGTGCAGCAATGAAGACCCAATGCAGCCATTAGATAAATAAATTTATAAAAAGAAAGGACAAAAGGAAAACTGTGTGTTGAACACAGATAAAAAGGACAAAACAGGAGACAGTATTCCTCTTAGGCAGAAAGTCATGGATGGAGTAAATCTTACATATCAGTAAGACACAAATCATGCCACCCCCAGATTGACAGTTATGTCATCCCTAAATCAGCCACCCATTAGGGTCCCATGTATATTCTGCCTGGAAACACAGGTAAAATGCACAGCCTCTCGGCAGGTCACTGGAAGCCACAGCTCTTCCAGGCATACGTGTCCAAAATCTCTCCAACAGAGCAAGTGTGTGCTGGTCACAGACACCCTCAACTCTGGTCCTTGTAACCACACCCTAGGCTGACAATGCAGAGAGAGGCAGGATGTGGGAACACTGGTTAGCTCAGCAGGATTCGGGGGCACGGTCCTTCCATCCCTTGGCCACCCCATCCAAAGTGTTAACAGACCCCAGAACTCTGTTTCTTGGTGTATATTTTGAAATGATTTATTAATAAACTGTACAATCTGAGCATTTTAACTTGGTCTGTGAGCCTCTCTATTCTGTGACCACTGGGTTAGCCTGTCTGCTACTGTTCTGGAAAGCCATCACTACATCGAGGTATAATCATTTCCCAAGTTAACACTCCAGCCCCATCTTTCCCCTCTGGCATTATCCTGAGGCACTTTCCCAATTCATGTTAATTAGACTCCAATTGTCCCCAGGTGCAAACACTCTATGTGCTTCTGCACCTGCTGCTCTACCTGGGACGCCCTTTCCTCCTTCACCTAATTCCTGTTTTTCCTTAAAAACTTGATATTACCTCCCACCCTGGAACATCTTTCCTGATGCCACCCCACCTGGATAGGTTCACCATCACCCCCTACACTTGCTTTCACAGAGAACTTTTCACAACAAGCTTTACTTGTTCATTTACTTAGCTGTCTTCTCCTCGACACTGTGAGCTCCTTAAGTTGACAGCGACTGACACCTCTGAATGCATCTTTCATCTCCATATGACATACCTCCAGCCCTAGCACACAATCTGGCACATAATAGGCCCTCAATAAACCTCTGATGGATGAATGAATGAATGCCTTGATAAGGAACATGAGTGAGTTTTCTGCAACAAAAGAACTGTTTGGGTCATAGATTCTTACTAAACAGGACTGCTAATATGAGCACAGAAGACATTAAAAAACTGAGCTGAACCTGCCACGACCCTTTGGTATCTATTATGGTCCTTCACAAAATAACTAGAACACAGTCTGCTGTTCAATACATATCTGTTAGTGAAAGAAGGACTAAGTGAAAATATGAATGTGTGAGTGCTACATTTTTTTAAACTGAATTCCTAAGATTCATTTATTTGTTTTGAGGGTCTGTAGAACAACCACAAATGAAAGCCATCTGAGATATCCAAAATTTGAAAAGATATCATTTTCAGTATCTGTAAGAGTGGTACAGGCCTAAAAATGGGAAAGAATGTAAGGTCTCATCAAGTTCAAAAGTCTTTCCTCCATAATGTATTTGCTATTAAATATCTTAGGATCCTGTCAAATTCAAGTGACTTTAGAGTTAGGGGGAAAATATATACACAGATTCATAGGAGCCCCTCCAAGCTGCAAAATCCCATCAAACAATCAACCTGAATGGGAATGGCAGGCTTAGAAGACAGACACCTATGAAATCAATTCCTTTTTAACATCTGAAGCCCAGTTTACAAAACGGAGCTATATGTAACAGAGTGGTCCAAAATATGGCTCTAGACATCTCTAGCTCCTGGCTGCAAGGCCCACCAAACTCTCTGATTGCAAATAAGATTAGTTAACTGGATGGTACCCTTAGTGGGTAGGCATCCTTCTACCCCTAGAAGATTCAGAATTAAGTAACTGCCATGAAGTGAGATCTTAAATTACCCTTAGAAGGTAAATTAAATGAGATAACTGTAGCATAAATATCTAGCCTTTCTTTCTCCCTTGTAGTCACAGAACTCCAGGTTTTTGCTGAATCCATGGCCGTCCAGCTACAGACTGCGTTTCTCAGCCTCCCCTGCTGCTAAGTGATGGGAGCAGAAGTGACAAGTGAAACTTTTAGATCACAGTTTTTAAAGAGGAACTTAGATGGTGCCCACCTTCCTTCTTCTTCCCCCATTCTGAGGGCTGGAATGTGGAGGAGGTTGGCAGTGGTGGTGGGGGTGGGGTAGTAGAAGCCAGCCCCCACCCCACACACACACAAGTCAGAGAACAAGGATGGCAGACGGCAAGACTACATAAAAAAAAGATAGAAGGTAACAGATGATTGAACTTGGTGTACCCCCCAAAAATTAATAAATTTTAAAAAATAATTAAAAAAATAAAATACAAAAAAAAAAAAGATAGAAGGGAGCGGGTCCCTGGCTGGCCTTCCAGAGCAAGACCACCGGCTCAGAGACAAGTAAACGTCTACCTTGTTTGAATCACTGCAGTCTGGGTATCATTGTTACAACGGCTTAGCCTGTACCTTACATAATACAGTAACCGCGCTCCTTGAGATGCTATGTATATAAAGATATACATTAAGGGGCTTCCTAGGTGGCGCAGTGGTTAAGAATCCGCCTGCCAATGCAAGGGACACGGGTTAGATCCCTGCTCCAGGAAGATCCCACATGCCACGGAGCAACTAAGCCCGTGCACCACAACTGTTGAGTCTGTGCTTTAGAGCCCATGAGCCACAACTATTGAGCCTGCGTGCCGCAACTACTGAAGCCCATGCGCCTAGGGCCCGTGCTCCACAACAAGAGAAGTCACGGCAATGAGGAGCCCGCGCACCACAACAGAGTAGCCCCCACTCACCGCAACTAAAGAAAGCCCGTGCACAGCAAAAAAAGACCCAACAAGGCCAATAAAATAAATAAATAAATAAGATATATATTAAGTAACAACAATTTAGGAAATTAACAGCACAGCAGTCATATTTTTGTGTTAAAAAAAGATTCTGTGGTGGTCCAGTGGCTAAGACTCCATGCTCCCAATGCAGGGGGCTCAGGTTGATCCCTGGTAGGGAACTAGATCCCACACGCATGCCACAACTAAGAAGCCTGAATGTTGCAACTAAAGATCCCACATGCAGCAAGAAGATCTTGCGTGTGGCAACTAAGACCTGGCACAGCCAAAATAAATAAGTAAATAATAAACAAATAAATAAAACAAAAACTATTTTAAAAAAAGGAATCTGTGCATATGTGATATTTTATGTAATTGCAATATTTTAGAAATTTTGGCTGTTTTAAATTGAAATCTTACTAAATATACAATATATATAACATTAGAATATATAAGAAAACTTCAACCCTTAATCTTATAACTTCAGTTTTCTTATGTTTAAAAGTTACAGTAATATCTTACAGAATTGTAAGGTAATATATATAAAATGCCTAGCAGGGGCTCGATAAATGCTATTATTATTATCATAAGTATATATAAAGCTTAATGAAACAGTAGGAACCCGCAGGAGAAAATGTAATGTCATAGCACACTGGGCTACCCAGGCCACCTGCCAAATCCCATGCCCCTTCCTGAGCCCCCAAAAAAGAAGAGGGTTTCCTGCTCTTCTTTACTTCACCTGTCTCCTAACTCTCATATCCATCCACCTTGAGTTCTAGTCAATTATTCCCAGTCTTATTCCTCTCTTCCTTTCTGTTCACCCCAATGCAATGTCATAAAGACAGTGTTTGTAAGATGCAGATCCAGCAACTCTGGCTGTCATCAGCAAAACCCCTCCTGGATTATCCCTGTGGCAGGCGACATGGTGCATGACTGGAGGCACAACGGACTCATCAAGGATGCCCAAGCAGAAGCAGCCCACAAGGGGAGTCAGGGTCAGACGTCCAGGAGCCTGCAAGATGACAGCATGGGTGATAAAGCACCCACTGAAAGCTTACGCCAGCGTGCATCCCGACTAGATGTGTGCCTAGGAAGATAACTGGCCATTCAGAGGAAAACCCACTGAGGGGACCCGGACAGGATGACATTTTCACAGTTTCGACAAAAAGTGAAGAAGAGGATGGAATGAGGAGGAATGAAAGTGACAGAGTAAAGCGGGGACACCTGGGGAGTGGAATTAGTAAAACTCGTAACTGAACGGCAGGAAGGAGGCAGGAGGAGGTGAAAGGAAGCACAGTTTGGGGTGTTCATCTGAGATTTTCTTTTTTTCCAGCGGAGGAATATAAACAACCAGTTTGGGACAGTTACTGAGTTTGAAGGGCTTTCAGAATACCCGGGGTGAGATGTCAGGGAAGTATCTGGCACTATAAAACAACTTATTTTGGAAGCAAGATGTTGTAGGACTGGACTAGAGGACCTGGAGAGAGACTTGAGCAGCACTGCCAAATTACATACCATGAGCCACAAACACAACCTAGAACACAGGTGGCTTTAAATCTAGTAGCCACATTAAAACAAAAAAGGTAAAAGTAATTTTACATAGATAGATAGATAGTGTTTCCTTTTCTTTTCTTTTTGTCTGTACCACGCGGCTTATGGGATCTTATTTCCCTGACCAGGGAGTGAATCTGGGTCCCTGCAATGGAAGCACCAAGTCCTAATCACTGGAAAACCAGGGAAATCTCTACTCATATCATATATATTTTAATATATTTAATGGAAGAGTCAGACAACATAAGTGCGCAGACTGATAATTTTTTAATTTGTTTGGCCGCACGGTGCGACATGCAGGATCTTAGTTCCCTGACCAGGGTACCAGGGTTCCAGGTATGGTATCTGTGCCCCTCACAATGGAAGCTGGGAGTCTTAACTACTGGACCGCCAGGGAAGTCCCCCTACTCACATATTTTTATTTAACCTAAAATATCCAAAAAGAAAGGGAATCACAAAGCCAGAAAACAGCACTCATAAAAAAAAAAAAAAACCAATTTAGTTTTGATTACGGTACACAAGTGAAAAACACGGTACTCACGGTTTCTGAAGAGGACGACGGTCTCTGAAAATTCTCACCTTGCACCCATATGCTCTCTGTCACAAACGCTATGTGTTCCGCTTCCAGTATAAACGGAGAAACCAGAAACAGGGCCCATTTGTTCAAATCATCAATGGACTGGACAGAGGGAAAGAAACACAAAAAGGGAGGATTCAAGATGATTTCAAACCACAACTGCCACTTATAGCAACATCCAGGAGAACCCGGCCTCTGTAATTCCAGGCGGCATCTAAATAAGGTCATCAGATGCTCTCCTACAGACCACATTAACTCTGCATTTTTTCTTGTTGAACTGTTACTAAACAGCTGCAACATCCTTCAGTGACTCATGACACCTTTAACATCTCTAGATATTTGTTATCAAGCAATTAATTCTGAAACGTATTCCCATCACCCCTTACTGCTAAGAACTTGTAGGACCTTTCCAAATTACAATTTGGAAGCACATTTAAAGATGAGGCAGTTCAGGGATTTCCCTGGCGGTGCAGGGGGTTAAGACTGAGCTTCCACTGCAGGGGGCACTAAGATCCCCCACGCTGCACTTGCCAGGCTCAGCCAAAAAAAAAAAAAAAGGGGGTTTGGTTCAGAAGCGCAGGCCAGTCAGCAGAAACCTGTTACGGACAGATGCCCAAAGAGCTGTTCTTCCATTTCCTCCAGCCATTACAGCATCAGGATTGGTTAGCAGATTGGACATGTCCACTAATCTCTGCTCTTCTCCTGAAATTTCTCTAAAAGGACTGTACACGAATCTACACTAAAAACAAGGCACATGCAGAGCAGAAAAAGCTGAAATCTAAGGCTGTCGGTGGGGTGTCTAATAATCAACCCCCCCCCCCCCGCCAAAAAAAAGGCATTTGGGTCAAGCTCCATGGAATTGCTTTCTCAGTTCAAATCTGTCCTTGCTGGGAAGATGAGAAAGTATTTTCACCAGGCCTAGCAACCTGGCACAAAGCAGAAGCTCAGTAAATATCTGTTGAACCACGTAATGAATGAAGATGAGGGAGAAAAAACTTCTATGGGTAAATATTATCAACATAATAGTTAAAAACAAAATACAGATTGTCCACTTTACTCACAGAAAATGAGTAAACAAAAAAGTTTAATTTTCCAGTTGTATAAACTATCTTTGGTGATACCAATTCGTATATAACCTTCCGTTATATAAACATTCACATTTGGTACTTATGCATCTGATTTTAAGTATATAAAATATGCAAAGGCATAAGATTCAGTTCTGTAAAGTTACTTCAGCCCAGGTGGATCGACAATAAGGTATCTACGGAACCAAATCGTCAGCTCTAAGATATTTTCAATCTCAAAATAACAGTAGCTAATCACAGTCAAATTTTCCAATTGTAGGCCTCGAACATCAGGACTTGAACTCAACAACCACTACTTCATTCACTGAAATATTGAGTAACTATTACAGGTCAAGCTGCTAAGTTAAACAGACCCAGTTCCTAGAGAGAAAAAGATAAAAAATGGACATAATGGAAAAAAAGAATGTGTGTGTATATATATAAATACTGAATATATATAATATAAATAAGTACATATATAAATATATATAAAAAGTATATGTATATAACTGAATCACTGCTGTACAGCTGAAATTAACATATTGTAAATCAACTATACTTCAACTTAAAAAAATGAAAAAAACAATGTCACAATGAAAAATAAAAGATAAAAACTGGAAATAAGAAGTGTGGTTTAAAGTTTATGAGGACACAGAGCTGGCTGGCCACATTTAGTCTGGAAACTAGGGGCCATGTCTGTGAGACAGTGATTTCTGGGTAAAACTCTGAGGAGGACAGGAAGTTACAAAAACCCCAAAAGCCCAAAGCTGATTTTGCCTGGGTGCCCCTACACCTGGCTGGAGCAGTCAACAAGGGCTGAAGAGCATTAGTTACATTTATCAAAGTTAACAGAAGACCAGTAAAGTCATGGAGATGTGCAAAAGTAAAGCTGTCTCCCAGGAAGATATCTGCATCTCATTATTTTTTGGATGTTCAAAATTTCTGCTCTAATCTAAACCTCTTACAGTAAGTAAACGAATCCAGTTTGGAAACCACTACTATAGAAAAATCCACCCCTCATATTTTTCCTCATTTTATTATCTTTCCTCATTTTTATTATCTTCTCAATCAGCGTTCCTTAAAGGAATTAAGCCTTCCTTCCCTCAGGCGTCCACTGTATGTAATGAATGAACATCTAAGCATATTAGATGCGCCCTCTTAGAACTGACAAAAAAAGTTAACTCATATTCTGTGTATCAACAAGGATGGGTATTTTTGATTTGTAGCAGCAAAGTATAATCCCATACCTAAGCATAACCTCAGCAAAACATTCCAACCTGAGATAAGATTTTAATTCCCACATGGTGTATGGTTTTACACACAAAGATAATCTCATGTTAACGCTAAGATTGATCCAACTTTCCAGAAGGAAAAGGGAAAGAAACTGATTAAAAGCAAAACACTTGGGACTTCCTAGGTGCCGCAGTGGTTGAGGGTCCACCTGCCAATGCAAGTGGCTGTATTCGAGCCCTGCTCTGGGAGGATTTCACGTGCTGCGGAGCAGCTGGGCCCGTATGCCACAGCTATTGAGCCTGTGCTCTAGAGCCTGTGAGCCACGGTTGTTTTGCCCGTGTGCCACAGCTATTGAAGCCCACACGCCTAGAGCCCATGCTCTGCAACAGGAGAGGCCACTACAGTGAGAGGCCCGTGCGCCACAGTGAAGAGCAGCCCCCGCTCGCAGCAACTAGAGAGAGCCCATGTGCAGCAAAGACCCAATGCAGCCAATAAATAAAATAAATAAATAAATGAATTTAAAAGAAAAAAAAGCAAAACACTTTTAAAGCAATTATATTCCAATAAAGAACTAAAAAAAAAAAAAAACTTTAAAAAAATCATAAGTAAAATCATCAAAAGTAGTGATATAGCACCCAAAAGAAAAAGCGGGGAAAAAAAGCAAAACACTTTTAAATGTTAATGACAACGTGGGTTCTGTCCACGGAAGTCTGCACAGAACTGCACAGGAAAGAGCCCATTTCCAATAGCCGAATGGAAAGAACTGTCGTTCCCGTTCACAGAAAGACGGCAGAGCTTACACCGCCGGCCCAGGTCACACTGTGGGGGACGGAGCCGGCTGAGCTCGCAAGCCACCAGCCTAAGTACTGGGCCACATCGCACGCCTGCGTGCAAACCGAAACCGAAAAGATGCGGGGATAAGCAGTAGGTGCGCCGGTGGGTAAGTGACGCCACTGACAGGAGCGGCGGACAGGGCAGTCTCTGTCACCTCGGAAACACCTGACGGAAAGCGGAGGATGTGCCGTCTTTCCCTGAAATCAGGTTCAACCGAACTGCAGCCCGCAGCGCAGGCGGGAGAGAGACTCCAGGTGGGCGCTGCTCAGGTGCGCATCGGCCCTGCACAGGCACGTGGGTACAAGCCTCCCGGCAGCGCCGAAAGCCAGGCGTCCACGCACTGGCGCCGGCAGCCCGCGGAGCGGAGGCCAGCTCGCCTGTCACAGTGTCGGACTCCGGTGCCACTCTCCGGGCTCCCGCGGGCATCGCGTGCAGGGGAGGCGCCGAGCCTGGCCTTCCCGGGACCCGATGCCCGCGGCCTCCCGGCGGCGCGGGGGGTGCCCCGGGGCTGCACGGACCCCGGGCAGAGCGCGGGGTCCCCGGGGGGGGGGGCGCTTCCGGCTCGCGGCCCGCCCCGCCCCGCCCCCCCCGCCGCGCCCCCGCCCCGCCCCCGCGCCCCCCGCCGCGCCCCGCGCCCGCCCACCTGGCTCTCGCCGACGCAGAAGACGCGGCCGCCGCGGCTCAGGCACACGCGGGAGTCCCGGGGCTGCGCGGCCGCGCGGCAGAAGGTGAAGGAGCAGCGCGAGGCGCGCAGCCGCCGCACCGTGGCACGCACCAGCGCGGCGGGCCCGCGCCCCCAGCGCGCCCACAGGTACAGGTAGCACAGCGTGATGAGCATGGCCGGCCGGCCGGCGGCGGAGCGCGGGCCCGGGACGCTCGCACCACCGGCCGGCCCGCCCGGGCGCCCGGCCCCGCCCTCCCGGCGGCCGGAAGAGGCCGCGCCGCCGCCGGGAGGCCGCGGGGTGGCGGGGGAGGGCGGGCGTGTTGACGGAGGGAGACGGGAGGCCTGGTACGCGAGGGAGGGGTGTGGGGAAGGGAGGTGATGGAGGGAGAGAGGGGGCGCGTCGGGGGGGGGGTGAGTGGGAGGGGACCAGGGGAGGCCGCTCAGGGTGGAGGGTGGGGGGTGACGTGATGGAGGGAGAAGGCGGGCGGAGAGGTAGGCTGGGGACCTGGCGGATAAGCCCAGTGGTTGTCCTGACGGTTTCAGCCAGAGTCCGGCCTCCCTTCCTTGATGGGTGGGAGGCAGATTGAGGAAGGGATTGTGCATGTGTTTATAACATCAGCAGCCAGCAGTAACCAACCAGCACTGTAACCACGAGCCAAAGTGTGCTGATACAACTGCCACCCAGTCCAGTCCAGTGGGAGAATGAGGTGAGGCCTTCACGCAAAAAGGATTTCAAGATAAATCGCATAAATTCACACAGTGCAATAATATGTGTGTTTCTGGACTCTTGAAGACAGAGGGGCACTAAAAAGGCTACCTGGTGCTCTTGAATACGTGGGTCACCACTTTGTGAGTATCTTAAAATAAGTAGAGAAAGAGAAACAGGATTCAATGTTCTTGTCCCCTAAGAGAACCATAATGATACCTGATGCTGACAAAGGTTTCTCCCCTGGAACCTCATTTTTTGTAAAGGCAGTATGCAAAGAACAGGGTCCTCAACAACTCTGAAGCAGAGCAGAGGTTTTCCCTATGTTGCTTCCTGTTCTGGCCTTTGCTGTAAGTGGATGGCATATTGCACTAAAAGCAATCAGGGAGGCCACTCTCAAGTCTTTCTTAAATACAAGAGCTGATTTTTAAAAGTACCCTGACCATTTATTCGTCTGCTTTAAAACAGCAGTAGAGGAGGCCCATTTTCAGAACCTCAGACCTGCTCAGATGACATAGGAAATCCTCCTCATTGCATATAGCAACAATTGATTTAAAAAGAGAGGGGGACTTGCCTGGTATCGCAGTGGTTAAGAATCCACCTTTCAGTGCAGGGGACACCGGTTTGATCCCTGGTCGGAGAAGATCACATGCCACGGAGCAGCTAAGCCCGTGCACCACAACTACTGAACCTGCACTCTAGAGACCCCAAACCTGCACTACTGAGCCCACAAGTTACAACTGCTGAAGCCCACCAGCAACAAGCAGCCAAAAATAAATAATAAAATAATAAACAGTAAAAGAGAGAGAGAAACCAAAAAGAAATAACTGGGCTAAAAAACAAGGTAAGCATCAAGTGGACCAGAAATGGAAAAATAAAAGTCTGTAAGTGATGAGCAGGGCTGAAGCCACAGCCTACACGTCCCTGCAGAGCAGCAGCAGCTGGGAAGTAGGTTGAGGCACAGTAACAAGACCTAAAATTGTGTCACTGGAGGAACAAATGAGCAAGTCTTGTCTGAGATGGGACTCAGCCCACCCATGCTAACAAGTCAGGAATTTAGGAAATGAAAAGGCTTAACAGAGTGATTAACCCTAATATTTCACTAGAAGTGCCCTTCAGATAGCCTTCTTGGAGTTTGCTAAAGTATGGCTCTAAGGACCAGCCTCTCCACCCTGCTGGGAATGGAGAGGTCATCTCTTCTATCTGAAGGTCCCAAGCATCCCTAGTTTTTCCAGGTTCCTTAAGAGCTTTGTAACCTCTGCTTCCCACAGACACCATAACTCCATCTGGCCAGATGGGAACTTTCCAGGTTTGTCCTTAGATGCTTCAAGATGTCCTGATCTCAGAAAACATGGGAAAACCTGAGGGTCAACTGGTTCTGGGTTACAAAGAATGGGGACCAGAGTGGGTAATATGAACTGAGAAAGGGGTAAGGTCCCTTCCAGTCCCTTGGATGGAGGAGCACTGGCACCATTCATGCCCAGAAAAGAATACAGTAAGGCAGGTAGAAGGGGAGAAGTCACACAGTAGGCCCTGTTTATGATCCCACATAAAATGATGGAAAAGGCTCAAGCATGGAGCTTAGGTTCATCATCCCCAGAGAGCAGAGGAGAAGGATGTAAAAATAAGACATCAGGGAATCTTACTGTGTGTGTACCTGATTCACGTCCTGTAGTCTCTCACTACCCAAAATGTGGTCCTTGGATGTATCAGGATCACCTGGGGACTTGCTAGAAATGCAGAATCCCAGGCTCACCCCAGAACCACTGAATCAGCATCTGCGCTCTAACAAAATCCCCAGGTGATTCACAAAGTTCGAGAAGCAGTGCTAAAGTCACCTCTGTCGTTCCCTGATCTAGGTTGCCCTAGCCTCTTAATAAGACTCTCCTAAACTGTTGGGGAGAAAAAGAGCACAGACTAGGAATTTAAAAGCCAGACTTTGTGATTTATAGGAACATCACTACAGGAAGGAAGGCATATGCCAGTGACCTAGGCCACATCAGTAATCCCTCAAAATGACTGGCTTTCTCTAAGAACAGCCTTCCCCGGGACTTCAGGGGGCAAGGGTTTGAGCCCTGGTCAGGGAACTAGGATCCCACATGCCATGCAGTGCCACAGAAAAAAAAAAAAAAAAAAAAAATCCTTCCCAGATTGAGTCTCCAGGCCTTAGGAGACATGCCCTGGAAATGATGGTTTGGGGAAAGGGCAGAGTGTATAAGCCAAAATATCACTCTTCTATGGGGAAGCTATCCTGCCCCCATTAAATAGATGACTGCTCCTCCCCAGGGGAAGCCTATTATACTGACATCAGCTCTGTCTGAACTTGGAAAGCATTCAGGATGCTAATAAGTCAAATGACCAGAGCTGGGAAAGACAGTTTGTTTTTGAAATAAGAACAAGAATCTAGAAGGAAGCTTGAGTGGATACTGAAATTTAAATAGCTGAACTGTAAAAGTTCACTTTTAGCAGTTAAAGTACATAGATTCCTTTTGTAGATAAAAAGGAATCTAGTCACTCCACAACAGTGCTGGACTGCTAAAAACAAATGTTATTCAGAGATCCCCAGTCTCAAAAATGGCCATCTATTTGAAAAGTTGGCCTCCAAAAAATAGATATTTAATTTTTTTTATTTATTTTTTTTTTAGCCGTGCTGTGCGCCTTGTAGGATGTTAGTTCCCCAACCAGGGATTGAACCTGTGCCCTTGGCAGTGAAAGCACAGAGTCCTAACCACTGGACCGCCAGGGAATGTCCCAGGTATTTAAGTCATGAGGCTATGTCAGTATAAAATGTGAAGAGCTTTACTCTGAATATTTGATGGTCTGCAGCATGTGTTTATTTGCCAGAAAATGTCAGTATGATTATCTGCATACATGGGCAGTTAAATGTCAAGTAAATTAAACTTTTTAAACCCATAGTCCTTTTTATTTATAATATACTCAAAAAGGGAGATGCAGTTTTAGACTGTTACAAACAAGCTAGCAGCCAAAGACTAGATCAGAGGCTTGGGCCACCCTCAGGGCCTCAAAGGGAAACAAAGTTGTCATTTAAATCTTGCTGATTACTCCATGATGGGTGATGACTTGGCTGGGATAGAGAGGGTGGGAGGGAACTGTGGGAGGGAGGGGATATGGGGATATATGTATAAATACAACTGATTAACTTTGTGGTACAGCAGAAACTGGCACAACAGTGTAGAGCAATTATATTCTAATAAACAGCTTAAAAAAAAAATCTTGCTGATTAGCAAGTGCCCAGGCCCTATAAAGGTAGGGATCAAACCAGCCACCACCACCACTACCCTTGGTCAAAAATTAATTTTGTACTACATAATCCAGCAATCCCACTCATGGGCATATAACTGGAGAAAACCGTAATTCAAAAAGATACATGCACCCCAGTGTTCATTGCAGCATGATTACAATAGCCAACACATGGAAGCACCCTAAATGTCTGTCAACAGGTGGATGGATAAATAAGATGTGGTACATGTATACAAGGGAATATTACTCAGCAATAAAAAAGAATGAAATAATGTCATTTACAGCAACATAGAGATTAGCATACTAAGTGAAGTAAGACGGAGAGAGACAAATATCCTATGATATCACTTATATGTGGAATCCAAAGAAAATGATGCAAATGAAATTATTTGTAAATCCAAAACAGACTCTCAGACTTAGAAACCAAACTTATGGTTGGTTACCAAAGGGGAAAGGTTGGAGGGAGGGATAAATTAAGAGATTAGGATTAACATAGACACACTACTATATATAAAATAGATAATCAACAAGGGCCTATTGTATAGAACAGGCAACTCTACTCAGTACTCTGTAATAACCTATATAGGAAAAGAATCTGAAAAAGAATAGATATATGTGTATGTATAAGGAATCACTTTGCTGTAGACCTGAAAGTAACACCTTGTAAGTCAACAATACTCCAATATAAAATTCAAATTTTTTAAATTAATTTTGGAGTCCCAATTTTTGAAAACATTTATTGCAAATAGGAAATTTTTGTATTAAATGCCTTTTAAATTGCCCTAAGTGATTCCTTATTATATACTGAAGCTGAGAAATATATTACTTTAATTGCATTTTATTTTGGTAAACTTTGGTTGTCTTTCTAATGTTATTATTGCTTTTGAAAGTTTTATTTTTATCAAAAGGATTCTACACCAGAGTTGTCTGTAATTAAAAATGGAGAGGAGGCTTCCTAGGTGGCGTAGTGGTTAAAAATCTGCCTGCCAATGCAGGGGACACGGGTTCAATCCCTGCTCCAGGAAGATCCCACGTGCCACGGAGCAACCAAGCCCGTGCACCACAGCTAATGAGCCTGCGCTTTAGAGCCCGTGAGCCACAACTATTGAGCCCATGTGCTGCAGCTACTGAAGCCCATGTGCCTAGAGCCTGTGCTCTGCAACAAGAGAAGCGACGGCAATGAGGAGCCCGCACACCACAACAAAGAGTAGCCCCCACTCACCGCAATTAGAGAAAGCCCATGCACGGCAAAAAAAAAAAAGACCCAACATAGCCAATAAAATAAATAAATAAATAATGGAGAGGGACTTCCCTGGTGGCACAGTGGATAAGACTCTGTGTTCCCAGTGCAGGGGGCCTGGGTTCGATCCCTGGTCAGGGAAGTAGATCGCACATGTATGCTGCAACTAAGGAGCCTGCCTGCCACAACTAAGACCCAGTGCAACCAAATAACTATTTAAAAAATTAATAGAAATAAAAATATAGATGATAGTAAAGGCAAGATGTGAACTGTGACCAAGAATTAAAAGATGTTTTCATATAAAATCTTAAGAGCCTATGTGTACTGTCATTATTTCTTAATTATATAATTAATAGCTATCTCTTTGATCTCCCTGCAGTGAAAATAAACATATTGACTATTAGTAGGTCAAGATAACACTGACTGGGAGAATCAATTGAATGTATTGGCTATAAATCTTGGTAGAACAATATGAAACATACATTAAATTGCTAAGAGAATGTTAATATATTTTTAAAGAAGATCTCAGTTTTAAGATTAATTATAATTAAGACATATTTTCTGGGACTTCCCTGGTGGTGCAGTGGTTAAGAATCTTCCTGCCAACACAGGGGCCATAGGTTCCATCCCTGGCCTGGGAAGATCCGACATGCCATGGAGCAACTAAGCCTGTGCACCACAACTACTGAGCCTGCACTCTAGAGCCCTCAAGCCACAACTACTGAGCCTGTATGCCACAACTACTGAAGCCCACATGCCTAGAGTCCATGCTCCACAACGAGAAGCCACCACAACAAAGAGTAGCCCTAGCTCACCTCAACTAGAGAAAGCACACGCACAGCAAAGACCCAACACAGCCAATAAATAAATAAATAAATAAATGTTTTAATTGTCAAATCAAGGAAAAAGCAATTTTATTTTATTAATCAAAATAAAGAGAAAAAGATAAAAATTAAAGGATCAAAAGAACTTATCCCTTAAAATTTTGAAAATAGTTTATGTGAACTCAAAGAGAAAAAGAAATACCGTTCAAGTTTTGTTCACTGATACGGCCTCGGATTAACTTTACCCCAAAATGCACCCCCAGATCCTGGTACATGTGATACTTTTTCCATTAAAAAGGAAAAAAAAAAAAAAAGCTCCTTGGGGAAGTGGCCAATTCCTGTGTTAGAGGAGTTTCCTAAGCCAGGACACCTTGTGCCAGCAAGCAGGGAAGCATCAAAGAAAAATAGCGTCACGTCAAAAGAATACTAGAGCCAACCCGAAGGGATGCCCTATTTACTGAATTGGGACCATTTGGAATGCATCAAATGTATGAAGGCCTTGAGTCCATGATAATCCACAATAAATGTTAAAGTATCTAAAAAATGCAGAATAAAATGTTATGGCTGAGTCGTTATTTGCCTATGTTTGTATTATTGACTCGTATTATACTGATGAAAATTTGTAAATTGTAAATTCTTCCTTAGAAGACTATTCCTGACCCAAAGGGGCATCAGTACAAAGACCCCATAAGGGAATTCCCTGGTGGTCCAGTGGTTAGGACTCAGCACTTTCACCACAATGGCCCGGGTTCAGTCCTTGGTCCGGAACTAAGATTCAGAAGCAGCGCCGCAGGGCCAAAAAACAAAACCAAAAAAACAAAGACCCCATAAGCTGTGATGCCAAAGCCAGAGACAGCCACGTGAGATAACCAGAATTCAGTTAGAGTTCATTTTAAGGCTCCTGAAGAATTGGATGGTCCTAAAACTAGGACAGAGTACAAGATATCATTAGGTCCAGAGACCTGAAAAATTAAACATATCTTTAGAATCGATGAGCCTGTGTCGGAGCTTCTGGCTCCTCTGTCCAGTCATTAGAAATAATTACTGGACTTGCATCCAGAGAGAGGCTATTTGATCACATTCCTTGAGATTACAGAATCGCTGATATATGATGACCATCAGTGGGATTCGGTGTCTCATTAAAGACTCTGGAAAAAAACACCAGAAATCTCTGATGGTAAATGATCTCAGTTAACTGTTTTCTTAAACAGCATCCATCTCCTAATTCAATACAGTTTTGGTGGAACAGTGGTTAAGAATCCACCTGCCAATGCAGGGGTCGCAGGTTCGAGCCCTGGTCCAGGAAGATCCCACATGCCAGGGAGCAACTAAGCCCATTCACCACAACTACTGATCCTGCGCTCCAGAGCCCATGAGCCACAATAACTGAGCCCATGTGCCACAACTACTGAAGCCCGTGCACCTAGAGCCTGTGCACCTAGAGCCCGTGCTCCACAACAAGAGAAGCCACCACAATGAGAAGCCCGCACACCACAACAAAGAGTAGCCCCTGCTCGCCACAACTAGAGAAAGCCCGTGTGCAGCAACAGACACCCAACGCAGCCAATAAATAAATTTCTTTCTTTCTTTCTTTCTTTCTTTCTTTCTTTCTTTCTTTCTTTCTTTCTTTCTTTTTTAAAGAAAGGCTTGGAAGAAGCAAAACCATAGATTTATATTTCCGGATTAATAAGGAATCTGTGCACATTTGGTATTTATATGCTTGAAATGTGGTAGAGAATGAGGTCATTTTAGGGACGTCCTCCTAACTCTCATTTGAAATTGGCACTTGCTTTTAAACTGAAGTCTTACAAAGTTAATGAACTGTATTGAAACATCCAAGAGAATGTCAGGTATACCATACTGATGTTTAATTGGCTAGATTTACTAGAATTGTTTAATCTGAACGTTGAAGAACATAACAGATGAAACTTAATAAGGACTGTGGTCTGGACCAGATGCTGAATGCCTACTGCAGATGGACCCTTCCTCACCTCTCACCATGTCCATCTCCCTCTTCTAATGAAGGAAAGCAGTTTTAATCTCTGGAAAAGCTTACCCACAGATGCAAATATGTGGATGGTATGTCCACAGGGGAGGAGGACAAAGAAATCAGCCCCTTCATATAAGACAGTACTACATGTCAATAGTTGGACAAAGGAAAAAATGCACCACAAAACAATAGATCCTTTAAAGATGTGGTGTATATATACAATATCAAATACTACCCAGCCATTTAAAAGAATGAAATAATGCCATTTGCAGCAACATGGATGGACCTAGAGAATATCATACTAAGTGAAGTAAGTCAGAAAGAGAAAGACAAATATATCACTTACATATGGAATCTAAAATATGACACACACTTACAAAACAGACTCACAGACAGAGAACAGACTTGTGGTAGCAAAAGGAAAGGGGGTAGGGGAGGGATGGATTGAGAGTTTAGGATTAGGAGATGCAAACTACTGTATATAGAATGGATAAACAACAGGTCCTACTGGGAATTCCCTGGTGGTCCTGTGGTTAGGAGTCCGGCTTTCACTGCTGAGGGCCTGAGTTCAATCCCTGGTCGGGGTGCTAAGTAAGATCCCACAAGCCACGGGGTGCAGCCAAAAGAAAAAAACAACGTCCTGCTGTATAGCACAGGGAACCATATTCAATATCCTGTAATAAGCCATAATGGAAAAGAATATGAAAAAGAATGTGTGTGTGTGTGTGTATAAAACCGGGTCACTTTGCTGTACACCAGAAACTAACACAACGTTGTAAATCAACTATACTTCAATAAAAAATAAGTTTCATGCAACTTCCCTGGTGGTCCAGTGGTTAAGACTCCACACTCCCAATGCCGGGGGCCTAGGGGTGGATCAGGGAACTAGATCCCACACACCACAGCTAAGACCCTGATGGAGCCTAAATGGTGTTTTTTGGACAAACACTGTGACCCTTTCCCTCCCGTGCTGGGCACCCTGAGGCCTCCTCTCCCCACCTGTGTGACAAGGCCCCTCCTTCCTTGCTGGGTACAAGTGCTTCCTGGAGTCTCCTGCAGAGAACATCTGTGAGGTTGATGTGGTCAAGATCTGGGGTGTGATGAGCAGTTCCTTCCCTCCTACAGAGCAGTTCATGCTTTTAAATCAAATGTGCAGTCTGTTTTCCACAGGAACCCAAAATATCAAATATCATGACTTCAAACTGAAACCTAGATTTAGCAGAGTGTCACTAAAGACTAACAAGGAAAGAGATGCTCTCCAAAGCTACATGGGAAAGAGGACAAGATTGCTTCCAAAGTCAGACCCTCAAAGGGCCTCCTTCCTTGTGAAACGCTGGAGAGAGGGGACTCCTTTCCTTGCAGGGGGTGGGAGGGGACCTGAGAGAAAACAGGCTAGAGGCAGCCCGCATCCTTTCTGAAACCCTTCCCTGGAGCGCCTTCAAAATTCCCTTTCAGGTGGTGGAGGAGACCTCTTTTTGTTTCTATTACCATGTTGTGGGATGGGGACCTCCGTACCCCACGACAGAAATTCTTACGTTGAGGTCATGAAACTTAGTACCTCAGAATGGGACTCTTTTTGGAGATAAGGCCTTTAAAATGATGATTAGAGTATAAGATGAGGTCCTATGGGTGGGCTCTAGTCCAGTATGAGTGGAATCCTTTAAGAGATTAGCATACAGAGGAAAGACCATGTGAAGACACAGTGAGAAAAAGACCATCTACAGGCCAAGGAGGGAGTCCTCAGAAGAAATCAACTCTGTGAAAACCTTGCCCTTGGACTTCTGGCCTCCAGACTGTGAGGAAGTCAATTTCTGTTGTTTAAGCCAGTCTGTGGTACTTTGTTACAGCAGCCGGAGCTGACTTATACACCATAGGTCTCAGTAACTCTTCTGTCTTTCTGACCTTTCTTTGAACCATCGGGCGCATGTGAGTCTTTGCCCCCAAATTCTGGCTTCACCTATGTTCTCTTCCTGGGTGGTCCCATTTGCCCTCTTGGTTTCAGTGGCCACCCCTCTGGCCACGATGCCCAGATCCTCTGGCCTCTCCCAGGCTCCAGTGCCACAATCATTGCTCCTGCATATCTCTATTTGGATAGTCTGTTGGTATTCTCAGGAATAAAACCAAATGCATCTTTCTCCCAAAAATTCCCTCTTCATCTTGATTTCTCGACCTCTGTTAATGACATCACATTCTCCTTTTCACCTGGACTCATCTTGGAGTCCCTACTCCTCTCCATCCCCCATCCTATTTATTTCTATGCATCCTGTCTATTTCTATATCAGTTGATGGTACTGCCACACACTGTCTCAAGAGTCTCATCTTTCCATCACTGCCCTCCAGTCCAGGCCCCCATTCTGCTCCCTTGGAACTAACATGATAGCATCCTTGCTAATTCCCTGCAGGCCTCCTGTTTCCCGTTGCCCTGCTTAATCCAGCACTCCTGCATTTGACTTTATCTAAAGTGCAGTCCTGATCCCATCCCTCCCCTTCTCAAACCCTTCAGTGCCTGGCCCTGGCCACCAGCACGTTCAGGGGCTCCTGCCCACTAACCAGGACCTCCCATTGTACCCACCCAGCCTGGCCACCCCTTGATGCCATCTATCCGTGCACTTAGTCCACATCTACTGCACACCAAGCACTGCTCATCTCTGCACATTCCTCCATTTAACCCTCTCAGTAATTCTGTAAAGTAGCTGTTGTCCCCACCTTACAGAGGAGGACATTGAATTTTAGAGCAATTCAGTGACTTGCGGAAGGTCTCACAACTACTAGGTGTTGGGGAAGCTGGGGGCTGAATTTATGACTTTCTGGCTCCATAAGTCCTTCACTTCATTAATTGGGAGCAAAGAATGCCATATGCACAACAATCAATAAATAAATAGATCCAAGAGGGAAGATTCAGGGTGTGCCACTGTGAGCCCTGAGGCAGCCATTTGTACCCAGATCAGACAGGCTGGGACTGTCTGGAGTTTAGACACACCCACAAAGCTGCTGCAGGATTTCAAGATCACCAGGGCACACAGCTGGCTCTGGAAACACACAGCATACTCCAACAGACAAAGGGGGCTCCTGACACAGTTTCTGTACAACAGCTGAATGTCACTGATTCATTACTGCTGTAAGGAACCTCAAGTATAGGAATATCCAAAGTTAAAAACTAGAGTCTAAATGCAGCGTGGTATTAGTTTTTGTTGGTTTGTTTTTTAATAAAACTATAGACTTTTGTCTAAAAAGTTAAATAAATAAACAAGTAAATGCAGTGTGGTAAGTAAGTAAATACATAAATGCAATATGGTAAGTAAGTAAATAAGTAAATGCAATGTGGTGTCCTAAATTGGATTCTGGAACAGCAAAAGGACTGTAAGTGGAAAAACTGGTGAAATCGGACTTGCATAGTACTAATGTTAATTTTGGGGGTTTTTTTTTTTAATTAAAGTATAGTTGATTTACAATGAAGTATAGTTGATTTACAATTTACAATAGAAAGCAAATTGTGCCAGTCTCTGCTGTACAGCAAAGTGACTCAGTTATACACACATATACATTCTTTTTTTTATATTCTTTTCCATTATGGTTTATCCCAGGATATTAAGCATTGGTCCTAATGTATAGCATAGTTCTCTGTGCTATACATTAGGACCTTGTTGTTTATCCTGTATGAGTTTTGATAAATCCATGGTTGTATAAGATATTAGCACTGGAGGAAGCTGGGTAAATGAACTCTGTACTATTTTTGCAACCTTTTTGTAAGTGCAAAAGTATTTGGAAATAAGTTATGAAAATTAAAGGATGACCTTCCACTGAATTTCACTGGCATTTATTCCCCTGTCCCTAACTAGCTATGTGGTGTTTATGTTATTTATTTATTTTTAATATTTAATCGGCTGCGCTGGGTCTTAGTTGGGGCATGCGGGATCTGGTTCCCTGACCAGGGATCGAACCCGGGTCCCCCTGCATTGGGAACACAGAGTCTTAACCACTGGACCACCATCGAAGTCCCTAGCTGTGTGGTCTTAAGCACATCACTTCATTTCCCTGGACCCCAATCTTTCAACTATTTAAAAAAGCAAGATGGACACAAACCAGATCATCTCTAACTTCCCCTCCAACCTCTAACATTCTCAGAAAATCCTAATACATTTACACTGTGATTCAATTTGCAAGGATTTGATTTGCAGTGACCTCATTCACCTCTGTATCTCTGGTATTTAGAACTGTGGTAGCACAGTAGGTCCTCTGTAAGAAGTTTCTTGAAAGGAAACTGGCTCATACCTCTATTTGTAAAGTATAATAAAACTGGTATCTGTTTTACCCAGTTGGCCACTAGAGAGCAAAGTACTCACAAAATTTTCTCCTTTGAAAGCAAATTTATCTTTATCCAGCAGAGGGGAGTGGTCCTTTACATTAAGTAGAAGTTTTCCTGGTTGGGAAGGGGAGTCACCATCTGTGAGTAGTTACCTGCCCATCAGAAAGGACCTGCAGTTGAGGTGATTAGTACCATAAGTTTCCAGAAGACCCTGGGGGAATTCCCTGGTGGTCCAGTGGATAGGATGCTGCGCTTTCACTGCTGGGGGGCGGGGTTTGATCCCTGGTGGAGGGGAACTAAGATCCCACAAGCCATGCGGTGCCGGAAAAAAAAAAAAAAGTTTCCAGAAGACCAGACAATACCACACACATACACAAAGCACTCAGCACCCTCAAAAGTATAAGCCGCCTCAGTGGTTCAGAGACTGAACTGCACACAGATGAGCCCTCTTCCTTCCCTCAGAGTAGAGTTTGCGTTCCTACCAATCCTGTCCCGTTTTCTGAACAAAGATCTCACTTTTAAAGGGCCAGTTTTTGAGGTCAAAGGACTGAATGGGGAAATTGACTAAAACCTTTGCAATTAAAATGAGAAAGTATTTAGCAGCACAAGGCTGAGCCTGTATGAGCATCCCAGACAGGGCATATCTGAGCCCTGAGAAGGGGGCATAGGAAGAACAAAGGGACAGACAGAGGGGCCTCAAGCGAGAACTGGGAAAGAAAAGGGACTGAAGGGTCAAAAGCTAAAAGGGCCCTCAGCCAGGGACCTGGGAGTGTGTGTCACCCACAAAGCACAGATGAAGATGACTATGGAAAATGACTCAGCCTGAAATGGCAGACACTGCAGCAACACCCAGGACAGAGGGGTCCTCTCCTTGTGGCTGAGAGCTCCACAGAAACGGGCCATGAGTCACAGAATAATCTCTTTTCTCTCAGCCAACCTGAACGTTTTGCTCTAGGAACTGAAACTTCAGTGATTAGAGAAAGCCAAACACTGCTTAAAAGGAGAAAAAAAAAGTCATACCTAGTATAATCCTTTGCAACTGGAGATTCCATGGGTCTGAAAAGGGAAGTTCCATGGGAAGAATGGATGGGAAACCGGGAGCATTCGCACAGCCCCTCACATCCCCAGCCTCGGCTTTGCCTCCTTGTTTTCACTGAATTTATGTTTCCGTAGAGGCAGCTGAAGTGCCCCTCGTTGATGTCCTTTGCAGTCAACCTTTGATTTTTAAAACGCCTTTATGCAAACCCTGTTTCTTAGCCCCCAAAGCTAAAAGTTTATAATAAAATAACCGTAAATCTGGTGGAATAAAAAGAGAAATTCATACTTTAGGGAAGGAAGAAGCATCTCAGTAACTAACCACAGGGATAGCACATTCTGGGTTTATAAAATGATCATAAAGCGCTGAACGGAGAAAGAGCGGTTTCCTGGAGAAGCCAAGAGCAGACGATGCAGCTGAACTGGAACTGCTTTATGCAGCCCGCTGTGAACAAGATTTCAGCCCTGGAAAGCTGACTGCCTCCGGCCCCCATCAGGCATCTTGAAAATGAAAAAAGCAGAAGAGCAAGCCGCGATTAAACGACTCCTTTCTATAAATAACTCCCTCCAGGGGGATGACCAAAGGCAGGAAACTCGAGCCCTTTCTTGGGGAAGCCACCGACCAGGGTGCCCCTCGGCCCCGGCGCCCCAGCCCTTTACCTGGCAAGAAGGAGCCCAAGGAGCACGTGCCTGCTCTTCCGGCCTCCGGGACCCTGCACCTGCGCTGCACCGCGGCGGACGGAGTAGGCAGCCGCCCCCGAGACGCACCCGAGGGGGGCAGAGGCGTCGCCACCAAGGACAGAGCAGGTGGCAGCGGGGGCGTGGGAAACAGACCGTGGGAAAGGCCGGGTCGGGATACCCCTCGGAGGGGCCCCGCTGCCGCGGCACAACCGCACAGCCTGACCACCCCGCAGCCCGCTCCGGCCGCTCTGGCGGGGACTTCTGGCTGGTCCAGATCACCCTTGCCGCTGCCCTCCTCCCTCCTCCGCTCAGCGGCCTAGAACACTGCCTCGCCTGCCCCAGCATCCTCCCACCGGAAAAACTGGAACATTACGTCTTGCCTTAAATTTCCAAATGTCACCTCCTCGGGGGTGGCGGGAGGCCCCCTTCCAGACTCCCGGCAGAGACGCTCACCTGCCTTGTCATTGCTGGTAAAGTGTGTCTGCCCTCCTCTGGCGACTGGAAACCCTGGGGGACTGGGACCGGAGCTGGCTGGATTCCCAGCCCAGGGAAGGTGGCTGAAGGTTTTGCTGAATGAGTGAGAGAGAAAAGCAGCCAAGTTGGGCTACTCTTGATAGGCTGTTTGGTGAAGGAGGTGCAGAGTATGGGGCTTGAACTGTTTACTCGGTGGATTTCTTTTCCCGTTGTTCCTCCTTTCTTCACTACAAGAGTGAGAGCTGGATCTATTAACTCTTACTTTTCCTTCACTAAGAGCAACACCGGATTTCCACTGCTACCCTGGGGTGAGGGGGTCTTAATTCTGCCATCTGAACCCTGAATCCTTCACTTCCAACACGGCAGTTTCAAGCAAGGAGTTGAAGCTTCCTCTGTTGGGGAACAGGGAATTCATTATTCTGTGCCAGGGCATACAACCCCAAAAGGGAAAGGCATCGTGTCTGACCTCCAGGAAGTGCTTAGGGATGGTCCATGGAATAACTCCGGGTCAGAGAAAAACTTAATTTAAAATCTCCATCACTGCTGGTAAATAAGGGCTGAAATTCAGGGGTGATCAGAATCAACATCTTCAATGACATGATTTTTTATGGCTACAAATTGTTCCAGTTTGAGTGTCCATGATCTGTTTAGCCATTCTTCTGTTGGGACTTTAAACTTTAAAGCCACCTTCCTGGTAACTGTTTATGATTATATTCCTATGATCCTATAAGTAAGATTATTGGGTCAAAAGGATATGAACCTTTCTAAGACTATTGAAGTATAAAGCCAAACTTCTTACCTCAAATGTTGTAAAATTTTTATCTTCTAATAAAAGACTAAGGTCTTATTTTAGCGCATCCTTTGTCAATATCAAGTGCTCTAATACAAGTTTTTAAAAATCTTTGCTATCTTGATTATCTCATTAAAAGATGTTTTTCTTTCCTTTTGACGTACTAGAAAAAAGTTTTTAATGTTAGTTTTTTAAGTATAGTTGAGTTATAATATTATATTAGTTTCATGTGTACAACAGAGATTCAATGCTTTTAATAAATTGTACTCTACCTAAAGTTATTAGAAAATGATGGCTGCAAAGTTAGGTTCTAGGAGGCTGGGAGGTTTCCACTCAAGGCTCTCTGGAACACTCTCTTGTGAGCCCTAAGCTGCCATAAGTCTGAATATCCTGGGTTCCCCATGCTGAACAGAATACATGATGAGAGCACTCAGAGAGGCCTGAGACTATATGAAGAACCCATCTGCTACAACCCACAGTCATATGAGTAATCCTAGCAGAGGCCCTACAACGTCAAGGAGCAGTGATGAGTCCCACCCACAGGGCCCTCTCCAAATTGCAGGTTTATGAGCAAAATAAGACTGCTGTTTTAAGCCATTAATTTTTTTAATAAATTTATTTATTCATTTATTTAAAAAGAAAAAGAAAATGATGGCTATATTTCACTGTGCTATACAATATATCCTTGTTGCTTATTTATATTATACATAGTAGTTGGTATCCCCTACCCCTATCTTGCCCCTCCCCCTCTTTCCTCTCCCCACTTGTAACCACTAGTTTATAGTCTATGAGTCTGTTTATGTTTTATACACTTGTTTTATTAGAAAAATTTTTTTCCATTGTTTTACGGGTCATTTGCATTTCTTTATCTATGAATTATCTGTTCATATCTGTTGCCATTTTTTCTTTTGTTTTATTATTGAAATATAGTTGACATACACTATTATGTTAGTTTCAGGTGTACTACATAGTGATTTGACATTTGCATACATTATGAAATGACTCCAGTATAAGTCTAGTAACCATCTGTCCTCGTACAAAGTTATTACAATATTACTGACCATATTTCTTATGCTGTATATGACATCCCTGTGGCTTATTTATTTCATAACTGGAGGTTTGTACCTCTTAATCCCCTTTACCTATTTTGCCCCACCCCCGCAACTACCCATTTGTTCTCTGTATCTGTCTTTTTTCATTTTGTTTCTTTTTTAGATTCCACATGTTAGATCATTTGATATTTGTCTAAGACAAAGTGACTTGCTTCACTTGGCATAATACCCTCTAGCTCCATCCGTGTTGTCGCAAATGGGAAGATTCCCCTCTTTTAAATGTCTGTAATGTTCCATTGTATATTTATACCATATCTTCTTTATCCACTCATCTATCAATGGACACTTAGATTGCTTCCATATGTTGGCTGTTACAAATAATGCTGCAGTGAACATTGGCATGCATATATCTTTTCCAATTAGTGTTTGTTTCCCTCAGGTAAATACTCCAGTGGAGTCACTGGATCATACGGTAGTTCTATTTTTAGTTTTTTGAGCCACCTCCATACTGTTTCCCATAGTAGCCGCACCAACAGTGCACAATGAATTCCCTTTTCTACACATCTCCACTAATACTTACTTATTGTCTTTTTTATGATCGCCTTTCTGACAGGTATGAAGTGATATCTCATTGTGGTTTTGATTTATAATTTCCTGATGATTATGTGTGTTGGCCATCTATATGTCATTTTTGGAGAAATGCCCATTTTTTAATCAGGTTTTTGTTTTTGTTTTTTGTTTTTGGCCTCTTGGCATGTGGGATCTTAGCTCCCAGACCAGGGATCGAACCCAGGCCCCCTGCATTAGGAGCACGGAGTCTTAACCACTGGACTGCCAGGGAAGTCCTTTGTTGTTGTTTTTTTGATGTTCAGTGAGCTGTGTATATATTAACTCCTTATCAGACATATTGCTTGCAAATATCTTTCCCATTCTGTAGGCTACTTTATTGTTTTGTTGATAGTTTCTTTCCTTGTGCTAAAGTCCATTGCCATTGTTCATTTTTGATGTATTATTGATTTTATGGGTTGTTTATATATTAAGGACATTAACTCCAGGCTGGCATATACTTGTGGCATATTTTTAACCCAGTTTTTCATTTAATGATGGTTTTTGATGTATCATGTTAATTAAATAAAACCTCAATTTTTTCATGACTTTTTCCATTGATTTTATGTTTAGAGAGTCCTCCCCGATTTTCCCAACCTATAAATATTTCCTAGTACTTATAATTTTTAAATGGTTACATTTCAGATTAGACCATCATCTTGAAGGCCTCTCCCAATTATAAAATTTTATAGTTTCCTGATTTTATCTACATTGCTATTTTCAAATTCAACATACAAAAAACAGTAGATACCAGTGACATTTTAAATTTTAACCTGTTGGGCTTCCTAGGTGGCACAGTGGTTAAGAATCCACCTGCCAATGTAGGTGACATGGGTTCGATCCCTGCTCCAGGAAGATCCCACATGCTGCGGAGCAACTAAGCCCGTGAGCCACAACTATTGAGGCCATGTGCTGCAACTATTGAAGCCCATGCACCTAGAGCCCATGCTCCACAACAAGGGAAGCCATGGCAATAAGGAGCCCGCGCACCACAACGAAGAGTAGCCCCCACTCACTGCAACTAAAGAAAGCCTGCGCACAGCAAAAAAAGACCCAACGTAGCCAATAAAATAAATGATGAAATAAATTTTAACCTGTTATTCAACACATTCAATAGAATTTCTGTAATATATGTAAGGTATGAAGTCTAGTAATAAAATTAACATTGTGTACCTACCCCTCAACATAAGAACTAGAATATTGCCAAATGTGCTTGATAGCTTATTGAACTTGCATTCATATAAAACCCTAAAGACTTTCAAAAGTCACTAATCCTTATTCTATTTATAATTTTGCTGCTGATATTTAAAACCTGTGTCAACATCTTCATTCCTGTTAAAGTGTTTCCTGTCAGCTGCACCCCTTGGATGCAGGCAGCTGGGATCTGCCATCCTAACTACCCTTTACATCACCCATGAAAGGCAGCATCTCCCCCGGAGAAGCTTGGAAATCCAATAAAATAAAGTGGTAAACTGTTTGGTAAACACTCCATCTTGGATATCCCTCTTGAACACTTTTCAATGCACATTAAAAAAAAAAAAGGAAAGAAAGAACTAGAATAGTGCCAATTAACTGTACTTCTTGCCTACCCCATCCCCCTACCTCCCTATCCTCAATTTTACATTTTTATTTCCCTTGCTTTAAAAAATAAATCTTAACACAGGACTTCCCTGGCAGTCTAGTGGTTAAGACTCCATGCTTCAGGGACTTCCCTGGTGGCGTGTAGGTTAAGAATCCGCCTGCCAATGCAGGGGACACAGGTTCAAGCCCTGGTCCGGGAAGATCCCACATGCCTCAGAGCAACTAAGCCTGTGCACCGCAACTACTGAAGCCTGCGCTCTAGAGCAGCAAGCCACAACTACTGAGCCCATGTGCCACAACTACTGAAACCAGCACGCCTAGAGCCCGTGCTCTGCAACAAAAGCCACTGCAATGAGAAGCCCTTGCACCACTAGAGTAGCCACAACTAGAGAAAGCCCTCTAGCTAAAAATAAATAAATTTATTTTTTAAAAAAAGACTCCGTGCTTCAACTGCAGGGGCTGTGGGTTCGATCCCTGGTCAGGGAACTAAGATCCCACATGCCACATGGCATGGACAAAAAATAAAAATAAATAAGTCTTAATACAAATGAATGCATCCCTACACAGTACACTGTTGTTCTTTTAGCTTTGCAAAAATATTATTCAAAAAGCAAACTTCTCATATGGACACCAAGTAGGGAAAGCAGAGAGGGCTGAGGGGGAATGAATTGGGAGATTGGGATTGCCATATATACGTTATTAATAAGAAAAAAATATATCAAATTGTACACTTTAAATATATGCAGTTTATTTTATGTTAACTGTATCTCAATAAAAATTCTTAAAAAAAAAAGTAAACTTCTGAACCTTGCATTTTTTCTAATCATTGTTTCTAAGATTCACACATATAATTGTATATAGCTACACTTGATCCATTTTCACTACGATATAATATTCTGTTGTATGACTATACCATAATTTGTTTAACCATTGTCCTTTGATGGACACTGGGTTATTTCCAGCTTGTTTGCTCGGACAAACAGTGCTGCTCTGAGCATCCCCTTACTGGTCTCCAGGGCCCAGTGGGCAACCGTTTTTCTGGAAACAGACCTAAGAAAGGAATTAACTGGATCGAGTTAGTGTTCAGTGTTAAAAGATAATACTAAACTGTTTTCCAAGCTAGTTATAGCAATTTACATTCTCATTACCAGTGGTTTTTCTCTCAGCTAAATATCTTTTAGGCCAAATATGCTTTCTTTTTTATTTTAAATTTATACAGATTTTCCCAATTGTCTTGGAGAATCATGAGGTTTTTTGTTTTTTTGGTTTTTTTTTTGCTGCTGCTGCATTTGGTCGTCCTTGCCGCATGCAGGCTTTCTCTAGCTATAGCAAGCAAGAGCTACTCTTCGTTGTGGTACACGGGCTCTAGGCACATGGGCTTCAGCAGTTGTGGCTCACGGGCTCTAGAGCGGAGGCTCAACAGTTGTGGCGCATGGGCTTAGTTGCTCCACGGCATGTGGGAATCTTCCCAGACCAGGGCTTGAACCCGTGTCCCCTGCATTGGCAGGTGGATTCTTACCCACTGCGCTACCAGGGAAGTCCAATCATGAGGTTCTTGAACACAAAGCATCACATTGTGGTTCCTGATCAGGAGAATCCTCGGGAAGCAATTGAGTCAGCTAATCACAAATCCTTTATTGTCCAATGGCTAAATTTAGGCCACGGTGGCTTGGATTAGGACAATGGCAGGGGTGTTACTAACCTAAAAAGTCTGCTGTAAGCATAGTATGGGGAATTTTCCTGGAATGGGAGAGACCTTTGCGTGAGCAGCTGCTTTCAGAATCTCCTGCTGTTTGTAGCTCTGTGCTCTCACCTCCCATGTTACATACAACCTTCTATTTAAAACAGCCACTCTTGGCATCTTAAATTACTACTCTCTTCTTAAAGGCCATTTATACATTTACACTCTTTGATTTGGTATTCATAATTCTGGGCATTTATCCTAAAGAATGATAACAAAGGAAGTAATTGTGTTTGTAAAATGTTAATAGCATCATTGTTTTGTAAGAGTGATTTTTTTAACTGGAAAATTTTTAATGTTCAACAATAGGAGAGACATAGCGCAAGCTGTGGAATAGCCACTCAGTGGTACAAAGCAGAACAGAGACTTTTTTTCTTCCCTGAACCACTTGAGATCAAGTTGCAGAAATCATGACTCTTCACCCCTAAGTACTTCAGGGATTATCTCCTAAGAATGAGAAGGCTCTCTTAGGTAACCACACTGCAATGGTCAAACTCAGAAACATTGTTCCAGTGCTAATATCTACTACTGAGTCCATATTCACCTTTTGCCAATTGTCCCAATAACATCCTTTATGCAATATTATTTTCCCACTTCAGAGTCACACCTTTCGTGTAGTTATTTTATTCCTCTTTAATCTAGAACCGTTCCTTAGTCTTTTTGTCTTTCATGACTTCGACATTTTTAAGAGTCAGGCCCATTACTTTGTAACCTGTCCCTCAATTTAAGTTTGTCTGATGCTCCCTCATGATCCAACTCAGGTTATACATTTTTGGCACATAATTCTACATGATGCTGATTTTGATCACGTGGTTAAGGTGGTATCCACCAGATTTTCCCACTATAAAGATTCCTTTTTTACTTTTATAATTAATAAATGATCTATGCAGTGATCCTTGAGATTGTGTAGTATCTTATTCCCCAACAAGCTTTCACCAGTGGTCTTTTAGTATCCTTTAGTATCCTGTCTGGATCAGCTATTGTTTTTTTTTGTTTGTTTGTTTGTTTTTTGGCACGCGGGCTTAGTTGCTCCGCGGCATGTGGGATCTTCCTGGTGCTGGGATCGAACCCGTGACCTCTGCATTGGCAGGTGGATTCTGTTTTTTTTTTTTTTTTTTTTTTTTTTTTTTTTTTGGCACACGAGCTTAGTTGCTCCGCGGCATGTGGGATCTTCCTGGAGCTGGGATCGAACCCGTGACCTCTGCATTGCCAGGTGGATTCTTAACCACTGCGCCACCTAGGAAGCCCCGGCAGGTGGATTCTTAACCACTGTGCCACCTAGGAAGCCCCAGCTATTGTTATAATTGCAATGAGGTCACCTTTCTAACTCGTTGTTTCTTCAGCATTTATTAGTTGACATATTACTGTGAAGAAGAGCTCTCTCTCTCTTTTGGCTGCTTTGGGTCTTCCTTGCTGCGCGTGGGCATTCTCTAGTTGTGGTGATGGAGGGAGGGCTACTTATCGTTGTGGTGCATGGGCTTCTTAGTGTGGTGGCTTCTTGTTGCAGAGCACAGGCTCTAGGCACGCGGGCTTCATTCAATAGTTGTGGTGTGCAGGCTCAGTAATTGCAACACACGGGCTCAATAGTTGTGGCTCTCGGACTTTAGAGCGCAGGCTCAGTAGTTGTGGTGCGTGGGCTTAGTTGCTCCGCGGTATGTGGGATCTTCCCAGACCAGGGATGGAACCCACGTAGTCTGCATTGGCAGTCAGATGCTTAGCCACTGGGCCACCTGGGAAGTCCCAGGAACTGTCTCTTTAACATCTGTTTGTTTAAGTTTATTTGCTTTTTAGTATCACTCTAGACTCATGGATTCTTTTTTTTATTATGAGAATTCTTTACTGTCATCACTCATCTTGATGCCCAAAGTGCTCCATATTTGGCCACTGGAAGCGCTGTCCAGCTGGCCCCTGGATCCCCATCTTTGAGCACCTCCTCAATTTCAGCCTGCACAACAAGCTATTCCTGCCTTATCTTTCACTTTCCCTGCCCCTCCTGAGTGAGCTATTTCTCCAAGCAACTCTGGAGAATGGGATTCAGAAACCAAAATATGAACACTAGGAATGCTCAGGGCTATTGGGGTGGCCCTCCCAAGGCCCTTTCAGAAGACAGATCTAGGAAATAGAGTCCAATCCACAGAGCTCTTCCTTGCCTTCCCTCCCTCCAGGTTTGTATCACCCTTCCCCCACAGCAAGCATCCTCATTCCCAACAATACCATGATACTCACTAATTTGTGGAATCTCACAATACAGAGAAAATGCTTTCAGAATTGCCAAAACCGACCACTACCAAGTGAAATTCAAAATTGCTTTGTAGTTTTGTTTGCTAGTTTACACACAGAAAGCCTATAGTCAAGAGTTCTGTTCAATACAGACATAGAAAACAAACTTACGGTTGCCAAAGGGGAAAGTGAGGGGAGAGGTAAACTAGGAGTTTAGGAGTAACAGATACACACACTACTATATTTAAACTATATAAACAACAAGGACCCACTGTAGGGCACACAACTAGATTCACTACCTTGTAATAAGCTCTAATGGAAAAGAATCTAAAAAAATATATACAGAGATAACTGAATCACTTTTGCTGTACACCTGAAAATAACACAACTTTGTAAATCAACCTATATTTCAACTTAAAAAAAATCTGCTCAAAAGTGATTTGGGTTTACTTTTCTTCCCTGTGGTTAATTTACTATGCAGTTTAGTTCATTTGTTTACTTCTTTTTGTATTCAATTTTAGGTTTCTTTTTCCCCATCTTTATTGACTTGAATTTTATTTTTTAATAGTAAAACATTCACGTCTCTAAAAGTCAAAACTACCAAAATAGAAAAAAAAAACAAAAAACAAAACTACACCACCTTGAAGATCAGAAACATTCAAGAGCCAGGCACACTCAAGCCACAAGTCCTGACAGTTAAAACACAAGACAATAGATGTGGAGTCAAATCTTGTTACATGAAGTCAGGGAGTTAATGGTCCTTGAAGAAGAGCATTTATGCATGCAGCCAAAACAGGAACATAGCTGAAAGGCGAAAAAACTAGGTGAAAGGGGACATTATACCAAAACCCTTTTTCTAATGTACATGATTTAAATAGCACCACGACAGTCCTGGTCAGACCATCTACGGTCAAAGGAGGACCTAAAGATGTAAGCCTTCACGTCTACCCAAAAATGAGGAAGAAGGTGGTCTTCTCCCCTCCCCACTTTTTCTTCCATTATAAAAAATGTAACCCTTTGTTCTCGGGGCTGCGCTCCCTTGCCTGCAAGCCTGTATCTCTCGCTAGCATCCTATGCTAATAAACTCATTCTACCCCTTGCTTTGCCTCGCGCCGAATTCTTTCTGCAAGGAGACAAAAGAACCTAAACTTCAGTATGTCCTGACACCAGGTGAATAGTTTCAATTAAACGACAGTGGGTTTTAGTCCCCTCCTAAGCCAGGGATTGTGAGTTCATGTCCCAATCTGAGTTTTGGCTGGGTTCAAGTCCCACCCGCAGAGTGCGGTTTCAGGTGGCTACACTGTTAATTTTTCAATGTTACTCTAACAGAGCAATCTTTGTTTTGTTTTGTTTATTCCTTGCACCTACCCAGGTTACATAAGAACTCGCCCACGTTTTCTGGCTACGGGAAAGCCGACCCAAGCCCTGCCCCTAATACTCGCAAGTGGGACACGGCACCTGGGACGGAACCAGGAGCCCTCCGCGGGCCGGCTGGAATCACGGCGCACAGCGCATGCGCACACTAGCGGGCCCGGGGGTCCCGCGGGGAGGCGCGCGAGTGCGGCGGCGCTGCCCGCCTGGGAGATCTCTTCGTCGCCTTTCTGGAGGCCCCGCCCCCTCTCGCTGGCTGGAGCGGGTGGGCTGGCCTTTCTCGGGGCTGCCCCGCGGCCCTCACGGACCACACCGCCGTCCGCGCTTCGGCGCTGGGCTTGTCCCCACCGACCCCGACCCCCGCCCTGAGCCGCGCGGCGCCCCGAATACTTCTGAGCGGAGGCTGGCCGGCACCTCCCCCTGGGGTCGCCCGCGTGTCCCCGCCGCGCGCTGCGCCACCTCGTGGTCGCCCGAGCACCGCGCGGGCTGGAGCCACGCGGAGGGCTCGCTAACGCCTCGGCTTCTGCGGCGCCGGGGGGCCCCTCCAGCGTTAGGCGCGGGGACCACCCTCGGGGGAGACAGCCCACCGATGCTTCTCTTCTTGAGCCTTCTCTCCCCACCACGTGCGCCTTGTGGACCTTTTATTTTTCTAACCCTCCTTCCTGCAGCCGGCCAGTCTCACACCGTTACTCCAGCCTTATAAATCCTTATCTCAAGATGCTCAGCAAAGAGAGGCCCCCCGCTTGCCTTCTCTGGTCTCACCCCGGACACACAGCAAATACATGGGGTCTTTTCCAACACCAGCAACCAATTCTCCAACTCTCTGTCCCCACTTCAGACGGCAGCCACGAACGGGGTACCCAGACTACCCGCATTTCTAAGGCCCGGCCGGCTACAAACGGCGATCACACCATCCAGCCCCTCAGGTTTGACAATTCCCTGGAACGCACGGAACTCAGCAAAGCGCTGTACTTACTACTTCCGGCTCGAGATGCACAGAAGGAGTGGGAACCCAGAGGTTCCTCGCTTTCTCCCAAGTGCCACCCTGACAGCGCTGCTCTCTGAACCCCTTCGTTGAGGGTTTTCTTATGGAGCTTTCTTTAAGGCAGGTCGGGAGAAAGTGCCAAACCTCTAATCATTGGTTGCCTCGCCTGGCTACCAGCCCATCCTAAGCCAGCTAGAAGCTCGCCAATTATCACCTCATTAGCATAAACTCATAGGATTGAAAGGAGATCACTATGAATAACAAAGATGCTCTTATCACTCAGGGAATTCCAATGATTTCAGGAGATGGGGGCCAAGAATTGGGGATAAAGACCAAATATGTTTTTATTATACCGCACTCTGGCAAACGTTTAACCCCTATTAATCATGAGAAAAACGTTAGACAAATTCTAATTGTCAAGGTCATCTATAGGAAGGAGAACCCGAGAACTTCACAGCCAAGAGAACCCTAAGGAAATGCTTAACTATAATGTGGACTCTAGATGAGATCCTGGGATAGAGAAAGGACCTTAGGGAAAACAGGAAATCTGAATAAAGTATGGACTATAGTTTTTAAAAATGTATCAATGTGGGTTTCTTAATTTCAACAAACATACCATACTTATGTAAGATATCAGTAATGAGAAACTGGTGTATACAAATATTGAATCATTATGTAATAGACCTGAAAGTAATATAACATTAAACCTTAAGTATACCTCAATAAAAAATAATGAGAAACTGGTTTAAGGAACACTTTGCACTATGTTGCAAATTTTCTGTAAATGTAAAACTATTCTAAAAATATCAAAAATAAACTTTAGAAAAAAAGGCCCCTTGGGACTTCTCTGGCAGTCCAGTGGTTAAGACTTTATGCTCCCAATGCAAGGAGCATGGGTTTGATCCCTGGTTGGGGACCTAAGATCCGGCATGCTGCTTGGTGGGGCCATAAATAAGTAAATAAATAATTTTTTTTAAAGAGGCCCTTCAATTTTTAGAACCTACCTGCTTTAAAAGGCAGAGAGAGAGCGAAAGAGACATCTTGTAAATGACCACTTTGTTGTTATATACACGGTAACGTGTATGGCTGACAGTTGAGAAAAGACTGCTGGAATTGAGAGTTGAGAAAAGACTGGGATATGGACATGCCATGGTGATATGCATGTATCAGACACAAAGGGAGCGTGAGAAAAAACCCACCTGCCAGAGCTGCAAAGGAAGTGATGTGATCTTGAAACCGTGCGCCTCAGACTGGGACTTGAACCCGAGTGTCAGGACTCGAACCCAGCCAAAACTCAGATTGGGACTTCAACTCAGCCAAAACCCAAGATCTTCCAACTGAGATCACACACCTGGTTTCAGAACTTAATGAAGCTCAGGTTCTTGATGTCTCATCACAGGAAGAATTCAGTGAGAGACAAAGTGATAGGTAAGAAGTTTATTTAGAGAGAAACACACTCTGCAGACAGCCTGTGGGCCATCTCAGGAGGTGAGAAAGGCCCCAGGGTATGAGGGTTGTCAGTTTTTTTAAGAGTGGGTATTTTCATAGGCTAATGAGTGGGCGGAGTATTCCAGAATTGGGCCGCGGCCCACTTTTGGACCCTCATGGTCCGCCTTGGAGCTGTCATGGCGCCTGGAAGGTGACTTGTCTGCCATCTTGGGCCCATTTGGGTCTAATCAGTTTATGTCGTGTCCTGAGGCTATGTCATTCTTTGAAAGGTTGTGCCCTGCCCCCTTCCCTCCTGTTTCATGATGAGGAAGGCAGAAATTGGAGTGATACAGCAAAGCAGGAAGCTAGGAAGAGGCAAGGAAGGATTCCCCATCAGGTTTCTGAGGGAGCAGGGCACTGCCCATGCCTTGATTCTGGACAGCTAACCTCCAGAACTGTGAGACAGGAAAATCTAGTTTGTGGTGCTTTGGTGCAGAAGCCCTGGGACATCAATACACCCTACAGAAACCGAGTGGGGCCCTGTGGGACTCCCAGGCACTGAAACCGAGTGGGCACGGAGGCCTCCTTTTGTCCACCATTTCTTGTCCGCAAGACTCCAGCCCCTATGACCTTGCCTGAGTTCCAAAGGGCAGATTCGAACACTTGCTAATCAAGGGAGGAGCAGCCATGAAACCACCGGAGGCGAGATTAAAGGGACCAGAGAAGCTCGTCACAATTAGGAGACCCACCACCTGAGACCCTGCTTATACCCTAATCTCGTGAGAGACCCCAGCTTTGAACCACTGTTATAACACCTGTCATCAAATCCTCTGGGGTTGGGACACACAGTTTTTCCAGGCAGAAGCCTAGTGTGTCCCCTTTGCCTGGCAAAGCAATAAATCTCTCCTTTTCTACTTCACCTAAAACTCTGTCTCCGAGATTTGATTCAGCACCGGTGCACAGAGAGGCCAAGCTTCTGGTAACACTGACACTCCAGTTATCATCTGGAGAAGATAATTTTCACAGGACACATTTTAGAGAGGTGGGAGAAGAGAAAGTCAGGTTCATCATGTTCCATAAACCATGTATACAATATGCCAGTTACTCCAACTGTCCTGTGGAGTAAATCCTTCCAAGGGGACAAGGGAGTGACAAGCCCTGGCATAGAAGCTTAGGTGGCACCAAAGGAAAGGGGATCTGGCATCATGGTGAAAAACTCAGGCACCTCTTCTAGGAGTTTACCCTGCAGATAGTCATATATGTGCAAAACGGTGAATTGTTTACGTATGCATAAGGTTATTCCTTGAGGTATTGTTTGTAATAAGAGAAGGTTGGAAACCACCTAAATCAGGGGAGAGACAGTTACATAAATGTTGGTACTCCACACACTGGAACACTGCACATCTCTTAAAAAAAAATAAAAGGATTATGAAGCTCTCTGTGTATTGATATAGATACAGAAACATCTGGAATATAGTAACCTACCTTTTGTGTAAAAGGCAGGGGTCTGATAAGAAAATATAACTGTACTTGCTTGCATTTGCATAAAGAACCCTAAGTCTGCACCAGAAGCTTTAAGGAGTGGGGACAGAGGGACTTCCCTGGTGGAGCAGAGGTTAAGACTCCATGCTCCCAATGCAGCAGTCCTGGGTTCAATCCCTGGTCAAGTATGCCACAACTAAGAGTTTGCATGCCACAACTAAGAAGCCCATGTGCCACGACTAAGACCCAAATAAATAAATTAAATTAATTAAAAAAAAAAGAGTGGGGACAGAGATGGAGTGGATGGGAACTGGGGTAGGAAGGGGACTTTTCACTCTGTCACTTCTTATGTTGGGTTATTTTTGAGCCATGTGAACATATAATCTACTAATAAAATGAAAATGTAAATGAATAAGGAGGACATCCAGACAACAGGTTTCCAGAGTAAGGAGTAAACTGGATGTATTGAATAGCCAGTGACTATCAAAATCCTAGAACGCTGAGCTAAGAGGTTGGGAATGGATCAGAGAATCATCAGAAGTTTGTTGTTTTTTTAAATAAATTTATTTATTTATTAATTTGCAGTGTTGGCTCCGTTGCTGAGTGCAGGCTTTCTCTAGTTGTGGCGAGTGGGGGCTACTCTTCGTTGCAGTACTTGGGCTTCTCAGTGCGGTGGCTTCTCTTGTTGCAGAGCACAGGCTCTAGGTGTGTGGGCTTCAGTAGTTGTGGCACGTGGGCTCAATAGTTGTGGCTCACGGGCTCTAGAGCACAGGCTCAGCAGTTGCGGCACACAGGCTTAGTTGCTCTGCAGCATGTGGGATCTTCCCAGACCAGGGCTCAAACCTGTGTCCCCTACATTGGCAGGCAGATTCTTAACCACTGCACCACCAGAGAAGCCCTACTCTAATTGTTTTTGACATATATTTCAGCTTCAAGTATATGCCAGCTAGTTTGAGGTTGTTTTCTCTGTGTCCGTATACTTAGGTGTAACTTTTTTGAGTTGTTTCCTCAAATCTAACAGTATTTTCTGTTGTGTCCTGTGAAAATCTTTGACTCTATGTTAAGTAAATATTCAAACTTACGTTAATAAAAACACACGTATCAGGTGTTTTTCTTGTTTTGCTTTATTTTTAGGCTTGTGGGATATTATTTCCCCTACCAGGGATCAAACCCAGGCCCCCTGCATTGGAAGCACAGAGTCCAAACCACTGATCGGCCAGGGAATTCCTCAGGTGTATTTTTTTTTTTTTAAATATTTGTGTATTTGGTTGCATCAGGTCTTAGTTTTGACAGGCAGTCTCCTTAGTTGCAGCTTGTGGGCTCCTTAGTTGCAGCATAGTTCCCTGACCAGGGATCGAATTCCAGGCCCCCTGCATTGGGAACATGGAGTTTTATCCACCACATTACCAGGGAAGTCCCTCCTCAGGGGTATTTTTTTTAACTTTTTTAAAAATTAATTAATTTATTTATTTACTTATATTTGGCTGTGTTGGGTCTTTGTAGCTGCACGCAAGCTCTCTCTAGTTGTGGGGAGGGGGGCTACTCTTCTTTGCGGTGTGCGGGCTTCTCAGTGTGGTGGCTTCTCTTGTTGTGGAGCACAGGCTCTAGGCATACAGGTTTCAGTAGTTGTGGCACACAGGCTTAGTTGCTCCATGGCATGTGGGATCTTCCAGGCCCAGGGATCGAACCTGTGTCCCCTTCATTGGCAGGTGGATTCTTAACTACTGCACCAACAGGGAAGCCCCCTCAGGTGTATTTTTTTTTGTTTTTGTTTTTGTTTTTTTGGCACACGGGCTTAGTTGCTCCATGGCATGTGGGATCTTCCTGGAGCAGGGATCGAACCTGTGTCTCCTGCATTGGCAGGCGGATTCTTAACCACTGCGCCACCTAGGAAGCCCAGGTGTATTTTTAATACACCTCATTGCCCTTGGATTATTATTCTATTCATATATACTTAATAGAGAATAATTTCATTAATTCAGCAAATATTTATCGAGCATCTGTTATGAGACATCTTATGGCAAAAATGTCTAGTTTTCTTTCAGTATCCATTCTCTTCTTTCTCTGTAACAGCAGGATTTTCAACTGGATACACAGTCCTCCAGAATAACGACTGTACAGCCCACCCACTCTTGCAGGTAAGCGTGGCCACATGAACAAATTCACAGCAGGATGTGAGCAAAAGCAATGTGTGCAACATTTGGGTCTTATCCTAAAAGGTAGGGTGAATGACTTTCCCCTCCCTCTCTCCATCCAACTTCTTGAAACTCTTTCATAGGGAGAAGACACCTGAGATCAAGAGGATGGTGGCAACACCTGGAGAAGTTGGAGTAGCAAGATAGAGCCTAAATCCTGCACTAGCTCACTGATCTGGGCTGCATACCAGCTCCAGACCACCTGCCTCCACACTCTCATGTGCAAAATTAATTCCTGTCTTGTGTAAGTCACTAATATTTGGAGTCTCCCAAGTGCAGTCAAATTTATATCCATCCTGACATACAGATTGTTCTGGGTTCTGAGAATACAAAGTGAAGAATACAGTTCCACTCTACTGAGAAGACAAATGCTTTAAAAAGTAACACGATTCATTCGTTTAAAAGGCATTTATGGATGGACCTAAAGATTGTCATATTGAGTGAAGTATGTCAGACAGAGAAAAGCAAACATCATGTGATATCGTTTATATGTGGAAGCTAAAAAAAATGGTACAAATGAACTCATTTACAAAATAGAAATAGAGTTACAGATATAGAAAACAATCTTATGGTTATTAGGGAGGAAACGGGGGGTGAGGGATAAATTGGGAGATTGGGATTGACATATACACACTACTGTATATAAAATAGCTAACTAACAAGGATCTATTATATAGCACAGGCAACTCTTCTCAATATTCTGTAATGACCTATATGGGAAAAGAATTTTTTAAAGAGTGGATATATGTATATGTATAACTGACTCCCTTGCTATACAGCAGAAACTAATACAACATTTTTAAGTCAACTATACTCCAATAAAACTTTTTTAATAAATAAATAAAAGGCATTTATTGAGTGTGGGTTAGGTACCAGGTACTGATCTAGAAGCAAGGTTGAAATAAAGCCACGGGCAGGAAATGAGCAAAGTCATTTACTAGGAATGTGGAGGGGAGACAGATGCACAATGGTTCAGGACAAACGGCCCCAGAAGAGACTGGGACAAGGAGAGATGCAAAAGTTCTGTGTTTGTTTGCCAGGTCGGCCATAACTAAGCCCCACAGACTGAATGACTTCAATGACAGGAATTTATTTCTTCCGGTTCTGGAGGCCACAGGTTCAAGATCAAGTTGTCAGCAGGGCTGGTCTCTTCTGAGGGCCTCTTTCCTGGGCTTGTAAATGCCTGGCTGTCTTCTCCCTGTGTCCTCACATGGTCTTCCTTCTGTGTGTGTCTGTGTCCTAATCTCTTCTTATAAGGACGTCAGTCAGATCAGATAAAGTCCCTCCCATTTGACTCATTTGACCTTACATTACTTCTTTTAAAACCCTATCACCAATTACAGTTATGTTCTGAGATACTGGGGTTACAACTTCATCATTGTGGAGCTCCATACCAAAGTCACAAGACAAAATTCCAAAGTTAACCCAACCCACATAGCAACCAAATTCCCCAGTTAACTCAACCCCCATGGGGATCTTTAACTCATAACTTGGGCTAGCCAATAACCTGACCACATATTAGGGAAAGTATTCACCATATAAGACCCTAGCCTATCACCTAATCATAATTTTTACCTTATGGCTCACTGACCCATCAATTAACACCATTTTCTTAGCAGGAATTTTCCTTGTCTTGGGGTTATAAAAGTTGGCTGCAAGCCCACAAAAAGAGTCAGCTCTCCCCTCTGCCAGGAAGTCGTCCCACTGTCTTTACAGCACCCCTCACTAAACTCTGCTCTTTGTTTTCAATAAACTCACTCTCTTCTGAAATGCTTTGTATCTGGAAATTCTTTTCCAACCTACGCTCAGACCACGACAAGCATATGAATTTGGAGAGGGTACAGTTCATCCCAGAATAAGCCCCCTTTTGGGGGGTGCTGGTTGCACAGCACAGGGCCATGCCTACCATCCCATGCAAAAGGGACAAAAAGACGCCATCCCCGTGAGCTAGGTGAGCTCTAAGGGCCCTCAGGCATCATGTGTGAAGTCCCCATCCTAGAGAGCCAGTCCAGCCCCAGCTGGCATGTAGCTGGTTTCTCTGGAATCCTGGTGGCTGAAGGCAGGTCAGGTGAACAGGAGACTGAGCCCACGGGTGAAGGTATTAAATGATTCTAGTACCAATTCCCCTGTGTGTGGGTTTTCCTCATGCCACCAAGCAATTCTCAGACACCCGCTGGATGTCCTACAACCCAACTCAATTCTGACACCATCTACCTGGTCCCACAAGTTAAAGGCTCAGTCCCCACTCCTAGTCCCAAGCCCACCCTGTCACTCGTGCTTCTGACCAACCAACCATAGATCAGAGGTTCCAACGCCCTCCTCCTTGGGTTCCTTTAAATTGTTAAAGCAGCTCCCAGAACTCAAAGATTTTACTTACTAGATCACCGATTTATTATCAAAGCATATAACTCAGGAACAGCCGGATGGAAGAGATGCCTAGGGCAGTTTATGGGGAGAGGGCTCAGAGCTTCTATCCCTGGAATCTCTCTGAACCCTGTCCTCTTGGGTTTTTAGGGTGACTTCATTACATTAAATCATGCTTGAGAAAATCATTGGCCATTGGGGACTGGTCCAACCTCCAGGCTCTCTCCCCTCCCCCAGGAGACTAACCCTGTCACCACCCACGTGGTTGGTTCCCCTGGTAACCAGCCCCCATCCTTAGGTGCTTTCCAAAACTCAGCTCATTAACATAAACGCAGGTGTGGTTGAAAGGGGTTTGTTATAAATATTATCACTCCTATCACTAAGGAAATTCCAAGGGTTTTAGGATCTCTGTGCCAGAAATGAGCAAAGACCAAATATATATTTAATCACAAGGTCACAAAGTGTCATAGTGTCCATGGGAAAGAGAAAGAGTAAACCAGAGGTGCCAAGTTAGTCAGATCATGGGAGCAGGGCTGACGTCCAGGGCAGGGGCAGGGCCAGAACCGGCAGTAGGGATGAAACCATGCCCCTTAGGGTGGGACTGGAACCCACAGGCCAGGACTCGAACCTGGCCAGAACCCAGATTGAGACGAACCAGCTGTCTTTTATTTTACTTATTTATTTTTTTGACCGCACCACACAGCATGCGGGACCTTAGTTCTCCCACCAGGGATGTAAGCCGCACACCCTGCAGCGGAAGTGCAGATTCTTAGCCACTGGGCTGCCAGGGATGTCCCCCATTGTCTTCTTTTTTTTTTGACATTTTATTTGTTTATTGGCTGTGTTGGGTCTTCGGAGCCCAAGCTACTCTTTGTTGCAGTGTTCGGGCTTCTCATCAAAGGGGCTCTTTTGTGGAGCACGGCCTCTAGGCACGCAGGCTTCAGTAGTTGTGGCCCTACTGTCTTTCAACTGAGATCACACACCTGGTCTCAGGATTTAATGAAGCTCAGGTTCTTTATGTCTCGTTGCAGAAAGAATTCAGTGAGAGACAAAGTGAGAGGTAAGAAGTGAATCTATTTAAAAAGAAAAAAAAAAAAGAGGGAATTTCCTGGTGGCCCAGTGGTTAGGAGTCTGCCTTCCACCACACGGGGCCTGAATGTGATCCCTGGTCAGGGAACTAAGATCCTGCCAACGGTGCAGCCAAAAGGAGAAAAAAAAAAAGAAGTGGATTTATTTAGAGAGATACACATTCCATAGACATAAAGCAATCTGTCTCAGAAGACTAGTGGCCCCAGGGCATAGAGTTGTCACAGAAAGTGAGAGTGGCCAAGCGAGAAACACACTCCGTGGAGTAGGACCATCTCAGAGGGCGAGAGGCCCTGAAATATGGGGTGGTTAGTTTTTATGGGCTGGGTAATTTCATAGGCTAATGAGCGGGAGGATGATTCCAGCTATTTAGGAGAAGGGGCGAAGATTTCCAGGAATTGGGCCACCGCCCACTCTTTGCCTTTTATGGTCGGCCTTGGAGCTGTCCTGGTGCCTGTGGGTGTGTCATTTAGCCTGTGCTCATATATTATCACGATGGGCTGTATACTGAGGCTCAAGGTCCACTGGAAGTCGAATCTTCCGCCATCTTGGGCCTAGTTGGTTCCAACCAGTTAATGTCATATCCAGTGGCCGTGTCATTCTTTTCAAGGTTGTGCCCTGACCGCCTCCTCCTGTTTTAGGGACATCAGAAAGGACTGGGGCAGGGATGAGCATATGCATCCAGGCTGCATCCACGCCAATGGGAAAATGGGCTTCCAGGTAGAACCAGCTCATATCTGGAATTGTATGATGACCTTAGGTTCCTGTCCTGAGGGACAGAGACCTATTGAAACAGGAGGCAAGGGGGCAGGGCACAACCTTTGAAAGAATGACATAGCCCAAGGACAAAACATAAACTGATCAGAACCAAATGGGTCCAAGATGGCGGACAAGTCACCTTCCAGGTGCCATGACAGCTCCAAGGTGGACCATGAGGGTCCAAAAGTGGGCCGTGACCCAATTCTGGAATACTCCGCCCATTCATTAGCCTATGAAATTACCGACCCTTGCAAAAACGGACAACCCCCATACCCTGGGGCTTTTCTCACCTCCTGAGCTGGCCCTCATGCTCTCTAAATAAATCTCTAAATAAACTTCTTACCTATCACTTTGTCTCTCACTGAATTCTTCCTGTGATGAGCCATCAAGAACCTGAGCTTCATTAAGTTCTGAAACCATGTGTGTAACCTCAGTTGGAAGATCTTGGGTTTTGGCCAGGTTTGAGTCCCAGCATGTGGGTTCAAGCCCCAATCAGGGTTTTGGCCGGGTTCAACTCCCAGCCACGTCAGTTCGAGTCCCAGTCTGAGTTTAGCTGGATTCAAGTCCCAGCACGTGGGTTCAAGTCCCAATCTGAGATGCACGGTTTCACTATTTTCTTGTGCACCTATGGGCAGGCTGCACCAGTCCTTGGGGAGATCCTCTTCCTGACCAGTGCCCCATGTTTTACTGGGCTGGGACAGTAGCGGACTGCCGCCTGTGCTAGGCATGAGCTTGACCCACCTAGATGAGCTGGCCAGCAGGACCTCACAGAAGCCTGGAAACCCTTAGTTTAAAATGCTACACCCAATCCCAGGGGCGCTTCTGCTCCTCATCAGAGGGGATGGGCGGTAAGCTGGGCAACTCTGCTCATCTTTATTTCAAAGGTTTGAAAAACATTGCATTTCCAGGAGCCATAGGTACCAAGGATTGTCTTCCTTTTTCCTCCTCATACTCTCCATTTGTTCCTCTCTTAGCTCCATTAAAATATGTGTACATCAAAAAGTGTTTTCATTTTCAACACCATAAAAACCCAGAGGGCCAGAGGAAAGAGGGAGGGTCTGAATTCAGCTTATCAGAGTAGAAGCAGAATTTCAGCTCCACCCAGAGCCTGGAGAGTCTGTTTGGAGGATGATCAGGATGAGCTATTGGTCTTGCTGCCACCATCCAATCACCTCCCCAACACAGTTCATCCTTCCCCTGGATGGGGTCCTGGGACTGTCACGTGAGATCAGTTCTAACAGGTGGCAGCAGGAGCCCTGTCTTCTGGGTGGCATGCTTGCTAAGCCCCTGTTAAAAAGAAAACCAAAGGACCAAAATGGTGTCACTGGTGCTAAATGCCCATGATACCAAACCCAGATTTAATACCTAGCCTAATTGCAGTTTTGACCTTCCCCAGAAATGTGATCTTAACCAAACAGTCTGGAATTTTCTGGTCAGCACCAAGGAAGTTATCAGTCATGTGGGACTTCTCTGTTCCCCAGAGGAAGAAGAGGTGATCTGCATGATAAAACCCTTGCCTCCGGGAGTCCTGGTTGTCCAATGGTTAGGACTCCCGGGCTTCCACTGCAGAGGGCACAGGTTTGATCCCTGGTTGAAGTGCAGCCAAAAAAACCAACCAAACACCAAAAAAAAAACTGAAACCAAACCCTTGCCTTTCCCTTTCCCCAAAAAAGAATGTCCTGGACTGAAAACAATCCTTTCTTTTCTTTTGCTGATAACTCCCCTGCCCCACCCTCCTTATAAAAACCTTCCATTTCTGTACAATCCTGTGGAGTGCCCACCCTTCTGGCTGGCGGACAGGATGCTGCCTAATGAGTGAAACGCCTATTAAAGCCATTAGAGCTTCAAATTGACTTGGTTGGATTTTGTTTTTTAACACTCCAGACTCTGGAGAGAGCCTGCCTGGGTTCATGCCTCATCCCTGATTTTCTGGGTGACCTTGAAGAAATGATCTAAAATGGTATTCTTCACTAAATTTCTTTCCAAATTTGAATATAAACTTCCTAATGTAGGCACAGAACTTGTCTATCTTGTTGCTGCTGAACCCCAAGCACTAAAAAAATGTTCCAAATATAGTAAGTGCTGCAAAAGTACTGAAGAAGTAAGTAGAAGTAAAAGAGATACAAAAAGACATGGAAGTGGGGCTTCCTAGGTGGTGCAGTGGTTGAGAATCTGCCTGCCAATGCAGGAGACACGGGTTTGATCCCTGCTCCAGGAAGATCCCACATGCCGCGGAGCAACTAAGCCCATGTGCCACAACTATTCAGCCTGCGCTTTAGAGCCCCTAAGCCACAACTATTGAGCCCATGTGCTGCAACTACTGAAGCCCACGTGCTTAGAGCCTGAGGTCTGCAACAAGAGAAGCCACGGCAATGAGGAGCCCGTGCGCCACAACGAAGAGCCCCCACTCACCGCAACTAAAAAGGAAGCCCGGGCACAGCAAAAAAGACCCAACACAGCCAATAAAATAATAAATAAATAAATAAATAAATAAATAAATTTATTAAAAAAAAAAGACATGGAAGTGAACATTAAACTTTGTCCTGAAAAAAAAAAATTGAACTTCTCCATGATTTGGTTTCCTCCCCTGCAAAATATGGATACTACTACTCTCTCCCTTATATGTCTGTGCCCACTGAGTGAATTAATATCGTAAACCACAGCACCAGGCACGTAGTAAATGCTCAGTGAATGTTAGCCAAAGTTACGATGACTACATTAGCTATTATGAGTGCAGTAGGCAGGACATTTCCTGAGCTTCTGTCATCTGGCTCCTGAAATGGAGAAGGGCCAGGAATTGACAACACAGGTTACTTCTAGCTCAGGATCTGGGGTCTGGCTTCCCTGGTATTGTTTGTCATATCTGTATCTGTATCTGTATCTATATCAGCATCTGTATCTGTATCTATATCAGTATCTTTTTTTTTTCACATAGCACTGCAAAGGAGCAGGCAATATATAAAGATGCATTTCTTTGTCCTCCTACAGACACAGTTAGAAGAGTGAATATTAGCTACAACTATGGAGGATGTATTTGGGCGTTGCCTGGTGGTTCAGTGGTTAGGACTCTGCCCTTCCACTGCATGGAGCACAGGTTCGATCCTTGGTCAGGAAATTAAGATCCCACACGCTGCCCAGTGTGGCCAAAAAAAAAAAAAAAAGGCTAGATGGAGCTAGATGGAGGATGTATTCATCTCCTGGGGCTGCCATAACAAATTACCACAAACCGGGTGGCCTAAAATAACAGAAATTTATTTTGTCACAGTCCTGGAGGGCAGAAGTCTGGAATCGAGGTGTCTGCAGGTTGTTTCCTGGAGGCTCTCAGGAAGAATCCCCTGCAAGCCTCTCTCCTGGCTTCTGCTGACTGCTGCACTCCTCAGAGTGCCTTGCCTTGCTGAGGTCCTGTTCCAGTCTCTGCCTCTGTTTTCACATCTTCTCCCTGTGTCTCTGCTTCAGCTCTCCCTCTGCCTTTCTCTTTTAAAGATTTTTTTTTTTTGATGTGGACCATTTTTAAAGTCTTTATTGAATTTGTTACAATAGTGCTTCTGTTTTAAGTTTTTGCCTTTTTTTTTTTTGGTCGGGAGGCATGTAGAATCTTAGCTTCCCCAATCAGGGATGGAATCTGTACCTCCTGCATTGGAAGGAGAAGTCTCAACCACTGGACCACCAGGGAAATCCCTCCCTCTACCTTTCTCTTATAAGGACATCTGTCCTTTGATGTAGGCTTCTCTCTAAACCTAATTACATTTGCAAAGACCCTTTTTCTAAGTAAGGTCATATTCACAGGTTCTGGGGGTTAGGACATGGACCTATCTTTTGGGGCCACTATTCAGTCCTCTCTAGGTGGAATACCATCCTAATTAAATTGGGCCACTGCTGTGTACTTCTTCATTTTCTTCCCAAGCTAACCACAGTTACAGCTACACAGTCTCCAACACCTCCTATGCATCAGATGATTTTGTAGACACCAGGATATAGTAGTGAACAAAAACGGACAGAAGCCTTGCCTTCATGGAGCTGACATTCTATTGGGAGATGGAGACAATAAATAAAATAGATTTTTAAAATAGTATGTTAGGAACTTCCTAGGTGGCACAGCGGTTAAGAACCCGCCTGCCAATGCAGGGGACATGGGTTCAATCCCTGGTCCAGGAAGATCCCACATGCCATGGAGCAACTAAGGCCTTGCGCCACAACTATTGAGCCCATGTGCCACAGCTACTGAAGCCTGCACGCCTAGAGCCCATGCTCTGCAACAAGAGAAGACACTGCAATGAGGAGCCCGCGCACTGCAATGAAAAGTAGCCCCCACTCACTGAAACTAGAGAAAGCTTGTGTGCAGCAACAAAGACCCAATGCAGCCAATAAATAAATAAAAATAAACATTAAAAAATAGTATGTTAATATCCAAAAAAAAACGAAAGCACTAATTCTAGAGGGTACATACACCCCAATGTTGATAGGAGCATTATTTACAATTGCCGAGGTATGGAAGCAACCTGAGTCTCCATCAATAGATGAATGGATAAAGAAGATGTGGTGTATATATATACAGTGGAATAAAGAATGAAATTTTGTCATTTGCAGCAACATGGATGGACTTGGAGGCCACTATGTTAAGTGAAATAAGTCAGAGAGAGACAAATACTGTGTAATATCATTTATATGTGGAAATCTAAAAAACACAACAAACTAGTAAATAAAACAGAAAAGAAGCAGACTAACAGATAATAGTAAAATACTAGTGGTTACCCGTGCGGAGAGGAAAGGGGGGTAAAACAATATAGGGGTATAGGATTAAAAAAGGGTTATTATGGCATTATGTGAAATCATGTATGTGAACCTTCTGAAAATTGTAAATTCTAGAATTTTTTTAAAAAGAAGCTAAAAATAATACGTTAAATGTGGTAAGCACCATGAACAAAAATAAAGCAAGAAAGGAAGGAGAATAGGCAAAGCTGGGGGGGCAGGGTGTGTGTGAGAGAGAGGGGGAGATATTTTATTTTTATTTTTATTTTTTTGGCCATATGGCCTGACATGCAGGATCTTAGTTCCCCGACCAGGTTTCAAACTTGTGCCCCCTGCCGTGGAAGTGCAGAATCTTAACCACTGGACCGCCAGGGAAGTCCCAAGAGATACAAGTGTCCAGGGAAAGCATCATCCTCAGGGGACAATTGAGTAAAGACCTGAAGAAGGTAAGGGGCAGGTTCACCTGAGAGGTGAGTGTGTCTGGGATGTTCCTGGTCCTCTCACAGGCCAGAGGCCGGGGCTTTAGGGGCAGGGATGGAGGAGAGAGCACTAGATAAGGTCTGGGAGGTAAGGGGTCGGCGGGGAGTTCAGGCAGGGCCTTGTAGCCATCGTTATGGTCTGGCTTTAACACAGGGTGTATCTGGAGGTGGTTCCAGTGTCCAGATGTCAGGTATCACGTGGTTGAGCTCTGGACATCCACAGTCACAGAGGGAAGGAAGCTTGATTACAAAATGTTTCCCCCATTCACACCTGGCACACAAATTTCATGCTAATTGTTTTTTCAAAAACAGATTCAAGCCTTAAAATAAAAATTCAAAACCAAATACATGTCATCTAGAATTCTCACTCCTGAGTATATACCCAAAAGAATTGAAAGAGGGGACTCATGAATGCTGTTCATACAGTATTATTCACAATAGCCAAAAGACAGAAACAATTCAAATGTTCATTGCCAGGTGAATGGGTAAACAAAAGGGATCTATTCACACAATGGAATATTATCCAACCTTGAAAAGGAAGGATAGTCTGACACTTGCTACAACATAGTTGAACCCTGAAGACCGTTTTTGTTTTTTTAATATTTATTTATTTATTTGGCTGCGCTGGGTCTTACTTGCCACACGCGGGATCTAGTTCCCTGACCAGGGATCAAACCTAGGCCCCCTGCATTGGGAGTGCAGCGTCTTAACCACTGGACCACCAGGGAAGTCCCAAACCTGGAAGATTGTTAGAAAACCAAATTCAACTGAGTAACTTGTAAAGATCTTCTTGGTTTTATTCAAGGATTTATGCATCAGGGAACATCCAATCTAGCAGATTAAAAGAGCTCTGAGGAGCTGTACAAAATGAAAGACTTTTATAGGAGAAGTGAGCAGGAATGAGAAGTTAGTAGGGCAAAAAGCAGATTGGTTTTGGCAAGGTCACTTCTTTTCAGGGGAAGGCAGGATCTATCAGGCAGGTGACCTCACCAGTGCTGAGCAGCTGAGGACTGATTGACTAATTTAAGATTCCATTTCTGAAGGAGGCCAAGCTGTAATTAAGTCTTGATTTGGTGATTTAATTAGCATCAGGGCTTAGCATCAGTGACTCCAGTTGGGGCTTGGTGTCCTTTTTTTTTTTTTAAAGATTTATTTATTTATTTTTGGTTGTGTTGGGTCTTCATTACTGTGCACGGGCTTTCTCTAGTAGTGGTGAGCAGGGGCTACTCTTCCTTGAAGTGCATGGGCTTCTCATTGTGGTGGCTTCTCTTGTTGTGGAGCACGGGCTCTAGGCATGCGGGCTTCAGTAGTTGCAGCACGAGGGCTCAGTAGTTGTGGTGCACAGGCTTAGTTGCTCTGTGACATGTGGGATCTTCTGTGACCAGGGATTGAACCCATGTCCCCTGCATTGGCAGGCGGATTCTTATTTATTTATTTGCTGTGTTGGGTCTTCATTGCTGCACACTTATGGTGAGTGTGGGCTCCTCTTCATTGTGGTGCAAGGGCTCCTCACTGTGGTGGCTTCTCTTGTTGCGGAGCATGCGCTCTAGGTGTGTGGGCTTCAGTAGTTGTGGCACATGGCTCAATAGTTGTGGCTCACTGGCACTAGAGCTCAGGCTCAATAGTTGTGGTGCACGGGCTTAGTTGCTCCTTGGCATGTGGTATCTTCCTGGGGCAGGGATCGAACCTATGTCCCCTGCATTGGCAGGTGGATTCTTAACCACTGCACCACCAGGGAAGTCCCTTGGTGTCTTTTTTTTTTTTTTAATTATTTTTTTGGGGTACACCAAGTTCAATCATCTGTTTTTATACACATATCCCCGTATTCCCTCCCTCCCTTGGCTCCCCCCCCACCCTTGGTGTCTTATTTTTAACAGGACATTATGCTAAGTGAAATAAGCCAGTCACAAAAGGACAAATATTGCAGTTTCATTTATATGAGTTACCTGGAATAATCAGCTCATAGAACTGAAAGTAGAATAGAAATTACCTGGCACGAGGGAGGGGGAAATGGAGTTATTATTTAATGGGTGCAGAGTTTGGATGATGAAAGGGTTCTGGAGATGGGTGATGGTGATAACTGCACAACAATGTGAGTGTAACTGATGCCACTGAATCATAATTAAAAATGGTTAAAAAGGTGAATTTTAGTTGTTTGTATCTTGCCACGCTCTAAAAAAATAAAAATTAATTAACTAATTAAAAAACACCAAAATACCAAATACATTACTTACTCCCATGGGACAAATACATATATTTTTTGTCTCCAAAAATCTTTTAGAAAACAACAACAGCAACAGCAGTAACAACCTCTTGTAACTTCCGAATCAGCTTTCAGAGGCAGGGAGCGCTTTGCGGAGCGGATAACAGGAAATAGGGTCTGCCTAAACAGAAGGAAAGGAAATGGTCATTTCCCTGCTTGTCTTCAGCACTGTTTATGTGAAAATATTCTGCCCTCTTAGATGTTTTGACTTTTAGTATCCTCCTCCTAGGCAAGCCGGAAACCCTGAGGGTTAATGCCTTTATTCTTTGTTTTTAAGCAACAGCTGAAAGTCAGCATATGAAAAAGAATTTTTAATTAAAGAGAGCAGAACAAGAAACAGAATCTCAGTTTTATCTATTTCCCATACTGCCTCTCAGGTAGGAATTTACATACTTGAAGTTACACCATTTTTCCCAGTTTATAAATCATGGGCCTAATTACGTTTACAATTTCTAAACCCTTCACCAAATACTTCCTCTAGCATAATGATCTTCTTGGATCCAAAAAAGTTTAAGAAAGAGTCATAACATATTTGGTAACACAAAAGGCCTTTGAATTCCCAAATACCTCAACAGCACTTTCATTTCCTGTATTTTAATTCCTTTCCCTTCAGAAAAAAGAAATTAAAAAAAATTGCAAGACCTTTATTCTATATTACCAGTGAATTTATTTTTCATTACATATATTTTGATAAAAAACATGCATAATTTAAAAACTATGGTTTGTAGAGTCACATTCCACCTCCTTGGGGGCTGAATATCTACATAAACTTTTTAATTTTATTTTTTTATTGAAGTCTAGTTGATTTGCAATGTTATTTTAGTTTCAGGTGTACAGCAAAGTGATTCAGTTTTTTTTTTCTTTAAGAAGCTTTATTGAGATACAATTGACATACAATAAACTGCATATATTGAAAGCGTACAATTTGATATTTTTTTCTTATTAGTAATGTATATATGGCAATCAAGTGATTCAGTTTTATATATAAATTCTTTTTCAGATTCTTTTCCCTTATAGGTTATTACAAAATAGTGAGTAGAGTTCCCTGTGCTACACAGTAAATCCTTGTTGGTTATCTGTTTTATACGTAGTAGTGTGTATATGTTAACCCCTAACTCCTAACTTATCCCCCCCTTTCCCTTTTCCTCTTTGGTAACCATAAGTTTCCTTTCTGTTTCTGTGGGTCTATTTCTGTTTTGTATGTAAGTTCATTTGTATCGTTGTTTTTTTTAGACTCTACATATAAGTGATATCATATGATATTTGTCTTTCTCTGCCTGGCTTACTTCACTTAGTATGATAAGCTCTAGGTCCATCCACATTGCTGCAAATGACATTATTTCATTCTTTTTTATGGTTGAATAATATTCCATTGTATATACATACCACATCTTCTTTATCCATTCATCTGTCAATGGACATTTGGGTTGCTTCCATGTCTTGGCTATTGTAAATAGAACTGCAATGAACATTGGGTTGCACGTATTTTTTCAAATTATGGTTTTCTCCGGTTTACATAAACTTTTTAGAACTGTTCTGTTAAGAATACTTGACTAGGGACTTCCTAGGTGGTGCAGTGGTTAAGAATCCCCCTGTGGAAGGTTGGAGGGGGGATGAGTTGGGAGATTGGGATACCAAATTTTACATGCTAAATATATGCAGTTTGTTGTAAAAAATTAAAAATTTAAAAAGAAAAAAAAAAAAAAAACCCTGCCAATGCAGGGGACATGGGTTCGAGCCCTACTCCAGGAAGATACCACATTCTGTGGAGCAACTAAGTCCATGCACCACAACTATTGAGCCTGCGCTTTAGAGCCCATGAGCCACAACTATTGAGCCCATATGCACAACTACTGAAGCCCACATGCCTAGAGCCTGTGCATTGCAATAAGAGAAGCCACAGCAATGAGGGGTCCATGCACCACAATGAAGAGTAGCCTCTGCTCGCTGCAACTAGACAAAGCCTGTGTGCAGCAACAAAGATCCAACACAGCCAATAAACAAAAAAAAAAATAAATTTATTTTAAAAATAAAGAATACTTGCCTGTTCTGCCCATTTATTCATTTATTCAATATTTATTGATATCAGTATGAACTCAATAATATTTATTGCATACTTTGGGTTACAACCTAATACTGCTTTATTTTGTTGTTCAAATTGTTCCAGCTGTGGACATTGTTGTCTTACATGTGTTTGGCAGAAAGAAAAACAAAACAAAAAGACAAAACTGAGTGGGGATGGGGATAAATTAGTAGTTTGAGATTAACAGATACACACTGCTATTTACATTTCCACTTATAATGGAAAAGAATCTGAAAAATAGTATGTATAACTGAATCACTTTGCTGTACACCTGAAAATAACACACATTGTAAGTCAACTATACTTCATTAAAAAAAACAAAAATAAAAACTGAGTACCTACTCTGTGCAGGTGCTGTCTTGGGTTCTTTTTGACCTTTAAATTTATTTTTTTGGCATTGGTTTCTAAAGCGCATGTACCCAGCAGGATCAAGAGTGCTAGCTGTCTAAGCAGATGGTGACTTTGCACCAGTTATCTAACCTCTCTCAACCCCTGTTTCTTAATCTGTTAAACAGAAATAATGCCTGTTTGCAGGGTTGGGGTGAAGATTAAATGTATAACTTATAAAAGTAATACATGTTCCACAAAAGGACAAATGACTCCTATTCTACAAGTCTGGAATAGTCAAAGGCAAAATAGAATGGTGGTTCCCAGGGGCTGGGGCGAGGGAAGAATGGGAAGTTAGTGTTTAATGGGTACAGAATTTCAGTTCAGGATGATGAAAAAGTTCTGGAGATGGATGGTGGTGATAGTTGCACAACCACGTGAGTCTACCTGCCACTGAATTATATTTGAAAATGCTTACAATGGTAAATTTTATGTGTATTTTACTATGCATACACAAAAGTAATATAGGCTCATTGTCGAAAATTTAGAAAACATTTAAAAAATGTTTAAAATCCTTAGTAATTCCAGTACTCAGTGGCCAAATTTGTTGTCATTTGTATCCTGTTTGGATCCTACTCATTCAACTTTGTTCTTTTAACATCACACGTGTTTGCCCATGCTGTTCAAGTTAGTAAACATTTTTATTAGCTGCATGATATTCCACTATCATTTATTGAATCACTGTCACATTTTCAGACATACTTTTCAACATTATAAGAAAACACTATAATGAACACCTCTCTATGATTAAATACATTTTCATCACCATTTTGAAATATGTCTTTAATGTAGACAAAGAAATAGAGTTACTGGGCCAACAGGTGAACATTTTTTAGGCATGTGACGTAAGTTGTCATACTTTTCTGAAGGTACCCCGATTGCACAGCCACAGGCTACCTGAAGACTCTCATTCGAAGTCTCCCACAGTAGTTGCCCACTGTCCATTTATAAAATCCTTTTTGGGGCTTCCCTGGTGGCGCAGTGGTTAAGAATCCGCCTGCCAATGCAGGGGACACAGGTTCGATCCTTGGGCTCAGAAGATCCCACATGCCTCGGAGCAACTAAGCCAGTGAGCCACAACTACTGAGCCTGCATTCTAGAGCCAGAGAGCCCATGCTCCGCAACAAGAGAAGACACTGCAGTGAGAAAACGGCACATCGAAACGAAGAGTTGCTCGCCACAACTAGAGAAAGTCCGTGTGCAGCAACAAAGACCCAATGCAGCCAAAAATTAAAAAACAAATACATAAATAAATTAAAAAAAAAAAGAAAATCCTTTCTCTATTGGTAGATTAAATATGGTATCTTATTTTTAAAAAATATTTATTTATTTATTTGATTGCACTGGGTCTTAGTTGTGGCAGGCAGACTCCTTAGTTGTGGCATGTGAACTCTTAGTTGAGGCATGCATATGGTATCTAATTCCCTGACCAGGGATGCAATCTGGGCTCCCTGAATGGGGAGCACTGAGTCTTAACCACTACGCCACCAGGGAAGTCCCTCAAATATGGTATCTTACTGTTGTAATGTTGTCTGTTAATGTTCTTTGTCTCCCTTCCCCTACGCCCTTATACTGTGTCTTTTAAAATAATTTTTGAAATTTTATAAAGTTTTTTTTTTATAAATTCCCCCCTTTCGCCTTTAATTAGGTTTCATTATTGTCATAACCTGTTGCTCTTAAAAGAAAAAAAAAAACATGGAAACATTTTTATCTCTGGAGTTCTTGAATTTTCCTTAAATGCCATTACCGTACGTCACATAAAGTAAGCTCACGTTCTCAGACGCGGTGTCAGTGGGGCACTGAGACGCGGATCGTACTTAAACGAGGGCCCCGAGTCCGTCCGGCCGCCCGCAGGGTTCTGCCTCCAGCCTCTACTGCTGAAACAGCCCTCTTCCCACCCTGTCCTCCCCCCGCCCCCCAACCGCGCCCCCGCGAGCCCTGCAACCCCACCAGGTGTTCCCAGGGCACGCGCGCCATCTCGGATTATCCAGGCGCTTTCGTGCGCGGCCGGGGGCTAATCGGAGGGAAATCGCACCCACTCCGGAGAAAGCCACATTCTTTGCCGGGCCCGTAACGATGGGAAAGGCGCTCTCATCTTGGAGAGCTCTCTCCGCCGCCTTCCACCGCCTGGAAGCGTCGCTGCAGCCCCACCGCCAGTTTGAGCATCGCGGCCGGGGACTCTGGGCGCCCGCGGTCCAGCACCCGAGGCAGGGATGGTCCACAGGCGTCAGTAACCGCCCCCCAGATCCCGCGCCGCTTTAAAAATCGTGGACGTGAGATTTTCAGCAAATCTGGAGACCTAGATGCTGGCGCACGAACCAGAAACCCCAGGGCCGCGGAGACCCCAGAGGGGCGGGAAGAAGCCAGGGACCCCTCATCTCCAGCATCCGGCGGGGGAGACCCTGGTCAAGGGAGTGCGGCCGACGCCCAGGACCCCTGTCCCACGTGCCCCCGCTCCAGGCTTTGCGTGTCACTTCCCGCCGGCCCCTCCCCGAGCTTCCTCGCCCCCGCCCCTGGCGATCCTCCCTGGGTTTCCTTTGTCCCCTCCACACCCTTGCCCCCGACTTCCCGATTTCCCTCCTTGACTTCGTCCCCTCCCCCCGCGGCGCTGCCTCCTCCCAGAGCTTTGCTTGTCCCCTCCCGGAGCTTCTCCGGTGCCCTCCCCACCATCTCCCGGGTTTCCCGTGTCCCCTCCCTGCCCCGCCCCCGTTTTTAAACCTGGCGCCGAGCGCGCGGGTAGGTGAGCGCCCTCGCCCGAGCGGTTAGAGGCGCGCCGGATCGCCGGGGCTCCGCTGGAGGGGCGCGGGCTCCGAGGGCACCATGAGACCCGAGGCGGCGGCCGGAGCCCGGGAGGCGCGGGGACGCGTCTGTCACTGCCCCGGGGACGGTCCCCGGGGACCACCGTCGCCGCGAGGGCCCGAGAGGTGAGGGTGTCCCCGCGGCGCATCCATGCGGGGAGCGCAGGCAGGATGCTCCGGCCGCGCTGAGGCCCCGAACCCGGGCGGAGCCCTGGAGCCCGACGGCTACGCCGAAGAAGTTCATTAGACAGAGACAGGGACGCAGAATCTTCTCGGCTCCAGAGCGCGGTTCTGAAGTGCGGAGGCCCAAGAGGTGCCCGGCAGTGGGCCAACGCTTCGGTTTCTAGATCTGAAACCCACCGGGCTGGGAATGGTGAAATCTTCGGGGGGCCCCTCGGCGAGCCCTGCAGGGGGTCGCGTCACGTTGACTGTCACACTCTTGGTGACATTCTTTGTTTGCCGTGTGCACAGGGCTCAGCGTTCGCTGTCCCCGGGCACCAGCCGTTTTGAAGGTAGTAAAGTTAAAATCAAATTAGCAGGGGAGGTGTGGAAGGGGCTGGGTGGCCAGGCAGCCGGAGAGTGGAAACCCTTTCCTACTTTTTGCATCGTGAAACTCTGTAGACTCATCTCTGTGCAGTTAGAAATTAATGAGCGACAAAGTAGCCAGCTACAGCCGGGAGTCTGAACTGAAGAATCCAGCCAGGCTGGGAAAGAAATTCCTCAAATAATGTGTGTCACATTTGGGAGTTCTCAAAGCCCAATGAAGGCAAGAGAACTGGGAATGTGGCAGGAAAAAATAAAACAAAACAAAACAAAACACAAATGGCACTTGTTTAATCCACAGATTGAGAACTTGAGAGAACATTCTGGTGTGTCCAGTGACTCTTAGGCAGACATTAGAAATAAGAATGATAATCCTTATGAACTAATTTTGAAAACAAAATGCTGGGGTTCACTCTTGGTCCCTGTCCTTCCAGCCAAACACCATGGAGACCCTGGATCCTGACCCCCCAGGATGCCGAGGCCACCAGAACTAGAATTGAGGTAAGGTTAAATGTGGGCATTGTAGGTATCAACCAGTTCAGCCAGGAAGTGGCACCATCTCTAAAATAAAGGGAATATGAAAGGCCTCCTCGGCCAGTCCCTCCCTTGGTCATCTAATACAGAAGTGCCTTGGGATCTGGGGGTACAAGCCTGGCCAGCCGTGTGTTGATCAGATCTGAGTCGTATAGAGATTGGCTCTTGCTTCTTTTCTTGAAAAGCAAAGCTACTGTGGCAGAACTGTTTCAAGGGCATTGTAAGAGGTTTCTTCTATGTTGGGTTTTCTCCTTCCTCCTCCTCTTCTTCCCCTTCTTTTTTTGGTGGTGACCTTGAATTGTATATTAGTTCCCAGATCAGCGATTGAATGCCTTCTGGGCCACGGTAGTGAAAGTGGTGACCACTGGACTGCCAGAGAATGCCCTTTTTTTTTTTTCCCTGCTAATTAGCAGGTAGAGGAGGGGACAAGACTGCCGCTGTCCCCTGCACCTTAGAGAAAATCTGAGTGCACCATTAGCACTGGGCTGATGCCACAGAGCAAATACAGGCAGAGCCCTGTCTGGGGTGCCCAGAAGGGGCAGTTAAAAGTCCCCACCCGCCGCCTGGCCCTTTCTGAAGCTCTTTGGGCCCAGTCTGCAAGCACTCCTGGGGTAAGTCATGTTGTCTGAGCAAACACTCCAGCTGAGGGCTCTGTGGGTGAAGATTAATCGCCACCACTATTCTTTTGTCTCATGCATTGGTAACTAAATTGCTTTATACTTGCTGGAGTAATGACTTACTTTCATAGAATTTGCCTGTTCTTTGTTATATTTTAAAATATAGATTAATGACTTTCAAAATACTGGAGTATCAGGCTGGGAAGGACCACTAGGTAACACCTGTGGCAGAAGGTGCAGTTATTTTTAGTATAAGACTCTCAGGCTCAGACCTTTCATGTATTTTAATATTTAGACTCCTTTATTAAATTAGTCTGAATAACAGGAGTTTTAATTCAGTTACTATTATTTAAAGAGTGAAGCAAATCAAATCTATATTAAATTAATGAGGAATATGATTTTTTTAGCCCTAATTATTCTTACATGCAATATTTAAATAGTGGGGAGTAATTCATTCTTTTGCATTCAAACTTAAGTTGTTAAACATGAGATTTAAAAGATGTTTGGGAGAAAAAAAATATCCAATTTTCTTTTAAATGAAACGTATGTGGAGCCTATCAGTTGTTTGCAAGAATAAAAATACAGCACACTTTCTGATTTAAGGTAGTCTTTTTTTTCTATTATGATGAGAAGGCCAGTTGCGAGAAAAATGAATATTGCTTGCAGAAAAATGTTAAGCTATAACAACTTTCTACTGATCATCAGCAAGGCACCATGGATGAAGTCGTGTCCATGGATATTTTTGTGGGGGTGGGTGGAAAGTGGGTGTTCGTGAGGGCTGTAGAGCTCGCTGCTCGGCTCCCCTCTGGCCAGCTCTTTGCAGAGCCTGATTAGCCAGGCAGAGCGGTCAGCAGCGGACGACCACAGACCCGGAGTGCCGCGCTGGTTTCCCGGGAGCCGGATCTGAAGCCTGGTGAGAGCAGCCGGGCGCGGGGAGGGACCGCTTCTTACTCAGCAGCGCCCTCTCCCGACAAAGCCGGAGAATTCCTCGGCTCCTGAGCTCTGTTGTGTATTTCTTTATTTTTTAAATTAATTTAAAAAAATTTTTGGCAATTTATTTATTACTATATTTTCTTTCTTTAATCTTTTTTCCTTTTAAAAAGTTTTATTGAGATATAATTGACATACAATAAACTGCATATATTTAAAGTGTACAATTTGATATGTTTATATTGATTTAATATGTGTAAAATAGGTGACTAATAAGAAAAACATATCAAATTCTTGTGTATTTCTGAAGACATGGCATTGGCCGAGGTGGGGTGGGGTGGGGTGGGGTGGCAGTGGGGACTACTGCCTAGTGACCTGTACCACATTGCAGGCAAGCAGATCAAAATGAGAATACCATATAAATTCGAGGGAAAATCTCAAGACCCTGTGTCCTGAGCAGCGGGGTCACCTTCAACTCATTTGGTTCCCCTACCACTGCTTGGGAGCTGTCTCCCTCCCCACCCCCTGGGAAAAAGGAATGACAGCCCAAACCTGCAAGGGAGGCAATTTCCTAGGGCATGTCAGGGACTGTGTTCTCCTGCCCCCGTCCTTCCATCTTCCAGGCTTCCTGCATCCTAGCTCTACCAGAGTCAGAGGCATGCGTGGGGAGCACATGGCGTGATCCTCACAAAACTCTAATTTGTATTTCTTCTTTCACACTTATCCCTTTAACATAGTATGTAGCTTGTACACATTTCTGTTACCCTGAATTATCAGAGTGTAAATATTTAGATGTTTCGGTCGTCAGAAAAACACTTTTAATACGATTTGAGGCATGAAGTTTTTTGTTTGTTTTTAATATTTATTTGGTTACACTGGGTCTTAGTTGTGGCAGGGGGGCTCCTTACCTGTGGCTTGCAAATTCTTGTTGGCATGCATGTGGTATCTAGTTCCCTGCCCAGGGATCCAACCCAGGCCCCCTACATTGGGACGCCGAGTCTTAACCACTGGACTACCAGGGAAGTCCCTTGAGGTGTGAAGTTTTAAAAGCTGTGTATGTTTGTGGGGTAAAGTTTATAGAGTTTATAAAGGTGTGCTATCTGTTTCACAGAGTCTTTTTAAAATTCATCACTTAAAGGAAGCTATTTCTCCATACTATGCAGCACTGCCTTTTTTTTTTTTTTTTTTTTGCCTGCACGGGGTCTTAGTTGCAACATGTGGGATCTAGTTCCCAGAGAGGGATGGAACCCTGTCCTGTGCATTAGGAGTGTGGAGTCTCAACCACTGGTGTCCACCAAGGCTTGCATTGTCTATTATATCCTCTCCCATCACAGGGTGTAAAATCACCACTGACAGCACGGGATCGCTTACAGTGCTAGAGCAATTAGAGATATTTTATAATTACGAACAGAGCTTAACACAGAGGTGATTTCCTGGAGCCCCCAAAGAGTGAACTTCATTATGGAAGAGATTTTGTTCCAAAGAGCCTCATTATTTCCTTTAGCATTTTATAAAAATAAAGCTGGTAAAATGTTAAGGAGCCTTATGGTTTCAGATCTTACTTTCAAGTTGTTTTTGAAGCCACACGGCTTGTGGGGATCTTAGTTACCTGGCCCATGGCAGTGAAATCACAGATTCCTAACCATTGGACCATCGGAATAACCATGTTCAAGCTTTTAATCCAGGCTGAGTTATTTTTCATGTATGGTGTAAGATGGGATCCAGTTTCATTCTTTTGCTCATGGCTGTTCAGTTTTCCCGGCACCATTTATTGAAGAGACTATCCTTTCCCCATTGTATATTCTTGACTCCCTTGTGACAAAAAAAAAATTTTTTTTTTCGGCCATGCTCTGCAGCATGTAGAATCTTAGTTCCCTGACAATGGATGAACCTGAGCCCCTTGCAGTGGAAGCACAGAGTCTTAACCACCAGACCACCAGGAAAGTCCCCATTGTTGTAAATTAATTGACAATATACGCATGAGTTATTTCTGGGCTTTCTACTGTGTTCCACTGATCTATGCGTCTGTATTTAGGCCAGTGCCATACTGTTTTGATTACTATAGCTTTGTAATATAGTTTGAAATCAAGAAATGTGATGCCTCAAGCTTGTCCTTCTTTCTCAAGATTGCTTTTGCTATTCAGGGCCCATGCCAAGTGGTCTCCAGCCTTTTGGATGCAACTGAATGTCCTTGGAATCTTTCTTTCCTTTCCCTTCTGGTTGGTATTACTTTAGTTCAAATTTCTATCACCTCTTGCCAGGTACCTCCAAGCCCTTACTTCACCAACCTCAGCTATGCTCTGCTCCCAGCAGCCAAGGTGATCCATAAAATACAGATCTATAGTTGAACTCCCAGCTCAAAAATTAGTAATGGTCTTGAATTATGTCTCCAGAATGAAACCTAGACTCAGTAATGGGTATTCAAGGTGTTTAGTATCTGGACTCAGCTTCCTGTTGAGCCCTTTTACCAATGCCATCTTTCATTTGTTCCACCCTGGGCTCCACCTTTCCCCACCTGTGCGCTCTACTTTCCTGCCCCTGGGAATTTGATACTCTGATCCACTATAAATGGGCCCAGGACTGCATACCCAAGTGCACTGATGTCTCTGCCAGGCCCCCCATGAGCCCTTTTCTGATTCTCCTCCTCACTTAGAATAGTTAGCATCTTACTGTTTGATGCTTTGTAGTGTAGTTAGTTGCCACCATGTGTGTCTTTCCCCATTAGATTTAAAATGCATGAACTGGGACTTCCCTGGTTAAGAATCCGCTGGCCAATGCAGGGGACATAGGTTCCAGCCCTGGGCCAGGAAGATCCCATACGTCATGGAGAAACTAAGCCCAAGCGACACAACTACTGAGGCTGCACTCTGGAGCCTGTGAGTCACAACTGTTGAGCCCATGGGCCGCAACTACTGTAGCCCACGTGCCTAGAGCCCATGCTCCACAAGAGAAGCCACCACAATGAGAAGCCTGGGCCCCACAACAAAGAGTAGCCCCCACTCGCCACAACTAGAGAAAGCCAGTGCACAGCAATGAAGACCCAACTCAGCCAATAAATAAATACATTTATTAAAAATAAATAAATAAAATGTATAAACTGGGGGACTGTGTCTGATTCATCTTTCCATCTTGGGATCCCTCACATTGCCTGGGACATCGTGACAACAGTGAGAAGAGGGGCTTATCAAATAACTGTTAAAGTGTTTAAACTGTCTACAATTGGAACTGATGGCAACAAGTGCAGGCTACTAGATTTTACTTTTAAAAACTTCAGCTTCCTGCTTCCGGCCTGGAGTGTATAGAATTTAAGCCATCTCTCAGAAGTGTATGGTAGAGCTAAAGAAGGCGGCCACCAACCAAGGGTCATCTGAAATTGTGATTGGCTAATAATCCCAGGACAAAATTAGAGATCACTGCTCAAGCATAAGGCCTCTACAAAGATGTTTGATTTAAAGGCTTGGGCTGAGTATGTTGTGGAATGGGCTGCAAAGGACCTGTATGGCTTCCTTACAACAGTTATTTTGGCCCTAACTCCATTGTTTCTAGCTAGTGCTGTACTGTCTTGGAAATTGGCCAAGATGATTGAGGCCAGGGAAAAGGAGCAAAAGAAGAAACAAAAATGTCAAGAAAATATTGCAAAAGCTAAAGGACTAAAAAAGCATTGAAGGAATGAACAGGCTCTGCAACCAGAGGAAGATCGTTTGGAAAATTATGCAGCTTTGGAAGGACCCATTAAGATTTCTTTTCGGATCTTATGACAGTATTACTTAGTAAACGAAGTTTGAGCATGTGGAAGAATCCTGTTAGTTCTCACCTGTACTGTAGCAACTTTTAGGCTTCCGTGTAGAAGTCTGTTGACAGTTACTGTAAATTGGCATTTATTATGCTACAAATTCTTTACAACTGACAGTCATTTGCCTTTTTGCAGCTTATGTACTAAAATGAAAACATCTTGTGGAGAAAAATGGCTTTAGATTTTGAACTCTATTCAAGTAATGGCTTAAAATGGGGTCCTGTTCTGGACAAAGGAGATTAAGAATGTAAAAATCAGAATTGTCCTGAGGTGAAAAGTGTGCTTTGGCTTAAAAGAGATATAGTGTGTTAATTACATCTTTTATCATTATTACTTATTTCTTGGAGTAGAATTATTTCTGGCTTCCTCAAAGCAAAATAATATTATTCAATGAGTACTTCTAAAAAAAAAGAACTTCAGAATGCTACTTTCAGAGGCTTCTTGACTGTGTCTGTGTTTGTATATGTCTATCTTTACAGCTCGAGCCTGGGGGTGACCAGCAAACCTTTGGATCAAAGGGAGCCTTTGGGTTTCAGCATCCTGTAAGGTAATATCTGACTTCACCATAAGAAATACATTTCCTTTCAATATAAACATTAATATATTTCAGCATCTTCAAGTGTATACATTTTCAACAAATGGAAAATAATTCAGTATATTCCCCAACATTATTTAGTTATTATTGCCCCAAGGAACTTCAAGGAAATGTTATTGGATTTCTGGAATCCATTCATTCATTCATTCATTCATTCAGCATTGCAGTTGCAAATTGCAATTGGCTCTCTCTTTTCCTTATACCTTTTATTTATACCTCTCATTACATATTTTACCTTGTGTTAAATTTAATTGCATATGACTTATATATGCATATCTGCTTTCGTTTGTTTTTATTTTGCCGCACCACGGGGCTTGCGGGATCTTAGTTCTCCGACCAGGGATTGAACCCAGGCCCTCAGCTGTGAGAGCGTGGAGTCCTAACCACTGGACCACCAGGGAATTCCCTCATATCTGCTTATTTACTTAGATATTTAGGTACATTTCTATTTTTCTCCCAGGATATAAGTTAATGTATTGCCGTGTGTAATGTAGACCCCCTAAATGTAGGTGTGGAGTAAATGAGGGTCTGGATGGATGCTGTACCATAGCTGGATCCTCTGGCCTCTCAGTAGTTCTTTCACGGTCCTGGTCCTGGCGGTGATCAGGACCCTCACTGCCTATCCCCGCCTTCCCCAGCCTTCGGGGGATTTTAGTTCCCTGACCAGGGATCAGACCTGTGCCCCCGGGAGTGGCAGTGCAGAGTCCTAATCACTGAACCGCCAGGGAATTCCCTGTATCCCTCTTACATTTCATCGATTTTAGGCAAGTGGTTAATGCTCCGGACTTTTATCCGTTTCTCTATGTCTGTTTCTCTCCTATTTCTCTCAGCCTGTCTCTCTCTAGCTATTACTTCCTTCACCAAAATAAACCTAGCCTATGCTGTCACCCCTCATCAGAGTATTTTTACCCTGGTTGTTCTGGAAGACTAGAAGCTTTAATAAAACCCAAGGATACGAATTGCCAGAGATGAAATTTAGAGCCCCTCAAACTGGTCAAAGCGTGATTTTTGGAAAAAGGAAATTTTCCTAGTGTTTCACATCAGTGGTCTTCAGTCTTCATAAAATCACTAGGAAGCTTTAAAAATACAAGGGGTGATTCCCGTGGGGGTTCTGGAGAAAAGCACAGGTATCTGCATTTTTATAGGCTTCCCAGTCGATCCCGATGTGCGGCGGGGGTTGGGAGCCACCGCCATCCTTCAGCCCCGTGAGCCTTCACCTGTACACCTTCCCCTGGGGCCTAGTGTGGGGTTCACTACCAGGTGCCGCCCCCTGCCCACAGTTTTGTGTTCTGGTGACTTAAAAATACAAAACAAAACAAAACACCATATGCAGTGAAGGCAAAATCAGAGAGGAAGATTGGGAGTTAGCTGCTTCTAGGGAAAAGGATCCTCTCTAGATGTGGCTTAAGGCTGTTTTCAGGTTGATTAATGGGGTATTTGTTTCTTAACTATTAGACTTTACCTACCCATTTCTAAGCGTCAAGAGTATCTGCACAGTTCTGGGGAGAAGGTGCTGGCCAGTTTCCCCGTGCAAGCCACCATTCACTTCTACAACGATGAGTCCGATTCAGATGAGGAGCAGGAGGAGGACACCCCGCCCTCCGGCCTTCAGTGCCAGGAGGTGGAAGACGGCCCAGGAGGAAAGGGCAGAGACCGGCTGACAAATCCAGCACGGCAGCCCCGAGGCTGCGGTGGCCTCGGTGGTAAGGGTCTGCTCCCTGACCCTGACTCCACGACGGAGGATGCTGCGTGCCTCTCATCCAAATAAATCTGTCTCTCCTGCACCAGACCTACATCACATGTGCCTTGGGGGACAGCCCTTGGGGACAGCCATGCCAGGACACTTTGCGTTTCAACTGGGTGTACAAGGACTTGACTTTCTCTAACCAGCACCCCCCTCACAGCCAGGACTCAGCTTTTACTCCTTCTCCGAGTGATTCTTTGTGCGTCAGTCATACCTTTGAGAAAGGATTCTTAGGTCCGAGAGGCTTGCATCCACATGGGTTGTTATCAGGTGGGGCCAACTTCCGGAGCACATTCAGCAATGTCACTGTGCCAACCAAACGACAAATTACTCCACATCAATTAATAACCCACCCATGCCTCTCCCTCAACCTGAGACCCCTTACTGGGCTATTTCCACTTTTGTAAAAATGATTCAGATGTTGTCCAAGGTTGATGTGATTTGCTTAGTGGCATTCTGAAAAAATATATATTTATGAAAAGCACACAAACACACTGAATAATTTCCATAGAAGTAACAAAAATAAAGAAATAAGGATTTGGCGGTGGGGGGACCATTCTGGATAAAAACATATGATGCTTGTCTAAGGGCTGTGTGTATGAATAGAGAGACGAGCTTTAACTCTTAGTTGGGAACTGCTTTGGGCTTATTACTTGAATAGGATAACACTGTTTTCAATCAAAGTACTTAATGTAATATTATTTTCAGCTGTTTGTATTTTGATGACCAAATGAGTGTATTCATCAAGGTTTTTTACTGAACTATTTTACATGCGGTTGCCTTCCCAGTTTCTGCCTGAAATAAATATTTTGAGAGACAAAATTGTTTGATAATCAACTTTTTGTCTGACATTTTAGATTCAATTAGTGCCTGCTTTAAAGTTTTTAAAAGTTTGTCAGGATTTTTCTATATTTAACTCTTTAAATTACATTTGTGGTTTTTTAAGAAAGCAGAAAAAGTATAAAAATGAAAGCAGGAATTCTGTGGTGGCTCAGTGGTTAAGAATCTGCCTGCCAATGCAGGGGGCATGGGTTCGATCCCTGGTCCAGGAAGATCCCATGTGCCAGAGAGCAAATAAGCTCGTGCGCCACAAGTACTGAGCCTGTGCTCTAGGGCTGTGCTCCACAGCAAGAGAAGCCCTCGCACTGCAACGAAGAGCCAATGCAACCAAAAAATAAATTAAAAAAAAATTTAAAAATTAAATTAAATTAAAAAAAATCCTCCCCTCCCCCCCCAAATCCCCCCCTCTTCAGGATCCTTAAAAAAAAAAAGAAAACAAGCAAAATGGCCTATAAGCTCAACGCCCAAATAATCCATTAATATTAAAAAATAGGAGGGGGACTTCCCTCGTGGACCAAGGGTTGAAAATCCGCCTTTCCATGCAGGGGACCAGGGTTCCATCCCTGGCTGGGAAGCGAAGATCCCACGTGCCCTGGGGGCAACTAAGCCCGCGCATCACAACTACTGAGCCACGGGGCCCCAACTAAGACCTCACACCCCCCAAAATAAATAAATAAATATTAAAAAAATATATAGGAGGGAATTTCCTGGTGGTCCTGTGCTTAGGAGTCGGTGCATTCACTGCGGAGGACACAGGTTCAATCCCTGGTTGGGGAACTAAGATCCTGCAAGCTGTAGTGAGGCCAGAAAGTAAAATAAAATAAAATAAAAAATAGGAGCAATATATGCAAATATTCCAACAACCCAAATAGTGGAGAAAAGTATTGATGTATGTTGCAAAGTAGAAGTCTCCTCTCCTGTCCTCCACCTTCTCTGTCAGAAGGTAGCCAATATCAATTTTTTTTTTTATTGCACTATCCCTTAAAAATACTTTTTAGAACTTTTTCTCTTTAAATGTTTTTCTTTAAAAAATCTTTGGATGTAGAAAACAAACTTATGGTTACCAAATGGGTAAGGGGGGAGAGATAAATTAGGAGGTTGGGATTAACATATACACACTACTATACTTACAACAGATGACCAACAAGGACCTACTGTATACCACAGGGCACTCTACTCAATATTTTGTAATAACCTATAAAGGAAAAGAATCTGAAAAAGCGTATATATGTGTCTGAATCATTTTGCTGTATACCTGAAACTAACACATTTTAAATCACTGTACATCAACTAAAAAAAAAAAAAACTATTTGATATTCATCCAGGTGTCCATGACTTGGACAGTAGGAGATGTCCTCCATGTGACACATCACAGTGAACTTAAAGCAAAGGGATTCATCAATAAATATATTTGCATATTATTATTACCTGAGTAAAATTCACATTTGAGCAAAAAAATTTTTTTGTTTTTCTTTAAAAAATATTACCTCACACTGGTTAGAATGGGCATCATCAGAAAATCAACAAACAGTAAATGCTGGAGAGGGTGTGGAGAAAAGGGAACGCTCTTGCACTGCTGGTGGAAATGTAAATAGATACAGCCACTATGGAGAACAGTATGGAGTTTCCTTGCAAAACTAAAAATAGAACTACCACATGACCCAGCAATCCCACTACTGGGCATATACCCAGAGAACACCATAATTCAAAAAGACACATGCACTCCAATGTTCATTGCAGCACTATTTACAATAGCCAGGACATGGAAGCAACCTAAATGTCCATCAACAGATGAATGGATAAAGAAGATGTGGTACATACATACTGTGCAATATTACTCAGTTGTAAAAAGCAATGAAACTGGGACATGTTTAGAGACATGGATGGACCTAGAGACTGTCATGCAGAGTGAAGTGAGTCAGAAAGAGAAAAACAAATATTGTATATTAACACATAATATGTGGACTATAGAAAAATGGTAAAAATCAACTGGCTTGCAAGGCAGAAATAGAGACACAGATGTAGAGAACAAACATATGGACACCAAAGGGGAAAGTGGGGAGGGTTGGGGCAGAATGAATTGGGAGACTGGAATACCAAATTGTACACTCTAAATATATGCAGTTTATTGCAAAAAATAAACAAATAAAAAGTTAAAAAAATATATTTTTATTATTTAATTTTATTGTTTCATTTACTGTTTAAAATACCTTTCTGCAAACTTAAAACAATTCTTACTGGGCTTATTTCAGAAAGGATTTAAGACAGCCTCCTATTTTGCTGGATTTTTAACAATCACACTAGAAGTCTTACCCTTACTCTCCCTTCCTGTGATGCCTGGGATGGAGTTTAAGTCAGCACATTTGGCTTTGTTTCATTTTCTTAATAAATCAGTTTTAATGAAAAAAAAAGACCTGGCCCAATCACCAGTTTACTGTGAAGAAACCAAACCTGCATGCCGATGGCACCAGAATTTTAAATGTGCTACGTGGTAGACTTTTCTTAAATCACCTAGAATATGCCCAGCTTAGTGCAAATAAGGAAAATGGGACCCTTTAGCCAGGGCGGTGATGGCATCACAGGTCCTGGGACTGGGGCATTTGTGACACGGGAGATGGTGCATGCGGGGCTCCTGGGTTCTTGCTGGTGACTGTGGTGGCCTGAGTTGGCTGCATAAACGCTCAAACCTGAGCGAGCTCCACACTTTGGATCGTGTATCCCCATCATTAAAAAAAAAAAAATTAGGTGGGGAAGATAAATTAGGAGTTTGAGATTAACGTATGCACACTACTATATATAAAATAGGTACACAAGGACCTACTGTATAGCACAAAGAACTATACTCAGTATCTTGTAATAACCTATAATGGAAAAGAATCTGCAAAAGAATATACGTGTGAAAAAGAAAAAGAAAGAAAAAGAATATACGTGTATCTGAATCACTTTGCTGTACACCTGAAACTAATACATTGTAAATTAATTGTACTTAAAAATAAAACATAAGAATAAAAACTAAAAGTAAAAAAAAAAAAAAAAATTGAGCCTGCACCCAAACACTTATTCACTTATAAACTCTACCTTATGTTGAACCTTTTGAAATTGCTGATGTTCCGTTGTTCTGACCTACAAAAAATAGCAATTTCATATGATGACATACTATCAGACTAATAGTTGTGCACATTATAAAGTGTACACACACTACAGATTTTAAAGGATAATCCACATATCAAACAATCATTGTAAACGTAATTTTAATAATTTTAAAATATTTTTGCTTTCATTATATACATTTATTATATAGTAAATATAATTTAATATTTATCTCACAGAGAAGCATAGAGTCACATGAAAGAGACACATCATGCACTTAATAAATCACAATATTTATTTTTAGTACCATCTGTCAATTTTGCAGAAGATTTTGTTGACGTTTGATGAGTATATTTCTATCTTCCTTTATGTCAACTTGTTTTTGGAAACCAACAGATGTTGGTTCCCAAAAAACAAGCATTTTTGTATTTTTATTTGGCTACATAATATATTTATGCTTTGGCCAAAGGATTCCAAAATACACTTAGACTTGTTGGAAGATTTAAAAACATTTTAAATGTTTTTGTTTTCTGTCTGAAGGTATTCAGACTTGGTGGGTTTTTTAAAAGTAGCACCAATTTCAGCAGAAAACTCACCTAATCGTAGAAACAATTCCAAACACCCATTTTCACAAGGCTCTTCTTCATAGCATGAGTTTCTTTTGATCTAACATTTTTCCACTCATTTTTAAGAATATCATCTTTGGGGACTTCCTTTGCAGTCCAGGGGTTAAGACTCTGCACTTGCAATGCAGGGGGCTTGGGTTCGATCCTTGGTCTGGGGAAATAAGACCCCAGATGCCCGTGGTGCAGGCAAAAAAAAATTATCTTTGCATCAAAGAAACAACTCTTTGTGTGTGTTTATGTTGTTAAAATATTTGCTAACTGGCCTGTTTCTAACAATCACTTATCCCACAAAAAAATCAGAAAAACATAAAAATCTTTTCAGTTTAACATTCTTAAGTGCTTTGCCAAAAAGATTTCTGCTAACTTGTGTTTAGTTCGAAATACTGTTGGGGTCACTCCTCATATGATGATAAAAGTTTGCAAAAGTCCCCTGTTTGAAAGTTCTTATTTTTATAAAATTAACCACACTGTCTAACCTTTCTGGAGTCAGGAGCTACCACTGGCTTATGTACATACATTCTACAGCAAAGCAGGAGAGAGGGAAGATCAAAAGACTGTTTTCCTTTCATACTTTCACACGGGCTTAATCAGGGATTTTCTCTTTTTTTTAATTACTTTTTTTTTTTTTTTTTTTTTTTTTTGGCCGTGCCCTGCGGCTTTCGGGGTCTTAGTTCCCTGACTAGGGATCTAAGCTGGGCTAAGGCAGTGAAAGCTCCAAGTCCTAACCACTGGACCTCCAGGGAATTTCTCTTGAAAAATGTGCATCTCTGGCCACACTTGCCTCTGTTCCCACGTGGAACCAATCAGCTGCAGCTGAGTCAAGGCTGCCCCTTGTTGAACAGCCTAGACTTCTTCAATTCTCCACAGTCTCTTAGGCGTTCCCTATCGCCCACACTCTCCATTTCCATTCATTTACAAGAAGAAAAGAAAAAAAATCCCTTTGATGGTATTTTGTAAAACCTGCATTTCCCCTTCAATGTATTTCCTGCAATAGCTTGCCTAGTAATGATGCAGTGTGAAAATGGCATACAGACGTGGGGTGCCCTCTTTTACCTTTCCTCTGGAATCTCAAACATTCTAATCAAAGTAGCCACTCCAAGCAATGGTTACACTTAGCCAGGTTTCCATAAAACATATTATTTTGAATGCTATGCTTCAGGTTGACTTCCCTGACACATCTTTCTTTCAGTGGCTCATACAAAGTAGCTCCTAAAGACTCTTGCAAACACCACAAGCTGAAACATGTTAGAAATGTTTTTGAACTTTCACCCAGCTGTATTGCAAACCTTCCACACTGACTAGTTTGTTGTAATATTTGTTTCTTCAAATTTCCACCACCATTTTCGCTGAGTCTTCCAACCAAACTGCTAACAAAAGAACGCATTTCATCTTGTTGTTGTATTGTTTCCTGTTTGCTATTTAAAGCAGTTTTACTGTGGTAGGAACAAAAAGTGTTATCCCAGTGGTAGGTTTCTTTTTGAACGTCTGTGTTAAACAAGAGATTGCAAAACAATCTGCTAAACATTTATCAAGTTTGACAAAATTTTGTAAAATACTAGACTGAGAATCACATGATATTATTATCTAATATATAATATATGCTTTGTTTGAGGTTCAATGATAATATGTTAATTCATTTTTTTTTATTGAGTATAGTTGATGTTAGTTTTGGGTGTACACACCATAACCAATTATTTTTCTTGATCGTTTCCATTATATTTTGCTACCTTCCCATCAGATTTTTCTACCTTGTTAATGTGGCTGAAGATGAGCTTGTGACAAAGTTTTCAGCCTTGTTATTTTCTTGTGATTTGCTTGTGCTTGCATTTCCCGTATTATTTGCAGTCCAATTTCTTGGGCAGAAATTGTTTTTATTGGGTTATAACTCATGTACTCTAAAATTTACCCTTTTAATGTGTACAGCTTAGTTTTTAGTATATTCACAGAGTTCCCCAACCATCTCCTCTAACTCCAGAATACTTTCATTATCCCCAAAAGAAACCCATATCCATTGTTGGTCATTCCCATTCCCCCAACCCTCCCAGCCCTTGAGACCTACTAAGTTACTTTCTGTCCCTCTGGATTTCTTTTTGTTGTTGTTGTTGATGATTTTTAAAAAAAATTTTATTGGAGTATAGTTGATTTACAATGTTGTATTAGTGTCAGGTGTACAGCACAGTGAATCAATTATACATATACACATATCCAGTCTTTTTTAGATTCTTTTGCCATATGGGTCATTACAGAGTATTCAGTAGAGTTCCCTGTGCTATACAGCAGGGCCTTATTAATCATCTATTTAACATATAGTAGTGTGTACGTCAGTCCCAATCTTCCAATTTATCCCTCCCCCTACCCCCCACTACAGCTTTGCTTCCTACATCTGTGACTCTATCTCTGCCCCGTAAATAAGTTCATCTGTACCATTTTTTTAGATTCCACATGCAAGTGGCATCACATGATATTTGTCTTTTTCTGTCTGACCTACTTCACTCAGCACGACAATCTCCAGGTCCATGCACCTGCTGCAAATGGCATCATCTCGTTCTTTTTCATGACTGAGTATTATTCTATTGTACATATGCTCCACATCTTATCTGTTTGTTTGTTTATTTATTTACATATTGCAATCATCATTAATTTTATTAAAGGGGTTTGGAGAATTTAAACTAATATCCCTCTGTGGATGACGTGCATAACAGATGCCCTTTTTAGCTAAGCAGAAAACCAAAGCACCACCCCCCCAAAAAAAATCAAAATAATTCACCCGAAAACATTAAAGTATTAATAAGCTCTGTAAATACAAGTGAATGTGCTTTTCATTAAGCATGTATGGCGGTAAAATAAGACAATAGAACCAGAGTGCAGCAAACTCAGGGACCTGATAATCCTTGAAGCTTCCATCCGTGTTTGAATGCCAAGGGCAGTTTTCCGCAGAAGGCCTTATCTAAATTAAATCTGTGGTGCACTGCATCAGGGCCTCTTTAAAAATATGGGAGGGGTGAGGGGAAAAAAAGTGGAACGCTTCACGAATTTGCGTGTCATCCTTGCGCAGGGGCCATGCTAATCTCCTCTGTATCATTCCAATTTTAGTATATGTGCTGCCAACGCGAGCAGTCTCTGGAATTTTAATTCTGGATATTGGATATAAATGGAACCATACAGGGCTTCCCTGGTGGCATAGTGGTCAAGAATCTGCCTGCCAACACAGGGGACATGGTTCCATCTCTGCTCCGGGAAGATCCCACATGTGGTGGAGGAGTTAAGCCTGTGCGCCTCAACTACTGAGCCTGCGCTCTAGAGCCATGAGCCACAACTGTTGAGCCCATATGCCTAGAGCCCGTGTTCAGCAACAAGAGAAGCCACCGCAATGAGAAGCCCTCGCACCGCAACAAAGAGTAGCCTCCGCTGGCCACAACCAGAGAAAGCCCTCGCACAGCAACGAAGACCCAACGCAGCCAATAAATATAAATAAATAAATAAATAAATTTATAAATTTATAAATAAATAAGTGAATAAGTAAATGGAACCATACAATAGGTGGCCTTTTGTGGCTGGCTGCTTTCACTTAGCATAATGTTTACAAGACTCATCCCGTTGTAGCATGTGTCAGTACTTCATTCTTTCTTATGGCCGAATACTATTTCATTGTATGGCTAGAGCACCTTTTATTTATCTCTTCCTCAGCTGATGGACATTTGGGTTGTGGCAGTCTTCCCCAAGGATCCCTTGGCACCCTCCCCTGGGCTGCATGTACCCAGGTGCAGATCCCCGGGGCCTTGGTTCTACCATACTCAACTTCTATCCAATCCAGTTACCTTGGCTCAGGGGAAAATCATTCTGAATACAAAAATAAGCAAAACCTTGTTGTGCAAATTTCTGCACCTGGTCAGGCTAGAGACAGTGCTCCCCCCACCGAACTGGCTCCCCCTCACCCCGAGATGAGTCAGCAGAGCCTGACTCACAGTATATGACTCACTGCGCATTTTCAGTAGTTACCTTCCTGCAGGGGGAACAGAATATTTGTTATTAAGGAAGGCTGCAGAGAACTAAAATATGTGTCACCAAAGCCCATATGCCCATGGAATTTACTTTTCAGGACTTGGTGGTAAATTCTGGTGGGCTTCATACAAAGGAATTGGAGACTTTATTTTGGCTAGATTTTAAAGAGAGGCCTAAAACTGCTTTCTGAAATTATATAAAACATTATCGTTTCTCTTTATATTCCAGAGGGTTATGTGAAGAGGACATTGATGAGCTCAATTTTTTTACATGAAATTCCATGGCGATTTTATGATAAGCATTAAGGAAATTGAAAGCCTGCCTTCTTCCCTCCACCCCTCTCTTTTCCTGGCCACACTGCAGCTTGCAGAATCTGAGTTCCTTAACCAGGGATGGAACCCGGGGCCACCAGAGTGAAAGCACCGAGTCCTAATCGCAGGGCCGCCAGAGAATTCCCCCCTTCTTCCCTCCCCTTGATAAAAAAAAATCAAACTAATTTTTAAAGGTAAACTTTTTTTTTTTTTGGCCTAGCGGCATGCAGGATCTTAGTTCCTTGACCAAGGATCAAACCTGAGCCCCCCCTGCAGAGGAAGCGCGAAGTCTTAACCACTGGACCGTCAGGGAAGTCCCAATATAAACTTTTTATTGAAAATAATACACGTAGAGAAGATTACATATGTAATAAGCTTGATAAGTCTTTGCAAAGTTAATATGCTTATGAAAACAGCACCCTGGTCAAAAACAGCAATCCAAGATAGCCCCTGAGCTCCCTTCTGGTCACCACCACTTCTAACACTATAGAAATGTGAGGGGAGAACTGGGACCTTCAATTCCTGAAGATTCTGGAGAAGAAAATCTAAGAACTCTTCTGCAGGTTCTGATAAGTTCTCAGGAATTTATTAAGGTTTCAACAAACTCTTGAACTCATGACATCCCTTTACATACAGAGAAAATCCAATTACAGAAAGAGTCAAATCTGAGAACAGAACCCACGACCCACAAAACGCCCCCTTTCCAACAATGAGCCAGCCCTGTCCCCACCTCCCTGCCTCTGTGACTGGGTAACTTCACTGATCTCGAACGACTTAGTGGACCACGGGCCACACTCTTATCTGTCTCTGTAGCACATCCCTGCTGTGTGAATTATATAGACTCTACTAAGATTTTTCCATTATTTTATTTTGGACTCTGAACAGGCAACTGAACTCAGAGGTTTTTGTTTGAGGTTTTTTTTTTTTTTCTCACCTTTTTTTCTGTGATGGGAAGATGATATATTTAAATAAGAGAAAAACTACCATATGCAGAAATATCAGAGGGAGAATTTTCTACCTTCCTGCAGGGCGTGAGTCATGGCTGCATGACTCAATTTTGCAGAATTACTGGTGAAAGACGAATGTGTAAATAGGTGATTTTTTATGATGATTATGAAAATGATGGATGTTTATAAAAATAATTTGGCTGCCTTAGAGGTTGCTGGGAAAGTCTAAAATACAGTATTATTTTAATATTCCATTATATCATTACATAGTAATCCTTGCAAGCAGATTTTATTTTATAGTTTTAGATATTTCAAAAAGATGGTCAATATTGTAAGTCATTACCGAAATGCAAATTAAAACCACAATGGGATACTGTTATATTAGAATGGTTAGAATGGTTACAATTTTTTAAAAATTGAACTATACTTGACTTACAATGTTGTGCTAGTTTTAAGTGTACAGCAAAGTGACTCCATTATACATATGTATGTATTCTTTTTCAGATTCTTTTCCATTATACGTATTACAAGGTATAGAATATAGTTCCCTGGGCTGTATAGTAGGTCCTTGTTGGTTATCTATATATAGTAGTTTGTATCTGCTAATCCTATAGTGCTAATTTATCTATTCCCCTCTTCCTAGTTTTTTTTTTTAATAAATTTATTTATTTACTTATTGGCTGTGTTGGGTCTTCGTTGCTGCACACAGGCTTTCTCTAGTTGCGGCGAGTGGGGGCTACTCTTCATTGTGGTGTGTGGGCTTCTCCTTGCAGAGGCTTTTCTTGTTGCAGAGCACGGGCTCTAGGCGAACAGGCTTGCATCACTTCTGCACACAGGCTCAATAGTTGTGGCGCACGGGCTTAGTTGCTCCATGGCATGTGCGATCTTCCCAAACCAGGGATCGAACCTGTGTCCCCTGCATTGGTAGGTGGATTCTTAACCACTGTGCCACCTAGGAAGTACCTCCCTTTCCCGTTTGTAACCCTAAATTTGTTTTCTAAGTCTGTGAGTCTGTTTCTGTTTCGTAAATAAGTTCATTTGTATTATTTTTCAGATTCCACATGAGTGTATCATGTAATATTTGTCTTTCTCTGTCTCACTTCACTTAGTATGATAACCTCTAAGTCCATCCATGTTGCTGCAGATGCCAATATGTCATTCTTTTTTATGGCTGTGTAATATTCTAGTGTGTGTCTGTGTGAGTGTGTGTGTGTGTGCGCGTGTGTGAGTGTGCGTGTGTATCCCACATCTTCTTTATCAATTACTCTGTCGATGGACACTAAGGTTGCTCCCATGTCTTGGCTACTGTAAATAGTGCTGCTAGGAACATTGAGCTGCATGTATCTTTTTGAACTAGACTTTTCATCTTTTCCGGATATATGCCCAGGAGTGGGATTGCTGGATCATGTGGTAATTCTATTTTTAGGTTTTTAAGGACCCTCCATACTGTTCTCTATAGTGGCTGCACCAATTTACATTCCAATCAATAGCATAGGAGGGTTTCCTTTTCTCCACACATTTTCCAGCATTTATTATTTGCAGACTTTGATGATGTCCACAGAATGGTTACAATTTTTAAAAGACAGATAATAACAAGTGTTGCCAGGGATGTGGAGAACCTGGACCCCTCATACATCATTGGTGGGAATGTAAAATAGCTAACAGTTTGGAAAACAGTGTGGCAGTTTCATTAAAAAGTTAAACATAACTTTACCATACAGCCCAGGAATTCCACACCTAGGAATCTACCCAGGAGAAATGAAAACATTTTTCCACTCAAAGACTTGTACATGAATGTTCATAGCAGCTTTATTCATCATAATTCCAAACTGGAAACAAGCCAAAGATCTATCAACTGGTGAGTGGATAAATAAAATGGGAGACGTCCATGTCATGGTATATTATTCAGCAATAAAAGGAGTGCAATGAAGTTTTAATACATGTTAAAACATGAGCAGACCTTGAAAACATCATGCTAAGTGGAAGAAACAAGATACAACAGATTATACTGTATGATTCCATTTATATAAGGAAATGCAGATTTATGGTAACAGAAAACAGAACTGGTTGCCTAGTGCTGGCAGCGGGAATAGGGATTCACTGTAAGGGCACAAGGAAACTTTTAGGAGTGATAGAAATGTTCTAAAACTGGATGATGGGGATTGTTGCACATTTCTATAAATTTACTAAAATCATTCCATTGTTCAGTGCCAATGGGTGAGTCCAGTATATAAATTACACCCCAATAAAGTTGTTTTAAGAAGCTTAAAAGCTTCTATTATAACAATAGTTGTATCTTCTTCTTTAGCCACTGAACCACTATAGGAATAATACAGTCTTTTTCTTGGCATGAGAAAATTTACATTTTGAAAAGTAACATAAAGAAAAAAGTTCTAAAGAAATCCTTTGGTTCCTCCTTTGGCACTCTTAGTTTTTGACTCTCCTGGGTTTATCAAGGTTGCTGTCTTCCGCACACTTGCAGTGACCTCTGAGCCATCCATCACATAAAGGTAAAGAGGTCCCAGGTGTGCTTTTAGGATGATGACTCCAATTCCAAAGTAAGACATGACAGGAAGACTGGTGGCTGAGATCCAGGTCATCATTAGGCTAGATATTTCTGAGTCTCTTAAATTACTTTAAACCCCAAGATTGTGTTACTGAACAATGTAGTCTGTAGTCCGGCCAATACCCAGATTTAAGTGAGGTGTAAGACTTCAGTTATCACCAATACCAAAGAATAATGGTCACCAACGATCATAATTTGGGTCTCTCCAAGTACATCAAACTGTATACCTGAAAATTCACAGGTTTTACGTAGTTTTCTACAACACTATGCAGGTCCCTGGCAATAGTTTCAGCTACCATGTGGATCATTAAAAGATATTTTTAAATCTTTGTTTAAAAATACATTTCTTGTCAACATATAATAAATATAGAAAAGTGAGTAATTTATAAGTGCTTGATGAATTTTAAAAGACAACATCCCCTTTAAAACTCCAGGTAAGTTAAGCAATAGAAGATTACCACAACCCCAGAGGCCTCTCCTATGCCCCTTCCCAGCTACCACACTCAATCTCTCTCCCAAAGATAACCACTATTCGGATTTCAAACACCATACATTCATTTTGCCCAATTTTGAACTGTATGTAAATGGAATCTTGCAGTACGCGCTCATTTGCGTCTGGTTTCTTTTCCTCCACATAAGCGTCACCAATTATCCTATGGTATTCCATTGAAGGCACATTTCACTACTTATTTATCCATTCTATTGTTGATGGACTTTTGGATTGCTTCCAGTTTGGGGGCTATTATGAATAAGGCAGCTATGAACATTTTTGTATATGCCTTTTGTGCATGTGTGTACAGTTCTGATGTGTAGATATTTAGAAATGGTTGCTGGGTCATAGGGTATGTGTATGGTTAGTTTGAGTATAAATCATTTGATTTTGTTAAAATCTAGAAAGCCACTTGAAGTGATTTAAGAGTAAACATTCCTAAATGCAGAAATTTCCTAAATATAAACACACATTCATTCTTCTTCAGAATTGACTTGAGCAAACACTCTCATAGGCGGGACAATTGAGTATCAGTCACGAAGTTACTGGAGTGTGATCACTCACAAACATAACTTCTGAAGACACCGTCTGCTGTGGGTTTTGGCCCTGGGGAAATGAGGCCGATGTGAACTTCCTGGCGTTCCTGCAGGCTCCCAGGTGAGGTCCGGATGAGCATGGTTTGTATCTTGCCTTAGCTTTGATCTGGAAGAAAGCATTAAGTTTGTTCAATTTCCTCCTGCAGTCTGAAAAGCAATTTATTTTTTGTGATTTTAAAAAGCTCAAGGTGGGAATTCCTTGCCAGTCCAGTGGTTAGGACTCTGTGCTTCCACTGCTTGGGGCACGGGTTCAATCCCTGGTTATAGAACTAAGATCCCACATGCCACGCAGGGTGGCATAAGGTAAAATAAAATAAAATAAAATAAAAATAATAAGAATAGGGACTTCCCTGGTTGTGCAGTGGTTAAGAGTGCAGGGGACATGGGTTCGATCCCTGGGCTGGGAAGATCCCATATGCCCCAGAGCAACTAAGCCCATGTGCCACAACTACTGAGCCTGTGTGCCACAACTGCTGAGCCCACGTGCTGCAACTACTGAAGCCTGCTCACCTAGAGCCCATGCGCCGCAACAGGGCAAGCGACTGCAATGAGAAGCCCATGCACTGCAACAAAGAGTAGCCCCCGCTTGCTGCAACTAGAGAAAAAGCTGGTGCGCAGCAACGAAGACCCAAATGCAGCCAAAAAAACCCCCCCAAAACAAAACAAAAAATCCAATAATAATAATAATAAATAAAAAGTCCAAGGTAATTATTAGCACATGATGAGGGCTGAGTCTTTCAGTTCTTCCAGGGTCCTTTGCTGTTTTCTGGAGCTCTGTGGCTCTGTCTTCCATGAGGGCTCTAGGCTCTTGCCCATGACCAGTTCTGGGGCAGCGGTGGGCTCATAAACTGGCCCATGTCATAGCCCACCCCTGACCTCCACCTTGATAGCTGAAGTCAAGCCAGGCAACCCTGATTCAGCCCATGGTGCTGCCACTAAGCTGTTTCCAAGGCACAGGTAAGTGGTAGAAATCCAAAGGCTCTGTCCCCAGTGAACAAAACTTCCCAGGGAGCATCCATGTCAATTTCACTTCCTGGTCTCTGAACTGTGTCCACCTGGGTTTGGAGAAAACTTTCTACGAAAACAAAGGACTCTGTGGCTTGCACCCTGCCCTTGGGAAGTTGAGGGCTTCACCAGAATTCCCGCACCTTGGTTTTTTTACACCTTAATGGGTTGGGCTATTAGGATGTCTCAGTTTTTTCTTTCATCCTCTCTTTTTATTTGGATTCCTTCTGTATCTTCATCTTTCTGAGTCTCTGAGCTACTTTGTTAGAACACAGAGGAGTGGCTTCGTGAATAGTGTCCATTCAGATAAGCGGTGGCTAAGTTTTTTTTTCTTTTCTACCAGATCTTAGTGTCCCAAAGGCAGTGGCTGCAGCCCTAGCTTTCAGCATTGAGAGGTGACCGTACGCTCTTAACTATCTACCTTTTTTTTTTTTCTGTTTTTGCTTTAAACATTGCCATAATTTTTACCTTTTCATTTGCCAGAAATTGTATTTTCCAAGGTCAGATGGGCTTCCTGAATTCGGTCACACTTTTCATGTTTTGATAAACTGTGGCCATGTTCTAAAATTCAACCAGGACATGTTCTGTGACAAACTTATTTGTCAAATGGCAAATATTCAATACAAAGTGATATAGGACAACTAATCACCTGCTTGCTTAGGTTTATGAAATGGAAAAAATTATTTTGGATCCCATATTTGGTGATAATTTAACATTTGAAAAGTATTATTTATCACATAAGATGCAATACAATGAACACAGATTCACTCAGCAGTAGAAGGCTAGTTCAGTAATACAAAAGGAAAAAGTTTTTATCAACCCAAGAGACCAGCACTTCTCAGTTTTCCGTTTGTTTTTAACCAGTTTTCATCAATCCAATCATTTTTCTTAAAGTAGCTTTAAAAAAAATTATTTATTTATTTATTTTATTGGCCGTGTTAGGTCTTTTTTTGCTGTGCGCAGGCTCCTCATTGCCATGGCTTCTCTTGTTGCGGAGCATGGGCTCTAGGCGCTTGGGCTTCAGTAGTTGCAGCACATGGGCTCAATAGCTGTAGCTCACGGGCTCTAAAGTGCAGGCTCAATAGTTGTGGCGCACGGGCTTAGTTGCTCCATGGCACATGGGATCTTCCTGGACCAGGGCTCAAACCTGTGCCCCCTGCATTGAGAGGTGGATTCTTAACCTCTGCACCACCAGGGAACCCGGCCTTTTATGTCTTTATCTCATATATTCAACACAATATTTAAAATGTGACAAGAAGTTAATATGAACTACAATAAGAGTAACATGAAAAGTTCAAAGTGACTTCTAAATAGTCAAGGCCCCAGGATTCAGGACTGTGCTTTGTCTTTATCACAATCTGCTCTGGTTGTTATTTGAGCACAGTCCCTTCATAATTCAGGTCCAAATAAAAGAAAACATTGTTCTGATTAGTCAAAGAAGTACCGTGATTTAATTCTATTGGTAGTGATATCCACACTCACAGACATTGTTTGCTTTTGCAACTTCTCCAGAAAGGACTGAAATGCAACTGCCATTTTGACATCAACGTGTGTAGAATTCCTCAGAGAGCTCTTTTTTCCCTATAGCAGACACCTTTGGGGGGATCGTCCAGCTAATTACTTCTCTCTACCCTGGGGACCATTCCCCAGTTCACTAGGGAAGCCAACTAGGAACATGGCTGAGCCTAGAACATGAGCATTTAGAGCTGCTGGTGGACACATCTGGCCACGTGGACTGGGGGGGTGGGGGTGGGGAAGAATGATCTGCAGAGAGACACGAAATGAACCAGATGTGGTTGGAGGGACAGAGATGAGCAGCTGAGAGTCCGGTTGTTTGGCTAGTTCTTAGTTCCATTGTTTTCCTGATACCCAGCTGCATTCCTGCCCCGAGTGGCATGAGAAACTCTTGTGCCTTCAACCGCAACAACAATGATACTGACATAATTGTAATTATGTAATGCTTATTGAATCCTTACTATGTGCCAGGTGCTGTTCTAAGTATTTCACTCATTTTATTCTCACAAGGGCCCTGTGATGCAGCAATCATTACTATCCCCATTTGACAGCGGAGGAAACCAAGGTACAAGCAATGAACACTTGTCCAGCTCTCATAGTGGACACTCAGGGGCTGGCATCCGAGGTCGGGGCTCTGTTGGTGGCATGCAGGAGAGGTGGCCCTGCCAGAGGATGCTGAGGAAGGAGCAGGACCAATGGCCTCGAATTAGCCCAAGGGAGGCCCCTACAGGTGCAACACAGGGTCTCCTCACGCCTCCAGGTGAACAAGCATTTCCCCAGGTAAGGCTGTAGCATCACTGTTCCTCGGACTGCCACCCACCATCCTGACATCAGTGAGGAGGAAAGAGAAGATCTGGAGCCAGAGAGGGATGCCAGGTTTCAGCTGCTCCCACATTAGGCAGGGGCGAGGGCTGCTTACTGGCAGGGGAGATGGGGGCCAAGGGAGCTGCCCCTCGGAACACTGGCCCCTTCCCCTGGCACTCCTGGGGGGATGCCTCAGATGGAGCCACAGCTGAGGCTTGGGCAGGTGTCCTGTTGCCCCAGGCAGCTCTGGGTGGTGACACCCGGTGTTTGCTCTTACCCAGGCGCTGAGTGTGGTCAATTCTACATGAGCAGGCAGCTCATCCCACTGGGCGGGGGTGGTTGGACATTGAGTACCGGGCTGCCCAGGGAGATCAGGGGGAGAAAAATGACTCAGTAATATGAGTAAAGCCAACAAAGACTTGCATTTCCTCCCTTACACTGCTGTGTTTACAGGTCAGCTGTAGACCACTGAAAGCCTGCCCAGGGGACCATCCTCCTAACAGAGAGGATCCGCCCCCCGCCCCACCCCATCTCTTTGCTCTTCCCCACCAGCTCTCCTGGTCACGGCCCACTTTCCCTCTGCTCCTGTGGACGCAGTCAGTTTCTCTCTTCATAGCTCCATCCCCTTTCTGGTCTCTGGGGCATCGATCTGCTCCACACCCATTACTGGTTGAGAAAGAAGTCTATCTCCCTAGTATCCCACTGCTTTCTGTCTGGACCCAATTACCTTAGGTAAAACCACATGAAATGTCTGGTATTTGACCATTTTCCACCTAAAAAATGGCACTTTTACATCTGCCCACCTAAATACAGGCCTTTTCATTTGAAATGTCTTATTGCGGGGAATTCTGCGGTGGTCCAGTGGTTAAGAGTCCACCTTCCGATGCAGGGGAAGAGGGTTTGATCCCTGGTTAGGGAACAAAGATCCCACATGCCACAGGGAAACTAAGCTTGCACACCGCAACCACTGAGCCCACGCACCACAACTAAGACCTGATGCAGCCAAAAATAAATAAATAGATAAATAAAGTATTTAAAAAAAAAGAAACATCTTACTGCTAACTACAATAGTAAAATACGCAGAAAGAGACCTATGTGAAAATACTGGTCACATAATAGACTCCCCAGTGATTGTACAAGAGAGGTTTCCTGGCCAGGTCTGCCTTTCCCGCGGCCGTTTGTTATAGTGCGTTTTGAAGTTGTCTCCCAAGATTTCCACATGCTCTGATTGGATGTTGGACCAGACAGCTCTGCTCAAACGGGAGTCGGGGCCAGGCCCAGCCTTGGAGAATTCCCATCCTGCATCCTCATGGCTCTGCTTCCTGCCTTCTATCTCCCGGCTGCTGGGCTTTCAGCCTGCAGCTGCCTCGTGGTCGTACCTTAGCCCCTCTCGCTGCCCCAGGAGAAAGAGTGCTTCCTGCCTGACCTTGCCATCACCTCCTCCTCCTGTCCTGAGGCTCTGGGGTCTGGCCCCCTCACCTTAGCCCATTTCTCTCTGTCCTGTGTGTTTTGCCCACAACATTTCTCCTGGCCAGGCTGATAAATCCAGAAAAAGTTCCTGAGCCTGCTCTCACTTGAAGTCACATGTCCCCGAGCAGCAGGGCCCAAGCTTTGGACGCCCACCTAGGCTGGACTCTGCCGCCCCAGGTCCCTTCCGGCCCCCAGCCCTTCAGATTCTCCCTCTGTTTCAGGCCTGAGTCTCTGCTGGCCTCCTTCTTGGACCCTGTGTCTAGGCTGCATGTCGCTTAGGTACCACTCACTCGCAGAGGGCTGCTGACTGCCAGTCCATCCCACTCAAGTCGGACCACCAGAGTCTCTCTGAGTCTCCCCTCGAGTAGCTCCCCAGCCCCACCCAGGTCCACGGACCTTGAACGGAATTCCCACCCTGGATCCTCAAAAGGAATCTGGTCAGAGATCAGGGGGCCACCAGGCAGAGCAGCGGGAGCAGGCTGAGCCGGGCTGTTCTGGGATGAAACACGGCTGCCACGTGGGCAAAGGTTGCTGCCCGGGCCTCTCGACCTCCACGGGCCTGGGCAGTGCGAGTGCTGCTGAGTCACCCTGGGGCCCCGCTGGTCGCCCACGAGGCTTGCAGGCCGCCTGCTGAGTCACCGCCTGCACCTAGCCCCTCGGCCAACAGTGACCAACCCCCCAAACCACCCAGTGGACCCCTCTTTGCTACCCACCCTCCTTTATTATTAGCGACTGGTTGTTTGTTCAACCACTCGAGTCATTCAATAAAAACGGATTGGGAGTTCCCTGGTGGTGCAGTGGTTAAGAATCTGCCTGCCAATACAGGGGACACAGGTTCGATCCCTGGTCCGGGAAGATCCCACATGGCTCGGAGCAACTACTAAGCCTGCCTGCTGCAACTACGGAAGCCCACACCCTGCAACAAGAGAAGCCACAGCGATGAGAAGCTCGCACATCACAATGAAGAGGAGCCCCCGCTCGCCGCAACTAGAGAAAGCCTGCGCAGCCGCGAACACCTGATGCAGCCAAAATAAATAAAATTAATTAAAAAAAAAAGCCAAAACGAATTGAACACCTACTTTGTGTCAGATACCATTCTGTGCCTTAGGGACATGTGGTGGAAAGACAGACGAGATCCTTCCCCCCGTTGGAGCTCACAGTCTACTGGGGACAAACCAGTGATTCTCTCATTGGGGTGTGTGGACACTGGGCTGGGCCACAACCCATGTGTTCCTGGGCTCACACAAGGTAGCACTGAAGTTGACAGAAGTTTTTAGAAACTTCTCAAGCTCTTTGACCTAGGAATTTCATATTTGCTGAGTCTAGTATAAAAAACAAGTAGACCTCTTGTTTATCTTCTTTCCTTTTGTTTTTCTAGTAATTCATTTTTAAAAATACTGATTGATTGATTGATTGATTGTGTGCTGGGTCTTAGTTGTGGCATGCGGGGTCTTCTCTTTTAGTTGCGGCATGCGTGCAGGATCTAGTTCCCCGACCATGGATTGAACTCTGGCCCTTGCATTGGGAGTGCGGAGTCTTCCCACTGGACCACAGGGAAGTCCCTCCATTATGGTTTATCAAAGGATATTGAATCTAGTTCCCTGTGCTACACAGTAGGACCTTGTTGTTTATCCGTTCTATACATAATAGCTTGCATCTGCTAATCCCGAACTCCCAATACATCCCTCCCCTTGGCAACCACAAGTCTGTTCTCTCTTCATAGAAGTTTGCTTATTGAATAAGTCTAAGTAAATTCCTGTAAGGTATCCAAGCCATACTTTGTAATTTGAATTTATTTCATTATTCTGAAAATGATCATGGAAGACCCATTATCACTTTCCTAAAGAATTAAAGCTTAAAATGCATAATAATAGATGAATAGGCTAGCAGTACATGATGTTGACCAGTGAATAGTCACGCTTTGCTGGTGGGGAGTATAAAATTGAGGCCACCTTCCCAGGAATTTGGCAATACATGGAAAATAAGAGCTTTTAAGAAACTTTATATCCCTTATCTTTTCATAAATATTTCCTAAGGATAGAATCAGAGATAAGGACAAATATGTTTATATACAGATATTTATTATAATAATATTTATAAAAATGAAAACTTAGAATCATCCTAAAAGTCAATAACAGGGAATTTGTAAAATAAATTATGGTGCTTCCATATGACACAATATTAGGCAGTTGTTAAATGCTCAAAGTGTTATTTGAAAAATGAAGCAAAATTGTATTTACAATGTGATCTTTTTTTGGTTAAACACACATATACACATATCCTTAGAAGGGCTTATACAGACTGTTAAGAGTAATTATTTTGGGGTGATGGACTATGGGTCCTTTAATTTTTTTTTGTTTTCTATAGTTTTATTTTTTAAAATTTTTACTCTATTTATTTGGCTGTGTTGGGTCTTCATTACTGCTCGCGGACTTTCTCTAGTTGTGGTGAGCGGGGGCTACTCTCGGTTTCGGTGTGCTGGCTTCTCATTGCGGTGGCTTCTCTTGTTTTGGAGCTCGGGCTCTAGGCGTACCAGCTTCAGTAGTTGTGGCAGGCCGGCATGTGGGCTCTTCTGGGAACAGGGCTCAAACCCGTGTCCACTGTATTGGCAGGCAGATTCTTAACCACTGCGCCACCAGGGAAGTCCCTATAGTTTTAAAATTCTCTCCAATGCACAGGTATTGCTTTAAAAATAGATGATGCTTGTTAAAAACAACAATGAAAATATTTGAGATGTCAGTCATTAGATACCATTCCATATTCATTACTTATATAGACTAAAAATTCTATAATCATGAAATAACCTTAACCAAAATCTTACAGACTTTTAATCAAGGGAATTTCTGATGTAGCCTGTCTCCAAATAATGTGTGGTTGAAGGGCTCTTCTGTACCTTTCAATCATGTCAGTTATTTGACTCATAGTATTTTCATGATTAATCCAACATGAAAAATCTGATTTAGCCCAATGCACTAACTACCACTAATCTTATTGGTGACAAGAAGATCCTGATAAGGATGGGTTGGAGAGGTGAAGATGAGGGCAAGTTTTGGGATTTAACCAGTTTCTTTGAGGGATTGGATATCCGATATGATTTCGTTTACTCCAGATATTTGAACAAATCATTACACAAGGATGTTTGGGGAGGCAGGGGAGTTTAGAAGCAGTGCTTGATTTAGGATTTGTTTTGGAATCATTTATCTATTGGGCCGTTGACAACAATAAACATTTTCTAAATACCTATAGAGATGAAAGTAGATTTTCTTCCAGTAAGAAGGTGGCAGGTGAAACTTGGTTATTTCTCTATATTCATTGAGATGAGTGTTTGAGCAAAAAAAAAAAAAAAAAAAGACACCCTCAAACCAAAACAAAACATGAACGTTACCTTTTAAATTGGTCATGCATCTGTACCTGGTATGTGGCCCTCTCTAACTAAGATGACCTATGAAAGATATTTATTTTGTAAAATAAAGTTCAAAAAGGCAAAGATATCATCGACTTAGACCAAACATTCAATAACTTCTGCAAATGGATTGTCAATAGGCATTGACATACATTCCTCATTTTGGCTAGGAAGGGGTAGAGTTATTCTCAAGGTTAAGTAAAGGTCACCACTCTCTGCCAACTGCCACTCATTGGTGATGGAAAAGCAAAGGCTGGAGTTGGGTGCCTGGAAATTTCACTTAAGAAACAAATGGCCCCAGTCTGTCTGTTCACTCAGGTCATTTCTGTTAGTTTGCCCATAATTGTACTGGATCAGTAGTCAAGTGACACGACAGATTCATCACTGATAGAATCTCTGTCCTGGGTTGACAATTCTTTAATTTGTGTGCCTGCATGGTCAGAGGCCATTATTTCTAATTGCCTTTTCATCCTTTCATCTACCTTTCACACACATTAAATTTAATCTTCACGTTCAATGATGACTGGGAATTTGGTCTCAAGTAGCTACCGAACTAGGTTCATAAACTTTAGTAATTTCGGGAAAAAAAATCTTAAAAGGTTCATCAAAATTTGAAAGTAGAAAACAAATAACAATGGCTTTCTAGTAATTTAAGGTTGCTACAAGATCTTGTCGATCATTCTAAATATTTAGGTTCTTAAATGACTTGACTCTTTAAAATATAAAAAGGGGTTTGCATCTCTCTCACTGCATCTTCAAAACAATTTAATTATAACACTTCTGATGATTCCAAATAGGAGTCTTTGAACTTTTTCTTTTACATTTATCAACTCTATACTTAGCTCCTCTGTGCTAGGAACTGAGTACCTAAGATGAATCAGAAAAGTCCCCATGAAGAAAAACAAACACAACAAAGTATGTGTGTGGACCAGTGTATATAGCACAGGGGGCATCTAGAGAGAGATGGAAGCAGATCTGGGGTGTGGCTGGGAGCAGCCGTGCGAACTGTGGACCAGGCTATGTGAATTCTAGGGGTTTCCCCCACTCCACCTGATTCAACACTCAGGATTATCCTGAGGCAGTTCTGTCCACCTAACAGGTGAGAAAACTGAGGTTTAGGAAGTGAACTCTCCAACATCCCCCACACTAAGTAGGAGGTGCAGCCAGAACTTGAGAACTGGTGTCCAGATGGTCTCTGATCCAAAGCTTAAATTCTTAACCACACAGGCTCTGTTCCGGAGGAGAGGACCAAGGTCGGAAAGCACCCCCGGGAGTGAGGTAGCCCAGCCAAGCAGGGGCAGCAGCAGCGCAGGTGAGGGCCAGGGGAGAGGGAGCGGGTGGGGAGAGGGCAGAGTGACTAGTTGTGTGTGAGCATGTCGGTCTCTCTCTGTTTCACAATAGGGATTTATTATTAAATACAACCCAACTGTGGCATTGGGTGCCGCCGGGATGGGGATATTTAGTGGTACAACCTTGCCCTGAGGACACAGGTTTCCTTCCTTGTGCTGTGCCATACATAGCAGGTTGGCTTTCACCCTCAGGCTTGAGGAAATACTGCTTTTTTAATGTTTTTTGAGATACATTTTAAGTCACACTTTAACATGTAAGGATTGGAACAGGGTGAATAGTGGCCCCCAAAGATATCAGGTCCTAATCCCTAGAATCTTTTTGTTTTCTTTTCAAATTTTAAAGATCTTGTTGGCTTTATTCAACAATTCACAAATCAGGCAGCATCCAACCTAGCAGATAGAAAGGAGCTCTGAAGAGCTTTACAAAATCGAAGACTTTTATAGGCAGAAGAGAGCAAGAATAAGGAAGTTATACTAGACAAAAAATGGGGTTGGTTATAAGGTTACTTTCCTTTACAAGGGAATGGCAGGGGTCCATCAGGCAGATTACATAACTAGTGCTGGTCAGGAAATTCCTGATGGACTGGGACTGATGTAAAATCCATTTCTGAAAGAGCCAAAACATTTTTAAAAAATTAATTAATTTTGGCTTTTTAACTCACTTTTTTTGTTTGTTTTTTACGATAAACTGCATAAATTTAGAGTGTACAATTTGGTATCCCAATCTCCCAATTCATTCCCCCCAACCCTCCCCGCTTTCCCCACTTGGTATCCATATGTTTGTTCTCTACATCTGTGTCTCTATGTCTGCCTTGCAAACCAGTTGATCTGTACCATTTTTCTATATTCCACATATATGAGTTAATATACGCTATTTGTTTCTCTCTTTCTGACTCACTTCACTCTGTATGGATATGACAGTCTCTAGGTCCATCCACATCTCTAAAAATGTCCCAGTTTTGTTCCTTTTAACAGCTGAGTAATATTCCATTGTATATATGTACCACATCTTCTTTATCCATTCATCCGTTGATGGACATTTAGGTTGCTTCCATGTCCTGGCTATTGTAAATAGTGCTGCAATGAACATTGGAGTGCATGTGTCTTTTTAAATTATGGTGTTCTCTGGGTATATGCCCAGCAGTGGGATTGCTGGGTCATATGGTAACTCTGGTTTTAGATTTGCAAGGAACCTTCATACTGTTCTGCACAGTGGCTGTATCAATTTACATTCCTACCAACAGTGCAAGAGTGTTCCCTTTTCTCCACACCCTCTCCAGCATTTACTGTTTGTAGATTTTCTGATGATGCCCATTCTAACTGGTGTGAGGTGATACCTCATTGTAGTTTTGATTTGCATTTCTCTAATAATTAGTGATGTTGAGCAGCTTTTCATGTGCTGACAGCTTCTATTCTTGCTGCTTCCTCACATAGTGGAAGAATGAGAAAGCTCTGTGGGGTCTCTTATAAGGGCACTAAACCCATTCATGAGGGCTCCACCCTCATGACCTCATCACCTCCCCAAGGCCCTATGTCCTCATACTGTCACATTGGGGGTTATTTCAACATATGAATTTTGGGGGAAACAAATATTCTGTTCATAACACCATGTGACCATTGAGTCAGAGATTGGACTGACCTGGTCACAAGCCCAGGAATGCTGCAGCCACCAGAACTGGACAAGGCAAGGTTCAGATTCTCCTGTAGAGCTTCGGGAGGGAGCTCAGCATTGCTGACCCTTTGATTTTAGCCCAGCAGAACTGATTTCAGACCTCCAGAACTGTGAGAGAATACATTTCTGTTGATTTATTTATTTTTTAAAGACATTTTATTATTTATTTATTTATTTTATTTTTGGCTGCATTGGGTCTTCATTGTGGGGCGTGGGTTTCTCATTGCAGTGGCTTCTCTTGTGGAGCAAGGGCTCTAGGCATCAGTGGTTGTGGCACGTGGGCTCAGTAGTTGTGGCTCGCAGGCTCTAGAACGCAGGCTCAGTAGTTGTGGTGCATGGGCTTAGTTGCTTCGTGGATGTGGGATCTTCCTGGACCAGGGATGGAACCCGTGTCCTCTGCATTGGCAGGTGGGTTCTTAACCACTGGGCAACCAGGGAAGCCCCATTTTTGTTGATTTATGGCACGAAGTTTGAGGTGACCTGTTATGGCAGCCACTAACACAATGATGATGGGAACTGGTGGAGAGGAAGCACAGGTCAGGGCAGCGATCACCAAGAGGAAGAGCAAGAGACATAACCATGACTATCATTACATAAGGGCTGACTGTGTGCCAAGCATGGTGTTATTTTTTTATTAATTTTGATTGTGCTGGGTCTTAGTTGAGGCAGGTGGGCTCCTTAGTTGTGGCATTCGAACTCTTAGTTGCAGCATGCATGCTGTGGTATATAGTTCCCTGACAAGGGATCGAACCTGGCCGCCTGCATTGGAAGCTTGGAGTCTTAACCACTGCACCACCAGGGAAGTCCCCAAGCATGGTTTTAAGTACTTTATACACTTTGTGTTGCCCTAGAGCCTATAAAATGGTGGTGTTTTATTAGTCACAGAAACTGTGGCTCAGAGAGTTCAAGTAACATACCCAGGGTCACTCTGACTGGAAGTAGCAGAGCTGGGATTTGAACTCAGGGCTGATTGATGCTAAAGCCCATGGTTTTTTTTTTTTTTTAACTTTGCTTCTTGGAAGTTGGCCATTTGAATGTATATTTGTCCCTGTTTGCCTAAAATGTTGAACTTTATTAGTATTTGAACTTGCAAATTAAAACTACATATTATTCCTTTATTTTCTGTATTAACAAAAGTGGGTCAAGCAGTGATTACTGAGCCACATTCAGGCATCTTGTTCATTTTTGCTGCTATAGATTCATCAAAGAAAAAATACAGTGTCTTTCCTTCCTAGCCCAGGAAGAACTGACCAACACAGATGGAGGTCTCCTTTAGTGGGGGTGGTGCACACTTGTGTGTCTGGGGAAGGTAGTGTGGAGGGAGGACAGAGGTTTTCATGCAAATAGAAGAGACTTTGTAGCCTGGAGACTATCTCTACCCAGGCTTTTTGTTTCAAAGGCTCACCATCTCTCCACATGTTGTCCCTGGTCTATTCCCATCAGACTTTCCAAGGATGCCTATTAAACACGTAGATTCCAAGGACTTCCAGACTCCCTAGGTCTGGGAACCTGCATTTTATCAGCCCCTCAGGTGTTCTTGGCCCCGTCAAAGGTTGAGAACAGACATCCACGCCCATTCTGGCAATTAGCAGATCATCCCAGCATGACGATGTCTCTGGGACGTCCCTGGTGGCACCGCAGATAAGACTCCATGCTCCCAATGCAGGGGACCCAGGTCTGATCCCTGGTCTGGGAACTAGATCCCACATGCATGCCACAACTAGGAGTTCTCATGCTGCAACTAAGGAGCCTGAAAGCCACAACTAAGACCTGATGCAACCAAATAAATAAATAAATATTAAAAATTAAAAAAAAAAAAGATGATGTCTCTGTGCCTAGACCCTGAAGGGAAATGTACGGGCAGGTTCAGGTATGGCTGTGATTGGACAACTCAAAAAAACAGTGGCTGAAACAAGATGGAAGGAAATCTCTGCACATCCAAGTCCAGGGGTAGGCCATTCAGGGCTGGCATGGTGTCAGGATTTGATCTCTTTCTGCCTTTTTGTTCTGCTGCTGTGCGGCTTCTATTCCTCGGGTCACATCACGGTCCAAGGGGACATCCTGACTTCCAGTCATTAAATCCACATGTTGGGGGTTTCCCTGGTGGTGCAGTGGTTAAGAATCTGCTTGCCAATGCAGGGGACATGGGTTCGAGCCCTGGGCTGGGAAGATCCCACATGCTGCGGAGCAACTAAGCCCGTGTGCCACAACCACTCAACCTGCGTTCTAAAGCCTGAGAGCTACAACTATTGAGCCCATATGCCGCAACTACTGAAGCCCGTGTGCCTAGAGCCCAAGCTCAGCAACAAGAGAAGCCATTGCAACGAGAAGCCCACACACCACAACGAAGAATAGCCCCCTGCTCACTGCAGCTAGAGAAAGCCCGTGCACAGCAACAAAGACCCAACGCAGCCAATAAATAAATACATAAATTTATTTTAAAAAATCCACACACTGGGCAGCGGGAGTGAGGAGGGATGAAGAAGGGATGCTCCTTCTTTGAAAGGCAGTTTACGGGAGTTCCACACCCTTCTTCCTCTTCCACCCAGTGCACTGACTTGCTGTGAGGGAGAGGGAGCTTTACTCTAGGTTACCACATGGCAACCATTTCAAAGGGATGTAGAAACACCTGCCACAGGGTGGATGCCCAACCCCAGCGGTGATGCCTGGGTGTGTTGAGATGGGGAGAGGATAGTTGTCCTGCAGCCCCCAGGGTGGGGGCCTTGAATGGAGTGGTCAGCTGGGGTGTGTAGGCATGAAGCACAAACCACGTGGGCCTGGGGTCGTCTGTGGGGGGACTAGGGAGAGGGCGGGACAATGACGGGGACGGCAGATACCATGGACTAGAAGCCAGCATCTTCCTGCATTTCCTTGAATAGAATAAGCATTAACAGCTGAGGGAGCGTGAGTAAGGCCCCCCAGAATGATTCTGAAATTCTTGTCCATAATGGAGAGTGGGAAATCACAACACTTGAGTCAGATTTGGAAAAATGGAACACTGTGACATTTCATGTACTCCAAATGTGAGGAACATTTCACACCCCGTGGTATCAGTCAGTTCTCCAGAGAATCAGAACCAAGAGGATGTACATAGAAACATCAGAGGGGATTTATTACGGGAATTGGCTCACGTGATTATGGGGGCTGAGATGCGCCACAGTTCTCCACCCATGAACTGGAGAAGCAGGAAAGCACGTGGCATGATGAGTATGAGTCTGAGGGCTTGAGAGCCAGGAGCTCTGATGTCCAAGGGCAGGAGTAGTAGATGTTCCAGTTCAAGGAGAGAGAGAGAGCGAATTCGCCCTTCCTCTGCCTTTTTGTTCTATGGATTGGATGATGCCTGCTCACACTGGGGAGGGCGGATCTTCTTAGTCTCCTGATCAAGTGCTTATCTTTTCCAGAAACACCCTCACAAACACACCCGGAAATAATATTTTACCAGTTGTCTGGGTATCTCTTAGCCCGGTCAAGCTGACACAAAAAATTAACCATCACATCAGTATAAGGCTAGTGAGTTACAGAGAGTGTGTAAATTGAAACAATTTTTTTGGAGATCAGTCTGGAATCATATATTCAGTGTCTTAAAAATGTTCACACTCTTTGACCCTGTAATAATTCCAATGTAAGGAATCTAGCCCAGGGACACAATTCCACAAAGATGTTTGCTGTACTTATTATTTAAAATGGGGCTCACTGCAAAACACAGTGTCTTTCCAATGTTTTTCTTAAATCATGACATAGAGCAGGCAAATGCATCAGACATCATGGCCCTATAACTGAAGTGACATTTTTACAAAATACAAACCTGAAAGCAGAGCCTGTGACAAAGGCTTGTGTAGGTAGTTTATTTGGAAAGTGACACTAGGGAGGAGTGGGAAGCAAGGGAGCAAAACAAAGCGATGAGCAGCCAATACTGAGTTCACCGTTGCCATGGTAACCACAGCTCAGGCTCATAAGACCTGCCTGGAGCTCAGGGAAGGCAGCTCAGAACCAGCTCTTTGGGAGCTTAATGTCTGCTCACGGTGTCCTACAGGTGTTAACTCCCCCTGCTTCCAGGGTGCACTGGCAGGTGGCACCTGTGTGGACCTGGTCAAAGCAGCATCAGTGGCTAGAATAAGAAGTGGGACAGAGAGGATCTGAAGTGACCACAAAAGGTGTTCAACCAAGATATTTACCAAGTGCAACGTGCTCTGCTATAATGTATTCTACTCTAGTGCACACACACACACTCTAGTTGAGGCCCACTAACCAGTGATTCTGAAAGTGTAGTCTTCTCAGTCTTCTCCGTGAGGTCAAAACCATTTTCAGAATATTAAGATGCTGCTTGTCTTTGCCATGCTCACCATCTCAGGCGTACGCGGTGGAGTTTTCCAGAGGCTTTGTGGCGTGTGGCATCAGAACAGATAGCAGATGCAGATGAGGACCCAGCTGTCTTCCTTTAAGCCAGATGTTAAATAGATTTGCAAAAATGTAAAATAATTCTACTCGTCTCCCTAAATTTGTTCTGGAAAATATATTTTTCCTAAAATGTTAGTTAAATACAACAAAGTGTAATAGGTTTATTATTTATAAACAGTTTTAAAATTTCTATTTTAATTTCTAAATATAGTCCACATACACAAAAACTCTTTGAGTGTCTTACTCTTTATGAGTATAAAGCAATCCTGAGATTTAAGAAAAGATGAGGGGCTTCCCTGGTGGCACAATGGTTAAGAATCTGCCTGCCAATGCAGGGGACACAGGTTCGATCCCTGCTCTGGGAAGATCCCATATGCTGCGGAGCCACTAAGCCCGTAAGCCACAACTACTGAGCCTGCACCCTAGAGCCCGTGAGCCACAACTATTGAGCCCACATGTCACAACTACTGAAGCCCGCACGCCTAGAGCCTGTGCTCCTCAACAAGAGAAACCACCACAATGAGAAGCCCGCACACCACAAAGAGTAGCCTCCACTCGCCGCAACTAGAGAAAGCCTGTGTGCAGCAACAAAGACCCAACACAGCCAATAAATAAGTAAAAATAAATTTATTAAAAAAATAAAAATAAAAAAAGGTGAGAATCACCACACTAAATTTACCATGACCTTCAAAAGAATTGCAGCCCATAGTTTGGTGGCAAGAGGACAGACAGCTCTATTAACTGCCACTTTCTCTTCCAAAGTGAATGGCCAATCCCCTGGTTGACCATAGGCTCAGGTAAGTCCAACTGATGAAAGCAGAAGTTCTGACCCTGGCTGCATGTTATAAGTGTCTGGGAGACATTAAAAATTACCCGAGCCTGGGCCCCAGTCCAGACCAAAGAATCAAAATTTCTGGGAATGGGGCGTAGTTCTGTATTGATTTTTTACCTCTTTATTGATGTATAACTTACAATAGGAGCACAAATCTTAATGATATAACTATTTTTTTAACCATATGTTATTTCTAGGTAACTACCACCCAGATCAAGATGTAGAGCATTTCCAACTCACCAGCAGATTCTCTCATGCTGCCTTCTAGTTAATACCACTATTCTAATATTTATCACCATAGGTTGAAATATTATTTTCCTGATTTTGAACTTCATATAAGTGGCATCACACAGTATATATATATTCCTTTATGTCTAGGTTTTTATGCCCAACACTGTGTCTGTGACATTCACTCATGTTACCAGGTAGAGCAGTAATTTCATTCTTGTTTGCATGGCTGTGTTGTTTTCCACTGTATAAACAGGACATGATTTATTTATCATTCTACTCTTGATAGAGTTGGCTGGTCCCCTCAAACTGCTCTCAAGTGTGGTGACGTGCCCTCACCATAAATTCACATGGGAGCTGGGACTCATCAGGGAATAGAAACAGCAGATTCACGCCATGTCTCATCCTCACTAGGCAGGGATACACTTATAGAAATGGGAGCCCTAGTTTTCCCAACTATTTAAAATTATTAGTTTCTTTTTCTTTTTTTTTTAATACAGAAAGTATTGTTAAATTTGCATAAATTAAAATATGTGGCTTCAAACCTGTATAGAGATTTAAGTTATCAAAAGATAGGCGGCCTTGAATGCTAGATGAATTTAGATTTGGTCCCAGGGGCCAATCGTGAGTATACTCTTGCTAAGGTATGTGTGGTTTGTTTTTTGTAAACTTATTTCTATCTAAGCTTCTTAATCTTACATGAACCATACCCAGATATTAATACGGCAGTGTCTCAAACTAATTCATATACTAAATCCTCCAACCCCCTCAACTGCACTTCTCCAAATCTGTCTGATTCAGTAGAAGGTACAATCATCTACTCAGTTCCTTAATTCAAATAATCCTAGGAATGACCCTTGATCAAAGCTCCTCTCAGTAGCCTGCCTACCCTGCAGAATCAGATCCATCTACCCAGTCAGCTGTGTCTCCAACAAATGCTGTAAAGCTATCCACTCCTTCCCAGCTACGCAGCTACCACTCTGCTTTAAGCAGCAAGCATTTCCTGCCTGGACTAATGCAATAGTCTCCTGGCTTGTCTCCTTACTTCCACACTCTAGCCCCATCCCCAACTGCCCCACCTGAACCCACCCTCCACCCAATGCCCAGTGGCTTTTATTTTCTTTTTTCCTTTTTTTTTTTTAAATCTTGCAGCGCATAGGCTCAGTAGTTGTGGCTTGCAGGCTCTAGAGCGCAGGCTCAGTAGTTGTGGCACACGGGCTTAGTTGCTCCATTGCATGTGGGATCCTCCCGGACCAGAGATCGAATCTGTGTCCCCTGCACTGGTAGGCGGATTCTTAACCACTGCACCACCAGGGAAGTCCCTTATTTTATTTTATCTTATATTTATTTATTTTGGCCACACCATGCGGCTTGTGGGATCTTAGCTCCCCAGCCAATGCAAGTGCAGAGTCCTAATCACTGGACTGCCAGGGAATACCCCCCCAAGGGCTTTTAAAAAACACAAATCAGGCCATGTCACATTTTTCCTTAAAGCCTCCTAATGGCTCAGTATCTAAAGTGCCTCAAACCCATCACACTGACAGGTAAACCCAGACTTCTTACACTGGGCCCCACAGCCCTCAGCCCCTCCTGCAGCAAGCGCTAGGCCCCCTGCTGGCCTTCTGGCCTTAGGACACACTGTGCTCCTTCCCACCTGAAGGAAGGTCTCTGCCCTGCCTGCTCGGTGTTGAAAACGCCCTCCTGACCCTCTAATCTTTAAATGATGGCTCCTGCTTTTGCTAATCAAATCTCAACCCCAACTGCCTACTCTCAGCAGCTTTCCTTGATCACACGACCTAAAGTCATGGTCCTTTAGACAAGAATCTGACGGCAAGGACATACATGAAGTGTACCCTTCTCCCAAATCTAAGAGTTTGACTTCGGGGCTTCTAAGAACAAACAGGGGAAAGAACACAACTGCCCTTTGAAAATTACCGCATGAATGCCTTTCTGGAGGGATACTTGCCATGTGGTAATGCAGTATTTTATTTATTTTGTCCATTAGTAACTACTATTTGATAACATTTATAATATTAATAGAACTTAATCTAAGAGAAGTTCAACTTACATTTTTGTTTTCACATTTCAATACTGGATATTAATCAGAAAGACAGTCAAAATTATTATGGTCAAAATTTTTATGTCAAGAATTTATGATAAATGCTTGGTATTAGTCTACATACAATTCAGCTTTTGGTGTAAAGATCTTTGGCTGCAAGAAAGAACATTTGGTTCACTTCACTAACAGGAATATCTCTTAATGTTGGGATGGCCTCTTCTTGGTATTTCTTCTGCTGTTGATTTTCGGCATAGTTATCTGTAAGAAGAGGACAAAAGGGCTCTGTTTACCTAGGCAATTTCTTCAACCGTCTCTATGGCCCGTGGAGACCCACTACGCAGTTTACTAGGCTAATGTTTGGCTAATGACAAGTACCATGTTTAACATAATTAAAAGGCCCCTTAAATGCTCTTTTTAGAAGAAATGTCCCAATTAGAATAAATATCAGCAAAGTACTCTTTGTAATCTCTAAATTGGGTAAGGTATTAACATTTCATTCAACTGTACAGTGATGATTCAAGTCTCGTTTGTACATTTCTCATAGGGAACAGAATTACATCGACACCCCCAAATTATGAAATCATTTGGTACACTCATTCATGCAAATTTAACAATGTCTCTCCTCTTTGTACGAATTGTCTATTTGCTGTAATTCCAGACCAGCATGCAGGGGACACAGTAGGTTATCAGAAAATAAATTTCTAAAAGTTAAAAACTCACACCAGGACTTAAAAAATACTTTGCTTCCCAGAATCCGAGCAAGTTCAGGAATCTAATTTTTTTTTCTTTCCCTTCCTTCCTTCCTCCCTCCCTCCCTCCCTCCCTTTTTTTTTTTTTTTTTTAATTTTGGCTGCATGGCTTGTGGGATCCCAGTTTGCCGACCAGGGATTGAACCTGGGCCACGGCAGTGAAAGCCCAGAATCCTAACCACTAGACCACCAGGGAACTCCCAGGAATCTACTTTATTTTAATCCCTAGACTTGAAATAAAAGAACTTAAAAACAAACAAACAAAAAGACAACCACAAGAACATGCTGTGGCTCTTCTACCCACTTAAGTGGGGCCAGGTGTCCACAGTGACCCTGAGGATATGCACCTCAAAACTCTTCCTGCCAGACAAGGTCTGCATGGACCTCTCTGTCACCCCTGCATCAACATGGCTTGTTCAGGATAAAAGAAGTGTCTCTCAGGCAAAGTTGCCAAGGAACATATTACATACGTGTGGTTTTCATGGGAAAATACATCTGTTAATTAGTATAATAAACAATATATTCACGAGAGTTTACTTGTGCCATGTGAACATATCCTCTGGTATAACTGTATTTATTTCTCCCCATGTCTTTTTACTGTGCCAATGTATGTCACTTATTGCAGCCTATTCTTGGTTGCTTTTCTTTCTTTCTTTTCTTTAAATATTTATTTACTTGGCCGTGCTGGGTCTTAGTTGTGGCATGCGGGATCTAGTTCCCTGACTAGGGATCGAACCCATGTCCCCTGCCTTGGGAGCTTGGAGTCTTAACCACCGGACCACCAGGAAGTCCCTGCTTTTCTTGATAAAAGTGCTAACATCCCACTTCTCCATCCCCCAGAACTTTCCTTTGATAAGAATTTACCTGTGATAGTATGAATGGAGTTGAGTGGAGAGGTACTCATCATGTTTATTCCAAATAAGAGCACGTAACCAAGCACCACAGTAATGAGGAGGTACACAGGCAGTGCAACGGCCCAGTATCTGCAGAAGAGAATATTCAAGTAGGTAACAGACTTCCTGAAAAGCTGCAGTTCTTAAGAGCTCATCACTAAGTTAATATACTTTTAAAATCTAAACTTTTATTAAAATAATATATGTACCTAAAAGGCAGTTAAATAGTTCTACAGGCCTATAAAGAAGCTGCCATCCTGTATACCCTCTGTCTGAACCCTGGAGTCTTACTTCCCACAAGGGAACACTTTTAGCACCTAAGCTGTTTTCTTCCGGTGTTTACCTCCACTTTTCTACACAACATACTCATGTTATTATTTCTTGATTTTTTCCAACTTCAGACATTTCCTCTGAACTTCCTAACGTGGAGATGAAGATGTATATATAAATAACATTTGCAACTGAGCACCTTAATGTATTTATTATTATATGTCTTCTTGTAGAATTTTTTGTTTTTCCTGGAATTAAGCAATTACTGCTTTTTGTCTGTTTGCTTGGTTTCCCATGTACCTATCAATAGTCAATCCTTAAATTCTCTGATAGATTCTAATATGCCTCTTGATACAGTTAAGCATATCAAATGCTCACATGTTTTATTGGGTGCATTACTTAATAATTTCTTCCTTACTGTTTTCTCTTTCTGGAACTTCTAAGAGTTAGATTTTTTGCTATTATATTTTCCTCATCTTTTCTCTATTTTCTAGTTTGCTTTATTCTGTTCTACTTTCCGGAGATGACTTTTAGTATTTCTTCTAAAATTTCAATTAAAAATTTAATTTTGGCTCTCATAATATCCAAATGCAGTAATTCTCTGAACATTCCCCATTTTATAGCATCCTGTTGTTTCACAGTTATAATCTTTTCTATCTATGAGGATTTTATTTTAAAGTTTTCTTCTGTTCTCTGCATTATCTCCATTCCTTCAAGTTTCTCTTTCTTCCTTCCTCCCTTTCTTTCTTTCTTTCTTTTTCTCTTTCTTTCTTTCTTTCTTTCTCTCTCTCTCTTTCTTTCTTTTCTCTCTCTCTCTCTTTCTTTCTCTCTCGCCTTCCTTCCTTTTTTGGCTTTTTTCCCTTGTATTTCATTTTAGAGGCTTTCTTTTAACGTCTGATAAGTTGTCCATTCATATTTAAAGATGAAGTACTGGGGAGGCAGGGAATGGGGCGGGCGAGACATTAAAAAAAATAAAGATGAAGTACTAACAAGCTTATTGGAAGCACTGTGTATATGTGGGCTGGGCTGGCTGACTGGTGACCCTCACTATGGGAGACCTGGCCATTCCATTGAAAGGACCTCTAATTTTCAGAAATTAGAGACCCTTTCCCTTGAGCTGGTCAACTTCCTCCTATCTTGCTGGGAGAAGGCGGGTGGTATAAGCCTGGCAACCACAAGCTTGAGAGCCTAGTGAGGAAAGGTGCTTGGGAGGAATCTCACTATTCAGCAATGCAGATTTTCAACTGATTCTGGTTTTCGGTAAGGTGCCTAGTTAGACCTAGCGTCCCCCAGGGTAGAGACTCTCACTCGGCCTTTCCAGAGCATAAAACTCTTGTCTTCTGCAGCGGAGGACTGGTCTCCAGCTTTAAGGGCTGAGGAGAGGGATTTGAGGGTCTAATGATCTTTAAACACTGTTCCAGCCCAAGCCAGAAATACCATGTTAAAGAGGTAGCCGTACCTCCAATGTCTGGGTCTCTCTGTGTTGTGGGCGCAGAGGTTCTGGCTGGCCTCCCTGCTTTAGAATGTGGGAAAGTGGAAATTCAGTCAGTCACCTCTCACCTATCTGCAATCCACTTCCCAAGATTTTATTGATACATCTCCGCTATCCCATTATTTGCTCCTGTGGGCTTATATCTTGACAATTATTTATTTCCTATGAGCTTATTTAACACAATTTTGGGAGGAAGTGGAGATAGAGATGTGCATTCAGCCCACCATCTTGAAGTAGAAGCGTATCAGTAATGATCTTTAAAAAGCTTTAAGTGTCTATATGGCTACTTAGAGGTCTTAAAAGAACAAACATAAGATTTACATAAGTCTTAAGGAAAAATCTGATTCTTCCAAACAGCACTGATATACTCTTACTTTGTATAAGAAATACATTGAACTTACTTTTGAGGCCAATAGGTTAAGCCTAAGGAGTTTAGCCATGATTCAGGAATAAAAGCCCACACAAGATACAGTACTGCAGAAGAGGGGGAAGAAAAAGGAAAAAAGGTCAGTAAAGCATGCATCCAATCTATCACGGTTCAGATAAAACAACTAGAGAGAAGCCGGCACAATGCAATGAAGAACCCCGCACGCTACAACCAAAGAGCCTACGTGCCGCAACTAAGACCCGACACAGCCAAAAATAAATTAAAAAAACCAAACAACAATGATAAAGTTTATCACCTTAACCATTTTAAGTGTCAAGTTCAGTAGTGTTAGGTATATTTGTATTGCTGTGAAACAGATTTCTAGAACTTTTTCATCTTCTGAATCTGAAACTCTACACCCATTAAACAACTCCTCTTAGTTATTTAAAAAAATGTCTTAACTCACACTACTCACACTCTACTTTAAGCAATTTAAGGGCAGAAATCACGACTTAGTAATTGTTGTAATCCTCAGAGCATCAAGCATTTTGCTTTATGTGTAGGTGTTCAACACTTCATCCTCACAGGGTTGAAATAACTACAGACGTTTCGTGGCAGGTGAATGGCAGGTAGATACAGGTGAATTTATCTACCCTTGTTGTGATCTACGACATGCCTTATCTCCGAGAGCACAATCTTATCTCCCTCAACCCAAGTCTCTGTGGCAGCCTTTACTGCTGTCCCTCTGTTACAACAACAGCCAACCTCTGAGCCCTCACTGTGGGCTAAGCATACTTCTGAGCACTTTACATGCACTATTTCACTGAACCCTCAAAACAATCCTAGGAGGTATTAAGCCATTTTTACAGATAAGGAACTGGTATCTTGGACATGTTACATCATCTGCCCAAGGTAAGTGGCCAGAGACACATTTCAAACTACCTGTCTCAGAGATGATGAAGGATTAACATTTTTCTCAACAACTATGTATTATGGAATTCTGTATGTCACAAGGGCGAGAAACAATGGTGAACCCGAAAGAGATGGCCTCTCCCCTCCCAGAGCTTAAAACTGAGCAGGGAACAGAGACAAGTAAGTTGATATTTTCAATACACTGTGATGAGGGCTAATGAGTGGGTGACACAAGATGATATGGGAACACACAGGAAGGCCCTCAGCCCACAGCAGTGGTGATGGAGGTGATGCGAATAGTCAGGAAAGACTTCCTGGAGGAAGTGGTTAAACTGGGGCCTAAAGGATGAATGGGGGCTAGCCACGTGAAAATGCTTATGGCTGGGCTTGCAGATGAGAGGAAGGAAAGAAATACGAGAAAACGGTGTTCCCAGCAACCATCCATAGAAAGAGCGCCAGGAATCTGAAGAGAGAGCTGGTGTGGTAGATGGCAGAGGGAAAAGCTGGCAAGGAACTGGCTTGGAGTTTGAGTTTTCAAGGTTAATGAAATACAAATAGTGGGGAAACATAATGCAAATTCATAAATAGAAATGATTTGCTTAGTTTAGTTAATTAAATGAATGAATATTTATTGTACATCTGCCATACACCAGGCATTATGAAAAGGTCAAGACTATGAAGATAAATGAGATATGGTCTTTATTCTCACAAAGTCCATGTGGGAGACAGAAATGAGTCAAACGCAGTGGCAGGAACTTTCCGGGCACTATCTTATCTGACCCTCTCCAGACCCCTCTGAGGTGTGTGCTATTATTCCTCACTCACAGATGGAAAAAATAAAGGCTCAAGGAATTAAAATAACTTGCATAAGGTCTCACAGCTAAAAGTTACTGAGCTGGGATGAGAACCCAAGCGGTGTCTTCGCACTGGGCTCCCAGGCAGCAGCCGGAGCACTGGTAACAACGTGAAGGGGAGGTGACCTATTTGGGGGAATCCCAGGCAGCAGGGAGTGGCTGGGGCATAACGCACAAGAACGTGAGCGGTGAGAAACCAGCTGCAAAAGTGAATGAGTTTCAAATCATAGAAGACCTTGGGTGAGGAGCATGGACTTTATGCTCTGGGCAAGGGGAATAATCGGATATTTTGTTTGTAACTTTACAGCTACAGCAGACTACCAAGAGAAATAACCACTCGGGCTCCAGTTGGAGGTTTTAATCAGGGTAATTCAGGTCTGGATCTCAAGTGTGTCCCTGTAACAGCTGCATGTGGGATGCATCTGTGGAAGAGGAGAGGCCCCAGCAGGCTCAGGGGCAGTAGCAGATGAATGAGCTGGGGGAGAAGGAAAAGTACAAGTGAAGAGGACTCCCAGGCTTTCAGAGTGGGGGTCTAGTCATTCCAACCCTGAACAACGAGATACTGGAGCAGTCACTCTCCACACAGCATTGAGAGATTTCCCCAAAATACAAACCTGACCTTATCACTTGCCATTTCAAATCCTTTGATGCCCTTAGAATGAGGTCTAAACTCCTTCCTAGGGCTTGCAAGAACTTAAACAAGCTGGCTCCTGCCTGCCTCTGCAATGTCCAGCTCCAGACAGTGTCTTGTTTCTGTGCTTCACATAACCTTCCTGATGCAGGGTCACTGCAATTGTAGTGAGCGCTGTCTGCCTGGAATGTTCTTCCTTTGGCTCTTTCAGTGCAGATGGTTCCTTAGCTTGCTTCATGTCTTAGCTCAAATGTCACCTTTCCCCAATCACTTGCTCTTCCAGCTGTGTCCCACTCACCACACCCTCATTACTCCCTGTCATTTCCTTTTATTTCCTTCAAAGCTGTTACCACAGTCTATAACTACTGTTTTGGACGGAATATTCTCCCCCTGAAATTAACATGTTGAAACCCCACTCTTCAATGTGATGGATTTGGCAGTGGCACCTCTGGGAGGCAGTTAGGTATAGATGAGGTCATGAGGGAGGGGTCTCCATCACGGGATTAGTGTTCTTATGAGAAGAGACCAGAGCTTGTGTGCTCTCTTTCTCCACTATGTGAGGACACAGCAAGGAGGTGGTTGTCTGAAAACCGTAAGAGGGCCTTCACCAAGAACCCAACAGGGTTCTGATCTTGCACTTCCCTGCCTCCAGAGCTGTGGGAAATAAATGTCTATGGGCTAAGCTACCTGGTCTATAGCACTTCGTTACAGCAGCCTGAACAGGTGAAGACAATCGGCTATTTAATCAGTAAAGATTTCAACGTACAGAGAGACTCACATATTACAACCACTGGGCGCTGGCCTCTGACCTTCTCTATTCTATTACTTTCTGCCTCACTGTTTCAGGTCTCAACCTTTCTGACTGCCATCTGTTCCTTGAACCCACTGGCCTCCTCCGGCTTTTGCAGTGGCTTTTCTCTGTCGGGGAGGCTCTTTCCGTGGAGGGCCACATGGCTCACTCTCACTTTTTGTGTCTGTGCCCATCTCGCAATGAGACACCACCTGACTGCTGTATTTACAACAGCAATCTCCTCCCACTTCTTACCCTCCTTTCTTGCCTAACTTCTCCCCATGGTATACATTATCATCTGACATTCTACATGTTTTACTTATTTAATTTGTCCATTGACTCTCTCCCCCTAGCAGAATGAAAACTACGAAAGTGGGAAACTTGGGGCTGTTTTGTTCCTCCCCTGCCTGTAATAGTGGCGGGCACATGGTAAGCACACAAGAAAAATTTGCAGAATTAATTTCTGGTTGTGGGTACTATTGTCTTAAGTCTAACAGTCATTGCTTTGATTTATTTTTATAGTTTCTAACTCTTCAAATAACTCTCTACAACAGGGAATTACAAAAATGATGACGTTGATAATAAAGATAACAGCAGCAGCTAACATTTAATAAGTATAGGTATCGCTCGCTTTTTGAAAGTTTGCTTTAAGCCATTTCGCTTTTATGAAAGACCTACATTAGTATCTGTTTTCGGGAACCAAAGGAAATCTGAAGAGGATTTTTGCATTTACTTAAAAACAGTTCAACATTTGTTTTGCAGGGAGCCATGATAAAGGCAGTGCCCTCCCTGAGCAGGGAGAGTGGCACGTCTAAGCCCCTTCCTCAGAGCTACACTCAGCGTCTCAGTATCCAGCCGCCATAGCTTTGAACTGTGTCTGTGAGCATCTGTATCTCAACTATCTTCATCAAATTGAGTGCATTACCTCAATTTATCTTGTGCATTGCTTAGCAAGATGCGCCCTAACGTAATCGCTTCTTTGCTTTACCCCATTTCGGCTTACGAAAGGTTTCATAGGAATGCTCTCTGCTTTTGGATCGTAGGGCAAACCTGTACTTATTGTTCCTGTGCATTCTTTTAACTGCTCTGCATAAATTATGGCAATTAGTCTTCACAACAGATGTAAGAGGCAGCATAGTGAAATCAACCCACTGTGCCTGGGTTAAAATTCTAGCTCTATCATTTACTGGCTGCGCGACTTTGGCCACATTATTCAAGCCCCATGTGCCTCAGTATTCTCATCTGCAAAATGAGGTCAATAATGACAATATCGATCTCACAGGACTGTCTTATGTTTCCTAAGCATTCGATAAACATCATCAGCCTTTTTCACAGGTGAAGAATCTGAAGAACCAAAGAAGTAAACAGTCCTCCACAAAGCTAATCTGTGGAGGAGTCAGGATTTGAACTCAAGTTATAACTTCACTCCATAGACTCTCCTGACCAACAGCTTGATTGGCTATCCTGATGCAGTTAGGGTTCCGAAACACTACCACTCCATCTCCTTGGTTGCCACAAAATTCTACAAAATGGGCACCCACTTTTCTCCTTAATTCTCAAATCCTTTTGGGGAGAGACTCGGGGCCTGCTGTTTGACTCTGGAATTATCATGTCTCAGTGAACCTCAGTTTCCTTATCTGTAAAACGGGACCTTACGGGGACTGAGACCCAGGACGTAAAGCGCAGCTGACTTCTATAACCTGATTGTCTTCCCTCCCTAGTTCCCACAGGCTGCAGTGCGGCCACGTCAGATTACTCATTTCCAAACCCCACCATGCCTTCCCTCAAGGCTTTCCCACTTCTTCCTTCTTACTGTTGAAGACAAAGTCCTTGGGAGAAAGCTCACTCTGACTCTTTTTTGTTTGTTTTTGCTGCACCGCCTGGCTTGTGGGATCTTAGTTCCCTGATCAGGGATCAAACCCGGTCCCACAAGTGAGAGCACGGAGTCCTAACCACTGAACCACCAGGGAATTCCCTGACTTACCATTTTGATTTCTTGTCTCTCTACTGGGTTCCCATGGCACTTAGGAGACTGCGTGTTAATTGTAGATTGACTCCTTTGTCTTGTCAACAAAACCATGACCTCCTTAAGGGCAGGGACCAGGTTTCATTCAACTCTGCAACCCTGCCTGGTGCCGCATTTTAAAGACGTTTTGAGATTAAATCTTTCAGGCTCCTGTCTGGCTGATAGAACGCTCTGCAAGAGTTCCCTTCAGGTTTTCTCAAGAACTGACAAAGGTAGAAAGAATCACAGTTCATGTGTGCCCATTCTACAAACAAAATGCAGTAATTTCCTTGTCCTTGAACACCAGAGAAAGGCCCTGGCCATCCATCAGGAAAGTACTTACTGAAGCCAAATTGGGAGCTTAAGAAAAGAACAAAGCCATAAATCGCTCTTTCTGGCAATGGCGACGGTGAATTTTCCACCATTTTCCCTGTGGCTTTAGATAATCTGTGGGAAAGAAACACAACCATCTGTCAGTGATTCACACCGTTGGTCTATTACAACCTCATCGCTTGGCTACGGGCACAGCCTCTCTGCAGTTTTTCTCCCAGCCTAAGCCACGACAAACGGGCAACCTGCGCACAGACCTCCAACACACACCTGCTCACACACGTGCACACCAGCGCCCATACCTCGCCTGTACGCGCAACCAGCCCCGAGACCTCACGTGCGCGCGCACGAGCACACGAGCCGGAGCGCGCACAGCCTGCAGCGCGAGGTGGCGGGAGGCAGGCGGAGAGCAGCGCGGGGACTGACGCCGCTCGAGCTCTGCGGGTTTCGCCTCCGTGCGAGAAGGCAAGGGTGAGCAGGGACAGGAGGCCCGCGCGGCCTCCCCGGGCCTGGGCCTCGGAGCCCAGGACCGTGCCCTGCCCTCTCGTGGGGTCTGTTTCTCATTCGAAACCGGGGGTTGGGGATTGGCCGCCGACCTGGGGTCTCCGGCCCCTCCCGACAGTTCCGCCACCTCCGTGCCGGGTCCCCTGCGCAGGCGCAGCCCAGGCAGCCGCAGGAGGGCGAGTGAGGAAAGAAACAGAAACGCCGAGTCGCCACGGCAACCGCCGCGCCGGCGCAGGCGCACCGCGACGCTCGTCCTGCCGGAACGCGCGAGCGCGGGGGCGGGCGCGGCTCGGTCGGCACGCCGCCGCGGGGGGAGGGGGAGGGGACGGGGCGGTGCGCAGGCGCATTGCGTTGGCGCCCACGTGACGCGTCTGCCGCCTGCGCCGCCGGCCGCTCCCGCCCGCCCGCCGGCTGACGTGGAGGGCCCGAGGCGGCGGCGGCGGCGGCCCGCGTCCGAGGCTCGCGGGCTGCGGGCCCCGGTGAGTGCACAGCTGGCGCGCGGCAGGGCTCCCGGATGTGTCACCTTGTCGCGCCTCAGCCGAGATGCCCGGGGAGAGGGGCCTTCCACACCCCCTCCGTGGGTGTGTGGTGAGTGTGGGTGTGTGGTGAGTGTGGGTGTGTGCGCGTCGCCCCGCACCGTTGGCTGAGGCGCCCGCGTTGTGTGTGCGTGGGTGGGTCGGGTGCTGGTGCGCTGAGGGGGCGGGTGTGTGGCCACTTTTGTCGGCCCCCGTGGGTGTGTGTCCTTTGTGTGGTTTCCCCCTGCTGCGAGTGTGGGCCCCTCCGGGCTTCTGTGCGAGGGTGGGAGTAGCCCCTTTGTGTGCGCACTCCGCGGCCGCCCGCGCACCCTCGTCCCCGTCGGTGCGCAGGTGATACCCCCGCTAGGCCGGGGGTCCGCCGGCCCGAGCCCGTGGGCATGCGCCCGTGGGTCCCCTCGCGGCCCCTTTGTGTCCGCGCCGGTGCTTCTCGGCGACAGCGTGGGCGCCCCGAGGGTGCGGGCGCCTCCCCCGCGGGGTCACTGCCCTTCTCCCGGGGGGGGGGGGTGCGCGTCCCCCGCGCGCGTGGCCGCGCCTCCTGCAGTCGTGACCCCCGCCTGCAGCATCGCCAGCCCGCGGGTGAGTCCTCGCGTGTTCCAGCGCGCCGCGCCGGGGTCTTGTCAGGTGCGTGATGTCCTGTGTGCGGGTTTTCGTTCGCGAGTGCTCGTGAACATTCTTGCACGCCCCTCCTCTGTGTTTTGTGTTCCGCACATCTGCGCCACCTGTTTTCTTGAGAATGGCTGCCGAGCGCGGGGAGGGGATGGGGAGAGGGAGAAATCAACCCGGTGCTCCCTCCTCTCCTGCGCCTCTTCGGAGCATCTTCCTTCCCCCGAGCGCTGATGGGGAGGGGGGCACAGCAGCGGGTCTGGCCGGCTGCTCCGTAGTGTTTATGATGTCAGGTGTGGCCGGTCGAGCCAGCCTGTTCTGGGGGCGCAATAAGGGGGCCAGGGACTAGAAATGGAGCCAAAGCGTAGGTGAATGTTGGTACCACTGTGGCGTACCATTTTCAGAGGCGCCCTAGATGCCCAAAGACCTTCAGTAGCAAGCTCCTTCCAAGATACGTGTACACGACAACTGGAGAAATACATTTTAGGCGATCCTGGGCGTTCTTGTTAATACTTAACGGTTCATGTAGTGTTTTATGGCGTTAACGTAAATGATCTCTTTTGATTCCGCCCAGCGTCATGGCGAGGGAGACAAGGTAGAAACCGGACAGGTTTTACTCCTCCCTTGGGAGCAGTTTTCTCAAAATTACAGCTCTAGTTAGGACATTTTCTATTGCAGGAAATTTGCATTTTATCCTAAGGGAAACGAGATTTACTATAAGGCTACCCAGGGAAAGAAACTTCAAATCCGTTAGAGACCCAGCTGCTCCTCCACTTGCTCAAAGGTTCGTGCTCTGCGCTGAAGGGCTGTGTTTCGGTGTCTCTTTCTTGCTGTTCATTTGCTCAATTTTCTGACTCTCGCCTAATAATCCTTTTTTTTCCCTTTTTAATTTCTGGAAGATTTCACATATAAAACACAGAGGGGGATCTAACTAGTCCATGATTAAGATTTACGGATGTAATGATTTTGCCGAATTTACTTCAGATCCTTTTTTTAATTTAAAATAACTAAAATTGAGAAATATGGAGGTGCTCTCAGTTCCTGCCTCTCCTTCCTAGAGGTGGTCACCACGTGTTTAGGTTTGTGTATATCATTCCGTTGCATACTTTGTACTTTGATCACAGTGAATCCATAAACAATATATAGTGTTGTGTTTTAAACTTTAATGATATTAAACAATATGTCTTTTTGCAACATGCTTTTTTTCGGTCAGCATCACATTTGCAGATTTACAAATGAATAAATCGGATAATTGTGTTTGGTTCATTCGTTTTAATTGCTGGTATAGAATTCCATTGTATGAATATACCATGATTTTATCCGTTTTCCTGCTGATGGATTTTGAGGTTGTTTCTGGGTTTTGACTCTAAAAACAATCCTGCAATAAACATCTTTGTACTTGTATGCTTTGTGCACACATTTGGAAGTTTCTCGAGAAGATACACCTAGTAGTGGATTTGTTGGATAGTAGGATATATGCATCTTCAACGTAACCAGATATCACAGAAGCTCTCAAAGTGGTTGCGCTAATTTTCACTCTCACTGGTATTGAGTGGACACCCATTTCCTCACACCCTTGCTAACGCCTGACTTACATTTTTGCCTTCTCTTTACTGACCAGCTTCCTTATAACTTTAGCTTGCGGCTAAATTTGCTTGCAGCCACCTTGGCTTCTGCTCTAGCCCTGGATTCTTCTCTCACAGCTGACTGGCTCAGTCTTTGTCTTATTTGGGTCTCATCAGATTAATTCCAGTAAACATTTATTTTGTACCTAATGTATCCGTTCCTATGGTTGATGTAAGATAATTTCCGTGGAATGTTAGTTAGATGTACCTTTCTAGTGGCAGGTGAGGTGATTTAATTAAATACTTTTTTGCATATGATGAATGGTTTTTTAAAAATCTTTTTACCTCTTTAATGTAATATTTGATATTTTCAAAATATATGTAGCATATATGCAGGTTGTGAAGCAGAACAATAAAATGAACACCTATCAACCCACCACTCAATCCAAGAGTCAGAATGATCAATCCAAGAATCAAAATGACCGATATTGAATGTGCTCACCTCCAGAGTGACTACTATCCTGAATTGTGTGTCATTCCTTGTTTTTTTTTTTAAATAATTTTATCAGATATGTATACATCTCTCAACAAGGTATTGTATGGTTTCTGTTGTTCCTGAATTTTAAAAAAGGAATGCTGGATACAGCTTTCTGGGGCTTGCTTATTTCACTCAATGTTATGTTTCTTAGAGTCACTGATATTCAGTATAGATGTAAGTCATTAATTTTCATGACTGTGTAATATTCCATGGGTGAATAAAACACAGTGTATGCATTCTTCTGTTGATGAACATTTTGGTTGTTTCTAGGTTTTGCTGTTTTGAAAATTCTTGTACATATCTTCTGGTACACAGTTGCAAGAATTTCTCTACTTTTCACACTGGGGTTTATGACCTCCAGGGGAGTCATAAAGATTTTCTGAGGAGTACTTGGGCATAAGTGATATTAATGAAGCAATTTGTAGATCATTAAATTCCATGTATACCTTTTCCTAAAATTGGTAATGCCTGAAGCCTGTGATAGAAACTTCCTGGTTCTATTTTCCCACCTTCCCTTTCACAGTAGCACTTCTGCCTTAAATTAGGAAGGCATACTGCTCACCCACATGGAATCCTACCAGGGTAATGTTCCAGTTGAAAAACTGTCCATGGAAAACAAAAGCATAACTTAAAATATATGCAGCTGTAGTGTTAGGGAACACCTCTTTTAATCCAGACACTTTCCATCTCCTTGAGCTGCGTTTCCAATAAAATGTAATTTTTATGTTTAATTATCAGCATATATACTAGTTATTTTTTGATCGCCTTTATGCTGTAATAATTATGACATTTTAAACCAACATGTCAGTTTTATTTTAAAATGTCGTGATACTCTAGAAATTCATCCTTTGCAATTATTTAAACTTGGGGCTGAAATTTTTTAGATGTTTTAAAGTGTGAAGAATATGTAATTTTTAAACATTTATTGTGGTTTGTGAGCAAAAAAAAACGTTGAAACACCACTGTGGTAAGCTGTTTGCTAGAGGTGGAATTGCAGGGTTATGGGGTATGAATGTTCAACATTACAAAATGATACCAAATTGTTTTCTGGAGTGGTTGTACCAGCTTTTACTTTGGCAAGCAGTTTTGTCAATTTATATACTTTGATTAGCAGTATGTAAGAGTTGTAGTTGATCTATATCCTCTGCAACACTTGTTTCTGTTAGACTTCTTAATGTTTGCCAGCAAATGGGTGTGAAATGATGTGCATTGTGGTTTTAATTTGCATTTCTTGATTATTAATGAGTTTGAGCATCTTTTCATTTGTCTGTAAACCATCTGTTTCTCTTTTGTTCACAAAAAGGAAATAGATGGTTCACAAAAAAATACCTGGTCATATCTTTTACCCATTTTTCTGTTGGGGTTGTCTTTTAAAACTAATAAACTGGTAACACTGATCCTTTGTTGAGTATATGCATTGTAAATATCTTCTTCTAGTTCCTAGTCTGTCTTTTCACACTTTTGGTGTATTTTGGTGAACAGAAGTTCTTAATTTTAATGACTTTAATTGGAAACTTTCCCTGCCTTGGGATTATAAATACGTTCTGCTGTGTTTTCCTTTAGAAGTTTTTAAATGATGCCTTTCACATTTAAGTTCATAATCCATCTGGTACTGATTTTTGTATGTGGTGTGAGGTAATGATCCACATTCACTTTTCCCCTCACGTGGCTACAGTTGACCTCACTCCGTGTATTGAATTGGCCCTCTGTTTACCAGTGATCTGCTGAACCACCTGTTTTACATGTTTAGTTTCTATATGCACGGGTCTATTTCTGGCTCTCATTTCTGTGCCACTTGTCTACCTGTCTGTCTCTATGTTGATACCACACTGTCATGATTATTAATGCTATAGCTTTACCTGAAATCTTGATACTTGACTCTTAGCTGTTCTTATAAGAATCAGCTTATCATGTGACATGAAAAACTCTTTGGGAATAGATTCAAATGGTTGAATTCAGTTTGGGGGAGACTTGAAATCTTTAAGATTTTGAGGTATGTATTTCCATTTATTTAGGTTTTAGGTTTTTAATGTCTCAATACAGTTTTGTAAATTTTTCCTTACGAATCTGACACTTAAAATTTTGATTCCAATGTTTCTAGTTTTATTGCTGTTACAAATGATGCTTTTTAGATTCTATTTTCTGTTTATTGTTAATAGAAATTTAATGGATTTTTTTTCGTATGGAGCTTTCAATTTTTTTTTAAGAACTTTTATTGAGTTACGGTTAACAGGCAATAAACTGCATATATTTAGAGTGTACGATTTGGTATCCCAGTCTCCCAATTCATTCCCCCCAACCCTCCCTGCTTTCCCCACTTGGTGTCCATATGTTTGTTCTCTACATCTGTGTCTCTATTTCTGCCTTGTAACCTGGTTGATTTGTACCATTTTACATTGACCTTCAGTCATCCACTTGATAAACTCTTATTCTGATATATTTTCTGTAATTCTTTTGGGTTTTGTATGTGGATAATTATATCACTTGCAAATAGTGACACTTTTGGTTCTCCTTTTCAGTTATTTTCCCTTAATTTTTTTTTCTTGTCGGTTTGCTGGCACACTTTTAGATCTATGTTCAGTGGATGTGCTCATGGTTATTCGTTAGAAGTGACTATAGAGAGCATACGTATGATTATAGTGAGTACGTCTTGTTTCTGATTTTAAAGGAAATGTTTCCTCCTTAAAAATGTTTGTTATGAGTTTCTGTAGATACTCTTTATTAAGTTAGGAGAATCCTTGTTTGCGGTTTTGTCAGTTGCTTTTCTGCATCTGTTGATAGTATCTTGTGTTTTTTTCCCTTTAATCTGTTAAGTGTAATGGATTCCAATTTATACATTTAGAAATTCTTCACTCTTTTACGTTCATTCCTAAGATAAACACAAATGGATCTTGTTGGGTTGTCTTTTTCTGAACTGGATGGACTTTGCTAGTATTTAATTTAGGTTTTTGTGTTTATGAATGAAATCACCTGTTGTTCTGCTTTATTGATTATCTTGTCTGATTTTGGTGTTCAGGTTACACTGGCTTTATGCCAGTTAGAGAGCAGTCCCTTTTTTTCTGTTCCCTGGGACAGTTTGGATTGGAGAGATTTGTTTCCTGAAAGTTTGGTGGCATTTACCTCTGAGATCATTTGGATCTAATATTTTGTGTGTGGAGGACTATAAATTGTTGATAATTTAGTAGTAATTAGCAATTGAATAGTAATAGGACTTGAAGCTTTACATTTTTTAGTCAGTTTTGGTAAATTTTATTTATTAAAAAATTATTTGCATCAAGTTCATGGTATAGTCTGAATTCTTTTTGTAATCTTTTATTTGTAGTTATGTTCCCTTTTTCTCATTTTGAATATTATTTATGTGTGACTATCTTTCATTAATTTTGCCAAAAGTTTGTCTATTTTATTAATCTTGGCAGAGGATAAATTTTTGGCCTAATTTGTTCTATTATGTTATTGTTTTTTAGTTCATTGATTTCCTGATTTCCTTTATGATTTCCTTCCTTTTTCTTCTTTGAGTCTTTTCTTTATTATTTTTCTAACTTAAATTGCATGATTAACTTCCTAATTTTCAGCTATTCCTGTTTCCTACTATAAGCATGTAAAGGTATATACTTCCTCAGAGTTCCTTTTTGCTTTATGTAACATGTTTAGTTTATGATATTTTCATTAATTTTTGAATTTAAGTATCATTTAAGTTTCTATTTTGATTTTTTCTGATTTACGTGTTTTAAAGTTTTCTTTAAAATGTGTGTTAAAATTTCCAAATGTTTCTTCATTAACATTTTTCCTTCTTGTTGTTCATTTCTTCATTGTGTTGTCAGAGAATGTAGTATATATTTTATCTTTCCAAAAACATTTGTTTGCCCTTGCTTTATGGCCTTCTTCGTAGGGAATTGTAATAACTATTCTGTGTCCTTTGACGAGTATGTATTCTTTAGTTGTTATGTATCTGTTAGATCAGGCTTGTAAATTATGTTGTTCAGATTGTCTTTATTAATTTTCAGTTGTTTGACCTATCATGAGAGAGATTTGTTGCAGTCTTCTGCAGTTACCTTCTAACAGACTTCCTGTAGTTCTAACAATTTTTCTTTTTATGTATTTTGAGACTATTTGATTAGATACATGCAAGCTAAACAGTATTTTCCTAGAAGGTTGAACCTTTTCTGTTATGCTGTGGTTTTCTCCATGGCTAATTTTGTGTTTTGTCTTAGGGTCTGTTTTGTCTGTCCCTCCTTTCTTTTGGTGGGAATTTACCTAGAATAACATTTTCTTCATTTTCCTGTCACTTTTCTAATGACCTTAGATTTTAGGTATCTCTTATGAAGAGTATATTACTAGGTTTTTCTTTTAGTCCAAATAATTTATGATTTTTAATTGGTATTTTTAGAAGTTAGTTCAAGTTTGTTGGTGGTCAACTCATTTTTTTATCTAAAATTATTTTTATTTTACCCTTGTTCTTGAGAGAGAATTTTGATGGGTATATAGTTCTAGGTTGATGCTTTATTTTCTGTTCATATGGTAAAGATATTATTCTACATGCAGAGTTGTCTACTGCCAGTTTTATTTGTGGTAATTTGAAGAAAATATTTTTCTTCTGGCTGCATTGGATTTTCTGTCTTTGGTGTCACATCTTAATTTCTAAGTCTAGATGGTGATTACTTTTTATTTATTCTGTTTTGGACACGTGTTTCCTGATTCAGAATTTTGTCTTCATGAGGTCTAGAAGATTCTGAGCCCTTTGTTCTTTAAATGCTTTCTCTCTGGTTTTATCTAGTTTCTCCTTCCGGAAATTTAACTGGGATATATGTGTTAGACTGTTTCTAGATCACTTACTTTTCATCTTTCATACTTTTCATTTCCTTGTATCTTTGCCAGAACTTAAAGTGCTGGGTAATTTCATCAGGCATATGTTCTTGTTCGTTAATTTTCTCTTCAGCTGTGCCTGATCACCTCTTTGACCCATCCATTTTATTTTTTTTAACAATTACATTTTTAACTTCTTAAAGTATGATGTGGTTCTTTTTTAGCTATACCTAGTCATTTTTTATAGTCTCATGTTGCTCATTTTTTTGAATCTATAGATATTCTTTAGACTGGCAATCCCAATGTCTTATATCCTCCAGGGTCTACATTTATTGCTTGTTTTTTCTGTTGCCTCCCTTATGATGGGCTGTCACCTCCTATGCTTAGAGATTTTCAATTATGAACTCTTACTTGATTGCTCTTCCTATGTGGGAATCTTGAGAGTCTGATTTGGGGAGACTTTCCTTCCGATAAAATTTGTATCAGCCTTGGCTGGGAGCTTTATGTGGGACTACCTTTCAGTTCTCTCACTTTGCTCCTGGCCCATGGCTCAGTGTCCCATCCCACTATTGCTCTTGTCATCATGACTTGTTGACTGTCAGGTTTAGTTTCTAGCTAGAGGTTTGTTGCTTTGGGGGAAAAGGGTGGCTTTAAATGTTCCCTATTTCTGTGAGCTCCCACAAAATTTAAAATACCTAGCATCCACTTTGTTTTGCAGTCATGGAGTGCCCCATTAGTTCATCATAACTGATGGGATCAGACGTCCTTTACATTAGTTTTTAATTTTTGTAGTATATTCATTTTAGTTTGTATTATGAAAAAAATTCTGTCCTACCAAACATAAGATTTCTTGGTGATAACAAATTTTTTATTAAAACAAGTTTACATCTAAGTTAAAAGTTGAGTTACTCTTAATAAAAATATTAAATAGGTAACAGTACAGTTGGCGAGTGGACTTGGCAAAGTTTTCTACTTTGGGGTATGTGAATTAAAAATTTGGGAAACACTGAGATAGGAAATCAAGATGAGTAGGGCACAGTGTATCCTCTGGACCCATAGTGAATCTGCAGAGAGAAACCTGTAATGACCAAACAGTGAGAAAATTGCTGTCAAAAAGATATGGGCAGGGTGCTCAGGGCTTACAGAGAAGAGGTGCAAAAAGAAACTTGGTGGTGAGAAGTTCAGGAAATGCTTCCTGGAATCAAGTATTAAGGACTGGTAGGCATTCTGGTTGCAGAATAAGGTTTGTTTAGAAGTGACAGGCTGCTGAGTATGACTGGCTTCTACGTTGTGTGCCATGGAGTGACTAGAAAAATGCAGGAATAGGATCACTAAAGGCCTTCCGTGCTATGGTAGGGAGTTTGAACTTTATTTTGAAGATGAAGAGAAGCTACTGAAGTATTTTAAGCAGTAAAATATTATGATCAGAGTTTTAGGGGATGCCAAGGTTGAAGGCAGGTCACCAGTTAGGAGACTGCTTATTTAAGTAGTTCAGAGTAGAAAAGATGGAGCTACAACCGAGGCAGTGGCACTGGGCATGAAGAGGTATATATGTGCTAATTTTGGATTTTTTAGAGGAGTGGAAATGATAGGACTTTGTGGTCAGTTTGGTTAGGAATGTTGAAGGAAACTGGGGAGTCTAGATTGACCTCCAGATTTCTGGTTGGGGAACCAGGTGGCTTACAGAACAATTAACTGGTAACATACAGAAAGAGGAAAGAACTTGGTTTCATTTGTTCTTGAGGGAAAAGATGTTTGTTTTCGAACTTACTAATTCTGAGAGGCTTGTGGGACATCTTGGTTAAGATCCAGTAGCAGTTGACAGGATCTAGAAGTCATGAGATGCAACCTAGCCTGGAGAGATTTGAGAGCCTTAAGCACTTGGACATTTCAGCCATGGTTTGCTGCAGTGAGTATGAGATAAAGTGGTACATAGATAAAAAAATTTTAATAGGAATTTACTCTAACATGTCTGAAAAACATAAACTGTACTTCAAACCTATTATATCATGGATATTATCACTTAGGCCAAGTGAGCCCAATAAAAGAGAAATATTAAGTAAATAAAATACATGTGATCTGTGGAAATGGCAAAAATTGTGGTGAAGATATGCAAATGATGGAAGTTCAGAAAGTGCTGTTTTAAGCCGTGGGTGTGGTGGATAAGGTCACCCAAGGAGAGTAAGCGTGAGAAGAAAAGAGAGTTGACATTTGGGTGGCGGGGAATGGAGAAGAAGAGCCCATGGAGACTGAGGAAGAGCAGCCAGAAGAATAGGAGGAGAACCAGGAGAAGATGGTCTTTGGAGTCCAAATGAAGAGTTCTGAGAAGGAGGAAGTGGTCAACAGCGTCAAGTAAGTTGTAAGCTGAAAAGTGCTCTTTGGACTTAGCAATTAAAGGAGACCATTTAGTTAGAGGCATCCAAATAGTGGATTAAAAAAATATTCATCCAATATGTTAATGATAGCTGATGTTTATAGCATTTCCTATATGCCATGTGCTATTTAAAAGCACTTTAAATGTGTTAACGGATTAATCAGATAGGTAGTATTACTGTCATCATTTGATAAGTGAGAAAACTGAAGCCTAGAGAGATTAAGTAACTTGTCCAAGATCACGCACTCAGGAAATGAGAGAGCTGGGACTCAAGCCCAGGCAGTCTGGTTCCAGAGTCCATGCTCTTAACCACTATGCCACATTGCCTCTCCAGTTAAAACAAGGTAGAAAATAAAAATGACACCAGTGTCGTAATTACGGTGCAGTTGGTGTAGGGCATGGTATTGGTGAGATATGCCAGGCTGTGAGTGACCAGCATGGTGTCACAGTGGCTCAGTCTGCCAGGTATGAGCACATTAATTGTATTGTAACTGATGCCATGATGGTGATGTGTGGGCTATGACAGACCGTTCTTGGCTCTTTCTGTGTTTATATACAAAAAAGATTTGTAAGACAAATGAGTTTAAAAGTGTATGTATTTCCCAGAATAGCATATGTCCCATATTATGTGCCATACTTTGGGTGCTAAAATGTCTTTATTTTTTCTAGTCATTGTTTACTTTTGGAGTTAAATTCTCTAAACTCTGGAAATATTGTTCATCCAGAACAGGTCAGGTTCCAGACATTGTAGGTATCCAGTCTACTGTAAAAGGTCACTAATGACATTATTGAAGCAGCTTCCCTTGAACGGTGGAAGTGGAAACCCAATATGATTAGGAAACTGAAAATGAATGAGAATGGAGGATTTGAAGGGGACAAAAGGAAGAACTTTTGAGGAGGTTGCAGAATGTCTGTGGTAGGAAATGGGGGAGATGTGAGCCCTAATGACTCTTGGGTGTGGTCAGAGAGGAGCTAATCAGAGTTAAAGATTTAGAAACTGGTTTAGACCTGGGCAGTGACCCAAGTGTGGCCTTGTGAAGGAAGAGCCCAGGTGAGGTGGGCAGTGAAATTCGTTTTAGTTGGGAAGGTGGTGGCACTGCTAGGCTAGGGTCCTGAAGGGTCGTCTACATGGACCTTGGTGTGGCTGGAATGATGATTGGAGGAGAGAGGAGAACACTGTGAACTAGTTGCCAGTATTCTTAAACTTGATAACAGCTAGCAGGCAGCTAGATGGCAGTGACAAGGAAACATAGATCTAGTGAAATACAGCGTTTGAGAGGGGACTGTGGAATCAGAAGACCTAGGTTTGAATCTTCCCTAGCTTGGTGACCTTGAGCACATTACTTAGTTTTGCTATGACTGTTTTCCATCTGTACAGTGGAGATGATGGTAATTGGACCTGCGAAGAATTGCTATGAGAATTGATGAGACGGTGCTCATAAAACACTTGGCATGATGTGACAAATGGTACCAACAGTTTGCTAGGAAGGTGGTTATTGTTCTTCACTTCTGATATTACAAGGCTGTTGTACAGCAAATGGGACATAAAAAGAAGGATTAATTAAAGAAACAGATGTGTTTTCCAAGGACTGATGATGGTCTTGCTTAGGCAAAAAGAAACTTGGTTTATCCTGACGTAGTGGGATAGTAGTGGTGAAGTGAAAAGGTATAAAAAATGGTGTTGATGGTGGTGTTGGTGATGATAGGAAAAGAAAGTCATTACTTGGGCAAGAGTTAGAAGTAATAAAATGCTGCATTTTTCAGTGATATTTAGGTTTTGTAGGTATTCTCTGATAGCTATACATTTTTATTATTGAACTTTCTTCAGGGAAAAAAACTTTAGTCTGAAACTCCAGCCCTAATTCCTCTTTTCCACCATTGAAATAATTATTTTAAGAACGTGGTTGTTGATAATATCAGGGGTTTTGCCCGCTGTTACAATCTAGCAGTGCTGACCGTGTGTTGTAGTTGTGAGAGCATTAGGAGCAGCAATCGCTGGGAGGATGGAAGGTCTGGATGTGGCTGTGAAGGGTTAGGAGGCTGACACACTCTCCCTGTACCACTTCGGCTCTGCCCCTTTGCCCAAGACAGAAACACACACTGAGGCATGGATAGGAGAATGTGAACAGCTGATAGGAAACTGTTTTCTCAGTGGAGTCAGGATTTATTTCCAGCCAGAATGCTGAGAATGTGGCAGATTTTGTGTATGGTGAAATAGAATATTTCACAGATGCAGTAAAAGCAGATGGGGTAAAACGGCAGCAGTGGGAAGATGTCTTTTGTTCATTCAGCAAACACTTGAGGGCTTAGCATGTGCTAGGCACATACAAAGATGAGTAAGTTGCCCTTAATTATCTTCCATCTGAAGGAGACATATAAACAGTTAAATTCAGAGTAGAGATGGTGATTCTTTGAACCTAACAAAAGAAATAGATTAAACTGATACTTGAAGAGAGTCAAGGGGAAAGACTAGCAAATGAGGATGAGAATCTTCCAGAGCTCAATGTTCTCATTGGAGTTATTTTCCTGGGGCATAAGTTCCAAGTATTTTTCGGGTATACCATAGAAGCTAGGAAAACTGCTTCTCATATCATCTCAAGTGATTTAATTATTGATTTGGATTTGTGTTGTGTCCTTAGGGTGGTGCACCATGGATGATTTTGCCCTGGGAAATTTCACTGTAGCAGATTATGCCTTGTTAGAAGATTGCCCTTATGTGGATGATTGTGTCTTTGCCTCTGATTTTATGTCCAATGATTATGTTCGTGTGACGCAACTTTACTGTGACGGAGTGGTAGGTAGATTTCCTAACTTTTTTTTTTTTTTGGCTACACTGCGTGTCATGTGGAATCTTAATTCCCCAACCAGGGATCAGGTTTTTGTGCTACGTGAGATTTTACAGGGAGATATGTATGGCTTTTGAAGAGGTCATTTCAGACAGGAAAGTAAGCATTGCATCAACGAGAAGAATGTGCAGTGTGCTGATGAAAGCTTGTTTTATGACTCAGATGAGAAGGGCTCTCAGGGAGAGCCATAGGAACAGACTGGGGATAACACTGTGAAAAAGGTGGAAAGACTCATTGGTTGAAGACATTGTAATCAAAGTGTGTAGGTAAATGCACCGAGAGTTTTTAGTTTAGTGCTGATAACCCTTACATTCAAAATGAAGAACTGTACGTTTGCATTTTACCAGATACAGATCAAAATAATTTTTTCTTTTTTAGGGTAGACAATATAAAGATTATACCCAAAGTGAGGGGAACTTAGGTGAGTACATTGGTATTTTAATTTTAATTTGCTGAAACAGCTATCAAGGGAGGTTCATGCTTTCACATCAACATAACAGACTTATATGTCTAAAAAATTTACTCTTTACTGTTCTTTTTCACTAGAAATTAAAAAACCTTTCTTTGTTAAAATACAGCTTTAGCTAACATCTGACAGGTTAAAATATTTCATCCATTCATTTCCTACCTTTCCATATCCATTTTTGTCTTTTCCCTTAACAGTGTTGATTCATTCCAAAATGAGGCACATAATATTAATTTAAAACTTTTTTTTTACATTAAGAATTTGACATCTGCACTATGTGGTGTAGTAAACCTATTTCTGTCCTGCAAGATTACTGTGATGCCATTAAAATACACGTCTTCTGGCCACTCCTGTTTCAACGTCAGCACAGTTCTGTAATATCACGGTTGCATCCCTGTGTGGAGGCCAGGTAAATTACAACTTGTTAACCCATTTTGTATGAACAGTGGTAAGTGTGTTGCCCAGTACTCCTCAGGAATGCCAAGTACAATGGAAGGCTTTTGTCTCATTCTTGTATACTGTTCCTTTCAACTTTTGTTTAATAGAGTGGAAAAAGTTAATACTGGGATTTGGATATGAATGAATAATCATGGTAACATTGTAATAAATGAAACTCTGAAGAGCTTTAAATGGTAGATTTGAAGCTAAGGAAAAATAAATGTACTTGTTTATAAATACCAGCATTATAGTACAGAAGAAAGAAAAAGGTATAGTATTTTTGTCTACCTAATAAACATTATTACCTAGAGTGAAATAACAGAACTTAATTTTATTCAAATAGTTTAAATTGAGGTATAACATATAGTTAAGTGTAAAATTCAATTTTTGTGTATGAGAATTTAATCTTTAAAAAAAAATTTGTCTTTAAGCAGTTCTCATGCTTCTGAGATAAGTTTGAAGAAATTACAACATCTTGAGTTGATGGAAGATATTGTGGATTTGGCAAAGAAGGTTGTGGTAAGTGATAGAACGTGTTTTTCCCCCCTCTATTTTTTCTTTAGGGTAAACTTTATCATGTCAGATTTGAGTAGGTATCCTTGTACTACACCGAGGGTTTGTTTTGTTTTGTTTTTTCCTTGAAAACCAGTAAATAATTTTTTCTTATTTCAGTTGGTTATAGAGCCAAGTGTTTTTCTTAATAATTCTGATTGCTAACTTAACTTTAGAAAGGGCATTCTGATATTTATTTCCTGTAGACAATCCTTTGCAATAACTTATATCAGCCAATGTAACTGTATAAAAAAGTTTAGGTGTAATGAACTTTAAAATCCATACATCTAAAAGTTACATGGAGTCATTTTATTGTTAGAACCCTGTGTAAGTCTATTTCTAACTTGTTTCAGGGTCCTTAAGAGGTAAATTGGGCCTGACAGTGCTGTGGGAAGTGGAATACTTTTCCACTTCCTAAAACGTCGTATTCCTAAAATGTAGATTTTTTTTTGTCCACTGGAAAATTAAAGTATAATTAGCTGAATAAGGAAAAAATGTTTTGTTTTTTTCTATTTTGCAGAATGATTCATTCTTTATTGGAGGCTTATTGAGAATTGGTTATAAAATAGAAAATGTAAGTGTTAACATGGGAATCCAGCACAACCACTGTGAATAAGGGGCCGTTTTCTCACTGCTCATTGCCCCTTGTAGTAGGCCCACAGAGTCAACATTTTATATGTAGCACTTAGTAGTACTGACTTTTATATATATGTGTGTGTGTGTATATTTAATTTTTAATAAAAAAATTGTTTTTAAAATATATTATCTTTTGGCCACCCCACATGGCTTGTGGAATCCCAGTGCCCCGACCGGGGATTGAACCAGTGCCCCCTGCAGTGGAAGCGCTGAGTCCCAACCACTGGCCTGCCAGGGAATCCCCCTGATTTCTATATTTTGCCTAAGCAGTCTCCTTGACTGAGTGGTTTGCATCATTTTCATTTTTTTCCCTACATGTGTAGTGTAATTTTGAGCCTCTTTTACAAGTTGATTGTTTTTTTTCTTTTAGATCATTTACCTGGCATATGCTCCTCCCAAATGAAATTATTAGGTCCCCGGTATGAACATTTTTTGGTATACAATTACTAGATAATCTTCAGATACATTGTGGAATCTTAGTTCCCCAACCAGGGATTGAACCCAGGCCCTCAGCAGTGAGAACATGGAGTCCTAACCACTGGACCACCAGGGAATTCTCGATAAACCAATTTTTAATACTGCTGGTGACATAAACATGTACGTGTTTCCCTTAAGCCTGACACCAGTGTTGATGACTCCACTATTTAATTTCTGAAGTCTTTTCAGACACTAGAAGTATGAATAACATTTCTGTGAACTCTTGACCCTTCGTGAAGGTCATTGTACTGAGTGCTCATTTGCCCAGCCATGCTGTCCTCTTGTTGCCTATGCGTTTATTCTTTTTTGCCACAGACCATTTGAAATACATAGTCCCTTTCGTGAACCTTAATCTGTACCTTTTAATATTGAGGAAAGGATGGAGGTCCTAGTTCAAATGGGATCTGAGACCCCTCGTTCACTGTGTTTTATTGCGCTCTTGTGCTACCCAGGGCAGCCTCTGGCCAAATTGTAGACCTCAGCTTCCAAGTCTGTAATCATTCCAGGAGCATCCTGAGCTCTGAGGGTGGCCTGAGGTTACTTGAAGATGTAACGTATGTGACTTCTGTGGTCTCTGTTAAGTTGTGTGTTGGGGTCTAGCTATTCTAGGTTGTATGCTAGAGTAATGAAAACATGAGGTTGTACAAGTTTTGTATTAAGAATCTGAAATACTATATAAGAAATTTATAATGGCACATGTAAACTTATAATTAATATGTAAATCACATTTTTCATCCCTCTTTTTGAAACAGAAAATCTTGGCCATGGAAGAAGCTTTGAATTGGGTGAAATACACAGGCGATGTTACAATTTTACCTAAATTAGGAGCAGTTGACAATTGTTGGCCTATGTTAAGTATTTTCTTTACTGAATGTAAGTATGAATGTTTTGTTACTTGACTCAATTTTATAAAGGTATTATTTTGGAAAATAGAATGTGTAGCTATGTGACTTCTTGTTTATCTTAGGATTTTAAAAAATATTTTTCTATTGTGAGACAAAAGCCTGAATAAGAGTACTTTAACCGTGTAATTTTATTATGTATTTCCTGTCTTGATGATTTCAGTGATATTAGGATGCCATAAGTTATTATATATAATACCCAAAGAAAGAGACCATACTGGGGCCTTTGTATTCTCATTCAAAAGAGAAATGAGTAGCTAAGCTCAGATTATAATTTTCATTTCTCTGATGAATCTGTTTTTCTTATGTATGATGAAACTGCCTTATATATTTTTTTACCTTGTGAAATACTTTTCTCTAAAACATTGAATGTTAGTGTTTTTATAGGGATCTTGAAATAGGAAGTATGATATTTGGCTCTTTAGTTGATAATGACTGGTAATTTGCCATTTCCACTGAGTAGAGGGCACATTTTGTCCTCTTGACCTGAGTGTTAGAAATTAAGCTTAAATATGAAGATGGGTTTTTCTGATGTTTATTAGATGCTGGGCTGTATTACATGGATAGAGGAGGTTCTCTGTTGTTTTGGAAGCCTTTAATTATAGGCTAGATTTTATGGTGAAATTAGAGGACCAGTATCATGTACTGGGCACCAATGTGGGCTCGTTTCTGAATCTTTCTCTGTATTCTCTCTTTGTAATAGCCCTGCCAGGTAGGTGCTGTGATCCTATTTTAGAAATGAGCAAACTTTGAGAGGTTAAGTGATATTTCTTTAGTCTATTAAGTAGTAGAACCTAGTTGAGAAGTCAGGTCTCTGATCTCAAAGTCCAGGTTTTTGTTCTATGATCTTATTCTGTCCTTTTAGTATTAGTTTACTTTATTTGGTCATCTTCCGAAGTTCTTTATTCAATCTAAAATTTTAGGTACTTCCTTTGCCTTGGAAATGAATATGCTTGGCTAGAGGCATAACTATAGTTTTTTTGCAATAAAATTATTATTTATCACTTAAAATCTTTTTTATAGAACAGCTTAAAATACAGAAAATGAGGTCTGGTAAACTTTTAACAAATTTTGGTTCTAACCTACTGCATTTGAATTAGTTTATTAAATTTTTATGAGAATAATGTTTCAAAAAATGTCTAATTTTAATATTCATGAAAGTCAAAATGTTGAATTAAGACATTTTAAATTCCTCTTTTTTTTATATTAAATACATTTTAGAAAGCAACTTCCCAGGTTTTTGTTTTTAGAAGTTTTAGTTAAACTTTGTGCCAGGTGCGCTGTAGCTCAACGTTTGTTGAATTGACTTGAGTAATTATGAGGCCTATTTGGAGTGTGTTATGACAGAGCACTGTTAACTATAATTATAACTAGTGTGATAATAAAAAGTTTTTTTAATGCCAGAAATAAAATACGTTAGATTCGTAGCAAGCAATGAATCTAATGTTTTCTGAAATTTTTTTTTTTTTTTAATTTTAATTTGAATTTATTTTTGGCTGCTTTGGGTTTTCGTTGCTGTGTGAGGGCTTTCTCTAGTGACGAGCAGGGGCTACTCTTCATTGCGGTGCACGGGCTTCTCAGTGCAGTGGCTTCTCTTGTTGCAAGGGCTCTAGGCACATGGGCTTCAGTAGTTGCAGCATGTGGGCTTAGTAGTTGTGGCTCGAGGTCTCTAGAGTGCAGGCTTAGTAGTTGTGGCACATGGGCTTAGTTGCTCTGCGATATGTGGAATCTTTCTAGACCAGGGATTGAACCCATGTCCTCTGCACTGGCAGGCAGATTCTTAACCACTGTGCCACAAGGGAAGTCTCCTAAAACATTTTATCAGTTGTTTATTTAAAAATACATGTAAAAGATTATAAGAATCATTATTTAGAAAGTATAATATAATGAACTTTACAGACTCACCTACCTAGCCTAAGAATTAGAACATTAACAATACCAATTTGTTTTTTTAAACAAATGTTCTCTTACTCTCTCCTAAAAATAACATTTAGACAAGTATCACATAACTAAAGTTGTAACAGAAAACTGCAATTTGCTTGAAGAATTTAAAACTCAAAGTTGTGCGGAGTGTCTAGAGGTGAGAATAAATACTTAACTTGTAAGTATATTTTAAGATTTGCTTGTTAGAACTTTTATTAACACTCAGGGGAAAGTTCAGTAAAACTGCTATCTGACAACACAAGGAACTCATAAATTTGATAACATGTTTGAGGGAAATTTTTAATGAATTTTGATTGGAATATTTTCTTTGGGAGAGGAGGACATCTTGATCAGGATTTTCAAATATAGATTTTAAAAGAGCTAATTGAAAATTGAAATTTGATTTATTTTTAAATTAAAGGCTTTTAATTAGTTGAGGGAATATGGTTTTTCTTTGCAACCAGCTTTATTGACATGTAATTCACATGCCATACAGTTCACTCATAGGAAATATGATTTTTAACCAAATTTTTAAAAGGGATTTAGGAAAATATTTTGTATTCTATTTAATTCTGTAGCTAAAGCCATTGATTATAATCTAGTAAATAATAGTTATTTTGAAAATTTGAATGTTTGAGGTGAAAAGTTTTAGTTACTTCTGTAACACCTTTGATTTTATTCTTTTTTTGTTGGTTGCTTTTTTTGTTTTTTTTTTTTGTTTTTTTTATTTCATCCTTGCTCACTTTGTCACATCCTTTTTTTGGGGGGGGGTAGTTAGTATAATCAACATTGCCTATATGTTATTGATTTATATATTATTTTTTAAGCATTCAGGTTTATTGAATAGTATACATTTTCTAACCTTAAATTAAAATTATACCTTGAATCTATTTTTTATCCTGCATATGCAGGCATAATAAGGTATATTTAAAAGTGGGCCTGCCAAATATAGCACACCAGGGAGTCAGTTGTTAGTATTGTTCATCATGTGATGGTTTTGTCTACTTTTTAGTATTTCTTTAAAAAAGTTATCATTGAGTCGTTAGAGACAGGTATCTTTAAATGTATATACCAAAATGTTGGGTATTGAATTCTCATTTTCTGCATAAGTAATCCCGTAGTTTATTTCTGATATCTAAGATAGAAACCCAGAACCATTTTTCCTAGGTGTTGGGGTTCCCGATTCTCTTTGCGTTTAATTGATGGGTCTTCTTTTACCTTGATTTCTCAGCAAGGAGAACTAATGAAAATGAAAGGAAATGAAGAGTTTTCCAAAGAAAGATTTGATATAGCTATTATCTATTACACCAGAGCCATTGAATGTAGGTAAGAGCAAAGTAGAACAATGAGACCCTTTTTATGTGGCACATCAAGTTACAGTGCTAGTCAGTAGAAAGGAATGCAAGATGAGAATTGGAGAATATCATCAGTTTGCTATGCAGGATATATTTTCTGTAATACCCTAGGTATTAGAAGCATGAGATGACCTAAGTAGGTGAACTTATTAATCAAGTCGTGTAACTCAAGCAAGTCAAACCAAATTGTGAATTTGCTTCTGCCCTGCCCCACTTTGTTCCTAAGCTTTCCTTTAGAGTCATCTGTCCTTTCTTGGTCTTGTTTTCCAACTAATTCCTTCCAAGTTATTAACTGATAAGAAAGGGTTAGTTACAAGTGCTTAAGGTGTCACCCATTGAGGGATTTGTGCTTTCTGTGAGGGAACTTTTAAAGGATAATAGTTGGAATTGTTGAGAGAATGCATGTGTTCTCTCTACCTTGTCTTCTGTTTGCTCAGCTACTAGAATTTTGTAGCATTCCTGCAAGTGTGCCTCACCTGGCTCTTACTGACATACTAGCTGGGCCACCTAACATTGTAGCAGCCTTTGGAGGGCGTTGTAGGCAGCTACTCTCTTTCCTGCCTTACCCATCTCCACAGGGAATGAGTGAATCCAGGTAGCACACCCCATCTGAAAGGCTGCTGCTCTCTTCTTCTAGGAAGGGGTAGAGGAACAGTAAGATAAAACCAAAAAGGACAAAACTTGAAATGAAGCTATTTAAATTACTGTTGCAATTTACAGACTTCTTTTGTCTGAGTTCTTTGTGAAGGTGGTACAGTCCTGACTTCTAGAAGTATTCTCTACAGTTACAGCATACTTGTAGTTTGCTAGCTTTTTAATACGTCTCATTTGATCTTTGCAATAGCCCTATGAGCTAGGCAGAAAAAGTAGAATTTTTTAATCTTTATTTTGAATATAAGGAAGTTTAAGTTGATTTGAACAGGTTAGTAAGTGAAGGAACCAGAACTATATTCTTTCTGCTCTGTCACACAGATGTAAAGTTTTTGAAAATCTTTTCATGATTTCTGTGTTATGTTTGTTTTATGGGTAATGTTCTTTACTGACGAAACATTATTTCTTTAAAAGACCTGAAAATCACCTTCTTTATGGTAACCGAGCTCTCTGTTTTCTTCGCACTGGACAGTTTAGGTAAGTTGGTTCGAGTGCCTGATTACTGAATTGTTAGGCTAAATACCTGTCTTTGAGTAGTATTTCTGTTTTGCAATTATGCAAGAAGATCCTTCAGTAGTTCTTTGGCAGAAATAGTTAAATGGTTAAAACAGAGCTCTCTAGGTTTTATATGTGACAACAACAATGACAGAAACAGCTATTCTGACTGAGTGGATGATACAAGCTACACATTATTTTAAGCACTTCATGTAGGTTAATTCTCACAACACATTTAATAGGTAGATAATGTTATTCTCCACATTTTACATTTGGACAAACTCCAGTGTTAGTGATTAGTAATTGTGATTTTGATTCTACCCTGCCCCATTTTTTTTCAAGCTATGATGTAGTGATGCCAGGATTTGAACACAGATCTTATCTGAAAATGTCAAAGTCTGTGTTTATAACACCTATTATATATTACCCTCTTTTGCTCTATTAACTAAGCTATATAGTTCTGGAAGAATTTTTGCTGTATTTGTTCTATCTTGGTATGAAAAAATTAAGTAAATGTCCTTCATCAGTGAAAGGAAAGAGATTTAATGGTTTTACTATGGGAGTGAAGTCATAATTCTTAGTTCTTCATGTTCACCTGAGCTTTTATTTATTCGTTGAGGAAGATTGTTGACACTACACCATTATTTTGTTGTCTCTCAGTTTAAAATTTTTAGGACTTAAAATATTAAGCGTTAATGTTGAGCAGTGTAGGCTGTTATATTTAAATGTGTCCTACCTTATTTTTTTTTTGTCCTCCCTTATTGTAAGAAGGGTTTATGGTTGTTTCAAGAATACATCTACTCAGTAGAAAAATATTAAAAACAAACAAACAGAAGAAACTGAAAACCAGATTAGAGCCTGGGATCCTCAGAATAAAGTTGCAAAGGCATAAGGTCCTGCTTAGTTATTAGTTATAATTCATAGTTGCATCTGACTTTCTGTTGCCCAAAATAAAAAGAGAATACCTGACAAGTTACATAATTCTCACTGTCCATGATGAAAGAGCACACCAGTTGCTCAGGTGAAACTGTTTTCCTGGTGTTTAGTTCTGGAAGAAATTTCTTACATGGCCTACAAATACTGTGAATTGAGTGGTGGAGTAGAGAAGAACCTCAGCGACATTCCTGTTCAAAGCAGAAATCTCCCTGAGAGTGCAGTTTTGAGTTTCATAAATAGTTTTTTTTTCGTTAAGTTTTCTTATGAGAGCAGAGTGTCTGATATCAGTTGTTTTTCAGGAAAGCACTTATGCTGGGATGCGGGAAGTGGGAGTGGGGAGTATAGTATATTCCAAGTATGAAGCTTTCAAAAATAACGTTTATGTTTTTCTTTTATTATAAACAGAACATTTTCTCATGGTAGAAAATTTGGAAAATACAAGAGTTTAAAAAGAAGAAAGTAAAAATCACCACCTCGGAGAATACCGCTGTATTAACGTTATGCAGCTTTTAGATGGCTTAAGCCGTGGATAAACCGAGGCTATCTAGTCTAGAGGAATGGATGGGCTTGACACAGTCTTCCGTCAATACCACTGTCCTCAACTGGTTCTGACAAGAAATGGCCTGCAAATGTCTTTAGATTACTGCCTCTGGCTAGGTCCAGAATTGCAGATATCCTGTGCTGTTTGAAGGTCAATCTGTATGCTTTCAAGGTGAATAGGTTGGGCAACTTGGCTAGCCTCTTGTGAGAATCGAGGCGCCTATCTCAAACCTTGATTGGGTGGAAGGTCATCCCTTCTGCATAGGGAATTGCCGGGAGCTGAGAGGCAAACCAGGGGTTTCTGCTCTCTTTCGTGAGTGTTGAATGGTAGACACTTAAGCAGGATCCTGCTTAAAATGAAAACTCTGCTATAAAGGAGGTGGCTCACAGTAGAAAAACAGAAGCCAGGTAGCCTGGTGAGGTCAAGGTCAAGCGCAGGGTTGTGCATCCATCCTTGTACCTCCTTCCTGACAGTCTAGCTTTGTCGTTCAACACCACTGAAGTTTTCTTTAGAGGCAGGTCAGCAGCATCTCCTTATTAGGCAATCACCAGTTATGTGCTGGATGCTTATTTAATGTCAGAAGCATTAGCTTCTGCCACATTGGTTTTGCTGGTGTTTCCCACCTTGTTCATTGTTTATATGACTTGCTCAATAATATGGGGATAATGTTTTTTTGAACCTTGCAGTACACATAACTCCTGATCAAGTGAGTAGTTGATAGGACTTCAGAAAAGAACACATTGCCAGTGATTCAGATGTGCCATTGACCCAGGAGGACCCATGCCATTTAGCTGGGGACCAAGATTGAGATGGTTTGATGCTCTAACATCTGAGGGTTGGTAGATCTGTCATAGAATCTGGCTGAGCAGCTGTGGGAACAGCTGAGGGGAAAGCACCCAGCCTCCCTGGCACTGTTCTGAGCACTTGGCGTGTATTAACTCATAAAACCCTCACAACCCCATGAGGTAGGTGCTGCTGTGTCTTTATAGATGAGGAACCTGAGGCCTGGGGAGGTCAAGCAGTGTCCTCAGACACTAGGTGTGTGTGATGGAGCCAGAATTTGAACCCAGGCAGCCTGGATGCAGAGTCTCTATTAATCACCCTGGAAAGGTGATGATAGAGTCAAACGGCAATGTGAAAGTTGAAAAAAATTAAAATAATGGTCTAAATAGTCAATAAACATCATTATCCTTACAGGATGTGCAGATTAAAAACTGAGAGTCTCTCTTTCATATCCATCAGATTGGCAAAAATTTAAAAACCTCATAACACCAAGTGTTTGAGAGGATGTGGAACAAAGAAAACTTTCATACTCGGCTGGAGAGAGTGTAAATTCGTGCAATCACTGTGGAGAGCCATTTGGCAAGGTGAAGATGTGCGCACTCTGCTGCCTGCTTCTGGGCTACCTGAGAAGATGTGTGCAAGGCTTCATTAGAGTGTTGTTTTTAAGAGTAAAGAAATGGAAACAACCTAAAAGTCCATCAGTAGGGGAATGGATAAAATGAATTATGGTATATTCATACAATGGAATTCTGTGCAGCAGTTAAAATGAATGCAATGTTGAGTGAAAAAGCAAGTTGCAGAATGATTTGTACGGTATGATGCCATTTATATGACGTTTTAAAATGTGCAAAATGATATGCGTATCCGTAATTAATGCATAGTATGTATTAACAGTGTTTTAAAGTGCATGGGCATGTTAAACACCAGGAGAGTGGCTGTCTCTGCGGGGAAGGGGGGAGAAGGATTGGAGCTGGGAAGGATGGTTCACAGTGGGTGTCAACTGTAACAAACCTCTGCAAAAAGATCTGAAGTAAATATGGCAAAATGTTAAGATCTTGCTTTAGCTGGTACATGGGTGTTGATTATGTTGTTATTCTCTGTACTTTTATGTATATTTGATAAAAACAATAACACAGTGTAATTAAAAATGCATATGAGATGAAAAAAAGAAAAAAAACCACACCAAACATTAAGCATAAAATAAGTGAAAAATAATCTCGAAAGGAGAGAAATATAAGTATTTTAAGACCAGTGGCTGGGAGCCTGAGTTGAAGTACGTGTGGGGAAAATGCTTCATTCAGAAATGGTCAGAGTGGTGGTGGAGGTTTTAATGCCAAATGGTCACACAGTTTGTAAATCTGACCACCTTTGGGTGGGTACAGGTGAGGCCAAGAGCCAATCAGAACCCTTATTCTCCAGAGGTTTGCACTGCCAGGTCTGCAGATGTTGCCCTTGGGAAACACACGGAATGGGGTTGGGGTGAGGGAGGGCTGGGTGCATGGGTGCACATATGCTCCCTCCCGCCATGGCTTCTCCCTCCTGAATCCTTCAAGCTGAGGAATGTGTGCAATGTATCCCCAAATGCCTGGCTTGGATGAGATGTCCTTTTTATTCTGGTCTTCTGTAAGTTCACTTTTTAAATATAGTTTGGGAGTTAGAGGGCATATTTGAGTGATGGTTTTAATTGAAGTAATTCAGAATTTTCAGATGAGAGGAGAACCTAGAGAGAGAGCAATCAGGCACCTGTAGCCTCTGTCGTTAACAGTAGTCATGCAAGGTATGTGATTAGGCTTACTGTTTAATTAAATCTTCTGGGACTCATGTGGAAATTTGAATTTTTTGGTGGGATGGGGTAAACTGTGTAATGGGAAATGTAATTGGGAAAGGGGAAAGCTTAGCCTTGGATTTTTAAAAAATTTACCTTGGAAAATTATGGAATTTTAAAACTTGGTATTCACTTTGACCTTTTGGTATTTAACTGTCTACCCTTATATGATACTCCTTTCTGTTCGCTCCCAACTTGTGATAATAGCAGGTGGATAGACTTTTAGTGATGTATGTGTGTATTTCTGAATTTCTCTGAGGCCCAAGGTGTAAATCAAGTCAATTGTATGTTTCTGTGAGAATTTCAAAAATCTTAGTGTATGTGGGGAGCTTTAGTGTGTATGTTGGTTGGTGAATTATTCCTCACTCTGTTCTCTTATTTGTGTGGTCTCTTTATCTTGCTTAAAAGCTGCTGAATTTGCTTTTGAAGGAAACAGTTATTTTGTTCAATCTTCTTTAGGGTGTATCCCGTTTTAAAAGAGCAGTAACAAATGCACATCATAAAAAGTTGAGTACAAAAGGATAAGTTGAAAACCCTTGCCCAGCTGACACCCCTACCCGAATTCCTTTCTTCAGATCCTTATGTATTCCCACAGTATTTTATGCCTATACGGGCACTTACTATGTTGAACCAAATGAAGTTGCAGTTTTTAATGTCAGAATAAGGCATTTGTTTGATTCAATGTAATGTGTGTGTATATATATATATATATATTTTTTTTTTTTAACGTTAGTAAGAACATATTTTACACCCTGTTGTACATCTTGCTTCTTTTAATATTTAAATCTTGGAGTTGTTGCATGTCAGTGATTATAGAGTTCTACCCTAGTTTTTATTCATGGCTGCAGAGCATTTTACTCAGTGGATTTGTATGTATTAGAATATAGCTTATTTCCAGTTTAAAAAATTACATTCAGCTCTGTAATATCCTTTTACTTACGCTCTACACTCAGATGCTAGTATCTGTATATGTATAAATATGTGAATATATATATATGTAGGATAAATTCCTGATAAAAATTTATTTTACTTGGATGAAAGAGCATATGTAATTTTAATTCCAGACACTAACTTTTGATTTAAAATGTGTTTATTCAACCAGTGGTTAATAGTCACTGCATATTTGACAGTGACCATTACATCTGAATCCTGCTTTTGTTGCTTCATTTTAAGATCAAGAAACTTGGGGAGTAATATTACTACTACTTTGTGTTCTGGCCAGGACCTGAGTTGAAGTGCTCTTAAAGGATCCAAATTGGAACGTCATGTAGGCAGTGAGTTATGTGGGTCTGGGACACAAAGGAGAAGTTTCGGCAGGAGACAGCTCTTTGGGATAGTTAATGTAGATGATTTGAAGTTATAGATGTGGGTCAGATTGCTTAGGGAAGTGATTCTCAAGTATTACTGCACATTGGAATCACTTGAGCTTTGAAGAAATCCACCCCCCCCATCTGATTTAATTAATTGCACGTTGGGCTTTTAGAAGCCCCCCAGGTAGTACTAATGTGCAACCAGGGTTGAGACCCACTGGTCTAAAGAGATCATGGGCTGAGATTAGAAGAGGAACTAGGACTGAGCTTTCAGGCACAGAAACAGTGGCCAATTAGAGAAGGAGGAACCTGCATGGGAGAGATGGGAGGAAAATAAAGTGTTGGATCATGGAAGCAATTGAAACAGTGGCCATCAGTGCCTGTTGCTGAGAAGCCATTTGGATTTTGGATTTAGTTTTCTGGATATCTTTGAGTTCCCATAGGAAGAGTAGTCATTGGGAAGCTTGGAACAGATGCTGGACTGGAGTGGGTTGAGAGACGAGGGTGAGGAAGTGGAGACAGCTAGCATAGGCAGCTGTTAAAGGTATTCGGGGAGAGGAGCAGTGAGCAGCAGAGGAGGTTTGCCATTGTATTAAAATGTTTTTGGCTGCAAATAACAGGAACGTCTTATTCAGCTGGTTTAAATGGTGAAGAAAACTTACCTTATTCAGGAGTTCTAGAAGAAGGTGGTTCTAGGGCTGTGTATTTAGTGGCTCACAATGTCATCAAATACCTAGGTTTTTTTTCTTCCAGCCCTCCTATGTGACTTGGATCTCAGGCTGCCCCCTCAGGATGGCGGGATGGCTACTGTAATTCAGATACTACACTGGACATTACAACCTCCAGCAGAAGGATGACTCTTATAATCTTCAAAACAAAAAATCTTAATGCAGATACTGAGAAGTGTACAGTTCGTAAGTGTATAGGTTGAATTTTCAGAAACCAAACAACCATAACCAGCACCCAGAACACAGCCCTAGTACCCCAGCAGTCACCCTTGTTCCTCCTTCAGTCACTACCCACTTCCTCCCCCCGGGATAACTCCTGTCCTGACTTCTGACACCATAGGTTAGTTTTGCCTGCTTTTGTGCAATATAAACAGTCATGTGGTATGTGCTCTTTTATGTCTGGTTTTCAGCGTTGTGTTTGAAATCCATATTGTTGCATGTAGTTGTAAAGTGTTCATCTATTGCATGAATATACCACATTTTATCCATTCTATTGTTGATGGGCATTTGGGTAGTTTCTAGTATTTGACTTTTACAGACAGTGTCATTGTGAACATATGTCTTCATTTCTGTTAAGATAGAATAAAGGAGTGGCTTAGCTGGGACCGGAGGGTGTGCTTATGTTCAGCTGTAGCACATAACTTCCACCGTGGTTGTATCATTTTACACTCCTGCCAGCAGCACGAGAGCTTCAGTTCCACGTTCTCACTAACACTTATTATTTTGTGTCATTTCATTTAGACATACTGCTGGGTGTGTAGTGATACAGAGCTATAATTTTAATTTGCATTTCTTTAAGTTGATTTAGGAGATTTAAGTTTTGAACATTTTTCATGCTTATTGACCACTCAGATATTCTCTTTTGTGAAGTGCCGGTTTGAATCTGCTATTTTTTTTCCTTTTGAGTTGAATGTCTTATTCATTAGTTGGAGGTTTTTTAAAAAAAATTCTGGATGTGAGTCATTGGTCAAATATATGTATTATAAATACCTTCTCACATTCTGTGGCTTGCCTTTTTACTCTTTATATTTTCTTCTCGCAAATGGAAGTGGTAATTTTAATGTAGTACAACTTACCAATTTTTCCCTTTATGGTAAGCACTTTTTGTGTTCTGATTATAATCTTAACCTACTCTACAAAATGTTCTTTGTTCTTCTAAAAGCTCGATTGTTTAACTTTGGTGTTTAAATCTATTGTCCATCTGGAGTTGGTATTTACATTTTGTATGAGGTATAGGGTTCAAGGTTCATATGAATATCCAGTTGACCCAGCCCCATTTTTTTCCCTTTTTCTTGGGCCCAGGACCACCCCCCACGCTGGGGCCAGCCTTGGTGGGGCTGCTATCCCAGGGCAAGAGAAAGGGGCTGCCACTGCCCCAGCCGTGCCTCTGAGGGATAAGGCCAGAATAGGGCCCCTTGCCGCACCCCCAACCCAGACTCCTTGGAGAGCCTGTGAAGGGGGATCACTCCGCTTCTCACCCCTCCCTAGTCCTGCTCCTGTTGAGGTCACCCTGATCCTGGCCTTGCAGCTCAGTCTGCTTCCCAGAACCCCTCAACTCTGAGCTCCCACCACAGTGAACCCACCTTCTCAAACCTGCCCTTGGGCTTCTTTTCTGGAGCCCCCTCCCCTGGGTCTGGCCCTCTCCCCCAGCACTGCCTCTGGCCCTGAGGCTTCCAAAGCCAGCTCTGCTGAGACAACCCCCTTATTTCTCTTCCCTGCCCTGACTCACTCAGCATCGCTTTTGGAGACCAGCAAACCTCTGCCCTCACCTCCAACCCCTGCAGGCCCTTGGGCACCCAACTCAGAAGCCTTTCCCATCCCTGTCCCCTCCTCTCTTTACCTCTGTGGCCTTTGCTTTTGCCCCCCTCTCTACCCCAGACCCTGTGCCCTCTCTGTCCCCTCTACCTGGGATGCTATTCCCTAGCCTCACAGGGCTCCTTCCTTCCCTTTATCTGAGTTTGAGCACAAATATCACCTCCTTCTAGATGCTGGCCTTCTCCCAGATAATTCACTCTCTGTGGCTCAGTAGCCTTCATATGGCTTGAAAATCAGTTACTTGTCCCCAGTTGTCTGTCTCCCCACTAAAATGTCAGCCCCGAGAGAGCAGGGCTGTGTCCAGCTAGTCCACACTATGTCCATAACACAATGCCCGGCATGTAGTAGATGCTCAAGGGATGGGTGGGTGGTTGGATGGAGGAGGAGGAGGAGGCCTTTTTGGCTTCTCCACTTACTTGCAGCCTTCCTGCCTCTGTGCTACTGCTTCTGCTCTGCCTCCAGTATTTATATATGGAGGAGACATTTATTCATTCATTCACTCATTCTTTGAACATATAACCAGTGGGCATCTCCACATAGCAGGCTCACTTCAACCTGTGGGGATACCAAAGAGACCCCCGCCAGCCCCATTTTTTAAGAGTTAATGTTTTCTCCTTGCACTGCAGTGTTACCTTTGTCATATAGATCAGATATGTAAGGATCTGTTTCTGATTTCTATATCCTATTCTGTTTGTCAGGTTGTCTATCTTTAGATAGCTTATTTTTATAAAAACAAATGTATATATGGTCTTTTAATAGGTATTGCTGTCTGATTGAATAAGTTTTCTAGTTTTGTTCTTGTTTTGTAATCTTTTTGTTTTGTTTTTTTGTTTTTTGGCCATGTGGCATATGGGATCTTAGTTCCCTCACCAGGGATCGAACCCGTGCCCCTTGCACTGGGAGCACGGAGTCTTAACCACTGGACTGCCAGGAAAGTCCCTGCTTTTTGTTTTGTTTTCTTATAATCTCTTTTTAAGAGTGAAAAGTCCTCTTAGGTCTGGGTCACATGACTACCCCTAAACCAGTCTATGGAAAGGAGAGTGGAATTGCCATGATTGGCTTAGACTAATTAGGAATTATCTCTGAATCTTGCAGCAGTGAGGTAGACCCTCACACCAAAAGTCTAGTAATCAGGTAGAGGAGGGGGATAGCTGCTGGGTACATTACGGACAGTGTTTGCTTAGGGTTTAAGACATTTTTTTTTATTTGCTTTTTAAAGATGAGAGAGATCTGAGCATATTAAAAGTTGGTAAGAAGTTGCACGACAATGTGAATGTACTTAAGGCCATTGAAGTTTACATTTGAAATGGTTCAAATGGTAAATTGTATGTTATATATATTTTACCACGGCAAAAAAAATTGATGGGGTAGATTCTTGAGAAGGAGTGGCTAATTTTACAGGTGAGAGCAGGGATGATGTATCGTAAGAGTGGATAGTTACATGGCACAAGTGGAGGAACTGGCCATGTAAGAAAGAAGACACCTTTATCATAAAGGATAAAAGGTGGGGCCACGTGTGGGTTTGTCTTTATGTTTGGTAGTAGGAAATTGAGAGTTATCGCTGATGTCTCCAGTTTACTCATTGAAATAGGAGCAGAGCTCATCTGCTGAGAGAAAGGGGACTGGAAGCTGAAGGAAAGGACATAGGATTTGAAACGATCATTTTACAGAGTTGGAGAATGATTTCATATGGAATGATTAGTTAACGCTGTTGAAGGCCCCTTTGGGTTGTTGGAATCCTGAGTGGTAGTGCTACCTGTGTGCTCTGCTGTGTGATTTTCTCCAGCAGTACTTGGCTCCCTAGGTGTAGTGATGGAGAAAGCAGGACGCAGGGTCAATTCAGTGTTGGGTTTTGCCATTGAGCAAGATGTAAACATAGCGACAAAGAAGTATAAAGAAGTTGTATGCGTGGGAATATGAAATGATGAAGCAGCGAATCTTAAGCTAGATAAATAAGGAAGTAAAAAAAAAAAAGAGAGAAAGTGGGTAAGTCAGTGAGTTGGGCACCCTGAGGGGATAGTAGGAATAGTTGAACAAGTAAGGTAGAAGGAGCTAGGTTATGGGGGAAGGAGTGGATGCTTGAATTAGTGATTTGGAGCTTTGAACAGTTTTTTGAATGGTAATAAAAGTTCTGTGGGAAGGTGGTAGTGGGCACCTGAGCTGGGGCAGAGGAGGCGGTCATTGAATGTAAAGAAGCCAGGAAACTGAGAGACTGAGTGTTAGGCCTTAGTACTTGACAGTTTACAAAGTATTGTGCTTTAGCATCGTATCTGAAAACAGGAAGAGCAGAATTATTAGCATCATTTTACAGATGAGAAAGTGGCCCCAGAGAGGTTAATAACTTCCTAACAGCCCCAGTCAGAGTTAGTGATGGAGGTGGACTTGATCCGCACCTCATGTCCTGACTGTCATGCGCTGTCCCCTATAGCTTAGCTGATGTGTTGTCTGAAAGATCTTGGAGTTTTATTTTCTGAGATCAGAAGTTTTGCTGACACCCAAAAATAGTATCCAAAAAACCATATAAATAATAATAAGTTAGGCATAGGTAAAGTGTAGATAGTTGTGTGTAGGAAATACTCCGGAAATATTAAAAGTAGCTATTCCTGGGTAGTTGTGATTGTGATTCTGGGTAACTTTTTCCTTTGTTTTACTTTTCTGTATTTTCCAAATTTCCTATAATGGACATATATAACATGGATTAAAAAAAGTAAAAACTAGATTATATGTGGAAAATTAAAGTACAAATAGATATGCAGTATATAATGCCTTTATTTTGAAAAGTTTGAATATTTTCTTTTTTTTTTAGAAATGCACTTGGTGATGGAAAGAGAGCTATTATTCTGAAGAACAATTGGACAAAGGTAGGTATCTTTCATATTTTACAGTGGACAAATAGTACCATACAACTTTGTGGAAAATCTGTTTACAGGATGTAAATCCGTACCTAAAAATGCTGGATAAAATTATGCAGAGCTCGGGAATGTGGCAGGGGAGTCTTCAGTTCTGTGATGAGAGAGGAGGCGCAGCCCATCAGTAAGGGCTGCATGTGTCTGAGGAGGACAAGCAGCCTCTAGGGATCGTGAGCATCCCTTAGTGGTTGAGGTGTCAGCATGTGCACGTTCTGGATGGATTAGAAACCTGGCTCTTGGAAAGTGAGACTTAAAACCTAGCAGGAACTGTAGGAGACTAGATTTATAGCCTTGAGCTGGGAAAGAATTTCTTAAATAACATATATACACAGGTCAGTGAAGGAAAAAGCTCTGATGAATTTGACTATGTCATACTTAAAAATTTCTGTATGTCTGGACACCATGAGTGAAGTCTTGGTCTGAGAGGAGATAGTTTGTCATATATAGAACATACATAACTGGTAGGATTTATATTCAGAATGTGCAAAGAACGAAAATAAATAAGAAACCCAGTAGAAAATGGGCCAATGAAATAAACATTTCAGAGATGAAGAAACCTGAATGGGCGATAGAAAAAACTATAGTAATAAAAATTGTCAAGAGAAACCAAGAGAATCTAATAGCCTCCAAACAGACCCACATGTACCCCCGCAAGTGAAAAAACAATGTGATATTGTTTGGGTCCTTCAGATCAGTAAATGTTAGACACCAGTAGTCCTGAGTGTTGGTAGTGTGTTTACTAACAGGAACTCTCAGTAAACCAGTGGGAGGTGAACTGGTCACAGCCAACTTGGAGCGCACTATGATGTGCATATGCAGTTGATTCCTAGGGTGTGTGCCCCAGAGGCATTCTTGTGTATGTGCATGTGGTGAGATGTGTAAGGTTGGTCACTGCAGTATTATTTTAATGGCACAGAACTGCAAATACCTAAGTATACATTAATAAAGCAGTGTGGTATTTTCACTTGATCAAAGTTATTACTGTGATCTGTCTGATCAGCCCCCTGTCTTTAATACCCTTTATTTCTCCGACCTCCCTCCTGCTGCTGTCTCCCTTGTCCACTCTGTTGGCCTCCTCACTGTTTCTTACACATGCTAGGTCCACTCCCAGTTTGTACTTGCTTTTCTCTCTGCCTAGAATTAGAATGCCTTTTCCCAGAGCCTGAGCTAGCTCCCTTGTTTCCTTTATTATTCACTGAAAGTTCTCTTCCCCGACTACACAACTGGAATGCCAAACCTGCCCCTTCTTAGACGTTTGCTGTTGTGTTTTTTATGCTGTGTTGTTTTTGTGTGTGCTCCAGTACACTGTGAGCTCCCTGAGGACAGGTTTTTTTGTTTTGTTGGTTCACTTCTGTATCTGGACTGCCTGACAGGCTGCCTGGCACGTAGCAAGCACTCGTAGTAAATATTTGTTGACTTGATAAATGAATTGAATGAGTGGGTTGAAATGAGTTAACTGGCTTGCCAATACTTATAGATTTTAAAAAACAGTGTTTACATATTTGTTTTAAACCAGAGTGACTAGAATCAGAATTTTAGAGCCCGCATATAATGATTCATATGGCTTTGGAGTGTATCAGAGTCTAGGGATTATAAAATTCTTCAGGTGCACTTCTGCATCTAAATATTGGAGTCATTTTTTAAATGTCTTATTTTATAGATGAAGACATTCAGTCCCAGAAAGGTAAAGTGACTTTTGCAAGGTGACATTGAATTTAGAATCCAGCATTGGATATGCTTCTCTTTGAAGGTGATCAGGTTGTTGCCATTTTCATTATAAGTTGCTGTTGTACTTGAAACAATCTTTGCTGATCACTGAACCTGGCATTTGGCAGGTGCTGCGTAAGTTTATTTACAGAATGAATGGGTGATAGAGTTCATAATACTGAGACCTAGACCATGATACTGATATTCCAGAGATAACTTTTGCTATTTAAGTCTATTGTCAGCTTAGAAAAAATATACCAAAACTTGCTTTGTGTGTTTTTTTTTTAAATGGCTTTATTTTATCCCAGTTACTAAATAATAATTCAGCAAGGTATAATATTTTCTGTAGATGTTTGAGTCTACGTTCTTTTGACCTTTTTTGCCACCGTTGGCAAGTCTGCTATTTTTCCTTTGTAAGTAATCTTTTCTTTCCCTGGGTGTTTGAGAGATCTTCTCACTGTCTTTAATGTTTGGCAGTTTCTTTGCAGTGTGTCTGGGAGGGATTTTCTTTAAATTTATCATAATTGGAATAGCTTGGTTTCTAAAATCTGAGGATTCATGTCTGTTAGCATTTCTGGAAAATTTTCACCCTTAACCATTTGAATATTGCCTCCTCCCCAGTTTATTCTTTCAAAGCTTCCATTAGATATAGGCTATGTGTATGTTCTTTCATATGTCTTAAATTCAAAACTTTCTTAATTACTTTGAGGACTTTTGAGGACTTTATGTAGAATGTTTATTCCTGGCTTCGTTTATCAAACGTAAAATATTCACTCTTTTTTTTTTTAAAGACTTTGTTTTTTTAGAGCAGTTTTAGGTTCACAGCAAAATTATGAGAAAGGTCCAGAGATTTCCTGTAAATTCCCTGGCCCCATGCTTGTATAGTCTCCCCCATTATCAGCATCCCCAAGCAGACCTGTACATGTATGAAAACTGATGAACCTCCGTGGACACATCATAGTCACCCAAAGTCCATAGTTTGTCTTAGGGTTCACTCCCTAAGTGTTCCACGTTCTGTGGGTTTGGACAAGTTTATAATGACATATATTCCACCATTACGGTTCATACAGAGTATTTTCACCACCCTGAAATCCTCTGATCTGCCTGTCCATCCTTCCCCTAAACTCCTGGCAACCATTGATCTTTTTACTGTCTCCATAATTTTACCTTTTCCAGAATGTCATATAGTTGGAATCATACAATGTATAGCCTTCTCAGATTGGCTTCTTTCACTTAATAATATGCATTTAAGTTTCCTCCATGTCTTTTCATGGCTTGATAGCTATTTCTTTTTAGCACTGACAAAATATTATTGTATATTGTCTGAATGTACTGTAGTTTGTTTATGCATTCACCTACTGAAGGATATCTTGATTATTTCCAAGGTTTAGCAATTATGAATAAAGCTGCTATAAACATCTATGTGCAGGTTTTTGTGTCAACGTACGTTTTCAGCTCCTTTGGGTAAATACCAAGGAGTGTCGTAGCGGGATCATGTGATAAAAATATGTTTAGTTTTTTAGGAAACCGCCAAACCTTCTTTCAAAGTGGCTACACCATATGCACTTCCACCAGCAGTGAATGAGAGTTCTTGTTGCTCCACATGCTCCCAGCATTTGGCATTGTCAGTGTCCTGAATTTTGGCTGTTCTAATAGATGTGTCGTGATATCTTGCTGTTTTCATTTGCCCTTCCCTGATGATGTATGATGTGGAGCATATTTTCACATGCTTATTTGCCACTGTATATCTTGCTTGATGGGGTGTCTGTTAAGGTTTTTGGCCCATTTTAAAATTGGTTGCTTTCTTATTGTTGAGTTTTAAGAGTTCTTTGTATATTTTGGGTAACAGTCCTTTATCAGATGTATTTTTTACAAATATTTTCTGTTAGACTGGGGCTTGTTTTCTTGACGTTTCTCTCACAGAGCATAAGTTTAACTTTAATCAAGTTCAGCTTATCAGTTATTTCTTTCATGGATCATGCCTTTGGTGTTGTATCTAAAGAGTCATCACCACACCCAAGATTATCTAGGTTTCCTCCTATGTTATCCTCTAGGAGTTTTCGGTCTGTGGTCTATCTTTAGTTAATTTTTATAGAGGGTATTAGATCTGGATTCATTTTTTTTACACGTAGATATCCAGTTGTAGTATCACTTGTTGGAAAGACTGTCTTTGCTCCATTGTATTGCCTTTGCTTGTCAAAGATCAGTTGACTGTGTTTATGTGGGTTCATTCATTTTTTTAAATTGGGATTTTTTTTTGATGATTGCAAAAGTATTTGTGTTGGTGAAAAACACAACCCTTAGTAAGTATTCAAAAAATTTGGTACCTGTATATTGAGGTTGTTTATCATTTTATTTTACCAGAAAGGAATGCTCGTTGAAGGATAGCTTAAACTTCAAAAACAGAAATAGACTGTACAAGGTGCATTCTTTTTTTTTTGGGGGGGTACACCAGGTTCAATCATCTGTTTTTATACACATATCCCCGTATTCCCTCCCTACCTTGACTCCCCCCCCTCGAGTCCCCCCCACCCTCCCCGTCCTCTAAGGCATCTTCCATCCTCGAGTTGGACTCCCTTTGTTATACAACAACTTCCCACTGACTGTTTTACAGTTGGTAGTATATATACATGTCTGTGCTACTCTCTTGCTTCGTCTCAGTTTCCCCTAAGGTGCATTCTTTACTTTTATTATAAGAGTCCTTTTATGAACCTGAGTCTATTGAGTCATGCCTCTAGGATATAAGCCTGTATAGGAAGGTACTCTGTGATTTTTGTGTGAGGGTAGACCATTATTTCTTCCTTCTTTCCAGGTAGAGAAGACTGGTACAAGTTGTCCTAGACATACTTTAATTTTTTTAAGTGATTTATTTTTTATTTTCATTATTTTTTATTGATGTATAGTTGATTTGTAAGTCCTTCACATACTTTTAGGCTTAAGAGAGGGTGAATCATTGTATCCTAAAGAGTGAGAATATTGGCAGTATAGTCAGCAGATATTGTTGACAATTCCGTGTGCATTGTCTTTTGATGTTATACAGGATACAAACCAATAGCCTCACAAATGCCCTCAAGAACCTTTTAATATTGAGGAGTATATTAGGACTCTTTTGTTTAGGAGTGACAAAATCTAACTCAGATTTGGCATAAGTAGAGGGAATTTATTGGCTCATGTAATTGAAAAGTTTAGGGGTCAGCTTCAGGCATGATTGGATTAGATCTATATACATTGTTCTTTCTCTTCGTCAGTGTTATTTCCCTCTTTGTTAGCATCATTTTTAGTCTTTTTTTCTCTCTTTGCTCTTTGTGTTCCATTTTACTTAGGTTCTAGTTCTGTGTCCTCGAGTTCACTGGTCTTTTCTTCTGCTACATCTAATCTGCCTTTATTTCCGTCTAATTTATTTTTTATCTAAATGCTATAGCAGTCATCTCTAGAACTTCAGTTTGAGTATTTCTTATATATTTCATGTCTTTACATAGTATGTTCAATTTTCCCCTTAGCTTCTTGAACATATGAAATATATTTATAACTTTTAATGTCCTTGTCTACTAATTCTATCACCTGTGTCATTTCTGGATTGTTTTCTTTTTTTTTTCCCTGGAGTTTTCAATTGATTTTTCTCTTCATTATAGATCACATTTTCCTTCTTTTTATACCTAGTCATTTTTGATTGGATGCCAGACATGAATTTTACCTTGTTTGGTACTAATATTTTTGTATTTCTGTAAATTGTTTTGGGATGCAGTAAAGTTAGTTGGAAACAGATTCTTTGGAGCATTGTTCTAAACTTTGTTGGGTGATATCATAGTGGTATTTGGTCTAGGACTAATTTTTTTCCCATAACTGAGGCAAAGCTCTTGAGTACGCTACTTAATACTCCATGAATTATGATGTTTTCCACTCTGGTCATTGGGAATGAGAATTATTCCTGGCTCTGTGTCAGTGCTGAATATTGTTCCCTTTTAGTCTTTCGAGTGGTTCTTCCCCTGGCTTGGGTAGTTGCCCCACATGCATGTACTGATTGATACACAGCTGAAGACTCAAGGGGATCCTCTGAAGGTCTTTGGAGCTCTCTGTCCAGTGCTCTTCTCTCTGGTCCTCTCCCCTGTGAATTTTAGCTGCCTTGGCTTCCCTGGGCTCCTGGCTGTGTCTTTACTGAGATTGTGGTCTCTTCCTGGGTTCCTTCTCCCTGTGCTGTAGCTTAGAAGCTCTCCTTCAGTAAGCTGGAGCAATCATAGGGCTTTCTGTGTTTCTTGTCTCTCAGGGATCACTCTCTTTTGTTGTCTGATATCCAGTGTCTTGCAAACCTTCGTTTCATGTATTTTGTTCTTGTTTGTTTTAAGCAAGAGGGTATATCCAGTCCCTGTTACTCCATCTTGACCACAAATGGTAATTAGAGCATAGGCTCTCTTGGCTTCATTTTGAAAAAGTAGGAGCCCCAAACCGATATCCTAATAACTGTTAATTCTAGTAGAAAGAGAACCTCTGTTAGTGTTTATATAGTATAACTGTGGGATGCCTCAGACTAATCCTGGTTGAGCCATGTGCCCACCTTTGGATCAAGTACTGTGACCTGGGAAACGGTGCATTTCGATTGGCGAGTCTTCTGGATCACAGCTATTCTACCCTACCAGCCATTGTTGAGCTTGGCACTAGATGGGGACATTACTGTGTGGAGTAGGGATGTGATGGCACACAAGAGGAAGGGATGCTAGGCAGAGGAACAGTATATGTGATAGAGAATGAGGTAATGTCAGAGAAGAGCAAAATTTTCTATGTAACTGTGTTCAAGAGACTTTTTGAGATGCCTTTAATTTAAGCTTCATTCAGACAACTTCAGCAGATAGATCTGAATAAACTCCTTTCTCAACTGATAGCAGTTACACTGGGTTTTACAGAGTTCAGGGAAAAGGACCCAGTAAAAGATGAGAAAAGTGGGTGGAAAAGAGAAATAAAAAAAGTTTTATACAAATATAGCAGGTAAGGTTTGTAATCTCTCATAATTAACTATGCTGTGATTTTTTTTTTTTTGGCTGTGATTTTTTTTTTAATGCAGCTATTTAAACTTTGAAGTTGACATATGCTTAGTGGATAGAATTTCGGTCTTGTAGCATATCTATGAAATGTCTTTATTTTACACCTTTGGGGGAAAAGCAGAGTTTAACCAAATGCAGTCTGAATTGGAATCATTGATCTGAGCCTAAAGAGCCTGGCTAAGAAATGCTTTGGAACTCACAGGTTGGGTTGGTGCACCAGAGCAGGATTATATATGCGCTGAATCTGCATAAACAGAAATCCTCTGGCTGTTTCTGGCTTCTTTTAGTGAAAGGCTCATCTTAAAAGGATCACTTATTTCTGATTTCACATTTTCTCATAGAATCAGAATGTTGTTTGTAAAATGTGTAGTAAAGAGGAAGGCGCTCTGGGCCTGGAGTCCTAAAATACAAGTTCTTTGATTTGTCTCTAAATACATGTGGCATTTAGGCCAGTTTCTAGCCTCTCTCACTTGTAAATGACTTCTTAAATGGAGATACTGTGCCTAAGACGGGAGTTTGGTTTGGGAGTAGCTAGAAGAGGGGTTGGCTGAGTTAGCCCCAGGTTTGGTAATGTTAGTTTGCTAGATTAAAATGTTCATGCCTGATATAGAAGATTTCCCAAAACGCATAAATGGGGCTAGCCAGGACTATAGTTCTGTAGCAAAAAACAAAGCAACCTGATCATTGGAATTAAGAGTAAAATCAGTGGTTTTTGGATTTTTTTCTTAAAACCAAGAACTGCACTTAGAGATAAAATAATTAAAAGCTGACTAAGAAAGATGGAATTATTGGAATTAACAGACGCTCCCCTTATCTGTGCCCATGCTCTTCAGAGGGGTTGGAAAACTACTGCACAAGCTGATTGTCCCTTCTAGCTCTTAAAACTCTTTTGATTTCAAAAGTGTAGGGAATGTAATGACTTAGAGACCATTACTGCCTAAAAGTATTAAAGAAAAAAATTAAGTTACTCATTTATAATGCATCATTTTTATACTTTATTTGGTACAAAAATAATTATTTCTTTCTTTACTATTAAAATATGTAAAATAGAGGTTGAATTATTTTCTTTGAGGGGGTACAAAAATCTGTTAAGCAAAAACACTGATCTCTAGTCAGTTGTTAAAAGTTACTACGAATACTGTTCATAGCTTTTCATTTAACTCATTTAGGTAGTTTTATTTCCTGAGAGGTATTAACATTTTTATTTATTTTTTATTCATAGGATCCTAATCTAACGTTTTAAATAACTAATCAGTTTTCAAGCAAAATATTTTTTCCTTATCTGTTTTCTTTAACTTAAGCATATTTTTGAGAAAAAATTGAATTTATCTTTTTGGAACAGGGTCATTATCGTTATTGTGCTGCTCTTTCTATGCTGGGGGAATATGACTGGGCCCTGCAAGCAAACATAAAAGCTCAAAAACTGTGTAAAAATGACCCTGAGGGAATCAAGGATCTAATTCAGCAGCATGTAAAGTTACAAAAACAAATAGAAGACCTGCAAGGTATTTCACCTAAGATTCTTTTGGTTACAGTCGAATTCCCTTTCTGAAGGTGGGTTTCTTGGATTAATGGAGGACCATAAATCCTCAGATGATTTGTACTTATTTTATGTTATCTTGGTCAATTCACTTAAGTTTTTCATTTTTATTCATGTAGAATTGTATTAGTATTATATTCCCTAGGTAATAATAAATGATTTGTATTTTTTATTTGAAACAGCAACAAATTATTATTCTTCTGTAGAACAATATGCTTTCTTGAAATTCTGAATGAAGTAAAGCCTTTTGAAATGAAGTTTAAAATTTTTTCCTCCATTATTATAGTTGTTTCCTAAAGAAAAGGCCCTTCAATAGAGTTGTTTGATATTTTTGTACCAAGTTTGTGGTTAACTCTGTAGCATGCTGAATGTATGTATATACATGTGTACATCACAAATTAGTGTGCAGACTAGGAGTTCCAGATTTTCATTTTGCCCTTGTTTTCTCTCCCAAGTCATTCCCCAGTGCCTGAAATGACTTTATTCTATGCTTTCCAGCGTATAGATCTTTCCTGTTCTTTCTTTGGGTAGTTAGTGTGTTATGAAGCTGAGCTGAACAGTCCTATTTCACTAGCAAATATTGTCATCCAAGAGAACATAATTATAAGATTGTGAGCTCCTTGAAGACAGGTACCATCTCTGATTGAGATTTATATATTGCTGCGTGTACTCAATGATCACATGTAATGAGATATCAAATAAGGTTTGTGTAACATTTTGTTGATGTCATTCTAAAACTAAAAACAGCCAGAAGTGTAAAATTGTTTAGGTTTATTTTTCAGTTCCCTAAATTTGATACTCTTACTGTCAGCTTAATAGAAATGTGAAAACCTTTTAAAGTATGTGTTGCCAGTCCACTGATTACTATGTTGTGTGTGTGATTCATTTTTATAGGTCGAACACCAACTAGGAATCCAATTAAAGCCTTCTATGAAAGCAGGTGAGTTAATATCAGATCAGTAGCTGTTGCTTGGAATGATTTTGCTCTGTGAGTTTAAGAGTGGCTGTTTGATGTTTTAGTAGATAATAGTAACCACAGTAAAGTTGAGGATCAAAGGATGAGAGGAGGTTTTTAAAGTGCTTGTGAGATCAGGCGACCTGTGATTTGCCTGATTTGTTTTGCTTACTGTTTTGCTGAACTCTTTGCATATGAAAATATTGGAGATCTGTAGCCTAAGCCTATGGGAGGAGAGGGTGAAGTGTTACTGTGCTTGAATGGCACCAGTTTTGGCCATGAGGCTCCTGGCAGCAGATAGCAGGGGTACCTTTTACCTCTCAACTCTGTCCTGGAAACATCTGCCTCCAGCCTCCTGATATCTTTTCAAAGGCTAAGACACTTCTGTTAGAAATAGGCAGCAGATAGACTTAGGTATGTACGTAAGAAAACAAATAGCAACCAGGATTCTATATTTTTTCACTTGGCAGTTAAAATAGATTATGCCTTTCCCACATGCTTAAATGCCTAAGATGTTGAAGTTGTTACATTTGTAACAGGGAGACTTACTTATTTTAGTATTAGAAAGCAGAATACATTTCTTGGACTCTTGTTAATCTGTTTTGAGTTTTTAATACCAAATTTAGAGTAATATTTATGTTTAAAACCCAGTCTCAGAGGTAGAGATTCTTTTTGAAACAATATTACCTTGCTTTCAAGGCAAAAAGGCTATACTTGCTGAAACCTCTTAGTCTGAAGGATAACTTTTTAGAAATACTAATCAATAGAAATAAAGTGATTATTTCTTTTATTGCCACTCAGGGCCTACATACCTAGTTTATCAGCACCTGCATTTAGTACTTCACTTAACTTTGTGGAGACTGAAAAAAGTTCCAGAAACACTAATCACGAAATGGCAAACGGTGGTAATCAGAATCCAAAGGTAAGCTCAGTTAAAAACTAAAATTAAAATTATTTCAAGTATAGACAGTCCTAGGCTTTTACAATAATATTTTTGTGATAATGGAAACTAATAGACGCCTCTAAGCCTATAGCCTGGCTCTGTGTTCAGTGTCCCAGATGACTTGTGTCTGAGTTTTCCTTTGAACTGTAGTGTACTCAAAGCTTAGCAGGTATCACCAAGTTCACATTTACATTTCTCTCCAGGGTTTGAGGGGAAAAAAGGGAATCGGTGTTTTCAGGTTAGATGGGTAGTATGCATTGAAGGGAACTTTCCCAACCCACCATAAAGTCCTTTTGTTGCTAATAATGAAAGTCTCAAAGAGGCTGTATTCCCTAAGGGAGAGGAGAATAAGGAAAGATGTGATAGTATTGTTTCAGTATTTATTATTCAGTACTTATTTTGTTTATTCATTTGGTAAAGCTGAGTGTTTTAGGCGCTTGGATAAATTCTGGTCTACTCCATGTTATTATCTATCTGTTGAATTGTTCATGGCTGTATTTTTTTGAAAGCCTCACTAATTTTATTTTCATGGTAGGTGGTAGATGAAGCTTTGAAGGTAGATGATTGTGACTGTCATCCTGAATTTCTACCACCGTCAAGTGAGTTTTTTTCCCTTATGTAAATTGTTGCTAAGTTAGTGTAGTGTTGCTTAAACTTCTGTGCCCTAAAATTCACATGAGCCTCATTTATATTTGCTGTTGTTCTCCTTGTATTGTTCTCCAGTGCTTCTATGTCAAGAAAACATTGAATGTTTATTTGAAATCAGTGCTCGGTCTTTTCATATTATTTAATAAATTTAATTTTGGAAATCCACATAAAGAATGGAAAGGAAAGATGGTGCTCTTCCTGGTCTGCTAACTAATTTACACTGGGCCAGTGTTTCCCAACTTTTATTTCATTATCTACCACCTGCTCCCAGAGCCTTTTTAGACACTTTTTTCCCCTAATTACCCCTCTCCTCATGAAACTTTAATACCACAGATACTGTTTGTCTGTTTATGTACTGTATGTACATGTGTGCATTATATATAAAAACAGACTTTTTTCATCTTCCAGTAACCAGTTATGACTTTCTTGGGGGTGATGTCACCCCTGTTGAGAATGGATGCTTTAGTCTAATACTAGTTTATTTAAATTGTATGTGCTTTAGTGTGTATGTTTATTTATGCATCTGGAAAATACACAGACACACACAGCCAGACCTCATCTACTTGGCATTTTTGGGAAATGAAGGGTTCCAGAGAAGTGGATACCCATGCCTCGTTATTTCTCAGTCTCCCTTTATACCCCCAGCTTTTGAGGGAAATTGTTCTAAAGTGGGTTATATTCTTCTCTGCCTTTTAAAAACAGAGTTTGAGAGAATTCAGATTTTCTTGATGATTCAAGGTTGTTGCTACACACAGGCTGCTTATCTCAAGCTTTCTTGTGCTCCTTTCAGAGTTATTGTGGTGAGATTGTTGACCTTCTAGTTAGTGATCCCGTTGCCCTCTTTTCCTTTCTCTTATTTTTTAGTTCGTTTGTTTATTTTTTCAGTGTTTTTACTGCTGGCAGCCATTTCTGTCTTTTACTTCCTGCGGCTCTGTCTTCTCTTAGGCTCCAGTGCTGCATATCCAACCACCTGTTAGCACTTTAGCACCGTTACAGAGGGGGAAATGCAGGTGTTTGTCTTACCCGATGTGGCTTTATAGCACTTGAAACATTTTTGAGGAAAGTTTTTCTGAGAACAGCTTAATTTACTGATTTTTCTTAGACCATTATTATCAGACGGCACATTTAAACAATTTAAATACCATCCATACTTCCGCATCTGTTCAGTCGAAGAAATTGAGGTCCCGGGTTAGATTAAATAGTTTTGCCCTAGGTCACACAGTAGAAATCAAACTAGAGCTTCTTTCTTTCTAGACAACTCTCTTTGTTTTCTGAGGCCACTAGAGCTCAGGCTTTCACCCCCTCCCTAGTACATAGGCTCTGACTTGCCTCTGCCATCTCTGCCAAAGCTTCCATCAGAGACACCCCATCCCTTCTCTGATCTCTTCTAACACAGCTTTGCACGTGTGACTCCCTGCCCCGGAGTGTACAGTGGCTCTCTACTCCTTTCGATGGGATAGAGGCTGAGCTCACAGAGCTGGAGGAGGGGCGGGGTCAGAAGCACTGGGCTTGTAAACACTCACACCAACCTGCTTGGCTTGCAGCCCCTTTCAGCCTATCCTTACCCAACTCACCCAGTCACACAGGTGTACTTAGTGTTTCTTAAAATAAACGTCATTTGGCCTATTCTGTGCAGATCCTACTTGTTCCTTAAAACTAAATACAAACGCTGCATCCCCACTAATGTATTTCCCAGCCACACCAGCTTAAGTGATTTTTTCCTTCTAGGAGTTACAAGAGCAGTTACTATGGAGTTAATAACTTCAGTAGCAACATATCTTCTTCGTAATGCGGATTGTTATTTAATTACTGTCTTTTATTCCCATCTGATTGTACAGTAGCTGAGAACAGGGACTATAGCCTATATCTTGTCTGTGTCTACTGTAGGACTAAATGGGTAATCATTACAATTTATCTTTATAATAATTTTATAGCATATGTAGAGAAACATCAGTAGCTTCTTTTTTTGGCTTACTTGTTTATAGTTAGACTCACAGTATTGCTTCCTTTGCTTTCTTACTCCAATTTACACTTAAAAAAATTGTTTTACTTTCAAGCTTGTAGATTTTTATGTACAGATTTCAGGAACAAATACTTTTGTATTTGCAGGTCAGCCTCCGAAATATAAAGGAAAACAAAAATCCCGAAACAATGAATTGGAGAAGTTCAGGTATGTTTTTCTACCTAAGGTTTTTTTGTTTTATTTCCATAATGTCCTCCTGTCAAGAAAAAAAGAAAAAAGAAAAATAAATCTCTTTCAAGTTGTAGGTACCTTTACGCATGTGTACTATGATAAGTACTAAAATCCCTTTCAAATATCAAGGCATGTCTTTAGGAGAGGATCGTTTTTGCTGAAGGATTATTAATCCTGGATGTTAATACCGATTTCTGAAAGTCATAAAATATGAAATATATCAGTATTAATTTTTTAAAATTCCAAAATACATTCTCATAAGAGGAAAAAATACTCAGATAAGTATGAGGTGAAAATTTAGTCTCCTTCTCTGTCCCCTTTATTTCACCTCTCCCTCAATTCCTTCTCCTGACCATCTGGGAACTTCCTCTGCATACACTGGCATAGGTACGTGTATATTCAGAGGCCCTTTTGAGTAATTATCCCATTAGAGGAAAGGATTTACTAATGAACTGACCACTTGTAAAATTAGTTCTACCAGCTCGCCCCTGCCCCCCAAATTAACAGTAGGAACTCTTGCCACTAGTCTTTATAGTAATCCCCTATTACCTACAAAGATATAAATTGATTGCAAAGTGAAATTGTAAATCTTACAACAGATACAGAAAGTCATGAAATCAATGAAAGTGAAGCTGGCGAAACTGCAAAGCCATTTTTGCCTCATTCCCACTAGTTTTCAGTTTTCTCTTCATTTCTTAAGGCTGAGTCCTTGATAGGTGCTTCAAGGAGAATGATTTGAATATCAAAGCACTAAGAGAAATTAGTAAAGCGCCATTTTAAAAAGTGACCATTTTTTGATGGTGTTACAAAAGTTAAATACAGAGCAAGGCCAAATGCCCTATGTTATTCTATTATTTGTTAGAGAAGTCCTGTGTCTTTCTCCTCACCCCCCTTCTCTCTGCACAGAAAGAAACCAAAATGCAATTCGTGCTCGCTCATTCTTGGAATGCATAGTTATAATTGTAACCTGTTAAAGATAAATTTATTTTCCTGATATTTTCTTTCTGTTTTCAAACCTGATATTTTGTTTCTGTTTTCAAACGGAATGCTCTTTCTTGATTATGTCTACTTCATGAGGTTGTTTAACAATTAAATGGGATAACCTCATAAAACACTCTGAGCCCTGGAACATAGTAAACGCTCAGTGCACTTGAGCTGTCATTGTTAGTAGTACCATTTTCATTGCTGTTAGGACCCTCCTGGCCTACAGCTTACTTTTATCTCTTTCAAAATGCCTCGCCTACCTTCCCGTTTCAGCCCATGGAGATCTACATCCTTCATTTTCATGGCTGCAGGAATGAGAAGTTTCTAGAGTGGAATTGCTGTCAGCAGGGATGTGTAGTTTTAACTTTGATAGATATTGCCAGATTTTCCTCTCACAAAAGAATCAGTGTTCACATCCCTACTAAGCTGTGAGAGGGTGTGGTATAATAAAAATATTTATATATTCTGTCTATGTCCCCAGTTTCTGGCACAGAGCTCCTAGGACCCTGGGAGTTTCCTGAGTGATGAGAGAGACTTTCATTATTTATTTATTTATTTCTTAATTATGAGTCCCTTCCTCCCTACTTGAGTTTATACTAATAGAGTGACTCAAGGCTGGGCCCTTACCTTCAGGATTGAGGCTGGTCACCAGAAAGACAGAGTTTGTGATTGGTTGGAACTTTCAGCCCTACCCCCTGATCTTTGGAGAGGGGAAGGGAGAGAAATTGAGATTAGTCACCAGTGTCCAGTAATTAAATCATTCATGCCTATGTAATGATATGTCAATAAGAGCCTCTAAACATAGGGGCTCAGGGAGCTTCTGGGTTGGTGAATATATCGAAATGCTGGGGAGCTGGTGCACTCTCAGACAGCATGAAAGCTCTGACTCACATCCCCCTAGCCGCCCGCCATTCCATGCATCTTTTCCAGTGAGCTGTTCCTAATTTACATGCGTTATAATAAGCTGGTAAGGGTAAGTAGAGTGCTTTCCTGGGTTCTGTGAGCTGTCCTAGGGAATTGTTGAACCCACAGGGTAGTCACGGGAACCTGTATTTGTAGTCGGCAGGGCAGAAGTGTGGGTAGCCTGGGTACCCCATTGTGGCTGAAGTTAGGGCAGTCTTGTGGGACTGAACCTTTAACCTGTGGGGCCTGAGTTTTTAACTCCAGGGTTGGTGTCAGAATTGAATTGTTGGACACTCAGTTGGTGTTGGAGAATTGGTGTGGAAAATGACAGGTATCTGGTGTCAAAACCCCACACATTTTGTGTCAGAAGTTGTGTCAGAAAATAGCACCTGGAGTACCTGAATCTTCCTTACCCTCACCAGCACCAGGGTCAGGCTTTCTGAAATGGTTATTATTAGGTGTTCACGTGAGATGGCTTGTCTTTGCAGTGTTTATTGGGCACATTGCTTGTGTCATGACTTTGTTGTTATTGATGACTGTAGATTTGTAGTAACTTTAGGTGATTGGTGTAAATCCACCAATTTCTCTCCTTTTGTTTTTTTAAAGCTGCTCTTTCATAATATCTGTATAATCAATTCATTTGGTCCCCTTTGTCTCTGATTTTATAGGGATTTTTATTGGATTTAGAAATTAATTTGGAGAGAATTAGCATTTTGGTAATATTTCTATCTAGGAACTTGTGACTCTCCATTTTTTCAGTGTGTAAAATGACTTTCAATAAACAGTTTTTTTTTTTTTTAAGATAAGCAGGATTGTTTTATTTTAAAATAATTCAAAACAGTGCTTTTCTCTTTTAGTTCTGGCTCACAAGGGAGTTTACCAGTAGATTTGAAAAACATCTTGGAGAAACAGTTTTCTAAATCTTCCAGAGCTGCACACCAGGTAAAGGCAAAGGCTTTTTCAATGGAAAAGAAGGTCTTTGAACATAACATTTTTCATGTGAATTAAGTCTAATCATGTACATCTTTAAGGTTTTTTAAAAATAATTTTAGTTATGGGCATATAATTTAATAGATGATGGCTGAGAAACCAAACTGTTACTAATTTGTATTTTAACTTGGTAATTGTGTGAACCAGAGATTTAACTAATGGTTAATACTGAAAACAGAATTGTTTCCCAGAGATTGAAGAGGAAGAAGCAGGTCTTCCCAAGCGTGTAAAGTTTTGGGAATCTTTGCTTCCCAAAGTTTTAACTTTTAAGCCACATATTTCAAGAAGGTTTAAATCAGTTTGAAAGGTTTAAACACCTGTGGTTTTATCACACTTACTATAAAACCATTAAAGAGCAAACTTTTTATTCTTTGAATGGTATTTCAGATAACTTTGTATATAAAATTCTGTGGTATTTGGTAAGTAATGAAAAATGTACATTAAGGGAGAAGAGATGAATAGGCAGAGCAGAGAGGATTTTTAGGGCTGTGAAAATCCTGTGTATGATAGTATAAATGATAGATACAGTCATTATACATTTGTCTGACCCTGTGGAGTGTGCAGCACCGAGAGTGAACTGTACGGTTCATAGGCAAACTCTGCCTTTGGGTGATGATGTGTCAGTGTAGGTTAATCCTTCGTTAAAAAAATATTTATATGTATATACCATTCTGATGAATGATGTTGATAGTGGGGGAAGTTATGCATGTAAGGGAGCAAGGAGGTATATGGAAATCTCTGTACCTCCCTCTCAATTTTGTTGTAAACCTAAAACTGCTCTAAAAGAAAATGTCTTAAAAAATGCAAGGGATACAGCTTTGATATTACTTTGAAGGAAAATTATCATGCTTAAATGTATGTATTAAAAGAATAAAGACTTTTAAAGTAATGATGCATTCATCCCAAGAGCAAGAAAAAAAGCCCGAAGAAAGTGGGAGGAAATAAAGTAGAAAATAATGAAGATGGAACAACAGGTAAAGAAGTATCCACAAAGTTAAAAGCTGATTCTTTGACAATATAAATAAAATTTACACATCAGTATGGAAACTGATTAAGAAAGAAAGAAAAGAAGACATGATAAAACAACTTCAGGAATGAAAAAGGGAGAAGAATCAAGATGGTGGAGTAGGAGGACATGCTCTCACTTCCTCTTGCAAGGGCACCGGAATTACAAGTAACTGCTGAACAGTCATCGACAGAGAGACACTGGAACTCACCAAAAAAAACACCCCACATCCAGAGACAAAGGAGAAGCCACAATGAGACGGTAGGAGGGGCACAATCGCATTAAAATCAAAACCCATAAATGCTGGGTGGGTGACTCACAAACTGGAGAACAGTTATACTGCAGAAGTCCACCCACTAAAGTAAGGGTTCTGAGCCCCACATCAGGCTTCTCAACCTGGGGGTCCAGCAACAGGAGGAGGAATCTCCAGGGAATCAGACTTTGAAAGCCAGTGGGATTCAGTTGCAGGACCTCCACAGGACTGGGGGAAACAGAGACTCCACTCTTGGAGGGCACACAAAAAAGTGTGCTCACCAGGACCTGGGGGAAGGAGCACTGACCCCATAGGAGACTGAACCAGGCCTACCTTCTGGTGTTTGAGGGTTGCCTGCAGAGGTGGGGGGCAGCTGTGGCTCACCGAGGAGACAGGGGCACTGGCAGCAGGGATTCTGAGAAGTGCTCATTGGCGTGAGCCCTTCCAGAGTCCACCATTAGCCCCACCAAAGAGCCTATAAGCTCCAGTGCTGAGTCACCTCAGGCCAAACGACCACCAGGGTGGGAACACAGCCCTGCCCATTGGCAGACAAGCAGATTAAAGTGTCACTGAGCTCTACCCACCAAATCAAATTAAAGTTTTACTGAGCTCTGCTCACCCAGCCCAACCTACCGTCAGTCCCTCCCATCAGGAAGCACATACAAGCCTCCTAGACAGCTTCCTCCACAAGAGGGCAGACAGCAGAATCAGACAGTATCAGCAGTAATTCATTTTGTGGAACTGAAAATCACAGCCACAGAAAGAGAGAAAATGAAAAGGCAAAAGACTTTGTACCCGATGAAGGGACAAGATAAAACCCCAGAAAAACAACTAAATGAAGAGGAGATAGGCACTCTTCCGGAAAAAGAATTCAGAATAATGATGGTGAAGATGATCCGGGACTTTGAAAAAAGACTGGATGCAAAGATCGAAAAGTTGCAAGAAAAGTTTACCAAAGACCTAGAAGAATTGAACAAACAGAGATATGCAACACAATAACTGAAATGAAAACTACACTAGAAGGAACCAATAGCAGATTAACTGAGGCAGAAGGGTGAATAAGTGAGCTGGAAGACAGGATGGTGATAATCACTGATGTGGAAAAGAATAAAGAAAAAAGAATGAAAAGAACTGAAGACAGCCTAAGAGACCTCTGGGACAACATTAAACACACCAACATTCACATTATAGGGGTCCCAGAAGGAGAAGAGAGAGAGAAAGGACCCGAGAAAATACTGGAAGAGATGGTAGTTGAAAACTTCCCTAACATGGGAAAGGAAATAGCTACCCAAGTCCAGGAAGCACAGAGAGTCCCAAGCAGGATAAACCCAAAGAGAAACACGCCAAGACATATAGTAGTCAAACTGACAAAAATTAAAGACAGAGAAGTTATTAAAAGCAACAAGGGAGAAACGACAAATAACATACAAGGGAACTCCCATCAGGTTAACAGCTGCTTTCTCAGCAGAAACTCTGCAAGCCAGGAGGGAGTGGTGCAATATATTTAAAGTGACCTACAACCAAGAATACTCTACCCAGCATGGATCTCATTCAGATTCAATGGAGACATCAAAAGCTTTACAGACAAGCAACAGCTGAGAGAACTCAGCACCACCAAACCAGCCCTACAGTAAATGCTAAAGGAGCTTCTCTAAGTGGGAAACATAAGAGAAGAAAAGGACCTACAGAAACAAAAACAGAACAATTAAGAAAATGGTAATAGGAACATACATCTCGATAATTACCTTGAATGTAAATGGACTAAATGCACCAACCAAAAGACACAGGCTGGCTGAATGGATACAAAAACAAGACCCATATATATGCTGTCTACAAGAGACCCATTTCAGACCTAGGGACACATGCAGACGGAAAGTGAGGGGATGGAAAAAGATATTCCATGCAAATGGAAATCAAAAGAAAGCTGGCGTAGCAATAGTCATATCAGATAAAATAGACTTTAAGATAAAAAATGTTACAAGAGACAAGAAAGGGGATTCCATAAAGATCAAGGGATCCATCCGAGAAGAGGAGATAACAGTTATAAATATATGTGCACCCAATATAGAAGCACCTCAATACATAAGGCAAATGCTAACAACTATGAAAGAGGAAATCAACAGTAACACAATCATAGTAGGGGACTTTAACACCCCACTTACACCAATGGACGGATCATCCACACAAAATTAATAAGGAAACACAAGCTTTAAATGACACAGTAAATCAGCCTGATTTAATAGATATCTATAGGACATTACATCCAAAAACAGCAGATTACACATTCTTCTCAATGGTGAAAAACTGCAAGCATTCCCTCTAAGATGAGGAACAAGACAAGGATGTCCACTCTCACCACTACTATTCAACATAGTTTTGGAAGTCCTTGCCACAGCAATCAGAGAAGAAATAAAAGGAACCCAAATTGGAAAAGAAGTAAAACTGTCACTGTTTGCAGATGACATGATACTATACATAGAAAATCCTAAAGATGCCACCAGAAAACTACTCGAGCTAATCGGTGAATTCGGTTAAGTTGCAGGATACAAAATTAACACACAGAAATCTCTTGCATTTCTATACACTAACAATAAAAGATCAGAAAGAGAAATTAAGGAAACAATCCCATTCACCATTGCAACAAAAAGAATCAAATACCTAGGAATAAACCTAACCAAGGAGGTAAAAGACCTGTACTCAGAGAACTATAAGACACTAATGAAAGATATCAAAGACGACACAAACAGATGGAGGGACATACCATGTTCTTGGACCGGAACAATCAACGTTGTGAAAATGACTGTACTACCCAAAGCAATTTACAGATTCAATGCAATCCCGATCAAATTACCAATGGCATTTTTCACAGAACTAGGACAAGAAATTTTATGATTTGTATGCCAAAGCAATCTTGAGAAGGAAAGACGGAGTTGGTGGAATCAGGCTTCCTGACTTCAGGCTATACTACAAGGCTACAGTGATCAAGACAGTATGGTAGTGGCACAAAAACAGAAATATAAATCAGTGGAACAGGATAGACAGCCCAGAGATAAACTATGGTCAACTAGTCTATGACAAAGGAGGCAAGGATATACAGTGGAGAAAAGGCAGCCTCTTCAATAAGTGGTGCTGGCAAAACTGGACAGCTACATGTAAAAGAATGAAATTAGAACACTTCCTAACACCATACACAAAAATGAACTCAAAATAGATTAAAGATCTAAATGTAAGGCCAGACACTATAAAACTCCTAGAGGAAAAGAGAGGAAGAACATTCCCTAGAGTAATGGAAATAAAAACAAAAATAAATAAGTGGGACCTTCTGCACAGCAAAGGAAACTACAAGCAAGACGAAAAGACAGTCCTCAGAATGGGAGAAAATATTTGCAAACAAATCAACAGACAAAGGATTAATCTCCAAAATATATAAACAGTTCATCCAGCTCCATATCAAACAAACAACCCAATCAAAAAATGGGCAGAAGACCTAACTAGGCATTTCTCCAAAGAAGACATACAGATGGCCAAGAGGCACATGAAAAGCTGCTCAACATCACTAATTATTAGAGAAATGCAAATCAAAACTACAATGAGTTATCACCTCACACCAGTTAGAATGGGCATCATCAGAAAATCGACAAACAGTAAATGCTGGAGAGGGTGTAGAGAAAAGGGAATGCTCTTGCACTGCTGGTGGGAATATAAATTGATACAGCCACTATAGAGAACAGTATGGAGGTTCCTTGCAAAACTAAAAATAGAGTTACCGTTTGACCCAGCAATCCCACTGCTGGACATATACCCAGAGAACACCATAATTCAAAAAGACACATGCACTCCAATGTTCATTGCAGCACTATTTACAATAGCCAGGACATGGAAGCAACCTAAATGTCCATCAACAGATGAATGGGTAAAGAAGATGTGGTACATATACAATGGAATATTACTCAGTTGTAAAAAGCAATGAAACTGGGACATTTCTGGAGACATGGATGGACCTAGAGACTGTCATGCAGAGTGAAGTGAGTCAGAAAGAGAAAAACAAATATCATATATTAACACATACATGCAGACTATAGAAAAATGTTACAAATCAACTGGTTTGCAAGGCAGAAATAGAGACACAGATGTAGAGAACAAACATATGGACACCAAATGGGGAAAGTGGGGAGGGTTGGGGGGGGAATGAATTGGGAGACTGGGATACCAGATTGTACTCTGTAAATATATGCAGTTTATTGTAAAAAAAAAAAAAAAGAATGAAAAAGGTTGCATTACTAGACTCTTTAATATGACAAATACTATATCAGAATAGTATTATGAACAACATTATATTAGGAAATTTGAAAATGTGTATAGCTGAAATGGACAAATTCCTAAAAAATCCAGCTTATAAAACCTGACTCAAGAAATAGAAACAACAGAGTCCAGAGTTTATAGAATCCTGGCTAATCACTAGTGCAGTCACTAAATACCTATAGACCATGTATTATCAGTGAAAGGTTGTTTCTTTTGGTTAAATGTGATTCGTATGAGTCTGCTTTTGATAATTCAGTGCTTTATGTAAACACAGTTGTATTTCATCTAAAATAAAATATTGGAGTTAAATTTCACCCCCCAGAATGTATGTTAAAGTGGAACACAGCCCTCATTTCAGTATGTGGGTCATTTTAAAATTCCGATAACTCTGTTAGGTATATATGACAGATATCTTATTAAGGACTGTTGGAATGAAGCATGTTTGAAGCATTTTTAATCAGTTTCCTGATCAGTTTCAACAGCTTTGTAATTAGTTGCACAAAAGCATTTTTAGTATTTCTTACAGTTGGAGATTTTAAAATTGTCATTTTATATTGACTTTACTGATTCTTAAAACCGTGAAGGACTTAAATAGTAGAGACAGCCTGTAAGGACAAAAGAGTATTTAAATAAAAACAGTAGTTATTTTGAGCCTTCATTTGTTCATTTAACATACTTTTCTGTAGGCCTTGCATATGCAGAAGACTGACAGTGCCGTTCAGCCTGCTCTCATGGGGCTTTCAGGGCAGTCCGTTTGTTTGTGCTGTATTGACAGAAGTAATTTCCAATGGAAACATGAGGCAAATGGATCTGTTTTCTGGAATGACAGAGATTAGAATGGAATCAGTTTATTCAAGGCTAGTAAACACTAGTTTTTTGTGCGTCTAGCACATCTACTATAACTGTTAAAATTCATATCTTAACATAAATATGGCCATCATTGAGCTTTTTAAATACTGTACAGCAAATACCAAGCTTATGGTGAGAGCTGCTCTTTTCCATGTGTATTCTGGGGGAAAGTTCTCCTAAACTGTGATTCATTGGAGGAAAGGCAGTAGGCAGCTTTTATTTGGGTGCGATCAGACTGCTGTTCCCTCTGCTGTGTGCCGTGGGGTCTCCTTTTGGATCCTTATCATTAGGAACAGTGAGGAATGTCACATGCATGTTTGCGTTTTCTGCCCCCTTGAACAGCGTACACTTGTATGGCAAGATGTGGGGAGATCTAGGCTCAGCCTGTAGGCTTCCCTCTCCTGTCTTTATGGAATTCTGTGGCCTATAGCTATTGTCATGTAACTAAACTCTGAATTCAAATTGTTACGTATGTGCTCATGTGTGTTCAAATTATAAAGTTTTTTTCTCACTTTATTTCAGGGTACATTATAGCAAATTTTTTTCCTTATTCTCTTCTCTTTGCATTTAACCTGGTAATGTCTCTCCTGATAATTTTATCTAGTTACATTCCAGTACATGTTAGGCAGGAGCAGAGCTGCGGATTGAAATACCCATTTCTTGGTGAGAATTAAGGTCTGTTCCAGGGCATGAGGGAAGTTGTTAACATCTGGTAGTGGCTGGTAAATTGATTGATTGTTCTTATTTGTCTAGTTTTTATAGTCTCAGCCAAGCAATTTACTTATTTAAATGATGGCTGATGTTCTCCATTTGAGCTGTTAAAACTTCCAAATACTGTCTGTTTAGTCTGGAAAAGTGATCACGGCTTAGCACCATGCAGTGTAAAGGGAACCACCCTTTCTTGTCATGGATAGCGCTAGAAGTGTTGGAATTAAGATAGTGAAGCACTACCTTATAATTTCCATTTTTGTGGTGCTGTGCTGAGAATGGAAGTATAATGCATAAAGGGTAGCTTTGGGTATTTACATATTTTATGATCAGTTATAAAAGTATAACTGCCCAGTGATAAACTTTGCCATCTTAAGTTTTAGACTGTGTATGTGTAGCTCTGGATTACTGAAACAGAATTTCTTTTTTGCAGGATTTTGCTAATATAATGAAAATGCTGAGAAGCTTAATCCAGGATGGCTACACGGCTTTGTTGGAGCAGCGCTGCCGCAGTGCTGCGCAGGCCTTCACAGAGTTGCTCAACGGTTTAGATCCTCAAAAAATAAAGGTAAAAGTGCCTCCTGGTAACTTGTGTAACAGTGCTCATGCATTTCAGGTGAATGTAGAAGAGAACCAACACTTTGACTTCATCATGTTAATGTACCTTAGACGGTGCTGAGATCGGGTGAATCTACTCCAGGTTGTGAGAATCAGAGGATGCTCTGATTCAGCCTTTATGGTTGCACTCGGTATACAGCCCAGTTAGACTCTCTCCCTGGGCTATAGTTGGTGTTCCTTAGAACTCTTGGCTTTTTCTCTTATTAGAGCACTAAATCAAGGATTTGGACTCACTTTAGTCACATCTTTTCATTTACAAAGAAAGTATTAGCTAGGTAAATAGTTTATGCAGGGTTGTAAGAGAGCAAATAACTTAGTCTGTTACTCTTTCTATTTATATGCAAAAGAATATGACATCAATTACTCTGTTTTGAACAATGCCTTCAAGGAACTCTGAGACAGTGATTCTGTGTTTTAAATACTTAATAGCAAAGTAACTGCATATCTTTGCGAAATATATTTTCTAATTCTGTTTGGTCTTTAATCCCACAGTTATTAGTAAGATTTTTTTATGCTTCTTCTACCGTTGTGGCTAACAGGTTGGTATGATGTAAATTGAGCATAATTATGTTCAGATGTTTAACTGGAGCATTTGTATTGACAGCAATTGAACCTGGCCATGATTAACTACGTCTTAGTAGTCTACGGACTTGCCATTTCACTCCTTGGAATAGGACAGCCTGAGGTAAGATTGGTAACAGAGACAATAAACAATTAAAATATGCCATTAATTTTAGAAGATATGTTAAAATAGTTTCTCCATTTTGGCCTATTTCCTTCTGGGTACTTTTTTTTTCCCTTCCAGTTTTATTGAGATATAATTGACACACAGCACTGTATAAGTTTAATGTGTACAGCATAGTGATTTGACTTACGTATGTCATTAAATGATTATCACAATAAGTCTAGTGAGCACTGTCCATGTACTTTCTTGATAACTTTTTCTGAAATACCTAAATTTAATTTAGTTTTTGATTTTTTTTTTGGAAAGAAAATTTAGTTTGTGTTTCCATTAGAAAAAAGTTATGCCAGACCACCAGTGAGCATCTACGTTTTGTTTGTATAAAAAGTAAAGGATCTGATGGGTCATGATAGATTTTGGAAACATGTTGAGGGAAGATGGCAAGTTGGAGAATGTTGTAAACATTGTGATACCACTTATGTGCAATTTGGAAAACCTAAAGAAAATGTTATGTATTGTTTATGGCTATCTGTGCATCTTGTAAAAGTTAAAAAAACATGGACTAGCCGTACATCAAATTTAAGATAATGGTTGCACTTAGTGATAGAAGAAAGGAATGGGACTTGGGGAGGTTGAAAAAGAAGATTTCAACTTTGTGTTATACTGTTTTATTTTTTAAATCGTAGTAAAGATGATAATGTTAATAGCTCTTAGTTCTGGATAGTAAGTACCTGGATGTTTTATTTTCTAGCGTTCAGTCTTCCCATGACCACATGCGATCTGTGTATGGGTGTGAGCCACATGGTTTCCATTACGCATGGTTCTTCAGTGCTCTCCTTGAAAGCTTACTTAGCTGCACTGCTCAGCCTCATACTTTGCTTTCCACAGTTTTGAGTTTTTGATAAAGGTTGAAATGGCTGTAGAATTACCTCAGGAATAATATATCTTTTTTACCAACTTGGGTTCCAGGCTTCCTAGGCTAGATGGGGCTTAAGCCTAATTGCTATCTAATAAGGATCAGGTCGTCTTGTGGTCCACAGAGCCTGAGGTTCCTTTTCCTTGTGACCTCTCCTTGTTCTTGATGTGACAGTTGAATGTCTTCCGTTAGGGACTCTCATTCTATTTTCTAGTGGATTGTTGGAGACAGGAATATATGATCTCAATCCTTCTATTCTTGGCAGAGTAATAATAAACATCTTACTGTGTTTTGCCTTACTGGAATTGAAGAAATAGTTTATTACATTTTTTATTTATTTTGATTTACTTATGATTAAAAAAAAATAGATATGATAGAACTTAGACAATTTAAAGAATTTCATCATTCAGAGTATCCCCAGAAGGAAGTTGGTGTATTTATTCCAGAACAGCCCTTGCGTAAACATTTTTGAAATGCTTGCTTTGGAACTGGCCTCAAATCTTCTTAACTCCATTTTGTAGTGACATTTCCTTTTTCACCCACAATGGAGTGGCCAGTATTGCTCTGAGCTGTGTCTTTTGGGTTTTTCCCAAAACAATATTCATTCAAAGCCCAGAGGCTTCCTCTGTTGAGAATATTCGAAAGAATGTACTCTAAGCTCTGTGAAGTTTTTACTAAAGAGCTGTATTTAAGACAGAGCATTGGCCTGTCTTATGTCATGAAACATTGTGGCAACATCATTGGAATTCCTGTGATCCCAAGGGATCAGCACTTACTAGGGTATATTATAATGTGTTTGCATCTAAATCAATCTTTTTACCCTGAGTTCACACCTTTTAGTGTTAGCCAGCACACACTGGGCCGTCTGTGTGTTAGTTAAATGCTCATTGGTTGGTTGTCTGAGTTCAGTGCCAACTTTTCATTCTGGAGCTAAATCATTTTGGTTATGTCTCTGAGTATATGTTCAAAATTGATGTAATTGCTAAGAAAGTGAAATGCAGAATGTGTAATTTTGCCATAGAAATTTTTGGGTATACAGTTGTTTTTAATATTATACAAAAGGAATCAACCTTCAGGTAAAATCTATTCTAGCATTTCTCTTTTTGTGTAAGTGATCACTATTCTCATTGCTACTGAAGGAATTATCTGAAGCAGAAAACCAGTTTAAGAGGATGATTGAACACTACCCCAATGAGGGACTTGATTGCTTGGCCTACTGTGGAATTGGAAAAGTGTATCTGAAAAAAAACAGGTTCGTAGAAACCACACTACGTTATGCTCTAGGCTGGTAAAATCATTTGAAGTCTGATGTGATGATGACCCTCTTTTCTGGAGTTGCTTTGGTATCTTCTCTGTGGCACACTATGATAATTGTGTTTACTTTGAGTACTGGCATTTCAATATTAATTATTAAAGTAACGCCAATCAAGTCAGTTCCCAGTGCTTTCTAATTTTGAATCTAATAAGAAAGTCAATAATAGAGTGATTTGACACAAAGGATTTTATCTTTTATCTTTTAGTGTATATCATTTATAAATGGTGACTGAATTGATGTAAATTAATGCTTTACAAGTGTGATTATATGATTTTTTGGTTAAATACCTATTTCCCCCAAAAAACTTGTATGAGGATAGTTTTAATATGAAGTATATGTGTATTCAAGTACGTCATGTGTTAGAAACAAAATCCCTTCTCTGAACCTATAGATGACATACATCCAATATAGTAGTAGGTATGTGATATTACTTTCATAAAGAAATAATTGTTCATTGATTGAATATCATTCATAACTTTTAATTATCCTTAAATTTTCATCTGTTTAGATGAAGTTTTATCAGATCATTGGTACCCTTGGGAACCCAATCTTAGAGGGTGCCTAGAACCTTCTTTAAACATCTTTAAAGATTAAAGAAAGTTCTTTTACTTCCTGAAGATACCGTCTGACCAGCTGAACTCTATTATAAAGAATCAGGGGTAGTGAGGATTTAGCAATCACCTCTATGGTAATAACAAATGAAATTAATTTCCAAGTTTAGTGTAAGTGGTTTAGGACCTACCTGTTTAATGCAGTGGCCACCTGCAAATATTCACAAGATCTGGAAAAATAACATAAGTGTGTAACATCATGAAGGTTGTGGTAAGTGAAGAAGTGTTTGCCATTTTGAAAGTCATTTAAATTTTTTAAAATTTGTTTTATTGAAGTATTTTCAGTGATTTACAGTGTTGTGGAAAGGCATTTAAATTTTAATTTCAGAATAATACAGTTCGGGTTTCCATGTCCAGTAAGCTGGTTTTTTGCTGTTGTAATGTGTGGTTTCTGGTTTAAAGTCCTGCTGTTTATAACTGTCTTCTGGTGGATGTGGTCTAGCTTTTCTGCAGGTGAAATTTTCTGTACCCAAAGGCAAAAATGACTTCTTCAGTTGGTAAATCATTTCAAGATTAGAGAAAGCAGGGAACCTTCTTTATTCTCTAGTCTGAAAAGAAGAATAAAGACTGGGATAACCTTGTAATCCAGTAATCTAGTATTCTTTTGTTGAATGGACTGTGGGAATCTATTGACATTATTTTTTAAACCATGAATCGGGACTGAAACATTTCATATTTATAGTTAAAACAGTTTACATACACATGTGTTCTGTTAAAATAATTCACTGCTTTATAGTTGAAGATGTCCAGAATAACACAAACTCTTCAAAAATTTTTCCACAAAGTGATTTTACTGTAGATGTTCTAAGTGAATCAAGTTAAAAAAAATTTCCCTATTTATGATAAAGTGAAGCTTTGCTGTTGCTCTATAAGAATCTAATTAGATTAGTAAATCAGATTAAAATGGAACAACCTAATTCATTTTTCTGTTTTAATTGTTGAAAACTTTAAAAAATAAATTACAACTTTAAAAGGACTAATGTGCATCTGCCATAATAAAGCCAGTGTTCAGGTAGATTAGTGTTTAATTTATATTACTTTTGTAGCAAACAGTGATAATAATGTCTTGGTTTTTTGAAGAAAATCTGGGTTACATTGAATATTTCTGTGCATTGATTTGTCAAGTGTACTCTTACCTAGTAAGCTTGAAATCTCTGTGCCTTGTTGTGGGGAATGAAAATTCATGTCACATCTTTAATACCTTCTTCATGATTATGACTTTAGATTTCTAGAAGCTCTTAATCATTTCGAGAAAGCAAGAACCTTGATCTGTCGTCTTCCTGGAGTGTTAACTTGGCCCACAAGTAATGTGGTTATTGAAGAGACTCAGCCAGGGAAGATAAAGGTAACCATTTATTGCTCTAGTGAGCTTCTTACTAACCATAAAAGCTCATCTGTGCTCCTGCGCTCTGACTTGGGTATCAGAAGACAGAGAGGTAGGAGCACTCTGTCCTCAGCTCCTCCATATGCATTTCCGCTTTAAAGACTGGTGAGAATCATCTGCATTTATTGAGTGTTGCCTGTGTGCCAATCACACACCTTCCATTTATCACTACCTCTAACCCTTACAGCAGCCCTGTGTGATAAGCATGGTTATTCCCATTTGACAGATGAGGGGAAGTTACATTTCGAGAGGTTAAGTGATGAGCTCAAGGTTAAACAGCTAGGAGATGGTGCAGCCGGGACTTGAATCCAGGCATCCTGACCAGAGCGTGTGCTGTTAAGCAGTGTCACGTACTGGTTGTACTTAGAGAAAGGAATAGCATCTTTTTTTCATCATGGTTATTAAGATGGTACTTGAAGATACTGAAAATATAAATTTAGTCTCATATAGAAGCACAGGATGCTTTGCCAGTTCTAGGAAGACTAAATTATGTGAATTGACTTGGATGGGCCTTTACTTGTGAACCCTGGCACTTACTCAGAATGTGCTTTTGGGTGAAGCTTTTAAAAGCACAGGAATCAACTCTTACAACTCAGTAATAAAAAGACACTAATTAAAAGTAGCCAAAATAATCTGAATAGGCATATCTGCCAACAGGTTGTATAAATAGACAATAAGCATGTAAAATGTGTTCAACAATTAGCCATAGAGAAATGCAAGTTAAAGCAAGATAGTACTTCTCACTCACTTGGGTGTCTGTAATCAAGAAGGCAGACAGTAATAAGTGTTGGCAAGGATGTGGAGAACTCAGAACCCCTGTATATTGCTGTAAAATGATGGAGCTGCTTTGGAAAACAGTCTGGTAGTTCCTCCTGGCTTAAAGATAGAGTTACCCTATGACCCAGCAGTTTCACTCCTAGGTATATACAGAGACAGGAAAACATAAGTTCTCACAAAAACTTGTACATGAATGTTCGTAGCAGCATTATTTATAATAGTCCAAAAGAGGAAACGGCTCAAAGTGTCCATCAGTTGATGAATGGTTAAATAAAATGTGGTATATCCATATAATTGGATATCGTGTCCATATAAAGGAATGAAGTACTGATGATGTGATACAACATAGTGAATCTTGGAAACAGCGTGCTAAGTGAAAGAAACCAGACTCGAAAGGCCACATACTGTATGATTCTGTTTATCTGAAATCTCCAGAGTAGGAAAATCTACATGTGAAGACAGATAGTAGATTAGTGGTTGTCAGGGTCCAGGGGATTGAGGAACGATGGGGAGAGATTGCTGATGAGTATGGGCTTTCTTATTGGGTGGTGAAATGTTCTAGTATAGGTTATCGTGATGGTTATACAGTTCTGAATATACTAAAAAGCAACTGAACTATACACTTTAAATGTGTGAATTGTATGGTATATGAATTATATCTCAACAAAGCTGTTATAAAAAATAAAACTAAACATAGGGATTATTGGATTTTCCACTCTTTGTAGTGGATTGGAATGGAGGCACAGAAAGTATTGATAACAAAAGCTAGCACTGGAAGTGTGCCATGAGTCTTGGGTGCTTCAGTGGCAGTGGTGCAGTTCTCCAGGAGATGAATAAGCACAAGTGGTAGGGATTCAGTTCCAGGAGGTAGATGAATGGCAGTTGTGGGATCATAGGTGAAATGACGTTGGGAAGGGGGAGAACAGTAGTAAAGTCCTAAGGGTTATTCTGCCTCATTTGACTCACTGTGAATGCTTAAAGGAGATTTCTAAGAGGTGTGTATTGTAAAATGAGGTTTGATGATTGTAGAACAGGGTAAGATTTTGATTCAGAGTCTCTGTATCAGCCTCTTTCTAGAAGGAAAAACTTTAAAAGTTGTATGTACTTCTTGGCTAAAAGGCATTTGGTCCTTTCTGTGGTGAAAATATTTTGATGGCAAGAGATTACTGAAATCACAAACATTTATTGTTGCGTTAGTGTTGTAGTGGTATCATTCTTGCTTATTTTTGTTTCAGATGCTGTTAGAGAAATTTATTGAAGAATGCAGGTTCCCTCCAGTGCCAGATGCCATTTGTTGCTATCAGAAGTGCCGTGGATATTCCAAAATCCAGATATATATAACTGATCCAGACTTTAAGGTACGTAGTGTGTAGGACATTAACTTGTTGAATTGTGCCTTAAAAAGGATTCAGAACAAATTCTGTAATTGGAGACACCCGAGTTCTCTGACTTGTCAGCAGTTTTACATCCTCCTATCTGCCTCATCCCATGGACTTAAGTCCGCATCATCTCCAGAGCCACTGAAATAAACACTGAGGGCAGGGATGGTGACCTGAGAAGGCAGGTTAGCTAATTCCATTTTCCCTTTCTAGCCTATTCTTAGGAGCGCAGGGAACAAAGTGAAGTTATTACCCCTGATTTGTTGCAATTCCAATTTCTTGAAAAATTTGCGTCCAAGAATCTGAAGGCCATTCTGATCACTGAATTAACTCCTAGAGACCTGTCTGAGACAAAGTCTGGCAATTAATTGAGTGAATAAGACACTGGGCCTTAGCTTATTCAAGAAGATAGAAACTGCCCACTGTCCCTGGTTAGTAGATCAGATGAAAGAAAGTTTATAAAATATTTGATATTGTAAAGGATAACCCAACTGTAAATTGTGGAAATGAATACGTCAGTCAAGCTTGATACTGGCAGCACTAGGCAGTCTGGGGTATGGAAGTATTATACTCCCCCAGGAGGAAGTGTGACATCTAGTTATGTCTGCCAGGTGAATGCAGACAGCTATCTTAATGTGTGTTGTGAGTGTAACAGAGAGTGTGTGTAGACATCTATAAAATGTGAATTAAAAATTGTTTTAAACCCTAGGGTTTTATAAGAATCAGCTGTTGCCAGTACTGTAAAATAGAATTTCACATGAACTGTTGGAAGAAGTTAAAAACAACAACCTTTAATGATAAAATTGACAAGGTAAGGCTAAGAAGATTGTCTAGGTTTTTCATTATGCTCACTGTATGTTGATTTTTCTTTTCCTTATGATGAGAACTCTTAGGATTTACTCTGTCGTTTATTTATTTATTATTTTAATTTGTTTTGGCTGTGTTGGGTCTTCATTGCTGCGTGTGGGCTTTCTCTTGTGACGAGCAGGGGCTACTCTTCATTGTGGTGTGTGGATTTCTCATTGCAGTATCTTCTCTTGCTGCGGGGCACAGGCTCTAGGTGCGTGGGCTCAGTAGTTGTGGCTCATGGGCTCTAGAGCGCAGGCTCAGTAGTTGTGGCTCATGGGCTTAGTTGCTCCGGCATGTGGGATCTTCCCAGACCAGGGCTTGAACCTGTGTCCCCTGCATTGGCAGACAGATTCTTAGCCACTGCGCCACGAGGGAAGCCCCAGCTGCTATCCTTATTGAGGAAAAAAAATTTAAGCTGGTTGTGCTAGGTGAATGTTAGCAATCGGAATTATTCTAGTAGAAATAAATTCTCACACTATACACACTTGCACGTGGTTATCTAGAGGTATAATGGTGTCACTAAATAACTTTTGCCATTGAGTCACTTCTGCTGTCTTTTTCTTACCCTAATTGAGCTTCTCTAGATATACCCACGCCCTTTGTGGTCTTAACCATTCCCACGGGTTGAAGTACCCTCTGTAAAGTAGCTTTCACTAGGATATATTGAAGTGACTCAAATATCTTATGACTTACAGTAAGCTTGTTTCTTGCTTATGTTACTTGTCCTGAAGTTTTGCAGTTGTTGTCCAGGGTTGGGCTCTGGTCTCTGGTCTTTGTTTCTGAATTGAGGCTGGGGAGTGACTGGGACATGTTCTTGTGGCTGAGGGAAAAGAGCAGTGGCCAGTCCATTCAGTGTTTCTTAAAGCTTTTGCATGGACACAGTGTACATCGTGTCAACTCATTTTACATGACCAAAGCAAGTCACTTGGTCACCCCTACAGCTGGAGGCTCTGGAAGTCAGATGGCAATGAGCAGGGACCCTGAAGGAGGTTTTAGATCGTATTTGACTGTTCCTAATAGTTAAAATAGTATATGTGTATAGATTTATGCTGAGATGTGGCCCCGTCCCCCCCTTTTTTTTAATCAAATAGGATTTTCTACAAGGAATTTGTCTTACTCCTGACTGTGAAGGAATCATTTCAAAGATTATCATCTTCAGCAGCGGTGGTCAGGTTAAATGTGAAGTAAGTATTGAATAAAGGGGAAATCTCCTTAAATTAATAAACAAAATGCCTATACCTTTCAAAATGTGATTTAAATTTGTGGAAGTTGTACTACTCTGATCTTGTATCTTTCAGGAAGGAAACAGGTACTTAATATAAGAAATTATACAATAATAGGATGTGAGAATGCTTCTTTGCAGTGAAGGATTCTCATATTCTTTTATCTCCTAAAAAGAAAAGGAGGCTTTTTACATTTTAGTTTTACTGTTTTTACTCTTTTTGATAACCTTGTTTTTTTTAATTCCCAGTAAACTTTTGGGTGTTGGCAAGGTGGGGGATCTTAGGGAGGGAGAAGAGTGTCTTGAGGGATTACCTTTAGCCTCACTATGTGGGAGTTGCAGGAGTGGGTTGTTGTAATGACATCTGTAGTTTATTTGATGTAATGCTTACTCTTAACTTTTTTTTTTTAACTTTCTTAAAGTGTGTCTACTCTCCTGTTCCTCTTTTCAGTAAATTGTTTTGCTAAAGTTTTCTGGGCTTTTGTTTGGGTCATACATCGTCACTGTTCTCTATCAAATTGAACGTTGACTGTGTGCTTCTGAAATGTTTTTCACTTGTGGTTTTGTGCTTTATGTCATGGGAGCATGAGATAAATTTTGGATGTTTCTGTTTTATTTAAAGTTTGAACACAAGGTCATTAAAGAAAAGATTCCTCCAAGACCTATTCTGAAACAGAAATGTTCTAGGTAAGATTTTTTAATAATCGATAGGTTAGTAATGTCTATTAGAATATAATTCTGTTAAATGCAGGTTTCCAAATTATGCTGTTTTTAAAACTGGCTCTGCACACATATTCAAATAAGTGGTTTTGAGTGAATTTTGTAGATATTTATAACTTTTAAGACAGCTAGCCTAGAATGGTTAAATGCTAAAAACTTGAATAAGAAGCATTATTTAGTAGTTGAATTTATAAGTAAAATTATGACATTTGAACTATGAAATGACATGTTCAATAGATTTGGCATTTGGATAAAAATTATATACTTGTTCTCAGTTGTTTAAGCTTTAAACTTTAATTTCAAAAACATCTTTCCTTTTACTCTCTTCAGCAAACATTTCTCACCCTGAAATATGAATGAACTGTCAAAAGTATTCCTTCTCTGTATCTTCTTGTTCAGATCAGATAATTCGAATCCTTTTTTCTTTTCTTTTTGGTCATGCTTGTTTTCCATTTTAAGAAGTGATCTTTTTCATCATTGGTGACCAAGCAAAAGCAAAAGAAAGGATGAACAGAATTATTTGTTGAAGAGAATTTGTTGTAACCATATTGACCAAATTCTGGTGTTGTGGGCCATTATTGGGTTGTGAAAATATTTTACTGTGGAAAAGAGTATTTACATGTATTACCTTGCAGAGTAATTTTTACTATTCCTGTTTATCCTAAGCAGTAATTTATATACATGGAAATAACATCTGTATGATCTATACATGCCATCCTTAATTAGAAGTCACTCAGTTGTTGAGGTTCTTGTTTTTGTGAAACAAGTACACTTCTTTTGACTGAATTGACCACGTCTCAAAATTTTTTAATATTGAACAGAAGATATATGCCAAGTTCTAATTAAAAAAGGAAACTTCTAACTTATTGTTTGGAGAATGGTTTCTACAATAGGCAAAGGAAAACAGTTGAATTTATAACCAAGGTGAATTATCACTAATTGTAAATATTTTTCAGCCTAGAGAAGTTAAGGCTGAAAGAAGACAAAAAATTGAAGCGAAAGATCCAGAAAAAGGAAGCAAAAAAATTAGCACAAGAAAGATTGGAAGAGGACCTAAGGGAAAGTAATCCACCTAAAACTGAGGAGCAGAAAGGTATGCTGGGAGTCCAAGGCATGATTAAGAATAATATATTCTTGCTCAAAATTCATCTTGTTGGGCCTTATGCTAATTGTTACTGAATTGAAATTTAGTTTTCCGTTGGCATTTTGATTTTATCACCATCTTCTGATTACCCTGAGATGGGAAGGGGGGTTAGTGTGAGGAACATTGAATTTATTTATTTATTTATTTTAAGAACTTTTATTGAGATACAGTTAACAGACAATAAACTGTATATATTTACAGTGTACAGTTTGGTATCCCAGTCTCCCAATTCATTCCCCCCCCAACCCTCCCCACTTTCCCCATTTGGTGTCCATATGTTTGTTCTCTACATCTGTGTCTCTATTTCTGCCTTGCAAACTGATTGATTTGTAACATTTTTCTATAGTCCGCATGTATGTGTTAATATATGGTATTTGTTTTTCTCTTTCTGACTCACTTCACTCTGCATGACAGTCTCTAGGTCCATCCATGTCTCCAGAAATGTCCCAGTTTCATTGCTTTTTACAACTGAGTAATATTCCATTGTATATGTACCACATCTTCTTTACCCATTCATCTGTTGATGGACATTTAGGTTGCTTCCATGTCCTGGCTATTGTAAATAGTGCTGCAATGAACATTGGAGTGCATGTGTCTTTTTGAATTATGGTGTTCTCTGGGTATATGTCCAGCAGTGGGATTGCTGGGTCAAACGGTAACTCTATTTTTAGTTTTGCAAGGAACCTCCATACTGTTCTCTATAGTGGCTGTATCAATTTATATTCCCACCAGCAGTGCAAGAGCATTCCCTTTTCTCTACACCCTCTCCAGCATTTACTGTTTGTCGATTTTCTGATGATGCCCATTCTAACCGGTGTGAGGTGATAACTCATTGTAGTTTTGATTTGCATTTCTCTAATAATTAGTGATGTTGAGCAGCTTTTCATGTGCCTCTTGGCCATCTGTATGTCTTCTTTGGAGAAATGCCTAGTTAGGTCTTCTGCCCATTTTTTGATTGGGTTGTTTGTTTGATATGGAGCTGGATGAACTGTTTATATATTTTGGAGATTAATCCTTTGTCTGTTGATTTGTTTGCAAATATTTTCTCCCATTCTGAGGACTGTCTTTTCGTCTTGCTTGTAGTTTCCTTTGCTGTGCAGAAGGTCCCACTTATTTATTTTTGTTTTTATTTCCATTACTCTAGGGAGTGTTCTTCCTCTCTTTTCCTCTAGGAGTTTTATAGTGTCTGGCCTTACATTTTAGATCTTTAATCTATTTTGAGTTCATTTTTGTGTATGGTGTTAGGAAGTGTTCTAATTTCGTTCTTTTACATGTAGCTGTCCAGTTTTGCCAGCACCACTTATTGAAGAGGCTGCCTTTTCTCCACTGTATATCCTTGCCTCCTTTGTCATAGATTAGTTGACCATAGTTTATCTCTGGGCTGTCTATCCTGTTCCACTGATTTATATTTCTGTTTTTGTGCCACTACCATACTGTCTTGATCACTGTAGCCTTGTAGTATAGCCTGAAGTCAGGAAGCCTGATTCCACCAACTCCGTCTTTCCTTCTCAAGATTGCTTTGGCATACAAATCATAAAATTTCTTGTCCTAGTTCTGTGAAAAATGCCATTGGTAATTTGATCGGGATTGCATTGAATCTGTAAATTGCTTTGGGTAGTACAGTCATTTTCACAACGTTGATTGTTCCGGTCCAAGAACATGGTATGTCCCTCCATCTGTTTGTGTCGTCTTTGATATCTTTCATTAGTGTCTTATAGTTCTCTGAGTACAGGTCTTTTACCTCCTTGGTTAGGTTTATTCCTAGGTATTTGATTCTTTTTGTTGCAATGGTGAATGGGATTGTTTCCTTAATTTCTCTTTCTGATCTTTTATTGTTAGTGTATAGAAATGCAAGAGATTTCTGTGTGTTAATTTTGTATCCTGCAACTTAACCGAATTCACCGATTAGCTCGAGTAGTTTTCTGGTGGCATCTTTAGGATTTTCTATGTATAGTATCATGTCATCTGCAAACAGTGACAGTTTTACTTCTTCTTTTCCAATTTGGGTTCCTTTTATTTCTTCTCTGATTGCTGTGGCAAGGACTTCCAAAACTATGTTGAATAGTAGTGGCGAGAGTGGACATCCTTGTCTTGTTCCTCATCTTAGAGGGATTTTATCACCATCTTCTGATTACCCTGAGATGGGGAGAGGGTTGGTGTAAGGAACATTGAATTTAGAAGCAATATACGAGGATTGAAAATGCTACCCTGCCACTAACTCAGGGCAGATTCTGTGTCAGTTTCCTTATCTCTGAAGTGAAAGTGGAAATAATGTCTGATATTCCTATTGTATGTTTGACAGTGCTTTGTAAACCTTGCTACACAGATTTAAGTTCTGAAACATTGAATTGTAAATTAGCCACTGATTATCTGAAATATGTTGGGTTCACATAAAGAAGCAGTTCATACAAGGTGCCAGAGAGATTGCTTAGTCCAGCCTTCTGTTTTACGCTCATCTTCTCAGCATTCCTTAATCAACATGGGAGCGGTCTCAGTAATTTACTATTTCTGTGGACATATTTACTTTCAGGTTTTCGGGCAGGGGCGGGTTAGTTGTGGTTTTTTTGTTTGTTTTAATTGTGGTATAGTTTCAGGTGTATGACATAATGACTTGATATTTGTATATATTTCAAAATGATTATCACAATAAGTGCAGTAAACATCCATCACCATATATAGTTACAGAATTTTTCTTTGCATGATGAGAACTTTCAAGATCTATATGCAAATACATAAAACAGCATTATTAACCATAGTCACAATACTGTACATTATATCCCCAGGACTACTTTTAGTTTTGAGTTAAAGTAAGATATTCTCATTTTCTACTATGACAGCTATTCCCAAAATGAGAAATTTCCTCTTGTTGTCTTTATTTTTCATCTAGTATTTCATTAATGTTTCACAAATTAATCAGAATTATCTTTTCTACCTAAAAATTTTTTAGTGAACATTATTTACTTATTTTATATATATGTGTGTGTGTGTGTATATATATATATATATATATGTTTGTATTTAATTTATTGTATTAAAAGAGGCTAAATGGCCATTTTTGGGGGGAAATGCCTGGGTGGGAAGCTGAACTTCTGAGGTGTATTAGATCTTGGTATCAGTGACTCCACAAGTCTATGAATTAGGATTCAACAATAAGATGAATAACAGAACAGTAACTACCAAATATTAATTGTATTTATACCTGAAGAAATGATCCCTTTGACTCCAGAAAAAAATTCTTTGCCTTCATGCCTGAAACATGTTTATTGAATATAAAGCTTGGGTAATTGATAAGGCTCAGTTAGGATTTTTAGATGTTACATGAGTGGTACAAGTGAAGGTAATAAGGTACTTGATATTCTCGATTTAATGTGAATTTTCTTGTCTTTTAAAGATGTTAAATATTTTATTCATATTCCTAATTTTAAATTTCTTGGGTTATTTAAAACAATGTAACGAATACATCTGTGATGTTTTATATTGCTATGTAATGTTATGTTAGTTTTTTCTGAGTTTATATTTTTGCAAATTGGTCTTCTTTCTGCTTTTTACTGACCACTGTTATTTCTCCTTAGAAACTGTAGACACTGTTCAGAGTTGCCAGTTCCTTGATGACAGAATTCTGCAGTGCATAAAGCAGTATGCTGACAAGATTAAGTCCGGGATACTGAATACCTCCACGCTTCTCAAAGAGTTGCTTTCTTGGAAGGTTTTAACCACAGAAGACTACACAACCTGCTTTTCTAGCAGAAATTTTCTGAATGAAGCAGTGGACTATGTCATTCGTCATTTGATTCAAGAAAAGAATAGAGTAAAGACAAGGGTGTTTCTGCATGTTTTGAGTGAGCTTCAGGAAGTGGAGCCAAAACTAGCCACCTGGATCCAGAAACTTAATAGCTTTGGTACGTCTCTTAATTCTAGAGATGCAGTTTCATAAGAAGGATAAGCATAGGCCTCTGAATCCTTTTTCATTTTCCTGTCATCATTTATGATTTTTTAAAATGTAGAATTGCAAATTTGTATTGTTAAAAATACTATTTCCCCCACTCAAAAATTTTAGGTTACTTTATGGATGGGTTACAGTATGCTTTTTTGTCTTATGTTATGGAAAACTATTTTTCAGTGGGTGAACCCTGCGAGTACTGTGTACAACCATGGGTAAATAGCACCCCCTGGAGTCGGCTACTGGGGAGTGCCCTCTGGGATTGTGCAGATCAGTAGTCAGATTCCTTAGTGAAGAATTTAGAGGGAAGAATAGGTGGAACTAAATGCTTAGTTCACCTGAGGCAAATCTGTATCTAAGGATTAAGAGCGAAACACCCTAAGGTTGACCTTCGGTGTTGTGAATTACAGGGTCATAAGACTCTGGTACTCTGCCCTGATTTTCCTAATTTGGTTGAGGAAGAACCCCCAAGCAGGCTCTTTGACCAAAGCCATGCAGGGACTGCAGCAGGCAGCTGCAGAGAGAGTTGTTGACTAAACTAGATAGTCATCTCTTCAGGTACCAGGGCCTTGTTTGTCCTGGTGACGAGGATGGCTGCTGCCTATTGCAGTAGATGAGTCAGTTGGCAGCTGTTGGATAAAGGGCCAGTGGAAACCACAGCAGGGCAGGCCCTTGCAGTAGCGGTCCATAGAGAGAGCCTGAGTGGCCTGCCGTGGACACATGGAACTGATAGAATTCCAGGGTTTCAGAGAACATACTGATACGTGTCTGTCAAGTAGAGACAAAAGTAAGATGGCAGCGGACTTGGTGTGGTTGGCAACTAAATGTTGCTGCTTTCAGCATATGTCTCCATGGGTTTCTGGCCCCAGAAAATTTTGCGTAAGTGACGATTGCCACTGGTGTCTACTAACAGTCAGACGTGTAAATTATAAAGTTATTTTTTACTTTAACCTGCTGTATTTAACAAAGAGCTTAGTTTAAATGTGGCGGGGCGGGGAGGGGGCGAGGTGGTTAATGTTTCAGTACTAGGTATGATCTGCTCCCTTCCCCTCAGTGAGTACATCCCTTGATGTCAGCCGTAAATGGAGATGTGAAGGTGTGATTTATTCATTGGTGATTCCCTTAAACCTTGTACTGTATGAGTATTTATGTGGCCCCTGATTCTAGTGTTTAAATACACTAATTTTTCATGTACCATGACCTCTGCAAAGCGAACTATTTCATCTGCAAGAAACAGCCGTCTAGGGTAATTTTTACGTGGCAATCTCCACTTCCTTTGCGGACTGAGAACCTGTGGTCCGTCCTGTGTTAGAGGCATGTGGGGAGAGAGAACAGAGCCCGTCCTTGCTTCTTGGCGGCGGTGTTAGTAAGTAGCAGGGCTTCCCTCTCAGTAGTGGCCTGTAGACTGCAGCCACGCCTTTTTCTGAGTTGGAGAAGGGGGAATAGAAGTGGGAGTAGTGACCACCTTGAGTCTCGTGAGGATGGTCAGGAGCCATGGTATCTGGGGGGATAAGGTGTAGTTCTTGGAGGTGTTGGGTGAAGAGTTTACCCATTTTCTGTTTTAAAGGCATTTGGGAAGTTCTGTATATTATTAATGCTCTGTTATTATGACATGTGTGGCAAAGCATTGTAAAATCTTTCCACTTGTACTAATTGGAATGAAACTCATTATGAAGTAGTGAAAAAGTTATTGTCATATTTTTAAACAAATTTACTGCCTCTAAAAAATGCCTTTTAAAGGCATTTATTTTGCTTTATCTCCTAAATCTAACAAAAATAACTATGGTAATGGAAACCTTCGGCCCAGCTTGTTCAACTAATAGATAAGAATTATTATAATTAGCATATTAATATGAAATGGTGTTTCTAAAATGCATAGTAACTTGAACAGGTTTGTTCTCAGTTATGTAAATATTTTCACTGAAAATGTAAGCAAACTAGTAGAACTGCTTTCAAAGGTGAAACAGTGTGATTTTACAGCAAATAATTTTTCCCTTCTGACTTGGATTTTGTTTTTATTATAGGCTTAGATGCCACAGGACCTTTTTTTTCTCGTTATGGGGCCGCTCTTAAGGAGCTTGATTTTAGCATCATGACTTTTCTCTGGAATGAGAAGTACAGTCATAAACTAGGCTCTATAGAAGGAAAGCAGCTTGATTATTTCTATGAGCCAGCATCATTGAAGGAAGCACGATGTTTAATATGGCTGCTGGAAGAACACAGAGACAAGTTCCCATCACTGCATAATGCTTTGGACGAATTCTTTGATATAATGGGTATGTGGACTGAGTTTCAGTTTGTAGCTAATCTTAGAAAAAAATCTCCAAAGGACCTAGCTTACTTAAAATAATGAAAATTATTATGGTGCAACTAACTTATTTGGGGAAGTTAGTATTAAGAATAGTGATTTTTTTCTCTTACTGTCATAAAACCCTTTTACTCTGTGGAGCTAAGTGTTGTAGGGATACTCAGATGGGTATATTACACAGACTATACACCGTCCTATTCTCATTGTAGATATTTTGACAGTGTCATGGCAAAGATTGTATATTAAAGGGATGGAATTTCTTAGGAAATGGTTTGATTTGTAGCATTTAAGAAAACAGTGGCCTGCAGAAGTAGGCGATGTTTTTAGAATCTAGAACAGATAGAATATGTGTTGTAATGGGAAGAGCCTAGAACTGGGAGTCAGGAAAAGTAGGCTGTGGCCCAGCTACTTTCCTAACTTAATTCATTAGAAACTTTCTTTTACTACTGCTTCAAGGCCCTGTGCTAGGTGTTAACAAGAAATTCAGAAATGCTTATGCTAGTCCCTGCCCTCAAGGACCTTATTTTCTAGAAAAGGGAATAAAATGAATATACAAATAACTATAATATGGGAGTAAGAGAGGACCAGAAAAAATGCTGAGGGGTTCTCCTTGAGGAAGGGAAAAGCTTTGGTGCAGGGGTAGAGTCCAAGTCCAGCTTTGAACATGGAGGTGGAATTTGACAGGTTGATGTCCAGAATTAGAGACAGGGCGGAGGTGGCTTGAGGGGGTTGCTTGGCTAATGGCATAGAGTCCAGTTTGGCAGAATAGGATAACTAGTAATTAATGCTTTAGGTTCTCTCTCTCTCTCTTTTTTTTTTTTTTGATTTTTTTTTTCTGCTTCCTCCCTCCCTCCATTCCTTCTTTGTTGCTGTGCCAAGTTTTCTCCTGTTGCAGTGACCAGGGGCTACTCTTCGTTGCGGTGCACAGGCTTCTCGTGGTGGCTTCGCTTGTTGTGGAGCATGGGCTCTAGGTGTGAGGGCTTCAGTATTTGGGGCACGTGGGCTTAGTAGTTGTGGCTCATGGGCTCTAGGCTCAGTAGTTGTGGCGCATGGGCTTGCTCTGTGGCATGGGGGATCTTCCTTGGCCCAGGGATCGAATCCGAGTCCCTGCATTTGGCAGGCAGATTCTTAACCACTGTGCCACCAGGGAAGTCTCTGGCTTCTCTTGAATATTAGTTTCTTCATCATTAAGATGAGGATTTGGACTCTTTCCTGGCTAGAACCATGGAGGGTGCAGAAGAGAATAAAAAGAAGGTTCCTGCTGTGCCAGAAACCCTTAAGAAAAATCAAAAGAATTTTGCAGAGCTTAAGATCAAGTGCCTGAGAAAGAAGTTTGTCCAAAAGATGCTTTGAAAGGCAAGGAGGAAGCTTATCTGTGAAAAAGCTAAGCACTATCACAAAGAATACAGGCAGATCTACAGAACTGAAATCCGAATGGCTAGGATGGCAAGAAAAGCTGGCAACTTCTATGTACCTGCTGAACCCAGATTGGCTTTTGTCATCAGGATCAGAGGTATCAGTGGTGTGAGTCCAAAGGTTCGAAAGGTGCTGCAGCTTCTTCGCCTCTGTCAGATCTTCAGTGGCACCTTTGTGAAGCTCAACAAGGCTTCAGTTAACATGCTGAGAATCGTGGAACCATACATTGCATGGGGGTACCCAAACCTGAAGTCAGTAACTGAATTAATCTACAAGCGTGGTTATGGCAAAACCAACAAGAAGCGAATCGCCCTGACAGATAACGTGTTGATTGCTCGGTCTCTTGGCAAATGTGGTATCGTCTGCATGGAGGATCTTATTCATGAGATCTGTACTGTTGGAAAATGTTTCAAAGAAGCAAACAACTTCCTGTGGCCCTTCAAATTGTCTTCTCCACAAGGGGGAATGAAGAAAAAGACCACTCATTTTGTAGAAGGTGGAGATGCTGGCAACAGGGAAGACCAGATCAACAGGCTTATTAGAAGAATGAACTAAGGTGTCTACCATGATTATTTTTGTAATCTGGTCAGTTAATAAACAGTGACTGCTTTCAAATTAGAAAAAAAAAAAAAGATGAGGATTTGGAGCCAGTGATCTGTATGATTCTGTTTTGCTCAAATTTTAATATTCTTAGATTCTGAATTAAATTTCTTATCTTTGGTACTACATGTATCTCTTAGGATAATGCCTCCCCCCGCCCACCACCTTTTCCCTTAGCATCAGAAGTCTGCTTTATATATTGTCAGGAGTTAGATTTTCAAATTTTATGCTCTTTGTTTTATTTATTTATTTATTTATTTTTAAAGGTTTCTTTTATTATTATTATTTTTTGTCTGCGTTGGGTCTTTGTTGCTGCACGCGGGCTTTCTCTAATTGAGGCGAGCAAGGGTTACTCTTTGTTGCAGTGTGTGGGTTTCTCATTGCAGTGGCTTCTCTTGTTGCGGAGCACAGGCTCTAGGTGTGCAGGCTTCAGTAGTTGTCAGGCTCTAGGTGTGCAGGCTTCAGTAGTTGCGGCACACGGGTTCAGTAGTTGTGCCTCACAGGCTTAGTGGCTCTGCGGCATGTGGGATCTTCCCGGCCCAGGGATTGAACCTACCTCTCCTGCATTGGCAGACGGATTCTTAACCACTGCACCGCCAGGGAAGCCCTATGCTATTTGTTTTAAAGGGTACATGAGAAGGTCTGGCATTGTGCAAAAATGTTGTGCATTATGAAGTTCAAATGCAGTATAAGGAACTGAAAAACCTTACTTTTGTTGTGGTTCTTAGGAGAGAGCACAGTCAAGTATAGGTGGCTTTATTTTCCCAGGACACTGCTTCACGACTGGAGGTGATATGCTTCTTGATAGCCTGAATTTATTGCCATCAGTTTGCTGCTGCTGGTAATATAGTGCTGTCCTGGGACCGAGCTTACAAAACTCAGTGCATGTTTGGATCGCACAAGACAACTAAAAAGGACACAATTCCCTCTCATTGTGTATTTTCCCTGGTTCTTGTGTTCTGTACCTAAAATGTAGAGTCCGTTCAGCTGTGACTGTTTCTCTGCTTTTAGTCATGGGGTTGGAATCCACCAACCAAATGACCAGCCAACAGGTTTTCAAGTTCACTACTTCTGCCTCTCACCCTCACCCCAGACATTTTCAGTTTTGTCTCCTTTCATTTAAAGGAATGACTATATTTCTTAAAACTTTTCAAAATCCTCTGATCTTACAAATAAGGGTACTCAATAATATCACCAATGTCGTGATCATTGGGAGAGCTAGCCTCTCTCCTGGATCCTGTCTGCATATTTCCCTGCTGGAATTTCTGTGTATACAGCCAAGAGGCCCTTTAAGAGCCATATGGCTTAAGCCGCTTGTATCTTAAGACCTGCTTTTCCTAAAGTTATTTCAGATAATAACATTAATAACATTTTATATATTGTTTTTAAGCAGGAAGCTCTGAAATTGGTCTTGACTCTTCCTCTTGCCTGTTACCCCATATCTAGTTTGTTGCCAGTTGAGATAAGCTTTATTTTTCATCTGCCCTTCCCTGTCCATGTCCACTTCCCTAGGCCATGACCTTAATAATCTTTCCATGATCCCAGTAGCCTCCAAACTGGTCTCCATGTCTCTGACCCTCCCACTCCAAATCCTTCTCTTGTGTTGCTAGTAGTGACTCTTCTAGAACATCTATCCGATCCTATAAGTATTTTATTTGGGAAACACTTGCTTTGTTTTGCCTACAAATTGAATTCACATCTGTCTGGGTTCATCAGCACTCTCCCCATCTGCCCTCTGAATATGCACCCCTCCTCCTACTGTGCTGAAACCTCCCTTGTGCTTTCCTTGCTCACATCCCACCCCTTTGCTTGTTCCTTTCAAGTCTAACTTGTTTAAAGTTCCCTTCTCCCCCCTTCCCTCCCTGACCCCTAGTTGGGCCGCTCCCTTTGAAGACTTTATTACTCTATCAGCTTTGTTTCCACTGTAATTGCTGTGGCATTTAGCACACTGGGCTGTGGGTGTTTGCCTCTTTGTGTAGTTTGCAGAATATGAGCTTATCAATGGCAGGGACTTTTCTATACATACCTCTATGCTAGGTGCAGGGAATATATTTTTCCCTGCACCTAGCATAGAGTTTGGTGCACTCAAATTACGCTGAATTGGATTGAAATTTTGTGGTTCTTTATAGTTGATTTTCCCATGAGTTAGCCATTGTGCTCTTGGTTTCTAAACTAAACTTGTGTCAAAGCCAAATAAGGAGTAGAACATGGTGGATGTTAGTAGTATCCGGGGTGGTTTTCCTTAAGGCTTTTATGTATCATTTAAACATTTTGTTTCCTCACTAAACTGTCTGTGTCTTCCTACAGACAGCCGCTGCACTGTATTGAGGAAACAGGACAGTGGTGATGTGCCAGTAAGTTATTTGATCACTTTCAGTGTTGTGTTCTAATTTGTGTCAGCCACAGGAAGAGAGCAGGTCCCAGGTCAGTGTGTGTTTGCATCACAAGAGGTGCTCAGAACCAGATCTGGAGGACTTCTGGACAATGTGTATGGTTTCCCTAGAAAGTTAATCCCAGTCTTCCTCTTGGAATTGGAATAACAGCACACTCTGAAGCTTAAATTAGACAATGTCCATAAATTTTCACAACTAATAAATGTTAATCATAGAAATAGGAAAGGAGTTCTTAAGTCATCTGCTGGCATAAAAATGAAACTTTATCTGTAATGATTAAAATTGTAATGTTTTGTTCTGTTAGGAAAACAAATGGACTTTGAGTGGCTTACAATTAAGCTTAAGTTGAAATAATTCCAGAGTTGTCTTCCTTAGTAGTTTGTGGCAGTTTTCAAACAGAAAGGTACTTGTGTACTGATTTTTAGGATCAAGTCGTCTGTACTTGAAATTTTGACTTACTCCACTCTATCAGTTATTGTCTGGCTAACTATGGAAACACAGCTGACATACCCCATGGGAGGTTATATGCTTCTTCTAAATGCACTGTTTGTGCCCTGGTGTCTGGACAGGTGCTTAGTAAAAGGAAAATCATTAAATAGGATCAATATATAACTGGAATTACTTTATAAGTCTGATTAATAAGTTGAAATGACATCAACCTTGTGGAAAATGAGGACAACATCTTATGTTGGAACAATTTAATTTTAGTTATAACATTAGGCATATTTAACTTTTCCTTATTTCCTATTATATATCAGAACACTAGGGCTTAACACTACGGTGTTAATTTTTGTTAAACATTTTATGCACTTTAACTTAGGACTAGTCTATGAAAATCAGAATAGTATCTTTATAACATATGGTGGCTTCATAATGCTGTTATTTGAGTGTTCAGTGAATATTTTTTTAATGTTTTAGTTTAATTCTACCAAGATGAAAAACAAAGGCAAGAAAAAGAAGCCAAAAGATTCAAAGGTATGGAATATTTTCTGCATTGATTCTTGTTTAAAATAATTAACTGAATATATAAGTAAGAATTAACCATTTCTTGGGATATTTTGAAGCATTTTGTAGAGAAAGACTTTTTAGGCTTTAATCTAAAGGTATTTTGGCAGCCTTCTACTTTTTGAGGAAGTTAGAGGTTCATATCGTATATAAGTAATTCTTGAAAGAGACTCTTAGCTTTAGTGTCCTTTTTATTTTTTAGGTATTTCCTAGTGCAATCATTGTCATAATGCAGGACTTCGTGTGGCTGGTCATAGAGCAGTGTGGCCAAGGCTGCTCTGGAATCAGGCAGACCTGGGTTCTTTTCTTGGTTCTACCAGTTATTAGGATTTTTATTATCTCTGTGACCTTGGGCAAGTTATTTGACTTCCCTGTGCCTTAGTGTCATTATCTGTATGACAAGACATGATACCTACTATTAATAACTAATACAATTTTAATCTAAAATATTCAAAAGAAAAATGCTGAATATTAGTCATGACAAAATCTCAGAATTGAAAGGCTCCTTTCCTTCTCACCTAAAGCTCTGCTTCAAGCCCATGAGATAACTAGGGCATTATTTTTAAGTTTTACGGTGGGTTCTTCATAGCTCTCATGTATTTCGGGGGATAAATTAAGGGACAGGGATTGAAAAAGTGAACAAATATTAGGGGAGAATGAGAGCAGCTTGTAAGTGCCTATAAAACCTCTTTTTATCTTTGACTATATATCTTTAGTTTATCTAAAATGAAAGTTTAAACAGTGATAATTTAAAAATTTTTGGAGCATTAGAAGCTACCTAAATGTTAATTTGTGCCTATTTTTGGCTGTTGAAACTTTTATTAGTATATGTTCCTGTTCACAAGAAAATTTAGGTAAGTCATATATATTGGCAGTTTGCATGCATGTTTATGTAAGCATTCATCAGTTTTAGTGGTAAAGGTAGAAAATCCTTGTCATTTTTTTGTCTTTTAAACCAGCCAATGTTAGTCGGGTCTGGAACAACTTCAGTTGCACCAAATAATGAGACTACCACTTCAGGTGAAGACCATAAGTAAGTACAATCTAACATTTTTGCTTTATTTTAACTTAAAAGTGGTGTTAATTTAATGAACTTTAAACTTGTGTTTTATTTCCCTAACTTCTCCATCTAAAGATGTGCATCTATTATGACCACCTACTGTGACCCATCGTGGTTGAATTTATAGTGTGGCTTGTCAGTGTTAAGAATTCATATAAACTGCATTAAAATCACAGGGCTGATGACCTTCATTTGATAAGTTTGAGAACATACTGTGTGCAAGATACAGAGGGAAGATCCTAGAAAGTAATCTTTAAAATGTTCAGTGAAGAGAATGTCCTGTTAATAATTACTAGGAAGATGTTTTGGAGGCCATATATGATGTTATGGTTTAACCTTAGAGGTTAGTGATTTCCAGTGGTGTCTGGTTGTTGAAACTGAGTTTTCAAGAGACAAATAGACATAAGAAGAAATAAAGCTAGTGAGTAGCAGTGACCTTTTTATATCATATTCCTTTATGGACCAGAAACCCCCCCCAATTTTTTTTTCACCCACATTTCTTAAATGAATTGTAATAACAGTTGTTTTGCACATTTTCATAGATTTTTTGAATGGAGGAATTGTTTTAAGTGGAAATAACAGTAGCCTATATTTTGAGAGCACTTATGTACCAGGCACTATTTTAAGAGCTTTTTATGTATAACTCATGTAATCCACTCTTCTTTGTAGGGGATAAGTACTGTTATTATATCCCTTTTACAGATAAGGAAACTCAGGTACAGTGCAGTTGAGTGTCCAAGGACACAAAGCTCGTACATAGCAGAGCTAGACTTTAAATTCTCAGTCTAGTTTAGAGCCCACACTCAACCTACTACATCTTTTTAGAGTGCTAGAATCTTACACTCTTTTTTAAAAAATCTTTTTGAGTACCTTTTACCAGTCTCAATCTCACTTTAACTTAAATTGATAGCAGTTATAATAAAATCTTTCATTTTTCTCTTTAACAAGTTACAATTAATGCAACATTGATTTTTTTTTTTAAAACCAGAAGTTTAAAAAATTTACTCTTGGTAGCCAAAGTAAGTAAGTAAAAGTACTTACTCAGTAGTTAGGTATCTCTTGACTATAATTGTGGAAAGGTAATTTATCTGCATTAAATTCTCTGGTAGTGTTTTTTTGCATCCTAAAGTCAAGTAATATGTTACTATCTTTATTTCAATTTAAATGTTATTCTGGGTCACCTGAAAGTTTATTATTCACAAAATTGTGGGGGTTTTTTTTGTTTATTTTTTAAATCAGCAAACGCAATTCAAATTCTGCGGGCCCATTTGTAGTACCTGACCACCTTCGGCAAGATGTTGAAGAATTTGAAGCTCTGTATGAACAGCATAGTAATGAATATGTTGTCCGTAATAAGAAGCTGTGGGACATTAACCCAAAACAAAAGTGCTCAACTCTATATGAGTAAGTAGTTTAACATTCCTACAACTATTATGTTGAGGCTGCCAGTTAAAGATCTTAAGTTGTCTAATTTGTGTCCCTTTGTGTTTATTGAAGGAATCACTGACTGGCTCACACACTCTGGGGAATAAAAGTATTTTTATGGCTTTTGTTATGTATCACACAAATTTAATTGAGGATTTTTAACTATTAAATTTAGAATCCTAATGATTATTAGTTTTGTCAGTTTGAGCTGCTAATATAGGTTCTATTTCCAAAACTGTCCTGGTATGTCCTGATAGGACTGATAAGCAAAGTTTCCAGGCATAATCTTTTATCGTCAATTCCAAAGTATATACATTTGACAGGGAATAGTATGATTATTTGATCTCATTGTCTTCATGTTGATGATGCAGTTGTTTGGCATCTCCTGAGTCCAGTGACAGTTAATACAGTGTGGTGAAGTATTACCCTTTTATTGGGGACGGGATACCAGGATCTGGTCATTACTTCTGCTGAGACAGTTGTCCAGCTGGGATAGTAGTACAGATATAGAACACTGTATCTCTGTATTGTATTGAAAACTTGACTTCCCAGCATTTATCTAAGAAAAGAGAAACAGACTTTTCATTTTAAGAGACTTTGGGCTGAATTACTTTTGGATTGAAAATGTGAATGTAAAATTAACACTAGAGGACTTCCTGTTCATCCAGTAGTTAAGACTGCACTTCCACTGAAGGGGGCATGGGTTGATCCCTGGTCAGGGAACTAAGATCATCCCTCATGCTGCACAGTGTGGCCAGAAAAGAAAGGAGCAATTAATGCTAAAGTCAAGTCTGAGTGGGGTGGATGAAGTAATGGAGTAGAATTCAGGAAAATCTAGGAAGCATTTGAGCTTTTTTGTTTTTTGTTCTTTTGGTTTTTTTTTTTTTTTAGCTTGGCATTGATGAGTAGTGCATGATGCCTTCCTTAGGGAAAAAAGTTCAGGGGCTAAGATCTGCAAAAGAAAATTAATTTGAAAGTGAACTCCTGGAAAACCTGTCACTCATCTATAATTTGGTTATGTCTTCTATTCTTCTCAGTTGCATTATTCCTATTTAGTCTAGTTAAATGTTCTTGGGTCCTCTTCATGGTTTTTCTTCAGAGTTGAAGTGCTGAGCAAATCATATTCTCAGAGAACTGGATGAAAACCTGGTATCAGCTGTAAAACTATACTAATATTTCTTAAAACATGCTGGACTTCAAGCATGCAAAACTGAAGCTAACCTATAGTTTTCAGGAGCTTGCTTCTTAAAGAATTTATTACTATTATAAGTGGGAAGAAATTAAATAACTTTATGAGGAAAAAATAGGCTGATTTGTGTATTTTGCGATAGAATTTATATCTTGTAATAGGAGAAAGTCAAGAAGTTACAGGAAGTCACACCTCAAAACATAATTCTGTCTTTGAATTTTCAAAAGTAAACATGTAATGATTCGCTGAAGAATGATTTTTTTATTGACCAGTGGGTAAAAGAGAAGTGAAACTAAACTTTTGTATATGAAAAGAGTGTAGAGTAGAAGACATATTAGACAAGGAGTCAAGAATACTGAGATAATTCCTCTTAACTTTTTCTTGAGTTAAGTATTTCACTTTTAAGTAGGGGATTGGACTGATTTATTTTTGGTGAATCCCCACCCTTGTTCTAATATTTTATGATACAGATAGTTGAAGTAAATTAAATTTCAGTAGGTGCTATTCTGCATTCAGTTTTTGCTAACATCTCTTTAGTAATGTTCATTAGTCAAGATTTATTAACCACTTAAGGTTAAGCACTGGGGAAGATTTTTTAAAAAGTAGAAGATGTATTCCTATCATGCAGCTTACAAATAGCAGGAGAGTGAAACTGATCATTGGTTGAATCACAGTGTATTACAAATAAAAATGACTTTGTGAAATAAGAATCAGGTTTTTTCTGTCAATCTTCGCCTTCCAAAAAAGGACATGTGGTTCTTGCTTACTTGTCATGCTCTAAAAAGAGGGACTGGGTCATGATTTTTCATTTAAAAAAAAAAAAAAAAAAAAAAAAAAGGAATCATGGGCATGTAGAAAACAGTGATTTTTTTTTTCAAAGGGACACAACCAGAACGCTAGGATGGGAATGCTTTATGAAATATTTTTCCCATTCCTATCCCTTGCCCATGTGCTGACAGTGACATGCCCTAGCACTGTGACAGTCCATGAAGGACCATTTAAGACACTAGTGACTTCCCTGGTGGTCCAGTGGTTAAGAATATGCCTTCTAAAGCAGGGGATGTGGGTTCAATCCCTGGTCAGGGACCTAAGATCCCACACATGCTGAAGAGCAACTAAGCCCTCAAGCTCTAGAGCCCGTGTTTTACAACTAGAGAGCCCGCGTGCCACAACTACTGAGCCCACGTGCTCTGGAGATCACACACCACAACTAGGGAGAAGCCTGCACGCCACAAAGAAGAGCCTGCATGTTGCCACAAAGATCCCATGTGTCACAACTAAGACCTGACGCAGCCAAATAAATATTAAAAAAAAAGACATTAATGGTCATCATCAGATTGTGAAAGTATATATACACGTATTTGCAAATGAGAAAATATTTATAAATCATATATCTGATAAAGGGGGTAATATCCAAAATGCATGAAGAATTTACACAACTCAATAGCAAAAAAATCAAACAATCCAATTGAAAAGTGGGCAGAAGATCTGAATAGACATTTTCCCAAAGAAGACATACAGATGGCCAACCAGTACATGAAAAGATGTTCTGCATCATTAATCATTAGGAAAATGCACATCAAAACTGTAATAATGTAATAACCTACAATGGAAAATAACCTGAAAAAATATATATATATAATTGAATCACTTTGCTGTAAAACCTGAAACTAACACAATATTATAAATCAACTATACTTCAGTTTAAAACACACACACAATAAGCTATCTCATACCTGTTAGAAAGGATTTTATCAAAAAGACCAGAAATAAGAAGTGTTGGTGAGGATATGGAGAAAAGGGAACCCTGTGCACTGTTGGTGGGAAGGTAAATTGGTACAGCCACTATGGAAAACAGTATGGAGGTTACTCAGAAAATGAAAACATGGAGATAGCTTCCTCCACAAGAGGGCAGACAGCAGAATCAAGCAGTATCAGCAGTATTTCGTCTTGTGGAACTGAAAACCACAGCCACAGAAAGATAGAGAAAATGAAAAAGCAGAGGACTTTGTACCCGATGAAAGGACAGGATAAAACCCCAGAAAAACAACTAAATGAAGAGGAGATAGGCACTCTTCCGGAAAAAGAATTCAGAATAATGATGGTGAAGATGATCCGGGACTTTGAAAAAAGACTGGATGCAAAGATCGAAAAGTTGCAAGAAAAGTTTACCAAACACCTAGAAGAATTGAACAAACAGAGATATGCAACACAATAACTGAAATGAAAACTACACTAGAAGGAACCAATAGCAGATTAACTGAGGCAGAAGGGTGAATAAGTGAGCTGGAAGACAGGATGGTGATAATCACTGATGTGGAAAAGAATAAAGAAAAAAGAATGAAAAGAACTGAAGACAGCCTAAGAGACCTCTGGGACAACATTAAACACACCAACATTCACATTATAGGGGTCCCAGAAGGAGAAGAGAGAGAGAAAGGACCCGAGAAAATACTGGAAGAGATGGTAGTTGAAAACTTCCCTAACATGGGAAAGGAAATAGCTACCCAAGTCCAGGAAGCACAGAGAGTCCCAAGCAGGATAAACCCAAAGAGAAACACGCCAAGACATATAGTAGTCAAACTGACAAAAATTAAAGACAGAGAAGTTATTAAAAGCAACAAGGGAGAAACGACAAATAACATACAAGGGAACTCCCATCAGGTTAACAGCTGCTTTCTCAGCAGAAACTCTGCAAGCCAGGAGGGAGTGGTGCAATATATTTAAAGTGACCTACAACCAAGAATACTCTACCCAGCATGGATCTCATTCAGATTCAATGGAGACATCAAAAGCTTTACAGACAAGCAACAGCTGAGAGAACTCAGCACCACCAAACCAGCCCTACAGTAAATGCTAAAGGAGCTTCTCTAAGTGGGAAACATAAGAGAAGAAAAGGACCTACAGAAACAAAAACAGAACAATTAAGAAAATGGTAATAGGAACATACATCTCGATAATTACCTTGAATGTAAATGGACTAAATGCACCAACCAAAAGACACAGGCTGGCTGAATGGATACAAAAACAAGACCCATATATATGCTGTCTACAAGAGACCCATTTCAGACCTAGGGACACATGCAGACGGAAAGTGAGGGGATGGAAAAAGATATTCCATGCAAATGGAAATCAAAAGAAAGCTGGCGTAGCAATAGTCATATCAGATAAAATAGACTTTAAGATAAAAAATGTTACAAGAGACAAGAAAGGGGATTCCATAAAGATCAAGGGATCCATCCGAGAAGAGGAGATAACAGTTATAAATATATGTGCACCCAATATAGAAGCACCTCAATACATAAGGCAAATGCTAACAACTATGAAAGAGGAAATGCAAGACAGAAATAGAGACACAGATGTAGAGAACAAACACATGGACACCAAGTGGGAAAAGCGGGCAGGGTTGGGGGTGGGATGAATCGGGAGATTGGGATACCAAATTGTACACTCTAAATATATGCTGTTTGTTGTCTGTTAACTGTATCTCAGTAAAAGTTCTTAAAAAAAAGTGAAAACATGTACATGTATATAACAGAGCAATTGTTAGTACCTCTGGTGAAATTAGGTTTATTATTGTTTTTATTATTCCTTTCATGCACAGTGTGCCCTGTCTTTGCCTCAGGTTCTGAAGTGCAAGAACACTGTTCCTGTTAGGAGTGGGGGCAGATGATGAAAGAGGAAGAGAGTTTGTCACTTGGCAGAAGTTGAAATGATCATGTCAGGCTCCTCATCTCAGTTGCATCTAGTATTAAAGCTTTTTTAAAAGATATTTATGTATGTATGTATTTGTTATTTATTGGCTGCATTGGGTCTTTGTTGCTGCATGTGGGCTTTCTGTAGTTGCAGAGAGCCAGGACTACTCTTCATTGCAATGTGCAGGCCTCTTATTGCGGTGGCTTCTCTTGTTACAGAGCACGGGCTCTAGGCGGATGGGATTCAGTAGTTGCGGCGTGTGGGCACAGTAGCTGTGGCTCATGGGCTCTAGAGTGCATGCTGAGTAGTTGTGGCCCACAGGCTTAGTAGCTCTGAGGCATGTGGGATCTTCCTGGAGCAGGGCTTGAACCTGTGTCCCCTGCATTGGCAGGTGGATTTTTGATCACTGCACCACCAGGGAATCCCCATTAAAGCTTTAGTCTTGGACTTCCTAGGTGGCGCAGTGGTAAAGAATCCACCTGCCAATGCAGGGGACACGGGTTTGAGTCCTGCCCTGGGAAGATTCCACATGCCACGGAGCAGCTAAGCCCACGCGCCACAACTGTTGAGCCTGTGCTCTAGAGTCCGTGAGCCACAACTACTGAGCCCATGTGCTGCAGCTATTGAAGCCCACGTGCCTAGGGCCCATGCTCCACAACAAGAGAAGCCACTACAGTGAGGAGCCTGCACACCACAATGAAGAGTAGCCCCCTTTCACAGCAACTAGAGAAAGCCCACGTGCAGCAACGAAGACCCAATGCAGCCAATAAATTAAATAAATAAATAAATTTATATTAAAAAAAAAAAGCTTTAGTCTTTCATATCTACTGAACAGCCACACCAACACCACTGTTCAGTGTGCTGATGGACAGATTCCAACCCCTGTAAAACACTGGATTATGAAGAAATCATGTTTGTGCTATTTGGGGCCCCATATTTGTCTATAGAGGCTGTTTTTTAAGGCTAGAAAAGTATATAAATAGAGTTAAAGTTCATTTTGTGTTGGATTTCAGATAACAATCATTCTAACAATTTTGTTGACTGTGGTTATAATACTGTCTTTCTTTGGGCCACGGACCCTTGTTGAATTAAATTCTCTTCTATTTGAATGTATGAAAAATTCATTGCTATTTAGCCAGTGGAAAAAACGTGGAGGCTCTGTTTTTTTTGAAAAAAAATTTTTATGATTATAAAAGTAAAAAAAAAACTATTGTGCAATTTTTTAAAATAAAAATTTTAAAGGAAAAAATAAAAATTATGATTCTGTCTCCTAGATATAGCCACAGTTAACTTTTGGTGTGTATTCTTTTAGACGTTTTATTTTATTTTATTATTTTATATTTTATTTTATTTTATTGCCACACTGCATGGCGTGCAGGATCTTAGTTCCCCAGCCAGGTATGGAACCCATGCCTCCTGCAGTGGAAGTGTGGGGTCTTAACCATTGGACCACCAAGGAGGTTCCCTGAGTTTTAAAATGTGTATATGTATAAAACATACATTTTGGAGTTTATAAACTGTGATTTTACTATACACTCAGCTTTGTCATTTGGCCTTTTCACCTAAAAATGCATGGTGAGCATTTTTTCTTATCCTTAACTATTCTTCAGGAATCTGACTTTTATTAGTTCTTAGTAATCATCACCATAGCTATATGATCATTCATGTTGCTAACTCTTGAAAAGCTCTTTGCTAAATTACTGATAATAGTTTTCTTTCCTCTGGTCTCTGTTCTTTAGTTATCCCATTTTGGATTTAAGTATTTTAATCCAGGTAGAAAAGCTTTTATTTTTTAATGATTCTCTTTGGCATTCGTCACAGAGAGCAGAAAGTGAACAAACATACACCATTGGTGAGTTATTCTTCTGTTGCTTAATGGCAGCTAAACACCAACTGGAAACGTCTCTCTTAGGACAGATTGTGAGGCCAGTGTTATTTATACCAGTCAGCCAAAATCCTCAACAAGGATTGTTGTTCCTGAGACTACAGTGATTTCTTTCTTTTTACTTACCCTCCCTCAACCTTTTCTGCTTTTAGAGATCTCTCATTAAAAATGAAGTTTGATGAGAACCTTAAGGCAAAGGCATATTTAACCTGTTACCTTGCACGACAGCATGTGTGTAGGGGAGTTTCTGTTGTAGAGATTATTCTAAGGGGACAGTGTTTATCAGAAAACACTTTAAAAGAGACCGACAACTTTTAAGTATTTAGATCAGCAGTGCAGACAAAGAGAAGTGGCATTTGGTCTTTATGTTTCAGTGTAGCAGCTGCTTCGAATAGGGGTTAATCACTTGTAATTGTCCTGTGCATTTATGTGCAGCAGCATCTGCACGTAAAGTGGTTTTCTTTTGCTTCAAAGAAGTGTTGTTTTTACCTTCCTCCTAAAGGTTATCTTCTTGGTTAGCTTCAATTTATTAAGAATATTCCTTTGGAGGTTTTTGCTCTTCAAAAAAGCCTTCTTAGTGGTACGTGGTATGTATCTTACTAGTTATGCCACTGTTAGAGACTGAATACCAAATTCAAATGGGATAGGAAGCCTCTTTGAGCTGGACAGAAGAATGGGAAAAGAATGTGGCCCCGGAACTGTAGTGAACAAACCCAGTCCACAGATGGAGGCAGGTTATGGGATTGACTCCATTACTGTGGATCCGATCCTGCACTGTGGTGATTTATTGATCAGACCTGATTGAGTTCAGTGATTCTGTATGATTGTATATTCCTAAAGAGAAAAATGTTCATAGATTTACTATATGCAAATTCCAGTAGGATTTTTTTGAAATTTGATTTCCTCTTCTTATTTGACATTCTTGTTATTGATAGCTTTGTTATTTTTCTTGAATAGGTTTTCTTGCTTTTCATTGTTTTTTAAAATATATTGAATAATTATTTATTTTTAAAAACTTTTATTTTATTTTAAACTTTTATTTTATTTTCTTTTTGGCCATGCCACATGGCATGTGGGATCTTAGTTTCCTGACCTGAACCTGTGCATTGAAGTGCAGAGTCTTAACCACTGGATCGCCAGGAAAGTCCCTGAATAATTATTTAATTGAAACTTTTTTAAAGGATTATTTTTCTGAGGGGTAAAAGAAATTTTTTTTATAGTATCATTGATTACAGGTAGCCTTTCTCAGATTTAATATGAATATAACATGTTTGTTGGGGAGGTGTTGAGATCTGTTAGAAATGAAGTAGTATTTTGCTTTTGGAGAAATTTTGGGAAATATTTTTTTTCAGATAAACATGTACAGGTACTTCCTTATAATAACTTATGTTAATTTTTTCCAAGTTATTTCTCTCAGTTGTTGGAGGAACATGGTCCCTTGGAGATGAGTAACAAGATGTTTTCTGAAGAATATGAGTTCTTTCCAGAAGAAACTCGACAGATACTAGAAAAAGCAGGAGGTTTGAAATCTTTTCTCCTGGGATGTCCTCGTTTTGTTGTGATTGATAACTGTATTGCATTGAAGAAAGTTGCATTACGGCTCAAGAAGAAGAGAAAGAAGAAAAACATTAAGACAAAAGTAGAAGAAATTTCGAAAACTGGAGAGTATTTACGAGTTAAACTACCGCTGAATCCAGCTGCTAGGGAATTTAAGCCAGACGTACAATCCAAACCAGTGTCTGACTTGCCTTCAGCACCAGCTTCTGAGGATGCAAAGCCCCAACCTGCATCTGCTAATTCTCCCCAGTCTGCTTGTGAAGCTGTGAAGCCAAAACCAGTTTCCGATAATTCTTCCAGATCAGTTTCTGAGGATGAGACGCCCAAAGGGGTGTCCTCTGATTCTCCCAAACCAGTCTCTGAGGAGACAAGTCACAAGCAAGTCTCCTGTAATTCTCCCAAACCAGTTCCTGAGGATGTGAAACCAACCTATTGGACTCAACCCCAGTTGGTCACAGGATACTGTACATATCTTCCCTTTCGGGGATTTGACATTACCCAGACACCACCAGCATTTATAAATGTGTTACCGACTTTGCCCCAGTACAGCATTTACACACCTCTGGCCGGCGTTTCTTCTGAATATCAGCTGCAGAGATCAATACCAGTGGTGCCGTCTTTTGTAGCCAGTGACGTAACAGAAGTGCATTTTGATGGTCAGCATTTCAGTGCTGAGAATGCCCCTGGTCACCAGATTGCCTCTGAAACACAGAGCCTTCAGGAGTCTTTGGAAATACCAGTAAAGTCACAGTGCATCACGGATGGTGCTGATACAGCCCAGAGTGAGTCTGACAGAAATGATGGCCGCTGCGAAAATTTTGCCCACTGGGAAGTAAATCTAGAACGCACCGATGAAGGAACAAATATTGCACGAACACAAGTGGTTGCCATACAGGTAAGACTAAAAATAGAAAGTCTTCTTAATACTAAAGTTAAATTTTCCTCTTCACTTTTCATTGCCATCATATTTACTAAAATTCTTTAAAATAATGGATTTTATGAACCCTTTTGTAGGGTGTGACAGGTAATGCCAGAAGGAATTTTTGGGTTTAGTAAATAACATCCTTCTCCCTATTCAAGTTTTGTCCCAGTTGAGAAATGAGATAGTGGAATCAGCAGGTGGAGCCAAAGCATCGCCTTGATGATTAATGAAAGTGCGGCTGCAGGGAGATGTGGCTATTTCTGTAGAGAATGCATGTCCTAAGAGTGAAGCCCATGACATACCAGCTTCCCCACCTAGTAGTGCTGGAATAGAATGCCTCCCAACTTGGGTGCCTGTCCCTAAGACATAGTGCATGGAGAAGGAAGGGGAAAACGTGTTTTCTGCATGGGCAGCTCCCAAGAGAAAGAAAAAACGAAGAGTCTCTGGGCTGCACATGCCCAATTTCTCCTACCAAACCAGGGGAGGAGTGAAGGAGTTAAAAGACACAACCAGATGGAGAGAAACAAGAGAGATGTGAATAAAAGTTCCTTCGTAACAAGCACGAGAATGAGCTAAGGCTTCTCTGTAGTTAACTTTATAAGCCATGAATTCATTAAACCCTTAGTGGTTATCCCCCTACTCATTAAATTTTTTGCTTTCTAGAAAGCTTTGAAAAATTGTTAAGAGTAATGAACCAAAATCATTTTCACCCTTACTAATTCTAAATGATCACTCTTTCCTATTACAAATATTTGTAGAGAGCCTAGAGTTATCTAAACTGGCCAAAAAAAAAAAAGGAACCCTTGAAAAAATCTTGGTCATGCTTCAGAATGTTATTACATGATGGATTTATTTTACTAGAGCAGCAGAGTAATTGTGTTTGTTTTGCCCGCAGGTGTCTTGGAATATAACACATCAAGAGGTCAATACTGAGCCGTATGATCCCTTTGAGGCACAACAGGTGAGTCGAAATCATATTAAACTGTTTAAAGGTTTAATTTTCATTACTTTAGATGGGAATGACGGACTTAGTACTATATATTTTTAAGCCAGTTATTCCATACAAAACAGTATAGAGTAAGCTTTAGAACATAAAAAAATTACTGCTTTGTTTTTATTGTTGGAATTTGGGAAGGACAAGCAGAGGAAAAGATAAGTTTTTTCTAGCTTATTTATTTTGAAGTATAATGGCTTTATTGTGTTAACTGATATAATGAGCCTATATTAATTTATAAATAAAAGCTTATTCATAGGAATAATACAGAGATTATTATAAAGACCTTCACCACTTTAAGAATGATTCAATTAGAAAATCTATTACTATAATTACTGTGTTAATATATCTTAAGAAAAAATCATTTGATCAACTTCGTAGTTGCTGAAAAGGTATTAGATAAAATTCAAGTTTTTTTCTTGACTAAAATTCATAATCAAATGGGAATAGATGAATACTTTTCAACATGCTTGTATCTTTCTCTCTTACGCCAAATGCCATCATCTTGTTTAAAGGTTATATATCATTGTTAATATTTATTATTATCCTAGATATATTAGCTGACAAAATTAGATAAAAGAAAAAAAATAAAATTGTAAAGGTGGAGGTGTAAGTATCATTATTTACAGAGGCTAAGACTGTGTCCCTGGAAAATCCAAAATGATCAACTGAAAACCCAATACCAAAATGTAAGAGAATTCAGAAGGGTGATTGGATAAAATACCTTTCCATATATAAACAACCTGTTGCAAAATATATTAAAAGAAAAGATTCCATTTTCAGTAGCATCAAAAATATGAAATGTGTAAACCTGTGAAAGAAAACTGTAAAATGCTACTGAGAGACACAGAGAAGACTTAAGTAAATGTTCAGTGTCTTACTTGAGTAGGAAGACCTTCTTTATTACAGAAATTGGTTGTCTCTAAAGATTTTAATTTAACACAGTCTCAAAACAAGCATGAACAGAATGTATTAGTTATCTGTTGCTGCATAACAAGATGCGTTACAGTTTCTGTGAGTCAGGAGTGGAGGAGCAGTGAAGCCGAGTGGTTCCAGATGTCTTCCTTATGAGTTGTAGTCAGGATGTTGAGCTGGGCTCAGGCATCTCCAGGAGTAACTGGGACTGGAGGTTCTACCTCCAGGATGGCTCACTCACATGCCTGGCAAGTTGGTGCTGGCTATTGGCAGGAGGCATCCGTTCCTTGCCTGTGGACCTCCACCTAGGGCTGCTTGAGTGTCCTGAGGCCTCAGAGTGGGTGATGCAAGGCAGAAGTAGCAATGGCTTTCATGACCTACTTTAGGAAGTCACAGTGTGTCACTTCTCCTGTATTTGTCTTAGTCACACAGACCAACCCACCAACCCTGATACATTATAGGAGAGGGGTATACAAGGGCATGAATACCAAGAGGCATAAATCTTGGGGGCCACCTTGGTGGCTGGCTACTGCATAGAATTTATTTGAACCTGGACAAATTGATTCTAAAGTTCATATGGAAAAACAAACATCAAGAATGCCCATGGAAAAGAAACTATATAAGAAGGGGAGTTGTGCAGGTGGATATCAAAACATAATATAAATCTGTGTTAGCACACAAATAGACCATTATAGGATGAGTCAAATTGAACAAAATGTAGAAGTTTAAGGTTTAATAAAAATGGTAGCTATTGGTGAGAAAAGAGTAGATTATTAAATACATGGCATTAGGAGAAGTGGGTTGCCATCTAGAAAAATTAATTTGGATCCATTCCATATGCCAAAATAAATTCCAGGCAGATCAAAGATTTAAATATTAAAAAATGGACCCAGAAAAGTACCCAGGAGAAAAGGGAAATTTTTTTAATACGATTAATGAACTGCAGGACATAGAAGTATTTTTGTGTATGCGTATGTATATAATGTGTCTGTACATGCACATAACATATATATGTATGAACAAATATACATATATACAACATCAAAACACAAATGACCAGCTAGGAAAATTATTTGCAGCATTGGACAGAAAACTAATTTCCTTACTTAGCATATAAAGTTTCTGTAAATCAATAAGGAAAAAATTAGTAATCTGACACAAAGATGGGAATGGATGGGAATAGACAATCCAAAATAAAAGATAAAGGTGCCGAACCCCACCAGAAGTAAGAAAAACAGTCATTTATACATTATTGAAAGAAAATAAAAATGTAAATTTGGGGGGAAGGCAACATCTGCATTCATGTATGTATATACAGAGACCAGTGAACAGGGTATTTGTATATTTGCTTTGTCTGTATTTATGTCAACAAAAAATTGAATACAACGTGAATATTCATCAGTATTAGGCTAGTTAGGTGAATTATGGTACATCTATATAATGAATATTACTCTGTCATTTAAAAATGAAGCAATTCTGTGATTACTGATGAGTGATTTACAAGATCAGATGTGTAATTAATTAGGAATAAATAAGGTTAGAACACTGTGTGGTTTGCTACTATTTTTTACAAATAGCTTTTCAGTTTTAGCCAATTATGAAATATAATATGGAGTCCTTAAGTTTTTTTAATGAACAGTACTGAAAATTATGAAAGAAATTGAAAATTATCTACATTCCCATTACCCATGTTAAAATTTGATGTGCAGCCTTCCAGGCTTTGTTTTAACCTTGTGTTTAAGTAAGCAATGCTTTTTAAAAGATGGGATCATTCCATATATACTGTATTTGAAATTTTCAGTCTTAACATATTATGGACTTTTTTCCTTGTCAGTATATACTGATTTTTACCAGCATTTTTAATGCATGCTTGGTATTCCATTGTATGAATGCATAGTTTATTTGACTACATTCTTATCATTGAACATTTAGATATGTCAGCTTTTTAAGCTTACAGTGCTGTGGTGAACATTTTTGCGTAAATATGAATATACACCAGGTAGAATGAGCAGTGTTGAGTTCTTACACTGTACTTAGCTTTTAACCAGGTGTGCTCTGTTGTTTGAGTCACTGTTTTTGACCCTTACATAAATATTTTCATCAGTGTTGGGAAAATTCACGAATACTTTCTTAAATTAACTCTTAGTTTCAACACCTTGATGTTAGCATAGTTGAAGGCTGGCTTCTCAAGCAGGGAGACTTAAAATTATTCCCAGCATGGCTGCTTTCTTCTGGGACTTTGAGACGTTGCCTGACTTCTCTAAACCTTGGTTTCTTGATCTATAAAAACTGAAAATAACATACCTCTTACACAATTTTGGTGAAGTTTAAGTGTAATAACACAGAGATGGCATATAACTTGCTGCCTGTCTCTGTTGGCAATTTGGGGCATATGAATGAATTCATAATACTAAGTTGCATTATGATCCTTTTGCTGAATTGAGAATGAAGGTAACTAAGATCTGAAACCATAAAGGCCTGCTCATAGTAGGGTTCATCATTTAGTTGCTTATTTAAATGTGGGCTGTATTCACAGTGCTGAATTTTCAGTCTGGGTGACAAAAACTGAGACTGCACAGCTCAAGGGCACTCATGGTCACATGGGCCATAGTTCGCAGTTCTCTGATAATTCACAGAATTTCAAAACCTTGATTCCCTGCCTTTTTACACTTGGAATAGCCAGGGTGCTGGGAGAGGTGCAGCATATGGGGAAGGTGGACCAAGTTGTGCCACTAGATTAGATTTCCAAAGCCTGCCTGCCGAGGCCCCTTGGATCTGGGTAGAGCAGTTAGTTACCTGCAGCTGGGAGCAGTTGCCGGCATCAAGCAGGTGCTCCTTTCAGACACAAATGTGGGATTGCTGCCAGTCTTAGCAGAGTGAAAGGCTTTAAAAAATACATAAATGCTGCTTATCATTTGCCAGCATTTCACATTACAGTATGACTTGTTTGCTTTTTTTTAAGCTGTCCAGGAGACAGTTACATAACCGAAAATAATTTATTTATAATATTAACTCGTCTTTTTAAAATAATCAGCAACTATCCATTTGAAACACTATAAAAGTAGGGCCAAATTTAATGTCCTGTTCATATCTAAAATATGCATAGTATTTGCAGTTTTTAAAGCTGGTAAATAGTTCTTGATGTTAATTGTGGAGGATGATATTCACATCAAACTGTTAATTTAATACTGAGCCCTTCTAAAACAAATATTCAGATTTAATTAAGTACTAGTTATGGCACATATTGAAAAATTTCCGTTTGAGTTGCAGTAATATGAATAATTTTTTTTTCAAGAGCTGGCTTTACTAAACATTGTAAGGGGTTTTTAATTCTTGAATTATTGTGACATATCTCTTGTAAATTTTCATCTGCCTTATATTCTCCCTTGTTTATCTTAGAGAGTTCAGAACAAGATCAGAAATAGGCTTTTTAAACTACTTTTAATAGATAATTTTGTATTATATTTTTAGGGGGGTATTTCACAGATTGAAAAGGAGTACCAAGTTCTACAAGAGCAGCTTAAGGAAGCATGTGAAAATTATGAGCAGAGAAATATCAAGGGCTCAGAAGAAACCAAGGACTTAGAAGGAAAGTTGAAAAGGAACATAGAAGAAAACAAGGTAATCCTATCTGAAACCTCTCTTTAATAGCACATGGCATCATTAGGAGAATTGTGCTTGTGTAGCTCAATTAGCTGAGCTACTGCATTGTTGGGTAAACAAAGGATTCTTTCTCATTGTTGCCTATTTCCAATTTCTTTATGACATATTAAAGTGACTGTTTTTTGCAGTGTTTTGGAACCTCCACAAGTTGATATATAAGAAAAGAGCTGTGAATCTGAATTTTCATTTATCTATAATTCAGTTTGCTTGATTAACTAAAACTATTTTCTGGTGACTAAGTTCCAAGTTAAATTCTTGTTTATAGTGAGAGAGGTAGTGTAGCAGTAGTGGTTCAGAGTGTGAGGCCTGGAGTCAGACCGACTGGATTCAGATCCAGGTTAGTTCTGTGCTAGTTCTCATCTTGGGCAAGTTATTTAACATCTCTGTGCCTTAGTTCCTTATCTGGAAAATTTGGGTAATAATAGCTCCAATTTTGTGGGGTTAGATTAATAGTTGTAAAGTACAGTTATTCCTCGGTACCCATGGGGATTGGTTCCAGGACCCCTGCAGAAATACCGAAATCCACAGATGCTCAAGTCCCTTGTGTATAGTGGTGTAGTATAGTTAGCCCTCTGTATCCAAGAGTTCCACATCTGAGGATACAGAGGGCCAGCTGCACTTAACATTGCCTGGTGCATGGTAAGAGCTAAGTGTTCCCCGCCACTGTCACTACTGCTGCTACTATCCTCATCTTCATCTTACTCCTCAGGAAATATGAGAATAACACACGGAAGTTTGGCCTGCTAGAACCGTAAAGTCACCCAGAGTATCTTGGTCGAGTCTACTGATCTTGAATTCCATTAGTTAAGATTGACTTTCAATTACATGTAACTGGCTCTTGGAATAATACTGATTAATGGCAAGGCCCAATTGAATCAGTGGGAAAATGGAATTTTAGATGTGAGGAGATCTTGGTACGTTTCCTTTTTAAACTAAGGTCTTTTTTTTTTAACTGAAGTATAGTTGATTTACACTGTTATATTAGTTTCAGGTGTACAACAGTGATTTGATATTTTTATTAGATTATATTTCATTTACAGTTATTAAAAAATAATGCCTATATTTTCCTGTGCTGTACAATGTATGCTCATTGCTTATTTATCTTATACATAGTAGTGTGTATCTCTTAATCCCCTACCCCTAATATGCCCCTCTTCCCTGTGTCTGTCAGTCTGGTTTGTTATATTCATTGTTTGTTTTATACTTAAGATTCTACATATATGTGATGACAGAGTTTTTGTCTTTGTCTGACCTATTTCACTTAGCATAATACTCTCTAGGTCCATCGATGTTCTTCCTAGTGGCAGAACTTCATTCTTCTTTATGGCTCAGTAATAGCCCATTGTGTATATACCACATCTTCTTTATCCATTCATCTGTTGATGGACACTTAGGTTGCTTCCATGTCTTTGCTATTGTAAATAGTGCTGCTGTGAATATTGGGGTGCGTATATCTTTTTGAATTAGTGTTTTTATCTTCTTCAGATACATTCCCCGGAGTGGAATTGCTGGATCGTGTGGTAGCCCTACTTTTAGTTTTCTGAGGAACCTCCATTCTGTTTTCCATAGTGGCTACATCAGTTCACATTCCCACCAACATTGTAGGGGTTCCCTTTTCTCCGTTGTTTATGGTCTTTTTGATGACAGCCGTTCTAACAAGTGTGGGGTGATATTTCATTGTGGTTTTGATTTGCATTTCTGTCATGAAGAGTGAGGTTGAGCATGTTTACACATGCTTGTTGGCCATCTTAATATTTTCTTTGAAAAAATGTCTGTTCAGGTCTTCTGCTCATTTTTTAATCAGGTTGTAAAAACTGAAGTCTTTTGTGTAGAGGTAACAAAGAGCTGTTAGTCCATTTAAGAAAGGAAGAATTTGTTCCAGAAGTCTGAGTCAGTAACTGAGGTCACATATTAAATAGAAGAAAATTAGCTATGGGACCTTAATCAATAAACTCATTTATTGAGATTTAAGTATACCCAGAAGAGAAGGGTTGGTTTGTGAAGGATACTGTTATAACATTCCTTAGGACATGTTTTTACTTGGGATGATTTGAAGAATGAGAAGAATTGGAAGAAACCAGCCTTTCTGCTTAGTTGCCCAGTTGAATGAAGTCTTCTTGATTGGAAAGAGGGGAAAATGAACAAAAATAAAACCCTGCACAGTGACTCATAGAACACTATATGAGCTACTTGAGGGGTTTAACAAAATAAAATATTTTTGTAAACTTCATATTGCCTCAGGAAAATTCCATTTTCAATTTTAATAAATCCATATGGGAATACCTGTGTCCACCCGATTAAGTGCTGAGGGTGGATTTGCAGACTCAGCCACTTAATTTCAGGTGGGCGTCTAGTGAGTGAGGCTTATTTCTTTCTGGCAGAGATTTGTCCATCTTTATAAACTGTTGGCCTGACCGGGTCCTGTATTTGTGCAGTTTATCAAGGCTTCTTTGTACACTTGACCAAGCAATGTACAGTAAATTAGCATCCAGGGAGGAGGGCTGAGAGAGAGAGCAGTAGGTTTGGCTGGTGGGCTTGGGCTCTTGACCTGCTTTTTAACTTTGCTAAGGCTCTAGGTCTGGTTCCATGTGGTTGTACCTAAGAGTAGTCAGTCCATTTTTTAAAAAGAGCCATTATTTAGTCCCTCAAATTACAGGCCTGTTAGGTTATTAGACTTTCCATTTAAAATATATACCTGTTTCCTATCAGGATAAATTTCTTGCCGGAGTTCCTTAGGTTGTTGTCTGCACAAGTGCAAATGAGATTTAGCCATTTCTTTATTAATCATGTTTATGATCATAATTCAGTTCTGGAAAAATCTTTTATAAATATAAAAAGAAATTTGTGCTTTTGTTGGTCTTACCCTTGGCCTTTGACTCTCTAGATCAGTGAGGTTATATGCTAATACTTTTACTTGAAGTTACTGGGTCCACATTTGGATATATTAGATACAGCAACCCTTCCCTTTTATAGCAAAGAGAGAGGCAAGCAATAGCAAATTATGTTTAAGAACTTGGGCAGTAGAGTCAGACTGCCTGACTGGTGACCCTAGCACCACCACTTAATGGCTTTCTGACCAAAAATAATTTACTCAATTTCTTTGACCCTCAGTTTCCTCATTAATAATATAATCTCTGTTTCATAGTTTTGTGAGGACTCACAGGGGTGGTTAGAAAAGGGTGGGGAATGGCCAGAGCTATGTATAGTAGGAGGAGGAATTGTCCTACCCAGAATGCCATCATGCCCTCATTGAGAAAATCGCTTATTTACACAGCACTTTAAGAGTGCTGAGCATTTCCAAAGCCATCAATACAAATCTGGGCTAAGCTATTGTATATAACTGATGGAGTTTGATTATCATGTGCTAGAGGTGGCCTTTAATGGATAATTAGGCTAATTCTTTACTCCCTGCCAGAGGAAATAGTGATCCTAAAGCCCAGAGTCTCCTGTTGTTTTTATTTATTGACTGCATTGAGTCTTTGTTGCTGCATGCAGGCTTTCTCTGGTTACAGCGAGCGGGGGTTACTCTTTGTTGTGGTGCACGGGCTTCTCATTGCAGTGGCTTCTCTGGTGGAGCATGGGCTCTAGGCGTGTGGGCTTCAGTAGTTGTGGCTTGCGGGCTCTAGAGTGCAGGCTCGGTAGTTGTGGTGCATGGGCTTAGTTGCTCCTAGGCATGTGGGATCTTCCGAGACCAGGGCTCGAGCCCGTGTGCTGTGCATTGGTAGGTGGATTCTTTTGTTTTTTTATTTTATTGTTTTGGGGGTACACCAAGTTCAATCATCTGTTTTTATACACATATCCCCGTATTCCCTCCCTGGTAGGTGGATTCTTAACCACTGCGCGACCAGGGAATCCCTCTCCTGTTATTTTTAATGTACCTCTAACCTATAACCGGCAGGTTATAACTGGCTGCTGTATTGCTCAAGGGCATATGTTCTTTTTGTTTTATTAAGATAAAATTCACATTTAACCATTATAAAGTATACAATTCAGTGGTTTTCAGTATATTCATCGTGTTGTATAATTATTACCACCATCTAATTCCAGAACCGTTTTCATCACTCCAAAAAGAAGCCATGTACCCATTAAGCAGTCACTCCCCATATCTCCTCAGTCATATGTTCTTAAGGTGCTTTAATGAGATTTGCTTATAGCCAAGATGGGTATTTAGTTGACACTGACTCTTAAAACAGTCAAAATAATTTTGGCCCAGAATAATTTATGGAGTAGAATTTGGAACTTTGTCCTGTTTCAGCAGAATCTTGGGCCCCTGCCTGCCAAAACTTCCTCAGTCCACATATGCATAGAGGTGGGATTCTCCTATTCAGTTATGGTCCTTGCCAAGTTCAGTTTTTTTTAAATCTAACATTTATGGAGCTCATATTATGTGCCATATTCAGTTGTAAATTTTTTACATGTATTATTTAATCTCAAAACAATCCTAGTGCTCTGGTGTTATAGTATAGTATATAATATTGTCTCCATTTTACTGATAAGGAAATGGAGGCTGGACTTGCTAATGCACCTTGCTCCAAGTCACACCAGTACTGAGCAGGAGAACTAGTGGTGAGTGTCAGGCTCACCGAGTAACAACCACCCACAAAAACCTCAGTGACGTAGAACAGTAAATATTAAATGTGTAAGTCTATGGGTTAGCTGATCCCAAGCCCAAGTCTGTGGGCTTGGCTTGACTGTTTCACCTTTGGGTCAGCTAGGGCTCTGCTGTTCTTGGCTGTACTTGCTCACATGTTGGTGTTATCTGGCTCTGGATTGATCTAGAATGGCCTCAGCTGGGACGACAGGGGCAACTGGATCTGTTCCACGTATCTTTTATCTTCCAGTAAGTGCAAGAGCAAGCAAGGATTCTCACTACTAATATCCCATCAGGCAAAGCAAGTCACATAGCCCATCCAGATTCAAGGGGTGGGGAAAGAGACTGCCTTTTTAGTGAAGAGAACCCCAAGGTCCCATGACAAAGGGTGTAGACATGGGGAGGGGTGAAGGATGGTGCTGTGATTGCCATCCCTCTGCCGGGGTAGGTTAGCACCAGTTCTTCATGAACATTCTGTAATTACCAGGAGCTTAAAAACCCTCCTGTGATTGGTTCCTACTTCCATCTTCAGCCTTCTTCTTTACCAGTTCTCTGCATTGCTCTGCACTGAATGGATAGTGCTTGTCATGTGATTTTCTTACTTCTGAGCCTTTTCCCAGCACTGTTCCTTTTGCCTCAAGCAGCCTTCTTCCTCCCCCAGCCTGGCTCACTCGTGCTCATCCTTTGGGTCCAACACAGGTATTACTTTGTTGGGGAAGCTGTCACTGAAGGCAGCTTCAGGCTTAGGTAAAGGCCCATGTTAATGCAGTGGTGCTAATGAGCACCTGACTATAGTATAGAGTAATTATTTTGTTAACATCGTTATTGAGATATAAAATTCACCCAATTAAATTATGTAGTCAGTGTTTTTAGTATGTGCACAGAGTTGTGTAGCCATCACCACAATCTAAGTTTAGGACATTTTTAACACCCCAGAAAGAAATGTCATAACCGCTAAAGTCACTACCTATTCTCCTCCCTCCCCCAGCCCTAGGCAACCACTTATTTACTCTCTGGATTTGCCTATTCTGGGCATTTTATATAAATGGACTCAGACTGTATGTGGTCTTTTTGTGAGTACCTTCTTTCACTCAGCCTAATGTTTCCAAGGTTCATCATGTACATCCATCCATGTAACATATCAGTACTTCATTCCTTTTTACTGCTGAATAATATTCCATTGTATGCTATATCATATTTTATTTACCCATTCATCAGTTGTGGACATTTGGGTTCTTTCCATTTTTTAACTGTTAACAAAGAATACTGCTGGGAACATCTGAGTACAAGTTTTTCTGTGGATATATGTTTTCACTTTTTGGGTATATACCTAGGAGTGGAATTGCTGAGTCATATGCTAATTCCATATTTAAGACTTGGAGAAATTACCAGACTGTTCCAAAACAGCTACACCATTTTATATTCCCATCAGCAGTGTATGAGGGTTCTAATCTCTCCATGTTCTCATTGGCTTTGTGGCATGTGGGATCTTAGTTCCCTGACGCCCTGCAGTGGAAGCACAAAATCTTAACCAGTGGACTGCCAAGGAAGTCCTTATCATCTATCTGTTTGATTTTAGCTATTCTGACGGGCATAAAATGGTTTTTCAGTGTAGTTTTTTTTTATTTTACAATAAATTTATATATTTATTTATTGGCTGCATTGGGTCTCCATTGCTGTGCACAGGCTTTCTCTAGTTGTGGTGAGCGGGGGCTACTCTCTGTTGTAGTGCGTGGGCTTCTCATTGTGGTGACTTTTTTTTTTTTTTTGGCTCTTCTCATTTTTTATTTTTTAAAAAACAGATTTAGGATTTTGTAAGAAATTACTGTTACATTTTTAAAAAAAACCTGTCCAGTACTGCAGTAATGGAATAAATAAATAAGATTTTTTAAAGTTCAGTGTTTATAGATATATTTATTTTTTAAAAATGACTGAATTAGAAGACATTAAATAATGTTGATACACACCAGGAAGCGATTGGGCAAGGAAAGGCACATCATTTCACCACCAGAAGTAAAGACCATAGTTGGAAGTTAATGACCAGCCAGAGCTTTAGGTCTTGTGGTAGTTCTCCCAGCTACAGAGGCTCATTACGGTGGAACCTTCTTTATAGTACTTAGCTGAAATAAACAGATGGCAGTTGGAGAATTCTACCCTGTGACCGCAATGTAGTGTTGAAAAGAAAGCACTCCTTTAATAAGTCTGATATGTGAGGAGGGAGGGAACAAAAATCCAAAATGGTTTGGTGATCCTGAAAATCCTGTTGACATATTAAGGTGAGTTGAAAAAAAAAAAAGTAAAATAAGGTTAATCCTTTTGTCTGGCTGAACTGGAATTCTTGTAGTTAGAAAGTTAAAATTCCATGTAAACACTTCCTTTCTTATAAACAGACACAGTATAGATAACTGCGATATTTCACCTCAGATGAAGCTATATGCCAATATTTAGGGGAAAAGATCTTGGATTATTTCCTTATTTTAGATAGCCTAAGTCCTTGAAAATAGCACTAATACCTCTGGCTGACTGGCTATCTACAACAGCAAAGTGAATATAAGTTTTGATAATGATAAAAGGTTTCCCAAACTAGAGTTTCCAGTTAAGCGGATACAGTTACTTTACTGAAAAGTCTTAACAAACATCAGCAGAACTTGCTTTGGGTCAACCTCCTACTGCCAATTTTCTTTCACAAATTTGTGCCAAGAGTCTACCCATTTTTTTCTGTCTGGACTCTGAAGTTAGGTTAGTTTGACTGAAAGATGGAATCACGCAGGTTCCATGTAAATTTTAGTAGTATTAAGAAACAGCCATCTGCAGGAATAAATAAAATGGATTTTCACGATAAAATGGTATACACACACACACACACACACACACACACAATTAAATTAAAAACAATTGCGGGGTAGATTAAAGAAAATATTAATATAAAAAAATCATAAAAATGGCACTTGTAAAGCAAGCAGCTTCCCACTCATGCCACATGACATGCCTTCATTAAGATGTGCTCTTTCTGGTACGAGCGGCCCAGATGAAGAGAGCAGAGGCCATGAACTGTAAGGGAGCTGAGACGCAAGCCAGGCAGAAGGACCATCCGAATTCACCAGATACATTCTCAGGCAGCTCTAGTTTCTGGTAGAGTAGTTCAGTTCCAGGAGCATAGCAACTCACTGAGTCCAGGGTACACAGACCTGCAAGGAGATGGAGAATGCCTGGGGCAATGGTGGGATACAAGCTTCAGCAGATACAAGCACAAAGTGCAATCAAAGCCCCAAAGCAGGACTTCCTAGGTGGTGTAGTGGTGAAGAATCTGCCTGCCAGTGCAGGGGACATGGGTTCGAGCCCTGCTGTGGGAAGATTCCACATGCCACGGAGCAGCTAAGCCTGTGCTCCACAACTATTGAGCCCGTGCTCTAGAGCCCTTGAGCCACAACTATTGAGCCCATGTGCCACAACTATTGAAGCCTACGCGCCTAGGGCCAGTGCTCCACAAGAGAAGCCACTACAATGAGGAGCCCGCTCACCACAATGAAGAGTAGCCCCCGTTCGCAGCAACTAGAGAAAGCCCGTGTGCAGCAACAAAGACCCCACACAGCCAATAAATAAATAAAATAAATAAATTTATTTAAAAAAGAAAAAAAGCCCCAAAGCACATCAAACCTAGACTAACAAAAGGTAAAAGGAACTGGCAACGCCAAAGGCAGATCCGATGCAGATCAGTCGCACTGTTGTGGTTTCCAGGATCAACAAATTTCTCCATGAACTGCGCATTCAGCATGAAATGCATACATTTTGTGACCATATCAAACGACTGTGCTTTCTGGTGAACTATACCAGTATGTGTTTGGGGGTGTAGTGATACACCGTTTCCACAATCCCATTGTGCCATTATATCAGAAAAGCGCATCATTATGTCTTTTCATCTGCCTCATCACTAGCAAAATTGGTCCAGATGCTTTTGTTCAAATCACTGGAATTTTCTTGAACTGGACTTCGATACTCATACCAGAAGTCTGTGCCAGTTGAGGCTGCCATGTAGATGGTAGAAATGAGGCTAAGCACACAAGCAATTACAAATGCTGTAGCAAAATGGTTATCCATTCTGGCACTCAGACTGCTCGCTCATCCTCCTGCTCCATCCTCAAACTCAAACCACAGCACCTTACTCTCCCCACACCTCCTCTGACCTGTGTTGGCTTCTCTTGTTGGCGTAGCACGGGCTCTAGGCGAATGGGCGTCAGTAGTTGTGGCATGCAGGCTCAGTAGTTGTGATGCATGGTCTTAGTTTCTCTGCAGCATGTGGGAATCTTCCTGGACCAGGGATCGAACCCGTGTCATCTGCATTAGCAGGCAGATTCTTAACCACTGCACCACAAGGGAAGTCCCTTCGTTGTAGTTTTTATTTGCATTTCCCTAAAGGCTAATGGTGTTGAGCATCTTATATGTGCTTAATGTCCATTTTTATATCTTTGGGAAATTTGGAGAAATGCCTGTTTTAGTCCTTGCCCATTTATTATTTTTATTACTGAATTAAGTTTCATATACATGTATTCTAGATACGTTTATCAAATATATGATTTAGAAATATTTTATCTCATCTTCCATATTTGCAAATTTATTTCTCCTATCTCCCATTTTTTGGGTTGTCTTTTCACTGTCTTGATGGTATCATATACAGCACACAAGTTTTAAATTTCAGTGTAGTCTAGTTTCTCTATTTTTTCTTTTGTTGTTTATGCTTTTGGTGTCATAGCTGAGAAATCACCGTCAAATCCAAGATCACCAGGATTTAATCCTATATTCTGGAGTTTTATAGTTTTAGTTCCTCCATTTAGGCCTGTGATCCATTTTGAGTTAATTGTTGTGAATGGTGTAGTAATTATCTTTTATGCGTATTTTTCCCACCAAACTGTGATCTCTCTGAGAGTGAGGACTGTTTCTTAGCCATCTTTGGATCTCAATATACAGACTAGGAGCTCTGCCGATGTTATTAAACAGTGTGTACTTGGGCTCCTGAAGAACTGGGTTCAGTGAATTGTCTTCGTATTCTGTCAGCCTACCTGAAAGGGCATGAGGCCTACATAAAAGGCCATGAGGCCTGCGCATTCTGTGAAGATTGTTGCTTTATTTAGTGCTAGTATGTAGTTGAGGATATTACCTGTTCTTTCATTTGACAGATATTTATTGGATGCTCCTTAGGTGCCAGGCTCTGTGCTGATCTTACAGGACTTTTATGTAGCATCCTCTTTTTGAGGCCCTGAGAAGTCATTCCTCTCTGCTTTTGCTACCTGGGTTTCTTTGTGCAGTGGGCTTGTTTTCGTTTGAGTTTGACTGCCAGAAAGTTTTAATAGTATTTCCGAAGAATGGTTAGGACCTCATGCCACTCGTTTTTATATTACTCTCACTCCTGGTTTTATGTTATCATTCTTATCTTTTTATATTTGATTTTCTTTACTTAGCATTCTTTTTTATTTTGTATTTTTTAAATTGTGTGTATTATCGAAGACACCTCAAATATTTGTTTTAAAACAAAGTTGAGGTTTAAAAAAAGAGGTATGTAAACCAAATGTTCTCTAATTGAGAAAAAGACTTTCAGAGGTTTTTATAATTATGTCAGTAAACTGCATGTACAGGATGCAGTTGTATATAGCTCGTTGTTTCTTTTATTCAAAGAAAAGGATACAGATTATTCTTTTTCATGTAGTCAGAGAGGAGCTCATGATAGCTGCCCTAGACCAGCTTTGTCATTAGGGTGGTTAATACAAATGGCAGATGAACTCATGTATCATTTTCCATGGCTGAGCTGTAGGTGTGTGTGTTTATAATACTTCGTGTCTTTTGATACCTGAACTCCTTTAGGTACTCGTTGCCAAGTAGTCCCAGTATAACCTTGAGGTTGTACATCATCTCATGACAAAAAGGCTGAATCCGAGGTGAAATCCTTGGCTCAGAATAGAAGCACAGGATAGGCAAGAAACTAGTTTGGCTTGGCTACCAGCAGCAGGGCTTGCATATGGACATTGGTCATGGTGGTAGAATACAGGATGTTGTGAGCCGGGGTAGGCATGGTGGTCACCTCCCTCACAGTAATGACTCAGCAAAGTCAGGACCAGCAAGGTTGCAGCAAGGAAAATGTGAGTTGAACTGTCCCCATGCTGGAGGAAATGTCACTGAACTGTTGAACTTCTGCTGCCTAAGAACAGTTGGCTTGCACATCTCAAGGCCACTGAAGTCAACCCTACTCCTGCAGTAGGACTTAAAAGTCATTAAGGACCTGGACTGGTTAGCAAATCTGCCTCCCAGGAACATCTGAAACCTTGGTGTCTAAGGCTGATGAGGTAGACATGTCCTCAGTTGATGCCATTTTTGACTACAGAGCCATTTCCCGGGAGTCTGGGTAGCTTGGTTTCAGGGTACACTGCCCTCTTTGAAGGAGGAGGCCCCGAGTTTCTGTAGCTGAATCCTTGTCCTCAGTGACCTGGTCATGTTGTAAGCCTAAGCAAGAAGTTCAGGCTACAGGGAACCTGGTCAGAGGTGGAAAATGAAAGACTCCCTAAAGCAAAAATGAAGTTGGGATTTCATTAAGCAGTCGTTGATACTAGTAGAATTTCAAACTGGAAAGTATTAAAGTTTAAACTTACTTCTTTTAGCCTCTTGTAAATACTGCTCCATTCTGATTCACATAGTAATTGTTAGAAATATTAATCTAGAGTATATTTTATTCATAAATGACTGGCATTTACAAGCATGTGCACCACCTGTGTGTCTGCTAGCATTGAAGAGATGACACTTTGAAAAACAACATAAAGCTTTTAGAGAATTTGTAGGTTGAGAAGTTGTTTCAAAAGGCAACACCTGCATTAGAAAGGCTGTGTGTCAAGTGGCATTGTACCTAACCATCAAGGTATAGCTTTTCATTTCTCTTTGTCACGCTGCCTGAAATTTTGGCAGGTATCGCAACCCAGAGGCCTTTGTGACCAGGCAGAGATAACACATTTATATTTTATTTTATTATTATTATTATTTTTAATACTTTATTTAGTTATTTAGGCTGCACCAGTTCTTATTTCCAGCATGTGGGATCTTTAATTGCAGCATGCAGGCTTCTTCATTGCAGCATGCAGACTTCTTAGTTGTGGCATGTGAACTCTTAGTTGTGGCATGTGGGCTCTAGTTCCCCAACCAGGGATTGAACCCAGGCCGCCTGCATTGGGAGCATGGAGTCTTACCCACTGGACCACCAGGGAAGCCCCAACACATATTTTAAAAAGCAAACAAAAAAGTATTGGACTTGGCAAATAAAGCAGGTATGCAGACTCCGTGTAGATTAGAGAATCATTTTGATTTAGGCTGAAGAGTGAAGTGTGAGTACTTCCAGGCGAGTTGAAGTGGTTCTTCCGAGCACTGTGCTGCAGTCAGGTGCTCCCAGAGCTGAGGGATTGAAAGGGAAGGAGAGGAAAGACATTTTGGAAGTACGCCTGGGAGTTGGGCAGGCCCTCAACTGGGGGTGCTTAAGTCAGGGGTCCAGAGAAACTTGAGGGTGTTGAGGGAGGAAGGGCCCCTAGAGGGCAGAACCCAGTGCCAAAAGGAAGACGGGAAGCTGCTGAAGACAGACATGAATCTTCTCAAAACTGTCTCAGAGGGAGTTCTTACCTTTCCTCCTCGTCTTTCCTGTGCCGCTTGTCTCTGCTCCCAGAACCCCGGTTGAGACTATTTCTTCTACAAACAGACTCTCACCGTCTGGAAACTTGCCCTCTTTAATACTGTAGGCCTCATTTTATTCAGCTTTCCACTGTAACCGTGACTTTCTTGGAAAAGAAGTGTTGGCTGTTTTAGTGATGTTTCTAACATGGCTTTTTATGGGGAAATGCATTCTAGGTTACAACCAATTAACTGGTGAGTGGACTCTTGGATTGTAGTATCTTAATAGGTTGTTTGGGGAACAAAACATACATGACTTGGTGTGCTAACCTGTGTGAATAGCCTGTTAGAAGATGTGTAACTCAACAAGGCTTAGAAATCTGTTGTTCCTTTCTGTGTGGTTATGTTGAAAGACTGAATTTAGTATTCTGTTCCTTTGATTTGTAGTCTTTGTCAAACACTTATAAATTCCTACTCTGTCCCATTAAAATGATTGCAGGGTCAAAATTACTGAGTTTTTTTTTTTTTTAAATAAATTTATTTATTTATTTATTGGTCGCATTGGGTCTGTTGCTGCACATGGGTTTTCTCTCGTTTCGACAGGTTGGGGCTACTCTTTGTGGTAGTGTGTGGGCTTCTTGTTGCTGTGGCTTCTCTTGTTGTGGAGCACGGGCCCTAGGCTCTAGTTGTGGCACGTAGGCTCAGTAGTTGTGGCTCGCGGGCTCTAGAGCACAGGCTCAGTAGTTGTGGCACACGGGCTTAGTTGCTGCTTCATGGCATGTGAGATCTTCCCGGACCAGGGATCGAACCCATGTCCCCTGCATTGGCAGGTGGGTTCTTAACCACTGCGCCACCAGGGAAGTCCCTGAGTTCTTATATATATTTTATAGTTTACCTGTAAATTTATTTAAAGATATACATCTAGATTAATTTCCCTCTTTCCTGTACATCTTCCATATTCTCCTTTTTTGTTAATGGAATTTTGTTTAGTTATTCATCCAAGGTAGAAACTTATCTTTAACGCTGTTACCTTCTGCTTTACATCATATATCCAGTGGGACACATGGTCCTGTCCATTCTGGTCTTCTAGTTATAGAAGTTTCCTTTATTTCTTGTTACCATCCCTGCAGTTACCACTGTCATCCTCATTGTTTCTTACCTGGGCCATTGCAGTGAGATTTTACCTCCTTCTAATATAGTCTTTAATATTAAAGGTTATAATTCATAATGGGCTGTGAAGTCAGTTTAAAGATGGTGACTGGGACTTCCCTGGTAGTGCAGTGGTTGGGAATCCGCCTGCCAGTGCAGGGGACACGGGTTCGATCCCTGGCCCAGGAGGATCCCACATGCCACGGAGCAACTGAGCCCGTGAGCCACAACTACTGAAGCCTGCGTGCCTAGAGCCTTTGCTCCGCAATGAAAGAAGCTACAGCAATGAGAAGCCCGCATGCCACGATGAAGAGTAGGCCCTGCTCGTTGCAACTAGAGAAAGCCCATGCATAGCAATAAAGACCCAACACAGCCAAATAAATAAAATAAAAAAATAAAGATGGTTACTAACATCGTTTTTAGTAATGGAATAGAATAGAAATATCAGAAAACATCTCAGAAAGTGAGGGCAGTTCTTTTCAGTGTTGTGTGTGTGTACATGCATACGTATATATGTGTATACACATGCGGTGGAGCATTCTTAAAATGTGTTTGCTATTGTAGGTCCCCATAAGAAAGTGTCAGAGAAAGTCAAGAAAATGTGAAAGCCACAGTTCTGGTCTAACTTTCCTATACTCTCGTACCCCTAGTCTACATCTGTGTCTTGCAGTTATTTTTCTAAAATAAGAATCACATCATCTCACAACCCTCCTTAAGAGCCTTTGCTGTCTTCTTGTTGTCTGTAGGATTAAGTCCACACTCCTTAGCATGGCTTACAAGGCCCTTGATCATTTTAATTCAGCACGCCTTAGATGCCATTCTCCCTGCGCTAACTTCTGAACATCCACCTCATACTCCAGCTGTGTAGCATCTCTTACATTTTTTGTATAGACATTGCTTACTCTTTTAACTTTCTGCCTCGCCAGTTCCCACTACTTGGAATCCATTCTCCATGTGCCATATGCATCTTTGTAGACAGTGATGAGATATCACTGATTTTGAGAAGCCCTTCCCAAGTACCAGATAGTCTGTCATGTCTCTGTCCATCTTTGTTTGAGGGCCAAGGCTGTGTATTGTGCACCTTTATGTCCCAGGCTCGGCCAAGGTAATGCATGTAGCCAGCTCCTGAGTGCCGAGCTGGAGTCATTGGTTAAGCTAGTGCACCATCACAATTCTAGTCTTTCAGGCTCTTTTTTTAAATTACATAAATCTTCCCATTTATTTAGGTACTTTCTAAAATGTTTTTAGATCTCAAAGACAGAATTAGATTGGTTCGTCGAAGATTTGGAAAAGGAAATTAAAAAATGGGAACAGGAGAAAAAAGAAATCCAAGAAAGACTAAAAGCACTGAAGAAGAAAATGAAAAAGGTTTTAAATGGCACTGAAATGTAAGTAACACTTAAAAGGCAATGGTTTTGTTGTTTTTTTAATTGGGGTATATTTTGGGTTATTTTAACATTTTTTATATTGAATTTCAGACTATATCAAGTAAAGTGAAAATTTCAGATACTGTTTTCATTACATTTTAAAGAGCATCCTTTGGGGAATTATCTCACCTGAAACTGTCTGAACCTACCATATTTGCAGATAAATTAAATAAAAATAGGACTACAAATCAACAAAGAACTGACTTCCAGTCTGAACATCACCTCTTACTGTGAACATTACCTTTGACCCCTTTTCCTTATTGTAAAATGAGGGGGCCTGTCTAGATATAAGGTTCTTTCCAGCACTAAGATTCTGCGATGATCATTTTATTACTTCCATCCTGAATCTTTAAATTGTTAAATTTGGTCCTGTAATATGAAGGATTTGGTAATATATTTAGGCAAGTATCAGATGGGCCAGGTTTAGGATTCTCTGTGATCCATTCCTAACCCCTCTTTCCCTAAACAGTAATGTGTCATATGATTCCTCAGCTTGTTATCTACTATTGAACAAAACAAGAGAAACTTAGTGGCTTAAATTAATTTTTATTTGATCTTGATCTTGCATTCTAGGCTGTTTGGGCCATTCTTCTGCTGGTCTTCTCTGATTCCTCTTATGGCTGCGTTTAGCTGGGAATTGGCTGGGACTGGGGGGATGCTGGGATGACTTGGCCACCTTCTCCCTATGCAGTTTCAGGGCTTCTCTCCACATGGCTTCTTCTGTTTGATCTCCCTATGTGGTCTCCGTCATGGTAGCCAGACCTCTTATGTGGTGCCTGAGAGCTTCCAAGAGTACAGAAGTGGAAGCTTCCAGGCCTTCTGAAGGTTCAGGCCCGGAACTGTCAGAGCATCACTTCTGCCACATTTTGCTGTTTCAAGCAAGTTGCAGGCCTGGTCCAGATTAAAGGGCATGAATATGGGAGGCATGATTCACTGGGGACTGCACTGCCCATACTCACCTTTCTGAGTATTTATGTTTTGTCCACTTGCTAAGCCATATGATCAGATTAGTTTTGTTGAGTCTTGCTGACATTACATTTGGGCAGTTTTTAGGCGGTCTTTTAAAGAATGATGAAATGTAAAACACTGCCTATGTCATGTAATTTTGATTATGCCCAAAGTAGTTTCATTAGAAGAACACTTTTATGGAAATAGTAATGTCTATAAAGCTTTTTACCTCTTACTGTTTGAGCAGGCCTAGTCTTAATTGTTAAGTTACTCAAAAATTCTGGAGTATTTATATTTAATATATATTTTATATGCTTAATTCAGACATTATCAAATTAGACAAAATAAATGAGACTGTTGATAAGAAAATTTTTTCTGTGCTAACAAAAATTAACCATTTCTGCTGAAGAGGAAACGTTTTATTTGTTTTTCACTTTATTAATATATTTCTTTGCCTTTTTTCTGTCGCAATTTAAAGATAGGCTATAGGTTTCTTTATGCTTTTTGCACTTTCCAAATAAATGCTTTAAAGCTACATTTTTATGTTTACATCTGAAAGTAAAATCTTAAAACTTTTTGGATCTCTTAGAGAACCACAAAGGTATATGAGGAATTATTTCATTGATTTTTCTACACTTTAGATCACATTTGGTGTTCATTAAGAAATGAATGTCATGAGGAGCTCATGGTTGGGTGCAGTGATGCAAGCCAGAGAGAATTATGAAAGAAGGCAAAAAAAAAAATTCCATGAAAAGCTACCCAGTATTGAGAACTTAGAGGAACTATTTTGTAAAGGAAGTGAAATGGCATTTAAGCTGGTTCTTAGTGGAAGCATGGGTTTTTTAGCAAATAGAGATGACTAAAAAGGTATGTAGGAGAGTGTAAAAGACGAGGCAGAACCCCCCTGGTGCAGGGCATTGCTTACAAATCAAAGATTCACACATTTTGTTTTGAAGAATTGTCCCAACTGTGGGGATGCATGAGAGTGTGTGTGTGTTTAATTGGACTTCAGGTTCTGTTTGAAAGAACAGAAGGCTGTTTTCACTTTGAGTGAGAAACACTGTTACACTGATGGTGATCCAACACCTTGCTCCTCTGTCTGGTGTTAAACCACCTGGAGGTGCTCCTAACATGGGATCTATGCTACAGACATGCGACTTAGAAAAAAGGTGATGTGCCCTCCAGGTGTAGAAGGGAAATTTCCCAAAAGGAAAACGACCCAAATTCTTTGTCTATTTAGAAGATACTAGAAATGAAACAAAATGAAATGTAAAGAATTCAAGAAATGTTTGCATGGGAAATAGGAATTTACTGTGTGGGATCGTGTTTTTAAAAATCTTTGAAAATTAATTAAACTTTGGTGATTATGCTTTTGTAGGTATACCCAGGAAAATGATGGAAAGGAAAAGGAACTTGAATTACTTCTGGATCAGTCCCTTGAAATCAGGCAAATTAAACTTAAATTTATTTTAACATCTTATTATACTTTTAATACTAGAGGCAGTCTGAATATATTTAGACATCCAAATATATTTTTGCTTGTCTGTTTCCTTTGAATAATTGTTTCTCTTTTTTAAAAATTTGTTTCTATTTTATTATTTATATTAATATTTAAATAAATTTATTCTTTAAGTACTTTTATTTTATGATGTTTCTACTTTTATTCACATTGTTGGTGTAAAAAAGTCCTAAATTTATCATTGTTGATTACTCTTCTTTTCCTTTGAATTAACCCGAAATTAAAAATGTGTCTTAAAAACTTTTGTGTTACTTGAAATAACAATCTCAACTATATTATGGTAGTTTCTTGCAGTATAATTAAAGATTTATTAAAGAATTTTTGTTATGAACCTATAAAAAGTTTCCTTTTAACCTTTATTAATGGAAATAATGTTTGTGCATTCCTGGAACCAGTATATTCAGTAGTAAGCAGTTGTATTCTGCTTTTCTCATTTAATATTGTTTCATATACATATTTACAGTCACGTTATGGTCCGTGGCCCTTTTTTTTAAGCTGTTATAAACGTAATGCCATGAACAGCTTTGTACAGATCACTTTTTTCCTTTGGGTTATTATATGTGTCAGAATAGAATTTCTGACTCAAAGGATGAGGAATGTTCTGTAAAGTTTATTAATACAGCCAGATTAAGCTTCACCTAACCTCATAAAAATGGTGAACCAGTTTCTCAGCATTCCCACCGAATACTCACTTTTAATTTCACATCTTCCTTTGATCATTTGTAAAGTGCAAAAAGCACATGTGAATCTTGTATTATATAGTCAAACATTAGGCAAGAAGTTTCTCTAGAAGATGTTATATAAGTCTTTTTGTGGCATGACTTAAAAGCTAACCTGGCTTCAGCCTTCGTGATCTCACTGGTTAAGTTTTTTTCAATAAGTTTTTTTTTTCTTTAATATTTGCAGTAATACATTTACGAGTGAGAAAATGAAAATAGAAGAGTGTATAACAAAAGGGAAAGAGCATTATGAAGAGAGTCTTCAAAGGGCTGTGGATGCAGAGGTGAGTCCAGGACACTTGATGACTGACAGATATGGCAGGATGTCCTTTGTTTACTTTATGTTTAATTACAGGTGAGGCACAACAACATTGCTGAGAAGTGCGGAGGCTGAGGGATAGCCTTTCGCCCATAGTCCTACCTCCCTGAGACAGCTGCTCTCTCCTTGCCTATAGCTTTTAAATTTTTTACCCTTATGCTTATGTTACTACATAGCTGTACTCATACTGTACACCACATTTTGTAACCTGCTTTCCTTATTTAACATAATTCAATCATTTTCCATGCTCTACACTTTTAATTAGTGGCTTCATCATATTTAATCAAGTGATATACCATGAAGTAGCCAACCATAAAACCTATTTGCCAGTGCTAGAAAAGGAACTTGAAAATAATCCATTTATTAAGAATATACTCTCTCTCTTCTCCCCAGAAGAATATATACCAATGTCAGTATACTGTTTGAGAAACTACTGAGATAGAAATAATGACCTCTGGCTGTATTTTAATTTCTGAAACAACCATGTTTGTTTTTCTAATTGAGAAGTAAATGTTACTTATTAGTATATGTGTCTACAGTTATTCTAGGAAAGTAAGGAAAAGCTTAGCTTACGCGTCTGTAAACATTAGTCTCTCAGTGAAATATCAGCCATGCAGCTGCTTTTCTAAAGAAAAGAAGGAAAAAAAGTACAAGTATTTCTACTTTGTGGATCCTACGCCCGCATCTCTATTTCCAAATTATTCAGTTCCTGTTTACCACCATTTAGCAAGCAGGTTTGCCTGGTGGGCCCTGTCAAGGTTACTGACACCTGGATTAAAACAAGGCAGGTCTACATTTCCTGCAGTGACTTTTACAAAAATGGCCAGTTGGCTTGTACAGGAAGCCAGAGAGTCTAAAGTTTTAAAAACATGCCTGGAGGCTTTTGATCTTTTGATGCCCTTGCTGATAACAACTTCTCCAAGGCCTTTATTTTTATTTTATTTTATTTCAGCTATTCTGTAATATTTATTTATTATTGGAGTATAGTTGATTTACAATGTGTTAATTTTTTAAAAATTTATTTATTTATTTATTGGCTGAGTTGGGTCTTCGTTGCTGTGCATGGGCTTTCTCTAGTTGCAGTGAGCAGGGGCTTCTCTTGTTGTGGAGCATGGGCTCTAGGTTCGAGGGCTTCGGTAGTTGTGGAACATGGGCTCAGTAGTTGTGGCTCACGGGCTCTGGAGTGCAGCCTCAGTAGTTGTGGCACACGGGCTCAGATGCTCCGCGCCACGGGGGATCTTCCCGGACCAGGGATCGAACCCATGAACCCTGCATTGGCAGGTGGATTCTTAACCACTGTGCCAGCAGGGAAGTCCTGTTGTGTTAATTTCTGCTGTACAGGAAAGTGATTCAGATACATACATACACACACCCATTCTTTTTTATATTCTTTTCCGTTATGATTTATCACAGGATATTGAATATAGTTCCCTGTGCTATACAGTAGGACCTTGTTGTTTATCCATTCTATGTATAATAGTTTGCATCTCCTAACCCCAAACTCCCACTCCATCCTCCCCCATTTCCCTCCCTCTGGTTACCGCAAGTCTGTTTCCAAGGCCTTTAAATTTGGTAGGGTTCAGACTTGGGGTTATTCTGCAGGCTCCTGGTCCCTGCTCACCATGGACAGGACCATTACACACAAGAGGTATATACATGTAGGTACCCAGCTCTGTGCTTGTATGTGGCTTAAGCAGTAATCCATGTGGAGAGTTTCATATCAGAGAAAAGTACATTTTAGGTATATAAGTTTACTGTCATTTTGTTATTCTATTTTCAAATCCAAAAGTTTTAATTCATGTTCACCTGAGAGAAATTATAACATAATTAAGTTCTGGCGATTCTGATCATATGTCATTTAAGGAGAAACTTGAAAGTGGTTTAGAATGTTTGTTTTAACCACCTTAAAATAGTTTTAGTTTTAAAATACTTACATTCTTTAATCTAATGGTAGGTATCTGTGCTTGAAAACTGGAAGGAGGAGGAAGTATATAAGTTACAGACCATGGAGTCACGAGCCGAAGGGTTTCTTAAGAACCTGAAGCTAATGAGCAGGTACTGTGATGTCACAGGTGGAGGTGTCATTGAGTAAAAAAAGGTTAGCGCTGATTTGAGAAAGAAATTACATTAGGACTGCTTTATTTTTAATTGCTGATATAATTAACACATATTCATTATAGAAAAATCAAAACATATAAACAAAAATGATAAAAATTATCCTAATTCTAAATTGAGGTATAGCTAATTAATGTTTTACAGTAAATCCATTAAGTATTTGAAAAAAAAGAAAATTTATATATAGTTTTTCACTTAGTAGTATGTAGGAAACTTCCTTTCATATCAATAATTACATTTCTCCAACCTAATTTTAAAAGGTTGAATAGTATTCCTATGTACAAATGTGTCATGATTTATTAAATGGGAGAGTTGGGTTGTTTGCACATTTTAGTAAAAGATGCACTATAGCAGGTATCTTTATAGCTAAATTTTTATCCTTATAGCTAAATTATTAGCCATTTCCATGCAATAAATAAATTTCTGGACTGAAGATCACATTTTTAAGGCTTTTTAAACAATTGCCTTGTATAAGAATAGTTACTTAATAGTCTTAATGGTAGAGTATGGGAATGTCACTTCCAAAATATTTCTATATGATCATTTTTTCAACCCTCTGTAATGTTTACCTGCTTTTGTTTGTTTTGCTTTGTTTTTGGAATAAAATTTACCTGGGAGTCCTAGAGAGTCTCCTTTATCTAGCATTTAGCACTTTTCTATATAGATTTTTGCACATGGGATTACTTTTCATTTGGTTCTTTTATCATATTCCACACACAGGTTTTGACTTTTTAGTTCCTAGTGCTTTTTGATTTAAATTTCAAGCCCTCAATGTTGAACCAGAGATTCTGTGGGTCATGGAAAAAGTTTTAATGTATAGTTCTTTATTTCTTCATTTTTCAAGATTAAGGTTTTTTCACGTGAGAAAACCTTTCTGATGAAAGGTAAACTGATATGCTGGCTCAGATTACAGGCCTCGTACAGCTGAGGTTGAGATCACAGGGTGGTCAGTTGTCAGCATGCAACACAGCCAGAGGCTGGGCATTGTGGTGCATCTGGGAAACAAAGATATCTCAGGCCCCATTTGATCTCGTAATATTGACTCCTTATTAAGCCTCATAGTACATGGAGCTTCTTTCTTAGGGATTCTGTGCTAATTCTGCTCATTCCACAAAAGGATAGCAAAAGAGGAAAGCCATAAAAGCAATGTTGTGGTTTTTCTTTAGGATGTATAATGAGAACTGACACAGTCATGGATTGGTAGTGTTACTGATCTTCTCAATTAGGAGCAGAAAGCATGTCTGTCACTTTCAACAGACCAGATTCATGAGGCACTGAGAAATTTAATGTAGTCTGTTAGACCCCACCCTTTATTTTACAATAAGGTAGGGATGTTTCCAGGCTGCCTTTTTGTTTGTTTGTTTGTTTTTCAGTCAAAAATAGGTTTGATATTAAATATGAAGATGTCAACTGAAGAATTGTCTAATTTCAAGATGAAATTTGGGGAGAGATTAAAATTCAGGAGAGTATTTGCTCTCTGCCCACCAGTTTTGGGGTTTGGGTTAGATCAATAATTAAAATTTCCTGAAGTGCAGTGACTTTGTGAGACGTACAGTTCTTTAAAAATCGTTGTTTTTGTGTGTGATCATGTTTCTTTCATGTCTAAATGAAAGAAACATGATCATTTTCATTTGTACTTTAGTGCTTTCAATTTAAGAAAATTTTAAGTGGATATTAGCAGGTTTATATTTTTCTACTTTCTCAGTGATTCTGCAGCATATCCTGACATGGAATCTGACGTATATTTATGGGAATCATTTCTTTCTAATGTTAGAGAAGAAATTGAGAAAGCAAAGGTAAGTTATAAAGTATTTTATAATTCTGTTAAAATCTATCTGATGGTTATAATTCTAAGGAGCTCGTGTCATATTGAGCTGTTAAAGACAATGTGTGTTTTTTGTTGTAATTAAGAATTTTTCATGAAAGAAATGCTAGCTTCTTAACTATCTTAAGTTCAGCCCTTGATTGATAAGATTAGAAAAGTTGTGTTTGGTAAGGCTGTAGAGCATTCCTATTAATAAGGACTTACTTTGAACTTTTCCTTACAGGAAATAACCTTGCATCTCAGTTATGTTTCTTGGAAAATGGTTGAGCATTTGTTATATATGTATAGTAAGAGGGGAATAAAGTATTAATTGACAGTTGTGGTTTTCCCTTGGAATTTGTTAGAAAAACATAACATTTTTCCCTCTACCTGCAGTCTCAGTTTGACGAACAAATTCAAGCAATTAAAAATGGTTCTCAGCTCAGTGAACTTTCTAAAGTGCAGATTTCTGAGCTTTCGTTTCCTGCCTGTAATGCGGTAAGTCTATCACATCATGTTTTTGTTTTTTGTTGTTTTTCTGAAGGAAAGAACAGAAAAGGAGTGAAGCACAATTTCTTTCTTAACTGGCCAAAAGCAGTTTGTTGTTACTGTTTTGGGAGTGGGCATGAGATGGATTAATAATTACCTTAATGTTTTCATTAAGCGCTAGCCCCCCTGTCAGGGCTCCCCTCGTTTGCCCCTCACCCTGTGACCCTTCTGTCAGTGCATTCACCCTCTTAACTTAGATTGTAGGCGCTGGAGCTACAGTCAGAAGCCTGATCTTGAACGTCTTTTTCTCCCCAGTTCCTTGCACACTAAGCAGGCAAACTTAATGTGGATTCGGCTGCAGAAAAAAATGGTTTAAAACGTTAAAAAGGTTAGACACGTAGAACTGAGTGAAATATGCTATTGAGTGCCAGAGTTTTTCCTCTCCATAGAAAAGGTTTTTTCCTCTCCATAGAACTGAGTAAGAAATAGTTTTATTTAGAATTAAAGATCACTTATTTATAGTGTTTCCAAGTTCTTATAGCAGATATGGAAGGGGGAAAAGCATATCAGTAGAATATTTTACTGTTAACTTTGAATTCTAGCTTATATAATTTTATGAGTACTCAAAAGAATTTTAAAATTCAGAACCTTGGGAATGCTCAGTGTGCCAGGAGCTTGAGTAATAAGTAGCCCTAAAGATGATTTACTTTGTGTGTCATTTCTCTGCTATTCATTCATTGGGTATTTAGTGGTGATCAAGATTAGATGTGGTCTGTGCCCTCAAAGTGCATATGGGTTTGGGAAAGAGAGACTTTAAACCCATAATTATAATCAAAATGTGCCAAGGTTTTTCACGGGAGCATAGAATGCTATGGCAGCATAAATTAGGGGGAACTAACTTCGCCTAGAGGCCTGGGCCTCAGCAGAAGCCCCCATGTTGGAGGTCTTAGTGAGTCAGAGATCTGGAATAGGAGTTAACCAGGCAAAAGCAGTAAGGGGGTGTGTGTTTGAGGAGGGTGTGTGGTGTGATGTTTGCAGGGCCAGAGGGGTCCAGATGGAAGAAACAGCATATTTGAAGGCTAGAGAAAGAAAGAACACACTCCTTTCATGACTATAAAAGAAGTTCACTATGACAAAGGGGACTGTAGGGAGAAAGATGACAGGCCAGAGACTTATTCTGTAAGGTGTGTTCAGCAGTGTGTGTTTCAAGTTAGGGAGCGATGTCAGCTTTGTGCCTGATGATCAGCCTGACTGCTGTGTGGAGACATGGTGGGAGAGGGGCCTGAGTGAGGTGTTTCCAGCTGACCAGGTACAGCTCACTGTCCCCAGCCATGTCCTGGGTCAGGGTGACAGCAGGGCTGGAGGCAAGAGGACAGATGTGAGAGGTGTTTAGGGGGTCAGTTGAAAGGACAGTGCTGCTCGTGAGATGGGGCCCAGTGTTCGTATGTTGGGGGAGTCGAGGACAGGTTGGTTTCCTGTCAGTGAGGTGGCACCAGAGGAAGAGCAGGGTGAGGAGACTGCCCTGCCAGGAGGCTGGTTTTAAAGACGTAGACTTTGAGTGGCCTTGGAATCACCCAAGTGGGTCTGCTCATTAGGAAGTTTGGATTTGCAGATTTGGATCTCAGGAAGATATTCTAGGCTGGAATCTTTATAAAAGTGGGCATTATGGATTTCCCTGGTGGTCCGGTGGTTAGGACTCTGCACTTCCACTCCAGGGGCCGCAGGTTTGATCCCTGGTCGGGGAGCTAAGATCCCACATTCTGCATGGCGTGGCCAAAAAAGTGGGCATTATTCTCAGCGAGCACACAGTCACTGAGGCATGAGGGGGTATAGCATGGGATGCAGGTTGCGCCTCTGACAGCATGAGGAGTAGTAGCACTTCAGGCCTGGACGGGAGGGCTGAGCAGGGCCCAGCGATGGGAGGGAAGCTAGCAATGTGGAGCCACAGAGAGCTCATTCTGAGAAAGAGAAGGTGACCAGCGATTTTTAAGGACAATAACATTTAATTTGTTGTAATTCAAATCCTGTGCACTTGAGCAACCAGGTTTTATTATAGGTGTGCTTAATCATTAGTTTTTGTCCTCGGATGTAACTCTTAGTGACCCAGCGACTGTGTGTGTTCCTCACAGATCCAGCCTAAGTTACTTCCTGAATCTTCAGGCCATGATGATCAGCATCCCTCCACTTCTACAAGTCACGGGGCTGGAGACCAAGCAGCAGTTCCCGAGGGGTCGATTCTGGTAGCTGCCACTGATGGCCCAGGGGAGTTGCCCTCCCTCGAGCCGGAAGCTACCCGGCTGCCAGAGTGTGAGAGCGCTGGCCAGGCAGCGTGGTCAGAACCAAGCCCGGTGGCTGGTCAGAGGTTACCTGTTGCTCCAGGATGTGCCACCCGCTCAAGCCAGTCTCCAAAGAAGCCTTTCAATAGTATTATCGAGCATCTGTCAGTGGTGTTCCCGTGTTACAGCAGGTACGAATCCAGAATGTCCATGACACTCTTAAATGCTTTATTGAACTGAGGTTTCTTGATCAGATAGCATTATAGCCAATTAGGGGCTGAAGTGGAAAGGACTGAGTAACTGTTTTACTCAGAGAGACAAGTACTGCATTTCTTTCTTTTGCAACACAGAAGTGAGCAGTTTCAAACAACTAGATTGAAAACATTGAACACTGGTTAATCAACACTCATCAGAACCTATGGCAATTTGCTAAGATTCTGATGAACTCAGTAACACGCTCCAACACTAGTTATAGAAGCACTAAATGAGCTGCAAAACACTGGTTCTGTATCATTTCCTGGGGAAAAAAATCCCACATATAGCAAAGAAGGCAGCAGCAACTTACACCTTGTTGGACAGCACCTCTGATTTGTTAGAGATGTGAGGTTGAAGAGACTGGATATAATTTGCTAGTGAATCAGGTGTGTGAGCATGTTACAAAGGGATCCTTACGAGGGTAGGGAGAGCTGCTGCTTTTTTTTTTTTCTTTTTGGAGTATAGTTGATTTACAATGTTGTGTTAGTTTCTGCAAAATGAATCAGTATACGTATACATACACCCACTCTTTTTTTAGATTCTTTTCCCATATAGGTCATTACATAGTATTGAGTAGAATTCCCCATGCTATACAGTAGGTCCTTATTAGTTATCAATTTTATATGCAGTAGTGTGTACATGTCAGTCCCAATCTGCCACTTCATCTCTCCCCTCACCTTTCCCCTCTGGGTAACCACAAATTTGTTTTTTATATCTGTGACCTATTTCCGTTTTGTAAATAAGTTCATTTGTACCATTTAAAAAACATATTTATCTATCTATCTTTGGGTTGCATCGGGTCTTAAGTTGTGTGGCATTTGGGATCTTTCATTGTGGTACGTGGGCTTCTCTCTAGTTGTGGTGCACGGGCACCAGAGCTCATGGGTTCTGTAGTTGTGGCACACAGTCTCTCTAGTTGTGGCACGGGCTTAGTTGCCCCGTGGCATGTGGGATCTTAATTTCCCAAACAATTCTTAACCACTGGACCACCAGGGAAGTCCCTGTACCATTTTCTTAGATTCCACACGTAAGTGACATCATATGATATTTGTCTTTCTCTGACTTACTGCACTCAGTATGAGAATCTCTAGATCCATCCATGTTGCTGCAAATGCGGAGAGCTGCTTTTAACTAAGTCATCCAGAGTTGTCAGTTGGGCACTTCACTGGTACTTCTGCATCGACCTCTGACCTCACTCTCTTAGGACAGACGTACACCGTGTCTTAGCCCGGAGAGAAGGTGAAGTGGAGGGAATGTCCTGCATGCAGCTCGGAAGAGAAATCCACACCCGGGAGTGATCCTCTGCGCCTCCCGTGTTATTTCTGTCTCTGACAGAATACTAATCACAGTCTTTGAGATTGTACCTTTGAAACATTGATTAATTATGATTGGCCAGAATTAAGATTTTGTATTTGTCAGTGGAGCCCTGCCCATTTGGAAATAAGTATATCTTGTCTGCACATGGGCACATTTAGCCCTGCCCAAGTTTGAAAAACATTGAATGTTCTCTCAATAGCACTTACCATGCACGTTAGTAAAAATAGTCAAGTTGTAATTACCAGAGTATCTTACAGATAAAATTGTTTGCAATCCTCACTGAATTTTGTGGAATATAAACCACCAAATAGATACTTATTCTAATTTTCTGCAAGTTATAGCATATGAGGTATTAGTGCTACAAATATCTGGTTCCTGCTAATTAATGGTATAAATCACATCCACTGCTACCTGTGAAAAATTCAAGCTTTGAAAACTTTGTTGTTGGTTAGATTTTTAAAGGGAGGAAGTCAACAAAACTAGTTTGTTCTTAGGTAGAAAAAGATTTTGTTGATTTCAAATCAGATCCAGTGGCATCTGATCATTCAGTGATTTTGCTTAGATACGGTTTATCTAGGCTGTAAGAAGTCAGGTTTCTAAGTAGGGATGGAGATCTGAAATGGATCTGTCAGATACACTGTCACTTTAAGGTTTATTAAAACAAATATTTAGAAATAGTGTCAGAATTTTCATAATGCTTTGAAAGAGTGATTTTGCTGCTTTTATATACGGTTACTTTGTTTACAAATGAATTATTTGTGTGTATTTGATTTTGTTTCTTTTAGCTGTTGGCACATAATATTTCTTTGCAGTAGAAAACTTTGACTTTCTCTTGACATTATCCCCACTTTCCCTTTTAGCACCGAGCTTGCTGGTTTTATTAAAAAAGTGAGAAACAAAAACAAGAACTCACTATCTGGATTCAGCATTGACGAAATTGTCCAGAGAGTGACAGAACACATTCTAGATGAAGAGAAAAAGAAAAAGGTTAGTGTTTCATTTAGATCCAATAAGATATCCCCCTTTATTCTTACTTATTATGAAGTATGAGAATTGTGGGGAAACATGCTTCCAACCAAAAGGTGGAGAGCAATTTAGTTGACAGAAGATAGTCAAGTTTTGGGGCAACTCACCTTGCTTCCCTACTCCACATTCTCACTGCAGCCAAGTCCAGGAAAGGACAAGAGGCCACCTGAGCCCAGCTCTGCTGCTTCTGTGACCAGGGCCACCCAGGGCCCACTCGCCGTGGTTGTCGGATCATCACCCAAAACCAAGGGGCAGAAGACAGAGGATGTGCCTGTGAGTGTTGTATGTGTGACCATACAGTCAGTCTGTTCTTCTAATGAAGAACAAGAAGGAAACAATTGTTGATGACTTAGCCCCATTTTTTAAATTTCTAGATTGAATTTTTTTGATCTTAAAATTAGAAACCAAGTTTAGATATACTTGTTTCATTAAATATTTTTTAAAATTTATTTTATTTTTTATTTATTGGCTGCATTGGGTCTTCATTGCTGCACATGGGTTTTCTGTAGTTGCGGAGAGCGGGGCCTACTCTTCATTGCGGTGCTCAGGCTGCTCATTGCGGTGGCTTCTCTTGTTGCGGAGCACAGGCTCTAGGCACGTGGGCTTCAGTAGTTGTGGCACACGGGCTTAGTTGCTCCGCTGCGTGTGGGATCTTCCCGGACCAGGGATCGAACCCGTGTCCCCTGCATTGGCAGGTGGATTCTTAACCACTGAGCCACCAGGGAAGCCTGAGTGTTTTATTAGAAGAGCCAGTGAATGGTGAGGTTCTCTCTCCACTATTTTAGGGGTGCCTTGGGGCCCCTGCATTCAGTGACAAGGAGAGCTGTGACTACATTGTGGGAACTGGGCCTGTAGATGGTCAGATACATTCACTTTTTATATCGAGTGTGAATAGTTGGGAAAATTGATTTTTGGATAATTTTCTTCTTTGTGACCATGGGCTTTGGAATCTCACACAGACTTAGTTCATCACTTAGTAGCACTGTGAGCTCGGATCATACTTGCTTGTTTGGGGTGTTGTCAGGATGAAGTGCTGTAGTGGAATTAGCAGAGTCAAGCGCCATGCTTGGGAAAGGCTGGCTGCTTCCCTTCGCTCTCCCCTCAAGTGCCTGGGGGCCAGGGGGCACACTAGAATGGGCTAGACTTGCCTTTAATTTGATACACTGCTTTAAATGGTTTATTGTCCTTTTAGACAATGAGAATGTTAGTTACATGGAAATTTTTATAAAATACTGTTATGTATGTGATCTCAGTTGATAAGGCATTATAACTGTCTTTATTTTATACATGAAGAAACCAAGGCTCATATGACTCATGCTTCTTGCCAGCGTTCCTTCTTTTGATTTGAGTGCAGCGTGTAGTTCCCTGTCCTCACCACACTGACCAGCTCATGCTGGGGACTGTGCAGTAGGGACTGAACATGTGGTTGAAAGAGGCGGTCACCTGGGTGGCTCACAGCTGTGGGCTCTAGGGTGAATTCTGGTGTAGAGCATGTTTTTCCCCTTTGTCCAACTATAATATCACAGTTTAGGTGAAATTGAAATTAGAAGAGTTGCAGGCCCCATAGTGGAGTCAGCAGTGCAAGACTGCACAGAGAGTGCTAGTTTGCTGACTTGAGCAGTGAATTTTTTTGTGAACTTTTTTTAAAATTATTTATTTATTTATTTATTTTTTTTTTTTTTATTTATTGGCTGTGTTGCGTCTTCGTTGCTGCTCACGGGCTTTCTCTAGTTGCTGCGAGTGGGGGCTACTCTTCATTGTGGTGCACGGGCTCCTCAATGCGGTGGCTTCTCTTGTTGCAGAGCACAGGCTCTAGGCACGTGGGCTTCAGTAGTTGTGGCACATGGGCTCAGTAGTTGTGGCTTGCAGGCTCCAGAGCGCAGGCTCAATAGTTGTGGTGCATGGGCCTAGTTGCTCCACAGTATGTGGGATCCTCTTGGAGCAGGGATTGAACCCGTGTCCCCTGTATTGGTAGGCGGATTCTTAACCACTGCACCACCAGGGAAGCCCTATGAACTTGTTTTTATCCCTCACATACACTTTCATTTTCCACTACCCTTTGGAGATTTTCCACATCACATACACTCAGGTCCCCGAGGGTCTCACCCCAATTAGGAAGCTTGTGACCATGCAGAGCCTTCCTGCAAGGCCTGCTGCAAGGCCTGGCTGGAGTCCCCTCCCTCTGTCAGGGATGTTCCTGCTGGTCCAACAGCCAGGCCTACTTCTCAGCATTTTCACTGGTGTGTGAGTGTGTGCGAACTTGTGTGTGTGTGTGTGCGCACATGCACGTGCTTATTGGCCACCCAAAAATAGACCATAATCACCTTTTGGGGAGAGATTGCTTTCTGCTTCATGGTTGATGTTGATAATAATAAAGGTGTAAAAGCCAACTTACAAGAAAAATATGTATTGAAACTAGAACTTAATTTGCTAATCTCAGGTAGTTTTTTAAAAATTAAAAGTAATTTGCCTTGTATTTTAAAATTACAAAAGTAGTGTGGTTCATAATAGAAAATCCAAATAGAAGGAGAATGTAAAGACCCCCAAAACCCACCCTCTAAGGTAACCATTATTATCATGTTGGTATATATTTTTCTAAACTCTTTGTATATTTGTGTATATGTGAATTTAGTGAAAACTGTAGTCAGTTGTGTCTTTTTTCCCCCCACTTAGAAGTGTATTGTGCCTACCTTTCCATGCTAGGAAATAGTCAAGTTAACCGTGGGTTTTTCTGAACTTTGCATGGGCCTTAACCCGCCCTTTCCCCAGGCCTGACACCTCCATTTCTTCCCAGACCCTTCCCTGGGGGGCTGCAGAGAGGAGTGAGAGCACATCTGTGCCGTCGCTGCCCCGGGCAGCATTGCCATGGGAAAGACAGAAAACCCTGTGGAGCAGTTCAGGGTTTCTTAAAGCAGTTCCGTGCCTTCAGGCACTGCCCCCGGCTCTACTCCCTGACCTTAGTCCTCGGTCAGGGCTGCAGTCATTAGGTTTCGTGACAGTTTATGGACCATCACTTTGGGGCCGTGTTCCTTGGCGGCTGCTAAGAACACAGATAAGCAAGGCCAAGGTAAGAGGGGGAGTGAGAGTGGAAGTTAATGATGCGGCTTGGGGTGAGTGCTGTGGGCTGTAGGGAGAACTTCGTGCCCGTGCCCGGTGTCCTAGGGTGGCACTCTGCTCTGCTTTCACACAGAACACGCTCTCTGTGCTCACCAGACTGTGAGCAGCTGTGGCCGGAAGCCCTCCCATTCATCTCTGTGTCCCCGTGCTCTGCACAATCCCTGACCACGGATGTTTGCTGAATGAGCCATCAGTTTGTTTTGTTTTGATTTATACAAGTAATCTGCATTCATAGAAACTTTGGAAAAATAACGAAGAAAAAGTTAAATCTCTCAACCAGAAGTAGCCAGCAGCCATCTTTCCAGACTCTTTCCCAGGCATCTCTATATACACACATTCTCTTTATTTTTAAAAAATGGAATTATATAATCATATGATAAATACTGTTTTGTAGCCTACTTTTTACTCAGAGCTTTTATGGAATTCCGTCGTGATTTTAATCAGCCCCACGATAATCCGTCATGTAGAGGTGCCATAATTTGTTAGTCTCCAACTGTTAGATAATTAGGTGAGTAATTAATTTGTAATATTCAGCTAGTACCGTACTTTAGGTATGGGATGGGATAAGTAGGTATTTGTAGTATTTTAACTGGGAATGAGTTAACCATGTAAAACATTTTTCCCCCAAGAAAATTAAAGCTTAATTTTTTTCCTAAGAAATATTATTAAAAGGTAAGTTGTTCCCTCAGTCTGCTTAACTATAATTGAGAATAGTTTGCCACCATAGCTGCAACGGTTCTGGAAGGCCACTCGTAAGAAGAGCTCCTGTGGTAAAAAGAAGTTTAGTTATTCTTTATTATTGGGATACATTTGTTTCCACAGGTGTCTGGTGCAAATTCCTGTGAAATATGCCGAGAAGTATTCAAATCCAAAAATGTGCGTGTGCTGAAATGTGGGCACAAGTTTCACAAAGGGGTAAGAATTCTCTTTGCTCATTCTTATGTCATGCATTTTGACTATGGAGTATTTTGAAAATAAAAAGGGACTTTTACTCTAGGCTTCAGTACTTAGGTTTTCAAAGCAGTTTCTGAACCTGCTTGTGTCTGTGGGGATGCCTCCCTGCCTGAGATTGGTGCCATGGGAAGGGGAGTGGAGCCCTGGGCCCTGCAGTGCGCACTCTGCACACTGTCCTCTCCTCCACGTCGTAGGTGGAGAAGAGCAGTTAGCTCCATCAGCTGCTGAAATTCAAAACAGTACTAGTTCCTTAACAGAACACAGTGCAGCAGCTTGTCAGTTTAGAGCAGTATGTGAAGTAAGGTTAACATTTTAGGGGAGGAAAACTAAGCCTGACGGGTCCACTGTGCCTGACTCTGCGAGATTCTGGCTTGTACCCTTCCAAGATTTGTGGTAACTGTTTTGGTGTTTTGGGTGCTGTGAGCATTCGTCCTGCACCCCTGCTGCTGGATTAGAGCAGATCGGGTCTCTGTCCTGTCAGCATATGACTCCCTGAGAAAAGGGATACACACAGTATACTCACTAGAGTCCAGTCTCCCGCGTGACCTGCCTCCTTCCTCCCTCCCTGGGTGAGGGTGTCCTGTCTGGGCCTTTGAACTCACACACACTCAGCACTGTAGCAGCAGGAGGCCGCCCAGGAGCAGCTCGGGGGCACGCTGGGTAGACAGGCTCCAGTGAGGCTGTGTGGTTGCAGGCTGCTGGGATGGGCAAGGAAGAAGCCGAGGCAGACGGGGTGAGTCCAAGGGCCAGGAAAATGCCAGCCTCTGGAAGTCAGGGCGGCTGAAGCACGAGATTGGAGCAGAGTAGGGGGGGAAGGGGGGGGCAAGGTCACGTTCTGAGGTGGGTTTCTTTGTTCCTGGGGCTTGGTCCACACTCCTACCCTGAGCAGGCTCTGGTGTCCTGGATGTTGGGCAGCTCCAGGCCCCACCAAACGTCATGGTGATGTTAGCCGTGTCTGCTGAGGCGAGTTGCACAGGAGAGCTGAGGTTCCATGTGCTCCTCAAGGCACTGGCTCATTGCCTTTTCTCATTTCAGTGCTTCAAGCAATGGCTTAAGGGGCAGAGCACTTGTCCAGCCTGCCTGGATCGAGATCTCCTGTCAGAAGAGTAGCCTGCCCTTTGGAAGAGGCCTGCCTGCGATTCTAGGTAGTTACTAAAGAGTGTATACTGTTTGTTGAGTTGGAAGAAGGAGAGTATACTACCTTTGGTATGAGGCAACATCAGAGATTCTTTGCACTGTGTGTCACAGTGCTAGTAAATGGAAATCTTTACTGTAGTTGAGAGTAAGTAATTTCCCAAGTCTGACTAGACACTTTAACAATCGCCAAATGGTGGCTGATAACAGTTCTGGGTAACCACATCCTTACGTTATTGGGGCTGCTGCAGAGCGCTCTCTGAGATGGAAGGAAAATAACAGTGAGTGCCTCAAAGCAGAACTTGAATTATAAGTATCCTTGACCTTTTACAGCGCCCTATGTTAAAGGTTTTTGACATCAGTATTCCTGAACAAATGCCTACATTTTTCCTCAGAGATTCTGCATTTAAATAAATGGGCTTAAGCAAACCACATTTTAATAGGTTGTAGTTAATGTTAAAATATTGGCTGATTTAGACCAAAAAATTCAAATCTCTTCATGTGATTTTGATTTATTTCATTATTTTATTTTGCCCCAGTAGATTTGTAGGTGCTTGTCTTTCATCTTTTAAAGACATAATGATTTTTGAAAATCAATTGCAAAACATTAGCATCAGCCAAGACTTTTTTTTTTTTTTAACCCCTGTAATCGAGGCTACATATTCATCCTCCCAACCCCCATTTGGAACTTACTCTTTGAATACCTTACTGTCCTCATTAGTGACGTTTGCCTTCTTTATGACTTACACAACAAGTGTCTGTGTATCTCTGTGTAGCACACAGTTGGCACTTTCCTTATCCCACCATCAAAAAGAGACACTTGTGTAATTAGACAATCCTGAGGTGTCCCTGTTACAGTCGTTAAGTGTTTGACCTTTGTGTAAAGTAATGCATGCACTCTTGTACTGTGACCTGAGAACAAAACTGTTATTGCATTAGAAACTATTAAAAAATTAGTTATCATTAGTGACTTACAGACTGTAGCAAACATAGAAATATGAATTTTGGACACATTCCATTTCTCTCAAGCAGGAAGGATCAAAAAATGTTTTTCCGTGCATTCGTTGTTCCCCTCTAGAAGTTCACAATCCCAAGTTCATGAGCTGATTTGGTTGCCTCCCTCTGCCTTGGTTCTCCATGAGTTTTGATGTCTTAGTGACTTAGTGCATAGAAATTCATCCATATTTTGAAGCAGGTCCCTAAAACATTGTCTGCATGTTCATAATAACTGAGGACTTGTATACATGGAGATACATAGGGACCAGTTTGTGGCAGCAGGTACAAAGGGAAAGAAAAGCAGCGGGAGCGTGAGAGAATCTGTTTCGTACATAATTTTAAGTACTTGTGAACATGCCTTAAGTGTCCTGTAAGTGTCGAAATAAAGAGTATTCTAAAATAACATCATTTTACTGTCGTGTTATCCATTCTTTGTCAAATAAGTTTAAAAATGAATTCTACTTGAAAATTCAGGACATATATTATACTAACATTTTTAAAAGGTGACTTCATTTGGAAAGAAGAGTAATATTATGTCTGAGGTCTCAGGACATTTTAAAGCCTGGATCAAAACATCCTTTGTGCCTAAATAGAGGTTGCTAAACTTAAGTTCACAAGATTGGCTGTTGAAATTCGTGAATGGAAAGATCATACAGAGATGATAGAGTTTACTGTTTTAGGCTAGAATAAGAGGTTTTTCACGTGAATATGTATGAGAATGTTAATCAGATTGCATTTCTCAGTATTGACTTTTTTGAGGCACTTGTGGATGGTTAGCAGACATTTGGTCCACACCAAAATGAGCTTGATATCCGATCTTGTCCAGAACCATTTGGCATGGACCAGATATGCTTATGGATGTTTTAGATTGGACCAGATTTCAAGGACCTTTTGGTCTTTGTGGATTCATGGATTACTGGGGCTGATGAGAAGGGTTTCCCATTTACAGGACCTTCTGATATGCTGAGCACTAAGAGATGATTGAAGAAAGCCAGTATTATCAGTCTGTCTTTAATCTGATAGTGTTTAATTCATAATAGTGTATAAATAAGCAATGACTATTCCTAAGAGTTTGGATTATTTTCCCTGCTGAAAAGTTTAATCTCTGCTGTAAATAATGCATAATCCAATATAAAATTGAAATGGTACCCTAGCATTGCAAACTGTTGCTACATTTTTAAGGTAATTTCAAAAATTGTAGAGTGGAAGCAGGTGGGCAAAGTGATCACACCACGAAACTGAAGCAATGAAATTATGCTAGGTAGTTTTCAATCAGATGACGCTCTCTGGAGAAATGGATTACAGGAAACAGGTCAAAGAGAGTAGCAAAGGTGGAAATTCCTTTCATCAACATGTGAGGTACTTGCAGATGAGGCTGATAAAAAGCAAAGACAGTGAAATAGATGGAAAGGCCTGTCAGAATGAGGACCAAAAACATTTCCAACATGACCCTTCTTGAAAGAAATAGGAAATACGCTGCAGGTGTTTTAACTTTAATCAGACTTGATTAATAAATGTTAATCATCAAAGTTTATTAAAAGAATAATTGTAAGAAGAATGGATCATCGGTTGTATCTAATCCCTTTTTCTTCTCTTCACCCTGACGTGATCTTAGAGGACACATCCACCTTCAAGTAGCTGTATACCCTCAGTGCTTTGCTGAGAAGGGTGGGCAGCCCTAGATGCCAGTGAAGACCAATGTGTACTGAGTACCTACTGCAAGCTAGGCCCTGGGCTCGCCGTCCTGATACAGCAGTGAAGGAGAGACACAGACGCCATGAAACTTGTCTTCCAGTTACAGACAGCAAACAAATTTAGAATGTAATTTCAGGGACTTCCCTGGTGGTCCAATGGGTAAGACTCCACGCTCCCAATGCAGGGGGCCTGGGTTTGATCCCTGGTCAGGGAACTAGATCCTGCATGCATGTTGCAAGTAAGAAGTCCACATGCTACAACTAAAGATTCTGCATGCCGCAACAGAGATCCTGCGTACTGCAACTAAGACCCAGCATAGCCTAAATAAATTAAGTATTTTTTAAAAAGAATTTCAGGTGGTGAGAAGGGCTTTAAAGAAGTGTCAGGGAAGGTGTGTAGATTAATAATAAAATTTTCATAAGGTGTTATGTATAGTGCTTAGCATATAAACCTGTGAAAATGAGGAGCTAGTGATTGTTTCTAAGGACAGGGCCTGGAAATCGCACAGGGTGAGAACTTGGTGGTCCTGTGAAAGAAAAGCTTTCTTAGATTAGGAAGTAGATTTCCTCATTGTCATCTACAGACTGTGGAACACAGTCAAGTAGAGAAGAGTGAGAAGAAATCAAATCACCTCAAAGTCATTTTGAAAAATGACAGCTTTGTTCCTGAAATCTCCCTGAGTTGACTTTGGTGACATTGTGATTCTATAGCAAAGGATAATTTCACCTATGGCTTTCCCAGGTTACCTGGGTGAGCAGTTTTGAGGTAGCTTTTCCGTTAAGTTTGGGTTTAGGACCAGAGTTTTATGCCTGGCTCAGCTGGGGGTTTGTGCTATAGCACTGGAGAGGCCTGGGCAGGCCCTGGTTTGCGAGGAGAACTGTTACTATATCACCTCCAGTTTATATTATATTGTCTCTTCCTATGTACCCTTTAAAGGTGAAAGAAAAAAAGATAAAATATTCAGCCAAAATCCAGAAATTAAACAGCATCTGGTAAACAACAAAATCCTAATAAGACAACCATCAATAAGAAAAGAGTTTTTAGCCACATTAACAATACTGTTTGGGTATACTATGGGAAAAAATGAACCTTGACCTCACCCCATATAGAATATCAATTCCAAATGGATGGATTCCAGTGGATTCCAATGGTCCCAAATATGAAAAGTAAAAGAATAAGGTTTCTATAGAAAGCACAATCTTCTTGGCTTTGGCAGAGATTTATTGGGACATAAAGAGCGCTAACCATGAAGATAAAAATCTGATAAATTGTGTCACTACAATTAAAAACTATCAAGTGAAGCTATGAAATGGAGGAAATTTTTAATACTTCCAACAAAGGCGTCAGAATACATTAAAAAAAGTCACATATCGATAAGAAAAGGATGATATATTTAGAAATGAGCAAAAGATTTGAATAGGCTCTTCACAGATATCCAGATGATCAGCAGGCGTTTTGATAGCCAGATTTGTTCAGTATCCATCATCAGAGAGTGACATACTACAGATACCCACCAAGATGGCTAAAATAAAAAAAGACAGCTAATACTGTAATGCCCTATGACTGTCCCACCCCAAGACATACGCTTAGCGGAGATGCATGCCGTAGTACAAGTATTTTCAAACTGGCTTCATTCATGATAGCCTGAAACTAGAAACCATCCAGATGTCCCTCAACATAGAATGGACAGATCATGGCCTGTTCACATGATGGAATTGTCCTCAGCAATGAAATGAAGGAACCACTGCTGCACACAACCACACAGATGATTCTCACAAACGATACCGAGCAAAGGCAGCCAAACAAAACAGTTCAATTTATGTGAATTTTGAGAACTGGAAACTGGTGGGAGAGGTCAGTATCCTTACCTGTGAGGTGATGCTGCTGACAGGGCAAGGGCATTGGAAATGTTCTGTGATCCGCTGAGCAGCATTTACCTGAGTCATTTGGGAAATCTATGGAGCTGTATGTTAAAAATGTGTGCACTTTTCTGGTGGTGATGTTTTCAATAAAACTAAACAACAAATGGGGGAAAAAAAAAGAAAAAGATGATATCCCTGGGCCCCGGAGGCATAGTGATTACGTGGTCCCTGGCAACGCTCAGGGGGAAGCTGATCCCGCTGCTGTGCACAGGCCCTGACAGCTGTTAGACTACATTCCCTCCAGAGTCCAGGAGTGACCCGAACGCCCCACCGTGGAACAGGTGCTCCTTCCTGGGGCTGCCGGCTCCTGCAGCCTCCCAGCGGGGATGGGAAGCTGCTCTGGAGGGTTGTGAGGAAGCGAGCCTGATGCCAAACTCGTTACTGCTGCTGAGTCAAGAGGAAAAAAAGCCAGGCCACACCTTGCTAGGAAGGTGGTGCCAGTCGTCTTGGAGTTGCCTGGTACCAGCGTGGAGGACCGTCCCCTCTGCAGGAACCTCCATTGCCATCCTGGGCACGGGGGAGGTGCTGGAGGCCTAGAGCCTGCTCCAACTCGCCCCAGGAACAAGAACCAGTTGTTAAATTTTCAGGACTCTTGTGAGCTGGCTGTTAAACACAACTACTCCTAAGAGTTGAATTATATAAACTCACAATTAAATTATATAAAAAACAAAGGCAATGACTTCCTAATCACTACAGTTTATTATTCATGCTTTTGCCGGTGACTGACGTATGCAGTGTCTGTAGGGTAGGAGCAGTGTGTCATGTGGGGTTTTATGCATCTCTTCCCAACTCTGTGCAGTGGTGTCACAGAGATACTTGAGAAATTACACAGGTGTCACACCGATGGCTTGCAGTCGGCTATGGAGGAAGTATTTACACCACAGACATTGGCAGATGCTATATATAAGCACCCCCCTCCCCCCCCCACACACACACACAAAGAATCTGTGAAAGCAGGAGTCTTGTCTGTAGGAGAAAAAGCCTGCCTGACGGCACTGAAGTTGCCCTTTGTGCCTTTTTCATTTCCCATCTGACCTGATGATTAAGGCACTTTAAGCCCTTCTGAGAGGATCCGGGCTGAACGCGCCCCTCCCCACTGCTCCGTTTGGTGGGGGTCGTCCCTCTCACGGCCATGGCTGCTTTCTGCCCCAGCCCCCATCCCGGACCTGATATCCTGGGAAGAAGACACTGCTCGCCGCCGTGCCCAGGGCACGCTGGACCAGAGTCGGGCCTGGAGTCCGCCGCTGAGCCAGCCCCGCCCACAGCAGCCTTGCTGCCCCGTTACGCCTGGCCCTGCTGCAGGTCCTTCTCTGTGAAAACCAGGCAAGGCACCCTTCTTGTCTCTGGTGAGGCCCTGCCTGAGGAGCGTGCAGGTAAATCCAGAGCAGGTGTGCTTCAGCGGTGCCAAACAGGAGACAATCAGGAGGACGACTCCTAGCCAGAGGGGACTAACTCGTCTTCCCTCCCCGGAGGGAGGACTAGCCCTTGGCCGTGCCACGAGCACCTTCACAACAGAGCAGTTAGTGTTTATTACCCAGGCTTCTGTGGCAGGACACTTCAGAGAGAAAGGCTTGCTCTTTCTAACGTGTGTGTGTGTGTGTGTGTGTGTGTGTGTGTGTGTGTGTGTGTGTGTTTCAAACAGAAGTGTCATTGTTCTCAGCAAATACCTTGGGATTCGAGTGAATAAATACCATTCTGTTTTCTGACTTTTTTCTCTCCACTTTTCAGAAGTTATGTTTAAAGGCATTTTGCTTAATTCCTTGAGCCCTCTATTTCAGCTTCTATTTATTTGGTGTGATAGGTCTTAATTTAGATCTCCCTGCTACCAGCTCCAAGAAATCTGCCACCAGCTCCAAGCTTCGTGTCCTGAAGTGCCACCCCGTTCCAGCGGGGTGAGCCAACAGCCTCTGAAAAAAGAAAGCAATTGAACAGATCGACATTGTGCTTCCAGACGCTGGCCGCCGCCCCAGCGCCAGCAGGACACTGGCTTTTACTGGGGCCTCATTGGAGGCCACATTGCTTTTGCTTCCAGTTTCAAAACTACCACAACCTCTCAATTAGCCAGACCTTTGAATGCTGAGGCCTAGCACTTGCTGCAACCCTTCCCTGTGAGAGACATGGCCATTGAACCCCATTTCCTGGGCCTGTATGTGACAGCTGAGCCTTGTCCCCACTGTGGACCTCCCCTGGGGGACAGGGGCCTCGTCCCCCATTCCCTTCTCCCAGGGAGCCTCCGTGCATCCTCTCTGTGCTCTCGGGGTGAGTCATCATGGCCCCAGCATTTTGATGGGCTGTCCATTCATTCACGCATCAAATCTCTATTCTACATAGCACATGTGGGCACTGTTCTAGGTGCTGGAGATGCGACAGGGAACAGAGACGATGAGAGATCTGGCCTCAGGCCCTCGACGTTCCAGTAAGGGAGCCCAGCGTTCACTGTGATGGTAGGTAGGTATTTGGTATGTCTCCAGTAATCGGGAGAAAAATGCAGCCAGAAGGCAGTGTGTATGGGAGGGTCGGGTCACAGTTTTTGATAGAGGCCAGGGTCCCATTTGAGAGCAGCCCTGAGGGAGATGGCGAGGAGCTGTGGGGGGAAGGGAGAAGGGCTGGTGTCCAGGCAGACAGAAAGCAGGAGCAGAGCCTGCCAGGGGAGCCCTGCGGCTGTCTAAGGAGAGCAGGAGGCCAATGTCCCCCTGTGCTCTGGTGGACTCTGCAGAGGTGGGAGGTTCCCAGGGCAGGGACAGGGCACTGGGGGCCTGGGTTGGGACTTGGACCTGAGACCGGCTGATATGGAGGCATTTCAGCATCTGGTGAGCAGTGCAGCTTGCGGGTGACCCCTTGTTAAATGTTAGTTCTACATGTGGACTTCAGGTCACAGAGGACTGGCCCCAGGCCAGGCAGGGGGCATTTCTGATACAATTTCAGCTGCATTCCATCAGCCTCCTGACTGAAGCATTGCTTCCACCCTCAACACCCTGGCCCCACTCCCATCCCCTCCAGTCACTGGAAATTCTGGACCCAGTCAGGCCCCATGGATCTACCTTCAGTAGATCTGCCTTACAGGGCTGTGCGGACATCGGTGGGGACACGCATCCAGGCCAGAGCCCCTTCACTCACTGCCACCCTTCACTCCAGGTCATCAGCCTCATCCTCACTTCAGCTCCCACCTGTGTAGCTGCAACCCTCCCCTGGCCTGCAGCAGCCAGCCCCCTTCCAGTGGTCCCACTGCGCCTGACACCCGCGCCTCCGCTTTTCCCGCCACGCTGCCTACATCCCTTCAGTGGTGTGGCTGGCAAAGTATTTAACCTCTTGGAGCTTCAGTTTCCACATTCACACAACAAACATTAAATGAGTGTGCTTGTGCATGGTAGCTGCTCAGTAAATACTTAGAGAAACCCCCCAGCTCAGGCTCAGAGCCGCCACCGCAAACTGGCCTCAGCGGCCTCCAAAGCTGGTGCCTCCAACCCCCATCTGACCTTCCTCACATCCCCCAGACACAGCCTCTGCCCCTCACTGTCTCCCAACACACTTTTTATGAATGGCCGTTGCTCGAGTGTAGTAGAATGTTCTGGCTACTGCACTAATATCACAGCACTTCATTTCTCCAAGTACCCGGCAGAGTAGCGCTAACTCTTGCCCCCATTTTACAGATGAGGAAAGAAATCCAAAAGCTTACATAACTTCCCTAAGGTCACATAGCTGGAAAACGTCAAGAGTCCAGATTTGCCCCTGCTGGGCTGACTGCAGCTCCAGCCATTTATCTGCCAGCCGCTTCTTCCCCTGCAGCTAAAAGAGCTCAGGTTCCCAGGCTGCAAAAGAAACTTCTCCAACCACATATTCTGAAAGCACTCCGTATTTTACCACTAAGAATAACGTTAGCTGTAGCTTTTTCATAGATGCCTTTTATCAGATTGAGCAAGTTTTTTTTATATTCCTAATTTGCTGAGAGTTTTTTAAGTCAGAAATTAATGTTGGATTTGTCAAATGCCTTTTCTGTGTCAATTTGGATGATCATATAGTTTTCCTTTTTCAGTCTTCTAATACAGTAAATTACATTGACTGACTTTCCAATATTAAGGCAAGCTTACTTTCCTGGGATAAACCCCATTTAGCCATCCTTGTTCATATTGTTGAATTTGATTTTCTAATTTGTTTTAGAATTTTTGCATCTGTGTCCATGAGGAATATTAGTCTATGTTATCTTTTCTTGTAATGTCTTCTGGTTTTGATAACAGGGTGATTTTTCGCCTCATATAGTAAGTTTAGAAGTATTCCTCCTTTTTGATTTTCTGAAAGCGTTTGTGTAGAATTGGTACTGTGTCTTTCATGAATGGTAGAATTTATCATTAAACCCATCTGGACCTGGATTGTTGTGTTTTCACTTTGATTCACTTCAAAATACTTTTTAATTTTAATTTTGATTTTGACTCACTGGGTTGCTTTAAAAGTATGTTATTTAATTTCCAAATAGTTTAGGTTATTTCACAGATCTTTTTGTTATTTCTAATTTATTAATTTTGTTATTTCCATGAGTCAGCATACTTTGTGTGGTTTGAATCCTTTTAAAATTATTGAGTTGGTTTATGGCCCACAGTATGGGGCCAGAACTTGGCAAATATTCCATGTGCACTTAGGAAGAATGTGTATTCTGCTGTTGGTAGGTCAAATGTTCTCTAAATGTCAATCAACCAGTGAAATTAGTTGCTACTGTTGTTCAAGCCTTCTATATACTTTGATTTTATGTCAATTTGTTCTCCCAATTACAGTGTGAAACTTCTGACTATAGTTGTGGATTTCTCTCTTCTTGGTGTTCTAACAGATTTTACTTTGTGTGTTTTGAAGCTGTGTTATTAGGTACATAAAAATTTATTATATGTCCTCCTGATGAATTGACTCATTATTATGAAATGGCCATTTTTTATTCCCAGCAATGTTCTTAGGTCTGAGATCTACTTTGTCTGATATTAATATAGCTACTCCAGTTTTCTTTTGGTTAGTGTTGGAACAGTATATCTTTCCTATTCCTTTACTTTTAACCTATTTGTCTTTATATCTAAACTAGGTATTTTATAAGGAGCATATAGTTAGGTATTACATTCTTAGCCAATCTGACAATTTATGTCTTTTAATTAGGGTGTCTGGACATTTACATTTGATGTAATTGTTGGTATTGTTGGGTTTAAATCTACCATCTTGCTGTTTGTTTCCTATTTGCAGTATCTTTTCATTCCCATTTTCCTCTTTTTGCATTATTTTTGAGTAATTGAGTGTTAAATTTTTTTGTTTATTATCTATTTGATTTTAGCTGTTGATTTATGATTTAAAATATACATTTTTTGGTTTTTGTTTGTTTTCTTTTTGGTTGCATTGGGTCTTCATTGCTGTGCATGGGCTTTCTCTAGTTGTGGGGAGTGGGGGCTACTCTCTGTTGTGGTGTGTGGGCTTCTCAGTGCGGTGGCTTCTCTTGTTGCAGAGCACAGACTCTAGGCACATGGGCTTCAGTAGCTGTGGCACTCAGGCTCAGTAGTTGTGGCTCTCGGGCTTTAGACCACAGGCTCAGTAGTTGTGGCACACAGGCTTAGCTGCTCCACAGCATGTGGGATCTTCCCGGATCAGGGCTCGAACCCACGTTCCCTGCATTGGCAGGCATATACTTAATCATTGCACCACCAGGGAAGTCCTATAATATAATTTTTCACTTCCTTCAAATGATGTTGTGCCAATTTTCTTATGAGAACCTTACAGCAGTATTCTTCCATCTTCCCCTCCTGGCCTTTGTGTTATTGTTGCTGTGCATTTTAAACCCTATAAGTTATAAACTCTATAATACATTGAAATTTTTTTTGTTATAAGCAGTCAGCTGCCTTTTTGTAACAACTTTATTGAGATATAATTCACATACTGCACAATTTACCCATTTAAAGTGTTTAATTCCATGGTTTTATGCATATTTTCATCACCCGAAAATGAAACTGTATATCTTTTTACAGTCATCCCCATTTCCTCTGTCCTCCTAAATTCTACTTTCTGTCTCCATAGATTTGTCAATTCTGGACATTTGATATCAATGGAATCATACAATATGTGGCCTTTTATGGTTGCCTTCTTTCCCTTAGCATAATGTTTTCACAGTTCATCTATTTTATAGCATGTGTCAGTACTTTGTTTCTTTTTTAATTGCTGAATACTATTCCATTGCATGAATACACCACATTTTATTTATCCATTCTTCAGTTTATAGACATTTTGTCTGCTTCCACTTTTTGAGTTTTATGAATAATGCTGGAACGCACATTCATGTTCAAGTCTTTATATGTACATATGTCTTTATTTCTCTTGGGCATATACCTAGCAGTGGAAATGCTGGGTCACATGGTAACTCTACATTTAACTTTTTGAGAAACTGCCAGGCTGTTTTCCACAGGGGCTGGCTGCCCCATTTTATATCCCCACCAGCAATCTATGAGTGTTCCAACGTCTCCATATGCTCACTGGCACTTGCTATTTCTCATCTTTTGATTACAGCCATCCTAGTGGGTTTGAAGTGCCATCTCACGTAGTTTTGGTTTGTATTTTTTTAATAGCTAAGGATATGCATCTCAATGACTTCTCCCCCCCACGCAGCTTTATATTACAAAGTGATTACCATAATAAGGGTAGTCAACACATCTAGGGACTTCCCTGGTGGCGCAGAGGTTAAGAATCTGCCCGCCAGTGCAGGGAACACCAATTTGATCACTGGCTGGGAAGATCCCACATGCTATGGAGCAGCTAAGTCTGTACACCACAACTACTGAGCCTGTGCTCTAGAGCCTGCAAGCCACAGCTACTGAGCCCGTGTGTGCCACAGCTACAGAAGCTCGTGTGCCTAGAGCCTGTGTTCTGCAACAAGAGAAGCCACCACAATGAGAAGCCCACGCACCGTGACGAAGAGTAGCTCCTGCTTGCCGCAACTAGAAAAAAGGCCATGTACAGCAACGAAGACCCAACACAGCCAATAAGTAAATAAGTAAGTAAATAAATAAATCTATTTAAAACACACACACACACATCTATCACCTCACATAGTTCTATGTGTGGGGGCGGAGGCCGGGGGTGAGAACTTTTAAGTTCTAACAATGATCTCTTAAGGAGATTTTTTGAATAGGGGGAAAAACTCTCTTTTATATTTATGTATGTGGTATTTCTAGTATTCTTTCTTCCTTTATGTAGATAGAGATTTCATTCTGGTATTACTTCCACCTGGAGGACTTCCTTTAACATTTTTTGTAAATCAGGTCCTCTAGTGATGAATTCAGCTTTCGGATGTCTGAAAAACTTTATTTTACTGTTTTGTGAACTATATCTTTGATGATTACAGAAGTCCAGGTCGGTAGCTTTTTGTTTTCAGAGTTCTACATCTATTCACTTCATTGCCTTTGGGCTCACTTTGTGATGTCTCTTGTCATTCTTACCTTTGTTTCTCTCTATGTAATGTCCCTTTCTTCTCTGACTGCTTTTTAAGATTTTCTCCTTATCAGTGGTGTTAAGCATGTTGATTATGAAGTGCCTTTCATTTAGTTTTCTTCATGATTCTTATGTTTATGGTTCATTGAATTTCTTGGATTTGTGGGTTTATGATTTTCATCAAATTTAGAAAATTCTCAGCCATTTTTAAAAATTAAAAAAAAAATTCTTTCTTTCTTTCTCTCTCTCTCTCTCTCTTTCTCTCTTTCTTTCTTTCTGCTCTGCTGGGTCTTTGTTGCGGCATGCAGGGTCTTTAGTTGCTGCATGTATGTGGGAGCTAGTTCCCCGACCAGGGATCGAACCCAGGCCCCCTGCATTGGGGGCACGGACTCTTACCCACTGGACGACCAGGGAAGCCCCTCTCAGCCATTATTTAGTCAAGTCCTTTTCTTGTTCTTCTCCCTTCTTTCAAGTGGTGTCCAGTTACAGGAGTGTTAGGCTACTTGAAGTTACCTTACAGCTCAATGATATCATATACATTTTTTTCAGTCTTTTTTTTCTCTGTGTTTCATTTTGGGTAGTATTCATACGTCTCTAAGCTTCCTAATATTTTTTTACTACAGTGTCTGATCTGTTCATAATCCCACCAAATGTATTTTTCATCTCAAACGTAATTTTCAAGTCTAGAAGTTCACCTTAGGTCTTTTCAGTATTTCTATGTCTCTCCTTATCATGCTTAGCACTTCCTCTACCTTCTTGAATACGGTTATAATAAGTGTTTGAATGTCCTTGTCTAATTCTATCATCTGTGCTCTTTTTTGTTCTGTTTCTTTTTCTTTTTTTTTGGCTGCGTTGGGTCTTTGTTGCTGTGCACGGGCTTTCTCTAGTTGTGGTGAGCCGGGGCTACTCTTTGTTGTGGTGTACGGGCTTCCCATTGCAGTGGCTTCTCTTGTTGCAGAGCATGGGCTCTAGACTTGTGGGCTTCAGTAGCTGCAGCACACGGGCTTAGATGGTTGCAGCACACAGGCCCTAGAGTGCTTGGACTTCAGTAGTTGCAGCGCACGAGCCTAGTTGCTCCGCGGCATGTGGGATCTTCCCAGAGATTGAACCTGTGTCCCCTGCGTTGGCAGGTGGATTCTTAACCACTATGCCACCAGGAAAGTCCCTTTGGTCATTTTCTATAGATTGACTTTTCTCATCATTGTGGGTCATATTTCACTGCTTCTTTGCCTGCCTGGTAATTTTTTATTGAATGCTTGACAGTATAGCTTTTATCTCATTGTATGGCAGGTATTTTTCTATACTTATAAATATTCTTGAGCTCTGTTCTGCAGTGTAGTTAAGTTACTTGGAAGTAGTTTGATACTTTTATCATTTGCTTTAAACTTTGTTAGTTGAGACTAGAGTAGATTTTAATCTGGGGCTAATTTTTTCTTCACTACTGGAGCAATACCTTCTGAGTATTCTATCTGATGCCTTGTAAAAGACAAACCTTTGTATTCTACCTGTTTGGAACCATTCCTGGTCCTGAGTGAAGCTCAGGGATTATTCCCCCCAGTCCTCTTGAGTGATTCTTTCTCCAGTCTGTTTCCTTATTCGCATGTGTTGATCAGCACTCAGCTGAAGACTCAAGGGGGACCCTCTGCAAATCTCTGGGACTCTCTGTATGGTGCCCTTCTCTCTGGGTACTCTGCATTCTCCACTCTGGCTGCCTTGGCCTCTCCTGACTCTCAGCTCCATTTCCTCAATTCAGGGAGACCACGGGCCTCCACTGGGGTTTCCCCTCCCTGCGCTGTGGTCTGGAAACTCTGTCCATACAGGAAGCTGGGGACATGATATGGCTCACCTGAGCTTCCCCCTTTCTGGGGGATTAGTCCTGTGCTGCCTGATACCCACTGTCTACATATCATTGTTTCATTTTTTTTCTCTTGTGTTTTAGTGTTTCGAGCAGGAGAGCACCTCTTGTCCTTGTTTTTCCTGGAAGCAGCAGTCTTCAAAGGCATTTTTAAAAATTGTGGTAAAATATACATAACATAAACTTTACCATTTTAACTCTTTTTAAGTGTACAGTTCAGTGGCATCAAGTACAGTTGACCCTTGAACAACTGATACCATCATCCCCCTTAGTTGAAAATCCACGTGTAATTTTACAGTTGGGCTCCATATCTGGGGGTCCACATCCATGGATTCTACCACCGTGGATTGCGTAGTGCTGCAGTTTTTGTTTTGTTTTGTTTTGTTTTTATTGGCTGCACTGGGTCTTCATTACTGCACACAGGCTTTCTGTAGTTGTGGTGAGTGGGGGTTACTCTCTGTTGTGGTGCGCAGGCTTCTCACTGTGGTGGCTGGCTTCTCTTGTTGTGGAGCATGGGCTTCAGCAGTTGTGGCACATGAGCTCACTAGTTGTGGCTCTCAGGCTGTAGAGTGAGGCTCAGTAGTTGTGGCACACAGGCTTAATTGCTCCACGGCATGTGGGATCTTCCTGGCCCAGGGTTCGAACCTGTGTCCCCTGCATCGGCAGGCAGATTCTTAACCACTGTGCTACCAGGGAAGCCCAGTGCTATAGTATTTATTGAAAAAAATCCATGTCTAACTGGACCCATGCAGTTCAAACCCATTTTGTTCAAGGGTCAACTGTACATTCATATTTCTGTACAACCATCACCACCATCCATTTCCAGAACTTTTCATCTTCTCAGACTGAAGCTCTGTCCCCATTAAACACTAACTCCCTTGGATTATATACTGAATATTGTGGATGCCCCGTTGTTGAGAGTCTGTAGTTCGTTGTCTTCCTTTAAATAATGTGAAGTTTTATGCTGAAAGGCAGTTAATTTGCTGATAGAGCTTAACCTTCCCAGTCTTATTAGTAGCCTTTATGAGGGGGGTTCAGATGGCCCTGCCCTGGGGCTGGGGGAGTCTTGGGTCTCAACTAAATGACCAGGATGTTGAGCAGGGTCTCTCCACTCTAGCTGGTCAGAACTCAGCACTGTGTGATTTCCAAAATCTCCACCTATCTCGCAGCCCCTCAGTAGCTGTTCGGGCCCTGTGGAGTCTTGTCCTGCACACACAGCACAGCTTAGCATTTGGCTGAGGCTCAAGGGAACTTCTGTGCCAATTTCTGGAGCCCCCTCTCTGCTCAGGCTTTCTCCTCTCTCGTACCCTGCCCTGCGGATTCCAGCCACCTCAGCGGCCTGAACTCCAGTCTCTCTTACTTGTCCCCAGTAAGAGTCCAGCTGCTGTCGGGCCCCTTCTCTGTGCCCCGGGATGGAAAGTGTCCCCAAGCAGAAAGCCGTGGTGAGTCTGTACTCACCTCAGGTTTCACTTTCCTCCCGAGTCATCATAGCCCTATGATGGTTTTTATCCAAAGTCCAAAAGCAACTGCTTCCTATTTGTCCAGTTTTATATTCTTTTATGGTGAGGGAATAGGTCCTCTACCTGTTCTTTGGTTCTGACCAGACCTGAAAGTCCTGGAGGGCATTTAAAAAACAGGATGTCTAACACACCATTTGAAGTTGTTTGCATTTCTGTAACACACCCCTCTGTCTCAACCCTCTCACCTCTTCATGACATCTATCGCAGTTACAAATCTGTGTAGGTCAAGGTTTTGTGGAAGGAACAGATTGAGGAAGAGTTTCATGGCTCAGTGAGGTGTCAGAGCAGCAGAAACCTGGAGCAAGAGCTGATCTGAGGCCAGAAACCCTGAGGACCTTGCGAGTATATTTAGGGGAAATTTGGATTTTTTGACAGGGTAGGGCAAAAGAAAAGGAATGGATTCAACTTAACCTTGCCTGATTCAGAGATCCAAGAAGTCCTGCTGACACCTTTGTTACTTTTATATTCCCCGTAGCACCTAACAGGGGCTTCCGCTTAGAAAACGGTCAGCAGTTATCCTAGAAACGCAATAAATAAATGAATGAGATGTGTTGATGGTCTCATGTCAAAGGCAAAAGAGAATCGTTTCCTACGTATGTCTGTAATTTTTTTTCTTGAGTGGTCAAAGGATTTTAGGTTTAAGTTCTGCTCTCAAACTGTCTTACATCCTAATGCACGTCCCCCCGTGCCACACTTTAAAAGAAGTTGGCGTTTTCTGTCTCAAGAAGCTTCTGCATGTCAGGGCGGCCCGACCGCCCCAGAGGCAGGTCATCAGGCGTCTGGAGCGGTGCCCCCGGCAGGGCCTGTGCTCCCTTGACAGGGCAGCTGGTGGGAAAGGGCCTCGGGCGGGGGGCAGGGAGGAGAGGAAAGGAAAATGACTGTGCAGAATGGAATCTACAGCTTGTCTCCAACTGCCGGCTGCTCTGACCAAGGCCCTGAGGCTCTGCCAGCCTGGGGACCAAGCCTGTGAACGCGGAGCCCACAGAGCCCTAATATGGCCTTCCTGGCTCAGGGGGGCAGCGGGGGGCCCGGGGCCCTGGCCCTGGGGCTCCGTGGCGGCCCTGGTTTCCTGTCTTCTCGCTGACTCTCACTGCCTTCTCAGCAACTTCTGCCTCCCTTCCTGGCCGTCAGGACGGGAGCTGTGCTGTGGGCGGCGGTGGGGCCTGCAGAGCTGCCCTGAGTTGGTCTGGGGAGGCACAGCCCCTTTCTGCTGGGACAGGACTGGGGGGAGAGGTGGGAGAAGCCTGCAGACCACAGTCCCCACTGATAGAAAATATAAAGGCGACCATACAAGGGATGAGGTGAGCCTGGAGCTCAGAGGCAGGAGATGCGAATACTGGAAACTCCTTCCATGCCTCTTGAAATTGTTTGCATTTCTGTTGTCACCACACCAATCCTAAAAATAGTCTCTAATTCTGAGGAAGCAACTAGAGGAATTGACTGGTTTATTTTTAAGTCTTACGTGTCTGTTAGGTGGGCTGTAGGACGCTCTGAGGTTCTGGCTGTCAAGCCCTCTGACCTGGGGGTGTGCTTGTGGAGAGGAGGAAGCAAGAGGTGTCCAGGCCGACACAGAACAGCTCTCGCCCGTGCCCCCCAGAGGCAGTGCCCCTCTAAAATGAATAAATCCCACTAACATCAAAACACTGCGGCTAAATACAGGCTGCTTCCTCCTCCTCTTTTACGGCCATGTTTCCTCACAGCCTGACGATCACCAGGGTTTAGTGGAACGAGTCAGAATCTTGGAGTGGAGCAGATGGGAATGCAATGCCTGGCTAAGGGCTTCTATTTAGTGAGCCTCACTCTGGGCTGTGAGTACATTACACAGCTGATCCCAGGACCATGCAAGGTGGGGAAGTGTCTGAAATGGAACCCTTTCCTGTGACAGACTTGTTCACAGAGTATCCTTCAGGGTGTCCAGTTGCTCTCATCGCTCAGTTGGAGTTTGCAGGGCCCAAGAGAGCCTGCGGACCCACCTCATCCACAGGTTGAGACCTTAGTCCTCGCCCAGCGGTTCTCAACTGGAAGCATTGAAGCATCCTATGCCCAGGGTTCCCAGACCAACTAAATCTGACTCTTTAGAGATGAGATCCACGTTATCAACTGATTTGTGTCCTCCAAGTTCTGAAGCCATAACCCGCCACGTGACTGTATTTGGAAATAGAGCCTTTCAGGAGGTAATTAAGGTTAAAAGACACTATAAGAGCAGAACCCTAATCCAATAGGATGGGGTCCTTATAAGAAAAGGAAGAGACACCAGGAATGCACATGCACAAAGAAAAGATCCTGTGAGGGCACAGTGAGAGGGCGGCTGTTTGCAAGCTAAGGGGAGAGGCCTTGGGAGAAACCCAACCTACAGACACCCTGATCCAGGACCTGGGACTTCCAGTGCCCAGAGCTGTGGGAGAATGAAGGTCCTGTTTAAATCAGCCAGTATGTGGTATTTTGCTATGGCAGCCCTTGCTAATGAACACAATCCAGCATCAGCTTTTTTCCTTTTTCAAAATAACTTTGGCTATGCTAGGCTTTTTGCATTGCCAGATACAATTTAGAAGCAGATCGTCATTTTCTGCATAAAGCCTGCTGGGGGTTTTGGGATTGCATTGAATCTATTGATCAATTTGGAGAGAATAAATACCTGAACAATATTGATTTCTCCAATTCCTAAACATGATATAGTTCTCCATTAATTTAGATCATTTTTAATTTTTCTCATCAATGTTTTATAGTTTTCAGTCTGGTGTTTTGTATCATTAAATGTATCCCTAAGTATTCCATGTATTTTGATACTACTGGAAATACTTTTTTTTTAATAAATTTATTTTATTTAGTTATTTGGCTGTGTTGGGTCTTCATTGCTGCACATGGGCTTTCTCTAGTTGCTGAGAGCAGGGGCTACTTTTCCTTGTGGTGCTCAGGCTCCTCACTGCGGTGGCTTCCCTTATTCCGGAACACAGGCTCTAGGTGTGTGGGCTTCAGTAGTTGTGGCACACGGGCTCAATAACTATGGCTCAAGGGCTCTAGAGCACAGGCTCAATAGTTGTGTCACACGGGCTTAGTTGCTTCAAGGCATGTGGGATCTTCCTGGAGCAGGGATTAAACCCGTGTCCCCTGCATTGGCAGACGGATTCTTAACCACTGCACCACCTAGGAAGTCCCTGGAAATGCTATTTTTAAACTTCATTTTCTTTTTTTTTAAATTGGAGTATAATTGCTTTACAATATTGTGTTTATACTGTACAGCAAAGTGAGTCAGCTATACATATACACATATCCCCTCTTTTTTGGATTTCCTTCCCATTTAGGTCACCACAGAGCACTGAGTAGAGTTCCCTGTGCTATACAGTAGGGTCTCATTAGTTATCTATTTTATACATAGAATCACTAGTGTATATATGTCAAACTTCACTTTCTGAAAAACAAGTTTTTTTGCTGGCACACAAATAGAAGTTTTGTATATTGACTTTGTATCCTGCAACCTTGATAAATGTTATTAATTCTAGTAGTATTTTTTATTCCTTAGAATCTTCTATGTAGACAGAGACAATTTTACTTTTTCCTTTCCAATCTTATGCTTTTTTAATTTTTTTCTTGACTTAATGCACTGGCTAGGACCTCTGGTGCAAGATAGTCTCACCTCTTCCCAGTTATAGGGGAAGAGAATTTAGTTGTTCACCATTAGTATGATGTTAGCTGTAGGTTTTCCATTAGATGCCCTTTATCCAATTAAGGAAGTTTTCTTCATATTCCTAGTTTGTTGAGAGGGTGTTTTTTTGTTTTGTTTTTTAATCATTAATAAATGTTGAATTTTGTCATTTTGTTTTAGTGATCATATGATTTTTATCTTTTATTCTGTTAATGTGGTAAATCACATTGATTTTCATGTGTTGAACCTCCACTAAACCCTATTTGTTCAAGATGTATAGCTGGATTATATTTGATAAAATTCTATTGAAGACTTCTGCATCTGTGCTCATGAGGGATCTCAGTCCGTAAATTTCTTTGTTGGAATGTCTTTGTCAGGATGTGGTATTAGGGTTTTGTTGACCTCGTAAAATGAATTGCAAAGTGTTCTCTTTTCTGAAAGAGTTTGCATAATATTGGTATTATTTCTTCTTTAAATGTTTGATAATTTGGATTTTTCTCTGTGGAAAAGTTTTATATAATGATTATATTTAAGATATATAGAGCCATTCCCATTTTGCATTTCTTTTTTGAGTCAGTTATGGTGATTTGTGTCTTTCAAGGAATTTTTAGTTAACCTGAACTGTCAAATTTGTTGGGATAAAGTTGTTTAAATATTTCCTTGTTATCCTTTTAATATGTAAAGGACCAGTAGATATTTCTTCATTCCTACTATTGGTTACTTGTATTTTGTTTTTTTTTCTTCATTAGTTTTGCCAGTTTATCAGTTTTACTCATCTTTTTCAGGAACCGACTTTTGGCTTTGTTAAATTTTTCTGTTGTTTAGTGCTCTTCTTTTTCTAGCTCCTTAGATAATTGGTTTTGAACTTAAACTGTCTTTTCTGTTAAATGCATTTAAATGAGAAATTGCCCTCTAAAGCATGCTCTAGCTGCATCTTACAAATTTTGATGTTTCCCTTTCTATTCAGTTCAAAATACGTTCTAAATTCCCTTATGATATCTTCTTTGATCCATGGATTATTTAGAAGTGTATTTAATCTCCAAAATTTAGAGGTTTTTCTAAGTATTTTATTGTGATTAATTCAATTATATTGCACTACTGTGATCTAATATAATTCAGTTGTGATCTGAAAACATTCTTCGTACGGTTTGAATCCTTTTCAATGTGTTGTGATTTGTTTTATGGCCAGCTTTTGAACCATGTTGGTAAATTTACTAAGTGACTTGAGTCTGTGCTACCAGAGGGAGATTTGAAACATCATCAAAGGTGAATCCAGGGGCAAAACTGGGGTGTGAAAGGTGTCCAAGGAGTTCAGGGCTGTGAAGCATGGAGTGTGCACCTGAGAGGTGGGAGGAGGCTGGGCGGTGGCCAGGCCCTGGGAGCTTTATCCTGTAGGGCAGGGTGGTGCCCCATCCCCTGCCCCAGGGTGGGTGTTTTGGAGATATGTGAGGATGTTTATGGTTGTTACAATGATTGGAAGTCACATGGGGAGGACCAGGGAGGTGGGATATTGTGCAATGAGCTGGGTAATCCCATAGAGTGAGGACTGGCCTGTTGCCCAGTAAGACTTTCCAAAGTCCCACCAAGCGCAGCCTACACATCAGTGCTGCTGTCCAATAATACAAGTCATGTATCACATTTTAAATTTTCTAGTAGCTATATTAAAAAAGTAAAAAGAAACAAGATTAATTTTGGCAATATATTTTATTTAACCCAGTATCTCCAAAATAATATTTCAACCAATATAAACATTATAAATGTTACTATTGAGATATATTACATCCTTTTAAAAAAATTCTCAATCTAGTCTACAATATTCAGAGTAGCCACACTTCAAATGCTCAACAGGCTAGTGGCTTATGAATTGGACTTCATTCTGCATATATAAATGTCAAGTATCTTTTGAATTTTAATGTACTTGAATTTTCCAGAACGTGTTACCATGCAAATAGAGGTTTGAGGGTTTTCGTTTTCTTGGGTGTTTTTGGCTGCACCTCACAGCTTGCATGATCTCAGTTCCTCAACGAGAGATTGAACTGGGGCCACGCAGTGAAAGCCCGAAATCCTAACCACTAGGCCACCAGGGAACTCCTGAGGTTTGAGGTTTGACTTTACTTTTTTCCTCTGAACGTTACCAAGAGTTGTTCATCATTTGGGAAAGTGATACCATCCATTAGCACAACACACCTGAATCTGCTACATCTGTAGCTGTCACATTCATGGTGAATTCCATCTGTGCTCACAGGCACTGAGCACTTCAGTCTTCTGTCTTGATGTCTTCTAGTTTGTGCCTAAGCATCTGCTTATTGAAATATATATATATTTTTTAACACACTACTTTTATTTCTTCTTTGTATCATGGTTCAGCATTACACTGATTTTTAAAAATTATGTGTGTAGGTGGCTTATACCATGTGTACATTTCTTATCAGGTTACTATAGGAGGTATTTAAATATATTCAACTAATATCAAACTATTGCAAATCCTGTAAATACTGGTTATAAGTAAAAATATAAAAGTACTAGTTATTAAAAGGAATATCGGGCCCCTGTGCTGGAGGCAGGGGAGAGGCCCTGGAGGCCATGCAGCAGATGAGGGGCCATGATTTAGGTTTTAAGTCCCTCCCTGTCCGGAAGCAGAATAGAAATCAGAACTGGTCTCGTTTGTTGGGGTGGAGAAAAGAGACAGAGAATTTGCTTTATTCACTTTTTTTTTTTGGCTGCCCTGCGTGGCATACAGGATCTTAGTTCCCAGACCAAGGATTGAACCCGCACCCCCAACCCCTGCAGTGGAAGCACAGAGTCGTTTAACCACTGGACCACCAGGGAAATCCCCTCCACCCTCTTTTTTTTTTTTTTTTTTTTATGTGAAAGCCACACCAGAACTTCCCTATCTTAGAAACCTCTGCGATGCCTTCAGATTGTTTTCCAAGGTAAAAGCCTTCCCAGAAAATATCTCCTACCATGTAAAATGACTTTTTAAACACCATTTTTTTCTCACCAAACCAAATACTTTAAAACATCAGAGCCAACCTTTCATCCTCCCACCTTGGAATCCGTTTCCTGGTCTTAATCTGATTACCTCCACCAGCATCCTAGGGGTTTCCTCCTGTGAGAATGTCCTCTTAAAGCCGGGTGGAGCAGTGAGCTACCGGTTCCTCTGAAGATGCAGAGCATCACACAGTGGAGTCACCTAGTCTCCTGTGGGGCAGCAACGTTCTGCGGAGGAAGAGGTATTTTATGCTTTAACATCTTCCTCAATGGCAATAACAATAGGAAAAGAACACAACTCCTTAGTATAGATGTAGTAACTAATGGGACAAAGTGAACATTTATTTTTAGGATATTACAAATAGAAATTCAGAATTTCTGAGACCCTATAACTATTTTCTAGTCTGTTTTACCCTAAAGTGAGAGGCCAGTGAGAACAGGGACCACCTGCTTGCCCACAGGGCTCGTCCCCCTCACAACGCCTGCCCCACGGTGAGTGGGCAGTAGAAACTTGTTGATTAAGTTGTTCTGTTTGTCCTGGCCTCGTTTACCCAGCACTTTCTATGGGCCGGGCCCTGTGCCAGCTGTTCGAATCCTTCAAGGTGGGCGTTAGTCTGTATTTCATAGATGAGGGAAGATTTGATTTATTGCTCTACGTGCTCCAGAAGCAGGCCTGGGGATTGCATGCAGTCACTAACTAAATCTGGTGGAGCTAATTTAGGTTTTAAACTCATCTGTTTTTCAAAACAATGGCCAATTCACCACAGGTTGGTGATCTCATCAGTTCTTCTCCAGGCCCTTATTCAACAAACATTTGTTGAGCACCTGCCCCATGCAGGGCCAGGGAAGCCTCTCCTGTTGTGTGATGTGAGCTGCGCCCAGGAGGTGGGGTAGGAAAACCTTGTTCCCCCAAATGACTGCTCCATATCTGAGGGTGAAGTTTTAGAGCTGCCAGGAAGCACCATCTTCAGTGAGTGAAGCTCCAGCGCTGGCCGTGGACCTCTGGCTTCACGTGAGAATCACCAGCTGCCGGCCTGGGCTCTCTCCTCAGTGCTTAGAGTAATCGGTCCACTGTGGTCTATAGGCTTTTAAAAGCCCTGCCCTAGATACTTCCAACATGCAGCCAAAGTTGAGGACCAGGGTACCTGCAGATGTTGGCCACTTGGACAATGGAATCAATCACATGAACGTGAGGCCTGGAAGGGCTTTCTTGAGAAGTCCCCACAGTCGGGCGTATTTGGGAGTCGCAGTGACCGGGAGTGCCAGCTCCAGCACTTACTGCTAGGTGACCTTGGGCAAGTTACATTGACCTCTCAATGCCTCAGTTTCCTCGTCTATAAGATGGGGACATAAGAGTACTCTCTTCACAGGCTTGTTGTGAGATTTAGAAGTTAATACACATAAGGCATCTAGAACACTGCCTGGTGCATGGTAAGTGCTAGATAACTGTTAGCTGTTGTTCCAAACTACATGTCAGACATGAGAGATTCTGCCTTTCCTACCTTTAGAGACTCAAGCAAAATGAAGAAGGAAACAGCACGCTCCCTTACTCCTCTCTGCTCACCTGAGAGGCTTTCTCTGGACACAGACATTCCTGCCCAGTGTGGGTGGGACCCATGGTCATGGTCATGGTGTGCTGGCCAATGCCTAGGTGAGGACCATCTTTGAGTCCTGAGGATGCTCTGAGTTACACAATCTCTTCTTCACAGGTCGCCTTTCTCTAGCTCTCTGTTTTTTAAGCACTCTCTAAGCCTTTACTCTGCTTTGTTGCCTTGTTTATTCCAGGTTTATATAAATCCCAGGATGAACTGTGTATGCTGGCAAAGATTTAATGTCACATGTAATGTGAAAATTATCATAGCATACTTTACCTTTAAAAAATATTTTTGTGGATATTTTTTATTTTTCCCTTAATCTGAACCATAAATGTATTTGTATATGTGTGTATACATATGTCCAGATATATGCTTACAGTTCCATCAGCAATGCATTAGAACAGATCAAATTTTTATTTTATTTTTTCAGCTGTGCTGCGTGGTTTGCGGGATCTCAGTTGCCAACCAGGGATTGAACCTGGGCCACGGCAGTGAAACCCCAGAATCCTAACCACTGGGCCACCAGGGAACTCCCCAGGATTTTTTAAATTGTTTTTTAATTCTTTTTTTTTTTTGAAGTATAGTATTAGTTTCAAGTGTATAGCATAGTGATTCAGTAATTTTTTTTTTTTGGTCACACCATGCAGCTTGTGGGATCTTAGTGCCCCAACCAGGGATCGAGCTTGGACCTTGGCAGCAAAAGCACCAAGTCCTAACCACTGGGCCTCCAGGAAATTCCCAAGGTTCAGTATTTTTGCAGAATATTTTCCATTATAGGTTACTACAACATAATGGGTATAATTCCCTGTGCTATATGGTATGTCCTTGTAGGTTTTCTATTTTATATGTAGTAGTTTTTATCTGTTAATCCCATACCCCTAATTTGTCCCTCCCCCTTCCCTCTCCCATTTGGTAAACACAAGTTTATTTTCTATATCTGTGAGCCTGTTTCTGCTCATTTATATTATTTATTAGATTCCACTTATAAGTGATATTAGTATTTGTCTTTCTCTGTCTTATTTGACTAAGCATAATATTCTCTAGACCCATCCACGTTGCTGAAAATGGCAGTATTTCATTCTTTTTTTATAGCTGAGTAACTTTCCATTGTGTGTGTGTATTTGTGTGTGTCTCACATCTTCTTAATCCAATCATCTGTTGACGGGCACTTGACGATTGTAAATAGTGCGCCTGTGAACACTGGGGTGCATGCATCTTTTCAAATTAATGTTTTCATTTTTTCCAGATATATATCCAGGAGTGGGATTGCTGGGTCATATGGTAGCTCTATTTTTAGTTCTTTTAAGGAACCTCCACACTGTTTTCCATAGTGGCTGCACCAATTTAAATACATTCCCACCAAGAGTATGCAAGGATCCCTTTCCACGTCCTCCAACATTTGCTATTTGTCAACCTTATGATAAAGGCCATTCTGATAGCTGTGAGGTGGTACCTCACTGTGGCTTTCATTTGCATTTCCCTAATAATTAGCGATGTTAAGCACCATTTGTGTGCCTGTTAACCACCTGTATGTCTTCTTTGGGAAAATGTCTATCCAGGTCTGCCTTTTTTTTTTTTTTCTTTTTTTACATATACATGTATCTATTCCTTTTCAAAGTCTTTTCCCACTTAGGTTATTACAGAGTATTGAGAAGAGCTCCCTGTGGTGTACAGTAGGTCCTTCTTGGTTCTGCCCATTTTTTGATCGGATTGTTTAGTTTTGATATTAGACTGTACGAGCTGTTTGTATATTTTAGATATTATCCTTGTTGACTTCACTGTTTGCAAATATTTTCTCCCATTCCGTAGGTTGTCTTTCTGTTTTCTTGATGGTTTCCTTTGCTGTGCAAAAGCTTTTGAGTTTAATTAGGTCCCATTTATTTATTTTTGCTTTTATTTCTTTTACCTTGGGAGACTGATCCAAGAAATATTTCTACAATTTATGTCAAAGAGTATTTCACCTATGTTCTCGTCTAGGAATATTATGGTTTCATGTCTTATATTTAGGTCTTTAAACCATTTTGAGTTTATTTTTGTATATGGTGTGAGAGAATGTTCTAATCTCAGTGTTTTACATGTAACTGTCCAGCTTTCCCAGCACCCCTTGTTGAAGAGACTGTCTTTTTGCCATTGTATATTTTTGCCTTTGTCATAGATTAATTGATCATAGGTGCATGGGTTTATTTCTGGGCTCTCTATTATGTTCCATTGAGCTGTATGTCTGTTTTTGTACCAATACCACACTGTTTGATTACTGTAGCTTTGTAGTATTGTCTGATGTCTGGGAGAGTTATGTGTCCTGCCTCCCCGCTGTGCCCCTCCAGGACTGCTTTGGCAATTCTGGGTCTTTTATGGTTCCATATAAATTTTTGGATTATTTGTTATAGTTCTGTGAAAAATATCAGGAGTATTTTGACAGGGACAACATTTAATCTGTAGATTGCTTTGGGTAGTACTGCCATTTTAATAAAAAAGCAAGCAAGAGAAAAGATATGATTTTATTTACAATTTAGGTAAAAATAACAAGCACATAGTTAATGACTGAACACCATTTTACTTAAATTTTTTAAATCTAAAATTTGAAAAAGAAAGCATATCTCATTTTAACAAGCAATTTGTTTAAACCTAGAAGTTGAAGAATACATTGGAAGGTATGAAGATTGTTCAGATTAAGTTTGACAAGAGGAGAGTACTTATTTTTTTCTTTTGTCTGATTAATTAATCTATAAATTAATCAACTGATGTGTAATACTGATTAGCAAAGAGTAACACCACAGAGAATCTGATAATCATGGAACAGAGCCAGGTTTTAAGTTTTACTTAGTGTTCCTTGCTTGTTTCAATCTGATTTGGTGGCAATAGGTTCTTTATCTCCCTGAGTCATAAATACTTCGTATCCTTAGTTTCTATTGTGAAGAAAGAACAGAAATGTAACAGAGCTTGAACAGGAAAAGGATTGCAGGTCATGTGACTGGCATTACAGTTTTTCTTTAAATAAAAAGATTCTCACATTTCTGATTTCATACATTTCTGAATCAAAGAAAGAACTTACATAATTTTATTCCCACATTTCTCTATTTTAATACAGAGAACTTAGGTACCTTTCAGTTTCTTAGGAATCATGCTTTTTTACCCCTATCACTAGGCATTCCAGAACAGCAGCTGATAAACAGTATTGCTTAATAAAAGTTTCCATACATGAAGGAATTAATGAGGCTGACCTTTTTTTCATGAGTTTATTGGCCACAGATTTTTCCTTTCTTTTGTGAATTATTTATTCATATTCTGACCTATTTGTCTTCTAAAGTGTTCTTATTTCTCTTACTGACCTGTAAGAGTACTCTCATATGTACATTACATGTCATTATGTGATATTTTTCCTAATTGGTCTTTTCTTTTTAACTTACAGAAACGTTATGTATTGAAGGTTTTTACTTTTTCTATTAATATTTTTCTTTATGATTTTTGTCCGTGTCATGTTTTAAAAGTTTCACCAGCCAACAGTTACATATTATCTATATCTTCTGGTATTATGATGCCATTATTTACTTTCATATCCTCATTTCTTTGGTATTTACTTCCTTTTGCAGTACTTATTGGTAATATAATTTTTAACACAATTTGTAATATGATAAATTCTCTGCAACTGATCTGAAATGCCGTTTTTATTCAGTATTCCTTGCTTATTTCATATACTGAATTCTTACATATACACATGGGTCCAATTATGAATTTCATATCTGTTTAACTGACCTGTCTCTTTTGGCACTACTACCACACTTTTAATTTTCATATCTTTTTAATACTATCTAACATCTGGTTTGTATTTCCTTTTATTTTTTTTCATTTTCAAAATGTATTGAATATTCTAATATATTTATTCTTCCATATGAACCTAGATCCAAAGAAAATATTACATTAAGATGTGCGGAGAACAAAGTTAAATGTTAAAATTTAAAAATAATTTGAGAACTAATATCTTTACAATTGAGTCTATATATAACGGCATTTATCTCAACTTTGAAAAGTATTTCTAAATCATGTTTTATAGATTTATATAAATAAGTCTTGCAGATGTTTTATTAACAAGTTTTATTAAAATTATTCATTGTATTTTATAGTTTTGTTTCTACTGTGAATGGAAATATTGATAAAATTAAATCTATTCTTTAGAAAGTGATTTTTATAGATCTATATATGTAGTGGGCTGCTTTATTGAAGTGCCTTTACAGTTATAATAGTTTTTTTTATTCAGTTGATTTTCTTGGGTTCCAAGGTTTTAAATCATTATTGCTAATAATGGTAATTTTATGTCTTCTTTTGCAGTGTTTATACCTAACACAGGGAACAGAAACTCACTCATATTGGTTTCAGTGGAAAACCTGTTAGGATGCATCTAGATAGGAAGACAAAGCTGTTTGGGATCCAAGGAAAGTCCAGGGATTTTTATTTCCCACACCCATTCTCACAGGATCTCCGCATGCTGTGCAAACGGATCTACATCCTTTCCCTTAGCGTGAAGCCATGGAAGGGGCCTTGGACTGGTTTATCTCTATGTCGGGTGGAACCACCCTCCTGGGTTATCATAGTTCAAGCACCTGATCTAATCAGTTAAATCCAAATTAGAAGGGTTTGTTTCTTTATAAGCACATATAACCATCACTATGAGGCTTCCTAGTGCATCTAGTAAATCCCTCTCTTTTCTGATTGAACTTCAAGAGCAAATTTGGTTACCCTCTTGCTCTCAAAATTAACAAGATATCTAATACTTTATTAGCATATTTCCTATTAAGTTTTGCAAATCCATTTTATTATATATTTTAAATTCTATATTTCTCTAGTTTAAAAAGGGTTTTTAAAAATCAAGAATTGATGCCATGACCAGTTGCTTCTTTGAATATGTGAACATAGATGCAAAAAATTCTGAACAAAATTCTACCAAAGCAAAACCAGCAACATATAAGAAAGAATTATACAGTTGTTCCTCAATATCTGCAGGACATTGGTTCCTGGCCAATGCCCCCACCCTGCCAGCCCCATGGATACCAAAATCCATGAATGCTCAAATCCCTTATGTAAAATGGCAAATCTGATCTCAGTTGGTTGAATCCATGGATATAGAACCCGTGGATACGGAGGGCCAACTCTACACATTGCCAATTTATCCCCGGAACGCAAGGTTGACTTAATATCTGAAAATCAATTAATGTAATATACCATATTAATAGAACAAAGATCAACAACCACATGATTATCTCAATAGATACAGAAAAAGCAACTGACAAAATATAACACCCTTTCCTGGTAAAGACACTCAACAAACTAGGGATAGCAGGGAACTTCCTCAACTTGATAAAAGCATTTATGAAAAACCCATATCTAACATACTTAGTGGTGAAAGACTGAAAAGTTTCCCCCACAATCAGGAATAAGACAAGAATGTCTGACCTTGGCACTTCTATTCAAAACCAGAGGACCTAACCAGGACCTTTGGTAAAAAAAGAAATGAGACATTAAGATTGGAAAGGGAAAAGTTAATCTACCTATATTTGCAGATAACATGATCTTGTATACAGAAAATCCTAAGGTATCTACCAAAACAAACAAACCAAAAAACCACCAAAACCTTTTAGAGGTAATAAATGTCAGCAAGATTGCTGGATCCAAAACAATACATAAAAATCAACTATATTTCTATACACTAGCAATGAAAAAACCTGAAATTAGGTTAAGAAAACAATTCCATTTACAATAGCACCAAAAAAAGTGAGATATACTTATAAATTTAACAAAAGAAGTATAAGAATTGTAAATGAAAAGACATCTCATGTTCATAGATTGGAAGACTTAATAATGTTAAGACAACAATACTCCCAAAATTGATCTACAGATGCTATCAAAGTACTATGTATCAGAATACTAGCTACCTTTTTTTTTTTTTTTTTGTCGAAATTGACAAGCTGGTCCTAAAATTCATATGGAAATGCAAAAGACTTATAGTCACCAAAACAATTTTGAAAATGACAATAAAAGCTATAGGACTCACACCTGACAATTTCAAAACCTACTATAAAGCTACAGTAATCAAAATAGTGTGGTACTGACCTAAGAATAGACTTGAGAGTCCAGAAACCCATACATCTATGGTCAATTAATTTTGACAAGGGTGCCAAGAAAATGGTGCTGGGACAACTGGATAGCTACATCTTAGAGAATGAAGTTAGATTCCCTACTTCACACCATACAAAAAATTAACTCAAAACTGATCACACTAATAGCTAAAACTTTAAAAAAAAATCATAGGAATAAACCTTTGGATTAGGCAACAGTTTTTTAGATATGACACCAAAAGCTCAAGTGACAAGAAAAATTAGATAAACCAGACTACATTAAAATTTAAAACTTTTATATTACAAATTATACATCAAGATGGTGAAAAGACAACCCACACGGAATGGGGGGAAATACTTGAAAATCATATATCTGAAAAGAGACATATGCCAAATACACAATGTTCTCACAACTCAATAGTAAAAAAACAAATAATCCAATTAAATAATGGGCAAAAGAACAGAACAGATATTTCTCCAAAGATGATATATGAACGGCCAATAAACACATGAAAAGATGCTCAATAACACTAGTCCTTAGGGAAATATGAATCAACATCACAAGATACCACTTTACACCCACTAGGCTGACTAGAACAAAAAAGGTGGACAATTACAGGTGGTGATGAGGATGTGGAGAAGTTGGAAACTTGTGCATTACTGGTGGGAATGTAAAATGGTACAGATGCTTTAGAAAACATTTTTTCAGTTCCCCAAAAGGTTAAACACAGAGCCATCATATGATCCTGAAATTCTATTCCTAGATATATATCTAAGAGAAATAAAAACATATGTCCATACAAAAGCTTGTATATGAATGTTCATCGCAGAATTTTTCTTAATAGCAAAAAAATGGAAACAGTTCAAATGTCTGTTAATTGATGAATGAATAAACACTGTGTGGTATATCTATACAATGGAATGTTATTTGGTGATAAACAGTAATAAAGTACTAGGGAGATCAGCCAAGATGGCAGAGTAGGAAGACCTGAGCTCACCTCCTCCCCCGGGCACACCAAAATTACAACTATTTACAGAACAGCCATTGATGAAAAAGACCTGAACCTACCAGAAAAGATCTACAACTAAAGATATAAAGAAAGAACCACAACAAGATGGACAGGAAGGACAGAGCTGTGATACAGTCAAGTCCCACACCATGGGGTGGGTGACCCACAAATGTGAGAATAATTACAATTGCAGAGGTTTTCCTAAGGGAGTTAGGGGGGCTCTGAGCCCCACACTGGGTTCCCCAGCTCCTGTGCTGGGAAGATGAGCCCCCAGAATGTATGGCTTTGAAGGCCAGTGGGGCTTACTTTTGGGAGTCCCAGAGGGCTGGGGGAAATGGAGACTCGACCCTTAGAGGGCGAACACAAAATCTCACATTCCAGGATCCAGGGCAGAAGCAGTAATTTGAAAAGAGCCTGGGTCAGACCTACCTGCCGATCACAGAGAGTCTCCTGGTGAGGCAGGAGGCAACTGGAGCTCATCCTGGGGACACAACTGGCAGCAGCAATTTTGGAGAGCTGTTTCTGCCACATGGGTACTGCTGTGGCAAGCATCACTTTGGAATCCTCCCTCTAGCTTCAGAACCAAGCCCTGCCCCCACCCAACAGCCTGAAGGCACCAGTACTGGGATGCCTCAGGCCAAGCAACTAACTGGGGTGGGGACACAGTCCCACCTACCAACAGACAGGCTGCTTTAAATCCCCCTGAGCCCAAAGCCACCCCTGGACAAAGCCCCACTCATCTAGGGCCCAGGACCTGGCCCCATACACCAGTGTGCAGGAACTAGACATGGGACCCCCAGGGCCCTGCAGCAAGACCCCAGGACCCAGCTTCACTAGTGATCCTGCTCTAGCCTTGGGACCAGCCTCACCCACCAGGAGGTGAACACCAACCACTGGCAGACCAACACAAGCTTTGGGACACCCCATACCCTGCAGCCAGATGTATCAGGAACTGGCCCCACAGACCAGCAGTCCAACATCAGCTCTGGAACCTCTGGGCCCTGCGGCCAGACTCTAGGATCAGCTTTGCCTGCCAGTGGACTATCACTAGCCCCAGGGTCTGGCTTCACCCACCAGTGGGCGAGCACCAGCCCTGGGGTCTCCTGGACCCCAACTTTGCCCATTAGTGAGCCAGTACTAGCCCCAAGGCCCCCTGGGGTTCTGCAGCCAGCTGCTTTGTTGCGCTGCCCTGCCAACCAGTGGCCAGCAGCCTCTGCACGAGACAGGGCCTGCAACTTACCAGACCAGGGGCCAACCAAGCCTACCAGATGACCCACAGTAACCAGTCTGCCACAACAGGACCCACACAGCCCACACAGGGGGCAGCCCTGGAGCAGCAGTCTCCAACCTTTTTGGTACCAGGGACCGGTTTTATGGAAGACAATGTTTCCACAGATGGGGGGGTGGGGGTGGGAGGGGATGGTTCAGGCAGTAATGCAAGCAATGGAGGATGGGGAGTGGCAGATGAAGCTTCACTCGCTTGCTTGCATTCAGCTCCTGCCATGCAGCCCAGTTCCTAACAGGCTGCAGACTGGTACCGGTCTGTGGCCTAGAGGTTGGGGACCCCTGCCCTAGAGCATACAGCTCCAGTGACCAGAGGGGAGTGCCTTGCTGGGACACATAGGGTGTCTCCTACAAAAGGCCACTTCATAAAGGTTGGGAAACATAACCAACTCACCAGATACATAAAAATAAAAACAGCAAGTGAGGCAAAACTGGGAGACAGAGGAACATATTCCAAACAGAGAAGGAAGATAAAATCCCAAAAGAACTAAGTAAAGTTAGGAGATAGGTAATCTATCAAAGAAAGAGTTCGGGGTAATGGTCATAAAGATGATTAAAGAACTTTGGAGAAGAATGGATACACGAGGTGAGAAGTTAGAAGTTTTAACAGAGTTGGAAAATATAAAGGACAACCAACCAGAGATGAATACAGTAACTGAAATGAAAAAAATATTAGAAGGAATCAACAGTAGACTAAATTATAGAGGAACATATCAGACAGATTGATTTGCACTACTCTGGAAGACAGAGAGTAGTGCAAATCAGTGCTGCTGAACAGAAAAAAGAATGAAAAGAAATGAGGACAGTTTAAGAGACTGCTGGGACAACATCAACGTACTAATACTTGCACTATAGGGTTCCCAGAAGGAGAAGAGAGAGAGAAAGGGGCTGAGAACATATTTAAAACCATAACAGCTGAAAATTTCCCTAATCTGGAAAAGGAAATAGTCATCCAATCAAGGAAGTGCAGAGAGTCCCCAAAAGGATTAATCCAAAGAGGAATACACTAAGACATATTGTAATTAAAAGGCAAAAATTAAAGATAAAGAGACAGTATTAAAAAGCAGCAAGGTAAAAGCAACAAGTTACATACAAGGGAACTCCCATAAGGCTATCAGCTGACTTTTCAGAGGAAACTCTGCAGACCAGAGTGGAGTGGCATGATATATTTAAAATGATAAAGGGGAAAAACCTACAACCAAGAATACTCTACCAAGCAAGGCTTTCATTCAGATTTGATGGAGATATCAAAAGTTTTACAGACAAGCAAAAGAGTTCACCACCACCAAACCAGCTTTATGAGAAATGTTAGAGGGACTTCTCTAAGCAAAAAAGAAAAGGTCACAACTAGAAATGTGAATATTACAAAAGGAAAAATCTCACTGATAAAGGCAAATATACAGTAAAGGTAGTAAATCATCCATGCACAAAGCTAGTAGGGAAGGTTAAAAGACAAAAGTAATAAAAGCATCTATATCCACAATAGGCAGTTAAGTGATACATAAAATAATTAGATGTAAAATATGATGTCAAAAATAGTAATCATGAGGGGAGGAGAGTAGAAGTGCAGGGTTATTAAAAGGCATTTGAAATTAAGAGATCAGCAACTTAAAACAATCATGCATATGTATAGATTGCTATATATAAACCCCATGATAACCATAAACCAAAAATCTATAATAGATACGCACACAAAAAAAGAGAAAAGAATCCAACCATAACACTAGAGATAGTCATCAAATCACAAGAGAAGAAAATGAAAGAAGGAGCAAAAACGGCCTACAAAACAACTCCAAAACAATTTTAAAAAATGGCAGTAAGAACATACATATCAATAATTACTTTAAATGTAAATGTACTAAATCCTCCAATCAAAAGACACAGAGTGGCTGAATGGATACAAAAACAAGACCCATATATATGCTGCCTACAAGAGAGGCACTGCACGTCTAAAGATACACACAGACTGAAAGTAAGAGGATGGAAAAAGGTGTTCCATGCAAATGGAAATCAAGAGAAAGTCAGGGTAGCAATACTTAGATCAGTCAAAATAGACTGATAGAGACAAGAAGGACATTACATAATGATCAAGAGATCAATCCAAGAAGAAGATATAACAATTATGTGTGTGTACACACACACACACACACACTCTCTCTCTCTCTCTCTCTCTCTCTCTCAACACAGGCCACTGCCACAGCAGTCAGAAAAGAAAAAGAAATAAAAGGAATCCAAATTGGAAAGGAAGAAGTAAAACTGTCACTGTTTGCAGATGTTATACCTAGAAAACCCTAAAGATGCCACCAAAAAACTACTAGAGCTCATCAATGAATTCAGTAAAGTTGCAGGATATAAAATTAACATAAAGAAATCTGTTGCATTTCTATACATTACAACAAACTATCAGAAAGAAAAATTAAAGAAACAATTCCATTTACAGTCACATTAAAAAGAATAAAATACCTAGGAATAAGCTTACCTAAGGAGGTAAAGGACCTGTACTTGGAAAAGTATAAGACACTGAAGAAAGAAATTAAAGATGACACAAACAGATGAAAAGATATACCATGCTCATGGACTGGAAGAATTAATATTGTTAAAATGACCATACTACCCAAGGCAGTCTCCAGATTCGATGTAATCTCTATCAAGATAACAATGGCATTTTTTCATAGAACTAGAACAAATACATTTTATTTTTTTATGGAAATACAAAAGATCCCAAAGAGCCAAAACAATCTTGAGGAAGAAGAACAGAAGTAACGTGCTTCCTGACTAAAGACCATACTACAAAGCTATAGTATTCAAAACAGTATGGTACTGACACAAAAACAGACACATAACTCAATGGAACGGAACAAAAAGACCAGAAATAAACCTACCCACTTAAGGTCAATTAATTTACAACAAAGGAGGCAAGAATATACAATGGAGAAAAGACAATCTCTTCAATAAGTGGTTCTGGGAAAAGTGGAATAAAATGAGAAAATTTTGTAATACTATACACAAAAATAAACTCAAAATGGATTCAAGACCTAAATGTAAGACCATAAAACTCCTAGAAAACATAGACAAAACACTTTGACATAAGTCACAGCAATATTTTTTGGGATCTGTTCCTCTAAGGCAAAGGAAACAAAAGCAAAAGTAAACAAATGAGGCCTAATTAAACTTAAAAGCTTTTGCACAGCAAAGGAAACCAATAAAATGGAAAAACAACATACTGAATAGGAGAAAATATTTGCAAATGATATGACTAATAAGGGGTTAATATCAAACCTATATAAACAGCTCATAAAACTCAACATGAAAAGAACAAACAACCTGATTAAAAAATGGACAGAAGACCCGAATAGACATTTTTTCCAAATAAGACACACAGATGGCCAACAGGCATGTGAAAAGATGCTCAATGTCACTAATCATCAGAGAAATTCAAATCAAGATATAAGCTCACACCTGTCAGGGTGGCCATCATCAAAAAGTCTACAAATAATAAATGCTGGAGGGGGTGTGGAGAAAACATTGAGGTGCCACCTCACACTCATCAGAGTGGCCACCATCAAAAAGTCTACAAACAATAAACGCTGGAGAGGATGTGGAGAAAAGGACCCCTCTTACATTGTTGGTGGGAATGTCAACTGGTGCAGCCACTATGGAGAACAGAATGGAGATTCCTCAAAAAATTAAAAATAGAACTAGCATACAATCTAGCAATTCCCATCCTGGGTGTTTATCCAAAATAAACAAAAACATTAATTCAAACTAAGTACCCATCTATACATGAATGGATAAAGAAGATGTGTGTGTGTGTATAAAATATTCCATTGTATGTGCATATATATATAATATTTCATTGTATGTGTTATTATATATATAGATACATATGCATACAATGGAATATTATTCGGCCATAAATAAGAATGAGTTCTTACCATCTGCAACAACATGGATGGACTCAGAGGGTATTACACATAGTGAAATAAGAGAAACACAAGTACTGCATATTCACTTATATGTGCAATCTAAAAAGTAGAACTAGTGAATATGACAAAAAATAAAAAGACTCAGATATGGAGAGCAAGCTAGTGGCTACCAGTGAGGAGAGGGAAATGGGGAGGGCAAAGAGGGGCAGGGAATAAAGAGGTACAAACTACTAAGCATAAAATAAATAAGCTACAATATAAAGCTAGATATATTATACAGCATAGGGAACATAGCCAATATCTTATAACCATGAGTGGAGTATAACCTTTAAAAACCGTGAATCACTATGCTGTCTGTATACCTTAAACCTATATAATATTGTAAATCAACTATACCTCAATAAAAAAAGCCAACTTATAAAATAAAAATAAAGTAACTAATGAAAGAATAACATCTACTTTACAAGCTTCTGATAATGCTGACATGAAATAAGCTATGTAAAGTTTATAGCACAATACACCTGGCACATAGTAAGCACTCAATAAAGCTATTATACTTATGGTGGTAGAAGATTTTTCTAACTTCCATGTAGTCTATTCAAATATAAATAAAAGCTGCAATGCAATATATTTATATCGATATTCTAGAATGGATTTAGGTCTGCATGCCCAGAAATATAGGCAGTTCATTTCTATTTGATAGTCCAAACCAAAACATCTGGCTCTGGGATCCAAGAGGAACTGCATGAATTTTTTTTTAAGTTCAGAATGTTCTATTTATAGATCTCAACCCCTTATCTCCAGCTTTTTACTCTATAAAGAAAATGCATGTGTGAACTAATCATTTGGAATCCTCTCATAAAAGATGGTCATTACCCACTAATTAAAAATACATCTAAACCGTTAGGTATAAAATAAGCTATAAGGATATATTGTACAACACAGGGAATATAGCCACTATTTTACAATAACTATAAATGGAGTATAACCTTTAAAAATTGTGAATCACTATATTATATACCTGTAACATATAATATGGTACGTCAACTATACTTCAATAAAAAAATTTAAAAATTAACATAACCTTCTGAGTGACAACTTAAGATTTTACAGTTGTTTTTAATTCAAGCACTTTATGTATTCATATGTATCTATTCAAACACTATATATATATATATATATATATAATGCAGTAACATACATATATATATATTACTGCATTTAATCCTCATGATGTTCTTATGAATAAATATCATTGGTCCCATTTTACAAATGAGAAAACTGTGGCTTATGGAATTTAGTTATCTTGCTTAGGGTTACACAAGAAATAAGCATCTCAGTGCCCTAGTTCTTAGTACAATGCCTCACATATAAAACTACTTAATAAATAATTGTGGAATTAATGACTTTAGGAATAAATTAATTTAAAAAATACATCTAAAAGTGTAAAAAAAAAAAAGTTACGAGGAGGGAAGGGGTGGGAAAGAAAGGCCAAGACAGAAAGAGAGAGGGGCAGCCGAGGGACTGGGCCAGGCGCAGCAGCTAAGAGGAGACTAAGAGGCAGGGCTGCACTTGACAACCAGCATGTTGAGATGTCAGAAGAGGCAGAGTGGCTGTGAGAGAAAGAGACACAGAGAGACAGAGAGCCAAAGAGGGCAAGAGACTTGACTGTAAGAGACTCCTGGACTGACAACTCCATGCAGTTCAGGACCAGAACGACTATGGCTGAACCAGGGTTCACGGCAAACCACTGATACTAACCTCTTACTCACAATGTCCCAACACGTATGTTAGAGCCCTGCTCTAAACTTTGTAGAAAGGCTTACTGTTTTGCTACGAAAAAATTGTAAAACCCCACATTGTCATGTGGTAGTGCATTTGTATGTGGTGCACAGACAGGCAGAAAGTGTACACCTGTACTTTGGTTCATGGTGGGAATTAAGTGATTCATTTCTAGGTTTGTTGAGGATTTGTCAGTGGCTCCTCAAATGCAATGACCTTATGGTTAGCTCACCCTAAAAAGGAATTCCCCAATGCAGGAATGTCATTTTAATGATTCCTTCCTTTGTAGCCTTTTTGCTCCTTGAGGGTACCTTTTTGGTGAAGCTCAGTGTCATTCCTTGGGAAACAGCTTGATTGACTCTTACTTTGTAAATTGCCATTTTCAACCAGTGAATAACTACAGTTATCTTCAAATGAGTTAGAAATAAGCTAGGATGGAGATACTGAGATTAGACTGTGACTTAAACTTCAAATGTCTCATCATTTCCCTTCCCAACCACTTCTTTTTAGTTTTCTTGGACAACTTTGGAAAGTAACTATGGGACCAAATAAATCTTAAGATATGTTACCCCCTAACCCCCCCAAAAAAAGTTATTGCACATGTTGCAATGCAAATGAACCTTAAATACATTATGCTAACTGCAAGAAGCCAGTCACAAAAAACCACATAATGTATGATTTCATTCACATTCACATGAAATATTCAGAACAGGCAAGACTATGGAGACAGAGAGCAAATTAGTGGTGCTTAGGGCTGAAGAGGAAGGGTCTGCCTCCTCACGGCCGCAGGCTTTCTTTTTAGAGTGAAGAAAATATTCTATATTTAGATTTTGGTGATGGTTCCACATCTCTGTGAGTATAGTGAAAACTACTGAATTGCATACTTTAAATGGGTAAATTTTATGGTCCATGAGTGATATTTCAATAAAGATGTTAACAAATAGACATCTTTTGGGTATGATGATCTATATGACTCTGTGCTTTTATGTATGTTTGATATTTCCAAAATAAAAGGTTAAAATACAATAATATATACCTTATGGTATCCATCAAGATGATCCTCAACAGAGCTGGCACCTGGCCTTTGACTTTTTCCTTCTTCATCCTTTCTCCCATTCCGCTACCTGGAATGAGATGTGATGGCTGGAACTATCTGCTAGTATCTTAGACCATGAAGACAAGGGCCACACCCTAGAAAAGGCATCACAGTGAGCTGGAACTTGCCTGGATCTCTAAGAACACCTTGGCTCTGAGCTGCTATACCAGCTCTGAACTACCTACCTGTGGACATTTATATGAGTCCTGTTTAAGTCACTTTCACTTCGGGTCGCCCTTACTCGCAGCTAAACCTAACCCTAACTGATAATGTCATATTTTTATATTAGGGCTATGCTTGTTTTTCATAAAATAAATTGGAAGGCTTTTCATCCTTCTCTACATCCTGCAAAAGGTTAAGTAACAGAGGAACTATTTAATCTTTAAAGCTTTGACAGAAACCTGCTGTAAAACCATCTGTGGCTTGGCACCTTTTCAGTGATACTTCTTTGGCAATTTTTTCAATTTCTTCCATAGGCTATCATTTTATTCAGGTATCCTATCTTTTCTGGAGTCACTCTGCATTTTATCAATATTTGCAAATTTATTAGCAGGAAATGAACATACTGTAATATAATTCTTATCAGACTCCTTTTAACATGAAATTGTTCCCAGTGTTACACATTTTTCTCCTTTTGCTTTGTTTCATTCTATTAAAGATTGGCCAGTTGAATTAGTCTTTTCAAAGTACAAACTCGTGGACTTATTAATAAATTTTCAGTGCTTTAAAATTCATATCAGTATCAATTGGTTCCTACTTTTATCATTATTGCTTTCTATTTATTTATTTTTAAATATGTAATTTCTCATCTTATTTATTTACTGGCTGCATTGGGTCTTTGTTGCTGTGCTTGGGCTTTCTCTAGTTGCGGCAAGCAGGGGCAACTTCTTTGTGATGTGTGGGCTTCTCAGTGTGGTGGCTTCTCTTGTTGCAGAGCATGGGCTCTTGGCACACAGCCTTCAGTAATTGTGGCATGTGGACTCAACAGTTGTGGCTAACAGGCTTTAGAGCACAGGCTCAGCAGCTGTGGTACACAGGCTTAGCTGCTCCACGACACGTGGAATCTTCCTGCTCCAGGGGTCAAACCCGTGTCCCCTGCATCGACAGGCAGATTCTTAACCACTGCACCACCAGGGAAGTCCTTTCCTATTTGTTTTTCTAGAGTTTTAATTTGAATGCCTAACTCATTAGTTTTCATTCTCTTTGGTATAATAAAAAATATTTAAGGCTATGAATTTTCCTATGACTGCAGCACTGGCCATAGTGCAAAGCTCTTGCCATACAGTATACTCATTTTCATTAAAATCTAAAAGGGTCCATAAATGAAGTTTTGGTTTCCTCTTTGAAGAACATTATAAAATTTACAAGTGGTTATACTGAATTTGATTTTCCTTTTAGAATAAATTTCTAATTTTTTTTCTTTTCCTTTTAAAAAAAAATATGGAATGCTTCACGAATTTGCATGTCATCCTTGCACAGGAGCCATGTTAATCTTCTTTGTATTGTTCCAATTTTAGTATATGTGCTGCCAAAGCGAGCACTCAGTTTCTAATTATAGATTCAATTTGGTGTACCCCCCAAAAAATAATAAATAAAATTTAAAAAAATTATAAAAAATTTTTCTAATTATATTGCGCTATGGTAGAGTATGTGGCTTGGGCAATTTCTATGTGTTAACATTTTATTAAGCTTTTTCTTTATGGCAAGGATGTATCATTGATTTTTGCAAATTTTCCATGCAGTAAAAAGTATGTATTTTCTGTAAAATATAAAGGAATATGGTGGTGAACATTTTAGGAAGTAAATACTCAGTTCTTAAACTCTTCTGTTCTTTTAATGTACTGGGTTTTGAATTTGAGTTTTCTGAAAATGTATTGATATTGAAGCTATTTTAAAACAAAAATGAGTATTTAAGATTTTTATTTTTTTGCTCTTCTCTATCACTTTTCCACAGCTAAGTCTAAGCACACCCCTTTCTTGGTGTATCCGGCGGCAGTAGGTCTGGTTTGCTGGCCTGGCCTCCCCTAGGTGGCTGCTCATCTGTAAACAGAAAAGCTCCTCCCATTTCTGTCACATAAGACCCAGAGACTGTGGTCTTAAAACTCTAATCCTTGATCAAGATGATCACATCCCCTGTCATGGGGCCCTTGCTGAACAAACCCCATTTCTTAGTAATCCTTTTCCCTGGAGCTGCTTCTTCATGAGCCTTCACAGAGCCTCCTGCCTCAGCTGAACTCTGTCAAAGGAACCAAATGGAGACCTACTGGGGAAATGACAGTTGATCCAGATGACAGGCAACCAAACATTCTCGTGTTATCTCGACCCTTGGTCTTCAACAAGCAGATGCTCACCCAAATCTGCTGAGTCTTGAAGAAGCAGGCACAAATTATGTCTTTGTGCCTTTCCCTCAACCGCAATCCCCTCATCTGTAAATGGGGATAAGAGTTCCCTCCTCATAGGGTCGCTGCACAATTAAATAAGATAATACATGCACAGCACTCAACACAGGGTCTGATCCAGAATAACAATGAACCCTCACAGAGCTCCTGCTCTCACTAGATGCACAGCCACAGCCGGTGTCTATCAACACTCCAGCAACTGCAAACATCCGCATGGAGCCCCCTGGGCGGGAGCGGCCTAGCCCTTGGGAACAGGACGCAGCCTCACTTGAGGAAGCAGTTCCTGCAGGTTTCAAGGATGAGTGGGAACCAGCACCCGACGACAGCAGCACCAGACTTGCCAGCCCGCGGCAGCTCTCCTCCCAGAACACAGGCTGAAAGGGCTGCGTCACAGCTGTCATCACAGAATTTACCTTGGTATTGCCACTTCTCCCAGGAAAACCTAACCTAGTCTTTCAGATCTCCAGAACAGTCAGTGACAGTGAAAACCAGCCCATCTTCCTTCCACTCTGGTCAAGGAGATTTTACTGGGTAGAGTGGGGTCAGCTGGGACCTAGGGTGGCTGCAGGAGCAGCAATAGCTCCAGGGATTGCTGGTCTACACCTGCCCTGGTGTTTGACCAACTGGGCCTGGATGAGGTTCCGGACCCCTGAGAGTCTTGGTGCAGAGGGTGGGCATGAAGACAAAGGAGTGCTTCTTCATCCTACAGGCATGTGGACCTCATGCTGTACAAGCACGGGTATGAACTCCTGCCTCTCCCATCCTGAGTTCCAGGGCAGGGCAATCCCGTGCTCTGAAGACCATCCATACCTTTCCCTCTCCTGTGACGACACAGGCAGGAGGCATGCTGTTCTGCTCACACACTCCCTGTGCTCGGCATAGTCTATGCCAGGATGCAGGCCTGTTCATGGCCCAGCCATGGGAAGGTGCCCACGTCCTCCCTGTCACATGACCACATCCAGCTGCAAAGGAGCCAGAAGTTAGTCCCCAGCCAGGTGTGCACAGCTCCATGGAAATGGAACCCTATTTCTGAACATGGAGGAGAAACAGAGGGGGGCTGTGGAGAGCACTGGCGACCTGCCACAGCCCAAAGTGCGGCCAGCACAGGAGGTGGTCTTTCTCCAAAGATTTTAAAGGTAATTCAGATTCAGGCTCTGGAATTATGAGGCTCAATGGAAAAGGCAGAAACAACACTGGGGTCCCACCTCCCCCCAGCTACTGGAGCAGCTGGGCTCAGGACATGAACTCTGGGTGAAGTCAGGCACGATGCTTTTTTATTATTTTTTTATTGATTGATTTTAACGTTTTATTTTTCATTGACCTCTCCACCTTTCCTGTGGAACTCACGATGTGGCTGAGAACCGGAGTCAGGCCCCATTTCTGCTGGAGCTCCAAGAATCAGAAGGTGCTCCTGCCTAAATAAGCATTTCCCAAGAAATATACTGTTTTACATTTACGGTTCACGGCCTCTTTCTTTCACCTCCCCTCCTGCTCTAATGGGAGAACATGACAACACAGCCCCCCAGCTGCAGCCAGGGCAGTAGTGGGACTGTTGCTCCCAAGATACCCAAACGTTCAAGTTTTCCTTAATAACTGACGGTGGAGGTGCCCGTCCAAGAAGGGCAAGGACACGGCCCTTACCTGGGCCCCTCGGGGGTGAATAAAATGATAAAGGTGGCCGGGCTGCTGGCCGCTCTTCAGGTGATAATTATCTCCTAACAACAGTACTCACCATACTTAAGTCCAAAAAACTGGTTTACTTAAGAAATTATATAGCAATATACGTCCCAAACCTTTTCTCAAAATTCTCATTTAGCTTTTTTCCTCACTAAAAATGATCTCTACATTTGAAATTTTCCAGGAAGCATGGACTCCTTGTTTTCTGCTGGTCTAGTTTAAACACAGCATCAGATCATTGTTAATGTCATGTGTGTGTAAAAGGAGATTATAAACTAGAAATGTATGTTCTGGGAACCACCTTTTTAAATGGCTCAGTGAATAAGTTGTATCCACTTCACTGGTGAAGCCTGAGGGAAAAGCTGAGCCTGAGTCAGGTTTGTTTGCCCTCGGCATCAGGGTCACCAGAGCTGTCCCAGGACAACAGCGGGACCTCCAGGGGGCCGTCAGCCACCTGCCCAAGACTGCCAGGCCGAGGGCTGTCGGGGAGGCCAGGCAGCGTGCAGAGTGCACGGCTTACTTTTGAGGTTAACTGTGGACCCACAGAAACAATGGCAGGATTTGAAGGAAGGACTGTGTTGTAACAGACCCACCGAACACTGCGAATCATAACAGGAGGCGAGGGAGAAAATGGCTTCAGGCCAATTCCCCCCACCCCCCAACACAGGTCCCTCAGGTGGGATGGAGGTGGGCCAAGTTCATCAGGTCCAGGCCATGCCAGCACAGAGGGGTCTTCACGCCTGGGTCTCCCGCCACTCAGAACCCAGCCTATGAGGACAGGCGTGAACACGTTTTCATCCCCCCGACAGAACCTCGCACTTAAATGGACTCTGGGAAGGTGGCAGCAGGTCCTGAGATTCAGAAATACTCCAGCACCAGCCATGGTCAGCAGATCCCCTCACTCCTGGGAGGGCAAGGCACACTTTCCCCAGGTCCCTAAAAGTTCTGAAGTTATCATGAAAAATGCTATAAAAAAGAACAGTGGGAAACAGGCTACACTGCACCGGAGACGCCACAGCACCCTCCTTGGCGGGCGTCTGCCAACATCACGGGCAACCCGCACACCTGCCGCCACCTCGTGAAGTCGCTTCGCTGTCGGGAGCCCCGGCCACATCCATCGGTCAGACAGGAGGTTTCCTTCGTCCCCGACCTCACTTTCCAGCAAAATTCAGACTCTGTTACAACTGTTTCCTGAACCTAAAAATGAGCAGGTTGGTTGGGAGTCACAGGAGATCTGCTCTCTGGGAAACGATCTTGCCAACACCGTGAAGAAATTCCGATGAATTTCAAAGGGAAGCTGGGACTGGAGGGGCCTCGAGATGAGGAAGAAGGGCAGACTCATTTCTGATACAGAACCAGCAAGAGAGCAGGTTCAGCGCCGCCAGCCCCGGCTCCCGTGAGGTCACGTGGCCGCGTCTCCCCCTGCCCGCGGCTACATCCTGCAGAGCTTCAGCGGGAAGTTCTCCGTGATGAGGTGGTCGGGGTGAAGCAGCACAACAATGTTAACCTCAAACTCTGGGAACAGAAAGGACAGGCTTAATGCTCATGGGCCCCGCGCGGCGGGAACCAAGCACCAACCCCACCACGGGCGCAGCAAGCTCTTGACAAGCTGGGTTTGCACGTACGTCATCCCAGGCTTCCAGGAGAATCGGTGTAGATGGCCACACCAGCCGGCTTGCCTAAATAAGCTGGTCTTCTCACCTTGGAATATGCTGTAAGGCCTCAGCTTCCCTAAATACTCTCCTTGCCCTCTGTCTTTACTGCAGAGACTCTTCTAGAATCCTGTTAACTCACGCGCACTCTTGCGCTTTATTTTTATATTTCCTACAGTTATTAATGGAATAGGGGATTCCACACTGGCCCACAGCTGTTTGGGGACACCTTTCCCAGCCCAGGCGAGACACAGTGTTCACATATAGCAAGCAGTCTAACTGTAGTTCCTTTGGATGCTGGCTGATTTACCTGCACACTTGTTCAAACATTCCTCTTTTACCTTTCAGCAAACAGAACCCTTTCCTCCCAGCTCCCTAACCAGTAGGGGTGAGCTTGCTGGTGACGGTGAAGAGGTGTGCAAGAGGAGGGAGCCCCCAAACAGAGACAAGCCCGGGTCCCTCCCCAGCGTGAAGGGCGAGGCGGGCAACACCGCAGCGCAGCGGCTCAGCTGGGGAAGGGGCTGGGGGGTCAGCTTGTCCAGGGCCCCGTCTGTGGCTGGAGTCCCAAGGATGATGTCCCCGTGTGTGGCTGTCGCCTTTGCCAAGCATCAGTTGGGACAGAAGCCATGCACCCGCAGTGCCCACCCCGTTCCTTCCCTTTCCCTGATGATGGTCACACAGCAGAACACCCTCTGGGCCTGCCCAGCACCATCCTTCCCCTGCTCCTGCAGCCACCTCGCTGTCCTCCTTGGAGGGGGCGTAGTGTGGCTGGAGGGGACAGAGAAGACGCCTGGCAGGCACGGAAGGCCCACAGCAGGGAGTGGCGCTGGCTTCCTAACAGTGGGAGCACCGTGGGCTCGGCTGGAGGACGCCACGGGCCTGGCCATGCGCAGGAACTCCCTCGTGGTCAAGGTGAGGGGGCACACCCAGATGTGCATCCAACTCGGGATGTGGGGCTCACCCCACCCCCACCTGAGAACTGGAGCCCAACCTCGCCAGCCACGTGACACCAATCCCGGGGCTAAGAGAGGCGGTGGCATCCGATGACCTGAGGGCCACATGCTTCCTGTGCCCACTCCCCCCACCACCAGCTGACAGGGCAGCCACCGTGCAAGCCTCTAACCAGAAGAAACATGAGCCATGAGGACAAAAGCATCACTGATGTCTTGGCTGATGGACTGAGGGCATTATTTCAATGGAAGAATCACAGGCACTGCGTTACATGTTATAGAGACACTTTGTAAGTCTGATGGAAATAACGTGCAGAAAATATAGGTGCCTAGTACATAGCACGGCAGAAAAAAAAATCCTTTTTTGAAGTTTATGTAGGAAAACCAAGTTGAGAAATCAACAGACAAGCTCCTCCTCCTTCACTTAAAGCTGAAGTAGAGCTGACCCTTGAACAACGCAGTCAAAACTCCACACAGAATTTACAGGCAGTTCCTCCACAGCTGTGGTTCTGCATCTGCAGATTCAACCAACCATGACTCGTGTAGGCCTGCAGTACATGCTACTGAAAAAACAGCCCCTTCGGAACACGGTGTGCAGCGTGGCAGGGAGCACTGGGTGGGACGCGCGGGGCTGGCGCTAGGCAGGGCGCGGAGGGTCCTGGAGGCTGCGGTGCTCGCTCTGCACTCGAAGAGGCCCTGCTGCCTCTGGATTGTGTACGGTGGGCACATGCTGCCTATCCACAACCAAACATGGTTCCTGAGAAAAACTGTGGTACCTTGTTAGCTCGGGTCAAGTTTGACCCCATGTCATCTTTCAGCCGACTTTGCTGTGCTTTCCCGTGTTCAGTGAACAGCTGGGTCTGTCGCCCTCCCTCCTATTGACAAGGGTGTCCTGACCCCGTTACGCCCTCGCTACCACGTAACATTTCAGATAAAGCACTCCACTTGTCTTAGACTGTGCTTCTCGCCCACCCGGCCAGTGGCGCTCTGGGTCTCACACTCACACGAGGGCACAGAAAGGTCCAGGCAGTGCCCCGAGATTCCAGGTGCAAACACCTTTCTCTCTCTTCAAACAAATAGCTCAACTTCAATGATGAAACTCTACTTTCTCCAATTTTTTTTTTTTTTTTTGGCCACACCCCACAGCTTGCGGAATCTTAGTTCCCAGACCAGGGACCCGGGCCATGGCAGTGAAAGCGCAGAGTCCTAACCACTGCACCTCCAGGGAATTCCCTCTACTTACTTCAATTTTAAATTACATTATTTGTAATTATTTAAAGTAGGGACTTCCCTGGAGGTCCAGTGGTTAAGACTTTGCCTTCCAATGCAAGGGGTGAGGGTTCCATCCAGGGTAGGGGAGCTAAGATCCCACATGCCATGCAGCCAAAAAAGTAAAAAACATAAAACAGAAGCAATATTGTAACAAATTCAATAAAGACTTAGAAAAAAAGAGTAAAATCACGGTCTAATTAAAAAAGAAAAGATTCTCTCTGGACTAGTAATAATGCACGTTAGAAGATTTTGTGGGAGACTTCCATGGTGGTGCAGTGGTTAAGAATCCGCCAATGCAGGGGACTCAGGTTCAATCCCTGCTCCAGGAATATCCCACATGCCATGGAGCAACTAAGCCCGTGCACCACAACTACTGAGCCTGTGCTCTAGAGCCTGTGAGCCACAACTATTGAGCCCATGTGCCACAACTACTGAGGCCTGCGCACCTAGAGCCCGTGCTCTGCAACAAGAGAAGCCACTGCAATGAGAAGCCCGCGCACCACAACGAAGAGCAGCCCCCGCTTGCCACAAGTAGAGAAAGCCTGTATGCAGTAACGAAGCCACAAAAAAAAAAGGGGGGGGGACTATGACATTAAGAAAACACACTGGCCTTATGGACTTCGTTCCCATTTCTCAATGAAACAGGTATAAAAGCAGAATCATTTACCAAAACCTCCTTATCCTATCCAGCAGTGAGCCTGCGCGTGACGCAGAGCCCGGGGACTTTCCTGTGGTCTTCCGGCCAGCCTGCAGGAGGCCCCGTGGACCAGGCCGGGTCCGCCCGCTGTGTCTCTGTGGGGGATGAGCTCTCCCCCGAGCTTCGTGAGCATGAGGGTTTTACTCGGGTGGATGCACCATCAAAACATCGTACACGAACACTTAAAACCATGGAAAGGTTCATAATGCAAAGTGAAAGGAGAAAAAGAAGGACAGAAAGCTGCGTCTGTAACACGATTCAGATCTTGTGGTCAAAATATCTATCCACACGATCATGGAGAATGACAGACACACCCTCAGCTGCTGGAGCTAAAGCCCTCAGGAAGATGACCATTCACACTGGGCGGTCACAGCTCTCCCATTGCCGTCAAATGCCAGCCCATCACAGAGCTGACTCGACCTCCTCATGCACCAGGCCAGCTGGTCCCTGGCCAAGTTAGTGTCCTTCACAGAGCTCGTTGTCACCTGCCCGGCCCCACTGTCTCCCTGGGGGGGCGACACAAGTTCCTCGGAGCTGGGACTGCTCACCCGGGACTCTTGGTGCCACACCCACCGCTGCTCTGTGTGTGTTTTTTGTTAAGGGACCAAAGGACTGGGTGCTCTGAGCTGCATCTGACGCCAGGGGACCAGCGTGTCCGTCCCTCCTGTGGCCGTACCCCTCCCAGGGGCACCCCGAGGGCAGCACACGTACCCACTTTGAAGTTTGTGGTCTCCAGCGTCGGGCAGGTGAAGAGCCGGGGGAAGACCATGTATATGGGGACAGAGAGGCCCCGACACACGTCCCCATCGGCGATCTGAATGTTCTGAATCTCTGTGGCATCACGGGCGTACCCTTCTGCACAGCCTGGAGTGGGAGCAAGCGTCCGGCGGTCAGAACACAGCAAACGTCCAAGCAGGCTGGACCACAGCCTCCGTGCGACTCTAGAAGCATCTGCACCAGCCCAATCACCTGCGCTCCCACTGGCGCTGCAGGATTCTGGAGAATTCCCTCCCCTCCACATTCCCCTCTCCTCAAACATACATTTCTTGGAATCGAGAGGCAAGCTCATGGCTGAGGGTCGGTGGCAGCGGGGCACAGGGGAGGTTGGGGGTGAGGGAGGGGGATGGGGGTAGAAATGGGGGGGGAGGCCTTACCGCATGTCTCCACGCGCACCAGCTGCAGCTCGATGCTTTTGATGGCAGCCTCTGAGCTCTCCACCACCAGCTCTCCCGTCAGTGGCTGTGTGATAACACAGTTGGTTGAGTTGAGATGTCCTCTGATGAGAAATTTGGGGAGCAAGGCTCTCTAACACAAGACAAAAACAGACATATCAGGAATAGGAGGTGCCAGGGGAAGTTACTCAAGTCACTTTGGTACAAATAAAAACTGAAAACAGGGTCAGGTAATTTTTATAAAATCCACTGGGACCCTGGTTTACGAAATGGGAAAAAAGGTACAATAGTACTTACATCTTCTGTCAGCCTAAGTAACAGACTAATTATTCAACAACTATCTAAGGATACAAGGCACATGATGCCGGCGCAGAATGACCCATTCGCACACAGAACCTGATCGCCCAGATCATGCCTGCAAAACTCCTTCTCACAAGAGAGTGTTTAAGGACAGCCAGTCTCACACACACACACACACACACGAAGTTTTAAAAAGATAATCATCCCAACAAACAAAAGCCCAGGGCCAGATGGATTCACAGGTGAATTCTATCAAACATTCAGAGAAGAGCTAACACCTATCCTTCTCAAACTCTTCTAAATTATAGCAGAAGGAGGAACACTCCCAAACTTATTCTACAAGGCCACCATCACCCTGATACCAAAACCAGGCAAAGATATCACAAAAAAAGAAAATTACAGGCCAATATCACTGATGAATATAGATGCAAAAATCCTCAACAAAATACTAGCTAACAGAATCCAACAGCACATTAAAAAGATCATATAACATGATCAAGTGGCGTTTATCCCTGGGATGCAAGAAGTCTTCAATATACGCAAATCAATCAATGTGATACACCATACTAACAAACTGAAAGATAAAAACCATACAATAATCTCAATAGACGCAGAAAAAGCTTTTGACAAAATTCAACATCCATTTATGACAAAAACTCTCCAGAAAATGGGCACAGAAGGAAATTACCTCAGCATAATAAAAGCCATATATGACAAACCAACAGCAACATTGTCCTAAATGGTGAAAAACTGAAAGCATTCCCTCCAAGGACAGGAACAAGACAGGGGTGTCCATTCTCACCATTATCATTCAACATAGTTTTGGAAGTTTTAGCCACAGCAATCAGAGAAGAAAATGAAATAAAAGGAATACAAATTGGAAAAGAAGTAAAACTGTCACTCTGTGCAGATGACATGATATTATACATAGAAAACCCTAAAGGCTCTACCAGAAAACTGCTAGCACTAATTGATGAATTTAGTAAAGTAGCAGGATACAAAATTAATGTGCAGAAATCTCTTGCATTCCTATACACTAACAATGAAGGAGCAGAAAGAGAAATTAAGGAAACTCTTCCATTTACCATTGCAACAAAAAGAATAAAATACCTAGGAATAAATCTGCCTAAGGAGGCAAAAGACCTGTATGCAGAAAACTATATAAGACACTGATGAAAGAAATCAAAGACGATCCAAACAGATGGAGGGACATACCATGTTCCTGGATTGGAAGAACCAACATTGTGAAAATGACTGTACTACCCAAAGCAATTTACAGATTCAATGCAATCCCGATCAAATTACCAACGGCATTCTTCACAGAACTAGAACAAGAAATCTTACGATTTGTATGGAAACGCGAAAGACCCCGAATAGCCAAAGCAATCTTGAGAAGGAAAGATGGAGTTGGTGGAATTAGGCTTCCTGACTTCAAACTATACTACAAGGCCACAGTGATCAAGACAGTATGGTACTGGCACAAAAATAGAAAGGAAGATCAATGGAACAGAATAGAAAACTCAGAGGTAAACCCAAGCACATATGGGCAGCTTATCCTTGACAAAGGAGGCAAGAAAATACAATGGAAAAAAGACAGCCTCTTCAGTAAGTGGTGCTGGGAAAATTGGACAGCTACATATAAAAGAATGAAATTAGAACACTTCCTAACACCATACACAAGAATAAACTCAAAATGGATTAAAGACCTACATGTAAGGCCAGACACTATAAAACTCCTGGAGGAAAACATAGGCAGAACACTCTAGGACATACATCCAAGCAAGATCCTTTTTGACTCACCTCCTAGAATAATGGAAGTAAAATCAAGAATAAACAAATGGGACCTCATGAAACTTAAAAGCTTCTGCACAGTGAAAGAAACCATAAACAAGACAAGAAGACAACCCTCAGAATGGGGAAAATACTTGCCAACGGAACAACAGACAAAGGATTAATCTTCAAAATATATAAGCAGCTCATGCAGCTTAATACCAAAAAAGCAAATAATCCAATCCACAAATGGGCGCGGGAGACCTAAATAGACATTTCTCCAAAGAAGACATGCAGATGGCCAACAAACACATGAAAAGATGCTCAACATCACTCATCATTAGAGAAATGCAAGTCAAAGCCACAGTGAGGTATCACCTCACACTGGTCAGAATGGCCATCATCAAAAAATCTAGAAACAATAAATGTTGGAGAGGGTGTGGAGAAAAGGGAACTCTCCTGCACTGTTGGTGGGAATGTAAGCTGGTACAGCCACTATGGAAAACAATCTGGAGGTTCCTTAAAAAACTAAAAATGGAACTACCATATGACCCAGTAATCCCACTACTGGGCATACACCCAGAGAAAACCATAAGCCAAAAAGAAACATGTGGCATAATGTTCATTGCAGCACTATTTACAATAGCCAGGACATGGACACAACCTAAATGCCCATCAACAGATGAATGGATCAAGAAGATGTGGCATATATATACACAATGGAATATTATTCAGCCATAAAAAGGAATGAAATTGAACTATATGTCATGAGGTGGATAGACCTAGAGTCTGACATACAGAGTGAAGTAAGCCAAAAAGAGAAAAACAAATACCATATGCTAACATATATATGGAATCTGAAGAAATGGTACAGATGAGCCCAGTGACAGGCAAGAGTGGAGATACAGAAGTAGAGAATGGACTTGAGGACATGGGGCTGGGGTGGGGGGCGAAGGGGAAGCTGGAACGAAGCGAGAGAGTAGCATAGACATATTTACACTACCAACTGTAAAACAGATAGCTAGTGGGAAGTTGCTGTTATAACAAAAGTAGATCAACTTGATGATGGGAGATGCTTTAGAGGGTCAAGACAGGGAGGGTGGGAGGGAGTCGCGGGAGGGAGGGGATATGGGGATATGTGTATAAATACAGCTGATTCACTTTGGTGTACCTCAAAAACTGGTACAAGAGTGTAAAGTAAATATATCCCAATAAAGAGCTTAAAAAAATAAAATGAAATAAAAATAAAAAGATAATCAATTTTTAAATGTTCTCAATTAAGCAATTTTGAAAAACCAAGACATTAACTTTATTTCAAGGAAATTTAAAGAGAACAATTTTCCTCACAGCTTGACTAAAAGCCTATGGACCTTTTCTCTTTGGACAGAGGAAAATGGTCATGGGTGAGTGATGATGTGGGAAAAGCAGAAGTAAGCAGAGACAACTGTCCTAGCAGTCTTTACTATGGCCGTGTCCCAGTTACTGAAGATAATTCAGAGTTGAGAACACCACTGTCCAACAGAAACATAATGGTAAGCCACAAATGTGAAGCAAATACGTAACTGAAAATTTTCTAGTATCCACATTAAAAAAGTAAAAAGAAAAAAAAAGTAAAAGGAAACGGGTAAATTAATCAAAATATCCAAAATATTATCACTTCCACATATAATCAATATTTGACAATTATGAATGATGTTTTACATTCTCGTTTTCACACCGAGTCTTTGAAACCCAGTCAGTACCTCACACTGAAGCTCATCTCGATCTGACCAGCCCCACATGTGGCTGGTGTCCCCGTACTGGAGGTCAAGAGCAAGGGCACTCTGTACCTGGTAGCCTCCAAAGGCAAAGAACTCTAAAAAGGTCTTGATTCAAGACAGAATTCTAAAAATAACTAAAAGAAGCTATTTGTTTAGAAAAATAAAAAGCAGGGCTTCCCTGGTGGAGTAGTGGTTAAGAATCTGCCTGCCAATGCAGGGGACAGGGGTTCGCTCCCTGGACCAGGAAGATCCCACATGCCACGGAGCAACTAAGTCCGTGTGCCACAACTACTGAGCCTGTGCTCTAGAGCCTGCCAGCGACAACTACTGAGCCCGTGTGCCACAACTACTGAAGCCCACAGACCTAGAGCCCGTGCTCTGCAGCAAGAGAAGCCTCCGCAATGAGAAGCCCGTGCACTGCAATGAAGAGTAGCCCCTGCTTGCCGCAACTAGAGAAAGCCCATGTGCAGCAACGAAGACCCAACGCAGCCAACAAGTAAATTAGTAAATAAGTAAATAAATAAATAAGTAAATCTAAGAAAAAAAAACCAAAAAAATAAAATAAAAAGAAAGAAAAATAAAAAGCAGTAGCAGTTCACATTAAAATTCTTTTAGGCAACTGCTTGCTTCCAATCAAGGTTCGAATTCCTGAGAAGACAATCTGGCTGACCCACTGGGGTCGCTGCTCTCCAGAAACCAGAGAAGGGAGATGGTCGATGGACTTTCTGAAAGGCTTCTCACAACACACCCCTGCCTCCATTGTGCCTCCCGTGAGATGAATTCAATAATCCTCCCAAATTGGCCTTTGACCTGACCCAGTCAGGAGGGTCCAGGGAGCAGAATGCAGGGTGAGGGTGGGCAGGAAAAGCCACATCCACAGAAGACAAGCGACCAGTGGCCCAGCTGAGAACAAGGGGGTGCGGCCCCCGTGACAGGCAGTGGGGGCCCTGTGGCTCAGGGGAGAGGGTCTCTGACCACAATGCAACAAAACTGGAAGAAGACACTAAAAAATTTTAAACATATACCCTCACTCTTTTAAAAACCATCCGTCTTCTAAGTAGTTACTGAATTTAAAAAGAAATCAAAACTGAAAATACAGACTATTCCAGGTACATTTCCTCTTGCTGATGACTTGATAGCCAAATAAAGAACCAGTGGGCCACAGTCTCTCAGAGGGATCCAGTTACTAAGAAGGTCTCCCAGGCACTGGCGTGTAAGGAGCACATTACCTCTTTGACGTTCTGTAAGGTTTCAGGTGTTATAGTGAAGTCCACAGGACTCGGAGTCAGTTTCCCCTTCTGAGGCTAAAACAGGAGGGAAAATCAAAATCAGTAGAGAGTTCCACAGGTCAAACTTGTCCTTCCCCGTTTAAGGAGCCACAAGGCAGACCCTGGTAGTAAGAGGCAGGATGCCTGGGTTCTAAACACAGTTCTGCCAAGAAACAAGGTTGTATTCTGTCCAAGATCTTCTTCCCCGTGACTCAGTTTTCTCATCTATAAGATGAGGGGACAGGCTTCTTAGTTCCTTCTAAGGTCCCTTTCAGGTCCAGAATTTAAAAACAGAGCAGTATTGCTGGGAGATATTTATTATGAACCTGTCTCTGAGAATAAAAGCGTATATGATGTACCACTGAATAGGCACCATGACCCTGGGCAGTGCTGTTAGTGGTCCTGGTCCCACTTCACAGATGAGGACAGAGAGGCACAGAGGGCTCAAACGGGTGCTCAAGTACGGGGCAGAGCTGAGATTCCAACCCAGGCAGCCTGGCTCCAAGACCGGTGCTGTCAGCCACGCAGCTGTACAGCTGTCTACCGGGAAGAATCACACCTATGACATAATCGACTATAAATGTTACTGTAATAGTTAACAATGATCATCTCTGCATTACGTGAGTGCGGAACCCATCAGTACAGCCAAGCTTCACTGGGCCTGCCCAGTGTCTTTTACTCATGGGCTCGGGCCAAAAGGCCACTGACGCCCAGATGGCAGGGGAGCCATGAGGAGCAAGGGCACCGACCAACTTGCCCAGTTTACTCACTCACCGAAAGCTTGTTCTAGGAAATATTCTTCCTGAATATATTCTCTTCACTAGTAGGTTCACAACCATATTCTTTAGTGAATAGACTCCTCCTCACAGCAGAGAAAGGAATATTTAACTTGTTGTCAACTACAGGTCACAGTGTGGTTTGCTTCTGGTGAAATCTTCACAAAGACCATGACTCCTGAAGGCCGAGTGTGGGTGAACCCCCGGGAGCAGGGAGGAAGCCGGAGCGGGCCTAAGAGTGGGCCGGGGGCTGGGGGCCCAGCTCTGGGGGGGCTGCATTTGCACTCACTCTTCTTCACAATGTTGGAGACTTTTTATTTAAGACATAAAACGGCATGCAACTTTTTTAGGTAATAATCTACATGAAAAAAAAATTTTTTTTTGGTTTCAATTTTAAAACCCTCAATGGAAGAGAGGAAAATATCCACCTAAATCAAATAACTGCCAAAAACGACAAATATTTTCATCATATTTTACACAAGACATTGTAGCACTAAAAGGAACATTTAACACTAAGATTATCAAAAATTTATAAAGTGGGAAACTGCAAGTATTGGAAGCCCTAAAAAGCTACAAAAATAAGGCAAGGACATCAGTGATATCACCAATCTTATGCACAAGAAATTTGTCTTACATTTTTACTTAATCATCACTAAAAGATACCCATGGACATTTCATAATAGTGTAAAAGGCCCTGCCCCAAAGGACCTGGAGAGGCTGGGACACCAGGAATCCAGGGCTGTGGGAATGGGTACCTGCCACTACGTGTCACCTGCAGCAGCGGGAGAGGGTAAGGACACTGTCACTGCAGAGTACTAGCAGAAGGTGTCAGGAGAGGCTCCCCACCCCGGCCTGAGCATCCCTGATGTTCCTGCTGTGCAGGCTGAGAACGCAAGCCCCTGTCTCTGACCCAGGAGTCCCAGGTCTCTCCCCAGCATCCGCGAAACACTACCAGGCTGACTTATTGCTTGTAAGTGGGGTGCAGTCCAAGACCCCACAGAAGATTCCTCTTACTGAGCCCAGAGTCCCCAAGGGCAGCTTACAGCAGAGTGAACGATGAATTCACAGGTCTTGGTCAAGTCCTTGGCCAGCAGGGACCGCCTCATGTCACAGCGCAGGGTGTACTGGAGGAAAGGCAGAGGAGAAGACATCCTTTTAGATGGTTCGCTTTCATGTTGGAATTACATACAAATAGACAAGTCAGTCAACATATTTTAGGGAAACTGTTCAATTAATGTTATATGAAATAAATACACATAACAGAGGGAGTTAATGTTCAAAACAACATTTCCATTAAAAAACACTTCAAGGTTATTCCTCAGCCCATTCCCATGGCCATCCTGTAGCTGGACCCCCGGAACATAGGTGACGAGTCCTACCTGTCATACAGGGAAAGACCAGAGAGGCAGAGCAGGCCCGCAGGAGCAGAAGCTAGCTCAAACCCGGTCATCAGCCTTCCTGTGTGAGCCCAGACAAGTAACACAACTCCTCTGAGCTTCGGCTCCCTGCTCCGGAAGATGAGGGCGCTAACACTACTCAGTGAGGACCCAGTGAGGTCCCGCGCAATGAGCCAGGGCCTGGCACGTAGCGGCTCTGGGTAAGACGGCAGCTGCTTTGTAGTAAGGGCGAGAAAACAGAGGCAACAGGACTGGAAACCCCTGGACAGCACCTAGACTTCACAGGCCAACGTGGGAGACGCGGGTCGCCCCCAACTTGTGCTCCCTGGCTCGCCGGAGCAGGAGCAGAGCTGTGCCCCGCGTGGGGAGGGGCAGCGAGGCCAGTGGCAACGCTCAGAGTCCTGAGCTCAGGACTCCAGGGCATCGCAAACGAGCACTTCGTGTCTTAACCTCAGGAGGAATGAGGGGAGAGTCCTTTCAAACTTGCCATATTGGAAAATTTAAACGCACGCAAACGTAAAGAGAAGCATGTAAGGAAGCCCCACGCATCCACCTGCCAGCTCCCCCGGCAGTCAGCGCCCGCTCACCCCACTCAGCCACTCTTCCTCTCGGGCCTCCCCCATGTGCCAGCACAGGTGTATCCTGCGAGCAGAGGGACGTGGACAGGAAAGGAACGGAGAATCACGCTTGCTTTGAACTTGGCCATATTCAATTTCTCTGCTGTCCCTGTGCCATCCTTCAGAAGCAGCCACCACCAGTGTGCCTGCTGCAGCGGGCCCTGTCCTCCCCACCCCGGGGTGGAGCCCACCGCGAGCTGGGCCCTGAGCTGAAACCTCGGCTTGACCTGAGACTGTTCCTTCCCGTCCCCGTCCATGAGAGACTGTTTGGTAACAGAATTCTACAGCATGAGCACTGTTTTAATCTTACACCAAATAATCACATAACATGTTTAAATAAAGTTAGCTGTTGTTTTAACCATCCAGGAAAAACATTAACAATAATTTGTAGAACTGGAACCACATGCACAGCTGAATCAAGAAGCTACAATTATTACACTAATCTATCCAGGTTAAACAAGAAGCTACTATGTATTTAAGGTACTCCTCGGAGATTAAAACATTAAAAAAAATCATCCCTTGTCTGCAAGGGCCTTTGTGTATATATATACACGTGTGTATACACATACATACATATACATATATATACATGATAGAGTGTACACACACACACACACACACACACTATCGAGAGTTCAATCCGGTCTCCCCGACCACACAAGCTCAGCGAGGGCTCTATCACACCCACGTATGTTACGTCTGTGTGTATAATATACATATGCGTGCGTGCATGCGTGCCCATGTGTGTATGTCTTTTTCCTGCACAGCCCGCACGCTGTCCACAACGGGCTTGCCTGATCTCCCTGATCCTTTTCCCAATGGGAACGTCCTTTCGTCATTTTCAGTCTGAGGTTTGGGCAGGGCTGACATCCCCCCACCCCACCTGGGTGTAGACGTGACCAGAAAGGCAGGCCTGCTGCTGGGCCACAGGCAAGAATCCTTTCTGCTGGGGCTGCCAAGCCAGGAGGTGGTAAGCCTGCAGCCGCCTGCTGGCAGCCAGCTGGGCCCCCAAGAACGCTGAGCTGGGGGCTGACTGGTGTCTGCCCTGGCCTAGACGGTCCCCTGCAATTGCAAGCTCCATGATCCGATAACCCTTTTTTGGCTAAGACAATTTGAGCTGGATTTCTACAACTTGCAAACAAAGCAGTGTGAATAACACACACCAATTTTTGATCACTAAAGGTTTTTAAGTGTGAATGCAATACCTGGTAATATATAGCAGCTGGTGATAAGTGGGGGAGGGGAGAAAGATGGCAAAAAGAGGAAAACACTGATGTTATGTTTTAGGAATTGTGTGTTTTGTGTTGTTTTTTTTTAAGTTTATTTATTTATTTATTTTTGGCCACACCATGCGGCGTGCAGACTTTCCCCGACCAGCGATCCCTCTGCAGTGGAAGCACAGAGTCCTAACCACTGGACGGCCAGGGAAGTCCCGCGTTAAGTTCTTTTACATGTACTTTCTCAATTAGCTCTAACAATACAAATGTAAGAATTGTTGACATAATATAAAGACAGTCATCATTAATTCATTTACTTAATTATTCAGCAAATATTTACTTGGCGTGTTGTATATGCGGGGCACTAGGCTAAGTACTTCACACCAAGACCTCATCGACCCCCCAGGCGGATAGGTCGTGAAGGCTGCTTAGGGTCACAGAGGTGGGATCTGAATTTACACCTGCCTGTTGCCAAAACCCACACTCTGAATCTTTACGCAATACTGTAACTCAAGCCCAGATCTGTCTGCTGCAAAGCCCTGGATCCTTTCACTCTGTCATGATCTTTCCTATTTACTAAGGAGTGATTTACATGGTATGAGCTACAGGAGGTCAGAGGGGGTCAGGAGGGTCAGACTTGCGCAGGGCGCCAAGAGGAGGTGCAAGAGTCGATCTTTTTCAACTGTCAGTTAACACAGCACAGACAGGAAGGAGGAAAGAAGACGCGTGTCAACAGATTGAAAGCAGACTCCTTCTACAAAGGATATTTTCACTGTGAACAAGGACGACTGGCATCTCCGTCATTTAATTCTGAATATACAATTTCAGCAGACATGTTGTTACTGCTGCATTCTGTGTTATACTATAAAACCTTGCTAGTACGGCCGTAAGAGTAGAACAAACATACTAAAGCTTCCCTGTGATTTAAACAACTTTAAAAAAAAAAGTGGTTGCCCAGAGGACGACTAGAAAGACTGACAGCTTCCTGTATGCTCTATCTACTAATGAAGATGAGAAATGGATGCAACATGGCTGAGAAGAAGAATCAGAGCAAGTACGATCAAGCCCTCTTTCTAAGAAGTTAAAGGAAACCAGCCCCTGCAAGGTTGGCAATTTAATACTGGCTGCATTTAAATCCTTTATTCTGTCTTACGATTTTTACTATTTTTACATTACGTTACTACAACACAATTCTATAAATAAGTGTAAAATGTCTTCGCACCCATATAATTTGAGAAAGAAAGATGCTATTAGGGCTCAACAAGAACACTTTCTGTCCCAAGTCAGGCACCTGAGAATCTTCAGGGGAAGGCAACAGGCAATGGCACTGAGGAGGAGACACCCCGTGTAACCACAGTGGTCACCGCTTCTCTGGGTGACACCTGCTCCACTGTCCAACAAGGAGGCTGGAAAGAGACCTATCTAGACACTGAGTGAATGAGTGAACTGAAGAATGAAAAAGAGATCAAGAAGGCATAATACTAGTTTCTCTCAAGAAGTATATTTCTCAAAAAAAGCAAAGACAATTTGAGTAAAAGCTGGGAGTTCGATGATACTGGAGAATTTTTGTTCAGTCTGTTAAGTGTGAAAATATTAACTGGGGTTATGTAGAAGAATGTCACTATTTTTTGGTGACAGATATTGAAGTATTTTGACATGAAGTGTCAAGATTCTGTAACTAACTTTAAAATGATTCAGAAAAAAATAAATACAGATGAAACAAAGGTGGCAAAATCCTAATAAATGTTGAGTCTAGGTGATAAGTGTGAGGGTGACAAGCTCTTATAAATGTGAGGTTGAGAAGACATCTCTATGTTTTCAGAAATTTATGAGATATTTGGTGAGTGCAGAATTCCACATTGTAGCATTCTGAGGTTACCCTTCAAAGTAGTAAAATCCGATGACCAAAATAAAGGGGGCCGGGGTAACTATTTACCCTACTAAAGAATTAACCAAATGTTAACTCTCCTTCTGTATTTTAACTAGTTTCCAACTTACACACAGCTACACAGGAACCCAAGTTTTTTATGTATATCTGTACGCCTTTCTTGGCAATATTTGGAAAACAATGAGATTTCCAATTTTATTTTAAACAAATTAATCTTTTAACAAGAATGATAAACACAGGAAAAGAAAGTGACAAGCAAGAAGTGATGTTATTCTATGATGTTATTCTAATGAACATATGCTTCTATTATTAAATAAACAGCATCAAAGAACTATTATGTGGGTGAAGAAGGTTGAATCTCACTCTGGCAAGAGAATAAAAATAATTTTGAAAATGCAACGTTTGAGATATTTTCAGTCTTGCTAAAAAGTAAAAAGGCAGTTTTCATTTACTTTGTTTCATGGTGAAAGTATTCCCAACCTAAAAAGCTGATCAGAGGACTTGGGTCTCTACAGCAGCAATCTGTATGTCTATGCAAGGCGCTTCCTTTGAATCTAGACACTTTACTGTTACTTCTTATGAGCTGCCCAAAAGCCTTCAGTGTATTTATTGCCTGAAACAGGTGCACTGATAACAAAGGACTAGAAAAGTTTTTCTTTACAGAAAGGAATTTATTGCAACAGAGTACATCATATTACATGAGTTTCTTCTGGACCGATCTTTTAGGCAATTCATAAAACTCACATACAGACAAACCTTTGGTTAAACTCTCACGAGTGTTTGGAGGACTTTTATTTTAAAAGTGCTATATTTTAAGCAGGGGCATGGTCTCTACCAAGACCAAATTATCAGCTAAAAATTAATAAATCAAAAAATTTCCTAACTGCCAGCCCTCTTGCACACACGTAAGACAAAACACTTTTGTCTCATCCAGCAGGGGAACTGCTGCAAGGCTGCTATCACAAAAGTACCTTTCTTTCCACTGAATAAAGGAAAGGCTCTCTTTCTCTTGCTCTGAGTCATGACTCCAAACTGCGCCTGAGACAACAATAGGGACTGTAAAAGACATCCTGGACCAGCTGAGGTAGACGGGAAGTCATAAATCCACTTCCCCTCACTTACAAGGTTTCTTCAATAAAGAATACAAGCCTATGTCTGAGCGGTAGCCTTTGGGTATGAAACAAAGAGATATTTATACGTGTAAAACAGACCAGTTAGTGCGGGTGCCAGAGAGAAGTGAGGGCTTATCTATTACCAACAATAAAAGCACCCCTTACAGTGTCAGTGTGGCTGAATAGAGCCCCAAAGAAACTACGGGACTTTTGAAAAGAAGCTACAGCATGGGTCCTCAGGGACCCTCATCAAAGATAATGGTCATACTTAAAATATGTTCTGCAGGGCAAAATGAGAAATCAATACAGAGTACACATGGTGGGGGCTCAGTGATAAAAACAGTATGAAATTCTTGGGTCCATCTATGAACTTTCAGTGAAAGAAAGATCAAGCTGCTTTGCAGAAGAAAAGTTGTGAAGTCAACTGCATGGGATGAGGATATGCTCACCTGAATGTTGACGAACACACCATGGTAAGTCTCGTACAGAACTTTGTTACCCTTCATGTGCAGAGGAAACTCAAAAGGAATTTCTGTTTTGCCACTGGGAAATTTTCCTGGCTTCACCATTTCGATGGTACTGTTGATAATCTGGATGGGCTGTAAAGAAAACCAACTCGGTTCATCAATACACACTCCTGATGCACCTTCACGTTACTGTGTCTATTAAATAATCTCCTGAGACTACAGACCCCAGCCCTTGGCTGCTATCATCCTGGTGCCTTGGGCATTGTGGTGTCGTGTTAGCAGTGAGTTGGCCCAAGTCTTTGGTTCGTGTGCAAGACTGGATGCTTAGGTGTTTGGTGCACGGTAGGAAGTAAATCGATATACTTCCCTCTCTTATCCCCGAATATCTCAGTTTACTGTCCTAACAGCCCTTCTGGTGGGCACCCCCATCTTCAGAGTGAAGTAGACGCGCAAGGCACTTGGTGAGGAGCAGGGCCCTCATGCAGCCCTGGGCACCCGTGCAGGCCTCCTCAGCTGGGCCCTGGGAAGGAGACTGACTCACACTCGGAACCTGCCTGAAAGGCACGTGTTACACCTTACTTAGTTAAGGTACTCTAAGCCTTGGTTTACAATCGCTCTGAGAAAATCCACAACTTTTGAAGTGAGTCTCTAAGTGCTGATGGAGGAAAATAAGAAAACTGTGGAAAAACCTGGGAAGGCCCTGAATCTGAATACTCTTAATGAGCCTTTCTTTCCTCTTAACTCTTTCCCCCTCAAAACTTAAAGAGTTAATATGTCCTTCAGGAAAAGGAAACTACTGAATAAAAGTATAGAAAAAAAGAGTTCACATTCTAGAACACAGATCTTTAAGGGACAGAAAAGAATGGCTCCACCTGTATCTTACCTGAATGCCAGACCCAACAGCAGCTGGATTAAAATAACAGCTAAAATCAGAGTTCTGTTTTAGGAAGGTAAGTGCCAGGAGGCCCAGGCGCAGCTTCTCAGAGCACACTGGCCTCTTTAAGGGCTGAAATTAGTCCCCCTACAGCTCCCCTAATCCTATCTAATGGGAATAAAAACAAGCAGACTTTAATAACAGAATATATTCAAAATCAAAACACCTGAACATTTTTTCAGTTTGATTCGTAAGTAGTAAAAGCATGACTACCACCATTCCTTGCAAAATAATGACGAATAACACTGAAGCCAGACAGCAAGTGCAAACCACCCCAAACATCTGAGAAGAGAACTAGAAACATGCAACGCAAGCATTCTTACCTTCACAGAATTATAGAAGGCTTCGAACACACCCACACTCTTGGCGCTGAGTTGGAGGTTCACAGTTCCTTCCACCGTCAAGGAGACTCCCTGGTGCTGGACCGAATCCTTCCCAGATACGACCACCACCCCTGAGAGTATTTCCTGGCGGGGCGGGGAGACAGCCACCTGACACGTTAGCACGGTTCTTTCATCCACCTGGTTTACTAGCAAAGTCAGCCTCCATAAGCTTCAATTCGTTCAAAGGTGCAGACACTCACTGAGTGCTTATCACAGACCAGACGCCTGGATGCCAGGATGGGGAAGGGTCGGCTCTGGGGGGGTGCCAGGGGAGTGGGCGAGGACGGGCATCCCATCACCACCTTCCAGACACATCTTCATGCCCGCTGTCTGATTTCAAAAAGGCAACGAGAAGGGCCTGGGGGGACGGCAGATCCAGAGCCACATCACACAGGAGCGTGTATGATGAACTCCTCAGAAGGAATATGACAGTAAGACCCTTTCCTTTAGGTTCTTTCTCCATAATGCTGACCGACTAAGATGACTACACGCTGTCAGATGCATGTATAATTGAGCACGACTGCTGGCTGGGCATCCCCTGCCCAGAGAGACCCGCAGGTGGGCCTGGAGGTTGTGGGTATAACACCAGATGGCCACACAGCCCTTTCCCTCAGCCACCCCCTCACGCCCCACCCCCGGGTCCCTCTGTCCTCCTTCACGAGCTGGTGGACGGCCAAGCCCAGACTTCCCTGGCTCATAAACCATTTAAAAAAGACTTCACTACAGACCACCCATTTACTTCTCTGGAAGTAATAATAACTGAGTCACAGAATATGGCCACTAACTACATTCCTTCCCGTCACTGTGGACCTGATGATCTCAACTTGTGGAGGGTGGCGGGGTTAGTGTGGAGCAGGGAGTTGAGGAGATTAACTGGCCCCAACCAAAGAGAATCCACAATAAATTCAAAACAACGCGTTTCTGAAATGACCTTGAGAAGCACTACATGACTGTTGTCAAATGGTAATGTGATGGCAGAAAACTGTTGACAAAGAAAGAAAAACAGCAAAAATTAAAAATGGCCCTGCAGATTAAAGCATTAAAAAAATCTGTCCTACTAGCGTTTAAATCTGTTTACCTTTTATTTCCTGTAGTCATCTGATGAAAAAACTTCACTAAGTTCTCACATTATGTGGAATTTGGGGAGCGGGGAATATTCTACGTCCCTTAAATATGCTGAGTGTTTCAGTTTTATTTCCCACTCCCCATCCCAAAGCCCTGAAGTCTAAATTAGAACAAACACTCTCAGCTCCAGTTTAAGCAGAATTCAAGGGGTAAGAACTCTTTTGTTCTTAACATAAGAAGCTCATAAGTGAATCTAAATGAAAACTTCTGAAATATAATTTAACTTTTAAATTTAATTAAAATTAACTCTATTAATTTTTGTACAACCTAAATGAAATAAAAACCTAATTTTTAAGAGTTTAAATCCACTAGTATAGTTTTAAAAATATACTTGACGAGTATGCTCCAGAATTAAAATCAGACAAAACAATTTTATGAACTTTATCAATTAGACAACACAATAGCACTTGGTTCTGCTTCTATTTAATCAAAACGTGTTCAGTTAATCTCATGGGAACAGGATCTGGGTTGACCACTGAATGCCACGATATAATCACATCAATAGATCTGTTTCCTTCCTTAATCCCTATGGCGTAAGAAGGAAGAAGCAAGGAAGTATCTTGGAAATTAGCAGAGTAAATATTTTATGTTTCTTTTGTCATTCTTTGATTTCAACTAGGAAATACAGCAGAGAGAATACCAAATTAATACAATATTTGCAGATAAATTAGGCACTCTAACAATATACAGGTCCATTCAATTCCTACCAACATAAGAATGATACAGAATTAGTCCAAGTACATACAGCCCAAGGTGCCAAGAATTTTAAAACAGATATTTCAACAAAGAGTCAAGGCCCATGGTAAGAAGAAAACACACTTTTTTTTTTTAACTGAGATATAAGCAACACACAACACTGTATCTGTTTTAGGTGTACCGGACAATTCTTGGTTAATCCTGGTGAAGGAAGAGAGAATAACCTGTATAATGGAAATTAAGGAGAACCCAAGACCTCACCAAGAACCTCCGGCTCAAACTTCTGTCTGGAAGGTTCAACAGGGAGAAAAGAAGGGCGGTCCCTCACTGAGGGCCATGATAGCAAAGGCGGGGCCACTCCTGGATGTAAGGATGACAACAAACCCCGGAAACGATGTACAATGTGTGCTGATCTGGGGGAAGAAGAGCCATGGCGTTTGTCATGTCGCCAAGGAGGCCCTTGCCCGAGAAAGGTTAAGAAACACAGATGAGAGAGAGATGCAGGCCCCTCACTTGTGTGCATGTAGCAGACACGAGGCGACAGATCCCGGCGCCCTGGCCCTCCATGTGGCCCTCGGGGGGACCAGCAGACGCTGCGGCTCCCAGCAGCATCCGGAGAAGCCGGGCCCTGGGCAGGGCGATGCATCCTGGGCAGCACCAGCACCCAGCTCGCGGCAAGTGGGCTCCAGGCTCTGCCCGGAGGAGTCAAGTCCAGAGGGAAGCCTGGAATCCTGGCTCCAAACAGAAACCTGAAGATGAGGCAGGGAGGTGGCGCCCACAGGCTCTGGGTCTCCCCAGTTTCCCGGCCACTGGCTTTCTCTGCAGAAGCCACCACCGAGTCTGTCCCCAGGGTGCTAAGAGGCTGTGGCTTCTAACGTTGTCTTCTCTAAAGGTAAGAGGCCGCTAGCAAACTCCACAACTCTTTTCTTCTTTGTTCTCTGGAATTAAATGCCAAACCCATAATTAGGGCTCTGGGTTTGAGGACGCTGTCGAGTCAGCATCCCCCCCATCCAATCCTGGAAATCATCCGAAAGAACAAGACACAAAACCACAAAGGCCATTTCTGGTGAAGGAAGGAGACAGTTAAATGCCGTGAAATAGGAGTGAAGACTGAGCAGGGGCCATGCGGTCAAAAGCCGAAGTGAGGCTCACGGCTGCGGGAAGAGGCTTCTGGAAGGTGGGGGCACCTGGGAGGAAGCCTCCAAACATGCCCCCGGCAGGAGGCCGGAGCTGTGAGGGACCCCCCTCCCCCCAGCTGCTTTTCACATGTGGGGGGTGGGGGTAAAGGTTAAGGAAACCCACACATCCAACTTCAGCCCGCACCGTCTAGGAATACATTATCTCCTACAAGAAGGAAACACTGAGAGAACCAGCAGAGGTGCTCGGGACACGGAATAGACTTAAAAATGAGGGAGGAGGGAAGGAGAGCAGGAGGGAGGGACAGAAGTCCAAGTGGCAAATAATAAATACACAAAGGACAGACTATGTGGCTCTTCTACATAAAGGAACTCCACAGGGTAAAGGCTGTCATTTCTATGCCCTGCCCACCCCGAACCTGTGTGACCTCATCTCTAAACCTTCCCCCTCAGTCACCCCACTGCACCATCCAGCCCCCTCACGATTCCTTTAACAGGCTTGTATGGTCCAGCCTCAGGGCTTTGCACACACTCCTCCCCACCTGGAGGCTTCCTCCAGGACCCACATGGCTCATGACAAAGCTTCTCTCTGGGACCAAACTCTATTCAGCTTTCCTTGAGCTCTTTTTCAACTAGGTCTCAACTTTTGATTTCCGTGTTCCTCTCTGCATTGTGCAGTTGTAGCAAGAATTCTGCTAAGTCAGTTTAACCATCCTCTATATCCATCACCCTCAATAGCTGACCAGGTTCCTCGATCTCCACCTCTCCTACCCCTGGGGGGTGTCTGATGCAACTGGCCTGCCTTCAGCAAGAACCCTGTGAGCTGGTTTATCCCCTTTACCCTCCTGATGTTTCCTCTCAGTAATTTTCCATCCATTGACCCCCCCCCCCCCCCCCCCCCCCCCGCTCCTTGGCAATAATTCCCACTTGTCTACATTGTAGTCAGAGTCAAGCCTCTTTCCCCCACTGCAGGGCTCCCTACATCAGTTGCAACAGTTCACCCCAAATAAAGTCTTCCTTACCATCTTCAAGGAGTGCCATGGATTTTTTCTCTCACACTCACTCTCTCCTCTCTGTCAAGTCAGTGATCAAATGACAGCATTTTCGTGAGGCGTCCCCTGACCACTCCTATTAAAACTGCGCTACACCCTTTCCAACACTCACTTATCCCCCCTCCCTGACTTTGTTCTGGAGCACTTGTCACCTTTTAAAACACTCCATAAGTGCTTATCTATTTTACTTATCATCTGTACTCCTGGAACATAAACTCCACAAGGGTAGAGTGATACAAGAGTAGGCACTCAATGTTTACTGAATGAATAAATGGCCACCCACCAGAAAAGAAAACAAAAAAACAAAAAACCAGCACCATCAAGCAGATGGAAACTGTGAACAGGCACTTCACCATGAATTTGTAACTGCAGTGATGCAAGTGCTTCTATGAGGGATGTACACAAGACAGAGCTATGAGAGCTCAGGGATGATGAGATAGTGAGGCAACAGAAAGAGACAAAAAATATAAGAAAAGCTCAGAAAGGAAGTGGAGGGGAAAAAATAACACAAAACCATCACAGAAAAGGAGGTGAAATTGAAAGGGACTCAAAATACATACAGCACAGAAGTGAGAAAATTCAAACAAATCGTGTGAAAATTTGAGAAAGAATTAAGAAGAATCACTGGAGAAAAAGATAAACACAAGAGACCACAAGGAATAGCCAACATATGCAAAATAAAGTTCCCAAATAAGAAAACTAATATAATGGAACACAACAAATATTTGCTGATGTAATTTTTAAACATTGAAAGAGCAAATCGATTAGGAATGGTTAAGAAAAAGACATACTCTAGTAAAACTGTTTTACTTAAAAAAAGAAAAAATCCTTTAGGAGTCAAGGAAAAGAAAATTCACAAGAGGGGGAAAAGCAGATTTCTTCACAGCAAAATACAATTCGAAATGAAAGTACAGCAATACTCATTACAATGCTCGAGGAAACAAAGTGTGATGATCCTAGAATTTTATACCTACCTAAACAGTCACACACGCATAAAAGAAGTTATAAATGTGCAAAAATAAGCAAACAAAACTCCAAGGATCACTGTTTTAAAAAGGCTTTAAAAAGCCTTCTTGAGTAATTGATTAGATAGTGAACTATGACTCTTCAAGGGATGGTGAGAAACACTGCATCAAAAGAACCAACTGTGAGGACTGAATCCATTTCACTGTGAAAATAAGACAAAGAGACGTGATGATTACGGTGAGAGAGCAGAATGCAAAATACAAGTCCTGACAATGCAGAAACTACTTAAATAACACCAGTTGGGAGAGTAAGGGGGCAAGAAAGTGGGAGGTAGTACAATGTACATGGTTTCCTTACCTTTGACAGCTGGGGTTTGAAATATATCATTAAAAGCATGCGCTTCAATATGGTAGCCACCAGCTATATGTGGCTATTTAAACTTAAATTTATATTAATGAATATTAAGGAAAATTTAAAGTTTAGCTCCTCAGTCGCACCAGCTACAATTCAAGTAGCTTGAAAACTACATTACAGCTAGCGGCTATCATAATGGACAGGGCAGATAAATAGCACGTTCACACCATCACAGAGAGTTCTACTGCACAGTGCCAATTTAAAGTTAATAAATCAAATAATGTTGTACAGATAAAGTTAATGAAGGTAAACACCAATAAAGGTAATATTTGTGAATAACTAAGATCAGTTGGTAGAAGAGAAGGGAGAAGGAAAGAAGAGGAACTATACTAATTTCATCACTGTTCACAGTAGAGAATTAATAAATAACACCTAAAACAGAGCAGATTTAGGGTACAATAAAAAGCTGTAAGGGTGGTCCATTTTTCCATCTGTCTGAAAGGACGTTGTTGTTGAGCTGTCAAGGAGAAAAACTACCATGGCTTCCACTTCTTTGACAAAACCTCAGATGCGTGGCCTTCTGGCCAAGCGTCTGCGATTTCATATTGTTGGAGCATTCATTGTCTCCCTGGGAGTTGCAACTTTGTGTAAGTTTGCTGTGGCTGAACCAAGAAAGAAGGCATATGCAGATTTCTACAGAAATTATGATTCCATGAAAGATTTTGAGGAGATGAGGAAGGCTGGTATCTTTCAGAGTGCAAAGTGATTTTGGAATATAAAGAACTTCTTTGGGTTGAGTTCCATGGAAGTTTGTCACTTACCTGTGTTCCTGAACTATGAAACTATGAACTATGAATATCTGGGCTAAGGAATAGTTTCTCTTGATAAATAAATGATTAAAAAAAAAAAAAAAAAAAGCTGTAAGGGTAACAATTATAACAAATAAAACTCCACATTATTAGAAAATCATACAAACAACATAAAGCAACAAAAATAAGACTGTACAGAGGGATATGTTCTAAAAGTTATTTAAAAAATAATCCCACAAATGATAACAAAGTGACAATGGCAGAATTAATGCCAAACATATGTCATACTAATAATGGGCTAAGTTAATACCTATTAAAAAACAGACATTCACATTATATCTCAAAGCAAAACCCAACTTTATGTGTACAAGAGAGGCACCTAAAAACGGCAGGGCTGAGGGTGGATTTGGAAAGGTTGAAGAAGAATGGATAAGCAAAGGTATATGAAGCAAAAGTAAGAAATAAATTGCAGGCTGTAATCTTAATATCATACAAGGCTGAGTTTTGAGAAGGAGGGATTACACCAGACAAAGCAGAGCACTGCATGATTCTAAAGGGCACAGCCCATATGGGAGACGTGCGCCATCACTACCCATGGATCAAATAACACAGCATCAACACTCAAGCAAAAACCACAGGGGATACAGGAAAAGACTGAGTAAAACACATCCATTGTGGGAAATGTTAATGTACCCCCTTGCCATGACAGAAAACAGGACAAAAAGAAGGAAAGATGTAAAGCACCTAAGCTACACCTCAATAAGGGTAACTAACTGAACTCAATATATAACACGCTGACCTCCACACCCTGAGAACGGAGAATACACTCTGTAATGTCCATGGCACAGTCACAAAAATTGACCACATTTGTCCAACAGGTCTTTCTTTAGGAAAAAAAAAAACAGCAAAGCAAATTATTAATCTAACCAAGAAATAAAAAATATCCAAGATATAGCAGTAATTAAAATAAGAATAAAAGAACACATTGTTCAATTGCATATAAGTAAATTTGAAAAATTGGTAAAGTGAATTATTTTCCTAGGAAAATATTATTTACCCAAACAACTCCAAAGGAGACAGGAAAACTTAGCAAATAAATCACCACAGGAAAATTAGAGAAAGTTATATATAAGCCCCCCCAAAGTACCAAGTCCAGAGACTTTCACAGATCATTCCCAGATGTGTAACGTATAGAAAATTTCAATGTTAAACTACTCCAAAACACAGAAAAGTGAAGAATTTCTTTAAAAAAAAAAGCAAATATAACAATGACACCAAAGTAAGACAAAAATCTATACACACAACACACACACACACACACAAAGAAAACTAGATTTTTCTCACTTATAAATACCAATGCAAAAGCCCTAAATAAGATATTAGCAATACAACCCAGTAGCAACTTAAAGGAATATTACATCATAACTATGTGGGATTTTGTCCAGGAATGTATGGATAGCTCAGCTGTTGAGGAAAACTATTAATACAACTCACTATGAACAGCCCTCTGGAGAAAAATCACACAACCATCTCCATAGATGCTGAAAAGTCACCTGCTAAAATTAATATCCATTCTTGATAAAATTCTTAGTAAAATAAGAATAGAAGGATATTTCTTTTTTTTTAAGCTCTTTATTGGAATATAATTGCTTTACACTGTTGTGCCAGTTTTTGCTGTACAACAAAGTAAATCAGCTGTATTTATACATATATCCCCATATCCCCGCCCTCCCATGACTTCCTCCCATCCTCTGTATCCCACACCTCTAGGTCATCACCCATCATCAAGTTGATCTCTCTGTGTTATGCAGCAGCTTCCCACTAGCTAGCTATTTTACATTTAGTAGTGTATATATGTCAATGCTACTCTCTCACTATGTTCCAGCTTCCCCCTCACCCTCCACCCCATGTCCTCAAGTCCGTTCTCTACATCTGCATCTTTTAGTTTTTTTATTTTTTTAATTTTTTTGGGGGTACACCAAGTTCAATCATCTGTTTTTATACACATATCCCTGTATTCCGTCTCTTCCTTGACTCCCCCCCCTCGAGTCCCCCCCCACCCTCCCCGCCCCAGTCCTCTAAGGCATCTTCCATCCTCGAGTTGGACTCCCTTTGTTATACAACAACTTGCATCTTTAAGAATAGAAGGATATTTCCTTACCCAGAAGCCAGCATCAAACTCAATGGGAAATGAGATACACTGCATTTAAGTCAGGAATAAAACACAGATGACCACTGTCACCACTACTAATGTACTACCTGTACTAGTTACTGCAATAAAACTGCAGAAAGAAGTATGAACTGAAATGGAGGTGAAATTATCATTATTTTTGATGACATGATTGTCTGCCTGAAATAACCCAAAAGAATTTACTGAAAACTATCAACATGAAGAGAATTTCAGGGAGGAAGACAGCTGGGTACAAAATGAATATGCAGAAATCAATAAGGCAACATGTACACAACAACCATCAGTGAGAAGATACACTGGAAGAAAATACTTTCTTTTCAAAACCAACAAAAAGTTAAAACATTATAAATCAATTTAAGAGGAAATGTCTAAAACCCTGAGAAGATGAAAACTTAAGACATAGTTGAAGGGCACAAAAGAAACAAACGGAAAGTCATACCATGTTTCCACACCTTTAATGTGTCTACTTTCAGTCTATAAAGGTAACATAATCCAAAGCAAACAACAGCAGAATTGTTTTTTCTTTTTTAGAGGTGGCCTGGGGTGAGACAGACTAAACAAGCTGATTTAAAAATTGACCTGGAATAATAAATAAATTTTGAAATGAGAAGAAATGAGGGGGACTAGCCCTATGAGATATTATAATACCTCAATAACTTACAAAGTGTGGTGCAGGGCATGTACAGGCTGAAAGATCAATGGAACAGAAGGGAAACTCCAAAAGTAGACCCAGATACATGGGAATTTAATAGACGATAAAGGAAGCATTTTAAATTCAGAGGGAAAAGTTGGAATATTCACTAAATAATACTGGAAAACCAATCAGAGATGGGGGGGGATGGGGGGGATGGGGTGGGGGGGAGGGTGTCAGCCTGAGAACTGGCAAAAAAAAATTAGGTTGGATCCATACTGCAAACCTTTATAGGTAAAGAGTTCTAAATGCATCAAAGACTTAAATGTTAAAATTGAATACCCAGAATTTTAGAACCACACAGAAGGATTTTTATCATAGGAAAGTGGGAAGGCCTTTCTAAGAATGACTCAAAACTCTGAATAATAATTATGACTACAAATACAACCAAAAATACTTTGTTACATAAAAGTCATTACGAGCAACATCACTTATATAAATGATAAACAGGAGAAATACTGCACTTAATATAACAGGACAGGGACTTCCCTGGTGGCTCAGTGGTTAAGAATCCACCTGCCAATGCAGGGGATACAGGTTCGATCCCTGGTCCTGGAAGATCCCTCATGCCTTGGAGCAACTAAGCCCATGCGCCACAACTACTGAGCCTGCGCTCTAGAGTCCATGAGCCACAACTATTGAGCCCAAGTGCTGCAACTACTGAAGCCCGTGTGCTTAGAGCCCATGCTCCGCAACAAAAGAAGCCACCACACTGAGAAGCCCACACACTGCAACGAAAAGTAGCCCCCACTCGCCACAACTAGAGAAAGCTGGCGCAGCAATGAACACCCAACACAGCCAAAATAAATAAATAAAAATAAATTTACAAACAAAAATATAACAGGTGAAAGGCTAACTTCTCTAATATTTTAAGAACTAAAAAATAAAAAAATAAACCACCTAACAACCTAACAGAAAAATTGAATGATATGAAAACAGTTCACAGAAAAGGAAAAGCAAACTGCTCCTAAGCCCAAGGAAAAAAGCTCAATCTCAACGATAACATGAGAAATGACCACTACAACTATCCTAAGTACCATTTTCCACCTATTGGATTAGCAAAGATCAAAAACTATGATCCCACCGTGGCAGGGAGGGGCAACAGGCACTGTCCAACACTGCTGGGGGCGCTGAGAGCACCACAACCCTGTATGGGCCATTAGGCGACACCAAAAACATTTTACAAACTACCTGGGCCCAGCAATTTCACTTTTAGGAATTTTCCTCAAAGACACTTGCACACTGAAATGACTTATGAACAGTAGTTACTCACTGCAACACTGCTTGTAATAACAAAAGAATATAAACAACCTAAATTCCAACAATAGGAAAACGGTGGTTTTCCCCTTTAACTATATCTTGGGTATCATTCATATTAGTACGTATATGTTCTTTCTTTTTTTTAAGGCTGAATATTGCACCATTATGAAAAAAGGGGAGAAAAAGAACATTTATATATATTAACTTGGAAATGCATAAAATATCTTTGGCAGAAACCACAAGAAATCAAGAGTTTTTAGTTGCCCCACAGGAGAGGGCCTTGAAGGACAGTGCAAGGTAGACGCATCCATTCTGGAACTCATAAATTCTAAACCAACTGCACTGATTAACTAGTAACATAATAAATCAATATTAAAATAAGATCAACCCCAGAATGGGTGGTCTCCAGTATACAAATGTACAAAGTTTTAAGGCCCTTAAATATCGATGACCCACGGGCATGGCGTTCTTCCTCGGGAAAAGATCTAAAGACTTTACGCTAGAAAGTCACATTCTCTGGATTACCTCTTACTTTGGACTTGAACACAATTGCTAGGGAAGTAAAAGCCTCTGAGTTAACGCCTCGGCCCCTCTCTCTCTAGTACTTTCCTTTCTGATGGTCCCAGCAGGTGAGGAGCCTTGGCAGCCATCCCTATCCCCAAGAGTCCTCTGAGTTTCTGAACAAGTCCTTCCTTCCTGACATTTCAGCGATACTCTTAGAACCACCTGGGATTCTTATACCACACTAGTCTAGAGATCTTGTACCCCAAGAGTGAGCCGCCCTTTCATGTACAGACAGGAAATCAAATGCATTAAGTAGTTAACCAAAATTTTAAAGAAACCATAAGGTAAATCGCTGAGCTAGGTAGGAAAGCACAAGTGGACTCTTGCTTGTTGAAACACTCCAGTTCTTTCTAGTGGCATTGAGAGATCCATTTTGGTTTGAAAGTGGAAATCAGACCTACTGAAGAGACTTCAACCTGTTAGGTATCCCCATCTCCACACTTCTGTATAACAGTTTTCCATCTTGTTTGAAAACAGAATAAACAATCATCAGATGTTTTCCACATACTAAGAAATGCGCCAATATTGTGTGGTGTTTACTAAGGTTCTAGAAAGGATAATTTTGAAGAGATGTATCATCTCCAATTTATTATTGAAACCAAGACAATGCTGTTGAGCAACCCCTTTCCTAGATTTCACTCCAATGAAATCAAAGATTATGTTCAAACAAAAATCTGTACACAAAAGCTTTCTAGAAACTACTCATCACTCCAGTGTCCGCCAACGGGTGAATGGATGAACAGTGGCACATCCCTACGAGAGCAGACAACTCAGCAACAAAAGGAACAAACTACACAGCGACGTGAATGAAGTTCAAAGGCACTATGCTAAGTGGTAAGGCCCGATTCAAAAGGCTGCGTCTCGTAGAATCACATTTATGTCATCTACGTGACATTCTGCAAAAGGCCAACTATAGGGACTAAAACCAGATCAGTGCTTGCCTGAGGCTGGGGTGGGTATGGGGGGAAGAGGCTGAGTACAAAGGACATAAGGGAATTTGGGGGAGTGACAGACCTGGTCCATATCTTGATTGTGACGGTGGTGAAGGTCTCAAAGAACCCAGCACTGAAAAGAGCAGTCTATTGTATGTGATACACCTCAATTAAAAAACCGACAAAGATAATCAGGTACAGAAAGAAACAGTTATCCTACTTTCTTGACAACAGGGTCATATTTTAAAAGTGATTGATATTTAAGTAAAAATCAAACAACTCATTAGCGATGGAACTGTAACAAAATACTGAGATACTGATTGTGTGGCTTACATATACTTACTGCCAAAATGGCAGAAATAGTATCATTCATTCAACAAATATTTTTGGCATGCCTGCCATGCATCAGATGCTGTTCCAAGCACCAGGGACAGGACAGTGTTTTCAGGGGGCTTACATTTTAGTACTGCATTCTAATGCTGTACTAATATGGTGAAACAAAGCAGGTTTCTTCTCATTACAGTATAGTATAGCCTAAGTATAGGTCTCAGTAAGATGGGCTGACAAAAATGACAGCTATTGTCTGACGGAGCCATCTCTGAAATTTCTAGTTCTGAAATTTTCTTGAGAGTATGGAAGAGAAACCTGAGCCCTTGAATAAAAGTTTAGAAGAACGGGGCAAAATGAGATCGCCAATACTAGTCAAAAAAGTAAGAAATTAATAAGAGTAAGTAAATATGAGGTCTTTAGCAAAGGAATATTAAAATCAAATCTTGGTGTGCTGTGTGGTTTAGGGATTAAACACTACAAATTAGCAAAATTATAAGTTAATAGAGATGACTGGATTTCAGATTTCAGTAATATTAAAACTCACAGAAACTTTATAACATTGACACTCGTTTGGCACTGGTGGCCTAAGTGACTGCAAAGACTCCAGACTATAACCCAAGAATTTAGGAGCGCTCCGACAGCAGGGGCGTCTGGGAGATGCCCGGATTAAAGGCCTAAGTAATGACCACGGCATACAGGCAGACTGCCAAAGAAAATGCTCTGAGTAGTCAGCCCCCACTTACATAATGAACAACAGCCACCAAACTGAGTCTCCAGTCAGAGGGAAATCATGTATGAGTGAAAACAACAGTGCAGCACCCAAATCCAAGGTGCAGGCAAACTCCAGGAACAGAGGGTGAGAGGTTGAGCCCTGCAACACAGGAGGCCATGGCCCAAGCGCTGTTGAAAGCAGGAGCTCATGGAAAAGTGCAGGGCAGCCACGCGCTGTTGGGCACAGGAGCAGCCTCCCTGCTTCAGGCTGGCCTGGCGGGTCCCAGGTCCACCACCTGAGACCACTGTTCCATCCCACAGCGGAGGCTGGCGGTGTGGAGCGTTAGTCCTGGGACATGCACATGGAGCAGTGGAGGGGGGACAGAGAATGTTACTTCTCATCGGATACTCCCTCCTATTACTTGAATGTTCCTAGCAAGTTAAAAAAAATTTTTATTGTACAAAAAAATATAGACTCTTTCGAAATATCCAAAACACAAGAACACTATTGTATCTTTTAGTTTTAAAAAAGGTTTTTTTTCCCTGATTACTACTGAAGAGGGAAATTTCTGCCCATCTTCTCCTTATTTTTCCATTGATGGGACTTAAGCTCCTTTGCCAAAGACTACGATCTGCATTTTAGAGAAACGGTCTTAAATGATCTCTTCTGATGAAACCAAGCAAGTGCCAGTTTTGGGCTGATGTCATACCTGGTGTGTGACAGTAAAACCATAAGCCTAATGAAGAATATCATCATGGGGGGACAGGGTGGTGAGGATTCATGGTACCCAGCTGTCATCAGAAAGAATGAACTTCAACCTCACAAAACACAAGAACCTGCCCAATGGCTGGGAGGACAGCTGGTGTAACCCTCCCAGTTCCTCAGAGGCAAGCTCTTTCTAAGCAACAGAAACCTAGGGTCAGAACAGATAAATCAGATACAGGTTCCCATTAAGAGTTAAAAGCTACCAACAATCTCATACCGCCCTTCCCAGGGTGAGTTTAAACATCAGGGAGAACAGTGAAGGCGGACAGAACCCACCGGCTTCTGCTGGGTCTACCGACCCAAGAACTCCAGGTGAGCAGGTCTCAAGGAGGAAACTGGCAGAAGACTAACCAAGGATGGTCAGTCCATAGGTAATCTTGGTACTCATGGATGGTGGGTCTATAATCTGTATAGAGTAGATTACCTATTTTTGACAAATTCTGCAATAAACAAAAGCAAAATACTTTAAGACTGGTTGTACACACTGCGTTATATCAGAAAGTTAATAGAGCCTGTAAGTTTTGGCATGAAACAAAATAAAATGGGTTGATATGGAAGAAACTTCAACCTTGTTGGCTCTCGCTAGTCATTACATCCTACAGCTAGTACTTTTCAAACTGTGAACCACTGGGCCCTAGGTGTGTGTAGATACCTCAGCAGCCACTTTGGGATCTGAGGACAAGTCAGGGAGGGCTGGGTGGGGGTGTCACTTCAAATGAAAAAGTTCTGCCTTTATCTGCTTATAAAATTGACTGTTTAATGGATATTATATTTATTAAAATTGATATATTAGAATAATTGATAAGATTTCATTTAATAAAAGAGTCTCATTGCTTAGAATTGGGGGGTGGGGTGGGGGTGGAATCTTTATCCTAAACAATGCTGTTCATTTTCTTGAGTTGTTTACGTGGCTACATTCACTGTAGTTTGTGAGATGAAGGGTAAGCTATAATTTCCATCACCATTAGAAAGCCTCTATTTCTCTGAGCCTGAATTTTTTCCTGCCTACAAGTGAGAGTGTAGACTGTCTCTTCAATATAGACAATGAAAGACAAAGGCAATCTTTTTTAAAATTTTTTATTGAAATATAGTTAATTTACAATGTTGTGTTTGTTTCAGGTGTACAGCAAAGTGATTCAATTATACATACATACAAATATTCTTTTTTTACATTCTCTTCCACTATACATTATTATAAGATATTTAGCATAGTCCCTGTGCTATACAGTAGATCGTTTTTGGTTATCTATTTTATATATAGTGGTATGTATATTTTAACCCCAGACTCCTAATTTACACCCCCCCCCTTGATAACCATAAGTTTGTTTTCTGAATCTGTGAGTCTATCTCTGTTTTGTAAATAAGTTCATTTGTATCATTTGTTTAGATTCCATATATAGGTGGTATCATATGATACTTGTCTTTGTCTGGCTTACTTCACTTAGTATGATCATCTCTGGTTCCATCCATGTTGGTGCAAATGGCATTATTTCATTCTTTTTTTATGGTTAATATTCCATTGAATATATGTAGCACATCTTCTTTATCCATTCCTCTATTGATGGACACTTAAGTTGCTTCCATGTCTTGGCTACTGTAAAGAGTGCTGCTGTGAACACTGGGAGGCATGAATCATTTTTTTTTTCTTTAAGAACTTTGAGATGCAATTGACATACAATAAACTGCATATATTTAAAGTGTACAATTTGATTTTTTTTTCTTATTAGCAATGTATATATGGCAATCCCAATCTCCCAATTCATCCCACACACTCCCCTGCTCTCCCCACTTGGTGTCCATATGTTTGTTCTCTATAACTGTGCCTGGGAGGCATGTATCTTTTTGAATTACATTTTTCTCCAGATATATGCCACGGATTGGAATTGCAAGATCATATGATACCTCTATATTTAGTTTTTCAAGGAACCTCCATATTGTTCTCCACAGTGGTTGCACCAATTTACATTCCCGCCAATAGTGTAGGAGGGGTCCCTTCTCTCCACACCCTCTTCAGCATTTATTGTTCACAGAACTTTTGATGATGGCCATTCTGACTGGTCTGAGTTGGCACCTCACTGTAGTTTTGATTTGCATTTCTCTAATAATTAGTGATGTTGAGCATCTTTTCATGTGCCTTTTGGCCATTTGTACGTCTTCTTTGGAGAAATGTCTTTTTAGATCTTCTGCCCATTTTCTGATTGGGTTTTTTTTTTTATATTGAGTTGTATGAGCTGTTTGTATATTTTGGAGATTAATCCATTGTCAGTCGCATCATTTACAAATATTTTTGCCTATTCTGTGGGTTGTCTTTTTGTTTATGGTTTACTGTGCTGTGCAAAAGCGGTTAAATTAGGTCCCATCTGTTTTTGTCTTTATTTCCACTACTCTAGGAGATGGATCCAAAAAGATATTTTTGCAATTTATGTCAAAGAGTATTCTACCTATGTTTTCCTCTAAGAGTTTTATAGTATCCAGTCTAACATTTAGGTTTTTGATCCATTTTGAGTTTATTTTTGTGTACAGAGTTAGAGAACGTTCTCATTTCATTCTTTTACATGTAGCTGTCCAGTTTTCACAGCACCACTTATTGAAGAGACTCTTTTCTCCATTGCATATTCTTGCCTCCTTTGTCGTAGATTAACTGAACATAGGTGTGTGGGTTTATTTGTGGGCTTTCTATCCTGTTCCACTGATCTATATTTCTCTTTTTGTGCCAGTACCATACTGTTTTGATTACTGTAGCTTGTACTATAGTCTGAAATCAGGGAGCATGATTCCTCCAGCTCTTTTTCTTTCTCAAGATTGTTTTGACTATTCAGGGTATTCTGTGCTTTCATACAAATTTTAAAATTTTTTGTTCTAGTTCTATGAAAAATGCCATTGGTAATTTGATAGGAATTGCACTGAATCTGTAGATTGCCTTGGGTAGTATGGCCATTTTGACAATATTGATTCTTTCAATCCAAGAACACGGTATATCTTTCCATCTGTGTATGTCTTCTTCAATTTCTTTCTTCAGAGTCTCACAGTTTTTGGAGTACAGGTCTTTTGCCGCCTTAGGTAGGTTTACTCCTAGGTATTTTATGGTTTTTGATGGAATGGTAAATGGGATTGTTTCCTTAATTTCTCTTTCTGACTTTTCATTGTTAATGTATAGAAATGCAACAGATGTCTATGTATTTATTTGTATCTTGCAACTTTACCGTATTCACTGATGAGCTCCAGTAGTTTTCTGGTAGCATCTTTAGGATTTTCTATGTATAGCATCATGTCATCTGCAAACAATGACAATTTTACTTCTTCTTTTCCAATTTGGATTACTTTTATTTCTCTTTCTTCTGATTGCTGTGGCTAGGACTGCCAAAACTATGTTGAATAAAAGTGGCAAGAGTGGACATCCTTGTCTTCTTCCTGATCTTAGAAGAAATGCTTTCCGCTTTTCACCACTGAAAAATGGTTTGTCATATATGGCCTTTATCATGCTGATGTAGGTTCCCTCTATGCCCACTTTCTGCAGAGTTTTTATCATAAAGGGATGTTTAATTTTATCAAAAGCTTTTTCTGCATCTATTGAGATGATAATATGGTTTTTAATCCTTCAATTTGTTAATATAGTGTATCACACTGATTGATTTGTGTATACTGAAGAATTCTTGCATCCCTGGGATAAATCCCACTTGATCATGGTGTATGATCCTTTTAATGTATTGTCGGATTCTGTTTGCTAGTATTTTATTGAGGACTTTTGCGTCTATGTTTATCAGTGATATTGGTCTATGATTTCATTTTTTTGTGGTATCTTTGTCTGGTTTTGGTATCAGAGTAATGGTGGTCTCATAGAATGAGTTTGGAAGTATTCCTTCCTCTGCAATTTTTTGGAATAGTTTCAGAAAGATAGGTGTTAACTCTTTTCTAAATGTTTGATAGAATTCGCCTATGAAGCCATCTGATCCTGGGCTTTTGTTTGTTGGGAGTTTTTTTTATCACAGATTTAATTTCAGTACTTGTAATTGATCTGTTCATATTTTCTATTTCTTCCTGGTTCAGTCTTGGGAGATTGTACCTTTATAACAAATGGATAAAGCAGTCTTTTAAAGAGCTGCTCACCATACAAACATGTACAGAAAGTTGTGTATGCAGGTAGAGGACAACAATATTTGAAGACAGGCATTCTTTACTTCACAAAAGTATTTTACAAAAATTATATCTTTACTTGCTTATGTCTATATGGAAAACTATATGAAAAGAGCCAGGATCCCAAGGCCAGAGAGCAAGAGTGAACAGCTTACTGGGTCTACTGCCCCATGCAGGGATAGGGACAGGCATGAAGGAAGTCACTGCATGAACTGACCTCTCCCTACACCCTCCATCCAAATAGAGCAAAGTTTATTTCTGAGCTTTGGAACACTGTGCTTTTCTTGTTGGCATAATACCATCAGTTGCTGATTTGTTAATAATGCTCTTTCGAAACAGTCTGGCCTTCATGTGCTCACTGGAAGGGGAAGCAGATTAGCCCACCTGGCTGATGGCTAATGAGTAAGTCTGTTCTCCCAACAGAAGTTGAAGCTTAGAACACTAACTGCGGGTGGGGATGGTGTCATAGATTTGTCTGGTAAATGAACTGCATTTGCAGATAACAACTACCGATTAAAATCTTTGAGTGAAATGAAGAAATACTCAGAGCTAGGGGGATAAAATTTTCCCAAGTGTAGCTGAGATGAAAAAGGAAAGCAAATGGAAAACTGGAGTCAAGTTACAACTTTTCTGGAACCTGCCTGTGCTAAGAGGGCAGATGACAAGCAAGAGGCCGGAAGAGCACCCGGGGGCAGAGGTGCAGGGAGAGTGGTGGGCACTAGAGGGGCTAGGGATGGATGCCAGGGAGGATATCAGAGAGTCTGGTTGGCTGAGCCCAGAGGATGGTGGGAAGGGAGAAGGCGCATGGTTTAGAGGCGCAGGGCCAGGGAAGGGGAGGTTAGTGGGACAGCACGTTGACAGCTGGGACCCTTTCTAAGGAGGGCTAGCTAGACTGGACATCTGTAGAAGAGAGCGGCTGGGCTCTGCTGACTCAGGCTGGGGCAGCAGTGGGGATGGAGCCAGAGAATGACAGGAGAAGAGGGGTGCCGTCTCCCCCAAACCTGCCTGTGCTGCTGGCTCTCCCGCCTGCGAGCAGCACAGCTGGGAGTTCAGCGCTGGGGGACAATCACTAGACAATCACTGCAGAAGCAGGTGGTTGTCAAAGGCTGCAGGTCTCAGCCCACAGAGAAGGCAAGGCTGGCTGCACAGAGGGAACCCAGGACGACGCACGGCCAGATCTGGACTGGGGTCTCCACATCAAGGGCAAGGCAGAGGAAAACCCAACCACCATGCCTGAGTCGGAGCAGCCTGCAGGGGGAGGGGAGTGTCAAGGGTGTCCCTGACATGCTGAGACGTGTCCAGAGTCTAGACATGGATACGCCACAGGGGCCAGGCAGACGTCGCTAATGCTCAGGTCCAGACGGAATTCGCTGCAACAGACACCAAACAGAGAACTAACGAACACTGTCACTGCATCCCAGGGTTCAAACGGCCTTGGACCACTCTGAAAACACTTCTCATGCATTATGTAAGGGTTGGGCTCTGATTAAGAAGACAAGCCTTTTCAGGAGCATTAGATAATTAGTGAGAAAAAAGACCCACTTAAGGTTTAGAGGACTGCATTCCAAAGGGTTCATACCTCCCACAAAATTATCCTGAGACCCTTCCTAGCTCACAGTCCTACCCTAACAATCTGCATCAGCATTCACTGTAACTGACCATTCATGCATCAAGAATCCAGCAGAACAAAGTAGAATAGTGAAGCTTATTTTTTTCATACCATTCTAGCTTTGCAATTTTTCTTCATAATAATGAACTGGCATATAAAGGATTTTTCCTCTTTAATCTTTTTTTTTTAAACAAGAAATTACATGAAAGCCAAATAAGACAAAATGCAAACCTAGAAGTTCTTGTGGTAGCCCTAACCAGCCCACCATGCATAAATCCCTTATTACTGTAACCTGGCTAGGCTGGAGAGTAAATCTCCCATTTATGTTTTTCACAACCATAATATTTAACAGTGTCATTTTCGTGAGTGCATGTGCCAGGATTTCAGACTGTAAGACATTCTGACTTTATAAAAACAAATGAAATATATTTACATTACAAAAAATTTACCGCAGGCCTCTTTTAACCAATAAGCTCTTCCAGCACACTGAAAATATAACGTAATTTAGAATGCATTTGAGTCAAACTTTTGGTTCAAGAACACATCTACTGCACCAGCAAAGAAGTACGCAGCAATGCCAAAGCCACACCCAGCTTGCAGTGTGCCAAATGCTGTAATCTCTATCTGCTCTCCTGGGTCACTGGCCCCCTTCCTCCAAGTCCACCCTGGGGAGACATCCAGCATCTGACAACACTTACTATGCCATTTGTAAGGTGCACGAACAACGTGATTAAAATCAAGGCAGACAGAGCAATTCTAAGTGTGAACTGACATCGTGGAAAAGTGTAACGAAACCACCACCTACCATCTGATCCCTACTTCGGGTCAGAACCTATAATAAAGGTCTTGAAACATTATCTCATTTAATTCCCAAAACAAAGCCTCTGCGCAGGTATCAGTCCCATCCTGCAGATGAGAATTAAGACCTGGGGAAGGCACACAGAGTTCCAGGCTTTGGAATAAAAAGACGTGATTTCAAACATTCACTCTTACATCAATGCCCCTGGCCTGTCACTGAATTCTCTGAACTCAGTCTTCTCACCCATAAAATGGGAGAGAAATGCCATCTCTTCAGTATTTGTGAGGATTAAAGCAGTCTGTGAGTTGGAAAGAGCTGTACTGGTACCATATGTTATTATCAAACAATAACAGTTAAGTGTTCTCATGCGAACTTTTACTGGAAATATGGAACTAGGGAATTTTTTAAAACATTCCTGATCGTTCTGTATCATACATGGGGCTTTGGAAACAAAAATTAAATCTCTGGACTCAACGGGAGTCTCAGGGAGAAGGTGGCATTGCTCAAGCTCTGAGGAAGGTCTACTGTCTCTGAGCTATGCAAATTATGACAAACACTTAGGGAGTCAAATTTTGGACAATTTTCTATTATTTTCTGTTTCTGAGCTAGAAGATAACCATATACACAGGAATTCTGAAGTCCCCATTCCCAAATTTATTTGAACCATTTTCTTAACAATGATTGTCCTGGACTTACTAGGTGGCGCAGTGGTAAAGAATCCGCCTGCCAATGCAGGGGACACAGGTTCGAGCCCTGCCCTGGGAAGATTCCACATGCCACGGAGCAACTAAGTCCGTGTGCCACAACTATTGAGCCCATGTGCCACAACTACTGAAGCCCACGCGCCTAGGGCCCGTGCTCCACAACAAGAGAAGCCACTACAATGAGGAGCCTGTGCACCTCAATGAAGAGTAGCCCCCTTGCAGCAACTAGAGAAAGCCCATGTGCAGCAACGAAGACCCAACGCAGCCAAAAAATTTTTTTTTAAAAATTAAATAAATAAAAAAAAAAAAAAAAAAAAAAAAACCAACACAATGATTGTCCTAAAGCAAATACAAGTAGTTGCAGGGGAAGGGGCATGTGTAGCTGGGTCAAAATAAGACTCTTACCAGCATCTGTCTAGAATTTATATCTAGAATATTGTTTATAATTACAAAGCAAAATCTGTAACATACCTATAAGACAATATTTTTCCCTTCTGGATCAATGAATTCATAAAACTACTAGTCTTATGAATTCTGCTTAAAGTCTATGGCTTAAGGCTTCAACTATGATTTAATAAACTTTCTGAGCACCTACCACGTGGCAGGTACTGAAAGGCCACGGAATATAGATATAAACAAATTATTTTAGTTAGGCTGACTCAGAGAACAAATTAATTACAACAGAAGTTAACTGGTGCAATGACTGTGGTATACATAAAGTGTGCTGGTAACCTGTTACAGGTCACCGCTAAATTACAGAAAATAACCCCGTGTTAGTCTTTCATTTCCTGACCTTGGAATTTCCCGACATTCTTTTTCATCACAACCTCACTTTCTGGTTAAAGTTACTCTTCTCATAAGGAATTTTCTAAAATCGAAATATTAAATTTGGGAATTACTGTAAGCCTATGAGTGAGAGTAGTTTATATAACAGAAATTAGGACACACACTTCTAAGCAACTCATGTGTCAGAGAAAAAGATCATAATGGAAATTAGAAGAAATTTAAGTTGACAATCATAAACATACTACAAATCAAATCTTGAGGGACAGGGCAGTGGGGCATTATTTCAGGGTCTTCCTACATCTCCACAGAACATGACGTTGCTAAATCATAAAGCCGCGGTACCATCCTCTAGAGCAGTGCCTTCCGTGGAAGCATCACTAGATGCTTCCAACCTCTCCCTCTCTTCTGGCCCCCTGCCCCTCTCCTGCAGGACCTGTGTGGGGTTACCAGAGAGTCTGCTGTATAACAATTCACCAACCTATTAAAAACCAAAACTTATGGAATGCAACTAAAGTTGTACTTAGAGAAAAATGTCAGCATTTTTAAGAGAAGGCTACAATTTAGTTAGCTAGACAGTCAATTTATGACGTTAAAAAACAAAAACAAACAAAAAACCAAGAGAAGAGCAGAATAAACCCAAGGAAAAGAAAATAAATATTCTGGAAAGACAATATAGTGAAGTCACTTTAAAAAATTACTGCTAAATGAGATGAGGATGAGCAGCTGTAACAGGTGGGGAAACACAGTAAAAGAAGCCGTTTACGGGACTCAGATTGCTTCACAAATGGCTACCAGTTCCTGCTCACTTTGCTCCCACTGTCTGTTCTCTCTGATGCAAACAAATAGTGAGTGTGGGGTGGGGAGATCCCAGCCCAGCACTCAGCTTTCAGAATAGGCTAGAGCATCACCACCTCAGTGAAGCTCCAGAAGGGCCCTTCCCCTTCCCCCCTCAAACAACTACACCTTACTCTGAGCTCTCTCACACCAGAGATGTACCCATTTGAGCACAAGTAGGTTAGCACCTTGTTTTCTCTTTACCTATTTCACTCTAGACCTGTAAGGTGATCAACGAACACTGGCTGAATTAATTTAAGTCTAAAAAACAGCCTAAAAAGAATGAATTGATGAAGATGTGGAGACGTGGAAAGGTAAGGACACTGTTGAGCAAAAAGAACAAGTTTTGTGTGGGCGTGTCTGTGTGCATGTCTGCGTGCACATGCAACTATTACTCATAGGAAGTGTCTGGACTAGCACACAAACTGTCAGAGGATACCTCCAGGGACAAAGAAAAGGGGTCAGAGAGAGAAAGAACTTGACTTTTCACTTTCCAGCCTTCTGTAAAATATTATGTTTATATTTTTTAAAAAATGATTCAACTGTGATTTTTTAAAAAAACACCACCATTTTGAATGAGCATTTTTTTCCTAGGAAAAAACTCAAATGACAATTTTAAACCCAAGTATAACTTAGGTTCTCTGGTGTCCACAGAATCAGAACCATTTTCACATGCTTCCACAATAACTAAGATACTGAAAAGCACAGGAACAGACTCGGCTGCATATGTTCTGAGGAGAAGTCACAGTGGCTTTTTAACTGAAATACTACAGTGCTATTCATAGCAATCCTAGGAAATGAATAACCACTACTCCTATGTAAAAAGCGCCTCCATCTTGCACGAAAATGGGCGCTCTTAGGAAGGTGGTATAGTAAGAGTGTTGTCTGGACATGCTTTGCAATCTGATGACCTGCACTGGAATCCAGGCTGTCATTAGCTGGGTGATCTGGGGCAAATTTCTTAACTTGTCGAGGCCTCAGTTTCCTCGTTAGTAAAATGGGAGTGATGCTACCAGACTCACAAAACCCTACAACAGGGTTTCCAGAGTCTCTCCGGTGGAACGTAAGACGGCTGATACATGGACACACACACTTCACTTGAGTGACAAGCGCTTAAAACATGAGCACATAGGTGGCAGCCACCTCGAGCAAAGCAGGATCATTACAGGTGCTGTGCTCTGGCAGGCCCATGGATGAATCTCTGGCAACTGAACCTGTACCAATGCTGATGAGATGTGCTGAGAAAACTGTGAACTTGTATTTATTAATCCCACCTGCAGCTAAGAGTCAGAAGGGTGAGAAAGACAGGACCCCCCACCCCCTGCACAACCATGGTGCAAACTGGGCTTGAGATATGTGCTGTCTGAAGGCACTGAGAGCTCCAAGGGTCCTGCCCCCTGGAGCTCTGGAAGCAGCCCTGACAGTGCTGGCCACCCCCTCCACTCATCTTGAACCACAGACGATGGAGTCCAACACATGAGTCATTGCATGCATGTCCAGGTGTCTATTTCTGTCCAGTGATTAGATTCATTAACTTAATAATTTTTTTGGCTTTAAAATATATACAGTTGACCCTTGAACAACATGGATTTGAGCTATGTGGGCCCACTGCGGATATTTTTCAATAAATATGTTGGGAGCAGTTTTGGAGATGTGTGACAATTTGAAAAAACTTGCAAGATGAACCACGTAGCCTAGAAACACCAAAAAAATTAAGAGAAAGTTAGGTATGTAATGAACGCATAACATATATGCAGAGACTAATCAATCTTTACATAGGCATCGGGTGAGTGATATTTAATATAAAATTAATGTGGTAGTTTTTCTAACTATTTTATAACTTTGCTTTCAAGGAATTACATTTCCATACAGTATGTCTCTCTGTAATTGGAAAAACTGTTTATCAGCCTATCATCACAGGTAATTTTTTTAATGTAACAATGTTTCCAATACTGTATTGTGAATACTGCACCTCACGTCATAACCATTTTATAATGAGGCATTCATTAGTATATAGGCTAAACTACCAAGAAGCAATAATATCAATTACACTAGGCTACCACAGAGCAATTATACTGCTGCTTACTCATTATCAAGGCATGCATCATGACACCTGTAAATAAATATGAACTCTTTCACATCCTCTCTTGATTTTTGATGTCTGGTATTAGTAATGCTTAAATCATCTACAGTGTTTTGTAGCATATAATACAATATTGATGTAGGTACTGACAGACAATTCACCTTATAAACAGACAAACTACAGTACTGATGAATATAGCACAATACTCTGTAAGTGTACTGTCTCTTCCTTACGATTTTCTAAATAACATTTCCTTTTCTCTAGCTCACTTTATTGTTAAGTATACAGTATATAATACATATAACATACATAACATGTATTAACTGTGTATGTTACTGATAAGGCTCCTGGTCAACAGTAGTGCTGGTAGTTACGTTTGGGGGGAGTCAAAAGTTATATGCAGATTTCTGACTGCACGAGGTGGGGTGGGGGTCAGCAGCTCTAACCCTTGCATTGTTCAAGGGTCAACCGTACACAGCAACCCTCTATTTAGGAGAAGCTACACTGGTTTTTCTTTCATAATTGCCACGTGAGGTCTCCTTTTAAAATACATTTAATGTAAAATACATTAAGTGTAAAAGTGACTGAAGATTGGGCAACACTGTCATAAGCTAACTGGTGCAGATTCTGTTCCTAATCCTAGCATGAAGGGATGTGCACCGGATGGGCAGAGCGGACACCCCCTTTCACCCTACTACCCACGAGGAGTGGTCCTTGCTGCATAAGACTTCCAGCTAGGTCAAATGGACAATTCCATTTCTCCATCTTTTTCAAATGTACTTTCCATTACGTGTGCCGTATTTTAAACCACAGAAAACATCTCAGCATCTCAGCTGCTGTAGTATCTCTCAATGGAATGTGCAAACTTTTGAATGAAAATAATATGTATTAAAGCTAAGAGAACATATCGCCTGGCACTGCCTCCCCAATTCTTATTTTGATATTTTCCAAGCTACAGAATTTGTATGAGAATACAAAGTAGAGGGAAACCCCGGAACCCTCAGACACTGCTGGTGGAGTGTAAAGTTGTGCATGTGCTTTAGAAAACAATTTGGTAGGTTTTCAAAAAACTAAATATAAGGTTACCATATCACCCAGCAAATCCACTCCTAGGTATATACCCAAGAGAAAATGCAAACATATGTTCACACAAAAACCTGTACTGGCATATTCATAGTTGCACTATTCATAATAGCCAAAAAAGCGAAAACAACCCAAATATCCATTAACGAATGGATAATAAAATGGATAAACAAAATGTGACTTATTTACACAGCAGAATACTACTCAGCCATAAAAAATGAACGAGAAACCGATATGGGCTACAACATGCATGAACATTGAACACGTTATGCTAAATGAAAGAAGCCAATCACAAAAGGCCACATATTGTATGATTCCATACATATGAAATGTCCTAATTAGGCAAAGCCACAGAGACAGAAGGTGGATCTGTGATTGCCAGGGGCTAAGAGGGAGAGGGAATGAGAAGTGACTGCTCATGGGTACAAGGTTTCTTTCGGGGATGATAAAAATGTTCTAAAATTAGACAGTGGTGATGGCTGCACAACTCTGCATGTATTAAAACCGCTGAATTCTACACTTGAAAACGGTGAATTTCATGGTATTAGATCTTAATAAAGCTGTTATTTTTTTAAAAAAAAAGAATACAAAGTAGACCCATACGGCTTTCAACTACCATCATCAATTGTTAATATTTTGGCACATTTGCATTCTTTCTCCCCACATGCGTTGCACACACACACACAACTTATGGCTGGACCGTTTAAAATTTAGTTATTGTTATGCTTCACTCCTAAATACTTCAATGTGGAATATTCTCCCACATAACCAAAATGTGAATATCAGACTGTGGAAATTTAACACCAATACAAAACTCTTATTTACTACATATATAGCCCATATTCAAATTTATCAAAAATTAGGTATTGTATTTGGTTGTCATATCCCTTTCACCTCTTGAAGCTAAAATCTCCTGTCCTTTTAATGACAATGACATATTTGGAGAATCCAGGCCAACCACTGCACAGAATGTTTCTCATTTTGAATATGCCTGTTTCCTTATTAACTGAGTGAAGTTAAGTATTTTTGGCAGGAAGACTACACAGGTGAGTTGCGTCCTTCTCCGTGCTTCATGCCAGAACCCTCTATTACTGTGCCAGAACATTTCAGGCTCATTAGTGGTGACAGTGATAGTAAGGTGGTACCACTGCTCGTCTTAGATGGTGACTATCAGATTCCTCCACTATAAAGGTAGCTTTTTCCATTTGTAATTAATAATCTGGAGGTGACCATTTGAATTTGTGTAAATAGGTTTCCCCAATTATCTCGCACCCAAAGGCTCTAGCGTCCCTTTTGAGACCTCCCTGCATTCACGTGACCAACCACTACTCTCAATTTTATTCCAGAGTGCTAGAGCTGGCTGTGATTTCAACCCTGGCTGCACATTAGAACCACTGGTGTCTCTGGGTGTGAGACTCCGGGTCAGCGTATTTTTAAATTCCCCAGGGTGATTTATTTTGATTCAGAGTGAAGGCTGAGATTTCCTCAAATGAGAGGTAGAGGAACCCTGCATCCTCATTTGGCAAATAAGGAAACTGAGGCCCGAGGAGGTTAAGTAGCTAGTGGCACAAAACTGGTTAATGGCATAGTTAAAAATTTTTTTTACTTTCATTTTAATATGCTATTCCTTCCGTCTCCAAAACCGGAGAAATGCATAACTTTTGCACAGTGTTAGAGCTGAGCACGGCCTAAAGCTGCTTCCAAGGTTAATTCTGCCTTTCTGTCATTAGACTTTTGCATTCACCTTAGAAGTTTGGCCATCGAGCTCCTCCGCCCTCAGTGCTCACTGCGACAGCTCAAGCCCGGAGGCCCAAGGCCGAGCTGGATGTTCAAGGGGTCAGAAGGTTAGCGCTGCAGCCCTGGCGCCAGCCCCGCGGCCCTGCATGGCCCCTAGCCACGGCGGCGACTCCGGCGGGGGCCGCTCGTAGAGCAGCCAACCACGCACGCAAGACGCACCTGGCGGGGATGCACCTGACGGGGATGCACCTGGCCGGTCCGCACCTGAGCGGGACGCACCTGGAGGCGCGCCTTGCCCCGCCCAGGAAAACCCAGACGTGTGCGGGACCTGGGAGACAACAGAACCTGCAGGCCCGCCCACCCCCCACTTACCCCGGCGTGATAAACCTTGTTCGCTCTTTTAATCTTAATGTCCAGGGTGGTCCCCATCTCGAATACTCCGCTTCGGGCGCCACTTCCGGCCGCGCGTGACCCAAGGGAAAGACAGGCCTCCCCTCCCCTCGGTCCAGGGCTCCGCCCCCTTTCCCTCTCGTCCGGCAGTTGCGTCACGTGACCCCGCGCTCGGCGCCTGTTCGTCTACCCTGCCTTCCTCTTTCCGCTGCAGGGGCGGGCCTTAGCTTAGCCGCGGACTGTCATTCTTCGCCCCGCCCCCGCCGAAAGCCAGGGGCGAGCCCGGTTAGCCCCACCTCTTCCGTGAAGACGGTGATAACGCCGGAAATACCCTTCTCGTCCGTTTACTAGAGGGAGGGGGAAACGGCTCTCCCGGCGTGCCCCGCGGTAGGGGGCGGTGCCGGGTACGCGTCGCGGGGGAAGCCTGTGCTCTGAGGCTGAGGTTCCCGTCAGGCTGTGCGGCGCCAAGAGGCGTTGAGCTATGGAGTTGGCGTTAAGGCAGTGATAACTGGGGGCTGCCTTCCCCTCCAATCCCTTCCTCACGTCCTCCCCGGTTTCTTCCGGGGGCTCTGAGGACGGAGGCCTTGTGTCCGTCCTCGGCTAGGCGGCCCTCCCTCCCCTTTCCACGGCCCCGCGCTCCCAGCCTGCAAAGCGCGGGCCGGCGGGCGGCTCGACTGCCCCGTCCCCGCCGCCGGGCGGGGGGCCAAGGTCTCGGGGAGCGAGGGTGACCTCGCCCCGCCCCGCGAGGGCGCGGGGGCTTGTGGGTACTCCCCCGGCGCGCGCCCCGGAACGGGGTGTTGAATATTCATATTCGCGCGCAGACTGCGGGGAGGGGTGGCGCTCAGGCCCTGGGTCCCGACAGTGCGCGGAAATGAAAACCCCAAAGCTGAGGGGGACCTGCCTAGTCTTTTTTTATTTCTCAGCAAGAACCGACTAAACTAGACACAAGAGTTACATGGCTTTCTGGGAGGATTGTGCCCAGGCAGGGCAGCACCGCAGTGCTAGGCAACATACTACGCTTATTGAGATAAAATCCCTTGTCAATATTTTAAACAGCTTTCCAGTGAGCAGAGTGGTAAATTTTCATTGTTTTGGTAACTGGCTTAATATAGTGAGTAAGTGCTTTTTGGTTTTTTTTTTTTATTCCTTGATTCTGATTTTTTTAAGTGCGTTACTTTTAGGATTATGTGAGAACTTTTCCGTAAAACGGTTTCCTGAATTAGTATCACGAGCGCGTCTCTCGAGAATGTAAGGTATTTTATAGGACAACAGTGATGGTGCTGTAGCTGCAGTTGCTTTTGAGGGTTGATACATTGGTATTTCCCAATATACAGATCTTAGATTTCAGCTCCTTTCAGCCCTCAGGGCTTCATTTCGGTCTTGGATAGCTTCCTGACAAACTCAGCAATTCTAAAACAATTCATTAGGGGCTTAATAATCACTGTCTAGTCCATTTGCAATTCAGGACTTGAATCCCTCTCCACCAGACTCACCCATCATTTCCAAATGGTAAAATGTCAATCTCAACAGACAAAGCAGTGACAAGGGAGAAGAAACACCTTACAAGGATCCACGTTCCAGACTTTGCTTCAGCAAACCTGCTTTATGCTTATTTTGCAACAGAACCTGTCTTGTTGGTTGAGTACCAGTGTGCTGTATTTCACCCATCTGTGTAGGTTGTACACATTCTTTCTGGAATGCTGGTGCACTGCAAAGAGCTTTAATTCTAGCAATTATCAGTGTAATCCGTTTGTTGAGCCCTCTCCGTGATGGCTTCCAAACATAAGAACACTCCGTTTTGCTGTGATCACTGCTCTTTCGAATCTTTTCTATCCCTTAACCACAGCTTAGGTGTTACTGTTCCGGTCAATTCAGTTACTGAAAATCAGACGGTGTCAAAGTGTCAATCTCGTGGATTGAGTGGGACCCTAGATTCTTAGGGTGCTAAGGTACAAGTCATGGTTCTGTCTCTCAGACACGTGCCTCAACATCCTTTTGAAGGCTTGGCTTCTTCTGTGTTGAGGCAAGTTACTCTTAACCGGCCACTGATAGAGTTCTCTTTTAGTTGATCCCTGCTTCTCTGGATAACTGGCTCTTATTTGAAACTCCTTTCATGGGTCACAAATGGAAGGGCCCGATGGGCTTTGTTGTCTCCATGTGTTTTCACGGAAGATCTACCTCCAACTGGATCTTTTCCATCACCCACTGGCAGCACCCAGCAGTACACCCAGTCTCCTGGGTGAGGGTCCACCATGACAGCTGGAGACCATTTATCTTCCACAGAGTCCAGCTGACTGTTGAGAAACACGTATCCTTGCCACACAAAAGGGCCAGGCTGGAGGCTGCCCTGTGGCCTCTGCTCTCCACCCTGCCATCTCTCTTCAATCTTCTTGTTCCCTCCTGAAATACAGGCAGAAGTAAATCAGCAAGAATGCTGACTAGACATGTTTGCAGGTAGGAAATGGCACACCAGCCTCTCCTTCCAGTGGGCCCTACTGATACCAGGGAGAGATTATCTTACAGCCTTCCCCACTACATCCCTTCCCACCAGAAACACTGTATTCTCCACAAGCCAGCTACCTCCTTTCATTCCTTCCCCTGCCTTCTGATGTAGACTGAGAAGGAGAGGATTGAGAAAGTATTTCGTGGAAGCAGGGCTAGATCTGCAGCTTTTATTAATCCCTGGGGAAAGTGTCTGTCTCCAATTGTGGCATCTTTTGTTAGAAGATGGGGTACTCTGTTGTTTTTAGCCGTGAGCTTAGTGCCCATTCTGGGACAAGAGGAGAGGTCCCACTAAACATCTCTTAGTGGATGCTGTGATGCTGTGTTCCGACCCTCCTTTCAGGACTGAAGGACATGCTCCCTGACCTACTCAGAGTATTACTCTCAACAGCTCTCAGTCAAATCACTCTTCAAAACTTGCCCTCAGCTGAAGAAAACTGCTTTGCCCAAAGTCATGGTCCCTTCTCGGAGCGGGAGGGGGAGCACAGGGACAGCCCATAATGCCCATATGTAACGACTAGCCAATTTAGGATGTGAAGACCTTCTTCCCTCACTCCAGTTTGGAACAGTTCCAGCTCCAAAGCTCCCCATATTAGTATCTGCTGTGCATAACAAGTTACCCCAACAATGAGTAGTTTAAAGTGGGTCAGGAACTTAGGAGCAGCTTCACTGGGTAGTTCTGGCTCAAGGTCTCAGGTAGTTGCAGTCAAGATGTCAGGACCACAGTCATCCGAAGGCTTGATTAAGGCTAGGAGATCCAAGATGGCTCCCTCACATGGCTGTTGGCTGGAGGCCTTGGTTCCCCATCATATGGGACCCTCCATAGGCTGCTTGTTTTAAAAAACTAATTTTTATTGGAGTATAGTTGCTTTACACTGTTGTGTTAGATTTTACTGCACAGCAAAGTGAATCAGCTATACGTATACACATATCCTCTCTTTTTTGGATTTCCTTCCCATTTAGGTCACCACAGGGCATTGAGTAGAGTTCCCTGTGCTATATAGTAGGATCTCATTAGTTATGTATTTTACACATCATATCAATAGTGTATATATGTCAATCCCAATCTCCCAATTCATCCACCTCCTCCCCCATCCCCCCTTGGTGTCCATATGTTTGTTGTCTATGCATCTCTATTTCTGTTTTGCAAATAAGATCATCTATACCTTTTTTCTGGATTCCACATATATGCATTGATATACGGTATTTGCTTTTCTCTTTCTGACTTACTTCACTCTGCAAGATAATGCACAGGCTGCTTGAGAGTCCTCACAGCAGCTAACTTCTCCCAGAACAGGGGATCCCACAGGGAGAGCAAACAGGCCTACAGGGCCTTGTATGGCCTGACTTCTCACATTCACTTTTCTTCTGTTCATTAGAAGAGAATCACTAAATCCAGCCCAGACTTGAAGGAAGGGGAGTTGCATTCTACCTTTAGAAGAGAGCATCAAAAAAATTGTGGACGTATTTTAAACCTCTTAGTTCCCACTGGACGGGGAGCCTTTGTTATAACTGCATGACAGTTCAGCTTTTCCCTCTGCCCAACCCAATCCTGTTTCTTCACCCCCACCCCTCTACACCTGTTGCTCACCCCCTAATATGCTTCCTGCATATTCATCTCCTGTCACATCAACTTCCTGATCTAACTTCTCTGAGCCTCAGTTTTCTTCATCTGTAAAATGATCTCATAATATCTTCATTGCAGGGAAGTTGATAGGATTCACAACAGCTCTCACATCTATCAAGTACTTACTGTGGGCCAGGCACTGTTTGAAGCACTTTAAATATTTAGATCATCATAACAATATTATGATACAAGTATAATTACTATTTACTTACCTTATAAAGGGGGAAACTGAGGCACTGAAAGACTGAGTAGCAACAAAGTGGCAGCCACCCCTTTTGGTTTCCGAGCTCACATATGCAATCACCAATCACCATGCCACAGATGAGTGCAAAACAAAGTCCTGGGTTATAGCAGAGACACGGGATCTTAATTAAAAGACTGAGCAAAACAGTGCCAATCAAATGTGAAAAATTAAGCAGGGGTATAATGTTACAATCCAAAATGATTTCAAAGAAAGTAATAGGGGGTCATTTATCAGACTAGGGCTTCCCTTGTGGCGCAGTGGTTAAGAATCTTCCTGCCAATGCAGGAGACATGGGTTCGATCCCTGGTCTGGGAAGATCCTCATGCCACGGAGCAACTAAGCCTGTGCACCACAACTACTGAGCCTGTGCTCTGGAGCCCACGAGCCACAACTATTGAGTCCGTGTGCCACAGCTACTGAAGCCCTTGTGCCTTGAGCTCATGCTCTGCAACAAGAGAAGCCACTGCACTGAGAAGCCCGCGCACCACAACAAAGATTAGCCCCCACTTGCCACAACTAGAGAAAGCCTACACGTTGCAACAAAGACCCAACACAGCCAATAAATAAATACATATATACATACAGAAATATATTTTTAAAAAAACATGGCAGAATTGTATAGTGTATTAGTTTACTAGGACAGATGTAAGGAAATACAGTACTACAAATTGGGTGACTTAAAACAACAGGAATTGTTCTTTCATGTTTGGTTCTGGAGGCTGGAAGTCTTAAAACAAGGTGTTGGTAGGATTTGCCTCTTCCTATAGCCATGAGGGAAGGATCAGTTCCAGGCCTCTCTTGTCAGCTTGCAGACAGCCATCTTCTCCCTGTGTCCCTTCACGTTGCCTTCTTTTTATGTCTTTACTTTCAGATTCTTCCTTGTATGTGTATGTGTCTCCAAATTCTTCCTTTTTGTAAAGACACCTGTCATATTGTATTAGGGCCCACACTAATGACCTCATTGTAACTCGATGACCTCTGTAAAGACCCTATTTCCAAATTCTGTCACATACAAACTCGGTGGGTCACAATTCAACCTGTAACATATAGTAACAAGCATACAACAAAAATATTTAGGCATATAAAGATAAATACAGTATGTAAAAGAGTTTAACACAACACAGTCTATCAGAAAGCCAGTGGATAAAAAATATAGAGGATTTAACAAAATAACTGAGAGGAACAATTCTCAAATAAGATGGAATTACAGGTAATTCACCTTTTCAAGTATCTGTGATGCATTTATAAGCATTGATTTTATGCCAGGCCACATAGAAACTCTCATATTCAATTAATTGAGTATAGTACAGGTACTTTAACCACCAAAATTTTAACCACTTGGAGATTAAGACATACTGTCCTGAATACATTAGGTCAAGGAGTAAATAAAAATACAATAACTAACTAAAAAAAAAAAAAACCAAGGTAAGAATGTTTCATATCAAAACCTATGGGATACAGCCAAAGGCAGAATCCTCTGAAAAATTATTAGAAAAAGAGTTTAAAAATTTGGCCGGAGTGAAATGATATGAAATCTGGGATTTGCCATAAAATAACTCCAGGAGGAGGGGGAGCAGGAAGAAGGGAGGAGTTGTGATTGGGCAGGATGATTGTTGAAATGGATGTTGATAATTATTGAAGCTGGGTGATGGGAACATGGAACTTTATTACACCCTCTCTCTGCTTTGTATTCCATAGTAGAAGACAAGATAAATATTTGCAGTAGGATAATATTTTTTAAACAATTAGCTAAAGTATTTTTTACCTTTTGTAATTCCTAGTAAGTGCCCTCCACACTGCCTACATCAAATTTATACCCTGAATCATATCCTGTGTGATAAAGAGGACTTTCCCATAGAGATGAAATGTGTTTGGTCTAGAGGAAGGGGTATGAAAAGAGAATGGAGCAAAAATGGTCCTAGGGTGAGGTCTGGCTTCCTGTCCTGTGGAGGCAACAGCCCACGTGGGGGTGGGGGTGGGGCTGGACTGGGTTGTAGAAAACGATGGAAAACTCAGAGAGATTGAGTGAGCGTGGAGGAGCAGAGGATTAGAAGATCTAGGAAGAGTGCATTGTGGGCTGAGTTGGCAATAGAGAGATCTCAAGCTTACTCTAGGACCCCTCTAGCATGGTGCTTCCTTTGCTGAAAGGGACACTGGCCAAGGTACATGGCATTTTCTTTCTTCCTTTTTTCTTTTTTCTTTTTTTTTTCTTTTTATTGGAGTATAGCTGATTTACAATGTTGTGTTAGTTATAGGTGTACAGCAAAGTTAGTCAGCATATATATATATATCACATCACATTTTTTTAGATTCTTTTCCCATATAGGTCATTACAGAGTATTGAGAAGAGTTCCCTGTGCTACACAGTAAGTCCTTGATCTAGTAGTGTGTATATGTCAATCCCAGTCTCCCAATTTATCCCTCTTCCCCCTTTCCCCCCGGTAACTGTAAGTTTGCTTTCTACACCTGTGACTCTATTTCTGTTTTCTAAATAAGTTCATTTGTACCATTTTTTTTTTTAGATTCCACATATAAGTGGTATCATATGACATTTGTCTTTCTCTGGCTTACTTCACTTAGTATGACAACCTCTAGGTCCATCTATCTTGCTACAAATGGCATTATTTCATTCTTTTTATGGCTGAGTAATATTCCATCATATATATGTACCACATCTGCTTTATCCATTCCTCTGTTGGTGGACATTTAGGTTGCTTCCTTGTCCTGGCTGTTGTAAATAGTGCTGCAATGAACATTGGGGTGTATGTATCTTTTTGAATTATGGTTTTCTCCAGATATATGCCCAGAAGTGGGATTGCTGAATCGTATGGTAGCTCTATTTTTAGTTTTTCAAGGAACCTCCATATTGTTCTTCATATTGGTTGTACCAATTTACATTCCCACCAACAGTGTAGGAGGGTTCCTTTTTCTCCACACCCTCTCTGGCATTTATTATTTCTAGATTTTTCAATGATGGCCATTCTGACCCAGGTAGTTTTGATTTGCATTTCTTTAATAATTAGTGATGTTGAGCATCTTTCCATGTACTTTTTCGCCATCTGCATGTCTTCTTTTTTTTTAAATAAATAAATAAATTTATTTATTTATTTATTGGCTGTGTTGGGTCTTTGTTGCTACACACTGGCTTTCTCTAGTTGTGGATAACAGGGGCTACTCTTCATTGCGACGTGCGGGCTCCTCGTTGCCATGGCTTCTCTTGTTGCGGAGTACAGGCTCTAGGCGAGTGGGCTTCAGTAGTTGCGGCACATGGGCTCAATAGTTGTGGCTCACAGGCTCTAGAGTGCAGGCTGAGAAGTTGTGGTACATGGGCTTAGTTGCTCCACAGCATGTGGGATCTTCCTGGAGCAGGGATCGAACCTGTGTCCCCTGCATTGGCAGGCAGATTCTTAACCACTGCGCCACCTAGGAAGTCCCTGTATGTCTTCTTTGAAGAAATTTCTATTTAGATCTTCAGCCCATTTCTTGGTTGTTTTTTTGATATTGAGCTGCATGACCTGTTTGTATATTATGGAGAGTAATCCCTTGTTGGTTGCTTTGTTTGCAAATACTTTCTCCCATTCTGAGGGCTGTCTCTTCATTTTGTTTATGGTTTCTTTTGCTGGGCAAAAGCTTTTAAGTTTAATCAGGCCTCATTTGTTTCTTTTTTGTTCTTATTTTCATTACTCTAGGAGGTGGATCAAAAAACATTCTGCTGAGACTTCCTTGGTGGTCCAGTGGTTAAGACTCTGGATGCAGGGGGCGTGGGTTCCATCCTCGGTTAGGGAACTAAGATTCCACATGCCACCCAGTGTGGGGGGCAGGGGGAGATCTTGCTGTGATTTATGTCAGAGAGTGTTCTACCTATATTTTCCTCTAAGGGTTTTATAGTATCCAGCCTTACATTTAGGTCTTTAATCCATTTTGAGTTCATTTTTGTGTATGGTGTTTAGTGAGTTTTCTAATTTCATTCTTTTACATGTAGCTGTCCAGTTTTCCCAGCACCACTTATTGAAGAGATTGTCTTTTCTCCATTGTGTATTCTTGCCTCCTTTGTCATAGAGTAGGTGACCATAGGTGCCTGGGTTTATCTCTGGACTCTCTATCCTCTTGCATTGATCTATATTTCTCATGGCATTTGTGAACCACATGCTTCTCCCATCCCAGGTAGAATACTTCAGAGAGAAGACAAGAAGGAGAATGGGGACATGAAATGAGACAGTAAGACACTATCAACTGAGTTCCAACTGAGTAGTAAGATTGATTTTTTCCTCCACCCTCAGCAGAAATGATTGCTGGAGAGCTAAACTGGGTTAATTTATAGAGAAATGAAGACTGTTTTTGGCCATTTATATATTGTGCCTGTAAATTTTAAAACAGCTACATATACAAAAATCAATAGGCATTTCAATTTACCAACAAGAACCAGCTAGAAAATAAATGAAAATAGGAATTGTATTCTCAATAGCAATAAAAATCTAAAATACTTGGAGTAATTTGAACGTATATAACATATGCTTGAGTTACATGAATAAAGCTATAAGGCTGAATTAAGATATGTGAATTATGAAAAATGGAGAGATGTATAGCATTTCTGAATAGGAAATCGAAATACTTTAAAATGCTCAGTCTTATAAAATTAATTTTTAGGCTTAATTCCCCTGGATATAATTTTTAATGAAGAAATTTAATGAAATTATGTTAAAATTCTTCTGAAAAAATAATGAATGCTAAAAAATCATATGTCTTTTAAAAAGCTAATTGTAGGGAAAAGAGCCCTATTTAGCACAAAATATAGTAAAGCTGTAAGAGTTAAAACTGCATCATTCTGGCATAGGATCAATTGGACAGGATAGCCCAGAACAGATCCCAATATATTAGTATATAAGATTTTAATATATGATAAAAGTTATCACAAATCTGTAGAGAACAGAGGATTATTTGGCAAATGATGTTAGACTAAATGACTTAGTATTTAGAAGAAAAATTCGTTTAGATTTGCTATCTCACCATAAACCCTGCTATCGTCTCCTGCCCAAAAAACTTAGCTGGATTAAAGAGTTCAGGAAATGATAAACAAGTTAGGCATAAACATTTTAAAAATGTGAAAAACCTGTATGAGAAAAACTATTAATGTTTTGCAAAAGACCTAACAGTAAATTTGAACACAACGAGAAGTATATCATGTGCTTGGATAGGAAGGTTCAACATCATTAAAATGTTAATTCTCCCCTACTTAATTTATAATTTTAAAGCAATGCCAATAAAAATACCATCTTCTCTTTATTCTTGGAGCCAGAAAAATTGATTATAAAGTTTATTTGTAAAAATAAATAAGAAAGAATAGCCAGAAAAAGTCCCAACAAGAAATAAGCAAGTGGGAAGGGGAGGCCTTGGCCATATTTTACAGATATTTGCCCATGTGACTCAGTGTATCCAATAGCATGTGGTGGGAATTCCAGGTCTGAGCCTTAAAAGGCCTGGAAACTTCTGCTTTTGCATTTTGGGAGCTCTGAGAACCATGTAAGGAGTCCCAAGACCCTGGTGGAGAGACCACACTGAGGGGTTACAAGGAGCCCCCAGACTCTAAGACCAGCCCCCCTGCCATTCCCCCAGTGGTCCCACAGGTGGATGAAGCCATGTTGAGTGTTCTACCCCCACTGCCGTCTGACTGCAGCCACGTGAACGACACAAAGCAAGACCAGCAGAAGAACCACTCTATTGGGTGACAATTATGAATTATGCTAAATCCTGAAGACTCACTGGAGATCAAAAGTGGAAAGAAGAGCCAAAAGCCAAAGCATGCAGGTTCTAGAATGCCTCTAGAAACTGGAAAAGGCAAGGAAACAGACTCTTCCCTGGAACCTCCAGAAGGAACTGAGCTCTGATGAGCCTTGATTTTAGTTCTGAAAGACTCATTTCAGACTTCTGAGTTCTGTAACTGTAACAGAGTGAATGAGTGTTGTTTTAAGCCACTAAATATGTGATCATTTGTTACAGCAGCCACAGGAAACAATACACTTGCTTAAGTGCCTGTTAGTTTGTGCTTTCAGTTATAACTAACACAGAGTTGGGTGTCTGGAAGTGGGAAGATTTATGTGGCAGAACCTTAGCTGTGGCACTGACGTAGCAATGGGATGGTGAGGACTCGGCTACTGCAGGTAGGAAAAATAACAACCATTAGTATGTGGCAACCAGACATTCGGTGACATGTTCCCATATTACTTTTTTTTTTTTTTGACTGCGTTGGGTGTTCGTTGCTGTGGGCTTTCTCTAGTTGCGGCAAGTGGAGACTACTCTTTGTTGCAGTGCGCAGGCTTCTCGCTGTGGTGGAGCACAGGCTCTAGGCACGGGGACTTCAGTAGTTGTGGCATGTAAGCTACGTAGTTGTGGCACACAGGCTTAGTTGCTCCTCAGCATGTGGGATCTTCCCAGACCATGGATCGAACCCATGTCCCCTGAATTGGCAGGCAGATTCTTAACCACTGCGCCACCAGGAAGGTACTCAGTATTACTTTAGAAGGCATACTATCTGCTGACCAAGGCTGAGTGTTAGGAAAAATGGTTGAAAAACTTCAGAATTTGGGGCATATTGGGCTGCTTCTTTCCATTTCCTACAAAGTCCAAGAGAGAGGCGAACTTGGGGGAAAAGTCAGCCAGTCTGTAAACAGGGAATATGGTTATGCCAAGGAAGCCCTGTCTGCCCGGAGTCTATAATTTAATTTGACTGATAAACTGATAATCTGGGGTCTGCTTCCATACCCTAAGCAGAGGCAGGCTGGGAAGATGGTTGTACTGAGGTCTCCAAGTTTTACAAATGACTTCATATTTCAGTTTTTCTGCCTGATGGTGAGAGTCAGTCCAGAGGTAAACCTTAGTGCAAGGGTGTCACCTTCCCAACCAAACCCATCATTTCATGTGTCCTCAAGATATTAAATTGAAGAGACGCATAGCTCCCAGTAACTAAAAGACCAAAGTCTTCAGACAAAAACTGTCCAGGCAAGTATTTGGGCTCTGGTTAGTTGAACGTGGAACAGGGTTGCCAAATAAAACACAGGATGCCTGGGTACATTTGAACTTCAGATAAGCCATGAATAATTTTTTGGGGGGTTAATATGTCTCAAATATTTTAATTCTAGAGTATTTTTCATTGTTTATTGGAAATTTAGGTTTAACTGGGAATCCCGTGCTTTCTGGTTTTTTTTTTTTTATTTGCTCAGTCTGGCAACCCTAAAATGGAACAGACCAGAAACAAACATATCAGAAGCCTACTTAATTTGTGAAGGTATTCATTATATTGTTAAGGAAACCAGAAACTGGCTTGCAAACGCAGGTGAATCAGCAATTAGTAAAGCAACTCCTAGGTCCCCATATCTGTTCGGCTCCTGAGAAGTGTATTCCCTCTAATGCTCATTTCTGATGTGGCTTTTGAAGATGAGGGATGGGGAAGTCCTCCTGCCTGGCAGGGCCAGAAAGATAACAAGCAAGAGACTTTGGTCCAGAGCTGAGGGCATTCATATGGGCTGACCGAGGAATGTACTCTGCTGGCGGAGAAGGGGTCCTCACCACTCCCATCCCCATAGGATTGGATCACGGACCAAGGACTTCCAGATGTTTCCCACGAGCCCCTTTTCCAAATGGGAGTTTTTCTTGTAACTACCTTTTCCTACTGCACAATTGTCTATTGCTCATTTTGAAGCAGATAACTTTTCTTTTAGTTTATGGGTTTCCAGACCACCAGGAGCCCCTCTGGACCAATGGAGAGCTCTGTACACTGCCCACGATGTAGGTTTCTGAGCTGGAGGGACTTTGGAAGTGTTGCTCTTGGGAAAGGTATACCTCTGTATACGTGTGGGAAGAAAGAAGTATATAGGTACATGGGCGAAAGGGCAAGTTTGCTTTTGTGGCAGTTTTCCTTCCTCTTCCAACATCCTCCCCTTCTATAGCAGAATATCTTTTTTTCGCAGCATGCTTAGTCATGACCAAGTTACAAGTTTGTTCAAATGTGGGTACCTTCACTTTCAAGGCAGATGAGTAACTTCTGGAGCACGTAGAGTCTCTGGCCACGAGCTGCCCTGTCCTTTTGCACCACTGTGCCATCATCAGGAAATGGTTGGCATGCTACGGAGTTAGAGACAGCATAGTCCACATAAAACCACTCTCACTTCTGAGCCCAATTACAAGTTTGGGGGATTCTCAACACCACCCTCAGTTTCGATAATTCATTGGAAAGTCTCACAGAACTCACTGAAACCTGTTCTATCCATGGCTATAGTTTATCACAGCAAAAGGATACAGTTTAAAATCAGCCAAGGGAGGCAGCGCACAGGGCTGGGTCCAGGAAAGCACCCAACATGGAGCTCCCATTGTCCTCTCCCTGTAGTCGTGGACAGAGTTACTCTCCGGGCACCAGTTTTGACAACACGAGTGGAACATTGTCATCTAGGAAAGCACGCCCAAATTTTCAGAGTCCAGAGTTTTTATTGGGGCTCCATCATGGAGTAATGCTGATTTACCAGATGGCTGATCTCAGTCCCAAGCCCCTCTTGAAGTTGAACTTCCCACAGAGTGACCCAAAGCTCTCACCCTAAGTCACCCTAAGCCACGTAGACTTTCTGCCATGGCCAGCCCCCTACCTAAACAAAGACACATCTCTATTGAGCATGGAGACCTACCCGAAGCTGAAGGCAAAGGTCAGACCTCTCTGTGGACAAGGTTGAATTCTTTACTACACAGACATACTCTTCTACAATAATAGAACCCCAATTCTTTTTTTTTCTTTTTTGGCCGCACCACGTGGCATGTGGGATCTTAGTACCCCAACCAGGGATCGCACCCCTGTGCCCCCTGCAGTGGAAGAACAGTCTTAACCACTGGCCCACTGGGGAAGTCCCAGAATCCCGATTTTTAACTGAGCTCAAAGCACCCAGAATCCAGAATTCCAACCTCTACCAGAATCCCAACCTCTACCAGAATCCCAACCTCTACCAGAATCCCAACCTCCTGTGTATCTAGTTGTGACTATGTGACTACTTCTAGGCAATGGGATATAAGTACAGGTGGTATTTGCCACTTCTGAAAAGTGTCCTTAAATGGAGGGGGCCTTTTCTCCACCCCTCTCTTTCTCCTAGCTGCCTAGATGGGGCTGCACGAGCTGTCTTGGCTCATAAGGTGAAGCCTTATGTTGAGGATGGTGAGCAACAAGGTGGAAGGAGCCTGGATTCCTATTGATTGGGGCATCCTTCATACGGCTGTTTAGAGAAAACATTAAATCATGGTTAAGCCAGAGTTACTTTGGATTTTCTGTCATTTGCAGCAGGATCTAATTTCAACATTCACTCGGAACTTACTTTCAAATCGCTCACATCTAGATTTGCAAAACTCTTTGCTCATTACTTACTAGGGTCCATCTTTAATCCAACTCACCCACATGCTGTCAGAGGCTCCCCAGTCATTTCCTCTCTGTGGCAGCTCTTGCCTCTGTAGGACACCGGCCTTTATGCCAAGGCATTATCACACCTGGAGATTTTATTTTCCATTTTCAGCTGAGGCATGAGGACAGGAAAGGGATATTTTCTGATTATATAATTATCATACTTTCCATGGCTAATTGATTGGCGATTAGCTGACAACACCTAAACTTTAAACTTTCAGGTCAATTTTCTTGATACACCTTTTAAAAATTGAAAAGATATTTGTTGAGTCAGAATGAAGATTTATAGGCTTTTGTAAGACCTAACATTTGAATTTTGTCCACATTTTATCAAAATGTACTGGGGTTCCCTATGTCCAGGTGCTTTGCTTCGTGTACACAGAAGGATACCTGAATATACAAGGATTCAGCAGGATAAACACTGAATTTTTAATTTTTATGATTTTGGTGTTCTGTCATGGATTGTTCTTCATAAAGACTTCATCCCAGCTTTTGCAGGCATCTAAGAAGTTAATCATTAAAACATAAAGGATTAACAAATATTACTTTTTACATTACAAAGACAGGGGTTTTATCCTTCCCTTACTTAAGAACAGCAGGACAGGGACTTCCCTAGTGGTGCAGTGATTAAGAATCTGCCTGCCAATGCAGGGGACATGGTTTTGATCCCTGGTCTGGGAAGATCCAATATGCTGCGGAGCAACTAAGCCCGTGTGCCACAACTACTGAGCCCGTGTGCCACAGCTACTAAAGCCTGCATGCCTTGAGCCTGTGCTCTGCAGCAAAAGAAACCACTGCAATGAGAAGCCTGTGCACCACAACGAAGAGTAGCCCCCACTCAACGCAACTAGAGAAAGCCTGTGCACAGCAACGAAGACCTAATGCAGCCAATAAATTAAAAGAAGAAGAAGAAGAAGAAGAAGAGGAAGAAGAAGAAGAGGAAGAAGAAGAAGAGCAGGACACTGGGACATGATGCAATCTCTGTCACCTTGTTCATGGTTTATCAGTCTTGAAATTGGAGGTTGGCAGAGGATGGAAGAAATGACACAAACCCAAAAGTCTCACTTCTAATTTGCTTACGTTAATGACTTGATTTTCTCATTTTCATGATAAAAATAGATATATGTATGTATGAAATATGAAAGTTAATTTTCTCATTGCTGTGCAATCAAAATCAATATTTAAAACCACAGTATGTATCAATGATGTGTTTCTTACTTTTCTCTATTTCAAACTCAAGGAAAGAAAAGATATATGACACCTGAAGAATGGAAAAGTCATAAAGCCTTAGGAAGGTTACCTAATGATAATTAGGCAAGGGTCTGACAGGGATTTGTGTCCTTAAAGAAAAAAGCCTCATGGGACCTTCTTGCTGAAAGGAATCTAAGAACTTATTGACATGAATTTCCTCCAGACCAAGACCCCAGGGTAATCAAAGCAGATGGCAAAGGTCACCCTGCTGATTAGCAGCGAAGCCAGAATCAGCACCCAAGTTGTTCTCAACATCCTGTGTGTCCTCTGTGATGGTTACAGAAGTTTCATATCTCAAGGTTAAGGTGCAAGATCGTCTAAGCTGCAGACGTGTTTAGATGCACCCTCAGAAAACAATTGGATCCACTTAGCTTGTGCTCTTCTGAGTGGAAAGAAACTTGTATTCTGGTAAAGCAAAAAATTTCTGTCCCCAGAATAAAGCAGAAACTATTTTCCTGTCAAAACAAACCAAACCAAACCAAACCAAACCAAACCAAACCAAACCAAAAAAGAACATATAGATGTCCAAAGTTCATCAGCCAGTCTTCCCTGGTAGCACAGTGGTTAAGAATCCACCTGCCAATGCAGGGGACACAGGTTCAAGCCCTGGTCTGGGAAGATCCCACATGCTGAGGAGCAACTAAGCCCATGCACCACAGCTACTGAGCCTGCACTCTAGAGCCCATGAGCCGCAACTAATGAGCCCATGCTCCGCAACTACTGAAGCCCAAGGGCTTAGAGCCCGTGCCCTGCAACAAGAGATGCCACCGCAGTGAGAAGCCCGCGCACCACAACAAAAAGTAGCCCCCGCTCTCTGCAACTACAGAAAGCCTACGTGCAGCAACAAAGACCCAATGCAGTCAATACATAAAAATAAATAAATAGATTTTGAAAACCACAAAAAACCAAAAAAACAAAGTTCATCAGCTAACACAAATCAGCTAAAGAATAACACTAAAGTCATATCTCCTCTTGTAGGTTGTAAATTCCTTGAAGATGGCAATCGCTAAACCTTGTGTCTCCCACCCCACTTAGCACATAGTTGGTGCTGAAATTGCTTTGTAATGAATGAAGTAGATAAATCATTGCTTTGTTACCCTACCATTGCACCCCTTTAAAAAGAAGCACTAAAAAAAAAAAAAAAAGCACTAGTAAACATGTGTCTAATTTCCTGTGCTGTCAGAAATATTGTTTAATCATACTGTTAAAAATAAAGACCTCCAGGGTCAACTGAACTAAATTCTCCAAACCACTAGATGCTCTTTCCTCTTTGGGCCTCTCAGCTGTGCAGCCGGAAATGGATGGTGGGGAGAGAGCTACAGCTCTTTCTCAAATACTCCGGAATGTTGGCTATGTCAGAAAGTGTTTGGAGAATGCCTCGGAAGCTGAGAGAATATTTCCAAAACAATATACACACAAAGATATTTGAACTAGAGAATATGCACTCAAAAATAGATGCATGGAGCACATTCACAGAATATCAAGTTTTTAACAGGTTAAGGCGCTGCAGCCCATAACTGTGAACCCAAGAATTAAGGTAACTGTAAAACGTGTGCCACAGACTGGAGTGCTTGCACTCAGGCATGTAGTTTTACATTGATCTTATTACAGTAAAATACATATAAAATTGTGATCGAGCTCATAGGTGGAAGTGGTATGACTTGATAAATGGTAAATAAAAATATCCAGGACTGACTGAACTAAAGACATACAATGACTCTTCACTGAAAACTAGGTATCTTTACCTAGATATCTTTTTTGAAATCTGGGAACACCAGCGGAGTGTTGAAGCCACACTAGGAAAATCATCCTCTCAGATTCTTTGCCAACTCACACAATCAAAAGGATATGCAGGTTTCCTCAACTGACAACACAGAGACAGGAAGGAATTGCCTAGGTTTGGAGTTTTTAGTCCTGGGAAAGTTCCCACCATACCAGTGTGAAAACATGCTGTTTCAGAGAGCTGAGAGCAAATCAAGACATTGAAAGGACTGGCCCAGTGGAATGCTACTCAGCATTGAAAAGGAACAAACTACTGAACCACACAACAGTCTGGATGGATCTCAGAAACTTTCGCTAAGTGAAAGTTGTCAGACACAAAGACTGCTTACTGGATGATTCCACTTGTATGAAAGGTCCAGCAAATGCAAAATTATAGAGATGGTGTAGATCGGCGGTTGCCTGGGACCATGGGTGGGAGCACGGACCAAACAGGCGAAAGTAGCTTTGTAAGGAGGAAGTGTTAGAAAACATGTGTAAGACACATGTTTTAGGATTGCAGTGATGGTTCTTAAACATAAAAATTCACTAAAACTCAATGACTGTATCCTTATAATGAGCGATGTTTATGATATGTAGATTGTACTTCAATAAAGCTGCTTTTTTCAAAGGAGAAATTAAAAGGGATGATTCTTTCAGGACCAGCCTGTTGCACAGTTTGCCTCACCTGTAATATTCATGGTAGCCACTGTATTTTTTTTAATAAAGTCTTTTTAAAATTAATTAATTAATTTGGCTGCATTGGGTCTTCATTGCTGTGCGTGGGCTTTCTCTAGTTACAGAGAGCAGGGGCTACTCTTTGTTGCAGTGCGCAGGGTTCTCATTGTGGTGGCTTCTCTTGTTGCAGAGCACAGGCTCTAGGTGCACAGGCTCAGTAGTTGTGGTACACGGGCTTAGTTGCTCCTTGGTGTGTGGGATCTTCCCAGACCAGGGTGTACTTTCTTTTTTTTTTTTTTAATTTAAAAAAATTTTTAAATTTATTTTATTTTATTTATTTTAAGAACTTTTATTGAGATACAGTTAATATACAATAAACTGCATATATTTAGAGCGTACAATTTGGTATCCCAATCTCCCAGTTCATTCCCCCCCTACCCTCCCCACTTTCCCTGCTTGGTGTCTATATGCTTGTTCTCCACATCTATGTCTCTATTTCCGCCTTGCAAACCGGTTGATTTGTACCATTTTTCTATATTCCGCATATATGTGTTAATATACGATATTTGTTTTTCTCTTTCTGACTCACTTCACTCTGTATGACAGTCTTCACGTCCATCCATGTCTCTACAAATGTCCCAGTTTCATTGCTTTTTACAGCTGAGTAATATTCACGGTGTACTTTCTTAATGTGAGAGAATATCTCCCAAATGGGGCTCTTTGACATATACATCTAGATACTGGTATGTCAAATCAGGTTTCCAAAATTAGAATTACAGTTTCTAAACATAATTATTATATTAGTCTACTCACAGTATCAATGCCATGTCCAAGAATGTTAGTACGTTAAATTGAGGGAAACAAACCACTTTCCTAATCTGGGGGGATGGTGGTGTGACTGGGAGCCCAGGAGAGATTCATGGGCTTTTCTTGAACCAGACAGCTGTTTAGGGCAGCTCCCAGGGCAGAGGAAAAGTATTTAGGGTGTAGACTTAAATGCCTTCACTAACAGCTGTGGTATGCTGGCTACACTCAACTTCACCACCACAGAAATGTGGGGCAATTATATCAGGAAAATTCATCTTGTTCAAAGGCAAAAGAATGAATGGAACATTCTGGGGTCAACTTGACTGGTGTTTCTGTCCACAGCAAGTGGTTCTCATACTTGGGTGTGCATCACAGTCTCCTGACTTGTTAAAAAAGTAGGTTCTCAGGTCAGGCCCCAAGGCTGCCAAACCAGTGTCTAGGAAGGAAGGCCAGAGTCTGAATCTTTAACAAGCCTCAGGTGATTTTTATGTTGATGGTCCTCAAAACACAGGTTAAGGAACACTGAAAAAAGAAAAGAAAAGAAAAGAGGAGAGGAGAGGAGAGGAGGGGCGAGGGAGGGAAGGAGAAAGGAAGGAAGGGAGAGAGGGAGAGAAAAAGAAAGAAAGAAAGAGAAAGAAAGAAAGAAAGAAAGAAAGAAAGAAAGAAAGAAAGAAAGAAAGAAAGGAAGGAAGGAAGGAAGGAAGGAAGGAAGGAAGGAAGAAAAAGAAAAAAGAAAGGAAGAAGAAAAAAGAAAAAGGGAGAAAGAAAGAAGAAAGAAAGAGAAGGAAGGAAAGAGAGAAAAAGAAAGAGAAAGAGAGAAAGAGAGAGAAAGAAAGGAGGGAGGGAGGAAGGTAAGGAGTGCCCCATGAAGAAGATGAAGTTGAAGATGAAGATGAAGGCCTTGCTGTCTAGGTACCTCAGCTGAATTTAGTTTTAATTCCTTCTAAACCTCTAGCTGTGTTTCATCTCCATATTTCATACCATGCCGTGTCTTTACCTGTCTCTTAGCCCTGCTTTCAGGTGGAGGATCCTCACCTGTATTGGACAGGAGACAAATAGTAGTAAAAGCATTCTCTCTTGCATGCCTCCCTCCCTCCCCCCCCCACCCCCCCCAATGGGACAAGACTGAACTAGAGGCAGAATAAGCCTTTGCTCACTAGCCTGCAGGGTGGTTTTCACCTTGGGATCCCTGGAGAGGAAACTGCAGGGGATTCTTTCTTCTGAAACGCTGTTGAGGGGGAGGGAAACAAGAGTGGATTGCACTTGACAACCCAGCCGGGCACAGAAACCTGCCCTTGGTGAGGACATCTGCTCTGTTGTCACGTGGGGAGAGAGGAATATCCTCCTGCCTGCACATAGTGGTCCACGTGGATTTCCTTAGCTATAGAGATGCTTCTGCTTTCCATCCTCCTTGGCAACAACCCAGCGCACAGGTAGTGGCCCTTAGCTATCTCTGGGAGATTCTGCCCAACTGCCAGAAGACATGGGTAAGCCATGTTTACAAACATGCCAGCCATGTTTGTAACATGTGACCCACTGCCTCAGTTACTGGAGATTGGACTGAGAATGGACACTTAACCCAAACTGGCCCAATCAGAGCCCCTTTTCCTGGAAACGTGCAGTTATAACTAGGATATTCCCATGTCAGTGTGGGCTGGTTTCTCATACAGAGAAGGAATAAAACTCAAGAATTTTAGCATTGCTTTTCTCTACTCATGAGGAAGGAGTAGCCTAGAAATCTAGGAGGGGAAGAGAAGAAGAGTTGTGTGGTGAAGAGAACAGCCCCCAGTCCTCATTTCAGGAGGACAGCATTTCATTTCCCAGTTCAGTCCCCTCTGGGGCCCAGCTGACCTACTGAGCTTCATTCAGTCCCCTGAGATGCTCCAATACTATTGGAATAAAGGGTCCTTCTATGGTTCTTTAATCCAGCCCCGACCTGCAGTCAGAGTCCTCACGAATCCAGCTGCAATCATATTTCCCTTTGGCCATCCCTGTCCTTGTTTTAACTCACATCCTTTCCTTCTGCAGACAGGAAGGCAGACCATATTGTCTTCCTGATGGTACAAAATGAGAGCTTTCCTCAAAAACTGATTTTGTTTGAATTACTGGCTATAGTATAATATGCTGACCATATTTGAAATTATGAAATAATAATTAATTTTTAGGTGCAAAAATGGAACTGTAAGTATGTTTTATTTTAAAAACAGTCCTTATCTTTTAGAGTTACATATGGATGCTTGGGACTTCCCTGGAGGCACAGTGGTTAAGAATTTGCCTGCCAATGCAAGGTACACGGGTTTAAGTCCTGATCCAGGAAGATTCCACATGCTGAGGAGCAACTAAGCCCATGTGCCACAACTACTGAGCCTGCACTCTAGATCCTTTAAGCCACAACTACTGAGCCCATGTGCCACAACTACTGAAGCCCACACACCTAGAGTCTGTGCTCTGCAACAAAAAGAAGCCACTGCAATGAGAAGCCCGCTCACCGCAACTGAGTAGCCCCCACTCGCCACAACTAGAGAAAGCCCTTACACCAATGAAGACCCAACACAATAAATAAATAAATAAATAAATTCATTTAAAAAAAAAAAGACTCTGCTTGCCAATGCAGGGGACATGGGTTCAAGTCCTGGTCCGGGAGGATCCCACATACCACAGAGCAACTAAGCCTGTGTGCTACAACTACTGAGCCTGCACTCTATAGCCGGCAAGCCACAACTATTGAGCCTGCGTGCCACAACTACTGAAGCCCACACACCTAGAGCCCGTGCTCCACAACATGGGAAGCCACTGCAATGAGAAGCCTGCGAACTGCAATGAAGAGTAGACCCTGCTTGCCATAACTGGAGAAAGCCTGCACACAGCAGCGAAGACCCAATGCAGCCAATAAATAAATAAATAAATTTATATATTAAAAAACAAAGAAAGAAAGAAGTATTGACGCTTGAAATGATATGATGTCAGGATTTGCTTCTAAACAATTCCAGAGGGCAGGAAGTGAATGAGGACGTAGAGGAAACAAAGTTGACCCTGAGTTGATAACTGTTGAATCTGAGTGACTGGGGTTCATTGTAGGAGTCTATCTACTTTTCTACATGTTTTAAATTTTCCATAATAAGAAATTCTAAAAATACCAATAGGAATTTTTTCAGGGGATTACCTCTGAAATAACATGACACTATCAACATTCAAAAGTAGGAAGAAGCTTCTTAAATTAGAGATCTAGAAGTGTCACTCCAAAGGCAGTCATCCCTAACGGGAGTGGGTCTCATGCATGCAGCTAGTGTGTGAATCAAAACATACCAGGTGTGTGTGTCCCCCCTTCCCTTGAATGAAAATAGCAAATTTGAGTTTGTGTTCAATTCATCTCTGATGATGCAATCAAAAATAAAATATCCTAAGACCTATAGCTTTTTTATATTAAAAAACTGCACACTTGACTATACACTTAGAGGTTTTAATTTCTTAAAAAATTATTTGGTAGATTTAAAAGTAAGAAACATTATCTCAAAGTAGAATATTTTCCAAAGAGGTTGAAAGCATATGTGCATGAGAATAAAGCATCTTGGGCACTCTCCAACAGCTCAGAAAGTCTCCATGTATCTATGCACACCTTCTTATTTAGAGGAGTGAGTAGGAGGTGGAGGTGGAGGGTGCTTGTCGAGAATTCCGGAGCATCTGATTTCATTCTTTATATATTCACTATGGTTAAGAGTCGTCTTTTCTGGGGTGTGGATTTGAGGAGGAGTATTTAAAGTTTAAGTTGTCCATTTCACCTTCATCCCTACCCATCTTTAAGGTGGCCAAAGTCAGTTCTCTGTAGGACCATCTGCTCCTCGTATGACCCATCGCTGTCCTGATTATATGGTTACTCTCATGCTGTAGAGACATTTTGGGGCCCATCTCTGAGACCAGGCGCCCCAACTGCCCTTTTAGTATCTGAATGTGCATTCCTTTTCATTGGTCCTTTCCTGCATAAGCCTCGTTTGCTCCTTCTTTCCATGCGTGTTTACTTTGACTGGCCATTGCAACACTCCGCTCCTGGCTGGTCTTTCTACTGTAGGCTTTTGCTCTTCTAGCACACGTGTACTCAAAGCAATTCATCCTACTGCCTTAGTTGTGGCTCTTTTGCTTCCAAGCACTGAAGACCCACTCTCTATCTCATGGGAACAGGAGTTCATTGCAAGGACATTTTTGATCAAAACATACTGGGATCAAAAAAAAGGAAAAAAAAAAACCAATCAAACCCCAATTTCTACACTCAAGGGCTCGATGACTGCTTTCTTTGCATCTCCAGGTGTTCATGAATTGAACGAGACTAAAAGTTTAGAATTACAAAGATAGCACCTAAAAATCTCCTTGTTAATATGAGATATTTATAACACAAAAACAAAGCTAAAAATATAGCTGAATCAATGAACCAATTAATAGTTGACATCAGTTTTCCACAGAGCCATATTCTTTTTGCAGTGAGGATGGTATTAACAAGACGATGATATTAACAAGGAAAAAAAAACCTAGATGAGGCCTCGCATCACTACATCCCCAACCCAGGCTAAATCTTAGCTACATTGCAAACTTCAGACCTTAAAATAATATTTAATTTAAAATATTTTAAAGAAAAATGCAAAGGTCTTTCAAACTACAATTTCTTCTATGGGTTGTATTTCTATAGATGTGACTGATTATGAAATAAAGTATCATATAATATCATAATTGTTAAAGACAAACACAGTAAAATTGCTTAAGGTCAGACATGAGAAGAATATTGTTTAACCTGTTTAGTATGCTTGGACAGTAACTTTGTATGTTAGATGAATGACTTTTGAATATTTTTGTCCAGGACCCTCAGGAAGAATTATATTTTATACAGCAATACAGTAAACCCTGAATTAAAAGTTATACAAAACAATGTTTAAATTTTCCCCTAAATATTCTGATATTTTCTATTATGTTCTCTCTCTGCCTTCTTTGTTTTGTTTTGTTTTGTTTTGGCCACAACTTCCCCAACCAGACTGGACCACCAGGGACGTCCTCTCTCTTTTTTTTAAAAGGTTTTGTTATGAGCCACAAAGCTGCTTTCACAAACTGCGGATGCAAAGTGACCTGAAGTTTGGCAAACATTGCTTTATTAACAAACAATGACATAGAGTATTTAGTAGTAATAAACAACAACGTAGTCACTGCGCAGCTTTGAAAAATCCTAACATTTTGCCATATCTGTTTTAGATTATTTTTTAAATTAAAATATTGTAGCTGGAAGCAAAGGCCTCTTTGTATCCCTCTCAGTACACTGCATCTTCTGGCTTCCCAGGAGCAAGAACTATTCTGAATTTGGTGATTATTGTCCCCATGCCTGTTTTTATATAATTCTGACAAATGTATAGATCTGTAGTAGCAATATGTAACATTGATTTCCATGTTCATGAATTTACAAAGGTGAGTCAAAAATTATCCCACTCTGGCTGTAGAATTTATTTTAATTAACTTTTAGAAAAGATAAATACATCATTTTTCGACATAATCTCCTTGCTTTTCAAGGCACTTTGTCCATCTGTCAACAAGCTTTCATATTCCCTCATTAAAAAATGTTTTAGGGGACGTCCTAGGTGGCACAGTGGTTAAGAACCCACCTGCCAATGCAGGGGACATGGGTTCAATCCCTGCTCCAGGAAGATCCCACATGCCGCAGAGCAAATAAGCCTGTGCACCACAACTATTGAGCCTGTGCTTTAGAGCCTGTGAGCCACAACTATTGAGCCCATGAGCCACAACTACTGAGCCCACTCGCTACAACTACTAGCCCATGCTCCGCAACAAGAGAAGCCATGGCAATGAGGAGCCTGCACACCACAACGAAGAGTAGCCCCTGCTCACCGCAACTAAACAAAGCCCATGTGCAGGAACGAAGACCCAACACAGCCAATAATAAATAAATAAATAAATTTTAAAAAACGTTTTAGGGACTTCTTAGGTGACACAGTGGTTAAGAACCTGCTTGCCAATGCAGGTGACATGGGTTTGATCCCTGCTCCAGGAAGATCCCACATGTTGTGAAGCAACTAAACCCTCAAGCTGTAACTACTGAAGCCCAAGAGCCTAGAGCCTGTGCTCTGCAACAAGAGAAGCCACTGCAAGGACGGGCCCGCACACTGCAATGTAGAGTAGTCCCTGCTTGCCGCAACTAGAGAAAGTCCGTGTGCAGCAACAAAGACCGAAAGCAGCCAATAAATAAATAAATAAATAAATAAATAAATAAATAAATAAATTTATTTAAAAAAATGTTTTAGGCTGAGCTGTGAGCCACAAATGCACCGCTGTCTTCACTTTATCAGAAGTGAATCTTTGTCCTCATCTTCTGATAAAGATGGCTTGCAGCTCAGCCTAAAACATTTTTTTAAATAAATTTATTTTATTTATTTATTGTCTGCGTTGGGTCTTCGCTGCTGCACACGGGCTTTCTCTAGTTACGAGCAGGGGCTACTCTTCATTGTGATGCTCAGTCCTCATTGTGGTGGTTTCTTATGTTGTGGAGCACGGGCTCTGGGCATGTGGGCTTCAATAGTTGCGGCATATGGGCTCAATAGTTGTGGCACACGGGCTTAGCTGCTCCGTGGCATGTGGAATCTTCCCGGAGCAGGGCTTGAACCCGTGTCCCCTGCATTGGCAGGCAGATTCTTAACCACTGCGCCACCTAGGAAGTCCCTAAAACCTTTTTTAATGAGGGAATATGAAAGCTTGTTGACAGATGGACTACATGTACTGAAAAGCAAGGAGATTATGTCGAAAAATGATGTTTTTGTCTTTTCTACAAGTTAAAGCAAATTTTACAGCCAGAGTGCGGATAATTTTTGACTGACCCTTGTATAACAAATGTTGTAATGTACTGCAACTTATTTTCTTTCCTAATATTGTTTTTAAGATTTATCCATGCTGATGTAGTGTTCTAGTTCATTCATTTGAACTGCTATCATATTCCACTGTATGAATATCCTTGTGCACTTTTTCCCTCACACCCTCCCAAAACTTTCTAAGGGACATTTTTTGAAATGTGATTATCAAAGAAGAACCTGACTTACATGAACAGGTCAGAGAAACTACCTGCTTTTCCAAACCCCTGTCTCATATATGTGAGGATCACCATCAGGCACACAGAATTACCAGGGCTATATTTTCTTTTTTTTAATTTAATTTTTTATTAATTAATTAATTTTTTTTTTGGCTGCACTGGGTCTTAGTTGCAGCATGAGGACTCTCAGTTGCAGCGTGCATGCAGGATCTACTTCCCCAACCAGGGAATCGAACCCTGGGCCCCCTGCATTGGGAGTGCAGAGTCTTACCCAGTGGACCACCAAGGAAGTCCCTATATTTTCTTTTTTAAAAAATGTATTGACTTATAACTCACATACCATAAAGTTCACCCTCTTAAAGTAAAAACAAGACAAAACAAAATAAAGTAAGCTTTAGTGTATGTTCATAAAGTTTTGTAAACATTGCAACTATCCAATTCCAAAACATTTTTATCATCCCCAAAGAGAAACGCTGCATCCAGTAGCTGTCAGCCCCAATCCGTTCTCCTTCCAGCTCCTGGCAACCACAAGTCCACTTTCTGTCTCTGTGGATTTGCCTATGATGAACATTTCATATAAGTGGAATCATACAATATATGGCCTTTCTTGAGACTGACCAGCTTTTCTCACTCACCATAATGTTTTCAAGGTTCATCCGTGCTTTAGTTTGTATTAGTACTCATACCTTTTTATGGCCAATTAATATTCCACTGTATGGCTATACCACATGTTGCTTATGCATTCATCAGTCGATGACATGTGGATTGTTTTCACCTTTTAGCTGTTATAAATAATGCTGCTATGAACATTTTGTGTACAAGTTTCTGTGTGGACATATTGTTTTCATTTCTCTTGCACGCCTGCCTAGGAAGGGAATTGCTTGGTCATATGGTAACTCTACGTTTAACTTCTTGGAACTGCTAGACTGTTTTACAAAGCAACTGCTGCATTTTACATTCCCAAGAGCCTATGAGGCTTACAATTTCTCTAGACCCTTGTCAACACTTGTCATTACTTGACTTTTTTATTATAACCATCCCAATGATGTGAAGTGGTATTTCATTGTGGTTTTGATTTGTATTTACCTAGTGATTAATGATGTCATGCATCTTTTCATTTGCTTACTGCCATTAGTATATCTTCTTTGGAGAAATGTATATTCCAGTCCTTTTCTCATTTAAAAAAATGAATTAATTTTTTTATTATTGAGTTGTAAGAGTTCTTTACATATTCTATACACAAATCCCTTGTTAGATATATGATTTGCAAGTATTATTTTTTCCCATCTTGTGGGTTGTCTTTTGACTTTCTTGATAATGTTCTTAGAAGTACAAATGTTTTTAATTTTGATGAAGTCCAATTTCTTTTTTCCTTTCTTTTTCTTTTTTTTCTTTTGTTTCTTTTTTCTTCTTTTTTTTTTTTTTTTTTACTGCTCGTAGGATCTTAGTTCCCCAACCAGAGATTGGATCAGGGCTCTCAGCAGTGAAAGTGTGGAGTCTTAACCACTGGACCACCAGAGAATTCCTGCTCTCTATTTTTACTTTTGTTGCTGGGGCTTTTGGAGTCATATCTAAGAGTCCATTGCCAAATCCATGATCATGAATATTTACTCTTATGGTTTCTTCTAAATGTTTTATAATTTAGCTTTTACATTCAGGTCTTTGATCCATTTTGAGTTAATTTTTGTCTATGGTGTGAGGTAGGGCTCTAGCTTCATTCTTTTGCACATGGCTATCTAAATTCCCAACAGCATTTATTGAAAAGACTATTCTTTTCTCACTAAATTGTCTTGGCATTCTTGGCAAAAGTATATTGACCTTTTTCAGGACTTCCCTTGTAGTGTAGTGGTTAAGAATCCACCTGCCTATGCAGGGGACGTGGGTTCAATCCCTGGTCCAGGAAGGTTCCACATGTCATGGAGCAACTGAGCCTGTGCACCACAACTACTGAGCCTGCATGCTGCAACTACTGAAGCCTGTGTGCCTAGACCCTGTGCTCCACAACAAGAGGAGCCACCGCAATGAGAAGCACTGCAATGAGGAGTAGCCCCCACTTCACTGCAACTAGAGAAAGCCTGCACAGCAGCAAAGACCAATGCAACCGAAAAAATAATTTTTTTTAAAAAGTCTGTTGACCTTTTAAATATATGGGTCTATTTCCAAACCCATTACTGCCTCCAGTCATCCATTGATATCTGAGGGAGACTGGTTCCAGGACTCCTCTGCAGATACCAAAATCCAAGGATGTTCATATCCCTTAGTGGGCCCTCCATATCTACAGTTTCCAAATTCAAGGATTTTCACAGGAAAGAAGCTCAGGGTGAAGAAGTAGAAGTTGTCGATGGAGCAGCCCATTGCACCCAGCCCTGCCTTCTTGCACAGCTGGGGTTTGTAATGCCTTTCCCAGGCTGCCTTCCCTCTAAAGGTCTGAGAAGGAGGATAATAATAGCGAAAGCAGCTCATGTGTGACGAACACCTCGTGTGTGGCAGTCCTTGCTTTGGGAGGCCCGTTGATTGGTAGGAAATGTTCCCATACCCACTGCACAAAGGAGGAAACTGAGGCTCACAACAGTGGGAATTCTCCGTGCCCTGCCCCTCACCAGCCTCCATGCTCCATCTCTTTCCCCTCTCACACCCACATTCACCTTCTTGAGCTTTTGCTTCTGCACGATGTGTGCTTTCTTGAGTGCGATAACCCGACCACCGTTCCTCAGGCCCAATTCCCCTCCAAGACCACTGCCGCCATCTTGCTCTTCACTGGCTTCTGTGCCTGGAACTTGTGCTGCTCTGCTCCAAGACCAGGCAGGCACCAGAGGAGGCGGGACTGTTGATTTTTATTTTTCTTTTAATGTCATAATTGGCAAAGTAAAACAAAATTTTTTTAATTGAAGTATAGTTGATTTACAATGTTGTGTTAATTTCTGCTGTATAGCTAAATGATTCATATATATATATATGTATATATATATATATATACACATATATATATATACACGTTCCTTTTTTAATATTCTTTTCCATTATGGTTTATCATAGGATACTAAGTATAGTACTCTGTGCTATACAGTAGGACCTTGTTGTCTATCCATTCTGTATATAATAGCTGACGTTTGTTAACCCCAATCTCTCACTCCATCCCTCCCCAGACCTCTCCCCTTTGGCAACCATAAGTCTGTTCTGTACGTCTGTGAGTCTGTTTCTGTTTTGTAGATAGATTCATTTGTGTCATATTTTAGAGTCCACATATGAGTGATAGGCAGAGTAAAAGATTAATAGCCATATGCCATCCACAAAGTTTGGTCAATATATTTTACTGGTCTCTAAAGCAGAAAAGTTTGGGAAACAATAGTCTAAATATCTCATGGTTATATCAGATTTCTTACTATCAGAATGTTAGATATTACTTATCTGTTACTTTAATTTCAAAATTTAATGAAGGGGCGAAAAAAAGTGTGGATGAGTATCATGTATACATATAGATGAAAAATCTGAAACTGCCACCAAATAAAATTCAGGATATTTTCTTTTGCCTTATGAAAGCAGTGTGATAAAATGTTTGTATGTGATCTTTTATCCTTTTTATATATTTCTGGATAACATATGCATCTTTTTAGTGAATTATTGAAGGTTACTATATTCATTTTGAACTTATCTCAGTCCATCTTCAAATCATATTATACCACTTCACCTATAAAGTAAAAGTCTTACAACAGTAAACTCCCACTTCTTCCATCCTTTGTGCTATTAGTGTTATATATTTTACTTCTACATATATTATTAACTCCACACCACATTGTTATTATTATTGTGTTAGAGCATACATTCTTTTTTAAAATCTTTGTTTATTTATTTATTGGCTGCAATTGGTCTTCATTGCTGTGTGCAGGCTTTCTGTAGTTTTAGAGAGCAGGGGCTACTCTTCATTGTGGTGTGCAGGCTTCTTATTGATGTGGCTTCTCTTGTTGCGGAGCATGGGTGCTAGGCACGTGGGCTCAGCAGTTGTGGTGCATGGGCTTAGTTGTCCCTCAGCATGTGGGATCTTCCCGGACCAGAGCTGGAACCCGTGTCCCCGGCATAGGCAGGTGGATTCTTAGCCACTGTGCTACCAGGGAAACCCGGCATAGATCCTTAACACAGGTGATATTGCTCCCTTGTCATGTGGGATAATTAGATTAAAATGCCTAAAAAGGTTGCTTAGGAGGGTTGTAATAAAAACCTTGAGGACTTCCTAGGTGGCGCAGTGGTAAAGAATCTGCCTGCCAATGCAGGGGACGTGGGTTCGAGCCCTGCCCTGGGAAGATTCCACATGCCATGGAGCAACTAAGCCTGTGCGTCACAACTATTGAGCCTGTGCTCTAGAGCCCATGAGCCACAACTACTGAGCCCATGTCCAGCAACTATTGGAGCCCACATGCCTAGGGCCTGTGCTCCACAACAAGAGAAGCCACTACAATGAAGGGCCTGCGTACCACAATGAAGAGTAGCCCCCGCTCTCAGCAGCTAGAGAAAGCCCGTGTGTAGCAATGAAGACCCAATGCAGCCAATAAATAAATAAAATAAATTAACAAATAAATTTATATATAAAAAAAACCCTTGAGAATCACTGCTCTTGGTAGTCAATTATCTTTCAACGAAAACTTAATTATGGAGGAAAATCCTATTTAACTCATAAACACATGTTTACCATTTCTAGTGCTTTTTATTCCTTTGTGTGGACCCAACTTCCCATCTGGTATCATTTACTTTCAGCCTGAAGAATCTCCTTTCTTTGAGATTTTAGTGCAGGTCTGCTGGTGACAAATTTGGTCAGCTTTTATTTGTCTGAAAAAGTTTTATTTCACTGGGGGGTTTGGGGTATTTTTGCTGGATGTGGAATTCTAAATTGACAGTTTCTTTTAACATTTTAAAGATGTCTTCCAATTGCCCCTGGCTTTTCTAGTTTCTGATGAGAAGTCTACTGTAGTATTATCTTCTGACTTTATCTTTTTTCCCTCTGGCTACATTTAAGATATTTCCTTTATCAGCTGAGATATGGAAGCAAGGGTCCACCTGCAGATGAACGGATAAAGAAGATGCGGGGGGTATATATATATATATATACATATATATATATGTATATATATATAATGGAATATTACTAAGCCATAAAAAAGAATGAAATAATGCCATTTGCAGCAACATGGATGGAGCTAAAGATGATCATACTAAGTGAAGTAAGTCAGACAGAGACAAGTATCATGATATTGCTTACATGTGGAATCTTAAAAAATGATACAAATGAACTTACAAACAGAAACAGACTCACAGACATAGAAAACAAATTTATGGTTATCAAAGGGAAAGGTGGGGGAGAGGGATAAATTAGGAATTTGAGAGTAATATATACATAAAACTATATTTAAAATAAACAACAGACTTACTATATAGACAGGTAACTATACTCAATATTTTGTAATAACCTATATGGGGAAAGAATCGAAAAAAGAATATATGTGTGTATGTACATATATCTGAATCACTTTGCTGTACACCTGAAACTAACACAGCATTGTAAATCAACTATACTTCAGTTAAAAAAAATGCCCTCTAAAACATATATGTTCATAAAGTTAAAAAAAAAAAATGCCCTCTATCATTTATTTTTAGCAATTAGATTTTGATGCATTTGAATTGGCGTGTGTGTGTGTATGTGTGTGTGTGTGTGAATTCTGTTTGGAGGTCATTGAGCATTGGGGTCTATGTATTTATAGTTTTCAAACTGGGAAAAATTTTTAGCCATTATCTTTTCAATTGTATTTTCTTTTCTTTTTTAAATTTATTTATTTATTTCTTGGTTGCATTGGGTCTTTGTTGCTGCAAGCAGGCTTTCTCTAGTTGAGGTAGGCAGGGGCTACTCCTTGTTGCAATGTGCGGCCTTCTCATTGTGGTGGCTTCTCTTGTTGCAGAGCACAGGCTCTAGGCACTCAGGCTTCAGTGGTTGTGGCGCACGGGCTTAGTTGCTCCATGGCATGTGGGATCTTCCCGGACCTGGGCTCAAACCCATGTCCCCTGCATTGGCAGGCAGATTCTTAACCACTGTGCCACCAGGGAAGTCCCCTCATGTGTATTTTCTGCTCCCTACTCCTTCCTTGCTTTTTGAGTCTCCAATTAAATGTGTGTGAAACTTGCAGTCTACATTTCCTGTAGATTATAAAACCTCATTTTCTCCCAGTCTTTTTCTCTATGTATTTTATTTTAGGGAGATTCTATTTCTATGCTTTCAAGTTCTCTGATATTTTCTTATGCAGTGTCTAATTCTGTGTTAATCCAAGCCAGGGAAAAGTTAATTTCATGTATTGCATTTCCATCTCTACAAGATTCATTTGTTTCTTTTTTATTCCTCACTTCATTATATACATTTATTCATTAAATTCTTAAATATAGTTTTATTACCCATTTTAATGTCCTTGTCTAGTAGTTCCTTCATATCTGTCATTACTGAGTCCCTCCCATTGGCTGATTTTTCTCGTGGTGATAATCACATCTCCCTTGCACATCTCGTATTTTTCAATTGAATGGTGGACATTGTGTATGTTACAAAGCAGAGTGTCTGGATTGAGTTTTCGTCTTTTAAAGACTGTTTCAGCTGGCAGTTAGTTTACTTGAGGCTATCATTTTGATACCTTCAAGGCCTGTTTTTAAATTTTGCTTGACTCACCAAGAGTAGCCTTATTCCAGGACTTCTTCAGCCCCTACACTGACCATTACTCCTCTTAGGTCTCCACCAAATGTCACCCATATTTGTACTCTGGCTGGACAGATGCAGATGTCTTCCTGCTCTGTGTGTGCTCTGGGCATTACTTAGATTACAATTCTCTGGTCACTCTTTGTAGAGCTTCATGGGGATTCACTCTCCCTACGTGCAAAGACTCAGTGGCGCCTCCACACAGGTTGCAGGAGTTCTTTCTCTGCATAGTGCCTTCCTTTCCAGAACTCCTTCCTGGCTTCAGCCCTCCTGAACTATAATCTCTTCAACTCAGCAAGACCATCATAACCTGCCTTTCCCCCTTCTCTTCACCACAGCTCAGAACACTTTTATCTTCTTTCTCCAAGGGCTCACAGCTCTGCACTGTCTGTTGTGTGATATCTGACAGCATTTGGTTTATATATATTTTATATATTTTAAAGTTTTCTAGTCATTTATGGAGGAATGGGGAGGCTAGATTGGCACCATTTACTTCATCGTGGAGGAAAACAGAAGTCTTACAGATTTTGATATACCAATTAAAAATCACAATTTAAACATCACAGGGAATATACCCAATATTTTATAATAACTTCCTTTTAATTTTATTTTTATGTTTTTATGTTTTGGCCATGCCACATGGCTTGTGGGATCTTAGTTCCCTGACCAGGGATTGAACCCAGACCCTCAGCAGTGAAAATGCTGAGTCCTAACTACTGGACCACCAGGGAATTCCCCACAATAACTTTAAATAGAGTATAATCTGTAAAATTTTGAATCACTATGTTGTAAACCAGAAACTAACATTTTGTAAATCAACTATACTTCAATTAAAAAATATTAATAAAATAAAAGCATAATTTAAATAATCATTTAGTTTACAAAATTTTTTAATTTCCCTTGGAATTTCTCTTTTGACCTATTTTTTGGAAATGTGTTGCTTAATTTTCAACATATGGGGACGTTCTGTTTACCTTTTTGCTACTAATTTCTAGGTAAATTTCACCAGGGCCAGAGCACATTCTCTTTATAGCTACTATCCTTTGAAATTTGTTGAGATCTGCTTTATGCTCAGCATATTGTCATTTTTGATAAAGATATTGTGACCACTTCAGAAGAATGGATATTTTGTTTTTACCATTTTATATGTATACAAATATATATTTATATACAAATCAAGCACATAAGCTGATGTAATTAACTTATATAGATCACTGTATGTATATCTGCATCATGTGCATTGTTCAGATCATGTATATTGTTACTAATTTCTTATTTATGTGACACGTGGTATTTTCCAAAGATAGCTGCAAAAATATCTTCCATCCCACGAGATATTCAACAATGTGTCCTGGCTACTCTTCTCATCCAGAGATGAGGTCCATCACTCCCTTTGAATCTAGTGGATTTGGGATGACTTCAACAATAGAGTATGGGAAGAATTTAACTGTATGACTTCCAGGGCTAGGTCATGAGTGGTGACTTAGTTTCTGTCCTGCTTGCTGGCACACTCACGCTAAGAGTCCTGAGCTGCCACGGAGGAAGGGCTGCATCCCAGGCCACTGTGCTGTGGGGACTTAAAGGCATGTGGAAAGACAACCTGCAGGGACTTCCCTGTTTGCACAGTGGTTAGAACTCCTCGCTTCCAATGCAGGGGGCCCAGGTTCGCTCCCTGGTCAGGGAACTATGTCCCACATGCATGCCGCAACTAAGAGTTCACATGCCACAACAAAGGAACCAGCCTGCCACAACTAAGACCCAGCACAACCAAATAAATAAATATTAAAAAAAAAAAAAAAAAGACAACATCCAGATGTTCTGGTCAGCAGTCCTAGTCTTCCAAGCTTATAAGTGAGTGGGTCTTCAGGTAACTCCAGCTCTTAGTTGCTGAATCCCTCAGGCCTTCACATCTTCTCAGCTGAGGCCTCAGACATTATGAGGCACAGAGAGCCATTCTTACTGTGCTCCCTCTGAATTTCTGACCAGCAAAATCTATTACATAACAAGATTGTTGTTTTAAGCTGCTAAGTTTTGGGCTCATTTGTTAGGCAGTAATAGTAACTGGGAAAGAAATGTAGGGTCTGGAATTGGGGTGCTACCCATGACAAAAACCTGACAGCCAGCATGGGCCTTAGGACCAGCACTGGGCAGAAGCTGGAAAGGCCCATGAGGAGACCATTAGTCTAAACCTGAAATCCTTGAGGAGATATTGTTGTAGGTGGGAGACCAGGAAGGACATTATTATTGGAGGAGTGAAAAAAGGGAACCTTTTTTATGTCATGCCATGAGGTTCGTCACGACTATCCCCTGTGATGATAGAGGAAACAGAAAAAACATCTAATAAACTAATGGGTTTGCCTAGGGAACTATCTGGGCAAAATCTTTAAAGTGCCAAGTATTTTTACTTGGTCACAAATGATAAGATACAGATAGAGAACAAACAAATTTTCAATAAAATTTTAAAAAACTACAAAGGAGTCAGAATTTTCAGAGTTTAAGAATGAACTGTTTCTTATTCCAGTCTGAGCAAAAGATTCTCAAAGTTAGAAAGAGAATTTAAAAAGATACATGCACCCCTATGTTCATAAGAGCCAAGACATGGTAACAACCAAAATGCCCATCAACCAGATGAATGGTTAAATAAGATGTGGTACATATATACAATGGAATACTATTCAGCCATAAAAAAGAACAGAATAATGTCATTTGCAGCAACCAGAGATTATCATACCAAGTAAAGTAAGTCAGAAAGAGAAAGACAAATACCATATGGTATCAATTATATGTGGAATCTAAAATATGACATAAATGAACCTGTCTATGAAACAGAAACAGACTCACAGACAGAAAAAACAGACTTGTGGTTGCCAAGGGGGAGGGGGTGGGGGACAGGCGGACTTGGGAGTTTGGAATTAGCACATGCAAACTATTATATAGAGAATGGATAAACAACAAGTTGCTGGTGCTGGAAAAAGTGGACAGCTACACGTAAAAGAATGAAATTAGAACACCTCCTAACACCATACACAAGAATAAACTCAAAATGGATTAAAGACCTTTTTGTAGGGCCAGACACTATAAAACTCCTAGAGGAAAACATAGGCAGAACACTCTAGGACATAAATCAAAGCAAGATCCTTTTTGACCCACCTCCTAGAGTAATGGAAATAAAAACAAAAATAAACAAATGGGACCTAATGAAACTTAAAAGCTTTTGCACAGCAAAAAAAAACCATAAACAAAACAAAAAGACAACCCTCAGAATAGGAGAAAATATTTGCCAATGAAGCAACTGACAAAGGCTTAATCCCCCAAATATACAAGCAGCTCATGCAGCTCAGTATCAGAAAGAACAAACAAACCAATCCGAAAATGAGCAGAAGACCTAAATAGACATTTCTCCAAAAAAGACATACAGATGGCTAACAAACACATGAAAAGATGCTTAATGTCACTAATCATTAGAGAAATGCAAACTGAAGCCACAATGAGGTGTCACCTCACACTGGTCAGAATGGCCATCATCAAAACATCTAGAAACAATCAAACCTGGAGAGGGTGTGGAGAAAAGGGAACTCTCCTGCACTGTTGGTGGGAATGTAAATTGATATAGCCACTATGGAGAATAGTATGGAGGTTCCTTAAAAAACTAAAAATAGAACTACCATATGACCCAGCAATCCCACTACTGGGCATATACCCTGAGAAAACCATAATCCAAAAAGATACATGTACCCCAATGTTCACTCCAGCGCTATTTACAATAGCCAGGACATGGAAGCAACCTAAATGTCCATCAGCAGATGAATGGATAAAGAAGATGTGGCACATATATACAGTGGAATATTATTCAGCCATAAAAAAGGAATGAAACTGTGTTATTTGTAGTGAGGTGGATGGACCTAGAGTCTGTCATACAGAGTGAAGTAAGCCAGAAAGAGAAAAACAAATACTGTATGCTAACACATATATATGGAATCAAAAAAAAACAAAAACAAAAACAAACCCAGCAGAAAACGGTACAGATGAACCTAGTGGCAGGGCCAAAATAAAGATGCAGACATAGAGATTGGACTTGAGGACACAAGCAGGGGAAGCGGAAGCTGGGACGAAGTGAGAGAGAGTAGCATTGACATATATACACTACCAAATGTAAAATAGATAGCTAGTGGGAAGCTGCTGCATAGCACAGAGAGATCAACTTGATGCTTGGTGATGACCTAGAGGGGTGGGATAAGGAGGGTGGGAGGGAGGCTCAAGAAGGAGGGGAGCTCTCCATGTGAAGTCCTGGGCAGAGAAGGTCACAGCTATGGCAGCCGTTAGGATGGGAAAGCTGTCAACCATGCCAGCAGGTCTAATATGTGCATCTGTATGTGTGCATGCAGCCAAAAAGCAGCTAGTGAAACCAGAGCAGCTCCCCGTATATACTGCACCACCTCTCCAGTCTAAATATGTTGAAGAGCAGCCTGGTCATTTACAAATGGTTGTTATAGTGGCTGGTGCAAGGATGTTTATGTCTTTGTGAAAAATGGGATAACGGATGCAGCACACTTTGGAGAAGATGCATATGTCTCTTCAAAGAATCCACCTCGAGATTTTCTTCCGAAAATTGGAGTGATTACAGTTTCAGGATTGGCAGGCTTCATTTCAGCGAGAAAAGGTTCTAGGTTTAAGAGAATTGTTTATCCACTGGGACTGGCCACTTTAGGAGCAACTGTTTGCTACCCCGTTCAATCAGTAATAATTGCAAAGGTAGCCGGCAAAAAGGTATATGCTACGAGCCAGCAAATTTATGAAGCAGTTAAATCGTTGTGGACAAAAAACAACAAAGAAGAGTCAGTTCCTGAACCTAAAGAAAAAACTAAGCTAGGAAGCTCTGATGAAATGGAAATACCTTCAAAAACAACTCACAACCTGAAACATTCAGTGCCTTTGTCAACAGAACTCAGCTCTGAAACAAAGACCAAATCAGAATCTGTCTCAGGTGCTGCACAGTTTATGCCCGACCCCAAGCTCACGGATCACGGGCAGTCCCATCCAGAAGATGCAGATATGTACAGCACCAGAAGCTGAAATAGTCTGCATAGAGAACTGCAAGATGTGTGAAATCGCAAATAACGATGAAAAACTCATGTAATGGGGTAACTGTGACACAGTATAATTTAAACCGTTTTTCCCCTACATCTTCTAATGTACAGTTTGACAAATCACATAACTGATTAAAACACAAATTGAATATAATCCAAACAATAGTAAATGATCAATGAGGAGGCTAAGGTAGAAGTATTAGGATGCATTTGGTGACTTTTAAGGATGTTTATAAAAAAATAAAAATAAATATATGAGCACTGATGAGACTAAAATCTGAAAAAATATGTACGTGTATATATATATTTATGTATGTATGGATATATATACACATACATATATATCTGCTTTAGCTTTTCTGAGTTAATGTCAGTTAAATTAGAATGGTGTGTGAAAGGATGTGTTCCCTCCCCTGCCCTTTGTTTTTCATTTCCCAGAGCTGGAATAAAATACCCATATTTTATGACAGAAAAAAAAAAAAAAAAAGAAAAAGGAGAGGATATGGGGTTATATGTATACATATAGCTGATTCTCTTTGTTATACAGAGGAAACTGCAGAACACTGTAAAGCAATTATACTCCAAAAAAATTCAACTACACTTCATTTGATATGTCCTGAGATTCTTTCTTTTTAAATTTATTTTAAATTAAAATTTTTTGACACATATACATTCTTTTTTTAAATTTATTTTTATTATAGTTTTTTTCAGGAAAACATCTCAAAGTTTAGTTGTGATTTAATTAAATTCCCAATTGACCAGAATGCCTAAGGATTTAATCTTATGCCTAAATCAATGTTTGTTTACAAATTAAAGCTTAACTTAAAAAATTAATATTTTTTAATCAAAGTTGTTTCCAAATTATGTGTGCATTTTTGTATATGTTATATGCATAAAAAATTTCTATAGGCACACACACTGACACGTAAACAAAGAATGTCTCTGGGATATCAGGTGAAGAGTATAGGAAGAGGAAATTTTTCTTTATATATTTCTGTGTTTTAAAAAATTTTTTCACTGGAAATGTATTAATTTTATAAAAGTTAATTTAAAATCTTTAATGAATGTAGTAATGTGTGGTTTTATATTCTTGCCTCAGCTGAATCTACCAAGTATAGTTTAGTCTTTATTTGATGAATTGCCATCTTATGTTCTTTATAGTTTCATTATTTGCTCAGTAAATACATAGATATGTGACTGAACTGAATCTATTCTGATGTGGAACATAATTTCAGACTATTTTTTTGCAACCAGACCCTTTATACAGTGTTTATTGATTTCCTATTTGTTTCTCTTCTAAATGCAGCATGAGTTATTTTTTAAAAGAGGATGTAAAAATTTCCCAATAAAGTCATGAGAAGATAAAGATGTCCTCTACTACGGGCATTATTTGAAATCACTTTATAAGTTCCAACCAATGCAAAAGGGGAAAATATATAAGAGGAGAAAACAAATGGTTATTTGTGGGTCATAGTGTTATTTACCCAGAAAATCTGAAAGAATAAAGTAAAAATCTATTGGAACCAGTAGTAGAGGTCATTACGGTAATCAATTCCTAGATAAATACATCCCCATACTAACTACTAAGAGAAAAAAATGCTTTGCTTCGTTAAAGATAATGTTTGTCTATACTAACAATAACCAACTAGAAAATATTCTTGAAAGAAAAAAATCCATTCCCAACAGCAACAAAAGGCTAAAATATAGTAAAAATTCAACAACAGATGTTTGCGACCTCTGTGAAGAAAACTGTGAACATCGCTAAAAGATATTTGGAACATATAACCAAGAGATTTTTGTTCTTGAGGATGAGGGTTACATTTATTGGACACATTATGTGGCAGGCACTGTGCTACTCACTTGATATGCGCTCTCTCATTTAATTCTCCTAATAGCCTCATGACACGGGCACTATAATTACCTCTGCTTTAAAGATAAAGAAACAGAAGATTCACGAGATGAACTGACTTGCCAAAGCAGAAAAGCTGTCTTTGTCTTGTGCCTGTTTAACCGGTGTTGCCTCATGCTACCACATCATTTCTCCCCAAATGGTCATAGGGTCAATGCAGTTCCAAGCAAATTCTTAAGAGGACGTGTTTGCATTTTTTTTTTTTTTTTTTTTTGCTGCACCATGCAGCTTGTGGGGTCTTAGTTCCTCAACCAGGGATTGAACCTGGGTCCTTGGCAGTGAGAGTGCGGAGTCCTAACCACTGGACCACCAGGGAATTCCCAAGATGAAGTTTTTTGAAACCTAAAACTTCATCTGGAAGAGTAAATGTTAAAAACTGTGAAAATGGCTTTGAAAATAATACCAATGAGGAAGAAATTGCTCTAGTAGTTCTCAAAATGGACTATTAAAAGTGTCATTATAAGCGTGTGATAGAGGTGGAGAAAAAACTTACGTATTGACTTGATAATGTTGGTATTTCAGCTTTGGGGTAAAGTGAATTCAATAAGTGGTACGGGGACAATTGGCTATCCAGCTGGAAACTGTGTAGACTGGATAGCTTCTTCAAAAATAATAAATAAAATGAAATTAAAATGAATTAAATTCTAAATCAAGTAATGAGAGTACCAACAGAAAATATAGCAGAATGTACATAGGGATAATCTTTCTAAGTGAGACATTAAACCCAGAAACAAGAAAGAAAAAAATGTCACTGACTGGATTATATTAACATTTCTGGCCGAGAAAAAAAGCTCAACTTCCCTTCTGAACAGGGAATTGCAAATAAAAACCAGATACCACTTTCCCTCCTATCAGGCTAACAAATCTTTTTAATGTACTATTTAGTATTAGAGAAGGCACGGAGAAAACCCCTCATTGTTGGTAGAAATGTTAATTGGCACAGCAATTTTCGAGGACAAATTGACCTATCCAAATTTTTTTTATCGATATATATTTGATTTACAATGTTGTGTTAGTTTCAGGTGTACAGCAAAGTGTCCCGTTGTACATATGTATGTATACAGTCATTTTTCATATACTTTTCCGTTATGGTTTATCACAGGATATTGAAGATGTTTCCCTGTGCTTATACAGCAGGACTTTGTCATTTATTCACATTTTAATACTCATTCCCCTTCACCAAATGAGCACACATCTAGAATGGTAGATTGATCCTAGATATGAATCCAATACCAATGTGTAGGGCAAAAAAGAGAAAACTCTCTCTCTTACCTCACCCCAAAAGAGTTTTAAAATAGGTATATTTTGATAAGATGTTGTTTTAGACATAAAGACTCACATCTACCAGATCTTTGTGAGAAACTGACTTTCATCAATGTACAATATTCATTTATCTCTTTCTCTTAATTTACCTTATCAGTAAATTATATTTTCTCTTTCATTAATATTGCCACCTATATTTCTTTTTAGTTTGCATTTGCTTTTGATCACCCCTTCTTTTCTTTTTTTTTTTTGTTATTGTGTGTCATGAACATGATATTACAGGATTAAAAAAATTCTAATAGACTTTATTTTTTATTTTATTTTTTTATAAATTTATTTATTTTTATATATTGGCTGTGTTGGGTGTTTGTTGCTGCCAGCGGGCTTTCTGTCGTTGCAGAGAGTGGGGTGGGCTACTCTTCACTGCGATGCGCGGGCTTCTCATTGTGGTGGCTTCTCATTGTGCGCAGCAGGTCTCAGTGGTGGCAGAGTGTGGGCTCATTAGTTGTGGCTCGTGGGCTCTAGAGTACAGAGTCAGTAGTCGTGCATGGGCTTAGTTGCTCTGAGGCATGTGGGATCTTCCCGGACCAGGGATCAAACCCGTATCCCCTATATTGGCAACCAGATTCTTAACCACTGTGCTACCAGGGAAGCCCCAATTTTATTCTTTAGAACAGCAAAATTCAGGTTCACAGCAAAATTTAGCAGAAAGTAGAGAGAGCTCCCATATACTTTCTGCCTCCACACATGCATAGCCTCCCCAGCCATCAACAAGCTGCACCAGAGGGCTACATTCGTTAGAACATGATGGACTCATACATGTTAATATCACTCAAAGTCCAGAATTTACCACAGGGTTCACTCTTGTGTTGTACATTCTATGGGTTTTGACAAACGTGTAATGACATCATTACAGTGTCATACAGAAAAGTTTCACTGCCCTAAAAATCCTCTGTTCTCCATCTGTTTTTCTCTCCCTCCCTCCTAATCGCTGAAAATCACAGTGGTTTTTTTTTGCTGTTGTTGTTTTTTGTATTTACTGTCTCCACGGTTTTGCCTTTTCCAGAATATCATGTAGCTGGAATCATACAGTAAATAGCTATTTCAGATGGCTTTTTTTCATTTAGAAATATGCATTCAAGTTCCTCTGTGTCTGTTCGTGGCTTAATAGCTCATGTATTTTAGTGTTGAGTAATATTCCATTGTCTGAATGTACCACAGTTCATTTGTCTATACACCTACCGAAGGACATCTTGGTCGCTTCCAAGTTTTGGCAATTTTGAATAAAGCTGCTATAGACATCTATGTACAGGTTTTTGTGTGGACATGTTTTCAGTTTGTTTGGGTAAATACCAAGCACCACAATTCCTGGATCATATGGTAAAAATATGTTTAGTTTTGCAAGAAATGGCCAAACTCTCTTCCAAAGAGGCTACACTGTTTTGCATTCCCACCATCAATGAATTCCTGTTGCTCCACGTCCTCACCACCACTTGGTATTGTCAGTGTTCTGGGTTTTTACCATTTTAATAAGCATGGAGTGGTATCTCCTTGTCGTTTTAATTTCCATTTCCTTAGTGACATATGATGTTATTGCTGGATTTATGTTTTCAGTCAGTCTGCAAATACTCTCTTTAAAAAATTTTTTAATTTTGGTAAAATACATGTAACATAGAATTTACCATCATAACCATTTTTAATTGTACAGTTCAGTAAAGTATATTCACATTCTTGTACAAGCAACCTCGTCCTACGAAACTGAAACTATATCCATGAAACAAGAATTCTTCATTTTCCCCTCCCAACAGCTCCCAGAAACCACCAATCCCACTCTCTGTGTCTATAAATTCGACTACTCTAGATACCTCATATGAGTGGAATCATACAGTATTTTTTTTTTAATGTCTCAGTTGTTTCACTTAGCATAATATGCTTGAGGTTCATCCATGTTGTAGCCTGTGTCAGAATTTCTTTTTAAGGCTGAATTACATTCCACTGTATGTATATATGGCATTTTGTTTACCCATTTGTCCATTGATGGACACTTGGGTAGCTTCCATCCCACTTGGGTTACTGTGAGTAGTGCTGCTATGGGCATGGGGGTGCAATTATACCTTTGAGACCCTGCTTTCAATTCTTTAGGGTATATATATGAAATAAAATTCATATTTTACAGCAAGACAAGAAAAATTTAAACATGAAAAAATTTTCTCTGCCCTTTGTCCTCCTCTCTCCCATCTACTGTGCATTATGTATCTGCATTATGCATTGACCAAACCTCCCCGTCAGCAGAAATACCTGCTCAGCCATAAAGAGCAACATTCTCCTAGTCCTAACAAGACAACTCTTTAAAGGATAACACTCCTTCCTAATCTTGTAAGGGACCACTATGATCCGTGATGTATTACTTGCTAGATTGTATACACTGTCAATAATATGTCATTTAATGTACAGCCCTCTGTCTCAAAAACTTATTTAACTGTGCATTGGCCCCTAACCAACAGGAAAGTTCTCAGAGCTTTCTGAGAGGCTGTTCCCAGGTTATAATCCTCAATTTGGCTTAAATAAAAATGTTCATTTCTTTTGTAGATCAACTGATTAATTTTTCATTGACAATATCCAGAAGTGGGACTTCTGGATCATATGATAATTCTATTTTTAATTTTTTAAGGAACCTCCATACTGTTTTCCATAGTTGCTGCACCATTTTGCATTCCCGATAACAGTGTGCACAAGTGTTTTAATTTCTCCACATCTTCACTGTAATATTACAATGTATAAGAAATATATAGGGGCTTCCTAGGTGGCGCAGTGGTTAAGAATCCACCTGCCAATGCAGAGGTCACTGGTTCGATCCCAGCTCCAGGAAGATCCCACATGCCGCGGAGCAACTAAGCCCGTGTGCCAAAAAAAAAAAAAAAAAAGAAATATATATTTGGTACTTAACCACCTTTTTTGGCACAGAACTAAAACTTTTAGAATTTCTTAACTGATGAGAGCAGCATAGGGGTCTTTCGCTAAGCTAATGAGGTGACTTTCGGACTTGGGTGGGGCTGGCTGCCAGTGGAGTCAACCCTGCGATTAGAGGGTTGGAACTTTCAGTCCCACTGCCCCCAACCCCACTTCCATTGGGGAAGGGAGAAGGCCTGGAGATTGAATAGATTGCCAATGGCCAATGATTCAATCAATCATGCTTGTTAAAGGAAGCTTCTATTAAAACCCAAATGGATGGAGTGTGGAGAGCCTCCAGGTTGGTGAACATGTGGAGACCTGGGAAGAGTGGCACACTGAAAGAGAGCCCTTTCCCCATACCTTGCCCTATGCATTTCTCTTTCTTCTGGCTGTTCCTGAGTTATAGCCTTTTATAACTAGTGATCAAGTAAGTAAACTGTTTCTCTGAGTTCTGTGAGCTATTCTAGCAAACTAATGGAACCCAAGGAGGGGGCATGTTGGAACCTCTCCTCTGTAGCCAATGGGTCAGAAACAGAGGTGCAATCTGGACTTGCAATTGGTGTCTGGCGGGTGGGGGGCATCAACCTTGTGAGACTGAACCCTTAACCTGTGGGAGTGATGCAATCTCTGGGTAGATACTGTCAGAATTGAGTAATTGCTTGGTGGTCGTGGAGGAACCAACTCTTCTCTTCCCCTGTTGGAACTGGATGCAGATCATTTTACTCACCAACACTTGTTATTTTCTGTTTTTTTTTTTTGTTGTTGTTGTTGTTTAATCTTAATGGGTGTGGAATCTTTCCCTTTAATAGTGAGTTTAACCCATTCACATTTAATATAGTGATTCCTTATATCTTATTTTATGTTTTTTGTTTACATTGCATTCTGTAACTTTTCTATGGGGGGTACATTAAATTTTCTTTTTTATCTCCCTCCCCCCACCCATAGTTTGAGAAGTTATGCATACTACTCCTGTTCTTCTATTGACAGCCCTTAGCTTTTAAATCATCATTAAAAGCTCATATTTACTGAATGCTTAATATATTCCCATCCCTCTACAGATCTTTTTATGTTGATTATTTCGTTTAATTCTTACAACACCTCTATGAGTTTGGTTCTAATTTTAAATAAATTCTTTATTTTAGAGTAATTTTGGATTTATAGAAAAATGGCAAAGACAATACAGAGAATTCCTGTGTACTGTATATTGTTTCCCTTGTTATTAATATTTTCCATTTATATATTTATCAAAATTAATGTTCTAATATTGATACATTTTACTAACTGGAATTCATACTTTATTCATATTGTAAGCAGATAGGGCAGGGGGTCCCTGGAGAAAGAGAACCAGGCATGGCTTTCTGAACAAAAGAGAAGCCATTTCTGGTCTAAGCCACTTTGTGACCTAAGCCTGGAAACAATGCCTGCCCTTGAACAGGTCCCAGTAATGAATGATCTCAAGGGAAATGAGGGAATGCAGGAACTAAGGAAAAGCAGTCTAGAAACAATAGCTCAGTGATTAAAATAGAGGCCTACTTCCTCCTCAAGGGATATATGTAACAGTCTGATACACACCTTTGAGTCCTGCAGAAACTAAAGCATGCATCCAGGTGGAGGTTGGAAGGATGATGTTGGCCTTTTCTGACTTCAAACTACTAAAGCTTGGACTCTGTGGACCTTTGCCCCAATTCTATGCTGAATTCTCCTCTGCTCAAGCCCCTCATGAATATGCATACACCACCCAAACCCCTTCATGGATATGCATGTACGCTTAGCTTAAAACTTCTCCCACTTTGCTGTTTAGGGAGATACTGCTTTGGGGGAAGATCCAAGTAAGATTTGCTCATTACTTGCTGCAAATTGTAATAAATTCTTCCTTCTCCTGCTCTTTGCCCTGGTTGTGTCTTTTGGGTCAATACCCACCAAGAGGCAAACCCTGGTTTCAGGTAACAATATTTCTTTAATTTTTGTCAAACATCCTTTATCTGCTCCAGGATATATCACGTGTAGTTGTGATGTCTTTTTAGTCTCCTCTTGGCTGTGACAGTGTCTCAGCCTTTGCTTGTTTTTGATGACCTAGACCATTTTGAGGAGATGGCCCTTAAGTTTAATAAAACCTTTTAAATGTGATTTTCTATACGCACTTGGAATGAATCAGTATAACTTTTTCCTCTGGAGCAAGGTAAGCTCTTAAGCGTATCATGTTTGTAGCAATACTATGAAATTTTAGTTCTAGTTTATCATTAACCTTCTTTTTTACATTTTTCTGTTTTATTTCTTAAAAATGCTTTCTTAAATGTCTTAACATTAAGATTTAAGTATAAGTTTTACTAGCATTTTTTTCACCACTTTTACATGTTCTGAATTTCCTTCTCCTTCTTGGATTTCTTGTTTTATCCTGAAGGAAAATTTTTCAGGGAAAATGAATGGGTGATAAACTTTCTGAGTCCTTTATGTTCATTTTTTTTTTTCAATCTACAAAATTAAGATAATAATACCTACCCCATAAATTGCTGAAGATTAGGTGAGGCAAGAGCTAAGCTTTTAGCAACATATCTGACACCTTAGAAGCAATCAGTTAATGTTAGCTTTTGTTACTATTGCAGTGAGCATGGATTATTTTGTAATTATAAAGAAAAATATACACAGACATATGCAAATAAGGAAGTTAGTGGCAAGGAAGATTATAATAAAGAAAGAGATATGATAGAGCAATAGAATAGGTGACACAACCCCTATGATAAACATGGTTAAGTATGGAAAAAGCCTGATCATTTTTGCCAACCACTTTAACCTGGGTTATGTTGTCAACTATGGTCCAGAAAGCCACGTGGGTGTTCAAAGCCACACAGCCCATCTGTCTCCTCAGAGGTCACTGAAGTTTATCAGCTGTTGTGTACCCTTAGCATGTCAGGAGGGTTCTGGAGAAATGTCTTTCTAGTTACAAGGACTGACAGTTTAGTTCAAAGATTAATAAACACAAAATAACACTTGAGAAGCATATGTCATGTCAAGTGCAGAATGTGTCTTCCAGAGGGAGGAAAAAAGCATCAGAGTATTCTTCATACGGACCAAAATTTCTTCAATTGATTCTTTGTTATTCATGAGCAAGGAGAGAGAACAAATTGTTATGCCTGACACCAGATTTCAGGACTGGAATTTTGTAGTGTGATTCATGTAGCTATATTTAATATTTGCAGAGTCACAGAGTAACTCCTGTTGGAGCCCAGGGACGCCTTCACCCCAGGGATCCCTTCTCTTCCAGGGCTTTGCTTAGAGACCCTTATAGGATGGTCTTGGTACAGCACAGAAATTCATTGCCCCCTTGAATGGCTGTCCAGTGATTCCATCAAGATCAATGCTGGCAAAACACATCTGGGTCTTTCGTGTTAACTTAAGAATGTGTTGTCCTTATAAAGATAAAGTGTTTACCTCTCTTGATCTTGTTAAAGTTCTGTGAGCAGTCTGGAATTTTTAATACCAGGGCCTCTGCTCAGCGGGTGAAATCCTGGAATGGGATGTATACACAAAAAAAGAGAAAAGAAGTCAGATTTTTAAAAATGTGTGGGTTTGCGATCATTAGGGTAGGATATTGTGCTTAAATCTTCTTATGATGTACTTGTAAATGTTGATGGAATCATATTTAAATAACAAAAGACATGGCTTCATCAATTGGTACTTTAAAAGCTTTCACAGGAAAGAGATAAAGGGTAATGTTGCTAATAAAGGAAACGCTGATAAAGTATTAAAAAGAACAGAACACTTTTGATGGCTTCACCCTCCGAATGGAAGCCTGGGAAATAAGCAAACACAAAATAAAACAGCTGGGTGGACTCAAAGGAAATAAGAAAGGTTTTCCCCCTGTACAGTCCTCCAAATAGAAACTAAGAGGAAAAAGATAATTGCTCCAAATCATTTTAGGGGAACATTTAAGAATTCGAATATTGTAGATAGACATTTAGGCTGAGTTTTCCATGCAAAGCTAGAACAAGAAATAAATCCTTAGGTATCAACTAAGAGACTAACACAGCAATAAGAATATTTTCAAAGGTTTAAAGTAAATCATTAAAAAAATGTGCAAAAACAGCATAACGAAGACATTTTGTAGGATGTCATATATGACAACACACATACTTACACCGCTTTTTCCGAGATGGAATGAAATATAAAGTGCTTTGAAACTGCAAAACATTATTCAAATGTGTAGCAATATTAGGGTTATATGGGAAACTAAAAGCTTCAGAACTCTTGTCCCATCTCCCATTTCCCATTCCTTAACGTTTACCTTAAAATGCAAGAGTTTATTTCTACCCTGGAAACTTGAGGGGCTGCCTAATGTAAAATGGAACACACAAAGTCTGGCTTTTCCTTATTCGCTTACTGTTTAGCTGTGAAAAGATTTGTTTTCCTGGTTGTCATTTAAAAACTGTTTTGGAGAAGTTTGAAACAGATATAAAGTTAGAATCACATCACGAAGTCCATGTATGTACTCATCCCACAGCCTCAATGATTATTAGCTTTTGCCCAAACTGACTCCACATGTAAGCCCCACCACTCCCCCCAACTCAGACTATTTTGAAGTAAACGCCAGACATCATTATCATTTCAGTCAGGATTCCTAAAAGATAAAAACTTTTCAAAGAGAACATGAACCTTAATATCATCATGGCGTCTTAAAATAGCAGCAATTCTTCAATTGCAACCCAAACCAGTCAGTGTTTCATTTCCTTGATTGTCCTATAATTTTTTTTTTAACAAGTTGTGTGGATCAGGATCCAAAAAAGGCCCATTCATTGTGGCTGATTGATGTGTCTCTTAAGACTTAAAATCTGTGGGTGCTACACAACATTATAAATCAACTCTACTCTAATAAAAAATTTTTTAAAATCTATGGGTGCTGCAATGATCTCCCCCCCCCACCCCTGCCACCACTTCCTGCAGGTCTGACCTAGGACTCAGCATTTTACCCTCTGCCTGATAAAGGGCTCTACCTCTGAGTTCCTTCCTCTTTGCTTCTCTCCAGGCTCCAAATGTTCTGAGGATCTAGCAAAGATGTTAGGATCTAGGAGTGAATGAGAAAACTGAAAAAGCCCCTCCAACATTTACTTATACTTACTCCTTGTGACAGCCTGCGTTAATCATTAATATAAGAAATGTGGAAGACACTCTAGTAGAAATTTCTGTGCAAATGGAAAGTGATACTGTTGGTAATGTTATCATTACAGAATGTGTTAGAGGGGAGAGCTTTACACAGGATGTCCAAGCAAAACTGAACCAAGAGCAGTGTATGTTATCACCTTCAGGGCATCCGTTAACTTAAACCAGATAATTATTCACAGGCTCAGAAACCTCTGGGACAAGAAGCCATGGCTGTAAGCCAAGAGAGAAAAAAATTGGATATTTCCTTAATACCCATTTAAGAGAGGGAAAGCAATTAGGGAGTAGATCATTTACGTAAAGGAAGATGGGGAAACACCATCAAGTTGGTACGCAGCCAATTATTCAATCGGATGATTGTACAAACCTTGCAACAAATACTGTCTCTTGCTTCCCCCAAAGTTTCAGGAATTGGCTCACTGAGTTTTTAGCAGTGAAGAATTGGAGAGGTGAGTCAGTCTGTGCCTCCCGCCTCTGTCCTTCTCACAGATGAGAAAATGGCAGCCTAGAGGGGCTATGAGATTTGCCCCAAGTTGACCCACTTAACTGCAGAGTGGGAGGAGAGACAGGCTACCTGATGCCTAGTCCAAGGCTCTCTCCACCTCTTCTGCCTTCCTTCCATCAGGTTTTGAGAGAGAACTTACAAAGTGTTTGCAGCAACTTGAAGGAAAATAACACCAGCTCTAAAGGTGACCTGAGATCACCAACAGTCTTGAACCTGGAGGCTCCCCTATAAGGGAGGAAAGACTTTCCCTCCACCCTCCTAGGTTCAATAGCTGGGTCTTTGAAATAGACAGCAGGCAGATTGAGAGCAGAAAAGGTACACACATTTATTTTTAATATTATGTGTGTGGGACATCACAAGAAAAAAAACTGAATATTCAATAAATTGGTGTGATTTGAGAGCTTAAATACCATCAGTGGGAGAAGGGGAGGGAGGATGTAGCCAACTTAGGGGAGAGCAAATGACCTTCAGGAAAAATGAAGGGGCCCTTAGAGGAACAGATGGGAGATACGATAGTTTGTGAGGACGTGTGTCTGGGTGCGGTGTCGACGTCTGGTCTCCTCTCCTGGGATAAGTGTCAGTCTTCCCTGCTGATGACACTCCTGGGGAGGGGACTTATGACATTTGAGTTTCTTTTGGAGGATCTGACTTTAGGTGGATAAGGGCAGTTCAGAGCAAGCTTCTCCCTGCATGTGGTGTTTTTCCAGTGGCTTCAGCTCAAAAAATCAATATCCCAAAGCAACATATTTTGGGGTGGCATGTCCTGAACTTCTTCACCATTTATTAAACGTTTGTTGAATACTTCTATGTCACAAGAACACTTGGGGATTTCTTTTGCTTTTTTTAAAAATAAATTTATTTAGTCATTTGTTGGCTGCATTGGGTCGTCATTCCTGCATGCAGGCTTTCTCTAGTTGCGGTGAGCGGGGGCTACTCTTCGTTGTGGTGTGCAGGCTTTTCTTTGTGCTGGCTTCTCTTGTCACAGAGCATGGGCTCTAGGCACGTGGGCTTCAGTAGTTGTGGCACATGGGCCCAATAATTGTGGCTTACAGACTCTAGAGCGCAGGCTCAGTAGTTGTGGCACATGGGCTTAGTTGCTCCGTGGCATGTGGCATCTTCCCAGACCAGGGATTGAACCTGTGTCCCCTGCATTGGCAGGCAGATTTTTAACCACTATGCCACCAGGGAAGCCCCTCTTTTGCTTTTAACATTGGGCTTGTTTCTCTAAGTTCAAGCCTCACAGCTTTCATCAGGTAGATTACTCTGGAAGGTGGGGGTTTCTGGTATCCACTTTAGCACTGGTATTTGCATCATAGCCCCTTATTTGCTCTTCTCTGCACCATCCCCTACCTCTTTGTTTGCCCATCACAACCAAGGATCAGCTTGTTTTGTTTGTTTTGTTTTTGGCCACACTGTGCAACATGTGGAGTCTTAGTTTCCCAACCAGGGATGGAACCTGTGGCCCCTGCAGTGGAAGCACAGAGTCTTAACCACTGGACTGCCAGGGAATTCCCGGGGATCAACTTGTTTTGTACAGAAGGTGGCCGTGTCTGGCTAGCAGGAAGGTAAGAAGAGACATCTGCTGGATATGCAGACGGCTATCTGCCCTTGAACTCTTTCTTTTCTGCTCACTTCACTATCGTTGTTTGAAAGGTAACTTTCATTATTAATTTAGTCCACCCCCTTCTTTTTATGGATAAGGACACTGGAGCCTAGAGAGGCAGGGGTCTGGCTCAAGGTCACCTGAAGTGTCAACGGCAGATCCAGGCTCAGAAGCCAGGTCTCCCCACTGCTCTGTCTTTGGATCTTGCTTTATCACACAGGAGAATCAAATCTATTCAGCCACAAAGGGATTTGTGCAGAAACAACTACCATTCATGGTTGAGATAACTGCCACAAGAATTTTCAGTAACAGAATTTCTTGGGTAGATGAGGGAAAAAATCCCCACTGGGAACAAATTTAAAATGAAAAGCTGTGAAAATGTATGCCTTTCTGAGAAAAGGTGTTTAACCTGCTTCCTGGAGTGACTTGTGCTGGGAACACTTAGTAAGCACATGCTGACCCAATTAACACAGGGAAGGCATCAAACTCCAGCCGAAGAAGACCTAAGAGAGAAAGAGTTATCTTTTTCATAAATGTACACAAATACCATCTTCATTTTTTCTGTTTTACTTTGTTTATTAAAATAACATATGCCCATAAGGACAGTCAATAGGAACCTTAATCTAATCATGAGGAAATATCTAGATGTGAGCCGTTCCATAAGACAACTGGAGTCCTATCTTCAAAAAAGTGTCATAGGACTTCCTAGGTGGTGCAGTGGTTAAGAATCTGCCTGCCATGCAGGGGACATGGGTTCGATCCCTGCCCAAGGAAGATACCACATGCCACAGTGCAACGAAGCCCGTGTGCCACAACTGCTGAGCCTGAGCTCTAGAGCCCGTGAGCCACAACTATTGAGCCCATGTGCCACAACTACTGAAGCCCATGCACCTAGAGCCCATGCTCCACAACAAGAGAGGCCACCACAATGAGGAGCCCGTGCACCACAACGAAGAGTAGCCCCTGCTCGCTGTAACTAGAGAAAGCCTGTATGCAGCAACGAAGACCCAACATAGCCAGTAAAATAAATAAATAAAGTAATTAATTAATTTTTTAAAAAAGTGTCATAAAGAACAGAAAAATTCTACTTGGGCAGGGATTATTCTATCATTTAAAAGTCCAGAGAGATAAAACATCCAAATGCAAACTCCGAAATCTGATTAAATCCTGGATGGAAAAAAAAGATAAACAAACAATTCCATTGGGGGACTATTGACTGTGGACTGTCTATCAATCCACATAGGGGGTCACAGGGGATCATTGTCAATTTCCTTAGATATGGTGATGACATTCTGTGTGTAGAGGAGAATGTCCTTGTTCTCAAGAGACACCAGCTGGAGTATTTATGAATGAAGCTTTGTGACGTTTTCAACTCACTTCAAGTGGTGCAGAAAAGAATGAGGGAGAAGTAAAGCGAATGTGGTTTCCGGGTTAAGAGTATATGGAAACTACTTATTGTACTATTCTGTAACTTTTATAAAGATTTGAAAATTATCAAGATAAAAGTCAGAGACAAAAGTCTAGTGGGAAAAATCTCACTACAAAAGATGTGGTCTCCTATTTCCGCCCACTTCCTGTTTCCCAGGATATCTGCTTTCTGTGTATTTAGTTGCTTATTCTGGTATGTACCCCCAAATGTAAAAATAAATGCAGATACTGCTATTTCTTGGGTCTACAGTTTTAGATCTATCTAATAACTCTCTTGCATAGTAAGCGACACTTTTAACTCTTTTGCGGTCAGATCCATATTCGACCTCTTCCCTCTTATAACTAAATGACGTAAGGCCATATACTGCTTAACAAATGAGTGTACAGTGATGACAGCTCCTGATTGGTAAAAGTGACCATTTAAAATTTGACTTAATTGCTTTATTTCTTCAGTTGCTTTGCTTTTTATGAGTTATTGTTAGGTGTTTTCTCACCTAAAAATAACAGCTCTGTAAGATCCCACTCATGCCATTTCCCCACAAATCATCTCTACCTTTTCTTTCTGAGGACACCTGATGTGGAACTCTCCGAGCACCTGTTTGGGTCTGGACTGCATGCTCCTCAGGTCTGCTACACTAGTGCTAACTGGGACTTTCTTCCCCACCACCCTGTGAATTGCCACAGCATCTCTCCTGTGTTGCATCCCAGATTCCTGGATCCCATGTTTTCTTTGCTTCCTTATCTTACAGCTATCTGTGTTTTGTTGAGAAGTTGAATTCCATTCCAATTCCTGACCTTTTGTGACCTTTTTCTCTCTAAAAATTCTTGGGATATTTCCTTCCATCTGATGTCCTGACATTGCACCATGGTGTTCTTTGATGTCAGTCTTTTTCTACTCATCACACTGGACCCTCAGTGGAATTTTTGATTTGGAAACTTGTGTTCTTCACTTCTGGGGAAATTTATTGAACTATTTATTTACTAATTTCCTTCCTTTCATTTTCTCTGGTCTATCTTTCTGGGACTCCTGTCAGTCAGATTGGAGCTTCCATGCTGAGCTTCTAATTTTATTACTTTTTTTCTCCTGTGGAACATATTCTTTTTGTTCTACTTTCAGAGAGCTATCTTTCAGCTCTTTTACTATTTTTTCTGTTTTGCTATCATATGTATTTACATCTACCATATTTTGAGTTTTCAAGGATTCATTCTTTTTCTACAATTAGTTCCATTTTAAGCATCCTATTCTTGATTCATGGCTACAATTAATAATTCTCTTATTTTTCTGATGAAAATATATACCACATATTCTTTATCAATTGATGGACACTTAGGTTGATTCCATATCTTGGCTATTATAAATAATGCTTCTGTGAACATTGGGGTACATGTATCTTCTCAAATTAATGTTTTCATTTTCTTTGGATATATACCCAGGAGTAGGATTGCTGGGTCATATGGTAGTTCTATTTTTAGTTTTTTTGAGAAACCTTCATACTGTTTTCCATAGTGGCTGCTTCAGTTTACATTCCCACCAACAGTGTACTAGGCTTGCTTTTCTATACATCCTCACCAACATTTGGTATTTGCAGATGTTTTCACGACAGCCATTTTGACAGGTATGGGGTGATAGCTCATTGTGGTTTTGATTTACATTTCTCTGATGATTAGCAATGTTGATCATCTTTTCATGTGTTTTTTAGCCATCTGTATATCTGCTTTGGGAAAATGCCTATTCAGGTCTTCTAGCCATTTCTTAATTGATTTGTTTGTTTGTTTTTTAATATTGAGTTGTATGAGCCATTTATATATTTTTGGATAATAACTCCTTATCAGTCATATCATTTGCAAGTATTTTCTCCCTTTCAGTAAGTTATGTTTTTGTTTTGTTGATGGTTTCCTTTGCTGTGCAAGAGCTTTTACGTTTAATTAGGGCTCATTTATTTATTTTTGCTTTTGTTTCTTTTGCCTTAGGAGACAGAACCAAAAAATATTGCTATGATTTGTGCCAAAGAGTGTTCTATGTTCTCTTCCAGGAATTTTGTGATTTTAGGGCTTATATTTAGGTCTTTAATTCATTTTGAGTTTACTTTTCTATCTGATATGAGAAAATGTTCTCATTTCATTCATTCTTTTACATGTAGCTGTCCAGTTTTCCCAACACCACTTATTGACGAGATTGTCTTTTCTCCATTGTATATTCCTGCCTCCTTTGTCATACTTTAATTGGCCATAAGTGGGTTTATTTCTGCACTATCTACCCTGTTGCATTGATCTATGGGTTTGTTTTTGTGCCAGTATCATACCGTTTTGATTACTGTTACTTTGCAGTATAGTCAGAAGTCTCAGAGGGTGATACTCGCTGCTTTGTTCTTTTTTCTCAAGATTGCTTTGGCAGGGTGGGAGGAATAAATGAGGAGTTTGAGATTAACACACACACACACACACTACTATATACAAAATACAACAAGGACCTACTGTATACCCCAGGGAACTATACTCAATATTTTGTAATAACCTATAAGGGAAAAGAATCTGAAAAAATATATATATATATTTTTCTACATTTTTAGGATATAGATATTCAACTATATGTATATATAATTGAATCACTTTGCTATACACCTGAAACTAAAACATTGTAAATCAACTATACTTCAATAATAAATAAATTAATTAATTAAAAAATTAAAAACATTTTAAAATTGCTCTGGCAGTTTGGGGTCTTTTGTGGCTCCATTGTTCTAGGTCTGTAAAAAATGTCATGAGTATTTTGACAGGGATTGCATTAAATCTATAGATTGCTTTGCATATTATGGACATTTAAACAATACTGATTCTTCCAATCCATGAACCTGGAATATCTTTCTAGTTCTTTGTATCATCTTCAGTTTCTTTCATCATTGTTTTATAGTTTTCAGAGTGTAGGTACTTCTCCTTGTTACGTTTGTTCCTAGGTATTTTATTCTTTTTGGTGCAATTTTAAATGGGATTTTTTCTTGCTTTCTCTTTATAATAGTTCATTACTAGTGGAAAAAGAAGATGTGGCACATATATACAGTGGAATATTATTCAGCCACAAAAAAGGAATGAAATTGAGTTATTTGTAATGAGGTGGATGGACCTAGAGTCTGTCATACAAAGTGAAGTAAGTCAGAAAGAGAAAAACAAATACCATATACTAACAAATATTTATGGAATCTAGAAAAATGGTACTGATGAACCTAGTGGCAGGGTAGGAATAGAGATGCAGATGTAAAGAATGGACTTGAGGACACTGGGGTGAGGGGAAGCTGGGATGTAGTGAGAGAGTAGCATCGACATATACACACTACCAATTGTAAAATAGATTGCTAGTGGGAAGTTAATACAGAGCACAGGGAGACCAGCTTGATGCTTTGTGAAGACTTAGTGGGATGGGATGGGGAGGTTGGGAGGGAGGCTCTAGAGGGAGGGGATGTGGGGATGTATGTATACATGTAGCTCTTTCACTTTGTTGTACAGCAGAAACTGACACAATAGTGTAAAGCAATTACACGCCAATAAAGAAAGAAAGAAAGAAAGAGAGAGAGAGAGAGAGAGAGAGAGAGAGAGAAAGAAAGAAAGAAAGAAAGAAAGAAAGAAAGAAAGAAAGAAAAAGAAAGAAAGAAAGAAAGAAAGAAAGAAAGAAAGAAAGAAAGAAAAGAAAGAAGAAAAGCAACAGATTTATGTTTGTTGATAAAGTATCCTGCAACTTTATGGAATTCATTCATTAGTTCTAATAGTTTTTTGGTGGAGGCTTTGGGGTTTTCTATATACAGTATCATGTTATCTGTAAATTGTGACAATTTTACTTCTTCCCTCCCAAGTTGGATGCTTTTATTTCTTTTTCTTTTCTGATTGCTGTGACTAGGACTTCTAATAATATGTTGAATAAAAGTGGCAAGAATGGGCATCCTTGTCTTGTTCCTTATTTTGAAGGAAAGGCATTCAACTTTTCACCATCGAGTATCATGTTAGCTATGGATTTGTCACAAATGGACTTTATTATATTGAAATATATTCTTTCTGTACTAACTTTGATGAGAGTTTTTATTATAAATGTATGTTGAATTTTGTCAAGTGCCTTTTCTGTATCTATTAAGTTGATCATGTGATTTTTATCCTTCCTTTTGTTAATGTGGTGTATCACATTGATTGATTTGTGTATGTTGAACCATCCCTGTGATGCTAGAATAAATTCAGCTTAATCATGGTGTATGACCTTTTTTATAAATCATTGAATTAGGTTTGCTAGTATTTTGTTGAGGATTTTTGCACCTATATTCATCAGAGATATTGGCTTGTAATTTCCCTTTTTTGTAGAATCTTCTTCTGGTTTGGTATCAGGGCGATGGTGGCCTCATAGAATGAACTTGGGAGTGTCCTCTCTTCTTCAGTTTATTGAAATAGTTTGAGAAGTTTAGGTATTAGCTCTTCTTTATATGTTTGGTAGAATTCCCCCATGAAGCTGTCCAGTATTGGACTTTTGTTTGCTGGAAGTTTTTTATTTTTATTTTTCTAAATTATGAGTTCAATTTCACTGCAACTGATTGGTCTGTTCAGATTGTGTATTTTTTCCTCATTCAGCCTTGGAAGGTTACATGTTTCTAGAAATTCATCCAATTCTTTTAGGTTGTCCAATTTGTTGGTATATAACTGTTCATAGTATTCTTATGATTTTTTTGTATCTTTGCAATATCACTTATTTCTCCTCTTTTATTTTATTTATTTGGGTCCTCTCTCCTTTTTTCTTGATGAGTCTAGCTAAGGATTTATCAATTTTGTTTATCTTTTCACAAAACTAGCTCTGAGTTCATTGATCTTTTTTGGGAGGGGGGTTTTCTATTTTATTTATATCCTCTCTGGTCTTTATTATTTCCTTCTTTCTGCAGATGTTGGGCTTCATTTTCCTTTTTCTAATTCCTTTAGAGGGTAGGTTAGGTTGCTTATTTGAGATATTTATTATTTCTTGAGGTAGGCCTCTATTGCTGTACACTTTTGTCTTAGAATTGCTTTTGCTGAGTCCCATAGATTTTGGAAAATTGTGTTTCCATTTTCATTTGTGTTGAGATATTTTTCTGATTTCCTCTTTGATTTCTTTCTTGACCCATTGGGTTTTTAGTAACATGTTATTTAGTCTCCATATGTTTGTGTCTTTCCCATTTTTTAATAATTGATTTCTAGTTTCATACCACTGTGGTCAGAAAAATGCTTGATATATTTTTCATCCTCTCTAAATTTGTTGAACTTGTTTTGTAGCCTTGCATGTGATCTTTCCTGGAGAATGTTCCATATGCACTTGAAAAGAATGTGCATTCTGCTGTTTTGGGATGAAATGACCTGTAGTTATCTATTAAGTTCCTCTAGCCTAACGTGTCATTTAAGATACTATTTCCTTCTTCATTTTCTGTCTGAATTATCTGTCCATTGATGTAAGTGGGTGTTAAAGTCCTCTAATATTATTGTATTATTGTCAATTTCTCCTTTTATGTCTGTTAATATTTGCTTTATATATTTAGGTGCTCCTGTATTATGTCCATATGTTAATGAGTGTTATATCCTCTTGTATTGATCCTTTTAGCATTATCTATGCTCGCCTTTGTCTTATATTACAGACTTTGTTTTAAAATCTATTTTGTCTGATATGAGTATTGCTACCCTGGCTTTCTTATCACTTCTATTTGCATGAAATATCTTTTTCCATCCCCTCACTTTCACTCTCTGTGTGTGTCTTTAGCTCTGAAATGAGTCTCTTATTAGCAGTATATATATACATGGATCTTATTTTTTTTATTCCATCAGCCATTCTATATCTTTTGGTTGGAGCATTTAGTCCATTGACATTTAAAGTGATTATTGACAGTTATGTACTTATTGCCATATTGTTACTTATTTTCTGGCTGTTTATTGTAGCTCTTATCTGTTCTTTCCTTCTTCTTTTAGTTTATTCCCTCATAGCTTGATGATTTTCTTTACTGGTATGCTTGTGTTCCTTTCTCCCTAGTTTTTATGTATCTATTGTAGGTTTTTGTTTTGTGGTTACCATGCAGTTCATATATGTTGACCTAAAACTATATCTGCTTGTTTTAAATAGGTAGTCACTTGAGATCAAACACATTCTAAAAGATTTACATTTTTTTACCCCTCCTCCACATTTTGTGTTTTTGATGTTATATTTTACATCTTCATGTTTATGCCTTTATTAGTTATTGTAGTTATAGTTGATTTTACAGTTTGTCTTTTAATCTTAGTCCTAGCTTATTTAAGTGGTTGATCATCAGCCTTTACTATATATTTACCACTTTGATTTTTTTTAAAACAATACTTAATAAAAGTAGCAGATGGGTACTTCAACAACATGATGAAATTAAATCTCAACCTATATACATCATGAAGCTAAATGGAGAATGCTCAAAGTATTACCATCCAGTTTGAGCATGATAAAGATGTCCTGTATCATAGCTATTACTTGACAGCTTTCTGAGGTCCTGATTTATGCAAATTTTATTTGCAGATGATATGATTTCTTACAGAGGAAGCCTAAGAGTAATGCAAAATGTATCATGAAGAATAAAAGAATTCTGTGAAATGGCTAGGTAAAAATTTAATATAAGGAAATCAGTAGCCTTCATATATACAAAAGCTAAGTTAGCTCGAAGTGATTGCTTTTTCAAAATCTGTAAGAACTGTCAATTATTTTTCTTTTTTAATATTGTGAATTATTTTAATAGATTTTAAAATGTTGACACACCCTTTAATTCCTTGGTCATTATAGCATTCATGCAAGGTTTTATTCAGAATTCTTGTGTTGTCAGTCTTAAGTGGTATTACTTTGTAGTTTTCTTGTTTATGCTATCATAGTTGGGATTTTATTTTATGTTAAGCTAATACCACACACATGCACAAAAAGATTTGATTTCCTTCACTTTATAATCTAACAATCTGGATAGCATTGGAGTTATCCATCCCTTTAGGGTTTAGTTGATTGAATTTCATGGTTAAACCACTTGGCATTTTTCATGAAAAGATTTGTCCCTTTTGGTTTCCTGTCTCTTATTAATGAACAAATAAGCCTTCTGAGTCACTGTGTTTTAAGTATGTCTCTGGTAGACAGTTTGGCTTAGTGATCCAAACTGAGAATATTTTTTCCTTAGATACCACATTTTGACTCCATACTATAAGCATATTATAAGGAATTAGTATATTTTCACTTCATTCATCTTCCCTTTCCCTTCCACCATACAATTCTACCTAAGCATAAGGTTTTTAAAACATTTACCTTTATATACTTAAATATGCTCATACCTCATTTAATGGCTTTAAATGATTTTCTTTTATCTCTGGTTATTAAAAAATAAAGAAATCTGGGGACTTCCCTGGTTCTCCAGTGGCTAAGACTCTGCTCCAATTGCAGGGGACCTGGCTTTGATCCCTGTTCAGGGAACTAGATCCCACATGCCACAACTAAAAGATCCTGCATGCCATAACTAAAGATTCCATATACCGCAACTAAAGGTCCCACATGCCACAACTGAGACCCAGCACAGCCAAATAGATAAGTAAATAAATCTTTTTTTAAAAATAGGGCTTCCCTCATAGCACCATGGTTAAGAATCTGCTTGCCAATGCAGGGGACATGGGTTGGATCCCTGGTCTGGGAAGATCCCATATGCCATGGAGCAACTAAGTCCATGAACCACAACCACTAAGCCTGTGCTCTAGAGCCCATAAGCTACAACTAATGAGCCCATGCTCTGCAACTACTGAAGCCCCACACACCTAGAGTCCATGCTTTGCAACAGGAGAAGCCACTGCAATGAGAAGCCTGTGCACCACAGTGACGAGTAGCCCCCACTCTCCACAACTACAGAAAGCCCACGCGCAGCAACAAAGACCCAATGCAGCCAATAAAATAAATAAATAAATAAAGTTTAAAAAATATTAAAAAAAATAAAGAAACCTATTTTCCATCTTCTTTCCACATTGCCCACAGTTTCTAAGTTATTTCACTTCTATAGTCTCAGAATTTTTAGTGTTATTATTCAGCATTATACAATCTCCTTGTTTGTTATATAGTTAAGTGGCTTTAATGCTCATTAGTGCTTTGTATGTGGTTCTGCTATCTCTTGGTTGGCTAAAGTTCATTCTGTAGTAATTTCTTTAAACAGCGCTCACTGGAACTATAGATCTAGGCATAAAATTCTTAGGCTATGCATACTCTCCTTGAGAATGCTAGGAATGCTCATTGAATGTTGCTGTGGAAAAGTCTGAGGTTAGATAGATACAATTACATATATGATATAATTATGTATATAAATATATATATAAATAAATGTAAATCAATTGAACAATCAATGAATATATATATTATATATATCCCCCCCACCCGTCCCAAGGACAGCTCTAGTATATGCTGTTGTACCAATATAATGATTAGTAATGCCCACTTTCACTCACAAGTGTCCCAGTTAGGACAACAAATTATATAGTCACTCTGTATAGATAACGTGATATTTTTACAGATGTCTAAATAATTGTTTATCTTTGAATACCAGAAACCTTAGACATTATGTCTTCATGATTATCCTTTCTTATGAGTTTTTTTCTGGAACAAGCTATTTCCTTATAAGCTGCAGATTGAAGTCCTCTTTCGTTTTTGGAAAGTTGTCTTGAATTATATCTTTAAGTATTTTTCTGCACTCCTTCTCCCCTTGTTTTTTTGTTTTCTTTTTTCTCTAATGTTATGAAGGTTATGCAGGTTGGATCTTCTTTGTTTTCCATATGTAAAATATATTCTCTCTAATCCTTTCAAAATACTTATTTGTTTTTTATTTCATTTTTTTCTTGCTCTTCTCTTTCCTATTCTCTATATGCTTTATTATATTTTTCATAGTGTTCATTCTCCTTTGTATCGCTTTCAATCAGATCTTCATTTCTAGGATTACTTTTTCAATTTCTTTTCTATGTTTTCATTTGTTTGGCTCATCTGGGCATTTCCCTGAGCTCTTACATCTCTATTTATGCTTTTGTATTATAGAGGAAATGGCCTGATTAGGCTTTTGTAATTCAGTTTTATCTGTTCAGAACCAATTTCATCTACTCTGTCACAATTTTCATCTGCTCCATGGCAATATTTGTCTATTTAATGTTTCTTATTTTCCATTTTCTTCTTTTCATCATGTACTTACGGCAATACAATTACATATATTCTATTTTAATTCATTTTTAAACTATGAATTTTGCTTAAATAGAGGTTTTTATAGACAAGCAAATTTCAGAAGGTTCAGATGAAAAAGGAGCCAGAGTTATGTTCCTGAATATTAGACAAAGTGCTGTGTGTCTGAGTGCACTCTTTCCTCCTTTACTTCTCCAAACCATCAAAGATCAGCTCTGCATTGCTGTTCACAATGCTGAGTCTCTCCGCTCCACCATCCTCACCAACAAAATGCCTCCCACAAATATGACTTTTCCATGTGATTCTTTATTCAGTACCATATTCCTTGCTTATCAAGAATTTGTGTCCGTTTAAACTATTAAAACCACAAAAGGATGATACTGAAAAAAATAATAGAGGAAATACAATGGAATTATACATTTCTTTGACTTATCCAAAAGAAATAAGTAAAAGGGAAAAAAAACAAAAGAAACAAAGGGACGAGGAACAGATGATATAAGTAGCAAACAAATAATAAGATGGAGTTATAAATTCAGTCATATCAGACAATAAATTAAAATGGATCAAATTATAATTCAAAGGCAAAGATTGTCAGGCTCAATAAGAAAAAATCCAATTATATACTATTTCACAGAGCTACACTTTAAATATAAAGGCAGAGTTAGGTTGAAAGTGTAAAGATGGAAAATTACATACTATGTAAACATTAGCTAAATAAGGTTGGCCTGGCAAATTAATATCACAAAAAAAAGATGGAAAGGCAAGAAGTTCTACTGGTGATAAAGAGGGACATTTCATAATATAAAAGGGAGAATTCAATAGGAAGACATAAGAATCACAAATATATATGTATCTAATAACATATCTTCTAAATATAAAAAGCAAAATTTGACAGAAATTAAAGAGAAATAAACAAATCCACAATCAGAATATAGACAAATCCACAATCACCTCTCTCAATAACTAATAGAACAAGCAAAACAATCAGTAAGAACACAGAGGATTTCAACGACATTAACAATCAAGTTGACCCAATTGATGTTTATAAAACACTATTTTTATAGTGTTTTAAATTACAGAATGCACACTATTTTCAAGTGCACATGAAATAGTCACCAAAATAGACTATTCACTGAGCCATAAAGCAAGTCTTAAAAGATTTCAAAGGATTGAAATCACGCTGAGAATGTTCTCTAACTATAGTGAAATTAAAGTTGAAATCAATAACAATAACTAGTTATCTGTGAATATTAAGCCACATATTCCTAAATAACCCATATGTTAAAGAAAAAACACAACGGATTAGAAATATCTTGACTTGAAATAATAATTAAAACATAATCTATCAACATGTGTGGGGGATAGCCAGAGCAGCACTTAATAGGGGAATTTATTGTCCTAATGTGTAAACTAGAAGACAAGTTGAAAGTTGACTATCTAAACTTCCATCTAAAAAGCTTAGAAAAATAAGACCACCTTTAGCCCAAAGAAAGTAGCAGGAAAGAAATACTTTAAATAAGGCCAAAAATCAGTGAAGTGGAAAAAATAGAGCTTTGATACAATAGACAAGAATCAACATGACCATGAGTTGCTCTTTAGAAAAAAATTAAAAAAATAATATAATGCTTACAAGCCTGATGAGTAAAAAATGAGTGAAAACACAAGTTATCAATACTAGTCATGAAAACTGAGACATCACCACAGATCCTACAGATGTGAAAAGGATAATGGGAGGAAATTAAGAACAACTTTATGTCAATAAATTTGACAGGTTAGGTAAAATGGAGAAATCTTTTGAAAAAACCAATTTATCAGAAACTGATACCAGAAGGAGTATAATATCTGAATATTCTCATATCTTTTAAAGAAATGGAATATGTTATTAAAAACAGTTCCTCTACAAAAACTTCAGTACCAACTGACTCACTTTTCTTTTCTTTTCTTTTTTGGCCACGCCACATGGCATGCAGGATCTTATTTCCCCAACCAGAGATGGAACCTGCACCCCCTGCAGTGGAAGCACAGAGTCTTAACCACTGGACTGCCAGGAAAATCTCACTTCACTGGTAAATTCTTTCAAAAATTTAATGAAAAAATGATACCAATCTTATATAACTCTTTCACAGGAAGGATAAAAGGGGAATATTTCCCACTGATTTGATGAGGCCCGTATAACTTTGAGGACAGAACCTGATGAGAACATTGTAAGAGAGTTACAGACCAGTATCTCTGATAAACACAAACATCTTAAACAAAAAATTAGCTATTTTTAACAAAAACTCACTAGCAAAATAAAGGAGGAAAACCATATGATCATCTCAATAGATTCAGAAAAGTCACTCAGTGAAATTCAATACCTGTTCATAACAAAAACACTTAGTAAAGCAGGAATAGAAGGAAACTTCCTCCATTTGATAAAAGTATCTGAAAAGCCTATGGCTAATACATGAAATTCTGAATTATGAAATACTGAATGCTTTTCCCTCTAGAATCAGACCAGACAAAAGCGTTTGCTATCACCACTTATATTCAACATTATACTGAAGGTTCAAGTATATACAATCATGGGAAAAAAAGAAATAAAAAGCATACAGTTTGGAAATGAAGTAAAAGTACTATTTACAGATAAGATGTTGTATACACAGAAGATCCAAAGGAATTTACAACCTATTAAAACTAACCAGTGAATTAAGCAAAACTCTGGGATACATGGTCAATATACAAAAATCAATTCTTTCTATATGTTTGCCATAAATTAACTGGAAAATGAAATGGTAGAGTTAGAAAACTGCCTTAAGGAGCCCCTTGAACATAACTGAGGATACTTACTTGTCCTTTTTCTTTGCTAAAGCCTGTATTGATCACTGGTATAAGAAACATGAAAGATACTCTGGCAAGAATTTCTGTAGAAGTGTAAAGTGATATTGTTGGTAATGTTATCATTGCAGAATGTGTTAGAGGGGAGAGCTTTACATAGGATGTACAAGCAAAACTGAACCATGAGCAATGTATGTTACCACCCTCAGGGCATCCTTAACTTAAATCAGATAATTATTCACAGGCTCAGAAACCTCTGGGACAAGAAGCCATGGCTGTAAGCCAAGAGAGAAAAAATTGGATATTTCCTTAATACCCATTTAAGAGAGGGAAAGCAATTAGGGAGTAGATCATTTACGTAAAGGAAGATGGGGAAACACCATCAAGTTGGTACGCAGCCAATTATTCAATCGGATGATAGTACAAACCTTGCAACAAATACTGTCTCTTGCTTCCCCCAAAGTTTCAGGAATTGGCTCACTGAGTTTTTAGCAGTGAAGAATTGGAGAGGTGAGTCAGTCTGTGCCTCCCGCCTCCGTCCTTCTCACAGATGAGAAAATGGCAGCCTAGAGGGGCTATGAGATTTGCCCCAAGTTGACCCACTTAATTGCAGAGTGGGAGGAGAGACAGGCTACCTGATGCCTAGTCCAGGGCTCTCTCCACCTCTTCTGCCTTCCTTCCATCAGGTTTTGAGAGGGAACTTACAAAGTGTTTGCAGCAACTTGAAGGAAAATAACACCAGTTCTAAAGGTGACCTGAGATCACCGACAGTCTTGAACCTGGAGGCTCCCCTATAAGGGAGGAAGGACTTTGCCTCCACCCTTCTAGGTTTAATAGCTGGGTCTTTGAAATAAATCGAGAGTAGGCAGATTGGAAAAACAAAAGCATAAAAGAAATGGCAGCTCCACTATTTTGTCGTATTCTTAAGCCTGTAAAATGCCTGGATATATTAAAGTAGAATAGCCAGGAGTTAATTCTTCCATCATACCCAAGACATTGTATTAGAACATATTTTCTGATCACTGGATCTCAAAGGGACTGGAATTATTTGCCCTGGAGAGATAAAAGCAAGTATGATACACTGTTCACAACTTTGTACATAAAAGTTTATTTTTTCAAGATGGAGGTCTAGACAGTGAGTAGTCAAACACAAGTAAATGGAACAAAAAACCAGAGGTCCCAACTTGCCAAACCAGAATTCACCTTCTTCCTTAACTGGCTCTCTTAGGCGACACTTGCATGGAGGCAGGCAGCATTTTTTTACAAATGGAATTATAAGTTACCTACAGCCGAGTGCATTATTAACTGACTGCACATGCATTGGAGTGTCTGCTCTGTATCAGATGCCCTGATCAGTGCTGGGGATACAAAGATGAGTCAGATTGAATTCCAGTCCTGACAGAGTCTAAGACTGGTGGAGGAGACCAACAAGGAGACAAACTACAACATGATCGGTTCTGGGGAAGAAAGGAAGGAGTAGATGAACCTTGTCTGGGGGAATCCCAGTCTGTGGCCTGAAGCTTCTCACTCTGATATTCTTTTGGGTTCATCCAGCGTTCCAGCTTTAATTCTGTGACCTGGAGTGCCTGGGAGTGAGTGTACAGGGGCATTGGAGGAGGAAAAAGTTTGTGTAGAGATTGTTTCTCATGAAGGGGTTCAGCACATGTGACCCCAAAAATGTTGCTTTGGGATATTGATTTTTTGAGCTGAAGCCACTGGAAAAACACCACATGCAGGGAGAAGCTTGCTCTGAACTGCCCTTATCCACCTAAAGTCAGATCCTCCAAAAGAAACTCAAATGTCATAAGTCCCCTCCCCAGGAGTGTCATCAGCAGGGAAGACTGACACTTATCCCAGGAGAGGAGACCAGACGTCGACACCGCACCCAGACACACGTCCTCACAAACTATCGTATCTCCCATCTGTTCCTCTAAGGGCCCCTTCATTTTTCCTGAAGGTCATTTGCTCTCCCCTAAGTTGGCTACATCCTCCCTCCCCTTCTCCCACTGATGGTATTTAAGCTCTCAAATCACACCAATTTATTGAATATTCAGTTTTTTTTCTTGTGATGTCCCACACACATAATATTAAAAATAAATGTGTGTACCTTTTCTGCTCTAAATCTGCCTGCTATCTGTTTATTTCAAAGACCCAGCTATTGAACCTAGGAGGGTGGAGGGAAAGTCTTTCCTCCCTTATAGGGGAGCCTCCAGGTTCAAGACTGTTGGTGATCTCAGGTCACCTTTAGAGCTGGTGTTATTTTCCTTCAAGTTGCTGCAAACACTTTGTAAGTTCTCTCTCAAAACCTGATGGAAGGAAGGCAGAAGAGGTGGAGAGAGCCTTGGACTAGGCATCAGGTAGCCTGTCTCTCCTCCCACTCTGCAGTTAAGTGGGTCAACTTGGGGCAAATCTCATAGCCCCTCTAGGCTGCCATTTTCTCATCTGTGAGAAGGACAGAGGCGGGAGGCACAGACTGACTCACCTCTCCAATTCTTCACTGCTAAAAACTCAGTGAGCCAATTCCTGAAATCTGGGGGAAGCAGGAGACAATAGTATTGCAGGATGATTTGTACTATCGTCCGATTGAATAACTGGCTGGATGCCGACTTGATGGTGTTTCTTCCTTTACTTAAATGGTCTATCTAATTGCTTTTTTTCTCTTAAACGGGTGTTAAGGAAGTGTCCAATTTTTTCTTTCTTGTTGGAGCTGGTGTCTATCAGAGACCTCTTTCCCCGAGTCAATAGCTTGGCCAAAGCTGGAGGTACAGCAAATGTCTTTTGTAATATGGAATAGAAATCCAGTCATAGGAAGCATATGAAGGAAATTTTAATGAAAAGGGTGGATGTAAAAATAGTTCTCAAGAACTTTAGGAAATAAAGAAAGAAACAAATTCTCGTTGAATGTCAGCTAGGCTCCTGGTATTCTGGGTTACCTCTACCTGTTTGTTTTTGTTTCTTTGTTTTTGGCTGCGTTGGGTCTTCGTTGCTGCATGCGGTGAGTGGGGGCTACTCTTTGTTGTCATGTGCAGGGTTCTCACTGCAGTGGCTTCTTGTTGTGGAGCATGGGCTCTAGGCGCACAAGCTTCAGTAGTTGTGGCACATGGGCTCAATTGTTGTGGCTCACGGGCTCTAGAGCGCCGGCTCAGTAGTTGAGGTGCACGGGCTTAGTTGCTCCTCGGCATGTGGGATCTTCCCAGACCAAGGCTCGAACCTGTGTTCCCTGCATTGGCAGGCAGATTCTTAACCACTGCGCCATCAGGGAAGTCCACTGCTACATGTTAATTTCTGAAATGAGATGTGGGAAGAAGCCTATTGTATGATATTCCCAAGATTTAGAACCTGAGCCATTAGGTTAAAAACTATAGGGATATAGGGTCTGTTTTTTCCCCTAACTACCAACAATTCATTGTAGAAATTTTGAAAAAAGGCACAAAAATTATATCACCTATAATTGTACTACCCTGTGATAAATGTTACAAAAGTTTATTTCAATATATGCTTTTAATTACAAAACTGAAGTCATACAAAATCTACTACTGTATTCTTTTATCATGTGTTCTATTTTGACATGATTTGCCACAGTTTTTAGTCTAGCCTCCACTGCTGGACATTTAGGTTGTTTCCAATGTTTCAACTTAAGGATGCCCTTGAGGGCAGTTGCTTGAAGGGTGGTAGGTTGGCTGGGGCAAGTGTTGGAAGACTAGATTCAGGTGCGAAAATCATCACTTTCTTCTAATATTTGAAGGTTGGTATTTAGGGGAGGAGTGAGACTTGGTCTGTGTGGTCCCAGAAGAGTGAGTGGAAAGTGTGGGTGGTCAGTTCATGATGTGTACAGTTAAGGGCAGTTTCAGGAGGTAGTGAGTACCAGCTTGTGGAAACGTTTAAATATAAGCTAAAAATCACTTACGTCTACAGTAGAAAGGCCTGAGAGTTTTGAAAACACAGAAGCAGTAACTTATTCATTATTTTTTGAAGGGGATGGCATCTTGGAAAAGGCTTCAAAAGCAAAAATTTGGAGGCAAATCTCTTATTATTTATTATTATTTACATCAGGGCCCCATATTTATGTCATAATTTACAGTTCACAAAGTATTAGAAACCCCCTTTTAAAATGAGAGAACGGTATTAGGGATGCAGGCTTTTTTTTTTTTGCAGTAGTTGCTTTATTGAAGTATAAATAAATACAATAAACTACACATACCTAAAAATAAATAAATAAATGAAGTAAAATAAAATGAGAGAACAGGTTCAGAGAGGTTAAGTAAAGCACCCAAGTTCCTACAGCTGGGAGGTCGTGGAGCTGGACTAGAGGCCTACACTCTCAGTCCCTACAACTACTCTCTTTTCTAGTTGCTATTGTTACTCTGTTAAGGTCAGCAGTCCCTTCTTGAAAGTCCAGATTCACAGGACTTTGCCTGTGCCCTGCTTCACTGAAAGAAAATGAAAACGTCCCCAATGACTAATGTGACGAGAATGTCGCTGTACGGCTAACAGGTAAGGTCTCCTGTGTGTTCTTTCTATACCTAGTAGCAACGTCACGATTAGGGGACTGACAGGTGAGGGCTGGGCTCCTTCCCCCTCTAACATCCTGTGATTCCAAGATGTCTCAGGTGCCTTCTGCTCAGGACAGGGCCCCCGTCCCTGGCGGTCTGAAAGAGTATACCTGCCAAGTTAGCCCTCTGTCTCATATATACTTTGACCCTATCAACTCAGACCCCCAGAACACCGAGCTTTGAGCCTCCACTCTACCTGTCTCGTTGGAAAGCACATAGCCCAGGAAATTATTCCTGTTTCTGGCATCCACCCTGACTCCTCGCCTTCCTCTTAGTCCGTTTGGGCTGGGTGATCTGGAATGAAATGTCAGGTTCTCTTTTGGCTCCAGGAGGGGCCCAGCATCATCTTCCAGTGAGCGACTCCCAGCTGCACTCATGGGGGACCCTCCCCACCTGGCCTTTCTAGCAAAGCAAGTCAGAGGGTCCCATGATATTGACCCACTTCCCTGAAAACACCCTCATTCCACGCTCCAGGAATCCCTTCCTCTGGGTTTATAACTCTCCCACTCAGGCTCCCTCGCAATCTGCAGGAAGCCTGTACCCGCCGCAGGGGTGGGGGGGTGGGGGGGAAGGCCGGAAGCAGATGGCCGCCCCCTTTCAAGCCCAGAGTGAAGTGGAGTCCTCTTGCTTTTAACCCTTTCCTGGCTTCAGCTGCAGGCCCACTGGAGCCAGCTCTTGCTCTTTTGCAATTCGATGGTGACTCCATTCTTACAAGAACATTTACTTGGTTCCCAGTATGTGCCAAGCACTGGGGGTTAAAAAAAGCCAAGTGAGCCAGGTCTCTGCCCTTGAAAAGCTTCCTTTCCTCCTGGCAGATGGAAAAGGAAACCTACAATGAAAATGCAGGAAGAGAAATGTTTTGATGAGGGAATGAGACCTTTTAGGGGAGAGAACAGTGTCCTGGGGGCCTCAACTGGGGATGCCTCTTCCAAGAAGGCCCGAGAGATCGGATCATGAAAGGATTGGGTGACAAACTAGGGAGCAGGGATGTTATGCCCCAAACGACGTGAGTCCTTTAGGTTTTTAGCAGGTGATATGACACTGAATTTGAGAAAAAGTCCCCTGCAGCCCCAAGGAGGAGGGTGAAGGAGGAACAAGCTGAGAGGCTGGGACAGGGCTTTTACTTTTCATTTCATTCTTTTCTATTCTGTTTGGATTCTCAAACCATACACTTGAATTGTTTTTATTTTTTAAATAAACAGTCATTATAATGGGATTAGTGCTTCCTTTTGTCTTATTCTTTACACTCTTTATGTTATAGATTTTAAAAGGAAACATACAAAATAATTTTTGCTTTAAAAATTCTGGAAGTGCATTCAGATGTGGGAAAGGACGGGCATGTTTGCTGCCCTTCACCAAAGGTTGGGCTGTTTGCCCTTAAGCTGCTACCAGTACAAGCAGTAGAAGGCTATTATTTTTGTGTTTGGGATATGGAAGCTAAAAGACTCAGCCACACAGAGTTCCTGCCTAAACCTCCGTCCAATGAGAATGCCCTAATCTATATTTTCTCAGACTGGAGGTACTTGGGGTGAGCTATGGACTGTGCAGGAACACTGATTTGAGAAACACTGATGAAATAGAACTAGCTCCATGGTAATTACTAACATTACTGTATCTCTTCAGTGGAATTTTCTTCTTCCAGCTTCACGGACTGCAACAATCTTTCCTCCGGCGCTACAGAAATTCTATCCATTTTAAGATGGAAGAGAACATTTCCCATTTCTATACAAACCATTGGACAGTTTCCCCTAAAGTTGTATGATTGCCAAAAACCTCACATAGGGTGGAGGAAAATAGGAAGAAAATAGCAGGAGATCATCATTCATTTAAAAATCCAAAATAAAACAGTATTCATGGTATGCCAGATATGGTACTAGTGATGTAAAGATGAAAATATAGGATCCTTGCCCTAAAAGCACTTATAGTTTAGAAACAGACATGCAAATACAATAAATACCACTGCTATACCCACATAAATATCTTTTGCTTTGAACTGAAGCAGACATAGGAAAATAGCAGTAAATGCACACATCAGAAAACACTGTAGGAATATTAAATGATGTCCACTACATACCTACATTAAAATGCCAAGAAAATAGGCAAAATTCTCAAAAACCGTTGAGCTAATGAAACATTGAAGCAAGTGGCCTTTGTAGATTTCTCTGCCTCCTACTTAAGTTTTAATTCCACGTAGTTAATTGTTTTTCACAGTTTCATTAGGGCATTTTTGCCTCAATCTGTTAATTTTGAGAAAGGTATTATATATATATGAATCAATATATTAAAGTGTATTTCTTTTCAAGTCTTGCCAAAATGTTGCAAAATACTGTTTCAAGATATTTCCAAACAGTGCAAATATCCAATTTAATCCATGATTTCACATTTTCTATTCAACCTTTATCTTGAAGTTACAGAAAAAGAAAATGTTCCTGATAATTCATGAAATAATATTGGTAAACATTCTTACATGTTAGGAAAGTAACAAATATTGTTATTGTCCTCCTTTTAAAAAACAGCATCATTAGAACCACATCTGGGGATAAAACAACCTTGTAGGCAACTTATGATGCTAGGAGAATGACAGCAGAACACTTGGTCCCAGTGTCTGGTTAAGAGGAGGCAGGGAGGCTGCAAGCAGTGAGGCTGAGAGTGGGGAAGAAGTCTGGGCTACATCCACAGAGAGACGGCCACAGATAAACTGACTGGGGTAATGGATGTCTGGTGTTGATATCACATACTAGCTTAACAACAACGTATGGCCTTCCAGTTTTCTTTTCTTCCTTTCTTCTTTTAGTTTTCCCCCTCTCTCCCCCTCCCCCCCTCCTCCTGCTCCTTCCCCATCCCTCTTTCCTTCTTTTGTCTTTTCTTCCTCCTCCTCCTTATCCTTTGCAGTAATTACAAAAGAGAAATTGATAAAGAGACCACACTTCTTTGCTTCTGCCTCAAATGGGCATGGGATATACACAAACAGGGCACAAACAGCCAATATATATATAAAGAAGATACTAAATGGTCAAAGAAATGCAAATTAAAACAAAAGAGTGTGGTAGAGTGTGGGAAAAAGTCATTCTCACTACTTTTAGGAGTGCAAATTGGTGAAATCATTTCTGGGGGATATTTTGGCAACATGAATCAAGTTTTTGAAGGATACATGCCCTAATCCTAAGGAAATAACTAGACAGATGTGTAAAATGTATATATGTGATGTTTATACAGCTTTATTTGTAATAACAAAAGGAAAACTTCCTTAAAAAAATAGAGGAGCACTTAAATGAATTATGACCCATTTAACTGATGGAATACTTGTAGTTTTAAAATAATTATCTAAATTTCAGTTGATTAACACAAAAATGTGTTCACAACATAACTGTAAGTAAAAAGGCATAAAATGTACTTTTGTGTGTCATGTGTGTGCACGCACTGAGCTCACGTCTCCTTAAGAAATCTTGGGGCGGCTTATTCCAATGTGAAGATAATAATGTTGATCTCTGAGTGGTATTGATGAATAATCTTTACCTCTTTATTGCTTTCCATACTGTAAAACTCTCTATAATGACCATATATTACTTTTATTTTTTGGCTTTGGACCTTCACTGTAGAGAACTGAGTGTTAACTTCTCAGTTCATACAACATACTACGTTTCTCATCTTAAATAAGGCCTCTCTCTTGTTTTTTTAAATTAATTTATTTTTAATTAATTAATTCATTTATTTGTTGGCTGTGTTGGGTCTTCTTTGCTGCACACAGGCTTTTCTAGTTGCGGCGAGCAGGGGCTACTCTTCATTGCAGTGCTGGGGCTTCTCTTGTTGTGGAGCACAGGCTCTAGGTGCGTGGACTTGTAGTTTCGGCACACAGGCTCTAGAGTACAGGCTCAATAGTTGTGGCACACGGGCTTAGTTGCTCCCCGGCACATGGGATTTTCTTGGAGCAAGGATCAAACCCGTGTCCCCTGCATTGGCAGGTGGACTCTTAACCACGGTGCCACCTAGGAAGTCCTCCCCCTCTTATTTTAATTTATTTTGTTTCTTTTTAATCTGTTTGATATACCTTTTTTTGGGCAGGGGGGCTGCATTGGGTCCTTTTGCTGCATGTGCTCTTTCCCTAGTTGTGGTGAGCTGGGGCTATTCTTCGTTGCAGTGCATGGGGTTCTCATGGCAGTGGCTTCTTTTGTTGCAGAGCACAGGCTCTAGGCATGCGGGCTTCAGCAGTTCTACAGATGTGGGATCTTCCGGACCAGGGCTCGAACCCATATCCCCCACACCGGCAGGCGGATTCTCAACAATTGCGCCAGCAGGGAAGTCCCATACATGAATTACTTTTAAAATCAGAACAAACAATAAAGCTTGTAAAGGGAAACAATCAAGAACTTGCACTCAGAAGTCTATGAGAAGAGCATGGGTGTCAGAGTCCAGCCTCACCACTGTCCAGGCATGAATTGTGAATTGTTCACCTTGTCACCTGGTATGCCAGGCAAAGACAGGATGCTTGCTTAGTTTCTTTATTCTTGGAAAGTTTGGGTTATAACTCCCAGTGGGTTTCCAACTACTGAACTTTTGGGCTTAGCATGGTACACCTCAAAGAGTGGTCACGAGTATATGTGGAAACCAGCGAAAAAAAAAACTCCTGGCATCTTGGCTTGCATCGGTGTTTCAATCTGCCAGGGCTGCCATAAACAAAGCACCACAAACAAGGTGGCTTCGACAAAAGCAATGTATTGTCTCACAGTTTCGGAGGCTAGAGGTCCAAAATGGAAGTGTTGATGAGGTTGGTTCCTTCTGAGGCTGTGAGAGAATCTTGTTCCAAGCCTCTCTCCCAGTTTCTGGCAGCCTCAAGTGTTCCTTGGCTTGCAGGTGGCGTTCTCCCTGTGTCTTCACATTATCTTCTGTGTGTGTGTGTGTGTGTGTTCAAATTTTACCTTTTTATAAGGATATTAGCATTTGGATTAGGGCTCACTCCAGTGACCTTATCTTTTTTTTTTTTTTTTTGACCTACAATAAACAATGACCTTATCTTGATTACCTCTGTAAAAGCCTGATCTCCAAATAATCTTGGATCATTTCGGTGTGGTGGAAAGAACATAGGCTTTGCAATTATACATGAGTTTAAATCTTGGCTTCACCACTTATTGGTGGTGCGACTTTGGGAAAGTTATTTAATTATTCAGGACTTATTTTCTCATAGGTACAATGGGGCTGTAATGTTGCTGAGGTTTAGAGATACCCTAGAATGTGCTGGATATATGCAGGCTGTTACTATCTGTGATTTGGGGGTCTTTGCTTGCAGAGGTTAATTTCTATGAATAGTTATATTTGTATTTAATACATCTGTCAGTGGACCTGAAGGGAAGATTCTCAGATGAGAGCTAGGATTTAATCACTGAACCTGGTCAAGACTAAACTGGCATCTGTACCAGAGTCCTTCCTGCCTACGTGTGTTCACTTGTTTGGGGTGAGCATAATTTACAGGTTACTTTTTAGTTGAAGCCTATATAAAACCATTTTACAACATTCCAACTGGGACACGGCAGTTTATTGATCAATATCGTGTAAGGCTGTCGCACTGGGAGGAGGGGTGGTGTTGGTGGTGAGGGGCAGTGGGGTGGAGAAAGAGTGCAGCCTTCTAGATATGAAGACCAGCAATGCCTTATATTACTGCGTGACTATAAGCTCAGGATTTCTGCCTCACCCTGATGATCTTTTAGGCGGGCTTGACTGAAGACAAGGGCACATTTCTTGAGACAGTCATCGTCTTTTCAGGTTATCTAGCAGATTAATTATTCAAGTTTCCTTCATTACCAGCAATAAAAAAATGACAAATTTAATGTAGCGTTAAAGATTGCAAATGCTTAAATATCCTGATAGAAGTGAAATTGTGAATGGGGTGGTGGTGGGCTGCAGGGAGAAGAGAAAAAGGACGGAGGAAGGAGTTGGTTGTGTTAGTGGAAGTGCAAACGTGCAGAACCAAGGTAGCAATCTCTCACCCTAGTGGGGACTTTCTTGACCTCGTCCTTCAAAACAATCAAGCTGAATGTGGACTTTAACTATCAATACATTCGCAGGGCAATTTTGAAAAAGTCGGCACTCCAAAAGAACTTTTGAGAGTCATGACAACTTTTGATACCCTGGGAATCAGTCTGAAGAAAGCTGTTTGCCTACTTTTTGCCTAATGTATCTTAAGTTTAGTCTGAGTCGTTTGATGGCCTGTGCTAATTTGAATCGTTGCCTTAGTATATCCAGGTTCTAATAACTGAGAGGGAAACATTTGTTGGAAAAACTCGTGTCTTTCTTCCAGTCACATAGGCTAGAGACCAGTATTTATTATAGGGTTGTTTTTCCTTTTTGTTTTTTTCCTTAGATTTGTACTAAAAGATTAAAAAAAATTTTTTTTTTAAATTGGAGTATAATTGATTTACAATGTTGTTAGTTTCAGGTGTACAGTGAAGTGAACCAGTTAGACATATACATATATCCAGTCTTTTTTAGATTCTCCTCCTATAGAGGCCTTGGTTGTCTTTTTTTACACCTGTAAGATTGTATCTGCTGCCACTGTACTTGTGAGCAGTTTAAACTTAAGACCGACGTGAACACTACCATAAGATGGCAAAAACCAAGCTTAGAAATAAATCAATAAATTGGTGACTTGGAGTAAAATAATATCTATAGTGTCCTTTTTAGCATATTAAATGCCATTTTACTAGGATTGGTACAGTAGCTGTCTACTAATTACAAAGTAGCCAGCACAGCATGGCTACTAGCATACCTAGGTTTTAATTCCTGGGGAGCACACCTCGCAATATTTAGCCAGGCAGAAGGGGCAGAAAGAATAAAGATAAACAAAGGCCAGAATATTAGTTAAGAATTGTGGGCGAATTTAGAATCTGGAAACTGAGATGATACACGAAAAGGAAAATCGGGGAGTTGGACAAAGATACAGTAATAGCTTCAAACGATTAATTTTCGGGGAATTCCGATGGGGGAAGGAAGGCTGCGCCCAGAAAGGGGGGAGGGTTGAAATCCGTGGGAAAGCCTGCACAGCCCAAAGTTTTTATGATGGCTCCGTCCATAATTTCTGAGCGCCGGCATCGGCCGCCGCAAAAACCGGACGACGGGATTTAATCAAGGTGTCAGCCGCAGGGGCATCCTGAACTCGGGCGAAGCGTCCGGAATTCCTGAGATGTCTGAAACGCGGAGGCGGCCTCTTCCCCACCCCCCGCCGCAGCCTCCGTGGGCATTTTCCGGCGACGGGGGCACGCGAGCCCCTGGAAGAACAGCTTAAAGCCGCGGCCGTGCGCGGCCGGCGCGCCCCCCGGGGATGAAGGTGAGAGCCCCCAGGCCGGGCGCGCGCGGGTGGGCTGGCCGGGTCCCCGCGCGGCCGCAGAGGCCGGCTCCCCTCCCCCCGGCGCGGGCGGGGCTGCGGGCGCGCGACGCGGAAGCGCGGGGCTCCGGGGGCGGGGGCGCGGCGGCCGCGCGCGCTCTCCGGGCCGCAGTCGGCGCGGGCGCGGGGCGGGGCGCGGCCGGGCGGCCGGGGAAGCGGCGGGCGCTCGCGCGCAGGCCGGGCCGCCGCCTCGCCCCCCTTCCGCGTCCCCTTCCCTCCCTCGGCCCGGCCGTCCCCCTCCTCTCCCCTCCCCCGAGCGAATCACGCGCCCTCCTCTGACACTCGTAGCGGGCCCGAGCTCCGAATTTATCCTTCACGTGACCTGAGGGGGTTGGGTGGTTGGTTGGGGACGGAGGGGGAGAGGGAAAGGAGGGAACGGAATCTGCCGTTGCCCGAGCAACAGGCCCCGCCCGCCGGCTTGGGGCCGGGGGGCGGGAGGAGGACGTCAGCACGTCAGCCGGGGTTTTGCGTTTTGATTGACAGTTGCTATAGCGACCGGGTCGGTCCGTCGCCATTTTGTTGGTTGGTTTTTTTTTAAACCCTTTCGCTTCCCGCCCGAATAATAATAAAAAGCCCCATTGGAGTGAGGCGGGGGTGGCGGCGGCAAGAGCGGCGGGGGGATCCGGGGAGACTGCTGCCGTCGCTGCTGCCGATCGCGGCCCAGGTCGGGCTCAGGGAGCGGACACCCCGAGCGGGGGGTGCGGGCGCCGCCGCCGCCGCCGCTTCTGCTGCTGTTCCTGCTGCTGCTGTTGGTGCCGCTGCCGCTGCCGCCGCCGGCGAGCGGGCGGGACCGGTGTGAGTGTGAGAGAGAGTGTGTGTGAGTGAGCGTGTGCGAGGGCGAGTGTGCGTGCGTGTGTGTGTGTGTGTGTGTGAGTGTCTGTCTGTCTGTGCGGGGACTCGGGGGCGGGCGGTTCGGGCTCTGCTGGCGGAGGAGCCGCCGCCGCCGCCGCTGCCGCCGCTCGGGCCCCGGCGCTTCTCGCTGCGCAGGTTTGGAGCGCGCGCCATTTTGTGAGATTTACAAAATCCTCCTCGGGAAGAAGCCGCCGGCAGCGGCCGCGACTCGGCGCCCGGCCTCGCCGCCGCCGCCCTCCGTGCCGGGCCGGGCCGCGCGGCCCCGCCGCCGGGAGTCGGGGTCCGGGGACTGCGGTATTTGCCGGGGAGGGGGCGGTCGCCTCCCCGGCCCCGGGCGCCGCTGGAACCGCGAGCCGGAGAGAGACTGAGGAGACTGCGGCTCGGCCGCGGAGCCGGGAGCGCCGGGGGCGCAGCGAGGAGGCCGGGGCGGCGCTGGCTGCGGAGGCCGCGGCGGGAGCGCAGCGGCGGGAGCCCGAGGCAGAGACTCACCGGAGGGAACGGCGCGAGCGCCCCGCCATCGTCCCGGTGAGTGTCCGGCCCGGCGCGGCCGCGGCCCCGCCCGGCCCGGCCCGGCGCCCGGCTCCCCCCCGCGGCCTGCAGCCGGGCCCGCGCCGAGGCCGGCCGGGCGGAGGGAGGGACCTGCCATTTTAGGAGGAGGCGCCGCGGCCCGGGGCCGGCCGCCGGGGGAGGGAGCCCGACGGGCCCGGTCCCGGAGGAGAGGCGGGTGCGAGCGGAGGGAAAGTTGTGGAGGGTGGGGGCCGGGGCCGCGGCCTCCCGGGAGCCGGGGCCTGGGGGCCGGAGGAAGCGCCAGACCTTCACTGGTCGCCCGAGCGAAGGGGAGGAGGTTGTCTTCCTCCTCCTCCTCCTCCTCCTCCTCTTCCTCCTCATCCTCTTCCCCCAGCTCCTCCCTCGTCCCTCCTCTCGGTCCCCACCAGTGTGGGAACGGCCGGGGTTCTCCGCAAGGACAATGCACGGGTTAAGAACATGGGGCTGGCCGCCGGGCGAGGCGCCGGGGAAGGTCGGGAGCCCAGTCCTCGCGCGGCCCTTTGGGGTGTGTGCTGGAGCCAGGGCACTCGGCGTGCTCTGAAGTTGTGCAGCGAGTGCAAGTGAGCCCGGCCACTCGAGGTGGAGCGATGACCTGTTTAGCAGCCGGAGGAGTTGGTGGCTGAGGATGCGTAAATTATAATTGATTCCTGGGCATTGCAACAAAACTTCACAAGTCTATTAATAGGCACAGAGCCACTCTCGCCTAGAGCCACCCGAGCTGCCGAGGAGCTTCACACTTAGCGATGGGCCCCTCCCTGTTCCGAAATAGTTAAAAATGGCAGAATTAGTGTGAGTGACACTGGCTACTTCTCTGTGCCTGTCCTCCAGCCCTAGGCGGTATGAATCTTGTAATCTAGGTGCAGTCCTTGAATGTTGGCACTGTTTGGTTCTTGAGTTCCGCCCAAGTTGTCAGAAAATACACCTTTCGACGTTGTGTTCACACTGATTTAAAGATTACGCCGAAGAGTGCCAGGCACTTTTCTTCAGGGCCTTACGTGTGTAAACTTGCTTATCTTCCCGGTGGGAACTGTTACCCATTTCACAGATGAGGAAACTGAGAGGTGACTCATCCAAGGTCATACAGCTGGATGGGGAGCCAGGAATCTGTAGCCAGCCCGGGCTCTTGATCATTAGGTTATAACGCATTATTATAAATACTGGCAAATTGTGGAGCGATTTGTGTGTAATGACTCAGGGTTCTAACCTAGAGCTTGTGTCCACATAAAGTGTTTTGCGTGGAATTAACTTTGTGGTTTGCGGAAGCTGGAAGGAAAGATTGAGGTGAGGCCTTCCTAATGAAACTAACTTGTCAGCTTCGCCCCCACTCCCAAGAAGACTACATAGACAATTTTTGAATGGAAGGAATTAAAAAATATTCTTTAGTGCGTTTTGTTCACACTTAATTATAGTCATCATTTAAGTATTGATGAGTCATAAGAAAGTTTTGTAAAAAGTTATTTTTAGTTATCTTTTATCTTCGGATACTTAAGATTTCCTCTGTGATTCCTTACACTTTTACATATACAAGATATTCAAGAATGGATATATTTAATACTTTGATTTTGGGGGCGTTTTAATAACTCAGTGGAATTACCTTTAGCTTTTGTTTTGTAAACTTCTCATATCTTGACTAGTTAAGAGAATATTTTTTTCAGCTAGAGTATAAATGTAAGAATAGAATTAAAATTTCACGTGCTAAGATTTTAAACTGAAGATAGTTTCAAAGGGACGGCAGTTATGAAAAAAGTTTACTCAATTATATTAAGATTTTTAATATACATGTGACTTACACTTAAAGTACGCAGCACTTTTGGAGCGCTATTTGCCTTGGAACAGCAGTAGTGTTTATGGTGGCTGTCCAAATTCATTTAGACTTCAAACCTTGCCAGAAAGTTAAGGAGTCCTGTCAATGTCTACACTTAGTTGTAATGTAAAACAGAGTACAAAAAGTTCATAAGAGGCATAAGCTCAGAAACTAATGTAAGGGGAAGGCTCACTCCTTTGAAATCTAAAAAAGATTATGGATCTGAATAGAATTGAGTGGATGGTCATTATTGGAAGGGGTGGGAGGTGAACTATGATCTAGTGAGATCTTTGGAATATGGAATTTAGGTTTAAGATCGTTTCTTAAATTTATTTTAAAGACTTTTTGGTGGGACTTATTTGAAACCTAACAAACATACATAATTACTGTGTCTTGGGGATTCAAAAATTGAGTTAGTCCAGCCTTTTGAGGGCACTAACATTCTAAATAAATGAAAGTATTCCATTGTAATGAATGCAGTGTCTTGTTTGGGAATGTAGATATTAAAAAAAAACCCTGGAATTTTTTCCCCCTCTAGAATATTATCTGATGTCTGCCCCTTAGTTTTATTTAGGGAGGGGTTTTGTGTTTATGACTTAGAGATGGGGTAGGGAGTGGTAAATGTAACAACTGGTATTTAAAGAATTTACATAGGTTTTTATAGCCCTGCGAATATCTATGAAAGCAAAATTTAAGATAACTTGTTATAATACATGATTAGAGTGGCCTTTGGCATAAATTTTGTATTGAAAATATACAAAGAAAGAAGATGCTTATTTGTGTTATATCTTGGGTACTACTTGAAAACAAAACAAAACAAAATAGCTTGGAAGTTTAGAATGTCCAGGGATGTTTTCATTTGCATGTTTATGGTTGGCAACTAACAGTCATGGGGAGAAAATCTGAATAGAAGTAACTTTATTGTGGAGGGAATTAATTGCCTTATGCATGATCTTAATAAGCTTAATAGAAGAAGGGGCTTCATTTGTGACTTTATTTGTGATAATGTGTGTGTCAGATTTTCTTTGCTTTAGCATTTGCTTTTCTCTTGTTTCAAAGAACTTTCACATTTCCTACACCCACATCCCCACCCCAAGCAGTTTCTCTTTTTATCCCCGGAGAAAAAACTTGAACTTTCTGAACCCAGCACACCCCCAAAACTCCCAGAGTCTTTATAAAGAACTTGACTCTTCTCTCCCAAAATTTTATTAGTCTTAGAATTTTGTTGTATTCGTATCAGTAATTTAAACTGTGAGTTAAGAATCACTATTTTCTGTGGAGTTTTTTGGTGGTTTTACCTCCAAATACCTGTATTTTATATTTAGAAGTAAAGATATTACTTGAAACTATCAAACATGGTCACCTGAAACTTGACACTAACACACTTTGCCCTGTAAAGTGAAATGTGTTGACTTTATTACTTTTGTATGAGCACCTTATGTATACATAGTGGTTATGCTTTTTAAGACTTCTTACTGTGTATTATTTCGACTATTGGGCAGTGTTTTGATGGCTAGGGAAATTATGGTAGTTCATAATGCAAGGCTTGCACAGTTTTGGATTAAAATTTTGGGGGGGGGTTAAAATTTGTGTTTAATTACTTGGAAAAAATCACCAGATTATTTTAAATTACCTAAAATTTCTCCCCAGTTGTCCTAAATAAAGAGATCATTTGAAATCTTGCCTTATGTCAATGCTGTAATATTGTTAGAGCTGTGAAGTTTACCATTGGTTATGTGAAAGTGAAATGTTGACTTCACATGATTAAAGTAATTAATTTATGGTTCATATTAGGTAATTAGAGACAAGTCTTGTATCCTAACCTAGTGGCTACAGGCAGCCTTAGTTTCGCTTTTTGGTATATGAAAACAAAATGACTTGGAAATATTGCATTGTATAAACCAGCTAAATGTTTTAAAAAAGTTATGCTTTTGCTTTGAAATCCTACTTCCAGAGTTATATAAGGAGTTAAACTTCTCTATTGGAGGTAATTTACAGTACTTTGAACATTTAAAGTAACGTAGTTCCTTGTAGGCACACTTTTTCCTAATACAGAACCATTTTGGCTTCTTAGCAATTGTTTTTTCTCGCAGAGCCATGTATCTTCTCTTACTAGAAGGTGATTTTTAAAAGTTTGTAATATTGTTCAAGTTTTGTTAGTTTTAATTTTTTTTGTTTGTTGAAAATTTGCCCATATCAGCTATATAGTGCATGATAGTTTAAAATTTATCTTTACTCTTGATGAATTGTTTTTAGTTTTATCTCCCCATAATTTAATTGCTTATTTAAATTGGTTTTGTGGAGAGGGGCTTAGTTAACTGATTTAACATGGAATGAAAATGGTTTCAGCATCACCTCTATTTTAAATAACATACCTGTTCATTAAATAATCCCCTTATTTCTCTAAGTATATAAAATGTCTGCTGACAAGAGATTTCTTTTGTTTTTTATTTTTTAAGTTTTATAGATATTTGTGGTTAAGGTTGGCATCTTAGCACAAATATTTGTGTAAGAAGATGCTCAAATTGTGACATCTTTCCAAAATCTGCTTGATACTGAGGTGGAGGTAGCCGTTGAGGAAGCATGATAACTGTGGAGAGAGTACTGGCCTTTGAGGTGGTGCCAGGCAGAGCCTCCTGCGTGAGGCCTGTCTGGAATCTCAACAGGCCCTGTCACTCACTGGTAGTGTGGACTTAAGGCACAGTGATTTTGCTAAGTATCAGTTTCTTCATCTGTAAAATGGGGATGATGGTACTTACCATGGGATTCTTGTGAAGATTAAGATAACAAGCGAATTTCTTAGTAACCTTCCCCTGCTTTTCTTCTTCGTCATTGATACTCATCCTTATGGTCTCAGCATAAATGCTGCTTTTTCAGAGAGGCCTTCCCCCAAGCCCCAGTCTAAGTAAGATTCCCTAGGCTGTGCATTCTTACAGACTCTGCTTTCTTTTTTGACAGCCATTACTAAAAGTAGCTATACAATTACTCGTAGGTATGCATATGTGCACTTATTCATTTACTGTCTCTCCCTCTCTCCATTAAACTGTAAGGTCCATCTGGACAGGAGTAATTCTGTAACTCCAGTGTCTGGCACATAGCAGGAGTAGATAAATGTACCTGTATATAGAATGATCGCATGAAGAACCTGTGTGCTGAATCCTGCCTGAGCACTACTCCTTAGTTGTGCAATCTTGGGCAAAGTAGCTTCTGAGCTTTAGAGTCCTATATGCCAAATGTGCATAGCACCAGCTGCCCTGCCTAGGAGTTCTAGAGTGTGAAAGGAGATACTGTAATGAGGTGCTTTGCAAAAGTGTAAAATGCCATATAAATGTAAGTTGGTACAGTAGCAATAATTTCAGTAGTGAGGTTACCCAAGAATTTATAATTAGAGTTTAGGCTTTACTGAGTTGGTAAGTAGCTATTATGTAATATTTATTAGTAACTTAAAGTTTCTATATGCATTCGTTAGAACACAAGATTGGGCCTGTGTTCTGATTAAATACAGTGGCTTAAACAAGGAGTTTATTTCTCCCATATAAGTATAAGTAGTGTAAGGCTGATGTGGTGGCTCCAAGATATAGGGGACCTTGGGTCCTTCTGTCTTGTTGCTTTCCTATGCTCAAGGGGACACCTTTTCCCATATAGTCCAAGACAGCTCTCCACATTTCACGGTCCAGGAACAGGACGTGGGGAGAGAACATTCCCCCTTTAAAGATGAACCTGGAAGTTGTGTATGTGACTTTTGTTCACACTTGTTGGTCAGAACTTAGGTGGCCACATTGTAGGCGCAAAGGAGGCTGGGATATGTGGTCTTCAGTAGGGTGGCTGTTTGGCTGAAAATCTGTTTCTACTGAAGGAGAGGAGAATGGGGGATTATGAAACATTGCCTGTCACACTTTCAAATGTTTTGGAAGAAACTTACAGAAGTGAACTTTGAAAAGACAACTTATTGTACTAATTAATAAGTTTATATTCCATATTTGCTCATTAATCTTTTGAACTATGGTGTGCAAATTGAGATAGACTGTCAATACTTAGTATACATGGTACATACATATGTAGTCAGATTAGAAAAAATGTAACTAAACTTCTAGTAGTGAAGGAGTTTTGGGTCTAATCACACATTATTTTACTGACAGTATTTTCTGATAGAAACGTGATTGTTGATTGTTGTGATGATTATATGTAAACAATATTTGAAATCTAAGCTTTTGGATTTAGTTTTAGCAGTTCTCTCGCGACCATTTTGTATGTATTTGTGCTCATATCCTCAGCAAGCAATACTAGGATATTGTGATTCAGTATCGCAATATCTTGTCAGGTTGTCAGTAAATGTTTGAATCACTGAAGTTACAAGGAGGATGATAGTAGTGATATTTAAACATTTACTGTCCAGTATCTTCCTCTTTATTTCTGTGGGTTTGACAAAAGAGGAAGGTCTAGGATTCCTTTGAACTAGTGTATGATTAGGTCGAGTAGAGACCTGAGGAACTAATGGTTCTCAAACAGGTTTCAGGAGAATTTGTCAAAGTTGTGGGATTCCTGAGCTCCGATACTTCTCTTTTACTTCTCTTTCTGTAGGTTTGGGTGATGTTCTGGGATCCGTGTTCTTAATTAGGACTCCAGGTAATCCTGATACAGTAGAAACATTTTGAGAAACATTGACATAGTTCCTCTGACATTTTAGATAAGGAAATGGATGCAGAGAAACTAGGTGACTAACCAGTACCTCCGAATAAGCAGGTCTGGGGGACTAGCACATATTTTTCTGATTCTTGGTTCTTTGTTCTTTCTACAGAAGAGGGGACAGAGAACAGAGTACAGTTGCGTTTTTGATTTTATAGGAAGATCTGTCATTTTCAAATATGTTGCTATTTATGTGTGAGCTCATTGGTAGTGAATGGTTGGCTCACTTAACTGTCTTCTTAGCCTCTTAGAAAAATAGCCTGAGTTGGTCAAATAAATATTTAAAGGTAGGAAGTTGAGGTTTTAAATCAGGTATTGTTAGTGTCCGTGCTATAGTGGGTAGGGTAGTGTATCTCCAGCGTTAGGGTAGGTGTTGACTTGGCATGATTAGAAGGAACAAGGGTAGGTCATATCCTCAAATTATTACTTTTCATCTGGTTTGCTTGCAGTTCTCACTGTTGAATTCATTCCTTTAGATTAAGGTAGAGCTGGATTCCCTAATTTAAAATGGAAATATTCCCAGAGGAATAGCCTTTATCTGTTATCAGGTTAACACTTTATTTTTCTCAGTTAGCCGGCTGTCATTTTAAACTTTGGAGATTAGCACCTGCACTAATAAGAGAGCTTTTGGGGAAGGCGAGGGAAGGGTAGGGCACATATGCCCTTGCCCAAGGAAAATGAAGGGACTTCATGCTTGAGAAATGTCTGCTTGTGGTGCAGTCCTGGAGGGGTTCATGGAGGCTTCTCTGGTGGCTAGAGGTTGGTAGCCGTAGACTGGCACTTGTTGGCCTTCTGTCACTGAGAGTGTAGGTAATGGGACTGGATAATTTTGCTGAGGACCACTGATTGAATAGGTAGTTATTAGAGTAGGAGAGCTCTCTTTTTCTTAGTGTTTTTTCTGTTGAGGGCTCGTATTTGAACAGTCTTACATCAGACATAAAAGGTATTGTTTTGATCTAGGGAATTTTAGGTTTTGAAGATCAACAAATTATATATTTTCATGATTAAAAAAAAAAGATCCAGCCCTGTAGAATGGTGTAATGCCCGCCCCCCCCCCCCCAAACTCCATAGGTAATAGCTATTTAGTTTTTCCTACTAGAAATGTTCTGTACATATATATGTGCAACTATACATATAAACATTTAGTATATACATGTGTTACAAAGCAGTATGTTTACTGTGATCTCAATTATTTTGTAAAGTGTGGCGTTGTGTGTGTGTGTGTATACACTCTGTACTTAAAATCAAAAGCAGACACACAGTTTTGCACCTTAAGCTTCTTGATCTTAGAAATATTCCTGTATCAGGTGGTAGAGTTTCCCTGTTTTTTTAATGGTTGGGAAGTATTCCATGTTATGGATGCAACACAATTGAGTTAGTCTCCGTTAAAGAGCATTTAATTTTTTTTCCTATTTTTGCTATTTTTAAACAGTGCTGCAATGTATATCCTTGTACATGTAACTTTTCTGTGAGCGTTAGCCAGAGGGTATATATTTATAAGGGAAATTGCTGGTTCACCAGGTATATGCACATTTTGAATATGTATTGCCAAATTGTCTTCCAAAAAATAGCACTTTGATGATTTGTACTTCATTAGCAGTGTCTGACAGTGTATAGTTTCCCAGATCTCACCGACGCTGGTGTTATCAAAGTGCTAAATCTTTGTCAATTTAATAAGTGCATAGCAAAGTCTAGTTGTTTGAATTTGTTTCTTTATGAGTGAATTTGAGCATCTTATGTTGTTCTGTAAGTCTCGTACTTTAACAAAATATCCATTCTTTGATGGTTAGTTAAAGTTTTGTGATTTTCCTGTATCTCTTTATTCTGTTTGATAAATTGTAAATGCTTATAATTGTAAATGCTTTGATAAATTATAGAAGGGGATTCTTGTTCCTCTTCAGCTGAGGAAACATTTGCCTGTCTTCTCTATGAGTGAATTGTGGTGGTAGAAGCTTTGACTACAAAAGTGAAAAAGGTTTGGTGACCTCCGTTGTTAGTGTTGAGATAGTTGTCGTGTATACAGGCAAAATTAGCACAGTAAGACCATGCCTGCTAACAGTTACAAGTATTGACATACAGAGAACTAGAAGAACCCAAGGGAAGTCAGACAAATCTGGGGGTTTGAGCATGCCTTGTGGAGGAGGAGGGATGGGAGTAGAACCTGGGGAATTGACAGTAGGCTGGAAAAGGTCATGTGGGTATTTGTGGTTGTGTGTGTGATGTTGGGGGAGGGATAGGGTGAATTTGGGGCGGCTGAAGGTGTTCCAGCAGGGTGATGATGACACACGCATGGGTTAGGGAGATGGCAGCGTACGAAGGAGGAGGGTTAGAAAGGCTCATTCTAGGTGCACAGGCCATGAAAGAATAAGAGGGGAAGAAAGTAGAAGGCAGAGGGTGAGCCAAGTTTGGAACACCTTAAGGTTTTTTTTGTTTTTGTTTTGTTTTTTAAAATTTATTTATTTACTTGTTTGGTTGCGTCGGGTCTTAGTTGCGGAACACAGGATCTTTCATTGCGACCCTTGGGCTTCTCTTTAGTTGTGGTGCGTGGGCTCTTGTAGTTGTGGCACACGGGCTTTGTTGCCCCGCGGCATGTGAGATCTTAGTTCCCCGACCAGGGATTGTACCCATGTTGCCTGCATTGGAAGGCCAGTTCTTAACCACTGGACCACCAGGGAAGTCCCTGGAACACCTTAGGTTCTTAATTATTTAATTTTTAGCAGAACATAGTGAATATTTCTGGATTCAAATAGCAATGTGACCGAGGTTTTGGAGATAGGAAGGAGAGAATTCAACTTTGGTGGCAGTATAGTAAAGGTCATAAGGAGTCAAATGATTGGCCTGATGGGACAGTTGAGAATATTTCCTAGTAAGGTCCTGAAGGAACTGTGGAAGACCAGAAGATAGACTTATTATGGTAGTTCAAACCTTCCATTAGTGATGGTGGAAATAATTTGTAGCACCGTTAAAGAGGAGCTGAAAAAATGGGTCAGGGGGAGAAGGCAATGTTAGAAGCTGTGATTCTGGAAAAGTTCATGATTTGAAAAGTATAGTGTAAATATGTGAGAGTTTAGTTTATTCTGAGTGTCTTAGTATTTTCCTGAAAAATACCGTGTTTATTCTGTTTATTTTCACATATGTTCTTAATGGGAGACCAGTCATCTAAAAAAAACGTTTATCTTGTGAGGTGGGTAGAGCTATTTATATTGAGTACCTGCTGGTGCCAAACGTGGCACTAGGGCGTGGGAATCAATGCTGAAACAAAGCCCGCATGGTGGGTGCCATCTTGGAAGTTAGTGGGGATCTTTAATAAAAGTCTCCAGAGTAGGGTTAAGGACTCAGTCTCAAGTAGACATAAATTTTCATTAAAAGGAACACGGTCTATGAAATTGAATAATACTTGATGTTGCTTCTTGAAGGTCAAAATTTTTGTCTCCTTTTAAGAGTCCCTTTGACAGTTAATTTTAAGTTAAAGTTTATTTGGATATAAGTAGGACTCTTGTCTTTAAGACAGATACTGTCTGTTGAAAAATTTGTTCTGATTTGATCATTTCCCCTTGAAAAAGAACAGCTGTCATCACAGTCCTGTGTTTTACTTCATCTTTACATCAAACACGTTTATTTTTGAGAGACATTACTCCTGTGGTACAGAAGATTGTTTCATTAACATTTTCCAAAAGACCAATGGTAAGAAAATTATTAGGATCTCCGCATGTTTTACAATCTAATTTCACTTTTCGAATTTCCATTTGGTGGTTCTGTGGTACAGTTCAAAATGTGAGTAATGCTAGGTAAATTTACCTAAGAATTGGCCTGAAGGCCCACCGTTACTCAACAGTATTGGAGTCAGCTATGCAAAGGGAAGAAATTGAAGACAGAAGTAGGATTCATGGGAGATGTTTGGAAGAACGCTATTTGCTGAATAAGATAAAGATACAGACATCTTGAAGTAAAGGATGTGGGCATATAGGGAAGGTCAAGGAATAAAATTCAACAGAATAGGTAGAAATGGAAGAGGGATTTGAATAAATGGATGAATGAGAATTCTCAGTCCTTTTTTTAAAGAAAAAAACCTCTTTAATGATTTATTGTGACTTCTAGGGTAAAGAGCAGACTAGTCCTAGGACCCCCTACCTGGATGATCTGGCCCCAGCTGACTTAAGCAGTCTTACCTGCCAGGTCTTGGGATCTGTGTCTTTGCATGTCTGTTTCCTGGGTCAGCCATCATCCCTTCTTTCTTTTAGTTAATTTCTTTTCCTTTTTCATTTTCAGTTCAGATGTCACTCTGTCAGGAAAAGCAGACCCCCCCCCCCTTTTTTAATATCTCATGTCTCCTTGTACCTTTCTTTCACAATGCTTATCACAGTTGGTAATTTTTTTTATTGCTTGTTTTACTAATACCCTCCAGAGAGCAGGGGCAGTGGTGTTTTCCTCCCCCTTGCAGTCAAAGAGATTGGCTGGTGTTTGGCATATGGTGAGTACTAAATAAACATTTGTTGAATGAGTCAGTGAAGTGTGTTTTGATCTTTACTAGTTGGTCTCAAGGACCAAATGACTACATAAGGGAAATGTATATTTGAAGTAAGAGTTGGACAGGGAATATGGGAGCCTTGAAGAAAAAGAAGGTGATTCCTGTCTTTTTAAAGATAAGATTGGAAAACTCTATGTAGCCAGTAAAAAGACAAAGTTATTACTCATGGATTAATTTCACAAGTGCATATGAAATACCTACTAGCTGTTAGAAGCTCGATGTTGGTATTATGGAGTGGAAAGACTGTGCCTTCTTTAATAAAGGAGTACATAATTTTAGTAGTTTATTGAAATAGATACAGTCCTTAGTGGTCATTTACAGTGGTTTTAAATTGTGGAGGGAATCAGCCTGGATATTCTTTATGATCCTCAGCCAACAGAGTGAGGTTCATTCAGCAGTTACATCTGGAATGTCAGTCGGGCATTTACAGTAGCTGTTAGGTTCACATTTAAAATAAGCTCTAGCTTTGATGTCATTTAAAAAGTGATAGAAAAGTGAAGAAAGTGGTTTGTTTGGATGCTTTTTGGCTTTACTTTTTCTTCGCATTTGGATTACAAAATAAGAATGTTTGAGGGAAAGTTCATTGTATGGATGGATTTTCCAAAGAGTTGAGTCTCATAGTTAGAAAATTATTGAAGCTTTTTATCTTGTCAGGCGAATGATCTTTTAAAAAGCTTAAAAGGGATTTGTTTTAAAGTAGTTCTGAAACCTTTCTCAGGGACTAGTTTCTGTAGTAAATATTTAGAAAAGCAAATATTCAGATTTTAGTTTTTGGCTCTTTGCCTGGCCCCATGCCAAGCCTTTGGGACGTGGTTGTGAGTCACAGGGACATACATGTATCCTGCCCTCATGAAGCTCTTCGATGGAGTTAGAGCTGAGTGTAGAGGACTCTAAAGATAACATGGCTCGATGCTTCCATCCATCCAGCTATCCATTTGTCCACCTATTTGTGTATTCCTTGAACTTAATTTTGGTGGCAACATGTTAGACTGCTTTAAGCTTCTTGCTGCTTTATGTCTGATAACATAGGGGCTAAGGGGGATAACATTTATAATGCCAATGTAAAATAGAAACTTGGATCTTCAACTTGGTATTGGAAGGTTTTTTTAAAAAGAGATGTTCATGTAAACCAGTGAGTTTCTCCTAGTAAAAAATAAACTACTATTTAATAATGGTAACAGAAGCTACTATTAATTGATTGCTTGCTAAGGGCCAGACACTGTACATATTCATTATTAGTTATTTTAATATTATCAGTGGTCCTAGAAGGTGGTTGGTGGTATCTGTTCATAAGTTAGGAAACAGATGCAGGGAAGTAAATTTGATCATAGTAGATTGCTTATGCTGCTTCCAGATAATAAAAAACTCAGTGAACAGTTAAGGGCCCTAAAGTTAAACATTTAGAGAGGAAAGAAAAAGGAACATAGAGCTTCTATAACTCATTAATTGAAGAAATAGGTAAAAGTTCTGGTATGCTGGATTGATGTTTTGTGCTTCTGGTTTATTGGTCTTTCAGATAACAAACCAGAACACATAATAGATTTCTACGTTTGGGGAATTCTTTACCTTAAGAATCTTGGTGGGAGGTAAACGTCTTCTATTATGAAAATCAATTGCTCAGTTTCTCTGCTTTTTTGGAGTTAGGGTGCAATCCTGTGACCTGGGGCTTCCATTCCACTACCTCAGAAGCCAGTGATTTGCAGAAGCAGGCACTTTGCGCAGTGAGTGTTCTGCAGTGCAAGGGGGACGGCAGCTGCGTCTCTTTTCTGGAGGCAAGTCAGTGATAGATCTGGTTTTAGAGTTTAGTTCTGGTGTCAGTGGTATCTCTACAAGTCACAGGGACTGAATCCTGTGTTGTCTCCGCTGAGATCTGTGGTTTGAATTTTGGGTGTTCTTGATTACGTAGCCTTCCAGCTTGGCCCTCCTGGGGTTTTCTGTGCCTTGCATAATATGCTTTAATAACTTCCTTTTCAGTTTCAACGAAGCCAGAGTTTCTTTTGTTTGCAACTAAGAACCTTTACTTAGGTGATGCTAATTATGATAGTAGACAGTTCTAAGGAACTCTCTAGAGTCAGGGTTACCTGTGTCTAGATTAGAATTCACTAAGTGGAAGAGTTGACAGTATATATTAAGTGAAATACTTGTAAAACGTTTTGCTTATTAAGTTAATGAATTTGCTGAATTTGAGTGCCTGTTCTAGGCCAGGGTATGTTCTAGGTGTTGGAGATGAGGGAGTGACAATGTAGATAAGACCCCTGCACTCACAGAAGTTACGTTCTATTGTGAAATGTAGAGTAAGCAAGAAAGCAGATGACATACTGACCGAGTGACGAATATCATGATAGAAATACACATGGGGTGATGTGGCGTGTGTGTGTGTTTAGGAGTTGCATCTCATAAAACATTTACTTTAAAATTATCGTCAGGAGTCATGACTTCCGCTTTTGACTATGGGGTAGCAACATTTTGAATCTACCCTCCCACCGTGAACAGCTAGGACACTGGACAAAATATGTGGAATAACCGTTTTCACAAATTAAACAATAGACAGTGCAGAACTGTGATCCCTGACAGATGGGAAACAAATGAGGTGAGTCCTATGGTGGTCCAGCTTTCTGCCTGGAGGCAGTTTTCACATCTCACTGCAGGGAAGGAGATCCCAAATGAAGCCAGTGAGTTGAGGAAAGAAAGATTGGAGTTGGGGGAGGCCAAAATGGTGCTGATTTGAGGAGCAGAGTTCTGGAAAGAAGGGAGTTATGCAGAGAGTTACGCAGAGAAAGAGTTCCATAAATCTTCGCAGTGGTCCCCTTAAATGTTGACTGAATGCCACTCTGTGGTGCATGTGTAGTGTACAGTTTCATAAAGGAAGAATTTCTGGGGAAGGAATCCACTGGGAAGCTGTAAGCAGAACAATTTTCTGAGCTCACTCAGGGCTGGAAAATATTTGAGTACTCTGTAGCCAAAGTAGAAAGATCTCATTAAATCTTGGGTTCATTGAGAATCCAAGAGGGTCATGTCTTAATGGGCTAAACTAGTTCTAAAGTAAAGGCTACTCTAGATCCATTTGAAAAAAGCGTAGAAGCAAACCTTGAAAGGGGCAAACTACAATTGACCCTTGAACAACATGGGTTTGAACTGTGCAGGTCCACTTATACATGGGTTTTTTTCAGTACTACAGTACTACGTGATTTGTGGTTGGCTGAATCCATGGATGTGGAGTTCCATGTGGATTTCCATGTGGAGATACGGAGGACTGGCTGTGAATTTATACTTGGAGATTTGACTATGTGGGAATCAGCCCCTCTAAACCCTTCGTTTTTCAAGGGTCACCTATAATTTGAAAGTAATGTAATTGCCTGTCATTATAAAGGCCAACACTCTTTAAAGACATGTGAAGAAACCCAACAGTCAACAATGTAAAATGCCCAGCATTCAATAAAAAATGACTAAATGTGTGAAGATGTAGGTTAATGTGACTTATGATTAGGATATCAGCAAATTGAAACCACTCTAGAATGGACAGATGTTAGAATTAATGGGCAAGGACACGAAAGCAATTACTGTATTCCATATATTCAAAAAGTTAGAAATTATGAAAGGTGTAAAAAGACCCAAATAAAACTTTTAGAGGTGAAAACTGATGTGTGGAATGAAAAATACACTAGATGGCATGAATGGCAGGTTAGACATTACAGAAGAGAAGATTAGTGCCTTTGAAGACAGAGAAGAGAAAACGCAGTCAGTAGAAACAGACAGAAATTAGCAGACAAGATTATTAAAGCGGCTGCTATAAAATGCAGGGTCAAATGTCAAATCACTGTGTTGTACACCTGAAACTAACATTTTATGTCAAATATTCCTCAACAAAAAATACAAATAAAATACAGGGTCAGACTATGGTTACTGTTGACATCTAGGTACATGAGTTTTGCTTAAAAACACTAATTGTGACTGCTACCTGGAGTTGGCTTGATGTGTAGTTAGAGTAGTTGGAAATCATTATTTCAGCAAAGTACCAGCGTAAGGCAGAAGAACTTTATTGTGCAACAGTGTATTTGTTATTTCTTGATATGTAACAATATTACCATAAAGTTAGAAACTTAAAACACATACATTTATGGCCTCAGTTTCTGTAGTTCAGATGTCTGGGCACAGCTTAGCTTAGCTGGGTCTTAGAGGGCTGTGATCAAGCTGTTGACAGGGTTGTGGTCTCATCTAAGCCTTAACTGGGAAAAGGTCTCCTCTAAGTTCATATGATGGTCGGTAGAATTCAGTTCCGTATGCAGTGTTGGATTAAGGGCCTCAGTTTCTTGCTACCATTGGCGGGCATCTGCCCTCAGTTCCTTGCTGTGTGGTCTTTTCCACCATGGCCACTTACTTTCTCAAAAACAGTGAAGGAGCGAGTCTACACACTAGACAGATGTACAGTCTCATGTATCATAACCACAGAAGTGGCATCCCTTCACATTTCCTGTATTCTCTTGGTTAAAAGCAAGTCATAGGTCTTGAATCAAGGGAAGGGTCTGTGGAAGGGCAGATCAGCAAGAGGCTGTGTTGTGGGAGCCACCTTAGAGTCTGTCCATTACCAACAGTAGAGTGTAGTGGTGAAGAGTGCATTCCCTGGAGTCTGATCTGGATATCTGGCTTTGAATACTAGCCCTGTCTTTTCCCAGCCATGAAAACTTCTCTGAGCCTCAGTTTCCCTGGGGGGATAATATATGCCTACTATTTATAGTGTTGTGAAGAGTGATATAATGCTTATAAAGCACTTAAGACATCATCCTACTAACTCCTACTCATTTCCCCCATCTCAGTTTAGATGTCATATATTTAGGGAAGCCTTCCCTGACCCCTGTTTGACTCCCCTCTCTTTCCAGTCTGGGTTAGATTTCAAAACACCTTGAAGTTTTCCTTTTCATTGCTTCACACTGTTCCACCTGAACTTTATACCTGTTAGGTTTATTTATTTATTTAGAAATTTATTTATTTTATTTTTTTGGCTTGTGTCTTTGTTGCTGTGTGTGGGCTTTCTCTAGTTTCAGAGAGCAGGGGCTACTCTTCTTTGCGGTGCACAGGCTTCTCATTGCAGTGGCTTCTCTTGTTGTGGAGCACGGGCTCTAGGCACGTGGGCTTCAGTAGTTGTGGCACACGGGCTTAGTTGCTCCGCAGCATGTGGGATCTTCCCGGACCAGGGCTCGAACCTATGCCCCCTGCATTGGCAGGCGGATTCATAACCACTGCGCCACCAGGGAAGTCCAGGTTTATTTATTTTTGTATCTGCTTTCTTTAGACTAAGGTGCTTAAGAGCAGTAGTTGCTTCTGCTTTGTTCCTAGAATAGAAGGGCCTAGCATATAGAAGACTCCATAAATGTTTGCTGAACTGAAAGAATGAAGTTGAACTGCATGCATTGTTTCTTTGAAATGGCATTTTTAGTGTTACCATACTATGTTTTTCCAGGTACTGGAGCAGTCAGTCTAAAAGATACTCCCTCTGTTTCTAGCATGGTCAGAATCTAGCATGGGAGACTGAGGCATAATAGTCTTATAACTGTGATTATAAAGGTTTTGCAGAGTGAATGCTAAAAAGTGGTGAAAGAAAAAATTAGTAGGCTGACAGGATGAGAATACAGTAGTAAAAGTTAGTCCTAGTGGATTAGAAGCACGATACACAGTAGGGAGCTTCTCTTGCCATAAATGTGCTCTGCAGATCACTCCATGGTGTGATATGAAGGAAAGAAGCTTGGAGAAAATTACCTTGTTGGAGATTCACAGTACGCATTAGCATATTATAGGAAACCTGTTAACATAGTAAGGGCAATCTTTATTAAGCGTGTTCTGAACACTTCATAAACATACACGTATCACAACCTAGTAAGGTATTATTTTCAAATAACTGATGATAAAAATTAGGTTTAGAGGTGAAGTAATTTTCCTTGGTGGTTGGTGAGATAGAATTCAAACCAGGTTCAGCCGTCCCTCTTAGTTATTATCTGTTTTGCCTCTGTGGAGTATGTTTTACCAGATATTAATTTCATGAGAGTAGGAACCTTGTACGTTTTGTTCATCATGTGTCTGGGACTAGAGTCTTGCTTGTCCCTTAATGCATGGCTGAGTGAAGGGTTTCTGGGATTATTTTAAACTGTATCTCAGCTTTCCAAGTTGAATTCCTTGTAAAACGTGAAGAGAGTTTGGTAAATAGCAGCTAGTATAATCCAGTCAGTGGATTACAACAGAAAGTAATTTTGTGTTTTCACTCTGCAGTGATTGAGTAGAGTTCTGTCCCTAAAGAAGAAACATCTATGTAGTCTTTGACCCCATCCTCTCAGTCACTTTCAAATTTACTCTGTTTTGCAGCCCTCTTGAGTTTTATTTCTGAAATAGTCTTCACTTAAGTTCTTTCTTTATATTATTGTTAATGACCTCTCTACAGATCAGATCAGGTCTTTAGTTTCCTTTTGCTTACTGCCATGATTTTTTAAGCATTAATTTTTAGTTTTAACATGCATATAATTAAAAAAAAAAAAAGCAAACCTGTCCCTAGGCACTCCCCTCATTACTCCCAGTCCTGCTCTAATTAGAGCAGTGCTTCCCGAGCTTTTCCACGTCAGGATCTATGTGGACACAATAGGAGCAGCTGTTTGGATGTCTTGAGGTCTTTAGGGGGTCTTGGTGCTTCTGAAGCAGTGGTGGCACTGTGCGCCCTATACACTAGTCGGCAAGTTCTGCCACACAGGGGATCAGTTTTACCTCAACTCTGCTGTTTCTTCTGCTACTTACCGCTCTATTTCTAAATGATTTGCCTACCAGTTAGGATGGTTTTGGATGCTAGTACTGAGACCACGACCCCAACTGGCTTCAGTATAACTCACAGTTGGAAGTCCAGAGGTAGAGTGGGCTCTAGGGCTAATTGGTTTTGTGGCACAATAATGTCTTTAGGGCCCCAGTTTTCTATCTGTCCTTTTAGTCATTGGCCAGCTACATCCTCGAATTAATAAGATGGCTGTAGCAGTTTCAGGAGTTGCACCCAGATGCAACAGTGTCCAGAGAAAGAAAATTATTTTTCTTGTAGCTGTATGAGAATGTGGAAACTCTGCCTAGAAACTCTGGCAGACTTACTTCCTGGGTTAGATGCCTGTTTCTGAAACACTCACTAGAAAGGGAAATGGAATTACATTTAGACCAATTAGGCACACGCCTGGAACTGAGTACCTTCCCTGAGCAATGCCTGAATGGGTGGGAGTGCAAATGGGTTCTGGACAAAATTAGCTTCTGTTACAGAGGAAGAAGGGGAAGATTAGAGGCTGGGTAGGTAACTCCGACCCTATTTTGGTATTTGGCTTAAAGTTTAAGAGGTGAGCTATTGACTTTCTACTAAGGTAGATGAATATTTAACTTTAAACCACTTGTCTTAGACTTCTTCCATCTAGTCATTATAGTTATATACATATTTTTGTTAAATGTATTCAGTGTTTAGTTATCATCATGTAAGTCTTGTTCACCATGGAGGCAAATTGTATACTATGATTACATTTCCTTCCTTGTATAATTTTGTTTTTCCTGTTTTGTTTTCCTTGTATAATTTTGTTTTGCTTTGTTTTCTAGGTACTAGTGACTGAGTTTTCCTTTGCCTTCCAGTAGCCTCCATATAGTTTTGCACAAATATCAGATAGTTGTCCCGTCCCTCATTCTCACCCCCTTCCCCACGCCCTCCCTTTAAGAACGTTCTTAGGGGCCCTCCATCAAACTACTCCTGTATGGAATTCTTTTTTTTTTTTTTTTTTTTAATTTTTATTGGAAATTTACAATGTTGTGTTAGCTTCTGCTGTACAGCAAAGTGAATCAGTTATACATATCTCTACTCTTTTTTAGATTATTTTCCCATATAGGTCACTACAGAGTATTGAGAAGAGTTCCCTGTGGTATACAGTAGGTCCTTATTAGTCTGCATGGAATTCTTGCTCTCTAGGTCTAATAGGATTCTTTTTGTGTATCTCTAACAGGTTTGGATCTCTTGTTTCCTGGTTCTCTGACCTTTATTTTTCCTGCTTTTATCTTTCATTTTGCCAGAGTATGACTTTCAGTCCTTCCTGAGAAAGGGTGCGTGAGAGGTTAATTTTTTGAGACATTGTCTGAAAGTGTCTTTAGTCTGCTTTCTCTCACTTTGATTGGATATAGAATTGCAATTGGAATATAATTTTTACTGAGAACTCTGAATGGATAGCTTCATATAGGAGATATAATTTGTATTCCATTAAAAAAAAAAGTATGGAAAAGTTAGAGAACATAATGCACTCCCATATATCGATCACCCAAGTTCAACATTGATCAACTCATGGCCACTTTTAAAAGTTTATAATCCTGTCTACCCCTCTTCTATTTGATTTTATACAAGCAAACCCAGATATATAATTTCACTTGTTAGTATTTCAGTATGTATCTCTAAAAGATAAGGTCTAGTTTCTAAACTGTAACCCTAGTAGCATTATCATACCTTCAAAAGATTAACAGTAATTCTTCAAATATCCAGTTAAAGTTCTAATTACCTTGTTTGCCTCATAATAATATTTTTAAACAGTTTATTCAAAGCAGGATCTAAGTAAGGTCCATAAATTGTTATTGACAAGTCTCTTAATCTATAGGTGAGTTTTTTTCCCCCTTGAGTTTCATTTGTTGAAGAAAGCGTATCATTTGTCTTGTAGTTTTCTACAGCCTGGATGTTGTTGAATGGAAACCCTGTGGTGTCACTGATGTGTTCCCTGTCTCTTGTCATGTATTTCCTGTACGTGGCAGTAAGATCTAGAGGCTTGATAAAATTCTGTTTTTTCTTTTTCTGTTTTGTTTAGTTTTTTGTTTTTTCCTGGAGAGGTGGCAAGTGGGGAGACATGGGTGGTATGTTATCTTTAGGAGGCACAAAATATCTGACTCTGTGATATTAGTGGCTACTAAATATTAACTTAGATCCATTAATTTATTAGAGATTTTGGTCCTTTTATGTGAGCCCTCCTACTCCCCGGAAGTTTTAAGGGTTTGATCTTCATCTGTGGTGTTCTGAATTTTTGTAGTGTTACCTTGTCTGTTTTCTGTTTATTTTTTTACCCTTATTGGGAGCTGTTTTTCAACTTCTCTTGTCCATCAGGGCATTTTTTATGTTCTTTGCTCCTTTTTTTCCCCCTGGCATTTTGTTTTTACTTCATAGTTAACGTATATTCTTTTACCTCTTCAAGCACATTCATGTTATGGTTAATTGCCTTTTTTTCCCCTTCATGGCATTGTCTCAGTTTCCTCTGGATTCCTGTTTTTCTGCTTGTTTTGATTTCTGTCTTTGAGTTTTGGCAGCTTTCCTCAACTATCTGGCCATCCCTGGGCTGTGGCTTCTGTTATATTTAGGAGTACGTTAACAATAAAGCCGAAGGAAGCTCTTTGCGAGGTGAGGCTTGTTCACTGAAGGCTTAGTGTGGTGCTTGAGGGGCCCATGAATATGAGTACCCCTAGGGCTTTTACTCCAGGGCTCTTCGTATCTCCAGATTGAAACGGTAAATCCCATCCTTGGGGGAGAGGGAATGTATTTTCCTGTTGCTAATGTTCTTGCAGGCAGAACTGGGACTAGAGTGCGCAGTGCTGTATAGAGACTTGTACTCAGTTCTGTTTTTAGTCTTCTGCCTCAAACCTAGTCTTTGTTGTGCATGATTTCTCCACGTGTAGAGCCTCTTTGCATTTTCCCCAGAGACTGTGCATGCCTCTGGTCTATTGGGACATGATAGTTGCCAGCCTGGGTAGGGTTTGGGCTGCAGTTTGGGGCTTTACTACATTTATTTTTATTTACTTATTTGTTGAAATGAACTCAGAAAAGTTGTTGGTAATATACAGATAACTTTTATTTCCTGAATCTTTTGATAGAAAGTTGTTGACATGATGTCTCTTCTTTGTTGAATATTTGTAGTGCATGTTTCCTACAAACACAGACGTTCTCTTGCCTGACAACAATACAGCTGTCAAAGGCAGGGATTTAACATTGATATATCACAGCTGTCTGATCCTTAAGCCTCCATTCAGGTTTCAGCAGTTGCCCCAGTGGTGTTCTTTATAGGAAAAGGATAGTCAGTCTAGGATCACTTAACACATTTTGTTGTCATGTCTCTTCAACTCTTGGTCTAGAATAGTTCCCTCAACTGTTCTTTATTGAAGAATACAGTTATTTTATAGAGTCACCCTCAATGTGAGTGTGTCAGATGTTTCTTCATATTAGGTGTAGGTTAGGCATCTTTGCCAGGAGTATCATAGAAGTGATGCTTATATTAGTTTCATTGCATTTTGTTAGATGGTGTATATTTGGTTTTCTGCTTGTGCTATAAAAAAATTACCACAAATTTAGTGGCTTAAGAAACACACATTTATAATATTACGCTTCTGGGGTTCAGAAGTCCAAAATGGATCTCAGCTGTGCTCAAATCAAGGTGTCAGTATGGCTGCATTCCTTTTGGAGAATCTACAACAAAATAGTGCTTTTCCTTGCCTTTCCAGCTTCCGAAGGCTGCGTGCATTTCTTGGCTTATGGCCCCCTTCTTCTCTTTTCAAAACCAGCAACTTTGCACCTCATCCATCTCTTGCTGCCATCTCTCTCCCTCTTCTTCCCTCCTCTTTCACTCTTAAGGAACTTCGTGATTACATTGGGCCCACCGAAATAATTGAGGATAATCTCAATTTTAAAGTCATCTGATAGGCAAATTTAATTTCTTCTGAACCACAGTTCCCCTTTACCGTGTAAAGTAACATGTTCACAGGTTCTCAGGATTAGGTTGTGGACCAGTCTTGGGGCAGGGATATTATTGTACCTACAGCAGGTGACATATGATTTCAGTTTGTTCTATTATTAATATTCACTTTGATCACTTGATTATGGTGGTGCCTTCAGGCTTCTCCATTTTAAAGTTACTTTTCCTCTCTCTTTCTAATAAATATTTTGCATAGAGATACTTTGAGACTGTGTAAATATTCCATTAGTAATCATACTTTTAATTTATTCACCTGTTTTATATCACTGTGAGTACCTGATTTTCTCTTTTATGCAGTGGGTTATAATTGATTATTGTAATTATTTATTTGCATGGTTCACTTGTCCCAGATTTTGCCAGTAGAAGCCCCTTCAAGTTGGCTTCTGTGTCCTTTTAGCATATGTCCATCATTTTTTGGAGCACTTTCCAGGCTTATCTTGAACTTCTGTCTCAGTCTTGAAATTAGAATTGGCCATTTTTCCAAGGACCGCCCTCTCCTTTAAAAAAAATCCTTTATTTTGAAATAATTATAAACTCACAGGAAGCTGCAAAAATAGTATAAAGTCCCATGTACTCCCTTCATCCAAATTCCTTCAGTGGAGTTTTGTGTAGCCCTAGCACAGTATCGAAATCAGGAATTTTGATATATCAGGTACATTTTTGTTTTAACTGCGCTATAGAGCTACTTACTTTTCATTAATTTTTAAACTTGCATTTGTGTGTGTGTGTGTAGTCTTTTGTAATTTCTCTTTCCATGTATAGATTTGTGTGGCTAGCTCCACAATCTAGATAACAGAGGTGTTCCATCACTTTAGAACTCTTTTGCTACCTCTTTTTATTCCCAACACCCCCTCCACCATTTTGTTTTTTCTCCATGTCTGTAGTTTTGTCACTTCAGTGTATTATATGAGATCAACGTTTTTCACGAAGCATAATGCCTTGAGGTCCATTTGGTGTTGTGTATATCAATAGTTAACGCCTTATTGCTGAGTAGTGTTCTATTGTATGAATGTACCAAGTTTGTTCATCCATTCACCTATTCAGGGACATTCAGATTGTTTCCTTATTGTTCAGTATTATGAATAAAATAGCTTTGAATGTTTGAGTACAGATTTTCGTGTAAACATTGTTTTCCATTGGGTAGAAGTTTGGGTGTGATTGCTGGGTCATATGGTGAGTACGTGCTTAGTTTTGTAAGCAACCACCAGACTGTTTTTTCATAGTGTCTCTACCAGTTTATGTTCTTACCAGCCACTGTATGAGGAATCTAGTTTCTCAGCCTCCTCTCCACAATTTGATGTTATCACTATTTTTATTTATTTTTATTTTTTATTTTTTATAAACTTATTTTACTTATTTTTATTTACTGGCTGCGTTGGATCTTTGTTGCTGTGTGTGGGCTTTCTCTATTTTGCAGAGAGCGGGGGCTACTCTTTGTTGTGGTGCGCAGGCTTCTCATTGCAGTAGCTTCTCTGGTTGCAGAGCATGGGCTCTAGGTGCACAGTCTTCAGTAGTTGTGGCACTCAGGCTCAGTAGTTGTGGCTTGTGGGGTGTAGAGCACAGGTTCAGTAGTTGTGGCACACGGGCTTAGTTGCTCCACGGCATGTGGGATCTTCCCGGGCCAGGGATTGAACCCGTGTCCCCTGCATTGGCAGGTGGATTCTTAACCACTGTGCTACCAAGGAAGCCCCACTGTTTTTAATTTATAGCTGTTCTGATAGGTGTGGTGATACCCTATTGTGGTTTTAATTTGCATTTCTTAATGACTGATAATGTTGAACATCTTTTCATTGGCTTGTTTGCCATCTGTATTTCCTCTTTGGTGAAATGTCTGTTCATATCTTTTGCCCATTTTCTGATTGGATTTTTAAAAAAAATTTTAAGTGTTGAGTTATGAGAGTTCTTTATGTATTCTAGATACAAGGTCTTTGTTGGCTGTGTGGTTCGAAAATACTTTCTCCCTGTCTGTAGCTTGTCTTTTCATCCTCTTCACAGAGTCTTTCTTCAGAGCAAAAGGTTTGAATTTTGACAAGTCCAGTTTATTAAATTTTTCTCTTATGGTGTCAAGTGTGAGAACTCTGTACCTAGAGCTCTGGTTCTTTTTCATAGGGAATGATGTTTAGAAACCAAAAGCTGAGCATTAGGTGTGCTCGTTGCTTTTAGGTTGTGGATGCTCCCCAGGTCTCAGTGGACATAGAGAATATGTGTGTCCTAAGCCTTCCCACGTTTCAGGGTACATTAACTATTTTCCTTGGTATCTCCAAGTGTAGACACTTGTTTTGTGCTTTCCTTCATTCTTCTAAGTCTACTACCACTGTCCATATTTTTTTCATTATCTAAAAATTTGTCCATTACTTTCTTTTATTATTAATTTTTTGACATCTTCACTGATTTTTAGGTGGATTTTATTTTCAGGGGGCTTTGTGAGAGAATAATTGTAAATGCATGAATTATCCACTATGTCGAGTGTGTACCTGTTGAAGTGGTACTATTCCTTTTTCAGATCTTTTTTCTTTTATTTTACATTGTCAGCCTGATCCCTCTCCTACCACCTGCTCTCACCCTGATTGTGCTGTTTTTTCACAGCCTGTAATCATCCATGATTCTCGTTTCCATGTAATGAAGACCAAGTTTATTAAAATATTCACGTTCTCTTCATAGTTGGACCTCAGCTTACTTTTCCAGTCTCTTTTTCTGCAACCCTACCGCATTTGCTGCACTCCAGAACTAATCTAAGTAGCTTTCATATCCCCACATGCTTTGCTTTCTGCTCCCTTCCTTGCAGTTTTCCTTTGAGGCACATTGTCTGTGCCTCTTTTACAACATTTTCTGTAGCGCACAAAGCTTGGCATATAGTAGGCACTTGATGCATTAAATACACAAATAAATGCTGCTTCCTGTAAAATAGTAATACCACCCGAGCTTCTTATTGCCTATTATCATTTTCCAGATACTATCATATAGTATCTGATTTAATTCTCAGAGCAACTCTGTAACCCATTATTCATCTTCTATAAATGATGCAGAGTGAAATGTCCAACAAGGTCATGACTGTAGGAGTTAAATTAAACTTAACAAATGTTTGTGTACCTATTTTGTGACAGGCCCAGATTTAGATGCTTGAGACACTTAGGGAACAAAGCAGACAAATGTGCCCTTAATAGAACCAATATTAGAATGTTTGAATTCCAACCCTTGTGGGGTAGGTTTTGGGGAAAGTCTTCTATAACCTTAGTTACTCATCTCAGATGTCTTCTCTTTTAGTTTTTCCTAACTCTCCTGGAAGGAGGCAGGAATGAAGTAGAAAGAATAGCTCTGTCTTCTTTGTTCTCATTAGTTCCTGTTTGTGTTCACATTGTGCACAGTCTTATTCTAAGTAGCATTTATAAAATATTTATATTTGGGGCCTTTGCTAGATTGAGCAGCTGTGGGCAGGGATTTTTTTTTCTGGTATCTAGGTTGCCTGGCACATAGTATATCTAACATTCTCAATAAATGTTTGAACCCATTAGTATAAAGACTTATCCATGGTTGTCATTTACTAATAGCAGATGACAATACTCATTACTGCCTCTGTGTAAGGGTACAAACCAGTTTAAAAAACTCCACTCTGTATTCTTAGCAGGGCATATTCTCAAAGAGATTATTTATAAGCAAGTTTTTTTCTGAAGTTTAATAAACTCTTTTGTTTGTGGGTGTGTATAGGTCTCTAGTCTGGAGATGGAGTCTTGACCCCTTTTTTTCCTCAGTATTAACCATCTGGTAGGAGTTCTGAGTTATTTGCTACAGAAGTATGCTGAGAAAATATAAGATGTCAGAGTTTACCAGCTTTGTTTCAAGTTCAAGAAGATAAATTATTTCAGGTGTAGAGTGTTTACTTTCAAACATTTTGCAAACAGGTACATTGTAACTTTTCTGACATGTTTGCATAGAAAATGTTGGGGTTATCTGTATTTATTTAATGAACTATGTCAAAACTCAGTGGTGTCAAAAAAGAAAAAAGAAACAACAGTATTGGTGTCAAAACAACCAATACTGTTTGCTTTGCTCACAGTTCTCCAGTTTGGGCAGGCCTTGCCTCCATCCCACATGGCGTCTCCTGGGACTGGAAAGTCTGAGATGTTGGATTCCAGCACATGTGTGGTGTCTGAGACATCTTGCTCCATGTGACTTTTTCATCTGGTTACCGTGGGCTTTCTCACAGCGTGGTCTTGGGGTGGTTGAACTTCATACGTGTTTTGGGGTGGTTGAACTTAATACGTGGTGGTGGATTCTAGAGGTGGTGACTGGATTCTGGAGGTGCCAAGAGCGGAAGCCACTGGGCCATCTTAAGCCTTAATTCCTGGAACTGGCATAGTGTCATCTTCACCAGAGTCTTTAGGCCAAAAGCAAGTCAAAGGCCAGTCCAGATTCCAGCAGAGGGGACTGTACAAAGTGTGGACACTGGCAAGAGTGGTTTATTGGGACCACCAAGGAATACCCCACTACATGAACCAAATATCTTTCTGAAGGAGAAAAAGGTGATTTTTCTGTTTTTTATTATCTAATCTGACCAGCTTATCTGTTTTATAATGCAGTGATGTGATTGTATGCCTAACATTTTGCTGTAACTATATTCAGATAGCTGTATAGTATTAACATAATTTGTCATATTCAGTTAAACTGTGGATAGATCATTTTGGTAGGATTTATAAATATAGATTTGGAGATTGGGTACAAGAGGTAATGAGTACATTATGACCTACTCAGCTCCAAGTTACACCTAAGTTAAAGTACCAAAGTACTGGATAAAAACCCTGAATATGTACTTTGTGAAATAAGTGATGTAAACCTCCTTTTGGGTCACATGTTACAGTCCATAAAATATCTGAAGTAGTTCTCCAGTAATCCTGTGATTGCCCTTTGTACAGGAGAAAGAAGAGATGTATAATCAGATCTTCTGTAATTGCAGCTCAAGACTTTCTTTTTTGCCCTGAACAGGTCTCTCCTTAATGCCTGGAATGTGACGGTGTTTCATTTCATTTAAATAGTTCTCATCTTAATTCTATATTGAAGTCATCCTGTTACTGGGCTTGGGTGTGACAGTGGAAATTTGTCAGAAATATTGTGGCTCATTGACCATTGGAGTCCTCTGGAAAGCTTAAAAGAAATGCAGATTTTTGGGTCTACCCCCCAAACTTAGCATATCCAAATGTCTAAGAAGGGGTCCGGGTGAGGTGTAAAGTTTGAGGATCACAGTTTTAGGTTCTATAACATGCATTTTCCTGGGGGGTGATATCACTCCCCAAAGGGGAAATCTTGTTCTTGGGCATGTTGGAGTGAAAAGAACTTCGATATTACAATGTTTTGTGACCTTCCATAAGTCAGCCCTACCTGACAAAATCTTATTCCATAATATTTAATTTCTCTCATTAAGGAGAAATTTAATTTAAATAAAGTTTTCCTCCTGGGGATGGAAATGAGGCAAAAAGATTTAGAAACATTGTTCTATAAGAATTATTCCTACATAGTACCTGTGCCCCAGGACCTCAGCTATCTTCCCCATCCTGGAAAACCTTAGTATGTGATTTGGATAATGTTTTTTTTAATACTAAGGCTTTACCTGCACTAAATAGATATTCCTTTAAAAATCTGGAGGCTGAAAGCATTTTGCTCTGTGGTTTTGCATCGAGGCAGATCAGTCTTATCCTTATGGACAAAGCACTGTTAGAATGGACTCTGTTCTGGGATTTGAAACCTTTCAGCTTTATATTAGCAAAATCTCTTCCTGTTCTTTAGATTGTTAACATACAGCTCGCCAGGATGTATGTATGCCACAGGAAAGGAGGCATTCCTGTCTCTCCTGGGAGTGAGGCCTGTTCCCACGGCTCTGTCTCCTGTATGGTGTAGGCCCTGAGGGGTTAGAGTAGGTGAGAAGACAGGACCCCAGTGCCCCGTTCGCTGGAAAGGAGGAGTGTAGGCCGAATACTGTTATTTGGGTTTGCTAACTTCTTTCTTTGCTTTGGACGGGGTACAAATGAAAATGCTTTTTTGGGATGGGGGTTAGAGGGCAGTAGTGGGAGAAGTAGAAGAGAAGTTTCTAATATTTTACCTTCTATAAAGAAAACTTCAGATTTTGATTTGAGTATTTCTAGGTCCTTCAGGATAGCATTAACGTCTTTGTACTTGTTTTGTTTTCTGTGGAATTTGTCCAGGCTCAGGAGAGTTAAAAGCATAGTACAGTCAGAAAACGAAAGGCCTCTGTAAATCTGCATTCACTTAAAAACACATTGCTGGGCAACTGGCAGATGCTGGGGTAGATTATTTGTTGAATCAATGAATGAAATTAATCCAAAGGTATTCTCTTTTCTATGATTTTAGAATCTAGTCTTAGCATAATGTTGAAGGGAGAGTGACCTGGGAAGTTAGGAGTCCCAGGGTCCAGTGTTCTTCCTACCTGCCATGTTGTTTAACCTCTAGACTGTCATAGATGATCCTTTAGGAGCCCTTTAGCATCCAAAATTTTGTTATCAAACACCTTAGAAATGTCCTCAGCTGCTGTATTGAATAGTTGTTAGAGGGAATTAGTTCTAGTTGTCACGCAAACAGTAGTCTATCAGGGTCCATGGTTAAGCTGCTGTAACTGGGGGCCAGCACTTTGATGGCTCTCAGAACATAGAATCATCTCGAGGTGGATGGCCAGGTGGGGGTGCTGCCTCAGTGGGTCATTCAGAGACACACATTTCTTCCACCTTGATCATTTACAGTGTCCTAGGGGATCGTCCTCATCTGTGTTGTCCTTGCCCCAACTCACAGGAAGGTGAAGAGTCAGAGAAGTGTTTCCTCCTTGTCTTAAAAGACCAAAAGTGTCACCCCATGCTTTTATTCACATTCTGTCCATGAAAACTGAGTCACATGGCCATGCCCAGCTGTAAGGGGAGCTGGGAAGTATAACCTAGCAGGGCAGTTGTGTGCTTGACTGCAATTATGGAGGAAGGGGATGACTGTCTCTGCCACAGATAGTGTGGATGAAACCCTTTAACTTTCTTTTAGGGGAAGCTTTTTACTTAATGTTTTTGTGTAGCAAAAATCTTACAATTAACACAAAGAGGAAGCAGATCGTTTTGGCATTTGGATTAAAATGCTAAGAAGAGTCTATCAAAAGACAAGTTTTGAAATTAATTAGGAACATAAAACTAACCAGCTCTAAATGATTATACCTTTGTCTCATCAAAGTACAAGCCAGGTGAAGAGTTGTTTAATCTTTGCTGCATTCTGCGTTCCTAGAAACACTTAGATGCACATTCAGTCACAAGTGACATCTCTGTTTTCTAGAGGAGTAGCCCATAGTTCACTTTGGTAAACTAGCTCAACAGAAGGAAGCTCCTTCTTAAATACCATCAGGCCTCTAGGGCTCTGAATTCTTGAAGTTTGTTAAGTTGGCCATGTGTCAAAATCACCTGGGGGCCTTGTTCAAAATATAGGTTGAGGCTCTACCCTCTGGAGGTTCTGATGGTTATGTCTCTGAATCTGAATTTTTATCAAGCCCCTCGGCGATTCTGGTGCAGCTGTCAGTGGTATGGGGACCACTGCTTTGGATAGTCTACACCTCAGTTGCCTCACATGTAAAAGTGCAAAATCACACCTACCCGGTTTCATAGGGTTCAGGGAGCATGGCATGAGTTGTACTTGAAATTGTTTCATAAATTAAGAAGTATCATAAAAAATGGTAGGTGGCGTTATAAGTCTGTTTCAGGTGTTGTGCTAATTTATTTGGTAAATAAAGTTAAGTGCTCATATCTCCATTAAGAAGTAAGCTGGGAAATTACTATAAGATAGAAATCTAGACTTCTTGATTCTTGCCTAATTGAACAGGGATTCTGGAAAAGTTACCTGCTCAGCATAACTGCCAATAGCAGAACAGGCCAAGTAATTTACATACTTTTATTGTATGTAGTGTCAAGATACCATATATCAACTTGAGGACTTCAGTTAAATACATCTTCAGTGTCACCTGTGTGGGAAACTGAGCTTTGTACTTTGGCCTTAAATGTGATATAGTCTCTGCCCATAAGGAAATTACAGCTTGGTAGAGAAGACAAAACAAAAACAAATCACAGTACCATTCTTAAGGCATGAATTATACAAATACTACAAGGCAGGTTCTGAACATGATGTTCAAGTTCAGAGGATGGGAGAGGTCATGTAAGGTGAAGAGCACAGCTTGAGACTGGAGGAGTGACTTCCCTTTTTCTACCCCAGAGGGACCAGCCTCTGTCAGGTACTAGGAGGACTCTTCTCTTTCCCCATTTTGCAGTTGCCTGTACCTTGTAAGGCAAATAACATGATAGAGAAGCTTGTAAAGGTTGAGGAAATGTCCCTTTCTCTGAAGTAAAGGGAAGTGGAACTAAATTTGATAATGCAAACCATGTGCTAGGTACTTACGTATATCACCTTAATCAATTCCAGCAGTTCTGAAAGAGGCAGTATTCATTAGTGTAGCGGTTCCCAACCTTTTTGGCACCAGGGACTGGTTTTGTGGAAGACAGTTATTCCATCAGCTGGTGGGTGGGGGGGATGGTTTGGGGATGATTCAAGCAGATTACATTTATTGTGCACTTTATTTCTGTTATTATTATGCTATAATAATGAAATAATTATACAACTCACCATAATGCAGAATCATTGGGAGCCCTGAGCTTGTTTTCCTGCAACTGGGTGATCCCACCTGGAGGTGATGGGAGACAGTGACACCTGAAGTGTGTTGCTTATGTCCAGTCTACTCCATAATCTCGTTTTGGTTGCTGTCACTGCAGAAAACCCTGTTTCACAAAGATAGAATGTTGGAAATGGAAGCAGGTTTTTCAGTGCTTTTGTGGCAGTCTTAGGATATTCTGCCTTGACTTTAATCCAGAACATAGGGAGATTTGAAGTTGTCTCAGACATACTTTTAAGGCCACTGTCTTCTGCGATCTCAAGCACTTGACCCTCTTCTATCAGGGACAAAGTCAGTTCACCTAGCTTATTCACAGATGGATCACAGATCCATTCCTTCCCATTTCGGGGGTCTTTTATGGTTGGGAAGCAGTGCTCAGACTCTTTTGAAAGCTGATAGGTGATCATGCACCAGCTGGGAGAAAGAAGGCCCTTGCTCAGTCTCTTTCAAAATCTCTGCTAATGTTTGGAAAATGTCAACAATTCCAGTGTTCACTTGTCACCCCGCATAATTCCAGTTTGGCTTTGAATGCAGCCACTTTATCTGCCGACTTGAACACAGTTGTTGTTCTCCCCTGAAGTGACAGGTTGAGTTCGTTGAGCAGGTTGAATATGTTACACAAGTAAGCAAGTTTTGTGACCCATGCCGTGTCACTGAAATGTGCTGCTAGTGGTGACTGTTTTTCTAAAAGCAGTCTCTGGAGCAGCTCTCGTAACCCGAAAGCTCTGGCCAGTGATCTACCTTTAGAAAGCCATCTCACTTCTGTGTATGAGAGAAGACGTGTGTGCTCTGTGTTGGTCCTCTCACAGAGCTGTGCGAACAGATGTGAGTTAAGGGCGTGTATTTTAATGTGGTTGATAATTTTAATCACATCCTGCAAGACATAAGTTCAGGTGACATTTTTCGACTAGCCAGCATTTTTCTATGGATGACACAGTGCGTAGACTCACGTTCAAAAGCGACCTCTTTGACCCAAGTAGTGAAACCAGAAAGCTCTCCAGTCATGGCAGCTGCTCCATCCGTGCATATAACAACACAAAATGACCAGTTCAGTTTTCCTGATCTGTAATCATTCAAAGACTTGAATAGTTCTGCAGCTGTGGTGTTGTTTGGCAACAAAAGTGCACATATCTTCATGTACATCCTCCTGAAAAATATATCGCACAAAAACAGCATTGTTGCCTTGTTGTCAATATCAGTAGACCCCTCAACCTGGATTGTGTACCACGGTGACTCCTTAATCCTCTAACAATTGTGGTTCAGTGTCCTTTGCTATTTCATCAGTTCATCTAGTTATGGTGGTAGATGAAAGAGGAACATGTGCCACCTTTTTAACTGCAGCCTCTCCTAAAAGTTCATGACAAATGTCTTTAGCATCAGGCAGGATCAACTCTTCACCAGTAGTAAAGGGCTTCTTAGCTTTAGCAATGTGGTTAGCTGCTAAGACATATGTTCTCAGTGCAGACACATTGGATGCAGTGGGGGCCTTCGATATCTGCTTCTGTTCTTCGTGTTCACGTTTTTTTCTTTTGTTCCAAAGGTTTTTCTTTTAATGCAGGGTGCCTGGTCTCCTTGTGGTGAGGCAGTTTTGAAGGTTTCATGGTGTTGTTGGAAAGCTGGTCTCCACATATTATACAGAGTGGGTTTGGAGAATGTGAATCGCCGGTTGCAATGAACCCATAATTTAAGCAGGACTCTTGGTATTTTCTTTTAAACGCAGCTTTCTTTTTGTTGGCAGCCTTAGAGTCTTATGCTGTCTCATCATTGGGTCTCCCCCCTTTTCAAAGAACCTCTCCGGTGAAGTTTGTTTTTCATTTTGACTAGAGTTAGCTTGTGGGCTTACCAAAACTGTGACTGAGACAAGTGTGCAGTGTGGGAAAGAGGTGTGGACAGAAGTGATACATAAAATAATGGGCGGGCCGCACACGGACTGCAATAAATGTCAGATTCTGACTTAAAGCCTGCCACCAGATGCAGCTGTACAATTGAAGTATATCAACTCACTTGCCACTGTGAAGCCTTCCACAAGAAGCAGCGTAATTGTCACTTGCCACTCACAGATAGGGTTACGAGTCTGCAAGCAGTTGATTTCTTATGGTCTCTGTGCAGTCAGACCTCTCTGCCAATGATAATCTGTTCTTGCAGCCGCTCCCCAGTGCTAGCATCACCACCTCAGCTCCACTTCAGGTCATCAGGCATTGGATTTTCATAAGGAGCGTGCAACCTAGATCCCTCGCATGGGCAATTCACAGTAGAGTTCGCGTTCCTGTGAGAATCTGATGCCGCCGCTGATCTGACAGGAGGCGGTGCTCAGGTGGTAAATGAGCGATGGGGAGCATCTGTAAATACAGATGAAGCTTCACTTGCTCGCCCGCCGCTCACCTCCTGCCGTGTGGCCCAGTTCCTGACAGGCCACGGACCGGTACCAGTACCAGTCCGTGGCCCCGGGGGTTGGGGACCCCTGCTGTAGTGGAAGGAGCACGGGGTTTTAAAACTTAGAAGCAGTTGGTATTGTTGGGGCCAAATCTGGCTTGTGTTTAGGTGTTCAAGTAAGTGGCTTTTTCCTGGTGAAACAACTTCACAGGGCATGTTAGTTCCTTCCTTTCAGCATGATAGGTTTGCCTTGGCTTTGACAAGGGCATGGTTGCTGCTTAACCCATTGAGATATTATGGATAGAAATCTGGGGGTTCATTATTAAGCTGCAGGGTAAAGGAAGGGGAAGAGTGGTGTGGAAAATATTCAGTGTATGGTAGTAGGAAATCTTGACAGGAAATATAAAGGCTGATTTATTTGATAATGTACCAAAAGTTAGGGATAGAGTGGTGAAAAACACAAATACAGTTTGTGCCCTCATGTCATTGGCAGCCTAAGTTTGATAGTGTAACATTTGCTGTTTGTGATAGAACGTGTGAAAGCTTTTTTGAGCTGTTCCAGATTGGATAGCTCAGTATTGGGTTTCATTGAGCATGAAAGTGGTGGGGATTTTACACTATATGTCTTCCAGTGGTTATGTGTTCTTAAATCTTGAAGGAACTCACAAAAAAGCAGTAAGATTGCAAATCATTCCAAATGAGATGTTGACGTAAATTAAGCATACTTTTCCACATCCTCCAAGAATACACATACAGATGGGAGCGTTTTTCGTAGGTAACATTTGTAAATGTACATATGTTAAGATGATTTGAAAATGTCTTTCTTACCTCTTTGTGTTAGTTTCCTGTGGCTGCTGTAAAAAATCACCACAGACTTAGTTACTTAAAACAACAGAAATTTATTGTCTCATTGTTCTGGAAGTCAGAAGTCTGAAATTAATACCATTGAGCCAAAATCAAAGTGTCCGCAGGCCCAGGCAGTCTCTAAGAGACAGTCTGTTCCTTGTCTCTTCTAGCTTCTTTCTGGTGGCTGCCAGCATTCTTTGACTTGTGGCTCCATCACTCTAACCTCTGCCTCCATGGTGACACTACCTTCTCCTTTCCTGCCCATGTCGAGTATCCTTTTGCCTGTCTCTCATAAAGACACTTGTAAAGGCATGTAGGACCCACCTGGATAATCTCATCTCAAGATCCTTGACTAAATCATAATCACATCTTTAAAGATCTTTTTCTAAATATGGTAGCATCTATGGGTTCCAGAGATTAAGATGTGGCTGTTTTTTGGAGGGTGACATTTTTTAGCCTACACTCCTATACGTTATTTGGAAGAGTAGGAAGTTTGCTTTTGAAATAGTAACTTTTAGATATTCATAAGTATATTTCCAATTACAGTAAAAATTCATAATGTATCATATCTTTTCAGTGTTAGTTTGAGATTCAAATTTGGGATCCAGATTGGGAGGCATTGCCCCCAATTTTACCACCTCACACATCATTTATAACAGTGGTCTTGAGCTTCTCATCTCTGAATAGTGGAGGTTATTGATCTTTTAGGACTGGCTCAAGCTGACAGTGGTAATTTTTATCAGGATTTATTAACAAAGAATCTAAATTTAGGAAAATGGTATAAATGATTGGAACTCATTTTAGCAATCTAGGAATTTTAATGACTTTGTGAGGAGGTGCAGATTGTAGAAGAGTAGTGAAAAATATACTATGATTATACTTTTCCTAAATTTGCTTGGTTGTATCAAACTTGTTACAGTTGGACTATATATTTTTTTATTATGCGGTACCTTATTTTAGCTAGTTTTGGACCGTTCATTTTGAATAAGGTATGGACACATAGTAAACAGTGTTGTTTAAAAAAGAAAAGATGGTCACACTTAGAATGGAAGGTATCAATGGAGGGGTTTTGCAGTTGTGAGCTAGCCATGAACAGAAATGTATGTGTGTTAATTTTAATATCTGGTTCTTTCTTGAACCCGTCTAATTTTGGTTTTTTTTTTTTTTTTTTTGTTTTTTGCTGTTACTCTGAAAAAAATAGACTCTTGTTTCTCTAAACACCTTAAGATACATATTCTGAAGTTCTTTTCAGATAGTTCTATAATTTCTAGTTCCTTGGGTATGAAATTTGATGTTTACCCACTGAGTTTCTCTTATGATGGAGGGTTTCTTTGTGTTTGTAATTACTGTGTATGAGCTCTTCTTCACGGGAACTTCTGAAGGTATTCTGTGTGTTGAGGAAAGTTCATATCTGTTTTTGAATATTTAGGGTCAGTGACACTTTCCACTTCCCATTCCCCATTTCCCAAATGTAATAACCATAAACACTATCAAGCTGTTTATCTGCCTCCCACTTGGTGCAGTTGTTGCCATATTTTTTATTCCTACATTTGTTAGTCCTACATGTGTTATAATTTTATGATCTTAGTTAGCTTTAAGTACGTTTTAAGCTCCAATTTATAATTAATTTTTGTTTTAAACAATGAATCTTTTAATTAAAAGAAGAAAAAAGTACTCTTTTATGAAAATTTATCTACTTATTTACCATTTCTGGCATTCTTCATTCCTCCTATAGATTTGTGTTTCCATCCAGTCTAATTTCCCCTCAGTCTGAAGAACATTCTTTAGTGGTTTTTGTAGTGCAGGTATGCTGGTAAAGAATTCTCTCTTTATTTCACCTTTGTGCTTGAAGGTTATTTTAACTGGATATAGAATTCCAGATTGATAGCTGTTGTCATTGAGTATATTAACGGCGGTGTTCCATTGTCTCCTGGCTTCCATTGTTTCTGATGAGATGTTAGTGATAAATTACTGTTTTGTTGTTCTCTCTGTATATACTGTCTTCTTTCTCTCTGGCTGCTTTCAAGATTTTTCTCTTTATCTTTGGTTTTAAGCTGTTGGCCTATGATGTGCCTGGGTGTGGTTATAATTTGAGAGGTTTTTAGCCATGATTTCTTCAGATATTTTTCTACTATTTTCTCACTGTCTTCTGTGATTTTATAATTTCTTTTTCTTTTTTTTTGTAGTTTCAGTTTTTCTGCTGAGTTATTCTATTCACACATTGAAGAACAGATGTTCCTTAAAGTTTTTGAACACATTTTCTTACAATTCTTTGAGTAAAACATCTGCCTTAAAGTTGTTGTCTGCTAAATCTAACATCTCATCCCACTTGGGGTTGGTTTTCTATTGACTCTTTTTTCCCCTTGTCTGTGGATCACATTTTTCTGTTTCTTGTTTACTAATTTTTGATCGAATACTGTTTTTTTCCTCTTAAGATTGTTAATGTTTGTTCTACAAGGCTGATTGGTCACCTTGAATTTATTTATGTTTGGTTTTATATTTGGTTACTCAGGATCTGTAGAAAGCTCAATGTGACTCCTGGCCCCTTTAATATAGTGAGACATGACTTCCACACTGGGTCTTGTGGATCTTGTCTGCGTTTGGTTTTGGACATCACTAGTTTTGGTCTAGAGTAGGCTGTACTCTAAAGTGTGGTCCTTAGTCTTGAAGGGGGGAAAGGAATGTTAAGGTGTATATTGTAACAGTTCTCCAGAGAAACAGACCCAATAGAAGATGCGTGATTTATTATAAGAAATTGGCTCATGAGATTGTGGAGGCTAAGAAGTCCCCACATCTGCAGTTGGCAAGTTGGAGACCCAGAGAGCTGATTCTAGTCAGAGTCTGAAGGCATGAGAACCGTAAGAGCTGATGGTTTAAGTTCTGGTCTGAAAACCAGCAGGCTCAAGATTCAAGAGCTGATGTTTCAGTTTGAGTCCAAAGGCAGGAAAAAAGTTGAAGTCTCAGCTCAATGCAGTGAGAAAGGAGTTCTGTCTTACCTGTGGAAGGGTCAGCCTTTTTATTCTATTCAGGCCCTCAACCAACTGGATGAGGACCCACCCATATTAGGGAGAGCAGTCCGTCCGCGGATTCAGATGTTAATCTCATCCAGAAGCATCCTCACAGACACACCTGGAGTAACATTTGACCAATTGTCTGGGCACCCCATGGCTCAGTCAAGTTGACACAGTAAAACTCTGTTAAGGAGATCTTTCCACTGTGGCTCGGCAAAGACTCCAAAATCTCCCAGGCCTCATTCTCGGTTGTTCTGTTCTGCTCTCAGCCTCCTAGCAGTCACTCTGTGCTGACTTTGGGTAGTCTCACCTTGCCCATGTACATTCTGGTCTTCTTGGGTCCCCTGTACAGACTTTTGGGTACCCCTTTCTCCTCTCTCTGTTGCCCTTTCCCCCAAACATTCCAGGTGCTTCAGCTGCTTGGAACTCTGACCTTTACCTTCACATCTCAGTAGGACCCCCATGCTTTGCTTGGATTCTAGCTCTCTCCACCATGTTGGGAAGTTGTCCCCAGAGAACCAGGGCAAAAAAAATAGCGTCAGTGGAGGAGACAGTTTTCTTTTAAAATTCTATTTATCTGATTATCTTTCATGGGGCAGGCAGGTTTTTAAATAATGTTATAGTGACATGAACCTTTGGGTGAAGGTCAGGCCAGAGGGATGATCTCTAGAGTAAATTGTACCCCACTTCCCACTTAGTGTTGGAACCATAGCCAAGGCAGATGCCATGGGTCACAAGTTCTGCAGATGGAATGACTGGGGGCTGTCACTCATGAAGCAACTCTCCCATTACTGGATGCCTTCATTCTTTCCTCCATTTGCTACTTGTTCTTCTGTAACATTCTTTCTCTTCTTCTTTTTTTATTTTTTGGCCGTGTGTGGAATCTTAGTTCCTTGACCAGGGATTGAACCTGTGTCCCCTGCCGTGTAAGAGTGGAGTCTTAAACACTGGACCATCAAGGAAGTCCTTGTAACATTCTTCTTATTCTTGGTTTTAGTTCTGTCTTCTTTAACTACAAGAAGCAAGTGAAAGTCTGTTCATTACATCCTTGAGACTTGCTAAATTATTTGGAGATGTCTAATCACTGGTCCTTTAGTCTTTCATAGTCTTGGCTGAACGGCCTTGGTACTTGCAGATCCCTGCTTACTTTCTCAGAAGTTCTGAATTTTCTCACCCCCTCTCTTACGTGAATATAGAAATTGAAAGAATTGTGAGCTTCAGAAGCCTTATACATAGAAAGACTACAAATCCAGGTCTCACTTGTCAAATGCTTGGAAAGGTTGTTTCTGATACTCCCCCTTCCTCAAATCTAAGTTGGTTCCTCTCGTTAATCTTCTCTTTTAGCAATCCATACTTTCCCACCTAATCGTGAGCACGGTTTGTAGTTATATATTAGTGTGATTTTGCCTCTTTCCCACATTGGACTGTGAGTTCCCTGAGGGCAGACACAGTGACAGTAAATCTCACACTATGTCCTCAGTTCTCAGCATATGTTTGTTGAGGAAATGAAGGATAAATTTGAAACTCTAATCACATCATGACATCATCTGATTTTTAGGCTATTGTGTGTGTGCAGTTATTTAAAATTATTTTTAGGTTGTTTCAATAGGCGTAAATGATGGCACTTCTGAATTGTATACAGAAGTGTGTATGATTGTCCCTCTTTCAACTTTCTGCCCACTCCCGTCCACTCCTCCCCAACCACCTTCTCAGTCCCATTGTGTTAAATGACAGATACTGCTGTGAAAGGTTTGCAGTTATCTTTCTGGACATTTCCCCATGTATTTTCATTTATATGAAAGTAAACATAAGTATGCTTATGTTGTTGTACAGATATATATTTACCCATATTTCTGTGTAGCAGTGGAGTTTGAATGCTCAATTAAAATGGCAGTTAAATAGTTTTGCTATTATCACTGGTTTGATAATCACATCTTTTCAGTGTTTATTTTACTTTCAGATACTCTTCAGTAAGGCACATAATCTCTAGACCTGAATTTCCTCATCTACTAAAGGATTGATTTGAATTAAATGAAGTTGAAGACCTCTTGCTCTCAGTCTGATACTGAATTCAGTGTTACCGTATCATTCATCTGTATTAGCTACCACAAAAAACGTGTTATTCTTTGTAATGTGAAAAAGTACGAAGATCAAACATCAATATTGACTTTGGGTAGCAAGAGGAAATTTTGGGGCAAGTTGTTAAAGTGTTCAGTTTTTTTTCCTCCAAGAGTAGCTAGAGAATGTTAGCTGCTAAAACTAGTAGTGGAATCTGTCTTGTGGACTTTCGCACTAGAAGTTTGTGCTTTATTGATCTCTCAGAGCTAGCTGATGACACCCTAAAGGGAATTTTACTCCAACTCCCTGAATTTTCACATCACAGCTGTACTTTTATTAACACAATAAATGTCCTTGCAAAAATTTTATAGGAATCAAAGTTTACATAGGTAAACCTTTGTTAGTGACTTATATAAAACGTTTTACGTAAAAGTTTCCCAAGCAAGTTTAACCCCATCTCCTCTCCAAAAGAGAAACAAACAAAAGAATTAAAAAAAGCAGATTTTGCTTAGTCATGGTATGTTTGTAAATTCTCGTCATAAAATATCAAACCTTTAAATTTCTTTTAGCATCTTTTGTCAAGTATCTCACTTTAGAGTTTAAAGAATTGTATTTCTAATACTTATTTTATATATCACTGCTTTTATTAAATTTTTTTTAGTTATGGAAAACTTCAGACATACATAAAAGTAGAGAATATAATGAACCCTTATGTCCCTGTCCTCCTGCTTCCATAGTCATCACTATTTTGCCCACCTGGTTTACTAACATTTTCAATATAAATAATACCACATTTAAAAATATTATCTTTAGAAAAGGGGCTTGGTATTTAACAGGGAAGAAAGAAACCCAAAATAAGAAACAAAAAATATGCCTAAGCTTTATCTGATTGTTGCTATTTATAGAGAATTGATAATTATATAAAATATCTTTTTTAGCTCATACACTATTCTCTGTATCAGAAATACTCAATTTTGTGCCTTTCCCATTGAAATGAGTTAGCACAGTCATTTGTTCCATCACTAGATTGCGGGTATGACTTAACTGTGCTTATAATCTTAAATATTTAAAAAGTTTAGTTCATTTGTTTCAACAAAGCAACCAAAAGCAGATATTTTTTGGAGATGTGGTTTGATGATTATGGTTTTCTCTCCCTCCTGTATTGAGAGTCAGCTATAGTTGAGGAAGCTGGCCTCCTGGAGGGTGAGGTGAACAAGGCTTTTCTCGCTTTCAGGGGCTAGTTGCTGTCAAGCATATGGTTTGTTAGCTACAGTTGAAGGCAGAGTGGGGTTAGGGCCTCATTCATGGTATAGATACTGCTGTGGCAGGGCTGAGGGGGAAGTGGTATGTGTAGAGGGTACTGGTGGGAGACTTTCTGGAGGAGAAAGCATTGGTGTTGTTGGACTTGGAGCCTGGTGCTGATAGGCAGAAAAGGAGGGAAGGCTCATTGAGTAGTCTGAGCAAAAAAGTGATGTTGGAGGAATGAGCTTTGTCCATCACGGCTAGAGTGTAGATTTGGGGGAAGCTTTATAGTAGGAGATAAGCCTGGAAAGGTGGAGGTGATAATGACAGTAATAAAATATGACAGTATACAGAGGTGAACGTGTAATGAGCACTTACCGTTAGTGCCACCTAGTAAGTTGTGGAGCCAAAAGTTAAACTAGAGCAGGCTGACTCCAGAGCCTAACAGCTTTGGGCCCTGGACACCAGGTTAAGCAACAAAGCTCTTTTTGGGGGTCCTACCTATCATGGACAGTGACCTAGCAGTATATTAACTGAGTTTTAAAAACAAAGATCGTTAATAGTTTATTTTCATGAGCTTTTCACCTTTATTGGAGTTTTAAAAATTTGGAGGTACTGAAAGGTTGTTTCATAGTTGTGGCCCTTACTAGCTAGATTTTATGATGACTTTTGTGTTAAGATGGAGGTTGAATTTCTTGGACTATTTCCCCCTGATTGTAAAAGACATGCATATTAGAAAAGTTGTGATGCACTGAAAAGTGTAAAGAAGAAAATAAAAATTGCTTAGTCTTTTATTAGCCAAAGACATTCATTATTAATAATTTTATGTATTTTCTTCCATAGTGTTTCCTGTACTTCTTTTTTTTTTTACTTTCCTGAGACTGTGCTTTGATGAAGATTTTGAGTTCTTTCTGATAAATATAATGCATGACTTTTTTCCTCATGTTATATAATTATGATAAGAACTTAAATGGTTACATAATATTTTATCATGTGAATGTACCATAATCTTTGTCATCTTTTTAGTGTTGAACATTTTTATTGTTTCTAATTTTTTATTTTTGATGATGCACTTTCATATATAAATTTTGTATTATCCATCTTGAAATGTATTTCTAGAAGTAGAGATTGAACATGAAGCAAAATAGACTATGAGCAGCATGTGAATCGGTGCTACCTGAAGCAGACTGTATGGAAACAGTACTTACTCTTGCCAAAGCTCATGTTCAAGTATACTGTGTATAGATTTGAAGATCATAAGTTGAGAAATAAAGCATAAGATTTGAGCAAGAAAAGTGGACTGAGACTGGCTAATTAGATTTGAGAAGAGAGATTGAGTGTGTTCAGCTGGAGAAGAAGCTGAGGAATAAGGTCTCTGCATATGAAGAGTGTTTTGTAGGCTGTGTATAGATAGCTATTTTCTGTTTGTTCAGAGTGCATAAAAAGACATGAACCTAAGTTAGTATAGGAGAATTTAGCATACAATTTGTGACTAAGAATTGAAAATTCTCTGTATAGTTTATCATAGAGTTATTCTTTGAGATGGATAGATTTTCACTATATTTAGGATTTTATTCTGCGTAAGGAGGAAGGGGTGCTTAAGATGAAGCTTTAAAGGTATTACTAGACCTTCATTTCTAATACTTATTTTGATATTAATTCTAGTTTTCTTACCTGTTGTATGTTTTCTTTTTGATATTCCAAAATGGGAATAGTACTACTATGTTAAAGTTTGTAGGCTTGATTGAAAGGACAAACCAAAACAAGAAACAAACAAAACCCCACCCAGGCAGCTAGCGGAATAGCATGCCCATGTATATGATTGATTTGCGTGGCTGTGACTGAGGTCCTCAGAGTTGAACCTCCAGTCCAGTGAGGCCAGTGGAATTTGAAGTATAGGTTGGGAAATGTTGACATTAACAAATAAGTCATACATATTAGGATTGTGACAGTGTGGCTGCTGATACCCCATGACAGTCATTTATACAGAATTTCCATTGATCAAGAAAATTCTAGGTTAAGATTTTAAGGTTTAAGATTTTAGGTTTAAAATTTTGTTTCATTACAAAAATCCACATTCATTTTAGAAAGTTTAGAAAATACAGAAGATAAGAATAACAGTTTCCTGCAGTTTCTCTCTCTGGAGATAGCTACTATTTGCATTTTGTGTATAACCTGTCAAGTTTTTTTTTTTTCTGCACACTATTCTTCTCTCCTTTTTAAAAATAAATATATTTGCATACTGCTTTATAACCCACTTTTTCTCTGTAAGACAGTATTTTCCATATTGTTATTCTATTATTCCAATGTGCTCATTAAACATCTGTTAGAATATGATAGAAATATGAGATTGAGATTCACGAAGCAGTAGATAATATCTCGAGTAAAAATGTAACATAAATAGTTAATAAAATATAGTGGTCGATAAGTAAACACAAGTTCAGAGGAGAGACTGGAATGGCTTTAAGCTGGATGAGGGAGAATTGAGGTCGTCTTAAAGAGTGGATAGGATTTAGGTAAAGAAAGGGCAACTTTTAGGCAGGGAAAATGATTTGAGCATTGATGCATAAGGAGGTTAAGTGGCATTTTACAGAATGCCATGCTGAGCTCTGAGTTCAGGGCGATAAGATTTGATCTAATGTTCCTAAGTTACAGAGGGCTTAATCCAGGTTGAAAGTCTGTGCTTCAGGGATATATGTGTGGCAGCTAAGTGTGTGATGAAATGGGACAAGGCATAAGCTGTCTTTAAGTAAAATAGTTCCAAAATCCGGCTGTGCTCAAGAATAACCTGAAAGTTCTTGTTTTAAAAAAAAAACCAAGCAGTCCTTCTCCATGCTTTCTGAATCAGGATCTTTTGGGAGTGGAGTCTGCAGTTTAGCTTTGGCAACCTCCCATATTGTTTCTGATATACTATCTGGCCTAGGAGATGTTTAGTTTAGGAGGCATCTGTAGTATGTGTGAAATAAGGACCTGGACCAGGGTGATTACGGTAGGCATGGAGAAGAATGGAAAATCGATAGGATTTAGTGAGACCATGTAGAGTAGTAGCTAAAGGAGTTAGCACTTTCTAGAATGGTTGTGGTGGGGGGGAGTGTAGAGATGGGAATGTGAGTTGTGTAAGGAAGGGATGAAGATGCCTTTTAGGCATAGTGAGTTGAGGTAGTGGTAATGTGGTACTGTAGGCACACCAGCAGCTGTTGGACTAGTTACTGAGTGAGTGGTCAGGGTAGAGAAAAGAGTTTGAAATTACTAGTTCATAGGAAACCTTTGAAGTACTTCTTTTAGAGGGAAAGATGTATAGAAAAATGAGTGGAGGGGCCAGACGATGGAACTGGAGTTTGGGGCCTGAGTTTGGGGCCACAGGTCAAAGAGACATGGAGGATAATTAGACCACATGTTTTAAGAATTTTCAGGAGGTAGCATTTCTCTTTAGGTTCCACAGAAGTCTCTCAGGGAAAATAAGTAAAACTAAACTCATTTTACTACTCTTAGTAATAGGCTTATTGGAAGAAAACGTGAGCAGTTAATAATAGTGTATGTTTTTGATTATTTCTGGACCTTGTTATTTTTCTGTATTTTTGAAATTCAAGGATAATTAAAAGTAGTGGTTTATAAAATTATATATAGTTATATGTATAAAAGTACACATAACCAACTGAGTATATGTGTGCATGTACTTATGGAAATTAATTATATATAATGTATATTTTATAATAAAATTGTGTGTATATATGAAATACTTTAGAAACACACATATATATAAATACTTTAGACCATCCTATTTAGAAAAGTCAGTGCTATCAGAAAGGAAAGAGAGAGCAGAGTGGTTTTTTATTACGTTTCTTAGAAATTAGTTATGAGAAAGGATTGCAGGCTATTATTGATTGAACGTATTCTTCCTAAGTGTCTTCTGTCTGATAGATATACTTTATTTCTAAAATACACACATGCATGAGATCACCCCTGATGTTCAGATTAGGGAGGGAAATGTGACAGAGCTGTGACATTAAGCACTGGATCTCAACCTTGTTTGATTCTCACAGCACCTAGAGGTCATCGGACCACCCCCTTTTAATTCCTTTTATGAGCAGGAGTGATTGGAGTAATAGAAAACTTGAGTACATTATGTGTAGGTGATAGGAAGTGAGCGCATCAACAGAAGAGATTGAAAAAATTTGTTTTGTTCATACCACTTTGCTTTTAATTCCTATTTACAAAGGGTTCCTGTACCCGATTCCAACGTGTATGTGTATGTGTTTCACAGAGGTGGGGCTTTTTCACACCAGGCAATTCTCAGATGCCAGCAGGGTATCTGGGAATTCAGCCCAGTTCTCATACTGTATACCTGGAGGTGGAATCACCACTCACAGGTAAAGGGTTCAGTCCTGTAAGACCCTCCACTTATGACACCAAGCACAAGCCCTGGTTATTACCTGGGCTTCTGACTGGCTGCAAACTGGAGGTTCCTGTGACCTCCTCCTTAGGTTTGATTCATTTCCTAGAATGGCTCACAGAACTCACTTTTTTTGTTTTTGTTTTTGGCCGTGCCGCACAGCTTGTGAGATCTTAGTTCCCCAACCAGGGATTGAACCTGGGCCCTGGCAGTGAAAGCGCCGCGTCCTAACCACTGGACTGCCAGGGAGTTTCCCAACACAAGAATTTGTGTGGATTGGATGTGGGTAAGCAATAGGAAAGAGGTCCTAGATGAACTGAGAATACAAGGAAGGAGAAGTGGATTTTTTTCCTGTCTTGCCTCGTATTTCCTCTTCTTTTTTGATCAGGAGAGAAGAGTGGGAAAATGATAAATTCAGTTTCATGTGGGGCCTGAGATGAGTGGCTTTGGAGTTGGTTTGGTTGGATTTGAATCTTATCTCTACAGTTCATCCTGTGTGACTTAGGGCCTTCTTTGGGCCTTAGTTTCCTCACCTTAGTAAAACAGGTAATAGTGCTACTTAACCTATGTACTTATTTGTGTAGATTAAAGGAAAATGTTTATGTGTCCATTAAATATAAGATAGCTCATATGCGGTGATAACTGGGAAACAAAAATGACTGGGACGTCAAGCTCAGTTCACGGGACTTTCAGAAATGTTTGCCTGAACCTCTAAAGGAGAGAGAGAGGTGGGCTAGAGGCAAGTTGGCATTTTAAAACTTTGCTTAATTCTGCATATAACTAAAATAGTACTTAATGTTGACTTCCGACCAACTACCTTAGAAATGAGCCTTGTGGAACTTAGGTCTGCTTATGATTGAGATATTCCCTGTTATCTACTTCATATAGTAATAGTCATTCTCTAGTAGTGGAAGTTAGGTTCTTGAAAAGTTCTGTGGTCTGAATATTCATGTTTGAGGAACTCGGAGTATAAGAGAATACATGTAGATATGTTGATAGACTTGAAGGTTGATGTAAACCTGTGAAAATCATTGATTTCACACTCACTAAAGGAGACAAAATAAATTATCAGTGGTGGTTTATATGTTTTGATTAGTGGCAGGGTACCTGTACTTTTTTTTTTTTTGGTCATAGCTTACTCCTAGAAGCTTTTCAGTCTCTGCCTGCCAGTCTTAAAAAAGATTTGTCAATACGTTATGCTTTGTAAGAGATAGTATGTCTGTGAGTTATTTCCCTCCTGTTTTCCTTTATTGCCATATCCAAATACTTGGTGCCTAATTTTGTCTCAGTTTAGCCTAGGTATAGTCCTGGAGAGGCTGGGTAGCTTGATGCTTGAGATAGCACAAATTGGGGCAATATTTATTTAATCCACTCAGCTCTTTCTTCTTGAACCTTTTCTCCAGTGCTTGCCCAGGGTTGTGTTAGTTCTTTATATACAGTTTCATGAGAAATCACATCCTTCTTTAAACACATGTATCAGCGACTCCCACTTCCAACATGCCATTGGAATCATATAATCCAAGACCCAGGTTTATAGTCCTTTGTATGCTTTTATCTTGCCTGAGGCTTTAGTGCAAAAATGACTTATCTATTAGTTTTTACACTCTTTTCAGCTTGTCTTCTTAATTTTTTAAAACTTTTTTGGTAAAGGGAACATAGAACAAACTGTAACATGCTATAATGAGAATTTCTCTGCTAGGCTGACTTCTCAGGAGACTTTCTTTTCCACTCCCCTTAGTGAAATACTTTTTACAAATTAATTTACTGCTTATGAGCTTTATTTCATGTTTGGTATGGTTGAGGCAGAAGAGTGGTGAGTTTAAAATCAGACTTAGTCACATAGATTTTTGCAGGTTTGTAATTTTCTCATAAGCATTTCAGTGATCCCTAATGAGAGGCATCTTGGAGTGATGGAAAGTAGTGGAACTAGAGTTCTCAAGCTGTGACCTTAGGCCAGGATGGTTAATCTGTCTGAACCCTGGTTTCCCCACTGATGAAGTAACACTGCCTGCCTGTAGGGTGTGTGTGAACGTCTAGGAAATGTCTCAGCTGAGTGGTTGGTATATAGCGATGTCCTTTTCCCTGCAGTTTTACTCGTAATTTTCATTTGATATCTTATGCTTTTTGCCTTTTTAATTTTTTTTTTTTTGAGACTGTGACTATTTCCTAGGGATTTTGGGAAAGTCATAAATGTTCTTGGTTTTTAGTATTTCTCTTGAAAATCCCCAGTTAGTGAAAAGGCTTTTTTCTCTGTATGCCATTTGATCATCTTATTGGAAATTAGAGTTATAGATTTTTTTCTTGTGGGTTAGGTATCAAAACATTTCCCCCTGTGATTCCTTTGGCTATTATAATTCTTAAAAATCTATTTCAGAAATTTTTGTCTGGAAAAAAGACATTTTCTTCTGTCATTTCCTTACTCTGTTAGTGTAAATGAGCAGAAGTTTATAAGGAAAGCTAGTCGCTAGTCACAGTGTATAATTTTAAGATAATCACATTGTAATTTGATCCATCAAATTTTAGGCCTTTCAACTTGTTTTCATTTTTGTAGCTTTTTTTTTGGTAACTTTAATTTTTAATTTTATTTATTTATTTATTTTATTGGCTGTGTTGGGTCTTTTTTTGCTGTGCACGGGCTTTCTTTAGTTGCGGTGAGTGGGGGCTACTCTTCATTGTGGTGCGTGGGCTCCGCATTGCCGTGGCTTCTCTTGTGGAGCAGGGGCTCTAGGCGCGTGGGCTTCAGTGGTTGCAGCACATGGGCTCAATAGTTGTGGCGCATGGGCGTAGTTACTCCGCGGCATGTGGGATCTTCCTGGAGCAGGGATTGAACCCGTGTCCCCTGCATTGGCAGGCGGATTTTTAACCACTGAGCCACCTAGGAAGCCCTGTAACTTATTCTTAATTAGCATCTTCTGAACTATCAGAATTGTCCTTTTAAATCCCATTGTGCGTTATATTTTATTTTTTCATGTGGGTTAAATTTTTAAAATTGTGAATATGTGAATATATGAAAATATATACTGATATAACATGTAAATTTAACAGATAATAAAAAACTGTACTTCCAGCCAGCTTAAGAAATAAAATAGTACCTACCAGTACTTCTGAAGCTTGTATTTTACTGATTTTTTTTCACCTGCTGCTTGTAATACTTCCCTCCTACTTTAGTTATTTTGAAACTAGATAAAAGTTTTAATTTTGTGTCAGTACAAAACATTGTGTCATTAGAGAATACATTAAGACCTGCCACTTAGTTCCTTAGCTCTTGAGTTAGTCTGGATTTGCCATGTCATGCTGATGCATGCATTTCAGTCACAGTTTTGCTACTTTAGTTTTTTTCAGATTTGTAGTAATTTTATAAATCCCAGCAGGACAGTGCTTTTAATTAGGTATCCTGATATCCTCCTACCCTTTCTCCCTTCTCCTTGTCTGCTCCACCTCTCTTGAGAGAGAGCGAGAGACAGACACCAAGAGACCAAGTCTGATACCTTTCTGAGCATACCATGCACTTAAACTCAGCTTGTTGAAATTCTGTTATCCCTGCAGATGTGCTGTAGGTTAATTTTATGCAGTGATTTTCAGACAGTTAAAAAAATGGTTGGTAAGTTCAGCTTCAAAAACCACTTAAACTCAGTTCCTAGATTGTTCATAGACCATTACATTGCCTTTGGGAAAATGTGAGCTAAAACATACTGTAAAAGATTTTGAGGTTTATGGGAGGTTCCTGTGGTAAGGATAGTAGATGCTTTTCATTAGCATCTAATTTTGCTCCATATTTTGTGAATGACTCCATTTGTGGGGGAAAAGATAAAAAATTCACTGTAGGTGTTTCTCAGAAAAAAATTAAAATGTGACTGTCTGGATTTGTTTTTTTTTTTTTTTTTTTTTTTTTTTTTTTTTTTTTTTTTTTTTTTTTTTTTTTTTTTTTTATTTTATTTTTTTTTGGGGGTACACCAGGTTCAATAAATTGTTTTTTTTTTACACATATCCCCATATTCCCTCCCTTCCTTGACGCCCCCCCCTCGATTCCCCCCCACCCTCCCTGCCCCAGTCCTCTAAGGCATCTTCCATCCTCGAGTTGGACTCCCTTTGTTATACAACAACTGACTGTCTGGATTTGTAAGCTTCTTTAGAAAGAAAATTGTATCTGTAGTTTGCCAAGTACACTTGATGTTCGCTGTTACCTACTTATTGTCATCAAAACTCACATCTAATATAAGAAATTGTTTTTTGAGAAGTGACCAGTCTGAAGGATATATTGGAATAATCACTAGAATCTTTATTTAAAGCAATCCAAGGTCTGGACTTGAGGAGTTGATCATTTCTCCCATATATGATGGTTTAGTTGTTGCATATGTTAGCAGCAAATTTTGTAACTTGTAGAGATTCTTTACTCTTTGCTAAAGGCTGCTTTTCAAATGAGTAGTGATTAAATGGTTGATTTTTTTCTAAAAGATGTCATTTTAGGATGAGGCAACTTTGATAACCCAGCATCAGGTGCATTACCCACTGTGCCACTGGCCCACTCATCTTTTTCTGCTGGAACCACTGAAGCTGGCAGGGTGTAGGTAGCATTGTGACATTTTACAGGTGAAGAATATGATGTCGAGAGCCTGAAGGATTTGAAAATGTGCAGTTCACAGCTAGAGATCTAAAAATTCACGTGTTCCTTTACTGTAGTTCATGCTAGAATTGTAAAGATTGACCATGTATGAGGGAAAAATTATTAAACTGTTTTCACAGTAAAAATCTTTAATCTTGCTGATTCAAATATTATTTTTGCAAGTAAAACCATTTTGATGCACTACTTTAATGTTCATCCATTCATCTATACATACTTCTCTTCTTCCCAAGTTGAGTACCAGTTGATCTCATGCCTAGGGTTTTACGTGATATCACAGTAGCGTCTAAACTGGAAAAGCGGTTCTTCAGGAATGGAATCTGGAATCTGGGGAATATTTGAGACATAAGTAGTTCCTAATTGACACGTAATTCATACATGTAAACCCGTGTCTTTGAGCTGCTCTTCCAGTTGCTGCTATTTGGAGTACTGTTTTGGGCTTTTAGAGACGCCCAGGGTGTTCGAAAGTAGAAGGAGAAATGTGAAAAGCAGAAGTATTTGGGGGCAATAAATACAGACAAATTTTTATGACTCGCATAAAAATGTTTTTCCTCAAACTACCCAGTAGTTTTTAACATTATTTTGCAATACTACTAGAATTTTACCAATTAGGGATTTATTTGGGCTAACTAGCATCCTTGTTGAAAACTGCAAATACAAAAGTGAATTATTTTAGCCCAGGTTGATTTCTTCCTGTCACCTACCTGAAATGAACTACATTGAGGCAATAGGAGCTTTGGGTGGTAATTTAGGAACATACTTAGGGGAAAGGGTTATTATTAGCAGGATGATTGGAATGTCATAATGTAAAATTTAGGAAATTACACGTATCAGGAGTTGAGAGAGTGCATACAAAGGAAAACAACCTACTTTAGAATTTGTCTGGATAAAGAGAGGATCTAGAATTGTTTAAGTTTCTGTGTTTCTTCTGCAGCGTCTCCAGTGCCCATGGCTGGTGTAATATCTTGGGCTCAATAAATATCTTTTGGCTAGCCTGTAAACTTGGCCAGCATAAGCAACATTGTTTCATTAAGAATAATACTGAATTCCACAATATCAATTTGAAAAATACATTTTTAGACCAAACCCATTTATAAAGTTAGCTTTCAGCCTGTGCTTGATTTGTCTTGTGCGCCATCATGTGCTCTCAGTTGACAACATGGACGAAGTTGTCCATGTCCGTCAGTCATGGAATTTGCTGGCTAATCATGAAAAGGCAGTGGAAGTGATAAGTGGGAAGTAAAGTGAAAGAATTACAGTAAGTAAGAGAAGCCACTTGGAGAGCAAAAGAGGGCTTCTGGGCTTGAGGGAGCCGATGTGAGTATTATCCCAACTTATTCACCAGTAACATTGGTAATGTGATGGATCGTTCCTATAAAGTAACTTTCATTACCTCTGATAGTAAGCCACGGTGAAAAGTGAATTCACATTGATACTGATTTGTGAATTGATGTAGATTACAAAATGTAGATTTTTTTTTTCTTCTGATAAATTACATGGAATAGTGGAATATTGACAGTTTATTTCATACCTAGAAATGTGTGAAATTTTTGTTGGTAGTAGTTGGATTTTAAAACTGTTTTTCTTCCTGACAATTAAGTACTTTATGTTTTATATATAATTGATTTTTATTAATGGAAATTATTTTCAAGTAAGCTTAAAAAATGTTGGTAAATGAATTTGCAATAATTTAATCTCTATGTTTTGGGGATTGTATTTACATAAGATGTTCCTCAATTAGGGGTAATTGTCTTGCATCCTTATCTCTTATCATAATCTGTTTTTCTTCACACAGTGTTATAGTTTTGCTGCTGGACTCTTCCCTCCCTCCCCCCACCCCATCAGGATGATATGAGACTTGAAAGAAGACGATGCATACAGGTGACTCAAGTTTTGAAATACAGTAAAACTATGGCTGTCTGAGAGAATGTGGGAACTGGTGGTGTATTTTGAATGGGGGAGTTTTCTGATAAATAGCATTAGTGGGGAGAATAATTTAGATCAATAAATGCAAAAATAGTTGGGATATTTATTAAACTTGACTTTGGGAATCAGTTTGATAATTAGTGACTGATAGTGGTATTAATACAAATACAGCACAGTAATTGCTACTATTTGACCTTTTCAACAGGGGATGGTTGGCTAATACTTTGGTGAGAGTTAAAGTATTTCTAAAATAAAACAAAATATTCACCTTTATGGTTGAATGCGTGTTCCCCAGGTCCCTGTTAGAACAGAGCAAATTTTTTAAAGGCATAGGGAGTAGATGTTACTAGTATGTCTTAAAAAGACTCTGACAATTCAATGAAGGATATTACCCATATGTATGATTCCTTAAAATATGGTCTGGGATTTTGTTTTTTCTTCTCTGCCTCTCTCCATCCTTTCCTCCATTCCTCTCTTTCTTCTTTCTTTCTTCCTTCCTTCTCTCCTTCCCTTTTATCCTTTTGTCATTTGTATGTAAACAGGAGAAGCAGTATAGAAGGCGTTTTTGAAAGAATATTTTTGATTGCTTTATAATTAATTGAGGTGATCTTGCTTGTACATGGAAAAATGGGAGGCTGTTCCATCTGTGGCTGTGTTCAAACTCTTGAAAATGTAGTGTAGCTAATGGATGAAGTGTTACTAACTTCTAAACTTGAATGTTCTTTTGATTGAGGCCGATTAGAAAGCATTTTGTTGAACCAAGTGGCCTTATATTTGTAGACCTGGTCAGAGATAGTCTTATTTGATTTATAAACTGTTTGAAAATGTGATCTTTAACTGGAAAAGAAGTAACTACATAAATCTTGGATAGATAATTAATTACATTATTGGTGATGGTGCTAAAGTTTTTGTGATTGGTTTTTGATTTTGGTGATCTTTGTTTTCTAAAAGGAAAAAAATTACCATTTTTTAACTTCAGAGTGGGATTTAAAAAAAATAATGTCTCAGGTGTACCATTTTGTATGAAAAATTGTGCTTGAATATATATTAAATTTAATTATAGATCAAATCATATTTTACATTCATGTGGGACTCAAAGAATCTGATGGTAATTCTTTTTTCAGTAAAAGGTGATCAGTTATCTCTGTACTCTGTCTCTCAGGGGTGCACATATATATTTGCCTGTACATATTAGAGGTACACCACGTACACATTCTGGCTGAGTGGCTGATAAAATCAACATGATGTTGAATGTCAGTGTCATAGAGAAAGAAATAGGAATATTTACAGAAAAAATTTTGGAATTTTATGAAAATTTTGTTATCAGATTTTATAAGTGTGACCTTTTGGTGCAGGAACAGTTTCTCAGCACTGTCAGCTCCCGGATTGCTCCTTGGGCACTATACTGCACATTGGCTATATCAAGTAGATGCTCACTTTCAACTGAGGTCAGTAGAGGAACAAAGTATTTTGGGGGTATCTCATAGATTTATCCATGAATATTAATGATTTTGGAGATTTTCCCGTAAGGATTTTTGAGGTGGCAGTGTTGCTATTTTATTTCTAGTTTATCTTCACAAGACATGAAGTTTCCAAATAGCTCTTTTCTTAAAAGGCTTATGGATGAAATGAAATATCTAGAGTAAATCCAGTTTATAAAGGTTATCTAGTAAATTTTATGAATGCAAGAACAAAAAAATTTACAAATACTAGATTTATGATATAATCTAGTCTCTTACTCAGCCTTGTAGTCTTTAAAAATTACCAACATTTACTGGCTTATAAAGGAAAAAAAAACAAAAGATCAGACTCTAATATATGTATTAGCTGTTGGTGTATTTCCCTTTCAACAGTTTGAAAGTTAATAATTGTTTTTGAATGTGAAATTAACAGCTTTCATAATCATCATTAATTAATGCAGTTTGCTCTGGTTTTACTATTCACACATTTATTCTCCAGTGGATAGAATTTTAACAACATGAAAACTCCTAAGGAGTTTTTTCATTGGAAGTTATTTCTAGAATGCTTTTGCGTACATGAAAGTGAGTATTGTTTCCCCAGGCATTCATGGTCTTGACTTTATGCTGGTTAGATGTGATGATACCGTACTCTGTCATACCATTTCATTTTAGGTGCAGGTTCAGGGATGCTAGAAAGGACATTGAAGTAATGCTTTGACTGACTGATCTTTCAAAAGCCAAAGCCAATTAGTAGATTTTTACTGAACAGCAAGCCAAAGTTAAACTAATCTCGTGTGTGTGTGTGTGTGTGTGTGTGTGTGTGTGTGTGTGTGTGTGTGTGCGTGTAGGTGTTCCTGTACTTGTCTAATTTGAGGGTATTTTTGCATATTTTAAAATATGGTTAGAATGTAGATGAGGTAAAATCGGAATTTTTTTTTTTTGGAAGAAAAATTATTTATGACCAAACAGTTTATTTGGCTAACATTTGCTTTGTACCAGGTACTGTGATAGTGCTTTGCTGGTAAGGATCCCTGTCCTTAGGAATCAAGGAACACATCGGAAGGGGGGCAGATATAGAAACAGATTATGCAGTGCATGTTTATGATACACTTTAAACACTTTGTTAAATTCAAGGCATCTAGAGTAAAAACAGAAAGCACTCTCTGGTTCATAGCATTTGCAGCAATGGCTTCACCTGATATTTACATGCCGATGTTGTCAAAATCTACCTTTGTGTCCCACTCTTCTCTTCTGAGCTCCAGACTCACGTAACTGCCTCCTAGATGTCTCTGCTGCGCACACTCCCTCCTCTCCTATTTATCCCTGTTAGTGATGAGTGACATCATTCTACCCAAGCACACTGTCGTCTTGGCAACCTAGGAGCTACTCTTTACCCTTTTGAACTAAGCGGTAACCAAATTCACTTTATTTAGAATGTAGAAATCACTTAGGAGATTAAATTTGGAAAATACACTGCCTCAGAGATCAGTGTGCATATTAACGTAAAGGCTTTTGCATTTTTCCAATTTATTTGATGAAAAGGACCTCCCCTTTTATTTCTCATTTATACCTATTAACATCCAATGGAACATTAATTGGAAGAGCTGTTGGATACAGCAGTTGATACCATTCTTTACTTTGTTGGGCTTCTTTAACAACTGAAATTGTTTTTTAACAATAGTGATAGGCTAGTCATTTAAAAACTTGAAATAGTTCTAGAACATATAGTACTAACTCTTTGAGGATGAATAACATTGGGAATTTATTTCAAATTCTGCTGATTTTTTCATACTGTCTGCCATATTTTTATGAGTTTAAGTGCTTAAAACCATTTGGTGCCACAGAGTTTTAATTTTAGATTAAAGTGTGAGTTTTGTAGGGCAGAGTTTGTATACTTCAGTGATCACAGGAGTGTGACATATTGTTTCACAACAATTAGAAATCAGATCTGGAAGTTTAAAAGAAACCAACTTCTATAATCCCATTCATATACAGGGTGCGCTGGGGGAAATAAAAGGGTTTGTACATTTTGATATTTGGGAGCGTGTTGCCCATTTGTCTTCTTTTGGACTTGTTCTTCATGTGGTCCTGAGTATCTGGTCTTTTTCTGTATGTTTTCCCTTCTTTAGCTCTCATTCATTTCTTAACCCCAAGGGTTCTGATTGTGTGCTTCATAATTCAGTGAATTCATGCATTTTGGTGAATGGTAAATCTAGTGGAGGTTTTAAGTTTTTCTCCCTGTTTACTAACTAAAACAGTATCAGTGAAAACAATTGGAAATTTATGAGAATAGAGATAAGTGGAAGGAAACATACCCAAAGTTCTACTGCCCCTTGCACTATGGCACTTTCCCTTGCAGTATTTTGTTTTTGATGCCATTTTTGATTAATTAAGATCATCTGAATATCTGTTCAGGTTGGTGTGCTTGAGTAGAATCTGTTTTTATATTGTTTATATTTTCTCTTTTATTGCTTAGCATTATGTTGTGAACATTTCCCTACATCATAAAAACTTTACTAACTAGTGATCTGCTGTTTCTTTGAACTTGGAGCAAATTCAGAGCATTCAGAACTGTAACTTTTTGAGGGTGAATTATGTTGGAAATTTACTTTAAGGTATGCTGATTTGAAACTATGAGAGTGAGTTAAAAATTATCTGCACTCTGGTTATATTAAAGCCTCTATAAATTCTATAGCCAGAGTGCGGATAATTTTTGGCTCAGCCTTGTATTTCTTTGTATGCTCATTTCCTAGTTAAGTTAGATGTCTCTTGTTAGACATTGTGTTTTTATTTTTTTTTTTACTTTTCCTTTTCTCTTTGTTTAAAGTAGTGACATCTCTGCATGAGTGTTTGGTTGTATGTTTGGTTAAGTTATTTCCTTGTAATTTATTCCTAGGAGTGTAAGTATTAGGTCATAGGGCTTGAAAAATGTTATGGCCCTGCGTACAACTTTTTAGAAAGGTGTTTGGTAATATGTACCAGTTTATACTCACTAACATTAGGTGAATGTTTGTTTTTTTAAGTATATCTTTGTGAGCATTGAGTATTATAGTTAAAAATAAGTTTTGAATTCAGCTGGCAAAAAGAATCTTCTGTTTTAAAAATTATGAAAGTGATAGTATGTACTCAGTGGAGGAAAGAGTTTAGTTGCTTCAGAAATGCATAAGTGACAAAACTAATACAGTTCAGTAAATATTCTCTTCCCAGGGTTCTTTCCAGCACATGGTTGTATTTAATGCTTTTATGGCATTTGCACGTTTGTTTATCATTTTTTGGTCCCAGCTAGTCTGATTATCAAAGTCAAAGGACCATGGCTTATCCTCTGTGTGTCCGTGTCTAGCAGAGTTCCTGTGACATAAAAAGTGCTCAACCAATATTTATGAAAAGAACAATTTTTGTCATTCTACTAAATCCCTAAAAATATCTTACTCTGAATGCTTTAATAAATTTCTTCAAATGGTTTTAAAGAATTCCACATTATTTTCCATTTCCTTTTGTGTTTCATATTTTTATTAAGTTTCTGATTTCTAAGTGAAAGCAATGTTACATCATGTATGTATCTCATAGGAGAGCATATAATATTTATAGAGAAGATGATGGGAAATCTGAGGTTAGCCATGTTGTAAAGTTGAATTTCTAGACCTCAGTGCCTTTATTCAAGACTAAGGTGAAAGCAAATAGATTCAAATTCATTATTTTAAATTTTAGGGGTACTACTAAATGTACTCTAGAAGAATGTTTTAGTTCTGGGAAAATGACAGCAGGGCATAGTTCTTTGAATCTTCACAGTTTTCCCTAAAAACAGTAACCAGCACAGCAAAACTGAAAATCACAGACACTTTCTATAAGACTAGGTGAACAGTATCACCATAAACCCTAATAGAAGTAGGTGGGGACAAATCTCCGATAACTACAAGACATGCATGGTGTCAACATTTGTACAGAAAGATGCAGAAGAAAGCAGCAGGAATCTGATGGACCTGAGAGCAGGAGAACCCCAAGCTACCTAACAAAAAGTCCCTGGAAAGTGAGGTAAGCAGATTTGAGAAGAGCAGCTAAAATTAAGAGATGTTTTTGAGTTTTCAGGATACCAGAGGGCCCCCACAGTGAATTCTTTGGGGTTAGAGCCATCTGGTCCCTATGGATTTTCAAAATTTACCAGTTGAAGTTCCCTTCCTGGTTAAAGTCCCAGAGTAAGGAGATGCTCCTGGTAATAGAATCCACATCAAGCAAGATGAAGACAGTGGGGGAAAAGGGCAAATGAAGTAGGGGGAAGGTGAAAGTACAGAAGACCTCATCCATGAGACTGTATTGCAGTATCCTTCATTTCCTCTTCATGAAAACAGAAGAGGACTCCTGTTGAAACTGGAAAAGTTACTCCAGTTTCTAAAAGTTTTTTATTTTACATGTAATAGAGCAACTGACTAGGGTCACAGTCAAATTCCCCACAGAGCTTGCATAAGAAAAAAGGAATAAGGAGAGAAGAATATTCTGCAGACAGTGAAAGCATGCTAGAAAGAAATGTTTATAAAAGAAATGAAAACTATAACCTAATGTTTCGGAATGAACTCAAAGTTAGAAAATTATACAAATATGGAAGAGCAACATAACTCTGAATAAGGAAATCTTAGAAATGTGATAACTCAGGAAAGAGAAATAAAAGATAAAAATCATTTAAAAAATGCAATCTAAACTAGAAGGTACACAAGAGTGAAAAAACAAAAGAAAATTTCTTTGGAGAAACAGAAGATAAATAGCTGAAAAAATTTTTAACGGAAAAGAATTGAACAAAAATAATGTTCTAGAGAAAGTGACATTTACTAAAGAGAGGCAAAGAAATTTCAACATACAAATAATAGTCTCTGAAGAGAAACCAAAGCAGTGAAACAATAAACTCTAATAATTATAACTCAAGTAAATTTCCTGGAATTAAAAAAAAAGAAGGGTTGTCACTATGAAAAGGGTATGTTGTATACTGGGATAAATTGATCCAGAAGCAGCCAACGTGTAGACATATTCTTTAAACGTTATTGGACTTTAAAGAAAATTCTTGGGTTATCTAGGCAGAGACACACATCTTTAAGGGAATAATATCAGATTATCTGATTTTGATAACAATGCTTTATTCTGGAAGCAGTGGAATAACATCTACTATACACAAGGAAAACAAATAAGAGCCAGGAGTTTTCTATCCAGCTAAGCTGACTGAAGTATAAAGATAGCAGGCAAAATGTTACGAAGGTGAGCATGTGTAGAGGCTGTTCTTTCTTTGAGCACTTCTAAAGGAATCTACCAGAGAATGAAGTTTGGCACCCAAAGAGTCTGCAGGGACACTGCTATAAGGGAGCTTTATATAGATACTTGTGGAACTTAAATGATGCTTATGAGTGAGTATAATATGTAATGGCTAGATTCTCTGCAAAGAGGATACAGTACAAACAACCACAAAGTAGAATAAAGTTTCTGGTTGCTTCATTGTTACTAGTGGGAAATAAAAGAATATTAATTCAAATTGGATGCTTCGAGAAGAGGGAGGGGGGCAGGGCGGGAGCGGGGAGGTACTAATTAAATTTCAGTGGTGTTCTAAGTAGGGGAAACAGTAGGTCATACTCCTTCACCCCTGGACACATAATGGAAAGAAAGGAAAATAGATGGGATTTGGGTAACCATGAGAACAGAATACAAAGCTCCAAATCTCACTTCATGTGGGGAGTAGGAAGCATACCAATAGTAATAAAATCTCAAAATGTTGTGCCAAGTGCATACATAGCACATGCCTGATAGATGTGCTCTATTATTATTATTATTATTCTCTCCCCTCTTAGTTGTTATTACCATACTATTTATGCATATTTGGGGCTTGCGTTTTCTTAAATTTCCCCTTTATTTGAGAATTTGGTCTGTCTTCTCAAATCATGTTTAACGTCTCAAATTGTATCAGACTTAGTTAATTCAAATTCGTCTCATTTACATAATTTAAAATTTGTGTTGAAGGACTGTTTTATTTATTAGGCATTGGAATTATGCTGATTTTTTTTTCCTACTTATTGGAATTATTCAGGAAGGATTTATTTTCAGGAGTAGGGTAGATAGGGAAAAAATGTGACAGGGTAAAGGGTTTTTTCTGGCAACCAAGTTACCTGAAAAGCTAATAACATTTTTTTTCATACTGATATACTTGACATGATTATCTAACATCCATTTTTTTTAAGCTCTTTATTGGAATATAATTGCTTTACCCTCTTGTACCAGCTTTTGAGGTACACCAAGTGAATCAGCTGTATTTATACATATATCCCCATATGCCCTCCCTCCCACGACTCCCTCCTACTCTCCCTGCCCTGGCCCTCTAAGGCACCACCCATCATCGAGTTGATCTCCCTTTCTAACATCCATTTTTACATGAATCTAGGAGGAAAAGATTTTGTTGCAGTTATGCAAACTTATTTTTGGAAAAGATCTGAAATACTTTAGTTCTCTCTCTTCCCCATTCAATAAAACACAAAATGTAATTTTTTTCTCCTTTGAGGGCAAGGGCATTTTTCTGTCCCTCACCTTTTATAGAAGTAAAGTATGTGTGTGTAAATATTGTTTGACACAAATATCACAGAATTCATGCATCTTATGAGTGAGTTTGAGTTTTTAGTGAATTTATACAGCTGTGCAGCTGTCACCACCACAGTCCAGTTTATGTGTTTTTAATTAAAGGTAATTCAAGTTCGGAAAGAACTTCCGTAAAGAAGAAAATAAAAATCAGCAGTAATCCAAATAATCAGAATATCACTGTATTTTTTTAGTTTATATATTTTTGCCTGTTACACCTTATGTGCATATGGCTCCTTCAGACAGTATTGAAGAAGCAAAGTGGGGTCACATTTTACTTACTTTTTTTAGTCTTCTTTTGAAATTTAAACATTTCTCCATCAGTATTCTTGTATAGCATCATTTTTAATGAGTAATTAGTATTCTACAAATCAGTTACTGTTCCCCATTGTTGCTAACTAGTTCATAATGATGTTTAAGTGAACGCTACTGTGGTCGTCCTCGTGTTCAGGCTTGATTTATTGCCTTAGGTCCAGTCCCTAGAAGTTGCATTTATTGAGTTAAAGGATATGTACATTTTTAAGACTTTTGATACAGTTTTTCAGGCGTCTTTTAAAAGAATAGTTTATGCTTTTATCGGCTACAAGCAGACTTTTACCACACTCTAGAATCCTGAGTATTTAAAAATATTTGCCAAGTTGATAGACAACTTTATTTATTTATGTATGTATATTTATTTACTGGCTGCTTTGGATCTTCATTGCTGTGCACGGGCTTTCTGTAGTTGTGGGAAGTGGGGGCTACTCTTCATTGCAGTGAGCAAGCTTCTTATTGCGGTGGCTTGTTGTACAGCACAGGCTCTAGGTGCATGGGCTTCAGTAGTTGCGGTGCATGGGCTCAGTAGTTGTGGCTTGCAGGCTCTAGAGCACAGGCTCAGTATTTGTGGCGCACGGGCTTAGTTGCTCTGCAGCATGTGGAATCTTCCTGGACCAGGGATTAGAACCCATGTCCCCTGCATTGGCAGGCAGATTCTTAACCACTACGCCACCAGGGAAACCCCCTGCCTTGTTACTTACTTCTCATAAATTTTCCAGTTTACATTTGTGTTTTAATTTTGTTCCTAGTATCATTTTATACAGGAGCTTTAAGTTTTTGTGTGGAGGGACTAGGTTTTATTTATTAGCGTAATGCCTGGAACATAATCGATTCTCAAATATTTGTTGAACAAATGAGAATAAACCCATTAACAATCTGTTAGTGGTGAGCTTTTATTTTGTGTCTTGTATATCCTCTTTTACAGGGATTCCCAAGGGCTACATAAATAATTTACTCTTTGTTTTGATAAGATACAATAAGCTTATCTGTATTAGCTTTTCTGGAAAGTCTGTGGCAGTAATTACTGCTTTAAAAAGGAACATGTGTTCTTAAACAAGCAAATATGAGTAGTGAAGAATGTGTATTATCGACAGCGATTTGAATTGTAGATTCAAGTGAAATAAAATATTTGTTTTGAGTGTAGGAATAACTTGGAGTTTGGATAGACTTGGCCATTATTTAAAAAGTTCTTTGAATAAATTTTGGTTTATTTTAAGCAGTAAGATCCTTTAAAATGAAAGCCCAGACTAAAAAAGCTGATGTAAAACGTTATTGCTTAAGGTTTTGACAGTGTAGATTAACTACTCCAAAGGTGCAAACTTAAGATTGCACTTCCTCTCTATGTACTTTTTCTCCATTTTCCTTTGACATCAGGCTACTAATATTTACGGGCCCCACTTTTCTTTGATTGAGGCCTGTGTTGTGTGTCCTTTAAGCGCTAGTCTTATTTTAAATAATGGATCTAAGTTAGAGATTGGAGAGATGCACAAATAAGTTTACTTCCATTTTTACCACCATCCTCCACAAGATATACGTGGTATCAAGTACTCAGAAAGCAGACACTTAAATGTAAATATTTATCTTGTTAATAGAAACCTAGGTCTGCTTTGTAAGAAGTTATAAAAGCTAAAAAAAATTTGTCAAGTGCTTGCCTTTTCTATAACCTCCTGGTTACAGCCAACCTTTTTTCCCCCAACTAGTAGTAGTATTTTTTAGGCCATGATGCTTAATGGACATGTTAAAATCATATTTGCATTTTTCTGTTATATTAAGCACTAATTATTTAATTTATAGGCATATGTTAATAAAACTTAATCGATTCTAGAAGTAAAAAATGAAGTATCAGTTTTCCTTTCCCTCGTTCTCACTCCTTAGTGGTAAAACACCTTTTAATTTTCAATTTTTAAGTTCTTCCTTTGGTTACTTGTAAATAATATGTTTATAGGTTTCTTTTATTATTTAAGAAACTAATGACTGTTCTCCCAGACAGAGGAAATCAAATAGCTCTCTGTGCTCCCTTTCTTTCTGCCAATTTCTATTCCTCTTTTAAAGTTTCTGTTATTATTAAAATTTTCTAAAATCGATAACCTCTCTTTCTTGACCTGTCAGTTTTAGACAGTCTCTCTTGTTTTCCCAAGAATGACGGCTTTAGTACCCTTTTAGTACCTCACAGCCTTTGTCCACCAGATAATGACTTTTATATTGTATGTAAGAATATAGACTCACATACCTTTCTTTGACTGTAATTGAGTTCCACAATTTTGTCTTGAGGTTCTGTTGAGAATTAAAAACAGAAAAAGCTGTACTGGGAAACTACATAGTGTGTTAGGACCTATAGAGAGGAGGATGTATTACTATGTCACTAAGCTCCTTCCACTCATAGGAGAAATGTTCAAGGATTGGAGGTGTAGTGCAATGTCATGATGATTTTTTTTTTAATGGCAAATTTTTTTTAACTCTTTATTGAAATATAATTGCTTCACACTACATGATGATTTTTAAAAAATGATTTAATTGTATGCAGTGCATTCAGTTTTCAGTAGGAAAAAAATAGTTAAAAATCTCAGATGCAGAGTAATTGTTTATGATACGTGTCACCTTTGATCTATGAGAGGCCCTCTTTTATAATAGTTTAATAAAAAATACTTGTAACCCCTGTTGCCCAGCTCAAGAACCTGAACCTTCTGTGCCATTATCAGCTTCTCTCCCAAGTGGCAGGACAAGTGCAGATTTGGTATTTGATGAGATGCTGGACGGATGGCTTCAGTTAGTGGGTGTGAATTGGGGTCCTGGCAAGAGGGTTTTCATCCTTTCGTTGCCAGGTTCCTGGGGGGGCGGGGAGGGAGCAGTGAGCTGTTCAGAGCTGTGCTTCCCCTGTCTAGCCCTTCCTAGGCAGGTGGCTTAGTGTCTTCCAGGTCATTTCTTTGGCCTCACCCTGGGGTGATTGTTCATCTGTGTTTGAATGGCTGAGACTCAATGTGTTGACTGTGCGATAGATGCTTCTTCAAGCTGTTGGGAGAGGCCAACTCTGCAGTAGGTAGTTGTCTGCTAATCAAGCCCATTTCTGCCCGTTCTTCTCCAGTGTTCCTTTTCCACCCAGGATGGCACCTGCCACTTCTGCCATGGTTCTTGGTGTCAACTTTCAGCTCTGAGTCTTTCATCAAAAAGATTCTTTTGATTGTTGGTATGATCCTGTTGGCCTTTAGTCTTGAGATCTGTCAGAACTTTTGGCTCACTGGTATTTCTCCATCCCATGCTTTATTGAATTGATTTTATTTTTGTGACTCTTGACTGCTGTGTTTGTGGATATTATGGAGGCTGTGAACAAGTATGCTTAGTCTATCTAGCGCTGTAGATTTTCTTTTTAAAAGCACCTTCCACCCTCAATTTAGGAAACTGAGCTTCTGGATGTGGTGTTGGTTCCTTCTCTTGCTGGTAGTCTTAAAGGATTTTTTCAAGCATTAATCTAATTGTGGCTGACCTTGGTTCTCTATTTACTAGTGAATTCTGGTAGTAAATATTAAGAACTAGGTGGCATTTGTGGTCTCAGTAAAACTTTCCTTCTGCTACTCACCTGTAGTATAGCATTTAAAGTTGCCCATGTGAGAAATCACTCTCTTTAGAGTCAACACCTGTACTTCAGTTTTTGCCTGTGTGACTTTTGGTGTGGGCTCTGTTTGGAAGCACTGTTTTCTCTGTCCACCTCCACGTGGCCTCTCCGTGTTACCTAGGTTTCAGCTGCTTTGGAGGATGGCTGCTTATCTCAGGTGCTTCGAACCCAAGCCTCTTGAAAGTGAAATTTTCATTTTGTTCATTTTTAAAGTCAGACTGAATATAACCCCTAAATGTGTTAAATCTGTCCACCTGTTTTCATATGACATGGAAGTTGGCAAGAAAATACTTAATGCAGTTTGTATAGGTGAAGGTGGTTAAGAAAGATGAAATCGTTACTATTTTTTATTGTCTGGATAAGGACAATATGAAGAAAGTTTTTAACCTCGAAGTTAATTTGCAAGAATCTTTTTTTTTTTTTTAATTTTGGCAGTGTGCATTAATTATAACATTTAGCTAAATAAAGGCTTTATCAGTCAACTTTTTATATTTCCTTGATACCTGATGAGGGAGTAAAAGTATATTTAATATACAACAGTGAGTATTCATAATGTTTTGGGTGCCTTTTTTGTTTTGGGAGGGGAAGGAGGATAAAGATGGGACCATTTCCCAAACGTGAATTAGTTGATCCGCAAGAGTAGAGAATAGGCCAAGATTTAAAAATTTATGTCTATAATCTAGACTTAAGTAACAGTTTACGTTCTATTTTTGTATGCAGACTTATGAGAAGGAGGGGAAAAAAGCATCAGAACTGCTCTTAAGTTGGAGAGGACAGACATCTACTGGACTTAATCTTTTGTAAAGGATATCCAGCAAAACAATATGGTGGCAGCCTCACTTTATAGAATGAGGCATTACAAGCTTGACCAAAGTAGTTGCTCAAAAAGTTTTGAATATTTTTCCAGATTAAACGGCTTCAAATTAAAAAAAGAAAATACTTGCCATTTTTCAAAACTCTAAAGCTACATTGTATTTCTCCCTAAAGTACAAAATTGTTGGTATGCTGTGATTTGTCATTTAAGATAATCTTGGATGATTTATTACTTGGCATGATGATGGTCTGTTACACATTGAGAGGACAGAGGCTATTTATATGTCTTGAGCATCATTAATTGCAGATGTGAGAACTTACCAGTTACATATTCTAAATATGTTTCTTCTTACAGTATAGGGGAGAAAATGTAACTGGAATACTGTATTTTTAAAAAGTTAATGATTAATTGTATACTTAGAAAACTTACTATTTACTAGGAATTCTAAAATACATATTTTATGTAATGAAGATTCTAATTTAGCGAGTTAACTATTTTTAAACATTTTAAATGTTTAATTTCTGATTGTAAAAGTAGTAGTCATTGATATTTTCCTAAACGCCACAATTTAAGTAACTTTTAAAAGAACTGATGATAAACTGAACATTCAAATTCAGGATGTTTTATCCCAGAGCATCTGTCACCAGGCAGATGATATTTCCTTGTGTCTCTAGGCCGCAAAGGAAAATAAGAGTGCCAAAGTTTTAATTTTTTTCCTTCTTCAAGGATGGGAAAATTCTGTCATATGAAGAATGTACTTTATAAATGTGATGGAAATAAGAGAAACCTGGACCTGGGAGAAATGACCAGAATATTAAAGATTTGTGGGCAAGAGTATGAATGAAACTGGCTTAAAAATCTTTCTCTTTTGTTTCTCTTTTTCTCCTTGTCTTTAGGAATTAAAGGAGGCTTGTGAGGGGTTCCCAGTATTTAAAAAACACACCAAATGATATCTAAAGGTTGAAATGAAATGAGGTTGAGTCTTTCAGGGACTGGATGCTTTGGGTTAGAGTGATTTTTTTAACCCTTTCTTAAGTAAGTCTTGGGTAATAGATGATTTTGTCATATGATGGCATGGAGAATGATTCTGAGATAATCTTTTTTGAACATTTATATTTAAATATAGTTTAAATATGAACAGCAAACCATGAGACTTACTGGTACCTGACTGATGTATTATTTATAGATACTGTTAAAAGATAATTTGGGAGGGCTTTGGTTTTCATCTATAGGATCTTTTGCACTATTTTTCTAAAAGTATAGTTTCTTTGTTTATGGAACAAGGGGTTAGTGTTAGATGGTCTTTAAGGTTTCTTGCAGCTTTAAAAGTTCCTTCCTCTAAGAAGCTGACTCTGGTTTGTGGTTTTATTGGACTTTTGAAATGATTTTCATCCAGAACCACTAAATAGACAGAACATGAGAAGAAATTAGGATACAAGTATGGGTGATGGTGGGTGCTTGGAGATGGTGGAAAAGTGGCTTCAGTTTTCTTAAGGGGGAAGATAATTTGCAGTGGTAGAGATAGGAGCAACATACTGTTTTCTTTGAGTCTGATGCTTGAAATCGCTCTTTGTCTTAGTTCAATATATTTTACAAATGCTAGCAGTCTTTCTGAGACAGTTACAGACGTTCTGTGGGAAAATATATTTGAAAATCACTGACTTCTTGGTGTGGGATGAATCTGTACTCCATTTAGAAGGGGATAATTGCTAGAATAGGTGGGACAAGTTGATCTATTTTAAAATAAAACTGTATCTTTTATAAAGATACAATTATCAGGCACAAATGGGAACTGTGTCTCCTTGACATGTTTCAAAGCATTTCTCTGAATATGTGAGATTAAAGAAATTCTCTCAACCACTAAGAATTGTCAGAACACCGGTGCTCTTTAAGACTGTATTTGTAGCTGTTAGTATGTACTGACAGAGTAGAAGGTTTTTTTTTTTTAATGTTTTATTCATTTAGAAATTTAACATATTAATATAATGTGTTTATATTATGCTCATATCTTGATCTTGGTTCCAAGATAAGAGTATTATTTTCCCAATTTGCATATTCTGAGCCCTATAGGTTAATAATTTGGGTTTTATTATTTTAAAATTATTTTGAAATTATATTCTAACATGTATCATAACCAAAACCAAAATATTACTTCTCTTCAGTCTGATACAGCTTGTTTCAGACTTCCAGTGAGCCATCTGTTCTGTTATGCCCACCTTTTGTTCTAGGCTTTCCATAATAGAATAAAAATGCTTTATAGGATTTCTCTAAAATGAGAATCTGTTTGAATGTATAGAAAGACATTTACATAATGCCTGCCTTTGAGGAGGTGGGGGAAAAAGTTAAAAGGTTGATGGCAGTTTCTGATAGAAAAACTCATAGCTATACAGTAAAAAGTTAAAATTACAGCACATACACTACATTAACTGTATTCTGTGTGTATTACCATTGGATTTCATTTTGAGTGAAAAATAGAATATGATTCTAATCCTTTACAATTGCTGTTAATTTTGCTCTAAACCTGAAAGTGTTAACAACAACTTGAAAATGTGACAAAGCTCAATTTCATTTCTTGTTTATTGCTTGTTTTCCTATTGGACAATTGGAAGGAGCTCTGCCCTGGCAACTAAAATAGGCTATTTGCATAACCTAGTCTGATTGGCTAGCATTCCGACTAACAGTTCCAATGATATGGTGTCGCTTTAGTGGTAGGCTATGCTAATTAGCCGCTGTTGCTGGGGTTCAGGATGGTTTCTATGTGCTGTTCTGCTGCATTGTGTTGCCTGGTGAGAGACATTGATAAATGAGTGTTTAATGATCTGCAGCAGTTCCCACTCACTGCGGGCAGGCGGATTTTAGAACAGAAGTGGAAATAAGGATTTAATTGCTTTGTTAAATACCTGTAACCAAAATATGTGTATTAAATTATAAAAGTTAAATTGTATAAAATCTTTAGCTAATTAAATACTTTATAACAAAAAGGGAAATACTTTAGCTTTGTCAAAATATAACCCAGGGAGCAGCGCTGTGCACAGGTTTTCTAAAACTCTGTTCAGTAGAATTGATCTTTCTTTTCAGATTAGAAATAGTACCATTGCAAAAAGTAGCATATTTGATATTCTCATGATTTTGACCTTTTATAAAGGTACATGTTTGTTTCTAATAAATGGTGCAGGTTTTGGGGCAGAATTTATCTTGCACCGCTCGTGTAATCAAGCAAATAGCATAACTTGAACCCCCTGTTGGTGTTTTTCTGTTCACTTGGAAGGTCACGTTGTTATTCACCACCTCTTATTATCATCTTTCTGACTTAAGTCAGATGTTTTAACTATTGCTTATACTATAGTGTCTTTGGTTTACATTGTCTTCATTGAGTAGTTAGGTGAGAAATTCTGTAGGAAATTAAAAACTCAGTGCTTTCTTCAAAGATCCTAAGAGGTGAAGAGTAAACACATGCAAAGTTAGATGAAAATATAAGACAGTCATACAGAAACTGCCACAAATGTTTATCTGGAAGAGTACAGAAAAAAGAAATCACCAAGGTTTTTTGAGGGTAGGGACATGGGAAATGGGTTGAGTTGTCTGGGAAAAGGCTTTTGAGAAAGCCCATAGAACTTTAAGGTTTTAAATATGACTTAATTCAGATAGCTAGAGAGTAATAGGAAGGAAGGACATTTTAGTGTGAAGAATAGATAACAACTGAACCAAAGTAACATTCTGATCTTACTGTTATCTAGTAGACGTGGTCACAGTGATTAAGGCATCAGTGTCTTAGATGTTTTAGTGCCTGAGCTTCTAAGCCATCTGGTGTCATTCCCTTAAAATAAGAACTGCTGTTTTACTGTTCTACCTCTAATTTTCTTTGGTTTTTCTTAGCTTGGTTTTGTGGCACCCAGTACTCTTCACCTTTTGTGTCTGTTGGTTAAAGCATGGGACTCTTAAACTTTCTTTCCTCTCTCCTTCTTGGCCCGGAAGCATTGAAACATAGGATGGCACCAGAAATAATCCACGTGAATTTTAGATGTCTGTATCAAATTTTCTAAGAACTTTACCCCTTTAATTGTTATATCTTTTATTTAAGGGCTTGATTAAATTAGGTCCTTAAATAAAAGGGCCAAACAGACATACTAATTGGACAGTCTTACAGCCTTGCAAAGAATGTAAACAAAAATTAAACCTTAATATCTGATTATTATTTTTCCTAGGCATATCTACTGAAGATGTATTCTAAAACAAATGTGCTATATGTCAATTATATCTCAATAAAACTGGAAGAAAACTAAATAAAACAAATGAACAGAAATACTTTATTCATTCCCATAGTCAGAGGGACGTAGGCTTCTGCACTCAGGGAGTTTATAATTTAATGGAGGTGGATGAGGTATGTCTTTATATAACTGTGTGGTATAGTTATGCAAGGTGGTAAAATGTCCATGCTACAAGAGAGGTGGAAATTCAGAAGAGGGAGTGTTCCTTTTGATTGGCACTAGAAAAAGATTCTTGGTGGAGGTGGTGTTTCACATGGTCTTAGGAATGCTTATTTGAGCTCTGTATGTCATCTTTGATGAAGTGTTCAAATCCTTGTCCAACTTTGTTTTCCTTCTCCTTATTGAGTTTTGATAATTCTTAATCTATTTTGGATTCAAGTCCTTTAGCAGATATATGATTTGCAAATAATTTGTCCTTGTCCATGGCTTATTTTTTCATTCTCTTAAAAATGTCTGGAAGAACAGACTTTTTAATTTTTATGAAGGCTAATTCATTGATTTGTTCTTCATGGATCATGCTATGGAAAACTTTTGCCTACTTGTCCCAAAATCTAAAAGGTTTCCTATGTCTCTTCTCTGCCCCCCCTTCAGATTTTATAGTTTGGGGTTTTACATTTAAGTCTTTGACCCATTTGGAGTTAATATTTGTAAATAATGCTGCAAAGTGTAGCTAAAAGATCACTTTTTCTCCAAGTTTGCCAGTTGAAGAAAGGACTATTCTTTCTCCTGAATTACTTTTGTATCTTTGTTGAAAATCAGTCTTCCATATGTGTGTGGGTCTGTTTATGGACTTTCTGTTCTGTTCCATTAATCTGTTCGGTTAATCTATTTGTCTGTCTTGACGCCAAACCATATTGCCTTTATTGTAGCCTTGTAAGTACTGATATCTGGCAGTGGTAGTGTTAGTCCTACAACTTTCTTCTTTTTCAAAGTTGTCATGACTACTCCAGGTCCTTTGCATTTACGTGTGAATTGTCAAATCATTTTGTCGATTTCTACAAATAAGGATGTGGTTTGGGATTGTGTTGAATCTGTAGATAATTTTGGAGGAAGGATTGACATCTTAAAAAATATTGATTCTTCAGACTCATGCTCATTGTATATCTCTCCCTCTATTTAGATTTTTCTTTAATTTCTCCGATATTTCTAATTTTCAGTGTATGCTTCTTGTACCTCTTTTGTCAGATTTATAAGTTTCTCCTTTATTTCAAACTATGGTAAATGGTTTTTAAGCTTCAGTTTATGACTGTAGTTGCTAGTACATAAAATCCAACTGATTTCTGTGTATTGAGCTTATATTCTGCAACCTTGCTTAAATCTGTCTGTGAGTCTAATAACTTTTTGGTAGATTCCATCAGATTTTCTATATGAGTGATCCTGTTATTTCTGATGAGAGACAGCTTTGCATCTTCTTTTCCAGTTTGGTTACCTTGTATTTCTTCTTCTTGCCTTACTGCACTGGCTGGGACCTCTTTGGAACGTAGAATACATATAGAACACAATGTTGAATAGAGGTGGTAAAAAAGGACATCCTTGTCTTATTATTTTAGAGAGGGAAACATTGAATCACCACTAAGTATGATGTTAATGTGGAGTTTTTGTCAATGTCCTTTATCATATTGAGGAAGATGACTTGTATTTCTAGTTTGCTGAAAGTCTTCTTTTTTAAATCAAGAATAGTTGTTGGATTTTGAGATTACCGTGTGATTGTCCTTTTTTTAAAGTTAATTTGATGAGTAACATTGAATATTAAACTGACATATTTCTGAAATAAAGACCACTTGGTTATGTTACGTTGTCCTTTTTTTTTTTTTTTTTTTAAGATCATTGGATTCAGCTTGCTACAATTTTGTTCAGAATTTTTGCATCTTACATTCATGAAAGATACTGGGTTTTCATTGACTTCTCTTTTTTTTGTTTTCTATTTTGTTGATTTCTACTCTGAATGTTATTTTCTTTATTCTGTTAATTTAGAATCTTGTTTTCTTTTTCCCTAGTTTATTAAGGTAGAAAGAAAACAAATCATTGATTTCAGAACTTCTTTTTAAAAATATTTTATATTTAGTTCAAATTGTACTTTTTATTTCTATTTGTGTATTTAATTCACACAACAAGGGTACTACTGGATATTATTTGCTATGTTAGAAACAGTGCTGTGTTTTTGTCCATTCCAGTATCAGATGTCTTCTTTTTTAATGGAGGTGTTTTAGTGCTGTAATTTTCTACCTAAGTATTGCTTTAGCTGTATCCCCCAAATTTTGATATAATGTATTTCATTTTCTTTCAGTTCAAAATACTTTTAAGTAGCTCTTTGATTCTTCTTTGAGCAACAGGTGTTTAGAAATATGTCATTTAGTTTCTAAGTATTTGGGGACTTTCCATACATCTATTATTGCTTTCAAATTTCATTGCCATCAGAAAACATGTTTGTATGACTTGATTCCTTTTAATTTGTTGAGATTTGTTTTATGACACATAATATAGTCTGTCTTGGTAAATGTGCTATGTTGCTAGAAAAGAATGTATGTTCAGCTGTTCTTTGGTGGAGTATTGCCTAAGTGCTGGTTAGGTCAAGTTTGTGAATAGTGTTGTTTCTATATCCTTATTGATTTTCTGTCTTCTTGTGCTATCAGTTATTGAGAGAAGGATATGAAATTTTCTAATATAATTGTGCCTGTTTATTTTTGCAATTCTTTTTTTGCTCCATGTATTTTAAAATTCTTTTACTAGATGGATACATATTCAGAATGAACATATTCTTTTGATTTGACATCTTTATCATTATAAAATGACCTTCATTCCTAGTCATATGTATTCCTTGAGTTACAGAATACTTTGTTTCTTATGAATATAGCTGTTCTGTTGTAATTTTGATTAGTGTTAGCATGATATATCTTTTTAAAACCTTTTATTTTTAATGTGCTAATGTCTGTATTTGAAATGTGTTTTTAATAGGCAGCACATAGTTGAGTCTTGCTCTTCCCCCCCACCCCCCCAAGTCTGAAAATCTCTGCCTCTCAATTGGGGTATTTTAGACCATTTGCATTTAATATGATTGCTGATATGTTTCAGTTTTAAATCAGGCTGCTATTTATTTTCTGTTTGTCCCCTCTGTTCTTTGTTCCCTTTCCTCTTTTTTTCCTGTCTTCTTTGGATTAAATGAATATGTTCTGTTATTTTGATTTCTTTTCTCCTTTGTAGGCTTATTCGTTTTAACCCTTTGCTTTTTAATTCAGTGATTGCTTTTTATCTGATAACAGTCTACTTTCAAATAATACTATTAAATCACATCACATTTGGTATATTGACCTTACCATAGTGTACTTTCACTTATCTTTTATTGGTCTTGTTACTGCTTTTTCATAGATTTTATTTGTGTGTATGTTAGAAACCCCACACGCTACATTATTATTTTTGTTTAAACGGTTAATAATCTTTTAATGAGACTTAACTAATTGGAAAAATTCTAACACATTTGCCCATGTGGTTACCTTTTCTGATGCTCTTCGTTTCTTTGTCTAGGTGCTGTTTCCATCTGGTCTCATTTTCCTTCATCCTCAGTATTTCTTTTAACATTTTTTGTAGTGCAGGTCTGCTAGTGACACATTTTCTCACCTTTTGTATATCTGAAAATGTTTGCATTTTACTTCGTTTTTGACAGATATTTTCCTTGAGTATAGAAATTCTAGGTGATACTTTTTTCTTGCAACAATTTAAAGATGTTACTCCACTGTTTATTCACTTGCATTATTTCCTCTAAGAAATCTTATTTAGTCCTTATTTTTGTTCCTTTATGTATAATATGTCCCTTTTTTTCCTGGCTGCTTTTAAGATTTTCTTTTTATCGTTAGTTTTAAGCAGTTTGACTATGATGTGCCTTGGTGTGGTTTTCTTTATGTTTCCTGTGCTTGTGGCTTGTTGAACTTCTGGATCTGTGAGTTTGTAGTTTTTTATCAAATTTGGAAAATGTCTTACTTATTTTTTCAGAATTTCTGTTCACCCTCTCTTCTCCACCAGGAACTTTAGTTACAAGTATATTATGATGGTTTGAGGTTGTCCCAGAACTCAGTGAATGTTAATTTTGTATTTTAATTTCTCTCTCTCTTTTTTAAAATCTTTTATCTTTTTCTGCTTTGACAGCCAATTGCAGGTGTTGAATACTCAGTTCGAGTTCTGAAATACTTTTTATTGCTATGTCTTCAGTTTCACTCATCTTTTTTTTCTGCTATGTCTGATGTGTTTTTTTATATATAAATTTATTTATTTATCTATTTAATTGGCTGTGTTGGGTCTCCTTTTTGCTGTGCGCAGGCTTTCTTTAGTTGAGGTGAGTGGGGGCTACTCATCGTTGTGGTGTGCGGGCTCCTCTTGCCGTGGCTTCTCTTGTTGCGGAGCCTGGGCTCTAGGCGCGTGGGCTTTAGTAGTTGTGGCTCACGGGCTCTAAAGCGCAGGCTCAATAGTTGTGGCTCACAGGCTTAGTTGCTCTGCGGCATGTGGGATCTTCCTGGAGCAGGGATCGAACCTGTGTCCCCTGCATTGTTGGCAGGCAGATTCTTAACCACTGCATCACCTAGGAAGCCCTGTCTGATGTGTTTTTAATCTTACACAGTGTAGTTTTATTTGTACAAGTTCAATTTGTGTCTTTTAAAAAAATATTTTGCACAACCCTCCTTAATTATTTGAATATGTGGAATATAGTTATAATACCTGTTCTAATGTCCTTACCCGCTAACTTTAATAGCTGTGTCAATTCTGGATAAGTTTCCATTGATTGATTTTTTTTCCCCCTCATTATGGGTTATGATTTTTTGCTTCTTTGCATGCTTAGTAATTTTTGTTGTGTGTCAGATGTTTGTGAATTTTTACTTTGTTCAGTGCTGAGTAGTTCTACGTTCCTATAAATTTTTGTGACCTTTTTCTGGGACAGTTAGATTTCTTGGAAATAATTTCATCTTTTGAGTTGTACTTAAGATTTTGTATGTGAGACAGTGTTTAGTCTGATTGTTCCTCACTACTGAGAAGCTGGTACCTTGTGTAGTTTATTTACTGCTCTGCGAAACTTGATGTTTCCCGTCTGATTGGTGTGTGTGTTGCCTGGCTTCTGGTGGTTTGCTGGCACTCTTTGCTGCATCACCCTGATCTCTGTCTTCCATCTTCACATGATGTCCTCCCTGTGTGCCTGTCTCTTTGTCCAGATTTCCTCTTCTTATGAGGACATTAGCCATAGTGGATTAGGGCCCACCATAATGACCTTATCTTAACTAATTACATCTGCAATGACTCTATTTTCAAATAAGGTCAGTTCCAGATAAAACCATATTCTGTGGTGCTTGGGGTTGGACCTTTTTTTTTTTTTTTTTTTTTTTTTTTTTTTTTTTTAATTAGTTTGGCTTTATTGGGTCTTAGTTGTGGCATGTGGGATCTTTCGTTGCAGTGTGTGGGCTCTTCCTTGTGGTGTGTGGGCTCAGTAGTTGCAGTGCATGTCCTCCAGAGCATGTGGGCTCAGTAGTTGTGGTGCACGGGTTCTCTAGTTGTGGCTTGCAGGCTCCAGAGCCCACTGGCTTAGTTATCCCATGGCATGTGGGATTTTAGTTCGAACCCACATCCCCTGCGTTGGAAGGCAGATTCTTAACTACTGGACCACCAGGAAAGTCCCTGGGATTAGACTTTAACATAAATTTTGAGGGGACATAGTTAAACCTATAACTGCCCCCTCCCCCAGTGATGTTTCCTGAATGTACCACTTTTATGCTCTTAGGTTCTTACCTGCGTTCTTCCCTCATTTTGGAATGTCCCCTTTTTCTTTCCTTTGCTTATCTTAATTAAAAACTACCTACTTATCAGAATTAATGTCTATTTACCTTTTATTATAAGTGTTTATTTACATGGCTGTTTCTTGCACATACTTGTAACATTTTTGAAGAACTGGAGAGAACTCATTTTTGGAATTGTGCCCCAATTCTTTCTTCCCTCCCCAGTACCACCTGTAGTGCCTTATAACTAGTGGTTACTTGAATATATTAATGAGTGTGTCTGAGCAGTTGTAGGTGTAAGGCATTTTATGAAAGATTAATAACTTCAGGAAGGATTGGAGTCTTGACTCATGGAAGCCATTTAGGAGACGATTATAGTAAGCCAGGCATACATTAGTTTATTAAACAAATACTTACTGAGCCTTCGAGGTACAGAACCTTTTACTAGGTGCTAGGAGTTGATAGACCTGTAAAAATTACAGAATCTGCCACTATTCTCATGGAACTTACTGTCTATGAACTGTTATGAGGTAAAAGAACAGAGAAGACGGATATGAAGGAGAATTGCCTAAGGAACCCTAGACAGAACTTAGAGAATGAATAGTCACGAAGGTGAAGGGTGAAGAGGAGTTAAAGAAGCACGATGTCAAGTCTGGATGAGTGGGAGAGTATTGTTAGTGGAAATGGCAGGTCAGGCAAGGGCATTCTTTTTTCGGGGGTAAAGATAAGTTAGTTTGCTTCTGGATAAATAAGTAGAACCTCTAAGTAGAAATTCCAGATTGCAGAAACTTCAGAAATGAATAGTGAATTGATAGATGTTGGTCTTGCTTTACCATGAAAAGGAGAGAGAGCATGAGCAGTTAGTTGCAGGGAGGGGCCGACAGCGTTGACAGCAGGGCTTTCCTGGGTAGGTGATATTCTGAATATGTTTGGAGAGAGAGTAAAAGGGCTGGGGAGCTGGGAGGTGATACTGTGATGAGCATTTCTGTTTTACTAATGGGAAGCCAGGGCACAGGAGTTTAAGAAAGGTGCCCAAGGACGCAGCTAGTAAGTGGTGGAGCTGGAATTCAGACTGGGTACCATGGCTCCAGGGGTCTGTGCTTTTAGGCCCTACTCTGTGCTGCCTCTGGTGTTTTTCTTTAAACGTACTCCTTTAGCACATTAAGTTTTTCATAAGGAAGCTGTAGAACTTACAAAGTTGGAACATCAGCCTCGCTGTCACTTGATGAAGGTAGGAACAAAAATAAATATAGGGAAACCAAAGCAATTCTATTAAATTTATACAGCTTACAGAATGCATACCTGAAAATAATGGAACTATTTATGATCAGTTAGTAGCTAAGGGATACTCTGCTGGATGTCAGGTAGTTTAAGAAAACAGTGAGATAAGCAGCATACTTTTTTTGAGCATTTATTGTGCCAAACATTTCCTCTTGGTGTTGAGTATATACTAGTGAATAAGACAGAGTCCTTGCTGTCATGCAGCTTATATTATAATAGCTAGAGATACACAGTAAACATCGAAACAAGTAGATGGTTGGGGATGCAGTTTTTGCTAGAAAGGTCACGGGTGGTCTCTCCAAATGAATGCTTTTACTTCCGTTTCATTTGACTTGTTTCAAATGAACATATGTGGCTGTGGGATATTCTAGTTTAGTGTGCCAACCACAGTCCTGCATAGGATCTTGCAAACCTGTTCTTATATCCAGAACAACTTAATATCTTTCCCCAGTTGGAGTAGAGGAATGAGAGTTGTCCATATGAAAGCCCAGGAAGTTCTATGAGAAAGAGTGGTCATTCATAATCACAGTCCATCTCCTCATGGAGCCAAGGAAAGGGAGGGAACTTAGCACCCTGCTCTTGTCAGTATTAGCAGTCTTAACATCATTCGTTTGGGGGTAGGGGCTTCCCTGCTTTGAAAACAGTGAGTAGACTTTGCTGTCACAGATATCTCTGGCATTAAGGCACGAATGTAGTATTATTGTGCAGGAAAATCCTTGCTAGTGCCTGTACATACCATCCATATTTCCTGATAGTTAATGTGGAAGAACATTTTATAACTGAAAGTTTGAAGAAGTTTTCCTGAGCACTAGGCCTCTCAAGTCACTCATTTTGCATAAAATGGATTATACTGCACTTATTTTAACCATCTTCTAAATATTGTAATATCTCTGAAAACATAGGCATAATAACTTTTTTTCTCAAATATATTGAACTAAGTGCAATGCTGTTAAATACCGTAATGGGTGCAACTCAGGAAACAAAGCTGACAAGTTGCATTTTTCAGAAATTCAAAATGAAAATAGCGTATTCAGGTGCATGGGGAACTGTTTCTTTTTTTAAATCACAGGAAGTTTTTTTAAAAAATTTTTTTCAGCTTTGCTGAGGTATAATTAACAAATACAATTGTAAGATATTTAAAGTGTACCACATGACTTGATATATGTGTACATTGTGAACGAATTCCCCCCCCATTGAATTAACATACCCATCACTTAAGTTCTACTCTCTTAGCAAATTTTAATTATGCAGTATAGTATTATCAACCATAATCACCGTTATACATTAGATCCTCGAACCTTATTCATCTTACAGCTGAAAGTTTTTACACTTTTACCAACCTCTCCCTGTTTCCCCTGACAACCACTTTTCTACTCGCTATTTCCATGAGTTTAACTTTTCATTGTTATCGTTAAGATTCCACATAAGAGTGATACCATGCAGTATTTGTGTTTCTCTGTCTGGCTTATTTCAGTAAGCATAATGCTCTCCAGGTTCATCCATGTTGCCACGAATGGCAGGATTTTGGAAGGAGTTTACCTTTTTTTTTTTTTAAATTTATTTCCAGATCTTTATTGAAGTATAATTGCTTTACACTGTGCTCGTTTCTGCTGTACAACACAGTGAATCAGCTGTATTTATACATATATCCCATGCGGGACTTTTAAAACACATTTTAATTGACATTAGTTTTCTATTCAATAAAGTAATTAATAGGAAAACTGGTACTATTTTCTAGCTTTTAAAGTATTAGTATCCTGGCATTTGAGAATTTATCGCATGAAGGCAGCTTTCAAATCCTTCGTCTTTGTATTTGGGTGGTGTTTTAGAGTTTACAAAGTGTCTGTTCACATGTGTTAGCTCATATGATCGTCTCATAGGTTTTGGAATGATTTATCATCCCCACTTTATAGGAAGGGCAGCCAAGCCTTGAGGAAGGCCAGGCCAACTCACATTGCGAGTTAGTAGAGCTGAGGCTAGAACTCGTTTACTCTTTTCAGTGCAGTGTTTGCTCAGTGCCTGTGGTATAGGCACTGTAGACATTGTAACTAGGAAGCCCTGGCTGGCCCTCCTCCTTCCTGCTGTTGAAACATCATGCCCAGCATCCACAGAGGAGTTCTCCCTTGGTGTCCCCTTGGTAACTCTGCTGCATGGAGCTCTTGATACAAGTCACGGCTCCTCTTGTTGATAATAGCCTTAGGACCATTCCTTGTTGTTAGCACTTGTCCTCCTTGTCAGTGACAGTGATGGTTTGGGAAGGGACCAGAGGGCACTTACCATTTCTCTACTCTCCTAGTAGGAGGAATTGGTTCTTTTGTATCCCCCTCCTACCTGTTAATCTGTGTTTGAGTCTAATGCGGTGAGTTAGTTGAGCCAGGCAGTAATGTTTCTGAGTGCCATTATGTGCCCATCCATTGAAGATTTGTCAGTGAATTAAGCAACAATTCCATCCTTAACGGCCTTGTATTATAGTTGGGGTAAAAGAGATAGTAACACAAACACATGTATTTATTTATATAAATAAATATATAAATATACAACATTTTATATATATGTAGATATGTAATATACAGATATATAAGCATGTATGTGTATATGATAATTTCAGGATACCTCACACTAATCTTGCTTGCCTCTGAAGCCACAAGACCCCGCATCCAGCCTATTGCCTCTTTTTTTTATAAATACACAGCCACACTCATGGGTTTATTTATTGTCTGTGGCTACTTTTGTGCTGTGAAGGCAGAGTTGATTAATTGCAACAAAGACTGTGTGCTTGATAAAGCCTAAAATATGCACACTCTAGCTTTAAGACAAAGTTGGCTGACCCCTTGCTCAAGATCTTGCCAGCCATTGTGCTGTACTGGTTCAGCTTCAGAGCTAGAAAATAAAACTTGATTTGGGAAGCCAACAGAGATGACAGATGGTTGGAACTTTGGGGTGGAGAGGGTAGTTTCTATCCTCCAGGTGTGGGATCACTGTGGTAGCTTTGAAGGTGGCGGTAACTGAGTAATTTGATTTGAAGTAGAGAACCTGTTATGCTTGGAGAAGAGCATTTATTGTTGGTGTTTTCTAGTAAGTGTGAATTGTATGTGGTGATTTAAAAAATGTGTATTAAAATGATGTAATAAAAGTGTATGTAAATTAGGTGATTAGAGTTGCTCCTGTTTCCCTAGAGTCCTACTCGTCAGAAATATTTGCTATTAAGAGCTGTTTTGTTTTCTTTTAAGATTTTCTTTGACGTGGACCATTTTTAAAGTCTTTATTGAATTTGTTACAATACTGCTTCTGTTCTATGCTTTGGTTTTTTGGCTGCAAGGCATGTGGCATCTTAGCTCTCTGACTGGGGATCGAACCTGCACCCCCTGCATTGGAAGGCAAAGTCTTAGCCTCTGTGGACCACCAGGGAAGTCCCTTAAGGGCTTTTAAGACATGGATTTTTCCCGTCTGTCTAAATGCTCTCTTCTACCCAAGAGTTTTTAAAAAATCTTATTTTCTGATCATCTTTCACATTGTGACCCCTTAGTTGACTTGGTTCCTCAAAATGCAAAACATTAGAAAGGATTTTAATAGAAGCCTCCCCGTCAGCTGATGCGTTGACATTGTAGATTTTTAAAATTATGCTTTCATGCCAAATATTAAAGTACTTTGTACTATATTGTCACTGTTCTAAATCTTACAAATTTTAATCACAATTCTTGTTCTGGTAGAGTGGTCCCATAATCTAATCACCTGGGAAATCTTTGAAAAATATTGATGTCTGGTCCTCATTTCAGACCTAAATGAGTACAGATCTTTAGAGGTTGGGATGGCCCCCGAGTAAGCTATTGAGTAGGTAGCACTTTGTATAATACAACGTTGTTTTCATAATGAAAATTTATAGGAAAAGGGGAAGGTTTTACATGCTTCTAGTATAGCTCATTGTTTATCATGGAAAAAAAATTTGTATACGGAGTTTCTTTGAATTCAAATGTTGAACAAAGAAGGGAAATACATATAAGACAAGGATTTTTTCATTTGATTTGAAGGTTCACATTAGTTCACTCCCTGCCACCCTTTGCTTTTGTACTTATTCACCAAGAAGAAGTCTACCCTCTCAAAACCAAAAACGCATTTCTTAACTTTTGGGTGGTAGCTTTGTTTGTATTAGTCTAGATCCTACTAATGGGAAGTGGCACACATCTGATCACTGTTTTCAAACTGGGAAATAACATTTAAGTATTTACTAACCTTTCTGGGTAGGTATTACTTTCTGTATTCATTATGATAGGCTAACTGGTATAACAAACATACCCAACATTTTAGTGATTTTTAAATTAGACGTTTATTTCTTGTTCATGTAGTAGCTCAGTGACTGTTAAATCTGGGGATAACTGTTCTGCTCTATACAGTTATTCAGGGACCACACTGTGGACATTTTCCCTATTTACATGTGGTGTGCAAAGGTCACACTTGGTTTTGGCGTTCAGTCATTGGATTGGGAAAGAGCATGGAGGTTTACATGGGAGATTTTTATGGGTCAGGCCTGATAGTACCACACATCACTTCTGTTGACATTCCATTGGTCAGAGCTTAGTCACAGGGCTATGCTTACTGCAAGGGAAGCTGGGAAATGACTAGTTGCCTCAGTAAGGGGCAAAAAAAGTGCCTTTAGTTTCTGATTAGCAGTCTTGTCCCTGTGGCAAATGCGGCCACCATAAATATCACCAGCAAGACCTTGATTTAGTCTATGTGATTTTTTATTTCATGATTCTTTTTCTCATTCCCCCATGATTCTGCTTAATTACTTCCCCCATGGGACCCCCCCCAACCCCACACCCCATTTTGGGTGATTGTCTCTCATGGTTCCTTTATGTGTGACAGGGTTCTTGGATGCAGAAAAACTCATCCTTGGCTAATTTGGGCAGAAAATGAATTTAGTGGAAGACTGTAAGTTAGCTCACAGAATTGATTGGAAAGCTGGAGACTATGCTGGAAAAATAAGTAGGAACTAAAGTGGCGAGCAGCAGAGGACACAGCCAGGTCAGGCCCCAGGAGTGACCCTTGAAGATGCTTGCTCTGACTGTTAAATCTTGGGTCACTAGCAAAGCCCTAGTTACTAAGGAATGAGGAAGAGTGAAGTTTTGTTACTGTTCGGCTTTTATAGTAGGAGGCATGGCTTTTTTTATCTTCTTTGATTCCCACAAACCATGATGGGTGTCCAGAGACCAAGTGACCAAAAAGTGACAACCCCCTACTTCAGGACCTTTTCCTCAGGAGAAAATGTCCCCATATTGTGGTGTAAGATAGAAGACTGTTCCAGTCTTGATTTTGCCACTGACCTTTTTTGACCAGTCGTTAAAACTCTGGATTGCAGGTGCCCCCTTTATAAATTGAGATCGGGAACTTGATGTCTGATAATATTTGTTTATCCACTCACTTACGGAATAAAATATTTATGGAGTTCCTGTATGTGCTGGCATAAACGAGATGAGTGAGAGAGACATGCTGGCCTTCTCGTAGTTCAGTGAATGAGCACAGAAATCATTCTACTGCAGTTAGGGTGGGATGGCATGAGGAGTACCTTATCCAGATTAGAGGGTCGGGGGTAGGAGATTCCTGGATCTCTCTTTGCTTAATTCACTCATTCATTAAGTGTCTACTTTAAGCCTTTGCATTGTTGTATTTATGAGGATATGTGAACAAATAACGACCAGTCGGTCCCTCAAGGGTGCTAATTGTGAGGACACCCTGATGACTTCTGCATAGAATGCTCTTGCTGTGCTAACAGCTGACTAGTAGGAAAAGAAATGGAGCAGGGTAGTCGCTTTTCGTAAGATTCTGGGAGCGTTTCTAAGAGAAGATGACATTAGGTCTGGGTTTTGAAGTATGAGTTCAAGATTTCTAGGAGCAGAAAACAGGAGAAGAAGAGCGTATTCTAGACAGGGGGAATACTTCTGCTCAGACACTGTCAGTGCAGCTAAGAGAAAGGATGTGTAATGGGAGGACAGGATGGAGAGAATGGTGGGAAATGAGACAGAGCTGTAAACACTTAAACCTGGAAGCTGTAAATGTCTCAAGGTCTTGGTGATTTTGAAACTTTTTTAAGGAAGCAAACTTTGACAGCAGTGGGGAGAAGGTGCAGGTACTGTAGAATCCCCTCCAACACTTTCTTCTGAATTAAGATCTTGACAGAGTATAGAAATAAGCAGACGGATTTGTGAGACATCCTTGAGGCCAGCGTCACAGAATGTAGTTGGATTTGTGTGTATGTGCACGTGTGCATGCACACACAGGGAGACAGAAATGAGAGAGTGAAGGCTCTGAGGTCTCTAGCTTGAGAGGATGGATGGGAGTGGGGAGGCGTGCAGTTTATAGAACTGGGTCGCAACTTGGCATTCCGCTCTGCTCCAGCCTGGGCAGACATAGCATGCTGTGCTTTTTAACCGAGGTTCAAGTTAGCCTCGGAATCTATAACAGTATGTGCTCCAGATGGCCACTGCCCGTCTGTTTGAGTTTGTACTTGAGGGGAAACGTGGCTGCCTTTTCTCTCTTGTGAGGGGTGGGAAGCAAAGAGAAGACACAGCTCCCCTCCACACTCAGTTTCTCTTTTCCTTGTCTTATTTTCTTGAGAACACTAATCTGACATTTTTCTGATATTATTGAGTTCACTTACTGTCTGAGGGATCCTGCCCTACCCCCACCAACAATAAAATACAAACTCCAGGAAGACAGAGACTTTGCCCTTCATCTTCACATTTTTATCCTTAATGCTGAGAGCTTTATCTGGAACAGCAATGTCTAATAGAATATAAGCCACATATGTAATTTAAGTTTCTAGGAGTCACATAAAAATAGAAAAAGGAAACTAATATTAATTTTGATAATATATTTTATTTTACCCAATATATCTGAAAAAATATTATTTTAAAATTAAAAATTGAGATAGTTTACATTGTTATTTTGTACTAAGTCCTTGAAACCTTGTATGTTTTACATTTGTTTTACATTTACAGCCCATCTCAGTTCCAACCAGCTGCATTTCAAGCAAGCACCGCACCGAGTAGCCACCTGTGACTAGTGGCTGCCATATTGGGCAGCTTAGGTCTAGAGCATGGTAGGGGCTCAGTAAATATTTGCTGAATGAATGAATAGAAGATAGATTGGTTGTTGAGGGGGCATGTAGAATCCAGGAAGGGTTTTGTTCTAACAATAAGGAAAATGGAGCGTATTTATGTTTGACAGAACTGGAAGGGAGGGGTAGATGACAGTAGACAGAGGGGCTGTTTGATGGAGGGAGTTCCCTGGAGGACGGCCTCCAAGAAGGAGGTGGGAAACGGGCTCTAGCAGCCCAGGTAGGAGGGTTGAGAGATGTTCTGCTGCCATACCTCCTTTGAAGAGGTATGTTCTTAAATTATATTTTAAGAAACCCAAATCCAGCTTTGTTTAGCATATATTTCTAATTGAAATTGGGTTATAACTATTTCTTCCCCTCATTTTAGGTATTAGATAGTTGAGAGTTATTTAAAAAATCTTAAAAGTGGTTTCCCTAATGACTTACAAAAAAGAATCGAATCATTATGTTGTACACCTAACATTACGTTGTATGTCAATTATACCTCAATTAAAATTTTTTTAATTAAAAAAAGAATGGAAAAGAAAAACACCTTTCTAGGTGGGAAGTGGGAAGAAGTGTTATTGGCCTGTATCAGCATTTTTACCTTGGTGTCGTTTGACTCGAAAAAGAAGTATTTTCTGTGTTAAGATTAAGTCCAGTTTTTAATATTGTGATTATATTTGAAATTTAAAAAAATTATTTGTATTGTACATGTCTGAATATAAAATGAGGTTATTTTCCCAAAGTTATCCTTCAGTCCTTACATACTTGAGTCCTTAAATAGTCTTTTACATTGTCTCTTCTGTATGGGGCATACTGTACTGTTCATTACTTAGTTTAAATAATAGAGGTCCATTTGAGGATGACACTTAAGCATGGGGGAAGCTCTTGCAGTAGTAGTTTAGGATGCTTACAGAGATCGTTTGCTGCAATGAATCTGTTCAAAGTGAGGCAGAGAAATTTAACACAGATTTTTAAGGTTATGACCTAGTGTTTTCAGGTGTTGATGTTGTAAATAAAACTTTTAAAGACCATTTTTTGAAGTGTTGTAATGAGTAGAAATCATGATTATACCCATAGAATTAATGGAAAACATCAATTCTTCTAATTTAAAAATTTTTTATCTCACTGTTACTTGGGATAATATATCCAGTTATAGTATCATACAGTGATTCAAAAAATGATGTCTTTAAAACAACCTAGAAGTCAAGATTATGTGCTCTGGAAAACCTGAGTGACTTTAAAGGATATCTAATGAGGAGAAGAAGCTTGTGTTGAAGATTGGAAGCAGGCTTTTGACTATATTGTGATGGGCACCTCTCATATATAGATACGCACAGGCATACCTCAGAGATATTGTGGGCTCAATTCCAGACCACAATAAAGTGAGTCACATGAATTTTTTTGTTTCTCAGTGCATATAAAAGTTGTGTTTACACTATACTGTCATCTGTTAAGTGTGCAGTAGCATTGTCTTAAAAAAGTACATACCCTAATTTTAAAAATACAAAAAAAAACTGGATTACACTAGTAACATCAGAGATCACTGATCACAGATCACCATAACACATGTAGTAATAATGAAAAAGTTTGAAATATTACAAGAATTACCTAAATGTGACACAGAGACGTGAAGTGAGCAAATGCTGTTGGAAAAATGGCGCTGATAGACTTGCTTGAGTCAGGGTTGCCGTAAACCTTTAATTTGTAAGAGCCACGATGTTTGCAAAGTGCAGTAAAGTGAAGCACAGTAGAGCAAGGCATGCCTGTAATCCTGATCTAATTGGGGAATGTGAGCTCTTCTTGCTTTGGGGACAGTCGTATATTCCTGACTGAGTTGTGCTCAGGCAAATATGATAATGTCAAGGCTGGAAGTGACTGGGGAGATAGTTATTCACGGGTGTTCAACCTTTTTTTTCTGCCCAAGCATCCGGAGCGGGTTAGGTTAACACCTGTCAAAAACAGAGGCTCTCTAAGAAAATGCTTCAGAGACGGGGAAGAAAGGCAAGTGATGTGTTATCTTTTGAAGAAACCCCAAATAGATGGTGATACTTCCTCTGTATGTGACTCAGTAGGGTATGTGACGGGGTGGGGCTGTTGGTACAGGTGGCATGTTTTTCCCAATGTCATGTAGTTAACCTCTGAACTTGGACCAGAACCCTGGGTTTCTCCTCCCTAGGCCCTTTTTTTTTTGCTCTGCCACTCCCCTTTCCTTCTCCTTTTATTGTTTTTGTACACTTTTGTTCTTTCTGTTTTCAACAAAGTTTTAACTGTCATGTGCTTGATAGCATGAAAAGTGCTGAGATGTACTAGGAAGCAGTCATTGATCAAATCATTACATTTAAGGAGATGTCCTCATTCAACCTAGTGCCCTTTTCAGGCTTTCTCATTGTCACCACTGTTTCCCAAGTCACCTAGGCTCAAAACCTCAGAGTCATTTTTGAAACCAGCCTCTCTCTCATTTTCCATATTTAAGCAAGTTTTTAAGTCCTGTCATTTCCATCTCATGGAATGCCTGTAATCCTGATCTGATCCTGCATGTAATCCAGCCTCGTGTCTATTCATACATCTTCTTTTCATTTTCAACATTAACCTACTAGAGGCTCTCACAATCCTTTGCTTGGACTGTTGAAATAAGCCCCGAATTGATCTCTGCTTGAGGGTTTTCCCTGTTGCAATCCATATTACACATCAGTTATGTTATGATAAGCTTAAATAATAGAAGATTTATTGAGCACTCACCACGTGCCAGGTACCATTTTAAACATTGCCTTTAATTTTCATAGTAGTCTTGAGGTTCAAGCCCTCTTAACCCCTTCTGCAGATGCAAAGGGAGGCACCAACTGCCAGTCACTCAGAAAGTAAGTGGTAAAATTGAATCTAGACACTGTGGAGTGTTTATTTCTATAGCTGAAAACACAACTGGAGTGGTGGTGTCACTCCTGGCTCACTTTCCCTGGCACCCTCTTAACCTATTTTACAAAGTCCACCTCTTATCCTAGCAGAAAGACTCTTTGGTCCAGCCCGCCTTTGTACCCGTAACCTACTCCTTTGTCTGTATTCTCCAGCCAAACTTGAAGTGACATTTGAACTGCAGTTTGGAAAAGAAGTGGGAGTTGATCAGGCAAAGCAGTGGAGTAAGGAGTGGAGGGTGTGCCTGGGAGAGCTGGAGCTGGAGCCTGAGGGAGGGCCCGCAAGGGGTGAGGCTGCAGGTGAAGGTCAAGGCTGAACTGTGGCCCACTTCCCAGTCTTGTCTTTTTCCACAGGACGTTTTCATGAGCTCTTCACAAAATTTGTGGAGACTATAGAACTGGCTTTGTTAAAGGTACTTTTGTAAAGTTTGATGTGAAGTTTATCCATTTTTCCAAGATCCCTTTTAAATTCCCCTCTCTTTTGGCCACAGCCACCCATTTGTCTATTTTCACTTGAATTCAAGCAGGTTGTACCTGGGAAGGGACATTCTCAAGCAGGGTGCTGCTTCCCAGCTCTCGTCTCTTTTCCCACTAGTTCAGTTTATCTTCACTGCTTTGCAAGGACCCAGCAGTCTTGTCTTACAGAAGGTGTTTCTTCTGTCTCTTGAGCACTTTCCCACTCCTTCTGTCTTTGAGGCCTGAATCGGGGTGGTGAGGAGAGTGGATTCTGCAGAGCCTGGGTTGCATTACCACTGACCAGCGGTGAGCCATGAGGCCACCACACTTAGGGCCCCTATGCAGCTGCTGGACTTTAGTTTCTTTCTGTGTAAAGTGTAACAGATACTGTAATAATGCCACCTAATTCATGGAGCTTTTGTGGATGTGAGGCATACTGGAACAAAATTTGGCATGGAAGAAGAGTTTAATGAATGTTATTACTGTTTTTTACTTTTATTACTTTTTCTTTACTTGTGAAAAATTACTGACAGCATTCTGGAAAGGATCATAGAACCCTGCTTTATCTGTACTATTACTACTGAGGAGATTCTGTTTGGTTTGGAAAAATGTGCTTGTTTGAGAGGTAAATAGTGACATCTCACTGTTATTTATCTGTTGACTTTTTGACTTCTAGTGAGTTTGAAAGTTTTCCCACATACTGTTGGTTTGTGAGAATTGTATCTTTTGCCTGACTGCTTTCCGAGGGGTGGGGGGAGATTTTAGTGTTTTTAATTGTATCGTTAGAGAGCTTTATATATTTAAGGCTATTGTATAACATTTTGGACTGCAGCATTTTCCATGCTGTTTTCATTTGGCATGGAACTCAGATGCAAATTTTAAACACTTTTGCACAGTGGATATAGAAGAGGGAAAACTAATGATGAGCTCTAAAATGATGTATTTATTTGCTCCATAAATATACTTCTAATGAAGGGTTACTATTTTTTTATATTATTAACATTTTATAACCTATTGAACAGTTAACAGTTTGCTCAGTGCTTAACTTTTAAAGTGTCTCTGGTCAGATGAATATCTTGCCTTTCCGGCATTTTGTAATGGAAAATCCCCATAAATATACAGTGTTTTAATTGGAATCACAAAGCCAAATGATTGCCTCATTGGATAATTTTAAGTATTATGCTGCAATTCAGTATAGGTACCCAACCAAGTACTTAACTAGATTTAAAAATATCTTGTATGTTTAACAGCTGTCTAGCTAGAACTGAAAAAGAGTGAGGAGAGGAGTATGTGTATGATTCTCCCCTTTTCTGCCTAGGATTGGAGGGGGAAAGGGTTTTAAAAAGTGTTTTGGTTTTTTTTCCTCAGCTGCTATTGCTGTGACTGCTTTGGGAAAAGGTAGAGGCAAAGATCAGGGAAGCTAAGGGGCAGCTTTCTTTCCAAAGAAACTATGTGCCTGAAAGTTGGTAGCATCTCCAGACACTTCTTCAAGTGACATGGTTGTGGCATAGCTGAAGGTGATGGCAGCCTGTGGAAGGTGCCATGTCTGCCTGTGTTGCATTCCTAGCTGTCTCCTTCTGTGTTCTAATTCTTCTTCCTGGAGGGGAAGGCAGCGAAGCAGGCATTGTTCAGCTTTTTTAATGGCTTCATAGTATTTCAGCTTTTAGATGTGTTGAAATGTATCGTTTCTCTTCCTTTTGTACTTTCAGGTTTCTGGAAGGCAATAGTAGTGTGTATGGGCCCTGGCAAATTTATGGTCAAGAGATCTGAAGAAAAATCCTGGAACAGGGTGGGGAAGGGAGCGTCTTTGGGTAATTGAGGTTTTATATGTATGAACATATTCATACTGTGTGTGTGTGTGTGTGTGTGTGTATTATGCATATATATATGTATATATGTAAAAAAGTTTTTTAGATAAATAGTATTTTATTATGTTTTTGTGTAGATTTTTTAAAAAAAGGAAATAGAATCTAACCACCGTTTATTAAAATGTGCCATTCAAGCTCTAAACAGAGACTTTTGAGCACAACCTTTCCTTTCCCGTGGCAGTGATCTGTGTAACATTTCAAATCCATGGCATTTTGCAAGGGAAGGAGTACTTTGCATTTACGTGACTGGACAAGATGATGAACCATCTCATTTCATATATGAGGAAATTGACTTATTTGTTACCCTGCTGTGTTTATGCTAGTGTTACCGCAAGTGAGAGGAAGTCTTAAATCCTAGTTCAGTGTATTTCTGTGTAGCAAGCTGAACTTTCCAGGTGTATTTCTCATTTTACCTGTGTGGTAAGTGAATATGCTAAGTTTGCCTGTTGTTTCAGAGGAATCTGAGATATGGAAAGCAGAGTCCAAGACCATGGGGCTTCACAAAGGTGATTATGAGCAGCTTGAGATATACAGTTATCCCATCTAGATGGTTCCAGTGCTCTGGAACCATCTAGATGGGATGATTCTGACCTGTCCCACTGATGATTCTGACCTGAGACAAAGTGAATGAAAACCCCATTTTCTGACTGAAAAGGAAGTGGACCTGGTGTTTACTGAATGCATATGTCATGTTACTGCTAGTTAGGCTGAATTTAACTGTTTCATGCTTTGTCAGCTACTGCTAACCCTGTCTCAGGTGATTATATCTGCTGAACCATAAATAAGGATATGTCATCTCACAAGTACTAGTATGAGGACAGCTGTCTGATAGCTTTGAGCTGTATGATCACTGTCTTTCCTTCTCATTGAAAGGCACAGACTCTCATATCTGGCTTACCATTTAATTGAATGATAGTTTCTTAGCTTTCTTGAAAAAATTGTTTCTTTTGATTCAGTATAGTTTGTCAGTTTGAATGACAACATCATTTTCGTAAAACTTTCAGTATCTTTATTTATGAAAGTTTAACTTACTGAAGGCCAAATGACTGCAGTGAACATGTGAACCCTTCACTTAAAGAAGTGTTTAGCATTTATATAAGCATTCCAGTCAGAACCCCAATTATTTGCTCATTTTCTTTAGAATTAACCTGGATGCCTGACACAGCAACCAGTACTGTCTTGTGTAGATCTTCTAGATGCTTGAAAATACTTTTATTCCTGCAGTGGTAGTAGATTTTTTCTTTTTTTAGGAGCTTGGTCTCGTTTAGCCTGGTTAGTTGTTACCTGTGAATAAATCATGTTATTCTCATACTATGGCTAGAAAGAAATTTATGTAAATTAGGCCCTATATTTATATGTGACACTGTTGTATCAAGACATTGATATTGCCGGAAAAGGCTGCTGCCGCAGCTGTTGTCTCGTTGCTGTTCCCTTGTGCTGGATTCTCCTCCTTCAGAAGGCATCCTTTTCTGCCCCTCTTCAGGGCTGTCTGGTGAAACAACATCTAAAATTAAACTACCAGAAACGAGTTTGCTTTTGGTTTCCCCAAAGGAGTGGAGTAGGGTGGGTTGGGTGGGCTAGAGGCTAGATAAATTTGAAACAGTTATGAGCCAACCAGGATCGTGCAACTACCGTCATGAAGATAAGCCACTTTTTAATTGTATTTACCTCAAACTTAACTTGCCTCAGAAGCATGTCTGTGAGCATTTTGTACAAGTGGACATTATTTTGGTTGCTGTGTTAAGTATGTTGCTTTCTTTAGCATGTAATTTTTCCAGTAAAGTTTTAGTTTTCAGTTTTAAAAAAGTTTTGTGGCAGTCATTTAAGATCAATTACCAGTTAATCATACCTGAAATTCAGCAGCTTGTATGTTTAATTTATTGCAACATAATAATCTTTTATTTTGTGTTGGCATTTCTAAATCTTCTCCAAATGGCAGATTCATATATATAAATTTGTAAATATCTGTGCCTGTGCTTTTTCTGTACTGCACAGTGAGTGGGTTAGGCAGCAAGTACTTACTGCAATGTCTGCTCTAAGTCCTAACGAGTCAGTAGTGAACAAAGGTGAAAGAGGGCAGGTGGAGTGTACGTTTCAGTAACATTATTGCGCTAGGAGGTAGACTGGCTTCTAATCCACTGTCAGTTACTAACTAGCTACCAGGCCAAGGTAGAGAATCACTGATCTTCATTTTCTTCAAGTGGCTGGAATTGATCTCTTGGAAGGTTTAATCTCACCTCTAAAATTTCTGTGGGGAAATTATGTATGTTTGTTTACCTGTCTTTTGTTTCAGCAACTCCCCTCCTCCTCCCGGTTCCTAGAAAGTAAGGGCTCAAAGGCTGTTTGACACCTTATATCCTACTAAAGGGGGACATTTTTTATTTAAGTGGACTTATTACTGATTAAACATTTTTATTTGATGGGCACTATAAGGAAAGAGATGTTTCTTTTTCCACTTAGGATTTTCGTAGCTGCTGATGACCCATAGAATATCCAGCTGCTATTATCTGCTTTATCTATTTCTACTACTTAAAAATTTATAACTTTAGAATATCGGGAGAAGTATAACCATACCCATATTACGTTCTCTACTGTGTACAGTATAATAATTATAGAGTCTAGCAGCTGTATCTTGAGTGATTATTTTAATCCTTTTTGTGTTTGAGATGCTGTTATTAAAAATAAGTTCTTGCCCTTTTACTTCAGCTGTAAGAATTTGGTTTTCCTTTTGTAACGGAAAGGGTTAAGGACCACTTACTGTAGGGCTAAGTAAGATTTTTCTGCGATCTTGTTGAGGATCATCCATCCATCCGTCTGTCCATCCGTCCATCTGGTCTTTCTCATTGTTTGCTTGAGGGCTTTACCACATGCATCCTTAAGTGATGGTGCTTGTACTTGCCTTTTACCTCTTTTGTCCTTGGTCTTATGCTTGTCCTATGTTTTACTTTTATATATGTTATGAACTCCACCATACATTGTTATTTTTGCTGTAAACAAAATTTTTAAGAAAAGTTAAAAAATTTAAGTTATCTTTTAAAAAACATTGGTGAGGGAAATGTCTTTATGATTTTATCTACATATTTTCCATTTCTGGTCTATATTCCATTGTGTAGATCACAGTTTCTTTCTGGAATCATTTCCCTTCTGTGACCTGTGAACATTTTTTGAGTGCAAGCGTGCTGTTGACAAATTTATTCACTTTCATTTGTCTGAAAAAGTGTTTTGCCTTCATTTTTGAAGGATGTTTTCATTGGATATAGAATTATAGGTTAAAGGTCTTTTTCTTTCATCATTTTAAAGATACTGCTTTATTTTTTTTCTGGTGTGTATGGTTTCTGACGAGAAGTCCTTGGTTCCCCTATGTGTAAATGTGTATTTTTTCTCCCTCTCTGGCTGCTTAAAAATTTTTTTTCTTTATCATTGGTTTTCAGAAATTTGGTCAAATGCCTCAGTGGCCTGTGTATGTATTTATACTGCTTGGGGTTCATTGAGTTTGGGTCTGTGGGTTGATACTTCTAATTAAATTTGGAAAACTTTTGACGATTATTTGTTCATAAATTTTTCTTCCCTGGTTTCTTTATCCTTCCCTTTGATACCTCCTCCAAACAGGAATGTTAGCTCGATTGAGTTCCATAAATTTTGGATGCTTTGTTTATATTTTTTCCATTATATTTTGTACTTATTTTCAGTTCGATTAATTTATATTCCTTTGTTTTCAAATTCGCTGATTCCTCGCCCCCGCGCCCGGCAGTGTCTAATCTGCTAGTAGGTCCATTCAGTGAATTTTTCACTTCAATTATTTTTCATTTCTAGAATTTCCGTTGCTTTCTTTTTATAGTTTCCATTTACCTGTTAAGATTTGCTGTTCTCTTATCTTGTCGATAATTTCTTTATATTTTAAAAGATTTCTAATAATACATTTTTTGCCTGCTAACTTCATTATTTCCATCATTTCTGGATCTGTTGATGAGGTTTTTTTCCTTCTTGAATACAGACCACATTATCTTGCTTCTTTGTGTGCCTAGTTGTTTTTGGTTGGATATGGGCGTTAACACTAGGCTGTTGAGCATCTGGATTTTATTATCCTTTTAAGAAGTGTTGAATTTTGTCCTGGTAGGGGTTAGTTTACTTGTTGATCATCTTGATCCTGTGAGGTTTGTTTCAGTCTCTATTAGGACAAGTAGGAGGCTGCCTTTTTGTAGGGCCAGTATAGCTTTCATCTTCAAGTGTGGATTTTCTGGGGTCTCGGTTGAATGTCTGTGGTGTTTATTGGGTTTCTCCACCCTAAGTGATTAGAACACATACTGTCTCCCAGTCCTGTGCGAGTTCTAGTAGTTGTTCAGCTTTCAGCTCCCTGCCTGTTGCTCTTTGCATAACCTCATGGACCTTCGCCTGATGGTTGTGCATCTTAGTATTTGGCCGCACAGTCAAGGGGATCCCCAGGTATAGATTAATGGAGCTCCTTCTCTGCATAGCTCCCTTGTTTCTACTGCCTGCTCCACAAATTCCAGCTAGCTCAGTAACCTGGGACTCTCGTCTCCATCTCCTCAGCTCAGCAAGACCAGTGTGATCTGTTTGGGCTCCCCTCCCCGTACTGTACTCTGGAAATTATCTCCAGATAGAAAGCCAAGGTGATTGTGAGGCTCACCAAGTTTGTTTCCCTTTTCTCAGTGATCACAGTTCTGTGTGGCTTATTGTCCCATGTCTGAAAAGAGTTATTTCATATGGTTTGACCAGCTTCATAGTGGTTTGTTGTGCTTGAGGTAGTTCGGTACCAGGTACTCTAAAATGGTCAGAAGTGGAAGTCTGAAATTACAGGCTTTAAAGAGAAATGTTTTTATCCCTATTCCATTGTTATTCTTAACAATTTAATATACACATTTACTTAATGTCTCACAGTTATATACTCAAGCATTTATTTAGGTCTTATGTGAACAATTTCTTTCTGTCTGTAGACAGTTGAATATTGCTGTTTTGGCTAGTTGTGTGTGTGCGTGCATGTACACGTGCATTCTGTGGTGATATATATTGACCACTAACTAGAGGGTAATAAGAAATCAGTTCATTTGTTCTTAAAATTAGATACTTTACAGGATCATAACATAGTTTCACCTTTATATATTTATTTAACACCTACTGTGGAGGCAGGCACTGTGCTATGTGCTTGGGATATGCAAGTAAGAGAAATTGACTGTCAGCAATAGCTGTAGCCTGTACTCTGATTAGACTGTTCTTTATTTCTGGCTCATGAGCCCCTCATTTTAAAAATACTTCTTTCATCCTTACCCCCTTCAGCTTTCTCGTTCCCTTTTTGAACCATTTCTTCACATCCTAAATATTCCTGATGGATTCAGTTCATTCTTTCACTGAATAAATATTTATTGAATGCAGGCCACATCTCCAGGCACTCTTCTTGGTACTAATGATATCTTATTTGTGGACTTCCATTCATTTACCCTCTTAATTGTGTACCTTTCTTTCCAGCCATCATTAAAAGTGCAACTGGCTTCTCCTTTAACATTTTCTTTTGTTGTGGGTATGTCTTGTTGCTAGGGATCTTGCAGGTTTCTTCTCAAGCTTGGTTGCCCTTCTGTCATTTCTTAGGGGATTCTGTCTCAGAAACTTGGCCTCATAAAAGTTTCTGCATTTGAATGTCTTAGTTTTAATTAACTTGAATTATTTTCGTTTAATTTTATTCTTTAATATTGTTCTCTTTAAAATCTAATGTGGATTAATACTGTCACAAGGATGGTCCCCGTCAACATATTAATAAAAAAAAATTCAAGTTAGCTACAAGTAGCACTACATGTGGGTCTTATATCTGAGATAAATGGTATTTTCACTCAGGGTCTTTTCCCAGGCTTTTCTATTTGATATTTCCTCTATGTCTGCCTCCACCGCTGTCTTGCCATCTCTCAATCGCTGAGATCCGTTCATGGACTGTTCCTCTCTAGAATCAGTGCTAATCTCTACTAGTGTTATGGTCTCTAGTTATTATGGTTTCTTGTTAGAACATAGTGAGGAAGCTGCTTCATTTTTTAGTAAACTATTTACCAACAACATTTTTAAGAAGTTAGAAAGATATACTCATGGCAGAAGAGATGCATAGAGTTCAGAAGAATTTGAAAAATGAAGATAGGACCTTAACATGCATACTTTTCTCCAACTTGCCTTTTATACTGTTTGGTAGCATTGTAAAATATTATTTTGGAATTGAACTCCAAGTAATGATTTTGAAGATAATGTTGAATTAAGTTTTATAAGTTTATCATTAAATTAAAATGTGCTATCACAGCATGTATTTGTGATACATTCTTGGGCTAAAATATTATTATAGCTAATTTTTAATTCAGTTGAGGAAGTGTTGTGTATAATATGGCAGATATAGGTTAACCCACATGAATTGCTGTTTAGTAGGCCAAAGGATGTCTAATATCAGCAGTTTCACGTGGTTCAACCTAAGACTTTATCATCATCTCTGTTAGGATGAACTGAGTCTTTTTCTCATTAACATTTGAATTAAAAGAGAAAATAGAAACTTTAGGAAGAATAAAAACCATGGTGATTTGCTTAATTATAAAATCAGGTTGACAAATTCCCATATTAGTGTGTCTTCTTGGAGTCTTATAGGAGAAGAATGAATGAGGGAATATCTTAAATACTTTCTGGCATTGTGGGAGGAAACTAAAGTAGAGTCTCTTTCTGGATTTCACACACAGCACTTGAGCTAAGAAAGGGGGCAGCGTGTGGCAAACACACTTATACACAAGGCCTTAGTGCGAGAAGTGTAATCTTCTTTCACGTCACTAAATAACTGGTAATGTTACCAAGTAGTTATAATAGATTGTATAGTTAATAGACGGTATAGTAAATAGCTTTAAAAAAAATCCCACAAGTGAAAACCATGGTTATTTCTTGTTGACCCACGTTTGGATTACCTACAGCAGATTTTAAAAGGAACATCAGATTCTTTGTCACCTATCACACCACCTTTATGGACGGGAATGTGTTTTAGTCTTTAAAAGAAAAACAACCCACAAACCCCAAAATTTAGGGGGGAAAAGCCCAGTGGTGTATTGTGTAGTCAGAATATAGCCTATTTTTGGACTATCTGCTCCTCCTCTTAGTTGGAAAAGAGCTTTCTTTTATCAGGGTGAGCAGTTAAATTTTTTTAGACGCTGTTCAAAGCAGCATTGGCATCATCTGATGGCTTGTTAGAAATGTAGACTCTCAAGCCCGACTTTAGATCTACTGAATCAGAATCTGCAGTTTTAACAAGATTCAGAGGTGATTTGTAAGCACATTAAAGTTTGAGACTCGCTGTTATAGATGGTGCGTGGCATTGTTACCACCACAAAATAATGCTGTAGTTACCCCTCAGTAAGTGCTTGCTGAATTTAATGCATGTAATTGACTGGATCTGGATTCAGAAAATGAAACAAGTATTTTAGGAGGATAGTTATAACAATAATAAGCAGCAGCTGTCATTGTATTTCTTTCATGGCTGTCTGGATATCAAAGAATTATTGATTTGTCCCTCGAAATGTATCCTTGAGTCTGATTCTACTCATGCTGGATGATTAGTCGCTGTCTTGTGATCACACGCGCGCGTGTGCGTGTGTGTGTGTGTGTGTGTGTGTGTGTGTGTGTATGCAAGTCAACAATCGTATATAGAGTAAAGGAGTAATTAGATTTTGGTGAGTCAAAGATATATAATCCATATTGTAATGTTTAAGATAACCAAAAAAAAAATCTGCGTGCAAGGAGGGCATATAAAAAGTTAATCCAGCAGAAGATTAGAAAGGAACAGAAAACAATTGGAATAGGTAGAAAGGTTGTTAGTGTTCATGCATGAATTAAACCCAACTACATACGGTTTACAAGAAACAAACCTGAAATATAAGGAAACAGAAAGGTTGAATGTAAAAGGATGGACAAAAGACATACCATGCAAAGATTAAGAGAAGGCTTGGTATAGTCATACTAATATCAGACAAGGTGAAAAGCATTATTGGAAACAAAGAGGGACTGTTTATAATGATGAAAGGTCTTATCCATCAGGAAGGTATAACAACTTTAAATTTATATAATTCAATACATAACCTAAATGGGAGATTTTTAATACACCTCTCTTGCTAACTGATAGAACAAGATGAGTGTGGAAATAGAAAATACATGTAAAGGAGGAATGCTTAATAAAATTGATAAACCTTTGATGAGACTGATCACAAAGCAGGAAGAGAAAGCCTGCGCAACCAACCTTGGATGGAGGGGTTGCCACCATAGTCATAACTGCTTTGATTGAAAAGCTTATGAGAGAGGATATTATGAAGAAGTTGGTAACAATGCATTTGAAAGTTAGACAAAGTAAACATACTCTTGGAAAAATACAGCCTACCAAGACAGACACACCAGGAAATGTAAAATCTTAATAGTCATATTTAAGAAATAGCACCTTTAATTGAAAAACCTACCCACAAAGAAAACTGGCGGTCCAAATGATGTCACCAGTGAATCTGCTACAAGTGGATACTGATGACCAGGCTGTATTTCCGGAGCGCACAGCTGCTCTAACACTCATAAACCGATCATTGTATTCACCACATGAACCAACTAAATCAGAAAACGCATGTCATTTCAATGGATGCAAAAAAAGCATTTAATAAAATTTAGCACCTCTTCGTGAGCAGAAGGTTTTAGCAAACTGGGACTAGAAGGGAACTTCATTAACCCGATAGTGGTTATCAAATACCTACAGCAACCACAATACTGGAGAAATGTTGAAAGCTTTCTTTCTGAGATGGGTATAAGACAGCATTACCTGTATCTCTTCTTCTAATCACCACTGTATGGAAGGTCTCAGCAAGTAGAATAAGGCAAAGGGAAGGATAAAGACTGGGAAGGAAAAAAAACTGTTTTAAGTGCCCCGTTGTGCTGGTAGCACTACTTACTAAACAGTGCAGATAAATCCATCATTGCAGAACTTTCTGTTGGACAGCGCCGTTGCAGACAATGCAGTTTCAACGAAAATCCCAGCGTGAGTTTGTTTTGGTGCATTTGATGAGCTGATTCTAAAACACAGACACACGAAGGGCTAAGAATAGCCGAAACATTCTTGAAGAACAGAATTCTTTACTGGATATTAAAACTTCTGAAGCTGTCATAATTTAGACAATATCTGGTTCTTACACAAAGATGTAAGTCTTTATCCAACTGAACAGAATAAAGAATCCAAAAACAGATCCGAGCATGTATGCGTATTTGGATTTATGATAAAAATGACATTATAGGGCATTGGGGGAAGTTTCTTTTCAATGATTGGTTCTGGATTAGTTGGATGTCCATTTTGGGGGTAATGAAACCTGATTGCTTGTCGCAAACACACAAATCAGATCCAAGAGCAGCACCCATCTCTAGATGTGAATGGTAAAACCCACCTTCTAGAGGATAACATAGGATTTCTTCATGACTTTGGTATAAGGGAAGATTTCTTAAACAGACACCAATCATAGTCACAAGGAAAATACATATTAAAATCACAATAGAGTACACACCTTTTGTAGTGGCTGAAATTAGAAATACTGGTGATTGCAAGTGTTAGTGAAGGAATGGAGCACAGGGAATTTTCATAAACTGCTAGGGAAAAAGTAGACTGATTAAACTACTTTAATCTACAAAAAACTAGGAAAAAACACAACAGGACAGCATCTCTGTATATACCAAAAATCACTTAAGAATCTTCTAGTGGCAGTAGTCGTAATAGCTCTGAACTAGAAATAATCCAGTGTCAATCAGAAGTATGGTAGATAAAGTAATGATAATGAACAAGCTACAGTTTATAAACCTAACATTAAGCATACAAATTCATTTATATAAAGTGAGAACTAATCTGTTTTTGGAGGTCAAGATACTAGTAACTTTCTGGGATGAGGGAATTAGGTATTGATTGGGAGGGATCATAGAGTGGTGTGTTTCTGGAATGATGGCAGTTTTTATTTTTCTTGTCCAACAGGTTCAATGGATGATAATTGTTTAAGCTATATACTAATGATTTTTTTCTATATATTATAACAAATAAGTTTAAGCACAATGTGTAATAATGACATTGATGATAGAAACAGAAGCTCGTATTTTTTCAAAAAGTGGTTGTTATGTACCAGGTTCTATTCTGCATGTCTACTTGTGGTATCTCGTTTAAACAAACCTAAAGGAACAGGGTTAGTGTAATAATACCTCTCCTGTACGTAGGGAAACTAGGACCCAGAGTGGTTAAGTCATTTGCCATTCAGAGCCTTAGTCTTTTTACTGTTTATTTATAAGAGTTATTTATAGATCAAGGACCCCAATTATTTTCATATACATTTATATTTATATCCCTTCCCAGTCTTTTGTGTTTTTAACATGCAGTTTTAAGGGCGCGCCCCCCCCCCCAATTATTTGACGTTTAGATTTCCAACTTTTTGCTGTTGCAGACAATACCAGATGAACATTCTTCCTTAACTGTCTTTCGCATCATCTAGTATTTCCTTAGGGTAAATTTTTTTAATTGAACAAAGTTTAAAAAAAAGTTGCTCTATGTGATTGGATTAACTGTGAATGTATTTTTTGAATTATGAGTAATGAAATGTTTAGAGAAGTTATCCCATCTATCATCATAGGAACACTGTCCTTTTACTTATTCAGTAGATTTTTATTAATCATATACTCTGGGTCAGCTAAGGACCGCGTGCTGTAATGCAGCAAGATGGAAGCTAACGTCTAAAAGCAATACTAATTAGGGGGTGAAGACTTGAGATTTGCACTTTAGAAAGGTCATTCTAGCCATCTTACTGGAGAAATATGGAGTTGCACATGGGCAAAGTAAAGAGAGAGAGCACTATTAGGAATCTGTTTTAGTCATCTAAATGAGGCATGGGGTAATGGAGATGAAGAGAAGAGGTGGTATTTGAGTGTTCTGTGGAGGTAGAATCAGCAAGATTGGGCTGCCATTTGCATGAGGCAGTGTGTAGAGGAAAAGAGCTCTAATGTGACTCCCAGAGCTTTGATTCTGGTTTACTGGGTGGAAGACAGTGGCATTTGTTGTGTAGGATGTAAAAGTGGAACTTACGTTTTTGGGGGGGAATTGAGCTTTGTTCTCTTTAGTTTGCAGAATCTGTGCAACATTCAGGTAGAGATGTATGCTTCACAAAAGGGTACTTGCCCCATCTTCCTTTACTGTGCATTACAGTATAGTAGTTGTAGTTGATATTACGCTGTCTTTTAATTGCCAGAGCTGTTCTAAGTACTTTGCGTATATTAAAGCCCTTAACCGTCACCGTAGCTGTTTGAGGTAGATATTATTATTGTTTTCAGGAAATCAGGTGTGCAAGGCCACACAGCTGGTAAGTGTGGAGCTGAAATTTCAAACTGCCAGCAGTCTGGCTAAGAATCTGTGCTCTTCACTTTGGGGCCATCACTGTTGTACGTTTCAAAACAAACCGACTTCAGGAAAAGTACCCTGGTGCTGAACAGTGTGCTGTGTTGTGTGGTGAGAGTTTGCTGGTTTACTCAGGAAGACAAGCACAGGTTTTCTGGGCCAGTGTTGGTTGACCAGGGTTTTACGCTTTGTTTTCTAGCTTAAGTCTGTGATTGCAAATTTGATTGAATATAAGAAGAAAAATCCTTTTCTTTTCCTAAAGAAAAATTAACTTTTATTAGTTAGCTACGAAATACTTTTAGGACCAAAATGTTAATTTTGCATTTCTACATGAAAGTCGTGACCATGGTCCCAGCCTACCTGTGGAATAATTATTGATTATTCATTTTTGTGGCAAGCTTGCCTGGTCTAGGTTCTCTTAGGACTGTGTTAGAAGAGTCCAGAGAAATACAGCAGACTGTGAATTTGTTTCCATGTATTGTGTGCTCAACTTTTAATTACCTGTGTCAGTGGTGACCAATATTAGGACAATTTTTTAATCTGGTTTGGGGATGCCAGGGCTATTGATTGCTGTACACCTTAGCCAGGTGCAAAGCAGAATCTCAGCAGTGTTCCTTTGAACTGATTTCTGATTGGGCGGGCCCTTTGCAGCAATTCAGAGATTACTTTTGCAACTGTTGGTTCTCAGTTGATGAAAATCTTGTATGTAAAAATAAGTATTAAAGGTTATTTTCATTGCTTTACAAAAAGATTTGCTTAAGATTTTCTCTTAAAACAGACTCTTCTAGATATTCATTAATCACTACTATATTTTATACCATTTATCGTACAACAGTTGTGTTGTGTTGTATGCTGTTTGAAGTTTTAAAGGTTTTTAATATTATTGAATAATATTATTTAATATTATTATCCTAAAGTCCTTGTTTAAAGAACTAGCAGATAGGTCAAAAGATACAAACATTAGGATATGAATGCATCCTTTAAACCTCACTTATCTTCTCGTAGGAGGAGAGACTTCAGCATGCAAACCTTCATCTGTTCGGCTTGCACCGTCATTTTCATTCCATGCTGCTGGCCTTCAGATGGCTGGACAGATGCCCCATTCACACCAGTACAGTGACCGTCGCCAGCCAAACATAAGTGACCAACAGGTTTCTGCCTTAGCTTATTCTGACCAGATTCAGCAACCTCTAACTAACCAGGTAAGTTTATGACATATCAAAAACGATTTGTTAGGATTCCAGATTGACAAAATATGATGTTAAGAAATTTGGATTTAAAAGGTTGGTTTCTTTTTTCTTCTTTTTTTCTATGTATTTCACTTCAATTAAAAAAAGCACTTATAAACATAACCACGTTCTCTTATTCTGCAACGGGGGGAACGTTATTTCTAAAGACTATCAGTTAAAATAAAAAAAACTTAAAGCTTATTTTTATGGGACGGTGGTTGAGTAGAAAAATGTAATTTATAGGAAAACGAGTCAGGTTCCATTATAAGAGTCTTAAAGAGCTGATTTTACACTGTTATAAACTACTTCAGTACACGTTTATAAAAATAAATATGAAACTCCTTAAAATTAAAAAAAAAATGTAAATTAACCATGCTGCTCATTCTGCTATTCAAACTAGAGAGTCAGCAGTTTTCCATAAGATGGATAGTGTAAAGCGAATAAATGCTGAAATCTCTTGTTATACATATATGTACATGTGTGTGTGTATATTTTTAATACCTTCCTGAATTAACTGCATCCACTGTTGATTTTTGATTTGGGGAGAATTATTTCTTTTTCTTTACTAGCTATGGTTGTGGTAAAGTTTCTTTCCCCACTCAGATTGAGTGTGTGATGAGTGCTGAAAACGGCTGTTTTTCCATGTACTTAGGAATTTGGTTTGTCACTGTTTGTTTAGGCCTTTTAAGATGAAGAAAACTTTGAAAATTTCAAAGTATTATAGTGGATTATTTGAAGGAAATGTGTTTTCTCTAATTCAATAATACATAGTTTTAATGAGCTATCGGCTGAAGTTAAGTAACATCATTACTTGAGGACACCATTGTATGTATTAAAATAAGATTTTGTGAATAGTTGAACTGACTTTACATTTATAAAGTTATATAGCATGTGAATAACATTGACAGTTAAATAGTAAGATAAATTATGGCAGGACATAAGAATTTGTTTTATCCAGTAAATTGAGAAGTTATATGCTTGAGAATTGAAAGAGTTGGTCAGAATTGGAAAGGATTTAATTGTGTACCAGAAGAAAATTCTCTGGACATCCAAAAAGTAGTTATAGCACAGTCTTCTGCATTGTGCTTTTAAGAAACAAAGTATGTTTGGATTCGTTTTCCCGCTTGTTCAAAAGCAGCCTATCAGGCAGGGTGCCTGTTTTTAGTCTGTTTTATAGCTGAAGGGACTGAGCTCCCATTTGTGACTTCTCCAAGTATGTAGGCAGTAGACTCTGGAGCCCAGCCCAAGCTTCTTTCTTCTTAGATACAGTGCTCTTTCAGTTCTAACACCTGGCATCTACAGAGGGCCAGGGGAAAAAATCCAGTCCTTTAAAGTTATTTTTATGTTTATATTATTGTAGTAGGTGATTTAGTTAGCAAAGTACCTACTTTTGGATACAACTAACATCTTATTTGAGGGTTATTTTCAAATAAGAGATAAGTTACTTAGTATTTCCATTTTAAGCTGTAAAATAGTTTTAAAGATTCATGTGATGTAAAAAGACTGTCTTTTAAGTAATAATATTCAGCCAGATACTTCTGCCAAACTCCAGAAATTTCGGAACCTAATAAGGCAGTCAGATTAAAAGCTTACTTATAACTGAAGTGTAAAGCACTGAAACTGTGCACTGCTGTGGCATGGTCTGTCGGTCATAAGACATGGGCTCCAGGTCTTGACTCATGACCTGGTTGTGTGACTTGAGTCAGGTCACATGGACCCTTCGGTCTGTTCCTTGAATGTAAGATTGGGACCTTAGACTAGACCCCCACCCCCCAAAGTACTTTCTAGCTCTAAACTTCTATAATTTCGTTATTCGATCTCCATTGTTTCTTGTTAATCATCCTATCCGTGCCTTTTAGATAAGGCTTATTGGATAAGTAATTCGAAAGAAGCTAACCTAACGTTTTATTTCTGGTAGTTAATCTTTCTTGTGTGAGTGTGTTTCACATAAGTTTAAATATAGTTTTGTTAGAAAGATAAATGTAGTAAAAGTAAATGTAGAAAAGTGTGATTGATGTTGGGAATGCTGAGTCTTTCCTGGGCTGTTAACAGCACCTTTCATGGTCCTAAGACTCTACTCTGGGTATGTGTTACATATGCTAGTCCGCTTTATTAATAGCTCTCAAAATAGCAAGAAAGGCAGCACATAGTGTTTCTCGTTCTCCACTATATATGAAAATATGAGGTAAACATAAATAAAATGGATGGAATAGGTGTCATTGAATTAGAAAGCAATTTTTAAATAAAGTCTCAAGAAAAAGAAATTGCTTTAGCTCTTGTAACTTATCCAAGCAGGAGGTACGAACCACTGCCCTTTTTTTGGGCTTTGTGTTCAGTGTCTTCACACAGAAAGGTTAAGAGAGAGGAGCATTGGGGATGGGGCTTTTTTTTTTTTGGCTCCCAGAGCGGTATAGCTGAGGCAGCAGGAAGATAGGGCAACAACGTTCCCTTTTCAGTGAGGACATTGGGGGTGATGTGGAGGCTGTGGAAAGGAGCTACCTACAGCGGCTGGGGAGTTCCTGGGTCCTCTGGACACTGGAGGGTTTTCACCCAGCTGCGGAAGGGGAGGAGAGAGCTTGCTACATCACATCCTTCCAACTTTGTGACTCTAAGAAGTTCGAAGTGGATAAAACATCAAATGCTTAGGGCTGGTGTGAGTCTTAGCATAGATTTATAATTGAGTATTTGGACAAGTGATCTTCTAATTCTGGCTTGGTGCTTGTGGCACCACAGTAATGAAAAACAGAGAATTTGGTTACCTGACATGAAATCACAAAGTTAGTGAAGGAAGCGTTGTTTAGTTTGTAGAAATTAATTTGTTCTTTCCATGTATTTTGAGCGCCTACTCTGTACAAGGCACTAGTTGAAGCTGTGAAATACAGTCTGATTTAAAGGCCAATTTTTGTGGGTGGAATTTGTCTGGTTTACATATACAGATGCCCCTGAAATAGTAACTTCTGTTGCCAGGAGTATATAAGAAAAGTAAGGTATTTAGAATTAGCTGATTGATCTGGCCTTGAAGGCAGGTTAGCCAGTTGTGGAAGAGGTTCGCAATATTTTGTGACATGCCAAGCCCGTAGCACACACTCATATATTGAGGGCAGAAAAATATTGTTAGTCAGAGTTACATTCATGTCCAATTTCATGCATGTTACATACAGTTAAGAAAATTTTTTTTTATTGTGGGATTTTGGTGTTTTAAGTGAGCAGAATTACTCCTGGAAAGATGTAGTCACTGGTGCTTTTTTTCCAATGTTTGAAATACCGGTGGAATTGTAAGTGGGCAAGTTAAAAACTTAAAGAAGCATATTTACAGTTTTGAACCTAATTAATTTTAATAAATGCATATGTTTGTTTATTGGTATTTATTATGCATGGCTGAATTATTTTGCCCAACAGATAGCCTAAAAATGATTCAACCAAGAGGATAGAATAGAGACCTAAAATTAACAGGGAGCTCCTGGCCCACTGCTGGGTCCAGAGCACGGGGTTAGGTGTGAGACTGCCTCAGTCCTCATCTCATCTCTATTATTTACTGGCTCTAGGACCTTGGTCAAGTAACTTTACATCAGAGACTCAGATTTCTCATTTGTAAAATGGTGACAGGAACATTACTTATTCTCATGAGATTGTTGAGAGGATTACATGAGAGAGTAAAAACATGCATCTCAAAACATAGTGTATAGCAAATATTTGCTGCTACAATTATTTTTTATTAACTACTTAAGTAACCCATTTGTTTCTAACAATAGTTACACCTTCCATCAACTCTTGTGACAGGGGTAAAGAAGTGTTTCACTGGTTCAGATTTTGTGAAACCTCACAGTTAGGTTGCACTCCAGTAGTCCAAGAAGGGTCTTGCCGAGTACGTTACCTGCTTGAAAACAATGTCAGGGTCTTAAAAAATAAAGGAAACACATTAAGGGAAACCTCTATCGTTACCTTAAATGCTTACGTCATTCATTCACATAAAAATATTTGACATGCTTATTACCGATATTGTCTGTTCATTAAAGTCTCCAAGGACTGGTGTAAGAACAAAATATTCTGTGAACCTCACTTTACCTCTTTATATTTAGAAAAATAAATCTATATATATTTTAAAAATTAATTCAGATTATCTTAAGTCTTACTGTATTTTCAGACAAATAGTTATAACCACTGAAGGTTTTTTTCCTTTTAAACCTTATTTGGAAATTTAAGAAGGAGAGGATCATGGGAAGAGGTAATAATTGTAACTTCATACAGATATTCAGTGAATTTACCATCTAGTTAACAATTTTTTAGAGTCTGTGTATAGATGCAGAGGAAACTAATGTTAATATCGGTTTAAGAGAAAGTACAGGGGTAGAACAGTTTTTGCAGCTGAGTTGCTGTTCCCAGGTTGTAATCCTCATATTTGGCTCAAATAAAATTTCCACTTTCATAGGAAAAAAAGAGAGAAAGTACAGCTAAGTGATTGCTATGATCATGTCATCTTTTCATACCACAGGGATGGGGATTCTTTTCTGTTTTGTCTTTACAACCTTCCTCTCTTCTTTTTTGTTATTGTGGGTTAACTTGGTTAATTTTCCCAAGATTCCAGGCATTTCTGTGAAGCCTTAGTATGATGTCTTTTCTGTCTCTCTGCCCCTCAAAGTGATCCGAGTGTATTTGAGAAGGGGCTGCATCAGGGGCTTCTGGCTCAGTAGTTTTGCTGGTGTAAATGTCTGCGGGAGAGCTAGACAGGAACCCAAGGATGACTGTGGTAGTGGCTGAAGGTACCTTGATGTTATTAATTGGTTTTGAGGATCTGTTGGTTGCAGGAAACCCCTCTGGGAACCTGCTTTGCTGAGGCCTGACACGTGGTGGAGGAGTGGGGCGGGAACAACTGTCCAGCATCATTGGTGTGCTAGTTGCAGTGTTCCTGGGTGTGTTTGTGTTGGAGGACATTTGTGTTTCCTGTTCTCTCCCTCATCCGGCAGGAAGCTCACAGTCGAACCCTGACTGCTTATTGGATGATGAAAGAGATGTGGGTTAGCTTTGGGGTGGGAGTATGGTTGAAATTAGTTTTTTTAAAGAACGTTTCAGTGACTTTAAGGTGTCATCTGGAACTTACTTGTGGTGAGCGCCTAGTGCAGTTGTAGGTGGGGTTATTGGTGTTATGGCACTGTGCTACTACGTTTTAGGCAAAGGGAATACCACATTGAACAAAAGAGTCCCTGCCCCTTATGGAGTTTTCCTTGTAGTGAAAGGAGAAGGAGAAAAAACTAAAACAGCGTGAATGAGTAAATGTATAGCCTTATGTCAGGCGGTGTAAAGTGCTGTGGAGAGTAACTCAGCAGGGTGAGGGCAAACGGAAGGTGGCGGGTGTGAGGTCGGGTGTGTTATAAGGTGGAGGGGTGTTTTCTCAGTCACGTTAACGAAGTGGAGATTTCAGCCCTGCTTACAGGCAGGCGCTGGTCAGAGGGCAAAGGTCTGGGGGTGCTGGGAGCTGCACTTCTGCAGCACCAGGCTCCATCTCTGCTCCATGACCAGCTTGCTTCATGGTGCCAACTGGGTCTTAAAATCCTGTCTGAGGAAGCTGAAAGGTGGGTTAGTTTTTATCTGCCTGTCGTGAACCAGGTCAGGCTTTGGGAATAATTCAGAAGAAATTTTTCCTTTGGCTAATTGTGTGGCAGAGGGGCCCTCTGTGGGCAGCATCATGTGTGTCTCCTGGACCGGGAGTATATCTGTAATCCTCTTGTTTAATTTGGGGAACAAAATTGAAGGCTTGGCAGCTGGGCATGTTATCTTCTCATCTCGTGTGTTTGTTCCAGTGGTTGTCTTCGTTGGATTCCGGTTGAAAAGATGACTGAGAGAGAATGTGTACTCTTCTAATGTAGATTTTTTTTTTAATTTTAAATACGTATACGCAGGTTACAGAAGAGGGAATTCATACAGTACGGTATAGTTAAAGTGCTAGTCTTTTCTGTCTATTTAAGGTGATGCCTGATATTGTCATGTTACAGAGGCGGATGCCCCAAACCTTCCGTGATCCAGCTACTGCTCCCCTGAGAAAACTTTCTGTTGACTTGATCAAAACATATAAGCATATTAATGAGGTAAGACTACTGATTTGTTATAACAGCATCTATCTTGTAATAGAGCAGGGAAAAAAAGTTATTTGGTAGCGTACTTAAGCATACTAAAATTAGTTTTAACTCCCAAGGACTGTCATATTGATGATTATTATGAAGACTGGTAAGTTAGTGATTCATAGATAATGAAATTATGTTAAAAGAAAGAAGATATATTAACAAGGACTGCAAAAAGTTAAGGTAATCGTGGATAACTTCCCCTTTTTTTCAAAATTATGTTTAATATATGCTGAGTTGTCGTTTCTATAATACCTCTTCTCCAGAACTTCAGGGGAAAGGGAGGGAGTAATGATAATATAAAAGTATGAAAATGTGATAGAATTTTGCTTAAATTTTTACATATCTGTTTCTACTTCTGACATGGATGTCAGTAAGCTCTGAGATGTACATAATGCCCAGTTAACAGGCATTTGGCCTAGTATATCTGATGTATCTATATTTATGTGGTTTAAAATTTTCTTTTTAAATTACTGTGTGTTCTTTTATCTGTATCTTTTCATTGTAAGATATCTGAAAGCCTTTTTGGTGGAAGTAAGTAGGGTAAAAAAGATAGACAGCACTTTGGATTGCTGTCTTCCAACTTGACTCTTTGCTTTCAAAAATTATTTTTCTGGCATCCTAGACCTTTGGCTTGATTGTTATTTGCCTCTGCCTCAACTCTAGCTTTGTAATGAATTATTAATTGAGCTTTTCTGGAAAAGGGTTGACATGCCCGTGCTTTCTTTCCTCTTCCATTGGGGCCGTACATCCTTTCACATTAAAGACTTATCTTCTACCAGCTTTAGAGCCATTTAACCAAAAAGATGTTCTTATGTGTATATAAATTTTATAGCAGTTTAATACTGTTTAATTCCAGTATTATATTATTGTGGCGATGTGGCAAGATAAAATTGAGGTGAACTCAATGAGGAACTTCTCTAAATTGTATTTTGTATACTGAAAATACATCATAAATTGTTAACAATTGATTAATGTCAGTTTGTTAATATCTGGTAAATTGTTAAACTGTTAACAGTAGCTTTGTTAAAGCTTATTTTTAACTGTTTCGCCACCTTGTAAACTAATTTTTCTGATGTTGCTCTATGCAGTATCATTTATAATTTCTTCGAAGTTAGCTACCAATTACATGGACTATTGCCTAATCCACCTGTTAGTTTTTACTAGTCTTAGAAACTATTTTATAAGAAAAACAGATAGAAGGAAAATGACTCTACCTGTGATTAACCACAATGTCTGTGGCCTTTAGTGTGGGGGGAGGGGGAGGGGCATAGCTGTTTTTTTCATTAATGTTATTATAGCCTTAAAAACTGAGCATGATTCCTAGGCTCTTTTTAGCAAAACATCCATTCATATACATTTAAAGTTTCATTTTTAAAATCTTTCGCTTTAGGATCAAATATAAAATTGGAATTGACTAGAAGGGGGCATGAGGGAACTTGAATATAAGGAGGATGAAAATGCTCTTTGTTTTGTTTAGCATTTGTTGATTACATCAGCATATACATTTTTCCCAAAGTCCCTCGTATTATATGCTTGTAGGATCTATACCATCTCACTGTATATAAATTATACCTTGATTTAAAAAATAAATATAAATCAGGTCCTGTTACTCTTCTTGATTGGGAGACTTTGGCCTAGTCCTTAATATCTCCTATTTATAAAAATGTATAAACAGTATAATTCTAAAGTGAATTTTACTGTAGATAGTTTTCATTTGTTATGTATCAGTGTTATTCTGTAATTCAAATAGCAACTATAGAAAATTCGGTTTCATTTTTTTGTGTGTGTTATAAAGAATAAAAATTCATCCGTTTTCCTTCTGAGCAGATGTCTCATAGGCTCTCTTGGTATGTGGTGCCCCCTGGATGGTTTTTAATTACATAGGGAACACTGTATTTGCTCTGAATTTCAGGTTTACTATGCAAAAAAGAAGCGAAGGCACCAGCAGGGCCAGGGGGACGACTCCAGCCACAAGAAGGAGCGGAAGGTTTACAACGACGGCTACGACGACGACAACTACGACTACATCGTGAAGAACGGGGAGAAGTGGATGGACCGCTACGAGATCGACTCCCTGATCGGCAAGGGCTCCTTCGGGCAGGTAATCCGGCGGGGGGTGCTGACGTTCATATACCAGAAAGAACCTCTTATTGAATCCTGTTACTGTATGCTTTTCTCAGTGGTACGCTTTTAATATTTGTAAATAGATCTAAACAACAGGTATGTACGTATTTGGATTATTACCCAAAGGTAGTAAAAGTGCATCAGCTATAAAAACTCCCTTAGAATTAAAAAAAAAAAACAAAACAAAACTTTCTGTAGCTACCAAGTAGCTGTTATACTAATACTAAGTGGTTGATTTTGTTTATTTTTGGGGGTACACCAAGTTCAGTCATCTGTTTTTATACACATTTCCCTGTATTCCCTCCCTCCCTCGACTCCCCCCCCCCATCCCAGTCCTCTAAGGCATCTTCTATCCTCGAGTTGAACTCCCTTTGTTATACAGCAACTTCCCACTGGCTATCTATTTTACAGTTGGTAGTATATATATGTCTGTGCTACTCTCTCACTTCGTCTCAGCTTCCCCTTCACCCCCCGCCCCCTCCCATAAGTGGTTGATTTTAATCACTAACAGATAGTACTGCCTCTCACATACGGGCTTTTTAGTCTCTGGATGGTTCTGCATTGTGTGTGCTAGAGACAGTCACCTTCCTGTCTGATACTCCTTCTCAAAGAGAAAAAAAATGACCATTTTCAGCTGGCACAGCAGGTACCCTCTTACTTCTTCAGAGACTTGGGATGCCAGGGCTGTGCCCTGAGTTTGTCCTCAGCTCCTCTTCTAGCTCCGTCAGGTCTCTAAGTGGGCAGAGGTTCTCCAGGGTCTCCTCTTAAGTCCTCACAGCATCAGCGTTGCTCATATTGTGATTGGCGTCATTCTGATGGGTGGGATCATTCGGGCTGCTTTTACCTGGGAGAGCGAGGGAGAGACTCCAGTGGGCCTGGTTTTTCTCTTCGTTCCAGCCTCTTCTCTCCACCCACAGCTCTCCTCTCCTCACTTGTCCACCCTTCCCCATACAAAGCACAAACCCTAACTGCATTAGCCTCTTAAAAAGCTGTCAGACCCTCCTCTTTGCACTTTTAAAAAGCTGTTCTCTGGCTGTGAATCCCCCAGTTCTTCCCACCTTTAAATCTCCCTTTCTTATCTCATCGAGTCACAGAGGTGTTTTGTTTGAGGTATGATTTACGTTAATCCCAGTCTCCTTTGCCTCGTAGCTTTTGTGCAGTGAGTCAGTTATTAACTTGCAATCCAAATACTTCTTTTGACTTTTTGGTGATTTTTTGGAGGGTTTTGTTGTTTTTTTTTTTAAAACTATGGAACCTGCATGCTCTTAGTTATCTGTTCCTGCCCTGAGAGAAAGCAAAATATGCCTCTTTTCAACCTGTGAGGAAACAGTCCTCGTGTGTCAGTCTAATCATGCTTAGGACAAAAAAGTATACTGTAGGCCATTAGCAGCCACAGCTCTAGACCCAGAAAAATCAAGCTATTTAAACCTGTAAGGGAAATGTGAACAAGGTTCTTAGAAGACCTATGTAACTCTGGTGTGGCTCTACCAGGCTCTGGTGTCACATGTATAACACATCTGCCCCTTTCCATGATTTCAGAGTAATTATATGTAACTCAGGGCCTTTCCCCTTGATCTGTGACCTCTTTCTCCTGAGTCGGGATTCTCAGTGTTTGGGGAATCCATCTTTATGAAAGTGTTACTTTTTGTCAGAAGCAGCTTCTGTTTCTCTGTCAGAGCCTTTTAAGGAAAGGCATTTCTGAGGCCTACCTCTTAAGTACGGCTGTGAACACCCAAGATAGAGTGATTTTCATCTCCACCTTCAAATTTACACCAACGTTTAGGCAGTTGATCTTAACAGGACACAGTTCTAACTTCTGTGATGTCCATCGTGAAAACTGGCTATACAGCCGATTCTCTAAACTTAGTTTTCCTTAAATACTCAGTCTTTGAGCTTACCGTGATCTTTCCCCCTCCCCTTTACTTTTATTTTCTCATACTCTGATTCCTAAGAGCAAGTGAGCATAGTACACCTGTGAAAACATGGGCCTGTTTGACATCAAAATCCATTTTACCAGGTCAGACTGACTGATGCCTTTCTCCTGGGCTGAGGTGTGTTGAGGGTCAGGACCTGTCACTCACCAAATAAAGTCTTTTTTACTGACTTGGCCAGACTTTCTCTACATTCTCTGCCAGATCTTTGTCCAAGAAGCGGCTCCTTCATTTCTTAAGCCAGTGGTTATCGGTCCTGGCTGCACATTGAAATTTCCCAGGGAGCTTTGGGGATCGGGGGTGGGGAGCGAGGATGGATGCTCAGGCTCCAAACCAATTAAACCAGAATCTCTGTGACTGAACTCTGGGCACTGGTGGTTTTGAAAGTAGCCTACTGAATGTGTGGTTCAGGGTTGCACATCATTGCTTTAGCGCTGAGCCGGTTAACTATTTGCTAAGTCAGTAAATAGTTGGGCCCCTGCCCGTGGGCTTTGTCCTGGAGCCCATTAGGGTCTGGGCGCTGAACTGCAACTCTTGGTACTGTCAGTATGGCCACTGAGACAGAAGAGTATCAGAGCCATGTGGTCAGATGTTTACATGGGTCGCCTCTGATTGAAAAGACAATAGATAGTGTTTTTTAGAATTGGGTGAAACCAGAGATACTGCATTTTTCATTCCAAGTTTGATTCCAGCTGAACAATTTATGATCTGTCATTGACAGTAACCTTGACTGATGTGATCTTGGACCGTGCATCCCATTCTTTTCCTCTAATCCATTGGTACTCAGCCAACCCAGTGGAATCACTTGGAGTTCTACCTGTATCTCCAGACTTTGAATATGCTAGAAAATGTATCTAAAACTATTACCTATTCAGACTATATGTAATATTATAGATATAATAATATTTAATCAGTTATAGCGGTTGTTTCTGACTTATACAAAAAATTAGGAAATACACAGATAAAAAAACTATATCTCTACAAGTTTATTAATAGTGTGAAACTTGTTTTAAATGAGTAAAATTTTAAATGAGAGGTGTGCACGGTGATTTGCACATGAATGTTTCTGTTTCCTTAGCATTCATTCTCATTTTAAAACTTAAAATCCCCAATTATGGCATTTTAAACTTATTTATTGGTAGTTTGTTTTTGATTTTTTTTAAGTTGTAAACTAATTCTTCTAGTATATGCTAAATTTTATCAGTGAAAATCTAAGTTAAATTTAGAAAGTTATCTACATTTTTCAAATGACTTACAACCTTTTCAATATCTTGCATGTATGCTTGGGATTTAAACCAGGTTTTTCTCTATTAAAAGAATAGTTAGAAGAATTGTTTTATAATGTTATTTAGAAAGAAAGCTAAGAAACCAAAGCACTTGTCAAGATTCATAATTTATTTCTGACGGAAGAAAACAGTTAACCTAATTTTAAGGAAGTTGTCTGTTTTGTGGATGTTTAGAAATACTGTAAGAATGCAAAAGAAATCCATTTGAAAAATGACTTAGTGACAATAAAGTAGTAAATGGAAGCTATTAAATGGAAACAAATTGGATCTCTTTTAATTAGGAATGTCAGAAAAAGAATTAGATAACTATACAATTAAGGTGAACTGTAAACTGTTGTGAAATGGTTCATTAATGAAATAGATATTATTTATCTTTTTTCTCTTTTAGGTTGTAAAGGCGTATGATCGTGTGGAACAAGAATGGGTTGCCATTAAAATAATAAAGAACAAGAAGGCTTTCCTGAATCAAGCCCAGATAGAAGTGCGACTTCTTGAGCTCATGAACAAACATGACACTGAAATGAAATACTACATAGGTAAACAAACAGGCAAACAAAGCAGTGTGCCCTAACCTAGACCTCAAATTTGAGTTCATGGTTATTTTTGTCTGAAAATATGTTGATTTTATCTGAAAGTGATTGAATAAAAATTCAGTTATTTCTATTGGAGGGCATAGATTTATATACTTTACTTAATCTGGCAGTAATATTTTAAATCTTTGGGAATGTGTGTTCCAGGTGGTATATAGTATAAAAACAAATGAGAAAAGTGTCTTTTTTTTTTTTTTTTTTTTTTGGGGGGGCAACTTACAAGTGTCTTTTGCTTGCTTTAATGATGCATGTTTATCTAGAGAGTCCTCTTTCTGTTAACTTTAATCATTTCTAATATAGCTCAGAAATTGAAAGTGAGTTAATAAGTTGTTAATGGTTATAGGACCATTTTTGGAATGTCTGAGCCAAGATCTCAGGCTCTTCCTCAAGAAATAATAGCCAGCTTTTCTTGAGCTCCTGCCATATTCCTTGTGCTATTCTTCCATCATCTGTAATCATATCAGTCCTGTAAGGAAGGTGGTAGAATCCTTATATTACAGGTGGTTTGTGCAGATTTGGAGCTGGGATCTGAACCTATCTCTGCCTAACTCCAGAACTTGTGTTTGTTTCATTGTCATATGGTGTTTCTTCTGAATACAAAGAGAGGAGACAGAAGAATTATGAAAACAGTGAAGTCTAGGATGAATTGATATATGGATAAAACATCTTCTAATTATATGTTCTTTAATACTATTCTTAAATGGAAGACACCAGTGATTGTCAGACACCATTATTTTATGTGCCATCAAGAAACAAATTGCTGCCAACTGTAAAAACAAGATGCTATCAATTTTAAGATAGAGACCTTAGGATCACTTAATTATAGACTTTTTTATAGGCATGTATTAGCTACTCATGTTCAGAAATGCTAGCTTTACCTGATAAACATGAGGTTAAGTTTTATTAGCAAACTCCTTTTTAAGAAATGAGGGGAGGGCTTTATGGTTCTTTAGTTACCCCCCAAAATAATAGAAAGAAGAAAATTGTTTAAAGGTGTAAGGTTCAGATACTCAGATTTCATTTATGAAACACCCTTCATTCCCCATTATTGCAATAAAGTGAGCTTATACTATTAATTTTTCTTTCTTAGTATCGTCTCTGTAGACATCTGATATGACCCACAGTAATAACATTTGTATTTAAAATCTTTTCTCTTCACACTTACTGCATGTTTGCTGTTCACTTTCAGTTACAACTTAGTGTAAGGTGAGCACATTTCCATTCAAGGGGCTCAGGCCAAGAAAGACATTCTAAGCATGCTTGACGTATAGTCTCTGAACATAACTCCTCTTTTCTTCATCCTCATACTTGTGTGCTTTATTTTGAAATTTTGCTTAAGTAGTAGAGAAAATGTTGATCGCATTTCTATAACAATTTATTTCTGCCTTATTGAGTTGAAATAATAGCTATCATTTTTGTTTTTAATAAACTGACTTTAATGATCATTAATTTTATCAGTCATTACAGATATTCTTTTGGATGAGTATTTTTTTTTTTAAGTTCTTATTTAGGAAGAAGGTGAATTCATGCACAGTGTCTTAAACTGAGGTTCTGTATTGCAAAACAAGCAAAAAGAACTTTAGATTTAGACACAGCTATGGCAGTAGAGTTGATACGTTAAATTTAAGGTGTCTGAAAGTTGTATTGCTTTTTTATAATGTACATAATTTTGAAGTGATTTGATCAATATAATTTACTCTTATGCGTTTTATAGTCAAGCCTTTGAATTTTTAAAAAATCTACTTTTTTTACCACATAGCACAATTTCTTATCTGGACTGTTTGGTACCTGCCATGGTCTAGTTTAAAGGCTTTCATTTTAGGTCTAGAACAAAGTCTTGTCAACCCTCCATTCTCCTCAGAGTTCAGTTTAAAAAATTGAACACGTATACGTGTGTTTGAGCTTTCTTTGACGATGTCTTTAGTGCTTAGCACATTATAGATACTCAATAAATGAATGATGAATCAGTGGAATTCAGTGGATTGATCTTCCATTGGAGATCAGTCCCAGCTTCTTAGAGGGATTTTCATAATCATATTTGAATTCTGACGTCAGTTACCTTTTACATTCCCTTTGTGGCTGCTGCTTAACCAGATCCAAACTCTTGCTTAGACCATGTCTCTGGGGTGTCTTATGTCGCATGGAGCTATATTCTTAATTTAAACCTAAGAACTCAGTGATTAAGAGCAGTTATTATACATTCTTATGTAACTGTTGCTGAGAGTTGAGTTGTACTATGACCTCCTATAGAGCTGTGTAGTAGCTGTATTTTGTTATTAATCCTAATTTTAGATCACATGTATCAGGAATGATGTAAAAGCAATGTTGATGTGCATTGCTTCCAGGGAGGCAGTTCAGGACTACTACCAGGACAATACAATGTATCCCTGTTCTCAGGGACCAGACATTGAATACTGTCCTAGGTATTCCAGATAGTTCTGTAGAGAAACTGATGTTTTAAATGACACTAAAAGACCAGAATAAAGGTAGCCTTGACAAATGGTGGTTTTATGTCATTCCAGTTGAATTACAGGCGCTTAGTTTGGTATATGGAAGAATTTTTATACTGAAGGGCAGTGCTTTACTTTATTGAATGACTTCATCTGACGCGAAGTCAGTGTTAATACTTAAAGCACAACTTTTTGAAGCAGTTTGTCGACTATTAGGCTTTTTTAGAGGGTCAATAGTGATACCAAGTACTGTGTTCTATAGTCTTTCCCACTTCTTAAGCCTACTCATAATTTCTTGTGATTGAGCTTTATGTTGAAGTTTTCCCAAACCTTCAGGCTTGGACGAGATGTCCCACGTACCAGTTTGGTAAACATAATCGAATGTCTTGATTATGAACTCCTCTAGTACCTTACAACATGATTTTCAAGACTTTGCTCTGTTTGCCTAAAAGAAAAAAAATCTGTCTTCCTTTGACAGTTGTTTCAGGAAATTACTAGTTTCTCAGCAAAGCAGATTGTGTATGTAGATCAAAGGCTTCCCAGAGAGGGCTGCCAAGTTACAGCATTGTCACAAGCTGGATATCCCAGTGGGTGGAGCTTAGATGAAGTTGTGAGGTAGGGCTCGCAGGAAGCAAGAAGTGTTTTCTCTTACAGATGAGGATAAAATTATCAAAGTATTCTCAGCACTATTTGTCAATTTGTTACTTGTGTTTTCAGATCTGACTTAATTTTTTTTAAAAAAGGCATTTTGGTGGTACTTCTTACGTTATGTTGCTTGCTGGCAGATACTATACACTAATGTATTAATTGAGCAGATGAACAACTTAGATATTCCTAACTGATTAAAGAATGTGCTGTTTACTGGAAAGTGCTGATCTCCGAGTTTTCACTTGATTTTACTCTGCATTTGACATTGTCATGTTGTAGATTGTTGGAGAGTTCATGTGTATGTTACTCTCATTTTATTGGTATGTATAATTTAAAATGAAACTTTTTTCTCTTTCAGTGCATTTAAAACGCCACTTTATGTTTCGAAACCATCTCTGTTTAGTTTTTGAAATGCTGTCCTACAACCTCTATGACTTGTTGAGGAACACCAATTTTCGAGGTGTCTCTTTGAACCTAACACGAAAGTTTGCACAGCAAATGTGCACTGCACTGCTTTTCCTTGCGACTCCAGAACTTAGTATCATTCACTGTGACCTAAAACCCGAGAATATCCTTCTTTGTAACCCCAAACGCAGTGCAATCAAGATTGTTGACTTTGGCAGTTCTTGTCAATTGGGGCAGAGGGTAAGTATATTTCAGATCTTGTGAATTAGGATTAGGTAAAACAGTGTAGGTAGATACTTGAAATGTTACACAATTTGGGGATAAATACAGGATGGTTATCTTTAAAATGTAGCTCTTGAATCACTTTGTGCTGATACCTATTTTGAAAAATACCTTCTAAAATGCAAACAGTAATACTTTGAATTAGAAGGTATTGATTTTTCAAAGTTTATGTTAAAAAATTATGTGTATGCTAAAAGAGTAAGAGAAAACAGGGGATGGATATATTAAATATTAGGTAATTTGTAGTAAGTGTATTTCCCAAAGAGAGATTTCTTAGTATAAATTTGGGGAAGTTCCAGTAATAGAACATTGAATCCTTGCTGTAAAATATTTCTCTAAATATAGATCAAGATAAATGTTTTTCCTCAAAAGCTGATGGGTAAATAAAAAATGCAGGTAATTTTGCATTACACACAGTAGTACAGTGTAGAAATTACTCAGTTGATAGACATATTTGTTTTGATAAATGCATTCAAATCTTTTTTTCCTTATATAAATTATGACACGTGTCCAAACTAGTTTTCTTCAGAGTGCTAAAAACAGACATGTCCATAGCAATAAATAGATTTAGGTTTAGCTGACTTAGGAAAGCAGATTTTTCCTACTGTCCTTTCGAGCATTATGAAAGCTACTCTAACAGTGTTTTGCGTATAAAATAGAAGTTACAGATGTTCTCTTCTTGAAACCAACTAAGGTCACCATTTGATAATACTTTATTCTTTTAAAATGTTGTTCCTATTTACTTCTAAGTATTGAGACTGCATTTCTTAAAAAAAAAAAAAGTAAAAACATAACTAACATTCAGATATTTCTATTTCATATTAGCTTTCCAGTTCTCGTTTTTCCAAATTAGTGAAATTTTCTGTCCTGTCCAGCTTTATTCCAACTTTTAAATACAGTAGGTTAATTTAGTCATGAAGGTTTATGGTCAGTTAACAGGATTGTCCTTTTGTTATTTTCTGCAAATTATGGTAGCAGTGCTACATTGAAATAATTTTTAAAATGGAAGCAATAGGAAGCAAAGTTTGCAGTTTCAGATGCCTCTGAAAATCAAGAGATGCTCACAGTTGTTAACAAGGGATAAAGTATATTGTAAAAGGAAAATACATGCCCATCTTGAGTCATTTGAATAGATTTTAGACTTGCAAAATTTGTTCCTATTTAAACCAAATCATATATTCCATCCTAATATCAAGCACTACTATCTCTCTCCAGCCAAACTGAGACAACTGTACCTTTAGCTCAGTGAGTTTTTAACTATGTGAATGTATCAGAACCCATGGGAAGTCATTTCCAGAACAGACAGGCAGTGGCCCTACTCTAGGTCTGCTGGGCTCAGTGTTAGAAGGTGGCAGGGCAAGTGTGTTTCAGAAAAAGTTTCTCAGGGGGTCCTGGTGCGCAGCCTTGTAGATACCCAAGTACTGCTGTAACCAGCTGGGATAGGTAGGTGACAAACTTCCTTTCATAAGCTGAGAAATAAGACAGTCTCAGTAGTAGGCAATCTTCGGGGCTTCACAATGCCATTGGCTTACAAAATCTTGGAAGTGTGATATTTCTTCCTGGTCGCTTTCAATTAGACTTTCTTCACTCTGAGAACACCTTAAGGTTGGGTCTACCTGCTTGTGGAGGCTTGAGATAGTCCTCAGAGATCTAGCTGGAGTTGTAGGTTGGGGCCACAGAAGCTTTCATGAGAAAGCAGCTCCATGCTGCTGGCTGCCTGGTTTGAGTGTTGTTAGGAAGTTTAGTTAGGAGGCTTTTGTTTCTTTCTCTTCCTTTTTAAATAAAACTATCTATGCTTTTGTAATACATCTAGATATAAATTTTAAATGGCTAAGTGAAGATGAATTGGTCTCTGAAGACATTCTTAGATTACTTCATTGAAAATAATCCATTTCAAGATTTTCTTTTTCTAAGAAGTCTTAGAATGAGATGGAGGGGGACAGGGTAGAGAAGAAGTAACTAGTCATAAACTACTCGCAATTGAATCTTTATATGGTAGTGTTTCTAGATTTATCTGTGAGACTAGTACAGTACAGATATCTGAATTTTCAGTTACATTGTACTGAGCTTTGAATTAACCCGAGGAAAGTATTTCATTCTTTAGGTTAATTTAGGTACAGTTTAGTAGCTGTTAAATTAATGGTAAACCAAGTCCCAGCCATAGCAGGAAAAAATAATTAGTAGGGAAATAAATTGTTCTCAATAATATTTTCTTCTAATAAGTCATAATTGTTTTAAGATATATCTTGGTTACCAATTAGGATTGAACTAAAGGAAAGGGCTTGAATTTTATATGTATATATGTTGTGCATTTCACAGTCAGATTTACCACTCCCTTGAAACATTTAGTTCTTTAAAAATTTTTCATAGTCTAATGTTGAAATCAGTAAATGGAACTCTAATAACCCAGTTATTTTTTCTGTTAATATTAGACTTGTGTTAATACAGTGTTGACCACAGTTAAACAAAACTTATTTTGGAATTAATACTATTTTGTAATATATATTTCAGATATATCAGTATATTCAGAGTCGCTTCTATCGGTCTCCAGAGGTGCTACTGGGAATGCCTTATGACCTTGCTATCGACATGTGGTCCCTTGGGTGTATTTTGGTTGAAATGCACACTGGAGAACCTCTGTTCAGTGGAGCCAATGAGGTACGTGATGGATTGCTTTAAAAATTCTGTTTTTGTTTTCATAATTTGTTTGTTTTCAATTTCTGATGGTATAATCCGAAAGTTGTTTTTAGGGAAAGATGTCTGTTTACCAACTTAATCATTCAGGTGTTAGGTCAGTTTTGAACTTATTTTATCCATTTTTAATTTTTTCAACTATGTAACAGTGAGCTTAGAATTAGGAGATGGAAAGTGAGATCTTTCAGTCTGCCAATGAAGGAGAACAGTAAATTAGATTAGGAGTTGTTAAGTATTTTGGTATAAATTTTACAGATTTTAAGTATAAGAACAGGAAAAGATGATAATGAAGAGGTTGAGGCCCACTCTAAAAACAGTGTAAACCTCACTGCAAATTCTGAGAGTGTGATTTGAAATTTGAGTAAATGGTAACCAGTAGGGTTGATGGATATTTGATCTGGATACTAGGGTAAAGTAGGACTATAGAATTTTAGAGCTACAGACTAAGTATAATTCTTCGAGAACACAGGTGTTCAGTCTGTGTCCTTGGAAGATTTTTGGAGGTCAGAGTTAGTGCCTGGGAGGAGGGGGAGGGCAAGGGAGCGGGAGGCCAAGCTCTCTTACAGTCAGAGGAATGGACTTTCATTGGTTTTAAAACTGTTCGTTTGTGACGTTCTCGTGTTTTGGTTTCTGGTTTTTTTTGTTTTTTTTAAGAAAAGTTAACCACTGCAGATCGTGATCAGTCCACTTATTTATACATGAGAAAAGAAAGACTAATGAAATGTCGTGACTTGAACTGGGTTATATAACTGTCAGTAGTGTCAGAAACCTGTCCCTTCCGCCTTCCCTTTAATTCACGTCACTTTAGCAAGTGAGCTGCTCTTCGGCAGAACTGCCATAGTGTGTGTTTTTCTTTTAATAATGAAAAATATAAAGGTAATAGTATCTTTTTCATGGGCTTAAACAATATTAAGATCACCTGAAGCCTCAGTGGCTTCCATCTCACTCATGGTGAAAGCCAGAGTCCTTTGAGTAGCTCGAAATCCCTTACTCTCTCTGCCTCCTGTTCTCTCTTCCCCCTGTCGCTGCTGTGCCCCACTCCCCTGGCCCAGCACACAACCCACCTCTGGTGCCTTGGAGACGGTAGCCACAGGCCCGTGCCCGGGCCCTGTGTCCGCTCTTTCCTCCGTGCCTGGCGTGCTCTTGCTCCTGCCCTCGTGGCCTTCAGGTTTTTGCTCTCATGTCAGCTTCTTGGTGAAGCCTTTCATGACACCCTATTTTATTTATTTTGCTTTTTATGTATTTATTTTTACCACAGCAAATACTTTTTTTAAAGCTGTAAATATCCAGACAATGTTGAAATATTTCCGGTTATCTCCTGGAATGTATTTTTTAACAGTTTATTGTGTTAGGATCCAGATGATGTCTATACATTGTAACTAGTTGTATATATATATATATGTATTTTTTGCTTGAGTTTTTTTTTTAAGAACTTTTACTGATACAATTGACATACAATAAACTGCATATATTTAAAGTGTACAATTTGATTTTTTTTCTTGTTAGTAATGTATATGTGGTAATCCCAATCCCTCAGTTCATCCCACCCCAACCCCTCCCACTTTTCCCACTGGTGTCCATATGTTTGTTCTCTGCATCTCATGACACCCTATTTTAAGTTGCAGTGCCCTTCTCACCCCATCCCCTTTTAATTTTCTCCATCGTTCCTGGTGGTCATCTGGTATGTCTTATTATGTATTTACTTCTTGGTGATCTCTTCCTCTGTAATACAAACTTTTGGGCAGGGATTTTACTCTGTTTTGTTTATTGCTGTGTTCTAGTGGGCATGGTTTCTAGCGTATAGTAGACACTCAGTATTGGAGTGAATTAATCTTCACTTTAAAAAAATACTTTCCTTAGGTCCACACTTTTAAGCCATTGGGCGTTTCTGTGTGTGTCTCTGTGTGTGTATGATTATTTAACTAAAAGTCTCCCAGAACTTAAACTTTAAAGCTCCCTCCAGTCATTCCTTATAAGGCTCCACTGTGTCCATGACCACCTGCCACCCCATAGGTGTGTGTGTGTGCTTAGCTCCGTGGAGTGTGGGGCTGCAGGAGAGCAGGGCCTTTCTCTTTGCTGTTCATTACGGTGTGCTTCCTGCCCAGAGGAGGGCCCGACACACGGGAGATGCTCGGGTCACTCATTTATAATTTACAAATGAAGGAATGAATTGATGAGCAGACACAGGATGTCCTACAGTAGAAATTACAGGTTTTTGTTTTTATTTTTAATACAGGTAGATCAGATGAATAAAATAGTGGAAGTTCTGGGTATTCCACCTGCTCATATTCTTGACCAAGCACCAAAAGCAAGAAAGTTCTTTGAGAAGTTGCCAGATGGCACTTGGAACTTAAAGAAGACCAAAGATGGAAAACGGGTAAAATAGGGAAATGAGTTTTTTGAGCCTTTGTTACTTCTTTTACTGAACTGTCTTTATATAAGTGCATTTTGTATTTACTTGAAATCAGTGTTACTGAAGTCAGTTATTAACAGTAGTCCTATTGATAACTTAGGTATATATTTCTTTCACAAGTTGGTTATAGTTTGACCTGAACTATCTGTATGGCCCAGTGTTTGCTTAATGCTCAGTATTCTCTTTAAGGCTTCATTTTGAAACTATATGTCTGCCTTCTGAGGCAGCTGATCAAACCACCAAGCCTTGTTTCCACAGTAGAATCAGTAAATTTGACCTTTGTGTCTCATAGTATATATTGAAGTCACAGTTAACAATACTGCAGCTGTGAACAGTAGAAGTCATAATTGCAGTAAATGGCTTTTTTTTTTTTTTTTTTTTTTAATTTCAGCTGAGAGAAAAGGATTTTTGACTTAAGCAGTTTGTGACAAGAATATGAACTGACTAGATGGTCCTTTGATAGATTTCAGATTCCTAGCTTGGATAACAGGAATTTCACATCTCTAAAATCTTTAAAAGTGAGGTTTTTAACACGTTAGGTATGTTTTAGTAATTTTCTTTTATCTGAGGACTTTTTTCAGATACCTAAACTGTGTCAGTTTAATAGAGTAAGTGATGACAGTTTTGCGTCTTGATTTATATCTTTGTTTTGTATATCTGAAAATAATCATGTTTTGTAGTCCAGTTTGTTTCTAGTATAAGAGGAAAATAATCTGTGAATATGTGATTGTGTGTGATACATATACCAGACACCTTCTGATTGTAGTTTTTGCATTTTTAACACTTGCGAGATTTTATTTTTGCTACAGCTTTTATTTTGCCCTTGCATTTTAGCGATGCTGCCACCAGGTGTCATTTCCAGTGAACTGAAAATGGTGCTTTTATGCTGTAATTCACCTTCAGCTATGGAGTCTTAAATTTTAATATCAAAATTTTTTAAGAATATTTAAAAATATATATATTTATAATTTTATCCTTCACAACTGATTTGTAACTTATTGCATTCTGCCTTATTCTCTAAAGTTCCAGGCAATGCAATATCCGGCAGCTAAATTATGTCTACTCCCCATAAGGAAGGGATGGAAAATACCAAGCAGACATCCTGAGTCCTTTTGCCTTTGTCCACATAGATTTGTCAGTCGTGGCCCCTTTTCCCATTGAACCAAAACACAGCCTGAGAGTCCTTCTTAGCTTCCTGTTTTTATCTCTGTGCAATGCAGGCTACAACTTCTTTTTCTAGTTTGAAGTTTTTTTTTTAATTCTTCCTCTGCTGGTTTTTTTTTTTTTTTTTCTTCTTCTTCTTCTTCTAAATGAAACATTCATCTCATTCCATTTCCCTAATCTCTGCCTTATAAAACCACAGTTAAGTCACAGTGAACTGTAGCCTATCATTTCTCCAAAATCCAGCTATAATTTTAAATTGGGGGTGGAGGTGCGTTTCAGAAAAGAGTAGATAAATCTTTTCCCTTAAAATTGAAAGTATTTTGACCTACATTTAATACCTATTAATTAACTATAGATTATTTGAGATTTTCCTTAGCTGCAGTTAAGCAGCTGACTTAAGAAACTTAATTTTTAAAAGTGTAAAATAATTATTTCTCTTTAAATAGAAATAAATTTACAGCAACAAAAAAATCAAATCCATAACCAAATGGTTACATTCTGAAGGCTGCACTAGAGATTTTAACCATAAGTATAAACAGGTGTGTGCGCACTGTCATTGGGTATATTTGTTTGATTTATTTCCTTAGTAATTTTATTTTTACTTTTAATTTCTCATTTTATGTTTCAAGAGCCCATTTTAGCTCCCTGGTAGTGAAATCCATACCTACTATCTGTTTTTTTCCTTTGGTGGGGAAGGGGAATGAAGAATTAAGAGTATAAATGATGCTGTTTTGTTGAAGTATAATTTATAGACAGTGATGAGTATTTTAAGTGTTCAGTTTGTTGCATTTTAATTTTTATACACAACAGTATATTCACTACCTAAAACAAGACATAGATTACTTCTACCACCTCTCATACCTTTTTCTGTCATCCTGCCCTCAGTTTCTGATTTCTGTCATCATAGGTTAGTTTTGACTGTTGATAGGCAAAACTCATAAAAATGGAATCCTATAGTGCTTATTATTTTGTTTCTTTCATTTAACAAACATTTTTTTGGAGATTCATCCATATTGTGTCTCAGAAATTACTCTATTTTATTGCTTCATGGTATTTCGTTGAATGGAAATACCATTATTTATCTATGTTTACCTGTCAGTGGATGTTTGGGTTGTTTCCAGTTTAGGACTGTTATGAGTAAGGCTACTGGGAACATTCTTCTATCAACTTTTGTACACTTAAGTTTTCATTTCTTTCGGGTCACTACTTAGAAGTAGAATTCCCAGGTCATCGGGTATATGTGTGTTTACTTTTCATAAGAAAATAGCAAACAGTTTCCCAAAGTTTTATCATTTTACATCCCCACAAGGTATGAGAGTTCCAGTTGCATGACATCCTCACCATTTGATGCAGTTGGTCCTTTTGGTTTTAGCCATCCTAATGGGTATATAGTGGTTTTCATTTGCATTTCCCCATGGCTGATGTTATTGACCACCTGTTCATGTGCTCATTAGCCTTTCGTGTATCTTTTTTTGTGACAGTCTTTCCAGTCTTTTGCCCACTTGTTATTGGGATGTTTAATTATTGAGCTGTAGGAATTTTTTTCAACATGTGATGGATATGAGTTCTTTGTCACATATATGTCAGTATTTATTCCCAGACTGTGGCTCGCCTGTTTCTTTTCTTAATGGTAGTTTTTAATGAGCAGAAAATTTTAACTCCTTTTTTATGAATAGTGGTTTTGGTATTCTGAGAACTCTTTACCTTTCTCAAGTTTGTGAAGATATTCTCCTTTAAAAGTTTTTTTAAATTGAAGTATGTATAGTTCATTTACAGTGTTGTTTGTTTCAGGTGTACAGCACAGTAATTCAGTTATACGTACATACATATATATATTCTTTTTCTCTTTAGGTTATTACACAATATCTGCTATAGTACTTTGTGCTCTACAGTAGGTCCTTGTTGGTTATCTATTTTATATATAGTAGTGTGTATGTGTTCATCCCAAACTCCTAACTTATCCCTCCCCCATCCCTTTCCCCTTTGTAACCATAAATTTGTTTTCTGTGTCTGTAGATCTATTTCTGTTTTGAAAATAAGTTCATTTGTACCTTTTTTTTCTTTTAAGATTCCATATATGAGTGATCTATTTGTCTTTCTTTGACTTATTTCACTCAGTAGGATAATCTTTAGGTCCATCCATGTTGCTGCAAATAGCATTATTTTGTTCTTTTTTATGACTGAGTAATATCTCGTTCTGTAATAATACACATACCCACGTCTTTATCTGCTCATCTGTTGATAGACACTTAGGTTGCTTCCATGTCTTGGCTGTTGTAAATAGTGCTGCAGTGAACATTGAGGTGCATGTATCTTTTCAAATTAGTTTTCTCTGGGTATATGCACAGGAATCAGTTTGCAGGATCATATTGTAACTCTTTTTTTTAGTTTTTTAAGGAACCTTCATACTGTTCTCCCTAGTGGTTGCACCAATTTACATTTCCACCAAGAGAGGGTTCCCTTTTCTCTACACCCTCTCTAGCATCCTGACCGGTGTGAGGTGATACCTCACTGTAGTTTTGATTTGCGTTTCTTTAATAATTAGCAACGTTGAGCATCTTTTCATGTGTCGGTTGGCCTTGTCTTTCTTGGAGAATCTTTACATCCTTACTTTGTGTTTGTCTGTGTGTATTTGTTTTATTAATAACTGAGAGGAGTGTTCATCTTTAGTGATAATATTGGATTTGTCTTAATCTCCTTTAGTTACTTTCTGTTTTTTGAAGCTCTCTTAATAGGTATACATATTCAGCATTGTTAAGACTTGGTGATAAATTCAGTCTTTCATCGTCATGAAGTTCAGTCCTCTTTATCTCTTATCATATTTTTGTCTTTAAGTCTACTTTGTCTGGTACTACTCTATACCACTATACTGCTGATACTACTCTAGCTATACCACTCTAGGTTTTAATTCTTAACACTTTTATAGTATTGTTTTTTACCCTTTTACTGTAAACCTGCTCATACTTTTGTATATAAAGTATGACTTTTGTATACAAAATGTAGTTGAGTCATGCCTTTTAATCAGTTGAATAGTATCTTTCTTTCACAGCGAATATTTGGCCTATTTAATTATTCAGAGGTTTGGGTTTTAGATTTTTACCTTATTTGTATTCTATTTGTCTTATCTGTTCTTTGTTCCCTGTTCCTTCTTTACTGCCTTCTTCTGAGTTGAGTACTTTTTGGTATTTTACTTCATCTTTTCTTAATTGACTTTTTAGGCTATTCTTCTGTGTGTAATTTTTAGTGTTGCTTTTACTATATGTATCTTTAACTTACCAGTTGGCCTTAACAAAATGTGCTGTCACTTGATAAACCATGTGATAAGTATGTGCTTTATCTACCCCCTTCCATGTCTTCTCATCATGTATCACTTATGCATACGTTATAACCCTCACAACACATTGACTTTTTAAAAAGACATTTAAAAACACATAAAAAATATAATGAAACGTTTTTCTGGAAATTCCCTGGTGGTCCAGTGGTTAGAACTCGGCACTTTCACTGCTGTGGCACCAGGTTCAGTCCCTGGTTGAGGAACTAAGATCCTGCAAGCCGTGCAGCAAGGCCAAAAGATATAAAAAGTTCTTTTATTTTTACTCATAGAATTCTTCATTTCTTTTTGCAATTCCTCATTTCAATCTGGTATTATTCAGCTTGATGAACTTTATTTTATAGTGAATAACATCTGCTGATGAATTCTCTCAGCAGTTGTTTATTTGAAAATATCTTTACTCACCCTCATTTTGGGGAAGATATTTTCCATGGATATGGACATTTCAATTGATATAGAATTTTTCGATTTATGTTTCAGCAAAAGAAAATAATGTTATAATGTTTAAATGTTAATGACATTGTTTTCTGTATTACATTATTTCTGAAGAGAGAAGTCAGTGATTTTTCTAAGCATTGTTTTCTTTATGAAATATTTCTCTTCCACCTGCCTGATTTTGATACCTTTTTTTTTTTTTTAAATGTTTGATTTTTCAGCAGTTTGACTCTTAGGTTCTTATGTGTGGTTTCATTTGCATTTTTTTCCCCATGGAGTTTGCTGAGTTTGTTAGATCTGTGGGTTGATCTCTTTCATCAATTTTTGAAAATCCTCACACATTATCCTTTCAAATATTTGTTCTGCTTCACTCTCTCTTCTCCTGCTGATTATCCAATTAAATATATGTTATAGTGCTTAATATTATCTCAGAGGTCTCTGTTTGGTTTATTCATTTTGCTTTCTTTTTGTGTATTAGTTGGATAATTTCTTTGCTCTGTCTTCTAGTTCACTGATTGTTTTTCTTCTGTTGAGCCCAGTCTGCTGTTAAAACCATTAAGTGAGTTTTTCATTTACAATATTGCATTTTCTAGTCCTGGTGTTTTCGCATTTTAGTTTATCTTTAAAAAAAAAAAAAAAGTTTTAATTAACATCCCCCCCCCCCCCCCCATAATCTATCCACTCATGTTCTGTAACTTTTGAACTAAATTTCTTTTTGTCATAGTTATTTAAAAATACCTGTCTGCCAGTTTCAACATTTGGGTCATTTATATATGTTGGTTTTCTAATGCTGTTTTTTCACTTGATTATGGATCTTTTTGGTTGTTTCTTGTGTCTAATTTTTTAAATGTATGTTGGACTTTCTGTATTAAGAACAGTTGAGATGGAAGTAAATCTTATTTCCCTTTAGAAAGAGGCCTGCCTCTTACTCTGTCTGGCTACTAGTGTGATGAGACTGAGTTTCATTTGTAGTTTAGCTGAATCTGGGCTTTGTTTGTTTGCTTGACTCAGATTCTGTTCTCTACTGTCTTCATAGGTTTTAAGTGGTGTTTGGAGACTGGAGAGATCTTTTATACATTATTGCACAGCCACAGGCTACTCCTAACCCTTCGTGCCTTGGGGTGGTCCATGTCCCTACTGCTGCCCTGGGGGATCCTCCCTGGGTGGTTGGCCTGTCCCGTCCTTCGGCCCAGCCACACGTAGCTGTTAGAAGTTGGTTGGTAGTTGGGCTGGACTCTCCTTAGTCACATCTGTGGCATTTGCTCTTTTTCCCACCATAAGTCTCTTCTCTCCTAGGAGAGGCTTTTCGTTTTCTAGAATTTAGTTAATTCTGGTTTCTTCAGTCCTCAGCCCTCTGATAGGTTTTTAAAAAGCGATTTTGTCGTTTACCTGCCTGGCTTGTTCTTGATTTTAGAGTAAGAGCGATGGTCTCTTGCAGATTTCTACATTGTACCTAGAAGCAAAAATCCAGTGATACTATTCTGAATAAATTCAGTATTCATAAGGGATTTTAAAGGTTATACTGTTATCTGTTAAAGTGAGTTCCCAGAAAATCTCAGCACATGTTAAGACAATTTAGTATTAAACGTATTTTCTAAAATGAGGCATAAATAATTTGCTTTTGATTTTTTTATCTGAATATGAGTAGGTAGGGTTAGACTCATGATTCTTTATTAGGAGTGATGGCTAAAGCTTTAATGAACCACTGTTACTGAGGAAGTGCACCTGAGTTCACAGGTGCATCGGGCAGAAAAGAGGTTCAAACCACTGGTTGGCACACTTCCTTTATAAAGGACCACATAGTAAAAGTTTCGGCTTTGTGGGCTTCTGTTGCGTATTCTTACTTGGTTTTGTTTGTTTTTACAATCTTTAGAAATATAAAAACCATTCATAACGGAGCCTACATAAAAACAGGCTCTGACCACGCCATAGTTTGCTGATCTCTGGGCTAGATGAACTTTATAGTCATTTCTGGCATCAGAGTTATTTTGAATTTCTCCTACTACAGTGTGTTCGGAACAGTATGTGTGAAAAAATAGAGGATCTAACTGTAAGGCATTAAGGCCTCAACATTATCACATGTGTAAGCATAATTGACGCTATATATAGGCTTTTGCACATTCCATCAAGTTTAGAGAAAGCCTTTTTATCTTTTCTCTCTTTAGGAGTATAAACCACCAGCAACCCGTAAACTTCATAATATTCTCGGAGTAGAAACAGGAGGACCTGGTGGGCGTCGTGCTGGGGAATCGGGTCATACAGTAGCTGACTACTTGAAGTTCAAAGACCTCATTTTAAGGATGCTTGATTATGACCCCAAAACTCGAATTCAACCTTACTATGCCCTGCAGCACAGTTTTTTCAAGAAAACAGCTGATGAAGGTACAAATACAAGTAATAGTGTATCCACGAGTCCTGCCATGGAGCAGTCACAGTCTTCGGGCACCACCTCCAGTACATCTTCAAGCTCAGGTCTGCTCTTTTGATATTATATTAGGCTTTGGACTGTTTACTTTTTTCTTTACAAGGTGGGGGTTATTTTAAAGTGTTCTTAAAGTTTGTTAATAGGTGGGGAGGAATTATTTTTCCTAAATCTGTTCTTTGTGGCTTGTAAAAAGTTCACCTCCCCCAAAGCTCTCTAATACTTAATTATGTGTATAATAAATTCTGCTTGGGAACAAAACTCTTTACTAGCCAAATTTTTAATTGTTTTTAAAATGGAAGTACTTGGGCCACATGCGTGAGTTTTCCCCTGACTTAACCAAAATTGGTCATATTTTAGGTCAGTGGTTGATGTGAAAGAAATTAGAGAATTGGATGCCTTTCTGGTATACTTTCAAGTTAATATAGATTTTTTTTTTTGGATGACACACTTCCAATTTTTATGTTATAGTTTTAGGGTATATACTTGAACAAAATTAACTTTATACTCACAAGTTGTGTTGTGCTGTGATACTTTAGGTGGATCATCGGGGACGAGCAACAGTGGGAGAGCCAGGTCGGACCCAACGCACCAGCATCGGCACAGCAGCGGGCACTTCACGGCCGCCGTCCAGGCCATGGACTGTGAGACACACAGTCCCCAGGTGAGCGGTCACACCACCGTTCATTCATGCCTGCCGCCATGCCCAGGGCTATCGTTGCCCGATGCCAGGTGTCTTTAGAATGATTGTGTCATTTACTCTAAAGGTTCATAGTTTACTCACTTATAAGGAATTCTAACTTATACGACTAAAGGAGCACATCCTTGCAGTTTTTTCCCTTCTTGTTTAGAAATAGCTAGCATTTATTAAGTGCATGCCAGCCATTGCTCCAAGTGTTTTTTTTCCCGTGTTTATCTCACTTACTCTGGCAGCACTTTGAGCCTCCTCACCTGTTTGGATTTTCATTTTAGGTTGGGAACTGACTTCATGGGTTAAGAAACTTTCTGAGGCTCGTGATCTTAATTACTGTACTCTACTGCCTCTCGTAATCTGTTATCACTGATAGTCCTAGATTTTGAATCAGTTTGTGGTTTGATTTTCACCTCTGTGTTTTGTTTTGTTCTGTTTTTTGTTTTGAAGGTTTTTTGTTTGTTTGCTTTTTAAACCTGTTAAAGAGGATCTAATTAAGTAAATTTTTTTGAGAGTGAAGCAGATGGTGGTAGTAAAAATATTAACTACTCCTTGTAAAATTATAAGTTAACTCATACTGAATACTGCATTATGATATTTTGTAATGAGAGCTAAGAGTATTATTTAATGAGAAATAAAATGGAAGTCGATGACTATCACCCCCCCATTCTTGGGACTGTGGCTGCCGAGGGCTGGTGGAGAAAGGCACACCTGAGTTGCATTGTTACCCCTGTTAATTCACAGTCACCAGCCTCGACTGGGCAAGCTTGCATGTTTCTCAGGTCATCTCGCTCCCGTTCTCTTTAATAATGGTTTCACACTCTTCTACTCTTCTTAGAAACTTTGCCTCCCCTTCTCTGTTCTCCATAACTCCTCACAGTATAAGGTACAGTCTTCAGAAAGAAGCGCCTCACTGCGTGTCACCAGACACCTGGTCTAACATCCTTGTGTGCTCATCCCCTCTCTCCCGCCCCTGGTCAGCTGCCTGGGGCCAGCCGCCCCAGGCCCTGTCCCCTCCTCCCCCCACCCAGGCCTTGCCCTGCTCAGACACTGGTTCCTGTGTCCTCTGCTCGCCTGCTTCCCCTCAGCACCCGATCATCCCCAGGTCTCTCCCATCTGCAGGGAAACGTTTCCCTGGCCCATGTCTCCCTCGCCCGGTGTTTCTGCTACCCACAGGTTCTGTTACTTCACGTATCAAGAACTCTTCAGCTGCTCCAGCTGGGCTGCCTCCCAACTGAGGAAACTGTTCCTGCAGAGTCACTGAGGAGCCTGGCAGACAGTCACTTGTCTCTCTCTGGTCTTTGCTCACATTGACACAGCGCTGGCTTCTCAGTGCTCTGCAGCACTCTCCTCTGCCTTCCTGGACAGGGTGGCCCTCATCCTGGCCCACCCCCTTCCTTCACTGTCTCCTTTTTGGATTCTCTTCTCTGTGCACCCCGCCCCCCTCCCCTCACCATGTAAATGTGGGTGTTCTGTGCCCTCTCTCACCATACACACTTCCCAGTGACCTCACCCGCTCTTACCAATGACTACAATTACCATCTTGACGTCAGTCACTTTACGTCTTTATTTCTGATCTAGACGTCACTCCCAGCCCTACGCCTTTATTTCTAATCATTTACTGTAAATACTGCTTTGGAAACCTCCACAGCATGACACTACAAATGCATCATATAAACCAATGTCATCGTTTCCTCCTCCACCACAGCTCATCTACTTTTATCTGTTCTTTGTATCAGTACAAATGGCCCTGCATTTATCCATCTGCTCAAGTCATACATCTGGTGCCTGGGGAGTTAATGCTTACTCCTCTCTCCCTCACCCCCCCCCCCCCCCCCACTAAATCAAATGGTAAATAGTATGGATTCTGAATATCCTACGTATGTGTCTATGATCTCCACTTCACCCCCCTGCTACAGCCATCTCTGGCTTATCCTATAGAGATTATTCCTAACGGGTCTTCCAGGATCTAGTTTCATTCACCAGTCCACCTCTGTTCTCTTCTCCACAGCCAAGTGAATGTTCTTGGCAGTAAAGCAGTCTGATCTCGCTCTTTCCCCTGCTTTCAACCAGTTTTTGGCTTTCTCTTGTACTTAAAAAAAAAAATTGAGACTTCTCACAAAGGGTTCAGTGGTTTCTGTGATATGGCCCCTACCTACACATTCTTCCTCCTCTTCATTCGCTCTGGTCTTCGTGGAATTTTTTTCATTTTTCGGACTATACTATATTCTCTTTCACATTTCTCACATTGACTGTGCTCAGCCTGGAATATGCTTTTCCTCCCTCTTTGCTTTGGTAACTATACTATATATCCTTCAGGTCTTAAATAAATATCACTGCCAGTGGCTTTCCCTAATTCTTTAGAACAGTCTTCCTTCTTTCCTTCTTCCCTTCCTTTCCCCCTGCAGCTATATTAAATACTGCAAATACGTAAAAGTATACCAGGAGTAGCATAGAACATTTGTGCCCCTGCCACCTGTATTTACCAGAAGTCAGTATTGTGCCTTATTTGCCTCAAGTCCTTTTTTATTTAATTTTTGAATAGTTATTACATTCACCCGGTTTAAAAATCAGTAAACGTAAACGGGGGAGTTCAATGAAAAGTCTTCCCTTCTATGTCTTTTAGCCACCTAATTACTAAATTAATGTTATTAGTTTTATGTAGCCTTTCTGGGATATTTTATACATATGCAAACAAACACAAATGTGTATTCTTCACCTAACCTTTGTACACAAATAATAGCATACCATGCACACTGTCTCACACCTTGTGTTTTTATGATGTTAACATGTTTTACATATATTTTAAAATATATATTATGGAGCTCTTTCTGTATTGTTACATAAAGAGCTTTTTCATTCCTTTTGTTTTGTTTTTAACAGTCACACAGTATTCCATTGCTTAGATATTCCATAAGTCGTTGCAGTAGTGCCCTATTAGTGGACATTTAGCTTATTTTCAATCTTTTTTACTACTGCAAATAATGCTGTAATAAATAACCCTATATATAAATCATTCACATGCATGCAGTTTATCTGTGGTATAAATTCCTGGACGTGAAATTGCTGGGTCAAAGAGTAATGTGGTTTGTCATTTTTGATAGCTGTTGCCAAATTGCTCTCCATGTAGTTTTACCAGTTTAGCCTCCCACTAACAAGAGTTTGGAGAAACAGTCAGTGTGATCACCTTTGGGTCAGTGTGAAATGAAAAACCTGATATTGGACACAAATAGTTACATTTTGCTTATTTCTTCTTATGCATAAATTTAAGTAGCTTCATAGTTGAAGAACCGTTAGTATTTTCTGAGAACTTCCTGCCTATTTTTGTGCTGGATTATTTTCGATAGTGTTTCTTGAATTTTGATTCTGAGACCACCTTTGTTGAGTAAATACTTAATGATCTGTGCTAGTAGCTACTGGTGCTAAAGACAGGCTTTGCCTTCCTAGAGCTTACAGTGACATAGAAATAAATAAAATGAATCAAAGGAATAGAAATTGCAAGTACTATTAACTGTTAAAAAGAAAATAGGACAGGATAAGTAATAGAGAATAGCTATTTGTTGGGTGGGATGTATTAATTCAACTGATTAACAGGTAGATCTCCCAAAATATGATAGCTTAAAGAATGTGAAGGGAGTCAAGGAAGGGAGGGAATACGGGGATATGTGTATAAAAACAGATGATTGAACCTGGTGTACCCCCAACAAAAAATAAAAAAAAAAAAAAAAAAAAAAAAGAATGTGAAGTTTCTTTTTTATGTAATAGTCCAGAGTAGGTATTCAGGTTAGTGGCATGGCTTTCTCCCATGTCCTGGGCTTCCTAGGTGGCGCAGTGGTTAAGAATCCGCCTGACAATGCAGAGGTCACGGGTTCGATCCCAGCTCCAGGAAGATCCCACATGCCGCCCGAGCAAGTAAGCCCGTGTGCCAAAAAAATAAATAAATAAATAAACTACACACACACAAAAAGATATATTAAAAAAAAAAAAAAAAAAAATTGCTCCCAAGGAAAGAAAGTGGCCAGTAAGATAATATGAGCCTGTTTATGGGTATAACTTGCTAAAAATTGTAGCTTTCATAATAAAATATTTTTCACTCGAATACATTTGGAAGTTTGTGTTATAGAACTGTCTAACACATTCAAGTTTTAAAACCTTCTCTCTAATTAATGTAAATGCTAGTGTCATGGCCTTTTATTGGAGAGTAAAGCTTGGAAACGGTACTCTGAATAAATCATTTTAAAATCTGTTTTTACAGGTGCGTCAGCAATTTCCTGCTCCCCTTGGTTGGTCAGGCACTGAAGCTCCTACACAAGTCACTGTTGAAACTCATCCTGTTCAAGAAACAACCTTTCATGTAGCCCCTCAACAGAATGCATTGCATCATCACCATGGAAACAGTTCCCATCACCATCACCACCACCACCACCACCACCACCACCATGGACAACAAGCCTTGGGTAACCGGACCAGGCCAAGGGTCTACAATTCTCCAACAAATAGCTCCTCTACCCAGGATTCTATGGAGGTTGGCCATAGTCACCACTCCATGACATCCCTGTCTTCCTCAACTACTTCTTCCTCTACATCTTCCTCCTCTACTGGTAATCAAGGCAATCAGGCCTACCAGAATCGCCCAGTGGCTGCTAATACCTTGGACTTTGGACAGAATGGAGCTATGGACGTTAATTTAACCGTCTACTCCAATCCCCGCCAAGAGACTGGCATAGCTGGACACCCAACATACCAATTTTCTGCTAATACAGGTCCTGCACATTACATGACTGAAGGACATCTGACGATGAGGCAGGGGGCTGATAGAGAAGAGTCCCCCATGACAGGAGTTTGTGTGCAACAGAGTCCTGTAGCTAGCTCGTGACTAAATTGAAACTTGAGTTTGTTTCTTGTGTGTTTTTATGGAAGTGGTGTTTTTTTTCCAAAAAACAAAGTGCAAAGCTGCTTGAATCAGAAGGAGATTAACACACTGAACCGCTACAAGAGGGCAAAGCTGACTTTTTTTTTTTTTTTTTAACTTGAAAAGATTGCAAAGGGACAATGAAGTTTTTAAAAGAGCCATGTCCAAACTCATCTTCACGGATAGCTCAGAGGTGTCCTCTTTTTGCCTCCCCCATTTTAACTTGCCACATCCCAGTCATAGTGGGGTTTTGGTCTTTCTATTCCACAAAAGCTGTTGTTCACATGTTGGTCTTGATCATTTGCCAACTAATTTTAAAATAAAAGGCACTGCACATAATTTGCTTAAAGGGCCCCATGAGGGTGTTTTTCCTCCCCATTTTTGTTCTTCCTTTTTCTCCCGGTTTTCTTTTGTTTTCGTTTTGTTTGGGGTGGGGGGTGGGAAATTTGGGTTTTTAAGTCCTCTAAACACACTTGGGCACGGAAATGCAGTGCTGTAAGGAAGAGGGACCTCCAGCTCCCACAAACATCACCTTCAGCTGTATGGAAGGGACGGTTGCATTGGCGTTTGTAAGGCACAGTAAGCATGCTAAGTGGCGGGATCAGAACTCTCCTGTCTGAACCTACTGAGGAGCAAAGCAGCAATTCCCTGGGATCCTGTGGGCCTCCCGTTGTTGAGGCCCCAGTGAGCTAGTAATGGAATGTGACTGGTCTCCTAAGCAAGGTGCACTGAGAAGCAATCAACGGGTCAGTCGCGGCCAGTCCTGGGGAGGTCTGAGTGGTGGTCTTGGGGATAACCTTTGGCCTTATGGATTTGGACTCGCAATTAGAAGAGCCTACCATTTCAGATGCAATCACTTTTGGACATGCTTTTGCAGACAGTCCTTAATGCTGAAAACACAGAGAATGGGTAATTCAAGAGGCCTTTCTTTTAAAATAGACTTTTGTGACCCACTAATTGTAAGGTATTGCAAGGTCACTTTGCGTGTGTCATAAAGTTGACTTCCTTATTGGTTGAAGGTCACAGAAGTAGTGGTTTGCTTTGATGGAAATAGCTACAGCTGTGTCCCTTCCTGCTTTTTACTTTTTCTTTTGCTTTTTCTCGGCACGTGGTATCTCCACCATTTCTTCTGCACAAAGATGTCTTCTGTTCATCCTGAACATTTTTAAAAAATGCAGAATTTTATGTGACTGCTTTTTTGCCTCACAATTATGCTGTGAATTTTACAAAAATTTATTTTCTTTTTTGATAATTTATTGTACCAAAGCTGTTTTTATAGCACATAGATGTCTGTAACCAATAATGTAGCAGTTCTGCACTTTGACACAAGGTGTAACTAGACCATTTTTAAATGTCAGTTGAAAATTATGGCTGTACTATTGCTTAAACAAAACTGGAACTGTTGTTGAATCCATAGCCAATACATTTACAGCAATCTGTGTACTGAACATAATAGATTGACATCTAACTCAAGATTACAACAGCTGTTACATCCTAAATGTGTTCAGGCTTCTGAAGGGAAAGGGACACTGGATCCAGAAGCTATGGAACCAGCAGTTGATTCTTGTATTCCTGATTAACCTACTTGTAAACTTGAAAGCAAGACCTTGATTGCACCAGCAGGTCCAGAAACGAGCACGGGTAAAGCGAAGCTCTCACGCGTGACCTGAAATGCGCAGGCTGGTGTTTAACAGGTGCCTAGTTTTGAGATTATGCTGCCTTAATGTAACACAGTCTGGCAGTTGCTAAATTTGTGTTCCCATTTTAAATTGACCAATTTTACGGTGTTGTACTTTTGAGCGGCTGAATTGGGAGAATGAAGATAAGGGATTTACTTGTCCAGGATCAGAGAAGCCTAGAAAAGAAGCAGTAATCTACCTCTGCCGATAACCCTGTTCACAACAACTCAGCAGAAACACCACATTACTCTTTATTGGTCAATTCCATGTGGCTGACTAGGTCAGTTTTTTCTGAACAAAAGTAAGTTTTTATATGTAAACAGTGACAAAAGGAAAAAGGCTTAAAACTATGTGAATGTGAATGGAAACTTGGGAATATCCGTTTTTATAAACCACAAAAAATTTTTTTGTTATTAATCAGGAAATCCATATTTATTTTGTAATTAAAATGTCAAGCCTGTGGATGATTTTTGAACTTGGTAGTTCATAAAGGTTTACAGTAAATAAAAGGATATCATCTTGAGTCTAGCAATATCAAAAGGAATTCAGTAGTTACTGCTGTTGAGGAGTATAAGGTGAAGACACGTGGGTCAGATCATTTTTTTCTGTGCTGGTTGCCACATCTTAGCAAGCACCAAAAAAAAAAAACAAAAGCAGTTTTTAAACCGCTATTTACATAAAGGAAGTCATCAAACCCAGTGCTTCTGCATACTGTGTTATGTTACAGTCCAGTTTTGTGTGCTTTACTACACGGTTTGGTTACAGGACTTCTGTGCATTGTAAACATAAACAGCATGGAAAAGGTTAAATACCTGTGTGCAGATTGTAAGATCTGGTCCGGACTTGCTGTGTATATTGTAACGTTAAATGAAAAAGAACCCCCCTTTGTATTATAGTCATGCGGTCTTATGTATGATAAACAGTTGAATAATTTGTCCTCAGACTCTTTACTATGCTTTTTTAAAATTAATTTAAGAAAAATGTAAACATAGTAAAAAAAATCTTCCTATGCAAGTAACCTGGTCCAGGTAATAATGGTCTGGTAGGTATACTGACTATAAGTTCAGTCAAATGTGTAGAAAGGAAAAATAGTAGTTACGTCAATGTAGGCTTCAGAAATCTTGGAAGGTAAAAATTGGAGGTTTAACAGACCATTTTGATTTTTAAAAATTGTTTCTTAATATTCCCAGTTTCTCTTTGATTCAAAGTGCTAATAGTTCATAATGCTTAGTATGGATATGAGAGTTGGATGATTTTCTCTAGGCTTTGACCTGCTTAGAAGCAAGAGGAAATTCAAGTACTTTGGTTTTCCTCTTTCCCCACATCCTTGTTGGGGGCCTGTCAGGGACTGTCTAGAATTCCAGCTGCAGCGAAGTAACCCTAACCTAAAGTCTCCTCTTTGTGTAAGTTAGCCCGTGTAAGTATACATGAAGGTGGCTTTCAGAAGGCAGAAAACTTACTGTAAAAGTTAAATGTAATTTTGTAAAGTTCAGATTGGCTTCATAAAGTTGCACTTACCACATGTATGAAAGGGAAAGTTTCTTTAGTGTTTTCTTAGGGTAACAAGCATTTTACTTATGAAAGTGGCACATTTTGTATATCAGACTCCAAACAACCTAGGTTTATTTTTATTTAATGAATATTAGAGCTGTTGATACATGTGTAAAAACATTGAGGCTGCAGTAATTATATAAGGCCCACAAGATGACTCCTGTGTTTGCCACTGTACCCTCTTTTGCAGCTCCTACGTTGTTAAACTTATAAGTCTTATATTAAGGAAATACAGTGATGAGATAGCAAATGCTAAATTTCTTCTAGGTCAGTTCCCCAGTTTCCTTTTGGCCTGGCTTTATTACAAGTAAAGAATACAAGTTCAGTACTCATTTTTATATCCATTTTTATGGTGGTGACCAAAGCTAATAGATCAGACAGTTCATTCCAGATATAGAACTTGGTCTTAGTGCCCTATATGGGGAAAAAAAGAAGCTTGAAATTCTAAGATTAGGGTTGAGAGAAAAACAGATTTTGACCTGGGACTATTCAGATTTCTTAGAATCTTCCTTGCGATGGCTCGACACTGGGCAGCTTTTGGTGTTCGGAAGAGCAGAGTAGAAGGTCTCATCTTCTTAACCATGGGCCTCCTCCCCTAGACTCACATCCTAGGGTAGAAGCATACATCAGGTCGTCTTTAGTACAGAGAACAAGAGCACCCTAAGAGGATCGCTTACTGTATTCCCCATCCCTCGTGATGCGTAGCAGCCCCCTGAGAACCGTCTGTGCGTACCACCTCTCACCCCCTACGAGTCATTTCTACACATCCCCATGTTGAAAGCACTCATTATTTTTTGTGGAAGACTCATTTAGTACGGTAAGTGGTCCGTCAGTTTGTGCGTTTGTCTTTCTCTTTGGCATTATGTACAGCCAAGGTCCCCAGTTTCAGCTGCTCACAGGAAAACATGATAAAAGAGCCAAGGTGTTCTTACATCATAACATCCTGGGATAACATTCACCCTAACACGCAGAGGGCCCGAGGTATTTGTCATCAGTTTTTTCCAATTTCTTACCTGAAATCTTCAAAGACAAAAGTATTTCTCCAGCTAAAACACAATGATGTAAACACGTACCAGGTAACTAGATAGAGCCCCAGATTTCAACATTAACTTCTTGACCTGAAAACACAGGGGCTTGGTTTTGTTTCTTATGTAGTTTCACACCTTGAGGGTGTGACCTTTTATTGAAAAATTAGAGGAGTGGGAATGGCTAAGTTTCAGTGTTGGCATGTCATGAATTCCCTGCCACCTGCAGCAGGACCTGGGGACGCTGCTTCAGAGCACTGAAGAGGGAGCACGAACCTTCAACCCGCTTCCTGTGCTTCAACCTGATGTCATTGTCCAGCCTCGACCGGTTCTGCAGGAGCAGAGTATTGGGGTAGGAATCTCGGCTGTTAAAATGCACTTTAAATGTGGGGCAGGAAAAATAGGTGGCGAAGCTCACAGTGAAGGAGGGGGGAGGGGGGCCATCAGCGCGCGCACCCCCGCTTGTGGTGAAGGTGGCGCCCTTGGGTGATGCTCCCCGGGCGTGGTCAGCCACGCGCTCTCAGTTCTAGAAAGGTACGTGAGGACTTCTCAGGTTGCAATATGTAGAAAGGCCATGTAGGAATTACATACGTTTTGTCTGTTTTAAAGACCATAGTTTATTTGATCATCTTTTACAATTGAGTTTTTAAAATTGCTATCTTTGCGGGGTTTTTTTTAGTTTCTGTTCTGGTAAATGGTGCTCCTAATATTTGCTCAAAAACTATGATTGCCTCAGTTCTTTAGCTGAAGCTGCAGTCAAAGGGAAGGATTCGGAGCCAAAGGAAAACTAGAGGGGCAGGCCCTGGGTGTGTAGCAGTTCTTCCCCAGGCAGGGTCAGTGAGGCCAGCCAAGCGGCTGGGGCCCTTCTGCCCAGGCAAGGGGTGAGAGGGCTGAGCCCCAGGGAGGTCTCCCAGGAAAGACCAGCCTTGCCATGAGACTGTTGAATTGGTTGAAGTAGAGCCGGGGTGATGAGTTGGTGAGTCACCCTTGACTCTGTTGCATAGAAATGCAGTAGTGGGCTGGGCTTGTCAACTCCCTGGACACTAAGATGACTTTTGATTGGTGTCAAAGGGTTATTTATGTTTTTAAAGATCTAAAGCATAATATAGTGAAACAGTGAAAGTCTTTCTATGTACATGGCAGGCAAGCTCCAGTCTGTTGAAGAGGTGACATGACACAGGGGATCCTGAGCTGGGTGAATGATTAATTGCCCAGCAAATCCATAAGCAAGATCTAGGGGAAAAACCAGTGGTTTTGGTGAACACTAGGTGATCTTCTCAAACTGCTGAATCAGGGCTCATCAATTTAAAACAGGAGTTTTCTGTGCATCTGACTCACCTGTAGAACTTCATAAAGTCACAGATGTGCTGATCACACTCCAGAATTTTTGATCCAGAGAGTTGGAAGTGGGGCCTGGGTCTCTGTTTTTCACGTGGCTTTACAGGTGGCTGTTGCCCCTGCAGCAGGATGACACGGAGGGCCCGGAGACCTGTGTCACTAACCAGACAGGAGTCTGAACTGAAAACCTTTTAAAATAGCGTCATTGGACTTCCCTGGTGGCACAGTGGTTAAGAATCCACCTGCCAATGCAGGGGACACGGGTTTGAGCCCTGCTCTGGGAAGATTCCACATGCCACAGAGCAACTAAGCCCATGCGCCGCAACTATTGAGTCTGTGCTCTAGAGCCCATGAGCCACAACTGTTGAGCCCATGTGCCACAACTATTGAAGCCCACGCTCCTAGAGCCCGTATTCCGCAAGAGAAGCCACTACATTGAGGAGCCCACACACCACAACGAAGAGTAGCCCCCACTCGCAGCAACTAGAGAAAGCCCGTGCGCAGCAATGAAGACCCGACACAGCCAATAAATAAATAAATAAATTTATAAAAATAAAATAGGATCATTATTGAAGTTATATAATTAACAAAATATACATCAAGTGTAATTAAAATTCACAACTTAGTCTGCCTTATAAAATATTATAAACCTCTAAGAAAGGCAGAAAATAGCAGGTGTTTAAGTATATAAACCTTTTCACAGTTTGTTTCTTATCCTCCCTTTTGGAAGGGAGTGGGTATGACATCCTATCAGTAGCTCTCAGGTGTCCCATGAGAATGGCACGTGTTAAATTTATTTCCCAGAATTGGGGCTGGGCCGTGCTGCTTCACACCTTATTCTCGCGTGGGCTTTGTTGGACCAGTGGTAGGTTCTCCAGGGCACCAGCTACCTGGTCTGAGCGTGCAGGCATTCGGAAGCGCTCCACAGTGCAGTAGTGATGGTTTTCAACTCTAGAATCAGGTTCGAATCCTTGCTCTTATCCTGGGCAAGTTGCTTTACTTCTCTAAGCCTCACTTTCCTTTTTTTTTCTTAAAATGGAAATAACTGTAGTATCGACCCTAGGATTTTAACCAGTCTTCACTGAGATAATGTACGTAAGAATCTTAGCACAACATAGGGAGAGCTTAATAAATATAATTTGTAACTAGACAGCTTGAGTCCACAGCATGGATGAATCTGCTTCTATGTGAATTTAACAAGCGCCCTGTGGGAAACTAGGTGAGTAGCATTCTCTATGAATGGTTAAAGAGGATTATTTTCCAGTTTACTTTTATTTCTGGAGTCTGTAACTGGATGTGAACATCCTTTCCTACTTGATTTTGCTACTGTACAGTGCCTACATCTATTTTAGAATTTTGAGGTTGTGTGTTTTGTAGTTTGCTTTGATATAATGTATGATATTTAAATGTTTTATAAAAGATTTTTCTCTATAACAAAGGAAGCTGTTTAGAGGCCCAGCTCTGGAGAGGGCCCATTTTTTAACAAGCACTGTCATTCGAACTGGCCATCATGTGTCCGGTGGCCGCTCCTTGCATCCCTTCTCCCACTTGAAGGAATATCTTACATGTTTAGCCTTCAGAGATTTGACTTAGATCAGGGAGAAAAGAGGATAAGTGAAAAACTAGTTCCCAAGTTCATAAACAGCGAAATAGTTGGGGAAGTTTCAGAACTTAAGTTCTAACCCACATTTTAAAAGCTTTAAGGGGCTAGCTGCTGCTTGTTTTTGTTTGTTTGTTTGTTTGTTTGTTTTTATTCTTTATTTTGTTCATATGTTAGAGGACTCTGTATCTCCACCAGCATGGGGGCCGTAACTTGACCCCCTTTTCTTTTTATTCCTAAAGCATCCTTTCTTCAGAACAAGCGTAAGGTCAGAAATATCTTAGGACAGAAAGTCTATTCCTTTGAGTTAAGAACATATGTATGTGGCTGACGTTACCTCACAGGAGCACGTGTGTAACACGGCCTGTGGCTGCAGCTGGATGGAGCTCACGATGGATCTAATAACGGATTTCAGTGTTCCCCAGAGGTAGATACAATGCTTTGGGGAGACAGAACTCCCCGTGATCCTAAATTTCAAATACAATAGACAGCCTTCTCGTGGTCAAAGTTGGGCTGCTTTGGTGCCTCGTAATAGCTCTCGGTCTTTCCCTGACCTGCTGGCACGTGTGTGCCCTCCAGACCTGCCTCTGGCGTGAAGGCCTGGCCCGCAGGAGCCCCAGCGCTGACTGCACACCGCGGGTCAGAGTAAGATGGGGTGAACTGAACACCACTGTTAGACCTGAGAGATGCTCTGCCCTTTTCTAGGGGCCACACGGCCTCCATCAACACCAGTCTGACTCCATACGGCTTTCACCCAGGTCCTGCCCCCGGTGCAGCGATGGGGGCGCTGGTGAAACCATGGACACTTTTCTGAAGGTACCTCCTGCCCAGGTATAAAGGCAATGACATCACATTCTTAGTGGCCCAGGAGGCGTCAACTTAGGACTTGTCCCAGCTCAGCTTGCACTGTGGGTGGGGGCCCTGTCTCGTCTTCACTAGGAGTGGGTGCTAGCAGTGACTCCCCTTCCTGGTCGGATTAAAACTGAGTGAACTTGAAATCTCTCCCCTGCTTCCTGAAGAAGACACTCCAAATCAAAGAAAGGAATCGGTACTAACCCTGGAAGTAGAATTTATAGATGAAAAGTCCTACTCTCAAGTTAAATGTCTTATTAGCTGGAGGGCAGGGGTATGTCTTGAGGCAGGTGGCATGGGGACTACATGAGAGAAATCACGACTACCGGTCATGTGCAAGGCACTTGGCTATGTCCTAGGGGTAACACCAAGTCCATCACCACCCCTGGGGCGGGGCCAGACAGCGAATAACTCCAGTTGAGCCAAGTGTTATCAGTTCGGGGTGTGAACAGGGACCCTCTTCTGGTCCAGGGACTGGAGGGGGTTTCCCTGAGGAACTGAGGTTTAGGCTGATATCTAATGGGTGAGTGGGAGTTAGCCAAGTGGTGGTGGGAAAATTCTAGAATCTCAGAGAAGGAAAGCGCATATTCAGAGCCTGATGTGATAAGGAAGTGAGGGGCCTTGCAGGTATCTGATTATGCGCGGATGGAGTCCAGAGCTGCTTAGGAAGGAGAGCTGACAGGCCTGGGGAGTGGATCCGACAGGGTGAGGGGCGGTGTCGGGTGGAGGAGGGGAGGGCGTCGGACTGAGCAGCTCGGCAGGGGCCCTGCTGTTACTGGTGTTGGGAGCGTTTGAGGTAGAGCAGGCCCCCACAGCATCATCCTTCAGGACATTTCAGTGGCGATGTCAAGTAGACAATCCGATATAAAAGAGCAGACTGAAAGGGAGAACGTCAGGCACAGGGTGGTAGATTTTGGTCCTTCTCCTGTAAGCAGGTGATGGTGACAGAGATGTAAAGGGACGTGGGAGGAGAGCCTGGGCACTCATCAGAGAAACCTGTGTACTCTGAAAAAGCCTCACGCCTGCCTTGAGCCTTCGGATGTTTTAGGACTACCGAAGGGATGGGCGCATCTAGGCCCTTGGCACCTGGCATAGTCTGGGGACCGCAGCATCAGTGTCACCCATTCTGCCTGTTAGAAACGCAGAACGCAGGCCCAGCCCAGCCCAGCTCAGAACGCATATTAACAAGGCCCGCAGATAATTCATACGCACGTGCAAGTGTGAGAATCCCTGGCTGGCACCTCACTTTACGCTGGAGAAAACCTAAGAGTCGAGGCTGCTTGTTCAAGATGCCGCGCCTGACCAGCAACAGCCTCCAGCTTCCAGGCTGACCTTGACATTCGGGATCACGTACCATAGCCTGCAGCTGGACGATCCCTCCAGCTGCTGTGACTACCCGAAGTGGAGTTACTGGTGAGACTCATGTAATATCAATTACGGTGACTCTTGGCTTATGGGCTGAGTAAGCTTAGTTATCCAGGAAGTGCTGTATTGTTCTCATGAACCACAATGGACACGGCTTTCCTGAATCTGGACATGTTGAAGAAGTATATCTCTGAATTTCTTTTCATTTAACTATGTAACTAAAATAGCTCCCGGGAGGCTCTGAAGAATGAAGACCGAGATTCCGCTGCTTCCTCTTGCTCCTTCTCTAGATCCTGCTCCTGGTCCCCGCTCCTCTCTCCTGGGGCCATTTTTGTCCCTTCTGGTTTCCAGGGTCCATAATTCTTATGCCGGCTTCATCTCTTCCCCAGCGGTGTTTCAGGCTGGTGTCTGGGGTGTCGTGTCACAAAGTTGGGTAGACCTTCACGGGTCCTGTCCCACGTGGCAGCCACAGGCCCCTCTCGTCTTTCCCATCTGTCCCCCAAGCCCAGACAAATTGTGCAAATCCAGATTGTAATTTAGGCCCTCGGCCCGTGCCTCTGGGTTAAGGGAGGCTCTTGAGGACTCTCTGAACAAAGGTAAAAATAGAGTTGTAAATGGAAGAAATAATAAGGAGATTCATTCTATTCTAGTGATTATCAAGGAAGCTTTCCCTTTTGTCTTTCCGCTGACACATTTCAGCCTGTTTTCTGCTTGTCCCTGTTACAGTTGCCCATGTGTGGCTGGCAGCAAGCTCTCGGCACATCCTTCCAGGGCAGTGGCCCTTCAGGACAGGAGACTCTGGAAAAGCAGGGATGACTTTGACCTCTGCTTCCTGTCCATCATCAAAGATTAGGTGTTGGCAAATTACAGCCACCCTCCTTCTTTGGTATGGCCCACCCAGCTGAGAATGGTTTTTATATTTTAAATGGTTGAAAAACATCAAATGAGTAACATTTCATGATGTGAAAATTACATGAGATTTAAATCTCAGTACGCATAAATGAAGTCTGCTTGGAACACCTCCACATTTTAGAATTTGCATGTTGCCTGTGGTTGCTTTATGCTGCACTGGCAGCACTGAGGCGCTTCCACCGGGAGCATGCATGGGGCACTCATTTTTGCCCTGCTGCTCGGTGCCCTACACGTGGCAGTGACAGTTATAAATCAACAGCATTTTTAGTGCTGCATGTTTTACCACACCCACATTTAGTTTTTACTGTCAGTGTGGCCATCATGTCAAAACAAGAGAAGAGGAAAGTGGATTATGAATATCACCGCTTTTTATAAATTTTATTATTTATTTATTTATTTTGGGGGTCTTCATTGCTGCGCGAGGGCTTTCTTTAGTTGAAGAGGGCAGGGGCTACTCTTTGTTGTGGTGTGTGGGCTTCTCAGTGCAGTGGCTTCTCTTGTTGTGAAGCATGGGCTCTAGGCATATGGGCTTCAGTAGCTGTGGCACATGGGCTAAGTAGTTGTGGCTCCCAGGCTCTAAAACACAGACTAAGTAGTTGTGGTGCACAGACTTAGTTGCTCCACGGCCTGTGGGATCTTCCCAGCCCAGGGATCAAATCCATGTCCCCTGCATTGGCAGGTGGGTTCTTAACCACTGTGCCACCAGAGAAGCCCCAAACATCACTGCTTTTAAGATATGGTGGAGTATGGGTTAGTTTGTTCCTGAGTTAGGCGGCAACATGCAATGATGTGGTAGCTGTCACATTACAAAGAATGCAACATATGTTGGCAGTACCAGTCTAAACGTCCATCTTAGCCAAGCAAGGAAAGCCACTTACCTGTGGTGGGTTAATTCAATCATGTTTGATGCAGCAGCTGAAGAAACACCACCAGAAAAAGTAAGCTTGTTTGGAACTAACAGCCTTTTGATGACAACAGTTGCTCTAAGATGTTGCAGACATCAAGATAACATCAACAGTGGATTATAAAACAAAGCAAACGGTTTTGAGTGTTTTTCTGTGACTCGTTATAAGAGTTGATGTATGTTAGTTTGTTTGAGGAGCCTGTGCCAAGTTGGAAATTAGCCTTTGTCAGTAGCCTGTGTGTATCAACTACAGGCAAAACTATTCTCAAAGTTGAGGAAACTATTGAGTACAACCGAAGTGCAATCTGCTAAGATATGATACAACTGATGGTGGAAAAAATGTGTGTAGAGTAGAAAAAGGCTTAATAGGACAAACTTACAAAGCTCATGATAATATACAGTGTTAAAGTGTAGGGCTATTCACTGTATTATTTAAATCAATGGGTATTTTGTGGAAAATATTTGAATCATGTTTTATTGAACCAATATTGTCAACAGTGAACTTCAGTTGCTGTTGTGGACTTAGCTGTCAACAGTTCCACGAATTTTTGTCAGAAATAGTAGCTAAGAGTCCTGACCTGGTCTATAACACAACAGTTCAATGGTTTAATGGTTGTAAAGTTTATTTCAATTTCTGAGCTCAGGACAAAGACTGAAACTTTTCTGAATGAGAAGAACTGCCATCAACCACTACTGGCAAACACTGAACAGCTTTGGAAATTAGCTTTTGCTGCAGACTTGATAATGTTTCTTAATGAGTTCTATCTAAAATCACAAGGGAAAACTGTTTATATGTGGAATTCGCACTATGGTAAAGTCATTTCAACAAGAACTAACTATTGGGATCACAACTAATGTTAACATGTTGTCAAAAGTTGAAACAAGAAGCAAGAGTTCCATTCCCACACACATTTGCAGCAGGTGTATTATCTGAGCTCAAACTACCGTTCCAGGAGCCGTGTTTAGACCTCATTGTAAACCCAAAAGAAATGTCATTTCAAAATCCATTTAACTGCAACTGAGGAGCTTCCACATAACCTTCAATTGAAATGATTAATCTGCTAAAAAGCAAACATCAAGAGAAAAATCTAATAGGATTCTGTAAGTGTGGGGATTTGTTTGTTTGTTTGTTTTGCCACTCTGCGAGGCACGCAGGATCTTAGTTCCCCAACCAGGGATCGAACCCACCCCCCCTGCTGTGAAAGTGTGGAGTCCTAACCACTGGACCGCCAGGGAATTCCCTATAAATGTCTTTCAAGTGATAAATATGTGCAGTTAAAAATCCTATGCTCACCGACTGATATCGGTATTGGGAAGTACCTATCCGTGGGAAGAAACTTTCAAACATGAAATATGTAAAATCTCATTACAAATCAGCATTAACAGATAAACATGTGCAACTAATTTTAATAATGATCACTAGCTTTGAACTTCAGTTAAGTGAAATGTCATCCCCACCAAAGAATTCAAATTATTCTCTTTACTAGAGCTGTATTACACAAAAATTATTATTATATTTGGATTTTACCAATTAAATTCTATTTTGTTTATTATATAAATCCCTATACAATATCCTAGATTTTTGCCTCTTGGCCCAGAAACCTTAAGACATTTACTATCTGGCCACTTAAAAAGTCTACCTTCCCCTACAATAGATGGAACAAAGAAGGAGTAAGTGGGTTCAGTCTCCCAGATCGGTACCCCAAAAGGCAAGCTGGGGACAGGGGTCCAGGATCCTGTGGCCCCCCCTCCCAGAAACAATTTCTTCTCCCCGAAGGATCTTTGGGCCGTTGTCTGTTGGTACAGGAGCAGGCCATGATGCAGAGAACCCCCAATGGGACAGCTGCTAGGAGTGATAGACCAGTTTGTGGCTCAAAACTTGTCTGCTGACAATGTCTGCCCTCAGATGCCTGACCTCCTGTCATCAGTTTGCCTGTGCAAAGGTGTTGAAAGGTTTACATTTTCCTCCTGATGCCAACCAATTCTCTGGTTCTCTGCAGACTTCAACCGGGTGTACGACAACTGAATTAAATTCTGACACTATCTACCTGGAGTTAGCATCAGATCTGCAGGTTAAATGGTTCAGGCCCACAAGACTGCCCCACTTCAGATGCCAACCGCAAGTTCTCAGCCTCCTGTGTTTCTGATCGACCAGGATACTCAACTTCTCTGGGTCTCTGTTTCTACATCTGTAGAATGGGGATGAGACTATTATCCACCCTGTGGGTTATTGTGGGATTAAATAAGTTAATATACTTATTATAAATAATCTTAGAACAGTGTCTGGCACATGGCAGACCTCAGTAACTGTCAGTTCTTATCAGTTGTTTTAGCTGCCTGGAAGATAAGGACTGTTACCTGTGGCTCGGTAACTGGCCTAAAGTCACAGAGCTATTAATTTTGGAGTCAGTTTTCAAGCCTAGGTTTGCAGACTGAGCGAGTTCACTCACCATTACACCAAACTGCCTCCCAGCCAAGTCTCCATCCCCACCCTAGCTCTGTCTCTCGCCTCTTATGGCCCCGGTCCATCACATACCTGATAGCATCCTCACAGACAAACATTGCCCTCTTCCATTTAAAATCCTACCCCGTCACTGCCAGGATGTAATGTAAGGTTCTGGAAATTTCATTCAAGGGCTAACATCCACCTGCCCTGCTGATGCACAGCCTCCTGTGTTCTGGCTTCAACAGCCTCTCAGATGTGCCTGCATCTGCCTTGGCTCCCGCCTGACCTTCTGTGATGCTCTCCTGGTCCTCGCCAGCACCCATGACCTCTGGTCCTGTCTGAGTTCCACGGCACCTGTGTGTACCCCCAGTCATCGACCTGGTACCTGTGTCAAAGTTAACAATGTCTGTCTGACCAGCACCTGGAGGGTAGGGGCTGCTTCTCCTTCCTCCTCTCTCTCCAATGCTTAGTGTAAAGTCAGTACAGGATGCGGGATACACGTGGAGTAAAAGAATGAATAGGAGGGCTTCTCTGGTGACCCAGTGGTTAAGAATCCACCTGCCAATGCAGGAGACACGGGTTCGCTCCCTGGTCCAGGAAGATCCCGCACGCCGCGGAGCAACTAAGCCTGTACACCACGACTACTGAGACTGTGCTCCAGAGCCCTCAAGCCACAACTGATGAGCCCACGCTCTGCAGCTACTGAAGCCTGTGCGCCTAGAGCCCGTGCTCCACAACAAGAGAAGCCACTGCAATGAGAAGCCCGTGCACCACAACAAAGAGTAGCCTCTGCTCGCCACAACTAGAGAAAGCCCGTGCACAGCAATGAAGACCCAATGCAGCCAATAAAATAAAAACAAGCAAATAAACAAAACAAAACAAACAAACAAAAACACTACTGCTAGTCACAAGGAATAAGTATCTCAGTTCATGATTTTAGTGCATTTCTATGTAGGGGAAGATGCAAGAATCTGGTTCATTAAAATTCTTCCTGAGATACACATCCAACTAAAGGGCATGTTTTTCCAAAGCACAGGGTGCCTCTTCCTGTTTTCTGTCCTGAATTCCTTTCAGGGTGCACTGTAGATCCCGACAACAGTGGCTAAGGACCTAATCCTTGTAGAACTGGATGGTGGGTAACATTCTTTGTTTTACGATGGACACCACCCTGGGGCAAATTCTTTTTGTTTTGTTTGCGCAGAGCGAACGCTTGGGGTTGGGGGCCTTCGCACATGGGTCTGTGTGCCTCCAGCATCCTTGGCTGGGCAGGGCTGGGCAGGGCTGGAGTGAGGGTGACATGCCAGCTATCAAGGGGCCAGGGTGGGGGTGCCGCTGGCTTGAAGGCTGGGGCAGGCATTTCATCACAGCTGAAGACCAGGAAAGGGGAGAAGGAAAACTAAAACGATAGGTAAGAATTGCACCAAGGGAATTTTGTGTTTTGAACCTGACGTCAATCTTTTAAAATGGCCAAGTTTGTTTGGGTCTCTGAGTATTTAACAGATGGTTATATGTTTTATAAGCCTGAACGGCCAAAAAGCTGCAGTGAGGAAGAGTCTGGGCTTGAGAAGTTTGTCCATCGGGGTCCCAGGTGATGCTCTTCCGCTGAGCAGACATGGGACAGAAGCCCAATGTCACCACGTAGACCAGTGTCCCAAGAGCAGCATCAGGGTTTTAATAACACGAAGATAAACCCTATTCAAGATTAAATACATAAACCTCAGGTTGGGAGGCGACAGCACGTGTCAAAGGAAACTTCTTGGAGCTTGAAACTACCTCCGGGACGTTGACGGCTCAGTCTTTCTAGAAAGGCCCACGGCTACAGGGGACCAGGTGGTCATTTGTGAGGCTTCTGGTCAAGCTGAGTGGTGACCTTTGCGCTGGCAAAGGTGAGTCTGCGTCTTCTCTCCTTTCTTGGACTAACTCTCAACCCTGAGAAAGGGTTTGTTCTGGTGTGACCAAGTTCTCCCAAGCCAGAGCAGCCTTGGGATGAAAGAAGACTGTGGTGACACAACAAAAGCTCCCTGCTCCCGCCCCCACCCCGCCCTTACCTGTCCATGACCAGCACCCAGCCTCCCCAAGCCCCACGCAGCGCGATGTGATGGGCACAGTCCTGCCACTGGAATGGCCTGTCTCCGGGCATCCTGGGCTGCTCTCCAGCAGGACCTGAAAGCACTTTCTGCCCATCGCGTCCCTGGCGGCCCAGCCTCACGTCTGCGGAGCTGAGATCGTGGAGCAGCCCTTTCACCCCGGTGCTCATTTTCCCAGGGCTGCCCTGAACCCCCAGGGCTGGGGGGCTGGGAAAGCTCTGGGCATGCCCCACTGCTGGACCCCTTCCGGACAATTCCACTGGTTTGCTGTCCTCAGGTCTGGCTTCCGGGCCTTGCTGTCCTTGGGAAGAATCATTTCCTCTTTCCCTTTTGCAAACCCCCCTGGCAGCTGCCCTGGCTGGCCTTCAGGGCAGCAGCAGTCCTTAGGCACTAAGCCGCATCAGGCACACCTCATGTGCATGTCTACTGGTTAGAGTTTGATTTGGGTGCCATTTGGGGCATTTTCTAGAATGATATTTTTTATGATGAAATTCAAACTTCAAACTGTAATTTAGTTTCTGTGACAAGGAGAAAAAGGCAATGAGCTTCCCAAACCAGAAGCATTCAGAGACTTTTTGAATTCCTTCAATTTATGTTTTTCTTTCTTTCTTTTTTTTTTTTGCTGGAAACATATTTCACCCCAAATTACTTCAGAAATTTTCATCTCTAAAAAAAACAACAATTTCTTGCTTAACCAAATAAAATGAACAGTAATTCCCTACTGTTATCCAATACCAGGTCCATAGTCAAATTTTGCCATTGTCCCCCAGATATATTTCACTGCTGATTTGTTCAAGCTAGGATTCAATCAAGGTCCAGATATTGCATTTAGTTGTTCTGTTTCTTAAGTCTCCTTAGATCCAGAATGGTTTTTTCTCCGTACTTTGGGTATTAAAAAAGTTATCCCCACTCTGTTTAATAGTTTCATTTTTTACGTTTAAATCTTTGATCCATTTAGAATTTATTCTACTGTATCTTGTGAGGCAAGAATTCGATTTTGTATTTCCCCAAATGGCTGAGTGTTTCAACACTTTGTATTAAAAAGTCCATCTTTCCCCCATTAATTAAAGATTTCACATGTATCCTTTGTCATATGGTAACTGTCATAATTACTTGGGTCTTTTGCACCTTCTAGTGTGTTGCATTAGTTTGCAAGCCTATCCATATGCCACAAGCACCCTGTTTTCATTACAGAGGTTCTGCGGCACCTATCAGTATCTGGCAGGCCAGGAGCCCCAACTTATCACTCTTTCCCTCACAGTTTTCCCAGTTATTCTTGCTGGTTTATTTTTTTCCATATGACTTTTAAAATAAATATATCTAATTTCAGAAGAAAATTCTGTGAATGATGAATTGACTTGGGGAGAATTGATTTCCTTTGATGTTGAGTCATCTTATCCAAGAACATGGTATGTCTTTTCATTGGTTAAATCCACTTTTGTGTCTTTCAGGAGTGTTTTAAAAATTTTCTCATGAAAGTTTTACTCAATTCTTTTAAATTATGTTAAGGTATTTTTCCTTTTTGTTTGTACTGTAAGTGAGATTTTCTCTTCTATTATATATTCTAATTGGTAATTATAAGAATATATGAAGTCTATTTGTTTTATCATATTTTAATGTTAATTTTATATCCTTAATAAATTTTCTCATTCTCTCATTGTTTTTAGTAGTTTGTCCATGGAATCTTTTATAGTTTTCTAGTATGCAATAAAAACATCTGCAAACAGGGATGTTTTATATTTTCCTTCCAGTGATTATCTTTTTGTTGTTCTCTCATCTGATGATACTGGCTAATAATTCCAGTGCAGTTATTGGAGTGGTAGAAACATAGTGAACCTCCTTATTTTACTCGTGACTTCAGTGAGAATGCCTCCAGTGTTGCCTCATTAGGTAAAGGTTCTTTCTTTTATCTGGTATCTATTTTTGCCTTAAACTTGACTTTCTTCATAACTAGTGCAGTTGTACCAGTAATCTTTGGATTAGTGTTTGATGATACATCTTTTACTCTCCTTTTAATTTCAGCCTTTCTGTATCTTTTTTTTTGTTGTATCTCTTTTGTCAACAGCATATAGTCAGACTGGATATATTTTCATCTAGTCTGAAAGTCTTTTTGTTTTTAAGTGGACTTTCAATCCACTTAGATTTAATATAAGTGCTGATCTATTTGGAATTATGTATTATTTGGAATTGCATTACATTACCTCTTCTTTTTTCTCCAGTGATTTCTATTTGTATGTCATTTTCTTCTTCTTTTGGATTGATTGTATATTTTCCCATTATTGTTCTATTTTCCCCATTAATCTTGAAGTTATACAATATTCCACTTGTCTTTTAGTGGTTACCATACAGATTAAAAAGTGTGACACTTTTAAAGCTACTTTTAAAGGCTACTGTTACTAAAGCACTTCACCCTCTTCCTAGACAATACAAGGATCTTAGAATATTTTTAACTGTACACACTTCTCAATTTACATGATGTTATTATCATATCTGACCTTTGTCTATTTTTAGCTTACAGTAGATTTTATTGCTTTCTATGAAGTCAGCAGTTGGTAGGATTTACCCACAGTAAGATTAACCCTTTTTCATATTCTTCCTTCCTTCCTGCATCCCTGAGCCTCCAACTAGGATCATTTTCATTCTGCTTTTGAAGGACACCTTTTTTTTTTTTTTTCTAAATTGCAGTCTATTGGTAGTGAATTACTTCAGTTTTTGATATTTGAAACTATTCCTTATCTTCATTCTTAGGGATATTATATTTAACTTTTAATTTTTAAATAATTTCAGGATTATTAAAGTTACAAACATAGTGCAGAGGGTTCTTGAATACCCTTCACCCAGTTTCCTCTAAAGTAAGCATGTTCTGTAGCCATAGTACAATTATGAAAGTAGGGAGATTAACACTGATACCATACTATCCACTAATCGACAGCCCTTATTCAGATTTTATCAGTTGACCCACTAATGTTGTTCTTCTGGGCCAGGATCATGCATTGCATTTAGTTCTCCTGTCTCTTTCCTCTCCTATACTCTGGGACAATTCCCCAGTCTTTGTCTTTCAAGACCTTCACACTTTTGAAGAGTTCTGCCCAGTTATTTTATAGAATTCCCCTTGGATTTGTTTTTTCTGACTTTTTTGTGGTTAAATTCAGGTTCTACATTTTTGGTAAGAACACCAAGACGTGGTGTGCTGCCATTCTCAGCACATCACACCAGGAGGCACAGGCTTTCGTTTTATCTTATTACTGGTGATGTTAACTTTGATCCATTGGTTAAAGTGGCATTTTTCAGTTTTCTTCACTGTAAAGTTATTAGCTTTCCCTTTGTTTGTCATTAGCATTTGGTGGGAGATACTTTGAGACTGTATTCATCATGTGATGCCATATAACAAATTACCCCCAAAGTTAGTGGCTTTAAAATAATACCCATTTGTTATCTCACAGTCTCCTTGGATGAGGAATTTAGGAGCAGCTCAGTGGAATAGTTTGGCTTGAGGTCACTAGAACTGAGGTTGTAGTCAAGATGTCCATCAGGGACTTCCCTGGTGGTGCAGTGGTTAAGAATCTGCCTGCCAATGCAGGAGACATGGGTTTGATCCCTGATCTGGAAAGATCCCACATGCCATGGAGCAACTAAGCCCAAGAGCCACTACTGGGCCTGTGAGCCACAACTACTGAGCCCACATACCTAGAACTTATGCTTTGCAACAAGAGAAGCCATTTCACTGAGAAGCCCATGCACCACAATGAAGAGTAGCCCCTGCTTGCCACAACTAGAGAAAGCCCGTGCACAGCAACGAAGACCCAATGTAGCCAAAAAAAAAAAAAAAAAAGATGTCCATCAGGGCTATGGTCATCTGAAGGAGTTTGACTGGGCCTGGAGGGTCTCCTGCCAAGATATCTTGTTTCCAGACTGTCGGTAAGAGACTTCAGGTATTCACTGAATTCAGGCAGGAGCCTCATTTCCTCACAATGGGGATCTCCATGTGGCTCCTAGAGCATCCTTGTGACAGCACCCAGCTTCCACCAAGTCAAGTAGGCCAAGAGCTTTAGGTGGAAACGACAAAGTCTCTATGACTTATCTCCTGACTCTGTCATTTCCTCAGTATCTTACTGCTCATCCCTAAACGGGGAGGGGTCTACACAGCAGCGTGAGTATCGGGACTCGGGCATCATTGTTGGCCATCTCCATGGCCTTTGGTTCCTCTGGACTTTTGATCCCATCTCCTCAGTTATCTTTCCTTTTCCACGAAAGGTAGCAGATGTTTGCTGCAGAACTGTTTACTTAGCCTGTGTGTCAGTCAGGGTCCATCCAGAAGGCAGAAACCACACAGAAATTTGTACAGGGAAAGCTTAGCATGAAGAAAGGTGAACAGGAGTACTGGGGAACTGGCTAATAAGAGGACACTAAAGAATACAGGCACGCGGACTGCCCTGGTGGTCCAGTGGTTAAGAGTCTGCCCACCCAATGCAGGGGCATGGGTTTGATCCCTGGTTGGGGAACTAAGATCCAGCATGCTGCAGAGTGTGGCCAAAGATTAAAGAAAAAAAGTGTGCAGGTTGATTAGTTTCAATGTGTGTATACATGTGTGTAACCACCACCACTGTCGGATAACAATTCCATCTCCTCCAAAACCCCTGTTCGCATTTGTGATCCATCCTTCCTTCTGCGTCGACCGCTGATCTGCCCAGAGTGTTTAATTGGTTAAAACAACCTTAAAATGTCTATAGGAGAATTAGTTCCTGAGAGGATAGACAAGACAGGCATGATGAGGAAGAGTGATAAGGGATGGAGAGACTGGCTTGACCAGATGTAGAAAGTTCTGTAAAGCCACTGCAGCCAAATCAGTATGGTGCTTGTGTAGGAGCAGACTACGAGATCCAAGGAAGAACAGACAAGCCTGAAATACAGCCCATTATCTATGGATGGAATTTAAGACATGACAAAGGCAATTGTATTCAGTGGAAAAGGTTTCCCGACTTGTGTGTGTTCTCAGTCTCAGGGGCTGACATATGTTGTTATTTTAAAACAACATGGGCACGGTTCAAGGATTTACAGGATTAGAAGAGGAACAGAGTGGGTAACAGAGGATATAACACTTATGAAGGCTTTCGAGGGACTTCCGTGGTGGCACAGTGGTTAAGAATCCACCTGCCAATGCACAGGACACGGGTTCAGTCCCTGGTCCAAGAAGATGGCATGTGCCGTCGAGCAACTAAGCCTGTGAGCCGCAACTGCTGAACCTGTGCTCTAGAGCCCACAAGCTACAACTACTGAGCCTGCGTGCTGCAACTACTGAAGCCTGCACGCCTGGAGCCCGTGCTCTGCAATAAGAAAAGTCACCGCAATGAGAAGCCCACGCACTGCAAGGAAGAGTAAGCCCTTCTCGCTACAACTAGAGAAAAACCTGCTCACAGCAAAGAAGAACCAATGCAGCCAGAAGTAAATTTAAAAAATCAACAGATAAATAAAATTTTTTTTTAAAAGAGAAGGATTTTGAATGATAAGTGGATTTGTTCGGGGGACACAGAAGTCTCATTTTGGACTTCGGACCTCCAGAAGCTCCAGAATGAAGTTGTGGTCATTTGTTACAGTGGCCACAGGAACCCATGCAAGCACCAAGTAGATCAGGCTGGTGGTACATCAAGTCTGAGCAGAAAGTGGAGGGGGGGGGGGGCAGAGTGGGGGTTGGGGCAAGACCAAGGGTTTTCACATTACAGGGTGGCAGTGGCTCCTGTTTTAGGACCATCGTGTTGGCAGATGGGTGTGGAGACAGGGAGTGAGGGGCTCACTCTTTCTTCTACACAGATGCTGTTTTCATCTTGGTGACGTCACTCTTGAGAACAACCTCTCAGGGGACGTGTTAGTGGGTATCACTGTCACGGTACGTGAAGGGTCCCATGTTCTTTCTGTTTCAGGATTTCTGCCAAGTTTCTCTTGACCTCCTCCGTGACAGTTTGGCTTGATTCAGGTGTCATGAGGCAAGACGGAGCTCCAGGTGAGTCAGGGCTGCCAGGAGGAGAGGAGGATTCAGGTGGAGGGCGACACGGGAGCAGCAGAGCCACGCAAGGAGGGACTGAGGGGCCCATTGACACATCACCTCTGACACTTGCTGCCCATCCTGGTCCAGAGTCAAGGTCGGAAGGCCATGCCCGGCTCCCCTGGGACCTCTTCCAGGGCCCTCACCTCTTCTGTTGTGCAGGGTTTCTGTGCGTGGAAACCCCTTTAATGAGGTAGCCCAGGGGGTCTCATGACCGAAAGAGCTGAAAACATTCTGCTTATCGTTAATTATTATTATTATAATAATCATTATACATAAGTCTCTCATCTAAAGTTCACCTGACCTAGTTTAATTAATTCCAGGACTCAGGTTAACCCACAGTTATTTTTGTGTTTGGTCAAAAGGGTGTTTGTTGCAGACAGTGAGCAACATGGATATTTGCTATTTGGTGACAAATGAAGCTCAGTTAAAAGCCCTGTCACTTCCAGGAGTTGCTGTTTTGCAAAAGGGTCATTCTCCCAGTCGTGGTGGACAAGGGCCCACAGTTGTTAAGAAGCTGCTGTCTTTAAGTGAAGCTGAATTCCCACTACGTGCCCCTGTGCATGGCGAGGTCTGAGCCCATCAGACACGAGGCTCCCCCGGCCCTCCTGATGCCCTCCAGACAGCCTTGGTGACAGCTGTGCGCTGAGATGGGGGCAGTGGTGCCCTTGTAGGTTCGGAAGCAGGTGGTGGGGAAACTGAGCCCGTGCCTCCCAGACCTTCAGATTCTCTTGTGCGATGAGAAGGGAAAAGCATTTATAAGATAACAAATTAGGATTTCTGTATTGCCATCTGTGATCTGTTAGATGATCAAGAATGTACATTTCCCTTCCTCACAATGCATTTCTGGGTGTCTTTTGAGAAAATGCAAGAATTGAGGATTTTCTGTCAACTTACATGGCCTAAGAATCATTCCCATCAAGAATAGTTAGAACTGGGGAGTGGAGGTGAAAAGGGGGAGAAACTGAAGGCAAAGGAAGGGGCTGCGGGTTGGGGTGGTCTGAGGGTCCCCGTGGGAGTAGTATGTTGTCCTGGGCAGCCTGTGGTTCTGTCCTGTCATCCTGAGTACCTGGGAGGGAAGCTGAGAAACAGGCAAAACAAGGTTGACAAAGTTCTTCCATGTCAGTGGACAAGGTGGTGGGACCTCATCCTCACTAAGTGTGACTGTTGTCAGTGTTGCCCGGGGTGCGCTGTGAACGCAGAGGTGCATGTAAAGGCCTCCCCTCCAGCCCTCTGAACTTGACTCTCCTATCGAGCCTGTAGCCCGTCACCTCCCCATCCTGTGCTCAGGGTGCTGGGCTAACCGAACACCCTTCCTGAAGACTCGTTGATTTATTGCCTTTGGTTCAACACAGACCAGACTTGCATCCAGTTTGCCTTCGAAGGGAAGGTGAAGACACGGCTTCAGGGGTTTGGTGACCAGTGACAAGGCTGTGAGAAAGAGGACACTGAGGAATTGAGTTCAGTGGGATTGGCTTTTTATTTGCTACCTTACTCGAAAGTATTAGCTGTTTACGGTTTCAGGGTAATAATTCTGTTTAGTACAGCAAGCAATGATTTAGTGCCTGCTACTGTATGTCTTTGAGTGTCAGAAGTTGTCAGTGGTGGTAAGATGGATGGTTCATTTATAACAGCCATGCAGGAAGAATGAGAAGAAACACCACGACATAAAGGGACCCACTGCTTGTGGGACTTTTTCTAATATTTGAATCATTGTAATGCAAAAAAATAATGTGCTTTTTCAAATCGAGGGAATAAGTCAAGTGTGGTGAGGGGAAAAAACATTAAGAAGAGCAATGGAAATAAGGATCCTCGGTATTAAAACCCTTCCTTCATTGATGATATGTGTTAGGTAGACTATGGTAGGTTACAAGTCATTGTAAAGCTAAGATGGTTTGGAGTTTCCTTCAGGCATTGGCATTTCTCATAGAGGAAGGAGGACGAGGTGCCTCAAATGCACAACCAGGCATGGGAGCTGCAACATGCATATTATTAATTAAAGTTCAATATTTATTTATAGTCTTTATTTTAAGGTAAAATTTATACAGAGTGAAATGCACAAATATTAAATGCGTATTTAATGAGTTTTGACAAATGCATACAACTGTGTAACCAAACATCTGTCAAATTATGTAAATTACCATCACTCTGGAAAGGTCCCTGATTACCCCTTCTAATCAAACCCCACCTACAATACTCAGAGATATCTATTGTTGTGCTATTTCACTCCAGATTAACTTTACTTCTTCTAAAACCTCATATAGTAGAATAATACAGTATATATTGAATACTTCCTTTTAATTAAATTTTCTTTCACACAACATAATAGTTTTAATAGCTTTATCAAGATGTAATTTGCCTTTACCATGAATTTCACTGATTTTAAGTGCACAGTTTGATGAGTCAGTGAATTCAGAATCCAGCTTTAGGACACTTTCATCCCTCCCAAGAGTTCCCTCTTGCCCATTCGAAATCCATCCCTACTTTCATTCCAGGCAACTATTGGTCTGCCTTCTGTCTCTATAGTTTGCCCTTTCTAGAAATTTTACATAAATGGAATCATACATTATATAGACATGTGTGTCTGGATTCTTCCACTTAAGTGTTTCTTTTTTTTTAAATCAATATATCTCTCTTTTTAAAAAAATGTGATTTCAAATGTGTATACATAGCTATATATTATTTTTTATTTTGGTATATGTCTTTTATTTATTTTTTATTGAAGTATATAGCTGATTTATAATATTGTGTTAGTTTCAAGTGTACAGCATAGTGATTCAGTATTTTTCCATTAAAGTTTATTACAAGATAATGGGTGTAATTCCTTGTATTTTACAGTATATCTTTGTTGCTTAACCTCTTAAGTGGTTTTAATGTTCATTCATGTTTTTACATACGAATAGTTAATTCCTTTTTATTGCTAAGTAGTATTTTATTTATAAATATACCAAATTTTATTTGTTCCTTCATTGGTTGATGGATTTGGGGGTTATGAATGCTGCTGTGAACATTTGTGTGCAAGTCTTTGTGTGGACATATATTTTCATTTCTCATGGGAAATGGAGTACAATTGCTAGGTCATATGATAAAGATTTGTTTGACATTTCAGGAAATTGCCAGGTGGTGCTGAAAGTGGCTGTAACATTTTACATTCCCACCAGCAATATGTGAGGGTTCCTGTTTCTTCACATACTCACTAATGTTTGGAATTTTCAGTCCCTTCATTTTAACTATTCTACTAGGCATATGATAGTATTTCATTGTGGGTTTTTGTTGTTGTTGTTTGTTTGTTTTTGGCTGCACCACACGGCATGTAGCGTCTTAGTTCCCTGACCAAGGAGGGATCGAACCTATGCCCCCTGCAGTGGAAGCATGGAGTCTTAACCACTGGACTGCCAGGGAAGTCCCTCCTTATGGTTTTAATTTGCAATTCCCTGATGAATAATGATGTGGGACAACTTTTTAAGTGCTTATTTGCCATGTGTATATCTTCCTTAGTGCAGTGCCTATTAAAATGTATTTTTAATTATGTTATTTATTTTCTCATTATTGAGCTGTTAGAGTTAGTTGTGTGTTCTAGATATGTTTTTATAGTTTCCACCAGGTGGATGTATGATTCACCAGTAATTAATGGCTAAGTCAGACAAAATACAAAATATTTTAAAGAGAGACAATAAACTGAGTCTCAATATCAACGTCAACAATATCCAGCAAACAATTAAAAATTATGAGGAATCCAAAACAGGCAGGGAAATGTGATCCATACCCAAGAGGAAAAATTGTCCAATAGAGATAGAAGATGAGGATTTTTTTTGGCCATCACATGGCTTGTGGGATCTTAGTTTCTTAACCAGGGATCAGACCTGTGCCCCCTGCAATGGAAGCTCAGAGTCCTAACCGCTGGGCTGCCAGGGAATTCCCAAGAGATGAGGATTTTAAAATAGTGATTGTAAACATGGGCAATGATTTAAAGATAAAGATGGACATAATGAGTGAACAGATGGAGGAATCTCAATAAAGAAATGGAAAATTTAAAAAGGAACTGGAGTAGCATAGACATATATATACTACCAACTGTAAAATAGATAGCCAGTGGGAAGTTGCTGTATAACAAAGGGAGTTCAACTCGAGGATGGATGATGCCTTAGAGGACTGGGACGGGGAGTGTGGGGGGGAGTCGAGGGAAGGAGGGAATACGGGAATATGTGTATATATACAGATGATTGATCATGGTGTACCTCAAAAAAAAAAAAGGAACTGGATAGTAATTCTAGATGTAAAAAATACAATAATTGGAATGAAAAATCTACTGAATGGGGTTAATAACAGATTGGACACAGCAGAAGAAAAATAATTAAATTTGAAGACAGGTTAATAGAAACTTTCCAACATGAAACACAAAGAAATGTGAACAATACCTCAGAGACCTGTGATTCAATAGCAGATAAATTAATATACATGTATTTGGAAGAAGAAGAGAGAGAGTGGGACAGAAAAATATTTGAAGGAATAATGGCTGAAAATTTTCCAATTGTTTTTTTGTGGGGGGTCCCACGCTGCATGGCATATAGTATCTTAGTTCCCCAACCAGGGATTGAACCCACGCTCCCTGCAATAGAAGTGTGGAGTTTTAACCACTGGACTGCCGAGGAAGTTCCAACATTTTCCAATCTTTTTTTTTTTTAACTTTTTTTAAAATTTATTATTTTTTTGGGGGTACACCAAGTTCAATCATCTATTTTTATACACATATCCCCGTATTCCCTCCCTTCCTTGACAACATTTTCCAATCTTGATGAGAAATATCCACCCAAAAAGTTCAACAAAACTTAAGCAGGGTAAACACAAAGAAAAACCACATCTAGGTGTACCATATTTAAATTGCTAAAAATCAAAGATAGAGAGAAAACTATTAAAAGTAGCCAGAAAAACTCTCATATTAAATACACAGGAACAACAATAAGAATGACTTATTCTGACTTCTCATTAGAAACAGTGAGACAGCACAATTGTAATTGTGAATCTAGAGTTCCATTTTCAGAGAAAATAGCCTTTGCAAATAAAAATGAAATAATTCATATTCAGAAACAAAAAAGTTGGGAAAATTTGTAGAGAGCATGCTTGCTCTACAAGAAATGTTAAAGGAAATTCTTTAGGCTAAAGGGAAATTGTACTCAAGGAAATTTGAATCAACACACAAAAATGAAAAGTACCAGAATGGTGAATATCTGGAAAAGTATAAAATATTTTTTCTCATTTCCTAATTTCTTTGAAAGCCAATTTGCTTAAAAGTAACAATATTAACATCTTGTCAGGCTTATAACACGTAGATGTTAAATTTCTAACAGTATCACATGAAGGTGTGGGAAGACATTCGGGAACCTTTCTGAAACCTTGAAAATGTTAAAGTATGTGGGCCGAGCGATGGGATTCAGAATGTCCTGCTTGAGCAGTGGAGGAGCTGAGGGTGCGGGGCGTAGAGACTAATATCACCCTGTTTGGCCCTGAAGGATGGCTGGTTAGCCAAAGACGGGTAAGATTCCTCAGAGGAGGAACAACCTAAGACAGGCACAGCCGCAGAGGGGCCAACAGGGGTGGTGCATAGAGCCTTCCTTATATCACCTTGTTTGGCCCTGGAGGATGACTGGTTAGCCAGAGACGGGTAAGATTCCTCAAGGGAGGAACAACCTAAGACAGGCACAGTGGCAGAGGGGCCAACAGGGGTGGGGCACAGACCCCCAATATCTGAGAGAGGTCTCCTGCCCCCAGGGCTGTTTTGCTCTCCAGGCCCAGCTCAAATCCACACCTGCTCAACTCGGACCCAGGAAGCAAACAAAGATAATTGCCTCAGTCATGTGAGGCCTTTGATTGTTTATGGGTGTAACCTGAGAATGTTAGCCCACGAACTCAATAAAAGCAACCTGGGATGAGTCAGCAGCGCTCTTGATCCGAGAGGTCTTGAGCCCCCCGGTCCCACTTTTCTCTTCAGTCTGTGTCTGTGTCTTCTTCAAGCTTGTGGCACCCATCACTCATCTCAAGTCGCCGAGCTGGTCTCGGCAGAAGGGAAGGAGAAAATGTAAGTGTACTTTTGTAAATTTCTTGTATTATATCAGAAGTAGTATAGTATTAATTCATGTAGATTATGGTAAGTTAAGGATGTATATCATAATTCTATGGCAACCATTAAAAAATCTAACTCATGAACAGCTAAATATGCATAGAAGAGGGTAAATGAAGTAAGAAAACATACTTGATTAATAAAAAAGAGGGCAGAAAGAGGAACAGGGAACAAAGAACATGCAGGACAAATAGAAAACAAAGAAAATTATAATATATTTAAACCAAAACATTTCACTAGTTACACTAAATGTAAATGAAATAAAAATTCCATTTGAAATGTAGAGATTGGCAGACTAGATTAAAAAAACAAGAGTCAATGACAAACTGTTTAGAGGAGACATGCTTTATCATAAAGACAGAGTCAGGTTAAGAGTCAAATGAAAGAAAAAGATATAGCACACAAATAGTAACTATAGGAAAATCAGAATGGCTATATTAATACCAGAGTACCAGACATAAAGAAGCATTAACACAAATGATGAGGAGGCATTTTATAATGATGAAGGGCACTACAACAAGAAGACAACAACCCTAAACATGTATGAACCTAATAACTGCTTCAGAGTATATGAAGCAAAACTCAATGAATTATAGGGAGGAATTTCCAAATCTACAGTTATAATTGGAGTTTTTAGAAATTCTCTCTCATTAAGTGATACAGCCAGTAGTCAAAAAATTTAGTAAAGATAAAGATTTAAATAATCCTTTTGATCCACTTTTAACCTGTTTATCATTATCTACAGCTAACAAAAGCAAAACACTTCTTATTTTTAAGTGCATATTGAACAATCACTAAAATAGACCATAAAATATATCTCAACACTTTAAAAAGTATTGAAATAATACTTTCTGGTCTCAATAGAATTAATTAAGAAATATTTAGAAATTTCCCAAATATTTGAAGCTAAGTAACATACTTTTAAATAACCCATGGATTAAAGAAGAAATCACAAAGAAAATTAGAAAGTATTTTAAAAACTTTAAAAGAGATTTTAAAATTTGTGAAATTCAGCTAAAGTAGTGCATAGAAGGAAACTAATGGTTGTAAATACTTTTATTAAATAAGAAGAAAAGTTTAACATCAATGATCTATAAAGCTAAAAGTGAAGAAAAAATTAAACCCAAAAAAGTAGAAAGAAGGCAATAATAATCTGAGCAGAAATTGGTGAAATGAAAAATGGAGAGACTATAGAGAAAATCAGTAAACAAAAGTTTGGCTCTTTGGAAACATTAATGAAATTCACAAATGCCTCAATAGACTGAAGAAAAAAATCACAAATTATTAATATCAGGAATAAAGAGAGAGGCATCACTATAGATTTGAAAGGCATGAAAAGGATAAGGAAATATGAACATCTTTCTGTTAATAAATTCTGTAACTTAAAATGTCCAAATTCTTAAAGATGCAAATTTATAATATGGTCAAAGAAAAATAGCAAGTCTGAATCACTCTATATCTGTTGAAGAAATTGAATTTGTAATTAAAAACTTTCCCACAAAGAAACTCAGGGCCCAGATTGCTCACTTGTCAATTCTACCAAATATTTAAGAAATAGTAATGCATATCTTATGCAAATTTGTTTGGAAAATAGACAAGGAAGCCCCTGACATCAAATCAGGCAAGAATGTTTCAAGAAAAGAAAATTACAGAAGGATATTCTTTAAGACATAGATGTAAAAATTCTTACCAAAATATTGACTTTTAGAATCCAACAACATATAAAAAGCATAATCATGACCAACTAAGATTTACTCTAGTAATTCAAGGTCATTAAAACATTCCAATCAAAGTTATTCACTACATTCATAAAATATAGGAGAAAAATCGTATGATCATTTCTGTAGATGCAGAAAAATCATTTGACAAAATTCTCAGGAAACTTAGAATAAAAAAAATTTCATTCTGATAAAGGGCATTTACAGGTATTATTATATTTAATGGGGGATATATTGAATGCTTTTGCCCTAATACTTGAAACGAGGCAAGTATGTTTACTTGCATCACTTCTTTTCAGTGTTATACTGGAGAAGCTAATCATTCCAATAAGTCAAGAAAAAGAAATAAATTCATTAATATTAGAAATGAAACATAAAATCTTTATTCACAGACAACATTGTGCACATCAAAAATATTAAGAAAGCCACTCCCAAAATCTACTAGAAATAGTTTAGCATGTTAGCCTGATGAAAGACCAATATACAAAAGCGACTATATTTCTACATACTAGGAACAAATAATTGGAAATTTCTGTTATAGATGTTATGCCTTAAATTTCATAAACCTTTTGAAATCCTTAAGGACAAATTTAAGAAAATATGTATAAGACCTATACATTGAAAACTAAAATATTTTCATGAGAGAAATTAAGGAAGACCCAAATAAATGGAGAGACATGCCATGTGTATGGGCTGAAATGTTCACAATTACAAAGATGTCTCTTCTCCCTTAATTGATCTGTAGATTCAGCACAATCCCAAGCAATATTCCAGCAGGCTTATCTGTAGAATTTAACAAGATGACTCTAAAATTTTTATAGAAATATAATTTCTATAGAAATGTTATAGAATATCCAAAACAATTTTGGAAAAGAATAAAATTGGAGAAATTTTACTGCTTGATTTCAAGACTAATTATAAATACATAGAAACTGAGTTTGTATGTATTGACTGAAAGGTAGACAAATAGGTCATTGGCATGCACTATAGATTCCAGAAATTGATCCGCATTTACATGGCCAATTGACTTTTTTTTCTTTTTCCTTTTTTTTCTTTTTTGGCTATGCCACATGGCATGTGGGATCTTAGTTCCCCAGAAGGGTAGAGTCTTCACCACTGTACTGCTAGGGAAATCCTGGTGAACTGATTTTCAACAAAGGTGCCAAGGTAATTCGATGGAAGAAAAGATAGTCTTTTCAACAAATGGCACTGAAACAACTGGATATCCATGTGGAAAAAATGAACCTCAATATAATGTAAAAAAGTTAACTTGAAATGGATCCTTGACCTGAATATAAGGACTAAAACTATAAAATTTATAGGGGAAAACATAGAAGAAAAACTTCTAGAAAAAGAACCTTTACAACCCAGGAAGACAAACAATCCAATTAGAAAAGGGGCAAGATATTTGAACATATACTTCACCAAGGAAACATTAATTGCCAATAAGCTCATAAGAAAGTGTTCAATATTCATCAGTGATATGCAAATTGAAATAATAAGATACTCCTACCCTCCAGGAGAATGGCTAAAACTAAAGACCAAAAACACCAAATGTTGTTTGTTCAGGACATGAAACTGCCACAACTCTCATATGTTGTCATGAGCGTATAAAAAAGTATGATCACTTTGGGAAAACAGCAGTTTCTTACCAAGTTAAGCATTCACCTCCCCAATAACCAAGCAATTTCACTTGTAAATATTTACCCACAAGAAATAAAAATGTATGTCCACTAAAACAGTTGTACAAGGATCTTCATAACAGCTTTATTTCTCCTAGTTAAAAATTGAAAACAACCTGCATTTCCATCTCCATGAGAGTGGCTTGTGATGTATTCATACAATGGAATATTCCTCAACTACAGAAAAGAGCAAACTCCTGATATATGAAGCTGTATGCATCTTAAAAAACATTATGTTGAGGGACTTGCCTGGTAGCACAGTGATTGAGAATCTGCCTGCCAATGCAGGGGACATGGGTTCGATCCCTGGTCTGGGAAGATCCCACATGCCTTGGAGCAACTGATCCCCTGCACCACAACTACCGAGCCTGCACTCTAGAGCCCGCGAGCTGCAACTACTGAGCCCATGTGCCACAACCACAGAAGCCTGCACTCCTAGAGCCCATGCTCTGCAACAAGACAAGCCACTGCAATGAGAAGCCCTCGCACCACAACGAAGAGTAGCCCCTGCTCTCTGCAACTAGAGAAAGCCTGCGCACAGCAATGAAGACCCAATGCAGCCAATAAATAAGTAAACAAACAAATACACAAATTTATAAAAACAAACAAAACAAACCCCATTATGTTGAGTGAAACAAGCCAGATGCAAAAGAATACACACTATTTGGTCCTATGTATGATGTTCTAGGACATGACAGACTAGTCGATGCTGACAGAAACCACAACAGCGGTTTTCTCTGGGGCAGAAAGATTAATAGGAAGGACATGAGTAAGCTTTCTGCAGGGGTGGAAAAGCTCTGTGCTACAGTAGGGGCTAGAGTCACACGGGTGTATCCATTTGTCAAAACTCATTGAACGGTATACTTAGGATCTGCTCATTCCACTTGATGTAAATTTTGCCTTAACAAAACAGCAGGAAAAGGAATAAAGGCTAAAGGAACAAGCCTAACACATTTAAAAAATAGATGAAGGGTTCAATCCCAAACATACAGTCCTTGGCAAGGGCCTTTCAAATACAAGGGCACCAAAAACGCTTTTCAGAAAGCAATACCAAGGAATTATACAGAGATTATGGGAGGAAGCAGGAGTTAAACTGAGAAAAGATATAGGGCCACGAGAAGTTTCTGAGAAAGATTTGCAGAGGTCAAAGCTCTACAGCCAATCCCATTACATTCATACTACTGCCTTCAGACAGGATTATCTAACACAACAAAGGTCAAAGAAATCTACCTAACCTTTTTTTTTTTTTTTTTTAAACCACACAGTCTTTTCTTTGAGGCCAAGTTAGGAATCCAAAGCACCTTAACCTTCAGGTGGGCGTTATGGAGTCTCTTTCCAGGATGGGTTTGTATCATGTTGGATGCTGTGGGTCAGATCCTGTGCCAGGAGTCTCCTCAGAGATCCGGAGCTTCCGGCTGAAGACTGGACCTACAAGTGTCCAGAGAGTACAGGGACCACCACAGCCTTCCTGCACGGGAGCGAGTGCTGCTGGCACAGAGATTATATGCTCCGCCCCAGCTTGTTGGTTGTGGACATGATTCCTGCTGACTCTGGCCTGGCCTTCCCTGGCCATCTACTTGTAGTTTCAATATATGGCAATTATACACTCTGATAGATGTGACTGCCTTCCCTGGAAGAAGGCAGCTCTTGTAGTTGGTACCCATCAGGGGCTGTGGCTGGGACTGAGATTTCAAGTCTCAGTTTATACACACTCTGCACCTGGAATGACATCCTTGTGTTACTATTTCATAATCAAACCGAGCAAAGATGCTGCAGCCATGGAAGGTTCACCCTGAGAAGTGCCCCTGAAGGAGAAACCCTGGGCTGTTGCCAAAGATAAAGGAGGAGAAGCGTATAGAAGGAAAAACAGTGCCCTCTGGCTTCGAGGATGGCCTGGCGCTCCTGCAGGAAGGTGCCCTAGGAAACCAGCACCCAGCCTTTCATGCTGGGGTTTGCAACTTTCATGGCCCTCTAAGTGGTGTGTGTGCTGCCTGTTTTGCATTTCAGAGAGAAAGGAGGAGGATGAAATAGGCTTGGTCGCCAGCAAATTCCAGGCCTATTTCTTCAGCCATGGCAGCGCAGGGGTCCCTGTCCAGCAGTATTTTGAATGACAAAGGTGGGAGGTTGTGGGGCGTGGGGCGGGGGACAAGAAAGGAGGGGCTCCTCCCATGGAGCTGGAGCCAAGAGTAAGGAGGCTTTGGGAGAAGCCTGTGCTGTGTTGCAGGCTATTCTATTGTTATTATCTAATCTTTTAATCTCATAGCCTCTGGTTCACACACTTCATCTCATTAACCTTCAAAACAATCTGGGGAGATAAGTCAGATAATTCCCACTTTACAGATTGAGCGCAGAGTGATGAAGTGGCTGGTCCTAGATCACACAGCCAAGGAGGACCGAGGCCCAACCCAGGTTGGGGAAGTTCTCGGGCATGCGTCCAGGGGCTGCTCTGCGTTCTCCTAGAGCACAGGGGGATGCTGGCCTGACAAGGCCATTGATCTGGCAGGAGCTTCCCCAGCTACTCCAGCGGGAAAATCTTCCAGAAGGATTCTCCACTAGGCAATGAGGCAAGAAATTTATGGCTTGGCCTGATTAATGGGCCAGGCAGTTAAGAGTTCTTTGCCAAGCTATGAGCATAACTTAAAGGAACCAAGGCAGGAGGAAAGGCCCCATAATTCACATCCTTTAAGGGCTCTTAGAACAAGAGACATGTTGGATTATTGAAAACTTCTCCGCTTCTCAGGCCAAAAAAGACCGGTGTGTTTCTGGGTATTTCAGTGAAAGAACAGGGAGTCTGGATGAATGTACCTTGCAGAAAAAGTAAGGAAAATCCTCGCAGGCTGTAAATTTCCAGCTGATGTTTCCTTTGTTATTTTCTGACCAGCTTGGTGTGTATTTAACCCCAGTGCTCTCTCTTCATACCTCTCCCCACACCTTGTAAATGCCCGCCCTCTCAGCCAAGTAATTTTTCGTTGAATAGAATTGAAACTCTGCAGGGGAAGTGGCTTTGGGGATCTTAGAAATGGACCTACAGAAGACAGAGTGGGAGAGTCCTGGTAATTCCGGTCCTGGCCCTTTTACTACCCGAGTTTGGAGAGGGTGCTTCATCTCTCGGCCTCAGTTTCCTTTTCTGTGAAATAAAGAGTTTGGACCCATTGTCCCCTCTAGTTTGAAAGTTCTGTGAATTTCTTACAGTTGTGATAACGCACAATATTGTTATCATTCAGCATCTGGAATTAATATGTGCCTTCTGCTAAACCCCCGGAAGTATTTTATCTAAGTGTTTATCACATTTCATCTCAAGTTCTAGTTATTTATTGAGCATTTCTTTCCTTTTTCCCCTCCCACCTGAACTCTGAGCGCTTTGGGTGAGCTGTCTTTTTCCTCCTTGGACCCCTCCCAGCCCCTGAAGTGACACCTGGCCACCCAGTAACCCTCTGGTGTGAATGAAAAGGAATGAACGAGTGAAGATGGCCTCTACTCACTACTTGGCCTGAGGTCGGATGACTTTGAAACCGACAGAACGCATCTCAGTACTTAGTTGAGTGTACATTCCCCTGTCTTGGCGCAGAGAGAGTTCAGGCAGAGGCAGGGTGACAGGTAAGGAAGGAGTTTATTAGTATAGGGTGCTGGTGAGGGATACTAGCGGGCGGGCAAGCGGGCGCCGTACCCAGGACTCAGTGGCTGAAGTTTATAATCAAAGGAAAGTGAGGAGGGGGAGAGGACCACCTTCTTCCTCATCCTTGTGTAGTCGTCAGGTTTCCTTCATCAGCTCCTCCTTCACGTTGGGTGGGGGAGTTTTCTTGTCCCTACATGGTCACACTGGGCCTGTCATGGCACTATTCAAATTAGCAGAAGGGTGTTACATGCTAAAAATGGTGAATCATTTCAGGTTTTAGTATAATGTCACCCTTTCCTTATATTTTCATTTTTAGTGAGTGCAGAGGAGCGTGTCCTAGGAATCACTAACTTGCTGAGCTCACGGGGCAGGATGTGGGTCTCGTGCCACCATGGTTTTATTGTTTGGGGGCATGTCTCATGCTTCTGCTGCATGGTTTTGTTGCTAAGCAAGCCTGCTTGGTTTTGTGGTTAAGTAAACCTGCTTTCTTGAGTGATCATTAACTTACAGGGGTCTCCCATGCTTTTTTCTCTGCTTACAATCCCCTGGTGGGATTAACTATTTAATCACCTACTTTGTCACTTTACTCTGTCCCTATCAACTTGATTTAGAGGTGGGTTTTTTTTTGTTTTTTTTTTTAACAAAAAGTACATTCTTCTTATTTGATAAATGTTGATGTGTGTGTTTCAAAATGAAGTTAGAAATACAATTCATTTTTGTAAGACACTATTCGTTTAGAAGACTCATTAAAATGAGTCTCTTCTATACCAGACTTTAAATCAAAGCACCACGTTTTTCAAGTTTTCTGGAAGATGCTGCTCACAGATTTCATTGTGGCCACTCTCTCCTCCAAATAGATCACGTGAATTTTTGTTGCGCAGTAATTCCCCTGTCACTGTGGACATGATGTACCTTGAGGTTGGGCCTGACCAGGTTGGCTGGCTTTGCCAATGGAATGTTAGCAAATGTGATGCTAGCGGAGGTCTTAAACGTGTGCTTTTTCTTGCTATTTATCATGAAAAGAACGTGGGGAAGAGACCAGAAGCCACACTGCAGCCTAGACCCACTGAAGCGCAGTCAATGCCACGCCCTCTGAAAGTCCACAGGATACCGAGGGGTGTGTATTATGCAATGGTATTGCAGCAATAGTTGACCTCGATGACAGATTGACGTCATAGTGGAGTACTTATAGTTCAGGCATACAAAAAGGAGTCAGAGACCACGAGGATACGGTCTCAGACACATCCCTGCACCCCTGAGAACTTGAGTTTTCTGTGAACTGCACCAAACTCAAGGACACCATCAGCCATTTTTTTTAAAAAAAATTATTTATTTATTTATTTATTTAGCTGCATCGGGTCTTCACTGTGGCATGTGGGATCTTCACTGCAGCATGCAGATTTCTCTCTAGTTGTGGGGTGTGGGCACCAGAGCTTGTGGGCTCAGTAGTTGCGGCATGCAGGTTCTCTAGTTGTGGCATGGGGGCTTAGTTGCACCATGGCACGTGGGCTCTTAGTTTCCTGACCAGGGATTAAACCTGCATCCCTGCATTGGCAGGGGGATTCTTAACCACTGAACCACCAGGGAAGTCCCACCATCAGCCATTTTTAAAACAACACCTGCCAGCTGCAACCTTGTGGTCTCAATGTTTTTCTCCCTTGTAACTATGTAACCATTTTGGACCCCAACCAATCCTTCCTGCTGGCTCTCATTACAATTCTTGATAAACAACTCATGTCACTAACAATGGCCTTGCAGTTTTTGCCTTTACAAGCTTTCTCCATTTTGTTGTTCTGGGAACACAGTTCAAGTGCTTCTGGAAGCCATGTCTCCTGGCTGCCGTCCTACCAACCCCCAATTAATGCCTCTTTATTTCAGTCAGATCCCCATTTCTGAAATTCTGGTCAACAATCAATATTTCCGCTTTCCTATTTCTTCCTGGTATGGTTTACTTTCCCTTAGGTTCTCCATTGTGCATGTCTTTGTGCCTTTTGGGGACAGAGCTAGAGGCCCCGCTCAGACATCTATCTTTTGGTAGATACGGGTCCATCAAGCAGGTGACTTCTGGAGTCTCAAGCCCGCATTTTGAGAAATGAGCTATCTGATTCTCTATGATTGTGTCCATATTTAATTTGTTGTTCTTTACATTTGGAGTATAACGTAATGAAACTTCACGATTCACTAGCTTTACTTTAAAAATTAACACATATATCACTTATCACATTTTATGGAATCAGAAGTTCCAGATTGCTCTTCCTTATTAAATCAGTGGCTGAAATAAACATTTTAAATACAATTAAAAAAATTTTAAAATTAGACAAGGCTTAAAAGAAGAGTATTATTATTATTGAAATGAAGCAAAATTCACATTACAAAAAAATCAACTGCTTTAAAGAAGGGCATTAGTCTTTTTTTTTTTTAAGCCCCCTCCTTTCGTGAATAGAACACTTTGTTTCCCTCCCCATTCTTAGCCACATGATTTGATGAGGTTGAAACCCATCCCCAGCTCCAAGAAAGGATCCCCAAGTCAATTAGGGAATCCCAAGCCTCTGGTCATCAATAACTAGTTCAAGGAAGGACACATACACTAGTCAGAGCCAAGGAGATGCAAAGAGAACTTCCTGGGGCTGGTGGGCTCTCCTTGTTCTGTAAATCTACTAGGAGAGACCCTCCCTCTTTCACTGAATGGAAGAGTATGAGATAAGGATTAGAATTCCAGCAACTGTGTTTTTTCAAAAAAGTGTTAATTAAAAAACTTTTTTTCTTTTAACTTTTTCATCCCTTTAGTCTTTCGTCTTACCTTTTCATCCATTAGTCTTAATCTACTCTAGTAAGTGGCCAGAGAGCTACTTCTTTCATCTTAAATGTTATGGTAAAGTGCAATTCGGGCTACACCAGAATTCAGAGAGGGAAAGAGGAGGAAGAAGGAGCCCAGAGCAGATAGAGACCAAGGCGAGCAGGTGGGACTGAGGGGAGAAGACTGGGAAGGAAAGGACCATCACTGCACCATCACTGCCCTTCTGCTCCCAGCCTGGGTCCCCTGGCTGGGGTGGGTCTGGTAAGGACTCTGTTCGTGTGTGTGTGTGTGTGTGTGTGTGTATGCGTGTGTATGCGTGTGTGTGTATGCATGTGTATGTGTGTGTGTGTGCACGTGTGCACGCATGTGTGTGTGTGTGTAGGGGGAGCACTAATGCGCCCCAGCATCCTCAGTTCAATCAGTTTCTAATTGCACATACACTATCCAAGGGTTCTGCACCCACGGATTCAACCAACTCAGATCAAAAATATTAAAAAAAATAAGTTCCAGAAAATTCCAAAAAGCAAAACTTGAATTTGCCGCCCACCGGCAACTACGTACATAGCATTTACACTGTATTTACATCTGTTTGTGTAGCATTTACGTTGTATTCAGTATTGTAAGTAATCTAGAGATGATTTAAAGTACACTGAGGATACGTGTACCATGCCATTTCGTATGAGACGAGCATCCTCGGGTTTTGGTATCCTGGGGGCAGGGGTGGGAGTGGGGAGGGGGGTGTGATCTTGGAACCAGGACACCTGGGACACTGAGTGACAACTGTAATCTTGGAACGAGTGGAGGAAAAATGGAACGAACAAGCAATGAGGGATTATTTATGTTTCATTTCTGCTTTTTTTGCCTTTGCATCTTCAGGTGGGAGGTGAAGATGTTGGAAGTTCTTGACTTTGACCCCACTCTTCCAATTCTAACATTTTCATTCATGCTTAGGGAATTTTCCTCACTTGTGAGATGAGTCTGTTTGTGTAGGGTGGGTTATAACCCTCCTCCTCCCACATCACAGTGCGCCCCAGGCTTTCTGCGGGTGTGATCCCTGTTTTGGTCCACAAGCATGAGCCTATGGCTGTGGTCTGGGGACTCCTGGGGGTCCCCAAGGTAGAGCAGAGGGCCTGCAAGGTCAAAACTATTTTCATGATGATTCTACCACATTATTAGCTTTTGTTCACTCTCATGAATGTAATGTGGGGTTTTCCAGAGGCTACATGTTGTGTGATATTCCAGCAGATTGAATGCAGAAGCATACGTGAGATTCTAGCTGGCACTGAAGAGATTTGAAAAATGTAAAATAATGCCACACTCTTGTAATTTTTTTCTTTGGGAAAATAGAATTATTTTTCAGAAAATATGTTATTTCCATGAACATGTAATGGGTTTAATGTTTTAAAAATCTTTTAGTTCTGGGGGACTTCCCTGATGGTCCAGTGGTTAAGACTCAGAGCTTCCAGTGCAGGGGCTTCGGGTTCAATCCCTGGCTGGGGAAGTAAGATCCCACATGCCAGGCAGCCAAAAAAAAAACCAAAACAAAACAAAAGGAAAGAAAAAAATCTCTTAGTTCTAATGTGGTAAATATTGATAGCTATTCCCCATATCAACAAAAGCTCTTTGGGGTCCTTAAAGGGGGGAGCTAAATCCAAAAGCCAGAGGATGACTGCTCTGAGGTCAGAGTATCTACACTTTCCCACTACACATCTGTGCTCAGCCTTGTGGGAATAAAAAGAGAAGGTTGCAGATGGGGCCCCTGGGCATTCTGCCTCTGCTCTGGACAAGGGTCTGAGCCGGTCTGCCCTGTGGGATTGCCTGCTCTCGAGGGCACTAAGCCCTTCCAGTGCTGGGCCTTCCAGACCACCCATCCCTCACTCCGGCCCTAGCAGCATCCTGAGAACCTCAGGAGGTGTCATTTGCACGGAGAGACGGAATGTTCCATGGAGAGACCATGTAGATATAAATAGGACCTCTGCAACTATGGGCCCAAAACAGCCAGGACTTGGTCCATGACTGCCAACTTCCCTCAATTTTGCTCCGACTTCCAGCTCCGGACCAACGAGAGAAAGGTGAACGTGTGCTTGCTCCTAAGCAGCCACATAAGATGCCCGCATCGCATCAGCTGCCTCCAGCTTCCCTGTGCCCGCAGCCTCCCATCAGGGCCCACCTGCGGCCTCTCCTCTTGTTTACTCTAAAGCTTTCTCACTTCCTGCTTTGCTTGCCTTTGAGTCTCTGCCAGAGGCAAGTGTTAGGGTTGAGTTGTGTCCCTCAGAAATTCATACACACACACACACACCCACACCCACACACACACACACACACACACATATTTTGGCCATGCCACGCGGCACTCAGGATCTTAGTTCCCCAACCAGGGACTGAACCCGGGCCCTCGGCAGTGAAAGTACAGAGTCCTAACCCCTGCACTGCCAGGGAATTCCCATAAATTCGTATGTTGAAGTCCTGATCCTCAGCAGCTCAGAATGGGACCTCATGTGGAAATACGATCATTGCAGGTGTAATCCGTTACGATGATGTTACAATGGAATAGAGTGGCCCCTGATGCAATATGACTGGTGGCCTTAGAAAACAGAGACCTTTGGCCACGGATCTGCACAGGGGTGTGTGCTGAGACCTGGACCCGGTGATGCATTTACAAGTCAAGGAACACAGAAGAGAGGCCCAGAACCTTCTCCCTAGCACCATCGGAGGGAGCACGGCTCTTCGGATTACATGCTCTGACTTCTGGCCTCTAGAACATTTCCGCTATTTAAGGCCCTCAGTGTGTGTACCTTGTTACGAGAGCCCTAGCAAACCAAAATGGCAGGGAAGTACTCCCTTGCTATAGCAAGCTCTGAAGAAACGAGAGCCTTTGCCTGCTGTCACAGGGTGGTCCTCATCCATTTCCACAGCACCACAGCCCTGCTGGGGAGGACAGGCCTTCAGATGGAGTAAGCAGGACCCCAGGCAGCCAGGCTTTCAAAAGGCGGAAGGCTGCTGGAAGCCTTTTCGCAGGCTGTGGGTACTGGGCCTTGACACAGCCCAGGGGATGACCTGAGACGGTCCCATAGGCTCTGGACTGACCATCAGTGCTCCTGCTCCATCACCTCTGTGGTTTGTTACCAAAGAGCTTCCCATGAGGCAGTGTGAGGCCTGGGCCGTGGCTCAGGGCGGTGATAGGTTAGCTGCCCAGCTGGCTGCACCCTGACCCCAGGCCCTGGGTGCTCACAAGACAGCTATAGCTCTGGTTGTCCATGCTGCTGTTTTTGTTTTTGTTTTTCTGTGGTACCGCACAGCACATAGGATCTTAGCTCCCTGACCAGGGATCGAACACGTGCCCCTTGCTCTGGAAGCCCAGAATCTTAACCCCTGGACTGCCGGGAAGTCCCTATGCTGCTGTTTTATTCCCATTTTGTAAAGTGTTTGGGGCTCATTCAGAGGTATCTGTTTGGCCTTCCATGTGCGTGGGGAACAGGGCCTCTCGCCTCACACAGCAGGCGGAGGCTGACTGGAAACAAGTTATTTTGAGACCGGCACAGGCTGTACGGATAACAGTGATAGTATTTTATTGCTGAAGTCGTGTGAGAAATGTTGGGGAGTGGGGAGAGGAATGCAGATGAGGTTAAAAATAGAAGGCTGTCATTAGCCAAGCATGGGCTCATTCTAGGAGGCATCCATTACTACGGCAACCACCCACCCCAGTTTCTTCAGGACAGCCTTCCTTCTGTGGAATTGGATTCTTTTCAGTTAGGGTGACCTGTGAAACGTCTAAATGCAACTTACTGTTATGAGATTGTATGACATTACACACACACGAATTCACAAATCCAAACAAACACTTGGTCATGTCATCACTCTTTTACTCCCTTTCTTTCCCTTCCTTCCTTCCTTTCTCTCTCTTTCCTTCTTTCCTTCCTTCCTTTTCTCTTTCCCTTTCTTTCCTCCTTTTTTTCTTTCTTTCTTTCTTTCTTTCTTTCTTTCTTTCTTTCTTTCTTTCTTTCTTTCTTTCTTTCTTTCTTTCTTTCTTTCTTTTCTCTCTCTCTCTCTCTCTCTTTCCCCCTCCCTCCCTCTCTCTCTCTCTCTTTCTTTCTTTGTTATGGAAGTATAGGCATTGTGGCTGTGATCTTTTCCTATAGGTTAAGAACTAGTTATGGAAATAAGAATTCAGGAGGGTGTGTGTCAGACACACGGCTGCTGAGAGGGTGTGAAGCGGGAAGGTAGACTTAAACTTCTTGCTTGGAGAGCTGGATGTTTTTTATTGGACGTAAACTCAAGGGGCCAGTTCTCAAGTCTTTGCTCTGTTCTGTGTGCTGTGTCTCATGGAATTCCAGAGTGGATCTGCAGGGACACGTGTGTGAGCCGCTCTGGGTTGGATCATTATGGCACGTATGCTGTGCTTAACCACGAAGTGATGGGTGTGCGATGAATGGGAGTTGCACAAATGCATCCCTGTAAAGCCCAGAGCTCGGGGCCAGAGAGACCAGAACCCCTCCGGTGGCAGCAGCATGGGTGGGATTACCCTATGCACAGAGGATAGGAAACCATCTTTCCATTTCCTGCCTCGGTTCTCAGAGGAGGTGATGGCTGTGTTGGCCGGTGGATGGAGGAGGATACAGGACAGCAGGAGTCCAGGAGGCAAGGACACTGGGAGTGGGGGTGGGAGGAACCCACTCACTGACGCTGGATGGTCATCTTAGCACTAGAAACCTCTGTTTTGGAAACTTGCCTATTTGTTGCTTTTTATATTTTCAATAAGGATTCCCCTTAGTTTTCTTCAGTCTTAGCTATATTAACATTCTTTTGCAAATATCAGCTTATTTTGGTTTTCCTCAGGGAATAAGAGGAAAGAGACTTTGATCTAGGAATGGAATTTTCATGGCCATCGTGGAAATCAGAGTTGAAAAACAAAAACAGAAGCACTCTAGAGGGAAAGTTAATCTTGGAAGGAAGAGCCTGGGAGCCCTGGAGATGAGCTGAAAAATGCACCTCTGTCCACAAGGGATTCCTCTCTAGGGCTTCTCTGCTCGAACTCTCGAGGGATGTGAGGTAAGGATTAGAATTCCAGCAACTGTGTTTTTTTTTTCAGAAAAGTTTTAATTCAAAACTTTTGGTTTTAAAAGGAAGCTGTTCTGTGTTCCAACTGTGTGCTGCCCCGGGAGGTGGCATCTCACAAACTTGCCTCCAACACTACTTTCGTTTCGTAAAACAGTAAAACCGTTTCCCACCGTGTGCTTTGTGGACCAGCCGCATGGGAAGCTCCTGGTGGCCTGTAAACGGCAGAATTCCAGCTTCCTCTCAGCCTGAACGTCTGAATCCGAATCTCTGGGTCTCTGGGCCTGGTGAATCTGCATTTTCAGCACACACCGACGTTTAGGAACCACTGCTGCAAAATCTCAGCAAGTCCAAAACTGAACTCTGAACCCAGTCTCACCTCCGCAGCCCCTAAAAGCGGAGGATGCTTTCGGAGCTCCAAGGCTACATGCCCCAATTCCCTCCCCTGGGCGGCGTGGGCACGTGTGCACCTTTATAAGGCTAAGGCCCAGCTGAAACAGAACCACGGGTGGACATGCCCTGAGTGGGACTCAGAAGACACGCCCTGTTTCCAAAGATAGCGACACGAAACCCTGCTGACGCCTGTGTGTGTATCGCTGTGCCTTACACAGAGCACGGAGGCCCTGGGAAAGTTCTGCGGGGGAACAGACCTAGTGGTGCTCCTGAAGGGGCCGTGCTCTCAGAGTCACCACGTGTCTGCGTCCATCTTTGGAGAGTGCACAGCCGGGTGTGGTGAACACTGACACACGCTGGTAGCACGCAGAGCCGGGCAGCTGAGCCGTCTGCAAATGGGAGCAGACATCTGGAATGGTTTCCTGGGGCAGTGGGACGGTCACTAGTCTTACCGACAGATGCAAAAGAGGAACCGCAGAACCTCAGTAGGTCCTGCTGGAGACTGGGCAGCCGCGCCAGGGTAGGTAAGTCGAGGTCAGTCCCGCCCCCTGCCACTCCCTCGTCCCAGATGTCGCCTTCTTAGTCATCTCTTGATCCCTCCGTCTGAAAGGGCACACCCTCTCTTCCCTCACCCCGCCTCTTACGTTTCCTCAAAGCACTCCCCCGCCCCCCACCCCGCATAAACACGCGTGTTCGGCATCGCTCCCTCACTGGAAGGGGAGCCCGGAGGGAAGGCTCCCAGGCTGTCCTGTCCTCACAGGATCCCCAGTGCCTAGAGTGGTCCTGGCACGTGGAGGTGCCGGAATAGTGTTTGTTGAATGAACTGATGGTAGACCAGATACTCAGAAGAAGAGCTGTGGGCTCCTTCTTGCTGCTCTGAGTGGCACGTGCCCACTGCAGCAGGAAACCTCCAAGTTAATGCTTGGAATGAAGCTGAGTGCTGTGAGTGTCTGGCAAAGCTGGTTGGATATGGCAGGGGTGTAAATCTGCACTTGTGGATTGTATACTCCTATGCCTTGTCCTTGGGGTGAATTCCATCCACGTGGAACCGTGGGTGGTCTCAACAGTGTTCCCCAACACACACGGCGCTCACGTCTCCTCGTCCCTGCCACTCATCAGAAGACTCCAGTTCTTTAAGGCCAGCTCGAGCCCGGCCCTCTGGGAAACACAACTCCTGACATCACCAACCCATCCTGATCTCTGCTGACTCCCAGTGCCTGGGGCCTTGGGGCTTGTGCCGCGCAGGGCAGCTCTGCCCGGCTCTGGGTCTTGTGAGGTGGGAGGCAAGTGGGGTTGAGGGACCACTGGGTGCGGGGTCTGGACATCTTTTAAAATCCCTCAGACCACCTTGTAGGTGTGGGGCACACAGAGATGTATGTGGAGCCCCCGGTTGGTTGTTTAATTGTTCAGGCTCCATCCCTGGAGGTACCACAGTCCGTTTTCTCACATCTTCCTCTCTTTAGGTGACTAGGATGTGAGGGACCCCTTGCTGAATTTAAAAAATGTTTATCAGACAGATGCACTTGAGGCTTCCCTGGTGACACAGTGGTTAAGAATCCACCTGCCAATGCAGGGGACATGGGTTCGATCCCTGGGCCTCGAAGATCCCACATGCTGCAGAGCAGCTAAGCCCGTGTGCCACAACTACTGAGCCTGAGCTCTAGAGCCTGCGAGCCACAACTAGTGAGCCCATGCGCTGCAATTACTGTAGCCCCTGTGCCTAGAGCCCGTGCTGTCCAACAAGTGAAGCCACTGCAATGAGAAGCCTGCAATGAAGAGTAGCCCCCGATCGCCATAACTAGAGAAAGCCCATGTGCAGCAATGAAGACCCAATGCAGCTAAATAAATAAATAAATAAATAAAAATAAATAATAAAGTAAATCTTTGAAAAAAAAAACAAAACAGATGCACCTAGTTGAAGACTCATCTAGAACTGAAAGGCACAGACGGTGAGGACTGTCCCTGCGTCCAGGCCTCTCCTGCCGCAGCCAGGCTTCCCAGAAAACCGTTTCACCCTTTTAGCTGTTACTTCTGGGCATTACCCTCCTGTGTTAGTTTCCTATGGTTGCTTTAAAAATTACCACAAACTTCCTCCATCCTCACAGACAGTCACATCGCTCCGACCTCTGCTTCCACGGTCTCACCTCATTCTTGACCTGCCCGCCTCCCTCTTCCATCTTTTAAGACCCTTGTGATGACACTGGGCCCACAGGGATGATCCGGGATCATCTCCCTATCTCAAGGAGGTGAACTTCATCACATCCACAGAGTCCCTTTCGTCACCTAAGTTTCCATGGTCACAGGCCCCAGGGCTGAGGATGTGGACATCTCTGGGGACCACCACTCTGCTAATCACACTTCCCTATGTGCTGATACTGTCACTTCCTGACCCCCATCTTTTCCACATGCTCTGCTGATTTCCTACTAGGTGACTTGAGGATTTCACTCTTACAGCTTTATCCCACCTCCTCCCCTTAAACTCTTTGTTATTAAGACAATGTAACAATTGTTCCCTGCTGAGCCAACTCCTATACTGTGATTTCATTTCCTTTCTTGTAGAGCATTTTCTCCCCAGGGCTTCTACTTGCCTTGATCTCTGTCCTACAATTTAGTTTGGTCATATTCCTGAAACCCCCCATGCGAGAGCCTTCTGACCTCAGGTCCCATAGGGCCTCTGGGCATTGCACAGCATGGTGGTTGGGTTTAAAGTGTGTGCATTCCGAGAGAGAGAGAAAGAGAGAGAGAGAGAGAGGAGAGAGGTGGAGAGATAGGTAGGGGAGATGATGTGTGTCATGGCGGATGGTGGAGAGAGAACACTGGGAGAAGCGGAAACACCAAGGGGAACCCCCTGCCCTTGGACCTGGCCTTGCAGTCAGCAGTGCTGCTTCTGCTGCACCCTAGTCCTCACATTCTATTCCCAAAGAAGGCCCTCCAAATTTCAAGGGGGGTGGGTGGATATGCACCATCTCCTAAAGGGACTATGGCTATGTCCTGGAAGGGTATGTGAGACCAGAAATATTACAGTTGCCAATTTTGGAAAATATTAACCTACAATACAGTGTAACACAGTTTGCTTTTTTTTTTTTTTCCCTCAAACAAGAAATTTGTTCTCTAAGAGACAGACGGATGCTAGCTGAATAAAAAATATTTTTTACTCCACTCCATTTGCTTTGCACTGTATACTCAGATAAAGCTTCTGTTTTCTCCTGTGCACAAACCACACTGTCTTGAGCCTTTAAGAGACCTTTTCTCTCACGTTATTTCCCATCTTCTTTTTTTTTTTTACATGATCTTTTTTCTTTGCTTACTGTTAGAAAAATTGCTTCTAAAATGATCTTTTTCCTTCAAAGGATACATCCAGAAACAGTTGTATTCCTAAAAGTCCTTTAGTAATTTGTTTTAACCATCTGAGAAAATATAACGTGTTTTGAAGATAGATTTTTGTTTCACGAGAAGGCTGATGTTGGACAATGGCCATACAAACTGTGACCACACTCTGTCACCTCCCCCCCCACTCCCACCCCACCAGCCCGTTCTTATTGCAAAAACCACTCATTTGAAAATAAATGATTTTAGGAAATCTAATTACAATATGATATATAACATTTGGGCCAGTTGACCCAAATCAACATTAAATCGAAACCTCCAATTATTTAGGCAAAAAGCAAACCTAATAAATGACTTGTGGATTTCACAGTAGGTACAATGTTAAAAGCATCATGTCACAGCAAGCAGGGGCTGCCTGCAAGGTGCACACAGCGCCTTTGCGATTACCTGCTGTGAGTGCCCCTGAGGTCACCCAAGGAGGCCCTCCTTCTTTGAGCCCTACTGCTGCAGGGGCTGCCTGGACCTTTGTGAGGCCTCAGTGGTTCTTATTTTAGGTCCTGATCACCGAGTAGATTGTGTTTGGTGCCTGGGGAGCCTGAGCCTGATCAATGGCCTTCGCATTCCTCTAACATGGAGTGTGTCCAAGTGTGTTTTCCACCCGGGGCCGCCTTGTATAGTGGTGCATGTCACACACTGAGCAACTCCAAGGGCAGCATTCTCATCAGACACGTCTTAGGTCAGTTTTCTGGCGGTATCTTGAACAAGAGGAGCCTTTTCCTAATTCGTGCAGAGGTGCAGGCTGCCTGGGAAGCGAAGGAATACTGTTGCCGGAATCAGTGAATTGGAGTGTAACCCTGCCTCTTCCGCTCCATGGCTGTGCGACTGTCCTCTGGGTACTGGTCTGCTCCAGTTGCCATAACAAAGTACCACAGGCTGGGGGGCTTAAACAACAGACATTATTATTTTCTCACAGCCCTGGAGGCTAGAAATCTGAGATCAAGGTATCAGCAGCGTTAGTTTCCTCTGAGGCCTCTCTCCTGGGTATGAAGATGGCCGTGTTCTCCCTGTGTCCTCACACGGTCTTTCCTCTGTACATGTCTGTGTAACTAACCTCCTCTTTTTATAACTGGTCCCCAACCTTTTTGGCACCAGGGACGGGTTTTGTGGAAGACAATTCTTCCATGGACGGGGTGGGGGAGGGGGATGGTTCAGGTGGTAATGCCAGCGTTGGGGAGTGATGGGGAGTGGCAGACCTCCTGCTGTGCAGCCTGGTTCCTAACAGGCCTCAGACTGTACCGGTCCCTGGGGTTGGGGACTCCTGTCTTATAATGACACCAGTCATATTTGATTAGGACCCCCCCCATGACCTCATTTTAACTTGATGAGCTCTTTAAAGACCCTCTCTCCAAATACAGTCACAACCTGAGGTACTGGGGGGTTAAGACAACATATGAATTTGGTGGGAGACACAGTTCAGCCCATAACACTGTGCCCCATGTCCTGACCTAGGGCTTGTAATGATAACCTTCCTGAAGAAAAGTATGTGAACGTGCTTTGCAGACTGTAAAGTGCTGTGCAAATATAAAGTGTTGCTACCTCCTTTGTCCTCATGACCTGGGCCCAGATCCCTGATGTGATCGTTTAGATCTGGCAGAAATACCAGGCAGAGTTCACCCCCTAGGGGGTGGGAAGAGCCAATAAGGGGGGGTGGGGTTGGGGCCCGAGGTGGTGGCATGCTCGTCCTTCCTGCATCAGGGCCTCCCTTCCCTGCCACCCCAGCTGTGGGTGTGGTGCTCACTCAGGGGATGTTCAGTGGGCACCTGCTCTGTGCCACGCCTCTGGGGGGGTGGGGTAGAGCAGGAGGAAAGGGAAGGGATGCCCTTACCAAGATGTAAAAGGCCTGAGAGTTCTGGATGTACTGGCCCTCCATGTAGTTAGAAATGGTGGCATCTTTACTGGGGACCAACAAAGTTACCGGCGACTGGCTCTCCCCTCCCTGAATCCCATCAGATTCTGAGCCATGTCACTCCCTGAGCAAGCATTTGCCGGCAGTGGAGGGGGACACTGATGATAGATTTCGTTTCCTTTGGACCACTTGCTTCATTTTGATGATAACATTTCTCAAAATTTATGGAAGTACTCTTGCTTTCTTTCTAGTGCTCTTGCTTTATTTTTAGAAGAGCGACGGAAGGTCAGGTCTCTTCCTCAGATGATAAATGATAGATCTCTTCCCCAGCGCCCTTTATGCAACATCCACACTCCCAACCCGGGCTTTGAAATCAGGGGTCTGAGCAGATGAAGAGATAATAGTCAAGAGCACGTCCAAACAGAATAATTTTTCCCATTTTAATAATAATGTTCAATGCTTATGGTACCTTTGGGGTCTTAGTCTCTTCTTTAGAGCCAACACCGCTGATTTATCAACTTGTTTTCCTTTGACTTCATGGCTCTTTCTTATTTTCCTCTGAATATGGCTTGGCTTTGCTTCCTGGAACAGGAAACAGAAATGGTTCTGACGGATCCTGGGAGAGGCCAGATCTTACTCTCCAATGAGACGGCTGCTCTGAGGGAAGGCTGGCCAGTACAGAGCGCTGGGATTCCTGTTCCTCTCTCTGGAACGTGGCTACACGTGGCTGTGAGCATTTGGTAAGTTTATGTGGTCTCAGAAACCCACAAAGGGCAGAAAAGCACCCCTCTAAGGCTCGGGGAATATTAAGTGAGTTGGAGAAACCAGGTCTTATAACTTCCTGAGTCCAAGTGGAAAGACCCCTCTTGGACTGTCTCCAGAGTCCCTGGCCCGGGTGCGGGTGGGGGTGGGGGGTAGGGGAATGGAGGAGGCTTCCCCCTTGTTTGCATCCTCTTCCCTCCCCCTAGGAACCCAGCTTTAACTGATCTCCTCTCCTATCAGAAAACCAGGGATTTGGTGCATTTCATCTATTAAAGAATCTAAAGAGGGTGATGTGTAATCTCAGAGAATTACTAATGGTGGAATTTCAGGCACTTCCATGGAGTGTTTTAAATGGTAGGGGGGCCTCTGACTCAGCTGCAGGTGGCCGAAGTAGGCTGATTTGGTCCTGCCAAGGTGTCATGTTGGGCCTGAGACAAATGTTCATATGATGTGAATGGATTTAAGTCGGGACAATTGTGAAATCCCCTTAGGAGTTCCCCCAGAGAAGTGCATCTGAGGGAGCCATTTTCCACTCTTGCCCAGCTCTGTGGTTACGAAGTGGCCCCTCTAGGTAGACCATTCTCATTACAGCTGGAGTCCACAGGGGGCCTCCTCCTTCCTCCAGGCCCGGCGCAAGCAAGGCCCCGGGGCTGGAAGGCTGGGTCTAGGGGCAGCACCAAGGCCAGAGGCATGCGAGGTGCTCCGGTGGGTACTGCTGACTCGCGATCTGCTCCTGGGGACTCCTGGGGTTCGGGTGGGTACTGCTGACTCGCTATCTGCTCCTGGGGACTCCTGGGGTTCGGCAGCTGGCACATCCGGGGCCGGGGATCAAGCGCGCAGCCCATGCCCTGAGGAGTGCACAAGGGCACTGAGCCGAGCCTCTCCCCTCAGATCTCAGGGCCCACGAGCCGGCCTGCAGCTGGTCACTCACAAGCAGCCGCGTTCTGATTGGAGATGCCAAGCGGCTGAGAAGCAAAGCCTGGCTCTGTGCAACCTTGGGCAAGTTCCTCAAACCCGTCTGATCCTCCTTCCTCATCTCTAAAATGGGAACGAAGCCCATCCTGCAGGGTAGTTACAGGACAGGTGAGACGATCTGGGGAGAGACTGGAGCTTTGTGGGATGCGCAGACACGAGCTGCTCTCACTGCATCTCAGATGGGGTCGACCCCGGATTTCCTGCTGGAACGTTTTTTCAGTGGGCGGAGTGCATGGTGGTGACAAAGATGTTTTAAAGCCGGAAAATCACGGGATCCGAAGTCCCCGGTGCCGCCCGTTAACCCAGTCACCGCTTCCGGCCCCGGGAAGCGCAGGTCAAGGGCCTGGGGGCCCGGGGCTCAGCTGGAGGCGACGAGTTGACGCCAGGGCGGCGTGCAGCCCAGCGGAGCGCGGCAGTCCTGGCGGGGAGGGCCGAGCCGGCTGCAGCCCCCTCCCACGCTCTCGCCCTCGCCCCTGCCCCTGCCCCGGAGGGGGCCCCCTGCACTTCACGCCAGAGCCACGCCGCTTCGCAGCCTCTACTCCGGGGGGCGGCTCCAAGAAGCGGCGCCTGACCCCGGAGAGGATAGGCCGTCCGGGTTGCTCTCGCGAGAAGACCCTCCCCCCGCGTGGCGCCCGTTGCCTTTCGCCACGTTGGGCGGAGCAGCGAGGCGGAAGGCGGTAGAGCCTGTCCCCTGCCGGGGATCACGTGACCGCGAGCCCGCGGCGCCGATTGGCTGGAGGCTCCCGGGCCGCGCCCCGAGGGCCGGGCCCTCGGCTCCCGGAGGCGGTGCTGCGGCTGGCGAAGAGGCGTCCTTAGGCGCACTTGGGTGAGGCCGCGCCGGCTTCTCGCCTCCCGGGTCAAGTTGGGATCTGTGCGGCTGGGTCTCGGGTGGCCGGACGCTTTAGCTGTGCTGAGCTTGGTGTCCTGCAGGGCAGCTCTCCGGAGTGGGGCTTTCTAGAGAATGCTCTAGGGCTCCAGGGCTGCGCTAGGAAAGCGAGCCCTCCACGCGGGGTCACACCCTCGCCGTCTCCCGTGTCGTGGTGCCCTAAGCGGGCTCTCACCGCCCGGCGGGCATCCTCCCAGGGGAATCCTCGCAGAGGCCGTCTTCCCCTCCCCAACTTGCTTTTCACGCTTGTTCACCCTGGGGAACGAAGCTCGGACCTCAGGACACCCTCCCCACCCGGGTTCCCCAAGGTTCATCTGCAGTGAGACCTGTACTGTGACGTGACTCACGGTTGCAGGCATTATTTCTCTCCCTCCTGGCAGAAGGTGGCAGGCTGCTGCTGGCCTTCATCCCTGTGTCTGGCACATCACAGATGTGATTTCTGAGTGAATTTACAGCGGAGCCTGCTGGGGATTCCCGTGAGCTCTGCTTGAAGGACCAGCGGGTCTCCCTCCTCCAGCTCTGCTGCGCCAAGCACGGCGTAAGCCCCGACTCAAGAGACCCACAGAAAAGAGGGAACCCTGCCCAGTGTGACTCACAGTCTGGAAGGGGAGAGAGAACAGGTCCTCCAGCAGTCATAGTGCAATATGCCACAGCTGCCACGGCCACATAGTCCCAGGTAGGCATTTATTTGTCAAATACAATGACCGTGTGAGTTAGATGTTACTTTCATTTCACCCCGGAGGACTCTGAGACTCAAGAAGTGAGACCTTGGGAAACCACTCTTGAGTTTTCTTCCCATTCGTCAACTTTTAAAATATCTGTTTTAGTTTTAAATGGTTGAAGTCCTTGGTGCAACCAAAAACAAAACCAAGCAAACAAAACCCCCCAAATGCAACTAAATCGATCTCACTTTCTAATCAATACCAATGTTTCCTCAAAACCAACAGGGATTCTTAACCCCTATGGGACCCCTGTTTTCACTGATTTTTTTTTCTGAAGAAACTTAACTCCAGAACCTCTGATTGAAATCTAAGGGTAACACAGTGGAGACTTTATTCCATAGAACTCCAGATCCTCAGTGTGAGAGAAGAGCAAGGAGGGCAGGAGACCAGACTACATTTTACAGTGAGCTGTGGGAGGGCCCCTGAACCAGGAGGCAGGGTCCAGGTGGCCTCTATGGGGGGCAGAGGTGGAAAAGGTAAGGGCTGCATCGCCAGAAGGGAGCTTCCATGGAGGAAGAGGAGAGGGGGCTTTGGGGAATTTTAGAGCTTTAGCAATGTAAAGCACTGTGTTGTATCTTCAGAAATTCGTACAGAAGAGTCTATATTATTCTTCAAGACTTCTGGGGTTGATTTATTTTATTTTATATTTTGTTATTTAATTTATTTTGCTTCAGCCCTCAGAGGAAGACTTCAAGGCACTGCAGTTATATTCTGGCTACCTAAATTGACCAGAATAGAAACACACATTTAGGGACTTCCCTGGCGGTCCGGTGGTTAAGACTCTGCACTTCCAGTGGAGGGGGTGGGTTTGATCCCTGGTTGGGGAGCTAAGATCCCACATGCCTCCTGGTGCAGCCAAAAACAGAAACAAACAAACAAAACCCTAACAATGCATTTAAATCTATCTCCAAACATTTGAGCAGAGTAGATTTTCTTCCCAAAGTGAAGTACAGTTGAGCAGCCCTGGAAAGAAACTGAGCAATAATTCCATTCTTCTCTGGATGTAGTCTAGGCGCCACCTGCATCAGCAGGTCAGTCCCTGGGCCACCGTAGGACCTGCTGAATCCTACTCTCTGGAGGCAGAGTTTGGGAAATTGCAGTTTTTAATGAGCTCCCAGCAGCTGCAGAAGCACCTGTTGTAAAATTAGAGAACAACTTCTCTAGGCCGTTCTTTTTATCACGTGGTTTAGGACATGGAAGGTGGAAGGAAGGCTGAGACCATACTCAAGGCCCAGAGCTTTTTTCTTGTTGAATATATTAAAACAAAACAAAACAGAAAAACAAACCCTAGTCTTAATAATAATCTTTTATCTCTGTCATTGGGCAGTCTGCAGGCAGCAAGCCCAGGAGAAGCTTTGGGGTGGAAAGTACATGCAAGGAGGTCTTTGCACCATGTGGATTGGTGTAGATGGTTCAGGCAAGTGTGAGAAAGCTCCCCCGGAGTTTCTGAAATGTCTTCCCCGAATTTGAGAATTAGACCCTAGATCCTTGCTACTCCAAGTCTGCTCCTTAGATGGTGGCACTGGGAACCTGATGGAAATGCAGAACCCTAGGCCCCTCCCCAGACCTGCCTTGTAACAGGGTCCCCAGGTGGTCCACCTGTTCAAAAAATCAGAGAAGTGCTGCTCTTCATAATAGTGTGAATGTACAGGCTGAACACAGGGGCCAGAGGGAGAAGGACATCAAATTACTTTTGATAATTTCAGGAGAAAGAGCAGGAAGAACAATCTCCATTCTGTTCTGCTCGGTGGAGGAGTTGCAAAGGGTTTGTTTCCATGAAAAAGTACATTTTCCTAGGTCCCCTACAATTCATCCCTAGCCTCCCTAAGCCAGCCTACATCTCTTTGCCTCCTAACGTAGACCCTTTACCCTGGTCCCACCTTTCTCCTCTTTTCCCTCCTGACCACATGCTCATACCTGTCTGACACAGCATTTTATAACCCATCTTCTTGAATCTCCTCCATGGGTACCTTCTGCATAGTATTTCTCACATCATTTGAAAAATCCTGATACTTATTTTTTCCAGTTTTATTTGAGAAATAATTGAGAAATATGGCACTGTATACGTTTAAGGAGTGCAATATAACAGTTTGATATACACATGCTGTGAAATGATTACCACAATAGGTTTAGTTAGCATCCATCATCTCATAGAGATATAATAAAAAGAAAAAAATTCCTCCTTGTGATAAGAACTCTTAGGATTGAGTCTCTTAAAAACTTTCAAGTATACCATACATCAGTGTTAACTGTGGTCACCATGTTGTATGTTATATCCCTAGTATTTACTTATCTTATAACTGGAAGTTTGTACCTTTTGTTGACTTGAAAAAAAATACACAACATGAGAGCCGTGAGTTTCAGTTTCAGGGGACTTAGTGAGGACTAGAGCCCAGGAGACATCCTCTCAGGTAGCTCTGAGGAAGTGCTCCGAAGAGGGAGGGGAGAAGTCCGTGTACCCATGATTTTGGCAAAAGTGTGTGTGCACTGAAGCATACACCTAGTGGAAGGTCACTGCTCATCAGGAGGAACAGATAGCTCAGCTAATGATTTTAGTGCTTTTCTAAGTATGGGAAGAAGCAAGCCTCCAGGTGCATAAAAATTTTCACCTGAAATATTTCTAACTCTCTAAGGGCCTGTTTGGCCCCATTCCTGACCTTTGCGCTGAATTCCTTTCAGGGTGAGCTATATATAGGTCAGCGCCCGCAGTGGCGGATGGCTCCATCCTTGCAGAGCTGGATGGAGGGCCACATTCTTTGTTTTCCACTTTCGACCACCTTCCTCCGGTTCCCCCTCCCCCACCCCTACTTTTCACTTCATTTTCATTTACTGCACTGGTTCCCCCTTATGTGTGGTTTTGCTCTCTGTAGTTTCAGTTAACTGAGGTCAATTGTGGTTCAAAAATATTAAATGGAAAATTCCAGAAATAAACAATGCATAAACTTTAAATTGTGTGCCGTTCTGAATAACATGATGGAACCTCATGCCCTCCTGCTCTGTCCCTCCCAGGACGTGAATCATCGTTTTGTCCAACAAATCCCACCCATTAGTCACTTACGAGCCCCCTCGCTTAGCAGATGGTCCACAGCAGTGTCACAGTGGTTGTGCTCTAGTAACCCTTGTTTTACTTAATCATGGCCCCAAAGCACAAGAGTAGTGACGCTGGCCATTACCATGTTCTCTTACTGTGCCTAATTTGTAAAGTAAACTTTATAAGTAAACATCAGCGGCATGTTCGTTTAGGAAAAATCATGTGTGTGTGGGGTTTGGTACTATCCAGGCATCCACTGGCAGTCTTGGAATATATCCCCCAAGGATAAGGGGGGACAACCGTATGTATTAATTGGAAGGGCATACTTGGAAGCTTATCAAAATCCCATTCTAAATTGTTATTTGGTAGTTCCATGTGTTGAATCTCTCTCTTAAGTGACAATGGGAGCTGAAAAGACTATGCCAGTTTTGTCAAAATGTTTCAATATACAAAACTTTTGCCCACTCTTCTTAGGGTGACCATTCATTCATTCACCGGTAGTGAGTCCTTATGGCTGAATCAGATTTCATGCTGTAGATCATACTTTTAGTATTTTAATTCAAATTGGCTTTAGGGGGGCTTCCCTGGTGGTCCAGTGGTTAAGACTTCGACCTTCCACTGCAAGGGGCGCAGATTCGATCCCTGGTCAGTGAACTAAGATCCCCTATGCCATGCAGAGTTACCAAAAAAAAAAAATTGGCTTTAGGACTGAGGAATTTGATTATTTTCACTGTGCAGTGGAGGGGCAGGGCTCAAATCGTTTGCCCAAAGCAACTTGGTAACTTTGGAACTTAAGTGAGGGGCATAGGCAAAGCCATAGCATTCAGTGGTAGTTACTGAGATGACACAAAAGTTAAACAGGAATAAATATAGCATTGCAAAGAGAATTAGGCTTTAAGTTTAAAAATCCAACATATGAGAAAAAACCATCAAGCCATTTGCATCATAAAAATGTGTTTCATGGTAAAATGCTATGTTATTGTCATTTTTCGTAAAACAGATAACGAAAAACCAGAGTTAAAAAGTTCAGAACCTTTTTTAAAAAAATGTAAGTGTAGTTGATTTACAATGTTGTGTTAATTTCTGCTGTACCGCACAGTGATTCAGTTAAACATATATATGTTCTTTTTAAAAAAATATTCTTTTCCATTATAGTTTGTTACAGGATATTGAATATAGTTCCTTGTGCTGTACAGTAGGACCTTATTGTTTATTCGTCTTATATATATAACAGTTTGCATTTGCTAATCCCAACCTTCCCCTCCATCCCTCCCCCACCCCCACCTCCCCCTTGGCAGCCACACATCTGTTCTCTATGTCTGTGGGTCTGTTTCTGTTTTGTAGGTAAGTTCATTTTTGTCATATTTTAGATTCCGCATGTAAGTGATGTCATATGGTATTTGTCTTTCTCTGTCTGACTTACTTCACTTAGTATGATCATCTCTAGGTCCATCTATGTTGCTGCAAATCCATGCCCTGAGAATTTTGTTATTACTGCATTCTCAAATATTTTTGCCGGAAGAATTTTTTTGTCTAAGGATTTTTCTCCCCTAGAGGAATGCTTTTCAGACTTTCTGTTGAAATTGCTCTCACATCTCTCATGACAGAGTTGCAAATATGCTGACAACCCCCAAATGATCTGATACGGGATCCTTAATAGGCGTGGAGGTGTTCTCCAGAGGAGAAGTCCCGCCCTCGCCAATCTCTTGGATTCTGGATCAGAAACCCAGGTGGGAGTATGTTTGACAGGTCTGCCGGGAACTGCAGGTGTCTTTCCTGATCTGGGAGAGCGAATCTCACATATTTTAACCATTTGTAGATATTTTAAAACAGTTTTTGTAAGATGCAAGCTTTACATGTATAATATCTTGGGTTTCTCCCATGTTTATAGCAGGAAGAGCTCAGTGGTGTGTGTACTGAATTTCCGGTATGCTCTATGATCCCCCCCGCCCCGTGCCAACTTCTCTCTGGTTCTCAAACTCCACTCCCCTGGGACCCCTGGTGCCAATGACTGACTTTAGCTGTCCTTTAGGCTTCATGTTCTAGGACCCATTCCTCCGCTGGGTCTTTGGCCAGAGTCATTTTTCTGCTAAACCAAACCTGCCACTTCCTTCAAGATTCTGCTCAAGACTCTCTTCCGAGGAAACTTTCCTAAAAACCCGACTCCATATTTTCATCATTAGCTTTCCCCATGCCCTGGGTAAGATGAAGTTTGACCAACAATTCTGTGGCAACAGACATTTGCATTCACATGACTTTTCTATTCTTTTGAATTATTTGCTTAAATTCCCAGGACTGAGTTTACTGGATCAGAGCAAACAGACACTTTTATGGCCGATAGAATTCATTCATTCGAAAAGCATTTGTTGAGCAGCTGTGGGTGCCAGGACTGGGCCAGCAGCTGGTGGTGAAGCAGCAAACTGTCCGCCTTCCTGGAACTCACCACCAGTAGAGGGAGAAGACCACAGACAAATAAACAGATAGATACGAGGGTGAGTCAAAAATTATCTGCACTCTGGGTATGTTAAAACTTCTGTTGGCCGCCCTGTCTTATCAGTGCTTTCTGTTCAAGGCTACTGTCTCCCCAGTCACTGGTATGCAGGCGTGAATGTGTTACATCAGTTCATTTGTAACTGCGATGCAAGCAAAAACAGATGCCCCACTTGTGATTTGCACGAAAGAAGAGCAGCGTGCAGTGATTCGTTTTTTGCGGTCTGAGGGTGTACCTGGTGCTGTGACTTATCAAAGACTTTGTGTCCAGGATGGAGAAAGTGTTTTGTCACAAAGAAGTGTGTATGAATGGGTAGAGAAGTTCAAGGAAGGTTGCACAAGTGTTAGCCATCAAGAAGGAGCCGGATTCATTTCTGTTTGTTCTCTACATCTGTGTCTATATTTCTGCCTTGCAAACTGTTTGATCTGTACCATTTTTCTGTATTCTGCATATATGCATTAATATATGATATTTGTTTTTCTCTTTCTGACTTACTTCACTCTGTATGACAGTCTCTAAGTCTGTCTGTGTCTCTATAAATGTCCCAATTTCATTCCTTTTTACGTCAGCCTAAAACATTTTTTTAATGGGAGGGTACGAAAGCTTGTTGACAGATAGACAAAGTATATTGAAAGGCAGAATGAAGTGTTTGTCTTTTCATTTTTCTTTTTCTTTTTTATTTATTGGTTGCATTGGGTCTTCGTTGCTATGTGCAGGCTCTCTCTAGTTGCGGCGGGCAGGGGCTACTCTTCGTTGTGGTGCATGGGCTTCTCATTGTGGTGGCTTCTCTTGTTGCAGAGCATGGGCTCTAGGCACATGGGCTTCAGTAGTTGTGGCACATGGGCTCAGTAGTTGTGGTGCAAGGGCTTAGTCGCTCCGTGGCATGTGGGATCTTCCCGGACTAGGGCTTGAACCTGTGTCCCCTGCATTGGCAGGTGGATTCTTTTTTTTTTTTTTTTTTTTGCTGTTTTTTTGAGGGTTATTATGTAATTTTATTAATTGGGCATTAAGGCATGGCAGGCACTGTACCAAAAAGGGAATGAAGAATGGCGCTTGCCAGTTGGCTTATTGTAGACAAGTCATTGTGAGGTACAATAAAACAGAGGAAGGGAAGTCTGCATGGATGTTGTAGGCACCCTCAGAATCAAGGCCACAATTAATGCAAATTGCGCACAGGGTGGCAGGTAGTCAGGAAGGTGGAAAGAAAACCCACAATTAGGGACTGCCTGATGCCTCCTCCTCTAACTTCCAGTGTCAAAACCTTAGGGTAATTCCAGGGTCCACATCAGAGCCAGGGGAGGGGAACATATGAGAGGACCACCCAGATCAGTCCATCCTCAAGTCCAGCTTGGGTTTCTGCCTACAGGAGAACAAAGAGTCCAGGCCAGCTAGCTTGCTGGGTGGAAGATGGCTTTTGGAGCGGGCGGTCCAAAAATTTTCAAGTCAATTCCTTTGGGAGGGGGTTGCTTCTAAGAGAAGTGACAGTAAGCCCATCCTAGAGCTGAGTCTTCTCACTTCATGTCTTTTGAGGATGTGCCTTTGTCAGGGATGTTGGGTGTAAGAGACAGGACTAGCTTGAAATTGCTTAGAAGTTGCCTGCCTGCGCATTTCACTTCAATTCTCAAGGTCTCTGCCAAAAGCAGCGATGCCATACACAGAACATTTCCTGGCTGAGTTTTTCCAGAGACCTCAAAGGCTAGTGGCTACCTGAGAATCTGGTTGCCTGTTCCATTAGAGCAAGGAGAATCTTCCAATTCAGCTCTCCCCTGGCCATTGAATTATGGCCCCAGATAGTTAAGGTGAATATCGAAGGAATGCTTTCAGTGAGTCCAGGCTCTTGCATCTTCCCATGCACAGAAATGGGCTAAATTCATTAACTCGAGATATCTGGTGTTCCTTTAATTGGCGGTAAGCAGGCGGATTCTTAACCACGGTGCCATCAGGGAAGCCCTATTTGTCTTTTCCAAAAATTAATTAAAATAAATTCTACAGCTAGAGTGCGGATAATTTTTGACTCACCCTCATAGATAGACAATCAGGCAGATGACTGCTGTAGAGAAAAACAATGCAGGATAGGAGGCCTGGAAGTGCTTGGTGGGTTGGTGAGGTGGGGTAAGGTGTTGCTGTTTTACATAGGGAAGTCAGGAAAGGCCTCTGTGTTGAGGGGATATTTGAGCAGGGACCTGGAAGAGGAAGGTGAGTGAGCCATGCTGATAGATAAGGGAAGGACAACTCAGGCAGAGGAGCAGTAGGTGCAAATGTCCTGTGGCAGAAAACACCTTCAGGGACTTTCATTAAATGCATGTTGTTACACTTGATGGTGGATTTGATGGTGTCCCACAGCTCTCTGAGACCCTGTTCATTTTTTAAAAAATTTTTTATTTAAAAAAAAGTTTTTCTGCTGTGGACTGTGTTCACTTCCCCTGCATGGCCAAATTCATATGTTAAAGCCCTAATCCTTAGTGTGATGTTATTTGGAGGTAGAGCCTTTGGGAGGTGATTAGGCTTGGATGAGGTCATGGAGGTGGAGCCTTATGATGGGATTGCAGGCCTAATAAGGGGATGAAGGCACCAGAGCTTTCTCTCTCTCTCTCTGCCATGTGAAGACTAGGAAGAGAGAACTCACCAAGAATCCAAAATGCTGGCACCCTAATCTCAGACTTGCAGCCTCCAGAACTGGGAGAGATGAATGCCTGTTACTGGAGCCACGCAGTCTTTGGTATTTGTTACAGCAGCTTGAGCTGACTAGGACACTTTCTCTTCCTCAACCTGTGTAATCTCACCAACTTGCCTTCAGATCTGCTGTTGAGCCCCACTCATCAATTTTTCCATGTAATTTCTGTATTGTTTAGCTCCAGAATTTATATTTGTTCATTTTAAAAAATAATTCTCATCTCTTAATCGATATTATCTGCTTGGTGGGACATAGTTCTCTTGCTTTCTTTTTGTTCTAAGACTTGGCCTCCTTTAGTTTTTTGAATCTATTTATAAGAGCTGATTTAATGTCTTTATTTAGTAAGTTCAACATCTGGGCTTCCTCAGGGGCAGTTTCTGACTGCTTTTTTTTTTCTTTTTCTTTTTTCCTGTGGGCCATATTTCCTGTGTCTTTACAGGTCTAATAACGTTTTTATTGCAGACCGGACATGTTAAATCATATGCTGTAGAAACTCCGGAAATCACATCTCCCAGGCTCTGTTGGCAACAGCTGCTGTTTGTTTATGAACTTTCCTGAACTAAATGTGTAAAGTCTATTTTTATCATGTGTGGCCATTGGGATGTTGAGGGAACTCTCAGACAGGACAATAACAGCAAAGTCTGGGAATGGGACTTCTTGGGGGAGCAACTTGCCCCAACTGCCCCAGCTGGGAAAAGGAAGATGGGCCCAGGGCAAGTGAAAATGCTACAAAGTTCACATTTCTTACCCAGATTTAGTCATTTTTCTTGAATAAATCTCCTCAAATTGTTGCAAGCCTTGGGTTAATTTCCAGAGTACTGAAAAAGTTGCTTTTGACAATTTTCTGCCATTTGCAGCCAAACCTAATTTCAACATTTGCTTGAAACTTACTTCCATATCACTCACATCCAGGTGTGCAAAACTCTTCTCATCACTCACTGGGTTCCATCTTTAATCCAACTCACCCACATGCTGTCAGAGGCTCCCCGATCATTTCCTCTCTGTGGCAACTCTTGCCTCTGTAGGACACTGGCTTTTATCCCAAGCCTTTATCACATCCGGGCATTTCACTTTCCATGTTCAATTGGAACATGAGGACAGGAAGGGGCTGTTTTCTGATTATATAATCATCATGCTTTCCATGGCTAAGGGAATGGAGAATGGACTAAACTTTATATCTAGGCTTCCGGGTCAGTTTTTTTGAAGCGTGTTTTTAAAATTGAAGAACAGATACAATGAGCTGATACTTTATTGGGGGTATGTGTGTACATGTGTGTGAAAATCCCCGAGAAGCCAGAAGGCGGGGTAATTGATTGAGCGGAGAAGGAGGGAAAGCAGACAAGGGGGCGTGTTACTCACCTGTCCCAGAAATGCTGGCTGGTTGTTTGGTCCAGTGCACTGTCTCTGGGCCAGCTGGGTAGACAGGCAGCCTCTCAGAACCATCCTTCAGGAGGGAAGCAGGGAGAATTCATCCACTGGATGCTCCCCTTCCATCTCCACTGTCAAAGTTCCCTTCACGGAGATTAGCGTCCCACCCTTCTGGGTCCTGCCACCCCCCCCCCCCCCCCCCAGGAAGCCCCAGCAATTGGAACGTTTCCTGGGCTGCTGTCACCCCTCCGCTGGTCAGTCTTATTTCTCTTAGGGAGCATGTGTTTTTTGTTCCGTCTTTCCATGGAGCCCGTCTGCTTTGTGGTGGAACCACTATGACCTTCTGCTTCAGAAGTGGTCTTGGTGGGTGAAATGGTCCCAGGATGCTTCCCACTAGGGGATGCTGTCACTTTCATTGACATGACCGACAACCCTTCCCTAAGGGGGAAGAAGAAAAATCATAAAAACAAACCCAACAACGAAAAATAAGAGACATTGGTGACTTGTTTAAAAGAACCTGGGGACTTCCCTGGTGGTCCAGTAGTTAAGACTCTGTGCTTCCAGTGCAGAAAGTGTGGGTTTGATCTCTGGTTGGGGAACTAAGATCCCCACATGCTGCGAGGTGCGGCCAAAAAAAAAAAAACGTGAAGGGTATGTCCTTGCACCTCCCAACCCCCACTGTCAAAAGAACGTGGCTGATGTCCACAGAAATTGGCCAGTGTTCTGTGTGGGTGGAGCTAGGTTTTCCAAGGCCTGAAGCTTGTGTTATTGGGGGGTCTGTTTTAATAACAAATAACATGAAATTACGAATATGGAGTTAAGTTTGACAGTAAATATTTATTCAGGAGAGAAAAAAAATCACCATCAATTGTAAATTTAATAACACACGCATTGACAAGTCCAGAAAAGTAACACTATTCTGTTAGTTAGCTGCCTGCACCACCTCCTTCCCCCTCTATTTTTTTGGCTGCATATTCTTTGCTTTCTTCTTCATATGACAACAATTTTGCACTATATTTAAAAAGAGAGAATAGATTGGTCATTTGGTCTTTCCTCTGGCATCCGTGGTCAATATTTATTATTGACAGTTTGGCAAAGATAGATTAATTAATTAATTAATTATAGCCTCACAACTCGTTGGTAATGTCACGTTAAGTTTTAGGATTCTTATTAGAATTGGCACCATCTTTACTGAGTTTCTTTCACCCACGAGCTTTAAGATTGCAAGGCATTTCTGGTTTTCTTGTGACTGACTATTCCTAAATATTCTTTGAACTGAACCTCTTTAACCAGATGGTCACCAATGTTCTCATTGTAGTGGAGTGTTAGGAGTTTTACATTATCCTCACCAGTGTCGGTATTCAGTGTCACAGAAGCAAAAAATTGAAATCTTATCTCCATGTGATCCTATGACTCATTTCTCATTATTAATTGGATACCAAATCATTCAAGAAATGATTATTTCTGTTAGAAATTTATTTTCTTGTCTTAATGATTGACCACTTTTAGGATCATCTAAACTTTTTCATTATTAACGTTCTGTCTTCAATAACAGAATTTCTGATTTCTGTTGTTCATTTCTCATCTTTGTTGCTTTTTAAATATTCAATTAGCTTTTATGTGTATTTTCTCTGAATGCTGTAACAAATTTTAGTGTCAAAAAAGGCACTTTTTATACATGTCCATACGAGTCTACAATTTCTCATTTGTTTTATTGAAACATTCCAAAGCACATTTTCAAATTGTAGTTAAACTGGCATATTCAAGTTTTATCAACTTTTTTGAATAATTCTTTTTTGCATTACTGTTGTGTTTGGGTTTCTCTCTTGAATCTTTAAAAATATATATTAGAGTCCTTATAATATTGTTATATCCAAGTAACAAGGCTTGAATGAATTTATAGTAGCATCTCTCTACAACTAAACTCTTCAAAGAAAAATCCACTTGATAATGATAAGGTTCAATCACTTGAAACTGAAAAAATCCCAGATAATTACTGCAAAGTATCACAGTAGTTAACAACTTTAGGTCTTAAGAAGGCAGTGTTTTCTCTTGAGATGCTCAAGGCAAATATATTGTAATATTCATGTCACCAAGCCAGGTGAATTGGGACAGCGGGCAGGAATAGTGTTCCTGGAAATCATTTCTGCACTAGGCTAGTTTCTCATTTAATTTCTCTGCTACAATTCCTAATATTTTCACCAATTTGGCCCATATTTTGCTCTAAAAATGTTAATATATGTATTAATACATTTAAAGTCTTTATTTGCACATGACAGTTCTGGGTCATCCCTGGGTCTGTTTCTACTGACTATTTTTTCTCCTATTTATGGGTCATATTTCCAGGCTTATTCACATGTACTTTAGGGTTTTTTTGTTTGTTTGTTTTTTGTTTGTTTGTAATTAAATGCTACAGTTTGAGTATAACAGAGCCTTGAAAACTGATGGAAATTTAATATTTTCCAGGGGGTGCTAGCTCTTTTGTGAGTCAGGTACTTAGACTAGGATCAGGTCTCTTCAATCGAATCATTAGTTGAGCTGAATTAGGACTGAGGCTGTCACTCTAGTTAGTTTAATTCCCCTGTTTTTAAATATCTTGAGTATGGGATCACCCTCCTTCCTGCAGGGCTGTGAGATCTGATATCACAAAATTTCTCTTTGCTTTCCTGTGTCATCTTCTTGGCCACCATTTACTCAGTAAATTTCCATGGGAGCGGGCTGGCAGACAGTGATGTCTGACTCTGTGTTTGGGACTCCACCAGATTCAGGTATACACATCAGCTGTTAAACACTCAGTTTCTCCTTATTCCCCCAATTTTTTTCTACCTGTAGCAGACTTGCTTTTCTGATCATCCAGGCTCCCATAGTTGACAACTTATCCCAGTAATGGAAGAGGCCATCAATTCATGCTCAACAAAGAAGGGCTCACCCCTTTCTGGATTTTCGTTTGTTTGGACTTTGAATCTATCACTCTTCGGTATTAAAGAAAAATAAAATTTCAAGCTTATCCAGTGCTTTCTCATTGCTGTGCTATAGTGGTGATCTTTTGTGATCTTTTACGTCTTAACCAGAAGTGGAAACTCTTCGTTTTGTTTTGATTTTGTAAAATCTGTTCTTTTACATTTTATTTCTTTTAAGCCATTATTTGTTTATTGGTTTTGATGTCTCTTCTTTTTTATTTTTAAAATAAATTTATTTATTTATTTATTGGCTTCATTGGGTCTTCATTGCTGCACACGGGCTTTCTCTAGTTGTGGCGAGTTCTCTAGTTGCGGTGAGTGGGGCTACTCTTCACTGTGGTGTGTGGGCTCCTCATTGAGGTGGCTTCTCTTGTTGCAGAGCACAGGCTGTAGACTTGTGGGCTTCAGTAGTTGCAGCACACGGGCTTAATAGTTGTGGCACATGGGCTTAGTTGCTCGGCGGCGGCATGTGGGATCTTCCTGGAGCAGGGATTAAAGCTGTGTCCCCTGCATTGGCAGGCAGATTCTTAACCACTGCGCCACCTAGGAAGTCGTGATGTCTCTTCTAATTTAGCTGTTTTTTCTGAAAAATTTTCCTTGTACTTCTAATCCTGTTCTGAGTTCTGTCACCTGTCCTTTCAAATCTTGTATTTCTACATGTTTCTAGTTATGATTTAAGTTACACTTTTTTTTTTGGCTGCACTGTGTGGCTTGCACAATCTTAGTTCCCTGATCAGGGATTGAACCCGGGCCACCGCAGTGAAAGTGCTGAGTCCTAACCACTGGACTGCCAGGGAATTCCCTAAGTTATGCTTTAAAAACATGTATCATTTGCTTAATTCCTTTCACCTCATTTCAAATATTAGGTTACATCTTCATCAAGCATTGTGCAGCATAGCTTTCTGTTTTGCTTTCATTGTCTGTAGGGACAGTATTATGTTATTTTCCTCTTTTCTCTTAAAATAACTTTATATTAGGATTGGCCATGATCCTTTTCTATTGCATTTTGGTTTTTGTTTTTAAGTGAAATGAGTTTTTCTGTATTTAGAGGAGTGAGCGATATGTCAAGATAGGTTTCGTAGCTTCCTGGCTCTAGTGCTTCCTCTTCTGCTGCTTTTGTAAAGTGACAAAAAATATTGTATTTTCAGAGATCCCCTGACTTTCCGATCCCCTCCCCCACTTTTTCCTGTACCACCTCTGTTCTCTGCACCCTTTGTTCCTGATCTCCTCCTTGTGGAGTTTGTCTTGAAAGGTAGCTTCCCTGTGCTATTTTTGAGGACTTCCAGACTGCTCCTTATGGTCAGAATGGTGTGTCATGGTCCCCTTGTGGTTCCCTGTGAATTGGATGCTTCCATTCTCAAATCGGACCTCTGTGCAGTCAGTGAATACAGGTGAGCGATGTTGTGGTTTTTCTGTTCTCTGTACTGTTGGAATCTCTCTCTTTCCTCCCACACAGATCCTCCAACACATGTGTCTTCTAGCTGTTGGGTGATTTACCCCACATGCTCATTATGCAAGATTCATTGGGATACCTTGTCAATTATTTTGTTGTAGACGTTCAAGGTCTTTGGTTTTGACGCACTGTTTGCTGGCCTGATTTGATGGGGGAATTTGGAGAGATGAAAATATTATGCCTCATAATCTCCCCAGAATACTTGTCTACTTGTCATACTTACTTTGAAATGATTCTAAAAGAAAAAAAAAAAAAGGGTTTACTGATGATTCACCTCTGATATTAGTCAACTGGGATATGTCTAGAGAGGATGTCCCAGTTTGGTGGCTAAACAAGGCCATGTCACCATCTGTGACTGTTAGCATAGAATCCCACAAACTCTGATCTGATTCCTTCACACCTTGTCTTTTCTCTGTTATGGGCTGAATTGTGTTCCCCCAAGATTTACATATTGACGTCCTAACCCCTGGCACCTCACAATGTGACTGTATTTGCAGATAGGCTCTTTAAAGAGGTCATTAAGTTTCAGTGAGGTTATATACATGGGCCCTAATCCAAAAGGACTGCTGTCCTTATTAGAAGGGGAGATTCAGACACCGAGAAATACAGAGGGACCACCGTGTGAAGACACAGGGAGAAGGCGGCTGTCTACATGCCAAGGAGAGAGGCCTTCAGAGGAAACCAACCCTGCGGACACCTTGATGTCAAACTTCTGGCCTCTGAAACTGTGAGAGACTACATCTGTTTCAAGCCTCCCCGTCTGTGGTACTTTACTATGGCAGCCCGAGCATAATCCTTTCCCCACTTCCGCCTCCTCTCTGTCTCTGTCTCTGTCTCTGTCTCTGTCTCTGTTTCTCACACACACACACACAAATGCACACACTGCTTGTGAGAATATATTCCCAGTTCACCCCGTCTGGAGTCAAAAGACCGTACCAGGGCCTTATTTTCCCTCTTAATACATGAGAATAGCTCCCTAGACCCTTCACTCCTTTTAAAACTCATTTTGTGGAGAGAATAGGCTACAACATTTTCCATTTTATTTTGTGATCTTGGTTCAGGCAGAACTTGGAGGTGATTGACCTTTGGCCTGTTTTCTTATATATATATATATTTTTATAGCTGTACCTACAAGTGTTTAAATTACACTAAATATATCCTCTGCATTCCCTCTCTCTCCCTCTCTCTCTCAGACTTTTGCTCCGAAGGCTTTCTGGAGAGGGAGTATGATAGAAAGATGGCAAGCTTTGTGGGAAGAGAGGGGTAGGTTCAGACCTTTCCGTTGTGCTCACGTGTGGAATATTGGGTGGGGCACCTAGCATCTCGGAGCCTTTACTTCCTCCTTTGAAACGGAAATGATGTTCCCCCTTTTTTTTCTTTCTGTTTTTTTTTTATTTTTTATCTTTTTTGATGTTCCCCCTTGAAGGACAGGCCTGAGGGTCACAGGAGGCAAAGCTGTAATTTGCTTCCTGGCGCATACTGGATATCAAATAAGTGCTATTTTCCATTTCTTCCTCTTCCATCTCCCAACCACAGTTAGCCAGAAAAAATCATGGACCAAAGAAAATTTCAGTTAATTGAATGCACATGTAAACTTGTGCAAATTAGCAACGTAGTACTCACTGCACTCCAAAAGAAATGCCGTCAGCGGGGGTCCAAAGGGGCGCTGTTTCCAAGCACGCCGCTAAACTGTTCCACCAGCAGCTCTCTGACCGTGGTCCTGTCTGCAGAAACAGAGGCTGTTTCAAGAATCCTATATGCATCTTTTTTATTCCGCAACGGGCAAGCTGGTGTCCCACCTAGTGGTCAGTGGGAGATAACCTAGTTTGAAGAGATGAGAAGACATTTCATATGATCTTCTGCTGGGCAGAAGCCTGGAGAACCATCCGTTCATCCTTTTCTCCCCATTTACAGAGGCCCCGGCAGGGTAAAGCCCATGATTGTGAGAGGTGGCAGGGCGTGTAGTACGTGTGCAGGGGCCGTGGCAATCGTGGGACCGATAAAAGAGGTCCTGCTCGAGAGAAAAAGAGTCACTACATTAAGAGGCGTCCTTTTGAATGGTTTTCTTAAAATATGAATGATTTCAAATACACAGAAAAGTTCATGACAAACAGCATATTTACCACCCAGCTCTAGTGAGTTCCAACATTTTGTCATATTTGCTTCCTATTTCTTTAAGAAGCAAAAGAACACACAAGCTGGCAAAGCTCCCAGGATATCCTTCCGTGATCCCTTTCTTTTCCCCATCTCTCACCAAGGGGGGACCGACATCTTGAACTTGCTGTTTACCTAGAATGGCATTTGAAAATTCTATTAACATCCTATATGTGAGTCCATATTTTTGCATATTTTCAAAATGTATTTTATTGATGTCATACTATATATATTTTTTTCTATGACAAACAAATAATGCAATACACTCTCTTGTGCCATTTTCCTTATGGAACTTCTGCAAGAGTTTTCCTATTGTTTACCTCGAAACAAAACTGCTGGATTGAAGAGCAAGTCTTTTCTTTCGAGAGAGATTGTAACAAATGACCCTTCAAAAATACCCATGTGCAAGTGATCCTATGGCTTTATATCTGCACTGATACTGAAATTGTTAGGCTTTTGAATATTTTTCAATTTGATGGTTATGAAATATTTCAGTGTTTTAATTTATCTTACTGTAATTAGTATTTTTTAAATTTATTTATTTTATTTATTCATTTAAAAAAATTTATTGGCTACATTGGGTCTTCACTGCTGTGCTTGGGCTTTCTGTAGTTGCGGAGAGCAGGGGTTACTCTTCATTGCGGTGGACGGGCTCCTCATTGCAGTGGCTTCTCTTGTTGTGGAGCATGGGCTCTAGGTGCGTGGGCTTCCGTAGTTGCAATGCACGGACTCAGTTGTGACTCGTGGGCTCTCGAGTGCAGGCTCTGCAGTTGTGGCTCACGGGCCTAGTTGCTCCGAGGCATGTGGGATCTTCCCGGACCAGGTCTCGAATCCATGTCCCCTGCATTGGCAGGTGGATTCTTAAGCACTGCACCACCAGGGAAGCCCCTGTAATTAGTATTTATATTGAGCATCTCTTTAAAAATTTTTTATTGAAGTTTAGTTGATTTACAATGTTGTGTTAATTTCTGCTGTACAGCAAAGTGACTCAGTTATACGTATAAATATTCTTTTTCATATTCTTTTCCATTATGGTTTATTTATCACAGGATATTGAATATAGTTCCCTGTGCTATACAGCAGGACTTTGTTGTTTATCCATTCTGTATGTAATAGTTTGCATCTACTAATCAAATTGGGCATCGTTTTACATGTTTCTTAGTCTTGTATTTACCTCTTCAGGATGGAGATTGGTTGTCAGAAAGATCACACCAGGATTAGAAGCCTGGAACTTTTAACCTCACCCCCAGCCTCTGGGGAGGGAAGAGGGGCTGGAGGTTGAAGTCATCACAATGATCAGTGATGGAGTTGATCATGTCTGTGTGATGGAACCTCTGTAAGAACTCCTGAACAGGTGGATTCAGGGAAACAGAAGCACAGTTGTACAAGGAGGGGTTCAGCCATAGAACTGGGGTGGGGGGTTCCAGCCAGGCGGCTGGGCTAAAACCATGGTCAAATACTACCCCCACTGGTTCCTCATCCCTTCTGAAGTCCTGTATCCTGTGCCCTGTTATGGTGAATAAAGTTCTTGTCAATCAAAAAAAAAAAAAAAAGGGGGGGGGGGAGCTTCCACAGTGCTGAACACATCGAGGTGCTGGAAGGTGGCACCCCTAGAGAAAGCATGGAAATTCTGTGTCCCATCCCAACCCCCATGCTTCTATTCAGGCATTGCTGAGCTGTATCCTCTGTAATAAACTGGTAATAGTAAGTGAAGTGCTTTCCTGAAGTTCTGTGAGTTGTGCTAGAGGATTATCAAACCCAAGGAGGGGGTCTTGGGAGCCTCTGATTTATAGCTATTTGGTCAGAAGATTGGGTGGCCCAGGACTTGTGACTGATGTCTAAAGCGAGGGCAGTCTTGAGGGACCGAATGACCCCTTTAACTGACTCCAGGTAGATAGTGTCATAACTGAATCAAACTGTTGGCTGCCCAGCTGGTTTTGGAGAGTTGGAGAAGTGGTGTGTTGGAAAAGACACCACATATTTGGTGTCAGGCGGAGGAGAAAAGTCTCTCAGGATTGTACATAATGTATGTGTGGTGCCAATCATGGAGGGAACAATTAACAAATTCATTCACTTATTGTACAAATATTTACTGCTTCACACCAGACACTGTTCCATACACTTGGGTGGTGGATAAGATATAAAAAGTCCCTGCCGCGGATATGGTTCAAGGTGGCGGAGTAGGAGGATGTGCGCTCACTCCCTCTTGCAAGAACACCAGAATTACAGCTAACTGATGAACAGTCATTGACAGAAAGACACTGGAACTCACCAAAAAAGACACCCCACATCCAGAGACAAAGGAGAAGCTGCAACGAGACGGTAGGAGGGGTGCAATCGCGTTAAAATCCAATCCCATAAATGCTGGGTGGGTGACTCACACACTGGAGAACAGTTATACTGCAGAAGTCCACCCACTAAAGTGAGGGTTCTGAGCCCCACGTCAGGCTTCCCAACCTGGGGGTCCAACAACGGGAGGAGGAATCCCCAGAGAATCAGACTTTGAAAGCCAGCAGGATTTGATTGCAGGACCTCCACAGGACTGGGGGAAACAGAGACTCCACTCTTGGAGGGCACACAAAAAATAGTGTGCTCACCAGGACCGAGGGGGAAGGAGCAGTGACCCCATAGGAGACTGAACCAGACCTACCTGCTGGTGTTGGAGGAGTGCCTGCAGAGGTGAGGGGCAGCTGTGGCTCACTGAGGAGATAGGGACACTGGTGGCAGGGGTTCTGGGAAGTGCTCATTGGCGTGAGCTCTCCCAGAGTCTGCCATTAGCCCCACCAAAGAGCCTGTAATCCCCAGCGCTGGGTAGCCTCAGGCCAAACAACCAACAAGGTGGGAACACAGCCCCACCCACTGGCAGACAAGCAGGTTGAAGTTTTACTGAGCTCCACTCACCCAGCCCAACCCACCACCAGTCCCTCCCATCAGGAAGCACATACAAGCCTCCTAGATAGCTTTCTCCACAAGAGGGCAGAGAGCAGTATCTAGCAGTATCAGCAGTATTTTGTTTTGTGAATTCAAAACCATAGCCACAGAAAGATAGAGAAAATGAAAAGGCAGAAGACTTTGTACCAGATGAAGGGACAGGATAAAACCCCAGAAAACAACTAAATGAAGAGGAGATAGGCACCCTTCCAGAAAAAGAATTCAGAGTAATGATGGTGAAGATGATCCAGGACTTTGAAAAAAGACTGGATGCAAAGATCGAAAAGTTGCAAGAAAAGTTTACCAAAGACCTAGAAGAATTAAAGAGCAAACACACAGAGTTATGCAACACAATAACTGAAATGAAAACTACACTAGAAGGAACCAATAGCAGATTAACCGAGGCAGAAGGGTGAATCAGTGACCTGGAAGACAGAGTGGTGATAATCACTGATGTGGAAAAGAATAAAGAAAAAAGAATGAAAAGAACTGAAGACAGCCTAAGAGACCTCTGGGACAACGTTAAATGCACAAACATTCACATCATAGGGGTCCCAGAAGGAGAAGAGAGGGAGAAAGGACCTGAGAAAATATTGGAAGAGATTCTAGTTGAAAACTTCCCTAACATGGGAAAGGAAATAGCCACCCAAGTCCAGGAAGTGCAGAGAGTCCCAGGCAGGATAAACCCAAGGAGAAACATGCCAAGACATATAGTAGTCAAACTGACGAAAATTAAAGACAGAGAAACGTTATTAAAAGCAGCAAGGGAAAAACGACAAATAACATACAAGGGAACTCCCATAAGGATAACAGCTGATTTCTCAGCAGAAACTCTGCAAGCCAGAAGGGAGTGGCATGATATATTTCAAGTGATAACAGGGAAGAACCTACAGCCAAGAATACTCTACCCAGCAAGGATCTCATTCAGATTCGACAGAGAAATCAAAAGCTTTACAGACAAAAAGTCCCTGCCCATGTGGGGTTAGATTCTAATAGGGAGCAAAGAAAAAAAAAAAAAAAAAAAGAAACATGTAGAAGATCAGGAAGTATATTAGTTTGCTAGGGCTGCCTTAACCAAGTACACAGACTGGGCAGCTTCAACAATAGAAATATACTGTCTCGCTGTTCTGGAGGCCGGAAGTCTGAGATCAAGGTGTTACCAGGGTTGGTTCTTTCCGAGGCTGTGAGGGAGGATCTGCTCCAGGCCTGGTTCCTTGGCTTGTGAATGGTCATCTTGTTTCACTGTCTTCTTTACATCATCTTCCCTTTGTGTGTGTCTGTCTCTGTGTCCAAATTTCCCTTTCTCACAAGGACACAGTCATGTGGGATTGGGACCCACCTAATGGTCTCATTTTAACTTGATTGCTTCTGTGAAGTCTCTATCAACAAATAAGGTTCCGAGGTAAATGGGGGTTAAGATTCCAACATATTTTTGGGGGGAGATGATTCAGCCTGTAACAGGTAGGTATTGGAGAATACAGAGGGTGAGAGTGGGTAGGTTTGTATTGAATGTGTAGAGAGTGGTCATGGATGGCTTCCCTTAGAAGGTGATGTCTGAGCAGAGACCTGAAAGATACGAGGGAACAAGTCCTGCAGGTGTTGGGATGTCGGGGGAAAGGGCTGCCAAGGCAGACTGTTGGGGGGGAGGTGCTCCGAGACCCTCACTGGGGGTTTGAGGAGCAGCAAGCAGGCAAATGGGGCCAGGACGGAGCTGGGGGGTGGTCATGGTGGCATCTGCTCGAGCATGAAGGACTGTATCAGTTTCCTGAGGCTGCTGTAACAAAAGATCACAAACTGGGTGGCTTAAAACAACAGACATGTATTCTCTCACAATTCTGGAGACCGGAAGTCTGAAATCAAGGTGCCAGCAGGGCCATGCTCTCTCCCCTGGTGGTTGCCAGCCATCGTTGGCCTTTCTTGGCTCACAGCAGCATAATTCTAATCTCTGCCCATCCCCCGACCCCGGGTCATCTCACGGCCATTGTCCCTCTGTGTGTCCGGGTTGTCACTTGGTGTCCTCTGTGCGTCCCTGTGGGTCCCTGTCTCGGTCTCTTCTCCCTGTCTTATAAAGATACCAGTCATATTAGATTAAGAGCCCACTCTACTCCAGTATGGCTTCATTCTCATGTACGTCTTAATTTTATCTTTAAAGACCCCATTTCCATATAAGGCCACATTTGCAGGTACCCAGGGGTTAAGACCTCAACCTACCCCTTGGGGGACACGATATAACCCACCCAAGTACCTTGTAGGTGAGGTGGGGCCACTAGACAGTAGGGGTTGCTGTGTGTCTGATACTCTGCTCAGAGCTCTTTGATGCAAGGAAGCTGCTGCATGGGATAGAGCATTGTTTTACCGACACATCCCTTGCCTACTTCCAGAGAAGTTCGGATGCAGCTTATAAAGGTAAATGCATAGGTAACAGGACAATTACAAAAGTAAGGAAAAATTTCTAATGAAAAGACTGAGAAATAACTATATCCTGGCCCCAGGACTGCATCAAAGACCAAATTCACTGACAGCAAAGGCAAAAGGGAGAAATTGGTTTAGTTCCATAAATGACTTATTTGTAAAATACAGCTTAAAAGCCATCAGTTAGTATGATGACAGAGGTCTGCAGCTACAGTTTGGCAAAGTCGGGGAAACCTCCGCTGCGTCTGTTTCCTGTCCTGACCCTCTCTCACCCTTGCCCGGAAGTCAGCCTCCTGGGAATCGGCTGAGAGTGCAACATCTGTTCTCAGAAAGCTGAAAGCATTGTGTTATCTCTGGATCCAAGGAGCCTTCCTTTGTGGAGAGTTGAAACCACACACTCCTTCATAATTCATTTGAACACAGTGTTTGCATTTGGATGTCCAAGAGGGAGGGACAGCTGATGGAATCAGGAGGTCGGGACTGCTGCGTTAACCTCAAACCACTGTTAGACTCATCAGACTGCATACGGGGCACCCTCCCCTCCCCCCATCCCCCCATTCTGCCTCTTCTTTCCCTCCCACATCCCCGCGAATCCTCCTTCGGCACCTCCTGTGTACATCACTCTTTATCTTCCCCCAAGCCACGACCCCAAATGGTCCCTTGTACCATTTCTGGATGACAGAATGAGCCTTGATAGGCCTCCCAGACTCCTCTGCTCTTAGAGGAATCTTCTCAAAACCCAGCAAGAGCATGTCAGCCCTTCTGTAAAGGTGTTCAGTGGCCCCAACCCCTCAGCCTGGCCTCAGAGGGCAAGTGGATGGTGGAGACACACAGGCCTGCATCCCCATGTTAATGCTCTCTGAACCTCAGTGTAAATTAGCCCAGTTGCCTAAAGGTGTCGCCAGAGAGGACCCTGCTAACTCAATCCTATAACATCAAGAAAGGATGCTAGGGTGTCTTGGGCGGCTTTGCTCCCTTCCCCACTCATGCTGACACCACAATTCAAAGCTCAGGGGTCAGTCTTACTTCTCTTGCTTTTACGTTCTTAAAGGGTGCACCATCATGCAATAGCCACAGTGTTCTAATGTTGCCAGGATTCGGGGTGTTGGGCAATCTGGATGGAACTCGGTGATGAAATAGTGAGCCCTCTGGCACACGAAGGCAAGCCCTAGAACATGGCTTCTCACGTGCCCCCCACGCACAGATAGGGGTCCACCTTTCCAAGAAGAGAGCTCTTCTAGAAAGCAGAAGGTTGCTTCTTTTTGTCTATAACATTCCCCGTTTTTTTAACCTAATATGCATAATCTTCTTATTTTAGGTGCTGAATTAGCTAACATGAGAGCAACTTTACGGAAGAAATGATAACTTTCAATTATTCCCCAAATATTTGTCTCAGGGTGGTGAGAAGCAGCCATGGGTTGCTAATGAAATAATTAGAAGTGGCTGCTTGAAGTTTCCTCAGTCTTAATAATTTGGACCTTCCTAATTAGGGGTGACAGATGAAGCTGACAGGCCAGACTCACCAAAAAAAAATTGTTTTACAGACAGATTATTGCCATTCCTGCCTTCACATCTTCCAGAAAATTTTGTTAACTCATGGACCGTGGGTGCGTAGAAATCTTAGCTTCAGACATCAGAGGGGTCTGAACATCCATGGGGAGGACACCTGGGATGCTTTGTGTGGACACTGTATCTGAAGGCAGGCTAGCATTTTGGCTCCCCCTCTTGCTAGCCCTGAAGCCAGGGCAGGTTACTGAAACTTTCTGAGCCTCAGTTTCCTCATCTCTAAAATGGGGATAACCAAATCTAACTTATCAGGGGTTATGGGGAATCTCATGAATGAATGTATGTGAAGCTCTTAGCCCAGTGCCCAGTATTTGGAGGCCAAATAAATACTATTTTTACTCTGTGATCACAAACAGAACTTTCCGTGTGGACCTTGGTCACGTGGGCAGCCTGCTTTTCTTTGTTCAAATTCTTTCTTTGAAGGATGGATTGAAAAAAGGGCTTAGGACTCCAGACTTAGAGGAAGTTGATTGCTCCAAGCAGGGTCTCCGGGACACTGATGATATTACAGTCTGGAAAGGCTAGAAGGTCAGAGGGTGGGATTGGCTTCCTCCTTTGGTACCGTCTGGGAGGGCCTATTTAGCCTCTGGGGATGTGTTCCCAAACTTTTCAGGGTCAAGAAAAAAGTGAATTTGTAGCCGGTCAGTCTTTCGCCTCTGTGCTGGGCAGTGCCGGTGTTGGCCCCTCCCCCTCCTGCTGGGGCAGCGCCTGGGAAGATGCAGGAGACGACCCCAAGCATGGTTTGACTTGGTGTCACTTGCACGATGTGGGTAGGAGGACGGGTCATGGAAGCAGGTCCTGGGCTGGGACGGTAGCCATGGGTCACTCTCCTCTCCCTTCTCTGGGGTTCTCTGCTTAGGTTCTCTTGGGTGGACATTCCAGTAGGAACTTGGATTTTTCCAGTGCAGTAACTTGAAAGGTAAAGCGATGACAATAGTTCCTGACTGTAGTTGTTGAATGCTGGTATGGTCCAGGCACTTAGCTAAGCCTTTGCTCACAGTGACTCATCCATCCTGGCCATACCCCTCAAGATAGGTCCTGCCGAGGGTGCTGAGCCTCAGGGAGGTTGAGTGACGTGCCCAGAGACGCGCAGAGTGTGGCAGATATCCACCTGAGTCCAGTGCACGTACGTGTAACCACTGTGCTGCTCTGTTCTCCAGGACTTTCTCCCATGGTCCGTTCCCCCAGGGGCCTCTGTAAACTCAGAGCAGACACAGAGCTGGGCTTCCTTGCTGGGCCATGAGCCCACCCGGACCTTGTGTTCAAGGAGCTGGCAGAGTCGATGTGCACAGGTAACACAGAACAGCGTCGTCCTGGGTGTGAGGGCAAGGTGCACGGAAGCGGGGTTTGTGGACCCATGGCAGGAGGTCTGGGTCCTGCTTCTGACCGTCACTTCTGGAAAGGGGACATTCAGCCATCTGCATCTCCTTCCGGCCTGAGGAATGGGACTGTGTCCGTCTGATATAAATCCTCACCATGCTAGGCCTCTGTGTACTGTAGGGTTTCAGGAAAAAAGGAAGCCATGTATGACTAGGTGGAGCCAGGGGTGCGTCAGTGTCCTCTGCCAAGCGGTAGGCCGCATGGTGTGCTTCCCAGACTGATCCGGGCTTTGTACTGCTCCCAGGTGAGCCCTGGTACTTACCTGGTTGGGCCCTGGTCTTGCCCCTTGAACTCCCTTGGGGAACGTTGCAAGCCTGGCATGTCCCAGTGCCACCTAAGCAGGTGAGTTGGTCCCGCGATCGCACAGAACCTGCCCTAGGTCAGGTGTCCGGGGTCACAGAATCTGGACGCCTTTGCCTCCCTCTTAGTGGAGCTGTTCCCCTTTCACTCCTTCCTCCTGGGAATGAAGAACTCCAGAGGGCCCCAGACCCCCTTCTTCCTCAGGGGGCCCCATGATATCTGTGTATGAGAAGGGGGGATTGCATCCCCACAGAGACCCCTCCTAAGCCTGTGCTCTGGCTTCATGCAGACACACCGTGACCCCAGGAGGATGGGTTGTAGCCAGAAGGGAAAGCAAAACTCAACTCTGCATATTTTTTCCTTTTAAGAACGTGCCAGGAAAGTGTAACTAAACACAGAGACATGCAGGAAAAACAAACGCTGCTCCTCAGGCTCACTTCTATTTTTCCACAATGCACTTCGGATCGTGGTTGACCTTTCTAGTCATCTCGTTATCTCCTCTGAAGGATGGCAGCCTGCAAAGTTTAGCGCCTTTTATCTGCTGAACGGTGGAGACTGCCAAGCGCTCTAGAAGTGGTTTATGTTTAGACCGTGTTCCAAGTTATGCAAGAAATCCCCTATGGGTGGGGGGAATGACTTGGGAGATTGGGTTTGCTGTATATACATTACTAATAAGAAAAAAGTACCAAATTGTACACTCTAAATATATGCAGTTTATTGTATGTTCACTGTATCGCAATAAAAGTTCTTAAAAAAAAAAGAAAAAGAAAGAAATCCCCTATGGTGGATAATGGCAGGTCCCTGAATCCCTTGTCCCCTGTCCTTTCTGTCCCTTCCTCTCTCCCCTCTGCCCTCTCCTGATTCACAGAAGAGACTCCACCTGGGATGTCCTTTTCTCCTGGTGGCCATCAGGAATTCGTATGTGGGTTTCAGCCCCTGTTTCCTTTTCAGTGCCCTCTGCTGTGGTGACAGTAGCCTGGACAGTAAGAGAACAGCCCCCTACCCCAGAGTCTGACCACTTGGGTGTGTGCCTGGTGTAGCCTCCAGCAAACCTCTAAGTGGGCAGCCCCTCTGAGCTCCCATCTCCTTGCCATTCCATGGGGTACCAGCAGCTTCCACCCACTCGGGTCTTGTGGGCGGAAGAGACCTTGTGCGCTCTTCCATCCTTTCCATTTGAAACTCAAGGACGGTACCTGTCATACGGAAAACTACCAAGATGAACTCTCGTTGTCGTGATGCCTTTGGGCGCCCCAGCAGGGTCTTCTTGGTAGAGCCCAGACTGATCAAATCACTCCTGTTCAGACTGGAGAGTTACGACCCTTGGGTCTCCCAAGATCAGGGAAGACACGAGGGGTTCCGGACCTGAGAGTGTAGCTGCCTTTCCTAGTGTGTGTGGTTCTGTTTCTGGATTTCCCTTCCTTTGCTGGTTGGACATGTGGGGGTTGGGCTTTGTATTCAGTTCCCAGGGCTACTGTAGCCAGTTACCACGGACGGGGTGGTTTTAACTACAGACCTGTATGATCTCATGGCTCTGGAGGCCAGAAGTCCCACATCAGTGGGTCGACAGGCCCCGGCTTCCTCTGAAGGTTCCAGTGGAGGATCTTTCTTGTCTCTTCCAGCCTCTGGTGGCTCCTGGCATTACTTGGCTTGTGGCCACATCACCCCAACCTCTGTTTCCATCTTCACTTGGCCTTTACCTCTGCCTTTTCCTCTTTGTAGAAGGACACTAGTCATTGGATTGAGGGCCCACCCTATAATCTCATCTTGACCTTAACTAATTATATCTGCAAAGACTATATCCAAATAAGGTCACGTTCTGAGTTTCTGGGTGGACGTGAATTTCTGGGAAATACTATTCATTCTACTACAGGTATTAACATTGGGGTCAGCATGGGGTAGCCACACATTCATGCCCCGGTGACAGCTTCTTCCTCCAGGCCCCGAGACAGGCAGACCAGACTGGAGAATGTTCCTCTGCTTTCTTTCTCCAGTGCCCAAACCAGCTCAGAAATTCCCTCTTGCTCTCCACCGGTATTTCCCCGACTCTTCTTGCAGACTTATCTTTTGAAATCTTCCTTTTTTTCTGTCATCCCGAATACCCTACCATGAAACCAAAGGCATGTCTGAATGCTGTAGCTTCTGAGAGGGTAAATAATTTTTTAAATCCTAAAATGTTTACAAATAAAACATTTTAAATTTGAAAAGAACAATCAGCTTGATGCTTTGTGACGACCTAGAGGGGTGGGATGGTGAGGGCGGGAGGGAGGCTCAGGAGGGAGGGGATATGGGGATATATGTATACATATAGCTGATTCACTTTGTTGTACAGCGGAAACTAACACGACATTGTAAAGCAATTATACTCCAATAAAGATATATTTAAAAAAAAAAGGACATGGAGACATCCTCAACCTATAAATCAAGAAACTGGTGGGGACTGCAAAAATGCTGAAACCAAAGTCTTCCTGTTCTGCCCCTTCTCAGCTCCGTTATCCGTTTCTGCGCCCCTCTCGGGCTTTGTGGGGATTTCACCCTGCTGGCTTTGTGCACGTGTAACAGACCTCCAGGTCTTGGCAGCCCTTCGGGAGCAGGTCTGGCAAGTAATAGCGGCCAAGACTCCCTTGCTGTGCCCTATGGGCTTGTGCAACACGTCAGTGCTCGGAGGCAGCATTTCTTACTTGCAGGCTTATCTCTTTGTGGGCAGAAATGTTAATTGCAAGTGAATGAGGGTCCCTTTTGGCCCACGGTGGGTGAAGGCGCAGCCCAAGGTGCGGTTCTCCTCTGGGTGCTGGCAGCGTGGTTGCCGCGTGGGGTAGCGATGGGGGTGGTGGGTGCAGCTGATTTGTTTCTCTTGCATTTTTGGCCCTGGCAGTCTCCCACGAGCATTTCCCGGAGTGGACAAGACCCCAAAGACTGTTTGTTTGGATTCTGTTTGACATTGATCACCTGGGTCCAGCTGTGTCCTAGGGCCATCCCGGCAGCTGTCGGAGTGCACTCCTTATCTTGGGCTTCTCCCATCGAGGGCTTGTTAAGGCCCATTACCCAGGTGCACATCTCATATGAGTACGGATTTTTTCTTTTTTTGTGATTCAGCTTAATTTATCATTAAAAAAAATTTAAAATTGAAGTATAGTGGATGTACAATATAGTGATTCACAATTTTTAAAAGTTCTGCTCCATTTATAGTTATTAAAAAATATTGGCCATATTCCTTGTGTTGTACAGTATATCCTTACAGCTTATTTTGTACATGATCGTTTGAACCTCCTATTCCCCTCCCCCTCCTCTTTCCCCACTGTAACCACTAGTTTGTTCTCTCTGTCTGTAAGCCTGCTTCTTTTTTGTCATAAGGCTCATTTTATAAGGCAGCTCTTGGTGACTTCAGCACAGGTAGAAACTCAGGAATGACATGAATAGAGGTCTTGACTGCTGTGTTGCCATCAGGGAGCCACTGTAACGCTCTAACTGGAATGTAATTAATAGGACAAGACTGCAATTTTTTTTGTTTTTTGGTGAGAGAAGGAATGTGTGAATTATGGGGGAGGAAGTTAGGGAGGGCCTCAGTGCGTGTTGCAGGGACAGACGTAGAAGGTGGTGGTGACAATGTCCAGGCTGGGCCGAGGGAATTAAACCTTTCGCTGGGCCCTTGCGGCTCTAGTGTCGGGTGCATTGGAAGGAAATGGCAGTGTGCTGCAACGCGGGCAGTTTGGGTTTTTCTACTACAAGGACAATGGGTGGTGAACTTGCCCCGTCTCTGCCTGCTCGGGTCTGGGGTTGGGGAGGGCACTGTGACTGCTTGGGCCAACAGAATGCGGTGACAGATGGCTCAGTTCCTGGTGATACAGGCTGGGACCTGGGGCCCTTTACTGCAGTGCTTGCACTTGGACAAACGTCTCCTCCAGCAACAAAATAGAAAGAAACTATAAGGGACTAAAAATAACTGCGTACATGTGCAGTTGGGGCAAAGTAGGAACAACTATGAACAAGATACAAAAAGGCCACAAACCAAGAGCAAAAGCAGGGACCTGCTCATGGTCCCTGTACATGCACCAGCCAGGGTGGGGGCAGACCACCTAAGCCACCCCCCTGGGCTGGACCCACCGATCCGCCCCTACTCCCACCCCATTGAAGGAACCAGCTCGCCCCCCTTGGGGAGCAAGGGAACCTGGTACCTGTTTTCTCTCCCTCCTGCTGCAGCATGAGTCCCAATAACTCCCTGCCTGAATTCCTAGTCTGGCCTCTTATCAATTTCTATTGATTCAAGAATCCAAGAACCCTGGTCAGTAACATTGGTGCTGCCCTTCACTGAACGGTGGGGGCTTCTTGCCGCTTGGAAGCACTGTACAAGGAAGAGGGGGACACCTGGAGATGCCCATGGAGGGGGCAAAGCATGAGTCTCGTGGCTGTGAGCATCCTGGGTGCCCAGCTGACCACTCACAGACCTGAGACACACCGTCCCTGCATGCCCTCCCCGAATTCCTGACCCGCAAAATCATGGGCAAAAATAAATGGTGGTTTGAAGCCTCTAAGTCTGGGGTGGCTTCATGTGGAACAAGACATACCTGGGGCATTTTGTCAAGACAAGACTGGTCTCCCAGCTGGGTGGGGAGGAGGCTGTATGAAAAGTGGCCCAATAAACGAGTGGATAAAGGGTTCAGCAGCTCTCCCAGGTGAAAGTGAAGAGGGGCGTCTGTTGGGGACCAGCGAGGGTACACGGTCCCTGTGCAGGCCTGCATGAGGCCCCATCACCCTTCCTCTGGGTGGGGGCAGGGCAGCTGGAACACTAAACACACGAGATCCCCAAGTCCAAGGTCTCAACGCCTTGTTCCATCACTTAACAAATGCCAACTGAGTTCACACCTGCTCGGCGCATGAGACAGGAAGAGTTGAGAGACACAGCCCGGGTCCCAAGAAATCCCTGCCTGTCCCCGGGGGAGGGAGGTACTGCAGAGTGGAGACTGCCAGATGCGGGGTGGCTGTGGACGGGGAGTGGGCTCGCTGGGGGTTTGGGCTCCTTGGTTCGGCAGCTGACCAGTGTCCTCAGACCTGTCACGTCCTGGTCGGTCAGCCCTGTCTCTGCCTGCTGGTGTGGTGCTGCTGGATACTTTCCCAGGTGGGTGGTTTGGGGAGAGACTCAGCCAGGCGTGGCATTATTGCGGAGACCCTGCTGAGGAGGTCACGGACCCCTGCTGGCTCTGGCTCCTTGGCAGATGTTCTGCTGCCGCCTCCTGGCTCGAGCCTGATGACCCAGTCACTGTGTGGGTAATGACGGTTGGTCCTAGTTTCCATTTCTTCCTCTTGACAGGAATGGTTGTATTTGCTAGATCATCTCGGAACGTTTAATATGTAATTCAATATTATCCTTGCCGCTTGCCATGTCATTTGGACTAAGTGTTATAATCTTTGAGACTGTTTTCTTAGCTAGAAAATGGGACTAATGTTACTGATTTTGCAGGGCTGTAAGGATTAAATAAGACAACGGATACGAAATTCCTTGCACCTTTATCTAAATTGCTAACGAGTGGTGGATTTTGATGTGGTTGTGCTGTCAAACAGTCAGAGTCCAAGAAAGGGAAGAATCACCTGCTCTCTTTGTCTATAAAGCAGAAAAACAATGTTTTTTGAGACTGGCCTATGGGAAAGAAACTGGAACTGAGACTTCAAATGTATTGACGGTGGCTTTCAGCAAGGCTGCCTGTCGCCTGTTTACCAGCTCTGGACAAGCTGTGGTTTGAAGAGCTGCCCTTCTTGTTTTCTTGTCTTTGAGATTCCTTGATGCTGGAGTGCGGGGAGGCAGAGTCTGCTCAAAGCGTCTTTTGTGGATGGAATTTAACTCCCAAATCTTCCTTCTAGAGATGACTTAAGGACTTTGAGAGAAAGAAACATGAAGTTGTAATTTAGGAAAATTGTAACCTGAGCAATTGTTGAGAAGGCCCAAAATAATGTATTCCTTTGTAAGAGAAGAAAGATCATATTATATGATCAAAACTTGTAAAAGGATGTGTGTATTGTGTTGGTTAAATAAAGCCTACGATGACCTTCAGGAAAGCATTAGCAGTGGGATATGATGGCTATTCTGAGTCCCACTGGATACAGCTTCAATCCCTCCTGATGGGTCCTGCCAAGTGATGGATGGGAAAGTACTTGCCTTTCTGTAGGGTATATATTGATGTTAGTGGCTGAATTGCAGCCTACTGGTTGTAAATGCCCAGGCCGCAGCGATGAGCAATGATCAGACAAGAGGACTTCTTTTGAAAATGCAAACTAGAGACTTCCCTGGCAGTCCAGAGCTTCAGACTCTGTGCTTCCAATACAGGGGACTCAGGTTCGATCCCTGGTTGGGGAACTAAGATTTCACATGCTGCGTGGCGCAGCCAAATTAAAAAAAAAAACACAAACTAATGAATTTCACAGAAATAACCCATTAGGGTGTGCTATGATGTGAGTGATGTGGCATGTTTTGTCAAAATGTCAGATGATGCAATTTGATAGAATGAACCATTCTACCATAGATGGAGGTACCAGATCATTCCTAGTTGGCAAAGGGAGAGACTTTCGAAATATAATACAACAATGAAAGTAGTAACAGGAGTTTCTGTGGCTTCTGTAGGCACCTGAATGGCAAACTATTCTCTCTACTCCACCCATTCACCCGCGCACCCATCTACCCATTCACCCGCGCACCCATCTACCCATTCACCCACCCACCCATCTATCCATCCATCCACCCATCCACCCACTTATCCATCCATCCATCCATCTATTCATGCATGCAGCAAAAAAGCATTGAGCACCAACTAAGTGCCAAGCATTATGGAAGGGGCTGGGGACAAAGGTGAGTGAGACAGTCTTTGGCTGTAAGGAGTTTGTTGTCTATTGGGGACAACAGATAAGAGAGTTAATACGCAGCACAGTGCTAGCTTACGAGCTCTGAAAATGGAGATTTGGAAGCCTGCTGGGGTCAGGCGAGTTAGGGAAGGATGTCTAAGCTCCCCAGATGGCCCCAGATGCACATTCCAGGAAGAAGAAGCAATGTTTTCAAAGCCTAGGTGGGTTGGGAGGGCGTGCCCTGTTGGGGAATGTAGACATTTGATAAAGGGCGCTAGTGGGGTGGAATACTGGCCCATTACCATAAGGCCCAGCAAGGAGTTTGGACGTGATGCTGCATAGTGGTGACTGTTAACTTGGGCTCCAAGGACAAAGGCCCAGGGTGTATGGGTTTGAGGGTCACGGCTCCTAACCTCCACCCCTGCTCAACTTTTATCTGATGTAAATAGTGAGCTTCCGCTTGAGAGTTCTGTCAGACACCAGTTTCTGCAGCTTAGTTTGGAAACCACCAGCGTAGATGAGGAGGCTCCAGCTATGGTTCTGGCCGGGGAGTTGCTTTAGACAATCCCTCTGGGGTAATGTAGAGAGGGCTCCAGGGGCATCAGCTAGAAGCAGGGGCGGGGGCTCTCTAGGGCAGCCGAAGGGTTGGAGACATCCCCATGGGTTTCCTTGGGCCTGGTGAGTGCTGAGTGGGACAGCTGTACAAGGGGCTGGGGATGCAGATGACAGGTTAGTAACTCTGTCAGGCGCAACAGCGAGCCTGGGTGGGAGTCACACTAGGAAAAATGGGATGAAATAGTGGTGGTGTCCTGAGGGTTTTATCTCACGTCCAGCAGGCTTTGGGAAAGGCTGTAACCCAGGTATATTTTTACACGACGTCTTTCTTTCATGTCCTAGTGTTGAGGTGAGCAACATGCCGTTTGGAAGCTCTGCTGGACCCAGGAGCTTCTTTCATGCCTCCCTAGAAAGGGCTGGTGGCCAAGCTCTCTGGAGTCAGAGCTGAAGTGCTGGACTTGGGCAAAGCCAGCCCCATGCAAAATGAAACGCTGAGAACACGAAAAAAGTCTCTTAGGAACATTTCTTTAGTTCAACATTGGACTTTGTCAGGTATTGTTAAACTCCTCTAGTTAAGACACTTAGAGCAGTGGCAAACCGTTGTGAACGGCTCTGTGAGTCCCGAGGTCCCTTGCATCTTTTCATGAGGTGCAAAGTTTCATGAGGTACAAACAGCAAACAGGTATCTGGTGGGTCCCACCTGGGTGCACAGGTGTGGGAAGGAGCAGGGCTGCCCCATTGCTGGGATCTGGCCATAGGCAGAGTGTGAGGAGAGGTGGCTGGTGGAGGAGGAGGAGAGAGAGACAGACAGAGAGGGAGAGGAGAGAGAGCGCGCGCGAGAGAGAATTATGCCAAACCCATGATATGGTTCTTGATTTATAAGGGGGGAGGTCTGACATCCTGGGTGGTCCTGTGATAGGATACGGCACTTGAAAAATGATTCATGTTCCCACCAGCAGAGAAGGCTGACTTCTTTGGACACACGCACGTGCATGCGTGCGCGCACACACACACACAGAAGCCAAGGCCATATCAAATTTTTTTTTTATTGTTCCAGTCAAAAAAAAGAGGAACACCTCAGTATGTAAACAGTTACCCTAACACAGCGAGTTCTTAAAGATATATTTTTTTTATTCTAAAAAAATTTGGCATTGTAGTGGTTTCTCAATACATAATTTGTGCTTTCGCATTTCGCATGCTTTTGCCTCATTGTCCGTGCACAGACGTACTTGGAGTTGAGTTACAAGAGGACAGAAAGGTGGGTCAGGAGCCAAACCGGTACTTGAGCCCTACCTGGCTTTGCTTTCCAAAAAGTGTGGCGGGAAGGTTGGCAATACCGACTTCAGAAGCCAGTCTGGTTACGTATCACAAGAGAAGGTCAGAAGCTTTGGTAGGATTTTTTGAAAGATGCATTTTCTTATTCTGTTCTGTTTATCACTAAAGGATTGTTGGTTTTGCTCAAGTAAAACTTCATTTTTTGCATTGTATTGTTTAATATCTATAAATCTCTCTTATAATAACCCTTGTTTTACGATTTTGCTGGACGTGTAGTTTACTACTAAAGGCTATTGAAATTCCACCAATGATTTATTCTGTTTTCCACAGATTCACCGAATCATTTCAAGGTGTTTGACAGTTTTGTCAAGGACATTTTGCTTTTTTTTTCTAGTGAATGTTGTTCTTTTTAAAAAATTCAATCCTCAAGCCTTCAGAGCCTTTTAAGCATGATGGTAGATTTGTTAATAAATGCTGCTGTGCTATTCTTTCTGTGGTCTGTGTTCCTTAGCCTGGAATCCCAAGTCTTCTACAATTTAGCACCAGTTTTCAAAATGCATATTTTGTCAAATCCTACAATAAGCCACCCCACCCCAACTAGGCCGGCCTAGGTACCATCTCCCAGTCTTGCTTTGTGTGTGTCTATCTTTGGACCATCTCTCATGCTGACTCCTCAGATGGAAAGGAAGGCCCTCCCTCCTGGGTCTCTATCTTCCAAATCCCATCCAGTGTCAAGGAATGTCAGGGCGAATGTCCCTTCCTTTCCCAGGAAACCATTCCTGGTGGCTTACATGGCAGCTGATCTGCTTCCTTTAAATTTTGGAACCGTTGTGCCCTCTCTATTAGGTTGTCTTATTCTGAAAACTAGAGTTTATTAACTTCCTTCTTATGCCTCAGCATCTTCATTTGTAAAGCGGGAGTCAATTATTTGCTCACTGGGCATTTGTGTGACTTGTTGCACTCAGCATGTGTTGTCACATGGTGAGAGCTGGTAATAGTGAGGTTGTAGGCTTATTGAGGGCAGAGGAAGAAGTCATCATTTCTTGGAGTCTTCAGAGTAACTTGCTTGGGACATCACCCACTGTACTACAGCTATTCATGGGCCGATACTCAGTCAAATACATGTAGGTTTAGCATGATAAAACATGGGGCGTCAGCCAGCTTTCAGAATATTTTGGGTGGAGTTCTTTCTTTGTGTAGTGTTAGCCAGTGGCTGAGATCCCTGAGAATGGAAATACAAGTGCATGCCTGCTTCCAGCATTGGTGAACCTCATGCACCTTGAAAGTGAAACATTTCTCTGTAGGAGAAATTTTTCAAAAACTCAAGTTCTTAAAAGGATTTCTGGGAACAACATTGAAGATCAAGTATGTCTGTGCCTTGTCTCTTTAGAAGCCCTGCATTCACTGGGAATGGATACTGGACCTGGAACACCAACATGCACCCCAGTGACACCCCAGCTTGACAACCTGGTCCTGGGAGTGGCTGGGCTTTTTGTTTAAATAGTTCCTGACAGTTCTGTGTGATGGTAGGAATGAGAACTTCCAGGTCAATGGAAACATGGATGTCTACAAGCATGCAACACTCAAACCAGATTAAGATTTACCCTCAATTTCACAGACTCAGATGAAAAAGAATATTGAAGTTTAGGCATTGCTGAGGACTTTTGAAATAGTGAATTTTCCAGAATAATTTTCTTTCTATCTCAGGAACTGGCTCACAGAACAACCTCATATTTTATAGGGCCATAGTAAATGTTTTGGGCCTTAGTATTGTGCTGTTTTATTAGGAAAGGCAAATATAATGAATTAGCTTTCAATTAATAGTGGGAGAGAGTGATATGATTGAAATAAAGCAGTTGAATGAAAATGTTATTATGGTTTAAGCTTTTTGCCTCCTTACTTATGTTCTGCTTGGTTTAGTATTAATTTTTTTTTTTTTTGGCTGGCCTGGAATCCTGGGTGCATGCTTCAGGGAAGGTAGAGCTGGATTCAGGTTAAAAGTAAGTTGCCAGTAAGCTGCTGGAGCTGACTGAGCTGTTCATGGATGAACCTGCAAGATGTAGGCGTGCACTTATTTTCTATCAAAGATTTAAGGTTCCTTGGGGCTTTTGCTACTGTGGAGAAGAGTATAGTGCTTACCCAATAATACCTCATTTGTCTAGAAGGCACCTAACTCACGCTCACAACTTGGCTATTTGCTACAGTTTTAGCGGTTGTAAAAGAGAGAAGAGAAGGACGTGGCTGGCGAGGGGATGCTGGAGACAGGCATATGGATGGTAATGAAATTTCACTGCTTCCAGGAAAGGAATCAGTGAAACTCTTAAAAGCAGCTAAGATTTAAAGCTAAACCATCTTGGGCTATATAGTATAAGGATGGTGTAGACCAGATCTGATGGTGAAGTAGACCAGAATTGATATTAGAGTCATAGAAGCAGAGACTGTGGGATTCAAATGCTTGCTGAAAAAGATGAAACTAACAGCAGACATATTTTTTTCCTCAAGCTTACATGAAACATTCACCAAGATAAACCATATTCTGGGCCATAAAACACACCTCAACAAACTTAAAAGAACAGATATTATGCAATGTCTATTTTAGACTGCAATGAAATTAAACTAGAAATCAATAACAGAAAAATATATCGAAAATCTCAAAGTACTTGGAGATTCAACAACACACATCTAAATAATACATAGGTTAAAGCAGAAATCTCAGGAGAATTAAAAAATGTTTTGAATTAAGTGAAAATGGAAATACAACATATCAAAATTTGTGGGATGCAGTGAAAGCAGTGCTTAGACGGATTGAGAAGGAAGAAATAAAATTGTCTTTGTTTTCAAATGACATAATTGTCTATGTAGAGAATCTGAAAGAATCAACCAAAAGAAAACAAAACAGCAACAGCAAAAACTCCTGGAACTTATTAGTAAGCTATATAGCAGGGTTGCAGGATTCAGGGTTAATATACAAAAGGTCAATCACTTTCTTATACACCAGCAAGGAACAGGTGGAATTTGAAATAAATAACACACCATTTTTTACATTACACTCCCCAAAATGAAATACTTAGGTTTAAATCTAACGAAATATGTATGAGAAAAATTACAAAACTCTGATGAGAGATATCAGAGATGAACTAAAGAAATGGAGAGATATTCCATGTTCATGGATAGGAAGAATCAATATTGTCAAGATGTCAGTTCTCCCTAAATTGAACTATACATTCAGTGCAATTCCAGTCAAAATCCCAGCAAGTTATTTTGTGGATATTGATGGACTGATTCTAAAGTTTACATGGAGGAACAAAAGACCCAGAATAGCCAACCTAATACTAAAAGAGCAAAACAAAGTTGGAGGACTGACACTACCCAATCTCAAGGCTTACTATAAATCTACGGTAATTGAGACAGTGTGGTATTGGTGAAAGAACAGACAAATAGATCAATGGAATAGAACAGAGAGCCCAGATATAGACCCACATAAATATAGTCAGCTGATCTTTGACAAAGGAGCAAAGGGAATACAATGGAGCAAATATAGTTATTTTAGCAAATGGTGTTGGAAAAAACTCTAAATTCATATACAAAAAAAAGTGAATCTAGACACAGAGCTTACACCCTTCACAAAAATTAACTCAACATGGATCATAGATTTAGATGTAAAATGCAAAACTATAAAACACCTAGAAGAGAACATATGAGAAAACCTAGATGACCTTGGGTATGGCAATGACTTTAAATACAACACCAAAGTCATATTTCATGAAAGAAAGAATTGATAAGCTGATCTTCATCAAAATTAAAAATTTCTGCTCTGCAAAAGAGACTGTCAACAGAATGAGAAGACAAATCACAGACTGGGAGAAAATATTTGCAAAAGACTCATCTGATAAAGGGCTGTTATCCAAAATATACAAAGAATTCTTAAAACTCAACAATAGGAAAACAACCTGATTAAAAAGTGAGTAGAGACCTGAACAGACGCTGCATCAGAGAAGAAATACAGTGGCAAACAAGCATATGAAAAGGCGCTCCATATCATCAGGGAAAGGCAAATGAAAACAATGAGATACCAGTACACCCCCACGAGGACGGCCAAAATCCCGAACACTGAGAACACCAAATGCTGGCAAGGAGGTGCAGCAGCAGGAATTATCATTCCTTGTTGGTGGGAATGCAAAACGGTACAGCTGTTTTAGAAGACAGTTTGGCAGTTTCTTACAAAACTAAACATAGTTTTGTCATATGATCCAGGATTCGTGCTCCTTGGTACTTACCCAAATGAAAAAAAAGCTTGTTGTCTACATAAAAATATTTATAGCAGCTTATTTACCATTGTCAAAACTTGGAAACAACTAAGATATCCTTCAGTACGTGTATGGATAAATAAACTATGGTACATCCAGACCATGGAATATTATTCAGCACTTAAAAAAAATGAGCTATCAAGCCATGAAAAGATGTGGAGGAACTTAAATGTGTATTACTAAATGAAAGAAGCGAATCTGAAAAGGTATGATTCCAACTACATGACATTGTGGAAAAGGCAAATCCAGGAGATAGTAAACAGACTAGTGGTTGCTAAGGTTTAGTGGGAGAGAGAGATGAACAGGCAGAGCAGAGATTTTTAGGGCAGTGAAACAATTCTGTATGAGTCTACAATGGTGGATACGTGTCATTATACGTTACACATTTGTCAAAAGTCATAGAATGTACAACACCAAGAGTGAACCTTAATGTAAACTATGGACTTGAGGTGATAATGTTACATCAATGTAGGTTCATCAGTTGTAACAAATGTAGCCACTCCAGTGGGGGGTGTTGATAAGGAGGGAGGCTGTGCATGTGTGGGGACAGCGGGTATATGGGAAGTCTCTGTATTTTTCGCTCCATTTTGCTGTGGACCTAAAACTGCTCTAAGAAAAATAAGGTTTATTAATTTAAAAAAAGATGAGAAAACTCTTTCAAAGCAGTTCATTAATTTATCCAAGACCACCCGGCACACCTGGGGATGGAACCAGGACCAGAATCCTTGTCTCCTCAGACTGACTCCAGGTTTCCTACATACCAGTGAAAAGAAAAGCTGCTTTGTGACCCATTGCCTGTGGGTTCAGGGAAGCATATGGTACATTTTAGAAAGAATACCACAGTGATGGTGAGGGGGGCAGGGAAGAAGTGATTGTTACTTTTAAGGCTTTGGTTTTCTGGAAATTCACTTATGTGGACCAGCTCATAACTGATTGGGAGTGATAAGTGTGTGTGTGTGTGGGGGGGGGGGGGTGCGTGTATATATAAGTGCATGTATATTTGTGCATATGTACATATGTGTGTGGGGAAGGGCTTGTTGCCTTCGTCAGTTGATGTGTTAGTTAGGAAAGACTGGAAACACCCACTGCATTGTGTAACCTTTAGTAGACTCTTTTTTCTTTTAGAAAAGGAAAAAGAAAAACATACAAAGATACAAAGAGGAACCACAGGAGAAGAGGTCACATGTCTTGTTGATGTCTGTTGTAATGGAATTAAAAAGTAAAATGGAAGTAAAGTTTTCAGGTTGTGGAAAGTTCTCACTTATTCCCTATCACCCCATTGAACATGGCCAGCTGACCAGGTGAAATTCAGACTCTGGGATCTGGTCTGGCCTGACTTGTACAGTGTGGGCATGACAGAGATTTGAATGTTAAGAGCCTCTCTCTGAAAGCAAGCTATCATCTTAAGTACTATCATGTCCAACGTTTCCCTGAGGTCGGTGTCCAGTGGGATTTCTTGCAGAGACGTTCCTGGTTAGCAGAGTTTATTCCGGCCTGATTCATGGGGCCAGACTGAACTCTGAAAGCTTCAGTGCTAAATTCCACTTCACCTTTCATGCCAACATAAAGGAGTTTGTTTCAGGTTCAAAGCCAGATGGAAAATGGCATGTTTAAGGAGAAATAATATTGAGGGGACTTCGCATCCTGAGGGCAAAAATGAACATCTCTGATTTGAAATTAGGTTTTCTAAAAGAATTTGTAAGTAAATTTAAAAATCGCTTTTGTTTGTAAATACTTGAGCTTATTATTGAAACACTATTTGACTATTTATTTTGGACCAATCTTAATCTTTTAGGTAGAGATTAATAAGATGGCAGCTCTTTGGACATCTGTTACATCAGATAATATGAATTTAGTTTTGGTTTTGGAATCTTTTTTTTTTAAAGGTGAAAGCGATTTGGGTGTGAGAGTGTGTGCATGGGGATGATGGCTTAAAGAATAGCTTTTTAAGGAGCAGTTTGGCCACCTAAGGGCCTGCCATCCTAGGAAGAAGGGGTAGGAATATCTCACACCTGGAATGCTGAATGAGTACCTATTTGCCTGGGCACTGCCCCAGGTGTCCTTCGTTTCTCCCAAGGCTATCTATAGGTGAAGCAGTCCTGGGGAGCTTCAGCCCCCTGGGGCCTCTGCCAGTTCTCATCAAAGACTCCATGGAGTGGTCCATACTGATAGGCTGTTGTTGCCATGGCAGCAGCCACGAATGTCCTGGGTAACCAGGTACCACATAGGTGCTGGGCTTTTCCCCAGAGCACAGTCTGTGCAGATGGTGGGGGAGGAAAGACCACTTTGCACAGACAGATATTTGGGTCATCATTTCAGAATCCTGCACACACGTGAGAGTTCACTGTTGTCCACGCGTGGCTCTCATTTTAGATGCAGAATCATTGGGCTGAATGTATTTGGACTGTCTTTGGCAAGCTGGCTAACCTGGTCACAAGGACAAGAAGGTTTCTCTGGAAAAGTCCAACTGTCTCTTCAGCACAAGACTTCACTGATGCTCTATTCAGTTATGGGCTGATGTCAGAATGCCCAACTGTCACTTGTGGGCTTTCAATATCTCATGTCTATGGGGCAGGAGCAAAATATTCTACATTTTGGTCTCTGGTGGTCAGCCCATGAACACATTATATGCTCAGTTAAAACTGGTGGTGGACAATGAGGTGGTTAGGAATAGAACTAGCCCCAATAATAGGTTCTCAGCTGCTGCTCAAGAATGGAATGAACGAGGGGCCAGGAAAGATGACTGTTGACAGTTAGCTGAGGGAGGAAATTCAGAAAGAGGATCTGGGTAGAAGGCTTGGATGACCACCTGTGGTGACATGAAAGCTGTGTGGGCAGCTGGGGACAGCCTAAATTGTGTCTCCAAGCGTTGCAATCCAGAGGTGTTTCTTGCAAAGCAAAAGACCCTTGACATTGCTGCCAACATTTAGTGGCTCTGCCAGAGGAAAGGGAAGGGATGTAAAATTTCTTGATTTGGGCAGCATTTGTTTGGTTGTGGGGTAGATCTGAACAGATCAAGACCTCTCACTTAGAAAGAGGAGACAGCCATCTAGGGAGATGGCTGAAAAGTGAGAATTTCTAGTGGCTGAAGAAAGGAAAACAAAGCCGTGAGGTAATCACCATGGGAAATGAGAACTCTTTTGGACTTCCTCACACTTACTCCATGTATGCATTAGTATTGTTTGATTTTGACTTACATATGGGAGGGGATCCCTGCACATGGGGGACTCAAAAGGTCTTACGTCAGTTCTTCTAGAGAGAGTCATCCTCCCTGACCCATGGGGGTGCTCTGTGGGGTCAAGAGTGCTGGCCAAGAGACGCTCAGACGATACAGTGTTCCCAGCAGACACTTCTGGGCAGTCATCGTTAGATGGGCAGAAACCAAGGCTGGAGGGAGAGGCTCACCCAGAGAGCTGGTGGACATGCCCAAGGCTTTTGGACCACCCAAGCCTGAGCCAAGGGACATGGGTGGGTGTGGCTCCCACTCCCCACGCCCCAGGCATCCAGGCTGAAAGATGATGCCAGCACGACACCTGCTATGGCCGGATCTGAGAACAGTGTTCTTTCTCCTTCTCTGTGAAGGCTGGTTAAAGACCCGGAGGGTCCAGTCATGCACAGCTGTCGGGAACCCAGCTCTCTGCGCTCCAGCTGATCCAGTTCTGCTACCTGTGGTCAGGGGTGATAGACCCAACAGCGACATACTCCATAAGGCATTCACCTTGAACTGGGGTGTTAGTAGCCAAACAGGTCCGATCTTAGGCTCCTGGGACATCTTGCTCCTTTGGATGGATATTTTATGATTTCTGTTAGAATTTTAGAAATGATGATGAATTATGTTTATCTCACTAGTGTCTGTTGGTAGCAGATATTTACATTGCCTGAGAAAAACAGCCCTTCATATTCTTATGAAGATTGGCTGGTTGATATCACAGTACTCACGATCAGAGTTAATACAGCTTTGTTACTAGGGAGATTTAGTTCTCTGAAATCGAGCTCTGTTGCCTATGTGGTTACAAATCTCTAGCTGACCACAGGGCACATTAGGATTGATGTCTGGGGGATAGTGTCTAAAAATAATTTTATAAATACCATTGTCCCTGGTGATACATCTCAATCACTTAGCCATGTTGACTACTTCAATGAACTATTCTTGTGAGTGTTGAAATATTTTGTCCTCTTTTCCCCATGACTCTCCTATTTGAATTAGGTGGATGCAGGAAGCTTTCTTTCACCAAGGTAATGAGGCCAAGTAAAAGTTTGACTCCTTTTAACATTTATTTAAGTTTTTTGGTGTCGAACTTTGAGATTTTTTCCCCTCCCACTTAGGTATTATGCTGTTCCATGCAGGTTGCATGATTGCAGATACCATCACCTGCTTAGTTTCAGACACAGGACCAAATTCATCTCAATTTCCACCATTTATCTGTCAGCAATACAACATCACAATGATTTATTACAAATTTTTTTCTTTTCCACCTAACTTCCAGGAAAGCTCTCATAAGAGAACTTGATATATTTTTCAATAGAACTGAGATGAAAAACCTAGCTTGGCTGACCTGTGTCTGGCTTTGGAAATGCTTCCTCAGAATATAAGTGAGTTCAACTTAGTGATCCTAAAGAATGTCATTTAATATTGATTTATCTCAGCACTCCATTGTCTGAATTTCTTTGATTCAATATTTCTGCAGTTACTAATTTTTATCTTGTGCTTCAGAGTCAGACGCAAACGATGAAGTAACACTTTACTATGCCTCTGTTTCTTCCTGGGCTCTTTTTAAAGAACCAGTTTGTTTCTAAGAGAAGCATTTAGTTTTTATTTGCATATCAAACTTTTAGCTGAGTAGCTAGAGGGAGCCAGAACTAGTACAACTATACAGGAGTGGTGGTTTAAGTTTCTTCTTATCATGTTGATCAACTGTGGGCTAGAGGAAGCTAGCAAGGGAAGATGGAGAGACAACTCAGCAGTGTAGTTAGTTCTGTTCCAAGAAAGAATTAGAGGGAAGGCATGTACAGGAGGGAAATTTGTTTGGACGTGTGTGCAACTACTGCAAGTCCAGTTCGTCCCACTGAGCAGAGACTCAGGGCCCAACTGTCTACATATTTAAATGCCTATGTGTGTCAGCGAAGCAATAGGTCAGTCTCTGGAATTTATTTACTTATTGTTTGTTGTTGTTCATCCACGAGTAGTTTTACTATATCATGAGCTGGCCACTGACTGTTGCCTGACTGTTTATTCTATTTACCACCCTTGGGGGAATGGTTATGAAAAGAAAGGAGTTTTTCTTTGAGACCCAACTCAAAGTCCTGTGAAGCAGTTGTTTCTCTTACCAAAAAATGAGTTATTTTTCCCTGAACAAACCTATGCACAATACTGGAACATAGATTTACACTGGAAAAAAGTCATTGTTCTAAGTTGCCCAGGAATCTTTTAATAATACAGCACAATATGTAATAGTACTTAATGGTACTAATAGTATTTAATAGTACAGTACTGGGGTTGGCAAATTGTTCCTGTAAAGGGTCAGATAGTAAATACTTTAGTCTTTTGGCTACGTGACCTCTGTTTTAATTACTCAGCTCTGCTGTGTATTGTGAAAGCAGTCACAGTAACACAGAAACCAGTGGGTGTGCCTGTGTTCCAATAAAACTTTATTTATGGACACAGAAATTTGAATTTGATATAATTTTCACGTGACAAAATAGCCTTCTTTTTATTTTTTTCCTTTTCCTTAAGCATTTAAAAATGTGAAATCATTCTTAGCTCGCAAGTGGTGCAAAAACAGGCAGTGGGCCAGATTCTGTGTGCAGATTTATTTTGTTGACCCTTTTTGTAGTAAAAAGAGCCCGTGGTTTTAGCCTCATAGCACCTGGATTTGAGACCAGGATCTGTGACTGACTGGCCTTGTAGCCTTGGGGAAGTTACTCAGTTTGCCCAAACCCTAGTTTTCCATCTATAAAATGTAAATTATAACACTCAAGTTCTCATGGTGGATTAGAACTAAATGAGATAATTTGTGCAAGTGCCCCAAATGCTCCAAAACACCACACAGTGTGGGGTGTAATATTGTTTGGTTTTTATTGTATATACTGTGCTTTGTCAAAATCAAACAGTAGCCTGACAGAGTTTTGACTTCTAGATGACACTACATCAGAAGCTCTCTAAGACGTTAAGGGCAGAAATATTAGGAAGAGGTGTACTTCACTCAATTTTAAATTAAAGGATGACATTTTCTTAAATACAGGGTGGCCATGAAGTTTAGGGACAAGATATTATTAGTTGGCTGTATTGTAATACAATAGCAATGAATCATCTATTATGTATATGTTGCCTATATTTTTTTTTGACTTTACAGCCATCCATTGAAAGGAAATCATAGAAGATAATGTTTACCATCTATGTAGGACATTTAATTTTCAACTATCCTTGTGACACTTCTGAATCACACAGAGCGTCACCCAAATTAAGGAAAGAAAGACTGTAAACTAGTCAGACTATTGGCAAGCTGTTTTGGGAAAGACTGAATATTTTATTTTTTTATCTTGAATCACTTAGCTAATCAAATGATTTCACATTCTTTTGGTGAGTTCAAGTAGTTTTCTAATGGAATTTTTAGAGTCTCTCTCTCTGTCCACCAGCTCTCACCTTTATAAACAGTTTCTGAACATCCCAAAGATAAATAAAAAAGCAAAGGGGAAAAAGTAAGAAATCTGAAATGTAAGAGAACGTAGGGAGGGAAAACATAAGATTGTTGCTTGGAGACTTCAAAACTTAGGCTTTTAAATGAAGTCATAAATAATTTTCAATTAGAGTATAGTGAAAAATAGACATTCAGAGCCCCTGTTTTGTTAAACCAGCAAGAGAAAATTGTGCTTAAGAAATAGATTGACCTTTCTAGAAACAGTAGCTGGATTTCTGTTAGGGAACATAAGACACTGAACTAAATCAATGAAACTGGAACTGGAGAACTAGGAAAAGAGCATAAGAGAGGGACAGATGGAGGAAGGGAGCGGGGAAAGAGAGATTTCCTTCTCTAGGACATAGAGTGTCTATGTATTGGGTCAATATGTGGCTAGAATGCCATTTTTTGAAGGGATGGAAAGGTAATGACTGGACATTACAGTGATTGTAAGGGTGTTAATCCAAAAGAGTATAGTTTTCCCATGGGACATCCAAGACCATGAACGATTTTATTAGTAACATAAAGCTGACATAAACAAATAGGTGCTCTTCCAGTTGGAAAGCATGTTGGGGTGTGTGGGAATGAGAATCCGAGGGTCTTGCCAGCCCTTGGGGAGGTCATGATCCCAGTTGAGTCTGCCCTTTTCTCCAAATTGGAGTCAGCTGTGGCAAACCAGAACCCTTTAGCACAAAGCTCTTATCTGGCTAATGGATACCGCCATACTTTTATGGGAAAGGAACTCAAATACACCACCAAACAGACCAAAATATCAAGTTGAGCAAAGTCCTCATTCATTATGAGGACTGATGCATTAAAATAGGCTTATTTATTTCCATATCTCTGGATTTGCTCACAAAGTGACTGAGTGATCGGAGACTGGATATGGTGGAAGAGAATGGGTAGAAATTGTAGGGTCACCTTTGCTGAACTGTCTTAATGAAAAACACCATTCAATACTTGCTACTTAGAAAATTCAGTCTTAATGAGCTTCTTTCAGTTCCAAATGTTAACAGTTGACACAAAATACACTGTTAAACTGTGTTATCAATAATTGTAGAAAAATAGACATGTTTGATAAGGACATTCTCATAAAAGGTTCTTCTGGAACATCCTCATTTAAAGATTGAGGCTCACATTACAAAAATGAGATTTGGTTCATGTTCTGTCTCCAACCACATTGACACCAAAGACAGTGGGAAATAGGGAAAGACCTCACACCTGGGTGCCCTATCACAGATACAGAACTGACGCGTGTGTCTGACCAAAGGACTGTCAAGGCTCTTCGTTCGGTTGTGCTCAAGGGCCCCAACTACTCTTCCAGACAATGGGGTGTGTATTGTCCTTTAAGCCTTAGTAATGGATTTAAAAAGGCCCATTGAGTCTTTAGGAGTTAAATTAGCAAACTTTTTGCAGTCCCAGCTGATCTTTCTTAGTGCTACCATGCCTCACCCTGAAACTCTGATAATGCTGCAGGTTTAGTGCCCCCACAGCAACAGGGCCCTTCCTAAGGCTACAGTGACGTAAGGCCACAGTACCTCCCCACAGCCTGGCAAGAAGTGTATGGGGCTCCCTCCTCCTCCTCAACTACAACCTCCTCTTTGGAGTGTGTGGAATGAACAAACGATTCAACAAATACTCAATGCAAAAAGTGAAATGTTGGCAAAGAGGAAAGAGCTATGGCCAACAGTTTTGTTTTCCATATGGTCAGTGCCAAGAAGCAGTTGTCTTGATACAAGGTGTCAGAAGTGGGAGAAGAGAGACTGCCCTGCCCCCCACCCACCCCATGTCAAATTGAGGAGCTACTTTCCTTGTTTCTGGGACATGCTTTTTGGTAGACAAGGTCCCCAGACTACAGTGAAGGCCTGTGCTGTCTGGTCAGGGAGGGCAAGGGCAACAGGGAGGGGCGGCTAGTTTGAACTCTTTGACCTCCATGGTGCAAAGCCTCAAACTGAGCACAGCTGTAGAAGCTGAAAATGAACTTGGATCCAGTCAATGAATGTTTATGATGGATGATTATGTTAGGGAACAAACAGTGTATAAATGCAAAATTAATGCAGGAGATCTGCTTCAGTGCAAAATCTCCACCTGCCCTTGAGGTTTTGTCTAAGATTCTCTTCCTTTCCTTATTTTTTCATTTGAAAATTTTTTCATTTCGAAAATTAGATTTTCGCTATAAAATACTATTCCTTTCTCCCCTCCTTTTCCCCTTTCTTTCTTCCTTCCTTTCTTCCTTCCTTCCTTCCTGCCTTTCTTTCTTTCTTTCTTTCTTTCTTTCTTTCTTTCTTTCTTTCTTTCTTTCTTTCTTTCTTTCTTTCTTTCTTTCTTTCTTCTTTCTTTCTTTCTTTCTTTCTTTCTTTTCTTTCATTCTTTCTTTCTTTTCTTTCTTTCTTCATTTATCTTTGCAGATTAAAATGAATTAAGGCTGTAGTTTATTGTTAGTTTTCTTTGATTGGAAGACACTTTGGATTTGATTTCTAACCTGTGGCATACTCTAGAGAGATTTCTTAGACAGTCACCAGGATTGGTCATCCAATCTTTGAATGTTGAACTCTGGTAATTTCATAATAATAAAAGAAATAATAATAATAATAAATACCAATGCAAGAAATGCTGATGGATAAGCCCCCCAGGTACAGGAAGAGTGCCATGGAGTCAAGGTGTGTGAGATCAGTGATTACAGTATACTTAGTCTATTACATGCCATCATGAATTTCATGACTTTAGACCCAAACTATCTTTTACTAACTTACCATGTCTCATTTTTCAACTGTGATTGTAGAGTGGAAACAATTGGAGGGTCAGTGGTTTTGCAGAAGAAAAGTTTCTGAAACTATGGTTCTACAAAGGGTGAGAGCTCACTTGAAAAGCATAAGCACATCATTGGTGGGAATTCCCTGGCAGTTCAGTGGTTAGGACTTGGCACTCTTACTACTGGGGCCCTGGGTTTGATTGCTGGTCAGGGAACTAAGATCCCATAGGCCCTGTGGCATGGCCAAAAAGAAAAAAACAAACAAAAAAACTCCCAACATCCCCTCAAAAAACCCAAAAAACACATATCATTGGTGAAATGCCAGAGCATGTCTTCCTTCTGAAATTCTGCCCCAGGCTTGTCAGTGAGGCCCTTATTGTCTTAAAAAAGAGACCCCAGTTTTGTAAACATTTCACAGTATATCAGCATACTGGTGGTGGGTTTTGCCATCTACTGAACCTCCAAACTTCCCCCAGACCTATGGCTTATTAGATTCAATGAAAGGGAACAGTGAGGTACCCAAACGACTGCCAGTCTGGGACACAGAACAAAGGCCATGCACTGAAGGGCCAGTGGTCAATGGGACCAAAGAAATCCAGAAAACAAAGACATGGGAACAAAAGGTGTACTGTACTTTGGGAATCTTTTTTTTTTTAAATCTTATTTCTAAAGTTATATATCTAAACCTACATTAATTTTACATCTATGTACATAATTTAGAAGTTGTGTTCTACAGTACTTTTGTACATGCTGGGTTTTATTACTAACTGCAAAAAAAATAATTACATAAGGCATATATATGTACAGTGTTTTGTCTTCACCTCCCCTGGGTCCTTTAACTGCAATGCCCGCAGGGGGCAAGCACCTTGCCCTGTAGATGAAATTTATTGAGATGTATAAAACTGAGGGCTCAACTCCATATCTCACTGCATGAATGAATAGGCACCAGAGACCTTCCTCATCATATCCCCGGTAAACTCTTTGACTCTTTTGAGTGATCTGGTATTGTACAACACATGCAGGTAAGTAGCGTAAATCTCTAGGAGTTGGATGTGTCGTATTCAGGGAGGAGACCAGGCTTGGGCCACAAATGAGGGCACATGATGCCTTAACCCAATCTGCATCTACCTTGTCAATCTGAATAACTGAGAGGGCAGGTAGATATTTTACACCTTGAAGATTAGTTTTCTGGTAATGCCAAACTTAAATATAAGGAAAGAACAAAGTAACAGAGACAGAAAAGAAAGAGAATGAGAGACAAGGGAAGGCTGAGGGGGGAGAGGAGAAGGGGTGGCCCAGCCAGGGGACTAAACTTTGGATTCGTTCTCTAAATTCGCCACATCACCGTTCCTCTCTGTCTGCTCCTCAGGGTTCTTTTCTTCCTCCTCAGTCTCCAGTTCTGCGTGTTGGTTCAGTTTGCTGGAGACGGACCAGCTCAGGGGCAGCTCGGCCCTGCTGGCTAACTCGGCCAGCTCTTTGGCACTGAGAGATGGGGTGCTGGTCTCATAGGTCTCGTGGAAGCTGTTGTAGTCGACTTCGTAGAACCCGTCCTCCAGTGTCAGGACAGGGGTGAACCGGTACCCCCAGAGGATCTCACTGGTGATGTAGGAGCTTCGAGCTTGGCACGTCATCCCTGCAGAGAGGAGAACGGAGGCTTTAGTGTGTGTGAGTGTGGGCTTTGCATCGCCCAGGGGACTCAGGGAGCCGGGCATGATGGCTGCATGTGATGTTGAGACTGTGACCTGCGTAGGCTGCTGTAATAGGGAAGAACAGATCTGAATCCATGTTAAATCTGCTTCTTTTACTTTAACCTTGTATTCTGTTGCTTTTGCTGTAAGTTAAGAATGTTGCCTATAGCCTGACATATACAAGATAGCCCATTCTCAAAGCTCTGACCTTTAAAGATATAACACTTTTCCATTGATATAGAGATAAAAAGTTGCAGAAGAGAGAAGAGCATTTGTCTTGTTGGTGGTTTACAGGAGCATCATGACCTGACCCATGTGAACAGCTGTAAGAACAAAGGTTTCCGGCACCAAGAAGTTTGCAACAACCAACCACACCTGCTCTCCTTTTAGTATAAAAGACGCCTGCATTCTAACTGGGGTAAGATGATTCTTTGGGACACTAGTCCACCATCTTCTCAGTCTGCTGGCTTTCTGAATAAAATTGCTATTTCTTGCCCCAGCAACTCGTCTTCCGATTTATTGGCCTGTCTTGCAGCAAGCGGTGCGAGCTTGGACTTGGTCACAGTGCCACAACTACAGGGGTATCTCTCTTGTTGTAGACATGTGCTACTATGCCAGAGGACATGTGGTGGAGACGTCAGGCTTCCCTGTGGAATCCCAGGGAGCGACGTGAGAGTTCTGGCTCACACTAGACAAGACTTGTCTGCAGGGTCGTGTATGTGCACAGGAAAACGTGTGCACACGTGGTTGTGCCTTGTCCACCGTTTGCTCCAGGATCACCTAACGTCATGACTCTGGTCTCACATTGCTTTTATGGGCTTTTCCTGAGCCCTACTGGGATTTGAGTGTTCTGGCCATAGACTTAGAATGAAATCTGACGTATAGAACTATACTTATACTGTCTTTAAACTGGAGGCCGCAGATTAGTGTTACTCTCCCACTGCTGTGACACATAGGCTACGACTGTGGTCCCCCAAATGAGGTTGGAAGGGATGCGCATCTGAGTGTGTACTCTCCCCAGGACCAGGGGAGACGGTTGTTCAGATTGTGTGGTAATATAATACTTTAAAGTTGCCCCCCAGCTCACCCACCCTTCCTGCTTATAGATAAGAAGACTTTTTCCAATTTGCACAAAAATGCCATAAGAGCTACTGGCAGCTCAGGAGTCAGGGATAGCTTCCTTTTAAATATGAAAAGGAAGAACAAGGGAAATCCCACTCATCTCTTTAGAAAAGAAAACCAGGCAACAAGTTTGCTGTAAAATACGGGGAATACCATTGGTGCATCTTTTTCTGAGGTTGAAGAATTCTCTTATGAAACTTCTCAGGAAACAAAAGCGTTCGTCGAGCCATTCCTTCAGGGTTGACTTTTCCATTAGCTCAGTAGGCCCAGTGCTAAGTGCCCATCGTGTTGCTAGGGACCCACGGAAATTTTTATTTTCTTTCAAAGTCAGAAGGATAAAAAAAGCAATGTTAGATAGAAGAAAATATTAATATATTCATCTTTATATAAAGTATATTACATATTATATAGAGTAAATGATATAATTATATATATTATATTATATAATTATATAAAATGTAATTAGAGAATTTTTAAATGGAATAAAGGGCCCACAAAGGTAAAAGTACGTAGGACTCATGATAGTCCTAGTGCAGCCCTGTGTTCATTCATCCAGGGAAGCAGTCAGTACATTAGCCCTTAGGACAGCCAATAAGATGTCCGATCGCTTTATGCTGAATGCAGTTGTGGTAAGAACAGGACATGTAGGTGTTACACAGAAGGGTTCTGATCTACAAAATATTGCCACAGCAGCGCACCTGCTCCTCATGGCTATAAGAAGAAAGTTGGGGCCAGGGACTGAAGTGATTGGCCCACTGCGGCTGGCAGAGTCTGAGCCCACACAGCCCCCTTCCAGCCTTCTGCTCTTCCTCTGAATCTCAAAATTGAATGGTACCCATCTTCAGTGTTTCCCTGAATGACCCAATTATTTGGTCCACCCACCCTCATGCCTCTAAAAGAAGTATTGCAGGGCCACTGGGCATTGCAAAGCAAAGAACAATAGCATCTTGCTTTTATTTCTCAAACAATGTCTCTCTTCTGAGTTACCAATTCTTTACCTGTGTTTCGCAGTGATGGGGGAAGACAGGTGAGGATAGGGTTATGTGGGCACAAACAGGAAGTCAACAGGAAAAGGTGATAAAATAACTTTATAACTTTTTCTTTTGCCCATCAAGGAAGCATATGTTTATTGTAATGTGACTAGAAAACAGAGATAGGCAAATAAAATAAAATCCACCTAGATTTTCATTTCTGGCTATGTAAATAGCCAAATGGAACTAGAAATTAAAAATACAAGTATTAAAATTAAAATCTGTATGGAGGTTTAATATCCCATTGGAATTGGCTGAAGAGAGAATTAGAAACTTGGGATACAGGTATGAAGAAACAGCATAGGATGCAGCCAAGAGGATGTCATTGGGGCTGATGGAGGAAGGGCCTCTGAAAACCCTCTCCTCCATGAAAGCAATGAGAACGCTGGCAGAAACTGACCAAGCAAACTCTTTTAGAACTCTGTAAATGAACTCCAGGAGTGTTTGCTCAAGAAAAATGGCTGAATCTCAGTAAAACTCTGAGCTTTATGGAGTTTTAACTCCCCCCCTGCTCGGCTTTATGTTAGCCTTCAAATCAACAGCCTGCAATCATGGTGCAAAAAAGCAGCCTAGCAACCACTGGAGGGGTCAGAGCAGGATTGGAGCTCTTTCAAAACCCCGTGCTCAGAATTGTCATTGTTTGAAGTTTCCAGCAGTTCCCTAGAAAACCTCACTTACAAGGCTTGTCTCTTCTTGACCTGGCACAGAGCTTGCCCAGGGCAAATAGCCCGTTCCCTTGGGTCGTTTGTCAAAAACAACCTATGGCTAAATTTTGTACTCCCCGCCAAATTCATATGTTGTTCTAACCCCCAGTATCTCAGATCATGACTATATTTGGAGAGAGGGTCTTTAAAGAGGTAATTAAATTAAAATGAGGTCTTGTGTGTGTGTGTGTTTGTGTGTGTGTGTGTAAGGTCCTAATCCAGTATATCTCGTGTCATTATAAGAAGAGGAGATTAGTTACACGGACACGGACAGAGGAAAGACCATGTGGGGACACAGGGAGAAGATGGCCATCTCTATCTACAAGCTGAGGAAAGAGCAACAAACCCTGCCAATACCTTGATCTTGAACTTCCAGCCTCCAGAATTACGAGACAATAAATTCCTATTGTTTAAACCTCCCAGTCTGTGGTACTTTGTTATGGCAGTCCTAGCAAATGAATGTGCTTATTGAATTCCACAGGGATAGTAAAATACCTTTTCATAGTACCACTTTAATAGGATTCATTTATGTAATCAAAAATGAATGTGAGATTTAAGTAAATGCTTGTGGATGCTTTTCCAATTTTTATTCATCTTTTGGTGTCCTAATTCACTTTAAAAGAGATGAAAAGAATATTAACATATTTGTCTAACAATATTAAAAAGTATTTCTAGTGTAAGTTGATTTTCATTTTCTTCAGAAAAATTCCTGTCTTACATATTGACATTGGACCCAGTCCATTCTTAGAAAAAATGTGGTTGTTTACTGAAGTTTAAAAAGTAACAAAATAAAACCAACTAAGGTGCAGCTGCCAGACTTACATCAGTGTGTGACAGTGGAGCCACATCAGTGTGTGACAGTGGAGCCACACCGGCGTGTGACCGTGGAGCCACGTCGGTGTGTGACAGTGGAGCCCTTGTGATTTGCGATGTCACTTAATTTGGTGACATGTGACTGTGACTCTGAGACCAATTTTTCACGGACTGCGTATTTTAAGCTTTGCAATGAATGTGAGTAGAGGATGCAGAATTTTCTTTGCTTAAATAAAAAAAGATTAAAAATGAAAAACATAAAAATATTCATAACACTAATAAAGGAAAACAGGAATGATAAACGTATATTTACCATGCACGTAGAAGTTTAGATACTACCTATCTATGTATGTATAGAAATATAAAGTAAAAGGGGACCGCCTTGTCTTCAGAAAAAAAAGAAGATTCTATCGGTGTGTGTACAAGTTGTGTTTGTTTTTCAGATAAGAAAGATCATTACGGTGTCCTGAGGTAGGTTTAAGTGAGTGAAGTAATCTCTGGAAAAAGATGTTTCTTTTGTCGCGATGAATAAAACCTGAAAAATATGATCTCCAAGTTTGGGTCACAGCCTTTACTCTGGGCACGCTGACTGTCTTGCGTTGTGTTTATATTTTTATGCCTGTATTTGTGCTGTTTGCTTTATCTTGAATGTCCTTCCCCCAGTGGAACCCTGCTTATCTTTCAAGAGCGATTTATTATCTCCTTTCTAAAGCCCACAGTGACAACCCCTCTCGAGTTAGAACTAGGAGCCAAGGGCTGCTAGAACCCTTCAGTGATACCCCTACAGGCATTCTCACAGCTTTTGCAGCTCAGGCTAAGTGTCTGCTTTCTTTGTTGGAGTGTGAGTGCCTCGAGGTGCGTGTATCTTCTTTATTTCCATATTTCTAGCATTCATCACAGAGCTTCAGTATTGGAGATTCCCCCCAAATACTCTGTTAAGTGAAGAGAATGGACCTAAGGAACTATACAGAAATGTTGATTGGAAATGTCTGACATGTATTATTAAATTAAAAGATGGATTGTGGTCCTTAGAAAAGAAAGCGGGAGATTTCTGCTTCCCGCACCATGTCAGATTACCTAGGAAGGGCCCTCAGCTAAAATACAAACTAGGTACTGGAAAGTTATAAAATCCCTCATTTTAATCAAAAATAAGTTCAATAAAAGGTAAGAGATGGGACTTCTGGGGCCGGTGACGGTGGAGTCAGTCCAGCCTTTCTCTCCCGTTGCTCACACACCAAGACTTCAGGACAAAATACAAAATACAAAATACACTGCAGACTCTGGAAAAGTTACCACTCGTGGGAAGATTGGGGAGGGGTACCAACACTTGAAGAGTGACTTGTTTGGGGGTAAATGTCTTCATTTGTTTTTGTTTGTCTTTCTCTCTTTTACCATCTGTCTTTAACCTGAGAGTGGTCCCCGTGCAAAACTGGGCCATGGGTGCTGGTAACAAAATCTCAGAGAGAAACCCTGTCTTTCTGGCCAAAGGACCGGGACAAGGTGCCCCTCTGGGCTGGAGAATGGGGGTGGGGATATTACAGTGTGGAGCTAAATTGGACTCCCTGTTAGATCTGTTTCTTTGACTTTAACCTTTGCTTTTTGTTGCTTTTGTTATTGTAATTGTACAGGATGGCCTGCCTCCGGGAACCCTGCCCCTCTGCCTGAATGTTGAACTAAAGTGCCTCTGCTCAGCTCACAGGCAGGCACTCTGCCCCGCCCACCTGTGTGAATGGCTGAAATTAACATATCCCCTCACCGAGGCTGGTTATTCCCTGAATCTTTTGAAGTCGGATGGCCCTTTCACGTTGCTTCCCCACAGCCCCTCGCTCTCTGGTTCTATAAAGCAAACTAGCAACCAGACCCCAATAAGGTGGTTTTTTGAGGAGACGTTAGTCTGCCATCTTCTCAGTCTGCCGGCTTTCTGAATAAAGTCCTATTCCTTGCCTCAACACCTCGTCTCCGATGCATCGGCCTGCTGTGAGGCGAGCAGAACAAGCTTGGACTCGGTAACAGGGAGTCATCATTGATTTTTGTCTCTCTGTGCCCAGTCCACAGTGCTGCCCTGTCTGGACCTGGGAGAACAATCTTTATGGCCAGAGGATTGGGAAAGGGGTCTCTGTGAACCAAAAAGTGTGTGGCTGCGTTTTCCTCTCTCTTTTCATCGCCTTCCTGTGAGAGTGACTCCGAGTCCGTGAAGCCAGAGAGCAGTATAGGTGGCCAACACGTGGAGGGAAGTCTGGCCTTTATAGACAGAGCAGAGGGGTCTGGGAGCTGAAAAGGTGGGGACAAAACCGAGAACAAAGGACAGGACAAAACTGAAGAAGAGGATCCCCTAATTCTGTGTATGAATTGATGCAAATCATGAATGAAAAGAAAAGATGAATGAAAAGACACTACCATGTGTTTCATAACATATAATCATACTTCGAAACAACATCAATGAAGAAACTATAATGAAAGTTCAATAACACTTAGAACTGAATGATTCTGAAATTTAAAATGTCAAGATTGTGGGATACACAGAAAGTAAAAAAAAAAAAAAAATATATATATATATATATATATATATATATATATATATGTAGACCTAAATGCTTATATTAGAAAAGAAGAAAGTCTTTGCAGAATATCCAACTTAAATTAGAAAAAGAACAACAGGATGAATCCATGGGAAATAGGCAATAAAGATCAGTGTATAAATGAATAAATTAGGAAACATAGTATTAAGAGAAAAAGCAAGTTGTATAGACTGTATAAAATATGATCCCATTTTTATAAAGCTAAAAGTAAGCATAAGTAATGTATCCTTTAGGGGCACATACAAAATTATTTTTTTTAAGAAATCAAGGGAATGATTAAAAATAAGTAGTTTTGTTGAGGTAGGGAAGGAATATAGAAGTAGATATTCATGTATCAGTAATGTTCTGGCTGTTAAATTGGACAAATTGGAAGTGCTTTCTTATACCCTGTAACATAGTACATGACATACATTATTTTGTACTTACCAAGTACATTTTAAAGATCACTAATTCCATTTTTGTTGTGATATTAGCCTGCTTATCTGTTGTGCAAAGGTTCTTCTTGTTCTGTGTTTTCACAACTTTTTTTTTCTTTTTCTTATTGTGAAGAACAGTTGGTTTATAATGTTTCAGGTGTACAGCAAAGTGATTAAGTTATACATACATACATATGTATTATTTTTCAGATTCTTTTCCATTATGGTTTATTGCAAGATATTGAATATACTTTCCTGTGCTATACAGTAGGACCTTGTTTTTTATATGAACTTATTCTTTTTATGTAAAGAATTGGAAACAGTAATAAAGAATTGTGACATAATCTAATCTATATAATTCTGCTTTGTACAATTGTTTAAATGTTTCCAAACATCTTTTGGCTCAAATTGGCTATATTGTCTTTTCTTAAAGTTATCCTGTGATCAGAACTGTTAACTACTCATTTATTTGGGTCATATTTATTAAAAAGAATCCTGTGCTAGGTACTGCGTTCCCAGCCTCAGCGAACTTATGGTCCATCTTTTCATTCCTGTAGCAGCTCAGAATCAGGTATTCTGACTGGGACTTCCAGAAGTGAGGACCCTTGCCTACATCCCCTAATGACCAAGGGCTCACGATGACTGACATCTAACTGTGTGCCTGGTGTGGGCAGGGGAGGGAGGGAGGCTCGGTGCCTCTGGGGCCTGAACTCCACCCATGGTCTCTCCTTGCCTCTGTCTCCAGCTAGTGGGGTTAAACAGAAATACATGGTTGTGTTTGCCACCCTTCAACTTGTTTTTTGTGCATTTTTATTTCCTGACAGTGAGTCAGAAATTGGGTGTCTGTAGAGTAGGCTGCTGCCTACTTAGCCTCCTTGACTGCTTTCTGTGCAGACAACCACGGGAAATTCTACAACTGAGAGTCAACTTAGAGGTGGGTAAGATGACATCGGAGAGGGGGACGTGGCTGTAAGACCTGTGCCATGAACGATAGTCCCCTTTTTTCCTTCTTATTTCTCATTATCATTGTCATGAAATATTCCTAAGCAGTAACTGTGAGCTGGGGCTTCCCTTGTCTATTTCATTTCATCCTTATAATACCCCCATGAGCAGGTGCTATTACTCTATCCTTGTTGTACAGATGAGGAAACTGAGGTGTGGAGACCACTCATGTCACATCCCTGGGGAGTCTGGCCTCACCATCTCAAAAGAAACAGATGGACACTGACATTGCAAGAGAGCATTGAGGCCAGCAGATCAGAGAAGGAATGTCCTGTTGGCATGTTCGTGGGTCAAGCATGCTTGAGGAGGCTGGTTAATTTTCATAGCAGCGTTCTCTGGTCTAAATTACTTCCCCAAAGCCCAAAAGTGTGTGTGTGTGTGTGTGTGTGTGTGTGGTCTTTACAAAATTATTACATTTCATAATTTCTCCACTGAGAGCTTCTCTATTTGGATCTCTGGTTAATCTTCCAAGAGTTTAACTTGCCTGGAAGTGAATAGAAACAGCCTATCTTTTTGGTGGTGTTTCATTCCTTGAGTGAGACTCTGTTAGAATAAGGAGTGCAGAAGGAGGGAAAACTTGTTGTTGGTGATGAACAAAAAGACCAGGAAGCCAGGAAACCAAACTGAGGCTCAGCTGAGGGACCCAACAGGCACTGAGCAAACACAGGTCAGGCCCTGCAAGATGGAGATTTAACAGGCAAAGCCCTATTTTTAGATTCATGGCGACAAGTGATGACTGGGGATGTTTGTGCAGAATACCAATAGGATGAAAGCCATCCTCAAGAGAGAGCCCCTTGGATAAAGCCAGAGGTATTCACTCAGTAGATAGAAAATGCATCAGAATCGCCCGGAGAATGTGATTCCAATAAAATAAGATGGATATAAGCCACACTTGCCACTTTGGAATTCTGTAAAATTAATCTGTATTGCCAGTATTCAGAAACAAAGAATTGACTGCAGACGTTTTGCCTTTTTATTTCAAATACCAGACTACATGATGCAATGTTTTCCTTTACTCTTTGTTCTCATTCTCAATAAAAACTGCACTGAATTAGTGCAGTAATAAAGGGTTCTGCACTAATGTTTATAAGTCTTCATGTGGGAGAATGATCTTGGTGATTTACCAAGCCCAGTGTCAAGAGGAAGCCGTATAGAGTAATATCTGCCATAATGTAACAGTGATTTTAATTCAGTAGGCTCAGCCAACTGCTGATTATTGAACCAACAACAAGCCCTGCCTTATGCTCAGATTAAAAATAACTTCCATAAGCAGTTGTGCTTCTTCTGTTACTGAAATATCGTATGGCCAGTGAGGTCCATCTCTAGCTACACACAAAAATATTGCATGTGTATTTTTTTTAATGTCTAAAAAAGACATTCTATGTGTGTACTCCCAATTCTACTCTCGTGAAAGTAGCTGATAAATTCATAAATCAAGTATTGAATTAAGTAATAAACATTGTTTATGAAGTGTTTATTATATGTCAGACACCAAATGCTTCAAGCATCAACCAACTACCAACATCTTACAACAGCCTTTTTAGGTGGATGATGCTATGATATCTATTTTACATACGAGCAAACCAAGGCAGAGAGAGGTTAAGTAACTTTTCAGGGTCACACAGTTTTATGGACTGAACTCTGTGCCTCCAAAATTCCTATATTGAAGCCCTAACCCCCATCGTGTGACTGTATTTGGAAATAGGAATTTTAGGGAGGGAATTAAGGTTAGACAAAGTCACCTAATCCAATAGGACTGTTGTCCTTGTAGGAGGAAGAGACACCAGAGAACGTTCTCTCGTTCCACATGCCACGTGAAGACAGCCAGAAGGCAGCTGTCTACAAGCCAAGAAGAGAGGCCCTACCAGAAACCAACCCAGATGGCTCCTTGCTTTTAGACTTCTAGCCTCCAAAATGATGAGAAAATAATTTCTGTTGGTTAAGCCACCCAGCCTGTAGTATTTCGCCATGGCAGACTTAGCAGACTAATACCGGTAAAAATGGAACCAGGGTTCTAATTTAGGGAGTCAGTTTCTAGAGCCTATGTCCTCAAGTGCCACACTATTATATCTATTTTTGAAAACAGGGATCATGTGTTCATTGTGACATTTATAATACCTATAAGTGCCTTATATTTACAAAATAAAATGGAGTGTGGATGAATCATCATGGCCAAAGGGATGCTGCCACTGGGTGTTGTAGCTTGGCTCTCAACTAATACCTGCTCACCATTTGTCTTTCCCACCAACCCTCCTAAGCTTTGTCTTCCATACAAATGTACTTATTCTCTACTCAACCTGGAGCACTGGCTACCATCTTCAGAACGTTGCTTGGAGACACTAAGCAACCTTGATCTTTTTGAAAGAAATCATGAGACAGCCTCAAATCAAATCACAGACTGCAGGATTCCTCTTCAACCTCTCCACTGCTATATTTGTATCTCTCTTCTCCGACAGTTCCGAGTTCCCAACAATCTATGTATTTATCATTAGCTCTGTCCTACAAGCACACAAAGCAGTTTTGGAATTATCACATCAGTAAGTCTACTTAGGAATTGTTTGCACAAGACTCAGGCCTCAAAGCAGAGACCAGATATGCTTCCAGTTGAAAGAGGAAAACCCCTGTGACTTTACGGGGAAGCCCTAGTATGTATCAGTAGACAGTGAACCAAAGACTGCCAAATGCCCTTGAAAGCCAATCAGAACACTTCCCCGCTTCCAAAAATTCTCTAATAGAACACTCACCAATCAAAGACTACCTTAACATTTCCTTCCTCTATAAAACCTGCTTTTCTTTCAAAGTCCTTTGAGTTTCTACCAGAAGGAAAGAGATGGTAGCAAACTATCCCATATGATCTGAATAAACCACCTTTTGTTAATAGTGCAGGTGCTCTTCGTACTTTTGAAACCATCATCCACAAACCTGTGAGGTAAAGTTAAAACTTGAAATTCTTTTTAATCTTAGACTGTTCGCACTGAGGTAGTACAATCCAAGCACTGAATTAATAAATTATCGAATTCATCCTTTTTCCTATGTGGCCATGTTATCTGTTTTATATCTAGTTAGGTTCATTTGTTTCTAATTGTATTTCCTTTTAAGATTTGCTTTTGTCATCCCCTTTTTTTTTTAAAAAAAGAAATTTTAATCACCTAAATAGTTCAAAAATTATCAGCATAAAAAGATATATTCAGAAAAGTCTCACTCCCACCTCTTCTACCCCATTTCCCTCTGCCTCCTATATGTGGCCATTTTCATTAGTTTCTGCTTTACCCTGTGTTTCCTTCTGTAAAATAAGCAAACATAGACGTACACACATTCTTATTTCTCATTTTGACCCTGCAGAGGAATTATATTTCAAAACAGGAAGCTGTATGATGATTTCCTTCTGCTAAAGCAATCTGAACTCTCTGGATGTGCTCATTTCCTTTTATCATGGAATCCTTGGGGTCCTCAATGATACAGTGGAGCTGAATAGTGGGAGCTGGAGGCAGCCAGGCCCAGGTTTGAATTTGGGCTGCCCAGAGCTGCGGAGTGGCCTAGATAAGCTACTTAGCTTCTCTTATTCCTCATCTGTCATAGCTGGGAAAATAATGACCAGAGTAGAGATACGATGACAACGTCTACAAGAAATATCACATGTGAAAGCCTTAACATAAGGCTCTGTTTGAGGACATCACTCTGTTTAAGTTCCCTTCCTCCCTTTGGTCAGCTATAAACGCTGATCTTTCTTGTAGAATTAGCAGCATTGATCAATAGCCTTTTTCCCCTTATATCAAGTGTTTTGTTGCTTGTTGATTTTTTCAAGTGGAATCAAAACCCTATAGAGAAAGATCTGGAGACATCATGTTTCATCTTCCTAATGATGTCAGGGTTTACTTAATGCCTTATTTTCTTTGAACATTTCAAAATACCCTTTAATGCCTGATATTTGAAGGGTCACTTGTCTCTTCAATGTCCCCCATTATTCATTATTTTCCAGGTAGTGGTTCTTACATTTTTTTAGTCGAGAACCCTTTTGGGAATCTTATGAAATTCATAGATCCTCTCTTCTTAAAATATGCAAATATACAACAGTTTGCAAATAGTCAAGTGCTCGGAACTTGCTGAAGCTCATGGGATCCTCTGTCCAAACAAAACAAAGAGAGGTGAAAACAAAGGAAAAAACAGTTCTGCTTTAGGGGAAGGTGTGTGTATGCATGTGAGGAGGAAGAGGTTTAAGGTAAAATAGAGACAAGAGGGTTTAGTTAAACTCCAACTGGCTTATAGGCAGCTTATGCCCTTTCACAGTGGCCAGTGCTCACCCTATCAGAATCTTTCTCACCAAATTGCAGTTGTCAATATTTGTTCCTACCTTCTCAAGTCTGGGGATAGATGGGGGTTCCTGCGGGCAGGAGCTCTGCCTTGGCCACCAATTTATCTCCATCCCCTGCTAGAGTGTTTGGCAACAGTGTTTGATAATATGCCCAATAAATATTTGTTAATGGCCAAATGAATGAAAGGACCCATGGGATAATAATACATTTATTCATTCATCAGAGATTTATTGAGGATCTATTATGTGTCTGGCATTTTGATGAATTCTGGGGGTTGAAAGATGACATGGTCCCTGGATTCACTGGATGTATAGTTTACTCAGAATGAAATAAGCACCTAAATAAATGTAAAATTACAACTGTAATAAATGCAGTGAAGAAAAGGTAGATTTTTCTATGCAACTATAACAAAGAAACCACACTTGGGTTGGTGTGGGAATTAGTGAAAGCATCCCTGAGGATGTGGCATTTGAGCTAAGACTTGAAGGATGAGCATAGGGCTGAGTGAGATAGGCATAAGTGTATCATATCAAGGAAGCAGCGCTGGCAGAGGGAGGCTCTATTGGAGGACGGTCCCTGAGGTGTCCAAGAAACTGAAAGACTAGTGTGTTTGGGGTATGGGTGAGGGGAGCTTGGTACCAAATGAAAATATTGCTCTGCGTACAGAGGGAAAAGTGACTTGGAGGAGGGCAAAGTATGTGTGGGGAGAAGAGTGAGGAAGCTACTTCAATAGTACGAAGAAGAAATTATGGTTATCAGAACCAGAAGAGAATCAGTGGAGATCGGGAGACTGAAATGGACTCAGGATATATTTAGGAAGCCAAATGGGTGGACCTCTATAATGAATTATTCACAGGGTGAGTTAGAAGCAAGAGCCAAGAATGATGCCCAGATTTTTGGCTCAGGCAATGGGGTGGATGGCGGTGCCGTTGGGAATCTTGAGTGCAGGAAAACTATGTGTTTGGTTTTGGGAATGTAATTTTATTGTGACCTTGAGATATGAAAGAATATTGAGTAAGTCATTGGGATAACCAAGTCTCAAATCCACAGAAGAGGTCTGGACTAGGAATATACTTGGGTTGCCAGAGGCATATGGATGGAATTGAAGCCTGGGGGCAGATGAGATTGCCAAGGGAAGGGTATGAGAGGAGAAAAACTGAGGGCGAGACTAAGCCTTGTGCAAATTTAATTAATGTGGAGGTGGAGAAGGATGAGCTTGCCCAGGATGTTGAGAGAGAGAGGGTGGCTAGAGAGACGGAAGAAAGCCAGAAGAGTGGAGGGTGGCGGAAGCCATGGGAGGGAAGTGTTTCCAGAAGGGCAGGGGGTTAACGGTGCCAAAAGTGATGATAAAAAATTGCCCCAAACTGAAAACTATACATTGTATTTCAGACATGGTGGTCATGGTCAACTTAGTGATAGCTGATGGGTAAAGGAGGTAGTGAAATGGTTTGAGAAGTGAGTTTGAGGTGGGGAAATGGGGTGAGTGAATTTAGGAAAGTTTTTCAAGAACCTGACCATGAAGATGAGAAGAGAGGGCAATAGTTAGCAAGGGATATCAGACTGAGTGAGTTTTTAAAGATGTGGGACACCTGCCCACGTTCAGATACTGATGGGAAAGGTCCTGGTTGATTGGGCAGGGCTCGATCTAAAGTGGGAGAAGAGGTAATCAATAGCTTATAGTTCTGGAGAGATGGATAAAGCTGGGAAATCCAGGTGGAGGGGCCCCTCTGTCCTCAGAGACTGTGGGTGTTGGTCCAGGTAGATTTGTGATATGGTGGCAGAGAGCTGAGGGAATTTCTGTCTGAAAGTCCCTAGTTTCTTTGTGAAGCAGGAGGAGGGTGGGGGAAGATTTGAAATTTTCTGTGGAGAGCGGGAGAGTGGGTTGATCAGAGAAACAAAGAAGGATTAAGACAGGAGGATAATCATGAACTTGCAGTGAATACTTGTTGCTTACGGCCCTTCTTCCCATAAGTCCTCAGAGTTTTATTAAGTGCACTCCCTCCACTATAGCCCAGAAACTTTGGGGCCCCATTTGGCTTAAGCTTGTTGGTACATTTCATTTACTTGGCCGTGGTCATTGGTACCAGAAGGCATATGAGGTTCCTTCAGTGGTTCGTTCAGGATGAATTTAAAGACCGTTGCATAAAGTGATGGGCAGAAGTGAGCCCATGATCATGAACCAGGGGCTGTGAAAGCAGATAGACAGGAAAAGATGACTGGGAGCAGATACCTTAACTGTCCATGGACTCTGCACTTGTGAGAAGCAACTAACCACCTAAGTGTTCTAGCCTGGATGTCAATAGCATCCTAAAACAATCTGTCTGACTCTGGCACCAATTTGCCCTGATGTGTTACCTTCTCTAGCCAGACTTCTGGGATTAACACACAGGTCCATTGATCTGCCAATTAGACCAAAACCAAATGAAGATTAATGTATTCAATAAGAATTTATTGAATGCCTTCTAAATGCCGGATTCCGTGCTTGGCAATGGGCATTCAGTGGTGACTTCAGTCTCAGAGAGCTGACCATCCAGTGGAGGGCTGCAGTAGGGCCAGTGACCCAATACCATTGATGATAAATTCTCATCAAATCTGAGTAAACGAATGAAGGAGTAAATGAGCTTCTTATGATCACCATGCTAATTCAGGGTGATTGGTCTATAGTCTCCTGAACGGCAAACTGCCTTTAAATTTCCCCTAAACTTCAATTCCCCTTCAAAGCTGTTCTTGATGTTCATTTAAATTTACTTTTTCTTCTATAAAAATACTGATTTTGAGGGGGTGGAGAAAGGAGATGGTGAGAATTTTCTCTGGGTCCAGACCCACATAGAAATGCTATCAAACATGCTAAGTGATAAACTGGTCCTGATGCTGACATCCGAAGCAGGGAGAAAACCTTGAGTTTTCACTGTGCTCTCTGTTGGTCAAGGAAACATCACTTTAGAGCTGATTCCTGCAGTGGGATTTTCCTGGAGGGACCCATGAACGTGCAGAGGGAAAATCTTTCGGGGTGTTCATGGTTGCAGTTTTGTTCCTCATGACCCCAGGTGTATTCCTGGCTGCCCTGTGTCTGCCCACACATGGAGTCAATGCATTTCATGGCTTTGTGGGGTGGCTGGAAAGGGGCCGGCTCTCAGCTTTGACTCACTATAAATTACACTTTGAGTCCAAAGTTGTACCAGTGGCCTGGACAGTGGGGCTTTCATTGACAAGAGCAAAACTTTGTGGAGAGCACATAAAAAAGACTCGGGAGTTTCAGAAGCCACAGCTATGAGAAGTGCAGTCTTCCTGTGCCACTGGGCCATCAGGACACGTGAGACCATCTGGGAGAGGGACGGAGTAGGGGTGTTGGTGGGGTGTGGGGGGACGTGACCAGCGTTTGCCGGGATTTCCAAGAAATGGCTCAGGATCCCCTGCCTTAGGCCTGACCTAGGCGTGGGAAGGGGCCGAGAGGAAAGGACCCCAGAGAGTTTGAGGGGGAATAGGGGATGCTCAGGACTCAGTGCCTTTTCTGAGGCGCCGGCAGATTTCAGGCATTGTGGAGCAGCCTGGGGTTGGCCGGGCTCCAGAGAGGCTGGCGGCCCATGCGGGACAAGCACCGACAGGGGAGTGTCTGGCATCGGCGTGGGGTGGGCCCCAGAGAGAGAGAGGGAGAGTGTGTGTGTGTGTGTGTGTGTGCGCGCGCGCGCGCACATGTGAGCAGACTGCGCATGTTCTTGTGCATGTGTGTGCGTTTTGCGCTTGTGCGAGCTCCCCTCGTGTGTGTGCAGTGCGTGTGTTCGCGAGTGTGTGCGCAGGAGTGTGTGCGCGCTAAACGCCCACATCCCTCCACCGACAGGGTGAAGGCCCTGGCAGCCGGGGGTGGGGGGCACCCAGCAGCTTCTACCCAGGAGCTTGGACACCTGGATCTTAGGCAGGGACGCCGTGGGATACCCCGAAGACCTTGCGGGAAGCAGCAAGGAGATAGGATGTACTTAAGCCACATCCTCATCCCTCGTGCCAAAATGATGTATAACCGACCCCAAGTCAGAGCGCTCCTAGGATGGGGCCAGGGGACACCGCGAATGACAGTTTAGATCTGAATTAACCACATTGAAAGTTGGAAGTGATTGTTACCTTTTAATTGCCAAATTTAAGGTTTCTTTTTTCTACTAGGAACAAAAAGTGAAATTAAGAGAAAAGTTAATTTCAGTTGCAGAGAAAGTCAGTTCTATCTCTACTTATCTGAGTGTTCCCAATCTAAAGTTATAAACTTGCCTTGAACATATTTTTAAAAGTTGGCTTCAAATTCTTAGAACTCCTCCTTCTCAAATGAAACAAAAAATGACATTTATATCTAAAATGCCATCGTCTTGGAGGGAAAAAGCAAGAGTTTTTGAGCCTGAGGATGTCCTCTGGTGAGTTTACAAAGCTTAGGAAATCTTATGTGATTCTATTACTCTTTTGCATAGTTCAACATAAACATCCCATTTCAAATGACTTTAAGATTCTAGTAAAACTGGAATTTTAAGTTTTGAGTTAGGAGATTAAAATAATATAGACATATGGGGGTGGGGCTCAGTTTTAGCGAGAGACTTAGGATCTTTCTGACGGGTAAAGGATGTACATGAGGGCCATTTCTATGGACTTGTGGGCTCCTGTCTGGTACATTGATTCATTGGTGTTAAAAGCAAGTATTGCAGTTTTGAGAACACTGAAACGTACATGAACCACTGCCTACATTGTTTTTGTGGAGAGTTAAAAATGTTGAGGGAAACTCTAGATGATGACCTCATCCCATCTATTTAGTTTTTTATAAAACCCCAAACTCAGGTGGAACTGCAGGCAGGAAACAGAAGGGCGATTATGTCCTGTAAAATCAGTTACGTGATCGTGGAGCTCCTACTGTGTGCAAGCTCGTTGGATTGGCTCTGCAGCTGACCACGCCGGTCCTCTTGGTCCTCAGGACCCTCTTCTGGGGCTCCGAGGTCCTCCATCTACATTTTCTCCCCAGATGATCCCATTCACTTGTGTGATTTCCTGCGCTCTGGCTTTCAAACCTCCAGCTGGACCCTCCAGCCTGATCTCCAGACCCAGACAGTCACCTGCCCCCTGGGCATCTCCCCTCCAATGTTGCATTAAATGCCCCCGATGGAACACATGCAACATGGGTCACTTTCCTTCCAAGCCTGCTCCTTGCCTCAGGCTCTGGATTCCAGGCCCTGGGACCACCACCTGCAACGAATTCTCTCCTGCCTCCAACATCCATGCCCTGAACACATCTGGTTGATTCTGACTCTGAAATATTGTTGGAATCTCCGGCAGCTCCCTCCTCTCGTGGCCACCTCCCTCACCCATGCCATCTCCAGCAGCAATTTCCGCCTTCAGCCTTTCCGCTCTCCTCTCTTACCTCCTGCCGCCACCAGAGTGACCTTGTAACAAAGCAGAGCTGATTATATCTGTGTCTGGCTTAGAGCCTTTCAGTGACTTCCTATCACTCCTAGAATAAAACCCTAAATCCGTACAGCAGTCTCTCCGGGTCTCTGCTACCTCTACCTGAAGCCCATCTTTCTTTCACCTGGCTGGATTGAGACCTTCCTTGGGGCCATTTCACCTCCCCAGGGGGTCTTTCTGGAGCCCTGCACTGAGTTAGGTCTCTCTGTCACTCTCACCCATCACACCTGCCTGTTCCCTTTGAGACTCTCACTGCAATTCTTGATAAAATGCCTGTATTCCCTAATAGAACATAAACACTGTGACAGCAGGAACTGTTCCCATTTTATGTTTCTGGAACCATGCCCAGAGTGGGACACGGTAAACGCCCAATAAAGAGCTAGGGAACTAAAGAAATGAGAGGAAATGACAAAGCATAACCAGCATTTCTGTCACTGATAACCTTACAATGCACTAATCCAGTTGGAGAGGGAATGTGTTCACCTGGGAAAAAGATAACGGGTGGTTAGAGGCTGCATATGATCAAAGCTAAAATAAGCAGACCAGGGAGTGTTTCCAAGTTTAAAGGCCAAGGGGTTCCCTCTGGGTTTAGGCTGGTTCTGAACCAGGATGCCTTTAGCTGAAGGCCCTGAAGACTGGGCAGGAGGGCGGCTTCAGCTTCGCAGAACCCACGTGCCTTGAAATTTCCATCAGTCACTTGCAAACAAGCTCTGGGCTAAGGTGCTACCATTGAGAACTAGACATTTCAACAAAAGCTCAATTTGGCATCCTGTAGATACTGTTGGTATCCCAGTGGGTGACCTAGGTCACTAGACCACCCCTTGCCACAAATTTGCACCTGGGCAGTTGTTTACAAAGCTGAAATTGAAGAGAAGGATCTCAGCAAAGGTAGCACTCAGCAGTTACTGGAGAGAAAGAACATCAACTGATTTGCATTTGATTTGGCCAAGAATACAAAGCCAGTAACACCTATCAAAACAACTTTTAGTTCTCCAACCTGAGGCTTGTCTCTGCCTGTAAGAGGCAGGTGTACAACCCTCGATCGTTTTTAGTGATGGTTTACGTGCGGGAAGGGAACAGAACATGGGGACCTCGCCTCCTGATTTTCCTTTAGGTTTATGAATCTGTCCAATCTCTCAGAAGAGTACAGAAACTGGAGACCCTTCACTGAAAATTAAGTATATCTTAAGCCTGGGCTAGACATAGTTCACGTTTACTGCCTTTTCATAATTGTTTATGTTTTCATTAATTTCCCACCTCGGGAGCTACATTTGATCAGTTTGCAGAGATACAGTTTCCATGTTCTAGGAGGACCCGTTTGTACTCTGCCTTAACAGCCTGTCAGAAGAAAATGCCTTGAGAAGGACAAATACTGTATGATCTCACTTAAATGTGGAATTAAAGAAAAACAGAAGCCACCAAACTCATGGAAAAAGAGATAGATTTGTAGTTACTAGAGGTGGGGGTGGGGACGGGGACTCAGAGGAAGGTGGTCCAAAGGTACAAACTTCTGTGTAAGAGAAACAAGTCCTAGGGATGTAATGTACAACATGACCATAGTTAATACCACCGTGCAGTATATTTCAAAGTCGCTGAGAGAGATCCTGAGAGCTCATCACAAAGAAAAAACATTTTTCTTTCTTTTTTCTTCCTTTCTTTTACTTTTGCTTTTTTCTTTTTGTATCTATGATGGATGTTAACTAAACTTATTGTGATAGTCATTTCACAATACATGTAAGTCAAATCATTAGGCTATATGCCTTAAACTTACACAGTACTGTGTGTCAATTATAGCTCAATAAAATTGAAGAAAAAAAGGAAATGCTTTGAGCATATTTTAAATTCTTCTTAAAGTTAAGGGCATACTTGCAGAACAATAGCTAAACTTCCTGCCCTCCCTCCTTTCCTAAAAATCATTTTCTGAAAGATTCAAAGGTGCCCTTCCCACAGCGGGAGGGAAAGTGATGGGCGAGGGAAGACGAGTGTGAGAGAGGCAGACTGCAAGAAAGCAGGTGTTTTTCTTTTAAAAGAAAAACCAGACCTTAAAGGATTTTTTCAACCACAAGCAACAGATTTTTAAAAACAAAGAAGACCTTTATAGACTGACTTACAAATCTAGTGACATTCTTGTGATCTGTTGGAATTTCCTTGTTCTTCAGTGAATGATGAACAGTAACGAACTTGGGGTCACTGCTACTTAAGATTCTGTTCTGCACCCTTTCTTCAAATCTGGATTCTTTCCTGACATGTGGAAAATTGGGTTTGGTTTGTAGCGTGTGAGGCAAGCCTTCAGAATGAGCACATCTTCGTAAACATGCGTCATCCCATGAGAAAGGAGAGCTGCTTAGGCTAAGTTCCGTGTTGAAGTCTGATTTCAAGTATGCATATGAACTAACCTCTACATTCCTCATTCCAAACCAGTTATGGTGAAAAATGTAACCCAGGAAGGTTTGATGCTTCAAATAGGGTTTTTGATGTTAAATGAGAATTAAACTTTTGTAAGGAGCGATGGAAACTCGGCGTGGTGAAAAAAACCCTCTCCGTGCTTCTTCCTTTGGCCCCGCATCACTGCTAGATGTCAAGGTTCTAGTCCGCCTGAGCTCCGGGCAGTGACAGGACCATCCCGGTCTGTTTCTATTCCCACTTCTTGCTTGTTATTATCCTGGCGTGTTACTGAGTTCTGGGAACCTCATCGTGAACTTGACTCTGCCTTTTAAGGCAAGAAGGATCTGAATAACGACACTGCGTTCCTCCTCGGGCTAATCTCTGCCATCTCATCTCACTGTTCCTCCGGGAGGGAGGCCGCGATGTTCCAGCCCGTTTGCTGGGAGATGCCGAGCAGAGTTCCTGGGAGACAGGAACAGCAGGTGCCGGGATGCTGGGTCACGGTGTATCTGCAGTCAGCTCAGACTAGTTGTGACAGTGGCACTTGAACAGTGTGGCACAGATTGTGTGCATCAGCCAGATTGAGGGGGGCGGGGAACCCTTCTCTGTACCAGAGGGAGGGAGACAAATCATATGTCGGACGGAATGACACACGAGTGGGTAGCACCGTGCAGAGCCCTTAACCTGTTCCTAGTCAATGGAACTCCATTTTATTTTAACTCTAATAGGCCTAGGCTGTTATGTTATCCTTATTGTACCCTCAACGTGCTGGTTTGATGCTTTTTAGCTCATTTCCTTGCATCCTGTGGTTTTTGGGGGTCTTTCTAAGAGTCTGTTAAGTGTAACAGACTGACAGAGGGGTGTGTGTGTGTTTAGGGTCATGGTGGCCTGGGGGAGCAGTATCTTGTGGCTGTTTCGTGGCTTGGTTCTGAGCTAGCGTATTAACTGTGTCTTTCTTTTCTGTGTTCTGATGCTTTGACATCTGGGGCCTTGCTGACCCTGGAGGGCTTGCCCCTCCCATGGTGAGCCAATCGCTGCAGGTAGATAGTAAACAGCTTGCTTGTGAGAGAGATTTTTAAGTGCAAACTGACCAGTCCGGAGCTCATACCCCCAAACACCTCATCTGTGAAGCGTTCACCTGCCCTAATTGCCCCCAGGGCCAGGTGTCAGACAGCTAGGGAGAGCTCCTATGCCCAGAGTCCACTGAAATCATCCAAACTAGCTCATCCTAAGCCTGCCTACCCTGCCTCACCCTTCCCATGAGTGAAAATGGATAAAGGAAACCTCCTTTAAAATGGAGTCAGGAAGTCCTGAAACTTACAGACCCTGGGAGGAAGAAAGATTTCCTTCTGACACCACAACACAAGCTGCCCACCGCCTGCAACTGATGACAAACCCCCATGCCCTTCCTGATTTCTTCCTTTTAAGCCCCCTCCTCTGTTCCCCGGACCTGCCTGTGGTTCACCAGAGTTTGCTTGTCCCGAATTGCAATTTTTGCTGGTAAATTACGTGGTTCTTTTTTTTTTTTTAAGGTCAACACTCCCCATGGAAATCACAATAAAAGATTTTCTCATGGTTTCCCCTTTCCCTCTGCCTCCTGGCCAATCCCCCAGTTCCCCCTCCCCGCCTTGTGGCAGCAGGCGCCCAGCTCAGTCCTGGCTACTCCAGGAAGAAAGGGCCTCCCGGCAGCCTCAGAACAGCACAGATGATGCCCGTGATGTCTGACACGTGGTGCTGGCTCAGATCACGTGTCCCAATCGGAGGTTCGGGAAACACAGTCACTGTTAGCGGTGCTGTTACTTCCTCACTGGCTACACCGTTGTCAACCAAGCCACGGACCCTGCCCTCTATTTCCTCCCGGTGTTAACTATTTTAAAATAGAGAAACAACTTTTCTGTGTATCAACAGGAAAGCTGAGGTTCAGTAAGGCCAGCAGATCAGGAGATGATTGCCATTGCAAAGATTTGTTATGGATGTCAGGAGGAGGAGTGGCGTGCCACAGATGCTCTGTAGACAGTCCTGGGGGGATGTCAGGAGCTCGAAGGGAAGGCACCTTTGAGCATGACCTCTGCCTTTCTCTTTCAAGAATTAAAATGTTTCCCAAAGGAGCTAGGACTCAGGGATCAAGGCCTGGAAGAGCCACAGGGGAAGAGGCTGTGCCTGAGAGGCTGGGGGCTGGCATTGCTGAGGCCAGGCTGCTCTGTGTGCAAAGTTTGGGCCTGTAGTCTTACAAGTGACAAGTTCCTTGCTCAGACCTCCACGAGCTGCCACCTGCTTGCCAAGCTCTTAGAATGCTCCTTAGGGCAGCTGTGGAGGAAGCCGCCCAGCCTGTCCTCTGGGCAGTGCTCGTGCACACGTGGTGGGCATCAACCTGGAGAACCGGTCCAGGGTCTCTGGGGGATGGATGTCATCTGGCTAATATTTAGATTTGGGGATGAAAACCAGAATCATTTATTTTCCTTTCCGGATAATCTAAGTTCATTCCTTTACCATTTTCTTCTAACCGAACTGTCAATAGGTGCATGTTTACCATGACTGCTCTTAGAATTGAGGGTCTTGATTTCATTGTGCCACTTCCCAGATGGTAGATGTCATGGTACGTTTCTCAGCCTGATGCGATCATGAAAACGAACCTCCTCCCCTGTTTCTTGTTATTTCCCACGGTCCATCATTTCTAGAGTCACATTCTTACATTGGGGTTTTAAAGTTTTTATTTTTCTTTAAATAACTGGAAATATTAAAATCACTGTGTTTCTCTTTTCCCTCTCCTTGACTTCTATTTAATTTTTGCAATTAAAATGTCCCTGAGCTGTGGTGGAAGAGACCTGAGAAGTTTTGGTCCAAAGAATCCTAGCACTTGGATTCCTAGGAGGAGGATGGGATGCCTTCTCCACTCTGGCAACCCCTTTAATTTCTTCTAACTGTTCAATATTATTCCACAGACTTGGAATTCATTACAACTGTATAACTTCTCAATGGAAGTTATTAAGGAATATAGAATGAGAAACTGAAGGAGACTTAGAGAGGCATTTTTTTGTATGTTGCAAAAGCCCTCCATGACATGATGAAATCAGTTGGAAACTGGGGTTTCTGTGGTGTGAGGCTGTGGGGATGATAGAAGTCCTTTGCCAGGGTCTGTCTGCACCATGTCCAGAGATGCAGCCTTGAAACCCTGAGCCTTTGGTGGGCTGTCCCTTGCTGATATTTCTGAAGGTGCTGTTTCCAAACGAAGCAGCCTGGGTTCTATTTTAGCCACAGTTGTATCCCGTATGTTTATTCTACATCACTGAATAGAAGGTGACCACGTGGTATGAACTTGACTCAGTGAGCATCTTCGACGACGGCCAGGGATGTTCCCCTGCCAAGACCTTCGTGGGTGACACAACCCTGCTTCCCTTGGTGCCTTTGTTTTATGTCCCCCTGGTGGCCTTTTTGGTGGAGAAGCGTTTGGGGAATATTTCTCTGTTCATTGGAGGCCCTGTATTTCATTTGACAACTCACAGCACTTCATAAGGACTCTTCTGTGAAAATACTGATCACGAGTGTATACCAGCGTGTGTGAAAGTGGTAACTTACGACCTGCATTAATCAGAAAATGTAGAGTGGAAGACCAACTTTAAAAAACACTAAAATGTTTGCATAAAAGGGTGTCAGCTGGAATTATTCAGACTGAGAAGGGGGCGGAGACAATAAGAGGGAGAGCACCCCTAGTGATCAGTACCAGTCAAGTCACAGGCCAAGGACACAGAAGACTGAGCTGGGGCCCCTCGCAGCTCATTTCCTGTTTGAACCTTAGCTATTTGCTTATCCGTCCCCCTTTCCCCTTCCCTGTTCAACAGTGAACTTTCTACCTTACGCCGTATTTACCCAGTGCCTTGCAAATAGCAGGTGCTCAGTAAATCAATGGGTGGATGGAAGAATGAAAGAACAAGATGAGACAGATAATCAAGAAATGGACCACCGACCTCTGGAGTGGAGGTGAGTTTGTGTTGGTCTGCACATGGGCCCAAGAGATGCAGGCAGAGAGGGTGGGAGAGGGGTCAATAGGAGTTGCAACAGGGGGTCCTTCTACAGGCATTCCTCCCAAGCCCGGGTCCCGGCTGTGGTGCACAGATGGGCTCCATCTTCTCCAGGCTCTGGGGCGGGGGGTGGGGTTGGGGTGGGGGGGTGGGGGGGGTGGGGCTTCTTGCCTGCAGGGGGCACCGAATCATCCAGCACCGTCTCATTAGGTGCATTCACTTTTGCAAAGGCTTTCTCAACTCTTTGAGGGATGGTTTCAGTCCATGGAGATTCTGTGTGGTTTGACAGGTTTCCTTTGGACACAGTGCCCCCTTTCTGCCCTCCCCTGCTCGTTTCCAGCCCTGCTTTTATCTTACGTATGTATGTACGTATGTATGTATTCGCTGCCTTGGGTCTTCGTTGCTGCACGTGGGCTTTCTCTAGTTGTGGTGAGCGGGGGGCTACTCTTTGTTGTGGTGTGCGGGCTCCTCAATGCGGTGGCTTCTCTTGTTGTGGAGCACAGGCTTCAGGGTGCACAGGCCTCAGTAGTTGTGGCAAATGGGCTTAGTTGCTCCACAGCACATGGGACCTTCCCGGACCGGGGATGGAACCCGTGTCCCCTGCATTGGCAGGCAGACTCTTAACCACTGCACCACCAGGGAAGTCCCAAGCTCTGCTTTTAAATGGAGAGGGGGAGTAGACTTGTAGTTGCATTACTTTGCACTTGACCTTTTTATAGTCTCTTTCCTTGGCTACATGTTTGGAGCAAAGTCTTCACTTATTTTTTATTAAATGTTTAATTGACTCTGGACTATGCATGCATTCCTCCATTATGAGTTGGAATCCACCTTTATGCTGTCAGTCCTTCAAATATAACTTTAAGATTTTTATTAGCAATCTGACCTGGGAGCTCCCTGTACCTCACTGATTCAGCAATCTGATAAAAAGTTTGTATTTCACAAAAGAGGCAGTGTTACTCTAATAGAAGAAAGGGGAGAAAGACCCTCCCTGGGCCAGGGAGAAAAGCCAGTAGCTTGCTTGTTTTCTCTCCTCCCCCTGCCCCATCTGTCTGTCTGTCTCTCTCTAGGCCCCCAGAGACTATTTCAGCCCTGGACCCTTATAAAGATTGAATATTCTCAAACCTCTAGGTAAAGCGCAAAAATATTGCCAAGATTCATGGTATAGCATGAGAGAGAAACACGTTTATTTATCTCTTTTTGGACTTGATGAACAAAAAGGTGTTCTCATTTGTGGAAATAACCAAGGAGCTCTCATTCCAGCTCTGAAAACAACTTGTCTGGCTTGTCTGCATTCCAGAAAAGTAGTACACTAAGATGTGGCTTTGATCCTGCCTGGCCCTTAAGCAAGCTTGGCCCACTCGAGACTGACTCAGAATGTCTGGGGCCAGTTCCCTCCTGTCCCCTCTGAGCAATCTGCCCCGACAAGGTGGGACTGGGCAGGGAGGAGGCAACCGAGAGTCGTTGTTGGGAGCAGGCTGCCCTTGTCTGCCTCTCACTCGCTGTGTAACTTGGGGCAAGGTACTTCATCTCTCTGAGCCTCAATTTCCTCATCTGAGGAATAATAGTATCTTTCAGGTTGCTGGGAGGTATACAAGGCATGCAGGGAATTTTACCCGACCTGTTGTAGGCTCTCCAAATAAAGAATGCAGCTGGAGGGTGGCAGCCTCCACACTTCCGTGCCATTCCTCCCTTCTGGAATATTCTTTTTCCTCCTGGGCCTGTCAAAGTCCCATCTAATGCCATGGGGAGGCCTCTCTGAGCATCCCGGCCAGCTTTATTCTCAGGAATCCTGGTTCATTTATTGTCTGTACCACTCCCTAGGGTCTTTTCATAGTCTGTCTATTGTTTTTCCCTTGACCATTTTTTTAGGGTTTTATTTATCATTATTATAAAAACAATTGAATGTGAGTCTTAGTTCCCCAACTAGGCAGTAAGTCCATGGAGTTTAGCAAATACGTTTCTGCACCCACCACCCTCATCCCTTAATTAGATAACCTGAATAGAATTTTGTGTCTTCTGCATAGGCTCAATACATACCTGAAGATAACATCTGAATAATATTCAGATGTTATGGAAAAACCCGAACAAAATTTTTGGCCAACCCAGTGTCTCAAAAGTGGGTTACTTCATTGATGCTGTTGGCACGCCACACATCTTTTGTTATTTTGAAGTGGGCACTCATTCCTGCCACCAGCCTGCGTCAGGTGTCATGTACCTAAATAAAAATCATGCAGTAATTCAGCAAGAGTGAGCACCTGTTACACGAGTCAGGCACTGTGTTGGTTATTGGACACACTGTGAATAAAACCAGACACTAGCCCTGTCCTCCTGAAACTTGTGGTTGGGGGGGGTGGTGATGAACATGGATCAGTGCATGTAAACTGCAGTGACTTTTATGTAACAAAGGTATGGAAGGCGATGGTGTCTATAAGGGTGGGGGATGTGGTATGAATTGGTGAGTAGAGAAGGCTTTCTTGGGGTTAGAATGAACATTGCCCAGGTGAAGAAGAACAGGGAGAGAAGAGAGTTATTGGGCAGGTGGGCTAACACCCTGTGGTGGGAGAGGGTGGGGTGGCTCTGATGGGAGACAGGACCAGAGAGGTGGGGTCCACACGCAGGCTTTCCTCTGAAAGCAATAAGAGGCCATTGCGGGGGGCGGTTTGAGGAGGAGCCAGAAAGGACCTGATCTGTGTTTTTATTGAAAAGGGCTCCAGTGTGGACAGTGGGATGGAGGACAGTGTGCGTGGGCACAGGAAGGCAGCCTTCCTCATGGTCTGGGTGAGAGGTGGGAGCAGGTGAGTGGCGTAGTCACAGAGAGGGGGGAGTGTGGGTGGATTCACGAGGTAGGAGTTGAAATGGGCTGAGCTGGAAGCTGAGGTGGAGCTGGGTGCAGGGAAGATGCAGGGACCCGATGTCTCCTGGGTTTCTGGATTGAGCGTCTGGGAGGGATGGAGGTGCTGTACACTGGCATGTGGGCTCCTGGGAGAGGACCGTACCTAGGGGGTGTTTGTGAGTTTGGTTTGGATGTACTGAGTCATAGCGCCTTTGAAAACCAGCCTCCAAGAGGAGCTTTCACACGGGCTGTTGGAGAAAGCATTTGGGGACTCCAAGGACAGGTTTGGGTTAGGGGTAAACTTAGGAGTCACCGGTGTGGGGTAACTGAAGTTGTGGATGAGAATGAGAATTGGAGACAGGATAGAATGAGGGAGAAGATTGAACCTTGAGAAACTCTGACATTCACGGCTGGTTACAGGAGTATGAGCTTGAACAAGAGCCTGAGGGATGGACAGAGGGGAAGGAAAACCTTGAAGGTTAGATGTCATAGGAGCTCAGGGAAGTGGGCAGAGCCAGAAGGACACTGTGGTCAACATCAAAAAAATGCTGGAAGGACAAATAAAATGAAGATTGGACCTGGCTCATTGGATGTGGAGACTAGACGTCATTGAGGAGCTGGATGAGAGCTGTGTCACTGGACCAGTGGGGTCAGACCCCAGTGGGAGGTGTGGATGGGCAAAGAGAAGAGGGAGGAAGGACGTACTGCCACCCTGCCTCAGCACAGACCCCATGACGACAAGGAGGCTCAGGCATGGAGCCCCCAAAAGTGTCTGGAGCCACGTGCAAGAGATTCCCAGGTAGGAATGCTGGTTGTCTCTGGGCAACTTTCACCACCTCTTAGGAGCTGAGATTCCGTCTTATGGGGTTTTTATGAGCACTGCGGATCATGGATATAAAAACATCCTGCACAGGTTGCCAGCTCGCCGTCCATCTCTTCAATTTGTAAAATGCATTCGTTCATTCATTCATTCATTCCTGGGGTCAGCGGAGGACACACCTCAGGGCTGCTGTGTCCCAGGCACTGCGAGCGTGGAGCCTGTAGCATCGCCCTCAGTGCTGGGCAGGTGGAAGCCGCCGGCAGGTCTCCGGCTGGTCCCCTGTCTTCCCCTGTCTTGACCAGTGGGAAATAAAGTTCCTGTGTCTCCTGAGAACTCCTCCCAGCTTGCTTTCCTTCAGTGACAATGACAGATCTCCACCCCACTGTCCCTGAAGGCAGCCGGTGCAGGGGAAAGGGCAGCAGCCCTCCACGGGTCAGAGCCCTGACTGTGTCCCCGGGCGGGTCACATGGCCTCATTGGCTCACAGGCGGAGCCTGTCCCCACCTTGCTCCCGCTCTCATTGGCCCCCTTTGATCTTCTCACGCGCTCTGTGGGTGGCTGTTGCCATTCCTGTTTGATCGATGAGCAAGTTTATGATTAAGCTACTTGCTGGAGGCAGAGGCCAATTCCTGCAGGAGCCTCCATGCAGCGTCTGACTCTGTTTGGGGACGCAGCTTCCTCCTTGGGCTCCAGGTGAGGACCCGTGTCCGAGCCTGTGCCAACACGCATGGACACCCCCAAGGCCATGTGGGACCCAAGTCTATCCCAGTGATTCTCAGAACTTATGGGAGCACAGGAAAGAACCTAGCCCTCCCCCACGGAACTTGAACCTGCGAGGTGTGAGAGAGGCTGACCGGGACAGAGGCAACACAGAGGAAGTTCAGCTGAGAGATGGAGGCAGGGAAGGTCCTCTGACATCGTTGGAACTCTTGAGTCAAACTGCATGTTAGCTAGTCCTGCCTGGGCTTGTGACACTGCTCTTCGTGCTCCAGCTCATGTGTGTGCGTGTGTGTGTGTGCGTGTTACTGGCAGTGAAGAGGGTGAGTGACACCCAGTGCTAGGACGTGAAGCCCTGAGCTCCCAGACCAACAGCCCCCTCCCCCTGCTCTACCCTGTGGTAGCCAGATTGCTTTCTGAAGTAATTATACTTTCAAAGATGACATCTTTGAACGTGACATGCAAATCAAAGCTGCTCTTGTTTATAAAGAAGCCGAATGAACTCACTGGCTGTTCTTTACAAGAATTTCAACAGACTCTTTATTCCAAGGAAGAAGTGATTCTAGGTTTTATGTGGATCTCCGTGCAGGCTGTGATTGTGTGTGTGTGAGTGTGTGAGGGTGTGAGGGATAAGATGGGACACAGGATGAGAAGAATGATGGGAAAATTCTTTGCAAAGGTAAAGTTCAAATATGTTCAAATATGATGTGACCTTCCATGATCATTCAGTTGATTCTTGGCTTCTGAAAGCTCCATGCTTAGCTCAGGGCCTTCCCTTGATTCTTCCTGCTGACCCCGGAGTTCCCGGTGGCCATGACTCACACTGCGGGGGCAGCATTTCTTCCTCAGAGACCATGACCTGGAGCCTGGCCTCGAGACGGAAGAGAGGGGATTGGAGGCAGGAAGGAGACCAGGCCGGCCTTGCAGGGCTGGGGCCGAGTTCTGGCCTCCCCTGGCCTGGCCTCCGGTTCTGTCACTGCCTTCTCCCCTCCTGTGTCTGAAGTTAGCTGATGCCACTACTGGAACACATGCAGCCCAGCCCTGGGGGCATCGCGTGAACACAATATCACACTACCACCTTTGTCCCCCGGTTTCTCTCCGTGTTCCCACAGCACACGGGACGCCCGTGGGCTTAGGGATCGTGCTGGTGTTGGCCATGGTTACGGCACGGCTGGCGAAGACCTGGCAGGCCCGGCGCGTGCACAGTGCGTTAGCAGCAGCAGGAAATTGTGCCTGGGTGCAGTGTGACGTGCCCCCCAAACCATGCATCCCTGGCATCCTCCTTGCCCAGCATCACAGGCAGCCTGCTTGCTCCTGGAGGCTGGCACCTTCATCACATCCCTCGGGCTCCTTCCGTGGCGTGTCCAGGGTCTAGGGGATGTTGAATAACTCTTTCCTGGAAGATGCATGCCGCTACCCTGCCGGCTTCAGACCCTTCATGACTGCTGAGGGGCCTGCCTCCACGTCCCCACCAGCTCACCTCTCTCTGTTGGGTCCTACCAAGGGCATCTGTGGTACAGACCGTGGCTTGGTGGGCGGACCTCTGGGCCCTGGCGCCCTCACCTCGAGGTGGGCGGCCACCAGCTCCACTGTCTTGCCCCCCCAGGCTGCGCAGAGCTGCAGAGAGCGACCCAGGAGGAGCTCCCGAAGCTAGGAGCTGGCATTGCCTCCAAGGGCAGTTTCCATTTCTGTCCTCGTCCAGTGTGCCTGTGTGGATGGTGACCTGGAGAACAGATCTTTGGTCTGGCTTCCGGCTGGGGTGCTGTCCTGGTCTGGGTGTGGGGTGAGGACAGAGGTTATGGTCCTGCATCATTTGGTCCCCAGGCCTCTCTTCTCCGGGAGGTGTGGGAAGCCACTGGAAAGAATGGGAGATGTTTGCTCCTCCTCTAGCCCTGGGTGTTGTCATGGTGCTTGTGCTTCCTTCTGGCCCTGGAGAGAGGTTCCAGGCGCATGGAGGATGGCCCTGTGCTGCTCCACTGGAAGGTCCCGGGGGAGGGGGAGAGGCTGCTCCTGGGGTGGAGGGGGTGGACGGAGTGCCCTGCCCAGGGGCCTGCACTGGCCTTGCTCTCTGGGATAAGGAGTCCCATCCCTCACCTCCCACCAATTCCCAGGCATCTGGGACCGGGGAATGCTCTCCCCCTAATGGCTGTGATCCTCTTCCACGTCCTGTGCTGGCCAGAGTCACAGAGGTGGTTGTGTGGCCGCCCCTGGGCCTGAGGGGCTGTGTGTGGGCTTGGACGTACCTGCTGGAGTGAACACACACAGGTGCCCAAGGACCCCCACTGGACCAGTTAGGAGATGGGGACAGGAGAGAAGAGGCCATGCCCTGGGGGGTCTCCTTGGGCTCCTGCTCCGGCCCCATGAACTTTAGAGGTGGGGCTGGGATGAGGCACAGCCAGGGGGGGCCCAGGAAGGCATTTCTGACATTGGGGGAGGTGGTTCTGAGTTGGGCGGGAAACTGCCCCGCCATCCCCAGAAGAGCCCACTTCTCCATCAGCAGCAGGAGAGCCTGCCCGAGCTCAATGGGGAATGTCGGGCCCTCTTCTCCTCCTTCTTCTCTTTTCATGCCTTTAAGGGACACTGTCACTGGCTACATAGGTTGTGGGGTCTGATGCAAAGTGAAAATGTAGGCATCTTGTTCAAAACTGTTAAGAATATCAAGACTGTGACAGCAGAGCGCTAAACCAAGTCAGGGCCCTCTGTATAGGTTGCTGGCTCAGAACACTGACCCCAAGCCTTTATAATTTTTATTAACCTAATTTCTTATTGAGGTATAGCTGATTGACAACATTATATTAGCTTCAGGTAGTATAACACAGTGACTCATAATGTTTATAGATCATACGCTATTTAAAGGAATTATAAAATATTGGCTGTAAAAAATAAAAGGGATCCTGTCCACTGGGAGAGGGTCCCATCAGGCTGACACCCATGAACCAGAGGGTCTCCTCTAATTTTCTGGACTTGGTGGAAATCACGCTTCTCTAGTTTTGCCATATCATTCCTGGTGGAAAGACAAATAAAGTGATTTCTCGAAACTGACCCATCTGGGCCACCACCTGGTTTGGAAAAGTCCTTGTAACACGAAGTGCCTTTTTGGGGGAAATGCCACATTGTGTTCTCTGACAGTGTCTTTCCTGTGGTTGTCTTGCAGGCTGGTGAAGTGGTGAGTGGGGTTTTGAACTCAGATCTGTTGTCTGTCCAAGTTCATCACACAATGCTGGACTGGACTCAAGCTCTGAGACTCGTTTTTCTAACTTGGATGTTTCCTTCTAAAACAAGCCTCCTTTTTCTGTAAATATTTACCGATCACTTTATTACACATGGAAAGGAATCGCTTTGAATGTGGTGCGGGCAGGGGACACAGCCGTCTGCAGGAAGGGCCCAATTAACTGATTTCATACCAGCCACAGCCTGATGGAGACATTCATTTTAGAGATTAAGTGGAAAATAAAAGCTAGATCAGAGCATCGCAAGCATATGGCAGGAACCCATGTGAATTCAAGGAAGAGACGGAAGCATTTGGACTCTGAGACAAGCGTGACATTGCAATTTTGTTTGGATGAGAAAACCGAGATCTCTTGGAAATGCCTCCTCATGTATGCGAGTGTCTCTTATCAAGTTTCTGCTGCTGTGTAGCCATTTAACATTGGTTCTAAAATATCTGCAGTGCAGAACATTTGAAAAGAGCTTTTCATTTGCTAAAATGTTGCAGCAAGCAGGCAGAAGTGATGTTCGCATGCAACTTTCTGATGGTTTAAAAAGCCTTGCAGAAATGGGGTGTGGTGATAATTTTGGTTTTTTTTGTTTTTGTTTTTTTTTGCTTATCTACAGAATTAGTGGAATATGTACCCAATACTGTGCTCTTTCCCAAAGGTACACCAGGCAGTTCAAACACCAGAGGCATCACTGATGGGAGAGGAAGGGATGCTGAGGCCAAAAGAATTCTCTTTGGCACAGAATCCTGCCTCATCAGGGGTGAAAGGGACACCAGAGGCCATCCCCACTCTCCTGTGACAGGTGGGGAAACAGAGGCCGCAACTGCTTGCTCCGGGCAGTCTAGCTGGCTACTGGCAGAGCCTGGGGCTCACCTCGACCCTCTAATCCCAGGCCAATCCTCTCTCCATTCTGCCTCCCCACCCCAGACATTAAGTATCTGTCTAGAAATGTCGGCTCTCACACTTCAAAACAGAAAACTCCTTGTTCTTTCTCCCCAAGTGAGTAATTTGTTTTCAGTGTTTATATTAGCTGGAAACTGAACTGGGAATACTCCTCACTCTGTTTTCAAATGAGATGTATTTTGATCAAGTGTCCTGGCCTCAAATGCTCCTCTGCTTTGTCAGGGCTTGTTGGTGAGAACTTGGTTCACGGATGTTCTCAGAGCGGCACGTGGAGCTTGGAGGAAGAGTTCCAGGCCATCGTCCCCCGGTTTTGTTTTTTTCCAGGCACATCTGGAACCTGCAGCACGGTCAGATCACACTGTTCCACATGAGAAATGTGCTGTGAGGTTTCATTCCTGACCATGAACTTGGCACCAAATGTGTTGCAGAAGTGGACCCAAAAGATGTGGCCAAGAGTGGGTAGATGACCCTTGAAGAGTGAGCCCCAGCTCTCAGGATCCCCTCACTGGCAGCCAAGCCTTTGTTCCAAGTGGTGGTGGGGGACAGGGGCCACCCCCTCACACCTGAGTCAGATCTTTTGTGACCCCAACTGCTAGAGAGGCTATAAGCGTCCAGGTAAGCCTGAGGTGTAACCAAGAAGACGAGAATGGAAGCTTGAGAAAGAGGAAGAGGCAGGAATAAAAGAGGGAAAGAGCAGAGGAAGGATGGTAGATGCACACGGAGGGCAGGGGAGCTTGTGCTCGCCACGATGTGGGACCTCCCTGGGGGTGGGCACGAGCTACACCCTCAGCTTCCTCACTGTGGGGGGATTCAGATGAGCCAGTGGTCTCCAGCCCCAACCCAGTGCCAGGACCACAGTCACCCTCGACCTCCAGGGGCTGTCAGGGACAGGGTGACACTTGGTCAAGTTTGCGACTTCAGGATTCAATCTGGTACACTCCTGGCTCCTTCTGGCTTTCCTTATCGGGTAGGGATTCAAAACCTTTTGTAAAACCACCCAAGCACTTTTGCTTCTGACTGGGTAGGCAACCAGAAAACCATCCCCCTCTGAAATACTTAGAACGCTGCATCATGTTAAAAATGTAGGTGTGGGTATAGATGATGTTCTGCGAGAAAGTGAGAATGTCCACTTCTAGCAGATCATTATGAGGTCTTTGAGAGAAGATAGTATATATCAGAGATAAGATAGTGTTTTAGAGTTTCTTCAACACTATTCAGACTTATAGGGGAAACGTTTGTATTAAAATTTGCCACAATTTTAATTACTGAATACTCTATTCAACTTCTCCTTTGAAAGGATCTATTGAAATGAATAATATTTCTATTTTTCTAAAACTTTTGGAAAATGGGCTAAAAGAGATATATCTAACTACGAGTAACTGGTATAATTAATTTTGGTTACTTTGGTTATTATATAATTGATTTGATACTACTTGATAGTATTAGATACTATTGGTACTTGTCTTGCTAACTCCTCTACCCTGCACCTTTGTATAATTCTTTGAAACTGAGAATGTGATTGACTATGCCTGGTGATGTAGTAGGAAAGAACAAATCTGACTCCATGTTGGATCTGTTTCTTTTCCTTTAACCTTTGTACTCTGCTGTTTTTGCTTCCAGTTAAGAATGTTGCCTGTAGCCTGAAATATACAGGATAGCCCATTCTCAAGGCTCTGACCTTTAAAGGTGTAACACTTTTCCATTCATATAGAGGTAAAAAGTTGCAGAACAGAGAATAACATTTGTCTTGTTGGAGGTTTACAGGAACATTGTGACCTGACCTACATGGACAGCTGCAAGAACAAAGGATTCTGACACCAAGGAGTTTGCAACAACCAACCACACCCCATCCCTTTTTAGTATAAAAGAAGCCTAAATTCTAACTGGGATAAGATGGTTCTTTGGGACACTAGTCCAGCATCTTCTTGGTCTGCTGGCTTTCTGAATAAAGTCTATTTCGTGTCCCAACAATTCTCTTTTGACTTATTGCTCTGTCATGAGGCGAGCAGTACAAGCTGGGACTCAGTAAGAGCAGTGAATCCTTTTGTAAGTAGCCGGTTTCTAAGGATTTGCTTTTAACAAAACTGAAACAGGACCTAACTTGTGTCTCAGTGTATGGATCATTTAAAATATTTTTTGATGATTAATCAATATATAATTTTTAAAACAAATGACTCTAAAGAAGTTCAGAGAACTGAGTGACAAGCTATGCTGATACTCATTCTACTGCTATTTATGTATTTATAGGAATAATTCTTGTCAGTACCTGTAGCTAAACTAATAATAAATTGGAATGAAAGTAATGCTTATCCCTGTCTCAGACTACCAGTAAGTAATAGTATCTACAGCTACATGTGAAAAATAAAAACTTCACCCTTGTCCTTAAGAGATGTATATACAATAAAATTTTGCTATTTATACTTAATAATTATTTACCCAAAATCAATATATTTATTTATTTATTTACTTTTGACTGCACCATGTGGCTTGTGGGATATCAGTTCCCCAACCAGGGATTGAACCCAAGCCACAGCATTGAAAGCCTGGAATCCTAACCACTAAGCCACTAGGGAATTCCCTTTACTTTTTTTTTTTTTTAATATATTTATGTTTTGATCATTTGTGTTCTACTTACATTGAAATGATATCTATCTAGAAGAAAACGATTTAAGCCTTGAAGTTTTATGGTTAGAAGAATTTTTTTCAAATTTAAATTTATATACGTATTCTTACTGCAAGGAAGTCTGACATTGTAATCAAAAGATTTGGAGGCACAAAAAATGGAACACACTAAGATAAAATTCTCTGGGGGAGGTGAAGTGAAAATATAAGTTCAAGGGAAAAAAAGACACTGTAAAATTTCAGATGTTTAAAGAAAACCTTGTCTTATGTTTTTAAAATAGGTGATATCTATTAAATTGCTATATATGTATATTTCATAAAATATATTTAAATGAATTATGTAATCATTTTATAGTTGATGTCAGTATTTACAATATGCCAAAAAATCTTTTGCAATTACTTAAACTTATGATAAACATGTTAGATATCAAATTAAAATTATTTGAGAGGCCAAATAGTTTGCCCTAATTTTTAAGGGAACAGAAAAATTGCATAAACCTCCCTTAGACCTCTTACCTAGAGCATTCAACTAATTCCCTAGTAAAAAGACAAAGATGGTCCTACTAACTTTTTAAAGAATCCAGTTCTTTGGCATCCTATTTATAAGAAGCATTCCATCAAAACAGTATGGTACTGGCACAAAAACAGAAATATAGATCAATGGTACAGGGTAGAAAGTCCAGAGATAAACCCATGTGCTTATGGTCACCTAATCTATGACAAAGGAGGCAAGAATACACAATGGAGAAAAGACAGTCTCTTCAATAAGTGGTGCTGGGAAAACTGGACAGCTACATGTAAAAGAATGAAATTGGAACACTCCCTAACACCATAAACAAAAATAAACCCCAAATAGATTAAAGACCGAAATGTAATGGCACATACTATAAAACTTTCAGAGAAAAACACAGGAAGAACACTCTCTGACATAAATTGCAGCAAGATCTTTTCCAATCCACCTCCTAGAGTAATGAAAATAAAACAAAAAATAAACAAGTGGGGCCTAATTAGACTTAAAAGCCTTTGCATAGCAAAGGAAACCATAAACAAAACGAAAAGAAAACCCTTAGAATGGGGGAAAATATTTGCAAATGAAGCAACCGACAAGGGATTAATCTCCAAAATATACAAACAACCCAGGCAGCTCAATACCAAAAAAACCCAGAAACCGATAAAAAAAAATGGGCAGCTCTAAATAGACGTTTCTAAAAGAAGACATACAGATGGACAAGAAGCATAGGAAAAGATGCTCAACATCACTAATAATTAGAGAAATGCAAGTCAAAACTATAGTGAGGTATCATCTCACACTGGTCAGAATGGCCATCATCAAAAAATCTACAAACAATGAATGCTGGAGAGGGTGTGGAGAAAAGGGACCCTCCTACACTGTCGGTGGGAATGTAAATTGGTGCAGCCACTGTGGAGAACAGTATGGAGGTTGCTTAAAAAAATAAAAATAGTGCTACCACATGATCCAGCAAACCCAACTCCTGGGCATGTACCTGGAGAAAGCCATAATTCGAAAAGATACATACCTCCCAATATTCATTGCAGCACTATTTACAGTAGCCAGGACATGGAAGCAACCTAAGTGTCTATCGACAGAGGAATGGATAAAGAAGATGTGGTACATATATACAATGGAATACTACTCAGCCATAAAAAGAACAAAATAATGCCATTTGTAGCAACATGGATGGACCTAGAGATTCTCATACTGAGTGAAGTAAGTCAGACAGAGAAAGATAAATATCATATGATATCACTTATATGGGGATTCTAAAAAAAGGCTACAAATGAACTTATCTACAAAACAGAGTTATAGATGTAGAAAATAAACTTACAGTTACTGGGGGTTAAGGTAGGGGAGGGATAATTTGGAAGATTGGGATTGACACATACACACTATGATATATAAAATAATAAGTACCTACTGTATAGCACAGGGAACTCTACTCAGTACTCTGTAATGGCCTATATGGGAAAAGAATCTAAAAAAGGAGTGGATATATTCATATGTATAACTGATTCACTTTGCTGTACACCTGAAACTAACACAACACTGTAAATCAAGTATTCCCCAATAAAAAGAAAAAGAAAAAGAGGCATTCATTGAACAGAAGAGCACAGAAAGTTTGAAGAAAAATAATAAGTGATATATCAGGCAAACAGTAACCAAAAGAACACTTGTGTAGCTAGATTAATATGTGACAAAATGGACTAAGGCCAAAATTATTGCAAGAGATGAAAGGATCACTTCATAATGATAAAAGTTTCTACTCATCAGAAGATATAAACATGCTAAATTTATGTACATCTAATAATATGTCTCAAAATAGAATAAAAAGAAATGGACACATTCACCAATGTAATGAAGGCTCTATTGGTGACAGGTAGACTCAACAGACAAGAAATCAGGAAGAACACATGTATCTACACAAAGAACACAATTAACAAACTTAATTAATATCATGAACATGTGTCAGACACTGCATCCGAGGGCTGGGGTCACATTCTTTTTAAGCACATACAGAGAATTTATTAAATTGACTATGTACAAAATCAGCAAACAAGACTTGATAAATTCCAAAGAACTATCATTCAGTTCACATTCTCCAGCCATAATGAAATTAAAGTAGAAATCAACAATAAGGAAGACTAGTAAGATGCCCTGCTTTTGGAAACAAAGCCATGTCTAAATAATTTATCAGTTAATAATCCAAGATCATAGAAATTAGATAACTCTTAGAATTGAATCATAATTTTAAAACTACATATCAAAACTTGTGAGATGAAACCTAAGGGACTCTTAGCAAATTAACTCTAAATTACATTAGAAAAGAAAAAGAAGACAGAAAATGGATAAGGGAAACATCCACTTTAAGAGGAAAAAGCAACAGAAATACTCCAAAGAAAAAGAGGTAAAGAGAAAATAAAGATCAAAGCAGAAAGTCATGAAAGAGAAAACAGTAATGTCATGGAAAGGATTAAATTGATTTTTTAGAGGCTATTGAAATGACCAACCCCTAATGAGATTAATACAGTTGGAAAAAAAGACAATTTAAATAAACAGTATTAGAAATTAAAAAGTTTACATAACTAAAGATGCATTAAGATATAAAAATGTAACAAGAAATATGAATTTATACTAGTATATTTGAATATTGAGATGAAATAGACAAATTTCTAAAATATATGTACCTTCCAAAAACTGACTCAACTAGAAATAGAAAAACCTGAATAGTCCTATAAATATTAAAGAAACTAAATTGGTAGTTAGAAGACGTCATAAAAAAGAAACACTGGATGGAAAAAGCGAAGTGGTTTTACTGTGGGCTCTTTTAAACATTTAAAGGATAGATAACTCTAATCATACAGAGATAGGAAAAAGGAAATATTCCTTGTATACATTTTAAAATTTCAACTAATTATCTAATTAATTTTTAATTGAAGAATAGTTAATTTAAAATGTTGTTAGTTTCAAGTGTACAGCAAAATGATTCAGTTTTTTATATATATATATATATGAACACATATATTGTTTCTCAGATTCCTTTCCATTATAGGTTATTACAAGCTGTTGAGTACAGTTCCCTGTGCTATGAGTAGGTCCTTGTTGTGTATCTATTTTATGTACAGTAGTGTGTATCTGTTAATCTCAAACTCCTAATTTATCTTCCCCTCTTCCTCCCCTACTGTCCCCTTTGGGAACCAGGAATTTGTTTTCTATGTCTGTGAGTCTACTTCTGTTTTGTGCATAAGCTCATTTGTGTCATTTTTTTTAGATTCTACGTGAAAGTGACATCATAGACATTTGTTTTCCTTTTAAGGCTTGGCGTAGTTATCGGTGGAATGGGATACCAATAGTGCAAACCCTACGGGATCCTTGTGAGGATGAGAGGAGACGATGAGCGCAAGTCACGTGCGGGAATAGGCATCAAATAAACAGTAACTGTTATTATTATTATGGGTCACACAACAGTTAAACGAAGCCTTAATATGCGGAGGTTGCTCCAGAGAGAGTCCAGCTGACACGGCCGTCCACGGGGGGAAAGTGGTAATCTTTGCAAGAGTCACTTCTCCAGGGAAGCAGTAATCGTTACTCACTCTGGTTTTACAGTAAACCTTTAGCAATTGGCAGGTTGTGGACAGACCTCACGGGAATCAGAAGTAGTTCCGAATTGTAAAGGGAAAGAACAAAATCAGGTGGGAAGGTAATTTTTAATTATTCCACCTAATTTCAAAGGGGCAGGTTTCCACCTTGGTGCCAGGAAGAGAGCTGGGATTCACCCAGCTGCGTCTGGAAGCATCGCCCCTCCTGCCTCTTTCAGTGGTTCAAGGCAGAAGAATAAGACTAAATTAGGGTTTTAGGTGGATCCAAGGGTCTGTTGGGTGAAATCATTCACCCATCCAACAAGCATCACAGACAATTTTGTACTTGCACGTTTTTTACTCCCTTTTAGTAATTCAAAGTGTATCTGAGAAACAAAATACCCTGACGGAGAGTTGAATGGCACTTGAGGGTGATGTGTGAATTCGTGCTAGAGGTTTGGTGGTTTAGTTATTTGGAGAAGGAAGTGTCAGACGTGGTTAGGGAAGGCTTCCTGGAAGACATGTGAATGGAATCCAGAGAATGGATTGGATGTGGGTAGAAGGAGGAGACGGAAGCGAGCACACATGCTGTGATGCCCAGGGACCTGGCTGGTTGTTTTTCATGTGCGATCTAATTTTACAGCCCAGAGCCACCCTGAGAACCCGAGAGCAAGACACTATTCCTCCCCATTTAGTAGGTGAGACGGCTGTGGCATGCACTGGTTAAGCAATTTTCTGTAAACCACACAACCAGGCGTGGAGGAATTCTCACCTGGGTGGGGGCTCAGAGGAGAAGGGAGAAGATGGGGTACGGAGGAGAGATCGGGGAATGGGCAAAGTCAGCTTGTGTTGACCCAAGAGCCCCCTAGTCCTGGCTTCCTGCTGGGTGTTTCCAAATCCCCATCCTGGATCCTTGGGGCTGACCCTTGGCTGAACTGGACTCTCATGGTCTGGGCAGGATGGCGTGACTTGGGAGCAGCTATGTGACGAGGGAAAGGAGTGAACTGCTAAGGAGGCTGCTGCTGTCATAGGGAAGAACCTTTGTTTTCTATTACAAGTTAATCACCAAAAGGATGCTGCCTATAAACTTAAATTACACATACTGAGTGTTAATTTAAAATACCTTTGTTTAGCTCACAGGAAACATCCTGACCAGGCCTACTTGTGAAGGGCCACAGGAAGGAAGAAATTAACACATCCCCTCTGGAGGCGGACCGGAACCAGGAAATGTTTGACTTTACTCCCTCCCCTCTTAGTGAAAAAGAAGCCTGGATTCTAATTCAGGCAAGATGGTTCTTTGGGACGCTAGTTCACCATCGTCTCGGTCTGCTGGCTTTCTGAATAAAGTCACTATTCCTGCCCCAACAACGCATCTCTTGATGTACTGGCCTGAGTGTGGCAAGCAGTACAAGCTTGGACTCAGCAACGCTGGGACATCCAGCTCCACCACCCCTGCAGCGTCGTCTCAGACAGGTGGCCCTACCTTTCTGAGATGCACTTTCCTCATCTGTAAAAGGGGACTACAATGTTAGTACCTCTTGCCTTGTTTTCCTCTTAGAAATCAAATGAGATGCCAGAGGCAGAGCACCCAGATCAGAGCTGGCTATGTAACAAGTGCCAGTAAGTGTCAGTTCCTTCTGGGTCACCACTTGTATCTTTAGGTCAGGGTTTCTCAACAGCACACCGTGGGCATTTTGGGCTAGAAAATTCTTGGTTGTGGGTGGCGCTTGGCAGCTCTTTCCTCTCAGCACATAGAGCCCGTCATGTCTGGACTAGGGTCTGCCCACAGAATCCCAGGGGGAGGACGGCAGAGCACTTGATGGAACTCAACAGGAAGAGGGAGTAGGGGATCTTGGATCAACATGGTAGGAGGTCAAGTAGCATCCCTGCTTCTGTCCAGCACCCTTCATCCCCCATGGTGACAACCAACATGTCTCCAAACATTGCCAAGGGTCTCTTGGGGACAAACTCACCCCTGACTGAGAACCACTGTTCACCAGGTCCACCTTGTGCAGTGAAGCCGGAGCCAAACTGGGCTTGGGCATGAAGAAAGAAGCACTCCTGCCAGGGCAGTGGTTCTTGCCCCCAGGTGTGCATCAGAGATCCTGGGAGTTTCTTGAAAGAACTGGTGCCTGGGCTCCATCCCAAGATTCTGGTGTCATTGCCTGTGGGCGGTATTTGCTCAAAGCTTACCAGGTGGTTCACAGCTGAGGACCACTGACGACAGGTTCCCAGTGGACCAGAACCCACACTCCTGGTGGCCTGACCTTGGCTGCAGGCATTTTCACGCATGTTGAAAGTGTAATGAACACCTACTACTGTAAGATGCTCCTGAGGTCAGGAGGGGGTGTTGAGATAGCTGCTTCCTCCTCCTCCTCTGACACTGCTTCTCTCCAGGGAGTGGCTCCTTCAGCTTATCCATCCTCCCTTCTAGACCTTTCATTTTCTCAGGCACAAGATTCTTCTCCAAGCCTCAGAAATGAGGGTGTGTCTCAGAACAGGGCTTTTCCTAGTCCACTTGCTTCTGCGGTTGGACCCAACTCACTTGTCACACACCTGTTATGACCAGATGCTGGGCTGGGCACCAGGATGTACAGATGGGTCAGACACAAGGATGCAGACAGTGACGTACGTAGTAACCAGATGAATGGGTGCACTTAATTTTAGAGGTGTGTTCACAGATAGAGGGGATAGAGAGAAAGGAGGGGTTGGCTGGGTGAGAGTGTTGCAAGGAAGTCTTCAAAAAAGATGGACTGGACTTTGAAGGATGAATAAGGGTTTACCAGATGGATCAGTGGAGGCAAGAAGAAGAAGAGGCTCTCCCTGGGAATTGTCCTGGCTATGCACTGGAGACACCTGGAGGACCCTTGGAAGAGAAGATGGCTGAAGAGCAGGGTTTAGCTGTCCTCTTTCACAGTGTGACTCTCAGCTCTGGGGTTTCCCTTTAGTGATTACAGCATATGCCACCCATGTGAAGTTGGTCTCTATCCGAGGTCCATGGAGACAGTGAAAACAGGCTACTTGGGAGTGTGGGGCAGGGAAGAACCTACTAGTCCCTATATAAGCACAAGTGCAGACTGTGGAGCTCGCGGGTGGCTTTTGCACCACCAACCCACCTGCCCCAACACTGTCTCTCCCCTGGGTTCCTGCAGCAGACCTCTCCCCTCTCCTGGCTGCTGCCACGCACAGGGTGACCATCTCATCCAGGCTCGCCCAGATTTAGCACTGAAAGTCCTACCACATCCTGGGAAACCTCTGAATCCCAGGCAAACCTGGACGTGGGTCCTCCCAGCTCAACATTAGCCCATGTCCTTTCAATGTGCACGTCACACCTTGCCACTCCTAGCCAAGCCCCATCCGTGACTCCCCTCTCAGAGCAAAGGCTTCAGTCCTTATAGTGGCCCATGAGGGCTCTCGGTCTGGAGCCAGTGGTCTCACTCCTTAGCTTCACCCTCTCCCCTCTGCACCAGCCACACGGGCCTCCTCGTTTTCTCTAAGCTGCCTTTCCCTGCACAATTGGCACTCACGTCCCCTCTGCCGGGAACACTCTCCCCCTTAGATCTTCATGGCTCACACCTTCCCTGCTTCCCTGTTGAGGCAACTTCTAACATTATCTTCTGAGAGAGACCTTCCCTGACCCCTCTTCCCCCACTCCAGAGCCCCGCTTCCTGCTTCCTTTTCTTTTGTGCGCGTCCCACCCTGACCCATGAACTTTCTCATTTAGCCCTTCTCTCCCACTCACTTGCATGTAAACACATGAGAGCTGGGGCCTGCTTCATTCACTGCTGTGTCCACACTGCCTAGAACACTTCATGGTATGTGCTCAGTTAATGACAAATGAATGAATGCATAAAATCCAGCAACTTGCTCCATTAGGGTGGCCAAGGAGGGGCAAGGACGTCTCTCCCCAGACCCACTGCCCCACCCCGCAACACCCCAGCCTCCCAGGTGGGCTCACCTTGCCCTGCTCAGAGCTGCCAGGTGCCCTGGGCTTAACTCAGCAGACGTCCTTCACATCGCACTCTAAGAGTTTCTCTTGGACTGAGCCCAGGAGGCCTGAACCGTGTTTTGTTGACTGTCCTATTACTGGGTCTGGTCCAGGGTCAGTGCAAACCTCACAGCCCTTTCATTATCTGGAGTTTTAGGGGTGATGGCTATACCTCGGAGATATGAATGCGCACAGAATAAACCTCAGGAGGAAGGAATAAAGTTAGGCGATGTTTTCCAGCGACTGACAGCACTGGTTTTAGAAACGGTCCGCCAGCCGCATGGGCACTGCGGGCGCGCGGCCGCTCAGGCCCGCTGTGTGGCCGCTGCACCACCAGGTGGCGCGCGCGCCCGCGTGTCTTTCAGGGCTTCCCACGCGCGCGGGCTGCTTTCTGGTCCCTGCTGACAGCGCTGGGGGAGGAGCGCCGGGCTGTCACCGCGAACACCCCTGGGAAGCCTCGGGCTGCACCCCGAGTCCTCGGGTCCCCACCATCTCTGGGAGGAGCTGCTTTTTTGATCTCTCCTCAGACCCGGGGTTTGGGAGGGCACGGCTGCCGGGCTGACTTTAGCCCCGGGGTGCCTTGGTCCTAGGCTGCCTCCGCTCTGCTCCAGGCTGAACAGAAGTTTCCAGCCCCGAGGAGAGGGTGTGTGATAAGAGAGGAGCTCTTGGCCTCTCGATTCAGACCCTGGAGGCTGTCGGTAGAGGTCTTTGCTTCTCCCGGCAAGCTGACTCTTAAACCACTGACGTATAGTGGGGAAGAAGAATTTGGAGGTCTGAGCCTGAATAGTCTGTCACTGTTACCCCGACCCCCAAGTTCCCATTGCTAGAGTCATCTTTAGGGCGGATGCCCCTGCAGTCCCCATGTCCGTGGGTGGCAGTGCGTTAACCCTGCCTGAGGCATTTGTCAGATTTCTTAACTGTGACTGGGACCTCCACCCCTCACGTGTGGTCCCCCAGGACCAGCAGAGGCAGCGTCCCCTGGGGGTTGGTTGGAATGCAGAGCCCAGACCTACTGAGCTGGAATCTGCATGTCAACATGCGGGGTCAGAGGCTGAGAGAGTGCCGTGGGCCTTTCCTCCAGGAGCTGGTCCTGCCATGGGTCAGTCGTGCGTTCCGTGACCCCAAGGAACTCATGGTCGGGTGGGCAGGTGGGCTCTAAACTCCCCTGGACAGGCCTTGTCCTCTGGTTACCATGGTATCCCGCTACCAGCTGACACTGGGCACCTGATGAATCGCTGTGGAATGAAGCATGAACACAGATGGACAATCCCAGGACCCTGTGGAAGGGCCCCAGCGGGCTGTGGGCATGTGCACAGGGTCCTGGGTGGCTGGAGGGCACTGGTGTGTTCGTGAAGGGGCTGTGCCCAGGGCCAGCCTGCAGGGAGGTGACAAGTGAATGAATAAAACAACAGGAAAGCAGAGGGGTCGACCTTCCTGCCAGAACAGTGTTTCTCAGTGGGCAGCTTGGCCTACCTGGGGACATTGACCATGTCTGGACACATGTGATGGTTACAACTGGGGGAGGGGTGCTGCTGGCATCTAGAAGGCAGAGGCCAGGGATGCCGCTGCAGAACACCTGCAATGAACAGGGGGCCCCACAACAAAGAAGCCCCAAACGTGAGCAGCGCCAAGGTGGAGGAACCACGCAAGAAAGCAGAGGGCCTCCGTCCACATTGCTGGAGATTTCCAGTTCCACAGTGGCTCTGCATTCCCCTCACGACCTCCACTTTCCCCAGTGCTGGGGCCTGAGACCTTATGCAGAGTGACTGCAGTTCTGGTCCCAGTTGACTGTAGGGAAAGGGCTCGTGGCCAGGCTGAAGCTGCACCCGGGAGCTCTATCTGTCCAATGGCTGAAATCCATCATTGGTTCGAGCCCCTTTCCCCAGATACCAGGATGCCAGCAGGCTCACTGCCCTGCTGGCCTTGGACGATTGCCTTTGACTGCAGGACCCGTCCCTCCTGTGGCTCAAGGCAAGCTCCGACCTGCTGCAGTGTGACAGCCTGGGGGGAGGAGGGGGTGGGGAGAGGACTGCTGTAAACACAACCAGGGCTGAAGGCTTTTCCATGGCAACAGCTCAGTGCTGGGTCTGCTCCTGCAGCACACGAGGCACATGCAGCCTGTGTCCTACCCAGATAGCAAGTTGGCCAAGAGAGCTTATTTTCAGTCCGTTGGGGGAGAAACAGTAATGTTGCTCAAGAGAACCAAATCCTTGGGTTTGTGAAATACTGGTGCTTTTATCTGCCCTTTCATTTCTTCTCCTGTCCTTTCCTGTCTTTCTCCTCTCCTTTTCCTATGGTTTGTATTAAAATTTTATATTTTGTTTTTCATATGGGTTTATCCTGATTAGGCTATTTTCCATAAGATTTTTCTTTAGTAAATTTCTCCAGAATATATAGTTAATCTTTTTTTTTCTTTTTTTAATCAATTAATTAATTAATTTATTTTATTGGCTGTGTTGGGTCTTTTTTGCTTTGCGTGAGCTTTCTTTAATTGTGGTGAGTGGGGGCTACTCTTCGTTGTGGTGTGCAGGCTCCTCATTGCTGTGGCTTCTCTTGTTGCGGAGCACGGGCTCTAGGCGCATGGGCTTCAGTAGTTGCAGCACATGGGCTCAATAGTTGTGGCTCACAGGCTCTAAAGCACAGGCTCAATAGTTGTGGCACACGGGCTTAGTTGCTCCATGGCATGTGGGATCTTCCTAGAGCAGGGATGGAACCTGTGACCCCTGCATTGGCAGGCAGATTCTTAACCACTGCGCCACCTAGAAAGCCCTAGTTAATCTTATTTTTATTTGACTATTGTAGCTCCATGAGGTCGGAAGCTGCACCTCTCCATCCATCCATTCACCCATCCACCTACCCACCTAACCATTCATCCACCCAATCATTCATCCAACCATCATCCATCCAAATATCCACCCAACCATCCGCTCATCTATCTCCTGACCCACCCACCCATCTATTTGTCAACACATTCTTTCACTCATCCATCTGTCAGCTCATTCGTCCAGCCAGCCAAATGTCCAGCCAGCCAAGTGTCCGTCCCTTCATCTGTCCATCCATCTACTCATCAGCAAACATTTGGAGTGTTTGCTGTTGGCCTGGCCTACAGATCTTACTCTCACGGAGATATCCTTCTAGAGGAGTGTATAAATTCACAATACAACAAGTTAAAAATTGCAATTTGAGTGGTATGTACAAAGTCCTATGGGGCCAGAGAGAAGTTGCTAGCTAACTTGGCAGGTAGTCAGAAAGATCTCAGAGAGGAGGGGCTTATCAGGAAAGCCTTGGAGGATAAGTGGAGAGCATCGGAACCAGCATTTATCTAGAGGGAACTTTTAGTAAGTGGTTCATTGGGACTGAGGCATGGGGTGCTGAGGTGAAGGTGGGCGTGGAGATGATACTGGACAGGTAAGTTAGGTCTCCATTGTGAAGGGCCTTCAATGACATACCAGGGAACTTGCATTGAATCCTATGGACAATGGGGTGCTACTGGCGATCCGAGGAAATGAGTGATGTGGGCAACGCTGTGTTTTAGGTAGATGCCTCTGGGTGCCGGGAATAGTTTCAAACTATGGCTTCTCAGAGCAAAATCACAGAGAGGTGGGGAATGCTCTCCTGAGCGACTTAAAGGTCTCCGGGAGGTTTAGAAGCCTTCGTTCTAGGGCCCTAAGCTCTCTTGCTGCCTGATTCCCAGCAACACCCAGAAAGCCTCCATGATGAGTGGTGGCGCCTGGCCTGGGAAGGGAGTGTAACTGGACCAGCTACAGAGTTTTGCATATGTGGTTGAGAGACCCATGTTATCCAGTAAACTCAGGGATCATGACCGTGACGGTGAAGTACATGGCCTCTGGGGCCAGACTGAGTGGTCCGCATCCCAGCTCCACTGTGTACCTGCTTTGCTATTCCACCTTCCTTCCTTCCCCATAAGTGTGGGCTGGAGTTAGCAACTCATTTCTAATGAAGACGTAAAAGCAGAAGTGATGATGTGTGACTTCAGAGATGAGGTTGTTCAAGGCACTGAGGCTTTCTCTCTGTCTTATTTGGACCCACATGCTTTGGAGAGAACTATCGGCCATGCGGTGAGGACACTCAAGCAGCCTAGAGAGAGGCCCACAGGGCACGGGACTGAGGCCTCCAGCCAACAGCCACGTGCCCCATCAAGCCCTTGGGAGACTGCAGCCCTGGCTTGTCTGCAAGCCTGTAAGAGAGCCTGAACCAGAACCACCCAGCTAAGCAGCTCCTGATTCTTGACCTACAGAAACTATGAGACAACACCTATTTGTTGTTTCAGCCACTAAGTTTTGGGGTAAGTGGTTGTGCAGCCATAGATGACCCGTACAGAAGCCCTATGCCCTTGGACAAGTCAATTAAGTCTCTGCTTCCTCATCCACATAATTAGGGTGATAATGACGGTGTCTCCATCATAGAGAGTCAATTAGGATTTTATGAGTTAGTCCATATAAAGTACTTAAAACAGGGCCAGGGTTGCATCAGTTGCTCAATCAATGGTCATTAGGTTTAACTATTATTGGTAGTCATTGCGTGAATTTTGGGCAAAGGTGGAAGAGTGGGGAAGAAACTGAGTTCTTCTGGATGAAAGGGAGGTGGGAATCAACACGCATCCTGACCATTTGGTGAGCTCTGCCATCCTGCACGAGGGTGAGGATGTCCGCCGGCCACTGAGGGGATGCGTGAAGAGGAGTGACGGGCACTGGGGGGAACCCTCTGTGCTCTGAGGATTGTGCGAAGTGCAGCGCCCTTTTTGTCCTGGTAATCCTCCCGGCTGCCTTCTGCAGTGATTCAGCGTATCACTCTCTTGCCTTCTAGACTTGGTTGAGAGAACCCCATCTATTGACCTTAGAAAGCTTTATCCAGTGTTCTCATTACTCATATTTTTGAAGCAACTGAATCTCTGTGAGCATCAGTTCCCAGGTAAGTCCTGAGTCAGCAGAAGGGCCAGTTACTGTTGTGACAACTTTTATTAAAATTCTTATTTGACTCTAGCTAGATATTTGTATATAAATAAATGGTCTACAGTGAATCATGCTCTTTTTTCTCTCTGATACAAAAGCTAAATGTGTAGATCCCATTCACTCTCTCTCAACTGGTTTCCCCAGCTGGCCAGGAGTATATATAAATAACAGCCCATTCTTGTTCTTCACTCATTTCTTCCCCTTTTGGAGTGAAAAGAGCGTATGAAGATTCCAACTCAGTGCAGGAATTCCTGAGGAAGCAAGCCGTCTGGGGACAGATCAGAGTGAAAGATGTGCTCAAGAGTGATGCGTGTGGAGCTAATGGAACTACTCATCACAGGCTGTGACCCTGGTCTGATCAGCCAGGGCCCCTGGGTGAGTAACTGACTATGTGAATTTCCAAGGGCCCCTGCAGGACGGGCAAACCAGCATGCATGGTGATGCTGTCTCTGCTGGCTTCCAGAATATTTGGCTGCTGTCAAGGCCATGCTCATTTCAGTCCTGTGATGGGACTGTTTCTCAGACTTATACTTCCCGTGACCGCCTAGCGTGTTTCACCCCCTCCCCCACGACGCCAAAAGTTCTCAGACTGCACCAGTCTCCAAGGATGCTCGCTGTTCGAGCCACAGAGCAGCTGACCAGCCAGCTCTGGGCCCCGCGTGGCTGCCATTGGAACCTGGGGTACCGGTACGGCGATGGTTCATTTTGTGTGTCAGCTTGAAGGGGCCATCGGCTGCCCAGAGATGTCGTCAGACATTTTGGGTGTGTCTGTGAGGGTGTTTCTGGATAAGGTTCACATTTGAACTGTTGAACTGAGTAGAACAGAGTGCCCTCCACAACCTGAGGATCTCATCCAATCCATTAAGGGCCTGAATGGAACAAACAGGTGGAGGCAGAGAGGGTTTGTTTCCTCTGCTTGATTGTCTCTGAGCTGGGACATTAGTCTTCTCTTATCTTCGGACTTGGCCTTGGACTAGAACTACACCATTGGTTCTCCTGGTGCAGCTTGCCAACTGCAGATTTGGGACTTTTCAGCCTCTGTAGCTGTGTGAGCCAATTCCTTATGATAAATCTCTTTATCGTCTATCTAGATCTGTCTGTTAGCTATTATCTGTCTATCATCTATCTATCTATCTCTATGTATCTGTCTATCATCTATCTATCTATCTATCGTCTATCTATCTATCTATATCTGTCTATCTATCTATCTATCATCTATCTATCATCATCTATCTATATCTGTCTATCTATCATCTGTCTATATCTATCTATCATCTATCTATCATCATCATCTATCTATATCTGTCTATCTATCTATCTATCATCTGTCTATATCTATCTATCATCTATCTAATCTATCTATCTATATCTATCTATCTATCATCTATCCATCTCTATCCTATTGCTTCTGTTTCATCTGAAGAGTTCACACTAATGTACATACTGCACAGAACACTGCAGCCAGCATCTCCGTGACTCTTCGTGGAGCTTTTTTAACCCACATCTCTGGGACCTCAGGGCTCACTGAAGAGCCCCTTCTCCAGAGTGGGCAGCATTCACTGTTTCTGGCAGATGTGATGTTTCAAAGGTTCCTGTCAAGGGCGCTGGGCTGAGGGTCATCTCAGTTGTGGAGGGAGCTATGACCTCAGAGCTGACTGCAAGAATTTCTTAACAAGAGATCTGTCTGCTAGGCATCAAGGAGTAAAGAGCTTAGTCCCACGGCCCCGGTCAGAAATAACAATGCCAAGGTCGAGATGTCCTCGTCTCTCTAACTCTCCAAGGCTTGAGAGTTCTCCATGCTTGACTTTTCCTGGCATTTTCCATTTGATGTAACAACTTGAAACTCTCAAATTAAGAGAGGAAATTCCCAAGGTGTTGGCAGACATAATGCGATCTAAGTGAAGGATGATCTAGAAATAGCCAGATGGTAATTTGATAGCTCGCCAAGCTTCTCTGATTGGGTCTGGCTCTTCATCTTCTGTGGATAGTTCCTGTGTTGGATTCAGTCTGTGAGGAGAGTGACAGGTGCTTACTGGTGAATTTAGCGCAGGACGCTGCGTTGCCCTGAGCCGAATAGAAACCTGTAATTTGATCGGGAGCTTCTGACAGGTGTGTGCCCAGGCCTGCTGGCTTCTCTCTGATCCGTCCCCCAAGGGCTTGCTTCCTTAGGAATGACTGCACTCACTCAGATTCTTCATAACCTTTTTTGATTCCAAAAGGAAAAACATGAGTCATGTTGTCTTATCTTGCTGTGTCAACGTGCTCTTTGTGAATATTTACATGGCTGGTGAATTATGCTAGTGAAGTCAGCTGGCAACAAAAAAATAAGAAAAAGAAGAGAAGGTAAAGAGGGCATTTTCTGGAAAGTCAAGGCTCTGGGCAGCCACCTTGGCCAACTGAGACCACCAGCCTTGGAGCTCCCGTGTAGTCTGAGGTCAGGGTGTGTGATGCCCGTCTCGGCTGGCTGATGAAGGTGATGGGTACCCTCTGCGCTATTTCTTTATTGAGGGGAAAGAGGTCTGGTGTGCCCACGTGTTAAGGGGCTGGCCTGGGCCTGGCACTTTTATATCTTTTTGGTTCCTTTATTCCATCCTTTATTCCAACAAATATTATTTCTTCAGACGATCTCTGAGGAGATAGCAGAAGGTGAGCTGTTACTTGGAGGGATGGAGTGTTCATTCCCCGCAGTTGTCATGACAAATCACCACAAACCGGGTGGCTTAAAACAATGCAAGTGTATTCTCTCATAGATCTGGGGGCCAGAAGTCTGAAATCAAGGTGTCAGCAGGGCTGTGCTCCCTCTGGAGGCTCTGGGGGGAGGATCCTTGCTGCCTCTTTCAGCTTCTGGGGGCTCCAGGTGTTCCTGGGCTTGTGGCCGCATTGCTCTCACCCCCGCCTCTGTCTTCACCTGGCCTTTTCCTCTGCGTCTGTTTCTTCTTCTCTTCTGTCTCTGATAAGGACTCTTGTCATAGGATTTAGGGGCCACCTGGGTAATCCAGGATGATCTCAACTTGAAATTGTTAGCTTAATTACATCTTCAAAGACCTTTTTCCCAATAAAGTCACATTCAGAAGTACTAGGGCTGAGGGCATAAACATCTTTTGGTGGGAGGGGTCACCCTTCAAACCCCTACAGACGGGTTGGTGCTTGAGACGTGACCAGAGTGGTCCTCTGTCAACCCAAGGATGACTGAAGGGGGCTCCATCTGGCCCTGCAGGCTGCTGGGTGGATGCTGCAAGCCCAGGAGCTTTCAGGAGCTCTTGAGCAGCGGGGAGCAAAGGCAGAGAGGCTCCAGGAAGCAGCAGACCCTCGGGAATGGTGCTCAGGCCAAATCAGATCTCCAACATCCAGGTCCACCTTTCTGAGTAGATCCAGCTTGCTCCCACCCACTGCGTCTCATCTCTGAGTGAAGCATTACTGGAAAAGTGTGTCCTCTGAAGCATATTACCATCCTGATTTACATTATAATTTCTTCAGCTGTGTGTTCCCAGAGGGAGGAAATCAGCTAGAAGCCATCACCCAAAATTCACATATAAGCACAAAGCAATTCCGAAAGAAAAGAAAAGTTGTGTTTGCAGAAAAGGATGGAGCCAGTGTCGCAAAGGTGGATTCCCTGGTGACAGACGTAGCTGTGGAAGCCAGCGCGATGTGGCTGTTGAGAAACCCCCGTTCTGGGAGGTATTTTCACGGTTCTTGCTTTTTTAAAAACAGCATTTAACGAGAGCAGCTTTGAATAAATCCTTCCTCAGGGTTCCCTGAAAGGAGATCATCCTTTTCCTCCCATCCCCCCTTCCTTCGCTCAGCCCATCGGCTTTTCTACATTTTTATGAGCATGTTGCAGCTAATACTTCTCAGCTGAGGAATCTTGGATGCACTGTCTTTCCAAGGGTCAGAATGGTCTATTTGCCCAGCTCAGCATGTTTGTTTGTTTGCAGGAAGAGGGAAGGAAAGCTCAGAGCCTGGCGGGGTGGTAGGAGGGGAGACAGGAAGGAAGCCAAGCCCAGGGCAGGAGCGGGCGGAGTTCTGCTGGGAGCTGAGAGCAGCCAGGGATGGGGAGGGGGCTGCCTCACCATAGTGGGTTGCTGGTCTGGACCTGGGGCCCAGCTCTTTCCTGATGTACTGCGGGGGAAGGAATCGTAACTTGGGTAGGCGGGGGCAGAGGGCACGGCTTCTGCAGTCTGATGAGCTGCCTGCTTGCAGCATCAAACTGTGCGGGGTGGGTGGGAGCAAGGCCCGGAGCGCATCTTACTGATGGCCTGAGATGGACAGCGACCACGTCTGTGTGAGGCCGACCTGCACAGAGGGGAGATATTCCCCATCAAGCCTTCTCCAGCAGTGAACGAACTGGTCTCCAGTCATACATAAGAAGTCAAAACTTTCCCTCTAGTTGTTGTGTTAATTTGCTAGAGCTGCCATAACGACGTGTCACAGACTGGGGGCTTCGGCAATGGAAAGCTATTGTCTGGAGGCCAGCGTCTGAGAGCAAGGTGTCTGCAGTTTGGTTTCTTCTGAGGGTGGTGATGGAAGGTCTGCTCCAGGCCTCTCTCCTGACTTCTGGGGGATGGAGGGAGGTGCTGGCCGTCACTGGCGTTCCTTGGCTTGGAGACGCACCACCCCAATCTCTGCCTTCGTCTCCCTGTGATGTCCTCCCTGAGCATGTGTCTGTGTCCAGATTTCCCCTTTTTATAAGGACAGCAGTCATAGTGGAGTAGGGTCCACCCTACTCCAGTATGCCTTATCTTAACTAATTACATCTACGATGACCTTATTTTCAAATAAACACACATTCTTAAGTCCTGGGGGCTTGGGACAGCATCCTGTGACTTTTGGGGGATACAGTTCAACAAGAACGATGATAAAAAGCTGAGCTGGCATAAGCTTAGACTGATACTTGAAACAGTCACCGTAACCCAAAGATCAGGAATCTTTACTACTGACTTGTGTTTCCTTTTGCTCAAGAGGGTCAGGCAAAAATCACAAAGTGCAAAGCTGATAAGCACCCAAATCAGCAGAGAGAAAAATGGATTATCGAGTGGGCAGTGTTAGGACGATCAGCTGGTCATTTGGAGCAAAGTGCAAGCTGGTTTCCCCGCTGAATAAAAATATTTTATAAATATTCAGGCTAAAGATAAAAAAATAAAAATGCCATTAACAAAGGAAGCCACGAGACAAAGGACAGATTGTGAAAAACATGTATGTGCAAAACATGTAACTGGCAAAGGGCTAATTTTCTTTATATAAAACAAGCCTTTTCTATATGCTAATGCATATATATGGAATCTAAAAAAACGGTACTGATGAACCTAGTGGCAGGGCAGGGATAAAGATCAGACATAGAGAATGGACTTGCGGACACAGGTAGGGGAAGGGGAAGCTGGGACGAAGTGAGAGAGAGTAGCGTTGACATATATACACTACCAGATGTAAAACAGATGGCTAGTGGGAAGATGCTGCATAGCACAGGGAGATCAGCTGGATGCTTGGTGATGGCCTAGAGGGGTGGGATAGGGAGGGTGGGAGGGAGGCTCACAAGGGAGGGGATATGAGGATATATGTATACATATAGCTGATTCACTTTATTGCACAGCAGAGACTATCACAACATTGTAAGGCAATTATACTCCAGTAAAGATCTGAAGGAAGAAAAAAAAAGACCTGTGAAGAAAAAAGTAAACACGCCCTCCCCCAAACAAAAAGAAACAAGCCTTTCCAAATTAATAAGAAAAAGCTAAAAATTCATTTGAAAAAACGGGCAAAGGGCAGTAAAAGCAACACCAGTAAATATATTAAAAGGTGCTCAGCTCCGCTCTAAGAAATGTAAATGACGCCTACTTTTCACTTATCCTGCTGGCAAAGATCAATGAGCTGCTTGTATCCAGTGTGGGTAAGAGTGTGTTTACACAGGCACGCACCCCTCTGGAAGCAGACTTGTACATCAACCCAACCTCTTGAGGGCAATTTGGCAGTATCTTTAAAAGCAGAATATGCATATCCTCTTTTCTCCCATCAATCTCACTTCTAAGAATCTACTTTATGGAAATCAAAGAGTTTCCTTGTAGTGTTGTTTGTAGTAGAAAAAATGTCGGATGCTACCTAAATATTCATCTGTAGAGGACTAGCTCTACAAATGATCACACATCCATAAAATGCAGTTTAAAAGAATACATGAGTCCTTACATAGATTACATTTTGAAAAAGTAATTAACCAGGAGCAAAAGCATGCTTCCATTTGTGTAACAAATGTAAATATGGATTAACGCATGTGGACATGTGCCTGAATAAGTATGAACGCCTCTGGGAGGCATACAAGTGGCTGTGAACCGTTCTCTCCCGGTAGAGGCACCGGAAAAGAGAGGGTGGGCAGAGGATGTATTTTTCATTATATATTCTTTTATGCTATTGCAATTTCTTACCACTTGTAATGTAAAAACATCGAAATTAAAATGAAAAAAACAGAGGAACCAGACATTGATCCTTCTCTGGCAATCAAATAGTTTTGCTCTGGGCAACTCTTAAGGGCACAGCTGGGGACAGTGACAGGTAAAATGTAATTGCTTTAGACTGAAGCAAGGAAAGAGAGAGTCGTCACCCAAATCAAACTGGCTATGTGGGTGGAGGATCAGGGTGTCTATTGCCTGGGAGGGAGAGAATTCCTATGATTTAATGAACAGGCAGTGAATCTGGTGTTTCGACCTCCACACGCCCCTTGTCTTGTGTTAGATGCTCCCAGGGCACAAGGGTAGACAGGGTCCTAGGTCTTTGGCCACAGGCCTCAGACTCCTGTGTGCCCAGGTGCCAGGACACAGATGGGATGTGGAGGGAGGGGATGAGGGTGAAAATGAGGGCGGGGGAGGGAGCCGGCAGCAGAACCCAGAGCGCACATCCTCCCTAAAGGCAGGCAAATTCCAGCTCTTAAGAATACTTGGCCAAACAAAGGAGGAACCTGAGGCCCAGCGTGGCTCCCGTGGCTGCCCCAGTGCCCCCTGAGTCTACGCGGTCCTCTGACACGGAGCACCTAAGGCCCCCAGAGGGCAGGGTGCCTTCTAGGACATGGGAAGGCCCCTTAGGGCAGAGGGTGTCATCCACACACATTGCCTGGGGCCCTTAGAAGTGCTTCAGGTGCTGGCTTGGGTTAGAACAGTGCGACAGGAGCATCCTCACTTGGGACAGGCTGCGCTGGGGACCTGGGCAGCTGGGGGCCTGGAAGGCTCATACCTGGCTGGGCCCCCCCCTACTGTCTCAGCCACGTGGGATTACATGCCGCAGGATGGATATTCCAGACGGCTGAGATTTTTCCCTTTAAATGGCAATATAAATAAACAAACCTGCTCAGCTGAAGCCAGAAATCTTTCGCCAGTGTGGCCAACACTCCCCTTTCTTTGCAAGCGACGATGCTGAGGATCCTCTAAGCGTGTTCTCGTGTCCCCGTGCCATCTTGCTGAAACCTTCCATCCTGTTCTGCCCTTCAGTGCAGACCTAACTCAGGGGACTGGAAGGTGTAGGAACGTGGGCTTCTCTCCTAAATGGTCCCTAATGACTGCATGTTTGGGCTCTTTTACTTTGATGTTCAGCTCTGGGCTTTCTTCACTCACTGCCAGACCCAACTCTCACTGCTTTCCACGTGCCACCTGTTTGCAAACCCATCTCCTCCATTTATTTACTGCTTCTGGTCTACTCTGATCTGGGTGTCCAGTCAACTGACCTTCTTAGGATTTCTTATTAGGAAAAAGAAAGAAACAGACTCTGCTTATCTTCACGTCAGCCTTAGATACCGTGCTAAAATGCACAAGGTTAAATCTGTGGACATTCTGACATCTTTTGTGGTCGCATTTCTGCCCTTACTTTTGGTTCTTTGTTGGATTCTGGAATCTAGATGGATCTAGTTGCAGGATAAACAAGTGTCAGTCGATTGAAATGTTTTTTAAAAGTGCTATTTAGACTATATTCAATGATTCTGGATGACTTAAATTTTCTTCTTGTTCACTGAGTCCTACCATCCAAGATGGAAGGCATCCCTCTTGTCTGACCTGGTTCAGGTATAGAACACCTGATGAGAAACAGAGAGCTCTCCAGTCTTTAGTTTAGCTGATACTTTGGTAAGGGCTTGGCAGACAGGTTTTTTTTTTTTTTCCCTATAGATGTAATTTAGAGCTAACCTGTTCTAAAGTTACCTGAATCCTATGTAAAGGGATTCCCAGCTCTTCTTGCTGAGATTCAACCTAAGAAAGAATTGCCAGCTAATAAGGAGGATGAGTGCTTTTTCTAACTTGGCATTTTTAGGAGTTTGAACCATCTGTCATTTTACAGGTGAGCAGAGCTTTGGAGCACTAGAGATATACCGGTACTTAAAAAGCTGACTTTTTTCTTCTCTCGATTGTCTGACATGTTTCACATTCAATGCTAAGCTCTTTTATGTAATCTTATTTAAATCCAGCCAGGTTATTCTCCCCTCTCATCAGGTAAAGGAACTGGGTAACCCCAGGTAAACCCCGTGTCTTGGTCAAGGACATGGTAGGGTCAAGACGTGAATATACCTTCTGATCACAAGAGATCACGGCTCTCCCTGGTGAATCTCACCCTCTTGGTCAGCCTAGTGGATCATGTAACACAACCATTGCTGGTGACAAAGACTCTCCCTGACCCAACTTTAGGCAGGCTCCTCTGAACCCTCGCTCCAATGAGGCCTTGACCTCTGGACTTCTGTGTTTGTCTTTCGTCACCTAATTTAGCAAAAGCCCTGCTAAGTCGGTTTAGCCAGAACCCCCATTCTGCCTGCCTCGTTTATCGGATTGCCCTCAGTGTCTGATCTGGTTCTTGGGCCTCACCACTCCCTAGATGATGTCTGATCACCCTGGCCCGGCTGTAGTAAGAGTCCAGTTAGGTTGGTTTGGTCAGAATGTTCCTTTACCCCAATTGTTTCCGCTTAGTACTTTTCCATCCACCGACACCTTCCCCCTCCACCACTTTAGCTAAAAGTCCCTGCTTGTCCGTATTGGATTTGGAATTGAGCCCAGTTCTATACTGAGATTTCTTTTTCCCCTATTATAATAGTTCCTAATTAAAATTTGCTTTTACTGCTTTAACCACTGTCAGGCTCTGGTTTTTCTTGAACGCTGGCAAGCCTTGTTCTGGGATATTGAATTCTAATGAACAAACAGCTGGGTCAGATAAGATACCTGAGGTTATTCATTAATGAGACCTGTCTGTACCGATACTTGGCCAGAAACCAGACTCGGTTGCTTAGTAAGTATTTTCTCTTAGTCCTACAGTTTTAGAAAAGGTATTTAATAGACACAGTGACATTACGGGTGGAGGCGTTGGCTAAAATATCAGGTCCAAAGAGAGCATGCTGGAGGTCAAACAGAGAATTCTTTGAATATATACTGAACTAATGTAACTTAATTGTAGTGAAGATATCATTAAATATATGCATATAGATATGCATAATGTGTGTATCTGTATATTTGTGTATGCATGTTCAATATATAGTAATATTATATGTTGCATTATAATATATATATTATTATATATTATAATATACATGAAAGTACAGTTAAAGTGCAGGAGAAGGTAAGAAGTCCCATCTGGGAAAGAACTTTCAGGGTCTACAGCTTTTAAAAATTGATCCCTTTCTGGTGGACTGAGCCCACGTAAAGAAGAAAATGATCTCTCCTACCCTTCACTATCCTTTGTGAGATGAAATTTTGATGAATTTCCTACCCCAGGATCACTTCAAAATCACAAACTGTAGAAGTTCTGATGGGTTATAAAGGGGAAAGGTGGCAAGAAAAGTTGGTAGGCAAATTGTGTTTTCCTTTTCTCCTCACTCCCCCTTCAAAGAGGTTCCATCTTCCTTTTCTATTTCCTTTTAAGGGACTCGGTGTTCTCATCCTGTTTCATTATTATCAAAGCCTCCCAAGAAGAGGGCGTTTATAGGTCAGGTTGATTTTTTTCAGAGCGTTACTTATCCATCATCTATCCCAGCACAGTCCCTAGTTCTCAGTACGTAGTAGGCACTCAATAAATCCTCATCCTCCCGCCCTTCCTCCCTTCTTCCCTCTCAGGAATGAACAATATATTGTTAATATGAGAAAACAGTTGCCATTCACTGTCAGAACAAATGACACATTGTGCTGGGCTGTTTGTGCGTGTGTGTGTCTGTGTTTGGTCGTGCTGCATGGCATGTGGGATCTTAGTTCCCAGACCAGGGATCAAACCTGTGCCCCCTCCATTGGAAGCTCAGAGTCTTAACCACTGGACCACCAGGGAAGTCCCTGGGCTATTTGTGTTTTGTGAAGGACAAGGTTTAATCTCTTATTTATCTTCTGCATAGCATCAGGAGTCAGTGGGACACTTGGGTGGCCTCGGAATCCTTTCCTCACACCATTTAGTTCACATCAGGGAAACAGTGGCTCCTCCCCACCATCGGGGATGGTTTGGGTCCCAGGCTACGAATCAAATGTTGGTTCTCAGGTGGCCAAGGCACCAGTTTATTCTAGGGAATTTAATTTTGGATTGAGGATTTAGAAAGATGAAAGACGTCTGTTGCAGTGAACTAGAGACTGTTCTTATAAAAACTCTTGCCTTCTCAATATAACATTGTGTAATTAAAATTATCAAGTAATCAACACAGGATACAATTATTTAAAAGTATCCATATATATGAAAAAATTACCAGTTACTATAATCTTTTATGTTATCATTATGAACTATTTTCTCTCCAGAGGCTTATCATTTTTCATTTAATATTTTTGTTTTTGCATGTAGGTGTTTCTATTCTACAGTGTACACCTGACAGTAACCATTTCCCCCCTGAATCTTGTTTAAACTTATAAAAGTTTAAGGACTGTTGACCACAAGACTTTTAATATTGATAAAATGTCTGTCTGCATTGGAATAACTGAGCACTCTGTAGGAGTAATTTTTTGATTTTAGTCACTGCCTGCAGGGCAGCTGCACACCTTTGCATCTGTAACAGGCATTGGTAAAATACAAGGTCTTTGCTGTACGAACCTTAGGAAACCTCAAGATTTTTAATTTTTTCAATGGCCTATGAATATTTTCCTGAATTCTGGTGACCTGTTTACTTATAATGACACACGGCCTAGTTAGCAACCTATGCTCACAGTCAGGGCACAAACATGAATTAAAAAAAAAAATTGGTAGAGCCCTTCCTTTTCCAAACAGAAGATGGATCAGAAGTAGGCATAGATCAGAGTAACATATTCATGGTGAAGCTTCACGCTACTTTTCAATTTCAAGCCAAACATCCTTAAGCTGCATCTTTGAGGAGGAAGGATGGAGACGGATGCTGAAAGTGCAGGTTCCCTAGCCCAGTAAGCCACTGCAGGGACCACTGGCCAGGTAAGGGGTTGGAGGAGGTGGGGAGGTCTCAAGTCATGCTGTCTAATCCTACATTTCTGACTGTTTACCTTCAGCTTGGGTGAGGAGTTGGGTCACCAAGCTGGGTTCTGACTGCTCTCTTGGCTGGCCTTCATGGAGCCTGGCAGCTGTTGCTGGAAGCTGGGAAGACTTAACACGCATTGGGTGAAGGCACTAGCTGAGCCTGATGTCCAAAGAGCTCCTCTTGGATGTCCTGTCCTGCGCCTGATTCACAATTTTGCCCCTGGCTGGAATGGTCTCCAGGCATGGCTTCAGCCCACTGTGCTTTGCTCAGTTTTTGGCGTGAGTTGGAATAGGTAATAATAGCGGGGTGTGGTGAGACATGGCTGGAGTCACCCGGCAGGGGTGGGATCAGTAGAGTCACCAGCACACCTGTGCTTACCTGAAAAGCACAGCCATTAGAACTCTGTGGACCTGCAGGAGCCTTTAAGTTAAACAGGGACACAGATGAATACGAAAGTATTCATTCATTCAACATGCTTTTGCTATAATCCACCACAGTGGACCAAATACGTCTTCTGAGATGTTTCACTCTGTGATTAAAAGAAGATTTCTCTACCCTCAGCTGATTGCCCACTTATTACAAGCGATTCCTGACGTAGCTGAATTCTGACACACTTTGCTAGTCCCTTGGGGTTGGTGGCAATGGAATTTGATACGTGTCCACTGCCCTAGAGAGCATTGAGAGGCACACACATTCCCGTTAAACTTTTGTATTTCAACTTCCTCCCCCTCTCCCTTTGAGAAATAAATGCAATGCTTTTCTCCCCCTTTCAGAATAATCTCCAAGGGGCTGCATACAGGGTTCAAATTGTGTTTAAAGCTCATTGGTTTAAAGTAGACAAGATCAAGTATAACCTCTTCAGCTGTACCAACCCAGTTCCCACATTTACATTAAGAATAATGCTCCATCCCTGCTTTCCATTTTAGTAAAAAGATCAGGAAAATGATGGGAATGTAGGGGCCAATATAAGCCATGTCTTGGTTAGACAAACTATGTTCTCCTGATTCAGACAGGACTTTGGGGCTCAGAGGTTGAGTCCTCTCTCCCTGAAATAGAGTTTAGATCCTGGCTTTGAAGTGAATCAGGAAGACAAGAGAGTACTTATAATTCACTTTCAAAGAAACAGAGTATTGACAATTTGACGTTCTCTAAGAAACAGATCTCCCATTGAGATCCGCAATTACCAGTGACATGCCAAGGAAATATCTATTTAGCCCAAATTTCTAAAGTCACTTCCCTCAACTAAATGGTTATTTAGTTAAAGTTAGAATAAAAGGGCTGGATTAGATATGCTAAGTTTTACTCTATTAGTATAATATAGATGCCAAGAAGGGGTAGCTTTTTATACAAGTTTTTATTTGTGTTGTAAATAACCACAACAAAATGGATTCTGTGAGCAGCCTTGTAAGAACAGTCTCATTAATGACTGGCTACACTCTGTTTATGTTCCATTTTGTTTTCTGGCTTTTGTTAAAAAGGGTTAATGATCAGCAGAAGAATGGATAAAGAAGATGTGGTACATATAAACAGTGGAATACTACTCAGCCATAAAAAAAGAATGAAATAATGCCATTTGCAGCAACATGGATGCAACTAGAGATTATCATACTAAGTGAAGTAAGTCAGAAGGAGAAAGACATACCGTATGATATCACTTATATGTGGAATCTAAAGTATGACACAAATGAACCTATCTATGAAACAGAAACAGGCTCACAGACATAGAGAACAGCCTTGTGGTTGCCAAGGGGGTGGGGTTTGAGGGAGGGATGGAGTGTGAGGTTGGAGTTAGCAGACGTAAGCTATTATATATGGAATGGGTAAATAACAAGGTCCTACTGTAGAGCACAGAGTTTTCCGGTGATAAACGATAAAGGAAAAGAATATAAAGAAGAATACACACACACACACACACACACACACACACACACATATATCTGAATCAATTTGCTGTACAGCAGAAATTAACCCAACATTGTAAATCAATTTAAAAAAAGTTAGTGGGTAGGAAGAAACATTCCTGTGATACTCGCTATTGTGAAAGCAGGAAATTAATAATATTAATCCAATTTGGAAATCTATCAGATCAACTATTTAAATGTGATCATCTTTCCTTCTGCAATTGATGGTGCCAAGTGCTATGTTGTAGGTACTTTCTTGCTTCTTGATGATAGAATTGATGTTTCAGGCATCACTCAAGCAATGACTAATTCAGTGACATCTAAGCAGGAGTGTAAATACTGTGGTCTCTTGATGAGTGTCCCCAACTGAGGGATGGTGTCGCAAGTGCTTCTTTCACAAGAAGGGGGCTGTGGACTGTGCCTGAGCTGGAGGAAGAAGGACCATGTAGGTCTGGGCTGTGATGGATGAGTCCTCAAGCCAGAATCCTGGGTGACAGCTTGGAACTGACAACCACAGTCCAAATAGCCAAATCCCGTGGGCAAGAAGCAAGTGTGAACTGCATATAAAATAGATAAACAACAAGGACCTACTGTATAGCACAGGAGACTATAGTCAGTATTTTGTAATAACCTATATGGAAAAAGAATGTGAAAAAAATATATGTATCACCGAATAGCTTTGCTGTACACCTAAAACTAATACAATATTGTAAATCAACTATGCTTCAGTAAAAAATTAAAAACAAAACAAAACAAAAAGAAGCAGGCATGAGATGAGGCGGGCTGCATGGTTCTGGGCCGGGACAGGAGAGGCCTGGGTGGCTGTCTGCAGGGGGCAGGAGCTGTGCACGGGGCCTTGGGCCTCTCTGCTGGGCGGGCACTCTTGCCCTGAGAACCTGAGCCCCTCAGACAGTTGTCAGCAGGAGGGATTGGGGGAGGGTGGGTGCCACAGCACAGCTGATAATTCGAAAGGACTCGATAGATGATTTGGGAGGAAAAGCAGAAGCCCCATCTCGTGAGCTGAAACAGAGCTCCCAGAGCCACAGATGAGCCCTGTTGGCCCAGCTGCTGGGCCAACAGCACCCTTCCTGCCAGAAGGGCTTGGGAGGGAAGTGTAGAGAAGGTTCTGGATGGAGGCAGTTCCAAGCTGGGGGGCAGATATGGCGTGACTCCAGCCTCAGGTAGCTTTCCCTTTTAGAGGCCGATGGGACCCATGGCTGCCCTGCTGTGTGTTTACGTCAGTGGTTCTCACCAGGACAGGGCGACAGCATCTTTGCTCAGACCCCCACCTTCCCACCCCGATGGCTACTCTAGCAACTACAAGCTTACGTTCCAACAAGGAGAGAAGGGGTGTGGGCGGCTCTGGGCAAGGGATGATGGGGCACTTTAGGATTTTTCCTTACTGTCTGATTGTAGAATGGTGAGCCAGGTTTTAGTGGATTTTGCTTTATAAGAAGGTGAGTCAAAAATTATCTGCACTCTGGCTGTAGAATTTAATTAACTTTTAGAAAAGACAAATGCATCCTTTTTCGACATAATCTCCGTACTTTTCAATACGCTTTGTCCATCTGTCAACAAGCTTTTGTATTCCCTCATTAAAGAATGTTTTACGCTGAGCTGCGAGCCACAAATGCACTGCTGTCTTCACGTCTTCATCAGAAGTGAATCTTCGTCCTCGTAGGGCTGCTTTCAGGGGACCAAACAGGTGAAAGTCTGATGGAGCAAGATCAGGACTATAGGGAAAATACTTTAACACCACAGAATGAAGTTTTTGTCGATGGTGTGGGCAGAAGTGTGCGGACGTGCATTGTCATGCAAGATCGCAATGCCCTTGGATAGCAGTCCTCAGTGTTTAATCTGAAGTTAGGCTTCAGTTCTTCAATAAGCATCTCACTGTAACGAGCACTGTTGACTGTTGAAAGTTTTTCCTGATAATGTTCCAATACTGGTCCTTGAGAATCCCAGAAAACTGTAAGCATCAATTTTCCAGCTGATGGTTGACTTTTGAAATTTTTCTTGGTCAGCGATTGAGGATGTTTCCATTCCATACTCTGCCATTTACTCTCAGGCTCGTAGTGATGAATCCATGTCTGGTCACCATAATGATTCTCTTTAAGAAACTTTCACTTTCCTTAGAGTATTGGTCCAAATTTTGTTTGCAGATATCCAAATGCTTCCATTTATGGTCTTCTGTGAGTTGCTTCAGTACCCATCTTGCACAAAGTTTTCAAAACCCAAGTCTGCTGTGGATTACTTTGTTTTGAGGTGTTAAAGCATTCTCCCTGTAGTCCTGATCCTGCTCCATCAGACTTTCACCTGTTTGGTCCCCTGAAAGCAGCCCTAAGAGGATGAAGATTCACTTCTGATGAAGATGTGAAGACAGCAGTGCATTTATGGCTCGCAGCTCAGCCCAAAATATTTTTTAATGAGGGAATATGAAAACTTGTTGACAGATGGACAAAGTGTATCGATAAGCATGGAGATTATGTTGAAAAATGATGTATTTGTCTTTTCTAAAAGTTAGTTAAAATAAATTCTATAGCCAGAGTGCAGATACTTTTTGACTCAGCCTCATGTAATTTTAGATAAAGCACAATTAATCAAGTCACAGGTGTGGCAGGGTCTGTGTTCTAGGTGTCAGTGCAATAAAAGCTGCAGACTCCCAGTGAGGATGCAAACACTGTGTCCCTTTATTATGACACTTATGTGGTCCACAAGGATAGAAACGGCTTACATGGTGTTATGGACTCAGCTGTGTCTCCTCCCCCCAGATTCACGTTGAAGTCCCAGGCCCCAACGTGACGGCACTTGGAGGTAGGGCCTATTCCAAGGTAACGAAGGTTAAATGTGGTCATAAGGATGAGGCCTTAATCCCACAGGATTGCTGTCTTTTTAAGAAGAGGGAGAGAGGTCTCTCTTTCAGCACAAAGAAGAAAGGGCCCATGAGGACACAAGGAGAAGGCAGCCATCTGCAATTCAGGAAGCGAGCTCTCACCAGAAACCCAACCTGCCACCACCACCTCCATCTGGGACTTTCAGCCTCCAGAACTGCGAGGAAATAAACGTCTGTTGTTGAAGCTGCCCAGCCTGTGGTATTTTTAATGGCAGCTCTACACGACTAATACATGTAACCTATACATAGCAATCATCATGATGGAGGTGATGCTAGGGAGAGAAAGCCACCTAGGATGAGGTTATAAAAAGCACCAGGAATGAGGCATCCTGAAAATCACAAACACGTGTAGCCTTGCTACACGCACCACAAACTTGGTTCTGAGCATTATGGCAACCATAAGGGAGACCTGGCTAGTTATAGAATTTACAGCATGTGTCACTTAAAATGAAATCAATTCCTAAGCAAAAGAGTTGAGATACCATGGTGCCAGGTGAAAGGAAATGCTTCAGGGAGTCTAAGACACATTTAGAAAGGCCAGACTTTGCTTTTTCTAAAACCATTGATGAATTCATTCTTTCTATTGAGCACCTACCATGTGCCAGATTGTGCTAGTTGTTGGGGATAGAATAAAAGGGCACAATCTTTATCCTCAAAAATGTAGAGTCTGTTGGGGAAACCCAGCCATGTGATCAGTCACCCACAATGCAGTCAGACATCATGGAGATTTGTAGAAATGCAGGAGAAGCAGAGAGGGAGGATGTCTGAGTTTGCCAAGCAGTCAGGAAGGTTTCACAGGGGGTAGTGTTTGCAGGGAGACTCGGTGGGTGAGTAGGGGTTACTGGGAAGATAAATGGAGGAGGATATTCTAGGCAGAGACACATGTGCAGGCCAGAGGCAAAATAACCCAGGGTCTGTTCAGGAATTTCAGTAGCACATGCAGGTAGCAGGGCAAGTAACAGGGCTCCTGGACAGGTGGCATGACTGTGACACGCAAAGGAAATTGGACTGGATTCTTTAGCTACCCAGAAGCTACTGAGAATGTTTGAGCCGGGCAGTGAGGAGATGGGATTTGTAAGTTACAAAGTTTATCCTACTAATTGCAAGGAGGGGAGTTGTAGAAACCAGAGTCTATAATTAGGGAAGTTAGTTTGGAAGCAGTGTAATAGCCCAGAGGGAGGGGGTGGTGTTGTGAACAAGTGCCGTGGCCAAGATGCTGGAGAGGAGAGGACGTTTGGATGCTAGAGACAGGTACGAGATGGAAGGGACAAGCTTAAGCAGGCCGTCACATATGGTTGTGCAGTTTGTACAGTGCACAACTCACTACATCTAAGGGGTACAGCTATATTTATATATTTAGGACACAAATTTCCCAGCAGATGGCAGTAGAGTTGAGGAGGGATGCCTTTTCCTCATTTGCACAAAGGAGCCCTATGGGCTTGGGGAAATGGTTGGAAGTGAGAAGGCTGCAGTGCCCAAGGGAGGGGAGAGCATAGATGACAGCCAGTTTCCTGACCTGGGCAACCGAAGACTAGAGGTTCCATTCATCAAGGGGTGGAATACAGGAGAGGGAGCAGGTCTGAGTTTAGGACAAATTGTATTTAAGAGATCTGAGAACCACTTAGATGGAGATGTCCAGCACCAGTTAGCTGTCTGGGTCTGTAGCTCAGGAGACAGGGGTGGGGCTGTACCTGTGGGAACCACCTGCACACCTTTAGGAATTGATGCCAAGAGGCAGGGATGGGTTGCTTTGGGAGGATGTGCAGAAGGAAGTGATCAGGGTCCATGACAGAGCCCCTGGGAGCCACCAAGATTTTCAATGATGGGTAGTGGAAGGGAGCCTTGAAGAAGGGGTGTTTCCAGACTGTTTCCTAACGTCAGGAGGGAGAAGCTTCAGGCTGAACAAGGCCAGGTTGATTTGGGGGGAAGGGGACAATTTAAAATGACTTTAGGGACTTTCCTGGTGGTCCATTGGGTAAGACTCCACACTCCCACAGCAGGGAGCCCAGGTTCCGTCCCTGGGGAACTAGATCCTGCATGCATGCCACAACTGAGAGTCTGCATGCCGCAACTAAGAGTCTGCATGCTGCAACTAAAGATCCCACATGCCACAGTGAAGATCCTGCATGCCGCAACTAAGACCTGGAACAGCCAAAATGAATAAATGGATAAATAAATAAATTAAAAAAAATAAAATGACTCTAGGCTTTCTCTGGAGCTTAAGGGACCAATCTGGTTTGCGACCCTATAGGATGTTTCATGCATTCATCCCTCCATTCATTTATTCTGCACTTACATATTTATCCAGTATCTACTATGGTCCAGGAACTGTTCCTGGTACAGGGATATACTCCCAGTGTGCTGAAGCAAAGAGCAGGACAAGGCACTGCTCTCAAGGAGCTTACATTCTAACTGTTAACAAACAAGTCCACAGGATACCATCAGCTGGTGACAAGTTCCACACAGAGTGACTGTTGCACAGGGATGGGAGCCGGTTTTGACTGGGTGAGCTGAGAAGACCTCCCTGTACAAGAGCTCTGTGCTCACAATGGAGAGCCCGTGTGGCTGCAGCATGGTGAGTCAGGTGGGAAATTGGAGGCGAAAGCAGACAAGCAGGCTGGAGCCAGGCCGGAAGGGCCTTGTAGACCATGGCAGGGAATCTGTATTTTCCAAGTGTAGCTGGAATCCATGGGAGGGTTTTAAGCGTGGGAATGACTTGCTCTGGTTTACGTTTTATTATCATCACTCTGCAAAATGGACTTTGGTAGGGTGGTCAGAGTTAAAGAGGGAGACCTGGTTGAATGCCATTGTCTCCACATCGTGACAACTTACCCTGGGCCAGTAGCCATAGAGATAGACATATTTTGGAAGTCACACCTATAGGACTTCTGGACAGTAAGGGCAAGAGGTGAACCAAGGATAATCCTGCAGTTGCTGACCTAAGTTACTGCATGGTTGATGAGGACATTTATGAACATGGTGGAGATGGAGAGGAGAGCAGATGCTAGGGGGTTGCTAGGATCTCTGGTTTTTGCATTGGTCACGTGAGTTGTACAAGCATCTAAATAGGGATGCCAAGCAGGCAGCTGGATCTTTGAATTCAGAGCTCAGGGGAGAGGTTAGGACCAGAGATAGAAATTTGATGTCACATGCAAAAAAGATGGTGATTAAAGCCAAGGGCTGGGCTGAAATAAGAGAAAGGGATAATGGAGACTAGAACCCTGGATGGCATGGGCCCCGAGGTTTTGGGAAAAGGAGAAATAGCTTGAAGATGAGGATGGGAAGGAGCTTTCATTGAAGGAGAAGGGGGAGCAGAAGTAGTGGCGAGCGCCAGGGAAGAAAGTCTGGAAAAGGAGGCAGTGGTCAGTGTGTTGATGTGAAGAGACCAAGTGAGACAGGAATAGAGGGGTGGCCTGTGGAGCTAGCAGGATGGATACTGTTGGTGGGAGTCAGTGATGTGCTAGGAATGGAAGCTTATTTGGAACAGGAAGTGAAGAAGTGGCAACGGAGAGGCAGACAATTTTTTCTAGAAGTAATGTGGGAAAGAGTGTCTAGAAATGGGACAGGACTGGAAAGGGACATGGTACCAGGAGAAGTACAGTTTTGTTTTTGTTTGTTCTTAAAAATAGTAGATATTAGGAAATAGCTTTATGTTGATGGAAAAAACTATCAAGAAAACAATTGAAAATGGAGGGAAAAAGATGGTGTAGTCTAAACATCTTTGAGTGGGCTGAAGGGATGGGGTCTGGGGTTGGCCCCGGGTTGAACAGGGCTCCAGTCAGTGGTGAAAGGCCCAGGTGGGTGGGGGCATGGGGGGGGGGTTTGGCCCTGTGAGGATGCCAATGTTTCAGTCTGATTGCTTCTATTTTCTCAACGAAGTGTGAAGCCAGGTTGTTATCTAACAGGGAGTGATGTTGCAGGATTGAAGAGAGGAGGAAGTGGAGATCATGATTTTGGTGGATGAGAAAATAAGGAGACTAAGCATTTAAATAAATGCATACGCCTTGGGTCCATCTATGGATTTTGTTTCGTCATAAGAAGAGGCCCCGGGTGGGACCCATGAGATGCACTGAAGGCCACGTCACGTTTTTGTCTAACATCTTCTCTATCTCCTGTCCACTGGGCTGCCGCCTTCCCAGGTTACGGATGCTCCTCATTCATGAGATGCCCCCGGCCACCTGGGTGAGCATGTATCAGAGTGAACTCAAGGAAAGAGGCACCACTGTGTCATTCCACCCTTCAACATGGCAATAGAGGGCACCTTGCTTTGCTGACATGGGAATTCCACGTGCACCCAGCTAGTCTCTTCAGTGTCAGGAATGAGCATTTCCGGTCACAGGTGAGGCTTTTACTAAGTCATTCACCAAACACAGGCTGTGACTCTGCGCCAGGTCCCCACAGCAGCAGAGGCTGTGAGGTTGTACTGGAAACATCCCTGCCCTTCCTTGCTCTTGGCCTGGTTTGCTGATGGCCTATCAAGCTGTCTGCCTCCTTCCAGGTAGTCGTGACCCATCTGGCGTTGGCTTAATGAAGGTGACCTCTTTTTTCCCCCAGCCTTGGGGGCAGACACAGGGTCTGCCGCCCAGGCTGGACAAACGAAGGTCCCTCTGTGTGAACACAAAGGACTCATGCTGGAGAGACCCAGGGAGGTGTTTGGAAATCTTTCTTGCCCCATGTGGATTCATAAGAGCTTCTGCAAGAATCATAGACCAGCGTCATTTTTGTTCCCCTGAGGTTTTACACCTTTTTCCACTTTAGGGAGACAGACAACGATATATAATCAAGTATATGAAGCAAATACGTTATTGCTAACACTTCGTTACTACTTTAGCTCTCTGAGTTGTACTAAGCATATGTAATTTGGGGCCCGTGTGAATGTAGCATTAGTCCCTTTTAGGCTCAACCTTCAGTCTTGTCTCCTTGGTGCTTCCCACTGTGTGTTCTTCTCTAATATCATTAGCCACCAGTCCCTCCTTTATCCATCAGCTTTCACAGATTTCTATTAATAGTCACCCTATAGAAACTATGCTTCAGAAAATGTAAAAGAAAATGTATTTACCTAGCAAATGTTTCATTAAAATCTTCTAAGGATGACTTCAGTGGCTAGAGGAAAAGCATCATCTTCATCAACAAACCCCAGAAAGGGTCCTGTCGGATGTTTTGCAGTGAAATGGAAACCCCAACAGGATTATTTTAGGCTGATGAAAGCCTACATCTTTTTATTAACGTGCTTTCTGGCAGGAAGCTCAGAGTCAAAATTGATTCTTCCCTTTCAAAGTTAAACGTTATTTTCTCCTCCTTTATGGGTTTTTGAGCTGGCTGTTTGGTTGCACGTGGGGTTACACTTGGCATGGTGCCAGGCTGTTTTGAATGAGGTTGGCCCAGAGTGTCAACCGGCATGGTTGCCTGATAATTTTGACTTGGTGGAATCTGAGAGTATGAAGAAGTAGGTGCATTTTCAAGAGGCTCAGTGTCAACTGTTATGCAAGAGCAGATTTCCCCTACCTGCCTTCTGTGGTCAGGTGAGGTGAGCATGATGGAGACGCCAAGGCCAGTAATCAAGAGAGAGTATGTCATGGAGCCATCACTGTCAGTGCAGTAATGAACTTTAATCAATAGCCTCCACTTTCAGTGTGTGGTTGCGTACAATGCCTCCCCTGGAGAGTCACAAGGGAGACAGACTGGGAAGGCGGGCAGTACTGAGATGGAGCTCTGGCTTTACTACATCACCCGCTGAGTGACCTCAGACAAGTTACTCCCCCCAGCTCCCCACTCAAGAATCAACTTCCTCATTTGTTAGGTGGGGATGGTACCTACATTTCAGAATTGCTTTAAGGATTGCAAATAATGTCTGCAAAGCATCTAATAAAGCAACTGACACTCCCTAGGCACCTAATGAATGACGGATGAGAATAGCATTATTTACACAATCATAGATTCACTCTCTAAATTTATTGAGCACTCACTATAGTCCCTGGATGAATGACTTGCCTGTGTTATCTCACGGAATCTTCTTGTAAATGTAAGTATCATTCCCGTTTTTCAGAATGGAAAACGGTTCGGTGAAGTTAATGAATGTGAGGCGCCCCAGTCACATGGACAGCTGGGAGTGGAGGCAGAATTTGAATTCAGCCTGTCTGACCTCAAAGTCTTAACCAGTGAAGAGAGAATTTAAAGGAAGGAGGAGAAGGTCTGCAAAGTAGCTGCCTCAAAATTCATTTCATGGCACGCCTGGAGCTATGACACAACAGCCAAAGTGTCAAAATGTTTGCATGATGTTTTGTATTAGGTGAGAGAGGCTAGTTAATATGTGGTAATAAACAACCCAGATTTCAGTGGCTTAACCCAGCCTCAGGTTACTGCTCAGTCATGCTGCAAGTCCCAAATGACTTGGGAAGGGTCTACTTTTCAAAGCCAGTCAAGGGTCCAGAATGACAGAAACTTCATTGTGACATATGCTTCCATGAGAACCATAAAAGCAGGAAGGGAATTATCATGTTTAGCTTGTAAGGTTTCCACCCCAGTGATACTCATGGCACATGCTTATATACTGTTGGAACAAATGTAAGTCACGTGACCATGTTCAGCAGAAACAGGGAAATGTGATCCTAAAGTGGGTCTGGAAGCATGAAAGCTGGACATATCTCACAAACAACATTAATGTCTACTGCATATTTTAAACCCTAACTTGCAAAAAGTTTTTAAACTCAGTCTAGGGGTTTTCAAAACCATTTGGGTATCTGTGGGAGATTGTTATTATTTTGTTCTGAATTATTTATTCCAAGTCCCTGTGAGAGAATGCATTTCCCCGTTCCATGGGCGTCAGGCACTCCCATATGACTTGCTATGACTAATAAATGTCGAGCAGAAGTGAGGTGTTCTGTCATGTCTCCTTTTTCTCCTTGTCACGAGAATGGCATGTCCTATGTAGGGCTGCCCCTTCTGTCTGCATCTTGGAGTCAACAGGATGTGAACAGAGTTGCAACTGACATGTCATACCAATGAGAAGTAAACTTTTATGCTTTAAGCACTTGGAGTTTGTTACTACAGCATGACTGAGCTAAAGCAGACTGCTACAGTATCTTTATGATTGCCAGTAAATAGAGAAAAATGGAATTGGCTGTACAGAAATTCACAGTTACTGTCCACTTTGTTGAAGTATATCTATACTGTAAAGCAGAAGTATCTCTGAGGATTATTATGTATATAAATATTATTCAGTTGCGTTAACAGCACAAAAATACATTCTCCAAATTGGGGCATCAACTGGTACCACAGAATTCTTATGAAAAACCTAGGAGGGGGATTGGGAACATAGAAATCTTGTTTTCCAGTACAGACTCTTGGTCCTGTCCTCCCTGAACAGTTACCTTAGAAGACTTGCGAATGATCTATATTCATGTCGACTTTGGGCAGAAACTATAATGATGAAATGCTACTATCTATAGGGATGCAAAGTCTCTTCTGAGCCCAGTGATCCTCATTAATTCAGAGCTCATCGATTTGTAATTCATGGTAGGTAACTGGGGCAGAGGCCAGGCTGGCATTTACTCTCACGTTGTGAGTGTGCATTTCTTGCACTGGCTATCACGGGTTGACATTTGCCATTTTGACTCTTCGCAGTGCCTTCCGAGGGGAGTCATTTATCATCATGTGGAGATGCCAGCTGCATGGCCCCTGGAAACAATGGAGCCAGTCCCTGAGACGGACCCTCCCAAGTACCTGGCTTCCCTCCTCTCTATTGTCTTTCACCTGTGCAGTCTACAGAGGGAAAAGTGATCTGATCTAATAGAATCCATGAAGCTGAAAGGCCACAGAGGATGTAGATACCATTGTTGGTCCCATTTTAAAGAGGCAAAACTGAAGCCTTAGAGAGGTTAAGCGAGACAGTGAATGCAGCCACTGTGGCTTGAGCCCAGGATTGCCTGACATTATAAATGACACAAAGAAGTATAGATAAGCTGAGCTATGGCCAAGAGAGATTACCCTTAACAGAGAGGAGTACTAAGTAATTAATAGAACAAACAAGATTTGTAAGTCAGTTGGTATAACATAGAGGAGCAAGGGCACGCTTAACTGGGGAAGAAGCCCCTCTGGCTGTTCAGCTATTTAGCAGAGGGATGTGTGTGTGTGTGTGTGTGTGTGTGTGTGTGTGTGTGTGCATGTGTGAATAAGTTGCATGTTTTCCCCAAGGATCCTCTTCTGGTCATTAGAAATTGTGTGGTAGAACTTCTTCACTGGCACCATGCTGTCAACACTCATATTACTGAATGCCCTAGGAAATAATAAAGCTCAATTTATTTAAGGATGCTCTAATTAGAGGCTTCCCACTCTTTGACACTCATCTCTTAATTTGAATGGTGCAGTTTCTTCCCAACATGAGCACTGATTTCAGAGTTTGAGTCAGAGCTAACTTTTAGTTGCTAGTCTGTTATTTTTATCCCTTGGGTTTGAACTTTAAATTGTATATATTGTGTGACCACCCCTGACTTCTGTGGAATGTCTATTTTACCAGCTCCTCACTGCCCATTTGGAGAAGGAAGAACAATGTATTTTCTGCTATTGGTGTTTATTAATGAAAAGTTTTACAATTATCCAGTATGTTTGTCTTTTCAACCACAATAGCATATGGTGAACTTTATACACTGCCATCTGTTATGAGATCCTAAGTACCTTTTAAATTATGAGAAATGTTTAACAGAAGTATAATGTTTCACAGTGTTATAGTAATCTTTCTTCTAGAGGGGTGGTGGAAAAATTTAAAATTCTATGTGTGCTCTACTGTATCCAACCTCAGATTGTTAGGACCAGAACAGTGTCCCCAAATTGCTTAGGATCACAAAAAATTTACTATATTTGGGGAGCAGGTATTATCAGTTTTTATCCAGCTATTGACACTATCAAGGTATATTATATTGAGGTGGACATTTGGGAGGAAGCCCTGAGTAAATCACCTGGGCCTAATGCTCGAAGAAGAAAGCATGGTTGGATTTCTTGATGTTGATGAGTGTAGATTTCTATCCAGGAAAAATAAATTCACATGTCTTTGAATTTTTTTATTGTGCCTTGTAGAGATTTACTAGGAGATTTTCACCCAAGATCTTGGCAGTCCAGATCTTATCAATTAACTCTTTTCCCAGGCTAGGTAGTTGGGGTTACAACTCTTAAAAGAAAAATGGTAAATCTGGAGATAATGACTTGCCCGTGGAGGGATTAGCAGTAATTTATCTAAAGGAGAAAATAAGATTTGAAAACTATAATGGCTATGAAAAATCATTAGTAGAAACAGCTTCAAAGTACTGTAATGCTAACCCTCAACTGTCTTAGCTGAGAAATGCCACCTTTTCACATTCTGTGCTCTCATATTCTCCTCTGTTACAGTGAAGTGGCATTTTGATTATGGCAAAGAAAAGTGGTCCTTGGAAATCAGATGTGACAGGAAATTACATTCTTCCAGGAGTAGATGATGCTTTTGTAGATGATGCTTTTGTAGATGATGCTTACTAATTTCAATTTCAGAACAGTTTTGTGGCACATCTCATTTTAATATATGGTTGTTAAAAATTCATGTGAGTGTAATAAAGAATTTTAAAATGAACTGATAACATTGGAGACAGACAGAGAAACCTTAAAGAAAAAGCGCTCATGGTGGGAGAAAAGAGAGCCTGTCTGCACATTAAATACCGGTCGTCTTCCTGCGTGCATTGCTCTACAGAATCTTCATGAAACGACAGCATTCATAATGCAAAGAGCACTGAACTTGGTGGCCAGACAACATCATCAGTGGCTTAGGGTTTCAAGTTCTTGCTCTGCCCGTAACTATCACACCTTAGCCAGCTCACTAGTCTTGCTGGGCCTCCATTTCCTCACCTGTAAAGTAAGACTAGGGAGAAGACTCTTGCAACTCAAAAACGCTGTGATCTGTGATGTGATTTATGTGACTAACCTCTCTTCATGTGAATAAAGTTACTCTAGTAATGGAACTGAGCTTTCCTACCAGGAAGGATGGTTTGCCCTCCCTACTTCCAGTTTGCCTTCCCCTACATCTGATATACACTCGTCCTCTTCCTTGGTAACCCATAGATACTGACTTTTGGACAGTCAGCCCTGCTTCCTCACCTACAAAATTTTATCTAGTATATCTTCACTAAGTTGGCATCCTCCCACCCTCTACTTTCTCCAGTTTTCTATGTAGTATATAAATATTTCAGAAATTCTTTTCTTTGAGAAAAACTTGAAAGAAAAATCCCCACAGAGATGGAAGGGAACTCATAAACTAAGGCTTGGAAGAGGTCTCAGCTAATCACAGTGTGTTAACCTCATTATGATTCAAACAAGCAGATTTAAAAAAATTAAGAAGACATTTATGAGGCAAATGGAAGTTGGAACATTTAGTAGATGTTGGATCTTAAAAATGATTATTAATTATTCTAGGTGTCATAACAGTGTTACAGTTTTATTTTGAAAGGAGTCCTTATCTTTTAAAGACAGATATTGAAATATTTGCAGATGAAATGATGTGATGCTGGAGGGGCAGTGGGTGAAGCAGATGAAACAAGTTTGGCCATGAATGGACAATTATAGAAATTGAATGATGGGTACATGGGAATTGATTACATGATTTGGTCTACTTTTGTATAATTTTTATGGTTTCTGTAATTAAAAATGTAAAAAAAAAGAGCTTAAACTAGATAATCAACAAGGACCTACTGTATAGCACAGGGAACTTGACTCAATGCTCTGTAATAACCTATATGGGAAAAGAATCTGAAAAAGAAGAGATATATGTACACGTATAACTGAGTCACTCTGCCATACCCCTGAAACTAACACAACATTGTAAATCAACTATACTCTGATATAAAATAAAAATTAAAAAAAAAAGCTTAATGGGGATTCATCCTAAGGAGACATATTTGCTGAGGTGTTGGAAAGGGCTGCCTGTCATACTTGCATAATCGTTGGGGGTAAATATGGAAGTTCATCAATCAGAAAGCCTATAGTGAGGCGCTGCCTGGCAACGGGCCCAGCTCTGTGTGGCTGTCATCTAGCCTCCAGGCCAATTTGCCCTCTATAAATAACAGTCTATATGAATGCTTTACTATTTTAATGCACATTTGCCGCAGCTGCTCGGCATGTTTGTTTACGTAGCTGTAAACCCTTCTGTAAACATCACTATCTCCAAATTGCCCATGTGTGAGGAACATAAAGGGCCCCCTTTAAAAATATATTTGTGGGATGAGACACGGCCAGTCCCCAGATGTCTGGGTGGCTGGTGTCAGAATTTTCCAGGGTTTGATTCATTTTCAAAAATAGAACCACATGACTGGAAGGTTCTTGGGAGGTGACACATCCCCCTGACTCTGGGCAGGACCAGACCGAACCCATCCACCAAGAACGTGGGTCTGTCTTTTGTGGGTGTGAGTCTGTCTTTTATTGAGGCCAGAGAGCTCATCGAGTGAAGGACTGGGGCCAGGACATGCAGGACATCGAAGGCGGGCAAGACTCACCTCCTGCCTTCAAGGAGCTTACTTGTATTTTCTAAAGACCAGCCTGACCCTCAGTGATGTGACAAAGCAGGCTTGGGGCAGCCCAGCTGGGGTTGGAATATTATGTGTCAACCAGCTGGCCTGTGCTGGGCCTGAGCACCCGGCGGACTGAAGGACCTGTATGGTCTGCCTACGGCATGGTAGCTCGAATCTCCAGAAAACACCATGTCGGGGGCGCTGTGTGTCCACAATGTGCAAGGCAGGAAGGGGGCATCACATCGAATTTGCGATGGTGGTGGCGGTGGGGCTCGTCCTTGAAAGAAGTCCCTTAACTGAGGTCACTGATGGTAGTTCAAGGTCAACCAAGACATATTTTCAAGAAAGCAGGAGTCAAGCAGAGGCCGTTTTGTGTCCGCTTGCTGTTTTCATGGCTCCTGACTCCCATCTAGCCCTCCAGTGAATAATGAGATCCTGTGAATCTCTTTTCCTCAGTGTGCCTTTGGTCCACATTTATTTTTTTCCTGCGGCTTTGCTTCATGGAAGCATCCCCCGCCCCCTCCAGTGGCCTGTTTAATATCCATAAACCCCAATCGTGCGTTTCATTCACAAAGGAAAAAGTGTCCCCTTGAAGATTAAGAGATCAGATGGGCTGGAAAGACTGAATTGTATGAATCCTCTCAGGAAGGGATCAAGACGTATCCAGCTTCCAGACAAACCCAGAACTTTCTAGAACACTCCTCCCTCCACTTCCCAGAAATTAGAAAATTATTATTATTTTTAGAAAGTTAATAGTGGTTGCCTTTTCCCAAGAACAGGGGTGTGTTCTTTTTTGCTGGCAAATACCCAGTTTTCTGTAAGAAAGCAGTAGAAAGGCCACCGAATGCTCGGAGGCAAGTATCACTGTGAATTACCAACAACGGATGCTCTGGTCTTTGGAAAGCCTCACTCATTAAAAGCTGTCATCAGAAAGACAGGGTCTGCTCCAGGGAGAATTCTGACTCAGGGACATCACAAAGATAATTTGCTTATTCTGGATGTATTTACTTTTCCAGATTGGGCCTTGATTTAAGGGAACACAGCTCTTGCAATCTGAAGCTCAGATTAACACCAGTAACCAGAGGGTACATCTCCACTGGCTTTTGCTTCTCGAGCTCAGAGATGGAAGGAGAACAGGGCTTGTCCACTGCCCTCCCTCCTGTCCCATCCGGAGAGCTTATAGTGAGAAATCTAATATTAAAACCCAATCACCAGTGGTCAGTTCATGCTGCCGGAGGCTGTACCTCAGTGGCCACCACTAGGGGGACCCAGAGTCCCGGTGCTTGGCGGAGGTGGGAGAAGTTTCTGGTCTGTGGGAAAATGATGGAGCTCCCTGTTTGAATTGGTTTCTCCAAGCCGTCCTCACCCCTCCTTTCCCCTCCTCCACCATCGTTGCCCCTCCTCCCTCCTCCCACAAAACTGTTGCCTCACAAGTGCACCCCAAAGTCAGGCTCAGGGTACAGATAGCCCTGTGCATGTGTGCAGCACTTATTTAGAATTTCACAATAATTATTTCTTTTTTGACGTTCCTTTTGTCTCATGCAAAGGAGCACACTTCATGCAAAGTCTTTTACTCGTATTTTCATTGTTTGCTGCATTTAAAAATCCCATTGCAAAAGTTTTTACCACCAAAAGAGAAATTTGTTAGAGGTAATGACCTTGCCTGTTGGCTCCAGGGAGACTGAGACATGGGACCAATGACTTTCATTGGATGGATAACTGTGGTCAGGTGGATGAAGAGTCTGGGGTCCAGCTGGTGACCATGCATCTTCAGATTGTGTAAACCCACCCTGAGCCTCAAGTTGGAGACCTCAAAGCACAGAAGGTCAGATTGTGTGACTAAAGAGGATCTCAAGGCTAGTATCGATTAACTCAGAATAGTAAAGCATTGCATGAATTAGTGTTCAAGTTTATACTTTTCCTATTGGGCACTATTGTTAGCTTAAGTCAGAATTTATGGCTCTATGTCATGGAAAGTTACAGATAAATATGGGTAGAACCTTCTTTGCTGTTGGGATGAGTAACAGGTATGAAAAGATGTGAGTGAAGAGTTCAATAAAAACAGACCATTTCTCTATTTTTAGAACAGGTCTTCTTTGTTAAAATATACCAATAATTAGCTGTTCACAGCAGAAGGGTCAATAGAATTATGACGAGTGGATCTCAGTTGTTTTATTTCCTGCTAGAGTTATTTGCTGGGTCTCTATTATTATATCTACAGGGAATTTTGAAGGTAAAGTATAGAGAAAAGACACCAAGTGATCACTTGATTTAAAAGAAAAACTAAGGCTATGGGTCTTGCAAATGGCTCCCAAAGAAGGGGTGAAATTGCATTTTTATTAAAGCAATTTGTCAGGTTTCCTTTGAAAGGCTTAACTTCTTCCTCATGGCTTGGCAATAAATAACTTCATATATTTAAATGAAACAATTTTTTAAAGCCATCTGAAAATTGCTTTAGAGAAAGATCAAATTTTAAGTAAATATTTGAAAAATTATATTGAGGCGTTTAAAAAATTGTTTATTAATTTATTTTCCCAAGGGCTTTTAAAAAGCTAAATGGTTAGACTTCTTGGTGGACATGCTTACAGCTATAGGTCACATACTATTTCATGAATAAGGAGGTTGTGTGATTGGGAGTGAGATTTAGTTTTCCAAATTTTGTCATAAACAAGTATGTGAGGTCCAGTTTAAAATGAGCATTGATCCCACAGATACTCCAACCAGATGGAGCATGCCTTACCTGTAGCTTCCACCATTCCTTCTAGGATGACCACAATTTCCAGTTCCTCTTTGGGCAGCTGGGCTTTGGAGATCTCCCAGAAAGGACTCTGTTGGTTAATTTCGTGGCTGATGATGAGTGGTGACACCAGAAAGAGACGGTCATCCCCAGTGTAATACCCTACATTGATGTCTGTCTGGTTCAAGGGGATGAACTCCCCCTCCGAGGTCTGTTTGGATTTGATCAACTTGGCTCTGATAGAAGCCTCCACGATGTGGGAATTCCTCAGATCCCCTACTCGAAACATCAGGCACAGTTTCCCATCCCGCATGGAGATCACCGCGTGGGTGGAGAAAACCAGGGTCTCTGCCCTCTTCTTGGGTTGCGATATTTTTACAAACATGCATCCCACCATGAATGCATTGACAATGGACCCCAACACGGATTGGATTAAGAGCAGAATAATTCCCTCTGGGCACTTGTCCGTGATGACCCGATAGCCATAACCGATGGTGGTTTCTGTCTCTATGGAGAATAAAAAAGCAGAAACGAACCCGTTGAGGTTGGTGACACAGGGAGTCCATGAAGGGTCCTCTATGTGGTCCATGTCTCCTCGGATGTATGCAATTAGCCACCAGATCATTCCAAAAAAGAGCCACGTCACTGTGTAAACCATGACAAAAATCAACAGGTTGAATCTCCACTTGAGGTCCACTAAGGTGGTGAAGATATCTGTCAGGTAGCGATAGGTCTCCCTCACATTGCCATGGTGGACGTTGCACTTTCCATCTTTCCGCACATACCTCTGGATTTTCCTTTTGGTCCGGTCTCGGCTGATGTGTCTTGGCAGGTCGTCCCTGGCCTGCTTAGGCAACTTTGGCTGGTGAATGGCCACAGGGCTCTCAACATCCTGGTCCATGGAGTCACCCTCCAGGACGTTAGCTGGTGGTTTGGAGAAAAGAAAAGAAAAAACTGAATGAAAATCTGTCTCTTTGGGGGTCATGGAAATTCCACTGTGGATGGTATATGGTAGGAAACCATCATTTGACCATTTGGGTAGCTATTAACAGAGTAGGTGAAGCTTTTCTTGGGGGTGGGTTGTCATCTGGACAGGTTGCCTTGGACTCCTGTGCTCTGTGATCTAGCTTGTGTAAGGATTTTACCACCCTTCCCACCAGGACAGGGCTTACTGCTGTGAAATTTTCTCCCTGCCAACAAGTTCTGAGAGTTAGCTCTGACAGCAGGATATGTCCCCATTCTCTCTAAGATGCTGCGGTATGTGAGAGGCAGCACCCTCTGGATAAAGAAATGTTTAGATTCAGACAGCGTTGTTTCTAGCACACAGCAACTGTGGGTTCCTGGTCGTGCTATCAGTTATGGATCAAATTGTACCCCGCCCCCCATCTATATGTTGAAGCCCTAACCCCCAATGTGACTGTATTTGGAGATGGGGCCTTTGAGGACATAATTAAGGTTAAATGAGGTTACAAGGGTGAAGCCCTAATCCAAGAGGAAGAGACACCAGGGGTGTGTACACAAAGGAGAGGTCATGTGAGGACACGGTGAGAAGACAGCCACCTGCAAGCCAGGAAGAAAGGTCTTCCACACCAACTGAGGTCTTTAGAAGCCAACCCTCCTGGCACCTTGATCTTAAACTTCCAGCCTCCAGAACTGTGAGAAAATAAATTGCTGTTGTTTAAGCCCCCCAGTCTGTAGTATTCTGTTATGGCAGCCTGAGTAGACCAATAGACTATTCAGATTCATTGACTGACCCTCCGTTTTCACATTTACAAAATGATAATCATGATAGACAATTCATAGGATTGTTATAAAGCTAAACAAAACTATGTACATGATATGTGCCTGCATGGGACAGACACGTAACAAACATTCCCTTGTAATAAATTGTTCCTTTGTTACCCTCCTTATATTTAGGGGCAAGAATTTTGAGTGAACTCTTTAAATTGGTTTTTATTGGTAAGTATGCATGCATTTTACCCTAATGGTTGATGCAATGCCACGGTTAAAAAAAAGTGTAGGGGAAACGTTCTTTCTCTTCCTATGTGTTTACACATTTGATTTGGTTTCTGCCTCAACATTTAACATTTGCAGTTTTGGCTTGTGGTTATTTTCTTTCTGATGGCCTTCATGATTAATGCATTGGTACAATCATTTGATGACGAAGCATTAGGAAAACTCTCCTGGAATCCGAGTGCAAAGGGACATTTGGAACTGATGCTGCTATGAAACACATATAAACCACTGTATGAAATTCCTTGTTCAGCCAGTAATTTTAAAGCTTTCTGAAAGTTTTATAAGCAGTTTCTTCCCTCAGGTTTTTATTCTGTGTCATTTGACTCTGCCGTGCATTTTCTCCCTTTGGTTAGAGGCGAAACACAGTCTGTTGAGAAAAAAACACTTATCTGAATAAGAAAACAGCTGGGATGGGACTTGAGTGGTACCAACTAAACTTATGGATTAACCTTGCTCATGGTTGGATAGTTTCCTTAATAAATCAATCCCATAGATCTGTTTTTATATTTCAGTACGAGGAAGGGACAGCGTCTAGTCTGCAATCCTGATGTTTGGCCTGATAGCTTTGACTTTAGATCACTGCCCTCAGTAGCTCTTCATTTGTAAAGGAGGAGCCTTGCTTTTTGTCTTGGAACAGAACAGACACCAGGGCAGGAGTCAAAGGAAGCCGCTGAGACGGGGACAAGATGAGGGGGTTGGGGGATCTGGATGGGGGTCATGGCGATGTCCCTGCTCACTGCTGGCACCCCCCGCAAGGTGGGATGTTTGTGGCTTGGAAGTCATCATGTCTGAGCTCTTGCTGCTAGTTTTGCCCTGAAAGGGCGTCTCTAAATGTGACTTCATGTGGGATGAACTCCACTTAAACTTGGCCAGGCTGGAGCGCCCTTGCCTGCAGACCTGGAGTGTGGCCTGGCCTTGGCCCAGGTGGGGAGCTTTCTGCCTGTGCAGAGTCACCCGGGGTTCTTGTTTCCCCAAGTTGTCAGGTGGAGGGGAGGTGGGGTTGTCAGATTAGCTGACTCCTAACAGTTTTCTGCCATCTTTCATACTTTAACATGTCATGGAGGAAACCTACTCTCACCCCAGCCCCCAATTTGAAGCTGTTTTCTCCATTTTCTGGCACAGTTGTAACCTTCCTGTTTGAAGGGTTGATGCGTGAGTAGAGATAAGTGCTCTGGGCAGTCCCAGGAGGCAGTCAGTTGACCCTCTAAGTCCATTTTTTCCCTTTTCCCAGCTCAGGACTGGACCACACTTCCCAGCCTCCTTTGCACTGAGGGGCAGTCACATGCTGAGTCCTGGCCCATCAGGAGTGGGTGTGCTCTTCTGGGCCAAGGCCCTAAATGGTGGATGTGCCCCTCCTACTCCCTTGCCCCTTCTACAGGGGATGATGGAGTCACGAGGTGGAGGGGCCTGGGTCCCCGGCTGGTGGCAGAGAGCTGCCATTTGACTAGAAACAGGAAAAAAAAATTGTGTTTGAGCAGTTATGTATTTTGTGTGTGTTATCAAGTTGACTTTTCTCTAATGTTATGGGCAGCAGTACTGGTGTGGATAAGTAGACAGAAAGGTTCTCAGGGGGATTCTGTGGGAAAGAGCAGGGAGAGAGGAAGAGAGGGAAGTTGGGGTGTTTGGGTTTATAGTCCCAAACTGGAGTCACTTGTGCTAAGCTCTACATCAGGCAATAGGAGACTGAACACCTATCCTAACTGCAAGTTCAGTCCGTCCCAGGAATGTGACCTTTTACCAGTCAGTATGGAATTTCCTGGCCACAGATGAGGTAACCTACATAGACCCCTGCCTTTCCCCTAAGGCAGGTGACCTTGTGTGAAATAATTCTTAATTGTTTATGACTTCCTGTCCCAGTCCTATCCCCTTAGGCCTTTAAAAACAACCCATTTTGTACAGCGCCCCTCCTAGCTATTTGCTAGATGGGATGCTCCTTGATTCCTGAATGGCTGAATAAAGCCAACTTGATCTTCAAATGTACTCAGTTGAATTTTGTTTTTTAACAGTGTCTATTGAGAAATAAAATATTGCCTGCCATATCAGTAAACAAAGGATGTCACAGTCATCAGTGATTGCAGCCCTCCAACGGTGAGCCCTGAGGGAACTCAGGAAGGAAAAGAATACCTGTCATCTAGCAGCCATCAGATTGTGGCCACTCCCCATGGTGAGCCCTGAGGAGTCTGGATGTGAAAACACAGGATACTGGCCCCAGATAGCTGAGGGGCATATCACTGAATGATTTCAGTGAGCCCAGACCCTTGCATCTTCCCATGCATAGAAAAGCGCTGAATTCCTAACTTGAGATACCTAGTTTTCTTTCACTAACAGTAATCTTTTGTTCCTACTACCTGCCCTTTGTTGCAAAACTCCTACGTATCCTGGTTCCCCCATAGCCTCCTTGGAGCAGTTTTCTCAGGGTTGCTTGAGATGCTGCCTCTTGAGCTTGAAGTCCTCAGTATCTCTGTCAAATAAAACATAACTCTCAACTTTTAGGTTGTGCATATACTTTTTTTTCACGCGACACTACAATGAGCTAGCATGTGGTTAATCGAATGTCTGTGTTTTGCGTCAGGGGAAAAAATGTCAGTGCATATGCTACTTAAGTGCCTTTTAAAAACAAACAAAAATGGAAGCAAACAAAGAAAGCTAAATGTCCCAGGGAGTGTGGTGGAAGGTGGCATTGGAGTAGGGAAGAAGAAATCTGACTCCATATTGGATCTGTTTCTTTTCCTTTAACATTTGTACTCTATTGCTTTTGCTACAAGTTAAGAATGTAGCCTGAAATATACATGACAGAGGATTCCCAAGCCTCCGACCTTTAAAAGTATAACACTTTTCCATTCATATACAGATAAAAAGTTGCAGAACAGAGAATACCATTTGTCTTGTTGGAGGTTTACAGGAACATCATGACTAGACCTACATGAACAGCTGCAATAACAGAGGATTCTAACACCAAGAAGGGTGCAACAACTAACCACACCCTTCCCTTTTTAGTATAAAAGAAGCCTGAATGCTAACTGGGGTAAGATGGTTCTTTAGGACACGAGTCCACCATCTTCTCAGTCTGCTGGCTTTCTGAATGAAGTTGCGATTCCTGCCCCAACAGATCATCTCTTGATTCATCAGCCTCTTGCAGGGGCGAGCAGTATGAGCTTGGACTTGGTAATAGCCTCAAAGGTGCCACTGCAGGTGAGGCAGTGGGTGCCAGTGAGATGCTTCCAAGGGAAGGTAGGGAGGTAAGCTGGACCTCCCACTTGATAGTGGCTGGAGGGGAACAGGCAGAATTGAGAAACCAAAAAAAGCCAATGAAATGTGAGAATACCTGGAGAGTAAAGGAGACTGAAATAGGAGTCTCAAGGGGCAGAAGAGGTGAGGCCAGCTAGGAGGAGAGGTGGGGTGTGGAGCGGGCAGAGGAGGGCAACCCAGCCTGGAAGCCTTGTCCAGAGCGATCACAGGAAGCCTTGGACCAGGGAGAGGGCCGTTCCAGGTCTGAGCTGTGAGCTGCTTGCGCACCATGGGCACGAATGCAAATACGCACAGGGGAAACACAGAAGGTAATGTTAATGATACTCTTAACGTTTTCTTTCTTTCTTGGAATCCCAGGTGTGACTTTGAGGGGGTGATGTGAATTGCATTTGCAAGAGCATTTGAGCTGCTCAGCAGGGTGAGCTGCAGCTGCGGTTGGGAAAGCCGACAGTCCTTCTAGCGTTCCCGCACAGCCTCCCATACAGCCCAGCGGGGGCACAAACGACTTCCCCCATCCCTCAGCCCCCACCCTCAACCCCCACCTCCTCTTAGGAACTTGCCCACGGCCTCCAGCCAAGCGCATGCGCATCGGACTCGGTGGCGTGACCAGAGATAACGTAGAGGAATTCTCTGCTAACTGTGAAGTGCTGTACAGCCTGCAAAAGGACGGGAGGAGCGGCGCTAAGGATCTTGATGATTTACTTAATCTGAGTTCCTTTGCTGTCTTTTGGTTGAGAGTAAATGTGACTCTCTGTGAAGAAGCCCCCACCCCATCCCCCATGTTCTTTTCCTTTCTATTAGAAAGATGATCAATTTACATAAAACTAGGTAAAGTGCAAAATGGCCTGGTGTTGAACTTTAACTTTGAAGAAATAACATGTGACTGAGTTACAGACTAGAAAGGACCTGATCCCAGAACCACGGGAATCACCTCGAATTTGGGGGGTACCGCTTGTGGAGAGAAGGCTGCCGTGGCAGTCCTGGCCAGAATAGATGTTCTCCTGATGGGAAACGCTACATCGCAAATTATATATGAATTCTACGGGGGAAACTTACGGTGTCTGAGAAAATGTTCAAAGAACTCTTTGAGAATTTTTAGTATCATGGAGGAAAAACCCAACAGAAAAACGAGATGGATCTCAAATGCACAGGAAAAATCAAAGATTGGAAGGAAAAGCACACAGATATTAACGGGAAACTTCTGAGATGGGGGTGCTTTTAGTTTTACTTTTAAACTTTCTGATTTTTCCAAATTTTCTAGAATGACTTTATGTTACTTTTACCATCAGAAAGCAAAAAAGGTATTTTCAAACAAAACGTTGAGACTCTCCTGGCACGTGATTGATGGAATCTAGCCCATAGGAGCTAAATAATTATCAAGTACTTGATCTGAAGGTGTTCCACCCCATATATCTGGCAACTTAGAAACAGACATTTGCTTCACCTGAATCTAAGAAAATCATAAGTAAACCCCATGGGATGCTTGGAAGTGGAGGAGTGGTGGGCATACAGAATGCTTGTGTGTCTGAGACCTCTAGAGAGGTAGGTGTGAAGTATAGATTAGAGGCAAAGATCTGCACGCTTTTTCTGCAAAGGACCAATAGTAAATATTTTAGACTCTGCAGGCAACATAGGTGTCTGTTGCATATTCTTTGGTTTTTTTGTTTTGTTTTGTTTTTGTGTTTTTGAAAGACTTTTTACAATGTTTAAAAAATGTAAAATTATTCTTAGCTCATGGGAAGCACAGAAGGAGGCTGCAGGCTGGGTTTGACTCCCTGGACTGCTGACCTCTGGATTAGAGAGATGCTGGAAAGAGGGAGAAATGGCTAGCTGCTGGATTAAGGGAGCAGCCATGAAGGTGAAGAGGGGGCACTGGATTGGGGGCTGAATGAGAAACAAAACTAAAATTGGAGATTAGTGACGGCAGAGGGAAGTGGGCAGGAGAGTAAGGGATGGCAGGATGGTTGAGACTGGGAGACAGAGGATGATGTGATTTGTACAGGTTCAGTTTAAAGTGTCTGCAGACACCCAAGGGAGATCTCTTCTATGGGAAATTATGTGTGTGGGACTGAAACTTATCAGCGGCCTGGACCGAGCTCTAGGTTTGGAGGTTGTGAACACACATGTGTGGAAGTGTAACTGTGGGTGTGGATGAAAGTTCTCCGGGAGACAGTGGAGTGAGTAAGAGGATGTAGAAGACAGGATTCTGGAAAACAATTGCAATATGAAGTGAGAAGTAGAGAACCTGGAGGGGGTACTGAGGAAAGGATGAGAGACGTGAGAAGAGGGAGGGTAGACAGGAAGCCAGGAGGCAGGTGGGACTGGGGTCTTAGGGGGCAAAGGGGGCATTTGGCACATGCTGTGGGGACAACTAGAAGAAAAGTGATGAGTCCCTTCTTTCTTCCTCATATCAGAATAAGTTTCAAGTGGATCAAGGATTTAAATGCAAAAAATAAAAATAAAAATTAGAAGGGGTAGAAGATGTGAGTATTTTTATAATTCTCCAAGTTGAGAAAGCCTTTCTAACCATGGGAGGAATCCAGAAACTATTTTGGGATGCTGGTATTTTTGTCAATATAAAAATAATAGATGTTAGTAAAAATAAAAAGTAAGAAGACAAGACCACAAAAAATATTTGCAACGCATAAAATATATATTCCTGATTTACAAAAGAAATAAATACCTCCATAGAAAAAAAATTGTCAAAGGAAATGAATAAGGAGTTTATGAGAGAAGAAATACACAGAGCTGAAAAGCACATGTTCAACCATGGCAAAGTAAAAGCAGTGCAAATATAATAACATTTTTCACTCTAAAGTTAGTAACATTAAAAATAAACCACAAATACAGTATGTGGAGTTTATGTGTGTGGAGGGCAGTGGAATTGCGAATTTGCACATATTATCAGATGTGTAAACTGGCAAAATCTTTCTAGAGGACAGGGTGACAGTAGGTCTCACAATTTAGAAATGATTAGGTGCCTTGTATAGGCAATTCTGGATCTAGACATTTATCCTAAGAAAACAACTTTACAAACGTTTATCTATTGTGGGCAGGGGATATTGCAGCCTCATTTATAATAGTTAAAAATTAGAAACAACTTAAATATCTACCCACAGAGCACTGGTTAAACATATTGTTGCGGCCATCATCAATGGAATACTATGCAGTCATTAAAAATAATTTCCCAATGTTTTGGGGTCTTCAACTGTTTATGCAAAAATCACCTTCTTAATGAGGACATTTACCTCCTCTTCTAAAAATCACAATCACTGATGCCCAGTCCTCATATCCCTCTTCCTTATGCTACTGTTTACTTTTTTTGTAGCACTTTTCACGTTCCAACATGAAAGAAGTTATTTATTATGTTAATTTCTTATTGTCTGTTGCCCCTGTCAGAAAGGAAGTTCCTGGGTGGAGATCTCTTTGGGTTTTCCTCACCGGTGGATCTCAGGCTCTGGAAACCCCCACACCTATTTATTGAATGAATGAGTATGTGTTTATCAACCTGGCAGGTTGTCCATGCCATAGTGTGAAGTGAAAAAACAGAATAAAACGTATAGTTTACTTTGCATATATTGCCTTCTCGCATTAATGTGTGTGTGTGTAGAAGAATGTTCTCCAAAATGTTAATTTAGATCAATTTCTGAGTTGTAAGTTTGTGGGTTGTCTTGCTTTCTTTCAATTTTTTTCTATATTTAAACTTTCCCTTAATGGTTCTATCATCTAATAAATCAGTAGGAAACATAAAGCTATTTCTGTTTTAAATAACTGAAACAAATGCTGCATACATCTACTGGGGTGTGTCCATTGGGCTTGGAAATTGGGATTTACTAGTGTAGTGGGTTGAATTGTGTCCCCCCCCCATTCATGTCCACTGGAACCTCAGAATGTGACCTCATTTGGAAGTAGAGTCTTTGCAGATGTAATTAAGATAAGGATCAAGATGAGATCGTACTGGAGTAGGGTGTGCCCCAAATCCAGTTAGAGCATCCTCACATGAGACAGAAAAGGACAGACAGAGACACAGAGAAGGCCATGTGATGGCAAAAGCAGGGGGTGGAGTGATGCAGCCATAAGCCAAGGAACACCTGGAGCCCCTGGAAGCTGAAAAGCAAGGTGGGATTCTCCCCTAGAGCTTTTGGAGGGAGTATGGTCCTGCTGATGCCCTAATTTCAGACTCCCTCCTCCAGAACTGTGAGAGGATACACTTCTATTGTTTTAACCCCCTCACTTTGTGGCAACTTTTTGTGGCAGCCACAGGAAATTAATACAGTTGGTGACCTTGAACCCAGGGAGTTTTGAGCACATCTAAACCCTGAGAAGAAGCCAGAGGGGAGAGGTTGACCCTACAAGGAAGGGGGGAGTGGGGGAGGGAGGTGTCTGATGGAATGGAAGTCAGCAGTGCTGTCAAGAGCAAAGGTGGGGGAAGGCATGTACAGAAAAAGGAATGGGCTTCCTCCTGAGAGAGGTAGGGGTGATATGGGGAGGAAGGGAGGAAGATGGGAAGGCAATGTTGGTGACATCTCTCTCAGGCTTTGTGTCATGGAGGAGCTTCAGATGGGCTCATTTGCCAGTGTGAATTACAAGAATTCTGTACTGCAGCAAACTCATTGAATTGGATCTCCATCTTGCAATGCAAATAACTGAACTCTGTGTAATCACAGATCAGCCAAAGCTTTCCCCATCATTACTGGTCAAGAATAGCACATGTAAACATGTACTTGTGCACTCCTGTTCACAGTAGCATTATTCGCAATAGCCAAAAGGTGGAAGCAACCTAAGTGTCCATCAACAGAATCATGGATAAGCAAAATGTGGTCTATACACACAGTGGAATAGTATTCAGCTTGAAAAAGGAAGGGAATTCAGACTCATGCTACAACATGGGTGAACCTTGAGGACATTATGCTAAGTGAAATAAAGTCACAAAAAGGGCAAATATTGTATGATTTCTCTTATATGAGGTCCCCAGAATAGTCAAATCCTTAGACACAGAAATTAGAATGGTGGTTACCAGGGGCTGGGGAGGAGGGGATGGGAAGTTAGGGTTTAGTAGGCACAGAGTTTCAGTTTGGGAAGATCAAGAGCTCTGTAGATGGATGATGGTGTTGGCTGCACAACGATATGAATGTACTTGATGCCACAGGACTGTAGACTCAATAGAATGGGTAAAATGGTAAATTTTATTTATATACATTTTACCACAATAAAAAAGTAAATTGTGTTAACAAAAAGACAAGCATATCTATTTTCTAAATGAGAGGAGAAGATTAGCTTCTTTTTTTAAAAATAAATTTATTTTTTTATTGGCTGCATTGGGTCCTCCTTGCTGCACTCGAGCTTTCTCTAGTTGTGGTGAGCAGGGGCTACTTTTCATTGTGGTGTGTGGACTTCTCATTGTGGTGGCTTCTCTTGTTGTGGAGTACGGGCTTTAGGTGCACGGGCTCAGTAGTTGCGGTGCATGGGCTTCATTGCTCCGTGGCATGTGGGATCTTCCCAGACCAGGGATCGAACCCACGTCCCCTGAATTCACAGGGGGATTCTTAACCACTGCGCCACCAGGGAAGTCCCAAAGATTAGCTTCTACAATGCTTTCCTGTCTTACTTCCGGAAAAGGTTTACAGACAGCAGTGCTGAACTGGACAGAGGACGGGGTGGGTTTTCCCGGTGTATTCACTCCTGCATTTTTCCATTTATGTTCCCATTGATGACTGGAACACATTTGAGAGAGAACTCGAAGCTGAGTTACAAGTGGTGTGCAGAGTTCAAATTCAATAGTTTGCTCTTGGCCCCTTACCCTGATGCTTGTCTTTCTGCCTAAGTCCTTATCTGAAGAGTCTCATTCCTTGGGGCTGGTGGTGATGCTTGTCACTGACGTCCAGTGTGTCACAGGGAGGTGAAGCCATTTTTATTTGTCCTGTACCTTGAGCTGTTGTAACTATGGGAGACTATGATAATAATCAGAAATCCAGACAGACTGGAAAGTTTAAAGTCACAGGTGTGCGTGTGGCAGAACATCTACTACATTCCACTGGGAATATGTGACAGAAACTACAGGGCAAACGCTCCTATTAAAATCTTAGCTTGGAGCTTCCACAACGTGAACCTGAATTTAGAGTGTCTAGTACCCACTGTGAGGTCAGAGGACTAACCCTGGCTGCTCTGCACAAAAATATGACTTTGTATGAGATACAAGTTCAGTGCTCAAAGGAGGGAAACGACAGGTCTCTTTGGACAGGGCAGAGGAGACCAACATTTAATACTGTGATTTCTCTTCTCATTGGATTTCAAGAATAAGAACCTTGGATAGTTAGAACCATTAGGAAACTCTCAGGACCACTGCATACAGTTGTGTAGGTTGTGCACTGCACAAGGGTGCCCAGAGGAGGGGAGCAAGAGGACTGAGATCCAGTCTGTGCTTGCCTGCCTAGCCAGCAGTCCTGGAACTGTGGCATCATTTATTTGTCCTCCTTTTTAAATTTAAATTTAAATTTTTTATTGAAGTGTAGTTGATGTGTTAATATTATATAAGTTACAGGTGTACAATATAGTGATTCACATTTTTAAAGGTTATACTCTATTTACAGTTATTATAAAATATTGGCTATATTCCTTGTGTTGTATGATATATCCTTGTAACTTACACATAATAGTTTGTACCTGTTAATCCCCTTTCCTTATCTTGCCCCTCCCCCCTCTCCTCTTCCCACTGGTAACCACTAGTTTGTTCTCTATATCTGTGGGTCTGCTTCTTTTTTTGGTTATGTTCACTAGTTTGTTGTATTTTTTAGATTCCACACATAAGTGATATCATACAGCATTTGTCTCTCTCTGTCTGACTTATTTCACTTAGTATAATGCTCCCCAAGCCCATCCATGTTGCTGCAAATGGCGACATTTCATTCTTTTTTTGTTACATAGGAAGAAAGTGAGGCCCCAGGAAGCCAACCCACTTGCTAGGAAACAGAGCCAGGGTGAGCTCTGAGTCCATGGAGTCCAGTCTACATTCTCTCACCTTCCCTGTTCTCTGAAGAGGGGGCTGCCTCAGGTTTTTCCCTTCTTCAGAGACTTTGGACTTGGAGATTTCCTTCTGGAGTGAGAATCCCTCTACTGTTCTCTCCTGATTAGTCCAGTGTGGGGCTTAGCCTCAGCCAGACCTGGGGCATCCCTGCTCGGCTGCCCACCAGCTGGGGGACTTTGAGCTACTGGTGCTTCATTTGCTGATTGGAGTGAAATGGTGTCCTGCTGGGTTGATGGGCAAATGAAATGACATAATTGCGTTGGGCAGTGTGGCCTGTGACAAGGCGCTAGACTTTGGTGGCAGGCCCGGTTGGGACCCTGCTCTCCCACCTCCAATCTGTGTGCCTTTGCTCAGGGCACTTCAGTCTCTGAGTGTCAGTTTCCTCAACTATAAAATGAGAATAATAAGACCTACTTTGCAGGGGTTACTGTGAAAAAGAAATACATCATCTGGTCTGTAGCAGACATTGAACAATTGGTCACAATTATGGTGCTGTCTGGATCGAAGAAGGTACACAATTTGTAGCTATAATAATCACCGTTTTTATAAGTTCAACATTGTCCTGGAAATGGTGAGAAATTCAGATGCAATCTGAGACACAGATGGGTAGACCCATCTGGAAGCAAAGAGCCTGCTCGGGGACACAAGATGCTCACATCATCCCATAACAATGTGAGCTGCACTCTACACGGTAGACGAGAGACTAAGGATGTGCTAGCATGTCAGAGACAGGGGTCGGCAGTGGCTGGACTAATTAGCAAAGGCATCTTGAAGGAGGTGGGAAATGAAAGCCAACCTTCAAAGAGCATCTCCTATGTGTTAAGTACTGAATGGGGCACCACAGCCACCAGCAAGCGTTGACCCACTTTACAGGCGAGGCAACGGAGATCCATCCGGTCGAGTCTCCTGCAGAACTTATGCGTCTAAAATATGGTCGAAATAGGACTCTCCGTCAGGGTGGCCTGATTCTGAAGCTCCTATTCGTTCCTTCTGGCTACCGTGGAGAGATGTGAGGACGTGTGTGCACACGTGCATGTGTTTGTGAACAATGCCGGGGAAAGTGTGGTAATGAGAAGGATACTGCCTCACTCATGTGTCCTTGGAGTGAATTACCCCGTAGAGTGGAAGAGATGGAAACAAAAGTGTGATGGATTTGTGGGGTTGAATCCCTCCCATGGGCCAGCGTTGAGCTCTGTGGCTTCACCTGCTGTTCCAGCTCATTCCCATCCTTCCGGAATCTGTGTGGCAGATTTGAATCATCAATTCAAGAAAGACTGAACGCCTTGCCTGAGATTTGCCGTGTTTGGTCCAGGCCGCTGGCTCCGCATCTAGGGCTCTTGCCATTAACCAAACATCACAGAGATGCGCCACGCGCCAGCCCCATGGCACGGAGTGGGTTAGGTGAGCTGTCCCAGAGCTTGAGAGCATGGAGGGAGTACCGGAGAATGCCACGGGGGATCCACCGAGAGTGGTGGGAGGAGCAGAGGGGGCAGGAAGTGAGAGGGAGGAGTTAGCGGAGGGGAGAAAGCTTCCCTGAGGGGAGGGTCCAGGTCAGGGAGACCCATGCAGTGCATTCAGCAGTGGGGAGGGCTTTAGGTTTGGCAGCTGGAAGACCACTGGCAGCTCTGAATAGAGTGGTCAGGGTGCAATTCAGGCTGTAGGAGAAGGGGGGGATGATGGGCTGAAGATGCAGGAGACACTCTTTCTGTAGGTGGAGGGCGGTGGCCGGGTGGCTGGGAATAATAAGCAGGAGACCTGGTTTCTCAAATGACGGAGGAGCGGGGCCGGTGGAAATGGAGCGATGGGGAGTTCTGGAGGGAAGCACCGGCATGGGAGCGAATGAGATGTCCCAGGGTTGGGAAGGGATGGAATTCAAGCATCGCCCGCAGAGAGAGGACCACCCGTTCCTGTCTGCTGAAGGCACCGTGCCCGGCACAGAAAGGATGACAAACTGTGTGCAGCTCAGAACAGGGACAGCTGTTCCAGTTCTTTCTTCTACCTGGCCCTGGACTGTGGTTCTTCATCCTGGAGATCCCACAGAATAAATCTGACTTTCCAGTCTTGAGGAGGGACGAGGAGGGGCGGGGAGAGGTGAGAATGTGGTTTCTTAGTTCTGCAGTAGAGCCGAGCCCCAAGACCGCCTCCGGAGGATTCTAGAATTGTGGGATGCCAAATCTTCTACGAAGCGTTTGGTAAGCTCTAGAGTGAGGACAGGGGAAGCTGTTTCAGAATAACCAGTCCCTCCCTGACTGATGGGCATGACGTTTCTGTACATTTTCTGGGGCAAGACTGGTGGGGCTTACTCAGACCACACCACATGGTGGGTTTTCACAGTGGAGAAAGGAATACAGCCCTCATGTTAGCCAGAGTTCTAATTTTAGACAGCTGTTTCAGCTCACCACTTCCCACAGACCCCTTTCTGTTAAGAATTCTAGCTAGTGGAAAACTGAATTTTGTCTCCTTCACTGCCCTTCTCCTGGGAGCCACGGTAATTGGGTTTCAGAGGGAAAAGGGTCCTGGCAGTTTACTTCGAGCAGTGACCAGGTAATTGAGGATTCAGGATAACTGGTCCCCACAATGAAACACCTGCTGGGAGACTCCATCTTCTACCAGCAAAAAAAGCGGGGGTGGGGGTAGGGGGTGAGGGGTTGGAGAGCAGGCTCTAGGGTATTTTCTCTGCTCTAACAAGGCGTGTTAAATTTTACAAGAAAACTGTTATTTCCCTCCATCATTTTCCCCCCTCACCTTCACCTTTACTGCACAATCTACAGGCATTATGTCCTTTAACTTTGCACCTAAAATTTAAGCGATAGCATTTTGAGCAGGTTAAAGCCGATGGCCTCTTTTCCTATGAAAGCTTGTATCCTCCGAATGTATTTCAGTGATTATACTAATTCCTGCATCAATGAAACTGCACTGCTTTTACCAAGATGTGGTTTAAATTCCTGGTGAAATTCCGATTGGAATGCAAAAGGCCTACATTTTGCACCTCATTAAATCTGTGTTGTTCTGGAGGAATCTGCTGTTGGCATTTCAGAGTCTTTTGAAGAGAAGCCTGTTCCCTTCAGTCATTGCCTTAGCACTCAGGAACGAGCATGTCCTCAGCCACATTTGGGGTCTGAAGATGCAAGTCCCCAGACAACCACAAGTCCCTGATCTTGGGCCACTGACCTTACTTCCCCACCTCCTGGTGCCTTTTTTCCGAGGACAGCTGGTAGACAACTTACCCCACCAGCTTTCATCCTGAAAAATATTTCCCATCTACAATTGTTTTTTTGGATGAAATAAGAAATTTCTTTTAAAAGGAAGCTTGAAAAGAATGAAATAATGCCATTTGCAGCAAACGTGGATGGACCTAGACATTATCATACTGAAGGAAGTAAGTCAGGCAGAGAAAGACAAGCATCATGATATCACTTATATGTGGAATCTAAAAAAGTGATACAAATGAACTTATTTATGAAACAGAAACAGACTCACAGACATGGAAAACATATTTATGGTTGCCAAAGGGGAAAGCGAGGAGGGGATAAATTTGGGATTAACAGATACACACTACTGTATATAAAATAGACAAACAACAAGGACTGACAGTACAGCATAAGGAACTATATTCAATATCCTGTAATAAACCATAATGGAAAAGAATATGGAAAAGGATATATATATGTATAACTAAATCACTTTGCTGTCTACCAAAAACTAACACAACATTGTAAATCAACTATACTTCAATTAAAAAAATAAAAAAGAAAAAAAAAGAAAAGAAAAGGAAGTTTGATATATTTTTGAATGGTCTCTAATCCAATGAAGTAAATTGCATCTTGCTTTCCCTGGGAAGCAAATGAAATATAATTTTAGCCATAAGTTCTCAAAAGACTTCAGCGAGGTTTCGGTAGATGTGAGAATCACATCTCACTGTCTCTTCACACATACGATTACCTTCCACGCGGCTTGTATTCCCTCCAGGTTTCAAAGGAGAGAGCGGCTCTCTGCCAGCCGCAACAGACAAGTAGGTGTGGCCATTCCTTCACCTCCACCCCTGCTTCTAGGGCTACCCCAGTTTTCTGTGAACCTGTACCAGTGTCCTGGATTGTCTTCAAGATGGCCCTTGACTGACGCCAGCAGCCCGCCAGGCAACTGAGTGGGCATCAGATCTCACCGGCTTCATTTTCTACAGTCTCTTGTGTTTTAAGTATTTTTCTCATTTGTTTGAGTCACCGTGCATTGCCCGCCCAAGGCTCTGAGATGCTGGCAAGGAGAACCTGAATCTCGAGGCTGGATGCGGGTTTCCGCCAGGCTCCAGGAATACCATTTTTCTTTTCATAATTATTTCACTGTCTGGGGACACTTTATAAACAGCGTAGGGGTGGGTTTCCTCCCATTAGGGCTAAGAGTGGGGGAGGGGTGTTGCAAAGTGTTCCCACTGGGAAGAGTGGAGTGGAATGTACCTCCCTCACTTCCAGTCTGTGCAGAAGGGAAGCTGCCGAGGCCTCTAAAGACCCCACAAAGGGGAGCCGGTCCAAGGATTCCGCACAGGAGAGAGCAAGACATGGGGACGCCTCAGACCCCCTGACGCCCCCTCCAAGTCCAGAGGACTCTGTAAATTGGCCTAAGACAGCTCCAGCTGGGGGAGAGGGGTGGGAGAGAAAAGCCTTGATCGGAGAGTTTGCCAATTCCTGTGCTGTAAAAACTCCCACCCTGGCTAATTCCAACCTATCAACTATTGACCAGCTCTCAAAATTCCCGAATGTGTAGCAGTTGACTCTCATGAGCTGGTATGAACCTACTTCTGCACCCGGCTGGACCAAATTCTACACCCCAGAGTGGGGGTGAAGGGATGCTGTTGTGAAGGGGAAGGAAGGTGAAGGCTAACAGGGTGAGGAAGCGCTGCCAACTCTGTCTCGCTCTTGGAGAGTTCTAGAACAACCTAGCATATGAAGGCTGCTGAATCACCCTGTTTTATGGATAGATAATATTCCAGTTACTTGTAATTGCTTAAATGTGTTTCCCCCAGAGTTCCACGTCTAGGTTCCACGGAACGTGTATCTGAAATGCAGATTTGCTGGTTCCTGGGGTGCAGTGGGAGTGGCAGACTGCTGGGTCCACACTTGGCCTTCTTTGCTATTTGCTCGGGGGCTGGCCCGCCTTGCTCTCCGCTCGGCTGACACAGTCAGCACTGCAGGCTGCTCTGACTCCCAGTCTTCCCATGGTTCTCGGGGCCCATCACCCACGCTCCTCCTCCCTCCCCTTGGTTTAGGAAAGAGAGACGTGACTCAGTCACCTGTGATGAGCCAAGACGAGAGTGACATGTTATCCAAATAGAGGAAGACTCTGACACAAATGGGAGGTTACCTTAGACTCTGTTGCTAGACTCTGAGGGTAGATGGAATTCAAGCTTCTAAAATAGAATCACTTAACCAGAAACGGGTACAGCCCAGGGCTGGGAATCACCTACAGGCTCTTCCTGCTGCTTTTTCTTCTTTCACCTAGTGCATCTTTTCCTATGGGCTTGAAAATGCATTCCTTCTATGTTCAAGCATGGTGCTGCCCCTCAGGGCGGCAGGGTGACCTCACACGTCAGCACCCAGGCTTTGGGCATGCTTGTGTGTTTATCCCCCTCCAGTCCTTCTCCCCAAAGTGCTTGCCTCTGGGGGAGGCTGGTGCCAGGGCCAGTGCAAGTATCCAGACCAGACCCCACCCCAAAGGGTCAGTGCAAGTCCCGGAGCCTCCCCAGAGGCATAGTTTGGGGCAGCTGGGCAGAAGGGGTGCTTAAAGCCTGAAGTGACTTGAAGTCCTTGAAGTGACTTGTTTGGTGGAAACCCAGAGCTGGAGGCAGAAGGCAAAAGGACACCTGCTCTGAAAGACCCAAAGCAATCTCGCTGGTGGAGGCTAAAGGCAAAGCCTACATCCCTAGAGCAGCAGCTGCTGCTGTTATGGGAGCTGCATGGAATTCTTCAGGAAAGATATACCACAATCAAATGCCCATCCCTGAAAAATGCTTGCCTTTCCCTGCTGAGATAGTATCATATCACAGCATCCCATAGACCATGTGTCCAGGGGGAGAGGGGATGCTGTCGTGGAGCTTCTCAGTGGACATGCCATTTGGGATGCACTTGGGATCTGGACTCTATAAAGGAAGCAGGATTTCTTCTCCTGGCTCTCACTGGCTTCCCACCAGCTTAGGCCTTGGGTGAACTTCACACAGAGTCTAGGGTGAAGTACAGCCTCAGGGCTTGCCTCAAAACAGATGAGCTGAAATATGCATCCCTGACGTCTTAAACAGGCTTAGCGCCCAGTCTCTACCATTTGGACCCCATGACTTCAACTGGGAGTCACATGCCACTCGCTGCGCTAGGCACTGGGGATACAAAGATGAATAGAAACTAAATCCCTGCCGGAAGACACCACGTTCTTTTGTGGCCAGAAACTGGTCTGAGGTCAGGGAGGGAGTGAGGGGAGATATATTTTTGGAATTAGAGAAGATGTTCTTTTAAAGATTGTATTGGAATAGGGGGTGTCAACTTCATGGGCATGGGATTTCCTTTTGGGGTGATGAGTGTTTGGAAACTTGACAGAGATGCTGGTTGCACAACTTTGTCAATGTACTGAATGCTATTGAAATGTACTTCAAAAAGATTAGTTTTTGGAATTCCCTGGCGGTCCAGTGGTTAGGACTCGGTACTTCTGCTGCAGGAGGCATGGGTCTGGTCCCGGGTCGGGGGACTAAGATGCTGCCTGCTGCTCAGTGTGGGGTGGGGGGGAAGGAATAGTTTTCATGCTATATGGATTTCACCTAAAAAAAGTTGCATTAGATGGTTAAAATCCAGAATGCCTACCCACCTGCCTATGCCTGAGAAGCCCACGCGCAGCTGGGAGATGGCCTAGTGGGGACATGAATAGAGGTGAGGACTGTCCCCCCAGCTCCCTGTTCACATACCATTCACCCCTACAGGCTCCAGTGCCAGCCATCATGTCAAAACCAGCCTAGGATGTCTGGCAAGTCATTCATAACCAGTGACTGTGATGAATGCCCGTGAGCTTCAACCGATGTTAGCATGTCACAGTCACTGGACGGAAGATGCCATGCTTAATCAAGTTCTTATGCAAATTAGACAATAGTTGCCAGCACAGGCCATTGCAGTTGACTGGGTGACAGCGAGTTTTTCTCCTGAGATCAATTTCCCAACAAATCACTTTGGGTGCACCATCTTTTTCCTTTCATGATGTTGGCATTCCTGGGTTGGCACTGATGTCACGGGGTGCATGGCAGTTTCCTTAGAAAGCACGGCTTCTTCTTTCCTTGAGTCCCCCCGCTCTGTCTGGGCCCAATGCCAAGGAATGACCTGTTTCATCTTGCCTCTCTTTGAGTGTGTTTGCTGGAGGTGAAAGTCTCATTTGGGGTTAGAACGGCCAGAGGTCGGCTGGATTTGTACCTATCATTCACTCGCTCCTTGAGGACAATTCCCCACTTGAACCTGCAATACTTTGTGAATTTCCATCAGGCATTGGAAATATTTGCGTTTTCCTTCTTCTCCCAACTCAGGCCACGTGTTTCTCTTGCAAAATTAAGTGCCTTTGTAAAGGAAAGTCAGGAGGATGATTTCTCTGCAATTCTTTGCCACTTTTCTTTATTTGTTTTTGGTGTATCTTGCTAAAAGGAAGAAACAGTTTCCCTAAGCAAAAGCCTTGCACTTTGGAACACCTTTGGGCAGCTCTGACCACAATGGGTCTTAAATTAAGTCTTTGGTCTTGAGAGGGAAAGAGGTCTGGAAAGTGGACTGTTGATTTCCTCCTGTTCATTCACAGCTAGTGAGGCCGGGGCCTGAGTGGGCTCTGGGATGGGGTGGGAACACCAGCAAAGGCTCTGTCCACTAAGCCACAGCTCTGGACTGTTTCTGTATAGGAGGTGGCAAATTACTGCACAATAAAGCTGTTTAGCCCTACATGGCTCTGTCTGGGAACTTAAGGCTATTCTGGTCCTAGGTTTTCAAGTCTGCATTTGAATGAACTTGGAAGGCTCTGTGGCTGAGATGTGCTTCTCATGGAAGATGCCTTTGGCAGAGAGGGAGAAAACTCTCATCTTCAGAGAGAGGAACTTCTTGGGTTCTGCATCCGGTCAGCTCTTAGGGAAGCCGGGTAGAGGAATGGGCTTGGGACAGTGGCTTCTGGGGTTTTCTGATGCTGTATGTGTTCAGTGTTCACATCATGTTCTTTTTAAACAGTGAGCTCTTTTTGATTCTCTGCTCCCACAGAGAACTGGCATGGGCCATGGTGACAGGCAGCCCTTGGGGGTAACTGTGATGCCCCATTTGGTGGTGTGTATCTCCCGAGACTGACTTATGAACAACCCCTAGATTGCAAACAGCCTTGTGTTTCCCCGCCCCTGTGGTCTGTCTGCTGCAATGCTGTTTGTGTTTCATGCTCTTGGGATATGGTCCTTTTAAAATGACATTTTCTCCTGCTTCTGTGCTCCTCCCCTGGGGCCCATTGGCAGTGCTGTGTGCTCTGCTCAGCCTCCTACTGAACCACTCTTGCCTTTCGATTCTCCAGCAAAGGTTTATTTGATTTCTTTAAAGTCATTTGATTGAATTCTCAACACAAGTACATACACTGAAGTAATTACATCTGCTCTTTTTAAAAGAAAAAATAGAAATCTGTGTTCTTCTCTCAACTTTGCTTTGGCCGTGGAAGTCAACGGTTGCAAATGATGTGTCCTTGAAAAGTCATATTTTATCTAGCTTTGCAAAACTTTTGGCTTGTACCATAAATTCAGAGATGCTGGTGCTTCTAACCGTAAATCTAATGTTCCTGTTTATTTCCTTTTCCCTGAGTCCCAAGAAATATTTTTCAAATAAATGCTCAGGTGGACCGGGAGAGATTTTGTCTGTGTGTTTGCTTTAATGGACCCTGCGTTGGTTTGGGTAATACTGTTCATCACACAATAAGGTGTAGTGGATCAGGTGCCAGCTCCTCTCCCTCCTGCACCAGCCCTCTCTAATAACTTCCTCTTTCAAGGCTTTTTCTTTTTTAAAAATTTGTATTGAAATATAGATGACTTACAGGGTTGCATTAGTTTCAGGTATATGGCAAAGTAATTTAATTATATACACATACGTATATAATATGTATATTATATATATATTCTTTTCCATTATATGTTATTACAATATATTGAATATAGTTCCCTGTGCTATACAGTAGGTCCTTGTTGATTATCTATTTTATATATAGTAGTGTGCATATTTTCATCTTAAACTTCTAATTTATCCCTCCCTCACCTTTCCACTTTGGTAACCATAAGTTTGTTTTCTAAGTCTGTGAGTCTGTTTCTGTTTTATAAATAGGCTCATTTGTATCATTTGTTTAAGATTCCATGGATAAGCAATATCATGTGGTATTTGTCTTTCTCTGTCTGACTTATTTCACTTAGTGTGATAATTTCTAATAACTTCCTGATACGTGCAAAACAAAGAGAGCCTTTTTATCCAGGAAGTTTCTCCTTGGATGAGCTGTTGGGCTCATTCTGTCTTGGAGGAATGAGTAACTTTTGCTGGAGAGAACCCTGGGGTGGTCGCCAGAGGAAGCACTAGGATCTGCACTGATATGACAGCCACCTGCCACGTGTCACTACTGGGCATTTGAAATGAGCCTGATCCAAACTGAGATGTGCTGCAGGTGCAAACTAAACAGGGGATTTTGAAGCCATAACATGAAAAGTAATGAAGCAATAATGTAAAACATCCCATCAGTGATTTTCCTATTGACTGCATTAGAATGCTAACACTCTGTATTATTATATTGGGTTAAATAAAATATATCGCTATGTTAATGTCACCCATTTACTTTTCCTTTTAAATATGCCTCCTGCAAGATGTACGATAACAGGAGTGGCTGGGATTATGCTTCCACTGGACGGGGCTGTTAGGGAACATCCACGACTCAGCAACGGCTGCTCCTTCTAGTGCTGGGAACGGAGTTGTGTCCAGGGAGCAGCCAACCTGCTGGCTTAAGTGAGAAAAAAAGGGCTGCCTATGGAAGGGGCAAACCTGGGGGCCCAGGATTTGGGGGGAAAATGAATAAGGAATTAAGCACAACTAGCTGAAAAAGAGTTAAGAGATTGCTGACAGTGTGAACAGTTTTCCATCTTTGGAAACAGTGGCCATTTAGCCTGTTCATTCAAGCATGGGCAGGCTTTCTGCACATCAACAATAGCCTAATTTGTGCCTGGCTGGAGAAGACAGACATTGAGAGCATCTTACTCTGGTGCTCTGAACAACAAGGGGGCTTGGCAGAGGGGAGCAGTTTTTGGAAAAATGGACACTTGCGAGAGGAAAAAGTGAGATGTGAGGAGGTAATGTGTCTTTTGGTTTAGGTGAAGGGAGGTTTTATCTATTTATTTGTAATTTGGGGTTCTTTAAAACCTCCTCCGGGATTTTTAAAGAAAAATTACAATACTTATGAAACACTTATTGGCATCCAGTGCTGAAGGAACGAGTCCCAGATGTGACACACCAGTGACATTGTCTGTGTGGACCATCTTATGGTTTGTCATCTTGCTCTTTCCTGCCAAGCCTGTTCCTTCAGGGTAGCTTGTCGAGGAGGCTTGCTGGGACAACTTTAGAAACTGTGTTCAAGGAAGTGCAAACACTGTGACCCCATAACTCTCCCCCATTGCCCCTCCCCCCGGAGCCCCCAAAGACCATGAACTTCAAGTCATCTGTGTTTCGTTTGACCCAATACCTTTGTTTAGAGCGTTCCCTAATTCACCAGAAGACCTGACTGCTGAAAAGTATGACTGCAAAGCTGATGCCCGTCCTGATTCTTGCCTCTAGGTCTCTGATCCCTTCTCCTTCCTGGTGACCTTCTCTGACTTCTTCTCCTGCTTCTTCACCTCACTGTTGGGGTCCCCCAGCATTTGTCCTCAGCCTGCTTCTCTTCTCATCCCTCGCTCTTTGTCTGGGAGAGGTCACCTGTGCTGAAACTGTCCTTACATTTAGATGACTCCCACACCCAGCTCTTCAACTCAGATCTTTCAATTTCCACACTGCCATATTGACTTGCTTGCAAGACATCTTCACCTGCATTTCCCATGGGAACCTCAAAACGAACATTTTCAAGATGGAGCTCATTATCCCCAGGCTCTCTGGGCTAAGTATTCTCCAGGTGCCCCTGCAGAGCCTCCCTGAACCCTTCTTGATTTTCCACATCCCAGGAGAATGGCCATAATGGGTGCACCGGGTCTCTCATGTCCTCTGGCTTCCTGGTGGGTTTAGCTCATGGGAGGCACTGGCAGGAGACGGAAGGGCAGGTCGACAGTGGAGCCTTACCTGTGGGCTCCAGGTTGAGTTGAAATGGATTGAGTTTCTCTGCCTACCACCACAGTCCCATTAGGTGGCCCTCTCTCCCACAGTTCTGTCTGGTTTCCTTCTTTGGCATCTTCGGACTCAGGGTGGTGGTGATGGCTCCCCAACCCTGGCTGGTTTCCCCTAGCTTTCCTCACACCTCCATAGTCTCTCTTCTAACCCTCCACATCCCCTCCACCCTGTGTGCCTCCTGTGTCCTGTAGACCCTGACACATACCTCTCCCATGTGTTCCTTCCCTTTCCAGGACTCCACGGATGGCACCAGCCCCTGCTCAGAACCCCAAGCCAGAAGCCAGAGGCAACCTTGCTTCTCTCTCCTTCACCCCACTGTCAGCAGACACCAAGTCCCACGGCTCCTTCTTCCTAAAAGCTTTTCCTCTTGGCCCCACTTTGCTATCCCCCTGTACCAGAACTGCTTGGGTTGTGGAATAAATGAAGACCAAGCACATGAGAAAAGCAAAGACTATTAGAGTTTGCTGTAGCAGGAGAGTCAGCTATGTGACTTGCATTTTGGCAGAGACTCAAAGGCAGGCAGAGGAGAGGGAAAGCTTCAGAGTGGAGAAAAGGGAAGGCTTCAGGTGTGCCCTGGTTGGAGGCTATAGGTCTGGAGAAGCTGTGGGTGGCCAACTAGTAGGGAGATATCCTATGTGATTGTTTAGGGCTACATAGTTAGCTTTCTTTAGTTGGTGCTAAGTTGGAAGCAGAAACAAAAATTAGGAAAGCTGTCAGTTATTAATCAAGTCCTGGCCATTTTGAGCCCATTGTTATGGAAGTCAATGTTTAGCTTCCTGGGTCTTGCTAGAGATGACAGTCTGGGTTTCTAAACCTCTGGCTTATAGCAGGCTGGCTTCCTGGGTTGTTTATTGTACATAAGGGGTTGGTTTCCTGTGCAGATTGCTGCAGGACATGGGGTCAATATTCTATTTTTAAATATGGTCTGGCCATTGCCTATTTGCTTATTCAGTCTCTCAGGGTCACTGTCAGTTTTAATAAGCAACAAAAACGGAACTTTATTTTTTGTTCTTGATTATGAAGATAACACATCCTCACATAGAAAGTTTCAAGCAACCAAAGAAAGTACAAAGAAGAAAGCAAAAAATTCACCCTGTGTCCTGCCGCCAGAGATAACCACTGTTAACATTTCAGTGACCATCTTTCCAGATACCTTTGTGCATCAACACACCTTCACACACAAATGATCAGCCCACGCATGCCATTTTGTAGCTGTCTCATCAGTTTTCATCTGGATTTCTGCAGGTGTGTCCAAGTTTAAGTCACGGCTCCAGTCTTTCCTACCTCAACTTCCCCTTTTTTAAAAAAATTTGAAGTATAGTTGATTTACAATGTTGTGTTAGTTTCAGGTGTAAAACAGAAATAGACTCCACCTTCCTTTTCACCGAGCTTCCAGAAGGGCTCTTTCCAATTCAGATGCCATCATGTTCCTGTCCTGCTTTACATTGTTCAGTGGTCCCACTGCTAAAGTCCAAGCTCCTTGGTAGTGGCTGCCCGTGCTACTGATAATGTGACCTTGGCTTTCTCTCTGCCTGAACCTAAAGATCCCATGGTTCTCTAAGGCACAGTACTCTTTCACACACGTGTCTTTTCACATGACAACGTCTTTTCACTTCCACTGTCTTCCGTGCTCTTCCTCACCCACCTACAACTTATCTGGGTCCTCAGGACTCAGCTCAAACTTCCCCTCCCCAGGGAGCTCCCAAGATTGTAGGTTCCCAACCTCCCCACCCAGTGCCTGCAAATGACATCACTCAGCACGTCATGTGACAGTGGCTGGCTTCCATGCCACACTGCCCTGGCAGACGCTCAATGCTCTAGGGTAAGTGGCTACATCTCACCCACTTTCTCCACATCCCTGTGCATGTAATGATGTGGGGAACACAGTGGAGGCTCAGCAGACATTGCCTGAATGAGTAGATTGGTGGATGAATGAAACTATATGAATGTGTGTGCTTTTTGCAGGAAAATTCACTTTTCCCCAAATCAATAAGGGAGCCACACTCCCCTGTAAATAGTGGATAGCATGCATCCCTATTCTCCCAGATGAGAGAAATTCAGGAGAGATGACTAGGAAGCAAAGCAGATGGCCTATGATTTGCTGGAAACAGAAAGAATTATAGGTCCAAGCAGCTAGAAGCACAGATCAGGTGTGGGCCTCATCTAGGGTTTCCCACTCACCAAGCAGTATCCTCTTGGGAAGGTGGTGGGGGTGACAAAAGTGGCAGAATCCCCATTCCAAAACCTTTCCCGGAAGGCTATCCTTCACTTACAGTAGCAGTTCAAGTGAGACAAGTGAAGATTAACTGGTTGCGGGACTAAAGGCCAGCAAGAAAAAACTCAAGCATCATGGGACTGGTCATTTGTCTCTTATGCAATGTTTTTCAGAATAAATTTCTGAGATAGGCAAGACTAGAGACCAGGCTTATCAGGAGTATGTGTTGTAAAGGGTGGCAACAGGAAGAGGGTGTTAGGATCTTGCTGAGTTGCAGGCATCATAAATGAGGATCTAGGTTTATTTGATTTATCCTTCCGTGGCACATAGTGTACAAGATAATACCCTGGTGATGTTCACATCCCAACCCCTGGAACCTGTGAGTATGTACATTACACGGTAAAAGGAAATTGAGGTTGAAGATGAAAGTGAGGTTGTTAGTCAGTTGGGAGATTATCCTGGGTTCTTAAAAGTGGAAGAGGGAAGACCAGAGAGGTGGCAGCATAATTTCAAAGATGGTAGAATGAAGCCACCAGTCCAGGAATGCAGGTGGCCTCCAGAAGCTGGAGGGGACACACTAACAGAGCCTCATCTAGAGCCTCCAGAAAGGAGCACAGCCCTAATGACACCTTGACTTTAGCCCAGTGAGACTCGTGTCAGCCTTCTGACCTCCAGCATTGTAAGATCATACGTCTGTGTTACTAGTGCAGCAAATTTGCAATGATTTGTTATGGCAGCAACAAGAAAGAGTTCAGGGCGGTAGATCCTGTGGTAAATGATCAGGGAAGAATGGGTTTGCAGCCTTGAAGAAAAGATACGTGCACATGACCACTAGGGCAGCAGTGGTGATCCCAGGACTCTGGTGTCTTAGTTCAGGCTGCGATACCAGCATACCAGACTGGGAGGCTTCAACAACTGACACTTATTTCTTGCAGTCCTGGAGGCTGGGTCCTAGGTCAAGGCACTGGTTGATTTGGTTCCTGGTGAGGACTCTCTTTGTGGTTTGCAGATGGCCTCCTTCTTGCTGTATCCTTACATGATGGAGAGAGAGAGAGAGAGAGAGAGAGAGAGAGAGAGAGAGAGAGAGAGAGAGCACTCTGGGGTTTCTTCTTACAAGGCACTAATTCCATTAGTGGGCCTCACCCTCATGATCTAATTATCTCTCAAAGATGCCACTCTCAAATATCATCACTTTGGGGGTTAGGGCTTCAACATACAGATTTTGGGGAGACAAAATTCAGTCTGTAGCATATGTGGGAATGCAGAATGTGGACTAATTATCTGGGATGAGATGTGAAGGGGGAGGCTGAGGAAAGCATGGAGTTCTTAGGTGGAAAAGTAGAGGCTTAGGAACATTCTGGATCCAGGGGCAAGTTTAAACAAAGCCTGAGATTGCAAGAAAGCCACTTCCTTCTTTTTACCCAGAAGTTTAGTGATCTGGGTTTGTTTCGAGTGTATTCTCTGAGATGAGAGCGGAGGAGAGTGATGTTTACTGAATTCACTCTATATGTGCAATTCTATCTTCCCCCAAATGCTGTGAGCAGATGTCATTTGTATTACTATTGTTAAGATATGGGGGAGGGGGTTCTGGAAAGTTTCGTAGCTTAATCAGGACATCTGACATCCTGTCTCAGGTCAAAGTCCATGCCCTCCACAATACTCACTTTACTCTGAGTAATTCCCCCCTGATTAAACTGTGGAGAAACAAGAAAAAGCACAAGGTCTCCTCTGACAGTAAATGCTATATTTAAAACAGGGCCTTGCACATAATGGAAACTCAATAAATGTTTCCTGAATAAATGAATGAGCCATTTCCTCTCCTTAAGACTAAACATTTGGAATGGTAGTCTACAACTTTTTCATGCTCCCTGAATCATACAATACTTTGTTCTCTTTGATTGCCCCATGGCTTGTGTTTTTAAAAAGTGTCCTAGCACAAGATCCAAATAGATCCCAAACAAAAGTTTTCAGCTTTCCAACGGTAGGATTTTGTTGGCTATTGAAATTGGTGTCAAAGCCCTACATTCTTCTATATTTTTTATGACTTTTGGAGCCCTGCCAAGATAAAGCTAGAATCTCTCCTGTTGCATATGTTGGTGTGAAAATCAGTGAACACTGAACAAGTGTGCAGAGCACTCTGTGAACTCTGGTGGAAGGTTTCAGAACATACAACGTGTTCTCAGACCCAAATAAGCATAATGAGAGGAAGAGGCACACTGCGGTCATTCAGCAGACACGAGAAGGCAACTGGCAGAAAGAGAGCTGATAAATGGGCTGTCCTTTCTCCCTCCCTGAAAGGGGCAGGTACTTCACCCTTTCGGAGAAGTCCAGAGGGATTTGTGTCTTGCCTTTGGGGAGTTCTTTAAAGTCCTTTTGTCTCCCAAAGATTTGGCTGTGGGAGGCAGAGAACTGGGTTGTTTTCAAGGGGTGAAGCTTTGAGGTTGAATCAGGAAAACCTGGCAGAGGCCTTGCTAGAGGCAGGGAGGAATCCCCAAGATCCGGAGAAGGGGGTTGGTTTTCAAAGTGTTTATCTGGGGGAAAATATGACAAAACGAGTGTACTGGTGACAGAAAATGGAAGGATTCATAATCAGAAGGGTCAAGTCTCAGCAGAAATTTTCAAAGATCCAGTTTCTTTCCTTTCAGACTGGTCTTTTGCTTCTGCCCCTGGCTGTCTGTGAAGTCCCAACACGCTAGGTCGAGGTCTGACAGCTGTTCCAGGACCTTGCAGTTTAATTTATTATTTTTTTCACTTTACTCAAATCCATTCTCGGCTTTGTAGTACAAGGGACAAACCTGTGCATCTGAGAATCCCCACTGGGGTTTCATGGACCTGAAATTTGGGATCCCCATGGAGCTGCAATGACAGGAAAAAGGTCCAAGGACAAAACTGTGGAACAGACCTCAACATTAAGGATTCCAAGGTGACCTCTGCATTGTGCTGTCTTACTAAGTAAAGAACAATCAACCCTGAGTAGGCAATGGATATTTAACCCTCAGGTGATGTGTATCTCTCACCCCTACACACCTACAGTTACACTTTTTCATGAGCGTCGCTACTTTTAGAAATGTACAGATTAATGTCTATAATTTCTAGATTTCCAGTTGCAGCATGGGTAGTCTAGGTGATAGATAGGAGGTGGGTTGGGTCACACGACAGCAGGTATGTGGCTATCCACTAGCTGGTCAGAGGGAGAGGTGGGTGGGAGCAGGCATTGGCATCATTTCAAGGAAACTGGGTTTGTGCCAGGAGCAACTTTGCTTGGGAAACAGTTGACAGAGAATGAGTGTGTGCGGGTGAGGCTGGGCAAACACCAACACAACCTGAAGAAACATCCTCTGGCGACAGACGGAACATGGCACCGTGCCGGGGACCCTGCAGGAGCCGCTTAATAAATACACTTGGGCTTGATTTATCACTAGGCTGTGTGAGATGGAATTTTTATAGCACCCATGCCTGGAACCCAGCTGTAACTCTCTGTGTTGTGGAGACAAAGTAGAGATGTCAGGACTGTCCTGGCCGCCTTCCAAGAGGATTTAGACTCCAGCATAAAGGGAGGCTTCCTGTTTAAGCTCATCGTATTGCAAGAAACGAGGGAAGTTATGTTTGTGGGCCATGACCCTAAGAAACTTCTACTCTGTTAGCTTAAGGAGGGATTCTGAAAGAAGCTGGATGTTGAAAAATGGTCTTATGCAAGTCCTCTTGCTTGCTGCAAGGACAAAACCTATTGAGGCAGCGTGGGGTGCAGGGCAAACCACTGCCTTTGGAGCCAAAGTGCTGGAGCATGTATGTATGACGATGTCACAGGGCAGTAATCCCTCACACTATTGCCAAGGGAGCTGCAAACCAGTGTGAACTGATGAGCAGGAGGACATTCTCTTAGGAGAGGAAGGGGCTGGGCTGCAAAGTCACAGAGCTGAACCTTACCTGTGGATAAAACATTTGGGTTGATATGTTTTTAAAAAGCTTTCTGTTTTATTGGTAGCAGAGCACAGAAGTCTACATTTACGCAGTCGTTTTATTAGAAACTACAAATGGTAAGAACGGGGAGCTTGCCTGAAGCTGCGATCTTGCTACACACTCCCACAAGCCCTTGTTATGGGTCTAGGGTTAATAAAATTAACGGAACTAACAATAAAGCCTTGGAAATAAGAGAACCCTGCTTGTATTAGTGTTTCATCATGTCCTTTTGAAGAAGCCACTAAACGGTCAAGGAGAGAACATCTTTGAGAGCTCTGTAGGAATAGTCTTTTTGGAGGGGACCGCTTAAGCAAGTCCAAGAAACAGTGGCGAGAGCCGGACACACAGAGCGGATGCAATACCGTTTGCCTTTTATCTCATGAACATTTGCTAAATGTCCAGCCTCTCACTGGAATTCTTCATGCCTAAAATAATTCAAGATGTGGCTGTAGTGTGAGTCCTGGATTGCTGGGCATTGTATTAGGAAAATGTGGCGAGTGCTACCTGCTGAATTGCTAAGGAGCTCAGCCTTGCCCCCATCTTTCTCTGTGCTGATGCTGGGCCCAGGGAGAGCAGGAGGGAAGCAGGACACTTATTGTTATGATGGTGAGGTGCCTCTTTTCACACTTACACATTGCAGCCCTCTGCGAGTCAAGTGCAAGGTTGGACACCCCTGTGTTTGGAGTTAGTTTGCACTTGCCGAGTGTAGTGAGAAGTGAGAAGCTTCTTTGCTTAGCAGACCCAGTGGACTAGGAGGTTGCAGGGAAGGAATTCAGTTGTCCAGAGACATTTCAACTCCCCTTTAAATGTAGTGTTTACAGTGCCACGGAAGGGTCCTGACTCTAAGCAGCTCAGGTTCCGTGTCCTGAGTTTAAAAGTGTGATTGTGGCATCTTTTCAAACCCTTCCTCTCAGAGGGAAGAAAGATGTGGAAAAATGATGAACATTTCACAAACCCATGTCCTACTGTAAGCTCTTTTACTGTTATGAGGTCTTTAAAGACAAGAACAATATGTTTTTCGATTTCTGTACCCTCAGGCCCTAGCACAATACTTAATCTATGGTCATTCCTCAGTGCATTCTTGGTAAATGAATGAGCGAAGGAAGGAGAGAAGGAAGGAAGACATTTCCACTGTGTGGGCAGATTGCATCTAGTTCAAAAGAGTGTATTAGCACAGCTAAAGAATGGGTAGCAATGGAATTTTCTCTACAATGTACAGTAATCATGTTCCTTTGCAAATTCAATTTAGCCTTCAATGGCTACTGAGAGCAATGTTGTTAAAAGAAGAGCCATCTAGGAGTCTCATGGATCTGTCTTTCACCAAGTGGAAAGTGGAAAAACACTGCCCCACAAGGCATACTGCTTTGTGTGCTCATGAGACCTTGGACCCCACCAGAGTCTGCCAGGTCTGCAGCCCCCTTTAGAGCGATTTTCCCCTATAAGCTGCCCTGATTCATTCCGAGAGGTCCTGCTACTCTGCTCACAGCTGATTGGACCACAGGGGGACACATGACCAAAAAGGCAGCTACTATAGGCTGACCACCAGCCTATGGATGACCTGACATGGAGCTCCGCCCATAGGAGGTGCCTCTCCTGGATGGTGGCTGGTCAGCCAGTCTCCTCCTCCCTGGAACGTGAGCCAGGTAGAGAAGTCACAGGTGGCGGCAAAAGCTAAGAGGGATGCGGAGAGAAGGCAATGAGAGGAAGCTCTCAGGGAGAAGGAAGGAGAGGAGAGCAAAGCCAGGAACAGGCAGAGGAACGCAGGTGGAGAAGCCAGGTCCCAACATGGCAGACATGCTGCTACTGGGTCACCAGAGCCACCAGAACCCAACGGCGCTGATAAACCCTGGAAACCAATGAGGCTTCAGTCCCCAGGAAACCTGGCCAGGTGGCCACAGGCATTATTTAAACAAACCCCCTGACCCCGGGCAGCCCAATAGGCTTCTTTAAGAACCCTTGTTCACTTCAAGGGGCCAGCTTGGTCTAGGAGATACAGCACTAAATCTGTGAGTTTAGGGTTCTGTGTGCTGTGGGGAACTGAGGGGACCCTAGGAAACTGTAAGGCATTGCCCCTGCCTGGGAAGGAATTTAATACTTGAGTTGAAGATGCAAGAAAAACCCAAGGTGGTGTATATTAAACTTCCGAAGTGAAAGGGAAAATGAAGGCTTCCAGGAAGTGAGCAGGGCAGGGAGCAGGGGGATGGCCTCTGAGAAAGCAACCCCTGAGCTGGGTGATGCCTGCACAGTTACCTACGCGAAGGCATGCATGTGTGTGGCAATTGCCTGCCTTGTGTGCAGCCAGGGTGGGTGAGGGAGGCCGCCTGCACCTCTGCAAGCCCTGGGGTCCTCCTGATACATAAACGTGGAAACATGACTCTGAACTTCTCAAACAGCCAGAGTGAACAGTTAGGGCCCCAGATGGCATTACCCAGCTTGGGTGACAGCTGCGATCTTGGATGTTCCCTAGTGCCCTGTAATCAGAACACTGGGGGCACGTCTGTTTTTTCCTGGGAACCACGGGTTCCTGACAGGAGAGAGAACACGACGAGAGAAGCTTCAGCCAGGTGTCAATTGCAAAGGGCCGAAGTGTTCTGTTCACACGAGGCTATGTCCCAGTTTCATAAACAAAACATAAACGGGGCTGTGTCTGGAGAGATGGACAGAGGTCTGCCTGGTAACCAGGTAGGAACGCCAAGTTCTCGGCCAGGCTCCACTCCTGATGCTGAGAGGGGACTCTGGAGAGGAAGCTGGGAAAGACCTATTTGGACCATGTTAAGGAAGAATGTATTTCAGAGGGCCCTCTGTTCTGCCTTCTCCTATTTCTTTTCATCATTTGAAATTCCTGTTACCTGCAGAACAAAGGGACGCTCACTGTGATGTGTTGCAGGTGAGCCTTGAAAGACTCCTTGGCACCCTTGAATTGTAAAGCAGGGCGCTGATCTGAGTCCTCCCTCTCCTTGGCTTCTGAGACATCTGAGGCCACTGCCTTCACTCCTGCGGGATGCTCTGGACTTCCTTGGCTGGTTTTATTCTGTTGGGAACAGGCTGGACCCTGGAGCATGTACTAATTGACTTTGGAGTGTAGGGCTTCTCCCTCACGGGGTCTGAGATCAGAGGTGGCATGCCTGTAGGTAGTTGTCATGAAAATGTCTGGAGCCTGGATAATACCTAAGATCCTGCAACCAGTGGAGGATTAAACATGGGTGGCATCTACAAGCCTATGCACTAAGTTTTGCATATGAAGCAGATGTTGCTAGAGGAAGAGAATCTCCGGGGCAAGGAAGGCCCATGCCAGTTACTGGGAATGCAGATGTGTCCCTGGTGGGTTTTTATTTATTTATTTACTTATTTATTTTTTTAGGATAGTGAGGCTTCCCTGAAAGGAGGCCTTCTGGGATCCCAAGACAAAGCATTCTAATTCTCCACTGCTGCTGGCTAGAGCAAAATGGTACTGGCTTTTTAAGAGACCATGAGTCTGTGAAGAAGTAGGAGGTTTTTATCTGGGATCTTCTAACTCCATCGCTTGTGAGCAGAACGCAGAACTGGTCACAACAGCTCGAAGCCTGTGATTTGGACTGATGGGTGTTTCTATTGCTCAGCAGTTCGTAAGTACCCGATAAATGTCACTTTGTTGAATAAATAAGTGAAAGTTTGAAATGAAAGATGAAACACGCTGTGTCTTTATCGCCTGTGGTTCTGATTTTTCTGTTTTAAAACTGTGCTGTAGCCTATGGGACAGGACTTAAGGCCATTGCAAGCCTCCATTTACTCACCCCTACAGGTGTGTGAGTTTCCATCGATGTGCACGTGGAAGGCTGTGCACACCAGGAATTGCAGGAGGGAGTGGGGTACTGTGGCGTGAGGTGTGCCAGTGGGGTTTGCCTCACCCCTAATTGTGGTGCATTTCCCGCTTAGATGTTTACGATAGTGAAGGAAAGAACTGGATGTCTTCCTTCGGGACTGGGAGTGGTAGATTTCCCTTCTGAGAGGCTGTCCCTGGGCCGTTAGCCATTTTCTCAGTGCTGAGGGGTCTACGGCTGCCAGCTGTAGGCTGGCACGTGTGAGCACATCTGAGTAACACGCCGTTGGGGTGGGAGCAGCTGGGGTATCTTAGGGCTTCGAAGTTTCCTGAAGGACTGAGGCTTCTCAACAGGTAGCCAAGTGACAAACCAGCCAATTCTAAGATGTGTCCAACACTAAGATGTACAGACTGCCAGCATCCCTGAGAAACGAGTCTTAATTCCTCAAAGACACACGTGGAAATCTAAAAAGTTTGTTACTGGCTTATTTGCTTGAAAGTCAAGATAAATAGAATTTTCTAATGCTGCAGAAGGAACAGAGATTACAATAAGGAAGGAATATTATCCAAAGGAACTTGGCTGACTTTTACAGTCCCTGGTTCCTTATTTCTGAGACATCCATGTTCAGTGGTATCCGGAAAAGAAAAAAATGCACAAACACACACGCAAAGGCCCTCAAAGAAGGCAAGAAAAAGCAGTGCCCCAGGGACAGAAGACTCTTCCCTGAGACTTTTTTCTTGGTTAAGTCCTGCAAATCTTCAAATGGTACCTGAGAGCTTTTCCATCTATAGTTGAAAGTCTTTTTTTTTTTTTTTAAAGCAAACCAAAAGAGAAAGCAGGGAGAGGCTAGGTTTTCTTGAAAACAAACACACTGGCTTTATTCTATTTTATTTTTTAAAATTTTATTTTATTTTTAAGCACTTTTTCCTCTCCAATTTTATTTTATGTTATTTTTTAAAAAATTTATTTCATTTTTTAAATTATTTTTGGCTGTGTTGGGTCTTAGTTGAAGTGTGGGGTCTCAGTAATTGTGGTGTGTGGGCTTAGTTGCCCTGTGGCATGTGGGATCTTACTTCCTTGACGAGTGATGGAACCTGTGTCCCCTGCATTATGTGATGGATTGTTTACCACTGGACTACCAGGGAAGTCCCCACACTGGCTTTAGAGATGCAAATCTGTGTGCACCAGTCACCAGTGGCAGTTAAATGAGAGAAGGGCTTGAGCTGCCCATGGTTTAGAAGGTTTAGATGTTCATCATTGTGACAGCTACAGAGGTCTCCTCTACCTGCCTCGGACTGAAAAGGCGGCTCAGCCACCTTGAGGTCCTGGTCACAGTGTGAGCAGCCGTGTCGGGGTGAGGGGGGTGCTGCCATGGGGCCTGACCTCACAGTGTGAGGGACGGACACGAGGACGTGGTGTGAACCTGGTCACTGCGTGGAGGCTGTTGGTTCCTGCCAGCCCATCTCACACGGCAACTGCTGGCCCTTGGTGGAGCCAGCAACTTCTGGAAACTTCTGTGTTGGGTGAATGCGTCCTGCAGGATGCGTGGGCTGTCTGAAATCTTTACTTAGTGGCTCTAAATGGCCATTTGGTAGAGATTGAGAAGGAAAATAAATAGCCAGTGGGGTTGGTTTCATTGAGATGCTTTTGGATTAGAGCTCTTTTGGGTTTTCTGGATGGATGGATGGATGGATGATGGATGGATGGATGGATGGATGGATGGATGGATGGATGATGCCCAGTTTCCTTATTTGGAAACGGGGCTGGTGGCACAGTTCTGGGTTTCGTGAGGTAGGCTTGTCAAGCTCCCAGCTCTGGACTCAGTGTCTGCTGGCCTTCTTTAGGACTTTGGCAGAACCATCACTGAAAATGAGCAAAAGAAGGGACTTCCCTGGTGATCCAGTGGTTAAGACTCGGTGCTGCCAATGCAGGGGGCTCAGGTTTGATCCCTGGTCGGGAACTAAGAGCCCACATGCCATGAGGTGCAGCCGAAAAATTAAAAAAAAAATAAGCTTAAGTAGAAAAACTGACTCAAAGAATAAAGATGCAGATGTAGAGAACGGACTTGAGGACACGGGGTGCGGGGCGAAGGGGAAGCTGGGACGAAGCGAGAGAATAGCATTGACATATATACACTACCAAATGTAAAAGAGATAGCTAGTAGGCAACTGCTACATAAAACAGGGAGATCAACTTGATGATGAGCGATGACTTAGAGGGATGGGACAGGGAGGGCGGGGATATGGGGATATATGTATAAATACAGATGATTCACTTTGCTGTACAGCAGATACTGGCACAGCAATGTAAAGCAATTATATTCCAATAAAGAGCTTTTTTTTTTTTTTTTAAAGGAACTAAACGCTAAGACAGTTAATTGTTCATTCCATGTCAGAAAAGAAAGGCTGGACCTTGCTTTGTAATAAACACAGGGAACGTGAAGCCATCCCTTGAAAGGACATGGGGGCCACGGACCCCACTCTCAGGGAATATGTCCCAGGAATCGGTCTGGCTGGGGGCCCTGGGAGAAGACAGCTGATGTGCAGGGCGATAGAGGCTCAGTCTGCGTGCGGCGGGGGCTCCAGCTCTCAGAGCCGCACTGACATCCTTCTCCATCCTCTGCTCAGGAGGGCGGGCAGCCTGCTGGCAACTGCCACTTCTGCCCTGCTTTGTGGCCAGAACCAGTGTAAAGCACCAAAGGGAGTGTCTGGCCCATCACAAGGGCTCAATTACAGCAAGATAATTTCCTTTATTGTCAAAACAACCATTCCATGTTATAGAAAAGCGACAATGACCTTGACTTGTATGAAGTCACACATCTGGCGACTGGCTGGCTTGAGCCCAGGTCCTCCGACCTGACGTCTGATTCTCTCGCAAAATGGGTCCCCTAGAAAATGACTCCTGATTAAAACACCAGCTGCAAGAAGGCGTCAGAATCTCAGCTCTTGGGATGAGATCAGGTTTTGACCCCCCTACCCTTGCAGTTGCTCACAGGCTGGGAATGACTGCCTGGCATTATCTGGGGAAGCTGCAGGTTCCAGGTCCTGCATGGGCGGGCAGGGGGGAGAGTGTGGGTGTGGCAAGGGAGGAGACCCTGGCTTGGCTTGGGGCCTTGTCTCACGTGGCCGCAGCGGAGGGGGTCTTGGGGAGGCTGCTCCGGCTGTCAGCTATCTTTCCTCTCAACGCTCTGGGGACACCACATCCTTGCCAGAGTAAGAACGTGAGTGTCCGGAGCAGGGGGCTGTCACGGAGGTGGCTGTTCACAGAGGTCTGCAAGGGGGATGCTGTGTGACTTCCCGGAGGTCCTCTAACTCTTCTGTCTTTAGACTCAAAAGCTGTTCGAGGTCATCCATGGTTGCGTTGGTAAGAGTGTGTGTAGACTAATGGCAGCTGTTTGGGGAGAAGTTACCGTGTGCCAAGTGCTGTAAATATTAGCTCCTTTTCCAGTTCTTAAAATAAGAGCACGCCCAGTGGCAGGTGGATAAACCGACACTTCAGAGATGGGGCTGGGGAGAAGCCCTGATTTGCAGCGTTTGCCAATTTCCGTGGTATAAATGCTTCCAACCACTGCTGATTTCAGGCTTGTCAGCAGTTTCACAACCAGTTCACAAAATCCCTGAGTATTTACCAGGCGGATCTCATGAGCCAGAGGAGCAGCTACAGCACATTTGAGGTATTGGTAGTAAGGGATTTTACGGATTTAGGAGGTAAGGATTAGAGATTTTATGGGTGAGGAAATTGAGTCTAGGAGGTCACCTGGCCTCTCATTGTGGGTTGGCAAGAGCTGAACCCCTGTCCAGTCCTTCTCTTCTTTTCTTTTTTTAAAAAATATTTATTTATTTATTTATTTATTTATTTTTGGCTGTGTCAGGTCTTAGTTGTGGCAGGCGGGATCTTTCATTGTGGTGCGCTGGCTCTTCGTTGCGGAGTGCGGTCTTCTCTCTAGCTGCGGCTTGCAGGCTCCAGAGTATGTGGGCCCTGTAGTTGTGGCTCACAGGCTCTTTAGTTGTGGCATGCAGGCTTAGTTGTCCTGTGGCATGTGGGATCTTATTTCCCCAACCAGGTATCGAACCCATGTCCCCTGCATTGGAAGGTGGATTCTCAACCACTGGACCACCAGGGAAGTCCCCGAACCTTCTTCTTTAATGCCTCCTGGCCTCCATCTGACCCTCAGCCCAGTGGTGAACTGTCCATGTTCAAGGCTGGGGAGGAGATGGTCGCTCGGTTCAACTTCCTGCTCCCCCAGGTCAGGCAGGGCCAGAGGCCTTGCAGAGAGGACTTGGTCCAGCCACATCCCACAGCTCATGGCTCGCTCTCCCTCCTCTTCTCTTCCCACTCTAAACTGGCTTGCCGCTGGTGCCCCTGTCTCCTGCTCGATGCCCTTGACCTCTCCTGGTGCCCTCTCCCTCTTTTCACTGCTCCTGAATGAGCCACACTGTAGCAGTGGCAAGATTGCACTTAGTGGCAGAGCCCTTGAGAAGCTGGAAATAAAGCCCGAGGGAAGTGGGCCGCCAGGAAGACAGGTGAAACGCTGCCTCTCCATCTCTGTTCCAGCAGCGCTCACACTTGCTCACCGGCTCTAGGCACCCTGACCTCGCCGATGTTCCAGAGACCCCAAGGTCCTTCTCTCTCCGTGGGGCCCTTGAGCTTATGGTTCCATCTACCTGGAGTGCCCATCACCCGATTCTTCCCATCACAGATGCATCTGTTTCATTGCATTTCACAGGTATTGTGTTTTTACAAATTGAAAGTTTGTGGCAATCCTGCACCAAGCAGATCTATTGGCACCATTTTTTTCCCACAGCGTTTTCTCACTTCAGGCCTCTGTGTCACATGTGGTAATTCTCAAAATATTTCAAATCTTTTCATTATTGTATTTGTTATAATAATCTGTGATCAGTGATCTCTGATGTCACTATTGCAAAAAGATAGCAAATCACCAAAGGGTCGCATTTTTTAGCAATAAAGTGTTTTTTCTTAATATGTGAATAACTTTGTTGTGTAGCAAATTTTTATGTTTATTATTTATTTATTTATTTTTATTTATTTTTGTCTGTGTTGGGTCTTTGTGGCTGTGCACGGGCTTTCTCTAGTTGTGGTGAGCGGGGGCTACTCTTCATTGCGGTGTGCCAGTTTCTCATTGCAGTGGCTGCTCTTGTTGTGGAGCAGGGGCTCTAGGCACACAGGCTTCAGTAATTGTGGCACATGGGCTCAGGAGTTGTGTTGCAGGTACTTAGTTGCTCCACGGCATGTGGGATCTTCCCGGACCAGGGCTTGAACCTGTGTCCCCTGCACTGGCAGGAGAATTATTAACCACGCACCACCAGGGACGTCCCTACAGTGTTTTTTAATTAAAGTATGTACATTGTTTTTTTAAGACATAATGCTATTGCACACGCAATACACTACAGTCTAGTGTAAACATAACTTTTCTATGCCCTGGGAAACTAAACAAATGTGTGTGACTCACGTTACTGTACTATTCGCTTTATTGCAGTGGTCTGTAACCAAACCCCTAATATCTCTGAGGTCTGCCTGTGTTGGTTGCTTCTTGCCTTTTAGAAAGTGTTCCCAGATCATCCCATCTAAGTAGCTTTTCTGGCCTTCTCCGTATAACACCCTGTTTCTTTCCTTCCTGGCATTCCTATCATCCTTAATTCTTTGACAGTCCTCCCTTCAAAAGGTGGACCCTGGTTCCCCTCCTTTTGAATGTGGGCTGGACTTAGTGACTCTCTTCTGATGAACAGAATGTGGCAGGAGTCATGGTGTTAGGACTTCTCAGGCTGGGTCATAAAAGGACAGCGGCTGCCTGGCTCTCTCTGTCCCAGGTTGCTCTCTCTGGGGGGACCAGACGCCATGTTGTGAGGATGGCCAAACAGCCCTGCAGGGAGGCCCACGTCAGGAGGTACTGATGCCTGCCTCCAACGTCCAGCACCAACGTGCCAGGTGTGTGCGTGAGCCCCTTTGGAAGCAGACCCTCCAGCCAGCTGAGCCTTGAGATGACAGTGGCCCAACCAGCATCAGATGGAACCCAAGTCATCCCGAGCCTGTCCTGCCCAGCCAAGCCAGCCCCCAAACTCCTGGCTCACAGAAAATGCCAGAGATTGTGTCTCCTGCTATTTTAAGCCACTAGGTTTTGAGGTGTTTGTAAAGCAGCCATGGCAAATTAATATGTACATTAAAGTGCTATCGTTATCCTCATTTTATGAGTAAGGAAACTGAGGCTCAGAGAGGTTAAATGACTCAACTCAGGCCACACAGGCTTAGAATTCCGACAGAAGTGGTCGGATTCCACAGCCCATGCTCCTAATCACTACACTATTCTAGCTCCTCCCCAAATATCCTCAAACCCTTTTTACTTGTGGACAAGGTATCTCAAATAAGGGATGGATTGGGTGGTGGGGAGGCACCGGGCCCTCCCCTCTGCGGTAGATGCAAATTCAGGCCCTGCAAACAGGAGGGAGGCCTCTGACTCAGGTGGGTGCCCCACACCCCAGGGATGGAGGATCCTGTCTCATGACCACTAGCCACTCAGCTGTCACGCGCTGGTGCCCCCGCTTCTGTGTCTGCTTTGAACCTCAGGTGCGCTCTTCCTGCTTAAGAACCAATCTTGTTCCTTCATTCTTATTGCAGCATTTTGGGGTCCAAGAACACTCCTCCCCACCTTTCATCAGAGCCTGCCTGGCCCTCTTGTCATCCAGAAGAGGAGGCCCAGGATGAAGAGGGCTCTCTCTTCTTTTACTTTCCTTACCTGTTCTGGGAATGGACCCTCCCCCCCATTCAACACACATTTCTGGAGTTGGGGGCACGATGTTAGCCCAGGGTTGTTTAGGGGATGGCCAGAGGGCCTTGGGCTGAGTGCCTGGGCTCAATGGGGCACAGCTGGTTTAGACAAAGCTGGGGAGGTGAGGAAGGAGCTGGAACAAAGACACAGCCTGGGGAATCTGGGTTCCAGGCTCATGCAGCTGGGCTAGGAGGGTTGCCATGGTATACCCTTCAGAGTACGAGCAAGTGTGGGGTATGTATGTGCGTGCAAGGGGTGTCTGTGTGTGTGTGGTGTGTGTGTTTGGTGTGCTTGTGTGTGTGCGCTCATACACATTTACACATGCACACAAGCTCACAGCTAAACGTTTCACACCTTTGACCCCAGAGTCCGATAAAGTCCAGGGAGGAGGGAGTGAGGTCCACAGGTTATATAGAAACAGCAGATGAGTAGCTGAGAGAGTTTGGGGCCAGCCTGGAAACTTGCAGCTCCCTGGAGGCAGGGATGTTTGTCTGTTGTTGGCTAGTTTTTCTCAAATGTGTGGGCAAGATTTGACCTGAAATCTGAGATACCGAATGTGGACGTCTTTACCAGGTAAGGACATCACATACCCTCTTCCTTTTCCATCAGGAGAAACTGAGGTCCATCTGAACTCTCTCCTCTGCCCCCCACCAGCAGGGCAGTGACCCTGAGGGTATAATGACACCCAAAGTAGCCATAAGACACTGCCCAGTCACCCCAAGCCAGAAGTGCCCAGAACACACTCATAGGTTGAACTCTTTCAAGGAGACTCCACTTTTCTCTAGAAAGGATATGCCCACAGCTGGTACAGAGTGGGCACCCAGCTCTACCTACAAGATATCACCCTCCACGGCAAGAAGCCCTGCAGCCCTCCTCCCCTCCGCATCCCAGCCTGTCACCCAGAGGTCCCACCCCCAGGAAGACCTAAGTATCCGATGGGAGCCGAAGTGAGAGGGAAAAGCCCAGCCAGCGCGGCTTCCCTGATTTCTCAGGGGCCCTGCTCAGCTTGGTGGCCCTGGTGTCACCACTCTTAGCATCCCTGCATGTCATGCCCCCCCACTGCCACGCTTCCAGTGGCTTCCTGGGCAGAGGCAGACACCCAGTCTGTGGAAGGCAACTCATAAAAGGAACAGGTCATGAGGTTTCCTAACCAAGTTACTAGAAATTAAAAAATTTAAGGACAAGCTGGCCACAGGGGCTCCAGTCCTGAGTGATGGACAGGATGGACCTGAGCCTTCAGGGAGAGGAAACCGTGCCCTTCTCCTGGCACTGGCCATGCAGGACTCCCTGCCCCTTGGCTGGGCACAGAGGCTGCCCCTCTCATGGGTGTCCTGACTGGGAGGCTACAGGGCCTCCAGCGAGATGCACACGTGTATGCCAACCACACCCACAGCCATGTGCACGTGCTGAGCAGAGCTCAGAGAGCTCACCACCAAGATGCGAGGTGGTCCCCACCACAGCCTTGGGCAGGCGGAAAGAGCCGTGAACACCTTGGTCCTCAGGGACCCATCCAGCTGCATTTTCTGATTGGAGCTGTTCAGCTGTGGTCCCTGGCCCTGCTTGCACATTAGGATCCTGGGGAAGATTCTAAGAAATTCCAGCATCTAAGCCCTACCCCAAGGCAATTTAAACCCCAGTGTCTGGGGTGGGGCCTGGGAAGGGCCTGTTTGCAAAACTCCCCAGCTGTTTCTGACTGGGTGAGAAGCAGCTGCAGAGAAAAATGATGTTCCCATCGCGTTTCAGCAGGGAACTCTTCCCTCCACCAGAATCTGCACCAAGGAGTAAACCTGGGCAGATGAGGACAGGCTGCTCTGAGTGATGTGCGTGCCCTGTGGTTCCCCGGCTTCTGAGAAACTCCGAGTCATCAAAAACCAGGGATGGGCGGCATCCACTGCTGGATGGGAATCACGTGAGAGGAATTTTCCAAAGCTCCTGGAAGAACACAAGGCCGGCCCTCACCTACCCCCGGCAGCGTGCCGGTCCCGGGAGTCAGAGCCTGCTGCCCCCGCCCTGCCCGGCACTGCTGCCTGCAGGAGAGGAGTCTGCAGACCCCTTCTCATGCACCCCCAGGACTTGAGAGCAAGGATGGAGCTCCAGGCGGTGAATAGCAGGGAAAACATCATCTCTGCCTCTCTTCCATCCTCCTGTTCTGCTTCTCACTCCTGACCCCAGAGGGGCCACAGAGCCCATGCCAGCCCCTCTGGCTGCTCTGTGAGGCTCAGGCATGCCAGCGGGGCAGGAGGTCCTGGCCAGGCCCACTCCTGAGACCTTCTCCACCCACTGGCGGAGGAGGGGAGAAGGGGGCCCGGCCCGGCCTCCCTTCATCACACCCGGTCTTGACTGGAGAATGGTGGAGCCTGAGGTATCGGGCAGCCCCAAGGATTAAGCCCTAGTGCAGTGAGGCTGCCCAAGCCCCCGACCCAGGCACCCGGTGCCCTCTGCTGGAGAACATGGCCTGGGAGTGACTCCCGGGCACAGCAGCTGCCACCTGCTGCCCATCTCTTTTGTGTTCCCTCTGTCATTTGGAAGAGCCACCTCCTCATTTTAGATCAGAGTTTGGCTGTAGGCTCACCCCATGGCAGAAGCCAGATTCTTCCAAGTGGAGCTGTTGCTCTGCTCCCAGGAAGAACACCATCCCCACCAGACCCCCGACTGGCAAGGGCAGCAGGTAGAGAGTCCTCTGTGTGCGGCGTCCGCCGGCTGAGATGCAGGGGTCTTGATAAATGGAGGGTTGCCAGTGTTGGGAGGGCAGGGCCGCTGCCCAGTGATGCCGTTGCTCCCTGTCTGCTCTGTCCCATGGTCCCTTCCAAGATTTGAACCTGAGCCACAGGGAGTCCTGGAGTCCACATCCCCCCAATACCCTCCAGGATGCCACTAGCTGTGACCGCTGTGCTGGGGAAAGAGAGGCTGGGTGACTCAGGAAACTGCTGCTCCCTCCATCCCTGGACCCCCAGGCACCATCACCCTAGATCTGGGTGCATCCCTGCAGGAGCAGAGGTGGCCTGACCCCGTTTCCAGGAAGGAAAGGTTTGCACACGGTCCTCACGTGAGTGGCTGCTGTTTCCTGACACCCCGGCCAATACCCAGGCCATCCCTCCCCCACCAGCCCCTGATCCTGACCACCTCCAGGACAGAGGGTGGCTTTCAGTAGAGCATGTGGAATCCTCACGGCCTGTGACCTCACGACTTTGGCTGTGCCAGAGACAGTCACGGTCAAGGGTGTGAAGTCTGGCTCCTGGGCCCTGTCCTGAACTGCCCAACCAGGCTGTCTGCATGGGTCTGCAGGGCATCCGCGGGATAAACAGAGACAATCAGCATCCTCAGATGAGCCCAACTTTGCTGTCTCCAGAGGGGAGAGGGCTTCCAGGCTCCTGCCCAGAGAAGGGGTTTCCCAGCAGCCAGATGCTTAACTTGGCCTCTTGCAGGAACTGACAGGTCACCACAATCCCTACACCTGGGGGAAAGCTGCCCTTTCACCTGCTAAGCCTGGAGGCAGACCCCTGGCTCACCCTCTGCCATAAGGTGAGCAGCCAGGTTTGGGGTTTTATTTCTCCTGCAGGAAATAAACCAGCCAGAGGACAGGCTTTCTCTGGGCACAAGCTCTCCCCTGTGGGGTATGAATCAAGGCCTGCACAGCCACATCCAGGCTTCTGAGGCTCCCCTGAGATTCTCCAAGGCCCCGTGGGGAAGGGCAGAGGGGAGGGTCAAAATTCAACCTCAGGACTACCTGGCTGAACCACCCTTTTTCTGTGAGTTGCTGAATTAAAGCCTCTCTTGGCAGATTTGACATTGTGGGTCTTCCCACGTGCTTTCTGAAACCTTCTCCTCATCACCCTCTGCAATATTTGTGATGATGTTTCAAGAGATTATCTGAGTGACAACTAGCCCTCCTACTGGAGTATCTGCTGCAGGAGAAAGAGTGTCTGTACGATGCACAGCTCTATCTCTGGTACCTGGACAGTGCCTGGCCCACGCAGGGCATCGTGACAGTGTCTTAAATAAACGACTGGTCTTTGCTTCCCCCTGATTCATGCCATAAATTACTACACACCCATAGGCCATGTTGACTAGAAGGGGAACCAGGTCCTTGATCAGCAAAGTGGTTTATTATGACACCAGTTATGTTTAAAATGAAGTCGCATCTAGCTGCTGTGGAAAGCAGTGTAGAGGTTTCTTAAAACACTAAAAATAGAATTACCTTATGACCCAGACATTGCACTTGTATATATACCCCGAAAGACCAAAAACACTAATTCGGAAAGATACATGCCCCACTATGTTCATAGCAGCACTATTCACAACAACCAAGATGTGGAAACAACCTAAATGTCCATTGACAGATGAACGGATAAAGAAGATGCAGTGTGTATATAAGGAATACTACTCAGCCACAAAGAAAGAATGAAATAATGCCATTTACAGCAACATGGATGAACTTGGAGGGTATTATGTTAAGTGAAATAAGCTACACAGAGAAAGACAAATACTGTGTGATCACTTATATGTGAAATCTAAAAAATACAACAAACTAGTGAAAATTACAAAAAAGAAGCAGACTCACAGTTATAGAGAACCAACTAGTGGTTGTCAGTGGGGAGAGGGGAGGGGGGAGGGGAAATGAAGGGGTTGGAGATTAAGAGGTGTAAACTGTTATGTATGAAATAAGCTACAAAGATATTTTGCAGAATATAGCCAATATTTTATAATAACTATAAATGGAGTATAACTTTTAGAAATTGTGAATCTCTATATGGGGCGTCTGTAACTTATACGATGTTGTACATCAACTATACTTGAATAATAAAGAAATGAAGTTGCATCATAGGTCAGATAGCACCTATGGAAACTGACAGCCTATACTATCTCTTTACAAAGACTGTGGTGAGTGAAGTTGAGGGCCTGGTATTGCAAGAGGTGTCTTGTTGTGAAATGAATACAGAAGCAATTGACGTGAAGAGACTTTAAAGTAGCAGGTTGAGAAAACGGGACTATGTGAGCCATTAGCTGAGCATCTGGGAAGCGTGACGGCTGAAGGGGGAGCAAAAGAAGAGAGGGACGTTAGCACGCGATGTTCAGAAGAAAATCCTGCAGGAACTTGTTATTTTTTCGTGGGGTTTTCCAAAATGAGTTTCCAGGCCGTCTGCTGGCCGATTGTATTTTAAAGGGTGAGCGTGTGCTTGGTCATCTTGTGACCTGCTAGTGCTTTGAAAGCACTTTCAGAATGTGTCTCAACCAAGGGGAGAGTTAGGGAGAAGCAAACCATGCAAACAACCCAGAAGCTCTGCTCCAAGGTGCAGGCTCAGAGGCACCACAAACGTTTCACTCAGAAGTGCACGTTCTCAAGGGGGAAGAAGAGGTGGTGTGCGGGAGCTTGCCTGACTGGCTGGTGAAAGCTGATTGTCAAGTTTTAGGTTTATGAGCCGGTTGTTAGACACAGCCACTGTTAAAAATGAAATTATGTATGGAAACAATCTAAATGTCCAATGACAGATGAATGGATAAGGGAGATGTGGTACATATACACAATGGAATATTACTCAGTCATAAAAAGGAATGAAATTTGGTCATTGGTAGAGATGTGGATGGACCTAGAGTCTGTCACACAGAGTCTGAAACGTCCATAGTGAAGCTGAGAAATCTGGTCTGGACTTAAGGAAGTAATGGGGAGTTTTTAATAATGTAGGTTAAACTTGAGTGTCTCATGTCTGTACCTGTTACCTTGTGAATACCACCAGAAAACCTGAGGAAATATTCTTCTAGTATTTGAAAAATATTATTTGATTCAAGAAGTTGTTCAAGTCATTGATAAATGAGTGACGTTCTGACTTGCATCTTCACCTTCTTTGTTTCACTAAATGAAGATCTCAGCCGACATTCATGTTTGAATGACACTCATCTGTCAATGGCAACCATAGGTTGTTTGCAGAAACAAGCGTTCTGGAAAATTCCACAAAAGCATTTTGTAAGAATCCATGGGCCATGTGGAATTTATAGTAAAAATTACTATGTACATCATTATTTGTAAATTGTGTGCTATGCATCATTTAGATCAGTACAATTTATTATAAACGTGTGTGTGTGCGTGCGTACATTACTTTTCCTGGAGAGCCTGGTGATAAACATTTACCAGCACACCACTGGTTAGAAGCTGCAAAGTTATCTGATGTTAAATGTAACACTCTCATTCCGTGTCCTCAGCAATATGTTCATGAATTTTACATCTCGAGAAAGCACAGTGTAGTTCTGGGCAGCTATTTTCTGGGAGGGATTGGAGCTGGTTCCTTGGGTGGGTAGAGTAGGAGGCCTCTCTTGCAGTGCGATTTGGCCCACTGAAAGCCTACCTACCACCCCTTAAATACCCGCTCCAGGGGTCTGTCTCCAGTGTCTGACATGGGCCCTTTTGGAGACAGGTGGGTTGTCACTAGGCTAGAAAGGGATGGATGCAGGGACAGAAGGCATGGGGTGGGTAACACAGCAAGTGCCTCGATTTTTGGCAGGATTTTAAGCATGCATTTAATCCACTAGATCCCATGGTAGTCCATCTGGAGCAGAAGGCAGAAGAAAGAGCCAACTGGCCGCGTAAACTCTGATAGCAGGAATGGGACGGAAAGCTGGGGTGTGAGAAGTCCATACGGGGCAGGGGCCCCCCTTGATGGAGTTCGAGGAAGCCTCCCAGGGAGGGAAGAGGTCCAACCCCCACCTGCTTTTCAGTTGCACTGAAGGAAATGAAGGCTGAAGCTAGACAAATGGGGTGCAACCCTTATGAGGCCGACTCTGATATCCTGAGGGTCTCCCCACCCCCAAACTTAGTGCAGGGAACCCTGTGAACGGGATCAGAACCATCCTGAAGCTCTTTTCTGATAGCTTTAAGAACTGTGGGACGCCCATCTTTGTCCAGGTGAAAAGGAAGGGACCTGTGAGGGATGCACATTGCCTCTTCCTCATCCTGGAGAAATCCTGGGTGTGTGTTCCCAGGTGGGCTTTCAAATCCATGAATGACAACACAGGATGGGGTCGAGGGTCAAAAAGAGAGAAGCACTGTGGTATGTAAGGTCCGCAAGGGATCTTGGAACATTTTAGTTCAAATCCCACCCTTCATGGAGAAGGAAACAACCAGAGTAGATTAGTGACCTGTTTCAGGGGAGGGGCTGGGCTACCCTCAGGGACTGTGGCTGCGAATCCTACCCTCTCACCAATTCCCAGCCAAGATGAGAAGGTTGAGGAGAGGGCAGAAAATCAGAAACCCAGATGAAAGGGGTGGTGGTCAAAGGTTTGGTTGTTCTCTCCCTCCCCAAGTTCTGAAGTTGCCTTTTAAAAAAATTCTGAGATGAGAATTTGCATTTAATTTTCCCGTTTCCTCTAAAAGCGTGTATTGATTAGATTTCAGCTTAAATCAGTGTTTGTGTTTTATGCACAAAGGTTGGAAAATGGTCTATGTTTAGAAGGAGACACAGAAATCTGGAGGTCTGGGAAATCATATGTGAGAACTGAAAAATTTTTTTAGCAATGTGGGTTTTCATGCAAATTACATTTCTAAAGGACTTGGGTAAAATTTTTAAATTAAAATACTGTAGGTGGCTGTGTATAGATTTTTTATTTTCAAGTGTCTGTATGAGTCATGGTGAGTTGTCTGACTTTTTCTTCTCAGCCATATGTCAGCCTATTCGTCCTTCCCGAGCTGGTTGGTTAGCAGAGTCGGTTGTCTGAGGCCACCCCATACGGGTCACTGTGACATAGCAGTCAGGGACATCTCTGTGTGACAGGATACTCAGGGCAGTTCAGGGAACCCTCTGAGGGACCACATGCTTTTATTTGGGCTTCTGAATGAGCACATTGATAACAACACAATAGGAAGACACCTAGCCTGGTTTGGGAATTACTGCTCTTGTATCTTTAAAACGTCTGGCAGTTTCTTATTCTTACTCAATTATCAAGCTAAAGAAAAAAGTAAGAAAGAAGAAAAATGAGAAACTCAGTAACCTAAATAAAGCAGTTGGATTTACAAGATGGAAAGTGGCACTAGAATTACACGGTACATGGTATCACCCGTCCTCTCAATTGTCCTGCCTGAGGAAACGCTAATGGCCTCCCCAGAGGTAGCTGCCTTGCAAGACACTGCGGATTCAGTCCATGACTTTCCCTGCTGTTGATATAGACCTACTAGGCAGACATTCTGGATTCAATACTTTATCTGGAGGGTCAGAAAGGGCTCTAAAACTTTATTTGTTTGGACGAAACATGGACTCAAAAATGGTCTAAACTAAATGAAGCTGAAATGTCAGGCGTGCCTCAGTCAGTCTACTGTGGAGGAAGGCAACCAAAGGCTGGGGGTAGATTGAAATGTTCAGGAGAAGTTACCCTCCAGGACCTGACCTGCTCACTCACTCAGAGAGGATTCACAGGAGACACCTTTTGCAGGAGTGTGAGAAATAAGTCAGTGTGGGCACTAACTATGGAAGAGTCCTGTGTTCACTCTTCTCTGTGGGGCAGACATTCCAGTGGTAACGGCTACTGTTGAACTGAGATCTCTAAGTATTGATGCTATGAGGGTAATTGGATCCCAGAGCGGCAGGAACCAAGTGTTGGCACTTAGCTGCAAAATACGAGGTGGTCATGGTTACTGTAACGGATGGTGAAATAAAAGCAGTGATCATTATAGCCTGACTCACAGAAACTATGGGATTTAGCTGGTTGATCATGGTGTCTCTAGAAAAGAAGCCGATGAACAGTCTGCTAAATTCTTACTTGAGCTGTACAAGTGGAAGAGTTCTAGGTCTAGTGAACAGAAGTCTAGTGACACACCAAAACAGAGAGTCATGGCCCCTGAATCAATTCCCGGATTTGGGCCTGTTTATCGACCAAGAACCTCTTTAACAAAAGGGAAATCAGGTCCCCAAGAGGAAGGATCCCAGAACATTGTCAAAATTTTATACTATTAATCATTCTCCCAGTCTTTCCCAGAGCGATCTACAGCCCTTTACCAGTTATTATGCACTGGGGAAAGGAAATAATGGGACATTTTAGAATTACTGGACGCTGGGTCTGAACTGATACAGATTCCAGGAGCTCCAAAATATCACTGTGGTGCACCAGTCACAGTAGGAGCTTATGAAGGTCAGATGATCAAGGTCAGGTACATTACACACTGGGCTCAGTGGGTCCCAGAACCCATCCTGTGGTGGTTTTCCCAGTTCTGGAATGCATAATTGGAATAGACATACCCAGCGACTGGCAGACTCTGCATATGGGTTCCCCGATCTGTGGAGTGAGGGCTTATAGTAGCAAAGGCCAAATGGTAGCCACTAGAATTGCCTCTAGCTACAAAAATAGTGAATCAAATGTAAGGTTGCATTCCTGGAAGGATTGCAGAGATTAGTGACATCATGGAGAACTTAAAAGGTACAGTAGTGGTCATTTCCACCACATTCCCATTCAACTTGCCTATTTGTAGAGAAGACAGATGCATCTCAAGAATGACAATGGATTTATCTCTCAATCAGATGGCGATTCCAATTGCAGCTGCAGTTCCAGGTGTGGTTTTGTTGCTTGAACAAATCAGCACACCCTCTGGTACCTAGTCTGCAGCTACTGATTTGGAAAATGTTTTCTTCTCTAAACCTGTTAATAGAGATCACCAGAGATGGTTTGCTCTCAACCAGCAAGGCCAGCCATACACCATCGCCCTCCTTCCTCAGGGGTATATCAACTCTGCATTCTAATGTTGTAATAAAATCTTCAGGGAACTCGATGCCCCCTCCTTCCTACAGGACATCACATTTGGTTCATTAAACTGGTAACCTTAGGCTGATTGGACCTAGTGGGCAAGAAGCAGTAACTACTTTAGACTTCTTGGAAAGATGTTTGCATGCCAGAAGTTGGGAAATAAATTCCACAAAAAGTTCAGGGGATTTACATCTTGATGAAATGTCCAGGGGTTCAGCGGTGTAGGGCATGTCAAGATATCCTTTCCATGTTGAAGGATAAATTGTTTCATCTGGTCCTTCCTACAACCCCAAACGAGGCACAATGTTTAGTGGGCCTCTTTAGAGGCAACATATTTCTTACTGGGGTGTGCTACTCTGGCCCGTTTATTGAGTGACCTGAAAAGCTGCTAGTTTAGAATGGGACCCAGAACAAGAGAAGGCTCTGCAACAGGTCCAGGCTGCCATACAAGCTGTTCTGCCACTTGAACTATATGATCCTGGGGATCTGATCACGTCTGAAGTGTCAGTGCAGGTAGGGATGCTGTCTGAAGCAGTTGGCAGGCTTCTGCGGTTGCATCACAGTGCAGGTTCTTACCATTTCATAGCAGAGCCCTGCCATTCTCTGTAGATAACTACTCTTCTTTTGAAAAATTCCTCTTGTTCTACTACTTAGTAGAGACCAAACACTTCACCATGGGCCACGAAGTTACCACGTGAACTCAGCTGTCCCCCATGTATCGGTTATTGTCCGGTCCACGAAGCGAGTAAGTTGGGTGTGCACAGTAGCACTCCATTGTCAAATGGAAGTGATGCATACAAGATGGGTGTGTATGAGAGTGCTATCAATTTCAATCCATGCACCTGGTTGTTCATTTTGTCTGGAAGAAGAAATGGCCAGAGGTATGAGGCCGTACAGAGTCACGGGCTGTGGCCGATAGCGTGGTTAGACAGGGATTTGGAAAAATATGTTTAGAACACTGGTGGCAAGGAAACCTGGGAAAAGGTATGTGGATAGATCTCTCCGAATGGAAAAAGAATGTGAAGATATTTGTGTCCTTTGTAAAAGCTCACCAAAAGGTGACCTCAGCAGAGGAAGATTTTAATAATCAAATGGATAGGATGATCTGTGCTGTGTGTACTGGTCAGCCTCTTGCCCCAACCACTCTGTCATTGCCCAATGGGCTCATGAACAAGGTCGCCACGGTGGCAGGGATGGAGGTTATGCATGAATCAGGAACTCACAAGGCCACCTTGTCTACAGTCACTGATGATGTCCAATTTGAGAAGCAGGCTGGACCAATATGGCACCGTTCCGTGGGGGTAACAAGCCCACTGCCTGGTGACACATTGGTTACATTGGAACACTTCCATCATGCAAAGGGCAGCACTTTTATTTTTACATGAATAAATACTTAATCTGGATTTGCCTTCTTGTGTAAAAATCTTCTGCCAAAACTACAAGCCATGGATTTAGAGAATAGCTCATGACTGTCATGATATTCTACACAGCATTTCTTCTGATCAAGGGATTTACTTCCAGCAAATGAAGCGTGATAATGGGCCCATGTTCATGGAATTTACTAGTTTTACCATTTCCCCCTTTTAAAGACTCAGTTGCAGCACTAGGTAGGTGGAAATACTTTTCAGGGCTTGGGCAATGTCCTCTAGGAGTCAATATATGCTCTAAATCAGTGTCCAATATATGGTGCTGTTTCTCCTATAGATTCACAGATCCACTCACTATTACCCTTCATTATCCACTAGCAACATTCTTGCTTTGCATCCTCTCATCTTTAGGTTCTGCTGGTCTAGAGGTCTTGGTCCCTAGGAAGTAATTCTTCCACCAGAAGACACTATGATTGCATTGAACCGAAAGTTGTGACCACCATCAGCTGCTTTGGGCATTTCATGCCTCTGAATTAACAGGCAAAGAAGGGGATTAACGTACTGAACTGGGACACTTGATTCTAATTACCAAGGAGGAATTTGATTGCTACTACACAGCGGGGTAATGAAGAATATGTCTGGAATACAGGAGATCCTTTAGAGTTTAGAGCATCTCTTAATAAAACCATATCCTGTGATTAAAGTCAGTGGGAATTCACCCAACCCAATATATACTTGCAGGACTGATAGTGGTCCAGACTCTTCAAGGATGAAGCTTTGGGTCACCCATGAAGCAATGATAATGGTCTTTTAGATACACCTACATGGCTAAGCTACAGTCTCTAGTTATTCACTCAAACACCAATCTCGAAGTTGCTGTGAAGGTATTTCATAGACGTGATTAAAGTCCGTAATCAGTTGACCTGAAGTAAAGACGATTATCCTAGATAATTTGGTCATGTGACAAGTTGTAGAAATGACTGTGTCAGTTATGAGTCTTTCTTCCTATTTTTTAAGGAATATATTTGTATTTGTATATTAACCAGCTATTTTTCTTTTCTTTCTTTTCTTATTCCCTTATTATCTAACATATGATCTATTAATAATCATTAACTTTCAGCTGTGGAAGTACAGAGTATCAAAGAAGACAGAATAACACTCAAGGGCTTTGCATCCTTTTCTGGGAAAAAGGAAAGTGTGTTTTGATTGAACAAAGGATGTTTGTGTCAAATTAGGTGGTATTATGACTTGGATATTGTCTTTGTTTGGAAATTAAGTATGGTGAAGGAGACACGAGTGGTTGCCAAGTTGATAGGAGTTAACGGTGGTCTTTCAGATGTAACAACATAGCTAAACTACGGTTCCCAGTTCTTCACTCAAACTCTCATCTAGATGTTGCAGTGAAGGTATTTTGTGTATGTGATTAACTTTTATAATCAATGACTTTAAATAAAAGAGATTATCCCAGATAATCTGGATGGGCCTGATTCAATCAGCTGTAAATCCTTAAAAGCAGGGTTGAAACTTCGCTCAGAGAAGAAGAAATTCTGCCCCTGGACAGACGCTTCAGCCCAGGCCTGAGAGTTCCAGCCTGCTGTTCCCTAGGGCCCACCCTATACAGTTCTGATTTGCCTCCACACCAGTGTAAACCAACTCCTTGCAGTAAGTATCTTGATATATGTCTCCTACTTGTTCTGCTTCTCTGGTAAACCTTAATGGATACACTAGATTTGAGCTTCTAGTGGATGTGGGAATGGGTATCTGCTCATCAATCTTAGCAATGGGGCTGAAAGCACTGCTGGATCCAAGGAGACTTTCCAGATGGGTAATTCTGATTTACAGTAAATACGGTAATGACCACCTCATTTGTAACGAATATTTTTTGGTTGAAGTGCATTATTTCCAAAGAGTATGCTTTTTGGGAAAAAAGAGGCAGGGGTTTCTCTGGGCGAGTAAGTTTGAGAAGTGTTGTTAAAGAGATGTCTCTATTTCAGGATTTCTTAAAGCCTTACACAGCTACTACGCATGAGAGGTCCAAAAGGAACATGATGGAAAGTCTCCTCATTTGAATATGGAACATTTTCCCCCCTCTGGGTATTGCAACACTAGAATCGCATGAGAGATATTTTAGGAAACACTTATCCATACATTTATGGTCCATAAATAAAATTCTGAGTGGAAAGAATCTTATCTCCTTAGCTTGCCTTTTACTTCACCCATAGTAAATTAAACCATAGCCCTACTTTTTAAGACATTTTATAATAAAGGTGAAAAGCCAAAACTTAAAGAGTGCTACAAAATTATATTTGAAAGAAGAATTTTCATATCCTAATCTCTAAAGGATACCCAGTGGGAACAGTATGCCAAGAGAATTTATCATTATTTGCACATGTTATTACGTTTACACCCAGCTGCTGAAGTGAAAATCTTCTAGTTAGTACATTTAGGACTCCTTGATAGAAACACACACACACACACACACACACACACACACACACACACACACGTGTGCACACACACGTGCATATACACAGACACTTTACAGCAGAAATTCAACCACTTTACAGGTTACAGTCTATGAAAATTGCTTATTTTTCTATTTGAGATTTTAATATTTATTTTAGAACTACCATACTCAAATTGTACTTTATGATTTTTCCAACAGTGAAAAAAAGAAACTAAGGCAATGTTGCAAGATGAAATTTTCCAAACGGGTCCAATTTTGAAAGACTAAACTATAAAGCTCGAGAGACTTGGGTAGAATGTCTCATGATTACACTACCACCTTAGTATTTTCCAATTTTTTTCTGGATAGCATATGTTTCTCTTGCTCTTTACTATCTTCTTGCCAAAAATTTTGGGGAGTTTATTTGGCTTCCTCATCTTTACTTTTTACATCTTTTACTTTACATTCTAAAAAATTTTATTCTCCACTAAATCTGATAAAGTTCATTTTGAACGAGATAAATATCTAATTTACATATCTCAGTAGTATGAAGATACTGCTGCCGTTTCTTTATGCTGTGCTATGTAGGCTGTGTGTACGCTGGACCACGGCATCAGCTCAACAGGGATGCTGTGAAATGATTGCATCTGCTCAGGAAAAATGATGATCTCATGGGAAAAATCTTTTTCATCCATAATACATTAGCAAATTCATAATTGGAGAGAAAACCTACTTTTTCTGTGCCCATCGATTGCTCTAACATGCTACTTAGGCCCTCAAGGGCAGTCTTAGGGACTTATGGGTTGCTGTGTCCCTGGGGTGTGGTTATACAGTGGACTGTATATAGTAGGTGCTAAATAATCGCTGTGGATGATGATCCCTGTGTGCTGCTTCCTTCAATTTGTGCTGCCTGGGGTGGTGGTGGTTGGTGGGGGGGGCGGTGGTGTGCTGCTGGGAGGAGAAAGGTTGGGAGGTGGCAGTTGGGTCAGAGGCTTCAGGGCTCAGCAGAGGTTCTTTGGAAATTCTGTAGCATCCTGGGTTCCAGCTGGGCATGAACTGGGCAGTCACTCCACCCTCTTGTTTTCATATTCAGGGGCAGGACATGTCCTGTTTATCTTGCTCTCCCCAAGACCTGGACAGTTCCTGGTAAGGAAAACGTAGCTGCTATCTTCTCCTTTCTGTGAGTAGGGAGTGGAGGAGGGTGTGGAAGCCCTAAGGCTCTCCTTCAACCTGTCGTTCCCCCGCCCCCCCCAAGACAAACGGGAAGGTGCATCCACATGGAGGTGGGTACTTTGGAGGGAGGATGGATTGCCAGACCTTTGTAATTTGGAATCTAACATGTTGCACACTGAGTTCTATAGTTCTCTCCAGCCACCCTGGGTTGGCACCAAGTCACACCTTGCCCAATGCCTGCAGCAGGGCTAACAGGTCGGGCCTATTGCTCTACCATCATCCCGGGGTTAATCCTGCTCCGTCCCTCCCCAGTTCCCCAAACTGCTGTTGAATTTCCAAAGAGCATTTCTGTAGCTCCATTTCGAAGCATCCCTTCCGGGTACACCTCCTTTCCCCTTGGCCACGCCCTCTTTACTTCATACCTGGCTCCCTACATTTCTTTACCATGGGCCCCCTCCGCGTCATCCTTGTGTGACGATTTTCCTAAACACTGTTCTTACCCCCTCTTTCCCTGCTTATCAAACCAATCTCATCTCTGTGGCAGGACACTGAAGATTGGGATTGTCCGTGTCTCATCGTTTATAGCATAGCAGTTAAGAGCAAGGATTCTGGAGTCAGAAGGCTGGGTTTGAAACTCAGTTCTGCCCCTGATAAATGAGAGACCCCAGACAAGTTTCTTAGGTTTCCTCATCTGTGAAATAGCAATAAAGCATTTACTTTACAGGATTGTTTAAGATGCTAAATAATTGTCTGTGGCGAGAATTTTAGGAGATACTAGTAAATCACACAGTTACAGGGTCATACTCTCATTCTCCTAGCAAACAAAGGTCACTGCTCTCTGCTACTCTTTCACCTCCTCTGCTCAGTGCTGCCTCTGCTGTCCTTTTCCCAATCCCCAAGTCCTCAGATTGGCCTTGCTCAGCTGTGGTCCAGCTCTCGCATTTCTACCCTTAGGACCGTGCCTGGATTGTATTACCTTATCCTTGGGTGGTTATACTTGCTTCTTATATTTTGTCTTCCCAGAGACATTGTCCATGCCATGTACCCAGAACTCAGAATAGAGCTAAGCTCATAGTTTTAGTATTTTTATTAAGAACTAAGTACTAAGTATTACACTTAGTTAATTAAAGGTGAAGAATTGGCATCTTTTTTTAGAAGTTGAATTGCATTTTTAAATATAGTATGAAGTGGAGTTAACCACCACCTATCAACTTCTGTTTTCAACTCACATAACACGAGTCTTGTCTGTTCTTCTGAAGGAAATGAAGCATCTGGTGCAGACTTCTCAGTCTGGCTCTTTTACCAGTGTGCCTGGTAGCTGTTGATAGCAAGAGACGCTTCATGGGTGCTGGGAAAGGCATGTTAACCTTTACAGTAGAAAGGAAAGCAATGGGTCCCCAGGTATAGAACCAGGAACGCTACCCTTGACAACAGCCCAGCCAATGGGCAGCCTATTGTATCAGGAGCCCCAGACATCCTTGCTCTCTGCTGCTCAGAGACTCAGGAATGATGCCTGCTTCAGAAGAACAGGAAAATGTTCCTAATGTTCTTACCATCAAGCTGGTAGCAGATGTTTGAAAAGAGGAAGGGAAAACATGACCCAAAGCATTAAGGCCACTCTGCTTTTTCCATGCTAGAAAAAGAACTGTGTTTGATCTATGTCAGGGGTTATATTTGAACAGAAGCTTCCTGGGGATTGGGGTATAATTTTGTATGCTAGGTCTCGCTTGAATGAGAATTCCCAAAGGAAGGTCCTATTTCCCCCCACGCATTGCTACTTTGCCCTCTCAAAGTCAGTGTTTCTCTACACCTGGCTTTTGAGCCTCTTCTGTTTCTAAGTTTGTTGCAGCAGCCCTCCAAACATAAATACCTCTTCCTAGAGAACTGTCTCTTCCTGGAGAATGTGGAAAAAGAATGTATCACACTTCTGGAGGTGCTCCTCTTTTTTTTCTTTTCTTTTTTTTTGGATTTTTCTAATTTTATAGAATGAGGTGGTATTATTTTTATGATGGAAAAATAAGTCAATATATACCTCTAAAGGTAGCAATAACACTGCTTCTGCTCATTAGTTCTTGCTTTTGAATTGACATTAGGGAATTCTGTGCTCTGGTTGTTGCATCCATCCCAAACTCTTTGGTGAAACTTTTGGGCCCCTAGACTCTGGCTCCCTATCACCATATTTCTTTTTAAGCCTTATTATCCATCTTCTGTTTGAATTAAGACAATATCTCCCCATTTCCTGTATCCCCTGCCCCGCAGCATCTGTCCCTTTGCTCTGTGCTTGCTGGTCCCTGGAGGCCTCTCTTCTGCCTCTGTGACCCGACTCGCCTGTCAAAGCTCATCTCTGATTCCCAGCACTTTCTTGAACCACCCGGGTTCATCCAGACACAGCTGTCTCTTCTCTGAATTGTTACCGTCCTTATTATCTGCAGCAATAATATACTCCCAGTAATATCACCTTGCGTTTGAGCAGCCCCGTGCTGTTTTCAGAGCATACTCACACCCATTACTTCATCTTAGGGCTGGGATTAGGGAGAGGAGAGTGAGGCCAGGTTGTGGTGAAGGAAAGTGCAGTGTTTACTGCAGGTGCCAAGCAAGGAGTCAGTATATTGGTTTTACTGTGCATGGGCAAGCGGACCCAAGTTTGGTTTGGTAACACATGTGGGGACAACAAACTTGTAAAAAGCCCAGTCATTGCCCTGACCTGTCCATGAGTCTGCCTGTAGACCCCTCTGCATGTCTAGGGAGTTGACTTCCTCTGCTTCAGAAGTCAAGTGTCCATTTGATAGGAGAGTCACCGGAGCTGTCTGGGAGAGAAGAATTTGACTGAGAGCAACCCACTCGGGGGACCTGAGGAAGGTCAATGTTTAGTTGGGTTCCAGGAGTCTCTATTTTAAGCAGGAAAGAGCTCCTTAAAAATTGGCTAATATTTCTGTAAAAGAATATATGCTATTGATTCTGGGATGAATATGACCTTTGAAGGTTTGCTTGTACCATCGTGTGGCAATGAGATGAATTTTTTGGAATCACATATAAAATAGTATATACTTAATATCTTCTACTCTTGAAATAGAAATGTAACAGTGTATGCCTTTGAATGTGGTTCTGTTGAATTTGGTGTGATTCAGATTGGCTCATGGCTGGATTCTTATCCTGCTAGGTTAGGGGACTTTTGTGTCACCTCACTGGACAGATGTGTGTGTGTGTGTGTGTGTGTGTGTATGGGGGCGTCCCTGACTGCCTGTCATTCCTCTGTTGGTCTGGGGTCATTCTGCCTGTTTGAAGATTGGAGACAGGGCATGGATCTAAATTATTACCTTGAGAGAATAAGATAAAGAAGGAATGTATCATTCAGCGCTAAAAAGAAATGAGCTATCAAGCCACAAAAAGAGATGGAGGAAACTTAAATGAGTATTACCAAGTGAAATAAGCCAATCTCAAAGGCTACGTACTGTATGTATGATTCCAACTATATGACATCCTAGAAAAGGCACAGCTATGGAGACAGTGAGAAAGATGAGTGATTGACAAGGGTTATGGGCGGGGGTAGGGATGAACAGGTGGAGCACAGAGAACTTTCAGGGCTGTGAAATGATTCTGTATGAGACCATAATGATGGGTAGAGGTCATCATATTTTTGTCAAAACCCACAGAATGTGCAACAAGAGAGGGCCCTAATCTAAACTGTGTACTTTAGTTGATAATCAAGTATCAATATTGGTTCATCAATATTGTTACAATTGTAACAAATGCACCACATTAATGCAAGATGTTAATAACTGGGAAACTCTGAGGTGGGGAGAGAGGGGGTATAAGGAAATTGTGGTTTCTGTTCAATTTTTCTGTAGACCTAAAGCTTTAAAAATAGTCTATTAATTAAAAAGAAGACAAAAGAGAGAAAGAAGGAAGCCTGTTTGTCTCATCTTCCAGCAAAGGGCCTTAGCTCCAAACAACATATCAGGGAGGGAAGCTTGGTTGGCACAGGGTGAAGCAGGGCTCCTTCGAGATGCAGTGCACGTCTGCTCCCATCAAGCTGGCTCAGAACAGCCCAGTTTTCTTTTCCAACCCATCACCCATCCTGCATTTAGTCAAATGGAATTTTCAATAACATGGGTCATGCCAGAAGCTTCTTGACATGACGAATGTTCCTTGGGAATGTCAACTTTGATCCCTATCTGAGCTGCCTTGGTTATGTGACACGTATTTTCACTCACAAGTATAATCCAAACCTTGGCAGAGGCTGGAGTGAGGAGACAGACAGGGAAGTGTTAGACTGAGGAAGAAGGAAAGTGTTTACATCCCTGATACAGCAGGCCTGGGAGGTGAAACTCCCTGCTGTAGGCAGAGCTGGGATTTCTTGCTAATGGAGAAGGAGTAACTGGTACTTGCAGAGGGGCCCATGTGCACTAAGAAAAAGTAGGATGATGAGGAACAAGATGAGAGTGATACCCATCAATGTCCCCCACAAGCCAGGTACTGGTGTAAGCACTTTATAAACAGAAACTAATTTAATTGTGACAACAACAGAGGTAGGGTCTACTAGTATCCCATTCTACAGATGAGAAAACTGAGACTAGATTTGGTTGTGTGGATAAGATTGCATAGTCAATAAGAAGCAGAACAGAATTCAAATCCAGTCTTCTAGCTCAAGATGGTGGCCTTTCCCCAAACCACGTGGCCTCTGATTAGCCCCTGCTGACAGGTGACAGCTGTGAGTCCAGCACTGCCCAGTCCACAGGGGCAGAGAGCAAATGGGTGTTGCCTAGGATGACCTAGATACAGAGCTCATATATACAAATATTCATGCTGTGGGAATTTGAAAAAGGACATCCTGAAGGTGTCTGTGTCCTAATCTCTGGAGCTTGGGGACTATGTGACTTTGCTTGGCAAAAGAGACTTTGCATTTAATTAAGCTAAGGACACTGAGTTGGGGAGATTAACCTGGATTATTCATAAGGCCCAGTATAATCACAAGGATATTTATAACAGCAAAGTAGGAGTGTCAAAGTCAGAGAGAGACAAATAGACAGAGAAGGAGGAAGCAGAGGTCAGAACACTGCAAGGCCACAAGCCATGGAATGTGGGTGACCTCTAGAAGCTGGAAAAAGAAAGGAAAAGGATTTTCCCTGGGAGCTTCCAGAAGGAACCAACCCTACTGACACCTTGATTTGAGGACTTCTGGCCTCCAGACCCAGAATTGTAAGAGACTCACTCTGTGTAGCTTTTTTGTTTGTTTGTTTTTTTGGCCACGTCACGCGGCTTGTGGAATCTTAGTTCCCAGACCAGGGATTGAACCTGTGCCTTGGGCAGTGAAAGTGCAGAGTTCTAACCACTGGACCACCAGGGAACTCCCCTCTGTGTGGTCTTAAGCCACTAAGTGTGTGGTAATTTGTTACAGGAGCAACAGGAAACTAATATACATAGGCAACACACACATACACATAGTACACAAACACGTATTTGCAGGCATTTGGGGCGGAGCTTGCTGACTCTGACTCCTGGTCCTTTCTCCGTCCACTTGAGGTCTGGCTCCCCAGGGCCACTGGCCTCCCTTCATGCCCATGACTTCCCCCTCTGCCCACCAGGGGGCCCTAACTTTGACCTGGTTTGGATGATAAATTACAGTTGGCCCTTGAACAACATGGGTTTGAACTGCGTGTATCCACTTATGCGTGGATTTTTTTCAATAAATACTGCAGTACTAGAGGATCCACAGTTGGGTGAATCCTCCAGATATGGAGGCCCCATTGATGGGGGGGCTGAGTATAAAGTTCCCTGGGTTTTCAACTGGGGGATGGGGGGTGGTTTGCCACCCCTAACTCTTGCCATTTTTCAAGAGTCAGCTATACATGGTTGTTCCATCTCTACTTACCCTTCAGTTGCCTGTGTGTGATTTAGTCTCTGAACATTTAAAATTCCTGGCTGGCTTCTTCCTGTCACCCAGCACACCCCTGATACCTCCTCCTTGAATCATGGTTCCCCCCGCAAGCTATCAAGCCCAACCTCTAATTTTACAGAAGAGGATGATGACTTCTAAAGATGTTAAGAGGGAATTGCTCAAGGTCACATGAACTTAGTGCCAAAATGTGCCTTGAGCTCAGGAATCCTCCAGTGATGATTCCATGAGAAGGATCTCCCCCGCTGATTCACATCGCTCAGGGCACACTGATGGGGGTGCTGGCCCACCAGGACCTTATACCTGTGTAACCTTCCAGGTCTGACACCTGAATCCTTGGAGTCTGGTAGTCTCTTGGTTGAAGATATCTTGTTCCTGCTGAGCAATCTTTGCTATGGTAATGGACTGAATTTTTGTGTCTCCCCCAATCCATATGTTGAAGCCTAACCTCCAGTGTGGCTATATTTGGAGATGGGGCTTCTGAAGAAGTAATTTCTGCTGCAAGAATGAAAGAGGTCATAAGGGTGGGGCCCTGATTTTATAGGATTAGTGTCCTTATAAGAAGAGACACTGGAGCTTGTGTTCTCTCTCTCTATCCTCATTTGCATGCCAGAGGAAAGGCCATGTGAGGACACAGGCAGAAGACAGCCATCTACAAACCAGGAAGAGAGGTCTTATCAGAAACAGAATGAGCTGGTACCTTGATCTTGGACTTCTAGCCTCTAGAACTGTGAGAAATAAATGTCTGTTGTTCAAGCCATTTATTGTGGAATTTTGTTAGAACAGCACGGACAGACTGATGCAGCTGAGTCTACATCTGCCTGGCACTTATGCCCCTCAGTGTTTGTACCCTTCCCCTCCAGTTTTCTCTCACCCTCTCACTCACAACTCTGCTTCCAACATAAACCATTCACCACCAACAAACAGAGCACAGATGTGTCTCAGCTGTGCCTGGCCTGACCATTCTTGTTGACCATCAGTGGCCTCCCACTCTAGAGCCACCAGTTAAAGTCCCACCTTCCCTGTAAGGACCTGCTGGAAGGACCGTCCTGCTCACATCCCTCTGCCTCTGATGCTCAAGGAAGTTTGGGTTTACAGTGGCCATGTGTTAGGGGGTGAATAGTGTCCCCCAAATTCATGTCCATCCAGAACCTCAGAAAGTGACCTTAAGGAAATAGAGTCTTTGCATTTGTAATTAAGCGTCTTGAGATGAGATCATGCTGGATTTAGGATGGATCCTAAATTGTCCTTTAAAGAAGAGGAAGGAACACAGAAACAGAGGGAAGATGCCATGTGAAGACAGAGGCAGAGACTGGAGTGATGTGACCACCAGCCTAGGAATGCCAGGAGCCACCAAAGACTGGAGGGGGCAAAGAAGGGTTCTCCCCTAGAGACTCTGGAGGGAGTGAGACTCTGCCAACAACGTGATTTTGGATTTTTGGCCTCCAGAACTGCGAGAGAATCAATTTCTGTTTTCTTCAGCCACCAAGTTTGTATGATTTGCCCTGGGAAACTAGTACCCCAGTATTACAGGTATTTGATTTCACACCCGCTCTTCAGGACAGGTGCCTCATTCTAGTTAGCATGGTGCCTCCCCAGCATCCTGACACCAGTGAGCCTGCAAACCCGTACACTGTGCTAAGCCCCAGTGCGTGTCCCCAGGCTTCTCTCTGTCACGCGTTGTGTTGCTCAGAGGTCCAGGGGCTGGGTCTGTGTTTCTCAGCACAGGGTGGTGCCCGCCCAGCTCCAAGTGTGTGTTAATTGCTGGCAGAGCTGGATGCTAAAATTCCCAACCGGTACCCCAGATTCTCCATCTGTTCATTATGACTTGTATCTTAGAAATGCTCTCTGGATTCTCACTAAATGATTCTTCTAGGTGGATGTAATATTTTCCTCCAGAAACTCATATGTTACTTAGCTCTTCTAAGCCTCAATCATCAAGGGAACATGTGGCGCTGAGCACAGTTTGGGACTATTCTAAGAATATATCTCCTAAGAACCCCCAGACTCATATATACCCCCTTTTGAGAACAGGTGTTTTGGTAAAACTGGAGGAATGAAGGAGGCACCTCCTCAGACCACAGAGCCCCAGGGGCAGCAATTTCTCCTGAGACTGTCGATTGTCTCAGGAGAGCTTCAGGGGCACTGATGGAGGCTGAGATTCATCCTGGGAATCCGTGGTGAGAATCAGTGGATTCCGTTTATCATAGTTAATATGGCCCTATAGACATCCAAGAGTGAGGAGGACCAGGAAAACTTAGGTTACAAATGAGTTCTGAGTATTACAGAAAATGTTCGAAACACATTTGAAAGGGGATTTTAGACTAGAACTGTTCGTAAGTAAACCATGTGGCAGTTTCCAAAGACTCACTGTTGTACTCTCATAATGAACAGGCATCCAGGTCTTGACATCTGAGAATGACAATGCACTGAAATTGCTTTATCTCATTGCATTGGGTTTTCATCATTGTTACATTTTGTGTATATGTTGTTAACACAGAGTAACATGTGCATTAGTTAGCATATACTACTAAAAAATAAAATCAACATCTATCACTAGTTGAGTGCTTACTAGAGAGTAGAAAGACAATGTGCAAAGTGCTTTATGTATGTGTCTTAGTCAGCTCTGGCTGCTATAACAAAATATCGTAGGCTCAGTGGCTTAAACAACAACATTTATTTCTCATAGTTCTAGAGGCTGGGAAGTCCAAGATCAAGGTGCTGGCAGACTTGGCTTTCAGTGAGGGCCCTCTTCCTGGCTTGTAGGCTATGGCCTTCTCCCTGTGTCCTCACAGGTGTCCCTTCCTCTTCTTATGAGAGCGCTGATCCCATCATGGGGGGGTCCACCCTCATGACCTCATATAAAACTAATCACTTCTCAGAGCCCCCACCTCCCAGTGCTTTCTTTCACTTTGGGGGTTAAAGGCTTAACACATAAAGTTTGTAGCAACACAAACTTTCAGGCCATATAACATTATTATTTTTTAACCCCCAAAACAAATCTTTGAGGAAAGTTCATGCATTTTACAGGTAAAGAACTGGGGCTCGGAAAGGTTGAATTTCCTTGCTGAGGGTCACACGGGAAGTGGAGGGGATGTGAACACAGTTCTGGGTGGCCATCACCCAAGGATCACTAACTAGGTAGTGTATATGTGACACCTCCCTTTCCCTCTTCCATGACTGGCATTGCTAAGGAACATGTTATTCTTTCCTGATGAGCCTGGATGTAGTCCTACAATCCTTTTCAGCCCAGCCCTCCAAGCATTAATTAGCTGGAGTTGGTGTGGACATGGGAGATACAAACGCCTTGCCTTCCTGGTGACATAATGCTTTCCATATTGGTGTGATGCTGGCCCATTGCACTTAATCCGGAAGTATTAGCTGCCACAGTGGGGGAAGAGGTAGGGCCAAGGGTCTTCTAAAAAAAAAAATGTAAAAATATTTATTTTACTGTGGTAAGGACATTTAACATGAGATCCACCCTCTTAAATTTTTGAGTGTACAATACTGTATTGTTAACTCTAAGTACAAAGTGGTACAGAAGATCTCCAGAGCTTAGACATCTTGCTTAACAGGGGGTCTTCTTGAAATGCGGCCGGCACTTAGGTGGACTAAGGCCTTACCTTTCCACATGGGGCATCAGACTCAGGGCACCTTTGCCTGCCCCACAATTCAGCTGAGCAGGAGACCAACAGGTGTGAGTACAGCCACCCCAACTGTGGTGGCTGCAAAGGCCACATTCAGAGCTGGGACCCAGGATCCACTTCTCTGCTCAGCTGATGTCTACTGTTGTTTTAACGTGGAGGGAAGAGACTGGGAGTTAGAATGAGGTTATGTGGAGTTTGGTTCTTGCATCTGCTGTTTACTAGCGGTGTGGTCCTGGACACCTTGTCTAATTTCTTTGAGTCATGGTCTTTTCATTTTCAAATGAGGCTGTTGTGAGGATTGGGCATGACAGTATAAATAAAGTGATCTTGGCAGCTGATAGGCACACAGTACACGATGGAACACATCTTAGCTGTGACTGTTGACAGCTACTTTCTCTGTGTCTCTATTCTATTTCTCCAAGTAGATAGTAAGTTCCTTAAAAGCAAGCCCCTCCTCCCCCCTGAGAGCACCCCACAGAGCTTACTTTGCACATAGTAGGACCTACTAAATGTATTCCCTAAATCATGGTTGATGTGCTATTTCTAAAATCTGGTCTCAGTTGACCTGGATTCTGTTTTCTTTTGTCCTCTACCTTGAATCCAAGCCAGCATCTGAGAAAATAGTTTCAAAGACAACAAATGAACAGGCAGTTGGAACGTTTTCCCATCATCTATGTATGAAACTGTCTAAAGCTGTATACAAACTTCGGGAGCCCCCTTGGGATGAGCTGAGCCTGGGAGGAACTTGGGGTAGGGGTGAAGGACAACTGCTTCCTGATGGGCAGGGGACTCTGCATCCCTGGAGTGAGTGATGCCCACAGCAGACCTTTTGGGAGGCAAAGCCTGGGGTGTGCTTATCCTTCCTTTAACAGGGATTTTGTACAGGATGCTGACTGTTTTCGTATTGAAGAATACAAAGAATCTCAAGAAACTTCTGCTCTGAAAGAATGAGATGACCTCTGACAACCTTCCTCATTTAGAATGAAGCCACACACATGAATTTTTATGTGGCATTTCCAAGAAGATAAGTCTGCTGTTCTACCTTGGAATCCCCAAATACATGAGTATATTGCTTTGGGAACTTGCAGTGAATTTTAAAGAACACAGTCATGCTGGAAATAAAACAGAAATGGTGGTACCCAATGCCCATGGGAAACTAATACTGATTATTTTTGAAAGCAGAAGGGAATTGGCCTACAAAAAATTCAGCATACACATTTAAAATGGAGTTAGAGGGGACTTCCCTGGTGGTCCAGTAGTTAAGACTTCGCCTTCCAATGTAGGGGGTGCAGGTTCAATCTCTGGTCGGGGAGCTAAGATCTCACATACCTTGCGGCCAAAAAACCAAAACAAAACAGTGGCACTATTGTAACAAAAATTCAATAAAGACTTTAAAAAATGGTCCACATCAAAAGTCTTGAAAAAATAAATAAAATGGAGTTAGAAAGAGCTGGCAGAAGAACTATGAAAGAATATTAATTAAAGTTACAAGTTTGAGCCTAGTCATGGAAAGGTCAGAAATGTTTCCCTTAAGGTCACAATCCATCAGCAGTGACTTTAATTAAGAATAATGTGGTTGGACCACCTCTGCCCTCATGCCTGTGTCATTACCATCCCAGGTGGAGAGACCCCTTCTTTAAGGTCACAGATAGAAAGCTAATGTGATTAAGGCTTGGTTTTCACATTTCTCAAGTACCAGTTGAGTGCAGACACAAGAAGATGAGAAGAAAGATCTCTTATTTCTCAAGGCGTTTGCTCATGCAGTTTTCATACCACTCATTACTTATTGATCACTTAATGAAGCTGCTCATGGATTTCCAGTTTTCCTCCTGCATTAATTTTAGACAAATAATATTCATCAAAGAGCTTGTCATTCTTCCTTTGATGGAAGGTGAAGATTTAACAGAGTTTGGGCCCCCTTCCAGAAGCTAGTCATGGAGCATGGAGCTTCTTTTTGATCTTTTTGATATAGCGTAGAATATTCACTTTAATTTGCTTTAAGAGTTGTATTAACATAACTCGAAAAAATACCTATTTAGAACATCCTTCTTATTCTCACCTCAACGTTTGTTCACATGCTTCCTAACATGTGACCAGTGTAGCATGATTGGTTGGAGAAATGCCCTCTGTACTCACAGTCTTTATGATGTGACTTTGCAGCTTCATCCAATAAGAGGTAGAGTCTGCTTCCCACACCCCCCACCTTGAATCTGGGCTGACCTTGTGATTTGCTTTGGCCAACAGAGGTGAAGGTGCCAGTTCTCTTCATCTCTTGGAAATGAGCCCAGGCTGGCCTGTTGGAGAATGAAAGGCCACGTGGAGCAGAGATGAGCCATCTCAGCCAACTCCACAGCTGACCTGGATGCATGTGTGACTCCCATGAAGACTGGAGGAGAATTAACTAGAGGAGCCCAACTCAAATTGCTGATCCATTGAAATACTAACTTTGGGAAAGTTTGTTACACAGCAAAAGCTAACTAATAACCTCTCTCTAACCTAAGAGAGTTTCTTCAGTTAATCTATCAAACTCCTTAAAGAGAACGTGACCCTCATTGCAGAATCATCATCCAAAAGACTGAAGCTTCTTCTGGAAGCTTTATCATTTCACTACTCTCAAGAAAATACTGATAAACAGTTTCATCAACTTTGGCATATTGTGTACACAGCCAATTCCAGGCTCCAGGCACAGTTATCAACTCCATTTAATAGATGAGGAACCTGAGGTTTAGAGCCGCTAAATACCTTGCCCAATGCTGTGCAGACCACAGGTGGAGGAATCAGGATTGAAACTTTCAGTGCCTTCACGCTGTATAGGTCTGTGTGATGTAGAACTAAGGTAGATCCTGATAACCGTAGGTGACCTACATATGACTGGGGGGACTGTGGTTCTAGTCTCCTCAAAATGCAAGAGTAATATTTTACTGGATAACTTCTTCACCTTCCTCTCCCCCCTGCCCCACCCCGCCACTGCTCCCTCTTTGCAAGCATTTGGAGAAAACTTTGTAAACGGGGCTGAAGCAGTAATGCTAATCAAATCAAAAGCATCCTCCCCTGCCCCCCACCCCAAAGGATCATACTGGTGTTTGCTAATGTGAATCCTTCCTGTTCAAAGTTTAATACCTCATCCAAAGACTCCACAATTACGTTTCCATTACTTCCCACTGTTTATCACAGTTGGATTGCAAAAGCCAATTTATGTTGTGATTTCTCCTTTGCTAGATCTTTCCCGTCTATTTTTAAATTTGTCTCACAGTCCAATTGGAAGCCTCATCACAGTGTTGGCTCCGTGGTGCTGTTGGGACATTGGCTCTGAGAAGGACCTTGTCCTCCAGCCACAGAGTGTCCTCTGGACCAGCCACGAGGTCACAGGAAGACTCTGTCCTTGAACAGCTCTTTCTCACTTTTCTAGGACAGTTTCTGATTAAACTTACGTCAAAAAAAAAGAGAAAAAAACAAACATTTCCTTGTGTATTCTAAAATGAAGAAAAATGAGCACGTCTCTCAAATGCCTCTGATCTGGGGTTCATAAGCCCAGACTCAAGCGCTTTCAGCATATGACTGTTCTCCATGGCAGCTCTTATGGTCCATAGTGGAGTGACCTGGGCTTTAGACTGGAGGCCAAGTTAGCTAGGGTTTCCAGACCAGGGGGTGGGGGTGGGGGGCCGGCAGTGAGGTGGAGTCAAACATCTTGTCCTTTGGCAAGAAGAAAGAAAGGTTTCAAGAGTACCTTTAGAAATGGGCTGGCAGCCTGGGACAACAGTATTTTTATGGGCATAAATTACTTCTTATGAAAGAAAAAACCAGGGTCCATGAAAGAAAATATAATTCGAGGATGGTTTGACCATAGCTGTCTAATATTTGACGAGGTTTTTCTTTATGGGAGATTTTATTGCCCACCTGTCTTTGTTTTTTTAATTCTCCAAGGTGACAGGCCAATAAAATTGGCCTATCTGCTCTGCTATCTGCTGGCAAAGATTGAAGTATTTTTCTTTTTAGTCTGCTTTTAACAATGTCCCTATTTCCTCCTACCTTATTTTCTTCATATGAATTGGGCAGGGGCTTTTGATTGATACAAAAGGGATGTGACTTTATCCATCAGTGGTTGAGTTGTAATTTGGTCTGTTTAGTTGCCAATAAACAGACTCCTAGGCCAGCAGGTTCATCAGAAGATGAGATAAGAGAAAGCAAGTGAAGAAATACTTTGGTCCACAGACCACGGATGCTAGTGTGTCTGCAGTCACCCTGCTGTTTACTGCTCTGTGGCCAGTCAACCTCCGACAGAGACCCTGAGTCTGCAGCAAACCCTGCCCAACTCTAGGTGCTGTTCCAGTTCTGCAGGCTCAGCTCTGAGCCACCAGTTGCCCAGGTCAATCACCAAGTTAATTATTTTTGTTCTTTGAACCCAATCCCCCTCTCTGCCTTTATCCCTGTGGCGTACTGTGAAAAACACAGCAATGCCTTTCTTTGCCCAGCTCTTTGAAAAGCGTGATGTTAGAAATTTGCAAGCAGCAAAGCCAAACTTTAAGCAATTTTGTGGGAAGGGCACAGATTCTGGGGTCCAGTGGTGTAGGGAGGGGAAACGAGAGGCAGTAAGCAGCTAAGATTGATTGAGCACCTACTACGTGCTAAGGGTTTTGGGCTTGTTCTCTCCTTTAATCCTCGCACAGGTTTAGTTATTACTGCATTTTGCAGATTAGGAACACGTGTCTGCTGAGGGTAGGTAATTTCCCCATCATCCTGCTAGGGCACCAAAATCCTGCTCTTTTCACTCCTCCTGCTCCCTTTTCATCTTCTTGATGGTAAGAATATCTGTCAGCTTTAATCAAGAGGCATTTTTCAGTCAAGGTTTCATGAGACAATATGCACAAAAGCATATTTATTTACTCTGAGGCAAACTCTAGACCCCACTAAAGGTAGTTGCTATTGCCTTCCGTATGGAAATTCTCTTGAGGTCCTGGCGATTTGGCCATTTCCACAAAGTAGGCCGATGAGGGTCCTGTGATGTATAAGCCCTGGTCCAAAGGCAAGGTCATGAGCCCCATCTCTGAAGGTGCCGACTGTCGTACAAGGTAAGGGTGTCTCGTGGGGAACTTTGCTTGTCATTTTGGGGTCACTGGGAGCCTTATTAGAGAAAGTCTGTCAACTCCATGTTTACCCCATTAGAACCTGGAAAAAGTCATTCTTTCCATTTATCAGGATGGGATGGCCTCATCCTGAGGGAGCTGGAAGGGATTTGGGGTTAGAAAATCTTCATGGTTTATGTGTTATTTCTAGGATGTTCCCTATTCATTAAGGAACAGCTGCTTCTTGAGAGGCTGATTTCTCTTAGCTTGTCACACAAGGCAGGTTATTTCACGCATACGTGAGGGCATGGTGTAGGCTGTGAATGGGCGTCCATGCGCCCAGAGAGGCCGCCCGGTGAAGGCGACCACATCTATGACACTGAGTCGCTTCCCTTTCCCCACATCCCCAGCCAGGAGCTGAGATGCCACAGGCAGGCACCACAGAGTTCAAAGCCACCACTTCCTGGGCACACCTGGTCTGGAGTGAAGAGCTTGGTCAAGGGAGCAAGAGCTGCCTCATCTTGAAGGCTTACTGAGCGCCAAGCTCTTTACTAAACATGTGAAGTGCATCATCATATTTAGTCCTGGCAGGAACCATGCCAGGGAGGAACCATGCAAGGGGGTTGCTGGTTCCAGGGGAACCTGACACTCAGTGAGGTTAAGTAGTTTGTTCAAGTGGAAAGTTCAAAAGCTGGGATTTAAACCCAGGTTAGTTTGATTTCAGAGCCTAAGGGCTTAACCACATCACCACACAGCTTAGGCAAGGGCTGGTGCCTGACTTGTCATTTGAGGTGGAGATTTGCTTGAAGTAAAATATTACCATCATCCCTTATCATAAATGGAAGGCATGAAAGTAAAAGATAATCCTTCCATTAAAAGAAGTCATACAGTTTAGTGCATTGTTTTTCAAACTTTTTTGGACGATACCTCACAATAAGAAATATATTTTTTATGATGATTCAGCAGGCATATATATTTGTGTATGCATACACATGTAAGTGTGTGTGTGTAGACTCAACCAAAAATTTCATGTAATAATTTTTTCTAATTTACCATGTGTTCTACACTGAAAGATTTTCTGTTCTCTTTTTCTCTATCTCATTTTTTTTCACAGTGCTGGTTAAATTAATTTTGTTAAATTCATTTCTTTTCACCGTCTGTAGTCTGTGACCCCTCATCACAGACACTGGTTAATTGGGGCTATGTCTCTGGAATAAACTGTCTGAGTTGGGAGTTAAGATTTTCTGCATCTAGGCTGTTTGACCTTGGATAAATTCCTTAACCCCTCATGCCTCAGTTTCCTCATCTATAAAGTGAACATAATGGGATAATACCCATCTCAAAGAGTTGTTATAGCAACTTGGTGCAATAATACAGATGAAGGGCTTAAACCGAAGAAAGGTGAAAGTAAATAATTAATGTTAGTTTCCTAATTATTACAAGTGACCTTTCTGCAATGTATTTATTTTGCATTCTTATCTGCTATTTAATAACAGTAAAAAAATTAAGGCAGAGGGTATCTATGGGAGGGATGAAAGTCTGTTTACAAGTGAGTTATGGGTCTGGGTAATGATCGTATAAATCCTATCCTTCTAGGGCTTAGAGTCAAGTGTGGCTGATTTGAAGTAGGAAACAGCGAAACTAAAATTCAAACATAACTCTATGTCTTAAAGTATGTTCATAATACACAGTCATAGACAAAAGGTTAAACTATACTGGGTCCAAAGTCTACATAAAGAAGGTGGGGAAACTTATAACACATGTTAGAACAATTTCCATCAAGATTAAGATGACACCAAAATGTTGGTACTATGAAGGGTAAATTCTGTTATCTGAAGACTGGTTCCCGTGGAGACATTTTCCCCACGACAACTGTGGGTGGATGAAAATTTGCTCTCCCTTTCCCATTGTGATTTACAGTTCGTACAGCACAAGGTGCTGGGGTGAAGTCAGGACAAGGAGAGACTCCATTAGCCCTCAGGGCAGCCTCCATTTTTAAGGACAAGGGAAGTTCCTTAGGCCTGTGAGAAGGTGAAATCACCACACAGAATTCAACCCCAATTTTGGGGGTTTTAAAAGAAAAAAAGAAAGAAAATGAAGTAATCTCTTTGGGCCTTAAATAATCTCTTGGAGTGGGTATTCTTTTCTTATGCCCATTTTATGGATGAGGAAATGGAGGCATGATCGGTTAAAAGATTCCCCTTCCGCATTAAGGTACCTCTTAGGCATCACCCCCTGGGATTTCTCCCTGTTTTGATGTCATGTGATACAGTCTTATCCAGCCCTTGCATTTAAGACGTAGAAAAATTATAGGGTCTATGGGAGACTGAGGTGAAGTGATGATCTTTTAAGAACAATATGGGAAAGACCAGGAATCTGCCATGACAGAACAGAACAGTGATTGGCCACTGTTTATGCTTTGAAGCCAGAAAGTGGGGTTTATGTCTGCCTTGACCCAAGGTTGCACCTAGATCTTTCTTCATGTCTTTTTTATGGACACTGTGTGGAAGTGAAAAGACTGGAACGCTGCCAAGACAAGTCAGCAAACCTGATGTCATTTGCTCTTAGCTGGATCAATGGCCTTCTTCTTGCCCTTTCTTAGAAGCTTGGTGTGTTGGAAACTAGGCAACATTAAAGAACTATTAAAAGGGATTAATCCATTAATCCATGGATTAAGCCTGGGAACCCAGGGAAAGATTGACTTCAGTGTCAAGGGGCAAAGTGGCTGGCTGTTTTGGAAGTCTAAGGTGGAAGGTTCAAGGCCAGTAGCCTGGCTTGAGTGACCACAGACAGGACCAAGCTTCATTTCATCCAGACATATTTGGGACTAATTCTAGCTTCAGTTCTTTCCCATACAAAGTGAAGTACTTGGATGAGATGGTCTCTGAGATCCCTTCTGGTTCTAATACTGAGATTTATGGTAGTCAAAATAGGATGCTCCCCAACCCCAAAAAGGTCTCCTTGAGGAGCACCTGCCTACAACTGGCTTTCATTACCATACAATGAATCTTCATCTTATTTGTCTATTTGGTTGCAGTTGGCAATAAGGTGGCCTCTGTGGATTCTCCTTTGTGACTTTTTGTGGCTACAATACAGAAATATTTGGGCATGGGTTGCAAACAGTAAAAGAAGTAAGACTCCTTGTGCAACCATGACAAGCTGTAAAACTCACCATTAGGAGTAAGTGGCTGATAGAATACAAAGTTGCAGAATTAACAATTTATATGGTTTCATTTCCATGACACTGAATTATAACAACAATAAAAACAAGATGGTGACACTGTTGACTTGCTATCAACAGACATTTCTCCACCTACTTTTTTCCTTTCTCACTGGCCTACCATCCACAACAGAAGTTGTGAGTGCCAGATATCCACTTTTTCAGCCTCCCTCACAACTAAGTGTTGGCTGTGTTTTCCATTCCTGAAGGGAAGTCTGCAGATGAAGTGGGCAGAGGAGAAATGAGAGAGGAGAAGATTCTTTCTTTGAACCTGGTTGAGTCAGGATATGATTTGTGGAGCTGTGGCAGCCTTCTTATCTCCAAGAGGAGAAGGCCAGGAGAAACAAAGGGAAATAGACTCATCATAGCCCAGAGAATCTAGGGCTGCTGAACTGGACTAGTTACCTTTGGACTTGTTGTATGTGAGATTTATGAACAAACCCCAAATATTCAAGTCTCTTTAGTCAGTCATTTTCTCACCTGCAGTTTAGAGCTTCCTAATTGACAACCTAACTTAATAAAGCCTTATTAAGTAACTACTCCATACTGGGCTCTGTGCTAAGGGTTCCCTGTTACATTGGTCTAATGATACAACAATCCCATAAAGTATATCTATTTTTAGTCCTGTTTGAATGATGAAGAAGTAGAAGCCTAGAAACAGAAGTCACTGGACCTAGAAGAGTGGTTAGCAAGTGGTCAAAGCAGGATTTGATCTTATGCTTCCAAACCTCTTACTCTGTGCTTACAGCACAAGTGAGGCAGGCAGCCATACACGTGTGTTCTGGAGAGACCCAGAAAAAGCTCTCTCTCTGTCTTGAATCCTCCTCCCCATTGGCCTCTTGTCCCATGAGTCTTACCCCAGGTATCTCCTTAAGGAGACTATTGGGGATTTGTGCACTTGAATGTGGTTAAATAGTAATAATATCCCAAGAGAAATTAAACCTACATCCATACAAAAACTCATATAAGGATGAGTAGCATCCTTACTCACAATAATAATAGCATCATTATTCACAGTAACCAAAAGGTGGAAATCACCCAAATGTCCATCAACTGGCAAATGGATAAATAAAATATGTTCTATCCATACAATGGAGTATTACCCAGCCATCAAAAAGAAATGAAGTACTGACGGATGCTACATCATGGATGGGCACTGTAAACATGCTCAGTGAAAGAAGCCAGTCAGAAAAGAGTACATATGGTACGATTCTATTCTTATGAACTTCCAGAATAGGGAAATCTGTTGAGACAGTAGGTTAGTGGGTGCTTAGGGCTGGGGAGCATGGGGGATACAGAGGTAGTAGCTAAAGGGTGTGGGATTTCTTTTGGGGCCAATAAAAATGTTTTAAAATTGACTTCAGTGATGGTTGCACATATTTGCGAATACACTAAAAACCAGATTTGTCTGCTTTAAATGAGTGAATTGTATGGTAAGTGAGTTATATCTCAGTAAAGCTGTTAAAAAAAATCATAGTGCTTCTAGGAGGGGAAGCACCTTAGCTAGTCATCCCTCATAGGTGGGCTCAGACTCCAGCAACTTTGGGGAGGGGAGGAAGAGAAGAAGTCAAAGCGGGGGGGAGGGGCGCAGGAGAAACCGGAAACGGGGAGAAACGTCAGCCAGTGCAACAGGGGTCTGTGTAGGGACAAAGAGTATCTCCTTGAGCAAACGCTACTCGGGGTCCCCTGATCTCTTTTTCAACCAGGTCTTGACTTTTGGACTTCTGTGTTTACGTCTGCATTGTCCAATTTTAGCAAGGATTCTAAGTCAGTTTAACCAGAATTCCACACCTTTGACCTCTGATCTCCCTCCATATCTGATCATGTTCCTCGTCTTCCACCACCCCCAGGGGGTATCTGATCGCCCTGGCCCACCTTCAGCAAGAATCCTGTTAGGTCCGTGTAGCCAGAACCCCCTTTACCCCTGGTGTCTCCTCTTAGTAATTATCCATCCAATGACCCCACCCTGCTCCTTGCCTATAACTCCCACGTGCCGATGCTGCACTCAGAGTTGAGCCCAACTTCTCCTCCCCCTTAAGACCCCACTGCAGTAGCCTCTACGTATACCCAGGTCTATAGCCCTCCTTGAATGAGATCTTCCTTACTGCTCTTTAAGAAGTGCCATTGAGTAATTTTCTTTTTAACAGCAGCAAGAAGGTTTGTGTATTTTCAGGGGAAGGGGAGGAGAGGGGAGGGGAGGGTGAGAAAAAGTGTTCCCGGGATGATGGTTCCTTTTCTTACTACCTTGAGCAAGGTGAGCCCCCTGCGTGCAGCAATTATGGCCAACAGACAAGGGCAAGTTCTGCTTGGGGTGGAAGAAGTAATAGCTCAGCCAACTGCAGTTGACGTCACAAAGCTTGGTGTAAAGAAATTAAATAGTTCCATGTTGTAGAAAAGAAAAAACACCTAGAAAATACCTATTCACATATTTATTCTAAGTTCCCTCAAGATAACTTGCTTGATGTGTCTGGGACTTCTGCTCAATTTCTTATATGATCTTGGGAAGGGTTACTGATTATCCCTTACTTAAACATTTTAAAAAACGTGGTTTGGTTTGGATATTTCCCTCAAAAGTCCCCGTTTCAAGGGAGCATTTTCACAGTAGACTGTCTCCCTGGTTATTCTTCCTATGGACTCTCTCTCTTTTTTTTTCAACACTTTATTATAATTTATTTATTATTTTTGGGGGGGTACACCAAGTTCAATCATCTGTTTTTATACACATATCCCCATATTCCCTCAGGACTGTCTTTTAAAGTAACTGTTATATTATTTTTTTCTTCAAAAATTCCTAGAAAAATGTGGCTTCTATTAAGAGAGCCACGGAAACCCTTTTGTCTGTTAAATCTTGAACTCCTCACCCTAGGATAGCACGAAGAGCCACTGACAATTTCTCGTAGGCATTGGTAAGAAGAGGCTCATTCCTTGGCTGTAATTCTCAGCTAAAGTCCTAGAGAAAATTGCAGATGGAGAATTCTCCAAGAGCAGAAGGAAGATGTGGCTGGAACAAGCTGTGCCCAGTTTTGCCGGATGGAGCAGAGGCTTCTTCATAGGTACCTGGCAGAGTGTGAGCTGGCCGCTTGCCAAGGTACCCACTGATTCCACACGGGATTGTGGGTGGGGTGGATGCAGTGTAGGAAGCCCTCATTAGGCTGGGGAAAGGCCATGGGGGAATCTACTTAAATAAAACTTCATGTCGAACAGTGAAAAAAAATAAAAAAAAGAAAGAAAAGAAAGGTATGGTTGTTGGGACTTTACCTTGAAAACTAAAACAAAAACTATGAAAAGAAGTTTACATTATCTTCCATTGGACATGCTTTTGGTTATCGCCACAACTATGTGTGAATTCTTAGGAAAAAAGCAGGAATGAAGTTTTAGTTATTTTTCATCTGGGTGATTTTTCTAGCAACACTGCATGTTAGTACAATCAGATAGCCTTCGTTTTACACACTGAGATGAGCAGGAAGTTCATAAAGACGGTCAGGTCTGCAAAAAATATGCTGAAGCTTTGTTTCCACAAGGAAAACAAATCTTTTGCTACTCGAATCATTTTCTTTGAAGGCACCTCCTATTGGCCATCTTCTAGATCACCACCTCCTCTTTGGTTGCCATGTGCCCGTCTCTGCCAGGTCATCGTGTATCAACGACTTGCCCTCCGATGGGAGGATATGCCCAGCTTGATCACTGTCAATTGACTTTATGAAATCCTGCATCTATTACAAGATTTCACATTTCACTTTGCAATCCACTTGTGAAGAATTACCAGACCACATCTGTGACTCAGAAAGACTGACCTGTAGATTTAATGCCTTGGTTGGGGGTTGATGAGGGGTGGGGAAGAGAGAGATGTTGGGGGACCAATTGTTAACTTATTCAGCTCTTTGGGAAGTATTGTTGTTTATGACAACTTCTACTTCCTTATGCAATCCTCCAGCTTTTCAGACTCAGGTAGCCAGAGTCCCTTCTATGTATTCTGGATCAAAGGACACCCCTGTTTTACTTCAGTAATCTTGCAAACAGTACCAGCTTTTTGTTTCACTCATTGTGGTTTGATACCAACCCTTCTGAGCATCCACTGCACACAAAACTCTCAGAGGACCACTAGGATTCCACAAAGGCCCTGCCCACGTGTTTTCTCTGGGACACTGTCTAGAGAATTCCATTCTTCTTATATTCAAAGCAGCACTTGGGGAAGCTTGGTTGGGGTCACCTGCCCTCTGTGCACACTCAGCACTTTTCACAGGGCTCACTTGCCTCTTATACTGTGGTTGCTCATGTGTAAACCTCCCTCAGCCTCAACCCTAAAGGCAGAGAACCACCATGGTTCTCTGACTCTTGTGCTTCTCTCCACCGCAAAGTGAAGATGCTGACTCTTTCTCTAACTCACGGGCTGTGTGTGGTCAGGACAAAGAAGATAATGTCTAACAACTTACATTTATTTGCCATTTTTATTTCTTAAAGTCCCTTCCTATAAATTATCTCAACGTTATTCCTCGCAGTCAGCTTTTGCAGTAGGTATGAAAGATATTGTCTCTCCCAAAGGGTTGATGAAACAGTAGCTATAGTGACTGCTCAGAGAAGGTGTGATTGGCTCCAAATTATACTGCTGTGACCTGTGGGTGGTGAAGTTGGTGTTGACGCCAAGCTTGCAGTTCTTTCCACAGACACAGAGCAGGTTTAGGGCTTTGACATCACTGTAGGTCAGGGCCTATTGCTGCCTCTGGAGGAGACAAAGCCACAGCAGGGATGGAGCATCTGAACATCTTTCCATTATTTACTCATCGGGGGAAGCTCCCCAAATCCCTTGGTGTTCAGGTTGGGGAGATAACGGCAGGCTGAATAATGGGCCCCCCCTAAAATGTCCACGTCCTAGTCCAGAGCATGTGGATGTTACAGTGAAAAGAGATTAAATCCCATTAGCAGATGGGATTAGGTTAAGGATCTTGAGATGGGGAGATTCTTCTGGATTATCTGGATGGGCCCTAAACGTCATCACAAGAGTCCTTATAGGGGGGCAGGATGAGCAGGAAAAGACAAAAGTGATATGATGACACAAGTAGAGAGAGAGAGAGAGAGAGAGAAAGAGATTGGAAGGTGCTACACTGATGGCCTTGAAGATGAAATTTGGGGCTGAGATCTAAGGACTATGGGTGGCTATAGAAGCTAGAAAAGGCAGGAAAACAGATTCTTTCTTAGAACCTCCAGAAAAAACTCAGGCAGGCCAACCCATTTTAAATTTTTAGCTGCCAAAACTGTAAGAGAATAAATCTATGTGAGTTTCCTGTTGCTGCCAATTACCACAAACTTAGTGGCTTAAAACAATACAAATTTAGGTGTTTTGTGGCCATCTCTCCAGAAAATATTTTTTTTCAGATCTTTATTGGAGTATAATTGCTTTACAACATTATGCCAATTTCTCCTGTACAGCAAAGTGAATCAGCTGTATTTGTACATATATCCCCATATCCTCTCCCTTTCTGCCTCCCTCCCACCCTCCCTATCCCACCCCTCTAGGTTGTCACAAGCACTGAGCTTATCTCCCTGTGCTATGCAGCAGCTTCCCACTAGCTATCTATTTTACATTTGGTAGTGTGTATATGTCAACGCTACTCTCTCACTTCATCCCAGCTTCCCCTTCCCCCATTCCGTGTCCTCAAGTCTGTCCTCTACATCTGCATCTTTATTCTTACTCTGCCCATTGGGTTCATCAGTACTATTTTTTTAGATTCCATATATATGCATTAGCATATGGTATTTGTTTTTCTAGAAAAGAATATTTTAATCAGTTAGAGGTTCATATGAGACCACAGCAAGAAAGACCTGCTCAGAAGGAAATACACAGGGAGAAGAGCAGAGATGTCTGCAATAGTTAAAAAAAAATTCAACACTGGGGTAACAATTTGCATGTGCTGACGCTAAAATCTTCCATCCAAAGGCCAATGAGGACCACCCAGGACACTCGTTCAGACCCTTCACTCCTGACTTGCTTTACCCAGGAGTCCCAGCAGGGCTTTCTACTTGATCAGATTCGGTAAGGATTCCGAAAACCTTTTGAAGGTGGTGAGTTTCAAGTACATGACTTTCTTAGCTGACCGTTGTCATAGCTCAGGGAGACAGTCAAGATTCAGGCCTTTCACAATCATATTGAAATTTATATTCTCTCCAGGGCCAGTTGGAAGAGCGGGCATGTGACGGGGGAGCAAAAAAATAAAATCAGCCCATCCTCCTGCCAGGGACGTCCTTCTACCCCCATGGCCACAGAACGGCTGAGTAGGCTGTGAAGCCTTATTTTCCTCTTTAGTGATTTCCTTCGGGCTACAGTTGTGGCTGAGAACCTATCACCTCACATCCGCACCTCCCATAACACAGCATTTGAGTGACCTCTAAATGTACTTAATAGAACAAGACATCATTCCACCTTGGAGATAAGTCCGTGGGATGCTGGGGCTGGAGCAGGGGCAGAAGATTCATGGGTTATAGGCAGTCTGCCTGAATCATAACTACAGCATCTGTCATAATTCCTGCCACTCTAATTGGCTTAAGAGTCTTCCTGGGACAGTGTTAGGCGGTATTTCATTGTGGGAATTTACTTTTTCAGGAGATTTTGTAGCCAACATCACCACTGTGGCTGGTAATTGCTTCCTCAAATTGGTAGAGAAACACGCCCCCTTCCCCCCAAGGCTGATAAAGCAGCAAGCAAAGTGACAAGAAAGTGGTATTCTGCTTCAAATTAAAATGAACAGATGACCCCTACTTTCCACTTGAAGAAATAGCAGTATTCTACCCGCTTTGTTTCTCTCATTGCGTTTGTGCTGGGCTCACATTTCTGCTGCGTCCTCTCCATCTAACTCCTGACTCCATGGTGGCCACAGGCACGGAAGAAAGAGGTCAGGCCTCAGTGAGTGGGGATCCTTTTGGTGGAAAACCCTTGCTGAGATTGTCTGCTCTTCACTTATTTCCAAATCTCCCTCTTTGAATTTTATTTCCACATTCAAAATCTGTGTGTGAACAAAAATTCTCTGCACCCAATTAAAAAATGGACAAAGGATTTGAAGAGACATTTCTCCAAAGAAGATTTTAAAATCGCCCATAAGCACAGGAAAAGATGCTCAATACCATTAGTCACTAGAGAAATGCAAATCAAAACCTCAGTGAGTTACAGCTTCTCTCCCACCAGGATGCCTACAATCCAAAAGATGGACCATAACCGGAGTTGGTGAGGATGTGGGGAAATGGGAACCTGCATTCGTTGTTTGTAGGATTGTAAATTGGTGCAGCTGCTTTAGAGGACATATTGACAGTTTCTCAAAAAGTTAAACATACAGTTGCCATATGACCCAGCAATTCCACTCCTAGATATATACCCAAGAGAACTGAAAACATAGGGCCACACAAAAATTACCACATGAATGTTCAGGGCAGCATTATTCATAATAGCCAAAGAAGTAGAAACAACCAAATGTCCATCAATTGATGAATGGGTAAATAGAATGTGGCATATCCACACAATGGACTATTATCCAGCTATAAAAAGGACAGAACATGAATGAACCTTGAAACCATTATGCTAACTAAAAGAAGCTAGAGATAAAAGGCCACATATATAATTCTACTTATATGAAATATCTATAACAGGAAATCTCTAGAGTCAGGACATGGGTGAGTGGTTGCCAGAGGCGGGGGAATGTAGGATGACTGATAACACGTACCGAGTTTCTTTCTGGGGTGATGGATGTCCTGGCATGAGGTAGTGGTGATGAGGCCGTAACTTCGTGAATATATTAAAAACCACTACGTTGGACACTTTTAAGTGTGAATTTTATGGTATGTGAATTATAGTTCAGTAACAAAGTTATATGAGAAAAAAAATCACCTCTGAGGAGTGTTACTGGGATTCCCAGTTGGTCCCATTCTTCCCCTTGAATTTTGAAAATCATGTTATTTTAATAAAGGTGATGATGGTAGGAGAAAAATATACTTTTCCAATCTCAGTTGCCACCTCCTTCCCCGATGACATTCAGTGCTCAACTGTCACTCCCAGAGCACAGGAGCCAGGGGTCTCTTGGCATGGCGTTTGTGCTGTGAACTTGATCTGTTTGCTCTCTGAGCCTGGCTCTCTGATTGAGAGTCCTCTGAGGGCATTAGTCACCACTGTCTTCCCCCTTCATTGTGGGTTAAGTTGTGTCCCCGCAAAAGATAGATTCAAGTCCTAATTCCCACTCTCTGCGCAATGTGACCTTATTAGGAAATAGGGTCTTTTCAGAAGTAATCGAGGTCAGACCAGGTGATACTGGGTTAGGATGGGCTCTAATCCGATGACTGGTGTCCTCAGAAAGGGAAAATTTAGACACAGAGAGAAAATAGTGAAGGCGCACAGGGAGAAGATCTAGCGATGTGGAGGCAGAGATCAAAGTGCTACAGCTGCACGCCAAGCAACACCAAGGAATGCCAAGGCTGCCAGCAGCCACTAGAAGCTGGAAGAGGCGAGGGGGATCCTCCCCTGCAAGTTTCAGAGGGAGCGCCACCCTGCCAGCACCTTGATTTTGAACTTTATGGCCTTCAAAACTGTGAAAGAGCAAAGTTCCATTGTTTCAAGCCAGTCTGTGAGCATTTGTTTCGGTCTCCCGAGGAGACTGTGAGGCTGGCCCACAGATTGCTGAGCATCTTTGCTGAGTGAGCGAATCTTCTGCTTCCACACCAGCCGTCCTGGCTGAGACGGGAAGAAGCCCCAGCTACTTGCTGGTAAAAAATCGAAATGGTAATCCCTGCTTTTGCAAGTGAAGGATCCAGAGAGCAGAAGTGGTTTACCCCAAGTAGGGAGCAGAGCGGGGGACCTGGAGTTCAGCTGAGATCTTTCCACTCTGCGTCAACAAAAGAAGCTGGAAAAGAGGAAGGAGCCTAATGAGGAGTCTGACCTGAGTCAGATGCCCTGAACTTGGCCTAATGTAATTCTCTCCACAGCCCTGTGTGACCAGTCTTCTCATTCACATTCCTGCAAATTAGGCAACTGACATAAAGACAGAGATTAGGATACCTACGAGATCATCTAGTACATCGCAAAGCCAGAATTCCACCCAGGGCTTTATGATTTCAAGGTCTCGCTTCTCCCAATCTTGCTGGGGTGGAGGGAGATCTATTGATTAGACGGCTTTCAAATTTCAGGAGGGACTCTCAAGTTGATTTGATAAGTGATCAAAATACATTACCTTGTAAACTCAAGTTTTGAATGAAAAATTTAATATCTCCATTTTCTAGTCACTATGATTACAATGATTTTGATCTAAATTCACAAATATAAAAATTTTCTCTAATCAATTAAACCAAGATATTTTAATATATGCAATTTATTCTTGCCTCTTTGAAAGTAATAAATTGATAATATGAACAATATAACCAATCATGGACAGCTAAACCTTAAACTTAACTAAGGAGTTTTGCATTCCATTTTTGCAGGTAAAATGCTGACAGACATTTCTTTAAAGGCGTATAAAATATTTGTAGGTTACACTGTTTTAGTATTTTGGGAGTAGTGAATGGAAATAACTTTTAATAGAATATGAAAGATGTTTTCTTTTTCAGCATAATTTACAATATTCTGTAACAACTTAGATTATTGTTCAATTTCTTTCTCCATTTTCTTAGGAAATCTTTATGAGGTTTGGCTTATTTTGAAGTTGCTAACATATCTGTGCATTGGGGGACAGATTTGGTTTGATTTGATTTTTATAAAGTTGTTTATTTAGCTATTTTCCTTTTTTTAAAACATTATTTGGCTGTGTTGGGTCTTTGTTGCTGTGCACAGGCTTTCTCTAGTTGTGGCAAGCGGGGACTACTGTTCGTTGCGGTGCACGGATTTCTCCCTGCTGTGGCTTCTCTTGTTGTGGAGTGGGCTCTAGGTGCACAGGCTTCAGTAGTTGTGGCACATGGGCTCAATTGTTGTGGCTCATGGGCTCTAGAGTGCAGGCTCAGTAGTTGTAGCGCAGGGGCTTAGTTGCTCCATGGCATGTGGGATCTTCCCAGACCAGGGATCGAACCTGTGTCCCCTGCATTGGCAGGTGGATTCTTAACCACTGCACCACCAGGGAAGTCCCTGGGGGACAGCTTTTAGCATCTAATGACCTACACTTACCCCACATGTCAGGGGCATTGAGTGTAGTTACGCTAATATTTCATAATCTTAGGAAAAATTACTTTCATTAGAGCAACTGGTAATGTAGCTGGGGATGATTTAGCCCATTTCCCCTCAGCCTTGAGAAAAATGACTAGAAAACTACATACCGTAATTAAATTACACCAGTAAAAAGAAGTGCAGTGGTTTAGCCCTGGAATGAGTTTCTCAAGCCTGCAAATCACAAATATGTGACCCTGAAGGTCAAGGATTGTGGGAGGGTCAATGGCAGTTGTCACATTCAAGAGTATCCCCACTAGACCCAGCATGCTTTCATGCTGTGGGCCCAGAACCCCGCTGGGAAAAATAGTGGCATCGTGGTGCTTCTTTTCTGGCTGATAAGCAGATGTGGCAGCCCTGGTTCACCGCAGTAGCTGCAGGGCCTCGAGACATCAGGCCGGTAGAGAACCACACCTGCCTCTTCAGCAGTCTGCACCTCCCAGGTACTGCCAGGTCTGGGAACCAACCCAACATAGAGGGTTTGAGTTGGGAGTGAGCATGTCCTGCAGGGGAAGTGGGCAGATGCCATGCCCCAGGATGCTATTGGATATTTATGGGTAATTTGTGATTTTTTCTGCAAAAATCTTTCTCTGTAGAATTCAAGGTAGTCACACGTTTGCTATATGATCAGATTAGTGTGAATTGCATGGACTTTTCCATGAATTAAGTAATAAACAGCAGACTGCTAGTCAGATGACCTTAGAATGTGTTTTTAACAGCGTGTCTACTGAAATCTGTGGAATTCATCCTATTGTCGGGGGTGAGGGCATTACATTAAAAGTGTTAATCATAATACTGTGTGTGACCTCGATGGGCTGATTATTGCGGTCACAGGCTATCAAGTTAGCTGTGCCATGTTGTTCTGAAGATGGAGGTAAAGGACCACAACCTGCCTTAAAAAAAAGTCATTTGCAAGAATAACAACTAAAGTTTAAATAGACTGTTGAAAAGTGGAATGAAAAGTTCTCCCATCACCTCATCCCAGAAACACAGGAGTCATTCACTTTATAAGATTATGCCTGGCCTTGTGCTCAGCTTTAAACAGACAGCAGCTAATCAATAACGCAGTTGACTTTCCTTGTGTTAAAAATCAAATTCAATATCACCCTACTTAGTACCCTAGAGATTTAAGATGCGAGAACAGAAAGATGAGTTTTCAAAGGCTAAGATCATCTCACTCTCTGAGCTCTTGTTGACTGATGCTGAGGTTGGGAGCACCCAGAGAGAGCGGGTACCTGATCCCTGGGGTAAAAGAGCCAGATACACAGCTACATTGGCTCAGCATGACTTAGAGCCCCTGATTTTGGGGGCTGGTGCTCCCAAATTGTCTTAATTTCTCTCTCTCTCTTTTTTTAAAGACACTGTTATTCTAAAAAAAGGAAATTTGCTGGATATTTTCTTTTTTTCTTTTTTACTATAAAGATAATAGCAAGCTCATTTGGAAAATTCAAGCAATACAGAAAAAATACAAAGAAATGAAAATCTTGGTATACTTGGGGTTTGTGATATTCATCCAACTCCTTTCCTCCTCCCTGTAGAGACACAGCTGCCCTGGCATCTCCGCTGCAGTCAGGCGGCCATGAGGAGGGGGACGCATGCTACTATCTCAGTAAAGGCCTTCTTTGCGATATGGTATAGCCTTTCTTTGTTTTCTCATCAGGCTAGGATTGAAAGGTCTCCCAAAGTGACCTTGGGGTCCACACACTAGAGATGGCAAAACACAGAATGGCAGGAGTCTGAATTCCCTCTGTAGCCTGACACCCCTATCATTTGGGTTTTACATGACTGTGAAATAAACTTCCACTGTATTGGATCATTACATGTCTGGGTTTATTTCTTAATGCAGCATCACGGATCCTACCCTGACTAGTTCAATATCTTACCACCAGAGATAACAACACAACTGACTAGTAAGTATAATTCCAGATAGCTCTTTATGAATAACACCTATGCACACACATGCAGGCAAACACAATATTTTCCTAATAGGATCATATTATATACAATATCTGTCACACTCAATGATTTCTGGTGCAGATACTTTCATACATTGTGTTCATTAATATACATCCTCCTTATAAAGGTCTTCATGCTATTTCATTGAATGACTATATCACAGTTAAATAAATTAATCTTTCCTTGATTGAAATTAAGTCTGCTTCAACTTTTTCATTATTATAAACAACGTTCGATATGAACAACCCCGTGTATACCTCTCGGTGCATTTGTTCAATTATAGAAACAGGATGAAGTGTCAGAAGAATTGTGAGAGCGGGGTTTGAGCCACATGGCCACACTGCTCTCCAAAATGTATGATAACCCACTTGCCAATTAACAGGCAGTGAAAAGCACACGTCTTCCCCACTTTTGTCCACTTGGTATCATCCAACATTAGAATCTTGGCCCTTATAATATTAGCAAAGAGAGATCACATTGGTGATCTTATTTGTATTTCTTTTTATCACTGTTGTTACTGATCTTCCTTCACAGGTCTATTGACTGCATTTCCTCTTTTGTGAATAATCTGTAACTTTTGACACTTTTTTCTATTGGGGAGTTTGTCTTGTTCACACTCATTGGCAAGAAAACCTTGTGCTTCTTTTTTCATGTTTGTGAGGTTTATTTTTTTGGCCAGTGAAATGTTCTTTGAAACTGACACGACTATCAAGCACTGGAATTTAAATGATGTTTAGGGGGCTTAGGAGAGCATCTTCTCAACCTCAGATGTGTCAGGAAGCAACACGTTCCCAGCAGTATCCTGGTTAGTACAGCAGTGCTCTCCTAGGAGCAATGAAAGGGGAGATACAGGGAAGCTAGCCAAGAGACATAGCGTTGGTAAAACACTTTGCAAATAGAAAGACGTCTCAGAAGGATAACTGGCAGCAGTGCCAACCCGGCGAGACCACTAAATGGCAAGGTTATTTATACTGCTCAGGTAGAGAGCAGGGAGTAGACTTGTACCTTGAAAGAGCTGAGAAACTGAAGGAACTTGGCCAATGTAGGGGGTCCCTCCTCCCCCATGAAATTAGAAAGGATGTAAAATTATCTTCTGGATCATACATAAAAATGCTTTGGTGGCACAAAACTTTCTGAGGAAATCATATCAGGACTGGTCACTACCATTTGAGGAATCCTCCTGGTGAAAAAGACTCCCTCAGCCTCCCCCCCCCCGCTCCCGACCCCACCACCTTGGGTCATGCTGGAGGTCCCCAGACCCATGGTCCCCTCAGAGCTGAGAGTGTTGGGGAGACTGAGCGCATTATTCGGTCTCAGAGAGTCTGGTTAGCGGCAAGAAGGAAAAGAAAGGTGTCCATCTAACCTGATATCAGAGCTGCGAATTTAACTGAAGGGTCATCTTACCCAGCCATTAAGGAGATGGACGTGACCACTGAATCTTGCCCTCATCAGCCCTACAAGCCCTATGGGGCAGGTAATGGGGCTGAGTCTCTAGAATGGGGTTTTGGCGAGAGGTGGTCCTCCAGGGGAGGTCCTCCGGGGGGAAAGCGGGTGCTCCGGGGAGATCATCTAATCCAATCGGCTTCTCCTTAGATAAAGCAGGGGCTCAAAGCAGCCCCAGAAGGTTAAGAAACAGAGCTGGTAAGTGCGCATTCTGGTCCCCGTAAATTTGGGGCCTGAATGGGTGGCGAAGGAGCAATGACAAGGATGCTGCGCTCCAAGTTAGCACGTGGCTGATCATGGGCCTGGCTGAAGCGGGGAGTCCTTTGGCGGAGCACCGGGAGAACCCCTTTGACTACGTCAGGTGACTTCTCTGAAAAGTCCTCAGGCCCCAGACTTTGGGGAACATGGATCTTATGTCCTGGAACCGCTCCTTTTTAGGGGTCTGGTGAAAGATTTGAGCCCTTGGCTTTAAGGCCCGTGATGTAAATGAAGGCGCGCACACACAGTGTTGCAGGATATTTCAGGTGTAGGGTGAGGGAGGCAGTGGTGAGACCCCGACAAGAGCAAAAGCGGAGAGTGGAGAGGGCAGGTGTCTGGGTGAACATGGGCTCTGCCCCCTGCACGCCCACCTCCAACCCCCACCCTGGCTCCAGTTTGCCTATTTGAGGCCGCCACGGGGAAAGGTGGCAGTCACGCTGGCCTCTGATGGGGGCAGAGGCAGACAGAGGCCACGCCCAGAGCAGTGCTGGGTTCCCTGCCCTGCACTGCCATCCTAGAAGGTCTCCATGGGGTCCCCTGTGCTGGGGGCCCGGGGCCAGCCCTCCTGGGATACTTTCACCATCCCTTCTCTGTGCCAGGGACTGTGTTTGGTGCTGAGGGCTCCAAGGACAGATAAAGGTCTTTGTGTTTCGGGAAGGTTGGCTTCGATTTGTGACGCTCAACTTTCAAATCCCTGGCCGGGAGGTGGGAGGAAGTTATGGCCAGGTCCTGGGGATGCTTCTATGCACTAGGTATCACCTGTAGATAATTTCCAGGCCATATCCATGTTGCTATTGTTTTATGGGAATATATGCTGTTGGGGTAACAAATTACACACCAAAGGATCAGTGTGTTTTCAGCTGGTTTCCGCTTCTTGTCACTAATGGGTTTTCTCGCCTCTCCCACTCTCTTGCTGGGATGAACGGTCTGAGGTCATCAAGTCATGCTGACACTGGGAAAAGTTAGGGATCAGCCTGACCTTGGTGGGCAGGTTCTTGCTGGTTGGCAGAGGGGCCACCTCTGGCTCTAACAGTGAAAACTGCTGACAAGGATCTCTTAACAGGGGAAGGGACTCCGTGGAAGCTAGCTGTGCTGGGCATGGATGGGGGAGGGGGGGCACAGGTGGACTGACCCCCGCTCTGGTCCCAAGGGAAGCAAGCCCCCCCGCCCCGCCCAACTGCAATGCAACCCACTCAACAGCACTGGACCAAGAGATGCAGCTCTGACCCTGGCCATCAGCCACATGTGCTTCTTCAAGCTGCCCCCTTTCTGGTGGTTTCTTTTACCATCTTTTCAGATCCTTGACTGCTTGTTCTAGAACCTGAATATCTGAGTTCAAATTCTAGTCCTTCCTATTTTAGCTGTGTAGCTTTGGGTAAGTTTTTTTTTTTTGACCTATGTGTGCCTCATTTTCCTTATCTGAAAGTCTATTAGCACCAACTTCATAAAATTGTTAAGTTTAAATACGTGAATGCAGGTAGAGCAGGTAGAAAAAAAATGACTCAGTACCTCTTAGTGTTGTAGCAAGGGGCCCCAGTGTGGAGGCTGAGCACCTGGGTTTAGAGCCAGGGGATCTGGGTTTGAATCCTGACTTTGTTCCTTCCTGGTTGTGTGATCTTGAGCAAGTTTCTTAACCTCTCTGTGCTTTAGTCTCCTTACCCATAGCACGAGGATAATAACTGCATTTGTTCCTGAAGCCTGCTGTGATAAACTAGTGAGAAAGTAAAGTGCTTGCAAAAGCCTATGACACATACCAAATAGTCACTCATTAATTTTGTTTTATAGATTAAAAAGACAGAGAGGTCAAGTTACATAGCTAATAATGATGAGTCTGAGACCAAGACCAGACTCCCAGATAAGAAGAAATCGCTCCTACGCTTCTCTGAAGTATTTTCCTTATTATGAGAGCAAAAGGGAGTTTCAGGCCTGAAATTCCCATCAGGCTGTGCACAGCCCTTTCCAAACCAGCCAACAGTAGAACCTCATCCTGGTTCACAAATCACCCACCCGGGTCGGCGTTGCTGCTGTTGTTGGCTTCGATGCGGTTACACTGACCCTCACGATTAGCCTGGGAAGGGACTCCTTGTCTCCCTGGCTCTCTGGGGAGGCTTTTGGCTCCTGCTGCACACCTGGCCAGCCCTTCCATCCTCACAGGAAGTCTTGCCCACTCAGGTACAGCATCCACCTGTGCCCAGATGCAGGCAAAATGGCTCTCTCTCTTCACCCTCAGCTGAACACATAATCCAAAGGTTATAGATGCTTCAAAAAAGAGCCTCCCCCAAACATTCCCCGATGCAGTCTTTACTCCTCAAACCCCACTAGCCCCTTCCAATTATCTCATATTACTTGCTCCATAGCCAGTTGTCTAACTGGAAAGTGTGTGTGCGTGTGCGTGTGTGTGTGTGTATGTATACACACACTGAGCACCACGTCAGTCTCTCTCCCTTCTGTAGGAAATACCAGCAAAGCTGCAAAACATCTCCATGGAAACTAGCCTCTCAGTCCATCGGGCTGCTGCAGTGTGGATACATCCTGTGCAAGGCAGGCAGGGACTAATGAGGCAACTTAACAGAACGTACAACATGCCAGTTTAGAATGCAGTGGCCCTTCCTTGGGGCCCCTAATTAGCCAGTGACATCCAAATGATGGCAGAATCCCATGTTTTTACTCCATGAAAGCTTGAGTGTAGTGCAAGCTTTGATTGTCATGCAACTTTTGAAGGTTCACGGCTACCCTCCAGGTCGTGAAATGTAGGTCTCAATACTGTCGATTTAAAAACGACAGTTTCTCCATCATAAGGAGATAAGACTCCCCTCCCCCAGCCCAGTCACCTTTTAGATCTCTTGTGTGGTCCTCACGTGTTTTTTTCTTGTTCTTTTGTCACACTGATATTTTTAATTTGCTGAGAAACAGAGGTGATTTCAAGAGGAATAGTTCTGATATTTTTTTAACTTTCTCTCACCCTCTTCTACCTTTTCTCCATTAGAGGATGCATATTAAGGCTGTAAACAACATATACTCAATCTTTTTCCTTTCAGGCAGGGATCAAAATGGTTGTGAATCCCGCTGGTAAGAGGTATAAACTGTAGGACACTACCCTTCAAAGGCTGGGTAGAAACTTAAAAATATTGACGGTGGGATTAAACATATATTTGATGAGCTGAAAAAATTAAGTGCGTGGCTAATTTCCACAAGTATATTATTTGACCCCTTCATTACTATGAAAGCTCTTTTTGCATCATTATATTGTCTGGATCTTTGAATAGTGTTCCATATTATTTGGCCTCATTCACATCGAACCAATGGGATGTTTGCCTTAGGTGGTTATTGTTTAACTTTTTGTTTGTTTTCTTCTGTTGTTACTCTGGATTTTTCTGGCAGCAAACAGTAAAATATTCCAAATATTTTTCCATGTGATTGACCTTTTTGCCTGGAAAGCTCTAGGGAAAATAATGTAAGATCTGATTATTTGAGAAGCATACTATGCTAAGTTGTCTGATTTTAGAATTGAAATCAGAATGTCATCGCCTCAAAACTTGAGGCTGTTCTTTTGTTTGCTTCTTAGACTTGTTAGCTCTTGGCATTTGAAAACTATCATTATTTACTCTTACAGTGATTATGACAAGAGAGTTTGAGAATGTTTGGAGATCTGAAAGGCAATATATTTAAAAGAAAAAACATCTGAAACTATACTCCCTCTCAAATAATGTACTGCCCACAAAATTATGTGATTATGCTTTTTAGTAAATCTGTCAGCCTTCTTCTTAAAACTGGCTTTTTATTGTACCTTTATGCTACCGGCTCTGATGTAAGTAAAGCCTCCTAAAAGAATGCAGGTACACCTTCCCAAATTGCCATAAATTGATTCATTTATCTTCTATATTTGGCTGTGGAGAAAGCCAGGTCACCAAGAAGCCATTAACTAAATTCTAAGCAATTTTCCCACCAGAAAAATCTGGAAAAAAGGATGAGAGGAAAAATAGATTAAAAAACCCACCTACTGTTCTAATTTCATTGGAATAGAAGTAATATTTCTTCTGCTTGAAAAAAAGAGAGCCAAAGATAATATATCAGAATTCAAGATTATGAATGAAAGTAAATTGAGTAGTTCAGTTCTGAAGGAGGTTTTTCTGTTTGGGTTCCCAAAGTTAAACTGTCAGAATTCTGCCTGTTTAAGGATGTTTTTCATTGTTTGGTGAAATCATATATGTACGACCTGTTTCCACCTTAACTGGGGGGGTGCATTGCAATTTGGTTCTGACACTAACCACTTGGCGATGGTGCGAGACCTTGCAAATTAAGAGCTCAGATCTCCACAACTCTGCCCTTACTTCAGGTGCTAGATGCTCTTTGGGGTCCCCAGACCACCTGCACTTCTGACCTATATGTCTGACCACAGTTGTAGCTATAAGTTCTGAGGTTCCAACACCTTTAGGTACGATAAGCCACTAAAATGACTCACAGAACTAAGAGAGCACTAGACTTGCAATTATAGTTTATTATAAAGGACACACTTAAGTGGGGTCTGGGAGGGAGGCAGAGCTCCCGTGCCCTCGCCCCGTGGAGTCAGGGCACCTCACCCTCCCAGGATGTCAGTGCCTTCACCAACCAGGAAGCTCGCCCAGCCTCACGTCCAGAGTTTTTATTGGGGTTTCGCTACATAGACACGATTCATAAAGTCACTGGCCACATGACTGAACTCAGTCTCCAGCCCCATCCCCTGCACTGAGGTTGGGCTTGGTGTTTCTGGTGACCAGCCCCCATCCTGAATCGACCTAGGGCCATCATGAGTCACCTTGTTAGCAGAATAAAGACACTGTTATCACTCAAGAAACTCCGAGGGGTTTTGAAGCCCTGTGCCGGGACCCAGGGACAAGACCTCATATATTCTTACTACACCACAGCACATACCCAACTGACAAGACAAATACCTCCTGATGTCTGTTCTTACTTCCCCAGTGTCAGGAACATGCTGTTTTGTGTACATTATTGCCAAATTTGTCACTTTTCCTCCAGCACTGTTGTCAAGTGCCTAATCCTTTATCTGCTTATTTGTTTTGATTTCTGCCAAAATACATCAAAATATCATGACACATGGGTTCTGCCCATCTTCCAAGTTGTAGTTTTAATCATTTTTATTCTTTTACGTCACCTCTCCCAACCCTGACTTTTACGTAAAAAATTGTTCCCTCAACATAGATATTTGGAGGCCTCTGCTTCAGACTCATTCTTCTGTCCCCCCCACCCCCCACCCTGCCTTAGGCCAATGAATTAACCAGCAGCGTTACTTCAGGGTCCTCATCAACAAAATGGGATTTTTCTATTATGAAAAGAACTATGGTGCCTAGCCAACTCAAGGATATAAAATTCTTTTCATTTAAAAAAATTTTTAATTGGAGTACAAGATGGACCTTGAGACTGTCATACTGAGTGAAGTAAGTCAGACAGAGACAGACAAATATATGATATTGCTTATATGTGAAATCTAAACAAAGGGAACTTATCTACAAAACAGAGTTACAGATGTAGAAACAAACTCATGGTTACCAGGGGTTAAGGTGGGGAGTGATAAATTGGGAGATTGGGATTGACATATACACACTACTATATATAAAATAGATAACTAATAAGGACCTACTGTATAGCACAGGGAACACTACTCCATACTCTGTAGTGTCCTATATGGGAAAATAATTCTTTGCATTTTGAGGATTCCATATTTATGGGAAAGGCTTCAAGTAGTCCAGACTCAAAAAGGAATATTCTAACTTAGATGGCCAGAAATTGATAGGGAAAATGGAACTTTCTAGAAGTACTTTTGTCTTATCAAATAGTTTGGCAGCATAAAAGCTTCTCCCATTGAAAGGATTTATTGGCTTATGGACCTTTCTGCTTCTTAGTCACCACAATCACTGCTGCAAAGTTTTGTGAAGATGTGACTAAATTTGTTCTGTCCCTGGGACTTCAGGACATAATATGGAAAGTATTTATTTATTTTAAATTCCCATAACATAGGGGCTTCCCTGGTGGTGCAGTGGTTAAGAATCCGCCTGCCAATGCAGGGGACACGGCTTCAACTCCTAGTCCAGGAAGATCCCACATGCCGAGGAGCAACTAAGCCCGTGCACCACAATTACTCAGCCTGCGTTCTAGAGTCCACGAGTCACAACTACTGAGCCCACTCACCACAGCTGCTGAAGCCCGAGCACCTAGAGCCTGTGCTCCGCAACAAGAGAAGCCACTGCAATGAGAAGCCCGCGCACTGCGACGAAGAGTAGCCCCACTCGCCACAATCAGAGAAAGCCCCTGTGCAGCAACGAAGATCCGACACAGCCAATAAATAAAGTTAAAAAAAAATTCCCATAACATAAAATTAACCATTTGAAAGTGGACAGTGCCGTGGCATTTAATACATTCACAACGTTATGCAACCACCACCTGTATCTAGTTCCAAAACACTTTTATCACTCCGAAAGGAAACCCCTTACTCAAAGCCATTACTCCCCTTCAGAGGGTAATTATGTTTCACAAAATCTCTGTTTTCAGCCATTCTCTTAACAAATATTTATGTCTACTATGCTAGGGATACACGTCAAGTGCTTTTTTTTTTCTCGTCATTTCTTTTTCCTATATGTATTGTGTATAGTAATAGGAAGATTCTAGTCAACTGGGTCTGGTTAGTCAACTAGAAAATTCTACTCCATTGATAGAGTCTGTATCTTCCATTTTACCAAGCGAAAGGGCAGACACACAGCAACTACATAAGAGATGCTGAATGATAGAGTTTTGCTGTAATCATACTGGGTTAAAATTATATTGTCAAATGGTTGTATCACTTAAAAGATTTCTGTAGGCAAGCGTAAGTCAGGAGCGACCAGAGATGTGATTTTGTCTCTGAGCCAATGCAAGGATTCAAACAGGGGAGGAAATCGACTCACAGGAACTGTCACACCTATTTGTTAAAAAAAGCATTGCACTCTCAGCGTTTTAAAGGAGACATTCTGAACTGAACTGCAACTTGCAGCTACTATTCCTGGATGAGCCAGTCGCCCGGAAGTTGCCCTATTGAGAGGCAGTTGTAAGAAGCATGGGGGTGCAGGTGGAGGATGGCGAGTCCCTCGTTACGTAAGGTCTGGGCGTTGGGGAGTAGCCTTGAGACATCACTTGACAATGAGGAGTGTGTCAGGATATGGCAGTGACCCCTCTCCTTGCGGGTGGGGAAGGCGGGGTGCCCAGGTGCCCAATTCTGTCTCCCCAGTACCACCTAGCAACCAGCACCCCTGGACCAGCCCTGGGGCTCCTACAGCCTGGGAGCTCTCCTTTCTGAAAACCCACAGGCTCTGTGATCCATAGCCCCTAATTGATGGCTGGCTATTGTTTCAATGGGGGATTATCTGTCCAAAGAATCTCCTTAATTGTGTTTTCCTTCTCAGCACTGAGAGGAATATTCTGCTGACAGGATGTTTGACATGGGAAAATGCCTTTCTTCCCTTTGGGTGTTGGGGTCCACAGCTTGGCTGGAACTGGTAAATGTATACCAGTGAGAAGGGATTTCTCAAAGAAATCTAAATCTCCATAACTTCCTTTCTGCTTTATAAGGATGTAAATCCCACCACCCTTGTTAGATTCAATGAAGTATAGCCGCTCTGTCTTGCAGCCACAGAGCCAAGCCATTTCTAACAAACATTTAGAGTGTGTCTTATGTGATAGCACAAATTGCTTTAGTGGAACTGACATCTAAAAGGGGCCTTTATACAAAACAGTGCATATTTTTGTTCTGGTTAACTTAGAGGGTCAGTAAGTGTCAGGATATTTCAAAATTCCCAATTGGTAAACGTTCTGGATTTCCTACAGGCCAGATCTTCTCTTAATCTCACATTTAGCACCTTTATAATCTTTATAATGATATAACTGTTAGACAAATGTAATTCTGAGGAAAACCATCATTCAACTAACAGACCCCTTAGGTTCATTTCTTAGGCCCTCCGCAGTAGATTACCCAAACCTGAGTGGCTCACAACTGCAGGAATTCATTCTCTGGCAATTCTGCAGGTGAGAAGTCTGAGGCCAAGGCATCAGCAGGACCACACTCCCTCTTCCTTGCCTCTTCCAGATTGCAGGGGCAGCGAGCGGTCCTTGGTTTGTGGCTGCGTCACTCCCGTCTTCCAGGCCAGCATCTTCAGATCTCTCTGTTCTGTCTTCACTTTGCCCCCTCTGCAGTATGTATGTGATTGCGTGTAGTGTCCGCCTGGATAAAGCAGGATAATCTCCTCAAGTCAAGATCCTTAACTTGATTACATTTGCAAAGATCTCTTCTCATTTTATCTCCATATAAGGTAACATACAGGTTCCAGGGGTTAGAATGTAGATCTCTTGTGGAGCCCAGCTTTTCACTCTACTGAAGAAGTTAAGCAGATTTCTTTCCCGCAGAGCATCTTAAAGGCTTTACCACACTAACAGGCAGTGGGAATCTCCAGGGGAGGGGCAAGTACCTCCTACAAGAGTTGAATCACCAACACGGCTCATCAATCCTGCTTTTAAAAAAATTAGTCTGAGGATGTCGTGGAACTAATGGCCCCAGGAATACACTTCAGAAAATATTGGGCTTTAGGATAACTTAGAAATGTCTTCTCCAGCATTGCTGATCCCCTCCACCATTCCTAGACTTTCCACTTACTATTTCCCTACTGAAAATGTCCAGCTTTGGTGCTTCCCTGGCAGTCTAGTGATTAAGACTCTGTGCTTCCCCTGCAGGGGGCAGGGGTTCTATCCCTGGTGAGGGAACTAAGATCTCACAAGCTGCTGGGTGTGGCCAAAAAACAAAATATCCAGCTTTAGTCAATGTGGCCTGATCACTTTCTCCAAAAACACCTATGCTCTCTTGCCTCTACTGTTTTCTCCTAAGATAATGACCCTCTAACCCTCAAGTTCCCTACTACCCTCTAACCGGCAGCACTGTCACTCCCTTCATCACCTCAGTAAAGCCCTGTCCATTTTCCAGGCCCAGCTTTCCCGAATTCTTCCTGAATCTTCCAAGAAGGAGTCTCTCCCTTTTCAAATCTCAGCTTCGGTGTTGAGATACCCCAGAGTCAATAATAATTAAGTACAGAAATGTGCAAATCTTTACTTTTTATCTTTACAACCAGCAGATTCAAGGTTATCCCTGTAGTGACCTTGTGGTCTTTCTAATACAGAAAGTCAGGGAGGTGAATTACAGCATAATCTTGAGTTTCCTCCAGGAAACGGGTTGTTGTGAGTTGAACTTCATTTGATTCTATGTCTTGGTTGAAAAAAAAGATGAGGTCTGCAGGTATACCCCGCTTACTTGGAATTTTATCATCTGCTTCCTTACGACAAGAGTTATTTTGTTGTCCAAAGTTGTGTTTAATTTTTAATGTCAGCCTTAAGTCCTGACAAATGTTTCATAATTTACCTTCCCTCCCACACACTCTTGTGCCTACTGGTAAGTACTTATTGATTACTTGGTTAATTATTTGTGATGGACTCACCCTTGATTTATTTTAAAAAAATGGATTAGAAAAATAAGATGCAAGAAAGAATCCTGCACTCTGAGGAACACAACCCTTGATTTATTCAAAGTCTCATTTCTTCCTTCCTTAATGGACATGGAGTAACATGTACAAGTCTGGCAGGAGAAAATGGTGAGAAAATATTTTCCACGGGAGGATCTGAGACATGCATCTGACACCTTCCCTTCCATTAAAGCCACAGAAAAAGAATGTGGCTCTTACACGGGAATGAGAACATTCTGGATTTTAAAAAAAATCCAGACTTTTTTCTTCACATCCATTTTCCTGTGAGAGTGTCCTTGTTGAGATTGTGTGCTGGAAAAAAGGGCTGCAGGGTCACGAACCTGCAGGTTAGGGGCCCAGCAACTTGGAGGGGATAAACATTTGGGGAAGGGGATTATTTAGACGTCAGAACACACTGACCACGGGGCACTTTTCTTGGATTTAGTTGGACATTTACTCCTGGGTGAGAGCCAGAGGCATAACCTGAATTAAACATCTACTAAGAAAGCATCCCTAGCAACCCAGCGGGGAGTGATGTTTGGTTTGGCTTTCAGGAAATCCAAAGCCAGGTTTCTCTCTCTTAATTCGGTGAACTGGGCTGTGTGACTCCAGGGAGCACACATCACCAATGTCACATCTGTCCCAGGAGACAGCATATGCTATTGGGAGGAAAGTGTCTGCACGCTGAGTTGAAAGGATTGCAGTATTTCGCAACGAAACCCACAAGGAGACTTTGGCAAGGATGAAAGTTCAAGTATAAGGTGAAATATTCCTTGTCAGAACAAAGGTACTACAGGTAACAAACACCACATATTAAAATCCCTAAGGTAGCTGAAATCAGTCAACAAGAATTTTTTAGCACCTAATGCCAGCTTATAAAATCATACAGCCATGCCAAGCCTTGGATCTTTAAGAGAGTTGAACATAGTCCAAGGTGACAAAACTCCACGATGTGAATAGCTTTAAAATGGGCTTGAGAGAATAGTAAGTAAAATGGGGTGTGGGGATCATAGAATTTTCATCTTTGTTTTCGAGGGCCTGATAGGGGACAAGGGCTACGCTAAAAGCTTTTACATACATTATATATTATGTGACTATAAATATAGGTGTTTATTAGCTTTCAATCATATTTATTAGTTTAATAGATATGATTGCATATATATACGTATTCGAATGAAATTATTTATACATGCTTATGCACATAAGTATACGTATTAGCTTCTATACACATATCCATTAGCATATTATCAAGACACTGCCAGGTGGCTGTTATGCTCCCTTGCAGGAACTCAGAGAAGAAAGGTTAAGTAATTCGCGGGCAGGCTCACAGCTAGGAGGTGGCTGAGTCGGACCCTGGGAAGACCACGCTGACTGACGATGCTCTCCCTAGGAGGACCACTGCACACCAGGGATGTTTTGCTAACTCTGTAGCAATCTTTCTGAATGCAGTTTTGGGCTGCAGAGCGATTCTCTGAGTTAGTATTTAAACATCAAGATGCCCCCCTCCACTTCCCTTCCCTTTAATGCCTTTATGCCTGAAATGTAATATCTTGTGAGAGATTAAATCCAAGCAGAAAAGCACAGGAGAAATGTAGGCAGCGATGTTTTCACTGCTGACCCCCCCCCACCCCAGCCCCCGCCAGATCTTTCCTCTTGGTGAAGCTGAGACTTGGTGAAGTCTGGGAAGTGACTCCCTCGCACTAGGCGACATCCACCTTCACCTGATTTTAATCTTCCCCAGCGCCAGGAGCCAGGTGCTTCCCCCGCAGGCCTCCCGGCTCCAGACAGACTCAGGGAGGCAGAGGGAGCCGCGGGGAGCCCATGGGCTGTCCCAGCTTGCACACCTGTCCCCAGGAGGAAAAGCAGGGTGGGGAGGGGGAGGGGACAGCTCCCAGCACCAGGGAACAAGTGGGTGACAGATGAGCGATGACAAATTCCCTGAAGAGCATCGTTCCCTTTCCCTAGGAATATCAATGAGGCCAAGAGGGCTGCACCGGTAAAGAAGCACACTCCTCCACCCGGGTGTTCACATCAGCCCAGGTCTGAGAAACACCCCACCCTCAGATGTGGGCAGGGTCCCTTCCTCCAGGTGGTGTGCTCCTGCGAGCCTGGGCTTTAGAATTCAGTGTTCCCTGCTGCTCCCTCCAACCATCTGCGCGCTCACATCTCAGATGCCTTGTCTCAGGCTCAGTGCTTCCTAAACACACATGGGCTCACATCCTCCGGCTCTGGGTTGGCCGCACTTGCTCGCCATTGGTTGGCCATTGGTCCCCCTGCCTTCTGGCCTCTCTCATGGCCATGCCTCTGGGCAAGGGGTCCTTCTCTCTGCAACCCTAGAGCACAGAGGGATGCCTGAAACCCTGAGTTCCAGCTCCCCAACCCCCTCCCCCCTCCCCCGCACTCCACCTGTCCCATCCTAGTGGCCACATCCTCTCTTTCCCACTCTTTTCCCTAATGAAACCTATTGTCAGCAGAGGCGTGGACAAGGGGGTCTGGCGGTTGACATGATGAGGAGGAGGAGCGGGGAGCAGTGGGAGGAAGGAGGGGAGGGATCAAGAGATGGTGGCAGGGGGTGGGAGGGTGGAGGGGAAGGACAGGGAGATGGGGAGGCAGAGGGTGGGAGGCAGGGAGGGGAGCAGAGGAAGTGGGAGGCAAGAGAGTTTAAAAATGCATTTGTTTACTTTTTCCCTTTGGGCTGGAGCAAAAGCAAGGGGGGAAGCTGGGCCCCCAACTTGGGGGGGACTCTGCTCTTGGGTACCCAGGGGGAGTCACAGCTCCTCCACAGCCCTGGAGTGTCACCTGCGCACTCCCATTGGTTTGGCAAAGAGAGCCTGGGGAGCACGGCTGGGGTGTGTGTGGACTGGGGGGTGAAGGAGACAGAGGGAGATTTTTGGCTGCTCATGGCCCCAGTGGATGGTGGTGACCAACTGGCTAGGGCGACTTTCTCCAAGTTGCGACGCTGGGCTGGTGGCGTGGTGACTCATGCCTTAAACATCTTCTTTGTGTGCGATGACCTTCTGTAAGGAGTAGAAAATGAAGGAGGACCACAATCTTTGTGATCCCAAATGAGAGAGGGAGACACTCCAGTGAAACGACCACGGCACGGGTGCCCCCTGGGATTAGGGCACATGGAAAGCAGTAAAGAAGGGCTGAGTGGATGCAGCTGCCCCAGAACCAGGCTTTCCGCCACCAGTGGCTTGGAAAGGCAAAGTGAGCGAGAAAAATTATTCTTGACAGAGCCAATGGGCAGGTCCTAAAAACTGCTCTTTTGGAAAGAATGATACTCCTCCCAGCTTCTGGGAGAAAGGAGGTCTCCACACCTCCTCTCTCCACCCACCTCCCACCTCCCCTGTTTCTGTCAGTCCCAAGAGCTGTGGTGTTTCTAACTCTCCTGTTGAACATTATCACACTAGAAAAATCCCTTTATCCTTCTGAGCTTCAGTCAATGGCACCATCAATAAGATAGAAATACTATTAACTTGGTTGCCCCCAAAGCCAGGCTTTCCAGGCAGATGGATTCTCTTGGTGGCCACCAAGGGTGGCTCAGGTTTCCATTCCTGCATTAATCAAGTAGAGGGTGGAGGCTGTAGCAGGGACTGATATTGGAGACCAAAACCTTGGGAGGATCTGCAATTGACTAGAAAATCACCCTATTACTGCAGAAGGATAAAGGATTGGTTCTTTCTGGTTTATCCAGAACAATGATTCCCAGGTTCTCGGCAGGGGATGACCTGCCCTGCAGAGTAAATTTAGAATGTCTGAAGGCAACTGGGAGGAAGGTGCTACTGGCATCTGTTAAACATCCTTCAATACACACAACTGCATAATGAAGAATTATTCAGACCCAAAAGTCAATGGCGCCCAAGGCAAGAAACCCCGATCTAGATCTTCCTAGTGCCTGGGAGAAGCTGTCAGAGATGAGTTTCTCACCAAGTCAGGGGCATTCATCAGAAGGTGAGGGTCAAAGTGATCTCCAAGATCTTAAAGGGAAATGAATGTGAGAAAACAGATTTTTTCCATTCCATTTGCATGAAGAACAGTAATAACCTATACAAATGTCAGGCACCCTAAGCTGAAATGTACTCAGTTTGCTGGTTTGAACATAGCTGCGTGTTTCTACCAGTCAAATCCTTTAAATTACATGCTCGTTCTGGAGATGGGGAGGGAGGAAACTGCATTCTTATTTGGAGCTGGCTGCTAGGGGCGGGGGCCTCAGCAGTGAGGCAGCAGATGGAAGCCACAGAAGCAAGAAAGTCCCCACATTGAGGGACATGGGAGGGAGGAAAAGAGGGGACGAGGGCATGAAGCCCATCCCCACGGAGATGCCAGCTCGGGCCATTACGCTGTGCAAAGACTATGGTCCGTTTCAGGCCCTCTGATCTCAAGCTGGAATCTCTGATTCCAACTGAACAGACCCATAATCTCGAGCAGGAAGCGATTATCTTTGAATTTAAAAGCTGTATTCCAGTAAGGAAAGCGCATGCCTCTTAGTGAAAAAATAACAGCGTTTTAGAGGAGCACAAGCAGGGAAGAGGCTGCTGGATCTCTTCCGCTTTGGATCAAGGGAAGGTTTCTGCTAATGGCGGGACTGAAATGATATATTGTGTGGGGAGCCAGTGTACAGTACACCTTCTGCATCCATCTGCGTTCTGCTGCCCCGACACACTGGCCCCTCTGGGCGTCCACTCCTGTGCCCCCTCCCCTCATCCTGAACCCAGGAAAGAAGACACAGAAAGGAGGATGCCCAGGTCAGAGTCGCTAACTGAGGAGGCAAAGCTAATCTGGCGAGCATGAACAGGTGGGATCGATAAGGAATAAGATGGAGCTCCCAGAGTCACGGGATAGTGACAGACCCAGCCTGGAATTGGGCTTGCAGCACCTATTCCCAGAAGCACGTGGCAGAGCTGCTGGTAAAGGGAGGGGCTGTTTGTCGGCACCTGTGCTGGCTGGCACCCAGCCCCGTGGCTCATCTGCATCAGCTCACCTGCAGGAGGGAGGGGCTCGCCGTCTCAGCCTGGGAGATGCAAAAGGAGGGAAACTACCCAAGGAGAGTCTGGAGGACATGCTGAGCGCCCAGAGCGACATGTGCCCTCTAGCGAGGAGGAGGAAGGCACAGGAGAAGGGAGACGACAGGAGGGAGAAGGTTGAAACAGCAACGAGGGTCAAGGGCAAACTGCCAGGGAGAGCTGACAGCGACCAGGGTAGGGGGTGGGGGTTTAAGAAGACTTGAAAACTCCTTTTACAGGAACAAGAGGTGGTGATGCTTCCCTGGGCGGCGCGCGCAGAGGAGCTCATTTAGATAACAAGTAAACTGCGTAAGGGCAGGAATGAGTGCTCAAGTGCAAAGGGTTTGACTTTAAGTCCTGTTACTCTTCTTTTTTTTTAGGGGGTGCCTTTTGAAGTTTTATTAAACTTTTTGTTGTAAGTAATTGTATCCAAAACAAAAATACGTGCAGATAGTAAAGAAGAATATAAAATACAAAACGGGCCTCCTACCTACCTCCAGTCATCAGAGGCAATGCAGTCAGCAGTATCGGGTTTTAGTTCTGCTAGCTGTCGGCATGATTTTTATGAACTAGATTTATACCTTTATTTTCCAAAATTTTCGCATCTTTCACTGCTTTTATAACCCATGATGTCCTCTTTCTTGTATTCTTTTTCCCCTCTCTTGAAGTTGTTTATTTTTATTTTTATTTATTTTTATTTTTTAAGGATGTGTAGGGCCTAAGCCTTCTGATTTTAAAACACCTGTATTCTGTCCTCTCACTTACCAATCAGTCAGCTGGGTATAAATTTTCAGGTTGAAAATTCTTTCCCTCAGAATTTGAATTTAGTATTCTGTCGTCTTTTTTGTTTTTATTTTTTAATCAAAGTAGAGTTGATGTACAATATTATATAAATTACAGGTGAACAATACAGTGACTCACAATTTTTCAAGGTTATGGGGAATACTGCAGATATTTTATAATAACTATAAATGGAGTCTAACCTTTAAAAATCAAGTCGCGTTGCTTTTGAGATGGTGCTGTGACTACCTGTGTGAGTGCGAGCCTGAGAGACAGATTTCCATATTTAAGGTGTCTGAGTTTTATCAGGAGGGAGAAAATACATTTTAAAAAGCACCATCTGGTGGCCCTGGTGTAGCTTCAGTCCCTGAGGATAGAGGGCCATATCGTGCCCTAATGACCTCATGCAAAGAATAGCTCTGCCCTGTCCTAAACATCCTCCACCCCCCTACACTCCTAGTCCAGCTACAGGGTCTCTTACCAGCCATGAACAGAGGCCAAAGTCTGGGTACCCACATCTGCCTGGACCTGTGACATCGTCCTTTTCCATTGGGGAGGGGGCTGCAAATTGGGTACATTGTGTTAAAATCCTGCACCCTGCCCACAGGGGCCTGGGGCAGGGCACTGGCAACAGTGTGTTTGAGAGGATGGGTGTGCATTTCTCCAACGGGATAAGGAGCTTTCAGTACCCCAGCAAGTGGGACAGGGCCCATGGGTTTAATACCAAAGAGAACGGTGTCTCCGCTCTCCCACTGTCAGGAGCCCTAGCTCTGGGACAAATGTGCTCACGTGGAGAATCCTGCTTTCCTGGGCTCCTGGTCTTGGTGGTTCCAATTTGAACTTCCTCTTCTTAGGGCGCTGGTTCTGGAGCTGTGGTGGCAGCCATTCCTGCTCTTGTGGACTCTTCGGCTCTCCCCGGGGCCCATCCTGGCTCTTTGCCCCCAGCATCTTGCCTTGTCTTTCCTGTCTTAGCTCTATTGCGGGCCTTAAGTGCTTTCCCATCACCCACAGGAGAAGACTGAAGCTGCAGACTAGTCTTTTCATGACCTGCCTCTGGCCGGTGTGCCCAGCCATCTGCTGTCTCCCCGCCCCTGCTCCTTACTGCTGCCACATCAGGGCTGGCTCTTCCCCCAGTTGGCTGCACCCTCACTTCCCCATGCTGGGTCCTGGGTCCTGGGTCCTGGGTCTGGGCACTCACATTCCCACTGGCTGCCTGGTGAAAACTGCATATCCTTTGGGTTCCTTTATGATGCCCGTGCCTGCAAGCGAGTGCCTCCAGCTGTAAGCTTGCCAGGCGGCCTCTGCAAGACCCTGATTCTCTATGCTGTACTCTCCCGCTCCCTTCACCCCCAAACGCTGCACACTGTATGGGCCAGGACCCCATTTTCTTGTCTTTCTAGGGCTTAACACGATGCTGGAGTGATAATAGCAGCTCCATAAGGAGAGAATAAATGATTAAAAAACCACTGTGCTTTAATGAAGCTAATTTAATATGCAGTGATTGTAATTGGTTCCCACTCTTCATTTCATTTGACACTAAAACATTTCAAGTCTGGGCTAAATTTGAACGATTTCTTTAATCGAAGGAAGGAATTCCCTCTACATTAATGCAGAGAGCCAAGACCTCTAAGTGCCTCACAAAACAGGCCCGTGGCTCTGAGCGGTAGGAGGAACCAGGGCCCCCCTCACCCCTGTCCTGGCTGGAAAAGGACTGCCCTGGAGCAACTTAGGATACAGTGGCCACTCTGCTGTTTATTTGAAAAGAGCGATGAGTTACTCTTTCCTGTGCAGATGTGTTATGGTTGCGATAACCACAGGGTCAACTGAGGTGACAGCCTGGGTCGAATGACTTGTGGGGAGCACCAGAGGGATGCTCTGGGGCTCACGTGCCCGAGAGAGGCTGGGCGGATGGCAACGGAAAGCAACAGAAGTCAACTCCTCCCACCATGACTCCGAGAGAGCCATGGCTGGCCCCGCACACCATCTACTGCTGCAGTGACTGATGGGGAGAAAGAGGCAGAATTCAGACTCCAGGAATGCCGGCAGAGCACTGGGGGTGGGGTGGGGCTAGGAAAGGGGCCCTGAAGCCTGGAGAAGTCATGGGGGCCAAGCATCCCTACCAGTCCCACCCTTGCAACTCCATCACCAGGCGTGAGCCCAGACGTGATTATAATCCACAGTGTTAATGGACCCACGTGGTGAGAGGTCCTGTGCTGCATCTGACGTGTTCCCAGGCGTGTGTGTCGGGGGTGGGGCGGACATATCGGCAGGGGATGACCATGGAGTGAATTACCTACAGAAATTTATGTAAGAACAACCTACAAAGGTACTCTGTACAGATCACGATTCCAGAGCCTCCAGGCTATTTGCACACCTCTTGATACCTCCAGTTTGTCACCATCTGACTTAGAGTCCAGCGGCCAGGACAGAGTCTCAATGTCATCCCTAATGACAGCATAGTGTGGGATTTGGTTTCCTTATTTGGGTCACTGTGTGCCTATTTATAGACAAAGGTGGGAGTCTTCAGTGGGGTCAGCTCGGTTTCCCTTAATGGGTGGGTAGTAAAATCCTGGCTACTGATGGGCAAGTTCAAAGTAGCTTCCTCTAGTGTGTGGTTTTCCGCTGCCCTATTTGGAACAGGGTTTCTGATGGTTGACGTATGAGAATATCCTTTTCTAAGATGCTAACAGAGATTAAAACGTCAAAGGGCGGTGGTAAAAAATCAATAGCTTTTGAAATGTTGGAAGTCCACAGCCAATAAATGCGAGTGTGTAGTTTATGAATTTTAGACCCCCTGAGTCTCCTTGTCAGTATCTCTCCTTGCCTCCTTTCTCTTTGTCTTTTCGTCTTCTCTTTGTTCCTGTCTCTTTCCTCCTTAACAGCTCCTTCTCTGGGTCTTTATATATATGTGTGTATATATATATACACACACACACACACGTATACACACACACAAACATACACACACACACAAATATACACACATATATATATTCCCCCTGTATTTCTCATGTGCATTTTCTTATATTTCATGTTTTTCTTTCTTTCTCTGCTTTTTCTTCCTTATCATGCCCTCTTCTCACTTCGACAAGGCAACAAATATATTTCGAAGTTTTATCATGTATCTGTTAAAGTTGTTTTTCATTAAACATTTGAAAACTTGTTAATATTTCTGTGGCCCTTGCCCTTTAAAAAAATGACGAATGCTGGTGTTTTTTCGGTGGTTGGTTCATGGCACATGATAGAAAGAAATACTCCTCATCCTGCTCTAGAAGAAGAAGATCCCCCATCCCCATGGTGGTATTTGCATAGCCATCAAAAGCATTTGGACCCCTGTGGTGACTGGAGAAGAATCCCTCTCCAGTTCTAGTTAAACACGGAGATGGTCTAGTAACCAGATGGTTTTTGCTTGGCAGTTTAATAAGCAAAGTGTTCACTGGCTCTGAAAACCCATTCAGTGCACTGTGTCCTGGGCATTCGTGGTTCTGTTTTTGTCCCTTTTCTCTGGTGGCCATGGATTTGATGTTCCCATCAAATTTATTGTGCAGTAATTGAATGGTAATGCTTTGCTTAGCCTACTGATGGGCTCTCCTTCCATAGTTAGGTATTCATTGCCTTGCAAGTTTGCTGTGTAGAATACCTGTATAGTTGTGTATCGCCTTATTCAGGAACGTAATGTTGGTGGAATATTTATTAGTGTTGATTGCATGATGGACTTTCACAGCGAGCACCTCAAAGAGCGATAGTACCTCTTATATATTTTATCATGTTCTTTATCTTTGTCAGCATCACTGGACTGGAATGTTGGGTTTGATTCCAAGGACTGTTTTCAAACTTTAAATTTCCTTTGTGCATTGAGCATATCTATGTGATCTTTTCTTTTTTTAAAAAAAGACAGAGCAAATTAGAAGAATGGCCATGCCCTTTCATCTACCCAAGGATCTGGAATTAAATTTTGGCAGAATTCTCTTAAGCCAATGGACGCATAGGTCAAAGTTATTAGACTTATTGCAGAGGCAAACATGAAACTGGAAACCAACATATCAGGGAGGGTCCAGGGAGGGACTCTTATTTAAATGCATCTAGATCCAACAGATATAGAAAAATTAAAATACCTTTGTCAGAAATATTGACCAGTAGATCTTTTATAGTGCCAGTAATGGTTTACAATTCAGTTAGGTGAGTTAAAAAAATATTCACTGAACTAGAGTATCAAATTCTAACAAGAGCCTCATGGTAAAACCTGTTAGCATCACAAGTCACGAGAGACACTGTTTGATTTGATGTACCATGCACCCCAAACTCCACTCATAGACAATGATGCTGGTTTCCAAGCCACTGATTTTTCAAGCATTTAGAGAATCTGTGAGTCTTTTGTGTTGGTGACTTTGAACTTAGAGATTAGGACTGTCTGTGAATGTACTGTGGATTGTGAATTCCTTGGTACATCACAATCTCACTCCGTATTTTTACAGCTAGGCATGCCAGTTTCATGGTGGTTCTGGTATCCTCACTATTTCATTCCAGGTCTTAGAAGAACACCTTCCATGACCCAAGGTCCTTCCCTGACAGAGAACCAGTTTGGGATTCTTCAAACCAAGTGGCAAATCCTCTGAATGTTTTTCTGTCTGCAAAGCTAGAGGTAGAGGGGTGGAATGGAGTGAGGGCAGGGGGTGGTAAGGAAAGGAGAGTGGAAGAGAGGCATGGGAGCACCTTGTTCTTCACTTAGTCCCTAGGAGCTGTTATTCACATGGTGAAATTAACATGTGTTCAAGACATGAAATTAGACAGAGGTTTTAGGTCAAGAATTAAAGAAATGCGATGTACAGAACCTTGTAACATTTCCTTTTCTTAGAAGGGGGAACATTTGGAGACAAGGGCTTATTGACTGTGCTGCAGGAGAACACTTGTATTTAACAGTTTCAGGATTTGAGGAATTGTAGAAGGAGGAGACACGGGCCAGTTAAATGTGGGTGAGATCCATGGTTAATTTTGCAGGCAAGTTTAAACAGGTGTTTATGGCCCTAATGATAATGGAGAAGTGTTTGCAAGCTTCCCTTGTCACTTTAGATGTGAAATTTATCACCAGGAAAATATACATTTTCTAAGGAAAAAAGTCTGCTGTGTCTGTTTATTTCATATCCACATGGTCTTTAATATTGAAATGTCAACACAGGAGATTGCATTTTTCAGTTTGCAGGAGGATTTATTATAATTAGTTTTTCTTTTCTAAATGCTTTGTGTATCCTGTTTATTTGGCTTAAGAGCTTAGAGCATTGTACCGCTGATAGATCCGAAACCTAAATCATTGCAAGCTACTTACATCTCAAGTACTCCCTTTTTTAGTAGTTCTGTCTGAAATTTCTGAACTGCACCTAATACATCTAACAACAATAAGACATTGTTTCCTCTCTTTAGATTATCCAGCCTATAGAATATCTGTGCATAAAATTTCAGCTTTAGAGTTTGTCTAAACCTTTTAAAAGTCAGCTTAAAATTATTGTGGGTCCCCATGCCCAACGCAGTGCTACAAATAAAATCCATTTTGAGTCTTCAGCTCCATATGAAAGGTACCAATTTCAGCACAGAATTGGACCCCACAAGAGATGAGTTTTGAATAACACTTAACGTAACGTTAGCACAATACAATCTGTGTTAAACAGACCTTGGCTATCACAAGAGTGAAAGACACATCAGATCATCACAAGGGGATGTGGTTTTGCAAGATTTTGTGGTTTTCCATCCAAAACCAAAAACGAAGAATAAATTTCAAGTTACTTACTCATGGATTCTGTCAACTTGGCCATCGTTGAAATTTCCTCTTTGTGCTTTTCCTGGAGGTGAGAGGAAAAGATATAATCATGTATAAAGTGCATCTTAAATATGAGTCAACCCAATGGGTCTGTAACGACAGCCCTCTCTCCTCTCCCTTCTTTCTCCTATGTCAGAATTTGGTCACCAATGATGAAATGAATTTTAATATCTCACATTATTGCTATATGATCAGCCAGTCACTGAAAAGAGATTTTTAGGATCCTAAAAAACTTGCCAGTGCTCTTGGAAATGAGCGTCTGTCACACTGATCTTGGATGTATATAATTGGTGACGCACGACCAGTTTTCAAAACCTCTTTGACACTGGAGTTTCGACATCCATATGCCAATCTTTTGCTCCCTATCTTCTCCTGCTGAAGTTTTTTGGTATTTTTGGAGCTGGTATTTTTGTAGTCATTTGGTTTCTTTTTTCCCTAAAAGCTAAGTAGATTTTATACATTTTTCTTTGTCTTTTTTAAATTCCTGGAGTTTTTTTGAAAGTCATCATGTTTGATGGGTTTATGACCTTATCTATTTTGGGCTGAAAACATTTTGTTTCAACTGGGATGTGGGTTATAACCTACTGGGTTTTAGAGCCAGAATAATACATACATAAATCGAATCCGTCCTAATTAGAAGATTATTTTGGAGCTATGAAGACTCATGGTCATTTCTTCTGAAAGTTCTTATAAATTTCTTTAATTTCCTTAGGCTCCTCACATGTGTAGTAACTGAAATATTGGCTGCTATTATTTTACTCTTTTTACAGCCTTATTCTTTTTTTTTTAATACATCTTTATTGGAGTATAGTTGCTTTACAATATTGTGTTAGTTTCTGCGGTACAACAAAGTGAATCAGCTATATGTATACATATATCCCCATATCCCCTCCCACTTGAGCCTCCCTCCCACACTCCCCAACCCACCCCTCTAGGTCATCACAAAGCATCGAGCTGATCTCCCTGTGCTATGCAGCAGCTTCCCACTAGCTATCTATTTTACATTTGGTAATGTATATATATATGTCAATGCTACTCTCACTACGTCCCAGCCTCCCCTTCCCCTCCACGTCCTCAAGTCTGTTCTCTACATCTGCATCTTTATTCCTGCCCTGTCTCTAGGTTCATCAGTACCATTTTTCTAGATTCCATATATATGTGTTAGCATACAGTATTTGTTTTTCTCTTTCTGATTTACTTCACTCTGTATGACAGACTCTAGGTCCATCCACCTCACTGCAAATAACTCAGTTTTGTTCCTTTTTGTGTGCAGCCTTCCTCTTTTTCTAATGATGAAATGTCCATTTAATACCTGCTCATTATTTGAAAGCACAAACAATACTGAAAAATTATAAATCAGAAAGTACAGTTGTCTCATGATGCCACTCCACAGAGAAAACCACTGTAATATTTTGGTGAAAGACTTTCTATTCCCATTTCTATACCTGTAAATATATATAGATATGGAAATATAATCCCCTTTTTATAAATATAAGCATCTATACTATACATACAATGTTGTAAGCTACTCTCACATAACGCTGTATCATACATCTTTTATGTCAGTGAAGGTAGAATACAGTGTTACTTTTCAGTGACTGCATGACATTTATCATGGGTTGCACCATAATTTCCTTAACCAGAGTCCATTTAATTTGCTTCAAATTGTCACTATTTTATAAAACGCCGTGATGAGCATCCTTGAGCTCACATGTTTGTGTTCTTGTCCGATCAACACTGAGGACAGAAATTAGGGTTAGGTATGATTTGGTTAAAAAGTATGCCTATTAAGAATTTTGACATGTGTTGCTCAATTTTCCCCCACAAAGGTTGGTTCTGACAGTGTTCAAAAACATTCATTTCCATATATTCTTGCCAACTTGCCAGTGGCATTAGCACTCCCCCTCAATCTTTGCCAAACTGATAGGCACCAAGTGGTATCTTGTGCTTTTATACTGTCATTTTTCTTTCTGTGACCTTCTGTGTATGAGCAACCATAGCAAGCTTTCACATGGAGTAGAGATGTCACTGACCCTGTCACATAGCAGTGCCCCTATGCCATCAGCATTCTGGTTCTTAGAAGCCACAGGTGGCATTTATTTTCCCCCATGGCCACAGTTTAGTGCTGAGTTCATCACAGCTGCTTGGCTACCACTTGAGTCAGTATATCATGGCTTGGGTGTTGAAGTACAATTAACAACATCATTATTCATTCTTCTAGAGCCACTGTTCCCAAACTAAAAGGGTCTGCATTGAGTGTCAATAAACAACTTTGCATATCACAAGTACACTTGATTTTCACAAGCCCTGCATTAACCACAGTGAAACCAGGGCACTGCCTCTTACTTAACCTAATAATTGCCCTTGAGAACAGAAGGAGCTAAGAAACCATAATCTACCATCCCACTGTGGTGGCATTAACCTAGGATGTTTAGCCTGCTGTGTGGTTTATATGAAGATGTAAAGAAATAGCACAGCTATTGGAGAGGCTAAGAGCGTTGGTAGCAGAGACAAGACAGGCAGAGAGGAACTTGTCACAGCAACACGGGGTCACAGGAGTGTGCACAGAGGCTGTTTCAAAGACGAGTCTACCCTAGTGGTTGATAGCAATTCACGTATAGATGCAACTCCATGGTGAGCACTCAGTGAAATTCATCCTTGACCTGTAGGAACCTAGTTCTGTCTCTGCTCGTGAGAGAGTGTGTCCTTGACCCTCCACTTCACCTCTTAGCCTAGGCTTCTGGTTTGGCCTCTCTAGTTACACCATCTCTCCTGTATCCTCGTCTATGACTTGCCTTCCCTTTATTCTCTGTGTCCATCAGTCTTACTGTGGATCACTCACCTCTTCAACTTGGCCCTTGTCTAACAGTGAGACTCCCCAAACCACAGGCACCCAGGTTTCAGGCATTGTATCCTTACAAAGCCCTCTCAAGTTTGTCTGTCTTCTTGCATGTGTGTGACCACATTATCTCTTATGACCTAGGGACCCTGCCAGCTTTTGTACCCCAATCTTGCTTGTAGGTGTGGTCCTTGCAGCTACTTTTATACAGATGTGTTGGATACCCTGCAGACACCAAACACTGCCTTTATCTGCTTTTTCCTCTTCCCTGTAGTTAAATGGAAACTTCTGACATCGACAGGGGGAGGGGCCCTTAAAAGTCCTAAATTTAGCTTCCTCAGTTTGACTCATCTATATCATAACTTATGGTGTAAATCATGACATATGTTTCTGTGTAAGCGATTTAGTCATTCTAGGAGATGTCTTTAAACTCCTTATGTCCTTCCCTCATTAACAGAAAGTTGAGGTTTGCAATTACATGGCATGTATACTTGATAAAGGATTTACATTTCATTCAAGCAAATTCTCCTCCTTTTTCTAAAGCCAAGAACTTCCTCCAAAGTAAATTTGCTGGTTATCGGATTTACAATACTGGGAAGAGATTTAGAATTATGGCATATTAAACCTGGAAGAGATTCTTTCAGAGACTGTCAAGTCCAACCCCATAGTGATGCAGTTGGTATAACTGAAGCCCACGCCAAGAAAGGAATTTCCTCCAAGCTGGTCTCTTCTCCTTGTCAATAATCTCTACTCCCCTGGGACCTCAAGGTCTACCATACGTGGATATATTGAGACAAGAGTCCTTATACAACAATCCTGGTGCCGTGTTGGAGTTTCTCAGTTTTGCCTTCTCTGTGCTCTGTCTTTGAGCAGTCTCATCCACAACAATAGGTCCAATATCCACAAATGGCTGATGGCTTCCAGCTTTGTACATCCAGCTCTGACCTCTACCTTGAACTCCTGCTGTTGGCTGGACAGCACCACACAGATGTCTAGTGCATGTTTCTAAGCAGTGTGTTCAAGGTTACCTTCTATTCCCACAAACTTTCCACCAGCCAATCCTTAGTCCCTCACACCTGGGCAGCTTCTTCCATTCTCTGTCTTTGGTTTATGGGATCACCACACACAGTATACCTAAGCCAGAAATCTGGGAGCATCCCACCTCCTTTTTTTCCTCACCCCTGGTATTTCACTTAGCTTAAATTTGACCTCCCTTCATTGCCATCTCTTAAAGGGAATATTGGTGTTGCTTCCCTCTGCCTCAGGCTTTACCTGCAACACTGAAGATTTATCCTGAAACAATCCCCAGGGATCTATCTAAAATGCAGACTTGACCCAGGAACCCCTGTGTGAAATATGTCAGTCCTTCTCTGGCAAGTAAGCATGCAATCCTTGTCTTTTAACCAGGGCCAGCTGTCTGCTTGGTTCTGTCTTACCCTCTCACACCCTGATTGTGGGTACCTTCCTGCCTTGGCAATCACTGTTCCCTCTGCAAACACCCAGTTTCCATTTCCTGCTTGTGCTCTCAAATGTATCCCTAAGAACTCCACTGGGTACCACTCAGCCTCTGCAGTTTCCCTCCTCTTCCTGACCATCTTTTCTGAGTTTCATTTTTAAGCATTCTCATGCTCAGAAGTGATCATGTATCACTGCATGATTTATTATTTGTGTAAGGGATTCTGAGACCTTTGGAAAAGTCAAGTCCCACCTCCTGGTAGCCTCCTCCAGAGGCTCCTATTGGCACAACCATTATGGTGGGAGGAAGTGCATGGTAGACCAGAAGTCTCTGCCACTGAAACACCTTAGGATCCTGAGCAAGGCATTTTACATCTGGTCACACTTTCCTGGTCTGTTCATTTCAGACCTGGTTTGCTGTTTGCTGAGGTGCCCCTAGGAGTAGTCAGCTGTGTGAAGAGGGCACTTGTAAATGTTTAGCTTGGGAGAGAGTGTGAGTATTGGTGATATTTTAGGGTGAAAAAGACAGATACGTTTGCTTTGAGTCCTCAAGGAATATCTTTCCTCCAGGAGCCAAAGACTTTGGTATTTGACATAATCAACTGGTTTCCTCATTATAAAATTAAAACAAAAGCAGGAATACAGGAATCTTACTGTCTTGGGGAAAAAAAGCTTTCTTTGGTCAAAGAATTTATTGTTCTTATTTACTGTGTCTGAGCTGCTTGGCTGTTCTTATTATTTCGAGAGTGTGAATGAGTGAGAAGTATAGAGGATGGGGAGTCTGGAAAGGAGCCTGGATCTAGAAGGTTTTGGTCTTGATTTTACTTCCTAGCCACTATTAGCAACCTCTGGAAGCTTCAGTTTGCTTATCTGTGAAGTGGGGATAGGTGGTGTCTATCTGTGTTTCTTCATTCACGGGCACATTGTGACGAGCAAATGAGAAAATGTGTATTAATACACTCAAGTGTTATATATGCGTGTGTGTGTGTGTGTGTGTGTGTGTGTGTGTGATTGTTATACCCTTTGACTACCATGTGGGGGTTACAGGTTATAGTCTGTTCTTGCTATTAAAAGACAAACACTGACCTATGGCATTTGTACACAAAACGACAGAACAATTTTGCCTGAAGCTAATAAGACCCAAGGCTGCCTGCCTCCCAGGAGACCACTCAGCATGAGTGTCAATAGCTGGTGGCCACGCACCCCACACCCCCATTTCCAAAACCCTCTACCAGTACACAAGGTTCCAGAACCTTGGCACACTTCTTGGAAGAAGTGGGTTCTTTTGCTCTAAGAGGAACTCTTACAATTGTGTTGTTGTACATTTAATGGAATAACAGAAACGTTTAGAATTTTGGGGAATCGTGATGACATGTTCAAGCAAAACATGTCCACAGATGCTGAAAAAAATCCCGTGTCTTGCTAAAATCATGCCAAACTCCTTGGGGAGAGTATTGACCCTCAGGGCCAGTGGGTATTTAATTTTCTTATGGTCTGACTGTGTTCTCTCCACCATGCCTGGGAATATAAATAAAAGCTCAGCAGTTTGCTTGGGATGTGCGTGTGTGTGCGCGTGTGTGTGCGCACGCGCACGTGTGTGTGTGTGTGTATGTGTGTGCGTGTGTATGTGTGATTTGTACCCATACTTCTGTTTCAGTTAGGGCGGACGTGGCTTTCTACTGGGACCATGCGAGATACACACTTCTCTCTGTCTGAAATGACAGAGGGGTTTTTAATGAGGGTAATTATAACAGAGTTCAATTGTAGCTCAAGCTATGACTAAGACACTGTGTGTGTGTTGGGTGGGGGGGTGATTCATGAATGCCAAGTTCTAGAGAGGGTGGAGGAGGGGATCTTATGCTGCACAGGGCTCCCTGGCACACAGAGGGCAGGAGCTGGCGCAGCTGAGTGAGGTCTGCCTGCCGAGCAGTGCGGCTGCCTTACTTTCTGGATCCCAGAAGTAGGCTTTTAAGGATGAGGGGGGATCTCATCATAGCTGATATATTTCAAACCAGTCATATTTGCATTTTGGGTATTTTTATCTCTCTAAAAATATGTGCTTATATTCATCAGAAAACTGTGATTTTTTTAAAGTTACAACCACTTAAAGGAACATTTATATAAAGTGGGAAACAATAATGTTATTTTATGAGCTTGTGTTCTCACTGGACCTCTCCTCCAGGTTCGAACAGGGGCCACAAATCTCCCACCTATTCTTAGGGTTCTCTACAAATGTGTCAGCTGTGGCCTACGTCTGCAGCTTTCCTTTTTCAGTTTCCTGACATGATGCCGTAGCAGGTCACCGGAGGACTGATTTAAAAGGAAAATGCCACATCCTTAGATAGCCAATCAAATAAGTGCTCTTATAATGTGATACCACATATTACCTTGAGTTGCTACTGAAAAATATGAGCTGGAGGATTTAAGAATCACTAATGAGCTTTTTGCCTAATGAAAAACTCATGGAAATAAGTAGCCAGCATGCAGCTATGGTTTGGGACAATAAAATAATAATGTATTTCACATTCACTACATCCTGGAACTATGGTAAGTGCATTGCTAGACTATCTCATTTAATTCCGTCTATGACCCTATGAAATAAATGCTATTACCCCCACTTTGGGATGGAGAAATTGAGGTACAGAGAGGTTCAGCAAACTGCCCCAGGTCACAGAGCTGGGAAGGAGTAGAACTGGGGTGTCAAACACGGAAGCAGAACTGGATGTCAACACTCATGGACCCAGAGCAGGCTCTCAGAGGAAGAGCTTTGTTTTGTCGAGAATGGTCAAAGAGGGAATTCCCTGGTGGTCCAGTGGTTATGACTCTGCACTTTCACTGCCAGGGGCCCAGTTTCAATTCCTGGTTGGGAAACTAAGATCCTGCAAGCTGCACAGAGTGGCCAAAAAAACCCAAAAAACAAAAACCACAGGTGTTGAAGAGTGTCGAAGAGTGATGGGGCAGGGGAGGAACAAGGCAGAATATTCCAGGTGGAGAAACAGAGGTGGGGAAGCTTGGTACTTGAGGAACAGCAGGTCGCAGGTAGACTGAGGCCAAGTGTGAGAAGAGTAGCAGGGGGCCAGCTTAGAAAATTAGGGTATAAACTGTGGAGGACCATGGGCGGGGGGCAGGCTGAGTTGCTCAGGAGGGAGACTGGGGCTGGAGTTGGGGTGATGTTTGAAGCTGTGGGAGGAGGAGGCAGGTGCCAAGGCTGGAGCCTGTGTGGGCACCTTGGGGAACCCAGCAAGCTCTCTCTTAAAAGCCAAGGGACAAGGGGGTTTGAAGAATTAAGAACTTGTCCATTAGAATGTGGTACCATTTTGCACAAGATAGTTTTCAACATTGATTTACTCAGTGAAAGACTCCTACGGTGATCTAAAGATGGGATTTGGAATAAAAAAAATTGCAGGGGAGTGTTTGAAGGAGGAGGTGAAATTCTTACTGGACAGGTCACACAGGATGCTTTTGGTGATATGGCCTCCTTTGCACAGGGGAGTCCTGTCTCCCCTAGACACCCTTTCTAAGGTCTCCTATGCACAGGTCACCCTGCGGGATTCCTTAGGATGCATCAGAGAAGCCATGTTGACCAGACAAGGGAGGGTCCTTTCCCCTGCACAGAGGTATAAGGATGTCTTAAACAATAAATTAAATGAATTTAAGGCTGTGCTTGAACTCACATCACCTCAGTTCACCTCTGCCCCAGGGTGAGTCTGAAGTAGGAGGAAAGGATTTAGAGCATCACCCTGGGTTCTTTCTTGGAAGCATGTTGAGCATGTGAACTTCTCCTGCCAAGAGGGGCAGATTGTGTGGCTAAGAGTTAGAAAACTGCTGGACCACATGGTTGCAGAATTTCTCCCAACCTCTGCCTGTACCTCCCCTGCTTGAAACTCTGTGGGCTACACTCAAGACTTCCTGAATTCACATCCCAGCAATGTTTCGTGAATGCCCAGTGTGGCTGGTTCCTTGGAATATTGATGAGTGACTCATTCCTCCTTTCCTAGAGCTCCTGGAAATATCATAAAATATAGGACAAGTATTATCACCCACGTCATATCAGGAAGTTTCCTTTAAAGAGAATACTGAGCTGGACTGCAGAGAGGCACGGAGGAGACCTGGGTAGCTGAAACATGCAGAGACCATTCTCACTGCCGCCAACCCAGGTAGGCGCTCCTGTCCCAGGACCTACCTGCACTAGTTTCACCCTGGCTTCCTAGGACTCAACTGCGAAGTGCTGACTCTTGGAAGCAGTCTGGAATTCCCTCTTTTTTTTTTTAAGCTCTATATTGGAATATAATTGCTTTACACTCTTGTACCAGTTTTTGAGGTACACCAAAGTGAATCAGCTGTTTTCATACACATATCCCCATATCCCCTCCCTCCCATGAGTCCCTTCCACCCTCCCTGTCCTGGCCCTTTAAGGCATCACCCATCATTGAGTTGATCTCGCTTTGTTATACAGCAACTTCCCACTAGCTATCTATTTTACATTTTGTAGTGTATATATGTCTATGCTATTCTCTTACTTCTTCCCAGCCTCCCCTTCGCCACCCTCCATCCAACCCTGTGTCCTCAAGTCCATTCTCTACATCTGCATCTTTATTCTTGCCCTGTCACTGGGTTCATCAGTACCATTTTTTAAAAAAAATATTGCACAGCGAAAGAAACCACAAACAAGACAAGAAGGCAGCCCTCAGAATGGGAGACAATACTTCCCAACGAAGCAATGGATAAAGGATTAATCTCCAAAATACACAAGGAGCTCATGAAGCTTAATACCAGAAAAGCAAATAACCCAATCCACAAATGGGTGGAAGACCTAAATAGATATTTCTCCAAAGAAGACGTGCAGATGGCCAACAAACACATGAAAAGATGCTCAACATCACTAATCATTAGAGAAATGCAAGTCAAAGCCACAATGAGGTATCACCTCACACCAGTCAGAATAGCCATCATCCAAAAATCTAGAAACAATAAATGTTAGAGAGGGTGTGGCGATAAGTTGGAATTCCCTCTTGGTCTCATTTCACTCAATCTATTGCCTCCCTTCTGGGCCAACATCTCTCTGAAGCTCTTGTCTCCTCCAGAGCCATCTTCCAGGAATCCTAGACCATACAGTGGCCAATGCCTCTCCCATTCACTTTCATCAGAGGCATCAGTTTTGCTAAACCCTCTCTGTTCACAAGAGGAAAGGGAGAAGATTCCATAATCATTTCCTTTCTTTTCCCTTTTTTCCCCCCTTTGGCCCACAATACAAGTTCTAAGCACTGCTCTGCACTCCCAACTCTGCCCCATTTCGTGGTAAGTCAGGATCCTCCCCTGGGAGACCTGGCTTCCATCTACCTCTCTAGGCCCACTTTTCCTTCACTCCTCATTTCTAACCTGTGTTCCGGCCAAACGAGCCCCTTTCGGTCCCATTCCGTCCTCCTGCCTTCTCTGCCTGCGCAGTTAACTCTTGCTTGTCTTCGAGGATCAGTTCGGATTTGACCTCCTGTTTGACATTGTCCCCAGCCACCCCTTTTCTAGTGACCATTCTCTCTGCACCCCAACACCTGCACATACTGTTGTCATAGGACTTGTCCTTCTCGGAGCCATTACTTCCAGAGGCAACAGTAATGACAACTGCAGGAACAACTGGAAAACTATAAGTAAGTCATCCCTTGGTTTCCAAAGACGAGAAAGCAAAACTCCCCAAACAAAACTAAAGGATGAATAGAACGAATGAGGTTTCCTTGAGCAGTTGTGAGTTTCCTGATGTGGGATGCTGACCCATTTGTCCAGAATGTTCCAGAAGGATTTCTGCTCCAGGAAGGGGTGCAATAGAATGACCTGTAAGAGCCCTTCTAAAATTGTTTCAAAGATGTGGTCATAGTTCAAGGGAAAAAACCCTCAATTCCTTTTGTTTTTGTTTGTATGGAGTTGTTTCTGTCATTTGATCCGAGGTGGGTGGTGGGAGTGGTGGTGGAGGTGAAGTGGGAGTAATGACAGGAACAGACTGGCAAAACAACTGGTCACTGGCTACTCTGCCATGTAAGGGATGTTTTCAAAAATTCACCTCGCCCGGAAGGTTGAATCCTCTTTTAAAGACTTACTCAAGTCCAATGGCAAGATAGATGTGGTCCCTAGAATGCCTTATGTTTGTCTAATCATGGAATGTTGTATTAGGGAGCACTGTGCAAAGGTACTGTGGCAGCTCATCTCTCCAGGCCCATTTCCCAGAGAAAACAATTTTTCTCCAGTTTCCATCTTACCCAGATAAAACAATTGCTCAGAGTTCATGACTTCCCTGCCTTTTAACTTCTACCTATAGTTTCCATTGGCAGCAATGAGCTAGCTTCCACCTCTAGGGCTGTGCTGTGTTGCCATGAGGCAATTTGCCATGTTCTGCCTCCAGAACTGGCTGGGTTGTAGTGAAGAGCAAGGGATTCATTCATTTATCCATCCCGTCCATCCATCCATCCATCCATCTATCCACCCACCCATTCATTCACTTATGCTCAGTTTTGTGAGGTATGATCAGGAACAGCCTTTGGGAGGGCCATGAACAAGTTTTTTGAAAGGAGATTAATCCAATAGTGAAACTTAGGATGAGATTGCCCAATATTGAATAACCCATGTGGAAATTCCCCAGTGAGATGGGGAACCCAGTGGAGCACGGTAACAGTTCCTTCCCAAGCCAGGCCACTCTTGGGCACTGTCGGTGTCCAGGGAGGTGGTGTGGATGCTTGTTTTCAAAATAGACACCATCCGTGCTGGACTAGGTCATAGGGGAGCCAAACGGGCAGCTGAGAGCTCCAGCAATTGGAATCACGAGAAGTCAGCCTGTTACTTATGCACGTGTGAGAAAGGATGTAGGGGACAAGGAGATGCAATACTTCAATCTCTCATCTGTGTCAATACTTAGACATAAAGTCGGAGGAATATTTTTAAAAGGTTATGTTGCAAAATTCAATTTCATAACCAAATGTGACATTTACTGAGTTGGAGAATGGAGGAATATTTACTGTTAAAAATCATATCATTTTCTTGTGCTTCTTGCTTGAACTTCTGTTTGGGCAGAGGAGGGAATGGAGAGATGGTGACCCCTTCATTAGGTACCTCACAGCTGATTCTCAGCAGCACACGTCTCTGAGAAGAAAGGAAAACAAGAAAACACCACTCCATTCTCCTTTGTCTTGTTCTTTACCCTCATTTTTACCCCCTCTCTGTTTACAATTAATTTTCCAATTTCAACTTCTGGGAAAGTGGTATAGATGTACTTTTCTCTATTTCTCCCACTAAATACAACTAAAAAACCATGGACATTACAAGCACACCTCAGAGATATTGTGGGTTAGGCTTCAAACCAGTGGAAAAAGGAAATATCGTGATAGAGTGAGTCACAAAATTTTTTTTGATTTCCCAGTGCATATAAAAGTTATGTTTACACTACAGTCTGTTAAGTGTGCAATAGCACCAGGTCTAAAAAATGCACATACCTTAATTTAAAAAATACTTTATTGTTAAAAAATGCTAACCATCATCTGGGCCTTCAGCAAGTTGTAATCTTTTTGCTGGTGGAGGTTTGAAATATTGTGAGAATTACCAAAATGTGACATAGAGACAGGAAGTGAACAAATACTGTTGAAAAAAATGGTGCCAATAGACTTGCTTGATGCAGGAATGCCCCAAACCTTCAATCTGTAAAAAATACAGTATTGGCTAAGTGCAATAAGGTGAAGCACAATAAAATGAGGTCTGCCTGTATACATATCAATACATAAACTGATATAAAAAGTGGAGAGAGCATGGAAGAGTAACTGGGGACCTTGAGCCTGAAGAGCAACAGGCTGGTGAGTTTCCTGTTTTTTTGTTTTTGTTTTTTCCTTTTTGCTTCCTATGTCCTAGACCAGATATTAGAGAAGCTGACAACTTGGATATGTCAATGGTACAGCTAGAAATGTCCCAAGAAAAGTGTGCTCTCTCTAGTGAAAGGACTAGGAAAGAGGTAGTCTAGAAAGACAGAAACTTTTTAGATGATAAGAGCTCTCTTCCAGTCAAAACTACACAGAAAAATATTGCCACCCCACCCTGAGAGCAGAGGATGAGTGGAGAGCCTAGACTTCTAACCCTTGCCAAGCTGTAGCAAGGCACCCGAAACCTCCTGCCAGGGGGTATCAGAGAAGATAGGGTGAGGAGCCCAGATTTTCATTCTTGCTGAGAGGTAATATCTCCTCCTCACCCCTTGAGACCACATAGACTCATCAGTAATGAAGCAGCCCTCTCCATCCTGGGGCAGCGTTAAAAGAATCCTAGTACAGAGTCAGAACTTCCACTACCACTCACAAAGTATAGTGGAGACCACATGAGAAGCATAAATGAGGTACCCCTCTTATCCAGGGTGGTATCACTGGAGACTCACTGGGGAGCTTGAACTCTCATTCCCACCCAGTAGTAATAAGGATTCTCCCTCATCCTTATGTCAATAGAGACTGACATCACACTAGGTAGTAATTAAGTGGAACCCCCCAACAGAGTGGTATCAGAGGAGAACTGTTGTAATATGGTATTTAAATAAGTTCCAGAGTCTTAGAATCCTCCTGATGCCTAGGTTACAGTTAAAAAGTTCACCTGTCACAATAAAAAAGAGAAAGAGCTCAAATTAAATGAGAAAAAAACACCAAGATTGACATGACACAGATTTTAAAATTATCTGAGAATTTTAAAGCAGCCATCATACAAATGATTCAACAAGCAATTACAAACATGATGAGACAATTTTTTTGAAGTCTCAACAAAGAATGGTAAGCTTCAGCAAAAAATTTTAGCAAGTGTAGAGAACCAAATGGAAATACTAGAATTAAAAATTACAATTACTGGAAAAAATGCTCAATGACTGGGCTCGGCAGTAGAGTGGAGGGGACAGAGGAAAGAAGCAGTGAACTTGAAGATAGAATAATATAAATTATTCAATCAGAACAATAGAGAGAAAATAGGCTGAAAAAGGAATGAATGGAGCCTTGGGAACATATGGAGCTATAATAAAGATTTAACATTAATGTTGTAGAGTACCAGAAGAGGAGAAAGAGGCTGGAACTAAGAGTATTCAAATCTTCCCAAATTAAAAAAAAAAAAAAAACAACGCTACAAATTCAAGAAGCTTAGTAAATCCCATATGAGATAAAATCCAAGGAGACCCACACAAAGACACACCATAATCAAACTTCTGAAAACTAGAGAAAATCTTGAGAGCATCCAGAGAAACAACGCATCACTTACAGGGGAAAAAGAATTCAAATGACAGTGGATTTCTCATCAGAAACTATGGAGGCCAGAAGGAAGTAGCACAATGTTTTCCAGGTACTGAAAGAAAAGAATCACCAGCCCGGAATTCTATACCAGCAAAAACATCCTTCATGAATTAAGAAGACATCAAGGCATTTTTAGATGAAGGAAAACAAAGAGAAGTTGTCAACAGCAGACTCACACTAAAAGAATGGTGAAGGAAATTATCTAAACAAAGAGAAAATGATAAAAGAAGGATTTTTGGAACACCGTGAAGTGGGAAAGGACATAAAAAGGGTAGAGGTAAATATAGTAGACTTTGTTTCCTGTAATGGTACAAGTAGGTTGAAAGTAAAAAAGATGGAAAAAGTACCACACAAACGTTAATGAAAAGAAAGCATATATAGACTTGTTAGCATGTAGAATAGACTTCAGAGCAAAGAAAATACCAGGGATGAAGAAAAATGTTACATAATGACAAAGGGTCAATCAACAAAGAACATGTAACCATCTTAAATGAATACACACCAAACAACAGAGATGCAAAATATGTAAAGCAAAAACTGATGGAACTGAAAGGATGAATATGCAAACCCACATGTAGAGCTGAACATCCCTCTAACAATCGTTGGAGCAGGTAGAGAGAAAATCGGCAGAAATACAGAGGAACTCAGCAATGACATTGACCAATAGGATCTAATCAACACCAAGAGAGTACTCTACCCAATAGTAGCAGAATGTACATTCTTTTCACGGGCCCACAGACTGTATACCAAGATGGAATATATCTTGGGCCATCCTCAACACACTTAAAAGAACTGAAATCACATGGACTATGTTCTCTGACCAAAAAGGGAATTAAGCCAAAAAAAAAAAAAAAAAAACCCCAAACCTTATTTTTCTCTGTTTCCCTCTTTTCTATTTTTTCTTTTCTTTGTTTTCTTTGTGTCATTTGTTTTCTTCTGCCACTCAGACCTGCCCTCATTCTAAGTGTTGCAGTGAGGATGCAGTTAATGAAAAGATTTTGGAGTGAGATGTAGCTTTCATGTTCCAGGGCTTTCAAGGAAAGAGAACAATTTGAACCATCTCCCTCCTTTTGTAGAATTATCATGCCTTCACCTTGTTTTGCTCTGACTATCCCTGGGAGCTTTCTATATAAAACCAGAGGAGAGAAGGAGATGGTTAAGATTCCTAGTCTGTGTCACTGAAAACGGGTTTGCATCTTTTGTGTAGTTTAAGCCATTTTGAGACAAATAAATAAATAAAAATAAATGGAGCAGAAAAAAATAGTTTTCTTTATGCCTTATGAGAACTAAAAATTCAACCATAAATTTCCAATTCAAAAGGCAGAAATGGAGAGTGACTGTTTCTGCTGGGGACCCTCTCTCCCTGTGGACCAGTCATTGTGTAATTGTGTGCTGTGTTCACATGGCCCTCTCAGTGCTGCTGAGCTAGGAAACCCAGACCTGCCCAAACACAGTGAATCTTTCTCAAAACTATGTATTCCCAATAATAGGCTTCCCAATGACAATTCAGTGGTCCCCACTTATTTGATATTTATCCATAGGAAAAGAAAAATGACTCCTGCCACCATTAGTTACAAGGTGGGCTGTTTGGCCAAGCATGGCCAGGAGCCTCAGTTTCTGACAGGCAGCAGCTGTTCAGCCTCCCCGTCCCAGAGGACAGCAGAAGGCAAGGGGGAGGGGTGGAGGTAGGATTCAGAGAGCTCAAGGCAAAAATTCTTTCCTGAGGCTGGATCCTCTGTGGGACTGGGCATTGAGCAGATGGTATTTGTTTCTCTATCAGTCAGAGAGACATGGCTGGAAGCATGGGGGATGGGGGTGTCCAAACATCATTTTTGAAGCTCTTCAGGCTCTCTGCATTTTAAAATCACTTCAGTCTGCTTTCTAAATATCACAGAGGCAATTCAACACAATACTGTGACATTCACTGGATCACATTCTCTGGTATGGGGGTGGGGATAGCATAACTCAGCTTAAATAGCAACCAGCTTAAACATTTTCAATTCCTTCTTGTGACCTGGACCCTTTCCCATGGAGACCTTGCTATCATCTTTCTTGCCCTCTCCCTAATCCCTTCTTTCATGACCTGAACTCAAGGTGACTTTGTGCTTCTGGCCCCTATGTGAGAATCCGCTCTCTGTGTTCCTGACTCCCTATCCCTACCTAGATGAGCAAGAGAGCCTGTGGAGCAGGTGGACTTCAAATCAACGTGGAGAACATCCTTGTTCCCAGGAGATTCATGCTCTAATACTTAGGGGTGAAGTATCCTGACATCTACAATTAATTCTCAAATGGTCTAAAAGAGAGAGAGGGACTCCACAAAGAAGGCAAATGTGAAGGGTGAAAGGTACACAGACGTGTACTATATATTACTCTCATGATGTTTTTGTTGGTTCAAATTTTTTCAAAATTAAAAAAAAAAAAGGGGAAAGACCAGCATGGTGAGGATAAGCCACCTCTCTTCAGTCTTAGGTTTGATCAATGGTTTCTGCATTGGGACAGGTGTGTGGCTAGGGTGCTGATATGGATAAATATGTTGGTTACTTGATTTCCTTCCAATTTGAGATCATCTTACGTGGTTCATCAGTCAGTATTCTGAATAGGAGTAGCATTGAGTGGCATCCTAAATGCTTCAAATTCATTGCCCGTGGGCTCTTTCTAAGACTAGAGATAGTTATACTCCATTGTAGACATACTGAATTGAAATCTCTAGAGGTAGAAACAAAGAACAAGTAGTAATTATTTAAACCATTGTTTGTGGATATACCTAATTTTAAAATGATAAGACAAGGGCTTCTCTGTATCCTTCAGAAAACAGCAAGGAGACAAAGAAACAAAAATGAATTTTATTTTATTTTTTTTGTGAAACTAAGAAATGTCTATAGTCCCAAACTATATACAAAGGATATGCACCATATGCAGTGGAAATTGGATCATGATGAAGCCTGTCAGTAAGAAAGACTGACTGATGGACACAGGAGATCTGTGACAGAACAGGAAGAGCATGGTCTTCTCCATCCTGGGGCACATCCAATGTTCAGAACAACAAGAGGAAGATTTAGGGCTGCCTGTGGGAGTCTCCCTGGACAGGGTGTGACATCACAGAGGGGCCACAGGGAACAGAAGGAAATGAGAAAATGCTCAGGTCTGCAAGACGTAGTCTCCCTGGGTGGCTGAATGGAAGAGGAGCTGTGATGGTTAGCAGCTCTGTGGCTGACAATCTTTCTTAGCTGTAGTGATTTAAGGACTACACCCTCTGACAAAATCCAGTTTTAGAGCTTCACTTTGAGCCAGAGACTCCCTGTTAATTTTCAGTGTCTTCTTGGCTCCTCTCAAGACTGTCCTTTCACAGATAGCTGACCCAGGGAAAACTCCCCTCATTCATGAGGAGTGAGCTGAGAATCTATTCGAAACATTGCCAAAAAAAAGAGACAAACTAGAAGCTACTGAGGAAAAACACAAGGAAACATTTTGTAGCAGAGTAGATAAAAAATACAACAAATTGATTCTCTATAAACTGGAACTGGTGAAAACTAAGCTCAATATTTCAAGAACTAAAAGCAGACACTCCTGAGCTGTAGGAGGAAATGACAAAACAACAGAATAAAATTAAAGATGACCTAGATGAGAAAAGTAAAGTGAATATAATAATAGAAGCCACAGCGGATTTAGACAATAGAGAAAAGACACTGAGGAACATACAATCAGAGGCAAGGAGTACAGACTTGAGAAAATGAGCAAAATAAAAAGAAAACAAACAAAAGAGTTTTTAAAAAGGATTGAATAGAACATGATGGGCATGAAAGACAAAGATGACTCAACTTATTCTTTGTGTCCTTGGAGAAGAAAACAATAAATCAATAGAAAAAGAATTTGAATATATCACTAAAGAAAAATTTCAGCTAAAGCTCAATATCAATGCCCTCACTGATAGGCATACTATGGTCTTCTTGGAGAAGGAAGGAAATTCATGGACATTGATACATATCCTGATATAAGTACTGGACTTTAAAGAAAAGGAAATAATTCTACAGACATCAAACTACAAAGAACACACTGAGAAGGAGAAAAGTAAGACTGTCTTTAGATTTCTCTCTGGAAAGGATTCAGTTCTAGAAGACAATGGAACATAGTCTGAAGTCATTAGGAAAAGAAAGTGAGACAAAAATGTTTATACCTAGTCTTATTTTATACCTATAGTATATACCAGAGAGATACCTAGTCAAGATACCTGAGAGATATGTATTTTTAAATTAATTTTTATTGGGGTATAGTTGTTTTACAATATTGTATTTGTTTCTGCTATACAGCAAACTGAATCAGCTGTACATATATCCCCTCTTTTTTGGATTTCCTTCCCATTTAGGTCACCACAGAGCATTTAGTAGAGTTCCCTGTGCTATACAGTAGGTTCTCATTAGTAATCTGTTTTATACATACTAGTGTATATATGTTAATCCCAATCTCCCAGTGCATCCCACCCCCCTCCCCTGGTATCCATACATCTGTTGTCTACTTCTGTGTCTCTATTTCTGCTTTGCAAATAAGTTCATCTATATCGTTTTTCTAGGTTCCACATATAAGTGATATTATATGATATTTATTTTTCTCTTTCTGACTTACTTCACTCTGTATGACAGTCTCTAGGTCTATCCAAGTCTCTGCAAATTGCACAACCATAATTCAAAAAGACACATGCACCCCAATGTTCATTGCAGCACTATTTACAACAGCCAGAACATGGAAGCAACCTAAATGTCCATCAACAGAAGAATGGATAAAGAAGATGTGGTACATATATACAATGGAATATTACTCAGCCATAAAGAGATATCTTTTAAAGATGCTAGCACTCAAGAAATATAGTTCTCCATGAGCCTTTTTTGAAGACATTATGCATCAAATCTCAATTGCATTAAGTGAAGAATGGAGAAACAATGAGAAAAGGTTGCAGTGAGTGATGAATCCATTTGCATATAGATCTAAGGATAAAAATTGTCATGGAAATTATGATTACAGAAAAGAATAGAGAAGTGAAAACAATGGCAATGTTAAAATAATAATATAACTAACAAAATCCAGGTGGTAGACAGGAAGATAAGAGGAAGGTAGTGAAAGACAGCTAAGTTCCTTACCTTACAAGAGCAAGAAGATCAGAGATGTTTAAAGCTGAAAAATCAAATAGGGAACTATGAGAACATAATCTAAGGGAAGAAAGATAAACACTAGATGAACTAGGAATAATAGCTTCACCAGATGGTGAAGGAGAAAGAGGAAAAGTGGGTGAAAATCAAAGAACCTGAATTTGAACATAGTTTATTGTGGGTAGGCAATGGATTCTGTCTGAAAAACAGAGACATAAATACAGGATATGTTAGGAAAGAGTGAAATGAGACTCATCTGCCAGATTGAAAGTTGCAAAAAGCACACAACAAAGCAAAGCATATCTGGACCATAAAATGGAAGATGAACAATAAAAATATTTAAAAGATTTGAAGGCTTAATGTAAAATAATAACTCTAATATATGAAAGACCAAAATACAGCTCTAGGTAAGTATCATGGAAACATCTCCAAGATATATGGTTAAGCAACTTCTTAACCTCAAGTGAATCCTTAATTCTTTCTTTCCTAGTCCTGTTGTACTGACAGTTAATATCTCACAAGTTAGCCTTTACTTGTTCTCCAATTACCTCGTCTGTGATCATTTTTCTCCAGCTTTCTTGGGGAAAGACCATGGGCTCTCTGTTCTAAGTAAATCCCAGATCTGACCAATTCCCACCATATTCACAGCTACTACCTTAGGCAGGATCACTTTTTGCTTGGCCTACTCCTAACTGATCTCTGGATAACCATCTTGGACCTTCTATAGTTCATTCTCTACATGGCAGCTGGAGCCATTGTTGGCTTTGAGAATAAATCAGATGAGCTTGCTCCCTGGCTTGGAACCCTTCAAGGGCTGTCTAATCCATTTGTAATAAAATCTAAGCTTCACGAGACCTACAAGTCCCTGAAGGATCTCCAAGCACTCTCCCTGTAACTGCCTTTACCATTCTCCAGTTTTCTTGCTCTTCTTTCTATATGCCAAGTTCCTTCTCTTCTGGGGACATTGTACTTGCCAGGAAAGCCCTTCCTCTATGTCGTTGTATGCCTCTCTCCATCACATCATTTGGGTCATGGTTAAAATAATCACTTCCTCTGAGGCTTCCCTGACACCCTACCTAATAGAGAGCTCCTCTCTACCCCCCATCAATTTCTAACCCTATTTTTCTTTGCAACATTCATCTTTACTATGTATAAGAATGGAAAACGTAATCTAGGGCCAGACTGCCTGGGTTTAAATCTTGGCTTCACAGCTTAAGTTGTGTGACATTGGGCAAACCCTTAAATTCCCTCTGCTTTACTTTCCTCACCTGTAAAGTGGAGGTAGTGTGATACCCAGCTTATGGGACTGTCATGAGCAATGAAAACCACTTGAAGGGTGGCAGGCAGAGGATGAAGACTACATAAGTGTTTGTTATATTATACAACTGGTATTTATTTACTCATAGTTGCCTCAGTCCCTACACTAGACTGTCACTCTGGTGTTTTAGTTTGCTAAGGCTGAAATAACAAAGCACTGCAGACTGAGTGGCTTTAAACCACAGAAATTGATTTTCTCATATTTCTGGAAACTAGAAGTCCGAGATCAAGGTGTCGGCAGGGCTGGTTTCCTCTGATGCTTCTCTCCCTGCCTGGTAGATGTTCATCTTCTCCCTTTCCCCCCACATAATCTGCCTTCTATACCTGTCTGTGTCCTAATTTCCTCTTCTTGTAAGGAAACCAGTCATATTGGATTAGCTCTTACCCTAAGGATCTCATTTTAAATTAACTACCTCTTTTAAGACCTTATCTCCAAATACGATCCCATTCTGAGGTATTAGAAGTTAGTATTTCAGCATGTGAATTCTGAGGGGACACAATTCAGACCATAACATCTGGAGGACAAGGATGACAGCCTGGTGAGATCTGCATGTCAGCAGATAGAAACGTGTTTAGCATATTTCAGTTTCTCCATAACTGTCTCTTGAATGAACAGGAGTACCTCCTCCCTCCTGTCTCTTGCTTCATCTGGTATATTCAGTTTCTTCATAACCATCCCTTGAAAGCACAAGAGTGCCTCCTACCCACGTCTCTTGCTCTGTCCTATGTCCGTGAAGCACAGGACAGCCATAAACACTGAACAGAGGAGACATTTGAGGAATGTGCTGAGTGTTTGTGAAGCACCAAACTGGTGCTTAAGTGACCCCTTCACTGTCTGGTGACAAGTAGGATCCACCAGCTTCATTGAGGAGCTGGTGCTGGGCTCTTCGGTGGCTTAAGGACTGGAAAGGACAGGGAGGCACAAAGAACCCTGAGCTTTTGGTAGCAGGGCTGCAGGTCAGCACGCAGTAAGTAGGTGGTTCCAGCCCTACAGCAGGATGGATCTCCATTCTAATCAAACGAACAGACCAAGTTCAATCCTTGGCCCTGCTCCCCTACCTGGACTGAGGCTTGGAAGACAGCCCTTCTTGGAAGCAGTTTCTGATCTTATATAAAGTGTCGGACTCACCAATGGTTGGAATTTCTCCTGTGAGTGCTGTGGAAAAGGGCTGTATTTTACTCATTTACAATCAGGTAAAGCTCACTATATAGTATCCTTAAATTCTCCAAAGGTTTTTTGTGAATTTTAAATCCAAGTTTGCTGTAAATGCACAGTGGTTAGGGTAGGGGGTTGGGCCACTATTTAAAGTAAAAAATAGCCAGTTTGCCTCTTTTGACAAACAAGCAAGATTTCTAATTTATCTTTTCTGTTTTGCAAATGTGACCTTTATACACGTTATACACATGTAAACACACACACACATTTCTGCCTTACCTCTCTAAGGACCTGGTATCTAAATCAGATCCAAAAAAGGAAGGCTTTATTAAGTAGTTCAAGCTGCAGAAAAAATTATGATTGTAGTTTAAGCTAAAATACCATGAGAAGCCTAAAGACAGCATCTGTCAGCTTTGGGGATCCTACTTTACTCTGGGCACCAAACTGTATATTTTGACTTTGAAACAGAAGCTATAGGGACTGTGGTTACCAGGTACAGACTGTCAGGAAGATGTGAAATATTGGGTTTTCTCCTTTTATATTTGCAGTGTCTGATAGGTTGATTTAGTTGAACATAATTTGGTGGTTTTGTGAAAGATTATAACTCCGTAAAAATGTAAGTTGCTGAGTCATTCCTTTAGACAGCCTGGGGGGTTAATTGGAAAGTTAAGGCAGACATCTTGACTAGCATGTGACATCATTTGTTGCCACTATTAAAAAAAACCAAAAAAACAAAAAAACAGAATTGAGGCAAAGATGAAGGGGTCAGATTTACACAAGAATAACCACAGCTGTGAGATTTTCCAGGAGGTAGAACAGACTCTTAAAAAGGAAAAAAGATTCTGACAAGGTGAATTCAAGACAAGGAACAGCAGAGCGGTCCCCTTGAGGAATTTAGACATTTGACATTAGCAGCTGGGAAGAAACTGTTGCTGAATCAAGCCAGGAAGACTGAGGGGTGAGGCAGAACATGTTTTGTATTCTTTTCTTCTTTTCTTAAAAAAAAAAAAAAAGGCTTTATCTTGTATTATATGATTCATTAATATTTTAGAGGAATAATTCCTGATCTGTTAGATTGTCTTTAAATTAGTAAGAATGTGAATTAATAATCTTCTAGGTTCAAAGTTTTTGAAATTCAGAGATTATTGTGGCAGACTGTGTCTTCAATAGTAACCAAGACAGTGATCTCTGATGATGAGGAGAAATCCAAATGGCTCTTTGGCCATATGCTATGCCAGCAACTTCTTCATTTTGATGCTCTATCACCAGTAGTACCAGCTTGGGTTTATTGAAGATCTGGTTTAGAGTGGGTGCAGACAAAAATCTGTCTATTTCATAATTGTGTCCTTGAGAGTTTATTCTTCAGAAAGTACATCTGGTGCCTGACATTCTTATTTTTAATATTTTGGACTCAATTTCACTTTATTCACAATGTGCGGTTAATATCTAAAATCAGTTTTTGGGTATAAAGAAATGACATTAATAAAATATTACTAAAACAGGTTTTCACAGGCACGTGGCTATGTGTGGCAAAATACATAATTAGCAGGATTTAAGAGCTAATGGGTTTATAAACCCATTATACATAAAAGCTCCACTTCTAAAATAATGTTCAGCTGACACTTACATGCTTTGCTGTCACTTATGTAAGAAACAAATTGTTCCACAGATACCAAAGTCTTATTGTCTTATGTTATTTCTTGGAGCAATTAAAAGATATGCAGCTTGGTATTTTTTGTGGCAGGGCAGCAGAGAGGGAGGAGGTTATATTATACCGGCAGTTTGGAGGTTGAGCTTAAACTGCCTGAAATGACTGGACTCCTGGAGAGACCCTTTGAAAACGTGGGCTTTTTATGGTCAGTGAGTCATTGGGCATCACATGCCAGGTTGGAGGGCTGAGGCCGTTGTGAGAGCCGCCTGCATCAATGCATCAACCCATACCTGATGTTTGATATAGATGTGGAAAGGAATATCCCACTCTTTAATAGTTTTTCTTTTTAAAATGTCAGCATTTCAAATTAAATATTTACTTGCCATTGTTCAACACATTGCAAGACGAGTCAGGGAAGAGATAAAACCTAAACAGAAGTAAACGACAATTTATCCAGACTTGTAAACACTGTTTGTCATTTTGTACCTTAAAATACTAAGATTTAAAAATATGACTGAGCAGAAAAAGACAAATACCATATGCTATCACTTATATGTGGAATCTAAAATATGACAAAAATAACTTATCTAAGAAACAGAAACAGACTCACATACATAGAGGACAGACTTGTGGTTGCCAAGGGGGGTGTGCAGGAGGGAAGAATTGGGAGTTTGGGATTAGCAGATGCTAACTATTACATAGAGAATACATAAAAAATAAGGTCCTTCTGTAGAGCACAGGGAACTGTATCAAATATCCTGTGATCAACGATAATGGAAAAGAATATGAAAAAGAATGTATGTATGTGTATAACTGAGTCACTTTGCTGTACAGCAGAAATTAACACAACATTGTAAATCAACTATACTTCAGTAAAACAAATTAAAAAATAAGTAATAATCCTGCAGTCCTAATTTGAATTAAAGGTATCAATATTAACTCATAAAAAAAAAACATGACTGGGGTTCAGGGTTGGGAGGGTGTCAGGTCCTTCTGCTGAGGTCACGTGATTGAATTGCCCAAATTTAGACTGTCATAGGAACACCTATCCAAAGGCACCTGTTTCCAGCAAATCTGGCCTTGCCAATGCCCCCCTCTCAAAAAGGAGATGACACTTTATTTTACTTCCACTGAAGTGAAGGTAGCAGGGAGTGCTTTTGGGGTCTTTAGCAGCCCCATGATTCCATCACAGGGTCAGGGAGGAGCAACGCGTCTGACCTTTCAGAACCCACATTGCTCCTTCCATTGAATGTGGGTTTCAGCTCCTCTGATTGAAAGCCAGAAATACAACCATCAACCTTAGCTGACCAAATGAATCATTCTAAAAGTGGGGGAGCCAGCTTAGAAAGAGTTTGAGAGTGAGCTGGGGCTGCTCTTTTTAGAGCTGTGCTCTTGCTGACACTTTAACATATGATAGCTCAGAATCCTGGCTCTATTCCTTGTGTCTTACTTCTTAATGGAGTGTCTTATAATTTAGTGATTGAGTTAAAAACCAAGGGTCTGTGTTGAAGGGAGTGATGAGTTTTATGCTGAGGGCAAGTGAATTTTTCAAGCTAGGACTTATTTCAACAATGGATTTTCTCAACACCTTAGAGATGAACCAGTGAATAACCTCCAATTTGGTCAACCTCCAGTCCCTCGTCTTTGCGGCCTGATGAGGTTAGTAGAACCACATGCCAGAAGTGTGAGCTTAACTTTTCATGATTAAAGAACTGGAAGGAAAACAAAAACCCTCTCCAACTCAACTGTGTGAAAGATGAAGTTTGCAACATGCAAATCCTCCAAATTGAGGGTCTACAAATTCCCCTTCTTAGGGGGCTTATCCTCACAATCTTTCAGATTCAAAGTAGGGGAAATGGGCAGTAAATTTCTCTCTCCATTTGGTTGGTATTTGCAAAGCATGAAGCAAGCTTCCACAAACTTGGGTTTAGAGTTTTCTTCCTAACTCCGCATAGTACTGTTCTGACTCTGAACATGTCAAAGGAAAAAGAAATAAAATGCACCTTCTGTTGTCCTTCTGGTTCTTGTCCTTCCTGCTAGGTCTAAAGGCAAGGTCTCCTCTGCTATTCCACTCCCACTGTGTGACAGGTTACACTAAGGTAATTTGTTAAAACTTGAAGTTGTCTTATTAAGAGTAAACCAGAATGCATACACGGTGTTTCCAGTTAGCTACCAAGAAGCATGTTAATAGCAACCACTCACAAATAGAAAACATCACACCTTGACTAGCTCAGTAGACCAGGAATCCTACCCAGACCAGCTCTGACCATTTTACAAGGGCAGGAATGGATGTATGCTGAGGCTGTGTGTCTCCAGTGACAGAACCAGGTCTAGAGCCCAGGGTTTGTGACAACTACTAATTAAGTGTATTTTTGTTACACAGCATAACCTGACTTGTGTCATTGACACACTGGTTCATTTCCCAAGAGGTGTGTTAGTCCCTGGCTACAGTCCCTAGCTGATTCACTCATCACTAATGGAGGTGGTGCCATGAAAGTATTTCATGGGTATAATCAGTTAACATGATTCTACATTACCCATGTTGGCCTAACTCCATGAGTTGAAAGGCCCAAAGGGAAGGGTTGTGACTTCCTTGAGAGAAGAAATTCTCCCTGTGGATGACAGCTTCAGCCCCTGCCTGAGAGCTTCTGTCTTCCCTTCTCAAAGGCCTGCCCTAGAGGTTTCTGACATGCCCAACCAGCCTCTTAATCATGGAAGCCAATTCCTTCCAAGAAATCTCTTAATATATATCTCCCGCTGGTCCTGCTTCTCTGGTTGAACCTTGACTGATACACCAAGACAGCAATTGTAGTTAAAAAGTGGATCTGATGGTGAATTCCCTGGCAGTGCAGTGGTTAGGACTCTGGGCTTCCACTGCAGGGGTCACGGGTTCAAATCCTGGTCAGGGAACTAAGATCCTGCAAGCTGCGAGGGAGGGGGGCAAAACAAAGTGGATCTTATGTGCTGGGAGCATTTCATGAGGTTTCCATATATGGGTGGAAAGAGAAAGAAAAGCTTTGAGTGGCCACAGGGTGCTGATTCTTACTTTATGGAACCAGGAGCCTGATCGTCCATATACTTTTGTGCAACTCTTGTTGCAGGAGCAGACCTGGCCCTGGCAGGACATTGAAGCCTGGACTACATTCTGATATAAAGACTGATGGATGTTAGTTCACACTTAGCAGCCACTGGGGGGAAGAGGGAGAGTAGGCAAGATGAAGCATAGATCAGAAACTCTGTAGAGGAAGGAGTTGAAAGATCAACTGGTGATTCTTGGGAAAACAGAGCATGAGTAGATTTACCTGCCACCAGATCATGATCAAAGTGGGAGGTCACAGGATAAAGACAGCCAATGGCTTCCAGAAAAAGAAGGGAGGGTGGAGAACAGGAAGCCAGGCTTTGGGTGTGGAAATTTAGGAAGAAGCAATGAAGATCATTGTGTGTTTTCAGTGGGGAACTATGCATTGTTTAGAGCACACCCTTCTGGGTTTTTGGATTCGAGCTGTTCATTGCCATGGAGCTATTTTTATAATTTGTAAATGGTAAAGAACTGATTGCAATGCAATTATAATTACCAATCAAATAATTCTTATATATAGACCTGCAAATAAATTCTGCCAGGTGGAGGTTCAATCAGTCTCCTTCCGATGGGAAAAAACATTTCAGCATTCCTTTCCTTCATATAAATTTGTGGTTTGACTTCTTTGAACCTGTTGTAACATCTGTATGATTTCCTTGTTTAATTAATGAGTTAAATGAAATCTTTGACCTGTGTTCATTTTATGTTTGAGGGAAGCTGAGGGATCTCCAGGCCCCAGAAAGGCCCATGCAGCCATGCTTGCTGCACAGACAATGTAAATAAAAGTAAACTTTTTAACTTTTCTTTTTTAAATTAGGATAAAATTCAAATCCTTTATGCTGCCCTTTGAGATTGACATCAAGAGACACTTTTACAGTTTTTGGAAGAAGAGTTAAATGTACCCTCTGTGTTTCATATTTATATACACATTTGTTTATGTAGGTGTGATTTCTATCTTACCTGCTTTCAAAAAACTACATTTGAAGTGGAGCAGAGGGTAAATGGAGAAACAATAATAGATTGTCTAGCAGGCCAGACCTCACCTTGCAAAGAGCAATGACATCTGCAGAACCACAGAGCAGATGGTGAAAAACCATATGATAAAAATAACAGAAGGCTACACGGTAAATATATCACAACAACGGGCAGGCAGCTAGTGAGGCTGATGAACAGAAAATAAAAGATGGGGAGGGAGGGGATCACCCAAGGTCACCAGATCTGAGATATCAAGGTACCTTACACGTTGGGTTTATGTCAATAGTCTCCAAAGAGACAGGAGTGGGGTTAGCTTTCATGATCACTTGGCCTTCCTTTTGCAGGTGGGCAGGGTCAGGAGAGTGCAGGCCTGGGGGAACAGACCTTGTTAATTCTCCCCTGTGAATGGATACACTGGGGCAGGGGTACGGACCATCCCTGCCCTAAGACGTCATAGGAACATTGACGTGCCAGTCTCCCACTTGGCTGGTGTCCTTTCCACCATGTTGTCTCCAGTGCCATGGTGATGGTGGGGATGGCGATGCCAAGGGCCAATGAGCACTTTGTAAACAAAGCAATAAACAGAGCAGAGAGAGGCACGTTCTACTAGTTTCTTAATATATGTGGCTGTGCTGAAAGAGATAATTACGGCAAATTTCAAGGTGAATTGGATGAAATCAGTGAGTTATGGAGATTTATACTGTTCAGAATGTAATTCTAAGAAATTTTCCTAAAAAGTCTTTTTAAGGAAAATATCACAGAATTGAACTGAATATGTGTCTACTCTATAAAAAATCGTGTGCCTCAGGTGGTAAATTACACATTTTATCAAGAAGAGCATTTGGGAAACTGAGATAATATATTAACGCTCTTTCTACCTAGGGACTGATGTTAGGAGAAGGATCTAGACTAAAGCTGAACTCCAGACAAAAAAAGGAAGAACAGTTCCCTGGGATATGTGGGGAAAATGCAGATGGAACTTGAAAAGTCCCAAGACAGCAGCAGTACTGCATGTGTTTTGAGCAAGGGAAGAGGGGGTTGGACATAAATGATTGTTGGAAAATTTGGAGGACCAGCCTCATAGCCCTGGAAATGTACCAGTCAGGGGACAATCTCTGTGTGGATTCACATAGCTGAAAACCCATGTCATATGCTTAGAGGCGTTACAATGGGCTCCCACTGTGGGCAGGAGTGGGGTGGGGAAGAAAGAGGAGCGGGCGACTTGCAAATAAAACTGAAATGTCCTCAGAATTCACAGAACAGAAAATGCTTGGAAGTTGCTTATGTGGTGACAGTTATAAAACATGGTTCTCAAGCTGTCTCACTCATAGTTTAGAAGAGGGAAAAATGAAAGTAGGGACCAATGATGTCCTTTGCAGGTTGTGCAAGAAATTCACAGTGGACCTGTGAGGTGGGAGGGGGAATCCAGGCTTTGCAGATCTCTGAGTGGAGCACGAGGCAGTGAATTGCTCCTTGGGATTATCAAAGCAGCCTGAGTCAATCGCCTGGAGGATTCGGGAGTAAATAATGAATCACTTGTTGTGGGGACATGGAAGGAAAAGGATTTCCTGCCTGTGATGAGCTATCATTGATACAGGGCTGCTATTGACATTTCCATAGCCTCCAAATCACATTCCTTATACTGGTGACCCCTCTTCTAATCTTAGTGATGGCTAACATTTATTGAACACCTACTACGTGCCAGACATTGCTTTCCACATATTAATTCATAGAAATAATCCAGGAGGTGTTTTTACAGAACACAGTGGAGAAACTTATCAGGTAAGTTAGCTAGAGTTTGTGTTTTAAACGTATTACCAGTTTTCTGAGTTGTCAGGTTCAGTAATTCTTGGATCTACTTAAGCAGGGTTCTGATAGGAACATTTGCCTCAGGCCTTCATATGTTTATGTAATTTGGGTTCAGCTTACTCTGCTAATTTCAGATCCCATCAAGAGTTGGAAGAATTTATAGATATGATGTAGGGGGTTGGTGACTTGTAGTGATTTGAAGGAAGCAAATAGGTTTTATCTATCCCTTTATAGCCTCTCCAACTCTTCAGGTAACATGGCATCTTTATCCTTCTATATGTTTTAAATCTTCTGTGTTTTCCATACTTCCAAATAAGGCAGCAAAGTCCTATTTAGGACCTTTTAAAGGGTGAGCTTGGAAAGCCTGCTCATCCTCTTCCATTAGCATGCTGGTTGACCAGATGGCTGTGGCCCCGTTAATAGACACTAAGTTGTAAAGTCTGGGTTCTAGGACGTGGCAATTTAAATGAGGGAATGAGTTCTCCTGAGATCAGGCTTGAGGGGTGAGGTGCTATGGATAGTAGGAATTGAAAAGCAAAGCACCAGGCAGAGGCAAGCCAGGCAGTGAATGGCACAGATCTCTGGGAGAATATTGGGAAGAAAAAAATGAGACCACAGTTCTTCAAAGTGAGCTTCCTACTTAGCAACGTTTTACATCCTGGAAGCGTGGGAGGCAGAAGCCCTTGCTAGATGCTGAGTTATCTCTTTTCTGTTGCTGATGTGTGTTGCAATAACTAGGAGGGCACACAATTGATGGAGTTTCTCTGGCCTGCAGAAACACGTGTGAACATGTGGAACTAGAAGTCTGCTTAAATTAAAAATTTAAGAGCAATAATGTCAGCAATAGCCAGCATTAAACAGAGATCTCAGGAGTGGAACAGACCTTTAAAGCATCTGTTTTACTTGCGGCCCAGTATTTATCTCCTTGGCTCAGCCCCAAGTACCTAGCTGGCAAGAACCCAAATCTGTCCCCAGAGTTGCCTCTTGGGATCTGAAAACTCCAGACGGCCAGAATTGAAAGCTGTCTCTCTGGGTTTCAGAGGTCTGTTAGAATAATTCTGAGCTATTCCAGATAGTGCATTAAAAAATGGAAACAATTCAAGAATTATTTGTCTTGTTTTGTTTTCAAAATCAGCTCTTAGGAAGGGATTTAAATGAGTTATAAATCATTTCAGAGAGAATGTGTACATAGCACAATGTATGCCTGAATGTTTTCGTTTCTTATTATCAGATGTTTATATTTGATGAAGAAGTTTGTAAATTTTGGAGTGACCCTTCAAGTGTCCAATGCAAAGGATGATCCGAAGGCGGTCTGATGATGCCATTGTCCATTGTGGTTCTTTGTGTCCCTACCTGCACTTCGCCTGATGCTTGGCTGGTTCTGTATCTGGCACTGCAGCTTGGCCTGGGCACTCATGAGAACCTTGTAGTGTGATCTGGGGGAATTTCTTGTCCATCTTGTAGACTCAGATGCCAATTCCATTGGGAGATGCCCCACTATCTCTGTCTCTCCAGATTTTTTTTTTTTTTTTGTCATACTCAGGGCTTCTTCTTACTTCGCCAACACTTCTTTCCCACCCACCACCTTCCATTCCCTGTTTTTATTTCCCCTTCTGACTTGGCAAAGTCACTTGAGGGCTCCAGTGACTGGCATTGGCTGTCCACTGCCACATGAGTTTAATAACAGTGGAGGGGACCATCTTGATGGGATGAGAACTAACACTGGGAAGCGCAGGGTGGGTGGACTCAGCCAAGCTGTGGGTCACAGGCTGAGAACATGGCTTGGGGGACCTCACAGCCATGGTTGTCATTGGATGTGAGTCAAGTGCATTCCTCTGATCCTGCTGCACTGCTCTACCTTGTGCCATAACCTCAGATGAATGCAGGAGCTCAAACCAAAGTCTGGGACTGATGTCAAATGCAAGGCTGATGTGGGCCCTGTGCACCTCCCACCCACCTTCTTAGCAGAATGTCCAGGTGGAGGGCCAGGTGAGGGCCAGGTGAGGGTCAGAGGCCGACTCCTCCCTTGACAAGAGGACAGGGGCCAGGGCACAGTCACATGCTGGGCTCTGAGACTTTTTCCTGAATAACAGCAGGGTTTATACTCTTGGATATTCTACACATGTAACTCATGGCTCCATTCTCAAATCTGGAAGAAGTCATTCAAAGAACCACGTGCTTCTGCAGACAGATGAGTAAACTGGCAGACAGATGGGGGGTACTGTTAGATAAACAGAAGGAGAAAGGTGAGCCTATAGTGGGAAATGTGTCCAAACCAACAGAAGTTTGATGTTTGGACGTATTTCTGACTCACAAAGTTTAACCACCTGTTTCTTCTTGTATTTTTTAAGGAAAAGCTTTTTAAAAAGCTATTAACAGACATCAAAATGATTCTTGGACATTAGGCTGCTGTTAAAATGTTTTGATAGATTTAGAATAAATAAGTTGGAAACATATAGATTTCAGTTTTCTTAAATGTGTGAATTTTAAAATAAAAGTAAAATCCCCTATGAAAATAGAATTTAGCCTTTTTTTTATGGGGGGTAGTTTATTAAACAAACAAAGGTTTACATGCAAGTCAAAATTAACATGTTAAGGCGTGGATACCCTAAGGGCTGTTTTGGTCAATTAACATGTGGCAAGGCAGAGACTGGAGTTTTTTTCTGATAGCTAAGCTGGTTAAATTATTAATTAACATGTGAAACAACACCTGCAGGCATCATCAAGAAAGAGTCTGTCGCTTTCTAGGCACAACTTTCTAGGCCTAGAAGTCTCATCAAGGCTGCCTAGGTGTGAAAGGGACTACAGCTGATGAGGCTCCTGGAAAGAACATGTGGGTGAACCTAACTGAGAGGGTTGTCTGGAGTCTGGACCTGGGAACCTCAAAGGGAAAGTCTTCCTTTGTGTCACTGTTATCAGTTAGGGAACAGGGCACCCTGGCTACCAGCAGGAAGGTGTCAGTCTACCCAAGAGACCCAATCTATAGAGGCAAAGGATGGATGACTGATTGTTATAGCCTGATGACATTCATTCATTCATATCACTCAACCAGACTCTGAACAGCCTTCTGATTATAACTTGGCTCACTCAGGAGACTTTCCTCCTGGTGGTGTTGTTTCCTAAGTTGGCTTTCTAGTTTATACATCAGTCTGCTGTGAGTTTAGTTCATGTAAGTTTGGCTCCCAGAGCTCAACATTCTCTACAGGTCTTGACAAAGTCAAGTTGCTGCTCTTCCCTAAGGGCCATACCCTGGGACATGGCTTTGACTCCAATTATCACTTACCAGGGTTGTCCAATACAATATCACCATCCTAACTGTGCGCATACTGCAGTCATTTCTTATTAATGTAATTATACCAAGAGTGATGGTGACACCTACCATTCTTTCCTGGCTTATCATGTGCCACACACTTTACATGAATCCTTCCAGTCAATCCTCACAGAGAGTCTATGGGACTAATATTAGTCATAGTTTACAGATGAGAAAACTGAGACTAAATCAAGTTAATGACTTTTCAAAAAATCACACAGCTAACAGTCAGTGGGGATCTTAGACTGAGGTCAGCTGGGGCAGTGCAGAGTCCATGTGCCCAACCACACTCTGACCAACCACCTCAACTAGCTCAGGAAATATACCAGCCCTATACAGCCAGGAGATCACGTTAGGGTTTGCAGACCCATGGGGACTGATGTCATTTAATTAACCTTGATTTATAAGTGTTTATGCATTTAAGAGCCTTCATTAAGAACCCATTATGGGGAGAAGAAAGATGGTAGTGAAGTAGAAAGACATGGAATGCATCCCTCTACAAAGATGCATCAGGAATATGCCAAAAGACACAATAATTCCCACAGAGAACCAGCTGAATACCAGCAAACAACCTTGGACACCAGAAAGCACTGCAAAGATCCTGACACAACTGGGTAGGACAGAGGGAAAAAAAAAAAGGAGAAAGAGGAGGATAAGAAAGGAAAGGGACAGGTCCCACACCGTAGGGTGGGGGGATCTGAAACAGAGGGGAGATTGCCGAATTTGGGGAAATGTCCCTTATCTGATGGGGAAACCCCTTCTCCAACAGGGAATTTCCCTGGGTCAGAATGGAGGCATTTGGGACTGTTCAAAGAGGGTGAAGGGGCTGAGCTGTGGCAGATGGGAAAGACTGAGAAACACATGGAGGGTTCTCACCACGGCCCAGAGTGTCCGGACTGAGACTTTGATTCACAGCTGAACAGGGGGTCTGGGAGCTGAAACGTGGGAACCAGAAAACTGGTTCAGGGTGAGAAACATTGTTGGCAGTGGGGAGACGGACTGAAAGGACAGGAGGGAAGAAATCCACAGTGGAGAGTGCCTACCGCGGAAAGCTGCACAGCCATAGTGGCAGCTTGATACTGCTGACTCACAAGCAGGGGGGAGGAGCTGCAGATGTAGCCTCTCTCTCGGGACCTGTGACGGACAAAGGAAGGACCCCTGTGGGCCTGGCTAATGCACTCAGGGATAACAAGGCCCCCAGGCGGGACTGGCCTAGAGTGCCTGCAGCAGAGAGCCAAAAGCCCGCAGAGTGGCCCAACTCTGGAGACATTCTGTTTATACCTGAGCTGCCGGCGTCCCTCTGCAACAGGCACCACCACGGCCGACTGAGCCGCCGTGACCCAGGCAGGGTACCCTGGCAGAGTCATATCAGGGGGGAGGAGCCACGGTTGGAGTCATTCCCTTGGCTTGAGCCGCCCAAGCCACCATGACCCAGGCAGGGCACCACTGCTCACTCACTCCCAGGGGAAGGAGCCACTATTGAACCCTCTCTCTCCCCATATACCAGCACTTACAGATGAACAATAAAGGAAGCTCTGCTGGTCACAGAATAATACAAAAAGCCCAAGGCGGGTAGAAGGACACTTACAGCTGAGACCCCAAGGAACCAGAAATATTAGTATTAATTCTGTTGATCTGGTCCATTCTGGGGTCAGTTCCAGTTTTTTTTTTTTATTATTATTATTATTTATGATCTTAGTCCTAAGGGATGTCCACGTTTTACAACATATTTTTTATTCTATTTTTATTTTTAGCCTTTTTATATATTTCTATTTCTAGCTAAGTTTTTTGTAGTGCTGACTGTATCTCTCCTACCTTCTTTTCATCTCTATCTTTTATACATTTCTATTTCTTTCTTTTTCTTTTCATATTTCCAGTCACACTATGCTCTTCTGTTGCCCTGTCTTCTATCCTTTTTTAGTTTATTTTATCTTAATACGCTTGTAAGTAATATTATCGGTCTGCTCTGTTTCCTTGCATTATTCTCCAGATGACACACTGCTTTGGTATTTAAGTTTTGTCTTTATCTTAGTTCTAAGTATAATTGTCTGATTTTGCTCTGAGAATCTTCAGTCTGTCTCATGGTACTCTTGCTCTTTATTATATTTCATCCTAGCTTTCAGAATCTCCCTGGATTTGTGTTTGTGTGTGTGTGGTGTGTTTTTGTTTGTTTGTTTGTTTTTGTTTTTGTTTTGTTCTGTTTTGGTTTTGAATTTCTGTTGATTTTCTCTTTGATTGTCTGATAGCATACTGGGGTTCTTCTGTCAGGTCTTTCTAGTGCCTTATGTTCTACTGGATTAAGTATTTGTGTGTCTTATACATGTATGTGTTTCCTTGACTTAGTATTTGTTTGACTCAACACTCTGCCATTAGTCTGAGTCTTGGGACAGTCATCTTTAAACCCCTTTATTGTCAGGACAAGCAACCTCTGAAGTTTGGACTACTCCATCAGAAGTCAAGTAGGAGGCTCTGGGGAGGGAGCACTGAATCCAGGATGCTAGACTACTAGGGAGTCCTCAGACACAGGGAAGATTAATTGCAGAGAACTCTCATAGAACCTCATATCAGAGTCTAACTCTAGGCTTTGTCCAACTGTCTGCAACTGCCAGTGCTGGACACCTCACACCAAACTACAAACAAGACAGGAACACAAACCCTCCCATCAGCACACAGACTACCTAAACCATATTAACCTCACAGATACCCTAAAACACACCTCCTGACGTGGCCCTGCTCATCAGAGAGAAAAGACACAGAGCCACACACCATAAAGCAGACACCAGGCCTTCTACCAGGAAGCCTACTCAAGACACTGGACAAACCCCACCACAGGGGGCAGAGGGCAGAAACAAGAGGAATTACAACTAGCCAGCACAGGGAAAGGAGACAGCAAATCTTATAAATTAGACAAAATGAGACAACAAAGAAACACCATGCAGGCAAAGGAGCAGGAAAAAACCCACAAGACCAAATAAATGAAGAGGAAATAGGAAAATTGTCTGAAAAAGAATTCAGAGTAATGATAGTAAAGATGATCCAAAATCTTGATAACAAAATACAGAAAATACAAGAAACAGTTAATAAGGACTTAGAAGAAATAAAGAGCAAACGAACAGTAATGGACAACAAAATAACTGAAATTAAAAATACTCTAGATGGTATAAACAACAGAATAATGGAGGCAGAAGAACGAATAAGTGAGTTGGAAGATAGAATGGGGGAAATAACTGCCACAGGGCAGGAAAGAGAAAAAAGAATAAAAAGAATGGAAGACAGTCTCAAAGACCTTGGTGACAACATTAAGTGCACCAACATTCGAATCATAGGCATCCCAGAAGAGGAAGAAAAAAAGAAAGGGTCTGAGAAAATATTTGAAGAGGTTATAGTGGAAAACTTCCCCAACATGGGAAAGGAAATAATTAATCAAGTCTGAGAAGCACAGAGAGTCCCATACAGAATAAACCCAAGGAGAAATACACAAAGGCACATATTAATCAAACTAATGACAATTAAACACAAAGAAAAAATATTAAAAGCAGCAAGAGAAAAGCAACAAATAACATATAAGGGAAAACCCATAAGGATAACAGCTGATCTTTCTGCAGAAACTCTGCAGGCCAGAAGGGAATGGCAGGATATACTGAGAGTCCTGAAAGAGAAAAACCTACAGCCAAGAATACTCTACCCAGCAAGAATCTCATCCAGATTTGACAGAGAAATCAAAAGCTTTACAGACAAGTGAAAGTGAAGAGAATTCAGCACTACCAAACCAGCCTTACAACAATTGCTTAAGGAACTTTTCTCAGTAGGAAACACAAGAGAAGGAAAACACCTATAAAAACAAACCCCAAACAACTAACAAAATGGTAATAGGAACACACATGTCAATAATCACCTTAAATGTAAATGGATTTAATACTCCAACCAAAAGACACAGACTGGCTGATACAAAACTGGATACAAAAACAAGACCCTTCTATATGCTGCCTACAAGAAACCCACTTCAGACCAAGGGATACATATAGACTGAAAGTAAAGGGATGGAAAAAGATATTCCATGCAAATGGAAGTCAAAAGAAAGCCGGAGTAGCAATACTCATATCAGACAAATTAGACTTTAAAGTAAAGACTATTACAAGAGACAAGGAAGGACACTACATAACGATCAAGGGATCAATCCAAGAAGAACATATGACAATTGTAAATATCTATGCAGCCAACATAGGAGCACCTCAATACATAAGGCAAATGCTAATAGCCATAAAAGGGGAAATCAACAGTAACACAATAATAGTAGGAGACTATAACACCCCATTTAAATCAATGGACAGAGCATCCAAACAGAAAATAAACAAACTTTAAATGACACATTAGACCATCTCGACTTAATTGATATTTATAGGACATTCCATCCAAAAATGACAGAATACACTTTCTTCTCAAGTGCACATGGAACATTTTCCAGGATAGATCACATCTTGGGTCACAAATCAAGCCTTGGTAAATTCAAGAAAATTGAAATCATGTCAAGCATCTTCTCTGACCACAATGCCATGAAACTAGATATCAATTACAGGAAAAAAAAACTATAAAAAATACAAAAACATAGAGGCTAAACAATAGACTATTAAACAACCAAGAAATCACTAAAGAAATCAAAGAGGAAATTAAAAAATATCTAGAAACAAATGACAATGAAAACACAACAACCCAAAACCTATGGGAAGTAGCAGAAGAAGTTCTAAGAGGGAAGTTTATAGCAATACAGTCCTACCTTAAGAAACAAGAAAAATATCAAATAAACAACCTAACTTTACACCTAAGACAATTAGAGAAAGAAAAACAAAGAAACCCTAAAGTGAGCAGAAGGAAAGAAATCATAAAGATCAGATCAGAAATAAATGAAAAAGAAAGGAAGGAAACAATACCAAAGATCAATGAAACTAAAAGCTGGTTCTTTGAGAAGATAAACAAAATTGATAAACCATTAGCCAGACTCATCAGGAAAAAAAGGGAGAAGACGCAAATCAACAAAATTAGAAATGAAAAAGGAGAAGTAACAACTGACACCACAGAAATACGAAAGATCACGAGAGACTACTACAAGCAACTATATGCCAATAAATTGGATAACCTGGAAGAAATGGATAAATTCTTAGAAAAATACAATCTCCCAAGCCTGAACCAGGAAGAAACAGAAAATATGAACAGACCAATCACAAACACTGAAATTGAGACTGTGATTAAAAATCTCCCAACAAACAAAAGCCCAGGGCCAGATGGCTTCACAGGTGAATTCTATCAAACATTTCGAGAAGAGCTAACACCTATCCTCCTCAAACTCTTCCAAAATATAGCAGAAGGAGGAACACTCCCAAACTCACTCTACAAGGCCACCATCACCCTGATACCAAAACCAGGCAAAGATGTCACACAAAAAGAAAATTGCAGGCCAATATCACTGAGAATATAGATGCAAAAATCCTCAACAAAATACTAGCTAACAGACTCCAACAGCACATTAAAAAGATCATCCACCATGATCAAGTGGGGTTTATCCCTGGGATGCAAGGATTCTTCAATATATGCAAATCAATCAATGTGATACATCATATCAACAAATTGAAGGATAAAAACCATATGATCATCTCAATAGATGTGGAAAAACTTTTGACAAAATTCAACATCTATTTATGATAAAAACTCTCCAGAAAATGGCCATAGAAGGAAATTACCTCAACATAATAAAAGCCATATATGACAAACCAAAAGCCAACATCATTCTAAATGGTGAAAAACTGAAAGCATTCCCTCTAAGAACAGGAACAAGACAAAGGTGTCCACTCTCACAATTATTCAACATAGTTTTGGAGGTTTTAGCCACAGCAATCAGAGAAGAAAAAGAAATAAAAGGAATACAAATTGGAAAAGAAGAAGTAAAATTGTCACTCTTTGCAGATGACATGATATTATACATAGAAAACCCTAAAGACTCTATCAGAAAACTGCTAGCACTAACTGATGAATTTAGTAAAGTAGCAGGATACAAAATTAATGCACAGAAATCTCTTGCATTCCTATACACTAACAATGGAAGAGCAGAAAGAGAAATTAAGGAAACTCTCCCATTTACCATTGCAACAAAAAAAATGAAATACCTAGGAATAAACCTGCCTAAGGATGCAAAAGACCTGTATGTGGAAAACTATAAGACATTGATGAAAGAAGTCAAAGATGATACAAACAGAGGGAGAGATATACCATGTTCTTGGATTGCAAGAATCAACACTGTGAAAATGACTGTACTACCCAAAGCAATTTACAGATTCAATGCAATCCCTATCAAATTACCAACAGCATTTTTCACAGAACTAGAAATCTTACAATTTGTATGGAAACGTAAAAGACCCTGAATAGCCAAAGCAATCTTGAGAAGGAAAGACGGAGTTGGTGGAATTAGGCTTCCTGACTTCAAAGTATACTACAAGGCCACAGTGATCAAGACAGTATGGTACTGGCACAAAAATAGAAAGGAAGATCAATGGAACAGAATAGAGAACTCAGAGGTAAACCCAAGCACATATGGGCACCTTATCTTTGACAAAGGAGGCAAGAATATACAGTGGAAAAAAGACAGCCTCTTCAATAAGTGGTGCTGGGAAAATTGGACAGCAACATGTAAAAGAATGAAATTAGAACACTTCCTAACACCATACACAAAAATAAACTCAACATGGATTAAAGACCTAAATGTAAGGCCAGACACTATAAAACTCTTGGAGGAAAACATAGGCAGAATACTCTATGACATACATCAAAGCAAGATCCTTTTTGACCCACTTCCTAGAATAATGGAAATAAAATCAAGAATAAACAAATGGGACCTCATGAAACTTAAAAGCTTTTGCACAGTGAAAGAAACCATAAACAAGACAAGAAGACAACCCTCAGAATGGGAGAAAATACTTGCCAACGAAGCAACGGACAAAGGATTAACCTCCAAAATATACAAGCAGCTCATGCAGCTTAATACCAAAAAAGCAAATAACCCAATCCACAAATGGGCAGAAGACCTAAATAGACATTTCTGCAAAGAAGACATACAGATGGCCAACAAACACATGAAAAGATGCTCAACATCACTCATCATCAGAGAAATGCAAGTCAAAGCCACAATGAGATATCACCTCACACTGGTCAGAATGGCCATCATCAAAACATCTAGAAACAAAAATGTTGGAGAGGGTGTGGAGCAAAGGGAACTCTCCTGCACTGTTGGTGGGAATGTAAGTTGATACAGCCACTATGGAAAACAGTTTGGAGGTTCCTTAAAAAACTACAAATAGAACTACCATATGATCCAGTAATCCCACTACTGGGCATATACCCAGAGAAAACCATAATCCAAAAATAAGCATGTACCGTGATGTTCACTGCAGCACTATTTACAATAGCCAGGACATGGAAGCAACCTAAATGCCCATCAACAGATGAATGGATAAAGAAGATGTGGCATGTATATACAATGGAATATTACTCAGCCATAAAAAGGAATGAAATGGAGCTATATGTAATGAGGTGGATAGATCTAGAGTCTGTCATACAGAGTGAGGTAAGCCAGAAAGAGAAAAACAAATATTGTATGCTAACACATATCTATGGAATCTTGAAAAAAAAAAGTTACTGATGAAGTCAGTGACAGGACAAGAATAAGGATGCAGGTGCAGAGAATGGACTGGAGGACATGGGGTTGGGGGGAGCGGGGGACAAAGGGGAAGCTGGGACGAAGTGAGAGAGTAGCATAGTCATATATATACTACCAACTGTAAAATAGATAGCTAGTGGGAAGTTGCTGTATAACAAAGGGAGATCAACTCGATGATGGATGATGCCTTGGAGGGCTGGGATGGGAAGGGTTGGGGGGAGTTGCAGGAGGGAGGGGATATGGGCATATGTGTTTAAATACAGCTGATTCACTTTGGTGTACCTCATAAGCTGGTACAAGAGTGTAAAGCAATTATATTCCAATAAAGAGCTTAAAAAAAAAAAAGAACTCATTATGTAGGGACTAGAGCTAGTAAGGTGAGCAATGATCTAATTTTCCACTCTTTTCCTCTCACCTCAAACCTGCAGCCCTTCTCCCCATCCTCACTCTCAGCCAAATACCCAGCTTCCTCTTTGATTGGGGAAGCTGATGCCCTCATAGGGAAATGCCCACAGCTTACCAGGTGTCACCTGCCCACCTGCCTGCATCTTTGCCTATCTCCTCCACCCTCGGTCCTCTTATTAGCCACGAACTATTCAGGCTCCCATCCGAGGCAGCCCATCCCCACACTGTACTTCAGATCCCCGCCTTTCCCTTTTGCCTTCTAAGGAACACCATGGTCAGCATCTCTTATTTATTAGCATTTTTGGCTTCTTCCCATCTTCTGTTATTACTTATCCTAAAAAGAAAATCTTTCCTTGTCCCCATCCCCCGTTAACCTCTCCCTCCATTGCTCTGCTCACTTTTACAGCAAACTCCTTAGAAGACCTACACATACCATCTCTGATTTCTTTGTCCTCCATCTCTCTTAAACTCATTCCGCTCAGGGATTACCCTCTCCTTCCCTTGTGAGCTGCTCCCACCCTGAGGACGCCACCACTGCCCCATGGGTCCTGCTCCTGCTGAACTGTCCACGGCAGGTGACACACTTGATCACCCACCCCCTCAACACACACACACACATTCTCTTCACTTGGCTTCTCACTGCTGTGCTTTCCTTTTTTTCCCTTGGCTGGTTCCTCATTATCTAGGATGCCCCAGGGCTTGGCCCTTAGACCTGTTCTCTTCTCCATTCTCACTCTGGATTTAAATACCTGGCTGTGTGCTGATCATGGCCAAATTTATAATTTATATCTCCAGCCTGGACCTCCCTTGAACTCCAGACTCATGCATCTGACAGCCTTGGCTCTACCATCTCCCTCCTGGTCCACGCCACCATCTCTGCAGCAGCTTCCTGACCAGCTTCTCTGCATCCATCATGTCCCTGAAAATCTATTCTCAAAACAGTGGTCCTTTCAAAACATAAGGCGGGTCCCAGGAGCCCTCTGCTCAAAACCCTCCTTCTCTTCCCTTCTCTCAATAATCACAAAGCCACGCCAAGGCCCGCAGTCCCCCTCCTGAGGTCCCAGTGAGTAGGGACCACCTGGTGGTGGACACATGTTTCTCCCACTGCCCTCAGCCCAGAGTGAGCTCAGGAGGCCCAGCTCCATCTCCATTCCTGATTCTAGAAATGAGGGTGCAGGGTTTGTGGGTCCCTTTCTGGGCATGGTCACCCCTTCCAGGGTGAATCACTACTCTCTCCAATGAACAGACATTATTTTCGTAAAGAAAAAAATCTTAAAAGGAAAAGGAACCTGAAAGCAAAAGCCTGCCTTCCAAGAACTGGCGCTGTGGCTGCCTTACTCCAATTGCCCAAGCCCGGCTCTCGGTGGGGAGTCTCTCCACCTTTCCTAGCAATTTCAAATACCAATCCGCTGTCCTGTGTCCTCCTCTCCCTCCAGCCCAGTGCTTTTGTCCCAGACCTGACCTGGAGAGCCCGGGGGTGGGGAGTAGGGGTAGATAGAAGAGAAAGTGGCCAGTAACCCTCCAGGGGGCCAGGCCACTCGGGTCTCCCAGTTTGTGCTCTGGGCTTCCTCGGCTTTCGCTGCTGGTCGCTTTGTGCTTCTGAGGTTGCTGCCACACGCAGCTGCTAACAGTCCATTGTTTCGATTTTCCCTTATTACAAAGGATAACCTTGGCCTTTCCAGGACGGCCACCTCAGGGTCAGTGCCTGCCAGCAGCCCGGGCCCCATCCTCCCTGTGTTTGCTTGTAGATGCTTCAGTGCAAGGACACGTCTGGCAGACCTCTCAGCATCTAACTTATTTTTTCATTACTAAATAATTCAGAGCTCTAACGACATTGCTGGATGGTTTATATAGTGAAAAGGTAATTAGTAAAGATCTTTGTGTTTTGACTGTGTGTTGAACTTGGAAATAATGAAGTACCAATAGGGATAATTGATAATATTAACTAACAGCTACTGGGCTCAGGACAGGCTACAGAACTTGTGGGGCCCAGTGCAAAATGAAAATGCAGGACACTTTGTTTAAAAATTAAGAATTTCATGATGACAGCAGAGCATTAAACTGAGCAGGGGGCCCTTCTGAGCACGGGGCCCTGTGAAGACCCACAGAACGTGGCCTGTGACTGGGCACCAACCATAGGAGGTTCGAGGTTCCACACTTTGTTCTCACCAAAACCATTCAAGATAAAAACTCCTCTTATTTCCATTGTACAGATGAACAAACTAAGGCTTTTAGAGGTTAAGTTACTTGCCTAAAGTCATCCAACTCAACTAATAATCAGGAAAGCCAGGGTTCAATTCTAGTCAGTGATCCCAGAGCAGCAATCCTCCAAACGACAGCTATCTACCTATATATGAAAACTACCATATGATCCAGCAATTCCACCCTGAATATATATCTAAAATAAAACAAAAACATCAATTCAAAAAGATCCATGCACCCCAATGCTCTTAGCATCACTATTTACAATAGTCAAGATATTGAAACAACTTAAATGTCCATTGGTGGATGAATGGATAAAGAAGATGTGGTACATATACACAATGGAATACTACTCAGCCATAAGGCCCCCCCCCAAATTTGCCATTTGCAGCAACATGGATGGACTTGGAGGGCATTACACTAAGTGAAATAAGTCAGAAAGAGAAAGACAAATACTGCATGATATCACTTATATGTGGAATCTAAAAAATACAGCAAACTAGTGACTATAAGAAAAAAGAAACAGACTCTCAGATACAGAGAACAAACTAGTGGTTGGTTACCAGTGGGGCAGGGAGGGAGGGGCGATATACACTATTGGGTGTAACCTACACTGAAGGACATATTGTACAACATGGGAAATATAGTCAATATTTTGTAATAACTGTAAATGGGGTGTAAAATTTAAAAATTGCATAAAAAATTAAAAAAAATTTAAAAATTAATAAAGGAAACCAAACATCCTACTCACAGTTTCACATGTCTGTGTGTTGATAGCTGAACAAACACACATTAGGGAATGTACATGGTAGACCCAAATGGACAGTCTGGATAGCCAAGCAGCAAATGGGTAAATTGGCCTAGCCCCAGCTCAGAACAGCGTTTTGGTTAATTGAAGCCACAAAATCACAGATATTGGAAAGACCAAACAAGAGCCCAAAGGTATCAGACCTGAGGCAACCTTGGTACAACTACTTAAGAAATCATTCAATGCAAGTACTTGAAGCTCGACCAGTCTACCTGTAAATGCCAGCAGCTTCGCTGTTTAGTTTACCCTGTGTGGTCCAAGGTCGAGGAAACGTAACATTTTTATTCTTATGAGACATGTTCCAAAGTGCTCAGCCCTTGAGCTGATGGTTTGATAGGAGCTGCTTTGCACCTGGATGCCATTCAAATGCTATTTGCACGTGCTATACCCGAAACAGTGAATCCACAGTGGAAGATTAAATAAAAAGAGAAACAGTCCGAAACCTGGTTTGAAAACAACAACTGATCCAATCATGAGGATTAAACCATGACACCCCCCCACCCCACACACACACTGCTGCCCCTCTCCCCAGCCAGCCCCCTTCACCTTTCCTTTCCAGGTTTCTTGTTACAACTCAGAAAGCCTAAAGCAGGGCTACCCTTCTTCCGTGCAGACAACCTACTGGCATCATCTGCAATTTCTCCACCAGTCAACGGTTGGTAGGAGAAGCAACTGCATGAAAATATTCCTGTGGTTTTTATCTAATGACATTAACATAGCTCTCTCTCTGCAGGATGTGCATGGGGAAAACATCGATGATCTGAGAGATGCTTCTTCCCCCAAACAGGAAAACTTGAGGCTCAAGTATAAAATCCAGATGAATAATTTGCTTTCCAAATTAAGGGAAAGGGCCAGAATATTCCATGAATTCATCAAACCTCATACGGAGTGAGTGACATGAGTGTCAGGTTAGGTTAAAGGCCACCGAGATTTAAACCCACACATGAGTTTGCTCTTCCTTCTGGAAGGTGAGCCAGAGAAATATTGCTGGAGCCCCTGTGTTTCCACCCATTCCCAGCCGGGTGGCCAGAGGTGTGCTCTGAAACTGCTTGTCCCCTTATTCTCGCTGTCTGGGGGACTTATTTCCTGGGATTGTGGATTTGGACACTGTTGCCTTAGTTTGAACTTAGCAGAACACCAGGTTTCAGAACAAATGTGAGTGTGTATTGTCTGTCTCTTTCCCTGGAAGGTACCAGAAGTTCATACAGTTAATTTATTTGACAGTTTGCAAGATAAAACACAAGTTGGACAAGACAGACTCAAAGAAAGAAAAGGGATCATGAGATTTTCCTAAAGAAAGCGTAAGTCAAAAAGAAAAAAGAAAAAAGAAAAAAAGACTTACATCTGACAATATCCTCAATAGGAATGATGGCTAAATGGTTTCAGTTAAAGATTGAGCTCTTTTTGTGATTTCCTGTCTGCTGTCAATCTGCATTGTGAGAACAAAAAGCGGTCAGCTTTGAATAGCTGAGGCTTGAGAAAGAAAACACAGCAAAATGCTAGTTTCAAACTAAGCAACCTTCGAGGATAATTGAATTATTCCTGTGCCTGAAGTTATAATGTCACATCACATTGTGACTATTGCTGCTTTTAGAGGGATTTTTTTTAAAAGAAGTACTTTGTAATACTAAGAGCTAATAAGTATTTCTTATAATATGCTCATATTCTACCTCTTTCCTTAAACTGTGACTTGAAATTCCAAGCATATAGCTCTGTGGGATGGCAATGATTTATTTAGCTGCATTGTGATTTAGGCAAGTTGCAAAGCAGGTTTGATACAAAAAAAAAAAAAAAAAAAAAAAAAAAAAAGTACTCTAGAGATCCCCAAATGGGTTGGGCGTCTCTCCAGCAGGCTTGCTGGTCAACCAGCCTCCTCCTCTAGCACAGCTCAGCTCCATGGCCAGGAGCCAGGACTGGCCAGTGTGATGGAAGGTGTTAGCATCAGACCCTTGCCAAGAACGGTGCCTGGCATCAGAAGCCAGGGAACCTGTTTGTTCCAATCATGTTTGTTTGCTTGCATTTTTGCTCAGGTGAAATCCTATCAGGGCACCTAGAATGTTGAGTAAACTATGCCTACCACTGAGTCACAAAGGGAAAAGTAAAGGTGAGTGGGATGGGGATAACGGGATAGGAAGAAAAGGAAGGCCAAGGTGGCATGTTGGGGGGAGGTCAAGGGAATAGGGAGGACCGGCACTGACCCCACTGCAGAGTTGTCTTTTTTTCTCAGACACCCGCTCTGAAAATGGCGATCCTCCATGACGTCCCCATATGCTTACTTGTTCTCGCATACCAGCGATGCCTGAATCCAGTGCTAGAATGTAAACTCCTTGAGGACAAGCACTATTAATCATCTTTCATGCCCACATATGGCTCTTCAGGAAGGTTTGTAGAAGGAATGATTGAGAACACAAAAGGAATCTGCTCTTCAAGGCAAGTCAGTTCAACAAATGTCGATTCCATCCTGCTGTGGGCCCGCTACTGATGGTAGGCTGAGCACTGAGAGACGGGAGGAGAGCAAGAACAAGACACCATCCCTCCCCTCAAATTGCTCACAGTCTAGATAGGGTCATAGCAATATATATGTGTGTGTGTGTGTGTGTGTGTGTGTGTGTGTATGAGTGTATGACCATCTCTATAGAAAATTTATGCAAGTCAGAGTGTTGGCTACAATTTCCTCTGAGGACAGGGCAGTGCACAATGTCCCCAGAACAAAGTTGGGTTTCATTGTTGGACTGAGACAGCCAGCACTTGCATTCTTAATGGCTTCTTAGTGATCTTCTGTTTAACACTAAGTTCTTAATTATGAGTCTTCCCTGCACCGGAACAGGGCAGCTTAGTGGCAGTAGTGAGGGGTCAGCTGTGACAAACATTGGCTGCTCTGACTCCACCACTGGGTCAGCTAAGGACAGGACAGCTTTAAGCTCATTGTGAGTCAGGTTCACCTAAGGTCATTTCCAGGTACAGAGAAAGACCTATGGTCCAAAATAATATCTCCCTCTCCCCTCCTGAAATCTGGGGTCTGTTGCTTATAGTTTAGCATCACAGACAAAGTGACATCAGAGAGCTCGAATCAGAGGCCCAGCTGTTGGAAAAAATCAATGCCTGCCTTGCAAAGAGGTGTTTGTGTGTGTGTGTGTGTGTGTGTGTGTTTGTGTGTGTGTGCAAGTGCGCACGCATGCACATGTGTTGGGTTGGGAAGAGAGACAGTCAGTAGTTCCAGGTTGGATAAAACCATGTTCAAAAAGAAGCAGAACTCTGCCGAGCTTGGATTTGAAGGTGACTGGGTTTTGTGGAACTCCAAGCAGCAGCAGGATAGAGTTTTGACTGATGTATAGACTTCTTGGGGGTCCTGAAATTTACAGCTTTCTCATTTCTAAAAGACAAAGTAAAGGCATCGTCCATGAAAAAGGGTCACACCAGATTTTGTCGAGCACCTTGTGTACCACCTCCCCCTTCTGGAGGGAAACAATGAAAGTCTTGGTTTGGGGGAAACTCAGAGTCTCCTGTACAGGGAGGGCATGGACCATTCCAGGACTACTGGCCAAGGTCATCATCTTCTTCCCACTCAAGGGACGTGGGGAAGGTGGTGAGGATGGTCCTCTGGATTTTAATGCTTCCCCCCAAAGTAGGCTTGGTTGGGAACCTCATGGAATGTGATTCTGTCAGCTGGGGTTTTGCAATAGGGAGGGAAGAGGAAGGAAGCGTAGAGTTACACAAGGGTTTTGAGTTCCATGTTACACCAGTCCTTCAAGTTTAGTAGATTGTCTGCAACAAGCTTTTTTGAGCAAATATAGTTAAATAATTTTGGGTTCAATGAAATAAGTATTTTCACTTGGGCCTTTCCATTTATGGAATGTTTCCCAAGCTGGTTTGACTCTGAAATCTTTTTGGTGGGAGACATTGAGAGCTCATGAAATGCAGGAAAACAGAGTGAGACCCGGCTCTAAGTTTTCAGAAGGCAAACTTCTTTCTATCTTTTTTCTTTGCATTGACATTACAGACATTGAAGACCTCATCAAATCAATTAAAAACGAGTGTGAAGGGAGAACAAAGGTCAAAATATTTTTAAAAGATCTTTGAAAATAATGCCTCTGTCTTGCATGCCAACAAGAATGCATTGATATTGTGAATATTTGTGATATACGTATTAATAAACAGAGTCATTACCAAGAAAAGGGAAATTCAGAGAATGTATGGAGAAGAACCCAGGGCAGAGATGGCTCAGGAGGGAGGAAGGGTTTTAACAAGAGATACTCAATCTATTGACACCGATGAGGAAGATTTAAAGCCACAGTTGTTCATGAAAATTTGAGTTAATTGAGTGAGTCTGTACCAGGAACTGAGCCTCGTGCTTGAGATGCATTGCAAATAACATACCATTTTGTGTATCAGAGTTTGCAAACTGCCTTCACAGATGGAATGTTCTGCAGGCCACAAAGAAAAAGTAGTATCACACTGCTATATTTAAAATAGATAACCAAGAAGGACCTACTGTAGAGCACAGGGAACTCTGCTCAGTATTCTGTAATAACCTAAATGGGAAAACAATCTGGAAAAGAACAGATACATGTGTACATATAACTGAATCACTTTGCTGTACACCTGAAACGAACACAACATTGTTAATCAACTATGCTGCAATATAAAATAAAAAAAAAAAAAAATAAAGACGAGAAAATGGTAAAAAAAAAAATGAATTAAAAAAAAAAAGAAAAAGTAATATCATTGTTCCTAAATGTTAGGTCTGGGTGCAAAGTCCTTGGGGGGGTCTCTGGGGACTGCATGTGTACGTGAGTATATAGTACATGCAGGATTGTGTGGCCCTTTGTGTGGCATGTGTGCAAGTCTGTGTATCCACGTGCACTCACGTGTGACTGTATACATATGTCTGCATGGGCATGTGTGTGGGAGTGTGTGTGTTCACATGTTTTACGCCCACATAGGCCCTCCCTCTAGGTAGTAGAAATAAGCAACTTGGGTCCTGGTTTTCAGCTCTGTCTCCAAATAGCTAGGTCACCTTCTAGGACTCTGGCAATTCTTGGAAATGTAGGCCTGCCCTGGAATCTAGGGGTTGGCAAGCTTTTTCTGGAAAGGGCCAGCTGGTAAGTACTTTATTCTTTGCAAGACACACGTAGTTTCTGTTGAATATACTTCTTTTTTTCCCCTCAACCACTCAAAACTGTAAAAGCCATTCTGAGATCAGGCCTGGTAAAAAGAGGTGATGATGTGGCCAGGCATGGCCGCAGGGCCCTGCAGACAACCCCTTTCAGCTCCAGCAGGGCCGGCTCCCCTGGCCCAGTGAATCAGTTGCTGCCAAGGTAGATGTGTCACTCTCCTGGGGGCAGTTTGTCATCTGATGGTCCCACTTGGTCAATATAGGCTGGTGGGGACATGGCTCTGACCCGGGGCCAGGAGATTGGCCCCCTCTGCCTCTGTTCCTGGAGGAAGGGTTGAAGTCTCACTTTGTTCCCTAATTGTATGGCTTTTCCCAAGTCAGTTCACTTCTTGGGCTGAAACTGTTCAGATTCTTTTTGGATTTGAAATCTTACAATTTACCCTTGGTGCTGCTTGAGAGCAGAGTGTTTTGAGGTCCTTCGTAGGTAAACATTCAGCTTGACCAGTCCCTCCCTCTGCAGCCCCTGCCGGGGGTCTAGGCCTGTGGCCTCAGGAGGCTGGCCTGGAGGAAGCTGCCTGTCTGCTGGAGATCGAGCTGCGATCCTCAGAGCTGTGCCTGCTCCTTGGTTCACCCGTCTTTGTCTTCATGATTCATGGGTTGTCCGTGGTATAAAGATTTCTGGCAACACTGGCATCGATTTAAAATGTCTAAAGTGATGAGGCCACATTGCCGCTTTGGAGGCGGAGGAACATTTCTAGTTAGGGAACCGCTTGCAGGATTCTTGATTCCCAGCGTGTGTCGGGCTGAGCGAGGGCTCGAGGTGTTAGAGCCCGATCCTGCGGGTATGTCGTCTGGGCTTGATGAAAGTATTTGCATCTTTCCTCAGAAAGCCTCCGGAAGTGCACGATGGCAATGTGGCTCTGGAGGGAGGCCTGGGCATGACTTGCTACTGCCCCCAAGTTCATGGGCCCACTGGGCAGACCTACAGTTACCCACAGGTGAGCCCTGATCTCCATCCCAGTGGCCCCCTCCCTGAGCTCCTCTCCTGTCTCCACCTGCCTGCTTCCACTGGGGAATGTCAGGTCTCTGCCTTTCTCTTTCCTTTTTTTCCTCTACACCAGTGTCTGCCCTGTTGCCAGATTAACCTTCCAAAAGTGACAGTTTGCTCACTGATGTCACCAGTTTTCCTTTACTCAGAGAAATTCAGGACTGCCCAAAGCCAAAAGCAAAACCCAGATTTCACTAAAGCTCAGATGTCTATACTCTCCACAAATCTACGTCTTTATTTTTATCTCAGAAAGTCATCATAAATAAAGAGGTCTGGATCTCATGCCCGCTGCCTGTTTTCAACTGGTCAGGACAGGACCCAGTTAGTGGGCTGAGACCCACAGCTTCCAGCAACCCTGCCGAAACCAAGCTAGATTCATCAGCTCTTGAACCTGCTAAATGACAATGCATATTACTTCTAGAGTCAGAATAAAATAGTGAAGGTCATCAATTACAGCGGGTTGTATTTTTTTATTATTGTTTGTTTGTTTTGCCATGCCACATGGCATGCGGGATCTCAGTTTCCTGACCAGGGGTCAAACTTGTACCCCCTGCATTGGAAGCATGGGGTCTTCACCACTGGGCCACCAGGGAAGTCTCTAAGTCATAAATTATAAATAACCCAGACTATGCCACGCGCCCTCTTGCCTCTCAGCTTTCAGCTGCTGCATACTTTCCCGCTCTCTTTTCTCCTTGTTATTCTTCCATACCGGCCTAGAATTTCTTGTCCTCAGAGAAACCTTCCAATTCCAATTCCTCCCAGGGTCCCTGAGCACAGCAGAGGATGCCACATGTTGGATTCCATCCATCCAGCACAGGCACTCATTCTGCCCATCCGGTCCCCAATTTGACTTCACCTGGATGGCTTGGCAGAGGGATGGATTAGAATTTATTTTGAGTTGAGACTTGCTTCTTAGAAAAAGGCCCCTTCCACACACAGCAGGGCTTACTGGGTCCTACTTTCAGGGTGGGGTTGGTGGGGAGCAGAGGGAGTTTTAAAATAGGCACAGTGGGTTGATATCTCATGGAAACCTAGAAGACGCGGACAAAGTTGCTTGTGTCGTGTGGTTGGCAGAATTCCATGGTAGTCCCCCAGACCCCCATGCTCTGGTGTCCACACACCTCCTCCCAGTGATCCACTCAAATGCTAAACTAGATGCTTCTGTGAAGGAATTTTGCAGATGTAATTAAGATCAGAAATCAGTTGACTTTAACTGGGGAAAGCAGGGGTGGGGACGATGTTGGGGTGGAATGAATTGGGAGATTGGGATTCCCATATATACATTACTAATAAGAAAAAAAATATCAAATTGTACACTTTAAATACATGCAGTTTATTGTATGTCAATTATATCTCAACAAAAATTCTTAAAAAAAAAAGAGAAAGAAGTCAGTTGACTTTAAGGGATGGAGGTGATCTAATTAGGTGAGCACTTTAAAGAGATTGGGCTCCTCCTCGCAGGAGAGATTTGAAGCAAGAGAAGGATTCAAGGGTGAGAGGGCACACAGAGAGGGCTACATGGCAAGGAACTGAAGGCAGCCTTTAGGAGCTGAGCCCAGTCCTGGGCCTGCAACCAACAAAAAGAATGGGAACCTCAGTCCTAAAACCTCAAGGAACCAAATTCTGTCAACAACCATGTGAGTTTGCAAGAGGACCTAGAAAGGAGTGCAACCCTTGCAGACACCTTGATTGCAGCCTTGTGGAACCCTGAGCAGAGGGCCCCTTAGGCTGCACCTGACTTCCGACCCCCGGAAACCATGAGATAATAAAGGAGTGATGTGAAAGCCTCAGGATTTGTGGTAATTTGTTAATTGCAATAGGACTGCTGTGTGCTTTCTCCTCTCCAAAACACCCTTTCTCAAGATCATTTTCCTTTTTGATTTATTAATACTCTGTCCCCACCATACTCACGAAGTCCTGGCAGGGCTGCCATCTCCTGGCAGATGAAATGACACAGGGGGCAAGCTTTGTTATGAATGAGACATTTTCCCAGAACAGAGTGGGGTGGAAGGAAAGGGGATCCTAGGTATATTCTAAGAACACTTTTTGCAACCTGCCGCCAAAATTCCTTAATGTATAGGCTGCAACCCTCCAAAAAATTGAACAAAAAATTTGTATTAAAAAAAGACCGTTTATCTTTTGTTGTCAGGAGCTTCAAGGTAACCTAAGTCTACCTTAGAGACCAGGTTGTGTTTTAAATAATGGACTAGCTGTGTGGTTGCCCACCCTCTTACTGCAATAGCCTCTGTTCCACAGTCCTGTGTTGTGACACCAGGGCATCCCTGGTGTCCCCACCCTGTCTCTGACCAGTGGCTTTTCCCTGAGAATGAGAGCAGAGGGTCAGCAGTAATGTGGGTTTGGGGGTGGATTATCTGGGTCTTTTCAAGCTTCTTGAAGAATCTCGTGTAATTAGAGCTAACCTGTCCCAATTTCAAATCAAAAGGCAACATGATTAATATCCTCTAAAAATAGTCAGTGAAAGGCACTTTTAATAAGGCATCACACATATAGGCTACTTTTAAATATAACCTATGATTAAGTCTGAGGATGTGCCCACTGGAGGAAGCTGGAATTGAGAACCTCTCCCAGCAGAGGGAGAGCTGCCGGCCACACTGCTGTTTCCACTTTGCTGCAGTTCAGGCTCCTTCAAAGTCTAGTTCTCACTCTGGTCTCACAGCAACTTCTAGAACCTCTCAAGCTTACGCTCCTCAAGGGTTGAAACTGTGACTTTTGGGGGTATTATCCCCAGTCCCAGCACTGTGCTGGCACACAGAAAGCCTCCTGGTATGTTGATTTAATTAGTTACAATTCACTCACTTTTTCCCCTGCCTGATCTAACCCTGGGCTTCTATTCTTTCCTAAATTCTATTCTCCCTCTGTCTAGCTTGATTGACAATAGTATGGACAACCCTCTACCAACAACTCTCACCCACAAAGCAGTTTCCTCCATCCCCGCCCTCTCGAATGAATACGCTCATATTCCTGAGCTTGCACGAGGGCTGAGTGTGGTCTCCTTTTGACCCAGGAGTTTCTGTCCCCTACGGCCCAGACCCTTGGGGAAGTTCTGTGTGTGGGAAGCTTCCAAAGTGAAAGAACTCTTAGGCCAACTTTGTAAGGCTAAGGTAGGATTATCCTGTTTTATAATCATGCTTTACCCCGAGTCAGCACAGGATTCTGTGTTGGCTAAGCCACCCTCTCCCTTAATTATTAATCATAGGTTGGCTTGTTGCAAAACAAAGCCCAATTCAAGTTTGGTTATAGTTTCCAATGGTTGCTGTCACCATACACTCATCTAGTCTTTCTGAAGTGCGTACTCTATGCCAGTTACTGTTCCAGGTCCTGGGAACATGGCAATGAGCAAGACCAAGTCCTGCCCTCACGGAGCTTACATTTCGGTGGGAGATAAAAACAGAAAATAATAGCTGCATCTTATAGGTGTAAATTTCAGGAAATAGTATGTGCTATAAATTAAAGGGTGTAAGGAGATTAAGAGTAATGGGGTGGTGGCTATTTTAGGGTGGGATTGCCTCTCTGATGAGACAGAAAGCACATTTCCTTGAGAAGAAGTAAGATGCACATTTCCTGGGGGGGGAGAAATGCAGTAAATGCAAAGGTCCTGAGGTTAGAAGTAGCTTGACTTCAAGAACTTCACCACCTTAATATTTGATGATTTGGATACAGCTTCTCTTTTCTTTCTCCCTGGAAACATGGAAGGAAAGCCAGGTGAACTGAGATAAAGCAAAGGAAGGCAGGTGTGAGGAAGGTTAGAGTCCTCCACTTATTTGACCATAAATGCTGGTTCCCAGCGGAGCAGTTGGCATTCAGGAGCTGCGTGGGGCCGGGCCAGGCAGACCAAGTGTTCCTCTGTGGCTCCCGTGGCTGGAGGTCAGGGCACTGTGCAGAAAGTCGGGGGAAGGGCTGGGTGGGGTGGGGTCCATGGAAACTGGGATAGGCAGTTTGCAGTCCTCTTGTGACAGGCCCGTGAGGACAGGGCTGGCTTCTCTGACTCAGCTGTGTTGACGCAGGGGATGGTGAAGGTATTGCAGGCAGCTTTTCTATAGGGTGTGATTTTGGGGTGCTGGTAAACCTTTGTGATTCCCCTCCAAACACCTCATTCCCTCCCAGCTCTTGATGCTCCCCTCCCCCAGCATCCTCATCATCCCTTTTGCCCTTGTCTTTCCCACCCTTCAGTCCACAGGTGAAGGAGGCTCCTCCGCCCAGGGAAGGGTGACACAAAAGAACACTGCAAGACAAATGGCAGCATTCTTGGCTTTGACCTCCAGAACGGTCTTGGGAGCCAGGGCTTTGGAATTCTAGAGTCAGACAGACTCTTTTTTAAGTTCTCCCAAGTGTGGTTTCAGATACCAGGCACAGAGCCTGGGGAGCTCGGGGGAGCAGAAAGCTTGTAAGAAGATGTAATGACAGAACAGCCGTACTCTCACCCAATAGGAGACAAGAAGCCTTACTCTGGGGGCAGGGGGAAGGTGGGGAAGACTTGGCCAGGAGAGAGGAAATTGTGGGGCTGCCCCCAGCCATCTCCCTGAAGCTGGAAGCCTGGAGGAGGCAGAGGATGGGTTTGGGGACCACAGTGCAGAGGAGATTTGCATCTGGCTCAGTCATGTCTGGCCCAGGGAATTGCAAACCTGTTAGAGATGCTGGCACCTAGACCTGGACCAGCACTGGGAACTGGAGGGTCCAGAGGGGCGTGGGCTGGCAGAGACCACAGGGTTAGGGTGAGAAGCCAGACCCCGTTGGGGACCAGGCAGCAGATGCAGCGGGGACCTAGGGCATCACTGTGTCAGCACTCCCCACCCCCCCCCAAACCACACACATCTGCAGGGGAAGAGGGAGGAGGGTGCAGGTAGAGGGCCCTAGCACAGATGCAAATCATAAGGGACTGAGTTTATCATCAACTGGCAAGAGTTTTCCTGCTACTTCCCAGACACAGGGGCTCATGTGGGGCTCTAGGGAAGCGAATTTTCTCCTCTGAACGCTTTAAGTTTTATGATTGTGTGAATCATACCTGCAATTTCTTACAGATGATTTCAACAGGCAGAAGAGCCTTCCATTTCACCAAGAGAAATAAGGCTCAATGCGTGACAAACTCACTGGAATACCCAGGTTGGGGTCCTTGGAGGAGGTGCACTAGCACAGAAGGAGGGGCCAGAGAGGCGTGGGAGCAGGGCTGTGGGAGATACAGATTTGCTCTTGAGAGGAAGGTTCTTGGCTAGTGTATCTGTTTCCTAGGGGACTGCTGTAACAAAGTACCGCAAGCTGGGATGGCTTAAAACCACAGAATCCTAAAATCTTATGGCTTAAAACCTTAGAGCCCTAACAGTTGTGGAGGCCAGAAGCCCAAAATCCAGGTGTTGGCAGAGCCAACCGAAGGCTCTAGGGGAGAATCTGTTCTGTGCCCCTCTCTCAGCTCCTGGAGTTGCCAGCCATTCTTGGTGCCCCTTGGGTTGCAGACATATCCCTTCAGGCCCAGCCTCCATCTTCTCACGGCCTCTCCCCTCCCGGCCATCACAACATCCTCCCTCTTCCTACAACGACACCTGTCATATTGGATTAGGGCCCGGGCTAATGACCTCATTTCGATTTGATTTTGTCTGCAAAAGCTATTTCCCAATAAGGCCACATTCACAGGTATCAGGGTCAGGACTTCTGGGTATCTTTTTTGAGGGACACAATTCAATTCACAATAGTGAGTTAGGCTGCAGAAACCCACTGGTTTCGTTGGCTTCCTGGTTGGACACTGGGTTTAGAGAAATCAGATAGCAGAACCTACATCTTTCTCAAAGGTGTTTTACAATCTATTCACATTTCTAACGTAAAGAATGGAGACCTAGAAATCTGTTTGTAAACTCTTCAGGAAAGGCCCATTTCTTTCTGAGAGTTGGGAACTGACAGCACCCTATCCTTCTGCTTCTAGCCAGCCCCTGTGTGGCTCTAGAACACTGACCTGGTGAGATGTGCAGGCCTGTACAGCACAGCCACCTACGACTGGGCTCACACCTCCCTTGGATGAAACTCACCCTGAGACTTCTGATGTCTGGGGTATGAAAAGAACCATGCGTGTGTAAATCATGTACAGAGGAATAACAGGTGGCAGCTCTGTGTCAAAAGGTTTCCCCCGCGTGCCCCACAGAGATGGGGAGCACACCATGTGGGTATAATTCAGGAGAATGTGGACTGTAATTCTATCCACCTCCCCCACACCCAAGCAAGCAGCAAGCGAGGAAGCAAACAAAACAAACCCCATGTGAAGCTGGAACCTACTGCCTTTTCCCCCAAAATCTTTGCAAACCGAATATAGCAAGATGACGTGTGGGGGCAACTTTATAAAAACGTTTTCTGTAAAATAATGTGTGCTGAAAGTCTGGTGAGAAATTTCTCCCTGAAGTTAAACACAAGGAATTCTGAGGGTATACCCTGATTTCTTGACTCTAAGTAAATAATGTTCAATTATCCCAGAAAGGTGAGTTATAGATAGAATAGAAAGAATGGAAGGCACGGGGCAGAAGGTTTTCTTCTTTTTGTTTTTATAGAATAGTTTCATGGGCTGGACCTCTCAGCAGGGTACTGGATAGATGAAAAGGTGAACATCGCCTTTACTAAAGCAAGTTAGTAGGTTAGGGGAATTTACATCCACACACAGAGCCTCTCTCCCTCTCTTTCTCTGTCCACACTGCACAGTATGTCATTTTAGTTGTAGCAAAAATTCATTTTGTAAATTGATAAAAATTTGGCTAATTGGAAAACCAAGGATTCATTGGTTCATATTGGTTGGAAAACCAAGGATTATTAAGCATTGCTTACAAATATGTCTCTAGAAGCTACAAAATAAAAAGCTTTAATGCATATTTTAATTTTATGAAACAAGGAGATTGATAGATTGATTACTTGTATGCTATTTGGATAAGAGAAACTGTTCTTACCCTTTCTTATACGCAGTTAAAGCTAGAAATACCTTTGGGGGTCCAGGTTGCAACCTTTTTAGCTCCCATCTCTTTCCACGGTCCCTCCTTTACACATTTTAAAGGTTGGAATATCCAAATACAAAAAGCTGATAATTTAAGACAAATGCCTCAGCTCTGTATTTGGCCCTTTGTGTTGTTGTCAGTGGCGATGCTGCTGATGGTGGTGGTCGTCGTTGTGGTGTGGGAGGGGGAGGGGATAGTGGGTGGTGATGATGGTGGTGGTGGTGGTGGTGGTGGTGATGGTGGTGGTGGGGTTGGAGGTGGTGGTGTGGGAGGGGGAGGGGATAGTGGGTGGTGATGATGGTGGTGGTGGTGGTGGTGATGATGGTGGTGGTGGGGGTTGAGGTGGTGGTGTGGGAGGGGGAGGGGATAGTGGGTGGTGATGATAGTGATGGTGGTGGTGGTGGTGATGATGATGGTGGTGTGGGAGGGGGAGGGGATAGTGAGTGGTGATGATGGTGATGGTGGTGGTGGTGGTGATGGTGATGGTGGTGGGGGTGGGGGTTGAGGGTGGTGGTGTGGGAGGGGGAGGGGATAGTGGCTGGTGATGGTGGTGGTGGTGGGGGTTGAGGGTGGTGGTGTGGGAGGGGGAGGGGATAGTGGCTGGTGATGGTGGTGGTGGTGGGGGTTGAGGGTGGTGGCGTGGGAGGGGGAGGGGATAGTGGCTGGTGGAGATGGGGCTATCCATCATATGGCTTGTAAATGGTTCTAGGCAATAAGAAAAAGGTAAAAGAATTTCGTGTTGGGAGTTTAAATGCTTAAAAATTTGCAGGTACATTTTTAAAACATCCTGATGATTACTCTTTAAACTAATGGGTCTCAACCCTGGCTGCCCAGTAAAAGCACAAGAGGGAGCTTTGAAAAGGTGCAACGCAGAGGCTGCCTCCTGCTGTGATTCTGATTTAATTAGTTTGGGGTGAGGAAGAGACATGGACATATTTTAAAATCTCCCTAGGAGATGCTAATGTGCAGACAGGGTGTCGAACCCCTGCAGGTCGAGCAGAGTATCCCGATCAGGTGCGGGTAACAGAGGGAGGAACTCAGGCGGTGCCACCTCCTCTGAAGAAACAACTTTGTTGTCAACCTGGTTGATAATAAAGCCACCCACTTCCTTTCCTTTTTTTTTTAAATTGGAGTATAACTTCATTTCTTATTACTTATTATAAAATATCTTAAAAATTCAGGAAAGAACCAAGCTCTCACTGCAGATTTAATAATGGATATTAGTATTCTGCCATATTTCTTTTGTATCTGTTTTGATAATATGGCTTTTAAAAAATATCTAGTAAGTATGAATGAATTAAAAAATTTGGAATATATTTGGGCAAATGTACTTAGAAGGCATGTTGCTCATTTAGGGCTCTGTTACATCATTTACACTTTAGTATAAGTGAGGAAACTGGGTAGAGGCAATGGTAGAGACTGAAGGCTGGGAAAAGATGGGGAGATGAGATGGGAACAGGGGTGCAGGATGGGCCTGAGGCTTAGAATGACTAAGGCAACCTCTAGTTTGTCTACTGCTGGCCCTAACAATGGCTTATAATATTTTCATTATGGAATTTTTAAAGAAGAAATCACAATTCAGGAAAGTGAACACTTCCAAGAATTTTTCCTTTCTTTGTCATTCATCTGGTTTCTTCCATAGTTTTTCACCAAGTTCCTGGGTATTCTTTTGACCCTGTCCCCCTTTTTGCAGAAAGATGTTGATTTCATTGTTCAGAACCTGCTCCCGTATACCCTCATGTAAGTGGCTATTTGTGTGGTCTGTCCCCCTGGCAGAGGGAGGGCTTTCTTTGCTCAGCTCTGCTGACTGCCCTCCCTTATTTGGAATTGCTGCCTTTTGACATTTCTTTCCAGCACGTACTACCTTGGGTTCTAGGTTCTGCTATTCCTAGGACAGCAACTGAAATTTCCTTGGTCCTTCTATTTGGAGATGTTTATTTTAAAAAGAGTATGAAGAGTAGAATTTAATTCTAAAATACTTCAATAAATAACCTCTTCCAAGTTCTGTAGTTGCCTTTGGCAGAGGCACGCCATATACATAACCCAGAGCCATGTCAAAAATAGATACAAACAAGCCAAGCTGGCCTCTTCATCTCTCTTTCTTCTCTCAGAGCCTCTCCAACATCCTGCCCTTCAAAATCTTAAAGTGATCTGTTAAATTATAGTGTAATCAAAACCCTGTCATCCTCTATCACTTTTTAACTTTGGGCAGCCTTGTAATTAATTCTTGCTTAACCATTCAAAAACAAAACAAAACAAAAACCAAAGATACAAAAGAGATGATCTGGGAAGCTCAATTCTAGAAGCGGATTATTCGTCCTTCCTTGTTGTCTGTCTAAACTCATAAAGGGAACAAGGCGCTTGGTGAATCAGTGGAAGTTACTCAGAGCTTCTCATCCTCAGCACCACCAGGGAGCTTGTCAGAAATGCAGAATCCCAGGCTCCACCTCTGAACTACTGAATCAACATCTTCATTTTAATAAGAGCCCCAGATGGTCCCTGAACACATTAAAGTTTGAGAAACATGAACTCATTGCACAAAATCAACAGCCCCTCAACTTCACGGGCAATGTTAATTTAACTGCCTAGAAAATTTGGCTTACCGCTTTTGAGACCTTTCTAAAGTAGTTTAAGGAAAATAAAGCAGCAATACATCAACATTTTCTCCAACTTTCTTTTTTCATTTGTTTCAATTTTTATTTTCTTTTGATTAAGGCTATATGGTTAAACTGTTTACAAAGTTTCAAAGATTTTTTTTTAATCCTCTTTCAGCTTCCCTACCAAATCTTTTTTTTTTTTTTTTCTTTCTTAGCTTAAGTGTCACTTTCTAATGGATGCCTTCCCAAACTGTTCATGTTAGGTTAGGGCTGTTTGTTAGATGTTCTCATTGCATCCTATGCTTTTCTTTCTTTTTTTTTTTTAATTTTTTTTTCAGATCTTTATTGGAATATAATTGCTTTACACTGTTGTGCCAGTTTCTGCTGCACAAAGTAGTGAATCAGCTGTATTTATACATATATCCCCATATCCCCTTCCTCTTGGGCCTCCCTCCCACCCTCCATATCCCACCGCTCTAGGTCATCACCAAGCATCCACTTGATCTCTCTGTGTTATGCAGCAGCTTCCCACTAGCCATCTATTTTACTTTTGGTAGTGTATACATGTTAATTCTACTCTCTCACTTAGTTCAACTTTCCTTTGTTAACACTGGAGCTATGATTCCCATTGCATGTTTTTCAAAAGAACCTAGAGAATATCATTTTATTTCAAAACTGTGTTCCCAGTGTTCTGTTTACTACTTTCTAATAAATTATTTATGCTAGACAAAGAAGAGAAACACATACAAATTCCGAGTTATGCCAAATCAGCTTTCTGAAACCCAAGTTAACAGTCCTGGCGTTTAGAGATGAGGAAGAGAAGGGCTTTTCTTTCCTTTTCTTTTCTTTTTTTTTTTACACTTTAAATATATGCAGTTTATTGTATGTAAATTATATTTCAATAAAAGTTCTTAAAAAAAAGAGAGAGGAAGAGTCTAGAAAGATCCAGAGAGGTTTTGCAACTGGCCAAGGCACCCAACTTCAAAAGAACATAAAAGAAATCAAATATTCCAATTCCTAGTCCAGTAATATTTTTTGGTACACTTGGCAGATACACAGTCTTCTTTGTTCCCTTATTCTGACATTTGTAATTTGAAAGTGTCTGGGTCTCCTCTCAGTCCTCCAGCTGATTTGCTTCAATGGAGTGGGTTTAGAATGGCCTGGGCAGCCTGGAATTTTCTTTCTCTATGTGGCTTCTCACTGTCGTAGGAGACGCTCTTCTGTTGGGAAAGGGGAGGGACAGGTACAGCTTGGGTTCATCCTGAAATTCACCTCTTCTTGGAAGGAGACTGTGCCAGACAAGGGCATTCTCAGAAGGGATCAGAAGACAGGGACAGTGTGTGGGGACTGAGTTTACCATGGTGTTGTCCAGTTTTGGCTGGGATCAGGCTTCCTCCCTGGAGATTCAGAGCAACTGGGAAAAATTTATGGGATGCCGGGCCAAGAAATGAAATTGGAATTGGACAGGGGCATCCTAGAGCTTTTAATTTTGTGACTGTGGACTTTGAACTTGCTTTACTGATGTCCACTGCCTTCTCCTGATATTGACATGTACTCTTTGAAGGCTATAGACAAACTATAATGTATTCAAAGCTGACTACCAGACTGTTGAAAAGACTTCAAATCACACACAGGGAGGAACAGCTAGAAAACTTTGGAGAATATAGACCAAAGGAAGGGAGATACTGGAGGCGTTTGAGCATAGCCTTTAGATAACCATCAGGGTAAAGCTGGCTTATTAGAAGACAGCTCGATTCACATGTATACTTATGCTTTCTATCTACTGCAGTATATTAGTTTGGTTGAAATATATGAGCAAAACCTGGTCTTATACAGACAAACGTAGTACAAAAAGGTAGGTTAGCTGCAGTATGAAATCTGAAAATGTGTTAATAGGCTTTTCATATTCTTTTCCATTAAAATCCTTTGGTCTAGCTTGAATTTTGGATGAAATTTTACCCATGCCTGGTTTTGCAACTTTATCCATTCATCTTCTGAGAGAAGGGCTTTTCTTAAAGGTTCATGAGGCAACATGGCTTGGTCCTCAAAGACCCATAAGATCAAGAACCATAAGTTCAGTCCCTGGAAAACGGGAAGAGCCTAGAATCAGCCAGGATAGAGTGGGAAACTGGTCATCCCAATATGATCCCATTAATAGCTCCTTTGGGACGTCTGCTCCTAGTGGAGGAGCATGACGACCGTTGAATAGAGCTGGTTTGTTTCTCCTGAAGACAGCATTCCTGCTTGGAAGACGGTAACCCTCATCCCTACACCACCTGCCCAAGAGCCAACATCTCTGCCCCGACTCCCACTTCCCATCACCTTCCTGCAGTGCTGACCTTCCGCCATCTGGAGGTTATTCTTTGGACCGTGTCTGTGGTTAACAATGCACAGCCCTCTCTGCCTCCATCTCTCCCACCTCCCCAGAGCATCCTCTGTCTTTTGATGGCTTCTGTAAGGGCAGGGGCAGTTGAAGGGAGGTGATCAGAGACAGAGGGCCTGTGGGGTGGAGACAAAGGGCGTCAGAGACCCCACCCCAAGCCTGACAGTGGTTCCCCTCACCAGTTCCCTATTTTGAAAGAGGGAAACACAAGAATCTTGAAGTTTCTCAGGGTAAAGTTATACCCCTAAAAATAGGACTGTTTCCATAAGTTTGCTTTCTACATCTGTAACTCTATTTCTGTGTCATAGAGGGGTTAAAAGGGGGAAGGGATAAATTGGGAGATTGGGATTGACATATACGAAGTACTATGTATAAAATAGATAACCAACAAGGACCTACTGTATAGCAGAGGGAACTCTACTCAATACTCTGTAATGACCTATATGGGAAAAGAATCTAAAAAAGAGTGGCTATATGTATATGTATAACTGATTCACTTTGCTCTAGAGCAGAAACTAACACAACGTTGTAAATCAACTATACTCCATTAAAAATTTAAAAAATAAAATAAATAAAAATAAAGGATTAAAAAATTAAAAACAAACATACAAACAAACAAAAAACAGGACCGTTTCTGTCAAACATCTGAGAAGTTCCTGTTGGGCGTGAAAACGGTGGGCACTTCTGAAGCCCTCTGGGATGTCCAGTGACCTCACACATCTGTTTTCACTTGAAAGAATAAGGCTTGTGGGGGGGGGGGGCGTGGGGCTTCTTACGGGCCCAACTATGGATTCAGCTGTGGTCGTGCCTCTGTTGGGTGGTGCTTCGGGTGTCGGGTGGGAGGTGTGCATTTCTCGTGGGTCATGAAGGTGCAGAGGTGAGCTTTCTTAAGCCCCAAGGTGAACCTGGACACCGCAGCATGGCTAGGAGGGCAGGACGCTGCCCTCCCGTGTCCCAGAGGAGACTTAAGTGTGGCGTGTGGGCTGGGGGTGAACAAACTCACCAAAACCTTGTAGGAAAACTCAGGGTTTCTCTCCGGCGGAGCTACAAGCTGACAGCCTTCAGGGAGAATCAACCCGGGCCCCAGAGGCAGCGGGGACACCGTGCTGGCAGCGGGGACACCATCCCTGCCAAAAACAGAGGTGTGCGAAGGCAGTGCCTGGAGCACAGGATTTGCGCTTCAAAAAGGAAGAGAAGAGGCGAGCATCGGTGCCAGGACCGCTGGGAATTCATCTCCTGCCCCGCCTCTCTCCGAGGAGGGGCCAGCAGGCGGGGATGAATCACAGAGCCAGGAGGGAGCTGGTTCGTGTGAAAGCCCGAATATCTGCCCGCAGGAACCCACACCGGCTCCTTCATCTTGCTACGGGATTTAAATGGAATTCCTAAATGCTGGCCAGACAGTTCTGGGGAGAGCGGGGTTCTCTCCACGCTAGGAAGCTGCTTTGAGTTGAAAATCTTTTGAAGGCAGCCCTGCAAGGAGGCCTGTTCTGCTGTTACCTTGCAGACCCCTGGTTGGGGGGTGGACCCCCATCCTACCTCTGTGTTTGTGCCCTCCCAAGATGCTGCCCAGCAAAGAGGGAGAACAGTAAGTCCGTCGCAGGATCATGTGAGGACAGTGACTTCCGTGACAGCCACCCCCATGCCGGTGAAGCCATGGGGATGGGGAAGAGAAGTCTGGTCGGGGCTGCCCATGGCAGGAGGGATGATCTTCCACACCAGCCGAGGGGCTGCCCACCTAGAACCCCCACACAGAGGTTTCACGGACACTCTCATGCCCAGTGAGAAGCCCTGAGATGCGGATCCCATGGAAACGGCCTGCAGGATGTGGTTTTGGCAGAAGTGGGGCTGGCTGGGGGTGGCAGGAAATGGTGGATCTAAAAATAAGCTCTATTATTCTTCACAATCACCTGTCTTACTGACAAATTAAGTATTTCTACTGATATTGCCCTTCGATAAACACAGGGATCACTTTTCTAGAAGCAAATCTTTCCCTCACGCTGCCTTGCCTAAAATTTTGCTTTGGCTCTCGGCTGCCTCTGTGATGAAATCTAAGGTCCTGCTGGTGGTGCACTGGGTGCCCCTGGTTTAGCCCTTCACCCCTCCTCACATCCACTCCCCCGGCTCCCTCATCCCACCAAGCCCCTGTCCTTCCCCACAGCCACCTCTGATTAGCCGAGTTCATGGGCGGGGACGAGGAGGGGTGTGTGGCAGCCCGGCTTCTAATGCTGGGCTCCACCCGAGGTCTGACTTCACCGCTGCACCTCAGCCATCTCGGGGACGTGACCGCACACCCATCAGCACTGTAGATGTCATATTGTGCTACACCCCTCAAAAGGAAAAGCCCTTGAGCGGTACCGCAGCACCTGGGACCCAGTAGGACTTAATCCCTGAGGGACTGACAATTGCTGAGGGAGTGACAATCAAATGAGGACATAGATGGAAAACCGCTGCCTGTATTGGAGCTCATGAAAAAGTTTAAGGGAAGAGTCCTATTACTGTTTTACAGTGAACCTTGAACGCTGGGCTGTGTGCACTGGCTGTTGTGGGTTCTTCACAGAAGAGGTACCAGTGTGTGTGTGTGGGGTGGGGTGGGGTGGGACACCACAGACCTGTTAAATCTGTGTGGCCGGGGTGGCCAAGGTTATCCAGAACATTGTTTGTCTGAGTATCTTTGGCTGCTGATTCTAGCCTGGCTCTTTTGTCTTTCCTTAGGATGGTCATCGGATGGGCTCCGGAGTCTTTACTGGTCGTGGAAATTCCACTCCAGATCGGCCACTGCAAAGTGACTTTTGAGAGTTGTTCCTAGTGGATTTCATTTCTTTTAAATGTAAACAATGTCTATAATGTACTACCAGTTTTTGTTTGTTTGTTTCTTTTCTTTTTTTTTTTTTCCTCTAGAAAGGCTATGGTGGATGGAGTTACAGCCTGGAATCCACAAAATTCATGCACTGCTGGGGATGAAAGATATTTCCTTCTGAGCCCCAAGCTTACCATCTGTAAAATGTGAGTAAGGTGCTAGATATCAGAGACATTGGAAAAACTGAATTGTTAAAATATCAGTGAAATTCTATTTTTAACAATGAAAGACATAGCCAGGGAAAGGGATTTCTTCTTCTATTATTTAAGACATAATTTACAGACAGTAATGACGATCCTTACCTTTTTGCTATTTCTTAGTTGAAGTTTTGAGTGCAGACAAAACTTTTAAATATCTTGTTTTGATAAGAAAGTGTTTTTCAGTGTTTTAAAATGATAGGTAAAAATCTCACATAATTAAAAAAAATATTTTTTTTGCCTTCTGTTAAGAAGCAAAAACCTTTATCCCTCAAATGAATATACTTTTCTTAGGTTTTAAGGGAGAAATCAGCTAATAAAGGGAGAGATGATTCCATTTACTGAGATATACTATGCTGACTTGCTCCTGGTTAGAGTGGAATGATGGGGACAAAAAGAAGGGATTTTTTTTTTTTTGGCCACGCCCTGCATCTTGCAGGATCTTAGTTCCCACAGCCAGAGATCAAACCCGTGCTCCCTACAGTGGAAGTTCAGAATCCTAACCCCTGGACCACCAGTGAAGTCCCCGGAGGAAGGGACTTTTATCTTTTGGGTATCATATCAGCAGAAATCATGGCATCTCTTTAATGATATTCTTACATGTGTGAAACTAATAACAGTTTGTGAACTCAGAAGGAAAAACTCAGAGGCCATTGTAGTCTACTATGACCAAGTAGACTACAAAAGCTATTATTAAGAAACTGCCCTTGACTGGAGGACTCGGGGTTGGGGGGACGGAGGGGGTGAAGGGGAAGCTGGGACGAAGTGAGAGAGTAGCATAGACATATATATACTACCAACTGTAAAATAGATAGCCAATGAGAAGCTGCTGTATAACAAAGGGAGATCAACTCGAGGATGGGTGATGCCTTAGAGGTCTGGGATGGGGAGGGTGGGGGGGGGAGTCGCAGGAGGGAGGAGATATGCGGATATGTGTATAAATACAGCTGATTCACCTTGGTGTACCTCATAAGCTGGTACAAGAGTGTAAAGCAATTATATTCCAATAAAGAGCTAAAAGAAAAAAAAAGGAAAAGAAACTGCCCTTAGCTAGATTGTTATTCTCTCTCTCTCTCTCCCTCTTTCTCTCTCTCTTCCCCTATCTCCCCTCTATCCCCTTTCCTCAAGTCTAAAAATTATATAAATATTCCAAGAAGCTAATATACTACAGGTTTGCTGAATCTCTTAAAATCTCTTCTAAAGGACCTATCTTGGACATTCTGGCCAGTGTGAATTTTTTGTTGTTGTTGTTAAGCTTATTTGAATCTTTACATTTTTCTACGTTGAATGTAGCTTACCTGTACAACAAATAAGTAAGAAATGCCCAGGTAAAATAAATGGACTGTATTTCATTGTCTTTAGTCAAGCTGTCTGAGCACAGACTTTGTTAATCTCAAAATCTGTTTAGTTTTCTGAATTAGCTGTAAACATTCCTTGCTTTGCAGGAATGTTAAAACAATGGGAGAGTTAAAATCGGCCAGTTACTTTGAAGGTGAGTGTTATTTCAGAGAAAGAGAAGATTGGTTTCCAGAAGTCTGTCTGCACCCAAGATACAATTTCTCCACATTTCCACTGGTAGAAGGTTCACCAGGATAGATCCAGAAAGCCACTTGCATGGAAATCACACATAAAACATTGTTATAGAAGTAAGCCCAAACACATATGGGCACCTTATCTTTGACAAAGGAAGCACGAATATACAATGGAAAAAAGACAGCCTCTTCAATAAGTGGTGCTGGGAAAACTGGACAGCAACAAGTAAAAGAATGAAATTAGAACATTTCCTAACACCATACACAAAAATAAACTCAAAATGGATTAAAGACCTACATGTAAGGCCAGACACTATAAAACTCCTAGAGGAAAACATAGGCAGAACACTCTATGACATCCATCAAAGCAAGATCCTTTTTGACCCACCTCCTAGAATCATGGAAATAAAATCAAGAATAAACAAATGGGACCTCATGAAACTTAAAAGCTTTTGCACAGTGAAAGAAACCATAAACAAGACTAAAAGGCAACCCTCAGAATGGGAAAAAATAATTGCCTATGAAACAACGGACAAAGGATTAACCTCCAAAATATACAAGCAGCTCATGCAGCTTAATACCAAAAAAGCAAATAACCCAATTCACAAATGGGCAGAAGACCTAAATAGACACTTCTCCAAAGAAGACATACAGATGGCCAACAAACATATGAAAAGATGCTCAACATCACTCATCATCAGAGAAATGCAAGTCAAAGCCACAATGAGGTATCACCTCACACCGATCAGAATGTCCATCATCACAAAATCTGGAAACAACAAATGTTGGAGAGGGTGTGGAGAAAAGGGAACTCTCCTGCACTGTTGGTGGGAATGTAAGTTGATACAGCCACTATGGAAAACAACTTGGAGGTTCCTTAAAAAACTACAAATAGAACTACCATATGATCCAGTAATCCCACTACTGGGCACATACCCAAAGAAAACCATAATCCCAAAAGAAACTTGTACCATAATGTTTATTGCAGCACTATTTACAATAGCCAGGACATGGAAGCAACCGAAATGCCCATCAGCAAATGAATGGATACAGAAGATGTGGCATATATATACAATGGAATATTACTCAGCTATAAAAAGGGATGAGATGGAGCTATATGTCATGAGGTGGATAGAACTATAGTCTGTCATACAGAGTGAAGTAAGTCAGAAAGAGAAAGACAAATATTGTATGCTAACTCACATATACGGAATCTAAAAATGGTACTGATGAACTCAGTGACAAGAACAAGGAACGCAGATACAGAGAATGGACTAGAGAGCTCGAGGTTTGGGAGGGGGTGGAGGGTGAAGGGGAAGCTGAGACAAAGCGAGAGAGTAGCACAGACATATATATACTACCAACTGTAAAATAGATAGTCAGTGGGAAGTTGTATAACAAAGGGAGTCCAACTCGAGGATGGAAGATGCCTTAGAGGACTGGGGCGGGGAGGATGGGGGGGACTCGAGGTGGTGGGGGGAGTCAAGGAAGGGAGGGAATATGGGGATATGTGTATAAAAACATGATTGAACCTGGTGTACCCCCCAAAAAATAAAAAAATAAAAACAAAAAAAAACCAAAAAAAAAACCAGATGATTGAACTTGGTGTACCCCCCCCAAAATAAATAAATAAAAAAGCAAAAAAAAAAGAATATAAAAAAACAAAAAAAAAACCAAAAAAACAAAAAAAACATTGTTATATAGGTTACATGGTTATATAAGTATAAATGTGGAGAGCTCTCCAGATCCTATACATAAACTTACATATATTTTGAACCTCATCTGTATTCACAAGACTCAATATTGACTTTGCTGTAAAACTTTGATGATTGAAAGTGCTCCAGGAATGGGGTGCTCTTGTTTAAGTGAATTATCTGGACTATGTATTCCCCCTAGGAGTAAAGAGAATTTCAACCTAGGATTCCTAGGATTTCAAATTCAGTTGTTAAATATCTTTCTATCCCATGAGCTCACTTCCCTATGTTGGTGAATGTGCCAGTATGGTCTTTGGCGATGCGGGTGCCTGTGGGTATATTCGGGGCATTATTCTACCCGTAAACTTATTTCACCTTCAGAGCCTACAGTGATGCTCTAAGAAGCATCTTCCCTTGAGTATAAGCACTTTAAAAAAGTGCAAAATCATTCAATGGCTCATTATAATTTTCCATATCCTCTTAGAAGCAGGGAATAGGAAAAATAGCTTACTAATCTATTGAGTTTATTTCCCTGAATTATCCCTACTCCATAGCTGGGAAGCCTGCTAGACAAAGAAGTTCAATAATTTATCTAACAGAGCTCATTATCTGTCAAGGCTCGTTCTACAAGCTGCGTGACTCAACGTTCACACCAAGCTCTCAGGCTTCTGGAAGGGAAATGTGGTTATGGTTAACAGCATGAGGGCTTAGGCCAGCACCGACGTGTCATAAACCAATGACCTGGAAATGACTGAGATTCGATTTTTATATGACTCAGAGAAGTGAGAATGTTGATCACCTTGTCCCATCTGAAACCCACACTCATCCCTTTTCCTCGTCACTCACGTACTGCATTTGGGTGACATCCAAAATAGATGTTTTCACTTGTACAAGTTACTAAGGGAAGAAACGATCTTTCGCTTTTATGTCACCCTTCTGGCCTCCGTATACAAAATGTGGATGTTTTATTTCTTGTTGGGGTGGTCTTTACTGAGCTTTTGGAGATGGCTACAATTTGACAACATGGAATGATATAGGCTGTATTCATCTTCCAAAGGGAGCTATTTTTAAATAGTGTTAACAGTTTCTAATATTCCCATTGGAACTGGAAAACTTTAGGCATCATAGAAATATTATTCAAACACCATATATTGAATGGCTCTTCCATGAAACTCTTAGGGAGAAGCACAGAAGGGGAGTGGTGATATCTAAGTCTAGCCCTTGTTGGCAAGGAGGTTCAAGCCCGGCAGAGCAGTAGAGCACACAGATAGATGCACACCAGCCCATAAAGTGGCTGCGTGATGAGGCCCACAGAATGGTGCCCACAGAACAGTGGCCATGGAATGATGCCCACGGATTGGCACCCATGGTGAGAGGAGAAGACTCAAGCGTGAGAGCACATTAGGTGGTATTTTCCAACATACTCTGACATCTTAAACTTAGTGACCTGGACACTGAACTCAAGAAGCCGCCTAGTCTACCATTTTGATTTTCTGAGATGACAGCAAAGAAATTACCATCCCTTCCTTTTAAAGCATTTTTAGGGTGTCAGAATCTCTGGTTGCAGCATGGCCCCTTTGTATAGATCTCAGGCCCATTTTCTCTCTTTCTTTATTGGAAAACGCCCATTCCCCCTCCTACTACCTGAGATTCTTTCTCTTGTGCCCAGCTCTTAGGCTTAGTTGACAGTTTTCCTTTCTCTGCCAACTGAACGGGATTTCTCTTGTCTTTTCTCATGTAATTGGACATTTGTGAAATCTTGGGCATGCTGTAAGTGCACAGTGATCTGTTTTGTGGTTAGAATCTGAGGCACATGTGACTTAACCAGTTCCTCTATGTCTGGAACTGGGTAAGAAAAAGAAGCCAGGATGGGTGTGGAGGGCTTGTCACTTAAGTGACTGCTCTGTTTGCTGACCTCATGTTTCCGGGATTATTATTCTAACAATACCAGCAGCTCCTCTGGAAATTTAACAAGGAAAGAAGTACCGTGAGTCCAGATTCCTTACATGAATAAAGGAATAAACTAGAACAATACTTGCATATTCCAAGCCTGAGCAGTCAAATGGGGATTACAGTTTCTCACAAGGACACCAGGCTCCAACCTCAGTGCTAAAAGCCTTCTGACACTTCTTTTGTCACCAAAGGACGATCTACTCGTACTTTAGATTGGTTGGGGGTAACCAGAAAAGGCTAGTATAGTTTAACAATTGCTTTCTTTAGGAAAATATTATTAAATAAATAACAGAAATTAGAGGTTTATTTGAAAATGATTGGTGGATTTTAATTAAATTCTCCCCTCCCAGACTAGTTTTGTGTGTCACCGCAATGTCATTTTTCTCTACCAGTTGCTCTAAAATCCAGGATTTACGCACTTTATGGGAGGGCCATTACGGATGACTTTGGCATTGTGTTGGAGATTAGATAACTCTTTATAACCAAGACTTTTCAGGGGAGATATACTTTCTGATCTGAGAACACCATGTAATCACCCTCATTACCCAGTGCCCAACATAACCTTTTTGTTCTCCCCGTGAGAGTCAAATGTCACAAAAGATTCAGCAATGCTAATCTAAAATAAACACCACTTCTGCACACAACAGGAACGGAGAATCAAGACTCGTCTCCACAGTGTAGACCAAATAAACTATTTCTCTAAAAAATAAAATTCACTGAAAGAAACATTTTTTAGTTCACTGTTTTTATTATTTCGAGGTCCCATGATCTTTACTTATTTTGCAGTGGTGGACCTGACCCACACCTCTCATTGTGCCAAAGGGGACCATGTCGCTGCGGTTATTCCCAGATGAAGGCGGGTCCACGCAAAGCCCGTTTTATGTTTCCTCTTTGGTGACAGCTCAGCACGAGCTCTGGGTTAGTGGCAGGCACTGGGAGGGTTCACCTAAAACTCCACGTTTCCTGGGGGCTCCGTCCACACTGTTCAGAGCCAAGTTAAATTCCCAGTGAATTCCACAAAGTCTTCAGTGAATTTTACTCCCTGGGCAGAGAAAACGTCAGAGCTCAACATACATGACTAGGGATGACTATGGGATGAATATCAAACAACACTGTTTTTGCAAACAAGAAAGGAGTTCTTTCTTCTCTTTGCTCCATATCAGAAAAGAACATGGTCCCATCACCTGCAGGATTAACAAATCTCCCCTTTGTAACCCATGGCAAACTTGTCACCATGGTGCCTCAGCAAGGACAAATCCCCAAAGACACTTTTTGCAGCGCTGCAGCCCAGTGTTTGCATGTGAAGGTGATAAGGAACCACCAGGCTGCAACTCTGACCTCGGCTCTAACTGTAGCCCTCGCTCAGCCTCCTTCCCAGGCGTGTTATTTATTCACTGGAACGACCTCGACACTCCACACCTGGCCCACAGCCACGTGCAATCCCTCTTGCTTACAGAGCGCATGATGTTGGAGCTTTCTTTGGGCTGAATCCATCTCAGCCTGGTCTCTCCGCTCACGAGTGATCTAATTTCAGCACCACGGAAGGCACTCAAATGGGACCATTTTTCTGTTGCTGGTTCACAGTGCTGAGCATACCTAGGTCTTCTTCCCTTCCTATCAGTGTCCGGCTGTCTCCTGATCCCAGTCTTTCCTTTCAAGTCTGCCTTGCCCAAGGCTGCCAGATTAAAATAGCAGAATAAAATCTGTGTATCCTCCCCTTTGCCCCCAACCAAAGCCAATACTTGAGATCTAAGACTCAAGTTCCTTACCTACGCCTGGTCTCCATTTTCCCCATGGCGTGCTACACTGTACCCCTGCCTGACCAACCCTCATTGCCAATACTCCCTGCATGCAGATTAATTTCTCATTTGAAAAGCCCTCTCTTCCCTGTTTCCCCATCAAAACCCTACATCTTCAAAGATTCCTTTACCTTCCACCATATCCTTGGATGTTTCCTACTGACAGCAGCCCTTTTAACATCCCTCTTCCTTTCTCAAAGCCTGCACTCTCTTGTTTAATGCTATGCTTCTTCGTCTTGTATATTATTGTTTCATTGATACTCTTATTTTCGTAAAGTCTGATGCCTCTGAGGGCTGAAACGAGGAGGCTTTTCCCGTTTTCCTCCTTTGTCTTCTTTACATGGTAGGTACTCAAAGATTTGTTGACTGACTGGTTCAAGGAGCCATGATGATACAGGGGGCAGCTATTAAAGGTCAATTTCTGGAAATATGCAGACGGTCAAGAGATGTTTTAAACAAAAGCAAATGTTATGTAACTATAATTATTTTTCACTTGGTTGCATGAAGGTTTGCCTTGATAAGCCTGGTGTTCAGTTTTTGTAATGTGGCTTTTCTCCAGGGTACACCATTCTTATTTCCTGATAGCGTCTCTTGTTTAATGGATAATAGATGAGACTATTAATTTAAAATAAGAACTAAAAACCTTCTGGATGGATTACCCGGAATTCCAAAAGACTAAGCTGTTTATTTATATAAAGAGCAAGAGAGAAGCCCTTGCTTTCTGACTACAATCTTCTCCACTCAGTGCCACTGTGCATTTTATCTGCTGGAACAATAGCCTTTTGTTTTTGTCTTTTTCCCCTGGGCATTGAGATCAGGTTAGATCTGCACATGCAGTGGAAGATGACAGACATTCCATCTCCAGCTGTGACTTTGCATGGCTCTCAAGTGAGCACAGACTTGGAGGTCTTCCCTATACAAAGAGACCTACAGTAGGGGCTGCATATGAGAAGAAACGAAGCCAGTCATTCTCAAACTTCAGTGTGCATTCGAATTCCTGGAGGAGATATGCAGGTGGTTTGCTCCATCCCCTGATTTAGTGGTTCTAGGGTAGGCTGGAGAAATAGCATTTGCAACCAGTTGCCCTGGAGATACCATTGCTCCTGGTTTGGGGGCACAGTTTGGGAACCATTGACCTAAAGTGACTTCTGTAAGCTCTAATGCTTCCTTTTGCTCACAGAGGTCCGCCTGTGGCCAGAAAGAAGACATGAAAGGGGCTGGTTTGGAGCCCAACACTCCTCAGCTGCTGATAAGAAAGAGGGCCACCTAATTCAGTCTCCTTAATGCAGGAGTCCCTCTTATGACAGCACATCTATAACAGGTTCTTCATCTGCTTCTCTGTGTCCTCTCTCTGTATATGCCTCATTGCGATGGGCCTGGCCACCCCAGGAGGATGAATATATTTTTAGGGTATTCACTGGTGAGTCTTCCAGACACAGCTGAGAAGGAAGCTGTCCATTCCTTCTTTGTTATTATTGAAAATGGATTCCTTAAGAGTAGGAATTTTATCTTATTCACACTATATTTTGCACAAAAGAAATGTCTGCAAATCTGAAATGTACTCTGGCAGATATGTCTTTTGGGTCCTGACTCTGAAAGGTACTTGGGGCTTTTTACAGATAAGAAGGTTCAGGGTGCTGTGCGAAACCTCCAAAGAGATATTTCATGCCCTGTCTATTGATGGAAGATGGATGGGTACTGACACTGTAAGACAGCAGGGAAAGTCTTTTCCTTGAGTGGTGAATCCTGCAGACGCAGCCTGGTCACATGGTCCCTGCGTTCCAGGCCTGCTCTCACTGACCACACATTTTGCGTATGGACTGAAATGCCATTTTGGTGAAATATGACATTTCTCTCAGAAAGAAATGATGGTTTCCCCATGAAACGATGACCTCATAGAGTTGCCATCATAGCCCACTCTGTGGACCTTATAGAGGTCCAGTCTGATTTGTTGACTGAAACTGTAGGTCATCACTGCCCCCATAGGACTTGGAAGTTCTTTGTGTTGGTAGAAACTTTAAAACACACGCACTTCAACCCCACTTCTTAGCTGCTCCATGCCATCCAGTGATGGGGAATTCAGAGCTGTGCAAATGAAGAGGACAGATCATATTACCCCTGCTGAGTTCTGACTACAGAACATTCTTTCTTATATGTCACTTTGTAACTTCTACCACTAGGTCCTAGTTGTATCCCTTAGAGGTCAGCAGAAGAATTCTAATCTCTCCTTCATCTTCAAATATCAAGATACCTGAAAATGACTATCTTGCCCTCCTGTCAAGAACTCTCTAGGGGATATGCCCCCAATTCCTTCATCTACTTCTTATAATACATGGTGTGGACTTACCTACCACCCTATTGTTCCCTTTTGCATGAGACTGCGTCAGATTACACCCCTTCTAGGTTGAAATGTCAAGAGGTGGCAGTGAAATAAATTCTCTCTTCAAAAACACTCTCTTCATTTAACAGAAGTTCCACTACGAGATGTTATTCACTTTGGAATGGCAAGATTTTTGAAGTGTTCAAGAGTTCTCTAATCCGGTATAACTGCCCCATGGAAGGAGAACACATATTAGTGGCAGGTGGTCACTGTTTCAGGTTGGCAACCTTGGCCCTGCATGCATGGGCCAGGGCTTTGGCACCTAAGTTGGAGGAGTGGAATGACATGAGAGCTGGAAGCACTGTGGATCACCACTACATTTCTTCTGACCCTTTCTCTCACAGCTTTCTCATGTATATTCTTCTGACATTTCTCTTTTCTAAATGTATATTTGGCATTAGAGCTGATCTCTCCCTTCCAATGAAAAGGTATAGATTTTAGTTTCCAAGAGTACCTGCTCTCCTTGAGGCAGGCAGGAGTTCTCAAAGACTACTTACAAATTACGTGGTCTATTTTCAGAAGAACACTGGCTGTTGCTAGATTAATTCAACCCAAACTTAGAGCATGTGTCTACCCTATAGGTGTTTAAGTGATTCAAAACAAAATGCAAATTGCTAGTCAACAGCAAGCACTAGATATTGGAAGACAGCATTTAATTCTTCAGCCTTCTTAGACACAATGTGGGTGTAATTGTCAGAATTGGAAACTTGCTCCCAAGCATGGGTTGTAAAGTTGGCTCCTCTTTGTGTCTACTTTAATGGTTCAGCTACTAGAAGTCAAACAGTATAGATCTGCATCTCTTTTGTAGGCATCAAATATGCCTATTCCTAAAGTCAAAAAATTCCCAACTAATTTATTTTAAAAAATACACCACTGGAGAATGATTGAAGGGCTCAACAAAGTGCTATCTCAGCCTGGGGTCGTTTCACCATTGGGACAAATCGTTTGCTCTGCCCTACTCTATTCTTGACCCACATTAACTGTATTTCTCTGATGCCAGACATTTATATTAAAGTAGTCAAATTTGCATGCTTAACATTGGGTATATATGCCAAACACTCAAATGTGTTCACCCTACCAGTTTGCATTCCTTCTGCGCACAGAGCTAAACAACAATTTCCAGCCACTCCTGCAGTTAGGCGTGGCCATAGAACATGGGCAAGATTGATATAATTACTTCCAGGCTTGTATCACTGAAAATCTCCTGCATAATCATCTACTCCCTCTCTTTCCCTATCTGCCAATTACATACCAACATGCAGGAGATGATGGAAGCCAGGTGTTAAAGATGAATAAGTGGGGACTTCCTAGGTGGCTCGGTTGTTAAGAATCTGCCTGCCAATGCAGGGGCATGGGTTTGATCGCTGCTCCAGGAAGATCCCACATGCCGCGGAGCAACTAAGCCTGTGGGCCACAACTATTGAGCCTGCTCTTTAGAGCCCATGAGCCACAACTTTTGAGCCTGTGTGCCGCAACTACTGAAGCCCATGCGCCTAGAGCCCGTGCTCCACAGCAACAGAAGCCACGGCAATGAGGAGCCTGCGCACCACAACGAAGAGTAGTCCCCACTCGTCGCAACTAGGCAAAGCCCATGTGCAGCAAACAAGACCCAACACAGCCAATAAATACATAAACAAATTTTTTACAAAAAGATGAACAAGGGTCCATCAGGCTGGGTACCGGTATGACATCAGCCAATTAGATTTACAGGGATGAAAAATAATCTATTTTGCCAAGCTGCTGAGATTTAGCATCTACTATTTATAAAGCGCCTACATTGTGCTGGACACTGTGCTAAGAGCATCATTATCACATTAATCCTCATAACATCTCTGGAGTAGACATTATTATTATTTTCATTTTCAGATAGGCAAACCAAGAGCTTGAAGTTGAGCAAGGTCACCCAATTAGTGCTGTGGATTATACCATTGTCCCCAGTTCTTCACTTCCTTCTCTGTAAGAAGATATGTCTCCACCTGTTACATGACTTGCAGTACCTCACTGTGGGAGAAATATACATCTCCATTTCATTGACCATTGACATTGGGGTGACATGTGACTTGGTTTTGGTCAATGGAATGTGGAATGGATAACTTGTGTCATATCTGAGCAAGACTTTTAAGAGCCATTGTTCAATTTGGCATTTTCCTTTCCCTCTGACACTGGAATGGAAAGTCCCATATCAGACTGGTCCTTCAGCCTGGATCCCAGGATAAAGAAGACCCTGAGGGGCAAAGTCACAGCTGATCAGCAAAGGCATGTAGCTTGAGGGAGAAATAAACCTTTGTTTTATAAGCCACTGAGAGATTAGAATGGCTGTTACTGCACCTAACCGAATAAAACCTGATGGATGCATCTGAAACTTGATGCAAATGCAGTTAGTTAGACACCAGAGCCATGCTCTTCATCACCAACCAACACCTCCCAGGCACACTGTCACACTTGCACACATTCTTGTTGGATGATATGACGAAAATTTAAAGCATCATTAAAAAAATGTCTGTTCTCATTCTGGGTAGGAAATAGGCAACGGCTGTAAGTTTAAAGAGAAAACTGCCACAGCAACAGGATTAAAATTTAACTGACAGATTTGTCTCTCACAATGCATATAAAATGTTCAGATTTAGTCCCCCACAAAAAAATTGTTGGCAAGGATGTGGATCTTATAGATTCACTTGCTGGTTCATTTTGTAAAGTTTTCACACTGGTAATCACATCTCTGTGACTTGGAGTCTGGAGGTGAATATTACCCAGAATCTATCCACTAAAAGGAACACCAGTACTGTATGGTCACTGGTCCTATGCACAGCCATCAAGAGGAGCCATGGAATGGGAGACTGAAAGGGTTACTGGGATTAATCTGACCTGAACTCATCTGTAAAGACATGAATTAAATAGCCATTTCGTTAGAATTTGAGGTTAACTTCATACTTTGTAAGTAGGAAAGTTGATTGATGGTCTGAATGCATCTAGACAAAATAGGGATTTGCATGGCCATTTGAACATTTTGCACTGAGCAAAATCAAGCCTCTGATGTTTTGTTTGAAATTATTCAAGTCAGTAATAAATAAATAAATAAATAAATAAATAAATAATTGGGCACCTACAGTTGATCAGCAGGTATTGTTAGATCAAGGTTATAGTTAAGGGAATACTGAATATCCTTTTTAAGATGACATTGTCCTTCTGTATTGGAAGGAAATAATTAGTGCTGATAAAATGTTATCAAGTATGGGTATATTATAGTACTTTGTCAGAGGAGAGTTGGAATACCACTCAGGCACTAACTGCAGTTATCATGATGTCTTCTTTCTATAGGATTCTGATTATTTCTAGGACTAATTATTTTAAACCCATTTTAAAATGTATTTTCTCCCAAATGACTTAATTTTTCTATCGCTTTAAATACTTGAAGTACAATTAAAGAGAAAAACCTTAATTCAACAGAAGTGTCTTGATAATTTTTCAACTTTACCAGTTCCTCTTTTATTGACACTACCAAATTAAATAATTTCATAAAAATCCAGAGTGAACCAATTCTCTCTTGGTACTTAGATGACGATTACTGAAAATAAAAGAAACAATAAATGCCATCTTAGTAAGCCAAATCCAAATTTGTCAAATTTAAATATCTCAATTCCATCAGCCTTAAAGTTCTGATACAATGAACTAAGAAAACCACCTTGCTTTGAAAAGTATCATCACTTTAAAACTGGTAAAAACAAATAACTGCCTTTATACCTAGCTCCTTTCCTTCCCCTTATTGTACTCTCTCTGGTCCATTTCCCTTATTAACCAACATGTTACTTACATATCATTTGATTAAGGAATAGTTAGTGAAAACAAGAAGAGCTTTATCTTGCCTATCTGCTCATTTTGAAAAAGAGGGTTTATCTTGTTTTCATGAAGATTCATCTTATCAACATTCAACTCTTGAGGAATGTGACACTTTCTACCTGTGAATGGGGTTAAGTTTCCATAACGCTGTATTTACCTTTTTACAAAAATTCAAGTATAGTTGATTTACAATATTGTGTTAGTTTCAGGTGTACAGTAATTCAGTTTTAAATATGTATTATGTATGTATACACACACACACACATATATATGTGTATTCCTTTTCAGATTCTTTTCTATGATAGGTTATTACAAGATATTGAATATAGTTCACTGTGCTATACAGGAGGACCTTATTGTTTATCTATTTTATATATAGTGGTGTGTATTTTCTAATCCCAAACTCCTAATTTATCCCTCCTTCCCCCTTATATTTACTTACTTTTAATCTCCAATGAATTTTTTCTATTGTTATTAAACAGCTATTTTCATGTTTTATTTTCTTTTTATCCTATAAAGTAAGGATAGTTTTTGAGAAGATAGGGAGGAATATGAGAGTGAATTGAAGCATTTTTATATACTTAGCCAATGCCAGTCCTATGTATTAAATAAAGACCTGGGTTGTACAAGTGCATATATTTACTGATGTTTAGGAAACGCCAGGGTGAGGTATCAAAATTATATTTAAAAAACTTACAAAATGGCTCCAAGTGTGCAGGAATAAAATTAAGTTGCTCTCCTTAACAAATCCTACTTGAAATGGGTAAACCAATTATTTTGGAGTATGTTATTGACTGTCATCAGGACATAATGATGCTCTGCTTAGCAATTAGCCACCCAGGAAGAAAGCAAACCATAGTTTGGTAAATTAGCACTGAATACATGAACATGGAATCTACCAGAACTAAGGATGATTGATTGAGCAATTTCACCTAGCTTATTTACATTCCCATTTTTTAATTCATGAAATTGAACTTCAGAACACACACATGCATTACTTTAATAATCTATATTATTGTCTTGATGGATTTATTTTCATAAGTCATGTCTACTTTCCTTCTGCTGATAAGATCAGATGGAGCAAAGGCACAGTAAACTGTCTTGTTTAAGTCCTAATAATACTCCACACATTACTTCCCTCTACTCTTTTATAAATTAAATTATAGATAAACTTGTCCATATCCATCAGGAACTGAAATGTAAATGTAGTGTAATCTCTCACCCTTTGGCAGATTTGGAATAGATTGCTTCTGCCTTCACTAGCAATCATGGGGAAAAAAAAAAAGACTGGAAGGTATAAACACACAGCTTTATCCACATCCTGAGTGCTCTGCATGCATCATCTTTAGAAAGCAATGAAGTGCCCAGAAAGAAAAACCAGGATACATATTGTTTACATACATAAACAACAAACCAGCACTAGCCCAAGACCACACATGCATGAGGGCATCCTCAAAAAAGAATGGCAGCTAGGGGTATTGAAGAGTCTTTATGAGTATTTCCATCCAGTTGCCAAACCTTGGCCAGGCTCTGCAATTCACACTGTGTCTCATAACACCTGGATGCCCCTTTTAAAAGCTTTTTATTCAAAATATGACTGCCACCTTCCTCTACCATTTTTCATCACCAATATCAGTCCAGGAGAAGGGGCTGTGTGAGGACCTGGTACCAAAGATGAGGAGAGCAGGGCAGAGACCAGTCTTGCCTAAGGCGAAGAGAGAAGGGTGAGAGGAACTTACCCGTTTTCCCTGTATGAATGTTGAAATGGAACTGGAATGATAGTAAACCGTCCCCTCTTGCACAGTTTCTTCCTTGTTTCTATTAAGAGAAGTGACTCCTCCTCGGTTTCCTATGTCTGCAACCTTGGAAATGTAGTTGCTCTGCTCGCATGCTGACTTGAAGTTAGTCACTGAGTCTCATCTCACAAACACACCCTTTCCCCTTTCCTGGAGCTCACCAGCTCTGCTGAGAAGTCTGTCAGGTCTGGACTAAGAGTAAACTATTTCTCCACCCTCCCGTGTCTCAGGACCCCTAGACGGGTGTTGGTTGGCTGGTATCTCGCTGACCACAGTGCTCTCACTGCGCCTTTCTATCATCTGAGCCTGACAAAAAGTTAGGAGAGGAGAGCGAGAGGGTGAGGTATGAACGAGGTATGAACGAATGCTTTTGAAGCCAAAGGGACTCGGTTGCTACTACACAACTCTTATTAGGGACGGATCCGTGGTGTGTGTGTGTGTGTGTGTGTGTGTGTGTGTGTGTGTGTGTGTGTGTGTGTGTGTGTGTCCCTTTTCTCCCCTGAGGATGGGATTTTCCCCATTCTCAGTGCAGCTCGGATCGTTTGCTGTTTCAATGTTCTTGACTTTGAATAGCTATTCTGATGCACTGCCATGCGTGAAATGGATGATTTGCAAGCTTCTCTGTCCCACGCAATTCCGTGGATAATGATATATCCAGATTCTGCACGGGCAAGGGAATCGTTCCTTAATAGAAAGTGATTGAGTTCCCGAGACCAGAAGAACTAATAGGGGCAGCGGACGGGAGGTGGGAACCCGGGAGCCTGTGCTCTGGCCTTGGTGCTGAATCCGGAACCCGCTGCTCAGCCATCTCAGCCGTTCCTGGGTAACTTTGGGAAGTTTGATGGTGACCGGCCAGTCCTAGGCGCCCCCTCGCTGGTGGCCGGCAGGAAATTGGGCAAAGCCTATGCCCTGGGACCCTCTGCGGGGTACGCGGCTCCCTTATTTCTTTGCTTGGATCTGGAAAACTTTTGTCCAACGTTTATTTGCAACTGGAGCTGCCTTCTCCCCTCCCACCTGGGTCGCCATGGAGATTTGAGCTCTTTCTCTTTTTCTCCAGGCAAAATGGGCGAAGCTTAGTGAGCTCAGCTCTGACTGTAGCAAGCCCCTTCTTTCTAAGCAGCTCCTGGGCATCCCCCTCCTCCGTTTTTCTGCAGAAGAAAGGTAGGCAGGGAACGGGGCTAGTGGGAATGTAGCATTGAACCCGGTTCTGTGGTGGCTCCTTGGGATCATCAGACTTTGGATAAAAGCAGGCAGGAGACACTCTAAACGTATAATGAATCTCCAACTCCTAAACACTGGAGTCCCCCCCGCCCCCTTCCTTTTTTGGGAGTGGAGGCGGGATTCTTTGGAAAATTCTGGTATTTTGTTTCTCCACTAATCTCACCCTATTACTGTGGCTGTTTCTATCAAGATATGTTTCCTCCGTAAAAGTCTCTCCATATTGAACCTGATACAAGAGATATACCTGTGGATTGACTCAAGGTTTTACTGGGTTTTGGTAATACTAATGTTATTCCTGTTAAAAACTCATCCAAGCTTAATGTCTTGATGCAAAATGAAAATATACCCAGGAGGAAGCAAGCCAGAGCATTCATCCAATCCCCTAAATGCAGTAAACATCTCTTTTTATCTGAAGGGTTTTTATTGTTGTTGTATGTCTTTTTCTCTTCCAATTTCAAAATAATTCAGTTTACTTCTAGGGAGAGCTTCCTACGCACTGTTGGTAGTCACCATATCACATCTCTGGTTATAATGATAGAAAACAGTTAGGACTTATTATTTCCCATTCTCTGCTTGTTTCTCCCATCCCTCACTTTTCCTTTTCTTCCTTCTCATGTTTCTCTCTTTCTCTCTCTCTCCTGCTCCTTTCCTATATGCAAAGAAGAACAAGGGTACAGCTTTCCACAAAGACAATGGGCTTTTCCCAACTGTAAATGACTACACAGTAAGCCACCCCTGCCAGTTAATCCGTGCATTTCATCTTCACTAACGGATGTTGAAACGGTGCCTGTAATAACTGACTGGGTTTCTCTGAGCCCAGGGCATGCAGACCCCTCCTCTCCCAGCCCCTCTTGTGAGTTTTCAGTTGCTAATGAGAACCATATGAAACAGATTTCCCTTCTGTTATGTAACCTGCTTCTCCCTCGCCTTTCCCTTGACTTGGGCATCCTGTTTCTCATCAGAGTGGAGATGCATGCGGCGGCGGACACTGGGGAGGGGGAGGTGGGGACCCGAGGGCACAGAACCTCTTGCCCAGATGGATGCCAGCTTCCTGGCTTCGAGCAACTCAGCGCACCGCTTACCTTGCTGCGGACTGGGTGGCTTCATTCAATCATGATCTCCTCTCCTGGAGCGGAGCAAGATTTAATAATTCACTACACGATGGATGGCGAGGGGAGGAAATAAAAAAAAGAAAAGGGAAGAAAAACTGAAATCAGATGGTCAAATTTCACATCAGCCCCGGGAGGCTGTCAGGAGACTCCATGCTCCTCGCGGTGCATCCAGCTCTGGTCTAGCTTCCCGGTTCCCGCGGATCCCCACCCCTCCGCCCGCCCAACCTCTCCGGCCAGGTGCGGCCGTCTTCAAACTGGCTCCCTCTGGCCGCGAGCGGAGAGGAGGGCTGGGCGCGGGGGCCAACGGAGGGGCGGAGGGGTGTGCGTTCGGGCAGGGGCGGGGGAACGAGCCCGGGTGGAGGGAAGGGGGAAAAGGCGAGAGTGGCGGAGAAAAAAAATCCCCGGCTAGGAGAAAAGTGATGGACCACGCAGGGAGACGTCATGAAAGCCGCAGATTCAAAGAATGCTACTCAATTCCAGGAGACTGGCTGCGCCCGGCTGTCAGCGCACGAACCGACGCGGCTCCGGGGATAAAAGCGAGCGCAGCGCCGCGCGCTGGAGAGAGGCGGCCACACAGCCGGCTCCGGAGAGGCCGTGCGCGGGGACCCCGAGGCGCGGAGCTGGAGACCCGGAGATGCCCGCCCGCCTCCCATTTTCATCGTCACTGTCGCGCCGGAGCGACCGGGATGCGGGGGGTGGGGGTGGGGGCGACTCCTCCGACGCCCCCCGCCCCCCAACCCCGAGCCAATGCGGAAACAGCCCAGTCAAGCCCCACCCCTCCCATACGAAACTGGAAATGTGGGGCGCCTGATGCCCGGGCGGTGGGGGGGGGGGGGGACTATTTAGGGTTAGCCTCGGGTTCCCACCATTTCCCCCCGGGTCGCTGAGTTATTCTCGGAGAAAAGCCTGGAAAGCTGAAGCTTGGGGGTCAGTTTTTGACCGCTGCTTGGAGGGGGGCTCCTTCTTTCATGTTTTGTGGCATCAGGAGAAAGACGCTCTTGTCACTGTCTCCCTGTGGGCTGAAATGGGGAGTCAGCCCGGGACGCGGGAGCCGGAGCGCGCGCCGTCCACGTGGCCGGGAGGGGGCGCGGCGAGCGGGCTGCGGGGGAGCCAAAGGGCCGCGCCCCGAAGCTGGCACCGCCCGAGGCCAGCAGGCTGCTCTCCACACTCGGTCCTGACCCGGTCCCCGCTGCTGCTCCTCCCCTGCCCTCGTCCTGATGGCTCTGTTCCGTGGCACTGGGGAAAGAGAAGGGGACTGTGGGCTTTTTCATACATAATCCAGGTTGCCTTCAAAGTTGACTTTGTCAGGCTCTGCACAACCGCCTCCTCCCTCCTTAGATTTTTAAACTTGCTTGCACTGTTATTCGAGGGAGCCACCCATAGCGCTCCCCTCTGTAACCCTGCTTTTTCTTATGATCTTCACAAACAATATTTCCACATTTCCAAAGCCTTTCTGCACAACTTGCTTCTACCTCCATATTGTCTACTCTTTCATGGCATCTTTTCCCTGGGATAAATGGGTTGACAACTAAATTGTGAGAGCGATGAATACCATTGGCTGATAATTTTGTAATGGCCCTTTTAGTAACTGGCTATTCTTGTGCCATTTTGTAAACTGGCTTTCCTTCCACAAGGTACATGATCTCCATTTCCAAGAAAGTGACCCTATTCAAGAGAAAGGACTGGTCAAGACCTTTTATTTCTAAGATTATTTTATTCTACATTCATGCTTTCTAATGACACAGCAATTCGGGCCCTCAAGAATGCTGTCTGCTGTCTAAGGATGCCTTTTGCTATGGAGAGATGTTTGCCTCAAATTAGCATCATCGACTGTATACAAATCAACCACACACACAACCCGTGGGCTCATACTTTTTGATTTTCCCTTCGAGGTTGTGATCTCACTTGCTCTTACTTCCGAGTCACATAACCATATACAGAAGATATTAGTATACATAATATGTGATTTTTATGCTCCATAGTGCTTGCTGGATCTAGCAATTTTGTCAGATATAAAGATAAACAAAGGACCACTGGACTCAACAACCCCTGAGAGATTCTGAAATAAGGTTGTGGATACAGGATTTCAGTGGAAACAGCCCTAGAACATTAAAAGAACAACTCACATTGACTGTAGTTGTCTAAAGAGCATTCTGTTTAATCTGTGAAGCCGCTAAGGATATGTCCTCCAAGTTTGATTATGTAGGTTTCTTCCAGGGGAAGGATTTCACAGAATTTCTTTCTTACAAGGAATCAGACTAAATAAGTGAGTCAAGAGAGGAGAATCACCTGTTGGTCTCCTTTGAACACGTTGAAAACTGCCCTACCTTGAAACAGCAGCCAGAGTGATGTAGGCTGCAGCTCTTCCTGAATGGTGTAGGAGTTTGCTTTGAGTGAGGTGGTTCACGTATGCATGGCATGGGATTTGACTAACACCAGAGACAAGAACGATTGGCTTAACTGAATTCATTTATTCCTGAGAGAGCTCAAACAGTGATCGGCACGGGTATAATTAGGAGCCTCGGTGACGTCAGAAAACCAGGCAAGCTGTGCTTTGGAGCTGCCCAATGCAGCTCCTCTGAGCTCCCCAGAGCCCTGTCTCTCAGGCGATACTGTGTTCAGCATGTCTGGAGTCTCACATATATGTCTATTTTATGATTTCCGATGAAGGCAAGGGCTGGAGGGTGGGGCCACCATGCTCTTTCTGTCTCTGGGTCTGGGGAGGTTAGTGCTCCAAAGCTGAAGAAGACAGTGGCTTCTAGGATTGGTTGATTCTTTTATACAAATGAGACTGGATTCTCCCCCACATATCCAACTGTAATGGAGGCTCATTAGCTACCAAAATTGGCAAACTGAATTATCTCGACTGGGTGTCATTTGTCGCAGCTAATCTTGTTTTTCTCCATCATCGATTGTGGCAATTGACAACCCAATCTCTCTCCCCTGCCCGCGTGGCGCTCTGGCTCTGCTTTGGGCAGGCGGACACTAGAAGCAAGGTGGGTGGCTGTTTCTGGTCTGTCTCTTCTTTACTTGTGACTACTTGTTTTATTTTTAATATCTTAGGCTGTTGTGGAGACCCAGTTTCTCTTCCATTTCACTTCCCTCACCCACTTCTCTTCATCAAAAAAAAACAAAAACAAAACAAAAACAAACAAATAAAACCTACAAAAAACAATATCTTCCTCACTACAAATATATACAGAGTGAGGTAAGTCGGAAAGAGAAAGACAAATACTGTATGCTAACGCATGTGTGTGGAATCTAGAAAAATGGCACTGATGAACCTAGTGGCAGGGCAGGAATAGAGACGCAGACATAGAGAACGGACTTGAGGACACTGGGGTGGGGGTGGGGGAGTGGGAAGGGGAAGCTGGGATGTAGTGAGAGAGTAGCATTGACTTATACACACTACCAAATGTAAAATAGATGGCTAGTGGGAAGCTGCTACAGAGCACAGGGAGATCAGCTTGATGCTTTGTGACTACCTAGAGAGGTGTGATAGGGAGGGTGGGAGGTAGACTCAAGAGGGAGGGGATATGGGGGTATATGTATACATATAGCTGATTCACTTTGTTGTACAGCAGAAATTAACACAATACTATAAAGCAATTATACTCCAATAAAGATAAAACAATATCTTTAAAATGCAGAGATAGGTGTATAATTTTAAAATAATTTACTTTAAAGATATCGTTAAGAGTATCAAGAAAGATGAATTTTAAAAATATTCTATTCTGCAGCTTTACTTCCAATGGACTAGATGCATTTCATCCATGGTTCTTATTTGGGGAATATCTATAAAGAGTTATTGCTTTTTTTTTAAATTTTGATTATAGATTTGGAGATATGTTCTTAATAGATATCTCCAGGTGAAAAAAATTCACGACTTTTGCTAAGAAGGGGCTTTCAGATGGGTTTTAGCTCCATAGTGTGCTGGGTGTTTTAGTGCTGATCCTTAGTACTTTTATTCTCCAATTATTCAGTTATTACTTTCCTTTTTTTTGGATAACTTTCATCTCCTACACATTTTCCTTACTTTGGAATTCCATTTACTATTCCTAGTAATCTTTGATTATAAGTGCTTATAAACATTTTGAAATTATATATTTTAATTTTTGCCCCTGGCTTGATAAATAAATGAAATTTGAAGACTTATTTGATAAATTTTTTCTTATGGAATGTTTTATTAGTTCATCATTTAGCAGTTATCATTCTTTTAAATCACAGTGTCCCTCCCCCCAAGGAATCCATTAAAATGCAATTAAAAAATTCATAACTTCAAATATAATATTTCAAGGACCACAGGAGGTGATGATTACAAACAATTGCATGAATTAGTCTTCTTGTACCTCTTCCTGGAAATAATTTAAATGATGTGAAATCTGCACAACAGAAATATTGAAGGTCCAAATAAAGGAATTGAATTTGCTCTTTCTGTGGCTACCTATTTGCTAAGATGTCCAGATTCTTTGTTTCTTGCTGGCATTCTTAACGGAGACTGTGAGTTGGAGGGAATGAGATGAAATTCCTTTTTTTGTAGGCAACTGCACCTGTCTGTGGGTCATATCCCGCAGTCTCCCTGCATACCAAGCAGTAGTTAATGGACAGGACCTTGTTTACTTTCAGTAGAGGTAGAGCTCCTATCCAACATTCTCAGGCTTCCTTAGCTCTCCTGAAGAAGCCTTGTCAACCTTCCTTCCTAGAGATACAGTCCAGAGTCCAATTTCAAATTCCAGATCAGCTTTGGTGGTCTGAAGCAAGACTTAAATACTTGAGCTGTCCTGGCCACAGTGTCCATGCTAAGTGATGGGTTTAGCCAGGGGTCTCTTGCTTTATTATTTTATCTGTGAAATGGTGTTACAGGTGGTTTTTTGGGGAAGCAGACTCTGAGATGGAGTTTAGTGTACTGCATGTTTATTAGAGACATTTCTAAGGGATGTTATGTCTATGGGATCAACATCTAAGGAAGGGAGAGGAAGAAAGTGAATGAGCATAAGGGGAAGCAGAGCTGATACCAGACTTGGCTGGTCCCCTGGGGAGCTTTGAAGCTAAAATGGACCATTAGAGTTGTCTTGTACTGAGTCAAAATAGCCCCTTCCCAATCAGTCCCTGGATGTGGATTCTGGGTACTCTGCATCTGATGGCTAAAAGCTGTCTGCTGACAACCTTATGGCATCAAGGCCAAGTCCTTTCTTGAAGGGGGATCTTGGTGACACATCTCCATGTCTACCACAAGTGGTGATGATAACATTACTTACTGCATAGATTTCCTGTCACTATTATATGACATTATTCATGTAAAAAGTGGAGCACCGGGTCTGGCATAGAGTAACTGCTTAGTAAACGTCAGCTGCTTATTAATGGATGATGCTTGCCATTTTTATGATTAAGCAAACTCAGGATCATGTGTTTTCAAGAAGCTCCAGATTTCTGTCCACCCCATTTCAAGCCCACTGGGACTTCAACCCTGTTTCAGGTCCGCCTTCAGGCACCAGTAAAATGCAGTAAGAGGATGCTTCTTACTGTCTCTGATTAGCCAGTGAGCCCAATCCCTGAGTCAATTACTGTGACTGGGAGGATGCAATGCTAGGCGTGGTCTGTTGGTAGCTAGCATCTATTTCCGTCCACCTCTAGTGCCCTGACTCAGGAACAAGGCACATTAGTTAATGTTCAGAAAGGGATTTGATATCAGAGCTAAAATCAGGACACCCCTCTCCAGAACAGGAGGAACTCAAGGCTCTGGTATCAGCTGCTTTTCCTTTAGCCTGAAAGGGAAGGGGTCTAGAGAATAGTAAATGTTCAGTAAATATTATACAAGCCTCTAATTACAATACAAGGAAGTTTGCTTCTCTCTTTCTTTGTTGAAAACAGGCAGTGGTGAGAATTACCTTGCTGTAGGCTCATAGGAGATTTTGGTAACCATAGACAGTGGGTTCACTTTCCCTTGCTACAGTAATTCTCAAAACTCAGTGATTTATTTATGTAGCTCTTTCCTTCTATTTTGTTTTTATTTTGAACTGAAGTGGAAGACATGGAATACAGAGTCCAAAAGTTCCAGAGTCTACAATTTAACATCGGGATCCATGAAACTGGCTGCTTACGGCACACAAAGAAGAACGGATCTCATTTGCACCCTGCAGTCCCCATGTGGTTGTCACTACTTGTATTCATTTGCGGATGCAAAACCCACCAAGTGGCAGGAAAGAGAACACCGGTTAAAAAAAAAAAAGACAATATAAAGGTGATAGAACCACAGACTATAGAACTTGGAAGTCATTCACCTTAGAGATCAGCTGGTCCCTTTTCAGTTTCCATGAGCCTTTCTCTGACCCCAGTCAAGACACCATGAGCTGCCTTTACCACCGAAACATAGTTCCACTTTCTAATTCTTGGATTGGCTGCTCTTTTGACCACATGGAAGCCTTTGACACTAACTCTCATATCTTTAGCTTATTTCTTACCTTTGATGCCCTGGAATAGCTTCCCCTCGTCTCAAAACTAGGTTCTCAACTTCAACCCCTATTGGTTCATTCCTTGTCCTAGTTCCTATCTTCTCAAATTTGTCTCATGCATTCAACAGATTATTTCTAGTATCATCAACACGAAAGACACAAACTTATTTCCCATAGTGTTATGTGATCCTTTTCAAGCGAATATAATTCAAGAAAGAAAAATGATACAAGATAATAAGAGATACCAAGATGGAGTTTTCCCCACATGTTTCTTGGGGGTAACAAGAGCTTTTAGAAATTTAAGTGAGCTTGGGCAAAATTACCTAACTTTTTATCTTCTCTAAAATAAGAATAATAAAAATACCTTGTATTAGTTTTCTATTGCTGCCTAACAAATTACTGCAAACTTAGTAGCTTGAAAAGGCTCACATACTAGCTCATAGTTCTGTAGGTCAGAAATCCAGCAGGGTGTGAATGGTTTCTCTGCTTAGGATGTCGCAGTGCTGAAATCAGGTGTCAGCCAGGCTGAGCTCTTCTCTGTTGGCTCTTTCTGCTGCCAGCCAGAGAAAACTCCCTGTTTTTAAAAGAGTGACTAGATCAGGCCCATGTAGATAATCTCTCTATGTTAAGGTCAGCTGATTTGGGAGCTTAGCTATTCCTGAAACATCTGTTCACAGCAGGACCTAGGTTAACGTTTGAATGAAGAGCTGGGAGAAGATGTGTGTACACTGGGACTGGAAACCTTGGGGGCTCTCTTAGAATTCTGCCTACCACATACTTACTTTGTAGAGTTTTTAATAAATGAGATAATACATGAGTACACAGTATATTGCAAGGAAGTTTTGATGGAGACACCAAGAAACACACATGGTTTGCTGATCTGCAGATTCACCTTGTTGGCATGAAGCGTCAGCTGTACTTGATCCACCATTCCCTGCCTCCTCCGCCAGCTTCTTTGATTCCTGGGCCTGGTTGGGTGTGTTTAGCCCTGTGACGAAAGATTTCTGCAGAACACTCACGTCACCAGGGCCAGAGGTGGCAAGAACTGACACAAGGTTCAGTGCATCCTTGTGGGTTCCACACTGTTTGTACCATATCAAGTCACTGCTGCAGTCCCCACATCTCTATCTGGTTTTAAGGGCTAAGAGCTTGGTGGTGACTGCCTTTTTCTATCACTATCTTGTATCCCCCTTACCCTCAGTCAGCACATTGACAAATGGGTTTTACCTGGACAGGTAACTCCAACCGTTATTGATTAGAAGAAGGAAACTTGGTGGTATGCTCATTACTAAGTTGTCACAGTTTTCCAGGACTATTGATCAAGGGGGTAATGAGGTGCCCCAGTGAATTCTATTCAAAAATAGGCTTTCTTGCAATTGAAATAAAAGAAAAAATAAACAAATGGGACCTAATCAAACTTATATGCTTTTGCACAGCGAAGGTAACTATAAACAAAAGGAAAAGATGACCTATGGACTGGCAGAAAATATTTGCAAATGACGCAACCAAGGGCTTAATTTCCAAAATATACAAACAGCTCATACAATTCAATAACAAAAGAGCAAACAACCCAATCAAAAAATGGACAGAAGATCTAAATAGACATTTCTCCAAAGAAGACATACAGATAACCAAGAAGCACATGAAAAGATGCTCAACATTGCTAATTATTAGAGAAATGCAAATCAAAACTATAGTGAGGTATCACCTCACTCTGGTCAGAATGGCCATCGTTAAAATGTGTACAAATAGCAAATGCTGGAGAGGGTGTGGAGAAGAGGGAACCCTCCTACATTGTTGGTGGGAATGTAAATTTGTGCAGCCACTATGGAAAATAGTATGGAGGTGCCTCAAAAAACTAAAAATAGAATTACTATATGATCCAGCAAGCCCATTCTCTATCCATATATATATCTGGAGGAAACTCTAATTCGAAAAGATACACGCACCCCAATGTTCATAGCAGCACTATTTACAATAGCTAATACGTGGAAACAACTGAAATGTCTGTCGACAGATGAATAGTTAAAGATGTGGTATATATATGTGGTGTATATATGTGATATATATATATATATATATATATGTAACACGATGGAATACTATTCAGTCATAAAAAGAATGAAATAATGCCATTTGCAGCAACAAGGATGGACTTAGAGACTATCATACTAAGTGAAGTAAGTCAAAAAGAGAAAGAAAAGGGACTTCCTAGGTGGCTCAGTAGTTAAGAATCTGCCTGCCAATGCAGGGGACATGGGTTCCATCCCTGCCCCAGGAAGATACCACATGCTGTGGAGCAGCTAAGCCCATGTGCCACAACTATAGAGCCTGTGCTCTAGAGCCCATGAGCTATAACTATTGAGCCCATGTGCCACAACTACTGAAGCCCACGTGCCTAGAGCCCGTGCTCCGCAACGAGAGGCCACTGCAATGAAGAGTAGCCGCTGCTCTCTGCAACTAGAGAAAGCCCATGTGCAGCAATGAAGACCCAACACAGCCAATAAAATAAATTTATTTTTAAAAAAAGAGAAAGACAAATACCATATGATATCACTTATATATAGAATATAAAATATGACACAAAAGAACTTATTTACAAAACAGAAACAGACTCAGACAAAGAAAACAGACTAGTGGTTGCCAAGGAGGGTGGGGGCGGAGGAGGGATGGATAGGGAGTTTGGGATTAGCAGATGTAAACTATTATACGTAGAATGGATAAGCAGCAAGGTCCTACTGTAGAGCACAGGGAATTATGTTCAATATCCTGAGATTAAACTGTAATGGAAAAGAATATAAAAAAGAATATATATATTTATAAAATCGAATCACTTTGCTTTACACCAGAAACCAACACGACATAGTTGTAAATTGACTATACTTCAATAAAATATAAATTAAAAAAAATAGGCCTTCTTGCCTATGTTATAGAGGAGCAACTCAGTTTCCCTCTGGTCATCAAGATTGATTACAACAACCAAGGATTCTTTGTCAGCCTGTTGATTTAGTAGCATAAGGAGTCCAAAAGGCCAGGGTGTAATCCAAGCTTCTAATGCAATAGAGCCATTGTAATGTTTTTTGGTAGATGCCTTCCTCCCTTGGACCCTAGAACCTCTAAACCCATGAAACCAAAGCAGAAAGGATGAGAAGCAAACATTATTTGGTAAAATAGCGATGGGGCCATTTCCCCTTCATCCTATTGGTTATTAGATATGCATTCCAAGCATTCTGACTGTGGCAGTGTCAGCAAATGTGTTGGTTGCCAGTCTAAGGCATTTACCACCTCCTATAAGACAGAATCCCAGCCCCACAGGGTGCTGTCTCCTGGTTGGTGTCATAACAGAGCCTTCAGAAGATCACTCCGCCTTTCCACCAAGGAAGCTGCTTCTTGGTGATGAGACACAGGGTAAGACTAGCGAATTTCCTTGGCAAGAGCCCATTGTCACCCTTTATGTCCCACACATTGACCCCTGCTCAGAGAGACACTTTGCTAATGGATAAGGGAGAAATTGTTCAAGCAGTGAAGGATTGATGGAAGAGATCCAGTGTAATGAATGTACAACCGATTGGCCTCCTGGTTCCCTCAAGGAATGGTGCCACATCAGTCCTCTGCAGGAGATACTGGCTTTCACACAAGACATTCTTTGCTCATTCATTGAGGCCCATACAGGTACTTCTTCCCAGACCTCATTATCACCAATCCTGGTGACATGAGTCAGGGCATATCTGTACCTCCGTCCACATTTCCTTCCCCATTACATAAAGAATGTAAACCATCACCCACATATCTGCCCATGGGGGGATTTCCTTTTACCATCATCTTTTCTGAGTAGCTGTCCACTTCTGTGTGGTACAGGCAAATCAGGCCCTTGATTTTTCTTTCTTTAATGTGTCGTAAGAAATTTCCTATTAAGCCATAAACATGAGTTGATGGAAAAGAGGCAGAGCAGTGGGCTCAGGTAACATGGAAATCTGGCCAACTCTCTTGTGCAGCTTACTCGGGGCCGTCCATTCTGTTTGGACCCTAATTTCAATATACCTGTGCTAGATTGGTCCACTAATGGCCCAGAGAATCATGCCTTTAGGTATCCAAACCCTTGCGTGACTTAGAAGATAGAAAATGTACCTACCTTTATGGATCTAGCTAAAGAGTTCCAGGTAGAAAGTTGAAAGTATGAAATGGCTTTTTTAAAGCTGCATATAAAAGGAACTGTTTAATAATAATGTGAGAGAACTGTTCCATTTGTAAGCAGAATTTAGGGGAAATGTAAAAGAGATAGAATCTGCTGGTTGGAAAATTAAACTGTTTCTCATCTCTTGTTTTTCCCACCAGCAAACTAGTCTCAAACTAAGAACTAGTCACAGGATAAGGATCAAATGAAGGATGTGACTATAAGACCTCTGAAAGATTTAAGTGGTGCCTGGTTACTTCCTCAACAGACAAAAAGACTTTCAAGAATCTTAAAGGCATCATCCTCCAAAGTTCTATATGATGCCCAAGGTAGAGAGTGATTTGTCTTGAAAGATGGTTTTAGCTTGGGGGCCAGGATGAATCCCAATCACTATAGGACAGTCATGATATTTTTAAGTGTTCTGCCAATTTGAACTAAAAGAGACAGAGTCAATTAAAAATGCAAAGAGGCTCTGGGTCCTATGACTTTCTATGGGCAAGAAATAGGCTGAGAGAGCTACTCATACACAAACATGGGGCATTTCTCATGGGAAGGAAATATCTCTGAGAGAGCAAAGCTAAGACCTCCAGAGAGAGGAGCCAAGAATTGTGAAGAATTTTCAGGAGGCAGAACTGGACTTTAATCATGAAACATTTTCTGCCCTAGGAGGCCCAGACCACAATGTTTTTGATGTGTTTCAAAATTGCTATGGGCCAATGACTCTTACATGCCCCTCATTACTTCAATTTTGAATAAAAGTATTGATTGCAATTAACCTGTTCTTGTCTCAACATTGTATGTTGTATGTATGGGAGAGGTTTCTAGATTAACAGTTGTTGATCTCAAGGAGCCTTGCCTATGTATGAATTTAGTACATATAAAAAGACTATGGGCCTCTAGCCTGATGACATGATTGGGTGAGACTTTAGGAGACTTGGGAAGGGATGATTGTGTTTTGCCTATTGAAAAACCTTGAATCATTGGGTCAGGGGGTTGGGGGTGGGGAGGCTGTGAAAAACTGTTCATATGGAATTCCCCATGAGGTCATAGGTGCCCATTGATGAAGAGATGGGGAGTAGTATCAACTGTCATAGTAGTCCTGGCCATTTGCTTGGGCAGATTTCTCAATTTCCAGACCTGATTGGACCCATCTTATGTACACATGGTACATTGATTGTTATGCCAAGAATCTCTAGTGAATTGCACCAGGCCCTGTGAGCTCAGGTGAAACCAGCAGCAGGGCACAGCAATGGATAGCAGAAACAGTGCCATTTCTACTTTACGATGGAATGCTGCTATGAACATCCAGTGTTGGATGGTTCAGTGGATCAGATAACCTCTAGTTAATGAGGAATGATTTGAGTTATATCCATCTTTACTAGAGCCCAAGATCAAGCAAGGAGTTATTTCTCAAGTGGAAAACTGCTGTAAGCAGAAGAGAGCGTGGCTTTACTCCTAAATCCTGAGTCTGCTTTGTGATTCTCCTATAGGAAGTTTCCAGAGTCTTCATACACTCTCTTGTTTGACATCTGTAGCCACACTGCATGGTCTTCCCCAAAGAATCTGACCTCAGCATCCTATATTAAGGGGCTCTGGGTCTAGAGCTGACTTAGGTCGGGAAACTGGAAAAGAAGCTGTAAATCCCACAAACGTAGATTGAGTTAGGTTTAGACCCACTTTCCAGAAAAGGGTTTTTCTGATTTTATAGGCAAAACCATACCATTAGGAGGAAGCATCTATTTTATTCCTGGGGATGTCTTCACCAGTCACACCCTTGCAGGCCAAAACACTGATAGGCACTCATTCCTGGGCTTACAATGGAATGGATGTTCAGGTTATAGTTTCCAAAGCATTGCTATTTAGGTGTAGGTTTCTGATCTATTTGTTTTATTTTAGCTCCTTTATTATTAGTGGATTCTGGGAACTCTAGAGAATCTTGGAAGAATCAATTCTAAATTGTGAAGTGACTAACTTAGTAGATCGAGAGAGTTACAAATATCTGGAGATAGTAGGTAATGAATTCTATCATGTAATATTGGAAACAGTGAAGTTTTGGGGATATCACTCATGCAGCTACAAAGGCAACTAGACCTTTCTCATAGTAGGGTCATCTTCAAAACTGTGTATTCCTATTCATTTTTTTATTTGTATATTTAGTTTTACTTTGTTCGCCTTTATACTTGAGAACAGATAGGAATAGGATACACCTCGTGCTTCTTTTCTATGACCACAGCTCTTCAACTCAGAGTGGGATGTCAAACAGTACCCAGATCATAATTATTAACTCATAAATTCAGACACATGGGACTACCTTATAATAACTGATATAATTTTAGAGTATATTTATTTGAAGGAAAGTGAGAAGGAGAAAAAGAATCCCATTCTTTCAGGTAACTGTTTGTAAGCCAAACGCAAAGTGAAATAACTTGCTGCAGCGTGAAGTGCCCAGGGGGCTCAGGCTCACATCATTAAATGGCTTTGCCCATCACTGGCTTGCAAGGGTCCAGAAACCAGCACGAAGTCAAGTGTGTGATCTGTTGCAGTGGCACTACAGTTGGAGACCTCTGACTCCAGACTGTCACTGTCACAGCAGTATAGATCCTGACTGTCTAATTCCTGGAAGAAGCATAAAAGTATCTTTCTATGTTATAATTTCTCTTCTGATTTATGTTTTTTTCTCTGCACATTGATTTCACAGCCAGAGCTGTATGATATGATCTGAGACTATGTTAGCTATAAATCACTGGATTTGCAGAAATGAGGAATTCTAGTTTATACTTCCTTTTCCTTGAAATGAAACAAATCATACACCATTCCTTTACATTTATTGATAAATTCTGTCAGAACAGCAAGGGAGGTAGAGTTATTAATTGGTCTATTGAAATATTCATGGTGCTATAGGATGAAAAAATATACTTGGAGGATGTGTTTTAGGCAGCTCTATTTACAAGGTAATCAAAACAAGCAACACAGTTTAAAAAGAAAAATACACAGATGTGTAAAAAACTTCCCCATCTCTCTCACGCAATTGACTGCAATCTATCAAGCAGTATTTTCAGGTGAAATTTAGGTGCTATTACAATGTTATATTTTAAACTGAAATAATAGGTCTCACCTTTCCCTTTCTTCCAATCATGACTATGGAGAACCAAAGCTCTTGCATAAGAACTTAATCAAGCCATTATGAGAAAGGGCCTTTCAGAGAGTCTCTTGTGCACTAAAGTAACAGCTGTTTTCTGTGGATGTAGAGCCAATTTTACTCTGCAAAACCCTGTATGGAAACCAACCTAGTGATTTCAGATAAGAGAATTGTTCCCATTGCTAGAGGGGTTTCCTTCTTTATTGAGTAATTAGTGTTATTCCTGAGAGTGAGTGTTTGCCTCAGAGAAAGGAGTGTGTGTGTGTGTGTCTATTGCTGCAATAGATAGATGTCAATGACAGAAGCAGACATGTCTGAAACTTGACCTGACACCACCCTAACCCCACCCTGAGAGACCCCACTGTGAGGTCTATCCTTGGCAGCCTAAGCCCTTACGTCACACTGTCTATGGAACCTGGAGGGCTGAGGACCAGCACTCACATCTGGCTAGTACTCAACCCCAGCTGAATAATAAGTTCAGAAAACTCATGAATGGTAATAGAAAATTGATGGTCTGTAGTGTTTTGTGTGTTAAGTGATTCCCTCTGGGTAGGGGTGATTCCCCAAGAGATAGCAGGAAATTCAAGAGGGAAAGTTTGATAAGAATTTTCTGGTGGCAAATAAGTTAGTTGAGACCTACAACTCATTGAGGACACTGTTGGGAGCAAGATGTAGGTGCTTTCCCTGAAAATTCTGGGAAACATTTTATTTAGCATCTACCTTCCCTTCCCTCTCATGTGTAGTATTTTCTTTTGTGAATCATCCCAGGCTTTCAGTACAGAGTCATACATGCTGGCATAGGTGTCTCAGTGTTAGACAGAAGAAAGGGCAGTTTGATCTTGAAGATGGTCGCTTGCTCTATCCTCGTTGGCATCTGTGGTGGAGGGGGGGAGCAGTTCCCAGTTGTAGACCATTCTCCGGGTCCCAGAATTCTTCATGGTGACATCAGCCCAGGCACCGTGGCCTTGGGGAGTGGACTTAGGTGCTGAGGGACAGCTTTTAAGTGAACAGCTCAAGAGGATTCAAGACTTATCCTCCTGCATTCCAGCCAAGATATATGAAGACATATGAAGGATCTTTGAAAGGGGTTAAGAGTGGAAAGTTGATTGGCTGATGTTTGTGTTAAGTCTCCAGTAATTCAGTCAGTCAGCTATTGTTGCATAAGGAACTAACTGATGGTGAAAGTACATGCGTGGATGAGAAAAAGACTTGGACAAATTTATAAACGTGTGAGAATATGAGGTGTACTGCAACCTTTTATGTGTATATTCTTATTACCAGTGCATAAGCACCGTGTCAAAATAAGAAACGGATAGAAAAAGTAAATTTGTGTGTGAATTTTTTTTTATTATTGAGTTAGATGGCAAAGAATTGTGTGTTTTTTCAATATAATGAATATAGATGTGCCAAAAGAATACAATATGCATCAATGTCACCAAACTAAGCACTAGAGAGGTTCTAGAAGAGAACAGAAGAAAATGTTTCTGACTTAGGATTAGGTAAAAAAAAAAATTATAAAATACAATGCCAAACAGCATGACCCATAAATTAAATATTGATAAGTGTTTGAATTCATTAAAATTAAAATCTTTGCTCACACTATTAACAAAGTAAAAGACAAGGCACAGACTGGGGAAAATTCTTGCAAAATGTGTATATACCATAAAATCCTGTATCCAGAATATATGACATTTTCAAAACTCAATAATAAGAATTATCCAGTTTTTTTTTTTAATGGCCAATCTTTAAATAGAAACTTCACCAAAGAAGGTATATGAGTGTAAATTCATATAAAAAGGTTCTCACGTCATTAGTTATTACGTAAATGCAAATTAAAACTTCAGTGAGCTACACCTACCTATCTATTCAAAAGGAAAAAAAAACCCTGAGAAAATCAAATGGAGAAATTAGAATACTCATATGTTTCTGTAGGAATACAAGCGATATGACTACTTGGAAACCTGTTTGGCCATTTTTATTTAGTTAAACATACTCTTACCATAAGACCCAGCAATCACAACAGTAGTATTTAGTGAAAACGTATGTTCACACAAGAATCTGTAGGTGGATGTTTAGAGCAGCTTTATTCATAAAGGTCAAAAATTGGAAATGATCCCAATGTCCACCAAGAGGTGAATAGACACGGTTTTCATCCATACCATAGAATGCTACTTAGCAATAAAAAGGGCCACTTGTGATACAGGCAGCAACACCAATGGATCTCAGCTGTATTACGGTAAATGAGAAAACCAACATTCAAATGGCTACATACTGTTCAATTCCACTTATCTGACCTTCTCCAAAAGGTGAAACCATGGAAACAGAAAATGCATCAGCAATGCCAGTGCCTGGGGGTGAGAAGAGAGACTTCCTACAAAGAGGCACCAGAGAAAATTGGGGGAAATATAACAGTTCTATATATTGATTTTGGCAGCAGTTACAGGACTTTGTGTCTGTCAAAACTCATAGAGCTGTATAACTACGGAAAGGATAATTTGAAATGTATGTAAATTACAACACAGATAACCAGACTTAAAAGAGCAAAATTAAAATATTTCCAGATGAAGAAAAAACATTGAAGTAAGTTATTCATAATTTATTACCAATTCCTGTGCTACCATTGCTAAAGGAAGTCCTTCAAGTTGAAGGAAAACGACACCAGACAGTGACTCAGATCTACGGGAAGGAATCAACAGAATTGGATAGTAAATGTGTATATGCTTGTGTGTGTCTTTATACATTTTATTTTCTTAATTTATGAGACACAACTATATTTTGGGGTCTGTACTACATATATGTGTAATGTATATGAGTACCATCACATGGGACTTTGAGCCAATATATTGGCTCAAAGTGTCTATATTCTACTAAGAGTAAGTTAATATAAACTCAAAGAAAAAGATTATTATGCTAAAGATGAATATTTTAATCATGAGATTGCCAATCGAAAAGAAGACATGGCAAAAAGTATAACTAAAGTGTCACTGGAAAAATTAGATTATATAATAAAAAACTTTTTTAGCACAAAGGAAAGTAGTAAAAGAAGAATAGAGCAAAAAAAGGTGAGAATGGATAAAAAACTGTTAGCAAATCAACAGATCTAACCCTAATTATATCAATAACCATGTTAACTATGAAAGCAATAAATACAATAATCCAAAAGTAGACATTAGCAGACAGTAAAAAGAAATCAAGGCCCAGCTATATGCTTCCTGTACAAGATGCACATTAAATTCGAAGGTACATGTTGATTGAAAGTAAAAAGAATAGCAAAAAGTATACTATACAAACAGAGGCATAAAAGGTCTTGAGTGGCTGTATCAGACAAAATAGACTTTAATTAATATAAGGAACATTTCTAGAGACAAACAAGGGCATTTCTCACGATAAAAGTTCAAGACAGTAGGAAGAAACAACGATCTTAAATGATGTGTATCTGCAGCAACAAAGACCAAATGCAGCCAATCAATCAATCAGTAAATAAATACATATTAAAAAAGAAAACCACAAAGATATATTTAAATGATGCGTATCTGAACATAAGCTACAAAATACATGAAGCAGATAATGACAACATTAAAAAGAGAAATACACATATCACAGTTATATCTTGGGATTTCACTATTCCTCTGTCAGTAATTGATGGACCATGTAGAAAGAAAATCAGTAAGGTTATTGACCACTTGGACAACATTATCAACGAGTTTGATCTAAGTGACAACTATAGGTCACTGCAAACAATGGAAAATATTCTTTCCAGCACACAGAACATTCATCAAGATAGACCATGTGCTCAATCACATGTTCAAAAATGTTTAAAAATATTTAAATTACATGGGTTATAACCTGTGATTGCAGTGTAAGTTAGAAATCAAGAAGAGAAAGAGGTATCTGGGAAAGCCCCAAGTATTAGAAAGAATAAACTAAATGAATATGTAAACATAACATACAAAATTTATAGGATGCAGTTAAAGTAGATCTTAGTGGGAAAAATGTAGCTTTAGAAATGAAGAAAGATCCAAACTCAGTGCTTGAAGTTTCCACTTTAAGAAGCTAAGAAAAGTAATACCAAATTTAATCCTAGTAGAAAAAAATCAGGATGGAAATGTTGAAATAGGAAATGGAATGAACAATAGAAAAAATGAATAATGTCAAAGCTAGTTTTTTTTAATGGATTAGATAGAATAATCTTTAGATCATTGATCAAGGAAAAAAAAAGACAAAAAATATACATTATCAGTACCTAGATGACAGAGATTACTACAGACCCTATAGACATTAAAATAATGATAAAGTAATATTATGAACATATTATATTAATGAACTTGGCCACATATATGAAATAGATAAGTTTCTTGAAAAAATACACACTATCTTGATGAATCAGGAAAAAAAAATCTAGAAAATTGGAATATTTCTATATAGAGTAAAAGAATTGAATTAATAATTTAAAATATCTTTACCAAAAAGTGAATATGAGTTTGGTGGTGAGTTTTATCAAACATGAGTGGAAGAAACAATATCAATTCTCTGTCAGAAAAGAGAGAAGGAGAATGTAATCCTTAACTCATTTTATGAGGCCAGCATTACTCAGGTACCAAAACCTGTCAAAGCCATCATATGAGAAGCAGACTAGAGATGAGTATCCTTCATGGATATAGATGGAAATGCTCTGAACAAAATTTTAGCCAACTGAATCCAACAGTATATAAAAATGATGACACACCATGACCAACTAGGTTTATCCCAGGAAAGCAAAGCTGGTTTAAAGTCCCCAAATCGATGCGTATGACACATCACATGTGGTAGGCATAATAATGGTCCCTCCCTAAATACGTCCCTGTTCTAAATTCCCCAAACTTGTGAATATGCTACCTTACATGGCAAAAGCGACATTACAAATGTGACTCAGATTAAACACCTTGATGTGGAGAGATTATCCTGGATTAGCTGGGTGAGCCCATTGTAAGCACTGGTCCTCATAAGTGACAGAAGAAGGCAGAGGGAGCTATGACTAGAGGAGGCGGTCAGGGTGATTCCATGTGAGAAGGGTATGACCCACCCTTGCTGGCTTTAAAGCTGGAGGGAGAGGGTCATGAGCAATGTGGGAGACTGTAGAAGCTGGAAAAGGCAAGAAAACAGATTGTCTCCTAGAGCCTCCAGAAAAGAAAGTAGCCCTCTAATATTTGACTTTTGTCCAGGGAAACCTATTTCAAACTTCTGAACAACAGAACTGTAAGATAAGAAGTTGATATCATCTTAAGCTACTAAGTTCGTGGTAATTTATTACAGTGGCAATGCATCATGTTAATGAAATAAATATGCTAACAACAATCAACTTCTACATAGAATCAAAAAAATTCCATTGGTAATAGCATAAACAAAATACTCTGAATTTAGCTTAACAAAGATAGGCAGGATAGATACACTGAAAATTAAAAAACATTGCTGGGGCAGATTTTAAAAGACTAAAGCAAACGGAGAGTAAACTGTGTTCATGGATTGGAAGGCTCAAATTGACCTATAGATTTCATGCAATGTCAATGAAAATTCCAGCAACTGTTTTTAGAAATCGAAAAAGTGATTCTAAAACTTATATAGTAATTTATACCATAAAATAGCTAGAATAGGCATTTATTTTGGAGTTAACTACAAAGCTACATTAATCAAGAAAGTATGGTTATATAGATAAATGACATAGAATTGAGAACTCCAGAAATAGACTCACACTTACATAGTCAATTGATTTTTTTGACCAAGGGGTTGGGGGATACACTGGAATAATAACATTGAAATAATTGGGTACCTGTATGGTCTTATTTTACATACACACACACACACACACTCACATACACATTTCCTCAAAACATATTATATACCTATATGCAAAGATGTAAAACTTGAAAACTTCTAGAAGAAAACTTGGGGGAAAATTCATATGACCTTGGGTTGGACAATGATTTCTTAGATAGGATACAAAAAGCACAAATCATTCTAGAAAATATTGAAACATTGGAATTCATTAAAATAAAAAAAAATTGCTCATCTAAAGACACCATTATAAATGAAAAGGCAAACTTCAAACATAAGTCTGAGAAGAGAATTGTATCAAAGAATACATACAAAAACTTTATAACTCAGTAGTAAGACACAATCCAAGTACAAAGAAAAGCACAAAGAAAAAGGAGCAAAACATTTGAATGCATGCTTCACAAAAGAAGCAATTACCAACAAGAACATGAATGGGTGTGACCTTCCTTGGTCATTAAGGAAGTAATTTAAAACCACAGAGAGATAAGTAGCTAAAATTAAAAAGACCTAGCATACCAAGTATTGGTGATGTGGAACATTTGATATTCTCATATATTACTGGTGGGAATGTGGAATGGGGCAACTACTTTAGAAAACATTTCACAGTTTCTTTAAAAGTTAAACATATACTTACAGCAGTTTCACTCCTAGTCACCTTCCTAATAGAAATTAAAAGATATAGCCACACAAAGACTTGTGCATAAATGTTCACTGAAGCATCATTTGTAATATCCCCCAAATGGAAACAACATCAATATCCATCAGCTGATGAAAGATTAAAATGTGGCACATCCGTGTAATGGGATACTCTTCAGCTGTAAAAATACCTGCAACGACATGGATGAGTCTCAAGACCGTTCCGCTAAGTGAAAGAGACAGGCATAAAAGACCCCGAAGTGTATAATTCCACTCCTGTGAAAGTCCAGAAAAGCCAAATTAGAGTGTTGGAAAAAGCAGATCACTGGTTACCTGGGGCTGGGAGTGAGGACAGGAATTGACTGAAAAGGGACGCAGGGAAACTCTCTGGAGCAATGAAATGTTTAAAACACTGACTGTGGTGACGTTTGCACACTTGTACATATTTACCAAGTTTCATCAATTTATACATTTAAAATGGGTGAATTTTAATAGATCTTAAAAGTTTTCATCACAAGAAAAAAATTGTAACTGTGTTAGGTGATGAATGTTAACTAAACTTGGGTGGTAATCATTCTATAATATACAATGTCAAATCATTTTGTTGTACACTTTAAACTAATACAATGTATATTTCAGTTATATCTCAATAAAACTGGAAAAAATAAAATGGGTGAACTTTATTGTAGGTCAGTTATACCTCAGTGGGGCTGTTAAACATATAAACATCTCTAATAAAATAAAATAAAATAACCAGAAGTAAATTAAACAGCTCAGCACTGTGATGGTTATTTGGTGAGTCAACCTGACTGGGCTTGGTCCCCATTCATTTAATCTAGGTGTTGTTGGAAAGGTATTTTGTAGATGTGATTAAAGTTCATAATCAGCTGACTTTAAGTAAGGGAGATTTTCCCAGACAATCTGGGTGGGCCTGACTCAATCAGCTGAAAGATTTTATTTTATTTTATTTCATTTTATTTATTTATTTACTTTTTTCCTTTTTGATCTTTATTGGAGTATAATTGCTTTACAACGTTATGCCAGTTTCTCCTGTACAACAAAGTGAATCAGCTGTATTTATACATATATCCCCATATCCCCTACCTCCTGAGCCTCCCTCCCACCGCCCCCATCCCACCCCTCTAGGTCATCAGCAATCATCGAGTTGATCTCCCTGTGTTAGGCAGTTGCTTCCCACTAGCTATCTATTTTACATTTGGTAGTGTATGTATGTCAGTGCTACTCTCTCACTTCCTCCCAGCTTCCCCTTTGCCCCCCACCTCATGTCCTCAAGTCCATTCTCTACATCTGCATCTTTATTCTTGCCCTGTCACTGGGTTCATCAATACCATTTTTTTAGATTCCATATGTATGTTAGCATACGGTATTTGTTTTTCTCTTTCTGACTTACTTCACTCTGTATGACAGACTCTAGGTCCATCCACCTCACTACAAATAATTTCATTCCTTTCTATTAGCTGAAAGGTTTTAAGTGCAGAGATGTGCTGTCCCTGAAAGAAGAAAGTCCATCTGTGCATGGTAGCTTCAGCCAGGTGAGAGAGTTCCAGCCCGCTTCCTGACAGCCTACTCTACAAAAATTCTAACCTGTCTCCACAGTTGTGTAAAGTAATTCCTTGCACTAAATTCCAAATGCGCCATTATTTTGTTCCATGAGACTTATCAGGGTTGTCCTTTCACTTTAATTTTTGATTATGTGACTGATGACTGATTTGAAGGACTGGGGTATTATTTCTTCACTCATTGCTGCTGCCCATCTTGTGTCTGAACTATAGCAAAACTTCACAAACATTTACTGATTAAATGAAGTATTGTCCTAGAAATACAATGATATTTGTCAGACCACGTGTTTCAAATGTTTGCTGAATAAATGAAGCATTTGCTAAATAAATGATGTATTATTTGTTGAATACATGAAATATTTGCTGAATAAATGAAGTATTATCCTGGGAATACAATGATATTTGTCAGACCACATGTTGCAAATGTCAGTTTGGAAAATACTGTCATGATTTATACCATAAAAGAGCAGTTGGCAAAAATTTTTCTTAAAGGGCCAGATAGTGAATATTTTCAGCTTTGTGGGCCCCTACAGTCTAGGTCTCAATTGCTCAAGTCTCTCATAGTAGGACAAAAATAACCACAGATAATCTGTAAATTAATGAGTGTGTCTGTGTTCTAATAAAACTGTATTTATAACAACAAGTAACCCGCCCATGGGCCATAGTTTGCCCATCCTGCATAAAGTTCTCTTAATCTAGAGTAGTTGTAGTTGAGGGGCAGAGTGTTAATAAATCATTTGGTAATCATGTAAATTATTACAGGCCAAGGTGTTAGAGTATAATAAAATAAACCTCTCATCATAATTATACCTAATGTAAGTTTAGTTTACCCAGTCGTTCATAAGGTACCCTAGCTTCACCTGTTCCCTACATTGAAATCCTCATTGCAAAATATAATGAATGCAGATGCGATAGATACAAAGGTGTAGAGACTAACCCAAATCAACACTGAATACAGGACAGTCTGCACAAACTAGTTATCTTTAATAAGTATCTGAAATTTCATTATTTATGAGGCTTTGGTTCCTTTCTCATAAATATATAGGCGTTGAGTCAAAGTTCTAACACACAGCAGTGGAAGTGTGACTTTAAAGATAAAGAACCACTTACTTGCCTCAGGACTCAGATTGAGAATTAAAGAAACTGCTGCATGAAAAGCACTTTTCTTAGGAAATTCTAGGCAATTTTTAGGGTTGTTATGTTCCTTACATTCCATTTATTTTTAAAATTTTTTACATTTTTATTGGGGTATAGTTGATTAACAATGTGTTAGTTTCAGGTTTACAGCACAGTGAATCTGTTATACATACACATATATCTATTCTTTTTTTAAATTCTTTACCCATATAGTCTATTACAGAGTGTTGAGTAGGTCCTTATTAGTTATCTGGTGGCAATATTCCTTGCATACATAACAGTTCTCTAGAATCTAACACCAATGTGCAGGTAAAAGCCCTTTAGTGTGGGGAATATTTTTTTCCAAAGCCTTTGGTGTTAAAGTCATGTACTTTACAGCTTATTCCTTATTGACTTTTACTTTACATACAATCCTAACAAACTCGATCATTTAGACTCCAGTCGGCAGCAAGTGAGAACAAGTGAGGTCCTGGGATAATACCACTGACAGTAGAAGTACTGCTGATAAAAAACCAGCACAGTATTTATGGAACGTACTGTATTAAATGACCATGATTCATCAAGAAAAATTTAAATTATGTCCACTGTCCTCTTTTTAGAAAGAGGGAAACCATGCTGTGCATCTTAGAGTAATTTCCATTAAAATAGCTCAATGATTTAAATGAATTTTGATGCTAGATGAGGAAGTTCTGATAATCTGGAGGTAACTCGTGTAACAGCAGCTGATAATGCAGAAGGCTCAAGACGTTAGAGCATACACCTCGTTGTATCTTCTCCCCTGCAAGCATTTTTTTTTTTATAAATTTATTTATTTATTTTATTGGCTGTGTTGGGTCTTCGTTGCTGCACACGGGCTTTCTCTAGTTGCGGCGAGCGGGGGCTACTCTTCCTTGTGGTGCGCAGGCTTCTCATTGTGGTGGCCTCTCTTGTTGCAGAGCACGGGCTCCAGGCGTGTGGGCTTCAGCAGTTGCAGCACATGGGCTCAATAGTTGTGGCTCATGGGCTCTAGAGCGCAGGATCAATAGTTGTGGCGCACAGGCTTAGTTGCTCTGCGGCATGTGGGATCTTCCTGGGGCAGGGATCAAACCCATGTCCCCTGCATTGGCTGGCAGATTCTTACCCACTGCGCCACTTAGGAAGTCCCTCCCCTGCAAGCATTTATCCATGCTATTCAATCGCTTTGCACAGCACACATCTGCCTCTAGAGGCAAGACTCTGGGAAGTATTTTTTATAATAGCTGGTGTCTTTAGGTCTTCCACAGAGAACTCCCTCAGACAGTATGTGAAAGGGTTCACAGAAGACGTTAATCATTGCCGCTGCTTACAAAATTCCAAGCAGAGAAGGGCTTTTGTTCAAGAAACAGGAGGGGAGGTCATAAATGCCAACTGGAATCATCAGCCTGGATGTGTTAGACGCTCTATCCCCCAGGTGATGTGGGAGGGACAATGTATCATTAGCTCTAAGTACTCTGTGTTAAAAGCTGCAGGCTAGGTTGCCAGTTTGTTGAGAAAGGCAGCAAATCACACCTGTCCTGCTGCAGAATAGCAACTCCAGTGGGCCTTGGGCCAGACACCCCCATGAAGGTAGAAAGAAGCTCATGGCTTAGGCCGGCTACATTTCGGCTGGGAACAAGATCACTGCAATGTGTAAGAGGCCAGCAGCATCGAAAAACACCCAGGACCTGTAACCAGTTGGTGGATTTTAGATCCAATTCTGCAACCCAGCCATGTGTGGGCAAGGGGGAAGTGAGTGCTCCTGGGCCGAGCCCTCTCCAGTTTTCAAGAACAGGTAACAACTCTCTGCCTACGTGTAAACGACTCCCACCGTGTAAGACCGAAGAGTGAGGCAGGGGTCCCATCAGATGGGTGTGTGTCACAGTTATTTAGCTGGTCATCAAATACAGTCCACTTCCTTCCACAGGTAGTTAAAAACACAGATCTTGCAATCAGATGCAAACTCTACTGCTGTCGTTAGGTGACTTGGGCAAGTGTGTTCATTTCTCTGATTCCAGAGACTCATTTATAACGTGGTTCATAAGAGTGCCTACTCCTACGGTCGCTGTACGAGATTTAAAGAGACACTTTTTAGCATGTACTTAGCCCAATATGTGGCACAGAATTAACACCCATTGCATGATTGGATATGTCTATTTATGGGTAGGTCTACTTCTGGACTCTCTATTCTGTTCTATTGCATTTTTAACCTTTATACCAGGACCACATTGGTTTGGATTACTGTAGTTTCATAATAACTTTTGAAATCAGGTAGTGTTAGTCCTCTAATTTTGTTCTTCTTTTTCCAAGTTTTTTTTTTTAATGACTTAAAAAAAATTATTTATTTATTTATTTATTTAATTTTGGCTGTGTTGGGTCTTCGTTGCTGTGTGCGGGCTTTCTCTAGTTGTGGAGAGCAGGGGCTACTCTTAGTCGCGGTGTGCAGGCTTCTCTTGCTGCAGAGCACGAGCTCTAGGTGCGTGGGCTCAGTAGTTGCAGCACATGGGCTCAGTAGTTGTGGCTCACAGGCTCTAGAGCACAGGCTCAGTTGTTGTGGCACATGGGCTTAGTTACTCCACGGCATGTGGAATCTTCCCTGTTCAGAGATCAAACCCGTGTCCCCTGCATTGGCAGGCAGATTCTTAACCACTGCACCACCAGGGAAGTCCCCAAGTTGTTTTGACTCTTCCAGGTTCTTTGCCTTCCCACGCCAATTTCAGAATCAGTTTATCAAAGACTGCAAAAAAGCTTTCTGGGGTTTTGATTGGGACTGCATTCCCTCTATAGATCAATTTGGAGAAAATTTACATTTCACCAATATTGAATAAAAGAGGCCAATTTTTCCACCTCTTTACATCTTTAACTTCAGTCAGGGAAAGTTCATAGTTTTCAGTGTATATTTTTTGTCACGTTTATCCCAAAGCGTTTATTATCCATTTCTAGTATATAGAAATGCAATTGACTTTTGTATGCTATTCTCGTACCCTGAAAACTTGCTAAATTCAGTTATTAACTCATAACTTTTTTGTATGTTTCATAGGATTTTCTACTTTAATGATCCTGTCATCTGTGAATAAAGACAGTTTCACTTCTTCCTTTCTAATCTAGATGCCTCTTGTTTCTGCATTGCCTGATTGCACTGGTTAGAACCGCTAGTACAGTGTTGAATATGAGTGCTGAGGTTGGTCATCCTTAACTTGTTCCTGAGCTTAGGGATAAAAGATCCTGACTTTTGCCATTAAGTATGATGTTAACTGTGGGTTTCTACATGTTTTTGCCAAGTCGAGGAAGTTCTTTTCTGCTCCTAGTTTCCTGAGATTTTTTTTTTTTTACTGGGCATGGATGTTGGAGTTTGTCAAATGCATTTTCTACAGTTATTGAGGTGACCATATGGTTTTTCTTTTTTTAGTTTGTTAAGATGGTGAATTCCATTGTTTTTGAATATTAACCAATCTGCATTCTTGAGATAAATCCCACTTCATCATGGTCTATCATCTTTTTTATATAAGCTGTCTTATGTTGGACTCCACTCTCCTTGAGGATCGTGAATCTTGATGAATCCAACAAGGCAAGAAGAAAATGGGCTAATATCTTTGTCTAGTCTTCTTAATGTGCAGGAAGGTGGCTGGCCTTGAAAAGAAAATGAATGAACGAGCTTTTCTTGCCTCTCTTGTTATCTTCATCGGCAGCAGCTGTCCTTTTCACGGACTTTCCTCATTGATCGACACGATGAGGCTCTGATGGGCAGCAGGGATGGGGATCTTACGAGTGGTTACCTTGTAATCCAGTGGTTCTCACACGTTAATGGCCATCAGAATCGACTGAAAGGCTTGCTGAGACGTGGGTGGCTGAGCCCGCTCCCAGAATTTCTGATTTATCGTGTTGAGGGTGGGGCCATACAACGGAAGGAAGACAAGCCTGCAGAACTGCCACATTCCTGAGACCACAGACTGTCACAAGCTAGGAGTACCAATGGGACAATGTCTCAAAGAGGTGAACCTGGGCAGGCGTCACGCTTGGTAACCATGGTTACCGTGGGCTCTCTTTCTTGACCCCTTTTGTGATAACACAGTGAGAAAAGCCTCAATCCAATGGAGTGAACGGGAAAGAGGGTTGGAGCAGCCTCCTCCAGCCACCTTGCGGGAGGTCTGGGCAGGGGCTTGAGTGAGAGACAGCAGCGTATGCAGGATGTATCTTGAGATTATACATGAAAGACGTGGTGCTGAGCTTGCAAGCTTGCTGCCTCTTTGTTACTGCAGGTGCCTGTACAGACCCCAGTTAGTCGTTGGTGTAAGTAAATAAAATGGCTCATCCATGCCCCCTGACCCCCACCCCTCCAAGATCCTGGTGTCAGGGGAGGAAACTACAGCACCGGGCGACAGCAGGACCCCTTTTTCCAGCATGGCGACTTCAGAGAGCTGGCTGGGGTTGTTAGCAGTTGTTATGGCCTGCTGCCTCGTTGTGGCATCTGGCTCTTGCTGACACAGAGAGGGTGGACCCCACCCCCAGGAAGGGGAGTCCCCAGAATGCTTTGTCCGGGTGGGGAGGCAGGTATAAAGCCCCTGACTCAACACTCAGAGTCTCCTTGTAACTGGCAGCTCTCACCGAGCAGGACCACACACAGGCCCTCAAACGCGCCACCTAGGCTGTACTACTGTGCTTGTCTCGCTCCCTTCCCAGCGCAGACATCACCTGTTCCTGCTTTTACGAACTGGCCACCTGTTTCCCATTTCCTTTCTACCTGGTGAGATGCTGTAAATCTCTCAAAGGAGACCCTAGATGCTTTGTTCTAGAAAGAACTTATTCTATATACACTTAGAAGAAAATCTTTTACTCTGACAGCAAGAGTCCACTCAGGACGTTATTTCAGATACCTTGAGGCCTTTCACATTTTCAATTCTTTCCCAGTTCATTGAGGAATCACTTCATGAATGTCTCTTAGATACTGGACACAGTGTTGGAGGATCAATAAAACAGCTGACCTCAGGCAGCTCAGGGAGCTCACACTCTAGCCTGAGAACGGGGCATGGACACAGAATGTTACTGTGATAGGTAGGAACTGTGATAGCAGTAAGTTCAAGGTGCCCAGGAGCACAGAGGAAAATCTAACCCAAACAGGGAGCCTTCCTGAAAAAGGTGGCTTCTGAGATTAGCCAGGAAGTATGAATAAGATTAGCTAGTCCGCAATGGGGACAAGGCATTCCAGGAAGAGGAAAGAGCACGGACAAAGCCATGAAGGCAAGAAACAGCAGTGTGGGTGGTGTGTGCATGTGTGCCTTGGTGTATGCATGCATACACATCTGTTTGTTTGTATCTCTGTGTATTCATGCATGTGCACGTATTTGGTTTCTCCATGTGCAGATGTGTGGATGTATGGGAATACATGTATGAGCGTGTGTTCGTGCACGTAAGTGTAGCTATGTGTCCATGCACTTGTGGGCAGGTGCACGTGGCTGTGCGTGTGTAGGTGTGAGCATGTGTGTGTTTGTGCACGCATGTGCACATGTGTGTGAGCTCATGCATGGCTGTGTGGTGGGATTGATAAAGGAGGGTTGGGGGCAGGGAATACGAGGAATTCCACGTTTCTGAAAGGTCAAGTGCAAGGAGTGACAGGATGATGAAGGTGGAACCAGGTCGGGAAGGGCCTTGAACAACATAGCGAGGAGACTGGCTTCAGGTTTTCCTTCCAGTGACTCACTTGATGATATTCAAGGAGTGAAGTGCATGATGGGGACAGGTCAGGACAGGTAGCTTCTTGTGTCTTTGGAGCAAGCTGAGTTCCCCAGAGGCAGAGCCTGAGGCAGGGATTCAGGAGCCCTGTTTTAAAGAGGTCACACTCTCAGAAGACATGTGCAGGGTCTGGCAGGGGAAGATGCTAAGCAAGAGTGTGGGCTCAGCTGGAGGCCTGCTGCAGCCTGAGTCTACAGTGAGATTGTACCACAGAGCCCATCCTGCCTCCAGGATAGGGGGTGTCCTTCTGATCCTGGTATCTGTCGGTCATTGGCTACAGACTGGGGGTGGGGATGGTGAGAGGGTGCCTTCATGGACAAGACTAGGTCTCCAGAGGAGGGTCAGCTGTAAGCACTTGAGGGGTACCTTCAAGGGGTAGGTGCACTGGTGGGTAATGGGTATCCGGGCATGACACCAACAGCACCTACTAATAGTGCATAGTATTTTTATAAGTTGCCTGAGAAGTTCTAGAAATTGGGGCTATTTTGATGTTGGTTGCTTTAATTGAAAAAAAAAAACTTCCTCTTTAACATTCTCTAGGACAGGTGCCCTCAATAATTGTACTGTTATTTTTTTCAGAATATTTCTCAGCTTTGTATTGGATTACTAAATTCTTAGCTTACTGATTTTTGCCATGGGTTTCATGCCAAAAATTATTTCCGCAACGTTTCAGACAGAAAATAAACATTCTTTTAAAAATCTTTTTACCGAAGTCTTAAAAAATAGTTTCAGATGGAATAAGATGGGTTTGAATTAATAAAACCTCTACCAGGACTTCCCTGGTGGTGCAGTCGTTAAGTATCCCTCTGCCAATGCAGGGGACATGGGTTCGATCCCTGGTCCAGGAAGATTCCACATGCCTCGGAGCAACTAAGCCCGTGCACCACAACTACTGAGCCTGTGCTCTAGAGCCAAGAGCCACATCTACTAAACCTGCATGCCACAACTACTGAAGCCTGCATGTTCTAGGGCCCGTGTGCCACAACTACTGAAGCCCACACACCTAGAGCCTGTGCTCTGCAACAAGAGAAGCCACCACACTGAGAAGCCCACACACTGCAACAAAAAGTAGCCCCCGCTCTCCATAATTAGAGAAAGCCCATGGGCAGCAATGAAGACCCAACGCAGCCAAAAAATAAAAAATAAAAATAAATAAATAAAACCTCTTCCTGAGGTGCCAACAACATGCTGAAACAGATTCTTCCATCTGATATTGGCATGGTGCTTTGATATAAGGCTTTCACGTCCCTAATACATGAAGGTGTGGCTGAGGGGAGAGGACCAGTCATTAAACCTCAGTTTGGCTACTGTTAAAAGAAATTATTTTGACCCTTGTTAAAATGGTAAGACTTTATTCAAAACTATCGTAACAGGGGAGAGAGACTGACCTCAACTGCAAACACAGCGAAGACAGCTGGGGATTTATAACCAATGAGCAGAGAGAGAAGGAGTCAGTGGATGGGAAGTTATTAAGAGGAGCCGTGAAAGATAGGCAGAGTCTTGCTGAAGACAGGCCAGGGTCTTAGAATTCCAAGGGTGGGAGGAATCTCACTAAATGGATTCAGCAGGAATATTAATTACACTTTTATTTTTTAATCTTATAATGTTTTGATGTTTCTTGGGGACCTTAGAGGCTTCAGGGACAGACTGCCCCTCCCAGGCCTAGCTAATTCTTGGGGGTGGTGGACAGCTTGCCTGGAATCTGCCTTTCACGAGCAGACTGGCCAATTCAAGGCCATGCCCCACCCACCTTCCTATCTAATGCTCACATACCCAGCCCATATTCCCCTGCCCCAATCAACTCAGAGCCAGGTACCAGCCAACTAGGGACCAGGCCTGTAGCCCAAAGCCTGCTGAAATTATTCAAACTAACCAATCCTAAACTGTGTACTTTGCTCTATCTTGTCTTTCCCGTAGAGACCCCGATAAAGGCTGTGGTCAACGCCTTCACCTTGCTCCTGCTTCTTCCTCCTGACCCAAACTTAGTGTCCCTCCTGTAGCCCTATGTGGCGAACTGTGTCTCTTGTTCCTAGGGAGACTGTGAGTGACACTGAACTTTTCTCTCAATAGCATTGAGCTCTCCATGTCATCACTCAGTCCCCTTTAAAAATTAAGACCCATGCGCAGGACAGCAGGCATCCTTGCTGAAACTGGTCTCAGCAGAGATGAACATAGAAGGTCAAAGTCAGGACCTCTTCAAGTGTCATTAGAAAGATAGTTTATACTGCACTTAGCCCATCAGAGTAAGAGCCCGCGATGGGGGTGGATTTGCTGCTTTCTGTTACCTCTCAGCCAAACAGGGATATTATCAGGTTTGTACCCCAGGCCTCCAATGCCCAGGTGAGGAATCACCGCTGATTGACTCACCTAGTGGCTGAGAAAATGTTGAATTTAAGCACTGATATTTCCAAAATAGGCACTGATGCATATTACTCACTGAAAGAAGCCAATCTGGAAAGATTACATACTGTATGACCCCAACCATATGACATTTCTGGAAAAGGGGAAACTCTGGAGATGGTAAAAAGATCAGTGGTTACCAGGGGTTGGGGGTAGAGAAGGCTCAGTAGGCAGAGCGCTGAGGATTTTAGGGCAGTGAAGCCATTTTATATGATGCTGTAATGACGGATACATATACGTGTCCAAACTCACAGAAAGTGCGACACCAAGAGTGAACTGTGATGGAAACTATGCACTTTGGGTGACACCGTTGTGTCCGTGTAGGTTCATCAATTGTAACAAATGTATCCCTTTGGTGGGGGATGTGGATAGTGGGGGAGACTGTACACGTGTGAGAGCAGGGGGTATACGGGAAGTATCTATACCCCCTGCTCAATTTTGCTATGAACCTAAAACTGTTATAAAATATAAAGTCTGTTAAGATCAATGCAGGCAGTGGAAGAGGGTGAGACTGACCTTGACTTAAGCTGGCACGAGATTTGCTTCTTCCCCACCTCCCATGTTCTCTTGTACTAACCCAGTGATCCAGCCCAAGTCTCTCCTGGTACAACTGGAGAGACTCACCATCCATGAAAGTTATGTTCCGGACTTCCCCAGCGGTCCAGTGGTTCAGACTCTGCAGGAGGCACTGGTTCGATCCCTGGTTGGGCAACTAAGCTCCCGCGTGCCATGTGGCGTAGCCAAAAAAAAAAAAGAAAGTTATGTTCCTTAATGTTGCTGCACACACTGCATTAGCGAATAGTGAATCATAGATTCCAGGGAAATACAGGGCTGGTTTCCTGCACGCTTCCGGTCACATTTCCATCAACTGATCAATAAAGAACCTTGACGTACGTAAGTTTCTGTTTAAAAACGCTTTATTTAATGCATATTGTTGAGTCATTAATCTTGAACCCATGGCCAACAGTACCATCACTCATGCCTGAATGAAGCTTATTCAATACATTTTCTTTATAAGGCACATCACAGCTTTCTTGCACTTAGGGAGACTAAACGGCACTTCAGCACATGTGGGAGGCATTTTAAACAATGTTACCGACAAAAAGCACAAAAATGCCAAAAAAGTGGCACTAATAGATCAAGAAAAGGACACTTTTTAACAGTACAGGAGCTGAAACAAGACAGCAGGGCATCACCTGGTTCCGCCTCAGATGGGAACGCACCTGTCAGGCAGCTCAAATTTCTCCCACTCTACGAATGCCCACGAATTACCACTAAGGCATCATGCCTATCAGTTTTGGTGCTTCAAATAAATTGTATGGAGTGGGTGAATTTTCAAATATCAAATCTGCAAATAATGAGGCTCAACTGTATGTTTTTGGTCCAGCTACAGGAACCGTGGCATGATTCTAGCTGGGAGGACCTGGAAAACGTTGGCGACTTGAGAATGATGTTAGAACACTGTGTGGGGGTTTATTGGGAGGTGAGAATGTTTTGGCTCCACCTCTCTGTGGGCCATGAGAGGAAATCCAGGGCACAGTCCGTAAAGGTCAAGGCCCACATCTTGTATTGCCCCAGGCTCCTGATTATCTCCCTCTCGTGTCAGCAGAAGTGTCCAGATCGTAGAGACACCCCAGGTGCTTCTGAGTGAACCTCAGCCCTCACACAGCCCACACCATGCCTTTTCATTCTCTGAAACCTGTTTCTCTTCTTGACCACTCGGGAGATTTCCTAATACCAGTGACCTCTGTCTTGTCTTGCCTTAGGATGTGATCGTAATTCACTTTATCCAGACTCTGCTCATCCAGGGTGGGCAGGAGAGCCCATCTGTAATCCTGACATTCCATCCCATATGGTATTTCAGAGAGAATTGGAGTGAATACACCAAACATAAATCGAGGCTCTGAGTAATGTACTTGGACGTAATACATTTCAATCAAGCAAAGGGACACAAGGAAACTTTTGGAGGTGATGGATATGCTTATTATCTCAATCGTAGTCATGCTATCATGGGTGTATGCGTGTGCCCCAGATCATCAAATTGCCTATATTACACATGTGCGTTTTTTGGTGTATCAATTGTATCTCACTAAAGCTGTAAACATTTTAATCCACAATTAAAAATTATAAGTATGGCCCATGCAACATTTGAAAAATTATTCAGTATTTATTCAGAGATTTAAATTTGATTGGCTACCCTCATATTTTTATTGGCCACATCTGGCATCCCTGCCCTTCTGGGGGGGTTGCCAGAGCCGGCAGTGGTATGAGAATAAGGGAACCAGTCTGCCAGTGACCAACTCTGAGGTTTGGGGAAAGTTACCTTCTCTCTGGACCTCAGTTTCCTCATTTGTGAAATGGACATGATTTCTGGTATCTCTGGCTGTCCTTTTATAAACTTAACACTAAGAACGAGAGTTTGGGCCCCAATTTTTGTGTTCTTTCTCCCTTCCTGGTCATTGGACAGTTTATAAATTCCCAAAGAGAGCTGAGCAAAGGCATGTGAATGTATTATTTATTTCTAAGTAAAAGTTTTCTGTTGCTGAAAGAAAGCCCACCAATCTAGGCCAAAATACCTGCTGCTTTGGCAGCGAAATAAGTTTGCTGAAAATTATGAAAGCGCTTTCTCCCTCACCTTCCTGCCAGGCCCTGACACACAGGCAATTAAAAGCATGTTCTCTGAGAAAGCAGGATGGCGTGTTGCAGGTCCAGGGCTGTAAATCACACCTTTCAGTGAAGTGACAGGCTGAGTCTCTGTGCTCCACGCCCTCACTAGGCTGTGCTCCTGTGCATTCAGGGTGGCCTGGGAACCAGGCCTCTGGACTGTGGGGATTGAGGACAGTTCTGTGCCTGCAGCAGAGCCAGGCACGCCTGCTCACGGCCGTGTCTACACTCCTAGCAATGGGAGGTGCGTTTCTCCTATGCCATGGTCACAGAATTGGTGACCTCGGAGAGGAGCTGTGCTTTCCCTGGAGTCCGCTGGTGGATCCCTGGCCAAGACGTGGTCTGCGCTTCTGTGCAGAACACCCATGCTTGGGGTGCGTGGGTGGTAACAGGGGAGAAGTGGAACTTAAATGGGAGGGGGGCGTGAATTCTGGGATGTGTTTGCTTCAAGCCCTCATTTCAGAAGCCTGAGGCAGCACTGCCATCTTGGTCTGATGAGTGGCAGAGCTTCTCTGGGAGGTCTTAGCAGCTGTGGTCTCCCAGAGCTGGCTTGTTCTGCAGATGGAAACCCCACCTGTGGGTGAGCATAGGCCACTGCAGCCACTGAACAGCACCTAGTTCTGCTTTTCTTGGACCTAGTTCTGCTTTTCTTGGACTTGAACAGAGTTCCAGCTAGGGTTTGAAGACCACAGAACCCCTGTAGGCTCTGATTAGCAGATGCTCTTTGAGATCCTAGGTCACTAGCTCATCTTAGGTAATGGACAGTGGGGGTGAGATAAACCAATAATTTTATTCAGGAACACAAGGAATTTTTTTTAGTAAAAGTATATCTCATGTACTATTTGGGACATACACTAATTTTTTTTCTTGTTATCTGAAGGATGAAACCAGTTGTTTCCAGAACTTTTAACTTTGGTGAAGTACAATGATCAATTTGTTCTTTTTTGTTGCCTTACCTAAGAAATCTTTGCCTTAGTCACAAGAATTTGAATTATGCATGTAGATCTGAGGTCTATTTTCAGTTAATTTTTGTGTACGATGAGAGGTACAAATTGTAGTTTCTGTTCTTGCATGTGGAGATCCAATTGTTCCAGCATCATTTGGTGAAAGACTATCTCTTCTTCACTGAATTGCCTTTGCACCTTTGCCAAAAATCAGTTGTGCATTTCTGTGTGGATGTGATTCTGGACTCTCTGTTCTGTTCTATTGTTTTATATGCCACACTGTTTTGGTTACTGTAGTTTTATAATAATTCTTGCAGTGTTAGCCCTTCAACTAAAGCAGGGGATCAACTCTCTCAGGGCCAGGATGGGCTAACCATCATTTGATCCAGTGCTTGGTTGTCTTCAGAAAGGATGCTGAGCCCCACTTGACATTTAAGAGAAGAGAAGCCTCACAGAGTAGAGGTTCTGGCCCATGGAGCTAGGACATAATGGAGAAGAATCTAGAACCCAGCTTTCCTTTCTATCAGATCCTTAGCAAAATGCTCTTCCAATAATCAGATAATGATGGTAATAATAAATGCTGCCATTATTATTATTATTGCAGTGCCAGCTATGGGGCGAAGCATTTTACATGTCGTATTTCATGTAACTATATCTAGGATGCAGTGCTATTATTATGTACATGTTGCAGGTGAGAAAACTGAGGCACAGAGAGGTTAAGTCATATATGCAAGGCTGTACAGCTACTAGGTGGCTGCACCAAGGTGGAAATCCAGGAAGGCTCTTGGCACAGCCCGTGCTCTAAACCAGCAGATTTCAGAGTGTGGTCCCTGAGCCAGCAGCATCTGCATCACTTGGGAGCTTGTTAGAAATGCAAGTTATTACCCCTACATTATCCTGATGCAGACTGAAGTCTAAGAACTACTGATGGAACAAGCCCATGTCCTGTCTCTGTTAGCAGGTGGCTTCTCTATGTTTAAACCTCAACTGAGAAATGAACAATTGCAGAGGCTGGAGGGTATGTGTCCCTACAGGTCTTTCTCCATCATGCTCAATGGCAATGACTTCAGGGGAAGGTGTAACATATAGAGAGGGCAGTATTGAGTACAGTTGAAGTTCATGAGCTTGGAAGGTTGGTCAGAGCCCAGGGCAACTGGTTTAACATGTCTACACCTTCATCTTCCTCCTCTGTGATAACAACAATACCTACCTCCTAAGGGGGCTGAAGGGATGAATGAAATGAGTTGGGAAAGTACTCAGCATAAGATCTAACCCAGAAAGATAAAGACTCAATCAAATTTTTGATCATTATTATATAAGTCCATTTAGACAAACTTAAAGAACTGACCATAGATAGCAGGACTTCCATGGAATTCTTGGGGTAGGTTTGGGCATCTGCCTGGTAGGGTTGCCAGATAAAATATAGGATGCCCAGGTAAATTTATGTTTCAGATAAACAATTTTTTAGTGTAATTTTTTTAGTGTAAGTATATCTCATGCAATATTTGGGACACATACTAAAAAGAATTTTTGTTTGTTTGTTTTTTGGCTTTGCTGTAGGGCTTGTGGGATTTTAGTTCCCTGACCAGGAATTGAACCCAGGCCACAGCAGTGAAAGTGCCAAATGCTAACCACTAGACCACCAGGGAACTCCCGAAAAATTTTTTTGAGTGCTATCTAGCTATTAAATTTAACTAGATGTCCTGTAATTTTATTTAGTAAATCTGGTAACTCTGCTATGTGGACAGTTATGACTGTTTCCGGCCTCTTGTGGTGAAGGAAGGACTCCTGCACTGACTCTAAGTCCTGCCTGTTTGCTTTTGGGGTGGGGATTCGGGATGTATTTATGTTGCCTAGAAATAGGCAGCATGACCAGAGACTAGCAGAAGGACTCTCGCTCCGTTCCCCTTTTACAGTCTTCAGCTACATGTTATGAAACAACAGAGAGATATTGAAAAGAACAGGGTAGTTAAGGGACCTGTTAAAAGTGACTGCAATTTGGCGTACTCCTACCAAAAACAAAGCAGAGAAACAGGCTGCTTTGTTCTGGAAGATAAAGAAAGAAAACAAAAACAAAAACAAAGACAAAAACACACACCACCAACAAAAAAAGCCCACGGATACATTTAACCAGAAGTATATTTATTTAGTCCTCCGAAATGTCTTAATATGGAGCTAGATGTTCTGTGTATAAATCTGTAATTATAAGTAACCATGTTGCAATGATGATAAAATTGCAAGATATTTATGTTGGGATTTAATGGCATTAATTGGAGCCATGAGTACTGCTTAATTAACCTGAGAATATGGGCTTCTGTTAAAAATCCACTGCTTCCAGGTACGCCTGTGTTCCAGGAACACTGGACTTTAAACATTTAAAGGCTCTAAATTATTGATGGCAATAGTCAGCGCTTCTAACAAGCAGTAAAGTGGGAGACTGGGTGCCCAGAAGTTGGAAAGCATTTGATCCCTGTAGGTGGAAATGCTCAGAGTGAAAATACTGTTGTAACAAGTTCCAGACCATCAGGGAGGGAGACCTATGGCCAGCTCTCCCCACCTCTCCTGGCATCCTCTCTCCATCTTCTCCCTTCACACCTCCAGCCTGTGTCCAGGTCCTGGAACTCAGCCGTCTGCTCCGGTCACCGAAAGGGAGGAAATAAACTAGGCTGAAGAGTTAAATGGGCATCTGAGCAGAAGCCATTTAAAATGGAAATTAAAATTCACACAGGAAACTTTGCATTTTATCCTCAACTATTCTCTTCCCTCCCTATTCAAATGGGGATTTTGTTTTTCATGTTGATTTTTTTCCTTCCTAACTGAAATTGTCTAATGTAATTTTAACTAGTGGAATAGCTGAACTATATTTGATGGAATGGAAAGAAATGTGTTTTGTTTTCTTAAAAAGAACAAATGTTTGCCATTTCTTATTTATGAACACAATAGACCAGGCTCTACTGGGGAGAGAAGTGAAGGGGAAGCAGCAGATGCATGGGGAAAAGGGCATAATATTTATAACATTCTGAATGAAACATTTTAAATGGGCAACTTAAAGCAATCCTCCAGCAAAAGGGACATATGTATTGCTTGAAACTCACATGCACGTATTCCAGCCTCTTCTTTGGAATCATGCTGAATGCCAAGCTACTTGGTGAGGGGAGAATTTGATATGAAGCTTGTGTTTTTAAAAGAATCATCATGTGTGCTCATACATGAGTAAAGTGTAAGTGAGGAAACCATGCAATGTCTCACTTCTGGAAGATTTTTAAACAGAAAATGCTATTCTATACCCATCTCATAGGGTGGGCACTAAAATCAAAGGAGAGGACATTTGACTTTAAAATGTGAGTCACCTAGCAATTCCACTCCTAGACCTTTACCCCGAGCAAGGAAAGCACATGTCCACAAAAGACTTGCTCAAGAATATTCATAGCCTGCAAAACCCAAGAAAAAACTCAAATAACCATTAATTGGGGAATGGATAAACAACTTGTATAGTCACACAGTGGAGTATTACTCTGCAATGAAAAGAAACTGCTGATGCATGGAAAAGACGTGGTTGAATCTCCAAAACATTATGTTGAGCAAGTGAAGCCAGATGTGTGTCAAATAAACAACAGATCTGGACTTCATTTGGAGGGACTTTATTCAAGAGGAAGTCGGAACAGGAGAGGGGCTACTGCAGCAGGGAGCACAGCTGACCATCAGATCAACACGTGTCTCATAGCTTAGGGTTGGGGGTTGTTCTTTGCAGAGAGGAGTGAGTAAAGCTAGGAAGAAGCAGGTGGGGGAAGTAGGGTAAGAAGGGAGATACTTGGACAGTAGATTGGGAATGTTTTACCCTGAGACCAGCATTTTTAGGAGGGGCCGTGAAGGTAGGGCTGTTTTTCTGGGAGGGGCTGTCTGTTGGCACTGGAGAGTGGACCAAATTTCATGGGCCTGGGGAAGGAAACTCTTAACCCAAGTTTGGCTAACAATCATTTTGTTCTGATTGATTCGTGGAAATAAGCCGTCCAGCTAATCTTTCATGAGGCAAAGAAAGGGAATTTCCAGGGTCTGTGTGTGGCTGTCATACATAAACAAGGGCGGGGAGGGCGTCTTGGAGTTTTATTAAGTTGTGTGGGGAAGGGTGCTTTTTGCAGTAAGATGTTTCTAAGACCACAAAAGGGTTGGGACAGGAGCGGTGTTCCTTGAACCTTTGCTGTTTTCCAGGAGTGCAGGGCTCAGTTAATTTCAGCCTTGCTATGTTAAAGAGTGTCATTCTATTTAAGTCTGTGAGTCTGTTTCAGTTTTGTAAACAAGTTCATATGTATCAATTTTTTTTAGATTCTGCATCTAAGCTATATCATAAGATATTTCACTTTCGTCTGACTTCACTCAGTATGACAATCTCTAGGTCCATCCATGTTGCTGCAAATGGCATTATTTCATTCTTTGTTATGGCTGAGTTGTATTCCATTATATATATATATATATATACCACATCTTCTTTATCCATTCCTCTGTTGATGGGCATTTAGGTTGCTTCCATGTTTTGGCTACTGTAAATAGTGCTGCAATGAACACTGGGGTGCATGCATCTTTCTGGATCATGTTTTTCTCCGGATATATGCCCAGGAGTGGGGCTGCAGGATCATATGGTAGCTCTATGTTTAGTTTTTTAAGGAAGGAGTTTGGGATTGACATGTACACACTGCTATATTTAAAATGGGTAACCAACACGGATAGCACTGTATAGCACAGGGAACTCTGCTCAATATTATGTAACAACCTAAATGGGGAAAGAATTTGAAAAAGAATAGATACATGTATGTGTATAACTGAATCACTTTGCTGTACACCTGAAACTAACACAACATTGTTAATCAATTCTACTCCAATATAAAATAAAAAGTTAAAGAGTATCAGTCTATTTATATGAAATTCTAAAAAGACAAAACTAAGCTGCAGTGGTGGCCAGGCGGCTGCTTGGGGGCAGTGGCGGTCATGAGGACTCACTGTAAAAGATCATACGGAAATTTTGAGAGCGACAGAAATGTTCAAAATCTTGATTGTGATGATGGTTGCATTGCATATGCATTTCCCCGAATTCATGGAACTATGCACTTAACATGGGTGCATTTGATTGTGTGTAACTCTATCTCAATAAGATTGATTTTAAAAACTCTAGGAGGGTTAGATCATAGTGGACATGAGCTCAGACATAGAAGCCAAGCATCAGGTGTGAGTTGTGAGATGGATACCGGACAATTGCTTACCCCCATTGAGTATCAATTTCTCCCTTAATGTCCACTTTCTAAGGTTGCTTAGTGCTTTAAAGATATCCACCTAGTAAGAACTCAATCGTAATGGCCATTATTGCTGGTACCCTTGTTATTCTGCACTTCCCTTCAGCTGTGTCTCCCAGGCAATGTGATGCAGTGGATGGAGAATGAGATTTCAAGGCAGAGTGTCTGGGCTGGAGGTTCTTTACCTTCAGTGTCTTCAGCTGTAAAACAGGGAAATAAAGTAATCTCGGCTCAGCTATATTGCAGTATGGTTATGAAAATCAACTGTGAGCATGCATACAAGCTAAAGCATTATCATAAGTGGAAACAAGCCAGTAAATGGAATTCTTGCTTCTTTATGACTCTGTATTTTCTAATTTGTTTTTCACAAAGAAGATGAATTATTCCTACAATCAGGAAAAAAATGTAATTTCCATTTCAGAAAAAGATGCTGTAGGCCTGGAATAAGTTCTTAGATATTTATTTGAAAAATAGGTGTATAAGAAGTGGTGATTACATAATTTATCTTCTAAGGAGGTCGCTTTTGGAAGTAGAAGAGGGTACTATCACTAATTACACCAGGCAACTTGCATAAACTGGGACTATCTGGAGAAAAGTGAGATGTGTGTTCATTTACATGTAAAGAATATATAAACATTCACTCACAATTGCCTCTTAAAAATCAATAATGTACCACTTGAGGGTGCTTATTTATTTACTCTTCTTTTCCTCAGCTTTAATGAGAAAAAATTGATATACACACTGTATAAGTTTAAGGCATACAGAGCGATGGTTTGATTTACATACATATGTTGTAAAATGCTTATTGCAAAAGGTTTACTTAACATCCATCTTCTCATATAGTTTCCATGTACAGACAAGAAAAAAAGAGAAGAAAAAAAAAAAAAAGAAAAAATTCTCCCTGTAATGAGAACACTTAGAATTTACTCTCTTAACAACTTTGCTGTATGTCATACAGCAGTGTAAACTATGGTCATTTTGGTGTACATTACATCCCTGGTACTTGTTTGTCTATTAACTGGAAGTCTGTACCTTTTGACCACCTTCCTCCAATTTCCCTCCCCTTACCTTCTGCCTCTGGTAACTACATGCTTGATCTCTTTTTCCATGAGTTTTTTTTCTTTTTTATATTTCATATATAAGTGAGATCATATGATATATGTCTTTGACTTATTTTACTTAGCATAATGCCCTCAAGGTCCATCCCTGTTGTTGCAAATGGTAGGATTTCTTCATTTGCTGTGGGTGGATAATATTCCATCGTGTTTATGTTCCCCCAACTTCGTTATCCATTCTTTTATCAATGGACACTTAGTTCGTTTCCATGTCTTGGCTATTGTAAGTAACGCTGCCATGAACATGAGGGTACAGATAGCTTTTCAAGTTAGTGTTTTTGTTTCAGAAATGGAATTGCTGAATCATGTGGTAATTCTACATTTAATGTTTTGATGCTCTTCCATATTGTTTTCCATAATGGCTGCACCAATTTACAATCCTACCAAAAGTGCGCAAGGATTCCCTTTTCCTCCACATCCATGCTGTCATTTGTTTTCCTTGCTGTTTTGGTAATAGCCATTCTCACATTAGGCATGAGGTGATAGCTCTTTGTGGCTTTAATTTGCATTTCCCGAATGACTGTGATGTTCAGTATCCTTTCATGTACCTGTTGGCCTTTTATATATCTTCTTTGAAATATGTCTGTTCAGGTTGTTTGCCCATTTTAAAATTGAGTTGTTTGGTTTGTTGTTGAGTTATATGAGCACTTTATATATTTTTGACATTAACCCCTTATCAAATATATGGTTTACAAATAGTTTTTTTCCCATTTAATAGGTTGCTTTTTTCACTTTGTTGATGGTTTCTTTTGCTGTACAGAAGCTTTTTCATTTGATATAGTTTCACTTGTTTATTTTTGATTTTATTACTTGTGCTTTAGATGTCATATTTAAAAATTCATTGCCAAGACTCATGTGAGGGAGTTTTATTCCCATGTTTTCTTCTAGGAGTGTCATGGTTTCAGGTCTCACATTTGAGCCTTTAATCCATTTTGAGTTAATTTTTGTGAGTGGTATAAGATAAGGGTTTAGTTTCATTCCCTTACATGTGAATATCCAATTATCCCAGATCCATTTTTCAAAGAAATTGTCTTTTCTCCATTGAACATTCTTGGCTCCCTTGTCAAAAATTAGTTGACCGGGAGATAGGATTAAGATGGCAGAGAGAGTAGGAGGTCGTGCGCTCACTCCCTCTTGCAAGAGCACCAGAATTACAACTAACTACTGAACAATCATCGACAGAAAGACACTGGAACTCACCAGAAAAGATACACCACATCCAGAGACAAAGGAGAAGCTTCAGTGAGATGGTAGGAGGGGCGCAATCGCGTTAAAATCAAATCCCATAAATGCTGGGTGGGTGACTCACAAACTGGAGAACAGTTATACTGCAGAAGTGCACCTGCTATGTGAGGGTTCTGAGCCCCACATCAGGCTTCCCAACCTGGAAGTCCAGCAATGGGAGGAGGAATCCCCAGAGAATCAGACTCTGAAAGCAAGCAGGATTTGATTGTAGGACCTCCACGGGACTGGTGGAAACAGAGACTCCACTCTTGGAGGGCACACAAAAAAATGTGCTCACCAGGACCCAGGGGGAAGGAGCAGTGACCCCACAGGAGACTGAACCAGACCTACCTGCTGGTGTTGGAGGGTTGCCTGCAGAGGTGGGGGTGCAGCTGTGGCTCACTGAGGAGGCAGGGGCACTGGCAGCAGGGGTTTTGGGAAATGCTTATTGGTGTGAGCCCTCCCAGAGTCTGCCATTAGCCCCACCAAAGAGCCTGTGGGCTCCAGCACTAGGTGGCCTCAGGCCAAACAACCAACAAGGTGTGAACACAGCCCCACCCATTAGCAGACAAGCAGATTAAAGTTTTACTGAGCTCCGCCCAACAAATCTGCCCACCAAATCAGATTAAAGCTTTACTGAGCTCCACCCACCCAGCCCTACCCACCGTCAGTCCCTCCCATCAGGAAGCACACAGGAGGCTCCTAGATAGCTTCCACCACAAGAGGGCAGACAGCAGTATCAAGCAGTATCAGCAGTATTTCATCTAGTGGAACTGAAAACCACAGCCACAGAAAGATAGAGAAAATGAAAAAGCAGAGGACTTTGTACTAGATGAAGGGACAGGATAAAGCCCCAGAAAAACAACTAAATGAAGAGGAGATAGGCATCCTTACAGAAAAAGAATTCAGAATAATGATAGTGAAGATGATCCAGGACTTTGAAAAAAGACTGGATGCAAAGATCGAAAAGTTTACCAAAGACAAAGAAGAATTAAAGAGCAAACAAACAGAGATATACAACACAATAACGGAAATGAAAAATACACTAGAAGGAACCAATAGCAGATTAACTGAGGCAGAAGGGCCAATAAGTGACCTGGAAGACAGAATGGTGATCATCACTGATGCAGAAAAGAATAAAGAAAAAAGAATGAAAAGAACTGAAGACAGCCTAAGAGACCTCTGGGACAATGTTAAACACACCAACATTCGCATTATAGGGGTCCCAGAAGGAGATGAGAGAGAGAAAGGACCTGAGAAAATATTGGAAGAGGTTATAGTTGAAAACTTCCCTAACATGGGAAAGGAAATAGCTACCCAAGTCCAGGAAGTGCAGAGAGTCCCAGGCAGGATAAATCCAAGGAGAAACACGCCAAGACATATATTAGTCAAGTTGACAAAAATTAAAGACAGAGAAATGTTATTAAAAGCAACAAGGGAAAAACAACAAATAACATACAAGGGAACTCCCGTAAGGTTAACAGCTGATTTCTCAGCAGAAAGTTTGCAAGCCAGAAGGGAGTGGCATGATATATTTCAAGTGATGAAAGGGAAGAACCTACAACCAAGAATACTCTACCCAGCAAGGATCTCATTCAGATTTGATGGAGAAATCAAAAGCTTTACAGACAAGCAACAGCTAAGAGAATTCAGTACCACCAAACCTGCCCTGCAGTAAATGCTAAAGGAACTTCTCTAAGCGGGAAACATAAGAGAAGAAAAGGACCTACAAAAAACAACAACAAAACAATTAAGAAAATGGTAATAGGAACATACATATTGACAATTACCTTGACTGTAAATGGACTAAATGCACCAACCAGAAGACACAGGCTGGCTGAACTGATACAAAAACAAGACCCATATATATGCTGTCTACAAGAGACCTGCTTCAGACCTAGGGAAACATATAGACTGAAAGTGAGGGGATGGAAAAAGATATTCCATGCAAGTGAAAATCAAAAGAAAGCTGGAGTAGCAATACTCATATCATTTAAAATAGACTTTAAAATAAAAAGTGTTACAAGAGACAAGAAAGGACATTACGTAAAGATCAAGGGATCCATCCAAGAAGAGAAGATAACAATTATAAATATATATGCACCCAATATAGGAGCACCTCAATACATAAGGCAAATGCTAACAACTATGAAAGAGGAAATGCAAGGCAGAAATAGAGACACAGGTATAGAGAACAAACATGGACACCAAGTGGGGAAAGTGGGGAGAGTTGTGGGGGGGATGAATTGGGAGATTGGGACACCAAATTGTACACTCGAAATATATGCTGTTTGTTGTCTGTTAACTGTATCTCAATAAAAGTTCTTTAAAAAAAACCTGCTGAATGCCAAATTTAAAATTAAAAAAAAATTAGTTGACTGTATATGCTTCGGTTTATTTCTGGGATCTCAATATATTTCATTGATCAATATGTCTGTTTCTATGTTAGTACCATACTGTTTTGATTACTATAGCTTTATAGTATGACTTGAAATCAGGGCATGTGATACCTCCTGCTTTGTTCTTCCTCAAGACTTCTTAACCTATTTGGAGTATTTTGTTGTTCCATATAAATTCTTTAGGACTGTTTTTTCTTATTCTATAAAAAATGCCATTGGAATCTTGATAAGGATTGCATGACTCTATAGATGGCTTTGGTAGTATTGACATTTTAACAACGTGAATTCTTCCAATCCATGGACATGTGTATCTTTCCATTTATTTGTGTCTTCTTTGATTTCTTTCATCAATGTCTCACAGTTTTCAAACTAGAGATCTTTCACCTCCCTGCTTAAATTTATTCCTAAGTATTTTATTGTTTTTTGATGCTATTGTAAATGGGATGAGGATGCTTTTTAAAATATCTGATATCACTGGATTTCAAAGTTAAGAAAAACACAGTCTTGTTTTGGGGAAAATGTTCAGAGGCACTTTTGTTAAGCAAGATATGTTCACTTTCCAAAGGCTGGAAGTACAGTTTCATTCTGGACTTTGGAACAGTTACTGTCTCCTCAGAAGTCTCCTCCACTTGGGGATCTCAGAAGTCCTCCTTCCTGTGAGTAAGTGAGGATCAAGGTCCAGAAAGAAGTCTGAGTGATTCAATGTGTTTCATTAGTCATTCAAAAATCTGCTTCTGACTGTTGATTAAAAGTTGCTGTTAAAAAACCTTCAAACCATGTGTATCTTGACTAGCATAGTAAAGACTCATCTGGACAAAAATCATCAGTGAGTGCTAAACTTATTGAGGAATATTTGAATGGTCTCCAAATGTCTCCTTATTGATTACTTATTATTTGCAATGGTGAAAATGGTAATTGTATAATGGGAACATTAGGCAGCTCCTTGTTTAGGTGAAAAAAATAACCATCCCCAGTGAGCAGCAGTGGACCTTCTGTGCTTCTGGATATGACACCCTTAGAAGGATGAGTCATCACTACATAATTCAAGCCAGAGATGTATTACCTCAACCCAATCATGAGGAAACATCGAAGAGACCCACTTTGATCAATTCTTTCAAGAGCAAATGACTTGGGGCTTCCCTGATGGCGCAGTGGTTAAGAATCCGCCTGCCAATGCAGGGGACATGGGCTCGAGCCCTGGGCCTAAAAGATCCCACATGCCTCAGAGCAACTAAGCCCACGTACCACAACTACTAACCCTGCACTCTAGAGCCTGCGAGCCACAACTACTGAGCCCATGTGCTACAACTACTGAGGCCCGCACACCTAGAGCCTGTGTTCTGCAACAAGAGAAGCCACTGCAATGAGAACCCCGTACACCACAATGAAGAGTAGCCCCCACTCCCTGCAATTAGAGAAAGTGCATGCACAGCAACGAAGACCCAACACAGCCACAAATAAATAATAAAATAAATCTAAAAAAAAAAAAAAGAACAAATGACTTACTAAAAATGGGAATGGCATGATAAATAAAGGCTGAGGAAATGCTGCAGATGAAACAGCCTAGAGACATGACCAGTACATGCAAACTGAATCCACTGATGGAGGGGAAACCTGCACCAAGGGCATTTTTGGGCAACTGACAGCACTGGAATATAGTGTATATTTAAATAAAAGTATTTTATCAACGTTAGATTTCCTGAACTGACAACTGTGTTTATTTTAAAGAGAATATCCTTGTTCACACACATTGAAATATTAGAAGGTAAAGGGGAACGGTGTATGAAATCTACTTTCAAAAGTTTCAGAGAAAATAAATTGTGTGTGTGTACAAAGTCACTTACCACAAGACTCTGAGAGAAAATATGAGACAAATGTAGGGAAATATTAAAAATGGATGAATCTAAGTAAAGGGTCCATGGGAATGCCCTGAATTACTCTTGCACTGTAAATTCAATGTTATTGTGAAATGCGAAGTTTTAAAAAATTCAGGAAGGCACTTAGTAGTGATGAGTGAACAAGGGCCCAAAGTTTGGAGACCTCAGGGTATCATTAAAGCTCCACATGGAAGTGGGGCAGCTGCAGGGATGAGCTGGAGACAGAGATATTTACACGTGGCTTAGAGGGACAGGGGAACATCAGGACATAAGCTCCTCTTTTGCTGCTATAATTTGGACTTTGTATGCTTCGTTGGGGCCAGCATGGGGGACAGGAAATAAACGGGCACTCAGTGCCCGTGAATCTGGCTCTTCCCGAAACTGAGCTCCCTGGGAGACTGGGACTGTCCAGTAAGGGTTCATCACCTTCCAAACCTGGGCACTTTATGGATTATCATACAAAATGAAAATGCAAATTGCTATCACAAAGAAAGGTATCCTATATAAGATGCTCGAGTTATTCTCGCCCCAAAGTCCAATGTCAGTCCCCGCTTCAAATCAAGCACAGACACACCAGAACATGCCATAGCTGAAGGATCTGTCCAGGCACGGAGGGGGTGAATCAGGACAACGAGCTAAAGTGCAAGTCACAATCAAGTCTTGGTTCTCTTACTGTGACAGCGCAAGCAAGAGGCAAAAAAAAGAGGTGCCGACTCCCCGTGTCCCATTTTTCCCCATGGAAAGGCATCGGGTGAGGGTCAGGTGGACAGAGTCGGATGGGTACTCACCAAGAGGGGAAAGCCAGGAGTGGAAAAGTACGCAGTCAGAGGGGAGAAAATTTCCTCAGCCAAGGACCCTGATGAACAGGTCTTGGTGGAGGCTCCTGAGCTAGGAATGCGGACGTGTGCGTGAGTATGGCTGACGTGGGGGATGGGGGGCAGTGTTCATCCTGGATAGCCACCCTCTCCAGGAAATGGCAGTGCATCAGGTCTGATATGCGGACAGCAGCTTGTCCCCATGAGGCCTGCAGCGCAATACCTTGTATTAGTCAGGTTTCCCCAGAGAAACAGAACCCGTAGGATGCGTGGGTAGAGAGATGATATAGATAGATAGATACATAGATAGACATAGATAGATGGATAAGGATTATTATAAGGAATTGACTCATGTGATTATGGAGGCTGAAAAGTCCAGACCTAGGGGAACCAGTGATAGAGTTCCAGTCCAAGTTCAAACGTCTGAGGACCAGGAGAGCTGATGGTGTGTGTGCCGGTCCGCGTCTAAGTCCAAAGGCAGGAGAAGACCAGTGTCTCAGCTCGAAGACAGTCAGGCAGAGAGCCTGTGGTCTGACCTGGAAGATCACCCAGAGGATTTTGGCTGGAGCTGGACTCCTTACGTTTTCTGAGTAAGAAAATCTGAGCTAACTTGGAGACTGTTCTCCTTCAGGCAGCGGTGGGGTGCGCTTTCCCCCTGTAGAAACCCAGTTAGGATGTGGGGACTGCAGTTGGAATGCCCCTAGAAGCAGGCTGGCCTCGGCATGTCCCCAGGGTGGCATCAGTGCCTGGCTGGCGCTCGGCGAGCTGGTGGTGTGTGAGCCCCTCTTGACTTCATCTGCCTCCTCTCCTGGCTGACACGTCAGGGAACTCGGGTTGGGCATGTGCTCCTTGAGGCTGCCCTGCTCCAATGTTCATAGTCCCCATGGCATGGGACCACCACCTGCTGAGGCGTGTTACATCCTCGGTGGTGGGAGAGTTCTAAAGCTCCAGGCCAGCGCAGGCGGAAGGCCAAAACCACAGCCTGGTGAAACAGAGATGGACTCCGCGCGCGTCCTCAAGACATAATTTAAGTTCACTCCACAACAGGGAGTAAGGGAAGTAACGGGAAGGCAGAGCCCAGCCCCGAGCAAAGACAGGAACGTGGTTTTAAAAATCACAAGGGTGGTAGCAAGATCGCAGAAGACTGCAGCCAATCCTGGCTTTCAAGAGAAGGAAGGATATCCTTGGGCAACTATTAAGAGTCATCACACAATTAAAATACAGAGACACACACGGCCTAGGTGGATGTGAGCTCTCAACACTGCTCAGCGGCCTTGGAGCCTCAGGCAGGGAACTTGAACTGCACCTCGGTCTCCTCGGGTGCAACTTGGCGAGTTTCACAGTATCACTTCCATTGGGTTGTTGAGAGGATCCAATGAGACGATGCTTATAAAAGCCTGAGACGGCGTTGACTCATTCTGAAGGCTCAATGAGTGCTGACGGTAAATACACATACATCTTTACATGTGTTCGCGTATCCATATGTATGCATGTATGTCATATGTTACATATGCAAGTAAATGCATGACATATATATAGGGTTGACGTGTATTTGTGGTGAGAGTAAATCTATTTTACATGTAGACAGTGGAGATCATTTGTCCAAACTTTAAAAGGAATTACACATTAAAAAGCGATTTTTGTTTAAATGTGGAGATGGGCAGTTTTTCCTTCCTGAGAAACATACTTTCAAAGGACAGAAGCCCGTATTAACTCATTGTGAAAATAAAAATGGATGCGTCCCTAATTTCAGGAAGTGAGAGATGGAAGCTTGTCCTGGTTGATGTTGCTGACATTGCATGTACGTGCACGTGCACACACACTCATGTGCACACACAAATGCACACTCGTGTACACATGCACATGAAGCGCACACATGTGTACACACACATGCACACACACGCGCACACGCAGGAATCCTGGGCTGTGTTACAGGGACCAGGTCCATGATTCCTCCTAAGGCCTCCTCTCTTCCAGGTTCATCTTCATCCCTTCCTTCTTTCCTCTTTTTCTTCTTTATGTTCCTCTCACATTTCCCTGTTTCTGCTTTGTCCTTCTCTCGTGTTTACTTCTTACATCCTCAGTAGCTACGTTTATTCATTTGAGGGTCAAAAAGAGGGTAAGAAGAAAAATAGTTTGTAACCTAAAAGTCCTTCTTTATGAGGGAAACATCTGTCTTTGTCCAAAAATAGGCATGGAATCTCAGTTCCCGTAAAATAGGAAGGACTTGGAAAAGCGTGTTTCTGCTTAGCCCATGGTGGCGACCCTCGGGGTCATCAGTGGGCTGTGAAAGCAGAGGGAAGGGTCCGCAGGGAGGCCCTGGGCTCTGCTCTCCATCCAGAGTTGCTGGCATGTTCCACGGCCACTGCCTCCATCAGGGCACAGGACTCTCCGTCCCCTCAGCTCCCCCTGGAGGCTGCAGTGTCTCCCACCAGCAGCTCTTAGGGCCCCACCCTGCCTGGGTGTGTGGGACAGCTCTGAGCACAGGTTTCCATTCATGGTAAGTGCATAGAGAACTTGTTCACACAGGATAAGAAATGGAGCCTATTATATGTTGATACAAACAAAAAAGGAAGATTTCGTTACTTTGCAGAAAATATTTGTAAATCTTACATCAGTGTGTTTCATGAGCGCACCATGCAGTGGAATGATGGGCCCATATGCATTTTGCTTTTCTGCAGAACAGGTTTGACATAGATGCATTTACATAAAGCAGTGAATTTATTGGGAGAAAACATTCTACATGCTAATTACAAAAATCGATAGATATGAAGACAGAATGCAGGGAAAAAGGAGAGGAGGCATTTTATAACACTTGGATTCTACTAACATATTTTGTACATAAAAGAGAAATGATTGTTATTATTTGCTTCTATTATTATTATTCTTTTATTATTCTCAAACTCTGATGACAAGGGGCGACATTTGATGGATTTTTACTATAGTATAGAAAATGAAAATCCAAATATTTTATTCCTACTTACTCGATTGCTAGTCATTTACATTCACGGCTAAAGAACGACTTTTGAAATTGACTGGATGTGACACGATTCGAAACAACTTGAAGGTCCACAATTCTCATCATCCCAGCATATGGCCAAGTGGAATGCCTATTATTCAAAACACTGAGCAAGGAAACCAGTTATTGCAAAGAACCTAAGTATATGTTAAGTGTCTTCACGTGAATATTAGTCCACGTCTAGTGATTTTCAAACACAGTTGTATTAACATCAAATGCTTATGCTTAAGAATATGTTTGAGGCATAACAGCCATTGTTTTCTTTTTTTTTTTTCTTTGAACATGAAAAACTATTTAATGACAGTACTCTTGAAATTATATGTCTGTAAGGAACACCACAATAATCCCACAATGAAGTTTGTTTCTGGGGAAAAAGCTAACATAGAAAGACTCACTTAACAAGCACTTGGAGTTGGGGGCTCCTTTGAGTGTATGTGATTGTACTCTTGGTTTTCTTTTTTGTGAGGAATGGGCTGAGAGAAAGTTTGTAACTAAAAATATATGCACAGTTAATCAAAATTTACTAAGGAACAAATCTTCTACCTTCGTAGGCAATCTTTTAAAATCAGTCCTCTGTTCTGAATTATCCATTAACTTGAGGGATTCATGCTCACCCCTTATTATTAAAATATACATTCATAAAACTTTTACAGTTGTGCTGTTCTAGTTACAAATAGCTTCTACTTTTCTAGGACATAATTTCACTTTGTTTAAGCAAGAATTCATTAAAGAAGCTATAAATAACCTTTAAATATTTAGCCGTGAATAGAGGGTGGACTGGCATTGATGGCTTATTTTAGTACTCATGCAGAATGCTTTCTAAAAGCTACATTTTAGCATGCATCAAGCTAATGATTAACACTTGCAGTGTAATTTCAGCCATTGTTTTCTAAATGAACTTACATAAAAAACAGAAATAGATCCACAGACATAGTAACCAAACTTCTAGTTACCAAAGGGGAAGGGAGGGGAAGGATAAACTAGGAGGTTAGAGTTAATATATACGCACTACTATATGTAAAAGAAATAAACAACAAGGACCTACTGTATAGCACAGGGAACTATATTCAATATTTTGTAATAATCTATAATGGAAAAGAATCTGAAAAAGAATCACTTTGCTGTATACCTGAAACATTGTAAATCTACTATACTTCAATAAAAAAAAAAGTACTGGATTTTCCTTCTATTGCTTTTCCTTAAGTGTATCCCGAGTCTTGCACCTAATTTTTGGTTTCTTGAGTGTCTACCCTGAAATTGACTTTTCTCTTCCTTTTGCATTTACTGAGCGCACAGTAGCTGATCAACTCATACTTTATTGAAAGAGCAGGGCAGGAATAGCCGGCACCCACCATGCTAGGTGACTTTTCAAAGGTTAAACATCGGATTGGCAGACAAGCCACTTGAAGCCGGAAGTTGGGAGGACACCCTGTGTCTCCTGGCTCTTCACACCAAGTCCCATTGTTCTTGGAGTGGGTGGCACCTGAGTGTGCTGGGGACCCTGGGACTGGGTTGGACAAGAAGTCAAGTGTGGACTTAAAGTCTGAATGGCTGGGCTGGAAATAATGATGACAACTCTGTAGGCTCTTTACATTTCAGCCTTATTTAATACTCACAAAGTCCTTATGAGGGGGCTCTGTTATTATAATAAGCAAACCTCAGGTAAGTCAGAGATTGAGAACAAGACAACGCTACAAGCCCGAGTCTGGGGACACTGGGCAGAAAGGAGCAGTGCACTGCTTCAGATCTACAGTGTCTGGGTTCATGAATCGAAGGATCAGAAAGCCGTCAGGGAGGAGTATGAGTGAGGGGGACCCCAGTGATGCTCTCTGAGTGCGGGGTTGGGTGGCCCACTGTGGGTGGCCTCTCAGGATGGAGCAAGGGGGCTGCTTCTGATGGTGAACTTGAACTTTAGCCTTGATACAAGGCTAAATGGTGAACTCAGCAGGTCATTAGCTCCCCTGAGGGGTGGCCAGGATTCACAGGGTTATGCACATATGCTCAGGCTCTGGGGGATAGAACTTCCCAGGTCTTCTCCACAAACTCCAACTTGAGCCATCTCAGGACTGCAGCCGGCTCATCTGCCCAGTCATGGGGCACATTCAGAAGGGCTGATGAGCAAGTGGATGCTGATTTCTGCACCTCTTTGCCATCTCAGTGCATCCCTGCAAAACCCAGAGCTAACATCCTCAGCATTTTCTTGGCGTTAAGAGTTAGCTGAAGCTCTACAGGAAAAATTTTGCTATTTGTACTGTCTGACAATGGTGGCTGTACTCCTTGCTGATCAAGATATTACATTTCTAAGTATCATGTGTTTGTGTAGCTGGGTTTTTTTTTCCTCCAGAATTTTCTAGGGAGGTCATGACAAACTGGTAGCATCACACCCCCTGTTCTTCCGGTCAAATGAATGACATGGCTACATGGTGATGTCACTCTAATTCAACCTCAGAATTTTATCTACAGAGAATTCTGGGCACCCCCTTTCTGTTCATGGCAACAGAACCCATCCACCACCTCCTGGTCTGGAGAATTTGATGACAAGATGTGAGTAGCTGGGAACTGACTTTTTAAAAATGTTGGCTTGCCATCTGCAGTAGCATGGTTGGACCTAGAGATGATCATATTAAGTGAAATGTCAGACAGAGAAAGACAAATATCATATCATATTGCTTACATATGGAATCTAAAAAAATGATAAAATGTACCAATCAACAAGACAGAAATAGACCCACAGATGTAGAAAACAAGGGAACTTTACTCAAAATTTAGTAATAACCTGTAAGGGAAAAGAAACTTAAAAAGAATATATATATATTCTTTTTACTATGTATAAACGACTACATATATATGTATATCTGAATCACCTGGCTGTACATGTGAAACTAACACAACATTCTAAATCAACTATACTTCGATGAAAAAAATAAAAATGTTGGCTTGCAGTAACTACTTGGACTGGTAGTTCAACGATCAATTGTCCGTGGATATTTTATCAGTGGTGTGGGCATAGTTTGTTGAACATATTTTTTCTTAGAACACCTCTGCCTCCATAGCTGTTCTCCTTTCTCCTGGAGAGAAGGTCATGCGGCTGGCTGTGAGCACAGCACAGGTCAGGGGTTGTCATTTGGCTGGTGTGGAGGGAGGGGCCCCCTTCTCCCTCATGGCTTCTCTAGTGTTGTGCCGTGAGATCCAGGCCATTCTTACTGTCAGTGATTTTGTCCTTAACCCCAAGCAAAGGAGATTCAGAATCAACTGTAATACGATTATGACTGCACTTCTGTGCTAGTCATTCTGCGAAATGCTTCAAATCCCTTTTCTCTTGCATTCTTCACAGCAGCCTTGCAAGGTAGGTGCTCGTGTTATCGTCACTGGAGGGATATATTCAATAGAAACGAGGCTTAGAGAGGTTAAAGAACTCACCCAGAGTCATACAAGAAGCAGCAGAGGCAGGATTGGAACACAGGCCCCCCTGGCTCCAATGTCCATGATTTGTTCTATGATCTTAAGCTGGCTGGTTTGGAAATCTCACCCCTTGTGCTATGAAGGAGACGAAGCAACGGCTTCACCCATGTCACCCGTCTGCAAGGACAACCTGTTCTCCTCAAGTCCCCCTGCAAGCAGTGTCCCAAGGATGGTCCAGGACATCACCTACTGGCTGGGTTAGAACCGGGACACATAGACTCAACCAGAGCAAGAGGGGGATCTAACAGGTGCGTTTTGTGTGACAGAGGTAGGGGCTCAGCAGAAATGCAATGCTGGAACCCCTGGCCGTGCTTTATCTGAGGCACGCTTCCTTTGTTCTGTTTCATGGCAAAGGAACAAGTTTTGGTCTATTTTAGGTGAGGGAGGGACAGGAAGAGCTGAGGGTGGCTGTAAAGGGAATTAAGAAACTTAAGGCTAGATTCAGTTTGGGCTGGATTTTGGAATTCAAGAGGTGAATAGAAGCTGAATTTAGGAGAAGTCATCCTCTCCTTTTTGCTCAACATACTGTGATGATGTTGTTGTTGTTGTTGTGTGTGTGAGTGTTTAAAAAAATCAGTGTGAAGTGACCAGTGTTAATATTCATAATAGAAGTTAATGTCTCTGAGGCTCTAACGGTCCAGGCTCCTTTTTTTATTATTAACATCAATTTAACACCCTCAGAAAAGTTATTAGGCTCACCTTCTTCTGCCGCTGCTGTCATAACAGGAATAAAGGACATTTTCCTCTGGTGGTAAATCCAGCTTTTAAAAATGGAGCATCAGCAAGACCCTGACCATAAACAATCCCAAATACTGTGTGATCACCGCCTTGGCCAAGAAAATGAATGTTAATGAGACTGTGTCTGGGGCCGTTGGTTCAAATGCCTTGGGCTTCCGACAGAATTACTAGTCATGATCTGAATCATACACTTAGGTTGGACATAAATAATTTTACTCAAAACCACATCCCAGGATTGTGAGGAGCTTTCTTCATTTTGTTTAGGATGTGCCGGCAGCCTGATAAAGGACTCAGACACCTGCCACATTTCTTGTGTGATATTGACCCACACCTGACCATCTTGGTCTAGTCGCAGAGGGGCTGGTGGGTCTACAAAAGCCCTTCAGGTGAGCTGGTCTGGGGACCTGTGGCTTCCTCCCAGCTAGCCTTTTGTCCCCAGAACATCTGCTAACATGTGGCCTGGTGGTCTCAGACTAGCATTAAGTGTCAGCCAGAGATTAGGGGCAACTTACTCCTTCCGGGCTACACCTGATTATATTTAAGTCTAAGATTTTTAAAACACCATGGTAGAATTTCTGGAACACCAAGAGCCTGGACAACCATGACGACGTCCTCTACTCCAAATAGTATAACTCAACCTTCAGATGTAGCTGCATTTAGCTCCATTAATTGCAGTTTTCAGATTGAGAAAGGGGTTCTCTGCATTCCAAAGTGTTTTTCAAGGGTTCGATTGGATACGGGAAGCCCTCCTACAGTTTTGGGATGGTGGATGTGATGCTTTTGGCCCCTCATGGGGGGGTCCTTCACATGGGAGATGTCCTGATGTTTTGTTTGTTTTTGTTTTAATTATTTTTGGCTGCATTGGGTCTTCATTACTGCACACAGCCTTCCTCTAATTGCTGTGAGCGGGGGCTTCTTCTGTGCGGAGCAGGAGCTTCTCTTGTGCAGAGCAAGGCTCTAGGCACCCAGGCTTCAGTAGCTGCAGCACACGGGCTCAGTAGTTGTGGCTCAGGGGCTTAGTTGCTTCGTGGCATGTGGGATCTTCCCGGACCAGGGATCGAACCTGTGTCCCCTGTATTCGCAGGCAGATTCTTGACTACTGTGCTACCAGGGAAGTCCCAGTCCTGATGTTCCTGACCTACCTTTGGTCTAAGGCATTGAACTTGAATCTTGCGGCTCCATTTTCCACCCTTGAGCTTGTTCTGCTGCAGAGCCTTCTCTGTTCTCTGTTATTCTCTGTTTTTTTTTCCTCCCTTACCACCGTAGTGATAAGGAAAAAATCAGCACCTTTTTGTGAAGCATCGCTGAAGCCTGACGTGCTTTCTGTGTTGCCAAGGTGTGTAAATTATCTACTGAAGGAAGGACTCACACATCTCAGGCTCACTTTAGTACAACTCTGACAGTTTGCTGGTAACAGAGAGCTAGGAAAACCATCGCCAATTGTGCGGCAAAGACTCAGGAGCTTTGGAAACATAAAGGGAACTGAGCGAAGCGCTCCTGGCGCAGAGAGCCAGGTCGTGTATGGTCTGGGTCCACGGAGCAGCATGCGTCAAGAAGGGATTAAACACACACGGGTTTTATTAGAGGAAATTACTGTGTGAGAGAAAAGGGAGAGGGAACCAGTGGAGACAGGGAGGATGCACCCTGGGCTGCCAGGCTGCAGTCTCTGGAAGGTTCTACAGGACTTGGGCAGCACCTGTGTCTCCCAGGAGCAAGGCTGTCCGGGTGGTTGGCTGGAGCAGCCCCCGGGAAGCACGGCCTCGTGTAAACACGGTGAGGGTGGATTTTAACGTGTACATCTGGAGGCCTTGGTGAGAGGGCCTCTTCAGTTGGAGGTGTGCGAGGCACCTCCCAGGAGCTGCCAGAGTCTTCTTCTTGGGGCTTCAGTCTCCTTAACTTAAAACAAAGAGCTTTTCTTCATGAAATACCTGTTTTGTTTCAGAGGCTGGCCACATCCTAGAGTCCCAAAGGGGCTGCCAGAGGGAAACAGAAGAGGGGGCCGTGTGCCCGCAGCCTGGAGCTGCTTCCCTGCCAGCCTCCCTCCACACACCACGGTTTCATGAGCTTCCCAGGCCCACAGACCACAAAGCCTGGTGTCTTCGGTCTCACAGCTGTTGGTCAAAGTCACAGGCTGCGGCTGAGCACTGGCTGCTTGCAACTCTGTCTCTCAGGGATGGCTTGTTGCCTCTTCTCATCCTCTCTGGACAAGTTCGGGCACTTTCTCTCATATTCCGCTGCCAAGTTTGCAACAGGAGGGAAGCCACACTCTCACCTGTGTTTAATAAAAGTGAGTCTCGCACCTGCCACTTCCATCTCCTGCCTGCGTGTGAGTCTGCTCTGCACCTGCTGGCTGTCTGACCCAGGGCGTGACGTCCCACCTCTCTGTGCCTCAGTCCTTATTTGTAAACAGGGAGACTAGTACCAGTTATTAACCGTTATGGATGTTTCGAGGGTTGAACTTGATAATACAAGCTAACTCTCAGCACAATGCTCAATGAATGTCAGCTATTAGCAGGTTGAACTATTCAGAGTTGCTCTCTTTCTAAGTCAAAAGTCATTGTATTTTGGCAGTTTCATGTGGTTGAGCAGGGATTTATCATCAGACAAAGCTTTTGGGGTTGGAAACTCCCTTACCATCTGCGGGATACTCGCTTGCCAGGCAGAGCAGCTGGCCTGGGTGGCTTCTGCCTCCTTGTCAGGACTCAGCAAGTGATCCTCCAAAACTCATTAGCTCCAAGAGGAGGCAGGTCTTAGGTGGGAACAAAGGACTCGGCTCCATCTCATCTGTCCTCACCTCCTCTTCGCGGTGATCAGTGTTCACAGGGGTCACCTTGGACTACAGGAGGCCACCCCGCGGTGGGTGCTCAGCCTGTGAGGGGAGATGGTCCTTTCCCTGTTCACAGAGCAAAATAGGATACGTCAGGATGACTCCTTCCACACCAAAAATTGGTCCTTGCATCAGTCAGTGTTCCGCAGCGAAGCAGAATCATATCCATACATCGAGAGATTTATTATAAAGGACTGGTTCACAATTATGGATGCTGAGAAGTCCCATGGCCTATAAGCTGCAGGCACAAGATAGTCCAGTCCAAGCTCAAAGGTCTGAGAACCAGGAGGCCGATGGTATAAGTCCCAGTCCAAGTCCATGGGCTGAAGACGGATGTCCCAGCTCCTCAGTCAGGCAGAGAGAGAGAATTCTTTCTTCCTCTGCCTTCTTGCTCTCTTCAAGCCCACCATGGATTAGATGATGCCCGCCCACATTGGGAAGGACAATCTGCTCTACTCAGTCTAAACTGGCTCAACATATTGTGGTATATTCATATAAGTGAATACTACTGATACAGGTAGCAGCAGGGATGAATTCGTAAAACATTTTGTTGAATGTGAAGGAGCCAGTCAAAAGGAATATATACAGCGTGTTTCCATTTGTGTGTTTTTAAAGAAGAGGCAAAACCTATGCCAATAGAAATCAGAACAGAGGTTGCTTGTGGGAATGGGAAAGACTACAAAGGAAGCAGAGAGAACTTTCTAAAGTGATGGAAATGGCATCTTAATTGGGGTGGGGATTACATGGGTGTATGCATCTTACAAAATTCACCGAATTATGCACTTGAGATCAACGTATTTTACTGTTTGTAAATTTCACTCCAATTTTTTTTCTAAAAGGAAAAACAGGAGGAAAGAAATTAGAGACAATGAGAATAGTTTGCTCTTTCAAAGAGTTCTTCTTGGAGGAGAAGAGAGAAACGGTAATGAGAGGGGAAGTCAGGGCCAGAGGTTGTTTTGTTGTTTGTTGCTTTTTATCATGGAAGAAGTAATAGCCTGTTTGCATGCTGATGAGAAAGATTAGCAAGAGAGAGAGAAGATGCATGATTCAGGAGACAGTGAGCTGAGCTACAGGAGTGATGTCTTTGACTAGGTACGATGTAAGGCATCTAGAACACTAGCAGAATTGTTAGCCTTCTAGGAGTTGGGAGAGTTCACCTATAACAAGACAGAAGGCACTGCAAATGAGCACAATGCAAGATTAATACCTGAGAATTTAGAACAAGGCCAGTCTGCAACACTGAGCTTTCCTCCAGTCTCCTGCAGCCCCACCAGTGCAGTGAAGCAGTGAGCATAGACTTGGAGTTCAAGTGAGTAAAACAAAGTGAGAGGGATGGTGGCGGTGGGGAGGGAGTGATGATCCTGATTGATCTTGGACTTGACATTCGCTAACAAGTCAGCGAGAGCAAGAGGATGGTGGGGGACAGGCATAGCCAGGATTGCTAAATTATCAGACTGTTAGGGCTGAAGAACTGAAGGAGTTGAATCAGTAGAAAGAATGTGCAGGAAATGCAAAATACGCCGGGAGCTAAAGGTTTGTGGAACAAGTGACAGTGAACTGGGGGTCAGTTAATGATTATATCAAGCAGGGTAATGAGCGGTACAGCCTGATGAGTTGAAACTCAAAGCTAGGCATTCTGATGAAGGAGGAGAAGGAAGACGATCTGGAGGAGCCATGCCAGATGCTGCAGATAGATCACCCCCACCTTAAGTCCAGGAGTTGCAAACAAGGGATGCAGGAGAGAAGAGACTTGACAGGGCTGCAGAGCAAGCAAGGTCCCTGGGAGGGGGAGCGGCAGGTCCCATGAGAGGAAAAGGATGCAGAGACAATATTGGGGGAGGAAAGGATTTTGGTATAAAAGTACATTTCATCTCGCTCCATATATCTCTGAACTTGATGGTATTTTGCTACTTCTCGTTTTTGTCTAACCTGGAAGGATCACACGGATCTTATAGGAATTAACACATTACCTGATTGAACATGTCATAGCTTTGTCCAAATATGTGGTCACACGGTTCTAAGGTCTTGTAAATACAGGAAGGGTGATCGAATGACAAATGAACACAAGATCATGTTCAATTTTACTAGAATCAAACAAATAGGAACTATCGGAGTGGAAAAATAAGAAATATTGATTTTTTTGGCATTAGAGAAAGTCAAGGAAGACTGTCACACACTGTTATTTGGCATGTCAATCCATATAATCATTTGAAGGGCAACGTAGCCAAAACTATTAAAAATTAAAATGAATATACCCTTTGATTCTCCCATACCCACTTTTAGGAAGTTAACACGAAGAAAATCGCATAGTTACACAGGAGAGTCTCCACAGTGTTCACAGTAGAAAATGATTGCTCTTATGCCAAACGGCTGTAAAAAAAAATTGGGCAAACACATGTGACAACTCCAGAGAATGGACTACCATACCCCTTGAGGATGAATGAAGCAGTTATCTCTCTACATATTTTTAAAAACAGTCTCAGACTTACCGCAAAGTAGCAACTATATTACAAAGAAGAGAGTGAGGCATGTGTCTTGACCTGGAAGAATGAGTCATATTACTACATGGAAGAAAAAAAGCAAGTTGCAAAATAGTCTGTGTGCATGAACTCTTTTGTCAGTAATCAATGTGTAGAAAATTAATGGGATTTTCACAAAGCATAGCTGTAGTTATCTGTGCATGGTAGCACAAATTTTTAAAAATGTAACAGGGTGTGCAGAGTGCCAGTTCTGGGTCAGAGTGCCTGGATTTGAATCTTGACTCCTATACCTGCCAGCTGTGTGGCTGTGGCCAAATCCCAAATTTCTCTCAGCCTCGGTGTTTTCCTCTATAAATTAGGAATTAATATCCACCATTGCAAATTGTAAGGGTGATGTAAGAAAACTCATGTCAGCGATCACTGTAAGACACATAGAAAGTGCTCAAATTAAGAATTGTTATCATTACTAGTGTATTTTACATGACAGACATGTAATTGCATTTATTTATTTATTTATATTGGAGTATAATTGCTTTACAATGTTGTGTTAATTTCTGCCCTACAATGAAGTGAATCAGCTGTATGTATACACATATCTCCTCCCTCTTACCCTCCTGCTACCTCCCTCCCACCCCCACCATCCCATCCATCCATCTAGGTCATCACAGAGCACTGAGCTGAGCTCCCTGTGCTATACAGCAGGTTCCCACTAGCTATCTATTTTACACATGATAGTGTATATACGTCAGTCCTAATCTCCGAATTCATCCTACACTCCCCTTCCCGCTTTGTGTCCACCCGTCTGTTCTCTACCTAATGGCTTTTATATTCAGAAAGAAATAGAATTTTTAACATTTTATTTTTAAGGAACTTATTTGGGACAGAGTCCTGGAGAGATGTAGCCTCAACTCCACAGGGAAGTGTTTGAAATTAATGAAAGAATGAATGGAGTGTCGATATTGGTGGAGAACCAAATGGATCCCTGTGGATATTAATTGATTTCGATCTGAAATCAATGAAAGGTTTCTTTTTGGTTCACAGGAAGCCAATCAAGCATGTCAGTTACTTCTTAGGATGACATTTTATTCCACCTTTTATAAATTTCTGATGTCTCTTGTGTACAGTAATTTACACCTTGTGGTATGGAAGGTGGGGTCCCTGAGCTTCTCCACCTTCAGGGAATTCCCTGCCTGCTGAAAGCCAAGATGTAGCAGGGCTTTCAGCCTTGGAGAGGAGACAGGTGACTAAGGGAGAGTAAAATTGTGGCCACTCCTATCCGAAAATTACACCTGGTTATAACGGGGGCCAAGAGAGGGCAACCCCTGCCCCAGGGCTAAAATAGAGACTAGGTGAGAGTCAATGGAGCAGGCTAAGATATACTAGCAGCTGGACCCAGTTCCCTTAAATCCCCCCAAAATATTTTGACTTTCAGTCCCCTTACTCCCTAAGAATCAGAGAGCAATTCCTTTCCATTTTGCATCTCAAATCAGGTTGGGATGGCATGTTTTTCTATGGAAAGCTGGGGTCTGGAGGTAATTCTGTCTATGGAATAAACTTTGGACACTAGAGAACTCTACACTTTGTGGTACTGAATCAAAATTTCAATTGTCTGCTCAAGCTTGAAGCCTTAGACCTAAGCAAACCTCTCTCTCTCTCCCCCCGCCCTTATCTCCCTCCTTCCCTCTTTTTCTCTGTGTCTATTTTTTCTTCTTAGGGAGAGTGTAGTTTGTGGTCACAGCCCTTGTCTTTGAATCATGTACGTTAAGAGAACTTGTGTATGCAGTCCTTTTAGTAATTTACATCCTATGCTTTGAGCTCATTGGACATCAGTGAAGTTATCTCAATTCAAATGATCACTTGGGAGGGGCTGGATGGAAGAGAGAATTCCCAATATGGGAAGATGGTTTGAAATAGCAATTATCCTCAAGTTTTTTGTGGCTGCTTGTCTCTGTCCCCTACATATAGCGAAACACGTAATCAGCAACCACTTATACAAATTATCCTCCTGTGGCTTCTGGCATGTGCAGCGGTGCATTGTTTTTACAGCCCCCATGTTTGTGTTGATGTCTCACATGGTGGCCTCTTCTGAGCACAAGGATTGTGAGTATTTCAAGATAAAAGCCTCTCTTCTTTCCTCCTTATTTACACTTAGGAGCCATTCTTCCTGAGTCCTCTATGATGCTAAATTCATTTTCTCATCTCTCGTTAGTCCAAACACCTTGGAGCAAATGTATAATCTCCCTTTCATTAAATCTTGGAAGAAAGAAACTGTGAGTTAGAAGAAGTATGATTTTCTGTCCTGGGTAAACAATCAGCCTAAGTCACATTTATATGCTTGCCTGTTCCCTAATCCTTGAAAAAGATCAACTTCATGCCACACAGGGCCAATAAAAGGTATTTTTCTTTATGTGTGTGCCTCTTGGTGTTATTTTTCTCTAGCGAAGTTTAGATTTGTACGCTGTATTAGCTGGAACTATTGTTATAGAAGAAACAGTATTAATCACTATTAAAGTGATTCCTCTAGTGTTAGATATCTTTATGAATATTAGACCTATTGTGGACCAGTGTCCGTAAAATTTCAACTTTTTCTCTTTACTCCTACCTTCCTTCTGTTTTTTTTGCCTGCACTCCTCCATCCCTCCTTTCCTCTCTCTCCTCTTTCAGTCTTCTGTATTTATTTTTTAGAAAAGAGGCATATTTTAGATAAGATAGTAGATAGCTCTAGGACTATCTTTGAGTATTACTTACTGTTTTAGTTGGAGGTATTACCTGTCAAAGATTTTATTGCCTAGATGCAGAAACCGATTCATTCAATGTCATTCTCTGACCTCACAACTGAATCTGTCCACTGCTTCCTAATCTGATCTCCCTGCCTTCGATTTTTCTGCCCTGTAAGTAAATAAGCGTCCAGCAGTACTACATTTCCTAAAGGATCAGATTCATGAAAATCTTGAAAGCTTCCTCAGGGGAATCCTCACTACTTAAAGGACAAAGTCCACAGTCTTACTTTCTGTCTAAGACTTGCAATGAGTGACTCCTATGTCGAGACCAGCTTGGCGACTCGAGGTGAGTGACGGGTGCCGCAAGCTTGAAGAAAACACAGACTGAAGAAAACACAGACACAGACTGAAGAGAAAGATGGGACCGGGGGGCTCAAGACCTCTAGGATCAAGAGCCTTGCTGATTCATCCCACGTTGCTTTTATTGGTTTCTTCGCTAACACTCCCAGGTTAATCCCATAAACAATCAAAGGCCTTACATGACTGGGGCAATGATCTTTGTTTGCCTCCTGGGTCCGATTTGAGCAGGTGTGGATCCGAGCAGGGTGCGGATTTGAGCTGGGCGGTGGAGAGCAAAACAGCCCTGGGGGCAGGAGACCTCTCTCAGATATTAGGGGTCTGTGCCCCACCCCTGTTGGCCCCTCTGCGACTGTGCCTGTCTTAGGTTGTTCCTCCCCTGAGGAATCTTACCCGTTTTTGGCTAACCAGTCATCCTCCAGGGCCAAACAGGGTGATATGAGGAAGGGTCTGTGCCCTACCCCTGTTGGCCCCTCTATGGCTGTGCCTGTCTTAGGTTGTTCCTCCCCTGAGGAATCTTACCCGTCTTTGGCTAACCAGCCATCCTCCAGGGCCAACCAGGGTGATATGAGGTGTGCAAGTGAGAAAGGGGCTGCGCCCCCAGAGAGGGCCAACCCTCTGCCTATGCCCCCAGAGTCTCCACGCCCCGCACCCTCAGCTCCTCCACTGCTCAAGCAGGACATTCTGAATCCCATCGCTCGGCCCACATACTTTAACATTTTCAAGGTTTCAGAAAGACTCCTGAATGTCTTCCCACACGCCTACATTCTTATGGAAGCAGAATCTTATGTTACAGAGCTGTTCTGAAGGGAGGGTGGGCTCCACGTTGCCCTCACCCACCAAGTGCACTTCTAACGCCAAACATTTGCTCACACTCTTCTACTCCTGGAATGCCTTTGATCCTTGTCCCACACAAATCCTATCCCCTCACCAAAGGTTCAGCCCTAGTGTCCCTCTTACTAGAAAGTTTTTCCTAATAGTTTCTAGTCTCACTGAATCTCACTTTGTTGAAATTCCTTCAGTGTTTATTACTTAAGGTGCCCTTCGGTATGAGAAACCAAAACACCTATACCCACCCAACAACTGCCCATGTTGATCTTGACCTGACTTTTCTATCCTACTGTTTTCATCAATATACTTTACTACTCCAGGAAACTCTTTCCCAGGAAATTAGACATTGCAAATAACTTTATTTGCAAGAAGTTCAGGAGCTTCCTTAAAAAAATTTAAATGAACATGAAACTCGTAGACTTTTTAATAGATAGCATCAAACAACTCTTTACTCTCCAAGGCTTTATGAAATCCTCTCTTCAAAACCTTGCCTTTGCTGTGTCCACCAACCCTAAACTATTCTCTGATGGTCTTTTTCCCAGTCCTAATTAACACTCCCCTGCGTTGAAAGATTTCCCTTAAGCCAAGCCCTAAATCTCATCAACATCCCTGACTTTGCTCTCTCCTCTCCTAAATTCTACTCAGACTTGGTTGTGATGGTGTTGAAATGGAGCAGGATCCTGTGGGGGTCCTGGGCATGGAAGCCTTTCAAACAGTTAATCAGGGAAGGGAGGGGGTGCAGAAACAAGGGAGGAGCAGCCAAGAAATAATAGTTCAGCCTTGAGGTGGATCATGTTTCCCCCTCAAGGGATATACATAACAATATCTTTGAGCTCTTTACAGAACTAAAACCCCCAACAGATGGAAGATGTTAACTACTTACATTCTTTTTTATTTTTTAATTTACTTTATTTAATTAATTAATTTATTTATTTATTTTTGGCTGCATTGGGTCTTCATTGCTGCTTATGGGCTTTCTCTAGTTGTGGAGACCAGGGGCTACTCTTTGTTGCAGTGCGGGGGCTTCTAATTGCGGTGGCTTCTCGTGTTGTGGAGCACCAGCTTTAGGCTTGCAGGCTTCAGTAGTTGTAGCATGCAGGCTCGGTAGTTGTGACTCACGGACTTAGTTGCTTCGTGGCATGTGGGATCTTCCCAGACCAGGGCTCGAACTCGTGTCCCCTGCATTGGCAGGAGGATTCTTAACCACTGCGCCACCAGGGAAGCACCTTAATGCAGTCTTCATTCCGGAGAGAAGGTCATAGTTTGATAACCTTGAGAACCACAGAAGCTCATCAAGAGACCACATGAGGCCAGATTAAAGGAGTGCAGGTCCTTATCAGCAACCATGCCCTTGAACCATTGCTATAAAACTCCTCACCAAATTCTCCCGGGTTTGGATGTACTGTTTTTCAGAGCAGGAGCCTGCTGTGTCCAGGTTTGCCTGGCAGAGCAATAAAGCCATTCTTTTCTACTTCACCCAAAACTCTGTCTTCAAGATTCGATTTGGCACCAATGCACAGAGGGCAAGTTTTCAGCATCAGTGGAAGCAATAAACTCAGCTTTGCTTATTAGCAGGTTTTTTGATGGTGTTTGCGGGGAGTTAGGATTTCAACAGGTACAATGTAGATTGCCTTTTTGTGACTGCCCTGTATAAACAGAGTGGACCTTGCACTAAAATTTGGTTTGGATGTTGAGACTCAGGAAACCATATACACCAAGAGGGTATAAAGTTTGTCACATAGTGCGGCTTTCTGGGAGCATGGGACTGATTTCTAAGCAGGTCTGATAATGGTTTAAGAAAGCAGACAAATTTTTCATGGCCTTTGTGGTGGTTAGGGGCGGGGGCCCTTTTATGGTCCAGAGCTTGTATAGTTTGAATTTCCCACTGGTGTCAGAGGATGGAGGACTTAGACTTTCTTAGCTGCCCAGATGTGGAGCACAAGGGAAAGAGGGTATGATGGGGCCTAAAAGTGGTCAGCAAATGCCCAAAATAGAGTCAGACTCTGTGTTGTACCCCTACTCACCCCCTCCTCTTTTCCCCCTGTCTCCTATTGAGCATCTAAGGGATCCCATGAATACTCTACCCACAAATACAGAGTACTGAAGGAATACAGGCATTAAAAGTTGTTATACTTGTCAGGGGGGAGTCAAGGAAGGGAGGGAATACGGGGATATGTGTATAAAAACAGATGATTGAACTTGGTGTACCCCCCAAAAAATAATAAAAAAACAAAAACAAAAACAAAAAACAAAACAAAACAAAACAAACAAAAGTTGTTATACTTGTCAATGAAAAATTAATCAGTTGATCTAAGAAAGAATTGAAAAATTATTCTGAGCCAAATTTGAGGATTATAACTCTGGAAATGCATCTCAGAAAGCTCTGAGAACTGTTCTGCCTGTTTGAAATGAAGGCACAGGCATATAAGTTTTTTTGAGACCAAGGGCTGTACATCAAATGACGTATTATTGACAGTTTACACAATCCAGATCTAAGCACGCTTGTGGTGGATCATGTGACCCCTTACAAGATTAAGAAGGAATGTTATCTTTTAAGGAGTTGTCTTGCTGATGCTGGGAGAATGCTGCTCTTTACCCTTGGGCAGGTATTCCTACCTATGGGAAAAGTTTGGTCCTTGCATAATGTAGATGCACAATGAACAGTAGGGGGAAGGGGAGGTCAAAGGGCAGAGAAGAATTTTTGTTTAAATTTTTCTTGCCTTGCCATAAAACATGAATTTTATTCCACATACTCAACATTCATAAGAATTCAGTAGGAATACTAGTCTGTAGTACTGTTTTTAGAAACAAAACACTAAGCTGTGTAGTGGTGGGCAGACCCTAGGGTGATACCCATTGACCTGCCTTTTGGTATTTGTGCCTTTACATAATCCCCTTCCTTTGAGTGTAAGCAGATCCTACAACTACTAGAACATGGCAAAGATCAAAGTATTTTGCAGATGAAATTATGATCCTAAATCAATTGATTGTAGGTTAATCAAGGGAGATTATCATTGGTGAGTCTGGCAATCAGTGAAAACACTTAAAGAGGGACTAAGTAAGCCCTTTTTGAGAGAGGAGACTCCCCTTGCTGGCTTGAAGAAGTAAGATGCCTTGTTGTAAGAGAGTTGATGGACAAAGCTTCATGGCAGGGAAATTTGGGGGGCCTCTAGGAACTGGGATTGACCACCGACATTCAGCAGGAAGTTGGGGAGCTCAGTCCTACAACCACAAGGAAATAATTTTGCCAATAACCTGGGTGAACTTGGAAGTGGATTCTTCCTGGTCACACCTTCAGGTGAGAAAATAGCCCCGTTCACATCTCGATTTGAGCCTGGTGAGACCCTGTGCCAAAGACACAGCTAAGCCATACCTGAAATCTTGATCCACAGAAATTTGAGCTATTAAATGTGTGTTGTTTAAAACCATGAGGTTCATGGTTATTTGTTATTTGTTATAATAGATAACTAATGGTTATATGTTAAAATAATTGTTTATTCTCTCAAGGTAAAGAATGGAAACATACTGTCTCAAGTTGCCTTAAAAATATAAGGATAAGGGCAGTTAGTGTACTTAGTGTACTTAAGTGTATTTAAAAGAGTGGCACTATTATATAAAAATGGATTGGGCCACTGTTTCAGTGTCTTGTGCATTACACTTTCTAAAGAATACTGTCTCTCTTGACCAGGTTTTCCCTTGCTGTCCAAGTGCTCATTACCTTACCAGTAAGGTAGGCAGGCAGCTGGGAGCATCAGGACTCCTGACTCAGTGCAGAGATGTCACAAATATTATCTCTCTGTAATGAGAAGTCTCTCTAATTACACAGGCTGTTGGATCCATTCCAGTCTTATGACTTTCCAAATTATCTGCATTAGAATGCAACCCCCAAGAACCATTTCCAGGTACATGGCACCATAAAACATAACCTAAATTAACTTGGCGAGTTGCTTCATACCCTGTGGTTGAATATTTGCTAGCAAATATTTACACAACTCATTACTACCCATTTTGTGTGTTTAGACAGCTTATCGCTCATTTCTCCCTTTAATTAGCATTTTATTTAGATGCGGTCCTTTCTCTGTTATTTGGCCCAGCATTCAGGCAGGAGCTGGGGATAGCCACTTACTATGTACTTGTTTATGGGGTGAATGATTAGCTTGTGGCTGCCTTCCAGGTTGCCTAAGGCAGTGACTGTGTGTATTCTGGAATAAGTCATAGCTAACAGTTTTTCTCTACCTGCTTGAGAAAATGGTAAGCTCTTCCTCTTTCACATTTTTAAATAGTTTTCAAGGATAACACCTACATTATCAATCTGCCCAGTGCCATTATGATGGATTCTACATGAAAACATGGCTTAAAGCTTCCTGTGCCTGCCCAAGTTTTATATATCCTTACTCTTGTTCAAGAGATTCATTTCTAGAGAAGGTATAGGGCAGAATACATGTTCAATAAAATTATGAGTGAGTCAAAGCCTACCTTGTGATAAATCCCACTTTGAGACAATTTGTTCTCTGTGGGAATCCCTTTGGCATCTGTAATAGTTTGCTAGGGCTGTCATAAGAAAATATCACAAACCAGGGGGCTAAACAACAGAAATTTATTTTTCTCACAGTTCTAGAGGCTGGAAGTTCAAGATCAAGATGTTGGCAGGTTTCTTTCTTCTGAGGAATCTTTCCTTGGCTTGTAGATGGCCTCCTTGCTGTGTTCTCATATGGTCTTTCCTCTGTGTGTGCATGTCTGTGTCCTAATCTCCTTTTCTCATAAAGACACTAGTCATATTGGCTTTGGATCCACCCTAATGACCTCATTTTAACTTAATTTCCTCTTTAAGGCCCTCTCTCCAAATATAGCCACATTTTGAGTTACTGGAGGTTAGGACTTCAACACATGAATTTGGCAAGAACACAATTCAGCCTATAGAAGCATCCCACTTGGAATCCAACTTCATCAATGTAGTAAAATTGACTCTGAAAGTGGAGGAGCTCCTGGAAACATCTGAAATGATAGCTATAAAATTGGGCTTCATGGGATGCCCAGCTTTTCTTTGGATAGTAAGTCAAGGATGGACCACAGCTGTTCCCAGAACTCAAATCAATGGAGACAAAGTGCCAGTTTTCTCAAAGATCCAAGAAGAAGCAGTAGACACCTGGAGTTCAGATTTTCTCCCATGACATTTTAGAGGTGGGCTAGTGTCCAAGAAGTTGGGAAGAGCTTCACACTGTAATTGTGGGTCGATGGGTGGGGGGGGGGAGCCTTACGTGGGAACTGAAGACAAAACATAAGATCAAGACAGGACCTGCTCCTCTGCTCTACACTCATGCAGAGAGTCAGGCAGTGGAAACAAAAGTGATTCAAGACATCACGAGCAAAAATAACCAACCAGCCAAACAGCAAGGAGACAGAAGTACTGAAGACACGCAGTGAGACAAGGACTCCATGGCTGCCTGGTGGAACTCACCAGGAGTCCAGGACAGCAAGCCTGGGTGGTAGAACCTGACAGGACACATTTCTTCTCCAAGATGGACAGACAGGTGGGCTTCTCTTGGTGAGACCCTGGAGAACTCATGGACAATATTAAACCCTGAAAGGAGTTTATGAGTTGCATGCCAGTGAGCCAATCTCTCAACAGAAAGGGACTCAGAGAGCAGGGAGAATAAAAAATATGTATGGTTCAAAGTAGCACTTCGTCATTTTACTCTATCAAGATGGCACCCTTCCTCACTGCAGTTGATAATAAACTTGGCTTTGCTTGATCAACAAGTTATTCTGGTGATCTTTCTGGAGAGCTGGCAGTTGACATGCCCCCAAATTAGCTTTTAGTGAAAAGTTGAGGTCTTGGATGGTTTCTTAGGTGCATTTTTCTACCTGACTATTTTGGTGGAGTATGACATAGATACCTTGTAGGAAATAAAGGAAATCAAAGTAACTCTACGTTTGCCTTCCTTGGATTTATTACTGTGGATAGAGCTGTCTTCCTAAAAGACAAAAGCAAATGGGATCTAGGGAGCACCTTCAGATGCCTCCCAAAGTTCTTAGAATTTCTGTGTGTCCATGTCCCAGCCTCTCACAGCATTTATTACAGGGACTGAAGGTCTAGGGTGGGCTGAGGCACCTGTTACCACATGCTTACTGTGGTCTGAGGTCAAGTTTGAGGGGAGGTGAGGTCTGTCTGGAGCAACTGAGGTCTGATCTGGAATTGGGTGCTGGCCACATGGGGGCAGGGGTAGAGCTATTTTTCCATTTCCATTGCTGGTCCCAGTGGCCTCAAAGGGGGCATGAATGGGCTGGCCACCACACACTGCCCCCACTCACCTCTGATCTTTGGTCCCCTATGATCCAGAACTCTAAGTCACAAAATTTCTGGAGGATCCACTTTTAGTGACCCTTTCACAGAGATCAAATGACTTATGAGTGATCCCCTGAACACTCAGTAACAACAATAATAACAAGCACCAAAAGAAAGAAAGGAAAGACAAGAGAAAAAAAAAGACATCCTCCTGTAATTTTATATGAATTAAGGTGCTTCTTTTGGCTGCAGATGACTCACATCCAACTAAAACCAGCTTAAACAAATAAGGACATTTCCCATCTCTGGTAGTAGAAGCCTGGGAATACCAAGCACGTCACCCACCGTGGTTGCCACGTGGCTGCCCCAATCTAAGTATCATGTCCTCAAGTGACTGTCTGATAGTTAAGAGGGTAGACACGTGGAAATAGGTCTCCCCTGGATTTCTTAGTGTTCATGTGAAAAGTCGTGGCCTCCTAAGACTCCTCCAGAAACCAGGAGAATCAGATCTAGAGCCGTCTGGTTAATGTCTGTTGATGGATGAATGGATAAAGGTGGTGTGATACTCACACATACACACAATGGAATATTATTTGGCCTCAAAAAAGAGGGAAATTGGGCAATATGCTACAAATAGGAACACTGGGGACATTATGCTAAGTGAAACAAGCCAGGCACAAATGGACAAATACTGCATGATTTCCTGTATATGAGGTACCTAAAGGAGACAAACAGAGAGAGAGAGTAGAACAGTGATGACCAGGGCCTGGGGGAGGACGAGTTGCTGTTCAGCAGGTTTAAAATGTTAGTTTTATAAGATGAGTAGGTTCCCAAGAACTGCTGTATAACATAGTGATTACAGTTAACAGTGCTGTTTTGTACACTTAACACTTCGTGAGTCAACTGTACTCCAATAAAAATTAATTTAAAAGAAGGTGGATCTCATATTAAGTGTTATCACAGTTTAAAAAAAAGAAAAAGAAAAAAAAAAAAAAAGAGATAGACTATCTCTAGCATTCCAGAAGAAGACTTCATGTCCCCTCCCAGTCAATACCTGCCCACTCTCCTGAAACCATATGCTATTCTTTTTTCTGATTTGGCCTTCATAGTCATAGAATTACAAAGAACATACGCTTTCACATCTGGCTTTGACATCATGTTGGTCAACATTATATACACTCACACAGTTGTGTGGTTCATTCATTCTCACTGCTGTATATTACTGCATTGTACAAATCCACCAAACTTTCTACATTCTGCCATTGGTGAATATTTAACTTGTTTCCAGCTTTTGGCTGCTGCAGGTAGCCCTGTGACAATTGCTTTCTTAAGCATATGTGATAATTTTGATGAAAAAACAAAAATGAAAAAATCCAAAAGGATATTGAAACTTCTTATCACCCTCAAAGGTCCAAATGGTTACAGCTCAGCCTCAGAACCCAGTTAAGCCTCCAAGGTGCTAGGAAGACTGGAAAGACTACTTGCCTATGTGTTTACATTTCAAGGGGCAATGAGGCCTGAACACCTCCAGGTCTTAAATACTGAGACACACCTGGGGTTATCCGGCTTCCAGGAGAGATTTTATTTATATACCAAAGAGTTGGAGTAAGGGGGATCCTTTAAGGAGGGAATCTGCCTCCCGTTCTTCAGAAGCAGGAAAATATTATTTCTCTTTGTTCCATGCCTGTGGGGTATCACCTGCGTAGGAAAAATTCCCATCAGCTCTTATCATGCTGCCTCTTGGGTAAACACTCAGGCAAGGAGGTGGATGCACAGTCTTTACTACAAGTATTTAATAAGAAATTTGAGTCTGACTCAGAACATCTTGTGTGCACATTTAGGATAAAACGAAGAAAACCCAACAGAAGGGCACAGCCTCTCCTTTACCTCATTCTCTCTCTCTCTCCCCTTGGGGAGAAAATCTTTTCTAGAAACCTCTCTGGTCCTAGCTGAGAAGGTGATGCTCTGGCCTTGAGGCCTCTATATTGCAGGCAGGATCCACCAAAACGGGGGAGGTACAGAGAAGCTGCGTTGTGCAGACGGTCAATATCACTTTCACATATTGTCGATATTAACAGTGACAGATGTGGTCTTTCAAAAAAGTCTACGTTTTTACGTCAATTTTAGAAAATTCATTACTTTTTGTCCCTGGCTCAATAAGACTAAATTTTATTACCCATTCCAATTTAATTTGCACTACATTGAAAATTACATGAGGAAAAGTTGATCTGACAGAAGAACACAAGGTTGATGGAAATCATGGTAACACAATTACTCTTCTGCAAAAAATCTGGGCTGGTTGCTGTCTTTCTGGGCTCCAAGCTTGCAAAACCAAGCCAAGGATAGACTGTTTTTCATGGCAGCTGCGTTCTGTTTGGAATTAGGTCCATTCACTAACCCAAGATTAACGTCTAGTCATTAAAATGCCATTGCTGTGTAAGTGAGACATATGTCTCCCTATCAAAATAAAATAATTCACCAGATAGATTTATGTGAGGGAGCTCAGAATGGTGCTTTACTGTAAGGATCTCTGAGTTTTCCTGCTCTTTGATTGTGATCAGAATTGCACGCTAATCACTAGGTTTATTTATATAGTCCTTGGCAAATGACTGTGTTTCTTGTAAGAGTAAAGAAGTTTTCACATCCTCTTCGAAGAACTGAAACAAAGACACTGGTAACCTAGGAATCACACACACACACATACACACACACACATTTCCACATGCACACACTCTTACACACTCACTCAGACACTTCCTCCCTCACCATATTCCAAGCCACCAAAGAGAAGGGTGATGCCAAGGTTGGTCTGATGTATTCAGTTCGAAAATATTTCAAATTTCTCCAGCTTCTTTCCCCCTCATTAGTCAGATCTGAATATACATATACCAACTGTAATTTGGACAGACTAGAGGAGAACAGAACTATCATCTGCCTTTTCTTTTTTTTCCCTTTCTTTTTTTTTTGAAGTATAGTTGATTACACATATTATATTTGTTTCAGGTGTACAACACAGTGCTTCAATATTTTTATAGACTATACTCCATTTAAAGTTATTACAAAATAATGGCTATATTTCCCTGTGCTGTACAATATATCCTTGTTGTTTATTCATTGCAGCTACTATGGAAAAAATTTGGAGATTCCTCAAAGAACTAAAAATAGAACTACCATATGATCCAGCAGCCCCACTCCTGGGCATATAACTGAAGAAGTTGAAAAGGCTAATTCGAAAAGATACATGCACCTCCGTGCTCACTGCAGCATTATTTACAAAATCCAAGATATAGAAGCAACCCAAGTGCCCATCCTCTCCCTTTTCTGAAAAACATAGTTCTGTTCATACAACTTAATTTAAAATTTATTCCTCAATGCTTCATATTGTGTCTATGATGTCCTAAGGCCTTAGGTTTTGTTTTTTAATCCTGATTGGTACTGTTAAGCCATGTCTCCCAAATGAAATGTAGGGAGGTAGCTGAGTTTGGGATTTAGGCAAAGGATGTTTTCTCCCTCTCCTAGGCTCACCCTCTCTCTCTCTCTCTCTCTCTTCCTTTAGCTGATTTCTCCTTTGTCTCTCTCCTATGCTCCAGACTCAAATTCACCTGCTAAACTACAACTTCTTTTGTCTTTCTAGTTGGTACCTATAGCATCACAGTTTGTAATGACTGTTCACCAACCGTCCATGTGCTTGTTTAGACAGAGCTCCTGACCAATATGCTGGAGGAGAAAGTAGAGGTTGTCAGTTCTAGCACAAAGCTTCCAAGATCTGGTGCCTGATCCTCCTGCTTTTTCTACTCAAGACCTGCCTTGTCTTTCAGAAGGTGCAGAAATTTTGAGTATTGTTTATGCCGTTAAATTTCTCATCATTTAAATAGTTGTATGTGTCTATAGTTAAATATATTGAAATGCTTTATGTTAAACCGAACTACTAATCATCACCTATCCATCTAGTCTTTAATAGTTTTAATAGTTTAATAGTTCTTTTAAGGTGATTTATTCTTAGTAGAATATTTTAAATTAACATTGATATTTAATTAAGGCCAAAGGATATTTTCATCTCAAAATTGAAAAGATTTCTCACATGAGATGTGGATAAATACACGAAGTAGTACACGATTTCTTTGATTTGTTTTTGGATCTCTTCCGTTATTGTCAGAGCTCTACTTTTAACATTTTTGGCTGTCTATGAAGAGTCATGAATTACAATAGCATAACAGCCTCTCTTAGCTGTGATTATGATTCACCAATAAAAATGCTCCATATGAGTATCTTTTAGATTGATTACCATCATATAAAAGACCAATTAGGTTGAGATCATCTATGATTACATCAAATAGTTTAAAGCACTGCTTAGGCAACAAGATTATGATTTTCAATTTTCCCAAATCATTGCACAACATCCTTTTACCTGAAGAATTGCTCTCTACATGGAACTTATTATTCTCCATCAAATCCTTTGTGTCTGTAGCCAGCTCATCCCAGTCTTGGAGATGCGTGTTTTGACTCCTTCTTGTGCTACAACTACATTTTTAGGACTGTTTCCCTGCTACAGGGGCTGAGTTGAATTGTTACTGCAGAGATCATAAGTCTGAAAATCCTAAAACTACCACCTGACCTTTACCAAAAATGCTTGCCAGCTCCCAGTTTAGATAAGATTTATGGGATCTGGCATGAAAACGGGTATTACCAGAGTCACCCTATGTCCTAGTTCTCATAAGATGACAGAAGACTCCCCCCTCACCAACCCTATCATCTGCAGCTTCTATAAATTGCAATCCAAACAAATAATGCCCCTCACCATGGAGCGTGCTGTTTCTAATTGATTCAATTTTATTTCAAGTTAAGAGATTCATGCCTAATTACCGCTGTGATGAATACTATAGGAATTCTCAAAAACATACAACAAAAATACCATCAGATGGTGGTGAATGTTTTAAGTTTTAAATCTGTGTCAATCTGGGACCAGAACAGGGTAAGGAGATTTGATGTACCTTCTTGGAAGCAGGTTTTGAGTCATAAGGCAGGTCATCCTTTTTTGCTTTTATTGGAGAACAGTGAACGTGGCTCTCAGCATCCTTCTCTTTATCCCTCACCCACATTTAGCCTAAAAAATGGCTTCTTTCCCAAATCTATACTCTATTACTTTTCAGCTTTCTTTTTCCCCTGTGAAAAAAGAGTAGTGATTTTTTTTGCTGCTGGTTTAAAAAATGAGTTTGATGGCAAACTCCAGAACAAAATGATTTTCCTTCCCTTAAAGTCATTCATAAATCATCTCTTATGACCACACATTTTGCATTATGCCAGACATTAGCAAAAAAATGTAAGTTGAAAAGGGAGTCTAAAAAAACAGAGGTTCCAGAGACTTCGACAATCTTGATAGTAGGGATGTTCTGTAGGGCTCAGGAGGGCAGAGCTTGTTCGAACTGAAGAGACATGACTTACTTCTAGCTTCTGCTGTCTGAAGAAACCCTGTGAAGACAGGTGTGGAGTGATGGGTTTAAGGAAGAACTTGCCTGAAAGACAATGCATCTCTGGCAAGGATATCTAAGGATGGTTGGGGAACTATTAAAATTTCCCTGAAAATAGGATCGCAGTCACTTGCTTTAGAAGATTTAGCTGTAGATTTTCTTATAGTCCTGGTGGGGGTTGGGTGTAGGTGTACTTTCAGTTTGCTGGCGCTGGACTAAGCTTTTGACAATAGCCTGAGCTGTTCAGATATACTGACCTTTTAGCAAGAAGGAATAGATACACCTTGGCTTATCACCAACGCGAGAGACATGGTCCCTGTGTTGGAAAGTGGCATCTAGAGCAGACTTAATTCCTATTGTCTAGTTTCCTAGAACTGCTGTAACAACTTACCATAGACTGGATGGCTCAAGATAACAGAATGTATTCTCTTACAGTTCTGAAGACTAGAAGTCCAAAATCAAGCTGTCAGCAGGGTTGGTTCTGTTTTGGAGGTTCTGTGGGAGAGCCGATACCCATGCCTCCCTCTCAGCTTCTGGCGGTTGGCAGCAGTCCTTGGAATTCTTTGGCTTGTGCATGTATCACTGCAACATCTACTCCTGTCTTCATACTGAGTTCTTGTCTCTGGGTCTCTGTCCAAATTCTCCCCTTCTTATAAGGATGCCAGGCAACAGAGTAGGGCTCGCCCTAATCCAGTTTGAATTTAACTTGATTATATCAGAGAAGACTATTTCCAAATAAGGTCACATTCACAGGTATGGGGGTTAGGACTTGAACATACCATTTTGGGGATACAGTTCTACTCACTGCACTTGGAATGGTTTTCTCAGGGATGCACATGCTGGTGAGCCAGGCAATTTCTCCTATAGCTTCTGCAAAAACGATGCACACATCACATGCTGTGCATGTTTGAGCTTCTGGGACCCAGCAGAGTCTGGAAAGTCCCTCTGCCTCTCTCTTTCCTCCACTCTTCCCTCATTTCTTTCCCCCACAGGGATGGGTCTGGGGTCTGGTTAGAAGCCCCTGAGTAGCCATCAGCTGATTTCTTTATACTGCCCTCTTGGCTTTAGAGAGCATGGGAGACACTAAGGGTGGACAGCAGTGGGACTGGGACCCCCTGAGCTGAGACTACAGCCAGTTCTCCCCTCCTGCTGCCTCCTTCTGCAGGAAGAGCTGGAGAGGCCATGGAGCTGACGTTCCTGCTTGATCACACCCATTGTGATGTGTAAGGTAAAGAGACAGCAAGGCAGTATTAAACAAAACACTTTTTAAAGTTGAAAAGTGAAAACTGCAGTCAACATTTCTATTGGATACCATGGAAGCTAAAACCCAAACCAAACAAGTGAAAAACTAAACAACCTACCAGTTCCTTCCCTGGCCCATCACCAAACAAACAAAATCAACTGAAGTCAACCTGTGTTTGAAAATCTGAATTCAACCAGATGGCTTAGGAAGTAAGCAGAGCCTGAGGGTGTTACCTTGACCCTTGAATCAGCCTAGACCTTCTGATTAACCATACTGCTTTTTCCTCACTTGCAAAATGGGCAGGTCTTGGCCTCACAGTGTTACCAAACCAAACTTGGGTCCGCTTGCCCACTCAAAGTAAAGCCAATATACTGACACCAGGTTGTTGTAAAGGAAAGTGCAGTGTTCATTGCAGGTGCCAAGCAAGGAGTCAGGTAGCTAGTGTTCAAAAGACCTGAAATCCTTGAATACTTTCAGGGAAAGGTTTTTAAAGACAGGGTGAGGGAGGGGGGTTGTGGGGTGTGTCATCAGCTCATGGACAGTCTTCTGATTGGTTGGTGGTGCGGTAATCAGGAGTCAGCACCATAAACCTTCTAGTTCCAAATGGTCTGAGGTCTACATGCTTGTGGGCAGCATCCAGTTAACTTCTTTCACCTGGTGAGGGTTTCAGTATTTGCAAAACAGCTTAAAGGATATGGCTCAGGATGTTAGCTATAGCCCTTGAGGAGGAACTAAAGGCCCTTGACTTTATTTAATGTAAATTATTATCATTTTGTCTTGCTTGACTGTTTTCCTTTCTTTCTGCCTTTTCTCACTTCTCTCATTAAATTTGCTCTTTGGAACTTGGGGAAGGCCTAGGAGGCTAAAGTTTTTCTACAGATAAGAAGCAGGTGGAGGACATCGAGGGGGGTCTATTCCTGGAAGGGCCCATAGGGTCCTGCTTGATTACAGTAGGGCTTTTGTGTGGCCAAATTGAATTATACACACAGGGCTCTAAAAACATAGCTGGCACATAGTGAATACTCGTGGTAGTGGTTGTTATTAAGTGGAAAATCTCTTTATATTCCTCACATGTACAAGAGCCTCTTCTTTTATTACATTGGTTTATTTTTCATGTTGGAAATGCTTTAGTGAAAAATTTAGAAAACATAAACATAAAGAAAAAAACACTCATGCATAAGCACTACTCTTTTTGTTGTATCATTTTAATTTTTAAAAAGTTCATACACATTATTTTTATAAAATTGGGATCATATGGTTGTTTTGTATGCTTACTTTTAAATTCAGTATTATGCTTTGAAAAATTTGCTAGGTCATTGAATATCCTTTGAAAATAGGATGATTTGAAACACACAGAGGGAGAATACCATATGAGGACAAAGGCAGAGGCTGGGGAGAGGCATCTGCGAGCCAAGAAAAGCCCGAGATGGCCAGCAAACCAGCAGAAGCTAGGAGAGAGCATGGAACAGATTCCCCCTCTCTGCTCTCAGAAGGAGCCAACCCTGTTGACACCTTGATCTGGGATTTCTATCCTCCAGAACTATTTTGACTCAAGGATAACAGAAGACCAAGAGGTCACTTGAACACCATCATGATGGGGCTTTCTAAGAGCTGCACGGATGGGGCATTAATCACATTCATCTCCTGTGTCAATGATTTCAGCCCTTATCTATGGCAAGTACAATTTCCAGTGCACACCCACCAAGAAGATAGGTATTAAGATAGCTCATTCTCTATCTTCTCTCTTCCTGACAATGAAGACAATCTATAACTAGAATATCAAACAATCAAACAGAATAACAAGCAAGCAAACAAACCAAGAATTGTCAGATGTTCTGAAGAGAACATCTATCTGAACATCTGAATACTTTGGAGAACACTGAAGGTAGAGAAAATTTTGTGGCAGGGGCCAATTGCACCTGTTTTTACAAGGACAGATGACTGTACTTTAAATTTGAAATGCTCTCTCTTTCTGCTTCCTCTGATGTGAATCAATAGTCACATATGGTGTGTCTGTCTCTCTGCGCTTCTTATGTTTTCCATTGGTCCATCCTATAGAGGTTTTGCATATTCTTTGGCAGATTTCTGGATACTTGATTTTTTTATTAATAATTTATTTAAATTTTGTTTTGAAACTCTTTGTCACTGGTATATAGAAATATTACACACACACACACACACACACACACACACACACACATCTCCAGCAAATTTTTAAAGTATTCCTAATTCTATTAAATTGTCTGCAGACTTATTTGGATTTTTTACTTATTATCGGTGATTAATGAGGGTTTTGTTTCTTGCTATACAATTTTTAAAGATTCATTTCTTTCTCTTGCCTTGGTGTAATGGATAAGATCTCCATTGCCAAATAGAAATTGTGACAGTGGGTATACTTGTGTTGCTCTGGATTCCAAAGCAAGGTTTGCAATGTTTTGATATTAAGTGTTTCATAGATACACTTTACCAGGAAAAAAAAGATGCATCCTTCTTTTGCTAATTTGCCATGAATTTTTAAAAAATGAATTGGTATTAAATTAATCAATAGTTTTTCTGTATCTGGTGAAATGATCATTTTTTAAAACATTAATATGGTCAGTTGTATTTGTTGACATTCAATTGTTAAATCAAATTGTTATTCCTCAAAAAAAAAATCCAAACAATTTGTTCATGATGCATTAAAAAAATAAACAAATTCCTATTGTTGCATAATATTCTATTGTCTAGATTAGTGCTTCCCCAACTTGCCTATAAATCCTCTGGATTTTATTAACACAGATGTGCTGATTCACTAGGTTTGGTTTGGGGCCTGAGATTCTGCATCCAGTGCCCATGTGATCCTGATGCTGGTCCCTGGACTACACTCTGAGAAGCAAGATTATAGACATAACATGATTAATGTAAATAGTCACTTATTGATAGATATGTCAATTAGAATTTTTTGACTTTTAAAAATAACTCTCTGATGAGACTTGTATTTAAATCTTTTCCAAATTTCCTGGATATGGAATTGGTAGGTCAAAGACTCTTAAAACTTAGTATCAAATGCTTCTGATAAAGGATGTAAACATTATCGTCCCACCAATAATATTAAGAGCTCCTTTATGTAGCAACTGGAATGCTTCTAGAAACTGACTCTGAGTCCTTCTGTTTGTAAATCCCCATGATATTCATTTCCTATTATTAGTTTTCTATTGATAACAAATTATCACAAATTTATCAGCTTAAAACAATACTGTATTGGCTTGCAGCTGCGTAGGTCAAAGTTCAGCATACTGTGGCTAGATTCTCTGTTCAGAGTCCTATGAGGTCAAGCAAGACTGGGCTCATAACTGGAGATACTGGGAAAAAATTTGCTTCCAGGCTCCTTTGGGTTACTGGCAGAATTCATTGCCTTGGGACTATGGGACTGAGGTCACCACTTCCCTTCTGGCTGTCAGATGGGAGCTGTCCTCAGCTCCTATTTGCCACCTGCATTCTTTCTCAGGTAACACCCTCCCTTTCTTCAAAACCACAATGAAAAATGCCATTAGTAACTTGATGGGGATTGCATTGAATCTATATATTGCTTTGGTAGTATAGTTATTTTCACAATGTTGATTCTTCCAGTCCAAGAACATGGTATGTCCCTCCATCTGTTTGTATCATCTTTGATTTCTTTCATAAGCGTCTTATAGCTTTCTGCATACAGGTCTTTTGCCTCCTTAGGCAGGTTTATTCTTAGCTATTTTATTCTTTTTGTTGCAATTGTGAATAGGAGTGTTTCCTTAACTTCTCTTTCTGATCTTTTGTTGTTAGTGTATAGGAATGCAAGAGATTTCTGTGCATCAATTTTATATCCTGCTACTTTACTAAATTCATTGACTAGTGCTAGCAGTTTTTTGGTAGCCTCTTTACGGTTTTCCATGTATAATATCATGTCATCTGCAAAGAGTGACAATTTTACTTCTTCTTTTCCAATTTGGATTCCTTTTATTTCTTTTTCTTCTCTGATTGCTGTGGCTAAAACTTCCAAAACTAGACCCTGAATAGCCAAAGCAATCTTGAGAAGGAAAGATGGAGCTGGAGGAATCAGGCTCCCTGACTTCAAAGTATACTACAAGTCTACAGTGATCAAGACAGTATGGTACTGACACAAAAACAGAAATATAGATCAATGGAACAGAATAGAGAGCCCAGAGATAAACCCACGCACACATGGGCACCTTATCTTTGACAAAGGAGGCAAGAATATACAATGGAGAAAAGACAGTCTCTTCAATAAGTGGTGCTGGGAAAACTGGACAGCTACCTGTAAAAGAATGAAATTAGAATACTCCCTAACACCATACACAAAAATAAACTCAACATGGATTAAAGACCTAAATTTAAGGCCAGACACTATAAAACTCCTGGAGGAAAACATAGGCAGAACACTCTATGACATACATCAAAGCAAGATCCTTTTTGACCCACCTCCTAGAATAATGGGAATAAAATAAAAAATAAACTTAAAAGCTTTTGCACAGGGAAAGAAACCATAAGCAAGATGAGAAGGCAACCCTCAGAATGGGGGAAAAGAGGGACGCCGGTGGCTCAGGCGTAAACAGAATGGGGGGAAATACTTGCCAACGAAGAAACGGACAAAGGATTAATTTCCAAAATATACAAGCAGCTCATGCAGCTCAATATCAAAAAAACAAGTAACCCAATTCAAAAAAGAGAAGACCTAAATAAACATTTCTCCAAAGAAGATATGCAGATGGCCAACAAACACATGAAAATGCTCAACATCACTAATCATGAGAGAAATGCAAGTCAAAGCCACAATAAGGTATCACCTCACACTAGTCAGAATGGCCATTAACAAAAACTCTAGAAACAATAAATGCTGAAGAGGGTGTGGAGAAAAGCGAACCCTTCTGCACTGTTGGTGGGAATGTAAATTGGTACAGCCACTATGGAAAAGGTATGGAGTTTCCTTAAAAAACTAAAAATAGAACTACCATATGACCCAGCAATCCCAGTCCCGGGCATATATCCTGAGAAAACCATAATCCAAAAAGAAACATGTACCATAATGTTCATTGTAGCACTATTTACTAATAGCCAGGACATGGAAGCAACCTAAATGCCCATCAACAGATTAATGGATAAAGATGTGTCACATATATACAATGGAATATTACTCAGCCATAAAAAAGAATGAAATTGAGTTATTTGTAGTGAGGTGGATGGACCTAGAGCCTTTCATATAAAGCAAAGTAAGCTGTATGCTAATTCATATATATGGAATCTAAAAAAACGGTACAGGTGAACCCAGTGACAGGGCAAGAATAAAGATGCAGATGTAGGGAACGGACTTGAGGACACAGGGTGGGGGTGAAGGGGAAGCTGGGATGAAGTGAGAGAGTAGCATTGACATATATACACATATTTACACTACCAAGTGTAAAATAGATAGCTAGTGGGAAGCTGCTGCATAACACAGAGAGAGCAATGTGATGATTGGTGATGACTTAGAGGGGTGAGATAGGGAGGATGGGAAGGAGTCGTGGAAGGGAGGGGATATAGGGATATATGTATAAATACAGCTGATTCACTTTGGTGTACAGCAGAAACTGGCATAAAGCAATTATACTCCAATAAAAAATGATAAAAAAAAAAAACCGGCAATGATTATTGAGTCCTTTTCATACTTTGAATTTCTCTGACTGCCCTACCACCGGCTGGAAAAAATGCTCTGCCTTTAAGACTTGTGGGCTTACATTGGATGCCCTTGGATAACCCAGGATAATCTTCCAAACTTAAGCTCAACTGTGCCATGTCACATAACATGATGCTATGAGGCAATTATCTCATCATATTCACAAGGTCTAGTGGGTAGGGTAGGACATCTTTGGGGGGCCAACTTAGAAATTCTACTTATCATACCATCCAAGCAAAGATTTGTTATATTCTCTTCCCTCTCTGTTTTAACTGTGTTTATTCCTCTGTAGTAATCTTATGCCTCTGGATTGTAACATTTTCAACTTTGTTTTTTTCTTTTGTCTTTATCAGACATGTTAGGGTTAGTGATAGTCCTAAGGCACTCAAAATAAAAACCCAAACCCAGCAAATGAATTATAAATTAAATCGCTTTGGTGGCCAGGACTATCACTGTTCTGCGCAGTTGCTAACAAAGTCTTTAGGGGTGAGCAAATGGACGAGGTTTACATTTTTCTATTTAATTTTGAAGGTTCATTAGGATGGAAGTTTATGCATGGGATGGAAGACCATTTTCCAGCATGCCTGGGATCTGATCTGTTCCAGGGATATGACATTTCGAGATTTTTGGTAACTAAATGCAAACTAGTGAACCTCTTGATGCTGTTACCCACAGAATCATATAAGCACTGAGGAAACCGTGTCTTTTAGGATTCAGGCCATGCTGCCTTTATCATGAGATGGGCCTGTCTTGACACCCCCAACTGGACGTGGCATCACCATATGCCACACATTATAGAAAAATGTTCTTTGTTGGTTACAAAGCCATGCTTTTTCCAAATGCAAGATTATAAAAATTCCCTTTGAAATAATTCTATCATCTAGATGCATTTGTTTTAGTTTTAAGAAAGGGAGGAGCTTCAATGTAATTGTGTGTTTATTTTACCACAACTTCGCCAACTGTCAAAAATTATTACTGAAAGAAACTGTTAATTCAATAAATGAAAAATGATATCTCAATATGAGTGAGGCAGAACACTTCATGCTAATCAGTCATTTATGTTTCTTCTGATTCTGTTCTTGTCCATTTTCATTGGTTTGCAACCACTTAATACATTCAGAGCATTAACATTTTACCCTGTGGTATTTCTGACATACATCTTGTCTCACTGCATGCTTTAACATTTTATTTATTTTTTTGACATATGAACATTTCAAAGTTTTAAGAGATAGTTTTTTCATTTTTGATTTCTCCCATCAACTTCTTATGCTCAGAAGTTTGCTTTTTCATCCCAAGATCAGATACATTTTTTTCCTAGGCTTTTCATTATTTACATCTTTTTTGATCCACTAGGAATTTCTTTCGGAGTACAACATGAGCTTGGGACTCTATGTTTTCTTTCCCCTCTAAATACTTAACTTGTTATTATAAACTATTTCATCAAATAATTATTTTCCTTTCCATAATGATGTTAATGCCATCTTATATAATATACTGAGTTCTCCTTTATATATTCAGGGCTGCTTAAGGATGTCTGTTCTGTCTCATTGATTTGTCTGATGATTCTTCAGCCAGAACCATTCTTCGCCAAGTTATAACTTTATATAATCTCAAATATCTGAAAGAATATAAGAATCATTCTTCACTATTTTATTTTTCAAAATCTACTGTTATTTTTCCAGATGAATTTGAGAATCAGTTTTCAAGTTCCATTTAAACTTTTCTGTTGCATTGAATGTACAGACTAATTTAGAGAGAGAATTGACATCTTTACTAAATTGAGTCTTTCAATTCAGAAATATAAAGAATCTATGTAGTTAAGTCTTTTTATGTTCTTAAAGTTTTTAAGTTTTTCTCAAGTGAGTCTCATACACACCTCATTAACTTACATGAATAGGCTTCTTATTACTTAATTGGCATTTTAAGTTTTTTTCGCTCTTGTGACTGAAATCTTTTCCCAAATGTATTTTTGAATTGGTTATTAATGATACACAGGGAAGCAACTGATTTTAGAAATTTCTTCTGTATCACATGTTTGCCTTTTAGATACATTGCTCTTTACTGACAAGAGAAAAAGAAGAATTCCTGCTCTTCTGTTAAACATGAATGAAGTCATAACCTTGTAGATTCTCTGCTATATAATGTTTCTGTTTTCAGGTAGAACTATGCTCATAAGTACTATTTAATTGCCTATTTTCAAACATTCATTCATTCCTTCACCCAGGTTTTTATTGAACAATGAATACCAATAAGACAGTGAATAAGAACCCCCTTAAGATGTCCATAACCTAATGGAACCTGTGAATGTTCTACTTGATATGGCAAAACAGACTCTGCAAACATGATTAAACTAAAGGTCTTGAGATGGAGAGATTACTGAGGGTTACCAGGGTGAGCCCAATGTCTTCACAAGGATCATTATAAGAAGGAGGCTAGAGGGTCAGAGTCACAGATGGAGGTGGGACAGTGAAAACAGAGGGAGATTGGAAGATGCTACACTGCTGGCTTCAAAGATGGAGGAAGAGGCCATGAGCCAAGGGATGCAGATGTTTCCAGAATCTGGAAAAGGCAAAGACATGGCTTGTTTCCTGGAGCCTCTGAAAGGAACACAGCCCGACTGACATCTTAATCAGGACTTCTGATCTCTAGAACTGTAAAATAACAAATTTGTGTTGTTTTAGATCTCTAGGTTTGTGGTAATTTGTTACAACCACCACAGGAAACAAATACAGGAGCTCACTGAGGAAGAACAAAGTACCAGAAGCCACAGTTTGTACTGTAATGACTTACAGAGTGCAGTTCCCCAAATACTACAAAAACATAGGTATTTAAGGGGAAGACAACAGATGTCAAGGGTGCGTTTTGAGACTCGCAACTGACTTGAAAGTCTGACTTTGGGTTTTAATTGCCTGCATTTCTCCCCTTGGTCATCATCACAAACTCATTCCTGCTCTGTAAATAATGCAGAGAACCAGCCTGGACACACTGGTCCCCTCAGGATTCTGCCCATCCCTCCTCCTTAAGGCCATTGCTGGGCCTAACCAGGGACCTCTGATCAGTGGGTTTGTCTTTGGGGGCCTCAGTGCAGTGTCAGGACAAAAAGGAGGAGAAAGGTCACCTGCTTCAGCTGTTAGCTTCCCTTCAGTGGTCTCCAGGGGTTCTATTCTGGTTCCAAAAACTCCCAAATCTGTATCAGAAAACCCTGTGGATAAAGGGACCCAGGCCACTTGGTGGGGTTTAGTTTACCTGCACCTGGTGTGTCACGTTCACCTCCCTGTCCCCTCAAAGTCTATACAAGAGCTCCCTTCAGCCCTGCATGCGACTCATTTTGAGATGAATTCTAATAAATTCATTTTTCTTTCTTTTCTTCTTTTCCAGAGTTGCTAGCCTCCTGTGGTATTTAGCACTCCTCATGGACCAGAGTTCCGCAAGTCTCCCCAGCTGGCCCACCACTTCATGTGGCCCTGCCAGGACACAGCTCTACCTGGGTTATATCTCCTCAGAGGCTGTACAGGTGCTAGAAACTCGGATGGAGTCAAGGACCCTGTAGCAAGCCACGGTGGTGAACCTGCAGCTCATGGCTATTAAAATGAGAGCTGGATTTATGAACACCATATGTCAAAACTTGACATTCTCTGTCACTCTTTAACGGGGCAGAACTGTGTTTCCAGAATTCCAGAATAATTCTACATTTTGTTGTTCCGATTCTCTACTAAGACAATATAAATACGGACATATTCCTCATATATTCCTACCTTTTTTAAAGGGTCCCTCAGTTTTCCAGATCAACTAAATACTAAGGTTGGGGTTATTTGTTTTTAATTTTTAATTTTAAAGTAATTATAGATTCACAGGAAGTTGCAAAGATAGTGTAAAGAGATCCCATGTACCTGTCACCCAGATTCCCCCAATGATTACATTTTATACAACTATAGTTCAATATCAAATCCAGGATACTGACATTGATACAATGTGTATGAAATTTTGTCCTTTTATCACATGTGTAGATTTCCTGTAACAGCTACCACAATCAAGATACAGAATTGTTCACTCCGCACAAAGACCTCCCTCATGTTACCCTAGCAGAGTCATATCCCACCCCCCATACCACTTGGACTGCTCCTAACCCCTGCAAATACTAATCTGTTCTCCACCTCTGTGATTCTGTCATTTCAAGAATGTTACGTAAATGAAATCATACAGTATATGGCCTTTCGAGACTGGCTCTTTTCATCCAGCGTAATGCTCTTGAGATAGATCCAAATATCAATATTCAACTCATTTTAATGTCTGAAGAGTATTTTATGCTGTAGACATGTTAATGGAACCAAACTTGGATTTGCTCACCTGTGCACAGTAGAGCCTATCTACTGATACTGGGTTGTGGTGAGTGAAAGTGTGTTTATTGCAGGTGCCAAACAAGGGGTCCAGGCAGCTAGTGCTCAAAAGGCCAGAACTCTTCAATGGCTTTCAGGGAAAGATTTTTAAAGACAGGGTGAGGGAGAAGGTTGCAGGGCGTGTGATCAGTTCATGGACACTCTTCTGATTGGCTGTTGGTGAGGTAACAGCGTGGTATTTAGGAAGTCAACATCATCCACCTTCTGGTTCCAACCAGTTTGGGTCTACGTGCTTGTGGGCAGCAGACAGTTAATTTCTTCCACCTGGTCAGGGTTTCGATATCTTCAAGATAGTTCAAGGATATGGCTCAGGATATTATCTATAGCCCTTGAGGAAGAACTAAATGTCCTTGACTTTGTTTAATGGCTATACTATTATTATTTTGTCTTGCTTGACCATTTTCCTTTGTTTCTGCATTTTCTCACTTCTCTCATTAAATTTGCTCTTTGGAGCTTGGGGAAGGCCTAGAAGGCTAAAGTTTTTCTACAAATCAGAGGCAAATGGAGGACATGGTGGAGGTGAGGCGGTGCCTGTCCCAGGAAGGCCCCATAGGTCCTCCTTGGTTACAGATATGCCATAGTTAAACCATTCACAGATTGAGGGACATTTTGGTTGTTTCCAGTTTTTGGCTATTATAAATAAAACTGCTATGAAAATGCAGTCCAATTCCTCCATCTCCTCACCAGCATTTGGTTTTGTCACTACTTTTCTTTTACCTGTTCTGATAGGTGTATATTGATCTCTCATCATAGTCTTAATTTGCATTTCTCTGCTGGATAATAACATTGAACATTTTGTCCTGTGCTTATTTGCAATCAGTACAGTTTCTTCAGTGAAATACCTCTTCGTGTCTTTTGCCTATTTTCTAATTGGTCTGGTTGTTTTTAAATGTTGAATTTTGAGAGTTCATTATATTTCCTAATATGGGTCCTTTGTCAGATACATGGTTTGCAAATATTTTCTCCCAGACTGCAGCTTGTCTTTTTGTCCATTTAATGGAAATTTTCACAAAGTAAAAATTTTGAATTTTAATGAGGTATAATTTATAGATTTATTATTTTATGCATATGTTTTGACTTCATGTCTAGAACTCTTTGTCATTCCCTAGGTTATGAAAGTGTTCTACTCTTATCCTCTAAAGGTTTTATAGTTTTACACTTTACCTTTAAGTCTATGGTCCATTTTGAGTTACTGTTTATATGAGGTGAGTTTAGTCGGGTTCATTTTCTTTTGCCTGTGGATACACAGTTGCTCGAGCATCTTTTGTTGAAAGACCATCCTTCCTCCTTTTGCATCTTTACCAAAAATTTTGAATTTTGCCTCTTGTAGAGCACACAGCCCAAATTCAGATGAGTTGAAACCATCGGTACTGTGGGTTCAACATCCCATCCAGTGGCTGTTTCTTACATGTATATGTGTCATGGAGGGAATCAAACATCAAGAACAAGTTGCTCTGAGAGCCGAATACAACAGGAAACTTACTGGCAGGCTGTGCAGATAGAGAAATAAAGAATTAGTTTGTAGACCGGAGAAAGCATTCTTACCAAGATGCGCTGGGTTAGACGCAAGCAGCCTTTGAGGCCGTCAGACAGCCAGCTTGGGAATGCTTGGAAGGTTCAGAGAAATGCTGGTGCATCATTGAGCCAGTCCTCGAGATGCAGTTTAAAATTAATGAGGCTTCTTCCATGTTAACAGTGCTTATACTCCTGGTTCGCAAAAGACAGAACTGTGATTTGAAAATGCCTCTTTCCTCAAGATCGCCCCAAAAAAGTGACAAAAACTTGCAACTCCATTTTTTTGTTTTGCACAATGTATGAATTGATGTCAGATTCAAAATTAGGATGCAGTTTATTTGCTTGAGTCGCAGGACATTGGATTTTCTGGGTAATAAGATTTGTCCAGTATAACATGAAGTTCCACTTGGGAAATCACTTCTTCAAATAAGGCTGTTGACTTTCCTTTTGGTTGACTTCCGCTCCTTCATGTACATGTCCTGCTTTGGGCTTGAGGACAAAGGACCACTGCACAAGAGCAGGACTGGCCAAAGTGAAGGGCCTGCAGACTTTCTGCTGAGGGATTTGACTGAATGTAAAACAGAATGGTTGCCATCTGGCCTCTGGAGTCCACCAGCACAGCTGGCTCCATGGAAACCACCACTAGCCTCTTGTCAGACCCAGAGTGACTGTGTGTTTAAAACAAACTCTCAGCAATATTATACCTGGCTGAAAAATTTTAAATGTATATGACCTGGCAGGTGGTCAGTTCAAGGACCAAAGTGCAGTTCAATTCCCTAAGAAACAAAACCTAGGGAATAAAGGGAAGAAGTTCCCCTAGAGAAGGAGAATAAAACTGAAGAACACTGGAGGAGAAAGCAAATCATGAGGACAGCTGCTTTACCTGATCTGTTGAGGTCCACTTCATTGTCATGGGCACAGGGGGTGCTGTGCTTACCTGTCATGAATAATTTGTGAATTCACGCAGGACTCCTGCCCCACCGAACCTCCAGCAGCTTTTGTGTGTTCACCATTTTTACTGAGTTCACTCCATGGGTCTAGTGAACAGACTGCAGACCATAAGGTGAAGACTTGCTAGTGTGAATAGAAAAGAGACAGCCTTTGAAGGCCAAGTTAGACTTTTTTTGCACTTAAAAAAATTGTGGTAAAAGACATGTATAAAATCTACCATCTTAACTATTTTTGAGTGTACAGTTCGGTGATATTAAACACATTCACATTGTTGAACAGCCATCACAATTATCCCTTCCCATAACTCTTTTCATCTTGTAAAACTCTTATCTGTGGTGAACTCTGTTCCTATTAAACAATAACTTCCCCTTTTCCCTTCCCCAGTCCCTGGCATCTACTGATCTACTTTCTGTCTCTATGAATTTGACTATTCTAGGCACCTCATATAAGTAGAAGCAGATAATTTTTGTCCTTTTGTGTCTGGCTTATTCCACTTACCAAAATGTCCTCAAGGTTCATCCACATTGTAGCATATTGCAGAATTTTCTTCTTTTTAAGGGAGGAATAACATTCCATTGTATGTATAGATCACATTTTGCGTATCCATTCATTAGCAGATGGACAGTTGGGTTACTTCCACACTTTAGCTATTGTGACTAATGCTGCTATGAAAATGGGTGTACAAATATCTCTTCCAGATCTTGCTTTCAATTCTTTTGGGTCTTTACTTGGATCATATGGTAATTATATTTTTAAGTTTTTGAAGGACTGCCGTACTCTTTTCCACAGTGGCTAGACCATTTTACATTCCCACCAACAGTGAACAGGGTTCTGATTTCTCCTCATCCCTGCCAACACTTGCTATTTTCTGATTTTTTTATAGCAACCATCCTAATGGATGAGGTGGCATCTCATTACAGTTTGCATTTCACTAGATTAGTGATGTTGAGGGTCTTTTCATGTGCTAATTGGCCATTCAGTGTATCTTTTTTGGAGAAATGTCTGTTCAAGTTCTTTGCTCATTTTTGAATTGGGTTTTTTGTTTGTTTGTTCTTAGGTGCCAAGTTAGACTTTTGAAAGGGTGTATACGGTTATTTGAAAAAAAAAAAAACAACAACAAAACTTTAGTGTGGCCCAAGGAGCTAGGCTGAAATGGGGAGACTAAAAACCTGTGTCAGCTTTAAAACCAAGTTTTTTTGTTTGTTTTTTGAGATTAAGCCAATAACATGGCATCTGTGAATCTCAGATTCTTTCAAGGAAAGAAGTTGGAGACTTACCTTGTGTTGCTCTCTGGAAGTGGAGGGATGCTTGGAAGTGTCTGGAAAACAGCCATGTGGAAACCCATCTGAAATGAAATGAACCACTGCCTCAGCTTCCCATTTGTTTTATAGGTTTCTTTTGAAAAGATGCTGCTCTTTAACTCTCCATACATTGCCACCCGTTTCTAAGACATGTCATGGGTATGTTTGAAGGAGTAGGAAGTGTGCAGAGAGAGGTGGATGTCACTGGCGGGTTTAATTCATCAAGAATCTGTGGAACACCTACTGAGAAGCTGGCGCTGGGCCTGGTGGGCACTCTGAAAGAAAAAACAGAAAATGACAAGATGTCTGAATGATACAAAAACCCTGAAGAATTTCCAAGCTCACTGTGGAGAGAAGATGTTGACCCAGGCACAGTGAAATAAAAGTGCAGTGGGGTGTAATGGTTAGAAAATGAAGGGATGGGCAGGCAGTTACCAGGATGAGGGTACGGACCTTCAGGACAAGTGACAAGTAAGACCTGTAATGCTCGCACTTGTTCCTATACTTCACTCCCCTTTCTCAGCTCCTGTCCTCTTACAGAGGGAGGTGGGGAGGCTGAGGAACAGATGGGACGGGTCTGCTATCCACTGTTATGGTGGCAGATACTCATTCAGGGAGCTCTCCTTCTAACCCCACTGGGAAGCTCCACTCTGAGAGAGCAGTTTACCATCTTGGCCAGAAGGTCCTCCCCCGAGATCTAGCATCAATGGAGCAGAAGGACAAAAGTGCCTCCTCTCAATCAGAAAGGCTAAGGCAATGTTTCCTTTAATCAGCAAGAGTTGTAGGTAATCTTGGTGATTCTTTTCAATGATTAAGCACCTGCAGGGCTCAATAGGGATATTAATCCAAGCCATTTCCATTTCAGTTTCTTGTCATCTTAAATTTGAAGCCCAGTGTGGGCTTCTCAGTTCTCATTGAAGAAAACCTCTAAAATACAACAAGATTGGTGAAGCCAAAATACAACAGACAAATTGGACTTTTATAGACTTAGGGATTTTAAAAATATTTGTAAGATGTGTATCTTCAAGAAAACTTTCACCATTCCCACCATTCAAATAGGAGTTGTTTCCTGGAAGACCTTTAAATAAACCTCTATGTTCAATCCACTCAACTGCCAAAGGTGAAGCCTAAAATAACCAGGACATGGGCCTGTCACCCCAGTTGGGTCTCCTTTAGCTCCCACTGCTGTTTTCTGATGATGCTAAGCAGAGAACCAGGGGCTATAGTCTGGCCCCTTCATGGTCATCTTTGCCTTATGCTTCCCTCTGAGGGTCAGTTGGAGGTGAGCCTTGGCTCCTAGAGGCTCTTCTGATTATGTCCCTATGTCCTTTCAATGTCTGCATGGCAGATGTCTGTCCATAGGGAAATGCAGATCAAAACCACAATGAGATACGACTTCATACCCACTGGGATGGCTATAAACAAAATGACAGACATAATAAATATTGGCAAGGATCTGCATAAACATGGACCCTCATAGACTGCTGATGGGAAGGTAAAATGGTGCAACTGCTTTGGAAAGCAGTCCAGAAGTTCCTCAAAAGGTTAAACATTGAATTACCATATGATCCAACAACTCCACTCCCAGGTAGATATCCAAGGGAAATGAGAACAAGTCCTCTTCCAGATCCTGAAAAGCTATTATGGAGCCTTTACAGCTGTAACCCATGTAGGTAGCCAACATGCATTCATTCATGTAATTCACTCATTGAACAAATATTGAGTGTCTACTGTATGTCAGGTACTGGGAAACAGTAGTGAACAAATAGATGAAAAGCCCTGCCCTCATTTACCTTACAAGACAGTGGGGAGAAGGATACAGGCTATTGACTACATAAGTAGAACATGTACTGGATTAGATAGGGATGTGGGGGTCAAGGAAGATATTGTAATTTTAAATATGATGATCAGGGAAGGCCTCACTGGAAAAGGTATAGCTTGCAGGAAGACTTGAAGGAGATGTGGAAATGAGTCAGACAGATTTCTGGAAAAACAATGTTTAAGACAACGGAACGTCGAGTGCAATGGCCCTGAGGTGGGAGTGTGCCTGGCACATCCTAGGGGCAGCAAGACCAGAGGGGCTGGATGTGAATGGGTGGGTGTGTGAGGCTGCTGTGAAGGTGATGAATTTTATCTCAATGAAGTGGGAGAATTGGGGGCAGAGGAGGGACATGATGTGACTTTGGCTTTAGAAGGATCACTCTGACTTTCATAGGGGATGAGTTGCTTACTCACTGGTGCTCAGGACAAGGAGGACCAGTTAGGAGGCTATTGCATTAACCCAGCAAGAAATGATAACATCTTGGATCAGGTGATTGCAGTGGACCTGGCAACTTGAAGGATTTCTCCCAATGCCCTTGGAAGCGAGGAGGTGGATGGAGTCATATGAGGTTCTGTTGTAGAGCTAGAAAGAGAGAATGTGGGTGAGTAAAGCAGAGATAGATCAAGAAATGTCGAGAGGAGACATGATCTCTCAAACAGGATGCAGGCTGGTGTCTTAGTCAAAGGATTGCGGCTGTCTACCATCAAATTACAGAATTGCTGAGTTCATTAAAAATCATGGCAGAAAGCAACATATGTAAATTGAGAGGATAAAAATTGCTTCGTTGGTTTGGTTTCCAAATCATGGAAAGAAAACCACCACATCAGTTTAGTGAACAAACACACAGAGGTGCTTCTGAGCCACGAGGCAGAAAGCCAATTATGTTTACTTTCATAATTGGTTTTCTGGATTGGTTAAGAATATAACATCACCATTCCCTTCAATAGCCTGCGGAAAAATGAAGATTCCTTTTCTGTCTTATATGTTGATTTCTTTCCTCCTCCACTTTATGTGGTTGTAATAATTGTCTCCTTTGGGTGATTCAATTGCTGTGTGTGGAAAATAAGCAAAAAAATATGTATAAAATGGATAGGTCTGGAAGAGCCTCTTTTTCTAAGAATATGTCATAAAAGGTACATATTTACTTTAGGAAATTTGCTCCTTGATTAAATTTAAAGTGTATTGAATATTGAAACTTTGATTTCCTTGCAGGTTTTAAGAAGCATAATGATTCCTTCAAATCCTTCCTGCCTGTTATAGGTGATGAGGATGGAGCAGAGAACAAAACAGATAAAACCCAACTTTATGGAGTTACAGCCCAGCTGGGGGAGACAGGAAATGAACAGATAAATAAGTGTAATATAGTATGTCAAGATGATGTGCTCTACAGAAAAAAACAAGCAAAGATGTGGATGAGGTACTCCAGGGAGAAGGGTGGTTGCCAGTTAAATGGGGTGGGCAGGGAGGGCTCCTTGGAGACACTCTCATTTACTTACTCTCTGCACTAAAGACCTGGATGAGGTGAAGGAGCCATACAGGTGTCTGCGGGAGGAGAGACTAGCAGGTGCAAAGGCCCAGAGGAAGGAGGACTGTCCAGGAGGTCCATGTGGTTTGAGCAGAGTGAATGGGCTGAGTAGTAAGAGATGGGGTCAGATTGGTAATGGGAGGGGACACAACAAATAGGTGCTCATTGAATATAACTTCTCCTGACAGCCTTCTCTGTGAGAAGAAATGCCAGAGGAGGGACAATGTATGTTTAGAAGGACTGTGAAAAGGCAGAATGGATGAAATGCTTGCAAATCATGTATCCGATAAGGGACTTGTATCTAGAATATATAAAGAACTCTTACAAGTCAATAATAAAAGGATAAATAACCCAGTTAAAATATATGAAACGGAAACAGAGTCACAGATGTAGAAAACTAACTTATGGTTACCAAGGAGGAATGGGGGAGGGATAATGTGGGAGATTGGGATTGACATGTACACACTACTATATACAAAATAGATAACTAATAAGGACCTACTGTATAGCACAGGGAACTCTACTCAGTACTCTGTAATGACCTATATGGGAAAAGAATCTAAAAAAGAGTGGATATATGTATATGTATAACAGATTCACTTGGCTGTACAGCAGAAAGTAACACAGCCTTGTAAATCAACTATACTCCAATAAAAATTAATTTCAGAAAATGTGCAGAGGATTTGAATAGACATTTCTAAGAAGAAGATATACAAATGGCTAATAAAAATTGCATTTCCCTTATAGCTAATGATATTGAGCATGAAAAGATGTTCAACATCATTAACCATTAGGGAAATACAAATCAAAACCACAATGAGCTACCACTTCACACCCACTAGGATGGTTATAATGAAAAAAACAGGTAATAACAAGTGTTGCCAATGATGTGGAGAAATTGGAACTCTCATAGATTGCTATTGAGAATGTAAAATGATGCAGCTTCTTTAGAAAATGGCCTGAAAGTTCCTTAAAATGTTAAGCATAGGATCACCATATGATCCAACAGTTACACTCTTCAGTATATATTCAAGAAAAATGAGAACATATGCCCACATAGAAACTTATACACAAATGTTCATAGCAGCGTTACTCACAGTAGTCAAGGTTATTTGTGGTAACAGCCCATATGGCCATCAACTGATGAATGGATAAATAAAATGTGCATATTCATATAATGGAATATTAATTGACAATAAAAAGTAATGAGGAATGGTTAAATGCTTCAAATGAATGAAACTTGAAGACATTCTGCTAAATGAAGGAAGCCAAATACAAAAAGCCACATACTGTGTGATTCCATTTATAGAAAATGTCCAAGACAGGCAAATCCAGAGAGAGAAAGCAGATTAGTGGTTGCCAGCACCTTGGGGTAGGGGGTAAAGGGGTTGGGAGGTTTCTTTTTGGGGTAATGAAAGTTTCTAAAATTGACTGTGGGGGTGGTTGCACAACTCTGAATACATTAAAAACCATGGAATTGTGTACTTTAAGTGGGTGAGTTATATAATATGTAAATTACATTTTCTTGAAGCTATTGAAAACACACAAACAAGAAGGACCTCTCTGACTGCTCTGTGGAGGACCCTCTACAGGGATGCAAGCAGAGAGCAAGGATCCCAGCGGATGTACTGTTATATCAACCCAGGCTCAGAGAGGGTGACTGGACCACAGTGGTAGTGGTGGAGATGAGGAGAAGATTGAGGAGGTGAGGATTTTAGGTTCATTTCATAGCACAGTGAGGGAATTTGCTGACTGAATGGACATGGGGGAAGAGGGGAATGGACTGTGCTATTACTCTATTGTGATGACTGGTATACAGGAGCCAAAGATGGTGAGTGAGCCCCAAAATGAGCAGCCTCATGGCCCACCATTATGGCTAAGGTAGAAGGCTAGATGCTCAGGATGTGCAAAGGGATGTAGACCCCAGTTCTTGCTTCAGGAAGCTTACAATCTGAGTGCAGAATCTGACACAGGAATACCAAAACTGTTAAATGAGCATAGTGCCAGTACCATGCTGTTTTGATTACTGTAACTTTGTAGGATAGTTTGAAATCAGGGAATGTGATACCTCCAGCTTGGCTCTTCTTTCTTAAGATTGCTTTTGCTATTCAAAGTCTTTTTGCTTTTGTACAAATTTTAGGATTTTTTTATTTTAGTTCTGTGAAAAATGTCATTGGTATTTTGACATTTTCCCACTTTTAAATTGAGTTGTTTATATTTTTATTATTAAATTGTAGAAGTTTTAAAAAATATTTCTTGACAGAAGTCCCTTAAAAGACATATATGAATATTTTCTATCAGTTTATGGCTCATCTGTTTAGTTTGCTAATAACATATATTAGATGAGCAGAAACTAATATTGATGAATTCTGATTTACCAAAATAATTTTTAATGGTTATTACTTTCTGTGGATTCTCTAACAAATTTATATGTATCCCCCAAATCATAAAGTTATTCTCTTTGGTTTTCTTCTAATGCTTCATAGTTTTAGTTTTTATGATTAGACCTAGATCCCTTCTGGAATAATTTTTGTGTAGGGTGTGAAGTGAGAATTTAGATACTTTTTTTTTCCATATTCACTTGTTTCCACATCACTTTTTGAAAAAAAAATTTCACTTTGAATTGCTTTGGTATCTCTGCTGAAAAATTATTGGATCATATATGTTTGGTTTATTTCTGGAAACTCTGTTTGGTTCCATTGATATATTTTTGCCTATTCTTTAACCAGCACGGTACTGACTTGATGACTGTAGCTTTATATTAAATTTTAAGTCAGTCAGTGTAATTCCTCCACATTTGTTCTTTATCAAGATTGTGTTGGCTATTCTAGGTACTTTGAATTTTCATATGTATTTTAGGATCAGCTTGTCAGTTTTTATTTTTAAAAAACTGCTGGGGTTTGGTTTGGGTTCGCATTGGATCTACAAATAAATTTGGAGAGAACTGACATTATAACATGTCTTCTAATTCTTAAACATTGTATATATTTCTATTTTTTTTAGGTTTTCTGTTATATCTCTCAGTATTGTTTTATAGTTTTCACTATAGAGATCCTATATACCTTTTGCTAAATTTATCTCTAAGTATTTCATGTTTGTGAATACTATTGGAAAGAATATTTTTAAAATTTTATTTTCATGTTGTATAATTAAATTCGCATGTCTAAATATATACACATATATATGTATGTGTGTGTGAGTATATCTACATTTATCATCTATATTTATCTGTCTATCAACTATCTATCTATCTATCTATCGTCTATCTATCCAACCATCCGTTCATACCTAGCTAGCTAGCTATCTTTTTTTGGGTGTCCATTCCTCTGAACGGCTAAATTACATTCCTTAGTTCATGGTGCAATTTCATAATTGGCCCATGCATGGCAGGTATGTTTCATGTACATATACATGTATTTTTAGTAATGTAATAAGCACCCTTTAATCCATCCACCATAACAAAACTTCACTGACAATAAGATACATCTAATCATATGTCCCCTCCCCAAATCCTCCCCCCTGTTCACCATAATCAAATACCATCATCCTGAATCTACCTCTGAATTTGTTGAATTTTTCCTTTGTGATTGGACTTTTCTAGGTTTCTTCTATTACAAGTAATTCTGTAATAAATATTATTGTGCAGTATATTTAGTCAAAACACTGATTATATACTTGGAATGTGCTCTTATAGCTGGAATTTTATGTCAAAGTACATTAAAGGACAAGATTTTTAAGATTCTTGATATATTTTACTGCACCGGTAAAATGGGCACATCTCCCATGACCGGGGTACTCTGCACCGATTGAGAGCATCACCCAGGCTGCTGGGAGAACACCTGGCCTGTACCTGTGTGCAGGGGTCTTTCTAGTCCACAGTCCACAGCCACACTCCATCTGTATCTCATCCTCCATAACAAGGCTAAATATTCCCTATGCTTTGCTGTGTGGCCTGTAAGAGAAACCCCTTTGTCCAGGGACTCTGGCCTCTCTCACCTGCCCTTAGCTATCCTACCCTGCATAGATCCAATAGCAATGTCTTCATGGGTAGTCATGCCCCAGGGAGGAACCCTGTAGATACACTTTGTATATTTATCCAGTTCAGTCTAATAAGCCTTTGTGATTACCAACAGTGTTCATGGCAAGGACCTCTACCCTTTGCAGGGACTCTTCTATCTACCCAGCACTGCTGTAGACAACCCACAGCATCATCTGGCTCAATCCTCACCAGTATGCTGGGGGATGACTGGCATCACCCTCTTTCAAGATGAGGAAAAGGAAACAAGAGGACACGACTAACTGCTCAAGATGGCACAGGGGCAAATGGTAAGGCAGGACCCCAGGCAGCTGTCTCATCCCAGAGGCCACGCTTCTCCACGAGGCGTCTGAGTCAGACCCTGAGTGGAGCGAAGAAGGGGAAGGGGGAGAGGAGGAAAAAGACATAGTCCTGCCCTCCAGGGACTTAACTGCCCAGCAGAGAGCAAAGGATACACAGGTACACACACGTACACACGTACATGAGCACACCCACACCATACATTCACACACACTATTACACACACATCCACACGGTTACACACACACCATACACTCACACACACTGTTACACTCACATCACACATGCACTATTACACACACACACACTGTCACATAGGTATTCACTCGTGCGTGGGGGTGGGGACACCTCAGCGGTAATACTGCAGCAGAAAGCCTGCCCCGCTCTGCACACGAAGGGGCCCTAGGAGCTGCTGAGCAAAGGACACCCTGGGAGGACATGAGTCCTGGGTGCTGAGGGCTCACAAGCAGGAGGCTTAGGCTGTTCCATGGATGTGGGACCTCTGTCTGGGGTGCAGAGGAAGCAGGAAGGAGCAGCTCACATCCAGGGTACAGTGAGGACAGACCGCGTGGGACTCTGAATGATCTGGACTCCAATCCAACCTGGCTACGTGTAGACTGACAGGAGTTACAAATGATATATGTTGATAGTAACAGTGTCAGATATAATTGTATGTACCTAATCAATATTATATATATATATTATATATTATATATTCAGTATAATCAATATGACATATATAATATATAATAATTACATTTATAATCAATGTGACATTGTTATATATATAACGTATATGTTATATACAACAAATATATAACTATATATTACATATATGTGTATATATATGAAGAGAGAGAGAGAGATAAAAAAGGAAAAAATAAAAGGACAGAAGAAGAGAGGAGAGGGGAGGGGAGGGGAGAGGAGAAAGGCTTCTTCCCACGGCTTCTTCAAATTCTTCACCCTGTGGGGATTGTGGAGGGGCCATCCTTCCGGAATTTTCAGAATCCTCTATATACAGGCATCTTACCACTTCAGTCAATTACGTATCCTGCACATGTTTTGGGGGCAATAGTCTCAATTCTATCTCACCCTTGTAAGACTTGGTGTTTGGAAGAATATTATCACTTCTTCCACCCATGTTGGATCCTTTCCAAAGACCAACTACTTGCAGGTGCGTATTGGCTCCTACTTCCCTGAGAGGGGTCTGACTTCCCCTGGGAGAAGCCCTTGTCCCCCATGCCCACTACATGTCCCATGGATCCCTTGGTCCCTGGCACCCTCTAGGACCCTCCAACTGGCCTTCGGTGACATTGTCCCCACAGCAGTGAAGGGACTGGAGACCAGCCTCTCATGGCAGAATCCCAGAGGATGAACTAGGAGGTTCGGAGCCTGGGTCTGCCTGAGAGATATTAGATCAAGGTGTGGTTTAATGAAATAAAAGTTGGTGAATGGAGCTGAAAGAAGGACCTCCACCCTCCACAGAGGCCCAATTCTGAAGGTGACTCGGTGGATTGGAGACCCTCCCCAAGATGGCAGGACCACATGAGAGACGGAGCCATGGTGGCTGTGGGGTCACCCTCTTCCAGAAGCACTTGAATTACACAGGGACATGCTGGCTCCACAAAATCCATGAAATTATAGGACCCTAGTGGCAGGGCAGGAATAGAGATGCAGATGTAGAGAACGGACTTCAGGACACTGCCGGCGGGGGGCGGGGGGAGCGGTTGGGGAGAAGCTGGGACGACGTAGTGAGAGAGTAGCATTGACATGTACACATTACGAAATGTAAAACAGATAGCTAGTGGGAAGCTGCTACAGAGCACAGGGAGATAAGCTTGGTCCTTGGTGACGACCTGGAGGGGTGGGATAGGGAGGGTGGGAGGGAGGCTCATGAGGGAGGGGATATGGGGATATGTGTATACATACAGCTGATTCACTTTGTTGTACAGCAGAACTAACACAATACTATAAAGCAATTATACTCCAATAAAGATAATAAATTAAAAAAAAAAAAAAAACACACCCTGCCAGTTCCAATGAAAGTTCCCAGAGTTAGGATTAGAATCCAAGTCTTTCAATTAACACCTCTGGGGACGTCATCCTTCACCCCAAGTCTGCCCACAGTGACCTCGCACAAGGAGAGAGGGGGCCTCAGAGGAGAGAGATTCCCTGGGACTCTGAGGGCAGGACCAGGCTTCCCTGCAGCAGAAGGAAACTTTAAGTCAGGAGAATGGGTTTCACCCAGGGAAGAAGCCCACCCCACTCTGTGCTGACTTGCTCTTCTACACAGGAAGGGCTGTGGCCTGAACCTGCTTTGACCCCCTAGGTTTGCTGTAGGGCCAGGTGGGGCCTAGAGGGACCCAGCTCCAGGCTGTGATCAGCATTTTCCACCTGCCCCAGGGCCTGTAGAAGGGATTAGGTCACTTCGTGTTTCAGAGCAGTTAGGGAGAACTGTTTCCTAGAACCAGGCTGTTCTCCCCACCCCCCCCACCCCCACCCCAGCCTAACTGATGAGCCCTGGTTGTCAGGCACCTGTTTACCTTGGAGACGGAACACTGCGCAGGGCTCTGAGCGGTCAGTTGAAGCCCACAGGACACTGGGCCTCAGAGGCAGAGCTGTGGAGCCCGCACAGCCATGGAGGGTCTGCCGCCTGCCCCCGGGGCCACGTTGCAGCTGATCCTGGAGCACCTGTGGGGCGCTCTGCTGGTGGTTCCTGAGAGCTTGACGCGCATCTCAGGTCTCCCTGCGTTTCCCTGGGAGATCCTGGTGTGTGCTGTGGTGCTGGTTCTGATAGTAAGGAGATGGCACACTTTAAGAAGTGTGATGTTCCCACGGAAAGGTTCTTCTGCCCACGGTGAAGTCTGTGGAAAATGCAGTGAGAATAGGGGACCAACGGCTCAGGCTGATGAAGCCCTCAGGCCACCTGGGGTGGAGGCCCGTCCTCCCACGTTACAAACCTTGTGCTTGTCGGCAATGAAGGCAGATCTGAGCAGGTCATCATTCAAGGACACTGTGGACTTTCTGGAAAAGGCACACAACAGCCGGCCTCCTCCACTTTCCCAAGTGACTGATGGAAAACACACCTTGAAAGCCTCAGAGGAGGATGGAGAACAACCTCAGAAAAAAGAAAGGAAAGATTTGCATAAAAGTATTGATTTTCCACAAAGTCCAGAACTGTCTGACCAAGACATTGAGAGAGAAAAGCAGCGAGTCCAGGACAAGGAGGAGCTGGGAGGAAGCCTGGAGCCGTCCAAGGTACGAAAGGAGCAGGTCCTGAAAGATAAACTCAGCCGATTAACATCCACGGCAGAACGCCTGCCGCCCACCTTCCCCTCGCCTGGCCCCCTTGGAGATCACGTGGATGAAGGGAACCCAGACGTCCAGCCAAAGAAGGAAGCAGGAAATGGCCGTCGTCCTGTCCACGGCTCAGAAGTTGACCTGAAGGGCGTCCCTGACGATGCTGACGGCAGCGTGTCCCTGCCACGTCCTGAAGAGGGACGTCAAGGAACAGCCAGACAACTGAGGGAAGAAAAGCAAATGATCGAAGCGCTTACAGGACAAATCACAAGTCTCCAAATTGAGGAGGCGTCTCTGCAGTGGGAAAATTCACTGCTTGACAGTGAGATTCAGCAGCTGAAGCGGAAACGTCAATGTCTGCCTGATTTACATGACGACTATGTGATGCAGCTTCACAGAAAATTGTTCAAGGAGGAAACACGCTGCTCAGAATTGAAGAAGAAACTTTTCAACGTGTGTAAAGACATGAACTCCATATATCAGATCCGCAACCTCTCCAAGAAGATAGCTGAAGACATGAGCAAAGAATTGGAGAGAACCAAGTCCTACTATGACCAGGAGATCCGCTTCTATGAGAAAAGAGCTCAAGAAAGCTGGGTGGCGGCTGTGGCCACGGAGAGAAAGCTCATGGAGCTGAGGAAAGAGAGTGACCGCAGCAGGCAGATGCTGGCCAAGGTCGAGTCCAGCGTCCAGCCTTTCCCAAGGGGCCCTCGTGCTGCCGCTGCTCCACCCGCAGCCCACAGAGGCCCGGAGGTGTCAGGGGGTCCCCTGGGTCAGCAGCCCCCCCTGCCCCCCGAAGGAGGAGGGTCACGCTGTGAGGGCTCAGGGACCCTGGGTCACTGGCAGGTTTGAATCCAGTCACAGCAGCTGGGTCTGGACACTCACAACCAGGACACAACATCTGGGCATATTTCTCTTTTAAAAATAATTTTGGTTTTTCTTTTTTTAATTTAGCTACTTGGTAACTTAATTGATTGTCCTTATTCAAGTAGATAAACCAATATAATTTGTAAGATTTTATTTCAAATAAACTTCATTTAATACAATTCCCAAGATTATTTTTTCCTATGTCCTTAGACCTTCTAGAATAAGATAGTCTAGGTATTGTATTTTGGTTAAATCAAAAATCACGATTACCTAGGCCACCATTGAAATATACATAGAAATGCTTAAAATAACGAAGATGATTTCTGTAGGCTGTGAGCTATTAGAACTATGTACAAGCAACTAAATATTTGCCTGAAATTAGATTGGCTTGAAAAAACAATGCAGAAAATTTTTAAACACTCAAAAATTGTAAATTTTTTATTAATTTATTCCCAATATCATTGATTCATTTAGAGGAGTTGACATTTTGCACTCATTTGTTTTCTATTTTTCAGTATTTTTAACCTTTGATGTTTTAAGATAGTGTTTATTATTTAAACATTTCTAAATTTATGCAGTAAAAGTTATCCCTTTGTAGCAATCACTTATGTGCACACATACGCACCCACACTCAATCTGCAGTGAAGATATAGCGCACTTTAATCATTATTTCTATATCTAAAAAAAGTGAAAGAAAGATATGTTCATATTTGAAAATAATTTTTAAATAAAGAAAAAAGAAAAAAATATTTCACACATCATTTGTATATACACAAAAGAATCCTAAATCATATATAGAGGAGAGTTGCTGATATATCAAACAAGATTTCAGCTAGAAATACTTCATCCAAATGATGCAGATGAAATATTTTCCCAAGCTGTGGTAGGGATGAGGGAAGGACTGAAGATGCAGGCTCCCAGGTACTAGCAACAGAGGAAGCTGTTCTCACCTCTGGGCCTAGAGGGCCGAAGGGGAAGTGGTGTTATCTGAGCTCACTGAGGGGCTGTCAGGGGAACAGAGGTCCTGCCTCCACCCTCTGTCCTGTCCCTCCATTTACTGCTGGAGCAATGAGCTGCCACCCAGAAGGCCTGATAGTACAGGCAGAGGGGGCAGCCTCAGGCACAGAGGAGGCCCAGAAAGGGCCTGAATCATTTTGGAAAATGACCAGCACACTTGACGGTATTTCATCTAAAGTGTGTGTGCTTGTGTATTTTATTGCCTCATTTGCATCTATTTATTTGCTAATTATCTATGGAGCGTCTACAATCTTTGGTGCCATTCTATGTGATTGGAATGCAATGATGGAAAAAAGAAGCTGAGTGAGGCCTGTGGACCCTGGGGTTACATTCTGCTGAGGAGCAAGGTCAGGTAATAAAGAGACAAAGGATGGTGATATTTGCTCCACAGACAATTTCAACAGGGTGATGGGTAACGGGAGTGACAGGGTAACATGAGGAGATGATGTTTATGCTGATATCAAAAAGGCAAGAGGAGTTAGCCTGGGAAAGTCATGGGGCAGAATATTCCAGGCAGAGAGGACAGGAGTATAAAGGCCTGAAAACTAGGTTTCTGGGCAGGGAAACAGGGCAAAAGTGCTGGGAGAGTGGTGAGAGGGGCAGAGAGCAGGCCCGCTGCACAGACTTCTCTTTAATGCAGTGTAGTGAGCCCAGGGCGGGGTGCAGACATAGAGGGAGAGGGTCAGAAGCTGAGGACAATGTGTGATGTGTGCTCTGCATAGATCTCTGCGGCCGTGGAGGGAGTAGAAGGTGGGATGTGGGGAGGGGGCAGGATTTTGGGGGAAGGAGCCTCACAGGGGTCTTCATGGAGCACTGGGGTGGTCGCCACAGAGACTGAGGAGGACAGATGGGACTGTGTTGGTGGTCAGAGAAGAGAATGAAGAAGAACTCAGAACCTCTAACCACTTTGTGTGTTATTTGGCACTAAGTAAACCACAGTAAAATCTCTACCGGAGAATCCCGAAAGAAATTATGCAGACTTCTTCAGAGGTGTTTCTGAATATGGCCTGCTTTCTTTGTCCCTGCAGTAGGCTAAAATGGAACGGGAGGATCCCAGAGGGCTCTCTGGGGGAAGTGCCCTTAAGCTGAATACTGAAGGATGAGTAGGAGTTCTCTAAGTGCTTTTCACATTTGTAGGGGCATATGAATCACTGGAGATCTTGTTACAAAGCAGATCCTGACTCATCAGGTCTTGGGTGGGACCTTGCACGGCTGCCAGGTGACACCCATGCCAGGACCAGACATATAATAGTAAAGATCTTCAGATAATTATGGAATAGGAGTGGAGGAACAATAAAGGTAGCAGGGACATTTCTGGTAAAGGTTCAGCCCAGGAATACATGCAAAGGCATGAAGAATTATTTTATCGGAGAGAACCAGCTGTCTTTTTTGTTAAAGAAGCCTATGCAGTTCTGTTCCCAATTATCATCTCAGGAGCTCACATCTACCACAGATAATGTTGTCCTGAGGACATGGCCTGTTTTAGAGGAGCACAATGGTCCACACATGTGTGATTGTCCTTGGAGAAGCCAGCCATGGACGCCCCACTTATGCCTCCAGAATGCACTATGTCAGGAGATACCCTGCATCCACTCTCTTGCTCAGTCCAGACACCTGCGGACCCCTTTTGACTTCACCCTGTTCCGCACCACCTACATCTGATCCATCATGTAGTCTTTCTCTCAGTTGCAGCCACCACCCTCCAATACAAACCACCAGTCTCCCTTAGATCACTGTCACTCCAGTGAGTGTCCATCCTACTGGGCCCCACTTCACCATGCTTCTTCCCTTCCATCTCCCAGCAGACAGAGCAGACTTTTAATTCCATGACTTGAACATGGCAAGAATGAAACTCACCTCGATATGCATGCAATGAAGATGAAGCCAACCCTCGCCCTTGGCCCCATGTCTCCTGGGTCTGCGTATTAAAAACAAGGATGGGCATGGTCCCAGCATGCCCTGGACAATTTTGGTAGTGCTTTGTTTGTGCCTGCATAACATCAGCAACAATAAAATAAATAAATAAATAATAATTAAATAATAAAAATATATCATAATGAGAATGGCAGACAACAGGAGTTAAATTGAAACCTAACTGCAGCCAAGGACAGTTGGGGAAACATCACAGTTTTGCCAATTTAACTAATGTGAGGACATCATGCTTTTGGTTAAGATGATTCTACATTTATAAAGGCTAAAGGTAAATCATCTTATTTTTGAGAAGGTCCCAGTAAAAGCCAAGTGATGTGTGGGATAAACACAATACCAAGTTTGCTTGGGTTACAGTTACATCTGCTCCAACTTACTGTTGCACCAGAATAGACTGTTCTTGAAAATCTTTTTACAAGTGGTCATTCTAATCTGAAGTTCATGTGTTGCATTGTTCATGTGAATTAAGGCAGATGATTCCTCTTTTGGACTCAGGTTCAAGGGTGCTTTGTGGTGAAGTGAGATCTTGGGTCTCAAGATATAAAGAAATGAAGTTGCTATGCCTGGAAAAGGGCTCCTAGGAAGACAAGGCAGTAGTAACTTCCTACATCTGGGGCCCCTCCCTGGAACGCTCTGATTGGTTGCTCTCCAGGGGGACCTGGACATCTGTATTTTTTCCAAGATCCTCTCATGATTCTGACGAGGTGGGGAGTCAACTCTAACCTCTGTTGAAGGGATGTTCACCCTCCTTGGAATCAGCCCTCGGGTCCCCCCTCTTCTCATGGCTCACATCCCCATAGTTCATAATTATTTTATTAATAAGCTATATCAGAGCACTTTTGGGTGTACAGAAAAATTGCTTGAAAAGTACAGAGATTTGCCATATATCCCTGTCCCTATACACTCAAACTGCCCCCTGTAAACATCCCCCACCAGAAGGGCATATTTGTTACAATCAATGAACCTACATTGACACATTACAATCTCCAGAGTCCATAATTTACATTGTGTCACTCTTGGTGTACATTTGTCTTTTCCAGAATGTCATAGGGTTGGAATCATACAGTATGTAGCCTTTTCAGATTGATTTTTTTTCACTTAGTAATATGCATTTAATTTTGTCTATCTTTTCATGGCTTGATAGCTCATTTCTTTTTAGTGCTGAGTAATATTCCATTGGGTCCACTTGGAGTATTTAACTTGTACAATTGTTCCACAGAGTCGCCAGTGATTCATCAGTTAGAGGTCAGTTTTTCCTACCCAACTGTTGGTTCTCTGGCTTTCTGATCTCTGCCTTTATCATCACATCTTCTCTGACTCTGACACTCCTGCTTCCCTCTTATAAAGACACTAGTGATCATATTTAGAGCCATCTGAACAGCCCAGGAGAATCTCCACATCTCAAGATCCTTAGCATAAGCACATCTGCAAAGTCCCTTTTGCCATATGTAAACTAATACATGCGCAGTTTCTGGGATTAGGAAGTGGACATCACTACAGGGCCATGATTCAGCCTGTCCCACAAATGCTTTTTGCATTGTAGTCCTCCTACATCTGCACCTATGTAAACAATGCCTTTGTCTATGAACTTTCTTCAGAGTAACCTATTTCCAGCATCATCTGTTTCCCTGACTTCCTTATACACGACTCCTATGTAAAAAATGTTTGAAAAAGATAAACTCACTTAGCATTTAACTAATATGTTTCCAAGGAAATGTATAGATTACAGTTTACTGATAAGTCAGAGTTTCCTGGGGAAATAACAAAGGGAAATGGGTATTGGCAGCTTTTGTAAACTAAAGATTTCTGATAAGAAAATAAAATGAAGACATGCTTACACAAAGATTGCCTAACTTTGAATAACTCTGTTCAGATTTTGCTATAATGCTGCCTTCATTATTGGAGAGAATCAGCTGTCTTTTTTGTTCAAGAACCACATTCCAGTCAACTGAGAATCTCCCAGGGTGAAGCAGCCGCATTTGGCTGGGCAATCAAAGTGCTTTGTTCCTAATTTAGTGCACAATGCATATGAGAGGCCTAAAGGGACCCCCCTCCCTGCCACCAAAGGTGTTCATGCTCTAACGCCTGGAACCTTTGAATTTGTTGTGTTACATGGCAAAAGACACTTTGTAGATGTAATTAAGGTTACTGCTTTTTAAGATAGGGAGATTATCCTGGATTATCTGGGTGGGCCCCATCTAATCACATGAGCCCTTCAGAGCAGAGAACTTTCTCTGGCTGGAAGCAGAGGAGAGGTGTAGCACATGAAGAGTCAGGGAGATTCCAAGAATAAGAAGGATTTGTCCTAGCTTTTCTCTCTCTGAGATGCAGGGACCATGTCCAAGGACCAGAGAGAGGCCTCTAGGAGCTCAGGGTGGTCCCTACTGACAGCCACAAGGAAACAGGACCTCAGTCCTACAACCACAGGGAATTGGATTCTGCTAAAGACCTGTATGACCCACCTTTCCTCTAGAGCCTTCCAGTGAGAGCCCAGCTGATCATCTTGCTTTCAGCCTTGAGAACCCAAAACAGAGAAACCAGTTGAGCTGACCCAGACTTTTGACCCACAGACCCCTGAGATGTTAAATGAGCATTGGTTTAAGCCCAATACTCATTTGTGACAATTGATTATGACAGCAATAGAAAACAAACACAATGCAATATAAGTAAGAACAAGATGTTGCTGTAAAATAGTCCTCTTTAAAAAGAAATATTGCTGCTTAATGTTTTAAATTGAAGTATAGTTAATTTACAATGTTGTGATACTTTTAGGTGTACAGCAAAGTGATTCTATTTTATATATATATATGTGTATATATATATATATATATATATATATACACAAACACATACATACCTTCTTTTTCAGACCCTTTACCATTATAGGTTATTACAAGATATGGAGTATAGTTTCCTGTACTATACAGTAGGTCCTTGGTGTTCACCTATTTTATATATAGTAGTATGTATATGTGAATCCCAAACTCCTAACTTATCCCCTGCTATCCCCTTTGGTAACCATTAGTTTGTTTTCTGTGTCTGTGAGTCTATTTCTTTTTTGTAAATAAGTTCATTGTATCATTTTTTTAAAGATTCTACATGTAAGTTATATCATATGACATTTGTCTTTGTCTGGTTTACTTCACTTAGTATGATAATCTCTATGTCCATCCATGTTGCTACAAATGGCATTATCAAATCTTTGTTATGGCCGAGTAATATATATATACATCACATCTTCTTTATCCATTCATCTGTTAATGGACATTTAGGTTGCTTCCATGCCTTGGCTACTGTAAATAGTGCTGCCACTATTTTTGAATTAGAGTTTGCCTCGGATATATGCCTAGGAGTAGGACCACAGGGTTGTATTGTAGCTGTATTTGAGTTTTTTTTTTAAGGAACCCCATAATGGTCTCTATAGTGGCTGCACCAATTTACATTCCCATCAACAGTGTAGGAGGGTTCCCTTTTCTCCAAACCCTCTCCAACATTTATTATTGGTAGAATTTTTAATGATGGCCATTCTGACTGGTGTGAGGTGATACCTTGTTACAGTTTTGATTTGCTTTTCTCTAATAATTAACAATGTTAAGCATCTTTTCAAGGGTCTGTTGGTCATCATAGTTGCTTAATTTTGATCACGAACTAATACATACAATTCTTTGAATAGGATAACATGGAAAAATATAAAGAAGAAAATTTAAATTACCAACAATATCACCACCCAGAGATCATGACTAATGATGTTTTCTGTACTAATTTCCAATATTTAAGCACACATACAAATTTTTTCTCAATGAAAATAAGTTCATGCCATATAAAGTTATATAACCTTTATATAACTTATAAACCTTCTCCCATATTTCTAAAAAATATTTTAAAAACCTGTTTTCTATGGCTGCATAATATTTTTTTCGAAGGTGTCAAAGACCTTTGTTTTGCCTCATTTTTCAAAATGTGAAGTTTAATGTACATATGATGAAATATACAGATCTTAGGGAATCAGTTTGATCCATTTTGAAAAATGCATATAGCTATGTAACTCACAAACTGTTATTTTATAGATGTTCTCTATATCCTAGAAATTTTCTTCTGTGCCCCTTTCTGATCAATTCCCACTATTCCAGAAACAGCCCCTATTCTCATTTCTGTCGCTATAAATTTTGCCTGATCTAGAACTTTGCAAATGTGTTCATACACTATGTTCTCCTTTTGTGCCCTGCATCTCTCACGCAGATTGATGCTTTTGAGATTCATGGATGCTGTCATGTGTTTCACTGCTTCGGTCTTATTTGTGGCTGACAGTGATCCACTATATAGATATAATGCACCTTAGTGATCCATTCCCAGGTTCATGGGCATTTGGCTTGTTTCTAATTTGGGGCTTGTATGAATACAGCTGCTATAAACATTTTTTGCAAGGCTTTTGGTGAACATGTGTTTTCATTTTTCAAGTTACTGACATGTATGTCATAGATTTGATGTATGTTACATTTGTAAGAAACTTCCAATCAGTTTTCCAAAGTGGTTGTACATTTTACACTCCCATCAGAAATGTGTGCAAGTTCCAGCTGCTCCACATCCTCTGCTATTCTTGATTTGGCCAGTCCTTTTCAAATCAGCCATTCAATAGTGGTGCAGTAGTACATCACAGTGATTTTAATCTGCATTTCCCTGATGATTAATGGTGCTGAATGTCCTTTTACATCCTTATTGGTGATCTATCTTAATGGTGCTGAATGTCCTTTTACATCCTGATTGGCGATGTGTCTATTCAAGTCTTTCGCCCATTGTATGTATGTATGTATGTATTTTTATTGAAGTATATGTGATGTACAATATTATGCTAGGTTCAGGTGTACCACATAGGTATGCAACATTTAAATACATTACAAAATGATCATCATGATGTGTCTAAAACTATCTGTCAGCATACAAAGTTATTACAGTGTGAGTGACTATATTCCTTATGCTGTATATTACATTCCTGTGATTTATTTTATGACTTAAGGTTAGTACTCTTTGTCCTCTTCACCTATTTTGCCCAATCCCCTACCCCCCTCTTCCCTCTGGCAATCATCAGTTTGTTCTCTGTATCTATGAGTTTGTTTCTCTTTTGTTTCTTCTTCATTTGTTTCTTTTTTTTTATAGTTTCTACACATGAGAGTGATTACATAGTATTTATCTCTTTTGTCTGACTTATTTCGCTCATCATAATACCCTCTATGTCTGTCCATATTGTCACAAATTGCAAGATTTCATTCTTTTTTATGGTGGAGTATATTCTATTTTATGCATATATATACCACCACTTCTTTATCCATACATCCATTGATGGACACTTAGGTTGCTATTGTAAATGATGCTGCAATGAACATAGAAGTACATATATATCTTTTTTTTTTTTTTTTTTTTATTTTTTGGGGGGGTACACCAGGTTCAATCATCCGTTTTTATACACATATCCCCATCTTCCGTCCCTTCCTTGACGCCCCCCCCCAAGCCCCCCCCACCCTCCCCGCCCCAGTCCTCAAAGGCATCTTCCATCCTCGAGTTGGACTGCCTTTGTTATACAACAACTTCCCACTGACTATTTTACAGTTGGTAGTGTATATATATGTCTGTGTTACTCTCTCGCTTCGTCTCAGTTTCCCCTTCACCCCCCGCCCCCTCCCATATCTCGAGTACTCCAGTCCATTCTCTGTATCTGCATCCTTGTTCTGGTCACTGAGTCCAACAGTACCATTTTTAGATTCCGTATATGTGAGTTAGCATACAATATTTGTCCTTCTCTTTCTGACTTACTTCACTCTGTATGACAGATTGTAGTTCTATCCACCTCATTACATATAGCTCCATCTCATCCCTTTTTATAGCTGAGTAATATTCCATTGTATATATATGCCACATCTTCTGTATCCATTCATTTGTTGATGGGCATTTAGGTTGCTTCCATGTCCTGGCTATTGTAAATAGTGCTGCAATAAACATTATGGTACAAGTTTCTTTTGGGATTATGGTTTTCTTTGGGTATATGCCCAGGAGTGGGATGACTGGATCATATGGTAGTTCTATTTGTAGTTTTTTAAGGAACCTCCAAATTGTTTTCCATAGTGGCTGTACCAATTTACAGTCCCACCAACAGTGCAGGAGAGTTCCTTTTTCTCCACACCCTCTCCAACATTTGTTGTTTCCAGACTTTGTGATGATGGCCATTCTGACTGGTGTGAGGTGATACCTCATTGTGGCTTTGACTGGCATTTCTCTGATGATTAGTGATGTGGAGCATCTTTTCATGTGTGTGTTGGCCATCTGTATGTCTTCTTTGGAGAAATGTCTATTTAGGTCTTCTGCCCATTTGTGGATTGGGTTATTTGCTTCTTTGGTATTAAGCTGCATGAGCTGCTTGTATATTTTGGAGGTTAATCCTTTGTCCGTTGTTTCATAGGCAATTATTTTTTCCCACTCTGAGGGTTGCCTTTTAGTCTTGTTTATGGTTTCTTTTGCTGTGCAAAAGCTTTTAAGTTTCATGAGGTCCCATTCATTTATTCTTGATTTTATTTCCATGATTCTAGGAGGTGGGTCAAAAAGGATGGCGCTTTGATGGATGTCATATAGTGTTCTGCCTATGTTTTCCTCTAGGAGTTTGATAGTGTCTGGCCTTACATGTAGGTCTTTAATCCATTTGGAGTTTACTTTTGTGTATGGTGTTAGGAAGTGTTCTAATTTCATTCTTTTGCATGTTGCTGCCCAGTTCTCCCAGCACCACTTATGGAAGAGGCTGTCTTTTTTCCATTGTATACTCGTGCCTCCTTTGTCAAAGATAAGGTGCCCATATGTGTTTGGGCTTACTTCTGAGTTCTCTATTCTATTCCATTGATCTTCCTTTCTATTTTTGTGCCAGTACCATACTGTCTTGATCACTATGGCCTTGTAGTATAGTTTGAAGTCAGGAAGCCTGATTCCACCAACTCCATTTTTCCTTCTCAAGATTGCTTTGGCTATTCGGGGTCTTTTGCGTTTCCATACAAATCGTAAGATTTCTTGCTCTAGTTCTGTGAAAAATGCCATTGGTAATTTGATCGGGATTGCATTGAACCTGTAAATTGCTTTGGGTAGTACAGACATTTTCACGATGTTGATTCTTCCAATCCAGGAACATGGTATGTCCCTCCATCTGTTTGTTATCTTTTAAGAGATATATTATATTGGTGTTTTATTTTTCTTCAGGTAAATACCAAGAAGTGGAATTGCTAGATTGTGTAATAGTTCTACTTTATTTTTTTGAGAAAAACTTTTGCTCCTTTCCATAGTGACTGTACCAATTTACATTCCCATCAATACTGCACATGGGTTCCCTTTTCTCCACATTCTTATGAATACATATTTGTTGTCTTTTTGATGATAGCCATCTAACATATGTGAAGTGATATCTCATTGTGGTTTTGATTTGTATTTCCCTGAGGATTAGTGGTGCTAAGCATCTTTTCATGTTGGCCATCCGTATGTCTTCTTTGGAAAAATATCTATTTTCAGGTCCTCTGTCCATTTTTTAATTCAGATTTTTTTTTACTGAGTTGTTTGAATTCTTTATATATTTTGGGTATTAACTCAATCAAATATATCATTTGCAAGTATCATCTCCCATTCAGTAGGTTGCCTTTCCACATTGTTGATGGTTTCCTTCCCTTTGCTAAAGCTTTTAAGTTTTATTAGGTCCCATTTGTTTATTTTTGCTTTTGTTGCTCTCGCCTGAGGAGACAGATCCAAAATATATGTATATATATTTATTGCTAAGATCAATGTCAAAGAGTTTACTTCCTATGTTTTCTTCCAGAAGTTTATGGTTCCAGGTTTTACATTTAAGTTTTTAATCCAATTTGATTTATTTTTGTATATGGTATAAGAAAGTAGTCCCACTTAATACTTTTGCATGTAGCTGTTTAGTTTTCCCAGTACCATTTATTGAAGAGGCTGTCTTTTACCCATTATGTATTCTTGCCTCCTTCGTTGTAGATTAATGGACCATATAAATTTGGGTCTATTTCCAGCCTCCCTATCCTGTTCCATTGATCTCTGTTCTGTTTTGTGCCTGTGCCATTCTGTTTTGATTACTGTAGATTCACAGCATAGCTTGAAATCAGGAAGTGATACTCCCAGCTTTGTTCTTCTTTCTCAAGATTGTCTTGGCCTTTAGAGCCTTTGTGTTTCCATACAAATATTAGTATTATTTGCTCAACTTCAGTGAAAAATGCCATTGGTATTTTGATAGGGGTTGCAGTCAATCTGTAGATTGACTGGGGGAGTATAGTCACTTAAAAATATTAATTATTCCTGTTCTTGAACACAGTGTATCTTTCCATTCATTTACATCGCCTTCAATTTCTTTCATCAATGTCACATAGTTTACCAAGTACAGGTCTTTTACCTCCTTGGTTAGATTTATCCCTAGGTATTTTACTATTTTTGATACAATTGTAAATGGGATTGTTTTCTTAATTTCTCTTTCTGATAGTTTGTTGTTAGTGTATAGAAATGCTGCAGATTTCTGTATATTAATTTTGTATCCTGCAACTTTATTGAATTTATTTATTAGTTTTAATAGTTTTTTCGGCAACTTCTTTAGGATTTTCTATATATAGTATCATGTCATATGCAAATAGTGACAACTTTACTTCTTCCTTTCCATTTTGGATTCATTTTATTTCTTTTACTTGCCTGACTGCTGTGACTAGGGCTTCCAATATAATATCTAATAAAGTGGCAAGAGTGGACACCCTTGTCTCGTTCCTGAGGAAATGCTTCTGGTTTTCACAATTGAGAATGTTTGTTGGCTCTAGGTTTGTAATATACAGCCTTATTATGTTGATATATGTTCTCTCTATACCCACTTTGATGAGAGTTTTAATAATAAATGAAAGTTGGATTTTGTCAAAAGTTTTTTTTTTGCATCTACTGAGATGATCATATTATTTTTATTCTTTAATATGTTAATGTGATATATCACCTTGTTTGAATTTTTGAATATGGAGACATCTTGCATCTCTGGAATAAATCCCACTTAATCATGGTGCATGATCTTTTTAATGTACTTTTAAATTTGGTTTGTGAGAATTTTGTTGAGGCCTTTTACATCTATGTCATTAGTGATATTGATCTGTAATTTTCTTTTTTTGTGGTGTCTTTTTCTGGTTTTGGTAGGAGAGTGGTTCTGGCCTCATAGGATGAGTTCTGAAGTATTCCTTCCTCTTCGATTTTTTGAAATAGTTTAGGGAGGATTGGTGTAAACTCTTTTTTAAATGTTCAGTAGAATTCACCTAGGAAGCTATCTGGTCCCGGGCTTTGTTTGTTGGGGAGTTTTTAAAATTAATAATTCAACTTTATCACTGGTAATTGGTCTGTACATATTTTCTATTTCTTCTTGATTCAGTCTTGGGAGATTTTACATTTCTAGGAATTTACCCATTTCTTCTAGGTTGTCCATTTTATTGCCATGTAATTGTTCTTAGTAAACTCTTATGATTCCTTGTATTTCTATGGTGTCGGTTGTAATTTCTCTTTCATTTCTTATTTTATTATTTAAGTGCTTTCTCTTCTTTTCTTGATGACTCTGACTAAAGATTTATCAATTTTACTTATCAATGAAACAGCTCTTAGTTTCACTGGTTCATTCTTTCTTTCTGTCTGTCTGTCTGTCTGTCTCTATTTCATTTACTTCTTCTCTGACATTTACGATTTCTTTCCTTTACTACATTTGGATTTTGTTTATTCTTTTGCTAGTTCCTTCCAATCTGAATGAAAATCTTGCCTAGTAAAGAATCCTTGGTTGTAGGTTTTTTCTTTTCATCACTTTGAATTCATGGTGTCATTCTCCTCTTGCTTGCAAAGTTTCTGCTAAAAAAGTTACCTCTTGGTTTTATGGGATTTTTCTAGTATGCAACTAGTTGCTCTTCTCTTGATGCTTTTAAGATTCTTTTTTATCTTTAATTTTTATGGTTTTAATTATAATGTGCCTTGGTATGGACCTCTTTGGATTCATCCTGTTTGGGACTCTCTTTTCTTCCTTGACCTTGATATGTGTTTCCTTTCCCAGGTTAAGTAAGTTGTTAGTTGTTATGTCTTCAAATAAGTTCTCTGCCAGCCTCTCTCTTCTCCTCCTAGAACCCCTATAATGCAAATGTTAGTAAGCTTGATATTGTCCCAGAGGTCTTTTAAACTATCCTCATTTTTAAAAATTATTTTTTCTTTTTTCTGTTCAGCTTGAGTAATTTTCTCTACTCTGTCTTCCAGTTTGCTAATCCATTACTCTGTATCATCTAATCTATGGTGGGTTCCTCACAGTGTATTTTTATTTATATATATTTATTATTATATTTTCTATTGTGTTCTTCAGATTTGTTTGGTTCTTCTTTATATTCATTGTTTCTTAATCTCTGACTGTGTTCATTTATTCTACCAACTTCTTTGAGTATCTTTATGATCATTGCCTTGAACTCTTTATCCAGTAGATTACTTATCTTCACTTTGTTTAGTTCTTCTTCTGGATTTCGTCTTATTCCTTCATTTAAAACATATTCCCCTGTTTCCTCATTTTGCCTACTTGCCATATTTATTTCTCTATATTACATAGGTTGGTTAAGTCTCCTGATCTTGGCGAAGTGACCATATATAGGAGACATGCTGTGGGGCCCAGGAGCACACTCCCCTCTAGTAATCAGAGCTACATGCTCCAAGGGCATCCACTATGTGGGCTGTGTGGTCCTTCTTGTGGTGGGGCTGACTGTTGTGAGTATGCTGGTAGGCTTGGCTGGCCTCTGACCTGGTTGGCTGCCAGGTCCTCCCTTGTGTGGTTGCTGCTGGCCCATTGGCCTGCAGGTAAGCCACTGGAGGTAACAGACTAGAGCCAGGACTCCAAAATAACACTAGCCAGCACCATGCCCTCATGGTACAATGTGCTCCCAAAGGTGGCTGCCACCAGCATCTATGTCCCCAGGGTGAGTCTCAGTTGCCTCTTGCCTCTCCTGGAGGCTCTCCAAGATCAGCAAGTGGGTCTCATCCAAGTTCCTTTCAAATTGCTGCCTCTGCACTGGGACTCAGAACATGTAAGATTTTGTATGTGGCCTTTGAGAGTGGAATCTGATTCCTCCAGCCCTCTCGCTTTCTTGTACACAAGCCCTGCTGGATTTGAAAGCCAGAAGTTCTGGGGGATCTTCTTCCTGGTGTAGGAACCCTGGGCTGGGGAGCCTGATGTGGAGCTCACACTTCTCGCTCCTTGGGGAGAACCTTGGCAATTGGATTCTGTTCCTGTTTGTGGGTCATCTACTCAGGAACATGTACCATGTCTCCGTCCCTCCTACTCACCTCTTTGTGCTTCCTTCTTCATTTTTTAGTTGTGGAGAATCTTTTCTTCTAGTCTTCAGGTCATTCTCATAAATAGTTGCTCCATGAATAGTTGTAATTTTGGTGTGCCCATGGGAGGTGGTGAGCTCAGGGTCTTCCTACTCTGCCATCTTGGCCACACTCCCCTTCCAGCACAAGACTTTATTTAAGTGTTTTGACAATACCAGAAGAGATATGGCAGGAAACTTAACTAGTTACTGCAGTATTCAAAACATGAATTCAAATATATGACTCAGGGCTGAAAGCCCCCAAGTCAGGCCTGAGAGGAGGAGGAGAATGGGACTCAGAAAAGAGGGAGGGAGCCTCAGAAAACCCTGTGGTTTCAGGAGTCAGGAAATATATGACTGCAGCTGAAAACAATTTCCCATGGAGATGGAGAGGGAGATAAGGTTGGAAGAAGAAGAAAACAATTCCTTTTAAAATGCAGACGGGAAAATACTTTGTCATCATTTGGCTGATCCTAAGAATGAGCTAAGCAATTTTGTTCCGCATCATAAACCGATTGCCCTCTTGTGCAAGATTAACTACTAGAAAGACCTACTGGCTTTCTCCAGTGATGGGATGATAAACAATGCACATGACAGATCACCTGGAAAATAAGATACAATAATGAGGGTCAAAGACTGTTATTAAATCCATGTGGAAGGAAAATCAGGAGGAGGGCAAACTGCTTTTAATTATGGTGAGGAAGCAGATAACAAAGTGGCTAGAGGGGCTTTTTCACAGATATTTGATTTTGATATATTTTGAGACTGTCAAAGAGGCACGTTAGAACCATTAAATATATTCAGACTAAGCTGGGAATTAACTACCTGCTCTTCTTTCAGAGGGAGTAAATAAGATGGCAAGGTGATATTTCTAGTAAGTGAAAAATGTTTCTTTGGTTTAGATTTTATTTATTTTTCTTGGGACAGATAGATACCCCACCTGTAGGAATTGGAAATGATCTTCTTTATAGCGCAGAAGTAGGGAGTTTGTGTCTGAGAGCGAGGCTGTCTCTGCTCAAATCCCAGCTCTTTCCTTCACTACTATCTAATCTCTCTGTGCCTCATTTTCTTCATTTGTAAAACGAGGATGGTGATAATAGTGGTACCCACTTTGTGGGGCTACAAGAGGACTAACTGAGTCAGTATTTGAACAGCAGTTTGACTGAACCCTGTAATGTTAGCTGTGAATCCAACAGTCTGCTTTTCCACCAAGTCCTCACTTCCTGTTCATTTTATTGTAGCTAAGCAGTGTGTTTCTTAGTTACATATTTTCTTATGCCTCCAATTGTAGGGTCTGCAGTCTTTCTTGGAGGAGGAGCTACTTTTCATTTCCAACTGCCAGACAAGTGGCTGGAGGAGTGATGGGGAAACTTCAGGCAAAATCCACAGCATGCACGTGGATGCTGCAGGTGGGGGCATGGGTTCACACACTCATCCCAATACCTACCACTCAGCACACCTCTAGAACCCCCTACTGAGTGTTGGCTGTGGCAGGAACTGGTTAGAGCAAAGCCCATGATGTATGGTTTCCAAATCCACTGGGTGAGTCATTTTGATCAACTGTTAGGTTGGATTGTAAAAAGTGGCATTTATATAGGTCAGAAAGGATGAATGTTGACAATTCTATACAATTCAACGTAATATTTCATGTTTACTACCTCTGTTGGTTAATGGATATGAATAGTTTTATCATTTATTACTTTCTAGCTGGAGCTACCAATGTCAGCAGGCTGTATTAATGAGCCCCCTGGGGACAAAAACATAATTCTGTTCTATAGCCCACCTCAGATCTTTGATTAAATTGCTTTCTGTAATTCCTAGGTTACGTTTACTAGATCCCTCGATATGCTGGGCAAGAGACAATACTTAATCACCAGGTGTTCATAGTTTAATATCATTTAAAGTTCAACATTATCATCACCATCATTAGTCATACGTAGAAACACTCAGCCTTACTGGATGGCTTACAGGAATATCCCTAAGCATTTTGGGGAGGTCATAAAAGGACTGCAGGTGGAATACGAACTGTAGGGACAGTCAATCTTATGTATAGGCTCACTTCAGAAACATCTGGGGTATGATTTTGATATGTAGGGAAGAAGAGGAAGAGTGAAAAAAATTCTCATGACCCAAATGTTTCTGTCTTTGATCTTACTTCGGGAATAGGAATTCCTGGGTTAACCATTACTAGCATGATTGAGGAAATAGCATTTATTCTAGTCCAGTCTAAGCTCCTCTTGTCCATGGGTACTGTTCTGGTGGTCCTCTCTATTCATGCCATTTTCTCTGGAAGCTGTTCAGCATCAGATTGGTTGTATGGTCCTTCATGGCTCTTATGATTATGGAGAGTTTCAGACTTTGTATCTCCAATGCCAGAAGCCTAACCTCTTCTTTGACAACCATCCTCGACTGAAGGTTTTGCTTCACGTTAAATCTCTGTGCCATATGACCCAGCAATCCCACTACTGGGCATATACCCAGAGAGAACCATAATCCAAAAATAAGCATGTACAGCAATGTTCATTGCAGCGATATTTACAATAGCCAGGTCATGGAAGCAACCTAAATTCCCATCAACAGATGAATGGATAAAAAAAATGTGGCACATATATACAATGGAATATTACTCAGCCATAAAAAGGAATGAAATTGAGCTATTTGTAGTGAGGTGGATGGACCCAGAATCTGTCATATAGAGTGAACTAAGCCAGAAAGAGAAAAACAAATACTGTATGCTAACTCATATATATGGAATCTAAAAAAATGGTACTGATGAACCCAGTGACAGGGCAACAATAAAGATGCAGATGTAGAGAACAGACTCGAGGACATGGGGTGGGGGGTGGGGGGAAGGGGAAGCTAGGATGAAGTGAGAGTGTAGCATTGACTTATATACACTACCAAATGTAAAATAGATAGCTACTGGGAAGTTGCTGCATAACATAGGGATATCAACTCGATGATGGGTGATGACTTAGAGGGCTGGAATAGGGAGGGTGGGCGAGAGTCATGGGAGGGAGGGGATATGGGGATATATGTATAAATACAGCTGATTCACTTTGTTGTACAGCAAAAACTGGCACAACAGCGTAAAGCAATTATATTCCAATAAAGAGCTTAAAAAAAAACTCTCTGGCAAATGCTGGATAGCAGATGCAGCTTTAGTACTATTATCAGTCAGGCTAGGCTGCATTATGCTGCAATAACGAATAACTCCAAGATCTCAGATACTGAAACAACAAAGATTTATTTCTTGCTCGCACTGCATGCCCACTGCAGTTCAGCTGGGGCCTCATGTGCACACTACTTTTATTGGGACATTCTGGCTGGGAAAGGCTCCAGCACTATGCTTCCACAATTATTTAGGCGGAAGAGAGGAAATGTGGTGAGTTATAGCACACTGGTTCTTAAAGCTTCCACCTGAAAGTGACACATGACTTTGTTGTAAATTGCAAGACCATATGTAACTTCAGGAAGATGCAGAAAAGTGCAATCAATCATGCATGCAGAAATCAGAGGGCTGAGATTATCTACTGAAAAGCAATGATGACCAGTGGAATGCATGCATAATGTTTGAGCTTTTATTCAGTACCCTAAGCGTTCTGTCCTACATCTGTGTTTGCTCAGTTGGTTGTGCTTTTTCGGGTTTTCTGTGAAGAAGCAAGGAGTCATATTTCCAAAGAAAAAGGAAAGTGAAATACGACTTTCGATCATATGAGTCAGTCAGTTACGTAGTGTAAATTTTCTTGTGCAATTCCCTGAAACATCACCATGCAATAGCAATATTATTTGTTTATTGTATATTATTATTGTTGCAAAATAAATACAACATACAACTTACTTATTTAACCATTTTTAAGTATACAGTTCATTGTCACTAAGTACATTCACATTGTTTTGCAACTATCAGGACCACATATTTCTAGAATTCTTTTCATTTTCCCAAACTGAAACTCTGTACCCTTATTTTTTAATGCTTTTTATTGGAATATAATTGCTTTACACTCTTGTGCCAGCTTATGAGGTACACCAAAGTGAATCAGCTGTATTTATACACATATGCCCATATCCCCTCCCTCGCGCGGCTCCCCCGCACCCTCCCCATCCCGGCCCTCATTGAGTTGATCTCCCTTTGTTATACAGCAACTTCCCACTAGCTCTCTATTTTAAAGTTGGTAGTATATATATGTCTATGCTACTCTCTCACTTCATCCCAGTTTCCCCTTCGCCCCCCGCCCCCCCAACCCCATGTCCTCCAGTCCATTCTCTGCATCTGCATCCTTATTCTTGTCCTGTCACTGGGTTCATCAGTACCATTTTTTTAAATTTGTACCCTTTAAACAATAATTCCATATCCCCCTTCCTTCAGCACCTGGCACCCACCATTCCACTTTCTGTCTCTATGAATTTAAGTATTCCAGGTACCTCAAATAAATGCAGTCATACAATATTTACCCTTTTGTCACCGGCGTATTTCACTTAGCATAATGATGTCAAGAATCATCTGTGTTACAGCATGTGTCAAAGTTTCATTCCTTTTAAGAATAAGTCATATTCTGCTGTACTCATATTCTGGACATACCACATTTTGTTTATCCTTTCATTTGTCACTGAGTACTTGTGTTGCTTCCACCTTTTGGTCATTATGAATGATGCCGCTGTGAACACTGGTATATACATATCTGTTCGAGTCCCTGATTTCAATAATTTTGGGTGTATATCTAGAAGCGGGATTGCTGGATCATATGGTAATTCTATTTTTAACTTTTTAAAGAAATGCAATTGCAATATTTAATTCAGTGTTTTAAAAACTATTTTCTGAGGCACTATGGCCGCATTGGTGACTCACAGTGCATCTTAGCCTTGTAAAGTTCTGAGAAATTCTACAAGACAGAAATCTTTTTATCTTGGATGAATGCAGCACTTACCAAATTTATTTAACCATAGAATTCCTGCCCTGCTTTTGATTAAGTTGTCTATTTAGACCTCATGGAATATGATGGAATGTGGGAAATATTAGTTAACCATTCAACTCAGCATCATGTGGGCTGTATGAGAAATGGCCAGATGCTCAAAGGAAAGACCTACAATGTGGAGAAGAAAGATGCCATAGTGTGGTCAGCACATTGGCCAGCATTCTCACTGGCTAAAAATTACTAAAAGCGTCCAGTTCCACCAAAAGTGAAAAATACAGTTGAATCAAAGAAATGAAAACTGATAGGAAGAGAGGGAGGAGTAGTGAGTGAGGATGGTAGGGAGAGATCGCACATCTAGGGAAGATCTATACCTACTGATGCTGTGCTGGTTGCATTCACTTCCCTCGCTGATTCAATGTGCACAGTTTGAAAGCGGATGTTATTTCTGTCCTTCCAGCTGGGCAAACGGGGGCTCAGGACCATGCAGTTGGTAATCAGAGGCATTGGGACTGGAGCTGTTCTTGTGACTCTGAAGCAGAGAGAGAGAGAGAGCGGGGGTTTCCAGTGGATCCCAAAGTGGCACAGACTTGGCTGCAGTGGTGACTTACACCTGGCTGCAGGAGCAACATGGTGGCCCAGGGAGCAGTCAGTGTGCGAACGGGGAGCCCCCCAACCTCAATAGACCCTAATGTGGTCCATCTCAGTGGAATTTTTCAACATTTTTTGGATCCGATATATATAGTAAATGATAGTATTTGTAGGATAACCTGGGATGAATGGGATAAGGATACTGGAGGCTGGCCATGGACCTGGGGGCTGCAGACACCCCAGAGCTCTGTCCAGCTTCCCTGTGGGCTGAAGGCATCACTCTGTACCCAAGCTGCACCCTGTTGGAAGCCCTGCCCTACGTGTGTCTCTGTTACAACATAGAGTGTGGAGTTGTGAGGAAAGCTGTGTGTGTTGGGGGTGGGGGCGAAAGGAACAGCCAAAGGGAACAACCAAAATGCCAGCTGCGTGGTGAGGTGAAGGACACTGTGTGAATGCCCTCCTAAAAGAGGGTTTGAGGACTTCCCTGGCTATCCAGTGGCTGGGACTCTGTGCTTCCACTGCAGGGGGCTAGTTTCGATCTCTGGTCTGGGAACTAAGATCCCAAATGCCCTGCAGCATGACCAACAAATAAAAAAGGGGGGTGAGGTGGGGTGGGGTTCATGTTTTCATCAGTGGCTTAAGGAAAAGACTCTGCGGGACTGAGGTTTGGGGACGCAAAGGGAGACTGGGTTCCCTTTGGTACTGGGAGCAGTCTGTTCACCAGTAGCTGCGCCTCTGGAGGGGAGCCTGTGGACCCCACACCTGGGGAGGAACATTTTGACCTCCCAGCGTGACTGGAAGAGCAGGTGGGGGTGGAGGTACGCCCCATGACAGACACTCATTTGTCCACAAGAGCTGATTCTTTGTTTAAAACTAAAACTGAAACACATTTTATCATGAAGTATAACATCATTACTTTTTAATGAGTAATACATTTTTATTGCATAAAACCTGAAACATAGGAAAAAAAGATTGGTGACTGTTTACGAGAAGCATGCCTTTAAGAATGACCTTTCTGAAAATTAAATTTGGTTCAGAAAACTCTGCTTTCCTAGACATCAATGATTTATATTAAAAATTGTTAAAATAGAAAGTTTTGTGTTTCCCTAGGATTGGTTATTTAAATAAAGGCAGACGTTTAAAATTTGAAATAATATTAGATCTACAGAAAAATTGCAAAGACAGTGTCGCGAGTCCCCCTGGATACCACTCACCAAGTTTTAGTTTCCCCTAATGAACGTTATCCTGTCCTGTTAACATTAATGGTAGCAGTATCATCTCACGTTACCATGGTACGTTTGCAAATTTAAGAAACCGACACGGGTCCATCCCTCTTAACTCAACAGACTTTATGAGAACACAGGCTTACTTTTAGATAACTGCAGTACCTCCCCCTGCATCCACTTTCCAGAGGAGTTATTGAAGATCTTACGTTTTCTATTTCTCATTCTTAAATTCAATATGTATAGTTATAGTTATATTTAGCTGACTTAAATCATCTGCCTCACATTTCTGGAACTCACTCTTACTGAGAAAGAACGCTTCCTAGGATTATCAAGTACGTTCTTTTATATGCAGCGGTTTAAACAGAAGAGCTAAGCTACAATCCAATAGGTCTTCCTCGTAATGATCAGAGCCATCTTTTTAATAAAAAATTTTTTACTGCTGTATAGTGGCTGTATAGTATTATATAAGTCTCAGGGGTACAACACAGTGATTCACAGCTTTTAAAGGTTATGCTCCATTTATAGTTATTATAAAATATTGGCTGTATTCCCTGTGCTGTACAGTATATTCTTGTAGCTTATTTTATTATCATCTTTGTTGAGTACACTCACACATTGAAGTTCCTAATGAAACTGAGTTCTTAAAGGCCTGAGAATTGTTTTATCATTCCTCCTTTAAAATTCTATTTTATTATTATAATAAGACCAAAGGGAAGCTGCACCAGTCAGAGTCCTAGAAGGAAACAGGTGACACTCCCGGATGGGGTGATTGAGGACACTGTAGTAAGATGTCTATTTATAAAGCTGAGGGCAAGCTGAAGGAGAACCTCAAGATCAGAGCGACACTCTGGAGCAACACCAGTGGGGGCTGTTGTGACCTCCGCCCCCAGGCTTGAAGGTGCCGGAGAGGAGCAGTTGCAAAAAATGATGGCAATATAAATGCAAACAGGAAGTAAGCAGAGAAGTCTGTATCCTGAAACATACTTTAAAAGCAATTTAACTACAACTGTTTGTGCCATTCAGTCTAGATGTTATTGTCCACATCAGCTGTGCAGAGACGAACAAAGGGAGACATCAGACTTTTGGTTTAAAAAAAAGGGAAAAAAGAATAGCATGTCTGGTTTAACTTTAGGGTTACCAATTCCCCTGCCATTCCTGGTAAGCGCTGGGCTTACTGGCAGCTGTGTCAGAGCTTTGCTAGTTTTCTAGAATCAAGGTGGTCAGCATCCTTGCTGCAGAATGAGCTGTCCCAGCTTCATTGTGTTAGCTACCCTGAGAAGGGACACTGCAACCTTGGGCATCCTTTGCTCTACATGCTGGATTTGTCTTTGTCTGGGTTTGTCCCATTTCTGTGTTCAAGTGATTAGTAGTTGTTTCCTGCCTAAGAGCCCTTTAAGCACGGGCACGTTCTCATTTTCTATCTACTTTTCTATGTTTGGGTTGAAAGAATTCCTAGTTATACTCCTTATCAGAATGTATTTGTATGTCACTTGAACTTTATTAAGTCCACCATGAATTTTAAGATTTCTTTTTTGATTTCCAGTGTGTGGACATGGATTTGTTTTTAAAGAGTTTTTTTTTTTTTTTTTAATATGGACCATTTAAAAAGTCTCTATTGAATTTGTTACAATATTGCTTCTGTTTTATTGTAGAATAGAAGGCATGTGGAATCGCACCTTCCTGACCAGGGATTGAACCTGCACCCCCTGCATTGGAAGGCAAAATCTTAACCACTGGACCTTCACGTCCAAGTCCCTGGACATGGATTTTTAAGTTATCATTCCAACCAGGAAGGACATACTCCAGTGTATGCGCAGACTACTGATGGGCTGGAAAGAAGAATGAGTTCTTTCTCTCTTTATTCATTTATATACTTGTGTTTTGACAAAGACATTTTGGACCCAATAATTGATAGCTGGCCGAAACTCTCCTTTGACTGTCCTAATAAAAAACCAATTTGGAGAATATATTTATTTTAGGAATTCATTAGTAAGTTATGAGTCTGTGATGAGAACAAAATAATTTGAAATTTTTCAAAAGGTTGAAAAAGAAGATATTACTAGGCTTGTCAAGTAGAGAAATAGGAAAATATGGGTCATCTTCAAAATAGATTAGGGAAGTTTGTTTTTATGTTAAATGACTGATGGATGAATCCGTGTTTCCATGGGGCAGTTTTCTCTCGATGAACTACAGTGCTTGCCTTCAATATTGACAAGTGCTCTGGGAATGGAAACCAATGATGTCAAATGTATCATCATCTGTAACAATAATAAACACAAGTAATGGTGAGTAAGTGATATTGTACCAGGCTTTGTGCTAAGCATTGCGCAGGATGATCTCAGTTAATACTCACAGGAGGTAAGTCTTATGATGAATCTGTTATTACATAAGCCAACAGGCGAAGAACCAAAGTATACCCAAGAGCACAAAGGGTTGGAACCAAAATGTGGACCCAGTTTTTCTGATTCCATTGCCAGAGTCTTATTTATAGGGGTCTGTAGTCTCCCCATGATTCAATTTCATGCAGGAGTGGGGGAAGGGATGTCTATGAGAATCTTTACAGTCTTGAAATGTGATCAGAACCGAGAGAAATGAAATGTAACGTGGTTAACTTCTTAACAAAGCTGCACTCCTGTCCTAAAACTCCCTGTGCAAATACAGAAAGGGGAGATGGCGTTCAGCATCCACAACCACAAAAAAGACCAGAGGTTCTAATAATTAGCATTTTTGAAGTGAGTCTACTGTGTTGATGTGGCTGCGGTAAATGCAAAATAGCATATGGGAAAGCGTTTCTTAAAGCAAAACTCACTACACGATGTCTCATGTACATACAAGTTGTGTTGTAGACATTAATTCTGCTCTAAAAGCTGGAGACAACACATGAGAAAGTGCTTGGAAATCCAAAGTCTCTATACTATATCATATTTGTACGTATCTGTTCCATTGATAGATAGCGATTCTTAAAACGAGGAGGAATTTGGAGCAATTCTCCCTGTTCTGGGCTGGAGCCCCCACCCGGTGTCTGGAGCATGGCTCTCAAGGCTGGAGCCGTAGTTTGCTCAGGACTGTGTTAGAGGAGGGTCTTCAGGTTAGTGAGGAAGCTAAACGCAGGTCACGTGACGAAGAAGAACGGCCTCACTGGGGGGTGAGATCTGTTCAAACAGCTAGAGCTTCCTTGCGGAAGGAAAGTCAGGCTTGTTATCTGTGACTGCAAAGTGAGGCAGAGTTAATGGGTGTGAGATGGAGGACGGAATTTGCTCCACACAATGGAAATGAGCAGGTTGGCTTTGCCTGTGTTGAAAGGGGCTGTGTCGTGGGGAGACAGGATGGACGAGCTGGATGAGCTGATGCCAGTGGGTGGTTGAGGTGATGGCACTAGACCCTTGAGGCCCACTGCAAGCCCTAAAGGTGTGTGTCAGTGACTGCTGGACAAACCCACCAAATTAACTAGTAGCTGAAGCTTTGCCAAGTCCATCAACAAGATCTCTTTCTCTAATTCAAAGGATGTATATATATCTGTATATATATATACATATAGATATATACATATATATACAGATATATAAAAATATGTATATATATGTACACACATACACACACATATACAGAGAGAGAGAGAGAGAGAGAGAACTAAAGTCTTGTAATGTAAACTTGAACATCTCCAATGTGTGTCCTAAACTGACTGATAGGTGAAACCAGGTAACTGCAGGCACTGAGTGCTCTGTGATTATCTGCAAGTGTCTTTCTAGGATCACTTCACAGACTGTGTTTAGACCAGAGGGCAACTTACCTTAGTTCTAGAGCCTTCTGAGAGGCCTTTGCACTTCTAGATAGGTCCCTGTGTCTGCTGATGTTGGAGGCCAGCCAGCCAGTGGAACAACCATAAACTGTTTTCTCTTTCATTTTGGGGTGGGGGGGTGGGGGGGGGTAGTGGTTATTTATTGCTGTAACTGGAATGTTGAAGAAACATGATAAATGGAATAACTTTGTGGTTCTTCCTCTACCTCTTCAACTTTGTTTGGTTCTTCTTGTTCTTGCAGGAATATTAAGGCCATTGCATATTTCTGGTCTGTCTTAGTGGTTAAAAAAAATCCTAGAGTCACTTTAAGTCATGGTCTCAATTTTGTACTTAGAAGGATGTGTCCCTTAGAAGGATGTAAGAGTCTCAGCGTCCACCTTCTGTTAGAAGTTACAGGTATTTCTGCTCTAGATCTTGCTGTGGCAGAGAACCTTCAGCTTGGTAAGGAGGTTGGATAGATTTTCTTCTCTATGATTCTCCTTTCTCATTTGTGAAACTTTTGTCACAGCCCTTCTGAACTTGCAGAGTGGGCAGAGAAGAGTCATAAAGGAGAACAGGAAACATCTTCCTACCAGGCGCTGCTGCAGGCAGCCGTTATGCCCTCTGGGGCTGGGCTGCGTATAAAGCTAATGCCTTTCTTAGTGAGTTGCTTCTGTTCAGAGATTGTTCCTTTGCAGAGGAATCCCCTCCATGTGGGTGACGTCCCCTCCCACAGCTCACCACTGACTCTGAAGACCCAGGAACCCTCTATCCCTGTGGCTTCTCTCTGCCAATGGCCGTTGGCTCAGGCATCCCAACCAAACAGCCCTATGGTCCCCTGCCGGGGCAGATTGACCCCCACCTAAAGCTTGTTTTGGATGGCCACACTGATGAAGCCACATGCACCAAGAGGGATGAAAAGGCTTGTAATTTACATAACTGAAGTCTCTGGGGAAAACAGGCAGGCCTCTTGAGCAGGTCAGAAATGGCTTGAGAGAGCAAGGGAAGGAGACAGATCTGGGCTTTTAATGTGGGGACCAGGCTTGTGTGGTTTGACTCTCCCACGGGCCCCAATGGAGGGAACGCCCAGGCTTTGTTATCAGCCTGTCCGGGTGTGGACCACCTGCAGAGGAGGGGTGGGGTGAGGCTTGAGGGTGATCAGCAGTCCGTCACCAAACCTGGAGTCAGATTCCTCATCACGCACAAGCCCTACCCCAGGGCATGCCGGCCTGAATGGGGTCATGAGACTCCCCCACACAGGTGCCCTTTCCCTCTTGCACTTGAGCGGCAGCCAATCCCAACAGGGCCACCTCTCCTTGAAATCCTCTGTCAGCAGACAGACAGCCAGTCTCTGGGACTTCAGAAGTCTCAGGAGCGATCAGACATGTGTCTGTCCCCTGAACATCACTCCAGGTACAGGGGTTCATGGCACACTTTTCCCCCGACCCCTCGGGCCTCTCTCACTAGGTTCTAGGTGAGGAGCCACCACCCCTACTCCTCACTGTTGGAGTGAAACTCACAGTGTAGCTCATTCCTAAGGAATTCTCTTCAAAATCCTTCCTGTGTTTTCTCCACCTCCTACTCTTTCATGTCTGTGGTGTTGAGAGTTCATGAGTGTTGGATCTTCTTGTGATTTGGGGGCTGAATCCACTGAGATGTATGATGTTTCAGTTTGGAAACACACATCTACTGTACCTTGGGGGTATATGTAAACTCCCTCTACAGCTGTTTGTTTGTTACTTATTCATGATACATCCTCCAATTACTTCTCAAAGGGATTTGAGATGATTGAAGATATAAATTCATGTTCTGTCAGCCAGTTTCACATGCAGTCAGAGACTTATTGCTTTGGTCTCTTTCCTTGCAAAGCACTGCATCCCCGTGCGAAATGGCTTTGATTTTCCTCATGGTTTCTCAGAGACACCAATAAAGCTGCTCAAGGAGGGGGAAACATGTCTATAGGAAATATAGCATTATTTAAGATCGATGAGTTTTAACTAGGTATATTCCAGAATCATCCCTGGAGCTGAATATCCACACACTGGGATCCACCCCCTGGCCTTCTGTTTTAGTATGCCTGGAGTATTTCTAGTATATCTAGATATTTGCAATGAAAAATAAAAGATGCACAGGCAATTCTGATGCATGCCCTGGTTAATATCCTCCTTCTGCAAATCATATCTCATTAATTGATCTCATCTACAGGACCAAGCTTTCTTTTCTTGTTTTTTCATTTTTTTTTTTCTAATCTAGGATTCCACAAATAAAATGGAACATTCCTCACTGTGTCTTGCACATAGTGGATGTGTTTGTTCATTTATCCAATATTTACAGTGTTACCTGCTGGGTCCCAGGGCCTGGGCTAGTAGGACATCAGAGAGATCCAGGCTTCAAAGGAAGTCAGTCATTGGCAGCAAGTGGCACCAGCTGACAGTGAGGCCTGGTTTCAGGTCAGCCCCCTGGGGAGATCAATGATTTGTAATTCATCTCTGGAGTTAATCTACCCTCCAGGATGCAGTGCTCCACGCAAAAGACTAGCATGGAAGAGACCCTACAAATATGCATCCCACTGTAGGGAGGTGAATGGCTTATTTGATTTTTAAGATAATTTTTTTTTATTAAAAGTTTACTGAAATCTAGATGGAGGAAAGCTGGAGACTGAAGAGGACTTCAGGACTTTCCAGAATCATCCAGGTCTCAGGCAACAAAGCTCCGTTCTAAGATGAGGAACCTGGGAAGGGAAGCCAGAGTATGGATTCAAAATATATTGTAGAGGGAGATTACCCAAGTCTTGTGATGTTTCTCACCATCCAGGTTTTCCCAGCTTTCTTCCACTTGCTGTCAATCAATTTAAGCTCTATATTTACATGATGCCAAAATAAATCAATAGTTTTTTTTAAAAAACAGTGAGAAACATAGAAATATACACTAATATAGCAAAATAAACAATACAGACAGAGCCTCAGATGGACTGTGCTCTTTGACCCAGTGAAAGGTTTTCTGAAAATGGTATACAGGCTGGGGACTCACAGGATGGTTAGGACAACACTACGGAAGTGGGTGGATGGCCTATTTTGTGTACTTCTGTGCTTATCTGCCAATTCTAATGAAAAATGCCCCCCCCCCCACCCTCGGCGCCCTCACAACTACATCCTTCCCGTCTTTCCCTGGACTGATTTTTTCCTTCATTCTCAATACTCTCATTTGTTTTGTCTTGCAAGTTTAATTAAGGTTTAAGGTGAGGCAGACATTTCTGAAGGCAGTGAGCTCTTTTTAATAACATGTCACAGTTGGAAGCTGGCCTCTTAGGAAGTGCAAAACTGGGAGGCATCTTGTCTGAGTCTTTTCACTTGGTGAAGTGATTCAAGGACCAGTTTAGACTTTGTTGAAATTATAGTAACATTTGAGGAAATGACACACATACATGCAAATGACGCACGCAAATGCCAGCATTAGGATGCAGGAGCCCTTGACCATCTGTGTTCACCAAACCAAGTGTACATTTCTGTGAATTTAACGGATGCATTAAGGATTGGGGATGCTGGTAACTCTGTGTTGGATGAATGTCTAGAAACTTCTGATTATTTTTAAATATAGTGACTTGGAACACAGAAGTGGTTTTCTCCCCTTTGTCATTTTTATTACACTAGACATGGTGTAATAAAATTTTCACTGTAGAAAAAATAGAAAACGCTTTAAAAAATTGCTCCAATACCACGACCCACCAAGAACCACTGTTAATAATTTGGTTTATATTGCTGTAAAATTAGTTAAGAGGGTATAATATTATGTGCTACGTTTATATGTTTAGTTCCCTGATAAAAATCTCATAGAGCAGTCCTTTTAAAATAAACAGTAATTCCAGATTTATTAATCAAGCATCTACTATGTATCAGGCATATGAGATAGGAAAAAATGGGGACCAAAACTGCTCTCATAGAACCCATAGTTCAGTGGAAAAGACAGTCTTTCATGAAGGATCATGGCAGATGTTGTTTTCAACTGTGATAATTGTGTGAAAGAAGCACACAGTGTGTGACGAGAGGCTAAAATGAGAGGTGGGGCTGGTGTAATTAAGAAGGTCAAGGAGGTTCCCCGTGAGGAAGGGAGCTTTGAGCTGATATCTTAGGAACAAGTGGGAAATATCTCAGGGTCAGTCAAGACAGTGAAAATCCCATATTTATCTTCCACGTTTCAGGTGCTGTTTCATACTTACTTTGCTACAATCTTAGTATTGTAAGCTAAGCCCCTTTCTCTCTCTCCTACCCCTTTCACCCCTTTCCTCTTTTCCAGGGTAAGTAGCCTTGGGATCTATGAGTCCAGATCTACATCGTATTTACTTTCCTGGCCCGACTCCCTTGTTTCACACGTCCTTGCATCCCTGTCCTATTACACATCCTTCTCTTTCAAACACAGCTTGCTCCAATGCTGGGTCTCTTCTCAATGAGGGCTCCTGTGTTAGGAGAGACAATTTCTACCCTCATCACTAATTGCAAGAGGCCAAGATAAGCTTGATCAATAACATATGTGGTGTGATTGTGAGGCCCTCTTGATTGCAGGTGAGAAGTTTCTTCCAACAGGGCCAGAGTCAGATTGGCTCAGCCGTTATCGGCTGATGCTGCCATCAGGAGCACTACCTAATTAAGTGAGCAGTGAGATACCCCATGCCCTCTGGGGTGCGTCTGAACAGCACTAGTCACACTTGTTTGGGAAGGTCTGGCTCTTCCTCTTATTAGATGTGTACTTGGGCAGGTTGCTGACCTGAGTTTTCCCATAGATAATATAGAGATGATGACACTGGTGTGGATTTCCGTCATTTGGTCTGCTCAGCATCTTTTTCCTTGGGCAATGGTCCTTCACCATCTGGTGCTGGAGAAGCTGCCAATCATAAGACACACCTTTCTGGCCACAGGGATGGTTATGTAACTCAGGCTTGGCCAATGACAGGGACCCATGCTCTTGGCCACAGTGCTCACCAGCTCAGCAGCCCCAGACTGGGAATGTGACTCAAGTGAGGTCAATCAGAGTCCTTCTCGGGGGTCTTATTTATGGTGAGAGAGACAAACCCAGTCTTTCTCCTTGTATCAAAAACTAAAGAGAGCTCTGGGCAGCCATGTTTCCTATCACACAGGGGAAATCCTGTTGGAGGTAGGAAAGAATAAACCAGAAAGAGCCGAGCATAAGTGGAAGGCGGAGAGATAGAGGGAAAGTAAGAGGGAGAGAGGATGGGGGTTCCAGGCTGATATTCCTGCAGGAGACCCTTGTCATCTCCAAGGCTACCTTCATCTCCAGACTTTCTTGTTAAGTGTTTCTTTAAAATTCTTTTTTTTATTGTTGTTGTTGGTGGTGTTAGTTTTGATTGGGTTTCCATCACTGGAAACTAAAGCTAAAAAAGTCCTGGCTAAATAGAATATCTACTTTGTAAAGTTGTGAGAACTAAATTAAAATTTGTATTTATGTGCTTAATCAGCACAGTATCTGGAGAACAGCAAATACTTAACACCTTATGGCTAATGGTGTTGGTAGAACTTGTCTACTTCTCAGAACCTGGCTGGTAAAGGGGGAGTCCTTGTGATCCAGCAGCATCAGTATCGTCCAGCAGCCTGTTAGAAATGCTGAGTCTTGGTTCCCACCTGTAATCTGCTCAGCCAGAACACAAAACGTTGCAATGTGCAGGCATGAGTTGTATGCAAAATAAACTGTGGAAAGCACCAGCTTGGTTGTGGTGATGAGTTTTTAGATACAGCATCAAAAGCACAATCCATGAAATAAATACTTGATAAACTGGATTTCATTAAAGTACAAAACTTCTTCTCTGCAAAAGATAGTGTCAAGAGAATGAGAAGACAAGCCAGAGGCTGGGGGAAAATATTTATAGAAGACATCTAATAAAGGACTGTTATTCGATATACATGAAGAACCCTTAACAACAAGAAAACAAACAACTCAATTTAAAAATGGGCCAATGACCTCATCACCAAAGAATATACAGAAATGGCAAATAAGCATATGGAAAGATGCTCCACGTCATATGTCATCAGGGGAATTCAAACTGATAAAACAACATACCGTTATACACCTATTAGCATGGCCAAAATCCAGAGCACTGACATCAAATTCTGGTGAGGATGTGGAGCAACGGAAACTCTCATTCATCGCTGGAGAGAATAGAAAATGGTACAGCCACTTCGGAAGACAGTTTGGTTGTTTCTGACAAAAGCAAATATACTCCTACTGCTCAATCTAGCAATCACATTCTTTGGTATTTACCCAAAGGAGCTGAAAACTTATGTCCATAATAAACCTGAACATGGTGTGTATCGCAGTTTCATTCTTCGTTGACAAAACTTGGAAACAATCAAGATTCTTTCAGCAGGTGAATGGGTTAGTAAACTGTGGTCCATCCAGACAATGGGATGTTATTCAGCAATAAAAAAAAATGATCTATCAAACCATGAAAAGGCATGGAGGACTCTTGAATGCCTATTACTAAGTGAAAGAAGCCAATCTAAAAAGGCTATATACCGTATAATTTCAACTGTATGACATTCTGGAAAGGGTATCTTATGGAGATAGAAAAAAAAATCAGTGGTTGCAAGGACTGAAAAACTGGGGAGGGATGAATAGGTGGAGCACAGAAGATTTTTAGTGTTATATATGACACTGTAATGATGGATACTTGTCATTATACACTTTATCAAAACCCATAGAATGTACGGCACCTAATGTAAACAATGGGCTTTGGATGATAATGATGTGCGAGTGCAGGCTCATCAGCCACAACACATGGACCACTCTGCTGGGGGATGCTGATGAGGAGGGAGTCTCTGCATGTGAAAGGGCAGGAGGTATACGGGAAACCTCTGTCCTCAGCTCTCTCTGTTGCTGTGAGAACAGAATCGCTGAAATGACTCTAAAAAAATAATGTCTTAAAAGCAAGCAAACAAACAAAAATACTAGCCTGGTAACACCAGAAGCACAGGCAATAAAAGTAAATCTAGACAAATAAGACCACATCAAAAAAAAAAAAAACAAAAAACTTCAGTGCATCGAATAATGTAATGTGAAACGGCAACTGACAGTGTGGGAGCAACTATATATAAATTGTAGATCTGATAAAGTGTTAATAGGCAAAATATTTAAAGAACTCCTACAACCCAACAACAACAACAATCCTCCAAATAATCCAATTTAAAAATGAGCAAAGACTTGGATAGACATTTCTCCAAAGATGATATACAGATGGCCAATAGCCACATGAAAAGATGCTCAACATCACTGATTATTAAGGAAATGCAAATCAAAAGCACAATGAGATATCACTTCACACCCATTAGAACAGTATCAAACCCCCCCAAATGTTTGAAAGTAAATGTTGGTGATGATGTGGAGAAAGTGGGGGGCTTGTGCATTGCTAGTGGAAATGTAAAATGGTGCAGCCTCTGTGGCAAATAGTCTGGCCATTCCTCAAAAAATTAAACATGAAATTACCATATGATCCAGTAATTCCACTTTCAAATATTTAATAAAACAAATTGAAAGCAGGCACTCAAACAGTTACATGTTCACCCATGTTCACAGCAGCACCATTCATAATAGCCAAGATATGGGAGCATCTCAAGTGTTCACTGATGGATGAATGGATTAAAAACATACAACGGAACATTATTCAGCCTAAAAAGAAAGGGAATTCTGACACATGCTACAACATGGGTGAACCTGAGGACATTATGCTAAGTGAAATAAGCCAGTCACAAAAAGACAAATATACTGTATGATTCCCCCTGGATGAGGTATCTAGAATAGCCAAATTTATAGAGACAGAAAATAGAACAGTGGGTGTCAGGGACTGTGAGAAGGAGGGTGAGAACCGGGAGTTGCTGTTTTATGTGTACAAAGTTTCAGTTTTGCAAGATGAAAAAGTTCTGGAGATTAGTTGCACAACAATTTGAATACACTTAACACTACTGAACCGTTCACTTAGAAATGATTGAGATGATAAATTTCATTATGCGTTTTTAACCAAAACTTTAAAAAGAGTAAGACAACAAAAATAACTTAAAGCACTGGTCAGCTGGGGGTTCTCTGATGAAAGAGTCTAAGGAAAGAAGAATGTTACAAGTGTGTGTCCCACTGATTCCAAAGAGAGACACGCAGACATGTGCCTCTGAAGTCAGAAAGTCAATGAGATGGAACAGTGACTTCACAGACAGGTTGACAGCGAGAATATCACCAACAAAGACCTGACAACTAGCAGCCTTAGTCTGTCACCTGGCTCATAAAAGACTTAAAGCAGGAACACTACTTTAAGATTGACTTGGCTCTTAGATAACTGTTCTTTATAGTAAATGATGTCAGAATTCTTTTCTACCCTAACTAGGGCAAGTTCATTTCTGGAATAAATGCAGCCCTCAAAATACAGAGGGGCTCTGTTCCAGAAAAATTCATTTCTAGGTCAGTTGAGTGAAAGTTTGAAAACAATTCTAGAAGTGGTCTTTAAGATATCAGTTCTTATGATGCAAATCTTAGGAATGTACCAATGACCTGACAGTTCTTAGAACAAATTTCATTCACAATCAATGTCATTTCTCATAGGTAGAACCTTCTGTAGTTCAGTCAGATTGGATAAAGAATTCTAGGCCTAAGACATCCCTCATGCTAGGATTCTGGTCAACCTAGTATAGGCACAGATTACTTTCCAAATCGAGGCCAAAATACTATAATAATGGTTAAGAAAGTGACTGATGCCTACTCAAATGCTTCGCTTCTGGGAAACTGATGGAGACACAGGTTTGACCTCAGAGTAGGGCCTCTGAAAAACAGCTCCCCCAAAGTTATCTATGCTCTAATCCCTGTGAATGTTACCTCGTATAACAAAAAGCGGGGGGGGGGGGGGGGGGGGTCTTTGCAGATGTAATTAAGTTAAGGATATTGAGAAGGGCAAATTATCCTCGACTATCCAGGTGGGTCCTAAATGTGATCATATGTATTCTTCATAAAAGGGAGGAAGGGGGAGATTTGACATTACATGGAGGAGAAGGTGACTTCAAGAAAGGACAGAGAGAGAGGTTTGAAGATGCTGGCCTGGAAGATTGGAGTGTTGTGGCCACACGTCAAGGAATGCCGGCAGCCACAAGGCTAGAAGAAGCAAGGGACAGACTCTCCCCTAGAGCCTCTGGAGGCAACGCAGCCCTGCTGACAACTTGATTATGGCCCAATGATCCTCTTTCTGCTCCTCCTGCTCTCTTCCCCCAGGTGCAAACTTCCACCGAGGAGCCTCTCCTAGCCCCTACCCCAGCATCAGTGGCTCAGTGCATCCTTCCCCACTAGACTGTGCACAGGTGCACAAGGGCTTTGCTTAAAGGGGTAGTGGATACCTTGGAAAATAGTACATTCCTTTATCAAAACAGCTTTGATGATATGCAGCTATTGATTAAGTACCAAAATTTTGAATCATCTGAGCATTTGTCCAGAAGTTTTAAACAAGAAGTGACTTAGCTGCCTGGAAGAGTCAAGATCACATGTTTTCCCCCATGACCAGAGGAAATGAGAGCTCATGAGCATGCTGTATTCTGCTATGGAGAAATACAGGTTGCATCTCTGCACATGTAAGTTTTAACCTACAAACATCGCACTGGGCAGAAGCCATGTCTGTCCCTTCAGAAGGGGACACCTTTTACATGGACTCCTTCAATTGGCCTCCTTCCTACATGGACCATGCTTTTGCTTCAGGTCAAGTCCTGAGCCTGGGTCCAAACTGTGGCTTCTTGGAAATAAGTTTGGTTTTACCCAAAGCACTCTTCATGAGCTATAGCAACTTTTGCAGGAAAAGTCTACGTAGTGATGGGATCTACCATCCATCCCATGTATGCCTCAGAGAAGAAAGTCCTTTTGCATCCTGCTTTTCCTGATATCCGTTGACTGGCATTCATCACTAGTTATCTCTAAGTCAGGGGTAGCTCCTGTTAATGGATAATAGAGGAAATTTTGCATGCTTTGTGCAAAAATGGTGGTCCTTTTAATGTCTAAGATTCAGGTTTCCCTGCACTTTGTACTGAATGTGCCATTTTACGCACACTGAAAATGCAGGAGAGGAGATTGTGATGATGAAAAAGACTTCGAGCTTCCTAGTTATAGGCTCTGAAACGGTCCACTGTACTGAGGACCATCAGGCATTCTTAGCACGTGTTCAATTTGGGATTACACTGTGCAACCAGCCACTGGTCAGATGGCAGACCGCGGGAGGGGGCAGCAGCTGCAGTGAGTGACACTAGCTCAATGTTTGCAGTGACCTCACCTCTTAGAGCAAAGTCACGGAGACTCCTCTGGGGAGCTTGGTGAGCGTTAGACAGCTAGTCTGGCAGTTCTAAGAAAACTTGTGCTGTGCCCAGTTCCTCACTGTGGGCTCTGTAACACCCTTGGGCTCCATCTAAGGGAGCGAAGCAACCTCTTTCTACCCAACCTGACCTGCCAAATGGTACCTTCGTTTGCTTATGTACAAAATCCCTGTAATTAGAGCCACATGCCCATTCAAATATAGTCCTTCATCTAGATAAGACTAATACATGTGGGAAGGAGTAGCAGTTGAGGGCCCTTCAGAAAGTTTTCCATCTCCTCGCAGAGACACACATCTGTGCCATGATCACACTCCTGTAATCTGGTCTTCCTGCGGCAATTGGGTCCATTGATCTCTTGTTTCTATTTTCAGTGTGCTCTCTCCACAAACACCTAGGGCAGTGCTTCCACACATGAAAGCATAATGAATACTTTTCTGCAAAATTCTGGACATCTCCAGAAGTGTCAGCCAGCCAGTACTTGAAACAAAGCCCAATTTCCTATTAGTTATACTCAGTAATATGACTCATATAGAAGGAGCACAAAACAAATTGGAAAAAAAGATAAAATTAGGCAGGAGAAACTAAGGGAGTGAAATTGGACAAAGGTAATAGGAGAAGAAAATAGCCATGGTGATGAGTCTGAATTAACAAAGTAGATAGCATGGGGAGGTGATGCCTCCAGGAGAGTATCACAGAGAATAAGAAATCTAGGTGGAAATTAGCACTGACATATGAGTCATGGATAAATGAAATAACATGCTTGTTTTGTGAGATGAAGTGTCCAATTTAGTTCACTGATTGGTTTTATTGTTTTGTTTTGTTTTTCCCCATGGAAGAGACTGGTTGTCAGATTCTTCTTTCCTCATTAAGGTGCCTGGTTTATTTAAGAATATTTCTACCCCGGTCTTTTTTTGGGGGGGCAGTTGGGATGTCGAATATTACAATTTGGGGTTGGGCTACGAAGGTGAGAAAACAGGGAACACAAGCTGACCTCAGAGAGAGTCAGAGCAGCTTCAAGTCCAGAACCAGTAGGTCAAGGACCAAGTGCTTTAAAAAAAATTTTTTTAATTAATCAATTAATTTATTTATTTATTTATTGGCTGCATCATATCTTCATTGCTGTGCTTGGGCTTTCTCTGGTTGTGGCGAGTGGGGACTGCGCTTTGCTGTGGTGCGCAGGCTTCTCAATGTGGTGGCTTCCCTTGTTGCGGAGCATGGGCTCTAGGCTCATGGGCTTCAGTAGTTGTGGTGCACGGGCTTAGTTGCTCTGTGGCATGTGGGATCTTCCTGGATCAGGGCTCGAGCCCGTGTCCCCTGCAGATGCTTAACCACTGCGCCACCAGGGAAGATTCTTAACCACTGCGCCACCAGGGAAGTTCCTATAGCTACCCCACTCTTAAAGACATATTGGAAGACTGGTGCAGAGGAGAGAAACCTGTCCTAGAAACATGACAGAATCTTCTCAGGTAGGATGGCAGAGGGCCTTTGAGGAGCATAAGCAGAGAGGGGAAGGTAACCAAGAACATTGACAGCGTTTATGAACTGATGAATTAGGGTGTCCCTTAGATTGAAAGATTCCTGGCCCCAGGATTATATCTTTCTGTGCACTCTGCCCTCCAAGTTGGGAAGCTGAGAGTTAGGCTACGCATCTAGTCTGATTCCACAAGAAAAAGAAAATCAAAGAATAAGGAGCAGATTGAGAAGGACTGTCCAGGAAACCAGGTCTTCCCAGCCAGATGGTCAGTCTTCTGCTGCCAATAACTGCCTCCTTCAGCAGCGGCATCTCACAGTTGAGCGCCCAAGGTCTCCCAGCATGACCTTGGGTCTGGCAGCCTGAGAGCATAGGTCATATTAGGGTCCCTCCCAAGGCCTGGTAGGGCCAAGACTTATTGAGTGGCTATCATATTCCAAGTACTTTACATACAGCCTACTAATCTTTATGGATGAGAAAACAGAACGTGACAGAGTTAAATGATTTTCCTGGGGTTTGGCAAGCGGTGAAGTTGGGATTTGAGGCCGTCTGATGCACAAGCCTGCATTCTTTCCACTGAGAAACACTGTCTCCTTCACAAGATAACGCTTTGTTCAGAGTGTGTAGTTGCATTAGGAAAACATGCCTACAATACTGCATGATGTCACACTCTGCTAAGGTGTTTATCAGTTGCTACTTTGAGAGAGAGAGCCCAGGTTTTCTGACTGTTTCTAGGATCTTTCCCTATGTTTTAAGGCAAACACTTTGAAGGGTGTTCTATGCAGGCCCTACATATCCTTCTTGAAAATTCTTTCCACAACCCTTCTTGGGTGCATACTAAGACCAGTTTCCATGTGAAGTTCTTAGAGATGATAAAACATACCAAACCTGTGAGTGCAGTAGTGCAGGAGGAGCACTAGAACCGAGAAAGAACATCACACCTTCCACAACTATTTATGGAGTGCTTACTAAGCCTCTCTTTCTCTCTGTCTCTCTCTCTCTGTCTCTTTCTATCTTTCTCTATCTCTCATGCATGCATGCCTCATGTGGATTTTGAAATAAAGAGGATATCCCCTGTGTTTTCCTGTCCCACTCTCCCCATTCTTTTGCTGGCACCACCCCACTTCCTTTTTCCTGGGGAACCATCCTTTCTCCACTCCTGGACCACATGACCCTATGTGTGGCTTGACTCTGGTATGGATGCATGAACGAGGCAGCACCCGTGAGCATATTCCACAACCCTACCCAATGAAAAGTTTGGGAATGGGCACGTGGTCCAGGTTAATCCCAGGTCATTCACTGGACCAGCAGAGAAAGAATGCTCTCCTTTATGGTTGCCAAGCAGGTGAGATGTGCACCTGATTCTACTGGGCTCCCACAGCAGAAAGCCTGGCTGAGAGTGAAGCTGACCTAGAAGAAGAAAAACCAAAGGAGATGGACAAGCCTTGGTGGTAATTTTATATTCTGGGCCCAGCCCAGGGTCTGCAGACATAGATCTAACAAATCTCCAACACAATCTTTTACCTTTGGTCATCTGGAATAGTTTGAGCAGCTGCTAACAATGCAATACTCTGACTTTCACCTGCTATTGTTCTTTGGGGAGCCCATTGGAAGAGGGGCAACTGGCAGGTTAGGAGTCAGACATTTTACTTGTCTGGTCACAATCTCAGTCATAATACAATTGGCCCTTCATATCTACTGGTTTCCCATCTGTGGATTCAACCAAATTTGAATCAAGAATATTCAAGAAAAAGAGTTCCAGAAAGTTGCAAAAAGGAAAACTTGAATTTTCTGTCTATCAGTAACAATTTACATAGCATTTATATTGTATTAGATATTAAAAGTAATCTAGAGATGATTTAAAGTATATGGAAGGGTGTGTATAGGTTATATGCAAGTACTATGTCATTTTATATAATGGACTTGAGTATCCTTGGATTTTGGTATCTGCGGGGAATCCCAGAACCAGTTTCCCACAGATACCGAGGGACGACTGTCCTGTCGAATGTCATCAAAACTCCTAACAGAGGTCACAGCCATCATTTTCCCACTTGCATTCAGAAAGGATTTAAGTTCTCTAAGAGCTTTATGTCAACAACATCAACAGTGATTTGCAGGGTTATGTCACCGGTTTTCTTATTGCATGAAACTTTTAATGAACTGAGGGTACAAAACCTGAAACAGTGTGAAATGGAAAAGCTCCAAAACTTCTGTTTCCTGTGATATTTGTATACAACCAATTACTCGCAGTCATCACCAATGACTTTAATTCAAAATAAAATAGTCTTTTCATTATGTTTTAAAAAGTACACAAATAAAAACAGTCAAGTCTTTCAACTAATATAAACAGTTAGTGGAGGATGTAAGTGTAACTTTCCACCCCATTCTCACAGCGTACCAAAAATTAATCACTATATAAAAAAAAACAAAACTAAACTAAAGACTGATCTAGAAGTTCAAACCACAGATTACACGTTGGCGCTACTGGCTACACAAGTATGGGAAAGTGTCATTTTAAATAAAAATGACAGTATATATGAAAGTATAATTCTAGTAAGAAATTTCAGCTATGATGGCATCCATCCTTCGGTTGTAAACTATACCACATATGCTTGCTGGCTTAAAGAAATCACAGCCGCGGAAACTCTAGATTTAATGTTTGCACTTCTGTGCAGAGTCCTGAGAGGGAAATACACTTCTTCAAACACAAGAATGTTCTCCTGTTGAAGCTCTCCCTTCCCCATCTCTGTGCAACAGTCTGTGCCCAGTGGCAAGAATAATGCTTAAGCCATTAGCATCATAAATTGCTTAAAGGATAGGCTGTAGGTGATTTGAAAGATATACGGAGTGGAACTGAGTAGATTAGGCCTGTCCCTGTTGTTTTATCTTTACTTATTAATGGCAATAATTCTGTCATAATCTTCTGTATAGCACTTTATCATTTATGTGGCTGGAAAGCTCCTCAAGCTCTTCAAATGATTTTCTTGACTTCTTTTTCTTTTCCTGCAGAGGCAAAAATGCAGATGGCTCTAATTCTTTAGAATAGGGGTCATGAGGTCACAGATTCTTGTGGTTCCTGCTGTTAAAAGGTCTGTAGAAATTCATCCTCTCCTCCCCCAAACAAGAACTTATAATTGATAAAGCAAGCAACAAACGGATCAAGGCAGAGAGGTATATCATTTTAAAGAGACGGAACTGGTTTTCAGGTACAAGGGTTGGTAACATTAATTTTGTTGAAAGAAAGAATGTGTTGATCAGAAGAAGTGGGGCCAGTCATTCCCATAAGAAATGACATGAAAAGTCAGCAGAATATGGGTACTACCCATCTAAGCTCCATGGCTTGGGAAACTAGTCAGATTTCCAATTGTCTGATCCCACTGACCTAGCCATAGCTTTTGAGGAGTTGGATAAAGGGATAAAGTGCCAATGGACCCATTGGTAAGACCATTCATTTCTACTAAGAATTTTTTTCATCCATCCACCCTGCTCTCTGGTCCAACGCCCTGGTCACCTAGCAACCTTCTCATTATGAGGTGGCTTTTCATGTATATCTAACGATAGGAAGAAATGGTTTGGCCATATGTATTTTGAGTTTTAATGTTTTTGTGATGTAATCTCTTTCTTTTTAAAAAGATTTTTTATTGTGGTAGAATAATGTAATATTTGTGATTTTCACCATTTTTATGTGTACGATTCAATGGCAGTAAGTATGTCCATGGTGTTGTGCTACCATCACCAGTCTTCATTTCCAGAACATCTTCATCTTCTCGGACAGAAACTCCATACCCATCAAACAATAACTCCCGTTCCCTCACCTCTTAGCCTCAGGTAACCACTACTGTACTTCCTGTTTCTTTAAATTTGCTTATTCTAGATACCTCATGTAGGTGAAAAAATGCAATATGTGTCTTTTTATCTCTGGCTTCTTTCATTTAGGATAATATTTTCAAGATTTATCCTTTTTGTAGCATGTATCAGAACTTCCTTCCTTTAAAGAAGGAATACTATTCCACTGTATGTATGTATATATTAGATTTCATTTATCCATTCATATATTGATGGGCATTTGGGTTGCTTCCACCTTTTGGTTATTGTGAATAATGCTGCCAGAGAATTGGCATACTCTGTTTGATCCCCTGCTTTCAATTCATTTAGGTATATATTTAGGACTGCTGGGTCCTATGATAATTCTGTGTTTAACTTCTGATAAACCACCACAATGTCTTCTACAACAGTTACACCATTTTATATTCTCACCACTAGTGCACAAGTTTACCAATTTCTCCACATGCTCACCAATACTTGTCATTTTTCTTTTTCTCTCCCTTCCTTCCTTCCTTCCTTCCTTCCTTCCTTCCTTCCTTCCTTCCTCCCTTCCTTTTTCTATAATAGCCATCCTAACATATATGAAGTGGTATCTCATTGTAGTTTTGATTTTCATTTCCCTGATGATTAGTGATAGTGAGAATCTTTTCATGTGCTTATTGGCCATTTGTATGTCTATTGGAGAAAAGTCTATTCCCTTTGCCATCTTTTAAATTTCTTCATGTAAATTCATGTAAGTTCTCTTTAATTATTTAATTCCTGGTCAGCTTGCCTGTAGGGAGGGATTGTGCAGAGCATGTTGGCTCAAGAAGCTTGGCTTAGTGCACGGCAGGTGTTTCTTTTTGTTTTTTAATTATAAATTAAAAATTCCCTATGGTTTTATACTTCAGTCTTCTGAGCCTGACCAATGTGAGTTCACATCTGGGAGGTGTATTTCCTCTTGAGGTATTGGCAAATCAGATTCTGAATTTGTGAGGCAGAGGCCTGAACCCAGACCACTGTATATTCCATACTGTGATGAAAGACACTCTTTCAGGATCTGGGGAGAGACTATTGGTTCTCCACGTTTTCTAGATTCACCTAAAAGCCACCATATTTCAACTGCTTGGAAGTCACATGTGGCCACTGTCTGCTGTCTGGAGCAACACAGATATAGAAGATTTCCATCATCTCAAAAGTTCTAATGCATAATGCTGATTTAGGAAAAAAAATGTTTTAAAAAGAGCATTGGAAAGTGACAAACAAAACAAAACGATAATAGCAAAAAAGGGCTCCAGGATTAAGAAACAATGTTAGAACAGAACTGAAATGAACTCTATACTTTAACGACTAGAAAGTCCATCAGTATTCTCTGCTACAGAATCATTTGTAAAATGAGTCAACACTAGTGCCCATGTCACAAGGCTGATATGAGGACTGAGGATTAACAGCTTACCATGCAGTAAGCATTGTGTGGGTATGTGGCAACCGTGGAAGTGCACTGCTCAGATCTGCTGCTGGGAGTGCAGTTGGCTGTGGTGTTCACCCTGAGGCCATGCTTCCTGCAGGCAGGTCCCAGCCAGTAGCAGAGTGCAGCAGGGTGTTAATGCACCCCATGAGGCGTGATGTGAGATTTCCCCATTGGCCTGGCCGAGGTGTTTTAAAACTATGCTGCGGTCCAAGACTCTTCCTAATTCAACCCTTCTTCCTTCCTGCTCTTCTTCGCCAGCTTCCAGACTTGCAACATGGTTTGCAGGCTCTCCCTGTCTCCATCTTCTCCTGTTCTTTCCCCTCATACATCTCTTGCATGTCAAACCCTGTCTTAGAATCAGCTTCAGGGTAGACCCAAACTGAAGAAAGTGTTTGGTGCTATTAGCATTATGAGTACTTTCCAGGAGACATGTCTTCATCTTTTCGTCATGTGAAACCTCCTAGCAGCCTCCTTCCATCAAAATTCCCACAGAAAACCAACTCATGGTTAGCAGCGGGGAAAGCGGGGGGGATAAACTGGCAGATTGGGATTGACATGTACACACTGCTATAAATAAAATAGGTAACTAACAAGGACCTGTTGTACAGCACAGGGAACTCTTCTCAATACTCTGTAATGACCGATATGGGAAAAGAGTCTAAAAAAGAGTGGACATATGTATATGTATAACTGACTCACTTTGCTGTACAGCAGAAACTGACATACCATCGTAAATCAACGGTACTGCAATTTAAAAAAATCTCCGATATTATCTAAGTGACTACTGTTTCTTCCATTTCTTCTGAGTCTCTTGTGAGCTTCTCAGCTCTGCCAGCACAGGCTGGAGAGACAACTTTTTGGTCCCTTTCAGAGGCTACTTTAATTTGGGGCTCTTAGAAGGGACATTCTCTTCTAGGTTACATGCATCTCTCTGAAGTACATTCAGAATCCAGATGTTGCCTATTATTTCTGCCTTTTGGAATAGGTTACTTTATTTCTAATTGCTCTGTACTAGAAGAACACCTGGATTTTTAATCATCAGTTTCATGAAAAAAGCTGGAGATAGTATTTTTTTTCCCCACTTCCAGAAGCTTCATTCAACCTTCTTGTCTTTTTCCCCAGCTTGGTCAAAACCCAAAACCAAACCCTTGTGAGCACTGGACCTGAGCTTCAAATTTTCAATCTGTTGCCCAATCAATGCTCAGTTTTTTCCTTTCGCAGAATTTTACTCCTTCATTGGTCCCTATCTCCTCTCCCAGGGCCATGTCTATCCGAATTGTCACCATTATTTACTTGTACAAAACCCGACATAGATGCCATTGTTTCCCACAAACTGCAAGCTGTGCAAGGTAAAAAAAAGAAAATAAAACTACCATATGACCCAGCAATTCCACTCTTGGATGTATATCTGCAAAGACCAAAAACACTAACTCAAAAAGATACATGTGTCCCAATGTTCATAGCAGCATTATTTATAACAGCCAAGATATGGATGCAATCTAAGTGTCCATCAACAGATGAATAGATAAAGCAGAGTGCGATAGATGATAGATAGATAGATAGATAGATAGATAGATAGATAGATAGATAGATAATAGATAGATGATAGATATAGATAGATGTATTATGGGTATGTGATATTCCATTGTGTGTGTGTGTATGTGTGTATACACATTACAGCTGTATGTAAAAGAATGAGATTAGAATATTTCCTCACATTATATATGAAAATAAACTCAAAATGGATTAAAAGCCTAAATGTAAGGCCAGAAACCATAAAACCCCTAGAAAAGAACATAAGCAGAACACTCTTTGACATAAATCTTAACAATACTTTTTTGAATCTGTCTCCTAGGGCAAAAGAAATAAAAGCAAAAATAAAAATGGGACCTAATTAAACTTAAAAGCTTTTGCATGCAAAGAAAATCATCCACAAAATGAAAAGACAACCTACTGAATAGGAGAGAAAGTATTTGCAAATGATATGACCCATAAAGGGTTAATATCCAAAATACATTAATAGTTCATACAACTCAATATCAAAAAAAAAAAAAATCAAAGAACCCAGTTTAAAAAATTGGCAGAATAGCCAAACAGACATTTTTCGAAAGAAGATATACAGACGGCCAACAAGCACAAGATCGCTAATCATCAGGGAAATGCAAATCAAAATCGCAATGAGATATCACCTCACATCTGCCAAAATGGCTATCATCAAAAGATCTGTGAATAACAAATGGTGAGGACGTGGGGAAAGGGAACCCTAATACACTGTTGATGGGATTGTGAATTTGTGCAGCCACTATGGAAAACAGTATGGAGTTTCCTCAAAAAACTAAAAATAGAACTACCGTTTGACCCAGCAATTCTACTGCTGTATATGTGCCTGAAGAAAGCAAAAACACAAATTCAAAATGCTACACGCACCCCAATGTTTTTAGAAGCATTATTTACAATAGCCAAGATATAGAAGCATAAGTGCCTATCAACAGCTGAGTGGATGAAGAGGATGTGGTATATTCATATTTATACATGAATATTACTCAGCCATAAAAATGAATGCAATTCTGCCATTTGCAACAATGTGGATGGACCAGAGGGTATTTTGCTTGGTAAAATAAGTCAGACAGACAAAGACAAATACTCTGTTATCACTTATATGTGGAATATAAAAAATAAAACAAATGAATGTGTATAACAAAATAGAAACAGACTCACAGATATAGAGAACTAGTGTTTTCCAGTAGGGAAGGGAGAGCGGTAAGATAGGGGTATAGGATTAAAAGATACAAACTACTATGCATAAAATAAATAAGCAACAAGGATATATTGTACAGCAGAGGGAAATACAGCTATTATTTTGTAATTACTTTAAATGGAGTATAATCTGTAAGTATATTGAATCACCATGTTGTACACATGAAACTAATATAATATTGTAAATCAGCTATACTTCAATTTTAAAGATAACAAAGTTATTTGGTAACCCGTTATTGTGGAATAGAGTGCGTGCACACACACCAAGGCATCCTCCCAGAACACAGCTGAAGAGCAGCTATGATGTGGTAACAGAACCAAGCATCTGGGAAGAGCAAGGCTTTGGTTTTTGTTTTCGTTCCCCCTTACAGCTCGATTTCACACAAAATGTATAAAAACCATTAATTCAAGGGCATACAGATACTAAAAGCGTAAACATTTTCAGGAGGCAGCAGAGGAGTTAATGAGCTGTGTTCACGTTGTATTACAGGTTCCTTTGAAAGGGAGGCAACGGCGGGATGTGTCGGAAGGCAGGTTGGCCCAGGACTGGGACACTCAGCTACGGGTCGATAACAGAGCTCGTCTCAATGCTTAATTAGGCAGTTCTGACTGTTCTCCGGGTATGAAAAAATGCATTTGGAGACTCGCGCTGGTGGTTCTGCCCTCCCAATTAATCGAGTTACACATAGGTCCTTAGCCAATTCACTTTTTCATTATTGAGGACAAATTATAACATAGCGTGAACTGGAAGTAATTTAGCATGGTAAATACTTTAAAACTTAAATGGAGTTGAAATTAAGTTCACTTAAACCCCAAGAGCAGATTTGCTTCCTGTTTCAAGACCCTTGAGTTTCCGGGGGACTTTACAGGCACAGCGCTTCCTATCCCAGGGGAGCCTCATCAATGGGGCTATTTGGTCACCTCCAGTGGGGTTCAGGAGGCTCCCCCCCCCCCCACAATCTACCTCGTGCACTGCTGCTCCAACCAAAAGAGCAAACTGTGCACCTACAGGTCAAATTTATGTTCAACTATATGTGCTGTCACCAGTGTGTGTGTGTGTGTGTGTGTGTGTGTGTGTGTGTGTGTGTCTCCCTCCCTCCCCTCCCCCTCTGCCCTTCCTTCTCTCTTTCTCTTCCCTGTCTTACTCTTCCCCCTCTCTCCTGGGTATCTGAGAGAGAAAGAGAGAGAGAGAGAGAAACACCTTCTTCCTCCAAAATCATACCTAAAAGCTAAATTAAATAAGCATGTATATTTAAAGTTAACAAATGGATTTAAACTCACTAAGCTTCTTCATTTAAAATATTTTAAAAAATTCTTTTCAATTTCATTTTCTCTGCAGATATTAGAGCTTTTGTAGGTGACATATTTTCATTGCATTGAGCAGCATCTGCAAACATCCATTTTTAAAATGCTCTCCCTTCCTTCCTTCCTTCCTTCCATTTTCTTTGTTTGTTTTTTATTCCTACCACCAAAGTAGATTTGGAAAGAAATTTTCTATTCTATCCCTCTCAAAACATAAACAAATGCAAACCCCAAAGCAACAAAAGTCCTTTTCATAATTTGTTCTTTGAAAGTGACAGATGATATTTTGTTGCTTTGTAGTGTTGGTGGGAATGGAAATGGAAGACTTTTTCTTTTCTCTTTTTTATTCAGTTTACACTCAGTTTTAAATTTTATTTCCCCCTTCTCATCCTTACCGATTTAATAAGGGATTAATATTCAACCTATATAAGAGCTCGTACAGCTCAACATCAAAAAAAACCCCAAACAACCCAATTAAAAACCGGGCAGAAGAACTGAAGAGACATTTTTCCGAAGAGGAAATGCAGATGGCCAACAGGTACATGAAAAGATGCTCAACATCACTAATCATCAGGGAAATGTAAATCAAAACCACAATGAGATATCGCCTCACACCTGTCAGAATGGCTGCCATCAAAAAGAACACAAAAAACAAGTGTTGTGAGGATGTGAAGAAAAGGGAACCCTTGTGCACTGTTGGTGGGAATGTAAATTGATGCATTCACTGTAGAAAACCGTATGGATGTTTCTCAAAAAACTAAAAGTAGAACTATCATATGAGCCAGCAATTCCACTCCTGGGTATATATCTGAAAAAAACAAAAACACTAACTCGAAAAGATCCATGCATCCCAGTGTTTATAGTAGCATTGTTTACTATAGCCAAGATGTGGAAGCAACTTAAGTGCCCATCAACAGATGAATGGACAAAGATGATGTGGTATAAATACACACACACACACAAACACACACACACACTATGGAGTACGACCCAGCCATAAAAAAGAATGAAATTTTGCAATTTGTAGCAACATGGATGGACTTGGAGGGCTCTGTGCTAAGGGAAATAAGTCAGAGAAAGGCAAGTGCTGTATGCTATCACTTACATGGGGAATCTAAAAGATACAACAAATTAGTGACTGTAACAAAAAAGAAGCAGACTCTCAGATACAGAGAACAAACTAGTGGTGACCAGTGGTGGGGAAGGGCAGTACGGAGGTGCGGCGAGCAGGAGGTACAGACTGTTGGTGTAAGATAGGGCACACGGATGTACTGTACACCATGGGCAATATGGCTAACATTTCGTAATAACTGTAAATGGAGTTTAACCTTTAAAATTTGTATAAAAATTAAAAATAGTGGAAAAAGTTCGAACATTTACATGTTTCTAAAAGTCAAGAGTATACAACAAATTAAATTCAGGAAAGTATTAGCCCCTCCTAGATACCTTCATCCTATGTCCTTTACGCCTTGCAGATAATCGACTTTCTTGTTTTCCAGTTTCTCCTCCCTGTGTTTCTTTGAAGTCATTTCTTAACTGTCATCAAAGCATCACCTTTTTTTCAAAGGGAATGTTAACATTTCAAAACATCTTCTAGGTAGTATATCATTGTCACTTATTTTTCTGGAACACTTATTGCCTAAAGAAAACATACTTGATTATTTTTAAAATTTTGACAACCCTCTTAAGTAATTTGTCATAAATGAGTCAGTAAAACTCTATCCTAATGGACAATTTCTCCTGGTCATTCCTGACACATTACAAAGTATTGCACAGATCTACTACTTGCTACAGGTTGTGTCAGGCATACTCTAAGGTGTGTCCTAGGATCTGGACCTCCTGGTACACTCCTCTGCGGAACCCCCTCTCCTTGAGTGTGGGTGGGACCTGTGGCTCGCTTCTAACCAGTAGAATATGGCAAAGGCTACCATTATATTACATAAGATTGTAACTTCTGTCCAACTAGTGACATCTGCATTGACTCTCTCTTGCTGGATTTGAGGAATTAACTAGTGTGTGGAGAGGGCCCTGTTGCCAGGAACTGAGGGCAGCCCCCAGCTGACAGCAAACAAGTTGCTGAGGCCCTTCGTCTTATAGCCAGTGAAGAACCGAATCCTGTCAACCACAGGTCGTTCCCAAGTCGGGCCTCAGATGAGACCCTGGCCCTAGCCTTCACCTTTATTGCAGCCTTGAGAGAGCCCCTGTTGCAGCAGACTCAGTTAAGTCATGCCTGGACTCTTGACCCCAGAAACTATGAGATCATGAACGTGGGCAGTTTGAAACCAATATGCCTGTGGTAATTTGTTATGCAGCAGTTAATAATAAATGCATAGGACTTACCTTTATAAATGCAACCAATATTTGCAGCAGCAGCTTGCTTTTGAAGGATACAGTACATGAATTTCACATGTGGGGCCATCTCTGTAATCTTCACTTAGAAATCATTCTTTAAAATTCCGGTCAAAGCAGCCTCTCCATCAGGGGTTCCATTATGCTGTTTTTCTATCAAGCATTTCTATTTTACAAATTACTCTTATGAAGATGTCTTCTCAATAAATTTTTCAACTGGTGGCTCATAAAAATGCCGTTTATTATTCATTTCCTTACTGGAACAGAATGTAGCAAATACATAAGTGGAGGTATTGAAACATCTCCTTACTGGAATAGAATCTAGAAAATATATAAGCTGAAGTATAGGAAACATCTGTGCTTTCATTCAACTATATAGCTAATATTCTCTACCATATAATCTATTCTAATACTTTTATCTTTAAAATGTTAACAGTGTTTCCTAAATCTCTTCTGGATTTGTTGACAAAGGAAAGTAGTTTAATTAATTGTATGTATTGATTCCTATGTTCTGTTTAGCCATTTTTTTCCTCAAAAGGTTAAATGAGTGCTTTCCAAATGAGGATTTTGCTACTGGTTAAGAGACTTCAAAGGAACTTCTAAACAGTTATCGTTAAGATTAGTGGTACTTTTGAAATATTGAATATCTAGTAACTTTAAAGACAACAAAGAAAAAATTAGGCAGTGTCTTTATGTTCTGGTTTTTAAGTGTCTTCATTTTTTAAAGTGTTTTGCTAATCAGTGACTGATAATTATCAGCTGAAGGCTCAGTTATACACCTTGAATAAATTTCACTATTAAAGGAAAGTGGTTTTAAATCCATGTTGCAAATGCAATGGCCTCCTATCTGGTCTCCCTGCTTCCATCCTCACTCCCCATTTGTCAACTCTCAGGCGGAAGACCATTAAAAAACCCATCCTGTCACATCCCTGTGCAGACAGTCCAGTGCTCCCCATCTCATCCACAGTAAAAGTCCAAATATTTCCAGATGCCTACATTTTTCACTCTTTTCATTCCTGATGATTGGACAGCCTCACAGCCCACTTTCCTTCTCACTCTCTCTTCCCCCACCAGGCTGGCCTCCCAGATTGAGCAAAGTGAGCTTCTATCTCAGGCCTGTGCTGTCGCACTTTCTTCTGCTTGGAGTGCTCTCTCTCCAATATCCATAAGATTCATTTCCTTGCTTCCTTTAGGGTCTGTTCAAATGTTTCCTTATCAGAGAGGACTCTCCCTCTATAGCTACATACAGACATGTATCTATAGCTACATATAGATATAGCTATAGAGATAGGTGATAGATAGATAGATAGATGATAGATAGATAGATAGATAGATAGATGATAGATAAATAGATAGAAATTCCCCAGACACTCTTATCCACACTCTTCTCTTTTTTTCCCTATAGCAAGTCTCATATCTGACATTTTGTATGTGTACTTGTTTCTATGTGAGAGTAGAACTCTTTTGTCTGCTGTTCTATCCCCAGTACCTAGGTTGTATCTAGCTTATAGAGGATGCTCAATAAACATTCATTAAAAAAAAAGAATACATTCAAACAGCTGTCTTAATAATATTGAATTTTTTTATTGTTTTTATCTGAATTTGAGTTAGGCTGTCATTGTTTTTATCATGTGATATGGTGACAAAGAGGTTACTATGGGGATAGATATTTTAGCTGTCATTGTGTGGCCTCCGTGCATGAATGCTGATTTACCCCAAAGGGTGCAAGTGACCTCCTGATCACCTTCAGAAGGAATTTTCTCTACCTAAGCTTCAAGAAGGGTGTGCTTCCTTGAGCTGGGTGTGTGATGTCAGCCTCTTCCCAAGATGTGCAGTGAGGTCAGTGGAACCATCTAGGATGCCATGAGCAAAATGCACTGTCTTGTCTACATTAGGGATGTGCTGGTACCAATAGCAACAAGAAGCCCCAAATCCTTGCTTCACCCCAATAAAATGAGAGGCCCACCCTATGGGGTCCCCACCCTTGTTGTCACCTAATGGTCACTACCCTGGGTTATTAATGGAATGCCTTCTCCAGCCCCTCATTACATCATGTGGCCCGGCCTGTGGTCTCTGTTTGCATGTCTTACCTACTGACTCCTCTGATTTCTGACAACTTTAAGTATCTTCACACTGGCCTTTCTCAGTTTGTGTATTCTCATGCCAGGTAGGCTGATACCCACCACCCTCCACTGAGGACATCTTTCCTCCTTCTGGTGGGTGGTCAGGTCTGCCTTTTCTAACGGCACTTGGTATTAATGAAGCGTAATTGAGCAAAGCCATAGTGAGCAGGGAGAGCGGAAAACACAACTCCTCCTGGGCCATCCTAGACCTCTATTTAGAAAACAAAACAAAACAAAACATTCGGGCTAAGGGTTCCTGCACACTGGCTTGCTAACGTTATGACCTTGGACAAGTCACTTAATATATCCGAAGCTCAAGGTTCTTCATCTGTAATTGTGGATAATAACATCTGTCCTGTCCCCATATGGTTGTTGTAAGAACCAGAATGATTCCACCATAAAAGGCAAAGGGCTTGAAAATGTAAGCTGATGTCATTGCAATATTATCCGGAAGGTTCTTTGTTGGCTTTTAGTCTCTTTACTTTAAAATTTGCTTGTTATATTATTTATACACAGCTTGCATTTAAAAGTGGCCACTTTTATTATTTAAAAGGGTCCACACATTTAAAAGTGTCCTACTCCCTTTTCAGTTTCTTCTAAAAACACAGACCTCAACTGATCTTCTAGTTACACTCTGTTGTTACAACCAAGGATTGATAGATCAGCTATTTGCCTTCTTGGCGTGAAGCGAGCACACAGCTATTCGCCTGGCAGTCTTCCCCATTGTAAGGTATTCTTCTACTCTACTCATCTGTGGTATTAAAGGTCCTTCCAGTGAGCACACTGGGATGGAGAGGTGTCTGCAGATTTGAAAGTTAGGGGAGAGGTGAGAAACAGCTCTTGGTATGAGTTTATGCATGGACATACCAGCTTTTTGCAGACACAAACCCTTCAGACTGAAAATAAATGTCACTGGGCATAGAGTCTCACATTTTTATGATGCATTAATATTGATCTTGTGTTTGCATATCAAAGAAAAATGACTGAGCATACATTTTAATGTAGTGGAATGATTATCATTCTCAGCGTGCGGGCAAGTACATCTGTTTAGTCTTTGGGATTCATTACAGTAAACTAATGGACATGTGGGGGGGGATGTGCAAGTTTAACGAGTAGAATAAGAGACAATCTTGAGCATTTATTAAACCACCACCTCTAGTGAGCTAAGTGAATCCACCTTTATTCAACTTCTCCACTTGTAAAATAGCGGTGCTTACCTCACACAGAAGTCCTGAAGCTCTGCTGTAAAGGACAAAGGTCAGTCGACAGAATCGGTTGCTAGATTTCTCTAAACCATCCCTCCAGGCACGTGATTCTTCACTGGGCAGAGGAAGGGGACGATTTAACGGAAATGCGGGGCGGGAGGCTGTGAAACGTAAGATGAGGGTTGACTTACCTGTCACTGCCTACAACAGCCATTTTGAAACTTTATTCACCGTGTATATGCCCCATGGTGAGAAAAGTCAGCCAAGTGTGCACAATGTTCAATAAGTATTCATAGCATTAACGAATTGAAGCTAGAACCAAAAGGGAGAGAATGGAGTAAGAGAATAAGAAGCGTTAGTTTCACATGGCCAGTTGCACCCACGGTCATGCTCCCTTTTCAGTGCGCCCAGTGAGCCCTGAAGAGCTTTATCCTCCACAAAAGGAGACCCAAGGGTGATTTCAAGTTTCAGATGGGGTCCTTAGGCCCAGAAATCAAGCTTCCAGTGCTTCTCAGTCTTGTTTATATATTTCGCCCAGTGTCAAACATTATTAGATGACCTTGATTTATGAAAGAAATCCCTGGTTTAGGAAAAATTTTTTGGATACAGAAGAAAAACCTTGTTTTTATTTTTCCCAAAAAGATCATTAATTAATTATGTATTAATCAAATATATATTTTTCTCAAGACAGAGGGCCTGATCCTATAGGAAATACAGTAGTTTATTGTTTTCACTCAGTAAGTTTTCTTTTTCACTAAGTTTTCGATTTGCCTGATAACTCAAGATCAAGTTGTAGGAAGAAAATGTATAGATGAAAAATAGTTAACAGTCAAGGCTTAGCACTGAATCCATTTCCTAAACAGCACCTGATTCTTTTCATTATTTAATTTATTCTTAAATTATTTATACTGCTTTTCTTTGACTTTTTTCTTGTTTTAAAAATAGGTATTACTCAAGCCTGGTGCAAAATTCAATGAAAACAAAGGGTCCACAGTGAATTTTCCCTCCTATCTGTGTCCCCAGCTACCTAGCTCCTATCCTTGGAGACACCTACATTATCAGTTTCTTACTTATTCTCCCAGAGGTGTCTCTAAATATTTTAAGACAAAGTGAGAACATGAGAGAAGACAGCGCTTGCCTGTAGCCACTCAATACTTCTCTCCCACATGCATTGTTTGTGGAGTCTTACTTGTCTTCTCCAGGAATCTGGGGTGGGAGTGAGAGCATCTAAAATTTTAATCTTCTTAGGAGCTGATTCGAAGAAAGCATATTTCCCCCACTCTTCTGGGAGCTCAGGTCAGAAAAGTGAATGCAGATTAGAGACAGTAGTGAATGTGAAGTTGTGGGGTCCGTGGCAGGCACTGTGAAAATGAAATCTTTCCTGTATCCAGAAAAATCTGCTTCCAGCTTAAGTTGAGGGTCATACAGCATGTGACCATGGGGCACACCTGGTGATACAAGGTCTTACAGTCCACATTCTAAGGTCTGAAGATAAGGGAGATTTCTTTTTCTGATGGTAGATTCCTTGCAAACTTTCAGGTCTCATGATGATTCGATTCTCACCAATACCTCCCAGGAGAGGCAGCCAGGATAAATGTGAAGGGCCCAGGACATACAAGGTATGTTGTCCAATTACTTGGTCTGTCAGGGTGATTCTTTTTGATCTACCAAAACTTTCACTGAGCAGATTGTCAGCAATGCTGAGGTGACTGCTGACCGTGGACAGCTCTAAAGTCATGCATCTTTGGAATGTCAACGTCCCTGGGTTCGTGCAGACCCTCCTTCAGCCAAGATGCAGCTCGTAGATTGGAAGGCTCACCGCTCCAGCTGGAATCAGGCTCTGATCTTGGACATATATCAGGACATCGGAGGCAAGATACAGCATCACCTGGGGGGTTCCATCTCCTGGTAGTCCATAGATCAGTGGCAGAATCTGTTTTCACATACTGTGGGCATAGGCTTCTGGAAATGGTTCAGGAAGATATGGCAGCTCCAGGTTTCTTGCAACCTTTCAGCCCTGGCCTCCCACCTATGTCAGGTCCCTCCTCTGCTCACATACCGGAGAGTTTCTGTCCCAGTCCCAGGCCATGCTACAGAGTGCTCCCTTTACCTAATCTTTTCTTTGATTTCTGGGAATGGACTTAAAAGGAAAGGGTGTTCATTTCAATGAAGACTCAATCACTGGTCCTTTGCAGTTTACATGTGTTTTCTGCTCTAATATTTTACAATGTTTAAACCATTTTTACTATGAAATATAGCGCACTAAAAAAAGTGTACAAAACGGAAATATACAGCATAAGGATTCATTGCAAAGCAACCCAGACCAACCACGGCAGGTACCGCAGAAGCCCCCATCATCCCTCCCATCACTGCTCCTCCCTCTCACCCAGAGGGCACCACCGTCCCCACTTTTGTAATCTCTTCCTTACTTTGATTTATTCTTTGACATCTTAAGCCACAGAAACACTATGGCTTAGCTTTGACTTTTTTATATAAATAAATTTTACGCATTATGCCTTGTTTCCTATCTGATTTCTTTCACTCGGTAGACTTCTGAGATTCCATGTTGTTATGTGTATTTAGACTTTGCATATTTCTTATTACTGCTTACTGTTTACTATTTGTCCATATTTACTATTGTCTATAATATACTGCAATTTATTTATCACTATTACTGTTTATAGATTCTTCGGTTGTTTCTAGTTTTCTACTCTAAGAATAATGTTGCTGAAAACATTCTCTCTTGGTGCAAATATTTGATATAAACTGTGGAGCAGAATATCTACTAGATTCATGTTTGCCATTCATAAATAATGCCAAACAGTTTTCTAAAGCAGTGGTACAATTTACACTCCTGCAAGCAGTGTGTGTGTTCCCATTGCCTTATGTTCTCATCACCACTTGGAATCATCCACCATTTCCATTTTTGCATTTCTATTAAGCATGTGTTACTTCCACATTGTGATTTTTATCTTATATTTCCCTGTGAAATTTTATCTATTTATTGGCCCCTTGCGTATACTTTGTTCAAATCTCTTACCTACGTTACTATTTTGCTGTTTCTATTCTTCTTGATTTATGGGAGCTCTTTATATATTCTGAATACAGGCCCTTTGTTTGTTTCATAGTTTGTGAATTCCTGGTCACCTCTGTGGCTGTGATTAAAAAATAGTTATTTTTTTGGTTTTTAGAAGTTATTTATTCTCCATTATGAGCTTAGACATTGCATTAGTTTTCAGTGGCTGCTGTAACAAATCACCACAGACTCGGTGGCTTGAAACAACAGAAATATATTCTTTCACAGTTCTAGAGGCCAAAAGTAGGAAATTAAGGTGTCTTCAGGGCTGTGCTCCTTGCTTCTTCCAGCTTCTAGTGGCTGTCCACACTCCTTGGCCTGTGGTTACATCTTCCTTCATCTTCACATTGTCTGTCTTCCCCTCTTCTCTCTGTTATAAGGATACTTGTCATTGGATTCAGGGTCCACCTGGGTAATCCAGGATAATCTCTTCTCAAGGTCCATAACTTAATTACATCTGCAAAGACCCTCCATCCAAATAGTCACAATCACAGGTTTCAGGACTTAAGATGTGGACATAACATTTTGGGGAACACCACTCAATCCACTATCCAAGTTACACATTCACTTTCTATTCCTCTAGTGACTACAACCAAAGGTAAACTACACACTCCTGACTTATTAATGACAAATATTAGTGCTTCTATCTCTTCCCAGAAAATGCAAGGAGAGTAGAATAATTTAAATTTATTTATTACCCTTACGACAGACATATCATTGCTGAGATGTATTTTAGTATGTTTATTGTAAGCCTAAAAGGACATTATTATCATTACTTTATGCAGTTACTGCGTGGGCAGCACAGTAAAGCCGGCAGAAGCAGTAATTTTGGTTGAAGTATCCAATCAGTGAAGTCAGAACTATTTTTCTCCTGCATGTGGAAAAGGATCAATTGAATTTCATTTTTCACAAATGGATTTTATTTCTTTATCCATTTGTTTACTCCAGAAACTGACTATTAGTACCTCCTATGTGCCAGGGATTGGGAATAAAGGAGGAAGAATGGCAGGCAAATGCTCCAAAGCATGGGTTATAAAATTGTTAAACTGGGGTGTTAGTCTGCAGAAAATCTTGAGATCATCTGGAGCCTCAAAGCTTATTGTGCTAATAAGGAAACTGAGAGCAAAGAAGTTGAGTGACTTGCTGTGCCTGGAGGTCACATCTTTCAGATCCCAGTCTAGCCCTTATAACTTCTAGAGTAGACATGACATGCCAACTCAATATATGTATTTAAAGAAGACAAGGCTACACGGGCATCTAAGAAAGATACGCAGAAAAATGTTTTGCAGACACACACATACACACACAGAGTTTCCACCTCTTGGAAACTATCTCATAATGTATATCTTTGGTCAATACATAATCCCCGCGGCCAATTCTGGAAACAGACAAGATCTATGGAATGTTTCAGTGGTGGAAACCTTTACTATGTTATTAGTGGTAATAATAAAAGTTAACATCTCTCGAGCACTCATAACTCTCCAGGTGTTGTGTTAAGAGTATTATTACACAGGAAAAAGCCTGTGCAAGTCATGTGCCAGCTTTATAAGGTTGGCATTATTATCCTCGTCCCTTTTTAAAGATGAGGATAACGAGCTGCAGAAGTTCTGGAACCTGTCTGTTCAGGTGATGCCATGGTGAGTGGTGGAGCTGGGGTTCTAAGCTGGAGAGCTGAGCTCCTCTTCTGCCCTCCAGGCAGCCCTGCCCATGGGCTGAGCCACAGAAAGGGACGTCTGTCCTTGCTAGGACCTCCTGTACTGTTCTCACAACCCCCCGCACTGTTCACACTGTTTATCCCCCAGAGAGAAGGGAGGGAAGAGTGGCTCACTCCTTTTGCATCTCACCTACATCTCATGCTAGAATACTGCTCTTCATGGTTCTTCTTCATGTCTTAAAGAAATAACCACTATTTTCCACCTAAAATCGGGCCATCGTGTTAGAAAGAGAGAGATGCATGGAAACAGGTGATGTGTCACACGTGCTTTGTCCACGTGGTGCTGACATAGTGACACAGTGAACGGGACAGGTGAGCAGGAAGACTGTTGGAAGTGTCCTATTTTACCAAAGTGCTCTCTCTCTAGAAAAAATTACCACAGTATGTTTGCTTTGCAATCAGGCAATCACTTGTTAAAAAACGCCCCTATTTCTAAGAGGCATTAGGGAGCTGACGGGAACATGATGCCGCCTCTGGCCGCCATCGTTGTGAATTCATACCAACCATGATGAATATGAATGAGGAGGAGCAGGAGTTCTAAGTGGGTCCCTGCAGACTCATTGAAGCACTCTCAACACTTGATAAGCTGGTTTGCAAGGGGATCTTCAGGGCAAGGGCTGGCAGTTGGTGGTGAGGACGCTGAGTGCCATTTGGGACTGGAATCAGCATTAGTATTCTCTGAAGGGTGGATGCCAGCTCCAGCATTTAATCACAAATACCATATTGGAGCATCTCAAATGTCACTTAGGTAAAATTATTTCTGATTGATGGGGCCCAATTCTCGCTTTTAGTCCTGGAGTTGCTTGCTCTGACTGTAATTGGATTGAAGCGTACATAATAGAGTTGTGAGAGATAAGGATGGGCTGGCTTAGTCATCGGTGTCCTGTAATGTGTCCCCCTAGATTGAGACCATAAATAACATTGCCTATCCTCTGGGAGGAATAGACAGTGATATTGTTGGCACTGATCTTTTCCTTTTTCTTCACATTCGGTAAATTAAACTTTTTAAAATAAGCTTTAAAATGTTGAAAAGTGAAGTTCCAAGAAATTATCAGGGCCACTTTCTTCCTTCATTAATGAGAGAGGCTGGAGGTAATATCTGAAGTCTCTTCACATCCATTTCTATGACTCTAAGATAGTCACGGCATGTGAAAGTTTGATGTACACTTATTCTATAGTATAGGGGAAGAAGTAAGAATACTTTCCCTGTTGCCTCCTCCTCCAGAAACTGTGTTAATAACTAAAAGTAAAACTAACACATACCATCTAAGAATGAAAATGCCTTAAATCTATTTTTTTAATTCAAACTACTACATAAAAATAATAACAATTGTTCTTTAACATTCCTGTGAAATAATTTGGAGCCCAGGTAGGTAAGTAAGGCCTGGGCAAGAAGGACCATGAAGAGAGCAGCTATTGTATCAGTTAGTTTTTGCTGCATAACAAACACACCTAAGCATGTGGCTTAAAACAGCAACAATTTATTTGCTCACAGTTCTGCAGGTCAGTGATTTGGTTTAGTTCAACCGGGAAAGGTTGTTTCTGCTCCAGGTGGTGTCAGCTGGGCTCACTCATGTGTTTGCAGTCATGTGGCAGTTCAGAGGCCATGTGAAAGGCTAGTTGGAGGGTGGCTGCCTGACTCACTCACAGGGCTACTGATGGCAGGGTTGATGGAGGCAACTGGGTTATGTGTTATTGATTGTCCAACAGGCTAATCTGAGTTTGTTCACATGGTGGTGGCTGCAGAGTTCCTATGAGCAGCCAGAGAGGACATATTTCAATGCACAGGCATTTTTCCAGTCTCTGCTTCATCAGCTTTGTGATATATCATTGGCCAAAGCACTCACATGGCCATGCCCAGGTCCAAGGGATGGAGTAGACTCGGCCTCTTGATGGGAGGGATTTGTGATGGTTCTAAAACGTGTCCACAAATTCCTAGTCACTTCTCCTATCAACAGGTGGAAGGCACCCTTGAATCTGGGTTAATCTTAATGACTTGCTTGTAACTTTAACAGTGGAAATGACCCTGCATAATTTTATGTATTTATTTATTTTTCTTTTATTTTTTTAAATTAAAAAAAATTTGTTTTTAATTTTTTGGCCATGCTGAGCGATATGTGGGATCCTAGTTCCCCAACCAGGGATTGAACCCTCGCCGCCTGCACTGGAAGCATGAAGTCCTAACCACTGGACCTCTAGGGAAGTCCCCAACCCTGCATAATTTTAAGTGTGAGGTCAGTAAAGGCCCTGCTGGGACGGACTTACTGAAGAAGCCACGTGTGGACACTGACTGAGCTCCCTGCCAATAGCCAGCTGCCAGCCTTACAGATGAGCCGTCATAAACATCCAGCCCAGCTGAACTTTCAGGTGACTGCAGCCCCGCTGACACCTAACTGTAACCACATGAGAGGCTCCAAGCAACAACAGCCCAGCTGAGCCCTTCCAGAAATCCTGACCCACAATATCATGAGAAAAATAAGATGGCCATTATTTTAATCCACTGCATTTGGGGGGTAACATTTTCACTTAGCAATAGCAACAGATTTAATCAGTTTAAAAACTCAAATGTAAATAATGTAGCAATAAAAATGTGAGAAGGAAATCTAGGAGACTTAGGAATTGAGATGATCTTAAGCACCCCGGAGCGGGGACCCACTTTGGTTTCCTGACACTTCTGTTTTCTCCACCACACAACTTGGTGTGATCAAAGCAGGCTTTCCCATGGGATTGGGGTAAGTAAGAGAATTTAAATGCTTTTCAGGACAATATTTAAGATTGCACATGAACTATGAACCTTCCCAAACCCCCCTGGAAGAATTCAGGGATGCCCCCCGTTTCTAGGTGGCTTCCTATCCTGGGTCTGAGTCCCCCTCCCCTTCTCGCCTCAGCACTGACCACCTTCACCAATTTATAAAGAGATGCTGCTCTGCTGGAAGGACAGGCCCCGCCCTGGGATCCATGCCTCTCTGCCTCGGAGCACAGTCCCTCAAGGCTGTGTTATACAGCCTGCTGCAAAATCTGGGGGTCCTTGGGGACCCCAAGTCAGAGCCTCTTTGAGGTCTCACTGCCCAGAAGAGCTACAGATGTGGCTCTTTCCCTGGACCCCACCATGTCCTGCAGGAGCTGTTGGATCACAACCCCCCCGCCCCGCCTTCTGTGAGCAGTGAGATCCGGTCCCACCCAAGACAGACCCACATGTTCAGAGGGAAGAGGAGGATATTCTCTTGGTGAGGCCATTTATGGGGCCATCTCTCTCACTCTTTCTCTCTCTCTCTCTCTCTCTCTCTCTCTCTCACACACACACACACACACACACACTGATATCTGTATGGTGTTAGCCTTTTCAATGATGTTCTGCTCCTGCCCCCTCAGGTCACCTAGACATATGAGCCAGTCCCCTAGCTACATAAAGATCCAAGCCACCATTTCCTCAAAACTCCTGCTCTGAAAGACCCAGTTAAGCATTTAAACCACATCCTTTCTGCAAGTCTCTCTCTCTTCCTGAGGAGGTTAGCTCTTTCTCCCATTTCATCAAATTAAGTTATGACAGATTTCCTTTCTAAAAGGAGTGTCATGCCTGGATATTTAATCTCCTTTTGTTGCTGCAGAGGCCAGTTTAGCTTATTTTTCTCCTTTTGTTCGATCCTTGATCTTGTGAAACAGCCTCTCACACCCCATAGGGGCAGGCTCTATAATTACCTTCTCCTGGACTCCCTTCGGTGGGACTCGCCCCTGCCCAGCATGTGTGGCTGGGGCTGCCCAGCACCCCAGAGAACACTAGGAGGGCCAGCTTCCCTCCTCTGCTGGCCCACGCAGAGCCGCAGAGCCGCGCTCTCCTTCCAAAGTGGCCATAGGTGGAGAAGCTGTGGGGGGTGGTGGTGGGGAAGTAATGATCTCTCTCAGTATCATTTCTTGGACCAATTAGTCCAGAGGAATGATGCAAAAGGGCTGTAGCAGGCATTAGCAATGAGAAGGAAAACGTAGGAATAGGTGACAGAAACTTCATTATTTTATATCCTTTTTACATTAAATGTGCAATCAATATTGCCAAGAAATTTGTAAGTACCCCAAATAGTGCTATGGAAAATTACTAGATGACAGACATGTCCTAGAGAAGAGGGTCCCCCTCTAGATCCAATGAATTAATACTACAAATTATTTGGGGGATTTCACTCTCTTCCAAACATCCCTCCTGGCTCCTACGGGGTGAGAGTTTCTTGCCTGTCTCTCAACTGCCACTTTTCTGCTGAGGCAGAGAGGTTTGCCCATCTTTTGTGTCTCCACAGTAACACCAACCCCCGGGTTTCCAAAGACACACACACACACACCTTCCACCCACCCAGTGGCTCCCTGCGAGTCTGCCAGAGACTCTCTGCCCCTTGGGGGTCCCCTGGGCCTTAGTGAGCAGCTGGTACCAGCAGGAGCCACAGGAAACCGGTGTGACCACAAGGCTTGGGCACAAGACGGACCTCCTGCTGTTATAGCTGTCACATCGTAGCTGTCAGTTTTCCATGCAGGAAACTGAAATGCAGACACAAAGACAGATGGATGGAGACCAAAGTGTCAGTTTTGCTGCCGACCATGGGAGGACGTTGGGTGTGTCTCCTGCATTTGTCTGATGGGCTCGCCACCTCTCTGCGTGTCCTTTCTTCCCTCTGGTTTTTAGAGCAGCTTATGAGGATAAAGTTGGGTCTCCAAATCATACATTTTATCCAAGGTTGGTGCCTCTCATTGGTGGTGGGTGGAGCGGGGTGAAAGGAGATGGAATCCCTGTTGGTTACACTCTTCTAATAGTTCAGCTCCCCACAATCATGGACCATAAGCCGTCAGCAGTCACCCACACCTCCGTGGAGAGTGGTCAGTGAGACTGGAACAAGAGACTGAGGGGGTACGTCAAGTTCCACATGGACACACGAGGAATGGAGACTCAAGTTCCCCCAGCCTTTCTGCTCTCTCAGTGCTTAACCAATGGATTTAAACATTAAGCCCCTGGTCGGCCAGGGCTGTACTGTCCTGCCTGGTGGGCTGTCCATCATGCCAGTCTTACTCCTGCCTCCAGCAGCCTACTTCCCCCTTGGGGTACCTTCCTGGGACGACTGCTGGGCAGGATGTATATTTTGTTCCCCAAAAACTGTCCATTGGCTTAGAATAGTGAAATATTCAAAGTAACTTTGAGCCACACTGGAGTCAAGGCTGAAAATTTATTCTTTTCTATACTTCTTTGCATATTTTTACAGCCTTATTGCCCCATGTAGCTTATCTGAGATTCTGAAGTGTGATTCAAAGTCAACATTAGATGATCTGGGAATACAACGTCAACAACCTGGAAATGACTCAAAGTTGAACGTAGAGCCTTCTTTTATTAAATTCTGCTTCAGTAGAATAGACCAGGCTACGCCACAGTACCAAGTCATCCCCACATCTCGGTGCATTAACAGTGGGAAGCTTTCTTTCCATAGACTTCACTGGTCCACTGGGCCCTCTGCTCTGTATCACTGCATCACCTTGGTCTTTACTCTGGTACCCGCCTGAGAGCACAGCCATCACCAGGAGTATTGCTGGTCATGTGTCAGAGGGAATGTGAAGCTTGGCTAAATACATGCTGGTGCCTACAGCTTCCTCCTGGAGGTGGCAATGTCCCCTCTGTTCACATTCCATGGGCCAAAGCAAGTTACATGTGACGCCTGTGTTCCAAAGAGGCACAGAAATCCCATTCTCCCACGTGCCTGGAGGACGAGAGCCGGAACAGTGTGAACAACTCTAAGGACCAGCACAAATTTTCAGGCAGAAATTAAAGGCCATAAATATTGAATGTTCTTGTAAGTTAAAGTTCAACTAATTTTATGTCTGAAGCAATTAAAGTCCAAAATTAAATGCTCTCATTCTTGTGAACTCAAGTCCAAAGTCTATAATACCTGATTTTAAATTAATGTTTAATGAAATCACAGCCTTCTTCCCTTTCTTAGAGTCTAGGTTTCTTCAACAATCCTGCGTGAGCTGGGCCACCATCTGTCACAATGGTCTTAATGCCTTTAGAACTTCTGACGTTGAGTTAGTTCAGTTCCTCAGTCTCCACTTTAGAGAATAAAGAGAAAGACAAATGCTGTATGAGATCACTTATATGTGGATTCTAAAAAATACAACCAACTGGTGAATGTAGCAAAAAAGAAGCAGACTCACAGATATAGAGAACAAACTAGTGGTTACCAGTGGGGAGAGGAAACGGGGGAGAGGGAAGATAGGGGAAGGAGAATAAGAGGTCAAGTTATTAGGTATAAAATAAGCTACAAGGATATATTATGCAATACAGGAAATATAGCCAATGTTTTATAATAACTATAAATGGAGCATAACCTTTAAGAATTGTGAATCACTATATTTGTAGACCTATAACATATAATATCGTACATCAACTATACTTCAATACATTTTTTAAGTGGTCCTGGGACCTACAAGATTATCACAGCACTGACTCTGCATCACTAAGTAATCTCAATGCCTGGAGGACCCACCCCAAGTGAAATGCGGTTCTCAGGACATCATGTTTGGTAAAATCTTGACCTGTGTTACTGATGTCAAATATGAAGTGGAAGCTGAATGGGATCTGAGGGCAGTTTGGATGATAAAGAGGGAAAATCATCCTTGGTTTCGTGTCTGCAGGTTACCATTGGTGCCAAGGCATCATGACACCTTAATGGAAGTTAATTCCACTGTAAGAAATCTCTCTTCAAGAGGTTAACAATGGCCCTACTTAACCTTTATGTACTGTCTTCTTTCTTACAGCAGACGTTTTTGGAGACATACTTGGGACATTGCTATCTTCTTGCAGAATGTAGAAATTTGTGATGGTGGCAGCCTTGTATCCTCATCTTAGTTTCCATTTCCCCTTTGAGTCTGGTGTCTGGAGTCTCTCAGGCTGCTTGGAGGGTTTCCTCTCGCCACCCAATGTTATGGGCGTGCATTTTCTGTCCCAAGACACAGTCACTTGTTTCCATTGTCTCTTGTTGTGAAATTGCAAGAGTCTGTGAGACTTGGCTTCTGGGGATGATTTCCCTCTGGTCCTCAAGTGATTTTCAGTGAGTCAAAGAAGATCCCTGAACCTCAGCTGCTGTTGATGTTTCAAAAGTCTGTTCTCCTGGAGCATGGTTCTCACTTTGGCTGCACCTGAGAAATTTTGGGGGGTCTTAAAAAATCCTGATGCCCATGCTGCACCCCAACCAATTACATCACAGTCTCTGAGGGGGTGCGATGGTTAATTTTATGTGTCAACAGGGCTGGGCCATGGAACACAGATATTTGGTCAAACACTGGTCTGGAGGTTGCTGTGAAGGTATTTTTTTAGACGACACTAACATTTAAACCAGTAAACAGATGGTCTTCCACAATGGGGGTGAGCCTCATCCAATCAGTTCAGGGTCTTAATAGAAAGAGACTGATCTCCCTTGAGCAAGAAGGAATTCTGCCAGAAGACTGCTTTTGGATTTGAACTCCAACTTGTTCCTGGGTCTCTAGCCTGCTGGTCTACCCTGTAGATATTGGACTTGCTGGTCTCCACAATTGCATGAGCCAATTCCTGAAAATCTCTCTCTCTCTCTCTCTCATATACATCTTGTGGGTTCTGCATCTCTGGACAGCCCTGACTGATACGGGGGGTGGTGGTGTGTCAGGCATTTGTACCTTTAAGAGTTCTCCTGGTGATCCAGTGTGCAGCAGTGTGAAAGCCACCTCCTGAGGGCGTCTGGAGAGGAGAGGGCCCCTCCCTGTGCCCCTCAGGATGCTGCCCTCCCTCTACTTCTGGATGTTCCGGGGCTCAAGAGCATTTTTATCTGTAACAGTAGGGGTGCCACCCTCTGTCGTCACCACCCGCCAGCCCTCACCCCCCACCCCCACTGCTGCTGCTTGCAGGAAAGCCCAGCTGCGTTTCCAGGATTTCAGCCTGCTTCCGAGGTCGTTTTCTTCCTGCTCAAATGTCTTGCTCTTCAGCACCTTCCTCCACAGCCCAGCAGCAGCCTCAGCAGGAGCCTGTCAGAAACACTGAGATACTGAGCCTGCTGGCTGCCGAAGTCCTGACATACAGATCCACAGATGTTCTTTTCTATCTGGATCCATCTGCAGCTCCTCCTTTCCATCACTTGTCACTTCTGCCCATCCAGGCCATTAGGATCTCATCTCCCCCTCTGCGTGCCCAGCCCCACCTCTGAGACGGCAGCTTCCCTCCTAATGAAATCACTCCCCCGCCTCCAGCTTAATTCGTTTGACTTCCTTTTTCTAAAAAAAAAATTATTCTACAACCCCTCCTCTCGTAATAAAATGAAGAACACTTTCACAGAGTTCAAGCTCTTTTTTGATTCTTCTAGCAAACCTGACACTTACATAGTAATCCAGACACAAGATTTTTCACATACTTCTAAACTTTGGGTCCACAAACATTGAATTAGTTTGTTTTGTTCTTTTATGCTCCTTAAAAAATGACATTTTTCCCATTTTTAGTAAAATTCTTTCATCCTATTTTGAGGGAAGATTCATCTAAATTATATGATTTCTTCATCTATATTTTAACTGTAAAAGTAATACACACCCTTACTCCTCTTTGTTGACAAATCAAATCTACCATGTTTCTGAAAATAAAACCAGTCTGGATGTCTGGAATCTAAATTCAGGATTAAAGTTTATGCAATTAAAAATTGCAGAGCCAAGCTGAGATCACATGGTGGCAGGGAGGAGGTGCATAATGTGGTGATTGTACCAGTACTGGAACGACTATAATGAGGGTGGTGGGATGATGGTGATGGAGGTGATGGTGGCAATGGAGATGGTGATGGAGGTGATGATGGTGGTGATGGGGGTGATGGAGTTGATGGGGGTGATGATGGAGGTGGTGGTGGTGGTGACAGAGGTGGTGATAGAAGTGATGGTGATGATGGTGATGATGGTGGTGATGGAGGTGCTGGGGGTGATGGAGGTGATGGTGGGATGGTGCTGATGAAGATGATGGAGGTGGTGATGGAGGTTATGGAGATGGTGGTGGTGGTGATGATGACGGAGGTGGATGTGATGGTAGTGATGGTAGTTGGGGTAGGGAGGACAGTGGTTGTGGAAGTAGTGGGTATGGTAGTGATGGAGGTGGTGGTGATGATGTGGTGGGAGGGGGATGATCATGTGACATTTAGAAACCTCTGGACAAGGCATTTGGTAAGGAGAGATTCACCCCCTCACTTTCCTGAGTGCACCTAATGGGACAAAGCTGCTGTCCTCTTGGCCTGATACCATCAGTTTAGAATTGGATACCAACATACCAGTGCCCCCAGAACACACAGAGCTTGCTAATTATAATTTAAAATATGTGACTACAGACCTGGCCTAGATAAAACAGAAAGCATCAAATATTGTTCCACCACCCGCACTAAAAAAGCATCTAATGCGTGGGTAAACTGCACTCTCATAGTTCAAGATCAAGCTGCAGCCGTCTACACAGTGAGGCTGTGTTGCCAGCTTGATGGGGAGGGTGCTAAGTTTCCTTCTTACTAAGAGTGGCTGCAAAACTAAAAATGGAGTTACCATATGACCCAGCAATCCCACTACTGGGCACATACCCAGAGAAAACCATAATTCAAAAGACACATGCACCCCCATGTTCATTACAGCACTATTTACAATAGCCAGGACATGGAAGCAACCTAAATGTCCATCAACAGAGGAATGGATAAAGAAGATGTGGTACATACATACAATGGAATATTACTCAGCTGTAAAAAGGAACAAAATTGGGACATTTGTAGAGACATGGATGGACCTAGAGACTGTCATACAGAGTGAAGTGAGTCAGAAAGAGAAAAACAAATATATATTAACACATATATGTGGAATCTAGAAAAATGGTACAAAGCAACCGGTTTGCAAGGCAGAAACAGAGACACAGATGTAGAGAACAAACATATGGACACCAAGTCGGGAAAGCAGGGGGGCTTAGGGTAGGATGAATTGGGAGATTGGGATTGCCATATATACATTACTAATAAGAAAAAAATATATCAAATTGTACACTTTAAATAAAAAAAAAAAAGTGGCTCTGTTCCCATACGCATGAACTGCTGGCCAGGAGTCCAGACCAGGTGGGATTGTAGGGGTGACAGAAGTGGCAGTTTGCTGCAGTTCTCAGCAGCTACTTTAATCTCACCAATTCTTCTGTACTCCTCAGGATTCCCAGCTTTAACGGCAGACATCTACGCCAAGTGCTCTGTGTCCATTCCATATACCAAATGTGAGGACTTCAGGGAGTCACTAAGTAACACCCCTCTCCAGCTCACATGATTTCTGAAGCAACAACCGGACATGTCGGGATAAAAACGTCGGCTTCTCATCCATAATCGCTGGGTTGGAGGACTCGGCTTAGATAGGCAATCAGCTGGGCTGGTGAGAGCTGTCCACTCCGGCCCTCCCCTCCCCTCCCCCCCCGGGCTGTCTACCCTTGGCACAGTGCAGCCAGGCTTGGTCTGTGTCTCCCAGGTTCCCTCACGCAGGATTGCTGGCTCATACTGGCTATGGGAGAACACAGAAGAAATGCATTCATTTATTTACACGTTCTTTCACTCATTCACTCAACAAATCTTTATTGAGCGCCTAGTAACTGCCAAGCGTGAACAAAATAGAAAATAATTCTGCTCTCATGGCATTTTCCTTTCAGTGGGGAAACACATCCTTCGTGTTGGTTGTCTTTTATTGAATTTGTTCTAATGACACTCACGTTTTATCTGTGAGGAGAAGTGATAAAAGGGCACTAATGGAGTTTCTTTCTCATGAGGGATGAGGGACAAGTAGCTCTCCCTAATCGTTCTGAAGGATGCTATTTCTCGTCAGGAGGTGGTGGGCATATTGGAGGAGGCCCAAGCCCCCCTCCTGGGCTGACTGGGGCATCACACATCTGCGGACCCACGGACCCTTCTGCTGTTGTGGCTCGCAGCACATTCTGTGGGGTTGGTTTCTGCTTTGCCCGCTGAGCTGTGAGCTCCCCACCACACAGCTCAACACCTAGAGGTTTGTGAAATTAATGAAGTTTTGAGCTTGGATAACTTGGGGTGTGAGGTATTTGTAAATATATTTATAAATGGAAATACGGATATTGGAAAGATGTTCGTTTTTCAGGGAGAAACTGGTGAGTCCAGGTTTTGAGCTTGTGAAATATTTAGAGGATAGTCTACTATTACCTGTGTCACTCCGTTTAATGGCTACTGTGAATCCCTTTGCATCATTGAGAGGAGGGAGAGCTAAAACCCTCCCTCCAGCACCACCAGTTACATCCCACCTCAGTTTGTGTGTGTCTTTGTTACTCCACCTTTTTTTTTTTTTTCCAATCAGTTTCAGTCTTTGAAAACTGTATCCAGTCTTTGGCATTTTCAATTTCTCATTGTTCCTCCAACATAGGAACGTGAGGACAAATCCCATGCTCCCAACGGACACATGGATGTAATTAGGCTGTCACTGCAGGGATGACTCGCCTCTGAATTGTCATCAGAAAGAGTATAAATAAATCAAGGACAAATAAAGCTAATTTGATACCAAGGAAGATAATATAAACTCTGCCTAAAGGAAAATGAGGAAGGACCTCAGACCTAGCAGCTCAAAGAGGAGTAAGGGCAGTAGTCTGCATCTCCCTTGGAGGTTTTGTATGAAACGTTGGGCTGTGATTTCACTTACCAAATAGCTGTGTGTGTGCCCACCCTGTTGGTCATCATACAATTAACATCTCTGAGAAAAGGCCACTCTGTCATCTAAATGTATATACTTCACTGCAAAGTGGGAAATAAGCCAGAGTATGATTAGTATTGGCTTCATATTATGAGTTAAAAAATGTATATACATTTGGGCCTTGGTTTGGCGTCGTTATCTGAAGCACATATTTCGTTCAAACAGCATGTTTTTTAAAAAGGTTGTACCGTGTCGAGGAGAAAAGGTTTGGAGGAGGGAGAAAAATTTGCTTTAAGTTGCAAATTTCATCTAATTTTCTTCAAGCTCTCAGCCCAGCAATTACTTGCATACCATCCTCACACACTCTATGAATCTATCAAACAGCAGAAGGCTGTACAAAAACAGACTCCTGTCTTGTAGGGATAGTTGGGTCAATTCAGGTCAAAATTTTATTGGTTTTGCCCTAGAAGCTATTGCAAAAACTTGTAGAATGAAGAGTAGTTACAATGTGATCTTTAAAGCAGATTTCAAAGATGAAAACAGAACAAAATTGGTTTCTGACCACAAAATGTTATTCTTTTCAAGCACTTATAAGTTAAATTGGCACACAGATATAGTTCCACGTTCTTCAAACCACTGGGTATGAAATGATCAAAACTCTTACATCTTAAAAAGAAAGACTTTGCAAATATTAAAACATTTGATGGTAATGAGTTTCCTTTGGGGTGTCAGATAAGTAATATTTTCTGGTATTGCTCCAAAAAAGATAATAAAGAAAATTATCTTTGGATTATACAAGATGGGGTTCATAGCCACCATCCTCTCAGTAAGGCAGGTCACCCACATTGGTTTCCTAGGACTGCTGAAACAAAACACCACAAACTAAGTGGCTTGAACAGCAGGAATTTATTGTCTTCCCAGCTCCGGAGACAGAGGTCCAGAGATCATGGTGAGGGCAGCGTTGATCCTTTGGGAGAGCTGAAAGGGAGATCTGTTTCATGCCTGTCTCCTGGCTTAGTTCCTTGTCTTGTGGTAGTCTTCACGGTGGCATTCCCTCCATGTGTGTCTGTGTCCAAATTTCCCCTTTTCAAGAGGATACCAGTCATATTAGATTAGGGCCCATCTTACTCTCTTACAATTTCATTTTTAATTAGTTACGTCTGCAAAGATCTCATGTCCAAATAAGGCCACATTCTGAGGTCTTAGGGGTTAGGACTTCAACAAATGAATTGGGGGGGGGGGGACACAATGGAACCTGTCACACTCCTGTGGTGATGCTTGTGCATCTCAGGAAATGCCTGACTCCAAGCTCTGTATCCTCGTCCATGCCCTTGCCTTCTCTAGCTCATCTTGCTGAGACTCACTGCCATCCTCTGCTCAGACTCTCACACTGGCACTAGGGTTGGACTGTCAGCTTTATACTGAAAAGCATCTTCTAATTTTCCCTTGACTCTTGCTTCTCTCTCCCTGGAGCCCAGGCTGCCTGAACCCTGGCCAGGGGTCTGACTCCAGGCCCCTACTTATTCAGGAAGAGAATGTGTGAGCCCTTAATAAGCTGCTGTCCTGCTCTGGGCATGTTGAGAACAGCAAGTCCTGAAGAAAGAGCCGGGGATGAGGCATGCAGAGACCCCACCAGGACAGCTCACAGTATCTGGAGCTCTTGCTTTGAAACATGATTTGGGGCACGTTTGTGGGCACATCGACTGAAAGGCTCCTTTGAAGCTGGGAAAGGCAGGGTTGAAAAAGTCTAATATTTTGCTGAGATCACTTTTAATATCTCACACCACCTAGGAAAAAAAAGTCGTGTCTAAAATACCCAGCCTGTCAGACAAAGAGCTTTGCCCGGGGATGCAATCACGCCACAAACGCTGCTGACAAAGCAAGCTGCAGGCATCAGGAGGGAAGCAGGTGGGATGTGTCTGGAGATTTAAAACCCAAGTCTTACAGTTCAAATAGGAAGTAATTGTTGACTGGAGGGTCTCAGTGGAATCTTTTGTTTTTCGTAAGTTTTTTTATTAAGGCCTAATGGACTTGGGTACTGATAGGAATCTACTCACTCACTGTCTAGAGCTGCTAGGATGCTAGTGGTTAAATGTAATGTTTTTCTAGGTAGCTTTTTATAAGTTCTCCAGGTCAGTTGTGTGAGCTCTGTCCAAACATCTACCTATGAGCTATGAAGGATTTGGGTCACTTGTGACTATGGAAGAGTTTGGTCTGAATGTGCAGTAAAATTTTAGTATCCTTTCTACAATTTCAAAAGCTGTATAGCCTTTCCTGATCTTGGTATATGGTTTCTGAGGAAGGGTTTGCTTGAAATAAATATCTCGAGACCCGGATATAGAATGTAGCTGGTAAAAATCTCAACTCTTCAGTATCTCCTGGAAATAAATCGTTCTGGACAACCAAAGCAACCAGATGGCTGAAGGATAACCCTGTTATTCCCTACACTATTAAAATCTAAGTTGCACTTTTATTTTTTTTTTCCTGGAGGTGGGCCCTATCTTTTTTATCTTTCTTTTTCTTTTCTTTTTTTAAAAATTCTTATTGGAGTATAGTTGATTGACAATGCTGTGTTAGTTTCAGGTGGACAGCAAAGTGAATCAGTTTTACATATGCATGTATTCACTGTTTCTTTAAGATTTCTTCCCATATAGGCCATCACCGAGTATTGAGTAGAGCTGCCTGTGCTGCGCAGTAGGTCTTTATTTAATAACAATCATAGTTTCGTAGTTTCTGAATGGCTGGTCATGGTCCCAGGCACACCAGTTATTCTGACATGCCACCTGCAGCTCTGGTTGTCATGACAGATGCTGACTTGGATGTGGAAGGTGTGAGGCATGGACTTTAGTGCATCCATTCATGAAACTTGTTGTCAAGTGAATCCCTTGATTTTGCTTTTAGATCATTTTTCTTCTCATCAAGTTGGGGTGAGATACACAAGGGCCACTTGGTCAAGGTCATGCACCAGTCTTTCTACAGACTCAGGGCATCAAAGCTTGAGCCCATCTTTCATTGAATGTTTTTCTTACCCTCCCCCCACAAACCCTCATCTTCTAATCAGCTTGGAAGCCTTTGATTTATTGGAACCATGCATACCTGTATCTCTGGCTTAAGTCACATCAGTTTACATCTACTTTGCCATGCTAGACTCTTTCTCTGTGAAAGCTGCATGGGGAATTTTTCTCTCCCCACTAAAGTAATTTATGCTAGGAGAGTATACAGAGTAAGTACACTTACTTTAAAGCAATGGCTCTCAAACAGGGACAATTTTACCTTTCCTCCCCAGGGAGTATTCATCAATGTCCAGAGAATTTTGTTTCCACAGTGAACAATGCAGTGGCATTTAACATATTCACAGTTTTGTGCAAATACCATCTTTATCTAGTTCCAAAATATTTTCATCACATCAAAGTAAAACCCCTTACCCAGGAATCAGCTTCTCCCCATTCACCACTCCTCAAGTTCCTGGCAAACACTGACCTGTGTTCTGTCTGTATGGATTTATCTATTCTGGGTATTTCATATGAATAGAATCATATCACCTGTAACCTTTTGTGTCTGGCTTCTTTCACTTAGCATCATGTCTTGGAGGGTCATCCACTTTGCAGCATGTATCAATACTTCATTCTTTTTTATGGCCAGATGATATCCCTTTATGTATATCAATATTTGTTTTCTCCAGTTATCTGTTGATAGACAATTAGACTGTTTCATCTTTTGGCTATTGCAAATAGTGCTGCTAAGCTACAAACATCCAGAGAACAAATTAATGGTTATGGGGAGGAGGGAAGAAAGAGGCAAAATAGGTGAAGGGGATTAAGAGGTACAAACTACTAGGTATAAAATAAATAAACTGTAAGGCTGTGATTATACTAAGGGAATATAGTCAATATTTTATAATAATTTTGTATGGAAATATTCTATAAAAATATCTAATTACTATGTTGTATACCTGAAACTAATATAATACTGTGTTAACTATATTTTAATTAAAGAAAGAAATGGGAGAAAATATTTCCAAATTATTTATCAATAATATATAAAAAAGTATTACAAAAAGTCAGAAAACCCAAGCAAAGTTGGGCAAACAACTTGATTCGATATTTCTCCAAAGATTAAACACAAGAGATGGATATAATTTTTAGAAATGGAAAGTAACAAGTGTTGGTGAAGATGTGGAGAAATTACAACCCTTATACATTGCTGGTGGGCATGTAAAATGGTCCAGCCACTGGGAAAACAGTTTGTTCCTCAAAGAGTTAAACACAGAATTACTATATGATCCCGTAATTCCACTCCAAAGTATATTTCTAAAGTAGTCGAAAACAGATATTCAAACAAGTACCGGTCTAGAGACATTTTTGATTGCCACAACTTGGGAAGGATGCTATTGTCATCTATTGGACAGAGGCCAGGGATGCTGCCCAACATCCTACAATGCACAGGACAGCCCCCATTACAAAGAATTGTCCAACCCCAAATGTCAATACTGCTGAGATGGAGAAATCCTGTTCTAAAGAAGATGGAAATTTGGCCAATGTGACACCAAGTTACAATCTCTTCCAAGCTGTATGTTTCACTCATAATTTAGAGTCCTGACCTCTATTTAAATATTAAATTTCCTATAAAATACTTCCATGGTGGATTGATATCTTCATTTAATCTCTTCTCTAATACATACTTTGAAAAACATCATAAACCATGGATTGAATCCAAAAAGGCAGAAAGTGAAGGTGGGAGGAGGGTTAAAATAAATATACACAATATTAACTCTAGCTCCTGTTGAGGCAACTTTATCCAGGTATCAATTTGGAATCTGTACTAGTTTCCTAGGGCTTCTGTAACATATTAGCACAAACCTAGTGAATTAAAACAATAGGAATTTACTCTCTTACAGTTATGAAGTCCAGAGATTCAAAATCAAAGTGTTGGCAGGCCCTTGCTCCCTCTGAAAGCTTGGGGGCAGTGAGGAGGCTCTAGCATTCCTTGGCTTGTGGTAGCATCACTCAAATCTCTGCCTCCGTCAACACATGGCCTTCTTCTCTGTGTGTCCATGTCTCCAAATCTCCTTCTCCTCATAGGGATGCTCATTCTTGGCCTTAGGGCGCATTATACTCCAATATGACCTCATCTTGGAAAGACTATATTTCCAAATAAGGTCCTATTTACTGTGCTGGAGGTTAGGACTTGAATACACGTATTTTTTTTGGGGGGGGGGGGGGGGGCGGGGCACAGTTCAGTCCACAACACTCAGTAGCAAAGACATATGAGGCACTTTGCTCCTTGACACCACACAAGTCCTTTTCTCCCTTTGATGCTTTCCTGCTCTCCCTTGATCACTGTAATGATGGCGATTCTGTTGCCGAGTTGGACTGCTGACTGCATTGGTTACCATACTATTGAATACTTGCCCATCTTCACCACTTAGTTTACCCTCCTGTGTCTTTTTTCTTCTTTCTTCATTATTTTCCCATGAGTTCTTCTTGTCTGCCTGATTTTACCACTGGCAGCTAATCAAGATCCACTTTCCTTTCTTGTTAAGACTCCCACACCATTTACCGAGTATAATATCTGAGTCCTTGGATCTTTCTGGAGGTATCCATTTGATGTCCATTGCCTTCTGAAATGCAAAAGATGTTTTCTTCTAAGTGCTTGATGCCAGGAGTCCTTGGGGGAATCTGATGCTTCCAGAAGAGGGGACATTAGATGGCAAAGCTGTGCTGCATTAACAGCTCTAGGAGATTGCAGTTGGGATTGTTTAATTTTCAGATGTCATCACTTTGGTTTTTAATGTATTTATGAGCAATAGCCTTTGGGGAGCCCTGAAGGTAAAAGATAGTAAGACTTAGAAGCATCATGTAGAAAGCATGGAGTGGAGTGTCCAATTAAGGAAAGAAAATACTGGGCCAGGAAAATTTTTTAATTAGATAATTCAATAGATTCTGTGAGAAGAGATGTGGGATATGGGATCACTCCCACCCTTGGTCAATGATGAAGAACGTGAAACCCCTGTCCTGGTCTAACTCTGATGATGCTGAAAAGATGCTCAAGCAGAAATACAGAATAACCATCAATTCTGGAGGCAAAAATCAGCACTGCAGCCATGTTCTGTTACTAGTACCAAAAGCTATATAGCTGGTTGTATAAAAGCTGCTTAGGTAAATGGAGCAGACTCTCCACGTATGCACAAATCATGCAGTGAAGAGCTGCAGAATGGCCGATGATTGGTGCAAACTTTGTGCAGAAGCAGATGTTTGGAGGTGAAAGATATGGGATGATTTTCCTTCATCTTCTCACCATGCTATTGTATCCCCTGTCACTTGGAGGTTCACGTATGTGGTCCTCTGAGAGGTGGTTCCTTAAGTCATGTTTCTGCCCCTTTAAAATATTGACAAGCAAATTCTCAACAGGAACACTGCTGTCACCATCTTGTTTAAGAGTGTGACTGTCTCCCCTGAAATTCTCATCCCCTTTTCATGCTTTATTTCTCTTCTTAGAGAATCACTTCCAAATACTCTATCGATTAACTCATTAATCCATCCATCTTATGTCTCCCCTCCGTAGAATGGCAGCTCCATGAGGTCAGGGGATCTTTTCTGTTTTGTTCACTGCTGTGTCTGCTGTACCTGACCCAGCCCCGACCACTCCCAGTTTACCAGCCCTCAAATACACACGCTTGTTATTACTTTGGGTGTGATTATACTAGAGGGAACAAATTAATGTTGCAGTCATAAAGCATTTGTAAAATGAGGACAACAGCAGAATCTAGCTCATGTGGTTGTAGTGAATTAGCACCTGTAAAGTCCTAGAACAGAACCTGACACAGGATAAGAGCTTGGCAATGTCCCCTCCATGCATGGCTCCCCTCCGGCTGTGCTTGCTTGGAGGCCTGGGAACCTGCTGCTGAAAGGAATTCATACGTTTTGTCTTCTATCAAATCTCAAAGTAAAGGAGCATAACATATAACATTTTGTCAGTGCTCATTTTTGCCCCCCATTTATTTTTCTTAACCTTGTGTTGCTTGGTCATTTCTTCTCTGTTGGGGAAACTATCAATGAAAGGGGGGAAAAAACAAGGGAAAGGAAATAATACTGCATATTTCCACAACTTAACTTTTCATAGACTTATGTATAAAAGTAGTTGTGTTTTCCTTAAAATTATTAAAATTTAATGAATCCATATGCTTAATTAAAGTAAACATATCAGTGTTGCATGGTCTTCGTAATTTCATCATGACCTCAGACACTCAGTCAACCCACTCACTAGTTTAATTGTTGTCTGGACATCCAGGCAGATCCCTGCCCTTTGTGGGCAGTTACTTCTTCATCATGGGTTATAATCTAGAGGGTCTGTGTTATGGACTGAGTGTTTGTGTTTCCCCCAAACGCATAAATTGAAGCCCTAATCTCTGCTGGTATTAGGAGATGGGGACTTTGGGAGGTGATTAGGGTTAGACAAGATCAGAAGGGGGACCTCATGTTGGGATTAGTGCCCTTATAAGAAGGGCGCTCTCTCTGTCTTTGCCAAGTGAGGACATAACAAGAAGGCGGCTATCTGCAAGTGAGGAGGAGGGCCCACACCAGAACTCCATCCTTCTGACCCCTGATTTCAGACTTCCAGCCTCCAGAACTGTGAGAAGGTAAATGTCTGTTGTTTAAGGCTCCCTGTCTATGGTATTTTGTTATGGCAGCCTGAGCTGCCTAAGATAGACTGTAATACAGCGTTCTGCTCTCCTCCACGCAAGGGGTAGGTGTGCCCCAACCGAGATAATTGCACACATCATCCCTAGAAGTGGATCTTGAGCAGAGGGAAGAAAATACAAATACTTGATGTTCATTCACTTGGATGGAGGCCCCCTGACCAGACCCCTCTTGCCGTGGGTCTCTTGAAGCTGCCCATACTCCTGCCTGAGTCTCAAAACTCCTGTACTGATACTGTGCGCTTTTGACATTATTCCAATAAATCCCCCGTTTAATTTAGGCAGAGTTATGGTCTGTTGCTTATGACCCAAGAAGCCCAATTAATATATCTACCAGCTCTGCCAATTAATGTGAAAGACCTACGTACATTATCAGTTCTCCTTTTATAAGATATTGTAGCTATATTTTTATGCAAATGAAGTTGATAATTAGATGACTTTTGACATATTTGACTCATTTATATTTCGATGGAGTAACCCAAAGATAACACTAGCTAAAAGTTATATTATTCATATAGTAATATTTGAATAAATCATCAGAATCATTTTCCCCTGTGTTGAATTTCTCATTACATTTGCGAGAGGGGCCTGGGGAATTGTAGGATGGAGAATGGTATGTAAGTAAGCTTATGCATAGGTTAGCATTAACAGGCATTGGATGTTTTCAGCTTTGCTATAGACTATAAAACTGTTAATGACTTACATAAATGAATAGGAAACTACAAATTACTTTATGGTTAGGAAGTTCTGAAAGACTTATGGTATTGACTTTTACTGACACTATGTAATTGGAAAAAGTGAGGTGATTTAAGATGAAAATTGATTTACATAAATGTTCATCATGGTCTTTTATTTCCATAGAGAAGGGCTATTGATGTATTACTCGTATTTTTATGTCCAGAAGCCCTAATGAACATTAAACTTTCACGCGATACACAGAAGCATTGTGACATATTGGATTTCAAGCCAGAGTGGTTGATATTTCAGTTTTGATGATCAGCAGAGCCAAGACTTGTAGAGGTGTTAGGAGCAAAGTAGATGTGTATTCAATTAATTAACTCAACAAATAATTGTTGTGCCAACTCTGCTCCTGCTGCTGCAGTATTTGCTGGGCACACAGAGTGTAATATGGCCCTTTGTAAGCAAAGAGGATATAGTCTAAAGGAAGACATGAAGGTATACAAAAAAGAGCAATCAATCTTAGGCACCAAGAGAGTTATCTACCAGAGCAATGAAACCCAAAGGAAAGGCTGCTCAGCTTTTCAAGTGGAAGGTGGGAAAAGCATCCAGGAAGGAAGTGGGGTGGGGTGTGTGTGTGTGTGTGTGTATGTGTGTGTGTGTATGTGTGTGATAATTATGGAAGAGCCCACAGTATAAGGAAAGTTTATGAGATGAGATATATGCAGGGCAGGTTGATAAATGCAAGAAGCTCAGTAAAATCCAGATATTGGTGTGAGAAGAGATGTAAAGAGAATCAAGGCTGCAAAGGAAGGTCGGGTCAGACCTTGACAGGACATGTGGGTCAGGCTAGGAACTTGGAATTTATCTACCAGGTATACAGGAGCCATTAACGTATTTCAGTAGTAGATGGAAATGATCAGATTTTTGTTTTAGGACAATCTCTTTGGTAGATGAAAGGTGCCCAGATAAAAGAAAGGAAAAAGTAGAATATTAAAGACCTGTGGAGAGATGGCTCCAGGGAATGTTGGGGAAATGGTGCTAACTTGAGAGAAGGCAATGCCAGTGAGGACAAGAGAGGAGGAGAGGGATGGAAGGGATGTTAATAGAAAAGCGTGACCAGACTTGACCCCTGATTTACATTGAGTTGGAAATCATTGCACAAGAAAGGGAAGAGGCAAGACTGACAGTCAGGGCTGGGTCTCTTGAGAATTTATAATCTAGAGGACAAAAAGCAAAACTGTTGGTGAAAAGCAGGATAATAACTCAATGTTAGGTGCATTGAATTTGAGACTCTTGCAGGACATTTACATAGATGACCAGGAAGCAACTAAACACTGAAGTCAGCAGGGTCTCTGGCCTAGACATGCAGTTCTGGAAGTTGCCAGCATATAGGCAAAGTTAAAAGTATAAAGTGAATGCGATTTTCTAGGAAGACAGTGTGAAATGAAGAGAGGCTGCCATTTGTTTGTGGGTGGGCAGGAGGAGCCCAGCTCACAAAGGAGACAGCGTGGAAGTAGTCAAGGGGCACACAGGGAGAAAGTTCATCCAGAGACCAAGGGGAGAGGGGCTTCAGGAAGGAAGGAGCACAGAAGCCACAAATGCCCCAGAGAGGGCCAAGTGGATTTCAATTGATTTACATGTTGCTTTGGAAAAAGGATAAGTGAGCTATGATGAGAAAAGCTAGGATGCTCATCTTTAGGTCAATCATTGTAAAGGGAACTGAAGCTCTGGGTCCCATCTCTGAGCGGCCAAATGTGCCTTTGCTGCAAGAGTGTGTCCTGCCCTTCTCAACTCTGCTATGCTGCATGGATATAATTGAGCACCTGATTGACATATGCTCTTTCTCCCTCTAGCAAACGATTTCTCAGCCTCAGCACCACTGACATTTTGCACCAGATACAGCTTTGTTATGGAGGGTGTCCTGTGTATTGCGGCAGGCTTAGTACCATCCCTGGCCTTTCCCCACCTGGTGCCAGTTCTTTTCTCCCTCTCCCCAAGTTGTGACAACTGACAATTTCTCCAGGCAATGCCCAATGTCCCCTGGGGGGTAAAATGGCCCCGGTGGAAAGCCATCACTCTAGATTTGTAGCAAGACAGTTCAAGCTGCACCTTCCAAAATATTCACCGGCATAGGTGCACAGAACACAGAAATAGATTTTAGATGAAAACTCAGCCATAAAGTTGTCTCAGAAAAGATGTGTGTGGTGATGGAGGCCAAATAACCAGCAATATAGAACTTCACTGTTTGAGTAAAACCGATATTTTCTTATTTTTTTCTGAAGCAATGAACAAATGCTCTCTAGAAAGACGAGACAAAACTGTAAAAGTCAGTAACAGAGAGGATTTCACGCAGTTGCGTCCACATGCCCTTGTATACTAAGCATGGGGAAACAAGAGCTCGTGACAATAACCATTTGTTTGAGTCCATTAGAGAGCAAGACCACCTATCGCTTTGGTAATAGTCCTCATAGATCTTCAGCGGTTGATTAAAATACCAGCTGAGTCATGTCATCTGTTCTCTACATAACCTCTGCTTACCTCAAAGCAAAGAGCTCAGGGGCTTTTCGTTCTTGAGGCAGACACAATATTTTTACCCTGTTCATTAGGTTTGGTTTTCTGCTTTCCAGGATCTGGGCAACATTGTTGGTTATTAGCAGATCATTTTCCCTTGTTTACACTCATAAAACGACGAACGCATAAACCCCCTAGTGAGGGCTTTCCTCTCCTGCTGAGTATGCTGTTGTGACTCTCTCTGGTTTTGGGGAAATAGCCCTAATTCACTGGCTCCTTCATTCAGTCAGTCAACAGACAATCATCACACGCCTACCAGGTGTGAGACGGCCCCACACACCACAGAGACTGGATGGCCCAGTAGATAGAATGGGGGCCCTTCATTTTGCTCAACTTGGGGAGTGAGACAGTAAACAAGTAGTATAAACATATAAATGGAAAGATGAAATAAATACAGATTGTGATCACTGTTATGTAGGAAATAGAGTAATGTGACCATAATTGGGATGGGAGTGAAATCAGGGATCTGATTCAGGTTAAGTTGGTCAGGGAAGGGAGATCTCAGCAGACAACATTTCATCTGCTGCCTATATAGGATGAGATGCAGCCAAGTGTTTCTGGAGCTGGAGAAATGTAAAGAACCTTCCAAGAACAGGAAGGACCACAGCAGGTGAGCAAGGGGCTGAGTGGTGGGAAAGAAAGCTGGAGAAGGGGGCGGGGCCAGATCTCAAAAACATTTTTGCATATGAATTTTGGTCTCAACAATAAAGGGAAGACTGTGAAGGGTCAAGCTGGAGATAGAAGATTTTGTGCCTAAGGTTTAAAATATTATTTTGCCTGCTGTGTAGGAACCACATGGGAAAAGTAAGAGTGGAAGCAGAAAGAACAGGAGGAGGCCATTGGATCTGCCCAGTGATAGAGGATGGTGGAGGGGATGAAGGCGGTGGGAGTGGAGAGAGAAGTGTGACTAATCTGAGATGTGTGTTGGGTGCAGAATAGATGGGCTGTGGTAAGCAGAACAATGGCCTTTCGAAGATATCTATGCCAGAACCTGTCAACATGTCACTTTGCACGCAAAAGGGGACTTTGCAGATGTGATTAAGAGGACAGACCTTGAGAAGGGAATATTATCCTGGAATACCTGAGTGGGTCCAACCTAATAGATGCTTAAAGGCAGAGAATCTTTCCCAGCTGAATCAGAGAGACATAATGCAAGAAGAGGTATAAAACATGAGAAGGACTCAACCCACCATTGCTGACTTTTTTTTATATATATAAAGGAAATCTTTATTACAACTTCATTGATGAAATTATATATGGTTATTCCTTATTCATTCTTTTTTTTTTTTTTTTTTTTTACACACAGTGTGGCATGCGGGATCTTGGTTCCCTGACCAGAGATCGAACCTGTACCCCCTGCATTGGGTGCATGGAGTCTTAACCGCTGGACTGCCCAGGAAGTCCTCATTGTTGGCTTTGAAGAGGGAGGAAGGGGGCTGTGAGCCAAGAACTGTAGGTGGCTTCTAGAAACTGGGAAAGACTCTTAGCTGATAGCCAACAAGGAAAGGGCTCAGTCCAACAACTGAAAGGAAAACAATTCTGCCAAAAACCTGAATTAGCAAGGAAACGGACTCTCACCTAGAGCCTCCAGAAAGGACATGGCCCTGCCGACACCTTGATTTTAGCCCAGGGAGACTCATGTCAGACTCGTGGCTTTCAAAACTGTAAGATGATAAATTTGTATTGTTTAAGCCACAAGTTTCTGGTAATTAGTTAGAGCAGCAACAGGAAAGTAACACATAGAACTTGGTGGCTGATTGGATATGGAGGGTAAGAGAAGGCAGTGTGGCCACCTAGGTTTCCAGCTTGGTCAACTAGTGGGCAATGATGTCACATAATGAGGTGCAGAAAACTCAGGGAGAAATAGATTACAGAGGGCAGAAACCAGACTGCTGTTTTGGTCACTGATGTTTTAGAAGTTTGAAATGCCTATAAGATATTTAAATGGAGGTACTAAACAGGAGATTGGTTATATAAGTCTTGGGTTCAGAGGAGACATCTAAACTAATGATAAACTTGGACTAGAAAGAACACAGGTGATATTTACAAATGTGAAATTAGCTAATCAGACCTAAGAAGGGAGTGTAGATGGAGAAGCAGGGCTAAAGTCCAATTCCCAGACACCGTAACATGCGGAGGTTGTATAGAGCAGGAGCAGGAGAGAGCAAAGGTGATGGAGAAGAAGCCCAGAGTGGTGGGGGAAAAGGACAGGAGGGCACAGAGTCAGAAAATCAAGACAAGGGTGTGTGTGGTAAAGGAGGACAGAACCGTGCCTAAGGCTGCAGAGAGGTTGGATAGGGCTCTGACACAAAAGTGCCACTGAATTTGACAATGGAGGTGGGTCATGGTCCTTGACAAGACCACATGAGCAGAGTGCTAAAAAAGGGGGACAGATAGGACCAGGATGAAGAGATGGTAGGGAGCTAGGTGATTAAATTCAGACAGTGAGTCTTACAACTTGTTTCACAGGAAACAGGAGCAAGAAATGGAGAGATTTTAGCTGGAGTTGAGTAAGAGGTCAAGAGGTGCTGTTTAAAGATGGATCAAGTTTGTGTAGTGACATGAATCATGTGGTAGGGAGGGATAAAAGTGTCTGGTGGGAGAAAGAGAGAGGGGAGAGAGAGAGAGAAATAAGTGAAGAGTAGAATATCTGAGAAGGGAAGAGGAGATGGGGCCCAGAGCACAGGCAGAGGAACTAACTGGTGTTTTCACTGCAGTAGGAAAGCAGGGAAGATGGATGGAGACGATGGTAGGTCTATAGATTTGTTGGCGGGAGGATGAGGAAGAATGAAAACTCCAGGCAGCATGCTAGCCTGGCCTTTCTGTATCAGTGTTGCCTTAATAACAACTTGGGAGTCATAATCCCAAAATTCAGATATGAGGAGGGAGGACACTGAGTCACTTTGACCCCAATGACATTTTTAGGATTGTACCAAATATGTTTATGACATCTGTAAGGAGAAAGTCTAGATTGCTGAGCAAAATAATGCCTTTGGGAAAGAATATTAATGGACAGCAATAACTGCCAGACTTGCCTTTCTTACTTCCCCAGGCCTTGTGTTTCTTTTTAGTCATTTTATTATCAAGCATCTGAGAGGTTGACCAGCAAGCCTGTGTCAAGGGACTAGTCTCTAAGGTGTCATCTGGCAGTGGTAATAGGATCTTTTTGAGTCACACCATTTGTCTTCCCAGGTGAACTTGTAACCAGAGATACTCATTATTGAGCTGACATCATTGTGTCATCATGGTGCAGATCTTGGAGGCATTTTTTTCTGAACTATCTGGACTATTAGTCCATGCACGGTTTTTTAGAGGTCCACAAGGGGAAAAAATATTAGAATTTTTATGGTAGTAACTTTATCTCATTCTCTTTAAAATTTTTGTATATTATAATATATACAGAATTAGTAATACCATAATACATGCTTGCAGTTTACAGTTCAATAACACCCCATGCTCAAAACTTGTATCCCAAGAGAGGAAAGTGATCAAAGTTGTTTGTGGACCACTACTCTAAATACCTAAGCCAACTGACTAAGGTATTTTTGCACTTATCTTCTCCTCCTCCTCCCCCTCCTTCCCCCTCCCCCGCTTCTGCTTCTTCTCCTCCTCCTCCTTCTTCTTCTTTTCAAGAGGCCCCTGGTTCCCAGGGGGTGGGGTGTGACTGACTGCTTTGAATTAGCTTGTGAGCCCTGGACCTCTGCATCCCTAGCACCCATTTACCATCCCATTTCCTGTTTCCCAAATCCTCATTGCCCCATCGCTGACCTGGACACACACAGGCACATACTGCCTTACCTCCACATCTTGTCTCAGTTCTCAGCACGGAGCTGGCCACCTTCCCTGTAGCCCACCGTCCCCCTTAGAATTTTGCTAGGATTTTTCACGGGCTCTTCCTTCCTGCTGACCCCAATCCCTGTCTGTACCTTCCTTCCTGGCCTTGCTTCAAACTCTCTTCTGCAAAGATGCCCCTGCTCGTGCTTTTGCCCGATAGTCTCTTAGCATTAAATATTATGGACAGCCTTCTCTGACTTTTTACCTGTGGTTCCATCTTTATTTTTATATAAAAAAATTGAGGTATCATTGACATGCAACGTTATATTAGTCTCAGGTGTACAACATAATGAGTCGATATTTATATATATTGCAAAATGATCACCACAATAAATCTGGTTAACATCTGTCATCATGCATTGTCACATATTTTTTCTTGTGATGAGAACGTTTAAGATATTAAAAGTTCTGTTTCTCTTCACACTCAGAAATTATGACTAATTTTAAGTTGAAATGTGACTATTGAACAACCCTACAGACACTCACATGCACCCCCCTGTACATGGTGGTCATGGGACAGTATAAAGCAGTGGATTTTCACCTTTGTCATCTTTGTTGGTGTCTTCCTTCTCACAGTCTCACTTGATGAGTTTGGATCACAGAGGACCTTCCACAGAGAATGGAGGACACCCTGGCCGTCTCTGAGCTGAACCATGAAGGGCCGGCTCCCAGAGGAAGGCGGAGAGGATTGGGGGAAGCCCTGCTAGAGAGGGAGAAGGAGCACCCAACCCCCCCCCCCCCAGAGAGTGATGGGAAAAGTGATAGACTTAGAGGGAGAGGACACTCCCCTTCCAGGCTGAAGTCCCAGGAAGGAGTGAATGATGGAGGGAGAGAGCTGGATGGATGTATGGATACCCTCCCAAGAGATGTCCCCAATCATCATCTGATGGCTGGACAGAGAGCTTGCTGCTCTGCGCCTGGTACCTTGATTTGTATAGGGAGTGAGAGCAGAAGGCTGGGGACCAGAAAATGAGGCTGCAAAAGGCTCAGATTTGGCAAATAGTACAAATGACAAGGGGTACAGACTTGATCAGTTGGTCCCGGCACAGGTGCCAAGGAGAAGATGGGACCAGTGCACATCGTGGCTTCATTCCAGGTACTAGATCAGATCAGCCCACCAAGGGGTGGTGGTAGCACAGGGAGCAAATCTGAAAACCTGAGGCTTTACCTAAAGGATAGGGAGCCGTCTCGCCCATTTACACTGGGCACTTGAGTGGCAAGTTTAAATCTTGTCTCCTTGTGCCTTTCCCAAGCTCATAAGGATGATTATAACAATGATGAAAAAGGAAGAATGTTTGGGAGATGCTACTTTAGGAAAGATCTCCAGTGTTCTCCTTACTTGCTGCAAGTAATAAATCCTTCTTTCTCCTGAAAAAAAAAAAAAAAGGATGTTTGCAGATCTGCATAGTGTTTGAGCTACAGTGATGACTCTGGGATATTATCACTGTGTGTCATGTTATATGATCTGCAGTGCACCATTCTGTACTGATTCATTGGCCCAGAAGTGGCCAGAGGTGGGTGTGTCGGTATGCATGGAGTATGGCTGTGTGCCTTAGGGAAACACTGCCTATTTCCAGGGCCTTGTGCTCTCGGGTCTTCAACAAGGCCATTTGTGAAATGAAGTTATCAATACTCCATCCACCTGAACCCAAAGGGATGCGCCCAATGATTTTTTTCCCTCTGTGCCAGGCACTGTTCTGCATTCATGCTTAGAACAACACTTTGGTGGGTGTTCTCTTACTGAACTTATCTGAAAAATAAGGAAACGGAGGCCTAGGTATTTATGATTGCTCACAGCTAGTAAGTGGTAGACTCAAAATTTGGTTTCATCTAGACTTTCTCCAAACCTTTCATTTTTTTTTTTTTAAACTAGCACTGGCCGGCTTTATTAAAGAAAACCTTTGCATGACTTATGTTTCATCGGTCTGTGCTGGTGTGCCACTAATGATATCAGAATCACCTAGAAAATAAAACACAATAATTTTACAATTCATTTAGTGGCAACTGGTAATCGCCAAATTAGCAATGGTTGCCTTCAAAAGTTGTTATACTAGCTGCGCTGTCATTTCTCAAGGTTGACCAGATACCAAGAGTCACAGACATTTTCTACATAAGATGCACCATGTAAATCAAACTTGGTTTATCACCAGCATTTATAAAGCCAGACTAGGGAAAGAACTAGGTCTGGGGACACATGCATGGTCTCAATATAGTGAATGTTTAGCCAGCCCTTATTGTTACAAAATCAGAAGAGGGAGAATATTCGTGGCAAACCTTGCGTTCTTTAATGCCTCATGTATACCAGGCAGTTTGCAACTGCACACACAATGATCCTGGGTTTATAAAGCCCTGGAAGTTAGGACAGCTACACTAGCATGATGATTTAAGGAACTGCTGATGTCTGGGAATAACTATTCAGCCCAATTGATTTATTGAGTTTGTGGCCTCACTTTCCATTTCGTTTTGCAAGTGTACATATACTCTCAGGTAATTTCTACAAGTTACAATACCCTACTGCATATTTAAAGGTTATAAATAATAGCACTTTTAGCTTTGCTTTTGCTTTAATGACTAAAGGAAGGAGGTAAGTAAGTGAATGCACTGGCTTCACTTACCTGCATTAGGAGTGCTTTTGGGGGAAGTATTTTCATGTAGCCATAGGGAGCCAAATAAGACATTTGAAAACAGTTTTTTTAAATTTTAAATTAAGACATATGTTTCACCCTTATTTGTTTCACTTTATTTGCAATTGAGTTACCTCAAAACAAAGTGCATTTATTTGATTAATGGCCCGTGTCAGTTTTCCTGATGTGTGGGGTTTTTTTGCCTTTTTTTAAAATGTAACTCTGATACTAAGTATTAAGCCAGTACCAAGACAGGAAAGGACATACATAGAATTTTCAAAGATTATATAGACCCTTGGGCAGGACTTCTTAAATGGGAGCTGGCTTGAGGTCACAAGCTTACAAATCAACTGATAGGCACTTAATAGAAGGCTTCCCTTCATGACAAGGATGAAATACAGAGGGAATTACAAGGGGTGACCCGGGGAAGGCCTGGGCCCGAGGTCATGTCTGATTCATGTCCGTGGTGTCTTGCCTGAAGCCTTTTACTGCCCTCTTGGCCCCGCTCTTCGACCCAGCTTGGTCCAGCTGCAGTCACTCTCATAACCTGTCAAACACTCCCGCTTGTCCTTCTCTTCTTCTGTGTTCCTTTAATTCCTATTTAAGAAAACAGCTGAGGGAATTCCCTACCTGGTACCCCCAACAGGCTCTGGGAGTAGATAGCTCCAGCCCTTGCCTGTGGGTTATGTCTCTAAGCAGTGCAGGACTGAATATTGGGCAGCTAAAAACCTGCCCACCAAGACCAGAAGGAATGGGTCAAGGCATCCTTCCTTCACCTTCTGTGGCTTCTCCTGTTTAGACAGTTGTTTGCACACCTGTGTGCACACCTTAGGCAGGCGACCAGCATGCAGCACAGGCTCTTCCATAATTAATCAAAGCATAATAACTAGAATAATGTAATCTGAAGAATTCAAAGTGTGCTCCTGGTATTTGTTCTGTATAGGATGCATATAAATATCCTATTGCCCTCTTCAGCTTATGCTTAGTGAGGAAGAATTAGCAACCCCAAATTAATCAATAAAAGCGGCTTATGAGCAGGTACCTAGCTGCATGGACAGCAGTACCAGGGAGAGTGTCTTAACGCTGTGTTGGTATAGCAAGAATATTGGCGTTACACAGATTGTATATTTATTTGCACAAGTTGGAGAAATACCCACCCAAGCCATCCCTCCAGTTCTGTCCTGGTGGAGGTGAGAGGGTCCCTCCTAGACAATCTGATGTGGGGCAATTAAAGAAAAGCTATCTTTCAGAGCTTTTAAAAGTGTAGGCCCAATGTTGACAACATTGGTTTAGGAGGCTCCCCCAAGCTTCATGAAAGTGAGCAGAAGAAGGAGAGGCTGTGTTCTTGCCTGGGACACCCCGGTGTGGAGAGGAAGTTCGGCCTCAGCTGGTGGCCAGGAATCCGTGGGAGCAGGGATCAAGAGAGAGGTGAGCAGAAGACCCCAAGGCACCTGAGGGATCTGCAGGAGTATTTGGGAGAGCTCTGGATGCCCCACAGTATGTAAAATGAGGATGGGCATCATCTATCTGAATAATAACAGAAGACTTGAGGACCAGGGGGATGCCTTGTTCCTACCATAGAGTACAATAGCAATCACTTATCTTTCGTGCCTCTTCCCCACCAGAAGGTACACATCACAAAAACAGGCAATATACCTGGCTTTCTTTTCTTTTTCTGGCAACATCCCAAGCACACAGCAAGTGCTCAATTACTATTTGTTGAATAAACATACAGCCATGAATGTATTGCTTGCTCTGTGCTATTCATGCTGCTGGGGTTCTACACACACCACCACATTTACATCATGACAGCACCGTGTGGTTACTATCCCCACATGACAGGTAGAAATAATGACCTACCCATGATTGTTCAAATCCAGGCATGTCCAGCTTCAAGCCCTCAAGCCAGCTAGGCATCTTGACTCTCCATTCACAAGTATCTGTGCAACTCCTGCAATACACACAGCACTGGATCCATCCCTAGGGTGATAATAATTTATTTAACCAGGGAAATGAAGACAAATTCACAGAGTGAGATGGCAGGAATATAAGTAAATAGGGATCGAAATAGATCACCAGGCAGCGCAGGAGAACCAATGGCTGAAAAAAAAAAAAACAAGTTCTGTGAGTCCATGCGGAGGACCCAGCAATTTATGGACTGAGGAAGCTTCACAGAGAGGCTGAGGCTCCTAGGATGGAGATGATGTAATGGATCAGGGAGGGGGTAGCATCAGGAGCACCTGCCATAAAGTGGGGGGAAGGGGGAGGGGCAGGCGGAAAGGCATGAGTCAAGGTGTGGGGACAAGAAACATCCAAGGCACGATGCAGGAATAGTGACCAGGTTCAAGGGGAGGTTCATGCTAGATTTAAAAGTGTTCCCACCAATAGCACTCACATAAGAGGTAGAACTAAGAAATGGAAAGATGACTATTGTAATAGAAGTTTAACATAAAAAGACTAACTCTAATTAACCATACATGATCATGGGATATATATATATATATTTTCAAATTTGTGTGGAGTACAATCTACTTTCTTGTCCAGTTTTAATGAATTTTGACAAATGCACACAGTTACGTAACCATCGTCACCATCAAGGCACAGAACTGCTTCATCATCAAAAAACAACCTCCATGTATGGCACCCTCATGTCAACCCTGATCATATGATCATACCCATATGTCCAGTTTTATACTCATGGTGACATTCAAAATGTCCTGCAGGTTTTTCTTTACTCTCTTGCATAGCTTGGTGGTATCCATACTCTTGTTGGTTCTAGGATAGGGGATGAAAGCTAGCGTGGCTTTGAGATTTTGGAAAGGAAAAGCAATGACAAAAGAAAAAATCCTGAGAGAGAGTAGAAAACAACCATTGTGTGTTTCACCCCACATTCCTTTTAGGAAAACAAGCGCATACTCTTTCAGGAGAGAACAGTTCTCCAAACCAGCACTCTAACAACTTAAATGATGAAGATGATGATTCAACAAGAAAGAAGTGGCTCAGGACCATTTTATATGTGTCACCCAACTGTCATAATTTCTTCCTAGAAAAGTCACCACTGACTTAAATCAAGCATTTCTTTTTCTTTTCTTTCTTTCTTTCTTTTTTTTTTTTTTAAATCTTTTGACTTGGGAAATGGTTATGAAAGAGCCCTGGATCAGAAGCCCCAAAGTCTGAGGCTGGGACATTAACAGGTCTCAGGACCCAGAGCAAAACACGTAACTTCTTTGGCTTTTTCTTTTGGTCTCTGCAAAGGTGGGCATTTGATTAGAAAGACTTCTAAGAACCCTTTAATCAGGACCAAGAACTGGATGGATAATGTGTTTGGGGAAACAGTTCACAGGCACTTCTTTGGCTGCTTCCTTCAATTATTACACGTTGCCTTCCCTCCCTGTCCCTGGGCCATCCTCATCCCTCTCTAAGTATGTCGCCCCTGCCTAATGCCTAGCCTCCTACTTCCTCGTGATCCCAATTTAATGTCCTGATGATTATTCCTCCCCTTGGGACCTCTTCCCATCCTCATTCATGGTGTTGGCACCTCTCCCGTGCTGGAGACTAATTCGAGGAGTTGCTGTCACTGTGGGCTGTGGAATCCCTGTGATCGTGACTGGCCTTTCCTCCTCTGCCATCTTCATCCATCTTCCTCCCCATCTTGACGACAGCCTGCTCCCCACTGAAAAACTTTTCTCAGCCTTTTACACAGAGGTCACTGCTTCTCTCAAGTCTCCGTTCCTAGGATGCCTAGGAGAGAGAGGTCAACAGAGCTGGGTTTCACAATTGTGCTGGAGGGGTACCAACAGTTGGCAATTTGTAAAAACTGTTAGAAAAAAGCATCCACAGTTTAGAAAGGCAGCAAAAAAGGTGGGCGGCATGTCCTTCAGTATCATACTGAGGCAGAGGTTTGACCAGTAGAATGAATTTAGTTCATCTCATTGTTTATTACCGCTTAAAATAATAAGATAAAGTTACTTGTTAATTTTTTTGGCCTGATACAGACACAAATAATTTCTGCTTGCTGGAACTGATGACCTTACATTTTTATGGTCTGTTGGACATCTATTAGTTTTATATCTAACGTAACAATCTTATTTTAACATTGCTTTATTAAGTTGCCTATAAATATCTTAGCTCCTCACATGTTCTTTGAACTGGCCATAACATCTTAGTGGTTCCTTCATTAATTAATAAGTTAAATAAAATCTTTAACACATGTTCATTTTATATTTTGCCCAGAGTTTAATTTTGCTTTTTTAAAAATGAAACTCTAACAAAGTAAAACCCTGGCAGATAGAAAGTGCTATGAACTGAATTTGAAAGACTGCATTTGTTTAGCTGAGGAAAGGTGTTTGTGGGAAAAATGGACAATAAAGCTGAGGAGAAAGGCTTCTAAAGATGGTCTTAGGTTGAGCAATCGGTACCTGCTTCAGCAGCTGATGGAGAACCACTGAAGGATTTTTAAAAAGGAAGTTGGCGTGGTTGAAGTTGTGTTTTCATTAGGTTTACCTGGCGGGCTTGTATAGACTAATCAAACTGAGGATGAAAGAAAGAGAAGCTGGTGAGGGGTTATGGCGGTCACCCCTGTTGGAGGAAATGCTGGCCTGGATTGGGGGAAGCAGGGGGATGTCATGGTCAGGAGGTCCTCGAGGACTAAGCAGATGCCCCTGCTCCCCACTGAACATCCTAAGGTTAAACCATCTTTCACTGACTCTTCACCATGAGTCATGGTACCATGATTTTGGTCTTTACCATTTCCCAAATTTTCTGTTTTTCAGACCAAGTATTCCAATTCTACCAAGTTTTCAAACGAATCCTCCATGTTTCTCTCATGGCTCAATTTACTTATGATGTTAAATAGGTTAATTTCCATGACACATATTCATTTGAATTCAAATTAACTAACATGTGAGAGTTAATTTTCCGGACACATGTTTATCTCAGGGTGGCGAGGATGCAGAAAAGAAGCCAAAATGATCGTCAAGACATATTCACAGGAAATAAGAAGGAACAAGAAAGGTCTGTGCCTCCAGGGCAGAGTCGGGGAGAGAGATGGCAGGTCAGAAGTCCTCCTGGAGTTCAATAGCAAGATATATAGCACCTCCATTCTGAGGAAAAACATTTCCAGGGATTCAATATTGTCAAGTCCTGGGTATCTATGACTCACTCATGCTCGTAAGACAACCCTGAATTTACTGGGAAAAAACAGACAAAAAATAAATATACTCCACCCCAGTCTATTGGCTTTTCTTATCTCAAAAATGGAAATAATAACGCTGGACTTTCTCATTCTGTTCCTGTGAAATATGGGGTTGTTGGCTACCCAGGCACCGCATCCCAGACCTCTTCCTCTCATCCCACTGGACCAAAGCACAGCTGGTTCCCTTCTTCAGTACAATAATGTCATTTTAAGGACAATCACGTCATCTGAATGGGTTATTATTTTGGTTCAGCCTTTAAACCAAATAAGCCAGCCAAATGCTGATAAAGCAACACAACTGAGCTTTCCACATTTATTCAGGACCGAGGGGCATTTAATGCCTATCTATTGAGAATATGAGAATGAGAACAGCAGGACACTGAAGACAGAGACTGCTGTTTCTTATTTAATATCTTTAGACACTAAAAGATTTGCCCCTGGATTTAACTGGAATCATCCTGAGAATGCTTAATTTCAACAGTTTGAGAAAAGTGCTCTTTGATCAGGGCTGCTTCTCATAGTTTTAAACGTGCCGGTGACAATGACTGATGTCCACGTCTCTCTCCTGGCAGCCTGACTGCAGGACCGGGTGGCATTCTCCATCAGGGAGGACCACAGCCTGAGGCATCTCCTTCAGAGCTTCTGAATGCAGCAGGGAACCAGTTTGCTGAACCACTGCTGTTATTAACAAAACAATAAGGATTTTAAAAATCTCTTGGGAATCCTGGCAGTGTATCAGTTATCAGAGGATCAGGACTATGCCTCTGGAGAGGTGACATGGCTATTTTCACAGTAACCCCAAACATCCTATGAGCTGCATTTCTCACAACTCCCTTGGCCACATGCACTAGTCAATCGCATCAAATCCATCAGAGTCGCCTAAGCACTCTGCTTTCTTTCTTCCTGGGATGCTCTTCCTCTCCTTTCTACCTATAGAAACTGTGTTAATTTGTCACAACCAAACTGAAATACTGCCTCCTCCACCAAGCCTTCTCTCCCTGCTACCTCCTTCCCCTGCTCCACAAGGAATGAGTCCTTGTCTGCTGGGGGCTTTTATTATCCTAATGCTCATAGTGGGGGCACAGCAGGTTTTAGAGGACTCTTTCATGGGTTGCCTTGGCAGGGAGCACTCCCCACATGACCTGAACAAAAATAGGCAGAACACAAAGTATTAGCATAAATGCAAATACATAAAACTAGAAAAAAAAATGAACATTTGTATTAACTTAAAAGCACAGCCCAGTTTGCTGCTGGGAGGGAGAGAGTATCAGATATACTGTCTCTGCATGAGCTCGAAAAAGGGGTGTGTTCCTCATCAAATGTTCCACTCCACTTGATTTGTTATAGATTCTGAGCTGGATGCTAATGAGGAAATCGAGCCTTGGATCCTTTTTCCTTAATTTGTAAACTTTATTACTGATAGTTTTTAATCATTTGATCTTCTCGTTTACATTTATGTTCTAACATGCAAGTCACTCTGCTCCGCCCAAGAACCAACCCCACACGTGGGTAAGAGATGATGACACACTATACCCACAGCATGTCTTCCTTAGAAACTAAACTTCCCTCAAGACCTCTTCTCTCTCCAATGTGAGGCTGCTCATTAACTCAGAGGACAAATCCTAGAAAACCTGGATGGAGCATGTAGTACCACTTCACTGTGCTGTTTGCTATTTCTGTTCTTTGGGTAGACCAGAAGGACTCGGCAGATCAATGAATAATATGCCTCGTTCCCTGCCGATCGATATCTGTGCACGATTAGGAATGTCCCTCACCCCACCTCAACACACACACACACACACTATACCCCTTCATTTGAGCAGTTTCTAAGACGTTGGGAAAATCCACTAGAGTTCTTTATAACGCAAAGTGCCTCTGGCTGCAAGGGGCTGTAGGAAGGTACAGAGCCAAGGTTCTGGCCTCAGGGAATAGCTCCACCCTCCCTTCCTCGCTTCCTCCCCACAGACACCCACACTGACCCAAGCAGCTTTATCAAAGGCCTCAACCCAGTTGGGGAAGGAGACTTGGTCAGAGCCAAGGTCATAAGCATGTAACCCTCAGCAATCATGAAAGCAGCTGGGTTCTGTGTTGATCCTTGTAAAATTAGGTTTTGAACCTTCAGTGATACACGCCTTCCCAACAGACAGAACTGTAATTCTGTCTGAAAGTTTTAATTAAGTGACTCCCAAAAGACCTGTCTGATTTCATGAGACATAATAGCATCTGTTGGATCAACAGTTCCATTGTTTGAAACACCAGGACTATAAATAGGAGTCAGGGAACTGACAGCAGGTTCAGTGTGGTTATTTATGCGACAATGAACATGAACTGCGTGGGAACTGAGTCCGTGTACAACAGAATCTCAACAAGGAAAGGATGCATTTGCCCATAGCATTAATCTGTAGCTACAGAATGGCAGGAGAAAATCAATGTGGCTTCTGGAGAGAGAAGGCATCTCCCCAGGAGATCAATAATGCGAAAGAATTAGGACATTTATAGTGAAAATTAACCCACGTCCTTAAAAAAACTTTTAATTTTGAGATATTTTCAGAAATGCAGAGGAATAGCAAAAATAGCAAGGGGTTCTTGTACCTCCTTCACGCAATGTCTCCTAATTTAACATCTAATAAAACCACAAGCATGATGAGCACAACTAAGGAATTCACATTTGTACGATGCTGTTAACTAAACGGAAGACTTTATTCCAAATTCACCCGTTTTTCCACTAATGTCCTTTTTCTGTTCCACATCCCATCCAAGATGTTGCCTTGCATTTATCTGTCATGCTTCCTTGGTCTCTTCCAATAGGTGGCCATTCTTCCATCTTTTCTTATCTTCCGAGATCTGGGCACTTTCGAAGAGGGCTGGTCAAGTGTTTTTCAGAATGACCTTCAGATTGGGTCTGTCTGATGTCGTCTCGTGATTAGGTTGAGCTTGCACATTTGGGGATGAACACTACCAAGGTCCTTCTCAGTGCGTCAGGTCAAGGGGTCCATGATGTCTCTCTGTCTTACTACTGGTGATACTGACTTTGACCCCTTGGCTAGCGGGGTGTCAACCAGGATTCTCCACTCTGAACTTACTGTTTTCCCTTTGTAATGAATAAATATGTAGTTTGAGAGAGATCCTTTGAGATTGCAAAAATGACTTGTTTCTTCTTAAAATTTTGCTAACTCATTTTAGCATCCATTTGTGGATCCTGATTGAATTTTTTACTGTGTGGCTTCAATGGTGATTTTCTCTTTCCTCATTCTTTCCGCATTTACTAATTGAAATTTCTCTAGAAGAAAGTTATTTCTTCTCCCTCATTTATTTATTTAGTTATTTTTTTCATCAGCATGAACTCAAAAGTTATTTATTTTAGTCTTTGCTTTGTCATCCAATACTCTATTTTGTTGCTCAAATTGTTTCCTCTTTAGCACTGGGAGCTCTTTGGCTCTTCCTCCCCCCATTGTATGCTTCCATCCTTTTTGTCTGAAAGGATGGAACTTTCTGGCACTGTAGCCATGAAATCAACCACTTTTCCATAACCCCTGGTTCCTATTATTGCAAAATAGAACTTAAGAACCATGATCCGGGCACTAGAAGTGCTCATTGCTACTGCAGTGTCATTGCTTCTAAGTCCTTTCCACAGACAGAACCAGGAAATACATGTATTACACTAACTCATACACACACATCTGTATTTCTGCACCTACTTATCTATGCATATTATTTATAAAAACATAAGCCCATATTGATACTTCTGAGTCCAGCCCAACACCACACAGTTCCGACTAAACACCCCTTCTTATTTGTAACTACTTTCTCTGGCTTGAGAAACATGACTCTCATTATCTGCAATACCTTTCTTAATTGTTCAATAGATTTCTTATGTGTGTTCCTAGTACACGCACAAAGTGATTTCAAATTGCTAACCCATACCCCAGAAGAAAAACAAATTTATCAAATAAAGTACCATGTCACGTACAATTCTTTCCGTATTTAGCCTTTCAGTATCCAGTCAAAACAGGTTTCCCAAAGATACATAGGTCACCTCTTTTCTCTCTCACTCTTAGCGAGCTTACGTGATACGCTTGTAAAAAAGTTGGATTCATTTCTCACAGGCTGCTTTCTCTCTTGGGTCTTGCCTCAACCCAATGTGCTTGTTGATTTCTAAAATGTAATTTACAGACAGCAAATTCACTCTTTGTGTTTTAAGAATTTTCGACAAATGAAAAGTCATTTACTGACCGCCACAATTCCTTAGAGACCAATTCCATCCTCCACTTTCCAAATTCCCTCATAATTTCCGTTTATAGTCAACGCTTACCATCACCACCCAACCCCTGTCAACCACCTATCTGCTCTCCATCTTTATAGCTCAGTCTTCTCCAGAATGTCATATAATAAGATCACACAATATGCCGCCTTTGGGGTTGGACTTGTTTCACACAGCAAAATGCACTTAATTTCATCTGTGTTGCTGTGTAAATCACAAGTTAGTTCCTAATATTCCACTGTATGAGTGCACCACAGTCTGGCCACTGACTCTTGGCCATCACGTGGGCTATTGCCAGCTTTTGAAAGTGATAAATAAAGCTTCTCTAGCAATTCACAATCAGGTCTCTATGAAAACATAAATCTTCCTTTTCTTGGGTAAATAACTAGGAGAGGGATTGCTGAGTCATGTAGTAGGTGTATATTTAACAGCATAAGGAAATGCTCAACTCTTTACCAAAGCACTTTACCATTTTGCATTCTCCCCAGCAAACTAGCAATGCACGGACGTTGCAGTCTCTCTACATTCTTGCTGGCACAGGTATTGTTAAGTTTTTCGGTTTTAGCCGTTCTAATAGGTGGGTAGTGGTATTACCTGGTGGTGTTATTTACATTTCCCTAATGACGGATGATGTTATCCATTTTTAAAATGCTTATATGCCATCATTGGTGACATACATGTTTGGATCCTTTGCTTATTTTTAAAGACTGAGTTGCTTGTTTTCTTAATTTTTGAGTTTTGTTAAGTTCTTTCTTCTGGACACAAGTCCTTTGTCAGAAATGTGATTTTTCACATATTTTCTCTCCATTTGTGACTTGTCTTTTGGATTTCTTAAGCATGTCCTTTCAGAGCAAAAGTTTTTACATTTGATATAGTCCAATTTATAATTTTTTTCCTTTATGTGTTGTGGTTTGGTGCTTTAATTAAAAACACTGCCTAACCAAAGGTCTTCAAGATTTGTTCCTATGTTTTCTTTTGGAATTTTAATAATTTAAATAAGTTTACTATCCTTTTTGAGTTTTTTTTTTCCTTATATAAAGTAAGAGGTATAGTTCAACACTTTTTTTTCATGTAGCTGTCCCATAGTTCCAGCACCATTTGTTGAAAACACTATCCTTCCTACATCAAACGCTTTTGCATCTTTGTTCAAAATCAATTGGCTGCTTGATTTTCTGGACTACCTATGGACTCTCAGTTCTGTTCCATTGATCCATGTGTCTGGTTTGTTGTCGACATTACACTGTCTTGGTTACTGTAGATTTACAGTGAGGCTTGAAACTGGGTGGCATGAGTTCTCCAATTTTGTTTTTCTTTTCCAAAATTGTTTTGACTACTCTATTTCCTTTGTTTTTCCATATATGTTTTCCAATCAGCTTTTTAAGAGCTACCAAAAGAAAGGCCTCCTTGGATTTTGATTAAGGTTATATTGAATTTATAGATCAAATTAAGAAGATAATACCTTAACAATATTAAGTCTTCTAATTCTTGACCACAGTATATCTCTCCATTTATTTAGATCTTCTCTGATTTTTTTAAATCAGAGTTTTGTAGTTCTCAGTATACAGACTCTAGGCATACTTTTTTAGATTTCTAATTTTTAAAAAATTTTGAATTCCAATGGTTCACTTCTATTATTTAAAAATTGACATTTTGTGTGGACTTTGTATCCTGTGACCTGGATAAACATCCTTACTAGATCTACAAGCTTTTTTTTTTTGATGGATTCTTTGGGATTTTCTATGTAGACAATAGTGTCTGTGAGTAGAGACAGTTTTTCTCTTCTTTTCCCATCTGTGTGCTTTTTACTGCATGGACTAGGAATCCAGTACAATGTTGAACAGAAGTAAGAAAGGACATCCTTGCCATGTTGATGATTGTAGAGGGGAAGCATTCAGTCTTTACTGTTAAGTACAATGATACTTAATTCTTTAGCTATCCTTTACTGGTTGATAATAAGTTTCTAGGTTGCTAAAAGTTTTTATCATGTATGAATCTTGACTTTCGTTGTGTTTTTTCTGCATGATCATATTTTTTTTTACCTTTTGAGTCTGTTAATGTGTGAATTGAATTGATTGATTTTTGAATATTAAGCCAGCCTTGTAGTCTTTGGAATAAATCCAGTCTGGTCATGATGTTTTTAATGTATTGTTTAGTGGAATAAAAATACTGGTGGAAAAGATTCAGTGTCAGTAGGAAAGATATTTATGTTCTGGTACAAACTGAAGACAGGCTCCACAGTACTGCTGGGAATCAAACTTTTCCTCCCTGGGGGCACATAGAGCAGGATAGCTGGAAGCAGAGGATTCTAGAAGAGAGGAAGGCAAGATACTGCTCTGCACCCCTTTCCTGCCTGGCCTGGACATACCTGAAACTATGCCTGTCTCACCTGACCTCATTCATCTACTGTGGGAGGCAGAAATTCTAAAGCTGTCTCACCACTATGCCATCCACTGGTTATTTAATCAAATACTTATCTGAGTAGTGTTGTGAAAGGGCTTTGCAGATGGAATTAAGGAGGCCGACCAGCTAACCGTAAAATACGGTGATGATTATATCCCAGATTATCCAGATGGATCCAATGTAATCACGTGAGCCCTTAAATGCAAAGAGGAAGTCAGAGAGATGCAGCAAAAGGGGAACTGGAGAGATTCGAAGCTTGGGAAGTCTTGCTCTGTCGTTGCTGGTTTTGAAGGTGGAGGAAGAGTGCCACATGCCAGGTAAAGTGGGGGCCTCTAGGAGCTGTGAGTGGTGTCCAGAAAACAGCCAGGGCAGAAACAGGGACCTCAGTCCTGCAACCCATGGAACTTAATTCTGCCAATAACCCGAATGAGTTTGGAAGCAGACTCATACCCCAAACCTCTAGAAAGGAACACAGTCCTGCTGATACCTTGGTTTCAGCCTATGAGATCTGGAGTAGAAAACTAGCTAAACCAAGCTGGGACTAGATTTCTGACCTACAGAACTACAAGATAATAAAGGGGTACTGTTTTAAGCTGCTAATTTTGTGGCATTTTGGAAAAGCAATGCTTTCACTCACAAACGTACATTGGAGGTCTTCTGTGTCAGGCCTGCTAGTGCTGAAGACGGGATGAGAAAGACAGCCTCTCTCTTTAGGGAGCTCACCAACTATGGGTAAAATCTAGCTCCAAAGAAAAAGTCAAAGTATTTTGCATACACACTGTAAGGGAAAATTTTCTCCTGGTTGCAAAGAACAGAAAGCAATTCTGGCTAACTTGAAGCCACAACAATAACAAAAAGAGGGAGAGAGAGAATACATGTTTTTAATTCTGGGAAGGAAGATATCGGAAGATCTAGAAAATTAGGGAAATTTTATTGGTATCAGATTTGAGAAAAGAATAACCAGCACAGTCCCACCACCTTTAATAATGGAAGTTTGTGGCCTCTGCTGTTACTGTGACTCTGCACCCACAATTATGGGTCTTCATCTCTCTTTCCCAAGTTTCAAATTATAAGGAGAAGAAAAACTGCTGCATTACACATCGGGTCAGAGTGTCCCAGACCAAAATGTCACAGACTCACTGCCCTAAAAGACAAAAGTGGGAAGAAGTCTAAACAAAAATAATAGGTGGATCCAGGGGTATTTGCCACCAAACACAATGAGACGTTTCCATTTCCTCTTATGTCTAAATCATCTTGACGTAGTGACATGTCAGGGCTGTGTGTATAGATTATATTTTGACAAAAGTATTAGAAGCCTTAACGAGCCTCACAAACTTTGTCCACCATACCCCTCTATGCCTCACAGATGCATGTGTATCCAAACCTACCCTTGCCGGTATCATTTTGCTCAGTGTTCGTTATGGTTTCTGAGGGGTTGTATCAGGCAAAGGCTGTCCTCATTCTCCAAGCAAGGAAGCCCCAGCCAGCCTGTTGTCAAGGCAACAGAAAATGCACACTGTGAACCACCAAGAAAAGGCCTTCTGTATAATGTTGCAGTGCAAACTTAATTTGGGGGCTTGGCAAAATGATCTCTTTTATGGCTAATTATAAAAAGCACCCATCGTTATTAGACTGGGTGATAGATGATTGCCTGCTCAATGTGATGTGAAAAATTAAGGCAGTTTTCAAAGCGAAGGGACCTAAATTAAATGTGCCTCAAGAATCAACCGCTTATTTTTGTCATTCTGCATAACCCGAACAGAACAGCTGAGTGTGCGTGTATGCGCGCGCGTGTGTAGGAGCTACCAAACTCATATTTATTTGAGTCACATCGTACTTTTTGCTTCCAAATGTATTCAAAAGAAGGTAGGAGGTGCCCCACCCATATTTAGGTATTTGAGGGAGAGGTAGCCTTTAAATTACATCCCTGTTGATCAGCATTGAGTTTTCAATTAAATTAATCCTAGCAGGTGAGGTTATAAAATCAGAATTTGCACCCTTATTTCAGAGGGTTAACTGATGTTATATCTCCACCTGATTTTTTGCCTGATATTATTTTCTTCCCACATACTTGTCTGTCAACAAACTCCAAATCAATGCTAACAGGTCGACTTGATAATAGATGTGGTGATTCAGTTGTGAAGGGATCAGGGTGAAAACACTGATCTAATAATCAACCGTTTTAATAAATGTGTTCCTTTGAGAATGGAACGTTTAAATCATATTGTAGATCAACAGCTGACCCAAAGCCTTCCAGTCAGTCTGAGAGTGAGAGGAAATTCAACGGATGCAGCTGTGGAATCATCTTCTTTCTTGGGGGAGCCCCCACTCTTTGTAAACAAGGTAAACTTACATTTAGGGTGACTTGATTGGATATCACTCCTCGGACTCTCACCCCGGGGAAAGGAAAATTGAACTTCCAGCCTTTGAAAGAGGAAATTAAACTTGCCTGAGGGAGAGATCCACTCTTCCACTCCTGTGACTCAAGTGACTGACCATGGAATTAAATAGTATCTGTCGTCCTCACTCAGTGAGGATGCAGAAGGCTACTGGGGCTGATCATCTACAAGAGGGAAATGCCATGGAAACGGGTTATGCTTAAGCCTTTAATGTACATCATATTTACACATACACATTAAGACAGCGAGTCTCCCCTTTAGCCCAAAGTGCTCCCAGTATTGCACTTTATACACTGGGTGCATCTCTCCAGTCAAAGGGATGGGAAAAGCGATTATCTGGTAAACAGACATGTCAATCAGGCTTGTGTGGACAACTTACAGCAATAAACCAGATTTTTTGTTTCCTCCATAGCCTTTTGGGATCTTATTATTTCTCTTGATAGCATTTCCGATGTTTAAACCTGTGCTGAACGGAGGTGTTTGGAATATTACACTAGAGCTTCCTGAAGGACTCAGTACAATGAACTCTTGACTTAAGTTCCTTTGCTATTTCATTTCTATCCCTGGTGTGGAGGTAGCCGGAGGGAAGCTGTGAAAGGGAAGAACCGCCCCAAATAAGAAACTGAAGTGACATGAAATTGCTGAAATGTTTCCCAGTAAGCAGCTTCCTGATATTGTATGTAAAATGGAGGAGGTATATGTAGACTGCCTAGGGAACAGATCAATAGTTTTATCCATTTCTTAAATGGGTTCTTAACCCCTGAAAGACTAATGATGAACACAAGTAAAGAGTGTGTAAAATATGCAAATGAATGCCACCAAAATGCACTTATTTTTTTAGAATTTTATTTTATTTATTTATTTGTTTATTTATTTATTGGCTGTGTTGGGTCTTTGTTGCTGCATATGGACTTTCTCTAGTTGAGGAGATTGGGGTGACTCTTCATTGCAGTGCACAGGCTTCTCATTGCGGTGGCTTCTCTTGTTGCAGAGCACAGGCTCTAGGTGTGCAGGCTTCAGTAGCTGTAGTACACGGGCTCAGTAGTTGTGGACCTCGGGCTCTAGAATGCACGGGAGGGTCTATCTGCAGGGCATCAGGCTGAAACGAACCTAACGCAGGGAGTGAAAGAGGAGGAAAAAAGGGTCCAGGCAGACCTGCAACCCCCTGTCTCTGGGGCTGGATGTGCAGTATAGCTCATTCCGACTCCACCAGAGCAGCACCCTCCTTAATCTTCCCCCAGTGTCTACTTCAATATATTATTGTGAAAATCAAAGGAAATAACGTGAATAGAGAGATTGTAAACTCTACACATGCTCTACAAATGCTCAGTTATCCTTTAAAAAATGAGATTTGGCAGCACACAAACGTTTATCCACTCTGCCCATCACCCCCAGAGATATCTACGACGTTCAGCATGCCTGTTGATGCGAGAGTTCACTAAGCCTTTTGCTAATAAGTTAGCACATAAAGTTAACACTCCTCAGACATCAGATCTTCCATCAATACCCACCAACGCTTTCCTCCTAATTCAGGGCTGGGTAGGATGCCCCCTGAGACGACAGTGATGGATGGTTGAGTGACTCAGAGGTGGCATAGGACTGTAATCCCATGGTGCTGTAAAGTAATGCAGTCAGTTAGAAGTAACATTCAATTTCCATGCAGCTTAAATGATGTTGGATTAGCTGCAATGTGAAGGCACAATTATGTCTCAACATGGCTGAGATCTGTCGAACCAGGAAGGAAATCATCTGTTTAGAGAGCAATCATAACATAAAGGCCTAATAAGATTTATCGGATTTGTTTCGGAACTGAAAAATCACTGTATTCTATACACTTAAAGAAATTTGCTGTCATCTTTGTGTGATTTGAGAAATTTGAGGCACATCATTTGCAGCCTGGATTTTTATTTGAGGTAAAATGTAGTCAGATTTTAATAACTGGGTTTTGGGCCATAGAACCAACAGAACTGAAGGGTCACATATGAAGAGATGTTGATGGAAGTGGATCTCCGCATTTAGATTTCCAAGATGAGGAAGAAGAAAATAGCCAGGATGGCTTAACCTTAAACAAATTGTGCAGCAAAGATTACTAAACACATTTTTAGAGGCAAATTTTAAAAGCATGCTGGAAAGGAAAATTGAAAGGATTTCCTTCTTGAATAAGTTATTGAAGAAATGGATTTCATTCATGATGTCAGATAAGCAGAGGAAATTAAAATGTTAGAATGATTGAAGGTAAAATTACCCCTTTTGTGTTGTGGGAAAGTGAAATGAGGAGTGTTCTAATGACAAAGGAAACAGACGACAAGTAAAGCAAAATGAAAAACCAACATGGGGTTGTACAAAGGACTGGATGTCTGTGTCCCTACAAAATTCATATGTTGAAATCAGAACCCCAGTGTGATGGTGTTAGGAGGTGGGGCCTTTGGGAGGGAATTAGGTCATGAGGGTGGAGCCCATGAACGGGATCAGTGCCCTTATAAAAGGACTCCCCCCCACCCCCATCTCCTTCCCCAATGTGAGGACACAGTGAAAAGTTGGCAGTCTGCAACTAGACCGTGATCATGCTGGCCCCTTGGTCTCAGACATCCAGCCTCCAGAACTGAGGAGGAATAAATGTCTGCTGTTGATAAGCCTTCAGTATACGGTACTTTGTCAGCCCACACTGACTGAAACAGGTTTGGACTCAGAAGGCTCAGATTCTCTGATTCCCACCCCTGGCATTCAAGAGCTGTGGGATAGGACTTCACAAGGCTACCTCTGGACTTCTCATCGAAATCAGAATGAGTACAATGTCCCCTGCCAACCTTACAAAGTTGGGGAACAAACATAAAATGAGATCGTTGCACAAAAACCTTTTATAAACTAAACATTATACAGATAATTCATTTGGGTATTACCTTGAAATTTAAAAAATGTGTACATGAAAATTTTCTCTGCTTATCACTACTACCTCCTACCCTTATAGAACAATATTTTTATGAGCTGTTTGGTTCAGAGTTTAAAAGATAGAGGCAGGGAGAATAATTATTTAACCATAATTGATGTCAAGCAAAGTCAGAGAATCTCTTAATTTATTGGAGTCTAAACGCCCTTGGTTATGAAACCCAAATGATGCAATGCTTGTGAATGTGTTTTGTAAATTCTAATGCTCAATGCAAATGTATCACTATATATTTTAATTCCTCTCTTACTTGCTAGAGCCGGTTTTTCTAATCTTTTTGCTGCTGATATACTTTTGCTCTAGTAAGCTTGAAAAGTTAAAATTCATTATTCCTGGATTCAGATACCTCCCTGGGAATTCTGATATTTCTATAGCTATAGATATAGATATAGCTATTATATCATAATATATTTATTTCCTGCTCATTCCAAAGCATCTCAGTTAGTTTACACCTACCCTACCCATTTATCTTATGAGTCTGCATCTCACAGTCCTCTCACTTTTTGCTTGAACTTGGCATTGGAAGCATCAGTTCCACTCCCATCTAAGCCAAAAGCAATATCCAATTTTACATCCATTAAAGTAATGCCTTGTGATTCAAAATAAACTTCATGTTTCTCCTTGCTGAGGAAGCTCATTTCAAGGTCGTTGGAAGAGTGATGAGGATGCAATTCATTAATGATTGTAACTTTTCATATTTAGATATTGCTGTGGTTAAAAAGTGCTTCCTCCTACGTATATGACCTCATTTGAGCTTCATTTATATAAAAAAAGAAAGTAATACCTATAATGAAGCATTTTTACATGCATCCTTTTGTTCCTCATATAAGGGGGAAAACCACTACGTTTAAAAGAGGTGAAGTCCAATATTGATTGGCTAGTAAGCAAGACAGCTAGGATTACATCCATTTCTGTCCAAACTCAAGTCTCTTGCTTTCAAGATTTTTCTCTTTGTGTTTGGTTTTCTGCAGTTTGAATATGATATGCCTAGATAGATTTGTTTGGTTTTTCATTTTTTTTGTTGAGGTGGAATTGATAATGCAGGATTATATTAGTTTCAGGGGTACAAAATAATGGTTCAGTATGTGCATATATTACAAAATGATCATCACAGTAAGTCTAGTTATCCATCACCACGCCTAGTTACAGAATTTTTTTTTTCATATGATGAGAACTTTAAAAATTTACTCCCCTAGCAACTTTCCAATACACAATACCGTATTATTGACTATGGTCACAAACATATATAGAACGCTTTGTGAATTTCTGCATCATCTTTGCACAGGGGCCTTGTTCATCTTGCTCATTCCAGTGTTAATGCATGTGCTGTCGAAGCAAACAGTGTTCTCTGAGCTTCCTGGATCCATGGTTTTGTACCTTTCATTACTGTTGGAAAGTTCTCGGCCATCGTTACGTCACCTATTTCTTCTGTTCCATTGCCTCTCTCTTCTCCTTCCAGGAGTCTCATTACCCACATATTATACCTTTTGAAATTGTCTCACAGTTCCTGAATGTTCTGTTCTGTTCATTTGTATCCCTCTTAGTCTTTGCATTTCAGTTTGGAAAGATTTCATTGACCTATCTTCAGCTCGGCAATTCTTTCCTGGACAGTGCCAAGTCTACTAAGGAAGCCCTCAAAGGCATTTTTCATTTCTCCTAGTGTTTGTGATGTCTAGGATTCCTTTATTTTTGGTAATTAGCGATTTTAATTTTCCCCCTTATGTGTAAGAGTTGCCTGTAAAATTGCTGGCAAAACACAGACACTTCTCAATTTCCCTCAGCGTGTATGTCTCTTAACTTTCTTTTCTTTGAAGTATAGTTGATTTACAATGTTGTGATAGTTTCAGGTGTACAGCAAAGTGATGTGGCTATATATCTATATCTATATCTATATCCTTTTTCATATTCTTTTCCATTATAAGTTATAAGATATTGAATATAATTCCATTTTATATATAGTAGTGGGTATCTGTTAATCCCAACCGACCAATGTATCCCTCACCCCCACCATCTCCACTTTGGTAACCCCCAATTTGTTTTCTATCTAGCATTTCCTTTTAATCCTTCCTTAGTGTTTCTGTCTCTGCTTACAATGCCCATCTGTTCTTGCATGTGGTGTGCTTTTTCCATTAGATCCCCTAACATATTAAATGCAGGTATTTTAAATGAATTGTTTTAATAATCCCAATATATATATCACATCTGAGTCTGGTTCTGATGCTTGCTTTTTCTCTTCAGACTGCGTTTTTGTTTTTGTTTTTTCTTGTCTTTTGTCATGCCTTGTGATTTTTTTGAAGGCCAAAGATGTTATATTATGTAACAGGAATTAAGGTAAATAGACATTTAGTATGAAAATGTGTGATGATCTTGCTAGGAGTTTGACTGTGTTTATTTAGTGTTTGCTGTAGATGTAAGTGTCCAAGTTCTCAAATTCCTCTAGTTCTTGCTTGTGTCTCCCCTCTGGACTTTGGGCTTCCCTGAGTCTGTATCAGCTTTTCTAGTGCTGCTCTGCTGTTATTATATTGGATCCTGTTGATATGGTGGTAAGATGTAAGGGAGGAGAAGCCTTCTAAAATCTCATAAATAAATCTTAATCTTTTAATGGGTCTATATCTGGAAGTGTGACCTTTGCAAGTGTTCTTCCACTGGAAAGTAGCTAGAAACTCATTCTTTATGTTGAAATTTAAATCTTGTTGACTTTTATAAAGGTGTAAATGTCAAAAAAAGAAGGGGGGTGCTTCCCTGGTGGCACAGTGGTTAAGAATCCACTCCCAATGCAGGGAGCATGGATTCAAGCCCTGGGCTGGGAAGATCCCACATGCCGAGGAGCAGCTAAGCCCGTGAGCCACAACTACAGAGCCTGTGCTCTAGAGTCCATGAGCTACAACTGTTGAGCCCACATGCCACAACTACTGAAGCCCGCATGCATAGAACCCATGCTCTGCAACAAGAGAAGCCACTGCAATGAGAAGCACAGGTACCACAGCAAAGAGTAGCCCCCACTTGCCACAACTAGAGAAAGCCCATGTGCAGCAACAGCAACCAACACAGCCAATAAATAAATAAATAAATAAACAAATAAGTTTAATAAGAGAGAGAGAGAAAGAAAGAAAGAAAGAAGAGAAAGAAGAAAGAAAGAAAGAAAGAAAGAAAGAAAGAAAGAAAGAAGAAAGAGAAGAAGGAAGGAAGAAAGGAAGAGAGAGAGAAAGAAAGAAAGAAAGAAAGAAAGAAAGAAAGAAAGAAGAAAGAAAGAAAGAAAGAAAGAAAGAAAGAAAGAAAGAAGAAAGAGAAGAAGGAAGGAAGAAAGGAAGAGAGAAAGAAAGAAAGAAAGAAAGAAAGAAAGAAAGAAAGAAAGAAAGAAGAAAGAAAGAAAGAAAGAAAGAAAGAAAGAAAGAAAGAAAGAAAGAAAGAAAAAGGAAGGAAGAGAGGAAGAAAGAAAAAGAAAGAAAGAAAGGAAGAAAGAAAGAAAGAAAAAGAAAAAGGAAGGAAGGAAGGAAGGAAGGAAGGAAGAAAGAAAGAAAGAAAGAAAGAAAGAAAGAAAGAAAGAAAGAAAGAAAGAAAGAAAGAAAGGAAAAGAAAGAAAGAAAGAAAGAAAAGAAAAGAAAGAGCAGTAGCGAAAATGGGAAAAAGAAGGCAGGCAACATCCATATACTTCTGTTCTATCTTGTCATTGAGGCATTTGTGAACATATAAAGGCAGGCATCTCATAAATCTGCCATCACCTCTGTCAACCTCCATTCCACCTGAGACAGTGTTAGGGCAAGAAAGGAAGACGACACTGATGCTCCCCTTGTTCACTGGTTCAGATGATGAGGAAGACAGTCATAAGACAGAAAGAGGGATGAGGTAGAGCTAGGATAATAAACCCACGTGTAAAAAAAGATATGTATGCAAGATTTTAGATTCCTCAACATGAGTCATCTGAGGATACCTTTGGAAACGGCATTTTCGTTTTATTTGTCTGGAATGTTATATAACTTTCTTCTTATGCTTGGTTACCTTGGAGTCCTGGCTGTCAGAGTAGAAGGGACCCGAAAGTCGATTTAGTTTCAGTCTCCTCAGGCTGTGTTTGAACCTCCTGAATCCCCAGGGCCAAGCTGACCTCTGCTGAGATCCCTGTGCTGGGCGCTCCTCAACCCCCAACCAACTTACTTTATGTTGCACAGCTTCGGTCATTAGAAATCTCTGTCTCTCATTGAATGCAGTACTATTTCCTTATAAATCCATGAGTTTGCCCTCATGATTGCACAAAATAAACACACTTGACATTTGAGCTATTAGCCCGCATATAAACTTTGTACATATTGGACATCATTTTCCTCAGAAGAAACCTTGGATGAAATTTGACAAGCCTTTCTTTCATTTTCATGAATCTCAAAATAGATGAATCAAAATGCCTAGCCTCAGTCAGTTAAGGAGTTCAGTAAACTGACCTGTGAATAAAGCCCAGTGAAGGAAGCTGGGGACATAGCCCATAGGAATGTCTTTATTCCTCCCCCAGGAGTAAATGAACACACGTCCCTGTAGAGTCCACAGGGCAGGAATCTGCCCCCAATTTGTTGGGTTTAAAGACCACTTTCTCATCTAGAGTGATAAGTGGATCTACTAATCAGGAAAAACTGGTGAATTATATTACAGGAAGCATTTCCAATTCCAACTTAAGATACACATGAAAATTGCAGCTGTGAGTATATTTAATGAGAGCACATTACACTTAGTATGAGAAGGAGTGTCGCCTTAAATTGTGATAGGTGGGAAAGAAATTAGTTCTCTGAATGTTCTCCTCTTCAGAAGACATGGACCTTGAAACAGAAAAACTAGGGGAAAATAAAAGGCGTGGGGACATTTTTGTATGAATGTGATTTCAGCCAGGCTATTTCTTCTAACCTCAGCAAAGTCTGACCTCCGTAGAGGCAGCAAGCTGATAGCAGATGGAAGGACAGAGAGAGGAAAGCTTGGAAAACTTGGATCCAAGAGGAAATGGCCCTGGGAAGCAAGGCAGAGGTTTTTTTGTTTGTTTGTTTGTTTTTCTGGTTTGAGCAACTGAGTGGCTTGGTATTGCCATATTTTTAAAATTTTCTTTTCCTCTTTACAGTCTTGAATCTTTTACTTTTTTATACATCTTTATTGGCGTATAATTGCTTTACAATGTTGTGTTAGTTTCTGCTGTAAACAAAGTGAATCAGTTGTATTTATATGCATATGCCCATATCCCTTCCCTCTTGAGCCTCCCTCCTCCCCACCTCCCCCATCCCACTCCTCTAGGTCATCACCAAGCATCGAGTTTATCTCACTGTGCTATGCAGCAGCTTCCCCCTAGCCACCTATGTTACATTTGGTAGTGTATGTATGTCAATGCTATCCTCTCACTAGGTCCCAGCCTCCCCCTACCGCCCTCCTGTGTCCTCAAATCCATTTCTAGGGCAAGGCACAGGTTATTAACCTCCTCCAGTTGGGAATGCCCGTGAACAGGGACAGTAGCAGGGAAAGAAGTCAGCTCCAGCTGCAGGAGTCAGCTGAGGAAAGGGTCTGTAATCCTGGGGGTGGGGGGTGGGGGGTTATTTTACGTATTTAGACCTTAGTACCTGAGCTCCATGTACGTACAAAACATACCAACTGAGTACCAAGTGATTAGACATCCACACACAAGGGAAAAGAGAAAAAGGCCAATTTACAACACAACCTCACTCAATCAAGAAATTCAGGACTCGTGGGAGGGAACTTTCTCTGGGAGATTCCCAGAATCTTTAAGTTTATTGATTTTTAAAACTAAAATGTGAGTCACTCTTTATAAAATATTGAATATGATATGAATAATAATGTCTTAGTGATGACTCACATTCAAACGTATCTGTCATAAAGAATGTCTAGAAAGACATGTTTGAAGAAAATAATGATTAGATGACTAAAGATAGTAATTACTTTCTGAGAAAAAAAATAGTCCATCACTTGTAAAATCTTCTATCTTCATAGAAATTTATTTGACATAGCTCTATTTCATTTCCTTAAGCTCACTTCTGATTAAACAAAGCAATATTAGTCTTTCTTTATTGACTCATTGGATTTAATAAATAGGCATCTAGAAACATCGGAAGCAGCACTGTAACAAAATCTAACTGAATTGACATTGAGCTGTTTTTAAAATGAGATTTAATCATCTCAGAATTTTCAAAACCAACTTACCTTCTTCACAGGCAGACAAAAAGGAAAGTTCTGGGTGCTTTACTTTGAAAAAAAAAATTCTTGATTTCAAATATGTTAGGAAAAGAGTTCTAGGCATAGTTTATCTCATCACTCATACAACCAGCTATTACTTGGTTTCTTTGTAAACATTATAGCTGGAGTTTTCAACTGATGATCACTTGATATAAATACTAATTATAATGACAGTTGTCCAAGTGAGTGATTTAACACAAAAATATATCAGAGTATCAGATAGGTTACATACTCATTCTCTTAGTCAGTCTTTAATGGTAATTCAGAGATTAATGTAAGTTAGTTTAGAAGTTCCTTGGGAGGGGGACATGGGGGTAGAAGTCATTCATTTCTTATGGGGCTGAGTTTGTAGTGGGAACTTATTTGAAAACAATAATAATGAGAGATTGCAGAAAATCAATCTCCACTTTTTAACCTAGTTGTTGACCAAATTTTTGAGGTTTATTGATCCCTCTTTGTCCAATGTCGATATAGTAGTTACTATACTTGTATATTATAAATATAAATATACTATATGCATATCATATGCATTACTATAATTTTGCTACCATCATAAACAAAAGCGAACATTTAGGATCTGCTCTTCCAAATTAAAAAGGAGAATGCAGCATCCCTGCCCCTCAATCTGAATCTCTCTTCATATCCTTCAAAAAGCGTACAGATCAACGAGAAGCGCACAAAAAAGTCACTTATATCCCTCATCATAATAAAATCAGGAGACAAAGAATGGTATAAACTCTAAGTGTGATGGGAGAGACCACTCCAAACCAGCAAAGCCAGTTTCAGAGTCCAGGCTGAGCAGAGAGAGGGGCCAAGTTGGAACGGAAGAGATAGGACTGCAATGGGGGTGGGGCAGTTGTAGGGGAGGAAAAAGTTTTCCTTGACCCTCTTAGGTCACTGGCTGGGTCTGAAAATCAAACTGACAAAGACATATTCACAGAAGAAAAGCACATGCATTCATTTAATACAAGTTTTAACTGACTGGGGAGCCTTCTAAAAAAACCAAGACCCAAAGAAACAATAGAGCTGCGTATGTTTACGTGGGCTGGATGAAGAAGAGTGGATGGTCGTGGAGGAACACGTAGGCTAAGGAGGGTGAGAGAAATGCTGTAAACTGGAGGAACTGAGCAAGGCCTATGTGTTAAGATTCTTCTTGGGGCCTTCCCTGGTGGTGCAGTGGTTAAGAATCCACCTGCCAATGCAGCGGACACGGGTTCCATCCCTGGTCTGGGAGGATCCCACATGCGTGGAGAAACTAAGCTGAGCAGCTAAGCCCGCACACCACAACTACTGAGCCTGCGTGGCTAGAGCCTGTGCTCTGCAACAAAGAGTAGACCCTGCTCACAGCAACTAGAGAAAGCCTGTGTGCAGCAGTGACGACCCGACACAGCCAATAAATAAATAAATACATAAAAGTAAATTTTAAAAGAATTCCTCTTGGTACCTCTCTGTTTTGGAGATAAAGATGTCTCTTTCCTCTGAGTATCTTCCAGGTACATGGAGGGCACCTCTCACATGAAGTTTGTTTTTTTTTTTAGCTTTGAATATTTTATTCATAATCTTGAAAGAAGGTACAATTTATTTTCATTTTCATCTTTTTTTTTGTAAGACAGCAGCATCACAATGTTTAACCCATATGAAACTGAAGGAGAGTTGGTAAAAATAAAAATAAGTATTTTGACAATTCAGTAAATATTGAATCACGTGTGAAATAGTTATTTAAATGTAAATCATTAAAACCTTTCTCTTCTATAACAGCATTCTAAAATGTTTTAAAAATATTCATTTCTGGGCTTCCTAGGTGGCGCGGTGGTTAGGAATCCATCTGCCAATGCAGAGGTCACGGGTTTGATCCCAGCTCCAGGAAGATCCCACATGCTGCGGAGCAACTAAGCCCGTGTGCCAAAAAAAAAAAAAAAAAAATTCATTTCTGAAGGACTTTCACTGTCAAGACTATGCACCCACCAAAGCTCCAGTTCATTCAGTTCCTTTCACGCCTTTGACGTCCCAGCCAGCTCTAGATGTCCGAAGACAGGTCAGATCTCAGTGAGCTCATCTCCTCCTCAGGGAAAGGACTAAATCACATGAAGGTTATATGACTCTTCCCTGTTTCAGGGAAGAAGGGCAAGAGGGAGAGGAGGTCACAGTGACCTTCTTGCTTCTGCCATTTTCTCTAACTCCTTCAGCTTAAAATACTCAGTATTCCAATGTGTCATATTTTGGGGCAACGTATCCTGAACCCCATCACAGTGGTGGAATGAGAAAGCACCCCCCAGGAGAAGAGAGGGCCCCCCTGAGTAGGGAGATATTGAGAACAGGCTGGAGGCCTCCTGGATCAGAGCACAGACTACTGTGGGATGGAAGGGAAGAAGCTTGAAACGCCACAGGAACAGAAGGGCAAGTCTTCCAGGGAAGAGAGAGGTGCTGTGCAGGCCTGAGAGTGAAGGCGAAAAGCTGGCAAAAGGCAGACGTCACAGGAAAGAAAGGACATCACACATCAGAAGGCACCCTGACCACACCTGCAAATTAGAAGACAGTGAATAAGCAGATCCCACTTACAAGGGCCAAAGTAAATAAATAAATAAATATATTGATTTTTTAAAAAAGAAGTGAAATAAATGTCACAGGAAACGGGAAAAAAAAAACCAAAAGAGAATAAAAACACTCCTGAAAGACACATAATAGACTTTAACAACGGAGATAATCCTTATTTAGGGAGAGAATAATTCAACATCATAAACCTGCCCATTCTTCCTGAATCAAAAAACAAACAACACAATAATAAAAATACTAACATGCTTGTGTTTTCCCTTGGGCTAGACATTTGTTGCTAGAATTCATATAGATTCTAAAAAATATGGAATAATTGCTAAGGAAACTCTGAAAGGAAGTGGAAATGGTCTTAACCCCATGAGGTATTAGAATATGCCATCAAGCATTTACAATTAAAACCACATGGAAATGTTCCATGAACAGATAGACCAATGCAACAGAATGGAAAGTCCAGAAGTAGATCCAGCTGTAAGGTAAACTTGCATGTGATAAAAGATGCATCTCAAATTGTCGGTTAAATTGTGAACTTTCTTGTGAATGGTGTTGGAACTGCTAGATTCATTTGTAAGAGGATAAAATTCTTCACATAAGAACCCCAAATGATCAGTGATCTAAATGTAACACTCAGAGCATATAATTACTCCAATAAAACATTGTCTTGGAAGGAGAAAAAAAGCTCAAAATCCAGATACAATAAAAGATCGATACATTTAACCCCGTGTGTGTGTGCGCGCGCGTGTGTGTGTGTGCGCGCGTGTGTGTGTGTGTGTGTGTGTGTCTTTGTGTTAATGTAGCAAATTGAACAGAAGCAACAATCAAAGCTAAAATAAAAGAGCACACTTTTTACCTGAAGAATATAAATCTGCAAATAAAAACGCTTCACCTATTTTCATGTGAATAAAAAGAGATCAACTTCTAGATGCAATGCTGTGAAATTTGTAAATCTCAAGGCAAAAGGTCCACTCTGCAAGTATTCAGGCAGGAAAGTCAATTTACCTACAAATTAAGAAAAATAATCCTTGTCTCAGACTTCCCCTCATAATAAACACCAGATATAAATGAGTAACATTTACAGAGATTTAAAGGGGAAAGTTTGTAACCCAGAAATCTAGACTAAACAAGTTTTCTTTCATCTGTACAGGCAAAAGTAAATAGTCAAAGCTTTAAAAAGTAGTTCATTTCCATGCCATTTCTTTAAAAAACACACAAAAAACAAAGAAACTCAAAACTGAGTCTGTATTAAAGCAAAACAAAAAAACTTGAGAATTTGGAAATTATGGCAGATAAGTTAGAGAACATTCAGACATATTTTTAAAAATTGTAGTAATTATTAAAAATATTGTTGAAAATATAGTCCATATCTTTTTTAAATGCTCCAGAAAGCGAAAGCAGCCCTCCTCCCACCACACACTTTTAAAATAGATGATTGCAACCAAATTTAAAAATTAGATGGAGGAGAAGAGCAAGAAAATAAAGGCTGCTAATATTCAAATTTATTAAAGAGGCATCAATAGAAACTGTATTTACTTGGCAATAGTAATTAAATATATATCAATTCAAGTGCATGTTTTAAGATTTAAAGAAACATCAGATAATTAAAAACATATGGGGACTTTCCTGGTGGCTCGGTGATTGGGAATCTTCCTGCCAATGCAGGGGACGCATGTTCCAGCCCTGCTCCAGGAAGATCCCACAGAGCCCTTGAGCCACAACTACTGAGCCTGCATTCTAGAGCCCACAAGCCACAACTACTGAGCCCATGTGCTGCAACTGCTGAAGCCCGCTTGCCTAGCGTCCGAGCTCCGCAACAAGAGAAGTGACTGCAATGAGAAGCCCGCACACCACAACAAAGAGTAGCCCCGGCTCACCATAACTAGATAAAGCCCACATGCAGCAACAAAGACCCAATACAGTAAATAAGTAAATAAATAAATTTCTAAAAAGGAACAACAAAAAAAATTTATATAAACATTTCTAGTTATTATATGTACAGAAATTAAAATAGTCATTGCCTAATCCAAAGTCACAAAGATTCCTGTCCAGGTGGAACACTGAGGTGCCAACCCAAGAGTTTCTAAAAGACAGAGTGGAGTCTGCCTTAATCTCAAAGTGCTTGGGAGATTACATTTCCCCAGAGAAACAGGGATGGCCAATTATCCACTTAAGATTTTTGCCACATTTGAAAGCTACAGGGAATAAAGAACCAAGTGGATTTGCCCCAGTCTTTCCTGACTGGAGACAGTAACCCACCAGGCTTTCAAACCCCTGAAGGGTCTTGCCTGACAAACAGGGAAGAACCAGAGATGGGCTGAGTCTTATTAAAAATGCATGTGTATAATTGGAGTACAGGGAGAGAGAAGAGAGAGAGAGAATGGGGCAAAAGCAAAAACTGAAGAGGTAATGGCCAAAAATTCACCCAGATTGATAAAATGCATTAAATCACTGACAAAAAACCCAAATAGTTCAGCAAACCTCATGTAATATTAAAGAAAGAAAGAAAGAAAGAAAGAAAGAAAGAAAGAAAGAAAGAGAGAGAGAGAGAGAGAGAGGGAGGGAGGGAGGGAGAGAGAAAAAGAAAGAAAGAAAGAAAGAAAGAAAGAAAGAAAGAAAGAAAGAAAGAAAGAAAGAAAGAAAGGGAGAGAAAGAAAGAAAGAAAGAAAGAAAGAAAGAAAGAAAGAAAGAAAGAAAGAAAGAAAAAGAAAAAGAAAGAAAGAAAAAGAAAAAGAAAGAAAGAAAGAAAGAAAGGAGAAAGAAAGAAAGGAGAAAGAAAGAAAGAAAGGAAGAAAGAAAAGAAAATCATACTTTGGTATATCACAGGAAAACTGCTAAAACTTAGCAGATGAAGTTAAAACTTCTTTTCAGAAGCAAATTCATATCTGTATATATCATTATTAAGAAATAAATATTAAAATATTTTAAAATTAGTTATTCATTTTAAGATGTTAAGAAAATAATGCCAAAATAAACTTAAGGTTTAAAGGAGAATATATATAATAAACATAATAGCCAAAATTAAATTATCTGTGAGGGAAGACATACAAATGGCCAACAGGTACATGAAAAGATGCTCAACAACACTAACCATTAGGAAAATGCAAATCAAATCCACAATGAGATATCATCTCACCCCTGTTAGAATGACTGTTATTAAAAAAACAAGAAAAAACTAGCATTGGCAAGGATGTGGAGGAAAAGGAACACTTGTGCACTGTTGTTGGGACTATAGATTGGTGCAGCAACTATGGAAAACAGGATGAAAGTTTCTCAAAAAGTTAAGAATAGAACTGCCATATGATCCACTGATTCCATTCTGGGTATTTATTTGAAGGAAATGAAATCACTACCTAAAAAGATATCTGCAAGCCATGTTTATTGCCACATTATTTACAATAGCCAAGACATGAAAACAACCTCTAAGTGTCCACTGATGGATGAATCGGTAAAGCAAATGTGGTATATACGTAGGATGAGATATTTTTTAGCCACAAAAAAAGAAGGAAATCCTGACATTTGCAACAAGATAGATGGACCTTGAAAGCATTATGCTAACTGAAGTAAGTCCAACAGAGAAAGACAGATACTGAAAATCTCTTACTTGTGAAATCTTAAACAAACAAACAACCCCCCCCCCCAAAAAAAACAACAACAAACAAAAAAAGATCTCATAGACGTAGAGAACAGATCAGTGGTTGGTAGAAAGGTGTCAGGGGTGGGGTAGTATGAGTCAAATGCTTGAAGAGGATCAAAAGGTACAGGTTTCAGTAGTAAGAGAAATAGTCTTGGGGATGTAAATGTACAGCAGAGTGACTAGTTAATAATATGATATTTGAAAGCTGCCAGGAGAGTAAATCCTAAAAGTTCTCATCCCAAGAACAAAACTCTTAACTATGTGAAGCAATGGGTGTTAACTAGACTTCTTTGGGCGATCATTTAGCAATATACAAATATATCAAATCATTTTGTTGTACATCTGAAACTAATCTGATGTGATATGTCAATTATATCTCATTAAAAAAATAATCATTGAGGATTATGAGAATATGCTACCCCAAAATACACTGTTTGGCATAGGAATTATTTTGAGCTAAAGGCCATTGAGAACGAGCAGACAGAAAAAGCTCTAAAAACAGGGTAAGGGTTTTCCTTTTGTAGAAGAAATTTCGATTTGTAGAGATGTGTCCCTCTTCTGTATCTGGAGGAGGACACAACAAGTCCAGAAGGCAGCAACTTAAGTCCGCATAACAAACCTTACTAAACACTCCTTGTTCAACCGTACTTTTCCTGGTCACCTTCCCACAAAGTGCCTCCCCTGCTTAGAAGCTCCCAGACCCCTCTTCTGGTTTTGGTACTTACACCTGAGTTCTAACCACCACTTGGAGTGTTCCTATGTGTGCGTGCACGTGTTAAAAAACTTCTGATCCTTCTTCTCTTGTTCACCTGCCTTTGGTCAGTCTAAGGTCGAGGCTCCGGCAGGAGAACCTAGGATGGGTACAGGAAGAGATTTTTCTCCCTCACATCAGGAAAGGGGAAAACAGTTGAATTGCTAGATTAATAAATCTGAAATCCAGTTATCTGAACAAGAAAAACCCAACAAAAGACATGCATTTGCTTTTAATTTTGACTCTTTTAATTATTTCATTCAAATAAAAATACATAAATGTAGGAGTGAAAAAAAATGATGAGATTATAGATTCAGAGGAAACTACAAAAATAAGGGTAATTTTTAAAATACACATTCTATAAATAAATTTGGTATTTTTATGAAAAGGACAATTTTCTGGCCAAGTATAGATGATAAAACTCTACTTAAAAAGAAGCAGAAAATCTGAATAGGCCAATTACTATTGCCTGTTACTGGGAAGATTATTCAGAATATATAAAATTTACTTCAAAAATGTTCAAGTTCAGGTGATTTCATATAAAATACTTTATACTGTATATAATACCACACATGCACATAAACATATATAGTTACATTGAAATCTCAGTTTAGTGTTATGAATTAGACTCGCTGGATACCAACGTGTAAGAAAGCACTGAAACCATGCAAAAACAAAAACAAAAAAAAAAGCGTATGAGACACTCTCACATAGATGCAAAACTTATACATGAAATTCTAACAATTTCAGTTCTAAATAAAAATGAGACTATACCACCATCAAATAGAATTATTCCAGGAATACAAGGATCACTCTATGCTAGGAAACTGTATCAATTTACCATATCTTATCTATAGTTCAAAGTGAAAGCTACACAATAATCCCTACAAATATTGAAAATGCATTAAAAAAATTGATATATTTTAAGAAACTTAATAGACCTTTTTAAAGCAGTTTTAAGTATACAAAACTATTGAGTAGAAAGTACAGAGCAATTCCATATACTCCCCACCACAATTTCCTCCATTATTAATATATTGCTCTCAGTTTGTACATTTGTTACAAGTAATGAGCCAATATTGATACGTTATTATTAGCTAAAGTCCACAGTTTACATTAGGGTCTACACTGTGTATTGTACCTTGTGACAAATGCATAATGACATGTCGCCACCATTGTAGCATCATACAGAATAATAGTTTCACTGCCCTAAAAATCCCCTGTGCTTCACTTATACATCTCTCCCTCTCCCCAAGCCCTGATCTTTTCACTATCTCCATAGTTTTGAATTTTTCAGAATGCCATATCATAGAGAAGGATAGCAGATTATGCCAACCCAAAATAAGACTGTAGGAGTTTAGGACATGACTGTGTTTGGTACATTGATTGTTTTGAGCTGAAGGCATTTGAAAAACAGTAAATGCAGAGAGAGGCTTTCTCTGAACTCCCCTAATCTGCCTAAAGACAGAACCTCTGAAAGGGATGCAGTTGTCATAAAGCCCCTTCATCAAACAGGTAAGATTGACTCTTGTCAAGGAGAGGAGATTAGAAGTCAACATTACACCCAGACAAACATTGTCACCAACTATTATGCCTCTCACCTGTTATTACAGAGATTCCTCATCTTCTTTCCTAAAAATCATTTAATTTTTCCTATTAGGCCTACATCTCCCTTTCCCTTACCCTATTAAGATGTTATTTAATCCTGAATTCTAAGCCACCTTGGGGAGTTCTGCATTTTTCATTGGTGTCTCCCATGTATTAAACTTCATTTGTTGTTCTCTTATTAATCTGTATTTTATTACAAGAATCTCAGCTCAGAACTCAGAAGGGTAGAGGGAAAATTTTTTTTTCTCCTGCAGTTTGAATCATACAGTATGTAGCTGTTTCAGATTGGCTTCTTTCAATGAGCAATATGTGTTTAAAGTTCCTCCATATCTTTTCATGGCTTACAGCACTTTGCTTTTATTGCTGATTAATGTGGAACTGTCTGGATATACCATAGTTTCTTTATACATTCACCTATTGAAGGATGTCTAAATGCTTCCAAGTTTTAACCATTATAGTTAAAGCCACTATACACTTTTCATGTGCAAGTTTTGGTCTGAAAGTAAGTTTTCAACTCTTTTGGATAAATACCAAGGAGGGTGATTATTCGATCATATAAGTGTGTTTAGGGACTTCCCTGGTGGCGCAGTGGTTAAGAATCCACCTGCTAGTGCAGGCGACACAGGTTCGATCCCTGGTCTGAAAAGATCCCACATGCCATGGAGCAACTAAGCCTGTGTGCTACAACAACTCAGCCTGCACTCTAGGGCCCGTGAGCCACAACTACTGAGCCCATGTGCCACAACTACTGAAGCCCACACTCTAGGGCCCGTGCTCCACAAGAGAAGCCACTGCAATGAGAAGCCCAATGACCACAACAAAGAGTAGCTCCCACTCACCACAACTAGAGAAAGTCTGCAGGCAGCAATGAAGTCCCAACACAGCTAAAAATAAATAAGTAAATAAATAAATAGAGTATGCTTAGTTTTGTTAGAAACTAATTGACTTTCAAAGTTGCTCTACCATTTTGCATTCCTACCAGCAATGAATAAGACTTCCTTTTACTCCATATCTTCACCAGCATCTGGTGTTGACATGGTTTTGGATTTTGGCCATTTTAATAGGTGTAGGATGGTATCTCCTTGTTTTAATTTTCAGTTCCCTATTGATGTTGAGCAACTTTTATATGCTTATTTGCTATCTATATATCTTATTTGGTATGGTGTCTGTTCAGATCTTTTGCCCATTTTGAGTTTTTTTGTTTTCTTACTGTTGAGTTTTCAAAGTTCTTTTATATTTTGGATACAGGTCCTTTATCCAGTATGTGTTTTTAAAAAAACTTTCACCAGTCTGTGGCTTGTCCTTTTATTCTCTTAACAGTGTTATTTTAAAAGTTTCTTAAATTTTAATGAAGACATGCTTACCTTTTTTTATTTTATTGATTATGCTTTTGGATACAAGAAGTCTTCACTAAATTCGAAGTCACTTAGATTTTCTCCTATGTTATCATCTTGAAGTTTTATAAGATACACTTTTTAATGAAAAAAAAAGAAGCTCTGAATTAGTCAGCATTCTTAATAGATTTTTTAAGTAGTTTAATGAAGGGATAACTTAAAACAGGCTTGGAAAGGCTAAGGAAACATACAAGGGGTTGTGAGGCACCTAGAGATAGTAACCATGGTACATTATTGCCACCCTAGGGCTGATGGGGAAAAGGGAAGAGTGCTGGAGCCTCATGTTGCAGCTTTACGATTATTGTGAACTCAACTACTACTGACGATTTCACGCCTAGGCAGGGAGAGAGCAGAGGGTGAAATATCCTTACCTCTTCTTATCCTCCAATGTCATGTCAGTGACCCTAGTTGGCAAAACCCACTAGAAGGCAGCCAGCAAGGGAGGCTGGGGAGGACAGTCTGCAGAGGTCATCCTTCCAGGGGCATAGAGCAGGGTACAGACGGGTGGGAACCCCGTGTGGTGAAAAATGACCACAAGCTCCTTGTAGAGTAAAAAATCAGTATGTCACACTCCAGACCATTAAGGACCCAGGTTCAAAGCTGAGTTCTAGCACTTAGCAGCTTTGTGACTAAGAACTAGTTAGTTAACATCTTTGTTTACTTTTTTTAAATTGAAGTATAGTTGCTGTACAATAGTATATGTTATAGGTGTAACATCTGTGACACTACATTATAAATATTTAAGTGATTATATTAAATGTGTATAAAGTAGTGATGAGTATTCAATATGCTGCCCAAGACTACTATTATTTGAGTCTTTGCTATTGGAGAGAGAGGAGAAGCAGGCAGCCTAATCAGAAATGCAAGCATCGTTTCTCAACACAAGACAGAATCGCTATATGAAATTAACAGCCAAAGACATACCTGACAGCGAAATAGTAACACATGTCCACTAAAACCAAGAACCAGTAAAGGATGCCTTCTACCACCATTATCATTTAAGGGTCTACAAATTTTAGCCAACATAGTAAGATATGTAACATTGGGAAAAACAAGCAATTTACCTTTTTATTACTTTTAGATAATGATGGATCTCTGTCTAAAAAGACCCCCAACCCCTAAATTTAAAAATGAAGTGGCTAGACACATAGTGAATTTATAAAAATTAACAGCTTTTCTAAAACCTAGGGAAAAATCTAAGTATAACATTTAATGGAAATAATTTCCCATTTATAATGATAACACAAAATATTAAGTGCTTAAATAGTTTTACAAAAATTTTGCAAAAACTGTGAAGGTAGCCAAAAAACCTGATAGCTACATCAAAAAAAATGTGTTAAATAAAAATCACTCCATTTTGAACATTGGAAAGATGTCAGTTCTTCCCAAATTCATGTATAGGTTCAAAGCAATTGCATTTAAATTTCCAGTGGGATTATCCTAAAACATATTCAAGTAACAGTAAGATTCATCTAAAAGAATAAATTCATGAGCAGAACTGAGAAAAGTTAAAGCAGAAACAAAATAAAAAAAAGATTAACTTGTGATATTTGTCCTACTAGATATAGAAATGAAATTTAATATTAATATAATCAAAACAGGAGGTGGTGGCACAGAAAAGATTATCAGAATAATGGAACGAAATAGAAACTCCAAACACAGAATAAACACGTTAATATGAAGTAGATGTAGATATGTATTTCAATACATTACCCCCAGATAAATACTAGGTGGATTAAAGATTTAAATGTGAACAATTAGCCATGATAAAAATCCTGGAAGAATATGTAGCAGAATATTTGTGTCTCTCAGAACAGAAAAAGACTTTTTAAGTATAAACGTAATACAAAATAGTCACCACAGAAGATTGATTGGACTGCATGAAAATAAAACCTTTCACATTTCCAAAGTCAGCCCCCTGCAGCCTTCCCTAATGACAGCTCCTGCTGCTGACTGTGGGGTTTATGCTACTAGGTTTGAACTGGGACAGGATTAGAAGGTGTGTTAGCTCACAGGTGGGTTATCATGTAGACAGCCTCTAAGATGATTTCTTCTTGGAATGAGACTTGGGATTTCATATCATCACCTCCATGGTGCACTGATATATTAAGTTATTGAAACCATCTCCCAACACTTCAATCCGGGCAGGTCTCTGTGTCGTCCGCACAGTGCCCTTGGAATTCAGGGAGGCTCGAGTTCCAGATGGGAATGGGAGTGGCTGGGTCACAAAGGGTAACAGTGGGTATTATCACCCCCATTTTGCAGGGGAAGACTATTGCTCTCCCTTACGAACCAGCATTTGCTTTCTCTGCATGAGACTGTGTGTGTTTCTCATTCATGGGAATTAGAAATTAGCTGGGCAAACTTTCCCCATGGTTTTCAAGATTGTGTTATCATTTACAAAATAGTTCATTTATACTCAATCTAAATCAATCGACATTTCAGTAAGGACGTGAGAACTTTATGTCTAAAAATTAAACGTAGGACAGTTCATCCTGTCATGATTTCCATGCAAATGTTTTTCCTAAACAATAACAGTAACAACAACAAAACCTGATATCTTAATAGTCCATCTAGCTTTCGCTTAGCGCGATTTGTAACGTGTAGGCAACACAGACGCATGGTAAGCACTTCCCAGTCCCAGAGCAGCTTAGAAGATTATGGAGCAGCTGAGGGGCAGAGCAGACAAGCCACGTCTTCGTGGTCAGACCTGTTGAGAGCAGTTGTCATCGCCAGCACTTGACGACTGCACGACCTTGAGCAACATTCTGGCAGCGCCTTCTGTTACAGTCTCACCAAGTAGCAGGACTTGCGGTCAGCTGTGCTCCAAAGCTGGCTTCTTCAAGGTCCCTCACGCTGGCTCCAGTGCCTGTGAACTCAGCCGTGGTGGAGATATTGTCATTGCTTTTTGGTCATTTTGCTCTCTGTTGTTCTTCTCTTTGTATGTCATGTTATTTCTCCAGTAGCTACCCATCAGCCCATTCTCTCAGTCTTTCCCTGTTCAGATCCTCATGCGAGAGAGTCTGATGGTCTCAGAGAGTCACAGCAACCCCTTCTGAGCAGAGACTTTGTGTGCAGGCCAGGCCACGCTGAGGTCACTGGCCACTGATATACTGGCTGCCTTTGGGTCAGATCCCTGGCCACGCCTTTCTGCAAGGCTGCTTAGTGCTACTTCCTTCAACACGCTGCAGAGGGCGGGGTTTCCCTTCGAAGAGGACAGTGGGAGAGCAGAGACAGAGGGCGCCATGCCCATCACAGAGCGCTTACAATGTGCCAGACATTGCGTTAAACATTTAACATGCCTTAATTCACAGAGTCTCACAACCAGAATACGAGGGAGGTGGGGGTATGGCCATTAGTGTTTACCATTTTACAGATAAAGAGCTTCCAGTGATAAACCACTAGCTCAAAATGTTAAAAAAGACCAATAAGCGAGAGAGTCTATTGGCTTCCAAAAACTATGCTCTTAGTTATTAAACTGTACTATATCAGTGATATCTCTCTGGGCCTTGGTTTCCTTATCTATAAAATGGGAACAACACTGCAAGGTTGTCTTTAGATTTGCAAGCAGCTTGCATAATGCATTTATCTCAGTAAACGACATATAGTAAAACAAAATGTGGAAATGAAGAATGAAGAGCAATGATGAGAATATACATATGGATGTCTAGATAAAAATTAATTGTATAAATAATAACACCACTATCATAAAAGTTAAAATAGAAAGTTAAAATCAACAACAGCAACAGCACTTTAATAAGTCAAGAATGCATGTTGTAATCTCTAGGGTAAACATCAAAAAATTTTTAAGGATAGTTAACAAGCTAATAGAAGGAGAAATATAATTATAAAATACTAAATTTTAAAAATCTTAATAAGGGAGAGACAAATCATAAAATAGGGCAAAAGGAAAACAAATAGTAAGATGATAAATTCAAACCCAAATTACCATCAATTTAAACAGCCTAAGTATTCCAATCAAAATATAAAGATCCTCAGACCAGATAATAAAATAAAACAAAGCCAAAAATGCTGCTTGTAAGACACACCTTAAATATAAAGATACCGACAGGTTGAAAGTAAAGGATGGAAAAAATACTACGCAACTCAAAAGTTGCAAAGTCAGAGCTAAAGGCGGTTCATTAAAGAATAACAAAACTTTTAAATTTAAGATGAAACAAGCTTAGATTTGTTTTACCTAATAACATAGGCCCAAAATATGTAAAATAAAAATGGACAGATCTACGAAGAGAAATAAACAAATCCACAGTCATAGTGGGAGATAATATATGTCAGGATTCTCCAGAGAAACCTGTTTTTGCTCTTAAGACCTTCAACTGATTAGACGAGGCCCACCCAAATTATTGACGATAATCTCCTTTACCTAAAGTCAGCTGATGATAGATGTTAACCATTCACACAAAATACCTTCACAGCAATGCCTAGATTATTGTTTAATTGAATAACTACGTTCTAAATTCTGGTCAAGTTGACACAGAAAACTAATCACCACACAGACTTTAGTGCATTTTTGAATGTGTTATATTTCAATTGAAAAAAAAAAAACAGTTAACAAAAGATAAGCCAACTGGTTGGTAATTGTTGCAGGCTGGTTTCCTGCAACAATTGGGTGGAGATTATCATGCAGGACATTTATTAGGGCTGGTTCTTGGGATCAACACCTGTGGAAGGGAGAAGGAAGCAGAATTGGGGAAGGAAGAAGTTCGGCTCAGAGGCAGTATCAATAGGAAGCCCTGCCCATCCTCGAGGGAGATCAGAAGGTGGGGTGACCTTTCAGAACTGTGCTGAGTTGGGCCAACAGGGCAGGCCTTTATGCACCCAAGTCAGTTGAACGTTGGAGGTGGGGTACCCTGGAGAGGGGTGTGACCCTGGGTGAGGCAGCTGTCTCCTGCTGAGGGAACCCCAGCAACTCCAGTGTGTCACTGCCCCTCAGCCCTGTCAGTTTCCTGGGTCTCAAATGTCAAATACAAATGCTCATCTCTACCAGAGAAGCTCACCTTGGGTCATGGACGCTCAGTGGGAGGACTCTTGCCTCAGCACCTGGGGCCATGGTTAGCATCCCCTGGATCTGGGGAGTGGATGGTGCAGAACAATAACTAATAAGGACCTACTGTATAGCACAGGGAACTCTACTCAGTACTCTGTAATGACATATATGGGAAGAGGATCTAAAAAGGAGGGGATATATGTATATGTACAACTGATTCACTGCTACACAGCGGACACTAACACAACATCGTAAATCAACTATATGCCAGTAAAAATTAATGAAACAAAAGAACAGAACAGTTGTTACCATGATTCCATAATTGATCCCTTCTCCTGTTTCCTTAGCTCCACATCACTGAGCAAAGATGAAGCAACTTGGACCCATCTCTTACTGTGATAAAGCAGCTTCATTCATTCAAGATGGCATTTATTAACCGATTGTGAGTATACGCTTTCCTATTAACCAATCCTTAGAATGTTGCCTCATTTATAGTCACTGGTTGTGAGCAATTCATATTCTCTGACTCTAACGCTTCCTTGGAAACTCATCATGGAAGATGTGGGCTGGCTCATACACTTCCTGGACAGGAGTCTGGCTGCCAAAGGGCAGTTCTGAACAGTGGGACACTCCAGATGATGAACGCGCAGCATGGTAATGCTTAAAGTTTTAAAAATGAGTATGGGAATAAGATGTCCATGAGGTGTTTTGTGTAAGTGCAGATAACTGGTCATTTTCTTTGTAGAGTTCTTATTCTTAAACCATTTGGAATACTTTGCCCTATAGGATGCATGATGGGCAACTATATAACAATTCTCCTGAGTGACTCAATTCTCTTAAATGACTTTATGTCTTCTAAGTAAATCCATAGATACTGCATCAGTTAGCAACAAAGCAAATAGAGACAGACAGGAGAGAAAGACAGAGAGGTGGGGGGCTTTATTATAAAGTATTGGCTCATGTGACCTTGGAGGCTGAGAAGTCTGCCAGTTTGTCCTCTGCAAGCTGAGACTCAGGAAAGCTGGCGGTGTGGTTGGGCTTGAGAGCCAGAGACGCTATGGCATAGATTCCAGCACGAGTCTGAAGACCTGAGAACCAGGAGCGACAGGGCAGGAGGAGACTGAAGTCCCAGGACAGCAGTCAAGGAGAGAGCACATTCAACCTTTCCCTGCCTTTTTGTTCTACTCAGGCCCTCTCTGGACCAGGTGAATCCACCCACACTGGGGAGGGTCGTCTGCTGTACTCAGTCCACTGATTCACCTGTTCATCTCTTCCGGAAACACCTTCACAGACACACCCAGAAATCATATTTAATCAAATATCTGCATATTCCTTGGCTGAGTCAAGGTAACACGTGAAACTATCACAGACACGAATTGAAGTTCAATAATAATAATATAGACCTTTGATAAAATGTATTTTCAAACAGAACATGTTAGTGAAATAGGTTTAGGAGCATCAGATAAAAAGCACGGTAACAATGAATTGGGCACTCTGTGTTTGCCCCTCCCAGGTCCACTTCCATCCTTCTCCATCATGTTTGGAGCCCCAGGAGACAGACTTCTATGAATAGAAGCACCCAGGCTCCTTTGCTTATGCCTGCCCATGGGACTTGGCCCATGGAAGAAACAGAGGAGGCTGGGGCAAGAGAACCAAATGGTGGGGTATCTGTGCTCCTCTTGAAACTGAGCAGGACCCTGTGGGGCTCCTGGGCAGGGGAGACTTTCTGTCCAGCCTCCATGACCTTCCCTGAGTCCCCAAAGGGCAGGTTCGAAGAGTTGCTAATCAGGGAAGGGAGGGGATGCAGAGAGAAGGGAGGAACAGCCAAGAGGCAACAGTGCAGCCTCGGGGCAGGTCCTGGTTCCACCTCAAGGGATACACATAACAGTATCTTTTGAGTTCTTTATAGAAGGAAAATCCCCAATGAATGGAAAATGTGCAATCCGCATTCCAGAGAGAAGGCCACAGTGTGATAGCTCGGGAACCAGAGAAGCTTATCCGGAGACCACCAGAGGCCAGATTAAAGGAGTGTAGGCCCTGCACACACTCAAATCTTATCTGCAACCCCACCCTTGAGCTATTGCCATAAAACTCCTCACCAAATCCTCCCAGGTTGGGACACACAGTTTTTCAGAGCACAAGCCCACGGTGTCTCCCTTCTCCTGGCAAACCAATAAAGCTGTTCTTTTCTATTTCAACCAGATCTCCATTTCTGAGACTTGATTTGGCATCAGTGCACAGAGGCTGAGTTCTCAGCATCACTTTCAAGCCACACGTTGGCAGCATGGCCCCTGACCCCCAATCTTCTCCTATGGCTCCAATCTCAGCTCTTTCTGGGTCTTGGTCTCCCCTCTCCCTCCCATCCCTTCAGACCCGGGGGGAAGCCGTGGCTCTTCTGTGGTTGCTGTCTGTGGATGTTTTGACATCTGTTGTTGGTTTCCCACAAGCCTGCCCACATCTTTGTAAACAGTCCCCTCATTCAGCTCAGCACAGTCACGTGGTGTGAGCACTGCCACGTTTCCTGCCAGAATCCTCAGGGAGGAAGCGTTTACAGTATTGGTCAGTGCCACATGCATTTACCTGCTACCCCCTCTATGCCTCATTGGTCAGGATTGTGAATCTTTTCTTCCCGAGACAATAAATTGCCCTCAAAGTTTACTGATCCTAAGTACAAAGAGGGCCAAGTCAGAACTAGTTTCAGCTTCTTTTTAAAGAGGACCTTACCTAAAGTTGGGAAATATTAAATAAAAGCATTCACATACGTTCTCCCCACTCCCCACACCAAGCAACATACACACACACACCCCTCTTTTGAAAACCTGTGTAAGCCCACGTTCTTTTGGATTCCTAGAAATGAAAGCTCTGATTAGAGCAATGGGCTCTGACTCAGCAGTTTATTTAACCAAACATGAACGGTTTACATCTCTTATTCACTCTGGTTTCCTTTTTGCTTTCGGTTAAATTGAAGTTTCTCATTTAATGTAAGATTTAGAAGTTTGTGTCTCAGAGCTTCCTAAGGCTGGATACTTTTATCTGCTCTTATTTTTACCTGAAAATCTGGATTTATCTATAATTTCCACTACTGACATTAATGTTGCTTTTTTCTTCCATTTCACTGAGTGGGAGTAGACTGTTTCTGTTACATCTACTTTAATATATAGTGGAATATCACTCTTCTTGTGTACCTGGCACTTTTTTAAATTAAAATTTAATCTTTTAAAATTGTGGTAAAATATATATAACATTTATCATTTTAACCATCTCGACGTGTAGGGTTTGGTGGCATTAAGCACAGTCATGTTGCTGTGCAGCAATCATTCACCGCCAGACTTTTTCATCTTCCTAAACCGAAACTCTGTCTCCATCAAACAGGAACTCACCGTTCCCTCCCCCCAGCCCCTGGCAACATAATTCTTTCTGTTTCTGTGAATGTGACTACTCTAGGTGCCCCACATGCATGAAATCATACAGCATCTGCCCTTTTTTTTTGACTAGCTTATTCTGCTTAGCATAATTCTTCATGATTCATCCATGTTGTAGCATGTGCCAGAATGTTCTTTCTTCGTAAGGCTGAATAATATTCCATCATGTGTATATATACGTACACAAATGTATAGGTGCACGTGCTACCTTTTGTTCATCTATTTATCCATCGATGGACATTTGGGTTGCTTCTACCTTTTCGCTATTATGAATAATGCCCTCGTGAACAAGGATGCACAAATATCTTTTTGAAACTCTGCTTTCAATTCTTTTGAGTATACATCCGGAAGTGGACTCCTGGATCTCACAGTAATTGTATGTTTGATTTTGGAGGGATGGCCATGCTGTTTTCCATAGCAGCTGCACTACTTACATTCACTTCAGCAGTGCACAAGGGTTCCAATTTCTCCATATTCTTGCCAACAATTGTTATTTCCTGGTTTTTATTTTGTTTGTTTATTTTTAAAGTTTGGAGCATTCTTATACACGGTTACAAATCCATCATGGCAGTCTTCATCAAATTAGAAAAAGTGTTCACATCACTCATTCTTCCAGCGATAGAGACATTGCAAAGTTTGAAATTCAATAACACTGCTAAATGTTTTTGACTTTGAGGGGGTTACAACTGGATTTTACAACTCTTATACTTCCAGACAAATTCTTTTTCCACTGAACATTTTAAAGAACAATTGAAATCATCTTCACCAATATTATTGAGGTTCAACTATGTACCAGATCCCATTCTAGGTGATGGGGCCCAGCAGTGAACAAAAAACTTAAAAAATTACAAACCACTTGGAAACCCAGTGTTAACCCCCATGTGTGAACTAGGAAGGAGGGTCCCTTTTCTGAGTTCATGGCTCAGGAAAGACAAGAGTAAGACGGGCACTAACAGACGGGATCCTTCTACAGCCTTAATTTGTGTGTCTGTGGCCCTTACCACTTGTGATGCTTGTACGTATTTTATTTTCTTACTAGATTCTTGGGGAAAGGTTTCATCTATATTTGATTCCCCACAATTATCTGCAGTGTTTTGCATATAAGCACTCAAAAACTGCTTTTTTTTCATTTGCTGAATATTAATCAACTGGCCTGAGCCTCTACAACTTCTTGATCATTTCTGAAAAGTTGCAGCTCTACGTGCCAGGGAGAGTGGTAATTCTAGACCTCCAGATGAGGGTTAAACAGGTAATTCAAGTCACCTTTCTACCTGCTCCTGCTTTGGAGGGCAGCGCCCCCTGTGGGTGGGGTTGTTGGCCTGCACTCTGGCGCCCTCTAGAGGAGAGCCCTGCATAGACCCTCTGGTCTTCTTGCTTTAGTTTGAATTTTCATAGGGAAAAAAAAAATGAGCAAGCTGAGTTCTGTCTTGGAATGCATTAGGAACTAGAAGGAAGCCCACTCCCTGTCCCACAGCAGGCTTGGTTAAGGTCCCTCCACATCCCCATACACGTGCCTATGCCAGGTAATAAGAAGATGTGGCTTCCAGACACGTGTGAAAGTGGTGGGTAAATTCTCTTCTGTGAAATGCTGCTCCTGCTTCCTCTTCCTTGGCTCTGGGTGTTCTTTTGCTATTTTATGAGCCTGAATGCAATTAGTTACAATTAAAATCTGAATTCTTTGAGCATATTTGCAGTCCAACTTCATCTGAGGCAATAAAAAATAAATAACTCATAGTGACTTTATTACTTATGTATCCCAGACCTGGGGAGGCAGAATAATAAAGTGAGTCTCTCCACAGCATCCATATGACATGTAGGACCTGCAGGGGGTTGAAAGTGCCCGAAGCTCAATCACCTAGTCTGTCACACTTTTTGTAAATATGAGTCAGGGCAAGTCTCCAGGTAGGAATGCCCAGGGGTCCTTCTTGAGTGAAGATCTTATTTCATTCTTTTCCAGGAGAGGAGCGAGGTTAGTGTTTGAGAAAAACAACTCCCAAACTGGTTGCTACCTTTCTGCCTCCACTTCTGCACTGTCATTGTTTTGTTTCATTTATTTGTATTCCAGATGCCAAATGAATACACAATGTCTGCCCAAGATTTAGTAACATGTTTCCATTGGATTCATGGGCATGTAATTTATGTTCAACATTACTGACACTGAAGACTTACTTTCTTCAGAAATGGTTTCCCCTTCCAAATCCCCACCTTTCTCCCATCCCTTCTCTCTCCCTCCCTTTGTAACCTCACTTGGTCCTCCTGTTTCTCCCTCCCTCCCACTCTTTTCTGCTCACACTTTACTGAAAGCTTCATACCGAGAATGAATACAAGACAATATTGTTACGGAGGCCAAGCTCGTACTGCTTGCCGCATGACAGGCCAATACATCGAGAGATGAGTTGTTGGGGCAGGAATAGTGACTTTATTTAGAAAGCCAGCAGACCAAGAAGATGGTGGACTAGTGTCCCAGAGAACCATCTTACCCAAGTTAGAATTCATACTTCTTTTGTACTAAAAGGGGAGAGGTGTGGTTGGTTGTTGCAAACTATTTGGTGTCAGAATCCTTTGTTCTTGCATCTGTCCACTTAGGTCAGGTCATGAGGTGCCGTAAACCTCCAACAAGAAAAATGTTATTCTCTGTCCTTCAACTTTTTATCTCTATATGAAGGGAAAAGTGTTACACCTTTAAAGGTCAGAGCCTTGAGAATGGGCTATCCTGTATATTTCAGACTATATAGGTAACATTCTTAACTTGTAGCAAAAGCAATAAAATACAAAGGTTAACGTAAAAGAAACTGACCCAATATGGAGTCAGCTTTGTTCTTCCCGGTACAATATGACACCTCTGTTCATGGAACTTACACACTACTACACTGGCTCCTGCAAAAGTTATTGAGCACTTGCCAAGTAATATGCAGATTCCTTCTCACTTATAAACACACAATGCTCAGAATTGACATCATTTTCTCCTTTCCATTCCTCAAAGCCATGTTAAGAGGGTAAGAGGATCAATTGACTCTGCCCTCAGAACACATTTTCATCTCCTGCCATCTTTCCTTTCTCAATGGCAACACTTACTCCAGACTTTCATCAGGTCACATCCAGGTTTTTGAGTTGAGTTGTGTCCACCAAAAAGATACGTTCAAGTCCTGATATTACCAAGTCCAAACCCGCTCTGCTCACCTCATGCAGGCCAATGAATCAGGGATGAGGTGTTGAGCCAAGGAATACGACTTTATTCACAAAGCCAGCAGACTGAGAAGATGGCAGCCTAGTATCTCTTAAAAACCATCTTATCGAGGTCTGGATGCCAGTTGTTTTATAGAATCAGAGAGGGAGAGGTGGTGAGGAACTAAAGTAAAAAAGGGCTATCTGTCTTGCAAAACATCTCCTGGAATGGCTAGCCTTGGGGAGGGAATGTGTTAATTTCTTCTTTTCTGCAGCCATTCACAGGTGGGCAGGGTTCTCTGAGGAAGGCCATTATGTATGATTATAATACCAAAAGCAACGAAAAGCAGAGGTTAAATTCAAAGAAACAGATCCAGTATGGCGATTTAGTGCTTCCCTGTTACACTAATCCTCAGCACTTGTGAATGGACCTTATTTGAAAATAGGATCTTTGAAGAGTCCATGAAGTTAAAATGAGGTCATACTGGATTAGGGTGGGTCCTAATCCAGGGACTGGTATCGTTAAGAAAAGGGAAATTTGGACACAGAGACGAACAGGGAGAAGGCCACGTAACAATGGGGGTAGAGACTGCAGTGATGTGTCTACAAGCCAAGAAATGCCAACAAGTTTTGGTAACCACCAGAAGCTAGAAGAGAGCCACCTAACAGATTTTCCCTCAAAGTCTACGAAAGGAACCAACACTTTGGACATGTTCATGTAGGACTTCTAGCCTCCAGAACTATGGGAGAGTATATTTTTGTTGTGTCAAGCTACCTCATTTATGGTCATTTGTTAAGGAAGACCTCAGACACTAATATGCCTGGTGAGTGCAATAACTTTCCAAAAAGTCTTCTTGTCTCCAAACACCCTGAGCCCTCCCAACCTTGATCACTGTGGCATCCTGCGCATTGTTTTCAGGAATGAGCCAGTGCCAATCAAAGACAACTCATCCATGCGAGGGGAGGAAAGAATTTGGAAAGGAGATCCTGAGACTGGAAAGTGATGATCGTTATGTAAACCACTGGATACTTGGAGAAATCTGGGGGTGGTCATGGATCACAGATCTTCCCCCAGACATGGAGTGCAGGACTCAAAGCACAGAGAGGCTACTTCTGGCCTCTGGGTGACATACATGCAACCTCATGGAGTCCCCTCTGCTGGGGGCCCCTGTCTGCACTCATAGGAAGGAAGCTGAGGCTCTGTGCAGTGGAATCGCTGAGCTGGTCAAGTCCAGCCACAGAATCTGAACCCAAGACATTCTGCTCTACAGCCAGTATTCTTCCCTTCCTTGCCTATACCTCCACATCAGCACACCAGGGTATTTATTTTTCCTGGTCCTACCTTGCTGTTTACTTGTCTGGGTGTCTCTTAGTGTCTGCACCTGGTCAAAACCTGTTCATCCTTCAAAGTCCAGTTTCAATCTGATGTTACCCATTATAATTTCTCCCAAGCACCTCAGCCAACATAGATCTGAACTGGCTTCACTGAACAAAAATTAATGACCTACACATCATTCTATTTGGCACAATTGAGCACTTCCTAAGTTATTCTTCAATTATTGTCTCGATCTCTTTGCATTTTTTTCTTTCGAGTTATTTTTTTCAGGATTATTGTGAGCTCTTGGGGCAGAGTCCGTAATTTATACCTCTTTGTATGTCTGGCAGGTCTCAGGACAGTGCCTTGCACAGTGATGCTCGATAAACTCGGATGACTTGGTTCTCAGTACAACCATATGCTCCGGATTTGTTAACTCCGGGACATTGAAAGGATCCCTTAGATGTCCTCAGTCTTGGTTCCCTTGCCTTTGATACAAAGAATTTGACCTGGCAAGTTTCAGTTTCCTCCAGTCATATTCGTCTAAGACACCGCTCCTTTGGCTTAGAGCCATGTCAGGAAGATGGGATGTGGGACTCTTCTGGCTCAATTCCTGGGCACATGGGGCCTCAGCAAGTTGCCCCTGAACCAGATTCACCAGATGGTTGGGCTGCGGTCATGACCTTGATGTTGGAAGGAAACGAAGGCCAGGTGTGATGCCGGCAGTATCTGTGTGTGGCCCAGGTGTCTGCCTGATGTCCTGTCTAGGATACATGTTGGAAAATGCCAGATCCCAGCAGGACGGATATGTCTTCCCACACGCCCAGAAAGACTCCGCCAAGATGTTCATGCAGGAGCAGTGGTCCACGGTGTTCTGGGGAATCATGCTCTGAGTGGTAACAGTAGTAAAGGTACCTGTCCTTGTTCACAGCACCTTCTCAGAAAACAGGCGATGTAGGTGGACATAGGTGTGTTAGTGTGTTAGTGTGTGTGTATGTGTATGTGTTTGGGGGTGGTGCTGGAATGAAAACTTAGAGGCGGGACTTGAAGCTCTGTTTCCTCTTATTGAAATGACATCCCTCTCCTGGGGTAATCTTATGAACAGCTCTCCAGTGCAGGTTCATAAAACCCCAAGTTCTACAGTTGAGAGTTGTGGCCAACTGAAGTTTTATAAGCTGGCAGATGAGTTTTTAAAAGTTTAAAGCATAATTTTGTATATCCAGATGCTGATGGTTTGTGATGGTTTAGAAAGTGAGAACATTCCCTTGCTGGGTGTAGTATCTCCCTTTATTGAATGACATTAAAACCCCGCAACCAATCATACATTCCAGCAAGAACCATCTAGACGTGTTGAGAAAAGAATTCTCAGTTTTGGCTGCAGTTAACAACATCTGGTAGTGCCCACATAACACCACAGCCAGGAAAATCTGGGGAGAGAAGACAATGGAGACTTTGTCCTTAAAGAGGGATCATAATAATTGACACTCATGTATAACTCTGGGTAGAATTCTATGGAAAACAGGCAACATGAGGTAGTTTATTAATTTTTATGGGGACTAACTTTATTTTATACTCATTTTTTTGAGACCAATTCCTTCCTAGTCTCCTGAGAAGTAAATGTAAATGCAGTCATCATTTGTACTCTTAGCAAAAGGATCAAACTTTGTTTCAGAGACAAATACTGTCAATATTACTATTTCAGAATGATTTTTATAACAGTGTGATCATCTATTTGCAAATACCTTAGAAAGGGGGCAACAAGGGAATAGGTGGAGATTTGAAGAGTGTATTTCTTTTTTTTTTTTAATAAATTTATTAATTTTATTGGCTGTGTTGAGTATTTTTTGCTGTGCGCGGGCTTTCTTTTAGTTGTGGTGAGTGGGGGCTATTCTTCGTTGTGGTGCATGGGCTCCTCATTGCCGTGGCTTCTCTTGTTGCTGAGCACAGGCTCTAGGTACGTGGGCCTCAGTAGTTGCAGCACATGGGCTCAATAGTTGTGGCTCACGGGCTCTAAAGTGCAGGCTCAATAGTTGTGGTGCACGGGCTTAGTTGCTCCGCGGCATGTGGGATCTTCCTGGAGCAGGGATCGAACCCGTGTCCCCTGCATTGGCAGGCGGATTCTTAATCACTGCGCCACCTAGGAAGCCCTGAAGAGTGTATTTCTAACATTAATTACGTGTTGTATTTGAAATTCAAAGGTAATAACTGATCCAGGTTTTTCACACATAGTCAACTTGAGGCTGCATTATTCTAGGGCAATGGTTCTAACCCAGGGCTGATTTTGGACGCTCCCCCCACCCCTGGGATGTTTGGCAGTGTCTGGGGATGTTTCCGATTGTCCCTACTGTGGGGGTCCTACTGACATCTAGGGGGTGCATGCCAGGATGCTGCTGAGTACCGTACAAGACACAGGACAGTCCCCCCATGCCCAAAGTAATCTGGCCCCAAATGTCAGAAGTGCTGAGATTTAGAAGTCTGCTCTAAGGAAAAAGAAATGATATTTCTCTTTGGCAATAACCCACCATTAACTTTTGAGCCCCATTTTGCCCAGAACGGCTGAGGGGTCATAACCTGAAGTTTAATTTCAGAAGGATTTCTCATTGTTTTTAGTGCAGAACAGAGAAGTTGTATCCAGCCTACGTGTGATTTGCTACTTTAGCACTACCTGATAGCTTAGTGCACATTCCACGGGTCCAATGTTTTATTAGAACCGTGATTGATTTTGGCTAAAGACGCTTCAGTGGTGGCCAGGTTTTACTCTGAAGGATACTACCACTTGGAAGCAAGGAAAAGGACAAAAAAAGTTTCACTTTCATTTTAAACATCTCCAAAGCTTGATGGGGCTCAGTTGAGCATCATTAATTATCCCAAGAGCTGAAAGGAGAATGCAAATGTTAAAAACACAGCTAGCTATCAAATGTTATGGCATCTGGGAGTACTAGAAGCTGGTAATTCTACTGTAGGGTAATTCTACTGTACTCCAGTATAATGAACTGAAGAGAGGTCAGAATCTCACATCTGCTTCACCTCTGGTCCTGCCCTCCTCTCGGAAGAAGTCCTAAAGTCTAAGACAGCACCAGAGTAAGATAAATCCAAATGTCTTGCTTGTTATTTGGTCACATTTTATTGCTGTACCATTAGATATTACTATTTAGAGACTATGTTCCTTCCTTAAACCTCTCTCATATTGGAGGGTATAAGGGGGACTGAGCTACGGGGAATGATGAAGAGAAGGAAGATGTCTGATGCCATCTGATGCCCTGGGCTTCTGGAGTAGTGCTCACCTTAGAAAAAGTGGTCCTTCATTCCCAGTTCTCAGAAGGAACCCATTCCGGACTTCTTGTGATAAGCTCCGTTTCCCAAAAGTATGAGGTTAATGAACCTCCTTATTTTTGGCAGGATGAGTAAGTGGAAAGTAGAAAAATCCATCTGAGAGAGCCCAGTCCAGAGGCTTGGGTTGCTTATGTGACAGTTAAGAAGAAAGCCCCATCCTTTCAAAGCAGAAGGCTGAGGCACTCATCCCCAATCTGGCAGTGATTCCTCAATTACATAAACAAGAAGGAAATTAAAATTTGATGGATTAAATAAGGGAGTGAACTGGTACTGATTTCCTAACTAGAAATTACCATTTTTACTCTTTTGAATGGATAATTGTCAGCACCATAGTTTATTCTCTTGTGTAATGAGGTCCTTTTAATTTTAATTAAAATTGGGATGCTTTACATTCCTTGCCTTCCCTTAAGAAAATCTTTCATGTGTTGAAGTCCCTGATATTGGAAAGCTTTAATTACAGCAGAGAAAGAACAGAGTGGAGAGCTGGGGGCGGGGGGCAGGGGGCAGGGGGAGGTTGTACCTCTTCATTTCCCATAAACATAATCACGCTGAGAACTCAGGCAGGTCGGTGAATTTGTCAATTTGCCAAAGATTATGTTTCTTGGAAGCTGGAAAATGTCCCTGAGGGACCATGCAAGTAGGGTGGTTTCCAATCATTTTGCCTCCTCTGCCTAATTTTAGAACCCCAGCAGATCCTCACCACACTTCACATATTGTCCTAAAAATATGCATAAAACTTGTCATAAAAATCAAGCCACCACAGACACCCAGGCTTGCACCTGTATTCCACACCAGTGGGAAATCTGTTTATATTGAAATAAGTCACTGCATCAGTCAGAGTTCTCCAGAGAAACAGAACCAGTAGGAGATAGATAGATGATAGATAGATAGATGATAGGTAGATAGGTAGATGATAGATAGGTAGATAGATAGATAGATAGATAGATAGATAGATAGATAGATGATAGATAGAATGATAGATAGATGATAGATAGATAGATAGATAGATAGATAGATAGATAGATAGATGATAGATAGATAATAGAGATTTTAATGTAAAATTTTAAGTTTTAATACTTAAGTTTTAAAGGTTTATTTTAAGAAATTGGTTTATTCAATGTCAGAGTAGCAAATTCAAAGTCTGTAGGCTGGGTTGGCAGGTTGGAAACTCACGCTGTCTTGAGGCAGAATTTCTTCTTCTTTGGGAAATCTCAGTTTTTGCTCTTAAGGTCTTCAACTGATTGGACAAAGCCCAAGCATTTTATCAAGGACAATCTCCTTTCCTTAAAGTCGAGTGATTGCACATGTTAACTACAACTGAAAACACCTCCATAGTAACACTTAGATTAACATTTGATTAAATAACTGTGTACTGTTACTTTGTCAAGTTGACACATAAAACTAATCATCAGGGCATCAAGCTTGAATGTTTGTTAGCAGAGTGAGCAGTGCATTAACGCATACGGAACTGAATGACACCCAGAAGGGCTCAGAGCCCTGAGCTTCCCTACCAGTCCCATTCTGATCTCAACTCTCCCTTTGTTTTGAGGGTCTGGCCCAATTGCTCCCATTCTGATCTACTCTTTCTTCCTCGTGTCCTTCTGGTTCAGGAGCATATTGAAGGACAGACTTCACCAATCCTTGAATGTCTATAGCATTCAAAATCTATATCCCATAATTTTCCACTTGATTACCATTTTTATGGTTTGTTTTATGTGGTTTAATTTGCCTCTCCATTCAGACTATAGGTTTCTATAAGGTAAAAAATGTTTCATCTTTTCTCGTATGTAAAGTTCACAATCAGGATTCAGGTGGATACTCAGAAAATACATTCAGAACTTTATTGGTATATGGGGTGGAAAAACTGGCAAAAATCATTAATTTATTCACCAATATTTCAAAATCAATTATTTATTCTAAATTATTCACTCATCCATTCCTCTATTTGTAGTCCATCCATCCATCATCTATCCACCCATCCATCAATCCATCCATCCTTCATCATGCATCTAACCATTTATCCATCCTTCCATCCACCCATCCATCCATCATCCATCCATCCACTTATTCTTTTGAGAGTCATATGACTTAAACTGAGAGATATGGAAGTTGAATGACTTATAGGGGATGAGATGATGATTTTTGGCAAGATTAGGCCTCTCTCTTAATTTTTTGTCCTCTTCTTTTTTTTTACATTTCATCCACTTAGCTGCTTTAGAGGAGAAATTCCTGTTATTCTTTGAGCTTGACGTAGTTGCTAAAATTTGTAACTCAAATAAAAATGCATGATTCCTGAAAACGTGTCTCACTTTCTTTACTTCCAATGTAGATGTCAGTTTGGTTTTCCTGCCACTACATGTGAGTTGAGATCACAAAGAAGTGATGACAGCTCATAAGGGACTGGACATCTGCAGTCAAAATTTGTGAAATAACTAGGACAGCTCATTGAATAACCCAGTCACAAAAAAAGACTTTCTTAAATTACCCACAAAATTTTGGAAAGGCTGATTTCATTTATTTAACAAAACTAACCAGTACCACCTTATGTCTCTGATTTTGTTTTGTCAGATGAGATCTGGTTTAATATTCGTCAAGGAAAAGTAGAGAATTTAGGCAAAATGTATTTTAAAACTATGAGCAGATATCATTGTGTTCATATTGAAAAAGACAATTTAACTAGATGGGTATATTTGTGTATTACTTATTTAATTAGCACATACACTGCCACCACCACTGCCTTCAGAGTGTATCTCTCTGACAAAATCAGAAGTTAGCAAAGAAGAAAAAGGGGTAGGGAGGAGAGGGCTTGGGTGGGTAAATCTAGGCTGTGCTTAGTAAAAGTGGCCTGGGGCCTTAAGGACTAATTTTAGCAGAAGCCACTGCAGCCTAAAGACAATGTCCTTCTGCTAGGGTCCCTGAACAAAGATGAAAATAGATCAATTAAGTGTTACTCCATTTATAGTGCTTTTGGCAAAGACAATCTTTCAGAATTTTTCATCTGCCCTTGGCAAAACTTCAGAGAATCTCCTCCTGCTATTCACACTCATGGCAACTTGCCAAGAAGAAATTCCACAAAGAAAAGCATGTCTATTTTTGTTTCTCAAAATTGAGAGGATGGGAAGTAGCACGGGCTCATAGTAGGCACTTGGGTTCTGCCATTGACCTCTAGGGCATCTACCTACACCCCTATCTGCTGGCTGTTGGTCTTGGCTATGGCTCTGACCCTCCACATCCCCACTTGTGGAATGGGGTAATGACAGTCCTTATTGGCAGGGTGGTTGAGGGACTAGGTGAGGCTGCGCTGAAGATGTGCTGGTCACATAGTAAACTGAGAAAAAGGGAAGCTTTTGTTCAGAGGGAGAGACAGAGACAAGTGTAGTGGGCGGAAATATCCCAGACTGTTGAACTGGGCATCACATCAATGAAAATTATATCTCCGTGGCTTTTCTTTTTAACTCATAGTACCTTCGGGTATTTAGCTGACATTCTCAATATATTTTACAAAGTAGATAGCGTTGACTGCTCTTTAATAAAGGTGTCTTTTTTTTTCTTGTCTTTAAATCAAATGGAGAGGTCTATGGGTCTTCTATCGTTAACCTAGGCCATAAAAAATTCATATACTTTTATAATTATTTCAACTGTCTTCTCTCCACTACTCCATTCATTGACTCTGGCTAGGAAAGCTTTAAAAAGTCATAAAATATATAAAAATATATCCATTACTAGTAGCCATCAACATCCAGAGAGAATTTAAACCAACGTATCCCTTATCCTTTCAACCTGATTTTTTTTCAAAGGACCTATCTCTATCTGAAATTACTTTATACATTTTTATTTTCTCATTTATTATCTGTCTTCCTTACTAAAATGCAAACTGGAGTAGAATAGGGGCCATTTGTATTATTTACCAGTGAAACTCCAGTAACCTGACAGCACTCCATAAATACTTGCAGCATGAATGTTAAATAAATGAATTTGGAAATGAGGATTTATATCGTCATAAAGTATATGTTTTCATGGTCTCATATAATACCCATCTGGTTTTACTATTTATCTTGTTGCATATGACATTTCTGAAGTAATCCATGAATTCATGTACTATTGGAAACATATTTGCTGAATGTGTAACTTCCATCAAACTGTACTCTAGTATTAACTAAAATAAAAAGAATCCTTTTAAAATATTTGTTGACCTTGAGCTTGTATCATGTTTGTATAATGAGGTTTTTCAAGTAGAAAATATTTTAAGGAGCGGAGAGCTATTCTCTTATAGTCTATGTCATGGACAAGGTACAAAACACGAATTCAGATTAAAGCAAGAGAAATAAAAACAAAAAAGACAAAATGTCAAGAAAACTTAAAGCTAGTTTTTTGAAAAAATAAATAAAATGGACAAACCCTGAGTGAGAATAGCCCAGGGGAAAAGAAGAACAGAAAGAACAACATTAAGAATGAAAAAGGATATAGGTATACATACAGCTGATTCACTTTGTTGTACAGCAGAAACTAGCACAGTACTGTAAAGCAATTATACTCCAATAAAGATAAAAAAAGAATAAAAATGGATATGTAACTATAAGATACAGTAAATATTTTTAATATCATGAGAGAACATCATGTCAGTAAATTTGTATCTTAGATTAAACCATTTTCTAGCAATTATAATTTTTAAAAAATTCACTCAAGAAAAAAATTTAAATCTGAATAGACCAAATAAAAGCAAAATAGGTTAACATTCCCAGAACAATAACCAACTGCATCTCCATTGAACACAACTTATTTGAGCTTCTATAGTCAAAAATCAATTGCTTTAGTCAGTTTTCCACAACTTATGGAGCTGTAAAATAGCTCAGAGACATTGAAAAGCAGAGCCCGGCAAACAGGCACCCTAGACAGGAGACTCAGTCATTCCTTTGTTCATTTCAAAGTCTTTCACAATTTTTCTTGACTATCTAAACTGTATTTTGCTGTTGACCTTCTTTAAATATTGACTTGGGGATAACCTTCTTTTCTTTTCTTTCTTTTTTTTCCCTTTTTGTCCGTGAGGCTTGTGGGATCTTAGTTCCCCGACCAGGGATGGAACCAGTGTTCCCTGCAGTGGAAGGGCGGAGTCCTAACCACTGGACCACCAGGGAATTCCCAAGAATTTTAATTTTCTTATTGTTATTTGAAATAAGAAATCAGTGGAGCAAGTGCACTGATAGCTGATATCAGAAAAGTCTATGGGAAGTCAGACCATACCCTTGGTAACCCACAGGTTAATCTCAACTGCTAGCAAAATGCTTGCAAGGAGATGTATACAGTCAGCCTCAGCTAAATAAACCATTTTCTTTTCAGACAACTTAAGTTTTCAAAGCAACATTTAAACAAAATACACTTGTCCCTTGAACAACACAGTTTGAACTGCGCAGGTCCACTTACATGTGGAATTTTTTCAATGGTAAATACTACAGTACTACAGGATCCTCGGTTGGTTGAATTCATGGGTGAAGAACTGAGGATATGAAGGAATCTCAGATATAGAGCACAGAGGGTTGGCGACCCTAATCCCTGCAGTGTTGAAGGGTCAACTGAGTGACATTTTTTCAACATTTAAACAAAACATAGCCTTTCTCCCAGCCCATCTTACTCTCAAATCATGCCCCTGTTACTCCTGAAGTAGAACTCAGTGTCCACATGTGGGAGCATTCCCTGTGGGTTGGAGTTTCACGTGTAAGAGTCTCCTTTTTTCTGAAATACAAACATTCCTTGATTGCCAATGTTAAGTCATTAGCTGTGCTATTTGTCTAATATTTTCTAGGGACAAGTGGCTGAGGTCAGAGCTCTGAGGTTGCAGGATGCAAGATGCTTGACAAGGAGGAGATTAGAAGGGAAGTCAGGTACGCCACCGAGGAAGAACCAACAGCATCACCTGGAAATGGTACCTGAGATTCGAGATAACTCACAACAAGAAAAAAGGGACTCTGAAAAAAGATGTGTAGGTGCTAAGGACAACATTCATCTCTGCATCTGTTCCCAGCCTGGTCAAGGATTGACAGAGCGATCCAATTCCCTATTTGCAATGCCAAAGACAAAGTGGAAATGTTTTGGGCTGGCCTCGCCTAGGTTGTTTGTTTAGATACAAGACATTAGTTCTCTGGATCCATTGACCTTGTATAGGACAGGCAGCATTTTCTGCCTGCCAGCTCTGCATCAACAGGCGGTGAGCATCAAAGAATTAGCCTCTTGTAATAAAATCAGGCCTTTAAACCACTCAGAAGACTTATGATAGGGATCACTACCCAGATTAATTTGCTACCAAATAAAGAATCAGATGCCAAGATAAGTAAGAGAGAACAGCTAGATGGTAGGGTCTTTCTTTCTTTTTCTTTCTTTCTTTCCTTCTTCCCCCCTTCCTTCCTTCCTTCCTTCCTTCCTTCCTTTCTTTCTTTTTTGTTCTGCTATTTTCAATTGAGCTAGTGTAGTTCATCTTTTCTAACATGATATGGGCTAAATTTTCAATGATTTAAGTGAGCTCATTAAATTTCTACCAGGGGCTGTTTCTCTGAACAGCCAGCCCCCTGTCAAGATGACATGATGGTGCCACACACCTCTCCAGGAAGCCTTCCAGGGTTGCTTTCAACCTGGGCTGCACCCTTTCTCCAGGGGCCAGTAAATGGGGGTCTTCAGGATTGACTGTGTAATGTGAGGGTCCCATTGCAAAATGGAAATGCAGGTACTTTGTTCAAAAAGCAGTAAGACTTTCAAGACAGAGACAACAGATAATTAAACCATATGGGGGCTCCCTCTGAGAACAGGGCCCTGGGTGACTGCACAGATCTCAGGCCCATGAGGCTGGCACTGGCGGTGTCAGTGATCCTTTCTCACTATTGGTTTAGTAACTAGTAATGCCAGAGACTTGAGGTTTACAATTTGGGGGCCAAGTAAATTCTTTGGACTGGAAAGATGACTCTAATTAAAGTTGTGCTTCCAGAAGAAAATTCTCTGTTTGTAAAGAAGGCTTCAACCCTGGATTTCTTGGAATTTGTAAGATGATAAAAATTACTTTGTAATTACATTCCTTGGGGACGCTTGGGGATCTTTTCCTTCCTAAATGAAGGATTTTTCCTTCATTTGGATTCTATGCACCTTCTTACAGTTGTATTCGTATCATAGGTCATTTGGGAAACAGCCCCACGCATTACAATATTTCAGGGTCCTCCTTGTGTTAGGGATCATGAATCTGTCAACATGAAGCAATCACCTCTACTGACAATATTTCATTTTTAAAGCAGGGCTTTTCAAACTGGGTTCTGCAGAAGTGTTCTTGGGTGCCCTAAATTTCAAGTTTGGGAAACATTGCTTTATGTCTTAGTCAAGTTCTGACCCAAGCGTTTTGAAGCCTTAGTAATTAATGAGAAGGCCTGTGCCCTTTCAAATTACCATATGCAAATCAAATGTTTAAAAGAATAGTTGAGGAAAAGGAAAAATGACAATCTCCATTCAGATAAAATTTGGTCTACTGATTAAAAAAAAATTGAGGTAACCAAATATTGAAGAACAATGTTACCAACAATAGTGGTTTTGAGTGTTCATCATGTGACAAACACTTTTGATGTGTTTTTTCAGTCCTTTGAGTTGGGTCCTGATTGAGCCTCTGTTTTGCAGATAAGGAAACTGAATCAGACCCAGGTCTCTAGCAGAAGGAGCAGAAGTTGAATTCCAGCCTCAGAGACTAACTCTAAAGCCAGGGTCTCCCTCACCAATGTCATTTCTTTACACACTTGTGCTAGAAAATCTTTTACACATGAAAGTTTGTGTCATTTTAAGCTTTTCCAGAATCTGGGGATCTGCAGAATTTGGGGGGACGTGACTGTTTTAAGATGTAGTCTTTACTATTATTATTATTCAGGTATAGGAATCAGGAGACAACTGCCCTTGAAAAGATAGTTTGTTCCTCATAGTTCCTGAGAGATGGGGGCCATGTCACACCACACAGGGCCACATGGGGAAGCACCAGGGTGAGGCAGAGGGGCAGAGAGAAAGGGAGAAAACATGGGTGAGAGCCTTTATTGTGCTTCTTGTGGGAAGGAATGGATGAGACAGGGAAACAGGCATAGGATTGGCTCATTTGAGTAATTCCAGTGGTCTCTGGAGTGCAAGGGCTATCTCAACTCGTCTAGTATCTAGCCCCTAAGTGATTAAGGCAAGGAAAGAGTGGGCTAGAGTGTGAGAGGTGGTTGGGGTATGGGCTCTGGGTTGGCTTGTTTGCATACGTAAAGTATGTTTGTAGGTGAGTCACTTACTATCTCTAGGAATTGGATAGCCCTGGGAGGAGCAGTCTTCCCAGGTTAGCCTGGCCCCAGATGTAAAAGCATCAGGATACCAAGCATGCTAATACAAGGACCTGGAAGACCCAGAAAGACAAGAGACCCAGGAGCTACTGCCTGGTCTGAAAAGCCACCTCTGAGGAGCAATGCCTTCTCCTTTGTTAAGAGAAGACAGTACATCTTTGAAGAATGATTAGAAAGAGATAATACAAAAATGTGTGTGCAGCTCATGGAGACAGCCCCATTCATGAGAGCTGCAACCACACATCCCAAAGATGTAGACCTGGGGATAAACGGCACTGGAAACAGAAAGCAAATGTGACATTTGGTGATTGCAAGTAATCATGATTATTGCTTCCTAGTAATTAGGCAGAGATGGTAAGCAATGTAAACTTTATTCAAAAGCATATTACCTGTGATTTTCTCTTCTCACTTTCCTAGTTTCCCAGTGTCAATAAACAGAATCAGTGTTGATGAGCCTAGGGTTCCTCAGGCCCCACATCAGAGGTCTCACTCCACCAATCTCCACCCTGCCATCTGCTCTTGTTTAACTGGTCCTTGAGCTGGGATCTCAATTGCCCTCCTATTCCTGCTGGGAATCTGGGAGTCCTGGGGACTGAGGACTTGAGGTTCCAAGATGTCTGGGCTCCCTGATCCCACCTACCTGGAAGACTGACCACCAGCTGCTGACCTTGGTCCCTGTCCAGACCCCTGTGGTCCTTTAAGAGTCGACGATGATGCTCAGAGCTGAGCTCAGCTAATGGGACATCACGACTTGATCCCAAGGCTCTCTGACTTTAGTGTACACCTCATGGGTTAATAGGTTTCCCCCTGCCCTTTCTCCTAAAGCACACCCTCTACTGCTGCCAGGGAGCCCAGGCCCTCAAATCCCAACAGTCTTATTAGACCCTTTTCCCCACAAAGTAGAGCTGCCCCTCTGCTCATCCACAGGCAGCTATGTCCCCTTTTGAGCTCTTTCAGCATCTCAGAGTTGCTCTACTGACTTTGGAAAAGACAAGGTGATGTTCCACTATATGTCTTGCTAGAACAGAGGCAAAAAAAAAGAAAAATACAGAAAAAAAATTAAGTTCCCCAGGGCATTGTCCTACACTTATGTTCTGAAAGGTGCAATCATTTGCTCACCCCTTTCTACTCCCAGAACAAATATCCTCAAACAGAACTTTAGGTCAATGTCAAGGCTGTTTTGTTCCATGCATACACCTCAACATCTTGGCTATCTGTTCTCTGATATTTAAATGCACTTATAAGTAGACATGCAGCATTTCTTTCCAATCTTGGCAGTTACAACTTTATGATGGGCTAGTGGAAGTAATGTGTTTCACTCCTAATTCTTATTTTCATTCTGTAATTCTCTCTCAAGTCAGACTCTCTGATGGTCTTGATCAGGGGTTGGCAAACTATAGCCCGTGGAGTAAATCTGGCTAGTTGCTTGCTTTGTATGATGCAGGAATGTCTTTAAAAGTCTATTGGAACACAGCTATGCTCATCCATTTGCCTATTTTCTATGGTTGCTTTCAGGCTAGAGCTGAAATGAAAAGCCCACAAAACCTACAATCTTGACCAGCTGGCCCTTTGCAGAAAACGTTTGCTAGCCTCAGCCGAGGTGATGTAAGTTTCAGTTTCTGGTTCCAACACTTACCAGTGGAGTGACATTGAGGTAGTAACTTAACCTCTTTTCACCTCAGTCGTCACATCTGTAAGCCAGGCATAGCCATACCCAGCTCATCGATGCTTGGAAAGTTCTCAGCAGTGTTTTGCACCTGGGAAGTACTCCATTTAGTAGCTAGCTATTGGTTTACAAATAATGTGTTGATGGGATCATAAGGGGAAAAAATGGTTGACTTTGGATAAACCTCTTGAACCTCTCAGTTCTCACAGACGTCCTGGTTACCTCATCTCTGCATGTACAGAATCTGTGCCCTGAGGTTTTTCCTGTCCATTTCATGTCTAAACATATGTCTTGCTTGTATAGATAATGAAACAATGCCTTTAACCTCGATCAAGATTATGTGTTTCTGAGCATCAGAGTTGATTGCAAATATTACACTAAGCACAATGTTTGACACACGCTCTACTAATGTCACAAAGTGTGGCACATGGCAGGGGGACAAGAAGAATCATTTAGGAAGAAGCCAGGAACTCCTAAAATGAAAGAAGCAATTAAAATGTAATTTTCAGATAAGCTTGAATGTAATGTCTCCTATTCCTTATCGTGGACTAGATCCAGTCTTTCATAATTAAGGGTGTCAAACTATAGTTCTCATAAACAAAAATTCTATAGTTGGGAAAATCATATGCCTTACCTAATTTTAAGCCCTGTTTTGTGCTTCCTGTATCACCATCCTCCTGAATGGTAAATAACAGAACATTACTATTTACATTTATAGAGCATTCCATCCAAAAGCAGCAGAATACATATTCTTTTCAAGTGCACATGGAACATTCTCTAAGATAGTTCACATGCTGGGCCACAAAGCAAATGTCAGTAACTTTAAGAAAATTGAAATCTGTATCAAGCATCTTTTCCAACCACAACACTATGAGGCTAGAAATTAACTACGAGAAAAAAATAACTTCAAGAAACACAAACACGTAGAGGCTAAACAATATGCTACTAAACAACCAATGGATCACTGAAGAAATCCAAGTGGAAGTCAAAAAATACCTAGAGGTAAAGGAAAATAAAAACATGATCATCCAAAATCTATGGGACGCAGCCAAAGCAGTTCTAAGAGGCAAGTTTATAGTGACACAAGCTTACCTCAGGAAATAAGAAAAATTTCAAATAAACACCTTAGCCTTATGCCTAAAGCAACTAGAGAAAGAACAAACAAAATCCAAAGTTAGTATAAAAAAACTTTTCATTGAAACATCAATCTACAAAAGAATTGACAAAAAAGAATTGAACTTCCTTTATGCTCTTGCCAGGTGACAGCAGTGCTGGAAGAATAGGATGCCTTAGCTCTCTCCTTACCCTTCTCTTAGAGGTGGCAGATGCTTCTCCTGGCTTCACAGGGAGGTGGTGTGGTGTTGTGGTCATGCTGACTGGGGGGCCAGAGGACCTGAGCTCTGGTGTTGGCTTTGTCACATAGCCCTGGACTATTGAATCCTCCTCTCCAGAACCTGTATTCCTGGGATGGTTCATTTTATGTATCAACTCGGAGGGCATTTTTGGATGAGATTAACAGTTAAACTGGTGAACTTTGGGGTAAGTCAATTGCTGTCTGTAATGTGTGTGGGCCTCAGCAATCAGTTAAAGACTTGAATAGAACAGAAAGAATGACCTCTCTCAGCAAGATGGAATTCTCTGGCAGACTACTTTCACCCTTTACCTGCACCACCGGCTCTCCTGGGTCCCACACTGCAGTTATGGACTTGCCAGCCTCCACATTTGCCTGAGGCAATTCCTTATCATCTCTCTGTCTCTCTCTGTCTCTTTCTGTCTGTCTCTCTCTCTGTTTATCTCTTTCCCCCAATCTGTCTATCTGTCTGCCTCTATATCTTTATCTCTCTCTCTATATATATATATGTATATCTATATCAACCTATACAGATATAGATATATTTTATATCTGAATAGATCTACCTATGTAATGATATGCCTATCTCTACATAGATATAGAGAGAGATGTCCTATTGAGAAAACCCTGACGAATACAATCCCATTCATAAAAAAGCACTTTAGAAAGTCCCTGTTAATTAAAATAAAAAGCTATCATGGACACCCAGGGTTGAGTCATTGGCTATCACATGTAAACGTGCTTTACTTTAAACATGTGACTTTGCCTTGCTTCCTTGCATAGCAAAAGGCCCTCTCATCATTGGAGTGATTGAGAGCATAGGTCCTGGAGTCAGATTTGATAAGTGTAAATCTGAGCTCTACCACTTGGGAGCTTTATGGGCAAACTACTTAACCATTCTAGGCCTCAATTTCTCATCTGTAAAATGGAAATAATAAAAATACCTACCTCGTAAGATTATTTTGAGAAATAATGAGTTAATACAATTAATTTTAATATAAAGTTTCTAGCACTCTGTAATTGCTTGTGTCAGTTAAGATAGACCTGGTTACACTGCAGTGATAAATACCTCATTTTTTCTCAGAACTTGTTGGCTGGAAATACTTAAGTAGTCAAGTGGGGCCTTAAGGAAAATAGGAAAAAAGTTAACTATGTGCCTGGAAGGGAGAGAAATGAAATAATTGGCAGACAGAATTAATAACTTTCACAGATATTATTATTAATAGCTTGTATTTATATGTATTCATGCCTATACATACTTAATTAATATTATGTAGTATGGAGTCAACTTCACTTTGCTTCCTCGCTCAGGGAAAAAGACTTCTTTTAGCATTAGATTGACACTTTCTGCAGGAAGCATCCTCTCCATCTTACTTAGCAGAGATAATTATGGCTTATTAAAAGATGGTACAGCTCTTCCAGTAGTTACACCCCTGAGCTATGAGATCATCAGTCTCCAAGCAGATAGAAGCAGTTTAGCATCTTGGGCTGATATCAAGGATCTTTCATATGGAAGCAATTACACTCTTGGTAGTGGTTGGGAATAGTTAAAAGGCAAATATGCAGTTATTTACTAGCTCTTGGAGGTCATGCCTCCTGCATTTCATTCTAAACTTCTTGCTCAATGTCTTTCAGATCTCCCCTGCTAATTTTGGCTCCTCAGAAATAATTCCAGCAAGGCAGAAAATTAGCAGTCAAATAAGTTTCATTGGCCATTAGATCACTGTATTTCTTAACTTGTAACTTTCCATTGCTCTCTGTTCTCCATTGACTCTCCATTCTCCATTATATTATATGAGTAGCGCAGAGCATCGATCTCAACACATGATATACATTCACTTATTAAGGATCAATCTGGGACTTCCCTGGTTGCACAGTGGTTATGAATCTGCCTGCCAATGCAGGGGACACGGGTTCGAGCCCTGGGCTGGGAAGATCCCACATGCCATGGAGCAACAAAGCCTATGCGCCACAACTACTGAGCCTGCACTCTACAGCCTGCGAGCTACAGCTACTGAGCCTGCATGCTGCAACTACTGAAGCCTGTGTGCTAGAGCCTGTGCTCCACAATAAGAGAAGCCACTGCACTGAGAAGCCCTGCACTGCAATGAAGAGCAGCCCCCGCTGGCCACAAGTAGAGAAATCCCACGCACAGCAACAAAGGCCCAACTAGCCTAAATAAATAAATAAATTTATTTAAAAAAAATCAATCCATTAGGTGGATTCCTCACTGGGAAGTGTGAGCTGTGTCAATCAATTTAAGAAAGTTTATATGGACGTTATGTTATAAATAACTTCTAAAAACATGTGCACAGAGAAAATGCTACTTAGGGACACTTAAAATAGCTTTTCTTTATTTTCAGCTGAATCCCCATAAAGAGTTTAGGTATACTTAGGTAAGTGGTCTGTGTCCTTGGCAATCTTGCCATTTTTGAATTTTCATTTTGACTTCCTCAGGGTTTTATGAGTGTGGCTAGCTGAGGGAGAGAATACACTGAGAAAATCAGCTAACTGTGTCTCTTGGAAGGCTTACTGTCTCTGAAGAGAGGAGCAATGCAATCTAGTAATGCATTCATTTGATTTGTGTAGAATGCCTGCTATGTGACAGGTGTAATTTTAAGCAATGGGACACATTGGTGAACTAACTGACCAAGCCATCTTGTGACTATTCTGGTGGAGAACATAGATAATCCCAAAGAAACTTGATAAATGGATCTTATAATTGAAATGAGAATCCTTTGTGTGTGAAAGAGTGGGATTCAGCACATATTTTGAAGGAAAATCCAGCCTGATGTCTTGCTGAATTAAGTGTGGGATGTAAAGAGAAAAATGAGAAGTCAGGATGACTCCTAAATTTTTGTTCTTTGCAACTGGGTAAATGTTGGTGCTATTAGCTGAGAAGATGGGTAACTATATCAGTGAGGGTTCATACAGAAAAAAAGCAACAACTCCAGGTGTTTTAAGCAGAAAGAGGTTTAATATAGGGAATTGAGTGCTTACAGAAACCTTGGAAGAGCTGAGGAAACACAGGTTAGGGGAGGTGACCAGTCGTATTCAGTTCTGCCACCACTGTATGGTCCAGTGAATTTAGGAGTTGTTGCTTCCACCTGGAGATTAGGAAGCTACAGAAAACTGATGGTGCTGGTGGCAACTGCCCCACAGCACTGAGAGGAATTATCTCAGTGGACCACCCAGAGGCCACTGCCAGAACTTGTCTGCCAAAGCACCCAGGTCCAACATTGATGTACAGGGGAGAAGAATATATTCTGTTTCTCCTCTACCTTCAAAATCTCATACTAGGGGATTTCATTAGCAGAACACAGCTGTAACTGGAAACTGAAAGTCAAATGAGCTTGGAAGATAAAGCTCCCAGCATTTCAGCTGATTGTCCAAAAGAAGCATACAGCACAGGAAAGAGGAGGAAGAACTGGCCCTTAGAGACCGGTGGGAGGGGAGATAATGAAACATTTTTAGACTGTTTTGTCATAAGTTTCCCTGTGGACACAAACACATCCAAGTTGAAAGTCTCAAGTAGGCAGCTAGGTACACAGGTCTAGAATTCAGGGGAAAAGTGAGGAGGAAAATGTAAACTGGGGAGCCATGAACATCAGATGGTAACTAAAGGAATGCAACTGGAGAATATGACCTGGTGAATAAGTATAGACTGAGAAGAGGTCCAAGAACAAGGGTCCTATATGCTTTTAGGAAATGGATATGGTGGCAATTGAGAAATGCTCCAGGATAAAGAAGGTTGAAGTTGGGACCTGAAGTTTAAATGGCTTAAGTAATCCTGTCAAGATTAGCAGAATGTTTAGAGGTCAGGAAGAGGAGCTGATAACAGACAATGAAACTGAGACGGTGAGAAAACAGTCTAGAGATATAGTCCTCTGAAAGTCAAGTGAAAGAGGAGAGAATGATTATCAGTGTCCAATACTGATAAGAATTTTAATAAGATGGAGTATGAGAATCTAACACTGGATTTTGACAGGTGGAAGCTGTAGGTGGTTTTAACCAGAGTAGTTTCCAAAATCCTGAATGAAATAAGTTGGAGAGAGAGAACATACAGTGAGAAAGTAGAGTAAATATACCCAACTCTTTGGAGTAGTTGTGATGTAATAGAAAGATAGCAGAGACATAGAGTAGCAATTGGAGATGATGTAGCATCTAGGCAAGGCATTTTTTAAAAAGGCAGTATTAAAGCAGCTTTGTGTGTTGAGCGTGAAGCATGATCACGAAAGTCAACTTGAGAATGGAACAGTCAAGACTCAAGTTGATTGGCAGGTAGTGATCAATGTGATAGGGATCTCTATTCTGATTCCAGATGATACTTTACACTGTAATTTTTTTAAGGAAGACAGACTTTGCTTTCAAAGAAATTACTGGATAGTTAAAATACACACGTCAGCAAAACTGAGGAGCAATTTCCAATAAAACAAATTACAAAAAACAAGATCAACATTTTACTTTACAAATTATTTTCTGTAATTGCTGGAGGCAGTGAATGAAGAAAGGATTTCAGACTTAGGAGGGGGAAAGGTAGAGGAACACTTTTTGAAACCTCTTTCCTATCAGATCTTAAAGAAAGGTAAGGGCATGAATTTCCAGCGAAGAAACAGCTGAATTCTTCAGGGAAGTATGTCTTACTAATAATGTGGAATGAGGAATCAGCAAAGTATGGTGGAAACAGCAAAAGAAGTGGGATAGCTGGAGAAGAGGGGTTGTAGTTGGGGGCCCTGAGTGAGGGTCTTGGCTTTCACCCAGGGGGTAAGAAGAATCCACTTTATGGGTAATAGGCAGTAGATTCTTGAATAGGGTGATAAAAATGACTTATTTTGCCCATGTCAGGGGATCCATGAGTTATTTGCTCTAAAGCAACGTTGTGAGACTTAGAAATGAAAGAAATTCTTCTGGAATAATGCAGCTGTCCACGCCAAGACCTATAGTACCAGCCCACAAGGATTCCATCCAGGTCGTGCTGTGGCGATTCCCTTAAAGCTCCTTTTATTGTTTGTTCTCATTTGTTCCCATAATAGTGAGCACACACTTAATTGCAAAGCTTCCATCAATAAAAGTTCTTATCATACCTCATCTTTCATGTGTGCTAGATGTTTCAAAAGCTTAATAACTCTGCATCTGATTTGCATCATCTTATTGAAACAAAGACAGTCTTGGCAATATTGCCTACCAAAAGAGGCTTTAAGAAATTACAACAATTTTTGCAGCTATGTACTGACAATCTCTCTCTTCTGAGTTTCCTGGAAAAGCTCTGCTCTCTGTGCTCAAGAAAACTCAGTCATTGGGATGGGAGACAATAGTTGGAAAATGCTTCTAGGGCTAAGAAAGTGAAAATTAAGACCAGGTAAGTTTAAAGGAATGGCTTAAGTATTCCTGCCAGAGCATCACAGATAGTGTCAGTATGATGACCACATTCTCCGGTGACTCTTCACCAATGTTGTATAATATCCTCTGATTCCATCTCCTATCACCTGGGGAACCACCCAGAGACTCACGCTCCTGCTTCGTCAGCCCTTCATGGTATGTGGTAACATCCCTCTGCGTGAGTTAGTGAACAAGCAATGGCTTTAGAAGAACCACGGTCGTACAGCACATTGAAGAGCTCAACAGGAAGGTAACTGATGCTCATCCTTTCTGGTTTTCTGTGAAGTAGTGGAGAATGACTCTTCCACCCTGTGGCATCTTTTGTTGCAAAACAATCATAATTTTTTAGGCTCCTTGGAGGATGGGATTTTTGGGGAAACAAATTATGAAAGGGCGGTGGGTGGCTGGCATTGCAAAGAAATACAGAAGGAGGCTCAGAGCAAGGAGATGGAAAATGCTTCGGAGGAGATAGGATAATCTCACCCAGAAAATGAACACACACACACACACATACGCGCACACACACACACACCCCTTGTTAAAAAGCATTAGAGCAAACTGAAGCCTTTAAGTCCCCAGAGCACAGAGCTCTGCAAGAGTAATTCTGTCAACTTAAAAGGAAAGGTTGGTCCTCTGTAACGAACACAGTTTACATTCTGGTGGACACTCAGCTACTGGGCTCTATTGGTGTCGTACTGAACCGGAGGATCTCGAGGGCAGAGTGCACTGAGCTTCTGCACTCAGGGCCCTTATTCCAAGTGAGCTCACGCTGCTGCCCCGCTCAGCTCTAGCATTGCAATTTTATTCCACGTTCAATGATATTATAACGTCAGTGTTGAGTTTTGGTTCTCTTCCCTCAATCCACTACGGTTGTTGTTTATTGTTGTTGTTGATGATTGGTCTTGTTTTTAACACTCTTCTATTTGTGGTTTAATCACATGTACAGAATTTAACTGGACTTGTTGATCAGTGAGATCTCCTCCAGTTTCGAGTTCTTAGCCCAGCTTGCACTGCACAGCCTCATTCTGTGTGCGGGATGGACTCTGCCTCCTCTAAACACCCGACAGCCAGGGGACCCTCAACAAGTGTAACTGAATGAAAGATGAATCTTTCACGTGCAGGTTTTCCTTGCTCTGAACTGCACAGCAGACATCACCTCTTGTTGCCTTTTACCATTAAACCCTTGCTTGGCTCTGGTCACCTTTGAAGCCAAGGCATGGCTCTTCAGGCAGGTGGGTCTGTGCTGAGATGCCGTCATCTTTCTAGACAGTTCACCTGCTGCAGAGTGATGCCTTGTGCTGTGGAAAGGAGCAACAGCTCCACCATATGTGTGGTTCTCTGTAGCTTCCTGAGTCCCCTGTATCCTGGGGTTCCTCCTGAGGGCTCTCAGGAAAGTAGTAACTACATGGCCTCCACCCATCCCTGAGTAGATGGATTCAGCCAGCTTTCTTTGGCGTTCTCCAAGGCAGAACTTAGCTCAGCAAGTACCAAGATGTCCTCAGCTTCAGATATGCCTGTTTCATCAAAATACAGTGACTCATTTTCAAGCACTTTCCCTCTGAAAATAAATTTACCTATAGAAGTAGATTTTTGATGAATCTAGAGTGAACCCCAAGCTTTTACATGGGCTATTTTAGCATTTGGACATAGCTCTTACTGTTTTAAGCCTCTCCAGCTACTTATTCTCCAGTTTCTACACTCTGTTGAATGAAATATCTTGGTCCTCACCCTTCTGTCAAGATGGGTTGAGTGAAGCATCCTAACAGATTCTCAGTATACCCTAATTATAAACCAACCATTCTAGTCCAACAACACGTGACCTCCACCACCCACAGGATGGACTTGTGTTTGTTTCAGTGTGAAATCAATTTCCATGTAGACATAGACCATCACAGGGGTTACTGGGTCTGAGGAGTAACTCAGTCCATGTGACAAGCAGTGTGGGAAGAGCGAAAAAAAAGAACATCTCATTAAGGGTGGATTTTTTTTCCTAGATGGAGGGAAAAACTACCCTGATTTTCAAGTCAGCAGTTGCTGAAAACAATATGGTTTCTGAGGGAAACCGGGTCCCGAGGGCTCTCCACTGCATACTCTGGTTCTTCTTCCTGGAGTTCTTTTCAGGAAGGGTGTGGAAAAAACATCAAGAACCTTGGGCAAAAGGGGAACATCCCTGCATCCCAGGCTGATGTAGCAAAGAGGCAGCTGCAGAGGCTCAGGAGGTGCAGCCTTTTTCCCTTCCTGGGATGCTCTGAGATCAGTGGGCACCCCACCTCTGTGCCACCCCTTCTGGTTGTTTTACCATGAGCTGGGAAAAGGCGTGAGCGTTGGGGTCAAGTCAAACTTGCTTTGAATCCTGGGTTTGCCAGTCACGTGACCTCACTGCTTCCGGTACCCAACTGTAGAGCCAGGAAACTAATGGTAACTCTCCTTGATCTTTAAGGATTTGATGAAACAATCCGTGGGAAATGCTTAGCATGCTCCCAACCTCGGTCCTCAGTCCCCAGTGGTCTCACAGCAATTGAGGGAAGGGCTGGAATATCTGAATCCGAGGGACAGAGTCGATTGGATCTGTTTCTGAGACCATCCACCTCCTGAATGAGGGAAGGTCCTTTCAGCCACTAGGGGGCACCAATTACATGGGAAAGAAAGGGTTGAATTTAGGAGGCTCAGTTCATTGCCCTGCAATGAATGTCATTTAACTAATTTATTTTCTTGGAACAAAGTTTGGGCGTGGTTGATATAGAAAGGTGCCGACTATTTCTGCTGGGGAAGGTGGTAACACTTTCATGTTGTTTGAAGAGTTTTCTTAGATCCCTTGCATGTCCAGCTATCGTGGACCCACACTTAAAAAAATAAAATCAGTCCCTTTTACTTGCAGTCCTTTCTCTTCTATATTTCTACTCCAACTGAAATAGACAATATTATTCGTATATGGAAGAGATATGTGGATGAAAGAAGGATCTTTACTTTAAAATGTTTCAGGCTTTTTGAGCCAACTCAGTTTATGTCAGGTCTTTCAATTTGAAGCCATATGTTTTCTTAGCCCTTTAAACCTGGCTTGTAAGTGGACACAGCTAGTGTAATGTTCCTGAGATATCTAGGAAACCACAGGGTTTTTCTTATGAGAATTAACCCCTCATTGCATTTGAAGATAACTAAATCCTGTGAAGCATGAGATGCAATGGACTCTGGAATCCACAGCAAGTAGGGGGACAGGGAGAGGTATAACAAAATACCTGCCTAGTCCAGAAAGCGAAACATGGCCAAGATATGAGAACTGTTTCTCAGAGGGGAAAAACTAACGCTCCTCAGCACTGTTGGGTAAAGGAGTCTATAGTCTTTCTTAGGCATTGATTGAACCTTTTCCAATAGCCTCAGAGCTTCCACATTAGACTCTATTGATGTACAGCCCAGGAATATGCAACAAATCCATACGTGACTTTATATCCCTAAAATTTAAGAACTATTGCACTAGGAGATAATAATAATTCTAGATCCACTGACACTTAAGGGAATACATTTAAGGGCGTCTCCCTAGGACCTTTGTCCCAGCAAGTTTCCACCTTCTAGAAGAATCTTTGAACACTCTTATTGCTGTGAAAAGTCCAATCCAACAGCAAAGCCACTGATGATGAGAACTGTTCATCCCCAGACTCTTCATTCCCTGGAATCATACACGTGGTCTGGCACACTGCCACGGTGGATTCCTTTGATTTGTGACCCTCCAGTTTGTGTGCTGAAGGGCTCTGAGCTGCAGACTGGCATCCAGGGCCGTGGTTGTGACAGGAGGTATCTCAATTACAAGAGGCAACAGCTCCAAGGAGCCAGAGAGAGTGTGGGGTGGGAGTGGCGGGGGTGCCGTGGAACTCCTCTGCGGCACCCAGTGAGCAAAGACACAGGGCAACAGAGGATACAGTGCCTTGTGCTGCTCTCAGGGGAAACTCCACGGAAACATAAAGTGAGTGCTGACGGGCTACATCAAGATCATTCCAATTATAAAGAGCGCTAGGTTGGAAATCGGTTTTCAAACATCCTGTGTCTGTTTCTGCTTCTGGAAGGCACTTCTAGATGAATCTTGGACTCAGCTCGTTTTCCCTTTAGCAACATTCTCTGATTTCCAAGCAGCCAGGGTGTATGTCACTGGACATGCCTCCCACTTGTCAGCAAAAACAGAACAGCCAACCATGCCCCCAAACACCTAGGAGAATTGGCACATTGCGTACCTTCCTCTAAAGCTGCATCTGTGAGAAAGTCTCTCTCACTGCATCCACCCAGTGCTCACATTTAGTTTTTGTTGAGAAGAAATCAATCACAGATCTGACAAAATTGTGAGTGAATGCTGAAGAACGCACCCTCGAGCTGAGTCTCCTCCAGGTAAAAATAATTTGCCCCCAAAATAAGGTAAGGAATTGCAACTAGTTCCTGAAATACATGGCGTATGTAATTTAACAGAACAAAATATGTATTTCTTGAGTGACGTTTCGTGTACTGCCCAAAAATCCATGTTTATATAATACTATTTTTGCTAAATTGTAATCCTCAGGACGTCAATTAAATAAGACTTTGAGTGATGAATCAGTCTTGTCAACTAATGTCCGGGAGGCATTTCTCATTGAGGAGTGGGGTCATCTTCTATGACGTCTGGGGGCTGAGCCTGGTCCAGTCTCCTAACATCAGAGAACAAGTGTGTCCTGGATAAATGAGTACAAGAGAAAGCGGACCTTTTGGGAACAGAGGAATTTCCGGCACTTTGTTTTAATCTGTATGTGCTCTTTTAACAGGAAAAAGTTGTTACGAGATGGAGCTCTCAGCCTTAGTTTTCTTACTCACTAGTGATCTAGACCATTTCCTCAGACATTTGGGCTTCAAGTTCTTTATCTGTAAAACAGGAAACTTCATGGTCATGAAACTTCCTTCACAGGATGGAAAGGAAGAGGAAATAAACTTAAAACAGGTGACGACTTTCTATGCATTATAAAGTGGTTTACAAATGAGAGGGTGGGACGAATTGGGAGATTAGGATTGACATATATACACTACCATGTGTAGAATAGATAACTAGTGGAAAGCTGCTATATAGCACAGAGAGCTCAGCTCTGTGCTCTGTGAAGACCTAGGAGGGTGGGATGGGGAGGAGGGAGGGAAGCTCAAGGGGGAGGGGGAAATGGGGATATATGTATACATATAGCTGATTTATTTTGTTGTACAGCAGAAAACTAACACAATATTGTAAAGCAATTATACTCCTATAAAAACAAAACAAAATTTAAAAAAAAAAACAAATGAGAGGTGTCACCTCTCTGCACAGTTGCTCATCCAGCGATTCTGCACGTGTGACCAGGGAATCCCAGCTCCTCGGGGTAGCAGTCAGCATCCGTTTTAACCTCAGGACTTATCGATGTGCTCACAGGTGCTCTGACTCTGTGAGCCAGGGATACCGTGTGGGGCGTTTCCCAAACACAGTTGTCCAGAGTCTTTTCTCCTTAAAGGATTTATGTGTCACCAGGGCCCCCCCTGGAAGGGCAGGACTGGCACTGAGACTGGGTCAGCTGGTTTATTCAGCAGATTTGTTCCACTTGCTCATCCAGTTGCTGTGGCTTCTCTACCCACTCCTGCAGACAGTGCTCCGCAGATGAGAACAATGAGATCTGTGGAGGTGGACTGTCTGGTTCTTAGCTGGTTTTTCAGCAAGTGACTTTCCTCCTTTGGGCATCTCTGCATAGTTCTTTCTAGATTTAACAAATTTGAAGGCAACATAATTGACTCAAGATTAACTACTACAGTTATTTTTCTTCCTCCTCCCCTTCCTTTTCTTTCCCTCCTCCTTCCCCTCCTCCTTCCTCTCCTCCTCCCTCTCCTTCCTCCTCTCCTCCTTCTCCTTCTTCTTCTTCCTTCTCTTCCTCCTCCTTCTTTTTCTTCTTCTGCTCCTGCTCCTCTTCCCTTCTCCCCTCCTCCTCCTCCTCCTCTCATCCTCTCCCTTCTTCTTTTTACTTAACAATTTGAGGGTCTTTTCTTTTAGGACAATTTCATTGTCTCAATTTGGCCATAGTTTACAAATTATAGATGAAACAAAACCCTACAGCATGAAGCAGTGTTCTTAGAATGCTAAAGAGTAGACTTACTTTTAAGTGTAAGAGAATATAATATCCAATTTCATTTTTTCCCCTGGGTCTAGGGGCCAGTTCAGAACATGGCAATAATGACAATCTGTGATGGGCTCCACACAACATGGTCACTGCAAAGCTACTAACTGCAAATGAATTATGCCTGCCACATATTGTGTTCCTGCCACATTCTTGGGACATTTGTGAAATGCTGTGCGGCCAAATCTGCAGCCTAGAGAGACCAAGTAACTCACTAAAGATCCCGTGATTAAGAAGTAGAAGAGCTGGTATTTGGACAAAGATTTTCAGAGTTCAAGGCTGCTCCCTACAAATAGAAGGCATTAGGAACAACGCCATTTGTCTGTGACTCCACGGTGGCCCCTGGTGCCCCTGCGCCCCATCTCCTTCTTCCTCTCTTTCCCTTATATCTTGGATCTGCTTCTATTTTTCCTCTCCTTTGTTTCTTGGCTTCTGCCTTTGCCTTACCAGCAGTGCCCTGTAAGCTGAAAATCCTGCTGTCCCTCAGTGGTTGAAAATCTGAAAGCATCCTTTGTCCCACCCAAGGCAGAAGGAAATGACAGGAAGAAAAACACTTAATTGATTGAGGTGAGAGGAGATGATTTCTGAGCCACTCTATTCAAATCACCCAGTGTCTGGACCCTGGATAAAGAGGCAAGGAAACCTGGCAGAGCAGGAAGAACTGAGGTTCTGTTTTGCATCACAGAAATAGTTTTTCCGAACAGACAATGTCCTAATTCTGTTTTATCAGAGCCAATTCTTCCTGATGGGTTACTGATAAGTAATGAGGTCAAGTTCAGATACTTTGTTGAGGACCCACCCAGAGTGGAGCAGTTTGCTTGCGCTGCACGGGGTCTGGGCTGGGAGTTCTCCTTTGGAGGTGAGATCATGAGAGTTTTCCAACACGGAGAAGCGTGAATATGTTTGATTTTGGCTTTGCTGTGACTTCGTGAAATCTAGATTTACTGTCAAGGGATTTGTGAGTGGGAAGTGGGTGGGGATACAGAGGACCCATTTCTTATAGAATGGACAAAAGACAGTAGATAGACACTAAATATGGCTGGAAAGGGGATAGAAAAGACTTACTCTCTCATAGGTTCAAAGGTCTCAAAGGCCAGGAATAGTCACCTTTATTCACCAGTAAGCCAAGCTGGCAGCTGGAAGGTCCAATCCCCCCTGCAGACCTCCCTTCCTCTCATCCACCACACTTCTCCTTACCTAAAGGCGACCTGCACCCTGTCCTTGATAACAGCAATGGGACAAAGTGCTGGGACAGACTCTGGAGCCCTCCTGGCCCTGGCGCCTGACCCGGGCAGGCTGCTCAGTGCGTCGGGCTCCGCGCCTGCTGGCTTTCTGGTTTCTTTCCCTCCTGGGCCATCTGTTTCTCACCTGCCTGACGGCTGCTGCCTGGTTTCCATCTGCTCATGTTTCCAAAAACATGGAAAGCAGAATATGACAAATGGTGGTCGATGGAAAGAAAGGGGCCACAAAGGTTTCAAAGTTGATCATCACCAGATTTACCAGCAATTATAAAATTTGGCTCCTTTTAATTCATTTTCATCTGGTTGCCAAAAGCGATCGATTGTATTAAAGACCAGCATTCTTTACCTGTTTTGTTTGCCAAGTCAGCTGGAGCCCAGATGGTGACATTGACCTTCTGTGAGCAACTGATTCTTCCCAGGAATGGTATATTCGAGGAAAAAGTCAAACCTCTTACCAACTAGTTGGGGAACTTGGATTTTTTTAAAAGTCACGCACACACACACAGACACACACGCACGCGTATGCGCACACACACACACAAAGCCTACAGCATCCCACTTGCTCCTATCATTAGAGACTTGGAATCTTGTACCCCGAGAAAAGTAAAGGCTCCACGGAGGGAAAGCAACCTTTTGCACTTGTGTCACCTCCCCTCCCTAAAGACAAGGTGGCTGCAGGGCAGCTTTCTGCTCTTCAGGCCCTCCCTGGGGTAGACGTTACATCAGCACCAAGGGGATCCCTGGGCATCTCACAGAGGCCAGGATTCTGTGACTCTCTGGTTGCCCTGGCAGGCCTATGGATACTTTCCTTGTCCCCCGGGTCCACCAAATACTGTGTGTGTCCTTTGCAAAGTCAGGAGAGTGAAATGATTCGAGGAAGAAAGCTGTGATCCTGAAACTGAACCCATGACCTTACATGATTAGGATTTTCCAATTTTCCAACTAAAACAAAATGGTGAAGCCATCCTGTGGCTGAGGATGGTTTCTTTCACTGGTAGGCTCTGTTTCACAGGCACTAGCAGAGGGTCATGGAGACGCTTAGCCAGTGGGGGTCGAGAGTCCTGGGTAAAGATAGACCTTGAAAGAAACCTCAAGCCAACAATTGTGAAAAATGATGAAGAGGTTAAACATAAATCTAATCTGCTCTTTGCCAAGCACCACACATCTATCTGTTAGGCACCTTCTTGTCATGGAAATACTTCGTGTTTTCATCAATCCTGTTCTAATTCAAGGAAGATGTCATTTCGCGTGAACTCTATCAGATTACAGACACAAGGGGTTTCTGCATAAGAATCTAGATACGTGTCCAGACTTTCTCATTTTCATGTTCTTTATTCTTGGTGGTTTATGGATACAGAACACCCTTTCCTTACATCTCTGTTCCACTTCTTTGGGGATTTAGAATAACAAGAGCTAGGCTCTTACCTTGTTCCAGGGTCTGTAGCAAAAGGTTAATGCTGGTTCTCAGAGCAAAGGTGCTGGGTTGCTGCTGATGTTGTCATTCCCGTTTTACAGATGGGTATGGGGAGGTGCAGAGAGGTCAGTTTGCCCGAGGTCACAAGCTACCATGTGGGAAGTCAGGATCTGAACCAGGGCCATCTGGCTCCAGGCTCTGTGCCCCGAAACACGTTGCTGTCCCCTCCTCAGGATGGCAGAGCAGGGCTTCTCAACTGGCCATGATTTCGCATTTAGCAGGCATCAGTAAGCTCTGTCTAGAGATGTTTTTGGTTTTCACAGCTCTAGAGGAGCTATTGGCATCTAATGAGTAGAGATCAGAGATGCTGCTAAACACCCTACAATGCACAGCACAGCCACACACTAAAGAATTATCCACCCCAAAGTGTTAGTAGTGCTGAGGTTTTGATGATGAGAACCCTGATGAAGGGAAAGCACAGGACACACGCATGCGTATAACAGACACATAAGTAGTAGAATCTATCCATCCTGTACCTATCTATCTATCTATCTATCATCTATCTATCTATCTATCTTTTTATCTATCATCTATCTATCATCTATCTATCTATCATCTATGTATTATCATCATCTGTCCGTTTAATCTCTCATCCATCTATCTATATCCTCCCTCTGCTCTCAGAAGACAGCCGAGGTCTGTTCTATGTCCTTTAAAGTATTCATTATTTTGAAAGCCTTTCATTTGTATCAAAGAGTTAGAGAGCAAAGTGAGTTGCAAGTTATTGTTCCTTGAAAATACGGTGCTCTGTGTGTGTGTCTGTGTGCATGCATGTGCATGTGTGGTTGGCTCCGTTTCAGTTCCTGTGGACTTTCCCTTTGGCTACAGAAAGTCCAGGTCTTTCCCTGAGACCTTGTACCTGTCACTGTGTCCCCAGCCAGCCTCTGAGAAGAAAAGACCTGAGTCAGGACAGGACATCTGGGTACTATATCCTCACAATTATCCCAACTGCACCCAAATTACATTCCCCATCCCATGAGTAACCCATTCCATATGACATCAATGCACATTACGTATTATGTTATTACACTTTACACATCACACTAACACATGCTACATATTCCAATATTTACACATTGCACAGGACATTAGTATGCATTGCATATCACATTAATACATACTACACGTTACATTAATACACATCACACATTCCATTGATAACTCATTGTATGTTAAGGATTAGTACATTTCACATTACATGAAAGCACATGGTGCATTATATTAATAACACATTACATGTTATGCTAACACACACTGCATATCTCAACAATGCACGTTGTGTATTACACTATTGACACCCTACATATTACATGATTAGCACTCTGCATATTACCTTAACACATGTTAGGTATTCTTTTTTTTATAAACTTATTTATTTATTTTATTTTTGGCTGTGTTGGGTCTTTGTTGCTGCTTGCAGGCTTTCTCTAGTTGCAGAGAGCAGGGGCTACTCTTGGTTGTGACGCGCAGGCTTCTCATTGCGGTGGCTACTCTTCTAGAGCATGGGCTCTAGGCACGTGGGCTTCAGTAGTTGTGGCACATGGGCTCAGTAGTTGTGGCTCATGAGCTTAGCTGCTCCATGGCATGTGGGATCTTCCCGGCCCAGGGTTCGAACCCGTGTCCCCTGCATTGGCAGGCAGATTCTTAACCACTGCCTCACCAGGGGAGCCCTACACGTTTGATATTCTATTAATAGGTACACCTTGATGCCTGGCTAGAGGAAAGCCTATCCTTTTAGGAATCCACAACTCTGATATTCCCGGTCACCTCCCGTCCTGGTTGTCACTGCAGCTGGTCTAGACAGATCTGGTTGCACAGAACTGACAGCTCCCCAAGGGCAGTTCCTCTCCTGGGCCATCTGGGACGAGCGTTCTGGGCTCTCCTCACCCCTCCCTGCTGTCTTGGCCCCACCCACGCCCTTTGTGTCGTGTCTGCCCAGTGGGGCCCTGTCCTTTGAACTCATTCCCTACAACCACTCTCCTGGAGCTCACACATCTGGCCAGGAGGCAGGAAGACAGGAAGATCTGTCAGTTCCTCCGCACATGCAGGGCGCGCCCAGGTACCCCCACGGGGCTCATCACTGCCTGCAGGGTACCAGGCACAGCACTAGGTGAAGGAGACTGTGGGATGAAAAAGACAAGGTCTCGCCCTGATGGAGCTTAGGTCTACCTGCGGGGGAGTTAGAGGTAAGCCTTTAACAAAAATAGTCACTAATTACTCATAATTGAGGACAGTGCCTCATTAGATCTGGCTGGGAAAAACCATCATTTGGCTTCAGTCTGTGGGGCTTGGTGTTGGGTTTGGGGAAGCTCACCTGCTCTTCCCTCCTTCCTGGATGGCTCTATCTCAAACCTTCCCCCTGCTCCTGTGTGTCCCTCCTGCAGAAGGCTGCTGTGAGCGTGGTGCCTCCCTCAGACAGTGAATCCCACAAGTAAAAGGTGCTTAAAGCCTTTCACTCCATAGAGGTCCCTTGGTCCCATGAAAGCAAGAGACGTAAGTGCACCTTTGGGAGGAGGAGCTTGCTTTATATTTGTGTAGTTAGATGTCCTACTTGGGTAGAGACCACCCCAGGCGTCCACCGAAGCCCCCCTCTTGCTAGACAGAAGACTGCAGGCACTGGTTTATGCAGCTCCCTATATAGGGATGCCCTGAAGTCCCACCAAGATCTCAGAGTTTGGAGCCCAGGTTCAGCCATGGTACTTGCAATGTGATGATGTTAATGGTATAATGGCATTAGTGGTGTGAGGATATTAATCCAGGCTGCCCCGTGGTAGATCTGTTATGGTGCTGAGCAACTGAACCTTCAAGGTGTGATGTAAACCTTATCCCTCATCTTCCTCCAAACACTGCAAAGATCTGTCAGGATTCTTCCCCATGTCTGCCTGGAGGCAGAGTCCACAGGCCTTTCTCTACTTGGCGTGGAGTCTTGGCCATCACACCCTGAACGGTGATACCTGCCAAGCACGCGCCCCCTTCTGGCTGTACCTGCGGACCAGCACTGGGCAGGGAAACAAGGGCAAGGGGCCCAATGCTGCAACTGACGTCCCCCGTGTGCAAACTCCAAGACACACAAATATGCCTCCCAGCTGCTGAATTCCAGGAGATGCTACGGGCAGGGTCAAATAACTCATCCTCCAAACTGCAGCACCTTTGAGAGTAAAAGGGACGTTGTTAATAGTGTCGCCAAAGTCTTGGCTCTCTGTGCACCAATGCTGAATGGCAATATGGAGACAGAGTTATGGAGGAGAAAGAAAGAGTGGCTTTTTTCTTTGCCAGACAAAGAGGGAACGCAGTAAGCTATCGCCTCAAGAACTGTGCCCTGCTGCCTGGGGAACAGGGAGAGGTCATATAGTCAGGACTTGTGGTCAGAATGTGTGATAAGGATCAAGGCAATAACAGTCCTGCATTTTTCTTTCTCCTGTAAAGTTTCAAAAGGGTGGGGTTACTGGCAAGACTAGGGTGTGTGCAGGGTCTCAGGTGGTGGGTCTCCGAATCTTGATGAGCTTCTCTGGTCCCTTTAATCTCGCCTCCGGTGGTTTCTTGGCGGCTCCTCCCTTGATTATCAAGTGTTGGAATTCTCCCTTTGGAACTCAGGGAAGGTCACGGAGGCTGGAGCCTTGTCTACAATAAATGGTGGACAAAAATTCCTCCATGCCTGGGAGCCCCACAGGGCCCAGCTCGGCATCAGTAACTGTGCAAGGACAGCCGGTGGAAAGGACGCATCATTCTCCCCATTTGACAGAGGAGGCAATGGGACCAGAAGGCATAGGGGGAAAGGCCAGGCACTGAGTATTTCTAAGGGAGCCTGATCGATCCAGGTTTTGTGTGGGTGAAACTGAGGAGGACCTTTTGGGGTTCTTGGGCACTGGAGCCCTTTTTGTCCCCCATTTCTTGTAGACTAGACTCCAGTCTCCATGACCTTCCCTGAGTCCCAAAGGGCAGATTCCAACACTTGCTGATCAAGGGAGGAGCCGCCAAGAGACCACCTGAGGTGAGATTAAAGGGACCAGAGAAGCTCATCAAGATTAGGAGACCCACCACCTGAGACCCTGGACATACGCTCGTCTTATCAGCAGCCCCGCCCTTGAACTGTTGCCACAAGACTCCTCACCAAATCCTCGCAGGCTGGGACACATAGTTTTTCAGGGCAGGAGCCTATTGTGTCCCCCTTCGCCTGGCAAAGCTCTAAAGCTCTCCTTTTCTATGTCACCCAAAACTCCGTCTCTGAGATTTGCTTCGGCACCAGTGACAGAGGCTGAGATTTCAGCATCATAACCGGGGGGGTGGAACTTGTCATCCCCCAGTCCTGACAGCACCTCTGCCATGGGGAATGCGATGGGGGAGGGGAAGAGGATGTATTCCTACCCACCCCCATTGCCCATAGCGTCCTCAGGGGTTGCCAGAGGGCCACATTTCTTCTCACCAGGAAGGGAGCAAGACTGATGGCTGGTCCCCCTCCATCTGTCATTTCTGTGCGGTCCAGAGTTTAACGGGCCTGGGATTGGAGGGGACTGTTGGTACTGTACCAGGCTGCCTGAACCTTGAACAAATCTCATTTCCCCGGGCCCTGTCTCCCCACAGCTAAATGGAGCTGTTAGATTTCAGTCTCCATGATCCTTCTAGAACCACACCAGTGCCAGCTTTCTCTCCGAAACAAAACAAGATCCATGATCTATATCCAAGAGAAGCAGGAAGAAGCAGAAACACGAGAAAGTGACATGCCATCTAGTGGGAACAGTGAAAGCCTCGAAGGAAAATCTCAGCCACAAAGATGCCATTGGACCAGAGTTCGGGTGAATTGAATTTCTGGCAAAGCTCATCTTAATTAAAGACCTCTGTGTTTCTCTCTTGTTGATGAAAATCCCTTAAAGGTGTGTGCTGCTTACAAAACCAAGCGGAGTGGCTATCATGGTGCTGTACCTGCTGGTTCTGAATGAGGCACTGCCTCCAGGGTCAGTAACAAAAAAGGGTCATAGGTTCACAGAGCGTTACAGCCAAAAAAAAAAGAAGACCTTAAAATTAGCCAACAGACATTTAGGCAACATTAACTAAAAGCCAGACATTGTTCTAAGCACCTTACAAATATTTATTCACTTCATTCTCTCAACAACCCTATGCACAGGCAGTGTTATTATCTCAATTGATAGATAAGGAAACCAAGGCACAGAAAGGTTAAGTAACAAGCCCAAGGACACACAGACGATAAGTAATCACACCCAGTGTGTCTGGCTCCAAAGCCACTACACCACACCCAAGGTCACAGAGCAAGGAGAACAAGTCAAGTTGCCCTTACCCAGAGAGGCGAGTGACCGGGGATTTGGGGTTTAGCACCCAAAACCTTCTCCTATCCCCCGAATTCAAATATTTTCTATTTCTTTCTGGAACTTAACACAAACGTGCAAAAGAGTGTTGTTTGTGAGCACACATGAGATTCAAGCTGAGGTCTTCCATGTTGACGTGCTTCTGTCATAACGTGAAAGGATATTTTCTCTCCTTTTACAGATTCCCTTATATCATTACGTTGGACTGATCTTTACCTTTTCTTCTGAAAGTAAAAATCAGGAATGCATACCATTTATTCAGGATTTACCTATGTGACAGAGAATGAAGTCCTGAATAAGATGATAACCAGCTAAAGCCCTGGGCGTTGGGTCCTTCCCACCTCCACCTAAAGGTGAGAGGACCCAGGGGTGTGAGTGGGCAACGTCACCCCCTGATGTACAGCTCCGCTGCATCCAGGTCCTGCTTGGAGCTCCTACAAAGGGCTGGGCTTCTAGATCCAAGATCTTGAGTGTTCTGTGGGGCAGGCCCACAGACACAGAACCCTGGGGGTTAGGGGACATTTCACCTCCTTGGGAGAGGGGCGTGAGGAGGGACAGAAGTGACCACAGCTCCAGAAAGTCGGCTTCCCCATGTTCTGGCCTTCCAGGATGAGCTTGCCTTAGCGCAACAGACACAGCGTTGGCAGGCCGAAGGGTGTGGTTTAGTCCAAGCTTTCTCAACCTCCACGCTATTGAAATTTTGGACGAGATAATTCTTTGCCTTGGAGGGTGGGGGGGCGTCCTGCGCGCTGCAGGATGTTAGCAGCATCCCTGGTCTCCACCGAATGCCAAGAGTGCCTCTCTAGTTGTGACACCGGAAAATGTAAAATTGAGAACCACTCGTTTAGTCTGATAACCGCTGAACCAAGGGAAAAAAAAAACAAAACAACCCAGCTTTGGGAATTGAATTCAACCCTCCGAGACCTCTGGATCAAGTCCAGCATCGACCTAATTTTCCCAAATTATTTGAGATTAGTCATGAAATGACCTCTCAGATGGGCTAAGGATGGAGCGAGGGAGACAGTGCCATTTGGGAAGGAACATTCAGGCGTGTTGAATAAGTAAACACAGCTTTTCTCTACCTCATTCAATATTCTTTACAGGAGATTTCAGAAAGGGCCTAAAATAGCATTTCATGCTTTGAATGCAACAGTCACAGTGAGGCCCTGGAGTTCTGGAAGCAAAGCTGAGAAAGATTAAAGCTCTAAATCCTTTGCACAATAAATGTGAACATGCACGGAACACTCCCCATCCCTCCCATATCACCTTTAAACTATTCTTAGCAGCAGGCAGCCGGCAAATCTATGATGACTGACCATCAGAGCCCAGCATTTGAGTAATTTACGGAGTTTGAAATGCATGTCTGGGAACCCCAGAGAGAGGAGGAAAGGGCCCCCTTGCTCAGACGTCAGCATCCTCCCTGTCATCTTCCACATGCCGTGTAATGTCTGTTCCATTAGCAGTACCTGTCTTCGTCCATTTAGGCTGCTATAACAGGATACAACAGACTGGGTTGCTTAAACAACAAACATTTATTTCTTACAGTTCTGAAGGCTGGGAAGTCCAAGATCAAGGTGTCGGCAGACCTAGTGTCTGGTGAAGGCCTTTTTCCTGGTTCTCTTTTCACTGTGTCCTCACATGGCTGAGATTCATATTCTCTCTGTCTCTGTCTCTCTCTCTCTCTCTCTCTGTCTCTCTCATATCTTCTTATAAAGCATCAATCCCATTCACAAGGATTCCACTCTCATGACGCAATTACCTTCCAATGTCCCGACCTCCAAATACCATTACGTTGGAGATTTAGGCTCCCACCTATGAATTTGCGGGGGGGTGGGGGGTGGGGGTGGGGACAGACATTCAGTCCATGGTAGCACCCAACTCCCTTAATGCGAGAACATTTCAGCTGTTGCTGAATTTGAACGCTCATATGCACCAAAGCCTCACCAACCTTCTGGGATATTTGCATTGAGGTGGTCCTAGGACTAGGGTCAAGGATAAGTCATGGAAGTCAGGCAACCATGCTTCAGAGGAAGCATCCACCTCCTCTGCTGGGAGACCATATACTACCTGATGCTAGTTTTCAATAAATCCATTTCAAATACAGAAAACATCCCAAGGAGAAAGAAGAAAATCTTTCTGACAGCGTTTCTTTAATTTTGTCTCCAAAGGAGTACTTTTCTTCTGTGGCAGGCAGAATTCTAAGATGACCCACATCCTTGCATCACCCCACTTCAGAGTGTGGACAAAACCTGTGGATATGAGAGGATATCACTCCTGTGACTGTATTCCCATAGACGATTAAGGGGATTTTTGCAAATGCAGTTAAGGTCCCTGAAAAGTAGAGTTAATGCAAAAGCTATTGTCTTGGGTGGACCTTACCTAATCGGGTGAGTTCTTGAGAGTGAGGCATGCTACTGGAAGAAGCAAGCAGCCACGTTTGAACTGCCCTTTGAGGGCTCCACGTAGCCAGGACAGGAGGGTGGCCTCTGCATGCTGAAGAAAAAACCCAGGGCAACTGCCGGCAAGAAAATGGGGACCTGAGTCCTACAACTGCAAGGAACTTAATTCTGCCAATGACCACTGAATTTGGAAGAGGACCTCGAGGCTCAGATGAGATGGCAGCCCTGGCTAATTGGTTGATTTCAGCCTAATGAGACTTTGAGCAGATGACCCACTGCTCTGTGCCTGGACTCTTGACCCAAGGCCATGAGAGATAACACACTCTTATTGTTTTAAATCACTCAGGTTGTGGTAATTTGGTATACAGCAATAGAAAACCAAGACGCTTTCATTTTATTTTGTTGATAAATTACATATTACTATATTTTCTTATTTTCCGTATTCTTATGCTCTGGCATCTGGGAACTTATTGACTGGAGAAGGACTGTCCCTCCCAGGATTGCCCAGTTCTTAAAAGCAAACAACTTGCCAGGGCCCGAGGTGGGGAGGGTAAGGGATGAGTAGTTGGGACACAGAGAATTTTTAGGGCAGTGAAACTATTCTGTGTGATACTGTAATGGTGGATATTTGTCCAAAGTCATAGAACGTACAGCATCAGGAGTGAACCATCATGTAAACTATGGATTTGGGGTGGTTATGATATGCCAATATAGTTTCATCAATTATAACATGGGACATACCTGACGGTCCAGTGGTTAAGACTTCGTGCTTCCACTGCAGGGGGTGCAGGTTCGATCCCTGGTTGTGCAACTAAGGTACCACATGCCGGGGAAGTGGCCAAAAAAAAAAAATTAGAACAAAGCTCTGGTGGGGGATGTTGATAATGGGGAGGTTATGCATTTGTAGGGACAGGAGATACATGGGAAATCTCTATATTTCACCTTTAATTTTTCTATAAACCTTAAACTCTTCCAAAAAATAAAGTAATAATTCTTATTATCATAAAACAACTGATAAGGTCATTTGGTGTGTATTTCCTTCTATATATACACTACTCTGATCCTCTCAAACTTCAGAAGTGTAAATGCTAAATGCAGATGATAAATCTTGACCCTGATTGGATTCCATCAGGAATTTTTTGGAAAATTTTTCTATATATCAAAAAAAAATCTTTCACAAAGGAGAACCAGAACATCTTGGCTTTTTTCTCCTCTTACAGAGTCTTAGTATAAGCTGAAAGAGAAATAGAAGGTTGAGAAAGATTTTGCTGAACAAAACTGAACAATAGGCAGAGATTCAAGTAAAATACCTGGTTCCTGCAGGCAGCCAATATCTTCTAATGGAAAAAAAATCGCAAATGGAACAAAATAAGTCCTGCTTCATACAATACGTTGTCCATGCCATTGCAATGGTTTTATCCTAGAATAGCCATCCAGAATGCTCTTAATTGCCTAATTTTACACCCCATGCTTTAAGACCAACCTTCCATACTTTCCTAAACTCCAGGAGCTTACCAACGGTCTTTTGCTTTGTTTTCTTTGTTGTTATGTTTTTAAAATATTTGTTTATTTATTGGCTGCACTGGGTCTTCGTTGCTCCACACAGACGTTCTCTAGTTGCAGTGAATGGGTGGCTACTCTTCATTGTGGTGCGCAGGCTTCTCATTGCAGTGGCTTCTCTTGTTGCAGAGCACGGGCTCTAGGCTGGCCGGCTTCAGTAGTTGTGGCACGTGGGCTCAACAGTTGTGGCTCATGGGCTCTAGAGCTCAGGCTCAGTAGTTGTGACACATGGGCTTAGTTGCTCCGTGGCATGTGGTATCTTCCAGGAGCAGGACTCGAACCCTTGTCCCCTGCATTGGCAGGCGGATTCTTAACCACTGCACCACCAGGGAAGCCCTTTTGCTTTGTGTTTAATCAAAGAAAAGTGAATTCCTTCTTCTTTTACTAAGGATTTAGACATTTTCCTCTCAAGAAACAAATATTATTTAAGCAAGGGATCTAGCACTACACTATTTTTCGCTTGTAATATAAAAGTTATTACTCACAAAGTCAAGGTGGATATTTGTAAATAAATTCTTATACGGCTAACTTGCTGTTCCTTTACAAGCCCTATTCATGTGATTAATAGCCCCAGACATGCTGACATTTTTAAGCTTTACGTATGCATAAGGTTTTCTCTAAGAAGCGGGTTTTTAAAGGCTGGTCAAGTATCTGGGTGTATGTGAGGTGAAAAATGTTTTATTAAAGTTTTTCAAATAATGGTGTCACAGAACCAAGCATCTGATGGTAGCTGCTATAGATACAAGTAAGCACACGCACCCAAGCACGCTCACACAACCGTATCCCCGTGTCTTGCCCCTTTCAGGACACACTTCATACGAGTATTGTGTGTGTGCACATGTGACTCTCAAATCCACTAAATGGGCAGTAGTTTCGTATTATGGCGAAAGCAACACTGTAGAATTAGACTCATCTGATGGAGGCCAATACAGCAGCACACCGATTCCATGATTGTGACTGGTTATTTCACTATATTTGAGCACCCATTTTTCTTTTCAGTGGGAATAATAATTCTTATAGAGTTACTAAGAGGGTTAAACATGGTTCCCCCTGCCTGAAATTCTTCCCACTCCCCAGCCCCAACCATCCCACAGGGGTTTCTTCCTGTTATTCAAATGCCACAGCTTTAGAAATCCTGGCCAGGACCAATTAGCCCAAAGTAGCTACACAGTGACTCTGTTATATCTTGATTCACAGCACATGTTACCGTCTGCTTTATTGATACTAATTTAACACATATCTGACTTCCTCTATAAGAAAATAAATATCGTGAGAGTGAAAAGCTTGGCTGTCTTGTTCACCAGTCTAATATCCAGTGCCAGAAAACATGCCTGGCATGTAGCAGTCACTTGATAAATATCTATTAGTAGGAAGGAAAGAAGGAAGGGAGGGAGGAAAGGAGAGGATAAGGGATCTAGGAAGAAGGGATGGAAAGAAGGAGGCAGGAAGAAGTTAAAAGCTTAGCACAATGATTAGCACATCACGTAGGCACTCAGTACACTTTAATATTCTCAAGTGTGAGTTTTGGCAGGTTTCTTAATCTTGATAGGCCTTACTTCTCTTATCTATAAAAGGTAAACAATCAAATCAAACATCCTACACATCTGATAGGGTTGCTGTGAGAAATAAATGAAAAACAAGTAATAAATACAAAGTATATAGTACCAGGCAGAGTATGATATATGTTCACTAAGTATTAACTACTAGCATTGCTGTTATTCCTCTCTTATAACATCATCAGGCATGAACTTCTGTGTTTTCATTCAAGTAGAACTTACAGATTATTGGTAGGAACTCATTCAAATAATGTTATGTCTTCTTATATAAAAGTAACCATTTATGTTATCATTAATAAATAAACCAGGAAATACTCTTCAGCATTTATGGTTATTAAGTTCATATGACCAAAGTTATACTCTAACCAAAGGACTTCATGACCCATTAATTAGAAATTATAATCTCCTCTGACTGCTTGATGGCTGAGTCAAACAAACCACAAGAAAATCATTAGAAAACTACACTTCAGTAGTTTTGAATTCATCCTTGTATTTCCGAATAAACAGAAAAGTTGCCTTAAATTTTAAGTAAGGTTAGTATTTCTGACCCCAAACAGTAACAAAGCAATAAAGCAAAGTGCCACTGGAAAATAAACACATGGGCAATGATTTTGTTTTCATTGCCTGAAGGGTATGTGGTGTTATTTCTCCCTCTGCGGCTTAGCTTAATTCTTTAAAAAAAAAAAAAAAATCTTATAATGAAATTCCTTAAGGTACTTTAAGGAAGATTTTCTGTGAAATAGATTAAAATGTGAAAAGGGACGACAAGAATCATGCTTTCCCCCAGGAACTGCATTTTAAGTGGCTAATACAATGACGAGTGCTGAAGGGGACATGGAATGCCACTTTTGGCATTTCCATCGCACTGTTTCTTGTTCTCAGAGCTTACTGAGTGTGTAACCGCTGAGAGCTTTGCCAAGTGTCCCTGTTACTCACAAAACAACTAAATAGGTCCAGTATCTATCTGTGCTGTGGGGTGTGTGTGTGTGCCATCAAGAGAAAATGTTTTAATTTTGACTTCATAAACTTTAGAGATGTGAAAAAACAAACACTATCTTGAACAAAACAACAAAAGTTAAGAAAAAAATTACAAAACAGTAAGAAACCATTGCAAAAGCTTAAGTCTTCCAATCTGTGTATTTAGGACTAAACGAATGCTATGAATTTAGGACTAAACTATGTATTTAGGAGTACACTAACAATACACAGTTTGAATGTGGTGTTGTTGTTTTCTCAGTTGCGTGTTTGTTTTAATAAATAAATGAATTTATTTATTTTTATTGGCTGCGTTGGGTCATCATAGCTGTGCATGGGCTTTCTCTAGTTGTGGCGAGTGGGGGCTACTCTTCCTTGTGGTGCACAGGCTTCTCATTGCAGTGGCTTCTCTTGTGGAGCACGGGCTCTCGACGCACGGGCTTCAGTAGTTGCAGCACTTGGACTCAATAGTTGTGGCTCGAGGGCTCCAGAGTGCAGGCTCAGTAGTTGTGGCTCACGGGCTTAGTTGCTCCGTGACATGTAGGATCTTCTCGGACCAGGGATTGAACCCGTATCCCCTGCATTGGCAGGTGGATTCTTAACCACTGTGCCACCAGGGAAGTCCCCATGTTGTTTTGTATATGGTTTTTTTTTTTTTTTGCATTGTTTTTAAACCAACCAAAGTTTATTAAGGTAAATATTGAGTTACCTCTTTAGATTTGTAAACATAGCTAGAGTACAGAGAAATGGTCTATATTGTGGCAAACTTTTCTATTCATGTCAAACTTAAAGAATGATTTAAGTCATAGTGGGCATTTAATTTATATCAAAATAAAATGCTTATAGAATTCTGGAGGGTTCAATGGAGATATTATGTATTCATGAGAATTATACTATGGAGTCTATATTTAAATAATACTACCATAAATGTATAATGCTATACTAATAAGGATAATTGTGGTATCCATTTGGTAACAGTAGCTTAACTAAAGAAGGACTAATCCAAATTACTTCAGCAGAAATACATGGAGTATAAATGAAAATTTGGAAAAAAAATTTACAAATTATAATGCTTTATCTACTTGAACAAGAATAATCAATTAAGTTACAGTAGCTAAAAATAAAGAGAAACATAAAATTATTTTAAAAAGGGAAACACATACAGATGTTGTGTCCTGGTTGTGAGTGTCCAGACCCAGCTGCTGTGAGTGGATTCAAACCTGCCAGTGACCCAGGGTCCCTGAGCCCTCACAGCGTGACCCTCCTCCTTCGGGGGGCAGGGGGGGCTGCTGACCCAGGGGACCCCCTGACACCTCCGGGCCTCTGTGGGCTGCGGGTGGACCAGAGATAGCACAAGGGCCCCTTGGGAAAGGCTGGAAGCTGGACTCGACCTTGGCCAGCATCTGCCTGCTGCGGTCACTCTCTTTCCTCAGCTCCATGAGCTTTCTCTCCGTGGCCACAGCCGCCACCCAGCTTTCTTGGGCTCTTTCCTCATAGAAGCGGATCTCCTGGTCATAGTAGGAAGTGGTTCTCTCCAATTCTTTGCTCATGTCTTCAGCTATCTTCTTGGAGAGGTTGCGGATCTGATATATGGAGTTCATGTCTTTACACACGTTGAAAAGTTTCTTCTTCAATTCTGAGCAGCGTGTTTCCTCCTTGAACAATTTTCTGTGAAGCTGCATCACATAGTCGTCATGTAAATCAGGCAGACGTTGACGTTTCCGCTTCAGCTGCTGAATCTCACTGTCAAGCAGTGAATTTTCCCACTGCAGAGACGCCTCCTCAATTTGGAGACTTGTGATTTGTCCTGTAAGCGCTTCGATCATTTGCTTTTCTTCCCTCAGTTGTCTGGCTGTTCCTTGATGTCCCCCTTCAGGACGTGGCAGGGACACGCTGCCGTCAGCATCGTCAGGGACGCCCTTCAGGTCAACTTCTGAGCCGTGGACAGGACGACGGCCATTTCCTGCCTCCTTCTTTGGCTGGACGTCTGGGTTCCCTTCATCCATGTGATCTCCAAGGGGGCCAGGCGAGGGGAAGGTGGGCGGCAGGCGTTCTGCCATGGATGTTAATCGGCTGAGTTTATCTTTCAGGACCTGCTCCTTTCGTGCCTTGGACGGCTCCAGGCTTCCTCCCAGCTCCTCCTTGTCCTGGACTCGCTGCTTTTCTCTCTCAATGTCTTGGTCACACAGTTCTGGACTTTGTGGAAAATCAATACTTTTATGCAAATCTTTCCTTTCTTTTTTCTGAGGTTGTTCTCCATCCTCCTCTGAGGCTTTCAAGGTGTGTTTTCCATCAGTCACTTGGGAAAGTGGAGGAGGCCGGCTGTTGTGTGCCCTTTCCAGAAAGTCCACAGTGTCCTTGAATGATGACCTGCTCAGGTCTGCCTGCATTGCCGACAAGCACAAGGTTTGTAACGTGGGAGGACGGGCCTCCACCCCAGGTGGCCTGAGGGCTTCATCAGCCTGAGCCGTTGGTCCCATATTCTCACTGCATTTTCCACAGACTTCACCGTGGGCAGAAGAACCTTTCCGTGGGAACATCACACTTCTTAAAGTGTGCCATCTCCTTACTATCAGAACCAGCACCACAGCACATACCAGGATCTCCCAGGGAAACGCAGGGAGACCTGAGATGCGCATCAAGCTCTCAGGAACCACCAGCAGAGCGCCCCACAGGTGCTCCAGGATCAGCTGCAATGTGGCCCCGGGGGCAGGCGGCAGACCCTCCATGGCTGTACGGGCTCCACAGCTCTGCCTCTGAGGCCCAGTGTCCTGTGGGCCTCAACTGACCGCTCAGAGCCCTGCGCAGTGTTCCGTCTCCAAGGTAAACAGGTGCCTGACAACCAGGGCTCATCAGTTAGGCTGGGGTGGGGGGGGGGGCGGTGGGGAGAACAGCCTGGTTCTAGGAAACAGTTCTCCCTAACTGCTCTGAAATAGAAAGTGACCTGATCCCTTCTACAGGCCCTGGGGCAGATGGAAAATGCTGATGGCAGCCTGGAGCTGGGTCCCTCTAGGCCCCACCTGGCCCTACAGCAAACCCAAGGGGTCAGAGCAGGGCCTGGCCACACCCCCTTCTGTGCACAATAGCACATCAGGGCAGAGTGGGGGGGCCTCTTGCCTGGGTGAAACCCATTCTTCTGATTTAACGTTTCCCTCCGCTGCAGGGAAGCCTGGTCCTGCCCTCAGAGTCCCAGGGAACCTCCCTCCTCTGGGGCTCCCGCTGTCCTTGCGTGTGGTCACTGTGGAAGGCCGCAGCAAAGGACTGAAGGGTATTTCCAAGAGGTATCAGCTATGAGGCCAGTATTGCCATGCTAACAACTTCGGAGAAATCAATATGAATTTCGGGGTCTTACAGTCTCACAGATTCTGTGGAGCCAGCGGGCGCCTGTTCCATCTTCGTGTCCCTGGTGGAGGGGACTCTGTTCTGGGCTGACACAGTGACTCGGGCTATTTCCCTCGTGTGTTCCTGTCATTTTCAGCTCAGGCTTGCCAAGGCAGCCTCTGAGTGGATCTTTAACCCACTGAGTGCTCGAAAGAAGTGGGCCTCTGGGGAGGGGGTAGGTCCTTCTTTTGGCTCAGTTTACCCTCTTTTATTTCATTAAACCACATCTAACTCTTCTAGTATCTCTCTGGCGGGCCCAGGCTCAGAGCCTCCTCGTCAGGCTCTCGGACTCTGCCCAGAAACCTCATCCTCAGTTCCTTTACTGGACAGGGAAGCAAGAGAACTGGCACTGAGACCCTTGCGAGGGTCCTGACAGATGCCAGGCCTCAAGAGCCCTATGGTACAGTGAGTGGTCTGGGGGCAGCAACCCCTTCTAAGGAAAGTCGGACCCTTTTCAGGGCAGCAAGACCCAAGTCTGCAAGTACACGTGGTTGACCTTTAAAAGGAATCACATGTGGGTTGAAGAAATGACCGTGTTCTCCTGAGTCCCCAGCCAGCTCTAAAATATGTGAAACGGAGTTAAAACTGCTGGCCCATGAAGAGGTCCAAGATATTTTATTGACTGAAATGGTAGGAGCAAGACAGTAGAGAGAGAGAAGTTTCCAGAATAGTTTCTGGATTGGTAGCACTTCTCCAAACCCCTTCTGTGGGGTGGCTTTTAAAGAAGCAGGAAGTAGTCTCTCCCCTACCACCATCCCCCTCTTGCACCCCCACCTCTCCATCTTCTCCTCCTCCTCCTCCTCCTCCTCCTCCTCCTCTTCCTCCCCTCTCCTCCCCTCACTGTGCCTCTTTTGTCTTCCCTTCACCTTTCTCGCCTCTCCTCTGTTTTTCCATCTTCTTATGTCTTTCCTCTTTTGTGTTTTTTTAATGTTTATAAAATGTTGATATTATTAATACAAGCATATATAATTTGTAACTCTTATTTCCATGTATCCAGGTGGGGGTTTGGTCCCCCAGATCCTGCAGTGGCCCCTGAGATCTGCCCCACTTTCTCCAGGATGTGAGCGGCTCCTTCTTACTTCCTCTGCTCCCCAGACGGAAGCACCAGGTCCCCTGAGCAGACTAGAGCTCTTTCTGGTCAGTAACCCAGAACCCAGGCTTCATTTCTTCCCAGGGTCTGGGCTTAGTCAGCTCCTATGGTCCCCTTCCTGTGCAAAGCCATGCCAGTCTTCCCACCACGTTGTCACCTTTGAGCTGGCCCATCCTGGTGTATGTGTGTGTTTGTGTGTGTGTGTGTGTTTGCCGTCAAGGGAAAATTTTTATTTTAACAGCTAAGTATTAGTAACATGTAAATAACAAACACTATTTTAAGCAAAACAACTGTGGATGAAAAATGTCACCTGCCATTTCAGTAAACAAAAAGATGTGGTCATCAAGCCATCAGCCACTGCAGTCACCGAAGACTGTGCACCCTGCGGGGACTCAGGATGGAGAAAAGCAGGATACCAGCTCTAGATAGTTAAGGTGCACATCAAAGTGATGATTTCAACAAGCCCAGACTCTTGCATCTTCCCATACAGAGAAAAGCGCTAAAGTCATTAACTTGACATGTTTCTTTAATCAACAGTAACCTTTGATGTTCCAACTGCCTGGTCTTTGCTGCAAAACTTTTATATATCCTGGCTGCTCCCTTACCTCTTCTGAGCAGTCTCTCAGAGCGATCTGAGAGGTTGCCTTACAGGCTTAAGTCCTCAGAAAATCCTCCGAATAAAACACAATTCTCAACTTTTAAGTTGCACATTTTTTTTTAGTCAACACAACAAAGTTTTTAAAAAAGCATTAAATAAGAAACCAGTTGTTGTGAATATCATCTCCCCTAAATTATCAGTGAATTTAGGACCAAACTAATAGAAACATAAAATTTGAATATTGTATTGTTGTTTTTAAGGTTTTTTTTTTTTTTTTTTGGCGTTTTTTTTTTTTTTTGGTGTTTTAAAAAACCAATCAAAAGTCGTCCCTGCAAATATTAAATTCCTTGTACATTTCTAATAGCAGGTCCTAGCATACAGAAAAGGTCTGTATTGTTTTAAATGTTTCTATTAATGTCAAAATTTGAGGCTGGCCTCAGTCATAGTGGACATTTCTTATACTAATCCTAAAATACAAAATACAATACAATACTATACAAAAATACAATACTTATACTAATCCTAAAAGCTCCACTGATGAAGAATTAATGTATTCATGAGAATTATATTAACGAACTTATATTTTAAAGATACTAACTTAAAATTATATACCAAACCTCAATAAGAGCAATGATGCCACCGGGTAAACAGCAGTAGCTAAACTAAAAAGAAATACATCAAAATTACTATAAGACAGAAACACATACAGATGTTGTGCTGTGGTTATTGGTGTCCCAGCACCTGTGAAAGGGGGAGTCAAACCTGCCGGTGACCCAGGGTCCCTGAGCCCTCACAGCGTGACCCTCCTCCTTCGGGGGGCAGGGGGGGCTGCTGACCCAGGGGACCCCCTGACACCTCCGGGCCTCTGTGGGCTGCGGATGGAGCAGAGGCAGCACAAGGGCCCCTTGGGAAAGGCTGGAAGCTGGACTCGACCTTGGCCAGCATCTGCCTGCTGCGGTCACTCTCTTTCCTCAGCTCCATGAGCTTTCTCTCCGTGGCCACAGCCGCCACCCAGCTTTCTTGAGCTCTTTCCTCATAGAAGCGGATCTCCTGGTGATAGTAGGACATGGTTCTCTCCCATTCTTTGTCCATGTCTTCGGCTACGTTCCTGGAGAGGTTGCGGTTGTGATATATGGAGTTCATGTCCATACATGTTGAAAAGTTTCTTCTTGATTTCTAAGCAGAGTGAAACAGTAACTTAGCATATATGTAGTACAAACCCTCTTGATCAAGTGATAAAGGTTTAAAAGAATAATATTGGGACAGCCCAACCTCATCTGCCTCTAGATATGACACACTGAAAAGAACACAACAGTATTTCCTTAGTTTTTTTTTTTGCCAAAAATGCATAACTGGAGTCTAATCACGAAGAAGTATCAGACAAACCTGAAGAGAGGAACGTTCTCCAAAATTACAGGCACGTGTGCTTCAAAACAATAAAAGTCATGAAAGACTGAGAAAGGAATTGGGGGATTGTTGCAGATTAAAGAGACTCAAGCAACATGACATTTAAATGCAATGCATGATCCTGGATTAGATCTTAGAGGGAAAAACAGGAATGATAATATTCGCAAAACTGACAAAATTCAGACACAGACAATGGATTAGATAAACACTTTTTCGATGTTAAAGTACAGTTTTGGTCATTGTACTACGGTCAGGAAATACTACAATGTTTAGGGCATCAAGGGACTTTATGGCTTTAGCTTTGTCAAAAGTTGTCAGTTACCAATACGTCCTCATCCACATTCACTTCCTGCCATCATAGTCAAGCAATGCCTCAGGCTAGATTTCTCCTCGTTTTCTGGGTGGGAATCTTTCTTTAGTGAGAAAACATAGCATATAAAATCATACCAACACCCTATGGTGGTCTCAATCTGCTTTGAGCCTCCCAGTGTCTGACAGATTCCTCCAAGGACATATCGAGGAGTATAGAACACATATTTCCTCCTGGAGTGTGTGACCATCCTTCTCCAATCAATTCCGTCTTCAAATTCTCCCTTCAGCCTCATCCCTTGACTTTATAATGTCCAAACTGGTTCAGAGCTTGAATACTTTCTGGGCTCCCAGGTCCCCACTGGCTTCTGTGAAAAGCTCTCTTTCTAAATGCCCACAGCTGGCGGCTTACAGCAACCGAAATGTGTTCTCTTATAATCCTGTAGGCCAGGACTCTAAAATCAAGGTGTCAGCAAGCACCTTGCTGTTCTTTGGCTTGTGGCTGCATCGTCTCTGCCTTCACCTTTGTATGACCTTCTCTGTGTGTCTCTCTGTCTTGTCTTTATCAGTCTTTGGATTTAGGGCCAGTGCTAATCCAGTGTGATCTCATCTCAATCCTTAATTACATCTGCAAAGATCCTGTTTCCAAATAAGGTCACGTTCTTTTTTTTTTTTTTGGGGGGGTACACCAGGTTCAATCATCTGTTTTTATACACATATCCCCATATTCCCTCCCTTCCTTGCCGCCCCCCCCTCGAGTCCCCCCCACCCTCCCTGTCCCAGTCCTCTAAGGCATCTTCCATCCTCGAGTTGGACTCCCTTTGTTATACAACAACTTCCCACTGACTATTTTACAGTTGGTAGTATATGTATGTCTGTGCTACTCTCTCACTTCATCTCAGTTTCCCCTTCACCCCCCGCCCCCTCCCATACCTCGAGTTCTCCAGTCCATTCTCTGTATCTGCTTCCTTATTCTTGTCACTGAGTTCATCAGTACCATTTTTAGATTCCGTATATGTGAGTTAGCATATAATATTTGTCCTTCTCTTTCTGACTTACTTCACTATGTATGACAGATTGTAGTTCTATCCACCTCATGACACATAGCTCCATCTCATCCCTTTTTATAGCTGAGTAATATTCCATTGTATATATATGCCACATCTTCTGTATCCATTCATTTGTTGATGGGCATTTCGGTTGCTTCCATGTCCTGGCTATTGTAAATAGTGCTGCAATGAACATTATGGTACATATTTCTTTTGGGATTATGGTTTTCTCTGGGTATATGCCCAGGAGTGGGATTATTGAATCATATGGTAGTTCTATTTGTAGTTTTTTAAGGAACCTCCAAACTGATCTCATCTCAATCCTTAATTACATCTGCAAAGATCCTGTTTCCAAATAAGGTCACATTCTTATTTGGTTCCAGTTTGACGTGAACTTTTGGGGGAACACTATTCAACCCATTACACCTTGTATTGATGCCTCAATTCCCATGAAGTTTCTGGGTAATTTGAGAACCCCCAGCTTAGCTTTGTCTCTTCTTAATTCTAGATTTTACCTTTGCATGGGACTCCTTCCCTCCACCCACCTTTCAGAGTCTCCCGCACACCCCTCTTTCAACTTCCACCATCTTTATTCTACAATCCCACTGAGACTGGCATGCCCCTCCCATACCCAACCCTGGCTCGCAGAATGCAGGCATATTAAACATATCGTGTGCCCCACATGTGAATCCTACACAGGATGCTGAAAAGTGAAAGATGTGCGTGGCTCTGTTTGTCAAGATATTTGTCTAGGACACGGGGTGCCTACTGCCAGCTTCTCTGCTCCTCGTGGAGGTCTATGGCTTGTTGACTATCTCAGAACCACTGAATTTTTTTCTGTTCAACCTCATTCTAGTTATTTTGGCTCTAAGATAAAGAAAAGTTAATTACTTGCATATTTGATCAACTGAAAAAATCCAGACTGTATACTTTGAGCGTGGATCGTTTAGAACTACATGCCCAGAGGAACAAAACTAATGGTTTCCTTCACTTTTAAGTTGTGTAGAAGAAATCCTGGCTGCCTTTCTCACTGCACCTAAGGCCAGACTTTGTAAAAACAATAACGATGGTAACAATAACTCTGGTACTTGGGGATCAAGAAATCTGATTCAGGCTTTGTCTCGAGAGAACTCTGCAACATGAGGCATAGGTCGGGCCATCCTTGTGTACAGATGAGAAAATCATCTCACAGCTTTGATGCTTACACTGGTCCTGTATGGACATAGTTTGGTCACAGGTAGGACTAATTCATTCACACTCCTGTTTAGGGCTTTTAACTTTGAAAGGGCAGAAAGGAACCATCAGAATTTAATCTTTATGTGAAAGAAAACTTATCCATCTTGGCAATTAGCTCCTCTCTTGTCTGTTGACCCTTCTCTCAGCTTCCTTTTATTGCTAATATTTAAAAGGCAAGTTAAAGAAAAAACAAACAAGGTAGCATGGTATGTGGAAAATAGCTCAGGCTCCAAAATAACCCTACGTTGAATTCCACTGCTGCTGCCTACGAGCATGACTTTGGGCTTCTCTCTTTAACTCTTTGAGTCTTGGTTTGAGCACCTGTAATGTCAACCTCAAAGTTAAGTTGAAAGGATTGAAGAAATGATGTATATCCCACACGCTGCCTGAAACCTCTCACAGAACAGAGATACCTAGGGGTAGGCGGCAGGCTTCCTCTCCGCTCTTGGAAGACTCTGTTTCGGAACAGGACTGGTCCTGGATTACAGTGACAAAGCTGACATTACAGCAACCTTCAGGCCAGCGTGCAAACACTCAGATCTGGCCGTATCGGGGTGGGATGGCTGTGGGGTGGACGAATCAGTGCCTGGAGAGAGCAGGGTGGTCTGTTCTCGTAGTTCTCAAGTTCATCGTGCCTTGCTTCCTGTAAACTCACCTCCCTTTATGTGCTTGGGTTCACACCCTCCAAAGGGGAGAAAATAATCATCTCCCTCATCATACTGCTAGAAAGAATTGTTACAAACAATTGTCTTGAATTTTGAGAGAGAACAAGTTAAGCAAGGGCTACCAAAGTGGAGTCAGAAAGAGAAAAACAAATAGTGTATGTCAACACATATAGGCGGAATCTAGAAAAATGGTACAGATCAACCGGTTTGCAAGGCAGACACAGAGACACAGATGTAGAGGACAAACATGTAGACACCAAGTGGGGAAAGCTGGGGGCAGTTGGGGGGGTGAATTGGGAGATTGGGATGGCCATATATATGTTACTAATGAGAAGAACTACCAACGCACTACAAAAATCAAGAAGGAAGCCTGTTTTCAGTTAGCAAGATCCCTAACTAGGAGGGATTAAATAGCTCTTATCTAAGTGCACATTATATAATTCCATCACGAGCTGAAAGCCAGCATTTCAGTATCCGGCCTTGCACCGACATCTGAAATACCTTTTCCCCTAATTCTCATCATCCAAGAATAAACACTCTTTTATGAAAGTCTCAAGAGGAGGTAAAAAGAAATTTGTTTTTCCAGTTAATTTGAACCACCTTTCCTAGAGTAGGGGGCTGTCCCTGGTGGTTCCTTCCTTATAACACCTCAGTCAAATATGGCCACGGCCACTGCTTCTAGCAAGTTCTCTGGGTGCCAAGAATCAGGACCTGGCACCTGGCATGATGAACAGGCACCAGGATGTTTGGGGTTCCAATTTGCTAACTACTCTTTGGGTGAGTTCACATTTTAAACTTTGCCAAGAGAGACATACCCTTGAACTCTGCAGTCCTGTTCCGCGATGTCGAAAGCTTAAAAGAGATCAAACACTTTGTTATTTCAAAACACTAGAGCAAATATTTCCAAGACCGTCTCAGAAAGCTCCTTGGAATGAACATCAATTACTCACTACATGATGAAAGAGCCATGCATACGTGAATGTTCCTGTAGCTAGAGGCGTGTTTGCTGGGAATAATGCGAGCAGAATTTGAGAGCCAGATAATACATAGGAACATAAAAACACATCTGAAGATGGGACTTGGCATTCCCTGGGCAACAGGAGTTGTTGAATCCTGAACAACTCTGTTCAGCAGGAGCTTACAACATCATCTAGAAGATGGATGTAAAAATGTAATTAAGTAAATAGGAAACTGCATGGAAAATTTGGCAGTGAATTAAATATTTTTTTTCTGATCATGGAAGTAATACACATGTTCTTTGCGGAGCATATGAAAAATAAAAACATGGTGTGTAGAAGAAAATAAAAATCACCCAATTCTACCATCAAAGATAACCGTTTTCTATTGTGTGTGTATGTATGCACACGTATATAATTTTCTTATTCCACAAAATTGTATTTATGATCTATTTGTATTTGTCCTGTGCTTTTTCACTTCCTGTAATCATGGCTTCATAATGTAATATCTGAGTGGCTGGCCTTCTAGGATACTGCATGCAAACGTAATATTTCTTTGAAGTTAAGTTATTTTAAAACATTTATTTCAATTTTCCAGTCTACTCTAAAATATATCCATATATGTTTTACTACAAAATATGTATCATATAAATATAAAATGTAAAGGTTGTTATAGGTAAATAAATATAATATATAACAAAAATATAATTTTATAAAATAGATAAATATATGAAGAATATAAAAATAAAATAAATACCAAAGCTCTACATAAGTGAAAGATGCTATTTCCCTGTACTCTTGAAATTTTAGTTTTACACCACTTAAACATTTTGACTTACCACAAGCTTAAGAATGTTTGCCCAATTTTGGATAGCATCTACAAAATACCCTATGTCAGTGGAAAAGATTCAGTGGTAATTTTTCATATACTAGACAAAAATGTATCAATTTACAGAAAAAATAAAAAGCAATGGGTCATAGCTTTTCACTTTAAAATTTTCTCCACTGCATTTCACGTGCAGTCTGGGCATCTGTTGTCACTTGCTGGCCTGTGAGAAGACGCGTCACCATGTGACAGATGATGAGTCACAGGACCATTCAGAAATGGGCACCGATGCTGGACATCGCCATTGCTTCCTACACGCTCTCCTGGCTGTTACCTTATATTGCACGTCATAAAGTCACTTTTTCTCCAGGCACAGGTGTGGCATTTCTAAGTGGAATTAAATCTATCAATACGCTGTGACTCCCTTCATTGCGTGACCTGGATCCCCACAGTGCCACCTGATCTAGATGGACAGTCACTATTGTAGGGGACCATCCGGTCCACTTGGGCATCACAAAGACACTTGGACTGAAAGACAGAGACATGACTCCCCAGCCCAGTAACTTACCATTTACTGGAGGAATGAGTGCAGCCTAGTCGAGGAGCTATTTGTGGAGGTGTCTCCACATTCCAACTCACCAAAGCCGAATATTCCAATTAGATCTTCATTCCTTTAGCTCTAGTCTACAGAGACAGTATTGCTTCCAAAAATTCAGATATCGCAGAGGTAAAGCCTTATACTTTAATTGGTCATTTGCAACAGAGTTTCCCAAAGAAGGTTGATGAAGTTGTCTATAGCAGTATCCTAGGGTGGGGTAGGGGGAAAGGGAGGATGATTAATTGGAGATTTCTCAAGAGATTCTGATTCTATAGCTCTGTGGTGGGTTCTGGGAATCTGATTTTTAGTAAACCCTCCAGGAGAATCCCACGAACACTCGAATTTGAGAACCAATAATGTATATCCTGAGATGAATGCAATTATGAATCTTTTCTTCATTGCAGAGGAGATAATGATCTCTGGGGGTAATTCAGTAACCATCATTAAGTACAAAAAGAGGAGTCTGGACAGGGCACTGAATCAGCCCTGATTTTCCTGTAGTAGTCATTTATTAACTGCTTTCTCCAAGAGGGTATAATAATTGTGTACTTTGTATAAATACACTATGAAAAGGGAAAAACAAATATCGGAGCCTTTGTGTCCCTTCTATGCTCCTAGGAAGTGGTTTACATGGCCCAGATCAAAGCCTCCCACCCACCCTGAAGTTCTGTCCTTCATTCAGGCACGAGACCCGGCAGAGAGGTCTGGGTACCAGCTGTTTCTAAGTAGGGTCTGAGGGCACCTACCATGGCAGAGCCCGACGGTGGAAGACACCACTTGACTCCTTATTAGTTTCCTGGGGCTCCGTAACAACGTACCTGACTTAAAAAATGGAAATGTATTGTCTCAACAGTTCTGGATATTAGTAGTGTCAACAGGGTTAGTACCTTCTGAGGCTATGGGGGGGATTCTGTTCCAGGCCTCACCTCCCAGGCTTCTGGTAGCTTCAGGCATGCCTTGGCTAGATGGCCATCTTCTCCTTGTGTCTTCACATCATCATTCTTCTGTGACTGTCTGTCTCCGTGTCCATATTTCCCCTTTTTCTAAGGACGCCAGTCATATTGGATTAGGGCGCACCCTAATTAACCCACTTTAACTTGATTTCCTCTGTGAAGACTCTGTCTCCTAATAAGGTCACACTCAAAGGTCCTGGAGACTTCAACATCTTTCAGCCCTGAACTCCTCCTCTTTCCCCCTGGGTTTTTCTCAGCCATGTTGCTCTGTGCCCTTGGAGGCTGGAGACAGCAGGCCTGGTTCTGCACCTGGTCCTCCACTTTGCTCTGAGAAGCTGAATAAGTACCTCTCATCATTCCCCTGCAGCCCCACGAAGGGTCCAGGCCCATCCTCAGCAATGTATGTGGAGCCAGTAAAGCCAGCTAATCACAGCAGGGTCACAAAAAATTAAAACTCAACCTGGATGCTTGCACCAAGCTAGGAAATTGACAGACCAGCCCCAGATGGTCTTTCAGAGTTAAATTTCATGAGATTTCTCCTCCTTAGTGTGACTTTTATTAAATGCTTCTTAAAAAATTTGCACTATCGTGTCTGAACTTAGAAATAAATTATACCCATTTCCCTGGAGGGATATTTTGACCTTGCCTCTAGGTGTTGTCCAGAAAAAGGTTAAAATTCAAAAACTGAATGATCAAAGATTCACTTTTCCCATAGAACTATCTTCAACTAAGAGAACAATAATAGTGACAACAGCAAGCCTCCTGAGGATGCTGTGATTTCACATTTTTAAAATTTGTTTATACAAAAAAAAAGAAAAAAGAAAAATCTACTTGTCACCTCAGAGGAAATAAAAAAGAATATGATTATTAGCCCTCAATAGGAGGTGCAATTTCCCACTTATCTTAAAGAACCTTATTTACTTCCCATGATCCTCACTCTTCATGTCTGGGAATACAGAACCCGCTTCATTCAATGTCTTTCCAGCGGGACCACTTGATGAAGCCATTGGCTCCTTCAGCGTCACATCTGTACAGGTGCCATGATGGGCGTCATGTGGTACTGCAGGACCACCGCTCAGCCTCTTGATGGGGAAGGAGGGGGCCTCTCACTGCTCCAGGGCATTGCTGGAACAGATTTGGCAGCAAGATATTAAGCAACAGAGATTAGGCTTAGGAACCTAATATGTGACTGTGTGCCTACTGCTGTCCAAATATTAGGAAACAATACCCAGAATCAGTGGCACTGATATGTGCTCAAGGGCACAAATTGAAATGTGATGCTCTTCACCTGAGAGCTTTCTCCACTTGAAACACTCTTAGGTTTGCTGAAAAGACTCGTTCCCAGGAAGTCATGACCATTTAGTCTGCTTGCCAAGTAGTGCCAGACTTCTTAACCAAGCTGTGTGTGTGTGTGTGTGTGTGTATGTGTATGAGAGAGAGAGAGAGAGAGTCCATGTCCATGCACATGGCTGGAAGAAGGCAGCCCTGGGTAGAACCTAATTTTGTCTGGAAACAATGTTTAGCTATTGTTCTTCTAGACCATACACGTCTTGGGAACAAACAAAACCTTGATGATAACTGGAAAATAACTAAGCATGAACTCTCTTGTGATCTCAGGGCCCAGAGATCTGAGTTGGGCAGGTAGCCCCAAGGGACCAGGGTGTGAAGCATCACAGTGTGTGTGCCATCAGCGTGTCTTGGGACATGCTCAGAGTCAAAACAGTGTCGCAAAATATCTTCTACAAAATCCAGGCAACAAGGTTCGGGGTTGGGAATGGGGAGTCTGCACTAAACATGATCAGAAGCCCATAATGTTGGAGCATAAATCTGGAGTGATGTGAAGTGAGAGGGACCTGGCAGTTACCATGGGCTTTATATCTGGTTGGTCAAGCTTTGCCCTTGTCCTGCAGCAACATGTCCAGCCCTTGGTCATCTTCAGTTATGAATGGAAGCCATTTCTGCAGAATTAAGGGCCTGGCAGGTCTTGGAAAGAGCTCAAGCCTTGATTCAGTTGCTCTGAGGTCAGTCCCAGCTCAGCTGCTCTGTCTGTGGAGTCTTGAGATAGTCACATGACTTGGCTGAGTTTCCTTTCCCTAATCTTAAGCCTGGGATAATAAAATCTCCCCCAGGAGAGGTGAAAGGCTTACACATGTGAAAGTGCCTTGTACATATTAAGCACATAATTCATTTTTCCTTAAGTGAATTTAGCTTTTATCTATTAAGTTTTGAGGTGACCTAGAAAGGTGTATCTTTAAGAAGCCAGAGAGGTGGGGATTGTACACTTGTGCATGACTTGAACATTTCTTGACTGACGATTTCACATTTCATACTTGTATATGAACAAGTTTCTCTTTTCACTGAAAATTAATACTTATTTTGTTTATAAAAATATTATAGAAAAACTGGGAAGGTACAGAATGTCTAAAGAAACATCACCCAAATCATCCATCTTGTTAAAATCACCCTTTATGCTGTGATATGTTTCCTTTCAATGTATATTTAATACTTAATTAAGTCTGAGATGTTTCCTTATATGCATAAGATGGGCAAAATTTAAAACATGCAAGAAGCATGTGGGAAAACAGTCCTGGCTCCTTCTGCTGGGTATGCAAATTGTTTCACATGCATTGGAGAGCAGTTTGGCACTATCTAGTAAAGTTGCAAGTAAATGGTCCATAAGGCCTGGCCATTCTCCTTCTTGGTATACACAATATAGAAACTTTTTCTTCTGTGTCCGAGGAGGCCAATTCAACTGTGTTCATTGCAGCGTTGATGGCAATAACCCCAAACTGGAAACAAGCCACAGGCCTATCAACGGTAGCATGCATAAATAAATGGTGGTAAAGCCACACAATGATATAATATATCAAAGTAAAATAAATGAACTCAGTCTACACGCATCAGCACGGGTAAAATTTTAAATGTGTAATATCAAGTGAAAAAAGCAAGTTGCAGAATTACACGTTTGCAGAGACTAGCCGAATGTATACTAAACCCATTTCCCTCTCCAGACAGACTACATTCCTCAGCCGTCTTTGTAGTTAAGTAAAGCTGTGTTTCTGAGCTATGGCCCAGGAGATGCAAGTAGAAGGGATGCATGCAGCTCTAGGCCTGTTCCCTAGAAGCCGACCTCTAATTTAACTTCTCTAGCCCTCAGTTTCTCCATCTGTAAAATGGGGATAATGAGAATAGTACCTCCCCAAAGTGGTTGTTTAGAGAATGAGTTAATGATTCAGTTCACAGGAACTGCTTAGCCTAGTACCCTGTAAATAATATTCTCATAAATATAATAACAATTATTATTGTTGCTATTATTATTTTTAGTATTACAGATGGCCCCCTATATATGATGGTTACACTTATCGGTTTTTGACTTTACAATGGTGTGAAGTTCTACATTTATTGAATGCATACAATATGCATTCAGTAAAACCATACTTCAAATTTTGAATTTTGATCTTTTCCAGGGCTAGCTAGCAGCATGTGGTATGAAACTCTGTTATGACGCAGGGCAGCTCCCATCATAACACAGTCACGTAGGTAAAAATCAGTAACACTGACATTCATTCTGTACCCAGACAACTGGTCTGTTTTTCCCTTTCAGGACAATATTCAATAAATTACATGAGATATTCAACACTTTATTATAAAGTGGGTTTTGTGGTGGGAGATTTTGCCCAACTGTAGGCTCAGGTAAGTGTTCTGAGGACACTGAAGTTAGGCTAGGCTCAGCTAGGATGTTCAGCAGGTTAGGTGTATTAAATGCATTTTTGATTTATAATGTTTTCAGTTTACATTGGGTCTGTTGGGATGTAACCCCATCGTAAGTAAAGGGAGATTTGTATTTACTCATTTAATTACTTTATTTATTTAGTGCTACGCTGCTGCTGCTACTACTTTTATGGAAGGAAGGGAATGTGAGTAAAGCTTCATGAGCACCAACTCGCACTGAGAATATTACATTCCTGATTTCACCCACAGCAATCCCCTGGGGAATAGATCATTATTATTTTGCTTTTACAGATGAGGACACTGACTGGCAGAGCAACTCACTAACTAGTAATAGAACTAGTGTATGAACACAGGTCCTTCTTTGAAATAACACAAGCCACCTCTTTCAACTAACCTGTGGGTCTAATGGATTCCACGTGAGCATAAGTTGAAGATTAATCTTGAGTTGAAGATTTTGTGCGTGCTTTTCATTTACTAATTGATAATATGTGGCATTGTAAAAAGTTTTCTTATCATACTAGGTATTATGAGTATTTTCAAATAAAACTACTGATAATGTTGCAAAGGGAAAATAAAAGAGTAGCAAGAGAAAAGATTGACTGTAAAAGTGCCTTGAATGGTAATAAGAACAAGATGCCAATCAGCTCTTGTGGTTGCTTCGACTGTGAAAGAAAAGTCCTAAAATAAGAGAGGTTCTTTGACATGCAGCTTGGAGCACATGTCAAATTGTTGTCAGAGAAGAGAGCGGAGTCTAAATTCTAGACATGCCCCACAGGAGAGGTCACTAAACACATCAAAGTTCTTTCCAAACACATGGCATTTTGAGACAAACAGTTTTTCCCATTAATTTTTAAACTCATGGATATTTCAAAGAAAATAAAACACAATTTCTAGTTCATGTATGTGTTATAAAAATGTTATTTTATGTAAAAACTTCTTGGTTTTTAGAAGTGTATTGATCACTTTCAATCAAAATAGGAGACTTCAGGGTATAACACAGTCATTTGCAACAAACAGCTCAAAAATTAAGGCCATTCTAGTATAAAGAAATTTTCAAGAGTCAAGACCACTTTTTTAGTTGTGGTATGCAGGCGTCTTAGTTGTGGCATGTGAACTCTTAGAGCCTGCACGCCAAAAGTAAGACCCAGCACAGACAAAATGAATAAATAAATATTTAAAATAAATAAATAAAATGATTTATTTAAAAAAAGAGTCAAGGACAAAATGTGAAACATAAGGAAAATATGAGTTTTCATAAAGACGTATTTATTCAGTTTACATGACTATCTTTTATTTTGATATAATGTTCTCTCTCTTTTTGGGGGGTAGTTTTGGGGGATATTTTGGTGTTAAAAATATTCTTTTAACTCAGATGATATTGATTATTCTTTCTTCAATTATTATTTCATTATTTGGGCTTTTGCTTTTGTTTCCCTGTACTATTTTCTTCAGAGTTAGGTCTGATCTTTTTCTAACTTTTCACACTGACTGCTTAGCTTATTAATTTTGACTTTCCTTTTCTTCCCGCCAATGAATATGATATATATTCCTATGACATATATTTCTATACATTTCCTCTTAAATGCTGTTACATTTGGGGGTATGGTATTTTCATTTATTTCTAACAATCTTCCATTTTAACCTGTTCTATGGCCTATGTTTATTAGAAGTGTTTTTAAACTTTCTATGTTTAAACACATTTTAATTAAGTTTAAATTGTCATCTTCTGTTTTTTAGAATACTGTGCCAAAAGAACATGGCCCCATGATTCATAAGTATTTTGATATTTTAAAGATTTGCTTTGTGGTATATTAAGAGGTCAAGTTTTATATGTTCCACAGGTGCATAAAAACAATGTATATTCTCTAATGATGAGATAGGCCTTCCATAAATGCTAACTAGACCAAGGGTGCCAATTTTCTCACTTAAAACTTCTACACACCTAGTGCTTTTTCTATTTGATCTGTTTTTATGAGAGAAATGTGCTAAAATTTTCAATTCTTACTGTAGATTTTTCAATTTTACCCTATAATTTTCTTACCTTTACTGCATTTATTTTTAGGTTACAATTAGATACACATAATTCCAGAATTTTTATATATTTTTCTTGAATTATTCCTCTTTTATGATGTGGTGACCCTTTTTACCTCTAACAATTTTTTTTGTTTTGTTTTTTACCTTAATGCCTATTTTTCTGACATTAATAATAAAGATATCAGTTTTCTTATGTCTCTACTTTTTAAAAATTTGAACAACATGTAGCTAGATTTTTAAAAATCCAATTTAAAAAGCTCAGTTTTTTAATTAATGAACATAGCCCACTGTAATTAGTCACTAAGAAAATGAATATGTACCATGTTATTTTCAGTTTTATATATAACACGTATTTTTTGCTTATTTTCTTCTCCTCTCCTGCTTGATTTTCTTTTAGAAATTAAGTTTTTTAGAAATTCCTTTTCCCAGTCTTTTGTAAGTTATATATTGTGCTTCTGGTCTTTCACTGGTAACACTTAAATATTTAGCATGCATACTTAAGTCTAATGTTAATGAGTATCTCAGACACTCTCAAAAACTACACAAACATATGAGTTTGCCTGAAGTCCAATTACTCCCTCTCACCTTACAAGCTATAGTTATCTATTAGTTTAATTGAACCTCACTTTTTACGTTTTATATTTAGTTGCCACTTTTTTAATAGTCCCTCAATCAGTTGCAGTTATATGTGCATTCAATGCAGTTTGTTGTTCTTACTCAGCTTTTGCATAAATCAAAATGTTGTTATTTCATCCTTACTCTCAAATGTTGTATGTACTATGCTCAGTTGTATATAAAATTCTATATTAACATTTTGCCTTCAGCACTTTATATTATTTCATTATCTTCTGATCTCTATTATTGCTTTTGATAACTCTGCTTTACACTGTTCCCTTGTACTTGATCAGCTTTTCTCTTTGGTAATTTTTAGTATGTCATCTTTGTTTTAACAGTCTGTGGATTTGCTACAATGAGTCCAGATGTGGATTTAAATTCACATCTTCCTGTACAGGACCCAGTATATTTTTTTAATCTGAGTATCCTGTCTTTGAACAGCTCTGAAAAATTCTCAGTAAGTATCTCCTTGAGTGTTGTCTCTGACTCATTTTTCCTATTTTATTTCTGGAACATCTATAAGATGTATGTTAAAGTTATTTATTCTTGCATATTTACCATCTCTTTATCCGTCTATGGTGCATTCTTAGTAATTTTCTCACATCTATCTTCCAGTTTACTAATCTTCTCTTCAGCCATATCTCTCTTGTTACTTAGCCTGCAAATTGTGTTTTTAATTTCAATGACTGTTTTATTTCTCAATGATACAGCTTATTCTTCCTCAATCTGTTTATTCTCTTTTTTACTATGATCTCTCTTCTAACCTATATCATTGATAATTTTAACCACACTTATTTTGCATTTTTTTAAGATTATCTTCTTATAGTCCAGGTACAGAGCTCTAATTCTGCTATTTATTTTGTGCCTGTTTACCACCATGTGGGGTGTATTGTATCCTTATGTGTTTTTATCTTTTTTTAAAAAGGGAATTAATCTTTAAGGAGGTTTGCTTTTTTCCCATGTGGTCTGTGTTATGAGAGTGTTTCTCAAGAGAGGTTTTTAATCTTTGTTCCGCTAAGGTTCCAGAGGGATACGTTGATCTGGAACAATTTTTATGCTAAATTCTTAGCCAGAGAATTCCCAGACAAAGTGAGGAATGCAAATTTGACCCCTAACTCTATGACTGGAAAAGGACTGTGCTGATGGGTTCTAAAGGAGATTGTACCTTCATGTCCAAATCCAGACAGAAAGAGACAGGCTTCCTTGTTGTAACCCTGTACTAATGGGTAGGTAATTTTCTGGCCCAGCTTTCATAATCCTGTCCTAATGTGGCAATCTCCATTTCCACTCTTACTTTGTCTGGCTCCAAGACCTCAACTCTTGCCCCTGTATGGGCACTGAAAATGTAGGCTCCTGTGTTTACAAATCAAAATTCACTCTACTCCCATCCACTTTAGCATCAGATTGCATGTTTCTGGCGCCTCTACTGAAAGCTCAGCAATGCATTTTTTCCTTTTAAGTACTATGCAGTATTTCTAAATATTTGTGGCCTGAAACTTTTAAGATTATGTAGGCTGCCACGATGCTGGCCACATTCCCTGACATTTTAAGACCATATTTACATCCTGACCTATTCAATCCAATCTCAGAGCACGCTTCCTTAGGCTCAACATAAAGAAGAACTGGAGAGTCAAAATAGGGAACGTATCCTTTTAAAAAATACTTCTAAAAATAAAACTAACATCTGATGTGTCCCTCTTATTGTCCTAAGTGAATTATATATTTGTGTTTCTTAAATTGTCCATAAATGCTGAGACCTCTAATTTCTTGGAAGCCTTGGGCACGGAATAATGATACCGCGGCTTGCAATAGCAGATGCAGTTCCACTAGCCTCCAGCAGGTGGCGGAAAGGCAGCAGGCCTTAGTGAAGGGTCTGCGCGCTCCCCCAGAATCAGGAATCAGAAGAGACAGGAAAAATGATTTACCATTTAAAGCAGAGTTTTGACCGAGGGCTGGAGTTGTGTCAAGTTCGAGGCAATCAGGAAAGCTGGTATACTTAATCTGTCCCAAATGGTACAGGAAAATATCTTATGCCAACACAACTCTATTTAATTTCATTTAACTTCCTCATGAGCTGAAAGAAGGGGGAAAAGTGGTTTTCCAACAGCAGAGCAGGAGGACAAAAGCGGGAAGATATCCGCGGAGGGAGGATGGATTCTGCGTTTTGTGGGACATTTTCACCAAGTGGTCCTTTCTTTGATGGTAAAACATCATTTCTTTTACTTACCTAGGTGGATTAAAGATGACCCCGCCCCACCCCTCAGATAGAAAACAAACAAAAAATAAACCATGCTCAGTCGATTTTGCCCCAGCACAGACCTTCCTCTTCAGAAAAGGAACCCCGTGTCCTTCTGAACTGGCAACCCCAACACTGAGGAGGAGGGAGTCCTGCCTGTAGATTGCGCAGCGCGCTGCCTTGTCTAGTTCCTGCCAACTCCAAGGACATAGAAGAAATTCCTCGTGAGACAAGGAAGTCTTTGGAGAAGAGCAGTCTTTAAAATCCGCGGCCTTGGTGCCTTGATTAAGAGGAATGGAAGCCCTCATTCCACCTCGCACCCCACACGTGGCAGCAGAGAGACACACACAGGCGAGCGCGCATCCCCAGCGCCCACGTGGACCCACGCGGGGCGGGAGGGGGTGGGGAGGAGTTTCCTCATTCTCTCCTTCCCCCAGTACTGGGATCCGGGACTTACCAGAGGAACAAAACACGGGCCAATCCGAGTAGTTAGTGTCAAATTAAAGCAGGGTCCAAAACGGCTCCTCACAACAGACGCCTTGGTGGTGGGAGGCCTCCCAGTCTCCTTCACACGTGGCCACCGTCACCTGGGCTTTTGCAGCCGGAGGCTCAGCACGAGAGATCGGGCAGAACTTCAAAATGGAAAAGCCTAGGGTAGGATTTAGTCACAAAAAGAAGAGGGAAAACGATGATGCGAAATATTCAGATCAGGATGCGAATGTAAAGGGAAGGGTAGAAAGATGACTTTGATGCTGTCTGACGCTTTAAATTGCATAGTTTGGAAAACAAATAAAAAGCATTGGGTGAGGCAAGAAAGCACCATGAAACACACATGGCTGAACATACCTGCTGTGGCTGGGGCTGATCTGGGGCAACCTGACAAGACGGAACGTGACTCCGCAGACGACCTCCCACCCACCCACCGCATCCTATTGTCCTTTATGTATATTTTGGAGGAAAAGGCAAGATGTTTCATCAGCATGTAAGCACCGTCATGGAAAGACTATTTTGCTGTGGAGGGAAAGCTGGTCCATGTGAGACTTCCAATTTCATAATAAGAAATGAATATATGATAATGATTACTACTGTTCAGTGAAAAGTCATGTTTTCATGAGTCTATGTGTGTAAAACCCAGATGTTTTCCCATTACACTGGATGGTGGCTTTTCTTGTTTTTTTTTGGTTTTGTTTTTTTATTGCCAAAACGCTTATCGAGAGAAAGTGATACATTCCCTTTTATCAGTGACTGATGTCACACTTGTCACAGTTTTCTCATTTTTTTCCCTAGGGTTCACAGTTCTGCTTCTGCTCTCTCCTGGGATTTCAATACTTAATTTTTCTCATTCATCACTTTTTAGCTTTCATGTTAAACAGTAGTAGAATAAATCATAGGTCTTCTTACTTTATCTGGAAATCAACTTTTGTGTTTCCCAATCAATCACTGGAGTTTTTGTTGAGCTCCTTGAATACAGATTGAGAAGCCTGATGGCTAATTTACCTAAAACAAGTAAATTAGAGAGAAATATTTTTATTAAAACCCCCATAGAATCCTGCTTCTTTTCTTACTTTGTATAAGCATTAATAGTATTCGTTCTATTACCAATCCAATACTGGTAAAAGATAAAGGCAGTTTTATTTGTTTTAATACTTAGGGGGACTCTATCAAATGTGTGGCAAGCAAATTTAATATTTTTTGGACATTCACTAAAGTTGCAATCCCAAGTATGCTAGTTAAATAGAAGCATAGTGCAAGACCTAATCCGTGGAAAGTTATAATTGCACCTAGACCATTTTCCTAACTGGATTCCCCTTGAGCTCTAGGATATAAGCTGAAAATAACAAAAATAATCTATTCTTTAGTTTCATTGTGAGTAATAAAGGGCAAATGTTTAAGCTTCTAGAAATATGAAGTGTTAAAAGCTGAAGCCTTCAAATGGTGTCCAATTACTGTATACAGTGGTTCTCAATCAGGAGCTTTTTGTCACCCCTCCCCCAAGGGACATGTGTCACTGTGTAGAGACAGTTCGGGTGGGTAGGATTCTACTGGGAGAAAGGATTCTACTAGCATCTGGGGAGTAGAGGCCAAGGATGCAGCTATACATCCTACAATGCACAGGACAGAGGGACCCCTCCCCACCCCCCCACTCCCCACAACAACAAATGATGTGGCCCCAAATATCAAAAGTGACAACATTAATAAATGTTACTACATTAAATGATTTTACTAAAAAGACCAAAGCTTTATACTACATAACTGATTCATGAGTCTGTTAAATTTTTAACACCTTTATTGAGATGTAATTCACACACCAAATAATTCACACATTTGGAGTGTACAGTTTAATGGTTTCTGTTTGTTCATAGAATTGTACAATCACCATAATCAATTTTACATTTTCATCACCCTAAAAGGAAGGCCCATACACTTTAGTCATAATCTCCCCCCCTTCCCCTACCCCCTCCCCAAGTGCTAGGCAACCACTAACTTTCTATTTCTATAGATGTGTCTGTTCTGTATTATACAATATGTGACCTTTTGTGTCTGGCTTCATTCACTTAGCGTAATGTTTTCAAAGTTCATCTATGTCGTGGCATGTTTCAGTACTTCATTCTTTTCACTGATGGATAATACTGTTTGTAAATAAACTGTATCTTATTTATGCATTCGTCAGTTGGTGGGCACTTGGGTTGTTTCTGCTTCGGGACTACTTTGAATAGTGCTGCTATGAACATTCACGTCTAAGTTTTTGTGTGAATGTATGTTTTCATTTCTCTTGGGTATATACCCAGGAATAGAATTGCTAGATCACGTAACTCTGTGTTGCACGTTTTGAAAAGTTGCTAAAGTAGCTGAGCCATTTTATGTCACCACCACTTTCTCCTCATTCTCATCATTTATCACTGTCTCCTTTCATTCTTATTACCCTAGTGGGTGTGAAGCAGTATCTCATTGTGGTTTTGATTTGCATTTCCCCATTGGCTAGTGATGCTGAGTATCTTTTCATGTGTTTATGAACCTATTCTTAGAAGAAATGTCTATTCAGATCAATCATCCTTTTTTTTTTTTTTTTTTTTTTTCTTTAATCTGTGCCACGAGGCATGCAGAATCTTAGTTCCCTGACCAGGAATCAAACCCGTGTCCCTTGCATTGGGAACGCAGAGCCTTAACCACTGGACCACCAGGGAAGTCCCCAATCACCCATTTTTAATTCAGTTGAGTTGTTAAAAAGGCTTTATATAGACACAAATTCCTTATCAGGTGTATGATTTGCAAATACTTTCTCTCATTCTGTGGGTTGTCTTTTCACTTTCTTGATGGTGTCATTTGTAGCACAAATGTTTTTAATTTTGATAAGTTCCAGCTTATCTATTTTTTTCTTTTGTCTTTTTGTACCTATATTTTTCTTTTGCATTTTTAAAATTTCATATCTAAAGCTTTGCCTAACACTAGGTGACAAAGGTTTCCTTCCATGTTTTCTCTCAAGAGTTTCAGAGTTTTAGCTCTTACATTTAGATCTATGATCTATTTTGAGTTAATTTTTATACAGTGTAAGGAAGACATCCAACTTCAATCTTTTGCATGTGAGTATACAATTGTTATACCACCATTTGTTGAAAAGACTTTTATGTCGGCATTGAATTGCCTTGGTGTCCTTGTGGAAATTAATTGACCATAAATATGAGGGCTGATTTTCAGACTCTCAGTTCTGTTCTATTGATCTATGTCTATCCTTATGCTAGTACTACACTGTCCATAGTCTTGTAATAAGTTTTGAAATCAAGAAGTGCGAGTTCTTCATCTTTGTTCTTATTCAAGATTGTTTTAGCTCTTCTGGGTCTTTTGACTTCCTATATGAATTTTGGGATCACCTGGTTAATTTCTGAAAAGTAACCAGCTGGGATTTTGATAGATATTGCATTGAATCTGTAGATTAGTTTGAGGAATATCACCATTTTAACAATATCAAGACTTTCGATCCATGAACATGGAATGTTTTGCCATTTATTTTGGTCTTCTTTAATTCCTCTCAGCAAAGTCTTAAAGTTTTCAGTGTACAAGTCTTACACTACTTTATAAAAATTTATTCTTAAATTTTTATTCTTTTTGGATGCTATTGTAAATGGAGTTGTTTTCTTAATTTCATTTTCAAGTTGCTAGCATATAGTGATACAAAATTGATTTTTGTAAATTGATCTTGCATCCTACAATCTTGCAGAACTCATTTATTTTAATTTTTTTTTAGTGGATTTCTTAGGGTTTTCTATATACAACAGCATGCTATATATAGAGATGATTTTCTTTCTTCCTTTACAATCTGAATGGTTTTATTTATTTTGTTTGCCTAATTTCCCAAGCTATACCCTTCCATATAATGTTGAATAGAAGTGGTGAGAGTGGACATCTTTGTATTTTGCCTTATCCTGGAGAAGAAACATTCAGTTTTTCATTATTACATGTGATTGTTATCTGTGAGCTTTTATAACTATCCTTTCTGAAGTTGAAAAAACTTCCTTCTAGTTTATTGAGTGTTTTGATCATGAATGGGTGTTGGCTTTTGTCAAGTGTTTTTCTGTTCTAGTGAGATAATCATGTGGTTTTTGTCCTTTATTCTATCAATATGGTATATAACAGTGATTGATGGTTAAATGAGCCTTACCTTCTTGGGATATTTCCCCCTCAGTCATAGTGAATAATCCTTCTTATATGTTGCTGCATTCAGTTGACGAGTATCTTGATAGGGATTTTTGTGTGTCTTTATTCATAAGAGACATTGGTTTGTAGTTTTGAGGGTTTTCTTATGATGAATTTGTTTGGTGTTTGTCTATGTAATATTGGACACATAGAATGATTTGGAAATTGTTCTCTTCTATTGTTTAAATAATTTCTGAATAGCTGCTATTATTTTTTTTGTTTTAATGTTTGGTAAATGCACTAGTGAAGTTATCTGGGCCAGAGATTTCCTTTGTGGAAAGTTTTAAAATTAGTCATTCAATCTTTTTATTTTTTATAGGTCTATTTAGATTTGTTAGGTGCAAATATATTTATAATTATTATATTTTTCTGATAGATGGACCCTCAATCATTACAAGATATCCTGTTTATTTCCAGTATCATTTCTTTGGCCTTAAAGTATGTTTTGCCTGATATTAGTAGCTCTCCTATGATTGCTATTTGCATGGTGTATCTTTTCCCACTTTTTAATTTTAATTTGTATCTTTGAATCTAAAGCTTATGACCTATAGACAACATATAGTTGAATCATGTTTTTTTATCCAGTCTAACAATGTCTGCTTTTTGATCTTACTATTTAATACATTCACATTTAGTATTGTAACTGATATGGTTGGATTTACATTTTCTATTTTACTTTTTGCTTTCTATATAGCTCATGTCACATTTTGTTGCTCTATTCTCCTTTACTACTTTCTTTTGTGTTAAGTGAATATTTTTAGTGTGATATTTTAATTCCTCTAATAATTTTTTACTATATTTTTGTTACTTTTTTAGTGGCTTATAAAATTTATTTTCTAGGGCTTATACTATACACCTTAATTTATCAGAATTGACTTCAGACTTGTGCTAACTTAATACCAACAAGTGAGATATAGAAACTTTACTCTTATATAGCTCTATACACTCTTCCTCCCTTTTTTGTGGTGTTATTGTTATACATGTTCTCTCTGTCTCTCTCACACATATATATACACATATGTGTGTGTGTATAAATATATATACACATACATCTCTCTATATATATATGTATACAAATATATATATATAATAAACCCAACAATACTTTAGTTACTACTTTGTGTAATTTTAGATCGTTTAAGGAAGCTGAGATAAGAAAGGAGAGAAAATATATATCTAAAGACTTGTTTATCTCAATCTTCTTATTTTTCATCACTGGTATTCTATTTGTTCCCATAGATTCAGGTTACCATCTGGTGTCATCTCTTTACTCCAGTATAACTTTGTTCCCTCCCACCTCCTTTATGCTGTTATTATCAGATATATTACATTTATATATATATATTCATATATATGAATCATATGTGGAATAAAAGTTCTACACATAGTAAAGTGATTAGTTACTGCAGCCCTGGGTCCTTGTAGACCAAATAGAAACACTCAAAAAAGCAACTTTTTTCTAGCAAGATGCAACGATAGAAATTAAGGGACTTAACGACTTTGTGATCCATTGGAAGGATCAACCAAGGTTGGGTCTAAAGATCCCCTCCAATCTATTAAACAGCACTTCTCCACTGGGAGCCCTTTCTGAACAGCCCAACCAGGCACTGAAACTATCACAACCTCTTCGACGTCTGATATTCCTGCAGCTGTAGAGACCCAGCTTGAGGGCTGGCATTGGCATTATTATAGGGTTCCTTTTTGTCTATATAAACATTTCAATAAATGAGTTTATGTATAAAGACATCTGTTATTTGAGGAATCTGAATAATGAGCACATGCTTGTTACAACATTTTATATTTCTGAATTTTAAAACTTGAGCATCCTGAGTCAGACAAGGCTAAGAACAAAATGAAATACAACCCTGGCCACAGAGGCATTTTCTGACTCATGAAAAAGCCATCCAGGTAAAGGCAATACCTGTCAGACAGGTTAAGTGTGTGGCCAGACCACTTTCTCCATGCTCAAACAACCTGTGATGTGCAAACACCAAGGAAGGTCGTTTCCTGATAAAATCAAGAAATGCTGGAATTTCAACTGAGATCTTAACTCTTGAGGAAAATCAGTATAGTCCATGCACACTTTTAGTAGATTTCACAGGTTTTGGAAACAAAAACTCTTCTTTGGGGCCTTTCTTGAAGCATATGAGACGTTTCTTCCCTTTTCTTTTTACCTTTGTTTGTTGGAAAACCTTTCAACAAACTGCTTCAGGTTTTGACTAAATTCTCTCTCCTTTTGCTCAAAAAGCTGAGCTAGAATTTGAGCTTTGTTAATTACTCCCAGAGAAGAAGGTGCAGACACCCCCATTGCTACCCCAGGGAGTGCCGAGATGGGAGCCTAGTGAGGACAGTTTGTTCCCCTTGTTTCCTGTGATTGTACTTTTGCTCTAGGAACAACATAAAAGTTTAACATTTTGTCTGAAATGTGGACCACCAAAAATACTAAGATACTGAGTACTTAGAACTACTTAAAAAACTAGTTAACGCCGTCAGTGTCTATCGGTCTGTGAGGTACTCTGGAAGTTGTTTGTTAACTTTTACAGACAACAAAGAGAAATGTGAAGAGAAAACACTTGGATCTTTGATGACCACCAATCAAAGATGATTTTCTTTAGAATAAGTACATCATTTTTCTAAAGATAGATGATTTACACTGTGCTAATATTTCTATTCTGCAATTGTAGTGTCATTTCCTTTTGCCCATAACTTTTTAAAATTGAAATGTAGTTGACTTATGGTTGATTTTTATAGTTGTGTTACTTTTAGGTGTACAGCAAACTGATTCAGTTTATATATATATGTATATTAATATATCTTTTAATTTATAACATAAAATATATACATTCTTATATATATTCTTGTATATATATATTTTTGTCTGTTTGTTTTTACATTCTCTTCCATTATTGGTTATTACCAGATATTGAGTATAGTTCCAATAATCTATGTCCAGGGATTGGTGTGGAAAAGAAAGACCATAGGGAAAAATATTTCTCCCTTCCAGTTCTCTGCATATTTTACCTGTCCTTCCCTCACAAAGCGTTTTTGTACTCAGAGGTTGTTCCCTGGTTAGACGTGACCCTGTAACTGGGAGGCAAGTGACTTGGGAAGGTCTGAAAATTAAAACCCTACACGTAGCCTTGCAGAAGTGACAGGGAACATCTGGGATGTTTCTGGATGAGGGTCAGAAACTTGCAGAAACAAGCCATTTTCCAGTAACTGTAAAAGCTGGCTCACTGTTACAGGAGGAGAAAAGACCTATCAGCAGGAGCTGATGGAGAAGAATTCAGATCTGGCTGTTTTGTTTTTGATATTTCAGGGAGCCAGATGTCCCAGAGGCGTGGTCACACTTACTACCAAGAGTCCAACCAGAACTCTTTTTGATGTGACAATTACTTTACAACTTTGATATCTGTAATATTGCTCAGTTCCCACAAGCTCGCTGTCGGACCAGCCCAAGGTCACAAAGCCACCCACCCAGAAAGTATATCAAATGTAATAGCTACCGAGGGTACCCAGTGAAGACATTCTGCCTCCCCCGAGAATCCACGGGCAACCCACAGGACTCCGTGGCAGGGAATCTGAACGCGTGAGTTCTGAAAAAATCTCTTCTGGGGTCCTGATTTATTTTTATTTTCCCTTTTCTCCCTCTTTTCTTTTAAAATCTTCAAAAAAAATAATTTCCATTGTAGCTGGAAAGGCAGAAAAGTTACTTAACTCCAACAGCATTTTTGGTACCCTATAAAAGCTAAATAAAAATGGTAGTTAAATAGTGAACAAAGCACAGCATAGACGTGCGCGATCTTTGCAGGCCAGTGTGCAAACCAAAGATATGAAAAAGGTCAGCTCCTCCAACTTTATCTTAAAATAGAAATTAGGGTTACAAGGGAAATACAAGTGCTACCACTCCCCGCAGGGGGAACTCTGCTTGGACCCTCATCTCAGCTTTAAGTGAAAGCAGACAACATTTCTGTGTGCCTGCTTTGCGGTGACTGCCCTACAGTGGAAAAAGGACATTTTTGCCGTGACTTTATCATTTGATACAGATGTTTGGCCCAAGTCTCCTGATCTTGTCAGCAAAATTGCCATTAAAGTATTAGAATAAGACTCTTGGTTTATTTATGTTTTCTTATGAGGTGTAAATTTGCATATATGAGCATTATTTTTACTGCAGTCCCTTACAGAGCTTCTAGTTCTGGGAAATATTTCCTATTCTTTCTCCTTGTTAGGAGTAGTTAGATATATTACTAAATTTACTGGTCATTTCTCTCTCTCCCCTCCTTGTGTCTCCAAGGACCCCCAGAATAAAGTACACTGTGTTACAGTGATCGCTTGTCTTTTTCAATGGCCATCGAGAAACATAGACTCCCAGCACGGCACTGCAGATGGATAACCCTCTGGTGACCCTTAGATTTTTCAAAGTCTGCAAAGAAAAGAAAAAAAAAAAAAAAACAATGGGGAACGCTCAAAGTTCATCACGTCTAGTCCTTCCTTAGTGGACCTAATGATTGGGTTTGATGCACGCTGTCCAGTTTGCCTGATTAAAAATGGTTAAAAAGGAGCTAGGAAGTACTGAAAAAGCAAACGTGCTTATGATAACAAGTTAAGCATTAGCAAGGGAGTTTTTCTTGCACATGAGTCTCAATCACACTCTGAGTTTTAAGCGTAATCTTATACCGGTCGTCTGTTTTCCTTTTAGAGATGGGTGGAAAGCGGCTCTCAAAATGCTTCTGAGTTGTGGAATATCCATTATATTTCAGGGAAGCCATTCCTTCTTCCAAAACAATTTTAATTTTCATGGAGTCTAAGTTAAAACAGGAATATTTATTTTCTTACAGGGAAAATTCTTGGAATGCTCTGTTATGAGGATTTAGTCCATTTCTTGACCAAATAACACTTGACCAAACATTATTTTCACAATTAACTTCTCTTAAAAGGAAAAAAAAAAGATTTAAAAAGGCAGGTATTTTTGGACTGTAAAATTCCTGGTGCACAGTCTTTCAAAATGCCCATCTCCCAAGAAAGATTTCCGTAGTCAACAGGTGGTACCAGGCATCAGTGTTCTGCTTATAATAAAAATTACATGAGTGTATTATTACTGCTGTTGAATTTAATCAACACACCCACATCTAGTTAATTTGCTCAACTTTTGGGAAGTTGGTGATTTACCGGGATTAATGAGTAGGCAAATACAATTTTTTTTAAAGTGTCCAGGGTAGGGGGCATCACGGAACACGTTGTACCTTATTGTAAAATAAAAATAGCCTTAGACAGCCCGTGGAATGTGTTCTAGCAGCATAATCAGTTCTTTACTGTGGTTTTCCTGCCAGTCAGGGAGCCCTGCGTCACAGAGTGTGGGTGCCAAGTGTCTGGTTTGTGCTTTGGTAAGACATGTTTTTCTTGCTGAGAATTTTCAGGTTTGCAATTTCCCCAAGCACAAGGCAGCCAGGTCACCTTCCAACGCAGTGTGGTATCGCTTTTGTTCCAGCTGTCTCCCTGAAGGTTGGGGTACTGGCGCTTACGCACCAGTGGGTGCAGGCGCTCACAGCCTCCATGAAGAAGCCAGCTCTGGGTGGATGGTGGAGGCCAGAGGAAGCTGAGCGCATTTTCACCTTGTACAGATAAGCTCGCTGTGCAGAGCCGAGCTCTCTGCTATGAACAGCAAACTTGCGACAGTGTGTAGAGGTGAGGCCGCTCCCTGAATACATTTGGGCAAAACATACTCTTGGAGCAATATGGAATTTCTACCCTCCATGGTAGTCTAAACTTTTTAGTCTAAACTTTCATTTTTTAGTCTAAACTTTCCAAGAATGACTTGTGTCCTCCTTTTCCTTTTGTTCACAAAGGCCCAGTGCTGGTGTGTGTAAACTGCTTTCCTCTGTCCAGGGAGGGATCAATTATCTTTACAGACAGTTGGGTACCTGGAGTCACGGCTGCCTTTGGGGCTCTTGTCACCTCTGCCCCACTCTGTGTCCATGGGTCATTTTGGTTTTGCAGCCAAGACTTGGATGGTGCATTTTCCACACTCTGTCTTGGTTATTTACCCAAACAGAAAATGTAATCAGGGAGCCAGCAAGGTGGCAGTTATGTGCATCCCAGAGGGACTCAAAGTTATTCCTATAAACGTGCTGTTCTCACTGCTGCTTCTCTGATGTTTGTTTCTGCCGCACTGACAGTGATCTGGGGTTCCCTGGGTGCCAGGGTTTCACATGGGCTGCATGGAGAGAAGATCCCTTCCCCTGCACACATGCCCTCCTGTACACCCTTTGAGGACAAACCAAATGAAACCTCAGGGCAAAGGGTTTAAAGAGAGACGGCGCCATCCAACATTTAAATCATTTAAAATGCTCAAATAGAGAAAAGGGAACGCCTGTGCACTGTTGGTGGGGATGCAAATTGGTGCAGCCACTGTGGAAAACAGTGTGGAGGTGCCTCAAAAGGCTAAATATTGAATTACCGTATGATCCAGCAATCCCACCACTGGGAAAATATCTGAAAGAAAAAAAAATTCGAAAAGATACGTGCACCCCAATGCTCACAGCAACACTATTTACAATAGCCCAGACATGGAAACAATCCACGTGTCCATCAACAGATGAATGGATAAAGAAGATGCAGTGTATATGTGTATATATATGTGTATACACACACACACACACACACACACACACACAATGGAATACCACTCAGTCATGAAAAGCAATGAAATTTTGCCATTTGCAGCAACATGGATGGACTTGGAGGGTATTATGCTAAGTGAAATAAGTCACAGAAAAACAAATGCTGTATGATATTACTTACAGGTGGAATCTAAAAAAATACAGCAAATTAGCAAATAAAACAAAAAAGAAGCAGACTTACAGATATAGAGAAGAAACTAGCGGTTACCGGTGGGTATAAGGAAGGGGGAGAGGCACCACAGGGGTGGAGGAGTGGCGGGTACAAACTATGGGGTGTAAGACAGGCTCAAGGATGCATTGTACAACACGAGAAGTACAGCCAATATTTTGTAATAACTAAATGGAGAGTAACCTTAAAAAATATTTAAAAATTTAAATAAATAAATAAATAAAATACCCAAGTAGCGTCATTTCCAATTCTTACAAAGGTCTGCAAGGCTCTACAGGATTTCCTCCCAAAGCCCACAACCCTACGCCTCTCCTACCACACGGTGTCCTGGCCCTTCTCCTAGTACACATCCAGACTGTCGTTCTCCAGGTTGTCCCCTCTAAGGCTCTTTATGTCTATCTGCTTGGCTAACTTCTCCGTCCCTACAGGGCTCTGTCCAAAAGCAGCCTCATCTGTGGCCCCTTCTTGGCCTCCCGACCACCCTATTTTTTCGCAGCACCCTCACTTTCTTTTTCTCCATCCTCATCTGATGTGCTATATGTATACGCTTACTTGTAAATTCAAGGGGAGACAAAGGAACTGGACTGGGTGGAGGGTCTGTTTTCTTTACTGCTGTTTGTTTCCACAGCCAATAGAAGAGTGCCTGGCCCATAGTTTAGATTCTTCATTAAAAGTGGTGAGTGTTGGGACTTTCCTGGTGGCGCAGTGGTTAAGAATCTGCCTGCCAATGCAGGGGACACAGGTTCGATCCCTGCTCTGGAAAGATGCCACATGCCGTGGAGCAACTAAGCCCATGCACCACAAATACTGAGCCTGCGCTCTAGAGCTCGTGAGCCACAACTACTGAGCACACAGGCCACAACTACTGAAGCCCTCGAGCCTAGAGCCTGTGCTCTGCAACTAGACAAGAAGCCACTGCAATGAGAAGACCACGTACCGCAACAAAGAATAGCCCCTGTGAGAAAGCCCACGTACAGCAACGAGGACCCGATGCAACCAATAAATAAATAAAGTGGTGAGTGTTAACTAAACAAAATTATCAAATCAAATGGTGCAGTGTACAAGGAGGAAACAAACGGTAGAGATTCACTTTCCTGACTCTCCACCCGGTTGTGTAACCTCAGCTCAGTTTAAAAATGAAATAAATACAGACTCAAGCTTGGGAGTCACTTAGCAAGTCTTTATTCAAGTAGCAAATGTCCAACAATAGGAATACAACTAAAATCATCTCATATAGCTTATGTTTAATTCAGAACCTTTGAACTTCTCTGGCCCTTGTCTGTACAATTATTGAGATGAAGGCTAAGTTCTTAGAAAGTTCAGAATTTGGATGGTTTTTCAAGCTATAACATTTTAGAGATATTTTCTTTGTAAAGAAATAAATTCTCCTTTCTGACTTTTCCTAGTGGATTGTAATTTTCTTAAGGGCAGGTTTGTAAAATGCATGTACTTTTAATCTCTAACATTCATAAGACAAATCTTGCACTTAGTGCCCACCAATTACTTGTTGGAAAGAACCTCTTTTTTCTGGAGACTTCTACTCACTGTGACTAGGAAGTTGGTTTTAGCTGATACATTTTATATTATTGTTTGATCTGCTGGATCACAGGTTGACAAACTTTTTCTGGAAAAGACCAGATAGAAAATATTTTCAGTTTTGTGGACTATATGTCTCACACTTTTTTTTTTTTCTTGTCATCACTCTGCAGTTCTGCCATTTTAGCCCGAAAGCAGACATAAACAGTTTGTAAACAAATAGATGTGGTTGTGTTGCAGTAAAACTTTATTTACAAAACAAGTAGTGGGTGGTATTTGACCTGTAGGTTGTAGTTTACCGGCTATTTTTGCCATAAAACAACTATTCCTGAAAACAATTTGTTCTATTGTGTTTCTGATTTAGAATCAGCTGCGTAAGATCAATTTCGTTCCATTTATATTGTTGTCTATTTGCTAACTGAATAAAGACTTGCGAAGTGATTCCCAAGCTTGAGTCCTTATTTATTTAATTTTTAGATTATACAAAGCTTGACCCACTTAGGAAATGTACCAGGGCACTGCCTTTTCTTTTTCCTTCTTTTTTTTTCTCTCCAAATAATGTCCCATCTTTGTGACCATCTTGTTTATGTAAAATAAACCTGAGACAAAGCTTCCAATGCTGGCTCGCTAAGCTCTTTGTGGTTAAACTGGTTTCTCACCCACCAGACCTGGAAGAGGGAAAGAAACACCAGATTAGACGTGTTTTGAGGAGGGATCAATATGTAATATAAACCAGACTGTACCTCCTTTGCTCTCCCAGGCCCCAAAACAAGCGGTCCTTGAATGAGTTGTATACAAGTCGGGACAAAGGGGTGGCCTTTAGTCCTTTAGCTGAGACTTTAAAAACAGCAGGAAGCAGAGATGAGTCTGCATTCCATGCTTGGCACAGAAATCCAACCTCACCTGGGTCTAGGACCTGCATACAGAGCTGTTGTCCTTCCTCATCCAGTGGTGACAAAACCAACGTCCTCGTAGCTGTGCCTTCTCCTTCACCCAACGCTGCCTCCGTCAGATCTGGAGTGGGTCAGAGATTGTCACTGAAGCTGTCCACTCTCCTGGCAGGAGGGGACACCCAGGGCCGCCTGGACTCCAATGGCTTCTTCTAGGCAGAACTAAGTCCCCAGCAGTAAAATCTTGATCTCTGGTTCTACTCCACTCACTGCACACCCCTGACTTCAAAATGAATTAAAGTCACGGACCCCTGGAAAGCCAGGTGTTGCCCCAGTCACTGGGGGCAATTGCACTAGCAGCTAATGAAACAGTGGGGGATCATCTTGCTACTTTTAAGGTATTTATTCTGCAGAACTAATGGCAACCAGTAGGTACTCTGGACTAAGAACAGCTTTTTTTCTTCCTGAGATGAGGTAATCAAAGTCACCAGAGTTGTGGACTGGCAGTAGACCAAAAGGCCGGCTAAGGGAAATGGACACATCCTGAGGTCAATGACCACATGGACGCTGTGGGTCTAAGATGTTCTTTTGGGGGTTGGTGACTCATCCATGACGTGCAGGGACAGGACCAGCCCCCTCCTGACCACAGGAGGTTTCTATAGGCGCCATCATCACAGGGTCTGACAACTGGAGAGGTCAGAGAGAGAGGCTCAGTGGGGAGAGATGGAGGGCTGGAGACCACATTGAAAGCTGAGTTTAGCTCCTCCTGGTTCTGTTCCCAATGTTTTCTCTCTGTGCCCACCCCCCATTCTCAACCGTGATTTCTTTTAAACCATCTCAGGCTCTTAAACACAGCATTGTTGTCAAGATCTCACCCTAGACCAACTAAATTAGAATCTCTCGGCCATTTTAAAAAGTCTCCCTGGTGGTCCAGTGGTAAAGAATCCATCCCACAATGCAGGGGACGCGAGTTCGATCCCTGGTCAGGGAACTAAGATCCCACATGGCGTGGAGCAACTAAGCCTGTGTGCCACAACTACTGAGTCTGTGCACCACAACTAGAGAAGAGAAAACCATCAGGCCACAACTAGAGAGAAGCCCATGCACCACAACGAAGATCCCACATGCCACAACTAAGACCCAATGCAACCAAAATATAAAAATAAATAAATAAACATGGTCTTTAATATTAACCAAAAATCTCTCTGGCTTATTTTAATGGGTACTCAGGGATGGGGACCACTGTTCTACTTCATTATCACCTTGATGCTGAAATACTACAGGAAGGAAATGAGGAAGGCTATCAGCCCCCCACAGTCCCTTCATCTGAGAACCTCATCAGATAAGGCTTTCAGATAAGTTTCAGATAAGGCTGCATCTGAAACTAGGCTGTGAGGTCACCTTATGAATAATTCCATTTATACATATTTTTTGAAAAGAGGAAAGGTGCCTACAGATGGAAATCAGCTGTGTCTCACTTGGGTGAGACATTATGAGTTCATTGTTGTCCATGTCAGCCTTCTGCATGGTATGGTCCATTACTACAGCTCAGCTAAACCTGAGATGACCCCTACATGGGCTGTGAATTCATGGGTGTCTGTAAAATACCGTGATTCAGAGTGTGGACTTGAAAGGGAGATGAAGGTTTCAATCTCCAAGCCTCAAATCACTAACTGCTTGACCTCAGGCCAGTGACTTAAGATTTAGTTTTCTCACCTACAAAATGTGAAGAATAATCCCTATCTTACAGATAGGTTTGTTAATATGATAGTAAATGAGAAATTAGAATAAATAACTTAGCAATCAATAATAATTAGGATGGTGGATATAAAACACCTAAATCAATTTCCTGACCCTTGGTAGTCCTTCAACAAATGACAGTTATCATTAGAACTAAAATGAATTGTATGTCAGAGTCTCAATTCCTTGTCCTGTGGAGTAAGAATAGAACCCACTAATAATGAAGTCTTGATTTTTCCTGAAGCAGTGAGCTCACTAGAGTTTCCTTGTGTTGCCAAGTTCAGTGAGATCCAGGAGTATTGGTTGCTGTCTGCATACAAGGAAGACAAATTTTGGAGGAAGTTTTGGTCTGCAGCATGCAGACCAAAAATAAAAATTCCAGGGCTGCCTTTGATTTCCTTTACAATGAGAGCAGCTCATGTGAGAGGTGAAGATATTTCCATATTCCCTACTATCTGCTGGTGGTCAAGAGATGAATTACAGTGACCTGAAGGGAGAGTTTTTAAAATCTTGGTTAAAATAAGTGTTAAGCATATAGGCGAAGTATGAATCTCTCCAATGCTTGATATCAATTTTAAAAAATAAAGAATAAGTATATTACAAAACAAGCAGAATTCCAACATAATCTTTAGGACTTAAATTATGTTTCCTGTGCCCTATATTATGACCATAATACTTGCTCCCCAGCCAGTACGGGGTGTGTGTGTGTGTGTGTGCACGCGTGCGCACGTGTGTTAGTTAAAGGGGCGTGTATCTACCTACATATCTATCAGATTGGTAGTACCAGTCCTACTCCATAGATTTTAACATTTGGGATTTGCCATTCACAATAGTGTAAACACATGTTTGAGAACCAGACTTGAATGTAGCCCTTCTGACAGGAGACATTTAAAGTTGAAAGTAATTGGGAGATTGAGATTGCCATATATACGTTACTAATAAGAAAAAGAAAATCAAATTGCACACTTTAAAAACATGCAGTTTATTGTATGTCAATTATATCTCAATAAAAGTTCATAAATAAATAAATAAATAATAAATAAAAGTTGAAAGTTATCCTGAACTTCAATTTCCAGGAAAAGGCGAAGCCTACACCAGAAAACCGGAAAACTAAAGGACAGATGGCTGGCTGGATGGATGGGTAAACTGATAGATAGACAGATTTAATAAAACACTGGAGTTAAAAAAAATCTTTTTACTCTGTACAACCACGTGTTCTCCAAGGCCCCTTGTACAGTGAGCCTTCCGGTGGAAATGTGGTGTTGCTGTTGTTATGTGGATTTCATCTTGTGCCTGGGTCCCATGTTTTCCTAGGTTCCTCATAAACACACACATGGTTTAGTGTGTACGGCCAGAAAGAAGTTTTCCATCACCTGCCCTTGCGATTCCTACAATTCAGGTGGGAGTTTTCATTGTATACTTATTGCCAGTAAGAGCACATTACATCACAAGGAACAGCCAACACCATACATTGCACTCCCCACCCCCTTATCTTTGCCCCTCCGCACTTGCACACATCAGCAAATGAGTTATATCTGTGCTTGGTTCAGGGTTGGGTGATGTAAGCCCTTCAACAGCAAATAAGGAACAGAAAGGGTATCTGAGCAACATCACATATTATTTTAGGTTCTATAACCAAGATAGGAGATAGATTCTCATTCTCCATTGCTGGGAATACTAAGGTCCCATAAAAGTCAAGAAACAATGCTTAACTGAGTGGCATAAAGTGTATAGCTTATCACTGCAATGCAACGTACTTCAGGAAAACTGGCATGAGAAAACTCAGTTTCCTAGGAACAATCTAATTAAGTTCTATTTATTCAAGTAATCTAAACTATTTGACTACTCAAGTGGTTTGTGATAAAGGAAATACAGTAGGACTCAGAAAGCCCTCCTACCTACAGGCTTTCCTTGGTAGAAGCAGCAGGGCATCTAAGGAATGCAAATCACTTAAGGAATGCAGATCATTTAAGGTGTTTTAAGCCAGTTCTGGGTCTCTGCAGAAGGACTAGTGAAAACAGATTTTAAAGGAACTGGAATACCTGGTTTACCTGTCCTGCAATTCAAACCCGGAAGAGAGGAGAATCTCTAGAACAGGAATTTGCATGTGACCATTCTTGGATGAGACTGTAGACACGACATGTGAGCATCCTGTCACAGTGGCAGACCACAGTGGGCAGGGAGAGTGTCTAGACACTGGCCACATTGACCATGGAACTCTGATCCCTAAAGCCCTCTGATAGAACCCTTCATGGGGCCAGACACTTTCTGCACTTGCCCTCATCTAGGCTGCATTAGAATCCTGGAAGGTATATGTGTTTTCCTAGGTTCACTAGTGCAAAAACCAGTTCAGAGCATTCAGTGAACTTGCCCCAGGTCATGCATTTGTGTTAGTATGTAGCCATTTTGGAATTAAATCCAAGCCTATCTGAGACTAAACCTATACTCTCCCCCCCCCCCCCCCACCCTCACAAGGTGTTGCTTGCCAGAAAGAAATAGTCTAACAATTCAGTGTTCTGAGGCAAGGATAAAGTGAGAGTTGACTAGTAAGATAAGATATACCATTAAGCAATTTGAAAAACAAAACATAACAATGTTTGCCCAAGAGATTGCCATAAGTGTAAGCTGATAATCCAAGCACTCCTGTGGGTGTACATGCTTCAATGCCTGATAAGTGGTATTTGCTGACTGATAAACCCTAACGCTGTGCTTTTGCAATTAGTGCTGCTTGTTAAGTACACACAGATTTCAGAAGAGAAGTGAGTGAAGGCAAGTTTGCAGGGATTAGGAGAAGTTCACCAAGGAAAGGAGTTTGAAGAAGAGCAAGTCATAGGTCAGCACCTGCTCTGGGTTCAGGTGATCACAATGGAAAACCCAAACTGATGGAACAGAGCAAATGACAGGTACAGAAAACATTCTTCAGCATGTAATCAAAAATAAATGCACCAAGGTGCGATAACCTTAGGAATGTTTCTTAAAGGAGGAGTAAAGAAAATCCAGTTGCTCCTTTTCCAGGCTGCGTAGGTGTTGTCGAACATCAGGGAAGTCAAATCCTGTATCACTTTGGTTTTAGGAGCCCAACCTTGCCTTCCACATCCCCAGCTTCTATTCTTCTTGGACCATCAAGAAGGAGAACAATAAGGAAGAAAGTACCCTTTTACTGGCATTCTTTCCATCTCTTTTGTTCTGCTGGTGACTCAGCCATCTCTACAAGTGCACCCCATAAGGTGAAGCATGATGCTAGAACGTGAATGACGTGGGAAAGCTTTCCCTTTGAGGCCAAGCTACAACTTCTCTAGGCAGTGTTTGCTCAATTAGCATCTGTGCTTGGCTGAGGGAGCTCAGGTTTCGATGAGGTTTGGAGCTGAGATTTTGAGTGCCCCTCACTGTCTCTCCATACCCAGACCACTCCCTCCGTATGAAGTCCTTTAGAGTTTATGACTGTTTGGCTGGGATCTTCATTGTACATAATTTAGCCAATTTGCATTGCTTAGTTTTTCCACAATAACTAGAATGTTTGGCAAAAAGTTACAGTTTTGCAATAGGAAGGATCCCAAAGTAAAATCCTACTTGTTTACCCAGTTCTGCTAATAACAGATACCTAAAATGAGTCCTGAGAATTCTCCTAGGCTCTTCTGCATTTACACCATGTAGGAATAGGGGTATTGATGGAGAATCAGGGTTTTAATTACTCTCTTCTATGTGGTTATCAGAGATAGAAATTACATGGATTCATAAAAAAGTGATTTGAGATGTTACAGATGTAAGAGTAACAGTATAATAACATCACTAAATGCCAAAGCAAATAAAGAGTCAGAAAACATACAATGTGCACCTAATGGGTTATGCCAGAGGTCAGGGACTTGGGGACTTGGGAACTTTGGAAAAGTGGGAAAGAGGCTTTAGGTGAGCTCAGGATCCAAAATGTTGTGGCAAGAAACGTCAGAACAACAAAACCTGTAAGGAAGAGAGAGTTTGATGGAACTTGGTGATGAAGGATAATGCCTGTGTCCAGCAGATAGAATCAGACATGTTGCCTATACCTTGATATATCCAACTCAAGGAGAAAGATATTCCATCGACTGGGTGATTTTCCAAAGCTGAAGTATGTGCCTCACTGCTAACCGAAGACAAATCACTAAAATACAGAAACCAAGGGAAAAGGTAGAATGATTCACTACTTTTGTGTTCCTCAATAAATCACTGAAATTATTTGGGATGATAACAGCATTTTCTGGACTATTGTATTTTAAATAGGCTAATTGTGACTCTGAGTTTTAGACTCAGATGAAATCTATCATGTATAAAATACTGTATTTGGCCACCTGATAGAGATGGGGTCCATGGCCACAGATACCTCACTGGCTGGCCTAGATCACCTGTATAGTTGATTCAAACTTAACAGTAAGACAGCAATAGGAGAGGTGAGTTAATTCAAGCCAGCAGGTAGCATGTGGCCAGATGGATGACACGGTTAGGCTTTGTAAGGAAGGTGGGATCATTCTGGTTACAGCAGCCTGCAGGTGTTGCATTCCTATTTGCCAGCCATGCTGTCAACAGCAAAAAACAGTCATATACCTTTCATTGATGGAAATTGCCACAGAACAGTTCACTTAGTAAGATGGAGCTGAAGTGAACCAGGAACAAAATGTGTGTATTTAACATGCAGTGTAAGGTTGCACCAACAACAGCTAAAGCAACAAAGTCCAATTTGGACAAGGCAAGAGGAAACTGGATCACCAGGGGATAAACATCCGTGGTGCTTTGCAACTCACCAACTCCCAAGCCACACTGTGGGTGGGTACCTGGAGTCACCAACAAACTCTAGGGGAGGTTTAAAGGAAGGTGACTAGCCTGTATACAGAGTATTGGACATTTCCTACATCTAACTTTTTAAGTATACATCTTCCCACTTGAAGAAATTGGATTTTACATACATCCTAGCAAATGTCCAGTTGGTATTAACAAATTAGGAAATCGTGCCTATATTCATACTTAAAAAAAAACCATTTTTTTAAGTGTTAAAATTTGACAGTTGCCTACTAAAGAGCCAGGGACAGAGAAATACAATGACCAACCATTTCTGTTTGTCTGGGACCAAGTGATGTCCCAGGAGACAACTTTCAGGGATAACACCGGGACAGTCATGGGAGAACCAGGCTGGCTTGTCACCCTACAAAGAAATCACTTGGAAGTAACACTTCTAATACGTAACTTTTCCATTTGAGGATGATTTTTGTGCCAACTCATTAAAGAAGAATGTGAGAAAGCCCTAAAACAGCCTCGATGTTTTCCCAAGGAGGAATTCTTTTTAGTTGGGAATGGTGGTGGAAAGATGGAGATATCTCCAGCAGGAGACGGCCAGGGAACGCCGAGGGGCAGGAGGAGACAGGTGGTGGAAGATTCCACAGGCAGGTGACCTGCCAGCTGGAGGCTGGGGGCTTTGTGCTACCGGACTTGGTGTAAAAGCCAGTAGATGGAAACAAGTTCAAGAACATATGCACTTTTAACTAATTCAGGGAGGGCCATTCACCTGTTCTTTGCAAGAGATCTTTGTTCAACCCAAAAGGAGTAATTGGTCTTATCATAAGGGCTGGGAAAACTTCTAAAAGCTAGCTCACCCACAAGGCCAGCTTTTCTATTATGATCCTAGGAAGACCATTACTTGGCCTTGCGTGTTCAGGGCTGGCCCCTGTGACTTAAGTAATTGGCTTCTTAAGCTCCTAGTTAGAATTTGTTGTTGGTAGTTTCAAAATCTCTCAGGTCTTTTACAGAACACAGAACAGCCACATTTCTCACCCTAAATAATGCCCTAAAACTTGGCATCTCTGGTCATGATTCTGTCTAACAGGAGAGGGGCACACACTTAAGAATCTAAACCTTCAGTTAGGAAAAACATTAGATGGCCTTTGAGGTCTGGGTTGAGGCAGAACTCCTACTGACAGCAGGAAGAAGTTAATGCAGAATGGATGATGTTTTGGCCACATGACATGCTATGGGAAGGGGGGAGAAGAGAGGGAGAGAATGCTGGAACCTGTCTCCATCCTCGCCAGGCAAAATGAAACTGTCCTGGGAGTGAGCCCTCAGCATCTTCAGAGATGTTCCAAGATCTTCAATGATCAGCCACTGAAGCACCAAAAGGAAAGGATGGCTCTGGAGATGGGGGCTGGCAGCTGCTTCCCCTTTGAGCTAATGCCTGGGGACACTCTTCTGTTTCTCACCTAATCTGGTGTAGTATCCACTAGGAGAGCATCTCATGCCTGAGTCTTTGGAGTAATTCTTCTTACTGTTCTACCAAAACTTCATTGGCTTAAGCCCATCAGCCAAATCTGGGGGAAAGAATGAGCCAGCCAGGTAGCTTGTTGTCACATCCTGACAGCCCCAAACTGACACTCACGGCTCTTTTTACATCAATACAAACTTGTGCATAGGTTTCTGGTACTTGAAAATGATATGGGTACACACGTGTCAATGCAGGGACTCACTTAGCAGAGCACAGTACAGTGAATGAGAACCTTTGGTGAGATGTTGACGTAGATTTCTAGGTTCAGGCTCTGGAGAAGATGCCGTGAAAGTCACTCTCTGGTTTTCAGTGTTTTAAATAGAAACATTATGAAACTGAACAGGATAATTTCTAAGCTCCTTCAAGCTCTAACTAAGCCTGTGTGATTCTACTTTTTGCCCGCTTTCTGGAACATAGCCATTAGTGAAAGTTTCCTCCTCCCTCAGAGCCCAGCCATGCAGAGGAGAGGCTGAGTGGGAGAAAGCTGTGGGGTGGGGGAGGCCCGGCTGCCAACGGGAAAGAGGAGCCACTTATACATGTGGGGGTGGCGTGGAGAGCTGGTGAGTTGCCTTGATGAAATGAAATTTGTGGGCCAGCTAATTTCTGCCTGGTGACTTAAAAGTCTGAATGGAAGGTAGAAATGAGAGAGAACACTTTGGGGCTCTGATTTCTCAGCTTAAAAATGAATCATATTCATAAAATGTTAATGTTAATAAATAAAAGGTGGCTTTTATTTTTCTGATGTTTTAAGAGAAAAGTAACTTTCCACCCCATGTGACCATACGAAGGCAAATTTGACCTGAATTTTTTTTTGACTTGTATTCTTTTATACTTAATGAAACCCCCTTAATGGTAATGTAACCGAAGGATTTTTCTTGACGGTGCTGTCTGAACTCTGCGAGGCTAAGGTAGAGCTGTACTGTCAGGCTCCACCGCTGTTAAGCGGACCCAGAGTTCAGATCTCTTAGCTCTTTTACTCTTCACCATTATTCGTTCTGTTTCTTTTTCCTGGAATGTGTACAACCTTTCTTTGGCTCCACCTATGGAAATCTTGTCAGTTGAACTTAACTGTTCCCTCTTCTGGAAGCCGACCTTTGAACTCCCGGGCAGAGTTCACTGCCTTTCCTATAGGCTTCTAGAATATTTTGATCATGTAGCACTTATGACACTCTACTACGGTTAGTTATTTGCCCATCTTTCTGCTGAACTGTAATTTACTCAGGGTAGGGACTTTGGCAAAGAAAAGGCACCCAATGTAGGTAGTAATCAAATTAAATTGACGTGATATCTGTAATAAAGTGTTCTGTTAGTAATCGAAGGCCGTGCTGGGGTCCTCCTGGCACTCTGAGTAACTGACCATGTGCACAGTAAGGCTATGTGCATCTTAAATGAAATTCCAGAGTTAGTTCTGAGATCCCCAGTTTTATTTAGATTGAGAATCTGCTGTAGTGGGGGAGGAGGGCTAGTGATGCTAAAGGAATGAGGGGGCCATGATAAGGGGGAATAGCGGCACCAGTGGAAGAGAATCACTCCAGCATTCACAGGATTAGCGATTTTAGCCATTGTGGTTGGTTGTCTGCCCAGATCCTCTTGGATATTCTTCTCTGCGCCTGGGTGCCCGTTCCTATGCTTCCGATGGCCTGGAGCTCCTACTGCCACCTCCGTAAGCCTGCCCTTGGACCATGGGAGCCTTTTCTTTGCAGATGCAGAGAGCCAGAGCGCTCGGGAGATTGCATGCCCTGTCACTCCCAGTCTTATCAAAGGCTGACTGGGGCAAGAGCTAGAAAGCCCCATTACCTAATCATCCAGTACCCAGTACTCTTACCTAAGATGCTACTTTCACTCCAGAATTCCTCCAGAATCAGGCAGGGTACTGGCCTTGGCCTGAAATCTCACCCTTACTTTACTTCTTCCCTTCCCCCACCTGACTTCCCCCACTCCCTGAATTCCTTGGAGGAATCCTTCTTTAATAAATTGCATGTACAACCTTGTCTCAACATCTGTTTCTAGAAAGCCTTCTTCAAGACAGGATTCCAACTTGATGGTGTTCTAAGACAAGCTTCTCATTGGAAAGGCCAAAGGCAAGCAGGTCTCCGCCCCTGGCCTGCAGAGTCTTGAAATGATTGAAATGGGCATCATTCATCCTCCACAGCTCACTTACCTTCCAAGGGGACATTTTGTGAACCTCTGATGGGGATTGTGGGTGCAAACTGGAGGCAACTGCCCAAATCCCGCCTAGTCTGTGGAGGATGCTTTGAGTGGGTGGCGCCATAGGAGGTTCCGAGGAGTTTTAAAAACTGACATAACCCTCCATAAATAGTTCCATATCTAACCCAATTTAAATAGATCTAGTCAAAGGTAAAAATGTGTATTTTTTCCTCTCATCACACTTCAAGGTTTTTAACATCTCGATTCAAACTGAGATGAAAATTGGAAGCACTCCAGCCTTTTTTTTTATTTTTAGGAAAGTATTCTTGGGAAATGGTTCTCTTGAAAAAGCTGGTTCTTGTGATCTTTTATGCCCAGTTTTCAGACATCTTTTTAGAACTTTGAATAAAAATCTAGACTTTAGATGTATATTCTTTTCAAATTTGATGCATATAAGAGTCTTGGTTTCAGTTAAGTGGGAAGAAAGAGAGAAAGATGATTTACTGAATATTGATTCATGTTATTTTTTATTTTAGGCTAAAAGATCAACAATACTGACCATTTTCCATTACAAAATGATTAGCTGTGTTCTTTGAAGAAATCTTATATGGTAGATTGCAGAATCTACTCCTTAGAACCAGATTGTGAAAAAACTTTTGCTCACTGGATGGGAGGGAGATGGGGTGACAAAAACCCATGTTTTGTCAAGATTAATAGTTTGCCTTATTCCCCTCATTTACCCTCAGAAATTTCCAGAAATACTTAGATGGATCATCCAATTATTAAAATATGCAGAATAAAATCTGTCCCCTGTGACAGAAATCTCACGGATGCTGATTCTAGAATCTTCCCACTCACCTCTCAGCTCTTCAGTCATGCATTTATAATGGCTCACCATCCCTTGTGAATTCTGTCAGATCTGCAGCAGCATGTGATTACCGATACATCCCCAAATGAAAAAGAGCAAAGACAGGTTAACATCACCAAAGTGAAGAGTATTGTCTTCACATTGAAATTATTTCGTGGATTCATACTACTTGGGGCCCATTTTCTTCTTTCATCATTTTTAAAGACTGTTATGAATGAACACGAGTTTTGCTGTGTACGGTCCTTCAAGAACTAAAACTTACCAGAGGATTAGCCTGTGATTATAATTCATGTGGTGTATTAGTTGATACTCAAAGGGATCTATATATGCACATGTATGCCTACAATAGACTAATTTGAGAAGAACGTAGCCTAGTGAAAAATGCATGGACTGAGTGTGAGAAGAGCTGTTTTGAGCCTCAACCAACCTCTTTCTGGCTCTGTGACTTTGAGAAAATCACTCACCCTCTCTGGCTTCCACTTCTTTGCCTTTAAAATGTAACTAATTATGCCTTTTGGGTCTGAGCATCCAATTAACCACATTTCTGAAAGAGCTTTATAAATTGAGAAAGAACATTCAAATGTTAGTTTACTAATAAAAGCTGAAACTGGAAATACGCATTAAAAATAAGAGTTAAAGTTGACTTGTAACAAACCATATTGTCCACTTATAATCTTTCATCAATCTACTTGACAATTAATATTTGAGGGGCGATGAAGTGTCAGGTGTTCCTCCAGGAACATGTAGTGAACCAGCCAGGGGTGGACAGGCTCTGAAATAGAGCACAGACAGTAAATGAGAGACGACCCTTTAGACTGTGCTAAGCGACATACAAAGTGAGAGGGAGAACTGAGGTACAGACTGGATTGGAGCCGCAGGAGAAGAAGAGGTACTATATGGGCTAAGCCTGGGTGGTGGTAAGGGGTCAAGTGAGTGAATGAAGGTCTGAAGGAAACCATTCCAGGCAGAGGGAACAGCTCGTGCAAATCATCAGAGGTAGGATATGGTCAGATCTTGAATGCTACATTTTCCCTTCTCTGGAAAAATTTTCTCCATCTCTGTGGTTTGCTCATGTTATATGGGACTTTTATAATACCCTCCCTCCTGTGAGGTCTATCTTCACTGTCTCAAGTCCCGAGCCTCTGGGAGCCCAGGGTCTTCTCTTGGAGGTCACTGCACTCTCCTCAGCAGAAGAGGAAACCCTTGCTCCATGGGAAAGAAAAGAACGAAATGATGGAGATTGGTGCATGTTCCCACTAGGGAAGCAGGGACAGGGCTTGGAATCAGGGCACAAAGTAGGAGACAATGGGGAGGTCTCAGACCTTCCCCCACAAAAGCAGAATAACTCCTCACACTTTCCTGCCTTCATTTCGTTCAAGGTTCCAGAACAGAGGCAGCTGAACCCAGGGTCAAGGAGAGGGGATGCACAGGCGTGTGGAACCCAAACTCAGGAAAGGACACGTAACATTTTCTTCCAGCAAATCAAGTCACTCCCTGTTCCCTCCAATGTGAAGCAGCTGCAGAACCCTGGGCCTGCCCAGGTGCCTGTGTAGGGGACTGTGTGAGTGTGTCCTCATCTCCATTGGAACAGAGTCTTTGCTTCCCACCAAGGTGTTGCCTCTGGACCCGTGCAGGGGATCTCACTGGGGAAAGTACCTGTGGGAATCTTCTCTCTTAGGATTTCCCAGGGTCCACTCTGGTCACAAGACAGCTGGTGACTGACAAGGGCTGTGGACTGGCCTCCCTTGACGTGATGGCCACAAGAAACTGCTTGGTGTAGGAAGGACACACAATACATGCCAGAATTCTGGCCATTTCTCATAAAAGTGCTAGACTCTGTGGACCAATGCTGGGATGATTCCAACAGGGAATCTCATTCCCAATTTCCACGCTGTGGAAGAACTCGATTTTACCCATATCGTTCCACCTTTTTTTATGTTTTTTGATCAGGGAAAATAGAGGCTACAGAAACAAATCAATATGGCCATAAGGAGATTGAGTTAAAAACACAGAGGGTCGCTCTGCGATGTTTGCCTACATGAATATTTGATATGTGTGTTCTCTGTACAGGTTCATCCCGACTTTCCCAGGAGGAGGAATTTTTGTTAATACTCACCTGGAGTGGGGAGAGGGAAGAGGAGGAGAGAACAGGAGGTGAAGGAGAGCTTGTTAGAAAAGATAATCTAGTTATTTATTTATACTTTATTTCCGCAAAGGGACCTTCAAAAAGGCTTTGATAAGAGTGGCCAAAGTTTCTTAAAGATGAACTGGCATTCTTTAAAAGGGCATTAGTTTTCTTTTATGCAGGTGTTTGGAGAACTCAGGACTGAGTGTCCATCAGAATGTTTTGCTGGTCTGTAGATTCCCTTAAGACACACTGCTGACATCATGGCCTCCTTTCTCAGATTCCTCTCTCTCTCTCTCTCTCTCTCTCTCTCTCTCTCACTTTCTCTCCTTCCCTCCCTCCCTCCTTCCCTGTTCCTCCCTCCCTCCACCCAATCTCTCCCAATCTCTTTCTTTCTCTCTTCAGTTCCTTCAGGTAAATCCTACTCCAACTTGTACCAACTTGTTTTTGACTGACAGTGAACAGCGAGAGAGTTTTCTTCATTCTGAGAGAACCTAAAGACTTAGGCTTCCCAAGGCAACCTGCGTGGAGGGCTCCTTTCCTTGCCTTGTCATAACTTCACATCTAGCCAGGCGTCTGCAGTCACCAGTCCTTGCAGGTAAGAGGCACAGGCTTAAGTCAATACTGGAGTATGCTGCATGCTGGAGGGACTTCTGAAAAACTTCCCTTTGAAAGGTAATGAAAAAGTTGTGATTCTTTTGAAACTGACTTAAATCATTCAAGACGTCCCAGCTTATCTGGGGGAATTTACACATGCTGTTTGCCTGTGGAAAACAGGTTTTTGCTTAATGAGGGAGGGAAAAAAAAGAAAAGGGCTTTATTCGTGCCTTAAAACAATATCCAGATGTTGTCTTGTTTGCTGCGGGTGTAAGTGATCTGGATGGAGGGAGAGGAATTATTCTCTTTGCAAGTGTTTTTTCCTCCTGGTGTCTGTGAGAGCAAGTTTGTTATTGATTTTCAGTGATTATATAGTTTTTTTTTTTTGCGTCATTCGGCAGTTATTTTCCTTTGTCGGTGGAGAAATCAGTTTAGGTTGGCGTAAGGCGAAACCTCACCGGAATATTTTAAAATCTGTTACCTATCCTTATGAGAAAAAAGTAATGCACGTTTTCCATGGTAGGTATAAGGAATATAAACAATTCTGACTTTGGAAACATTAGAAACCTGGTTCACAATCCGTGGCTAATGCGTTTTATAATCTGTGTATAATTTCATGGTAGTCTAGACGGTGCTCAGCTAATCAATGTTATACTGGGTGAAATTTCCACATTGTTCCTGTGAAGCTAGCTTTTTATCTCCTCGCTGCCCTTCCACATTTAGTTGCCTGGAGGAAATAAGAATGTGTAGTTCAATAGATGTCTGTTGACCTCATGATTCCTCCCATGATTTCTTTAAGTCATAAGTTAAGAAACTTACAACAAATGCAAAATCTTCAACTCGGCAAAATTGAAGACCAAAATTAGTCCCACTCAACTCTAATCTTTAGACTTATTTCTTCTTATCAGAAAATATCTTAATCTCTTTTTTTGTTTACCTAAAGGAAGGATTTGGAAAAAAAAATTACAAGTTCTTTTTTTGAAACCTCAAAATCACACTCTCTCTCTCTCTCTCTCTCTCTCACACACACACACACACACACACACACACACACGACTGTTAATCATAGATCCTATTCCATTCCGTCCTCTCTCATAAATGTTTTAACAAATATGTAATGATCAACAATAGCCTTAGGTGATAAGTTCTTTCAATTTAAAATTGTCCTAAAAATCAAAGAGAAGAGTCAAATACAACTATCATGCATTTTTAAATGCCATCATTTTATGAAAACTAAGTTTTAGGAGATTTCCAATTGAACAATCAAACACTTACCTTACACACAGCTCCCCTCGGCGCTATTCTTTCCCCAGGTTTTAATTTATAGCAGTTTTCCTCCTTCCCTAGTGATAAGTATAATAAATGGCCAGGCAGGGTGCAAACCAGAGGTCGTATGAGAAGTCTTTGCAAAAGTCTGCAGAGTAGGAGAGTTTCACTAAACCACCAGCACTTGTACCTCAGAAATGCTAATCAAATGAGGGCTGACAGGTCCTCACTGAGTTAAATAAATGCCTAAGTAGTTTGGGGGGTTTCTAGAAATAGACTTAGCTGAATTTGGTGATTCTGGTTGCTTAAGGAAAACACATTTTTAAAAAGTCCTCCCACCCTCTCACCACTCCTTCCTTCCATCAACCGCTGTGGTCATTTTGCGGAAAGTGCTATTTCCCCAATTTCCTCTCCTGACACTTAGAACATTTGCAGACAGCCTGTGTTTGAGGGGAAAAGAGACAGAATGAGACCCCAGGCTTCCCACGCCCACTAGTCCTGGAGAGCCAACAAAAGCAGGTCTGCTGGATCTTTCTACTCTCGCTCTGCCCTTGTGTAGAGGAAATCTTAAAAGGGCTGAACTTTCTTGTTTGGGGGTGTGTGTGTGTGTAATTATATACCTGAATGACAACATGCTTTGTACAAGAAAAACCACCAATCTGTGGCTTTAGGCATCAAAGACAGGCAAACTTTTTCAGACTTAATCAATAAATGTCAAGCAGTTGAAATCTCCTTTCCTGCCACACCCCCTCTCATCTGTCAGAGACACAGGGCAGCCCACTGACTTACTTCCTGACTCTGCTTCAGAGTCCGGAGTTGTTCGTTGAGTGCGTTTGCCTAGTGGATGCATGAGAATCCTAGGACCAGCACAGGAGTCCACAGAATGAGCCATGAGCACACTAGAGCTGCTGATGCCCAGCCCCTGGGAACGTTTGTTTAAGGCATATAAACGTCCCTAATCATTTCCTTCAGCCTTTACTCTGTAAGGAATTCAGCTACTGTCTTCTCCCCTGCAACCATTCAAGCACTTGACGCCAGAGTGAATCACGTATCTGCAATTGGACTGTTTCAATTCTTCTTTCCAGTAAAAAGAATTCTGCTCTGATAATAGTCAGAAAGCTACGGCCAGAGTTAATGTTAGCTTTTATGCTTGCAAAGAAGACTGTGTTGCTTATTAATGGGTAAGTGAAAGATGCATATCAGATAGGGGTGATTCTTCATTCTCCTCTTTCCTGCCCTTCACCTTCATCTTGTAGGGGCACCTTGGGGATGGGGCTTGGGTGCAGTTGGAGTGGCCAGGCTGGGTATGGGGAGAGCAGAGGAGCAAAGTGATCTAAGCCGGGGGGGTTGCTCTCTGCTCCTCAAGGATGCAGCGCCATGGAAGGGGGCAGATCTGACCCCAAACACCTGCTCTTTGCTGCCACTCGGGTGGTTTCCTGCTGCAGGTTTTACAGACAGAGAAAGCACTGTATGACCAGAAGGAGCAGCTCTAGAAGTGCCAAACCTCCCACTACTAAAGAAAGTAAGGGCAGCCTGCTTCCCCAGCTCGAAAAAGAGAATTGAGGGAAGGAAAAAATAACCTATAATCTAAAAGCAAAGGTTCTGGGAAAGATGTTTTATTTGCTAAGCGTCACTTTGTTAAGATGAAAGGGAAAAAATGAGCACGTAGACACTCCTGGTAAAAGACAAAGCAAGAAAGGCGAGTCTGTTGTTCTCCCTGCAAAATGCTCCTTGGACCAAAGCAGGCAGTGATGCAGGCGCCTCCGCTCACAATGCAGCTGAGTCCACGTAGAAATTCCCACTGTATTCCCAGGGCTTTTCACCCAAAAATGTTGCTGCTTTTCTCATAAACAAAGGTCAGAGCTTCTGAGGAGTCTGTATACCTGCCTTCCCTTCAGTTGGTACCGTGACTTACCTGGTGAAAGAATTCATAAACCAATAGTCACTGCAATTCAGTTGGACTCTAGAAGTTCACACCTGGACTAATTTCAGAAAACAGTCTGTGCTTTCAGACCTAAAAATCATATAGCACAGAATTCCAGAAATTTCCATCATGATACAAAGATGAACTAGGGTTGCCTGATCAGGCTCACAGCATCAGAAGACATGCAAGAAGGACAGGGTGTTGATTTGTGGTACCCAAACACACCTGTCCAGAGGAACACACCTGTCTGTAGAAAACAGTGAAGCTGAAGGGTATGCCTGTGTTACCTGGGGGCTGAAGACCCAGAGGAGCTGTTGAAAGGAATTAGCAATAGAATAAATACCATTTTGTTTTGTTCTTCCCCATGACCCTACAGCTCAGATTCAGAGCAATCTAGAAGTGTATTGATCCACATTAAACAAAACAAGCAGTTCCTTCCATGCGGGGCTGGTCTGTAGCCACATGGCTGCATTGGCTACTTAGGTCACCATTCAGGGTTCCAAGTTCAGGAAGATGACATTCAGGGCCTGACCGTGACCCTGAGATTACAAATCACACTAATCCTCAGAGTCACCATCAGGGCCATCAGAATATAAAGAGGTAGCTCAGAGGAGGAACACCGCAGAAAAGGATCCGGTTCTCAGGGTGTTTTGAGGGCTCAGGTGGCCGAGTTTGCATTTCAGTCCACATCCTGTTTCAGCCAAAGTTGCCCTGCTCTGGCCTGATAACTAGGAACTTCTTGTGAGTTTTCTCCAGTGCTGGCACCAGAGGCGGTCAGATTTTTTTCTTTTTTTAAGCTCTTTATTGGGGTATAATTGCTTTACACTCTTGTACCAGCTTATGAGGCACGCCAAAGTCAATCAGCTGTATTTATACACATATGCCCATATCCCCTCCCTCTCGCGACTCCCCCCAACCCTCCCCAACCCAGCCCTCTAAGGCATCACCCATCATCGAGTTGATCTCCCTTTGTTATACAGCAACTTCCCACTAGCTATCTATTTTACAGTTGATAGTATATATATATGTCTATGCTACTCTCTCACTTCATCCCAGCTTCCCCTTTGCCCCCTGCCCCCCCAACCCCGTGTCCTCCAGTCCATTCTCTGCATCTGCATCCTGATTCTTGCCCTGTCACTGGGTTCATCAGTATCATTTTTTTTTTTTTTTTTTTTAGATTCCGTATATATGAGTTAGCATACAATATTTGTTTTTCTCTTTCTGGCTGTCTTAACTCTGTATGACAGACTCTAGGTCCATCCACATCATTACATATAGCTCCATTTCATTCCTTTTTATAGCTGAATAACATTCCATTGTATATATATGCCATATCTTCCTTATCCATTCATTTGTTGATGGGCATTTAGGTTGCTTCCATGTGCTGGCTATTGTAAATAGTGCTGCAATGAACATTATGGTATATATTTCTTTTGGGATTATGGTTTTCTCTGGTATATGCCCAGTAGTGGGATTATTGAATCATATGGTAGTTCTATTTGTAGTTTTTTAAGGAACCTCCAAACTGTTTTCCATAGTGGCTGTATCAACTTACATTCCCACCAACAGTGCAGGAGAGTTCCCTTTGCTCCACACCCTCTCCAACATTTTTGTTTCTAGATGTTTTGATGGTGGCCATTCTGACCGGTGTGAGGTGATACCTCATTGTGGCTTTGACTTGCATTTCTCTGATGATTAGTGATGATGAGCATCTTTTCATGTGTTTGTTGGCCATCTGTATGTCTTCTTTGCAGAAATGTCTATTTAGGTCTTCTGCCCATTTGTGGATTGGGTTATTTGCTTTTTTGGTATTAAGCTGCATGAGCTGCTTGTATATTTTGGAGGTTAATCCTTTGTCTGTTGCTTCGTTGGCAAGTATTTTCTCCCATTCTGAGGGTTGTCTTCTTGTCTTGTTTATGGTTTCTTTCACTGTGCAAAAGCTTTTAAGTTTCATGAGGTCCCATTTGTTTATTCTTGATTTTATTTCCATTATTCTAGGAAGTGGGTCAAAAAGGATCTTGCTTTGATGTATGTCATAGAGTATTCTGCCTACGTTTTCCTCCAGGAATTTTATAGTGTCTGGCCTTACATTTAGGTCTTTAATCCATGTTGAGTTTATTTTTGTGTATGGTGTTAGGAAGTGTTCCAATTTCATTCTTTTACATGTTGCTGTCCAATTTTCCCAGCACCACTTATTGAAGAGGCTGTCTTTTTTTCCATTGTATATTCTTGCCTCCTTTGTCAAAGATAAGGTGCCCATATGTGCTTGGGTTTACCTCTGAGTTCTCTGTTCTGTTCCATTGATCTTCCTTTCTATTTTTGTGCCAGTACCATACTGTCTTGATCACTGTGGCCTTGTAGTATAGTTTGAAGTCAGGAAGCCTAATTCCACCAACTCCGTCTTTCCTTCTCAAGATTGCTTTGGCTATTCAGGGTCTTTTACGTTTCCATACAAATTGTAAGATTTCTAGTTCTGTGAAAAATGCTGTTGGTAGTTTGATAGGGATTGTGTTGAGTCTGTAAATTGCTTTGGGTAGTACAGTCATTTTTACAATGTTGATTCTTCCAACCCAAGAACATGGTATGTCCCTCTATCTGTTTGTATCATCTTTGATTTCTTTCATCAATGTCTTATAGTTTTCTGCATACAGGTCTTTTGCCTCCTTAGGCAGGTTTATTCCTAGGTATTTTATTCTTTTTGTTGCAGTGGTAAATAGGAGTGTTTCCTTAATTCCTCTTTCTGCTTTTTCATTTTTAGTGTATAGGAATGCAAGAGATTTCTGCATATTAATTTTGTGTCCTGCTGCTTTACTAAATTCATCAATTAGTGCTAGCAGTTTTCTGGTAGACTCTTTAGGGTTTTCTATGTATAATATCATGTCATCTGCAAAGAGTGACAATTTTACTTCTTCTTTTCCAATTTGGATTCCTTTTATTTCATTTTTTTCTCTGATTGTTGTGACTAAAACTTCCAAAACTATGCTGAATAATAATGGTGAGAGTGGACAGCCTTGTCTTGTTCCTGTTCTTAGAGGGAATTCTTTCAGTTTTCACCATTTAGAATGATGTTGGCTTTTGGTTTGTCATATATGGCTTTTATTATGTTGAGGTAATTTCCTTCTATGCCCATTTTCTGGAGAGTTTTTATCATAAATGGATGTTGAATTTTGTCAAAAACTTTTTCTGCATCTATTGAGATTGTCATCTGGTTTTTATCCTTCGATTTGTTGATATGATGTATCATGTTGATTGATTTGCATATATTGAAGAGTCCTTGCATCCCAGTTATAAACCCCATTTGATCATGGTGTATGATTTTTTTAATGCGCTGTTGGATTCTGTTAGCTAGTATTTTGTTGAGGATTTTTGCATCTATATTCATCAGTGATATTGGCCTGTAATTTTCTTTTTTTTGTGACATCTTTGCCTGGTTTTGGTATCAGGGTGATGGTGACCTCGTAGAATGAGTTTGGGAGTGTTCCTCCTTCTGCTATATTTTGGAAGAGTTTGAGGAGGATAGGCGTTAGCTCTTCTCGAAATGTTTGAGAGAATTTGCCTGGGAATCCATCTGGCCCTGGGCTTTTGTTTGTTGGGAGATTTTTAATCACAGTCTCAATTTCAGTGCTTGTGATTGGTCTGTTCATATTTTCTATTTCTTCCTGGTTCAGTCCTGGAAGATTGTATTTTTCTAAGAATTTATCCATTTCTTCCAGGTTATCCAATTTATCGGCATATAGTTGCTTGTAGTAGTCTCTCATAATCTTTTGTATTTTTGTGGTGTCAGTTGTTACTTCTCCGTTTTCATTTCTAATTCTGTTGATTTGCATCTTCTCCCTTTTTTTCCTGATGAGTCTGGCTAATGGTTTATCAATTTTGCTTACCTTCTCAAAGAACCAGCTTTTAGTTTCATTAACCTTCGCTATTGTTTCCTTCCTTTCTTTTTCATTTATTTCTGCTCTGATCTTTATGATTTCTTTCCTTCTGCTCACTTTGGCATTTTTTTGTTCTTCTTTCTCTAATTGTTTTAGGTGTAGGGTTAGGTTGTTTATTTGATATTTTTCTGGTTTCTTAAGGTGGGACTGATTGCTATAAACTTCCCTCTTAGAACTGCTTTTGCTGTGTCCCATAGGTTTTGGGTTGTTGTGTTTTCATTGTCATTTGTTTCTAGATATTTTTTGATTTCCTCTTTGATTTCTTTAGTGATTCCTTGGTTGTTTAATAGGGTATTGTTTAGCCTCCATGTGTTTGTAATTTTTACAGTTTTTTTCCTGTAATTGATATCTAGTCTCATGGCATTGTGGTCAGAGAAGATGCCTGATATGATTTCAATTTTCTTGAATTTACCGAGGCTTGATTTGTGACCCAAGATGTGATCGATCCTGGAAAATGTTCCGTGTGCACTTGAGAAGAAAGTATATTCTGTCATTTTTGGATGAAATGTCCTATAAATATCAATTAAGTCGAGATGGTCTAATGTGTCATTTAAAGCTTGTGTGTCCTTATTTATTTTCTTTTTGGATGATCTGTCCATTGGTGTAAGTGGGTTGTTAAAGTCTCCTACTATTATTGTGTTACTGTCGATGTCCCCTTTTATAGCTGTTAGCATTTACCTTATGTATTGAGGTGCTCCTATGTTGGGTGCATAGATATTTACCATTGTGATATGTTCTTGGATGAATCTCTTGATCATTATGTAGTGTCCTTCCTTATCTCTTGTAATAGTCTTTACTTTAAAGTCTAATTTTTCTGATATGAGTATTGCTAATCCAGCTTTCTTTTGACTTCCATTTGCATGGAATATCTTTTTCCATCCCTTTACTTTCAGTCTATATGTATCCCTTGGTCTGAAGTGGGTTTCTTGTAGGCAGCATGTAGAAGGGTCTTGTGTTTGTATCCATTCAGCCAGTCTGTGTCTTTTGGTTGGAGCATTTAATCCATTTACATTTAAGGTGATTATTGACATGTGTGTTCCTGTTACCATTTTCTTAATTGTTTTGGGTTTGTTTTTGTAGGTCTTTTCCTTCTCTTGTGTTTCCTACTGAGAAAAGTTCCTTAAGCAATTGTTGTAAGGCTGGTTTGGTGGTGCTGAATTCTCTTAACTTTTGCTTGTCTGTAAAGCTTTTGATTTGTCCCTCAAATCTGAATGAGATTCTTGCTGGGTAGAGTATTCTTGGCTGTAGGTTTTTCTCTTTCAGTACTTTCAGTATATCCTGCCATTCTCTTCTGGCCTGCAGAGATTCTGCAGAAAGATCAGCTGTTATCCTTATGGGTTTTCCTTATATGTTTTTTTGTTGCTTTTCTCTTGCTGCTTTTAATATTTTTTCTTTGTGTTTAATTTTCATTAGTTTGATTAATATATGCCTTGGTGTATTTCTCTTTGGGTTTATTTTGTATGGGACTCTCTGTACTTCTTGGACTTGATTAATTATTTCCTTTCCCATGTTGGGGAAGTTTTCCACTATAATGTCTTCAAATATTTTCTCAGACCCTTTCTGTTTTTCTTTTTCTTCTGGGATGCCTATGATTCGAATGTTGGTGTGCTTAATGTTGTCACCAAGGTCTCTGAGACTGTCTTCCATTCTTTTTATTCTTTTTTCTCTTTCCTGCTCTGTGGCAGCTATTTCCCCCAGTCTATCTTCCAACTCACTTATTCGTTCTTCTGCCTCCATTATTCTGTTGTTTATACCATCTAGAGTATTTTTAATTTCAGTTATTTTGTTGTGCATTACTGTTTGTTTACTCTTTAGTTCTTCTAAGTCCTTATTAACTGTTTCTTGTATTTTCTGTATTTTGTTATCAAGATTTTGTATCATCTTTACTATCATTACTCTGAATTCTTTTTCAGGCATTTTTCCTATTTCCTCTTCATTTATTTGTTCTTGTGGGTTTTTTCCCTGCTTCTTTGCCTGCATGGTGTTTCTTTGCTTTCTCATAGTAGTCCAAACTTCAGAGGTTGCTTGTCCGAGCAATTAAGGGGCTTAAAGAAGACTGTCCAAGCCCCAGACTAATGGCAGAGTGTTGAGTCAAACAAATACTCAGTCAAGGAAACACATACATGTATAAGACACACAAATACTGAATCCAATAGAGCACAAGGCACTAGAAAGAGAGGCGGTCAGATTTTATGGAGCTTGAAGGTTAAGCAATTTTGAGGGCTCTTTTTAAGGAAAAGGGTGCAAAATTATAACTATAAAATTAGATACAAAGCTTTGGAGAAGCTTGGTACAAGGGAAGAGCCCTGAAGGTTGCATTTCATTAATTTCATGACAAATCCACTCTGTGTTATGCATAATAAAGGCCCCATACTGGTTTCCTGAAGGAATGGTTGAATTAATTTATGTAAATTTTGGCTGCTGGCTGCCCTCTAAGTAACTGTAAAAACTGATAAGCAGAAATATCAAATAATCATGCTTATATGCATCTAACAATTGGTGATACATGGAAGATTGACCTGGGTGATACCTAGAACATTTCTCATTTCACTGGCACAGTGGTGTGAAATGTAGATCCTTGTACTGTGGTCAAAACTTTAGGTCATAACTACCCAATGGTAAGATGCTAATGGTAAGATGTTATCAAAACTCCTACAGCAGAGTATGTGGGAACTGAAGTTCATGGTGCACTTTTTCCATTTGAAAAGTGCTCAAGTTAAAAACTGAAGTAGAGCACGCTAGTTGCCACCCTAGAACCTAGAAAGATATTAAAGGCAACAAGAACACACTTCTCTTTTAACAGGAGTGAGGCTTTGCCCAGGGAAATATCTATGTGTCTGGCAAGGGACAGCCTCTTCTATTTCCATGAATGCTGTTCCCAGTTCCAATAGCTTTTATCAGTGTCATTTTCTCTAAATGAACGCTGGCTAAACCCATGCCTACCAGGCCAAATAATGCTCTCACTCAGTGATGTTTATGTCTTCAGATATTTGCAGATTGATATCTTGCTTATCTTTGTCTCCTTTGCCAAAGAATGCAAGGTTGGCTCCCCGAATGAATCTGGCTTTCTTACTTCCTGAGTTACCCCTTTGTCTGGTCCTACCTTTCAAGAATACATTTGAGAAGCTTATCATGTGCTTTGAAATATCATGAAATTTGACATCATCTCAACTCTTCCTACCAACCCCATCCCCACATACCTGCTACAAGTTAAAGAAAATATCTGAGCCCAGGAGGACCTGGCTCCTTTGTCAAGAATTCTCTAAATACTAAGGAATGAGAACCCACCCAGACTTCTTATTTTCAAAATTCCATGGAAAGAACTTATGTATAAACCAATAGTGAGCTACATCACATGCAGACATATATATGCAAATGACAAAGGCAGTGTGGGTGTGTATTTCACCCTAACCTTAACAATGAAACTGACTGTAGATGTAGAGGGAGTATCCCAACACCAACAATGTGCTTTACTTTCAACATCTTGTCTTGTTTAGTAAATTTGAATTCTGTAATTTACACCTAAGTTCCATAGTAAAGATTAAGTGTACCAAAAAATTGCCCTCTAAATAGTGCTGCCATGGTGACATTGATCTTAGCACCACCTTTTAACAAAGGATGTGGGTATCATATTCATGTGACTCAATTCTTGTAGAGACAGATACCATGATAATCTGATCAACAAACACTTAGGGTTCTACCTCTTGGCACCACAACCCACCTGACTCCTACTGCCTTGGGGAGGTGCGGGGAGTTAAGGCTCCACTCCAGTGTCTTCATGACTCAATCTCATGGGAATTGGGGGAAGACCCCTTGGAAGCTGGCCCTCTACTTTTTGTCTTGGGGGTCTGGGGGCAGGAGAAATTCCCTAGCCAGAAGGCTGGAGGGAGTGTCCCAAAACACAGTCAAGTTTGACAGTAAAGCAGCATCTCTCCTGGTGAGTTCTGCTGGCCAGCTAGGGGTCCTGAGGCGAGTTCTGTGTAACTCTTGCCCTGCAGGAAATAAGAAGGTCTATACTCTGATAAGTTTGGAAAAACCATCCTAGTCTAGAATTCCCTTTTGCAACTTCCTAGTTATCATTAGCATATTAAAAAGTCTAAGAAATCCAGCAGCAAAGGCATCCTTTAACTTTGAATCCCAAGTTGTTTAACCATGTTGGACTACAAAACTGTCTGCCACTTCCTTCTACCTCCTTCCAGCTTTCATTCACTCTCTAAATAATACCTCATGTGACCCCACTGGGGACACTGTTGCAGACTCTGATTGGTGTGGGTTGGAGAGTTTTTGTGTACTTCAAAAAAGAACATGTTATGTTTCCTACTCCACTTGGCTGTGAGCTGTAGTTTAGGGACGTGCAGGTCCAGCCAGCCTTTGGGATTGCAAAGTGGCCACCCACAGTCAGTTGCAAATCATTTATTTCTTTTTGTCTCTTTGTTTCTTCATGTAAATCTTATTCCCAAAAGGATTCAAGTTAATTTACAAAGACACACCCACCTACACTCACACAAATACAACACAAATTAAAAGTAGGTGGAAAAGAAAAATAAGGGTAAAACTCAAAGAAGTAATGTGATGAAATCATTGACTTATATGAATTTTAATCCTTTTTTTTTTTTTTTTTTTTGTGGGCTTTGGAGTGACATAGGTGAAGTTTTATTTTTTTTTAAGAACTTTTATTGAGAGACAGTTAACAGACAGTAAACAGCATATATTTAGAGTGTACAATTTGGTATCCCAATCTCCCAATTCATTCCCCCCCAACCCGCCCTGCTTTCCCCACTTGGGGTCCATATGTTTGTTCTCTACGTCTGTGTCTCTAATTCTTCCTTGCATTTCCTCTTTCATAGTTGTTAGCATTTGCCTTATGTATTGAGGTGCTCCTATATTGGGGGCATATATATTTATAATTGTTACCTCCTCTTCTTGGATTGATCCCTTGATCTTTATGTAATATCCTTTCTTGTCTCTTTTAATATTTTTTATTTTAAAGTCTATTTTATCTGATATGAGTATTGCTACTCCAGCTTTCTTTTGGTTTCCATCTGCATGAAATATCTTTTTCCATCCCCTCACTTTCAGTCTCTGTGTGTCCCTAGGTCTGAAGTGGTCTCTTGTAGACAGCATATATATGGGTCTTATTTTTGTATCCATTCAGCCAGTCTGTGTCTTTTGGTTGGTGCATTTAGTCCATTTACATTCAAGGTAATTGTTGATATGTATGTTCCTATTACCATTTTCTTAATTTTTTTTTTTGTAGGTCCTTTTCTTCTGTTTCCCACTTAGAGAAGTTCCTTTAACATTTGTTGTAGGGCTGGTTTGGTGGTGCTGAATTCTCTTAGCTGTTGCTTCTCTGTAAAGCTTTTGATTTCTCTGTCGAATCTGAATGAGATCCTTGCTGGGTAGAGTATTCTTGGTTGTAGTTTCTTCCTTTTCATCACTTGAAATATATCGTGCCACTCCCCTCTGGCTTGCAGAGTTTCTGCTGAGAAATCAGCTGTTACCCTTATGGGAGTTCCCTTGTATGTTATTTATCATGTTTCCCTTGTTGTTTTAATAACTTTCCTTTGTCTTTAATTTTTGTCAGTTTGACTACTATATGTCTTGGTGTGTTTCTCCTTGGGTTTATGCTGCCTGGGACTCTCTGCGCTTCCTGGACTTGGGTAGCCATTTCCTTTCTCATGTTAGGGAAGTTTTCAACTATAATCTCTTCCAGTATTTTCTCAGGTCCTTTCTCTCTCTCTTCTCCTTCTGGGACCCCTATAATGCAAATGTTGGTGCATTTAACATTGTCCCAGAGGTCTCTTAGGCTGTCTTCAGTTCTTTTCATTCTTTTTTCTTTATTCTTTTCTGCATCAGTGATGATCACCATTCTGTCTTCCAGGTCACTTATTGGCCCTTCTGCCTCAGTTAATCTGCTATTGGTTCCTTCTAGTGTAGTTTTCATTTTAGTTATTGTGTTGCATATCTCTGTTTGTTTGCTCTTTAATTCTTCTAGGTCTTTGGTAAACTTTTCAATCTTTGCATCCAGTCTTTTTTCAAAGTCCTGGATCATCTTCACCATAAGTATTCTGAATTCTTTTTCAGAAAGGGTGCCTATCTCCTCTTCATTTAGTTGTTTTTCCGGGGTTTTATCCTGTCCCTTCCTCTGACACAAAGTCCTCTGCTTTTTCATTTTCTCTTTCTTTCTGTGGCTGTGGTTTTCAGTTCCACAAGATGAAATACTGCTGATACTGCTTGATACTGCTGTCTGTCCTCTTGTGGAGGAAGCTATCTTAATCTATTTTTTAAAAACACAAATTAAATGTACACAGACCCACAGCAGTGGAATCTTGTTTGTGACTTCAGAATTCAAAGCATGTTTTAAAATATGCCTCATATTTGATCCTGGAAATCAAGCACTCCCTGAATCTAGTTTTATGTGCACCCTATTTTATAATTCTTTTGAAAGACAATGTTAATTCTGTCTCTTGAGATCTTTCTCTTTTTTCTTTTTCTCACTATTCCTATAATTTAATTGTCTATAAGTGAGGTTATACACTTTCTGTATGCAGAATGTAGCTGGTTCATCCCACTTGGTCCTATTTTGCAATGGCCTGTCTCTTTATCTATATCCCCTACCCAGTTATAAGCTTAACATCAATGGAGATTTTACCTTATTCTTCCTCTGTGCTCCCAGAGCTTGGTCCAAATAGTTCCTCAGGAAATGCTTGTTGAATCAACATGCATTGACATGAAGGCACAATTTCTGCTGTAATTACATCTTCAGTTGAACTGTGATTTACCTCCCTCCCATCCTGCAAACTCAAAACCCTGAAGTGTTTTGAAAATACATGTATCTGAAAACTCCTGACTAGTGCCTTTTCTCCCTTGATGACCATTACAAAGTGGTAGATTAGCTGTTAGAATCACTTAAAGCAGGCTATTAAGGAGGGAGACGTATTTGTATGAGTGTGAAGAAACAGGCCACCAAGTACCTACAATGCTGTAGTTGTGTGAACCCCACAGAGGGAAAATAGGAAACACGCAGAGTACTTTGGAAAGAAGAAAACTGAAATGAAATAGAAAAGTAAACGCAGAGCGAGCAGGTTTCAGTGCGGGCTGAAAGTCTGATCCTGGGGAAGAAAATAAGGGCAAGAAAGGAGTGAAAGAATTTACTGCAATCTTGGGGAGGAAAGGGTGATTTGATCCGTGGCATGACCCATCCAGGAGACAAGGGCATTCACATGCTTTCAGTCTCCCTGTGTTTAGATATGGTCTGTGTTAGCATACCTGTGGCAATGAGGGTATTTGGCTCACAGTGTGTTTTAAATTTTAAGTTGAAGAGAATTTTCTAAGATTTGCCCATTTTAGAGATAAAATATTATAGGACTAAGAGCCACTTTTCTGTGATTGCAATCAAATGCATTTCATTCCGACTGGGAGTAGCGGATGCCAGTGCACGAGGTTTCAGAGTCTGAGGCTGCCCCCGGGTATGCATAGTGAAACAGACATTTTATAATTATGGACATTAACCTTTCTAGTCCAATATCCTGGGGATGGTCTCTTAACTAGCCTTTTTGCACAGCACTTTGTTTCATTTTCAATACCTGAAGAAACGGTTTGCGACTTCCTAGCACTATCGTTGGTTGAAATGTATATTTAACGAGTTTCTGAGACAACTCCCATCAGGATTTTGCCTGGTTAGGCTCTGACCCTCAGTTCTCTCCGCCCGGTATGTGTATGCTGGCAGCTTGCCCTGCAGGAGGCTGGGTAGCTGTGTCTCGGAAGACACAGGAGAAGACTTAGTCTTTAATCTCAAGGAACCTTTCTTTATTCCACTGCTGGGAGGAGGTATGGGCGGGGACAAAGTTGGGAAAATAGTAAGAAATACCCAAAACACAAGAAGGGCTGCAGTGCCCAGCAGAATGTGTCGAGCATTACAAGAGGCCCTGATGTAGGTCCAAGGAGAGTCAAAGACGGAAAGGTCAGATCTGTTTGGGACAGTTGGTTAAGGTCTTGGAGAGAACCTTGGAGAATGAATAGGACTTTGAAAGTCAGGATGGTCAGGAGAAGCCATCAGAGATCAGGAGAAAGGCAGGCACCAAGGTGCACCCGAAGGAAAGGGCAGGGAGGCCTGCAGTGGGCAGAGGGTGGAGTCTGCTGCAGGGAAGGAAGCAGGGAGTGAGGACCAGAATCTAGATGTTGCTGATGATGATGGGCACTGCTGAGTGCTCACTAAAGGTCAGGTCATTCCAGGTGCGTCTTAGTTCTCACAACCACTACCTCTCAGATAGGCTTTCTTATTAGCCTCATTTTAGAGATGAAAGCAGAAGGCAGAGGTTCCGCGACTTGCTTACAGTCACAGGCTTCAGAAGGGGTGATCCTGGGCTTTGAAGTGAGGCCACTGGTCTCCAGACCCACACCCTGAAGTTCTGCGCCTTGGGGGATGAGACCGAAGGGTAGGCTGGTTGGGAAGGCCTGTTTCAAGAGGCGGGCAAAGGGATTGGGGAGCTGGGGTAGAGCAGGGCAGCAGAGAAGGAAAGGGCCACACACACATGAGATGCACTAAGAAGGCAGGACCTCTAGGCTCGCACTAATTAGGCAGGAGTGAGTAGCATCAAGACTGGCAGGTGGGAGAATGAGGGCACCATTGTTTGATACGGGATGTACTTGGATGTAGGGAGAACAATGTGAGTTGTGTTTTGGATGAGGCATTTCTGAGCAGTTGTCTAGAGGAGGTGAGCCAGGGGACATTGGAAACACAGATTGAATCTCAGAGGAGCCACAGGTAAAGAAATGGGACCAGGACTTGTCGAGAGGGTAAGGTAGAGGATGCCGAGAGAGAGTGAAGAGAAATAGAAGAGGATGACTATAAACCCTGGAGGATATAACTGGGGGTGGGAGGGAGAAGAGGAAAAGTCCACAGAGCAGAATGAGAATGAATAATGAGGGAAGCAGGTGGAAGACCAAAGAGTCTTCTGATCCAGTAGCAAAAGGCAGAAGGAACTTTCTGAAGACACTGCTACTAATACCCCTCTGACTCACACATCAGAGAATAGGAGAAGCATGTTTGGGAGCTGAAGGAGTGAAGCAGCAGGGAGTCTGAAGGTACCAACCAGAAAAGATGGTGGAGGAGGGCTTGGTAGCCCCCTCTCAACTCACCCTCCAGATAAAAAGTCAGAGGAATTGAGAGATTATTGTTTGGCTGGTAAATCAGAGTCTCAGAGGCCTGGAGGATGGCTACTTCCAAACCTGTTAATGGCACAAGTTTTGTTTTCTCTATTTCCTGCTCTCAGTATCGTTGACTCATTCCCTTTCCTCTTTAAAGTCAATCAAGTTATTGCATAAATTAACGTTTATCATGATTTTAAAAGTCTATGTGTAGCTAGGAGGTTGGTTACATGTGTTCCCGACGGAAGATTCCAATAACTCCGGCCCCTGGGAACTGGCTGAATACCTGGTCTTTGCAAGTTTTGTGCTTTAGTTTTCTGAGATCCTTTGGATAAACTACAAGCCCATTCTTGAATGTGTTTCCAAGAATAAGGGAAAGATAATGCAGCGTCCAAATCTGCTAATTACTGCTATGATTAAAGCAAGACTTTTCGAGTTCCTTCTTTTCTAAGCTTGGCTATCTTTTGAACACAGGCAGGCTCTGACAGATAGTCTTAACAAAGGAGAGAGAGAGTGAGCCAGGCCAGTTCCTTCAGGACAGTTCATTGCCACTGGCTTTGAATCTACAGTTTAAAGTTTGTTTTGCTGGGACTATCTTCTACTTTTTCGGGGCTGTAATGGGATTAAGCAAAACTTCAGCAAAACCTAATTTTGAAAAGTATGTAGGTGGACTTAAAAATATCACAGTCTTAATTTTCCTAGCAAAAGTCCAATGAGTAATCTTTTGGAAACTTCTGGATAAGAGAATATGAATATCTGATGAGTTCTTTTTTCAACTTTTTATTGAAGTATAGTTGAACTGCAATGAACAGCAAAAGGCTAAACATGAAGATGTAAAAGAGGACATCAAAGTCATAAAACACGGGGGACAGAAGTAAGGAAGGGTAGATCCTTTTTTTTCAGAATATGTTTACTAAGAGTTCTTGAGGAACCAGGGGAAAAAAGTTGGGAGAGGAATGAGAAAAAGCCTCAAGGCAGATAACGGTGGAAATGTGACAAACAGAGAGCCGTCTGTGAAAAGGGGCAGGCTGGTCTCAGGAAAAGACTTTGGACCCGGGAGCTGACATTCCTGGATGTGAATTTCAGGGGGTGCAAACTCCCTTGAGTGAGATGCACTGACTGTCAGAGCCTCAGTATATATTGTGAGGCATATGGAAAGCGATCAACAGAAGTTGGTTCCCTTCTCTCCCCACTCCTGGTCCCCACCCTACCCCACTGATTCCTCACCATCATCCCCTACCCCCAAGGGCAACATAAGGCTCTTCTTTAAGGCAGCTAGTGAAAAAAAAAGTTAGACTTGGGAGTAGAATCCCTGGATTGGAGCCTTCATTTCTGTACTGTGTGATTCTCCAAACGTTATCTAACTTCTTAGTTTCTCATCTGTAAACTTGGAGAAATTCCTACCCGCAGGAATAAAGCAGGAGCGTTTGATGAGCAGATTTTTATACAAATGTAGGGAAGCCACTTCTGGTTCTATGAATCAGTAGGGAACAAGCACTCTCAAAATAACCCAAAGCGACCCTCCTTTCCTCCCTGAGGACCTAATTCCCTTTTTATACACTTCTGCTTTTTAAAAACTTATTTTATAAAGAAACTCACAATTCCAGAGTCTGGGTTACCACCCTTACAAAATCTGCAGCAGCTTTTAATTTTTTTTTTTTTAATTTTTAAAAGGGATTATACCTTTTTGTTTTTTAATTTTTAAAAGGAATTATAGCTACTCAAACTTTGATGGAGAGTTTAGTTTTGGCAGGACTCGTTTACAGCATTTCCCTCTAGAAATGACTGTTTTTCCCAATGCAAACTGAATCAGAAATTACCCTTGTAATTAGTTTTTGAGGTCCTTCGTTCTTTTCTGTTAAAAATACATAGAAGCATTGAAAAGGTAACATTCTCCTAGGTTTTGTAAGCAGAGGAGAGTGACAGAGAGAAAGACTATGAACTTGGCATACCATTGAACCATGCTCTGGAATTTGGGTGGGTCTAGGAAAAAGTACAGACTTCAGTGGAAAACATATACGGGTGTGGGAGAAATCCCTGTAAAGTATAAATTGACTACATACTGCACTGGCTGGTATGGAAAGAAACCACAATGCTTCCAAAATCAGAGAAGAGGAGACAGAGTCAATGTGGCATCAAGAGAACACCAGGTGCCCTTGGGAGCCAGGGATGCTTGCAGTTAGCAGCTGTCTTACTGGCTCCATGGAACTCGGTAGTTGTAAGCATCCACTGTGGCGTCCTGCAGTTACCTGTTCCAGGACCTGCTTATCGTCAAGCTTCTCTGTCACCTGACGTCAGTTACCCACGCTCCGTCCCCGGCCACTCAGGCCTTCTGTTCTGTTGCTTCTGGATTCGTCCCATCTTGTTGCCTTTGCCTGTGAGGTCTCTTCCCTGAAAGCCCTCATGTCTTTCCTTTTCCTATCAGAGTCTCATTATCCATGCTTCAAGACCCTTTGAGGACTGTTAGACTCAGGTTTTTCCCTTCCCCGTGGAGCCTGACCACTTCCACGCTTTCTGAATTTCATTTTCTCGAGGCTGAGTCAAACCTAGAGTGTGTCTGGGCCACTAAGAACTAATCATATCTTGTGTCCCAATTCGGACCTTTGTTAGGTACAGGTATTGCCTGTTTTCTCCATTAGATATAAGCTCCTGGATGGTGGAGGGCACATTGCGCTTGACTGAGTGAAAACCAGCTAGCTACCCTCTGCCCAGCCTCATTTTGCACCCTGAGTTGGGTGCATTCAGCTCACTGTTTGCAATCAGAGTCTAATGCCAGGTGAGCTTTATTTGCTCTCTTTTTCAAAAGAAGGGAGCTGAAGATCAAGAAGACTAGACCACTTGTTCGAAGTCACTGGCCCAATTACCTTTCACAAGTCATCTCACTCCATCAGCAGGGTGATCCCATTAGGTCGACCCTGACACCAGCTTTCAGACTTTATGTAACTTGCCCCCCAGTGTCATAACCAAAAGACCTGAGATTTGAACCCAAGTCTGTGTGTGGCCCCAACTCTGTAACTTTGCACTGTATCACATTGCTTCCCTGTCACCAAAATGTTCAAGACAAAGTTGAGCACGTCACAATATGAAATGAATACACGATGATTCACCTCGTTTTGTCAAAACCAAGGGAATATGACAAAAACCTGCAAATCTGACCAGAACAACAGTACTCTCTCCCTCTTTCTCTATCTCTCTCTGTATAGATGGTTATGAATATATATGTATATATATATAGAGAGAGCGTGTGTGTGTATATGTAGTGTATATGTATATATGTGTATAAAATATATATAAATACATGAAATACATAAAAAATAAAGTCAAAAATAATATAAATATTACATATATATAGATTATTTTCCAACACTTTTTTTAGAGCAGTTTTAGGTTTACAACAAAGTTGAGAAGAAGGTACAGAGGGTTCTCACACACCACCTGCTGCCACAAACGCATAGATTCCCCCGCTATCAACATCACTCCCCAGAGATTTTTCTTACCAGGGATGAACCCGCACTGACCCGTTCGCATCATCCAAAATCCACAGATTACCATAGAGCTCACTCGTGGTACTGAACATTCTACGAGTTTGGACAAATGTGTGATGACATGTATCCGTCATTAGAATACCATGCAGAGTAGTTTCACTGCCCTAAAAATCCTCTGTGCTTCCCTATTCATCCTTCCCTTCCCTAATTTCTGGCAACTACTCGTCTTTTTCTGTTTCCATAGCTTTGTCTTTTCCAGAAGTCATGTAGTTGGAATCACGCAGTAAGTAGCCTTTTCAGATCGGCTTCTTATACCAGGTAATATACACTGAAGTTTGCTGCATGTCTTTTCCTGACTTGATAGCTCATTCTTCCTGTATGTTTATGAGAGGACCAAGACAACGCTTGACTCCTTGCTCTTTGCTTTATGGTAACAGGCTAAAAAAGGTTTATAAGCAGGTTAATGTTTAAGCGAGTGTGTAACTATTTTATCACCTGGGTCACATATACTTTCACACACGCCACATGCCTCATTAGGGATTTTAAGTGTAGCACATATATTTCTAGCACGATTTCTTGAAGAGCCACAGATCTCTCTGAGTGACAGCGTCCCTCTCATGGACCCAAGGCCCCCGAGGCACCAGAAATGACCAAAAGCAGCAGGGGTCTTAGCTGCAGGAACTTCCATCTTTCTAAATCTTCTCAGTGGCAAAACTGGGCAGGGCATCTTTCAAGACAAGTGCTCTTATAAAACTTATGTATCTGCTAAAATAAGCTCAGACTTGGGGTCTAGGCTCTCTGTGCTCTTTCTTGAAATTTCACTTCGCAGAAAGTTAAAGCTTAAGGGGGTTTCAGAGAAGTGAATGTGACCCTCTCTTCCGTTATAGATGAGAAAACGAAAGCCCGGGGGTGGGGAGTCATGTGATTTGCCTGGGGTTTTGCAGTACATAGAGGAGTTGGTTCTTCTGACAGTGCTTAAGACCCCTCACCAGGGCTCCTCTTATCCCAGGCAGCACCAAAGAGAAAAAGATGAACTGCAACTCAGGGGGATGCCAAATAACTGAACCATCTTATAGTTTGGAAACAGAGGAGAAGAATGAATGGAAAGAAATAGGAAATCAGTTAAACGTTTGCCCGTTCTAAAAAAATAGAGGATTCCTACTTTTCCTAAACCACTGACATTTGTTAACAGCTCTTTTTGTGAACTCTCGTTCCTAAGGGCGGTCCTATAAGGAAAATCTCTGGGAACTGGGCTGAGTGGCATGTTAGTATTCTCTCTTAATCAGAAAGTGGTGAGCCCGTGTACTCTGCTCCTTACACTATATAATAATCACCCAGGCCCTGGCTGCCGGACCGGGTCACTGTTACCATGTCCAGATTGTCCACATCCTGTCCCGAGGTCATTACGGGAGCAGATTGTACAGGGAAGAAACGTCTGTACAAATGCATGTGGAGGTCATCCGGACAAAGGTGCACGAGATCCAGCCAACGTCACAGGAAGTTTCTAGCGGGTTCCTACTTGTTTGTAATAATTATCCACCACAAGGGGCTGCTTGGTGACCAAATCACAAAACCTGTGACTTAGAGCCACAGTCGGAGCCAGGAGGGAAAGCGTGAAGCCCAGGATGGCTTTGAGAGCTGCTAACATGTGAGGCTTCCACAGATAATGTCCCCAAGGTCCCAGGGCTTTTTGGATAGAATTCAAGAGAGAGAAAGAACTTCCGGTGTCTCTTAGCACCTCAGAAGAATAAGAAAACACTGTGCTGACTCCCAGGCCTCTGTGGTAGTTCTGCTTAGCAGTTTTTGTTGTCAAATAGCTTTAAAAAAAAATCTGGAGCTATATCAGATATAATTATCTTATGATGCAAGAGGACAATCTTTCATGCATAAAAACCAAGTCTTGTGTTAGAAGCACTCGTGGCCCAAGGACTCTGTACTTGGAGGTGGGTAGGGACAGAGGCCACTGCTCAGTGCCTGGTTTCCGCCTCCGTGGTCGAGGGCACATCAGGCCCACTGTCTCAGTTGTCATGTGAGAACAGAGCCTGTAGGTGTGGGTTGCAAACCAGCCTCCAGCATCTCAAGCTTCCTCCCTGCAGAGCCATGCTCCTTCATCACTTCCCCAGATGGCTGGAATCTTCAGCTGAGCTGGGCGCCGGCACCCGGACTCCAGGTAAGACCCCCAGAGTGCTTCCAGCTGATCACCCAGGGTGGTAGAGAAGGAAGGGGAAAATTAAACACCCAAAACTCAAAGGATGAGGGAATTTCTGGAAGGTCTAACCAAAGCAATTCATCTTGACCTCAGGCATGATTTTCTTCCCTACTCTCCACTCTTTCTAATTTCAATTCGTATATATCTTACTGATTTGAAGAAAACTCCGGTGCTTAAAAATGACTAAGCACACTCTATGCCACTGCAAATAAAGTAGAATATTCACTTTGTCAGAAAAACAAGCAATTAAGACTTGTACCTTATAGGGTAGGACTGAAACCAGAATGTATTTGCATAAACAAAGGTCTTGGTGTAAAACTAAAATGCAGTTAGTTAGGCCAAAACCTCCTTTCAGCAGTAATACCTTGAACACGCTTCTGTAAATAGCCATTAACTATTAATCCAGATTAAATTTACAAGTAAATAACTTGCAGGGTTAATGCTGAGTTTTGACCCTTAAAGACCTTGATTTCAATGACAAGATGTATAAAAACGCAGCTGTTTGAAAAAGCACATATACTTAGGTTTGTTTCTTTCAGGATCATGTATATTATTATTGACAAGTCACACTGCATATGGACAGTGATAAGATTTTTAAAATACTAAATGATGGGAGCTCACTAGCACCCCAGTGATCACATTTTATCTTAGATTTTCAGAATCTACGCAAGGCCTGGTTAACTCTTAAAAGTTTTGAGAGGGATAAAACAAAGGTCCTACATACAGCACAGGGAACTATATCCAGTATCCTATGACCAACCATAATGGAAAAGAATATGAAAATGAATGTGTATATATACGTGTGTGTGTATAACTGGGTCACTTTGCTGTACAGCAGAAATTAACACAATGTTGTAAATCAACTATACTTCAATAAAATAAAATTTTTCAAAATGTCCTACAGATATTACTTTAAGTGAATCTTAGCTCTGTGAGACAAGTCATTTGCATAACTTTAATATCCCTACCTATTCTTATCCTAATATTCTTAAAGCTCTTTCCGCCCCCCCCCCCACCTCTCTCTCTCTCTCAATACCCTTTGACCAATATCTCTCCCTTTTCTCCCATCATTCACAAAGCAATTTCCCAGGCTTGCAAATATTAGAACCCATTCATTTCTAATCATTTTCTAGTCGGTCCTATTAATGTCCTATCAATGATCTACCAATTACTCTGCTCAATTACCCATGACACTTGAGGTTTCTCCCACCAGTATTAAGTTGTGTATTTTCACAGGGCAATTTATTTTAAAACCAAGATGGTCCATAAAACTAAGGGTTTTGCATGCACAGGCCTAACAGAGTCCTGTCTGTTCTGCAGCTGCATTTCTGAACACTAATAGTTAAACATTAGATGTAGATGTTAAGGAAGCAAATTAACTCTCAGAATTTCACGTGTGCTCTCAGGTTCAGCACTGACCATGCTGGGAGAGAACTCTGAGGTCATTTTGTCCAACCCTCTCATTTTACAGATGAGAAAAACAGGACTAATTGATAGCTAGCGATCCCAAATTACAGCTCTCCTAAAACAAGATAGCAGAGTTAGTAGGCTTCTTAATGTGCTCAATTACTATCTGGATTCCATGAGCTGATGAGTCTGCCGTGACCTTGCGCATTTCCATTCTGTGGTTTTCAAATGTTTAGGTTTCTAATGTGGTATTTGTCACCCCGAGTCCTGGGCACCTCTTACCACTGGCGGTCTTGCCAATACCTAACTCGGAGCAGCCCACCTCTTCCCTCCTCAGCCAGCACCCCCAGGCTGCGAAGTCACGACAAGTGTCGCTGAAGATGCTGGCTCATGCTTGGGAGGCTTCCAGGGCCCTTGCAGCTGCCTGGACTCCTTTCTTCAACTCTTATCACTTCCCCTCTGTGCTTCTCAGGAGCAGGCCCAGGTTTGTTCGACATTTTCCAGACTTATTCCTCTTACACCAAAGGACCCAGCCATCAGTTCCCAGACTAAGGACACAGTTCCTCCAGTTTCATCCTCTACTGCTCAAAACTTTTTTATACATTTCTCATCTTTCTTTCTCTGCCCCACAACTGGAGCAGAAGCTTCATGGAACAAGTATCTTGTCTGTACTCTTGTATCCCCAGTGTCTACAGGTGTCTCCCTCCATTCTAAGACTTAGCCCCCGGGAGCATCAGTGCCTCCTTGTTCCCCCTCAAATCTCTGACCTCTGGACCATGTCCTCATTCTTGAAATCGTGCCTCCTTAGTCATCCACTCTGATGAGTCTACAGAGATGTCCCTCCATCTGGCTGCTCCTCCTCCAGCTGCTTTGCTAGGAAGTTCTCTCTCTCTTCAGTACAGGCAGTCCCCAAGATTCTGCCCTCAGCTGCCTTCTTCTCATGGTATTTTTTCTTTTTTGTAGATCTCATTGACTCAGCTTCTATTTCTTGGGCATTGGTCCCCAATCTCCATCACCACCCCCCAATTTATTTCCTAGAGATGGACTCCTCAAAGCAAACATGCTCAGAGCCAGCCTCGTCGTGTTGCCTTCAATACCTTCTGGTTTTCAGGCAAGGCTTCCTCTTCATCCAGGCACTGAACTCCAGAGTCATTTCAGCTTTTTCCCCCTCCCCCCACTTCACATCTAATAGGTGCGTGAGGTTTACCTGTTGGTGAACATAGGTGGTGATGCCCCCAAGTTCGTATGCTGCTTAATCAATTCAACAGCCTCCTAAATAATCTCTTTACAGCTACTCCCTTCTTCTCAATCTATCTAGCCAGATGAGCCTGGCTTCTTTATGCCCGTTGAAAGATCCAACTTTCCAGTTTGATCTCCAAGGCCTTTTAAAATCTACGAGGGTGAGTCCAAAATTATCCACACTCTGGCTGTAGAATTTATTTTAATTAACTTGTAGAAAAAACAAATACATCATTTTTTGACATAATCTCCTTGCTTTTCAATACACCTTGTCCATCTGTCAACAAGCTTTCATATTCCCTCATTAAAAAATGTTTTCGGCTGAGCCACGAAGGCACCGCTCTCTTCACTTCTTCATCAGAAGTGAATCTTCTTCCTCTTAGGACTGCTTTCAGGGGACCAAACAGGTGAAAGTCGAAGGAGCAAGATCAGGACTATAGGGAGGATGCTTTAACACCTCAAAATGAAGTTTTTGCAGAGTGTCCACAGTGTGGGCAGAAGTGTGTGGACGTGCATTGTCATGCAAGATCACAACGCCCTTGGATGGCAGTCCTCTGCGTTTAATCCAAAGTTTAGGCTTCAGCTCTTCAATAAGCATCTCACTGTAACAAGCACTATTGATTGTTGAATGTTTTTCCTGATAATGTTCCAATAATGGCTCTTGAGAATCCCAGAAAACTGTAAGCATCAATTTTCCAGCTGATGGTTGACTTTTGAACTTCTTCTTGGTCGGCGATTGAGGATGTTTCCATTCCATACTCTGCCGTTTACTCTCAGGCTCGTAGTAATGAATCCATATCTCGTCACCAGCAACGATTCTTTTTAAGAAACTTGCACCTTCCTTAGAGTACTGGTCCAAATTGTGTTTGCAGATATCCAAATGCTTCTGTTTATGCTCTTTCATGAGTTGTTTTGGTACCCGTCTCGCACAAACTTTTCAAAACCTAAGTCTGCTGTGTATTACTTCATTTTGAGGTGTTAAAGCATCCTCCCTATAGTCCTGATCTTGCTCCTTTGGACTTCCACCTATTTGGTCCCCTGAAAGCAGTGCTACGAGGACAAGGGTTCACTTCTGAGGAAGACAGTGGTGCATTCATGGCTTGCAGCTCAGATTAGAAGAAACACCTGCCCACCCTACAGATCATGAGCCTTCCCTCCTTCCCTCTTGACCTTGCCATGGTCCTCAAGTTAAGTCCTTGGGCCTCTTAGAGATGTTGCCAGACTTCCCTGGTGGTCCAGTGGTTAAGACTCCGCACTTCCACTGCAGGGGGCACGAGTTAGATCCCTGGTTGAGGAAGTTCCGCGCGCTTGCCATGTGGTGTGGTCAACAAACAAACAAACAAACACAAACAATCCCACAAGTGTTGCTGAAAAAGCAGCTAAAATGGCCACCAAATGAATGAAGACAAATAGGACCCTGCAATAATTTTCAGGCTAATGGCGGGTGAGGGGCACAGAAGTAAACAAGTGAACCACAAATGCACATGTGAAGGTAATGGTGCTGCTTCAGTGGAAACCTCTAATCCTTCAAGTAATCAATCACGGTCTAAGAAGTAAACTGTTCTCAGGGAGAAAGCCGTCTCTGAACATCCATGTACTTTGGGGTACTAGTGCACCAGAGCCTAAGAGTCCTCAACTGAGCTGAAAGGGTTAACCTAGCTTCCGGGAGCATCTGACTCAGGACAGATAAAAGGAAATGTTTCTTAATCCGGAGGATTTCGACACCATGGAAACTCATTTCCCACAGAGATACAACAATGAGCAAATATAAATCACTTCCAAAAAGCCATTTAGAAAACTTCACGTCATGATAAATGTGTTGAAACCGCTCACATGTTTTCAGGCCGTGTCTTTGACATTTATTCATTCTTTAATTTATGGATTGAATGTTAATCCATTTATTCACTAATTCATTGACTCATTTATAGAGTCATGAGGATGAGTTATCATTTTTTTGTTTGAGCATATACTCTATGCCCGGGGCTGTGTTACTGTGGCTGCAAAGATGAACGTGGCCCAATCCCTGCCCTCAAAGGACTAGCCGTCCAGAAGGGGAGAGGAAACATGAAGAGAAAGTCATGACACTGTGGTGAGTGTATTGATATTACACTTTACAGCAGTAAAGGAGAGGCAGGATCTTAAATGAAGATGCAGGGCAGGGATAAGCCAGAGGAAGAACCACCGGGACAGTTGAGGGATCTGGTTCCAGGATGGGGTTTTCAGGCAGGGGGGACACTGGGGGCAAGGGCAGGTAGAAAAGTGTGGGGCAGTGTGCAGTGTGTGAAGTGAAAGCCACTCAACATTGTTGAAGCGCGGGCGGTGGAGAGAACATCCAGAGATGTGACCAATATGGTAGCTGGAACATTCGGACGTTGGATAAAGAGTTTATAGACTTTATCATGTGAGAATTGAAGAACAGTTTGAGGATCGGCACAGGGAACAGACATGGACAAGTTCTAATTTTTGAAGAGTTATATTTGCGGTTAGAGAGATTGGCTCTGTAAAGGGGTCAGAGTGGAGGGGGTCAGGAAGGGCCAGGGATGCAGTGAGCAGGTTGAATCCATAAAAGGACAGGGGAGCAGCGGGTGGAAACAAATTTATTCGGGAGATAAAACTGGTTGCCATGTGGCTGTGGTCATGAAGGAAAGGGGAGGGAAAACAGACTCCAGCATCTGGGTTGAGTTTCTGTGGAGCCACTCACAGAAATAATACAGGATGAGAAACAGTCCCAGGTGATGGTTGCAGGCAGCAAAGCACAAAGCATCTCTGGGGGTGGGAACACTGACTTTGTAGGCACAACACCATCCGTCAGTAAACAGCTCTGTGTACTCTACAGGACTAAGGCAAAGGGATTTTCCCTCCACTTAGCTTATCAATACAACCAATATGTAGGCACATTTTTTTGGAGACCCCAGGCTGCTTTTCCAGAACTGGAAGAGTACAAGCTCCCTTTGCTTCTATTCATACATTCACAAACATGAAGCCCCTGCTAGAACCTAGGCATCGGCACATAACATATGGCAGCTCACATTCCAGTGAGAGGCAGTAGGGTATGATGGATAGCGAGCTGGCTTTTGAGTTAGACAAACCAGGATCTAAATGTTGTCACCACTGCTGACTACTTGTGTGACCTTAGGCAAACTCTCTAATTTATCTGAGCCTCCATTTACTTATTTTGACCAGAGTTTTACCAGAATTTCTCTGCAGTTTGGAGTTCAAGTATATGAACTGCCAACGCAGCACTGATTACCTGTGTTCTCCACTACTGGTGGCTGTTAGTTTGATAATTATTATTGCAATTAGATATATATGAGTTAACAATTCCACTACACTGAGATAAGTATTCTGGGAGACAGAACCACAGGGAAAGCACCTAACCCATGAGAACAGGTAGCAAAAGCACCTGCCTAGAATGGGCAATGTCTCAAAAAATAGATATGAGAAATCAGGGGAAGAAAGGAAGAGGGCTTCTAGCAGATGGCCTGGTATATTTCAATGCATTGAATCAATCAATAGAGGACCAACCTATTTGGGCCACTGAAAGTCATTCAGCAGGAAGCAGGCTGAAGAATGGCTGGTATCAAGGCTAAAAGATAGGCGGAGCCAGTTCCTAAAGGGCTCACATGCCATGTTTACAAGGTCAGGAGCTGAGGCTTTGGTTTGTAGATAACAGGGGTCACTGGGCTGTGTAGCTGAGGAGTGTTTAGGGAGTCACGGAAGCTGCACTATGGGGGATGCTTTAGAGGGAGGACGACTTGCTGGAGTCACTGAAGAAAGGATAGGACACACATTTAAACCAAGGAAATAGACGTGGGAAGGGAGAAACAACAGCTTCAAGGGATATTGAGATGAACTAAGGGTGATTCAGTATCTTTCAGCACCTGCAGGTGTACAGGAGGAGGGGAGCTGACCTGGGCAGTGGGTGATAAAGCTAAGCTATGGGCAATCAAACGGGACACCAGAACGATTCCTTGACTTGCAGTGAAGTTCTTACAGGGACAAGAGAGACCTGGGATAAAGATGCAAGGTCTGGGCTTCCTGGACAATAAATGTGGCAGCTCAAGCCATGAGAGTGGATACGGGAGTGTGTTTAGTGAGAAGAAAATAATTTGGAGGGTGGGGCCTTGGGAAAAATACCATTTTAAAGAGCTGGAAGAAGAGGAGGAGTCTAAAATAAAACTGGAAAACAGCTAGAAAAGTAGGGAGAAATTGGAAGAAGACTGTAGCACCAGTCTGAAATGCCACAGAAGGGTCAAGTAGGTGAACATACCCATCGGCTGAGCTGATGGAGCAGAGAGGTGGCAGAGGACTATTGCCCTGGGCTGGAGAGTCACCACAAAGCCACTGAAGTCATGGAGGCAAAGCGTCATTTCTTTCCTCCTTAAAGCTCTTCTCCATAGCCATCCATTCTGTTCTCCGAAGCTTGGCTTTGTGATACAAGATATTCTCCTTGTCTCTCCCCACAACCCGAAGAGAGGTAATTTGACTTTTCTCATTTCATGACTTTTATCACCAATGATCAAGAGGAAACATAAGACAGCACACAGAACAAACAAGAGGGCCGTACCCAGGCCTTTCAACCAGGGTCCCGTTTCCAGTTTCACCCCCCAAAAATTGGATCTCTCAGTTGAAAATAGGGCTGAAGATAGATCCAGAATAAAACATTAAGAATTGGCCGATGAGGTTTAAATTCAGTGGCCAACTCATCTCAAGCAGACAACTTAAAGGTCCCGTGGAATTTCCTCTTGCGTCATCTTGTCTCCTTTTTGTTGTTAATCTTGAACATGTGCTCTTTGGTGTCGAGGTGGTTAGAGGCTGAGTCCTGTTGGGCTGCCTTACATTTGTGTAGAGAGCAGACCTAGAGTCAGAAGAAGCGTCTCTCTAATTCAATTATACATCAATTTTTGTTGACATCAGTGACACAGTGGGAAAAATGTTAGATATTCGAAAACGAAATGTATTTGTAACCGCTATTGCATAGGAAACCAACTCAGAAATTAAGCTAAGGCATACTGTTCAAATTAGACCGAAGTAGTCGTTCAAAACTTGTACTGGATACACAAACATGAATTGTTGAGTAGATTTTGCGAATTAAGAGAATCATTTTATTTGTCAATGTGTGAGTGTGTATATTCACTCACAAATATGTATTAGTGGCTATAGGTGTGTGTGGTTTCTTTTTTTCTTGTCTTCTTTTGGACAGAGAGCATTTATAACCCACCGACTCCCAACCCACAGGCTCCCGTTAGGGAGAGGGTGTATGGAGGGTGGTCCTTATTAGTCAGAAACTCCTGACGTAGCACTCTACCACTTAACATTAGCACCCCAGGATCTTTGACCATCAGAAGTGGTCAAGACCTTGGTTTCCAGCTACGCTTCTCATAAAGGAAGTTTCCAGATAGAAACCCAACACTAGAAAAGAATTGCTGACTCCAGGACTGTTTTGTAACACTGGACGGTGACTTATAAACAGTGCTTTTTTTTTCTAAATGAAATCAGCCAGTGCCCCTGAACTTTCTCCCATAGGTAAAGCCATGTGCCAGCATGCTCCTCAGAGGCTTCCTTCTCTGTGAGAGGAGTCAGCCTTCATGCCCCTACAGCTTCCTTTGCTTGGAATGATTTACCTTCTCTCCTCTGCTCTTGAGTGGTACTAGTTGCAGCTGTCTGTGGGTGTCACCAGAACACAGTTACTGGAACCACCTTCCATGTTCTGTGCTGTGTGTTTCAGATGAGAAACCAGGGTTGCAAAAGGCTGATTGCAACGCAAAGTGTAGCCACCTCCAGCCTCAGCATCACATCACCTGGGAGCTGGTTACAAATGCAGCTCCTCAGACCTCAGTCCAGGCCTTCTAAATCAGAATCTGCATTTTGACATAATCTCCAGGGAACCTGTCTGCACATTAAAGTGTAATAAGCACTGGTCTAAAGCAGTGGATTAAATATATACAATCCCCCTCTGAGTGCACACACACACACACACACACACACAAGAACACTCTGGGACAAATATGCACCATACATAAGATTTTTGTCCTTTACTAATATATGATATACACTTTAAAATATGCATAAAACACAAACATTTAAAAGGATAAAGCAGAAGCTTCAAGTGAATAATTCTATTACTGTCTTACTGTACCCTCTTAGCTTACATTGGAGACCTCTGTTCTAAGGAAGCAAGTAGAGAGATGAAAGAAATCTTAGAACCCTATATATATATAGGATGCTTAAGGCCTCAGGAAATACAAAACACACATAGAAAGTAATTTGTTGAGCTAAATTGAATATATTTATGCCTCCCATAGGTAAAATCATGTGCCCAGCATAGGCATTTATATTTAGTGTTTATTGATTTCATCAGGTTAAGAAATGGAAACCCCATTTTCTCTTCAAAGTAAGATGCTGTCAGATATTCTTTGGGCTATGAATCAAAATAGGAAGTCTAAAATTTTATTTCTGGTTTAGTCATCCAAGTCAGTAATATATTTGGTCTCCTCTCTGACATATCTAGCTTTGGACTAGGCTCCCCTGTGACCTAGAACATAACTGTTGTACCTCAGTACTAAACCTGGATGGCTCTGAGTTCACTGGAATGGCATCTCTGCCCACTCTGTTCCTTCCTCCAACAGCAGGTCCTCCCCATGTGGCAGGCCTTGTGTTGGCATTGGGGTTAAAAGACAAACGGATCACTCACCCCACAGAGCCTGGTTTAAGGAGAAAAAAAAAGCTTCAAATCAAATCATTAGCAACGCATAAGTGTCACCATGAGTGTGGACAACTTGCAAAATGCAGAAGAGAGGAATAAGAGGAACTCCCCCCCCCACCCCCGCCACCCCTGGAAGCTGCAGGAGGTGAGAAGTGAGCTGGGCCTTAAGGGGTGAATAGGAGTTTGCCAGGCACAGGGGACAGAGAAGGAATCTGGGGTAAAGGGACCTGCCTGGGCGAAGGTGTTGGGCAGGAAACCTGCTTTATCAGCGTTCTTCTTAGGTGAAGTGCAAACTCTTCTAACTCAGTTAATTAAAGGAAATAATTTAAATTGACATGAAATAATAACCCTGAACACTTACTGAACAGTAGGCTCTTGGGTTTGTAGAATTGAAATGGCTCTGAGAGTAAATTATTTCATATGGTTTGGCCACGGCAGTGTGTGGAAAGTTTCTCAGCAGAGCACAGTAAGTACTTCTCATTTACAGTAAAATCTGGAATGTTTGGGAATGATCTGTGCTAGGGAAATTGAATTTTCAGATTAACTGCATAAAAATGGAAAGTCCGGTTAAAAAAAACCTTCCTAATTTTGTTTTCCTTTGAAGAGATAACTGCTGTTAACATTTTAGAGACCTTTCATTTTAATCTTATCTAGAAAGAGAAAAGCAGAGCACTGATCCTGTCTTTTCAGCTTTACCTAATGCCTTTTTGAAATTTAACATGTTTAGCACTTTGCCATGACTTTTAAAGACTACATACTATTTCAGCTTCTAAATATTTTATACATTTAAAATCATGTGTGTATTACTGATGATCTAGGTTGGTTTGGAGGTTTTAACATTGCAACTAATGTAGAGAACACTCTTGTAATATGTAGTATGAACAGTCCTGTAATATGTAACCCTGAGGCATATTTCTTATTCATTCTTAGACATCAATTTACCGAGTCAAAGATTATAAATAGCTTTAAACTTTGGTTATACATTGTCAAATTGCCGCCAAAAAAGTTGTGCCAAATTACTCCATCCGAGGCCGTGTATGAAGCCATTCGTCTGTACATGCTTGTGAATACAGAATGTTAACATGTCTCTTAAAACTTCTGATTATTTGATCAGTGAAAAGCTGTGTTTCTTGGACCTCTGGCTCCTTCTTGGTCTCATTTGCCAACGTCTCGTGCTCTGCCTGGCCCCGAGGCTCAGTCTGGGACTGCTTTTCCTACACCCTATGTCTTGGAGAATCTCATGCACGTCAATGTTTCACATTCTATTTGTAGACTTAAACAGTAAAGGCGGCTCCCACCCCCACCCCCATCCCTCTCATTTGAACATCAGATCCATCAGCACAGACCCCAGTTCTCTTCCAAGGCAGCCCGAGTGCACTCCCTCAAACCTCAGCCCCAGGGCTGGATCCTGTTTCTGTATTGAGATTGTGTATCAGAGCAAGCTCCATGCTGATATAACATCAAGACATTCTAACAGCGTGGGTATCTGATAAGGTATGAGTGGTTTTTAGCTACAGAGGAAGAGCCAGTGTCCCCTGAATCAGTAACACACTCACATCCAATCCACCTTTTTCATGCCAGAAAGTCAGAAGTCATCTCTGAGACCTTGTCTGCCCCTCCAGTTCTCCCCATCCACGTGCCAGAGCTGCCTATTGACTCTGTCTGGAACATGAAACTCGGAGCCCCTGGCTCCTCCAGGGCCACTGGCACCATCCTTGTCCGCACATCAGTCATTTTAGCTTGGATTCCTGAAAGCACCTGATAACCCGGCTTCCAACATCTACGCTTGCCTCTTTCCAACCCATTCCCGTGTCACGTCACAAATGATGACTTTAAAGAGCAAGTCTGATCCTATCTCTTCCTTAATCAAAATCCTGAGATGCTGCTTGTTCAGCTAGGAAGATGCTGATGGTCCTCAAGGGGCGCCCCCCGAGCCCTGCATGGTGTGGCTCAGCCCTAAGCTCCTGCTCTACCCCCTCCATCCCCCTACATGCTCCCCAACTCAGCACCCTTCCTCACTTCCTGGAAGGTGCAAGCTCCAGGCCTTTGCAAATGCCATGTGGCCCTGTGCCCTGAACACTCTTCTCTCTCCCAGCCTGCCTCCTTACCTGCCAAGTGCTCGTCCTTCATGTCTCCACCTTAATGCCACCTCCCCAAGGAATTCTTCCTGGAACCCCAGGCTGGGACATGTTATGCACCCCATGTTCTATTCTAATGATTTACTTAACACCTCCCTTCCCTTTCTGTAAACTACATGAAAGTGAGGACCAAGTCAGTCTTCTTCCTTGCCGGATCTCCAGGCCCCTGCGCCATGCAGCACATAGTAGGTGCTCAATAAACTCTTGGTGTATGAATGAATGAATAATTGTTGAAATATCCTCAAGTTTTTTTTTTTTTTACCTTTTAATTTATTTTTGAATTGTTTACTTATAAATGTTACTGTGTGGGGGGAAAAGATTCTTATTGACTTAAGAACTTTCTGTCATCTGTGATAAATTTCCTTTGGATAAGTCATGTTTTGTGTGTTTTGTTTATTGTAAACATATAATGATAACAGCTAACTCTTATATAATCATTAGTGTGAACAGGCAGAGTTACAGTGCTTCATACCACCCTATCCTGAATGAGCATGACTACTAGTGTTGGTCTCCAGAGGAGGAAACTGAATACAGAGGGGTTAAATAAGTTGTTGAAAGTCACACAGCAACTATTAACAGAAGCAGGACCCTGTACTCTTAACCTTTACACTACGCTGCCTCTGAAGAAGTGTTTCTTTTTTTTTTTTTTTAAAGTACGGAGGAGGTAATATTCAATCTGCCCTTTGAAGAACAGGTGGAATTTGACGGAGAAGGAAAGAGCAGGACAAGCACCCTTAGGAAGGAGCATCTGCTTGTCATGGAGCCATGAACACTCTGAGCAGTCAGGAAAAGGCAAGTATGAGCCCGGCTAAATCCTGGAGGCAAAGGAGTGAAGAGGGTACGAGAGCCAGGGCTTAGAAGAGCCTTTTGCTTTGCAAAGGTGATCAGGATTTATCCTGTCAGCAGTAGAGCCTGCTGGAGGATCTGTAAAGGGGGTTATTGTCTGCATTACCCTGTAGATGAGTAAGCTTTCTTTTTTCCTGGTAAGAGTTATGATGAAATCATGGTAATATAAAGTTGCATGCAACCAAACAGTGTGTTAACTGTAAAAGTTCAGCTTCACAGTTCTGAGAAATGCAGCCCTTGAGGCTGTGAAAACAGAATTACGTGTGTACCTGAGCTGCTATTTCCTCCTTGGTTTCCAAGTAAGAAACTGTACCATCACTTCCAGAGGAGGGGGTGTTGGACTGTCTCCCCATGGGTATCGTTGCTCCAATGTCATGAGCACCAAGAGAATGGGCACTGCCAACACTAGTGCCCCTAATGATGTCCTAGTGGAAAGGGAGTTAACGGCAATTCTAATTGTGAAATACCTCGACTATTCTTCAAGAAGAAACAGCATCTATCTGAAAGGCTCATTTCTGACAATGGCAAGAGAGTGTTGGTAGGGAAATGAACCAAGAAGGATAGGTTGGCCCGACTTCTGGGAGCTCTCAGAATTACCGTGTGTAGACGCCTCACTCATGGTAGGGTTTACACCCAGGTCCACGGAGCCTAGAGAGATTAGGGGTAGAATCCGGAATGTCCATGACCTAGGATGGTGGGGAGGGATGGAGGTGGGGCAGGGGAAGAGGAACTGTTTATTCTCAATCACCTCTAACTTAGACTTATTTTTTTACTACGAATGTGTAACACACCATCATTTTAGCCTAAATTGTGATTTGTCATGCTGAAAGTCACAGTATTTCAACATGTGAGATCGTGAAATAACATTTCTGTTCACCACCCTTTCAAGACACTAGCTCTTCTTAATTAATACTTGAAAATGAAGCACATTTCATTCTTAAAATATTTTAGTGAGTGCCTTTTAATATTATTGGTATCTTTTGTAGTCATATTTAGTTTATTTTTATCTATTTAAACAAATTCTGCAAAGGCAGTCTTAGGTCTTACCTGTCTGCCAAAAAGAACTATAACACAACGATGGTTAAGAATCCCTGAGCTCTTGATACACAGAGAACAGACTTGCAGTTGCCAACAGGGAATGGGGGAAGGGATGGAGTGAGAGTTTGGGGTTAGCAGATGCAAACTGTTATATCAATATACAGAATGGATAAACAACACGGTCCTGCTGTAGAGCACAGGGAACTATATTCAGTATCCTGTGATAAACCATAATGGAAAAGAATATGTAAAAGAATACATATATATATTTATTTATATGTATCTGAATCACTTTGCTGTACAGGAGAAATTAATACAACATTGTAAATCAACTCTACTTCAATAAAATAAACTAAAAAAAAAAAAAAAAAAGAATCCCTGAGCTAAAATATTAGAAATGGGATCAGCTTACTAGACTCACTAGACTTCCTGACACCCTCTGGTGTACCATGCTTGAAAAAGCTTTTATCCCATAATGGTTAGAGCTGTTTCTAGGAGTCCTAGTACTGGGAAAATCTGGGTTGCTGATCTTCTAAGAAAGTTGTCTATACATTGAACCTTGTCTTTGAATTTTTTGACCTTCTGAGCTACTCTTGAGCAGCAATCTGCTCTTCCCTAGGGATGCCAGATTTAGCAAATAAAAATATGAGACACCTTTGTACTATATCTATATGGTATATATATAGATTTCAAATAAACAATGACTAATTTTGAGTATAAGTATATATCAGAAATTGCATGGGACATACTTAAACTAAAAATTATTTGTTGTCCACATGAAATTCAGTTTTAACTCAACATCTTGTATTTTACCTGGCAACCCTACAAACACCAAAATTGGGCCAGTATCCCCCAACTAATTAACTACAGGTGGTTAGAACGTGTTTTCTTACATCGTTTACTGATGGACATTAGTTAACTGCCAAAGGTCTCAGACTTTGATTAAACGTGAAGGTATTTTGAAGTCTGAACTTTTCTTATTATCACCCAGTGATCACAAACACCTGTGTTTTCAACTTTGGGACAAGCAGACAGCTCAGAAGTATTACCAGTCCTTAGAACACACTGACCACCATCGAAGAATTTTGGTGTTAACTGTGTCCCCCCGAGACCCTGTAATAATCCAGTTTCCACATCAGAGAAATGTGGTCAAAGTTTAGATGGATAGTGAAACCGAATTTCAAAACCTTTTGACAGTCATTCCATTGTTAAATAACTAGTTTCCAAATCAAGCAAAAATAATTTCCTAATTTCCAAAAATTTCATAATTTCCTTTTTCTGGAATGAGATTCCAATCATGAAAATAAGAAGCATAGAAATCACCAAGGAGAATTTCATGCTTGCATCCAGGTGAATCACACCAAAGCCCATTAATCACCAACTGATTGAGGCCAACAATTCCAAATTTATTTTTAACAGAAGAAAAAGTAGTGACCATGAAGCCAGAAAAACCAGCCAGCCTGATATCAGTACGTATGTTTATAACGTGATATGTTTTCTATATTTCTATGACTTCATCATGGTAAAAAATATTATAAACATGAGACAAAGAAAGATAGATGTGAGTGGTTAAAGGCGGTGGGCTCAGTGTCTCAGTGAGTGAGAGATATATTTAGGGAAAAATCAATCTGAATGTTGCAAATTAAATAATGATGCGATGTAAAATGCAATGATCTGGCCTCAAGCAACTTTTGAAGGACAGAGATGGCGGTTTGAGAACACAAACTTGCTTGCTTGTTTTCCGTTTTTTTCTTGGCTTTTCAGTGCTCTGACTATGCCCAGTTTGAAGTTTCATTAAGTAGAATACACTAAATACAATACTAGTTTCTAGCAGTACCATCTGCAAAAATAGATGCCTTCCGTTCTGAACTATTTCCAGGTTATGGATTATGATCAAATCCAAAGCTCTACATTTGCATCTCCTTATCGAAAGGGGACCATTCGGAGCCGTCGTGTCTGTGTTACATTTGAACCAATCCAGACAAGAACAGTGCGTAAGATTCCATGAGCTAGTTAAATCTCTTCCCTAAAGAGAAAATTGGGGGCAGTGCCTTAGGGAGGCTAATGCAATCCAATCCGCCTTGTTTTTTTTCTTCCCCTCAGACATAAATTTTCCTGTTTTACCAGTCATCTTGCAACAATGCATGCCCAAGCCATGCTGTGATTAGAGGGGAGTATATGCTTATTACCCAAGTTCTTCACATGTTGGAGCACAGAGAGATCAAGGGTGGTAAACCAAAGGAAATTTCCATTTGCTTTTTAGCTGCTGCGCATTCTTACTCTATAGGAAAGTTAGCTGTTATTAAGTAATGATGTTCAGCTGAAGTTGGTCACTCATAACAACAGACAGATGTATAATGTTTTATTTGGGTTAGCCAGCTCTCTCCCAAATAAAGGGCCTGAAATTAAACTGTCTTTACAAAAATATTCAGCAAATGATACCTTTTTCCAGTGCTCGGATTCTTTGCCATGGAAAATGGAAAATGAGTCTCCTAGTGAACCCAGTATCTGTTTAAACTTGTCTTTGCCTGGAGAAAGCGATGTTCTACGGGACGAAAAAAATGTTAAAAGAATCTGCATTGAGGAGGAAAGGGTATAACTATGTAAACCGCATTTAGAGATAGAAAAGGATGTTTTAGTTACTTATGGAATTTGAAACAATAATAATGGAATGGAAACATAGGAAAAAGGCTAAATATTTGACCGCAGAGGCAAATTGGATCATTAGATGTTCACATGCAATGTAAAATGTGGGATTTCTCTTTAAAGCAGTACTTGTTGCTTTTCCAATGTATAATAAGGCAAAAGAAAGACTTTGCCAGTTCTCCAAGCCAGCTACATAATCCTTTCGGAAGTTGGGTGCTTTTAAGACACTGTTCTGATTCAGTGGCTCTAGTGTGGGACCCAACAGCTGGCATTTCTTTTTCTTTTTAATTAATTAATTAATTAATTGGCTGCATTGGGTCTTTGTTGCTGCTAGCCGGCTTTCTCTAGTTGCGGCGAGCAGGGGCTACTCTTTGTTGCAATGTGTGGATCACAGGCTCTAGGCTTGTGGGCCTCAGTAGTTGTCGTGCACAGGCTCAATAGTTGTGGCTAGCAGACCCTAGAGCATAGGCTCAGTAGTTGTGGTGCGTGGGCTTAGTTGTTCTGCAGTATGTGGGATCTTCCCAGACCAGGGATCGAACCCATGTCCCCTGCATTGGCAGGTGGATTTTTAACCACCGCACCACCAGGGAAGTCCCAGAGCTGGCATTTCTGATGAACGTTTTTAAGTGACGTTGGTGCTGCCTGCTTCTATCTCATGCTGCCCTGTCTTCAGGGCCCAGGGAGATAGATAGCTCATCTCAAGATATTTCATGACCACCAAGACAGATACCTGCCCGTCAAATGGACTAAGACTCACAAAGCCTTGTTTCCAGCCCTACTCCTGCCACTGGCTGAGTGACGTTGAATAAATCACTCAACCTTTGTGATCCTCTTCTTCCCCACATAGAAAGTGCAAAGTTTCAACCAGATCAGCACTCCTCGGAGTGTTCCCAAATGTCAGATAGAGGCCAGATTTACAGAGCTAAGCATGTTTCTTTGCAGCAGAACGTCTCAGACCCTGTAATATACAAATGTGCAGTGTGCATCTCCAGTGGGTGGAGACAGTGGGGTGCTTGAGGTTCAGTAGGCAAAGCTTCCCAAATTACCTGACCACAAATTGCCTTATTTGTGGAACACCTATACCAATCACCTACGGGAAGCCTGAGCAAGGGGACCACTAAGTTTCTTCTATCAGTTTCAGGTCCCTCAGCCCTAATCTGGGATCTTTCCTCCGGCCTCTGACGTTCTCAGCCAGTGAAACCCCAAAGCTACTGTAGGATGATGTCCATCATCCAAGGAAGAAAACTTAGAGCATTTTTAAACCAATTGCTTTCTTTTTCCCCAGAATTCTCATTTTTCCCCTCAAGACAATTCACCCAAACTTTTGTTCCCTGGGATACCTTTCCTGGCTAACTGAAAACTGCCCCTGACAGCTACCATATTTTTACATTCAGCCTCACTGATTTTTTCCTTCCTTCTCACACCAAGGCGCCCACTCTTTTGCTTGAAAGTAATGATACTAAACTTTCAGGCAACTCAGTTCATGTGCTTGTGAATTTCCCACAGATTCTATACAGTGCTAACTGGTGAAGAGTATAGGTCATGATCTCAAGGTGTGGTCTCAAGACCGGCAGCCACAGCATCACCTGCGAACTTATTAGAAATGCAGATCCCCAGGCTTTCCTCTAGACCCACTGAATCAGAGACTCTGGGCCCCAGCCATGTGTATTTCAAGACCTCCACGTGATTCTGATGCTCCCTGGAGATGGCGAACTCACATTATGGAGATGAGAAGCGAGGATTACAGGCTCAAAGAGACCTTGTGCTGTATCCGTTTCCTTACCTGGAAGACAGGAACACCTGTATTAACTCTTTCAGAATCTGAGAGCTAAATTAATATATGGCATCTTATATAAGGTCTGGCACAGGATAAACCACAAATCAAAGCTGTTTTTTCTATAAGGGCTACTAACAGGTCATATGCAGGAGCTTATTTTACGATGCCTTGCACTGCGCCGTCAGGAGTGATGTATGTGGGTTAGTGTTGAGGGCAGAAGTTCACGGTGGTCAGGAGCACAGGCGTGAAGACAGATCTGCTTTGCCAACGAGGTCCTGCATGTATTAACTTCATGAACATGTGTACATTATTGAATCTCTCTAAGCTTAGTTTCCTCATTTAGAAAATCAAGGAAACACTTTCTTCATAAGGTCAAGAGAAGGATTAAATAAAATACTGTCTGGAATTGCATTGAAAAGGGCCTGATCCTTTTTCATGACATAATGTTTAATTAATGACATAATGCCTGGTGTGTCTGTCATCACAGATTAAGAGGTCACCAGGTCCTTAACCAAGGGCTTCTTGCTCCACAAAAATGAGTGGCAGAATCTGAGGCTTTTATATCTTGCCCTGAAAAATTGTCTCATCATCATAAATTTAAGTACCATTTAGAAGTAATTGAATGAGAATTATTCACTTTTTCTATGTCATCCTTAGGGAACAGGCAAGTCTTTCTTCCACTGAAATCTTGTGAGATTTGTATTTATTTTTCTATTAAGTGTTTAGCCACAGACCAACATTCGAAGTTTACCCTGAGGGATATTTCAACACTTTACTTGTTTTCTTTAGATACAGTAACTTTTAGATCAGATGTTTAATCCTAAAATACAAAAATATGTAGTAAGAGCATCACTGAGGGCAGACTTTCACTAGGTTTTGCCTCAATAACAAAGAAGTCCAACAATTCAACCAGGAAACAAGAGTTTTTTTCTTACCTGTGTTACAAGTCAACTTTGGATCAGCTGTATGTAGCTCAGCTCTAAGTGTCCCTCCACTCCCTGCCACTGGTCCAGAGGAGGGAACAGTCCAATCAGAGCCTCACCTGAAAGCAGTGGCACAACCGTGCCACGCTTATGCCTCTGTTCAGGTGAGGCTTGAGTCACTGCAACTCACACGCCATTGGCTGAAGCAGTCACATGACCACGTCTGATACAAAAGGGTGAAAACACACTCTCCCACAGGGACAAACCTAGGGAAGGATTCTCATGGATGAACCCCACAGAGAGGATCAGTTAGTAACTAGAAGCAACAAGTACCACAGCAACCAAAACTGACATGGCTCTACCAATGAGGTTCCAAGTTCATGTCTTCAAAACACAGATCATTAGGACCCGTGAATCTGCCATAACCTTGACGGGTGTTTCCCTTCAGAGCCTCTTGCTCCTCACAAAGAAGAATGTCCAACTTCACCGCCTCCTCAAAGCTGCCACTCCTTCCAGCCATCTTCAGTCCTCAATGGCCTGAGAGGAAAAATGGGTTTGCAGAAGGAAAGAGTAATTTCCCCAAGCAGATGAAACCAAAGGCCACCCTTGGGAATCTGCTAAGAGTCAACTTTGGGCACCTTGTTGTCTTCAATGAACTTGTCCTGTTTTGAGACCACCTGGGCAAAATCATCCGTGTCCTCAGCTGACCCTAATGAAGTCAAGAAGTGGATTCAGAACAGGGACCCCTGCCACGGAAGCGAGTCCTAGGCTGCTTCGAAGAGCAGGTGGAAGATGGTACGGGGCCAGTGCCAAAGGGCCCAGTGCCTGCACTTGTGCAGCCACAGTCACAGGATCCAAGAAAGGATAGCTAAGCCCCACTGAGCTTATTTTCCATTATTTTTAAACCTTTTTGAGCTCAGTGAACCCCGACTACATTCTTGTCAAGCACTTTTTCTCTCCTTAATATTTAAACCCGTGTACCCTTAAAGTGAGATTTCAGCCAGGTGTTTCAGATGCGCAGCAAAGAGAGAGATCATCAAAGGATTGTTCTGTCAGAAACATTTGACATCCGAAAAAGCTTTTGAAGCAACTTTTCTTACAAACACGAAGCTGTTTGGCCAGTGTTTTCAAGTCAGAGTCCCTCAAATGCTAATTTTAGTCTGGAAGTCCACCATTATGGTTGGATTTGGATTTCAATCTTCCAAGCCTCACCACCCCATCTATAGAATGACAACACTTGAGGCCTGGTTGAGAAATTCCAGGTTTAGGGAGCTGCTGCCTCACCATTTTTAAAAGTTATTTTTCTGCAGGTGCATATACTTTGTTAACCCACTGTGGAACACAAGCAGTTTTTCCCAGGATGGGCGAACTAAAAACTTCCAAAATTGTTTTTAACTTAATTTTTTAAATTAATTTATTTATATATTTTTGGCTACATTGGATCTCTGTTGCTGCACTCAGGCTTTCTCTAGTTGTGGCAAGTGGGGGCTACTCTTTGCTGTGGTGCACGGGATTCTCATTGCAGTGGCTTCTCTTGTTGCAGAGCACGGGCTCTAGACTCATGGGCTTCAGTAGTTGTGGCTCGCGGGCTCTAGAGCGCAGGCTCAGTAGTTGTGGCAAATGGACTTAGTTGCTCCGAAGCATGTGGGATCTTCCCAGACCAGGGATCGAACCCATGTTCCCTGAATTGGCAGGAGGATTCTTAACCACTTCCCCACCAGGGAAGTACAAAAACTTCCAAAATTTGACTCAACAGAGCTCTAAGTTTTTAGAAGGGCTCAGTGTTGTGCTAGCTAGGAGGAAAAAAAAAATCATTCTTAAAGCATATTTATTTTTTTCCTAGCCAAGCATGACATGAAAGCTAGTTGTATTATCCCATTGTTGAGAGTTATATACCCTGTAAACACAGGTTGGCTAGTAAAAGTGGTGGGTGAAAGTCTATTGTAGATATGAGACACTGTCTGTGCTTAATTTTGGCTAATATTTCTACTAATGTTATTTATATTATTTTATAATATATTTAATAAATGTGAATAATATAGCATATCTATATATTTACCATAAATGTTATATAACATAAATTTAATAATATATAATGTTTACATATCCTATAACATAATATTTACTTGACATTTATGTGATAAATAGAAATAATTTGTTATAGTTTTGATCAGATTCTCCATATATTGCTGCTTTAAAAATTAATCCTTAGCCTTGGACCACTGGGTCATTGGCACTCATTTGTCTTGCTGAAGATTCTGAAAAGTAATAAACAGTTTTCTCCATGTCCACGTGCAATAGTATTATTTTAGAATGCTAAGGGCAAGTGAGGGATGGGATATTTATCAAGGTGGGAGGAAGCCGTTAAGCTGTTGATAGGATCCAACATCTGTATCCCAGTGTGGTGGTTCTCAGTGTTTGTTCCTGGAGCAGAAGCCTCACCTGGGAACTGTTTAGACATGCTAATTCTTGGGCTCCACCCTAAACCTACAGAGTCAGAGACCCCAAGCCTTCCAGGCGGTTCTGATGCAGCTAAAGTCTGAGCACCCTTGTCAGGCTGGTCGAGAGCGTAAGTACAACAACTTCACAGGGACCTCACTGCCAGGCACCAGCTCTTGAGAACTTGGATGAGTCACAGAACCTCTTCGTGTCTCCGTTTCCTCCTCAGGGGGATGATATGAGTGTTAATTTCGTTCATACACGGAAAGCACCTAGCAGAGTGGCTCGTACATGGCTCTAGTGTTATCTGTTTATGGTGATGATGATTGCTGCTGGCGACCTGAAGCTTCAGTATCATTGTCACTTATCTGAATCTTTATTTTATTTTGGTCATTTTCTTATCTGGCTCTTTCCTGCTTGGGACCATTTCTCGCTCTATCTGGACTCTTCTTGCCTAGTATTGGTCAGGGACTTTCTGGCCACTTGCAGGTTGATTTCTTTCTGACGGAACAGTGTGCTCCAACTGACAGTAATTAATTTCTTTCACCTTCCATTCCTACCAGATCTCCTTTCTTGGACAGAAGTCCCCCCTCCCCCAAGGATGGTGATGGGGACTTCCTTTCCATTTTTTCCATTCTCATTGTTTTGTGTCCAACACTGCAAGGTGGTTCTTCGTATACATAAGTATCTTTTCCAATGTGCCTACTGTTTAATTCTGTTTCCAAAATGTGTTTTTTTCCCCTTTATCTCCAGAAAACAAATGCTACACAGCCTAAGCACTAAGTGACTTCATGCCATGTGTACATTACTGACTTGAAATAGGAGACTGTAATACTGAGCTCTCCATTCAGTAGTTTCAAGGACTTTACTTCAATAAAACATTGCCATTCTAAGAATTACAATCCCAACCCCCATGTTGGAATCATATGATGAAAACTGGAGACATAAGTACAATTTCCAGAGACTAAAGAAAACTGCTAATGGTTTGTATGGAATATTGCTTCTTTGTGGGATTAGGAGAGGGAAAATTAGAAGATAGTCTCTTTTATCATTCTTTCCATCCTTAACTTTTGGGAAATGGTTATGGTCCCTTAATATTTTAGAAGTGAAGCCAGGTAGATTGCAGGATCTAGGGGGGGAAATCTAAAGCAGTAACATAAAATTATATGAAAGAAGAGTGTGCAATGAAGTAAATTTCATTAAAGAAGTCTGCTGAGGAATGAAATACTATAAATTAAGAGATATAATAAAGTGTAAAAGATAAAGCGTGCAGGTAAAAATAAATGGGTACAAAGAAGGAGATAGTGGGTCTTAACAGAGCAATGATGTAGCTGTCATTTGCCAAACACACCAGGAGAATCCAGTATATAAAATCCAGTATTTTAAAGGCTTTACAAGCTGACAATTGGGACTACTTAAATGATAAAAGAGTAATTATTGTAATTATTTACAATAATTAGTGGATCAGAAAAGAAGTATGAAGTACATGTATGTCTCTGTGTATAAGACAGATTAAAAATGCGGGGAGATATATATGTATACTTTAGGAAGAAGTATTTCAGAAAAGCAGCATGCAAAAGTATCTAGTGGATTGAGAACAGATCGCACTAAACTTTGGAGGTTTAAGAGGGATTTGTGTACTGACAAGAACTCTGGTCTAGCTTCCAAAGACTCTGGACCTTGTTCTTTCTGCCATGAACCATCTGTATGATGAAGACAAGTCACTGCAACCTCCCAGTTCCCCTCCTTTGAAGAACGCATGTCAAATGCCTTGGTTTGGACATTCTTTCTTTTTGACTCTAATGTTCTATGACTCAACAGTAATAATGCATTTCCACAGGCGGTAAAAATATTCTAGACTCTTCCCTTCCAATTCTCACTGTTTACTTCCTCTGCACTTCCCCTTCCTGCCTCCCTGTTTGCCGGTCAGTTGATAGTGGGCTTCAGTGGGGGTGAGTTAACCCACTCTTTCCAGGGTGTTTTACTAGCGAGCCCCCTCCAGAGGGCGGGGATTCTACAGTGAGGGCTGTGGCTGGGGCTTCAATTTCATTCCTAAAACACTCCTTGAGCTTGGATCTCTTCTGGGCACCACACCAGATCACCAGGGGTTGGAAGGTGAATGCTGGGGCCCTAGCCCTTGGGGGAATCAGTAAGGGTCAGTTTCACTGGGTCAGTTTCTTAGTAAACACCTGTGAACACCACCTGTCCCTCTTTCTTTCAGGAAGTAGCAGAGTCCCATGGTAGCCAGGTGGGCGAAGGGGAGCGAGGACAGTCTACCTGCTTTGAAGAAGACGCCATCTGACCTGCGGAGTGAGTGACCAGGTAGCAGCCGGCTCTGAGGGCACAGGGTGTTGAGAGGGAGGGAGTGGGCGTTTACTCTCTGTCTAAAGAGAGATGCTAATGCCAAGACCCCGCCCCCACCCAGAGACTCTAGGTTTTCTTCCCCCCACACATGCCGCCATCCTCTGATAGCCATTGGTGTCACTGATTCCAGCAATAGTTGTGCAAAAATGCAGCACAAGAGATTTCAGCAGAAAGAAGGAAAAGAGTCAGCTCAGCCCAAGCCTGGCCCCGTTGCCCCTTTGAAAGAGAGGTTAAAATAGAAGCTTTATGGTGCTGCCTTCACAGAGAGAGGGCCAAGTTTCCCAGAATCTGGTGGAAGGCTGAGCTTGGAGTCTAGCTGGTGCCACAGGACCCCTGGGCATCGTTCACATGAGAAAACCTAAGCTTCTGTTTTTATTTCAGTGGGTTGAATGGCATGCACTTTCCCCTACCGGTTTCTTTTTTTTTTTAAGTGCATGAAATTACTTGTCCATAAGCTGCATTTGTCTTTGGCAGCGCCCGTGTTCTGAGCTTGACTATGCATTTGGGCATGCCAGCATGGCGTTAACGTTTTTAAACTTTCATTGTGGTCGCTTTCCTCTGGGTTACTGAGAAGTGCCGCTGAGGGTCTGATAAAGCCCATGCTAAATTACATCTTGTACTTTTCATCTAAATTGATCCCCAAATAAATGGAATAGTCTTCAACATGTAAAATAATTTCTGAATAGCTAAGGGCGCTTCTTTGCAAAGAAAATGAAAAAATGATTCTCCTCTCTGAGAAAAAAAAAATCATTTCAAGGGGCATTCAGTAAATGACCCACTCTTAATAACATAACAGGAAAATTAGAAAGCCCAACAGATTTACTGCATCCTCAACAGGTGTTATCCTGTGATGGATACAGTTTCAGATTCCTTGAATGGATTTGCCCAGAGGATTACTTTCGAAACTTCTATTGAGATAACACTGCTCTGACAGCACAGATTATTGCATGAATCACAGACCACTGTATACCAGTTCCTTTTTAAAGGGAGAAATTTTTTTATTATTGTTCTTAAAATGCCAATGAGGTGGAAAAAACATAACAACCAGGTAGAGTGACCCTGTAATCACTCACATTATGTTTTTCAAGGAATGTAGGAGTGATTTATCTCAGCCACCAGGCAGGCACTATAAGATGTTGTGTGGCCTCACACCCAACTTGTCCCTGTCTGTAAACGCAGAGCAGAGCACTGCCTGGGGCTCAGTGTGGGAGCCTAACACTTCTTCTAGGTAAGTCTGTTCTGCTACCATGTTGGATGCCTGTACTTATTTACTTGTTCATTAGCTCTTTAAAATAGATTCTTATGCTGGTTCTACTTAACTCAAAAGAAGTAAAGCAGAATTTTTGTGGCATACCTAAGTGTCACACCTAATATTCTATAGGGATAACACTTTTCTAAGAATAACCAGCACATCGATCAAGCCATTAATAAAGCTTAATTATTCACTCAATGTTTGTTTTTGGTTATTTGATAACTTGATCTTTTCCATTGTAATCAAGAACAAGGACAGATTATGGATTTCAAATTATTCATTGGATTGGGGGGGAGATGAATTACTATTACAGGGAACAATAGGTCATGCAAAAGGTAGCTTTTTAAAAAATATTTATGAATACTACCCAAGTTTTTAAAATTTGTATTAACATTTCCCATCACTGTATCAAGAAGTATCTTACGGATGGTGCATTTTAGTTATATCAGGACTGGCCTTATGCTCAGTCAACTTATTTTTAAATCTTCTATACTTGGAAATCCATGAGAGCTGAATATCCATAAATATTCATAATACCCTGTGGGGTCGACATCTGTGAGTGTGACATCACAAAGAGAAGATTAGCATCCTTTTTTTTTCTTTTGAGTGTGAAGCTCTGTTTTGGCACTTTATACCATTATCTCATTTAACCATCACAAGAACCCTGAGAAGTGCACTTTATTCCCATTTTACAGATTAGGGAGTTGAGGTCCAGAAAGGTTAAATAGCTTACCTCAGGTCTCACAGCAAATGAGTTGGAGAGTCAGCATTCAACCCAGGTTTCCTTGTCTCCAATCTGTGCTTCTCACTCCATCCTACTGCCATCCTCGAGTACACATCGATTAATCTTGCCTTCAGGATTCTCCTTTCCTGTAAACATCCATGTACCTGCGCATTGATCTCACATGATTTTCCTGGACATTCTACCACACGTGACAGTAATGGAACGTCTGTCTTTGTCATTTCCTTAGGTGGTCCCAAAGCCCGACAATGGACCCGATTCACATGGCCAGTGCTCCCCTGGTGAAGCACACTGCTGGAGCTGGCCTCAAGACCAGCAGACCCCGAGTCATGTCCAAGAGCGGACACAGCAACGTGAGAATCGACAAAGTGGATGGCATATACTTGCTCTACCTCCAAGACTTGTGGACCACCGTCATTGACATGAAGTGGAGATACAAGCTCACGCTGTTTGCTGCCACGTTCGTGATGACCTGGTTCCTTTTTGGAGTGATCTACTATGCCATCGCCTTCATTCACGGGGACTTAGAACCCAGTGAGCACCTTTCAAATCACACCCCCTGCATCATGAAAGTGGACTCCCTCACGGGGGCGTTTCTCTTTTCCCTGGAATCCCAGACAACCATCGGCTACGGAGTCCGTTCCATCACGGAGGCATGCCCTCATGCCATCTTCCTCCTGGTGGCTCAGCTGGTCATCACCACCTTGATTGAGATCTTCATCACGGGCACCTTCTTGGCCAAAATCGCCAGACCCAAGAAGCGGGCGGAGACCATCAAGTTCAGCCACTGCGCTGTCGTCACCAAGCAGAACGGGAAGCTGTGCCTGGTGATCCAGGTGGCCAACATGAGGAAGAGCCTCCTGATTCAGTGCCAGCTCTCGGGAAAGCTCCTCCAGACCCACGTCACCAAGGAGGGGGAGCAAATCCTCCTCAACCAGGCCACCGTCAAATTCCACGTGGACTCCTCTTCCGAGAGCCCCTTCCTCATCTTGCCCATGACGTTCTACCACGTGCTGGACGAGACGAGCCCCCTGAGAGATCTCACCCCCCAAAACCTTAAGGAGAAGGAGTTTGAGCTGGTGGTCCTCCTCAATGCCACGGTGGAGTCCACCAGTGCAGTCTGCCAGAGCCGCACGTCTTACATCCCAGAGGAGATCTACTGGGGTTTTGAGTTTGTGCCTGTGGTTTCCCTCTCAAAGACCGGCAAGTACGTGGCGGATTTCAGTCAGTTCGAACAGATCCGGAAGAGCCCAGATGGCACCTTTTACTGTGCGGATTCTGAGAAGCAGAAACTTGAGGAGAAGTACAGACAGGAGGATCAGAGGGAAAGAGAGCTGAGAACACTTTTGTTGCAACAGAGCAACGTCTGATGGCAGTGGTGTCGCCTCAGCTTAAGTCCGAGCTGCTTCTGCATCGGAACTCCCTTCAAACGCAGAGATCACCGGGGAAGCGAAAACGTGTGGATGCACTCTGAGAACCTGCACAGATGTACAGACCAACAGGTCTTTGATCTGGTGGCTAAACAAGCATTTCCACGTCTGGGAGGACTCCTTTTTTAAATGCTGTGTTGGAAGCGAATTCCCCAAATTCAAATTCTGTAAAAGGGGGCTGCATTTCAAAGACCTTGGTGGAGGGCGATTGAAACAATCTGGATGGACAGACATTTCGCAATGCTGATATTGAAAGGAAATGCCTTTCCATACAAGGATGCCATCTGTAATATAAGGTGTTTATTCAATCCAAATATCAAAGACATGATGGCCAAGAGCTGAAACATGGTTCAGTATCCACTTATGTCGTGGCTCTAAAACACACTCATGTTTTCAAGCAAAGAAAATGGTATTTATAATGGAGGCTATCTGATAATATAAAGGGGCAAGGGGACTCTATACTCACAAAATATAATAATTCCACCTTAACCTTTCTCAGTGAATGTAATTGTACAGAGTGAAATTGATCAAATCAGGAAGTAATCGTTGTGAAAACATATACAAATGGAGCTGATGTGACTGTTCACATTCATTTTGTTGTTGTTGTTGGAATGTACTAACCCCTTTCTATTCAAAATGGGTTCACAGACCAGCAGCATCGGCATGATGCAGGAGTTTATTAGTCATCTAGCCCCACCTGGACTTGAGAATCAGAGGCTGTATCTTAACAGGACCCCCAAGGATTCATATAAAAAGGAAAGTCTGAAAACCTTCACTGCGGACAATGTTTTCAAAGTAACTTTCCGAAGCCCAGGGACTCTGCGGGTCCCATGTCCCCACTTCTTTGTTATGGGCTAATATTCCTTTCAGTGATTTCATTCCTTATTAAGATACCTTGTCCACACAGGAACGGCCACAGACATTTCAAGAACAGAATAACACTATTGAGAGTACTGGTTGTCTCTCTCAAGCTAAGTGAACACAAAAGAAATATTCAGCTCCGTAACAATGTAACAATTGGAAATTTGCTCCTGTATTGAAGTCCCTGAGGTTGGACAGGGCCCTGAGGAACAAGAGGAGCCCAGGATAAGGAATTCAAAGGCAGATGATTCCTTGAAGCAAGAATGAAATTTGATACTCTGATAACACACAACAGTATTGAAATAAATCTCATACAACTCAGTGTTATAGAGGTAACCTATGGATTTCAAAAGAATTTAGAGCGCTTCTTTGGGGCAGCGACTAAATAGGCTAGGATTGGCTATATGTGCAAAAGGTGAATTCTCAGCTCATTCAAACCAGGACAGATTCGTACATTCACTCAAGAAGAATGTGACTTTGAGTGTGTAGGCACGGCATGGACGTACACGTGAGCCCACATGTATGTATACACTGACACACACACACACTCACACAGAGGCATGCTCGTCCTGGCTCTTCCATCGTAATCGTACAAGTTATCCATGAAGACATTTGTGATTAAGAGAGCAAGTCCTGGACAAAGGTGCTCACATATATTTTGTTCTGTAAGTGTGGGAACACCGGGACTTGCAGCAAACGGGGCAAGTAATCTGGATTCATATCACGATGTCACCACATGTCAAGTCTCCTTCCATTAAACAGAAAATGTGGTTAAAACCTCTGACCCAGGACTGAACCTTTAATGCAGGTGTAAAAATAATGGGGTCGAAGTTGTAAAAGTTTAAAATACAATCTCAGTGCACAAGAGGTTATTGTCTTCAATTATTCAGGAAGTTTTTTTTTTTTCTTTTCCTGTTGATCATTTTACGGCAAGTTGTTTTAGATCTTCATTCTCTTAAAAGAAAATCACGCTAATGTAGTTAGATATTAGCCATTTTAGTTATTAAACCTTTTTTATTGTATATTGTGGTAAAAATCAACAGGAAAATGATGCCTTGGCATGTTTACAGCTTTTCTGTTGCACTAAGTTTTTTCACAGTATTTATGTCAGTGCTAATTTGAATGTGATCAAAATTAGGAATCTTGCATACTTGTATATGGTACAATGATGATGTAGCATAAGATTGAGAAATCTTACTGTGTGTTCATTTCACATACCTATTTCAGCCAAATTTGGAAGACTCAATCATCTAATCTATTGCACTACACACAAAATAAATATGTAGTGTCTTAAACTCCAATACTTGTACAAGTCAATAAATCATATTATAACAAAATATTCAATGAGTAGCTCTAAAGTTGTGTCTGGTTTGAAACTTAGCATTTTCTGGGCACATTTAACTTATTATTACTTTGTACAAAATCCTGTTGTGTTAAGATGCTAACAAAAAGATTCAGGCAAAATTATTTGATTCTATCTGGACATGAAGATGACTGAAACAGATTCATACTCAACACCCAGCTAACAACTGTCAAACTAACAGAGTATTTTCACCCAAAAAGGTTTTTTTGCATTTTGAAAACATTTCCAATGCATCAGGCCTTCTCCGTGCGACTGTTCAAAAATGTCGTGTTCCATTTGAGAAACCATCATGTAAAGAGCAGCAAATCAGTGTAATCTGCAAGCCATGTCTTATTCAAGTAATAAAATACCTTGTACTGACAGGGTGCCCGGCAGCCAATGGCCCCAGGCAGCGTAGCAGACAGAGATTCACACATGGATCCTCACGACAAGGCATCTTTGGTTCTCGTTCCCACTTATCAGGAAATTACAACCCAGAGATAAGAGTCCAGAACCCTAAGATAACGGGTTAAAAGTAAAACATGAATGGACCAGATATTTAGATGCATTTCAACAACTATTTTGTCTGATTTTCTTTGAATTTTCAATTTTAATTGATTGATTTCAATCCCATTGAAATGTAAATTAATACAGGAAACAAAAGGGACACTGCTCCTTCAGTATGATTCTTTCTCCCTAGCTTGGATCCTCAGTACTCAGACATCATCTGGAGAAAGAAGAAAAGAGAAAAGCAAAGCAGGGAAGACATGAGGCCTTCGTACTGGTAGCTCAGTAAAGGACCACCCTCATCCTCGGGCTTAGTTCTGTATTTGGTCTCTGTGGTCATAGGGTCAGACATCCAACCATGTGGCATAACAAAGCCTTCCAGGCTCTCAGTCTTGGCTTTCATTCTTGTTAGACTTTTACTGTTAAATATTAGAAATAACTAGTTTTGAATGCAGGTTATTTTATCATAGCTTTCTGGGATGGGATTTTTTTTCAAATGAAGAGTGTTAACATCTCAAGTCTTGATTTCCAAGTTCTGTGGTATACACTCAAATTCCAGCATTGGACTCTGCATAGGTCCAAGGTGCACTTAATTTTCCTCCCCTGGAAAGTCTTACCCTTGAAGGTCTAAAGCTTAACATTTCACTTCTAACTGGCTAACTACATATGTTTTGCCTTTTGTGATTTTCAGTTTATCTTTCATCAGAATGACCTGCCAACAGTCCTTGGGTCTCTGGGCAGAAATGAGCAGTTTCTCCTCTCAGAGTGAGGTATCTTAGGAGCAGAGTTTAAGTCTCCAGAGTAAGAATTGGCAAATGAAATGGTATCATTAGAATTTAATTGGAAATTTAAAGAATAAAGGAGTTACTTAACTTCTTGAGGCGTCACTATTTGTCAGTAGACTTTGTTTTTATTGTCATTGTGTTGTTTTGACTTTTTTTAAGAAATCTGAAACAAAGTCTTTGTTTTCAGAGTAAGGAGGGCAGTGAGAGATGTGTAAAAAATAAAAGCTAATTGTTGATCAATTAGACTTCCACATAAAAAGACTTCTATCAGTGGAAAAGAAATTCTTTGCCAGAGAAGCAGTGGTCATTCAGTCTCACATCACAACAGATTGTGTCATCATACCCTTCTGGCTTCCCAGGGGTAGCAATTTTCCTAGACTTTAAAAAACATTGATGGATTAAGCCCAACTTTTTCGCAAAGTTTTTCCACTAGACGTTTAATGGAAAGGAAACGGGATGCAGAAATAAATCTCCAGCCATTTCACTTCATCTTCATCCTCTGTCAGTTCTCCTGTTAGACTCAATTTCTTTGCAACTTGACAGGTGCTTGGTTAATGATTCTTCATCTTTGCCATCCATTCTAGCAGGTCAAATAATCCTGTGGGTTAAAAATAATCAATCGAATTAGTAAGTTGTAGACATTTAGATGCCTAAAAACTGGGAATAGGAACTTTTATCTTTCAATTAGTATGTTGCTAGTGTGTAAAAATAGAAGACTGAGAAAAAGCTGTTGATTGGAGTGGATAGTTAATTCCTAATAAAATTATAAGAATTGATTATGGAAGTCGAAGGACATAACTGGCCCATGAGTATAAACACCAAAGATGTCATATATGTAGATAAAGGACATGTAACTAGTAACAGTAAATTTCAGCCAAACACAGGAGCCTTTGGTACATTCTGTGCACGTTCTTTGTGCCTGTCTATCAGGGAAAGGCCAGGAACAAGGGGCTATAAATCTTCCTACACGTGACGTACAGGAGTCCTGACTCCCAACCTCTGTTGAAGAATCAGGCTGACGGCTTTGTATTCCTAACCAGCACCGCATGGGCAAAACCAAAGATGAAGCCATCAACCTAAAAGCCCATCACCAAGTTTTTGGTTTAGCAGCTCTGGCCTTATGAGGTACTGTGATCTTACCTTTACTCCAGGCCAAATGTTATCTAGTGTCCCTGCCTTCCCAACAACTTAAGGTATCCAACTTCACCCCTCAAAAATATTCATATTAAAGGTAGAACCTACTCGAAATTAGACTCCAAGGGAGCTACTACAATTGATTACATAGTACCCATTCTCTTAAAAAAATCATAAGTTGTTGATTCTGAGCTAAGAAATATGACCTCTTAGCTTGTTAGTCCTATGATTGTTATTATTGCAAATGTCCTAATATTGCTGAGAAAGTAAAGAGCTTCCAAGAACATGATTGGAGGGGAGTTCAAAAGAATGGTTTTTCTCATTTACTATAATGTAACCATATTCTTTCATCTACAATCAAATCTTAAGACTAAGGATGTTGTATTAAACCAAATCATTACAGGAAGTATGACTGTATCAGGGACTTTTTACAAAAACAAACTTCCAGATCACAAGAGGAAGCTGTGTTTGTGTGCCGACACAAAGTATTCAACGGCAGTCAGGAGAGAAAGGCAGGATGACAGCCAACTTGGATCTATTTTTGAAGAATTATTTCTGTAGAGTGTCATGGAATTGTAAGTTACAAAAAAGAATGCTTTGGTAAACAGTCATCTCCATTCCAGAAGGATCCGCTCCAAAATACCACTTAATGAAATTCACGGGAATGTTATGAAGATGGAAATCCCAAATGACATGCGGATTTTACAAGCAAACAGTCCTACTTTTTGTAAATTCTGGCAGTGTGCATTTACCAAAATTTTCGTCACGCCTCGCTCTCTTGCTATATACAGCACTCCATCTGATCGCTACACCATGTCACAGGATGCATGTCCTTGCTTTCCTCGGATTTTTAAACTAGTCTTAGGCTTAAATTTGCCCTAGCATAATAGTGACTCCTGTTTCTCAAGGCTGAGCTACTACTGGGTGCATGTTAGAAATCTCAAACTAATTGATGTGTGCGTACTTGGTCACTACTGAACCCAATCATGTTATGACCAATCCACTTTAAATAGGTCCTTTTATGTTCTATGAAATCATCCCTCTATTTGTCAAATCATTTCTTGTTTTCATATGTATCTGCATCACCTTTCTTTTTTATGTATATGGAATCACCCTCATCTGTGAAACAATAGCAAATACAATAAAGCTAATTTTACAGTCGAGTTTCTTCTCATTTCTTTGGAAGGGTAGTGATGCTATAGTTGGTGCTCTGGTGGACAGGGATTTAATATTTTCTTAGAGAGCTTGGAGATAAACTCATTCTCACAGCCTTTTCCGATGATGGTACATACAATAATTTGGGGATGACTATGTCCTTGTTAAGATGGTATTTTCTACCAGTGTCTAAAGGAATGTATTTTGTTTCTTTTCTAATCAAAGAAAAGAAAATCCCTGCCTCCTCCCTTTCTTGTGCCATGATGCTCTACTCGCTCATTTTATTTTAGTCAATGATTAAAGATCAAGTTAACAATTTAACAACATCCTTTCAGCACCGTATTCCTTACCAAAGTCCCTTGCATTCCATTGCTCTTTTACTTTGATGGATGAAAAGAAGGAAAACACATAATTATATAAGCCTTAAAGGCATCAGTATGGGTGTGACTGCAAAGTAACACAGCTATTTAAGATCCACACTGCAGAGACATGCACCCGAGAAATAGTCATTGGCCCCCTGTGGGGAAACCACATACACGCACACAACAAAGTAGACACAACAGCTCCAAACCCTCTACAGGTGTTTCTTTTGGAAGCTGCTCTTTTGGAATCTTGGCTCATTCACTGCGACATTCTCAGTGGTGGCAATACTCAGTTCTTTGAGTGAGAATGTGACAGGTGGAAATATAAAAGGCTGGTGCGTGTGGTATGAAGTCAAAATGGAGGATGCTGTTTGGGCAAGAAAGCCAAAACATTTTCCAGAAAGTGCACAGGAATCTGAAACACAGTCATGGGGCTCGTCAGTTGAGACACATTTTATATTAATTTTAATTTGCATGAAATTTCTCAGATAGATATTGTTTTCTACTCCATTATCTCCCAGCATCTGCTTGCCCTTCTGGGATGACCTTGGCCAAGAACTGAGCTGTCCATGTCCAAGACGTGAAAGAGATTTGACTCTGCCACACCATGTCTTTGGGGCAGTGAATATATGGGACTTTGTCACAGCAGCATGGGAAGCTTTGGTTCTGGGCTGGAAACACAGCATCCTGGCAACCAGAATTTATCTTCTCAGGAATCCTTGATTTCATTCACCTGCCTTCAGAAAGTCAGATAAACACGTTTTATGGTTTAATTTTTCATGCAAAGTGCATATTCTTCCCAGAAACTCTTACCTTGTTTGAAGTTTTTGTTCCCCAAATTTTCTATCCCTTTGCTTGATTTAATACTTCCACTATAGTGCTTAGCCTGTAGTATATTTGAATGTCCCAAACGTGTTCTCACCAGTCCCAAGGGCTGTTTTTCGTATTTCATGGTTTGCCTCTATTGAATCTGTCAGAAACTCTGTTTGCATATGGTTTAAAGATCTGCATGTGATTTAAAGATCTGCCATAAGTATACTATAAACAACAGACACACAGTTACACCAACACAGAACAATGTGCTCTTTTTCTAACCCCCGCCCCTACCACGAATCTGGCTGACCTGCTACATGGGAAGCATGTTGTAATGTGTTCTACTGCAACATGCCTTTTCTGCTCATACACACACACACACACGCACGCATGCACGCACACACGTCCCAGGACTTCTGGTCACACCTTGGATTTGCAGAGAGCAAACAATACACACACTTGTAGGGTTCTTAATGCTTCAAGCAACTTTAAAACATTTCATGGTCCATTTTATACCCAATGAAGGCGGTAGGACATGTCTAATTCCTATACTTTATGGAAGACCCTACAGCTCACTGAGGTTCAATGTCTCAGCCAGTGTGACCCGGCGAGCCAGTGCAGTGATGCAGGATTCTCCCTTCTGGTCTAACATTCCATCCCCTAAATTTACAACATGTGAATCTAACCACGGAGCTGATTTCTATGTGTGAAGGGTCAAAACCAGGGCTAGGTGATGACAGAATAGACTACCCAGGGAAAGCAAGAGGCTGGGAGCCTGGAAGAGTTCTGTGGGGGCCTTGCATGCTGCCAGGGGTCTGTTATTCAGGGGCTGAGCACATGGAATAAGTAGTCGGAAGGTAGAAAGGATATGAATCCATCAGCCTGAAAGAAAAGAGCAGAGGTGCATCAACGCTGCTCACCAAGATGGAAACAAAATCTACAACCCTGCTGCTTATCTTAGTAGGGATGAACAGTTAGCCAAACACGAGACTTGGGAGGGACTGAAATCAAGAAATCCCAGACCAGAGGAAGGTCTTGGTGGCCAAGCATACGTACCTAGTTTGGTGTGAAGGCCCTTACCTTCATTAAGATTGTGTTGTATCTCCTTAAAACAGCTAATCATGGTCAGGATCCCCATTTTATTGATGACAGAACTGAGGCTCAGAGAAGTTAAGTAACTTGTCCAAAGTCACGTAGCTCGGGAGTGACAGAGCCAGGAGTGAAACCCAGGACTGACCAAAGTGAAACCTGTCTTCCTCCCCAAGCTGTCTCCTGACTCCCGTATGGGCCACTGAACAGAGCAACCAAAGGAGCCAAGAGGATGTGGTGGTTGATGTTCTTGGAACAAAGCAGCCCTTGTTCAGCTCTCGTGTGTTTTTTTCAAATGAAAACAAACCACGGTTGAGTTGCTTTGTTGCCACAGACCTGACCCTTGGGTACTGAATTAATACTGAAGAGCAGCAATGTAAACAGTCAGGGATTTGCCAGAGTGCTGCCAATACACATAGTGTGGTAAGTTTCCAAGTGACTGTTTTGCTGAGCTCTAAAAACCTGATTTGCAAGAATTTATACTGGGCTCTTCAGGAAAACTCTAAGAAAGCTAACCATTTTAAGATCTTGGCTGATAGAGAGACAAAGAGAACTTTGTAGAGATGAGCAGACACTACAGAACCAACAGAGCAGGCTGGAATTTGATCCTGAGTGTAGGGAGCTTGGTGGGGACAAGGGAGTGGCCCCAGCACACGCAGTCACCTCTGTAATAATGGCCAGGGCTAAGCAGGCAGGATCAGGACCCAGACACAGAGAAAAGCTGGAAACACAGGGCAAGCACACAAGGGAGTCCCTGGAAGCTGACTGTAGAGGGAGGTTCTGACAGATGGGTCCTGATGCTCAGGAAGACTGGGCTGCAAATCTCCCCATCTCAAAAAGGAAAGGGCCAATGAATGAGAGGGACGTGGTGAATGAACCCACCACAAAGAGTGGAGATCAAGAGAGTGAAGTTCCGGGACCCAAACTCAATGCAGCCAAATCAGGAGGAGTCAGTGAAGAAGGGAAACAGGCAAAACCTTATTTCTGGGGCAAAAATCGAAGACTGGAAGTCAGGCATAAATAAGCTGACCATGAAAGGGGTGGACCTGGGTAAAATATTGGGAAGAAGCAGGGAACAGGACCTGGGGTGGACTGGGTGAGGAGCCAAAGGCCCAGAGCATCTTCATTTTCCCTGAGTAGGAATCCAAGTGGAAACCCCAGCTCAAGCCTCAGTGCTCTCCAAGGCAGAGGATGGAGGGCAGGAGGTAAGTCCATCCTCACCACCATAAGTGTGTGGTTCATCATCAGATAACATGGTTCCTTTCTTCACTTAATACTTACCCAGCCAAAGTAGACCCTTTAACAATCACTTGATTACCAAACCAGGTCCTTAAAGTATTGTGATCTCCACATTAATATTGATTTGGCAACACTTATTATATTAGGAAGTAAAGGCAGATTCCCGGGAGAGCCATGCGATCTGTATTCTTTCCCTAAGGCTGCTGTAACAAATTACACAAATTTAGTGGTTTAGAACTGTGGAAATGTATTGTCTCACCGCTCTGGAGGCAAGAAGTGTGAAGTTAACATAAGCAGGGCTGTGTCCCCTCTGAAACCTGTAGGATAGGATCCTTCCTGGCCTCCTCCAGCTTCTGGCACCCCAGATGCTCCTTGGCTTATGGTTGCATCACTCTAATCTCTGCCTCCATTTTCCCATTGCCTTCTCCCTAGGTCTTCACATCATCTGTCCTCTCTGTGTGTCTGTCTCTGTGTTCAAATTCATCTTTTTTTATAAGGACAAAAGTTTGATTAGGGACCACTTAGTGAGTTCATTTTGATTACCTTTGTAAAGACCTCCTTTCCAAATAAGGTTACATTCTGAGGCACTGGGAATTAGGACTTCCTCATGTCTTTTTGAGGGGGCACAATTCAACTTATAACACTATCTTTCCCTTTTCACTCCATCACCAGCTTGATGACTCTCAACCCTCCTCCTATTCTTCTCCCTGGAAGAGACAAGGGGTTCCCCACAGTAATAGTGACAGTCCTGCATTTCCCAGTTCTGCAGAATGGACAGACAGAGCAAACCTCCAGCAGATGCTCCGCTGTGAAAGCTATGCCGGAGGACACTCAGACACCCCAAGAGGGTTTTTGATTCTTAGTGTAGAGAACAAAGTGTTTTCTTCCTTGGATGTTCTTTCCATAATTTCCATACACAAGAAGACTTTTTAACCCTGGTTTTCAAGTAGTCAGAGGCTATTTGTAGAGTTTTAGCCTCTACAAGTTAATCATATACTGGGCTTCCCCTCCCAACTGCTATCCACAGAGAGCTTGCTGATTTCCCAAGACTTGGAAGTAACTGACTTTTAAATGCATTTCATAATTCTGTGTCTGTCATTTGGGGGCATTTCATGTATCCTACTATAAAGGGTACTGAAAACCTTTCCTTTGACCAAGACGTGCTTCACCAAGGTGGCTCTGCAGCCATTGCCGGTTCATATGTTGAGGTAAGCCGGGTGGGGGCTCACACTTGCACCATGTTGCTGAATCAGGCAGCACCATGTTGTTCTACTAATAATGCTCTTACACACTGTTATCCTCCCAAAGCGTCTCCTCCTCCAGCGCAGGAAACCTGAGATCCACACTTGTCCTCTCCTGCTCCCTCGCCACCAGTATCTAAAGCACCGCCCATCCCTGTCCTCACCACCCCTGAAATGATCTCAAGTCAGTTCCTTCACTTTCATTCTAATCGCTCCTCCCTTAGCTCAGGCCACCATCATCCCTCATTTGTTTTTCGAAAGTTTTACCCTGGCTGAACTGCCTCTAGTCTTTCTCCCCTCCACGCCATCACATGGTACCCAGAGTGGGCATTCTAACTTGGATTATCTGATATATGACTCCCTTGCTCAAAACCTCATCCTTCAGAATAAAGACCAACTGACCTAACATGGGAATCACTGCTCCCTGTGATCGGGCTCCTAATAATCTCCTCCCTTGTCTTCCCTTTACTTTGCATTCTATCCTCAAATATCCCCAACTATTAGCAAGTACCTGAATGCTTCCTCCTCTTTCTGGCCTCTGGGCCTTTGGTGATGCTTCTCCCTCTGTCTGGGATGTCCCCAGCCCATGCCTGCTGGGTCTTCTCACTGCCTTACATGAAGGGCTTTCTTGGCAACACCTACAATCTCCCTGATGAGGGATCCTCTCTATTCACTCTCCATGATCACCCACCTCCCAGCAGACTTCCCTGGCATCCTGACTGAGCTCACCCTGACTCTGGGTAACATTCCACAACTGCCCAGCTGTGTCTCCAGAGCCAGGCCTTGCAACTGGGCTGCACTCAGGCCCTGGCTTACTTAGGTAAGTGACTCAACACTGGTTCTTCTGATGAGACTAGGGTGGGGTGAGGTGAGATAATGAGACATTTGCCTCAGGTGCAAAATGTAAGAGGTGCTAAAAAGTTAAGCACTCAAGCCCATATTTTGAAGCAATATGTTTTTAAAATAAAAAATAACACCTAAAAATCCATATTGGACAAACTATCAAAATTTTAAATAAAGATCAGTGAGAGTGCTCAAAGAAACATTTACAGTTTCAGGTGTTTATTTTAGAGAAGAAAGGCCTAAAATCAATGACTTAAGTTCCAGCCTCAAGAAGAAAATAAAAAGAGTAAATTGAATCCAAATTAAATGGAAGGGAGGAGATATTATAAACAAAGCAGAAATCAATGGAGTAGAAAATCCACAAATAATGGCTCTGTTACTGGTAACAAACACCCTCCCACAGATCACAGCTACATACACTGGAAAACAATACATAAAATCAACTACCCAAGGTCTCTGCAGAGTGAATAGAAGTAAGTAAACTTTTGAAAGCTGAAACTCATAGGAAGCAGCAAATGTGGGGGAGGTTCCCATCTTTCCAGCATTGCCCTAAGGAAAATTGTAGTTGTGGTATTTCATAGGTTAGCTAAAATTCCAATGGAAACTGACCAGTTTTCTGGCTCAAGAGAGAAGGAAATGTGCCCAGGGCAACCAGGGCTACTGGAGGGTGGGAGAAATCCCAGAAAGGGAAAAGCACAGAATGGGAATCCCTATTCTATACATACACTCTAGAAAAGTCTGTGGGTGACCACTGAACCATACACACGTGGGGCAGCTACAAAGTCCAAACTGAGAACACAGCTACTACGTAGCCACAGGTGAGGTCAGGTTTGAAGTTTAACTCTGACCAAGATGATTGCCTCTAGAAGAAAAACATTAGCATACTTTGTAAGAAGAGAACAGAATTCAGATTATCTACAACAGAACTTTGACAATGTTTAGGATACAATCAAAAATTAAATGACACATGAGGAATCAGGAAAATGTGACAAGTAACAGAGGTCAACCCTAAGATGACTGTGGTTAAAACTATGCTCAGTGAGATAGAGAAAATACAGTTGCAATGAATGAGGAAAAAAAAACAAGAAACCTTACCAGAGATATGGAATACATAAATAAGGACCAAGTTGAAATATCTGACATTGCAAAATTTACTAGATAGGTTGAATAGCAGAATGGAAATGAAAAGGAAAGGATAGGTGAACTTGAATATATATCAGTAAAGTTATCCAAACTAAGGAAGAGAAAGAAAAAAAGAGTTGTAAAAAGTTAATAAGCCCCAGGAACCTATGGAATAATGTCAAATGTCTAATGTACAGGCAAGCAAAGACCTAGCTATTCCATTCTTAGGCATTACCCAAGTGAACTGAAAACATATATCTACTCAAAGACTTACACATCATTGTCATTTATGATAGCCAGAAAATCTGTAAACAGCCTAAATGTTCATCTGTAGGTGAATGGATAACAAAATGTGATCTACCCATACAATGGGATAAATAAAAATTAATGATCTAATATTAATTAATGAAGACAACAATGTAGATGAATCTCAAAACATCATTATGAGCAAAAGAAGCCAGATAAAAAGAGTACTTATGTATGATTCTGTTCACAGAAATTTCTAAAATATTCCAAATAATCTACTGTAACAGAAAGCTAATCAGCAGTTGTCTGGGGTCAGGGTGGAGAGAGAAAAGAACTGCAAAAAGACATGAGGAATCTCCTGAGGGTGATGGAGATGTTCTTAATTTTTATTGTGATGATGGTTCATAGGTCTATGCATCACTTTAAATTCTGGAGATCTGCTCTGTGACATAGTAGCTACAGTTAACAATACAGTATTGTGCACTTTCAGATATGTTAAGAGGATATATCTCATGCCAGGTGGTTTTCCAAACACACACCCACACACACATACACTATAGAACACAAGGACATCTTTGGAAGTGATGGGTAAGTTTAGTACTTTGGTTGTGGTGATAGCATATGACCAAACTCATTGAGATGTATACATTAATATGTGTGCAATTTTGTGTACCTCAATAAGCTAAACACACACACATCAACCAGGATCATTTAAAAACATGCAGTTATTATTTCTTAATTTTAACATAATAAATTAAATTGGATTAAAGAATTGACTTACATACTAATCACCATGGAGCTAAAGTGAAGATTCTGATTCATTAGATCTGGGCTGGGTCCTGAGATTCTGCATTTTTAACAAGCTCCCCAGTGACACCCAAGCTGCTGGTCTGAGTCCCAACTTAAAGGAGCCTGAACTGAACTATTCAATTTACATAAGATATAACTGAAGGGCTTTTTGTAAATCCTCTTTCCTTGTGTGATTAGCATCGCCTCTCTCATTCTTGTGGGGCTGTGTTATTCATCCGTGAGACTGATGATACTAACAATCGCATCTGGCATTTATTAAGTACACATCGAGTGGTGGACACTGTTCTCACAGCTGCACATGAATTTACTCACTTAATCCTCAGTGCAAAGGCAGGTACTCTTATTATCCCCAAACAACAAATGTCAAAAACCAAAGCACAGAAAATTTAAGGGACTTGCCCAAGGTCACAGCTGAAACCCAGAGGACGCAGATTCAACCCCAAGCATCACACATCTAGCTACTGTCCTCTAGGGCTTCTTCTCAGAGAAATTATCATGCTCCAAATATGGCAGGTTCTGGTCGCAAATTCAGAACCTCTAATCCACATCCAAGAATCTTCCCACTTTGCTGTTCTTTATGGAGGACTTGATTTTTTCAACATCAAATATGTAATCAGCCCTTGCCACGTATCAGGCTTTGTCCACAAGATGGGCCAGCTCTTTGTACGTTCTCCTGAAAGTGTGTTATCCTTTGCCAACTGACCCAGCATCCAAGCAGTGTCTGCTCTTTGAGCTGTTTACCAAGAGTGCCTGCTGTGCTCCCTATGACCCTCCTCCATTCTCCCAGTGGTCGTGTCGTGTTCCAGCAGCACCAGCCTCACACTTTGCCCTAGCGTCTCCTCTTACCAGAGAGACCACACCATGAGAGAGTCATGCTATGAGTTACTGGGCACTTGAGCTTCCATTTTGATCTCTGGCTCCCTAGGGAGAAGAGTACTGTTCGGATATCCCTGCAACTTGCAGAAATTCATTGAGACTCTAAATGTAAGGCAGCAGTGATTCTGACGTTCCCTCCTATTGGCCAGTCAAACATTCCCATCCAGCTTATCTCTTGGGAGACAGCTGATAACCTGGGTTCATCATCCATCTCTAAGAAGACTCTGATTGGTAGGCAAACTTTTAAAACTTCCTATTTCCCAGTTGCCTCAACATCCCCAGAACAGGCTGTGAGCATCCCACCCAGGTGACCAGGTACACTAGACTGATAAAGTTGTCCCCTGACACAAGTTCCCCTTCTTGCCCTCCCCTGACAATGACCTGTTGACATTCAAACACACCAGTGAAACCCACTTCTGCCTTTTGTTTTTGTAGTCCACCTGACTCCCATAAAGGCACTGGCCCAGGGGTCATCACCCTTTCCCATCTGCCTGGTTGAGCCCAGTTCCTGGATGCTCTGCCCCTGTGGCCCCTGCATGCCAAGCCGTGCCTCCCTCCTCTAGGACCTGTGAGTATAATAAATCTCTTTCATTTTCATATGCTTCTCTGTGGTGTTATTCTGTGTCCACAGCAGACTGAGCATAACAAAAAAAATTTAAGTAACGTAACTATTCCTTAAAATACATGATTTCTCTCCTAAGCTGAGGGTAAGAAAGCTTCAGGACCCCTGAGAGAGCTCCTGGTAGACATGTTTGCACAAGTTGGGAGCTGGGTACAGAAAGCTGGTAAAAGGTATCCCAGGAACAGGCACATGAAAAGATGCTCAACATTGCGAATTACTAGAGAAATGCAAATCAAAAGTACAACAAGGTATCACCTCACACTGGTCAGAATGGCCATGATCAAAAAGTCTACAAATAATAAATGCTGGAGAGGGAGTGGAGAAAGGGGAACCCTCCTACACTGTTGGCAGGAATGTAAATTGGTGCAGCCACTATGGAAAGCAGTATGGAGGTTCCTTAAAAAACTAAAAATAGAGTTACCATATGATTTTGCAATCCCATTTGTGGGCATATATCCGGAAAAGATGAAAACTCTAATTTGAGAAGATACACGCACCCCAATGCTCACAGCAGCACTATTCACAATAGCCAAGACATGGATATGACCTAAGTGTCCATCAACAGATGAATAACTAAAGAAGATGTGGTATATATACATATATGATGGAATATTACTCAGCCATAAAAAAGAATGAAATAATGCCATTTGCAGCAACATAGATGGACCTAGAGATTATCATACTAAAAAAGTCAGACAGAAAAAAACAAATATCATAAGATATCACTCATATGTGGAATCGTAAAAAAAGATACAAATGAACTTATTTACAAAACAGAAATAGACCCACAGACATAGAAAGCAAACTATGGTTACCAAAGGGGAAAGAGGGGGATAAATTAGGAGTTTGGGATTAATGTATACACACTACTATATATAAAATAAACAAGGACCTACCATATAGCATAGGGAAATATATGCATACATACATATTTGTATATATATATCTGAATCTGTATACATCTGTATGTGTGTATATATATGTGTGTGTGTTTATATGTATACATATACAGATATATATATGTATCTGAATCACTTTGCTGTACACCTGAAACTAACACAACATTGTAAATGACCTGTACTTCAATTAAAAAAAAAAGATGTCCAAGGAAATCTGAGTGATGCATTAATAGTGTCCAGTACAGTATACAAGCCTTTCAGGGCAGCTAGAAGGAGGCACTTCCTGAAGGGCAAGGTTGTTGATGACAAGGATGGATTAGCAAAGAAAACAGAACTAAACTGAAATAACAAGGGCTCTAAATGTAGCTCTGCCCTGAGGCAGGGAGTTGGACTATTGACCTCTCCAAGCCCTCACGTGTCTATGAGTCTACCTCAGCGAGTTTCGAGTCCATTAGGACTTTGTGGGTTCCGTGTAGAAGATCAACCGCCAGCGAAGCTGATGGCCGTTGGCCAAGCCCACTTCCCCGTTGAGGATAACAGTGAAAAACAGGCTGGGCAGCTTCCTGGTCAGCCCATCGCTCTTACCAAACAGTATTTTGGTGAGCTGAGTGTAAATGAATGAGAAACACATGGATTTAATTTCCCTTGAAATTAGGGATGGGTGAGCCCAGCCACAGTTTGGAATTGCTGAATGTCTCCAGCTATTTTTTTCAAGTGCTTTTGGTTCAGAAAATCCAAAACCATGGTTCTGCAAAGCACGTTTCCCCTCATTTGTATGAGCCTTCACGTTTTTTAAAGGGAATTCGATCTACATATTTCAACTTCTTTACACTTCACTTATCAAGATGTTTAATACAATTTCCTGGAAGTCTGAGAAATATTTTATAACTTTTTTTTCAAGCTTTTTTATTTAGGGAAAGGAAACAATGGGGAAGTTTGGAAAATTCATATGCCAGAGAATGTGGATTTCGGTGAAAATTTACACTTTTAGGCATTTTTAGGGCCTCAGCATTACACACATGAGGTGTGCAGTCATAAGGTGCTAAAGGAATGTACTTGAAAATCTCTTGGAAAGTGAGGGAAAGATGAGTAAGTTCAATAAGGATAGGCTCAGGGGAAGTCTGGAAAAGACAATATAGTTTTAAATAAATGGTCCAAATTTTCTCATCTCTAACATTCAGTCAGAGCATCCCTAGTAGCCATTGTGGAGTACAGCAGAATTGCAGCATCCTAGCATCACCCGCCTGCATGCATCTCCTTCATTCTCCATGTATCTCTTCTTTTTATAGGACATGTGATAAAGGAGTTGCTATGGAATGCTTAGCAGTGGATGGATGACCAGAGAAGTTGGAAGAAATGGACCTACCAGGAGGTGGGCACAGGTGGGGTAGGGGGGACACCCAGCGCCATCTTTGTTTCAGAGATATGGCTCAGACCACAGACTCATGTGTGAGTTCCAAAGAGCTGTTTTCACTTAAAGGTCATCTTGATGTTCCAGGGGACAAAGTAAGATGCAAAAAGGAAAGAGGCAGTTGTCCCCCCCTCCCATTGTCCAGGAAGCACAGAACTCATCAGACCCTAATGGGCCCACTCCTGTTCATAGTGGGGTTAGTGGATCAGTGGACACCACCCAGCAAGAAAAAAGAAGGAAATGGTGGACTCCTTGGGTATCTGATTAAGTCTGTGTCAGGTGCCTGGGAGACATACCCTGGGGATTCCCAGAAAAACTACTTATGGTGGAGACTTTATACAGGGAGCAATAACAATAAGGTTTATTATGGTCAATATACCCCCCATTTTAATCATCAGCCTAGTTACAAAGAGCAAATATAAATTACACATCTCTTTAAAACTGTATTTATTCTGACTTTGAAATTAGAAGACTCAAATAGGGCCATGTGGCAGTGATAGTAGCAGTGATCAATGTTCCTTGGACCCCCAACATTAGCCAGTCTCATTTGCGGCTAGGCTGAAACCTGTGATTTGTTCTGGCCAACAGAGTATAAAGTAAAACTAAACCTCTATTCTGTTAACCACCGGAATTTGTGGGTGGAGAGAAGCTTGTTTGTTACAGTAGCTAGCAGTAACCAGCCTGACTAACATATGCTGTAAACTTTGAGTTGCTGATTTAGAACAAGTCATTGCGATGCTCTGGTAGTAATAAAACTGGTGATTTTTGAGAATGTAACACTGCCTTCTATTGGTTATCTTATTGTTGTATAACAAATTATCTTGAAAGGTGGTAGTTTATAACAATAGGTATTTCTTATCTCAGTGCTTCTGATGGTCAGGAATGTGGGAGTGACTAAGATGATTCTGACTCAAAGTCTTTATGATGCACAAGCAAGGTGTTGGCAGGAGCTGCAGTCATCTGAAGGCTTGATTGGGGCTGGAGGATTCACTGTTGATAGGAGAAAATTTCTCATTGGCTATTGGCTGGAGTTTTCAGTCTTCACCACATGGGCCTCCCCATAGGCGTTTTCATGACATGGAAGCCAGCATCGTCCAGAAAGAGTGATCGAAGAGAGAAAGCAAACAGGAATCCACCATGCCTTCTGTGACTTAGCCTTAGCACTTTGTCACTTTCGCTTTTTTCCCCTATTCTTTAGCAGTAAGTCACTAAATCTAGCCCATACTCAAGAGGAGGAGCACAGCCTTTCAAGAGGGTGTCAAAGAATTTGTAGACATTGTTCAAACCACACACACCGCATCACCCTAGAACAAGTTTGTAGGTAGCTGAGGGGGATGGAATGATGGGTTGCACCTAAGTTTGGGAAGAGGGGCTCCAATGATCCATCACAAATCAGCCTGATGGAGTGCAGTGATGTAACTGTGCCCCCTTCTTACAATGTTCCCTAGTCTCATGAGCAAATGAAGGGAGTCCAACCCGTTCTATTCAAACTAGGTGGACCAGGCCGCTGACATGAAGCTACATACTGAGATGTCAAGGTGAATGTAAAAGCCTTCCTCGTCATTTACTGCTGTAAATTATAAACTGCGTTCTACATGATGCAGAGGAAGTTAATTCTCATGAAACAGGGGCCCTGGTTGTGCAGGCAGGTGGAGATGCAACATCCTCCTCTGATGTAATCGCCACCTGTTGAGGTCCCAGTTTGCCCAGTGTGGTGCAGCATGCTGATTGCTGGTACACACTCGGGGAGTTTGCACAGAAGAATAGGATAAAATAGGATCGAATAGGAAAGATAGAATAGAAAGAGGAACTCTTCCCTTTGCATAAAACATAATGGGTAGGTGAAGGCAGTCTTGATTTAAGCCCAAATGTCAGGAAATGGCAATAACACTGGAAATGGACATATTGGCTCCGTGAGGGCTGGGATTTTCCTTCTTTTCTCCTGTATCCATAGTGATTATGAAAGTATGCCCTATACAATAAGCACCTTGATGAATATTTTTCTTTCATTTACTGGATGAGATAGCACTCACCATGGAAGAGGAAGTAGTGGAACTAGAGGGCGGTGGGAATTTTAGATGTTAGGTTGCTGGCGTCAGAAACTTCCATCCTGGCCGTGCTGATGACAGGCTTGCACCCTGATGAAATGATTGTGTGAGTGCCCATAAAGGTATCATATTGGGGTCCAATCCAATTCTGGTGCGGCCCATCCTCGACTGAGCCCATGGTGGGATCTATACCAGAAGGCAGGGCATGGGCCAGAGATGAAGGCTCAGTCAAGCCACGCAGTCTCAGGCTGATGGCGTTTCAGTAACCAGACACCATACTTTTCGCTTCAGCAGCCATGGAAAGCAGCCACTGGAGGTAGCTGGAAAGTGTGGTCAAGCTGAACATGTCACAGCGGCCTGCCTGGCCCTAGAAGCTATTAGCAGCAGTAAGAACAAATATCTATTTAGGTTCCCCACTCCACCCCGACCCCCAGATTTGGGCAGCAACCTCCAGCCTCAGCGAACATAGCTGAGTTTGGTCTCCTCTTTCTAGAAATAGACAAATAAAGAACCAGGGAAGGAGTAAAATTCCTTCTCGCCTGGGCATGACATCAGACTCGTGACATAGGGCATCCCTGTGTGAGTTACAGCTTTAACTTAGAAAGGACTTTCATTTGTTTCTATTTTTATCTTTTTGAATATCAAGAGGAGAAAAAATAGAGTATCATGTCACAGAAGCCAAGGTCACTGTCAGCAGTCTCAAATGTAGCTGAAAATCCGAGAAAATAAGGACAAAAAAGTTTCCATTGAATTCACGGTCATGGAACTCACTGACAATCATGGGAGGACAGTTCTGATGAAGAAATTGATGGGAGGGGTGGGTTGAGTAGAAAATGAAGGTTAGGAAATGGAACTGATGATTACAGACACCACTCTCAAGAAGTTATGCTATAAAGAAGACCAGAGAGGGAGTTGAATAGCTAGAGATTAAATAGGTTGTTGAAGGAAGGTTTTGCTTCATTGATTCCTTCACTCATTAATAAATTCCATTTGTTTTTACTACATAAACATATACATAAAGAAAATGTTTTCAATAAGATTCAAAATTTCTATGCCTGTATTACATCAACCTCATTTTTTTTCTCTTTTTACATTTCAATCCCTGTCACCTATTTCTCTTACCTCCTCATTCCCTCCTCTGGCAACCTCAATCTGTTCTCTGTATCTTGGGCTTCCTTTTTTGTTTGTTTGTTTGTTGTTGTTTTTTAGATTCCACATATAATAGAGGTCATGCAATATTTGTCTCTCTCTGTCTAACTTATTTCGGTTAATGTAATGCACTTGAGGCCCATTCATGGTGTCAAAAATGGCAATATTGCATTCCTTTTATGGCTAAATAATATTTCATTTTATATATGTATATATATTTATATATATACACACACACACATACCACATCTTCTTTATCCATTCACCCATTAATGGACACTTAGTTTTTATAACTTGGCTATTTTAAATTATGCTGCAATGAACATGGAGGTGCATATATCTTTTTGAGATAATATTTTCACTTTCTTTGAATAAATACCCCCAAGTGGAATTGCTAGATCATACAGTAGCTCTATTTTTAATTTTTTGAGGGATCTCCATACTGTTTTCCATATTGGCTGCACCAATTTTCATACCCACCAATAGCGCATGACAGTTGTTTTCTCCACATCCTCACCAACACTCGTTATTTGTCATCTTTTTGATAATAACCATTCTAACAGGTGTGAAGTATATCTCATCGCAGCCTTGATTTGCATTTTCCTGATGATCAATGATGTTGAAGCATCTTTTCATACACCTATTGATTACCTGCATATCTCCTTTGGAAAAACGTCTATTCAGATCTGCCCATTTTTTAATCGGATTGTTGTTGTTGTGCTATTGAATTTTTTGAGTTCTTTATGTATTTCAGATATATTTTAGATTATCAAATATATGATTTGCAAATATTTTCTCCCATTCAGTAGCTTGCCTCTTCATTTTGTTGATGGTTTCCTTTGCTGTGCAGAAGCTTTTTAGCATGAACTAGTCTCATTTATTATTTTTTTTATTTTGTTGTTTTGCTTTTGGTGTCAGAATCAGAAAATCATCACCAAGACCTCTGTCAAGGAGCTTACTGCCTGTTTTCTTCTAGGAGTTTTATGGTTTCAGGTCTTATGTTCAAATCTTTAAGCCACCTTGAGTTAACTTTCATGTATGGTGTTAAGATGGCAGTCAAGTTTCATTCTTTTGCATGTGGTTGTCCAGTTTTCCCAACACCATATACAGAAGAGACTGTCCATTCCCCATTGTGTATTCTTGGCTCTTTTGTAGTAAATTAATTGAGCATATAGGTGTGGGTTTATATCTGGGCTCTCTTTTCTGTTCCATTGATCTATGTGTCTGGTTTTTTGTTTTGTTTTGTTTTGCTTTTCTTATCTTTATTGGAGTATAATTGTTTTACAGTATTGTGTTAATTTCTGCTGTACAACAAAGTGAATCAACTATATGTATACATATATCCCCTTATCCCCTCCCTCTTAAGCCTCCCTCCCACCCTCCCTATCCCACCTCTTTAGGTCTTCACAAAGCATCAAGCTGATCTCCCTGTGCTCTGTAGCAGCTTCCCACTAGCTATCTATTTTACATTTGGTAGTGTGCATATGTCAATGCTACTCTCTCACTACATCCCAGCTTCCCCTTCCCCACCCCCACCCACTATGTCCTCAAATCTAAGTCTGCATCTCCATTCCTGCCCTGCCACTAGGCTCATCAGTATCATTTGTGTCTGCTTTCATGCCAATACCTTACTGTTTTAATTACTATACCTTTGTAATATAGTTTGAAATCAGGAAACATGATACCTCCACCTTTGATTTTCTTTCTCAAGAGTGCTTTGGCTGTTCAGGGTTTTTTGTGATTCCATACAAATTTCAGAATTACTTTATGTCTTTAAAATTGTCATTGGAATTTGATGGGGAGAGTATTGAAACTTTAGATTGCTAACATTTGCTGGGCTCTAAAAGTGTCTCTCAGTCTGTGATGCACATACATTTGCCTCTTATTCACTCAGATGGTAAGGAAGGGATTCTCATTCTAGGGTTATGGGGATGGCCAAATGCACAACACCCAACAATGAAGAAATGAGATAAATAGCAGTTTATTTGTCACATGCACTCATAGCCCAGGGGAGAAAGACAGGGGTTGCACTTGGAAACAGAGGGAAAAAGCTGGGACTGTGGGGCAGGCTTTGAGGTAACAAGAGGGTAGGGTGACCTGTGGTTCCCGCAGGCACCAGGTGGCAGTTGGCTTGCTTAAATAATTCTGTAGGCTGACAAGGAACTGAATAAAATCTATTAGCAGGAACTGCATTTGGTGCATTTGATAAGGGGGGGTTGCTTGTTGAGAGGAACCTCATCTACCGGAGTAGTAGATCCAAAATTTAGGTCATTTGAGGCCTTCCTTATTTGAACAGATGTCAAGGAAGTATGTAATAATGAGTCTTAATTTTAGGCCTAACACCAAGTTACTTTATCATCAAAACACTCTTATGAAATATCCTCACATTATTTTACACATGGTGGATTCAAGGCTGAAAAGGTAGTAGACTGCCCAGTGTTGGCCAGATGGTAAGTGGGTGAACTGGTATTCAAATTTGGGTCTGTTGACCCCATAAGTCATTGCTTCTGGGGAATATGTAATAGTCCACCTTGGAAATGGATTAGGAGAGGGGAAGAGAAATAAATTAAGGAGATCAGCAAACACACCTCACCCCATAGATAGAAAGCTCAATTTAAACATATACGGTCACTTTCACTGTTCACCATTTGACTTTCTGAGTCCTACACAGCATTCCCCCCAGGCAGCTGGGTTAATAACACAACCCCACCAACCACTAGCAGCTGGGCTCTGCCTCTGATGTCCAACCTTGTACTTTAATGAGTGGCCCCTGAAATGCCTACAGGCCCAGCTCCTCCAGACACACTTGTGATTACACAGCCCAGAGGAAAGAACCCGTCCAAGCAGATCACCTCCCAGGTGTTTCAAAATCCCAAGCCCAAGACGGCCCCAAATTAGTCACCTTCCTGTACATGCATGTTGGGCATGCCAGTGGGGCTTAGAGTTCTAGAATAAATTCCTTTGCACTGAAAGAGACCTTAGATCTCATCCAATCCAACCCCCTCGTCTCACAGTTAAAGAAACTAAAGTTAAGTGGTATCCCCAAGGTTACACAGCTAGTGAGATCAGAGCCTTCTTGGGTCCCTTCCTTAAACCCTTTACTGACTCCCTCCCCCCATGCACCCCTCCCTTTATAAAGGTCTTTGCAGTTAAGGTGACACTACGACCCATTTCCAGGTGCTGTGCCAAGAAAGGATCTGCTGGAGGGAATCCAGCAGAGAATTTTCCTCCCTGATAGAAGGAAAGGGGCACGCAAAGAGAGCTCTATTGTTTCCCTGGCCACCTGTTATGGACTGAATTGTGTGTCCCCGCCAAATTTATGTGTTGAAGTCTTAACCCCCCAGTACCTTGGAATGTGACTGTATTTGGAGATGCAGCCTTTAAAGAGGTAATCAAGTTAAATTGAGACCATTAGGGTGAGCCGTAGTCTAATATGACTGGTGTCCTTATAAAAGGAGATTAGGACACAAACATGCAGAGGTGGAAGACTACATGAGGACACGGAAAAGATGGTCACCTACAAGCCAAGAGGAGAGAAACCAACCCTGCCAACACCTTGATCTTGGACTTCCAGCCTCCAGAACTGTGAGACAATAAGTTTCTGTGTTTAAGCACCCAGTCTGTGGTCCTTTGTCAAGGCAGCTGTAGGATGAGTATACCATCCCCTGCTCCCTGGCTCATGTAATGGCCTAGGAGAACATGACGTTTAAAACTGGAGAAAGTGTCTTTCAACCATGAGGGGAAGCCCACAGATGCTGACACAGCAACTGGACCTGAGACTCTGTATTTCTGAAAGCTCCCAGGGGATCCCTGTGCTGCTGCTGGTACATAGACTGTACTTTGAGGAGGAGCCCATAATCTCTGGGTGTGTTCCCTGCCTGTCCATCCTTCCAGCAGGTGGATCTGCTCCGACATCACATCCAGACCTTCTCACTATACTCATGTCATTCCTGGGGTGAGACTATCCTGACATCCCAGCAGCATGGCCAATTAAACCTCAACTGCTGCACCAAGCCCATGACTCGCACCTGCTTCCCCAGGTCTAGGGATTGTCACAGTCCCAACGTCACCCTCAAAGTTTCATGGTTTAGTCAAGTCACACAGAGCTTGATTTTTATAATAAGACAGAAATTTGGAGGCAACGTGGGGCTCTAAGGAGATTAAGTTCAATGCAGACCACAGCGGTTCACACTCTCCAGGCTTCTTGGAGCCTCTCGGGAGCGTCCCAGCAGGACCTTCGTACCAGGATGGTCCATAGGCCAGAATCAATCAGTCCTCTTGTGCCAGCACGGTGCCCTAGCCCTGCCACCTGATCAAAGCCTGCCCTGACTCCATTCACCAGCCTGCCTGCAACAGCCCCCCCCATTCCTCTCCCTCCCACCTCTGGAGAAGCCAGTGCCTGCTGAGAGCTCCACTCCCTTCAAACACCAGCCTCCGCCTTCAGGCACCTCTTACAACTCTCCTTCCTTCCCTCCCTCCACCTGGGCCACCCCCACCCACTCCTGCTCCCCAGTCCTGTGCTTCTGCTCTCCATGCACTCAGGTTCACGTTCTTTCCTCCAAGGTTGTGCAGCCAGTTTCCTCTCCCAGCCTCTTCTAGTGCCTTCTACAGGCCTCTGGTTTAGAAGATGCCAAATGCCTCATCACTGCTGGTTTAAAACATGTCTCTTTGCTCCTGATACTGAGCTCCTTGTAGGCAGGAACCACCATTCATCTTGGAATCCTTCCCCCACCCACCAACCTTCTCTCTGGCCCTACTCCAATCTAACAGCTTCATCAGGCACCCATGTGACCCCAGAGGCTAAAGGGCACAGCATTCTCGTGTGTGCTGTATTCATCCTTACTTCCTTGTCTTCATCAACCTTCTAATCAAGGTAGCCAGAAACTGTGATGGGATCAAGTAAAAAATAAAATCTCAGATTTATTGATCACTTCCAATGTGCTGGGCACCCTGATAAGGTTTACATACACCCACTGAATTAACTTTCGTGAAGTCATTATTACCATTTGTATTTCTATGATTCCTACTTTGAAGATGCAGGGCCAGGGGCTTAGAGCAGCTAATGGGACTCTTGCCTGAGATTGCACAGCCAGAAAGCAGGAAGCCAGAATTCCAGCTTCCTTTTACATCTAGGAAGAGGGCTCAGGAAGTATTGGCCCACACTTGATTCTTTGGTGCCTTCTCCTTCTCACTGGCAGACAGTGTAGTGTGAACGTGGGGGTTCCTGGTTAATAGAGTGGATAACTGAGATCTTCGAGCTCAGTCTCCCCCTCCCCACCCTTCATCAAACTGTGGCTTTGTGTTGCAAGAGTCCTGAGTCAATGTCAGCCTTCCATCATCCTGGGATTTCAAATACACTTAGCAGGCAACAATCATTTGTATGGTTTACAATACTTAGAGATATCTACGTATGCAAATCTTATGCAGTATATCCTCCTAAGGCTGTGTTTTCCATATGTAGTTGAGAATGTATTTTAAATGATGTGTTTATTATAGACTATGATTTAGCTCAGGACTCAGCTAAGATAACACGTGCCAAATGTGAGGGCCCACCCTGTGCTGAAGGCCAGTGGGCAAATGCCAGGAAGACAGAGAGGCTAAGCCCATACCCCAGCTGAGCCTCAGAGGCAAGCCCATACCAGGCGTACTCTTGGTGTGGTCTCCCACATCATAGAGATTGTTCTGAGTCCAAGGTCCTACCAGGAGGTTCCACTTCCCTCCAGAAGTCAGAGAATTTGTGAAACTCTGTGCCTCACTAAGAACTAAATCCCTACAGGGTCCCAAATCCCTGTCTCACCATAAGTCCAGCTCTCCTTGACCACTAAGAGTAGGCAAAGGTTTACAAGGCTTGTGGTGTATATAGGGTAACATTTCTCAGAATTTTGTACTGAGAATTTCCAGCTGCTAAGAAGGTGAACATGTACCCAAGATCTGGAGGGTAGACTGCAGTAGCCCATATCAACATAGAATGTCTTTGAACTCTTGAATTTTTCCTAATAATTCATGAAATTTTCACATTCTACTCCAAAATACGCCATGTCTATTTTAAATTAAATATAAAATTAGTCATCGCCTGAAACCTCAAAAAAAAAAAAAAAAAAACAATGCCCCAGGAACATGTGCCCATAGTTTGCCTGTGGTTTCAAGTCACCTTGGGTGCAAGGCACTGTGCCCTGGGAATAAAAAATGCCCCAGTTTAAGAGCACAGATGTAAGGCATTTACCTGACTATTCTAGAATCTTCTCTGATTCACACTTAGGAAAACCACAGGCAGCCAGAGGCTTGAACTTAAGAAACACGCATGTGTTGCCGAGAAAAACCTGGCCTCTATTCACCGATGCCAAATAGAAATATGGAGACAGAGCTTTGGAGGAGTAGAAAGGAATAGATTTATTACTTTGCCAGGCAAAGGGGGAACACAGTGGCTAGTGCCTCAAGAACTGTGCCCCCCTCTCTGGGGAAGAGGGAGAGGGCTTACAGTCGGGGCTCGTGGTCAAGGGTAGGCGATAAGGATCAAGGCAGTAACAGTCCTGCCTTCTTCTGATGGGCTGGTGGTGAGCTAAGTGGGAGTCAGCATCATCAAACTTCAGGTCCAGCTGGTCTGGGGTCTACATGCTTGTGGGCAGCATACCATCGTTCATCATTAACTGGTCCCACCGGGAGGGGGTTTCAACTTCTGCAAAATAGCTCAAAGATATTGTTGCGTGTATTGTTGCTCGGGAAGCAGGACCTTGCCCCAAGGCTGCTCTTGCCTGTTTCCCCCAGGTCTCACGCATCCCCTCCCTTCCCTCATTAACAACGGCTTGAATCTGCCCACTGGAACTCAGGGAAGGTCATGGAGGCTGAATGAAGGCTGTTTCCTATAATCAAAGAAATAGGGGACACAGAAAGGCTTTGTGCCCAGGAGCCCCACGGGGCCCTGCTCGGTATCACATGTAAGTTGAGATCGACTAGAAGGCAAAATTTCCAGGAGATATTTGCACATAGGTCCAGGAAACCATCTAGGGAAACCATCCCCCACCCCCAGCACAGCCAAAATTTAAAAAAATAAACCTCACTGTAAGACAGTGACCCCGAACATTTTTGGGTGTCTGAACACTGATGTAGCTATGGAGACCTTCCCCAGAAAAGACACAATTTTCTCAGGTACATGTGTCCTTTGAAGCCATCCATAGGTCCCTAAGAATACAGGGATCTCATCGAGACCCTTTGTCCTACTCTAGTTGTGGCAGGCATGGGTTTTCTTAAAATGTTTTGTCAACATTTAAAAATTGAGAAAGTTCACATGAATGTCTGGAGGCTAGGGATCTGACAGCCTTGTGGTTCCTTGTGGCTCTGTGAAGATGAAGCTTGGCTTCACCTGTAGCTGGGGCTTTTCTGTCCCCTCTGCCACAGCATCTGATCTTCTCCATCACAGAAACTGCTCTTTCCCTGGGGCATCTGTTCCTGCACTGCAGCCCCACTTAGAGTGGCCCTGGAAGACAACGGTGAAGGAAAATCTACTAGGTAGAGCTTTGGGCAGTGCCCCTGGGCATCCACTTCGTGTGGAAGTGGTTAGTATACACACAGAGTCATGGGCACTGAGGAATGGCCTAGTTGCTGGTCAAGGAGAAAAATAAGATTGAAAGACCAGGAGATGAGGAGGCCTGGGGATGATGTGTGTGGGTTAACATACACGATGTATGTGGGTCCAATGTGAGGAGATTTGCATGGTGTGTCTGTGTCCTCCAGAAAGCACTCACTATGGAAGACACACTGTATTTGCCTGCTTGCACTGCCATGATAGACTAGGGAGCCTAAGTGACTAAAGTTTATTTTCTCATGGTTCTACAGGCTAGAAGTCCAAGGTCAAGGTGCCAGTAGGTTGGGTTTCTCCTGAGGTCTCTCCCCTTGGCTTGCAGATGGCCTCCTTCCCACTGTGCACATGGTCTTTCTCTGTGCACGTGCATCCCGGGTGTCTTTTCTGCTTCTTATAAGGACACCATCCTATTGGATTAGGGCCCCACCCTTATGACCTCATTTAACCTTCGTTATTTCCTCAAAGGCCGTATCTTCAAATATAGTCACATTGAGGGTTATAGCTTCAACCTATGAATTTATGGAAGGAACAATTCCATCTATAACAAGCACTAAGGTACAAATAAACAGAGTGATTCATCCAGCTGGTCATCAACCACTTCAACTCTGACATGACTGGCTCATGGACAGAGTAGGCACGGTATCAGGGAAGGAGGGTACACATGGACCCAATGGCAGGGGTTCCTACTCACAAAGGCTGATCTAGCTCCTGCTTCCACTGAATGTCCAATCTGACATATTGGTCCATGAAGTGATCAACCAGCCACTTGTTGGCAACTGATTACATTGGCCCATTTCCAACAGGGAGAGGCGATAATTTACTTTTCATGAATAGACATTTATTGAAAATATGGGTTTGTCTTTCCTGCTCACGGGGCGCAACCAGCCCCACTGTCTGAGTTCTTATAGAAAGTTTGATCCCTCAACAGGGACTCTGAAGAAAAGGCAGTGCTGTCCCCAAACCCCTGCTACACAGCCTCCTCCCGGGAGCCACTGACCTGGAAGACAGCGGGATGATCTAAAGGTACAGCTGAGGCTCGGGTTTAGGGATGACATTTTGTGGGGATAGGGTGCCAGCGTGCAGGATGCGGTACTCTCCAAATAATGATGGTCACACGGTTCTGTGTCCAAAATAGATAATTTATGAGGGTCTGGGAACCAAAGGTGGGGAGTAGAATTGGTCTTGCTAATCATTACTGCTAATGATTTACAGAATTTGTGTTTCATGTCCCTACAATTTTAGGATTTCTGGATCTAGAGGTATTAGTTCCCAGAGTGGGGAAATGCTCCCACAGGGTGGCACGTCAAGAGTCTCCTTGAAATGTAAGCAATGGCTGCCTTCCAGTAACGTCAGGCTCCTTAGGCCCAAGGGACCTACGGGCGAGGAAGGGGGTTGCCGTGCTGCCCGTGGTGAGGGACCTGATCTTCAAAAGATGGTTGTGCTGCTTTTTTTTTTTTAACACAAAGGGCACAGAATAAAGTGTGTTTGGCACTTGGAGAAAAGACTAAGGCATCTCTTTATGCTCTCATGCCCAATTGAAACGATGAAAGTAGCCATGGCCTAGAGAGCACATGGGAAACAGGGACTCGGGTTCGTCAGAGATGAGAGCCTGCATCATTCCACCAGGCAGTTTACCTATACCTGCAGAGATGTGGCTGAGGATGAGGGAATCGAGGCTGGATAGTTGATAAAGGGGAGGATAAGTATCCATCTGAGACCAACTGAGCAGTGGAAGTGGTAGTTGTTCTAATAGTGCCTCTAATATAATTGCAGGAAAAAAAAGACCGAACAAAAATCCTACAGAAGTTATTTCTACACAGGGCAAACCTACTGTAAGAATCAAGTAGATCTGGACTGTGCAAGGGGTAATGACAGTCAGTTCGTTTGAGCTGCTGTAACAGAAGACCATAGACTAGGTGATCTATAAACAACAGACACTGATTTCTCACATTATGGAGACTGCAAGTCCAAGATCAGGGTGCCAGATGGTGAGGTTCTTGAGAGGAACCTCTTCCAGGTTGCAGACTGCCAACGACCTCTCGCTGTGCTCCCACGCGGTGGAAAATGGGCTGGAGGGCAATCTGGGGTTGCTGTTAGAAGGGCATGAATCCCATTCATGAAGGCTTCACACTCACGACCTAATTACCTCCTTTTTTTATTTAAGATTTCTTTTTTTTGAAAGATTTACTTATTCTTTTATTTATTTATTTATTTTTGGCTGCGTTGGGTCTTCGTTGCTGCATGCAGGCTTTCTCTAGTTGTGGTGAGTGGGGGCTACTCTTCACTGCAGAGCGCAGGCTTCTCTGTGTAGTGGTTTCTCTTGTTGTGGAGCACCGGCTCTAGGCACATGGGCTTCAGTAGTTGCGGCACATGGGCTTAGTACTTGTGGCGCACGGGCTTAGTTGCTCTGTGGCGTGTGGGATTTTCTAGGACCAGGCTTGAACCCATGTCCCCTGTATCAGCAGGTGGATTCTTAACCACTGTGCCACCAGGGAAGTCCCCTAATTACCTACTAAAGGCCCCACCTCCTGATACTGTCAACTTGGGGGAGGGGTAGGATTTTTTTTAACTTTATATTGGGGTCTACTTGATTAATGATGTTGTGCTGTTACATAATACTGAGCAGAGTTCCCTGTGCTATACACTAGGTCCTTATTGGTTATCCATTTTAAATATAACAATGTATACATGTCAATCCCAAACTCCCTAACTATCCCTTCCCTCCACTCTTCCCCCCGATAACCATAAGTTCATTCTCTAAGTCTGTGGATCTGTCAGATTTGGGGGGTAGGATTTTCAAAATAAGAATTTCGAGGGGACGTGCACACTAGGTCCATAGCAGATACTACAGGGCTTCATCCAGACCCCGGCTGCAGCAGATATACTCATCTCCCAGCTGATGGGTGATTGGCTGCTAATGGTTTACAGCTGCATCCCTTAATGGGAACTTCCATCAGCCACAGGGACCTGCGTGGCCTAATCTTATACCTCCTCCTAGGGGACAACTGTCACCAATGACTGGCTTCTGCAGGGACACATACACTCAACCTCTTTTCCTTGATTTGGGACAACTGTGAAGGATCATCCCAGCTACAGAGCTCCTGGAGATCAACTGAGGCCCCGTCTGTAGCTCTACAGTGGGCCAGCTTCTCCCTCTGCTCACTCTGCCTTCCTTACCTCCTTAGATGTACACCTCCCAGGAACACTCCCCGATAAACTTGGACATTCAGCTCTCTGAGTCTATTTTCAAAGTACCTATGACAGTACCCTTTCCTAAAACTGATCTGTCTGAGAGCAAGCCTGCATTCAGAATAGCCCTTTTCCCACTGTAAAACAAGTGTCTCACCTAGCTTCAAATACACTGTGGTTCCTTGTCCTCAGCTGAAACATATCTGTGGCACGGTACAAAAAGGCTATTTCTTTGATTAAACAAAGGCCATTGAACTATAGGGCTTCCTGTCTTTCCCTATCTGACAGATATTTCTGTTAATTGGTGAGGCTTGGTGTTAGAAATGGTGTATCTGGACCTATACTGTGATACTCTGAATATAGCACAGCCAAAGCAGTTTCTGTCATTGTCATTTGTTCTTATAACTGTAAACAAAACGCTTTGTGGGACTATCATATTAACAAGATACATTATACAAAACATGCAGGTAAACATTTTATGAGATTCCTTTTAGAGTTGGTGTGTTTTAGTCAATAAAATAATTAAAACCTATTTTTTCAAGTCACATCACATTTATTCTAATCACCATCCATCATCATCTGATTTCATCTTATCGTGTATTGTGTATTTGTCTTATTTATTACCAAGAAGTAGACTTGTTCGACTTTATGATGAAAACATTTAGATGCTAACTTATAAATATGCACAAGGGTAGATAGATTTTTTCATCCTTCTTTTAAGATGTATGTGAACAACAAAGTGTAACTATCGATAGAAAAAATAGTACCACGCATACGTTCACGCATACATTCCCATATTCTCAAGCACTTAGTAAATAAAGAAACAAGTAAGACAAATAGGAGACCAAAGTACGTAATGGCTATCCCTCCACATAGGGTGGGGAAGAAGCATCGCCCCCACCCCAGACATAACAGCCACATAACTTAGATTTTGGGGGTAGATCCCAGATCCCAATACTTTGATCTGTTTTCCTTAGAGAGATGAAGAGCTGTCAGATAACGTGTCATCTTCGGGGGAGGGGTATGGAGCACATAGTCCCTGTGACTACACATCTTCTCACCCAACCTTCAGAGCCTTGAAGCACAGAGGCTGCAGTGTCCTTGGCTTCCTGGCCAGGTGCTGCTGGCTGGCCCTTTCCCCGGCAGTTCCCAGCAGACCTGGTTCCTGGCAGTTACGCCTTCGCTTTCCTTCCAGGTCTATTTTTGCCCAGAGTTGCAGACTCCCCGCCACAAGTCTCCATTCTTGTTCCCCCAGGACCCTATCGGTTTTCATAAAGGAGGGTTTTCCTTGCCCCCTCCTGGTGCCTCTGAGTCACAGCCAGCATCCTTGCCAGTGGGCCACCAGCCCACCCTGCTAGCTAACCAACAACCCTGTTTTTGCCTCTGAGGAAACGTCCTTCATGCGATCATCAGAACCTCAGCCAGAGGACATATGTGGGCAGAGCCTAGACCGAGGGCCAAAGGCAACAAACCCCAGGCAACAAGAGTGACGTAAAGTCATCTGCAATGACTGCTGTGGCTCCAAACACACCCCTGGTAGAGCCTGAGGTGTCCCTGGGGTGACAAAGGGTTCTCATTCCCTCCATATAGCAAAGTCAAGTGTCTCGGCCTTGGAGAGGTCGGAAGGCCGAAATGGACACTGTCTATGTTGAGTCTTCGCCCTGGTATCTTGATGCTTAAGGTTATACAATTAATTAAGCATGAGAAGTCTCACACTCAGATCTCATGTATTATCTACCAAAATGTATGAAGTCTGGTAGATCCAGAAAAATGCTCCCCATCGTCTGTGGTAACCGTGTCTTCAATTAACTTATGCCATGTTGTTCCAGGGAACAGAACTTTACCTCAGTGAGGGCAGGGACATCCTTGTCTTATTCCTTGTTTTATCCCTGGTGCACAGACCACACTGCTGACACCTAGTAAGTCCTGAACAAATACAGATGGGATGAATAATCACTCTGATTTGAAAGCGCATGTATCAAGCTTTTCACTCCATCAAATACAGGAAATCATTTATGATGACCCCTTTTGCTCTAACTTTTCAGAGTTTGTGAAGATTTCTTTGCAGGGCGTCATCACCACCCCAAGAGGATACGGGCTTCACCCTCATCCTATGCACCTGTATTACCTTTCATCCCAGATACAAATGCTCTCCAATGCTTCTAAATAAAGATCCTTTTCTAACCACAGTCAGGTAGACCAGAAGATTAGAAAATCCCACACTCTACTAGATAAGCCTATTTCTACTAGGTTCATAAAAGGATGAAGTTGTACTCATTCTAAATTTTTCTCCCTGACTTGCCCCACACTTTCTGATAGGCCAGCCTCAGAATATTTCCAACAGCAAATGTTGCCAAATCTTTTCCTGGGGAGAAAACATCAGCTCCTCACTACCAAGGTTGTGTCTCTGAATACATTACTCATTAACTGCCTCACTCTCTCTTACCCACTTGTAGGGCTTGGGTTGGAGCTCTTCTATTATCTTACTTCCCAGCTGATCTCCAAGTGTGATCAGGAATCTAGGAAGAGGTTCAGCCCAGGAATTCCTAAACTGGCAGGGAGGGAACCTCCCCTCCACAACCATCTTCTCAAATTCCTTTTCATCTTCTGCACCTCAACGTCTTCACTTCCCCCAAATGATCACAACATAGAACCACAATTTAGGACTAAAAGGTCGCTGAGGCACCCAAGCTGTCTACTAGAATGCATCGTCATCAACATATTTATAACCATATTTACAACTACAGAGTTTTGTTCTTGCATCTTCTCCAGAGATGCTGACCTCAAATGCCCCAAAAGAATTCCAGTAGACTAGAGTGAAGTAGTTCTTCTGCGAAAGGCAGGGATCATGTGAAGATTAAAGAACAGTCCCTTTCTTCTAATGCCCTCAATAACTTGGACCGTGAGACAATTGTTTTGTTCAGTCTTTCCCACTTCATAAAAATCAAATAGTCCTCAACCTCAGTGAGGTCAAATGCAACAACCGCCGTCAAGATGGATGCAAGAGGCCGCCGTCGACTTGGATGAGAAATGTCCTTTCCCACCCGTGAAAACATCCCAGGAGGGAGCAGGAAACCTACCACACCTGACACTGGTGCAGTTATTTCTGCTGACACTGCCGTAACCCTCTCTCCCGCAAGAACACTTCCTCTGTTATCAAGTAAAGCGAAGCCAGGAAAAAGCAAGTGAATCAAGTGTTTACGTGGCTGTTGAGGGTTGATAAGATGTTGGCCTCTGTGTGGTTCTGGACCAGGCATGCACTCCACAGCCCCGCCAGCCCCAGGCTGCAGAAACAGCCAAGGGGCAGGTGATCATTCTTAAACAATACCCACTTCCGGTTTTCAGCCCAGCATTGGTTCACTTATCCCAGTCGCTAGACTCAGGAGGAACTGTGTTTATGCCGAGGCCATCTCAGGGTCACTGTGGTTGAATGGTGTCCACTGGTGCGAGTCCCACAGCAACAGACTGAGCCCTGATTCCAGGAGAGATTAGGAGCCTGCTGACTGGAAAGGAAAGGACGCAGAGAACAGCCCCAAGTCACAGAGGCTGTCAGGTTGTGAGCTGATGGGAGCTTGCATCTGCTTGTGGAAAATGAAAATCAGTCTCAAGTCCAGTCAACACATCTTCCAGAGGTCTGAAAACCATAGACTGTGGCATGGATTTATAGACAGCCTTTCAGATTGGGATCCCAGGAATGGAATAAAAACAAGAGCCAACTTAAAGCTCCAGTCAGCTGAGACGAGAGCCCATCTTTCCATGGGGCAGATACTAATGATAATGGTAATTATTATTATAATTATTGTTATTATTATAACTGTTTGCTCAGTTCTGCTGGCGTCGACAATTTCAGGCTCCCTTGAGGGTCACAGGAGCAATGTGGCAAAAAATAGACTCTTGCCCTTCTAACCCCAAAACGAAAGCAAATCATCTCAAGTTTTACATCCTGAATAACCTAATTGGACAATAAAGAGGATCTAGACATTTGCACCAAAATTAAACCATCACGCAAAAGGTATTCTCCTTCTGACTGACCTTCTTAAAAACCCAAAAAGTGAAAAGATCTGGGTGTTGAGAGACCCATGTTTTCCTCCTGCTTCTGCCGTGAGTTGGTACCATGGCCTTGAGCATGGCACTGACCTCTGTGTCTCCTCTCAGGTCCAGGAAGGTGTTGCCACCTGCTGTGCCTGCCCTCATAGGAACTCAAGCAGGTGGGGAAGCCCTCCGAGAAGGACAAAGTGCAGAACAGAAGCAAGGTCCCTGGGTCATGGGTCCTATCACTACTGGGCCTTTTGCAAGGATATGCATTATGTCATCATACAGTTTTGTAGAAATGAGACAATGGAATAGGAACTGTAGGTTGGAAAAAAATAATTCTAGTGGGAAAGGCCAAGTAAATTCCTTTGACCTTTACTTTTTGTTTTTCATCCCTTGGGCCCTGCGATCACTCTAGTGCCAGGAGGTATCGCAGATGAAGAATTCCACACACTCAGATACACAGCCATCCCTGGATCATTTGGCCACATACCACGAAAGACTCCTTCGGGAAAAGTCTTTCCAGACTGCTCAGTGATTCACCAAGCAGGGAAGGAGTAGGAGCAAGGGAGGGACCATAAGTTAGGTATAGAAAGCAGGCAGCTCAGACAAGCTTAGTAGAGTGTGGGATGCCTGCCCACACTTCCCTTCCTGCCCCCAATGAAGGACATCTTGCTCCAGCCACCAGGAGGGCTATCAGCTCCTTCTTGGATGGCCTCAATTGCAGAGAGATGTCCCTGGGCCACCACCAATGACAGATCGAAGAGGGAGTATAAAGTCCCAACATTTGGCCACTTTAACCCCCAAGGTCCCTATAGGGTCAGCTGAGGCTGCCTCCCCTCGTCCCACTCATTCTTTCCCCTCCTCCCTTCCACAGGTATCAATTTCAAGGGCACTCTTTAGTGAACATCCTATACTTTAAACTCCATCTCAGAGTCTGCTCCCAGGGACCCAACTTGTGACAACTAGGAAACAGAACAGATGAAATTCCCCAAGACAAAGAGGAGAATAAATGGGCAAAAGCAGATCTGACTTCTTTCGTACTGTCATCACCTTTCCTGGTCTGGGTTTCTGCTGCAGCCAGACACCAGGGCACAGTGGAAAGGGTACAGGAGTTAGGTTCCTAGGGCCTCATTCTCATTCTAGCTCTGTCAGTCACTAGCTATATGATGTTGGATAAGTCAATTTCACAGGGACCCTGTGTGCTCGTTGGTAAATGAGGAGACTAATGATCCTACCTGAGAGTTGATTCATCCTGAGGGTCTGTTAAGATAATAGATGTGAACATGCCCAGGAAACCATAAAACTCCATCAGCTGGTGACCACTTCTCTCCCCTCCAACCAAAGCTTGCAGAGCCAGCAGCAGCTTGAAAACAATAGCCTGAAAGGAAGAGTTTCTACTCTGCTCTTCAATCCCCAGGCTGGTGGAACGATTGCAGGGAAGAGTTAGGGACCAGAAATGATGAGAGAGGGGAACATGTCTCATTAAACCCTCATGCAGCAGGTAGTATTGAGTACCTGCTACACACCAAGCACCATGCCAGTCCCTGCCTCCAAGGTGCTCATGTGGGGGGAGGGGGTGTCATGAAAATTAACTAAAAACATCCCACAAATAAATAAAACCTCCCACAGGGAAATGAGCCAAGTAAGAGCACTCAGAGAAAGCCTCCCCAAGGAAGCGATGCTTGAACTGAGAAATATATCATGGGTAGGAGTTATGTCAATAAAAAGGAAGGGAAAGTGATTTGTAAATCTGAGAAAATGCAAAGAAGTCCCTGTGGTAAGGAGATGAGTGAGCATGAGGTCTGGAAGCATGAGAGTGAAGCCAGGAGGGTCTGGGGAGTGAGGGGTGGGATAGGGCTGCAGAGGTGGGTGAGGGCCACAGTGATCAATTGCTAGCAGATCAATTAAAGCCCATCATCTTTAGCACAAGTGCAATGAGGAGACATGGATGGGTTCTGAGTAGAGCAGTTAGAAAACTATTCTGGCTGCAGATGCAGAGGAGGACAGAGTGGATAATATTAGTGTCAACTTACACCGATTGATTCACTATGTGCCTGGCACACTTGTAAGTTTAAATGACGAACAGGCACCCAATAAAACAGATACTATTGTGATCTTCATTTTAACCTGAAGAGATGAAAACACAGACAGAATAAATAGCCCAGATTCCAATCAAGCTGTCTAGTTACAAAGCCACACACTTAAGCAACGACACAATACTATCCTAGGGGTAGACCAGATGGACGGTTATTTCGGTAATCTAAGTTAGGTGGTAGCAATGAAGCTGGGGAGAAGTGGATGTACTTTGAAGAACGTAGGAGATTAAAAGACAAGACAGTGTTCAGTTGTAAGTAGGTCATAAGGACGTGGAGGGAATGCTCTCAGGGATAGTGCTGGGGTGGAAGTGAGAAAGGGGGTGCCAGTCACTGAGATGTGGGACACTGGAAGATAACGAGGGTCATGGCGTTTCAGGGCTGGGGCAGGAGGCTGCAGACAGCATGAGTCCATTTGGACGTATAGAGAACTGAGGCACCTTAGTGACATATTTGGTTGTATTAAATTCTTGGAAGGAGACATGGTGCTATCCTCCCGCATGATTGCAGCTCTTTCTGCTTGGTTCTGATCCATCTGGCACATTCATTTGTTAACACGATATACCTAGTGTGCACATAGAGGAAAGTGCCACTCCTCCCTTGAAGTTTCTTTCCAGAGGCCAGCAAGTCCCCCATCCCTCCTCAACCCTGGAAATCAGCACCAAATCATCCTATCAAGCATGGAAGCATTTACCATGAGGACAGGTGAGTATGGGGCATAGGTTTTAAGTCAGACATTGTGTTAGTCTGCTCAGCCAGCCATGACAAAACAACAAAGACCAGGTGGCTTAAACAACAAATATTTATTTTCTTACAGTACTGAAGGCTAAAAGCCAAGTTCAAGGTGCCTTCATGGTTGGTTTCTGGTGGGGCCTCTCTGGCTATCCTCATGTGGACTATTCTTTGTGTACATCATGGAAAAAAGAAAAGCTCTATTGACATTTCCTCCTCTTACAAGGACACACGTCCTATCAGATTATGGCTCCACCTTTAGACCTTGTTTAACCTTAATTACCTCCTCAAAGGCCATATCTCTGCAGGCAGTCACACTGGGGGGTTAGGACTTCAACATATATTCCAAGCCCTATCATTTTTGAGTGCTGAGATTATGTTCTTGCACAATTTATTACCTTTCTAAATCTAAGTCTTTCTGTCTGTAAAATATGGTTACTGGGAGGATACAATGAGATAACATAAATTAGCTATAGAGAGCCCAGAGCCTGACATGCAGTGGCCAAGCAATGGTAGCAATTATTATCTCTGGTGGCGATCACAGTAGATGATCACGCTTGGATTGTTGTTCATGTCAGAGCTTGACTCCCTGGAACCATAGGAATCCCCTCCAATTAACTTCCATCCTTCTTCTTTTCATCCTGTGGCCTGTCTTGCAAGGATAATGATTGCGAACCATGCGGACAGTACTGAGATGTCTTCTCAGACAGAGTTCCTCGTCATCTCAAAGATGCTTTGTATCTGTTCAGCCATTTGTTTCCTCGCATGAAATGGTAGCACCACCTATAAAGTTTGCTTAGTGAGAGCAAGAGGGGAGGGCAGAGGGAAAGGAGTTTATCTGAAGACAGTCTCAGACTGAAAGGTAGTTTTTTCATGTGACTAATGGATGGAGCAATCCTCTTTGCAATGATTCCTTCTCTTTCCTCATGGTTGGTTCCAAGGAAAAAATGTCAGCACTTCCTGTGACCCCTGAGGAGTCTTTTCTTGAGACAGAGGCAGGAAGGGTATCTTGTCTCCACTTATGAGCTTTCTTCACTGAGGCCTCCCAAAATACAACCTGTCTTGGAAGGTGGTGGGTCCCATGTGCTGTGGCCCCTTGTGGGGTGATTAGAAAGCAGGCAACTGAGCCACACGCTTTATAGCTGCTCAGGGCACTGGTGACCTCTCACCCCAAGGGTAGGACAGGAAGTGAGGCAACTGAGTCCCTTAGACCTTGATTTTATAGTGTGATGCTTTGCAGGTAAGAGGATTCCTAAATACCCCAGATCCTGGGAGGGAAAGTTCTCTGCTTATGAACCCTTGTGGGGCACAGTCATGCCTAATCTGGGTGCAGGATTTTGTGGAGGAGGGAGAATTTTATAGACAGCTCTTGCCCCCTTCTCTACAACCCTTGGCACCAGCAACCCACAGGGGAGAGTGCAGTGTCTTTGCTAAGATGCCTTGAAATTCTATCACTGTTTGCATTAGAAATAAGTCACTAAGTTTCCCAGTAATTATCGCCATCTGCACTGAGAGAGGAAAAACTCATGTGAGCACAGTTTTTTTAAAAACAGTTTTCTTAAGAGAAAAGAGAAAAACAAACAAACAAAAGAACTAAAATTATACTTTTGTGTGTGCTAGGAAGAGGAAACAGCAAAAAAACAAACAAAAAACAACAACAAAAAAAGTGCACCTGACCCCTAGCTACCCTTTTTCAAGGTGAGAGGATTGTGTCTGGAATCTTACAAGCTGGGGATTCATAAGGCAGCCCTGTATCCCTGATTCCTGGAATCTGCTGAAAGAAAATGGCAAACCAGCCAAGACATTTGACTGAGGTTTGTTAAGAAAACACACCCTTGGTTTGGGTTGTTTTCTGAGAGGAGGGTCGGAGAGATGTGGTTTCAGTAAGAAAATTGCTCGTGGACAGTTATGGAAATCATGACTCTCTCCACTGTCCCACATGTCGCTGGCTGCAGTTACAGGAAGCAAAATGGAACCATGTTTGCAAATCACCTGGGGATGTGGGCAGGATAGACAACTGATAGAAAAGGTGGGAGCCAGGAAAGTATCTTCTGTGTCACTTATCAGAGAAATTCCATAGCCAGAGTGTGCATTTACTTAAGTGGAAGGAGGGAAGGTTCTGATTTCTGGAGGCTGGCTAGACTTTGGAGTGGAGTAAGAGGATCTACTTCATCTGATTTGTGGTCCACACTCCCCAGAGATGTAGCTCAGATCTCTGACATCTACCCACTGTGAACCTCAAAGGACTGACCTTCATGCCCTTTTTTATTTGTAAGCAGTTCTTTTTTATCTATCTATGTATCTATCTATGTATCTATGTATCTAGGCTGCACTGGGTCTTAGTTGCGGCATGTGGGATCTTTAGTTGTGGCACACAGACTTCTAAGTTGTGGCATGTAGACTCTCAGTTGTGGCATGTGGACTCAGTTGTGGCATGCATGTGGGATCTAGTTCCCTGACCAAGGACTGAACCCCAGGACCCCTGCATTGGGAGCTCAGAGTCTTATCCACTGAGCCACCAGGGAAGTCCCTTCATCCCCTTTTTACGTCAGCCTGTTACATGTTAACCAAAGTCTAAACTGTTTGATGTGACTGTAAGATGATGTTAGGTAGTGACAGCCTATAGTATAAATGCATGAATGTTACCCAAAAGCTGGGTTCTTTTGGTAGCTATCAAGCCAACAGACCCAACCAAGCCAAAGATGGGGAGAAGGATTTATTATTATGAGTACTTGCAGCAAGGAAGGAGAACACCAGGGATCTTCTCCAAAGCAGTGTCTCCCCAAACAGCAAAACTGGGGAATTTTTAAGCTAAGGGTACATGCATATTCCTGAAGGGGCTTGGGCAGAGGAGAATTCAAGTTGAATTGAGAGAGAAGTTGACAGAGTCCAAGCTTTAGTTGATTGAAATCAGGGGGGTCCACATCCTTCCATCCTGCACCTGGATGGGGGCATTAGTTCCTGCAGAACTCAAAGGCATATTACTGTGTATTCCTTGAGGAGCAACAAGGACTCTGCTTTGCATTTTACTGTTGTTTGACTGCCTTCTCTGTTCCTACATTCCTTCGTTCCCTTAAGATCACTGATTACTGGGAGCTGTTCAAGGGCAAGGATCGTGGCCAGGCTTAGATCCCAAAATGGCTTCGGCCAGAAATGGGTTCTCTTATGTCAAGAACGCCATTCCTGGTCTCTTTCTTTGCGGACCCCCTACCCTATCTGCTTACGTAAACAGTTCATAGCTCTGAATAAACCCAATAAATAATAATAAAAATTCTGGAAAGCAGAAAGTTTTGGTTGTTTGACCATCACAATTAGTTCCTTCTCTCCGGCGTGTCTTTGTGGTTACCCTTTGTGGTGTCACGTGTCTGTTACACTCTATCTATTTGGGGAAAGATAAACTGAAATTGTGTTACACTTGATTTTGTATTTTGGGTTAAGGTCTCAAAAATTCTACCTAACTACTTTCAGTAATCAGTGGAAAGTCCTAAGCTTCCAGATAATGAAGCTCACATGTCAGCTCAATCATTTACACGTGGTCATTTGTTCAATAATTCATTCATTCCCTCAGCCTCTCAGCATATGGTCCATACCTGCAGGAGCCTGACCCCACCCTGGATACAGAGAGCTTTCCAGGGATACAGCAGCTTGCACAGCATCATGGGAGGTCAGGGGAGGGCATGGTTCCTTCTCAGGGACATCCCCAGAGAAGGAGAAGTTTTTGTTTTTTTTTTTAAGCTCTTTATTGGAATATAATTGCTCTACACTGTTGTGCCAGTTTCTGCTGCACAACAAAGTGAATCAGCTGTATTTATACATACATCCCCATATCCCCTCCCTCCCACGACTCCCTCCCACCCTCCCTATCCCAGCCCTCTAAGTCACCAGAGAGGGAGAATATTGCTGTTGGCCTACAAGGATGGGAAGGACTTTGGCAGGGAGAAATAAAGGGTTTTAAAGGGACTGTAGGTAGATGATTTTCCAAGTTCAAGAAAACTGAGCAAGCAAGAAATGAGAAAAACCTGAGTGATTAAAGTGGCGGTTGCCTGTGTTGACTGAAAAAAAAAAAAAAAAAGGTACAACCTAAAAATTAAGCATTATGTTTTATTCATTGGCCTAGGTGAGGACCTATGCCCAGGAGATAGCCTCTCAGATTGCTCTGAAGGACTGCTCTGAAGAGATCAGGGAGGAACCAGGATACATAGGAGTTTTTGCAACCAAAAAACATGTAGTCAGAACATCAAAAACTTGCTGTTAATAAAAGAAAACCAGACCTCTCCAGTTAATGAATTTAGCACTTCTCTGTGTATGGGAAGATGCAAGAGTCTTGGCTCATTGAAATCACTCCTTTGAAATGCACCTGAACTATTAGCTGTGAGCATATTGTTTTCCTCCATCCTGAATCCCCTCGGGGCGCACAGTCGGGGTGGCTGTGGTAGCTTCATGGCTGCAACATCCTTTGTTTACCGATATGGCAGGTGACATTTTTCACCCACACCTGGAAGATGCAGGATGGAGTGGCGGATAATTACGACAGCAAATGAGCAGATGGCAAAACCTAGAGAATCTTCAGAAGATAGGAGTTTGACCTTTATTTATTTATTTTTTTTTTTTGGTAGCAGCTGGGAACCACAGAAAATGTATGAGTAGGAGCAGAAAAAACGAGGGATCTGGGGAGAAAGTGTAGTCTGCTGTCAGTATGAAGAATGGATTAAAGAGGTGGATGAGAAATGCAAGGATAAGAGATGGGCCAGAGCAAAAGTCTGAGTGGCAAAGAGTGAGGAGCTCAGTGGGGCATTGTGGGGGAAGGGAGAGAGGCGGTCACTCAGGAAGGCACTGTAGACTAGGGATTCTGGCTCTACGCTCAGCAGCTGGGCCACCAAGATTTAATGTTTCCAGCCTTCAGTTCCCCCACAGTGAAGGCAAGAGGCTAGGTGAACCCCAGCCTCCTATACAGCAGCCCTTCCTGTGAGCCTACGGAGGCACTGTAGGGAGGAGAGCTTGATTGGTTGGGAAAAGAGAAACTTTTAGAGCTGGAGGTCACCTTGGTGATGCTTGCTCTCAGACTTTAGTGCAGGTCAGAATCACCTGGGCGGTGGGTCGGGCGGTGGCTCGGGCGGTGGGTCAGCCCAAGCCCCACCCCAGGAAATTCAGATGTCATCTGAGGTTGCCTCTCCCACTGCACAACACTTTGTGACACCCTCATTGCACGTCTGGGGTGTCGTCTCACTCTCTCAGTTTGGAGGAATTTGAAGCCCAGAGGGGCTGAGTGGGTGTCCAGCCCAAAAGGGGCACCTCCCGCCTCCCCAACCATCTAGCGAGGGGACCCCCACCAAGATGCTGCCACTTCTACGCCTCTCCCTTTCCACCTAGTCCATCTCCCCAGGACACGAGGAGAGCCTGTTGAGCTAAGAAGATCCCCAAGAGCCAAGACACGAAGCTGCAGATCTCAGAGCAGCTGGTCTGAAGTGGCCCAGGGGCTGGCTGTCCCGGTGCCACCAGCTGCTTCGCGCTGGCCAGGTCTCATCACCATCAGTCATCAGAGCCAGGAGGCTCGGCCAGGGCACGGCGCTGTATCCTTTGACACCTCCTCATGCCTTGCTGTCCAGAGCATCACCCAGCAGGGGCTTCTGGGACCTTGTTGGACATGCAAAATCTGGGGCTCACCCCAGACCCATGGCTCAAACTCTGTACTTTCACAAGATCCGGAAGTGATTTATCGATGTACACATTAACATTTGAGAAGCTCTGTTTTCTGCCTCCTCTGCCGTCTGTACACTGTTCTCCCCGATCCCCCACCCAAAGAAAGAAGAAAAAGGGAAGGGAGAGGAGGAAAAGAGGGGAGGAGAGAAGGAAGGAAGGAATGGCGGGAGTGGGAGGAGGGTGGGGGGAGGGAAAGAGGGAGGGAAGGAGGAGGTTGATTGTTTGGGAGTAATGAATGGGGGGGGGGAAAGAAAGGAGAGAGGAGGGAGAGATTGAGAATCACTAGAGCTGACCTTTTAAGGTCAGTATGGCCTCAGGACACATCTTCTCATTTTTTTTTTTCCTTTTTTTTACATGTAAGTTTTGCTGATGTTCAGTAGGAGTAGACGGTGGGGAATTTAAGAACCCTGAAATCAAAGACCTCTTATGCCTTCCATTTCCTAAAAAGGGAGGCCTTGGTCCCTGTTCCTGTAAGAGATATTAAGCCACGTGGATTACGACTGATTCATCACACAGCCATTTGGAGCAGGAAATACCTTAAACCTGGAGTGAGTGTGCACGCAGCTAATTGAAACACTCAATTAATCGGATTAGCTTCCACCTTTAAAAGAAAAGCAAATACTAAGAAAACAAAGCAGCACCTGGGATTTATCCTCTTTTCTTCTCGTACTACTCAGAGCTAGTGGGTCCGGACACAGGCAGCGCCCCCCCCCGCCCTCCTCCCAGACAGGGTGGTGTGGTGGACGGGCGCCTGGCAATGACAGAGCTGTTTCCATCCCAGCGTGACCATGCACAGGCTTGACAACTTATCTCACCTCCCCCAGGCTCGATTTCGTGGCCTATGCATTGGGGATTAAAAAAAATAATAACCTTTTCAGTAGAGTCATTGTCCAGAGGATTAGAACTTTGTGGAGCTGCTCACCTGGTAGCTTCTCAATAGGAACAAGTTCTCTGTCTTTTTTTCTTTTTTTTTTTTAAAAAACTATAATTAGAAACAATGTACATCAACAACATGTGTAAAATAAGCCACAGTTCATACTTAAGCTGGATAACCAACCATGAAAATGACTACTAATATTTGCCATTATTTAGAACACTGCACATATTGCCAATAATGTAAAAGTGAATGTCTATTCTTCCCATCTCCTAATCGCCCCAGGATTAAGTTCTCTGTCATAATTTCTCCATCCAGTCGCCCTTGTCCAACACCAAGGGGGTCCTGGGCTGGCCCCAAAGCCTCGCAGAGCTGCACAAAGCTAAGGAAGCTTTGATTGTGGCCAGCCCACTGTGGTCTCGCTAACACCAGCAGAGCCGGATGTTTCCCACTGTGGGGAATCCCAGTCAAGGTTTCCTGTGTTTTGAAGCAACAACACAAACAGCATAGGAGCCTGCAGGCTTACCATGAGAAGCAGAGATGAGGTGCGCTGGGTCTCTTTTGGGGAGCACCAGCACCATCTGCTGGCCGAGAGTGGCATTGACTGGAGTCCCTGGTGGGTTTCATTCCCTCAACTGTGCTTTCTAATTAGAACATCAGGGCTTCTTCCCAGAGACACATTTCTTTATTATTTCTTTATAAGAATCTTGCATATCTTTATTCTCCTCTCTTACATCCAAACATTTCTTTTTCTCTCGTTCCATCAGCTCTTTGACCGGACTCTCCCAAGCTGCCGTCCTAGTTCCTAAATTTATAAATCAGTCCAAACCTTCAAAGAACTAATTCTCTAAGAGGATTATGTTTATCCTCTTGACACAAAGGGCCTTCCTTCTTACATCTTAGTGGAGGCAGTGGGGCATAGCAGTTCAGCTCCTGGACTCTGCCGCTGGACTGCCAGCATTAGGGTCCCACCTCCACTCGGCTGTCCATCGTGTGACCTTGGGCAACTTACTTAACCTCTCTGTGCCTCAGCCCTGCATCTGGAAAACAAGGCCAAGTGCAGAAACCACCTAGAATGCCTGTTGTAGCATTAGATGAGTTAATACCTAGTGCACTTAGGACAAGTCCATGATGGATTAGGAGCTAAGTGTTTTGCACCCTCGGTTTTCAGGCGATTCTCCTGCCACACAGTACTTATCACACCAGTTATGATTTCACCCACCAGGCCAGTGTTTCTGCAGTGTGTGTGGTACAAGCAGATTAAGTCTGGGCCACCCTCTCGGGAGCGGACATCATTAACACGTAGACACGGGGATTTGGATGCAGGTGGCCTTTGGGCTGCACTTACCTGGAAGCCCTAGCCCCACCTCCAGGCAGTGACTCCCCCATTGTCTGCCCCCGCCAACACCTGTCACCTGTGTCAAGTGAGCACCTGGCCCCTCGGAAATGCTCTGCTCCTGTTGGTTTCCTTCTCCATCTCCTTTGCTAAATGGTTTTTGAATGAACAAGTGACAGACTGACTAGATATGAAGTTAAAATAATAGGACATCTCAGGGCTGCTTAGAGTCTGCGTCTGCCCTTTGTTTTCTCCACAAAGAACACACAGGAACCCATTTTCCCTGTTAGATCTGAGCTGTTTTTATGAACTTTATCCAAAAAGGAGATGAAATAATAAATGAGGCTCTCATGAAACAAATATATGGAACCAGATAAGTGGTGAAAGTGGCAGGGATCCTCGCTCTGAATTTAATGATGTTTTGCTACAAAGGGGTGCTGTTCCCCTGGTGCATCAGCCACCAGACACATCTTTAAACTTAAGGACATTGGACTGAGAGGAGGAAAAGCCAAAACTACTCTTCCCAGATGGATGTCCACACCACCTTTGTGAAGGACTTGCAAGCAGTTACAATGGGGATGGGGATCACGTCTGTGCTCTTACCAGAGATCCAGAGGAAAAGATTGCTGTTTTTATTCGGAAACAGGACCAAAGCCCTCAGCCGTCACCCCGGCCATGCTGGCTCTTCCCTTGGCACCTGACATTCCCTGTGATGCTGTGGAACACACAGCCCTCGTGCCTGAAGGATTCAGATGTTCCCGAGAGGACCGCGCCTGGGTCCTGGAAGTCAAGGCCAGAGCAGAATCTGCAGGAGGCTCCGGGGTTCGTGGACTGGGATGTTCCCTCACCCCAAGGGCCATCGGTAGCTCTGCTGACCCAAATCTTCCAAAGTTGGCTCTTCTCTGGAGGACCTACTTCAAACTTCTCCCCATCAGTATGAACTGAAAGGACATTTGAAGAGCTCTGAGGTTGTAGCCCACAAAACCTAGACACACACACATCGACTTTTAAAATAAGTGTGTGCTGACAGATTCAATCCCAAGATCTCTCTTCAAGCCCTGCCCAGGCTCACGGGGGGAGCCGGCCCGCAGCATGCTGGAGGTGACCTCACAACTGACCTCTGACTTATTCTAGAGGGATGAGTGATGCCTGAAAAAGAAAGCGATCAACGTTAGGAAGGCAAAGGGTGAGGAAGGAACTGGGTCTTGGGTCCCCGACCGCAGAGGCCGTGCATGTAGCTCTAGCGCCACCTCGTGGACGGATGGGTGTTATCCCTGTGCTTTCACACGAACCCACCAAGACACGCAGCCACCTCCCGCCTGGCCCAGAGGTCCTCTCTGACCATGGCTCCCTAGGCTTGGCAACCGCACGGTGTGTCTAGGAGTACTTCTAACATTGTGTCTTCTTTGGGGGGCCTCCCCCAGTAACGAGGGGAGCAACTGCAAACCTCCCCATCTCAATGAACTAACTGGAAAGATGTTTCAAAGGAATTGGAGCTCTGAGATGGCAACATGCAAAACACACACATACACACAGAGACACACATAGTCACACACATACAGGGACAAACACACACAGGGGCACACCCACAGATACACACACAGACATACACACAGACACACACATACAGGGACACACAAACACACAGAGACACACAGACATACCCACAGACACACATACAGGGACACACAAAAGAAGTGTCTGCCCATAGCTTCAATGCCACACTCTCCCTCCAGGCCCTGCCAGGCTCACGGGCACTGCCTGTCCACAGCAGACTGGCTTCCCCAAATCTTGCCGCATTCCAGAGTGGGGAAGAGACATTATACCCGTGATCCTTGGTGGTCCAAGCTGCCTTATCAAGGTCCTGCCCCTGGTTTTTTGTTGTTGTTTTTTTTTTAAGTCTCCTTTTCTGGCAACCCCAGATAAGGATGCAGGCCTGGGCGTCCCAGGAGAGGGAACAATGGGACAAGCTGGGCATCTTCCGGTGGGGCAGAGAGAGGCCGATGGTTTACACTCGCATGCTCTGCCTGGCCCCCCTCCTCGGAGCGACAGACACTCCAGGGGTCCGGTCACATACCACACCCACCTGCCTCTATCAGGGGCTGCTGGTCCCCCTGGCTGTGAAGACCTTCCCGGCGAGGGTTAGTGAGTGGGGGCTGGTAACATGACTTAGAGGCTCATGGCCTCTTCCCCAGAGAGAAAAAAGAAAGCCAGTGGTGATCTGCACTTCACGAGACACGCGGTTTACCATGTGGGAGCTGATGTGAAGTAAGTTATAAGAGGCCAGGGAAAGAGGATTTCGAAAAGATGAAGGAAAATGAACAAACAGAAAGTGCCAAGAGCCTGCAAGTCCTGACAGCTGCAGGGAAGGAAATCAGCTCCCTTCTGGCAGGAAACCTCGGCTCTCCAGCCTGGGTGTGAATCTCATACTTCTGAGCTGTGTGACCTTGGGCAGCCCATTTAACCTCTCTGAGCCACAGCTTCCTCATCCTCCAGGTCTAGATTCTGATAGTGTGTGTCTCATGATGGAGACCTGCTGAGTCAACAATACACGTTTATCTGAATAAAAGTGGCTTCTCCTTTTAGGACTCTCCTACATGGTACTCCATCCAAAAGACCCGGAGTTGACTCTGTACTCTTTGAAAAGTAACATGAGCCTTTACTGATTGTCACTTGAAGGGAGGTGGGGAGGCAGTCACTTAATACACAACAGCTAAATTTACTAAAGCAAACCAACCAACCAAGCTTTACCCACTTATCTTGCTGACGTCCCTGGCAGTGGACGGCTGTCCCAAATCTCCCCCCTCTCTCCAGTCTCCCATCTCTCCCCTGAAGACTTCCCCCCAAATATTATTGTCCTTTCCAAGCATTCCAATCCCCCCTCACACTCATGGTTCCCAGCTCTGGCTGCCCATTAGATGCCCCTAAAAAACCTTTCATATTCTTATTCTTATAGAATATGTATATATTCTATACGTGTGTATAACTGAATATATGTATATACTAATATATATGTATAACTGAGTCATTTTGCGGTACAGCAAAAATTAACACAACATTTTAAATGAAGTATACTGCCATAAAATTTAAAACCAACACCACCAACAAAAAAAACCAGAAAACATTTTCAAAAGGCCAACACCTGGGCCCCACTGCGGATGAGTGAAATCTGAATTTCTGGAGGTTAGTTCTCAGCATCAGTAATTTTTAGATGCTCCAGGTGATTTTATTTGCATCTAAAGTAGAAATCGCCATTCTAAATATTTTTTAAACTGTTCCTTTTAAATGAATCAGTTGACCACCTCTGGCTTTAGTCAATTCTCCTCCGGGTGTCCGTGATTACTCACTTCAGTGTTATCTGCATAACCAATAGGTTGAAAACAACCCAAAATCGACATTTGTAGAGACATGGATGGACCTAGAGACTGTCATACAGAGTGAAGTGAGTCAGAAAGAGAAAAACAAATATCGTATATTAACACAGATATGCGGAATATAGAAAATTGGTACAAATCAACCAGTTTGCAAGGCAGAAATAGAGACACAGATGTAGAGAACAAACATATGGACACCAAGTGGGGAAAGCAGGGGTGGGGGGGGAATGAATTGGGAGATTGGGACTGCCATATATACATTACTAATAAGAAAAAAATATATCAAATTGTACACTTTAAATATATGCAGTTTATTGTATGTCAATTGTATCTCAATAAAAGTTCTTAAAAAAAAAACAAACCCCAAATCCCTTCGACAGGAAATAAATAAAAATTGCATATCCAAGCAACAGAAAATCAGGTAGCTATGAGAAAAAAACCAGGAAGCTTCTTCTGAATGGATATGGAAAGTCTCGAGAGTACTTTTTTAAGTGGAAAATGCATGATACCCAGCAGGGTTCAAGGTACCTATCCTGCCATTTTTCATATAGAATGTGAAGAAGGCAGGAGGGGTTTTTTTGCTGTTTGTTTTTTGTTTTTGGCCACGTGGCATGTGGGATCCTAATTTCTCTACCAGGATTGGAACTGCAGTAGAAGCATGGAGTCTTAACCATTGGACCACCAGGGAAGTCCCAGGCAGGAGTTTATATTCACAGTGTCTTGCATATGCATTTTAAAAACTATAAGAGATACACAATCGAACAATTGTTGTTATATATTGAGGGGAGGCTGGGAGGGAGGATAATAGGGTGAGAAATAAGGCTTTCACTGCGTACTATTTCATATTTTCCAAACTTTGAGTCTTGAGATCATGCTACTTATGCAAAAGTTGAGATAAAGTGAATTGAACACGAGAATAAATCCAGGGAGAGGACGCATCTAAAACTTGCTCTGACCATCCCATCAGGTGTGAACTGCAAGCAAGACAAAGTCTCTTCCTCAGACGAGCTTCCTCTGATGAGGGAGACACAGTAAACACACAAACAAGTAAGTGTGGTGGAGGTGACAGGTGTGATGGAGGAAATGATGAAGCAGGATATGGGGACAGGTGCCCAGGGTGGGGGTGGGGGCAGGGGCAGGGTTGGGGGTGGGGGCAAGGGCAGGGATGGAGGGGTGGTGGTGAGCAGGCATAGGTTTCAGCAGGGTGGACCAGAAGGCAGTGTATCTGAGCAGAGCTCTGAGGAAGTGAGGGACATGAGCCTTGAAGAGATTCAGGCAGAGAGAACAGCAAGTGCAAAGGCCCTGAGGCAGGGTTGGGTTTTGAGGATCAACAAGGTGGTCAGTATCCCTGGAGTGGAGTGACTGAGGGGGGTAGTGGGTGATGAAGCCTCATAGGTGGTCAGAGGCTGGCAGTCAGATTCTTCAGGACATTGTTGGTCACTATGAGGATGCTGGTTTTTACTCTTACTCCGAGTAGACCAGGCACCATTGGAAGACTTGAACAGAGCAATATGATTGGATGAAGGTTCTAAAAGGAATTTTCTAGCTGCTGAGTTAAGAATGGAATTGCAGAGCAAGTGGGGAGAGTAGATATAGGGAGACAAGTTAGGAGAGATGGTAGACTGTGTCACTGTCTCTTTACTGTCCCAGGCGTTTGCATCCTGGGCTACCTGCCTCCCTCTTGCAGAGTGAACTCCCCCTATCCTGTTGATCATGCTCTTGACCATGTGACTTGCTTTGGCTCAAGAGCTGTGGGCACATCAGAACAGAAGTTTAAGGTGCTATTGCCTGACTGGTTCTTACTGTTTTCTGTCTTCTGCAAGAACAGACATCCCAAATAGGAAGAAGGAGGGGACTGTCTTTCAGCCCAGGTCCTTGAATTAGAAAACACAGAGCAAAGCCACAAAAACTGAACACAGGCACTGACATGAAACATGAATGAGAAATAGATTGTGGTCAAAAGCTTCTGAGGTTTGAGGATGTTTGTTAGTCAGCAGAGCTGACTGATACAAGGCCTGTTAAGGTATGAGACTGTAGAGGTATTGGTAGAAGTGATGTGAAGTGAGCTGATTTTGTACATTTTCTATAAAGTCAAGCCAATCAGATTTCAATTTGACATGCAAGAGAGAGTTTGATTGTCTTTGAGGACATGCTAAGTTTGAGATGCTCGTTAGACATCCAAGTGGAGATTGGAGCCTATGGAAGGTGTCAACTAATTACAACTTGGGGGAATCTTTTTGCATTTACAGCCTAAGAACACACAGACGGTCCTCAAAGTCATGAGACTGTGTGGGATCAACCAGAGAAGAGCTCTGAGGACTAGACCTGGGATGCTCTAAAATGTGAAAGATGGCAATCTGAGGTGGCCCTTGAAGGATGAGTGAGCACCAAGCAGGTGGTGATGTGGGGGGAGCACTTCAGGGAGAGGGAGCACGTGTGCAAAGACCAGGAGGGTGAGACAGCCCCCTGGGGAGGTGGGCAGCCTGTGATTCACCAGCCTGTCTGGACTCATCTCCAAGACTCTGTCCTTCCTTATCTAGAAGGCTTACCTTCCCATCACTCACATCCCCCGTCACCATCCTCTACTTGGAAGCATTTCACTGGATTCACTGACAGTGGGCTAGTTCACGGACCCCACGATGTAAGTCTCTACCACCAATGACGAATAGCCTTTCCCTGCCCTGGCTCAACCCCTGGTTACCCTTTATTCTAACCTAAAGGAAGCTTCATCTTGCCCAACTACAATCTGGCAATGTGGCCCAGCCTCGCCCCAGCTTCTACATCTAGACGGCTTCTGTCACCAGAGGTTTTATCTTACTGTGAAAGGCATTACATTTGCTCTAGACTCCTCTTCTGTGTCAGCCTTCCCTGCCCTCCAGTGCATCACTAACTCCCAACAATCTGGCCAGAGCACCCATCAGCAGGTCCTACCCTAAGGGCACTTGCCTCTACTTCTGTCCAGCACTCCAAAGGCGTTAATCAGCCTGCAGACCCACAAGCTGCTCTGGTCACCCTGCAGCCAGTTTCTTCTCCCACCCAGACCATCAGAGCAATCCTCCTAAGGTGAGGAGTCTGCCCTTCACTTCTTCCCCTTCTGCATCTCCGCCAGGTAACTCCATCACAGCTGCTTTTGTCCTCACTGGGACCTCAAGTCCCTCAACACTTCCATCCCTGCTAAGGTGCCTGGAATGCTCAGGAAATATTAGGAAAAATGTGACTGGCTATTCTTGGAGTTACTGGGTAGAAAAGGAACTCTGTACGTTCACCTATCGCTACTCTATCCCTGAAATTTTTTCTGGGATAGGAGAGGAACCAGGAAGTGATGGAGTGGGGGACTGAGGAAACGGGGGAGAGAGAAGCCAAGGGAATACCTCAGTAAGCTGGGAAAGAAGAAGCAAAACCATATGCCCCAGTGGCAGGGACTTTGGCATAATCGTCTTGGGAAAATTACCTATCACTTTAATTCAAACCTTCAGATACACACAGAGATTATGGAGATAATTATAGCACCAGTAAAGAGATACCAGAGGTCTTCCCCAGAGGAGGAGGCACAGAATTGATTTTTCTGGTGACTGTGCAAAGGGCAGACACTGATATTATCCAAATCCACTCACGGTGTCTCCCAGGAACCCTATGAATTCAACCAAGTCCATATGTAAAACATGCACCAGATGGTGCCAAAGACATCATAGAGCAGGACCAAGTAGCCACAGGAGTTCAAAATCATAATGCAGACCAGTAGCCTGATGGCATCTGACCCCACCATGATCTTCATTTCATGAAAGCTGCTACAGGGCTGTTTCTCAAAAGGAAGTTTTGTGGACTTGATGCTTGCTTCTGCTGGGACTACTCGCTACCTGGATTTCTCTAGCCTTTCAAAACAGAAGCAGGATCCCAAATGCTCCTTGCCCTCCTAACCGGTGCTCTCTGCATGAAATCACATCTTTAGGCTCTCCTGGTGAGGACAGAATCATAAACAAGGTTAGAATCACCTAGTTTTAATTTCTTAGCTTCATTAGAGAAATTTGGGAACCTTGATAAATAAACTCACAGAGAACATTTGGGTTTATCTAAACTAGTAATTCCATTATCTACAAATGCATAGTCAGTTTCACATAAAAGAAGTGTTATGTGGGCCGAAACCAACAGATTTGGGTAAGTATTAAGGGTTATTCAATAAAGCACAAATGACTTTTCCTAGGTTTGTACTTGATTCACCATTAAAAGGCTTAAAACATGGAGGTCAGTCTCTAGAGCAGTTGCTTTTAATATTTTACAGTGAGAGTAAACTTTGGGGATTTGATGAAAGCAATGGGCCATCTCACCAGAAAAATTCCCAAATGTAAAAAATGTTGCCATGCAATTTAGAGGGTTACCAGCCGCAGTTAAAGATCTCTGCTCTACGGATTAAAATGCTGACATCGTCTGCATTTTCTTAGAGCGTGAGGGCTACCGTGACACTGGCATGAAGTGGGCCCAGCGCAGACCCCTGCATGCATGCATGCAACTAACAGTGTGGACCCTTCCGGAGACACTTCCTTCAGACCAGAGGGAAAATTTTCCTCTTGGGGTCATAGTTCCTTCACTTCCCTTTAGGTAACAACTCCTCCTGAACCATCAAAGGTTTGAATGTGATGGAACCAACCTAACTCTAGGGCACATGACCCAGGCTGGCCCATCAGCGCATTTCATTTCTTTGGCGACAGTGATGGGTTCGGGGAAGGGCATGTGGCCAAAGTGCAGGAGTGACAGTTCATTCCAGGTTTCCTCTTTGAACCCTTAGGAAAAAGAAATGCCCTTTCTGTTGGAGTGGTTGGAAGGCCATGATGTAGCTGGTGATTCTCAACCAGTTGTGATTTCATTCCTCATGGGGTATCTTTCGGACTGTCGTGTCCAGGATGCTGGCAAGCTGGTGGGTAAAGGCCAGGGATGCTGCAGAGCATTCTACAAGGCACAGGACAGCAGCCCCACAACAATCATTTGGCCCCAAATGCCAACAGTACTTGGAGGTTGAGAGATTCTCTGTAAGCCTTTACCTGGAGTTTTGTTTCGGTGACCGTGTCCATACGACATAAAACAAACCTGCCCAAGACTAACGCCCACAGACAGGAAATAAAGCTGAGACGTGGAGTAAAACCAAGCCATGAAGCCCCGGAGGTATCTCTGCTTGAAGCCTAGCCCTGAATTTTCCAAATCTGTCTCATTTACAAGTGAAAACTTCCTTACTGCGTCAGCCTGCCAGGTGCCTTTGTGGAGGTTTCAAAAGCAATGATGCTGATGAGAAACAAACATGTAAAAGAGGAGGAGGCCAGTGATCAGGGCCTTGAGGAAAGTAGCCCCAGGGAAGTGGGATTGTGCAGAAGGCTGAATTAGATGAGGTCAGAGATGGCCTCGCTGAGACCCAGAGGACACAACGAAGGCTGCTTCGTGAAGATCTGGAGGAAGAGTGCCCCAGGCAGTGGGAGCTGCTAGTGCAAAGGCCTGAACTTGGAAAAGGCCATGGGTTTGAGAGAGAAGGAGAGGGAGGGGAGAACTGAGCCATGAAACTAGAGAAGGTGGCAGGGGCAGACCCTGCAGAGTTTGCGGGTCTGGTGAGGAGTGTAGTTTTAATCTCAGCATGACAGGAAGCTTCCAGAATTGAAAGTCCACTGCAGCTTCCTTGTGAGAAGGAACTGGAAACTGAACATTCTCTGGTTGTATCCCTTACAGGCCAACTAGATAAGAAAATATAAAGTATAAAGTACGCAGGGTCCAGCTCTCCTTAAAAAGTGTGGCTGTGGTCCCAGTCATCAGACCCTCTCAGCATCTTCACAAAGAAGTTCAAGTCTCAAGTTCAGAGCCCCTTGAGGATCGCTATGTAGGCACCTGTACAGGAGCGAGTGCTTCTGATCTCCAAAAACAGCCAAGAAGCAGGATTCTGCCTTCAAACGGCCTTCTATTCCTGGCGGGGAGCACAGGGCATACGCTTGTTACAAAGGATTCCCAGCACTTTCCCCCATGTCTGTGCCAGTTTCTGAAAGGACCTTGATGCCTTTAGATTCATCAGAAAATCACTTAGGTCAGCAGAAAGAACAGACTGTTCCGAGCAGACTGGGCACCGCAGAAAGGTACATAGCTGAGGGGCGGGCAGAGGCTTACCCCCAGCCCACAGCCCTATCACCAAGCCTTGCGCCCCGGCTCAGAGATATGTCACCTCGAGACAGGGCAACATTGCCGTGAATCGGTCGCCCAGATGGTGTGTCGGCCAGTGCACGTGCCCTTCCTGTGTGCTGGTGGTGGCCCTGCTGGCCAAAGCCAGCAGTCACCCAACCTCCTCTCTCACTCTGTCTCCGTGTTAGTAGAGCAATGAGTGCCTTCTTCAGGCTCCCTGCTGCTGCGTGCGGTCAGTGGGAAGTAAGCACACTTTGTCACGTGCTGTTTGTCCTTCTTCTTTATCCTTTCCTCATTGGCACAAGCTGGATTGCAGATGTTATTTAACCAAAGACGCATGACCCGCTCCCACACAAACACACACAGAGACAAGGCCTACTGGAAGCATTAACTGGAGAAAGCTCAGCGATTCGAGAGCAGAGGTGGGCCCATGGGTCACCTGTGGACACATTGCTCTGTGGCTGCCAGGACACCGAGGGCCGGAGGGCCTGGCATCAATCTGCAGGAGAGGGACTCTTACCCTTAGAGGGGTCTAAGCTTGCCTCTTCCAGCAAGACAAGGAGCCAGGATACAACAGCAGTAGGGGTGGCAGGCCTTTCTCCGGAGCCCTGTCCCAGCAGATCAGATCATGCCTGGGAGAACTGATCCCTTTTCTGGTGAACCAGTGTTCGAGGTCCAAACCTTGCCGATGCAGTTTCTATGATGTGGCAGAAGGGACCTGATTTGCCACCTCCAGCCCTCAGCTGTAGCTGTTTCTCATGGAGCTTCACAGGAGACCAACTGATGGGATATTAGTGTTAGGCTGGACTTGTAGCCGGTGATGCTCAGTTTCATGTATTCTTGGCAGTTATTCAAACATTAATCCCGGTGTTACTCTAAGGTGTGTTGTAGATGAGGTCACCATCCATAAATCCGTTCACTTTAAGTAAAGGAGATTATCCTTAATAACCTAGGTGGGCCTCATCCAATCAGTTGAAAGATCTTAGGAGCAAAATTAAGGAAGAAGAAATTCTGCCTGTGGACTGCAGTGTCCACTCTGGCCTAAGAGTTGCCATCCAGCTGATTCACCCACCAGATTTCAGACTTGCCAGCCAGATGCCACAACTGCAGAAGCCAACTCCTTGAAATACATGCATACATACATATATACACACAAACATGCATTAACACACACATACATACATACATACATACATACGTACATATATTCGTATTCTACCAGTTCTGTTTTTCTGGTAGAACCCTAACTGATATATAGTCCAAGTCCAACTTCTGCTTTGCAGTGAATATTTTGGAGTTAGAGCATCTACCTTTGACCAGAATAACCACACATAGTGGAACAAGAAGAGACAAAGATCTTGGATTTCCTGACATCACAGATGCCACTCTGGCCCTAGACCATCTACCCACCTTGAGATTTTGACATGGAAGAAATGCAAACTTCTACTGTGATTAAACCATTGTTTTTCTTCTTCCATAGCCAAACTTAATCCTAAGTAACTATTATTTGACCAACAAAGAAGGAAAGAGAAATTCTGAGAAGCTAAATGCTATAACCAAGTTCAAACAACCAGCAAATGGTAGGACTCAACGCATGCCCATGGGGTTTGGAAACCCACACTACTTCAACGAATCTTCAAAACCCAGAATTTTAGGGTCCTAGGTGCTTATAATACCCCTTTACATCTGTGGGGAAATTATTTCATTAAGCAATATGCTTTAGCCTCAGAAAACCTGAGAGTTGACACAATTTGTCAATGGAATGACAGAAGAATCAGCCAGAGATATTTCAGAATCAGAGGGACATCCAGACCTGAGGTCCACCCAGGCTATGTCGGCTCAGCCAGTCTTAAAGTCTAAAGCAGTATGGTAGGTCAGGCAGAGCCCTTAGGCAGCAAGGTTGGGAAAGCTAGTTGTGTTTGCTATCTAATGTAGTATGTCAATTTCCCTGAAATTCAGTGGCTTAGAACAGCAGACATTTATCATCTCACAGTGTCGGTGGGTCTGGAATTCAGAAGCAGCTTAGTGGGGTCTTTCTGGCTCCGGGTCTCTTGTGAGATTGTGGTCAAAATGTTGACCAGGAATGAGGTCGTCTGAAGGCTTGACTGGGGCTGGATGATTGGGTATCGGCAGGAGGTCTCAGTCCCTCACCCTGTGGCCCTACCACTGGGCTGCTTGTGGGACCTCCTGACATGGCAGCTGGCTTTCCCCAGAATGATTTCTCCAAGGGAGAAGGCAAGGAGAAGGTCACCATGTCTTTTACCACCTAATCTCAGAAGCCACACACTGTCACCTCTACAACTTTCTATTTATCAGCAGATCATTGAGTCCAGCCTGCACTCAAAGGAGAGGAACTGAGATCTATCTCTTGAAGGGAGAAAACTTACAAGAGACTCGTATTAGAGAGAGACTGAATGATGCACAGACATTCATCAACAGTAACTAACCAACAGAGAGCATCTGGCAGAGGAAGCAAAAGCTGGGGAATACCGAAACCCATTGTACTGAAAGTGAACTCTCAGCCACCTCGCAGGAGGAAACAGCATCCTCTGTAAGGAGCAGTCAGAGGGCAGCATGTTTTGCAATGCTGCTAAACACTGCTCCAAAAGCATGCTGCTGGCAGGCGAGAAAGTGTGGTTTCATATGTGTTTATCCTCTTTTTGCATAGTATTTAAAAAACATTTGTATTGGAAGATACTTTATACGTACAGAAGAGTGTCTTAAATGAAAATACACAGCAAATAAAGAAATAGCTCCCACGATGGAAAAGAGAACCTGGCCAGGTCCTTAAAATACCTGAGCATCCCTCCTTGACCTCACTTCTCTTCTTCCCGCTGAGAAGTGATCACTCTCTTGGCGTTGAGATCATCAGTCCCTTACTTTTGTTCCGATCTTGGAACACTTTTGCATGATCTCTGAACAATACATTAGTTGTCTTTGCCTGCTTTTGAAATCCAGATAAATGAAACCACATTGTGTACGTTTTCCTGATATTTATTTCTTCAGCTCAATATCATATGTGTGAGTTTCATTCACCGTTGCCTATATTTCCATTATGTGGATATACTAAAATTGGCTTATCTAACCTAATGTGGATAGGTTCTTGGGTTGTTTCCAGCTGTTATGATTATAAGCATGCTTGTAGGGGCACCGTGGTTCATGGATCCTAGCGGACTTGGGGGAGGTTCCTGGTTTCCTTTGGAATTTCCCCAACAGGATTTTGGGTATACACTTCATCTGTTCTACAGTGAATGCCAAACCGTTTTCCAAAGAGATTGTACCAATCTCTGCTCTTACCAGTAATGCATGAGACCTCCCTGTGTTTCCCGTCACCACCATCACTGTTCTTGATTGGCCTTTTTAATGTTTGCCAATACGGTGGGTATAAAATGGATTTGATTTTGGTTTTAATTTACATGTCCTTGATTACCATGAGCTGGTTACTGTATATACCTTTATTGTCCATCCCATTTCCACTCTTGAGAAGTGAGCTATTCAATCCTTTTGCATATTTTTCTATTGCTTTCTTTCTTATGGATTTATAATAGTTATACATTCTGGATACTAGTAATTTGCAGGTTATATGAGTTACAAATATCTTCTCCCAGAGTGTAGCTTGTCTTTTCACTCTCTTTGATGGTATCTATTCATGAAAAGAAGTTCTTAATTTTAACACAGAAGATTTTATCAATATTTCTCTCATTTCTTAGAGTTTTTGTCATGTTAAAAAGTTATTTTGCACCTCAAGGTCATGAAGATATTTTTCTGGAAGATCTTTGAAAATCTTTGTACTTTTACATTTTAAATTTTAGTCCTGAACCACGTGTAATTGATCTTTGTGTGGTATTACGTAACACTCCACCATATGTTCTCCCAATATAGATTTCTAATTGTTTTAGCTCCGTTTGTTAAAAAGTCCATTCCTATCATCTATGATTATATCAGGTATTCAGATATGTCGGATTTGTTTATGGACTTCTCTTCTATTCCACTGATCTATTTATCTCTTTTTGAGCCATCTCACACTATGATTCTTCATTACTATAACTTTATAAGATTTAGTATCTGGGAGGACAAAACCCACAAAATATAGACTGTGTTTTCTTCAAAAGTGTCTTGGTTAATCTGGCCTTCTGTGTAAATTCTAAAGTCAGTATTTACAATTAAAAAGAAAAAAACCTTGGGAATTTTTGAAAGGGATTGCAGTGAATTTCCAGATTTTGCAAATAATAGACATCTTTATAATACCTAATCATTAACTCCATGAACACGATTCATCTCTTTATTTAGATCTTCTTTGATGTCTCTCAATGAAGTTTTATTATTTTCCCATAGAGATCTTGCATATCTCTGTTAGATTTATTCTTCGGTACTACATATTTCATGTTACTGTAAATAATATTTTAAAGTTTATTTTCTAAGTGTATGTGTTAGTGTGTAGAAATGCAATTGAATTTTTATTTCAACAATTTTGCTAAGACTCTTAAAAATTCAAAAAATTAACCTAAGGATTAATTTGGATTTTCTACATAAACAGCCATATTTTTGTGACTAACGAAACATTTGGTTTTTTTTCTTTCCAATACTTAAAATTTTTATTTCTCTTTTTCTTGCCTTAGTGATCTGGTGAGAACTTCCAAAATTATGTGGAATATAAATGGTAATAGTAGGCATCTTTGTCTTACTCTTGACAACAAAGAAAATGCTTTTGATTTTAAACCTTTAAGTCTGACATTGCTGTATGCCTCTACAGATACACTTTAACAGGTTAAAGAAGTTACATCCTATTCTTAATTTGCTAATAGTTAATAAAATATAGCTCTTGGATTACATTAAATAAATTTTCTGTCTACTGTCTATCAGATGATCATGTTTTGCTCCTATAATGTGCTCATGTGGGAATTACATTAATTGATTTTCCAATATTAACCCAACTTTGCACTATCTTGATAAGGCCGACCTGGTTATAATGTAAGTGCTTTGTTACACATGGCTGAATTCTATTCGCTAATATTTTGTTTAACATTCTTGCATCTCACGTCCATAAGTGTGATTGTCCTTTTTATACTATCTTTGTTGACTTTTGTTATTTTGTACAATTGGTTACATTAGCATGACAAGTTGGATCGGGTCCTATTATTCCCCACTACACATGCTTCCACAGAGATGCCTTCCCCACAGTTACTCTTGCTTTCTCCCCACCCCTTCTGGTCTCTCCCACAGGAAGAGGCTGGACTTACCCTCTCCAAAATCATTCTGGTCGCTCGCTCCCTGGGTGTCACCCTCTCTGAAGAAGGCGGGTCACTTGGTGCTCTGCTCTCCTTCTGCCAACTTCTTGGAATATCCTGGCCGTCTAGTCAGGAGGTCTTATCAAATGGCTTCATAACTTCTAGCCCAAATTCTTTCCTACATATTTAACTTCTGCTCCTACCCCTTCCTTAGCATCTTAAGTAGAAAGCCAGCCTTGGCTCCCACCTGCCGATGCCTGCTGGGAGGTGGAAATGGTTTTAGTCTGGAGCTGGGTTGAGGCTCCTGCAGCTACACTCCCGTAGCTCAGCCATGACTAATGCTGAGCAGGCTGTGACCAACAACCCCCACGGCGTGGGCCTTTATGGGAGAGTGTTGCAGTGGGGCCGTCTTCCTCTTAAGTGAGAAAATGTGGAGAGGAACTTCAGTGGTCCCACGAGCTGGCCGTCTCTCCCCATTCACCAGGGCCCTGCGGTGTTGAGTAGACATGATGCATTTTAACCTCCAAGCAAAGTGGGCTGAAGCCAATCTGGAGACACAAAGCCACAGGCCAAGAAAATTTGGGTGGATTCTAGTGTCTGTGTAATGTTCACCCCCAAATGTGCTCCTGCCCTTGGGACTGAGTGATACCGACCAAGAGTGAGACTTCTAAGCTGTCATGCATTTCAGACCCTTTCCCCTGATCTTCCAGGAACATATATATGACATTTCATCATTTTGCAGAACCCGAATTGCATAGAACTGGAAAAGACCTAAACAGCCAAGTAGTCCAGATACCGACAGCTGCTAAATATCTAGTGAATAACCACAAGGTCTATACTTGAGCACCCACGTCCAGCAACTGCTGGGCAAAGGGTTGGCCATTCCATATGGAGCTCCTTTGACTGTTTAAAAGTTCTTCGTTGAGTTTGGCCAGTGGGAATCTGTGCGGAGTCCACCTTTGGTCCAGACAGCTGCCTTTCTGGATGTTCATTCATGCTCACAGCTGAAGACATTTACTGACAGCTTCCTACTGCCATTCACCATGCTGGTTCCTAGACTGATGGACCATAAGTGTAATCCTGCTTCCAGTGGAAACACTGGACAGTCCCTTCAGCTCTTCTTCCACGGCATCATCTTGAGTTTCCTCATCTCCCTATTCTCTGCTAGGCTTGCTCCAGCTGGCCTATGTGCCTCGGCACATATGTGTCCGGAATTGATGTTGGAATCAGTTCCAAACAGCATAACTAAGTTCTCTTTCATAGTGTTTTCTTTTAATGCAACTTACACTTGGGCAGTCATGTCACCCTCTCATGTCTTGTCAATATGAGGCAACATAGCTTAAGATTAAGAGTAGAGTTTTGGGGGTCAATACTGGGACAAGCATTAGTTCACCCTCTTACCTTGGGCGAGCCGGATAAACTGTCTAATCTTAGTTCAGGATTTTTTATTTTTAGTTGGTATCATGAGGACCCCTGGAAGGAGTAATGAGACAATGCACTTGAAGTACTCAGTGCAAGGTCTGCCTCTGCCCCTTACCTCATTCATATTGTATATTCCACACATCACCATCGTCATCTCTAAAACCCTAATGTGATTTTCACACGTGCTTGTGCTCAGTCCCACTCTCAGGTGCTTTGAATGTGATGCAGCTCCTAACGTCATTAAGCTCCAGTCTGTTAAACTTGGCCCACCCCTTCAGCCTGCTCTTCTGGATCCTGAAATTGTCATGTAACCTATTTTCTTTTCAGCCCACAGCACCTGGAGTTATCTTCGGTACCTCCTGTATCTTCACCCTAGTAAGGTATGAATGAGTAAGGTAAGGGCAGAGGCCTGGAGGCTGCCCCTGAGACCTCTGTTCCGGATGGATATTAATCTTTTAATCAGTACTTTTTATCTGTGCTCAACCAGTCATGACTTGGTAAAATCTCAAAACTATTTTAGAAGTCCTCTCAGAATGAAATCCTGGCTACCATTTTTGTATTATTTTCTTTAGGGAACATGCTGTGTGTATCTATGAACCTTGAAAACCTCCTACTTCTTTTTTTCATATAGTTCTTAACGTTTAATATGTGTCCTGCATCATGTCTGTAATTCAACATTCTGACACAAATGATAATCAAGTAATATTAGGGCTTGCCTTGACAAAATAATACCTTGTTAAAACGTTTTATGAGAAAACAAATGAAGCCATCTCACTTTATAAAATTAATTTAAAATAAAAATTATAATGTGGAAGAGTTTGCACATTGATTTCCCAATAGAATGAAGTTGGGCTTTTTCAATACATCAGAAGAATCTGTAAATACTATGAAAAAGTTAGCACAAGCCCTTACATTTTCAACATTTTCAGAGTGGTCCGATTAAGACCAATAGACTTGTTCAAAGAAGTCCCCATTGCCAGTGGGAGAGGCAGCCATGGTGCCCAGGATTTCAGGGGTATAGTGTCGCTGGCCTATATATATAGGTATATAGGAATACAGAGGCTGGCCTTTTGAGCAATGTATATTTTCAAAAGATTTGATTGGCCAAAGGGTTTTAGAAAATGCTAGAAGACAGGTGGTAAATCTATGGTGTTAAGCAGAATTCTGAGATGGCTCCTAAGATTCCCAGCCCCTGGTGTACGTGCCCTACATAATCCTCTCTACTTGAGTATGAGCAGGGCCTGTGAATATAACGGGTTATCACTCCCATGATTAGGTTACATTCTATGGCAAAAGGAATTCTGCAGATATAATTAAGGCCCCTAATCAATAGACTTTGAGTTAATAAAAAAGGAGATTTTCCTGGGTGGGCCTGACCTAGGCCGGTGAACACTTAAAAGAAGTCAGAGAGAATTGAAGTGAGTTGCCTTGAAGAAGCAACTGCCTTGTTCTGGAGAGGCCCATGTGGCAAGGATCTCAAGTGGCCCCTAAGACTTGAGAGTAGTCCCTGGTGATGGCCTATAAGGAAATAGGACTTCAGTCCTACAACCATAAGGAACTAAACTCTATGAACAACCTGTGAGCCTGGAAAAGGACCCCATCCTTAGAGAAGATCACAGTCCTGGCTGACTCCTTGCTTTCAGCCTGGTAAGATCCTGAGCATAAGACCCAGCTAAGTTGTGCCTGCATACCTGACCCACAGAAACTGTGAGATAATAAATGGGTGTTGTTTCAAACCACTGAGTTTGTGGTAATTTGTTACTCAGCAGTAGATAACTAATACACATGAAGGCAAGTTAGCAGTAGGGAGGAGAGCTGCTCAGAGGGAGCATAACTAGGATGACACTTCCAGAGTAAACTGCCTTTCCTGATGGTTGATTGTCATGTGGCCACAGGGGGGAAAAATGTTATGGGATTGAGATTTCACACTGAACATTCCACACAGAGACACAGATTATCTCTTTCTCTGTTGCAGTCGTTTCCAAACTCCAACACGCTTCCAAATCTCCTGTAAGGTGTGTTAGACCTGATGGCTGAGCCCCACCTCCAGAGTTCCTGATGCAGCAGGTTTGACATGGGGCCTGAGAATTTGCATATTTAACAAGTTCCCAGGTGAGGCTGCTGCTGGCCTTGGGACCCCACTTTGAGCACCACGGCTCTACGATAAATGAAGAGGTCCCAGTTATTTTTAGTATTTGATTTCTATAGCCAATCTTTTCTCCCTTTGACATGAAAACATTTCATCAGGATTTTTTTAAACCAAGATTAAGATAAGAAGGAGGAACGGAATGTGATACACCTTTGAGCAGTCAAAGTGTTTTTCATTATCCGAGTAGTCATCTCAGAACTTCTATTTGGGGGGCACGATGGAAGACCAATGAAGATTATGCTGTTCCCTTTAACCACAGGTTAGAGGTCAACGGGAGGGAGGCTACGGGACCTCCATGTTTTCCCTATTTGCCATCACCACCCCACGTCCCAGGTGTCAGTGGTCCCTGCAGCAACTTCCATCCATGGGACGCCCCTCCAGACCCTTATTCCCAGGTGGCAGGGGCTGCAGCAGCGCAGGGGTGCTTTGGAGGAGCAGCAGGTCCTCTACCCGCACCAGTCCTGCCAAATCACTTCATCACGAACCCCTCTGACGCACAGCAAGGACATCAAACTGGGAGCAAAACTGAAGTCCTGACTGAGATTTGGGAATCCACAGAGGTTCCACCACGTACAAATCCCAGAAGACTGTTTAAAACGAGAAAAGAAGCCCATCTCTTGCCAGCAGAAGGGAGGTCCTACAGGGATCTTGATTGTACCTTGGGGTAAACTGAGAGATGGGAGAGGCAGGGAGGAAAAGGTTCTTGGTGTCATTATGGACCGGGGAGTGCTTTGGAATTGGATTCTGCAGGAGCAGAGAGTGAACGTTATTTTAAGACATAACTGAAGAATTACTTATTTGGGAGAACTTGGCTTTATCATGTTATCCAAAATGATCCCGGTTGCTTGTGCTTGTCGTAAGTTTGCTAAGAATCTGGATGGGGGGTCGGGGGCGGGGGACCCTAACTGAAAACATCTGGTAAAATTGATGATATGAGAATCATGCCTTGTTTTTATTTTTCTGCTCATGATATAATCCTGAAAGAGGGGAACTGAGTGATTATCTGAGTAAATGCCTATTTATATGCAGAATGTAGGTGTGCTTCCACTTTGCATTCCAAAATAAAAATGACTGATCTTTTCCATTAAAACAGTGTGGGTCACCCCAGCCGCCAGCTTTCATGCTTTTACTTATTTATTTATCTTCGCTAAGGAGATACAGGCACTTGGGGGGCTGCTGTAATTGATGGATAGTTGGACTTCTTTTAATCCAAGTAATGCCGAGTGTCTGCAGCTTTAGTAATCGGATCCTACCAGCTTTAGAGACCACTGCCAAAATAGCCAGAGCACAGAGGTTTGGCAACGTCATTTAATCATTGCAAAAGGATTACAGAGTGCAAAACAAGCCCCCAGACAGCTAGGAGATGGGCCAATTCAGAAACTGACTCAGACTGGAGAGCTGCTCAGGCTTGCTCCCTTTCACACGGCCCTGCATCCCAGCTCTCGAACTGCCTTCACCTTGGCCAAGCCTGGCATCCTTCGTGGCACACAGGAGAGAAAACATGTCAAGGGGAATTGACTTTGAATCAGAGAAATAAACAGTGTCTAATCATCTGTCAGGCTCAGGGCTGGTGAATCCCAAACCAGGACGCCCAGATTATCCTGGTGCGGGAAGGTCAAGGCCACAGTCTACCTGGTGAGAGCTTCTGACGGAGAAGCCAAACGGCACATTTAGAAGCTGTCCCGTCTGGTTAAAGTGAGACGTTGCTGCTATCTGTGATGCTTTATTTACCAACAATAATACAGTTTGCACTGAGAGCAATAGCTTGTTCGCCATTCAATGGATGCTTTATAGCAGGAATTAAGGGTGATTCGTGACTGGGTGCGGATCTGGAATTTCTCAGTTACAACCCCAGCTTTAGAGGCCTCTTTCCATTCTGGGTCTAAATCTGGAGGCTCCCAGGTGAAACTTTTGGTTCTTCTGCTCCAGAAGGGGCGAGCTGGCAATAAGGCCCCAGAGAGGTCGCCACTGTTTAGGTGCTAAATGTGCTATCTGTTTGGCTTTCCCTTGTATGAGTTCCTGCACAAAGGAGAATTCTAACACAAAACCCACCCAATGCAGCACAAGTTTCTATCAGGCAACTTTAGTCACTAAAAAAGTGCAAATGCAGACTCCTGTGCAAATCTGATTTGCCATGCTAGGCCAAGCTTATTTTATTACATACATTCTGCATTCTAAGAACTAATAACTTCATATTGTAAACATTAAGCATACAGAGTTAAAGTTCAAGGCCACATTAGATCATTGATTGTCTCTTTTGTCGTGTATCTTTGGCTGGCCGAGATCAACTCGTAGTGTATAAATGCATAAGTTATATAATTATTATATAAAAAGGAAAAAAAAAACCCATTGACTTGTATACTTCATTCTGACAAACGCACAGCGTTCGCGACTCAAAAGGAAACCTGGAGCCCGCCTTGCCCCGACGCCTAGGTGATTTCGGACTGTGGTAGCCAAGAAGGCTAGCTCTTACCCGACCCTGTGGAGGACAGAGCCCCCACCTAAGGATGAGGTCCTGAATGTTTCTTTTAAATATCAGACAATTCCAGTTACAATTTTTCTTTTGATAAACAAACAAACAAAAAAAGAGATGCATGATTTTGTTTCTGACTTCTACTACTTGCCCTGTCTCCATCATGCTGTGTCCTGTAACACTGGATTTGGTATAACACTGACCACCTGAAGCCTCAGGTCTCCATGACTCAACTCTCTGCAGAACCAACACCGTCCCAAGTCCAGTCTTTACTGCTCAAGAAGTTTCTTTCCCAGTCCTTGCCGCCTCCTCCTCCTCTGCTTCCTCCTCTCCCGCCTCCTCCGTCCACACCCACATGCTCTCCCTCCAGCACATTCTCAGTCCCACCCTTCGGCTCAGAGTTCCTGTCCTTTGTAAAGGAGTTGGAAGCTTTGGGTTGTCTTCACAGTCGGTGAGAGCTGATTGCTCTCCTTCAAAGGGAACGAATCTGATGTCACCCAAAACAGCAAGTGCTGCTTCATAACAACGTCTATTGATGGGCCACAGTCTCTTTTCTCTTTTTTCTGCTTTTGATATGTTTCTCTTTTTAAATACGGGTAGTTTTCCTTCAAATGACATTAGAAATGGCATGTTAGGTCCAGACTGTGTTGCCTCTATTGCTTGAGTTTAATCCCAGTCGAATGCGTTAGCAGGATTCCAAAGGCTACTCTAAGGTTTATACACTTCTTCAGAACATTTTCTTTGGCACTTTCTCCTCATGACTTCATGCTTCTACTTACAATGCCTTTTACAAGGTTGGTCCACAGATGATCTGCCCATGTACATTACATTTGTAGCATCCTCTTGTCTCTGTAGTAATATTTTAGTAATTCCCTCCCACTAAGAGTCTCTGGGTCTCTTCCCTGGCTTCCTCCCCCTCAGCCCCAGTCAAGCTTTTTCATTCCTCTTGAGGCACTTCTGATTCATGGTCTCCGATAGAGTTTGTGGCAATTGGTTGCTGACTGCACGTTGCTGGGAAAGGCCCCTCTCGGGTCTTTAGTAGTAAGTGCCCAGGTGGGAAGGCATGTGGCTGGCTGGGAGCCGAGTGTTAGGGTAGATCCCTCCCGTGGGTGAATTCCAGTATGGGTTTGGGGCAGCGAAAAAACTGGACGATGTCACAGGGAGGGCCGGAGGGTGGGGGGCCACAAAGTTCATCTTCTGCGGGTGGGTGTGATAGGAGCCCATGTAGGGGAGGTCCGAGGGGTACTTGTACAGAGAGGATTCCGGAGGGTGGGGCTGGAGGGCCTGGGCGATGCCGTGGAAGTCAAACTTGTAGGCGTAGCGCTTCCCGTGGACTTTGGTCATGATGTTTTTGTCATAGTAGTAACGGAGGGCCCGGCTGAGTTTATCATAGTTCATGTTGGGCTTGCTCTTCCGTTCTCCCCAACGCCGGGCCACCTCATCCGGATCTGTCATCTTGAACTCCCCGTTGGTGCCTTCCCAGGTGATGCAGTTGGAATTCGAGCTGTCGGACAGGAGCTCCAGGAGAAACTGCCACAGCTGGATCTGCCCACTCCCTGATGAGGTGGGAGAAGGAAGTAAAACACCAGTGAGAACAGGCTCTGAACTAAAGGGGTTCTTTCTTCAACGACAGAAGTGGGTGCTGTGGTGTCCCACCCAGAACTCCTTTTCATCCCTCAGAGGCTGGGCGTATTGGTTCCTCTTGGGCCCCAGCTCCCCCCCGTCCTCCAGAGAACTGCCCTTGGCTGAACAGGAGCTGCCTCATCCTCCGCCAGGTAGCCCACAGCCCGACGGACGGACACAGGGTACCAGAGGCTGGCCCCCTGGCCTCAAAGACGGACCAATTCTGTGACACCGGTCATGCCCAGGGCTCTGCATTGGATCAGACTGAAGCAAGGTTCCAGCTAAAGCCACAAGCTTCCTTCACTTTTCCCTGCCCTATCCTGTGTCCTCACTCCCTCTCTCCTGAGAACATACCCTTAAGTAACCACTTGCACAAGGATCCTTAGCCCAAGCTCTGCATCTGAGGAACCTGACCTAAGATGATGATCCTTGGTGATCACCAGGCTGATCTACAGACCCAGTTCTTTCTGGAATGCAAAGAATTCCTACGGGGCCGAGTTCAAGTTGGTTCCATCCATTTCTGACTTCCTTAGAAGACCAGCCAGGTCAACTCTGTGTTTGGGGGGTGGAAGGGCTTATTTTTCCTCTTTTGTGCTGTTATGTAGCTGGCAATAATGACTGAATACCATTTATATTGGCTAGGTCAAGTAAAATAATAAAAGTCAGATTTAGGAAATGAACTTCGAAAAGTTTATGGAAAAATATAGAGAATGGAAGTAAACACCGTTATTTCTAACATAACATTTGGCTGGCACGCAGAAAGCCATTCTGTCAAAACTTTTCCTAGAACAGAATTAACCCACTCAAAATGAGGAAGTTTAGAAAAAAGTTGGCTCTGTTTCAAACCAGGTCACCCATTTCCAGTACTTAGGCAAATGCATCTTAACGGAAATCCATGTGTTGCCCCTGCGTTGCAATGCCAATTGTGTTAAGCAGAGTTTCCAAAAGAAAAACTGTAACAATGAATGACTGCAAGGCCTCTTGGGCGGCAGAAGGAGACCCCACCTGAGTCAATGAGATCTCATTTGACTGGGTGGACACAGAACCCTCTTGATTCCACTGGAGACCCACAGATGTGGCTTTTAGGTTTTATTACATTCAGAGAGAAATTCAGGCACATCCCTCTGGCCTCTAGGCTACAATACTTTAAGATGACTGACTCCCTCAAAGAGAGAAACACATGAACATCAACCGTCATACTGAGTACCAGGAGAAGCTAAGATGCTTTAAGCAGATTTTAGAAGCTTTGAAAATGGATGAGACAGGTCTTTCCTCCCAAACTCCCAGGCACCGCCTTGAGTTTATTACCAAAAGGATGACCTTTTATTATATTATCAGTAAATGTCAATGGATATGATAAAATCATTAAAGGAACTCTGTCAACTATTCAGGGAATTGATGAAATGTAAAAATCAATTATAAATTTGTTTTCTCTAAATCCTCCCCTAACTAGAGCGCCCTATATAAATTGTCCAACTCTTAAAGCTTTGTTTCCACGTTGGCTGCATGGAAATGGATATGTTTGTGAATTTATCCATACAATAGCATCGTGAGACACGTCGGCCTTTTCTGAATATGTTCTGGAAAATTAGCATTTTCAGTCTAGCAACACATTTGAAATGTATTAACAGCTTGTAGTTTATCGCAATGGAAGCCTTTGCTTTTTTGGGGACCACATATTCAAACTGTTCTCAATCAAGTTTTGTTGCCCCCAACATTTCATTAATATGCATTTTAAAAAAAATACAAAGAAGAGTTTGAGAAAACCATATGGTTTTAGTATATAGATTGTAACCAAAGGATTACTACTTGAAAAAAAATTCCATATATGACCTGGGAATAGGGAAAAACATGGATTTTTGATTTAACGATCTAACATGTGTTTCAATATAAACACATAGAGTTGTTTGAAAATAAATATCCACTGTCAACCTCCTCCCATAGAGAGAGCAGTCCCACAGATCTTGCATAAATACACAGCTCTTCCTAAACAGCCAAAATTATACTTGGTATCTATTCAAACTTTGGCATTGCCTCTTAGGAAACTTTCCCTCACCCACTTCCTTTATAAACGTGTATAGCAGAGAACCCGTGGACAAATGCGTTTCCCCATCTCTCCTGTTTCTGAAGAACTAGTAAGTCAGGGACCTAAATTCATGGCTAGAAACTCAAAGTGCAAAGGATGGATGAGGAATTTCTCCCTAGACGATCCCTTAAGACACAGGACTTGGGCCTCTGAGCATTTCAAGAGTCTATGGAAATAGGACATCTGTAAACAAAATTCATCAGCTTCCAAACCTGAGAACAAAACCATAAATGCAAATCAATTATATTTACGTAGATGTTATAAAATGTAACAGTATGTCAAGCTCATTAATTGTTAAATTTAATGTAACAAAATCCACTGTATTTCGCAAGCCACAGCAGATTTTCTCCCCATGGGAGAATTCCCAAGGGGGCACAATGTTTGCTGAGAAGTTAATTGGTGGTAAATCAAACGAGTTACTCGTGGCCATGAATTTCTAAAACGATTTTGTAAATTCTTAGTTTACTGTCAAAACAATAATACTTACTGTGTGCTACAGGTGCATTTTAGAATATAGAGCAGGGATTCTAAAACATGAATACCTAAGATTTAGGAAGCCTAAGAGTGACTTGCGTATTTCACTGGCCAAACCCACAAGTAAAAGGAGAAGCTCTTAAAGGACAGGATCTTCCCACCAAACAGCCTTAACCACCTGCACCTTACCAATCACCCTCTTTGGAAAAACTCTTCACATCTACTTTCTCATTCTATCCTGACAACCAACTTTGCAACATCAGGAAGGAGTAGCTACTTTTGTACTAGTTTTGTCCAAGGTAATTAACTAAAAAGGGGGGATTGCGTGGGGGGAACCCAAAGATGTCAGCTGCCCACCTACAGGAAAGCCCAGTGGGATGAAGGGGGGCAGGGCCTGGCTTGAAGGAGACAAAAGCAATTTAATTTGGGGGAGGAAAGTGGCCTCTGAATGCAATTAAAAGAGAAGAAGAGAAGCACAGTAGTGAAGAGGCACAGACTGAGCAAAAAGGGCAAAACATCTAAACCGTTTATAAACCGCAGAGAAAAGCACAGCTGGGAGTGACTCAGCAGCGGTGGGTCAAGGAGGAGGCATGTCCCCAAGTAGAGCACTCAGCCGCCAGCTGACAGAGGGAAAGAGCAGTAAGTAAAGCAGAGAGGGGCCCAGCAACACCACGGTGGCAATCATTTGGGCTACTTTCTACAGTAGCTGGAGGTGCTGCAGAAAAACCCATGTGCACAGCTTGGACTCTCCACGTCAAGATCAAAGCAGCAGGCGTGTGTTCCAGACAGAAGGCTTGATCTGCGCTCAGTGTGGCTCAGACAGGGCTTGTTGAGGGGTGGGGGGGCAGGGCAGTATGGTGGCTGGAAGCTTCCCTTTGGAGTCGGCACCATCTCAGCTGAATCCTGGCTCTGCCACTTACGGGGCTTGGGGAGCTCACCTGGCTCTCTGTGCCTCAGTGTCCTCATCTGCAAAGTGGGGGTGATGGTAATACTACCAAGATGGTAGTACTATCTTGCAGGATCACTGTGAGGATGAACTCAATACACAATTGCTCTTATCGTGATTTATTTTGAGCTGGAAACCAGGGTTTAAAGAAAGGTACATCCCTTGCCTAGAGCCAGGAGATGCCAAAGGAAAACAACCACCCTCCCCCCCCCCAAAAAAACTCCGTGTTGGCTGGGCAGAAGCTGGGAATGGTGCTGTTCTCAGGGCTGGCCAGTATCACTGAAAGCTGACTGGTACCAGGCATCATTCTGAACACTTTCCGTGTGTTTATTTAATCCCCGACCCCGAACCATGTGACAGCCCATTGGAGGGATGAGGAATTGGAGCCCAAAGAGGTAGAGTGACTTATCCTGCCCAAGGTCAGCAAGGGTTGGAACCTGGACTCTAGGACTTGGCACTGGATCACTGCACAACAGCACTGCTTTGGGGTCTGGTTTCTGCACACGCCTCTGCAATCTCCCCCAGTCCATCCCAGTGCCTGGGGCTTAGGAGGTTCCCAGTAGAAGACTGGACACTGCTACCTCCTAATCAATGGCAAAAAATCCCTAAAACTGGCCTCTGGTTCTGCATGAAGCAGGTTACACTTTCATGGCCACCATTAAAGCCTATCCAGTGAGCACCAAAGGAGCTGCTGAAGTCTTGTTCCCAAGACAGCTCTTTCATGGAAAGGTAATTTCTGTTCATCTCAGGAGCCACATTAAATGCTCAGCCATTCTGATGGGATAGAGAGAGGCCATGTGGCTAATATCTGACCCAGGACTTAATAATGCAGGGGTACGCTCTTCCCAGCAGGAGAAATATGGTTCCAAGTACACAGCAAATGCATATTTGGGATGGAGATGTTAAGATGCTGTTCTCACCTGGTGCATTCACACCATGTGATGGCATCTTTCCATTTAAAATGGTTTCTGAAAAGTTTGCATTGTGTAAAGAACAGAGGCAGCAGTTTCAAGTGGTGAAGGATTTATTTATCAGAGGCTGGGAAACTAAAATCAAACAGGAAGAAGCATTCTCATTCATAGAAAGATAAAAGACATGCTGGTTTTAGGGGGAAAGACCACATGAATGTAAGTGACACACAGCCTAAGGAGAGATGGAGAGAAGGCCTGATTCATTATAAACTAAGTAAAAGAAACCTTCATCTTTGAGTCAAAAGTTGGACGTTGCCACTTTCTCCGGCCCAATGGGCACAGTCTTGGTGGGATAAAGTGAAGTCTTTACCCACGATGCCAGTGCTGATGACCTGTTAGGTACCAAGACATGTTCCCTGGCCAGTGACGGGTCTGCAGTCTCCTCCTTGCTCTGCCCCAAGTCCCTCTACTTACCGTGGGCAACCCCAGGTCACTGGGCACAGTGTGAATAGACACGAAACCCTCTGCTTAGGGGCCAGCAACTCTCTTTGGCTCCAAGCCACCAACCAAGCCACACCTCTGAGTGGTGACACACAGGCACAGACATATTGCACTTAACCAATTAGTGTGGGTGAAAGAGCCGATTTGGTTTTGTTTGGATGCAGCTTAACTCATTCCTCCTCTTCATCCCTCACCTCAGCCCCATCCCAAGCACCGAAACAGTTGTTAAACTGAATGGAAACCCTCCCTTTCTATCCTCTCAGTCCTCATTCTCCAAGACCTCCCTCTTCCAGGCTCACTCGGTGGCAGTGGAGGACCACAGACTATCAACAGAAGCAGATTTTGGAGACGGAGAATCAGGGTTCAAATCTGGCCTCCCTTCTTACTGGGTTGTGCGACCCAGGAGAAGTCACCTAATTTGTCTGGATTTCTGATTCCTCTTCTGTAGGATGAAGACAATGACCTCCCAGGGCTGTTCTGAGACAGGCATTTGCCCAGACGTGATGGGGTGGGGGAGCGCTTGAACTGTTATTCCACGTTATTGTATTAACTTCCCCAGAGTGTTTCAGCTTCCGTCCTTTTCCCCTTTCTAATCTATCCTGAACATTGCTGCCGGATCAGTCTTCCTGAAGCCTGACCGATAATAATCATCTCGAAACAGTAATCCTTTTTATGTGAATGGCTGTACAGGCAGCTGCAAATGGAAAGCTGAGCACAGGTATGAGGACAGACCAGATACCCAGGAGACGCAGCCACCAGGTGGGTGCTGGGGAAAACCTGTGTCCATTTCTCTGCTGGAAGGGAAGCTCCTTGAGGGTGAAGGGTGGTACCTTGTTACTCCTTGCATTCATTTATTTGACCGATAATTATTGAGCATCTGGTCTAGTCCCCGGGGGTAGAGCAATAAACAAAGCAGACCCTTCTCACTGCTCAGCTGCTTAGAAAATATTTGCTGCAATGAAGGTCCAATGCAACCAAAAAATAAATAAATAAATATTTTATTTTTGCTAAACTTGTTTCACAAATTAAAAAAAAAGAAAATATTTGCTGAATTAGTTAACATTAACTAAAATTTAAATGTCAAAAAAAAGAAAAAAGCAAACAACAACAAAAAATTTAAATGTCAAAGATGTGAACACTAGATAATGATGGTATTTTATGTTTTCAAAAGTATATTGTGGGGATGTACACTGATTGAATCTAAATGTTCCCATTTCTAACCCCATTTTGGCCTCAATGTTTAGGAAATATACATTCCAGCTTGTATTTGCAATATGCCCGTGACATCTTGGCATGTGAATTTGCTGTTGAGAATATGCAGCATGTGCTGTGAATTTCTGAAGTGGATGCCAGCACAGCTGGTTCCGATCGGAATACAAACAAATCAAACCATTTGGTTGGCACTGAAGCATGATGACAGGTGATGATCCTTGGCAAAGGACAGGTTACAAATGGGCCAATTAAGAATCTGCACTATCTTCTGGCATCTGAGTTCAGAAAAAGACCATTCATTGACGATGATCCTGAATTTGAGGTCTTATGGCTGTCATTAGGGTCCTTTTTTCGTTAAGCTATTATTTTATCTGCCCCTATGATGGGTTGAATTGTGGCCCTCTCCCCAAATTCATATGTTAATTTGCCTAATACCTCAGAATGTGATGCTGTTTGGAAACCGTGTCTTTAGAGAAGTAATCAAGTTAAAGTAATGTCATTTGAGTGGGCTCTAATCCAATATGACTGCTGTCCTTATAAAAAGGGAAATTTGGACACGGAGACATAGAGGTAAGATCAGGCAGAAGATGGTCATCTACAAGCCAAGAAGAGAGGTCTGGAATGGGTCCTTCTTTCACGGCCCAACAACTCGATTGTGGACTTCTGTCCTCTAGAACTAGAGACAATAAATGTCTGATGTCTAAGCCCCCAGTCTGTGGTACTTTGCTAGAGCAGTCCTAGGAAACTGATACAGTTTGGATTAGGTAATGATGCTCTTTGCTGAAGTTAAATCTTAATTTACATCCCCCATTTTTTTCGCTTAGGCAAATAGAGACCTACAACTTAAATTTGCTCAGTGGAAGGGATTTCTTACCTATACAAGTTTAACTTTAAAATAGCTACTGCCCAAAAGAGAACTTTGTAAGAGCAAAATCACGAACAGTATCTCACCTGGATTTGCAAGGCGGCTACTTGTGGGTCCAAGAATCTGATAAGGATCTATAGCAAAAAGAAAAGAAGTCAGATCCCAAAGACATGGTTGTGAGCAGATAGGATGGGACTGCAGGAATAATGCTGACCCACTGGTGTTGCAGATTTCAGAGGCGAGAATGTCCCCCACACCAAAGTCCCCCAGCACCACTTCCTGTATTAGAAAAGATGTCACATGGATCTGAGAGATGCTTCTTGGTAAAGATCTCCTAGCTGGTGGCCGAGCTCTGATGTGACCCAGGGTTCCCGACACCCAGCCCACCACTGTCTCATCCCATGATATAAACGGGACAAACATATTCAGTGCCCAGTCAGTCCCAGGGCTGTGCTGGCCATGCGGCTCAGCGCACGGCAGCAGCAACCTGCCACTGCGTTTCTGCGTTGGACTCGACACACATGCTGATGTTGCCGTATGTGGCCTAGAAGGCGAAAGTCAAAGAATTCCTAAGCCACAAAGAAGCTGCCTCTGTACAAGCAGAATTTTTTTTAATATTTATTGCATAGATTTTGGAAATGTTTTAGCAAAATCTCGTCATTCCCAATTGAATAGACTGATAATTTGGTCCCTATTTTACATGTGAAGCAGTCCTAAAGAAGACAAAGGAACATTCATTTCGTGTAGAAAGTGACACATCTTAGAAAGATGCTGCTAAACGTGTTTCTTCTTTTATGGCCATCAAGATGCTCCCTGAAACATACCTAGCTGAGGACGCTGGTCTTCAGTTTTGGGCACTGTGGAAGGAGATGGCTGAGCAGCTGAAAATCCAAAAAAGAAAGAGACAATTAGTTATAACCTGTATTTGGCTACTAGACTTTGATACTGTTGTATCATCATTCTATCATGTCTTAGTTATTAACATAATAGTCTTACTCTTATACTAAGAAGCATCTTATAGAAAGAAAAAAATTTCCTTTCTAATGAAACCAAATGTAAATGCTATAGCAAAAAGAGGGCACTTTGACTTATTTTAAAAATTTATTTGTACCCCACTTTTTGCAAAACTAAAAAAAAATTGAGATGGTTTATAAAACAGATTAAAATGAATCAACTCTAAAATGAAAAGATAAAGGAAACCATCAGGAAAATACAAAGTTAGGAATACTTTAAATATGGCCAAGATTGGGAAATCACTCAGTATTTAATCTGTACTCAAGCATCCCATGAGACATGCATTTGTCCATGTGGAAATACATTACATCATTCATATTTTTTTGTTACAGAAATAGGTATACTGCCAAAAGAGAAAGAATCGTTGCATTTAAAGATCAGTCGCGCTTTGCTGCCAAAGGGACAAATACATTACAAGTTGAAAAAGCATAGTTTGGCTACAGAAATTATCATTTACTGCATCAAGAGTTATCCACTGCCTTGTGATGTGAGGATTCAAGGCAGTGGAAACCAACACTGTACCTTTTGACTGGGGGGTGGGGTGGCCGTGACTGGTCCAGGCTGATCTCCTGGGTGGTTCGTAAGGTAAATCTGTAAAGACACATAAATTGACTAAAAGATGAATAATGTAGCTTGATAATAGCTATTCTGTGTCCTTTTTAAATTTTGTGTTTATTAGAATAAATATTGTGCAAGAAACCCAGTTATCCAAAGAACTATTCAACTTGGATTCCATAAGATTTGGAGTTTATTTATAAATGATAATTTTGTATCTTTTTGATCTAACATTTTCACTGAAGACTCCCATGGACGGACTTTCTCAGAGCTGGCTGACTCTTCTAAGGTAATTTCCTACAATCATAGGTCAAGACCATATCAAAAGTTTCTTACAATCTAATTTGTCCTGCTTCCAGCTGGAATTGACCTAAGTCCACCACCCCTCTATTAGCTTCATGACCTGTCTGAAACAGCCTACAACACTGAGGAATCAGCCGATTCCTGCTTGAGGTCTGACCCTAAATCCAGCAAATGACATTCACGTTCCTTCCTCTTCTTCCCTGGAAAGGAGCACGGTCTTCTCTTATTTGCCAGTTGCCCCTCTCAGTCACCCCTCATTTCCCCTCATCCAATTATATTAAATCCATCTTAAGGGTCTAGTTATTTTTCTACTCAAGCGTCTACTCTTTCTCCTTCTCTAAGTGAATTTAGAATTTCTCCAAAATGAATTGCATGAAATCAGTTGCAAGACTGAAATAGTACTGGTCCCGCAATGTATTAGCTATGACCGTAGAGCTGAAGTATATGCCAATGAATTTTTTTTGTATTTATAATGTATTGTCACTTGTCCCATAAACCTTCGTCACACTTTGCACATGCAAATTTAATCATGATACTTCTGCATCCTCAGTGCAAGTTCTATTAATGATTATGACTCTGTCATTTCAAGTTTCCTTTAAAAATATATTCCAGAAATGTTATTACGCACTCTCTTCCTAACGGTGCCTACAGAAAGCTATTTCTACATGCAATCTGATTACAGAACCATTTGAAAACTATGTCTTCTTGGATTGATGGGTCTCAGTTCAATGCCATGTGTCATTCTGGGCCAGCTGAAAGCCATAGCCAGGTACTTCAGCAGGTGTCTACTGCCAGACACCTGGAGATGACTATAAAATCTTCACTTGGAGAGATTTTAAACTTTGTTTAAAATTAGCCATTTGGTGGGTCAATCTTCAAAAAGCTTGGCTATGTTGCAAAAGACATGTCTCTTCCTATTTTCATATCCCAGAGAGAATAGCAATGAAATGCAACGTGAAATCCAACACAGAACTGCCTTAATTTATTTGGTCTGTTTGGCTACAAGCATCTCGACTAGTGTGGTCTGTGAAATCCTACCCTCCAGAGCTTCGGTTGAGTTTGATAATTTTTCTTTTGAAACTCTGCTCTTGCTCCCCACTCCCTCTATGCTGGCATTTTTGTATTTTTGGACGGTAAGCATTTCTCACCCAGTTCCTCAGATTCTCACTTTTCTGCTTGTTGGGGTTACACGTGGGAATTAAATCTGCAGCCGCTATCAATTTACAAGTAAATTTCAACTTAAGTCGCTGGGAGCCTTTGCACATGGATTTTCATCTAGTTGCATTTTGTCTAGAAAATCATTAGCCAGAGTTTCAATTTGAGAATTGTCTCAGAAAGAAAAATCTACCAGCAGGGCAACTGTAACAGCATCTAGCCTGCTTCAGGAGCAGACAGCCATATCCACGAGGGGCTTCTGTCTACCAAGCAAAAAACCAAGAGAACCCAGAAATACGTTCTAGGTCTTTGTTTCTCCGCAGACCAACAATATCAGCAATGTCTGGGAGCTTGTTAGAAATGCAGAACCTCACTCTTGATCTACTGAATCAGAATCTACGTTTTACCAGATTCTGATAAAAAAGAGCTAACATATGATCCTGCAATCCCACTCCTGGGCGTATATCTGGAGAAAACCTTAATTAGAAAAGATACAGGCACCCCACTGTTCATTGCAGCACTGTTTACAATAGCCAAGACATGGAAGCAACCCAAATGCCCATCAATAGAGGAACGGATAAAAAATTGCGGTTCATAAATACAATGGAATATTGCTCAGCCATAAAAAAGAATGAAATGTCACTTGCAGCAACACAATACAGATGTACCTAGAGGTTATCATACTAAGTGAAGTAAACCAGACAAAGACAAATATCATATGATATTGCTTATATGTAGAAATCTAACAAAAATGATACAAATGAGCTTATATACAAAACAGAAATAGATCCACAGACACAGAAAACAAACTTATAGTTACCAAAGGCGGGGATGGATAAATTAGGACTTTGGGATTAACATATACACATTACTATAAATAAAATAGATAACCAACAAGGATCCTACTGTATAGCACAGGGAAGCCTACTCAATATTTTGTAACAACCTATACAAGAATCTGAAAAATAATATATATACACACACACAATTTTATATGTATATATAAAACTGAATCACTTTGCTGTACACCTGAAACTAACACAACACTGTAAGTGAACTATATATACTTCAATTAAAAAAAGAGAGTCTGCATTTTAACAAGGTCCCATTTGACTTGGGTGTACACTGAAGTTTGAGAAAGCTGTTCTAGACAATTTCCATCGTTCCTTCCTAGAAATCTGTGTCCCTACAGATCATGATTTCAGAAATGCTATCTGAGTGTGTTAATACAAATAATGTGGGGAAAGTTCTAGATTGAATGCTTCTACCTGAAATATGAGAAATGGAATTAATAGCAAGTGTCAGTGGTTAGTCTGATACAATTTTAAACATAAAAAGATTGCCCATGAAATGTGACTGGAAGAAATTAAACACCAAGCTACTAATAGAAAAATATTTTGAAACTCTTAATTCATAAAGTCCTTCTTAGAGGGTATAACCATCTCCCATCCTCCCTTGAAAATCAGTCAGGATCTAAACAACTCCAAGTCTGATTTTTCGCCAAGAACTGGAGATGTTTATACGAACAGTGATTAATGTGTTCATGACCATATTGCCATGGAAGATAAGTGGCCTTTTGTTTTTGTTCATGAAATTCTAGTCCAGTGCTCTCTTATCAGCTACCAATCACATGCCATGGGCACCAAGACCCCCTCCCGTGGGATGTGACACTGGGGAATGTTGAACTAAGTGTTGCTGAGATGGGAGACAGTCATCTCAGGGGCCTCGTCAGCAGCTACACCACCTCATAGCAGAGCCAGTTTTGAGCAATTCTACTCTTTGGCTGCTTGAAAAATGATTACTCCACGTCCATTTGCTATTTGCCCCTTATGGAGAGTAGATCATAAGACTTCTAGTAAGAACACAGTTTACATTTCATTTTTGGTGGTCATTTCAATCCATTCTCCATTTCTCTTCAACTTTGATCTCTAAGGTCATTAACTCATATACTTGGCAGAAGATCCCATGCCAGGGAAGGCTGTTTTCTGGCATGGGCTCTGCTATTTTTTTTTTTTTTTTTTCTGTAACAGACTGTGTTTTAAAACTGAACTTATAAAAGCCATTTCATAGGCAGCTGAGGGTTACCAAAGAAGTATGCTATATGCCAGGATCTAGACCAAAAACCATGAAAACTACAAATAGGGAGTTTGACTGGTGTTGCCTCCCTCCACACCACCACCTTTGTTTATTTCCTGGGAGTCAAGATGAGTTCCTGATTCTTAATGAGACTCCTTCCCCGCATCCACTCCCTTCCCTAGACATCAATAATGTAAGACAGCATTCTTGCTGCACTTCCTACAGGATTAAGTTCGCCAAGTTCTATACTCTCCTTTCAGCAAGATTACTGAAGAATGGCCTGCTAGTCCTCCTAAAGTCCACCCACCACTTTGTTCTTTAAAGAACCAGAACTTGGATCATGGGAGAGCTTATCCACATTCTGTGGGATCCATGCCACATTTACAAAGTAACTTTGGAGGTCCCATGCTGTGCTGGATGTGAAAGGATGAATTTTGCCAGCTCTCAATGAGCTTAGATGCTAATGGCAAAGACAGAAAGACCAAGAGCTATTGCCCTAAATCAATCTATAAACCCCTATTTAATGCAAGGAATTTTTAGAGTCAAGCCTACTAACATGATTAAATCACTCTCTTGTTTTCCTCCAGATCTCCCTACAGTCTTCTAAACTCCTCTGTCAGACACAGAGACCTGGGGGCACTTTGCCTCCCCTTCTCAACTAGTTTTCAGACCTGTGCTTATAGCATAGTCAGGGCAAAGCCAAGAATGCATTTTCAGCCATTTGGCGGGATACAGGCTTTACTCTTTACTTTAAAGAGGAGACAGTGTACTGGCTGCATTGTCTTGCTATGACTAGAGATGCTGAATGTCACCAAGGTGCAAACTCCAAAGGAGGAATTGTTTCAGATTCTGAGAAACCCTTGAGGAGCACCAGCTGAAAAAGGAAAGTCAAGGCTGCGCTTGTCTCCAGTCTCCTGTGATAACATCCTAGATGTGTATCATGGTGCATGGGTTGCCATGGCGATGGAGGAGGAGAGGGTGGGGCTACAGATTGTGCTGGGCACACACCAGAGCTTTCACATACACTGCTCCTAAGATGCCAGGCAGGGTTCACATCACGAGGTCAAAATCCAGCTTGCAAGTTTCTCTGAGTCAGACCTGTCTCTATTTATGCCACTTGAGGCCTCAGGGGGGCCATGGCCCCCCAAAAAGCATGTGTTCACCAGAGAAGGAGGGTGTTTATGGGGAAGATGGGAAAAGGGCTTCTGGTAGTAATAACTGACTACCAGAGAAACACATGCGACACCATAAAACGCAACCATAAGAAAGGAATGTAAACGGATCTGCCTATGCGCTAGCACTTTCTAAGAGAAGAGGAGAGACTCATCTAAATGCTAATTCAACAAAGGGATCATGAAAGAGGGTGCGTTTTGAATCAGAAAGAAATGGAAAAAAATAAATAGGAACAAGCACTGGGAGAGAGGGAATGAGGCATGAACAGAGCAGTCTGTTGTCCATCATGTGTTATCCTGTAAGGTCACTGAACAGTCCCGGCCAATTGTGGGGAGAAACTGAAATGACGCAGTGACTGGACAGGTCAGGCAGTAAGGGGACTCTGGGATAAATGATCTATTTGGGAAGTTGGGCCTTGACAAGAAGAAAAGGTAGACGAGAGGAGGCAGCCCAGGGATGGCTCCTCGAGGAGGAAGGAAAGGAAGGCGGTACGGAGGGAGCACTGGGAAGTGGGACTCAGCAGGATGACACAGGTGGGGGGAAGGAATCCTCTGTCTCCGTGGATGTGGGATCAGAGAAACGGATGGACACAGCAAACCAAGAGTGGGCAGGGGAACGGGACCTCGGGTCTCTACCCCCAAGGACCCAAGGACCTCTCCCAAGGCAAGAGTCAGCAACTACCCCTTCTGAAAACAGTCAGATACGCACCAACCACAGGGACATAGTCAGATTCCTAGTGACCCCCCTCCCCCAATGACTCCTGCAATACCCATCTCCCCTTGAGCCATCACAAAGTTCTCCAACTGCACCGTTACAGGCTTTCACACAAGGCCGTTCCTGCAAGGTTGATCACTGCTCCGGGTACCCAAGGTCTGTTCTCCAAGTTCAAATCCCTCAGTCTGGCTGACAGCCGTATTTGTCTCTGGCTCGTTCACTCTGATTTAAATTCTTTGTGGCTTGACACCAATCTTTGTATCTCCTTTCAGAATCACAGCAGCAATCACCAAAACAGGTATTCTGGTGCAAACGAGTCTCTTCCAAGTCACACTCGAATGACAGAGCCAAGGAAAGAGCTTTATCAGGGCTTTGCCAGGTGAATTAGCGTCTGCCAGCCTGGTCTCTTCCTGGGCTGAGGTGCAGAGGGGTGTCCCCACCACAGTCCTCCCGGCCACTTTCCTCTCTGATACCCGGACTCATCCACCATATCCTCAAACAGTGATAAAGGAGCTCCAGGACCCACTGTTCTGTCTCTGAAGCAACAGGCAGCCAGCCGGCTGCTCTGACTCTCATGCTCAACCAACCTGCACGGCCACGCAACCCCGACACCAGCTCACAAGCCCCGACTTCTGCAGCTCAGTCAGAGGCATCCATGAAATCGCTTCAAACAAACAAAAAACAAAGAAACCAACCCCGACCGGATGTTTTACAGATAGCTTTTCCTTTGGTGAGTATGCATGGAAACGTCTTTAAACCACTCACACAATCACTGTGATTTTCCTGCACCTCCCAGGTCCACCCAAAGGTGCATGTACTGGCGGTAAACTCAGGAATGTCTAGAGCTAGTGTGACACGTGCACTCTGACTTTCCTTTTTCAATACGCAGGGTGGGTTTCTTTAGGGTGAGTCTACTAGTGCACTCCAGACCCTGGGTCTCGTTCACGATTAAATAGCCTGTGTCAGAGGTAACTAAGCACTTTGAGACTTTCCACTCTGCTGCCCAGGAGGAACAGGGGGGCCAGCTTTATGAGGTTAGAGGACAGAAAATCGCCAGCCTGGTCGCAGTACCGGGGCCGTGTTAGGGCGAGAAAAACTCCAAGAAGCATCTTTACTCAGGCTATTGAGCTCACTGGTCCCCCCCCGCCCCCCCCTTCACTAGGAAGAAACAGCAGCGCCAAGCTCAGTGTCTGGGACCCATTCAAAGTGAGACCTGAGCAGCCTGGACACATGATAGAGGTCGAAGAGCAACAGCTTGGGTCTAAGAAGACGTGAGCTCCAGATCCACGTGTGAAGAGGGAAACACCACCCCGCGGCACTGAATCACGATTCCTCAGCTGTTAGGCTGGCACGTGTCTGTCATCTAGCTCATGGGGTTGTACATCCCAGCCAGGGGACAGATGTTTGAGCCACGCCTGCCCAATGCCACCCCTCCTCCTCCCCCTGGCAACACCTAATCCCCTCTGGCATACAGCAGTGCTTCCTCCCCCTTTCACACAGGGATGGGTTCCTTTCCCTTCCTGCTCCCACAGCCTCTCTGGGTAGAGGTGGTGCCTCCACTGTAAAATCAGTGCTTTAGGTTAAACATCCATGTCTGTCTCTCCAGCTCTAGGTCGCTAGCCCGTAAGGTTAAATATTTACGTGCGTGAGTCTGTTTCTGGCTCTAGGTGGCTTTATCGAAACATCTAGAGCTTTAGGCTCTGTGCCTGGGGCCTTGTTCCCCACTGCACCCCTGTGGCTGGCACTCAGGAGGGTCCACGGACATCTGAGGAATGAACAGGCCAGCTTTCTGAAGACAGGAAGCTTTCTGAAGTCTGATTCATCTTTAGATTCTCAGAAGCTAACATCATGCTTGGCACTAAGAGGCACTGATAAACAGTGATTTTTCTCGTGAATGGCATTTAAATTAATAACCTAATTAAGTCATTGGGAAAGACATAAAGTAAGATTCAGAGGTAAATATGATCGATTACATGCTTTTGCTCTGAAAGACTGGCTCTTGTGACAGCTGGGAACTGGTCACTAATGTTATAGGGACACCTCTTGCTCTGTGCTGTGCCCTGAGGACAGATAGATGACACTGTGTCCTTCTGTAAACTCAAAATCGGAAGGATTCCTTACTGCCAGGCAACCAGGATACGTTCTTGGCCCGTCTGTCTTTGAGAGTAGCTAGTGAAGGGGCTGACCTGCTTCTAATCCCGCAGTTGAGGGACTGTTCATGTGATCTCTGAATGAAACGGTCTGATTCTAGGCGCCAGGTCCACAGAGGCAGAATAAGACTGTTTAGGGGTCCGATCCAAGATCAGCTGTCTTTGTGTCACGTGACGTAGGTCACGGATCTATCTCACAGGACATCGTGGGATGTCTCTCAATAAAGAGATTACACAGGGGTGTTTTCGTACCTGGCCTAGTTGTAATTCTTTGCGTAGCTTCAGGATATACTGAAGTATTTGGGAAAATAAAAGCTGCACCCCCTGCAGACAAAAGGAAAGACAAAACATGTGAAGGTCTTTTGCTGTGGTAGTCGATCTCAGCAACAATGTCTAATCTACTTTGCCCCATGATGACCAAGGGAGGTGGCCTCCCGGAACCTGCCACGCCAGACTTCGGGAGGAGGGACGAGGACATGGGTCAGAAACAGATGCTCAAGATGGAGGAGACGTGACTCTGTGCCCCATGTGGCATAAGGTGTCACGTGTTTTGATTTTACAGCTTCCTCCTAAAGCCCATCTGTGTGTCTCCCCACGCCCCACCCCCCACAAGCTCCTTTTATTAAAACAATTCTATGGCGGGTGTTTTAATTTTCAAATCATATGAAAACCCATAAAACATTTTACGGAGCCCTTGGAAAGCAGTACCAAAGAATGATTAAATATTTTGCCAAAGAACATATGGATCTTAGTAAAAATTAATGCCTATCTCTGTTCAGATGCATGTTTTCCCTCTTCTCTCTCTCAATCAGTGCTCAGATTGTTAGTGGAAAATATTCTCTTTTCGCAGTTCAATCCATTTGGAATTTGTTGTTCTGCTTTTCGATTGCTTCTGGGTTTAGCAACAGCAAAAATAATGAAATCAGAGCTTTCTTGACTCCTCCCTGCTAAAAATTTTTTAAATGACTATGAAATTATCAGCAAGTGTGTGTATCTCCAAGGCATTTCCTAGGGGAGGGGAATTACTTTGTCTAAGTTGCTTGCTATTTCTGGCCACAAGGTCATTAATAGGCTGACTGTGTACCCTACATCGAAAAAGTGTATTATTGACTCAAAGCAATTTTTTTAAAAAATTTCAGATTAAAATCACAGTGTTCTATATATCGAGGACCAACTCAAGAGATCAACTCACAATCTCTTTGTAATACTCAAGCCCGGACTCACTCACATTACACATTTAAAAATAACATGGCAAATATTTGGGAAGTGGCTGTATTTCTATGTGAGAGCTTGCTGATGAGGGGTTAAGTCTTTCCAACACTTGATGCTTTTCTCCCTAGCCCAGTGGTGGCAGAGGGTCCCTGCAGGCTGATACAGTGGGGTGAGCAGCCTGCGGCCATGCTTCTGTAGTGTCTCCATCACAAGGGGGGGAAATGGATGTGACCGGGACTACATTCATCCACAGAAAGCCCAGCCTCTACTCTCAGCCTTTACTATGAGGGGAGGGAGGATGGTTAGCCAGGAAGAAGCATCATGTTAAACTGTATCAGGCTCAGGCAAAAAAACAGATAGATGAATAAAATGTAGAATCACTGGTTAGACATAGAATAGCAGGTATATCTGGTTAGTCACTAATTTCAAACCTTCCAAAATCATAACACATTTTCCCTCTCAACAAAATCGCCCCCAAAGTAACCGACATTCCCTCCTATTGCCTTTTGCAAATGTACAAATTCTGTGCAAGAAGATTCAAGTCATGTCAAATGGCCTAAAACTTTACCAAACAGAGAAAAATAAAACTCCTGCTTGTCCTAGTAAACATTCCTTTAAGAATAAAAATTTTAAAAGGAAAAAGAAAGGAGTGCGCTAAGGGCCCCTTTATATGGAACACGCTTTTAGTGTCTACAGTCAGCACAGCGCGTATTTGAGGACTAAGAGCAGCAGACTGTAACCCAGCAAATGTAAGTGAAGGCGATGGCTAGAGCCTAATTCTGCACATCTCCTGGGTGGAAGAAATCCTCTGACTGGCAAGGGAAGCGGGGGAGTGGTCAGAGACCGAAGAGCGTCCCCTGCCTTGAGGCTGTGGTACCACCAACACAGAGCCTCCACCTGCCAAGGACCCCTCCTCCATCCACCTCTGCCTTCTGCCTTCCTGATGCACTCACTGTCGCCCACTCTACGGGTAAGGCATGCAACCTGTAAACAAAACCCTACACTTGTCCGGGGGTGGGGGGAGGGGCAGGGCCAGCATTACCTGTGTTTCTAGCATGCATTAACCGTGGAGAGTTTTGTAAGGCTTTATCAACATCATCTGAAGTCAAATGTGGAAGAGGTGCTACAAAACAAAACAAAAAGCAACATCCAAATGAAAAAAAGAGAGGGAATTAACTTCTTTGGAAAAAAAGAGAAAGAGAGAAAACATCCCCCCCCACACACCCCACCCTATGATCACGGGCTGCTTGGAAAGCTCTCCATGGCCCTGCTACAGGTTAGCATGTTAAAACCTAGATGGGGGCCCATACTGAATTGAGGGAAGAAATGGTTGGGATGCCAGGCAAAGCATTTACACCATAGAGTTCACACCACCTCACTGTTGCACTATGTCTACGATCTCCTTCTGATCATGCTTGACATTTGGAAACATTAAAGCATGCAGCAAACTCTGTGGATTCATGCCTCTCATCGCCAAGACGCCATTCCCATTCTGACAGGCTAAGCCACATCTCAAGACACCAAGTGCAAATGTTCCTCATTTAGTGTTCCAGTGGGACATAAAGGGGAGCTTGGTTTGGCTTTAGGGAAGATAAACTCCATAATTCCCATCAAGGAGGAGCCTTTCCATAATGTTTCTATTTGGGCATCACAGAGATGAAATAATGTGTGACCAGATAAAGCTCTGTTTCCCTCTGCCCTGTGATCTTCTTGGCCTGGGGACCCTGGAGGAGGCAGCTGAATGCTAGGTGATTTTGCCACTTCTCATAAAAAGTGAGACAGGACCCTTCTCACTACGTATTTTCCTAAGTCATCACCTTCTAAGCATTTAGTTCTCTCAGGTCTTAACAGAAATCAGGTTAGGAAGGCAGTCGGTAACGGGGCTGAACCCTCTGCATCTCGGGTTAACAAGGACCTCTCGACAGTGCTCTCTGTGGGAGCAGGGGACTGTCTTACTCTCTCTGAGGTAGTGGAGATGTGACAGAAGGATGTCAGCGTTGTAGCTCGGGGTGAGCCTCTGAAAGTCATCTTTGGTCATCTTGCACAGCTCCTTCCCGTCGATATTCTGGAACAATAAAATGTCGACATCCGGGAGGCCGTATTCTTTCACTGCCCACTCCAGCCACTGCCGGACGTGGTCCGTACTCCATAGCGTAGGATCTGAAAAGGGATGGAAGTGTATTTGATCAGCTCCTAAAGGCAAATTCCTGGGGCACAGCCATATCCCAGGTGGGATCTCCCACCAGCCATAGCCTTCCAGAGCGGCCCCTCCCGCTCTTCCAGAAGCACAGCCTCCAGCCAGGCTCAGTGACCAGTCCGAGGAGAATGTCTGAATATCTCAGGAGGACACCAACTGACTCACAGTTGGAGACTATTGTCTTTCCAGTGAATTGTTCTTGAGGTTTCCGATTATTCACACCACCTGCCCTTTTGTTGCTCAGATAATCTAAAGCTTCCTGTAGAGATGGGATCTTCTTTTTATTCATTTCTTTTAATTTTTATTTATTCATTTATTCATATAAAATATATATATACATATTTATACATACATATACATATATATATATTTGAATCACTTTGTGGTACACCTGAAACTAACACAACCTTGTAAATCAACTATACTTCCATTTAAAAAAAGGATGGGAGAAAATGAATAAGAATAAACAAAAACTTTCTTTCCCTAGAAAACTACTGGTATCTTTATATGAAAAGAAGAGCAATGCATATCAGGAAGATGTTAATTACAGATTGCCAAAAAAAAAAAAAAAAAAAAACCCATATAGTATTTGTATGAAATACTGAAAGATATTGACCACAGAATTGGAAATGACGTGTAGGTCAACCAGGAACCTAGCACTTCCCAGAAGCTAGTGTTTCTAAGAGAGAGCTGTCAGTTATGCGCTTTTCCTGCAGGGAACTTGGTTTTGCAACTAACTCACACCTGCAGGAGTGGGGCTGGCTGGGGGGCTCTCACATTCCACAGCTGTGGCACAAACACCCCACAGGATGCAGGCAGTGTCATCACGCTCCATTGCCACATATGGGAGGGGACCCCGGTAGGACCAGGAGGGCAGGGCCCGGGGGAGAAGGAGTAGGTGACCCCCAACGGAAACACAAGTCGGGACCAGCCCATGCAAACAGCCTGGGTGGAGGGGTACCCAGGGCACCTCGCCGGCAGATGGGGCTCCTCCCTGGGGTCCCTGAGGGCTGAGAGACACCTGGGCAGGAGCAGAAGCCCAGAGTCCTGATCCCACAGTCTCTCAACGTTGCAGCCTCCAAAGGCTGCTTCTCCTTTCTGTGTCTGTTTCAAACGTGAAATGAAAGCCCTGGTCTGGGTCCTCTGGACAGGCTCGTAGAGGGCAGGCGTGTCATGATACTCAGATCATCGTGAGTGAAAACATCTGCTGTGGGAATAAATCACCCTTTTGAATTGCTTTCAAGCTAATAGTTTTAGAAGCCTGTTTGGTCTTACTAATGTTTCAGGCTGCTCAAGAATGGGCATGTGATGTGCTGTTGGAATACATTTTCAGTTTCCAGAGTCAGTAGCAGTCACAGTGAGAAACAGACAGTCACGTGCCACCAGAATTCTCCCTCCCTCCCGTCCTTCCTTCTTTCCTTTCTTTTTCTTTCTCACTCTCTTTCTATCTCCCCCTCCCTCCCTTCTTTTGTTCATTCCCTACTGTTACATATCTTTTTTAATAGAAATTATTGCATCTCCAGTAGAATCCATCCCCATCCCATTCCCCTCTTGGACACTCCAGGAGGGACCACTATCCTGAAAAGATACATGTGTGAGCCCTATACATGTCTGAATACTCTTACCATATCCACTATATATATATACTGTTGTGTGCCTTTAACGTTTATGTAAATGGTATCTGATTTGCTTTTGGTGCTCAGCACTTTATTTTCAAGTTGTGTCCAAGTCAATCCACAGAGGTATATTCCATCATTTAAGCAGCTCTTGGGCATCCTCCCCACCCCCATGAATATACCCAATTTATTTATCAACGAACACCGCTGTGTCTTCCTTCCCATCCACATGTGAAGGAATCTGCATTGGCCCACAGCCTGGGCTCCACATTAGAATCACAGGGAGGTAAAAAGCTACTGGTCTCACTCACAAAGTTTCTGAATTAATTCTGCTGGAGGACAGCCCGGACATCAGGGTTGTTAAAAGCTGTCCAGGTAATTCTAATGTGATTCAGGCCATCTACCCACTGGGGCTTCACTACTCAGAGTGTGGTCATGGGACCTAGAAGCCTTGGCATCCCCTGGGAGCTAATTAGAAATGCAGAATCCCAGGTACTGCTGCAGGCCTGTTGAATCAGAGTCTGTATTTTCATGAGATTCTCAGTGGATCTGTGTGCATGAAGCTTGGTGAAGTGCTGGCCTAGGGGAGTACCGAGATGTAGAATCGCTGGTCACAGGGCCCATGTGTGAGTCTGCAAATGAAGAACTCTGGTTCTGCTGCACAGCACAGAACATCTACAAAAGCTCAAAGGGCATTGTTGACAGAAAGGTGTGTGTGTTCCTTTGTAATCCAAACACATGGAAACATTTTGTTAGCCTGTGAAAACTGAATGCATATTGGGAAAGTTAACTCTGTCCAAGTCACTGAAGTTCAGATGGCTCTTTGCCACTGGGTCAGGACTCTGCTTTCAGGGATAAAATGTTCAAAATTCCAGACTGTTTCCATAGAAAGTCTTTTTTTTTTTTTTTATTGCCTTTTTTCTCATGATATGTCATGACTCCTCATTATACAGGAACAGATCATATATTGGTCTTAGGGTGCCCTTATTTTAAGTCCTCTTTCCTTGGTACCGTGCAGAGGACAGTTAAACAGCCCTCTCGGACAGAAGACCCTCCCTTCCACAGGGGTCCCCAAGTCATTTCCTATAAATTCCACCACTAGGCACTAGCCAAACTTCTTTTCATTTTGTTTTGCCTTTAACAACACGGAAGGAAGATGTTTTGCTGTAACTACTTCCTAGAAATCAGTTCATTCTGGGAAGGCATTTTCTTCTCTTAATGGTGGAAACAGATATTCCAAAAATGATACATAAACATCTTCCTGAAAGTTCCTGGGTTCATGTTAAAATGGTCAAATGACATCTTAGGAACACAGCCAAAAAGAGAAGTCCAATCTCTCCAGCATTCCTTGGTGTGCCCGTTAATTTGTTTCCCTTGCCAAGCCCAAGGTCGTGATGGCTCATTCAATTTTCCTTTAGGGGAATCACGTGCAAGACCCCAGAGACCAAATCCTCCTTGACCTGCCCTGTTAGAATCCCTAAATTCTCACTTTGGATTGGTCAAATGGCCATTCTCTTGCACTGCTGGCGTGAATGTAAATTGCTAGAACCTTTCCAATGAACAATTTGGCAATACATTTCAAATGCCTTTTTTAAAACTGTGTGCATGGTCTCTGAACTAAAAATTCCACTTCTAGAAATTTATCCTAAGGAAATCATAGAGGAAGTGCGCAATGATTTATTTTCAAGGATGTTCTTTGTAGTGTTGTTTATAATAGCGAAACATTGGAAACACCCTAAATGTCCCACAAGTGAAAATTAGTTAAGTTGTACATTTAGGAACAGTCCTGTGATATTTAGAAACTAAAAATTACACTGCTGAATGTAGTTATTGAAATGAAAAAATGTTCAAAATAAATCAAATTTAAAAGTTTGAAAACATGGTAGTGTAATTATATTTTGCAAAGAAATATAAATATATCCAAGGAAAGAATTTTGGAGAGATATGCAGTGAAATGGCAACCATTATCTCTGAAAAAAAAAAAGGCAATGGAGATTTTAAAACTTTCTTTTCACTAAACTTTTTCTCTTTTTTCTACAATAAACATAATACTTGGGTTAAAAAGTTATTTATAAAAAAAGTATTCTTTATGTTTCAAAATCAAAACAAGGTCTTAAAAGGATAACATATAATACATATATATATATATTTGTTAAAGTGTTTTTATAAAACTTTCAAGGGTATAACATTTTAATGTTACTGTCTAATACAGTTTGTCAATGGAAATTGCTGCTTTTGAAAAGAATAAAATTACACAAAGGTTACTCCTGTATCCTTTTGGAATTTGATCTCCATACCTCTACCCTATACATTCATAAGCAAAGAATATTAAAAACAAAATACAGCCACTCAAGTAAGTGAGGATGTTCCTTTCCAACCTGTCCATAGGGCGCCATTATTCTGGACCTACTCTATGGGGGTAAAGAGAAGAGTTTGCAAAGGACAAGTCCAAACTCTTCAGCCTGAGGCACGTGGCCCTTAGGTCTCTGGGGCCCACTGTCTTCACAGGTGGCATTCCCAGCCTTCTCCCACCTCCTACAGCCACACACCCCCAGCTACCATCTCCTGAACCCACGCCCCCTGCCTGTGCCCAAACACCACCCACTGCTTGAGGACTCGCCCCTTCTTGCACCCTCGCCTACACTCACACCCCCTTTGGGTGTCTGTCCTCCACGCTCTCGAGGAGTAAGCACTTAGAGTGAATCTCTGGGCACAGAAGTGACCACAAGACAGGAGGCCCCATCCCTGCCCTGATGACAGAGCCCACACTGGGCTCCCCCAAGCTCCCTGGGCCAGGTATGGGTGGTGTCGCTGTAGACAGTGTCATCTAGGGTTCAGGTGAGTGTGTGGGGTCCCAGCTCACCCTTCAACTCTACAGAGCGCCCAGGAGAGGCTTCCAGGTCTCCTCCATAGCCCATGATGTGTCAGCAAAGTTGCCTTGCTTCTGCCCCACCCGCCGTCACAGAAGGGAGCTCACAAGGTCCCACAGGATTCAACAGCTCTTATCTCCCTCCCCAACTATGCATGTGAAGGAGAAAGGGGGGGTGGCGACAGCATGAGCCCCGACCAAGGGTCACCTTTGCCTCTGTTCAGGGGTGGCATCCCACACCCTCTGCCCCCGGGGAGCAAGGCAATGCAGTTTGGGACCTGTCACCTAACGTCATGACGGAGCCTGGTTTGTTTTGTTTTGTTTTGTTTTGGTCATTTTATTATTTGTGGTTTTTTTTTAATTGAAGTATAGCTGATTTACAATGTTGTGTTAGTTTCTGCTGTACAGCAAAGTGTTTCAGTTATACATATACATACATTCTTTTTCATATTCCTTTCCATTATGGTTTATCGCAGGATACTGAGTATAGTTCCCTATGCTCTATAGTAGGACCTTGTTGTTTATCCACTCTATATATACCAGTTTGCGTCTGCTGATCCCAAACTCCCAGTCCATCCGTCTCGCACCCCCTCCCCCTTGACAACCAGCAGTCTATTCTCTATGTCCGTGATTCTGTTTCTATTACACAGATCGGGTCATTTGTGTCATATTTTAGATTCCACATATAAGTGATATCACATGGTATTTGTCTTTCTCCATCTGACTTACTTCACTTAATATGATCATCTCTAGTTTCATCCATGTTGCTGCAAAAGGCATTATTTCATTCTTTTTTATGGCTGAATAATATTCCATTATATATATGTACCACATCTTCTTTATCCATTCATCTGTTGATGGACATTTATAAAACAATGTGTAGACTCCAAGGCCCAACAGGATAAGGACTGAGCTGAATTTAACTGAGTTATTGAGCATCTACTACATACACAAGCACTTCAGGGATCTGGAGGCAGCCCAGACAAAGATGCTAAGATTCTACCGAGGGAGGCAACCATGAGGACAAACCACAAATCGGGATGAAATCTGTGTTATCCAAGCAGGACGTGGGAGTCCAGAGAAGCAGCAACTCATCCTAACCAGAAAAAAGAAGGGAAAGTCTTCAGCAGGAGAGTTTGGCTTGAGCCTGCCTTAACAAAAAGGATTTTGGCAGAAACAGGGTGACAGAAGCAGAGAAGACCTTTAGTTTAGGGGAACAGCTTGAGCCCAGCTTCACACCCACCGAGGCATGAAATATCTGATGGTTTTGAGGGACATGTGAGAAGTTCGGTGTGGCTGGAGTGGAGGGTTTAAGAGGCAGCACGGAGACTTACGAGGATGGAAATGAAAGTTGGAGGCAGATCAAGGAGAGCTTTGAGGATCTTGCTAAGAAGGCTGGACTTTACGATCTGGGAATTTCAGAGTCATTGAAAATGTGTGGGGAATCAAGAAATGTCTTAAATTACATCAAGCACACCAAAGTTGGTGATCAAATAAAAGGCTCTATTGGGAGCCGGAATACCCATATTTGGGTTCTCATCCAACCATTCCTTAGATGTAAAAGTTAACCTCTCTGGAATTTGTTTTCTTTATTCTGTGGGTAATTAAGTGAAATGTTAGGGGAAGAGAAAAGTACAGGAGATAATGTATGTGAAAGCACTTTGCCAACAATAACACATTACAGAGCAATAATGCATCCACACACTGGATTTTGCATTGCAAACTCTGCTAAAATGAAATAAACACTCTATTATCACAGGGGCAGCCTCTTCCTTTAAACACAAAAGTCTGATTTATCACTTTATTTTAAGAAGCTTTCGGAGGTGCTTCTGTCAGATGAACTGTGAGCCACTGAAGATAAGTTGTTTTGTTTTCAGCCCTCCAGTCCAATTGTTTTGAAAACATCTGTGTCATCATTCCACATTTTGTGGACATCAAAATGGTAAACCCCTGTGGTACCAGGTAAAAGAAAAAAGAAGACATCTCTCTTGCTCTGCAGCGTCTTATTTGTATCTTAGATGACATGGTTAATATCCAAAGGTTTTACAAACTCTATTTCAGTAAACTGGGATTAAAACAATAAATAAAAGCAAAGCAGAGTCGCCCTGTTTAAGGTTTGGGGTGGGGGTGGGGAGGGAACAAGCAGTGGGTGGGCTTAGGGTTGCAAGATTTTTTTACATTTCCCTGAAACTGGATTCTGACCTAGCAGAATTCCACTGCTGCCAGGAAAATATTAAGTAGATATTTAAATTAAGCAAAAGGATATTGCATTGCTGAAGACATACTGTGCCTTCTTTAAACAAAATACCTCATGTAGGCAAACATCATATTTCGGAGACCCCTCACCCCAGAGGAATGAATAAAAGCAAGATTAAGCAAGATCCAAATTGGTGATAATATAAGCTCTGAGTGTCATTTTTTTCTTGAACAATATTAATGTAAAATATTGGCTTCCAGAAAGAAAAATCACCCTTGGTAATGAAAAAATACTAACACAAATAAAATGTACCTCTAAATCACATCACAGTCCTATGAGGTCTTTGTTTATAAAACCAGACCCCGGTGAGGCTGCCAGTCTGCTGTCCTAGACACTCAGAAGCCTGCAAAAATAAGATTTAGCATTTTGCCTCCTCATCGCAACAGATTTTACATTTATAAAGAAGCTTAATAAAGAGAACTGGCTCATGTCTGAGCTTCACTCCACCAGAAATTGAAATTTGAACTCAACTAGAGCCTACAGTCAAGGTTACTTCTGAACCTTTTCATTCCCAAACTATGAATGGGGTTCAGTTACTGTTTTGATATTCCCTGATTTCTAATTCTATTGCACTTTGGCCAGTGAAGGAGGTATCATGATACTGATTTTTTGAAAACTGGCTGTTACTCCTTTGGTGGCCTACGGTATGGTCAGTTTCTGCAAATGTCCTTTGAGTGCTTAAAAAAAAGGTTTATCTTCTAATTGTTGAAGGTGTCTATGAATAACCACTGGATCAAAATTAGTAATGCATATATAATTTCCATGTCATTGATCTATCAAAGGCTGAGAAAGGCAAATTAAAATCTCTCACTAACGTGGATTTGTCTATTTCTCTGTACAGTTCTTTATGTATTTTGAGGCTATGTTATTAGGAATATACAACTTTATCATTGTTACGCATTCTTCATACATGCAAACTTTTTTTTAATGTGATAACCCTCAATTTTCTCCAGGAATGCTTTCTCCTTTCTGTTTCTATTCTTGTCAGCTTTATTTTGACTGAAATTTAACTATTATATCTTATCCCGTCTATTTGCTGTCACCCCTTCTCTGTGTTAGATGTTTCTGTAAATAGTACATAACTAACTTTGGAGTATGTTTTAAAAATCGACTTCATCACTTTCTATCTTTAATGGCAAGTTTGGTGTACTTACACTTATTGTTACTGATATATCTGATTTCTGCCACTTTATGCTTTCCATTATTGCTGTGTCTGTTCTTTATTTCTCTTTTCCAAACATCTGATTGGATTGATCTATTTTTCTTTGTGCCTTTTTTGTTGTTTGTTTCTCTACTTGTTAATCTTTAAACAAAATCTAAATTTAATCACCAAATGTTCTTTTCCCAAAGAATGCAAGGAATTTAGGAATACTCAACACTAGCCATTCATCCCTAATCTTATAAGATAACGTTGGCCAATATTTTTGTTCCACCTTATTCAAGTCTGTGGCAGGAAAAAAATGGTTGAGAGCCCAGAAGATAACCAGAGTTTTGTCAGTTTCTCCCAGCTCACTGGAGATTTTCTTCTATTGCCCTCTGTGCGCTGTTTTGTTGTTGAGAAGTTTGCTGTCCTCATAACTGTCATTATTTTCAGATAGTCTGTCTTTTTCTTTCATATTGGCTCTGAAGTACTTTGTCTTGGGTGCTCTGCAGTCTCACCACAATGTAATTAAAGAAGATGAATTCTTATTTACACTTCTCTGACTGGTGCTTCCTGTATTTGGAGAATGAATTTGTCCATCAGTTTTGGGAGAGTCTTAGCTTTTCTCTCTTCAAGTATTTCATCTCTTCTGTTCTCTTTATTTCCTCTTGCTGGAACTTCTATTAGATCTATGTAAGACATTACTATGAGTCCTTCCCAAATGTTGACTTTTTTCCTTCTTTTCTACCTCTCTGTCACTGTGCTGCACTCTGAAAACAATTGCAAGTCTCCCTTCTCTCATTCACTCTTTGATGTTATCAAATCAACTGTTTAATCCATCTACCAAGTTTTTGATATTTTTTGATGCTGAGTTTGAATAATTTTTTGTGTTTCTAGGAAATCTATTGTTTCTTCCTCAAGATTATCTGTTATTTTCCATAATATCTTCTTCCTCTCTTTTTTGGTTCCTCCTTTTATGTATCCAGTCCCTTTTAAATCTATTCACTCTATATTCTCCATCATACTTCAATTATCTCATATTCTTGAGGGTTTAATCATGCCATCTGTTGTTTCTGCTGAATCGTGGTCTTGGTGGATTGTTTCTTCCTATTTTCGTAATTTGGGGTTGCAGAATCATTTTCTGTGGGTCTTTATCTGTAGGAATTCTGTAAAGCTTGGGTTGGAGACAAGCTTCTCCAGGAAGACTTTGCTCTTACTTCTGCCAGGTGTCCAAGGTTATCACTAGCTCATAACTACTTTTCAATGGTTAATTTCCCAAACTGGGGATTGTTGGACCACACAGTTGTATGCATGTGTTTATAGGGTGAGGCGATGGATCAGGTCCAACTCCTGCTTTGTGCAAGACCAAGATCTCATCTCCTGCCCCTAATTAACCTTTAAATCTCTGTATTATAGACATTGGCACTCCACCCCCATCCAATGCCACCTAAGACAAGCAGGTGACAACATGAGAATGGGCTGCCCTGTTCTCATTTCCCCCCCTTTTTTTAGTCCCTAAGAATTTCACTGACTTTCTTCCCAGTTCAGCTGTGCATTGAAAAGGATGTTAGATTCTATGCATAATTTCCAGGTGCTCTGCAAGAGATCCTTTTAAGTTCAATATTTCACTAGAACCAAGAGTCTTCTCTGCATATTTTCTACCCATTTACTTTAAAACTTTTCCATTTTCAATGTAGCCATCAACCTAGCTCATACTATGCACTTCATTCATTTATTAATTAATCAGTTGTCAGAAGTTAATTGTACATATGAATTGTTCAGTACCCAAGGGCACAAAAACTGTAAAGGAAAAAAAGTGTGCCTACTTTCAATTCGCTGAGAATCAACAATTCCATTATGTATTTTATTCAAAAAAGTACATGACTACATTATTTTTGTTGGGCTCTAAAGATGTCTCTGACATTCTGACATGCCAAAATATTTCAGTGGATGGCATCATTTTCAACTCTTCTTGAGTGGATTATCTAGTTTGGGGATTTTGTTTTTCTTTATTTTTTCCCGTTACCTCCCCTTAGTTACTCCATGACAACATTGCTTATACGCATCACGTTTTAGAAATGGAATGACTTGTTCCACTTCAAAGTCTCTTCCTGCTTGGGTTTGCTTTCTTTGCCCCTCTTTAAATGTCAGTGTCCCCGGAGTTTTGTCCTTGGTCCTCCACTCTCCTCACTCCATAGATATCCCTGGGCATCTAGCCTCTCACCTTCCAACCACAACATGCATGTTTATTGGTTTCCAAGGGTTGCCATAACAGAGGACCACACACTAAGTGGCTTAAAACAGCAGGAATGTGGTCCCTCATAGTTCTGGAGGCTAGAAGTCTGAAATCAAGCTGTCAGGAGGGCTGTGCTCCCTCTGGGACTCTGGGTAGAATCCTTCGTTCCTCTTCTATCTTCTGGTGGTGGCTGGCAACCCTCGGTGTTTCTTGGCTTCCAGCTGCATCCCTCCAATCTCTGCCTCCATCTTTACAAGTCCTTCTCCCTGTATCTTCACATCATCTTCCCTCTGTGTATGTCTGGGCCCAAATGAACCCTTTTGGTAAGGACACTAGACATTTTATTGGGCCCACCCTCATGACCTCATCTTGACTTGATCAAATCTGAAAATACTCTATTTCCAAATCAGGTCACATTCCAAGGCAGTGGAAGTTAGGTGTATGTTTCTGTGGGGGCACAATTCAACCTGTAATACATGTTTATCCCTTGAGTCTAGGGCTCTCTCCCAAATGCCTGACCAAAGAAGAGCTGCAGTTTTTGGAAGTATCACTATATCCTAAGCACGGTGTATGCACTTCACACATGTCTTATTTAATCCACAGAGCACCGCATGAAGTAGGCATTACTATCATCCTTATTTTGGTGGCATGAAAACTAAGGATCAGCAAGATTAAGTGACTTTCCAGAGCTAGAAAATGGCACCGTTTAGAACTCAAGTGCAGTGATTTTAACCCTACACTCTATACGGGCCCAGTGAACTAACTGCCCTGTGGGTATCCCATGGGTATCTTAAGTACAGGAGGAACCAAACAAGAATCATCTATCTTAAATTTTTTTTCTACCTGTGCTAACATCCACGCAGCCACTCTTGCTAAATCAAAGCCATTTTCAATTCGATTCTTCTCTTGGTTTTCAAGAAAAACAGAGAAATCATCATCATCTTCATGGAAATGTAAAGGGTAAGGTCTGAGCAACATGGTGGATGCTCTTGAACATCTCCTCTACCCCTTGACTTATTACTTACATCTCCTTTGAAAAGGCCACTTAAGAATCTACAACAATTTAACAAATCTGTCCCATCATTCTATTCCCTTGTGTTCTTCCTGGACATTTTTGATCACGTAATAGCAGTAAGAGCTCAGACTCTGAATTCAGACAGAACTGGGTTACAATTCTGGCTCTCCATATCATTGGCTAGGATATCTTGGGCAACTATCTTAGTTTCCCTAGTTTTAGTTTCTTTCTCTCTAAAGTGAGAATAATAAACAGTCCCTACACCATAGGAGGGTGGGATTTAAATGAGATAATAGCTTTTGAATAAAGAACATGGTCAAGTGCCTGACAAGAGTGTGCACTCAACAGATGGTGACTGTTGCTATCTCTGTGTTTATTATTTCAGTCACACACATAACCCAGTGGCGGTTTCCTCAATTCAGCTCATAATTTAAAAATAGAATTAGTTTTGACTTCAGAATTTAAGTTTCACTTGGTTGGGTTGTTTAGTTGCTTGCCTTAGCATAAAAGACTATAATCAGAAGCTTTAGAAACACATTCCATAATGCTGACATAATGGGAGAGATTTTGGGGAGTGTTTAGATGCAGGACAAAGTAAAATAATGTGTAGTTTATAGAAAACAAATGTGTGGTTACCAAAGGGGAGAGGGAGGGTGGGGGACAAATTAGGGGTGTGGGATTAACAGACACAAACTTCTATGTATAACATAGATATGCAACAAGGATATACTGTATAGCACAGGGACTAATACCCATTATCTTACAACAACCTATCATGGAGTATAATCTGTAAAAATAGCGTCACCCTGCTGTACACCCAAAAGTAACACAATATTGTACATCAGCTATACTTCAATTAAGAAAAAGAAATGTTTTACCAACAAGTTCTTTAAGTACAAAGGAGCACAGACCTGGGAACTGCCTCTGCTCTCACCCATCTGCGCATGCGTTCTCAGGAAAGTTGTTTCACCTCCCTAGGGCTTGATTTTCTCATGTTTGAGAGTTTTGATATTTAATTGTATTGTGTCCACTTGATTGGATCGTGGGATGCCTAGATATTTGGTTCAACATTATTTCTGAGTGTGTCTGTGAGGGTGTTTCCAGAAGATACCAGCATTTGAATTGTGAGACTGAGTAAAGCAAAGACAGGGAGATGGGGACAGAGAGAGAGCGCGCGCTTGGTTCTGCTTCTTTGAAGAACCCTGACTAATACAAAGCTGACCGAAGATCATCAAGAATCCTGCAAATCCATCTCCTGAGATTCTGTGATTCCCACTAACTAAAGCTAGATTCCCACTAACTTGAATAAATGCATGTTTACTGACTTCTGCACACGGGCCATGAGCTTGCTGCTTTGTCTGGTGGTGAAGAATGCAAAAGACATAATCACCAACTCACCATGCTCACAATCTAATAGAAGAGACAGGCTCATAAATAACTAACTCTAACAAGATTAAGTCATAATAATATGTTGGCCATCTGGGCTTGGTTGGAGAGTGTATTCTTCTATTGCTTGTTATTCATCTGCTTTCGAGGCCAGCTTAGAGATGTCATATGTAGGAAGGATCATGGGCGGGCTATGGGAGCTTTCTTTCAATCTAAGAACTCAAAATCCTGACTTTCTAAGAAACCAGACCAGCAAAGACTCACGCTGGGCATACGCGCTCTGTCTGCACTGAGCTGTTCGCTAATGTAACTCACTCTGTCTGTGGAGGGCATCACAAGAAACAGGCTGGTGCTACACGGTGCTGCCACTGTGGCAGGAAGGTGGTCACGCCTGCAGCCTCAGTGAAGTCGGAACACAAAGTCCAGGGATGCTGCTTTTAGGATTCTGCACTGAGAAAAACATTGCCTTCCCTGTGAAACTTCTTTTTGAAAACAGGCATTGTGTTCTCAAACAGCTCCTTTTATGTTGGCCACCAGGAAGCTCAAAGCCATACTGGAAACTTAGCTCCGGCATCTTGGCCAAGCTTGTGGCCAAAATGGCCGCATTCTTCCTTCACGTGACCTTGGCTTTCCACTGATATCTGTCATTGCCTTAGTACTGATCCCTCATTTCTAACTGATCAGCTATTTGTTTCACATGATTATCAGTCATTTAGTTCAAAAGGCCTCTCAAATCCTTCATGGAATTAAATGCTATATCCAGTACACAGATGCATTATAGAATGTAACAGAAAACCAAATAAACTGGTAATGAAAGAATTGGTAAGACGTTGTCAGAGAAGCAATGAAGGTGCCAGCAGATCACGGATGGCTTCCTAGCAGGATAGATTTCAAAGATGCCTTGAAGAGTGAGAAGGATTCATTAGCAGAGGAGGAAGGGCATTCCGTCAGAAGGAACAGCATGGGTGAGGACACTGGTAACATGGAAACATACAAGTGGAAGGATGTGACTGGAGGGTAGGACAGGGCAGAGGAAAATGGCGGAGGCTGCAAAGGGATTTAGAAATCCTGTCATCGGGGCACAAAGGAAGCTTTTCTTTACTAGTCATGTACATAGTCATCTTGTTCCTCAGCTATTTTGAAACATTTGTCTGAATCACTCACTGGAGCTCTTAATCATATTCTCTCCTGTCATGAATTACTTAACTTCATGTGGCTGGATCTTATCTGCTTCTCACAGGCTTTGGTCATTTCCTCTGTGACTAGTAGGAGAGTGACAAGTACTTGGTGAATACCTCACGCATTGAGTAGAAGTTACCCAGCAGGGAGGGCCTGAGTAAGGTTCCAGCCACGTGTGTTTGGGAGCCAGGAACAGGGGGTTTTAAATCACATAAGAGCTTTCATTCTTGGTGACTGGAATATTCCAAGTGTTCAGTGAATGAATGATTGAATGAATGAATGGATGGGTGAGTGGATGGATGGATGGATGGATGGATAGATGGAAGGATGGATGGATGGAAGGATGGATGGATGGATGGATGGATGGATGCAGACAGCGAGCCAGTTAAAAGATGAACGTGACCACTCTTTATCTCTAAGACTTCTGACTCCCATGAGCATTTGTGCTCAAGGTGGATATTTAGAAAATAAAAATAGAAGTGTTTGAAGAGCCCCATGCCTTAGCTCCCATTTTAGGGAATAAAAACAAAGAAAAAGAAACATCTTCTCAAAATGATGTAAGCTGCTGAAACCAGAGGTTCTGTTTATTGCATTTTGGTCAACATTTTGCAACTATGAAGAAAAGTGGATGAAGACCATGCCTTCCTCTTTGCCAGCCCTCTTAGCACATCGCTGAGTACACCGTCAAGGCCAAAAATATAACAGTGACGGTCAGAGGCCACCCTGCATATGGAGGGACAGCATCCCTGACGCAGAGGCTTCATCACACATCACAAAACTTACGTTCCCTAGAACATATCAGTTCCTTTGTACAACGGGGACCCATTGTTTCTAAACATCAATCTGTGTTCACAGCCTTGGTGAAGCAGAATTGGAAACACCAGGAAGTCAGATTCCCGGGCTGTCCCTGAGTTGTCTCGCTGTGGATGAGAACATCGTAAAATGCATAAGGTCGAGTATTGTGCTTGATCTGATCTGTCTGAATGGAGCTCAGTGTTGCCACCAATGAGTGGAGCTGTGGGGCTTCTTCCTCAGCTCTCACTCTGCATTTTTGCCTTGAATGTCCCTGGATTTTCCTGTGGACGCCTGGACGCAGGACCTTTACAGAATTTACTGTGCCCACCAACGACAGCCCCCAAAACATTGATCCATCTGAAGGGAAAAGCTTTAGGACAAGTCTTTCTTGTGCCAACTCCCTTTTCTAAATGATGCCTTTATTTCAGATAATGAAGGTGTATTAAAGCAAAATGTATTTAGTGTCTTCTATCTAGACTAGAGCTCCTCAAACCCTACAATGCATGAAAATCACCCAGGAATGTGTTAACAATGCAGAATCTTCAACCCCACACCCGGATTCAGAAAATTTGGAGATGAGCCTTTTTAAATCGTAAGTCTCCCAGGGAATCCTGATGCAAGTGGTTCTGATCATACTTGGAAAAACATTTCCCTGTCAGTTTCCAAATTAAGCTGAGCCAACAAACAGCCATTTAACTGGCTCCCACGTCTGGGGCCCCTCTTATTAAGAATGATTTCACTGAATGAGACTTTGACCTGCAACCATGAACATAAGGAATGGCCCAACCCTATAAGATGTAGACCTAGAGGTATGGATATTCACACAAGATAGGTGATAGCTAGATAGAGAGAGAGAGGTAGATATAGATAGATGATAGAGAAAGGGAGGAAGGAAGGAAGGGAGGGAGGGGAGAGAGAGAGAAGGAAGGAAGGAAGGAAGACAGAAGAAGGAATAAAGAGAGAAAGAGAGAAAAAAAGGAAGGAGGAAGGAAGGAAGGAAGGAAGGAAGGAAGGAAGGAAGGAAGGAAGGAAGGAAGGAAGGAAGGAAGGAAGGAAAGGGAAAGAAAGAAACAGGTGTGATGTATTCTCTAACCACTACACTTTGAGTGGGAGAGGCACCAACCTTGCCAGGATAACAGGTGTGAGCCGGGGCTTCCCAGAATGTCTGGCGGCCCTACTGATTGAGTGCTTTTCTTGTGACTTCCCTGTCACCCTCCTACAACAAACCAAGGAACACATTTTTTTTCTAGCCTCGGAACTAATAGCTGGGCCATCTTTCCCACATGTTTTCCATTTATCCTAGAGACACTGAGGCACGTACTGACTGAGGCATCCCCTTCTCGCAGCCTGCTGACACCTTGGGCCCAAGTAACACCCACTTTTCGCAACCGTGAAGGATTTAAAAGTTTGCATTAGGAAGAGATACACAGATACAGAAACATACAAACCTCCCTCCTGGTTTCACTGTCGTTAAGTTCTCACTTTAGCCCATGTTCCCTATCCATTTACCTTGAAAATTGATTCTATCTTATTCCTTTATTTACATTTATGTGAGCTTTCTTAAATCTATTCTGAAATAAGGAGGAAATGTAAATATATTAAATGAAGGTATATATTGATTGATTAGGGATACTTTATGAGTTTCTCTAAAGCTCTTGAGTTAACTAAAGACAGTGAGTCTCAAAACCAGGGACTTTGAGACGTAAGGAATCCAAGTATAAGAGCCCAATCTGAACGCAGACGATACCCCAGGTTCTGTTTTTTCTCCTCTCTGTCTACACACCAATTTTCGGTTCAGTGTGTATCAAGACCATTTTTAGGTCTAGGACATGAATGTCAGCATGTAGTTGATTAACAGTGCAAGTGCTTAGGGATAATTAATGGGTTTTTTTCGGTTATCTTTTTGACTTGCACTTATAAATGCCAATCGATGTTTTTAAGAAGTAGGAACTATATGAGCCAGTCAGAACCAGGTTTGGAGAATTTTAACTAAGTATTCAGAGCTCTCTACACCCAAAATGTGCCTGAGTGAGATGTCTGGATCCCAGAGGTAGGGCTGAGGTACAGAGGTAGCAGCTGACGGAGCAGTCCCCACGTCCTGCTGCCTCTATACTGGGGAATTTTCTGGATTGTGCAATGCAGCTGTGTGTGTGTGTGTGTGTGTGTGTGTTCATCTGTGTGTCTGTGTATGAGCACACACACATGAGGCTTGACCAATAACTGAAAGACTCACAACTTGCAAAACCAGCCACAATGAGCTCTCTTACAAATCCTATTAACTGAAAAACTGCCTCCCCATTGGCGTGAAGCAACCGAAGGAGGGAACAGCTGAAAGAGGACTTTCTTCAGGAGGTGAAACCAGCCTTTACACAAAAACTTAATATGAGCCAATCTGTGCAACCAGGCTTCCACCCAATCGACTGACATTTAATGAGCACCTACTACCTAGATCACAGATGGTGGATGCTCTGACTTGTTAAGTTGCTTCTTTCCCATGTAAATATCGCTCCTGTTTTCTAAACAGTTTATTTGACATAGGAAGCCACAAGTCTGACCCTACTGGAAAGGATATTGATGACATCAAAGTCTATTGCTGGCAGGACAGAAATAGGACTCATCAGATAAAGGATGTAATGGCACCAGGCTTATTTAGCTCCTGGGTCTGCGATTCCACACGGAAGCCAGATAAGCATCTTCAATGCAGGGCTGTCCTCAGACTGCTTCTCTCATCTTAGAGAACCAAAGACTTCATTTTGCTAAACTGAAGAAATTACTTTTGTAAGGAGGAAGGCAAAGGGTGAGATAGGCTTGGGCGCACATCCTCTGGGTTTCTACCTCATCCCGTCAGTGTCCAAGGCAACGGCATCCCTGCCCTCCCACTCCTCCCCTGGCACATATCTGTTCTCAAGCCTTTTTTAGGTACCACACATCCAGGATGGGCACCTCGGACATCTACCCTTCCATATTTTTTTCCATTCAACAGGAAATGCCTCCTGTTCTAAGTCACAGAAACAAGTGGCGGGTCTCAGGAATGTAGCTAAGTTTCCATGATGAAATCAAATACATGCCTTCTGTATAAATGTCCACTGCCTCTCAAGAAACATCAAAGTAAGCTTTGTCCCTCTCATAAGGCACACATGAGACTCTCCCCACCGTCTCCTATAGAAGCCTCACAATGTGCTTCAAGATCAGGGATGAATGATCCCTTTGGTACCTAACTGCATCAAATCAGCTCCATGCAGTTTGAAGAGAAACCCAGTCCATGAACTCAAGTCAGACGTTTTGCCAAGGACTCTGCACTCTGCTGTTTGGAAGGTGATGGGAACAGAAGTCCACTGCATGTGATCTGATACAGAATAAGAGGCGGGGGTGGGAATCATGCCATGGAGGGGATTTGAACCCATCTGCCATCACACTTCGTGCAGATGAACTGAGGTGACCTCTGGGGCAAGAGAGAATCAAGTTTGAGCCAACCTCACCCACGCACACCTCTTCTGACTCCGGCAACGAGGAGCAGCCCGGGCAGTGCTACCCCGTGGCTAGGCACCCCTTCATCCGTTCCTCCTTTGGTTAATATTCATTGAGCACCTACTACACACCAGGCACTGCACTTGGCCACGGAGGCAGGGCCTTTGTGGGGCTTATACTCTATCGAGGGAGGCAGAGAATAAGAGAACTTTCACATAAAGGTCCACTATAGTGACAGATGGGAACAAATGCGATAAAGGAAAATGAGGAAGGTGGGGGCGGGGGGTGCATTGAGAGTCATTGGGCGGAGTCGGGGAGAGGGTGACTCTGGCTGGGGGAGGTCAGGAAAGGCTTCTGAGGAGGTGTTTGCACAGAGCCCCGATGAAGGACAGAACCCCCTGGAATCAAGGATTTGGGGCTGAGGCGACAGCAAGTTCAGCCCCTGGGGCAGAACCAGAGGGAACCAGATGTCTGCAGTGGGTGATGGGAGGGCATGTCCAGGGACTGCTGGAAGGGGCTGAGATTCACTCCAATCCCCGAAGAAACAGAATGAAGGAGTCAGGAGGGCCTGTCTGAGTTTAACTTGGGCTCTTATTAACTGTAGGCTGGCCTCTCCAAGCTTTGTTTTCCTCATCAGGGCACCTGTGACAAGGATACCACCTATTTCCCAAGATTTTATGATACCAAAAAGTTGATGTCTCCCCATCGCTCACCAAATACCTAATACAGAGGCAGGACCCACTGAGCAGTGATGGCTGTCACCGTTGCTATTGTGGTGGTGGTAGTTTTGGTTTTACGTAGCGCATTTCCTCTGAGGAGTTTTAAGGCATCCTTCCTATTACCTTCAGTTTTGCTAAATAAATAAATCCCTCACATTTTCCTCAAATCCAGAGCTATTGTTTTGGGCTGGGATTAGAATCACTTCTGGTAAAGAATTTCTCTGACTCTTGGAGTCTGTGTTATAGGGCAGTGATAGCTGGAATTTCAGATTTTGAGATCAAACAATATAGAGTTCCCAACGTTTAAATTTTGCCAGATACGTAGAAAAAAAAAATTTAAGCCTAACTTCTATTATAAATAGCACTTTGTAAAAGAAAGTATATTTAACACCAAATAATCTCATAGAAAAGGCAATTCCTCCTTAGAAGGGTCACAGTTCATGGATTCTCTCGCTCTCTCTTTCTCTCTCTCTCTCTCTCTCACACACACACACCCAGAACAATGGACCAACTTCTGCTGACTTCCACTCACAATCACTGCTTCAGGCATTGGAGGGTGACCAATGCTGAGGGCAAGAAGACAGAGCTGAGTGAAGCTCTAGGCACGCGGGGGTTGTTGACCGAGCCTCTGACCTGCTGGGACGATGACTCTGCGCTCGTTCGTGGTCATGTTTGGGGGCGGCATGTGCTTCTCCTCCATGTAGCTGCCATAATTCATCCCGACAGTGTCCGGGCTGCTCACCATCTTCCCACCTTTGGCCATGCTGCATTCATCGGGGGAGTTCCTGGGGGAGAAAAAGACACACCCTTCTATTATTGAGGCAACCCAGAGCCCGCCTCCCTGTCTTCCCATGATACTCAGAGAGAAGCAGGGAAGGGCAAGGTGGAGGGGTGTGAGGAAGCAGGAGACGTCTGAAAAGACAAAAGCACTGTCTGTTATGAGCTGAATGACTGTGCCCCACCCCCAAATCCGTATGTTGAAGCCCTAATCCCAATGTGATGGCATTTGGAGGTGGGCCCTTTGGGAGATAATTAAGTTTACTCAGGGTCATGAGGGTGAGGCCCCCATCATGGGATTAGTGCCCTTATAAAAAGAAGAGACCATCTCTCTCTCTCCTTCTCTTTCTGTCTCTTTTGTTTGCTGTCTCTTTCTCTCTCTCTCTCCTTTTCCTTCTCTCTCTCTCTCCCTCTCTCTCCCCCACTGAGTTTACAGTGAGAAGACGGCCATCCTCCACCCAAGGAGAGAGCTGTCACCAGACACCAACTCTGCCAGCACCTTGATCCTGGACTTCCAGTCTCCAGAACTTTTGTTTAAGCCTCCAGTGCATGGTATTTTATGATGGTAGCCCAAGCAGACTAAGACAGTCCCCACTCAGTGGAAGTGGAGAGCAGGCACCTGGATTCTATTTCTCCAGCCAGCTCCTTCTGAAACTGTCGTGTCAAACCCCATCTGTGACAGCTGATTGGAAACACTTGCAGAGTGCAGGGAACTGGCACTTGTACTCCTCATGTGACTGTAAACAGGCCATGCACACAGATGCTGGGAGGTGACCCTCAGCAAGGTTTAGCCTAGAGTGCATGCCTCTTCACAACCTCAGAACGAAACCCTTGTGTTGATGTTCAAATCCCTGCAGCCAATCTTTAGACACAGAGTTTGAGGGCTCCCAGTGTTCCTGGCTTAGGTGCAGGAAGGAAGGCCAGGGGAGGGAGCAGCACTGGCCCCCTGGGAGAGGGCAGGACAGGAGACCCCAGCAGCTCTGTAGGACTGGGATCGGGGGTGAAAACAGCTGTGTGCCTGCAGAAAGGAATCAGCTACCGGACCTCAGGGAACAGCTCACAGGGCTGCTGTTAGTTAAGGCAGCCACAGCCACTTAGATACAGACAAACCTGCCTTTCTAGATTCCATCCACAGAGAAATGGATAAAGGTATACTACAGATATACAATGGAATATTACTCAGCCTTAAAAAGGAATGAAATTGGGTCATTTGTAGTGAGGTGGATGGACCTAGAGACTGTCATATAGAGTGAAGTAAGTCAGAAAGAGAAAAACAAATATCGTATATTAACGCATATAGTGGAATCTGAAAAAATTGTTTATAGACAATCTTATTTACAAAGCAGAAAGAGACATAGACTTAGAGAACAGACGTATGGATACCAAGGGAAAAGGGGGTAGGTGGGATGAATTGGGAGACTGGGATTGACATATATACACTAGTGATACTATGTATAAAATAGATAACTAATGAGACACTACTGCATAGCACAGGGAACTCTACTCAATGCTCTGTGGTGACCTAAATGGGAAGGAAATCCAAAAAAGAGGGGATATATGTATACATATACAGCTGATTCACTTTGCTGTACAATATAACCTAACACAATATTGTAAAGCAACTATACCCCAATAAAAATGTTTAAAAAAAGAAAAAAGGGAATATATATTTTTAAGTGAGATTTGAAAGTTACTGGACACAGTGAAATCATACACAATGGGAAAACTCCAAAGAGAAAATCCAAATTAACAGGAAACAGAAAAGTATGTCAATGCCTTCTTAGATAGTTAAGCTATAGACCAGTAACCAGGATCCCTGTAGCTGAGGAACCTTGATAGTTGGGTTATATCTTCTAAGGTGGATTTCTGGAAATTTCCTCTCAAGCGCTACCCAACAAAGGAATTTTCATACTCTTGGGAATCTACACACCTCTACTGGATTTTAGATTTCCATCCCAGTGTCTGAGGCCCTGATGTCATGGGCTCCACTCCAGGGAGCCTTCCTTTGTGAACTCCACACCTTTTTAGCTAGAACTCTGCAGCCAACTTGCAGAATCTTGGAACTACAGGCGTGGCATGAACGTGACCTTCAAGCTTGAGTATGCCTGAGGCATCGGAGGCAGAAGGGCACTCTCTGGACGCATCAGGCCCAAGGCAGGATGGAGAAGGTCATTCCAGACTCAAGGGCCGTGGCAGGGGTGTGGACAGGAAGAGCAGACCAAAGGCCCTGGAAAGAGTTTGCTCAGCGTCTGGGAATTTTGAAAATACCAATTTGTTCTCAGCATCCCTTGCACGTGCCTGGTGCTGATGGAGAAAGCTTAGGGCTCTCAGTGAGGAAGAAGCAGGTATGTCTGTGGATGGAGGTTACAGTTGGGGTCACTCAGGACTAAGGCCCTACCATAGGCCCAGAAATACATAACCCTGCTTCATGGCATCTCACAGCTGTACTAACATGAAAGAAATTTAAAAATAATAGCAGTCAGAGTTCCCATGGTGTGAATCCTCTGTATTTCCAATGCTGCTTACACATGCATTATTTCCTCTTGATGCTATTTTTCCTGGCTTCCAACATTTATCTCTAAAAGACCCATCCTAATATCAAAACACTGAATGTCTTCACTTGAGACTTAGTTTCCTATCCTTTTGGAAAATTCCATCAGTTGAGTGGAGTGTGTATGTTTTGGTCTATTTGTCTCAAGAAGAGAAGTTACTAGGGAAGAGAGTTAAAGGAGTTTGGTTCTTTAGGAAAAAGACTTTAGATACTACTTAGGTGATGAGTGTCACTCAGGTAACAACTGTAAGGTCTAAGATGAGCGCTGTTCAGATTCATTCATTCACTCTGCCATTTAGACCATTTTTTATTGAGGGCCTGCTGTATACCAGGCACCATAAATTCTTTCTTCTCCAGCAAGGCAGTTAACCATCTAAAAAGTTAAAAGTCAAAGAGATGTAGAGACTTCTCTGGTGGCACAGTGGTTAAGAATCCACCTGCCAGTGCAGGGGACATGGGTTTGATCCCTGGTCCAGGAAGCTCCCACGTGCCACGGAGCAACTAAGCCCATGTGCCACAACTACTGTGCTCTTGAGCCCGCATGCTGCAACTACTGAAGCCCATTCACCTAGAGCCCATGCTCCGCAACAAGAGAAGCCACTGCACTGTGAAGCCCTTGCATCACAATGAAGAGTAGCCCCACTCACTGCAGCTAGAGAAAGCCCACACACAGCAACGAAGACCAAACACAGCCAAAAAAAAAAAAAAAAAGTCAAAGAGATGTATAGAATTATAGAAAGAGGGAACATGGGGGATTATGGATCCTACAGATCAACTCTTCCATTTTCTTACAATTCTATTGTTCAATTTCCATCTCTGAGGACTAAAGCTCTAGGAACAAATCAGTTTTCCCAGGGCATTAAAATAGATCCTCATCAAATACAGAAATATGATGAGCTATTAAATTGCATTTTACCAGAGCTTTCTAAAAATATGTGTAACTATTTAAAAGAAGGGTAGTCTTCAATAAGGTTACTTTGTTTTCATTTTATAACCAGAAGACACAATTCATCTCATTAAGATTTTCCAGCCCAGCTTTCACTGTAAAAAAAAAAAAACACACACACACAAAAAACCAGCAACATGAGACCCTACTTTCAAAAGCTATACCTTCCAGACAACTAAAACATCATCTTCCTTTCCACTGTATTTAGTTTTAGCTTCAGAGGAAGACAGAAGGGAAGCATGTATATAATCATTTCAAATAGTTTTTTATAACAAAGCTAAAGGGACTCTAACTCCAAAAAGCAGAGAGGGTCTCCCCATAATAGCGCCACTGACACAAGGGACTAAAGGCAGGTATTCAATAAACACTGGTTAAAGGGGCCCCAGGTGTTCTAATCTCATTGTTCAGTCATTTCCCCTTGTTTGTTCTCTTGGAAATTTTAATAGCAAGAGAGCAGTAACCTCCATCCACAGTGTTGGTGAGGAGTAGAGAAATGGGAACTCTTGTATACTGTTGGTGGGAATGCAAAATGGTAAAGCTGCACTGGAAAACAGTATGGCAGTTCCTTGAAACATTTTAAAAAGAACAACCATGTGATCCAGCAATCTCACTTATGCATATTTACCCAAGAATTAAAATCAAGTTCTTGGACTTCCCTGGTGGTGCAGTGGTTAAGAATCCACCTGCCAATGCAGGGGACATGGGTTCGAGCCCTGGGCTGGGAAGATCCCACATGCCACGGAGCAACTAAGCCCCGTGCACCACAACTATGGAGCACAACTGTGTGCTGCAACAAGAGAAGCCACCCCAATGAGGAGCCCACGCACCACAATGAAGGGTAGCCCCACCCCCCACCTGCTCTCTGCAACTAGAGAAAGCCTGTGTGCAGCAACGAAGACCCAACGCAGCCAATAAATAAATAAATTTATTTTTAAAAAATCAGGTTCTTCAAGAGATATTAGCACTTTTATGTTCACTACAGTACAATTCACAATAGTCAAGATGTGGAAACAACCTAAATATCCACTGATGGATGAATAGATAAAGAAAATGTGGTACATGCTCGCAATAGAATACTACTGTCCGTAATAAGAAGGAAATTTGAAAATAGATGCTAGCATGGATGAACCCTGAGGACATTACACTAAGTGAAAAAAGCCAGTCACAGAAAGACAAATACTGCATGATGCCTCTGTATATGAGGTATCTAAAAAAGTCAAATTCAGAGACTCGAAGAGTGAAATGTTAGCTGCCAGGAGCTGGGGGAGGGAGAAGTGGAGGTTTACGAATCCACAAGCATGAAGTCTCAGTCAAGCAGAACAAACAAGCTCCAGAGATCTGCGGTACACCCTTGTACCTTTGGTCAACAAGAACGTACACTTAAAAACTTGTTTAAATCTTGTCTGATCTCATGTTAAGTGTTCTTACCACAATAAAATACATAGAACATTACTGTGTCTTAACCATATTCTCAAACTCACATTTTCAGGTCTGGGTTCTATTTATAACCCAGAAAACACTGGTCTTGACAACCCCTAAAATACGTGGCACCAGTGAGAGGGAACAGGAGGCAGGAAGACAGCTGGTTCCTTCCGCTCACAGCAGGAGAAATTCCTCACTGGACTGGGGTCACCCTGAGGCAGGGAGCTGGTTCAGACTGAAGAATTTCAGGAAGGCTCTGGACAATTGCTGGGGTGCCAAAAAGTTGGGTGTATCAGTCCCTGAGTCCCTTACAGCATCCTCGGAGCCATACAACTCTAGGAGTTTAATCTCTGCAGCCATCTCACAGATTTTCTGTCACTTGGGCATAATTTTGTGGTCACTCTAGGAAATAAAGAAATAATGTACAAAGACTGTTCAACCTCCGTGATGAACAAGATGGGGTGTTGGTGCCCTTCTTCCGACAACTGGAGACACATGCCCCACTAAGATGGCTTGTTGAGCCTCAATTAACTAATCACTCTTAAGTAGCACTTGGAGAATTAAGGTGAGTTGAGAACATGGGCGTTGACTTCTTAAAACATACAAGTATTATGAATTAATGGTGAAAGAACATGGCAAAGAATATCAAATAAATTGGAAAATTTACTAAATTGATTTTTGTTCTTTAAGAACTTTTACTGAGATACAATTGACATACAATAAACTGCATATATTTATTTATTTATTTTATTTATTTATTTTTTTAACTAGTTAAGTATCAGCTTTACTATTAGGTATTTTTTTCTTTCAGTGGCTTATTACATATTTCTTTCCATATGCTCACTAATACACGCAAGTGTCAGCTTTGATTTTTTGACAAACAGAAAGTAGAACATGTTGTTCCCTGTTTTAATTTGCATTTTGCAAATAACTAGCAAAATGCAGAACTTTTCGAACCTATATTTATTGTTCATTCACATCTCTACTGTGACTTGCTTTTTTATAGCCTTTAACTTTTTTTTTCTATAAACTGCATATATTTAAAGTGTACAATTTGATTTTTTTTCCTTATTAGTAATGTATATATGGCAATCCCAATCTCCCAATTCATCCCACGAAAATCTACTAAATTTAAATTAAGGTGAAAGTCACACATGCTGCCAAACCCGATTGGGTTCTCAGAGGGCTGGGAAACTCCACTCCCAAGCCTCCAGGCAGGACTCTCCAGAAGCTATGAGGATGAACAAGTGTTTAGCTGATATTAACATCTTTCTAAGGAGAAGAGTCCATCGTTTTCCTCTGCAACTCCAGAGTTATATTTATGTGTATGTGTGGTGGCTCTGAATACATCTTGTTCCCCTGCCCTTCCTCAAACTACGTGACATCTGAGGTAGACTGCAAAAATGCACACAAGACAAAATAACGACATAAATGATCAAAGGAATGGAAGTGAATGTTATATAAGGGCAGAAAAGTAATTAATCAAGAGATAAAACCAGCACATTGAGTGCGCTCACTATTTATAGAGGCTCAAGGTAGGACATCAATTTATTTCTGAACTTTCGACTCGCCAAAGCAAAAAAAAAGGAAGCATCTCCTGTGACAATTCAAGGCGTCAAAAAGATACATGTGAAGCAGTTATTCAGCAGCAGCAAAGCTTTTCCTGGGCTAAAACTTGAGAGAAGTTTCTCTCGTGGCTTCTCTTGAAGAGAACTGGGTGGTGCAGCAAATAGCATCCTTCCCAGCATCCCATAACAGACCCGAGAACATTCCACACGTAAAGCAGGGTGCTCCAAGCACACAGCTCTCAGCTGCTTCAGCTACAGGAATCGGGAGACTGTGTCCTTAGCCAGTGCGCCATACTTAACCATTTCTTGACCCCGATTTTGGAAAGAACTGGCCGACCAGAAAGATGAGTGCAAAAATATAAAAAAAATAAATGATTAGAAAATGAAAAAAATCTTAAGAGATGGAATGCTACATATTCCAGTTTCCACAGTCCTCTAATTTCTGTTTTAATTTCAGATTTGCCTCTGGGAAATTTACCTAATATATGGTGGGCAAATAAGTATTTACAGACCTTACTTGGTTCATCTTCTGTCCAGTATTTGACAGTTTATGTATGCTAGGGATGGCTCCAAATTCTTTTTATGTATTCATGTTATAGTAATTATGGGATGAAACATTCAAAATGGTGCCTAACACAATAAATGCTACGTGTTAGCTGTTATTATTCATTTTATCCACAGGACAATTTCACGAGGTCAAATACCAATAAGCAGCAGGGATATTACAGGTGACATGCAGAGAGTCTGGACGCAGGTTGTGCCCAAGGTTACACAACCAGCTGTGGAGGCGCTGGGATTTGAACCTAGACAGTTGGGGTCCTGAGTCCAAGGACTTGACCATCCTGCCATAGGACCTCCCCTGGTAACTCCACATGAGTGGTCTCTTTCACAGACATAACACATAATGGGATGGAACCTCAGAAGTCACAATTTCATCACTATTGGGTATTTTCTGAAGAATATCCTGGGAGTGGCCCTGAAGACATTCATGGAACGGGCGGGAGATGTGAGAAAAGCAGGGGCAGCTCCGTGCAGACAAAAACAGAGCCTCTTGGGAAACACTAAATGTGGTAATGTTTATTTGGACAGACACATGAATTTTTTTAATATTTATTTATGTATTTGTTTATTCATTTATTTATTTGGCTGTGCCAGGTCTTAGTTGGGGCAGGCAGTCTCCTTACTTGTGGCATGCGAACTCTCAGTTGCAGCATGCATGTGGGATCTAGTTCCCTGACCAGGGATCCAACCCAGGCTCCCTGTATTGGGAGCTTGGAGTCTTAACCACTGTGCCACCAAGGAAGTCCCAGACATATGAATTTTGATAAGTCTAGTTAATAAAAAAAGTTGATCACCTCGATTTATAGTTAAGCATTGTATGTTCCTTCCTCAAACTTCCTCGAGGTGCTCAGCAGGGTGCAAGCTCTGCAGAGATGATGGGTGAACATTCACGAGTGTGAGGAAATCAGACGAGAAGCTTCTGTGCTCAGAGGGCAGAGTGGCAGTGACTGTGAGTCACATTGTGGGCTGAAGAGAGAAGTGAGGACCAGGACAGAAGCTGGACCACTGGGAAAGTCATCAGTGTAACTGCTTTAAGATTAAGTGGAGCCCAGTCCAAGACAAAAACTTTTTTTAGCTGTTTCCATACAAAATCCCACCCCCCCTTTTTTTTGGAAAAGGAGTAACATGCCTGTAAAAATGTACCTAGGAATTAAAATTAGGGCTTTGGTTTTTGAAAAACAAAATCAACTTGGCATCTGACATTGCTTTTCTCACATCATAGTCTACTTACAGCGGGGCAGATTCCATCACGGAAAAAGCCCGCAGTGAAATAGCACAGACGTGGCCACTAGCTTGACAAGGATTCTCTGTGCCCTTGCTGAGTGTGAACGGACCTCATTTGTCCAGCAATGTCACTGAACGCAGCCCCGAGAGACAGCCCCAAGCTCCCTGGCCACATCAAATCTGTGATTCACCCTCACTTCACAACAGTTAGTGGAGGTGCTGAGGCACGAGAGAAGAAACCCAAAGGCAAGTGGAAATCAAATTTGGGCAACCAATACTTCTCCTAGTGGGTGGAGCAAACCCGCCAGTCCTCTCAAAAATCTACCCATTCTTCAAGGCCCATCTTCCTCCTGTTCCTGAATTCCTGTTGCACTTGGAGACGACTTTCCCCTGCCTGGCTCTGCATCACATGCTGGTGGGATATTCTTAAGCTTTACTTCAGGGAGTCCGCTCTCCTCCTAATGAGAGTCATATTCCCCCAATACCCGTCCATGCTGGCCAGGTGCAATCCAAGCCTTTCCTAAGCCCATAGTGCCTTAGGACAAATCCACGCTCCCTAGATCCTTCTCAGCTATCTGCTCTGGACTTCCTAATTCATGCATTTTTAAAAATTTTTTTCATTGACGTATGGTTCATTTACAATGTTGTGTTAATTTCAGGTGTACAGCAAAGTGATTCAGATACACACACACACATTCTTTTTCAGATTCTTTTCCCTTATAGGTGACTACAAAATACTGAGTATAGCTCCCTGCGCTATACAGTAGGTCCTTGTTGGTTATCTATTCTATATATGATAGTGTTAATCTCAGACTCCTAATTTACCTTCCCCCTGCCCTTTCCCCCTTGGTAAGCATGTTTGTTTTCTATGACTGTGAATCTATTTTTGTTCTGTGAATAAGTTCATTTGTATCATTTTTAGATTCCACCTACCAGATATCATATATTTGTCTTTCTCTGACTTACTTCACTCAGTATGATAATCTCGAGGTCCATCCATATTGCTGCAAATGGCATGATTCCATTCTTTTTTATGACTAACATTCCATCGTATATATGTACCACATCTTTTTTTATATATAAATTTATTTATTTATTTATTTTATTTATTGGCTGCATTGGGTCCTCGTTGCTGCACACAGGCTTTCTCTAGTTGCTGCGAGCCGGGGCTACTCTTCATCGTGGCGCACGGGCTCCTCATTGTGGTGGCTTCTCTTGTTGCGAAGCACAGGCTCTAGGTGCGTGGGCTTCAATAGTTGCAGCACACAGGCTCAATAGCTGTGGCTCACGGGCTTTAGAGCATAGGCTCAGTAGTTGTGGTGCACGGGCTTAGCTGCTCTGTGGCATGTGGGATCTTCCCGGACCAGGGCTCGAACCCATGTCCCCTGCATTGGCAGGAGGATTCTTAACCATTGCGCCACCTAGGAAGTCCTGTACCACATCTTCTTTGTCCATTCATCCGTTTAATAAATATTTACAGAGCAAGTCTCCATGCCGGGCACTGTCCCAGGTACTGGGGATACAGCAGTGTCCCTACTCTCATGGTGCCTGCGTTTGAGTGGGTGAAGCCTGTGTCCCCAGCTCCACATACTATGCCCTTGAAGACCAGGGTCCACATCCCCTCTGACTCTTCTGTGGATGAGCAGGTGAGTGTTTACTCCCATGCAGTCTTCAGCTCCTTACAGTTTATTGGAATGGCATTGTCTTCCCAAATGTTCCTTTTAGTTGATTAGGTGGCTTCATGTTAAGAACTTGGTGAGGAAGCTACCTGGGAGGACTACAAAGGCTTTCTTTGGCAGCTGTACCCTGAGAGTCCAAAGAGGTCAGTTCCACGAGAGGGTCCTAAGGATGCTGGCGGAGGCCCACCTCCCAGGTCTGCCTCAAACCCGAATAGGAATCAGTCCCTCCACAGGTGGTTTTCTTCCTAAGAATCCTAAAAGCACATACTGAGTCCTAATCGACCGAACCAACTCCTAATCAAGTTTCACGCCATGAATGGAGGTAGTCACCACAAAAGGTATTTTTAGGACCCCAGACAAGGAGGGGATTGTCTGGAGAGCTCCGGGGTAATTTGTGGGTCTGTTTTATTTCTGAATCAGTGGCAGTGGAAAAGCTGCTTCAGAGCCCACGGCCCGAGCAGCGGGTGGAGCTCGGCAGTGATTCATGTAGCACTCCGGGCTCAAACTGAAACTGGAGATGTTTGTCTTCACAGCTGTGTGTTATTTTTACCCTTACTAAATATTCTCTCTTACACCTGGAATTTCAGCCTCTTCCCACCAGGCCTGTTCCCTCCCCGCTTCTCTGAAGCAGCCGAAGATGAAATTAATTAAAAAGTCACCACCAACAGTTAGTTCTTTGTCCCCAAAAGCGGTTTGAAGCTTCCTGGAGAAAGTTTCATGATTTAAGTATATATTTCTCTTAACAACTGAAAATAGGCATCAGCAAGACCACATCACATTTAGATCTTGAAAACTGGGGAGGAAATGCATCCTTTGGGGACACATCCTTTGGAAATAAAAATATTGTATAGAATACGATCTCTACGAACAGTTACCTGACCAAGATGTGGCATCTTTTCTATCCTGCGAGTCTTTTTTTTTTCTTGAAACATTTTCATTTTTCAGAGAGGAAAGAATTAAGCCCAACAGCAATTATGGTGCTTCAGGGTTTTATTTTCCTAACAGGCTGTGTAAATTCTGGTTAACCAAGATGATTTTCCTTTCAGGATAGAAAATGCCAAGCAGTCCCTCTGTCCCCAACATCAATATCTACAGCGACCTGACAGGATTCACTTACATCACAAGGAAGAGCAGGGCTCTTAGGCTCTTCTACAAAATGGCGCCCCTCCATTTGACATCCCAAGACACGGCAAAGATGCGCACGAGAACTACTAAAGAGGAAGGATGAGGAAAAGTCTGCTCCAGACAGAGAGGGAGACGCAGAGAATTTGTCTCTCCCACTAACTTCTCCCCAGGCGAGGCCCTTTCAATCCATGTCTCAGCCTGGCAGCTCAATGAACCAACATCTGTAAAGACTCAAGGCCCCTTACAAGTGGGACAAACTATTACTCCCCGACCTCACTAGAACAGTCGGGAAAACCACTAGTTTTCCAGTTTCCAACACTGAGCCGCCCACAGCTTGGAAGGTTTGGAAGGTGGCCGAACTTAACTAGTAGACATCTTTTATGCCAATCAGATTCAGAACCCTAAGGCAGAAAGCAACAAATGTGATTATAGCTGCAAATTTCACTGTCTTAAAAGAAGACATAAAGTCTTCTAGAAAATGTAAGAAATTATACATGAAGTCAAATCTCAATGCCTCAGAGTAGAAAGGTGTGAGAGAGACCAGTCCCAGGGAGCCACTTCCAAATGTCAAATATTGAATGTTTCACATAAAATGAGAAAACCTGATGTTAAAAGAGCTTTGGCCAAGATATTGTTCTGTAGGCAGGCGTTGGGCAACACAATGACACATAGGGAATTTGAACAGTCACCATCCTAAAACTGAGAATTTTTCATTTTTAATTTCAGCCCAATGAGTATTTACTGAGAGCCACCGCTGGACTCAGACTGCAGGTCTCCCATCACGCTAATTATTTTTGAAATGTGGTCCTGTTTGGAATCACCTCATGAAGGGAATGTAAAGATGAGTGCAGGTTAATTGATCTGTTATAATAAAGTAAAATGAGATGAAAGTAAATTTTTTTCATGTGTAATATATGCAAGAAATCAAAATATGGTCAGTGTTTGGATTTAATGCCTCTCAGAAGAGAAAAGATCGGATATATTGTTCATCCAACACCTGAAGCAAACTCCACCTTCCCCGCCGACACAGAGGTGATGCCTGGCTAAAGGAAGCAGCCCCGAGGGAGGAAGAGGAGCAAAGGCCTGGGGGCTCATGGCCCAAGGCAGGTGGACTTAAGTTATGGAAACTCAGTGGTCTTCATCCATGAAGTGGGTATCATCTAAATGCCATCTCATAGATTTAATGAGGAAACTGGATGGTATATTCTATCCTAAAATCTATTAATAAATCACAGTGTGTTGTAGAAATATTAATATCACTCCCCTGGGAGTCTTTCTTTCCTGCCCAGGCAGAGTGAGTCACACTCTCATTCCTGCTGTGGCCGGGCCCAGAGCATTCCTTTGAACTTGGACTTGTCATGCGACCTCATGGAATTTTTTTCACCTTGGCCGGGCCCAGAGCATCCCTTTGAACTTGGACTTGTCATGCGACCTCATGGAATTTTTTTCACCTTTGACGGGCCAGAAGCTTCTGCTAACCCATCCTCACAGCAAACACAGTCCATGATGAAGGGTAAACACCAAACAGACCAGTTTAGTGCAGCGTTTCTCCACTTTGAGACTACGGACACATGGGGCCAGATAATTCTTTTTTGGGGTGGATGCCGTCCTGTGTGTTGTAGGACGTTGAGCAGCACTCCTAGCCTCAAGTCACTAGACACCAGGAACACCTCCCAGGCGTGACAGTCAACAATATCTGCAGACCTTGCCACAGCCCCCAGGGGCACCATCATGCTGGGATCACTGGTTTAATGACTAAGATCCCCTGAACCCAAGCAAGGAGGCCAGAGCTCCTCCCATTTTGCCTGGTATTTACTAGAGCTAAGCGCAAGTCCCCAGTGTCTGTCTGGGCTGATACTTGGAGGGGCCTAGGCTCGATTCCCAGGAGGATTCCAGTTGTGGTCTGTCCACCCCTCATTTAAGGTATACCCCCAAACCTGGGGCTCAGCCTCACTTCCCTCTTCCTTACTCCATACCCATCACCAAAACACATCAGCTCTACCTTCAAACTATGTCTAGAATGCAATCATCTCTCCCATCCGTACATCACAACCACCCTCATCCAGGCCTCATCATCTCTTACCTGAATTCCTGCAGGGGCCCCCTAGGGGGTCTCAGCTTCAACAAGGAGCCAGGGAGATGCTGCCAAATCTGACTGGCATCCAGTCGTGTCCTAGCTCACTCGGATTGAAGAGCAAAGCCCTTCACTGGCCTCACAATCCCTCAACGTCATCTCCTGTTACTCTGCCCCTTGGTCACTAAACATCTGCCACAACTGTCCTCCAGCACTTCAGGCTGACCTCAGGGCCTTTGCACTTACTGCTCCCTTTGCCTGGAATATTCTTCTGCTGGTTAACCATGGCACCTTCTCCCTCACTGACTTTGAGGCTTTTCTCAAATGTCATGTTCTCAGAGGTGATGTTTTCAGGCTGCCCTTTCCAGAACTGCCACCCCCTGCCCTGCTTTATTTTTTTTCCTTAGCATTTATCACAGTCTGACCTGCTAGCCTTTAATTAGCTATCCGGTTCACTGCTGTCTTTCCCATTAGAAAGTGAACTCAGAGAGGCCATATTTCTGTGTATGTTTGATGACTGTATGTCAAGTACCTAAAACGGTGACTGCACATAGTAGATGCTCAATAAATCCTTGTGGCTGAATGAAGGAATGCATGCAAAACCAGGACACCTGATGCCAAGATGGACCAGTCAGCCAGCCCCCTTTCCTGTCATCTTCATCACACTCCAGACAGCACGCTTTTTAAATACTACATCAAAAGCACCCTGCCATCCGACCCTAAGCTGGAGTTATTCACACCACACAGTGAATCTCCTTCCCAGACACAGAGAACAGCAAGGCCCAGTCCCTCACTGCACAGGCTCAGCCAGACAAAAGCCACTGTGGTGGAAGGCAAGTGGGGTGCCCCTCCCCCCAGGCAAACAGACTTCCTGGGAGCAAACCCTCCTCTGCACGTTGTTCTCCCAGAATATCCACTCTACAGGCCACCTTTACCCAGCTCTGGGGATTCTCATTTTTCATCTCCCTGGATGCTGCCACAGGACTGTGGTTCTCAGACCAGTGAGCATCAAAATTCCAGTGCAGGTGAGGGCGGTGGGGGGGGGGGGGGGGGGCGGGCCTTGTTAAAACACAGAGTGCTGGGCCCCTCCCCCAGAGCGTCTAACGCAGCAGGTCTGGGCGGGGCCTGAGAACCTGCATCTCTAACAAGCTCCCAGGTGCTGCTGATGCTGTGGGTCTTAGGGCCCCACTTTGAAAATCCGCATATCGGGTGATTCCCTCACCCAACAGACTCCAACAATAGGTTAATGACTCCAAGTGGCTTGGGCATTGGGCTCGGAACAGGACTCACAGCGTGGCGCACAAAGTCATTCAGTTCCAGCTGCAGGGAGCCTTCAGGTAGGCAGCATGGAATTGCCATGACCTCCTGGTGCGCTCCTAGGAGTCTTCACTGCCTGTGGAAAGATGAAGGATGTCCAATGCAACCCGCCTGAGACGCAGCTGAATGTCCGAGACAGGGATCCTGAGAAGACCAAAGCAGCCTGTTTGCACGTCATAGTGCCTGCTTGTGATGGAAGGCAATTTGTTTGTGGACCATATGTGAGTATGAGTGTGTATGTGTGTGTGTGTGTATGCGTGTTTGTGTGTTCCTTCGTCTATTCTGCCAGTCTACAGTGGCTTGAGCCCTAGGAACCTCACATAGAACTAAAGCCATAGGCAAGGGGCTCTCTGGAGGCCAGGCAGTTCCTAAGCCCCAGCAGGACCTCCTGTGTGCACCAGCTGTTCTAGTTCGGCTGCACTGACACATCTCCAACTTGCAAATCCTTGGGGGTTTCTTGTGCGTGAGGCCGGAGTGAAGAAAGGGGAAAGGCAGGGTGGCCGGGGACCACTGAAGCTGAGAAATGATGTCTTGTGTCTACACAACGTGCAATTGAATTAGTGTCTGCAAGAATCATGTCCTCTGATACGGCAGCCACCAAGCCAAACCCGCAATTACATCCCCGTTGGCTCACCAGGCATGGTTCCTTTCTCTCCTGCTTTCCTTTTATTATTTTTTATAGCTCTCTATTATAATGGCAACAGATCTCATTTCACCATTTGTATTTCATTTCGGGAGCTTGTGTGCACGTTGGGGCTGAGGTTTTACAGAATTCCACCACTTGCTTGCGAAACGCAGTTCCTCCCTCCTCCAAGCCTTGGCCTTTTCCTCCAAGGGTAAAGGGTGGATAGGGACAGAGAGGACCATTCCCAGGGACTGTATCCTATGCAAAAGGAGCGGGGTCCTGTTCTGGCAACACCCAGGCTATAGAGAGGATTCTTCCCCCTGGGGGGTGTTTGCAAAAGAACGATGAGGGCCAACCCACGCGTTCCAGCCAAAGTCTGATTGTTGACTTATGTGAGCTCCCCCTGGACTTGACTTCAAGAGGCAAGTGTGCTGCATGAAAGTCCACCACACAAAAGCTCAGAGCAAGGACAATTAGAAGAGGCTACGGGGCTGGGGGCCCAGAGATGCAGTTCTCTTCTTGCTGCAGTCCCGAACCCACGGCACCCCTGGCCTGGGGCATCCAGGTAGTGGACGAGGCAGCCACCATCTCCAGAAAGATGCAGGGAGGCAGCACGTACAGGAGCTGCATCCCCGTCCCTGGTGCTCAGGCGGAGGAGAACCATGCCCTCCCCCTGCAGTGTCTCTGCCGCAGGCCCCTCCAGGGAGGATCCCTGTCTCCGTGACCTCGGCCTCTGCCCCCTGCCACTTTGGGCAGAGCTGGTACTGCCAGGTGCCCACTGAAGGTCTCCAGAATGAAAGCAAAGTCAACGCAGGTCCATGCTCCCTTCTTTGGTGCTGAAGCCAACACGCGTGTAAAGATCACGCAGCGAGTCGGCAACATCTGCGGATGTGATCCGGGGCAGCCCTGAGTCTGCCTGCTGGCCCCTTCTACTCCTCGAGATGAAATGCGACTCAGCTCCCCTGGGGAATTTTGAGTTTTTCCCTCCTCCACACCCCTTGAGGCAGCCCTTTATGTTCTGAAGAGCAGACGGTGCCCCGCCACCCGCCTGGCGATATTCCACGGGGTCACAGCCTGAAGGCTCGTCCTGGTGACCCATCGATCTGATGTCTGCCTCCACCCCTACTTCCCATCCAGCCCGGCGGAGCCCCTCAGGGACAGGGAACCGGCCACCCCAGGAAATGCTGGTTTGCAGATCTGAAAGGAATGGCCCACGATCCACTGACCAGCCCAGGGACCAGGAGCACCAGGTACGGTGAGTTTCCTGTGTCCACCTGGCCAGGCCGTTGCACGCAGGGACTTCATCCAATGCCAATCGAGGTGTGGGTCTGAAGGTATTTCATAGATGCCGCTAACGTCTACCATCCAGGGATGTTAAATAAAGGTGATTTTCCTTGATAACATAGGTGGGCCTCGTCTCAACAGCTGAAGGTCTAACGAGCAAAACCCGTGCTTTCCCTAAGGAAGCAGGCATTCTGCCTCAAGACTGTTGCATCTACTCCTGCATGGGTTTCCAGCCTGCCGGGACGCCCTACAGATCTCAGGCTTGACAGCCACCACAACTCTGTGAGCCAATTTCTTATAATAAAGCTCCTCAATGTGTATCTCATTGGTTCTGTTTCTCTGGAGAAGCCCGGCTGATACACCAGACCGGGCCCCACGGAGCTGGACTCCGGAAGACACTGAGTTCAGAAAAGATGGGCAGAAGCCTCTTCTACAAAAAGAGGATCAATACATGTCACCCTCCTGTCTCCCCAGAACATTCTCTGGGGGGGGGGGGATGATGGCATTTGGTGACTGGTTGACATCCGTATCATAGCTCAGTTCCACAAGCTCCTCCCCCCTGCTCCACACCAGGCCCACCGTTTCCCATCAAGGAAGCGTTCAGCTCTGGCTCCCAGGCAGACGGAGGCAGCCATGCCTTCCTCCTGGGCAGCGCCTGCCCTGCCGGCACCACCGCACATCCAGGTGGAAGACGAGGACGATGACAAAACTGACTTCCCTCGGTAGCCACCACCAAAGCACATCTCAGTTTGCTCCCAAAGCTGGAACTGCCTTTAATGATCCTCTGATGGGAGCAGCATCTCAGGACTCCGTGAGGGCCTGAGAGAGGAAGCTACTGACGCTTCCACCATCTGCTTGCAAGAAAACTGTCCAGTTTCTCCGAAAATGATTTCATTTCCCATGAAAGAGACCCTTGGCCAAGCCCACAGCTTCATACCTGCCTGAGAGAGGAGAGGCCAAGGAGCCTTCCCCAGCCAGCCAGCTGAGGAATGTGGGAGAAGCTTCCAGGGGGCCCGTGTCTTTCTTGGGGACTTGAAGCCCCTTGGCCAGGCTCAGGGTTGCCTCGAGTCCCCCCCGCCCCCCCCCCGCCCCCGCCCCATCCCAAATCCCTGTGGTGACCACCTCGGGCTGGGAAGGCAGCCCCAGGGCCCAGCCAGGAGGGCAAGTGGACATCAGCTCCTGAAGGGACACACAGGCCTGCGTCGAAGGAGACGGTGTTCACACGTCTCTTACTTATTTATTCATTTGTTTGTTTGCTTATGTATTTATTTATTCATTCATTCACTTAAATTCAGCGAGAAGGAGAGAATTTTATTTCTGCAATATCGTTCTCACCTCCTCATTCAGTCTCCTTTCTGAGGCAGCTAAATCCAGACGGGCATTCCTGGAGCTGGCCCTAGGCCAGACTGCAAATAAGGGCCAGGGCACAGCTCACTCTGCTAACTGCCAGCTGGAAACCATCTCAGCGCCCTTCGCCGGAAGTATTTTCTCTCTCTCTCTCTAATTCTTTCTCCTCCTCTCTCTTCATCTCTATCTCCCTTATAATCTCTCCCTTGCACACACAATCTCTCTCTCTCTCTCTCTCTCTCTCTCTCTCTCTCTCTCTCTCTCACACACACACACACACATGTGCTGACGTATTTCTCACAGGTAGAAGCTAGTCTGGGAAAAAGAACGCTTTAGAAATGCATCTCGCTCTCGGTGCTCCCACCCTGACTCCCGGCATGTATGGGATCACGTGACTCCATCAGAAACTAGAATCCAATCAGTGTTTCCAGGGCTGGTTCCACAGCTACCCTTTTATATAAACACTGCAGCCTCCTTCAGAACAGGATTAACCTTTATGCCTCCAAGTCTCAGAAGCAGATACAGGGAATGGTCAGTGGAAACATTCTATCAGATGGATAGGATTTAGCGGTAACATATTTATACCTAACGATGAACTTGCTGGAACCCTGACATCCTGGACCCTATGATGCATTTTCTACCATGGTCCTTTCAGAAGTCTAGGAATTGGTCCCTTGATGAGGTCTAAGATGGGCCTGCCTTGGCTTTAATTCCATTTAAAGGACCAGTGTCGTAGCAAATAGGTAACGTCAGAATTATCGCTCCCACTTCCAAGAAGAAACTGATGCACAGAAGCAAATTGACTTCTCAGAGTCAAGGTAAGTTCTGGCCCCTCCCATCTCCCTGTTTGGCACTCCAGCCTCACGGTTGTCGTTCCCTCTGAGGACGGTGGCTTGGCACCTTCACCGACACCATACTAGAAGTTGACGCAATGGTTTCCAGCACTTATAAAGAATGACACATAAAAAACATGTTTCACGTTAAAATATATACGTAGCGAAATGGCCTATTATAGCTGCGACAGAGTGGAAAAAATGCTCTGGGTGTGGAGTCAAACACCCTCAGTTTGCATCCAAATTCTGAGCTGCTTTAAGTGATGATTTGGGTTAGTCAGAAAATGCCTGGGTCTCAGTTTCCATATCCATCCAGTGGGGATAAGCATTCCTCACAGGGCTGCCTGGAGGACTGACAGGCCTTTGGATGTAAAAGGGCTTTTATACACAGGAAAGCACTAAAAAATGCAAGCTATCCTGGTGACTCTTAAGCCGATCATGCAAATTTAAATGAAATTATTCTTTCTTTGTCCTGAGATTTTATATGATTCTTTCTGAATATATATGGGGTATTTATATCATAATTGAAATCACCTTTACTTTTCTAAACTACATTCAGTGAAATACTTTTGAGTGTCCGGGAACAATACATTCAATAGTTCGCTAATACACTCCAGGTGTGGCAAAGTTATCAAGACAAACTCAGGAGCCGCAATACTTACGGGTGACACCGGTGCTTGGTTTTAAGTGTAAGTAAAGATGAGAAGAAAAAGCAGGCATTCAGAGAAGGTGACAGAGGGGGGAAGGTGGGGGGGGAGCTGGAGGACACAGGAAGTAGGTCCATTAGCAACATAATATGGCTTGGACATATGCTACACCACCTGGCCACTAGCTTACACTCTCCCTCCATAAAAACAGGAGACAGCTTTACTTTCCAGGCAGTAAAAACCTCAGAGATGAGTTCTGCCATATGTGGGCAAGGCCCCCTCCCAGAAAGCCCTCATGCCTGGGAAATGGAATTGAACATCTCGTCTTCAAAGCGAGTTCTCGGTAAATATACTACCGGTTTTACAACCTCTATCCTCCACGCAAACCACTGGAGAACACATTTTCTCAGCATCGCCCAATTTACTGTTCAATGACCTCAGTTTCTAAAACCATCTTTGGGGAAATCTGATCAATTTCCACTTTGCCTTTTCAAGGGATGGGAAAACTAGAGCAAGAGCCGGCGGTTTCCTTACCTTGAGCCGTTCACCTGGTTAGGGTTACATTCCATCTTGATGGTGACCCTGGCTGGGGGTTGAGACAGCCAGTCCTGCTGAGGGACGCGCGGGCTCATCTTGGATGTCTGTCCATAGTCGCCAGAGGAGGACGCGGTCATGTCGGTCTTGGCCAGGTGCGGCGTGCCGTAGGCGCACTCAAACAATGACTGGTCCTCGCTCACGACCGATAACGCTTCCTGAACGCCCAGAGAAACACACATTCAGGACACTCCAAGGGACAGTCATGTTTCAAAAAGTTGCTACCTTTAGAGTCATCACTAACTGGGACCCCATTTTTAGGCAGTTTTCATGGTATCCATTTCTACCTTTCAGAAGAAAAAAGCTGGCTTTCTTTCCCCTATATCCTAAGAGTTGGAACTGGCCGACCTAGGAAAACTTTTGTGCAGGTCTCCAAACGTCCCAGGCTTGACTGCAGCCGTGCAGATAATACCCACTTTAATCTCAACTCAAGGAAGTTGAATTTCAAAGGTCTTAGAAGACATCCAAGTGCATGTGTCATTATTTGACAAATGCAATGTATAATTCAAGCAGACAGGGTACAGAATGGTTATGAAGATTAAAAAAAGACGTGATGGCTAACACCTAAGCATCTGGCAAAACTGCCACATTCCCAGGAGATTTTAAAGAAGAGCTACTTAGAAGAAGAGTGAGGGGCAAATGGGGCACCAAAGGACAAAGATATGAATTTTTCCACTTCTAAGTTATTAGCTGAATTAGAGTTTCAAGTGGTGTTTCCATGATGGTGAACATCTGGATGATAAATGAACCAAAAAAAAAAAAAAAAAAAAAAGCTGTGAATTAGCCGGAGGCCTCTAAATACCAGGGTGTTTAAAATATCTAGATCACTAACTAGCTCTTTTTTTCCCTTACTTTCTATTCCCATCTTCGCTCCTTTTGCATGATTTGGCGAGAAGAAACAGAAATGTGTCATTGTTGGAGCATTCTTCTGTGGTTTTCAGTCAAACAAGTGGTTAGCCTATGGCTAGGCTGACATTCTACAGGCAAATCAGCAAAGGCACATTTGGGAAGTTTCAGCTACTTGAATGATATATCACGCAGCGACTGTACAGAATAACTACGAGACTATCCAATTTTGCTTTCTATAATTGAAAAAAAAAAAAAAAAACCTGTGCGGTAGTTTATATTCATTTTATTCCTGGGCACCCTCAGTATTGCTATGCAGCTGGTGAGAAGCGAATGTTGTTTGGGTCACACATTTTTTAAAAATGGAAACTTTGGAGCCAGTGGGGACTCTGGATACCTTGTGGTCCAAACTTCTGATCCCACAAATAGGAAAATCTGAGATCCAGAAAGGTCTGGACCTCATCTGGAAGTGAGCCGCCCAAGATCAACCAGGGAATTAATGACAACACTGATGAGTGTTCTATCATCTGCTCCCTCCTGCCCCCAGAGCCTAAGATGCCCTTCTTACATTCCCTGGTTCCCGATAGGTGTCTACATTAGCATTCCTTTCTTATTCGTTGAATTGATACTTAAATAAATAAGGATGCTCCCCCAACCCCCGTTAGTAAGAGAGCCTTAGGAAGCAGCCCTTCTAAGACAGAAACCCCCCTCCCTATCCAGAAGGATCCGAATCTTTAGGGAACACATGCAATTTCACAAAGTGCCCCCCAATCCAGTGTGTCCTCCCCCACTCTGTCCCCCACCTACCCAGGGACCAACTTCTTCATTGGTCCCCAAGCACATGAACTTCACTGCAGGGACACACGGTGCTATGAATCAGTGAGCAGGGAGAATCACAAGAAACAAACTCAATGCTTTGGTTCTCAGAATGATGGCCAGGAGTCTGTATGTGTATAACACGCCTACCTCCAGCATCTCTAAAATCCCTTAGAATCCCAGCCCTTTGACACTCTGGGGGAAGAGTAAGCTGGGGGTTTAAACAATAACTCAAAATGTACAAAAGGATGGGTTGTGCCAGCCAGAGAGCCAGGATCAGGTGCAAGAAAGAAAAAAAAAATAGTAAGGCATCTTGAATACCCAGCAAAAACACATCAACAAACAGACAGCAACAATCCCAGGAATGGGTATGGTAGATTCGGGGGAGCCTGAGTCGCGTGGCTCTCTCTTCTGGTCACCAATAGAGTGAGGGCATGTAAGCAATCTAAATTCACAGACATGGGTTTAAAAGACGAATCGGCACCACGGACTTAGTGTAGTCCTGCTAATTAATAAAGGCAAAATTATAGCTGCTTCAAGAAATGTTGCAAAACAGGGTCTCCCTTCCCATCGCAGCACTGAACAGGATGGTTTTACACTCTCAGAACAAAAAACAAGGCTGAAGGCCACCCCCCTTCTCCTGCCTGGTCCTGCAGGCTCCACCATGCCTCAGAGGTGAATAACATACTATGTAATGTTAGCGTTGGCTCACCGATGAAGAGAAATGTGAATAAATGTGTGATTTGTATCAGAAATTGGCAGAAACAGATAGGAGGAGCAAGCTAAGCTTTAAATCACAAATGAGAAAGAATATGGCTTTCACAACAAAAAGAGTAACAATGTTAAAATATGAGTATATCCCCAAGATAAAGTAGGATATTCTCGCAAACACATCCAATGACCAAATAAATGTAGGGTAAGATTTTAAAACTGGACCAAATGACTAGAACTGAAACAAGGCTTCAGTGTGTGTCTGGAGGGGGAGGAACCCATTCTCACATCTGGCAAAGCATTATTTCACCACATGGTTTTCTAAAGAAAGAAATCAAAGTTAATTGAGATCGATTTAGGGAAAAAAATTTACAAAAGCTAGAGATAAAGGGGGGCAACACATCACTTCTTCGTATCTTAAAATTCTCCCCTGAGTAAATTCTGCATAAAAATGAGAAAGGCCATACACATTCAGAATATCAAAAGTTGCTTTTGTTCGCTAGAGAAGAGGCATTCTAAAAATGAGAAGGCTTGCAGGATCAACGTCTCATTTCAAAAGCGGTGAAGTTCAGTCCATATTCTAGAAAAACAGAGCATATCCCAAAGTGTTGCTAATTAAACCAAGGCAGCTAAACACCTAGGATTAAGTACAAGTTGGGAAAAGAAAACAAGCAAATAAATGGAATCACACACACACAGACACACACACACAGACACACACCAACTTAGCACATCCGAACAGTGGGGGAGTACAAAGCAGCTGAAGGGTGGTCTTCAGAGACCCGCTTCAAACGAGGATGATCACTAAAATTAACTGCTGTTCTTTAGAAGAAAACAAACGCTATATACCCACAGCATGCCTTTGTTCATCCACTTGACTTTGCATACGACATGCAGGTTTCATCATCCCTTTGGCTGGAGTATGAATGACAAAGGCTGATAGAGAGGATTCTCCCACCCCAGCAGTCCTGGGACTTCAAAGCGGGGAAAGGACCTAGCCCAGGAGGATTAAAACCAGAATGGATGGCTGTACAATGGCTGGTAACCAGGAACACATGAGTCCCTCAACTGCAGCCCTGCAAGTGGCTCTTCCTGGCCTCGGCAGATGCTGCCCCTGCTTCCCTGCCGCCTGGCTTCCCTCCTCCTCCTTGCCCATCTCACCTACCTACCTGCCTACCTGCCAGAGGTATCGGCAGATGCCTTAGTTAACATGTATGGCTTACTCCCTCAGAACCTTCGGCCAGCCGCGGGGACGTGCGAACTGCTTTGGTTGTTCTATAACAGAGAATTCAAAAAAAGTCCAAACCTGGCAGAAATGTGGCACAATAATTTAATATGCCTGCCTCTATGTTACTATAAAAAGACATGAACTTTAGATTGGTGTGTGCTAGTGTGTGGGGGTGTTTTTTTCTGTAGCTCCAGGAAAGCTGGGCTATTCTGATGTGGCCAGTGGCAGCCTACCAACGCCATTTTTTATGAACTTAAGTGAAATGCATAAATTCTAAGCAAACTGCCCCCAAACAAAAGGGACCGCTGTGTTAGTATACAGTGTTTATTATTTCACTTGAATACTGAATGCACCAATAACATATGAGGACCACGCCTTTGGATTTTGGTCATAACAGTTGACCGATAGTTCTAGAAAGTGAAGAGGACTCAACTAGATTACATTTCATACGTGAGACTAAAATACGACTCTATTTTTAAATGACTAGATTTGGGTACAACAAAGGATCCAAAATGCTAGATTTTTTTTAAAAAATTAGAAGTCTAATGCACTTTTAAGCATACTGACATTTCCAGCAAAAGATTTCAGAGATCCTGAAAGAGATGATTTTTTTTTTTTCTGTAACAGATGAATATTTTGAGAGGCTTCTATGCTTCCAGCAAAAGAATTATAAAACAAGGGTCTGGGCTCAATTTTGCTCCTAACTTTTGATCCGCATGTTCATAAAAACCCGGAAATGTCAATACAGAGAGCCCAACACATTTCAATTTTCATGAAAATCTGGGTGTGGTAAAGTGTTGAAACTAAGAAAGTTTGAAAGAATGATCAGCTCTCTTTCACAGCTGGAGCCAGTGAAGAAATGTTCACATAGGGAAATCCTTACATGGTTTTCAAAAATCCAGAAGACGACCAGAATTAGATGTCCAGAGAACAGAATTCCCAAATCAACCCTCAGTTCCCTCAAGTCTTATGTGCCTCAAATAGTTATGAAAAACAAATGGAAAAAACTAAGTGGAACAAGCATGTTAAGAATATGGTCATGCTTTAAGAAAAAAAAAATTCTTATCGAAGTCCTTGGTATCACAATACAGTATCTACTTGAGGAAGCCAAGGTCATCTTGAATCCACAGTCTGCCTTTTCGCCCGCGTATAACCACGCAGAAGCTGGTGCATCACATAACTGCTCACACTACGATGAATAAGACATCTTTTAGCCACAGTCTCTCTCGTAAACAGCTGATTTATCACAGAACAAACCAGGTTACCTTGGTGAGCACTTTGCATGCAGTATCCCTTTAAATCCTATTTCACTGATTTTTAAGATACACCATTTCCCCCACTTTACCAGCTCTGAAATCGGATGCATCTCACCACTGATGGCATGTCACGGGTTATTGGCAGTATTTCTTCTCCTTTGATGGCCGGTAAAATAATGGTTCATTTTATCATCAATGACATATGGTTTTTCAGTCCTGACAATAGTCTTACAAGGTCAGGTGTCATTCCTGCCCACAGGTGAGAAAGCAGGATTGGGAAGAAGAGTAATGTCAGCGTGACGAGGTAGCAGCAGGGTTCGTGTTGGGGAGTGGAATCACTCCCTGAGGCTGGATACTTGCCACTCTGGGTGTGGCAAGGAGAAAGAAGAGGCTGGGCTGATGGAGGTCACATGCACGGTGCTTCACCGTCTTGTCACAGCTGTGGAAAGAGCAGAGCTGACAGCATCGACAAGAGATGGAACCTTCTAGAAAGAGAGAGGCTGGTGGAGGGAAGAGGTGGGAGAAGGGTGAGACGATAAATGCCCAGAATCCCAGGACTCCTGATGGAATTAAAGGCTCAGGAGAGTAAGTGGAAAACCTGTTTTGAAACCAGAAAGGAATCTTCTAGGTAAAACATGCTCCCCTATGAGCCTAAAAGCTATGCAGAAATAGATCCCAGATACATTTAATTAGTCTTTCTTACTTAATAGTTTAAATCAACAAACCTGTTCTTTTCATTGGTTAATCAGATAATTCAGACCCAAACTGATGGCCATGTGTTGGGGTGTGTTCACTGCAGGTCGATGCCTGGCTTCTCAAACAATACCGCACAGGAATAACAGAGCAGGTAGGAAACGCTCTTTATCAATATGCTAGTGCCAGTGCACGTGGTGGCCTTAAATGGATGTCAGCTGACCTAATGATACCAGAAAACTATTTATTAGGCTGTCTCAAGCCCAATCATCTATAGCTTCTCTTCAAGGCAGAGTGTATGCAGTAGATGCTTCTGAAAAGTCTACTCCTAACCATATTTAGCGGAGAAAAAAGCAACACAAATAAAACAGACAAGGCGCCTAGGGAAGACCTCCACTCCACGTGCCTAACCACAGGCCAATCCTGTGGGAATTTTATCCTCAATGTGTGTATTTCTGCATTTGGATATTGCCAACATCTCATGAGACAAGAAACTTCATCTGACCAGTGTCCCTTAATGACAACACAAAAAAAGCCAAACACTGTAAGTTAAAGATGCCTCGTTAGGCTGAGTGGGGATCATTTTGCCCGATCTTGATATTATCTTTTCTTAATTCTTCAGTGGAGGAAACATTAAAATCACATATTAAATGCAGCATCTAGCTTTGTGCTCACGTTTTTCTCATTTAACACATTGCTATTTTAGTCCTTCAAAAACATAAAAAAATCTTGGATTAACCTCAAAGGAAAAATGTACGTAGGCAAATGAAGTCCATCTAGAGAGTGTGTTTCTCCAATGTGGTATCGCTTCAGTATCAAACACGTTTACAACTGCAGGACCAGCCCAGCGCTAAAAGAATGAAACCCAGGACCAGTGCAGAGATACAGACATACAAATATATCCATCTACGTGCATGATATACATATTCAAACATGCATATGTGCATATCCACACACACACATATATCCATAGGTGCATATTCACACACATGGATATTCATACTTGTGTGCATATATGTACACTTACATACATTCATACACACATGTATGTCCACATACATACACGTATACACACACATACAGGCATTCACACATGCACATTCACACACACACATTCACATATATCCACACATGCATATTCACACACAATACACACACACATATTCAAATACACATGTACACACACACGCACATATACTTATATATATCCATCTATCTCTCCATCCTTACTATCTTTGCTCTTTGGACCCTTTAGAGAACCTGAACACAGTCCTTATTGGTCAGCAGACCCCCTAGGGCAGACGTTGCTTCAACGATGTAGAGAACCAGGATTCTTCCCTTTTCACCTTGACTTGTTTCTTTCTCAGACTCAACGGGGCTTTCCCTCCCCTCAGCACAGCCCTTCAGAAAAGACTGAGCTAGAAACCAGTTCCCATGACCTCCAGACGAATTTCCCTGCTCTGAACTCACTGGATTTCTCCTTGGCTCTGAGCAGCCTAGCCAGTCCTGGGAATTCTGTTTGCTCACATACTTCTCCCCCAACTGCTGCCTTTATTAAGATAAGAGCATTTTCAGGGCAGGATCGTGTGTGTGTGTGTGTGTGTGTGTGTGTGTGTGTGTTCCTAGCACCCAAATAGCTTCTTAACATTACGTGTCTGTTGACGCTTTGTATTCACCATAGAACCAAGTCATGAAATTTTAGGAAAGCGAATCGCCCTGGCACTATGTCCTCAGTCACACGATCCTGGAGCACAATACTGCAGGGCGTTACCTGAAATCTACGTAGACTTGAACTAGGGACTTTGTATAGCTAGGGAACATATGAAATAAAGAAAACTTACTAGAAAATGAACATTAGCAAAGAGAGGAGAGAAGCATTCAATGGTGAATCTGAAATCTTAGAACTCTTGCAAAGATTGGAGCATTGTAGAAAAACGTCAAGGAGAGAGTGGATTCCACATAATGAGAACTAGATTTAGATGAATCTCAAAAAATTAGAAACCAAACATAATTTTAAAGCAATCCTTCTGTTCACTTTCTAGTTCTCTGCAGATGCTCTCTGAAACATGTGAAAGCAGGATGAGATGGGAATACTTAGCCTGGCAGTCAGAGGGTACAGGGTTTCAGGTATGCAAGGTGAGTTAATGTCCCGGGTTCTACCACACAGCATCGTGCTACAGTTAGCAATTCGGTATGGTTTCCTCACAGCTTTGCTAGGAGGGTAGATCTTATGTTTGTTTTCTTATCACAAAAAATGTATAAAATAAATAAAGAGGGGGAAGGAGCAATTTTCAGAGGCGGGTGGATATGTTTATGGCATTGATTGTGGTGATGGTTTCATGGGTGGATACTTATCTCCAAACTCATTAAGTTGTAAACATTCAATACAATATAGATTTCAGTATGTCAATCAAGCCACAGTTAAGTCCTTTTTTGAAAAAACAAAAGAAACAATGCGTAAGTCATCTTAATAGCTTCTTTGTTCTCCTACAAAGAAACACATTTTCCCCCCACAGGCTTCTTTCCTTCTTTAGAGATGAACAAAAAAGTGTAAAAACATGTGTGGAAACATCCTGTTTGTGTGTTTTAAGTCGGAGTGAGTGCAAAGAATGCAGTCACTAGTCCCTTCAGATCCTTCTGCGCCCTCTTGGTTTTGTGGGGGACAGATTCTACTCCTGACTTTTTCCATACTTGTTTGTGTTTTTCTAATCACTGTCATCACGTGACACTCAGAGAGACTTCATCAAAAGCCTCCATCTTATTCGCATCTCATTTGAAATAATTCATGTGAGATGAAACGATGATTTGCTTTTCACTTTTTAATCAGCAAATTTAGGATCAAGAATGGAGATGCACCCAAATGAGCGAGACAGCATGGTAGAGCATGGCGGCACTGGACTAGGGATCCGAAGACCTGAGTTGGAAGCTGCCCTTGGTCACTGTGTCACCCCGGGAACTTCCACAACCCCACCCTGCTCCAAATTTAGTCCCACAGTGAGCTGCTGAGGGCTGGTTACAGATACAGAGTCTGTGCGTCCCTAGCCCTGCGGAATCCAAATCCACTTTATAACATCATCCCCAGGTGAACTTGAATACTGCAATCTCGCATATTCGAGTTTAAGTCCTGCTGCCTTATCCTTGCTTGAGTCTCAAGTTCTTCAACGATAAAGGTGATGCTGATAAGAGCTGCCCAGTTCCCAACCTGGGCTCCCCATGGGCCAAATGAGCTCGTGTGCGTAAAAGGTTTTATAAGCCTTAATACTGCATTTCAACTATTATCCCACCCTAGAAAGTTGACGTGACCGACCCAAATTCTCCACATGGTTCAAGGCAGTGGTTTGGACTGTCCGTTTCAAGTCCTATTCTTCTAACAAGCCAAGAAAAAGATCCAGGAAAAGTCTCTTGTATGCCATCAGTCACTTATTCTTTGTTGAGTACTAAGTTTAAAAGTCAGATATCTTTATCTAACATGGGGAGAAAGCATCTCTTCTTTTATCGTCAAGAACATTTAGTCCCATGTGATTGAGACTTCACAATCCCCAGTCCAGTTCTTATGTGGGTTCTCGGTTGTAATTCTCCATGAGTTTGTTGGATGTCAATTAAATACAAGTTTTGTGTTTTACTCCCTGTTGAAAACTGTAGCCTCAACAGCTGGTACATTCCCTGGCATGCTGTTGTCGTTTTCTATAAAATGAGTGGACGAAGAGATGAATGAAAGAATGAATGGATGAATATACCATGTTCTCATAACATAATTCCCATTCATTTCCCTAGAATTGCACTTGGCACACAGTTGACGTTCCTCAAATTCCCCAAAAAAGTCTTCTCTTCTGAGATGTGGAATCCATGTTTCCCTAAAGCCTCACGGGCTTTTAAACAAACTTAGACAAGGAAGTGATTCTATGGCAGGCTTGCTAAGCTCAGGGGACTCTTCCATCCTCCTGATTTCTGCAACTGACTCGCCCAGGCTGGGCTGCAGGTGATTCAGGTTCTAAGGGGCCCAGAGGACCCTCTGAAGGGCACCCCCACGCCCACAGGGTGACAAAGTCTTAATTAATTAGCAGTTTTCCTCTATTGGAACAGCCCTTCTCTGAACCCCAAGGTGGGGGAATGACACATCATGCCTCTCATCTCCAGAAGCTCCTTGAAAAACAGGCAGCTCTATGCTTAGCCTTTTCAAAACACACACCCAGACGCTAAACATACAGTGCAGGGCACATCTGGAATGTGTCTCACCCGTGAATCTCTGACACATGGCTTCATTGTTTTCGAGAACATTCTAAGAATTTTATTCATGAGAAAATTCTGGCACAATGGGAAACGCTGGCAAACGCGAGATAGCGGCCGCAGATGTGCTGGCCTCCACCCAAGGGCCCATTGCTGGTTCGGCTCCTTGGTATCAGGTACCTATCTCGTGCCTTCAAACTTCCAACCCCAAATTTCCCATAAAGGGGAGACACATAACGGCCTTAATTTTTTTTTACGTGATGCAGTTCCCCCCACATGGGCGCACCGTACCACACGCAATCTACAAGAGTCAGGACGGGCACGTGGGAATTTAAAAGGAGCAAGCAGGAGCACAAGGTCACTGGTGTGAGAGGCTGTGCCCTTGCCTCGTGCCCTGGGGCCACAGCCTCCTCATCTGTTAAATGAGGGTCTGGTCTCCTGCTGTTTCCTGAGGTCCCTCCTAGCACCAAAATGAAATCTATTGTATTTAACTAGTGACATTCTCTTCCTGCCGGGGGCCTAACCTTAGGCCCCGCCTTCTCCATCTTTGAGCAGCTATGTTGCCTAAGGAAGAAATCCAGCACCTGGGGAGTTGCCAAAAGTTCCCAGGAGTTCAGGTTCAAAGTGAACTGTGGGCCCTTTCCAGGCTGCCCTGGGTTTTAATTTCCTCTGGATAACTTCTTCCGCGTTCATGGTGGGAGGGTAGTCAAGACTCTGAGAGCTCATTTCAAGTCCTCAAGTGCGGTTAGAACCTTATCTCCCGCACGGGAACTCTGGGTCCATTCATAAAACACATCAGCAACAATAAAATACGGTTCTACTAACAGAAAGTCTTACAGAGACTCAGACTCTCGTGGGGGTGAAGCATATGTACGAAGCCCCCACTCTTCCCAAGGTGCTCCAAGGGGCCACCTTCCTTTCCTTTCCATCCTCATCCCCAAATAACTGTCATCAAGGGCTGCACAACGTATAAAGCGGACATAAACAAGAACATTTTCTAAGACGCCGACTCCCATTGTGGAAAGAGCCAAGCGCTCACCCACGGGGAGGGTCCAGCCTTGCCAAGCTCTCACTTCGGCTCCGGGAGCGAGGACGCCTCCATCCCCAGGGCTGGGAGGCTAAGCCTGTGCGTTGCACCAGATTTTCCAGCACATAAATCTGCACTGGTGGCTGCACAGGAAGGGACCCAGGGGCCAGGGTATCATGACCTTTGTTCCCGCTCTGCGCTGAGCTCATTCTCCACCCATGGTCTAGCTCAGGGCACCAGGGAGGACGCCGTCATCGGAACACTTCTCATGCACCAACAAGCTGGTTGCCAGCGAGGCTTGATTTTTACGATTCTGAGAGTGTTGACCTGAAAACCTAATACGTTTGAATTATTCACTGTTAACCTGTCCAACAATTTCAAACTACACATACATATATCATACCCAACAAGGCTCTCCTGAGTCCCTCTGTAAATTGGTCTCTTTAAAAAATCTGTAGATCCATTCCTACCAAAACCACTCTACTCTGCAGAAAAGCTTGGTGGCCTGGAAATCTTCATGTCTACCCAAGGGTCTAAACTTTGGTTTTTAGATTGCCTCCTTATGTGGGACCTCTTTACTTATTACGCTGAATCCCCAGGGAGGAAGCAGAGCCACGGATGCCCACGTCTACCCACCTTTTCCAGGAGAAAGAGGAAGTTTCCAGGGCTCAGAACTGTGTGCACCATTGTACACATACTGTACTGCACGAGGAGAACTGCTGGACAGGTGAGGGGTCTGTGCAGAGCTAGCTCCTTTCTGAGCGGTGGAGTTTCCTAAGTCACCCACCCATCTAATTTGCATAACGAGCCTTATGGGGGCAGGGCCACGTCTACTTAAAAGGGCAACTTACTTAGTACAAAGGATGACTTGCCCTCCTGTCTACCCGTCTGGTAGACTTGCACTGATCACTATTTGCAAGCACAGGGACACTTTAAAGTGATTTGAAAATTAAAACAAAGTATAAAGACCTGTGAATTAGAACCTTGCTTTTCAAAGTCTGATCCTTGGACCAGCAGAACCAGCACCACCACCCCAGACTTTGTCAGATACACAGAATCCCAGGCCCCGTCCAAGAGCTACTGAATCAGAACCTGATTTAACAAGATTCACAAGGGGAATGGCAGGCACATTAAGTGCTGAGCACCGGGTGAGGAGGTGGTAAGTTTCTCAAAAGAAAGAAAAGGCAGGGCTGGGTGAGGAGGGGGAGGAGGAGAGGGCAGACTACTGTTTTTAATCCGAGGGGTCAGGGAGGGCTTCATGGAGGAGGCGAGGCCTGAGCAAACTTGAAGGAGGCCCCGCAGTAGCAGAACAAGGGCAGAGGTGGGCACCGGGATTTGAGGGTGGGACACAGGGATCGAGGAAGTATTGTCACAGGGGAGGAGGGACAGGACATGCTAGCAGTGGACCAGGAGGTGAGCCAGTTGAGGCTGGGGGTTGTTGGCAGGACCTGGGCGGCCCATCTACTCTCTGGATGTCTTGGCTAAAATCCCAGGGATTGTCTTCTTTCCTGAGATAAACCAATATTTTCCACCTCGTAAGGGCTCTGCAAAGAAAATACTTTCTATCTTTTGAGTTTCATTATTTTCAAAGCTCCATGCGATCTGAATGCGTGTGTCACGCACACCCCGTGTACACCAAAAGCCACAGATCACAACCCGTTACAGCACCCTAGGCAATGGGAACTCTGGTGTGTCACTTACACAGAAACCGTGGGAATTCAGAATACGTGCTTTCCACTCAGAGAGTCTGTAAATGGCCATGACCGCTGTTAAAAGCTTTGCACAGATAGGAAACAGCTTGCTGGGCTCCCCGACTCCCACCCCTCTCACGGGCAGCCCCAGGGAGTCCTCCCTCTGGAATCAAGAGGAAACACAGCGCCAGAGGGATCCCCTGTCCCCATGTCCGCTGCGTGAGGCCCGCAGCTTCTGACAGCCCTGGTGGCAAGAGGACAGGCCAGATGGTGACTTCCTGCTGCCCACCTCACGCTGGACTGCGAGTCTCAGGGCTTGAGCAGGGGTGAGGATGACCCGCTGTTTCCTCTTGAAGTGCGGTAATAAGCCTGCTTCAGGAAGGGGACATTTAGAAGCACTGTCTACTGTGCTGGCAGGTGGAGAACCCCAAGTCTCCGAGCTGTACCTGGCAGAAGGTGCCTCCTCGTTAATAAAGGGCGGCTCTCCTGCTGCTGCTGAATTTTCTCAAGTCCTCAGCACAGGCCTCGGAGCCACCTCTGAATCCAATTTCCACACTCCGCCTACAGTCTGTGTCTTAGTTTCCTAGGGCTGCAAAACCAAGTACCTCGGACTGGGGGGCTGACCCCACAGAAGCTCACTCTGTCACAGCTCTGCAGGCCAGAAATCCAGACGCGTGTGGGCAGGGCTGGTCCCTCCCGAGGGCCGGGAGCTGCCCCGCCCCAAGCCTCCCTCCCTGGCTGGTAGATGGCTGTCTTCTCCCCGGGCCTTCACAAAGTCTTCCCTCTACGCACCCAAACGTCCCACTTTCATACGGAAACAGCCACACTGGAATCAGGCCCGCCCTCGTGACCTCATCTAACTCGATTACCTCTGTAAAACGACCCGATCTCCAAACACGATCACATGCTGAAGTTCTGGGGGTGAGGACTCTAACATATGAATTTAGGGGGGCCCAATTCAATCCGTAACAGGGCAGGGAACGTGTCCATTTAATTCACTGCCTGGCACAGGGTGAGGTACCAGAATAAGAACGATAGGTCAGTGGTTCTCAAAGTGTGTTCCAGGAACCCCTGGGGGGTTCCAAGACCCTTCCAAGGAGTCTGCTGCTTGACAGTTTTCATGACATACTAGAACGTTATCTGCGTCTTCCCAGCTCATCCTCTCACAGGTGTGCAGTGAAATTTTCCAGAGATTCCAGGACATGTGATGGCACAACAGGCTGACTGCAGGGGCAGATGTGACAATCCAGCTGCTGGCTGTGAAGCCAGACATTAAAAAGATGTGCAAAAATGTAAAACAATCTGATACTTCTCACTAAATATCTTTTTGGAAGACATAGTGATTTTTCATAGACATGTTATTTAAATTAACATATAATGGGTTTATTATTGTTATTTTAAAATGAATCTGTAAATAAGTGTTTAAAGAACATCTCAGTTTTTATTTCTAATTTAGTAAACATCAAAAGATGTAACCCCTATCAACCACTGTCCTTTAGTGTCCTCAGGCATTTTTCAGGGTGTCAAGGATCCTAAGCCTACAAGTTTGAGGACCACTGCTGTACAGAGGTAAACTGGCTAGGACCCAATCTATCTTCTCTGAAGTAACCCACAGTCTTAGGGTGATAAGACGCCTTATGAAGAACATATTTTTAGTAGCTAAGTGCCACAAAAGAGGAAGTTGTTGGCCATCCCCTTAGGCTGACAATAGAGTTCTCATTAAGAAAAAAAAAAAAAAAGCCAATTTTGATTTAGTGATGTATTCAATTTGGAACCTAAGAACTTAAAACACCAAGTCAGGGGAAAGGTTCCACGTTTTTTTGTTGTTTTTTTTTTTTTGCATCCCAACTGCTCTGCTGACTATTGGCCCAAGACTCCCTAACATTGGACAGAATCTACTAAAGAAGCAGGCTACCCAACCCCTCCTAGCTACAAACTACCTACAAATATCTGTTTCCAGCTGAGCCTTCTTAAAAGAGGCGTGTCTTTTGGCAAAACGAGCAGACGTCCATGAAGGACCCCAGACCAGCAGGAAATGAGCAGAGGCTACAGACCTCCTACCCCTGCGAAACTGGCTGTGCTTTGGATCCGAGCCAGCTTGAGAAACTGGTCCCAGGGCCGAGGGGCTGCAGGGGTCAGGCATGGACTCCCTGCCCATCCCCCAGCGGACCCACATGGTGCATCTCTGAATCCACAGGTGGCACTCTCCAATTAATGCTAAGGACCACTCTTTTTTTTTTTTAATGACCAGGTTGTTTTAAGTTTCAAACTCATCTCTTATACTTGGAAGATCCTCTCTGTTTCTATCCTTGCTAGGGATTGCATGTAGCTGTCTCATTTTAAAACCAATTCTCCAAGGTATCTAATTCAAATGACAAGTAGTTGGACACCCACCAGGCCCAAAGCAACTAGGGTGGGCACTGGTGGTAGTGATATAAGGATGAACTACCCTCAAAGTGTATTATTCTATACAGACTGTAATCACTTTAATAGAAGGACAAAACACCCAGTAGAAAAGAAGAGAAGACTCGTCTGGACTGGGGGGATGCAGGCTCCATGAAGACAGGGGTGTTTTTTTCAGTGATGTTTCACCAGTGTCTGGAAAAGTACCCCCACATGAAACACACATGGTAAATATCTATTGCATGAATTCTTAGTTTGTAGGTCCTAAGTGTAGTGCTGAGTTTGTCTATTGCTTGGATGACAGCGGGAGGAAGGAAAGAAGGAAGGAGGGAAGGGAGAGAAGGATGCTCTTCCTTCTCTTTGGGAAGGATAATTCTACCATGTCACTCTCCTGCCCTAAAATAAAATCCAATTCCCCAACATGTTCTGGTCCCTAGAAACCCATAAATCCTGCAAAGAGAGGTCTAGAGCTTGTTATTCTTGTAAACTATTTCTGCATTCACTTGTTAGTGACCTGAGCAGTGAAGATAACTTCCAATCAGCCAGAAGAGGCAGGTTAATGTGGCCAGCCGTGACCTACATCATTTTGACTTTGTGGGAAAATCCTCTTATTCGACTAATTCAAGAAACATTTGGATGGACTGCTGGGAATCAGGATTCAATCTTGGGATTCAAACCACCGAGTTAAGGACCTTGTTCTTTATCCGGATGAGGCCCCGCCTGGCAGTTCAGAGAAAGATCCAACAAATGAAAGCAGAAACCACGTGCCACAGCTCAAGTTCATGAGCAAGAACACATCACTGTGAAATTCCTGTGCTGCAAATGTTTCCAAGGAAATAAGCACAGTCCCGGCCTGTGCACTGGAAAGGATGGACTGAGTTCTTGTGCTGTTGCCCCAAACAATACTCTCTCCTCCTAGCTGGCCCCAGATCTTCCATACATGATATAGTTTCCCAAAAAGCAGTCAGACACCAAAGCGTGAAATCAGAAACACACATTTTCAAAGAACAAGTGCATTATACCAACAAGTTAGGTGCAGCAGGGGCAGGTGTGTCTGTGGGGTTAGAGGAGCAGGAGAGGAAGGAGATCAGGAAGAAGTATGTTGAGATTTGAGACATGAAAATAACAAGAAGGAACCCCAACAGACACACAGAGAAGGATTCTGTAACTGTCAGTGTGCTCTCATCAAATTGCCAACTTCAAAGGACCTGGATCTGAGGCCAAAGAGAAATCCACTAATTTGCACCTTGGTTTTGGGGTTTCCAGGAATTACTCAGTAGTTACATCTCAGGGCTCAAACAGCAGAGAAGAAGTATACATGCAAGTCACACAATCAATTGGTTAATTCCAAGTGAAATCTGCATACCAAAAGAAAAAGTCTGCTTTCCCAGCACAGTGATGTAGAAATCAGTAAAATGAAAAGCACACTTGCAGTGTGTGTGTGCCAGTATGTCATCTGTGACCCTAGGCCACATGCACACCCAACAGGGGTCAGTCATGCCATGGCCTGTCACCCACTCTGGGAGGTACTGGAACCTTTGCCTTCCTCCCTCCAGCTTCCTGCTGACTTAAACCATCTCACTGGCCTTCAGCCAATGATCTGCAGCTGGGTGTGGAAAGCGGGAAAAGGTGAAACGCCTCTCCATCCACACTGGGACTTATTTGTGCTTCGGGGGAAAGGTTTGTTGGTGGAGAGCCAGGGGAAGCCTGTGTGTGGATGAGATTTGTGCTTTACACAGATCTGTACCTTCCTCAGCCCTCACTGGTCAGTCAGTTCATCAGCAGTGATTCTCTCCTAACTGGGATGGTCCACCCACCTCACTTCTCTCCCGTTGGCCTGTTAAGATGCTCTGAAGCTCTGGGCAATGGAAAACACAAGTGCTTCCCTGGATATGGAGGTGGAGGAGGGGAAATGGGGTTAACATGGAAAGGACACTGTGAACTTAATTGTTTTCTGAAACAAAAATTACATTAAACTTGAAACAAGCAAAGATGTGCAAAATTCCCATAGCGTTGGCCTCAGTTCCTAAAGTTTTTTTTTTTTTTTTTAAAGAAGCATGGAATGACTGAAGTTCTGGCCACCCCAATCTGCAGCTAGTGATGCTAAAACACACACCACAGCAGAGGCAGGAATGCCATGTTCTAAATTTCCCTTTGGCAACTGCAACTCAAAGGGAGCCTTGCAGAGTCTTGGGTTCACTCCACACGTCATGAAGCTACCCCAAATAAACAAATGCAGTGTCCTCACGAGGAAAATGTGACTTGAAGACCTGCCCCCAGCCCCTTGTCCAATCAGATTGTAGCTCCTGAGACCCCTGATGACACTGAAGGTTCCACTATAGAAGCATTTCTACCAAGAATCGTCTCAGTCAGAGAATCTAAGAAATCCGTGACATTCAACCTCCTCTTTAGACTTTGGACATACTTGTTTTTAATATTACAGTGATCATTCATGAACTAATTGATTCACTCATCAAACATGTACTGACTCATTACTTTCTGCCGTGCACGGAGATACAATTTCAACATCTCTTACGAGAAGATCTGAGGGCTCTAGCCACCTGCCATTTGTATGCCATTATCTTATTAAAAAATCAGCCACAAATGCTCATAGACGTCATCTTTGTGAACTGGGTTCTATTGCTTTGGAAGATCCTGCTGTCTTAGAAAAATGAATGAATATATACGAACATAATTAATTGTATCCTCCCCCCAGAATCACTTTATGTTATTGCGTTGGGCTAGTCTCTTTCTTTTTAGGATATATTGTGAAATGTTTCCTTTTATTTACTTTTAGGCAATATTAATTTGTAAGAGACACATTTTATGACAAATTATTTTTCATATTTATTTTCAAATAAACCTAGTGAAAGCCTGAATTTATAGGCAGCCTGTAAGTATGTCTTGCTTTTACTTGAAAAAGGAATTAAGCACGCAGGCTTCTGTTAGTAAGGCAACGTTGGGTAGGAATTATCACCCCTCATGTTCCCTCCTGCTGTACAGAGTATCTGCACATACACAGCCTCATTTGGATCTAATATAATCTGTATACATTATGGGTATTAACACTTGAAATATTTGTTACAAAGATTTCGCCAGGAATTCGAGTTTTTAATTTTGTCATGTGTATTGCATGCAGATGTTTACAGTTTGTGAACAACTTGGTTGTACCCCCATGATTTATTTGTCTGTCTCAGGCTATTAAACTGTAAGCTCTAGGAGGGCAGGGAGGTATCAAATTCATGTGTGTATCCCCAGGCACAGAATGAATGCAGCCCTACTTGGTTACTTAACCTCTCTGCAGCTCCGTGTCCTTAGCTGTTAAATGCGGATAATGATTGCCCCTGATCAATAAAACACTTAATACAATGTCTGGCATATAATAAGTACTCTCTAAGGGTTTTCCACTATTACTGTGGTTGTTATTTAGAGTTGATTGAATGAAAATTCCTGTAAGTGAGCTAACACATACAAGTGAAGGTGATAGATAAGTGGCAGAAAGAAAGGAATATCAGGGATTCTCTATCCTGGTCCATAGCTATGTCTGGTCTACCAAAGTTGTAGGATTTTTGTTTTTTCAAAATTATTTCCATTCATACAATAAAAAAAATAAGTTACTTGTAAGGATTACCTGTATTTCTTTCCCTTTCAAAATTCCAATGACTTTGCCCAATACTCATTGGACATTAATACACTGGGTAGCTGAGCGGATGCAGTAATAGTAAAGCCTGGACTCACTCTGCAGCGGTGTTGCTTTTCTTCCACATTTGCATCTCATAATTACATGTGTCAAACAGCTTCCTAAGCAAAACCTTGTACCAGGAACCAAACGAAACTGATCCAGCTTTCAGAATATAAAAAAGGAAAACTGAAAGTATAATCAACTTTGGCACCATTAAATTCTATTTATTTCTTTATCTAAGAGTCTATTAAAATCCCCCCACAGTGAGAGTAGAAGACTGAGTAATAGTGGAAGATGTGCCTGTTGAGTCTACACACCAAGTACTAACAAGAAAGGCCAACGTGGAAGACACTTTGTAAATTGTTTCATAAGCCCGGACTATGAGCTAGGGAAGGGTCAAGGTGATGCTACCGGCAAACCTGCAGAAATTGATGCTGTTTCTCTGTACTTCAGGTAGTCTACCCTGCACTGACTCTCTGCTTTATATATTCATTGTATACATTATAAGCTTAAAATCAGCTTGTATATTCTGCTTTGTATGTTATAGCTTAGTTCACCATAGTGGATGCCAGTGGACGATACATAAACATTCGAGTTTTTTAAAAATATGTTCATTTGTATGAAGGCTAAAATTAGATTATGAAATTCAGTGAAAGTGCGTAAACAGTTCTGTCACTTGATTGAAATATTAGAATAAGGAAAAACAAAGAAAGCTCTTACAGAAATGACTACATCTGGGTTCTCAACGAAAGGTAAATGCTTCTTGTCTCCCAGGCAGGAGGGTGTTTGGGAATATGTGGGGCGTTTTGGGTTGTCATGACCGTGGAGGTAGCACCTGGCAAGCAGTGGGCAGAGGCGAGGACACCTGCAAAATATGGTTTAGTTCTACATAATCAAAGAAGACTGTTGACCCAAAATTCCAACAGCGCCTCTTGCCCTTGTCGAGAAGCACAATGGCTACAGAGCTCACCAAAGGATGACAAATTTCTAGAATCATGAGAGGCCAACGTTGTATTCTTTCTGGATACATCCAATCACATTAAGCATTTATGCTTTATCCTATCTCTACTTCTCCAAGTAAATTGGCCACACATTCATCATGAGTATTAAACCTAAGAAAAAAGATCCTAAGCGGATAATAAAATTACTCAATGACCAAACTATAATTCACTTTCTACAAGTTAAAAAAAGGAGTTTAGCATCTCTGATTGTTTATTTTATTTGTTTAATTCCTCTCTTTCTTGAATTTGAACATTAAGATGAAAAATTCTGAGAATTCATTAGCCTGAAAGACTGAATGAACATGATTCAAAGCCCCATCTATCTGTTAATGAAGAAAAGCAATTGCTTTTCTGATTACACTTGGAAATAGCAGTATTCAATAATCCTACTGTGGAAAAGACGGATTGGGCTAGTTTTTTCAATGTCTAAAAAGCACCTTACATAAGCATTATCATGTGATATTTGTCTTTCTCTGTCTGACTTACTTCACTTAGTATGATCATCTCTAGGTCCACCCATGTTGCTGCAAATGGCATTATTTCATTCTTTTTTGGGGCTGAGTAGTATTCCATTATATATATGTACCACATCTTCTTTATCATTTCTCTGCCGATGGACATTTAGGTTGTTTCCATGTCTTGGCTACTGTAAATAGTGCTGCAATGAGCATTGGGGTGCATGTATCTTCTCAAATTCTAGTTTTACATATATGTGCATGTGTGTATGTGTGTGTGTATTCTACTGTCTAACACTGGAAACTATATTCAATATTTCATAATAACCTATAAGGAAAAAGAATTTGAAAAGGAATCACTGTGCTGGACACCTGAAACTAACACAACATTGTAAATCAACTACACTTTAAGGAAAAAGAAGAAAAATGAAAATAAAAAGCACCTCAGACCTAACAGGCTCAGAACAGATCGCCTGATTCTCCTTCCAAAACAACCCTTCTCCCCATCCCTCTCTTTTGCCTGCCTTCTTTAATTGCCCAGAATGCATGATGAGTGTATAATATACATCTGTGTATTTGATTATTAACTGAAACACTAGATACACAAAAATGTAAAACCCAGGAGAGCAGAGACTGGTTTCCCAAGAACCCGAACAACTCCAGGCAAATCTCAGGCACTGAATATTTGTAGACTGAAAGAATGAATGACATGAGGTACCACTACAGACCACCTTCAGGTGCTCATATAACACCTGATGTTCTAAAGAGCTATGAAATGGATTAACCATTATGCTAATGGCTAACAGTCATTTACCGGATTATATGCTGAGCACTTCACAGTTTAATAAACATGTTTGGATCATCATCTCATTCGATCCTCTTAACTAATCCCTATTCGACAGAGGGGAGACTTTATGACATCCAGTTTATAGATAAATACATTGGCTGTGTTGCAAAAGTTTGCTTGTGAGTCTGTTAGCTGTTAACTTCTAACACGGACCCTCCCATAGAGATGTGTCACCTTAGTGGTGAGTTTGGTGAGAGGTAAGATCCTGCTGTCTGGGATCCCCTCTGAGCGAAGCAGACTGTGCAGGGCTCCTCAGAGAGCTGGAGTCCTAAGATGCGGGGGATGGTGCTCTGAGACTCAGGAGGCAAAAAGAAGAAAATGAACATTTTGAAAAGGCATTCCTAAACCGCGGTGGCTGGGGGAGGAAGAAGTCACAGCTCCTAAGTTCGTTTCTCTTTTTCCTGAAGAAGGAAACGACCGCCCATGGACCAGTTTTGAGCTCCGTCCTGCAAGACTATGTAAGTTTCTCTGCTGGGTCTTGGTGTTGACTGTTTCCATTTTGAAGAGCCCCCGTAGCGCCCAAAGGAAATAAGTTCTGCAGCCCCACATCCACACTTGACCTTGGCTCCTCGTGCGGCCCCTCAGCTCCCTGCCTGCAGTCCCGGCATGAGGCAGCAGCAGCCACAGCAGACAGGGTTGGGGGCGGGGAGGGGCAGGGCAGACTGCACAGGACCTGCACCCCTGTCTCCTCCCTTCTGAGGTGGGGTTTTGAAGTGCGGCAGGTTTCCAGAACACAGAACAGTCTACAAAAATGTACTGCAAAATGAATGGAGAACGTGCTCAAAAAAGTAAAAAGAAAGAGGCCGAGATATATCAAAAGGACAAAGAAACCAATGAGCTCACGATTGAGAGAGGGGGAGAGAGAGAGACAGAGAAGTGGGGAGGCGTCCAATGGCCAAAGCTTGGACAAGTTTGGCAACAAGTAAATAATGAGAGTATTGGATTATAACCCCCCAAATCAGATAAATATCAAATGCCTCTTCTGATATAAATAAGTGATGGAATTAAGTGAATATATGGGGGAGAAGAGACAACTCTTCTTTATAGAAGAATCCCAAATACTAAACATAGAAGGAGTGAGGGAAATAGAAAGTCACCCTGAGTCCCTCAGATCTGATTGCTGCAGGAGAGATGTACTGATGAGGCTCCAATTAGTGGGTGATACTTTAAGGAGAAACAGGCTACCTGAATGCCCTCCAAGTTTCTTCCTAATAACTGTTGTTATGTTAATGTATGTCCACAAAATCTTTGATCCTTCCCCCTCCAGGAGGTGGAGCTTAATTCCCCTCCACTTGAGTGTGGGCTGCACTTAGTAACTTGCTTCTAAGAAATGAAGTATGGAAAGGGGGGAAGCAGTGACCTTGTGGTGAAGAAAACTGGCAGACACCACCTTCACCAAAGGATCCAGGTCCACATCACCAGCAAGAAGACACAGCGATGTCATGCACCACCTGCTGTGATGCAATGAGACGGGCGCATCACTTCTGCACTCTTTCCTTCCTAAGAATCTACAACCTCTGCCTCAGCAGGACAAACCCCCAGCGAGGGACATTGTACAAAACACCTGAGCTGTACTCTTCAGAAACGTCAAGGTCATGAAAGACAAGGAAAGAACATGAAACTGTCTTATACAAAGAGATATGACAAGAACATGCAATGCAGCTTCCTGAACCAGAAAAAGGACATCAGTGGAAACTCGGGAGAATTTGGATAAAGTGTGTAGTTTATTTAAAAGGAGGAGGTGGCAATTTTTTTTTCTACAAAAGAGGCAGATACTAAAAATTCTTCTCTTTGTAGGGCATGTGCTAACTTTGAAGCTACTTGTGCCTGTCCCTGCAGTGGAAAACTGCTCGAAGATAACATGGCAGTAAATGGGGGGCAGCTACATTCCAATAAAACTTACGTACAAAAGTGGGCTGGATTTGGCCTGTGAGCTGAGTTTGCTGACTCCTGGACATAATACTATACTGATGTTAGTTTCTTGGTTTTGACCATTGTGTCCTGATTATGGAAGAGGGTAACACAAGGGGAGGCCGGACGGGATACGGGATCTCTCTGTACTATTTTTACAACTCTTCTGTAAGTTTAAAATGATTTCCAAAACATTTTTTTTGATAAAGTAGAAATAATTTGGGGATTGTGTGCCACTTTCAGATGGTCTGTGCTACCCTACTTTGTACCTTCTTTCCCTGGTGACTATATTTATTCAAAAAGTGGTCATATATAGGAATTACATGCCACAGTCAAGGCCAATTCCAAGGCCAATTTCCTGTGTCTGCTCTGCACAGAACGGGCTCATTACACCACACGAGCATGGGAAGTGGCAGCAGGACGTACTTCCTGAAATGAGGCGAAGCCTCAGGATGGATCCCCAAAGGGGGCTAATAGGGGTGACTCTGGATGGCAATAGCTCCACTGCGCTTCTGCTCATAAAAACGGCTAGATAGATCCCACTGAAACCTAGGTCATGGTGCCATTTTCAAAAACCCAGAATAGCAAACTGAATGTGCTCCCCATCTTCCACTCCAGACCCTTCCCAATAAAGATGAGAATTGCTTTGCTAGCAAGTAGAATGACCAGGACTGGAGTTCATACCTCTGGGTGCTCCTCCTTCTACGATGGTGGCATTAAAACCATCCTATAGTCATGGGACCCTTTCTTTAAGCACATTCTTAGGCAGGACTGGAATAAATAAAGCAAACAACCTCACAGTGAAATGACATTGGGGCTGATGGAGGATGAGTAGGAGTTTGCTAGCACACATAAGCAGGACCTGGAAATCCCCACCACATTGGAGAACCCAAAACATGGCCCCAGGGTAGCAGATGGTGAGACACAGAGAGTCCTTGGGCTTAGACTTGAATGGACCCGTCTGCCACACCAAGCGTGGCCTTTGTCATATGTGATGGGGAGCTGGAAAAAGGGACTTCTGCAGGTAAGCAGGCAAGTCTGTGTTTCTGAAAGACGGCACCAAGAGGGGAGGGGGATCCACTGCAGGGCGCCTACTGTGGCTGTGAACCAGGAGAATGAGCTCTGGCCCCACATCCCAAGGCCCAGGAGAAAGGGTGGGAGATGCAGGGCTTGGACCTTCCTAGGGGGAAGGACCAAGGTCCTGACCCGGAGCTTTAATTTGAGCCATCTCAGAGGGGCTCTGAACTTGAGGTCTGACACCTCCAGGAAGCTGAACTTTTTCCCTTTTCGTGCACCCCACACTGCTCAGAATAAGTAAGGAGGTGCTAGTTGCCTCCAAAATGCAAGTTCATGACTCAGGTTTCGTAAGTCACAGGCACGGTGCAAGCACTACGAGCACACGTTGTACTGAACTCAGCCACGTCAAGCCATTCCCCAAATTTGATTTCCAATCACTTTAACCCCATCTTGACATCTCTCACACTGTCCAGGCAGGTGAGGGTTGGGTGAAATCATTTATCTTTAGTAAATCCCTTAGTTTATCTTGTTCAGCTGTTCATTGTTCTTTGGGACACTGAGCCCCTTTTGCTTTTTTTATATTAACACGATCCTACACAATTCTATATATAAAAATGTTTCTCTCTTTTTTTTTGGAAGAATACTTTAAGTAAGAAAACAATTATTTTAGACATCAGAGAGTGGTGAATTTGTAATGATCAAACTTGATCCTATCTTGACACATGGGAAACTGACTCAAGTTTGGGAATGTCAAAAATTCAGAAGCATTTATAAATGCCAAGGAGGAAATATCGTGCACTTTGTGGCCAAAAGAAAACAGTCAAGGTGGGTGAGGAAGACGTAATATGGGGATACTATTGCTTTGTGAAATGATATTGTATTTAAATGTATGGTACAGATATTTAAAGTTCACTTACTTTCTACCTATGTAAAGTAGGTGAGTTTGGATCTAAACAGGTATGCATGATTTATTTATACCCATTTATACATATATATATGACATCAAAGGAGGAAGTAAGCTGGAAATATAAGCCAAATGACTTCTTTCCTCAGACTGGCATGAGCGTGGGACTAAAGAAAAATGGTTAAAAGTTTGCTCATGAGTAAATATATCTTTCAAGGAGCACTTCCTTCCCATAAACAGCAGAGAAATCTGGGAGGGGCAGTTCTTGCCCACGTATGAGTCATCTTCGGAGTAACTGTAAGAGGTAAGACCCATTGTTGGTCCTGGAATCCACTGACAAAAATGGTCATGCCTGAGAATTTCCTGTCCGTCCTTCCAACCCCACCCTCCCCAAGGCAGTCACTGTTTGCGTATTCCTCAGAAGAACTCTCCAACTGAAAATGAAGACTTTCTCGGAAGGAACGCCAAGAAGTAAGGCAGCGACTTGCAAACTCAAATGGCATTCGAGGCAAACCTCACAGGTGTTCGGGACCACAGGGCTGGCGTGCTGGCCGAGCACCCCTGGCAACAGCATCTTCTGTTTGCCTCAGGTGACCTCCAGCATCAGAGCCTGCTGGGTCCCTGGGGGGGCCTGCCCCCCGCCCCACAGTGCCACAGTCTGTCAGAGGCCCCAAGGACACACTACAAGAACCACTCAAACTTCCATCTCTTCTCTGTCTCAGCGTTTCGCCCTGAAAACCATGTGCTTCTTGTGGGTTTAAAAATCTCATTAAGCCACGTGATGGTTTGTGGGACAGATAAAGCACTTACTTTTAAAAGACCACTGGAAAACAATGAGATTCCTGCCTGGGGAGAAGATGGTTAAGTATGCATCCCTTAGTTACAAAACAACAACAGCAACAACAACAAAAAGGGTTAAATGAAAAACTTAGCTCAACTGATCTTTTTGGAGAAAACACTGTGACAAGAAGTCTCCAACCAACAAAAATATCTCTAGACAATAATAATTTATGCTCCCTTTTCTCAGAGAAACGGGTGGCTCTACATAAGGGAGACAGACATGCTGGATCTTTGTAACAACTTCAATGGCATGATCAGAGCATGGCTATCACTACGACAAGTGCCTGTGTGAAATCACGCATTCAACCTGCACATCAACCTTTTAAAGTAGGAGCTACCATGATCCCACTTTAAAGATGTGGAAACTGAGCTGATTAAATAAGCTACCTAGAGCACATGGCTAGAAAACACCGGTGTTCTAACCCAGCTGCCGGATTCCAAAAGGCATGTGTTTACCCACTGAACACGCTGCATCAAAGAGCCTAGCAGTGAAGTGGCTGCACAGACCCTCTGAAATACAGGAAACGAGAGGATACTGAAAACTGGCCCCGCCCATGAAAAGAGGTAATGTATCAGAGACGCGAGGTAAGAAGAGAAGGTAACCTACATCATTTAACTTTTTCTCCATCCCTTTAACAGTGGGCTCCTGAAAAGGCACCCTGTTTTCATTGGTGCCCCAAGGCCAAGGCATTCCCATCTTTCCACACCTAATGGACAGGGACCTGGTACAAGACGGAACCTGACTACAACTGAAGCAGGTGGGCCTCTTCTTTAGGTGGGATGCTCTTCTTAGCGCCTCCTCTGAGAAATTACAAGAGGCATGATACCCACCGCCTGTACACAGACTTCCCCTTCCAGCTGCACAAGTATGGTCACTGCCCCCAGACACCCAAGCCCGTCCCTGCCTCAGGGCCTTTGCCTTTGCTGCCCTGCTCAGCCCACAGCACTTCCCCATGGATCTCCAGCCCCGTTCTCACACATCCTTCGGATCTCTGCCTGACAGCCTTCCCCGACCACCTAGTCTAGACTACAGCCCTTGCCGCCCCGCCACCATGCTCTCCCCTGTCTGATGCCTGCATTTCCCACCTCCTGATGCATCATCACTCTTCCGCCATGTTCTATCTGTCAGGCCTCCCCACCCCCGCTGGACCAAGAGCACTGTGTGAGCCTGCCCGTCCTGCTTCCCACACCCCCAGCACCCACAGCCACAGTGGGTGCCCAATAGCTCATTAGTGGATATACAGATGAGTTGATTCCCAAAAGCCAAATCTCAAAGGGATAAGACAACGTTGCTCTTTTGCCATCCTCTTGGAGGAATTTCTTGAGGCAAACCAAACGTCATGAAGCTCCTTGTCATAATAAACAAAAATCTGCCTACTGTTTTTAGGCACCTACGTGAGGACGACGTCTGTGAAATCCCGGAAATTAAACAGAAGCTTGAAATGTGCACAGGAATTAAATGAAGCGCCCACTGCCACAGAATTCAGTGTAGACGCAGCAAACAGAACTCCTCACTGCTTAGGTGGGGGCCTTAAGAATGAAAATCTGATGGTTACTGTTTTTTACATCTTCAGCAGCGATCAGAGCCCTAAGTGTCACTCGGCATCCATCCTAGAAGCAGGGTCCTGCCGGGGGCCGGGGGCGGTGGGATGCTTGGAGCAGCTGCACTGCCTTTGCACCTTTTCACTGGAGCGTTGGTGTAAGGGGTCCAATTGTCCCCACTGTTTTTGAGCCTCGGCCTTCGTAACACCCCCTGAAATGTGTTCTCCTAAAGATGTTCCCTGAGATATGACACCGCTTTGCATTGTTTCCCTGCATACCAGCGTGAATATCCCAGAGTAATCCACCCTTCTTTTAACGGCCGATGACAGCTCCAATGGCTGGGCAAAAATCAGTTGAAGGAAAGGGAAGTCTTGTCGGAAATGAGATTAATCTTGTAACGAGTGTTCAGCCCTGATAACCCATCTGGGCACACAACTGCTTCAACTGGAGAGCAATTAACCTTCACCCGACAAGCTCTGTCCAACCGTTATAAACATGAAAGAGACAGAATCCTTCCCCCCTCCTTGTAGACTAAACAACCAGATTTGAATTCCACGTAAACGGCCTCTCTCTGCAGATGTGCAGTGATGACAAAGTCCAGGGGGGCAGGTGGGTCACGGCCACGCTATCACTCAGGTAACTTTGGGCTCGGTTTGCTCAAATTGAGGTTCTTAGTGTGAAACATCACTTGGGAAACATTTTAAAGTACAATCAGTAGCTTTAGAGGAGCTGGACAGAGGTGCTTGCATGCAAGAACACGTCTGCTAGGAGAAACACAACTTGTCCAGCAGGAGGAATATCTGCACGGAGCCGGCCTCCTCACCTGCATTCAATTCCTCTCTTCCAACCACGGTGGGTATTTGCATAAGTGATGCAGCTTGTGGTCACCGAAGGGACATTTTTTTTTTTTTCATCTCTGAGAAGTTATTAGCTTTCAGGTGGAGCAAACCTGTGCTCTGGCCTTTATCAGCATATAATGTAACCGGTTGAACTAACCAAGCCGGCCCATGTAAACTACTGAGTGGTTAGGAAACCTATCACCTACAATTGAAAATCACTTTCACGACACCGAAGAGAAATCTCTGAGGTCATTTAACTTATCGCTCAGGCAAGCGCTTTCTTTAGCATCAGTTTATACTGAGCCATTGGGTTGTGGGTCTCCAGGATATGAAACAATAAATAGATAGAGGAGAAGGCCCCTGAACCTTAGAACTGGTGACAGACCAATGTGGGTGCGTAATATACGTACATATGGCGTTCAGACAAGAAAACATTCAAGTATGTATACAAAGTAACAGACGGACAGATGTTCTACGTTCTATGTTCTGCTAGTGTAACTGTAACTCAGATTTTTAAAAATAATAAAAATAAAAAAAAAGGAAAAGGTTCATTTAGCATGTTCTAAGCAAATGGATCTCTCCTAAGATTTTAATCCAGTCTTCATGATGACCAAAGACAGCTCTCGAGATAGTTCATCCTAACATCGCACCTTATCTTTCCTTTCAACCTGGTTTCTCTTTCTCCAGAGGATAAGTCACAGTGTGCCAGCCTCAGGGCTATGTCTGCATGTACGTAACAAGGCTGAGCCTCCAGGGTATATCTCGCCTATGCTCGTCTCTGGACCAGCCTCTAGGAACAGCATGAGGGTGTGGCGCAGTAGAGGGTACGAGTCATATGAGCGAGTGTTATGCAACCAGGACAAAATATTCGGCTCTCGGGGTCTTGCTTTCTGAGTTTGCACTCATTTGCTTCACACAGGGCCTCCTCCTGCCATGAGTGTGTAAGGACGTCCCTACCCTCCAGAGCAGGAGCCATGAGAGGAGAGCAAATGGACCAACTCGTGCATCACAGGGATTTAAACCTGTATTTGCAGCCAAGTTGATGCCAGCAAGGGATTCCACTGGCCCAATTCTCGCAGCCACCCTGGGAGCTTTTTGATGACTTAGCCTGAGGCAAGGTAGAGATGGGCTACAGTCACTCGAGTTGGGCAACTCTTCATCCCTGAGTGGCCATCGTGTGTACTGGAAGCGCACATGCGCACACACAAACAACATGACCAAAGTCCCTGCCTGGCTCTTGATTTAAATTTGCATTTCTTTCCCAGGAAAATTTTGCAGAGGCTTCAGTGTCAGTGACAAGATGAAGTTCAATTTTACTTCGAGTCAGATGCATTTCATAAGAAGTTAACAGCAGAATGTTTAGGGGCCAGTTCACGCTTCTGGTTCCAAACCCTCTATGTATATAACCTCAGCAGATATATAGACAGAAGACAAAAGAGAAATCATAGTGCCTGATAGTCACGCAGTTTACGATGCCATTTTATGCCTTAGAACAGTGCAGGTTCAACTCGAGGACATTATGAAAAAAGCCACATGAATCATTTTTTTATAAGGTGTAAACAGCACACTCATCCATTCGTCTAGACCGGGCAGACAGGAGGAGGCTGATAGGCTGCCTAAGTCCCCATGTGACTTTGATGAGCTGGCGTGGGCTGCCCTAACCTTGTCGCACTTCTTGACATTTACCAAGTAAAATGATGAGATCAGGGAAACCACAACTTCGAACTCAGTATCTTGTGAAACTGAAACGGCTGCAGAGTAAACACTTTGCCTGACAGTGATTTTTGTTTTGATCATCATACTGCATTGAACGATGGGATGGTTGACATCCATGCTGTGAAACTGTATATTTTTTTCAATGAAACAAATTGCATTTACACTTTCCAAAGTGGTATTGACACCCGAGTCATTTGTACCTAAGCATGAATGTAAGAATCCCGGCAGCGGCACCTCAGTCATTAGGCTTTACCAATGCATAGCTGCTCTTCTAATGGGCAAGCAACACGCAGAAGAGAAGATCCACCTTGAACCCTACTTTGTCTCCTTCCTACCTCAAGAGTGGCCCCCAAGTCCACCTGGAACCTCAGAATGAGAGCTTATTTGGAAATAGGGTCTTTGCAGGTGTAATTAAGGTAAGGATTGAGATAAGACTGGACTAGATTAACATAGTCCCTAAATCCAAGGAGAGCATCCTTATAAGAGACCAAAAAGGACAAACAGAGACTCAAAGAAGGTGAGGGCTTCCTAGGTGGCGCTGTGGTTAAGAATCTGCCTGTCAATGCAGGGTACACGGGTTTGAGCCCTGCTCCAGGAAGATCCTACATGCCGTGGAGCAACTAAGCCCGTGCGCCACAAATGTTGAGCCTGCGCTTTAGAGCCCATGTGCTGCAACTACTGAGCCCATGTGCTGCAACTACTGAAGCCCACGTGCCTAGAGCCTGTGCTCTGCAACAAGAGAAGCCACGGCAACGAGGAGCCCACGCACCACAACGAAGAGTAGCCCCCACTCACTGCAACTAAAAGAAAGCCTGCGCACAGCAAAAAAGACCCAACAAAGCCAATAAAATAAATTATTAATTAATTAATTTTTAAAAAAAAGAAGGTGATGTGAAGACAGAGGCAGACATGGAAGTGATGCAGCTACAATCCCAAGAAGGTAAGGATTGTGGGAAACCACCTGGAGCTGGGAGAGAGGCATGGAATGGATTCTCTCTGAGAGCCTCCAGAGCCAACCCTGAGACACCTTGATTTTGGATTTCAGGCCTTCTAAACTCAGAAAATAAACTGCTGTTGTTTTAAGCCCCCAGCTTGTGGCTATTTTCACAGGAGCCCTAGGACACTAATGCACTACCTGCAGATGCTGTTTTTAACAAACAGCGTGCCATCTCAGGGCCTTACATGGTCCACTAACTGCCTTACAGAATTAGTACCATTTCCAAAAGTGCTCGAAGGTAGCTTCCAGGTTACAGAAACCAGACAGCCTGAATTTTTCAGAATAATACTAACTTTGCAAAACTTTTCATGTAAACTCCTTTGTCTGACCATGCCCTGATTTTTCTGCTTAGGAAAACGTGTCTCTTGCGCCACTGGGGGAAAAATGCCTGATTTACCTTCTAGTGAAAGTTATTATCATGAGGCGAGGTGTTTTAACAAACATCTTTAAATCTCTCAACATTTGTTTGAAATGAATGTTAGAAGTTAAAAAAAAACAAAAAAGCGCAGCCAATGGAAATTAAAACCTAATTTCTTGAGTATGTTGTTCCAACCAACAGTTATGGGCAAATTTGTCAAATTATGATTGCTTCATACACACACACACACATATATACACGTATATACACATATATATGTAAATTGAAGTATAGTTGATTTACAATGTTGTGTTAGTTTCACATGTACAGCAAAGTGATTCTGTTATACATACATACATATATCTATTCTTTTTCAGATTCTTTTCCATTATGGATTATTACAAGATATTGACCATAGTTCCCTGCACTATACAGTAGGTTCTTGTTTATCTATTTTATATACAATAGTGTGTATCTGTTAATCCCAAACTCCAAATTTATCCTTCCCCACTGCCTCAGGCATATTCTTTCCCTAACAAAATCCTCGTTCTCTTAGGAGTTCCTTTTAATTATCCTAAAGACAACTGAAACTTTCCTGACCCAAAGGATAACTGGGTTAAGAAACAGTGGACTCCTCAATGGCCAATCAAGTTTCTTCCAATATTTTGACTCCCAAATAAAAGCTGTTTCCTTCTCTTCCTTAAAAACAAGATTGTAGTGTTTGCTAGGAGAGGGACAAAGTCTGACCTCTTCTCACGACACATACTGCCAAGGACACGCTTCCCTCAGGGGAGGATTTTGGTACCCATTTATTCTTGTGTTCATTCATTCAGCAAATGTTTATGGGGCAGCACGATATGAGCCAGGCACTGGAGAAATGACAGTGAGCCAAACTCTTGAATTATTAGATTGAAAAATTATTAGGTTGGAAGTGCATTTTAAAAATCTCACCAAGATAACCAAATTCTGTAGGTTTTATGAAAGATCACATTTCCCTTGGCTTATATGTAATACGTTTGACCATAAAGCTCATTAAGTTAATAATATGTTTGCTAAATTTGAAATTTCAGTGGGAATCCAATTTTATTACCTGGCTTAGAGAAGTTGGTTGTTAATTGCTATTAAAGTTAATCTTTCTCATAAAGTAGATTATCTTGCAATCAAATACAAAGAACTTAGCTATCTATGAAAATGTTCTCTCACACCATATACATTGCAGATGTCAACTATATAATAATTACAGTACTGGTGAGGCTGCCTGACTTACCAATGAACACGGAAACCCTCAGTGTGAACCAGTGCATAGAATATCAGCACAGGTGTTTAAGGGATCAAGTAACAGCTTCATTGAAATTTCTAAGGAGTGACTGCAGTTAACAAAAGAAGAAAAATAAATGGTGCCCATCATAATCCATTAAACACAACTTTTCATGATTCTGTGCCCGGGAGGACTTTTTGCACAGTGGACTGTAACAGCTGAACATTTGGATGAGCCAACACAAACCTTGGAGAAACACCAGGAGGGGTTGCCACTCAGTAAAAGTGAAGCTGCTGCTGGGTTTTGCCCCATCCAGAAAAGCATCACATAACAAAATGCAGGTTCTGAGAGCTGTATTTCTGCTGTCCGTTTTCACGTGGAAGCATCTCCAACCATGGCCCAGCATAGATGCATGCATTTACTGGGCATGTGCTCACAAGTGTTCAAAACTCCATTAGGTCCCGGGTAACCCCACAATCATCCCACCTTCCCAAGCACAGGCAGGTTCTTTAAGATAACACATGCTTGTGTCTACCATGAAGCATTCAAACTGGACACAGGGGCATGCAAGACACTGGTCCCAAGATAGAGTAGTAATTCTGTCTTCTGATCAATAAGGACAACTTCTCTCCTAACCTCGTGGTGGTGACTAACATGATGCTTTGCATATGAGAAGTCAATAACTGTTCACTGAATGCCTTGAGCCTCTATGACGTTAGCCCCTCACTAATTAATGCACTTATCATTCATGTACTTATACTCATTTAGTTATTGAACAGACATTATTAAAGGCCTGCTGCTTACCAGGCATGGTCGGCACAGATGAAGGATTACACGACACCAGCCGTATAACTTAGGGCACAGAGGGCTGACCTTTAATAAGCAGTGTTTGGAGAGTTTCTGTTGTGCAATGAGGTTCCACAGATTCCTAATCTTGAACATTCACTGGCAACATGGTAACTCAGTAGATGTCTGTTCGCCTCTAAAGAATGTGTCAGCCAAAGTAGCTGGTTCGAAATGGCGCTTGACCCCTTCTGCACTAGGACCACTCCAGAGACCAGCTGTGGCTCCCTGCTGCAGGAACGTACTCATCCATTGGCACAGGCCAGCAGAAAGGTGAGGGAGGAGACAGGGAGCCTCCCGAAGGCTTCCATCTTGGTTTTCTTTTTGCATCCTCAAACCATTGGATTTCTGAGTTGAGCTGCTGAAAGTTTGGTTAACATGCTGCTCAGACTCCTACATGCACTCACAATGGTGACTCTGTTACATTTATTCCACGATACTCAAAAGAATGCCGTGAGAAAGAAACCAGTAACACAGAGGGAAATACTTTCGTCTCTTTAGAAGAAACTATAAATATCTAAAGAGTGCTGGAGGAATCCATTCAAAAGATGAACAGTAGAAACAAACACAATTAAGAACTGATTACGTCAGAGAAAGCAAATACGGTATGAGACTAAATTAAATACTAAGTATGAGATTAGGATTAGTAACCAAAAAGAGCTCACACCAGTCTGCACATGAAAACACCCTACTGCTCAAGCATGGACATGTATTAACCTGTTGGATCCTTGCACCACCACCAAGAAGCTGGTGTTAATATTACTACTGAATCTTTTACAGATGAGGAAACTGAGGCACAGAAAAGTGGCAAGCCCTTGCCAAGGCATGTTGGAACAAGTGTCTGCCCTAGGCAGTCTGGCTGTGCTCCAAAACAAGATACCGGGTCCTCAGGGAGGGATATGGGGCCTTAATCTCTAGAGGGGGGTCATAAAAATTCAGCCCTCATTCCTCTTTTTTTCACTATCCTGGAAAAAAAGAAGTGGGAAAGGAGCTATTAAAATGAGTTTAATTTCTCCAATTCATTATTCTTTTTAAAGAATACATCTATGTGCATGGAAAAAAGCCAAAAGAATCCAAAAAGAATAAAATCTTAACAGACTCCCGATGGTGTACTATCAATTAATTTAACTTCCTTTTCCAAATTATTTTCTAAATTCCTACAATAACTGTTTTGGAAATGGGGGAAAAGAACAAAGTTTTTATTATTATTTTGTTGTTTAAAAGATATGTTATCCGGTGGGTTTACTGAACCTGCATTCAGGTTGAAGAAAACGAAACAAACCAAAACCAACCACCATCGTCAGGCAGGCAGAGGTGATTTTCAGAGAGGATGTCACAGATGAGTCTACCAGCTATACGGCCCTGCACCAGCACCACACAACCATGATTCCCGTGGCGCCGGAACCAACACAGACTCAGGAGACCAGAAAAGTCATTTTGCAAAAAAGCAGAAGTGGCAGGAGGCAACATCTGGAAGGAAACATGTTGGGAGATGCCTCGCAGAGTTTCACGAGAAGGTAACAAAACCGCACAATGAAGATGGAAGGGGAACAAGTGCAGAGGAAGAAAGATCTTCATTCAGACAGGAGGCTCCTGAGATGGTACCGTGTCTTCCAACAAGATGAGCACAAGCATATAAACAGATGGGTCTCCAGAAGACAAATATCACTTTGGGCAGTTTCATGTCAATTCCACCAAAATAGGTGTATTGAGTGACTGTGTAAATAAAATCACTGGAGTATGTTCACATACTAGCACCTTCATAAGAGAGGATGACATCCAACCATGTCTGGAAGTTTCTCAGGGTCAGATATAATCTCTGCTTCCCCCTGGACGCCCATCAACATGTACGGGATACATACTGGATGGAGAATCTCTGTCAGACACTGTCCTCTTGTCCATTTCAACGCAAAGCTCACAGGTACTTTCTGATCATCAAAGGAGGCACGTTAGCATGAAGTGACCCACAGTTAACAGCGGCTCAGCATTCTAATTATTTCAGGCACCCGCAGGAGATCAGGGTGGAGACGTAGGTTTCTATGCTTAGAGTATGTAAACATCACTCTTTGGAGTTTTGCCAGTGCTTGAGTTGAGTGGCTTTCAGGTGCTATTTATTTTGTTTGGTTTATTGTTCAGTGTTACTGTTTATTGACTTGATATATTTTTTCCCCCACAAAGGGGCCAGTCGGTAAGGACATATCCTGTAGGTGGAAAATTGATGATTCCCTATTGTTCAGTGTTTGTGCGTTGTGGTTTTATTTGCTTTGGTTCAAAGGACCTAAACAAGGCATTCATTGGAATTTAATAACCGGTGTAAAATCAGCACAATCTGTGCACTGAGATTTTTGTACCCAAATCGGGTGATCTCTGTTTGACTAAAGAAAGCAAAATCTAAAATGACCTTTACATCTAAATAACCACAGAAAAGAAAACCTCCAACTGAATCTCAAAGAGGTGTATTTTTCAACAAATACAGAAACAGCCTCATGTATCCTTCTCCATGATTCCATGGAGACTAAAGTGCCCACAGGGCACGAGTCTTACTCACAGTCATGTCTACTCTAGTTACGGTCCTCTCTGTAAAATCTAGCCAGCAGCCAAGACCAAGGACGAGAACAAGGGTCTAAAGCCATTACCTTAGAAACATCATATTTTCACCTTCTTCAAGACAGTGAATTCTGCCAGAAAATCTGTAGCAATAGGCTCATTCCCCTTGCAGCGGGGAGAATGCATAACAAACGACACATTCGCAGAGGAAGTTTCCATCGGGAGCTCTTCCTGCAACTCTGCATCCCTGGTGGGGCTGGCTATCTGTGTAGGAAGTGGACACAGGAAGTATCTGTCTACAGACCCTTTATCCTCAAGGTAATTGCTACAGCAGCATTTTACTGTTTACCAAAGCAGTAAACATGCAATCTAAAAAAAGATGTTTTCCATCTCCAAAGAACAAGGCCTTAAAAAAATGTATGTGCGCTTATTTCATAACCAGCTCCTTATCAAAACTGTCGGCAATATGACTGTGCTTCCAAGCGTGAGTGAGTCAACAGGAACAGCTTTTGGGGTAGAACCGAAGTCTCTCTCTCAGGGATGCCCAAAAAACAAAGCCTGGTTTTCTCTGCCGAGATGCTACTCTAGCAGAGTAAATTTTACTTTTCTTCTAAGCTTAACACAGGCTTAACAGAGTCAGGGTCTTTGGCTGAACAGGTAAAGTCAACAAGACTTTCCATGTTAACTCAAACTGGTAGAATGGATTACCTATAAAGTCACTTGTATTTGACCTCAGGCAAGATTCTTATTGTATATGTGCATATAAAGATGCTTCTAGTTCCAGGTGTTCACACAAGAAGAAGTTAAAGATAGAACTCAAACGTGGACGCGTGGCTACCGCTTTCATTGACCTTGACCTGGTGCAGGCAGAGCCTCCTGCCAATGTTCTCTTTATTTCTTTACTCCTGATGAAAAGCTTGTGAGCCTGCACTGTCTCAGGCGTCCTGGGAAGACAGGAGTGATTGGATATCCGTGAGAGGCAGTGTGGGGTGAATGGAAACAGGTCCAAGGAGAACCCCTGAGCACTGCAATTGTTCAAGGGGGCCCTCCCCATCTTTAGTGTTATCCTTATGTTTTGAAAAGCTCCTATTGGGTGGTTAACGATCACACAGAGGAAGAAAGAGGAGGGAAGGCTCATAAGAGTGAGAATTACAGAGAGAAGCAGAGGGTAGCAAGGCCCCAGTGTCTTCTCCAGGGCCGGCCATGCAGAGGCTCAGGCAGACTCCACAGCAAGCATCTCTTAGCACTGTTTTAGGTCGTCTCCAATGCAGATAAAGTACTGTGAATAACTGAGAACTCAGCATTCTGTAAGGTCTTTATTTCTTAATAAAGACAAAAGAACATGTTAATCAGAGGAAAATTGGCTACTTGAAGAAAAAAGAATCAATCCACAACCTGTTGTGGAAATTGAAGGAAAAAAAAAAAAAAGGCAACCTTTTATGGATTTCCTGATTTCAGTCCTACAAGGAAAACTGATTTGACTCGACTGAATAATAAAATAAGCTAACAAGTATTTAGTACCTCTAACGTGCTCCATACAAGTCCAACTCAGTTCATCTCCCCATAGCCCTGTGAAGCAGAAACCATGGTTACTCCTTTTTACAGGTGGGAACACTCAGAGATTGTGAGGTGAGGGACCTGCCCAGGGAGAAATGCCAGGAAGACCATTTCTATTTTCCCAAGAAGGAATGAAGGCCCGGAGAGGTGCCTTCACCTGCTGAGGCCCCACGACATCAACTGAAGTCCCAGCTACCCTCTCTCAGGCCAGCCTCTTTCCACTTCCCCTCCCCAGCCTCTGCATCTACACCTCCCTTTCCTTGTGAGCAAGATAAGACCAATCCTTTCCCCACAGAGGCTATTTTAAGGATGCCGTGAAGAAATGGAGTCTCAAAGGCCTCCCTGGGCATAAGATAAACACAGGCTGGGCTCGCTCTGTTTCACCTTCATGCTTCTGATGCTCTCGGGAACATCAGATAACACCTGCATACAGCACAGATCCAAAGGGGACTTCGCAATATCAAACCACATACTTTTTTTTTTAAAAAACTTGGAGCAACGTCTTGGGAAATCTACCTCAAATTGAGACACAAACTAATTGTGTTGACAAATTCTCAAATGTTGTTTCAACAGCTTCCTCTTCCTCAAAGGTGAGCACCACATGCCTACAGCTAACTTTAAAAAATAAAACTCAACAAGACCCAGTGGGATCCAAAGGGAACGGGAATGGTAAAGTTACGATTGGCTGATGATTTGAATTAATGGACTTAGGGGCAAGTGGATGTGGGGGGGGGGGGGGTGGAGACTTTCTCTTCAGCGTTGACTCTGTTTCAATACTTGCCAAATTAAAAACAAGAGCAATTTGCTATATCATAATTTTAAAATGGAAAGAAAGATGTTAAATTATCAAGGTAGACTGATTTAAAGGCCACTGTTAGATTCAGGAGTGCGAGTTCTCTGCATGACCTGTTAGAAATGTTCTTTATTTTATGCTCCAGAAACTGACATGCATTGTCCTGAACAAAATCATTTGAAGTAACAGCTCTGATGTTTGTGTTTTGATTGGATTATGATGTGGCTTTAAAAATAAATAATGTTCCTTGGCCTTGGCATTGGCATTTCTTTTCTAAATGTCTCAGCACTTATCTGTGCCTGACAGCAGATTACCATTCTTCCCAGAGTCTAATTCCATGAACACCCCTGCGGAAAGATTTGGTAAGGCCTGATGGAAAACTCGGAGACGCGGGCAAGGAAGTTGATACTTGGGGTGAGGAAACTGAAATCAGCAGCTGATCTGGAATCTGGAACCACGGGCCCCTTGGATATTGCCAAATATGGAAAGAATTCTTGTCACCAAGCAAATGGAGAATTGGGTGCTAGAGGTTTAGCTCTTGAATTTTCTAGCATTTTATCTTAATTAGCCAGTGAGAACAGAGAAATTGTTGCCTGTGGGGTTTTTCACACAAGAGTGGTTACATAAGTTAGCCAATTATAATAATTTTCATTATTTAATGTATCACTATATCATTTAATACATCAGGGTTTTTTCCCTTGTATAGTAATTTAATATTTGGAGCTAAGGCAAATAGCAGGGAAAAAAGATCAGATGATGCTAAATTGAGGATAAACAGATTTGTGTGCCTTGAGCAAGTTTCCTAGCCCCTCTAATCCTCTATGCTTATCTGGACAAAAAGCACCATGATGCAGGCTGCAGTGAGCATCTCATGAGATAACATGAGTACCCAGCACAGAGCCTGGCCTGGAACAAGCTGTTATAAGGATGATATTAATTTGGATCTACCTTTTAAAAATGTTTTTTTCGATGCTCTTTTCAACAGCAATTTAATTCTACTTAATTTGTATTTAAACTGAGAGAAATATCTCTAAAGAAATACATCTATTTAAAATCTGTAATAATGATTATCTTACTGACATCTTAACCTTCTCTTTAGGACCTTTAAGGATTTTAATCAAAATTTATTTTTCAACAAATATTTATTGAACCCCTATGCTTTGCCAGGCTCTGTCGAGGTCACCAAAGAGATGGACAGACTGTCACAAAAAACAGGTTCTATGGTTTACATAGGTAGACATAGAGTCACCCTCCCAAGCACAAGCAAAGCTGGGAGCCTGTGCTGGCAAGAGAGGAAAAAAAAGCAGGAGAGAGTGGAGAGAATGAGGAATGATCCCAAACTTTGTAAAACATGCCTCAGCCAAGTTCAATAGGGAAAACATGTGGGAAATAGGTTTGATCAAACAGGGAATGAAAGTGTGAATAAGAAAAAGATCCAGAGGTCACAGCGGCCACCAGTTGAAATAGGTTCACAGCAAAAAAAAAAAAAAAGTGTAATGAAATACTATAATTATGGAAATACAAATAAAAATGAGATTCCATTTTTGCCTGTCACAATGGCAAAGATTCAAAGAGTGAAATATTCAGAGTTGTTATGAGTGCAGTGGAACTGGCCTTATCTATGGCTATAAGTAGGAACTGGTACAGCCCTTCGAGAGAGTAAAATGGTCATTTTTTTTAAACTGGCAATTATTTAAATTTGGCAGAGACTTTAAGAATATGTATGCCCATTGGTCCAATAATTCCTTTTCTAAGCACTAACATTAATAAAATAAAATTTTTGAAAATGATATAGAGGGTGCATTGCAATGTAATTAGTGAAAAATTGAAAGCAATGTTATTTCCTACAACAGGACATTGGTTATATAAATCATAACACTTATTTTCAATGGAATATAATTAAGCATAAAAATTCTGCTTATGAAAAAACTGTAGTGACATGGGGAAATGTTTGTAAAACAATGTTAACTGAGACAAGCAGGACAGGCAGAAACACACAGTAGGAAGACACACCAAATGCTGATCATTTTCTCTGGCTGGCTGGGGCTAGGAAGAATTTATATTGACTTTGTAATGATTTCGTCTTTCATTTTCTCCACAGTGGGACTGTTTTATTACTATCGTTTGTACAAAATAACAAGCCGCATTTTTCAAAATTAACGAGAATACAGGCCAGTGGGAGGATTCCAGTCACCCGGCTCCTGCCCTCATCAGGAGCAGGAGGCATTGCAGGCCTCCACCCTCCTTCAGCAAAGCAGCAAACAGCCTCCACCCTCAGAGCAGGACTAAATTAATCCTCTGGCCAGCCGTGCCTCGAAGGACTCCCTGGGTGCTGCGCGTGCCCAGGTGTTTGGTCCCTGCCCTGCTGCACCCTCATCCAGGGACCCCTACGAGCTCCCTGCTCCGGACCTCTCCCGGCTCCCCGGTGCCCCGCCCTGGCTGGGAAGCCGCCACAGGGACCTGTGGAAGTGACCTGTTATCCTCCCTGTCTCTTCAAAGGCGTCAGCACAGAGTCTGCCTGCCTCTGGGCGTCACACCTGAAGCCAGTAACGGAACACACGGAGAGAATTTGGAGCAGGACCAGAAAGACAATGCAATCTATTAGCAAAGGTTAGATGCACTTGGATTGTCTGATGGCACCTGCCATTTATTGAGCACCTACTAGAGGCTCTCCCGCCCTGGACTCGCTGGGGACAGTCATTATAATCCCACCTTACAGGTGAGGCAACGGAGCTCAGACAGGTTAGGGCCCTTGCCCAGGTCACGTGATTAGGGAGGGTTCAAATGCAGGCGTGTCTGTGGCCACATAACATAGGAAAAGAAATCTCAGGGGTGATCTGACAGAGTCGCAGGGCAGAGAAGAGCTGCCCTCCATCCTGTGGGGACGAAAGGAGGGGATGGGTCCCCTGCTGCCCTTGAGGCGTCCCCTCAGCCCAAAGAAAAGATCCTGCCAGACCAGACGTGCCAGCAACACTGGAAAGGCCTGCAGACTGTCTCTGTCGAACCCTCTCTTTGGAAGATCTTACACTTCAGAGAAGCTCTCGGGCTTTCCCACGGCCTCCTGTACTGTGTCAGCTGTGAAATCGATCTATCTGCCCAGGTCCTGGGATGCCAAGGCTTTAGGTCTCGCCTCGCACAGAGGGAACCTTATTCTGAAGTTCTAAACACAGAAGTCATACTCCTGAAAGCATCAGGAATGGTTGTCTCATTTATTTATTTTATTTCTACTTATGGTTTTTCAAGAGACACCAACAAGCATACACGTGTGTGAGGGGCAGGGGGAGAGATTTAAGCAAAGATCTGTTTCGTTAAAAAAAATTGACAAAAATTAACAAAAATCACAAAAAGTGATTATTGAAATAATCACTTTCAAGAACATATAGATAATTAAGAAACCGTTCAGACTTCCAGAACATTCTCTGAGAGTATTACAGTCCTCCGTAAGTGTATTTCATGGGACAAAAAGATCCACAAATTCTATCCTTTCCAATTCACCTTTCCACAGCCACTGAGGAAGCGTGTCCAGGCTCAGAGAGAGCTGGGGGGGAAGAGCGCTGCATCCCGTCCGGAGGGGGCACACCGTGTCCAGAGCCACCCACAGACACGAGCAGCAAGTCACTTTAAGATAATGGCCCGTAATCCTACCGCTAGGCCAGGGCTCGGGCAACACGACATTCACATAGTGGTGCAGCAGTACGTTATGTCTGCTCTTCCTTCCACTGTCACAGAGTCCTCTAAAGTAACAAGGAATGAAACAACTCAGATTCCACTTGAGCCAATGAGTTGCTGAAAATTCCTATGTCCTGGAGCCATCAGCCTCGTCCATCACATCCCTCAAAATCCTACATATGAAGGAGATGAACTTCCTTTACAGAACCCTGAGCTTTTAAACGGGTCCGCTTCACACATAACAGCAAATATTCAGAGAGTGCCTACTATGTGCAAGGCACGAAATACGTAAGAAAAGCTTTATGTCTTTAAATTGTTTTTTTACTGAAGTATAGTTGATGTACAATTATATAAGCTACAGGTGTATGATCTAGTGAGTCCCAATTTTTAAAGGTTCTACTCCATTTCTAGTTTTATAAAATATTGGCTATAATCAAGTTTTTATAAAATATTACGTAATATTGGCTATAATCGGATATATTGCACAGTATATCCTTGTAGCTTATTTTATACATAACAGTTTGTCCTCCTCACCCCCAGCCCCCCTGTAATGCCCCTCCCCCTCCCCACTTGTGACCACTGGATTGTTCTCTGGATCGGTGAGTCTGCCTCTCTTTTGTTACATTTACTTGCTCGCTGTATTTTTTTAGATTCCACCTATAAATGATATCACACTGCTCAGCAAAACCCTCCAACCTCTGTCAAATCAAAGAAAGGAACTTCTTTAAACTCATTGAAACCGTAATCGTGTTCTCCCTCCACAAGCCTTGTTAGTAACTTTCCACCTCCTGTCTGGTTCTAAGATGCTCTCCGCTCACGCTGCTGTGCGCAGCCTGCTCTCTCCTGGTCGTCCAGTGCCAGATCTGCGACAAAAGAAAATCCCCACAATCCCATCTTAAAGACTGAAGACCTTTAAACTCTAGGATCAGGGGCTATAACCTGGGGTCCCCAGACCACCAAAGGAGTCCAAGGACAGAACTGGATTCCGATCGAATTAGCTTCCGTTGTCACTGTGTGTGTTGCCTTTCCTGCATTTAAAACCATTATTCTGAGAAGGGGTCGCAGGCTTCATTAGATGTCCCGAGTGGCCCAAGGCATGACAAAGGATCAGGCAAGTCTTTGGGAGATTGGATAGAAAATCCTAACTGAAGCAAAATCACGTTCCAAGGCTAACAACTGGCTCCTTGGAGTCTGTAGGCAAGGGCAGTGCTGTTTTGTGGAGAAGGAAGGGAGGGGGCGTAAAGCATCCCCGCCCCCCCCCCCAGTATTGTCAGGTGGCCCAGAAGCAGTGGAAGCACCAAGACTGATTCGTGAATCACATATGGGAACATCACTTTTGATGCGTATACGTTTTCATTAGAACTCTTAATCTGATCTTAAAATTCAGGGACCTTTAAGGATAAATGGACACACTCACATAAGCTCCTAAAATTTCTTTACTTCTTTCCATGGAAACACTTTGTTCCTATTTCCAAAATACAAAGGGAAAATGAGGGTGAGGATCATAAAGACGGGATAAAACATCGAGCATTTCATAGTGCCTCACAGGGTCTTGTAGATATTCATGCCCCCAAAAAAATCCACTCAGATGTGGAGGAACAACATAACCAAAGCCCGTGTATCTGACAGTCGATTGACTAATTGATTTATTTACTGAAGCAACAGAAAACAGAGTGCGTCTGAGACTGGAAACTGCCCGTATGACAGACTGTTTCCTAATTCCAACGGACAGCCGTAATTTTCCCTATGCTAATTTGAGCTTTGCACTAACATAATTAAACCTGTAGTCAACAGACTCGAGCCTCCTTTTTTCCACTCTATAAACAAGTCTGTAAAATCATCTCATTACTTTACCCAGGAAGCCTAGCAAAACATGTCTTAAAGGAAGTTACCTATAAAGAGCGGCTATTTTATTTTAACAGAGGATTAAAAAGAGGCCACTTGAAGTCATTTTGAGAGTTCACTGAGGCTATACACCATAGGCAGACAATGCAGTGTAATCAAATGTTAAAGTAAGCATAATATCCTGGGTAAGTGTAAACTGTTTCCCAAAATTCATTCTGAAAATCATAAAACATTCAAGCTTCAAAAATATCTTCATCTCTTCAGAAATGTATACTTTAAATTAAACAGTGTGACACATTTGTAATCTATGCAAAACATACCCCCACACCATAAAGAACGGTCTGTTATTTCAATGCCCTTTAATACACTGATTTTTTGAAACACACACACACACACACACACACACACACACACACACAATTGTACCCAAGCTATTCAAAATTTACAAAGAACATTAGATTCAGTTGCTATGAAATATGGACACAAATAAGAGTGAAAATAAGAATTAAAAGGGCAGCATTTGGGGTTATAAAATCAAATACTTTCTGCTCATATAACTGAAAAGTAGAGAACATCAAACCCTAGATTTTAAAATTCCTTCCTACAGTTATATTTCAGCAGACTGCAGTCTTTGAAGCCAAAGAAAGAAAAATCTCTGTAAGATTAAAATCTTGATACATGACTTTTTTATATATATTATTGAACATATCTTGAAAAACAAAACATATCTTGAGAAATAAAAGCTGAATAGAACTTCTGACACATAGTTTATAGAACGGGTATTAATTAAATCCTCTCTCACAAACATTTCAAATTCCAAATCAAGTAGGATTTTAAAAATTGTCCTGGCCCAATTCTGGGCAAACTTCCATATTCATGAGCTTTCAAATTAACTAATGAACCTTGTTGAAAACACAACCAAACACTACATGCAGCAAAACTAAAGACATGCAACCAGTAAAACTTGCTTTTTCCTCCTTTCAGTGTCTGTTTTTGCTGCTGACTTTTTCTCACTTCTACAAATGTCACTGAGCCGCAGAGGCCTCGAAAATATTGTAAGAGACCGCTTCTTGGACTCTATGCCACCGACCTGTGCTAACCATCAAATTGGCTTAAGTTCCAGGAATTAGGCCACATTTACGTTTCTATCTCTACGGATTCACCTCTCCCTTAATCTCTCTATGCTGTTTACCAGAAACATTTGCAAGAAAAACAGCACATCAGACCACACATCCCAGAGCACAGAGAACCGACAGACAATTCCCACAAAGCAACCATCACAGGAAGAATGTCTACTCACAGTGCACCGAGGAGGAGATATTTTATTAAAGATAAGTACATAACTGAACAAACCGAAGTACCATCACTCGAGTTATGAGAACGCTCTGTTCTCAGCCTGCAGGTTCCAAAAATCAAGTCAACACTGGCATGTCCCATGACCGACAGCCACTTGCCGGGCATCTATCTCTTCGTTTCCACCGGGACCGGCTGGCATCCCTGATGCTAAGGAGGCCTTCGAGAACATCCAAAAGTTCAACATTTCCAAGCCCATCTTTTTCTCCGACCCTGCCCTCCAACCTCTCCAAGTCCATTGCCTTCCAGCAGGATACCCATCCAGGCACCGCTAGAGATAGTTCAAGAATATGAAAATTCGGACGCGCTCTGAAAAGCTTTTGCAAAAGTCATCCACAGCCCTCTACCGTGAATTTAGAAACCCCAATTTTTTTCTGAGTTTGAAGTTTTTAAGCCTTGCGGATGGTTGGAGTAGGAAAAAGGAAATTTACTAGGCAGTGCAAAGGAAATCTTGTTGTCCTCTATTGTGGCAGTGGGGGTGTTGCCCAATGCTAACTTATCTGCGTTGATAAAGGAAACCAAAGAAAAGAGTAGCAAGCACAAGATTTGGTCAAATGAAAAGGAACCCTCTCCTTACCTTAATAGTGCTGGCCATAATGCAATCAAGTTTATTGATCGTTAATAAATGTTAATAATAATTATTGCTTCTCTCTGACCAGAAAGTAGTTTTGATGAGGTTGTTTAGAGCGGATGAGATTGTGCTAAGTCTGGGAAATGAAGTCAGCCAATGGCAGGAAGAGGTTGCTATTGGTCCTGGCCGCCCAGCCCGAAGAAACAGGATATTTGGGAGTGGAGAGATAAGAGACCCTGAAAACAATGTTGTTTTTCTTGATGATATGCAGCCAGGAGATTTTTTTTTTTTTAATTAAAAAAAAAAGACATCAATTGCCTAAGCCTGCGATGGCCACAGCAGGTGTGACCCGGTGTGCCGCCGTGTGACATGCCGCCCCGGGCAGGATGCAGATGTGGCGGGGCTCCGCGTGGCTTCATGTGGGCGGCGAGCACCTCAGGGCCCCGGGGCGTGCGGGGCACCCTGCAGCAGGGTGACGGGCCTGCTGGGCCCGTGTCGTGTCTCCCCGGGTCTGCCACATGCCGGGGACGCAGGACCTGAGGCCCCCGCCCCATGCCCCGCTCCATTCTCTTCAAAGGAAACTTTGCAAGTGGCACTTATTTCATGTTAATAGGCGACGATGTTTAACAGTAGCCATTCACCTGCTGATTTTTAACAGCCTTCACTGGTTCAGCATCTCAAGTGAATGTTCCAGAACAGTTTCATTTTCTCCTTCCAAACGTATGTAATTGCTATCAGCTCCACAGTAAACCAGTTGAAAATGTAAAGACTCTAGAATGAAAGTAACTAAGAGAAATAAATCCTCGTTTTCAAATATTCACTTAAAATCCAAAGAACTTAAATGACTACAAATGCTTTATGATGGCATCAAGCTGACCCCACTCTAACAAATGTCCCGGTTGCAGACAACAGACCCCGGACAGAACACTTGGCTACACAGAGGTGCCACATCCTCATTAAGAGTTTTAAAATCCAAGCTGTAAGTTCAGGGCCACATGTCTGTTTTCCACTAGGAGGAAGTACAGCTAATGTAAGCCTGAACATTCCTTAGAGGATTTCAGGCCTTTTAATTACTCATTTTCAGGAAATTACTTGTTCTCTGGAAGAAACAACATTTTGCTTTGAATCTAGCTACACGAAAGTGGGGCCAGTAAAGAGGTGTGGTCTCCATAGGGGACCTGCCGAACACAATAGACCAAACCCTGAGTCATCCAGCAGCCCTTGGTTTCAGAGGCAGATGGTCAGTGAATTGATTTCACTCAAGATTTCAGTCCTGCCTACGTCAGAGCTCTAGAAATGAGCCCAAGTTTCTATATTTTTTACTGATCCCATGATTTCCCCCTTGTGTTAAGACAGAAGCATAAGGAAAAATGAGGAGGAGGAATGGGAGGAAGGAGAGAAAGAGAAAGAAAGAAAGAAAGAAAGAAAGAAAGAAAGAAAGAAAGAAAGAGAGAGAGAGAGAGAGAGAGAGAGAGAGAGGGAGGGAGGGAGGGAGGGAGGGAGGGAGGGAGGAAGGAAGGAAGGAAGGAAAGAAAGAAAGAAAGAAAGAAAGAAAAAGAAAGAAAGAAAGAAAGAAAGAAAGAAAGAAAGAAAGAAAGAAAGAAAGAAAGAGAAAGAGAAAGAAAGAGAAAGAGAAAGAAAGAGAAAGAGAAAGAAAGAAAGAAAGAGAAAGAAAGGGAGAGGAGAGAGAGGAGGGAGGGAGGGAAGAGAGGAAAGAAGGAAGGAAGGAAGGAAGGAAGGAAGGAAGGAAGGAAGGAAGGAAGGAAGGAAGGAAGGAAGGAAAAAGAAAGAAAGAAAGAAAGAAAGAAAAAGAAAGAGAAAGAGAAAGAAAAAGAAAAAGAAAGAAAGAAAGAGAAAGAAAGGGAGAGGATAGAGAGGAGGGAGGGAGGGAAGAGAGGAAAGAAGGAAGGAAGGAAGGAAGGAAAGAAGGAAGGAAGGAAAGAAGGAAGGAAGGAAGGAAAGAAGGAAGGGGAAGGAAAAAAGAATGAAGGAAAAAAGAAAAGAAAACAAACAAAGAAGAGGGAAAAGGGAAAATGAAAGAGAGAAGATATAAGAAATTTCGTGTCAAAATCAGAACCTGACAAGTTCTCAGCATCCACATTTTGAGGGGATGTCAATTTCCGCTCTTTTCATCTGCAAACAATAAATGAGACGGCAAGCTGATTAAAATCGTGTTTCCCCTAAAATTTCAAAGTACTGAGTTGTTTTATCTGGGCAGCTTCCACTAGGATTCAGGAGTGCTGGGAAAAACACTCAGCTCCACTGAGATTCCTTGATTTTTACTCTCCCAAGAAGCATCAATTTCAAGTGTGAACTGTAGTATCCCAATAAGCAGTGTTCTATTATGAATTTTCCAAAGAGCAGCCCTGTGCTAAAAAAAAAAAAAAAAAGCCATGGAAGAAAGTTCTGCGTGGTCCTATCCAACCACTGCCGCCTGGTTTCTGACCCAGTCCTTTACTGATTCTCTGCAGCAGGAAAGCATCAGCATTTTTATGGAGAGCTAATTCTTCCTTGAGGGTCTGCCTTGAACTCCTTGGTTCTTGCCTAATTCAAATCAGTGAACAGTACCATTTTTTAACTCTTTATTCAGAAATAATGCCAAACTTCAAATACCATATGATATCACATGTGTGCAATATAAAATATGACACACCAATGAAAAATTTTTTAAAAAGCTCATTTTAATGTAAAAAAAAGCAATAAAATAAAGTAAGACACAAATGAACCCATCAACGAAACAAAAACAGACTCACAAATACAGGACAGACTTGTAGTTTCTAAGAGGGAGGGAGGGTGCAAGAGGGAAGGATTGGGAGTTTGGGGTTAGCAGATGCAAACTGGTATATACAGGATGGATAAACGACAAGGTCCTACTGTGTACCATAGGGAACTGTATTCCATATTCTGTGATAAAGCATAATGGAGGAGAATGTGAAAAATAATATAGATGTATAACTGAATCACTCTGCTGTACAGCAGAAATTAACACAACATTGTAAATCAACCAGACTTCCATAAAATTAAAAAGAAGTCAAACTTATAGAAAAGTTACAAGATAATACAAAGAACTCCTAAATCCTTTGCTAGGAACTCCTCCCACTTTGGTAACTTACATTACTTGCTTTGCTATCTGCTACCTCTCTCTCTCTCTTCCCCTCTCCCTCTCTCTCATTTATGCCTGATGCATATATATGAATAGACATACATATTTTATTCTTTAATAAAACTTTATTAGGCTAATGTATTTGCTTGGCACTTACAAACAGAGAACCCTATGCTACTCTTTGATCTATTTCCTTAAGATTCTACCCAAAAGTTTCATTTCTAATTTTGAAAATGCATGTAACAGAAAAAGTGATGTAATAAAAATCCAGTTTTGAGATAATGAGTTGTAAATCCAGTTACAAAATTTTAAAAAGGTAAACCTTTCTCATTTCTAATGACAAATGCCGATTGATGTCTATCATCTTCAAAGAGAATTACTCGTGGTGTCTAGAATGGTGCGACAGCATGACAGTTCAGTATTCTCTGACTGTTTAACACAAAGTTCTTTAAAAACAAACATACAAACAAACAAAAAACCCTTCAATTGGCTATTGATAGCATAAGGCATATCTATTAATTAGAATATATTTAGTAATCCAGAAACCATTTCCCAGACATTATTCTAGGTGGAAATCACCTAACCATTTGAAGATATAGGTATCACTTCATGCTCCCATCACCCCTCCCCAAGCCTCTACTGTTAAATGGCCTTGGCACCAGATCACTCAGCAGCCTAAGGACCAGGTTGCCCTTCCAACAAGATGCCACCCCTCCTGGGGGGAAGCCACCCTCAGGCCACTATGCAGACCCACTTAGGGGCAATCGCAGGTGGCCCCCTTCTGGATCAACCTGCCATGAACTTGTCAAGATGGGGTCCTTTTCCAGCCTTCATGGGACCCAGTAAGCACCAAGCTGGAACCGGGTGGCACCCCAGCATCTGGGAGAACAAACTGCACATTTCCATTCTATACTTATCCATCATGGACCCATTACCCATGAATTTACCAAAGCCCTTCATAAGCCTGTTCATATCTTACTCCAAACGAAGTGAGGAAAGAATGTGAAATAGACCCTACAATTACCATATCTATAAAAAGAGCACTGTCATTTATTTATTTATCCTAAAACCACAACTTCCCATTTTCCAAAGAGTCAACAAATTCTCATCCTCGTTCTCCTGACAACTTCTCTGTGTGGGATCTACAGAGTAAGGGCAAGGGTTGAGCCCACTTTGGGTGAGGGCAACACAGTTCTAAAAATCACGTATGAGCACGGCAAAGAGCTAGGGAGCCAGAATCTTAATTGGAGACACCACATAATATTCACTCATGACGGACTGATCGATCCCTGTATTCACATCCATACAGTGACATACTTATCGTCACTGAAAACACTGCAGGAAAATGATGTAGTAGATGAACACTTAGTGATGTGGAAAATTATGGCACGATGTCTGGTGAGTTAAAAATCAGGTTATAAAGAAGAATTATATCACACACTCATTTTGTTAAAAATAAAAAGGTAAAGTAAAAATATTAGTGGGCTATATAGTATAATGCTAATACTAGAGAATCTTTTTTGTTTTTCCCCCTTTCCCCTTTGGTTCTTTTATATTTTCAAAACAATTACAATAATTTCAATAAAAATAGACAAATGGGAAAACAGAAGAAAATTTACTCACCTATTCTACAAAATATGTGGAACATATTGCTTCATATGATCAGCAAGCCAATATCATGAAGAAAAACAAAGTGGGGAAGAGGGGAGGAGAGTTCTAGATTAAATGAAACTTAAGAAATCCAAAGCCCAAATGCAAATCATGGTCTACAATTAGATATTGATATGAACAAATGAGAAGTCAAAGGCTTTTCCGGGACTGCTAAAGAAATATGAATATGTAATGGTTGTTACATCATATGATAGATTTATTGTTAACTATTTATAGCTTTAATATAGCTTTAATAATGCTTTGTAGGAAAATGTCCTTGTTATTTAGAGCTGCGTTCTGAAGTACTGAAGATGAAAAGGTAATAATTTCGATAATTTATTTAAAAGAATTCATGAAAAATAACATAATGCAAATATGACAAAATTGTACAACTGTCAAATCTCAATCATAACATATATGCATGTTCACTGTATTATGTGCACTCCTTCCAGTTCTAAAATTTTTATAATATAGTGTTAAATAAAAATTTCTCATAGATTTCTTCCTTAAAAGAGTTACAATAAACGTAAGTTACATTGTAATGTAAAAGTTACATAAGCAATGTTCTACTTTTTTTCTAAATATCTGTATAACATGCAGCACACAACACCTATTTGTCAAACTCTGTGTGTGTGTGTGTGTGTGTGTGTGTGTACCAAAATGCACATCCTTTTATAGACATCCACAAGAATAAAGTAGCTCTTTTTGATTAATTTCAGTAAGGAAACTCAGCAGACTCTCATGTGTTTGTAACGGTCATCTCTCCAGCATTATTCCCTCTAATCAATGAATGCCTTTCCTTGCCTGGCGCTCTGGTGGCCACTAGGAGACAAGGATGACAGGACCCTGTCCAGTCCCTGGGTGTCTCAGCATTCAGGAAGTCTCTGTTCGGCAACTCAAATTCCACACACATAAAACTTCAGAGCTTGGGACCAATCCCTGAACCGCAGACTCTTTATGGGCAAGACAATAGGACAAAAGTGCTCTCCATTTATTGTCCCCAGGATGACACATGAATCTTAAAATGTACAATGTTTGGATTATTCAAGAGAGCCTGGCAAGAACGATGTCCCCAGGATTTTTGGCAGGGACATGCCTGAGATAGCAGATAAGGATCAAGCATCTGGAGCTGCCCCTACAATGGAAAACTACATCACTCAGTGGAACTTTTCCGTCTCTATCAATTGGAGGATTTGCCTGAGAACACAGGCAGCATAAAGCGCTCTTAGCCCCCAAGGTCACCCATCTTATACTGATTAAGGACCATTTTTCTATTCAAAGCAGACTTCAGAGTACAGTTTCACTCCATTAGCTAAGACTCTGTGTGTGTGTGGCATATACCCTCCAGCCACACGTGAAGAAATAATCCAATTACAATTTAAATAACTACTGTTTCAACACTTTCTCTAAGTGGTTAATATATTCTTCACCGTCTTGGTGGATTGGAACTAATCTAAACCAAGGAAATTGTTATCACACACTAAATCCTCAACTTCTCAACACCAAGTTGCTTAATTTTGAAGCATGTGTCAAGTTCAGTTCTATAGGCGAAGATGGAGCAATGATTTCAGTGCACACAGTTTCATAAGCATCATCTATATCCTCACATTTTGCCAACTTTGCCTCTTACCCAATGGTTCTAAAAATGCAGGAGTATTAAAAATCATACCAGGAACCCTAAATATGTCAACTTAATACTTGTGGCTAAAAAAACATTTTTTAATTAAAAAGCAAAAACAAAAGAAACAAGAGTAATTATTTTGACACAATCATTTAGTTTAAAGGAACATTTAAACTTCCTATTTCAAAGATCATGTTTCTATATACAATTTGTGAGCCATTAAATGCATCTCAAGGTCTTCATCCATCTAATTGGGGCATAAATGTTTATAAATGTTATAGTCATCAGATGGCCACTGGTCACCACAGAGCATCCATGTCACATAACTGGAAGGCATACAAAGGTACATGGCCATCTGTCTAAAGGCTGTCCTGCTTCTCCACCCACTACTCAGATCTAGGGTTCTGTGCCCCAGTGACTGCCCTCAGCCATCACTCCTGGCCACCCCGAGACGTTATCTGGGGCTGTTGAAATTAACTTAGATTTTGACCACTAGTTATATTTTTAAATGCTTTTTTCCCCCAAAGTCTGTCAGTCTCACAAGATACTGGACATCAGCATTTATTTTTATCTTGATCTGTAATGATTTTGTAAATTATTCCTTAAGGCAATTATATACTGTTTCTCAAAGAAAGATCATTCAAATTGTACCATAATGTCACCCAATTTACAGAGAAGCCCATGTTTCACAGTCATTCCCCCTGTTTATAAAGGCTGTTTTAGTTTCAGATTGAGATGGCCGTGCTTTCCACGTCGCTTAATTTGTTTATGTTTTCGCTGATTTCTTTCTATGGCAAACGGAATCAGAAAGGAAGCGAAGGAACAAAGTGCTGTGCGGTGAAGGATGCATTTCGATCTGCGTGAGTGTAATCAGGCTACCTGCAGACTTGGTCCGAGGCCCACACCTGAAGGCAGGTGTGTGAAGCAGAATCTGTCTGACTCTGACAGCCCCCGGAGGCTGTATGCTTCCTACACTGCACCCTCTCTGCATGGTGCTCTGTCTCTGCACAGCAGCCTCTCTCTGCGCACCCTCTCCCTCTGCAAAGTGAGGTAAAGAAACTTTCCCTCTTGCAGGTACAGAATACAGGCCAGTTTTTTTCCAGTTCACCCTCATGAAAAGAAAATTTGTTTAATTCTATTTAAATACACTGAACTGACTCGAAACTATGATGTACGTTAATTCGTAGTTTGCATCCGATCCCAGCACCAATCTCAGCACATAATTTGGGAAAAGCTGCAGTCTCTGGAGACAAGCGGAAATGATCTTTCTGAATGTATGCGGTTTGCCTAGTGGATACTATTTTATCCTTTATTACAGCTACAAAAATAATCCTGCCTCAAGAATTTTAGGAAGCAACCCACCTATTGGCCAAAGAGCTACACTGCTTTGTTTATTTGCTAGCTGGAAACCAGAAGTAAGCTGTGCAGGGAATTTCCTTCCGAACTGCTTGAATTGTGGTCACCAGAGGGCGCTAAATGTCCCTCTAAAAGGTCCTTGGAGGGGAGATGAGTATGCCTAATTCTCGCCTTTAAGTTTCTTGAATATTATTACCCTACAAAGCTGTATCATTTTATCCACTAAAATCAAAGTCCAACATTCAAAATGTAGAACATTTTTCAAAACTTAAAATTTTTCATTATTATGGAACGTAAAGAAATATAAATTACACTGATCTGCACAGAAGAGGGAATTCCCTGGCAGTCCAGGGATCAGCACTCCGTGCTTTCACTGCCAAGGGCACAGGTTCCATCCCTGGTTGGGGAACTAAGATCCTACAAGCTGCGGTGAGGTCAAAAAAAAAAAAAAAAAAAAGAAGAAGAAAGATCTGCACATAAGATTACCAGCATCATTTTTCTGGGTGAGATTTGACCATGGAAATTGCATAACTATTCTATGTCAATGTTAATAATTTCAAATCCTGAAAAATATTCTATTTCACAATAATTCTAAATAGTTCAATACATCCCCAAGCAAGTCCCATGAAGTAAACAGTAAATTCTGAGTGCATTTATTTTCTGGTTTCAGGGTTAGCACTTTGCCTACACTCAGAGATTAGCGTATCCTTTCCAGACATGAGAACTGCGGGCGGGATATAGATTATACTATAATCTGTGAGAGAGACTTTGTGGTCCATCCATTTATTAAACAAACAAACAAAAAAACCCTGTAGTCTCTTGGGGTATGCTTGTAATACAACACTTATCAAAATGATATACAATATGAAGGTATATATAAACACAGTAGAAATAAAATAAGCTTTAAAACTAAATACGAGAGTTTTCTTGAAAATAATCTTATCATGCAATTACACTGACTTTCAGGTCATCGAAAGGCTACCCACTTCAAGCAAAATGCAGTCTTGGAAATATCTGCAAAACCAAAAAAGTCAACTGATTTTGCAGCTTTCCTCTTTTTGTCTTCACTTGTACTTAAACATACCTGTCGTATTTCCTTGATTTGCTTCCACTGCGGTTCCTATGAAGAGCGAACCAAAGGAAGACTGAGGTCAGTGGGTGAGGGTTGCTTGTGCCCCGGCTGTCCGGAGGGGGCGCTGTGAGGGGACGGCTCCCACCCACCTCTGAAGAGGCCCCACCCAGGAACTGCGGTTGACAGTGGATTTTCCTCTGGGTCTGCCAGTGGAGCAGAGGTTCACGTGCAGCGTGTTCTACAGAAGGATAATTAAGGCAGTATTTCATCTCTCCGTCTGCAATGTTAAAGGGAGCAACAGCCTTGACGTGGGCACGTAAATGGCGCAGAGTGGGGGGAAGAGGCGTTGAAAACTGTAAGGGCAGGGGACTCCTCTCCCCGCTTCACCCTGACCCAGCTCCAGGTACAGGACCTCAGCAGCAGAGGACAGCACGGCCACTCCCACAATCCTAACGGCCACCAATAAGCTGGCTTAGGTGGGAACGGAGGATGGGGATGCAGAGCTACCACCTACCTCCACAGGTGAAACTGACGTGCACACGCTGGCGGGGGAACCTGGAGACATCTCAGGGAGCACGAGCCCAGGGCAGCACCCTAGTCCCAGGGGCCTCGGCTCAGGGCAGCAGGGCCTCAGCCTGGCCTCATCCTCATCTGCTCAGCGACTCAGGGAGTCACCTAATTCCCCTGTGCGGATCTTCCATCTGCACATCAATTAGGAACTCCGCAGGCTTCTTCAAAAGAGGAATTAGGACACAGTGACCGTGCTGCTCTGTGCCACCCTCTGGCACCCCCCAGACTGAGCGCAGCAGCCCCCAGGGGCCCTCAGGGCTTTGTCACAGCGCTGGCAGTCAGCAAGCGTTTGCTGAGTGAATGAATGAATGAAGACGTCTACAGACGAGGAGCCCTGGGAAGGGCAGCATGGGCTGTGTCAATGGGCAGCCCGGGGGGGCCCTCGAGGGACCGAAGATTGACTTGAACTTGAGACTCTACCAGGATGGGTCGTGAGAGTGACAGTGAGAGCCTCGTGCCAGGTTCAGCCACGGTGGCTCACCTGAAGAGGTGTGGCCAGACCACCATCTCTTTCCTCCAGTCTGAACACAATGTGCCCAGCAGCTGTGCGGTTCATCTGGTTTCCAACTGCTTGATGGCCGAGTCCCGGGAAGATTTTCACTCAAAACGAAGAAGATGAAAGCTATTGCTTAAGTGGTGAGCCAGCTACGCCTCCCTCACTTCTCTCTCTCACTTTCCCTCTCTCTCTCTCTCTCTCTCACACACACACACACACACACAACAGATGACAGATGATAGATAGATAGACAGACAGCAGGCAAACAGATGCAGAGAGAGAGAGAGACTGTCTATATGCCCCCCGACCTGCAATGCCCCTTGCACCTCCTCTTCCAAGTCAGGCCACATGCCCTGGGTAGCGTTAGAGGTGACTTTCCTGAGCCATTGCCCCAGATCAAGGTGCTGGGAAGTGAAGAAGGCAAAGGGCCTCTCCGAGATCTTCCAACTCTATAAATTATGGGATTGCCATCTCAGTAACTGACCTAAACACCTGGCAGTGAGTAGATATTCAATTATAAATAAATACTGAATGAATGAGCAAGCAGAAAAAGACTGCAGGAGTGAATGAGCACATGCCCTCTATTTCGCCTGCACCACGTTGTATTTACAGCAGATTCACCCGAGCTGCAAAATGAAATAACGGCTCCCATTTGTACGGGCCATAGCCCGTGCCGTTTTCCAAAGTAACTCTGATGACAATTATTTCCAGCTAGACGATTTCAGCAACCGAGTTGGCTTCACGTGTGCCGAATGACAGATTCATTGCATTTCTAGGCACCTGCTGTATCACCCATGACAATTATGTTCCCCAGGCTGGTCCACTAAGATGTCCTGTCACACAAGCCCATCTTACAGGGTGACATCGACAGTGCTCCCATCCAAGCTGGTGGGCTTGTGACTACAGTGTAAGTTCAGCTATGTGACTTACAAGGCTACCTGTAAAGATGATACAGCTTCCACCTGGTTTTCTTGGGAACAGCCACACTTACACCTCAACCACCATACCGAGAAGAAGCCCAAGACACACTGGCGAGGACGTTTGTAAGTCATCAATCCGGCCAGCAGCTAGCACCAACCCCCAGTGGTGTAAGTAATGACTCCAGCCCCAAATGCCACTTGACTGCAACCATCTGAGAGACCTGAGCAAAAACTGTCTCTCTCAGCCCAGTCAATCCCTGGAACCACAAGGAGTGATCAGAGGATCATTGTGATTTGAAACCACTAAGTTTTGAAGTGATTTGTGAGCAGCCATATAAGGAATGAGGATGTCACCGGAAGAGCCTTCATTTTTTGCAACACTGTTACAGAGGAAAATATTTTTGCTATGTGATTATTCATCCAGTCATCAAAACTTTACTGGCACCCATTATACGCTCAGCTTTGTGTCAGCCTCTGAAGATGCAGGAAAGAAGAGAAGCAGTCCTCAAAAAAAAATGAACAAAAAAACTTACATATTAGTTGGAAAGAACAAGATGCCAAAATCACAACAGCACCTTAACTTGAGAGAAAGGACAAACATGAAAGTAACAGCTCTTCCCGCTCCTCCTCTGCCCTTGTCCTCTCTCTGCTCATTAAAAGCATACGTGCCTCAGGGTCACTGGACCCCACATAAGCGGGCCCCCCTGCTGCTCTGCCCCGACCTTTACCCTCAGTCCACACCCAAGGCCAGCAGCTGCCCACGCTTCCTACTGCTGGTGCCCTAGGCCCACTTTCTAGAAACATCTCTGCCCATCAACCCCAGATGCCTCTCCCAAGGAGACGTGGGAAAACTTTAATTTCCCCTTCTGTGACATCACAGAAAAGGGGGAGGGAAATGAGAAGCAGAGGGAGAGGATTCATCACCTCGAGTTACTAAGAAGAAAAGCCCTAGTGTTTAGAAGGTATTATTATTTTCCCTGAAACATTAGCTCCTGGAAATCAGGGGCTGTGTCCCCATGGCTGTCTCGAAGGTTTCCAGGACACCTTGGGGGCTGCCATTGGTCAATTTTTGACTATAATGAGAGCCATCTGGAAGGCAGCAATGGTGAGTCTGGCCAAACACTGGACGAGAGATTTACTATGAGCAAAGGGACACACAGTAGGTCTTTGTTCCCAAGAACCACAGTCCCCAGTGCTCATTTCCACGAAGAGGATGGGGAAAAGCGCAGCCTGGAGTGGAATTCTCCCTAACATTTGAGGTTTAATTCAAGAAGATACATTATCTTGCTTTTAAACCCCCATACTGAATTCTTGTGGACGAAGCATCACTGTTCCTCTCCTGGCAGCCAGAGCCCAAACCTCACCTCCCAGACTGAGCTGGGATTTGAGATATTTGATTCCATATTACTTAAAGCTGTTTCGAGCTTTTCATCAGGAATGGAAACCATTAATGTGTCTCACACGCCTCCCTCTGTTTTATGGAATTCTTGCGCTGGGGAGCTCTTTTTCTTTTATTATTTTCTTTAACAACCAGAAAACTGGGAAGTTCACAAAGAAATTGTTCAGCTGCCTTAAATGACCCTTAACCTAAGAGGTTTTGCCTAATCTGTAAATTGGAGTTAAAAGTATTTCAGGACCTTTGGAGTGGGAAGCTCTTTGTCTTTAAAAGAGCCCAGAGACCCCTAACGATGGGGCTACACATACCTTGGGCTTTTTTGTTAGTTACTGCAAACCAAAGCCAGATGTGGAGCATCAGCAGCTACCTTGTACTGACCCAGGGAAGTTGAGGCCAATCCTGATCACTCTTAACAACGCAAAACTGCCACCCGTGAACTATCTAATTTTTTTCTCACTTATAAATGCAAAAAAGAATTGGCAGTACACATTAAAATCCATTTCCCTCTGAACACATACAGATTGTCTCTGATAAGAGTCAGGAATAAAAGCTCTCTCCACTAAACAGCGCTGCTGTCATCCAACTAGGTCTTAGGTTAGCCTGTAACAAAACAAGATCTGAGAGAAGAGAATTTATACTGAACATGAGATATTTCTGTTGTTACCTTTCCCCAAAACTCAGTAGGTGCAGAATTCCTTGAATTAGTCAAAGTGCTTGTACATGTAAGAAAACAGAGAGATGTAAGGCAAAAAAAAAAAATCTAGCAACCTAAAAGATTTCCCTAACATGGAAATCATTTGAATTTCAAATCATTTTCCTGAATTTTAAAGGTAATGGATATAAGTGAAAGAGAAAAATCAATAAAAACAGGAGTGATTCAGAACTTTCCAAATGGAGAAATCAATCATCCTGCACTAAATTTGAACATTCTATCAATATTGTCTACTTACTAAATCTAAGAGGAACTATTTTAACATAAAATCAAATATAAAATTGTTTCAGACATTGAGTGTTGTTTTTTAACCTTAAGGCAGGCACAGCGTGGAATGACTATAGATACAAAACTAGACATTGATTGATTTTTAATGCCTGTAACTATGCCAATTACACTGTTATGCTACATAGGACTTCCAATGCTACATGAAATTAGATTGGTGCATATGTATAAATAAGAAAAAGAATAAGACAGAGTCCTAATCATATTTCATCAACGTAAGACTGTGGACGGTAAGATGTAAAGCACACCATGATTTAATGTATCACTAGGAAAGAAAAAAAATTCAGCCAAACAAAATTAGCCATAATACTTCCTTATCCATCAATTGTAGACACATCCCAACTTCTGAAAACCAATATGTGCATTAGCATAGAGGCAATGTGGTGTACTTACAGAAGAGCAAATCATGAAAGCACTAAAAAGTTATTCGGAACAGACTGCAGGGTTTCTCAACCTGTGCCCTATTGACATTTTTGGGCTAGATAACTTTTTGTTGTGGGGGACTGTCCTGTGCATGGTAGGATGTTTATTAGCGGCCCTGGCCTCTACCCACTAGATACCAGTAGCACCTTCCTTATCCTGGTTATGACAACCAAAACTGTCTTCAGACATTGCCAAATGTCCCTGCAGGTAGCAGCAAAATCACCCCAGTTGGGAAACAATGGAACAGAGCAATTCAGTTTGATCAGCTTCAAAGCATAATTTAGTCTATGTATAAATGATAAACTGGAAAGCCAGCTGGAAAGTGTATTATTGTTAGATGAGATGTATTGACCTAGAAAACATTACGTAAACAAACAGTTGGTGCACGGATAAGGGTACCTGTTGGCCATCCCAACCAACGGGATGTAAAAGAGCTTTGAAAAGTGCTCAACATCACCAATCATTAGGGAAATGCAAATCAAAACCATAATGAGACGTCACCTCACAACTGTAAGAATTGCTATTACCAAAAACAAACACAAAAAAAGAAATAGCAAGTGTTGGTAAGGGTGCGGAGAAGAAGGAACCCTCTCGCACTGTTGGTGGGAATGTAAACTGATGCAGCCACTATGGAAAACAGTATGGAGGTTCCTCAAAAAATTAAAAACAGAGCGAACATAAGATCCAGCAATCCTACCTAAGGATATTTATCCCAAGGAAATGAAATCACTGTCTCAAAAAGGTATGTGCACCCTCATGTTCACAGCAGCATTATGAACAATAGTCAAGACACGGAAACAACCTAAGTGCCCATCAGCAGGGGAATGGATAAAGAAATGTGGTTTATGTATAAAATGGAATACTGGTCATAAAAAAAAATAAAATTCTGCCATTTTCAACAGTGTGGATCAACCTTGAGGGCATTATGCTAAGGAAAGCAAGTGACACAGAGAAAGACAAATACTGCACGATCTCACTTACATGTGGAATAATAGTAATAAAATAATAATAATAATAATAATAATAACAAACCCATGGGTACAGAGAACAGACTGTGGACCACCAGAGGTGGGGGGTGGGCGGGAATGGGTGAAGGTGCTCAAAAGGCACAGACCCCCAGTTACAAGATATTTCTCTTACAGCCCTGGGACTGTAACATACAGCATGATGGCTATACGTTAACAATACTATGTTGTATATTTGAAAGTTGCTAAGAGAGTAAATCTTAAAAGTTCTCATCACGAGAAAAAAAAATGTGTAACTGTGGTGATGGCTGTTGACTTATTGTGGTAATCATTTCATAACATATACATGCATCAAATCATTATGTTATACGTCTAAAACTAATACAATGTCAGATGTCAATTATATGTCAATACCAATTTTTTAAATTAAAAAAATTAAATAACATGAATGAGGCAAGTCACTATCACAAGATTTCACTATTTATATAAACTATCCATTAATATGAAAAGAAATTAAAGAAAATCAAAATAAGGAAGAAATTAAAGGAAATCAAAACAGTATTTGGGGCCTATCCATATTTAATATTTTCAAAAATGAAAAAAATTTAATTTTTGCCACATTGGCAAGAATGAGCAGGAAAGAGCACTCTCATTCATGTTTATTAGGAACATAGATTAATACCTTCTCAGAAAGTAATTTATCCTTTGACTCAGCAATTCCTATTCTAGAAATCCACCTTTTAGAAATATTCACAATAGACAACAACAGGTGCAAGAATGCTTACCTGTTTAGTAATAGTAAAAAAATGAGAAAAAAAATTGAATGCTATCAATCAGAGACTAAATAGACTGCACAGTATTAAAAAAGAATGAGATCTAAATTCACTGCATAGAAATGTTCAAGGTATAAAAAGTTTTAAAAATTATCAGATGTGTGTCTGTAAATGCAGAGAAAACATCCTGAGGTATAAACCTCAGTTTAGAGGTTGGGATCATGGGATAATTGCCTCTTTTTAAGTCAAACATTTGCAGAAAGCTGAGCTATAACTTGCTTTTGTAATCAGAAAAAAATTTAATTCATAGTCTAATATATAAATATTAAAATGTCACAAAATTTAAATATATTAATAAAAACATATAATACGCTACAGAATAGACTTTACAAAATACATAAATAAATAATATAAATAAACAGTAATATAGATACAAAGAGGTAGAGGTTTACTCATTTATCCCAGAAATATTTGAGCATCTATATTATTAAGTTAATGTTAGTAAAATAATAAGTGAGACTCATTAATAAAAGACTCCTGGGAAAAATTAAAATTTTAGTTGAGTCCCACAGGATTAGAGTGTGTTCACATTGTAGGGGGAAAAAGTGTCAAAGTATTTTAGGAATAAGAAATTTAAAAACTCCGGTAAAGGAGTTGGTTCAACATGAAAGGAACAAAGAAGCTACAGGTAAGATTATTTCAAGAAACATGCCAAAATGGGGGGAATATCTTGGCATCTACAGACAGATTATTACTGATTCATTTGGGCAATGAGGATTCACAAGACTATTTTAAAGGACACAACATAAAATGCTTCTGATTAAGAACACATTTTAGGACATGGCATGAAGAAATGGCTGCAGAAATTATTTATATCCTAACTAGGTTTGGTTCTGCAACTTAAAAAAGAAGAGTAAATATGAAATGGATCAGACAATAACGTTACTGTTTCTGTGATCAATCTCTCATGGGAAACAGACAAGGGTATTAAGAAGTCAGAAAAAGCCAAAGAAAAAATTTAAAAGGACAAAATTTAAAAAAAAACTTTTTTTAATTTTTTGGGCATGCAGCATGTGGGATCTTAGTTCCCCAATCAGGGATCAAATCTGCACTCCCTGTATTGGAAGCACAGAGTCTTAACCACTGGACTGCCAGGGAAGTCCAAGAACAAAATTTATAAAATAAATAATGAGCATACAGTGGAAAAGACTAACAAAGCCCAAGCTAGTTCTTTGATAAGATTAGTTATTTAAAAATCTTTGATGAGTATAAACAAGGAGAAAAGAGGGAAGACTGAAATAACCAAAGTCAACAATAAAAAAGGGGGACTTCCTTTTAATGAGAAAGGAAAACTCTAGACTAATCTCACACATAAATGCAGATGCAAAACACCTGAAAAAATCCCAGAATACCAAATTAACACTATATAAAACAGTAATATGTACTATGATCAAGTTAGGTTTATTCTAAGAATGCAAGGTTATTTCAATCGATATAAATTATCAAATTTGCATTGTAAAGAAGAAAACTCATATGATAATCTCAAATAAAAGAGGAAAAGGCATCTGATAAAATTCAGTATCAATCCATGATAAAAATTCTTAGTAAATCAGAGATAAAAGGGAACTTTAACAATCTCATAAAAGGCATCTATCAAACCCTACAGTAAACCACATACTTTAATGGTGAAACACTGAAATCTATTCTTTAAAGTTGGGAAAAAGACAAAAAGGCTCACTATCACCACATGTGTCACAAATTGTATTGGCAGTCCTAAATGGTACATAAAGCAAGAAAATGCCAAGGAATTGGGGAAAAATAGATAAAACTTTATTTGCAGATGATATTGTTTCTTTCCAAAGGATTTCCAAGACAATTTAAAAATGAATTAGAATGACCAAGTTTGGGGACTTTGCTAGATAGGTCAGTATAGATAATTCAATTTTATTTCTATACATCAGCATCAGTAGAAAATAAAATTTTTAAATGATACTTTTTTATTAGCATCAAGTCCTAAAATATGGGAATAACTCTAATATAAGATGTGCAGGAGCTTAACACAAAAAAACTACAGAATATTATTGAAAGAAGACCTAAATAAGTGGATAGCTATACCATACTCATGGATTGAAAAACTTAATACTATAAAGATGTCTGCTCTCTTCAAACTACTCAATAGATTCAATGCAGATTCAATCAAAATTGCAACAAGATTTTTGTAGAATTCGACAAATTGATTCTAAAATTTGTATGAAAATGCAAAGGCCAAAAATAGACTAGATATTCTTAAAGGAGAGTGAGTAAGACAACTTGCTCTAGGGTGGTAATCATGCAGGTATAAATAAACAAAACAATGGAAAAGAAAAAAAGAGCTTAGAAACGGATTCACACATACATGGACACACAATTTTTGACAAAGGTGTCATGCAGAGCAGTCAAGAAAGGAAGAAATTCTTAGAAAATAGTGCTGAGGAAATGGGATACCCATATAGAAAAAAGAAACTTGACAACTAACTCACACATCACAAAAATCAGTTCCAGGTGAACCATAGATACAAATGCGAGAGGAAAGCAAGGTTTCTGGAACATAATATAGAAGAGCTTTGGGATGTAGAAAATTTTGTAAAAAGGAACAAAAACACTAACTATAAAATTAGACTGGTAAATTGAACTACATTAAAATTAAGAAAAACATTAAGAACTTCTTTTCATCAAAAGAATAAAAAGGCACGCCATGGAGTAGAACATAATTTTTAACAAATCTAACCTACTATTCATATCCAGACTATGTAAAGAACCCCTATAAATCAATAAGAAGAAAACAACCCAATGGAAAAACAGGGAAGAAAGTTGAACAGGCATTCATAAAAGAGGCTATCAAATGTCTATTAAATACAGGAAAAACTCTTCTACCTTGTTTGTAATCCAGGAAATGCAAATTAAAACCACAATGAGATAACACAACACATACATCAGGATGTCTGAAATGAAGAGGAATGACAACATTTTTCACAAAGATGTGGAGCAACAAGAACTTTCACACAAAGCTGGAATTTGGAAAATCTATTTATGAGTCAGGGTTCTTATAAGAAACATATAGCATATTCAAAGAGGTATAACTAAAGAGAGTTTAATGAAAGAACTCGCAAAGATAAGGGCAGAATTGAATGAAAACTAGAGGGCGATGAAGTCCCGAGGGCCAGCAAGAACAGGAAGGCATTATAATCCTCAGGCTCGAAACAGCAAGGGAGGGGGTGGTTATTAACACCAAGAAACAGATGCAGCTGTAGCTTTAACTATAGGCGAGGACAAACAATAGGAGCTGTGGCTTCCCCTAGAGAGAAAAAGCCACTGCCCACCTATGGACAAAGAGAGAAAGTTGGGGAAATAAATACATGAACTCTCTCTCCTCCTCCTCTGATTTCCTTCTGGTATTTCTCATGAGCTGAACTCAATGGAAGACAGAGGACCACAGAGCGCATCTGATTCAGTCCGCAGGTGTCAAACTCCCAGGTAAGAAGCAGGGCAGGGAAGGATGGACAGCGGATTGGAGAAGTAAACAGAGAAAATCTAGTCCATCTATATCATGAAAGACTTTGCAATTTCACTGCTTAGTACATACACAATGAAATGTACGCCTATGTGCACCAAAAGACACATACAGGAATGCTCTCAGCAGCATTACCTGTCATAGTCTGATGCCGGAAAGAGCTCAAATGCCCTTCAGTGGTAGAATGAATCAATACAGTGTGGCCTATCGTGACACACTGGACCCTCTACAGCAACGGCAATGAAGAAGCTACACACAGCAATATGGATAAATCCCACAAACGTAACGGTGAGAGAACGCCCCGCACAAAGGGACACAATTATATTGAAATAAAGATTGAAAAGGAGGCAAAGCTACATTCTAGTGACTAGGTATGCATAGTAAGATGAGAAAACTACAAAGAACAGCAAAGAAGCAATGACCTAAAAATTAAGATAATATCTACCTTGAGAGGAAGGGAGGGAGGACTAAGGAAGGGGAACAAGTGGGGCTATTCCCGGAATTATAATTAATCATTGGTGCACATTTATCTTTCAGGTACTTTTCTCTGTATATTACACTTCAAAGTTTTTGAAATTAATAAAAAGGTTATGTAACCATGAACTATTAGATGCTAGGAATGCACTCTCTTGTTTGCTCAGTTAAACACTGTAACTGGCTATGTAATAGGGAAGAAACTTTGTATTCTGTGACAAGTTAAACACTAAAGGGATGCTGCCTATAAGCTTAAATTATACATAATGGCATATCCCTGGGAACCCTGCCTCCCAGGTAATGAGCATTAAACTACAATACCTGGGTTTAGCTCACGGGAAACACCCTGACCCAGCCCACCCATGAATGGCTGCGGGAAGGAAGAAAGTCACACATCCCCTCAGGGGTCTGCTTGAAACCCAGACTTTACCCCCTCCCCTTCCAATGTGAAAGAAGCCTGAAATCTAACTCAGGGAATATGGTTTTGGGGGGACACTAGTCCACCATCTTCTCAGTCTGCTGGCTTTCTGAATAAAGTTGCTATTCCTTGCCCCAGAAACTCGTTTCTCAATTTATTGGCTTGCCATGTGGTGAGCTTGGACTTGGTAACAGCTACATGGGTAAGATATAAATTAGCTCCCAAATAAGGGGAACTCAGAGCAGGTCACAGAAAACATTTTATGTAAAATACCTTTTGCATAATTCTCCCTCAAAAAGAAAGAAAGAAAGAAAAAGAAGGGAGGAAGGGTGGGAGAGAGAAATCTCAAGGGCTACCTCTTCTCCTCAAGTCAGCAGATCAAAACTTTTCACGTAGGGAATATTTTTACAGGCAGCTAGATGAAACATGGGATTTGGCAGTGAAAAGGGAATGATCGTGACTTGCAATAAGGTACCAGTTCCACCTTTTCAGGAGGGAGGAAGAGAGAGACCAGTAATATGAAGGATAGTGAATATTTCTCCTGACCCTCACCACTCCTCAATGAGGGGCACCTCCTCGGTGAGGGTCCAGGAACTGGAGGGAGTGACCCTCAGTGCCAAGGGGCCCTCACCCAGGAGGTGGCAATAAGTTAAAACACACACAACAAATAGAAGCCATTTACAGATGCAGAGAAGCAGCCGTCCAGGTGAGAGACCAGCTACTTCAATATTCCTGAGTCAGGCTGTTTGGCACATCAGAGAAAGAGAGAATACTAGAGTGCCATGAGCCAGGGCCCAGTCATTTCATCTGATGTCTGCAAAGCAGGCAAGATCCACATCATACTGAGGAGTTTGGACTTATTCCCAGTGTGGCGAGAAGCCACTGGGGCTGGAGATGGAATAGAGACTGTGTGATCTGATAGACATGTCCTAAAGGCTCCAGATGCTGCACAAAGGGAAGCTGGGAGAACGCAGCTATGATGCTATAGCATCAACCCAGGTGAGGGATGGTGGACCAGGAGCCACTGGAGAAACGGTTGACAGGATTGGCTGATACACAGGAGGCAGAGAGGAAAGAAAAGAATCAGAGATGATTTGTGGTTTCTGGATGTTGTTTTGTTTAATTGCATGGCCTTAGCAACTGGGAAGATCGTGTTTCCACTTCATAGCGATGGGGAGACTTGGGGAATACAAGTTTGGGGAGGACAGATCAGGATTTGTACTTAACGTAAAAGTTGTTTATGGATTTGCATGTTGAGATATCAGTTAAGGGACGCTTGTAAACAGGGAGGTAAGATTGGGAATCACTGAAATTTGTGGTGGGAGAGGGGAGTTAAACCATGCGATTGGACCACATTTTTTTAAGAGGGAGGTGACTGTAGACAAAGTGAGTAAAGCTGAGCTTTGGGACTGTCCATCACTTAGATGCTGAGCAGAGAAAATAGAGCCAGCCTATGACTCAGGGCAGTGAAGGAGGATTTCCACGCAGCCTTGAATGCCCGTCGGAGATGTGTAGTCACAGATGCCGAGCGAGAGTGGCCAGTATAGTTCTGTATGTTTTCTCAGGCAACGTTCAACAGCTCAAAGTGCAGCTACTATGAATGGAGCCAAGCCCAGGGCCAATCATCACAAAACCTTACTAGGTATGTCTATTCTTAGCCGAATCTTACAGCTGAAGCTACGGAGGCCCAGAGACATTAAGTAACGTGCCCACGGTCACAGAAATTAGGGGATAGTTATAATCAGGGCGGCAAGAATGAGAATCATCAACTTTGAGGCAAAGTCTTTCTCAATCATATTTCATATCCTTAAACACTGTTCTAATGCTACTTCCAAAGGAAGAGGGGGAAAAGGTACTCTGAGACAAGAGAAGCCCGCAAAAAGGAAACTGACCAAAAGTGACAAAGTGTGGAACTTAAGAACACTATTCGGGGTTCTTGGGAAAGGTATCTTCCATAGAAATACAACATGGTTCATCATTTAAATAATAAAATGAGAGAGGAAAATGATGCAAATGAAGGTCAGTGAATTTGTTTGCAAGAAACCATAATTCAGGTTTCGAATTTTGGAAACGAAAATAAAATGGGAAGCCATTTAGGAAATGTTTTAGATATCTGCAGCCCAGATTAGACACAATGATGACAAAGCTTCTCAAAGCAAGCAGAGTGAGACCACCTGGAGCTCCAAATAGAAGGACTCAGGTTGACAATTACGATGAAACAAGCATTGAAAGGGCTCTGGTGGTACATGTTCAGATCCAGACACCCTTATTTGTGATATTCTTGATCAGATATTTGCAATGTGTGGATTGAATATTAAAAATACGATGTGAATGAAATTCAGTTATTTCTGGGTAAATCTGATAATTAGTTCTCTCAGCAGCTAAAGTTCTCAGTGTGAAGGACTATAATTTGTTATGTGCAATAACTACAAATAGTACCATACGAAAATGGAGAGTTTTCTATTATGGAAAGAATTGCTTAAATCTAAAATGAGAGTAGCATTAATAATTTTTCAAAATGTGTGGTCCCCTCCCTATGAATAAGCAATGGGGGAAAAAGAGGTTTGCTTTTAGAAAGTGTTATAAGCGTGACCTGTTTCATATATACATTCTGGTAAAATATAGTTAATTAAATTAAAAGATGTAAAATAAGATATGTACTTTTTCTCGAATGAAAGGAACGATTTACTTCTAAAGTAATGGTCTTTATGAAATATGCATTTTTGGTTTCCTTTTTCTTAGGATCTATAAATTTATTAATAAAAGGTTTTGTCTTGATTTACTAACATTTGAAAAGATGGATTGTATTGCTATTGCAAGAAGAGGATATCATAAATTAAAAATCCATATATGAACTGTATTCTCTTATTTGCAATATGACAAATGATTGTGTAAAGTCACAATCAATAAAAGCTGTTTGAAAGTTATAAAGTAGATGTGGCCATAACTGCTCTACCAGCAATGTTAAAAACACCTCAACTATTTTTAATCATCAGTTTATAGTGCAGATCAAGCATGTCAAAACATTTCATTTTAATCAAGCAATTATCTATATGTGGCTTCATTTTACACTGTGAAAGTTCGATCAGATATTTCCAAGGTATTTATCAAAGTTCAGTAATGGTCCTGTCTCATAAATCAATTTCACACTAGACAAAAGGAATAAGCAAATTCTTGTTTGTTTCAGTATTTTCCAAGCCGATCCCAAAGACAGAGTTGTTATTCTCATGTGAATTTCCAGTAAAAATCTGAGTGATCTTGCTCTGACCATCTGTTTAGATATGATATGATGGAAATACAACAACAAAAAAGAAGATATAAGCTCTATTAGACTATTTCTCTTGGACATAAAATGTGTTTGGGGAAGAAATGAGTTGTTCCATATGAGCTAGGGGCAGTTATTTCTTACGTGGGAGCAACTTTGGCTGCACAAAATGGTTTGTCAAAGGAGGCTTTGTGTTCAGGGGAGCCAAGCTCTCCATCCAAAATCATTTCAACAAATGCCATTGGATCTCACACTTCCAGGCTCCCTCCATGAAATGGGGCCTATAGTTCTCAAAAAACACACGCAGGTGGCAGAAAGGGCAGTCTGAAAATAATGTGGGTTAATCTTTATAACCCGTCCATGATTGTCTATTACAGATAAACAATCCATTACGTTCTCCCTGTACCTTTTCACAGAATCCACAGTACTGTTGTCGTTGCTGTATCTTCTAGAACACCAAGTCTGTATTTATAATAAACATTCTAATGATTACCTGTCATTGACATCTGCCCAAAAATACTCAGAAAAAAAAATATCTGAGAAAATATCTCTTTTCTATTTCATCTAAACAGTGGTACTGGTTATTAAAATAATGACAAACACTACTAATCTGTCATATGCCAGGAATCCCTGTAACTGCTTTATGCACATTAATTCTAAGCTATTAATTCTTAACCATAGTCCTATGAATGAGATGCTATTCTTCCCATTTTACAGATGAAGAAACTAAGGCTCAGACAGGGTAAGTCCTTTATCCAAGGTCAGAAAGTAAGAGGCACGGTCAGAGTTGCAACAAAGAACTCTCTGGCCACGAAAGTGGTGGTCGTCCTGACCTACTTCTCTGGGCTTCCACCCCAGTTAATGTTCTGTGTCTATTCTCACTCCATTCATTACTGTAATTCTCATAACATCCAGTAACCCATGTGGAATACTCATCTACATTTAGCCCAATTTGCTACTGGATTTCAATGTTATTTCATATGAAAACAATCAATAATAGAAAGGGCCTGGGTCTGGTTTCAAAAACATAATTTGAAAGGAATTCACTCTGAAAGCTCCAAGAAGCCCAGTGATCTGCAACCAGCACCCTGGAAGGGCTTTCTCAGCTACCTTCACTCTCCTTTGGACGCCTCTATCCATCTAAAAATACACGTCTGGCTCCTCCCGCTCATAAACAGAAACAGAGTCCCAGTCTCTTATGGCAAAGTTGTGCTTTTAAGAGGCACTCTGTTTTTGTAGGTGTTCAAGGATTTGGAATCAAAGAGGTAGAATTATTCAAATTAATCCAATTTTCTTTCATTTATTTTGTTAGTTCATACCTCTAAAAGATATATTTTGGACGGCATCGTTCAACCCAACCATTTACAAATCAAAGCTTTCTTTGGAATCCCGGAGACCTAACCCAAACTCGCCAGGGACCCTTCGCCAGCTCCAGGGGCCTCCCCACTGTCAGGAATATGGCTGCGCTATTTGACATGTGCGCACATTTAATTACAGTGTCAAAAATCTACCTTAAACGGCTTTAATCAACTGCCAAAACTGTGAGTCTTTCTGGCTTGGATTTCTATAAACAAAGAATAAATTCAGATGTGTCACAAAGGGGCAGCAAGTCGGTGACCAATGGACTAGGAAGACAACTCAACCAGTGCTAACCGGCAGAAGAGTCAATGTCTTCACATCCATGACTCCCGGCTGCTCATTTCAGATGACGAACCAACAGAATCAGCACAACATTAAATGAGCTACTGCCCTGAAATCCCTCAGCCTCAACCATCTAAACTGGCAGAGCCTGAACAAAACTGTTGATGACTTTTCCTGCTCCCTTTCAGAGCCTTTTTAGAAACATCCCTGAATGTTTAAAATATAATAAACAAAAGAAGCCTGGATAATAAAACATTCTGTTATGAGAAATTCCCAAATACAGAAGAGGTGAGAAGAGGTTAGGTTTTTTTTTTTTAGTGAAGTAGAGAAGACAGGAACTACTGCACTGTAGAAGTCCCCAGAGCAAGAAATTCCAGAGTTAGAAACAGTGCCCTTTATTTGGGAAACATTTAAAAGTCTAAGGAGTGATCTCCCAGTTCAACCTGAGCACTTCTGAAAATAACTTCTAAAGTTGCTCCTGCAAAAGAATTCTCAAGACTCCTCTGTTTGAAATTCTTCCCAAAGAAAGCACAGAATTAATGCAACATGTAAGAGCTCATACTAATTCCGTACAAAGAGAACAACAGTCATAAATGAAGGATCAATCCATCGTAGAAGGTGTGCAGGCTGCTTTAGACATGAAAGCCACTGCTGGAAGGAGTGGAGACTCATTTAGAATTAACAGCACTTGTAATCATAGATAGAGATCCAAAAATGAATTTGAGGGACTTCCCTGGTGGCGCAGTGGTTACGAACCCACCTGCCAACGCAGGGGACGTGGGTTCGAGCCCTGGTCTGGGAAGATCCCACGTGCTGCAGAGCAACTAAGCTCGTGCGCCACACCTACTGAGCCTGCGCTCTAGAGCCTGCAAGCCACAACTACTGAGCCCAAATGCCAGAACTACTGAAGCCCTCGCGCCTAGAGCCCATGCTCCACAACAAGAGAAGTCACCAAAATGAGAAGCCCGTGCACCACAACGAAGAGTAGCCCCCGCTTGCCACTACTAGAGAAAGCCCGTGCACAGCAACAAAGACCCAATGCAGCCATAAATAAATAAATATAAAAAAGAAAGTGAATTTGAAAAACTAAAGGGGAAATTTATTTCAGATATTTCAAGAAAATGAGTAAAGACAACGTAAGAGGAGTCTCAAGACCCATCTCTGCTGGTGTGATGTGAGGTTCACGGCAGTGGAGGTGACACCACTCACATCTCCCTCCTGGCTCTGGTTCCACCACCTCTCCTGGGCGTTAGTCCTCTATCAGGTCTCTGCCCACATCCCCCGTGAAAGGCCACATCCCCACCCACCTCTTAGACTGATGTCTTCACAGCTACCCAAGCTCTGCCCCCCTCCAGACGCAGATCTGTACATCTATATGCCCGTGAGACGGCTCACCTGGATGAACACTAGCCCTTCAAGGAAACGAGATCCCCACCAAGTGCAGGGATCTCCTCGGCACTCCCCTGAGGGTTCCTCCCCCGCCACTCCCAGTCTCCGGAGCCAGATACAAGGGGCCATTTGAGAGCCATCTCTCTGCCTCATCCCCACTGTCCAATCCACCTCCAAGATCCCTCTGACTTAACCCTAACCTCCTACGTGCTGCTATTTAACTGACTTCAGCCAGGCAGCTCTCGTGGAGGAGGAGAGGCATATTTACATCCGTGGGAAAACTGATCACTGTACATCTCCCTTCAGATCCTAGAACTGGCACAGGAAAGAAAGAAAGGAAGCCTGAAATCGCAGCCTTCACCTGTCCTTAGCAACCACATCTTTGGTTGAGACGTGGGTCTGTGGGTTTGAAAAGGTCAACCCAAAGCCAAGTTGGCGATAAGGGGATGAGCAAGACCTCAAGTTCGTTTCTCCTGTAAGGCAGCGAGGTTCACGGAGATACCCAAGGAACCCATTTTTGAACAGAGTACTGTTTTGACCAGTGTGCGGGAAAGGTAGCTCTAGGGTGGGAGGGGTGTGAATTCAAAGACAGGTGGAATTGTAAAAGGAGTCCTGAAAAAGCGAGGATGTGTCTGTTATACACACGGATGCTGTGCGTGAGGGAGGCACTGCAGAAACTCAAGGAAGGAACTCAAGGAACTCTCTCCTTGGGGACTGTGGTTGAAGGACAGGGATTAAATGTCAAGGAAAGGAAAAGAATCCGTGAATGGACCAAATTCCCTGGAAGCAGAAGCCCAGAGCCAGAGGTGATTAGCAAAAAGTGTAAGCTCCACTCTCTCTCTCTCCACCCCCCCCTTCTTTCCCCCCTCACTCTCCCTCACCAAACAAATCCATTTCTGGAATCTTATACTAGATGAATTATATGCATTTACTGTAATATTAATCACAATTTTGTCTGTGATAGTGAAAAACTAGAAACTACCTAGAAGAGTCAAAGTTGGACTCTAAGACTATATGAGACTATGTCACGACAGGAGATACTCATAATTCTACTGATAAACAGAGCAATTAATAAAACTCTAAGTTAAATATTATTATTTTTTAAAGCTCTTTATTGGAATATAATTGCTTTACACTGTTGTGCCAGTTTCTGAGGTACACCAAAGTGAATCAGCTGTATTTGTACATATATCCCCATATCCCCTCCCTCCCGCGACTCCCTCCCACCCTCTCTATCCCAGCCCTCTAAGTCATCACCCATCATCGAGTTTATCTCCCTCTGTTATGCAGGAACTTCCCAAGAGCTATTTTACATTTGGTAGTGTATATATGTCAATGCTACTCTCTCACTTCATCCCAGCTTCCTCTTTGCACCACCCTCCACCCTGTATCCTCAAGTTCGTTCTCTACATCTGCATCTTTATTCTTGCCCTGTCACTGGGTTTAATATTTTTAATTTCAGTAATTTAAATCATTTGAATTTTATTTTAAAAATAAATTTACATTATATTCTAATATAAATTGTATCATTTAATTAAAATAAATTTTATGTATTAACTAGAGGACTACTACTGAAAAATAATAGATATTATTTCTGAGTGATGGGGCTAGGAAGGTTTTATTTTTCTTTTTACTAACTGTAGTTGCTAAAATATCTACCATTATTAACTTTGTAATAAAAATATTACTTTTTCAAAAGTGAATAAGAAGCACAGTTAAATAAATATTATTAGAACATATGAAAGAACAAAATCATAATCCAAAAAGACACATGCACCCCAATGTTCACTGCAGCACTATTTACAATAGCCAGGACATGGAAGCAATCTAAATGTCCATCAATAGGTGAATGGATAAAAAAGATGTGGTACATATATACAATGGAACATTGCTCAGCTGTAAAAAAAAAAGCAATGAAACTGGGACATTTGTAGAAACATGGATGGACCTAGAGACTGTCATATAGAGTGAAGTGAGTCAGAAAGAGAAAAACAAATATCGTATATTAACACATATATATGGAATATAGAAAAATGGTACAAATCAACCAGTTTGCAAGGCAGAAACAGAGACGCAGATGCAGAGAACAAACATATGGACACCAAGTGGGGAAAGCAGGGAGGGTTGGAGGGGAATGAATTGGGAGACTGGGATACCCAATTGTACACTCTAAATATATACAGTTTATTGTATATTCACTGTATCTCAATACAAGTTCTTAAAAAAAAGAAATTAAACATAACATCTTTGAAGAGATCAAAAAAAAAAAGAAAAGAAAAGAAAAGAGAACAAAATCAAGCAACACAAAAAATCTTAAGAATTGGTAAAGTATGTTAGGAATTCTGTCCATGTGAAACTGTAGCAGTTGAGAAAAACCCTATTTCTTAGCATCTTATTAGACAAAGTAATAAGAGAAAATGAATGACTTACACAATTTTTTTATTGAAATATACTTGATTTACAAATGTGTTAGCCTCAGGTGTAGAGCAAAATGATTCCATTATACATATATACATATATCCTTTTTTAGATTCTTTTCCGTTATAAATTATTACAAGATATGAGCATAGTTCCCTGTGCTCTACAGTAGGTCCTTGTTGTATCTATTTTATATATAGTAGTTTGTATCTGTTAATCCCTAACTTTTAATTTTTGCCATCTACTAAGAAGCCCACCAATTGACAAGAATAGAGTGAATTTATCTACATCCTCAGACTCGAGGGTAATTTTCCATGAGGGACACCCAGCAACAAAATGAGCAAAAGCCCTTGAAAGAACGTCTCTGAAATGGCCACAGACACCACAAGTGTGGTCCATCCCACACTGGTCCTTGGTGAAATTCAAGGGCATAATATCCAATTGAAGTTGTGAGAAGAAAATTCCTCCTGGACTGGGAACAAGAAAGTGGTCCAGTCCTGGGAGGTCAGAGCTCCTCAAAACGTGGTCTCCAGACCAGCAGCATCAGCATCACTGGGGGCTGGATGGAAATGAAGGGCATGGGCCCCTCCCCAGACCCCCTGAATTAGCGTTTCTGTGGTAGACCAGGAAATCGTATTTTAACACGCCTTCCCGTTTGAAAACCCTTGCAGGAGACAACTTCCTGCTTGCTTAGTAGAAGGACAAGTGCTTAGTGAATGCCAGGAATGACTCCCTACATCATTCCTTAGTCTGTTGACTTCCCTCCCGGCCAGGATGCTGCACAGCAGATGGCAAACAGGACTGCGCTGACGGGGAGGGGCTGCAGACGAGAGGCGGCCCCCAGTGTTTTCTGCTCCTGCTCCTCATTAATGGAGCCCCCCAGCCCCTCTCTCTTAGACAGCCACCAGAGAAAGAGCTAGAACTTCCCACTAAGAGCAGGGTCTGTTAAAGACCAAAGGGCAACTCAATATTGTGTGAATGGCCTTGTCCAGAAAAGCTCGGAGGTCAGCAGTTGCTAAACAACCCTGTTTATCACATGTAGGATTTTGTGGAATTGCCTTCAGTGTGAGACCGCGTGAAGCTCCGGATTAAGTGACTTCACGTCCACTCGGGTTGTGTTAGTGTCCTACGGCTGCCATAACAAAGTACCCCAGACTGGGGGGCTTCAACAAGAGAAGGGTATAGTCTCACAGTCTGAAGGCCAGAAGTCCAAGATCAAGGTGTCAGCACGCTTGGTTCTTTGGAGGTTCTGAAGAAGGATCTCTTCCAGGGCGCTCTCCCAGCTTCTGGGGGTTTGCTGGCCACCTCTGGTGTCCCTCGGCTTGTAGACGTGGCATCACTCTGATCTCTGCCTTCATCTTCATTGGCGTCCACCGTGTGTGTGTGTGTGTGTGTGTGTGTGTGTGTGTGTGTGCGCGCGCGCGCGCGCGCGCGCGCAAGTACACGCATGAACGCACACTCACCTGAGAGCATATCTGTCTCCAACTTCCCCTTTTGATAAGGACACTGGTCCTACTGGATTGGAGCCCACCCTACTTCACTATGACCTATTCTTAACTAATTACATCTGCAGGGAACCCATTTCTAAATAAGGGCACATTCCGAGGCCCTGAGGGTTAGAACTTCAACATATAAATTCTGTAGGGACACAACCCAACCTCTAACAGGTCGTTTAGCATTATATACTAGGAAGCTATAGCAACCTTTTCAAAAATGACCATTTATTGAGTTTAGTAGAATAGATATTTAAATACCTTTCCTGACAAGATTTAAAATATTCAGGTTCATTTAGAGTACCATGATATGGGCACTAATAACAGCACAATCTTTTAATTATAAAAAGATCCTATACCTGAATTCCAATTAATTCATAGTAAATGTTTCAGGTATAAAGGAAATAAGAAAATCACTGTTAGCCTTTTGAGTTACATCCTTTTAGATATTTTTCTAAGTACAGGTTTATAAATAACCACGGGTAAAATGTTTCAGCCAAAAATAATGGGATTTTTCTATGTATGTCATTTTAAAATTTGCTTTTGTTTTTTCACTAATTAAATATGGCCGTCTTTCCCTGTGAATACATAGAGGTCTAGGTTATTATTTTAATGGCTGCCTAGGAGTCCTTTGAATGGCTGGGTCATTGGTTTTTCCCACGTCAGGCACACTGTCACCTTGGTGCCTTTGTTCTTTTTCCTTCTGCCCTGAAGGTATCTCCCCCAATTCATCCATCCGCCTCGCTCCCTCCCTCCTTCCATTGTTGGCTCAAAGGTCACCTTCCCTGCAGCCTTGCTCACCTGTTCATGAAACACTCCAGTCCCCGCTTCCCAGAACCTCCTATTCTTCTTCGCTTGTTTTTTCTCCATCTCACTTATCCCCTGCTACATATTTTACTTAATTACCCTGGTAACTGTCTTCCCCACCAGAATAACAGCTCTTAAAGAACAGGGATTTCATCCTTTGGGTTTAGTCAAGAACAGTGCTTAGCATTTAGCACAGACTTAAATAAAACTGTTGAATGATTGAACTACCTTCTTAGTAGTAGAAAGGTCACTTCCACTATTTCAATATTAAAAACCAAAGGTCTTTTTAAAACTGCCCAATAATTCACTTAGGAAAAAAAACCTAGAAATAGTATTAAGTCAAAGGATATGAAGGTTTGGAAAGTTTTTTTAATGGTGCCAAATGTGTGCCGCACACTGGATTATCAAGTTTACAATTTATAAATTATTTTCAGACACATGACCGCATTTAAATCACCCCAATCATCTAACAGTAGTTAATGATATAATAATCCATCCTAAAACCTATCCATTCCTGAGGTTAGACATGTAACTGAGACACCCTCATCTGAGATGTCACTAATGAGAAATCAGATGTTAAGTTTTAATTCAACAGAGGAATAAACTTGACATTCGGTTCTCAGAAGCAAACATTTTTAATATCATGTATACAAACCATCTCAGGGGGATGATGCCCAAGGGATTAAACACTTTTACAAGATTTGGAGCCAATCAATTGCATTGCTTAAAAGCTCTGAATTGAAAAAAAAAATTTTCCAGGGGTCTTTGTTGGGCTTTAATACAATTAATCACAGGTCACATAAATAGAGGCAAGTGCAGGTCACATTTAGAATCCTGTGGTTAGGGCGCCTTTGTTCATCCTCTGCTACAGACAAAACAGTGTCGGGTGGCTCAGATCTCAGTTCAGGGATTAGCACTAAAATCCTCAGTCATTCAAGTGTTTGTTTAGGAAGTAAACTATTTGTCGAAGGTTACTAAGAAATTAGTTACACTTAAAATCTTTACTGAATTTCTCAATAATCCTTTTTATCATCTTTTTTTTATTATTTGAAAAACATTTTTAAGCTCAATTTCTTAGCAATCTTTTTTTTTTACTATTTATTTACTACTATTATCTTTTTAAAAAGTTTTTAAGCTTAATGAATTTCACAGTAATTTCCTGGAAGATCCCCAGCCCTTGCAGTTATTGGGACCATGTGATAGACTCTGGCCACCGGACTATAAACACAAGTGAAGTATGTGACTGGTGCTCCAGGGATGGTATAGAACAGGTATCAGGTGGGCGTGTTTCTTTCCCCTGCTACGATGGCCCTGGAAGCCACATGTGGATACAACAAGTCACACGATGCCGGGCCTTCCATCAGCCTGAGCAACTGTGTGGAAACTTGTCAGGTTAACCCCTGGGATCTGGAGTTAATTTGCTACCCCAGATTCCTCGGAGCTCCATCAATGGGGTCACCGGCTTTAGTAGGTTTTACAACTTTATATCTTTGTGAATTATTTGTCCTTTTTAAATGAGCAGATCATTATTTATATAACCTCACACATACAAATGCAGTGAAGTTCTCCAGTAAAGCTCTTCTCATATGGAAAAAAAAAAAAAGAGTGAAATCAGATTAGGGAGAGTAGGCTCTTGTGACACACTGTAGGTCCCTCAGAGAGAGCACCCTACAGTTTAAGAAACTCTGCTGCTTGGATCTAATTGGAAATATCGCATTTACTTTTAGTTTTTAACTTATTAGCTGCGGTCTGACCAGCACAGAATAAAGTGACAGTATTTTACTAAGTGATTCAGGTACAGGAAACACATCCACGGGAGAACGACCAGGATGCTACATGAAAGAAAAGCCACAGGAGAGACCAGGGGAGGAAATCAGGGGCACTGTGTTGGAAAAGGAAAAAATAAGGATCAGAGGGAGGCATGAATGTCTTGTCCTCAAATATCAGAAAGGTTGCACTTGAAAAAGGGATTCACCTATTCTTTGGGTTTGAGTAGTTCTGGAGGGTCTATCTAAGACCAAGGGGTGAACTTCTCAGAAAGGCCAAAGGGTTCCTGCAGTAGAAGAAAGAAGCAAGAAAAGATCACATATCATCTGTCATAATTCAGGGAGCGGGGTGGTGGGGGAGGGGAGATTCCTCCGTTGGGTGAGGGATTGGCAGGTACAGCTCCAAATTTCTCTCAATCCCTGGTCTACCTTTTTAGGTTTCTTGGAGAGAAGGAGATGTTTTCATTTCCCTAAATCTCTCATGCACGGATAGTTACATATGGATTTTCCCAATGACAGGGACACAGGCTAGAAAGCAACCTTTTTCTAGATAGTGAACCTGACTTTAATAGGAATCATTTTATAGTTTGCAAGATTCCTTTGTTTGTTTGTTTTTGTTTTTGTTTTCGGTTTGTTTGGTTGGTTTTTGGTTTTTTTGAGGCAAGGAATACTACTTTGTTCGGAAAGCCGGCAGACAGAGAAGATTGCAGACTATCGTTTTCAAGATTCTAAAAGGGAAATTGAAAATGTAAAGATCTGCAAGAGAAATGATCTTCAAAGTCTCTTCAAGGTTTACAATCTAGGGCTTTGTGGTTACGCATAAACATAAAAATTCCTATATCACAAAAATTTCATAGTATTTAATATTTAGCTCAAAAGAACCAAGAGAGTTCTACTTGGACAGCTGCTGAGCTACAGCCCATGCCCGACAGTCATGCCCAAAAACAATGACTGGGTCCAAAGACATGAATATTAATAACTAATCATCATAAACCTGAACTTCCTTTAATTGGGAGAGTGGGTTTCAGGTTTGGTTTTCCTTTAACAGGACTCAGTGGAGAGCAGTATCTGAACACATGTAGCTCACAGGACGGGTCTGAAGCTTGAAGCGGCTGCCCTAACACATCTGGTGACCAGTGGTGTGGATTCCCCAGGGAAGGGATGTCAAGGCATCATTATTCAAAGGACTCCCCCGCCCCCAACTGGGATAATCAGAAACAGTTCACAAATAAAATAAACCATAAGATTCTTCATCTTCTCTTGGTACCCTCCCCCGCCTGGTGACATCACTCGACATGTGGCCACACAGTTTTTCCAGGACCTTTTTTCCCCCCAAGATTGGAATCTGGCTACAGGCTGAAATTAACACTTAAAACAAGGATTGACCCTTCCTTGACACGCTGAAGAAGGATCCGTGTAAATAGCTACCCTTACTCCTTGGACTCGCCAGAGGGGAAAACCTCTGCTTTGCTTCAGTAAGAAATGCTCTTCCTTAACTGGTAAAAGATTTTTTTTAAAACCTAAATGAATAAAGAGATGCCATTTTAATTGTTTTATAAGTCTGGCATGGCTATATTAAGGTAATTGCTATTTTATACGTAGAACAGGGGCAAACAAATCTCAAGGGATTAAAAACCATGTTCTTGCGGTTTGCTTTTAAAAGCTGCAAATTTGAATTCAATTTAAAAAAAAAATCATGGCACAGGGACAAAATAAGAACGAACAAAGCTGGGAAAAACGTCCGTACCATTCTTCAGAGTCAAGGGCCGCTGTGAATGTGCATGTTTCCAATTACACATGTTCAGACAGAACCAAAGCGCAGGGTGTTAAGCAAAACCTGATCCAGAAAAAGCTTCCCAAAGTCATTCTTTCATTTGAAACAACCCCATAGACAATTCAGTTCATTAAAGAGAAAAATATGTAAAAAACAAAAATATTATCCTATGATTTCTCTCTTTTGCCTCTCAATACAAAGTCTAGTTGTGTCAGTGTAAGAACCAATGTTTTGTATTTTCTTGGTTGCTTTCAGAACAATAGTAAGAGGCAAAGAGAATGCGCACGAGAGAGAAAGCTCAACCCTTGCCCAGGCAAGCTAACAAACAGGGAGACCTTCTCCCATTATTCACAGACACAGATGGACAACCAATGGTAACTAGACGCATGAAAGTTTTGACAAGACGAGCTGTTAATACGTGAGTCAAAGGTCTTCATTTCTGGCTTCACTTGAGGTGCAGGAAAAAAAATATCAATTTTTTTTTCACATAACAGTAGCTAGAGATGAAGAGAGTATTTAGGGGGAAAACGTGTCTGTGGGCTTCCATTCCAACTGACGGGAAATAATTCCTGAAGTCACTTCTAAAGGTTATTTCATGAAACTGAAAGAAGTCTCTACACCTGTGTCCTCCCTTCATCTGGAACAATTTTAGTTTGGAAAAGGTGACTCCTTGTAGAGGATCTAAAAGGAGGAGCAGTATGGAAAAGGCTGGAGGGTCAGGAGAAGCTTCAGGGACTGAAGTGAGGAGAACAGCTGAAAGCAAACATCTCTGATGCTAGTCCCTGGGTGTGTTCAAACTGAGGACAGACCATCTGGCATCTCAGATTATCCTGATGAGAAGGAAGCTTTAATAACATCAACACACACTCTCAGCTCCCCCTCCCCCAACTCCTCGTACCTGGAATTCAACAGTCTCTGTAGACAAAGTCATGATTACCGGACATTCTCATTAGTGGTTTTGTGTGAGGTAGACTCAAAAGAAATATAAAGAAATCACATAAGAAAATTACATCACTTGACCCAACAAGCTTCCCAGTGCTGTATCAGTCACCAACTGACTTCAGAGACTTTGGCTAAAAATTAACTGCTTCGTAAGCTACAGAGCTTCCTGAGGGCACTATTTCTTTTTCATGTCTGTGTTTCCCAAACCTGAAAGTCAACAAAACGCTTTTTGGATGAAAACGTAGTAGAGCACTTTGAGGTTTCAGATTTCTAAATTAAAGGATATACACAAAAATGTACTTTTTTCAGACAAGGATTATTAGAACCTAGGAGTAATACCCAAGCAAGGTCACAGAACACCTTCTTCTAAAACATTTCCAAATGAGATACACAGAAATCTGACAAAGGACTGAATGTGAACCCAGGTCGGCATGTGGTCCAGGAAATGGAACAGCTGACCTGGAAGGCACAAACCCGTGTTCCTACTCTAGAATTCTCCATCGCATGTCTGCTATCAGTAAATCAGCCATGCCCTTATGTAAATGGAAAGAAGTCAACCCACTTAAAGATGCATCTCTTCTTATTTGAGCTTCTCTGTGTCAAACTCAAAGAAGCCTCACATAAATGATCAAAGACTTTTCAGTGGTTCCTCCAAATGCACAGACGGGCAAAGGCCGCCCCACTTCAATAATTTTCAATGAATCCCCTAAAATGAAGGTTTTGAAGATGCTTGCCAATGGAACGTCCTGCCTCACAGCTATAATATTTTTTAAAGGCATTCAGTTTAAATTAATATATTTGGCCAGACAACTGTATTAAAATTCTTGTTATTTTTTCTGTTATAATGGTAGCCTGTGGTATGACTAGTCTTCTTCAAAAATCTGTAGAGTTATTGCTTCTCTCTTGCCTGGGGTACATCATCTGTTTTCCATTTGTGTGTGCTACATGGCAATACCTCATTAAAACAAACACTTAAGCTAAACGCAAGTCTTCATATCGTGCCACAAAGGGCATACGTAAACTCACTTGGAAAGTTTCAGACACTTGCAACTCACTGCAAACGGCTCTTATACCAGCTGCTCAATTGATATTTCACTCTGCTGGGTGATGTCACAGGATCCATGCTCATAAAATTGCCTGCCTTTGGCAAGTATATATTTTTTCTCATACGGTAAGCAAGGGGAGGTTCAGGAGTAAACAGAGCCATTTTTCTTCCTACACAACAAATACCCCGTCTCCCTCGGCCACACACACACACACACACACACACAGGCACACACAAGAGCACACACCAAACACTTCACTTCTACTTGCACTGCAACAAACACTTGTAGTACATTATGTGCAAATAAAGCCTTTAAAACTTGCCTCTCTCCTGCTGGACAGCTCCTTCACCCACGTATTTCCCAAGGCAGACAATACCATAGGGTCCACTCCAATCTTCATTCTCTGAGTTCAATCCTGGGATGACTGACTTACTAATCTTAAGCTTTGCATGAGCCCGAAAATCATTGTTGACAGAAGTCCGATTTGTGATTTTTCAAAAACAATTTCTACTATTTTTAAAGGTCTGGGAGAAGAGGTTGTTTTGGATGTTTCACCACACTTGTGATTGCCAAAACAACACTTGATTCAGAGTTCTCGAAAGTCACACATAAGAAGCCTATGACTTCAAAATACAGTCTTCTTTGAAGAATGATTTCTTAAAAGGCACTGACTCATGGGAGACAAGCAAGTGGCACTCAATAGCTTCATTCATGAATCTTAAAAAAAGAGTTTTGCACCTCACACCCAGAAGGATGGCTACTATGAAAACAAAAACAAAAACAGAAACAGAAAATAGCAGGTGTTAGCGAGGACGTGGAGAAATCGGAATCCCTCCCACGCCGTTCATGGGAGTGTAAAATGGTGCAGCTGCCAGGGAAAAACAGTATGGTAGGTCCTCAAAAAATTAAAAATAGGATTACCCTATGATCCAGCAATTCCACATCTGGATATAAACCTCAAAGAACTGAAAGCAAGAGCTTCAAGAGGTATTTGTACACGAATGTTCACAGCATCATCATTCACAACAGCCAAAAGGTAGAAGCAACCCAAGTGTCTATCAACAGACGAACAAGTAAACAAATGAGGTACATCCACATAATGGAATATTACTCATCCTTAAAGAGGAAGCAAATCTGACACCTGTCACAGCATGCATGGACCTGGAGGACATTACGCTCAGTGAAAAGAACCAGGCACAAAAAGACAAATACTGAGATGTGAGCCTGGTCTATTGGACTAGAACAGTCAAATTCATAGAAACAGAAAGTAGAACCGGCGGTTGCCACGGGCTCGAGAGAGGAGGAAATGGAAGTTGTGGACTGAGGGGCACAGAGTTTTGGTTTTAGAAGATGAAAAAGTTCTGAAGACCAGCTGTACAGCAATGTGAATATACTGAACATTACTGAACTGTACACTTAAAATGCTTAAGATGATAAATTTTGTTATGTGTATTTTACTAAAATTAAAAGTGAAGAAGATTCTTCAGCCTGGAAGACCCAAAGATGAATCAGGGGTGTGCCCGACATTTCAAGACTTTGCAGAGGACTTCCCTGGTGATGCAGTGTAAGAATCTGCCTGCCAATGCAGGGGACATGGATTCCATCTCTAGTCTGGGAAGATTCTGCATGTCACTGAGCAACTAAGCCCGTGCACCACAAATACTGAGCCTGTGCTCTAGAGGCTGCGAGCCACAGCTACTGAAGCCTGCCACACCTAGAGCCCGTGCTCCGCAACAAGAGAAGCCACCGCAATGAGAAGCCCACACACCGCAACAAAGAGTCACCTCTGCTCCCTGCAACTAGAGAAAGCCTGCATGCAGCAAAGAAGACTCAATGCAGCCAATAAATAAATATAATTAATTAATTAATTAATTTTTAAAAAAGACTTTGCAGGAACATGAATACAAGGTAGAATGCATTCACTGCTGCAACCTTCTGTGTTTCCTAGATTTTTTTGGTTCGATCACAATTTCAAATATTCTGCCATGTTGGCCCCATACATTCACTAGTGTTTACAAATTAATGTGCTTGATTTTGACACAGCTTCCCTTTGCACCGGAAGGATACAGATAAAATGCTGTGGGATTCCAGGAGTAAGAGGAACTTCCTATTGAATCCAGATCTTCAACCTTTAAGAAGCACACACACAATTGCTTGGGGTTCTTTTAATCAACACCATCTTCTTGGTGCTTTTTCACATCTCATCCTCTCCACTGCTTTCCACTGCCTACACAAGCTGTCTCTGGATCCAACCCTAGGTTATTATATCTGATGACTGAGGGCCATCAGCTCCTCTGCACCCCGAGGGATGGAGCTCATGTTAGGACTTCCATCAGACCAGGATTTAATACCTTGCTGGTAAATTAGCCCTGAAATTGAACTCTCCAGGTGGACACTGAGGTTATCTCCAACCAAACCCAAAGTACACACAGGGGCTCTGGGAGCCACCAGAGCTGTACAGTAACATGGTATATCCATCCAGGGCACAAACTAGGAAGCCGGTCAGGTAATGCCAAGGGTGAGCCGAAGGGAGAAGAAACCCACATCAAATAATCGTGGTTTCTAGAACAGCCATTCACTCCCAGGTCTAAAATACTTCTCCTTCTTTTTAATCTACCTTGAGAACTCCTCTCGAACCTTCCGTACCAGATCTAGCCTCACCTCGTAGTGACGCCTTCTCCTGGAAAGTCACTCCCACTTCTGTGTGCCCAGCATTCAGTGCATCATCTGTCAAAGCTCCTGTTTGTACAGCTGTAGCCACCATCACACTTGGAGGCAACAGGCCACGCATCTGAATGTTCAGAACCCAACAGAGAGCCTGAGAGTCTGTGCATGGGCGATAAAAACATGCGTGAACACGCAAAGCAAGGGGGTCTCATCAGTATTCCTATTTCAGTGTGCTAGTTGGAAGTTGTGCAATTAGCCATGACCGATCTGTACTTAGAAATGACAAATTCATTTGCCTGAAAGTATTTCAACCCGAAAATTTCTTTTTGCAAGTGAAGTCTTTGCTTAACCACAAAAAAATTTTTTGATAAATTTAACAGATGCACTTTTGGCGGGGTGGGGTGAGGGTGGGGGGTTTGATAAAATCTCAGGAATTAGCACTATGGAAGGAAAATAGAACTAAATGTGTCCTTAAGTGTTCCTGGATCTAGTGAGTCCTCCTTCCTTCGCAAGCTCTTGGACCACAGAGATAGAAATATGTCCAAAGTGATGAAGAGGTCTAATGAGAACTGGGCTCCCGTCCAGTCACTAACCACTTTACTACCCAACTGAGAGACACTGGCTGGGGGCAATTCCAGATTTCTGGCATCGGTGTCTGGCTAAGGCTTGTCCTAGGGCTAAGTGGCTAAGTCAGTGAACTAGCCTGTCAGTTTCCACGGTTTCAACAGAGTGGTGCAATATTGCAAGGTACCACAGCCCACTGCTGTCAGCCACATGGCCAAGCGTGACTGATACTGACCAGGAGACAGGGACAGGAAGTGCCCTGGATTCCCGGTTGTAACCTGCAAGTCAAAGGAGCGCTCCATGGGGCTCTTGTTCAAGGTCTGGTTGACTCTCCTGTGACCGCCAGGACAGCTACTTTACTGCTGCAAAATTCACTCTGTATTCCGTAAACTGAGACAGTTGCATAAATCCTTTCCCCCAGAAACTGAGACTTCCCAGATCCTATCCAGGAAAATGGGGAACCAGAACAGCAGTTCAGCCTTCCTAGGAAGGAGTAAACAAGCTTCCTTAAGTCATCAGAATCTCAGATTCCTCACCTACAAAATGGAAAAGAGTAATGCTTCTTTTACCTCACTCACAAAGTCATGAGGTCAGGAGATGCCCTATTTGTAAAGGCACTTGAATGACAATGAGGTTGAAGCCCTAAGTCCATGTGATGGTCCCCATCTCCACCTACAGAGCATCTCTGGAGCCCAGAGAATCCACCAAAGACAGTAACTTCTAGATCTGCGCCCCCTACAGCAGCCACTAGCCACGTGTGGCTTTTGAGCACTTGAAGGTAGAAAGTCCAAATGGGGATGTGCTGTAAGAATAAAATATACACTGGATTTTGAAGACTTAGTTCAAAAAAGGAAAGTGAAATATTTTTATATTGATTACATGTTGAAAGGCTATACTGGACTCTCTAGGCAGATACTGACCCAGTATTGAAAGAAAGTATTTAAAGAAAATACGTGATTAAAATTCATTTCTTTTTACCTTTTACTTTTTAAATTTTTTTAAGCTCTTTATTGGAATATAATTGCTTTATACTCTTGTACCAGTTTTTGAGGTACACCAAAGTGAACCAGCTGTATTTATACATATATCCCTATATCCCCTCCCTCCTGCCACTCCCCCCCAGCCTCCCTATCAATGTGGCCAGTAACAAATGTAAAATTACATACACGGCTCACATTCTTATTTCTATTGGACAGTGCTGCTCTAGACTAATTAATATAACCTTTCAGTTATTTTTAAGCATCGGAGGATAGAAAGAAATCAATGAATAAAGCCCAAGAGTTAAAAAATAGAGACATTTAGCAGTCATGACTGTATTTTTTGAAGCGGTAATTTTAGAACATATTCCTGACCATTTAAGCCACTGACTGCCTGACTTCCCCTCTCCCCACCTTTCGTTTATGCTAACAAGTCCAGCTCCTGTGCAGACACCCTCAGGCAGGAATAGTCCTAGGACCCAGCCGTACATGCAATAAGCACGTGACGCCCAGGAACTCGGGCACAGTTCTGATCCCCGTGGGTGTCACTGGGAGCAGCACTTTTCCAGTTCTTTGACTCTAGGTCTGATGTGCAAAACCAGCACCTAGATCACCTTCTATTTTAACATGACGCAAAAGTATTTAGTTTTCTCTTGCCATTTTGTTATTGAAGTGAAACTCACATAACATGAAATTAACCATTTTAAAGTAAACAATTCAGCGGCATAGAACACATTCAGAATGTGTGCAGCCACCACCTCTATCCAGTTCCAAAACATTCTATCACCCCAAAAGGAAACCTGCTCTCCATTTCCCGCCTGCAGCCCTATCATTTTGTGCACAATTGGTTTGCTCTTAACTATTAAGTTAAAATTTAAATAAAATGATGAATAAACTACACGCCCATGGTGAGTGAATTACTTATAATCTCTTGATATCCTGACATGGAACGATTCACCTAGAACGCAGTGAAAGACCCTGACAGGAACATATATCTCCACCCCACCCCCAACTACAATGAAACCCCCTCCGCAGAGTGAGGCCCAGACAGGCTCAGGTCCTGTGACCCCACGATACAGCTACACACAAGCAAGCACCACACCCCGCCTTGGGGAGCTTTCCAATGTCCCCGGTCATCTCCATCTAATCCTTCTGAGGAATTAGGCTCTTTTGAGTCTTGAGACTTCTCCGTCGGCCTCCATGCAATGTTTGCCACATACCAGCTGACTAGTCAACCTCTAAGACCTCAGGGAGAGGACATCTGGTGATGACAATGGTGCCAGACATCGCGGAGGCCAATGGAGGCACCTGAGGATGGCCAGGCCAGGACCATGTCTGGACCTGTCTCACAATCCAGCAGAATTCACAAAGAAAGGGCCACTGTCGAGGCCTTGGGGTGAGAGTTTGCTTCTTCAGCTGCCCCTTCAGCACTTTAGTGGTTGTGAGAGGTCTGGGGAGAGGGGGGATTTATACACTTCAAATTTCACTTAACTGGACCACAACTGTGAATGGTAAGCACACCACTGTGTCTCCGTCTTGCCTTTCTATACAGGGATTTTAATGCTGTCAAACCCATCTGGATGGAAGATGCCATCCAATTATAAATTCTTATTACTCTTTTTATTGCCTTGTAAGCGTTCTGATGCTGGCTTTTACATGCCCAGATGTTTCTGTTTAAGGCACTTCATTCAAATGAAATTTGAAGAAAAGTCCAGATTACCCAACCACAATGACCTGAGTAAAAATCCCTTCAATCATTTTGGTAATCCAAATAAATTCAGAGCAGGAAGGTGGGTTGCCTGGATAGCTCTGGCTAAAAAATGCTCTGTCTCCCGTTTCACTTTACGTTATTATAACACACTTAATTACACTTCGTTTATAATGATGGGAAGGACTTGTTTTATGCCATAGATTGATTGCCACTTGCTGTAGTAGAAAACAAGCCTTAAAGAGCTGACATAGTACCAGTATTAACTGAAAAAAAGCAAGCACAACATGCATTTTGAGGCAATACGTCAGGCTTAAACAGAATCACACTATTTGAAACTTATTTTGTGAACGACTAAAATTAAAATGCCATCAGATTTATTGCAAAAAAGTTTTATTTCAAATTGATTTAAAATATATATGGAATAAAAGGTACAATTTGTAATGGACTTAGCACAGCAATTCAAGTAGAAATTATGTCATTCTTCTTAAAAATAGATAATCTGAAAATATCAACAGCTTCAAAGTAAAAATACTATATACTGTTAGTTCTATCACCTCATTTATAAATCCATCAAGATGCCCTGTGATTTTTCAAGTTAAATTACTCAAATTACCGACTTTTCTTTGTATGTATTTTTGAATGGCTTGTTTATGAATTCTACTGATAGGTCTGCTATAATTCCCGAAGGCTAAAAGATGTTTACAGGACAAATGACATCATCATCATGACAAGCTTAATCGTGTTTATACCAATTGAGTTTAGAGGCTCTTCAGAACATGGCTTTAAAATCTTAGTTATTATGTAGCTTAATGTATTCCTGATGTTTCTGGAGTGACAGTATTCTAAAAATCGTGAAATAGTTTTGTTAAAAGAAAATCAATTACTCCTCTGATCTATCCTACGCAGAACTAATTCACACTCTTCCCAGAAAATATGACACTTACATTGTGAATATAAAGGGGTTTATCACAGAACAATAAATAAATAAAAACTAAATAGATATTTCCTACAAGCCATTACTATATAGGAAATAATTGGGATATTTTACAGAAAAGGAAAAATATCCACAGGAACACAAGAAATTTCCGATTACTCTATGCAAATTTACTGTTACCAGTTTAAAACTGTCAAAAAAATTTTGAATGTGTTCTGTACCTGAGATTCTTCAATGAAAACCCTCAACTAGAACAGAGCTAACATGTGGCCAAAGAGTTTCTATTTGAACTTCCACTGATGGAAAGTTCTGTCCTTTAGAATTTAGTCCCACTAATATATGGCCAATTAGAGAGAACTGATCTTTCTATGCATCTGAAATCACCCTTTCTGTATCTTTCCCCATTAATGTAGGTTCTGCCTAATCTAGATTTATGTAGAATAAGTATAATTGGTTTTAGCCACCATAATATCTAAAGCATGCATCATGTTCCCCAAAGCCTTCTAGTCTTCAAGCCAAACATCCCTCAAAACATCCTTCAGCTGATGTGATTTCAGATCTTTACTCTCCTGGTCATTTTCCTGCCATCACATTCTACTTACCAATATCCCTATTAATACATCAAGTAGGTATGCATAGGTTAAAAAAAGAGATTACATTGAAATATTAGTGGAGACTATTTCTACATAGAATTATGGACGGTTTTTATTTTTTCCTTTATGCTTTTCTGTGTTTTCTCAACCTTCTGCCACAGGCATACATGACTTTTGCAGCCAAGTAATTCAACATTCATTCAACAACCATTACTGAGCACCCATTATGGGCCAGGAAGTGTCGTGTGAGGTGAGGGTGCAGCCACAAACAAGCGAAATGAAAACCCCTGCCCTTGTGAACTTACCTTCTCACTGAAGGAGACACACAGTTAGAAAGCAAAAAAAAAAAAAACAAGTAAAATTAATAGCATGTTCGAAGGTGATATAAAATTGAGGAGAATGGGGTGAAGTGAGGGGAGTGCTGAGAAACAGGATGGACATGGAAGGCTTTACTATGACAGTGATAAAGACCTAAAGGAAGTAAGGGAATAAGCTGCTCTATGTGGACAGAGACATTTCAGACTGAAGGAACAACATGTGCAAAGGCCCTGGGGTAGGAGAAGCCTGGGATGCTTGAGAAACACCAAGAAAGCCTGTGTAAGTGGAATGGAGAGAACAAACAGTCAGGACTTAGGAGAGCTCAAGGAAGCAGTGGGTCAGATGATGCACTGTGAAGATTTGGGCCTTTACCCCCAGGGAGGTGGAAGGCACTGGAAGGTCTGCTGCAGTGGAGTGATGGGGTCTATTGAGTGTTTTAACAGGTCACTTTAGCTGCCTGTAGAACAGACCCACAGAAGGTTAGAGCAGAAGAAGGGAGGCTGGGAAGGAGGGCAGAGTCACGATCCCCGCACAGGACAACGGTGGCCTGGACCAGAAGGAACCGCAGCAGAGAAGTGGTCCTGTTCTGCATTTCCAGGGTTCAGTCACAGGATTTGTGGAGAAAACACAGTTAAAAGAAATGTCTGGAACTAAACACCACACTCCAAATGTGGTCTCACCATAGCAGAAGAGAGACGATTTTACGTTTCCTTTCCCAGGGTATCCTATTCTCACAAACACTGAAACCCCAAAGGCGAGCCAGCCAGCGTGATGAAAATGATTACATAAGGTACACAGCCCACTCGGGGTCTGACCTGATGAGGGCAAAAGTATCTCTAACTAAATTCCTCCCGTTAACCACAGCCGCCTCTCCTTCCATCTTTCCCTCGCCGGCTCTCTTTCGGAAACTTCCTTTGTTAAGTTTCCTCTTCTGTGTCTAGTCTCGGTTTTCCCAGATCCCTTATAAACTCCTGGTTCCACTTACCTCATCTTACTGGTCCCCTTACTAACCAAGAGGATGGGCACTTCCTCTTCCTTCTCCAGCTTGATCCCAGGGACTTAGCATCGCTGGGGAAATCATGCAACCATACTGGTTGGGTCTACCACAAATCCTGTAATTTTTTTAAACTCATTTGGAATTTACTTCTACTCCTTAACGTTTTTTTTTTTTTTCATTTCTAATTCACCTCCTACCTAATACCCACCACAGCTCTTGAAAACCTTCTATTTTTCTGCCTCTTACCCCAACCTGCTTTCATGTCCCTCATAGATGATCTTGCTTTTTATTTTGTCGAGAAGAATGAAACCATGAAAAGTACGTGCTTTCAATGGGAGCCTCTCACTCTCAAGGTTTCTCAGGAGCTTCACCCCTACCCCCCCCCCCCTTTCTCTTGACTCGGAGGAAAAGATCTCCTTTGCACCTTTCCCAATTTAACCCTTCCTTCTGTGCCCTTGAAACAGACCTGCCAAGGTTTGCTAGCACGCTCTCTTAATCACCATCTTTCCCCTTTTGCACCTTCCATCTTTCTTTCTGCAATGGATATTTTCTCTGTGCAAGAGAAATTTCTTCTATCCTAAAACAAATAATCCAAAACATCTCTTGACTCCACTTAAGCCAACATTCAATATCTTACTTTCCCTTGTTTCAACAAAAGCTAATTAAGCCAGGAAGGCGCTAAGATTCTCAGACACAAAGACAAACACGATGGGGTTCTGGCCCTTGCCACCATGTTTCTCAAAAGAAAGAACAGTCAACACTCCTTGCCATTTTGCTCGCTTTCTCTTTAAATTACTTGCAAGATGGCTTCTAGTGAACTCCACGGAGAGAGCTTCCACGATGTGACCACACCCATTCCCAAGGGTGAAACTCTCCCCCCCCACCCCCCACCCCCCGTCCTCAGTGATCCTCAAAACCCACCAGCTCCGGGCTGTCCCATTGGCTCCAATCTACTCTCTGACCAACAGCTCTACTCAATCCTTGAAAGCCAAAGGTCAGAAACCAAATTCTCCAAACTTCTCCTCCCTTCTCTTTCCCATCCAGCTCCATCCTTCTCTTCCTCATGAACCTTCCCATTCCTAGAAATGGCCTCCCCACCTTCAGGGCTTCCAGATGCAGACTCTGGTCACCTATAACTCCTCCCTTCCCCGGCACCCAGACCCCGGCAGTTCTAAAGGTGTTTGCTCTGCATGGAGCACCTTACTGCCATCACCCAATTCCATCTTCCACACCCACACCTTGTCCCTTTGTAGGTAAAGCCTGCTTCTACCCCAGATATGAGTGGCAACCCTCCCCCTTAAAATCCCATAGAAGTTTTGCTTTTTTTTCTGTTACCCCATCCACTCATATTAGAACTTTTTATGCTATGTCTGACCTTCCCCTACTCACAGAAGTGCTCCAAATACGGGGACTCTGTTCTGTTTCTTTTCCTGTCCAGCACAGAGCCACGCGCAACAAGGGCTGTCCAAGGCTTCCTCCAGTCTTCATTTAACATGTCCTTCTTTATCCAGGTGTGGGTTCATGGGATGCTATCACAGGCACTGCTACGCAACACATCTTTGCCACAATCACAGTACTGTGACATGAGCTCATTTTCAGGAGTTGGCACAAGAGCCCACATCCTTAAGAGAATGCATTTTTCCCTTTCTGTGATATACAGTTTTCAACAGCTCTTCTCTGCGGCCAAGGTCTTTTTCTCCCTAATCTCTGTGTCTCCATCAAAGGAAACACAATGAGGAGGAGGCTGGAGGTAGCGCTAGGAAACAGGCTGGTCCAGTCCCAGGCTGCAGCCACCATAGAGATGCTTATTAGAGGTACCTGCTCCTGGACTTAACTTCCTGGAAACAACTGCACATCTTCCGGGGAAACTTAGAGTGGGTAGTGCAGGATGCCAAGGCCAAGCTTCCCGCTGACCTTGGTTATCCATCTCCTTGTCAAGCTCTCTCCCTCAGCTGGACATTTCTGAAGAATAAGAATGGTATCCAGGTTAATCTAAACATGTCTAGTGCCTGGCAAAATGAATCAGTGATGATTTATTTCTTGTGTGGGTGGATACACGAGGTGGTTCTCAACCCAGTTGACAACCGTTAGGAATAATATTCCTGCCCTAGGCCTCGAAAGTGATTTTATCTGTCTGCAGGCAGTCTGCCTGTCTGTAGAATTGCTTCTTGTAATTTCCTTTGTGTTGAAGTATGAGCGAGGGTGTTGGAAGAAGGAAGAATCTAAGGGAGAACCAGGGAACTTCCCATCTGTTTGGTCTAGTCTATCCTGGATAACTTCACAGGGTTATCCCTGAGTCAGTTTGCAGGGTTAAATGAAAACACATGGATTTTCTACCATCTTCTTGACCTCAAATGTCCTCACTTAGCATTAATATCCATCTTCCCATGTATGTGGTCATGGGTGTATTCTTGCTAAAATATTTGGAATCAAGTTAGTGATGGAAGAGGGTATATTCCGCACGCACAGTAAGACCAGCCTGGCTGAACATCATACGTGTTTGACTGTATGTGACATTTACAAACCCCACTATCAATGCACTAAAATGAAAAGGGTATCAACCTTATTCTTAAAAAAACAAGAAGGGGGCTTCCCTGGTGGTGCAGTGGTTAAGAATCCACCTGCCAGTGCAGGGAACACGAGTTCAAGCCCTGGTCTGGGAAGATTCCACATGTCTTGGGGCAACTAAGCCCATGTGCCACAACTACTGAGCCTGTGCTCTAGAGCCTGAGAGCCACAACTACTGAGCCCACGTGCCGCAACTACTGAAGCCTGCATGCCTAGAGGCCATGCTCCACAACAAGAGAAGCCACCACAATAAGAAGCCTGTGCACTGCAATGAAGAGTAGCTCCCACTCTCCGCAACTACAGAAAGCCCGAGCGCAGCAACGAAGACCCAATGCAGCCAATAAATAAAAAATAAAATAAATAAATTTTTAAAAAATGTGTATGGCAAAAAATAGTAAAGTTTAAAAATAAATAAATAAAAACGAGCAGGAAGGCTGCCTCTGACTGGGGATGGAGCCACGATCTGGGATCCCTGGAACCGTTTCTCCTAACAGCTAACACGAGAGAAGCCAAGGTGAGCAGTGAGCTTCTAACTCTGAAAGGGGGCAGCCAGATCCCCTCAGCACCAAAATGCCACTCAGATGGTGCTGGCCTGTGGATGTTTTTTGTTGTGCTTTGTTTGTTTTATTTACTCTGTGGAAATTGATTTGCCTTCTATAGGCAAAATAAATACAGTTATCACCACATATGTTTACAAAAGGAAGACAGAATGGTGCTCTCAGCCCATTCAACTACACTCGTGGCCCCTGAAATATTTCCATGAATCTAACAGGCCAAAAACAGCCGAACACCAGACTCTCTGTTAACCCGGCCAGCATTTCTAAGACTGCGCCATTCTTATTTAATTTGGGGCAATTTTTAATGTGCGAGGTACAATCACATGTAATAAAAAGCACAAAATACGCAAAACATGGCATAATCCTTTACTTCTTGTCTAATTCAACACATAGGTGCCAAGCAGGCAAGCAGTTAAGGTCCCTAAAATTACGCAATCATAATTGTTCTGCATCAAAATGACTTTGGTGAGATGTATATAAGATTTTTCTCTAAAAAAATGCTGCTATATCATTCTGCAGGTCTTCCTCCAGCCCTTCAGGTTTAAAAAATGTGGAAGAGCTACAGAGACACAAATCGCACCAGCTCGGTGAAAGCAAAAACTAGCAGAAGATGCCCCTCTTGTCCCCCTGAGCAATCTCTGATTATCTCAGAGTAAGGGCCACATCCCACCCCAAGGGCCTGGTTTTGGACTCAAGCCACCAAGAGATCTATGACACCTTATTTTAAAAGGCGAAAGATTTATTCGATCTGAAGAAAAACCAGAGTATGACACCTTATTTTAAAAACTGTGACACCATATATAAGTTGATAATTATTCAGTATTCATCTAATTTTTTAAATTACGTTTAAAAAATAAAGCCTCTTAAACTAATGCAGGCAACCATTCTGAGATTCTTAAATTTGCTTCCCCTGAGCAGAGACCATTCTCATGTGATTTTTTAAAGGAAAAATAAATGATAATTTTTTAGAACTCTACAAAGCATGACTTTGGAACAGTATTTTTATTGTTACTATTTAGAACAGTGGTGTGTAAACCTTTGGAAGCCCATTAGAATCACCTGGAGGCATTTTTTTAAAAGACAGACAAGCCCACTCCTGACCAATTAAATTAGAATCTCTAGGGGTAGGGCCGAGGCATAGGCATTTTTTAATGCTCCCTAGGATGTGATCCCTGGGGATCTCAGGTTGTAAACCAGTGTGTTAAAAGCATCATGTGACAGCTCCTTAGAGTATTAGAGAAGTTCTGAATTAAGATGATGCTCTCTTGCACGTCCTGACACTAACCAGCTGTGCAGCCAAGACAGGGACATATCCAAGCAACTAGCTTAGCTGCTTTACAAAAATCTATAACTAAAAATGTCTCTCCACCTAGTAAAGCTTAGGCTCCCCTAGCCTAGATGTTCAGTATGCTTTTCTGTGATTTGCTGTCAAGAATGTCTCTCTCTCTCTCTCTCTCTCTCTCTCTCACACACACACATACACACAGTAAGGCACAGTGCTGGGGATTATTTGTTTCAACTCACGACTTCTTTAGTTGCATAACAGGACAATGTCACAGGAGATGAGCCTTTCGAAACGGAGGCTAGTTTGTGTGCATATATTTATTTTCATGGGAAAAAGAAAGTATAAAGGAAAAAGATGCCAGCAGTCGTCTTTGTTCATACACGGTGTTTTAGCCTGGATTTCTTAGAACGCTTAGCCTGAAGCTAAGCCTAAGTGCTGTTGCTTCATTTGGGAGGTGCAAACCCAGGGCGGCGAAAGTGAGGGGAACAGAAGCAGGGAAGGAGGCAGGGGGAGTAAGGCAAGGTGCTACGTCACTGCCAGCTTCACGATGAGCCGCGGATGGAGACAGCAGTCTCTGTGGAGACCTGCAGATGCCTTCTGGAAGATTTTAGGAGAACCCATGGGACGGAGGCAGGGAGAAGAGGGACTTCAGTTGCCTACGTTATTCCTGCATCCTCGGGGCCATTAGTCAGAGTTACCCTGTGCTCTGGGTGATGTCATCTGGCCCCAGAGGTGACCACTCCCAAAGTCAGATACGACGGCCTGTGTGGGATGCTTCAATCCAGTGCAGAAATGGCAAAAGGATCCAGAAACCCTTCCACCTGGTTGCTCAGCCACGGGGAGGAAGGCTCAGCATTTCTGGGGCAGGTGACTGGACAGCTCCAGCCAGTGGAACCAGGAGGAGCTGGTCTGCTGATGTGGGAGCAGAGGAGTTGAGGGTCTTGAAGGCAGGGATTCGCAGAGGCCACGGGATGTGCTCAAACACATATTCTGTTTAACGTCTACTATGTGAGCAGCTGACTTGTAGAAACTGAGGAAACAGCGCCTGTAACTGCAACTGGCCGGACATGGGCCAGTGCAAATGGGACTCAGTTTCACCCAAGACGTGTGACCTAAGAACCATGAGGTGGATGAATCAGCAAGGGCAGGCAGTCAGGAATTAAGAGACGACTAAAGAGATGGATGAAACAGAGCAGACACTCTGGAAACAAACCTCTGTGTACATAAGAATTTAGGAGGAAACGGGACATTTTCACATCAGTTAGGTTAAAATGAGTTATTCAATAAATAGCACTGAGACAATCACTAAAAAAAAAGCTACCTTATATATCTAAAAATATCCACATTAATGTGAGATGTGAATCTTAAAAATTAAGCCATTAAAAAAAGAAATATTTTAAAGATAAATATTTGTATAATTTACGGTGGGTACAGCCTCTGTCATGATGAACTAACAGAGTCCATAAAGGAAAATATTGATAGATTAAGTTACCTTTAAAAAAATTAAGATACTCTGTATGTTTAAAAAAAGACTCTAAACAAAATTAAAAAGCAAAGTTTGTTCATTCTTAATGAAAAAAAAATATATATATATATTCTTTGTAAAAAAAAAGAAAGATTAGAAAATTTTCAACCATCTGGGGAAAGTATTTGGGCTACCTTTGGCAGCATTTTAATATCCTTAACATATAAAAAAGACTTCCCACTTTCCTTTGTTCATTTAACAAATGTTTATTGCCTATCTATAGCAATAGACATATATAGACATATCTAGGTGTATAGCATGATATATGAGGAACTGCAGAAGAAATATTTAAGACCACATGGAGGGCTTCCTAGGTGGTGCAGTGGTTAAGAATCCACCCGCCAATGCAGGGGACACGAGTTCGATCCCTGCTCAAGGAAGATCCCACATGCTGCGGAGCAACTAAGCCCATGCTCCACAACTATTGAGCCTGTGCTTTAGAGCCCATGAGCCACAACTATTGAGCCCATGTGCCGCAACTAGTGAAGCCCATGCACCTAGAGCCCGTGCTCTGCAATAAGAGAAGCCACGGCAATGAGGAGCCCGCGCACCACAACGAAGAGTAGCCCTCACTCACCACAACTAAAAAGAAAGCCCACGCACAGCAAAAAAGACCCAACACAGCCAATAAAATAAATAAATAAATAAATAAATAAATAAATAAATAAATAAAGTTATAAAAAAAAAAAAGACCACATGGAGGGATTCCCTGGTGGTGCAGTGGTTAAGAATCTGCCTGCCAATGCAGGGGACATAGGTTCGAGCCCTGCTCCAGGAAGATCCCACAGGCCATGGAGCAATGAAGCCTGTGCGCCACAACTACTGAGCCCACACACTGCAACTACTGTAGAGCCCCTGTTCCACAACAAGAGAGGCCACCACAATAAGAAGCCCACACACTGCAATGAATAGTAGCCCCTGCTCTCCACAAAATACTGAAAGGCCGCGAGCAGCAATGAAGACCCAATACAGCCAATAAATAAAAAATAAAATAAATAAATAAGTTTAAAAAAAAAGACCACATAGAAAAAATGGGCAAAGGGTATGAAGAAGGATAATTACCAAAGAACTTTTTAGAAAAATTAATATTAAAAGAAGTGCAAATAAAATGATATATCAATTTTTTCCCATTTACATTGTCAAGTTAGAAAGATATAATAATAAATATTCACAAGCATTGGGGGGAAAAGTACTTTATACTGGTACATGCTTAAGCTGCTACAAGTCTTCAAAAGGAAACTTGAAAATTCACATAAAATATTAAAATTTTGCATATTTTTGACTAAGAAATTCCATTTCTATGGTTATAACTCTAAAAAGTCATCTTAGGTCTAAGCAAAGATACAGGATATTCAACACAGTGCATGTAACAGCCAAAATTTGAAGCCATCTAAAAATGCATCAATAAATATTTAGTTCAAAATTGATGGAATATGCATAGGATGAAATTCCATGGGGTCACTAAACAGTGTTTAGGACATGGAAAATCATTGATGTAATATTTACTATGGCCCCTTTCTGGCAAAAACAGTTATATGTCATTTTGTTCATGAAAAAACTGACTGGAAAGATGTCCATCAAAACATTAATTGTGGGAACTTTCCTGGTGGTGCAGTGGTTAAGAATCTACCTGCCAATGCAGGGGACACAGGTTCGAGCCCTGGTCCGGGAAGATCCCACATGCCTCAGAGCAACTAAGCCCGTGTGCCGCAACGACTGAGCCTGCACTCGAGAGCCCGAGAGCCACAGCTATTGAGCCTGCATGCTGCAACTGCTGAAGCCCACACGCCTAGAACCCATGCTCCACAACAAGAGAAGCCACCGCACTGAGCAGCCCACGCACCACAAAGGAGAGTAGCCCCTGCTCGCCTCAACTAGAGAAAGCCCGTGCGCAGCAACGAAGATCCAATGCAGCCAAAAATAAGAAATAAATTTTTAATTAAAAAAAAATCTTCCACTTAAAAAAACAAAACAAAACATTACTTGTGGGTAGCTGAGTAGGTGAGGGTTTATGTAATTATCTTATTTTTGTAAGTTGCTCACAATGACAGAGAGAATTTTGTCATGGGAGAAACGAACAAAAAGACTTTAATTTTGTGGTCACAGAAGGAGACAGGAGGAAAAGAAAGTCACCTATGGAGAGAGGAATGTGCAGTGATGTACCTGTAGCTCCTCTGTGATTCAGTCAGGTTTGCACAGCACTTTGTGGCACAGGACAAACTGGCTAAGCATTTGCTAATGTCCCGTTTCCTCCTGGGTACCCAGGTAGGCTATATTTCCCAGCCTCCTCTGCAGTCAGGTGTGGTCATGTGACTGAACTCTGGCCCATGGGAAGTGGATGGAAGCCTGGTCTATCAAACACCGCCACACTCAATCTGCTATTCTCTTTCCCACCCGGTGGCTGAACGGAAAGGCTTCTGGGGACACTGAGAAGGGCAAAGTCTAGGCAGAGGCTGGGAGGGAAGGAAGCTGCATCCCTGAGTCACTGCTTACAAACAAGATACCAGGAGAGCCACCGCACCAGGAACCCCTCCACTGGACTGAGAAATAAACTTTTTTTGGTGGACCACTGAAATTTAGGGGTTTGTTAGAGCTGTTAGTCTTCCCTGATTAACTCTGAGATAGTCCCTCACTCCTGTCCAGCACCCCCAGCAGAGCAGCCATCACTTAGAGTGACGGGATCTTCCTGCACCTGCCACTCAACCCCACCCCATGCTTTGTGAGACTCTGCACTTGAACACTCCCAAAGCACATGTATTCAGCCACTCAAAGCTGCAAGTGCTCATGGAGAGAAAGCTCTGTTTCTGTGACCTGGTACCAGTGATGTCATTGATGACATTCCTTGGAGTGCCAAGAAAAGTGTTAAATCTCTCTGATAACTATGGAAAAATGAGAAATTGGGGACTCTATTTTTAGTTGCTAACATATGCATTTCTGGCAACTTTAAAACCAAAGGAAATATTTCCATATTGAATTTCAATAGTGCAATATGCTGTTTTAGAATAAAATTAAAAGATCCGGTACAGAAAGATCTGTAAAGTTATATAATCCCTGCTGGTTTTCACTCTGATGGTGTGCCTCCAAGTTGCAAGTGGATTGGTAAGACTTTGTGTCATGTGCTATTAGGAGACAACTCCCATATTTTTAGGGCCACACTGGGGGTTTCAGGGATCTGCGAGGTTCAATGACCCAAGATATATTAGCTTGAGAAAAAGCTAATATTTTTAAAAATGATAATGGTTACATGTTTAGCCACTTAGAAGTCTTGGGGCTTTAAGCAATGAGAGCAACAGACTGACGATTTACCTGGAAAAGCTCTTCAAGGTGCAGGTAAAATCCTAACCACATGGGGAAAACAATATGGGTTGTGGACAATTTCCCGTGTTTCCTCAGAAGAGTCTCAGAATGTTCTAAAGTATGTCTTTTGGGGTGACTGTTCCACAAAGATGCACGCCCCCACACCATCTGCATATTTACCTTTCTTCTTCGCTCCTAAAGATACATGATTAACTGAGACTGGGAAGATGTACAAGGTTTTCCTTATGTGTCAAGAAGTGAATAAAATGTTTAAAAATTCTCTATGGCTTGGAATTGTTTGACATATGCTACTGGCAACTGGCATTTTATTTTTAACTTTCCGTGTTTTCTTTTTTCTTTTAACTGAAGCAGGACATTAAGCTCCAGGCGCAACTTAAGAGTTTTGGTCTCGGACTCTCAGCAGAGGCCCTCATTCTGAAGGGAGGCACCAGACTACTAAATTTGAACATGTTTAGAGTTTCCCCAAATCTGGTCTGGTGAACTCATCCTGTCATCGATTTCAAGGGCACAGGAGGAGGAAAGAGATGATGGGAGACGTGGGTGAGTAAGATGGAACAAGAGGGGGCTGACCACACCCTTCTTTTCCACTCTGAAGTGTCTCACCCTGAAAGAAGTGTCTCACCCTGAAAGAAGTGTCTCACCCTGAAACAGGTCAGAACGCGGGGGGCAGGGGGAGGCAACAAATCTTAAACTGAATAGGAGATTGAAATTTGTTTAAGAATTAACTGCATTTCTCAGGACTTCCCTGGCGTTTCAGTAATTAAGATTCTGCACTTCCACTGCACAGGGCACGGGCTCTGGTCAGGGGAATTAAGATCCCACATGTGGACAAAAAAAAAAAAAGGAAGGAGGAGGAGGGGGGGGGAGGGGGAGGGGGGAGGGGGAGGAGGAGGGGGAGGAGGGGGAGGAGAGGGAGGAGGGGGAGGAGGGGGGAGAGGGGGGGGAGGGGGAGGGGGCGGGGGGAGGGGGAGAGGAAGAGGAAGAGGAAGAGGAAGAAGAAGAAGAATTAACTGTATTTCTCAATACCTGAAAATAAAACTGTGCATTAACAATTATAAGCTATTGTAAAAACTCTGGATGCGTCTGAGGTATCATTTGAGAGAAGAAAAGGATATTGACTCTCAGCAGGTGGGGGGGAGCAGTGGCAAGAAAAGTAAGGTTTTATGTGCTCTTTACTGAGTCCAGCTCATTCGTAAAATGGTTACCTACATGTACGCTGGCAGTCTAATAAATGAGGACAACTTTGTAAAAATCATACTGGTAAGTTTTCAACTTAATTCTTCCAGAAAGAGTAAATCATAATCCCTTCTATCAGGTCCTATTAGGCATTCTATTTTTCCAAAGGCTTTAAAAACGTCTAGCCCAAAGGCAAAGATTACTGTGAGTGTGCTTCAAATAAGACATCATTTTCCATCACTCTCCAAATCCTCAAATGGTAAATAGTGAAGGCATGGAAATACAAGATACAGTGGGGTTTAATGTCGCTCCAACATTCCTACAGTCTGGAATAGCTCTTCCTTGAGAGCTTTATTTTCCATCATATATCAATAAAGAAAGTGGCTTTAAGTAAGCCAAAAGTAAGATGTGAAGAAACCTCCCAGATGTACTTCCCACACACAGAGGTGACAAAAATTACACTGCAAAATGAGGGGGAAAGCAAATGACTCCAATGAATAAATTAAAAACATTAAGGCAGATTTAAAAGAAATGAAGTCATGATGGCAGTATTTGTAAACAGCTTAATCAACAACACAGGGCTAGGTGAGACATGGACAAGGTCCTTCATCAAGATGGAGGGAAACATACAAAATAATACCAACATTATTGACTCGCTAATCAAAATGTAAAGAAAATATTAGAGAGCCAAGAAAGAGAAGAGAGATCAAGAGTCAGTCTCCTCTGGGGACACGGGACAAACAGAAGGAGTACCACAGGGATGAAGGCTGTTGATAAATGCCCCACAGTGGAGGGAAAGCTTTGCCCAGGATTGAAGCCACAGACCCTGCTGGAGGAAACCTAGAAGGAGCCTGGTTTGGAACTACCAGGAGTAGAACCCAGGTGACTTCCCTCCCCCAGTTTTTTTTTCTGGTCTAGAAATCCCCAAATCTGGTAGGAGCAAAAGGTTGGAGCAGGCGCATGGCAGAGACGTAGGTAGGGGACTTCCCTGGTGGCGCAGTGGTTAAGAATCCACCTGCCAATGCAGGGGACATGGGTTCGAGCCCTGGTCTGGGAAGATCCCACATGCCACAGAGCAACTAAGCCCAAGCGCTACAACTGCTGAGCCTGTGTGCCACAAGTGCTGAGCCCATGGGCCTAGAGCCTGTGCTCCACAACAAGAGAAGCCACCGCGATGAGAAGCCCGCACATGGCAACGAAGAGTAGCCCCCGCTTGCCACAACCAGAGAAAGCCCACACGCAGCAACAAAGACCCAACACAGCCAAAAATAATAAATAAAAAATAATAAATAACTCTAAAAAAAAAAGAAAGAAAGAAACATAGGTAGAACTGCCTCATGGTGATCCACATGTGAGGGGGACCTTTCTTTTTTTTAATTGAAGTATAGCTGATTTACAATATCATGTTAGTTTCAGGTATACAGCACAGTGATTTGTGTTTACATATATATATATTCTTTTGTGTATATATATTCTTATGTGTATATATATTCTTTTTCAGATTCTTATAGGTGATTATAAAATATTGAACACAGTACCCTGTGCTGTACAGTAGGTCCTTATTAGTTATCTATTTTATATACAATATTGTGTATATATTAATCCCAAACTCCTAATTTATCCCGCCTTTCCCCTTTGGTAACCATAAGTTTGTTTTCTATGTCAGTGAGTCTATTTCTGTTTTGTAACCAAGTTCATTTGTATCTTTATTTTTTAGATTCCACATGTAAGTGATATCATATGATATTTGTCTTTGTCTGATTTACTTCACTTAGTACGATAATTTCTAGGTCCATCCATTTCACTGCAAATGGCATTATTTCAATCCTTTTTATGGCTGAGTAATATTCCATTGTGTGTGTGTGTGTGTGTGTGTGTGTGTGTGTGTGTGTATACATGCGTGCATGCATGTGTGCGTGTGTACACACACATATATATATACCACATCTTCTTTATCCATTCATGTGTTGATGGACACGTAGGTTGCGTCCATGTCTTGGGTATTGTAAATAGTGCTGCTATGAACATTGGGGTGCATGTATCTTTTCAAACTATAGTTTTCTATGGATGTACGCCCAGGAGTGGGATTGCTGGAGCATATGGTAGTTCTATTTTTAGGTTTTTAAGGAACCTCCATATTGTTCTCCACAGTGGCTGCACCAATTTACATTTCCACCAACAGTAGGAGGGTTCCTTTTTCTCCACATGTGAGGGGACCTTTCTGCTTTCTAGCACCATACTTGGTAGGAAATCAATTTCCTCTCCTTGAATATCATTTCAAGCACTGAAGATCATGGTGGGGCAACCCAGCATTAGAATAAAGCCCCAATACTGGAATTAAATGCTGGAGGACAAAGGTTGATGAAATGACCAACATGATTTGGGTGTTTAGACATGGGATCTGAGGAACCAATAAAAGACTTAACCAAAAGCCCTAAGAGAAATCTAATGTTAACTCTGAATTGTAACTGAAGAGGTAGATAATAGAACAAATAGAGTAAAAAATCGTTTATCCAGAGGTCTAAACCCAAGAAATATCCAAACAATAGTAATAACAGTCTAAAAGGATTTTTTAAATCATCTATTTTTTTAAGCATTCCGATTTTCCATCATGGTGGTACTAGGTAAATAGTAGAACTTCCCAGCAGTGAAGTGCCACAATCCAAGTACTTAGGACAAGAAGCTATCCTTGTTGTGAAAATCACATTGATTCTTGAACAAAGGGCACTTGCTATTCAGCAGAAGATAATCCCACAAGTGGTAAATTTCCACCTCCACAAAAAAAAGAAAAAAAGGATGGGGTAACAGTGTCAGGCAAATGATGACCCTGCCGGGCTTTTCAAAGGAGGTGGTTACTTCCTGTTCTTGCTTCTGCAGACGCGCCTGGCAGCTCCGCAGGTGCACCTCTCAGATCCCCCTTCAAGAAAGAACCCAGCATCCACCTGAACAGCCTCCAGCTGCTCGCAGCCCCTCTGTCTCATCTCAGACACCGGAGCCAATAACCGAACCCAGCGGGGTGCGAGAGCCTGGCCATTTCTGCCCATCACTGGACCGCTCGCTCCAAAGGCAGTGTCTGCTCCAGGGCTCCCCGCTGGGATGGTCAAACTGTCCAATATCCATCCGAGCTGAGGCTATTTTTGCCGAATCCTGCTTCATCCTCATTTTATCATTCACAGGAACACCCCACCCCCTCAAATAAACTTCCTGCGTTCCTAATTCCGTCCCAACATCTGCTTCCCAGGGAACCCAACTAACACAATGCTCCTAAAACCAATACCAGTGGGAAAGTGACTTTCCACGCCCCAGTCCGAAGATCAACTTTCCAGAAATGAACATTTCATGCTGCAAACCATTACATACAGAATGGATAAACAACAGGGTCCTACTGCATAGCACAGGGAACTCTATCCAACATCCTGGGATAAACCGTAATGGAAAAGAATATTTTAAAAAAGAATATATGTATATAACTGAGTCACTGCTGTACAGCAGAGATTAACACAACACTGTAAATCAAGTATACTTCAATTGAAAAAAATTATATCATTTCATACCAAAGAAATATTTCATGCAATTCCCATGAACCATGTTATTTGGCCATTTCAAAGGGAATAAACGAGTATCACAAATTTTAATCAGCAGTGAGTGAACCAATGACTGAAATGTTGTTACTGTCATGATGACACAAATAATTCGGACTGCATGTAACATGCGACTTTTACATTTTCAGGTAAATCTAAATACTTTCATTTGAGGCAAAAGTAATAGCAGATACTTAATAAATCCTTCAAGTAATTTATATCATATCAATCAAAAGGTTTTCTAAGACATATACATTTTAACACTGTCAAATGCGTTTAAGAGAAAAAAACCTGGGAGGGTGTTATGTGAAGTGAAATAAATCAGATAAAGGCAAATGCTGTATGATTTCACTTAAACGTGGAATCTACAAAAGCCAAACTCACAGAAACTGAGAGAAGAATGGTGGTTGCCAGCGGCTTGGGGTGAGGGAAATGGGGCAATGCTGGTCAGAGCATAACTTTCCAGTTGCAAGATGAGTCGATTCTGGTGTCTAATGGACAGCGTGATGACCACAGTGGACAATACTGTACTGTATATTTGAAAGTTGCTAAGAGAGTAGACCTTAAATGTTCTCACCACAAAAAAAGAAAAAAAAGGATAATTATGTGAGGTGATAAGACATTAACTAGGATTTCCCTGGCGGCACAGTGGGTAAGAGTCCACCTGCCAATGCAGGGGACACGGGTTCAATCCCTGGTCCGGGAAGATCCCACATGCCTCGGAGCATCTAAGCCCATGCGCCACAACGACTGAGCCTGTGCTCTAGAGCCCTTGAGCCACAACTACTGAGCCCGTGTGTCACAACTATTGAAGCCCACATATACCTAGAGCCCATGCTCTGCAACAGGAGAAGCCACTGCAATGAGAAACCCACACACCACAACAAAGAGTAGCCCCCGCTCACCACAACTAGAGAAAGCCCGTGTGCAGCAACGAAGACCCAACACAGCCAATAAATAAATAAAATTTATTTTAAAAAAAAGACTTTAACCCTATTATAGCAACCACTTCGCAACAAACATGTAGCAAATCCTCACACTGTACACCTTAAAAGGACACAATGTTAAATACCAACTGTGTCTCAATAAAGCTGGGGAGAAAAAAGCAAACACACAAAAAACGTGTCATTTCTTCTTAGTGACGGCCACATTTCTTCACCATGTACGTTTCGTGCGACCTAAGGTGTTCTGTTTTGTTTTGTTTTTATCATCAATCCATTTTATTTCAACATCCCTAAGATCAAAATCACTCTGCAAAAATGACTGTAAACTTGATAAACTGTAGCACCAGAGCACTGCCCTACTTATTTTTTTTAATTGAAGTATAGTTGATTGACAGCATTGTGTTAGTTTCACATGTACAACAAAGTGACGCAGTTATATACACTTTTTCAGGTTCTTTTCCATCATAGGTTATTATAAGATATTGAATATAGTTCCCCGTGCTGTACAGCACATCGCTGTTGTTGTTGTTTTTAATTTAATTTTTGAGGAATAAAGTACAGGGTTTTTTAAATCCTTTTATTGAATATGCGCGAATTTTCCATTCCTAAAGACTAAGGAATTAGAACAGCAGCATATTCTTTAAATTACTCAAAGACAAAAATACCTCCTTCTCTCCTTGGGTCGGTTTTCTTTCTTGATGCCTTTCTTCACTCCAAACGTTGCCTATTTTACGCACAATTCTTCCAGGACCACCTCCCCTGATGGCCACATAGGAAACCCACCCATCCCCTCTCCTCTCACCTGCAGGCTCTAGGTACCTTTTGTAATGTGTAACAAAATAGGTAAATTTACATAAACTGTTATTCTTCAAATGATAATGGAAAGTAAGAATTTGAATTGCAGGCTTTTTCAAACAACATAAGTCATGCAAACTCTGACTTTTTTATTGTGTAGCCATTTTAATATTGAAGATGGAAGAAAAAAAAGCAACCTTTTTGGGCATATTATGCTTTATTATTTCAAGAAAGGTAAACACGCAACCAAAATGCCAAAAAAGACTTGTGCCGTGTACGGTGCGGTGACTGATCGAACGTATCAGAAGTGGTTTGTGAAGTTTCGGGCTGAAGACTTCTCACTGGATGATGCTCCACGGTCAGGCAGACCCGTTGAAGTTGACAGTGACCAAGACTGAGATGTTAATTAAGAACAATCAACATTACACCACGTGGGCGACAGCCGACATAGTCAAAATATCCAAATCAAGCGCTGAAAATCACCTGCACCAGCTTGGGTATGTGAATAGCTTTCATGTTTGGGTTCCACTTAAGTGGAAAGAAACCTTCTTGACCGTATTTCCACATGCGACTCTCTACTGAAACATGACGAAAGTGTTCCATTTTTAACACAAACTGTGATGGGCGATGAAAAGAAATCTGACTTGTTTTTGACTGTTACTTGAGGCATACACTTTTAATTTGTGATGTTAAACTTAAGGACACTTCAAACGTGGGTTTTAAAACAAAGGATATGAGAATCACGTGGTTAGAGTTTTATATTTCTGTCAGTCTCAAACTCAGTTGGTGCAATAATACCACTATAGTAAAATTTTATGGAGCTAATTTGGAGGTCCATATAAATTGGTGTTGTTTATTTTGGGATATTGATAATAGCAGTGTATTAGCAGTTCACGTAGAATGCAAATGAACAGCACTTTCCAGAAAATCTACAACGAATCACTAAAAATTTAATAGTCGTGTTTTGGTTCAATTTATTTACTTTTTTAAAGTACATTCTCAGAAGTAACATGTACTCTCAATTAGGCCAAACACAACCAGGATTTTCATTTAACCCTGGAATTTGATCTTTAAAATTAAAAAAAAAAAATACAAAACACACACACACACACATACACACAACTTTCTCTGCTATTTACAGTTTCTGCTTTGGGATAAATCCCAACATCTGGATACCAGAATCAGAGCAGCGCAATCCACGGAGACACATGTGCAATTTTATGCCTGCAAACCCACTACTTTTTTGAGGAAAATGACTAGGGAGGTGCTTCGCCCTCATTTCTCACACGACAGAAATCTTGAGGAGTGTTTTCCAAATGTATCCAGAGTAAGCGATCCCGTTATATAATGAAGCCGGTATATACACCTATACATATATAACTACAATAAAACAAGTGTTTTTCAAAAGCATACTTTTCGTGTCTATATGCGAGGTACCCTGATAGTTTCCATCCTATTCCATTCCATTCCGTTTCCTTTTGCTATTACTGGCTTTGAGTCACTTCCACACATGGGTCGTGACCTGTAGTTTGAAAACCAGGGCTCCAGGACCTTGCTGTAAAAAGGCTGGTCCTTGGGCCAGCAGTACTAGCAGGGGCCTTGTTTGACATGCAGAGTCTCAAGGTCCATCCATTCCAGTCTCCAGGTGACTCACGTGCTCAGCAAAGTTTGAGAAGCTCTGCTCCAGAACACAAGACTGCAGAGTGAGGATCTGTCATCTGAACTGAATTTAGACCAAGAATGTGCCTCGAAACAAGCTTTGTTCAAAGAAGCTCTGTCATACCACTGACTTTAAGAGGCAACACATTTTCTGGCAGGATAGTTAGGTGCAAATGAAAACTTCTTTTCAGTTTTATCAACGGCATCCAATGGGGTTTCCATTGCCAGCACAGGGCTCCTCACCTGCGATCCCTACGCCTCCAGGGTCTGGGGGGTGGGGTGCTGAATTGGCTGCAATAGACCTGTGGGCACATGGAGGGAGGGCAGGGTGCACACACGTGCTTACTCTGGATGGGGGGGAGTTAGAATATATAGTACTCACTACATTTTTAAAGAGTTCTGAGATTCAAAAAAGTTAAGATGAGCTATCAGGCTATGAAAAGACACAGAGGAAGCTTAAATGCATATTAGTGAAAAAAGCTAATCTGAAAAGGTTATATATTGTATGATTCCACGTCTATGACAGTCTGAAAACCACAAGACTATGGAAATTATAAAAAGATCAGTGGTTGCCAAAGGCAGGAGGGGGTGGGAGGGAGAGAAGGAATGAACAGGCCGAGCACAGAGGATTTTTAGGGCAGTGAAAATACTCTGCATGAAACTACAGTGACAGAAACATGTTGGTCCAAGGCCACAGAATAGACAGCACCAAGAGTGAACCCGAATGTAAATGATGGACTTGGGGTGATGATGACCTGTCACGCAGGTTCATCAACTGTTAGCGAATGTGCCGCCGTGGTGGGGAATATTTATAGTGGGAGGGGCTGTGGGGAGAGAGGGCAGATGGGAAACCTCTGTACTCTGCCCAATTGTGCTGTGAACCTGAAACCGTTCTAAAAAAAAAAAAACTCATATATACAGTTACATACATAAAACTATACACATAAACTCAAGACACACTGCCCTTGAGAACACACTGTCTCTTCGGCAAATGAGCTGTGTGGTTACAGCCATACCTGCCAAGGAGGAGAGAGGAGGGTAAAGAATAGGTGAGCACTGAACTGGGCCATCGGCTCCAGAATAGAACAAAGGCCCTGGATCACTCTTGCTCCCCTGTGACCACTGCTTCGTCAATTCCATCCACAGCTCTATGCTAAGGATCTACCAGGCACAGGGTACCATGAGAGACACAAAGGTGATGACAGGGTCACTTTAAGTAACGTACAATCTACAAGCAGAGAAAACAGGCACAAAAATAATCATCATATGGTGAATACTCGCTCCTCTCTCCAAATGTCAAGGAGCAAATGTCAAGATCTGGAGGGTGAAAAACAAAAGCGAGAGGCCAGAAGAGCCTGCAGAAAGAGATTCAGTCCCCTGGCGAGCAGGCACTTGGAGGAAGGACGGAGACACTCTGGCAGAGGCACCAGGGGTTTCCAACCGTGATCTCTCCTGGCTGGTCTGCCCCTTTCTGACTGGTGTGCCCATGCCGGCCATCAAACATTATATTTTGATTATCCTACCCTCCAGGGGAAACTAGCAGAAAAAAATTTCTGCAGAGTTAGCTGGGTTTCTTGTGCACAGAACACAGAACGCAAGACCCTGGGTATGATGCTGACAGCAATTCCATGTGTCTTCTGTGAACCCTGAATGACTTTCTTGGTGGTTTTTAAAATAATATACATTTTCTTTTATTTCTGTTAAACAAGCACCATAGAAAACTGGGAAATACACACAAGTAAAAGCAAGGAAAACAGATAAGAACTTTCTAAGTTGAAAAGCTAAGGGAGGGACTTCCCTGGTGGCACAGTGGTTAAGAATCCACCTGCCAATGCAGGGGACACAGGTTCGATCCCTGGTCTGAGAAGATCCCACATGCCACAGAACAACTAAGCCCATGTGCCACAACTACAGAGCCTGTGCTCTAGAGCCCAAGAACCACAACTTCTGAGACCATGTGCCACAACTACTGAAGCCCGTGCGTGCCTAGATCTCGTGCTCCACGACAAGACAAGAAGCCACCACCCTGAGAAGCCCACGCACCGCAACGAAGAGCAGCCCCCATTTGCCACAACTAGAGAAAGCCCTCATGCAGCAACAAAGACCCAACTCAGCCAAAAAAAAAAAAAAAAAAAAAAAGCTAAGGGAAAGATAGCAAAGGAGAACATCAAGAGGCGCAGGCAAATGAAAATATTTATCACAGGGGTAAAAATCAGAGGCAGAATAAACACCAAAAACAATCTGTATGACAAATAGGACATAGCTCAGGGCGGATATCATTAAAGTATCACGTATACAAGTTGTTGAGAGAAGCACTGAACTTCCTAAATCCAACTGAAAAGAGTTGCCTGCCTGAGCTGTCCACACTTATTCATGCTCCCTTTTGGGTTTGAACCCACTCCAACGTGGCTTTTGTCCACTCCGGACAAATCCCTCTTCCCGTGGCCAGCAATGAGTTCCGTGTTGCCAAAGCTGACGGTCCCCCTCTCTACGGACCCAGCACTCTCTCTGTTCTTCTTCCACCCACCAGCTCTTCCTCTCGTCCTCTGTGGGTTCCTCCTCCTCTTCCCAGCCTCTTGCTGGAGGGACTCAAAGCTCAATCCCAAGGCTCTTCTGTACTTTGGTCCTCAGGTGAGCTCATAAGTCACCCAGGCTCAAACACATGCCGATGACTCACAGCATAAATGACTCAACCAAGGTACATTACAAGTCAACGAAGCTGTTGACAAAATTAAAACACTTTCATCATGTCACCCATTCTGCTTAAACCTCCTCAATGGCTCCCTGTCCCCTGACATGCAAAAGTCCCTGTCCTTGCATATCAGAAGTTAACATATGGCCTCACCCTTACTCTACACCAGCCCCCAATCTCCTTGCTGTTCCCTGAACGCACCAAGCAGGCTGCAGCCGAACGGCCTTTGCACGTGCTGTCCCCTCTTTCTGGGACACAATTCCCCCACCTGATCCCTTGATCCCCTTTCTTCAGGTCTCTCTCTGAATTTCAGCTCCTCCCCAAAGCCTTCCTTAATCTCCTGGGCAAAATGGCACCTCTCCCCTCCATCACTCTCTTGATGACCTCTTGTTTACCTTACTTTTATTCTAAAGACCACCAACCAGCGTTAAAATATGTATATTAATATACATATAGTTTATATACACGTATATCTTGTACTGTTGGTTGTAATGCTGGAACTCTGGTAACATATCTGAGTTTCATCTCTCTCAGCCCCTAGAATGTAAGCTCCGTGCAAGCAGGCATCTTTCTGTTTGGTTCATGCTGTACCTCCAGCAACATTGAATGGTTTAATTGAAACGGGTCCGAAAAAATTACAAAAGAGATAGTATAACCTGCTGATACGTATATGAGGAGATGACCACTTGCACAAGTTTCCAAATGAAATAACATCGGTAAAACTCCACTTTCCACTCATCAAATCAGTAAAGGTTACAAATCACAATAGGAGGTGATAAAATGGCATTTTCAGATACCCCTTGGAGAAGTAAGAAGGACCTGATTGGGTGGCGAGATATTGTTATCAAAAGCCTTAAAAATGTTCCTACTCCTGGAATTAATCAATTATAGGAAGATGAACCTGGCAGCATGAGATAAGAAGCACAAAAGGAAGGCTGGGTGGAGAAAAGCCGCAGGCAGGAGAACAGTCAGAGACAAAAGAGAAAGCAGACCTGCTATGAAAAGTTGCTACGGATGAGACGCAACGTGAAAAGTGAAAAAGGGAAAAGTGTTAAAGATGTGCCCTAAGTTTTAAGCCTGGTAACTGGGTGAAGTGACCATATGAAAAAAGGAAAAGGGGGATTAAGGAAGATTTTTAAATGATGAGAACGATGAGGATGATGACAGCTAACCTCTGCTGTGCACTAGACGCTGTTCCAAGACCTTCGCATGAATCACCTCATCTGATCCTCCTACAACCCTTGGAGGCAGACACCACTCTCCTCATTTTACTCATGAGAGAACTGAGGCTCAGAGGGGCTCAGTAACTTGTCCAAGGTCAAACAGCAAATGTCATGCCTCGGATTAGAAAGCAGTAAGTCTGGCTCCACAGCCTGCCAGATCACCCGCTACTCTGGAGCTGCCATGTCCCAAAGGGAAGCAGTTTACCAGAAATGACATGATGTTGTAGAACGATGAGCCTGGCTTTGGAGGAGGCTGGACTCTCTGTGACCTGGACAAATAACCTAAGCTCTGCATTCAGCGCACCAGGGTATATGAAGATGCTCCAAAGACGCGAAGCATCACACAACAGAAGTATGGCTCCTCTGATTGGTTGCTGAGTTGAAGGTACCCGTACCCACATCCAGGTGACATGTCCAGCCTGCACCTGGAGATGTGAGACTGGAGCTCGGGAGAGAAGCCAGAGCCAGAGACAGAGTGCCCTGCACGAACGTGATAACTGAAGCCATGAGAGTTTGAGATCAGAAGGTAAAGAAGGTATTGATGCAAAAGGAAAAGGAGAAGGTGGGATTAAACCATGGAGAACCTGTAAGTAAGTCTTGTCGCCGCTCATCAGTAAGAGCAGGCAGAGTTAGGTGCCCTCACTGGAAAACGCACACGTCACATCTTGAACTCAGTCCCCTGAGCTCGCCTCCAGCTCAGGCCTCCCCCCATCAGTGGTCCCAACACTGAGTCATGTAATAAGGATAACGATGCTGAAACCCCAAATGCACAAAAGGAGCCACACAGGCGACATCGGGGCCAGCCACACTGGCGACACGAAAACACTCAGTTGCTGAGGGCTGACCTGAAACATTCGTGATTCCAATTCCTGATTAGTCAATTTCCCATAAGGAAAAGGAACGAGAGACACTTCTCTCCTGGACTCCTATTACACCCAATCACGGGACCCAGGAAACCTGCTGGCATTTTGAAACTCAAGTCCAAATAATGTTCTCTAAACCCTTACACATGTGACTTGGATATTCAGACCAGGGGTGCAGAGCAACGCAGCCACCAATGTAGACAGAAAAAAAAAAATCAGTTGCTCCGATATTTACCATAAGGCTAGGTTAATAATTAGTAATTATTCATTATCTAAGCAAAGTCCATGAAAACATCTCAGGTGCTTGTTAAGATGCAGATCTCTGAGTCCAACCCAAATTTACTGGAGAAGTAGCACTGGCAGACAGCCTAGGAAACTGCATTTTGATTAGATTTCCAGGGTACCTTTTGAGAACCACCTCTGGAGGAAAATAGCCCCAGAGGGCCTCTAAGCCAAGCACGAACAACTTCTAACCATTCTCCAGGGAAGTGATCTGAATTTCTTCCAACCCCTGTTTATACCTGCTGGTAAAGCTGGTACCCTCCCTGAATATGTGTCACTGAATCCTAATGAGGAGTTGCCAGTTTGGGGGGCACACGCCATTAAGGCCCCTGCATGCACCCTGAGCACAGCCCCCCGCAGGTGACCAGGCTCAGCCCCAAGGGGCACAGGAAGCCAGGGCAGAGAGACAGAAAGCACAGCCCTGCTCCAGCAAACGTCACCTAGGATACCTGCAGGCAAGACGGTCGGATGTCAAAGTCTCCACAGTCTTGCTATATCAAATATATTGATATTTTTAAACAATGTTACCTTCTGGTTATAAAAATAATATACACTCATTGTGGGAATTTTCATAGATTTGCTCTTCTGTGTTTCATTAAGTACCACCATCCCGCCAAAAAATGAAAGTACAAAAACTGAACTTGCAGCTATGAACAGCCAGAGTCACCAGGCTTGCCGGGATGTGCTAACCCCACTGGCATCTGATCAAAGCTGATTTACTGAGGGAAAAACAGGCAGCGTATCAAATGCTTACATCACCTTCACAGTACACAGATTTGGGGAGGAAAACTCTCTGGTCTCTACTGAGTATATCATCGAAAGGATAAACTGTCCACCTTCCCAGGAAGCAAAGTCATTATAAATCAGATTTGCAAAGATTACAAAACGCTTACAATTCAGTGGGTCCTTGGCCAGTCGGGTGGGAGCTGGGTGGTGAGATCCACTCCTCTCCAGGGTGATGGGATAAGTCACCACCAGCCACAGAAGCCATAATCGCTTACTCGGGATGTGGACCACGGCACTGTCTGCATCTGCTTCGCGTTGCTTTGAAAGCATCCTGCTCATCTGCTGGGTTCTCAGGCCTCCCAGTGACCTTGTGCTTAATGCTGGCTACTTCTGAAATCTCTTTCAGACCCTTTCTTCTATGAAATGCAAACAGGGTTTAAGTTTAGCATCTTTTATAGTCAGAAATATTTAGCATTACTTCCAGAGAGGCAGCCGTGGAATCATGTGGGAAAGAAGTCAGTTCAGCAGTTGACTTCTTGGCAAGTACTGACCCTGTTATCTTTCCAGTTCTTTCCAAAATAGTCCCTCTTCTTCCTTCTCCCCTTCTACTGCCATTATGTAAGAGCATACTAATATATATTATATATTAATAATATAACTATATTATACAACTGCTTTAGTTTTTAATAATGCATTGCTATATTATTAACAATCATGTTAATAATATATTAATATACATGTTTATAATATATTAATTATATATATTAATATATAAAATTTTAATATAGGTAATATATAAATATAAGACTATACTATATAATTACTACTATATATAAAATGCAACAATATATAATATATTGCATCATATATTAATAATACATTATATAATGAATATGATATTAACGACCTTAGAATATATTGATAATAATACGTAATGGATAATAATTGGTTAATGGGAGCCAGGCACTGCTACGAGTGCTTTAAAAGCATTAACATTAACTAATTTAATCCTCAGGATTCTATGAGGTAGGTACACTATTTACCCCCATTTTACAGCTGAGGAAACTGAGGCAACTGATAAGAAGTGGTGCCAGGCTTCAAACCTAGACCATCTGGCCCCAATCCACTTCTAAAAATGGGCAATAAAATATAAAAGTTAAAAGGGAAAGGAACAGGAAGGCAAAAAATCATAATTAGAAACAAATCCTGAGTCAGCCGATCTTTCAGTCCTTCTCCCCATGTGGAAGCAACTAGAAACCGGAACAGAGAAACTGTTTACCCCGTGGCCGACTCTTTGTGGCTGATCCTCACATGAAACCTCGGGGAGCAGGAGCCAGAGATGAGCTAGTCGTGGACGCCAGAACTGAGCCAGACACCCCCCTCAGGATGACAGAGGTCAACAGGGCAGTGACAAACTCCAGGCATTTGTGGACACGGCAGCACGTGAGCCGGACCTGGGAGTCATCAGGCCCGTGGAGCACACTCCAGATCACCTGCGTGCTCCACCTGAAATACCCGGCAAGGTGGGACCCCCAGGAAGACGCTGGAGGCCGCCAGGCTATCTCCAGGCAGAAGTAATGCTGGCCGAGCACAGGGCTATGAGTGGGACGAGGTGGGATGGGGGAGGAGGGGAGGGGGAGGCCCAGCCTCTGCCCTGTGCCACATCACAGCACGTGTGTTTGGGAACACGTGTCCTCTGCCCCGAATGGCAGGTGCTGTGCCTTTATGATCTCTTATTCCCACACCCACGCTCCCAATCCGTTTCAAGTACACGGAAGGCTTTGATAAATGTTTGCTGAATGAATGAACAAGTGAATCAGAGACAGATTCCTTGTTGCGAAAGGGTGCAGTGGAGTCACCCACAGAGCTAAAGGCAGGTGGACTTGCTCAACTTAGAAATGACCAACACACTCACAAACATAGAGAACAGACTTGTGGTTGCCAGTGGGGAGGAGGGTGGGGGAGAGATGGAGTGGGAGTTTGGGCTTAGTAGATGCAAACTAGTATAAATAGGATGGATAAACAACAAGGTCCTACTGCACAGCACAGGGAACTATATTCAGTATCCTGTGATAAACCATAATGGAAAAGAATATAAAAAAAAAGAATGTGTATATATATATGGAGAGAGAGAAAGAGAGAGAGAGATGTATAACTGAATCACGTTGCTGTAGAGCAGAAATTAACACAACATTGTAAATCAACTATAATGTAAAAAAAAAATGACCAGAGCTGCCTGGAGAGCCTTGTGCTCAGCTTCAGTGCAGACACAGCCTCTCACCGCAGTCCCTGTCCAGACATCACTTGACCAGAGCTTGCTCCCACCTGCCTCAGCATCTAGACCAGCCCTAGACCAAGTGATCTCTAACACTGATTTGCCACAGCGCAGAATGGTTTACAATTAGAAAGTGTCTTCCCAAATATGATGCCACTCTGAGCTGCCCGCCTCAACCTTCCTTTTCTCTTCCTTCAGTCTCTTAAGTCCTTTATTGTAAATATCACTCCTGCACAAATAGGACATGTGATACTCGTGCAAGTTAAAGAATAAGAAGCAAATGCTCTTGCATGTACTCAGCCCACAGCAGACAACACCAGGACCTCAGAAGCCCCCCGAGCCCCTCCCCCAAACTCTCCCCTCCCCCACAGGCAATTTCTATCCCGAATTATATACATACTGTGCCTTTGTGCTTTTTGCCACATATGCGTGTGTCTGTGAACAACATGTTTTGTAGTTTTGCCTCTTTTTGATCTTTATACGCGGAATCATACTGTATTTATTCCTCTGTGACTTTTTTTTCAGCCTTGAGAATCATGCCCATTGATGCACAGACACAGACAGACGCTTGTGGTCTATTCTTCACTGCTGTATAGTATCCACTCAAGGACAAGACCACAAGTAATCTAGCCATTCTCCTGGCATTTGGGTTGTTCCGGTTTTTTGCTTATGCATGTTTCCTGTGTGCAAGAGGGCATATACTAGGATGAATCTGCTGGAGCATGTGGTGGGCCCATCACTAGCTTCACTAGGTAACAGCAAACTGGTACCAAAGCACAACAGGTACTGTACCAACTTACCACCAGTGTGGAGGAGAGGACCCTCTGTGCCACATCCAAACCTCGGTGCCAGTAACTGACATTATCTGTAAATTATTAGTATTCTTTCCCTTATCCCCTAACTACCTCTCAAAGCAACTAGCCAACATGTCCCATATATGTACTCATTCCCTCTGATGTGGTCACGATATATTTTTTGTTTTATAAATTTATTTATTTATTTGTTTATTTACTTTTGTCTGCATTGGGTCTTCATTGCTGTGCATGGGCTTTTCTCTGGTTGTGGCGAGCAGGGGCTATTCTTTGTTGCCGTGCATGGGCTTCTCATCGCGGTGGCTTCTCTTGCTTTAGAGCACAGGCTCTAGGCTCGCAGGCCTCAGTAGTTGTGGCACTTGGGCTCAGTGGTTGTGGCTCGCAGGCTCTAGAGCACAGGCTCAGTAGTTGTGGTACACGGGCTTAGCTGCTCCACGGCATGTGGGATCCTCCCACAGGGCTCGAACCTGTGGCCCCTGCACTGGCAGCCAGATTTGTAACCACTGTGCCACCAGGGAAGTCCCATGATATGTTTTAGATATGTACATATCCATGATGTTGTTTGGGAAGTGTACATGTTTTTCTACCTGCGAATAGTAATATGCCACAGAGCGCATCCTGTTTTAGATTTTTTTTCTCAATTCAATATTTTTTAAGACATACCCATTTCGCTCTGTGTGTATCAGACACAACGATATTCTGTCTTCTGGATGGATATGTTACCCTCATTTTACAGACCACAAGAGCTCTCAGCAGGGTCTTGGTACATTACCTGTAATAATAACTCACTGAATCCTCACATTAACCCCCAAAGTAGGTGCTTCCACTTCCGACAAGAGGAAACCAAGGCCCCAAGAGAATAAGGAACTTGTACAACATCACCGAGTTAGTAAATGATAGAGCAGGATTTACGTCAAGTCTTCGGACACCAGGACCCTTGCTCTTATCCACGACATGAACCTAGCTAAGAACATGCGGCTCAGAGCGCTGGGAACCAGCATCTCTAGCTCACACAGCCTGTGATCCACGGGGCAAAACTAAAATTCATACCCTTCCCCCTCAGTCCCATCCTCCTTTGGTCAGCTCCCAACTGTATAGTATTCCAAGTGGGTAGCTGATGAATGGCAAAGGGAACAATTACGAAATGTACCAATCAGATGTCTCCTGAGGGTGTGAACTTGACTCTGCTCTCCCTCTTCATCTGTGACATCAGTAAATGAAAGTACTGAAACGGAGTTCTTATGCAGAAATGCAATGACATAAGCCGAGAACTGCTTTATCAGAATGAGAATTCGTGACCAAAATCTTCGTCAAATCCTAGTAGGATGGATTTTCTAGTCTTTTTTCCCTGCTCAGGATGGAACAGAGAAGAACAAACCTGATTCCATGTTGAATCTACTCCTTCAGCTCTAACCCTTATGCTCTGCTGCCTGTGCTCAGTCCTGCTGGCTCTGCACCTTTTGTGAAAAAATGTTGCCTGTAGCCTGAAATATACAGGAGAGCCCTTCTCAAGGCTCTGACCTTTAAAGGTGTAACACTTTTCCATTCATACAGAGATTAAAAATTGCAGAGCAGAAAATAACAATTGTCCTGTTGGAGGTTTAGAGGAACATGTGACCAGACCTACTTGGAAAGCTGCAGGAACAAAAGATTCTGGCACCAAGAAGTTTGCACCAGCCAGCCACACCCTCCCCCTCCCCCCCCCCCCCCTTTTAGCATAAAAGAAGTCTGAGTTCTAGCTCAGGTAGGATTGTTCTTCAGGACACTAGTCCACCGTCTTCTTGGTCTGCTGGCTTTCTGAATGAAGTCACTATTCCTTGCCCCGACAACTTGGCTCTTGATTCACTGGCCTATCGTGCGGCAAGCAGTTCGAGCTTGGACTCGGTAAGAGGGATGAGAGTCTGGGTCTATCTTTGGTGGTGAAAGGCGCTACCCCTTAACAGAGCAGAAGCAAGGTCACATGACCTAACCAGCATACAGCATACTGCTGTGACACTTCCCATAACTTCTATTATAAGAAAGTGCTTGGAAGGGCCGGAAAAGAAGGAAAAATCAAAATGTGCTTAATAACTTAATATTCTCATCAATAAAGAATAAGCTAAAAATATTTTTAAAGTTCTGTTCATTTTCTTTGTAAATCCATTGCCACAATTGTTACATTATTTAAATCAGGAATATCTAATATTTCATAATTACTTACCATGCCTTTATAAAAACTATTTGCAGCTCCTTAAATATATGAAAGGGTAAAAGTCATTTGCTCTGGCAGAAAAGAACTATAGGAAATTATGCAGAAGACATTTCCTAAATACAAAAGGAACATTTCTTTCCTCTGGATCAGCCTATGGAAGGCTGTGAAGGACACATAAAGTCTTTACTGCTGTCTCCCTGCACACCTGCTATGAGAAGTCAGTTCTGTGGAGAATTCAAGTCCTTTTCAGATGAGAAAAACATTTCTGTAGCAGTGAGCCAGAGACAAAAATCTTCCACTATCTACATTAACATAGCAAGTGGAACCTGTCACGTGTCATTTATAAGAACTTCCTCTCCCAGATATAAGAGCTGTATTCCTTAGCCCAGAACCAGAAACTTCTCAGCATAGAAAATTTTACTGAATAAATTCCCCAAATTGGGTATTTTAAGGGAACAGTGGAAGGCAATCTATTTTCCTGACTGTTGTCAAGGATACCAATTTCATATATGGAAAAAAAAAAAAAAAAAAGGAAGTCCAGGAATAATTATTCAAATTCCAATAGGTGGAATTTGATAGATTTACAAAGGAAACAAATGTCTTTAATAGAATTCTCTCTACCTCCAAGCCAACATCAGCTATTAGTATCTGCAACCCTAAATTGCCAACTCATCTTCAAAAGACAGAAGCAATTTGAGTTGAAATTTGTTTTTAAGAAACTCTCCGGGTTACCATTTCTCAGAATTATCCATCACTTATATTTACATTAACCAACGTGAGGATAATAAGATAAATCAGAGCTAAAAACACAGCTCATTCCTGAGATCAAATACAGAACATTTCTACTAAACACATTTCCAGAGATCATGTTTCTCATTTGTTTGTTTGCACTTGATGAATTAATTTTTTAAAATCTGCAATAAGTTCTTGCCGACTTCATCTTTTCCTTCTGGTTGGTTACAAATAAAATACCAGTCAAAGTGGATTTCAGCTGTTGTCGCTCACACTCTGAACTACAGAAAATATGTCCTGTACCACCTCCCTTCCCCGAGAGGTTTTCTTTGCACCCTGCGGCTTCATGGTCAACAGAGACTAAAAGAAAACAGTCCCCTCCCCACATCTGTGCGTAGCACGAACACACTCACCAAACACGTTCCAGATATTTCTGAAGAAAGCTTATCACATCCACAAGAGTTTTCCCACTTGCATTTTTGTAGACGTGACGGCCATGTCCCAATAAACCATCATACAGAAATCAAACAGTGGTGTCACCCAGAGGGTCTGCTCCTCTCTGTTCCTGGATGAAATCCAGAATCCTCCACAGCCCTGGGATTCCTGGTATTTTGGACCCTTACAGGAGCACCCAGAAAGCTCAGAATATCCATTTAAACTCATTACTTCTAACTGCATTTTCAAAGAAATCAAATGTGTGTGAATGTGAGTTGTACATGGTACACAACCCTTTCCCAAATATACTGCTTTTAAAATGCATGTGTGTATGTAAATGTGTGTGTGCATTATTTTGGAGGACATTTTATGTTTCAGTGTAAAAAAAAAAAAAGGTAAAATTTTCAATACCATAAACTTTCCTCTCCTTTACAAGCCCCTTCCCATTTCAATAAATGTTTTAGATAAAGAGTGAAAATTAGTAAAACCGCCCAGGCCATTTGGGGAAATGAATTTATATGGGGAAAGTCAAGAACTGGCAAGGCAGTGAGTGAGTTGGGCCAATGTAGACAGCTGAACCAATCAGCACAGGTGTAGACAGCCTATCTGGATTATGTAGCTCAAGCCCCAACTTTTTCTGTAACTTTTATTTGGGTCAAGTATATGAAAACCATCACTTGATTTCCTCCCGGTGGCTATAACCATGTGTACGCAGAGTATTGAAAGCAATGGGCCGGCTTCCTCACAGGGACTTGCCTTGCTTGGCTGGAGTCTCACTTCCCTGTTCTCTCACCTCCAGAGCCCCAGGAAGAGCTGTCAGTGAGCAGGAGGGGGCAGGTGTGCGGTGACAAGCTGCTGAAGTGTTGGCACGCCCAGATAAAACGACAGCTGAGCGTTGGAAACCCAAGCGCTCACCCCTCTTGTCTCTCCCTAGGTAACCCCAGGAAGTGTAAAGGAGATGGAATTAGAACAGAAGTTAGGGAATTTGGATGTGGTTTTCGATGTTAACTCAGGGGTCAGCGATCTTTTTCTGCAAAGAGCCAGATAGTAAATATTGTCAGCTTTGCAGCCCATGTGGTCCATGTTGGAAGGACTCAACTCTGCCGTGACAGCATGAAAGCAGCCCTAGACAGTATGGAAATGAGAGTGTGGCTGCAGCCCAGGAAAACTCGCCTTCTGGACAATGAAATCTAAATTTCCTGTAAGTTACATGCACGATGAAATATTATTCTTTTGAATTTTTTTCAACCATTTAAAAATGTGAAAAGCATCTTCTTAGTTCATGGGCTGTATAAAGACAGGCAGTGGACCGGGTCTGCCCCACAGCTGTGGCTGGCTGACCCTTGCGTCCACCGACAGGTGGGCAGGCATCTGTGAAAATCCAGCCAAGGAGGACGCCAGGGCAGCATCGTGGCTGAGTCGGAACCTACCTTGATATGAGCTGCTGGGTCTGGGACAGTCTGAATCATGTCCTTCAGGAGGCCAGCGCAGTTACCAGTCGTTCAGAACCCGAGGCAGCTAGGACACACAAAGGGGCAACACAAACAGTAATAAACAACCACGTTTCTGTGTTGTGTTTTCCATGAGGACTGAACACAGCCCACCCATGGTAAAATAATCCCCGCTCTGCACTAAATGTTTGCCTTTAGATACGCATGATAAATGAAGTGACTAGAAAGCCCACTTCTCCTCTGCTGGAAATACCACTTCCAGTCCCCAAACCCTAATATGACAAGGCCCCCAAAACCCCAGTCAAATTCAGTTCACACACATCATTTTACATAGGCAACATCTATGAGTGATCGTTTCATGGAAGCAATGAGATCCCCCAAATGATATTTTCTATTGTATTGAGAGAATTGAACTTTCTCAGTTTCTACCAAAAAGAATGCCACCTACACATCTGGAAGCTCCATAATTAAGCGCTTAATAAAAAGCTCAGCTACTGGTCACTGAGTGCCTACGTGGCAGCCCCAGGGCTAAGGGCTCCACATGCATTCCTCATTTAACCTTGACCATCACTCTGAGAGCTCCCTTTCCCATCGTCCGGTCAGGGACACGGACACCCAAGGGGGTCACTAATTCGCCCAGGATCACCTGGTAAATAAGCAACAGAGCCAGGATTCAAGTCACCCTGGCCTGACTCCGAGGCCCATAAGAAACTTTAGTTTGACATATTTCACAGGTTTTACCCTGTACAGTTTTTTTTTTAATTAATTAATTAATTTATTTATTCTTTGGCTGTGTTGGGTCTTCGTTGCCACACACGGGCTTTTCTGTAGTTGTGATGAACGGTGGCTATTCTTCGTTGTGATGCGCGGGCTTCTCATTGCAGTGGCTTCTCTTGTTACAGAGCACGGGCTCTAGGCGTGTGAGTTTCAACAGTTGTGGCATGTGGGCTCAGTAGTTGTGGTTCATGGGCTCTAGAGCGCAGGCTCAGTGGTTGTGGTGACGGGCTTAGTTGCTCCGAGGCATGTGGGATCTTCCCAGGCCAGGGATCCAACCCAGGTCCCCTGCACTGGCAGGCGGGCTATTAACCACTGCGCCACCAGGGAAGTCCCTACCCTGTATCTTGAAGACAGTTTAATTCATTTGAAAATTTAATTTATATTTAAATGAATTAAGTTTTCAGGTGCCCATACTCTGGGGAGACATACTTCATCCAATACATTCCTTTCTTCAGATTCTACACCCGTGTGTTCTGGTTCTTATCTGTCTGCCCCTCCCCATCCCAGACTCCGCACCCTCACTTACCCACCCCCTGTGCCCCCCAGGAGTGACCCCTGCAGACGACCTTAGCTGGGCTCCTTCGCTTTCTGGCCCCTGTCAAGTTTGACCACTGTGACACCATCTGGAGATCAGGGGCGGGAGGAGAGAAGGATAAGGGGACTTCGTCCCCACGCCTTCCCATCACCCCCTCGAGGCTCCCTCCATTCTTGGTCATGGTCTGGCCATAGCTGGATCCTACGGGCACCTCTCCCATCCTCAGGACCCTCCTCCAGGGCTCCAGGCTCCAGGAACCGGTCCCCAACCTGTCTTTGGTTCTTATAAATTTTAGCCATCAGTTGTCTTCTGGCACAGAAAATACCTTTTCTAATTTGCATTTTTAGGTGCCATCATTTTTTTTTATTAACTATTATTTTTATGTGTTTTCTTTTTCATAAATCTGGCCTATGACTCTTAGCAACAGTAAACTGCAAAATAAGAACAAACAGCTTGACTACAGGACTACAGACACAAAAGCTGACTTTCAAGTTTGCTATTGAACATGTTACTCCAGAGATCTGCCAAGGCACTCGCCGGAGTCCCAAGGACATCTGTGTTCAGGGCCTTCCAACCCTCTCAAGGTACAAACACATTCACTTCCAACATAGACGGGCTTCTCACCGGAAGCCTTCGCCTCCAGGTCTGCGTGCTTGGGGGGTCTGTCCCCCAAACGGCTCCATGGAGTCCTCCCAAGATCAGGGGGAGCCTGGCTGTCCAAGAAGATGACAAACTTGGAACTTTAGACATTATTTTTTCCTATAGCCAAATTTCTTGATCTTGGAAAGTATGCAATTCCCCCCCTTAAGTCTAAAGCACATCCTTTTGGAGGGTAATAGTTGCTAAAATTGTAGAAGGAATGAAGCACTGCCTTGAAATTGTATTGGGCAGCTGTTGAAGGTAATCTATGCTCTTGGCGCACAAGGGAGAGGACAGAGGATGGGGGCCTGGCCAAAGGCGTCTCAGAGCTGGCTCCTCTGGTGGGGGGGGGTCCTCAGGGGAGCAGGAGTCACCCCAGGAAAAGACCTCTCTGCTCCCAGGGTCATTCAGCCCAGCAGAGGTCCATCCTGGAGGCTTCCTGACCATAGGAAGTGCCCCCACTGCAGGACCCCACGCTCAGGAACAGACTGCTCTTTCTGTGGGTTCCAGCATCTCTCGGGGGTGCTCACCCCACACAAGCCGCCCCCGCACCCACACGCTGCTCACACCACTAGCTTGTCCCCTGCCCGCCGCCCCCCGCCCCCCCAAAGCCCAGCTGCCTTAACGACCGCCTCTGACGCAGAGCACGCTGCAGGAGGGATGCTCTGGGGTCCTGAGCTCAGAGCTTCACAGAACCAGAAGCTCTCCCCTCCTGGGAAACCCAGGCCCCAGGCCCCAGGGCAGCACAGCAGTGTGGCGGAGGCCCAAGGTGGGTGCCCGGCTGACACCTGCATCACGTGCCAGGCCCGCGAGGGAGTCCTCCTGGTCGTTCCAGAGCGGTCATCTCTCAGATGACCGCAGCCGCAGCCGATATCAAGAAGGAACTGTCCAGCGGGTCCAGTCAACGCAACAGGATTATGAGAAATAATATGTGGATTGTTGTTTGAAGCTACTCAGTTTGGGGCTAGCTGATTACACACGTAGATCATCAAAATACCCTGCATGTGTTGTAGACATACAGAGAAGATAGAGACTAAAGAGCTTACATTTTCCTGTCTCACTGTGGTAGATTACATGATAGCTCCAATTCTCCGCTCCTCTCTGGCTCCACGCCTTCTGCCACGTGACCGCGGCTCCTCTCCCTAAGCAGGGTCAACTCCCCCAGCCTTTGTTTTGGGGCGGCCCATGGGACTTGCTTCATCCAACAGAACGCAGCGGGACAGCCCAAGTCTCAAGAGGCATCAAGTGCTTGCACTTGTAACTGTTCAGCCCCATAGGGACACGCCCAGGCTGGCGTGCTGGGGATGAGAGACGTGGACAAGGCCCAGTCATGCCACCTCTCCAGCCAAGACCACTCTACATCACCCATCTGAGAGACCACCCCCACCCTAACCCTAACCCAGGCATGAGAGGGAAACTACAAAACCAGAACCGCCCAGCCAAGGCCACCGTCAACAGCCAACCCACAGGCTCACAAGCAGAACAAATGCTTCTTGTTTTAAACCCCTGAGATTGGAGGTATATTGTCACACAGCATTTTTGTGACAGTCAATTCCTAATATACACAATACTTTCTTAATAACCAGGTTATCAAGATGCCCCTTAAAACTTTCCTAGCTCAAGAGATAAAAGGAGACTCCAACAGAAATTTCTAAGGAAATTCATCCCAACCCACAAACAAGCATTCCCAACCATCTAAGAGACATGATCTCAAGCCCTGATCCTGCCCTCAAAATGAGTTCAGAAACTGAAAAGTAACCAAGAAACTTCGACCAGAAGACTGCAATTCTCAGAGCCCTTCCCAGGAGCAGCTGAACTCCCACTTCACATGATGGGATCCTGCCAGCCTACTGGGGATTCCAAATTTAATGAAACGGAATCAACATTCTGGATATCCAAGACTATAGAAACATCATGGAAGTTACAAGGGCCATTCGATCTGTAACCAAGCAAGACATAAACTTAATAATGACTGTTTATGTCTCATGTCTTTTATGGGGAAGTTTTGGGGACTTTCAATGCATAAAGACGAAACTGCAGGGAAGGGGTTATATAGATTCCAGATGCAACACGGTCCCACCCCTCAAGGGATGGAGATGGGGAAACAATTCGCACTGGTACCCAGAGGTCAGTCCTGAGAGCAGACGGCCAGTGGCAGTGCCAGGGGAGGGACGTGGATACCACCTAGAGGAGGGAGAGAGCTGAGTCATCCGGAGAGTCGAGGAGGTGCCAAGGAGCCTTGAAGAACAAGAGACGTGTGGGTTGGCAGGAAGGCAGGGAAGCAGGGAACAAAAACTCCCCCCAGCTCCCCCACCTTAGGCAGCCAGAGTATAGGACCCTAACGCATCACCACCACCAGGATCACCATCGACCCAAGGGATCTATTAACCAGCCAACGTGCTGTCATCCTCCAAACCAGATCAGCTCTAAGCAAAGCCTCTAAAGCCCAGGAGGATGAAAATCCTATCACCTTTCCCATGCCTCTTCCCTCCACAAATACCCTTGACTGTTTCCGCAGTCATTTGGTACCCTTTTGCCATTTGAGGGGTTTTTATGGATTTTTTTAAGAGCACTTCTAATTTACTTTTGTGTTTCTAATGAGCGTTTCTCAAATATTCAGTCGCTGATGAATGGCGTGATGCTTTTATATCACTGCGGGAGCCTTTTGTTTTCTATTTTACTTGCCCTTGAACCCTTGCAAAACCTGAATCCATGTCATCTAAAAACCCTTTCTTCACTACGTATTTCTTGGGATAAACTCCTTTGGTAATGTAAATGCTTAGGACTTTGGGTTTCGTGATCCAGTATTGTTTTGTTACTGGTTATCTTGAAAAATGAAATGCTCCCTTCTTCATTCTTGTTTTGCAAATGCCAATGGCTTACTACACAGAAACAAATATCTGATTTGGGTTGCTTTAGCTGTAATTGCATCAAGTGTGGAATGACACACAGGGCCAGAGGGAAAATAAGCATTTTGTAATTAGGGAGGTAACACTGTAAACACGGTTCAGAGAAGACCTGAATATCCGCACAGCTGGGGCGAGAATAGAAATGGACGCTCCCTACTCCTCTTCTCTTCCCAACCCAGTTCTGGCCTGTTTGCGAGGCCCCCACACAGTCATGGGGACACTCCCAGTCCACACGGCCATGCTGGTGGCCATCCTTCAGGTCTACAGAAGCACACATGGGACCTGCCCAAGGAGATGCACTGCAGGAAACAGGCCTGTGCAGGCCCCAAGGATGCTCAGACCAGTTTGGGCAGGAGCTCTGGGTTCCCAGCCACCTCAAGTGTGGTGTGGACTGGGGGATGGGCAAGAGAAGGCCCTAGAAGGCATGGTGGCAGGGCTCTCGTGAAGGGTAGTGCATCCACGCAGAGGTGCAGAGTCAGATGAAGGATGGAGGCCAGGTTCAGTTTCCCTCCTCCATCTGACTCTGAAACCTAGAAAAGGTCACTCTATCCTCTATGGGCTTTAGCTACACATCTGTAAAATGGAGATAACAGTACTGTGCTAGAATAAAAAACACACTTGGCCTTTGTTGCCAGTTCCTGGCACAGAGCTCTTAAATCTCCGGAGTGTTAAGGGTGACAGGACCACATTTTGTTCTAATGAAGTGACTCTTGGCAAACCCCTAGAAAGCTTCAGGATGGTCTCAGAACCACCCAGGCTTGACGAGAGGCCTGGAACCTTCAGCCCCACCCCCCTCCTTTGGAGAGAGAGGAAGAGCTGGAGATTGAATTCATAATCGCTCTTGCCTACATGATGAAACCCTCATAAAAACCCCTAAATGACGGGATTCGCAGAGTTTCCAAGTTGGTGAGCACATCCACGTGCCGAGAAAGTGGGGCCCTCCCAACTCCCCAGAGACAGAGGCTCCCGTGCATTGGATCCTTCTGGACCTCAGCATACGAATCTCCACCCATCTGTTCACTTGTATCCTTTATAATAAACTAGAACAGTAAGTACAGCATTGTCCTGAGGTCTGTGACTCCTTCGAGCAAATTACTGAATCCTGGAGGGAGGGGACTGCAGGAACCCCCAACTCTGAAGCCCAGGTGGACAGAAGGGTGGGTCAGCTGAGGACCTGACACTGTCTGCTAGCCTCTGGAGTAGGAGGCAGTCCTGTGGGACTGAGCCCTTAGCCGGTGGTGTCTGGCGCTAACGCCCAGTAGTCTCAGAATTGAAGCAAACTGTGGGATCCTCAGCTGGTGTTGGAGAGTTGGAAAATTGGTTGATGGTATTGGAGAAGACACCACCTATTTGATGTCAGGAAGAAAACACTCTCCATTACCACTTTCAAACTGACGTTCCGTGGTTCACCCAGGTGTGACACAACATTTGGCCAGCATTTATCCCAACTGGCGAGGCCCCGAGTTGAACCACGATTTGGCTAATCTCGCCTGCCTTCTCCATAAGGCCTTTGTGAGGACTAGGTTGAGTGATGCCTCCAAAACACCTCACAGTGCTACGTGCAGAGTAAGCACTTGATCAGTGGTAATCGTTCCTGGGAAGAAACCAAACATTCCGATACTGTATAAAATCTTGCAATTTTGTGAAAAATAATTCTCTAGAAATAAACTGCTGATTCTTCATAAGGCTCCTTTGTCCTTAATTTTAAAACCGAATTTTTAATTTTAGGCTAACTAGTCATTAAGTGAAGACGTTTTAGGGAAAATGGCTCTGAGCAAACGCATCATAATGGACGCATTCATTGAACGACCTGGTCAAGAGGTACACTCGTTCTGGATGCGTGGGTATCAGGCACGTCAGTCTCTTACCGGCAAAGCCTGCCCTGAAGACTGCACAGGTCTGACTCTTCCCCGGGCAGTGGTCTCCTAAATGGAGTGCGTGGAGGGGGAGGCCAATGAGATACCCGCTCAGGGCCCACGATTTAAAGAGGTGCCCCCTCTCGGGCTCCTGGCACAGCCAGCCCCGGAGAGGGAGCATCTCCTTAAACTTCGTGCCTTGCGTGGCTTACCCTGGTCCCAAGCCTGGCGCCTGCACTCCTGGAGGTAAGCATGAGAGAACAGCGGGACGTGGAAGTATGAGAAGTCAAGTGTATCTTTACATTTGTCTAAAAGTAAGAAACTGAATTCCTTCAGTAGGATACGGCTTATCTTTCCAACTGAATACATTAACTATCGCCAGGGATTGACCTCTTTCCATCACACAACCCTTCATCTGCTGGAGCCCAAATCCCCAGTAGCTCAGAATATGACCTTATTAGGAGACAGGATCTTTCTGGAGAAAATGAAGTTAAAGTGGGGTCCTTAGGGTGGACCCTAACCCAATGACTGGTGTCCTTACTTTTAATAAAAGAGAAATTTCAAAACAGAAACCTGTGTAAAGGGAAGACAATGTGAAGACATAGGGAGAAGATGACCATCCACAAGTCAAGGAGAAGGGCCTGGGACAAACTGTCCCTCACAGCACTCCGTGAGACCAACCCTGCCCTCACCTTGATCTCAGACTTCCAGCCACCAGAGCTGGGAGAGAAGAAATTTCTGTTGTCTAAGCCCCCCATTCTGTGACACTATGTTACATCAGCCCTGCAAGCTAACACACCTTTATTTTCAAAATTTTAACTGCTATATATTTTTTAGCTCTTTATTGGAGTATAATTGCTTTACATTGTTGTGCCAGATTCCGCTGTACAACAAAGTGAATCAGTATCTATACATACATCCCCATCTCCCCTCCCTCCCAAGACTCCCTCCCATCCCCCCACTCCGCCCCTCTAAGTCATCACCAGTCATCAATTAGCTGCTATATTTTAACTGACAAAAAGTACAGGCCCTGATGGGGGCATGGCCTCAGGAACCACATCCAATTCAATCGCACTGTTTCTTACTGGACACAAACTCTGCTCGAGGCCCGTCCCAGGCACCTTGTGTTGTGGTGCCATCTGCTCATCACTGCTGGCATCATGTCAGCAGAGCAGGGACTCTTTTAAATTCTACGGCCTAAGTGAGTGTTACCCAGGCCCTGCCATAATCTCTGCCAAGCCCTGGAACGCTTTTTTGAGAAAAGCCTGACAGTCCTGAAGAGCTAAGGGGTGTGTTTTGTAGATAAAGTGCTGAAATCCTCCACCTTTATTTGTTTTATTTGGGTTTCCTTGCAGAGCTAATGAATGCAGAGACTCATCCTCTGGGACTGCCTCTCAAATGAGGTTTCAATTGAATTCGGATAAAATAACTATAAAATAACTACAAACCAAATCTAGTAGTAGGACAGAAAAATAGAGTTATCATAAAAGCACAGGTCTGTAGACATTGTTCTTGGCCCTTTGGTTCTCCTAGAAGGAGCAGAAGAAAGCGGAAGGCAGCGTAGAAAGGAAGAGTTATGATGCCTACTACAGTCCTTAGAAAGCAGTGATTTTAAAAACTCTACAGGGTTGGGGGCAGGAACAGGTAGTACTGGGCGAGGAGCATCTTACCCCGGGGCGGGGGGCCCGGGGGTGGGGGGGTAATCGCTGGAACCAACGTGAGTCCTCAAAGCACACCAAAGCATCCAAGAAAAGGTCTTTGGAGGTTTGGGACCACAAGCATCAAATACTGAAGATACAAAATATTTATGTTCACATTTTTCTAAAAATTCTTGCTAGGAAAAGTAGGATTTTCTGGGGGGGTTTACCTTCAATTGCCCTTGGCTCCCCCATCTTTTTTCTCTGTGAGTCATTTGTCTTGCTTTTGGTCGACACAGCTTTTTCTTGGGTCTTCCAAGATCTTGCAACAACCTGAAAGAGAATTTCAATATATTAAACCTTGGTTTTTTTCCCAAATATTAAAACCAAGGACCGCCTGTACATTTAGTGACAAAAGCTATTTCTGAAACATTATTTAAAATATCCTAAAAGGGGAATAAACTTAGAATGCTTCCTTTTAAAAAAAAAAAAAGTGAGGGGGCAACGTTGGGGCAACATTTCTCCAAGGAAAGTTTAGCATCACGAAGCAATAATTAGGAATGAAATGAAGGCCAAGCCTGAACAGACATACTGAAGTCCATGTATACTTTTGCGAAGAAAATATTTTGAAACTGTTTTCCTCTCCCTTGCAGCCCCCAGCTTTAGTAATAATGGTTTCCTCAGATCATTATTTTAGCACTTTTCTCTGCTTAAAACAAAGAGTCACGGGGTTTATTCAACATCCTGAGAACTGTAATTAGACTACTGTTTTAGCCCCAGGAAAGAAACAGTCTTTTTAATTTGTGGATGCTACAAGAATCCGTATTTTTTAAGAGATTAGAGCACTACCGTACAAAAAAAAAAAATCTTTCTTAGATATGCCAGAAATCCAATTTTTTTTTTTTTTTGGAGATACAGGAATTTCTGTGCTTATGCAATTTTCCAAGTCAAACATTCAACCCCAAAATATTCAGTACATTTAACAGAATCCTCACAACATGACAAATTGCAAAAGGCAGCTTTTTCAGCTGAAAATATTTTCAAATTAGAAAATGCCTTACGCATTGCATCAAAATCAATATTTGCAATGAGCAATATTATTTCTAAATGGCTCCACAGGCCAGCGAGCCTCCCACTCCACCCAAGAGGCCCTCAGCCAACTCCACCTGGAGACCGTGGGCCTGTGCATCGACACATTTAATACAAATCGCCCCAACTGGTGGGGCAAAGGGTTTGGTAGGATGTGGAAAATCCAAAGTCTTGGGGAAAAATTAGGACACATAACCATATATATAGTCTGATTCCAATATTATAAAAAGAAAACAGAGAAATGAAAAACATGAGGGGAAAAAAAGAGTACAAATGAACTTAGTTACAAGACAGAAGTAGAGTCACAAATGTAGAAAACAAACTTACGGTTACCAGGGGATGGGGGCGGTGGGTAGGGATAAACTGGGAGACTGGGATTGACATGTACACACTACTAAATACAAAATAGATACCTAATAAGGACCTGCAGTATAGCACAGGGAACTCTACTCAATACCCTGTAATGGCCTATGTGGGAAAAGAATCTAAAAAAAAAAGAAGAGCAGATATATGTATATGTATAACTGATTACTTTGCTATACAGCAGAAACGAACAACGCTGTAAATCAACTGTACTCCAATAAAAATTAAAAAACAAACAAACAAAGAAAAAAACAAGAGGGGAGATAGAAAGAGGAGGAGGAAGGCTCTAAGAAAGTGCAGGAAATCGCTCCCGCAAGTGGTCTTTGGGTTTCCGACGTGAATTATGGTGAGTCTTATTTTGCTCTTTATAATCATGGGATTTCCCAGATTTTCAGAATCAAGAATATTCACCCTGATAATCAAAGAAGAACTACGTAATAATCACTGTATACTCCTAAACACATCTGCAAAGTGTTTTCTTCACAGTGATGCGGGAGAAGCATCCCGCTTCATGGAGCTGTGGGGTCTCCGTGCTCAGTGACAGGCGGCTCAGCAGGAAGTGCGGGAGAGCAGTGAGTTAGGTCATGCTCTGCATGGCCACACAGATCTTGAGTTAATTAAGGTGTTTCCAAACTTCTTTTTCTCTACCTCCAAAAGCCAATATTGACTATTACTTGATTAAATGCTTTCCACGGACAAGTGGAAATAGTATTTAAAATAGTATTTAGTTCCCAACTGCTGCAAAGGGAACACGGGTTTTAAAAGCCTGGGCTAAAATTTCCTATACTGTGTCATCCTATAGTATATGTTTGTGCCCAAACCTCTTCTATGCCAAAAGAAACACTTGATGTATGATGGAATATTGTTGGACCTGATTTATATGATATAAACCATTTATTTATCTGGCTTTCTACACACCTTGTCTCAATATCTTTACAACTACCTCTGGACCTGATTTAAAGACAAGGGCAAAGGCCAGAGAAGATTCTGCTAAATATGTGCAATGGGTATTTTTAAATTAGCGTTATAATGTTATTAGTATTTCATCTGTCCAGAGGGCATTTACCTGACAGCATAAATTATCCGTAACCCAGCTGAGAAGCCACAAAGGATCCAAAAAGATGTCACAACGTCTGAGGAGAGAGAATCTTTGCCAGAGAAAGGCACGCTACCAGCCACGTGAGGTAACAGCCAGCCCAATCAAAGCAGAAAGAACATTATGCAAACCGGACTCAAGAAGTCAAAACCACAGCTATTGGAGAACTTTGGTATGAGAGCAAACCAGGCCAGCCGAACAGCCCCTGGTCCTGCAGAAAACAGAGGGTGAGGCACCTGGCACCCAACACTGCCAAGGCCAAGTGCTCTGAACCCCGTCACTCCCGGAGCCACCCACGGGGTGAGCCCCATGTTCTACGAAGTAGGAGAACACATGTGACAGGGTTCGTTGGAAAATTCTCATTGGAAATGGTCAAAGCCAAACACACCTGAGCATCTCAAGGGCAAGTTCAATTTGCAAAGCAGACGTGGTGCACACAGAGACCTGGGCTTGAAGCCAGGCTGATGCTGACCTGCGAGCCGACCGCTCTCAGCCTCAGTGTGCCCATCTGCAAGCTGTGGGTTCAGAGAGATGGTGCGAGTCCAGTGAGACAGTGTTTGTAGCAGTGCCAAGCGGACAGACGCAAGGCATCGTGTGTCCAGGGATATGCAATGTCCTCCTTTCCCAAAGGCACTGGGCAAGAGGTCACTCCCTATGCACAGATTTTCCTGGCCACTGTGTCAGCAACAGTGAGTGTTTCATAAGCTGAGGTCAACTACTGGGAGGATGAAAAACTAGATGCCTGGAGAGCTGCTGCTTTCTCGACAGAAAACACCCTGGACCTTGAGTGAACAACAGCCGTCTTTTGGGAAAAGGCTCCATTCCCACCAGCAACACGAGGGACAGACACGGTGAACAGTCATGGAGGAGCCCCTTCATCCATTTATAGCCCCCTCCCCATAGGTGGCAAAGGCAGCAGACACGTGACTGCTCCCCTCTCCTTACAGAGGAAACCCAACTTTGCTTGGGTGTGTAGCCCAGCCCCCCGCCATGCCCTGGGAAAGGCTGACCCTGCCCTAAGTTCAGAGGCAAATCCTATCACCAGGCACCCATTCTACTTGCCACTGATCGGCTTCGGGATGAACATGTGATGTAATTTTGGCCAATTCAACCCTGGGAGACATGACGAGAAGACGTCTGGAGAAAGTCTCTTGGTCGACAAAGAAAGGTTATGTGATATTGTCCTGTCTTGGGGACACTTGGAACTGTGACAGCCATCTCAGGACCATGAGAGGAGGGGGAGTGAGGACAAAACCAATATGCTGTGATATTGGGGAGGGGGGAATGAAGGCAATTCCCTGGGATTCTTTTTAGGGTGGGGAAGAGCAGGATTAATCAATCCCAAAGGCACAAAGCATCCTGTACATTACAGTGTCTATGTTCAAAAGAGCCATCTTCCTCTCTTTTATTATCTGGATCCAACTCAAACAGACATGCTGAATATGCTTTTCTGTTCTAATTTTTAAATGAAATAATCTGCTGGAAATTAGCCCAGCCCATAAATCTCTCTACTAACAACATTATATTAAGACTTGGGAAACAAATAACTATTAAGATAAGTGATCCATCTTGGTCTATATATGTATTGAGCAACCAGGTACTAGAATGGTGCCTTCAATAAACAAAGGGTTTGATGGCAGGATTACACTTCTAGTTAAATGACTGACTGGAGGCAGAATGTGTGAGGGTCATAAGAGAAGCACCAAAAAAGTGGCAATTCTATCTAGCACCATGGAACGGCAATGCCTCTTCAAAAGAGTGAGTATACCATGGGCACTTAGTATTCAATAGGTGGGAATGGAGAGGAGAGTATACAAGGTAGAAGAGACAGATGAGCAAAAGTATGAAAGCGAGAGAGTACTCGAAAGAGGCATATTGTAGAGTGTCTTTTACTCTCAGAACACACCTCGGAAATGTTGAATGACTTGTCTCTATAATTAAGAAGTTATGTTGACACCTGCTTCTTTCCACAATCTAAGCTCAACCTATCCTTCAAATCCATTCATTCATTCAATTGTTCCTCCATCCATTCATCCATCATCCATTATCCATCATCCATCTATCCATCATCCATCAGCCTATACCTCCATCATCCATCCACCCATCAATCTATCCACTTATCATTTATCCATCATCCATCCATCCATCCCTTCATCTATCCAACCATCATCCACTGATCCATCCATCCATCCATCAATCTATCCATCCATCATCCATCCATCCATCCATTCATCTATCCATGCATCATCCATCATCCATCCATCCATCCATTCATCTATCCATGCATCATCCACCTGCCCATCCATCCATCCAACATGCACTAAGTCACTTTCCTCCAGGTGCCATTAATGAGCTAAGCACTAGGTAGGGGTGGGCTTTGCCATGAGTTCAGAGTCTAGTGAGAAAGATAAGTTGTAAAGGAACAATCACAAGTACCAACTCCTCCATCGCCTCACTTGACCCCCAGATACAGAATAACTCCCACAAGGGAGTTAAGCAGGCAGAATCCAATCATGCACAGCACTTGAACTATTTGAGAGCTTGAAGGAGGAAAATCAGACAGCCAAGAACACAGGGAGGAGCAGTCAGAGAATTAGAAGAAAGCTAGAAAAGACCCAAGTCCTGAATGCCAAGGAAGGACATTCAATAAGGTAGAAACAGCTCACCGTATCAATCTGTAGAGAGTTGAATAAGAATGAGAAATTCAATCAACCAACCACACATGGTGATAAAAAGGCACTGGATTTGGCAAGTCAAAACCTCTGGGTGACCTCCAACAATGTTGCCAGTTTCCAAAGGTTCACTAGTGGAAGGTCGGGAGGGTATGTGAAGGTCAACATAGGCTATTCATGAGAGGCGCTGAGCGACAAAGAGAGAAACGGGGAGCGCAGTTCAAGGAAAAAAGCACGAGTGCATCCACTCATCCAACCACTGCTGTGTGCCTGCTGTGCGTCAGAAATGGCCAGCATTTAGGGATGAAGAGTGCACAAGACTCAGTCCTGCCCTCAGGAAGTTTACAATCCAATTAGAAGAGGGTTTATCGTATTGGTCTAGTTGGTCTGTCACGGATGAGAAAGCAAGTACATCTATAGGCGGGATAGAGGGAGAGGTGGAGTATCCGAGATCAACTCTAGAGACAGAGGAACAGGGACGGTCCAGTCTGGAAGAGGCAGAGGAAAGGTCAGGGCATAACGTCAGCTCTGGCCGGTGGGAGGGACCCCAGTGTCTCAGAAGTGCTGTGTTGCTAAATGTTTGGCAACTGGCTCTCCTGGGGAAAACCTCTGATTTGAAACATTTGGCAATTCTTGTGGAGTAACTACTATCACGGGCACGTTCAAGAAACTAACGGAAATCCCTGAGTGCAGAGATGAATAGAGATCCGGGCTATCTTTCCAGAAAGTCCGAGGTGCCCGCCCCAGCACACCTGTGCTCCAGAAGCCAAGCAGGGACAAAGGGCCCTGACACTACTGTGAAGTTAAGAGGTGATGGCGTAGGAAATCTGTGTAGACCAACCAACGCGGCTGCTCTGCCAGTAGCCGAGTCCCTGAGACATGTCACTGTGCACAGGGCACAAACAAGGGACACGGAGTTCCAGAGCTAGAAAACACAGCAGGGCTCTGACCTTGCATCCACATCAGCTCTTCTGCCTCCCGGACCTGCTCAGTACCCAAAACATATGCTTTTCACCATCATCGTCCCTCAACTTGACACTGTTTGTGCACACACGTGTGTACACTTTCACTTGTAGATCACTGTGCTCTGTTATCTGCTCTAACTCAGAACTTAGTGAGGCAATCCTTGGCATCTTTTCGAATTTCCCAAAGGGGCTCCTTTGACTCTCCATCATAGACAAACGTGGTAAAAATATACCAGAGCGCTTCTGCCGGAAGAAGATGGCAAGAGCCTTTATGAATCAGGTCTGTGCTGCAGCATGGCCACGCCTGGACGCTGCTTGTCCATTTTGCTTTGTTCTGTGGTTGTCTGATTTCATTTCATGCTGTCCCTTAGGGTCAATTTTTTGCCACTCACAGCATTAAATCAACCACATCCTTAATACCTCCTCCCTCGTTCTTTTTCCGAGGTGAGAGCAAAACGAATCTAGACATTAATGTGCCTTTGGAGCCCATGCTCTGGTTGGAGGAGTAAACACTGGATATTTCTCTCCTTCTCGGCCTTGTCACATGCACGTGAAAGCGTTCCAGCTGATCAAGCTGATGGAGAAGTGGGAGGGTGGCCACCGCCTTCCACCAGGACAAAACCAGCCACCAAACAGGTCCCCAGCCACTCGGCCCGGGGACCACGGTCTGCCTCGAGGTCCCCGGTAAAAATGAGACATTTGAAGGAAAACAGGCTGTGTTTGAAAGGCGGGTGACATCAAGAAAAGGCAAAACAACTATAAATACTACTTCTTTCCCGTTTTACACTGAGCCTTCTGTTAAAGGAAACACATTTACCAGAGTTGTGTTTTTTTTTTTCCCTAAGCTCAACTGGAAAAACATAAATATTTAGTCATTTCATAACGGCAGACAACTGACAAGCAGGGCACAGATTAAAGGAACATGATGTATTTCTAAGAAAGTTCATCAAACAAAATATATCTTTGAGAACAGAATCCCAAAATCTGTTTTAGAAGCAAATTTGGCCTTCGAAATGAATTTTGTCTTGATGTAATCACAAGGTCACATCTTAGAGACAGCAGATGCATCGATAGTCATCTCTGCAAACAATGAGGTCTGTTTCATATTTTTAAATTAACAACATTGGGCAGAAAAAATTAAAACACGGTTAGTGCATAACTGCTTTAGAGGCTGCATATCAAATAACTAACTGCTAGTTAATCAATATTATATGAAACCATCTCAATATTATAAATAAGAAATGCAAAATTCCTGACCAGCAAGATGATCTATAACGGAGAAAAAAGGAAAATAACTTACGTGAATAGAGAGAGCCTAGGTAAAGGACCCAAAGAATATCACGGAGCATCATTTTCAGATGAAATTCTTACTGTTAGCATCATTCTGGAGGAGGCAAATGTGTTTATTTTGAATAGAGTCTGGAGAGGCAGATCGGGAGAATTAGAAGCTTTCCTAAGGAAAATCGACTGCCATAAAAGCAGAGAGAAAAAATACTAAGACTCTCTAATAACGTAGATAACTCTCTACATTATGTGCCATTACTGCTCTGTTGTTAAAAAACAAACAAACCGCCAAATACTTACAGAATATTAACTGGGAAAGGTTTCCTTGTGCTCTTTAAAAGTCAGGAATTTCAAAGAACCTTGAACTCGTCCTGAAAGTAGTTCTGTGCCCACTGGCTTGGCTGAAACACTTTGGCCTCCCTGGTAAAGGGATTTTCGCCACCAGGAGCCCTGAAACCAGCTTTCCCATTTCTGCTAACTTTTGGCTAGTTTAAGAGAACTACATCAAAATTGCCTCATTTGTACTGGACACAATTTGGAAATAAAGACTTTTAAATCTTCTTATATATTTAAATAGAAGGCATGAGCCTCACCACAAATGCCCTTTGCTGATACAGTTAAGTCCCCTACATACAACTGAGCTCCATTTCGAGAGTGTGTTCGTACCTCCAATGTGTTTGTAAGTCCGGCAAAGTTAGCCTAGGTACCCAACTAACACAATCAGCTATATAATACTATACTGTAATAGGTTTATAATACTTTTCACACAATAATACATAAAACCAAACACAAAAAATAAACATTTTTAATCTTACAGGACAGTACCTTGAAAAGTACAGGAGTGCAGTACAACAGCTGGCACCCAGGGGCTGGCATCGAGTGAACAGGCAAGAAATAAAGAGACTGTACTGTTGTACCCTATACAGTACTGTACAGTAAAGTACACAAAAACACAACCACTTGTAGGGGATGCACGCACGTGACAACGCACGCCAGACACAGGAACTAACTTATATGATTGGACATGAGAACTCACTTTCGCGTCTTTGAAAGTTTGCAGCTGGAACATTCATACGCAGAGGACTTACTGTACTCAGGAGGTGAGGTTTATAACCTCTGGCTGTACAGCTATGCCCTCCATCCATACAGAATTTTCTATGAAATTCATCATCAGCAAGCTCACCAGTAAGTATTAACTGATGACACCCTGCAAAGACCTGTGTCCAGGGCTGAGGAAGGATGAAAAAGTTCCAAGGTGTATCCTCTTGCCTTGCGGCAGAGTTAGTGTGCGGCCTAATATTTTATGATACAGAATAAGGCGCAACATAGCAACTTTGATAAGACACACTGGGATAGCTCAGGGAAGAGGAAAAGGCTGCAGCTTTGGGTAGCAGGATTTAAATCAGATAATGAAAAATAGGAAGAATGCATATACACATGGGGCAGGGGACAGTCCAGGCAGCAGGAATAAGTGATGTGGACCATCAAGTGCGATGCAATTGCAGAGGACGCACCTATAAAGGAGGCGCAATGCAGCCACCTCTGCGTGTGAGGAAGAGCCTCTGCCAGCAGCATAACAACGTCCAAAGCATCTTCGCCATCCCCTGCGGTGGTCAAGGAGGGCTTTTCAGAGCAGGACAATGGCCGCAGACAGAGGGTGTGGAGGGAAGCTGGACCCGTGCCTCAGGCAGATGTTCTAGAAAAGCGGAGAAGTAGGAGAGCCTGAGAAGGGGACCGTGAGCACCTTCCTGGCTGGACCAGGAAGGCTTGTGTGGATCTCGGAGGGCCAGACGGAGCCATCGGGAGAGCCTGGAAGTACAGACTAGGAAATGCGGTCCTTGCTCTGAAAATAGCAGCTGGGGAATTCTGAGCATCTACAGAATGGAGTTTCCCAAAGAGGCTTTTGGGAAGATTCCCAAGGCAGCTGACTGCAGGGAGCGAGAGGCTGCAGCCATGGTCCAGCCCAGAGTGAAGGTGGTGCAGCCACAGAGCAAGGAGGCAGGATGGAGGGAAGAGGAGATGCCAAGATGGGGGCCCATCGGACACCGAAGAGGAGGGAGAGGGAGATGGAGAGAGGATGGAAAATGGGAAAGCGGGGGCTTGATGAAGATGGGGCATTCTGTTCCAGCCCCAAGGATGAGAAACTTCATCCTCAGACCCTGACCCGTGAAGCTGGGTGAGGTGAACGGGAGCTCCAGGGCTTGGTCCGGGTAGGGACTGGGCTTGGACTTCTCGGGGCCCCAGAGCAATGACAGTTTCCCTGGGGCGTGGGGGGTGGGACTAAGATGGGGGCTGGGGGAGGGGATGCAGGGAGATGGACGGGGCTTCTTGTCCTCCTGGGGGGTAGAGCCTGACCCTCAGCCTCCACACACCCACCTGCTGAACCCACATGCTGTTCTGTGTGGGAATTCTTTTCTTTTTAATAAATTTATTTATTTATTTATTTATTTATTTATTGGCTGTGTTGGGTCTTTGTTGCTGCACACAGGCTTTCTCTAGTTGCGGTGAGGGGGGCTACTCTTCTTTGCAGTGCACAGGAGCCTCACTGCCGTGGCTTCTCTTGTAGAGCACGGGCTCTACGCATGTGGGCTTCAGTAGTTGCGGCACATGGGCTCAACAGTTGTGGCTCATGGGCTCCAAAGCACAGGCTCAATAGTTGTGGCGCACGGGCTTAGTTGCTCCGCGGCATGCGGGATCTTCCTGGAGCAGGGATTGAACCCGTGTCCCCGGCACTGGCAGGCAGATTCTTAACCACTGCACCACCCAGGAAGCCCCCGGGACTTCTTTTCTTGCTTGAAATTTCTCTGAGTTTTCCATTTGCAGCATTCATGAGATACAATGATAATGTTTATTCGGCACTTTTTTTTCTCTTTTTGGGAAAAGAGCTACCAAGGACCTGGACTTTTCTTTGCCAGTTTAACTCTCTGAAATGTGACCAGGTTTTGCAATCTCAAAACCAGATCTTCTAAGCTGGCTCTATCTTTCTGTAAGAGAGGATGGGGGCCCTTCTCTCTTCTCGTTTTATGGCAGACAGAATATCTTGATCTTTGTGTAAAAAGTGCATCAGAAGCCAGTTAACCCAGCAAGGCTGCTGCAACTTCCCTGAATGGTAGTAATGGCCTCGTTTATCACCCAAACTGCGGAGCCTTGGGTGACACTGATCATTGGCTGGTGTACGAGAGCCTGGGAGGCAGTTATCGCTCTCTTCCTTTCTCTGATAAGGAAGCTGAAGCCTGTGAAGGTCACAAATCTGGTAAATGGACAAGCAGGGATTGGAACTCAGGATTTAAACCCAGCCTCTATTTATTCCATGAAACTTGCTGTCTTTTCCGTGGACGAAAAGTCACACGCTGGTTCAACGGCAGAGAAGACAAACAGGAGGCAAGCATCCCTGAACCCTTTCTGTGAGTCATGTCCTCTGTGGGGCCCCCTCCCGTGAACCTCTTTCGGTTAAAACCCTGAATGAGTGGGAAGATGCCCCTTAGAGAGCTGAGCACTGATCACTCAGAACCAACTCATGCCCCAAAGACAAAAATCCACATGTATGGACACACGCCGGCCAGCCTCTGCCTTAATGCCTCCCGGGGTCTCCTTCCTTTACTAGACATCTCTGAAACGCTAAATGTTGGCAATCCATTCTCTGAACAAACTTCCTAAAATCTCACGCGGCCACTGTGGCCTTCTTGGGAAGGCTCAAGAATGTCATCTCAGGCTGGGCAGGTAGTGGGCGCCCTCCCGAAGGTGTTCCCCTCGCTGGTGTTTCAGATGCGGCATGGACCCAGACATCACAGGATCCCTCTCCGCCCCATCGTGCCCATCCCCATTTACCAAAAATGCTAGAGAGCCAAACAAAACGCCTTGAGGCCCTTGCAGAGGGAAGCTGAGCAGACACCCACGTACCAGGTCTGGAAGGAGAGCTCAGCTGCTCTCACTGACATCATCGTCTGCTTTTCTCTCCCTACGACCACCAGCCTGCCACTTGCTCTAGAGAACCTTCCCCCAAAGCAGAGAATGGGGCCCTGGTTGTACTCCAATTCACTGCTCTCAGTCCATCTGGGGCCCAGAAAACATTGCAGCTGCGCTTGGCGCCGAGCAGGATGAGTGAACCCAGGATAATCCCATCACTCCCTTCCATCTACCCACGCTTCACGGTTATACCTTCATGAGTGAGAGAAGGACAAGCTGTGTGACCCTGGGTGAGTGACTCAGCCTCTCTGTGCCTCCCTTTGCACATTCATAAAATGGATACAATAGTGATACCTACTTACAAGTCTGCTGGGGGAATGAAATGAGCTAACATATTTAAAGAGCTTGGAAGAGTTCTTGGAACACAGCAAGCATTCAATAAATGTGAACTATTAAATTAGCTGCATAAAATGGTTTATGAAGAAAAAGTTCCAACAAGCTTTGGGGGATTACTTGTGAACTTTAAATACTTTGTGCATGGAGTCACATTAATAATTACCTATTAGAGATCATTTAAAGGTGAGTGCTTCCAGTGAGCGTGAATTACACACCCAGAGTAAAGGTGTGAAATGACAGCCCACGCCCGTGGCTCAGCTTTGCCAGTTACCTGGTTCTGCAGGCGGGGTTCTCAGGGGGGAGCAGAACCTGAGTTGGATATAAAGTTGAAGGGCGTTCAACAGGGTGTGCTCTTGGGATCAACCCACAAACGCAGCGGGAGGAAGCAGGCCTGGGCCGGGGGGAGAAGGGAGCTGTGAGGCAGCCCTAAGAAAGGCCTCAGGCAACCCCCTGGGGCGCTCTGCAGCTGATCTGGCCCTTCACAGCTGGGGGTCAGGGGCAAGGGGCCAGGCCTTCAACCCCTGCTGTGTGGTGACGTCTATGCGTCAACTGGGCTAGGCTCTGGTGCCCCAACTGTTTGGTCAAACACTAGCCTAGGTGTTGCTGTGATGACATTCTGCAGATGTGGTCAACAATGGGTTGACTGCAAGTAAAGCAGATGACTCTCCCTAATGTGGGTGAGCCTCACCCAATCAGTTGAAGGTCTTAAGAGGGGAAAAAAGAGGCTTTAGGGGCAAGAAGGGATTCTGCCTCCGGACTGTAACACAGAAATCCTGCCTGGGTATCCAGCCTGCCGGCCTGACCAACAAATTTCAGCATCAAGACGGGAACATCAGACCTGGAGATTTTCATACCGAGGGAAGTAAGTCACACCGAGAAAGACAAATATGACATAAGGTCACTTATACGTGGAATCTAAACATAATACAAATGAACTTATTTACGAAACAGAAACGGACTCACAAACAGAGAAAACAAACTTCTGGTTGTAATGGGGAAAGGGGGGAGGGATCAATTAACTGTACGGGATTAACAGACACACATCACTGTATGTAAAATAGACAAGCAACAAGGATTCACCGTGTAACACAGGGAGTGAGTCAAGGGTGAGTCAAAAATTATCTGCACTTCGGTTACGTTAAAACTCCTATAAATCCTATAGCCAGTGTGTGGATAACTTTTGACTCACCCTCGTATATTCAATATCTTGTAACATCCTATAATAGAAAAGAATCTGAAAATATATATATATATATATGTATAACGGAATCACTTTGTTGTACACCAGAAAGTACACAATATTGTAGATCAACTACACTTCAATAGAAAAAAAAAGACTGGAACATCATCTCTTGCCTAAGTTTCCAATCTGCTGGTCCATCCTATAGATTTTGGACTTGCCAGCCTCCACAGTGGTGAGGGCCAATTCCTTACAACAAATCTCATTAAAATAGGTATAAAAATACATAGAGATGATATAAATCAGATATACAGGCACTGACATATAGATATAGATTAAGATATAGATAGATATAGATATAGATACAGATATAGATGTAGATAGATATCCACACATATATATCTAAATCCATCCTAGAGGACCCGACTGGTACCCCTGTGCTGAGCAGGCACTGGCTGCCTCAGGAAGGAGGCCTGACATTGGGCAGGGGGTCCTCTGCAGCTGGCAGCACCCAAAGGGGGCCAACAGCTGAGACGTCTTCCAGCCACACTCCCAGCATCTGAGGGAATAAGTCCTCCGTTCCTGAGGGGGCAGCACGTTCCAGAGTCCACGCCAACTGGGCAAACTGAACAGATACAGAGTAAGTGGCCAGAACTGCCAGGTAAAACCCAGGATAATAACATCATGTAATTTAGAGTTGGGAAAAAACTTAGACATCGCTAATTCAGTGTGAAACACGCCAGCACAAACGCGCCGCATCGGCTGTTTACGGTCCATCTCAGCCGACCCAGGTCATCAGGGTCGGTCATCACATGAAGTGATGAGACCTCTGACAGCGGGTGACCCAGCACCTTCCCGAACAGCAAGGATGGGGCCTGCCCCTTCCCCACCCACAGGAGAGAGGGGGCGTCTCTAAAATTCAGAGTCAGAACGGGGAGGGGTGACCTGGAGGGTCTGCTGATTTCTGTGTGCTGTAAATATCCCCACCCCCGGTCTCCACGCACCAACAGGAGGAGGTGGGAGAGAAGTGCACGCGGGTCCTCACGGCTGTCACGTAGGCCACTGAGTGGGGAGTCCGAGACCAGGCACTTCTTTAGCGGGAGTGTTGTCAGTGTCTGTGCAGTGTCTCCACCGCCCCAAGGGGAGACGGGAAAAGGACTAAGATGGTGAAATTACACGCGCACACACGCACAAACACACACACACACACACACACACAGCTCAAAGCTTCAGAAGAACCATTTGGGGAGCCTCACAGAGCCCCCAGTGTCCCAAGCTGCCAGGACACAGGGACTGGTGCCTAACATCCAGGAGAAGAATCTCTCAGACAGGCATCTGAAGCCACCTGAGAGCAGGTAGGTGGATAGGCCATGCTGGGAGCGGGCTGAGCCACCACCAACCAGAGGCCTGAGCATCCTCTGGAAGGTTGGATGCCAGACTTCTGGGCGAGTCAAGCCTGAGAGAAGGAGGCTGGAGGTGTCCCGGGGTGGAGAAGCTATGAGGAGGGCATCAGAAGCAGACACAGGGGCCTCACCATGCCATGGACAGCTGTGGTCCCTTCAAGAGCCCTGAGGCATCACCACACCATGGACAGCTGTGGTCCCTTCAAGAGCCCTGAGGCATCACCACACCATGGACAGCTGTGGTCCCTTCAAGAGCCCTGAGGAACCTTCAGACACCCTCCAAACAAGACAGCTGACGCTTGGACTTCAGCTCTCAAATCACAATGCCCTGGGGAACAGGCCTTCCAACAGCCCTTTACCATCCTCCCCTTCCTGCTCCAGCCCCGGAAGAGCAAAGGCAGAGAGCAGTGGGGAAGGGGCAGAGGAAGAGCGGGGCTGAGAGGTGGGCTGCCCATGGCCCCAGAAGGCCTTCTGAGGCAGGCTCAGTGCACAAAAGATCTTTAAATGGACTGAAAGACAGACTTGCATTGATTAGACTGATCTAGGCTTCTCAGTACTTGAAAATTAGACTGTTGCTTTGCCCCTGGAAGTGCTGGGGAAAGTGAGGCATCTATGAGACTGGGATGGGGGTGAGATGTGCTCTAGACTTGACCCGTGAGTTTGGGGGAGATGCAGTTCATCCTGCACTGCCTTCCACTGAGTCCAGTGCATTCAAAATGCAGATGCTCAGCTTCTCACAGGTGTGGTGGAGTCCACGGGAGGAAGACCGCGAACCAAACCAGGTGGGAGCAGGTACCTGAACCAAGAGTGAGCAGCAGCCCACCTGGTCTCTGCAAGAGACGGAGAAGCAAGAAGAGGTGGAGTCAGGGAGCAGTGGGGGGCCAACCTCGGGGACAGAGCCCAAAACTGAGACACACATCTGGACAAACACTAGGAGACAGAACGGCCTGGAGAGAGTCAGTAGTCCAGGCTGGTGACAGACCCACACGTCAAGCCCCACCCAATCCATCCCACCCCTGCTTTGGCTCACCCAGGACTGCACAGAAACAAGTGGAAACACCGGGCTGGGAGAACGGCTGGGCAGAGAGGAGCTTTGATAACACGACAATCAGAAGCACTTGCCTGCAGGCCAGTGGCTGGAAGAAATGTCCTGAGATAACAGACACTAATGTTTAGAGAAAGACAAATATCATATGATATCACCTACATCTGGAGTCTAAAAAAACCATACAAATGAACTTATTTACAAAACAGAAACAGACTCACAGACATAGGAAACAAATTTATGATTACCAAAGGGGAAAGGGGGGGTTGGATAAATTGGGAATTTGGGATTAACAGATACACACTACTATATATAGAACAGATAAGCAAGGCCCCAGTATATAGCACAGGGAACTACATTCAATATCTTGTAATAACCTATAGTAGAAAAGAATCTGTAAAATAAATATATATATATATGAGAATCACTTTGCTGTATACCTGAGACATTATAAATCAACTACACATCAATTTTTTAAAAAAGAGAAAACTTTCAAGAAATCACATCCCCAAAACTAATTAATTAAAAAATAAAGTTCCCAGCTGGGTTCGCATGTTCCCACAAGGAAGGGGATGTGAGACAGAAAACGTCCCCTGAAGGTCAGGACTCAGAACAGCTCCAGTGCAGTGTCACAGGGACCCCTCCACACACTGCTCCACCGGAGCCAGGCCCCCAGGGTCCAATGAAAGGGTCCACAGGGGGCACTGCAGTGACCCCACCCTAGGTGGCAGCCTGTCTTTTGCCAGGACTGTAGGACATCATCAATCCTATCAACAACCCCTCCCTGCTCTTGAGAGGAGTGAAGAGAAGGGTGAAGTTCCATTTCATGTGACCAAGAAATGCAACAATAAGGGATCTTAATAAGGATGAAATCATAGCACCAGTTGAAAGCAGAATTAAACAATTAAGAGACACTTCCGGCTGAAATATGCCATGTTCTTGTTTGTTTCTTTATGTTTTAATTTTCTGAGACAACCAATAACTAGTAGTGAGTATCTTCCATAGGTGAGCCAACAAGACGTCAGATTGAGACTGCAGGCAATTCCTAAACTCCGACAGAGCTCACGGGAAATGAAAGGCAGCCCTGCAATTCCAACCTGTCCGTGTGTCTAGCCCCACTTGGAAACCCTTGGCTCTGAGATGCCCACGTAGTCACTATTCGTTTTTTTCCTCTCTGGTTACAGCAGTCTGGTTTACAGGAGAACAAGAGACACCCAGAAGCATCACCGCTACCCACAGGACATAGGGTTCATCCGCTTGTATTGCTGGAACTTATGGATGTCATATGACTCAGAGAATCACTGGATTCCAGAATTGGTCCCAGGACCCCCATTCCCGACTCCCCACTCCCACCAACTCAGGTGACAGAGCCTAAAATACAACAGCCATATGAGGCGGGAGTCCAATCTAATGTTTAAAACACACGAGTGATGGGAAGGCTCAATTGCAAAGGTGCCGTGGTCCCTAAAGATTTATAAAGCTTGGTAAAGCCTAAAGGAAATCATGGCAAATCTCTAAGTTAAGTTACGAAGAAATCCAATACCATATTATTGTACTAGACATGTTCTATAGGAGAAAAATCAGAGAGAGAGATGACAGATGATAGATGATAGATAGGTAGATAGATAGATACAGATAGATATGAATGGATGGATGGACAGATAGAGATGAATGGATGGATGGATGGATGGATGGATGCATAGACGTATGTATGTATGGATGGATAGATGATAGATAGATAGATAGATAGATAGATAGATAGATAGATGATAGGAATGGATGGATGGACAGACAGAGATGCATGAATGGATGGACGGATGGATAGACAGATAGATGAATGGATGGATAGACAGATAGACAGACAGACACAGATGATAGACAGCTACTGATATTATTTTCAGTTTCAACTGCCAAAGGCTAACCAGAGAACTCAGGATGATTACGGGGATGGGGTGGGAGTAGGGGGTTAGACTCACAACTAAACGTTGTTCCCATACCAGAGGAATTTCTCCCATTTTAATTCTTAGACGACCTGACTCCTGGAGTTTCTCATCCCTTTTGACTTGCTCCCATGAGCATTTTACTCCTATTTCTATTTTCACGGATCCTCCTATTTCTGTGAGCATTTCCAGTCACCACTTTAAGGAGAGAGGATGACAGTTTTCTCCTAGAATAATAATAGAAGCAACTTTAAAATAAATTCATAGGCATAAAAAAAATCAAAATGAGCAGAAGTCAAAGCCTAACAAGCACTTTTGTAAAAGGAAGTTATTTCATGAAAAGCATTTTGAACTTGCGAAGACTTTGAAGGTCCTCAGAGCCGTTTCCATTGTCTCTCTGACTGCGCTGCATCCTGTTATTTGCACTTGGCATAAAGCTCCTGCTTCTTGATTTAATTTCGGCCTCTAACTTTTGACATGTTCGTTGCAAAGGTAGGAACTTTGAAAAAAAAGAAACCACAACAGCTGTGCAAACAGCTGACATTTGAAAATCAAACGATTTTTGATAAATATTGACTTTAAATGGGGAGGGGAGGGAGTGAGAACTGAAAAAGCAGCAAACGGATATATTTATAGTAATTTAAATCCACCCTTATCATTAAAATGCTTCATTCAATTATCATATGTTATACAACATTATCATTAAAAATGCTTCTGCCTTTTGTCACTAGCAGCACAGAAAAACAGCACTAAAAATAATGCTTAATAACGCACGGATGTGTGGGCTTTGTCCTCTTCCTCTCAAGCCCTTTTGAAGAAAATCTCTGAACACCTCACAGTGATTTGATGCTTAACGTTCAATTCCTTTCAGCAGCTGGAAGTTTCCTGAATAAAACACACGAGGCTTTCATTCCTGCAACTCTAAGATCTGGTGAAAGCCCTCAAAAAATTATGATCCCGTTGGAAGGAATTTCCTCCTGAGAAGTGAAAGATGAACCACATCAAAAAAGGTACTGAAGCGCTTTTTGTCTCTGCTGAGAACGGGTGAGCTTGGCCATGGCCGGGACAGGACCCCCACTGTACTGTCAAGGAAGTGGGGCTCAGACTTATTTCAGGCAGGGACATGGGCAAGGTGACACTGAAAACCTGTACAGCACAGGCACCAGGAGCATGCCCTGATATCAAACTGAGCCAGTTCCAAAGTGTTACACTGTTACTTCCCAGATCTTCATTGGTGTATAATCGCTTTACACTGTTGTGCCAGTTTCTGCTGTACAACAAAGTGAATCAGCTGTATTTATATGTATATCCCCATAATCCCTCCCTCGTAAGCTTCTCCCCACCCTCCCTATCCCACCCCTCTAGGTCATCACCAGTCATCAAGTTGCTCTCCCTGTGCTCCACAGCTTTTGCTGCTGTGCTATATACACTTTTGATTTATATCCTTATCACCTAAAGAACTTGCCTTTGAAAGCAACAGGAAGAGATCTGAAATGTATCCAAATTAGAACCTTTTCAACAAAATTGCACATAAAGATGTCAAGATCTCCAGCAATGGGCCTTAACTGAACATTTTTCAAGATTTTCAGACAAAATTGTAGTAAAGCAGAGAAATATCAGAGCCATCCTTTGGGGTTCCTTGTTCTGGGACTTTTGGGGAAGCCCCACCTGTGTAGGAAGCAATGGATTTGGGGTCCGACATTCAAAACACACAGCTTTCTCAATGGTTTTACTGAATTAATCAGCTATTTTGCAAACAAAGTCACAAACGCAGACATCGGGAAGATCTTCCAGACATCATCCAGGTCCAGGGAATCCTTGACCCAGTTTTTGGATCAGGAAAGTTCTCTGATGAGATTTTCAACCAAGCATCCTTGGAGAAATCGGGGGGAAAAGTGGAAGAAGGCTAATTTTATTCATGAAGCTAAATTACAGTAACTGAAGGCATTTTCCTTTCTTTTGAGATTATATCCTTCTATTTTTGGTGTTAGAAAAAACAAATTCTGGTGTTAAAAAAACAATTTTTGGTGTTTAAAAAAACAAATTTCACAGCGGAAATGCTATGAAATTACAGAATAGGGGCTTTTTTCGTTTGTTTTTTACTTTTTATGTCCTTACTTAACAAAACAATTTGGAAATCCTGATTCCCTTTCCTTTTTTATTTCACTAGACCCATGTCTTAATTGCAAGTCTCCACTCTAAACTGTCTGCAGAATGATGAGAATTTAATTAGATACCTGAAAACATTTATCATAAAATAAATAGAAGAAAGTGCAAAATAGTATATACAGTATGATTACGGCCAAGAAAGATAACACACAAATGTGATATAAAATGCAAAATGAAAGTAGTTGCATAAGGATGGTGTAATTGGGACAATGTAAATTTTCTTTAATTTCTTTTTAATATTCCTATAGAATTATTTTTTAAATTAAAAGAAGCTTCAAATGATTATACACTACCTATCAAAGCAATTCTGTCTGTAGCCACTGGAGTGTCTCTTTCTAAAAATATTCACATAAATGTTAGTTCCTTTGTCACTTTTATAATTTATACATTATGGCTATTACTTATTTTACCCTACCTAAATACGAATCAGTCCTCGTGTTCATGTTGGGTCCTGCAGAACAGTCTAGGCCATGTTCGAAGATCTTTCTCTGACAGGGTCAGCTTGAATAGGAGCGATTTTAAAAGCTTCATAAAAGTTCTATTAGTCTCGTGCCATTACAGGATGCACAACCCGTTTGCTCTCCTATCGGGAGTCTGAAATGTTAACTAGGGCCTGTACATCTTCCATCTTTTCTTTCCCAGTTCTAACGGAAGGTTCTGCGTTGGTTCTCCTTCAAACAATCTTTACACCGTACCTACAGTTAACACAGGGGAGCAGGAACCAGGTGGGGAACAGATAACACAACAGACCTCCTCCTCTGTATCCCCATGGCCCGTCCCTCACTCACTGGAGGGCAGATTAGGGAGGAAGGTGCGGTAAAATCACGTAAGAGTTTTTAATTACACTAGACCAGACTCACACATGGCTGAAGGAAACTGGAAAGTTTTTAAATCTACCAGCAAGTCAGCAAGAAGGGCTGTGAAAGAGATTTGTCTACACACGCATAAAAACAGAGGGTGAAAAAAAATCACTGAATGTGCCTATTACAGATAGACTGAAAAACACAATGGTCCAGCAAGATCTAACAGGTTCTCAAAGGATCCTGCACGAAATAGAAAAATTACACTCTTTTCATGCCCATGCGGAAGATTTATAAAAACTGACTAAGGAGTAGGTCCCAAAGAAATACGCGTCATCCACAAAGGCCAAAGGATGGCTCTCCACACTCTCCCACCACATGAAATAAGATTAGAAGTAACAAAAAGACATCTCACAAAGAAGGACTTTTAAACTGAAAAAAAAACCAAAATATTATGAGTCAAAGAAAATTAAGAAAAAAATTACCACTGGACCACCAGAAAAATCAATATATAAACTAGACCTACAAATACCAGTATGGATAACCCTGAAAACATAATGTGAAGGGACTTCCCTGGTGGTGCAGTGGTTAAGAAGGGGACACGGGTTCAATCCCTGATCTGGGAAGATCCCACATGAGCACTACTGAGCCTGTGCTCTAGAGCCCTCGAGTCACAACTACTGAGCCCAAGTGCTGCAACTACTGAAGCCCACATGCCTAGAGCCCAAGCTCCACAAGAGAAGCCATTGCAATGAGAAGCCCGTGCACCACAACAAAGAGTAGCCCTGGCTGGTCGCAACTAGAGAAAGCCCAAGTGCAGCAATGAAGACCCAACGCAAGCAATAAATAAATTAACTAATTTTAAAAAACCCATAATGTTGAGTAGAAAAGCAAACCGCAGAAGGATATGTATGGAATAACACTTTATGTAAAAAATGTTTAATGCATTTATAGAATACACGTGTGTGCGCCTGTGTGGACATGTGTGAGATGCATGGCACATACACACAGAGAGAGGAAGAATACACACCGTCTCTGGCTACTGAATGGAGATGGGGTAGCCGAGACCAGGAAGGGACATAAATGAATCATTGACTCTATTTGTAAGTATTTCTTTCAAAAGAATCTAAAGAAACTACAGCTAAGTGTTAGCAACGTTAAATTGGGTGGGTGAATACATAGATTTTTGTTTGTTTCATTATGACCAGGCGTTGTGTATTTCAAATACAGATCGTTAAAGAAGAAAAGCCACTTGATGACCCAAAGCCATTTCTAAGGTGGCTTTTGCTCCTCTGACTGGGGCTCTGGCTGGAGCCCTGTGTGCAGGATGGACCAGAAGCCACGATGAAAGATGGAGGGAGGTGCGAGGTCACAGTGGGTTGTGATTCAGCACAGAAGCGTTGCCATTAGTGTTCAAACACACAGCAAGTAACTGAGCACAGCTAATGCTTCGATTTCTCCTATCCACAAAAGCAAAGCTTCCCGGAAGGAATGAGAACTGAAATGTTTTCCTAAACACATTGGTTCCTGACAAATGCGCTCCAAGCTCAGATCCTGGTGGTGCAAAGGGCACATCTTCAGAGCTGCTGGCAGCTCCCGGCCACACCTGCTTCTGTGCGATGGCAAAGGTCACGACCCAAAAGCAGCCCATCGGCGGCCTCAGCCTCCCACTGCACAGGTCGACCTGGCCGGCGTCCACCCACATCTCCGCCTTCCAGCTTCCCCATCGTAAACCTGATCCCTGCAGACAGTGTGAGTGCTAGCAGGAGGGGGCTGGATTCCTCGAAGTTTCGATGAAAACACAGCATGCAGACCAAGCAGGAGAGATTGAATTGCAATTGTACCAGCACTTAAGGACAATGAACTTTTGATCCGAGCCATCATTCTGCTCTGTGGTGTGAGAAAGGAAACCTCAGGAATGATACCCGGCTTCCTGTGACCACACAGCAACGCGCATCTGGGCAGCCTCTCCCCATCCAGAGCCGGGTCCTGCACACAAAGCAGGGATGAGGAGGAGGAGGAGGTCTACGGAGAGGCTGAAGAAGAGGAAGAAAGTGTTTCCCATGAAGGAGGAGAGAAGCTTTCGAGCAAGACGGCTCAAAGAAAAAGCCTTCAGCACCATTCCCCATTGTGTGGCCACCAAAAACTCCTCTCACCCAGAAACCACCAAGACGGGGGGAAGGTGGGACACAGATGTAAAATCCCTGCCAGCTGCTCAGGTCCCCAAATGTGGGCTCCATCTTCACTTCCTCTCCTCCTCTCACACCCAAACCACAGCCAGAGTGTGACACACTCGGCCCCCGCCTCCAAGGAAACCACCCTGCACCAAACACTATCATTTCTCATCCAGATTATTCCCAGAGCTTCCTGTGTTTTCTGCTTGGAAGCAAAACACAACTGTCCACACGGCAGCCAGTGTGATCTCGTAAAAACACACGTGATACTATGTCACCCCCGTTGCTCAAAACCCTCAATACTGGGCTCCCATCTCACACAGATTTAAAAACCCAAGACCCACGTCCTTCCCGTGGCCTGTCAGCATCCTTCATCCTCGGCACCTCTTGTTTCTCTCACCTCATCTCCACTCCCTCTGTCCACCTCCCACACTGGCCCCTTCGCTGCTCCTCAAACTCGGCACTGGCTGTTCCCTCCATCTGGAATATTCATTCCCAGCTAGCTGACGGAGCCCCCTCACCTCCTGCAGGCCTTTCACCCAAATGTCACTGCTTCCATTACTGGTCACTATAAAATCCTAACCTTCGTCGTTCTCTATTTCCTGTCCCTGTTTTATTTTTCTTCTTAGCACTAATTTCTACCCAATCAGGCCTTCTGCCATTTCTCTCTTTTTCGGACGGTGCCCCTGGGAGAACGGATGCTCTGAGCACAGGGCCCGTAGTCTGCTTTGCTCTCAGCTGTACCCCAGCACCCAGAGCCAGGCCTGGCTCGGAGGTTGTGAGCAGTAAACATCTGTGAACTGAATTATGATGAGAGTCTGCGACAAAACAGGAGGGGAGCAGAGGGCATAATTCTGCTTTCTGGTTTATGAAATTCATGCTAAGCAGGAAAAAAAGAGGCCTTCTGTGTGATTCTTCTTTCCTGAGTCAAAATGTTAATGCCTTTGATTTTTAAATAAACTAAATTTAGTTGGAGATCTTCTAAATCAGTTTTGTCAAGTAAGTTGTATGTACTCTAGCCCGTAAATAGGAGGAAGAATGTGGGTGACATTTCCAAGACTATAGCAAACGCCAGCCAGGAAAACACACACAAAACGTCCTGGGGGTCCCGCTATGTCCTACTTTGAAGAATTCCACTTTACAAAATCATGGTCATAAAATGTTTAGAAAAGTTTAATCTATTCTTTAAGTGGGCCCTTAAAATTTTGCTCAAAGAACAGTTTTCTGAAAATGTGATTGATTTGGATGAATTTCCCTCTTTTTTCTTGACTTTTTCCTTTTTTTTTTTTTAGAAATAACATTAAAGGAGTAGCATTTTGATTAAAGCATATTAGTAAAACCTTGATATTTTATTTTATTTGGTTATAAAATGTTTTCATTTTCTATCATTATCCATGGTGGCTCTTTTGTAGAATGTTTGTTTTTCATAAGGCTAAAGTCATGTGTAACAGGCAGGTTCCTTTTACAGCAAGAGCATTTGCACCTATTAAATCCTATATGTTCTTTTTAGAAATATCTCCTTACCTTCCTCCATCTTCCATTTCAACTGAAGAATTATTCAAATCTTCCTGAATAAAAAGATGAAGAAATGAAACACAGAAACTAGGTACCCTTATAATTATTTTCTTTGACGTTTCTAAGCAGCAGACTATATTTGCACATCAGGCTATTTGTAAAAGATGCACAAATCTAACGTGTACCACAATGTTCATTGCAGCACTATTTACAATAGCCAGGACATGGAAGCAACCTACATGTCCATCAACAGATGAATGGATAAAGAAGATGTGGTACATGTATACAATGGGATATTACTCAGCCATAAAAAGGAATGAAACTGAGTTATCTGTAGTGAGGTGGATGGACCTAGAGTCTGTCATACAGAGCGAAGTAAGCCAGGAAGAGAAGAACAAATACCATATGCTAGCAAATATATATGGAATCTAAAAAAATGATATTGATGAACCCAGTGACAGGGCAAGAATAAAGACGCAGAGGGAGAGAACAGACTTGAGGACACGGGGTTGAGGGGAGGAGAAGCTGGGACAAAGTGGAAGAGTAGTACAGACATTTATACACTACCAAATGTAAAACAGAAGGCTAGTGAGAAGCAACTGCATAACACAGGGAGATCAACTCGATGATTGCTGACGACCTCCAGGGGTGGGACAGGGAGGGTGGGAAGGAGGCTCGGGAGGGAGGGGATGTGGGGGTATATGTATAAATACAGTTGATTCACTTTGTTGTACAGTGGAAAATGGCACAACACTGTAAAGCTATTACACTCAATAAAGATCAAAAAAAAAGATGTACAAATCTAAACAAGGAGAACCCTTGAAGTCCCAGTTCATCGCAGTTTGCTCACTGGTTCTTACCAGCATGAACAAGATAGTCATCTTGTCAACTGCATTTCAAGCATACAACTGAATCAGGGTAGCGAGGACTCTGGATGTGTCCACCCCAGAACAACCGGGGACATTTTGATCATCTTATCTAAGACTGTTTAGTAAACTCACAAATGAGTCCAAGATGCTAAACGGCCATGAGTTTAAAAAAGAAATCATCGGCCTTTAGTCAGACTTAGTTTCCAAAATAAAAATTAGGACAAACAGCTACTTTCTAGTCTATTGTTGATGTGTGTCCTCTAAGAAGTGACCAGAGTATAAAATCTGACGATCGCAGTGTCATCAGAGCTGTTGGATGAATTCGGGAAGCCCAGGCACGAAAGCACCCACGACCGCATTCCCACACAAACAAAACACGGTCCTCACGGACAGCACGAATTCCCTTCCTCCCTGCTGCAGTGGGTTGCCCATCACCCTCACGAGAACATAAGAATCCTCTCCCACATACGCTGTCCCCAAAGCGCTGACGTCCGCAAAGAGCAGCCAACACACCTGCAGACGGGGGTTCTTCACTGTTCATTGCGGGGACAAGCGAGGGACAGCACCGCTTTTCTTCCCTTTCTCCTTCAATCCATTCCCACCAACTCCCTCACCAGCAGACAAACTGCTCTCCTGGTGAAACAGTGAGGGTGACACATGGCCCTGAAGTTGCCCCATTCCTTCCCATGAGGAAGCAAAGAGGTACCATGACATCCAAGATACCTGGTTAATTCTGCGCTTCACTAAAGCAAATAAACTGCTTGCAGCGTTTCAGTGATAATACCAGTGCTTCCTGCACAACCCGCTGCTGCCTCGCCGGAAGATAAAATGCCAGGCGATGTAAATTTAAATTTGAGAGGTGCTGAATTATCTAGCTGAGTAAAACGATTATCTGAATAAAATGTCCAAACAGACTTGACTTGGGACCTAAAGGTCCCCCAGTTCCTACACCTTGAAGTGAAGCCGTAGCACGTGTGGACGGCACCTGTTAAAATGCCCCTGTGGTCCTCTGGAAAGGTCTTCTGGAAGGAGGCAGCAGAGCACAGCAGGTGGCCTCCATGGCCTTTGAGGTCAGGTTCAATTCTGATCCTGGCTCAGACGTTCACTACAGTAAGTCCCCCTACATACAAATCTTCAAGTTGCAAGCTTTCAAAGATGCAAAAGTGTGTTCTCACTCATGTCCAATCACATAAGTTAGCTCATGTGTCTGGTGCACACAGTCACATGTGTGCATCCTCTAAATGGTTGTGCTTTTGTGTAGTTTACTGTACAGTACGGTATAGGGTACAGTAGTACGGTGTCTTTATTTCAAGCCCAGGATGTCCAGAAGCAAGTGTAAAAGCAGTGGTGATGTAGTTGGTACTGCTAAAAAGAGCCAGCTGTTGTACTGGACTACTGTACGTTTCAAAGTACTATACTGTAAGATTAAAAATGTTTATTTTTTGTGTTTGTTTTTTATGTATTATTTGTGTGAAAAGTATTATAAACCTATTACAGTGCAGTACTATACAGCTGATGGTGTTAGTTGGTACCTAGGCTAACTTTGTTGGACTTACAAACTCATTGGACTTACAAACGTGCTCTGGGAACAGAACCCGTCTGTATGTAGGGGACTTACTGTATTTGTGTGACTTTAGTTAAATTTCTAGCCTACCTGAGCCTCAGTTTTGTAACCAATAGGAGCCATCTCAGAAGCAGTTGTAAAGATATTGAGACAAGGTCAGTAAAGCATCTGGCATGCAGCAAGCCAGATAAATCCATGGCTTATATTATATAAATAATAATAATGATATTAAATACAGGCACACCTTAGAGATATTGCAGATGTGGTTCCAGACCACCATAAAAAAATGAGTTACACCAATTTTTTTTGTCTCTCAGGGCATATAAAAGTTATGTTTACAGGATACTGTGGTCTAGTAAGTGTGTGGTATAGCATGATGCCTAAAAACAAATGTACGTGGCTTCATTTAAAAAACACTTTATTGCTAAAAATGCTATCTTTTAGCATTCAGTGAGTCGTAAGCATTTTGTTGGTGGAGGGTCTTGCCTCGATGTCGATGCTGCTGACAGATCAGCGTGGTGACTGGGAAGGCGTGTCTGTGCCAATTACGTACACTCAGACAGCAATGAAGTTTGCCGCATCCACGGGCTCTTCCATTCACTTCAACACTCAGAAGCCACTGTAGGGTTGTGAAGTGGCCTAATTTCAATATTGTTGTGTCTCAGAAAATAGGGAGGCCTGAGGAGAGGGAGAGAGACGGGGAAGAGCAGATTGGTGGAGCAGACAGAACACACACATTTATCGACTAAACTCACTGTCTCACCACGACACCACGGCACAATCGCCGTGACAAGTATCCTAATAAAGAAAAAGTTTGAAATATTGTGAGCATTACCAAAATGTGACACAGAGACATGAACGGAACAAACGCTGTTGGGAAAATAGCCCCAACAGACTTGCTCAGCATGGGGTTGCCACAAACCTTCCATCTGAAAAAAAAAAACAAAACACAAAAAAAAAAACACAACTGCAAAGCACAATTTAAAAAAAAAAAAGAATGCAAAACAATGAGGTCTGCCTTTAATGATACTCACAATACTTGATAGTTGATTATCAGAATGTAAGCCTGAAGCAGAGGTGTGCTGGTAAAAGTATGGTTTGCTTCTTCGGAAAAGAAAGCCCCAGTCGGTAGCCACGACCAATTTCCGTGGCACAATTCCTCCCACGGGGGCCAGCTTCCGGCTGTCAGCGTGATGTCGCTGCACGCAGACCTGGGAGGGTAAGCACACTCTCAGCTCTTACGGGCCGTGAGAGCCGGCGGTAGCTCACCATTGGTCCATCCCCGCAGTGATGCCTGCTGTTCACGGTGGGTTCCCAAGTGTGTGGCGTGACACCTGGCACGTGGGCACCAAGAAACATTACGTGAATGAATGGATATTTGATTATTATTATTCAGGACTCAGCGTAATCACTTGGCATAAATTTGAACTGGGACTCAGAAAAAAAGTGTTGATGAATATTAGAATAGGGAAAGGATATGTTTAAGAGCTTGGGTCACTGTCCCTACTCAGCTGTGAGCACACTGAGCAAGGACAGTGCTTTCCCACCACCTCTGTTCATCTATGTTCATATCGACATATATATTGATCTCTGAAATGTTCTTGGAGCCAAAGGATTCAGAAAACCAAGAAATTCCTTGGAGATTCTCAAAGGAAACAATGAGATAACCCTTCACCCAAGGTCCGTACACGCATCAGAATATACTGAGAGAGACAGCATCTCATCAACTTATCTGCCTGGATTTCTAGGGGAGAGCCCTAAGGAGTCACATCAAGTTCTGTCTGTCTAAACCCAATTTCTGCATGACACTCCACCTGGGGAAAACAGCTGCATTTAGTAACACTGCTGTGTCTGGGTAAATGTCATTTTTTCCCCTCTTGGCTTTTGGCAGAGTTGGCTTCAAGGTTCTTCCAATTATAAGACTCGATGGTACCATAAACATGTCTTAAAGAGATTTAATGAAAAATTCCTCTGGAAAGAGCTGTTCATGGCGAAACATGGGCCCAACACACCTCAGGCACAGAGCACGTGCCCTTTTCCAGCCCTTTCCTCCAACCACAGCGGATCTGGAACAGCCTGCCTCAAGGATTCTCCCCCCACACCAAATGGAAAGGGCTGGCAGACAATCTGCCAAGTACAGGGAACGCTCCACCCACCATCAGCTGCCGCTGACATTTAGGAGAACATTTTAGTTAATACATTTAGAGTTGTCCTGGGACTTCCCTGGTGGCACAGTGGTTAAGAATCCCCCTGCCAATGCAACGGACACGTGTTCGATCCCTGGTCCAGGAAGATCCCACATGCCGTGGGAGCAACTAAGCCTGTGCACCACAACTACCGAGCCCGGGTGCTGCAACTACTGAAGCCCGCACACCTCGAGCTCGTGCTCTGCAACAAGAGAAGCCACCACAATAAGAAGCCCTCACACTGCAATGAAGAGTAGCCCCTGCTCGCCACAACTAGAGAAAGCCCGTGTGCAGCAACAAAGACCCAGTGCGGCCAATAAATAAATAAACAAATAAGTTTAACAAAAATAGCAGAGTTGTCCTGAAAAATATCCCTCTGCCTTCATTTTAAATGGCCTTGACGGATTCTTTTAAAGAAGAAATAAGTGTAGCAAGGCACACTGCTTCACCTCCTTCCTCACCTCTTCAGCTCATGTCAATATTCACTGAACAGGAGACAGTGCAAGTCCCGAACTCATTTCTCCATAGAGTGACTCAAGTCCCTGATAACGTCTCTGTTTCACGGAGGCCATATGGAGATTTCCTCAGTTCCTGTTATTACTTCCATTTCACCGTGAACACTTCCTTTGACGTGTTCAGACTGAACCTAAATGTCGTTTGCTTCCTAAATGGTTGGTTGAGAGTCTGCTGCTGAGGAAGCACCAGGAAGAATCTATCTCCAGAGCAGAGAGGCAAGGAAGGCCCTATTGACCCCGTAAGGATGCTCTCACAGGTGACAGCAAGCAGAGGTGTGAGCACCCAGTGGCCCTGAGTCAGCCTGGGGCAGCCCCTGGGAGGCGGGCAGCCTGGGACGTGGGGCAGCCTGGAACAGCAGTTGAAGGGATGATAGGGGAGTGGGTGTGAGGCCACGCATGTCAGGAACAACTTCTGCTGCTTCATGGGAGGACGGGGGAGGGGGGCTTCCAGACCATCAGCAGTCAGATTAGAAAGTAAGAGGACATAGAAAATCAAGGCAAAGCCATAGGTGGGAAACTGACAGAATCACCTGCCAAAACCCAGCCCCCAGCCCCATAGAAGTCAGGAGCCAAACCTGGAGTAAGACCCCATTGTGTAAGGAGCTTTAAGGAGTGAAAGTGGCCTTGTAGCCTGTGCAAAATCAAGGTCAATAGAGCAGCTTAGAATAAACAGAACAGCAAACATCAGGATATAAATTGGTAGAAATTTATACACAGGCCCCTTAGAAATAACAGTGGACAATGAAAAAGAAACACAGAGTGATCACCAGAAAGTAACGCAGATCAGGCTGAACCTCACAGACATTCTTTGGCCCCAAAAGCAAGAAGCTTGGTTGGTAACATTTTAGATCGCCATAACTATAAGGTTATCAAGAATGATCAAATTCCCTCACTTTGGGGGAAAAAAAGGAAAAGAAAGAAAATGTTTTAAAACTTTAAAAATTCATAACTTCATAAAACAGATAATACCGAGCCCTTCAGAAGATTCCTCTAAGAAAGACCATGGCCTATGGGCAACACAGCTATTCTGTCCGTAAAGCACAGCAATGGCCCCATCTCCCCCATTCAGCACCAGCCAGCAGTGCCTTCTGTACTGAAAAAATACTTTCTGGTGATCACTCTGTGTTTCTTTTTCATTGTCCACTGTTATTTCTAAGGGGCCTGTGTATAAATTTCTACCAATTCATATCCTGATGTTTGCTGTTTTGTTTATTCTAAGCTGCTCTACTGACCTTGATTTTGCATCCCTCCCGAAGACGGGGAACAGAGTCCATGAGGACTAAGCCCACCGAGGTGCGTTCGAGCTCCCCTCCACCACTCACTAGCACCGTGACACTGGTCAACTTACAACTTTGTGCCTCAGTTTCACCAACTATCAAAGGAGAATAAAATTATCCTAAGCCCCCTGGATTGCTGGGACCACTAAGTGAGTGGCTGTGTTGAAGACTGGAACCCAGTTTGGAAAATTTAGCAAGTACTTAATAAATCAAAGTTAATGACTAAGGAAGCAGCTGAAGAGGCGCCTAAAACACCAAGTAGATGTCGCTGTAAAGAGTCATGCGAGGCTGGGTGAAGTGGGAAGCCTATCGGGTCTGCCAGGTATTTCAAATCAAATCAAATTCACTGGGCCCTGCTGCTACCCATCCCCTGCCTTCTCCAGCGCCAATGACAGACGCTACCTGTAGACTCGGTCCCTCCCTCATCCCAAGACAGTCCAGATAATAAGTTGAAAGTATTTCAAGGACTCCAGCTTCATGAGCCAATGGGGTCTGGAATTGTGGTCCACAGACCTGATATCCAAAGAACCACAGAAGAGCCTTGGGCACTTCTAAAGGTCTCCTCCAAGACATGACATTTCCTCCTTCTCCCTCTCTCCCTTTCTCTTCCTTCTTCCCTCTTCCTCTCTCTCCCACTCAGTCTCACTGCAATCCCAGCCTGCCTCACCCCTTGGCCTCACGGTTCATTAACACCATGGTGCTCAGTCTTCCCTGGAAAGAGACAAAACAGCACATGGACTCTCCTAGCAAACCCGCGAGGATCACTTTTCTGAGATTCTAACTAATGGGGACAGCTCAGGAGGCCATGTGCGATGTACTAGGTGAATCTATTATATTTCAATCTACACTGCCTGACACCATTTATACGGCCAGAATTTATCACCAGGCTTATGGCTTCATAAATTAGCTAGTCAAGCCATTGCCCCATCATCTCAGTGTGCTGTTGTATCCGTGAATTTACGGTACGCTGGCTTCATGTAGCACCACTGTCATCGCTCTCCAGTACTGAGAGCATTAATTTTATCCTGGGACGTAATTCATCACAGCTATTAAGAGAATACCAACATAAACACAAGAGGAAGGAAAATATGTAGGTTATGGTCTAATTGCCTGAGTCGATCCCAAAAGGAAAGGAGAGACTTGATAAAGTTTGCGGTCTGTGGACGATTTTTGAATTGTTATTTCAACTCTAAAAGCTTGACACACTTGAATGGGAAAGTATGGTGTGAAGAGACCACTGACATCCGCAGAACGCCAGCCAAGCAGAGTGCTGCGTTCTGCTGGGATATCTGGGCTGGGTTCCCTCTGTAAATCAGCATTTTAAGTGTTAGATAAAGAGACTCCATAAATCAGGATTATATTCCTTCCACATGATCTGGTGTCTTCAGCAAGAATCTTCTGCTATTTGCCTGTTTGGTCTGGTCGGGTTTTATGTGGTCAGTTGCGGGTTTGGTTTGGTTTGGGGGTTGGAGAGATTGTGCAGCGGAAAAACTATAACTTGTTCTTTTGCTCTCCTTCATTATTCCAAGGACTACGAACAATGCCAAGTCAACTCTCCTGCCATGTGAATAGCCAAAGCGAACCTTTGGTTTCTAGCTACAAAATCGCCAGTGCCAACTTGTCTGCTTAGGAAGGAACAATACCGTAATTTGAAAATGACCAACGAAAGAGAACACTGGTTTTATTTATTTTAAAGTACAGGTTACACTGTCTCATGCGTAAGGAATAGATTTTTTTTTTGATAAATTAAAAAATAGAGGTTCTGAGCCATTAAAATGTTCCCATCACCAAGATTTTAAGGACGCCGCAAGCAGCTGACTGTATCAATGGCATCTGTGCAAGTGGAAAAAGCACGGATTTAGGAGACAGAAAGATGTGGATTCGAATGTGGGCACCACCACTGACTATTATCCACAAGCAGGCCTTTCTTTTCTGCCCACAAGTCCAGAGCCAGGTCAAGTTTCCCACTGCAGATGTGGTCGGGGTGGGGCAGCAGGTGGGGAGCAGCAGGCTGGTAAATTTGGTCTGAAGAACTTGGAAAGTAGAATCTCTTTGGAAGCCTCTTATACACACTCACTGACACACAGACTTGTCGAGTTAGAAGGGTCTTAGGCATAATCTAACACACGTCACCCCTGGCCTCCAGGGAAGGAGCTGAGGATGATGCCAAGGGTTTCCATCATTTATTAAAAGTGTACAGACAATTGGAGGAATGATTTTAAGGATGTCCATTAGGCATGCAAATAAGATGTCAAGTCCACACTTGGATATAGGAATTCGAATAAGGAGGGACCATCAGGGATGGAGATGTTTGGGAGTCACCAGTCCATGGGTGGTGTTGGAAGCCAGGGGGACTGGATGAGGCCACCACTCAGGGAGTAACAGACCAACCCCTTCTGTGATAAAGGAATTATGGCAGATTACTGTGGATTACTGTTTCAACTCATAGCTCTGTCCCTCCTGTGAGAGGATAATGCAGTCTGTGACCTGCTGTCTGTGACTTGCCCTGGCCTTCCTGTGGGCACAGGGCACTCGCCTCCCCATTAGCTTTGGCCTTGCCCCTGCGCTTGACTTTGACCAATAAATGTGGGCAAAAGTGACAGTGTGCCCATTTCAGGAGGCAACTCTGAGAGGAATCACAGGACCCTGCTGGCCCATCAGCTTCTGCCTCTTCCACCTGGGACCCAGGATGGAGTCCAACAGAGCCACATCTGACCTGTAGTCTTCTGAATAAGAAATAAATATCTGTTGCAATAACCCACTGAGAGTTTTAGGGCTGTTTCTTACTGCAGCAAAAGCTAACTAATACATAAGTGAAAATTATCACCACCAGTAGATACTTCCCAAAAAGCAGAGTAAGTCTACTTCAAAGAGGCCAGGCCCCCAAGCCTGAGAGCATTGCAGGGACCTGTGCGAGGTCAGCCCTTCAAGGCCAGATGATGAAACAGCCCACGTTTACCATCAGAACTTCCAGACTTCCCTTAGGTGCACTCCACCCCACTCGCCACCAGTGCTCCTCCCACAGGGAAAACCTGCCCTGAAGAAAGGTTCTGATATGAGTCATTGTGGCAGCTCAGTTCGACAAACAATTACAAGATTTATGAGCCAGCAGAGTTGCTTACATACAAAGATGAACACGACACAATCCTGGCCTTTGGTGGGCTGACATCCAGTCTGCTCACTAAGTGCAAAAGACTGGGAAATTGACAGAGGGCAGAGACGGCCTTGAACCGCCAGGTAAACAAGCAAACGACTGCTTTGTAAGGCAGCCTGACTCAGCACCTGTGGGACTCTGGTCACACCCACACCGCTCAAGTGCAGTCCCAGGTGTGCCAAGCCGCAGGGAAGAAGGGTAGGCACACCCTGCAGTTACCACCTCAGGTGCCACCATCCACTGTGCCAGGACACAACCTGTCACACGCCTTCCATCCAGGAGGGACGCCCTCATTTTAACCGTAATCTGGGCTTTTCACTCTCCACAGGTCAATACAACTCACCAAAGAGCATTCCTCTTTGCGTCCTCAGCCACATCAGTGGAGGAGATTGAAGGCTGACTAGCATCTAGGAAAGTAAGACTCTGCCCTTCCTGAAGGAAAGGTTTCTTAGTCTCTTTCAGTATCAAACAGCTAACACACGCACTCACACGCACACATGCACACACACACACTTTGCATGAAGTAAACAGAAAGCAAATGAAAACACTGATTTATTTTTCTTGCAGTGCAAATTAGATTCAAACTTCGAGTAGACCAGCCAAATGTAAGATCTTTATACATTATCTCTGAAATGTCTGTCATGCTCAAAATACAATCTCATTTATCTCTTCACCTGTCGGGTAGTGTCTGGGGGGGGGGGTGTCACCTGAACAATAATAGCACGTTTTGTAGTATCATGGTGCAATAGAGTTTTCACGCATGTTAGCTTGTTTTGTACATCACTGTAGCAGAAAATATAAGTCCTAGGCTCAGACGCGCTCCTCCCTAAAGAAATGAAGCACATGTGTTGCCCTGCACTGACAGCACACCTATGACAAAGGTACAGATGACCACCTCCCTGGGAGGAACTGAACTTGAAATGAATCTATGCATTTGGGCCCCTTGCCTGTGACACGCAAGAAACCTTCCATAACGAAACAAGGCAATGCATAATACTCAGTCATTAGATTTCTTAAAGGACATCCTGGCTCTGTCTTCGCTAAAGCACAATTCAAGTGAGCCATTTCTTACCTAGCAAATTTTTTACAAGGGAAGTCTTAAAGCTCTCAGAGTCACAGTCATCACATAGCAAATAAAAACATTCTTGAGATGTTTTTCATTTTGAATAGTGAAACTATTTATTAAATAATCTCAGCTTTCTTCATCCTTCAGGCTATATCTGAAGCCTCAGAGTAAAGCTCTGAGCTGAGCCAACCATGAGACTTAGAGGTCCTCACTCCTACCTTCAGGGTCACCTCCGGCCATTCCTCACCACCCATCCTACGGTCCAGCCTCGGTGAATCGCGGACCGTCTCCAGAATGCACAAGCACTAGGAGGCATACTTTTGCAAATGCTTCCTAGAAACTTCCTCCCTACTCAATCCAGCTAACTTGTGTTTGCGCTTTACACCCAATGCATGCACTGGCTCTTCTGAGAAGCCATCCTTGACCCCCTGACAGCCTTGGTGAAACAGCACTTCCATGGGTCCTTCTGGAGCACCTGTCTCCCTCCACCCTCGTGTGACAACCTGGGTTTGAATCTCAGCTCCACCACTGGCCAGCTGTGCGACACTGGTATGACCCCCCAGAGACCAACCAAATTCAGTTTCATAGCCATAATCAATGAGAAAGAAGTGCTAAAAACACTGTATGTCATTTGGAAAGATGCACCAGCAAACAAAACAATGAAACGATCAAACTTAGCAGCATTTTACATTCACAACATTTTTTTTTATAAATTTATTTATTTATTTGTTTGTTTTATTGGCGGTGTGGGTCTTTTTTGCTTGCACAGGCTTTTTTTTTTTAGTTGTGGTGAGTGGGGGCTACTCTTCGTTGTGGTGCATGGGCTCCTCATTGCCATGGCTTCTCTTGTTGTGGAGCACGGCTCTAGGTGTGTGGGCTTCAGGAGCTGCAGCACATGGGCTCAGTAGTTGTGGCTCACGGGCTCTAAAGCGCAGGCTCAACAGCTGTGGCACACGGGCTTAGTTGCTCCATAGCATATGGAATCTTCCTGGACCAGGGTTCGAACCCGTGTCCCCTGCATTAGCATGCGGATTCTCAACCACTGCACCACCTAGGAAGCCTGACATTCACAACAGTTTTTTAAAGCTCAAAACAAAAAAAAAATTATTTGCTAGAAAGGACTTGCACTGAAAAGCAACAGAGGCAGATGTTCAATATTTCACATATAAAATGAATGCTTTTGAAGACTTCTAGTGAAGAGGGACTTGGGTTGCAAAAACTAAAACAAACAAAAACATAAAACTGTCAAGGCATTAATGTAAAACTACATGAAAGGAGTCTATTTGGGAAAGTTAGATCAATCTGTGGCCAAAAAAAAGAATAGATAGATCAAATATCACTTCCCAATGACATGCTAACTCAATGTTTTCAAGACAGGGTGGAGCACAGAGCTGCAATTACAGGGCTATAGTGTGAAACAGCTGCCCAGCTTAAGGTGCATACGCTTGAATATAAAATCAACAACTACTTCCCTTCTAGAGAAAGTCTTGTGCTACAAGGGAAAAAAAATGTCAGCTGCATAACACACTTAGGGACATAGGACCTGAAAACTAATGTGTTGCATTCAATATGTCTGTCTTCCTTATGCGATATTATGGAATACACACAGAAATGAACTCCAGGGTTTCTCCAAGAAATCAGTATTTCCCAACTTTTTAAAGATGTGAATTAGACTTGCTTATTCATCTGATCTCCTCAGTGTTTTTAAATATCATAATACTCCTAGGAAAATAAGGCATGCAGTGTTTTTTCAATGCACATTTATATAACTATGCATAGAAGAGTCTGGAACTATATAAAACAAAATAGTAACAGTTGGTAACCCTACAGGGACATTACAGGGAGTTTTTTTCTTCCTTTTGCTTATCTGTATTTATAATATTTTTCTACACTGAATTCCATGCATGCCATAAGAACCAAAGACCACAGAGCCATAAGAGGGTGACATGAGTTCAGCTATTTCAAAAAATCTTTAAGAGCTTTGCCTGTCTAGGGGATCACGTGAGCTGTCAATCATTGATAGGCCCCACATGCTACCCAGAACCACAAACACATCAAGTATGAATGTGATGACCTCAGGATGAGGATGAGGAAGAGTCAATTAAACACAAAACATCCCACCCTCAGCTACTGGGCCAAGCAAAGAGAGTGTTCATTATGGGACATACCTATGGCAGAATAACTGGGAACACAGCAGAGCCTGCCAGTTGGGCAGCTCAAGAGTCTACCTGGCCGCCTCCTTCTCAGGGTTTTGCTTCCCGTGGAAGTGGTGCCCTCCCGGGGGGTGGAGAGCACAGCACCTCTACTCCCCTGCCCCACTTGCCTTCCCATCGAACCTCCCACCTCTTCTGTCCACATGCTCCAAGCTCTCAGAATAACCCGTCATGCTCACAGCCAACCAGGCTAAGTTGACCATTTTAACACAATTTCTCATAAACAATCACTATTTGTGATATCTGCACTATTAATTTTTTTCTCTTCTATCAAGGGATAAAGAGAACAGCAATACGCAGCTTTTGTTTAGAAATGACTAGCGTCCTCCCAAGTGTCGCCCTTCTACTGAAATATCCTAAACTAATTAATATTATCATTATTATTGTGGTTATTACTATCATTATTATTATTAATGCTAAGAAATGACCTGTTTTTAGGTAGATAACATTTACAATTCAATAGTAAAATTTCTCATTCTCAATACACAATTCACAGCATCCTGCAGCCCCTGGACAGGAATGTATAAAGCTCAGAGATGCCCGCTTGTAGACCTCTCCAGTGGGAGATAGTGAGATGTAAACCCTTGGAAAAGGAGGTAGGAAACCTAGGCCCCTCCATCCCTGCTCAAGCTCTAAGCAGCTAACCTGAGGTCAATCACTCATTCTCTCTGCCCTAGACCAGAGGCAATTAAAACTGATTTCTGGAACTGGTACACCAGGACCCTATGACATACCCTACCCAGGAGGTTCTCATCACAACCAAAGCAACAGACCAGTGTGTTAGTTCGGATTCATTTTATTTGTAAGCAACAGAGATAACATTAACTTTTAAAAATGGTGGTTTTTCAAAACAAACCACTCAATTTTTCTTTTTTTAAATTTTTTTCTTTCAATCTTTGTTGGATATATATATATATAATAGCATTACACTGTTGTGCCAGTTTCCACTGTACAACAAAGCAAATCAGCTGTATTTATACATATATCCCCATATCCCCTCCCTCTTGAGCCTCCCCCCCACTCTCCCTATCCCACCTCTCTAGCTCATCACCAATCATCGAGTTGATCTCCCTGTGTTATGCAGTTGCTTCCCACCAGCTATCTATTTTACATTTGGTAGTGTATAAATGTCAATATTACTCTTTCACTTTGTCCCAGATACTATATATAGAAAACCCTAAAGATGCTACCAGAAAACTACTAGTTAATCACAGAATTTGGTAAAGTTGCAGGATGCAAGATAATGCACAGAAATCTCTTGCATTCCTATACACCAACAATTAAAAATCATAAAGAGAAATTAAGGAAACACTCCCATTTACCACTGCAACAAAAAGAATAAAATACCTAGGAATAAACCTACCTAAGGAGGCAAAAAGACCTGTATGCAGAAAATTATAAGACACTGATGAAAGAAATCAAAGACAACACAAACAGATGGAGAGATACACCATGTTCTTGAATTGGAAGAATCAACATGGTGAAAATGGCTACACTACACAATACAATCTACAGATTCAAAGCAATCCCTATGAAATTACCAATGGCATTTTTCACAGACCTAGAACAAAAAATTATACAATTTATATGGAAACACAAAAAAAACCCGAATAGCCAAAGCAATCTTGAAAAGAAAAAACAGAGCTGGAAGAATCAAGCTCCCTGACTTCAGACTATACTACAAAGCTACAGTAATCAAGACAGTATGGTACTGGCACAAAAACAGAAATATAGATCAATGGAACAGGGTAGAAAGCCCAGAGATAAACCCATGTACATAGGGTCACCTTATCATCAACAAAGGAGGCAAGAATATACAATGGAGAAAAGACAGCCTCTTTAATAAGTGGTGCTGGGAAAACTGAACAGCTACTTGTAAAAGAATGAACTTAGAACATCCTCCAACACCATACACAAAAATAAACTCAAATGGATTAAAGACCTAAATATAAAGCCTGACACTATGAATCTCTCAGAGGAAAACACAGGCAGAACACTCTATGACATAAATGATAGCAAGATCTTTTTTGACCCACCTCCTAGAGTAAACGAAATAAAAACAAAAATAAACAAATGGGACCTAATGAAACTTAAAAGTTTTTGAATAGCAAAGGAAACCATAAATATGACAAAAAGACAAGAGAGTGAGAATAAGTATTTGCCAATGAAGCAACTGACAAAGGGTTAACCGCCAAAATATATAAGCAGCTCATGCAGCTCAATATCAAAAAAACAAACAACTCAAATCCAAACATGGGTAGAAGACCTAAACAGACATTTCTCCAAAAAAGACATACAGATGGCCAACAAACACATGAAAAGATGTTTAACATCACTCAGCATTAGAGAAATGCAAATCAAAACCAGAATGAGGTATCACCTTTTACCAGTCAGATTGGCCATCATCAAAAAAATCTAGGAACAATAAATGCTGGAGAGGCTGTGTAGAAAAGGGAACCCTCTGCACTGCTGGTGGGACTGTAAAGTGATACAACCACTATGGAAAACAGTATGGAGGTTCCTCAAAAAACTAAAAATAGAAATACCATATGACCCAGCAATCCCACTACTGGGCATATACCCAGAGAAAACCATAATTTTAAAAGATACATGTACCACAATGTTCACTGCAGCATTATTTACAATAGCCAGGACATGGAAGCAACGTAAATGTCCATCGACAGATGAATGGATAAAGAAGATGTGGCACATATATACAATGGGATATTACTCAGCCATAAAAAGGAATGAAACTGAGTTATTTGTAGTGAGGTGGATGGACCTGTCATACAGAGTGAAGTAGGTCAGAAAGAGAAAAACAAATACCATATGCTAACGCATATATATGGAATCTAAAGAAATGGTACTGACGAACTCAGTGGCAGAGGAAGAATAAAGATGCAGATGTAGAGAACAGACTTGGGGCGGGGAGGAGAAGCTGGGGCAACTCTAATTTTTAAATGGGCAAAAGACTTGAACAGACATTTCTCCAAGGAAGAGATGCAGATGGTCAATAAGCACATGAAGAGGTGTCCAACACCATCAATCATTAATGAAATGCAAATCCAGTGAGATACCACTTCACACTCATTAGGATGTAGACTATCAAAATAATAGACAACAACTAGTGCTGGTGAGAATGTAGAGAAATTGGAACCTTTGGGCATTACTGATGGGAATATAAAATGGTGTAGCCACTGTGGAAGAGTGTACGGCAGTTCCTCAAAAAGTTAAGCATAAAATTACCATGTGACCCATTAACTTCACTTCTGCGTATATACACAAAAGAACTGAGAGCAGAGAATCAGATATGTGCACACCAATGTTCACAGCAGCACTACTCACAGCAGCCAACAGATAGAAGTGACCCAAATGTCCTATATAAGGTCCCTAGAGTAGTCAAATTCATAAAGAGAAAAGGAAGGAGAATAGAGGTTACCAGGGGCTGGGGGGATGGAGGAGTGGGGAGTACTATGAACTGAATGTTTGTGTTCCCCTAAAATTCATATGTTGAAGCCCTAACTGCCAATGTGATCATATTGGGAGATGGAGCCTTTCAGAAGTATATAATTAGGTCATGAAGGGGAGCCTTCATGATTGGATTAGTGCCCTTATAAGAAGAGACAAGAGAAGTTTGCTTCTCTCTTTCCGTCACGTGAGGACACAGCAAGAAGGCAACTGTCTACGAGCAGGAAGAAGGCTCTCGCCAGAACCTGACCATGCTGGAACCCTGATCTTGGACTTCCCAGACCCGAGAATTGTAAGAAATAAATGTTGTTTAAGCCATCCAGTCTACAATTTTCTTATAGAAGCCCGAGCTCACTCAAAAAGGGAGCTGGCTCCTAGAGGAAAACATAGGCAGAACACTCTTTGACATACATCAAAGCAACATCCTTTTTGACCCACTTCCTAGAATCATGGAAATAAAATCAAGAATAAACGAATGGGACCTCATGAAACTTAAAAGCTTTTGCACAGCAAAAGAAACCATAAACAAGACTAAAAGGCAACCCTCAGAATGGGAAAAAATAATTGCCTATGAAACAACGGACAAAGGATTAACCTCCAAAATATACAAGCAGCTCATGCAGCTTCATACCAAAAAAGCAAATAACCCAATCCACAAATGGGCAGAAGACCTAAATAGACATTTCTCCAAAGAAGACATACAGATGGCCAACAAACACATGAAAAGATGCTCAACATCACTAATCATCAGAGAAATGTAAGTCAAAGCCACAATGAGGTATCACCTCACACCAATCAGAATGGCCATCATCACAAAGTCTGGAAACAACAAATGTTGGAGAGGGTGTGGAGAAAAGGGAACTCTCCTGCACTGTTGGTGGGACTGTAAGTTGGTACAGCCACTATGGAAAACAATTTGGAGGTTCCTTCAAAAACTACAAATAGAACTACCATATGATCCAGTCATCCCACTCCTGGGCATATACCCAAAGAAAACCATAATCCCAAAAGAAACTTGTACCATAATGTTTATTGCAGCACTCTTTACAATAGCCAGGACATGGAAGCAACCTAAATGCCCATCAACAAATGAATGGATACAGAAGATGTGGCATATATATACAATGGAATATTACTCAGCTATAAAAAGGGATGAGATGGAGCTATATGTCATGAGGTGGCTAGAACTACAATCTGTCATACATAGTGAAGTAAGTCAGAAAGAGAAGGACAAATATTGTATGCTAACTCACATATACGGAATCTAAAAATGGTACTGATGAACTCAGTGACAAGAACAAGGAAGCAGATACAGAGAATGGACTGGAGAACTCGAGGTATGGGAGGGGGCGGGGGGTGAAGGGGAAACTGAGAAGAAGCGAGAGAGTAGCACAGACATATATATACTACCAACTGTAAAATAGTCAGTGGGAAGTTGTTGTATAACAAAGGGAGTCCAACTCAAGGATGGAAGATGCCTTAGAGGACTGGGGCAGGGAGGGTGGGGGGGACTCGGGGGGGGGCGTCAAGGAAGGGAGGGAATATGGGGATATGTGTATAAAAACAGTTGATTGAACCTGGTGTACCCCCAAAAAAAAATAAATAAATAAAAAAAAGGGAGCTGGCTTAACAGGTACAGAGATTCTATTTGTGGTGATGAAAAAGTTCTAGAAATGGATAGTGGTGATGGTTACACAACAGTGTGAGTATACTTCATACCACTGAATTGCACACTTAAAAATGGTTACAATGGTGAATTTTGTTACATAATTTTTTAATGGTGGCTTAAATCATATCAAAATAGACAGATACAGGCGATTATGTGTATCAGGGACCCAAGTCCTTCTGTTCTGAGGTCCTACCATCTCAACGCACAGCTTACTGCTTGCACCAAGATGGCTTCTCCAACTCCAGTCATCACATCACAATTCAGCAAGTAGGATGGGGGAAGGAAAGGAGAAGGGCACACCTTTCCCTTTAAAGATTCTACCTGGAAGGTCAACTTCCCAGAAGCTGCACAAAGCCCTTCTATTGGCCATGTTCTATTGGCCAGAACGTAGTCACATGGCTGCACTCAGCTGCAAAGGAAGCTGGGAAATGTGGTCTCTGTTCCAGCCACCCGTCTTCTCAGCTAACATTCAGGAGTTCTGTTACTGAGGAAGAAGGGAAGGATGAGGACTGACAGACCACAAGCCATCTATGCACAAGTTGAAAATCATCTTGCAAATGTTTTTTGGCACAAGGTGGCAAATATTCAAGATTTCCTAGGATCACACACAGAAAGGGGGAGCTTTTAAGAAAGAGCTGTGACCAAGTGAGTACTTTCTTCTTCGGTAAGCTCACTTGGCAACATACAAGGAATGTGGACCCTTACAGGGACATGTAACACAAAAGCTGTTATTCACCACGTACTCCAAGAAATAAGTACAGCTAAATTGAGAAGGAGTTAAAGAAAGCAAGCCAAACAGCGAAAGAAAGCAAGAAAGAGGCATGGAGGGAAGGAGGGAGAAAGAGAAGAAGCGAGGGAGGGAGGGAAGAAAGGAAGGAAGGGAGGGAGGACAAAGAAGGATAAAAAAGAAGAAAATTAAAAACAAAAAGATGAATATAAAAGGTCCTAATGCCTCACCCCATCCATTTTGTAGAATTTCAAACACCTGGAATAACTGAATGCAAAGAAAAGCTCTCATAACCTGGGCTGCACTCAGCTTTGGCAGAGACCAGGAAGCACATTCTCCACATTTCAGGTGGGTAACAAACACTTGCAGTTTCCAGGGCACCCACCTCCCTCAACTCAGAGTGCCTCCTGCCCTCAAGAAAGAAAGACTCAGCACCTTCACAACTCCCCGTTCCACGGGACACTTTGTTTCCCACGAAGGCTGCCTTTGGTTGAAAATTTCGGAGGCCAAGTACAGGGTTTCACTTATTCACACAGTTAAGAGAAAGAACAGGAGTTCTTATGAGTCACAGAAAATTTGGTTTCAAAAAAAAAATAGCATCAGGAAGAATCAGTAATACTAAACGCCCACATGTCTCGTCTCTTTAAAGCATTGGGGGAAATGTTGCTTTTAGTGGTAACCTAACATTCTGTTGCGGCTATATATGTCATTTTCAGCAGAGGCGAAATAGCTCACCGCCTGGGAAGACTTTTATAGCCTTCGCATCCTTTTTAAGGGATGGCGTGGTCCCAATTTTGACCTTCCTTTTACTACTTTCCTTTCCTTTGGACAAAATCCATGTAATCTTCAGTAATACCAGAACAACTCTGGGGGACTGTATAAGCACACTTGATTCCCATGCCTTTTCCGCCCCCTGTTTTGGCAGAGATCTATCTGTACGTAGAGGTAAAAAGCCCACATACCCCTGTTCTGGCAGCCACAGCCCTTCTCCCAACTCAGCCCTCCTGGCATTACCTGTCTCCTGCCACCGATTCAAGTCAGGAAGCATGTCAGACCCAAGACCTGCAAACAAAATCCTGCAGACAGTTCTAGAGGGTGTGCTTGGCTGAGGAAACCCAGCTTAAATGGCTTCTGTTTGAATCACCCCTCCCTCAGCATCACCACTACAGAAAGTCATCTCTCGAGTTCTGGAACACTTTAAACCCTCCCCTTTTATTATTTTTAGCATTTATTATCCATCTCATATTACGGCTTTTCATATCTGTCTTATCTCTAAGGGAATCACACATTCTAGTTCGTCCAAGACAGTTCTAGTTTAGCCTGTTGTCAATATAGCTATTCACGGTGTCTTCTTTCACTTTGAGTTTGGAAGAAAAACTATATGGACGCCCAGCTAATCTCTCCAAGGTTACCATGACAGAACCATGGTGACCTTTCCATTCTCCAAGGAGTCTCCCCTCATACAGCAGCTGACCCAGGTATAAGTAGAGACTTGCTGAAAGGGAGGGAGGGAGGGAGAGAGGAAGGAAGGAAGGAAGGAAGGAAGGAAGGAAGGAAGGAAGGAAGGAAGGGAGGAAGGAAGGGAGGGAGGAAAGAAAGAAGGGAGGGAGGGAGGGAGGGAGGAAAGAAAGAAGGACCCTCTGCTACTCCTTCTCTTACTCAAAATCCAGCCATGAGCCGGATATAAGGATGAGTGTTAGGAAACATTACTTGAAAGAGTAGCATTCTCCCTTCAAAGGGAGCAACACAACGCAGTAGGTGAAAGTAAGACTCTAGCTCACTATCCAGATTCAAATTCTGATTCCATACTTTACCATCTATATGACTTTGAACAGGCTGACTAACCTTCCTTTGCCTCCATTTTCTGATCCCTAAAATGGGTATAGTAAAAGTGACTCCCCACCACAAATGGCCAGCAAGCACACGAAAAAAAAGCTCGATATCACTAGTCATCAGAAAAATGCAAATCAAAACCACAATGAGATACCACTACATACTCATTAGGATGACTACTATGAGAAAGGAAAAGAAAAGAAGAAAAGAAAAAAAAGAAAAGAAAAAATGTGTTGCGCAGGATGTGGAGAAACTGGAATCCTTGCACACTGTTGGTGGGATTGCAAAATGGTGCAACTGCTATGGAAAACAGTATGGAGGTTCCTCAGAAAACTAAACATAAAATAACCATATGATCCAGTAATTCCATCTCTGGGTATTTACTCAAAAGAATCGAGTGCAGAGTCTTGAATAGCACACTCACAGCAGCCTTTTTCACTGGCCAGGAAGTGGAAGCAACCCAAGTGTCCATCAACAGATGAGTGCATAAAGAAAATGTGGTATATACACATCATGGAACATTATACAGCCTGAAAAAGAAGGAAATTCTGTTACATGCTATAACATGGATGAACCTTGGGGACACTATGCTTGGTGAAATAAGCCAGTCACAGAAGGACAAATACTATATGATTCCACGTATATGAGGTACCTAAAATAGTCAACGTAGTATAATGCTGGTTACCAGGGACAGGAGGGAGGGAAGATGAGGAGGGAGGGAGGGAGGATGGGGAGTTCAAGTTTAATGGGGACAGAATTTCCAATATGCAAGATGAATACTCCTGCAGACCTGCTTTGAAACAATGTGAATATACTTAACACTACTGGCTCACTGTATACTTTAAAATGGTAAAAATGGTCAATTTTATATTATGGTCAATTTTTATAGTATGTTTTTTACCAAATGAACAAAAAAAAATTATCATTAAAAACGTTCTTCCCCATAGGGCTGTCACATGGATTAAACCAGTTCATATGTGTAAAGCACAGAACACTGGCTGGACAGAGGGAATGTTTTATAAATGTCATCTTCATCAGTGAATTCACATATTTTGTTCCACACTACAGCAATGTATGTGAATTATTTCACGTTTGGTTTGGCGTCTTTCTATTTGTTTGGGGTTTTGTTTTCTCACTTCCTTTCATCTTCTAGATTTTCCATATCATGTATTGCTCTCTAAGGCCAATTGTTTTAGAAGCTTTACACATTCCATCTTAAAATTATTCATTATCTGAATAACAATAAAAAGTATAATATGAATTTTCTCAGAAAAAAAATCAACTGCCAATGATTCAACTTCATAAGACACAATTTTAAGTTTGGATTATTCTCCTTGCTTAGAATTTTTGAGAGCCTTCCTATTTACTATGAACTTGCAGCAGTTGACCAAAAAGAGACATACACGGTCGCCTTCAACGGCAGTACGATGGGGCTGCCCCAGAGCTAACACAGTTATAAGCATAGAACCCAGATAACAAGATATAACGGTCCCAGATTTCTTAGGGACTATTCTGGACATGAATTTCTAAGAAGAACATTGATTTTGAAAATATATCCAGAAAAACAAAACCAATATATGATAGCTCTAAAAAAATGTATTATAAGAAACAGAGGTTTAAAAAATTAGTTGTGTTTTATCTGAAAAAGAGAAGTTTAAGGAAATACTCATTTGAAATGCACGAAGGTCTGTCAAATGTTCATTCATTTATTTGTTCAGTTTTGATAAATGTTTTGTAAGATTTTTAAGAATCAGGCACTGTGCTAGGTGTTAATAGTACCAATTATGAGGAAAAACAGACACTTTGCTATGTTATCTTAGAAGGTAAAAGTAGACAGGATGAAGGGGAAAATCTGAGGTCAGCCTAAGGAAGCACATACTGATAAACAGCTACCTTGCTGTGGAAAGGGCTATTTAGTGAGGGAGTGAGTTCCCCGTCCCCGGGGCTACACAGGCAGAGGCAATATGAGCATTTAGAATGTGGAGAAGACCACAAAAAGGAACGAAATTGGGTCATTTGTAGAGACACGGATGCACCTGGAGACTGTCATACAGAGTGAAGTCAGTCAGAAAGAGAAAAACAAATATCATATATTAATGCATATATGTGGAATCTAGAAAAATGGTACAGATAAATCAGTTTGCAAGGCAGAAATACAGACACGGATGTAGAGAAGAAACATATGGACACCAAGGGGGGAAAGAGGGGGTGGGATGAATTGGGAGATTGGAGCTAACATATATACACTAATATGTATAAAACAGATAAATAATGAGACCCTGCTGTGTAGCACAGGGAACTCTACTTCACTTTGCTGTACTAACACAACATTGTAAAACAACTATACCCCAATTAAAAAAAAAAAAGAATGTGGAAAAGAAACATCTACACTAAGTTCTAAGTACATACTGTGAAGGTAACAATCTACCTCTCCTCCAACCAGAAACTCCATGAAATCTAGTTTTAAAACACCCCAAGTGGGGAGACTGCAAGTACCTTCAGAGTGACCTCAGGACAGAATGCTTAGAAACACTTCACTTACTCATTCCACATGACAACTTGATCAGAGACCTAGAATGATGCAGACCTATACTAAGTCTGCAACATTTATTATATCAAATATAACCTGTCTCTTCCCATGGGTGCATACTGATGTTCTGTTATTAGAATCGCCATGTAAATTACAATAGCACAGTAGTTCACCTAGAGGTAGTATCTCTTCCTCACAGATTTCATTCCAGCTTTGAAAACAATCATGAAAGCGATTGCTAAAACTTGGAAGGAACCAAGATGCCCTTCAATAGGTGAATGGATAAACCAACTGTGGTACATCCATACTGTGGGATAGTATTCAGCTGTGAAAAGAATGAGCTAGCAAGCCACAAAAAGATATGCATATTACTAACAAAAAGGAGCCCCCTCAAGATCACAATACTGTGTGATTCCAACTATATGACATTCTGGAAATGGCAAAATATTGAGACAGTAAAGAGGGTCAGTGTTCACCATAGGTTCGAGGGGAGGAAGGAAGGGATGAAGTGGTGGAGCACAAGGGATTTTCAGGACAGTAAAACTATTCAGTATGATACCGTAAAGGTGGATATACAGCATTAGACATTAGTTAAAACTCATAGGAAGTACAATGCAAAGGATGAACCCTAATGTAATCAATGGACTTTACTTAATAATAATGTATCAATATTCGTTCATCAGTTATAACACATGTACCACACTTAAAAACAAACAAAAAAACCACACTGAGACAGAAAAAAATTAATAGATGCGTAGATAAGTAAATGGTAAGTAATTAAAGAAATGAAAAAAATCTCGAAACTTCACAGGTCCATCTTCCTTTAAGGGAGAAAAAATGAGATGTTCTCATCTCTAAAACCCAAAAACTATTATAAAAGAATTCAATGTGATATTTTTAAAGCAAAATTATTGCGTATACGACGCACTGTGATGACACACAACTTTGCAATGACTTTCTGTGTTTAGGTAAGGTCAACTGCATAGGTGAAGGCTGAGCCGTAGATGTTTGGGGTCATGGTGAACAGAGGTCCCCTCTGGCTCATCACCACAGATGTTCAAACGTGGTTGACCCCAGCAGGACTAAAGGTGGAATGAGATGCAGGAAATAAGATACTGGGCAGGGTTCCCACTGCCAATCACTAGTTCTGCAATACTGGGCAATTGACTTTGACGGGTGTCTTATTTTCTCACATGAGAAGTGAACAGAATAGACCAGCCAGTAGTTTTGACATTGGTCTCTGAAGGAAGAGAGGGTCTGGGTCCAGTGGGGGTCATTGGATAGAGAGGGGCAAGAGGAGACTGGCTTCCACCAAAAGAGTTCCACTGTTTTGGGGGAGGTTTAACTTACTGGGCTTTTGTGTACAATTTTATTTGAACAAAGCCCTCCTCAGCTTAAAAAAAAAAATTAAAAGAGACATCTGGTTCCTTTTCCCTGAAGGTATTTGCTCGCGCCAAGGAATGAAGCACCTGTGGGCGAGGAGCAGATGAAAGCTGAAAAGATAAAAACTTGAAGGAACCATTTTTTCATTTCAAAGGGGATTATCGAAGGCGGAATGTGCTTTGGCTCCTATAAACCCATCCAATATCTCATCTCCCACCTTGGCCCACTGCTGCAGTTCTGCAGGACATCATCCAAAGAGTTCCTCTCCCATTCCAATGGCCTAAGGGGGGAAGATTCTACCTGAAATATTGGGGACCATGGAGGGATGAGTGAGTGTTATTTGAGTGTTCGTCCTACTTAGAAGGAAGCAAATGTTTATTCAAAAGCATTTATTAAATAATAAGACAACTATCAAAAATGAAAGAGGCAAACACCCTTTATAGTTGACATACAAGAATCACGGACTCTTAAGTTATAAGAGAGTTTCAGTGAGGAGGGAAATAAAGCTACAGAAGAGAAAAACATTGTGAAGTGTTACATATAGGAGGTGGATCTGGGATCCCTAGCTGGTCCTGCCAGTGATGATCTATTCCAAGTGAGGATCTAGATGAAGCTCCTTCTGCTCAGGAACCAGCTTCTCTGTGTTTGCTAATCAGTGCAAAAAGCATCTCAAATGCCTTGCCTTCCCAGACTTCATAGTCTCCTGAAAGGCACACACGCATGTCTATGTGTTCACGTCTGTGTGTGTGTCATCGTGTATGTGTGTGCCTTTCTGTTGAAGCTCACAAAAGAAAATGACCTACCTGCAAATTGGCAAACAGAACCTGACTGAGTGAAGAAACACTTGATTGAGAGTTTAAGAAACAACCACTTGGATTTCTTACTGTCATCAAAACTTGAATGTTAAAAATAGTTTCTACTTGGACTCAATTTTTTGAAGGGTACCATGGTGTAGTGGAAAGAACCCACACATTAAAAAAGACCCGGCGCAAAAAAAACAAAAAACAAAACACAAAAAAGACCCTGCGCTACTAATTAGATGTCTGTAGGAAGTGACTTAATATCGCCAAGCTTCAGTTTCTCAATTTAGAAGGATTAAAATGTCCATCTTGCAAGGTTGACATGATAATAAGCTAGTGTAGACAGGGTCCCAAGAAGTAGCAGGTACCATTCTGTTAATACTATTAATAACTTTATTAAAATTATTAATAATGATAAAGATTTTTAAATAATTCCACTGTAATACCTTATTGATTTGTTTTGTGCTCAGTCATATATTCTGCACGTCTTTTTTTAATCTGTGGTGTTATCTATCACCTTTACATTGCATCTCTTCACAGGTTCTGTGTGTGTGTGTGTGTGTGTGTGTGTGTGTACACACATGTAGGTGTTCCAACAGGAGTTCCCATTTTCCCATTAGAAGTTTTCCTCTGGAGTCTGTATAATAATAAAAGCAAGACATTCAGTACTGAAAATATGTTGAGTGAATGGATTCCAGACCAGGGGAGTTCTCACTATATCCATACCCATGAACACACTGCCTGGGCATATCCCCGAAAACGAAGGTCTAAACACTAAGAGATGGGATATGTGCCATGCGATTTTGGAAACAAATATTGGGGATGGGGTGTGATCAGGGGAGGAACTGTGGCTCATGGGACTCTTCAGAGAGAGAAACTCGTGTGGAATCTGAGGCTTTCCCCAATGCCGGGAGGAGAGTTCTGAGAGGCTGCAGGAAACACCCCCCTTCCCTCCTTAAGGACAGTGCTGTGGTCCAGGTCTCAGCCTCTGGATGAGCCAGCCTGGGTCCAATATCCAGCTGAACCACTTCTCCCCATGGGACCCTGGGCAAGTCACTCAGAGATTCCAAGTCCCAGGGTCCTCCTCTGTGAACTGGGGAGAATGGGTCTTCCCCCATTAGGTTGTGAGAATTAAGTGAGTTAATACAAGTAAGACCTGTCACAATCAGCGCTCTATAAATGTTGGCTTTATTAGGATCATGAATCATTTTGCATGGATCTAGTCCTTCCCACGCACAGCTGTTGTCATCCATGATAAAATGCAGTCTGTATCTGTGAACATTTGCAATTTACTTCATCCCTAAAACACAGCACATCCCATTTAAGAATGGCATGCTGGACCCACACACTTACCTTCAGGATAATATTCCAAAAAGTAGAAACCTAGGCAGACAGAGGAATGAAAGAGGAGACATCAGCCTAAGGGAGAGACCCACAAAATTCAGAATACTAGGAGCACATGGTTAAGTGTCGGCTGATGCGGAGGGGACCTCTGGGCCAGTGGGGGAGGAAGCCAGTAAGGGAAAGTTGATTCATACCATGGAAACCCAGAGAGGCCCAGAGGTCTGAGGGCTCCACACATGGAAGAGGGGAGGGGAGGGGCAAAAATGTGACTATAAGGAATCTGGCTGGCTTAAGGAGCAATTCAGGTGCCCCCTCTCCTGGTTTCCTTTCCAAGCCCTGAAGACAGGTGAGTGTTGATGTATACCCTGGCAGGTAACTGGAGGTCCCTCTCTGGAGGTGGTGAGGACCCCACGCCCTGCAGAGTATGGGATGAGGCACTGCACTGGAAAGAAGCAGTCAATGGTGAGACCCATCCCCCCACCAGGGACCTTCTCTCTACGTGACCCTTAGCACACTGCCGCCAGGCTCTCACAAGCCCCAGCCTCACTCCACTGACCTCCCCTGGGTAGATGTCTGCAGGACCCTTCTCTGGAGATACCAATCTGTCCCAAAGAAAAAGCACTGAGACGGCCACTTGTTCCCCAACGCCATGGTCAGGCCCCACCCCCATCACGGCACACACAACAGCCAACAACCCCACTTGGGCTCATTCTTTATCAGAACAAGCATCCAAGTACCACCAGATGCGGGAAAACCCTCCAACGTGAGAGACCAAAAAACAACAAACAGAAACAAAGAAAAACATAAAGTGGAAACAGACGACATGAAGCAGAAAAAAAATCTTAACATAAAACCATCATTAAGATACTACAGATAAGTACAGATGCTGCCTCCATTTTAAAAAAAAAGATGCTAAAATAACAAATCAGAGAAGAGATTCAACTCCTAGTTGATAAGGATTCTAAGAACAGAGTATATTAAAAAACGGAAGGAAAATTATCAAAGAAATAATAAAGGAAAATTTCTTATAACTGAAAGGCGTGAACTTCTAGACAGAAATGGCCCCCTGAGCACCTAACACAATTAAAAGGAAGCAAACTCTCACTGAGGTACATCACTTTGAAATTTCAGGACACCAGGAATAAGGAGAAAAACCTGAAAGCACTCAAAGAGAAGAAACAGGAAACAGATAACCTTTAAAAATTGTGAATCACGATACTGTACACCTGTAACTATATAATATTGTATATCAACTATACTTCAATTAAAAAAAAAGAAACAGGAATCAGGAGTCAATGAAGCATCACTTTCCAAATCGTGAGGAAAATGTTTTTTAAAGAGAACTGAATGCCTGGCCAAACAGCCAAGCTGAGAGCCACCCCAAGAATGAGAAGGATGAGAAAATGGGGGGACAGGGAGGCCCACACAAGAGATCCCCAGTGCCTGGAAGCAACCAATACATCTGGAACCTGAGAACACACGGCTCCCAAGGCCATCCTCTCCCTTCCTTCCAAAAACCTGAGAGATTACTGAATGCATTCCCCCACCCTGGCAGGAGATGCCAGTGCTGCTGGGGAGTTGACTGCTGTCTTATTGATAAGCGCATAGAAAAACTAAGGCAACACTCAAAACCCAGGAAAAGACAAAAGGTGATCACAGCACCATATGGCTCACATCTAATAACTGTTACATAGTTATAATCACATTAGGAGTAAACATTGATGTAATTGACATCATTGCTTAACTACTTGGAAGGATGGAGGAAAAGGGGATTGGGGGAGAAGAGCATATTCTCATCTTCCTTAACCGAAAATCAATAGTGTCCAAATTGAAAACTCATAAAGGAGCAGCACAAGCCCATGATTTATAAACATGGAGTAAATAACAGAACAGCTAAGAGGACAGCAGTTACCTTTGGGAGGCACTGGGCAGAGAACTGCTATTTTTTATTATAAGCTTAGAAATACTATTTGACTTTTAAACTTTAGATAGATAGAAGATAGATAGATAGATAGACAGACAGACAGACAGATAGATAGATAGATGATAGATGATAGATAGATGATAGATAGATAGATGGATGATAGATGATAGATAAATGATAGATAGATAGATAGATAGATAGATAGATAGATAGATAGATGATAGATAGATGATAGATAGATAGATGGATGATAGATGATAGATGATAGATAGATAGATGGATGATAGATGATAGATAAATGATAGATGATAGATAGATAGATAGATAGATAGATAGATAGATATGCATTATTTTGAGAAAAGTAACAACTACATTAGGAAAGTGATAAAACACGTAGGGGACCTTCAGAGTGAGTAAACTGCACGGGCGGTTGCGGAGCCGATTTCTGAGGAGGGATCAGTGGATCAGGAGCCTAGAGGTGGTATAAAGCCCCTCTCACAGGACTGCCACAGGTGCATCAGCAGGGCTGTGGTGTGTGCGCAGTGGTCTGACCAAAGCTACACGGCAAGAAAGAGGCACCAAACCCACCCATCTTCATTATTTAGTTACATGCTCGTTTGTTTATCTAGTGCGCGTTACAACACAAAAAACGAGCAAAGCCAGACAGCTCAGTGTAGCTATCTGGTGTTACACAAACCTCTTCCCCAAATCCACACACAAATTTTTTCATCCCTCACCTTTTAAAAGCCTTAAAGCTTAAAGTGAAAATTAGTTTAAGACAAAACCCACTTCTGAATGGTAATTTGGCAGTACACATCAAAAGATGAAAGACACACACCCTCGACCCCACAATTCCACTTCCAAGAAGGTATCCTGGTCTTTGGTAAACTAGACCACAGGTTTGCAGCAGTGATCTTAAACCCTAAGAGAATGTGAGAATACGGATTCCTGGGCCTCGCCCCCATGCCAGCCTGATTTAATTGGTCTGTGACACAGCCCGGGCATCTGTATTCAGCAGCCAAGGTGGAGAACTCTTGGTTTATAACAAGGAAAACTGGAAGCAGCTTAAATATTCAACAGAGAGGCTTAAGACCATACAATGATAGGGTCATACCATGGAATCCTAGACAGTCTTAAAATAATCTGGCAGAAAAAATGACATTTCATTAAGCATATTTATTGACATGCACAGATACTTACAATGTTAAGTAAAAACACAGGTTATAAAAGTATATGTACACTATCAACTGTAAAACAGACAGCTAGTGGGAAGCTGCTGCATAAAACAGGGAGATCAAAGAGATGATGGGCGATGACTTAGAGGGATGGGACAGGGAGGGTGGGAGGGAGTCGCAGGAGGGAGGGGATATAGGGATATATGTATAAATACAGATGATTCACTTTGTTGTGCAGCAAAAACTGCCACAACAATGTAAAGCAATTATACTCCAATAAATACCTTTAAAATGTGAAAAAAAAAAAGTATATGTGACATGATCGACTTTGGGAAAAAAATGTATAGAAAAGAATCGCCACTCTTCTGAAATTAAACACATCATTGTTGGTAGCCATAACGTCTGAGTGTGGAACGATTTAATTTAAATATTTTTGTCCATCTGTATGGTCTACTATTTCCACAGTGAACAAAGTATCACAGAGGCTGCCTATTATACACATCGCCTTCTAAAGTTCAAAAATGATCGGACATGCCATTTGTAAGTTTCAAACATTAGACCACTGCTCACATAGATTTCACCTCACACCCCACTCCTGCCCCAACCAATAAATCTACATACACAGACACACCCAAACTCTCACCAGGAGTCTTGCAGGCCACGCTGCTCCCTGCCAAGTCTCCAGGGTGAGAGAACAACTTTGCCATGAGTTTCACCTCTCCATTGCAGGTGATGAAGTGGCTGCCTCAAACCCAGAATATCCTTGTGAACTTCCTTACACCCACTGACCTTCTAAATTAAAGGGGTGAGAAAGGAGCTGTCCTTACTGTAATAATATCAGGAAACTAGAGGCCGGATTTGTGACTCTGAGAAAGACAATGAGGACCTCACGAGCCCACCTCCCAGTCCCCCAAATTCCAGCCCCACTAAACCCTAGGTGTCATAGGGAAGAACAGATCTGACTCCATATGGGATCTGTTTCTTTTACTTTAACCTCTGTTTCCTATTGCTTTTGCTACAAATTAAGAATGTTGCCTACAGCCTGAAATATACAGGATAGCCCACTCTTAAAGGTTCTGACCTTTAAAGGTGTAACACGTTTCCATTCACATAGAGATAAAAAAAAAAGTTGCAGAACAGAGGATAACATGTATCTTGTTGGAGGTTTACAGGACCATCATGGCCTGACCTGCATGGACAGCAGCAAGAACAAAAGGATCCAGCACCATGAAGTCTGCAGGAACCAACAACTCCCCCACTCCTTTTCAGTCTAAAAGAAGCCTGAACTCTAATTTGGGTAAGATGGTTCCTTGGGACACTAGCCTACCATCTTCTCGGTCAGCTGGTATTTCAAATAAAATCGCTACTCCTGCCCCGATAACTCACCTCTCGATTTACTGATCTGTCATGCGACCAGCAGTATAAGCTTGCACTCAGTCACCTTCAGGATCATTGGTGGAAGATGTTGGGAGAGGGAGGAAGGAAGAACTGGTTCTAATAGGCATTCAGAACATTCACGTGTTTCCTTAAGAAGCTTCCAGCACAAGGAAGGAGCTGAGTTATGGAGCACAGAATGTGAAACACCTGCTGGGGACAGACCCTCATATTCTGAGCAAAAATTGCAAAGGCCTTCACCCTTCACTTTACCCACCCGACACACACTCCCTTCTCGGTAGCCCCTTCCCTCAGTCTTGGCATCAAAGCTGTCCACTAGAAACAACCAGGTAAGCTGCAGAGCTCTGCAAATCGCTATCTTCAAAAGGTTTTGACACTCAAGATAAAAGCAGTCAGAGAATTAAGACCAAACCCCAGATATGTGAGAGAAAGGCTTGAACATGTGGTACAGTGTGAACCGTCTGCTCCTGAGGCCGGCCTTTCGCCAAGTAGCAGCAATCAAGCAGGACACCGGAGCAAGCAGGAAACCTAAAATTAGGTTTTACTACCTCGAATGGAGGATTTATGGGATGGTTTAATTGGTAGTCTCGGGACTAAAACCCCAAGTGGGGGAACAAAAACATCTTTCTGGACATATCCTGTGAGGCCACATGCACTCCATGAACCTCACCTACAGCCTGTGGACCCACAAGTCTCCAGGAGGACAGAGCCAGGACACAGCTCTTCCTTCTTCTAACCTTGACACATCCCAGAGCCAAGAGCATGGTAGTCCCTGGTCCTTTATTTAAGAGGCAAAATGCTTTCTTGCGGTAGAAGAGACCTTCAGACCACACACAGAAACTCAGGCGTTCTGCAGAACAAAAGGACCCATTTGATCAACCCACTCCTGAAATACCCTCAACCATGAGAACAACACTCAAAAGGTCCAAGTTCAACTCAACCGCGAATGTTCATTTCCAGTGCTGGCAGCATCATTTGAAAGTCTTCCCAGTTCCATTTTTGCTCAATGTAGAGAATCATGACATTGTGTGTTTATATAAATTCCATGTGCTCAGAGAGATTTCAAGTCAATATGAGAAGAGAAGCACAAAGGCCTTGACGGGAACACTGACTGGTGAGGAAGGGCAGGTAACACACCCTCCCTTGCAGGAGGTGACTAACAGCCCAGCTCCCACAGAAACCAGCCACTGCCGAGGCTGGGGTCCCCAGGGACTAGCAGGACCACAACAGTGACCACAACCCTTCTCCCTTTCTGTCCCATCAGCTCAATAAACTACAAGAGTCTTTCCAGCCACACTGACCCCCTCTCTGGGTGGCACCTGCAGATCCACTGTGGATGGACTCGGAGTCGACAGCCTGATTCAAGGCCAAGGCATAAAGGGGAGGAAGAAGCAGGGACGGTGACTGCCTTTCTGACCCCAGTGAAAGTGGGGCTCTATTTATGAGGGTGGCATTCTGTCTGAGAACCAACATGATGCTATTTTTTGCTCAGTAGAAGAATTCCTTTTAAAAAGAAGCTTCTATTTGTTACAACATACTATAAAATGATGGGAAGGCATCTTTGCTTTTAAACATCTTACATTTTTAAAGGGGATTCAACTCTCCAATGTTAAAAGCACCTTTCCCAGGTTCCACCAGTCTCGTGAAGGCTTCTGTTTAGGTGTGGAGCCTTTCCGTACAAGGGCGGCAGGTGCCTTGACCGACAGGAACCCCATAGAAAGAGATCACATAGAACACGGTCTTTTTCTACCTGAGTAATTAGCAATACAGTGAAATTCAGTAAGACTGGGGTCCTCCTCGGACCTCTCTGTATGTGGTCTAAGACGAGACAACTTATCCTTAATTCTAGGCTCTGGTGAGAGTTATCACAATATTCACAGGATTATTGCAATATTGTAATCTATGCAATAGATTATAGGTACAGTATACATGAAATCTATGCACTAGATTATATATATATGTGTGTGTACATGTGTATGAATGTGTACACACACACACACACACACACACACACACATAGCTTACATCTATTAAAAGGCTTGGGGGCAGGGGGAATGCCATGCAAAAATCCTGTTAAAGACAACTGGGCCAAGCAGTGAGACAGTGCTGAAATGACCCAGGAAACCAAATGGTATTTGGTATTTATTTTTCTGGATACAGACATGGACTTCATATTATCACTGACCCTGGCTGGTTAGGATCCTCAATGTTTTCTAAATTCCTAAACTGTTTGAGAGTCAACAGTCTCAATTAGTAAATTCAAAGAGAATCCAGAAAAGGCGGAGTGAAATCAGTGTCAACTATGGCTGCAGAAGGTCAGATATATAGCTTGTACTATAAATAAGTGTTTAGGCAAACTTTGTGGTGTGTCATCTAATCTGGCCTTATTACCAAAAAAAAAGGAAATAATGATGTGATTTTACTATGGCATGCACTATGAGAGCAGTCATAGTTTAAAGAGGTATTTTGAGTGATTTTTAAGGGCAAGCACTCCTCAACTTCCAAATCTGTTCTTCACATGACCATGACATAGCACTGGGTCAATTCTCCTAATTGGTTTTCAAAATTCTGACTGTGGATGAAAACTGACTCAAACTAACATCTATCTGTAAGAAATTAAAAAGGAGCCTGAATGGATAAAGAAAATGTGGTACATATATACAATGGAATATTACTCAGCCATAAAATGGAACGAAATTGGGACATCTGTAGAGACACAGATGGACCTAGAGTCTGTCATACAGAGTGAAGTGAGTCAGAAAGAGAAAAACAAATATCGTATATTAATGCATATATGTGGAATCTAGAAAAATGGTACAGATGTACAGGTTTGTAAGGCAGAAATAGAGACACAGATGTAGAGAACAAACATGGACACCAAGGGGGTGGGGGAGGGTGGGGGGATGAACTGGGATACTGGGGCTAACATATATACACTAATATGCATAAAAGAGATAAATAATAAGAACCTGTTGTAGAGCACAGGGAACTCTGCTTCACTTCATTGAACAGTAGAAACTAACACAACATTGTAAAACAACAATATCCCAATGTAAAAAAAAAAAAGAAGTGAGGAAGGCTGAGGAGAGAAAACTTTCATAACTAAATGTTACTTGCTTGGAGTTTAGCACTTCTTAAAATGCAGACAACAGAGACAAAAAGAATCCATGAAAATGCACCTTTTACCTCCCAAATGCACAGCACAGACAGCATCAGGGGAGGGACAGAAGAGCAGCCAGGCTTTGCATCACATCACAGGCTCTGATGCTCAGGCCCAGATACCCACCTGGATCTCCTATCTCAACAGAAGCAAATTTCTTGGTGACGTTCCAGAAAGAAACATACTACCACAAAACATCATAACTCCTCCTATACCATGAGCTGGAGGTAAGCATTAAAAAAACAAAAAAAAAAACTTAATCTTTGTGCCTTCTGCACTCACAGTAACATTATTTATCATTTGATTGTCCTAGAAGAAAAGGGACTCTGGATACTATTACTGACATTGAGAACCAGAGGATTTGGCAGGACCGCTGGTGAGGAGAGGAAACTCAAATACAGTGTGAGCTTCTCACCAAACCGCTCTGGTTTCACAGCACACACGTCTCTCCCTTCCTAAGAATCTGGTTTTTCCCCTCATGCAGTTTTTCCTATTTTCACTATCAGCGGGTCCCTTCTAGTAAATGTCCCGTCAGCTCCGGGAGTGGGCGGGCTGCTCCGTCTCTGCTCAAAACACTCACCCTCCACCTCTGAGTCAGCTGCCTGTTCATGGAAATACTATTCAGTGATCATTTTCATAAAAATTTGTGCTGGCTTGGTTTTGTTTCTCTTGACACTGGCTCAAGTGTTTTTCTCTTCTGATTGATTTTTCGTTTCAACTCGGCGTGTCTTTTGGGGTTGTTTATTGTTTAATATATTTCCATTTTTACTGCAGGGGAAATATGAGCGCCAATGGGATCCAGCTGCACCCAATCGGCCACACAACCTGTATTTCTACGTCCTAGATGATGGGGAAGCGCTGTCTGCAGAAGCAGAGTAGGGCTGCTGCTGCCCAGATGGGGAAATAAAGGCAGCCTCTCTGGCCACTGACACCCAACTTGGGTGTTCCTGCAGACCTGCTGATCGTGTACACCCTCAGTCTGATAAGCTCCCCGCCCGTCACCTGTTCGCATGCAGAGTGTATGGTTAGCGGTGGTGCGTGGTCAATGGAGCCCTTTGAGAAATACACCAGGAGCTGCCAATTGCCTTTGCTTGAAATTAACCCAGCCTTGTAAATCAACTATATTTCAATAAAAAAAAAATTACAAAAAACCTGCGTTTGCTTTACTACCGTCAGTTTTCAGGCCACTCTGGAAACAAGAGCAAATGTAATTCCCAGCATAACGTCCTGACTCCCTTTGGATTTCCTCCTCTCTGTCAGTCCTTCCTAAGATCATGGGCTGGCATGGGCTGTGTTTTGTCTTAAACAATCAGCATCTCTTGAAGTTAAGCCATGCGTTCCCAGAGAGGCTGAAATCTGTCCTTGAAGGATGAAAAAAATGTCTTACTCTTTTATGTATAAAGCACAGATTCATCTAAATGTAGATACACTTGTATATGTATAATGTAAAATTCCTAAACCGATATGCAGTACATCTGTGGTATTAAATTGTCATATGGGAAAGGGCTGATAAGGGGGGAAAAATGTCTGAAAAGACTCCTTAGGAGGTTGGACATGAAAAAGGTTAAAAAAGACTAATTTAAGCCTAAGCGTAGGGCCTTCCCTGGTGGCACAGTGGTTAAGAATCTGCCTGCCAATGCAGGGGACATGGGCTTGATCCCTGGTCTGGGAAGATCCCACATGCCACAGAGCAACTAAGCCCATGCGACACAACTCTTGAGCCCGTGTGCCACAACTACTGAAGCCTATGCCTGTGCGCCTAGAGCCCATGCTCCACAACAAGAGAAGCCACCGCAATGAGAAGCCTGTGCACCAAAAGCTCATTGCAACTACAGAAAGCCTGTGCACAGCAACAAAGATCTCATATAGCCAATAAAAATAAATTTTTTAAAAATTTTTTTAAAAAGGTTAAAGCCTAAGGGTAACTGCATCACAAAATATTATGACTTCTTGGTGTGTTTAAAAAGCACCGGTAATTTAGTGATAAATAAATCCTGTTTGCATTTATTCCAGTTTAGGATGTCCCCATAATTATTTCTTTTTAAGTTGGGAATTGAAAGAATTATGCTACATGGAGATTCTCTTTAACCATCAACTCACATACCCATCTCCTCTTGTTTTAGAAGCCAGTGGGCGCAGAAAATAGAACCAAAGAAAAACCAAAAAATAGAAAAGGAAAGAAATAAAGAGCTCATACTCTGATGCAAATGAAGCAGATGCCTGTACTTATTTGAAAATAATGGCCTATTTTTTTTAACGTCTACAAACTAAAGATCTCTCAGAACATCATTTCCTCCATATTAAGTATCCAACGCAGCGAACAATCTTTGCCTTGCCTTAGTCTATTAAGAATCTTGCTTATTCCAGAAAGGAAGCATGCATTTAACTTTCTCAAATACATGACGCGCAATTCTTATTTTTACTTGCTTGGATCGAAGACTAAAAAACAGTGTTTAATTTTGCTTCCTTTGCCATTGCCAACGTAACTGATTCTCATGCTCATCTGCACTTTTTGTATCTCCTTTCATCCAGCTTAGCCAGAATTTATCCCCAGCCTTTTGGAGAGGTAGCCTATGTTTCCACCAGGGCGGTCCTCGATGCTACATGTTTTCCTGATCTGCGCTGGCTGTGCCCTTGTCGGAGAGCAAAATGGTGTCATTTTGACTCATAATCTCAGAGGTTACGTACACCAGCATCACAGAATAGAGAAGTAACGCTGTGATGACCTCAAAGGGTAATTTATGGTCAGTAAGTCGGGTCTGTTTTCTGTCCTAAAACTCGCAGACGAGGACAGACTTATGAATAATTCTCAAAAATCAGGAAGTCTGCGAAAATCCTCCCTGTCTTATAAAGATTGCACGGTGCTCATCGAATCTCCTAAGGCCTCTGACTCCCTCCCCTCCACGGAGGTGCCTGGGCTAGAGTCCTGACGGCCGGGGCCAAAGAACGCAGGCACCTGCTCCAGCAAATCCACTCCGATTCCCCCTCATTCCCAGACACAAATTTCCATGAAAACCAGACACAGGACAGAAACCAGGGGCAGGATATTCCAAAATCGCTTCACATCTGCAGCCTGATTTCATTAGACTCACCGGCTTGTTTCTTTTAGCCTCTGTGCGTGTGACACTTCGCTGACACTGACCTTCAAAACCGTGGTGCTATCCAGACAGTTAAGGAAATAAGACCCGTGCAGGAGGGACAGGGGCCCTGGCTGCAGAGACGGGGATTGGGGATCGGTAAGTCTAGAGACACAGGGACAGGGAAACGCTTAGCAACAACTTTACGAGGTGACTCTACTGGGTGTTACTGGTCCTGTCACTGAATCCGCCCACACATCCCTACAGTATATGAAAGCTGTTCAGCCTGAAGGGGCAAAAAAAAGAGCCTCCACAGTTGACATTCTTAATCCAAGTTTTTACCTAAATATAGCAGTTTCCAAGAGCACATTTTAGCCATTTCACACCCGCAAACACCAGACCGGAGAAGCTGGTGGGGAATCCATGTGGGGACAGGGCGGGCAGCCCCACTGGGTCCTTGTCATCGTCTCTATGGGCCACAGTCCAGAGCTGCAGTCACGAGCTGTCTGAGTCGTTCGGCAATCTGTCTCCAAGGTCTTATTTGAGGATGCGGCAAATGGTAAGGACCCCTCGCAGGAGCAGCTGGACCTCAACCTTCCCTCCCGAACCACGCTGCCAGGCTAAGGCTCTGGGTGCCAGCGATGACACGGTTTTTCCTCCAAGATTCTAAGCACATGTGGCTCGCATCAATGCGTTCTCATATTCGCTCTGTGTTTAGGCCACTTGCCTCGCACGTTCTCATATTTACACATGTTCACTGAACGTAACCCCGAGTGAATTATTTAAGAAGGCTTAATGGGCTTCAGACTTCTCAAATAGAATTTAGACTTGAAATTAAATCCGTACTCCCGTGGGAAAGTGGTGCGTGGAACACAGCCTGTGGCATCAAGCGGACGTGCAGTAGGTCTCGGAACAGGATTGCAGTTACCTGGAGAGGATCTCACCTGGCGGCCAGTGTTCCATGTTGAATGAAACAGGACAGAACGACAAGATTTAACGTGTTGCCTGCGCTTGAAAGCAGCAACCCCCCCCATACCCCGCACAAACACTCTCGCTTTTTGGTTTATCCCTGGCTGACCTAAAATGAAGCATCCCCACAACAAGAGACAGGGAACGTATAGACCAGCACACAAAGCCTCGTTTGTTAGTTTTGAGTTTTCTGGTTTGTTTTTTTTTTTTAATAAATCGTAAAATCCTTTCTCTCTGTATTTGGATGCCAATAACTGCCCTGAATTAGGTGTTAGATTCTGTACAGCAAATTCAAGTTGAGAAAAGGCACACGTATCTTATTCAACACAGTTTTGTTTTGTTTACGGTAAGCACTGCCCACCAGGAAAAATAAACCAGAACAAGGGAGTGAAATTCCCTGCTGCACGGGTGGTAATGAACACAAACTATCTAGAAAAACTGCGCAGACAGGGAGTTTGCGGCAGACCAGCCCTGAACGGAACACAAACTTCTTATTCAGGGGACTGTGAATGAGTAAGAATCTACAGGGAAGGTTTTTACTTTGCATAAAAATTAAATGAAATCAGCTCTAAAACATGCATACGATAAAAGGGCTAAGTTATTCGATGACACGTTATATATGGTACATTGGTAATAACCAGCAGCATGTGAGGGTTGCGACTGGCTTGGCCGTGAACTTCAGCATTACAGGGAGGGGGAAAGGCCCGCATTAGATGCAATCTGCTATCACCAAACTGTGTGAACGTGTGCTCTCAGGAGTTTATTCTGTAGCAATCCATCTGACAGTCACCCTCTCTTTCTCTGGGATTCTAGCACCTCAGGAACGCTGTTCCTCAAAGTGATAAATTGCATTATCCTCAAGACACTGTCCACACACCAAATAAGAAATGTCATCCTGCTGCGATTTTCCTTAAACAGGGAATACTCAAATAAGATGTTTGCGCGTGAAGTTGTCACAGCACGATTCCAACAAAAACAGTGCTATTGGTCACCAGGCATATAAAGTTTCAGTCGGAAAGTAGATATTTGGTTTTGCCTTTGCAACGCGTGAAGTGGGTCAACAGGAAATCATACCTTATGTGATCGCTCCCCGATCTGAAAACTGCAGGTGTGATACGGAACGTACCATGCCAGCCTTCCCTTTTTTATTGCTGTCATTTCTGACTCCAGTGTGATGTACTGGGCACTACTGCCACAGGGCACACGAAGTCACAAAAGTTCCATTCCTGTGAGCAAGTTATATAATAGACTTCATAACTACTAATTATATGAAATCTGAACGCCTATGCTGAACCTATTCGACCTGCAGTGTCCAACGGAGGAGCCACCTACGGCTACTAAGCACGTGAGATGTAGCCAGTCCAAACTGGGATGTGCTCTATGCAGACTATACACTGGAGTTTGAAGATTTAATACAGAAAAAAATGTAAAAGCATGCTTCAATATTTTTATATAGAGGACACTCGAAGTGATAACATTTTGGACATGTGTTACATAAAGATTAATAATTTTAACAATTAATTATTAATTATTAATTTCATGTTTCTTTTTCCTTTTCTAACACGGCTACTAGAAAACTTAAAACTACTCTTGAGACTCGCATTCTATGTTCCCGGTCCAGTACTCCTCTGACCTTCCACCCACCCTGCCTCCACGTCACCCTGCCCCCTTCTTGTCACTTCTGTACATGGACCCTCTGCTCTGATCAAGAGAGACGCAGGGTCGACCCCCAGCTGGGTTCTGCCTCTACTCTAGCTTTGACGATCTGTGTAGCTCTGGGCACATCACTCGGCAATCCCGAGCCTCACTGCTGCTCTGGAAAATGGGGCCATGCAGCACCACCTTCATAGAGCTGTGGTGAGGATGCCCTGGGGCAACAGGGACCCCATGTCTGCACCGTCTGATGGAGTTAAGGTCAGTGACTGTGCTCTAAACGTCACATCTCACGTCGCTTTTGCAAGATTACTTTACTCTCTACCTTTTTTTTTTTTAATGTATTTGGCTGCACCAGGTCTTCGTTGCCGCACGCGGGATCCGGTTCCCTGACCAGGGATCGAACCCAGACCCCCCGCATTGGGAGCACAGAGTCTTAACCACTGGACCACCAGGGAAGCCACCATTCCCTATCTTTTAACTTCACACGTGGGTTCCTGAAATAGGTGTCTCGATTTCTCCTTCCTACGCCGTGTCATCCAGCCTCCCAAGTGGCCCTTCCTACAGCCCAAGCACCGCAGTGCCTGACTCCCCCACACTGCTGCCCAGAACGCCAATCCCTGCCCGTCTAGAGCCAGGATACACCATGGTGCAGCCCCAACGCACCCACCATCCAGAAGCATTTTCTGACCTTCCTCTGGCACAGTCTAGATCTCTGCTTATTTGGGGTTTTTTGTAAATTCATTTTATTTTTGTCTGCATTGGGTCTTTGCTGTGCGTGGGTTTTCTCTAGCTGCGGTGAGTGGGGGCTACCCTTTGTTGCGGTGTGCAGGCTTCTCAGTGCAGTGGCTTCTCTTATGGAGCACAGGCTCTACCCTCATGAGCTTCAGTAGCTGTGGCTTGTGGGCTCCAGAGCGCAGGCTCAGCAGTTGTGGGCTCTTCCTGGAGCAGGGATCGAACCTGTGTCCCCCGCACTGGCGGGCAGATTCTTAACCACTGCGCCACCAGGGAAGTGATCCCTTTTTGTTTCATTATTCTTACAAGGTGGACCATTTACACTCTATCTTGTTTCATAAAAGGATTTAAATTGACCCATAAGGATACAGGCGATAGAACAAGGTGTTTTTTTTTTTTTAATTCCAAAGTAGAAGCAAAATAAATAATAGAGATGAGGCTAAACGAGGGGAAGAACATGAAGAGGAGCTAAGAAGTCGGTAGCCCACCAAGCAGGCCACGGGGTCCTGCACCCATGCCGGAGCTGGGGCACACGCAGGCCTCCAAGCAGGATGGCATCCAACTCAGACAACTAGTCCTGATGCTGAGATGAAAAATGAAGTTCCCCCCAAAGTCTGTAAGAGAAAAGGGGCTGTGTGATAAAATAACAATTGTGCCCAACAGCTGATCTAGGGCAGGCACAAGGGTGGTCTCTGTCATGGCCCCAGATGGAGCACTTCAGCATCCCCTAGGGACCACTGCCGCCATCACTGTACAGTCTAGGGCCCTGGCTTAAGGTCGCAACCACCTGATTCAAGCAGGTGGCATTGCTGAATGTGCCACTTTTGTTGGCCTGTGCACTCACCCCTTTCTAGATCCCTTGGCCTGTGTACTCACCTCCTTTCTAGATCCCACAGCCTGTGCAATCACCCCCTTTCTAGATCTCATCGCCTGTGCATTCTCCTTCTTTCTAGATCCCATGACCTCTGATTCACCCCCTTTCTAGATCCCATGACACATGCATTCATCCCTTTCTAGATCCCATGGCCTGTGCGCTCACTTCTAGATTCTACAGCTCGTGCACTCACTCCCTTTCTAAATTTCAGCTCCTGAAGTCCTGATCCGAGGCTTCCCCACAGGGCCTCGCACTGAAAGGTCAGCTTGCCCTTCTGGTCTCTTCCTGGCACTTGCTCTTCTGTGACTCAGAATGCCCCTCTTCTGCTGGAGTCCTGAACCTTCTAAGTCTGGGTCAAATCTGACCTCAGGCGAGTCTCTGCCTACTCAGCACTCCATGTGTCCTCCTGCGTGAATTTCCACACATTTATCCCAAGGACGCTGCATTCAGAGTGAATGCTGTCAGCTATTCGGAGTGGAAAGGGCTATAGTTTTGTTTACATGTTGTCAATACCACTAGTTGAGCAAAGACTAACTTAGGCAGGCCACTAATGGCTGGAGTCAGACAGGCAGACAGGTGAGCTCTGGAATGTTCTGGCTCTTCCATTACATTTGCAGTTGCTTTTCTAATCTCTAGATATGTCCAGTGTCTTAGTCCCTATGTGATCCATGTTCCCATCTCTCTTTCAGGACAGTGCTCTCATTTAATAGGTGATCAATAAATTTTGATTGAGAAATGTGTTTCCAGGTTGCTTAAATTTAATAAAGAAAATTCAATGTGATTTAATATTTAATGTTTGCAAAGAAAAACTCACATGGATGCAAAACGAAGTTACAAATGCGATCTTAACATTTATATAACCCTTTTTTTGCCTCCTGGTAGTTTACTGTGGTTTCTACATACTTATGGGGTGATTTTCTGGACTCACCTCCAGTTTTACAATTTGGCTATGGAGTACGTAGGAGAAACTGTTCTTGTGGGATGTTCTGTTTGATCACCTATATTTACAAGTCTCAGAAAACTGCAAAAACCCATCAAATTTTATCATGAGGTAGGATTATAAGCCACTCAGACCTGATAGTCTTTCAGCTGTAAAACCCGCTCCCTTGGACTCTGCAAGCAGTGAGCAACAACCTCTTTCTCTGCTTTAATGGCAGGGTTTTGGGTGGGGTTTCTGAACTTAAATACTGCTAAGATGCTGACCTAACACCCCTTCTCCAAAAGAGGCTCACAGTATTCGCTGGGTTTCATCTTCATCGTCATTATTTCTATTTTAAGACCCTGTAGTGAAGTAAATTGTCCTGCCGGGGTCAAACAGACTAGAAAGTGCTTTTCAATACTGAAGAAGCAAATTTTTTCTTCCACTTCTGCTTATTCTGTCATCTTGCTGCTGTGACTTGCACTCCAAAAACAGCCAGCCTTGCACAAGACACATTTGAATTGTGTGCAATGATAGACCGAGATTTGTAAATCCGGCGGCAGGCTTTGTGAGGTTGGGTATGATTTTAACGAGATTCCATTCTTCTTCAAATGAGACTGTCTTAAAATGTTCCTAAGTCTCCAACTGATGTCTTTTTGAAATGTTTTTACCTTTTTTCCCAATAAAAGAAATCTCAACTTTCTAATATCTTTAATTTCAAGCTTTATGTTGAGATGGCAAGTGTGCGTGGTTTGTGTTTCCAAACATTTCATTTTACTAGCGTGCACTTCGGCTATTATTTATATTCAGCTTGGTTTTTTGTACATCCCATGGAAGAATCCTGAAATTGTCCTTGTTCATTCCTGGGGTCCCAAGGTGCCGCCGTGATCCCTTCCTTCCCGCCAGGCTCCTCATAACGACTTCTTTCAATCTCTTCTCAAAAGCCTGAGATCCTCATTCGCTCCAGCACAAGCAGAATTCCAAGCCTCGGTAGCACAGAGAGGAGGGAACAGCACTTTTCTGTCGCCTGTTCCAATCCACTGATTATATTAAGGCAACGGGTCATTAACAGAGCAAGATCTTGGATTTCTCCTGTTGTTCAGAAGAGCACAGAGCCTGACGTCCAGCTTAGTTCAGACAGAAAGGTGCACAACACCAGCTAATCCATTTCCACGATGCTGCTTACAACTTTTAACAAACTAATCCTGCCTCGAGGTGGACACGACGCCCCCCACCCCGCCCCACCAACCCGCCCGGAGCACAGAAAAACATGCACATTCGTCTCTCTTTTACTTTGCAACTTAACTACTTTCGTAAAGCCCCAAGGCTCCATAACCCACATTTCCACTCCGTCACGGAGAAAACGAACCTCCCCACCAAGGACGGAGAATCACTCAGCGGAAATATAACCAAGCAAATACACCACCACACAAGGCTGAACCCCTTCACTCCCCTGAGCTCAAACTGAGAGGCAAACACTCTTCTTCACTTTTAAATGAAGGTTTGGGAACCTTTGCCAAACCCTTAATCAAGGGAAAGTTAGGGTTTCCTGTTTTTGAAAAATCACCGTAGATGTGCCTATTTTTCTTTTCTTTTTTTTTTAACCATTCTGTGGGTTTTGTTTTTTGTTTGTTTATTATTTTTTACAATATATGTTTTTCTTCCTATCTGTTGGAGGAATGCTTTTCTCCCCTAGAGTAGGTTTCCCTGGAGGACTAATTATTGAAATAATAGTAGCACTAAAAGTAACCCCATATAAGACACTGTGAAAATCTCATTCCCACTAAACAGTTCAAAATTAGACAGTATGTTGTAACAGGAGGCACCCACAGATCTAGGTTTTCAAAACCCTTAGACATGCTAAAGGTTTGTTCTAGATCAGATCTCCCATCTAATTCTCTAGGGTTATGATTTTTTAAAGTGATAAATTAATTCAAAAGGCCTATTTTACGCACTTTGAAGATATTTCTGGCTTCACCCACGGCCATTCTGAAATAGGAAAAAGTCTCATAACTAAGCTTCCTTTGCTCACACTTTTGACCATGCACTGAGTCAAGGTAACTGAACCCCTTACTTTCATTGTCAAATTACTGTTTCTCATACGCAATCAGGGTCTTCCAGATTATGACAGGCTATTGTCAAAATAGAAGAACTTAAAAGTTACTTTAAATCTGAAACTCAGACCCAGTGCTCCATTTTTAGATGCACCCTTTAATTACTTGGTGGTGTCTACATCTTACTTACACTTAAATTTAGCAAAGTAATTTTAGATCACTTCACTACCTTCACTAGATCTGCAATGCTACAAACATAGAGCACCGAATCCTCTCTCCTTTAAATACTAAAATGTTTAAAATCAAAGGTAAAAAGTTAAAAGGGCAACATTTCCCCCAGGCTATTTTGAAAAAATTGGTGCCGACCACAGCCTCGCCTTTGGAGACTTCTGTTGTTTTTATCTACAGAATAACTGCTTTCAATCAATAAATGTGAGAAGGTGTATATTGACAATGCACAATGTACAACTGATTAACTGCTCCTAAGCCACGTGACGGTGCAAACAAGTACAAAGGAAGATGCCATCGTGACATCAACAATACAGGGACGGCTGGGAGACCTTGTGTGTGAGCGTCACCAACTACTGCAGGGACTTTCAAAGTCTCCCCAAGACTCCAACTCACACTGTTACTACCAGGTATCAAAATTCTCTGAAACTGTGTCCAAAATATTTGAATCCCTCTGTTGGGTCCGCTTCTTTTTCTTACAGATGCAACTCGAAAGCTTTGAAGACTTTCAAATTGAAGGTGCAGATCATAAACAAAGACTGTGTTTTGAAGAACGATACACCCCGGGAATGCCCCAGTATCCTTTACACAACAGGGAAAGAAAATGGAAGCCCTTTGGCATTCTCCTCCTCACTGGAAACACTTGCCTGGGAAGCAAAGGGTGATCAAGCCAGGAGGTGACAAAGAGACCTGCATTTAGAGAGATCAACCCCCAGCTTAAATGGAGAACTGACTTGTGGCATCACAAAGCTGGGATTCTGCTCATAATGACTTCCTTCTGATCTAAGTTACCTGGACCACATCTTCCTTCCCAGGCTCTAGCAGTCTCATTAGACGTGGGGGTCTCTCTGTCGACACCTCCTGAATGGAGTTCTACATTTATTTAACATGACACTGTCTCCCCACCCTCTGTGTCATATGACTGATGCTGACCTGCTCTGGTTTTTCACTGGGGAATAGGAAAAGATCTTAGGAACATGAGCTCCCCTGTCCTGTGAAGAAATGAATCCGCCCCCCCTCTATAATTTTTTGCTGTTTAAGGATAGGTAACAAGGAAAAACCAGAGCTAATATTAATTTTAGAAAAAAAAGTTGAAAGTTTCCTATTACCTACTTACGAAATATAATATCTTCCACGTATGCACAATATATAAAATTTTAGAATAGTATGAAAGTTCAAAATCAAGGTTGACATCTTTCAAAGAGGCTTTACATCTTACTCATATACCTAGCACTCCCCTGGGATCTCAGCCCTTACCACAAATAAAATAGCTGATTTTATGAGACTAGAAACTTAACAAGATTTGTCTTTAATACCAAAACATATAATAAGAACTGGAGTAGGCAATGCTTATTAACACGTGTACATGCAGCACCATTACATAATCCAATGGTAAACAAGAATTCTCAAAAATTTACCTAAAGAAGGCACAACAGAGTAAATCACCAAGAACTCATCATGAGAGAATAGATACGTGGAAAATAATATATCAGGATGCTACCCCGAATTTTTAAAAATAAAATGAAGTAATTACAAAGTGTCAGAAAAGAGAAGAAATCGAAATGTTAAGCATAACTGGAATTATATATTCTTAAATAACTCAAAAAGATATAATACCAGTTTGCTAGTTTAGTGTAATTTCCAAAAGTCCCTGATGCAAATTGAAGCCTGGGGTACCAGACCGCAAACAGTATTTGCGATATGTGTACAATTCCTAAAGCCCTTCTTCAGAATTAGAAAACTTTGCATAACAGCCACAAATTTGCATAGCTCATCCTGTTTCCGCCAGTATGTCAGTAGTATGACTAGCTCATTCATAATGTGATACACAGTGAGTTAATGTATCTGGTTGGGTTTTTATGTAATTTCCATTGCCTGATCTTCCCACAGATGAAAGCGCATGCTGCTGCCGGCACAGCAAAGGTTAACCCCAGGAATGTGACAGTTCTCCTGGTGATAAGGTGACGGGTAGCTGAGGCCGGTCAAGGGCTCTAAGCTATTTGGAGAGAATTGAAAATACTCAAAAATAATCTCAATGGTAAATAAACTCTATTCCCTATGTATGTCACCCAGGGAAGACAAAAAAAAATTTTTTTTAATCACACTGAAAGTTTTCTGAACGATGGAAGCTCCAGAAACATGCACAGTGGGAAATCTGTGGTACATATGAATACGTTCTTTGGAAGGATAACGAAATTATCTCAACGCATACAGAAAGAACTCTATTAAGTTCACATTTGCATTAGTTTATCCATTTTATTGGGCAGTTTAGTCTGATATTAATAATACTCTCAAAGTGCTTTAAAATGTTGCAAATAACTCTATGCAGTACTTTTTGTAAAAACATCTATACGATATATAATAGCGATACATGGATGATGGATTTCAGATAGAAACCAAGGCGGCTAGCTGATATACATATATATATATATACATATATATATATATATATATATATATATATATCATTCTTAAACACGCTAAGTTTCCCAGTTAAGGTGGTAAACGGGAAGCATATAAACATAACAGCTGCAGGCTGAGATGTCAGAAGGTGAAAAGACAGACAGAGGTGCAGAGAAAAGGGACTAAGTCCAGGTTTAGGAGCGCGCGGTGAGGGCGCCGTCGGAGGGCGATTCCACGCACAGAAACACCGACCCGGCAGTGACAGCCAAGCCCCGTGGGCTTTAATTCAAGCCTTATTTCCATTCCAGACAACAACAAATAACCTCTTGCTCGGTGCCCCAGACGCGGCCCCCGAGGTCTGCTTTCCCGGCCCTCGCCGACTGCAGGGGTCTCCTCTCCTCTCCCTCCATCCCGGCCTCGCGCGCCTCGCGAGGACCTGGGCAATGATAAGCCGTCCCTCCCGGCGTCACACACCCCACCTGTGCCGGCGCCGTCGGAAGAGCCGGGTCGCGCCGTCGGAAGAGCCGGGTCACCCCGCCGCCACAGTCCCCGCCACCGCCGCGTCCTCCAGCGCGGGAGCCGGGCTGGGCGCGCGGGGCGCGGGACTTACCGGGAGGCGAGCGCCGCCGTCGGGGGAGGGCGTGTCCCCCACGTGGGTGTCCGCGCGTGTCCGCGCCCGCGTGCGCCCGCGCGCGTGCCTGGCCGTGGGCGCCGAGCCGGGCGGCACTGAGTCCCTGGGCGCCGACGGGCTCAGCCCATGGTGTGCGCGCCGGCCTCCGGGAGGCTCCGGCTCCCGCCAATCGCCGAGCAGGGTTGTCTCCCCGACGCACGACTCGAGATCCGGGAGTGCGCGCCGGGGGCGGGGCGGGGGCACGGGGGCGCGCGTGTCCCGGTGCGCGTGGGTACGAGTGCGCGCGCGTGTCCAAGTGCCCGTGGATGTCCGTGCGCGCGCGAGTCCAGCTGCGCGTGGATGTCCGTGCGCGCGTGGGTGTGCGAGCGCGCGTGTCCGTGAGCGCGCCCTCGGGCTGGGGAGGGGTGGCAGCGCGGGCAGGTCTGGACCCTGCTTGGCTTTAGGAAGCAGCTGGCGGCTCGGAGGAGGAAGAGGAGGAGGAAGAAGAGGAGGAGGAGGAGAAGGAGGAGGAGCGGAGCCTGGGACAAAGTGAGCCAGAGTCCAGGCCCCGGCGGCGGCGGCGGCGGCGGCGGCGGCGGCGGGAGACGAACCCAGGACGCGCCTCCAGGAGGGGAGAGGAGCGAGGACCGGAGAACAGGCGAGGGGAGGGGAGGGGAGGGGAGGGGAGGGGAGGGCCCGGGAGGTGGAGGATGCCGCCGAGGTGCCTGCTCCTCGGAACTTAGTGAGAAGTAATTTTTTCCCCCAACCTCAGCCGTAACACACATTACAAATATTAAAAGTTAAAACTGTTTGTTTCCGGAGAAGTTTGAAATGACCACCGACTGTCTCGGATGCTGATCAGAATTAAGACGACGTCGCCCTCAGATTAATGAAGAGACGCGGTGCCAGGTGCCGCCGGCTTTAGTAAGACCTGAAGTCACTACCCGCGCATCCCGAGAGCGTTGGGACCGGATGCAGGCGGCTCAGGAGGAGCGGGATGCGGTCGCGAGGATGCCAAGATGTCCAGGAGACACCCTGGCCTGATGGACAGACGCGGTGACTGCAGCCCTCCTGAGAACAGTGTCCGCAAGATACAGCCTCCCGGGGCGTGGGGGGTGGGGGGGCGGCGCGAGGTTTGGCTCAACGGGCCGGGGGCACTGTGCGAAGCCCCTCCCGATGTTTCAGGTTATAAGTGAATTCTGACATCAAAATCGCGCTTACCTGAGTGTTGCTTCTCGTCACTCATGTCCCGCGGGGACCGTCACGACCCTCCCTGCCTGATCGCTAGGAACCCATCCCAGAGCGTCCTCTTGCAGACTCTCCCCTTTCAGACCAAGTGAAAACTACTCGTGTCCCTCCCGCTCCAAACTTTAACAGCCAAGAATTTCAGCAAACAGCCAGAAAGAAAAGCTAAGTCCCCCCCCCACCCCCCAGCCAAGGGAAGGGAGGGAATAAGCACTCCTTTAATTTGAAAAATAATAATTAAAACTCCCTCAACTTTTAAGGCCAGGCAACATAATCTATTAATTGGTCACTATTAACATGCAGTTTTATTGACCATAGCACACAGAAGTCTGATTGTGAAGGAGGAGTGTTTTCAATGAAAGTGGAGTTATTTTAGCTGCAGACGTGTTTACATTTCTGTGGTTTAGTCTATAACTTTCTCTTTTTCTTGCTTCAGAATTCTGCTCCATGAAGCAAAGCCCTTAGCTCCCAGACATTCCAAAAAGTCTGCCAAAATAATAGGAAAAAAAAGAGAGGGAAGAAAAAACACACAGAGACCCCCAAGTCTGGGTCAGGCTCAGGGTTGTAAGTGGGCATCACGAGTATGCCCCCTCCCCACACATTTTCCAGTTTGAAAAAAAAAGAAGCCCTTCAGGGCTCCGTTTCCTGTTTGCTGGAGAAAAAATAGGATGGGTCTAAGCAGCTGAGTTTAGGAACCGCCTTCTCCAGAACCTATAGATTCCAAGAGGTTCTTTAACCCTAGAGATGCCAAAATGAGGCCATTGATATGAAAATCTACCATTCCACGCTCTCCAGGGAAGTGCTTCTCTTTTAAATGGACAATCTTCACAAACTACAAATGCATTCTTAGGAAATTTCTTGAACAAACAAGCACACCGTAGTAGATGGGATGCAAGCCCACCTCTCCATAGGTGGCCAGAAGAAGATACCAATAAAAATAAATATTGAAAAACAGATTAAGTTTCTGAGAAGCATGCAATCCTTTTCTTTCTGAGGTCCTGGTACAAAAAGCAGAATGCATATTAAAACGTGCATATTTAGTGATAGGGTCATGTAAGTTTTCCCATTCTGTGCTAGGATCAAAATTGGCAAAATTGGTTGACTCTTTTGAATTGCTTGCTAGTATCACAGAAGTCACAATATTGCCATTTACGTGGTCTTCAAATATATTCAAATATATTCAACCTGCCTCTCCCCTTAACTCTCAATTGCATATTTTGGTTCCTATTCTTTAGAATTATTCTCCAAAGATTCCAGATCCAAGAAACCTCACTGTATTTTGAAATCTTCCAAAACTCACAGAGGGAGCCCTTATCGTTTAGCGGAGTGCTTTAAAGTGAATAGATTCTCAACCTGACCAATGGGATCTGCAGTCCATGGCAATGACTCTGCTTTCTGATACATTACCCTAGCAAAGTTCCTTCAGCATCATCACGTCTAATAATATAGAACAATGCTGAAAGTAATATTGTGTGCTAACTGACAAAGGTGCGTGCTTTATGAATAAAGAACTGTACTTTAATATAATTTCAGAGGTCCAAGTTACCACTGTTGAGAACAGAAAAAAAATGAGTTCAGAAAAACCACAATATTTGAAACAATGTCATCTGTGGCTCCCCCTCGCTACTTTTCTTCCATCCCCCCAAATATACCACTGCAGAGAGAGGCATCACAAGTAAGCCTCCTCTCCACACACTTTCCAGAGGAGGAAGGGGGGAGGGGGGCAGGGAGGGGAGGAGAAGGGAGAAAGAGAATTGCATAAAAGACAAAAGTACATACTAAGCCCACTCTCAAAGCTGAGGTTATTAACAATGAAAAATCTTAGAACCCAGAGTCCCAGAGTTTTGCAACGTTAAGACACCATCTCCTCCAACTGATTGTATCTTGCAGTTGCAGTTAGGAAGTTCCTCCTGTCATCTAATCTAATCCTCATCCTCTACCACAGCATTCTCTTCAGTCTGGTCCATAATCAATGTCAAACAGTAGGAAATCTGTTTCAACTAGTTAAATCAATTGAGTTAATTTGAGAGAGCAACAGAACACAAGTACTGGAGACACATTCACCAGCTCTCCGTGCTACAGGACAGATAGGAAATATGGTCATTCTAAGTTCATAAAATATAATTTAAAAAGAAGGATTTTATAAAAACACTGCTTGACACATTCCACAAGAATTAGTATTTTAAAGTATTTCATACATGAGATGATCTTTCTATATAAAGTTTTGTGGTCGACTTAATTCTTTTTGAAATCCCTTTTATCCGAAAGATGTTTTGGATTAATTTAAGTATTTGTTACTGGAGAATGTCAAGTTCTTGTTCAATGAAATGTCCTGAATTGGGTTGTCACACCTGTTAAATATAAGCCCCTCTTTTCTTTTGATATTCTGAGAAGGGCCTTAAAAGGTTTACATCCTTCAATATGGAGATTTAATTGCTTTACCTATAATAAAAAATAATCCCTATAAAATTCAGATTGTGGATATTTCAAAGCTGAAAGAACTATTGGATTGGGATGTAAAGGTTGCAGTTCAAAAACCCTTCCATGTTTAATATCACGTGCGTGGAGTTATGAGTTATAAACTCCTGGTTATTGTTTTGTAAGGTCTGGTCTTTGTAGTCCTCGCAGGGAGTGTCTTTGAGCTTACTTTATGGCTTAGCGGTTCTGAGTGTGCATGTGTTATATATGGAAAGGGGATTGCATCCCTTTGCAGTAAAGGCTCACAGGGGAGGAAGTCTCGGATTCGGTTTTAAACGAGGTACTGGAGTGAGATTCCCCACACTGACACTTTTCACGTCTTGGGTGAGCTCAGACCTGGCGGGAAGCCCTTTGGAAGGACAGCTCTGGTTTGAGAGAGGAGACAATACGTGTGCTTCGGCCACTGGTCACTTCCCACTGTTCTTGCCATGAGCGTCTTCAGTGTTTCTCGGGGCATCCAGATCCCCCTCACCTACAGCCCCCACAAAATCAATTGGCACCTTCTTTTCATCCTGGAGGTGGGTCAGATGGGGCTCCTCCCATTCCCTTGGCACAATCCAAGACAGGGAAGGGAAGGGAAGAAGGGTTAGAACTCTAGAGTTAGGGTTCTAAGTGTAGCTTCTCTGGGGCCCCACTCCCCACCACCATCCTCATCCCATTCCCTGACTTCTGTCATTGATTGTAAGTGAACAGGATAGGACAGAGGTGTAAATCTCTTCAGAGAGTTTTCAGCCCACTGCAAAAGCATCTCCATTATCACCATGATCTTTTATCATCAGCTGCTAAGTCAGTCTTATACGCTCTTTACCCTCACAAATTAATTTCATGCAACACTCTTATCCTCTGAGGCACTTTTTCAATCGCTGACAGATGTAGTTTAAGCCTGCAGTATACACAGCATTTCTTAATAACACGTGGTGACCACAAACTGCTGCATACAATTGCATAATGCATCATTCCTATCAACTTGCATAATGCACATGATGAGCTGATATGAAACACATTGTATGTCTGTCAGTGCGCTTTGGTGACAAAGGTTATACAAAAACAGATCAGAGACCGTATTTGCAGTTTTAAAATGGAATTGCACAGAGCACGTCAAGAGGTTTGCTGCAGCTCTTCCAATGATAATGTTTATTTGCTCTTGAGCTTTCCATACGTCCTGTGACACTAATTCTATCAATGAACAATTTTGTCATGTATGTTTTCATCAGTGTGATTACTCATGAGTGTGAAAATAGTTGCATTTTTAGAAAATTGACACGACTTCTTCTTGGTGACTTTTTTTTTGTATTGATAAAGACCTTGGCATAACAGTGCCTCCATGCAAATAAAATCAATATCTTACTGACTTTCTTTTGTATCCTAGAGTAGAAGATTATTATTTTATGATTACGGGTGACCTGATATAATTGAAATGGGTGAAAAGTCTATTTCAGATAAAATGCACAGACAATTGATGAGGAAGGTGTGAGAACAGGAATCCAGCCCTTTTTAGCCTTATGACCTTGGGCAAGTCACAGCCTCTTGATTGACATCTCAATTTTCTTATCTATTAACTGAGGCTATGAGAGTGGATGACCTCAAATAGACTAAACACAGGACCTCCCAGGGAAGAATTTGGGTTACTCATCTTTATCTCCCTGCTTTTTGACATTGTGACTGATTAATTAATTGAGGGCACCTATTAGAAATTACAACTCTGTTCACTCAGCCCTGAGCACACACCTCTTGCTTCTCTCCGTGCACCCATGCAGGGAGAGCAGCACCCTCTGGGCAGAGGTTCCCTTAGGTTTCAGTCCAGGTGTGGGTGGAGAACCGAAGTCTATACAGCAGTGATCAGAGCACTGCCACTACATCGGAATCACCTGGCAGCTTCCAAAATAACGCCATCCTCTGGGCCCCGTCTCAGACCACGTGAATCAGAATCCTGGGGGACAGGAGCACCTATGGCACCAATACAGATGTTTTAAACTCCCCAGGGTGTTGCATGGACCTCCAGGGTTAATGATCTCAGCCGTTGAAATGTCATTCAATGAATAAGGAAGGAAGTTCAGAATCTCCATCCAAGGAGATAATTCCAGAAAATACACTTCCAAGATGAACTCCCTCCCCCAAAACAGTTGTCTGTCCAGAGTGCCCTCTTTCTGTGTTTAGTGTCGATCTTCATTCAGTCCCCAAATCCTGGAACCTTGGGACTTCTTCCTCATTTTGTCCCCGTTTCTCGGACTGTCCTTCCCATCTTCACTGTGACCTACCATCTGTGAGGCTCTTACAGGCATGTTTATCATGCAGGTGACTAAGCAGTAACAAGTCTGGAGATGCTCCAAGTTCAAAGGGCTCCAAAGTGAGTTGAGACTCAGATTCAGGTCTTGGGAGTATTCACTGTGTGGCCAACTTGTCACCCTTCCTTACTCAAAGCCTCCTTCTGGACCCCTCTTGGCCAGCCCTGAGCCTGATTTAATTCCTGCCCTCCAGCAAGCCTTCCCAGCCTTGCGACAGTGCCAGTTTCTTGTAACCAGTTTCTTTACACATTGGAACTCAGTAAGAAATACTCAATAAGATTTGACCTTTGAACCTGCCCATCACTTGGCCCATAGCTAAATGGTCACCATGGGCCATACGGAGTCACCACAGCTCCCATGGACCCCAGCTTTCTCTATTTCCAGGGCCCAGGCCTCTCACTTGGGGGTTTATAGCCTCTGGCCATGGGGGCTGTCTCCTAGCTGCCCACCCACTCCCCCAGCACTGTACCAAGCACCATCTTGCCAAAGGGCCTTCAGCTCCTGACACCACAGCCAGATTCAGAAACCTTCAGGAGCACATCTTGGCCAGACTCGTCCAGACTGGTAGATTCCAGATGCATTTCTAGGTGTCACCAGGTGAGAATTTGGAAATCACCGGCACGCCTTGCCGAGGGCAAGCTCTTCACCTCCAGGTGTATTTATCTGCATGTAGGGGGGAGGGGGATTAGGATTTGTTGCAGAAGCAACGAAAGGTGGAAGATTCTGACCTGCAGGGAGGATTAAGGAGCAGGACAAGAGCTCCTTTCTCTAAGACCCTCGGGACTTTTCATTGGCACTGCTCAGGCCTAGAGAGCCCCCCTCAGGGAGTCCTCTGGAGATGAGAGTCCTCTTTGCTATTGAGATTTAGCTGGGCCTTTGGATTCAGGAGAGGAGAGCCTAATACAGGGGAAAGCCCAGGCCGTTCTGAGGCCCATGGATTGGTGAGAGATAAAGGGAGGAGTTGTGAATAAGAAAGTCTGGGTCCCTATTGCCTTGTTCTGCTTCTGCACAGAGATGCAGGGACGTGAGGCCAACAGCGGGGAAAAGGGGGTTCCAGCACCCAATCCCTAATGAGGGACCCAGAGGCTCCCACGCCCCAGAGCCAGGAGTGACACAGGGGGACCCACATGTCCCCCTGTGGCATGGATTCTGAATTGAGGTCCCCAGCGCCCGCATGGTGAGGCAAGATCACTGTCACCATTGAAAGTCAACCTCTGGGCTCACAGGCCAGGTGGAGGGTGCGGCCAAGCCTCAGAGGTGCCCAGGAGGGGCGTGGACAGTGGGCCCCACCAGCCACAGCTGTGGTCACAAGGCTGCCAGCAGGGTGAGCGGCAACCCGGAGCATCAGGGACCGTCCTCTGAAACCTGAGGATTCGTGTCTGAGAGCCCCAGCTCTTCCAGGAGACAGGGCTACTCCAAGCGTGGTCCCTGGATGAGTACCAGTCTGTGAAATCTGTGACCATCATGATAAGTCTGGAAATTAAGAGCGAGCGCATAGAAACTTCCATAGCAATTTTCCATCTGCTCAATCTAATTAGAAAAAGTTAAGCTTGGATTTGATGTCTTTCTTTCATTTCATTTTCCTAGTAACTTCTTTTTATATATGTTACCAAATATCCATTACAACATATTGGGTATTTTTTTAATAAAATAAAACGAAACTCGTGTTTAACCGTGGCTGCCATAGACCATCCCAACCCCACATATCTGGACACCATTTAGGGAAGACCAGGGATGCCTAGCCCTGCCTAGAGAAACTGTTTAATTTATTGGGTCAGGCTGAAAGTGCTAAACCAGACCCGCTCGTAAAGCAAACATTTTTCCTACTAACCAGCAGGTGGGACAGAGAAGGAAGCTCAGAGTCACTGAAGAAATCACCTTTCTCTGAACATGTAAATCGTGGTGTGAATTAAGATTTGCGACTCCTTGACGTAGGTATTTGTTCTACGTAGATATCGACCCACAATCTGGGTCCCGGTTTTCTTCCCAATTTGACACCCATCACTTTCTTACGTGAATCTCTCAATACACCCAGACTCCTCCCCCACTCTTTTCTAACAGTGCACACATAGCCTACCATTTTCATTTTCATAGCATCAAGCACAGCACTGGAAAGATAGTCCATCTTACAAATGTCTATTGATTCACGGGCCTTTAGCATCACATCCTAAGTCTCACATAGTTGTGACTTAACTCACCTCCTGGTATCTACATCTGATGAACGCAGTTAACACCCTGCCCTGGCCCCCAAGGGCCTCTGGAGCTCACCCACAGTGTGGTGGACCACTTCCTCCTGCACCCACAGTTTCTGTCTGAGCATCTCTGACTGCTTGGAGAAGCCTGCCTAGAGCTCGCTCAGCCCTTGTGCGAGGTGGCCCAGGAGTGCCGGGGATGCCCAAAGGCCACCCCTCAACTGTGAGGTGGTGGGCCAATGTCCCAGCTCCGACTCTGAAATGCATTCTACACAGCTCCTCAGAGGGTTTTCATGGAACTGGGCCATGACTGCCGCTTGGCCCAGTAACCATCTCCAGAACACGTTCTTTCCATTGGTTTACCCTCCCCATCCTTCTCCTCCACCCCCTCACTCTTGCTTGCTGGGATCACTCTTCAGATAAACTTCTCGATCTCTAACCCCTGTCTCAAGTCTACATTTGATGGGCATCATACAAAACATCATCAAGTGCCCATTTGTTGTCACATGCGCCCAGACCCTCATCCTGCCAGCGCTGGGGCAGAGTGGACCCCTGGACCTGATCCAGGGGTGGACCAAGGCCCAGGTGGTATGGCCAGCACTAACCTCTAGAACCCAGAATGTGCTAGAAGGCCACCTCTGTGGAGAATAGGACCTTTAGAGATTTGGGGCCTTGCCCTCTCTCAACCTGCCTGGTGAGGCAGCTGGTGGCAAAGAAGGTGGCAATTCTGCCACTGTCTAAAAATGCCCAAAGCTCCCTATTATCCAGAAGGACCTCACCCTTCCAACCATCACCAGCAACGCGAACAGCACAACCCTCTCCCCTCACAGAAAGAAGTCCTGGGAGGTCAGGGTAAAATACACATGGTGTCATCTGCATTGCCCAGGGGTGACCCCGACTGCATGACTCATGGTGTCAGAGGAAGCAAGCCCCACCCGGCATGGAGTGCATGCAACTCACAGGGCAACACGGACCCACTGGGCATCCTTCCGCGAAAGTCAGAGAGAACGTGGCAAAGGGCATTGCACGGGGCGGTCGCGGCGGTTTCTCACGCTGCCCTCCCCCCCACAGGCCAGCTCGTCCACTATGGGACTCAGCATGGGATGCTGGTGACGTCTGCCTCTGTCTCCTGCCAGACTGTGGGCTTCTTGCTGCTTGGTTTTGTCCTATTTATCTGAGTACTCTCAGAGCCTGGCACGTGGCAGATATTGAATAAATGTTTTTTAAATCGGTTTGAAAGGAATTAAATTGGATCTGCTTTGCCTTGGATTAAAATACACTGGAGCTAAGAACAAAGCATAATATAGTTTATGTGAGTTGTTCCAGAGATAGATGATTGATAGATAGATGATCGATAGATGATAGGTAGGTAGATAGATAGATAGATAGATGATAGATTAGATAGATAGATAGATGATTGATAGATAGATAGATAGATAGATGATGATAGAAAAATATATATATTTGTGGAAACACACACTCTCTTCCCAATGCGTCTGAGTTGAAGCAGATCAGTTGCATTCATTCCATTAATCAATCAGATCCAGAGTTCTGTTCATTGATAAGGAGGTTCAGCAGAGGATTCCAAATCATCATCGTGGAAAGACAACCCCAGAATCCAGGGCCTCACAACCCAGTTCCAAAGAAAAGAAAAAGTGAACTTTTTCTCCAAAACATTCAGTTCTAAAGAGTGGTTTTCCCTCTTCGTATTGTTTGTCGGCCGCACAGGAGAGCCAGATGGCTAATGAATACGCAGCCTCAGCCGTCCGTTTACTCTTGGCAATTAGGATGAAAGTTACATACTTTTTATGATCCCCCCCCCCGCCCCCGCCCTGGCCAGGATAAGCCATGGCAGCTCTGCCTCCCCCCACCCCTGCCAGTTCCCACCACCTATGCGGCCACTCCTGGGACTGAGCCCCTTTCATGCGCTCCAGCAAAGCCCCACCAGCCCCCAGGTCCCAACTGCCAGCTACATCGCCCCAGACCAGACCACGTCTGTTGAGTTAGCTGTCTGTTTCTACGGGTCTATCACCAAAGTAGTTACATTCTTTCACTGCTAAAGTCACTGGGATTTTTTTTTTTTTAACAATCCTTGGAAATGATCCCAGTTTAAGAAGGAATGAAACTCAACATTCAGCCAAATACAACTTTTGAATAATTTAAATGAGAGCTACTTAAGTCTTCTGAAAACAACTCCAACCCTGTGTTCTCCGATGTGAACAGAAAAAAATAAAAAATTATGCACCAACGTGCAGAATTTGAGCCCATGCAGATGGCACGCTTTGCGCCGTAGGCTGTTGTGCCTGTCTGGGCAGACGTGTTCTATGACGGGCCTGCAGCGGGCTCCAGGCCCGTCCGTTTGGCGAATTGGACCTCGGGTTCTGCCTTGAAGAGAGATCTCTCCATTCTATTACAGTTAAATCCATCATTAGATTTTCCTGGGGTTTCGTGTCTCCTCATTTTAAATGGATACATCAGAGCCTGAGTTACAAGCCAGGATTCTGCCAGGCTGCTCAGCCTCTGTTTGGCCAAAATGTCCTGTCACTTCCAGAAGAATCTGTGGTGGTCATTTGACACGTAAAGACAGAGTAGAGCATTGAGATATTTTCCAGAGAAGTAAAGCTTCATGAAACCACCAGAGAGAAACTGCCGCTCCCCCAGGGCTGTGAGCACAGCACTGCGTAAAGAAACACCCAACATGATGCCCTGCCATCCATCCACTCGTGACGCCTTCGACCGACGGAAAGGAGAGAGTCTAGAGACTATTACCTCCCACCCACAACACACGCTTTCCCATGCCTGGTGCAAGGCGGGATACAGAGATGTAGAACCAAAAGGATCCCAGTTTTCCCAGGCTCACTTCCTTATAAGGAAGTTAAGGCGCCTCCTCAAGAATCTGCAAAAGGATATGTAAAATGAGGGCCATAGAAGTAAGGGCAGAGTACTATTACAGAGTTTAGCTGCAGGCAAAATCTTTTTCTGGCCTCGGGAACCAAGCTGGGCTTCCTGTAAGAGGTTCAAACTGGGATTTACTGCCTTTGTGCTTTCTTCATTCTACTGAAAGAGGCTCCGGCACCAACTAGAGAAGCACACATCCGTTGAAGCGTTCAGCACACACACACTGAGCACCTAGCAAGTGTCTGCATCGCGCCAGGCACAGAAGATGAAGAGATGATATGCCTCTGCCCTCCAGAAATTCACGTGCGCTGGGGGAGGGAGGTCAGCAAGCTCATCCTTGCAGAGGGCTTTGCTAAGTGTAATGAGAGAGAGAGACTGACTGGTTCAGAAGATGAACCCAGATGCACAAACATATTAGATAAGATCTCATTCACTCAGCAGAGGCACTTAATTGTAAGTAGATGCAAACTGTATCTGTCTAGGAAGCTGTATTGAGATGTCCAAGCAACATCACCGATGATGTCGTTATAAATAAAATCCCTGTGTGAATGAGCAGGGTTCAAAGCAGATAAATCTTGGAATACAAATTCCGTAGATTAAAGTTAAACCCTGCTTTATAGACATATTATTATCCTAATCAGAGAAAATCCAAACATACACAATTAAATTGGGAGTAAGAGAATAAAATGTATTCGACACAATGCATATGTCAGATATTTGGATTTTTATTGTATTTCTTGATTCAAGAGTTGGGAATTCAGCCCGTGTTCTATAATCTAAGCATGAATTTGCATAAGATTCCATAAAAGGCTAGCAATGCCTCCTAAAGAGCTTATGATATTCTTAAGGAGACATTTAGTGCTGGGGTCTGACACACTGCTAAGAAAATTGGTTATGAATTCAAAAGTGAAATCATGTTGTGCGGCCTTCCCGGACCACCTTTGCCCACAAAAATCTCTCATTCAAGGTGTCAGAAACCCTCTTCTTCTCTTACTGCTTGTCTCTTTCTGCCTTATACAACCAGCTTTTCATTACCTCTTCCCATGAGTCATTTCTCAGCTGAAGGACTGCTGGTCTTTTCGCTGAGGTTGAGGACTTTTCAAAATCGAGTCAATTCTCCCCCTTTTTCTAGTTCTTGAGTTCTCTGGAGCCCTGGCGCATGCAGAAATTTTTAAAGTATTGTTGAATCGTTTGTTTCAGCTCGGTTGTTGCTGAATCGCCTTTGAAATGGTTCCGTTACATTTGATTTTCTACAGCCTGCATAGTACCGATGTATAAAGTAGATTTTAAAAAAAAGTTCTCAGCAAATTAACCAATTCTGAATATTTGAAAATTCCACCTAAGTTCTATAATATAAGGAAGATTTTGCACATTTTTAGTAAAAGGCTAGCAGTAACCCCTAAAGAGCTTATAACACAAGCTACAACTAGGTTCTCGGGTTTTAAACCTCTAGTTAACAGGCCCGTGGGTACCACGTTGTGAGGTATATTTTAAAATAGACTAGAGGGGGAGACAGAAAAAGAAAATACACAGAAGTCTTTGAATTTTCTTATCATTTACTAATTTGAAGCTTATTTTCATACTGAGTGTTCGCTACTTCTGTTTTGCTTTGTTTCAGTGAAAACTGAAACCCATCTTCAACTTTCTGAGAAAATATTATTTTATTTTGATACCCAATAAACAGCACTATTTTATCATCCTTTTCTTTAAAAATGACTCTCCTATATAATTGTCTTTGCTTGTTAATCCCATATGGAAGCAGCTTGGTAAACAGAAGAATATGGGCTTCATCTCCATAGAAACTGCAGGAGTTTTGGATGAGATTACACAAGGCAGCTTTAAACAACCAGAACATGAATGTATCCCAACCCTTATTGCTCAGATCACGTGGACCTTCAACTACCTGTCTCATTTTTCTAATATCTCATCTTATTAAATAAATTCCATAGTAAGAGTGTTTTTTTAAGTCTAAGCCTTAAAAAATGACTTTTTTACCTCCCCCACCCCCAGAATGGGATATATAAAAATTCTTGCAATTAATAGAAAATGGCATTAGTGTCATAAGAATGTCTCCATTTTCTTCTATTAAGTGGCTGGATTTTAATGTGAATTGTCAGCACACTCAACAAGATTTGCCCCTGGTAAGAGAATGAGATAATTTTTTCACTCCCCGAAAGCCATTTCATAAGACAATGTACATTTCAGCAGCAGACTCAATAACAGCGTTGTTGGAAAACTCAGAAGGCAGCTTTCCCCGCCTCTCTTCCTACCCAGCCCTCCCCTGCCTCCAAACCGAACCACACCTCTCTAGAAATACTCCCTTTCTTAATGAAAACCATATTTAAAAAAAAAAAAAAAAAAAAAAAAAAAAGGTTTGCATGACCCGCTGAAACGCCTGGACAATCTTTAATGCCAGCTTCAGACGACACGTGTCTTATGAAAGTCTGGGGCCCCTGCTTGTCTGGCAGAGTGAGCTCTGTCCCACATCTTTATGAGAAAGAGGGACCAAACTTCTGTTTTTGGCATTTTATATTGGAGTCTGTTTTAAGCGAGGAAGAAAAAAAGTAGCAACGTAGAGTCTAGACAGAAGAGATGGGGGTGAAATCTGGAAGCCATTCACCCGGGGAGGGCAGCGGCAGCCCGGCGGCAGCGCGGATCGCCTTACACTGCCTAATTACACGTGAAAAATGTACACATCATTTCTCTCAACTGCTTGGAAAAATAGATGCTCAGATGGCGCGTTTGGACGGTGGCGACTAAACCAGCCGTATATACTCTGGACGTGGGATATCTTCCTCCCTGCATTTTGCAACGTGATTTTTTTATTTCAGGAAAGTCAGGATTCCTCTCAGTCCTCCAAAAAAAAAAAATGTTTAGCGTGTTCTAAATTTGGCAAATGGTCACATTCTATGAAGACTATTTAGATGTGAAAGTAGGTTATACATGTCATGAAATGAGACGCATTTCTATTCTAAAGACTTACTCAAGAGTAAGCTGAGGACTCTGAGGTCCGAAGGCTTATTTTAGGATCTAATTTATAGTTCAAGTTGATTTGTCGTTAAAATGATAACTTCTAAGTCATTAGCTTGGACTTCCCTTGCAATCACAGCCTTCTTGCTGGGCACGGTTCTACATTTCAGGAAGGATAATGATTTTTAAGAATCCTTTAATATAGTGTCTTTTCCCAAGACTTCAAAGCATTTTTCAGATATTAACACTTGGTCACATAATATTCCTGGGACCTGAGAGAGGAGATGAGGCCATAGCCAGGAGCTGAATCTGCAGAGGGTGCTGTGTGCGGGCTTCCATGCCATGGGGGCTCTTTATGCAGAGAAATGAAAGGGGTGGGGGGGAGGGGGTCAGACCCTATCCTTAACTAACGTGTGCATGTGTGTGTGTGTGTGTGTGTGTATGTGAAAGACAGATAGAGACACAGAGAAAAAGAGAGATACAGAGAGAGAGAAAAGAATGACTGGTTTATAAAATGAGCAACGAAATACGTTTTAACGGCTTGCCCAAGTTCTCACAGTGGCCTTTATGATTGAGGCCAAAATAAAGTAATTCCTATCATCTCCTTTACGTTCTCCAGCCTCCACTAAGGAAACTAAACAGAAGAAGGTATTTCATGAGCATAGTCAGATTCATGATCTGCCAACACGTGCAACTGTTTTTACTCTTTCTGCAAGTCTCTCTTGCCTACCAGCATCCTTTCTGCAAATCTTTGCTTTAGACTTAGAGACTCACTCGTCACAACAGTTTGATGTTCTGTTTGAACGTGATAGGCAAGTTTGATCTTCTGTCTTTATGAATTTCGGGTTTGTCCAAAATAGGAAGGCTCTGTCTAGTTTAGGGACTTGGGTGCCCAGGAGTGGCAGCTGGCTTGGAAGGGCTTTCATGCAGATGTCCTCACCTTGACAACCAGGGAAGGGCAGGGCCGTGTGTCTCCCTCTTTGACAGCAGCAAATCCTGGGAGGATAAGAGGGCCTTCATGGTGTTTAATGGGAAGAGGCGGGACTGGAATGGAAGAATTGGAGGGAAGGGATGAGAGAGCTGATGGAAAGGCCTGGTTGGGGAGGAGGGTTTAGCTGCCTCATGTCAAGGCCGAGGTCACTCTTGGCCCAAGCCCCAGGCCCTACCTGGAGCAAGGTTGAGTGGTAGGGGCCAGGGCTCCTGGTCTGTAGGAGAGCTTCCCCTCCCCACAGCCAAGGTTCCGTCTTCTTCCTCGATGGGACCCTCAATCCTACAGACAGGAACCCCTTTCTCTGCGTGTCGTGGATCCCCTCGGCCCTCTGGTGACACCTGTGGACTGCTTCTCAGGAAATGTTTCTAAATTCATAAAGTAGAGTGCATAGGATCTCAAAGCAAATCAATGATCTTGATTGTACTATTTTACAATCAATTTTGATATCAAAATAGTACAAAAATAAATTCGTGGTCGACAAGTTTCTTTATTAACTCATTCAACAAAATGATCTATTGGTGCCTCTGATAGTTATAATAGCAATGCCATGATAAGCAAAAACCACCTACCAAAACACCTGCAGCAAGTGCGATGTGTCAGGAAACTATGGGTGAACGGTACGGGTGACAAAATCACACGTCCTGCTAATAGTCACGGGGAGAAGTTACGTCACGTAAACGTCAAGAAAATGATAAACATCAGGAAGGCCGTGGTGAACATGGGGATTGTTATATTTTTCTCCTCCAAGGTCACCAACACCGTGTTACTAACCCCAGCCAGAGCAGAGCTCTTCTAAAAATCCCTTGAGCAATAGCCCCACTCTGACCGCCCCTAGGAGGGGGCAGCAGAGAGTCACATGGCCACAGCCTCGTTGGGGGGCGGGGGGGTAGAGGCACGAAGAGGACACCCTCACTTTCAACCTCAGGCTGCCTTTTTTTTTTTTTTTTTAATTGAAGTATAGGTGATTTGCAATGTTTCAGGTGTACAGTGTTTCAGGTGTACAGCAAGGTGATTCAGTTCCACATATCCATAGACTTCTTTTCCGTCATAGGTTATTACAAGATACTGACCATAGTTCCCTGTGCTATACAGTAGGTCCTTGCTGGTTATCCATTTTATACATAGAAGTGTGTATCTGTTAATCCCAAACTCCTAATTAATCCCCCGACTTTTCCCCGTAATTAATCCCCCGACTTTTCCCCGTTGGTAACCAGAAATGGAGAAGCCAAATCTTGGCTCTTGCGGAGCGTGCATTTGCCGTTGGGTGGAGGGGGAGATCACCAGGTGATAAACAGGTGCCAGGCACTGATAAACACTGAGGGGCAGCGAGGACATGGAGGCGCAGAGATCAGGGAAGCCTTGGATACAGCAACTGTTGCACAGGAGCTGGAGGAAGGAAGGGAGGAGGGCAGGGACATCATTGAGGAGGGGTCACGTGTGGCAGGTTTGGAGAACAGCAGGGGCCCAGGAAGGGTGGACCCTCGTGGACAGTGGTCAAGGTGCCAGGCGCTCTGGGCTTCGGGGCTGGGTCGCCTTGTGGAAGGCTCCCTGGCGACAGCAGGGAGCAGGGACAGTGGGGCACCGAGAGGAGGCCGCTGCAGAGCCAGTGAGTCTGGACCAGAAGGAGGAGGAGTCCGGAAATACTTCCCTGACTCTGATCCAGGGCTGACTCCGTCATCCCACCAGGGCCCAGGGGTGATGCTGGTGGTGGTGGGGACAAAACACCGAAGATGAGGGGCCCCTTCTAACATTAGATTCTGTGCGCCCTTCGGTAAGGACTGTTGAGTAAAGTGGGGTAACCCCTGCCATCCACCATGCGCGGTGCAGCCACGGGAAACACACCGGGGGGCGGGGGGGCGGGCGGTGGTCCCCGCAGGGCCAGAGCTCATCCAGCACCTCATTTTCGTCTGCATAAATCATGCCCCATTAATACACAGCAAACTGATCAATTAAAAAAATTAAGTCTCGTCCAAGCCTTGTGCAAGTCTCTGCATTCCCCTGCTCCGCTGTTTCTGATTTCAACCGCAGTCATAGTTAACACTTACATTGTCTTTGCAATGTGACCAGCACTGTTCTGAACATTTGCATAGATTAATTCAGTTACTCACCAGATAGATACAATTAATATCTTGTTGCTGGCGAGGAATCCGAGGCACAGAAAGGCCAGGAGGTTCAGCCGGCGTCTGGTAAGAGAGTAAGTGGAAGAGCCGTAAGTATCCTCGCCCTCCCTCACAAGGCGGTTCCAAGAACCAAAGGAAAGGCAGGTACCAAAGGGCTCTGAAGAGTGAGAGGAGGCTGGACCAGCGAGCAGTAACCACATCTGGCCAGGACGCCCCCTAAGAGGGCTCGGAGCCTGTTTGTCTGTGGCGTTAGGAATCGCTGGTCAGTGATCAGAAGCCAACCAAGATCCTAAGAATGATAGCCACCCCTCAACGTCCCTCCGGGAAACAAATAATTACCTTAACCCCCTGTCCTAAGAGCCCTGTTTTCCATCTTCAGTCATTGCTTTTGCTCTTTTCTGAATTCTACCCAATTTTCCTATGCCCCTCTACCATTTTTTTGGAACACCCTTGACCTCCAAAGAAAGTTCGAAATAGTTTACAATGAAAGACACTTGCCGTGAGACCTGCAATAGACAAGCCAGGTTATCAGAAGACTTTGACACCGGGAGTGACATATGTGTTACCAAAACCCTGGCTTAGATGCCAAACTTGGATCCCAAGTGTTTAAGACACCAATGAGGAAATGTTTCTATTATGAGACCAGCGGCCCAGGGGGTAGGGAGGTGGGTCGTGATAACGGAGGTTGCCTTCCAGGATGGTTTTGGAGGTCGTGGTCCCATGAAGTCGGAGAGAACACAAGGCCTCCAGCATCCTACCCCAGCCAGGGACTCCACTTTCTAAGTGACCACAGGCAAGCTTGACTCTGGCCAGGCGCCTGCCTTAAGGCCACACGGCGTGACTGCAGAGGGCAATGCCTCCTTCACCAACTTGGCAGGGTGCAGCGTGAAGGGCACAGGGAGACCCCAAAAGGAATTCTGCCTCTACAAGCTGTGCAACGTGGGACAAGGTCCTTGAGCTCTCTAGGCTTTATTCTCCTTTTCTATAAAGCAAAGATAGTAATTACTTTCCTCCTAGGGATTCTGAAAATCGGAGGTGATAAGAAGGAAAACGCCTGGACTGTATCAGCGTTCCCCAACAGCAGTCTTTGTGACGTTGGTGGAAATTTCACACCCCGTGTTCCATTCCAACATGTGCTGTCCAAGGGCCAGAACTTGGGTTTCCACGGTTGTCACTTACAGGCAGACACAGCCAGAGTGAGCCGACATTCCAGGCCTTTCCCACAAGCAGATTTTTACATCCAAGAGCATCAGAGATGGGATCACTCAGGCTCGTGGGTAGGAGAGGAGAAAGCATCACAGCAAGGGGGGTGCCTGCGAGAACATGACCCCTGGCAGCCTTGAGAAAGAGCTCCCATGGCTGCCGCTTTCAGACATTCAATGAAAAGCTCAGTCTACCCCAGGGGGAGGCTGGTGGATTTAGCCAGAAATAACCCCGCCGTCCTCTCTCTGGACCCTCAACAGTCCCTCGGTAGATCTTAACAGTGCTGAAGTCTTAGGACCAATCACGTTTTTTCTTCTATTGTGTTTTATTCCAGGACACATAATTTTTTCAAAAAAAATTTTTAAAGGAGTAAAATAGATGGTAGGTACTGACACAGCAATGAGTCTACTATTTGCCATGAGATGGCAAATAGAATTAGTGAGTTGCTTACAAAAGACATCATCTATGTTTATGTGTGGTATGTTTTCTGTGTTGAACTATGCATGTTTTTAGTATAGAAGAATAAATGGATATATCCCAAATATTGAACTAGGATGATCGCCTGGGAATGGGATTAAAGATGGTACTTTCCCCTATTCTTTGTACACTTCTGAATTGCTGACTTTTTTTACATTTGAATTTTATAATTAAAAAAAAACATTTTAATGACAGCTAGTGAGCACTCCAGTCTTTTTTGTTCAATCACAGAACCAGAGGTTCCTGGAGTTGGAAGTGACCATGGGATTGCTGTACACCAAACTTCATGACTGTCCCCCTTTCTCTTCCTGCTGGAAGGGGCCTTATCTCTTGTTGGGCAGCCCCCCCCCCCCCCCCCCCCGCCTGGGCGCAGCCTGACTCAGTGATCCTGCGAGGAGGACGAGCACCGCCTCCCAGGAAAACACTCCGTACCCGATCCCTTACCGTTGGGGATACTGTGTCCGGGGGTTTGTACACCCCAGCTTAAGAACCTCTGGTGGGCTGTCTTGGGAGACCCACACACTGAAGGGCCTCTGTCCTGTCTCTCTTCTTCCAGACCTTGGGGGTTATTGCTCTGACCCACGGGAGGGCATCCTTCCTACCCTGTCTGAAACCATCCATTTCAAATGCCACTTTGGCGTGTTTGTGGATAAAGAGCCATTGAAAACTTCCAAATGTTGGGTGACTAGCCAGCTTCCAGTTCAGATGGCAGTCATACATATAGGATGGGGTGAGGGAGGGCCGGCAGGGCTGGGGATCAGCCTGCAATAAGAATAATTTACAAGCCCTTCAAAATGTCCCTGGACTTCTAGCCCTGCCCTGCTCCTCACACTGCGCGTCTCTGACTTAACCTGTGGGTCCTGCTGCCCTTTCGTTTAGCAGCCATCCAGCCTGCCGGTACATTCCTCTCCAGCCCTGTTTCCTCCACTCTATCTTTCCCACCCCCCGTCTCTCTTCCTTTTTTCCCTCTTATATTCCTTCCCCAAACTCTTTCCTAACCAGAATGTGGAAAGAAAACATTGCTTTTTGTATGTTGAATTAAAAATAATGCTTTTAATTTTGTAATTTCTAAAAGTTATGAGGGTGAGTCAAAAATTACCTGCACTCTGGCTATAGAATTTATTTTAGCTAACTTTTAGAAAAGTCAAGTATATCATTTTTTGACATAATCTCTTTGCTTTTCAATACACTTTGTGCATCTGTTGACAAGCTTTCATATCCCCTCACTAAAAAATGTTTTAGGCTGAGCTGCGAGCCACGAACGCACCGCTGTCTTCACTTCATCATCAGAAGTGAACCTTCGTCCTTGTAAGGCTGCTTTCAGGGGACCAAACAGGTGAAAGTCCAATGGAGCAAGATCAGGACTATAGAGAGGATGCTTTAACACCTCAAAACGAAGTTTTTGCAGAGTGTTGACAGTGTGAGCAGACGTGTGCGGACGTGCATTGTCATGCAAGATCGCAATGCCCTTGGATAGCAGTCCTCTGAGTTTAATCTGAAGTTTAGGCTTCAGTTCTTCAATAAGCAACTCACTGTAACAAGCACTGTTGATTGCTGAACCTTTTTCCTGATAATATTCCAATACTGGCACTTGAGAGTCCCAGAAAACGGTAAGCATCAATTTTCCAGCTGATGGTTGACTTTTGAACTTCTTTTTCTTGGTCGGCAATTGAGGATGTTTCCATTCCATACTCTGCCGTTTACTCTCAGGCTCATAGTGATGAATCCATGTCTGGTCACCAATAATGATTCTCTTTAAGGAACTTTCACCTTCCTTAGAGTACTGGTCCAAATTTTGTTTGCAGATATGCAAAAGCTTCTGTTTATGCTCTTCTGTGAGTTGTTTCAGTACCCATCTCTCAGAAACTTTTGGAAACCTAAGTCTGTCACGGATTACTTCATTTTGAGGTGTTAAGCATCCTTCCTATAGTCCTGATCTTGCTCCATTGGACTTTCACCTGTTTGGTCCCCTGAAAGCAGCCTTACAAGGACGAAGGTTCACTTGTGATGGAGAAGTGAAGACAGTGGTGCTTTCGTGGCTCGCAGCTCTGCCTAAAACATTTTTTAGTGAGGGGATACGAAAGCTTGTCAACAGATGCACAAAGTGTATTGAAAAGCAAAGAGATTATGTCGAAAAATGATATACTTGTCTTTTCTAAAAGTTAGTTTAATTCTATAGCCAGAGTGCAGATAATATTTGACTCACCCTCATATTTTTCCAAAACATCTCAAGTGATTTAAGAGTTTTTTCCCCTAATGGCCACTGATAGATTTTTTTTGTAACTATTGTGATTTGGTTGCTCACTTCATTTATATATTTTAATCCCCATTATTCTAAACTCCTCATTGGGTGATTTTTAAAAATCTATATTTACATCTTTCAAAAAACCATTCTTCACTCAAGGCTTAAAGATTTAGTAGAACAATAGTGTATGACACCCCTTCTGAAAATAAGAATAAGGAAGGAGAACAGAAGGCTTCCAAAGGCCCAGACCTACCCCGCCGCTTATATACTATTAACTCTCTGGGTCAAATCTTATTTCCTGATTTCTCAGGTTGAGTGGTCCCTGAGGAAGGTTCACTGTCAGCCTGTGGGGTCTTTGAACCCTGTTCCATGGCCCACATATCAAATTCAGTGAAGGGTGCCAGTGACCTTCCAGAATTGGCTGGTGCACACTAACGAGACCCTGTTGGAGAAAACACAATCTGTAAACACCAGGCAAGGCTCAGGATGGTCATAAACACACTCATCCGGTCATACCACCGCCTAAGGGAAGCAAATGCAGTCTAGGACCAAGGCCAGGCAAAATGGTTAGAACCATTGTGGAAGGTCTGCCGAAACTGGACTGAAGCAGACCAAGGACCCCCGACGGGAACCCGCACCAGCAACATGAGCCCCCATCACCTCCCCAAAAGCGGAGGGGAAAGCGTCTCTGCTATAGTTAGAGTCCACTCGTATCAACAGTGCCATACACACACCAGAGTGAAGACGTGCACCGGAAGCGTGATCCCAGACTTCAAAGACACATAGTCTAGGTGGCAAAGGAAGCTCATCCTGGATTGGGTTATTCACTGGCAGAAACAGGAATCAAGAGACGGGGCCATGACTTTCCAACATGAGTCCGTCCATTATTTGTATTTCTCTGGTCTCGGTAGGTGTCAGAGAAACTGACCAGGGGAAGTGAATCACTTCCCGTGGTCATTCCTCTGCCCACAGTTCCGCTATTTTTAAAAACCTGCATAAAAATCCCACATCCAACCCTGGGCGTGTGTATTATTTGTTTAACAAGTGCCCAATAGGATGAGGTGGGGGGTGGAGACGAAAAACGGGCAGACTCTAGTGAGCGAGGAGGCGGCGGTTCAAAAAATTCCCCCAGATAAAGACAATCTCTTTTGTAGCTTCTTTTGGAAAACTTGGCACAAAGAACAAGAATCAACTTTTTAGAATCACTTCTTAGAGTAATTTTCCACTCCCTATGGAAGAAACTAACGTTTAAAGCAAAACAGCTGCACAGCTTTCACAGTGTCTATAGTAAATTACTCAAAATATTCCAGCCACCAGCCCAGATGACTTATGAAAATCTCTCACCCTTTATCAGTGCTGTTTCCTTCACTTCAAATATGAATCATCATTTATACAAAATCTGTGAATAATTAGACAAGAAATGTGAAACAATTCATGAAGAAATGTTTGCATATTAAAAGGAGAATGTCAAAAAAAAAAAAAAAGGAGAATGTCACTCTAACATTGAATGAGGTGGTGCATTTATTTGCTAGGGCTGTCGTAGCAAAGTACCACAGACAGGGGGGTTTAAAGCAATAGAAACTTATTTTCTCACAGCTCAGGAGGTCAGAAGTCCAAGATCAAGGTGTTGGCTTGCAGATGCCATCTTCTTTCTGTATCTTCATACCATCTCTCCTCTGCGTGTGTCTGTGTCCTAATCTCTTTTCTTAGAAGGAAACCAGTCCTACTGGATCAGGACCCACCCAGATGACCTCATTTTAACTTAATTACCTCTGTGAAGCCGTGTCTCCTAATAAGGTTAGGTTCTGAGGTACTGGGGTCAGGATTTCAACATATGAATTCGGGGTGGGGGTGGGGGAGGGACCACTTCCCCATTGCAGATGGAAGGTGCAAGTAAGAGATAAATGTCTGTTACATTGTAATTTTAACACATATTAGGCTTTCTTAGTCATTAAATCTATGTAACCCCTCTAGGCGCTCTGCTTCCACGTTTAGCCCCCAGGTAGATGCAGAGAGAGGAAAACCAATGTGAATTGTGGAAGGGGTGCTGCTCCCTGGTCCTGCCTACTGCAGACACCACTATTCAGAGACCAGATGCTCTTCCTGTTACCATATGCAAGTTCGTGTTTCCAATGCATAGTGAGGCCAGACAATATCCAAATGTCAGAGTTTGGAGCAGAGAAATGTTTATTGCAGGACCACGCAAAGGGAACGTGTGGTACATGCCCCCCAAAACGCAAAACTTGCCGAGGGGTTTCAGCAAAGTGTTTTTAAAGACAAGGTGGGAGAGGGGTGTGGTTGGTTGTTGCAAACTTCGTGGTGTCAGGATCCTTTGTTCTTGCAGCTGTCCCTGTAGGTCAGGTCAGCATGCTCCTGTAAACCTCCAGCAAGACAGGTTATTCTCTGTCCTGCAACTTTTTATCTCTGTATGAATGGAAAAGTGTTACACCTTTAAAGGTCAGAGCCTTGAGAACTGGGCTATCCTGTATATTTCAGGCTATAGGCAACATGCTTAACTGGAAGCAAAAGCAATAGAAGACAAAGATTAAAGTAGAAGAAGCAGATCTCACGTGAAGTCAGATTTGTTCTTCCCTATCACACTCCTGACAACATCTCAGATGCTCCAACACTAGACTCCAGAAAGATGGCAGACTGTACTCTGAGGACTATTTCTGATTTAACAGACACGACATCCTATAAAAGCCATACAGTGGACTGGGATCCCCGGCGCTCTCTTTGGTGGTGCTCTGATCGAGAAGTCAGCAAAACTTCTCCTCGAAAGGGCCAGGCAGCAGACATTCTAGGCTTTGTGAGTCGTCCTGCTTCTTCACATATATTCCACTCTGCCTTTGTCCCGTGAGGGTAGCTCTATGCAAAAGAACGAGTGGGGTGGAGTTTCAGTAAAACTTTTTAAGATAAACACTGACGTTTGTCTTGGATACACACTGCACGTGTCAGATTCCTCATCTGGTTCTCTTCGACATTTAACAATATCAAACCCTTCTGAGCTCACAGGCCATTCGAAATCGTGGTGGTCGGACTTGGCTGGGGGTCTTCGTGGGCTGACCCCATCCCTTTTTGCTCCTGGTGAAACACAGTCCTCTTCACCTTATGTCTGTTTCTTCCTTTCAGGTTCTGATTTGTGCCTTTTGGTCCATATTGACCCGCTTGTCCCTGCACAGCCCTGCATCCTTTTCGACGGATTTCCGGAAAAGCCTTGCTTCAAATGCATTCTGAGAGTTGACAGCTCAGTGGGGAGCCCCCACCACTGTCTTCCAAGTCTTGGCTCCCCTTGGTCAGAGTCTCCTTTAGGATTAGGATTTCTCCTTGCTCTGGCCAAAGGGTGGCGGTTAGAGTTGAAACCTCTGGTTGTAGGCAGGGTCATTTTTGACTTTGAGAGGAGCTGAGAACAGCTCTCTTATGGAGCCAAAACACGAACACCACGACACTTCCTGTTAGACAGCCTCTGTGCCCTCCCTCCACCACCCACCCCCTTGCAGCAGCAGCCCTAAGCATCTCTTTAGCTGTTTCAGGTTCAATACCATGTCGCTGATTTACCGGCTTCGTAGAGCTCTGGGTGGTACCCAGCGAAGCTTCCCTGAATGTGGCTGGAGTGGGGATTGAAAACCCACAGTGTGATGATATCTCTTTATTGCAAAAACCATTTCCTGAACTACAGGCTCCTCTCTACTCTGTGCTGAAGGCAAATCCAACCCGCTGCTTGAAGAACAGTTATGGAAATCTCTGAGGTGCAGAATAGTGGCTTGGATTTGCAGGCTATACGTGCAGAGGCTGGTGATGTTATTTTTCATTCTAGTATGTAATTAATCAGCAAGTGCATCTCTGGTAAGTCCATGTGAGAGGGTGTCCACCTTTCAGAGGAAGTATAAGGCATCACGAAATCCTTGTTATGGAGAGAAGGTACATGTTGTATTTGTGATGTGTCCCATGCCAAGGAATTTTCAAATAGCATTAGAAACTTTGACTTGGATGCGAGAATTTGCCTTGCCCTGTTCATCTTAAATCATGGTGTTAATTATGTTTTCATCATACCCACATGCTGCCCATATTTGGAAAATAGAGACATATCCATGGGATATTCTCCCCAAGTACTAAGTCCAGTGGGGAGGAGACACTGCCTGACTCTGCTCAGACCTGGCGTGTCGGCTCAGACCTAAGATGCGTCATCACTTCAGCCCCATCTCCGATTGGAAAATCTTTGAGGGCAAGGGCTGTGGGCTGAAGAACTCACTCAGGGTGCCCAGGTCAGCAGATTGCAACAGAGGCAGTGATGCGGGACAACAGCTCTCTCTGCATGGAAATCAAGTTTGGCATCTGCCCAGGGCAGGTGCGCAGCTCCACCTGGACATCTCCTGGCCATGAGTCCCGGGCAAACCTTAGTATTACTTGCTGGCAACTTCACCAAACGTCATCAGTTTGCTCGCTCGAGTCCCCTGGATGACTTTGTAATTGGATAGTGACTTTCTTCACCGGGTCACAGGTTCAAGAGCAGCCCAGGTCCTCTGGACATGGCCATGAAATGCTGTTTTGTCCTCCATGCGCCCAGTGTGCACGGCACCACGCAGACACCTAGGGGTTGCCAGTCCCTGCTCTGCCCCTCTCCCAATCTGGGACACAAGCCGAGCTCGCTTTGAAGCACTGAGTTTTTGCAGAGCTTCTTGGTGTGAGGCCACCGCGAGAAACCAGAGCACAGAGGCAGGAGTGAAACCAAAGGGTGGCAGGAAGCTGACGTGATCTGTGGGAATCAGACACCTCCTCGTCTTCTGGGCAGCCAGGGCCATCTCCGCCAACAGCACCCCACAGACGAGAACGGTCCAGGCAGGTCAGCATGGGTCACAGAGACTTTCCATCAGAGAAACAGACCGAGAGGGACTGGTTAAAGAGGAAACCGTATTACGGACTGGCAACACAAATGAGAAACCACCGCCGGGTAAGATACTTTCATTCTGAGAACATAATCACTCTCAGGTTATGTCCACCACGATGCAGCCCCATCCTCACCGCTGACTTCCTTAAATGAATTTTTAAAAGATGACTAATACTCAGCACTGCTATCCCTAGGATATTAAACGGCTCAGGATGTGAACTTGGGGTGCAGCCCCCAGGAGGGCTGTGTGACATGGTATTGCTCTGATTCCAAGGACTAAAAAGAAACTGCGGTTTTTCTGAGTTACCTGGCAGTTTTCTGCCCAGTGCCCTGGTCCTAAATGTGACCTCCTCTAAGGGAAGGGCGTGGCCCCTGTCACTCCAGCCCTGAGATCACGGCCCTCTGCCTGGCGCACCAGCTTTGCCATTAAGAGAGAAGTTTCTCATAGTTTATGGATAAGATGAACGGAAGAGTTCTCACCAGGGGCTGCTCACCAGCCGGCTGATAGAGGCCGAGGAGAGCTGATTCTAGAGTCCACATTCCAACTGAATTCCAGGAGACGCACAGTCTGCTTGGCCTGCAAAACACCACAGACAGGCAGGCTTAAACACAGAAAATGTATTTTCTCACTGTTCCGGAGACGCCAGAGTCCTAGGTCAAGATTCTGGTGGGGTTGGGTTCCTGGTGAGGTCTCTCCTCCTGCCTTGTGGATGGCCGCCTTCTCACTGTGTCCTCACATGCCTTTCCTCACAGAGAGACAGGGACCGAGCTCCCAGGTATCTCTCCTTAGAAGCACACTAATCCTATCAAAGCAGGGCTCACACTTTGATCTCATTTAACCTTAATTACTTTCTTCAAGGCCCCAGTGCCAAATACAGCCACACTGGGAACTGGAGCTTTAACACATGAATGGGGGGGGGGGGGGGGAGTTGGGGAGGCATTGAGGGGAACAGAAACCTCAGTCCCTAACCGTTACGTGAAAAAAGCACCTTCCTGGACCCCTTTCACTCTTCTTCCTTCATGTGTTTGTTCACTTACTTAAATACCTGTTCACCAAAGTTTGCATTCACCGGGACCTGGGGTTACAGTGGTGAGGTAGCAGCTGCCCCGCAAGGAGCTATTATCCTCGGGCAGGGGTCAGATGAATAAACCTATAAAGAAACCAGAAAACATCCTGTGATGCATCCCACAACGAGAGTGCGTTAGATACATCCCACAACGAGAGTACGTTAGTTTTCGTTTGTGCCCAACTTTATACCAGTCTTGAAACCATCTGGCTTATAGTTTCCGATAGAAAGTCTGTCTTCATCCCTTCTTTAACCTTTGCCAGACAAGATGAATATCTTTCGATTTTTGGAAGTGAGGTCCACAGACTTTTTACACTACACACCCCTTACTCTGCAGAATGTAAACAATATCTCTTGCCGCTCTGTGCTGTTCATACTAAGTCATAACAGTCACGGGCACAGGAGCTGGATTTGAGCACAAGAGTGGGTGTGATTTTAAAAATAAGGGTATGAAGAGATTTCTCCTCTGGATAACTAGAAATTATCACAAAGAAGCCATTGTTTCTTTCTTTGCTAATATCATTTTAATATGTGGATCTCTACGTGTTTCCCCCAGATTTGTTGCTCTGGAAAAAAAAAAAAAGTGCCATAAGAAGGAAAAAGACACCAGTGGGTACAGTCATTACAAACTTGACATTTCTAAACTGGGTTTGACAGTGGAACTTTGAAAATATTTATCTATCAGAAAATAGTTTCAGCCGTGGGCAATTTGGTGAAAAGGTTTACTTGATGGAAAAACCATAACTCAGTGTGACTGGCTTTAATGTAAGATGTTCTTGAAGGCCACAGGATAACCAGCGTTTCCAACAACCTGGAAAATTTAGACCAGCTTGGAAAAATAACAGGGGGCTCGGGGAGGTAGCCAAAGCACAGTACAGGATCAGATAAATTTATGTGCTTTAGAGACTCAAATTTTAATATTAAATTATAAATGAAAGCAACACTCAGCCTAAGTGTTTAAGCAGGTCTCTGCCTATGTCCTACTCTTCCTCCCTCTAAAAGATTGGGACAATTTTTCAGTATAAGGTGTTCTGCTATACATACATGTAATTCTTTTCCATCTGCATTTTTGTGTACTTTTATGCCTCCTTTATACGGTTAAGAAGGACTCTGCCTTGGGGCACTGGCTTGTGTCTTGGTATTTTTGTGTGACTTCCAAGCTCAAGGAAATGGTTGCCATCCTTGCCTGTGGTAGCTGGACAAGCTGCCCCACAGCTGCCCAGAAGCTGTGCTGAGTATCTGAGGTCCTCCCTCCTGCTGGCCCTGGCTGGCCCACTACACAGGCAGTGGCCTGGGTCACTTGAAGCCCTGAGGCCACTGCTTCTGCCCTTTTCACCCACAACGGCCTTGGAACAGGTTCCTTCCTGAACTGTGTCATCAACATGAACAGATTTCCTCCATCTTTTTTCTGCTTTCACACCAAAATTAAATAAAGTGACTCCCCCAAGAACAATCAACAGAACAAAGGAAAAGTACACTCAGGCTTCCATCCCAGTGGTCCTCCCTGCCAGAAATTTTGCTCCTCCTTCTAGTCCTCAGCATGGGCACAGAATGGCATAAACTATGCTTCGGTTTAAAACTCTCCTCCCTGTTACCCTGGAATCATTTCCAAAGCCATACCAAGGTTCACACACGCCAACCCATCTTCATGGCCTCAGAACTCCCCAATACCCCCTTTACACTATTTCCACCATAGCCAAGTATGTTCTGTTCCCCATAAACCACCCCAGGCCCTGGAACATTCCAGAACAGAAGTGTTATTCTTACAATTCCTGTTCCCCCTTCAGTTAGCCAACTTCCACTCCTTCTGCAGGGTCATTGCTTTCCCTAAGGGTCGCCCCAGCATTGGCTTAAGTGCCCCACCATGACTCTTCTGGTGCAGCAACCTGTTTGTACAGCTGCTCCCCATCAGGGTTTGGAAGGCAAGGGCTCTGCCTTATTCCCTGTTGTATCTTCACAACCTAGCACTGTGTCGGACACATGCCTGATAAGTGTTGAACGCTTACTTGACTTACGAATAAATACGATAACAAGAACCAATGTTTAGATTAAGCCATATGAAATTGCTGATATTTGATGACTTTTGACCTACTAAAAATGGCAATTTTATGCTTGTATCTAATGTACAAACTGTCTTAGAAATACTGTCCCCCAGCACTAAAAAGTGCTAAAAATTGCATCCAAAAGTCAGGGGTTTAGACCCCATGAAGAGAAGTTTCAGACAACACAGAAGGGGACAGAGGTGAAAGTAAAAACGGACTGTGTTTTTTTTAAAAAAAGAAAAGGACCAAACGGGCATTTCCAATCAATTATATGCTGAGAATTTGTCCTCGTCTCCCAAACATTGCCCCTCAGACTTCCAAACCACCTGGAAAATTCTTTCTTCTGGATGAAGTATAATCATGCTAAATGTGAACTCTGCACCCTCTGATATTCACAAGGAAGCCTGTCAAATTACATAGCACTATGGGGAAAAAAATATCTTTTCTAAATCAGAAAATGATTCAGTCTTATTCAGTCTTCAGAGAGCTTGATAACAATGGGATTAATATGCTCAATGTGTAGCATATTGTGGGTTTATAAAAACCAATGTTCTGAAAAACTGGATGCCAGGAGGAAAATGGAGCTCAAAACAAGAAATGAGAAAATGTGAGATGGTCTAATTTGGGTGGAAGTTGAGAACATGTCGCTCTTGTCATGAGTAATTGAGAGTCTGATGGCTAAAAAGGAAAAGGATCTGACACGTTTCTCCTCCCCTGTAGGTAAGGTAGTCAAGGGCACATAAATCCTCCCTCCAATCCAATCCCTCCGGCTGCAATCAAGGAGAAGCCGAGAGCATTTGAGCAGCAGTCACAGTTCTCCCTGGTGGGAAAGTCTCCAGGTAATCAAATGACACAACCTTCAAAAATGCTGGGAAACCAACCCCAGAACTAAACTGCCATATTTATCATAGAATACATCAGAGTGACATGTACTCAGGTTGCACAGATTCTGTTTTAGAAGGATGCTTCTAAGACCTAGGATGTGTTCAACAGTGCATTCACACCACCACTACCCAGGGAATATCATTCAACAACCCACCAGGGAATCCTACAGAAGCCATTTACCAAGTGTCCATCAGGAACTTGGCTGTGGGGCCAGTGGTCACACAGATGAGGGAGCAAAGACTCTGGTCTTCTGCAGGAGCTGCACTGACAGAGCCCCTGACGCCATGTGGAATGGACAGGTACAGAGCAAGAATGCAAGGAGACAGGTCATGGTTAGTGTGAGGAGTGGACCTGGTGTTCCCTGAGAGTCAAGGAAAAGATGGCAACTGGTGAAGACTGAGAAGTCTGGGAAGACATCACACGGGAGACAAACTGATCAGTGTTCAAAGGTGATAACTGATGTGAACCATTTCGCCGATAGGTCTCTCAAAGAAGCATCCTCAAAAAGAAAAAGGGGGGCCTGGGGGCCCTACATTTTGGGCCTAAACCAGGGAAAAGAATACAACCAAGGTTGTGAAATCTAATACCCTTTGCAATGGTATGAAGCCAGTAAGAAAGTCCAGCTTTGTCTGACATACAGGCACAATCATCTGTTTCATGTTTTTTTAAGTGTTTTCTATTTTTTAATTTCTGTGTATATTTTCTGGGTTTTTAAAAAATCTTTAATTAGAGTATAACATAAGTACAGAAAAAGGAACAAATCAAAAATGTACATTTGAAGGGTTTCCATAGCTGATGCACCTGAGGAACCAGCATTTAGATCAAGAAACTGCACATGACCATCATTTAAGAATCTCTCCTTTGTGACCCTTCCAGCCACTAACTGTCCCCAGAGGGAACCATTAACCCGACCTCTGACTCCATAGATTCATTCTGCCTGTTTTTGACCTTTATATAAATGTGATCTTATAGTGTACACCGTGCCCGATACCATGCTTAAGAGATTCAATAGTATTGTCATATATGGTTATATTTTACTTGTCCTTTTTGCTGTGTAGTGTTTCATTGTGTGAATATACCACAGCCAATGTGTCCATTCTACAGCTGAAGAGCATTTGGATGGGCTCCTGTTTGGAGCTATTATGACTGGTACTACTGTGAACATTCCTGTACTTGTCTTTTTGTGACACACCCAGGACGGAACTGCTAGGTTATAGGGTTTGTGGACTGTCAGTCAGATTTAGTAGATTCTGCCAAGGAACTTTCCAAAGCAGTTGCACAAATTTATATTCCCACCAGCAGTCCGAAAGTCAATAAGATTTGGTTAACAAAAAACTCTAATGCCCCCTCAGGCAACACACATATACTGAAGAAATCTCTTCTCTACCAAGTCAGCATGGCCTGAGAGCTTAAGTATTAAACATTTTCTTTGCTTTCTTAGAACAAAAGTAAGAGTTAGCTGTACTGTTTTTAAGAGGAAGAAGACTAGAAAGAAGGGAGTTCTGATAAGCATGAAGGACTCCTTTCCAAGATGAATGAATACTGTAAAATAAACAAAGATCGATAAAATGGCACAAAATAACAGTTAAGAGTTACCAAGATCGTGCCAGATGGTGGTTAGAGAACCAGATGTTTCCGGGAAATTATGGTTCTTGTTTTGAACTCAGCTGGCCCAAATCTGGGTAAAATTGTACATGTCAACCTCTCAGGGCTATCTGACAGCAATGCCTGACCTATTTTGCACAGAAGAATTTCCTTGGATGCATCAGAAAGAAAATGCTGAAAATTTTAAAACTCATCAGATAAATTTTTAATAATTTTCCAGTTTTTCTCATTGATGCTTCATTTTCTAACATCATTAGCTCAAAAAAAAAAAAAAAAAAAAAGTTGAAAGAAAATGAAAGTGAGCCTCCAAACTGGCTGGAGACTTAAAAAGGTGAAGTCTCTTTTAAACTGCAGGAAAATACAGTGGAACCACAGTTACAGAGATACACCTTTGTGATGATTTCCCATAAATTTACAAAGAGTGTACAGTGTAGATGTGCAAACCTACGTACAAGGGCATAAAATATTTCCAGAACAAGATACAAATCCCACCATATTTGTTCTCTCCTTAAAATCCTTCAGTGTTTTCTTCTCATTGCCTAAAATCCCAGCTTTTTTGACATGGCATCCAAAGACCTTGATGAGCTAGCCCCCGCCCCTCTGCTCCATCCCATCATCACTGCCTTTCTCCGCCCCCGCCCTGCTTCTGGCATGGTTCACTCCAGCAAGAGCAAACAATCTCCAGTTCACAGTCTGCTCTGCCATTTCCGAAACCTCCTCTGTGGAGCCCGCTCTGACCTGGCTTTGGTTACCATCACTCATCTGATTCTTCTCCTTGAGTCACCAGGTACCTCCCTTTGGCCCAAATACGTGGTCCTTTCTCGGTCCTCCTCTTACTTACAGTATGTTCAGGGAACCTTACTGCCCAGGCTGTCCTCCTAACCTCACTAGTCTCTTCCTCCTCTTCCAACCCCTGAAAGTGGAGGTGCCCAAGGTTTCAGTTCTTCAGGCTCTTCTGTCTTTATCCACATTATCTCCTGACTTGATCTTGGCTGGTTTCATGGCTTTAATTGCCACCATAGACACTGCCAATCCCCTAGCTTTAAATCCCCATCTCCAGCTTCCTTTCTGACCTCTAGCTGCCCGCTCCACACTCCTACTTGGTGGTCTGCTAGGTGGTGTCCTAGACCTTCACCAGACCAGGGCGTCCCTCCCCCAGGGGCTGTTGGCTGCTCATAGTGCACAGCTGCATCCTTTCTGGAGTGTTGCCTTGGCTGATGAAAGATGCTCTGGATGATGAAAAACCCCTCACCCAGAAATGTTGGGGAGATTATACCTTAGAAGGGGTGAACGGGTACCTTAGCAAATGACTGGCTGTTACAGGGACACAGAAGCTCAGCCTCTGTGCATCCAAGAGGGACAACTCCATGATGCCATTCATGTCCCAGAGTCCCCTGTGGGATCAGGCTGAGATGAGACTTCAGCTGCAACCATGTCTTTGCCCAGCTGATTCTCCTGCTCAGTCTTCCACCACCTTCTCCGGGGAGCTCCTCCTCTGTGAATCACTTGCACGAGAATCCCCAGCTCAGGCTCTGCTTCCAGGGAACCCAATCTAAGGGTGGCATTTCCCACTTACCAGCCCAAACCATACTACTGATCACCTCCTCCCAAGTGTCTCCTAGGACCCCTGGATCCTCTTCGTGGCCGTAAATGGCACCTTTGCACAGTTGCCCAGTGCAGAAACCTAGACCTTGTCCCTGTTTCCTCTCTTCCTCTCATGCTCCAGATCCAATCCATCAGTGAATCCTGTTACCCTCGCCTTCACCACACATCCTGCATCTGAGCCCTTCCTGCACCACCGGAGGAGCCTCCGCAAGGGCCTCCGCCTCCCATTCCTCCCAAGATGTAAACAGAAGCAAGTCCCTCCTCTGCTTAGAAACCCCCGAGGCTTCCCGTTAGACCTGATATTGCCTGACCCTCCACGCTTCACCACCAGAGCGAACGTGACATCTCTCGAATGCATTAAAGTCCCTATTTAAAGTACAACTATACATATTAATTTCATGCGCTTTACAAAGATACATGATGACTTCTGTTATTATCACTGCTGTATGTCCATCCTTTAAAAATGCAAATCAAAAAATATTGCAAGAGAAAAAAATAAAACAGTACACACGCTAACTAAAAACTATATATTAATTAGCAATGCCACCTGCTTTATCTTTAACGGAAAACAGAATAACAATTGGCAATGGATAAAAGCAAAAAGTGGATACTCACAACCGTATTAAAATCACCATGGCTTTTTCATGTTTCCTCTCCATCTGAATAGGGTGTGGGATGTGTATGCTGTGTGTTTTCTTTTTTTTTATTATTAATTTTTATTGGAGATAGTTGCTTTACAATGTTGTGTTAGTTTCTACTGTATAGCAAAGTGAATCAGCCTCATGTATACATATATCCCCTCTTTTTTTGGATTTCCTTCCCATTTAGGTCACCACAGAGCATTGCGTAGAGTTCCCTGTGCTATACAGTAGGTTCTCATTAGTTATCTATTTTATACGTAATATCAATAGTGCGTATGTGTCAATCCCAATCTCCCAATTTAGCCCACCGCCCCCTTTCCCTCTTGGTATCCATACATTTGTTCTCTACATCTGTGTTTCTATTTCTGCTTTGCAAAAAAGATCATCTATACCATTTTCCTAGATTCCACATATATGCGTTAATATACGATATTTGTTTTCCTCTTTCTGACTTACTTCAGTCTATATGACAGTCTCTGTGTCCACCCATGTATCTACAAATGACCGAGTTTCGTTCTTTCTTATGGCTGAGTAATATTCCATGGTATATATGTACCACATCTTCTTTACCCATTCCTCTGTTGATGGACATTTGCTGTGTGTTTTCTTGTGTCATCCTCTTTTCTCCAAGGAGAACACCAACCACACATGTCGAAAAGATTCTCAGTCAGGAATAGCCTTTTAAAAAAGCCGAGTGTGATACTTATGCAATAAGCATCCCTTGGCCCTACATCAGGCATTGCTGTACCTCAATACATCCTTCAAGACCCCATTCAAAAGTCACTTTCTTTTGCAGCAATATGGATGGACCTAGAGATGATCATACTAAGTGAAGTAAGTCAGACAAAGACAAATGTTATATGATATCACTTACATGTAGACTTTTAAAAAATGATACAAATGAACTTATTTACAAAACAGAAATAGACTCACAGATATAGAAAACAAACTTATGGTTACCAAAGGGGAATGTAAGGGGAGGGATAAGTTAGGAGTTTGGGATTGACAGAAATACACGACTATATATAAAATAGACAAACAACAAAGCCCTGCTGTAAAACACAGGGAACTACATTCAATATCTTGTAATAACCTATAATGGCAAAGAATCTAAAAAAGAATATATATATAAATATAAATATGTATATATACACACACATATACAAATCACTTTGCTGTGCACCTGAAATTAACACAACATTGTAAATTAACTATATTTTAATAAAATTTTTTTAAGTCACCTCCTCTATGAAGGCTTCCGGACCTTCAAAAGCGCCCATCCTGTTGCCTCTGCAAATTCATTTGATTTTGCCTTGTTCATCTTCTTCTTAACAATAAGCCCAGGCCCTGTGAATGGATGGTGTTAAATAAATATTTGGTGAATAAATAATTGAGTGAAAGTATCAATCACCTATAAAAGTAACTGTGGAGTGGGCTGACCCCCTCCGACATTTCCTCACTTCCTTATGAGGAGATAAGGTGTCTAAAATCCAGGAAGATTAGCGTTCGTTCACACTGAACTGTTGTCAGTGAGCATGAAAGGAAGCTCCTTCTGTGCTCTGCCTGGTTCAAAAATATACCTAGTTGGGGACTTCCCTGGTGCTCAGTGGTTAAGAATCCACCTGCTAATTCAGGGGACACAGGTTCCATCCTTGATCTGCAAAGATCCCACATGCCACAGAGCAACTAAGCCCGTGTACCACAACAAGAGAAGCCACCACAATGAGAAGCCCACACACCGCAACAAAGAGTAGCCCCTGCTCACTGCACCTAGAGAAAGCCCACGTGCAGCAAGGAAGACGGCAGCAATGAAGACCCAAATGCAGCCAATAAATAAATAAATTAAATAAATTATATATATATATATATATATATATACACACACACACCTAGTTCAACCTTCTACTGCTACAAGAACATCTAAGTAAAAGCAAAAGCAAAGTTTTGACATCTCCGGATTGAATGTGCTATTGCCTGCCAAGAGATTCATTCAGCACACCTGCATAAAACCTTTCTAGAAAGGCTGCTTGCTCATTTGCTTGTGTTTCCAGCACCAGATCTCCATCACGTGTGTTTTCAGGAATCAGAGGGGATGGACAATTAAAAAAAGCGATGCACGTGCTCCTCTGGGTGGGCGCTTGTTTCCAGCTCACTAAGAAAGTGTGCTCTTGGGGTGAACACGATCCACCACCACTCGCCAGGGGTCCACACCCAGGCAAGCAGGGAAGGAGGGATGAATCTCTCTACAGTTCTGGAAATAGATTCTGGGTGTGCTAGCCATTTGGCCAAGGAAAGCATTAAACATTTGGAAAGTCCGGTTTTGAGAGAGTCCGACGGATTGCATTTCCATGCACCTCCCATAATTTCAAACCAAAAAGAACAACGAACGATTCAAATTAGACAAAACATCAGAGTCTTGTGAAAATTCCAAAGAAAAATGTTTACGAAATTGTTCTCCTTTCTTTCCTTTTTTTTCCTTTTTTTAATAGACCATTATAGATGTTGGTCCTCTTTGCAAAGGCAAAGGCATGGGTTGTCCTACAACGGACTGCACCGGAGACTCAGAGAGCCCTGGGACCTTGCAGATTAGCAGCCAGCACATTTATTTATTTATTTATTTATCTGGCTTTATTTGTTATGAGTTAAAAAAAACACTGAGATCAAAACACATTTGCACGTTTGAGAATCCAGGTTCTCTGTTTCTTTTGTAAATCACTGCCACTTCTCTCTGCCTTTCCAGTGCAATTTCACCCTCTTCCATTGCCGAAGCATTCTCACTCTCACCCTTATGCTTCTTCTTCCTTTTCCCGCCAGAGCATCTGTTCAAACATCAGGGCAGTCAGCACATTTTTAAGGCTCAGCTTTTAGGTGTAACTACAGGGCGCCTCTGGCAAGCCACTCGGTGACCAAGACTGAATAGTGACAGAGGACATTTGTGTTCACTGTTACTTGCAGGCAGAGGAAGCTCTCTTCCCCAGGTCCTCACCCTAATGGGAGCACAGCTGTTTGCCCTTCCCTGGTTGCCTCCCCCACCGATGTCAGCCTCAGCCCCCCTGGCTCGTCCCCATGGAAAGCGGCAGTGGGAGGTCTTGGTCCACCTTCTGAAGCTGGAGATGCTGTCAGTAAACTCCAGACCCTTTTTGCAAAACTCTGGCTGAGCTGGCCCCTGTGGATCTCCATCCCGTCTGACCCCAGGGGTGGACCTTGAGATCCTTTTGCCCATAGTAAGTCCTCAAAGATTCAGAGAAACTCTCCTGCCCCACAGCCTTAGCCACAAGAGCAGGATATCCATGCCAAGTGCTATGCTAGGTGTGAGGGATGATGCTAAAAATTAGGATGAAAGAAATGTTTCCCCCTGACTCTGTGGGACGTCATTGCCCATCTCTGCCCCGCCATCTGGAAATTAAGGAGCAGCAAAAGCAGTAGCAGTGACCTTTCTCAGGTGACCACCTTCAGCACTAGCTGTCCCTCAGACCCACCCCATCCCACCCACCCACCCCTTGTCTCCTCTTCACCCCCCCACCCCGCCCCAGGATGCTTCCTCCTCTTGACACCTAAGAAAGTCTAGAGAAAAAAATCCTGCTCTGTCTTCCAGAAGGTAATACCAAAAGCCATGTTCCCCATCCTCAACAGAGTGAAAATCAAACAACAGTAAAGTATAATTCAAATTGGCAAAGATTGAGAAAAGAAACTCACCAACTTAAAATTGGTGAAGTTGGAGCATATTCTCCTATGCTGGGAAATATAAACTCATTTAACCTTGCCGTAGAGCTATTTTTTTTTTAGAATGATAAACACTTCTTAAACTATTTTATTTTGCATTCAACTGTATAGATGTGAATAATTGTGTAATATTCTGTTGGATTTTTATGACATCTGCTTGGTTTTTTTAAAATTACTTTTATTTATTTATTTATTATTTTTTTGGGGGTACACAAAGTTCAATCATCTGTTTTTATACACATATCCCCGTATTCCCTCCCTTCCTTGACTCCCCCCCACCCTCCCTCGAGTCCCCCCCACCTTCCCCGCCCCAGTCCTCTAAGGCATCTTCCATCCTTGAGTTGAACTCCCTTTGTTATACAACAACTTCCCACTGGCTATCTATTTTACAGTTGGTAGTATATATATGTCTGTGCTACTCTCTCGCTTCGTCTCAGCTTCCCCTTCACCCCCCGCCCCCTCCCAAACCTCGAGTTCTCCAGTCCACTCTCTGCATCTGCGTCCTTGTTCTTGTCACTGAGTTCATCAGTACCATTTTTAGATTCCGTATATGTGAGTTAGCATACAATATTTGTCTTTCTCTTTCTGACTTACTTCACTCTGTATGACAGACTGTAGGTCTATCCACCTCATTACATATAGCTCCATCTCATCCCTTTTTATAGCTGAGTAATATTCCATTGTATACATATGCCACATCTTCTTTATCCATTCGTTTGTTGATGGGCATTTAGGTTGCTTCCATGTCCTGGCTATTGTAAATAGTGCTGCAATAAACATGATGGTACATGTTTCTTTTGGGATTATGGTTTTCTTTGGGTATATGCCCAGGAGTGGGATTACTGGATCATATGGTAGTTCTATTTGTAGTTTTTTAAGGAACCTCCAAATTGTTTTGCATAGTGGCTGTACCAACTTACATTCCCACCAACAGTGCAGGAGAGTTCCCTTTTCTCCACGCCCTCTCCAACATTTGTTGTTTCCAGATTTTGTGATGATGGCCATTCTGATCGGTGTGAGGTGATGCTTCACTGTGGCTTTGACTTGCATTTCTCTGATGATTAGTGATGTTGAGCATCTTTTCATGTGTTTGTTGGCCATCTGTGTGTCTTCTTTGGAGAAGTGTCTATTTAGGTCTTCTGCCCATTTGTGGATTGGGTTATTTGCTTTTTTGGTATTAAGCTTCATGAGCTGCTTGTATATTTTGGAGGTTAATCCTTTGTCCCGTAGAGCTATTTGATTGCAAATATCAAAGGTTTTAAAACATTCGTAGCCCCCTAATTTCACTTCAAGGAATTTATTAAGAGGGAACCACAACAAAAATCTATGCAGAGAGAAATTCACTAGCGTGTTTCTCTCAACCTTGTTTATAATAGTAAAAATTTGGAAACAATCTAACTTTCCAGTAATACAGAATTAGTTAAATATATTAAGACTTGTATATATAATGGAATCTCATACAGCTATTAAAAGTGATGTATAAACATTATCATGGCATATTATCAAGTAAAAATCACAGCAACTACCAAACAAAACATGTACAATTACATCAGTTTTATAAAAATCCGAATACACCTACAGGCATACGTCAGAGATATTGGGGGTTTGGTCCAGACCGTTGCAATAAAGCACATCTGGTTTCCCAGTGCATATAAAAGTCATGCTTATACTATCCTGCAGTCTATGAAGTGCGCGATGGAGTTATGTCTAAAAAAAAAGTATGTACCTTAACTTAAAAATGCTTTATTGCTAGAAGATGCTACCTGTCACCTGAGCCTTCAGGAGTTATCATCTTTTTGCTGGTGGAGGGTTGTGACTCGATGTTGATGGCTGCCAACAGATCAGGGTGGTAACTGAGAGGGCGTGTCTGTGCCAATTACTTAAAATCAGACAACAGTGAAGTCTGCTGCATGCATTGACTCCTCCTTTCACTTGAACATTTAGGGGCCATTGTGGGGTTGTTAATTGGCTTAATTTGAATATTGTCGTATCTCAGAAAATAGGGGGGCTTAGGGAAAGGGTGAGAGACGGGAAACAGCCGGTCGGTGAAGCAATCAGAACACACGGTAACGTTTACTGATAAAGTTTGCTGTCTTACATGGGCACGGTTCGTGTGGCCCCAAAACAAATACAATGGGAACATCAAAGATTACTGGGGCTTCCCAGGTGGTGCAGTGGTTAAGAATCCACCTGCCAATGCAGGGGACACAGGTCCGAGCCCTGGTCTGGGAAGATCCCACATGCCACAGAGCAGCTAAACCTGTGAGTCACAACTATTGAGCCCACATGCCACAACTACTGAAGCCCACGCGCCTAGACCCCATGCTCCACAACAAGAGAAGTCACTGCAATGAGAAGCCTGCGCACTGCAATGAAGAGTAGCCCCTGCTCTCCGCAACTAGAGAAAGCCCGTGTGCAGCAACGAAGACCCAATGCAGCCCAAAAAGTAATTAATAAATAAATAAATAATAAAATAAATCTAAAAAAAGATTACTGATCACAGATCATTGTAACAAATATAAGAATGAAACAGCTTGAAATATTCCAAGAATTACCAAAATGTGACACAGAATCAGAGAGTTAGCAAATGCTGTAGGAAAAATGGTGCCAACAGACAAAGGTTGCCACAAACCTTCAATTTGTAAAGAATACAATATCTGCAAAGCACAATAAAACGATAAAATGAGGTCTGCCTGTATTCGCAGGAAAAAAAAATCCTGAAGAATCATCGTTGAACCTTAACAATGATATCTATGTCTGGAAACGTTATAGAAAATGTTCTGTTCTTTGTATTTCCTATTTTTCTTATTTTAAAAATCAACGAACCTACAACACCTATTAAAACTGCCAAAATCTGCAACACTGACAACATTAAGCGCTGGCGACCGTGTGGAGCAGTGGGAACTCTCATTCGCTGCTGGTGAGAATGGAATATTTAGCCGCCGAGTGGATAAATAAACTGCGGCACGTGCAGACCGTGGAATTCATCGCTAAAAAGAAATGCGTTATCAAGCCATGAACATATATGGAAGAACCTTAAATGCATATTCCTAAGTGAAAGAAGCCAATCTGAAAATGCTGTAGACTGTGTGATTCCAACTCTATGACATCGTCCAAAGGCAAGACTATGGCGACAGTAAAAAGATCAGTGTTGCTGGGCATGTGGGAGAGGTGACTAGGCAGAGCTCAAGTGATTTGGGGACAGTGAAAACACTCTGCGTGACACCCTAATGATGTGTCCATGTCACTACACATTTGCCCAAACCCATGGGGTGTGAAACCCCAAGAGCGCACCCTAAGGTAAGCTATGCATTTGCGTCAATGCAGTTTATCAATTATGACAAATGTCCCCTTCTGGGGGGGAGAGCTGTTGACAGTGGGGGAGGCTGTGCACATGTGGGCGCAGGGGGCATGTGGGAACTTTCTGTACTTTCCCCTCAATTTTGCTATGAACCCAAAAGTGCTCTAGAAAAGTTGTCTTTAAAAAAAACCCGACAAATCTTCAGTCCGAGTCATCAAGTAAAATGTTAGATGATATCTTCCAGGGCTAAGGACAAATTTTCTCCCAATTTGCTCTCCGCATCAGTACTCAGGTAGGAAATGCTCTGTTCCACCATCAACTGTCTTTATCAAGAGAGGACACATAACTAAATAAAGTGGTGGAAAAGTGGTAACATTTTTTCTGTGAATAATGTACTCTGACGCAGAACCTGTTTTAGGAAAATTGGTCTGCCCTGCCTCTCCAGCACATCTTATTCCAATATATGGATTAATCCTTTCATTTATCAATTTTTTTTAAGCCTACCATGTGCCAGATACTGTTGTAGATGAACACGACACAACCCTTCATGGGCTTACATCCAAGTGAGGGCAGGCAGAATGAGGGAGAGAACGGCAGTCAACAAGTGAGCGATGCCATGAATAAGATAATTTCTGGTCACGGTGTCATGAGAGACATAAGGCAGGTGATGTGACTGAGAAAATAGTAGGGAAGGGGCTGCTTTAGATCTGGAAAGGGCTCTCCAAGGGAGTAACTATTAGGGAGTAACTGGTGGGAAAAGCAGCAGGTAGCAGAGGAGAGGAGGGGAGTGTGTGCCCTGCAGGAGAGATGGCAGGTGCAAAGGTCCTGGGGTGGGGAGTCGGCAGCATGTTTGAGAATGGCTGGAGTCCAGTGAGTTAGGGCGAGGGTGGGATGAGGTGTGAAGGGAAGTGGGGCAGAGTCTAGACCACAGCGAGCCTTGTCTGGGCCACCTCAGCTTGGAGACGCTGATGACATGTCAGAATGGAATTAGGTATTAAAGCCTCATGTCTGGAGCTCAGGGGAGAGACCGGGGCTGCAGATGCAAATCTGTGGAGTTTCCAGCCCTGCGTGGGACTTAAGGTGACCAGCTCATCCCAGTTTGCCTGGGGCTTTCCTGGTTTTCAGCACTCAAAGTCCCATGCCCCGTGAAACCCCTCTGTCCCAACCAAACCATGGCGGTTGGTCACCCTGATGGCATTAAAGCTATGAAAAAGGATAGTATGACCTGAGAAAGGAGTGTTGATGGGGAAGAAAAGAGGCCTCAGACGTGGTCCCGGGCATTTCAACACTTAGAGGTCAAAGAGAGGAGAGGCCCTGAGTCTGTCTTGCTGTAAGAGCTGCCAGCGACCTCTCGTAAAATCAGACCAGAGACATTCCCGGCAGTGAAGTGGTGGGCAGGACGCAGAGCCTGCGTGAACTGTCATATGCTGAGGGAAGAGGGCTCGGGGAGTCGGGGTGCAGAGCAGAAGCCCCCAACATCATCCAGTGGAGGTCATGGAAGTGGCATCTGCACTGAGACCTGGAGGATGACGAGGCTCACCCTGGAGTGGTGGGCGAGGGCGGAGAGGGGGGTTTGCCAGGCAAAGCGGGCAGAGCACAAAGGTGAGAAGAAAGAAGTTCAGAAACACGTGGTTCCAAGAGGAGGTCATCAAGGCCGGGAGGCAGGGCCATGACTTTCAACTTCATCCTGTGGGCAAAGGGGCAGGATGAATGGCTTTTTGGTGGGAGAGTGATGGGATCAGATTTGCATTTTATTTTTTTTTAGTTTTAATTGAAGTACAGTTGATTTACAATGTGTTAATTTCTGCTCTACAGCAAAGTGACTCAGTTGTATACATATATACATTCTTTTTTTTTTTTAAGCTCTTTATTGGAATATATTTGCTTTACACTCTTGTACTAGTTTTCGAGGTACACCAAAGTGAATCAGCTGTATTTATACATACATCCCCATATCCCCTCCCTCCCGCGACTCCCTCCCCCCACCATCCCACCAAGGCATCACCCATCATCAAGTTGATCTCCCTTTGTTATATAGCAACTTCCCACTAGGACGAAGCAAGAGAGTAGCTTACACATATTTATACTACCAACTGAGAAACATATATATACATTCTTTTTCATAATCTTTTGCATTATGGTTTGTCATGGCCTATTGAATATAGTTCCCTGTGCTGTACAATAGGACCTTGTTGTATTTTAAAAAGATCAGTGGCTTAAGTGCAGAGAAGGAATTCATTTGAGGAGGGTAAGGATGAGAGGTTGAGGGGGCACCGGTCCAGGTGAATGAAAGGTTAACATGTATATGACTTTAAGGCTTTTACTTTTGCTTACCTCTGCTTTCTAAAATTTCCCCCATGAACATAAATTACTTTTTTAAAAAAGAAAAATCAATAAAATTCTATTTTTAAGGGGAAAAAGTATAGAAGTCAGGGGAAAAAAAGGAATGCAATTGAAAGATGAACACGATGTCACGGGTGTGAAAGGCCAGGGGGGGCCCACTGTTGTGCCCTGGCCACACCTGCCAAAGACAGGCATTCATTCACCCCTGGACTCCCAACTGCCAGCTACACACACGACGGGTCTCTTCAGATGATGTTCCTTTTCTAGAAGTTTCAGCCCCACATCACGCTGGTGCACCCACAACCTAGAACCTCACCCCCACCCACCATCCAGGCGCATCTATCGCTTTATCCTTTACCAGGATAAACTAGACACCATCCTTGTGTGTCGCAGGGCTGAGGGGAGAGGATGGAGCGGAGCCTCTTTTACCAGCTGGTCCTTTTCTCTCTTTTCACCATAACAGCCAACTGAGCCTTATGCTCCTTTTCAGTTTAGAAGCTGAGACTTAGAAAAATCAAGTCATTGGTCCCAAATCACAGTAGCAGGACAAGGATTTGTACCTCTCCCCCCAGGCTGCAAAGCCATTAAAATACAATATGGTGATTTGTATTGTAGGATTCAGGAGTAGGACTTCCTGTTTCAAATTTCAGCCCCACCGCTTAGGAGTGGTGTGACCTCGAACGTGATATGAACATCACCAGACCTCTGCCTGTGCAGGGGACTCCCAATGAGGGTACCTACCACACAGATTTCTTGGGAGAGCGGAACTGGGAATTCATGGAAGGTGGCTGGTACAACACAGACCTTGTGGTTGTCTCCGCTAACTGGCTCTGCCTCCCCAGCTACCCCAGAGCCCCGGCCTCGGGAAACTTTTGGGCACCTTGCTAACCAGCTTCCTCAGAGGGATTCTAAGATGGCAGCTTTCCTCGGTGAAGAAGGTGGTTGGAAGATACCAGCTTATGCATTAAAGTTCAGTTAAAGCCAAGTTCTCTACTGTTTTTGCCCTTCTGAGAATATTTCTCATGCTCAGAGCCGTTGGAAACATCCAACTTGATCCTTCTCAGCAAATGTTGGTAAGCTCCAGTCTGAGCTCCGGGCAGTCCCAAAACCTCACGAAGTCTGAAAAATTGCCTTTTATGTCACCGAGTCACTGATCATCTAGTGACAGAGACAAGAAAAGTGTTGATGAATGGGGAATGCTTGAGGCAAAGGAGAAGGACATGCAACCGGAGAGAAATGAGTGGAGGAGGATGCAGCAAAGGTGCACAGCCGGATACTGCATGGCTGGGGGCGCCAGAGAGTAAGGAGCATCTTGCCGGGAGGGTCGCCCTTACTAAGCCGTTGGCCCGTGGGTTTCCAGCTCTTCCCAGAGGAGTGTCAGGTGAAAGCATGGCATGATACGAATGAATGAATTGCAAGGAGAAGCATAACTGTCAGATAGCTGAGTAGTGCTGCCACCCCTCCCTCACTCAGGCAGATGCATGCAGGAAGACAAATTATGGTCAAAAGGCAGCTGGACCAGCCTGAAATCACAGCCATTAGAGTGAGTCGGGGGAATCTAATGTGTGGTCATTAGACTAGGACTCTGATGCCCCTTTCTCCCCTGAGGGGCTTCCCTGTGGCCCAGACCCCACACGTAACACTGTAGTCAGGGCACCATCTCCCTGGGAGGCATTGCTGAAGGATCATCTATCTGTGGACCTGATGTTACCTGGGACACTTTCCCCAAGGCGGCCAGGAGCGGTAGATTTCAGGTTGCAAGTAAATGGTAAAATTGACCTCAGTGTAAATATCTTACATAGCCAAGAACTAATTCGAGAACTCACCCACATCAAGGCTATAAAAGCGGTCAGGCATGGGAGATGGAGGCTTTGTGAGAAGGATTTCCCTGGAGAAAACTACAAGACACTCCCGTGGGGGTGGTAAGGGGAAGTGTGCCATTTTTCTTCATTTCACACTTCTGTAGGATGGATTGGAGATGGCACTCCGTGTGCCCTGGACTCTGGGAGGCCTGGTGGGCTGATGTCTGACATCTGCACAAAGAACCCAAAGATGAGAAGCTGTGGGCTGTAGGTTTGTGGCAGTAGCAGGGCAGGGAGTGGGAGATGGTTTGCAGGGGGCACGAGGTCACTCCCACAGATGGGTGCACAGGACTTGGGGCTGTTTCCCATGGGTCAGATGTGGGTTATAATGGAGAGACGGCAGATCTTAAAGTCTGCTCAGGGGGACCTCCTGGAAGGGCCCTGGGACTACAACAATGAGATTCTGGGAGAGAGGACCTCTGACAACTAGGGGCAGGCTGAGCTGCTGCAGGGGAGCCTACATCACCTGCCTCATGGAAAGGCAGGTGGATGCTGGAAGCGGGGTCCCAGAGATCCCCCGAGAAAGGGTCAGCTGCAAACAAAGCCAAGTCCTGCTCCTCCAAAGACTTGGTTACATCAGGACACCAGAGTTGTGTGCCAGTGCCTGGGAGAGACATTGGTCACTGCTCAGGTATCATTTCAAAATCTCTAAAGACAGGGAAATGTGGAAAGAACCCAGAATTCAATCAAGCTGCAACGAATGGAGAGAAGGAAATTAGCTGGAATCTTTATGGGCTACCTCATCTACACAAACCAGATGGAATCGTCAGACAATAGAATGACTTCAACCCAAGGGGTACCTAAAGAGTGTACGCCTGGAGCTGCCTGTTACGAAAGACACTCAGTGGGTCCCCATCTAGTCTTGCAAATAGGATGATGCTTATATCAGTTTGATCAGAGAAACAGAAGCACCTAGGAAGTGACCGATTCAACAAGCAATTTAACTGTATACAGGTGTGGGAGCTGGTGAAACAATCTCCCAAAGGCTGTTGTCTTTGTGTCTGGGGCTGGAGCTTGAGGTCTGCAAAGCAAGCAGTCAGATTGGGAGAGTTCAAAATGGTCTTCTAAATCATAGTTACAGAAAACTAGAAAGAAAGGTGGCGATGCTATTGGCTAATTTTGCCTGCAGGACTGGGTGCAGAATTCCGTGTTTGGAGTGCCCAATGTGGTCTTCATAGATCCCCACAAGGCCCCTGGTGCCAAAATTCTTCCTGGAGGTACAGTTTGATGGGGAAAAACATTTAGATTCTCATCCACCTTTTCCAAACCCATTATCCATCATGAATGAAAATAAAGACCTAATTAGGGCCAAAGCAATGAGCTGCAGGGAAAGAGGACCCAGGTCATGACGTGGAGAAAAGAGCTTCTGATAAAACTGTATAGTTGTCAAAACACTTTCACATCCCTGTCCTGTTTCACTGGAGCCTCAAGTCGCCCCACAGGGCAAACTAATCAGACATTATTATCCTCCGTTCATAGAGGAAGAGACAGAAGCGCACAGATCTCACCCGAGGCCACACCACTGAGGGAAGGAATACACAGCTGCTCATCTGGGCCTCGGGGTTCTGACTGCTGGGGGCACCACTTCATCCCGAACCTTGCAATTCCCTCCTCCTCAAATTGGACCTGACAGCACCGGAAAATGACAAACCTTGGTGAGATGCTTCCTCTCCCCCAAGGCCCCTGGACGCCCCAGCACCTCTCACCCTGAATCTAACCTCCCAGGCACACGCTCCCTGACCCTGTATCTGCCAGCACTACTGCTCACTGTGTGGTTGAGGAACAGGACCAGGGCCTCAGCATCCCAGGCAGAAATCAAGTAGATCGAGGCCAACACGAAAAGTGGGACAGGGCGTCATCTGCCTCCACCCTCATCTCACAGGCAACAGATCATACAGAGCCTTGGGGTCTTCAGTCCAGAAGGGATCCCCCACATGACCTCTGTGGTTCTGAACACACAGAGATAGTTCAAAATGCAGATGCCCAGAGCCCCGCTCAGGGCGTCTGATCCAGTAGGTCTGGGTTGGCTTCAGACTTTGCATTTCTAACAAACAACCCCTAAGAGAGTCTTGCTAAGTTCCAGGTTGGGTGGGGTGGGGGGACCATCATTATTCCTGTTACAGGAACAAGGAGAGGGAACACAGCTGGTGTAAGTGACGGGTCCCAGGTCCCACGGCTAGAGAGCAGCACAGACGGTCCCTGTTCTCTGGCACCACCCCTCCCCTACTCCTTCCCTCCTGGTGAGAACTGCATCACTGTCCCCTGTGCCCTGGGCAAATAGCATGGACCACATCCGGGTTTGCTGCTGTGCCTCTATCTGGGGACAGAGGTAGGTACCAGAATACACTTAGGGTCAAAGGTAGGTAGTAGAAAACACCCAAAGTGAGTGAGTTCCTGTGTGACCAACTCATGCCATTTTGCCCCTTGGATGATTTTTCTGAAAGAAGAACTTGCCGTGTCTTACTGTGTTCATTTTGAAATGTTCACTTTTCACTAAGACTCTGGAAGGACCAGACAGATGGCCGGCGTAGAGAATTGGCATTTATGTTCCTCCACACTGCTTCCCTCGCCTGCCCCGGGCAGGCTCATGGGGTGAGAACAATCAACCAGAAACGCACGTGACACTTCACAGTGGAGACACATGGTTTGGTGTCTTAATTGATTCCATCTTTGCTTTTCCAGTCAAGCCAACAGACAAACACGCTTTGTAGCTTTCGGCTCCCCTGCCCCCAGAATGCGGAGAGTCTTCATTTTAATTCAGGGTGCAGATCCAGCCTCTGCCTTATCCTCCTATAACAGTAGGAGCTGATGTTTCCCTGACGTGTCCTTTCAATGGAAGCCAATTCGACTGATTAATTGAAGAACTCTTCCCAAACCTGACAAAAGACGTCTGCAGGCTGCGATAGGGTCTCGCTGCTTCTGGGGGGGGAGATGGCATGGCATAGAACACGTTTATCAGCCGGCCAGGGACTCCCAGACGGCTGCCTGCCAAACCCAGCAATTACACTTCGCAGTTTCCCCGATTAAAAAGTGTTTAAACATCTGCTACTTAAGGGATACTTAAAAAGTCATAAATTAAAAACAGGGGGCAAAGGAACTCAAAGTGAACAGAGAAGGAAAAGGTCTATATAAATAGAGAAGCCGTATTTTTTCATTTCTGAAGGTATCCCTTGACAACTTAAAAATAAGCACTAACTCAGGTGTCCAGAGTGTAAAATAAATCTAAATAAGCTTAGCGAAAATCAGGCAGTAGTCCATAACGAAATGTAATATCCTCACCCTCTTACTTCTAATCGCTCTGAGTTTGCTTTGCATTGGCTTTTACTGAGAGAGGGGGGCCGCCTAGCTAGTTAGGGCAAGAGTGGGGTCTAGGAGCCCAAGCAGGAAGTGGGGCTGGGACCTTGCAAACTTGACACAGAGAAGATAAGTTTGTTGTGCCTGGTTACTTTTAGCAGAAACTTGCCAGCTTTCTGTTACGTGTAGTTCAGTTTTAAAGACCCCCGTTAACTACTGCTCATAACTAGCAAAAACTCCATCATTGCTGCTTCACACTTTGGCATTTATTTTCATCTCTCTGAAAAACGAGAGAACAGTATATCGTCCCTCGCACTTTAACTCTCTCTTTCCTATGCACAACATTATTTAAGAATATTCTAACCTGGGGCTTCCCTGGTGTCACAGTGGTTAAGAATCCACCTGCCAATGCAGGGGACACAGGTTCGATCCCTGATCCTGGAAGATCCCACATGCCTCGGAGCAACTAAGCCCAGGTGCCCCAGTTACTGAGACTGAGTGTCACAACTACTGAAGCCCACGTGCCTAGTGCCCGAGCTCCACAACAAGAAAAGCCAGTGCAATGAGAAGCCCGCACGCAGCAACAAAGACCCAATGTAGCCAATAAATAAATAAATTTATTTTAAAAAAAAGGATATTCTAACCTACAGTGTTTTCAGTCACTCCTATCTATAAAGGAAAAGGTAATTTCTAAAATGAAAAGTTTGGCCATGGCATTCCGTGTACATGGAGAGAATGGAAATTAATGTGAACACAGCCACTTAAATTCTGCCCATAATTTATATAAACATGATTCTGCAGGTCTTCTGGATCACACACAATTTTGATTCCCACTCTTCCAAATCCCCTGATAGAGACCTAAAGAACTTAACATACTTGTAGTTTATTCTCTTTTATCAATGATTGATTTGGCACTTAGCTCAAAAATAGATTTTCTTTTTTGCATATTGGTTATGTTACAGATGTGAGCAGAGGGGTTTGTGTAAGTAAGCATTCAGAGTGTGTATAATCTTGCAGTTGCCTCCCTCACCCTTCTCCTGTCTGGATGTAAAACCAGCTCCTCTCCTTGGTCTTTTTTGCAATTACAGGGAACTTCAGCTGTGGCCTGCACTGCGTGTGTATTTTACCCGTGCAGGACAGAAATCCTGGTGTCCAAAGGCAGCTCAACGAAGTAAGCCGGAAAGAGAAAAACAAATACCGTATGCTAACTCACACATATGGAATCTAAAAAAATGGTGCTGATGAACCCAGTGACAGGGCAAGAATAAAGATGCAGATGTAGAGAATGGACTTGAGGACATGGGGCTGGGGTGGGGGACGAAAGGGAAATGGACGGACGAAGTGAGAGAGTAGCATAGACAGATATACACTACCAAATGTAAAACAGATAGCTAGTGGGAAGTTGCTGTATAACAAAGGGAGATCAACTCGATGATGGGTGATGCTTTAGAGGGCTGGGACGTGGAGGGTGGGAGGAAGTCGCCGGAGGGAGGGGATATGCAGATATATGTATAAATACAGCTGATTCACTTTGGTGTACCTCAAAAACTAGTACAAGAGTGTAAAGCAATTATATTCCAATAAAGAGCTTAAAAAAAAGGGAGCTCAAGGTTACAATCAGTCGACCCGGATCCTGGCTCCGCCTCTCACGGGCAGACTGACCTTCAGGAAGATACTTATTCCTTTCTTTGCCTTTCCAAAAAGTAAAAACATCCTTACATAATTCCCAGAACCATCGTCAAGTTCAAGTGAGTAGATGAGTGCGTGCAGTTGTAGCCAGTGTTTCTTTTATATGATGACTCTGTTTAGTAAATTCAGTATCTCAGTAACAAATCTAAAAATTTAAACATATGGACACCAAGTGGGGAAAGCGGGGAGGGTTGCGAGGGAATGAACTGGGAGACTGGCATACCAAATTGTACACTCTAAATATATGCAGTTTATTGTATGTTAACTGTATCTCAATAAAAGTTCTTAAAAAAAATAAATAAATAAACGAAAAGGACTTGTGATCCTGTGAAGATGCTTCACCGTTATTTCCACAAAAGCAGTAGATTTCAAGGACATTCAGTACAATTATTCTTTTAAATGACTTCTGCTGTATATTCCTAATTCCAAATGAATACATGTCCATTCTAAAAAAATTGGGGGAAAAAAATCACTGAAAACAAGAGATAACAATTCTTAACATTTTTGTACTCTTACCTAACAGTCTATATCTATGAAGATACTTTTTTTTCTTACAAAATTTGGATAATAATTCATGTAAGTCTGTGTTTCTGTTACTATTTCCTTTGGATAGGTTCTTAAGGGTGAAATTACTTGGTCAAAGGGTAGAAAATTTTTGAAGGCTCTTCATAAATTCATCCACACCTTTTGAGAAAATCTTTACCCATTTATAATGCCACCAGTAGGGAATGAGGACACATCTTGCAACAGCCTCCCAAGCACTGAGTGTGGTCGTTACTTCAAATCTTTGTCAAATTTCACTTATTTATTATTGAAGCTTAATTTTTTCATATCCTGCTGGGCATTTTTGTTTCTTAGTTTTCACACTGTATTAGTCTGGAATACTGTGAGCTGCAAGTAAAAGAAAAATTTGACTTACAATAATGGAAACAAACAGAGCTTTTTTTCAGAATTCTGCAGAAATTGGCTGTCATCTTTGGTTCAGCAGCTCAGTAGTGTCAATGACAGTGTTTCTGCCAATTTCACCGCCTTGCACTCGTGATGGCAAGATGGCTACCCCAGATCCAGCATGACATCCTTATTCAAGGTAGGAAGAAAGAAGAACAAGGCAGCCATATCTGTTCCTTCCCAGAACCCTCCCCGTGAAGATTTTTGCTATGTCCCATTGAACCGTGACACATGGTCACCATAGGCACATAAAAGGCTGGAAAATATGATCAGTCTTTCCAGCTTCTATAACGGAGGTGGGCAAAAGTAAAGAGAGTTTGAAAATGAATATTGGGTTAGCCAACAATCATGGTGTTGTCTTTCATATACCATCACTATAAGCATCTTTCTAATGATGTGTAAAATGCCAGCCAGCCTTCCCCAGTACTCCTTAGAAGCATTATCTACCATTAAATAAACAAAGTTGCTGATAATCACCTTAGCCCATGCTACATAGGTTAACCATGTGAGAGGCAGCTAGATCACAAAGCACTGCCTGCATGTTCGAGGTGCTCTCCATGTGACTCTTGGCCTCATTGGAAACCACTGTTCCTTTTTTAATCCAGGACATTTAAACACATTTGCCATGTTCCTTCAATGAAACGTGTCTCTTACAAGATGGCAGCTTCACTCACAATTCACATGATCACCATCCAGTGGGAAAAAGAAAAAAGGATCACCAGGTAAAAGGCAAAAAGGTGATTCCTTTCGATTCAGGAGGGGCTGCCCGTCCTGAGATTAGCAGCTACTTCTCCATGCCCTAAGCTATGCCCGTGGCTTCGTCAACAGCAGAGAAGCTTGGGGAAGTGACTTTTCCTTAGCTCGTGGTTGGATTTCCAGGCCATATGAAAGTTATGTTAGTAAGAAAGAAGGGGGAAAACATGAATTTGGGGTGAGCTGCTGGCATTATCTGCTGCAAACATATACAACTACAGCACCAAGAATCCTCCTTATTGATAAATTGAATTTTTAGTCTCTGCTTTTAAATTATTTTACAGCAAGTGGTAGAATTGTTACTGACCAGGGTTCTTGGTCTTCACCAATCAATAAAAATTGATTAGCAGCCAGACAAGAAGTTCAGGCCAGGCTTTATTTGGGCCCCTGCTGTGGCAGGAGGGACAATAAGCAACAGTTTCCCTTGTTTGCTCCATGGGGGTAGGTGGGAAGGAGGGGGGTTGGTGAGCTGGTTCTTTATATGGAGTGATGGTAGGAGTGTGTCCAGAGGTTGGGTCAGAGGGGTGACTTAGGTGGTCTGCCCACCCCTTTGGTGGTGTTGAGTGCAGCAGGCATGCACAGGACCCTGCTTTTGCTCTGACACCCTGTTTTTGCTCCTGGTTCTTCAGAAGTGGCGGTTGGAGGGGTGCGGGGTTGGTCGTTTTGTATCTTTTGTCCATAATTTGCCGCACCTGCCCATACACACAAGTCTTTTTAGTCCCTTATAATTTCTTTGTATTTTGTTGCTCCAGGAGACATTTGTCCAGGTGCAAGCACTGCAGCAAAGGGTTCCAGGTCCCAGGTCCCAGCCTGTCTCAGAATGAATGCAAACTCCTAGACACTGGCTATCACCCACCCTACCTGGTGTTCAGCCCTGTTTCCTTATGTTAGGCTCTCCTTTCTTCAGCCCTCATCCTTCTCACAGACAAGCCTGCAGGGGCACAGACAAAGCCCCCAGGGGCCCGTGGGTTCACTACTGGGCCCTCAGCAGCTCATCAGTGGAGAGGCATGAAATCACCCTTTCCCACTGTTATCTCCCCTATTAAGGGGAGAAATAATTTGTATCTGCAAAGACTGCCTTCGGCCCTCTATTTAGAGGAGCTCTACCCTGCACTGTTTGCGTGTATGTTTGTAAGTGTGTGTGTGTGTACACACGTGTGCACACCTCATGGCTCCTTAATGAAGTCCCAAAATGCAGACATGAAGCTGCCTCCCTGGCCCCTATGATTTTGACTCACCCAGCAGGACCACTGTCGATTTCTGAATGGTTCCTCCATTGTACTGTGGAATTCTTCCAGGTATTTCTTAAACGGTTCCAACTTTCTTCCTTCCCTGAACATTTTAACAGCATAAAAACAAACGTGTGGGTGATCTTTAAGTAAACTCAATAAAGCTTGCTTCATAAAAGCATTACCCTTTCCAAATGCTTTTCCTTCCCCCCAACTCTTCTTCCATATTATGAATTATAGATGTGGAAGATTAATCATTATAAGGTCTCTGTATTTCAAGCCTGACAATGATTTCATTTCTCGGTGGTGGCCAAATTTACAAATGAAAACAGGTGCAGATTGCTGTATGACAACTGGACACAGGTGGGAGTGTCCATCCCCCTCTCACAACTGGTCCTTTCCATCACCTCCCAATGAGCTACCTTGAGGGTATTTGTTGGATATCCCCTCACTAATTTAGCACCACCTCAGGCAGAAGTTTCTGAGAATTGTAACACGGGGACCTATCCCAATGAATTCTAAAGTGTTAGAGCTGAGAAATGGCCCTAGGGATACCCTGACCAACTTTTTAATTTTAAAGATTAAAACTCCAAGGCCCAAAGATGTCAAGGTCTGCAGACCTCTCCTTCCAATTTTAACTGCTACCTTACATTAAACAGTGCAATTTGTTCCTGCTCTCTCTTCATATGTTGGGCTACAATTGGCCTAGAAATAAATACCAAAAGAAAAAAGATACTCTGGTGCATTTATGAGTTTTATACTCAACCAACCTAAAGATAGTAAAACATAAAGAAAATAAGATCAAAATAAAATATTCTCCCACTTGACCACCTGCCTTCCCCACCACCATCACCAACCCAAGTCCAGTCCAAGGTCCAATGGTCCAGTGTCTATCTTTGTGCACCTTCACTCTACCAGCTCTTAGTACAAAGCTCTCTCTGTCCCACAGTGGTGTTTGCCATTTGCAAGGGGGAAGGGAAAAGTTTACAGAAACTTTGACTTCTAATCATCACTTTAAATGTTCCGTGCACATTCACGCAGCCAACCAAAAGCATGTGTACCCACAGGTTCACGCTCTTTCACACCCCTCCCCAGGGTCCTGAGGATTATTTTGAAGAGGCCGGATGGAAAGCTGTTTCTGGTTTTGCTTTTGGTTTCTATTTTTATTTTTGTTTCAAAGAAAGCAGCTCAAGGAAGCAATTGGCTGAAGGTCTCATCTAAAACTAAGATTGAGAGACACAATGAGTGACCTAAAGGAGATAACCAAGTAGTAGAGATTCGGGAAAGCACTCAAGATGGGAGAGACGTCTATGTAGAACTAAGCCCAAGAAATACTGAACTGATTTACAGCTGATCTAACTAACATATTTCAGAGAGAGGAGTACCTTTCCTCTCATAATTCTGCTTCATGAATTTGTAATGCATATTATAAATGATGCAAGGAGGGAGCTGATCTCTATTTCCTGGTGTTAATTCTTGGAAAAGAATGTCATCATCTAAGGGTTCCAAAGGAGATTCTCTATCTCCACATGAATATCTAATGTATTGCAGTTTCTGAAGTTGTAAGACATTTTTCTTGTTAAAGTCATTCATTATTAATCATCACCACCACCATCATTGTCATAATCAAAGCCACATTTCTTGAGTGCCATATGAAATTAGCTATTACATCCATATCACAAAGCACATTGACTCTCTTTCATGTGGTCTGTTGAATGCACATTTCAATTTGCTTCTACACCATGTCACCAGTGTGTGCGTCTTGTGACAAAAGTGTATCTGGGGCAAGGACAAAAGCAAACAAACAAAGATAAGTGAACATAAATTACTAACAGGGAGATAACTCCCACTATCATCTCAAATGTATCCATTTTTAATACAAAATTGACCTGAGCTACAAAAGGCTAGCCTGGAAGAGGTCAGACAGTGGTGGACAGGTCCCAGGGTCTAGAATCAGGAGACAGGTATTCTCAAGGGAGACTCTGACAAAGCTGGTGTGCAACCAACAGCCATTCCTTGCCTTTGTTTTGCCCTCAGTTTTGCAATCTATGAAATGAATGTGTTCACTGGATGTTCCCTAGGAGCCGCTCAGGCGTCCTGCGTTATATAAGCACAGGTGCATGGCCCCCTATGCAGCGGGGCTTGAAGAGGGAGCTAAGGAGAAGAAAGAAAAGACGATGTAGTTGATATTTGTTATTGGCCTTTCCAGCACTCACTGCTGCCTCTTTGAGTAGAAGTTCCTGATATTTTTATTGCACATCTTCTTCCACTCCATGAAGTCCATGGAGTCCATGAACCCTGGGTGAGGCTCAACCCCCATTTCCAGGAGTGGAGGATGCAACTCGGGCTTAGCCAAGTAAAACACCACAGTCCTCCAGCCTTAAGGATCAGGTGAGGGATAGATACATGATCTAAAGTAGTCAAGTTAGAATTTATCTCAGAATGTGAACAAAAGTTACTCTTTCCCCAAAGAACAGAGTCTGGAAGGTTGTTGGCTTAGTTGGAGTTACCTTAGCCATTATGCCAACCAGTAAAACGTGGTGAGAGGAAGAGCCAAGGGACACAGAGAAACTAAGTCCTGATGATGCACTGGCGTCCCATGCCAGTGGATCTGAGTGTCTGAAATTCCCTTTTAGATAGCATTTTGGCTTGGATTTCTGCACAAGCAGACTATGAGATGAGACTTCTAGTGCAAGTAGTTTATTTGGGAAGTGGTCCCAAGAAAGACCAATGCGGAATTGGAATAGTGAGACAGAGAAGGGAAGGAAGCCAATAAAGGGTACAATGGTAGGAAGAATAATGGTCCCCCAGGATGTCTGCATCCTGAGATTTGTCCATATGTTGGATTACAAGCAAAGGGGAATTAAAGTTGCAGATGGAACTAAGTCTGTTAATCAGCTGGCCTTAAGATAAGGAGAGTATCCTGCCTTATCTGGGTAAGCCCAAAGTAATCACAAGGGTCTTTGAAAGAAGAGGGAGAAGAGGGAGAAGCAGAGAGATGGTAGCATGAGAAGGACTCAGCCCAATGGTGCTGGCTTTGAAGTTGGCCACAAGCCAAGGAGGGTGGGCAGCTTCTAAAAGATGGAAAAGGCCAGGAAATGGATTCTCCCCTACAGCCTCCAGATGCACCTGCTGGCACCTTGATCCTTAGCTCATTCCTGACTTTTAACCTCCAAAACTGTAAGATAATAAGTACCTGTTGTTTTAATCACTAAGGTGTGATCATTTGTCACAGCAGCAATAGGAAACTGACACAAGAGTGTTAGGAGTCAGCTACCACGTAGGCAACTGGAGCCCAAGCCCACTGGCTGCTTCTGGAAGACAGTGGACAGTGCTTCCAGGTCGCCCAACCGAGGTGAGGAGCTGGGGCATCCGTCACTGATCCAGGGCCAGCAGGGAGGATTCTCCAGCCCCCGCAGTTGTCCCGTGCATCTGAGTGGGCTCTGTATCATCCAGCAGCAACCCTGCAGTCAGAAAGTCTCAGGTGTTCACAGAAAGCAGTGGTCTGTGTCAGGATGACATCCAAGGACACCAACAGCATCTGAGACGAACAATTTTTGGGGATAAAGGGTGTGCGTGTGGCTGGAGGGTGGGTTTCATTTGTCACGATAATTGGGGGTCCCTACCTGTATTTACTGGCTGAGGTCATGCTGGGATGATTCTGCACCAGCAAGAACGGAACACTTGGAAGCACACCCTTCAGAAACGCTGGTTGAGAGGTTGAGACCAACCGGCTTCTACTCCATCCTGTTGAACTAACCGGGTATTTCCTCCCTATTTGTCTAATTTGGAATGAGTTTCCTTTCTCTTAGCCCGATGGCTCTTGAGAGGTACACATAGAGGACAGAGACAGAGATACATAGAAAGATCTAGGTGTTGCTTTTTGTAAAAATGTTCAACAACAGCTTTCTGGAAAATAGAGGATAGCCAATAATTCATACCAGCTGGGACTGAGTTCCCATCCATTCTTCACACATTTTTGCATAGTGTTGAAAGGAGCATGAAATCAACCCAGCCCAGTTAGAACATTTTGTCATAAAGTAACAGAGACACATTCCAAAAGGAAGGAAGGGGACTGCAGTGTGCTTTCCTACTCCCCGAAGCCATATAGACCACAAACCAGTAAATGTTCAAGGATCAAATGAGAGCCTGAACAACCTGCTTCCTAATTCTAACACCTCTATCAACCAATAACATACAGGTAAGGGAGGAAGACATGGGAAGGAGGGAAATGTTTCCTTCTCTTGTCTGTCTTTAAAATACCCCGTGGAATTTTTTGACCACACGAGATTTTGATGGGCCTTTCACCTGCCCTCTGGAATGGAAAGCCATGTCAGTAGCATTTGTTTCAGGCATGGGTGACCCCGGAGGAGAGGAACAGAGGGAAGAATCTGGAAGTTGAGGAGCAGGCCCAGAGCTACCCAGGTGTCAATTCTCTCAGACACCCACCTTTGCTAGACAACTCCTGGGTGAGCCCCCAGGGCGGCCATAACAAATGACCACAAACTGGGGGGATTAAAACCACAGAAATGTGGTCCCTCCCAGTTCTGGAGGCCGGAAGTCTGACATCGAGGTGTTGGCAGGGCTGGGCTCCCTCTGAAGAATCTAGGAGAGCGTCCTTCCTGCCTCCTCCAGCTCCTGGTGGCTGCCAGCGGTCCTTGATGGTCCTTGGTCTGTAGACACATCACACTGATCTCTGCCTCTGTTGTCACATGATGTCCCCTGTGTGTCTGTGTCACTCTGTGTCCAAATTTCCCTCTTCTTTTAAGGGCACCAGTTATTGGGTTAGAACTCATCCAACCCAGTACAGCCTCATCTTAATGTGCTGACATCTGCCAAGACCCTGTTTCTGAATCAGGTAAATTTTACAGGTATGGGTGGGGCGGGGGTAGGGGGTGGTTAGAGCTTCAGTGTATCTTTTTGGTGGACACAATTCAACTTATAAAACCTCCTCAAATTACACTGCGTAAATAGCCCCTTGGTCATACAGCTCAGACATAAGACATATCTTAAATTATACTTGTGATGTCAAATGACCGAGGGCTGGTGTGATGATAACAAAAAGTCCACCTCCACCACTATGTCCACACAGCACTCTGCCCCCCAGAGTTGTGTGGCCCCAATGGGCCTGTGCCTCCTGGTGACTGCAGCCACCAGGACTTAGAAGAATGGCTTTTAGAGCAGATGGAGGGAATGAGGGAAGGACTTTACGTGCAATGCCGTTTTGACCAGGTCGTGGTCCTCTCTTTCAGAGATGCTCTTTTTGTTGAAGCCTACCTGGTCTTCATCTGGGGGGGATGCTCTGGACATTACTTCCAAGTTTCCTGCCTCCGAGTGGACACTCAGCCCCCTTCCCCTGCTCAGTTCTGCAGGCTGGGCTCCCCTCCCTGCTGCATCCCAGCTGGGTTTGCCTGGCGGGGAGCATAGGCAGGAAACTAGTGGAAGTATTAGGTTAACCATATTAAATCACCAATATCTGTCTGTTTTGTACCCACAGATGCAGTTTCATATCAGTGTCTCATCATTTCTGTTTTGCTGATGGGGTTCCCAATGATGCTGATTGAGCTCAACTGCAAAAACATTCTGCCTGGCTGGAGAGATCGGCCAGAAACCTGCAGGTCACTTCCGGAGTCGGAAGACGCAAAACCATCCGTGTTTCGTTCAGCATGTGCTCTTTGTTGATCATACCCTTTAATTCCCTCCAGGACAAATCAGCCTTGTTTAAACTCTGCTAGCAAAGGAAACAAAAACTCTCAGGAGCAGTGTGTTAGTTCAGAAGTAAAGGGAATATTAGTTTGATGTTTAAGAATTTCCAGTGATGGTTTTTAATCAATAAGACCTACTAGTAAAAATACAATAGCGGTCTCAGGCTTCAGAAAACCCGAACGATTTTAAATACCAAGATTCAACCTCTAAATTCATTTATCCCTCTTCAATGTGTCTCTTGGAAAGACTGTGACGTTTTTCCAGGGTTCACATGTAGAGATCGTAACAGCCCCCGAGCACCTCTTGGACGTGGCTTTTCAGAACAATCTTTTTATTGATATAGTAATTTCACTCACCCTGACAACTCACTTTACTCTAACTGACTCTGGTTGTTTCAAAAGACTGAGCTCATCCTTACATGGGATCAGTTGCCACCACTTATGAGATTCCGAACAAGGCCTATGAAAAAGATAGAGATTTGCTGCAAGGTTTCCTATGAGTAAGGGTGTAAGCTCACAAGGTAACTACTCAGATAAGATCTGTTTTTATTTAGAAACTTAAGTTCTAATACATTGATTTGGGTTTTTTTAAACTCTTTATTGAAGTATAATTGCTTTACACTGTTGTGCCAGTCTCTGCTGTACAACAAAGTGAATCATCTGTATTTATACATATATCCCCATATCCCCTCCCTCCTGCGACTCCTTCCCACCCTCCCTATCCCACTCCTCTAAGTTATCATGAATCATCAATTTGTTTTTAAAGTACCTGGATTTTACAATCCCACCTATTTATGACAAAGCCTCCCTGTTATCCAAAGGAAAAGCAAAACTTATTTAGGCAAAGCAGCGTAATAGTGAGGGAATTCCAGCTCCAGCCCAGCTTCCGAGGCATCAAAAGCCACTTGTTCCTGAGGGGACTATGTAAAGCCCTAGCTAGTGCCCGAGAGGCTTCCTAGTGACTGTCACAGAGCCTGAAACTCACGCCATCACTCAGAGGTCCTGCTGAAAGATGTAGGTGTAAAACGACGAAATGACCTAATAACAATTTGGAGTCCACTAGGAAACAGGTATTATCTCAGTTTGATGAACTGTGGGGAGCAGAGAAGAGGAGCCTATTTAAAGGGACATAGGAGGGGAAACGGGGGGTGGGGAGAAGGAATTAATTAGGAGTTTGGGATTAACATACACAAGCTACTACATATAAAATAGATAAACAACAAGGACCTACTGTATAGCTCAGGGGAATATACTCAATATTTTGTAATAACCTATAAAGGAAAAGAATGTGAAAAAAATAGATACATATGTATATGTATAACTAAATCACTTAGCTATGCACCTGAAACTAAAACAACATTTGTAAATCAACTACACTTCAATAAAAATTTAAATTTTTTTAAGTTAAAAAAAAATAAAGGGATGTGGAAGGAGGATTATTTCAGGAAAGGAGGGAGCATTTAAGAGTTAGATGTTGAACTGCTGGGCAGTCAAGAGGCAGAACAAGGACACGGGGTCCATGGCTGAGTCACGGGAGTGGAGGAAGCATAGGGTTGTGGACGCCTTGGGGGCTGTTTCAGTCGGGTGGGGCTCAGGCAGGGGAGCAAGGTCAAGGTGAGTGTCATGGGATAGAGGAATTATGGGAGTCAGAACTTCCACAATTGTGGGAGGAGCTGAGGAAGCCGACATCCGGAAGGGTGGGGAGAGGATCATTGGAGACCCCAGCCCATCAGCGTGAGAGTCAATCACTTCCAGCTGTTAAAATGAGAGCACAAAGGCAGATTTGGGGAGAAGAGGGCTGCTATCACCTCTGGTCTGCAGCCAGGAGCCTGAGAAAGCCAGCGGTCAGGATCAAGATCAGGGGGAGCAGAGAAGGGAGAAGACGACTGAAACCCACCAGGCCCCTGTGTCTACCCACCTCCACGTCCAGATGCTCCAAAGACCTCAGAGAGCGACGGCACTGCTTCACTGCCTTTCAAAAAATCACACACGCTTCTCTCCTGGCTAACTCTAACTCAGACCCACACAGGACCATTCAACTGGAGATTCTGGTAAAACATTTTCTAGAAACACAGCATCATTGGAATGATTGAGGAATGGAAAGATTAGATTACTGATCAGACATATTCACTCTCCATCCTTCTCATACAGGGTGGAGTATATTTCCTATCGCTTGGATTAAAGTTTATTCATGTGCCTTGTTTCATCAGTGGAACCAGAATAGACAAGTACCAATCCCGAACTTCAGCCTTAAGAGACTTCATGTGTTTCCACTCACCCTCTTTTACCTCTACCATTGGCAGGAAACTAAACTACGAGGCTGGACTGTTGGCTGAGGGAGAGGAAGAGGGACACATGGAGCAGAAATGAACTGCCCCAGATGAACCAACCACAGGTCAGCTCATCACTAGCTGACCCCCAGATGTGTGAGTAAACCTGGCCAAAATCATCAGACCTGCTTGGCCAAACCCAGCCTAGATTAGCTGACCCCCAGCTGACTCCAAGATGCAGGAGTTAAACAAATGCTTACTGTTGTAGGCTACTGAGGTTGTGTAGGTGCCTCTTACACAGCATTGCTTTGGCCACATGAAACCAGAACAAACATTGGTACCAGAATTGGAGTGCTAGTCTAACAAAATCCAAGGTATGTTGAATTGGTTTGAGGGATGAGTGGCAGGAGGTTGAGAAACTTAAAGACGCTGAGAAAATGGTGAGAAAACCATTTTAGGAGGCTGAAATAGTGTTAATCCATGGTGCGAGGAGAAAATGAAAAAATGTACCTAATGAACTTGTGAACCTGGACAAAGAGATCTCTAGACAAAATACCAAAAGTGTGAGTTGGTTGCTTTTAGCACATATGATGAGTTACTTCAAGAAAGAGCTGAGATCGGGAAAGAACTGGCCAGTCTACAAGCAGAATTTGGAGGGAATGTAGGAATTCAGAACTTGCTGAGTTAGAAAATAAAAATGTTTCTCATTTCCAGCCTTTCCGGGTAGCAAAATATTTTCACATCAGCATACAGCCTGGCAACAATGACACCTTCAGTGAGACCTGGCCTCAGAGTAAAGACTGAATTAAGCAGATGGATGTAAGGTCTTCTGTTATGAATTTTGTAAGAATTCAGGTGAGGTCTGATGTTTCTCATTTGGACAAAAAGACTTTTTAAAACATAAGGGTGGGGTGCAAGGGCAACCTGATGTTCCTATAATACCCATAAGTACATTGAGAGATGAACATCTCAGAATGAATTATGTGTGTGGTTTTCGGTACATGGAGTCGACTGGAGCCAAATATATATGACAACAACATTTTTGAGGCAGCCATATAGGCAAAATGTTGGCAGCTGGGGTAAAAGAGATTGTTCAAAATACAAGACAAAACAAAACAAACAAACAAAAAAATCTCTGGGACTCTGTACCAGTCTCCAAAAGAACAGAACCCATAGAACCTCCTGACAGATGATAGATAGATAGATAGACAGATGATAGATGATAGATAGATGATGATGATGATGATGATGATAGATAGATAGATAGATAGATAGATAGATAGATAGATAGAGATAGATAGATAGATAGATATAGATAGATAGATAGATAGATGATATAGATAGATGATAGTTTATTTTGAGTAACTGGCTCACATGACTGCGGAAGGTAGCAAGTCCAAAATCTGCATGATAAGCCCACAGGGTGACCCAAGGAAGAACTGGTGTTGCAGCTTGGCTCCTAAGGCTGTCTGCTGGCAGAATTCCCTCCTCTCTGGAGGAAGTCAGTCTTTTGCCTACTAAGGAACCAGTTGGATGAGGCCCACACACATTATGTAGGGAAATCTGCTTTACTCAAATCTACTGATCTAAATATTAATCTCATCTAAAGAATATCTTCACAGAAACATCTAGAATAATGTTTGACCAGATATCTGGGTACTTTGACCTAGACAAATTGACCTATAAAATTAATCATCTCAGCCTCCAACTTTCTGCAGACAAAAAGTAGACCAAGAAAGGTTCTGAGTCACCAAGAATAGCATATCTTCCAAAATCCTCTTCAGAAGTGTCTCAGAAAAGGGATGCAAAAGAGAGGACAGCTCAGAGAACATAGCCATGAGCCATAGTGAACAATGGAATAAGGAACCATACCCAGGGAACTGAACCTGGTGTTAATCAGGGAAAATTCACCAACCCCAATGTCATAGGACCTGGAAATGTTTGCCAAGCAAGATTTCAAAATTGCTATGGACAAATGACTGCCACTCTTCCCTCTTTTGGATGGGTGTGTTCACTGTGCTTACCCTGCCTGTTTCACTATATTGTTTTGTAGAGAGGAGGAATCAACTTGTTCTTTTATGTTAAAGCCTCCAGTAAAGAGGAGTTACTACATCTGGCCCAATGTAGATCATGAGATCCTGACCTTCAAGTCTTGACCATGATTGGATCAAACTTTGGTGCTCTTTGAATAAGGGTTAAGATATTTTGCATGCTGAAGAGTATTTAATAGTTATCAGCAAGAGGGTGATTACAAGTTAGATTACTGTTCACAAATATTCACTTCCCACAACCACGACCAACACACACACACACACACACTAAGGAAGAATATGTTTTGCTGTCTCTTAGCTTTACAGATAGCCACATGACTTGCTTTGGCCAACAGAACAAATATGAGAGTGATGATGTATCAGATGGCTTCATGTGTTTCCACTTGCCTTCTTGAGAAAAGAAGCCCCCTCTGGCTTGCTGGTCCCACAAGGAGGATGAGAGTCACAGGGGCAGAGCTGAGCCGAGATCAACTGACTTCCAGCCAATTCCTAGATACATGAGCGAACCCAGCCAAGAGCACATGAGCCTTGATTAGACCACCTGATCCCCAGACACAAGATTCAAAATAAACCCTCTTTGTTGTATGAAACTGTGACTTTTGTTTGTGACACAACATGATTATGACCGTAGGACACCTATACAAAAAGCAAGCTGTAAAGAGCTTTGAGAAAGTGAATAGGGTAGGGAAAATAATACTCACTGAGAGCTCATGACACCAAACAGATTCTTTTAATTCCCAGAAAAGAGCCAAGATGAGATAGAGTCCTAATAAATGCCTGTGATTTAATAAATGAAAGCCAAACTCCTCTTTCCCACTCTTATCCTCTCATCATCCCCACCTCTCACCATCTTGAAAAATGGGTGCTTTGTTCTACCAGTTGCCCAGGTTAAAACCTTAGAGTGTCCTTGATTCCTGTCTTTCTTTCAGTTCTCATCCAATTCATCAGCAAATTCCCTTGACTCTTTGCTTAAAATATATCCAGAATCCAAAAGTATATCTCATGCCTATTACTCAACTTAAAGCCACAATCCTTCCTGACCTGGACTTTGACTGTCGCCCCCCTGACTGGTGCTTCTGCTTCTCCACTTGCCCTCCAACACGCCATTCTCCATGCAGCACCCAGACTGTCCTTCTAGACAAGCCAGATCATGCCGTTCTTCTGCTCACAACTTTACAATGACTCTCATATTACTCAGAATAAAATTCCTTACAATGGCCCACAGCACCCTGAGATCCACACCCCCGTCCCTTACCTCTTTGAATGGAACTCCTGCCACAGTCAGCTTTGCTGGCTCCACTCTAGCTACGTTGGCTTTTGTGACAGATGTTGGCAATGTCCTATCTCCATCCCTCAGTACTTAGTTCATCAGCCCAGGTGATGATTTCCTGCTCGAAGAACCCGGGACTCTCGGCTTGAGTGCTTGCTCTGCTGTAAGGGGCGCATACTCAGTGAAAGCCACCATGCTGGCTAATGACAGACTGGATTTGGAGGATCAATACCCCTGTTTCCTCATCCCTCCGGTGGGACAACACCGAGGGCTTATTTGACATGTCCAGGGTCCTGGGCAGTTGCCCACAGCTCATTCATCAATGCCCCTCAGATTTGCCTCCTTCCTTTCCCTATCTCACTTCCCCACTTGTCTACCCACCTCCCTGGGATGACTTTCCAAGCAGTCTACTTGCACTGAAATCCTTGTCTCAGAGTCTGCTTTTGGGATAACCCAATCTTATACAGTTTCCTTGCTCTTCCTTAAACAAGCCGAGCATACCTCAGGACCTTTGCACTGACTTTTCACTCTGCCCCTAATGCTCTTCTCCCATATACTTGATTGGCTCACCCCATGCCCACTCATTCTCTACTCCAGTGTTACTTTCCGATGCCTCCCTGACAAGCATACCTCTCCCATTCTCTCTCTCATTATTCTTAACACTTTAACCCCCCTGTTTTTTTGGTTGTCTGCCTTCCACACTAAAACACAGTTTCGTAAGAGCAGAGTCACTGCCAACATCAATTACACCTGGACTGCCATATACCCAGCACCTAGGACAGTGCCTGGCACAGAGTAGGTGCTCAAGACACATTTATTCAATCAATATTAGTTCTTCCACTTTACAGATGTTAATGATGGTAACTAACACTCACTGAGTACTTGCGATGGAGCAGGGATTTACATACGATGGAGCAGGGATTTACATATGTTGGAGCAGGGATTTACATATGATGGAGCAGGGATTTACATACGTTGGAGCAGGGATATACATATGTTGGAGCAGGGATTTACATACGTTGGAGCAGGGATTTACATATGTTGATCGATAACTCTCTCGGCAGGTACTACTACTATCCTCACTTCACAGTTGAAGAAAGCGAGGCACAGAGAGGCTAAGGGGGTCACTCCAGCCATGCAAACAAGATGAAGTGCAGCCATAAGTTGAACCCAAGTAGTCTGGTTCTAGAGTTCATGGTCTACAGCACTTTCCTACTCTCCCTCTCCGTCCCAGAAACGTCCACTATCACACTAGTCACAGAGGTGATCAGACCACGAACTCCATGTTGTTTTGAGTTTAGAATTTTACTTTATGTTGTTTCCAATTATTAAGAAAAATACATATTCATTGAAGAAAATTTGGAAATTCAGGGGAAAAAAAAATAAGAATATTAAATCACCTAGAAGTACCGTTCCCCAGTGGTTGTTTTTATTCTGGACTTCTTTCGTGCAAATGTATGTCTCAAATATTTGATGCAAAATTAGTATCACACTGTTCAACATTCTGTCTTACTTTTTACAATCTTAATGTTATATAACGAATATTTTTTGTGCTAATACGCTTTGAAAACCTAATATGTAACGTCTACACAATATTCCATTGAACAAATTGCTTTAATTTATTTAGAAATGCCCTTACTCTTAAACATTTAGCTTGTGTTAAGATTTGGGGAGCAAACTAGCATGTACGTGAATCTCTGTGTTCATCACTAGACTATTTCCTTAGGGCCAATTCCTAGAGGCAGACTTGCTGGGTCAGAAAGTGTGCATGTGGCTAACGAAGCATGCGGTCCATGCTTCCAAGTGATGCTCCCAGAAGGCTTGACGAACACTCATTCCCACCAGGGCAGACAAAACCCCAGAACCCCGTTACTAGTGGTTTCTTGGCTCAGTCATGCTGCCCTCCCTATGCACCCAAACCCAGAATTTACAGATGAGGAAAGAGGGCCCAGTTCAGCTGGGTGCCTTGCCCAAGATGAGTGGCAAAGTCCGGCAGGAACAACAAATAGCATTTCCTCAGAAATAGGAGAAGGTAGACCAAGAGCCAGGTGAGATTCCCCAGCCTGGGATGTTACCTCTCCACCCCTCAACTTCTGGCCACCCACAGACTCTCTTGCAAAGCAAATAACACACTGCATCTTCAGTGATTCCAGAAACTGCCAGAACATTTCCAAATCGTGGTCAAATTATGATTTCTCTCACCCACGCAGTCACCAAATGACCCATGTGATGAGGAGGTTGCTATTCACTGCAGACAAGATCCAAAACCAATAAAATGTCCTGGCCTCAAGCTGTTCAAAGGGAAGTCTCTGTTTTCAAATCTAAAATAAAAATAATAGTAAATTTGAGAGCTGTCAGCAAGTCATAGGGAAACGAAAAACACAGGTCTTTGTCTTTTGCCTTTCTCTTAAAATAAGACAAGATTTCTGTCCGGTACAGTGCTTTGGGTCACATCAGTGGGACCATACTTGTTTTAGAGTTCATTCAAAGCTGTCACTTGAAGAACAATTTATGTCACCATTCCAAGGCCAGGGCTGCTTATTAAGATATTCCCACTTGTCCTTTTAGAACTGGAGTTTTTTGTTTCTTTGTCCAAACAAATATCAAAAATGATCTTTGAAAAACGGCAATTCAACCCTTGGATCTTTAATTCTGTTTTCTTCATCCACTTTGGAAAAAAAGATATAGTCAAAGATATATACAATGCAGATTTATCACACAAGGTTCTAAATTTTTTGTGTGTTACTTATTTTATTTTTTTTCAACTATAGTTACTTTACAATGTAGTGCTAGTTTCAAGTATGCAGGATTTTAATTCGGTTTGTATATATAGAATTTATATGTATATATACAGTATATATATTCTTTTTCAGATTCTTTTCTATTACAGGTTATTACAAGATACTGAGTATGTTTCCTGTATTACACAGCAGGTCCTTGTTGTTTATCTATTTTATGTATAGTAGTTTGTATCTGCTAATCCCTAACTCCTACTTTATCTCTCCTCACCCTCTTTCCCCTTTGGTAACCATAAGTTTGTTTTCTGTGTCTGTGAGTCTGTTTCTATTCATTTGTGTCATATTTTAGATTCCACATGTAAGTGACAGCAAATGGTATTTGTCTTTCTCTGTCCCACTTACTTCACTTAGCATGATTATCTCTAGGTCCATCCATATTGTTGCAGATGGCAAAAATTTGTTCTTTTTTATGGCTGAGTAATATTCCATTGCATATATGTACCACATCTTCCTTATCCATTCATCTGTTAATGGACACCTAGGTTGCTTCCATGTCTTGGCTACTGTAAATAGCGCTGCTATGAACATTGGGATGCATGTGTCTCTTCAAAGTAGAGTTTTCTTCATTTAAAAATTTCTAAGCAGTTGATCTTTATTTTATTTTTATTTAATTTTATTTATTTATTTAGCTGTGTTGGGTCTTCATTGCTGTGTGTGGGCTTACTCTAGCTGCAGAGAGTGGGGGCTACTCTTTGTTGCAGTGCACGCGCTTCTCTGTGCAGTGGCTTCTCTTGTTGCAGAGCATGAGCTCTAGGCATGCAGGCTTCAGCAGTTGCCGTGCATGGGCTCAGCAGTTGTGGCGCATGGGCTTAGTTGCTCCGTGGCATGGGGGATCTTCCTGGAGCAGGGCTCGAACCCATGTCCCCTGCAGGCGGATTCTTAACCACTGTGCCACCAGGGAAGTCCCCTTTCTAATTTTTTTAATTGGTAAGGATAATCTACATAGAGGGCACCAAACTTTTATAAGCAAATGCAGGATCTTCGAGAGCTTCAGAGGTGTCTATAATTCGTCTTCCTATAGGCATTTTAGATCCTTTCCTTTTAATCTTCTTTGTATTTTATTTTGAACTGTCCTATAATTTTTCAGTTAGCCTTGACTCTGAACACCTCAACATAAGCTCAATCTCCTATCATTTATTATCCTCAACACACCCACCCCACCTGGTGTCCAACACTTAGCTGTTTCTCTTTACACATTTGTTTAGCAAAGGAGAAGCCTCACAGATGTGAGATGATTTACCCAGGTTTCATAATGAGGCTCTCAGAGTCAGATTTAGAACCTCCTTCCGAGTCTAATCTCATTCCAGACCCCCACCCAGAGAGAGAAGCTGGCGAAATTACCTGCAGGCCAGGCCCCATTCCAACTGCCTGGATATATATTACATTGCCTTGCAATGCCAGTTAGGACTGTTTTGAGAACATTCTTAATTGTAACTCTTTTTTAGACATTTAAAATGTTAATGCATTTTGGTCACAAACTTCTATCAGTAGAACATTTAACCCACACTCCTAATACCTTTTAAAATGCTGATCTGTAAATGATATATGACAAGAGTTCTAATAATTTTACATACATTATAGAATATACATGTTGAAGTTTGGGATAAAAAATAAGCCTAAGTAGAATTCCTAAATTTTGCTTTAGTACTCCGGGGTTCAGCTCGCAAAGCATGTGTACACACACTACACACACACCCTGGGGTGTACACACTTCTTAAACCCTTCCAATCCAGCTCATCTGGAGCCTGGGTCTGTAGAATCAATGCTGTGACTTGGCCATCTACCAGCTGGGATGCCAGGTGGTTTGGGGACCATGGAGGGGTTGAGTCATTTCCATCTAGACCTGCCCTGAGGTAGAGAGGATGCTGAGAAAATAGGTGAGAAAAGAGTACTTCCTGAATGGTCCTGTATGCTTATATCACCAAAGCATCTTTTAGCCACCCCTTTTATAGATAATACAATTTCTATAATTTTTAGTTAACAGCTTGGGTTCTTATTTCAGTATCTTTAAACTCAAACTATTGCAAGAGAAACGTGTAGAGCTATTCGGAGGAAAACTACCTGCATTAGTCAGCGAGAATCTCCATCATAGTCACTTTACAGAGAGTGGATGAGGACGAGGATTGTAGAAAAACTAGAAGTGCCTTTGCAGCCATTTTCCAAGTTGATCCTCAGCAACGGGCAGAGGTCGTTCCCGTTTCAGCCAGGCGGTGGCGCTCGAGACAAATAGTGCTTCTAAATTGGCCCGGGAAGCGCGGATCCTGAAGATGCTCTCCAAACACCATCGTCAGAGAATGGACTTGAGATGCTCAGAAACATCGCTTTGGGGTGAATGGGAGAAGCATCTGGAAGCCATGCCGAGAAGACAGGCTCTGCACAAGGCCGCATAAAAGGGCCCAGAAGGAGTGCGGCGCCCCAGACGGAGACCTGGCCACTGGATACGAGGAAACGCCAGAACAGCCAGGACCAAGCGCAGCACCTGGAGCAGCTGCGGGCAAAGAAACGGATTGCACGAAAGCTACTGCCCCTCGGCAGCACGAATGACAGGCCCTGCCCTGGAAATAAGAGGGCGCTTGGCTGGGTCCCTACGAGCACCCTGCAGCCTCCCGCCCAGCGTGCAGCCTAGAACCCGCTGTGCAGGTAAAAGCGAGGAACAAAAACCAAATCTTAGACAGGCTTATTGGGATTAAGCATTTTAGAATTAACCCCCATTTCTGTCTTTCAGCTGTAATGAGAGGCCTTTTCAAGTTACGTTTATTCTCCCTTCATATGCAAATGTATTCAAAGTGATTGTTTTTCTGCCGTGTTTTATTACCTTACAAAATTATGGTTGCCTTTTGCAAGTAAAAAGATCTGTCTTTCCAGTCACTGTTGAAATATGGGTAATTATTGTCTTTTTTTAAATAACCCCCCCCCAAAAAAATACGATCACATAGGCAAAAGTTCAATTTAAGGAAGGAAGTTCTCCTAAAAGCTAGGACTGTACATTTTGCTTGTCTGCATATTTTTTTCAAAAAACTACTTCTAAACTGGAGTGTTCCTGAAACCCAACATTTTCTAGTCTTTTCAGAGAATAAAGCCTATTCTGCATCCCTACCCTTTATAAGAATAAAATAAACTATCTAGAGATGTGTACATTTGGATTCATTTCTAATTTCTAAATAACCTCTAATTGGAGTCATAATTGTAAAAACTTCATTCAATTCCTTGAAAATTTAGGGAAGGACAAAGAGAGAGGCTTGTGGCTAGCAACGGTGCCTTAAGGAAGAGTAATGAAAAGAGTGAGAAAAAGCCAGCATCCTCCAGGGCAATCACCACTTTTTGTGAGGCTGAGCCATGGAATAAATTGAGCAGAATAGCACACACCTCTTCCAGAAACACTCTTCACGATAGACTTCTCAGTAAGAGAAGAGAACAAGATACTCTGTCGTGTCATTTCCTATTTTTCTGTTTCATTTTGTCCCTTATCCCTTGCAAACTCTCTCTGACTTCATTTTCAAACTCAGAAGGGCTCTCGCGCTTCTGGGAGAAGCCAAGTCCTATAAGAACGAAAAACGAAGACTCCTTTCCCCAGGAAATGCCCTTTGAGTATCTGTGCATGTGGAGTCTCTTCCCAAACTCAACTCTCCTGTAACCCCCAAGAGTATATGCAGATGTTGGGATATGATCTCTTCATTGTGCAATTTGGAGGAGGCAGAAAAATGGAAAGTATGTTGTTCAAATGTGTTCCAGGTGGCTGATTGGAGAACACCAATGCAGAAAAGACAGTTGATGCTCAATTTTTTACTACCGCACACATTCTTTACAGGAAATGTACACTTCTATGAAATCCAAGGTCATGGTTAGTATAAAAAAAAGGGAAAAAGAAAGAAAAAGAAATGCTTATTTGAAAATAATGTAGTCATTTTCTCAACGTTATACCATAACCCAATTTAAAACAGGGTAGGAAGCAACCCACTGATGTTTTGATCCAGCTCTAAATTAGAGTTCAGAAAACCAAATGCCTAAATAGTTCGTTATGTGAAAGCTCGTCTAAGCTTTGGGCACTAGATTCAGAACAAGTATCAGTTTACTAAAATTTCCTTGACCTTTTTTCTTCCCGCTAAAGACTAACGGAAGGCAAGCAGCAGTGGAGCGCTCCTGATGAAATACCCAGAATGAAAACCCTACATTAAAAGACCATGTAGATTAAGTAGCTGGGAATACAGCTTCTGGAGGTAGATTTCCTGGGTTCAAATCCCATCTCTGCAAATTATTAGAGTAATGCCCATGGGCAAGTCAGTCAGCTTTTTAGTGCCTCAGTTTTTTCATGTGTTAAATGGAGATCATCACCACTCTTGAGGTGGCTACGAGGTTCAAGTTAATACGTGTAAAGCACTTAAGATCGATTCTGGGGCAAGAACATGTAAGGTGCTTAGTGTAATTTTACTCCATTACTATTTCTCATTGGAAACATATTTTTCCCAACACACAGATAAAAAGCTTCGTTCCCACCATGTCTCAACAATCCTGTCTAATCCATCATGTTTTGTAAGGTTTTCAAAAACGCAGGCTACTTTACTAGCAGAGAGGGTAAAACAGCTCTTTAGTTTAGAGATAGCTCTGTATAGTAAGGGAGGAACTGCGTTTGGGATTTTTTTTAAATGTGTTTGGATGTTTGGGGAAACAACCTGTGTATCCAAAAATAGGGGAATAGTTAAGAAAATTATGGATGGGGCACAGAATGTTTACAAATAATTTAAATAATATAAACAGATGCTGGTGACAGGCTAAGTGAAACAAAGATTTGAACATTTTTATAAATAGGGCACTCTCGCACAGGTTATAAAATGGATAGGGAAGGACTGAAAGTCAAATGCTATTTAGGTGGTTCTGTGACTGGTGGGAAATGGGGGGCTTTATTTTCTCCACTGAACTTTTCCAGACTTGCCAAATTTTCACAAAGTTAACTGAGCAGTTAGTTTGTGCAAAGCACATCTCTAAGTGTTTAATGTGTATTAAGTCGTTTAGTCTCACAAACACCGTTGTACTTAGAGGCACTATTGTTCTCATGTTACAGATGGAAAGAAAATAAGGGAGAGTGAGGATAAATAAACTGCTTGTGGCTACACCCCTACTACGTGGAGGAGCCAGAGTTCCAAAGCAGGCTTCTGACTCCAGCATGCCCTAAGCCATCAAGCTACATGGCCTCTTCATGTATACGTCACTCCAAAATCTGGAAAAAGGATCACTTTTAAAGAATTTAATTTTGTCAGACAAAAGTCTTGACAAAATATGGTGCTTACAAAACAACCATTCTTCATAGAAATTATGGATTTAGTCTTTATACAGCCCAAAATAGTACTTGAAAAACACTAAATTGTATGTGTTGTTTTGATTTATCTAAAATATTATTTTTTTCCAATATCTCTGTTGAAAGTACCTTCCAGAAATACAAATCCAGATTTCTCCTCTAAACAAAAGACAAAGCTACCATATCATTAACAGAAATGTGCTTTTAGAAGTGTATTTGAATTGAGGATATCTGGAACATTTTTTTGCAATTTGGATCTGGAAATGGCCATGTGGAAAAGAGACTTACAGACTGAGCAGGGAATAAAAGCTGACGTCCACTTATTTCAGAAACATAAACCTCCACAAAATTCCAGAGTTTATTTAATTTTGTATCTTCTTTGAGGATCAAGGTGAAGAATTTGAACACAGAAGTGGAAAAGAAGATACTTCTTCTTCATTTAAAAATACATTCAATTTGGCATCTTAAGAGAAGCTTAAAAAAAAAGGATTGCTGGTTCAAGCTCCCAGCATTATGGGAAGTGGCAGTTTGCAATGACCAAGCCCATTCACCCCATTAACTGACATTCCAATATTTTTGTTCAACAAATATTTATTGGATATCTTCAATTGTGCCAGTCACATTTCTAAGATTTAATAGCATTTGGCAAATCCTTTCTGAAATGCCTGCTCAGTCCAGAAGTTTGAGGTTAAAAAAAAAAAGAGTTACAGATGTTTGGATCTCAGGAAAGAGAAGATCAGGGATGTGTTGAACCATCCAATGTCAACTCTGGACAAAGGTTCCTTTTAAAGAAGTAAACATAAAGATTGCTCCTTGAAAGTGTGTTGGTAGATGATGATAAAGGTGAACAAGGACTTGGATGGTGATGTGAGGTGGAAGCTAGCAGCTGAACTTGTGAAAGATTCTGGGAAAGCTTTGTTCATCCTTGTGCCAGCAGTAAACCTACAATAAGCAGCATCATTCAAGCAGTGAACTTTGGAGAATTAAAACACACATAAGAATTTGAAAGCAAGACGCCCTCATTAGCTCTAACTGGCATAAAACCATGTCCTCCTGGCTTTCCCCTTTCTGTTTGCCTGTTTGTTTAATCAAATTACACTGGCCATCCTACAGTTGCATAACGTTGTGATTTCTAAAATGAAACCATTGGAGTCCACTCTATTTGCATCAAAGGAGCTTTCTTACCCTTGAAACGGACTTCCTTCTAGCCTTTAAAATTCAGCTAAAGGGTGGCCTTTGTCTCCCAGTCTTACCAGGACACATGAAAGTAGGACAATGTCATCTCTCTGTAAGCAGACTTCACATAGGGATTTTCCCAGGAAACTGCAGCTAAATTGTAAAATATTCCTGCTCTGCAGAACAAAAGTGGTTTTGGTGAGTTGTGAAAAAGTCTTTCTTTCTTTTCTAAGATTTAACATTAAAACTCACATGATGCAACAAGTTTGAGCACAATTTGCGTCTAAGAAAGAATTTTTAGAAGATGTGTCTGGACCCCAAGAAACAAAGAGTGATCGATGTGCCCCTGGGACCTGGAATCTCAAGGCTCGAGGAAGTTCATGGTCCTGACCCAGAGTGATGAGGAGGAAGACCCTTCATCTCTCAAGCCTCTAATTTCATACCTGAAAAAAAGAGAGACTGAACCAGAGTCTCCCCAAGGCTCTTCCTGTTCTCACATTGCAGTTCTAGAACAATGAAATGTAAGGAGCCCACAGAGGCTGCCTTTCTCCTCTGAGTGTTCTGGGCACCAAGGAAGACCTTCCTCCTTTTCACCCCACAGGATTCTACTGAACACTCCAGATGCCTCTGCTCAGGGCTTTTCTTGATCACCCTTAGGCCAACCACACCCTCCTGAGGGATGGGGCTTGAAGCCACCAGCCATCAACAGCTCTGACTTTCCCTTGGGTTTTTCAGTATCCCATTAGAGCCCCAGGCAACAGGAGAAATAGCCTAATATTCAGCCCTAAATGTAATGAGTTTTGGGAATGAATGAACAAATATTTCATCATCAACTATTATATACCAATCCCTTCCTCCTTCCAGCAACCGAATGGAAGCCAATCAACCATTCATTCACCCAACAAATATTTCAGAGCCTATTCTAAGGGGGCTGGTTCTATGAAGCTCAGTTCTCCAGTGGGGACAACACAGAACCTGCACCCCAAGGAGGTGAAGCAGGAAACAGATAGGAAATGAGGGAGCCATGCAGACTCGTAGATTACTCCTTATTCTCGTGGTTCCAGGGAGGAAAGGGGACCGCTCCTGGAGGAAATGGGGCAGGGGGACACCTCACAGGGAAGGGACACTTAAAAGGAGAACTGAGGGAGTGAAGGAGCCACGATGGCAGCTAAGGGTGCAAGGCCAAGGCCACAGAGAGCCTGGTTGGTGAGTCTCAGACTGGAAAGGTCGGTGCGGCTGGAGCTTAGTGGGTCAGAACACAAGATGACATCCCTAGACAGGAAGGACTGGTTCCTGCAAGGCCTCGGATGATGAGCTGCAGGTGTGGGTTTTAATCTGAGTGCAAAGATCAGCCACATGCAAGCGAGTCTAGTACAGCTTCCGTCCGCAAACACCCAGGCTCCCAGGACGCACCCCCCAATGCCCTTCTCCTTCTCCCTAGACAAAGACACACCCTCTATACCACTTTGGGTATCCTCCACTCGCATGTGGTATGTATCTCGGTCACAACAGCGACTTGTTTTTTATGTCTTATCTTTCATTGCAGCACAGAAGGGTTTGGCCTCTCCCATAAAAATTCAAGATTCCAGTCAGTTGAGGAAGGAAGGGGGAAGAAAGGGAAACAGGGTAGCTTCCCTTACCTCACTCATGCAAAACCCACTGTGGTCCCAAACGATCCAAATACAAGAGCTTCCCTGCAGCTGTTTTAGAGAAGCTTGGAGTCAACTTGAACTGAATTATTGGGTTTATTAAAGGGCAGTGTTTCCCCAAGTGTGGACTGTGGATTTTTTTTAAGAAACTTTTATTGAGATATAATTCACATACAATAAACTGCATGTATTTAAAGTGTACAATTTGATATTTTCTTTCTTATTAGTAATGTCTATATGGCAATCCCAATCTCCCACTTCATCCCACTCGATCCCCCCCGCCCCCGCTTTCCCCTCTTGGTGTCCATATGTTTGTTCTCTACATCTGTGCCTCTATTTCGGTCTTGCAAACCGGTTGATCCGTACCATTTTTTCTATATTCCACGTATATGTGTTAATATACGATATTTGTTTTTCTCATTCTGACTTACTTCACTCTGTGTGACAGTCTCTAGGTCCATCCATGTCTCTACAAATGTCCAATTTCATTCCTTTTTATGGCTGAGTAATATTCCATTGTATATATATATATATACCACATCTTCTTTATTCATTCATCTGTTGATGGACATTTAGGTTGCTTCCATGTCCTGGCTATTGTAAGTAGTGCTGCAATGAACATTGGAGTGCATGTGTCTTTCTGAATTATGGTGTTCTCTGGGTATATGCCCAGTAGTGGTATTGCTGGGTCATATGGTAATACTATTTTTAATTTTTCAAGGAATCTCCATACTGTTCTTCACAGTGGCTGTATCAATTTACATTCCCACCAACAGAGCAAGAGGGTTCCCTTTTCTTCACACTGTCTCCAGCATTTGTTCTTTGTAGATTTTCTGATGATGCCCATTCTGACCAGTGTGAGGTAGTTTTGTAGTTTTGATTTGCATTTCTCTAATAATTAGTGATGTTGAGCAGCTTTTCATGTACCTCTTAACCATCCATATGTCTTCTTTGGAGAAATGCCTATTTAGGTCTTCTACCCATTTTTTGATTGGGTTGGTTTTTTTTTTGATATTGAGCTGCCTGAACTGTTTATATATTTTGGAGATTAATCCTTTGTCTGTTGATTCATTTGCAAATATTTTCTCCCATTCTGAAGGTTGTCTTTTCGTCTTGTTTATAGTTTCCATTGCTGTGCAAAAGCTTTGAAGTTTCATTAGGTCCCACTTGTTTATTTTTGTTTTTATTTCCATTACTCTATGAGGTGGGTCAAAAAAGACCTTGCTGTGATGTATGTCAAAGAGTGTTCTTCCTATGTTTTCCTCTAGGAGTTTTATAGTGTCTGGCCTTACGTTTAGGTCTTTAATCCATTTTGAGTTTATTTTTGTGTATGGTGTTACGGAGTGTTCTAATTTCATTCTTTTACACGTAGCTTGGACTGTGGATTTTTTAAGAGAAGCCAAACTATGTTATATGGAAAGGTTTGACAAGATGGAATGAAGAGAAATGAAGTAGATTTCTTAACCACAAGACTTGTCAGGGCCCTTGACCTGGAATGGCAGGGTGGGTGTCTGTCTGTGTCACCATAGCAACTATATTGGTCCTACCCCTGGGTACCCTGCTTTCCTTCTGTGTCTGCAGTATAAGCACCTGGAAGGTGAAGACTGTGTCTTCTTAAATATTCTGTGTCTTGGATGGTGTCTCAAACATAGTAAGATCTCAATAAATATTTATTAACTAAATTTAAAAAAGGATTCAGCAACAGATGGTCATTTCCAAAATTCATCTAACCCTAGAATCATTTTTATCATGCAATTGTCTTGAGACAATTGTTCTAAAGAATATACCCTTTAGGAAGTTCTCAGGAACACTGCTTTAGGGAAACAACAACAAATCTATGATGTCCAGGTTTTTCACCTGCTGTGGAAGGTCCCAGAATTCATTCTCGTATCTTGTGCTTTTTCCTTAGGGAATCATTCTGCCTAAAATTTACTTCAACTAAAAATATCATAATTATCATCAGTCAAAATAGCTATCTTGCTGTTACACCTCCTCTCTCTCCTTACCCCCTCACCCCCCTCTTGCAAACATGCAGCAATGTATGGCCATCATCATTCAAAAGTATTTTAAAATTAGAAAATGCAGAGAAAAAAAATTAGTAATCCCACCACAGGTAGGATTTTGGCATCTTTCTTTCTTCTGGCCTTCTTTTCTCTTTTCTATTTTTTTAAATTGAACTAGAGTTGATTTAAGATGTTGTGTTAGTTTCTGGTGTACAGCAAAGTGATTCAGGGATTTGCATATACACACATATATGTATGTGTGTATATATGTACATATATACATATTCTTATATATTCATGTATATACATATTCTTTTTCATACATTTTTCCATTATGGTTTATTACAGGATATTGAATATAGTTCCTTGTGCTCTACTGTAGGGCCTTGCTGTTTATCTGTTTTATACATAATAGTCTGTATCTGCTAATCCCAAACTCCTAATTTATCTCTCTCTCATCCCTTTTCCCCTTTGGTAACCATAAGTTTGTTTTCTATGTCTGTGAGTCTCTTCCTGTTCGGTAAATAAGTTCATTTGTGTCTATTTTAGACTCTGCATATAAGTGATATCATATGGTATTCGTCTTGCTCTTTCTGACTTACTTCACTTAGTATGATAATCTCTAGGTTCATCCCTGTTGCTGCAAATGGCATTATTTCATTACTTTTTATGACTAAGTAGTATTCCATTGTATATATGGACCACATCTTTATCCATTCATCTGTCTATGGACATTTAAGTTGCTTTCATGTCTTGGCTATTGTAAATAGTGCTGCTGTGAACATAGGGGTGCATGTGTCTTTTTGAATTACAGTTTCCTCCAGATTTATGTCCAGGAGTGGGATTGCTAGGTTATATAGCAACTGTATTTTTAGTTTTTTAAAGAACCTCCATTCTGTTCTCCAAAGTGGCTGCACCAATTACATTCCCACCAACAGTGTAGGAGGGTTCTCTTTTCTTCACACCATCCCCATCATTTATTACTTATAGTGCTTTTAATGATGGCCAATCTGAGCGGTGTGAGGTGGTACCTCGTTGTAATTTTGGTTTGCATTTCTCTAATAATTAGTGACATTGAGCATCTTTTCATAGCCTATTTCATAGCCTTCTTTCTTTACTGATTGTTTTTTCCAAATCAAATTTTTGCATACACACACAGAAAAAGCCATGGAGGGGACTCCCTGCTGCCTTCCTCCCCTCTAAGAAGCCCAGTGTGCCTACCAGACCCACAGCCCCCTTCTTGGGCCAACCCATAGTGGTTCCTTATGCACAAGTATCACAAGGCTGCCGCAGGTCAGGGTCGTCACCTTACCAGAGGCACACGGGGGTGCTGAGGTGAGCTGGCATAAGCTTCCTGCCTATGTGGGCCCTGGGCTGAATTATGCAGAGTTTAATGGGAGGCCCAGGGAGACAGTCCACAGAGCCATAACGTGACACAGAGACCCTCAGACACACACAGAGTAGAGAGCATGGGTCTGAGAGGCCGTTGATGAGGCAGCAGCAGGAGCACAGAAGCAGAGGAGGGCAGCACCTTCAGGGGGCGGCCACCTCCATGGAGGAGGGGGTCACAGGAGCCTCCGCACGGCCCAGGATGCTGTGCGGCTGGCGCCACTGGTCCAGATGCACCCAGAGCTCACAGCCTGCGTGACGTCCACACTGGTTGGTAAGTGTCGCAGCCCAGCTGCCCAGCCACACCAGCCTCTCCCCTGGGGCATCCCCCAGCCCCACTTTGTCTTCAGAACCCCACTCCTGGCAAGGCCCAGCACCCATTCTGATTGGTGAGAGTGCAGGGGTTGATGGGAGATTGGGGTTTCAGGTGGGCACTGTTTCTTTGTGGTGCCAGGCTCCGCGGGGCTGTTTCTCTGTGGCGCGGGCGGAGGTGGGCTTTCTGTTCTCTCCATACATCCCTCCTCCTCATCCTGTATCCTTACAAGGAACCCAGTCACTGAGGTCACCTGGAATCCCTCTCCTCCTCACAGTATGAAACCACCTCCCTGGCACAATTACATGTGCGGGATACACAGCTATGTCTGGAGCACTTTAAGCAACTAAAAATAAGAACTAAAGTAAAATAAAACAAAGCCGAAAAATAGCACCGTTACTAAGAAAGAGAGGAAGCATTACCCTACCTGCGAGACTTTGTACAATTGAAAGGATAATTCTGTTCTGCAAAAGTAGCTAAATATTCAATAATCTTGTCTATAAAATCAGGCCCTTTGCATCTCTAGGAGGGGGCCTCTTGAGGTTCCTAAATCAGAGGCGTATGTGGACACTGAGGGGTAAATAAGAGATAGCCATGCCCAGTAGACAAAGCCTCTTGATTTTCCTTCTTGAGATTTGATGACTAATTGTACTGCCTAGAAAAACCAGATGTACAATATCAGCATATCTCTCTTAATTCTATGAAACCAAAAGTGTTCATTGTTGTTTGGCTTGTTTGCTTTTTATCAGTGGAATCAACATTTAATTAGCATCTGTTCAATATATACCTCCCTTGCCTGAGGCTGTTAGGGCAGAAAGTCCTTAGTTGGGGAACTAACAAATAAAGCTTGTATTACAACCTCATACCTATTTTTTTAAAAATCTTTATTGGAGTATAATTGCTTTACAGTATTCTGTCAGTTTCTGATGTACAACAAAGTAAATCAGCCAATACCTATGGTTTTTCATGCATGTCACTGAAATATGTCACAGATTGTACTAGGAACCCTGTACCATTAGTTTACTAACACTCTTTCTTTTTTCTTTTTTTTTGTTTTGAGGACTACATATCACTTTAATTTAGATTGTTTTTACTAACACTTTTAAATGAGACATTGTGTCTAAAATACCTAGCATGGTGACTGCACGTAGTAGATGTTCAATAAATGTTAGGTCCTATTTTATTCTATTCCATTTTATTTTCTTTTAAGTTTATCTTCTTTTATTTTACTTTAGAAACAGCATATTTTCATATAATTAAAAAAATTTGTTTAGAAGTATAGTTGATTTACAACGTGTTTATTTCTGGTGTACAGCACAGTGATTCAATTATACATATACATATACATTCTATTTCATATTCTTTCCCATTATAGTTTATTACAGGATATTGAATATAGTTCCCTGTGCTATACAGTAGGACCTTATTGTTTATCTGTTCTATATATAATACTTTGTATCTGCTAATCCCACACTCCCACGCCATCCCTCTCCCTCCTCCCCCTTGGCAACCACAAGTCTGTTCTTTATGTCTGTGAGTCTGTAGAAACACTCATTTTTTAAGCTCTTTACAAATATTAACCTGTTTAAGACTCATAACATCCCAGCGGGGTAGTTACTATTACTAACCCATCTTACAGCTGAGGAATCAGAAGCGCAAAGAGATGAGTCATTGTTAGACTGTGGTGCTGGCTTCCTCCACTCCCTTTCCCAAGCACAGCTAGAAATCCATGATCCTTCATCTATCTGGGATTTCCTTACAGGGTTTTTCACTCTTCTTCCCTTTATCATCAAAGAAAGAGGCGTTTAACATGGTGATGGGACTTCCTCCCTCCCCACTCATCCCTCCGTCTCCAGGACGATCCCTGACGGGGCCCCAGTGGTCCGTGCACTGCCCTTCCCCTCAGCCCCCAGCCTCCTGGGCCTCTCCCCATCCACCAGTGGTTCCTAAGGACCAGATTTGCCTTGGCTGCCATAACAAAATACCACAGACTGAGTGGCATGTCTTCGCTCACAGTTCTAGAGGCTGGACATTCTAGATCAAGGTGCTGGCATTGCTCACAAGGCCTTTCCTCTGTAGGTGCAGAGCGAGAGCTCCCTCATGTCCTATAAGGACACCAGTCCTATATGACCTCATTTCACCTTAGTTACCTCTTTAAAGACCCGATCTCCAAATACTGTCACATCAGGGGTTAGGGCTTCAACATAGGATTCGGGAAGTGGTGACACAATTTAGTCCCTAACAGGCACCATGGTGCAGTGGAAGACCAGGGTTTGGGGCTCAGAATTGGGTTCACTTCCTGTCCTTGGCTCTGCTGTTAGGCCATTAATTTCCCAATTAAAGCAGTGGGATTGACTTCCCACATTTATAAATAACCCTTCCTTCTTTTCCTTTTTCCAGCATAGCAGATACGTTACCAAGAAAACAGAAGTGGTGTCTGGGTCCATCACTCCACACTGCTGCTTCAGCAGCTTAGGACCCATGGGAATCGTTGGGGCAGAATCAGTAAGGGGCCTCATGTCTGTCTCCTCTGCATGGCCCTCTCACTGTTTCCCTGTTGTGGGCATTGTCCAAAGTGCCAGCCACTGTTGGCCACCACCGGCACCCTCTTAAGCACCTGCTGTGACCCCCGGGGTGTCTCTGGACTTCTGAACTCATCCGAGCTTTGAGCAGTTTCGGTGGTTTCATAATTGAGGTATTGGGGCAGGAGGACATCCCTCTGGACCCTGCTGTCCTTGGAGGAAGATAAAGCTGGAAAGGGGACATGTAGGTTTGCAAATACAGGGCCAGTTCAGCATCTCACAGACTAGAAGCCTCTCCTGTAGCTGAAGCCTTCACACTACAAAAACATCCATCTTTCTCCTACCGCTGCAAAACTGTGCTTCCTTTTTCTCTGCTTCTTCCTTTATTTGGCATGGGCATAATATCTTTCAACAACATTACAAAAATAACTGCTCACTATGTAACTCCAGACACTAATTGTTCAGTGGGACACACGTTTCCTGAATCCCTTGCAGGGTTATAGGTCAGTTGCTTTGCTATCATTTTATCCAAAGCAAATGGGTTTTGAAGTGAAGGTGTTCCTGGCAACGGACCATCATCCCAGACTTTGGAGTGTGAGTCTTTAGTGACCCATGGACTTGTCTTTGGACAGGTCGAGGGGTCCTCCTCAGCCCCTCACTGGGTCAGGCCCCTCACATTCCACACCTTCCAAAGACCCCAATGACTGGGGCAGGTGGACATTCAGGCGCTTTTCTGCTCACTCTTGAGAAGATGAATAAGCTCGCTTTTTTTGTCTCCTTCTAAACATCTGAATGCCAGCATTCCTGACATGAAAGCTTGCTTTTCACAGCAAAGCATAACAATCTTATAATGAAGTTATGTGCTTGTGGGAAACAGCACAATTAAAACCAGCAAATAATTTAGGAAGATTAAACCCATCAGGGTAGGACATTTCTTCTCTAGTGGAGAGGAAATACAATTAGGTGAACTAACTTATTAAAAACACCTACACGGATATGTGAACATCTCCCAAATGCACTGAAATGCCTTGCTCTCCAGAAACAGAGAGATTCCACTTCCTTTTTTTTCTAAATCAAATTAGAAAGCCAAACCCAATGATTCCCCAGGAGAAATATTTACACCTCAAAGTAGATTGAAAGAAATTTAATCTGAAGCTGCCCGGAAATTATAGAACTAAGTTATTTCTATTGTTTTAGGGTGGTAAGCTCCAGATTTTGTGCTAAGGAGAACTGTTCTAGGACCTAAATTTATGTAAACCTTAAAGAATAAACCAGAAGACAGAAATCTACTTTTCAGGATACAGACAATTCTTATGACCATGGTAACAACATAAAGACATGTATAGGTGTCACCTGATTGTACAAGAAATAATTTAGGTATTACATTTACCTGATGTAAGTGCACGGTAACTGTGTGTATGGGAAAGGTTGTCAGCCAGATATCCTCAGAGTTTTTATGACTGAAGAAATCTAACAAAGTGATTCAAAGCTTTGCTTTTGGATTCAGACAGATTTGAGACCAATGTGGCCATGGAAATATTAAATATCTCTCCAAACCTCAGTCTCCTCATCTGTGAAGAGGGGATTCATGAATGATATTTTAGTACTATTACGGGGATTTGATAAGGCAATACCTTTAGTTTTCTTAGCATTGCCCCTAAACTCAGGAAATGCCCAACGTAGTCTATTTTTAAAGAATAAAAATAATAGTTCACACATTTACGGTTCATAGTATGACCCAGGCTCTGTTGTAATTGTTTTATGTATATTACCTTATTTAACCCTCACAAATACCTTGTGAGCAGGTGTTATTAATTCTATCCCCATGTTGCAAAAGAGGAGACAGAGACACAGAGGGTTTGGGCAAGTGCCAAACTCACACAGAGGAAAAAGTAGCTGAGCCTGGGCTCAAACCCCTCACTCCAGTAGCGTGTTATAGAAACTCAGATCTTATCTTCAGTAGAAGGTGGTCTCCAGAGCAAGGAAGCAGCAGTAGGAACCCCAGCTAATCATCACCTTTTGAAAAGCACTGTCATCAATGTTAGCTAGTTAAAGGATGGGGTCCTCCTTTTGTTACTACACATACAAATTTCACTCACTGTGGTCTAGTTAAATAACACTGGTTCCCCAACAACATGGTCCAAATCTTGCTTGCCAGGGTACATTAGCCGTGAGTAATTGCATGGGGTACAAACCTTGGTGCTAGCTCTTCACTCCACAAGTGTCTGCTTAAACAGTAATCCTGTCACTTCTTTCAGCCTGTGGTTGACCGGTCACTGCACATCTGTGATTCAGTTCACACACAGGCAGCAAAGTGTGTAGTTGTGTTGCTTCCTTGTAACCCACTGATAAACCCACATGACATTTTACAAAAATGGACAATTGAAAAGTGGAATTGGCCAAAAAAAAAAAAAAAGGAAGTATATCAAAGGAAAAAAAGTGGATGATATTGAGGTGAAATATGAGTCAAATGTACATGGAGTTATAGAAGAAATAGCTGATCATGGGAAGTCAACACCATCACTGTTCCAGAAACTTCTAGATATACAGCCAGAGGAACAGAGTGAAAGCCACTTAATGACATCAGTGAGCTCAGTGGTTGTGATATAAAGAATAAGGATGTCCCAGAGGAAGCAAAAATCTTGTCATTAAAGGAACTCTCGCAGATATTTCACAACATTGAAAACACAAAAGCTAAAATGTGGGAAGCTGACCCAGACTTAGGATGGACTATGGCAATTTGCCAAGGCAAAGGAGCACTGCTCACTCGGTATCACACTCTCTATGGGGAGGAGCAGTTCAAACTACTCTCTGTGAGCTCTTACAGACAAATAAAACACGCTGATTCTCCATGCTTCTAGTGTTTAAATTACAATGTATGAAATAAACATTAGTTTTATGTTTTTAAAAACTTCCTTACACATTTAAAACTGGTACTTAGAAGACAACTTTTAATTTCTGGCAACATCTTTTTAAGGTCACAGGACAATGGAAAATTTTCCCACTGATTAGTAAGATCACTTTGCACAGCGTGTGATCGTTTTTTCTGGTCCTGAATGAATGTGCAAATGCTGTATATGCTAAATGTCTATACACGTGAACTGGTTCATTTCTTCCCAAATGGATCACAGAGATTTGTGAAAGCGTACCCCTCCCACGTTCTTGGGATTCTTGTTGTTTCTACTTGTCAGTGTGTCTCAGGCTAGGTCCCATCTTTGGAAGGGATCCTTCCTGTATCAAAAGCTCTCTTTCCTTACCCTCCCCTCCATCCCCTCTACCTCCCACCCCCACACCCCATCCCCACCCTGTCTCCTCTTCCTGCCTCCACTTTCTCCTGACACCCCTGACATATGGGCCCCCTCAGGCTGTCCCCAGCACCCTTCCATCCCATGACAACAAGAACGAATGTTTGTTAACACCTATTTCAAATTCTCCAACGCAGGCTCTGCTTTGATAGGAGGTTGTTTTGTGTCTAAAGTTTACGTGCAATAAAAAGTAAAATTGGTCAGCAATGTCAGAAAAACAAGATGATAGAAGAGATTAAAACACACACATTAGGAAAAAGAGGAAAACATGAATTAAACACCTTTTTTTAAAAAACCAACATTTGTTGAGTGCATGCTTACTTGTAACTCATTTCATCCTCACCCTCACAAGCCCCTACCAGCCTAGTGATACTAGCATCGCTTCCACTTTGTAGAAGAAACTGAGGCACAGAGGGAGGTGGTAACTTGTTTAGGTCACCAGAGAGCCTGGCTTCAGAACCTGTGGCCTTGACCCCTAGGCCTGGCTCCCCTGGGTGGTCCTCACTCAGATCTAATGTAACCATTGGGTCTCAAGCTTCTTACAAGACTACAAAAAATATTTAAAATTCAGTGAAAGAAAAATATATACAGTCTCCAGAATATGAAAACTATAGAAACAAAACCAATCTGCTTGAGTGTGTACATAACACAGCATTTATCAACCTTTAAAATAACCAAATTTGGTGTTCAAAAAATTCCATTATATTTTAAAATAATGTGTAAGTTTGATTTTATGACTTGAAAGCATCCCTAAGTATACAGAGTAAGGGCCTAGACATCTGAGTCAAGCATAACACAACTCATTTTTAAAACAAATGTATAAAGAGTCTTTCAAATTATTTTATAGCCATGTACATACGTATGTGAGATGAGATGTGGCTGCATTTTAAAATGTGTGACTTGATGTAGGCAGGGGTCACCTCCTTAAAAACAAAGGAGAGGTCAGGGCCTCAACATGGTCTTGTCTTGCCCTGGACCTGGGCTTCAAACATCACTCATTTGTAGATGGTCCCAAACCGGTCCCCCTACCCAGGCCCTGGATCTCCATTTCCAGCCCCCTGCCCGGGACCTCCCACCCCCGCCCCAGCTCTACCTCTGCACGGGGCAGTCAACCTTTGGTCCAAGGCCAACAGGTTTCGGGGCCAAGACACTGGAGCCCAGCTGCCTGGGTTCAAATCCCCATTCTTCTGCCAGCACAGAACGTAACCTCAGGTGGGTGACTTAACCTTTCTGCTCTCAGGTGGAGATGACAGATAGCCTACTTCTAGGGGTTGCTTGTGAGGATTGTGTTAATATGTGGCACACGGAGAGCAAGCAATATATTCATTCATTCATCCCCCCCCAAAAAATGCAGCTACCACCACGTGTCAGGCACTGTTCTTGGGCCTGGGATATACAGCAGACAAAACAGAAAACCACCTGCCTTTAGGGAGCTTACATCCAGCGGGGAGACATGATAAACAGGAGAAGTGGAAGATGTAGCGTGTTCAGGGGTGATCAGCACTAAGGAAAGAAGGTAGATGGAGAAGGCATTGGGACAGATGGGGGCTCCCGGTTTTAGTTAGAGAGGTCATGGAAGGTGGTCTCTGAGGGAGGACCTGAAGCAGGGGAGCTCTGAGAAGTCTGGGGGAAGGGCGTTCCACGCAGAGGGAGCAGCCCGCGCCAAGGTCCTGAGGCAGGAGTCTGCCCGTGTGTCCGGGGAGAAGCAAAGAAGCCAGCGTAACTGGGGCAAAATGAGGGAGGTTGTATCAATCTTCTAGGGCTGTCACAACAGGTACCATGGACTGGGAGGCTCACTTAACAGACATTTATTTTCTCACAGTTCTGGAAGCCGGAAGTCCCAGATCAACGTGTCGGCAGGGTTGGTTTCTTTTGAGATCTCTGTCCTTGGTTGGTAGATGGCGTCTTTTTTCTGTGTCTTCACAAGATCTTTCCCGTGTGTGTGTGTCCCACCTCATCTCTCTGTAAGGACTGCGTTGGGGCCACTGTAATGACCTCATTTACTTCCTTAAAGACCGTGTCTCCAAATACAGCCACATTTGGAGGTCCAGGAGGTGGGCACTTCAGCGTGTAGGGAGTGGGAGCAGGGAGGCACACGACTCAGCCTATCACGCAGGGAGACGTATTAGGTGAACGCCCGGCGCTTGGATGCTTGGATCAGGAACTACCGTAGGTGAGTCACATAGGGAGGAACTGAAAACAGGGACTCTCGCTTGCAGAACATTGGATGGACCTCAAGGAAGACTCTCAGAACCACACAGAACGGACACCCCCCTCCCTGCCCCCCAGGGAAGCCACGAGCCACGAGGCCACCACCGGAGCAATGAGTCCAAGAACATGTGCCCACAGGCGCCACCCAGGGTGTGGTGAGCTTTCACACCTGCTGATTTAACAAGCACAGAACCTCAGTGCACGACAAGCCGGCCATCCCTGGACGGGTAAGAAACAGACAAGGGAATCGAGCTAAGAGCTTGGTGTTTCAAGTGTCTGCCCATTAACCTTTCTCTTTGTTTCGTTCATCTCTTTCTAGACCTCTTCTTTTCCTTTCCTCAAATTCTTGAAAGCCTCCTGGGTACCTCTCACCTACTGCTGCTGCTGCTTCTCCAGGTCTTTCCAATAACCCCTCTATCTCCTCTCTCATTTTTTCCTGTTTCTATCATGCTTGCCATCTCTCTCCTCCAAAATCCATCCAGCCCATCGCATCATTTCCAAACTCAGTTCTACTCGGTCACATCCTCTCATGCCTTCTCCCCTCTCCCCTCTGCAAAGAGCCATGTACTTATTCTCCCAGGAGCCAAGATTGTGGCTTCCGTGGACACATATGCCAGACCGAAGACAATCCCTCCAGTGAGAAATGAGAGCAGATGTCTCCTGACCAGGAAGGATCCGGATACGTCCCATGGGAGGCTGGCACCAGGCATCTGTAAGGCCCTAAGGGGGACCAGACACTAATGCACACCCACAGGGACTCAGGCCAGGTGAGGAGATTTTCACCTGCAGCAACTGCACATTAAGGATGCCACATAGCTCTTTTCCTCTTTCCTCATCAGGGCCATATCGCCTGGCCTCCACCTGGAAGGGAGCATCTTGTACCACAGCATCCCTCCCTGAGCCACGGCTTAGAGTAGGAGTCAGTCCCCAAGAATCCAGCAAAGAAAGGCGGTGTGTTGGCAGAGCCGACCTTGCCCTTGACCTCCCGGGATTCTCTCTGCTCCTGCTTCCCCTGCTCTCTGCTGAGCCCTGCCCTGCACTTTAGCAGAATGGCATCTCTCCATCCGCTTCAGCCATCTTTGAAAATGACTCTCGGGGTGAAAGCCACCAGATTCGACACTGACAACGTGGCGAGAATTAAGTTGCCACGTTCTTTGCATTCCCAGCCTCTTGTCTTGTCGGGAGGGAAGGTGCCCCATTGGAGGCCACTTCAGACCCCACCAAGCGAAAGGAGGGGTGTTTAGGGAACGCAGGCAGGATAGAAACTTACGTTTTCCAGCATCTTTTGTGGCTGGGTCCTGTCGGGAGTCACAGGGATGGGGCAGAGAGGGACCCCACCCACCACCTGGGACACATCACATAAATGACCCAGGGGCTCTGGACTCCGAGGGCCTCTGCAGGATCCCCTCCCACGAGTCAAAAGGGCTCCTTCCCCCTGAGAGCCCCAGCTTCCTCCTGTGATACACAGATAAATGCCCCCCTTCCAAGGGCCAGCAGGGTTAAGGTGGCTCTCCTTCTCCCCAGGATCATTTTCTCTGTGTCCCTGCTGTCACCCTGGGAAGACTGAAAGGATAGACTGGGCCAGATTCCCCAGGACAGGACACTGCTAACAGGGCAAGATCGGGCCTGGACAAACCTCCACCTCCCAGGAGGGGCCACTTTCTCAGAGGCCCCAGTAACAACTTGGCCTCCTGAGAAGAATGGGGAGTCACACCAACATTCACCATAGGGTGGGCCACAGGGAACTCTGCTTCCTATGGTAATTCTGCTTCTTGTATCTCTGGGGGAAAAAATAACTCACTTTGCTTTTGAAAAAGCTGATGGGCAGTGAAATTGGCAGGGCTGCTTTAGCGAGCACAGAAAGCAAGTGGTTCTTCTGAGTGAGAGGAGAATGGGCAGGTGACCACCTTGGGGACAAGCCAGGTAAGCCCACAGCCACCCAGGCACCTCACACCGCATCTTCAGGAAATGGAGAAGATGATTGATCTCTGCCTTTGCCACGGTGGACAGTTGCTGAAAACTTTGCAAGGAAAAATCAGGTTGATTGTCCTAAAAATGTAATATCTTGCAGCAACATGGATAGACCTAGAGATTGTCATACTGAGTGAATTAAGTCAGAGAAAGACAAATATCATATGATATGGCTTATATGTGGAATCTTTTTTAAAAAGGTACAAATGAACTTATTTGCAAAACAGAAATAGACTCACAGATGTAGCAAACAAACTCATGGTTACTGGGGCGGGGTGGGGGGGAGAGGGGGAGGGATGAATGGGGAGATTGGGATTGATATATATACACACTACTATGTGTAAAATAGATAACTAATAAGGACTTACTGTATAGCACGGGGAACTCTACTCAATATTTTGCAGTGACCTATATACAAAAAGAATCTAAAAAAAGAGTGACACAACATTGTAAGTCAACTATACTCCGATAAAAAAATTTTTTTTCAAAAATGTAATAACATCTCATCCCTTTAATTCTCTCTCTCTCAAGTCTTTTTAATGCGGTGCTTACCTTATCATTTCCTTGTCTTAACTAGGATTGGTAAAAGTCTGAGCTAAATTTGTTTAGACAAGCTCTATAATATTTAAAAAAAGAAGAAAGCAAAGTACATAGAGTTTCCAAGTCTCAAGAACATTCTGTTCCCAGTTTACAGCCGAATGTGCTTTACGTTCAAAGACAAGCTATAGCTTGCACAACAAATGTGGAAATAATCTGAAGTATGAGACATCCATTATTTATTATGTAATTGGAGAAAACTCTGGCTAGAAGAAATCTTTAGCTGAAAGCCAAGATGATCTGTCCTTAATTGTTCTTAAACAAAATTAAACTGTATCTGTTGCTTCAAAAGTATCTTGGTGGAAGGCAGTTCCTCTTTTAGCCTGCCACGTGAAACTTGCCAAGTTGGGTGTGACACACACAGTCGTGATGATGGCCAAGTGAGAGCTCCTTGGGCAAGAAAGTCAAATATTTCAGGTGCTGATGTTTCATTAAGCAGATTTTTTAAGCTCACTCAGAGTCTTAAATTTAGAACTATGACATTTTGTCCCCCAAAATCAGTCATCATTAACAGCATCCAAGATAATTCTCTTCGAGAACTGTCTATGATTTTAAAGCACTGTGATATATTATTCCATAAACTGCCCCCAATTGCCCCCAATCTCTTCAAGCTATAAAAATAGTTCCAATTCCATCAAGGGAAGGAAATGCTTTTAGTGACTTTTTTTTATCATTTTCCTTTGACAAAACTGTTTCCCTAGTGACCCCTCCCTCCTGCCGCCAAGGACTTGTGGATGTCCAGCATCGCGTGAATGGATGTTGACTTGATACAATGATCTTCCTGCATCTCTTGCTGCTGGAGCAGGCTTTGTGGGGCCTGTGCATTCTCAGCTTTCCAGAGGGGGGTGTCCCTACCACCCTCACTCCATCACAATCACACTCTCCCCTAAAGCTGCTGCATTTTCTTCACAACACTTAATCCCCTCTCAACTATACTACTACTCGACTCATGTACTGACTTTCTCTCCTAACAAGAAAAGAAACTCCAAGGGGACAGGATCTCTCTCTGTCTTATTCACTTCTGTGTCCCTAGCTTTTAGAAAAACACCTGTCACATAGTAGGTGCTCAATAAATGTTTGTAGAGCTACTTAATTAACAAAGAACTATAATGACAAAAGGCACTGTGAATTCTTTAACAGCATTGAAAAACTGTCTTTTATTACATGCAATAAATACATACATGTAAAAATGGTGGTCTGTGTGTATGAGTGTATGAGCTATTATTTGATCACTGTTACGGATTTGTGCACCCCTAGGAGTCACTCCAAGGTCCATCCATTGAGAATCATTGACGCAAGGGGGCAAATGATAAATTGAAATGCTGAAGACTGGGTCCTATCACCAGCTATGCAACCCTGAGCAAAACCACGTGATCTCCCCAAGACTTGGTTTCCTTGTGTGGCAGATGGGAGTAATAACAGTGGATCTCCCTATCCAACAAGATTGAAAAGAAGATTAAACTGATGTATGCAAACAGATTTTGTAGGCTACAAAGCACCACACACATATAGCTTATTCTTATGGAAGTTTATTATAATGGACCATCTGGTCCAAGGTCCCTGTAAGGCAGAGGATTGCACTGCCTGCACCTTTTGTCAACTTGGTCACTGTGGTCTCTCATCACCAACATTCCAATAGGAGCACGTTCTCTCCTGGGATCTGTTGACCTACATGCCAGAGAACCCCGTGTAGATTTGCTTTGAATGTGGACTCCCTATTTGCCGCAGTGGTTGTACGCTGGGCTCCTGCTGTGTGGATTCAATGACTCATGGAATCTTTTGTCTTTTAGCCTTGGCAACGGCTCAAAATGTTCTCTCTCACGGGCCCCCTCGGCTGTTGTCCTATTGTCTCAGTAGCACTGCTGTTTCTTTAGACCAGGTGAATTTTAAAGCTTGTTGGAAACATTGTATCTCTGACCTTCCCTTTGTGTTTAGTGCCCCCAGAAGTGCCGTGCAAACATGGAGTCATAGTGATGGGTTGTTCATCCTCATCGCGAGGACTGTGCGCTTTATCACCATGGTTACGTAATGACTTACACACACAGTGGAGCCGAGCCTCATCAAGGCACCCTGGTATAGATTACCTGACTTTCCTCACTATGGATACCTAAACATTGCCAATACTAGACCCAAATAACTTTGTATTCTTTTATATGTAGAGAGTCTGTGCTATGAATTTTCATGTTAAATATACTACACAACAGAAAAGTGCGCAAATAAGAAATGAAGCTCAATGAATATCATACACACACACACCTGTGTAACAACACTGCAGGTCAAGAAAAAGAACATCGGGAGCACCTGGTAGCCTCTAGGGTCCCCTCCTAGTACTACACCCTCCCCACCTCCAAAGTCAACAGTTATCCTTTCCTGACTCTTGCGAAACATTTTCTTGCTCTTCTATAGTTTTACCACCTAAACATGGCTCCCTTAACACCACAGGTAACTTCTGCCTGTTTTAAACCTCTGCGTCAATGGAATTCTACCAAGGATTTTCTTGAGTATCTGTCTGCCTTCTTTTGCTCTTCATTCTGTTTGTGAGAACCATTCGTGTTCATGTGACTGTAGCTCGATTACTTTCACTGCTGTAGAGTCGTTCATCATATGAAAACATTTTCGTGAATCCATTCGATTATTGATAGACAGTTAGGTTGCTTCCAGTCTAAAGCTATTACGAATAATGCTGCTGTGAAGATTCCTGGCGAGTCTCTTGGGAAACACAGACAGGCTTTTCTTCTGTGCATCTACGAAGGAGTGGAACTGCTAAGAAAGAAGGTACACACATACTCACTTTAGTAGCTCCCATCAAACTGCTTCCATGAGTTATAAGCACTGCAGTGTATGGGAGAGAGTCCCATTGCTCCCTATCTTCTTCTTGATATGGAGAGTCCCTTTAATTTCAGCTACTCATGAGCATGTTGTAGAATCTCTCTATGTTTTTAACTTGTATTTTCTATTACTAATGAAGTTGAGCATCTTTTCCCATGTTTATTGGCCATTTGAATATCCTTCCTGGTCAAACATCTTCAAGTTTTGTCCATTTTTCTGTAAGGTAACTTGAGTTTTGTATATACACCTCATATCAAGCAGTCTTGCTAAACTTACTTACCAATATGACTAATCAACCTGAATCCTAATTCGTTTTTTGATTCTCTAGGTACATAATTATATCATTTGGGAATACTTACGATTTTATTTATTCCTTTGCAAACCTTATGTATTGTGTTTCTTTTTTTGCCTCACCACACGTGTGTGTGTGTGTGTGTGTGTGTGTGTGTGTAGTTTTCGTGTCTTACTGCAGTGGCTAAGAGCTCCAATGCAGTGGAGACTAGAAGTAACAATAAAGATGCCCTTGTCTTGTTGCTGATTTTGAAGGTAAAGCTTTCAACACTGTACTATAATGGAGGAGATTTCTTTATAGGTTTTCTATAGGTATCAACTGACAAATCAAGGAAGTTCCTATCCATTCCTGATAGGCTAAGACGTTTTCTCATGCACAGATGTTGAATTTTATAAAATGCTTTCCCTGTGTCTACTGAGAAGACCTTATTATTTTCTTCTTTATTCTGTTAATGTGGCAAATTTACAATGATTTTTTCTCCAGATATTCCCCATCTTGTATTCTTGGATTAAACCCAACTTGGTTATCGTGTGCTATCCTATTTCTATATTTTTGGATTTGATTTGTTAAGGTTTGGTTTTGGATTTTTGCATCTATATAGCATTCATGAGATTGGCCTGTTATTTTTCTTTCCTGTGATGTCTCTGTCAGGTTTTTGTATCAGAGATATGCTTTTCTGAGCAGTTGAGAAGTGGTTCTCTTTTTCTACTCTGTGGAACAGTTTGTGTAGTTTTAGTGATATTCCTTCCTTAAATATTTGTTAGGTTTGCCACTGAAGCCCTATGATTCCAAGAATTTTTGTGTGAGTGGGTGGCATGGTAGGTAGCCAGTATTAAATTCTGGATTCAATTATTTTAATAGTTGTAGAACTATTCTAACTTTTATTCTTTTAAATGTTACTTTGGTAGGTTGCATTTTTCTAGGAATTTGTCGATTATTATTTAATTTTTAAATGTTTTGCAACAAAGTTAACCATTATATCCACTTACCATAGAAATTATAATATTATCTCCTTTCTAATTCTTAGTATTGATTATTTGTGTCTTCTGTCTTTTCTTTCCTCTTAATCTGTCTTGCCAGAGATTTATCACTTTCGTGAATCTTTCTAAAGAACTTTGGCTTGGGCTTTTTTAATTTGCTCTATTAAGTGCTTGTTATAGAGACATATGACTCATTCATTCCTACTCTTATCTTTAATATTTCCTCTCCCCTCTTGACAAACGCTGGGTTCCATGGTTTTATCTCCATGAGGCTCAGCCTCTCTACCTTTCTGATGCCCTTGTGGGAATGAGAAAAAAAAAAAGCAGCCTAAGGTCCAGGCTACCATCTTGGAATTTCATCCCCCCATGCATCTTGGCCAGGTAATTCTTTACTATTTTGTTGGCTTTTTGTTGTTCCCAAGAATTTTTTTTTTTAATTTCAAATATATTAGTCCCTTTATTTATTAGGAAATTCCAAGAAATCTATATTAGGAAATGTTTTTTAAAATGTTTTTATTGGGGTATAGTTGATTTACAATGTTGTGTTACTTTCTGCTGTTGAGCAAAGTGAGTCAGTTATATGTATACATATATCAGCTCTTTTTAAGATTTTTTTTCCCATACAGATCATTACAGAGTATTGAGTAGAGTGCCCTGTGCTACACGGCAGGTTCTTATTAGTTATCTGTCTTATATGTAGGAGTGTGTATATGTTAATCCCAGTCTCCCAATTCACCCCTCCTATCCTTTCCCCCTGGCAGCCGTAAGATTGTTTCCTACATCTGTGACTCTATTTCTTACCTATAGATAAATTCATTGTATCATTTTTTGAGATTCTGCATATAAGCGACATTATTTGATATTTTTCCTTCTCTGTCTGACTTACTTCACTCAGTATGACAAGCTCTAGGTCCATCCATGTTGCTGCAAATGCATTATTTCATTCTTTTTATGGCTGAGTAATACTCCATTGTATATCTGTACCACATCTTCTTTATCCATTCTTCTGTCAATGGAAGAAAAAAGTTTTAAACTATTTTCACCAGAATTTCTGGCTGCCCTGAATTACCTAGCCAACTACTGCAATATGAAATTCCTCTCTTAAACTTAAGCCCCATGTGTGCACAGCCATGCTTGTTTTAGTGGCAAAATAATGTGTTGATGATAGAATCCATGTTCATAAGTAAAAATTATGTCTGTTTTCTTGTTCATTAACCTGAGGATAAGCATATACAATAACTGTAAAATTGTACTGTTGGATTGAGGTAGACCCTTCCAGGTTCTCTTTCTGAGGAACTCTTCGTTAGTGAGATTATGGGAACGTTCTAGTATTGATCCAACTGAGATTCTGCTTTTTCCAGGTTATAGAGATCTTTTCAGTTCTTTGGCTTTACTTTGTTTCCTCCACATTCTTCCGGTTCCATGCTGGTCTGCATGGCATTGCTCATGTTCCTATTTCAGGACCTTGACTTTTTACATATTTTTTTTAGATTGGGCTGATATAATTGCTCACAATTCATTCCAAAGACTAAGTCTTCATCAATTCATTTTCATGAAAGTTTGTTGTCTTCAATAACAAGTAAGAGAAAGGGCTTGTCCTTGGATGGAGGAATCCTGAGCCTAGTCTTTCTCACACTTTAGTAACAGGAGGGAGGTGGTCGAGTCCACCTTTTTGGCTAAAAAAGTTACTTCTGAAAATGGATTTTCCCAAATGTCCAGAAACGTGAACACTGTGCACCTGCCCCCTGCCCCCTGCTCACCTCCAGCCACCCTGTTTCTTGGGATCTGATCTTCTTTAACCATTTTATCTGCCTTTGCAAGCATTATGGTGCTTTCCCTACGGCCGGTATTACTGTCAGGAAGCACCCTCGTGGTATCTTTCTTAACGGTGTGATAACATCCCTCTTCATGAATGATCTGACAAGTTCATGAACACATTTAAGAAGCACAAGTTCCAAGAGTTCCCACAAAATGATGACAGATTCCACAAGCCACAGAAGTCGTCGTCGGCGTCTCCTAACCACGTTTGTTTTGAGGGGGTAGAAGTTGTCGGGAAGGTTTCTGAAGTTCCTACGCCCCCATTATTCCTGTAAACCACTTATGTTCACCTGTGTGGGCAGCAGACCCCCCTGCCCTGCCACAGCCCAAACCGGAATCCCTATACGGCAGTGATAAGTGGTATACATTTGTGCATATGTGCATGTGTCTATAAAATGAAATAATGTTAAAGGCTAAACAAAGAGAAGTATTTCCCATAATTCCACCATCATAAAGCAACCAACATTAATACTTGAGTATTATTACCTAACTTTGAATATTGTGTCTACCCTGTCCGTGCTAGGACTGGGGAATAGCATGCCATTTTATGTTTTCTTGTGAATTTCAGAGGTTAAAAACTGGTTTTTCCTTAAATTCCCATTTCCTCAGTTGCTAGTGGGACTGTTTCTCATAAACTAAGTACCAGTTGCACTTCCTCTTTTGTTCAGGTCCCACGCCCATTCACAGGTTTCCGTGTGCCTCTACCACTTACCCAAGGAAGATTTGGAAAACAATCTTTGGATCATACAATATTTTATCTGTCATAGTGTGACATAAAGATGCACACAGTTTCATTTTTCAGCCCAGATTCTCCACCATTTAGTGGAACTAGAATCCTCAGTTCCCTCACCCTCGTGGGTGTAGGACTCTTGAAATGTGTGTCCCCTGACTTCAGGGAGACTCAGTCCCTCCCCCAGGACTCTCACGTTGTCTTGTCCTCACATTTTGCATTTGTTCACTCAACACATATTTACGATGCCTAAATATACAGGGCGTCGTTCCCAGTGCTGGGAATAAAAGGAAGTAGGTGCCCTGGTGGCATTTACAGACTGGAGGGGAATGGAGACACCCAACATGGTAAACAAACGCATGTGAGATGTAACATCGTGTTCCATATGCTTTGAAGAAAAATAAAACAGGACAAAATAAATCTTTCCTGGTAAGGACTGACCAGGGAAAAGGGGTGGGAAGAACTACACTGAGCAGACGTATACATTCCACCTCACCCAGTTTTATGATCACAAAAGCCATCTTGATTGTGCTTTCTCCCCGATGCGACACACACGCACACGCACCGGCAACCCCCTGACAACAGTGACAATGCCCGTCTCATGTGTGAGTGCCCACAAGGCTTAACACAGCACTTGGGCATCACAGATACATACTTGTTAAACAAGAAAATCATTTCAGGATGTCTCCATTAATTTATCGTGACCAACCAGCAATTTCTGGAAGTTTCTGGAGCACTCCCCTCCCCCGACACATACCGTTTGCCAGCCTCTGTCTACCCGGTTGGTAGTTTCAGGGGCTTTCCCACAGCTGTTCTTGTTTATCTGGTATTTGTTGGTACTGCTCTGTACGATGACATTTGAGGGCCTGGAAAGTTTCACTCCATCAGTTTGGTTGGGTTTCAGGTTTGCATGTAAACAGCTCCCACCGCGATGCCAACAAACTTGGACTCTATTTCTCATTAGAAGATCTTTCCACCCACGCAGTCCCACAGAAGTTTCTGACCCCAATAACCCATCATTATATACTGTGTTACATGGGAGGCCCGGCAGAGAGGGCGCCTCACATCTAAGAAAAGGAGGCTCCTTTCAACATCCACAATAAAACGCCAAGTTTGGCAAAAACATAAATGACAGCCTTGTTTCAAAACTGCAAAAAAAGCTCAAACTTCCATGTGTGCTTCTGTGTATACTAAAGAAAAAGCCCGTTTTTCTATGGATAAAGGCTCTTGGGTGGGTAGTGAGGAGAAGAACTGTAGGGAAAAACTTCTGCTTCTTACCCGATGCTTGACCAGACCCAGCCAGCCACCAGGCAGCCCACAAGAGAGAAACTGACCATCTAAATGATCAAGCTCTATCAGATCCAAGCAAAAACTATGAGATGGCATGATGGAAAAACATTTTAAAATAAAACCCTGCTAATGTGGTTTCTGATGAAAAGTGGGGAAAAGTTCCAACGTATCTTTAATAAGATTAAATATCACATAAAATGGGTCCTCGATCTGCAGAAATGATAATCGAGGTGTGTTTGGTGCTTTCACTTTGAACAATATACTCTTGCACACTTTATCCAGCTGATTCTCCAATGCCTCCAAGAGCTTGGCATTGTTATTTTGTGCATGTTTGAGGTGGGGAAACTGGATGTCTGAAGATTGTCCAGCTGTTACGACGGCCTAAATTATATATCCCCAAATTCATGCATTGAAGTCCTAACCCCCAGTACCTCAGAATGCGACTTTATTTGAAGATAAGTTCTGTAAAGACGTGAATAAGTTAAAATGAGGCCATTAAGGTGGGTCCTAATTCAAGATGACTTGTGTCCTTATAAGAAGAGGAGCTTAGGACACACACACGCACAGAGGTATGACCGTGTGAGGACACGGGGAGAAGAGAACCATCCACAGGCCAAGCAGAGAGGTCTCAGAAGACACCAAAGCACCCAACACCTTGATCTAGGAACCCAGCCTCTGGAACTGAGAAAGTAAGTGTCTGTTGTTCAAGTCACCCAGTCTGTGGTGCTTTGTTATGGCAGCTGGAGCCAACGAAGACGCCAACGCAACATCTCCCAGGGCTAGAGTGGGGCTCCTGCTATTTCATCAAAGCTCTTCAAATTCTGCAAAGCTGGGGTGCTGTCCTGAGGTGACTTCAGTAGAAGGCGCAGGGGTCCCCACGCCATCTGCTAGCTGCCCTCTCCTCTCTCCGTTCCTCGCTTTCCCTCCCATCACCACTCTCCTCCCTCTTCCTTTCCCCCCTCCACACCAGGCCTCACGTTTGCCAACCATCTGTGGGATGTACAAGATGTATGTTGTGTTTCGCGTAAGCCCTGGTACCTGGTATCATGCATCTCACTGTGTTTCTGACTCTTTTCCTTTAGGACTTTTTTTTTTCCAGTTCTTATGAATTTATTTTTTGTTGTTTCTGTTGATCTTAACTCATGGTGGCTTATGTGTTAGGATTATTTTTAAGTTCAATCATTGTTGCAGGATGAATATCTAACTTATTATTTGTAATTGCTGCCCCAAATTTCTGAAAATATCATTATTTTGCCTTCGCACATCATTGATAGTTTCTGTGGGTGTAGAATGCCAGGTTGAAAATTATCTTCCTGCAGAACAATCTATGACCTTCTCATTCCCAGAGTTGCTGCTGGGGAAGCTGAAGCCATTCTGAGTCTAGATATAAAGTCTGGATTCTTTATATGGTGTTTTCTTTTTCATTCCCTGGAAGCTTGCAGAATCTTCTATTGTCCTGGTTGGTCTGAAATTCCACAAAGCTGGGCCTTACTGTGGGTCTATTTTTACCCATCGCACTGGGCCCTTTCAACCTTCATTCCTGGAAAAGTTCCTTGAATTGTATTTTGAAGACCCCTCACCATCTTCTCTGTTCCCTCCTTCTGGACACTTCCAGCTGGACACTGCACCTCCTGGAATGGGCCTCAAATTTCTTACATTTTCTCCCCTTCTTCATTCTTTGTTATTTTGTTCTATTTTCTGATGAAATCTTTCAGCCATACCTTCCAACCCTTCCACTGGGTCTTCCATGTCTGCCATCATGTTGTTACTTTTCCAAAGGACCTTTGGATGTTGTTTTCTAAACGTTGCTTTTTTATAGTATCCCATTTTTTATTCAGAGTTGAAAATCTTCTCATCTCTCTGAAGATGTTAACAGCAGGCACAGTCTCTGTTTCCTCCAGGATTTAAAAAATGTTTTTTCATTGAGATATAATCCACCTGCTATAAAATTCAGCCTTAAAATACATACACCAGGTTTTTTTTTAACAGATTCATGAAGTTGTGCAACTTTAATTTCCTTTTTGGGTCTCTAGATTTGTCTGTTGGGGACATTTCATATAATTGAAATCACATGTGATTTGTGTTGTATCAGAGTCTCAGGCCCCTTCCATTGAAATGCCCTCTCTAGAGCAATTCATAGACAAACTGCTTCCAGAGATAATTGGTAGGGATCGCGGGTTTCTCTCTTAATCACCCTTATTAACAAACCCAGGAAGAGAACTTGGAGGCTCTCTAGACCAATATCCTCATGTTTCTCCTGGAGAAACTCAAAGAGGCCAAATGGGAACCCAAAGCGCACGGCAGGTGAGTCACAGGTTTGGCATCACTTCTGCGGGACAAGAGGAAAGTGTGGGAGAAGTCTCAAGCACATGAAGGGGGACTAGGAAAGGGGCTGTGAAATGCCAGCAGAGAGGAAACTTGCAGAGGGACTCAGCACCCTCCCCAGTCCCCACGCCTAGGTCTGACCAGGAAGATGCAATAATGACCACGGTCCAAAAACGAAGTCTGTGGAGGACCCTGTTACAGGTTGAATTTTGTCCCCCAAAACGTTATGTTGAAGTCCTAACCCTGGTACCCTAGAACATGACCTTATTTGGATTATTTGCAGTTATAATTAAATTCAGAAGTGATCATACTGGATTAGGGTGGGCCCCTCCCTAATCCCACATGACCGCTGTCCATATAGAGAGGAGACTCAGAAACAGAGATGCAGGAAGAAGACCACGTAAAGACAGAGGCAGAGACTAAAGTGTTGTGTCGACATGCCAAGGAGTGCCAAGTTTTGCTAGAAACCAGCAGAAGCTGTGGAAAGGAAGCAAGGACCCTTCCCTACAAGTTTCAGAGGGAGCACCGCCTTGCTGTCACCTTGATGGCCTCCAAAACTTTAAGAATAGCTTTCCAAAACTACCAGTTTGTGGAACCTTGGTACTGCAGCCCCAGGATACTCACACGGCATCCAAGTCACAAGGGTAAGGCTTGAGTTTAGCTGCTGCTCTGCCTTTAGCCTTTTCTCCTTGTGCTTATTTTGATTGATCTTGCTGAAAGTAACTGTTTTCAGGCCATTCGATTGGGAGTGTTTGTGTGTTCACTCTCCATCCGCATAAACATCCCCACTTGCATTAGCCGATTGCCTCTGCCCACCTGTGCTCTTCAGGGGTCTCTAACCGTGGAGATCTTAGCTCTGAGCCCTGCAGGGGCAGGCCAGGGAGAAAGCAGGGAGGCGGGGGGGGGGGGGGGGCCTTGCCCAGCCTGCTGTGCCCAACGCCCCTGCTGCCACGTAAAAGGCACATTGGACACATTTAGAAAATGATGTCAAATTTTACCCCCACGCCATTACATATGTGGGGTAGGCTGAGGCCAGGGGAAACGGCTACTGGTATCCTGGGCTGTAGAGCATCCTTGGCTAGTGAAAAAAATGAAGCCCTTATTCAAAGTGTAACTGAAAGATAGTGTCATAAGTGGAAGGGAAAGGGGTCAGAAGTGAAAACACAAAAGTGCCACTTTAATGAAAGAGAAAGTGTTTCACTGATTTGTTATAAAGTTAGTGCATGGTGATTCAAAACGCTGAAACCATATAGAAGTGTATAAAGTCAAAACAGAAGTGCCTCTGCCTCTGTTTTCACCCCCAAAACCTGTCCTCCACATTCGGACTCCCCAGGAACTACTATATATAACATGCCCTGAGTCTGCTGAGCGGAAGACTCTGCATTGCCCGTGCAGACATGCTGTAACACTGCCTGTTTCAGTTCATTGTATTTTAAAAGCACAGTGTCTGACAACTTCCTTTTTCACTCGCTAGTACGTTACTGACATCTTCCCACATCAACGAGGGGAGACTTATCTCAGAAAATAACTGTAAGTCGGTCTTGGGGTAGCTCTGGAAGATATCTGTGTATACAATGCGCCCTGGGGAAATATACCACATGTTTCCGTGGGTGCAGTTTTCAGCATGTGAATTTTTCACAGCACAAAGGCTGGGAGGAAATGGATCTGAAGGGGATCAAGAGGAGAGGTAGAAGAAAAAATTCATCAGCCAGTTTTAATGCTAAGGCTTCCCACCATATGTGTGTGAAGTCTTTCTTCTGCGGCTGGGAGAAAGTGATCCCTAGTGAAGCTCCCAAAAGAGCCAACAGTTATGGATAATTAGACATTTTGTCAATGTATAAAGGAGCTGAAAAGCCAGGGGAAATGATATGTTTTTATGTGGAGTCAAATAGAAGGTAGACCTAATTTTCCTAGTGTGAGGATGGCTAATGTACAATTTCATTTCTAAATCTTAAAATGTTAGGAGGTAAATGGCATAGAGAAACAAAAATACAGACCAAAAAGAAGAGCTTAAGAAAGCAAAAGAGGTGGCGGAGCTGCTGAGGCCCCTCTTCAGCGCCCTCGGGATTTGCACACCCGCCTCACATAGTGAAAGGTCTCACTGGCACGTGTCTGTGAGAGAACTATTCTCAACACACCTCTGTCTCCTCCTCTCCTCCACCAACCCCGTGGCGTCTTCTGCCGTGACCAGGTGGGGTATGGTGCCTGCACCTTGGCTATTTGGGAGACTTTGGGAGCCGTGGACTGCGCGGTCAGTTGTCTTCCTTCTGCCCGATTTGATTTTCAGTGTTGTGTTTCTCCTCACCCCGCCCGCTGTAACAGCAGCTCACAGGCATCTGGGAGCGGTGGGCTTTGGGGGAGGTGCTGCTGGTTGCACATGCCTGCCGATTTCTGGTTGCCCTCACCCTTGCTGTTTTGTGGGCGACCTCTGCCCCTCGCTGCCGGCCTGGGCCCTGGAGACTGTGCACTCTGCCTGTTTTCTCTCTTCAGACACGGCAGCAGCAGTTTGGCCACTGAGCTCTGTCAGCTGAGGTCCAAGGAAAGCGGGGTGCCTGCCTGCGAAATCACCTTGTCTCCGGTGTTGGTTTGCAATAAATCTGTATTTAAGCAAAAAAAAAAAAAAAAAGAAAAAGAAAGCAAAAGACTTTATCTTCTTGAAGAGGATAAACAATCTTGAGATTCAGTAATTCCTTGAGGACCTCAGAAAAACAAAATTCAAGATATTTTAGACACTGAGAAAGGCAGAATGAATTTCCCCTACCCCGATAAATCATGTTGTATCAGGTTCTCAACCGTGGCAATTTTGCCCCCCACCCCCCAGAGAACATGTGGCCATGCCAGGAATCAGCTTTGATTGTCACCCTGGGGTGGGGGTAGAGGAGACTGCTACTGGCATTAGTTGGGGGAGGTCAGGGATGCCCTTCAACATCCTACAGCATACAGGGCATCCCCCCAACAACAAAAAATGACCCAGCCCAAAATGTCAGAGCTAATGAGGCTGAGAAACCCTGTGTCACAGCTTTTCTTTTTGCTTTTTGTTTATAACGGGTGTGAAAGCCTATTTAACCAACTTCATAAACACATCCAAAACAGCTTCATATCATTTTCTTGTGAATGTAAACCAATCTAAACTCAACGACCCAACTCCCCCACAAAAACGCTGGAGTGAAGATTTTGAATGAGATTTACTCCACTTGTAAAACTACGAGGTAGAGGTAAACAGTGGTACCCAAAACTCAGAACCAGATTTCTGGGGCAGGCAAGACGTGACTTCAGACGCTGGAGGGGAAGGTTGATTCTCATGGAGCTAATCTGGGCACCACTGTGTACCTCACAATGAACCTACTCGTAGCTTGAAATGACACTGTGAACTTGGTGAACAAGGTTTAAAGTTATTTCCATCGTAAAGGGAAGGAATAGAAACTTAGCCTCTTCTATGGTTCATTGCCTAATAAGACACACACGCACACACACACACACACACACACACACACACACACACACAAGCACATACACACACATACACATACACACACATACACACACACACGCACATGCACACACACACACACACACACACAGATACACACACACACATACGCACATACACACACACGCACATACACACACACATACACACACACATACACACACACGCACACACACACATACACACATACACACACAAACACACATACACGCACACATACACACACGCACACACATACATGCACACATACACACACGCACACACATACACGCACACACACATACACACACACATGCACACACACACACGCACATACACACACACACACACACACACACCCCCTACTTATTCTGAATTTTTTGTGAGTAACATCCAGTTCAAGCCTAGGAAAAAACCAGGGCCAGAAACATCTCCCCTTTTATCACTGGGTACCAGCTAATAGGTATTAGCTTCCGGTGCCCTGCACGAGTTTAACTTGTCACCACTCCACCCCCACCCCACCCAAGCACAGCTATGGATTTCGTACTCCTGAGGTCACCTTGGGTGCTGGTACAGGTTGGGTATCTCATTGCTTCACACCAGCTTTCAAAGTCACCATTGTCTTAGTAAGTCGTCTGAACCTCTTTGAGCCCCCCAGCGAGGCAGAAGAATGTGGCACATCTCAGACAGCAGCAGCACTGTGTACATAAACTGTTTACTCAAGGGCAGGGAGTAATAGACTGTGGGTTAGCCAGGAGTTTCATCAAGAGGCTCACCGGTGGCCTTAGAAAAATCCACGCAGTAATCACAGTACCAGAGATGACGAAGAATTAGTTCTACAAGGCCCCTGCGGGAATGAGGGCTGCCCCCTGGGGCTGTGCAGTTCAGACCCAGCTCGAAGGCTCCATCCAGGGGTCCTGGGAGGCTGACTCCAGCCCCCACCTGGCTGGCCTTGTTCTGCCCCAGGAGGGGGGCTTTCCTCTAACACTCACAGGGCGCAGTACTGACACAGCAGATGCTTTGGAGGAAAGATGCTTTGGAGGAAAATGCAGAATGATAGCCGCTCTTGGTCTTATAATGAGGGGTTCCCTCCAAAGTAGCTTTGCTCTGTTCTCTGTGTTTCCATTAGACATGAGAAAACCACTGATCCCCATTTATTTGTAAGCTATCATAAACTAAATAATCAGTTCCTATTAACAACCCTAATTATTCAGCTCCTATTTTTAAATGCTGGCCTTTCAGCATGCTCTAAGTGGGTGGTTTTAATTAAGCCTAATTGCAGATACGTCACATCCAAATATCCACCCTACACAAATGATTAACAGGGCTTGGAATGTAGTTCATTAAACAGGGGTTTGCAATGGGGTAATGGTGTACCTCAAACTTAAATGCATCATATAAACTACCTTTCTGGTAAGTACGATGGTGAGAGGGTTGTTTATTAGAGTCTTGCAGGATATGGTCTAGTATCAGTCTCAGAAGTTCAATTCTCAGTTCTCAAGTTTACGGAAGCTTTGTTTCCTTGAAGTTCTAAGTTGGAAAGTACTAGGTTTGATTTTCTTTTGCATTTGTATGCCCAGATGTCTTCTTCCAAAAGAGTGTCTTCGAACATGGCAACATGATATTATCCCTAAAGATAATATCACTAATCTTAAATTAAAAAAAAAAAAATTCACTTCCTGTGCAAAGTGCGCTCGCTTCTCATCAGCCCTTCCCTAGAAATCAGCTTTTTATCGCTAACAATACATTCTCACGTACTTTATCCAGCTAAATCTCACCTGATTCTGCAATACTTTCAGGATCCTGGTGTCGCTATCTTTTACAAGTTAGAAGTGAGGAAACGGAAGATGAAAACGGTTATCTGGCCAGCACAAGATCTCCTCGGGCTGATCTTGAGGTTCACCTGCTGGAGAACTCACCTGCAAAGGTCTGATTTGTCCCGGACCAGATTTCTTGCTCTAAACCATCACCTCACACAGCATCACTCCCCGTGGGCGGGGCCACCCAGCCCAGCAGCCAATCACGGGCCGCCATAACAAACACCCAGTGACTCAGGTCCACTGCACCAGTGCATTCGCAGTCCCCACTGTACATTCAACATCCAGGAAGGATTTGACATTTTTACCAGCGTCTTTCATAGAGCACAGTAAGAGCAAGTGAAAATCCTCCTCAGTGTCGGGCTGCAGACTGCCTGATCCGGTGGTTGACAACAAAGACGCTGCAAAATACTGTTGGAAAGTTCATCAGAAAACAGGAATAGCTGTGATGTTCCTGCAGCGCCTTAGTCAAAGTAGATGTCAACTCGTTCAAATCCAGCAACGAAATACACATGGTCTCTAGAGACAGTCACTGCCAGCTAGGCTTTCTGTTGTTCTTGGAAAGTTGTTCCTTGTGAGCCTATGTTTCTGATGCTCTTAAGTACAGATAGATGCTCCGTGACAGTGAGAGAACTGGGGTGGATTACAACAGAGGCACACAGAATTAAAATTATGTCCTGTGTCAGGCTTGGTGTAAACCAGCTTCCACCATTGGCCTTACCTTTCAGCTGAATTGAGAGGGATTCCTTTTAGTCCAGGTCAGAGATTTGGAGGTTTGGAAAAGCGAAGGCAGGTTACTGTTGGTGGGTAGATTTGACCCTTAGATTGTTGGCCACCCAGCACGACTGACTTGGATGAGTGTGTAGAGGAGTTAGGACCACGTGTGGTGAAATCAGGCACACGTGATCATGGATCTCAGCTCCTCCATTATCCACTGTGTGACATCAGGTGCATTATTTAACCTCTCTGAGCCTCTGATATTCGCATCTATAAAATGGGGCAGTCACACTTAAAAGAGTTATCGTGAGGCTCAGATGAATTAATGAGAATAGTGCCTTGCTCATATAAACACCAGCATGTATCAAAGAGGGGTCTTTTTTTAACAGGGTATTCCTGCTGAATTTAGAATTATGACAGTTTTGCATGGCAAAGTCAAAGTAACCATAACTCTTAAATATTCTCTAATGAACTGTCCACTTAAAGAAGTAGCTGACACTCAAACCCCTCCACACCGCACACAGTCTTGATTGCAGACTATCGGGTCAGCGTGTACACCACTCATATTAATAGACAAATACTGAAACCATGGGAAAACAATGTGCAAAAACAATGCAAGCTGATGACAAAGGGGAACTTCAAACTTTGCCTGGAATAACAGGTTTCCTGAAGTTAACACGATTGAGGGACTACTGAAATTGTTCTGTGTGCCGTGAAGGCTGGCATTGCAATTATAACTTAAAATGTATTAATTAAAAACCAAGATACTTATTTTCATCATTTTTTAAAGTCCACACTGCACAACTTGCAGGAACTTAGTTCTGCAACTAGGGATCGAACCCGGTCCCTTGCAGTGAAAGCACTGAGTCCTAACCACTGGACCACCAGGGAATTCCCTAAGGTTTTATTTTCAAGATGATGTCCCAGTTGTCACTTTTCTCCCACTGGGTCTATGAAATCATGTTCCTGATCTTAATTAAGTTCCCTTTAAGTGACCTCGATTCAGTAGAAAGCATCCTCCAGGAAAAGAGGTCCTTGTGCATATAAACTCACATATATCATTTCACAGAATAAGGAAGAAATGGCTTCACAAATTATATCCCATCAGTAGGAACTCTCTTTAGGCACAAATACAAGACAAACATGAGTTGAATAGGATTAAGTCTCCTGTAGGCACCGATAAATGGGATGGATACAGGGCAGCGAGAAGAAGAATCAGACCAACACAGGACAGGGTTCTATTAGTGAATCTGCTTCCCTGAAAGGCAGTGCAGACCCCTGAAAGCAGGAAGCCCTCCCACCTGAAGCTAGTGGAGCCCTACAGAGAAGAGACCAGAAGAGTCTGCGTGTGCAAGTAATCTCATTGCATGAGCATGACTTTCAACTGCAGTGGAGGGTGGTTCCACCCTGGGTCTCTCTTCCTCAACTCTCCATCAGTGCCTGATTCGTTGGCATTGTCATGCTCTGTAACACCAGTCTCAGCATTCCCCACCCGCTTCCAATCTGCCCAGGCCCCATGCTCTGGGCCAAGGCAGTTGTTGTATAAATATCACTGGGTATGCAGCTCTCAGCCTTCGTGCTGGTCTCTATTTGAATGAGTAATCTCATGACCAGTCTTTAAGCAAGCCGGCTCCTGAAGGAGTACTGTCCTCCAGCCCCCATAGTACAAAAATGATTCATTTGTGCATCCATCACAGAATAACATGAGTCACGTGTTACAAAAGCCAAAAGGATGCATGCTTCGTACCCAGAAATCTAAGGTTAGAAGATTTCTAAGATTTAACTTGACTGGGGGAAGAGTAGAGTAGAAATGAATGCCACATTTTTTCCAGAGTGAATTGTATTAAAAACCCACATCATGCAACATCTGTGTGAATCAGTCTCCCAGGACTCAATGTAAATGGTTGTTGATATAAATAGATGTGCTTTTAAGCAAAGACAGATGTCCCAGACCAAAATGTCAAGCAAACTCATAAAACGGTTAAGTTCAAAGACATCTTGGCTTTCATTTGTTTTTTTTCCCAGTAGGTGACTCTTCACTGGGCTGTGACAGTAAGGGGTGGAAGAGAGAAAATTTTGTTTTGTGCTGTGGAACCAGATGTACGAACAGCACATGGTAGAAAAGAGCATCCACTAACCTGTGTTGTGATATGTTCTCTTACTCACACACTCTCATGGTATTCATTGATTCATTTGAAGAACATTCCAGAAGGCTCCTGGACTCAGACTGCTTCAGAATATTATTTCAGCGCGTACTCAGTAGGAGATGTTGGGAAATGTCACTGGGGACTTGGGGGTCAGTCATGCTGACACCAGTGGGAGACCAGCTAGGAGCCGGCCGGATCCTGGAGCGAAAGCGGCCGTAGCACCACGGTCCTCACTGGGAACAGGCCTCCCTCTCATTCTCTTGGGGCAATGAACCTGAGATCAGAAAGCTGATAAACGAATCTGCATTTCAGTGCGAATGACACTCTCAGTGAGATTATCGAGAAAACTAGAAGCAGGCAGAAAGGTCATTTATAAATAGAGCAATTCACATTTTTTGCGTATCAGGCACTGTGCTAGGAAGCATTTTCACACGCATTCCCTCGCCGAGTGTGAGTGATGCAGTAAAGCATTCAGAACTCTAAAGGAATGAGAGACGGAAGACAAGCATGGAGTTTTTACTCTACTACTCTTTATATGGTAAAAAAATTCTACCAGACTCTGCAAAGCAGGTTCGCTTCCTTCCAGGATCCTGTGGCAAAGATCGTTGCCCTTGAATGGAGCTTTCCCCAGAAGGAAACTGTGGCTGTTTTGCAAGGGCTGAGGACTGAGGTGGGGGGGTGGGGGGTGGGGGGTGGGAGGAGCCCAGAGCTGGAGGGTGAAACAGGCTGGAAAGCTGCCCAGGGGTCGTCTTTGGTAGTCCCCTCCCCGTCCAGCCAGTGGACGCAGGAGGGAGGGCTGGCGCCTCTGACCTTGAGGGCATGGCATCCTAGCTGACCACATGCAGGTGTGGACACACAGGCTGGCTGAGGTCTAAAGTAGAAGAGCTCCACTTTCGTCTCATTTGTCATGAAGCCAAATGACCTAGAACTGGGTTCTTTCTCAAACTAGAAGAAAAGAAAGTCAAAAAACAGCCCCAATCACAATATAGATACAGATATTCTTTTTCAGGTTCTTTTCCATTACAGGTTATTATAAGGTACTGAGTACAGTTCCCTGTGCTATACAGTAGGTCCTTGTTGGTTTTCTATTTCATATCTAGGAGTGTGTATCTGTTAATCCCAAACTCCTGTTATCCCTCCCCACCCTTCCCTTTTAGTAACTATAAGTTTGCTTTCTATGTCTATGAGTCTATTTCTGTTTTGTAAATAAGTTCATTTGTAACTTACAATAAGTTCATTTTTTTAAGATTGCACATATAAGTGATATCATATGAAATTTGTCTCTGTCTGACTTATTTCACTTAGTATGATAATCTATAGGTTCATCCATGTTGCTGCAAATGGCATTTTTTCATTCTTTTTTATGGCTGAGTAATATTCCATTGTATACATGTGCCACATCTTCTTTATCCATTCATCTGTTGATGGACATTTAAGTTGCTTCCATGTCTCAGCTACTGTAAATAGTGCTGCTATGAACATTGGGGTGCATGTATCTTTTTGAATTATAGTTTTGTCTGGGTATATGCCCAGGAGTGGGGTTGCTGGATCCTATGGTAGTTCTATTTTTAATTTCTTAAGGAACCTCCATACTGTTCTCTATAGTGGCTGTACCAATTTTCATTCCTATCAACGGTGTAAGAGGGTTTCCTTTTCTCCACATCCTCTCCAGCATTTGTTATTTGTAGACATTTTAATGATGGCCATTCTGGCCGGTGTGAGGTGGTACCTCATTGTAGTTTTGATTTGCATTTCTCTAATAGTTAGTAATGTTGAGCATCTTTTCATGTGTCTATCGGTCATCCGTATGTCTTCTTTGGAGAAATGTCTATTTAGGTCTTCTGCCAGGCATTATTATTTATAGGAAATTACCTCTGGATTGCATGCATAGGTTCGGCATGTTATCGGAAGCTGCAGAAGCATCTCTACAGTGTTGATATAATACAATCAGCAGTTAGTGGCCTGGTGGTCTCCTTGCCACCAGACATAGTGAGTATTGGGATAAAATGTCATATTAATTAAACATTCAGATGCAGCCGCAGGTGATGCTTGGTCTGTGTGGACATTCTGAAGCAGAGGTGGGCAAGGCAGGATGTCCATAATTGCATGTCCTTGGCTTGGGCACACAGAAGGATGCATTTCCCAGCACCCCTTGCTCTTAGGTTGGCCATTTCACTGGGTTCTGGCCAATGGGAAGTGGGCAGAAGGTCTGGGAGGTACCTGTAGCCTTGGCCATAAAGCTCCTTGCGTGATCTCTGGTGCACGCCCTTCTTGCATCATGACCCTGAAGGTCGTGCATGAAGATGGTGGCTTCGTAAGATGTCAGGAGACTGGATCCTTGGGTTACCACCTGGGAGAGAGCTGCGCAGCCTGCATCAGGCTGTGGAGGAGGGAAAACAGATCTTTATGATGTTAAGACACTGAGATTTGGCTATGGTTACAGCAGCTAGCATTTAGCATTTATCCTGATTGATCCTTCTAGTTCTGGGAAGTATAAGTAGACACCACCGAGCATACAGGTAACTTCTTTTTCAGATTTTTTCCTGATCAGGTGTGTAGTTCAAAATCAGTCCCAAAGGGTCACCGTTGGGAAGAGAAAAAGAAATGGGGAGTGAAAAGAGTGGGATGCTCACTCTGGACCTGATGCTCATAGATCCCCAGAGCAAAAGGTTATTCACTTCATTCCCTGATTCTAAATAAGCACGGCTGCACCCACGTCATCCGTGAGGGATAGTATGTTAACCTATTCCTAGAGGCAGCCAAGTGTGAGATTCCACAGCCCACCCTAGTAATTCAGTGACTCAAAAGTCAGGGACCAGGAGCTTCTTTTTGAGAGCCAACCCAAGCCCGTTGGCAGCCGCACCTTGTTCCCACTCATTCCGTTCAATGAGGTACAGACTGCTCACAATTTCCATACTGTTATGTCTTCGTTTATTTGGTTACTGACATCACACGAGTGCCTCATGACTCTTTTCTCACTAGGTAAAACAATGCATTGCTCTGAAATTTATTTAATCCAACCAGCAGTGACTGAGCCTCAGTCTCTGCCCTCAAAGAGATAAGAGGCATAAAGAAGATGACAGGGTCTTACTGGGTTTACAGTGGATGAGAAGGATCTGAGGAGGAGGAGGAGATGGGCTGCCATCTTCCTCCCAGAAAAAAACGGGCTTCCAGAGGTCCTAAAAGATGGTGAGAACATGGAAAAGGGGGCAAGAGAGGGACAAGAGAATATGGAGGCCAGGATGAGCGTGGGGCAGGATTGTGAGAAACCCAGCTTGGCTGGAGTGGAAACTTCCATTGGGGAGTAGAGAGAAGAAGGCTCAAGGGAATGAAATCTAGTCTTGGAGGGTGTGGTTGGCAGAATGATGGTCCTCCCCGCAAGGGTTTCAATTCCTAATTCCCAAGACTTTGAATGTTACCTTCTATGGCAAAAGGGACTTTAATAGATATGACTAAGTTAAGGATATTGAGATGGGGAGATTATTCTGGATCATCCAGGTAGAACCTAAGTAATCACAAAAGTGTTTATAAGAGCGAGACAGGAGTCCCTGACTCGGAGAAGGACCTATCACAATGGAAGGCCAAGGTCAGAGAGAGATTTCAAGATGCTATTCTTTGAAGACAGAGGAGGAGCCATTAGTCAAGGAATGCACATGACTTATAGAGGCCGGAAAAGGCTAAGAAACAGATTCTCCACTAGAGCCTCTGTTAGAAGTGCAGCCCTGCTGACACCTGGATTTTAGGTCTTCTGACCTCCAGAACTGGAAAAGAATAAATGTGTGTTGTTTTGAGCCACTAAGTTTGCAGTAATTTGTTACACTAGCCATAAGAAACTAATACACAGGACTTGAAATTTGAGGCTGGTGAGACTGTAACCTGTAAAGCAATCAGAGTCTTGGAATCAGAAGGCATGCCATCATTCATCCTACACGTGTGCATTGCAGGAAGTCTCTGTAAGCAACACAAAACAGGTCCTTACCTATACTGGTCCCCAAGGGCCCCAGAGGGGAGAACAGTGCCCGCCTCACAGATGAAACCCAGTAGAGTATTTTCTGGATGAATGACAACATGGGTAGTAAAGACTACAGTGTCTCTAGGAAGTCCTCTTGCCCCCCTGCCTGAACTATTTCACTATCCACCTTGCCCACCTCTCGGAAAAATACCCCGTACTCATCAAATACTAACTCCCCATTCTCTTCTCCCCCCATCCCCTACAACCACTCATCTGCTCTCTTTCCTATGGATTTGCCTCTTCTGGACATTTCCTATGAACGAAATCATACAATATATGACCTTTTGTGTCTGGCTTCTTTTTTAGAATAAAATTGATCCTTGAACAACATGGGTTTGAACTGTGCAGGTCCAATTATATCAGGATTTTTTTCAACAGTAATACTATAGTACCATGTGATCCTTGGTCGGTTGAATCCACGGAATTGAGACTGAGTAGTGGAGGAACCATAGATACGAGTAACTGCATATATAGACGGCTGACTAAAAATTACACTTGGATTTTCAAGTCCACAGAGGGTCAGCACCCTTAACCCCCACGTTGTTCAATGGTCAGCTGTATTTTCATCACCTCAAGAAAACCTGGTTCTCATTATCTATCACGCCACTATCCCTTCAGTTCCCCCAGTTCTAAGCAACCACTGATCTATGTTCTGCCTCTATCAACTTGTTTATTCTGGACATCTCATATGAAAAAAATCATGCAATATGAGATCTTTTGTGACTAGCTTCTTTCACTTAACATAATATTTCCATGGTTCATCTATGTTGTAGTACTTCGTTCCTTTTTATGACTGAATGATGATGTTCCGTTGTACATATACAGCACAATTTTTTTTATCAGTTTGTCAGTTAACGGGCATTCAGGTTGTTTCCACCTTTTGACAATTATGAATAATGCTGCTATAAACATTCATGTTCAAGTCTCTGTATGGACATACATTTTCACTTCTCTTGGGTACATACCTAGGAGTGGAATTGCTGGTTAATACAGTAACTCTATGTTTAACTTTTTGAGGAACGATTCCTTTCCTATGCCTTCACAATAGCAATGTGAGAAATTGGAAATAGGTATGATTATGTGGCCAAGGTGACACACCAGTAAGATGTAGGGCCATAATTTAAACTCAGGTCAGTCTGAGTCTAGAGCCCTTGTCCTTCTTCTCCCCTGAGACTCCTTCTTATCAGTGCACAAAAGGTAGTGTGTAGTGAGAGGAACTCATGGGCCAAGTGCAGGGCAGGACAAGAAGTAAAGACTAGCAAGTATATGATGTGCCCAGGTGCATCCTGAATGGAGCAGTGTGACTGTGGACAGTGGACAGAGCCTGGAGGGTACTCAACATCAGGATGGTAGCCAAAGTCAGGTAGCCAGAAGTAGATGGGCTTTGAGGACCAGTGGAGCCAAGGTGTATCATTAGGGACCTTTAGGGACTTGGGTAATAATGGTGGCCAAGAGTAGGCCAGGTTTGAGAGCCCATACCAGGGGACAGACCTGAGCAAAATAAGAGGCACCATGGGCTTCCTGCATTACTTTTATGATTAGATTAACAGAGTTGTCATCTCTTTCTGAGAAAGAGAAATGAACAACAGTTCAAACACAGAGACCCACATAAAAGTAGTAACCCCCAAAGCCACAGCCACAGTGGCTGCAGCAATTAAAGAAACTAAATAAAGAAGTGAGAAAAATCTGTGCAACCAGCCCAGAGAAACTTTGCAAATCTGTTGAGATGTGTGGACTCTCTTCCACATGCACACAAAATTTTGCAATTTCAGGGGTCCCACTGACTTCTTAAAGATCTAATCTGCAGACTTGGATCCCAGGTTTATTTATTTTGATATTCTCTCTCTTGTATATTAAGATGGATATTTAACTCACTCATTTTCAGCCTCTTCCCCCTCAATATAAGCATTTAAAGCTAAGAATGTACTTCTAAGTTCTGCTTTAGCTGTATCCCCCAAGTTTTAATATTTAGTATATTCCTCTTCATTCAGTTGTAAATATTTTCTGTTTGCCACTATGATTTCTTCTTTGACATTTTGGTTTGGTTATCTATTGCTGCACACACACACAAAAAGGCTTATCAATTTAAAACAACAATCATTTAATTTTTTCTCATGAGGTCGTGGGTCATGAATTTGGGCAACTTTCAGCTGGATGATTCTTTTGCCCCCCTAAATGTTGACTGAGGTAACTGCTGATATTCAGCTGGTAAATGGATTGACTTGGAGGGTCCAAGACAGCACCCCTTACATGTTTTGCATCTTGAGAGGGATGGGTAGGCTCAGGTGAGACTATTGGCTGCTGTGTCCACCCATGGCATCTGCCGCACAGTAGTCTCAGGATGGTTGGACTAATTCAAGATGTCTCAGGGTTCCCAGAGAGAATGCTCCAAGAGGAAAGAAGCTGCCAGTCTAAGGTTCAGACCTGGAAACTGGCACAGCACCACTTCAGCCATATTCTGTTCCTCGAAGCAGCCACAGAGACCTCACAGATTCATTGGAAGGAACACAGACCCTGCCTCTGGGTGGGAGAAATGGCAAAGAATTTCTGGTCATCTCTTTGGGCTGAATTATGTCCCCTTAAAATTCATATGTTGAAACCCCAACCTCTAGTACCTCAGAATGTGACAGTATGTGGAGATAGATTCTTTAAAGAGGTAATTGGTTAAAACAGGGTCATTAGGGTTGTCCTTAATCCAATTTGACTGGTGTCCTTATAAGAACAGGAGATTAGGACACAGACACACAGATGAAGAGGTGACCAGGTGAAGACACAGAAAGAAGGCAACTATTTGCTCGCCAAGGAGGGGGGCCTCAGGAGAAACCAAACTTGCCAACACCTTGATCTTGGACTTTCAGACTCCAGAACTGTTAGAAAATAAATTGTTGTTGTTGTTGCTGTTGTTGTTGTTATTGTTATTGTTGTTTTGGTTTTTTTTTTAATGAAAGAGAAGGAAGTGCTAGAAATGACAGTGGGACAACACTAACGAGAAAAGTAACACCAATTGTATAGAAAGCAGTTCTAACAACAGGAATCATAATATGAATAAACTCTGACATTCTGAAACATGTTATTACCCTCCCATCAAGTTTTTATAAATATAGTTCTAACAACTGATACAGAAGAGACGATTACGAAGAGAAGAGCTAACAAAGATGCCAGCATGGGAGGGACGCTCAGAGGGAAAATTTAAAATGAACCAGCATCATGCATAGTAAGGTTAAGGACTGTTTTCCCATGTATTCAAATATATTCAGGATTTTGATGAAGTGGTAGCAATGACTAACTGCTTTGTTCTTCTTGAGAATCAGATCAGAGCAAGAGGGTTATATCATCTAGCTTCTAGGAAGAAAAGTTGTGAATTCCTGGAATTTATGCCAGGAGAAGTTGTCTCTCCTTTCTGGCAGTTCCAAAGGAGAGTGCAGCTGGCTATTTTTGTTGATATTCAACATGAAACCTAGCTTAGCATCATGGTGTTCATTCTACAGAATAATTATTCCTCTGCTATATCGAACTACAGCTCCTTTTTGAGACACAAGGAAGGATATTCTACCTATGTGTTTAATTTAATCTTCTCAACATTTTTGCATTTTTTTTGTTATTATGCTTCTTTTGCAGATGAGAAACTTAAAGCTCAGAGAGGTTAAATTCCTCATATGGGGTCATATGGCTACTAAGTGGTATAGCAGAAGTGAAAGTCTAAGATAGTTGTGGTTCTAGGGTTATCAGTAGCAAAACCAACTCTGAGTATCTCAAGCAAAATAATATGTGTAGTAGTCAGGGTTTTCTGGAAAAACAGAACCAACAGGATACATACAGATACATAAAAGTAAATTTATTGTGGGAATTGGCTCATAATTATGAAGGCTGAGAAGTCTCACAATATGCCAACTGCAAGCTGAAAAACCAGAAAGGCCTGAAGTCCAGAAGTTCTGATGTCCGAGGGAAGGAGACATGGATGTCCTCGCTAAAGAAGAGAGAGACAATTTGCACTTCCTCCACCTTTTTGTCCATATTGGTGAAGGTGAATCTCTGCTCATTCCACTAAATCAGTGCTAATCTCTTCCAGAAATGCCTTTACAGACACACTCAGAATTAAGTTTTATCAGCTGCCTAGGCATTCCTTAGGTCAGCCAAGTTGACACATAAAATTATGTAAATAAAATAAAATAGGTTAAATACATTTGGATAAAACTAACAATAGAAGGATGTGGGAAAGGGTAGATTTTTGTTAAGTCACCTGGTCTGTGGTACTTAGTGATGGAAATCATAGCAAAGACAATATCTTTGATCTGTACATCGTGAATTATTTATAACTATGTTTCTTCAACTCCAATCAGTTGGGTTTTCTTCTAGTTACCTTTTTGTTGTTGACTTCCAATGTAATAGCATTGTAGCCAGAAAATGTGGTCTTCAATTTATCAATCATTTGAAATTGGTTGAGGCTTGTCTTTTAGCCCAGTATGTGTACAATGTAGGCAAATATTATATGAATGCTTGGCAAGAAGGTGAATCTATAGTCATGGTTCCGTGGTCCTTCTGTATCTGTTGGGTCAGGCAAGAGGGCTCAAGAGAGGTAAGTGATGGTGGCCAACTCCCTTGCTACATCCAGCTAGCAATAAATAGCCTTTGCTTTTCAAACTTGGGTAGTCTTTGTTTATTTCCGCACATGTCTAGCTGTTTTGGTTATCCTAACCACCGTTTTTGGTTGTTATTTTTTAACCTGGAATGTGGTCTGGTACTGTAACAGGGAAGGGCTAAATCGGATTCCATGTTAGATCTTTCTTTGACTTTAACCTATGCTTTTCGCTGCTTTTGTTATTATAATGATACATGATGGCCTGCCTCAGGGAACCCAGCCCCTCTGCCTGAATGTTAAACTAAAGTGCCTCTGTTCAGCTCACAGGCAGACAATCTGCCCTGCCCACCTGTGTAAATGGCTGCAGAAAAGAAGAAATTAACATATCCCCTCATTGAGGCTGGTCATTCCCAGAGATGTTTTGCAAGAGTGATAGCCATTTCACTTTACTTCCTCACAACTTCTCCCTCTCTATTCTGCCCTTTCAATTTACTTCCTCACAGCCTCTCCCTCTCTGATTCTATAAAACAAACTGGCATCCAGACCCTGATAAGATGGTTTTTTGGAGACAACAGTCTGCCATCTTCTCAGTCTGCCGGCTTTCCAAATGAAGTCATATTCTTTGTCTCAATACCTTGTCTCCGATTCATTGGCCTGTCATGCAGCAAGCAGAGCAAGCTTGGACTCAGTACTATAGTGCTTTTTTTTTTAAAATAAATTTATTTACTTATTTATTTTATTTATTGGCTGCGTTGGGTCTTCGCCCCCGCACATGGGCTTTCTCCAGTTGCTGCGAGCGGGGGCTACTCTTCATTGTGGTGTGCAGGCTCCACATTGTAGAGGCCTCACTTGCTGTGGAGCACGGGCCCCAGGTGCATGGGCTTCAATAATTGTGGCACATGGACTCAGCAGTTGTGCCTCACGGGCTCTAGAACACAGGCTCAATAGTTGTGGTGCACGGGCTTAGTTGCTCCGCAGCATGTGCAATCCTCCCAGGGCAGGGCTCGAATCCATGTCCCCTGCACTGGCAGGCAGACTCTTCACCACTATGCCCCCTAGGAAGTCCTATAGTACTGATGGTTTTTTCTCACCAATTTCCACAATAAAGAACTGGCTCTTGACTTGGACTCAGCAATGCTCATTTGCATCTCCTCTCCCCTTACCTCACAGCCCTTTTCTAACCTGGCCTCATGAGGCAGCAGGCTTCCCCCTTTCATCTGTTCTCCACAGGGGCCTGAAGGATGTTTTTGGAATGTGAATTTGCTCACCTCCCTGCTGTGACCCACCACCTCCAGTCCAGCCCCACCTCCATGCCTCTTTCTGTATACTCAGGAGACAATCGTCAAGACCCCACCCAGTTGATTGTGTTGCGGATAAATCTGCATTAATTAATTATTGCAGAGTGAAATTAAGAGGATCATGGCCGGTTCCCTGTAACAGTTGGTGGTGAACATCTGAAGGCAGGAATGGAGTGCGGAGTGAAGGGCTGGGGTTCAGGTCCACCTCCCTGGCTTTCACAATCTGCCATGATGGGAATTAGAAGAAAGATGTTGCAGCATAACTGAAGCCAGACCTCTGGGGGGAAGGGGAGAGGTTCTCAAGGATCATCACTCATCCATCTGGGGGAAAAGCCAGGATGAAGAATCAGCCTCTAGGAGAAGGAACTAGCATTCTGAACACCCCAGTGGCACTTACATTGGTTAGGGGAGGAGGGGCATGGGAAAGGAGGAGAGAGCAAGGCGACCTTGAAATTTGCAAAAGTTCCTTTCTGCTTTTGTAGCTGCCCTGAGCATCTGTCCCACCACCTGCTGCCAGAAACCTTTGCTCAGAATGGAACCTAGCCTGAGGTCAGGAAGGTTCTCCCTATAAGGTGACACTTAGAGTGAGATCTGCAGGAAGGGTCCCAGTTAGAAAGGGAAACTCTTGCCCAGAATTTCCAGCTTTACTGACTGAATGGCTGCAGGGCACTGGTCTACCATTTTACACCTGAAATCATAGATAGAAAACTTTTAAATGTAAGGGATTTGTTTGGCACCTTAAATTGTGTGTATATTAGTCAAATTTAGTTCTTTGGGGAAAGGAGAGAGAACCCTCTCTCTGGAAGGTTATCAGTTTGATCAAGTCCTTATCAAAGAGGAGGGCTTTCAGACCGCAATTTCATTTTCACCCAGTGGTTTACTTTGGGCATGCCAGAAGCATCACTCATTGCTCACCAAGCAGTGGGTTCTATTTAAATCAAAATAGTTTCTATTTACATAACTTAAAGAAGGTCTTCCGAGAAGGAAGAAACAGACTTTGTTAAAAGTATTTCCTCCATTCAGGCTCTGAACAAATATTGTCTCATTAATCTTCCCCACTTACAGTAAAGGGAGGTTCAGAACTTCAGCCTTCCATTTTATAGGGTAAGAAATGGGCTTTGTGCCCATGTGGCTACCCATCGCCTGGGGGCCATAATCTCTTATTTAAAACAGTAGGTTGATTCACTCCATTGTCAGATACAATTAAACTGAACTTCTAAAATTCATTTCTGTCCTATTACATAGCAGTAGGACAGAACCAAGACCAGAAAACAATACCTTACCATTTCTTCTCAGTTTTCCATTTTTACCAGGTTCTACTAGATTCTCAAACTTCCCGTCAATATACTAGGTTCTCAGATGAGAGAAGTAAACAATCCTACTTCACACAAAAGCACAAAATCACAATGAGGTGACAGTTCCCTCTGGCCAGAATGGCCATCATCAAAAAGTCTATAAATGATAAACACTAGGAAGGGTGTGGAGAAAAAGGAACCCCCCTACTATTGATGGGAATGTAGATTGATTCAACTATGGAGAACAGTATGGATGTTCCTTAAAAAACTAAAAATAGGGACTTCCCTGGTGGTGCAGTGGATAAGATTTCGAGCTGCCAATGCAGGGGGCCTGGGTTCGATTCCTAGTCAGGGAACTAGATCCCACATGCATGCCACAACTAAGGAGCCCATGTGCCACAACTAAGGAGCCTGCCTGCACAACTAAGACCTGGCACAACCAAATAAATAAAATATTTTTTAAAAACCCTAAAAATAGAGTTACCATATGATCCTGCAATCCCACTCCTGGGCATATATAGAGAGAAAACCATAATTCGAAAAGATATGTGCACCCCAATGTTCATTGCAGCACTGTTTACAATAGCCAGGACATGGAAGCAACCTAAATGCCCATCAACAGAGGAATGGATAAAGAAGATCTGGTACATATATACAATGGACTATTACTCAGCCATAAAAAAAGAATGAAATAATGCCATTTTTGGCAACCCAGATGGGCCTAGAGATGATCATACCAAGTTAAGTAAGTCAGAAAGATGAAACTGAGCAGCACCCCGTGGGGCTCCTGGAAACAGAAGGCTTTCTGTGTCCCCCGTTCCTTGTTTGTAGGGAACAGATTCCATTCTCCATGACCTTCCCTGAGTTCCAAAGGGCAGATTCAAACAGTTGCTAATCAAGGGGGGAACCGCCAAGAAACAGCCTTGGGGCAGGTCCTGGTTCCCCCTCAAGGGATGCACATAACAATATCTCTGAGCTCTTTATAGAACTGACACCCCCAACAAATGGAAGTGTAGCATTCTTCATTCCAGAAAAGACCTCCTGAGGCCAGATTAAGGGAACCAGAGAAGCTCATCAAGAGATGACCTGAGACCAGATTAAATGAGTACAGGCCTTGCATGCACCCCAATCTTATCAGCAACCCTGCCCTTGAACTATTGCTATAAAACGCCTCGCCAAATCCTCCCGAGTGGGACACACGTTTTGAGGGGTAAGAGCCTGCTGGATCCCCCTTCGCCTGGCAAAGCAATAAACCTCTTCTTTTCTATGTCACCCAAGACTCTGCCTCCAAGATTTGCTTTGGCACCAGTGCACAGAGTTTCCGGCATCAAAGAGAAAGACAAATATCATGTGATATTTCTCGCATGTGGAATCTTTTTTTAAAAGATACAAATAAACTTATTTACAAAACAGAAAATGGCCCACAATCTTAGAAAACAAACTTATGGTTACCAAAGGTGAAGGGGCGGGGGGGATAAATTAGGTGTTTGGGATTAACACCTACACACTCCTGCATATAAAATAGGTGACCAACAAGGACCTACTGTATAGCACAGGGGACTATACTCAATATTTTATAATAACCTATAAGGGAAAATAATATGAAAAAAATAGATACATGTATATATATAACTGAGTCACTGTGCTGTACACCTGAAACTAACACAACACTGTAAATCAACTATACTTCAATTAAAGAGAGAGAGAGGCATAAAACTGAATCACGTTTGGATGCAGTGTAGTCAATGACAGCATTTGTATTTCCTGCACAGATTGTGCCAAAACATTGTGCCTAGTCTATAGACTGTGTGATAGACAGAAAGCTAGCTAGCTAGATAGATAGAAGATGGATACATAGATAGATCAATCAACCATCAGAGTGGCTACTGATTCTCACACCACTGAGGTAGGTGTTAGGATCTCCATGTTACAGCTGAGGCCCAGAGAGGGTCAGCACCTAGCCCAAGGTCACACAGCTCGTGAAAGGCAAAGCCAAGATCTGATCCATGCCAGGATCTAATCCACACCATCTGGCTGTCTCTCAAAATACATCCAAAACAGAACTCACACTTCGTATAGTGTGAAGAGTTAATCCACTGGGTTGCTACTGAATTGAATTACACTCTAGTACACTGTAAACTAAAATATCCAGTTGCAAAAAAAGAAAGAAAAAGAAAAAAATTTTAAAAAGTAATCCAGCATACTGTATATTAATGTAAATGTGGCTGTTTGGGGGTCAACTATTTCTTTTAAAAACTGTGTCCTAATTAAGTTTTTATAGGTTTCTAATCCCAAATGTGGCAGTTTAGGCCCGTTAAATTAATTAAACAAGGAGCCCATTAGCCTGGCGTGGCTTCCTAAGCAAACCAGAACCTAAGCCTGTAAATGCCTCAAGCTTCTGAAATGAAAGGCTAAGGACAACCAGCCACAAGCAGCCAACTATGCCTCAAGCCACAACCAACCAGTGATTTCCCGGCTTGGCCTCCACACTCTATCTGTATCTTTCTTCTCTGGGACCAGTGGGTGGAGGGGTGCGAACCATTTCCAGTCTGGTGCTGCTCAATTTGAATAAATTTTTGCTCAAAGAGACTCAAAAAATTTTAATATGCCTTAGTTCCTCTTTTAACAGGCCCCAAAGGTACCATTGAAAAATGATTAAAGAAGACAACTTAGGTGATACAAATTTTACTTAACTGTTCATGAAGTGGACAGTCTCCATTAGGAAAACGGCCAAATGGGGTGGAAGGCAGGAGGCATTTATAGGCTAAAGAACCAAAAGCAAGGACGTGAGTGTAGAGCCCAGAGTTGGTGTGGCGTTTGGGGAGTGGCCAGCCAGAGACACTGCGTTTCTGGTCAAGCAGACCATTTACAGGGATATCAAAGTTGTCTGTTTCGGTTTGCTGAGGTGGTCCCCCTGGGGCCAGAGCATCTCCACCTGGGGCCTGGTAATTTCTTTCAACAATACCGAAAGCTTCAGAGTTTAGTGATCACCTTGGCCCTCGAGGCTGAGGGGATGGAGGTTCCAGGGGGACTTATATCATTTTTTCCTGTGAGGGTCAAGCCAGGTGCCTGTGAGCGCAGTGGGGTCATCATGGTCTCCGTCTCTGTATCTTGACTGCCTAACTCTTCTCAAGTTTCTCCTGAAATTCCTGCTCATCCTGAGTATCCACCACTAAGCACCCATTTTTTAAGTGTTTGTGGGTTTTTTTTGTTAAAGATGGGAATTTTCTTGTGAAATGTATGGCTTAATGACTTTGTAATACATATTTTTTTCTCCTGCAATCTGTTCCTGACATTCATTCACTAAATATTTATTGAGCATCTACTACCTGCTGAGTGAAATGACATAAGAAGAAGCAGGAAATGCATCATTAAGAAGCCTAGGACTTCTCTGGTGGTGCAGTGGTTAAGAACCCACCTGCCAATGCAAGGGACAGGGGTTCGAGCCCTGGTCTGTGAAGATTCCACGTGCTGCGGAGCAACTAAGCCCATGCGACACACTACTGAGCCCACGTGCTACAGCCCTCGAGCCACAACTACTGAGCCCACACACCGCGACTACTGAAGCCTGCACACCCGAAGCCCACGTTCCACAACAAGATAAGCCACGGAAATGAGAAGTCCACACACCACAACGAAGAGTAGTCCCTGCTCGACGCAAATAGAGAAAATCTATGCACAGCAACGAAGACCAAAAAATATACATATTTTTCTCATTCACTATATTACACCCCTAGGGAAAACACAGTGATTCTGATTCAGGTAGATCTAGAATGTTCTGATGAACATGCTAAATCGAGTAAGGGGTCCAAGTCCTTAGGATACATGGAAAGAGGGGCATTGACTTTGTCAGACACAAACAAAAGCAAAGCTTCTCACCTTACACACCCTCACAACACTGACCCAATGCAGAGAGTCTAAGGTCAGGGTATTAGGTGAGTATCCCAGTGGCAAATGATGCAGATGAGTGAATGTCGTCAATAACAATCTCCAGGTCTTACAGTGAGAGAGAGAGGGTATTGAAGTCATTTCAACAGAAATAAGTCAATAGTTCTTTAAACTATTTAACACTAGCATTAAATATGGTGTGAAATTAGCTACATATTCTAACTTTCATCTAGATCATTTCTCTAGATTTTAATGCAACAACTTTTTTTTTTAAGTTGGCATTCTTCTTGAGCCCTCTCATGAGACAGTATTTACAGGTCCAGATTTTTTCCATGTATGCTTAATTACAGTACAGCTTTATGAACAAAGTAAAAAGCTGAAAATTTGAAAAGGGAAACAAGAAAATGAACTATTTTATAGAGTACAGTACATTAAATGTCACCTTAAACTTACTCCAGAGTCTCAGTAAACATGGTAAATATTTAATAATTCAAATTTATGATGGCCATAAAAGTCTTATCAACCAAATTCTTTTATGATATCAAAAACGTCTGAAGAAAAACAAGGAAGTAAAATCTTAAAATACAAGTGCTTAGTGAAAGCTGTTTGTTAAAGGAATCAACTTTAGAACTGTGCAGTTGGTCTTCCTAATTCTAGTAACAACCCATTTCTTTCTCTTGCAAAGCCCCCTTCCCTTTCCTCCTTCCCAAGTGGCTGGTTTTACATTTTTACATTCTAAAAGGGAGACAGACTACCTTGAGAGATCAGAGAGGTAGTGGATGAACAGAACAGGTCTTAGGCACCAGCTTAGAGATCCTCACAAATTCCCCAGGCCCCATCAGCTGGGTGCAGATGTCTGGGGGCTGCGGGAACATCACCTTCCTTCTGGGTGATGAAATCTTTGCTTGCACAATCCCTGCCAGCCTATCAGGTGAAGGACACCATATTGATTTTTCTATTTCGTTTCTGTTTGTCTCACTGGTTTTGATGGTCCAGTGACTCACTCCCAACCCAGCCAGGACTTTCTACATTTTGATAACACCTAGATGACTAATGCCTATAACACCTGGGGAGCTCGGGGGAGGCACTGTCTGTTCAGACCACACTGGCCCCAAGGGCCTGTTCTTCCAGGAAAAGAAATCAAATGGTGACAGTTGGCAACTATGTCCCACCAGTCCCTGAACGAGAGGAGTTGATCCAGTCACACTAGTTGGCTGTGATGAACCCAGCTTGGGGCCTCCAGGGACTGAAGTCAAGGTGTGTCAGATACACCTGTCCAGAAGGTGAGATGCTCTTCTAAGTGTGACCAGCTGACACAGAGCAGCTCATTACCTCTCCTTCTTCCCTCAAGATGCAGCTTAAATCACCTTTGTTCCATTCATCAAAGGAAGTATTTGCTGTTATTGTAATTGACTCCTCTCACCCTGCCCAAGTCTACACCTAAAACACACAGGCCTTTCAGAAAGCACAAAGGGGCATTGTGCGAGCCAGGGCCCGCTGGTGAGATGATGGAGTGGTAAACATGCCATTGACAGCTGTGTCCCTCGGGCCCTTATGACTTACCTTGGGCTGTGGTGGCCACTGAGTTGGTACCGTATTTATTTCAAAAGTTGTGCCTTCATTTTGAGCAGAAACACCTCTGCATTTGCTTTGCATTAAAATGATCTAGCAACAAATAAACCTCATGCTGGGGAGAGAATCTTGGGCTAAGGTAAGAACTCGTGCACCTGGTCCTCAGCACATGCTACTGATCAGCTGAGAGCCCTCAGAAACTCACATTGGGACCTCTGTTTTCTCATCTGAAATGAGACTGGAATACACCAGGGCAGCGGTTCTCAAAGGGTGCCTAGGGGTCCCTGAGCCTTTTCCCGGCATCTGTGAGCTCAAGACTTACATAAGAACATGCTTTTTCACTCTCACTCTCTCATAAGGGTCCAGTGGAGATTTCAGAGGCTTCATGAAATCTGATGTTACAAGGGATTGAATTCAGAAGCAGATATGAGACTCCAAGGGCCTTCCATTAAGCCAGACATTACGAAGATTTCCAAGAATGTAAAACAATTCCATGGGTCATGCTAATGTTTTGTTGTTTTCGAACCCAGAGTTACTTTTCATTAAGAAATGTTATTCATGTGAACATGTAATAGGTATATTGTCATTATTTTTAAATAAATAAATAAATATTGTCAACACTTTTCAGTTTTGATTTCTAACATGGTAAAAATGTATAGGATCGGGACTTCCTAGGCAGCACAGTGGTTAAGAATCTGCCTGCCAGTACAGGGGACACAGGTTCAACCCCTGTGCCAGGAAGATCCCACATGCCACACAGCAACTAAGCCTGTGTGCCACAACTACTGAGCCTGAGCTCTAGAGCCCACGAGCCACAACTGTTGAGTCCATGTGTTGCAACTATTGAAGCCCACGCTCCTAGACCTGTGCTTTGCAACAAGAGATGTCACAGCAATGAGGAGTTTGCGCACCACAATGAAGAGACGGCCCCGCTCACAGCAACTAGAGAAAGCCAGTGTGCAGCAAGACCCAGTGCAGCCAATAAATAAATAAAACAAATAAATAAAAATAAAAATTTCCTTTTAAAAAAATGTACAGGATCCACATAAACAAGGAATTTGAAGCCTGCACAGGAATCCTGAGACAAAAAGATTTGACACCCAGTGCATTAGACCCTCTTAAGGGTCCTTCGTCATTTCTAACTTGGTTTTCCTTACCTTGTTGACCTTTTTTTTCCCCCCCTCTTTACCCGTAGTGCACTTATGGTCATTTTAATGACTAAATACTTCACGTACTTGTTATGCTTATTTGTCATGCATATTCCCCTGCTCTTATATAAATTCCATGAGGGCTGAGATATTCATCTCTTTTCTTCATTAGTCGCCTAGAAAGGTGGCTGGCACGTGGCTGCCACCTGATACATCTCTGTGGATGGGAGGTGGGGGAGAGGGAGGAGACAGGGACACAGCTCTTCCAGTATCTGTGTAATTGACAGGGTAGGTTGCATTATCTCTGTTTCACGGGAGGAACTGAGGCATTGGAAGTGAAGGTGGTGCATCTGAGCCTTAGTACATGCTACAGCTAAAAGCTCTCAGAAACTCACATTGGGACCCACATTTTCTCATCTGAAATGAGATTGGAATAAACCAAGAGACCCCACTGTGGTGGCACAGCCCAAACTTCCTGTCGTAGCTTCCTCTGTAACATGGCTCTATAATCCGACCCCAGGAGGCAGCCCCATCTCCAGTAGATCCTGGCGGTGTCTGAGCCCCCTGGAATTGGTATTAATAGAGAGCCTGTGTCCAGTTCACCCTGAAAGATGCACAAGTTCTCAGGAAAGAACTCAGAGCCCTTTGGAGGCGCTCAGCTGGAAGGCTCAGATCCAGATGGGTGGTGTGAGGAGAGCTCTGTGTCTGTGAATAGATCCAGGCCTTGGAATCCACTGAGAGCCTTCCAAGTTCAGTGCAGTGACACAGGTCAGGCCCTGTTCACCAGCCCTGGAGTGTCTCCAGCTATGTTAGATATGCCCTCTGAGGGCCACCCACTGTTTCTGTTCCTGGTAAGTCCATGATTCAGTAACCATAGCCACAGACCAGGCCAGGCTGCCTCTTCTGGAAATCTCTGGGAAGGAAGAGGAGGTCTTGCAATCAACCAGCCAGGATCCTGACACCCACTGAGCCTGTGGAGCCCATTTCAATCTCAGCCTCTCCAGCCTGGAAGGAACCGCCTGCATCTCCTCTAAAAGATCCTGATACTCCCTTCACCCAAGGATGTTCAAGGCCTAGGTGGAAGGGGAATCTTCTGGGCCTTAAGGAAACTTAGAGTCTCTAGAAACAGGCAAAACTGACCATGACAGCCCAGGAATAAAGACCCAGGTATCGGCTCGGAGAGCCGGTGAGGTTACTATAAGGACCATATGCAAAGTGAGCAGAGCCCTTGTGACCCAATCACCTTCCCAACCCCCCACCTCCAAATACCATCTCATGGGGGGTTAGATTTCAGCATAGGAATTTGGGGGCCACCCAAACACTCAGATGATAGCAATGATTATTCACAAAGCCCTCAGTACATTTCTCTTCTCTCTTCTTCTCACTCTCTTCTGCTTCCCTTGGCTGGATCTTGAGGCTCATGGGGCAGGTTTGCAGGGTAGTAGGAGACAAGGCTAGCAAGCCATGCCAAGCTGTTTGCATTTCATTGTAACAGTAGTGCAGAGGTAGGGCTTCCCTGGTGGCGCAGTGGTTAAGAATCCGCCTGCCAATGCAGGGGACATGGGTTCAATCCCTGGTCTGGGAAGATCCCACACGCCGTGGAGCAACTAAGCCCGTGTACCACAACTACTGAAGCTCAAGTGCCTAGAGCCCGTGCTCCGCAACAAGAGAAGCCACGGCAATAAGAAGACTGTGCACTACAATGAAGACTAGCCCCTGTTTGCCACAATTAGAGAAAGCCCATGAACAGCAACAAAGACCAAACATAGCCCCAAAAATTAACAATAATAATAATAAATTTTAAAATAAATAAATTATTTTTTTAAAAAAGAGTAGTGCAGAGGCACTGAACATTTTTGAGCAATGGATTAGAGAAGTGCATTGGGCTGCCTGGTATATTACTGACCGAAAGCAAGAGATGGGAGGGAGGGCATCTGATGGGAAAACAACTGGCTGACATTATTTTGCCTATTTTCTATTAGCTCAGTAAGAACAGAAGAAGAGATTGAGTGTTAGGGAAATTTTGTAGCTAGAATCCAATTTCAGTTCCAGATTGATTTGGAGAGGGTAAGAGATAGAAGAGCCTGAGGAATGCCCCTGGTCAACAGGTAAATAGCCCAGGGGGTGGGGCGGATCTCAGGGTTGGTTGTAGCTGAACCTCTGTTTGCCCTGTGGGTATCCATTCTTATCACAGGCTCATCTACCTGGAGACTACAACTTCCCAGCTTCCCTTGCAGCTAGATGAAGTCATGTGACTCAATCCAGGCCAATGGGACTGAGCAAGACTGCCATGTGCAATTCTGCATGGTACCCCTAAAGGGAAGTGCCTCTGCTTCTCTTCCCTCCTTTCCAAGGAAGGAATGTGCACATGGTAGTGAGTCATCTTCTGCCAGGGGGATGAGGGCTGAACAAGATGGGAGGAACCTAGGTGCCAACATCACTGAGCCACCAAAACCAGCCTTGGACCACCTTCTCTGAGTGTTATTCCTGGGAACAGTAAACTTCCATCTCATTTAAGCCCCTGTATTTGTGGTGTCTTGTTTCAGACTTAAGTGCCGTCCTACGTGAAGGGCAGACTCATTTGCTTTTGTTGTATTTTAAGGGACCAAAAGGTTGAGAAACTCTGTCTCTGGACCAAAGGCTCTCAGAGCCACCCACCCTCTGCCCGCAAGCTCTGCACTGTGAGGCATCCACGGCCCATGCCAGCCCGGGAACAGAGGCTGTTTGGGTGTGCAGCAGGCATCCAGGCAGCAGCAGACACTTCACAACTGGTCTGGCAGGACTGAGCCAGGACACACACCTGACTGACGGAGGGCCTCAGGGTCACTAGGATTTCATAAAAACAAGTTGTGTCGGCGGGTCCTGATGGGCTTACTGGTGAAGCAGAAAAGGCGAATGTGACAGATGCTATTTGTTCTTCACCAGGATATTTCGCCCAATGTCATGTATCTTCAAGGGCAGTCATACAAAAAGAGTTAAGCATCTCCAGGTTATTGTCAGCCAGAGGGAGAGTCCTAGTGACATACTACTCACTCTTAGTCACTATTTGTTCAGTGACTTGCTTATTAAGGTTGTAGGTGACTCAAAGTGGTTAGTAATGGAAGATACTTTGGATAACAAAGCTCAGGAGTTGTAAAGATATGAGAGATGGGACTGGTGCACTGAATCCAGCCAGATGCATTCATTCACTCCTTCACTGAAGGCATATTCATCAACACCTAGAACATACCAGATGTTGAAGGTGCTGGGGCAAAGCAATGCACAAGATGGACAAGGGTTCTTCCCTCACTGAGCTTGTGAAGTAGAAAGACAAACAAAACAAACAGATCAATTAACAAGACAATGTCTGAAGTGCTAAATGCTAGGAAGTGTGTTACAGTAATTGAGAGGTGAGGCTCCTTCCAATCAGGGATCAGAAAGGACTGCCAAGAGCCAGTGATATTTATCCTGGATGCAGAGACAGGGCAGAGAGCATTCTGGAGAAGAGCAAGTGCAAAGGCCCTGGGGTGGGAGCACTTTTAGGTGTTCCAGGGACAGACAGAGGTTGGTGTGCTGCAGTATAGTGAGCAAGGGGAAGAAAGATGGGAGAAAAGGTGGGGCCAGGTGTTCAGGGCACTGAAAAAATTTGAGAGTCTATTCTACATAGAAGGAGAAGCTTTTGGAGGATTCCGAGGAGAGAGGTAGCATCTCGGGATTTACTTTTTCAAGACTGGGTTGGCTGCTGTGTGAAGGACGACTCACAGGAGGGCTGTAGCAGAGGGTGCTCTACAGTTAGGAGACTGGTGCACGGTCAAGGTGAGCAAAATGGTGACAAGAGTATAGAAGCAGAAAGAGCGAGATGTGGTTAGATTTGAGATACGTTACAGAAATAGAGTCCACAGGATTTGCTGATGGTTTACAGGGCTGAGAAAGAAAAGAAATCAAGGATGACTCCCAGGACCTTGGCTTGGGCAACTGGATGGTGGTGCCAGTTCCTAAGATGGTGAATCCTTTTATCCATCTCCACCATTAAGTCCCTGGATCCCTAACTTTACTCCCAGTGCAGTCACCTGGCTGGCTTTCCTGGGGCCCCCACGCCTGTCCTCCACAGTCTGTGATGGAGTATGTTGAGATCAGCCCGTGGGGTACCATGCGAACACTCGCACATGCTAACAAGCAGGCTGGAAGGAAACCCCAGTGTGGTTCATGCACAGAGGAGAGGTAGACAGGTGGTCACTATAAGGGACTGTCCTTGGATGGCAGAACTTGGACATGCTTCTGGCCAAGGAGGGGATTGAGGACACCAGGCAAGGGAGAAGACTGAATTGAAGAAACGAGACCAAGGCAGAAGCTCCGTCCTGGAGACCAGAGGTGAAGGAAGGAGGAGGCCCTGGTGCACAGAAGGGCAGGGACCAGGGGACTTCTCAGGACCCAGCAGTGACCCCGTGTCCAATCTCCACCAGACCATGGGGCTGCCTGTTGGTGTACTTTTAGCTCCTGTCCAAAAGTTCATGGGACCAGCCCAGTTCCCTTCCTAACTCAGGAACAGGGATTGGATCAGATCCCAGAGTTGAAGGGCCCCAGAGAGCCCAATGAGGAGAAACTAGGAACAAACAGGAACAGGAGAGCCTTCTGGTTTCTTCTCATCTTTGGGCTGTTGACCACTTCACAATGTTATTAACGTGTAATTGATTTGAATTCTAAGCTCTTATTCTTTTATTTTAATGACTTTTTCCACATGAATCGTAGACAGTGACTCACCCCCAAGATTGCACTTAAGATCCCAACATTTAATTGCCACCATAAACGCACGTTGCTTCCGCTGGCGCCAGCATTCAAGAAAGCAGTTTCATAAACTCCTTTCTCTCATTTTCTTGTAGAGACCGTCAAAGATCCAAGTCACTGCCTAATTCAACATTTTACTCTTTACCCTATGTTTTCAATTTATGCTAAACTTTCTTACTCCTGCTAAGACCCCTCACTTTCTTAGAGAGCGTCCCACATCTTGACTTCACCCCTGGTGCCTCCTCTTCTCCTTTCAGTGTCCAGTCTCACCGAAGGACTGTATTCATTTCCTGTGGCTGCTGTAACAAATCACCACACACTTGGTGGCTTGAAGAAACTGACATTAATTCTCTCACAGTTCTGGAGTCCAGCAGTCCAAAACCAAGGTGTCAGCAGGGCCATGCTCCCCCAGGAGGCTCTGGGAGAGGATCCTTCCTGCCTCTTCCAGCCTCTTTGGCTTGAGGCCACATAACTCCAACTGCCTCTATCTTCTCCTGGCTTTCTGCTCTTCTCCCTGTGTCTCTCCTCGACTCTTGTCACTTGATTTAGGGCCTGCCAGGATAAGACAGCACGATTTCATCTTGAGATTCTTCACTAACTACATCTGCAAAAACTTTTTTCAGAAGTTCACACTTGTAGGGAGTTAGGACGTACACATATCTTTGGGGCCACCATTCAGCCCACTTCAGGGATATGACTGCTACCCCTTGGGAAGAGTTACTGAACAGGCTAAGAGAAGGAGAACCCACCCAAGTCAAGGTGAAATGCATGCTGGGTAGCTAATGAGCCTCCCCCCACCCCCTGCCCCACCCGCCCACCCCCAGCCACGTGGCTGGAGCAATTGAGACAACTGTCTCAGACAAGTCTCAAAACTCAGCCCACCAGAGGTCTTCAGGCTGCCCTCACAGAATGGAACTGACCAACGTGACAGTCTTGAATGCTGAGGGTCAAGTCACACCTCGTCCTGCAAAGCACAAGGATGGCCTTGTCTGTCGTCACGCCAGTACAAGAGCAGAGGCCTGGTCCTGGCCCTCAGCTTAGCCAGCAGCCACAGGGCAAGACCCTGGCCAGGCCGAGTCACAGCTTCCTCACTGGTTTACAGGAGTAGCAGGGCATGTTCTGCTTCCCACAGGGCAAGGGACAGGCAGCTGACCTCTGTGAAACAGTGTGCAAACTGTCAAGGGGTAAATACTTGCAAAGTACTACTTACTTTAGTGGAAAAACACTCTCAATGAAAAATTCAGGAGATTTTATTCCTGAATCACCTTGAAGATTGCTTTGTGACTTTGCGCAAGTCATTTAAACTGGAAATAGTAATGCTATCCAAAATAAGTAATGTCACAGAAGGCAAGCCTAGGAAAAGTATCAAGTACTATCTAAACGCAAGGTTCTGTCACTATTCTGGTTTTTACTATTTCAGCAAAGTATTATAAAATATATCCAGAGAAAACCATAATTCAAAAAGATACATTGCATGCACTCCAATGCTCATTGCAGGACAATTTACAGTAGTCAAGACATGGAAGCAACCTAAATGTCTATTGACAGAGGAGTGGATAAAGAAGATGTGGTACATATATACAGTGGAATATTACTCAGCCATAAAAAGGAATGAAACAATGCCATTTGCAGCAACATGCATGGACCTAGACATTATCATACTAAATGAAGTAAGACAGACAAAGACAAATACCATATAATATCACTTATGTGTGGAGTCTAAAAAAATGATACAAATGAACTTATTTACAAAACAGAAACAGACTCACGGATATAGAAAACATACTTATGGTTAGCGGGGGGGGGGGAATTGGCGGGGAGGGAAAAATTAGGAGTTTTGGATTAACATATGCACACTACAATATACAAAATAGATAATTGACAAGGACCTGCTGTATAGCACAGGTCTACTCAATCTTCTATAATAACCTAAATGGGAAAAGAATTTGAAAAAGAACAGATATATGTATATGCAGAAATTAATTGCTTTGTTGTACACCTGAAACTAACACATCATCGTAAATCAACTAAACTTCAATATATAATAAAATTTAAAAAAAATAAAAAATAAATGATATCACATAATGTATTTATCTCTTCTTATTGGTAAAACTTTTAACCTCTGCATCCATACTTACCAACTAACATTTTACGTGTTCCTCAGAAAGGTGACAAAAATTTATCCTCGACATTCATGCATGTCATTTACTAAACGAATATGTATTGAGTGCTGTGTCAGGAACTGTTCCGAGCACTGCAGAAAAGTAGTGCCCCAAGTGGATACAGCCCCTGCCCTGATGGGGTAGAATTCAAGCTGGGGAGATAGAGAGTTAACAGAGTAAAAAGAGCAAAATGTCAAAAGAACATTACATAATGACAAGGGCTTTAGAAAAAAAAAAAAAAGCCGTGCTGCGTCAGATGAGAAGTTGTTGCAATTTTAGATGGGGCAAGAGCTTTCCTGGGAGAGGAAGGATCCTACCTGGTGTTTGGGGAGGCCAGCTGGTGTCGTGAGGAGCAGCAGGATTGGGGAAAGAAGAGAGATCACAGAGACGGAGGCCAGGTCACGGGACCTCGAGGGGCCTGGTGAGCCTCAGGCTTTTCCTCTGAGTCACCCGGGGTGTTTAGTCTTTAGAAATGAGTATAAGTATTCAAATTCACAAGCCACACCAAAAAGTCATTTAAAAAATGTCAAATGATGCCAATTATATTGCAATACAACTGGAAGAATGAATGAATGAGTGAGTGAATGAATAAATAAAATGTCAAATGGTTACTTTTTTAAAATTAAATCAGATCAGCTGGTTCTTAAAGGGAAATAGTTCACTTATTTTTCTATACAAACACCAAAGTGTAGGGTGAAAGTAAAGGAACAAGAAGACACAACCCGCTACGTTTCATCCAACATTCTTCTCCCTCGTTACCAAGAAACACGTGTGCTGAAGCTCAGAAGGGGAAGGGCCTCCTTGCCCCCCCCCCCCCCCCACTATGAGGAAGGTCTGGCAGTTCCTGGGGTGGCCCATTGTTGGGAGGGCCACTCTGGGGGAAGGAGAGATGGGACCTAAAGGAAGCCCAGTGATAGGCCATCTGGTATAGCCCAGGCCCTCCCTCCCTGCCCCTACTGGCTTCACGTCTTCCTCTGCTGCCCAGGCTGGTCCAGGAAAAGAGCATCGGGGTCACCCCTCTCTGGGTGTTAAAGATGCTGTGAGACTCACTGGTAGGCCAGCAGTTTCACAGGTAGCTGCCAACAGAAACCAGACAATTGGATATAATAAAACATATCCTGGCCATAAAGAAAAACAAAATGCTGACACAGGCTACAACCCAGGTGACCCTTGAGTATGCCGAGTGACAGAAGCCAATCACAAAAGACAACATATGGTACAATTTTGTTCATAGGAAATGCCCTGAATAGGCAGACAGAAAGCAGATTACTGGTTCCATAGGGCTAGAGAGGGATAGAAGGGGTGAGAGCTAATGGAAATGATGGAAATGGGGTTTCTTTCCGAGGTGATGAAAATTTTCTAAAATTGACTGGGGTGATGGTTGCACATATTTGTAAATATTCTAAAAACCATTGAACCACCTGCTTTAAATGGGTCAATTTTGTTGTATGTGAATTACATCTCACTAAAGGTGTTTATGTGTGTTTGTGTAGTATACAGTGTGTAGTTTGAAGAGACCAAGTCAGACTGTCACAGAGGCCCGGACCTGCCTTGGGAGCAGGGGACTGAAGGCCACCTGTCTGCCGTGTGTTCTGGGTGGCGGAAGTGCCTGCTGTCTCCCTGCATGTGGGGAAAAGCGTGGGAGAAATGTCTTACCTGGGACTGGCTACATAATTTGCAGAGCCGTCTACAAAATGAAAAAGAGCCTCCTTTTATTTAAAAAAAAAAAAAAGTATTAAGGGCGTTCCCTGGCTGTCCAATGGTTAGGATTCGGCGCTTTCCCTGCTGAGGTGGCAGGTTCCATCCCTGGTCAGGGAACTAGGATCCCACAAGCCCAGGGGCATGGCCAAAAGATTAAAAATAAGTAAGTAAATAAAGAAAGAAAATGTTTAAAAGTATGAAGAATTTCAAGGTGGTGCCTGGGACCTGGTCCTGCCCCTGTTCCTTTCTCCAGGCGTGGAGCAGGGAGCGGTGTGTCCCTGCCACTCAGCTTTGCTTTATTTTGATTAATGGGCGAATAAAGTGATGTTTCTTTGCTAGGAGAGCTGGGGTGCCTCCTGAAGCATTCTGTGAGAATCTTCCAGAAGACGAGCGCTGCTGGTTCTCCCCCATGACAGCTGAGAGTGGAGGGTAGGCTCTCCTGCTTGGCCTCGGCAGCAACCAAAGAGGCATGGTTGAGGTGACAAGTCGGCATGTAGAGGTAAAGCAGCATTAGCTTTGATGGGAAGAGGCTATAATAGTCTTAGAGCCGTTACAGAACAGCTATAAACAAGAGGCGTGAACAACTCAGTGGGTCTGAAATAGACATAGACACCAAAATTCATAAAAGTAAAGAAGCAAGGGGAAAAATCTTGCAGCAATGGGAAAGCCATTCCTCAAAAGAGCATGAACTTAGGAGGGAAGGGGCAACCTCTAAAAAATGACATACCGGTTGAAGATAGGACATAAACTGGTGAGAACCAACTAGGTCCAAGATGGTGGAAGATTTGCCTTCCAGTGGACCTTGAGTCTCATTATACGCTCACCATATACATGAGCACACGCTAAATGACACGCCCACAGGCACCATAACTGTTCCAAGGCTAACCCTAAAAGCCCAAAGAGTGGGCGGTGGCCCAATTCCTGGAAATCTCCGCCCCTTCTCCAAAATAGTTGGAATAATCCTCCCACTTATTAGCCTACGAAATTACTCAGCCCATTAAAAATGAACCACCCCATATTTCAGGGCCTCTTGCCTTCTGACATGGCCCACACTCTGTCTGTGGAGTGTGTTTCTCCCACGGCCATTCTTGCCTTTTGAATGGATCGCATTCTGTCTATGGAATGTGTATCTCTCTAAATAAATCCACTTCTTACCTATCACTTTGCCTCTTGCTGAATTCCTTCTGAGCTGAGACATAAAGAACCTGAGCTTTATGAAGTCCTGAGACCAGGTGTGCGACCTCAATTAAAAGACAGTGAATTCAAGTTCCAATCTGGGTTTTGGCGGGGTTCAAGTCCCAACCTGAGGTGTGCAGTTTCAAATGCACATAACATAAAGATCTGTTTTAATGGTTTATTCACATGTCACTTATGTCTGTTACATTATTGAGCTTTAAAACGCTAATCCAGGTTTTATGTTGCCACCAAAAGTGGCATGTGAATTAGCTTTCCTTAATCATTTGCTGGACTGACGGGTACAATAGTGACTAATTCTTCATTTGTGTGAAGACTAGCAGTTCGGTGTCCAGTTTGCAAGATAATCAAGTTGGTGCTTGAAGCCTCATTCAGTCCAGTGCGTACTATGGGAATCATTCTGTGATTCAGAAAAAACACAGCTCCAAAGTCCTGTACCTGTACAGGTCTGACTCACACTGCCGACATATTTATTTAGGGTTTATCAATTCTACAGAATATGATGGGTCCCTCTTAACTATTTTTGTTGTTCAGACTTGCCGAAAGCATGTCATCATGCAGTTTAATATCACGGTGGATTTTGAAGGTGGTTTATATACTCCAAGAGCACTGCCTTATAAGGAAAAATGACTGTGTCAGGGAGGCAGTGGGGGCAGTAGGTCTGGACTGAGGCCCCAGGCCCACCAGAAAATAGTCTTATGACCGCCGGCAAGGAACTGATCCTCCTTGGGTCTCAGTTTCTTTATAAAAACAGGAGTTGGTCTCATTTATCAGCTCTAAAGATTTTTCCAGTTTCAAAATGCAGTGTTTCATTCCCTGGTCTCTTGCCACCAAAGGCAAGAGAATTGTAGTGAAACTGTGAGTTCCTATGGACAGCATGGGTCTTGATCTTATTCCTTGTTGTGAATCAACATCTTGCTTACAGTGTAGAAGGCCGTGATCAGAGGTGGCTGAAGGGGATGGCAGGACCAACTCTCGGGGGAGCTGATGCTTGTTTATCACAACTTTACACTTAATTATGTGCCAGACATTATTCCAAGTGCTTAAGAAACTTTAACTCATTTAATCATCAAGCAGTCCTAGGAGAAAAGCACGGCCACTGCGCAAACTTGACGGAGAAGGAAACTGAGACCCGAACAGTTTAAGCAACTTGCCAGGGCCACAGCTGGACAGCCAGTGAAAGACTGAGCTGGGATTTGACCCCCGGGAGTCTGACCCCACCCCACAGGCTGCCCTTCAGAGGATAAGATCACAGGCTCTATCTAGTTATCCTGACTTCATGCCCACAAGGAACATAAGGGACCAATGAGGCTGCCAACAGCAGATGAAATTAACATAGGACATTAGGAGAAGTTTTTGACCTCCCAGGGGTAGTCCCCTGTTGGCTGTTCCGAAGAATCTTAAAGAAAATGGTAGAAACTACCTGCTCTTGCATAGTGTAGGACCACCTTGTTGGGGGCTGGGAGGCTGTTGGATGACCCAGGGTTGGCCCGGATTCCGGGAACCTGTGCCAGCCTGCAGATGGGCACGAAGAGAGGGCAGCTGGATGGTACACATGTTGCGTGCATATTTGTTGTGTGTGGTGGGGGGAGATTTGGGGGGGTTATAAAATATCATTTCATCTGTTCCTTGACCCCAACATGTATGGGTGGAATAACTACTCCCAGACATGATCCAGTGCCTGCAGGGCGAATGGTCAGCAAAGGAAACATAGGTGCCAGAAATGAGCCTGAATTAAATTATTTCTGTCTCTAAGTGCATTTCCTCCTCCACTGCCCCCTCCCCCCGCCTCACCCCGGATTTCCAAAATCTCACATTTGTGTGTGGTTTTTGCAGAACTGTGGGCTTCATTTTTACTTCTTCAAGGGCAGGGACTAAGCCCTTGCTCATCTGTCTTCTCAGCAGCTGACACTGTGTTTGCTGAATGAATAAATGATACACCTTAGACCAAATGATGTCTGTTTAGCTTGCAACTGGAAACCACATCCAACTGTATGTTGACTATTGATTAGGATTTCAAGGTAAATCCAGACGTGTTTCTAAGGAAACGTTTTTGTTGTTGCTGTGGTTTTACAGGATGACTTTGTAAGCTAATCATTTTTAATAAATACGTCTGGATTTTAAAGAACTCTTCATCTGCTTTTTACTCTCTAGACATTTACTATTTATAATGCATACATTCTATTGTAATTTCCTCTTTCTTCTTCTCTTCTATGAGCTTCCCCCTTTCTTAAAGGAAGAGTTAAGACTGCTCTTACACTCAGCTCGACATGGGGCATCTGGTCATTTCACCTCATGGGCCTCCTGACTTTTAATTTCCTTCTAACACCTTCGACTTTTGATCTTGAAGCACAAGGGCCATACTTTTATTGGGTTTAATTTACTGGAAAACCCGATGTTCCTTGTGAATCAAGCCATAATAGTCAATGAATAATCACAGGCCTCAGCCAGGCCGGGTTTTAGTTCTGCTAAGTAACTAGGAAACCAACCAATAACAGGAAGGTAAAAAATGTTAGGAACCCTGATGTGGCCCCAGAACTAGGATAAACCATCTTATTATGAGCATGTGACTGGCCAAGTGTAGAGGGGGCTCAGCCACCGCGTAGGACTCAGGGTAAGGGGGCTGCTTAGCTGAGCCCAGAGCTCCTGGGAAGGAGAACTGGGAGCAGTAGAGGCCTCGGTGGGAGTCAAGAGTCCAGGCTTGTGTGTGACCCCAGCTTCCTCTCTCCAGCCTCTGCACCTCTTTCAGCTCTGCGTTTATGCTCCTGGCTACATTATTTTCTACAGGGTTTCACACATTTATAACTGAGAGGGTAGGGATGATTTTTTTTTCTTTCTTTCTTTCTTTTAAAATTTCTGGCTGCGTTGGGTCTTCGTTGCTGCACGCGGGCTTTCTCTAGTTGCGGTAAGCAGACGCTACTCTTCATTGTGGTGTGTGGACTTCTCATTGCCGCGGCTTCTCTTGTTGCGCAGCATAGGCTCTAGGCGCTCGGGCTTCAGTAGCTGCAGCACACAGGCTCAGTAGTTGCGGCTTGGGGGCTCTAGAGTACAGGCTCAGTAGTTGTGGCCCACAGGCTTATTTACTCTGTGGCATGTGGGATCTTCTTGGACCAGGGATCGAACCCGTATTGGCAGGCAGATTCTTAACCACTGTGTCACTAGGGAAGTCCGTCAAGTATATAGCTTTTAAAGGATTTTTTTCATAAATGCTCCCCAAGGGGAGCTTGGAAAAAGACACTTAATAGCTATATCATTTTGAACCTCCCTCTGCCATGTGCTGAACAAATTCTTTACAAACTGTGTCAAATGCCCATCACAACCTGATGACAAAGGTGCCATAATCACTCTTGCTTCTACAGAGGAAAGAACTGGCCCAAGGTTTAGTGAGTTAGAGCACAGGAAAAGTTGGTTGTCAGGAACAATCTCCAAACTCCTGTGGCCCTTCTTTCGACGTCTTTCTGCTCAGATGTGTTGGAAATGCTCCTACCCCCCTACCAGCCCCTCAAGGAGGAAAGATGTCTTCTCAAAGAGTCAGTGGACCTCAGGGATTCAGGGAGCCCCTGATCACCTAGCACTGGACACCCATGGGCACGGAAGCAGGTGCTATGGACAAGGCAGCCCCACTCAGGGCAACTGAATTTGACCTAATGGCTGTCTGTATCAACCTTCTCAGAGGCTCTCTGTAGCCTAGGGGAAAAGACCCTCTATTAGCTGAAACTGCAGCACAGATGAGTCAGTATTTTCTGCTACAGTTAAAAAAAAAAAAAAAAGGTAACATATTCTTCATGTCTCCATGGTAACTTACTATGGATCTGCATCCCATTTAGGAAACTCCTTCTTGACCTATCTGTGATTTCTGGTCCAGGCCTGAATGTTCACGGAGAAATCATCAGAATCAATTCAATCTGCCAGAAATATCAATCTTCTCTGCACCTGGTTGTTTAAGCTCTGTAGACCCTGCCTCTGACCCACACAATGGTGATACCCGGAGACCCTAGGGTACCTGGAAACATTAAGGTGCAATAGTATCTCAATTATCTGGATAACTCCGGTTTAGGGTTGCCATGGAAACCGGGAACCTTGGTAACAGAGAAGTGAGGCCGTGCCTCTCTCCCTTTACAGCACTGCAGTCCCTGAGATGCACCAAATTTCAGCCCCTGGCCTTGCCTAAGCTGAGCTATTTTACTTTATACCCACTTTTAGGAATCTAAATATTCCTCCAAAATATTGAGAATCTGACCTGAATCTGAATAGAAAACGTTCACATTTCTAGCCAGGGACTCAAGTATTCCTGCTAAAAATGGAAACAGAAGGTATGGGTGATGGTTTTGACCATAGTTGGAAGTCAGAGAAACTGGAGTTTCAACCTTCAACTTCCCACTTATACGTCTTAGGACTCGGCAGGTTATTTACCCTAAGGGTCCATTCCCTCATATTGAGAGTGGGGAGAATTATCCTGAGGATTAGCCCAGGGCAGCTCAGGCAAGGCTCCTTCCTACCAAGGTACCGCCCAACTCTAGGGGGCACCACCCACACGGGCGCGGTAGGAACGGGGCTTCCCGGAGCCGGGGGACTCCGTGACCCACCAAAGGGCCCAGTTTGCACCTGTATCATCTCAGCCTGTTTTCCTGACGGAATGATCAGAAATCATTGACATGATCAGAAGTCATCCGTCCACGAGGACTGATGGGGGTCCAAGAATGGGGCCAGAATGAGCCCCTTATGGACCCAAGCCCTGTGGCCACTCGGTGGCACCAGCGCTACTCCAGCCCCGCCAGGGCACGTTTGGGGTTAAAGCCTCCGGACCCGGGGAAGAAACCAAAGAGAGACTCTCCTCCTGAGCTCCCGGGACACGCGCGGCACGGGGCGTCCGGCCTCGGAGTGCCCGGTCCACAGCGGCCCGGGAACGGCAGGCGAGGGACAGCCGAGGGACAGCGGGCGCCGGGCCAGGTCCCGCCCGGAAGGTCCGGCTCCGCCCCTGCTGGCCTCCGCCGCCCGCCCCCCTCCCCTGCCTCGCTCTGCCCGCGGGGCTCCCTCTCCACCCCGCCCCTCCTCGGCCTCCTCCTCTCCCCTCCACCCCTCCTCCGCGGTCTCTCCGCCCCTCCTCCGGCTCCTTTCCCCGCCCCCTCCGCCCCTCCTCCCTCCTCGCTGTCGTCTCGCCTCCCTCCTCCCCCTCCCTCCCCCCGCCTCCCTCCTCCCCCAGCTCCTGAAGAGCGCGCGGCGGAGGGGACCGGCCGGTTACTTCCTCCAGCGGCGGCGCGGTGCGCGGTGCAGCCCCAGCCCCGAGCGCCCGGAGCCCTCCCGCAGCCCGCCGCCCCCGGCCCGGCCCGGCCCGGCCCGGCTTCCCGGAGCGCCCCGCCCGCGCGCCCGCGCCCGCGCCCGCACCCTCACCGGCGCGCCCCGAGGAGCCCGAGCCCCGAACCGCCGGCGGCCCTGCCCGGAGCGGCGCGGTAAGAGCGGGCTCGGGTCGCGCCGGGCGCGGTCGCGGGGGGCGGCGGGGAGCCCTCCGACGCCGGCTTCTCTCCCGGGGGACCCAGGAACCCGGCGGGGGACGTGGGTGGCGCCGAGGTCCGGATCCCCGGGCGTAGCCGGGGTCCGGGCGGGGTGGCGGCTCCTGCTAGGATTCGGGGGTCGTACGTCTGGGATCCGGTCCGCTCGGAGCTCGTGTTCCGGGGGCCCGAGTGGCTTTGGGGGCGGCCGACAGGGCGCGGGGTGGGCCCGGCCGTGACGCGCGGAGCCGGCGGCGACCTCGGGGTCGCCGAGGCCGCTGGGGCGGGCGGGGCGCGCCGGCTTGTTTCACTTGCTTTTGTTTTAAAAGGAAACGCGGGCGTGGTAGGGGGGCTCCTGCCGGGGGGCGCCCGGCGGACCCGATTTCGCGAAGGGGCTGGGGGGCGCTGGAGAGGGTGTCCGAGGGGCCCCGGCGCGCCCGTTTGCGGGTGACTTACTGGAGGGCGCCGGGCCCGGTAGATCTGGGGTGCCGGGCGTAGGAAACACCTGGGAGGCTGCGGCTTCCCGAAAACGCGCTGATCCCCACCCCCCCGGTCACCTGCGCGGCCAAGTCCAGGGCGCAGCCGGGGCGGCGGGCGAGGGAGGCGCCGGGAGGATCCAGCGACTGCAGTGCGACCCCCGCGGGCGCCCCAGGACCTCCGGATCCCGGCCCCTAAGTCCTGGGAGGCGAAACATGGGGAGCCTGTGGGAAATGGGGATTTGGGTGCGCAAGGCTGCCTTTATTTTCCCCTTAGAGCATTTTGGATGAAGGGGTTTGTGCGTGTCTGGTTTTTTTTTTTTTTTTAGCACATGAGATTTTATATTGGCCTGTATTCAATTTTTGGGTATCCGAAAATAGTAGTTGACCTGCTACTGATTTAGAAAGTAAAGAAGTGAGCAGTCCCCTTTGGAGATAGGGGTAATTTATTTTAATTTACCAGTAAGAGATTATGTTTGTTCCATACAGGGCAAGCGTCTGTGCACTGCCTGCCTGCCCACACCACCACCAATCAGAGAGAGAAATCTCTAAGTTAAGGTTTATTAAAATTCTGAATAATATCACAGTACAGTAAATGCTGGCACTCTGCGACCTGCAGGGAAATAGTCAAACACTCATTTCTGGGATTAGTCATTCCTCTCTCTAAATTAATAACTTTCAAAGGAGAAGCCAAAGTGGTCTTCAAAAGTGCGTTTCGGGTTTGTTTTCCTTTTTCTTTTTTCTTTCTTTTTTAAAATTTACCTAAATGCAAACCTGTCTACTAATCTCACATAAGCGATCGCTTGTTCCTACAAGGGTACTGTTGTCGGGCAAGTTCTGCTTGTTTTACAATTTAACCATTTTCAGCCCTTCCATTTCTGCCATTTTCCCCGTTTTTGCTGTTCAAAAGCAGCGATCCATAGGGCAACACCAAAAAGACCTGAAACTGACTTATGTGGAGACACTTGACCTGTCTGCCACCTTCATAAGCTGTGTTGAGTACAATAAGGGAACTTAAAGTTGATTAATTATGTGTTTGCCAGAAGCCATTGGTAGAGCATTTTGATTCTACATGGTTTTTACAAAACAAATGAAAAGCGGGACAACAAAAGAATCCTATTCTGTAGCTAGTAATTACAGCTCTTTATGTGGGAGTGGTAGACTGCCTTTCCTCCAGGTATTTGTACACAAAAACCAGGCGCGGCTTCTCCATTGCCCTCCACCTCTATTCTCTGTCCATCTCCGTGAAGCAAAGAATGTGGAATAAAGTGCAAACCAGGCGAAGAAGATGGGTAACTGACAACACCCAAGATGTGCTTTCCTTTTGGTGTCCTGTCTGAGGCTTGTTGATGTCGTCAACAGGTGACAGGACTTCCTTCATCCAGATCAGTGGCGTAAAGCTCTCCGTGAAGGAGCATTTCACATCTTGAGGCTTCATGAGCAGGGGCCTAGGCTAGTGATAGCTGTGTGCCACCTCTGCTCTTTACTGACATGCTGGGAGGAGGGCCCAGGCCTTATCATTCGGGTGATCCTGGCTCCTGGAGGAGCTCAGGGGGAAGGACCATACTCCTCGGGGATTTGGTCAGCACTGTGATGCTCAGATGCCCCCAAAGTAGCTGTGTGATGCTGGGCAAAGTACCTGAGGGCTCTGTTGGCTCACTGTAAGATGGTATAGCATCTGCCTTTCAGGGATGTCAGGACTGAGTGAGGTGGGAAGGCACAGTCCCCCAGCTCTGGCTTAGCCCTTAGCAAGTAGGAATCACCAGGGCGGTGATCATCAGTGAGTACTGACTGTTGCGTGCCTGTGGTTGACAGCATCTACCAAGTGGAGATTCTGAGCAAAGGCGGTCACTTTTGATCCAGGACACCCCCTCCCCTCCAAACCCCCAGCCTCACCCCCCACCCTGACTATTATTTATTGTCAAAGCTTTCGAGCCTCCCGCTGGTCACCATGATAATTACTGAGGGTTTTAACAGGCCCCTCCAGTGCCTCTGGCCTCCCTGGTGGCAGGGACTCTCCTCCTACACTGTCTCTGGCCAAGGGCTGTGTGTCTGTGTGCTGAGTCGTTGGGAGGTCTGATTTAGCCATAACGTTTGACCATAAAGAGAAAACAAGAAAGTACAAACTCGAATTAAGTAGTTATGGGAAAATAATGCTGTTCGCCTCCACCAGTGAGTCCTATCCATTGCACAATGTTTTAATTACTCAGAGTTCTTGGTTGTAACAGGTAGCAGCGCCCAGTGGAGATCACAGGGTGGGCAGTTAGAGGCACCCAGTAAAGCTTCCTTCTGTTCACTGCCACGTAGCTGGCCGGCTGGGCGGGCAGGCGGGTTACTGTCATCGGGGCTTTCCCAGGTTGTTTGAGAATCAGCTTTAGTTGCTCTGTTTTTTTAATCTAACACTTTGGCAGGATTGTCTAAGTACCTTTCTCATTTATTGAGATGTTACTTACCCCACGACACAATTACCTTTTAGGGCCCTAAATAAGTTTTCAGCTGATAACAGCAATCACAGGTCACATATGGAACTGTCCAATTGCCAGTCACACGTGTAAGCCTAAGTTTTCTAATAGCCACGGTAAATACAGTGAAATAAACTTCAATGTATTTCAATTGACCTCGCGCATTCAAAATATTACATAAACATGCAGTAAATGTTAGTACTGAGATATTTTACTTTTTGCTACGAAACCTTTGAAATCGAGGGTGTGTTTTGCATGCAGAGCACATCTGAGTTCGCCCTAGCCCAGTGCCAAGTGCTCAGGAGCCACACGCGGCTGACGGCCACCACGCTGGTCAGTGCAGGTCTGGGATAAGCCCAGACCATCCAAGCAAGTAAGGCAGATCCGTGATCAGAATCACTTCCTCTTGAAGAAATGCACAGCTGAGCAAAACGCAAAGCAGACGTATTTCGAGCTTTTGTACCCAACGCAGGAGGATCTGGGACAACGAAATTGGATTTGATCTCAGCCCTGGTTCTCCCTTTTATCTGTTTCCTGGGCCAGTGCTTCCTCACAGCTTGGGGGGGTGGGGCGGGGAGGGGAGAGGGCCCTCTGAGGCGGGTCTCCCAGCTGGCTTTCCTGGGTGTCCATCTGCCTGGGAGCTACAATGGCAGGTCATCCCTGTGGCTTGCCCTGGAGCTCCTGTCCCCCTTGCAGACAGGAGGTAGCCCACGGCCCCTCCAGCAACCCCACCCAGGCCCACACCCCAAGTTGACCTTGGAATTGGTGGTGAAAAACAGATCCTCCCACTCCTGTCCTGGAAGGACCCGAGCCCCGCAGCCCAGCAGGCCAGAAGGCAACTTTATCTGTGCGCCTCAAATCTAAATGGAATTCAGCAGAGAACCAGCATTATTATTTAATTACTTAAGTAGCATCCCCTTTGTGAGAAGAATTCCTGGCATTCAGTTTTGAATGACCTGTTAGGCCTGGAGAACTTGACAGACTCAGCCAGAATTAGGTGTGGATGTGGCTGGAGGATGCAGACTTTTAAAAATGGACTGGATTTGTTGCCTCTTTGGTTCTTTCTTCATTTTTTTCCCTTTTTCTTTTCTTTTTTTAAAGATGAATGACTTTGGAATCAAGAACATGGACCAGGTGGCCCCTGTGTCCAGCAGTTACAGAGGGACACTCAAGGTGAGTGAACAAGTCTTAATTAAAACTTAAAAAAAATTTTTTTTGGAAAATTCAATCTCTGGGAGAAAAAACAGTTGGCTGGGTCCCAGAAGACCTGTTCTAGCCCTAGCTTTTTAATTAACTGCCTGTGTATCTCTGGACTGTTTGCTTAATGTCTCAGGGTCTCAGTTTTCTAGTCTGTAAAATGGGTATGCTGGTGCTTGTTCATCTTGTCCTCCAACATATGAAGCCATTTAATTTGTAGATGGTGAGGCCTTTGTAGTTCCCATCTGAGGTTCTTACCAGGTGAAAAATCCTGTGAGTTCTCAAGAGAACAGAGCTGGAGGAGCTATCTGTTCTGTCCACCCAGGAGTTTCTTTGGGTGACAGAAAAGCCATTTAAGAAATGAAATGAAAGAGCTTAGAAGAGGCAGGCAGGCCCAGCTGCTGCTGCTGCTCCCATCAGAAGGGTCAATGCCCACCCGGATGCAGGCAGTCTGTCCTTTCCAGCACAACTGTGCCTGTTTATGTAAACCAGAAAACAGATTAAAGATGAAAGAGCCTTCTTGCTGCATAATAATCATTTCTTGTAGCTTCTATCTCAGTCCCTTTTGGGAACATCCTCTAGCAACACACACTGATAATTTCCCATTTGCCTTCTCCAAATGTGACAGCGAGATTTGATTGGTTTTTTTTTAGTGTTGTATAGTAAACATGTCTCCGAAGCAGTGATTTTTAGACTGGCCTCCTCCGAGCTTAGGGTTTTGTATAATAATGTATCTCTGGCATATTACATTTTTCTCTGTAGATCATTATAAGGTTATTTGTCTGATACAGCCCCAAGAGGCAAAAATTGACACAGGCCTTTCTAGAGTATCATGAAATTGATGAAACTTCAAGCCAGTGAGGTTTTTTGTTTTGCTTCTTTGTTCAATTTGGTCAGACGTTTTCAGTGTGGCATGGCAGAAACTATACAAGAAATTGTGATATTAAGTTTGAAACGACACCTCTAGAGAGAAACATTCTCCTGTAAACTAGAAGAGTTTTGATGATGCCTGGGCGATTTCTGGGCTTGGAGAAGAAAGTGTCGTTGCTGAAATTGATGCGTTGATATACGCAGTAGGGATTTGTCTTGTCTTTTGGCTTCCTGGTTTTAAAAAAAAAATAACGATCAGGAGTACAGTCCGGAAAGGACAGGCATTTCTTAGTCACCTGGGCATTGCTCGTGGGAATCTGTCGGCTATTTCACCAAAATTAGCCCTGCTATAAGGTAGTTTACAAACCGAGATAAGTATTTCGCACTTGCATGACTGGTCTTTCCCCCGTGGGTCTTGGGCAGGTGGACATCCTTGCTTTGGGTTTTTGTGGGGCTGGGCTCCAACATCACTGGGACATCATTGCTGGCCACCAGCTTCTTAGGTAATGCGTCATTCATTGTTCTGCATTTCTAAAAAGAAAGCACACAAACCGTTTGGTTTGTAAATGTGTTACACATTTTTTCATTGATGACTCAGCAGATGGGTCAGTGCATTACACATGACATGGGATTTCCAGCTTATGTTGGAAAAATATAACCTTTCTTCGCCTTTTTCTGCAACAACTTAGGCAACAATGAATCAAGCTTTTATCTGTTCCTTATAAGTGAGTCTTTTTTCCTTTTTTCTTTTTTCTTCTTTTTTTTTTTTTTGACCAAGCCCCGCGGCACAGCGGGATCTTAAGTTCCCCGTCCAGGGATCGAACCCGTGCTCCCTGCATGAGGAGCACACAGTCTTAACCACTGGACTGCCAGGGAGGTCCCAGTGAGTCTCATGTGAAAGGCTATTCCTTTTGTAAATGTTAGATGAGATTATTAGAAATCCTCACAGCTCCAGGCTTATCTTTCTCTGTGTATTTCTCCCCCTTTCCCCTAAATTGTAGGTAGTTTAACTTTAAACCTTTTCCTTTAGAACTCTTTCCCCTTAGTAGATGATGGGAGGGGTGTCCTTTTCAGTACACTAAACTTTTACAAAATTAAATCTTAAGGAATGTTCTCATATGCATTATTATTTTCTGAACCATTGGAATAGATGAGGAGAGACATGTAGTTTCAGTTGCAGTGTTTCATGGTAAACATTTCAGAATAGCTGCTTCAACAGAAAAAGTAATGTATTTTGTTGTTTTATTTTTTTTATTTTTATTCCATCACTTGCCTTTCGTTTTAACTGCAGTGAACTAAAACTATTTTGCCAAGGGTGGTTCTTCTTAAACACACAGCCTAGGTGTCTCTCCCTTGTAGCTTAGGAGGGCCAGGTGTTTGGATCAAGGTGGTCTCTGAGTCCCTCCAGGCACTGTTCTAAGATTCTCTTGGTTTTAGGTTTGTTTACTTAATTTATTCGTTTAAATTGATTAGGCCATTACAAGTAAATTCCCAGTCATTCTGACTCTGCGGTTGATGACAGGCAGACCTTGATAGATTGTACTTCGCTTTACTGCTTTTTTTTTTTTTTTTTCTTTCGTGCCAGCCTTGCAGTCAGCAAGTTTATCCGCACCATTTCTCCAGCAGCATTTAGCATTTGCTCACTTCGTGTCTCTGTGTCAAAGTTTGGTAATCGTCGAAATATTTCAAACCCTCCACCAGCAAAAACGTTATGACTCTCTGAAGGCTCAGAGGATAGTTAGCATTTTTTAGCAATAAAGTATTTTTTTAATTAAGGTATGCATCGTTTTTGACAATGCTTTTGCACACTTAATAGTGTAAAACGTAACTTTTATATGTATTGGGAAACCAAAGATTTTGTGTGACTCACTTTACTGCAATATTCACTTTATCTTGGTGGTCTGGAACCAAACCTGCTATATCTCCGAGGCCTGCCAATAAGTAAGCCAGGGTTAAAATAGAATCCTTTTGGTCACTTTGACCCTCTCAGAAGGCTGCTCAGAGGACTGACTGGTCGATTCTATGCATGGATTTATGACTGGCAGTTTAATCGGGGTGTATCAATGAGGCCGCCCATAGACCACCTTTAAAACAGGTCATCAAATAAGTTTAAATGTCATGTTTCAGTCTTCTTTCCCTCTGCGTTTGCAGCGCCAGCCCGCCTTTGACACCTTTGATGGGTCGCTGCTCGCCGTTTTCCCTTCGCTGAATGAAGAGCAAACACTCCAGGAAGTGCCAACAGGCTTGGATTCAATTTCTCATGGTAATTTGTTACTCAGACTTGACAAATTGAGCGTGATGTCCCAAAGGAGTTCAGTTCATAGATGATTATTCATAAGCGACAAATGTTGATGTCTCAACTCTTTGAAAAGTCAGGTAGAGGCTCAGATCTGCGAGAAGACAGTTTTCCTTTTTTATGCACTTGGTGACTGAAGTCCTTACCTTCTAGACGCATCCCAGGGAGGGCGGGTGCCCTGCTGGGAGCAAACCACAGGGGAGTCCCTGAGCTTTTCTTTAGGATATTTCAACACTGCAGCCAGCCCAGCCCCATCTCCCAAGCCCCTCTCGAAGCAGACAAGTAGACGTTAAAATGTACCCCAACTTTTCTCCCTGGGTTCACATCCTTAGCTAGATCTCCCCCCGCCACCCCAAGTTTTGGGGCAACAGATTATTCCAGCTCATCTTTACCAATCTGCATTTGGAGTTCTTAATATCATTGTTTATTCTTTTTAAAGGAATAGCATATCAGGTAATGCCTCTGCGATTACCATGATAGAGTTATTAGTTGGAAACATTCCGGAGATTACTTTGTCATATAAAGTAGGTGCTAGAAAATACAGCCCAGAAAATTAGTGAAAACATACCCACTTGCATAAGAGTGCCATCACGTGACGGTCATTCATCATTCTTGAAATTGCCCGGTGAATCCAGAGAAGGCTTTTTCAATAAAAATTGACGTCACGGGTACTAAGTGCTGTGTGTTCCTGTTAGAGTTGATGTTCCTTTGTTGCTTAGTTTAGTGGAAGTCACTTCCAAATTAGCCATTTACAACCCCTTAAGGCTTTTGGCCAAAAACCAGGCAACTTCTTTCATTGTCAAAAATGTAGAAATAGCTTTAAATAGAAACGTTACCCAGGCATCACTGCTCTATGAAGTTTGGCAAAATCAAACGAGTTTTATTTTAGATTTTTTAAGTAAACGTAGTTATGAGATGTATAGTATTTTCTCAATTTCACGCAAAAAACCAAACAGTTTTTGTTACTATTCACACTCGTCTAAGGAATGATGTCGAAGATTTGAGATCGGAATTGTTCTTCCCCAGAAGCTAAGATGTCCCCCCTCGAGTCTCCCTGTGTTGCTGCCAGCTTGAACTGCTAACGTCCCCATGGGTTTCTTTTCCAGACTCGACCAACTGTGAGCTGCCCTTGTTGACCCCATGCAGCAAGGCTGTGATGAGTCAGGCCTTGAAAGCTACCTTCAGTGGCTTCAAAAAGGAGCAGTGCCGCCTCGGCATCCCCAAGAGTAAGTGCCACTGCCGGCAGCAGCCTTCTGCGCCTGTGCAGTGCTAGACGGGCACACTGGGCTGTCATAGCTTGAGATGACTTAATTTCAAGCACTCATTTAGGGCGTCTTGCAGAGAGGGGCAGAGCTGTCATTAAGTGGAGCCAGTTTTTATTTCCAAACCCAACCAGCTCAACACTTCATCCGGCACTGCTGTTAGTGCCTCAGCATCTTCCTGGGGTGTCTTGCTCATTTCCTTGGACTGTGGTGCCCATCTGGGCTCTGCGGGTAAATCAGGAGTGCGTCTGGCCTCACCACCTCCTTTTCTTCCCTCTCCGGTAGATCCCTGGCTGTGGACCGAGCAACAGGTGTGCCAGTGGCTTCTCTGGGCCACCAACGAGTTCAGTCTGGTGGATGTCAACCTCCAGAGGTTTGGCATGACAGGCCAGGTGTTGTGTAACCTTGGCAAGGAGCGCTTTCTGGAGCTTGCACCTGACTTTGTGGGTGACATTCTCTGGGAGCACCTGGAGCAGATGATCAAAGGTACCTGTGAGTGACTGGGTTCCCTGGGTGGGGTGAGGGTAGCAGGGAAGAGTGATGGGGGTTGTGCTGGCCAGCCGTGGGGTTGGCATTTCAGTGATGAAGGGCACATTGTCTGAAAATGCTGTTGGCGTGAGTCAGCTACGTGGCAGTGTTGTGGATTTTGATCCCACTCCAGTACATGTGTGGGGAACATTAGCCACAAGGCAGAAGCCTTAGTCACCAAGGTGTACCATGTCGCCAGACGTCATGAATTGGAGGCACGCATGGTCAGATACAGAGGCAGCAAAGATGCCTGTGTTTTGGGGTTCAGTTTACAGAGCCTCAAGAAATATGTCAGCCTCAGCGAAAGGAAGCCTTTGTTCAGATAAACTGGGAATTTTGTAGTAACCTTTTCCAAGACCAAATGGAATCCAACAAAGAATTTTTTGTTTTATGTTTATAAGCAAATGTAGAAATAATTGATATATATTTACACACTGAAATATTATACAGAAGCTGGCCTTTGAGCAAAAGAACTCTCATCATATAGAAAGTCTTGATGTAGACCTGAAAAGAGCGTTGAAATCAGTGTTGAAAATGTATTGGGGACGTCCTTAGTGGCGCAGTGGTTGAGAATCTGCCTGCCAATGCAGGGGACACGGGTTCGAGCCCTGGTCCACATGCTGCGGAACAACTAAGCCCGTGTGCCACAACTACTGAGCCTGAGCTCTAGAGCCCACAAGCCACAACTGTTGAGCCCTCGTGCCCCTCCAGAGAAAGCCTGCACAGAGCAACGAAGACCCAATGCAGCCAATACATAATTAATTTTAAAAAATGTGTCTATAAAGTTAAAAAGGAGAAACAGTATAGTGAGGGAATCCTTCAGGTTAAAAATGTAAGAAAATAAGCTCGTTAGTAGAGTTCAGGGAAATATTCCTCATTTAATTGATTTTAAACCCTTGAGTTTCGACGTCTGTTACAGACTCGAAATCGTAAAAAAGATCTCAGGGTCCCCCACCAGCTCTTTTTAGTTATGGCTTCTGAGGGCCAGGGAAACTTAAAGACCCTCAAGTTTTCCCTGAACTTGGACACATCTGGTGTGACCAGTTTCTGTCAAATCTGTTTGTTGGCAAGTCGGACCCATTTTGCTGTTTCTCATCATGTGCGTCTGTGTGGGTCTGGATTTGTGGGTGTGTGTGTGGTTGTGTATTTGTAGGGAGGAAGCACACACAGGGAATGCTAACCTTTTTCTTTTCAAAATTCCTGGGCACGTGTGTCCCTGATTGGACACCCAGAGCACTGCTTTGACCTCTCTTTCTGTAGGGCTCACCCTGCCCCTGGATACACCTCAGGGTTTGAGGCAATGGGCAGTGCATCACCAGGTCAGGGATCATGTCCCTGTTACTAATCCGCTGTATTCCAGCCTCTGGTACAGGTGGTACTTCATAAGCATTTAACCCTTTGTTGACTGCATGGATGAATTCACTACAGCATCTAGACCTCTCTGATTACACAAGTAGAAAATTTAACTTTGCCAATGATAGCACTGATTTTAGAAGTCTTATTCTAGTTATTAGAAAAACACGTCGCTGGCGCTAGTGTTTTGTTTTGATTTTGGTTTTTTGTTTTTATTTTTGGTTGCGTTGGGTCTTAGTTGCTGCAGGCAGGCTTTCTCTAGTTGCGGCGAGCAGGGGCTGCTCTTTGTTGCAGCGCGTGGCCTTCTCAGTGCGGTGGCTTCTCTTGTTGCAGAGAACAGGCTCTAGGCGTGCAGGTTTCAGTAGTTGTGGCATGTGGGCTCAGTCGTCGTGGCTCGCGGGCTCTAGAGTGCAGGCTTGGTAGTTGTGGCGCATGGGTTTAGTTGCTCCACAGCATGTGGGATCTTCCCGGACCAGGGCTCGAACCCGTGTCCCCTGCATTGGCAGGCAGATTCTTAATCTCTGCGCCACAGGGAAGCCCCTGTCACTAGTGTTTTTAAAAGACATAATGACATGGAACACCTTCGGATTAAGTGTGAAGTGCTAAATGCATTTCGTTATGCTGAAATAACCGTAGAACAGTAATTCAGAAAGGAACTTTTATTCCTGTGTAGTTTAAACCTCTCAATTTGTATGTCTCTGTCTATGTTTCAGACAACCAAGAAAAGACAGAAGATCGGTATGAAGAAAATTCACCTCTCAACTCAGTTCCTCATTGGATTAATAGCAACTCATTAGGTCAGTGCAATTAATTCTGCCCTTAAGACCTTGGTTCTGAGTCTTCCTGTTAGATTCACGGAGGGTTCAGAGGCAGAGTCTAGACCTGCACCGTCCCATATGGTGGTGACACATACTCCCAAATCCAGACCGCTGGGCACTTGCAGTGTGGCTGGTTCACATTGAGACGTGCGGTGAGAATATAACACCACACCCGCCGGATCTGAAAGTCCTAGTATGGAACAGAGAATGTAAATATCTCCTTAATGGTTTTTAAAATTCTGATTAGATGTTGAAATGATAATGGATCTCTTAGGTCAAGTAAAATGTTCCAATTTATTTCACTGGTGTATTTTTAGTTTTTCCGTGTGGCTACTAGAAAATTTAACATCTCATCAGTGGCTCATGTTATCTTTGCATTGGCCAGCGCTGGTCGAGGCAGTTTATAATGCTGGGGGCAGAATGAAGTGAGCCAGTTGCTGTAGTCGGATTAGTGTAGCCAGCAAAGGCGGCAGGCCTGGGATGTGTGTGGACAGCAAGGCTAAATTCTCCCTGAACTTTGGGGTTTAAAGAGTGTCGTGGCGTTCGGGTGCTCCCTCCTGGGGGTTGACACTGGCGAGCGAAGGTTCCAGTGGTCCCTCAGCCAGCATGGGTGGGGGGGGACTGGAGATGCTCCCTCATAGGTCACAGGCTACATGGCAAATCACTTAGTCTTTCTGAGCCTTAGTTTCCTTGGAAGCCAAAAGAGCCAGTGACCCTGTTGTCCCGAGGCTCACATGGCAGGACTTGATAAATGAGAGATGTAGAAATACTCACATGAGGCATTCCATCCGGGGTCCAGGGGCTGCAGGCATTTCGGAAAAGGGCTCATTGACTGAGAAGGTGGACAGTTAGAGAAGAGGAGGACTGCATGGAGAACTTGCCCACCAAAGCCCTCGTGTCTGCTGGGGAGGGTTGGAGCGGGCAGAGCTGCTCGCGTGCGCTTTGGTTTGAGGTGTGGAGGGTGTCTGGTCATCACGTCGATATCACCTGACAAGTCTGCCGCCTGCGGTCCTGTTGCAGGTTTTGGTGTGGAGCAGGCGCCGTATGGAATGCAGACACAGAACTACCCCAAAGGCGGCCTCCTGGAAGGCCTGTGTCCAGCGTCCTCAGTGCCCAGCACGCTCGGTCCTGAGCAGGACTTCCAGATGTTCCCCAAGGCCCAACTCAGCACTGTCAGTGTCAACTACTGCTCCGTCAGCCAGGACTTCCCAGCCGGCAGCTTGAATCTGCTCTCCAGCGGTTCTGGTAAGATCCAGGCTTCAAGCGCTCCTCTCAGCAGGGCCGTTGGTTTGATTCTCGCAGCCACGGTCGGACCGTGACGTGAGCTTGATCAGCTGTCCGGTGTTCAGCCAGTGGAGGAGGTCAAGGACTGGTCCATTGGGTCACGATCACGTCAGTGATGCTCAGTGAGCTTACTCCTAATGTGTGTCAGGCTCTGGTCTGGGCACAGAGGTTGTTGGGTGTTAAATGACACAGTCCCTGCGGCCAGAGTCCTCCACCCCGTGTGGGATGTTGGGGGAGACGGTGTAGGAAGGTGACGGAGCTCTTTTCACAGAGACGCGTGTGTACGGGGCGTGAAGCTCAGGTTGGATTTTTCCATACACGCTCCTGCGGGACAGCCACCCGGGTTGAGATGAGGGTGCCAGCACCCCACAAGGCTCCTTCACATCCCCTCCCAGTCAGGAGCATCCCCGCCCCGAGAGGATCTCGTCGTCCTGACTTCTATCGCCGTAGTTTTGCCCATCTTTGAACTTGACACACGGGGAATCGCACCTTCTGTTTTCCTGCCTCCGTCTTTTGCTCACACTGTGTCTGAGGTGCCCCCGCGTTGCTGCGCTTTTCCTTGCTCTGTAGCCCTCCCCCCGGAGCTTCATGCCTCCATCCTTGACAGAAGATGCGCTTGTGTGGCGCGTGTGTCGTAAGGCATAAGCAGCGCGGTGTCAGGGCATCGTGAGACGTCCGGGCGATGCTGCACCAGCAGGGCGAACGCGTGAAGGGGGTGGTGGCAATGACACCAGCTCATGGGCTGAAGCACCGGACGTTCTGTTGTCCCAGAGGGTCAGAGTCTGTGCTTGTCTCTGCCAGGGAAGCCCGGAGACCACGACTCGGCTGAGACGGGCGCCGACAGCTTCGAGAGCTCGGAGTCACTGCTGCAGTCCTGGAATAGCCAGTCGTCCCTACTGGATGTGCAGCGGGTGCCGTCCTTCGAGAGCTTCGAGGACGACTGCAGCCAGTCCCTTGGCCTCAGCAAGCCAACCATGTCCTTCAAGGACTACATCCAGGAGAGGAGCGACCCGGTGGAGCAAGGCAAACCAGTTATACCTGCGGCCGTGCTGGCCGGCTTCACAGGTGCGCGCTGCCCCAGGTTCCCGTCCTCTCCCCCTCACCCGCCCTGTTTATCAAGGGCGTTTCTCCTTGGACCACATTGTGTTGACACCCCGCGTTTCACGCGTGGGGCGTGATCCTGAACCCTAACGCGCTGTCTCCCTGGATTCGAAAAAGGCCACATTTGCAGGGATGTCGTTGGACACAGAGCTCAGTGGCGTGGACAGAACCTGCAGGCTGCTCCCTCACCTGGGATGTGCCCGGCCAGCAGGGGACACACGGGCCTGTGGAGGCTTAAGCTCTGACTCAGCCACGCCAGGAATTTCGGAGATTGTAAACTGGCTGGGGGAGGGGCAGCAGAGCCAGCTTCCAGGAACATGGGGGCTGTTTACCTTTTCTTGTTTCTCAAATCCATCTTATTTTGAAGGTTTCAGTAAGAGCTATTCTAGGCCGGGGACAAATATTAAAGCTGTTTTTAGAACCAGATATTTCCAGTATGTCAGCGAAGATATCAGAAGTTTTTTTTCTTTGCTTCTTGTGTCCTTAAATGTGTTTTTGTTTGTTTGTTTGTTTCCCCCGTAATTTGACCATGTGGAGCCCCTGGGGATTAAAAAAATACCTACTTTTAAAAATCCAGTAGGTTAAAATAAGAATACGTAGGCACCTATTTTTTTTTAGCAGCCACAAAGGGGGCTAAAATACTCCGAGAGTGTGAAAACTGCTGTAATTTTCACCTGTGGCCGTCAGGGCCTGATAAGAAGGTAAACAGCCAAGGTGTTGGTGGTTTTCTTGCTGTTCCGTTGCCCCCCAGTGCTGTGTGGTTAACTAGGCATACGGTTGGTAGACCCTGGACAGCCTGGTGCTATTAACCCATTTTACAGATGGGCTCAGAGGAAGATAGCTGTCTGTGGTTGCACAGGTCACAGAGCCTTAGCAACGAAACAGCCACTGTGCCTTGGGGAACGGCTCTTGGGTGAGCTTGCAGGGCACCGGCTGCTGAGCCCATGTCATCCTTCATCTTTAGAGTATCGATACAGTGATACTCACTTCACAGGGTGGCGGCCGATCTAAGTATTAGTCGAGAAGAGATGTATGAAGAGCACTTTGCAAAGCATATGCCTCACCAAACAGAGGTGGTGAAACCATGGCTACAACCCCAGATGCCCCAGTGACCACTGAGTAAACCAAGTCTTGGGTTAAGCAGTTTGCCCACTTCCTCTGCCAGGAAAGTTACACATGGGATTCCTAGAATGACACACCTCATTCTGTGTTGAAAGACCCCTTCCATCGCCCCCACGCCTGTCCCACGGGGTGTTTCTAGAAATAAACCTTGAAAGTTATTACATAAGGAACAATTAAACAGGGTGAGTAATTATGATGCTGAGTTGGTAGCCCAGACTTTTTTTTTTCCCAAAAAGACCAAACCCAGCAAGCAAGGGCCCAGCGGCCTCCTTTCCAGCAGCAGGAGGTGGGAGGAAGCCCTTGCCTTGGGGTCTGACCTCCCATGAAAGCCTCCAGGACTGTCACCAGCACCCAGAGTCACACCTTCACCTTGGCACCCAGTCCAGAGCCGGGTCTCACATTCCTTGTTTCAGTAGGATGACTTAAAACCTTGCTGTATTTTAAATCTAGAAAAACATAATCTCTTCCCTCCCCCCCCCCCCCCCCCCAGGTAGCGGACCTATCCAGTTGTGGCAGTTTCTTCTAGAATTGCTCTCCGACAAATCCTGCCAGTCATTCATCAGCTGGACAGGGGATGGATGGGAGTTTAAGCTTGCTGACCCTGACGAGGTACGTCCAGAGCCTGGGAACTTGCGCTCCAGGCTCTCAAACCCGACTCCATCCCTCGGAGCTCACAGATTCAGTCCTGTGGGCGCAGAAGAGGGGTCACCAGTGTACAGATGAGCACACTGCTACAGCAGGCATTCCTGATGGCTGGAAAATCTTGTTTCACTGATAAACAGTTAACAGCTCTTCACTGTCCTACTCTGTCGTCTAGTTAAAAGGCATCAGCTGTAAACAAAGGCTCTTGCCGGACGATCCTAACATGTCCTAGGAAATTTGCCTTTTTCCCTTGGGGAGACTGGCCCCACTCCTCGGCTGAGGTTGGCGGAGCTGCTGCAGCCCCATCTGGAGGAGAAAGCCAAGAATAGGTCCCAGCCCAGCCCCTCCAGGACACCATCAGGGGAGAGCCCTTGGTGTCTGGGTAACGTGCGATCTGTCACCTCCCCAGTACCCAGGGGCAGCAGAAGCACTGAGGAATGCAGACGGTCACGGGGTCCTGAGCCCACTCAGCAGCTGTGGATGTGGTAGTCTGCATTGCCAGCCCAGGAGGTGGGGGTCCCTTGTCTCAGGACCCCCCCCCCGCCCCTGATTCTGAACCCTTGGCTCCTGGGGGCCTCCGCAGACGGCGCTGTGGGTGGGGTCACCTCACTCTCCCATCAGCGCTTCCCTCCATTCCCAGGGAAGCGGGTGTGGGATGCAGAGTTCTGGCATGTGCACAAAAGCAGATGTCACCTCTGTGGTCCTTACGTAGTGGTCAAGTGAGCACGTATCCGAATCGTCTTCAGGGAACGTCATGCAGATTGCCACATTGAATGGAACGCTTTTCCATCTGTCCCACAGGTGGCCCGGCGGTGGGGAAAGAGGAAAAACAAGCCCAAGATGAACTACGAGAAGCTGAGCCGGGGTTTACGCTATTACTACGACAAGAACATCATCCACAAGACGTCCGGGAAGCGCTACGTGTACCGCTTTGTGTGCGACCTCCAGAACTTGCTGGGCTTCACGCCGGAGGAGCTGCACACCATCCTGGGTGTCCAGCCAGACACGGAGGACTGAGGCCGCCCGGGGCTGGGAGTGGGGCCCTCAGGGCCCATCCAAGGACCCTGAAAAGTGGGATCAACGCATCCGGGAACGTCTTCAAGAAGCAGTGGCCTTATTTCATGTGACACCGAGGTTCTTCGCCAAAAGCAGCACGGTTTCTCACTTCTAAAGCCCACTGCCAGGAACATGCTACTTAACGATGCTCGTACGTTAGAATGGCCCAGAAAGACGCGCCGGGCGGCATTCCTGGCTCCGGGGGCCTGTGTCGTGACAGGATCGTTCAGGCTGTTGGGTCTTCTCAAAGGAGCGAGCGTGTCGTGGACACACACTTTTGGATTTTCTTTTGCCTTTTGCAACCAGGAGTCGTAAATGTGAAAGAGGTCTCTTTGGTTGGGAGTGGGAGGAGGGTGCAGGAAACATTGATGCCATTTCAGAAGTCAGTTTATATATATGACTGTAATCTTATAATTGTTATCAAAATCCCCTAACAGACCTATTTAACAGAAATTGTATATTGTAATTTAAAATAATTATATAACTCTATGTGAAATATGAATGCAGACTGCATTTTGCAATGTATTCCAGTTTTCAAGAGCACAGGTGGCATTTTGCAAACATTTAATCTGCCAGGGCAGACTAAGAGAAGTTGTAAAGTGTGTGTTATTTACATTTAATATGCCTACAGGAATAAGGTCTAAGAGGGTTAATTCCTGTTTTTGTTTGGTTTTGTTTTGTTTTTTTCATTTTGTTTTGTTTTGCCTGGGTTATTATCTATGGCAAGGACTTTGTACGTTTGGGAATTTTTATAAGAAACTTAATGTTATTATCTGGGGGCCCATCTGGTCTCTCTGCTTCTCCTTTAGTTGTAATGCAAAAGCTATAAAACAGTATTTTTCTTGACAAATGACATATGTTTTCCATTTCTACGCATGCCTCTAAATCAGTTTATATACAAAAGTTATTTTATTTTTTAGTTGAACTGCGTTTCCCCCAAACAGCTAACCTCCCGTTGAAGCCATTTCCTTCCCGGGCACCCCTCCCTCCCCAAATTATGCTGTATGATTAAAATAAGAATACTATTTTTAGAAATATGCGACTCCTTTTCAGAGATCAGGAGGGATTTATGTAGCAGCTATTTTTACTGCAAAAGTAATTCACTGGAAAAAAATGTAATTTGTAAGAAAGTTTTATTTTTATCTCAGCTGCATGTTAAGTTAACATACAGAGCTGAAGGTGCAGGGAGAGGGGAAGTTTATCAAACCTCTCAGACATGAGTGAAGCTTAATTTGTCCCATCTTGTCTACCTGTCGAGACTGGGGCTTTCTGGACACCAAGCTGCTCCCTTCTGTTTAGTGTCCACAGTTTTATTTTCTTGGACGCAGAATGCCTGGAGGCAAAGAGAGGGCCAACAAGATGTGAAAGAGAAGGCACTGGGGTCGTTCATGTGAAGAAAACATCTTGATCACGTTGGAGACTTATGTAGTTGCTTCGAAGGAACCCCTGGTTCAGCCTTTGCCTCTTGGCTTTTGTAGATGACCCAGTCAAGTTGGTTTCAAAGTCGAACAGCCTTCGCTAGCTGCGTGAGGAGACACTTGGACCCACGGTGACGTCTCTGAAGGATAATCGTCCACGCGATGAGACCAAGGGACTGGGTGGTAGGGCAAGCGGGACAGAGCACAGCTGGAAGGAGTATCACACAGTCTCAGTACCCCCACAAGACCGCTTCCCGTATCGCTAAGCACAGGATGTTTTTCTCAAGCAGGACCTGTTTATCTCTCGGACATCTGTTTATAACATCAACAGACATGTGACTGGGAACATCTTGCTGCCGAAAGCTTAGCCATTGGCTTGTTTTATGTGAGGTTTGACCACATGAAATTGCCAATATTTGTCTGTTTTATCTACAGAGTTTTATGTGGCTCAACCCAATAGTTATGAGAAACCAAATCCATGGTAACCTTTGGCATGGTAAAGAGCAGGACTTCAGTAAAAAAGTTTTGTAATTTGGCCTTTTCTTTCTCAAATAATAAAGTATTTTGTTTATATAAACTCTTCCTTGTAAGGGTCCTCATTCTTCATTCCCACCCACCCCCAGCTTGGAGGCGGTGGAGTCAGGATGCTGGGCTCAGAGCCGCCAGCCACTCAGCCGCTCAGTCACTCAGAATTACATTTCCCTTTAACTGATTTTACACATCCATTCCCTAGTAAATCAGGACCGAGCTGGAACCAACTGTGAGCCCTTCCTGAAGGAATTCCCAAAAAAGTGTTCCTTAAAGCGAAAAAATTTCAAGAGGAGATTGGATTAGAAAAATTTAGGTGTCTAGTCTTTGCCAGGAGTTTGGCAGAGATCTCAGAAGAGATTTTAGGGTGTTTTTAATAAGAGCGTTGGGGTTTGAAGTTCAAGGACTTCTGTAACTAAGACCTCAACTCCCCTGGAGTTCTGATGTTGCCGAGATGCCTTACCAGAGATGAGGGTGGTGGTTCCTGGACACCTCTGCTCAAACGCATTCTTGGACCTCCTTTTCACTCTCCAACATTAGTGAGGATTCTAAAAACTTTGGTGGGTTATACAGGTGGTGTGTTGGGGCTGGCTCGCCACGGGCTGGCCGGAGCTGATGGTGGGGGCTTCTCCCCAACTTTTCATCAATATGGTATTGGTAGCTTGAACTTGGTTGGGATGAGAGTAAGTTACACCACTGAAATCATCAAATGCTACAATTCATGGCTCACCCCACCAACCCTTCTCAGGGAGCTGGTTATTAAATATTTACCAGCATACCACTGGTCATCAGTGTTAACCATATCAGAAATGAAGACAAGTTTAAAAATACGATTCATTTTTGAAATTACATCTATATTAACATTTTTACAAAAAATAACGTTTTCCCCAAAAGTGAGAAAGGCACTGTTGTACTTGTTTTCAAACCTCTTTGATGTTTGGTTTAATGAGAAAGAGCAGGATTTCTATATGGGCTCTTGCATCAGTCTGTTGTGACACATTCTGAAGAAAATCAGGCCTCACAGGGATCTGTAACTGGAACAGGCAGATGTGTTTTGCAGCTGTTTCACATAACTGGATATTGTTTTATACTACACCTAAACTGACGGATGGTAGTTTTTTTGTTTTATTTTGTTTTTTAATTAATTAATTTATGTAATGGCTGTGTTGGGTCTTTGTTGCTGTGCATGGGCTTTCTCTAGTTATGGTGAGCAGGGGCTACTCTTTGTTGCGGCACGCAGGCTTCTTATTGCGATGGCTTCTCTTGTTGCAGAGCTCGGGCTCTAGGTGCGTAGGCTTTGGTAGTTGTGGCACATGGGCTCAACAGTTGTGGCTCATGGGCTCTAGAGTGCAGGCTCAGTAGTTGTGGCGCACGGGCTTAGTTGCCTTACAGCATGTGGGATCTTCCCAGACCAGGGATTGAACCTGTGTCTCCTGCATTGGCAGGTGGATTCTTAACCACTGCACCACCAGGGAAGTTCCGAATGGTAGTTTCTTAAAGATGAATTGCAGTTGGCATATGAAACTCTATCAATAAACTTGCCTATGGTTGCAGTAAATTCCATTGATCCATCTTGCACTTTGAATCGATCTTTTACCCATGTGTGATTTTGTAACATGCATTAGTCATCAGATTAATGAGTTCAAAATGTTGACTCATTTCAACATACAATGTCACATGATCACATTAGTTGCTTTCACCATCAATTTCACCAGAAAAGTCCTGAGAAGCTATCAAGCTCCCAGTGGCAGATACAAATTTTCAAAAATTCAAATTTTATCATCAGCAACAAACACTCTAAGTTGTTCTTTTGGAAGTGACAGACTCATTTCATTTACTTTTAGGGAAATACCTGTCAAATACCCAGGTCTGAATAAACATCATTTGTCAGTTGTTCTTTCAAATACAAATGGTGCTTATGAATGAAGTGGTTAGTTTAGCTTGCAACTCAAATGCACAACTGCATTTCCTGGGACAACCAACCTACCTCAGCAACACCAGACCTTCTGTGTACTTTCTATGTTATTACCCAGAAACTAAAAAGATGTGTCTTCACTTATTAAGAAAATTAATTTTTACTGCTTCATCAAGGACATTTTTAAAGGAAATTGGTATTTTTTTTCCTGCAAGTGTAAGGTGAAGGATGTAGTGACTGTTAGTACAGTTTAGTGCTAAGGCTTCAGCAGTTTCACCCCCCCTTTGATTTTGCACCATCAGTGCAACATAAACACAGAATAAAAAAAGCTAATATTTTAATATTATTATAAAAGTCATCTTGACCTTGAGGATCCCCCAGAAAGGGGCATGTTTTCTGTGGACCTCACTTTGATAACTCTTCTAGAAAGAGGAGAAGCTCACCCAGAACAAAAGTAGTGGAACTGGTGTAGGGAGTGGGGGACAGGGAGGAGACATTTTCCTTTTGTTTCTCTAATTCAGGGTCTGTGTTTCCAATCCTACCCTTTCATAGTCAGTTAAGATGAAGCATCTTTTATTTAAAACAAAAAGAATGGTCTAATGCAGCGGTCCCCAACCTTTTTGGCACCAGGGACCAGTTTCGTGGAAGACACTTTTTCCACAGGTGGTAGGGGGGATGCTTCAGGTGGTAACGTGAGTGATGGGGAGCTGCAGATGAAGCTCCGCTTGCTGGCCTGATGCTCACTCCCTGCTGTGCAGCCCGGTTCTGAACAGGCCACAGGCCAGTACCGGGGTTGGGGACCCCTGGTCTAAGGTCTGCATAAGGAAAAAGTTCATTCATGCAGGCTGAGATGGATCCTTTCAAAGTCTTTCAGCCTCACTCTTTGTCCTTTTCCCTGTTCCACTCAAATTCCAAACCTTTTTTAAAATGTATATCTTATCATACTTTTTTTTGTTTTAATATTTTTCCTGACATAGTTAAATTTGAGTTCATAAAGAGATGAGGTGCATGTGGCCTGTCTTCCAGCTTCTCCACAGGTGGAGAAGAAGCAGAACTAAGTTGCCTTTACCTGCCCCTTCCTCCCTATGTCCCAGTTACTCCTCAGATCAAGGGCCTGAGAGCCCCAAATGGTGGACACTCACAGCAGATAGGGCCTGGGAGTCTGGTAGGTGTGTGAGGCACAGGGTGTGGGGCCAGAGGAGGTGCGCAGGGTCCAAGGAGGGGGGCAGGGTGGGCTGTTGCATCACCTCTTTGGAAACATCAAGTTGGCCGTGAGGTTTATTGTGCTTAGGAGTCAGGCCTCGGCTTATCACTCTCTGCCGACCTCTGTGCACAGGGGTGTGGCCGTGGGCACGTGACTTATTCCCTGCCTCGGTTTCCCCTCCATGAAGGGAGGGCCCTGGGTGGTGGTCGGTGGCTGCATCCACCATTGGTATAAGACTATGGGAAGTCAGTGGCCTGGGGGCTCCATTGAAGTCTTGACCAAAGCCTTCCAGCAGGGGTTCTCCAAAGAACCAGACGACTCCTGACAGTCACCACTCTGTTTCCAGAAGCAGCGGAGTGCAGAGTTCAGCGATAAAGCTGATGTTGAACAGAACCGGGACCCAAACCCAGGTCTTCTGTTTCCTGATGTTGTCCTCTTGCCAAGATAACCAGACCGAGTTTTGTTGATGTCATGAAAACTGCTACCCAGGCACTCCCCCAGCCTTCTGTGCACTGCCCTTGGTTTTGAATGTTCCATTATCTGGGAACCACTGACCAGAGAACACAGAGGCTTCTGGCGCGCAGCAGCTGGCAGCAGCTGGGTTCTCTGAATGGATGAGAGAATCCCATAACCTGGGCCAGATGCGAATCTGTCTTTTCTGTAAGAGCGCAACAGAAGGGTGAGACTCAAGCAAGGAAGGGGGAAACCCCTTATTGTGTAAACTCTTTGGAAACTCCTGGGCAGGGTTAGAACATGTGATGCTGCTTGAACTCTAACGTGAGGGGAAAGACTGTTTTTGGTCACAGCTGGTGTGCTGACACGTTTGCAACTGGAATTGGCTTAACCTTGGTCATGTGCTATGAGTAAGTGACCCCTCCTTGCTCACCAAATTCATGTTCAGATGGCAAAACAGCCCGAGATTGCCACATGGGATCCCTGTCAGTTGCTTCTGTGTCTGTGGCTTACACTGCGTAATTATAACCAGGGCTCAGCACGCACCTGTGTGTTTGCATGGCCTGGGGTCATACAAGCTCCTTCAAGGGGGCCCATGGCCCGGGCTGGCTGGAGGATGGAGATAGAAATGGAGCAAAAGTGGTAAATAGAAAGTGAACAAAAAAATTGTGTATCAGCTGTGATCCATCTCCATGTAAAGCCCTTCAGAAACAATTTTACCATTTGCTGGTAAACGCCACCGAATTGGGTATCGAAGAGGTTATTTTTCACCACAATGTAAATAGGACACTCGGCAGTGACTTCCTCTTATACACAGAAAGGGGTGTGACCAGGCCCTGCTTTGACCCCCTAGGTTTGCTGTAGGGCCAGGTGGGGCCTAGAGGGACCCAGCTCCAGGCTGTGATCAGCATTTTCCACCTGCCCCAGGGCCTGTAGAAGGGATTAGGTCACTTCCTGTTTCAGAGCAGTTAGGGAGAACTGTTTCCTAGAACCAGGCTGTTCTCTCCCCCCCCCCCCCCCCCACCCCAGCCTAACTGATGAGCCCTGGTTGTCAGGCACCTGTTTACCTTGGAGACGGAACACTGCGCAGGGCTCTGAGCGGTCAGTTGAGGCCCACAGGACACTGGGCCTCAGAGGCAGAGCTGTGGAGCCCGCACAGCCATGGAGGGTCTGCCGCCTGCCCCCGGGGCCACGTTGCAGCTGATCCTGGAGCACCTGTGGGGCGCTCTGCTGGTGGTTCCTGAGAGCTTGACGCGCATCTCAGGTCTCCCTGCGTTTCCCTGGGAGATCCTGGTATGTGCTGTGGTGCTGGTTCTGATAGTAAGGAGATGGCACACTTTAAGAAGTGTGATGTTCCCATGGAAAGGTTCTTCTGCCCACGGTGAAGTCTGTGGAAAATGCAGTGAGAATAGGGGACCAACGGCTCAGGCTGATGAAGCCCTCAGGCCACCTGGGGTGGAGGCCCGTCCTCCCACGTTACAAACCTTGTGCTTGTCGGCAATGCAGGCAGACCTGAGCAGGTCATCATTCAAGGACACTGTGGACTTTCTGGAAAAGGCACACAACAGCCGGCCTCCTCCACTTTCCCAAGTGACTGATGGAAAACACACCTTTAAAGCCTCAGAGGAGGATGGAGAACAACCTCAGAAAAAAGAAAGGAAAGATTTGCATAAAAATATTGATTTTCCACAAAGTCCAGAACTATCTGACCAAGACATTGAGAGAGAAAAGCAGCGAGTCCAGGACAAGGAGGAGCTGGGAGGAAGCCTGGAGCCGTCCAAGGCACGAAAGGAGCAGGTCCTGAAAGATAAACTGAGCCGATTAACATCCACGGCAGAACGCCTGCCGCCCACCTTCCCCTCGCCTGGCCCCCTTGGAGATCACGTGGATGAAGGGAACCCAGACGTCCAGCAAAAGAAGGAAGCAGGAAATGGCCGTCGTCCTGTCCACGGCTCAGAAGTTGACCTGAAGGGCGTCCCTGACGATGCTGACGGCAGCGTGTCCCTGCCACGTCCTGAAGGGGGACATCAAGGAACAGCCAGACAACTGAGGGAAGAAAAGCAAATGATCGACGCGCTTACAGGACAAATCACAAGTCTCCAAATTGAGGAGGCGTCTCTGCAGTGGGAAAATTCACTGCTTGACAGTGAGATTCAGCAGCTGAAGCGGAAACGTCAACGTCTGCCTGATTTACATGACGACTATGTGATGCAGCTTCACAGAAAATTGTTCAAGGAGGAAACACGCTGCTCAGAATTGAAGAAGAAACTTTTCAACGTGTGTAAAGACATGAACTCCATATATCAGATCCGCAACCTCTCCAAGAAGATAGCTGAAGACATGAGCAAAGAATTGGAGAGAACCACGTCCTACTATGACCAGGAGATCCGCTTCTATGAGAAAAGAGCTCAAGAAAGCTGGGTGGCGGCTGTGGCCACGGAGAGAAAGCTCATGGAGCTGAGGAAAGAGAGTGACCGCAGCAGGCAGATGCTGGCCAAGGTCGAGTCCAGCTTCCAGCCTTTCCCAAGGGGCCCTCGTGCTGCCTCTGCTCCACCCGCAGCCCACAGAGGCCCGGAGGGGTCAGGGGATCCCCTGGGTCAGTAGGCCCCCCTGCCCCCCGAAGGAGGAGGGTCACGCTGTGAGGGCTCAGGGACCCCGGGTCACCTGCAGGTTGGACTCATCTCCCAGCAGCCGGGTCTAGACACTCACAACCAGGATACAACCTCCCCATGTGTTTTCCCTTTTTAAAGTAATTTTGGTTTTTATCTTTTTAGCTTAGCTTCTATTACATGATTGTTTTTTATTCATATAGATAATACATTATAATGTGTAAGAATTTTTTCAAATAAAGTTTTATTTAATACAATTCTTATGAATAATTTATCTGTATGTCTTGCACCCTCTAGAATAAGAGAGTATGAATAATGTAATTTAAGTCAAAAGTCACTATTCCTTAAGACATCATCGATGTTTAACATAGAGAGAGATGTTTGAAATAATAAAGACCATTTCTGTATGCTATTAACTGTTATTAGAAATCTGTATAGGTCATCTAAAATTTGCCCCCAATAAATTAGATTGGTTTTAAAACACAATGCAAAAAAAACCAAAAAACAAAACTTGAATACACTCTCACTGAAACTTCATAATTTTTTATTAAATGGTCTAAATCTGTTGAATAATTTAGAGGAGTTGACATCTTGTTCTCATTTTTTGTTGTTTTATTATATTTTAACCTTTGTTATTTTGTTTAATGTGCCGTTTGTTGTTTAGACATTTTTCAATGTGAAAATATAAGTTTTCTGTTGGTGGCAATCACATATGCACACACACACACACACACACAGACATATACAAACACAAAGACTACAATGCACGTGTAAGACAACTTTATTTGTTATTTCAGTAAGGAAAATGTAAAAATAAAGAGAAAAAATTTTAGTTAAAAAAGGAAAAATAAAAATCACACGTAAAATTTGTGTATACAGGGACAAGATTTCTAAATCTTATACACCGAAAAAGAGCGTTATTAAGAACAGGGGACTGAGGTAGTAATTTTACTGACCGCTCCCATCTGGATGATGGCATGGCCTGGTTTCAGGGCTAAAGGATGCCAAAGGATGTTTGGGAGAGGGCCTTGTTATTTATTGTCTCTAAGCTGTGGCATGATGAAGCCAGGAAATGACGGCAGGAGGTGGGGGTGGGGGGTGGTTTGGTAAGGACGATGCTGCCCATGAAATGATAAGCCCACATTTCACGTCGCCTGGAGCTCAGGAATAGGGAGACAAGTGTGGAAAGACCTGGTGGTGTTCGGGTCGCTCTAAAGATGCTGAGAACGCTCACAGAATGACGTGAAATGACAGGGCTCTGACCCCAGCTCGGGTCCTGTAGGACTGGGGCCAACAGGTGACAGGCGGCTAGGGATCCTGTGTCAAGAGCTTCAGGGAGGAAAAGTGCTGGCCTGCAGTCGGGTTGTCCCGGGTGCTCTGGGGACCACAGTGCCAAGGCTGGTGCCGCAACTCCTGGCTGGTGGCGGCTCCAGGCATCTGATCCTAAAGGACCAGGATGGGTTCAGAGTGAGGAGCACGTGGAGGACAGAGAGAGGGTTTCCATGGCAACACATGGACGGAGATCACACACGGAAGAAAGTTCTGTCTGCAAAGCCCAGGTGACAGCGGCTCCCGGTGACAGATGACGTCAGGCCCACATCACCTGTGTGTCCACTGTCTGGGCGCCCACCTCCCTGTCTACATGCAGCAGGGAACATCCTCACACCCATCCTCTGAGGTTGGAGTGGGGTCTCCAGCCTCCAGGTGAGAAACAGGTCAGATTCAGCAGCTGGTGAGGCTAGAGCAGGATTTGAACCCTTGTCTATGAAGATCAGCGTCTCTGCCCCTTTCCTTCTCTGATCCAGCTGCTCAGTCTTTTTCCCTGTTTGCCTCCCGCCTTCCCTCCCTGCCCTTCCTGCCTCTTTCCTCCCCTTTCCCAGCTCCATCAGTCCTTTCCTTCCTCACCTCCTCTTTCCACCTCAATCCAGGTCAGCTGCCCAACGTCCATCCCAACCCCACCCAGACTGGGCACGTGGTGGGCACCAGGCACTTGGAGACATGTGGAGAACGTTCTCCCCACCCCGGGAGCACTTGCAAATATGCTCATGAAATTACGCGGAAAAGGGTTGCATTCAGCGTTTTTTGTTGAAAAATCAGGTGAGCTGGATGTTTAACTCATCTTGCCTTGGTTGGTTTCCATTTCTATGTAACGTTCAGTAATCATTTCAAGTAAACCCTGCTGGTGCATAATTCAGGGAGAGGCGCTTCCAGGGTGAAGGGACCTGATGGGCCGCTGAGGACCTGCCAGGAACTCTCAGGAAGGACAGGGGAGGGGAGGAGAGGGGAGGAATGTCAGCATCCCCAGAGGGAACTCAGGGTTTTCTGGAAGCTCCTGTGATCTTTCAGGAAAGCAGGGCCTTCTTCAGTGAGAAATCTCTCCCCGGTTTTTGGACTCATTGTGAACTTAAATCCTCTCTGAGCCATTTTTTAATTCACTGTCAGTCATTATGAGCTTTAACTATGAACTGGGATTTTCCAATTTGAAGAATAAGAAAGAAATGGGTCAAGCTCTCCGTCCTCAACAGGGATGAAGGGATCTTGTTGGAAGAGGGAAAATATGACCTCTCTCGCTGATCAGAAACTGATAATATTATTACCAAGCTAAAACATTGCGTCTCTTCTTTATTGTTTTAAAATTTCTGATGACTCTTTGAAAAAAAATACCTAAAGTCAGATATCTAAAGATAGGTCAAATATCACAGAGAGTAACAATTTGGGAAACATTGCAAGGAGTGTTTGGGAAAAAAAGCAAGTGTCCCTGAGCATAGCCCGAGCCAGGTTGTCTTGTTCTCACCTGTCCTCCTTCAAGGGCATGCCTTCTAAGGCCCCACAGGTGCCCATGGGCACCTGCTTTGTTCACACCTTCCCGTGAGCCTGGTTGGCACCTGCCCTGGCTTTGGGAACAGGTCCGACACCTGCCCCCTCCCCGGACCAGAGCTTGACTGTCATGTCTGAGTCAAGGAGGCGAGGTAACCCCCCCGCCAGACTCTCTGCATTTGAGTTCCAACTCTGCCACTTACTGGCTCTGTGCCCTGGGGAAATTTATCCACTCCGTGAGCCTCAATCATTTCATCTGTTAAATGGGAGAATGCTCCATACCTACCTCATAATGTAGCTGTGGGCGTTCTCTTAATAACACCATGAAACTCAGAGCACGGTGCTGGCACATAGGACTCGCTGTGGCTCCTGGCGGCAGGCTGGGGAAGACCGTGGACCCCTTCTCAGAACCGCATTTTTAAACACATAACATAAAATTCAGAGGATGACAAATGAAACCAACTACATTGAAACGTATTCAAATATACTCGTGGAAAAGTGATCTATGCGCTTCTTTATTAACATGTTGTAGAATAAGATCAGTGGCAGGTCTAATAAGTATTGCAATTTCGAAGCAGCAACGAGCAGAAGCAGTATTTCAAGATTTCACAACAGCATTACTGTGGTATGAAATATCTGTGATTTCAAATGGTGATGAAACCACAGGGGCTGCTCTTGCTGCTGTAATGGGTTGCCACCACTCAATGAGTGAAGAAAATGCTACGTTTTAGCTGGAAGCTAGTGAAAATTAAAATGCTGTGGGTTTTTTTGCGCATCCAAGTGCATTCATGGACCCTGACAAGTCACATCTCTGGGTTCTTCTGGGATCGTCAAGCCAGGGGACAGTAGAGTGGGGACTGGAAAGAACTCACCCCTGGTTCGGAGCCGGGACCCTGTGGAAGATGCAGAGTCCCAGAGGCGCCCTGGCCCTGCTCGCTCCCTGCGCTTCTCCTGAGAAACAGCTGTTTCAGTGGAGGGGATCTTCTCTCAAGCCTTCTCTGGATTTACCTGAATATTCAGTTCAGAGATGCTCTAGTCTCTCAGAGGAACCCGGGGCTGGAGCATGGTTTGAATGTCAAGTGCACTGAGTCTGCGGGCGTGGCCTGGAGAGAGCTCTGCGCTCACCACAGTGGTCTGTCGCCCAGCCTGCGGCAGAGGGACACGCAGCCCTTTCTCCTGTTATTCAGGTGACATCTCAGGTTTTCAGAGTTGTGAGGTGGTTATCATGCCAGGGATTTTAGAGGCTCTTTGTCTCCTCCAGCCTCCACTGATTGCTGTCTCCCAGCTCTCACCATGTGCGGGGGGACACAGCCCCTCAGGGAGGCTGGTCTCTGAGCATCGGTAATGGAAGCCTGATACTGGGTAGCCCTGGATCTCTGTCCCCTTCCCTGCCTTCTGGGAACTGCCCTTCTCCACCTGGGATGACCTCTAGCCACGAAGTACGGGGGCGGGCGGGGGGGGGGGGCATGATGCTCTCAGATGACTCAGTCCTCTTTTACAGATGAACACAGACACTGAGAAAGAGGGGACTTCTCTCCATCTGAAATCATGAGCACCAAGAATCCTGTAATGCTGATGGCACCATCGGTCATATTGTCCTTTTAGGAGATCTCCTGTTTGAGAACTAATCTACTGCAGAGAAAACAGTGAAGCCAAAAGACAGAAAGGGCCAGAGTCCTGAGCGCTGGACCCTGGATCCAGCTGTTCCTGAAGTTCCATATCCTCCTCCTGTAAATGTCCTGAGCCAACAAGTCCCCTTTGAGACTTAAGCCAGATAGAACTGAGTTTCTGTCAGTTGCGTGTGAATGAATCCTATTGGTTATATTTTATAATCATTCTACCAATAGCAAAGTCTGTCTTAAATAGAATGCTCTGTTCAGCATCACAACGTACATCAGAACAGACAAGGTGACACAGCTCACAGGTGCAGTTGGCCACACGTGGGGTCATACTTTGCAAGTATAAGAGCTGTGCCAAGCATCCCTGCTTCCGAGTTTACAAGGCATCTCCCCTCTGGGTCATCCCCTGTCCACTGCTGTTGCACTCTCCCTGTGGGTCCTGGGGGAGGGGGATTGTTTGGCCTGGCTTCCAAACTTCCCAGGGAACCCAGCAGGGACCACAAGGGCTCAGCTGATGACCCGTCAGGCCCACAGCGGCTTCTCCTGGGAGCAGGGCTGGGGCTGGGGGGTCCCACACCTGGTGTGTGTATAGGGAGCACCTCCCTACCAGGGAGGCTTCTGAGGAGGTGCTGCCACTCACCTGGGGGAGAAGAGGCCACGAGGGGTGAGAGCCAGGTCTTTCTGTCCCCAACAGAGATGGTGGTGATGTGCTGTCTGGATTTCTGACTGAGGGTTACTCCTGGACCTTTGAAGACCTGACCTGAGGTCATGTCTTCCTGAGCTTCCCCGGGGCTGGGGCTGCAGTAGCTGCCCAAACACAGCCCACACCTGCCCAAGCCATCTTCCTCCTCACCGAGGAAAGAAGCAGAAGCTGGTCTTAATAGGAACCCCCATCCCCAGGCCCCTGGAAGTCATCAGCAACGCCGGTAGAAAAGGTATCTCATGAGACAGATCCATGGAGCTCTAACGTCATCCACAGTCACTGTTTTTCTGCCATGTCATCCCACACCAGCGTCTGACCTTGACCTTGGCCAGTACTCACTGATGCAATTTGGTCACGAGTGTCAATGATGGCAAATTTGGGGCTGGTTTTCTACCTGAATAGTCTCTCCTGTTCCCACTGCTGATGAAATTTCGTGTCTGAATCATGAGGCTGGGTTGAACAAAACCTGGGAGATTCGAGTAGTTGTAAGATTAGAACTAATGGGCAGGTAGCCCACGCCTCCTAAATATCTTGCTTCAGGCATTACACAGAATCTTTAAGCTGAAATAAAATCTCTACCAGCCATTAGACTCTCTGAACGGAAGGAGACAATAAGGCAGCTCCTACCCCATCTATTAAGATTTATTAAAAACAAGCTACAGATGGGACTTCCCTGGTGGCGCAGTGGTTAAGAATCCGCCTGCCAATGCAGGGAACACGGGTTCGAGCCTTGGTCCGGGAAGATCCCCCATGCCAAGGAGCAACTAAGCCCGTATGCCACAACTACTGAGCCTGTGCTCTAGAGCCTGTGAGCCACAACTATTGAGCCCGTGTGCCGCAACTACTGAAGCCCACAGGCCAAGAACCAGTGCTCCACAACAAGAGAAACCACCAAAATATGAAGCCTGTACACCACAATGAAGAGTAACCCCAGCTCACCACAACTAGAGAAAAGCCCGTGCACAGCACTGAAGACCCAATGCAGCCAATAAAAAACAAATATAATTAATTAACTAATTAATTTAAAAAAACAGGTTGCAGATAAATACATACATATATATTTTTTTCTCCTGGGCAAATTGTCAAGCCATATCAACTAATTGCTGAGAGAGACAAAAGTATGCAGGGAACAGTGTTTGTGGAATTTGAGACCTAAGGGAATTGTCTTGACCCCCTCCCCAAGCACAGACTAGACCTACAAGATGCAAACCCCCCATCCAGTCCCCAGCTTCATAACATAATGGTGAGGATACTAAATCCTGGAGGCTTTGCCATCAATTGGCATGAAACCCCACTTAGAACTCTTGCCTTACCACTAAAGGTTAACCCCCTGTGTGAACTACTGTATCCTGAGTTAGGTCCAAAGGGTCCTCCACCCAGTGCTACAGGGACAAATCGAGTCTGCTCCCCCACCTGGGACTCAGGCAGGCAGCCACCCTCCTGGAGAGGCAGCCTCTCCTACCCCCTCCCAGAGCTATGAGGCTGCTTTGCAGCTCCGTCCCTGGACCCCAGGCTATCAAGAGAGGCGGAAAGGCTGCTGGCCACCCACACACCCCTATATGTGGGGGGCGTGGACTGTGAGTGATCCACGGAGGGAGGGCAGGACCCCCTGAGAACTGGGGGCACCATGGTAGACGTGAGACACAATCACCATGGCAACGGCTCGCCAGCCCTCCCCCTCCCTGTCTGTGCTCACCAGACCCTTCTCCTTCCAGAACCTGTGTCCTGGGGTTCCCTTCAGGATGTGGTCCCACGCGGGCCTTTCTGCCCGTCTGCAGGGTGAGGTGACTGACAGGGTGACTGACAGACACATTTGGTGCCTGTGCCAGGTTGAACAGCATCTCTTCAAATTCATGTCCACCTGGGACCTCAGAAGGTGACCTTATTGGAAGTAGGGTCTTTGCAGATGTCATTGGTCGAGATGAGGTCATGCTGGGTTGGGGCAGGTTCCTCATCTTATATAACTGATGTTCTTATAGAAGAGAAAACAGACGCAGACTCACAGGGAAGAAGCCACATGAGGACAGAGGTAGAGACCCACATGCTGGGAAAGGGGCCTGGAAGGATCTTCCCTCAGGACTTTCAGAAGGAACCAACCCTGCCGACACCTTGATTCAGACTTCTGGTCTCCAGAACTGGGAGAGAATACATTTCTGTTGTTTTAAGTCCCCCAGTTTGTGGTCATTTGTTACAATAGCCACAGGAAATGAATACCTGCCACATAAAACTTCAAACTATATGCCTTGCAAAACCTCTGAGCTGGGATTCTGGTTGGCCTAAACCTGCGACAAAATGAAAAATATATGTATGTCTGATATCCACTACTCACACTTTTAAGAAAACAGAAAAACAACACGGAAAAATAATACACCTCCCCCGCCCCCCCTTAGATATTTTTAAAGTAACCTTCTAGGCACTGTCCTGGGATTGACACAAATTCATCACGAACTTGACCAATGACCTTGAGCTCACAGTTTGCACCTGTATGTAATCCTGTAAACTCTCCATGAAAACAAATTCCATTCTGTTTGCTGTGCTTGGCTCCTGGGAGGCCCGTCTCTGCCCCAGGACGGGCAAGAAGGAAAGGTGGGGAGAGGCAGGCCCGCCACACCTGCGACCTCGTTCGTGTCCTCATCAAGTTTCCCTTGTCAGGACGTGTTCACGGTCCGTCCCGCTGACTCTCCTTCTGTGTGGCTCCTTGCCTCCCCGGGGGTGAATGCCCAGGTGGTTTTAAGTCAAACCCACCAGGAAAAGGTGTTCAGGGATTTGCCTATCCTCGTGCCCTGTTACCTGAGCACTTTGGCTGAGCAGCGTTTCACGTGCGCAGTGATGGGGGCGGTACCAGGACGTTTCTGATGTGACTCCACCCTCCACAACTGGATGATCCAATCAGACTCAGAATCCCAGCCCATGTGAAACCATCAGGAGACCATCATTGAGTCTTTCCCCGGGACAGTCTGAGAGCAGCAGATGTCATCCCAATACCAACAAGAAACATTCACCTGCTTGGAGACCAAAAGGAGCCACCTTAGCTTTCCTTCCTTCACACCTGTGATCCTGCATCCTCCAGGATCCTATACATCGTCGGTCAGGGATGCTTTCCTGCCGGGGGTGTGACAGGGGTCCTCAGTATTTGCTCAGTAAGGTGGGGCTTGGGTCCACCTAGAAAGACCGTGACCCTGTGTTCTCTGCCTGGACACCGGACGGGACCAGATGACCCTGGGGAGGTGCCGCCTCTAGCACATCCACCTTCCAGTGAACAAGACAGGCCTCCATCCCCACCAGGGCACCACTGGCGTCAGCCTGGGTCCTTGGTCCCCTCACACACACCCCATAAGTGTCACCTCAAAACACAGCTACATCAGGGATCAGGCCGGGGACAAAGCTAGTATCCTCAGCTTTCGTGTGGGGCAGGGAGTAGGGTAGGGAGAAATGGGTTACTAAGGAGGACTTCTGCACATTCTGAAATGTTCATTCTTTTTTTTTTTTTTTTTTTTTTTTTTAAGAGCATAGGCTCAGTAGTTGTGGCGCACAGGCTCAGTTGCTCCGCGGCATGTGGGATCTTCCTGGAGCAGGGATCGAACCCGTGTTCCCCGCACTGGCAGGCGGATTCTCAACCACTGCGCCACCCAGGAAGCCCTGAAATGTTCATTCTTTTCAGGGCAAAGTGTAAAAGGTGTTACAGTTTGAATTCTAGTTAAAACTTCACTCTTCAGTGGCCACTGCTGGCATTAAAGTTCAAGTTTAAAAGGATTCCCAGTCTTTTTTTTCCTTAAATATTTTTCTTTTTTATTGAGATACGACACTTGCACTGTAGTTGCTGGAATCTTCAGGGTACCATTCAGGGACTTTTAACATACATCTCCAGCATGTGACATCTCCCTGAGCAACAGACAGAACATTCCAGGCCCCAGCAGGCCCCTCGCCAATAACTAACCCCCATCAATAATCCCCAAGCGGGAGGTAGCTGCTGTCCTCACCCCAGCCCCACGTGTTACTGCACTTTCCACAGGTAGGTTCACACAGTACACGTGGTGGGATCCCCTTCTCTCACTGGACATCGTGTCTGTGACGTGTCCTTGCCTGGAACAACCATTGTTTATTGCTGTGTACTGTCCCATGACGTATATACCACAGTTGATTCCACTCATCCTACAACTGATGACCATTTGGGTTGGTTCATGTTTTGGGCTATTATACATAAAGATGCCACGAACATTCTCAGGAGGGTCTCTTAGTGGCCTGAGCCCCCAACTCTCCTGAGTGTACACACACCCAGGAACCACTGGTCACGGAGACACGTGTGTTTACCTGTAGTGGATACAGCAGAACCATTTCCAAGGTGGTACCACCCTGCACTTCAGCCATGAATGTCTGAGAGCCCCAGCTGTCCCATCATGTCCCACAGGGCAGGCTTCAGAATTTTCGCCTTTCGAATGGGTGCACAGGGGTATCTTACTGTGGGTTCGGTTTGCATGTTCTTCTTGGCTAATAACATTGGGCACCTTTTCATATGCTCATTGGGCTCTTGGATTTCTTCTGTGATAGGATCTGCACATTTTTCTTCAAGGGACTGATCGTAAACATCTTTGGTTTACAAACCACACAGTCCCTGCCCCAACTCCTCAGCCCTACGGCTGGAGAGAAGAGCAGCCCTTGACCACGTGGGAATGCACCGGCGTGGCTTTGTGTTAATAAAATTATTTACAAACCGGGCTGGGGTGAGGTCGGATTTGGCCTGAGGGGCCTTCATTTGCAGACCCTGCTCTATTGTGAGGCACCTCCAGGACTTTTGTCCGTCTTTAAATTGGCTCGTTTGTCCTTATCTTAGTGACTTGTGCAGGTGCTCTGTGAGTTCTGGATCCCAGTCTTGTGTTGTGAATCACCTGTCACGTTCTGGAAGTTAGAAGAAATGATGGTGTTATATTGGACCAGTGCTCCAGCCTTGCCCTCCACGTTTCTACCACAAGGCACCTGAGGGATGAGATGACCGTGGCTGCAAGGATCCTGCCCTGACACGTGGACCCGGGAGGGCCGTCCTCTGCCGCAGTCACCCCGAGGGACACCCCTGCTTCACAGCAGCCCGAGCCCGCGTCCCTCTGCTCCTCTCGCTGTGTCTCAGAGCCAGGACGGGCTGCGGGAAACACGGCCCTGGCTTCTTCAAATGGTCACATTTTCCGAAAGGAACACAGACTCAGTGTGGATAATGGAAGTGTGTGCCACCAGGGAATTTTCCAGTTCTTCCGACCACAGACGGTGCAAACGAGGGAGGGGCTGGGGCGCCCTTTCCGTTGTGAGCCAAACCTTCTTAGGCCGGGCCTCGGCTGACAGTGCAACTGGGGGGAAATTGCCCACTTTCTTGGTTGCTTCGCTAGAAAAATGGCCATTGTCTTTGCACTGCAAACGCTTTCTCACAGGTAAGCTCCCCGAGGGAGCCCCGGCCACGTACCAGGTACAAGGGCACGTCGGCGGCGGAGTGGTTGCTTTGCCTGTGGGATCTCACTTGAGCAAACATTATCTTCTCATTTTGCAGCAAGAAAAATAAAGCTCAGGGAGGTGAAATGACTTGACCAAGATCAGAGATTCAATAACCGAGCAGTGCCTCAAAGCCCAGCCCTTCTGCACTGGACTGTACTCAGATCTCCCCTCAGGAAGACCGGGCTGGAAGCGCTGATGCTGGAAATGTTGTCAAGTTTCCACCCAAGATACATGAGACCTTGAGGTCTAAAGGGTGGGTCAAAGGATGCATCACTCAAGGTCCCCAGCAAGCTAGCTGCAAACCCGGGATGAGAGGCCAGATTTTCTAAGTCCAAAACTTTCCTCACACATTTTTTTCTTATTTAAATAATTTTGATTTTACGACATCAACCACAACATAAGCTGCATAACAACAGCAACTTGTTTTGTCTTTTTCTCCACTGTACCCAGTGTCTATAACAGCATCCGTGACTGAGATGCTCCATTTCTTGAACAAATGGATCATAAGAAAATAAGCAGCAAGTGGTTCGATTTCGTCCTGCAAGAAAGCTCTGATGCTGTTCCGCCCTCTGGCTCCCTCTCAGATCTCCACTCAGACACAGAGGGTGGCTGAATGCCCAAACATCAGCCAGCACCCAAGGCCAAAAGGAGACTCACATCACCAGGCTTCTTTTTCTTCTATCTTACTGATCCTTTGTTTCCCTGAGGGGGGTCTCTCATTATGAAGAGATATATAGAAATATGGAAAATTCTACTTGCCTCATCCAAAGTGGTTTTAGATGGCCAGCTCTTCTTACTTGCAATTTTACCCATTCCGGACATACAGCTCCTTAGGAATGTAGGAAAACTGTAGTCGGCCCCTAAATGTGGCATTTATCAACTCGCGGATTGTTTATTCTTGTGCAATTAGCAACATCATTTCGGAAAAAAAGGACTGAATACATTTATTCGTGTCATTTTCCTAGCAGTGATTCTGCTTCTTAATGCCTGCTCTTGTTTCATACCAAACTTGGCTTATGGGAAGTTTGGGTAAACAAAGCTCTTATGAGTAATTAGTATTTAATTAGGCTAAGTTTCGTGTCTGCATGAGTCAAGGCCTCTTTTTCCAACCTCTGGGATGAATTAAGTATGTCAGGCCTCTGTTTACAGAGCAAGGCCCAAGGCTGACTCCCCTGGGCATTTCCCAAGTTGTTCTTAGTAGCTGGACTTCTGAATTAAGCTACTCAGTATTTTTGTTGGCTCTTGCTGCCGGTGAAAGGGCAAGACTGGTCACCCAGTGATCTAGGTCCTTCTTCTCTGGGTTTGTCTTGTGGGAGGTTCCACAGCACCCCCCCCCCCCCCCCCCAGCATCCCCACCAAGAACTTCATCCTGACACAGAGGGAAGGTCACAACACTGCCCTCTGGGCAAAAAGGTCATGACACTCTTCTTCCCACCATCAGCCTATTTCAAGTGAAGAATCTGGAGTGAGAGCCTCTTTGCCAACAAGCATTTATGCCTGATTTATTCTTCCCAATTTTGAACATGTTTGAGTGCACAGAAAAGATAAAGGAACAACGCAGTGAACATTTGTACACCCACCAATTGGATTCAAAATTTCAGTTCCCCAATTGTCAAAATTGTGTTTAACCATTTGAAAGTGAGTTGCACATCAAGTATTTCTGCATGTGTATCCTGAAAAGAAGGACATTCTTTAATACAGCCAAGGTACTCTTGTGACCAAAATTATCATTTAAGTTATTAAAGTAGTTGGAGTGATATTGCTTATATTTTTTTTTATTACCCCTTCAAAGCCTATAGTATCTGTAGTGATGCTTCTATTTCATTCCTAAAGTGGTAATTTGTGTCTCCTCTTTTTCTTCTGAATAAGTCTAGTTAAAGGTTTATCAAGTTCATTGTGTATTTTTTTTCAAAGACACAACTGTGAGTTTCATTCATGTTGTTATTTTGTTGTTGTTTTTCATTTCATTGATTTCTACTTTTATGTTTATTATTTCCTTCTTCCTATTTTTGGATTTAATTTGCATTTTTTTCTTTCCTAGCTTTTAAGATGGAAGTTTAATTCATTTTCTAAAGCTATACCTCACAAATTTTGCTGCCATATTTATTCCTATTCAGTTCAAAATATTCTTAATCCCCCTTGTGGTTTCTTCCTTGACCCATGGGTTATTTACAAGTATGCTGTTTAATTTCCAAATGTTTGAAGATTTTCCAGATATTCTTCTGTTGTTGATTTCTTAATAAATTCTGCTGTTAAGTGAAGGATAAACTTTATATGATTTCAATCCTTTTAACATGTGTTGAGGCTTATTCTATGATTCAGAATATGGTCTATCTTTGTGTACGTTCCATGTGCACTTGAAAAAAATGGTTTATTCTGCTGTTGTGGGTAGACATTTTTATGTCAGTTAGGTAAGCTGGTGAATAATATCCTTACTTAGTTTCTGTTTACTTGTTCTGTAAATTGTTAAGATGCCACGGAGCAACTAAGCCCGTACGCCACAACTGCTGAGCCCACATGCTGCAACTACTGAAGTCCACACGCCTAGAGCCCGTGCTCTGCAACAAGAGAAGCCACCTCAATGAGAAGTCCACGCACCACAACCAAGAGTAGTCCCCGCTCTCCACAACTAGAGAAAGCCTGTGCACAGCACCGAAGACCCAACGCAGCCAATAAATAAATAAATCTTAAAAAAAAGAATTATCAAGAAAAGAATGCTAAAATTTCCAACTAAAATTGTTGATTTGCCTAGTTTATCAGGCCTGTTAGTTGTGGCTTTATTTATTGTATCTGTACACACTTAGGATTGTTATTTTTTGTGGTAAATTGACCTCTATCAGCATGAAATATTCTTGTTTATCCATATTAATAGTTCTTCTTCTGAAGTCTATTTTCTCTTATGTTAATAAAGCTACTCTTACTTTGTTTTGCTTACTGTTTTCATAGTATATCTATTTCCATCCTTTTATACATCTTTGTTCTCACATTTAAAGTAGGTTTCTTGGAGATCACACGTAGTTTTGTTTTTCTTTTTCTATCTTAGAATCTCTGTCGTTGGAGTGTAGACTAATACCTGTGTTGTAATTCTCATTATGTTTGAATTTAAATGTATCTCCTTGCTCCTTTTTTCTATTTGTCCCATCCCTTTTTTATTTCTTTTTTCCTCTTTTCTTACTTTCTTTTGGATTCAATGTATAATTTTTTTTTACTATTCTATTTATATACACTATTGCCTGATAAGCTATACTTTTGGTGTTTTATTATTTTTAAACTGATTACTTGAAGGCTTAAAATATTCAGTTTTAACTAACGTATCACAGTCCATATAGAAATAATATTATACCACTTCATGTATAATATACAATTCTTAAAACATTATTCTATTTTTTCCTTGCTACTTGAGCTATTTTGTTGTTGTCACATTTTATTTCTTATATGCTAAATCCACAATACATTTTTGCATTTTCCCTTCAATATTCAATTATCTTTTAAAAGAATTTTTAAATGAGGCAAAAAATTTATATTTACCATGTATTTGCCAAGTTTTTACATTTTCCATGTCTTTATACAGATCCAGGTTTTCATGCGGTCACAGGTTTCATATTCCTGGGATACAAAGAACTTGGCTTCAATTTATTGCAGAGCTGATCTCCTGGAAGTGAATTATTACAGCTTATGTTTGTCTGAAAAAGATCATATTTTAATTTTCTGCTTTCTTCTCTTTCAGAGATTTCAATTACCATCATGCTGGAGGGCTTGAAATTTTTCCACAGGTAATTGAAGCTCGGTTCATTTTTTTTTCCAGTTTTTTTTTTTCTCTCTATGCTTTATTTTGCATAAATTCTATTGTTATATCTACAGGTTCATTGATCTTTTCCCTTGAAGTATTTAATGTACTATTATTCCTTCCACTAATGCTTTTTAAGTTTTCTCTATCGTATGCTTCATCTCTTTAATTTCCATTTAGTTCCTTTAAATGTATTTCATTTCTCTCCTCATTATGTTTTCCTTTAAATATTAAAATCTAGTTATGATTCCTGATGTAATGTCCTTGTCTACTAATTCTATCATCTCTGTAATTTCTGATTTGCTTCTAAAGATTGATATTCCTCCTAGTTATTGGACTTTTTTGGCTTTTTGTAATTTTTGCAGGATACTGTAAGTTTTATGTTTTACTGTCTAGATTTTATTGCTTTCCTGTATAGAGTGATGGACTTTGTTTTGGAAGGAGAAAAGTTACTTGAAGATCAAATTGATCCCTGTGAGTTCTGGTTTTAAGCTTTGCTAGGGAAGGTCTAGAGTAACTTCACTCCACAAAGGGTTCAGTCTTACCAATATGGCGTGACAGCTCTGAGGTCTTCAATGAATTCACCAGGTTGTTACTGAGGACTCTCCACTCTGACTGGTCAGAATTTACATATCCCACCTCCTTCTCTGTGTGACTCTAGCACTCGGTCAGCTTACAACACCTGCTCATTCTTTGCCTATCTCTGTCAAGTTTCACTGTGCCCAGAGGCACTCGAATACTCAGCAATCACCTAAGAAGTCTCTATGCAGATTTCTGCAGCTTTTTTTCTGAGTAGCTCTTTCCTATTTGGGAACCTGCCCTATGACTTCACGTAGCCCCAGCCTCCCTGAATTCTAATCTCTATCTCTTCAACTCAAGAGGCTACTGGGCTCTGTCTTGGTTGGCCCTCTGTCATGTATGGTCTGAAAAATGTCTGGAGTTAGAAAGTTGGGGTAATCGTAAGGTTTACCTTGTTTGTTTTTCTATTAGTAGGGATCATAGTACTATGCTATCTATTGTCTAATGTCTGAAAACAGCTGTCTAATCTATTTTGTCCAGCTTTCAAATTGTTTACAGTGAGAGGGTAAATCTGAGCCCTGTCTTCCCTCATGACCAGAGACAGTTCTCATTATATTTTAACTTCCTTTGTTTCATTCATTATTTCCCCCTTGTCATTGTGTTTATAGTTGTGTTTCTCCCTTTTTTCTTAAGTAAAATTGTCCACCTTGTTCTTTGCTGTGTTTTTTTTTATGAACTAAATTTGAATTTATTATGTATACTATCTTTTTAAAATTTCTATCTCATTAATTATTGCTTTTATCCTTATTATTTCCTTTCTTCTGCTCTCTTTTGGTTTGCTTTTAAAAAACTTTTTAAATTTGGAACTCTAATTTCTTATTTTCTTTTTCAATTAATTTTTGTAGCTGAAGCTAGGACTGTACTTCATGCCATGAATAAACATTGTGAAATTCAAATCTCATGCATTGCTTTTTTTAATAATAGCTTTATTGGGACATAAGTCACATACCACAAAATTCACCTTTTAAAAGTGTATAATTTAGTGGTTTTTCATATACTGTACAGTTGACCCTTGAACCATGCAACGGTTAGGGGATTCAACCCACTGCAGCTGAAAATACATGTATAACTTCACAGTCAGCCCTCTGTGTCCGCAGTTCTGCTTATGCAGATTCAACCAACCGTGGATCATGTAATTCTATATCATTGGAAAACATCCATATATAAGTGGAGCCACGCAATTCAAACCCATGTTGTTTTAGGTCAATGGTACTCACAAATGTGTGCAACCATCACTGTTATTTTGAAACGTTCCCACCACCCCTAAAACAAACACTGTAGCCATTAACTGTCTCTCGTTTCTCCCCTCCTCCAAGCCCCTGGTGACCACTAATCTTGTTTTCTGTCTCAATGAATTTGCCTGTTATGAACATTTAGTATGAATAGTACCATACAACATCTGGTATTTGATCACTGGCTCCTTTCACACAACATAGTGCTTTCAGTACACGTCCATATTCAGCACGTATCAGTGCTTCATTCCTTTTTATTGCTGAGTAATATTCCAGTGAATAATTGCTTACCTATTTATCAGTTGATGGATATTTGGGCTTTTTCTACTCCTTAGCTATTACAGATAATGTTTATAAAAACATTTGTGTATAGGTTTTTGTGTTACAGATAATGCTTGTATAAACATTTGTCTATAGATTTTTGTGTGGGTATATGCTTTAAATCCATGTGGAGTAGGTCCTCAAATTGCTGGGTCATGTGGTAACTTTATGTTTAAATTTTTGAGGAACTGCCAAACTGTTTTCCGAAGTCACTGCCACTGCACTACTTTAAAATACTACCAACTAAACTAAACTTCAATTTTAGAAAAAGAGAAAAAAAGGAAATCAATAAATGTAATTCACTATTTAAAAAAATTAAAAATATAATAACATACTACCAACTATGAATGAGGGTTCTAATTTCTCCAAATTCTGTCTTTTAAAAATTCTAGCCTTCCTACTGAGTGTGACATGTATCAAATTTTAGTTTTGATTTGCATTTCTTGAACAACTAATGATGGTGAGCATCCTTTGGTCATTTGTATATTTTCTTTGCAGAAATGTTTATTTAAATGATTTGCCCATTTTTCAAATTGGATTATTTTTCTATATTGAATTGTTAGTGTCTTGTATGTATCTTGGATACAGGTCCATTGTCAAATATGTGATTTGCAAATATTTTCTCTCTTTCTGTGCATTTTGTGCTTTGAAGCACAATTTTTTTTTTATTTTGATGAAGCCCAATGTATATATGTATTCTTTTGTCACTTGTACTTTTGGTATTGTAGCTAAAAAACTATTGCCAATTCAAAGTCACAAAGATTATTCCTGTGTTTTCTCTTGTAAAGTTTTATAGAGTTAGCTCTTACATCCAAGTCTATGATCCATTTTGAGTTAATTTTTGTGTGTGTTGTGAGATATTTTTTCCAATTTTATTCTTTTGCATGTAGATATCCAGTTGTTCTAGCACCATTTGTTGAAAAGTCATATATCATTTTTGTCAAGAAAGAAAAAACAATTTTCTAATATGTAAATGAATGACTTTCAAATTTCATAAACTCATAGGACATTATCTCTAGAAATATGCTAAGAGGTAACTTAGTCCAAATGCCTTCAAACAAATCAATTGATTCACTCAAGGCCATCCTTGCACCAATTCTGTTTCCAGCTCATGTATCCAGGATCTGTACCAAAGCAGAAATGGTGCAGCTGATCCACTACTATGCTGTGGTCAAAATTAATTTCTCCTTTTTATCCCCACATATTTGTATTTCCACCCGGAAACTGAAAGTCTCAAAAGACTAATGAGCATGGAGGTTTGTGGCGTGGAGGGTTTGGGGAGACATTGCTGGTAAAATATTTCGTTTGAGAAATTACAGTTCAGAGGAAGAAGATTCAGGCAGGAGAAGCTCTAGAATTAGTGTGAGAAGGAACTGTGGTTTTCTTTCATATCCTTCTTTGGCACAGAGTCCCAGGAAATCAGGGGTGAATTGTGAAGGCCAGTTCCTATGCAGCAAAACCCACCATAGATGAAGACCTCTTGGATCTGGGACTGTAGACAAATGTGTTCCGTCTGTCACTAAACTTGTTTATTGCAGTAGATTTTTCATAGGCCCACTCAAATGCCATTCCTACCGCCTTGTAGTGAGGCTTCCAGAATAACATATGCTAGGAAACTAAAAATCACACTTAGAAGAGCCAGGATGGTGTATGTGACTTAATTTCTGACAAGTAGATATATGCATGACACGAGGAGGATGCAAGTAATGCGAGCCGGTGGCCAAGCAGGGGTCTTTGCAAGCAAGACAACAGGCGCATTGATTCTTCTGGGGCAGCTCAGGCAGAGTTTCTGAAGTCTGGTTCCTAATAACTTAGGCACTGAGCAGTAAGTGGTGACAACAGTGAGGTTTCCACTAGAAAAGTTGCAAACACTGTTGGGCGTTTCATTTGGTTGCCATTGTTTCTGATTGTGTAGCAATCAGATCTCGTGCCCTAGGTCTCACTGAGATTCTCTGAGCTTCATAATACCATCTGATAAATCGCTTTCTTCTTAAGCTAACTAGAATGCGTTCTGTTGTCTGCCGCTATAAGCCTTGACCAATATAACCAGCGATCTCATCAACAGTGAAAAGGCAGTTAATACATTTTTCTGTAGGCCATCCTTAAGTCAAGATAAATGTTTCGTCTTGGAAGGGTACTTCATTTCTAAAAGGAAAAAAAATCAATATGGTACCAATTTGAATAAAAAATTTGAAAAAGTTGAAAGAAACAACCATCCTGAAGACTCAGAGGAGGATGAGGAAACTTCTGAAAAGGACTTACGACAGAAAAAAAGAGATGCTATTTTGGAAATAGTTTTCCAGCCTTCGTAGAATACAAGAAGACAGTACCTCCGTGAAACAAGATCAGAAAAATCAAAATCTAGGAATAGGCTGCAGTGAAAGGGAAAAAACAGTGCGCATTAAAAGCAGAAAGATGGTAGGTAGTATACTGTGTGAGGGGCAGGTTTTTCACCAGCTGCACAAGAGCCTCTGACCCAGTGAGTTAGGGGAATAGTAATTGTAATGTATGAGAGCTTTAAAGGGTTAAGATGTGTGAAAAATGGCCTGGAGCTGGCTCCATGGGTCTGACATGGTGGCCCTGGCCTGGGTTGTTCTGCACACATGTGGCACCATCTCTGGGGAGTACCCATGGGAGGTTAGACCCAATCTCTACTTCTACAGAGACCATGGACAGGTGGAAAGAGAGGAGTAGGCCTTTGCTGAAAAGGTTGGATGGATTGCCCAGCTCCCAGGTTCACTGCTCCTCCACCCAAGGTCGCAGGCTGGTCTGAAGGTACATGGTTACCCTCTGTGACTGTCCAGCAGTTCCCTGATGAAGACTGGCGCACACAGCCTGCCCCTGAAGACGCGGCTGCAGCCTCACTGTCCAGGCCATTAAGTGGGTAGAAGGTCCTCACTGCTCTTCCACAGACAAAGGAAATAAAGTTGATGAAAAATAAACATTTCTGGGACTTCCCTGCTAGTGCAGTGGTTAAGAATCCACCTGCCAATGCAGGGTACATGGGATCGATCCCTGGGCCCGGAAGATCCCACATACCGCAGAGCAATTAAGCGCGTGCACCGCAACTACTGATCCTGCGCTCTAGAGCCTGCAAGTCACAACTACTGAAGCCCACGCACCACAAGGAAGAGTAGCCCCTGCTCAGCGCAACTAGAGAAAGCCTGTGCAGCAACAAAGATCCAATGCAACCAATAAATAAACAAATAAATAAATTTATAGAAATAAATAAACATCACTTTCTTAAAAAAAAAAGTAAGATGACCCAAGATTATAAGATGAGGAGATAAACAGATAAGTAGGTTTGGAGGTTTGGTGACATAAGGAAGAAGTCTAAGGAAACTAAAATTGCAGTAACGTAGATATGTTTTGGAGGAGGCAAAGATTACAGCATCAGAGTTGATGTAATTAAATATGTACTTCATTCTGTAAAAAATATAATAGATAAGCTCTAGGCAAATATAATCAAGAAAATGGGGAAATGAGCAAAATAGAAATGAGAAAAAAGTCAAATAAATAAAGTTCGAGCAAATATAATCAAGAAAATAAATGGCAAATATGAAATTAGATGTGAGAAATTTCAAGGCAAAAAGAGTTGGAGGGAGAAATATATAATCAAAGAAATGTAGGAGACATCAACACATTGTAAAGTATGGACTCAAATCATAAACACGCAAAAGGTAATTGGAGAAAGGTGAACACAGAATGGATATTTGGTGATAGTAAGAGATTATTGTTAATATTTTAGGTAAGTAGTAATATTTTGATTATTTTTTAGGGTTTTTGTATTTTCGAGATAAATGCTGAAAGAGCTACAGATAAAATTATGATGATGGGATCTGTTCAAAATAATGAGGAAGAGGGGGCAGTCAGTGAGCAAGTGAATGAGGGTACCCATAGAATAAAGTTGCCATGAAGCCAGAGGATGCAACAGCAATACATTGTAATTTTCTCTCAAATTGTTTTATAATAAAAGGGTTTTTTTAAAGTGAAACTGAGGTGAAAACAAACCTGATAGAAAATTGTAATATTCTATGCCACACAAAATATAATTGAAAAATCTTAAAAAAAGGGTGTCGGGGGAGGCATAATTTCCTGGGCTTATTACCAAAATTGACCTAAGAAGAAATTTTAAATGCCAATAGATTACTATCCGCAGAAGAAAAATAAAATACACGTAATGCATCTCAAAAGTTTCTTTTACATTTTTAAGGAATTACTTTATATCAAGGATTCCAAAGCATAGAAAAAGAAAGCTACACAATCTATTTCATGAAGGTCCATTAACCCTGACTCCAGCACCTAACAAAGATAATACAAAAAAAAAAAAAGAAAACTGTAAACCAGCTTCACATAGGAGTAATTCAAAAATCTTAAAGTAGCTGCAAAATAAATAGTATCTTAAAGGAATTTTCTATCACGATCAAGGAAAGCCTTTCTTAGCCTGGGACTGCAAAAGAGTTCAATATTAAGAAATTTGACATTGTAATACTTTATGTCAGTAGCACCCCCTTTTATTAGTGGCTTAAAAGAGCATAAATAACACTTAAAACACATCTCCAAATTATAAAAAATACTTAAGGGAGAAATAGAACTAAAGGATTCTTCTTTCACACCATAATAATTACATAAACAAAAGGCCAACATCTTACATAATAATGAATCACTGGAGGTATTCCTATTAAAATCAGAAACAGAGCAGGCACGGCTGCTTCGAGCATTAGTATTTCATGCTGCTTAAGAAGATCTGACTCATGTAATAAGATCTGATAGAGATCTATGAACTATAGCTGTTGGAAAAGAGGAGATGAAAAATTTATTGTATACCTATGATATGACTCGGTAACCTAAATCTCTAAGGGAATCAACTCTGAAATGCTTGGAACTTAAAAGGAAGCTTAGCCAAAGAGCGAGATTTTTAAAATAATAAATGTATAACAGTCAATAGCTCCTACATACACCAACAAGAAGTAAACAGAAAATAGATTCTCATGGATGGAAAAGCTTTCTTATTGACAACATGAAGAAAACAACAGAGCTTGATGGAGATGCAACAAAAACACAATAGACAAAAAGCACATTAAAAATGAACAAACACACCATTAAAAATCTGCAATGATGTGTGAAAATCGTTCTGGAAAAAACAAAACTGAATAAACAAAACCCAGAATCAATAAGAGTATATTCACTGTGATTCCTTTTTGTAGAATAAAACAGATTTCAAGTCAACCTAAGAGGTTTTAATAATTACTATTTTAATAGAGGTGGATTTTCAGATCATTTTCACTTTCTCTGTACTTTTATGCTGTATTATCTGCAGCAAGAAAATACGACTTTTTTTTTTCAGATTTTTATTGGCGTATAATTGCTTTACACTGTTGTGCCAGTTTCCACTGTACAACAAAGTGAATCAGCTATATTTATACATATATCCCCATATCCCCTCCCTCCCGAGCCTCCCTCCCACCATCCCTATCCCTCCCCTCTAGGTCATCACCGAGTATCAAGTTGATCTCCCTGTGCTCTGCAGCAGCTTCCCACTAGCCTTCTATTTTACATTTGGTAGTGTGTATATGTCAGTGCTACTCTCTCACTTTGTCCCAGCTTCCCCTTCCCCCACTGTGTCCTCAAGTCTATTCTCTACATCTGCATCTTTATTCTTGCCCTGACACTAGGTTCATCAGTACCATTTTTTTAGATTCCATACATGTGAATTAGCATACGGTATTTAGCAAATATGACTTTTGAGGTCCAAAAAAATTTTGACTTGTTGAATTGACTTGAGTTTAAAACCAATCAAGTGAAACATAATAAATCTGTTGGCTACTTATAATTTTCAAGATTCAACATTATGCTTCTCTGCATCAATCTGAAGAGCTTCTCTAAAACACGCGGTAATACCCAAGAGCAAAGAGTCCGGGATAAAGTTCAGATGGACGAGTGGAAATATTTCTCTGGCTTTCCCGAGCTGGCCAGTCTGTCTAGAAACTAATTTAAGAATATGAAATGACATCATTGCAGGTGTTCTTTCAAACTAGTACATACATTTATAACGCTCTGGCTGACAAACCTGGGAGGGAGACAAGATTTTAAAAGCCCCAGATATTCTCTTTGTTGATGCTAACCATCTTCATCTTCAAATAAAAGTGTTTCTATTTCTTCCTTTTGCCCCTTAGGCTCTGGTTCTTGGTTAAGAAATGTCTCATAAACTTCAGAAGAGGAGAAAAACATAAGATGATAGTACATAATGTTCTCTTCTTTAAGACTATAAATATTTTAACTTCTAGAAGAGACCACCTATCATGAATACTTCAGACCTTCCTAAGTCTTAAAAAGATTAACTATAAAGTTTTTTATAGTATCCAGACTCAAGAAGTGTATGCCAGTTTGGCTTAAAACATTTGGAAATAAATACACTGAATGTTTGCCAAAGGTCAAGATACTGGAAAAGATTAACGTCAAATTCAAAGCTGAAAAGGAAAAGATGCTGTCAATCAAGAAACTAAACATATAAATGATTGAATTATTTTAAGAAAATCAACAAGTTATACCACTATGCAGACAGAACCTAGCACTTGCTGACAATCTAATAAATATTAAGTACCTGCTATTGACAAAGAATTGTGGTGAGCAATCTCTCTACAGTGAGATAATATAATCCTTGAGAAAATATCTCAAGGAATCTAGAGAGTAACCAGGTAAAAAGACACGTACAGAAATAAATAGCAGAACTCCTACAAATTAACATGGAAAAGCAAAAAACTTAGTTTTAAACATAAGCAAAAGACTTGAACAGACATTTCACAAAAGAAGATATATGAAAGGCCAGTAAGCATATGAAAAATTACTCAACAGTATTAGTCATCAGAAAAATGAAAATTAAAACTACAGTGAGATGCCATTTCACACCCACGAGAAGAGCTAAAATAAAAAAGACAGACAACACCAAATGTTGGCCAGGACATAGAGCAACTGGAATGCTCATATGTTGCTAGGAGAGAATGAAATGGTACAATGCACTAGAGATCTGTTTGGCAGTTCCTTTGAAGTTCAATTGTCATCTACCCTATGAGCCAGCAATTCCATTTCTAGGTACTCACCCAAGAGAAATGAAAGCACATCTACAGAAAGACATATGCAAGAAGATTTATTTATAATAACCAAAAAAAAAAAAAAATGCCCATCAACAGGAAGATGGATAAACAAATTGTGGTATATTCATACAGTGGAATACTACTCAACAATAAAAAGGAATAAATCACTGATAGGTACAACTACATGAAGGCATCTCAAAAACATTGAGTGACAGAGTCACACACACAAATAACATAATCTGGAAGAATCCAGTTATCTGAAACTCTAGAACAGGGAAAGCTCATCTATGATGATAGAAGTCAGACAGTGGTTGCCTCCAAGGTCATGAGAGTGGGCCAGTAACTAATTGGAAGTGGGCAGAAGTGGACATTCTAGGATGGTGGGTGTGCTCTAGATCTTGAGAGATGTGATGGAGGACAATAGTCCAAACTTATCAAACTGAACTTTTAAGAGCTGTGCATTTTATTATACTTTAATTATACTTCAGTTTTTAAAAAAAATGGTCAGAAAAGGTAAAAATAAAAATAGTAAACATTTGTGAGCTTGCGTAACAAGGACTACAAAAAGCTTCATACTTGCTGTCTTAGCTCAGGCTGCTGTGACAAAGTACTATGGACTGAGTAGCTTAAACAACACGTATTTCTCGTGGTTCTGAAGGCTGGAAGCCCAAGACCAAAGTGCCAACAGATTCCACTGTTTCTGAGTGTCTTCTTCCTGGGTTGCAGGTGATCACCTTCTTGCTGTGTGCTCACATGAAGAGAGAGGAAGTTCTCATGCCTTTTCCTCCTCTTATAAGGGCACTAACCCCATCAAGGGGCCCCCAACCTCAGGACCTCATCTAACCCTAATCACCTCCCAAAGGCCCCACCTCCTAATACCATCACATTGGGGGTTAGGGCTCCAATATGAATTTGGGGACAAGTGTATAACACGTTATTATCACTACAGAGTACAACTTCACCAGTAAAATGTCCCTCTGTCACATGAGGAGGTCAGGAGACAGCACTCACTGCATGATGAAGCCACAATGAGGCCAGGTGTTGAGGGGAAGCAGGAACCACCTCTGGGGACCATCCCTACAGGGTCCGAGACTCAGAAAACTGTAACTCACCACACGTCATGAAGCTCTACAGTAGCTGGCAAATGCTCAAAAGGGGAAGATTACATCCAAAAATGTAATCACTGTGCAAGATAGAATATTAGAAACACCAGATGAAGCCACAGAGAACGTTTTCAACAAGGTTTAAAATGACAGGCACCTCCTGAGGAACAAAACCACGTTAACTAGGATATTCACCCATCACTTAGTCACCACCTCTCCGAGTCCAGATCCATCTGAAAGTGATGAAGTTGACGTTGGTTCTGTGATCTGAAATGGACACGTGGAAAACCACTGGAACACTCAGTTGCTTCGTTAAGATACACCTCTTAAGAGGCTTCAAAAAAAAAACTGTACGACGTTGTCTAATGTATTTCTGGTCAGGATACCTTGTTGGAATGTAAATGATAAAAATATTGTTGTCCTGGAAGAGAGTCGCTCATAGCAGACAAGAAGAGATATTAGTTCACTTCAGCGGGTTTAAAGCATTAGTCCTCAACCCTTTCCCTGCCCTCACACACCAGGAGCAAGACACATCATTGCCCGTCGGTACTGATGCCTCCTTAAGACAGTGCTGTGTTCTAAACAGGGCAGCCGTGCAAAGATATACAGCTCCCCTCCCCCACCAGAAGAGTCACTGATTCCATCAGTGATTAAACTAATCCAACACCATTTGCCTATTATGTTTTTTTGCTCAGGTCCATCCTTGTTTCTTCTCTTTCGCCTCCGTTGCCTGCATGGTCTGGCTCCATGACCCTCTGCCCAGCATCCCTCTTCCTCCCTTCCCCCAAGCTTGCAGCCACACTGGCCTTCTCATTAATGCTTGAACACACCCAATGCTCCTGACCGAGGACCTTTGCAGTGACTGTTCCATCTGCCTGAACACTCTTCCCCAGATGCTCCAACGACGAACTCCCTTTCACCTTTTGCAAGCCTTTTCACAAAGGTCATGCTCTCAGTGGGGCTAACCTTGACCTTCCTTCTTTAAAATTGCAATCTGTCCTCCTCCTGACAAGTTCTATGCCCTCCTCCCGTGTTCTATATTTCCTTCTTTCCAGTACACTTATCACCTTCAATATCCCATGATATGTGCTCATGTTAGTATATTTATTACCTTACTGTATTATACTTATTATTTATTATATTACTATCTTACTATATTCATAGTTTGTTGCCTGCTCCCCTGGGGTCTTTGTTTTATTCATTGACATCTTCTAAGAACTTAAGACCCTACCTGTCACAGAGTAGGTACTTAAAAATATTTATCAAGTGAATAAGCATATCTTTTTCTATGCTCCTCTAGGTAACATAAATAATGACTCTAATGTTGCCATGGTGAGCAACTTACCTCATCTTTTCCTTCCACCTACCCAATACCTTCCCCTTCGGGGAGACTTATAAGGACTGTGCTGAAGATCAAAGAGGAGATTAGTGAGCTGAGTGGTCTGAAAGCCTGCGATGGCAAACAGAGGGGAAAACAACTCAGAAAACAGCCCCAATCCCGCATTTCTCTATCCCATGAAATCTGTGAACAGTTGCACCTACACAACAACGAGGTCTCCAGCCCTATCCTGTGATCTCCTTCCCCTGCTGCTTCTCTTACTCCAACATAGCTCTTACTCCGCCAGCAAAGTAAGGAGATGGAGCAGAAAGCATCTGAGTCAGTCTCTCCTTACATGTGGACTCCAGCCACTCCGAAAAGTCAAGTAGAATAATGTCACTGGCGTTAGTCATGTGTGGCAGATAAGGGTTCATCTCGTCTGATGGTAAGGAAAAGACTCGTTCAGTTCACCTTAAGAACTGGGGTTTTATGGTTTATTTAAGGAACCATCTGGTAATAAGGGATACAAGGGGAGAATAGAATCTAATGTTCTGCCGGCCCCACGGAGGTTGAACCTGGGAGGTTGTTCGGGACAGAAGGGGCTCTGTGTTCCATGTTGTCTTGTTGCCCCAGCAGCACCAGGTGTTCTTGCACCTTCACTCTGATGCCTCTATTAGCCTGGATCCCCTACTGCCAATTGGTCTCCACTTCTCTCTGGATGTTTCCTTTTGGTACCAATTAACTGGTTCCATCTATGTCTCCAGGAGAGAGACCATAACCATCCTTGCTAATTACTGTGGTCCCTGTTTAGGGCTTTTATCCTACACTCCCTCATACGTCATCGCTCAGCCCACAGAGTGGCCGCCCTTGGTTTGGGCAAGACCCCCAACCAACTCAGCCTCTCCAAGGGTGGAAATTGTGGTTTGGAATGTTGTGATGGTTGATTTTATGCGTCAACTTGACTGGGTCATGGGGTGCCTGGATACTTGGTTAAACATTATTCTGGGGGTTTCTGGGTGAGGTGAACATTTAAGTCAGTAGACTGAGTAAAGAAGATTGCCCTTCCTAATGTGGGCGGCCCTCATGCAATCAACTGAAACCCCGACTAGAGCAAAAATGCCAAATAGAAGGCAATGCCTCCTGCCTGACTGTGTGACTGGTCTTTTCTAGCCTTTGTCCTTGACTAAAACACCGGCTCTTCCGGGATGGTCTCCAGCTTGCTGACTGCAGGTCTAGGGACTTAGCCTCCATCACTGCATCAGTGAATTCCGTATAATAAATCTCTGTACATAGGTATAGATATAGATATCGATATAGATATAGATATGTATCCTACTGTTCTCTGGAAGATCCTGACAAATAGACATGGTCACCCATGAATAAGGAACAGATTAGAGATGCTTCCCTAGGCTTAGTTATGGGTTGAGCCTTTGCCTTTGGAAGGGGCAGTGTTGGCAGGTGTGTGAGTCATGGCCTTAGCACGGTCCACATGACTGCATGAGCCAGACATGGAACCAGTGGGCTTCTGTGTCTGACCACAGCCGTGGCCAACCGTTCTCCTCAGGAGCTCTGGGATTACAGTAAGCTCACTACATTGCCCCGAATGCCCAGGGCCCCAGGACTCTGAGTCTTCAGCCCCCACTCAGGGCACATTTCTAATTCTGCAGTCTTCAGCTCAGAGAGGGTGTTGATAGCTTAACACAGAACAGCATCCCTACAACACAACCTTACTGCTGTCCAGCAACTCTCCAGCTCCCAGGCTATGGCAGACAGAGCAACCCAAATCCCATGTCTAAGGGGTCCAGAATGGATTTTGATAAGCATCGAGAAGAAGGCAAACAGACAGAAGAAGGCGCATATCTTATGATAGTGCTTGTATGTGGAATCTTAAAAAGAATGATATAAATGAACTTATTTGCAAGACTCACAGACATAGAAAACAAGCTTATGGTTACCAAAGGGGATAGTGGGGGGAGGTATGAATTAGCAGTAACAGATACACACCACTATATATAAAATAGATAACTAGCAAAGACCTACTGTATAGCACAAGGAACTATATGCAATATTTTGTAATAACCTCTAAAGGAAAATAATGTGAAAAAGAATATATATGTATATATAACTGAATCACTTTGCTGTACACCTGAGACTAACACAACATTGTAAACCAACTATACTTCAATTTAAAAAAAGTAAAACAGGGCTTCCCTGATGGCACAGTGGTTAAGAATCCGCCTGCCAATGCAGGGGACACGGGTTCGATCCCTGGGCCCGGAAGATCCCACATGCCGCAGAGCAACTAAGCCCGTGCGCCACAACTACTGAGCAAGCGCTCTAGAGCCCATGAGCCACAACTACTGAGCGAGCGCTCTAGAGCCTGTGAGCCACAACTATTGAGCCCACATGCCACACTACTGAAGCCCATGCACTGCAATGAAGAATAGTCCCCCCCTTACCGCAACTAGAGAAAGCCCGTGCACAGCAATGAAGAGCCAATGCAGGCAACAAATAAATTAATTAATTACTTAATTATTTAAAAAAGTAAAATAAAATAAAAAGGAAAAGGCAAAAAGGACTCATAGGCTCAACAGAACACCCCCATGCCCCAAGGGCTCTCTTTAGGGAGACAGGAGGGTAAACGCAGTGACCACGTATAGGAAAGAAAAGCAAAGTTTCTGCGGATAGCAAACGAAAGCAGGAAGCCTAGAAAGTTCCATGGCATGTGGCCACATCCACAAATATTTCTCTTTGGGAAAATTATAGGCATCAGGCTCATCCGTTCAGAAAAAGACCCTTCGGCTGCCGTGGCCATGCGTTCCGCACACGGTGCAGCAGGGGCAGAAAACGGCTCGGAATTAATAGGACCCCTCGGTGTTTGCTTTCAGCAAATATTTGCCGAATGCCTACTATGCCCGAAACTCGGTGGGTAAGAGCAGACCCCCTCCTGTTGGTGTTTTCATTTCAGTCTCTGGGCTCTGTCCTCAACTTGCTGGAAGCTGCAAGGAATTTAATGCTCTCGGGATGGGTCTCCACACGTCCAGGGGAGTCTGCAGAGTCTCTGATGCACTCCGCCATCCTAGAATAAAAATAGAGGCTGATGCATTAAAAGGATCCTGGGAGATTAAAGGATTTCTACACCAAAACAAGGCCCGAGATAAGCTGCCTACGTGTGAGCAAGGAGGCTGCATTGGGTCCAGGACGGACGCCAGCAACGTCTGGGAAGGGCCCCCTGCGGCCTGATGAGACTTGTTTCTGCGGCCTCGTCCCTCCTGTCCTGTTAGATCCACGCAGCAGGGGGTGGCAGGGCGCTTAGGCAAAGCCCTCCAGGCCGCGGGCATCCCTGTCCAGGGTCTCTGCCCCTGTCCTTTTGTGCTGGGTCATTTCCAGTTAAAACCCACCGTTCGTGTTGTTTTAAAGGTCTACTCCACTCATCACAAATGCCTTTGGTAACCAAATCACTCTCCACCATTTGCCGAGGTGGGATATCTCCCTGTCCCCTAGGAGAATTGGATTGGATCATTCCTCGGCTTCAACAAGGATTTCTGGTCTCCTCAAGGGCTCATCCAGCTTGGCCCAGAAAGGAGTGGAATGTAGACACGTGACCCAGGACCCCTCCACAGGAGGCGGCCCCTGGGGGAGGGTCTTCCTGGAGGATGGAGCATGCAAAGAGCCACCCCAGTGCCGGAGCCTGTCCCCTGCATAGGTGACCTGCACACACCCCCAGACAGCACATCTGGACTGTCTGTCCACAACTAACAATCAACCAACCACGTGCAAAGATGGGAGGACAAATCATAAACCTCTTCGCATTTTTTTTTCAGGTTCGGAAAAGCCAGCTACTATATGGTTTTGCATTAGAAAGGCACTAGATTTGGAGCCAGAGGACACGATTTCTAGACCCCCCTCTGCCCTCACTATCCACGTTACCTTGGACAATCGCTCTGGACCTCAGTTTCTCACCTGCAACTCGTGGGAAATGCTTGCCCTCCTCAGGTTCACAGAGCTGTCGGGAGGCTCCAAATGAGATAAAACACTTGAAAGTGCTTTTCAAGTCTACAGTACCAAGTAAAAAGGAACTTATTGTTATTATTTTTTTTTATTACTATTATCATAATCATCATCTTTCACCTCAAATGGACAGCTTGACCTTTGCCTCAGGGAAATGGTTTTAAATAAAAAGGGACCGTGGTTTAGGAATCTGAGTGCCATGGGAATGGAGGTTTTTGCAGCTTCCACCAGGAGGGAGAAAAAGAGCCAGTGGCCTTTTATTAGATCACAGGTATGGAACGTTCCAGCGGGAAGGGACCTCAGGACCTCCCCACCCAGTGCACAGTGCTCCCTGCACACAGAGCCCTCCGGAGACGCTCGTCACTGGTGCTGATGCTGGCGACAGCGCCTGGGTATTGAGCGCTCGCCAGGCACATGCCTCTCTGCTAAGCCTTCTGTGTGCTTTGTCACACAAACTCTCGGAACAGCACTGAGAGATCACAGGTACACAAATGTCTCTGCTTAACACATGGCAAGACTGCGTCTTCGCAGGGTAAGGCCTTTCCCTCAGTCCCACAGCTAGGAAATTGGAGGACGGGAACCCAGGAGCCCCGATGCCAATCCTGGGCTGGCTGTCTCCCACTAAGGAATCAATGACACCCGTATCACACAGGTAGGGAAACTGAGGCTCAAAGAGGAGAAATGACTTGCCCACATCACTCTGGAAGCCAGCCAGCCTGAGGCCAGTTCCTAGTCCCAGAACAAGATGCCTTGACTACTTGGACCTTCACATGAAGAAATTCTGCTCGAATCAACCCTTCCAAAGTGCAGCCCCCAGTGTGTCCCTGGACAGCACTGATGCAACCATCTGGTCTACCCCAGGCTATCTCTTCATGTCAGGTGACTTTCCTGACTATCTGGTAATCTCACCTTTCCTGGACTCTCCCTTTCCTGGCCCACATGCTGCCCGAGTGACACGCTCAGTGCTGTAAATGAGGGTGTCGTGGCATGTTCTCAGGTCTTACTGGAAGTGCAGCTATTAAAAAACAATCTAGTAAACAGCCAGCCCAGCCAGTACACGTCAGCAGCCCTGCTCCGAGTCTCTGACGTCAGCGAGGGCTGGCTGAGGCCTCGGGCCACAGCCCTCTCCAGCTGCCATGCTGCCCTCAGGCCAGCCCCGCCTGCCCACGCTTCCAGGATGAAGTTGGCCAGCGCCTGGCCCCACCCTCGCTGGCTTCTGGAGCGCCCAGATTTCCTGCGGGAAATGGCTCCACGCTCAAAACTGGGACCTGGGAATTGTTCCCGGGGCAACCACATTCAGCCAAGCAGGAAAAGTGAATCAGGATGCGGATAAAGATCGGATCACTGAGTGTATAAACGGAAATTGCGTGGATGGGTGGATTGGTGGCTAGAGCATTTATTTTGTGCCTCAGTGACCTGGCGGTCCCAACTGGGGTCTCCTCGTCAGTCCTGGATGAATGAGAACTGTTTGCTTATAAAAATCACAGCTCAGCAAGAGGTCATGGGAGGCCTAAATAACCTATTGGAAGAAAGAAGTGAAAATTCCTCTTTAGCAATATGAGGATGAGGGCTCAAATTGGCTTCTTTAAAATATCAGTAAGGGACTTCCCTATTGTCACAGTGGTTAAGAATCTGCCTGCCAATGCAGGGGACACAGGTTCGAGCCCTGGTCTGGGAAGATCTCATATGCCGTGGAGCAACTAAGCCCGTGCACAACTACTGAGCCTGTGCTCTAGAGCTTGTGAGCCACAACTATTGAGCCCATGTGCCACAACTACTGAAGCCCGCTCGCCTAGAGCCCGTGCTCCACAACAAGAGAAGCCACCGCGTTGAGAAGGTCACGCACCACAACTAAGAGTAGCCCCCACTCACCGCAACTGGAGAAAGCGCGCGCACCAATGAAGACCCAACACAGCCAATTAATTAATTAATTAGTTAATTAAAATAGATATGTATCAATAAGAAAGAAAACTACGATTCCAAAACGTTAAGGCCATGACACTGTTTTAGTGAAGGTGAACAGGAGGCTTTCTCCCTGGATCTAAAACCTCACCATCCTTCGCCCCTGCAGAGGATAAGGCTGTTGGGTAACCAGCCACGAGCAGGCATAAAAGTGGATGTACTGATGAGTTCTGAATCCAACTGTTCATAACAGGAGGAATCAAAACAGCTACTACTTATTAAGTCTCAACCTACCAAAATGTCAGGCCTCAGAGGCACGGACTTTGTCTTGTTCTTTAACCCAGAACAGTCCTTCACACGTAGCAGCTCAGTATATCTGTTTTGGACAGATTTGTGAGTGCATGAATGGAGACGTGCCAAACACTATATGTCACACTGTTTTTGTGTTGCTAACAGTCTTTTCCACCCTGAATTAGCAGCTCTAATTCTCATTTTACAGATGCACAGGGAGGCTTGGGGAGGTTGAACTGGATTTGCAGCTGAAAGTAGTAGAGCTTGGCCGGAAAGCGGGGTCAGCCCGTCCCCAGGTCTTATGCAATTGACCACAAGGTTGAACCTCCTCCCTGTGTGCTGCATCTTTACCCTGGGTGTCTGGACAGGTCTGTGGGCCCCCCCAATTCCCCCTTGAATTGTTAAGGGGATTTCAGCATCCCTAAAAATGCATGTAAAGTAGTGTGTCTAAAGGCCTATCTATGCTAAATGGAAGAGAAAGCCCATGGCCTTTCTCAGGAGACTCACGATCAAAAGAATTGTAAAAATCACTGTTCTAGACCCTAAGAGAAAAACCAATAAGGAGGGAGGGAAACAAACTATCTGGTTTGCCAGGGCCTGTCCTGACTGTACAAGTGAAAGTCTTAGGCCCTGGTAACTGCTCATTGGTGTTGGGGCACATGGACCCCCAGGAGGACAGGCAACATGGGCCTGTGTTCAGATTCTTGGTTTTCTCTTTCTCAGCAGGAACGAAAAAGCCGAGGGGAACCAGGGATATGGGAGCAGATACAAAGCCTGGAAAGCGGGGGGGAGGAAGGCCTGGGAGGAGTCGAGGCAGGACGATGAGCTGTCTGGGGCAGCAGCACGTGGATGTTGCGGGGCAGAGGTTTGGACACCATCTGCCTGGGTCTTGGGACCTGCCCGCTAGCTCTCCCTTCAGTGGGCGCTGTCTTGAGGCCAATTGAGGAGCAGGGCCCAGTGGCAGGGCTTCTGAGCAGGGAGTGGAAGGGCCGTCAGAAGCACCCCTCACTCCCTGCACCAAAATTCTGTAGCTGATGTCCGTTTGAGTCGTGCGGGGAGGTGGCAGTTAGCATTGCAGAGAGCAACTGTCCCTTTCTCAGATCCACCTGCCGAGGGGCGGGTCCCTGGGAACCCAGGAAGAGGCTTCCTGTGGACCAGCAGTTCTAGATGTGAAACTCAGGCCCACAGAGAGCAGGAATGTTCCTGGATGCATCCCAAAGCCAATTTGGTGCCAGGAACGGGAGCCATGTGTTCCAAGCTAGCGGGAACTGCCACTCTGAGCAAAGTGCTCCAGGCCTGAGGTCTCCATCACAGGTGACGGGGTTGAATCACCGGTCTCAGCCACGCCCCCAGCGGGCCTGCGTCTGACATCTGGACTGTCAGCACTTATAGCTCAGACGCGGGGCTGACACACATCTCCACCTCATACTTGCTCTCCACGATCTCCCAGGAGATCCTGGGCTTCCCTGACCTGTGTGTTGCTAGCAGCCGGTTTTAGGATCACTCAGAGTTTGCCTAACAATTCCTCTCACACCTGTTGTTTTGTTTCCTGAGTTCAGGTCGTCCTTGTCCGCTAAGCACATTGGGATGCGTGATTCTGGTCTCCAAGTGGCTGAGCTCCAGCTAAGGATTGGGACAGCCCTGGGCTCTACAGAGCCCACAGTAGAGAGTCCTCCATGTGCATCCTGAGATGCGCGGCTGCCCCAAAGCCAGCCTTCCTCCTTAGGAAAAGCAGCCACACTTGTCACTCAAGCCCACCTGGGCTTTGCCTTTTATTTGCGTGGTGTGGCAGGGAGGAGTGTGCTATCCAAACAATTGAGTGTCACCGTGCCTTGACCATCTGTGACTTCAGTACTTAAGGACTTACGGGTCAGAAGGCACTCCTTTTAGAACACTTGCCCTTACAGAGCTACCTCGGGCCTCGGGGTCACCAAATCCATCAGGGTCAGTAAGAAATGACCACCAATGGGACTTCCCTGCTGGCTCAATGGTTAAGAATCCACCTTCCAATGCAGGGGACACAGGTTCAATCCCTGGTCCAGGAAGATCCCAAATGCTGGGGTGCAACTAGGCCTGTGCGCCACAACTACTGAGCCTGCGTGCCGCAACTACTGAAGCCCGAGAGCCCTAGAGCCTACACACCACAACAAGAGAAGCCACTGCAATGAGAAGCCTGCGCACTGCACGAAGACTAGCCCCCTCTCACTGCAACTAGAGAAAGCCCGCGCGCAGCAACAAAGACCCAACGCAGGCAAAAAAAAAAAAAAAAAAAAAAAATGACCACTGACCTCATGAACGCCATGAGCCAACTTCGGTATAAGCAAGGCCATCACCTCACTGGCCACACATTTTGCCTGTGGAAGGAAGCCCGAGGCACCTTGGGTGGAGAAATGGCCAACTGTGCAAAATTAAGTGGTTTTCAGACCCAGGACCAGGAAGCAGCCACAGAGTTCCCATCCCTCTTCCCAAAGTTCTTAGGGTGCAAAAGGCAACCCCGCCAACCGGCCACGCCAGTCCCAGGCAGAGCCCAGCCCTGCGTCTGATCCATCATTGAGGGCGCCCGGCCAGTGTTTCAGGAAGAACCCAGCTTTCAAAGTTGCCTTCAAATTGCTATGAATCACCCGATCTGATTCAAATGTGGGCCGGGTGCACTTGCAGATAGCTGATGGCCTCAGATTAATCCACAATTGCCTCAGCAGGTAATTTACCTCTGGGAGTTTCAGGGACTGAAAAGAACAATGCATTTGCATAAATGGTCTAAACTCAGAGTCCAGGCAGCAGGTCATTCTTTGGCTGGTAGCAGCCAGTGACAGAGAGGACTCTCCTGTGTCAGGGCCTCCTCCATACTCCCCCCGCCCCCATCTATACCCCATAAATGAAAAGCATCCTCCAGGTCATGACTCAGTCCCTAACCACTGCCCCCGATAAGCAGGCTCCCCACCCCAGTGCTCCTAACCAGGTGGTCTGTCTCTCCATGTTCGGATGACTTCTGCTGTCACAAAATTCTTCCTTGCCCTGGGTACCACCACCTCATGGCTCCAGCCACTCTCCAGGTCCACATGGCAGAAGTCAACTCACTTTGTCACGGGACGTTCCTTCACGTTTGTGAAGTGCTGGCTTCCCTCTGCAGACCAAAACCCTGGACTTCCTAACACATCATGATTCTGAAACACTCCACTGTCCTGCCCATCCCCCTCCAGGCTTGCTCTTTTTGGTGGCCTCCCTCTGAGGATGAGGCAGCCATACCAGGGGTAGTCTCACCAGGGTCACCTCCCTTGTTTCAGGCACTATACTCCTGTTAATATAATCTAAAATTATACTGGCTTTTTTTGGCAGCTCAAGCCCACCATGGCTCTTAAGGAGATTTATTTAGAGTCAGCTAAAACCCTTTTGTAAATGGGCACCGTTTGGCCTCCTTTCCCCCAGCTAGTAGCTGTTCTGTTGGATCTTGGTGCTAAATGCCACAGTTTATATTTATTCCTGTTATATTTTATCTTTTTAATTTGACCCATCATTCCTTCCCTGTCATTCACGGTAATTTTCTGTCATTTGGAAACCTGTTACAAACACCTTCTGCAGCTTGACCCAGATTATTATTTAAAAAGCAGTTTCACAAATATCATATATTAATACATATATGCGGAATATAGAAAAATAGTACAAATCAACCGGTTTGCAAGGCAGAAATAGAGACACAGATGTAGAGAACAAACATATGGACACCAAGTGGGGAAAGTGGGGAGGGTTGGGGAGAATGAATTGGGAGATTGGCATACCAAATTGTATGCTCTAAATATATGCAGTTTATTGTCTGTTAACTGTATCTCAATAAAAGTTCTTAAAAAAATAAATACATGCAGTTTATTGTATGTTAACTGTATCTCAATAAAAGTTCAAAAAAATAAAAAATAAAAAGCAGTTTCAGTTATGGACGCACTTAATCATGTCAGCCTGCAGCTTGCTTTTCTCTACCTTTTTCAAAAGGTAATATATTCATTGCTTTGCTAAAATATCTTAAAAGGTTAGAGCCAGACGTTAGAGGTCACGTGGTTCAAGCCTTTCTTTTGACAGATGGAGGAACTGAGACCAGGTGAGGTGGAGGGAGGCTGGGGGACCATGCAGTCCCCCATCTGTGGCAGAGCCAAGCATCGTGACTCAGATATTCTAACCCAGGTGTCTTTCACATATGTGCATAGCAAACAAATGATGTGTGCATTGCACCAAGTCTACTGGAAGTTTCCAACAGTGGACAGCAGAAACCCTGCCCAAAGCCACAGCAGCCCATCAGCTGAGGGATAAACAAACATCATGGTCCCCGGCCATTCCATGGAATATTATCCAGCCCTGGAAAGGAACGAGGCATTGACACACGCTGCAACATGGATGAATCTTGACAATATTATGGTAAGTGAAAGAAGCCAGTCACAAAAGGCCACACATTGTGTGATTCCATGAATGTGAAATGTCTGCCGTAGCCAAACCCACAGAGGGAGAAAGGAGTTGCCAGGGCCTGTGGGTGAGGGAGGAGACTGGGAGTGACAGCTAATGGTACAGGATTTCTTGGGGGGGCATGAAAATGTTCTGTATTATTGCATAACTTCGTGAATACACTGAAAACTACTGAACTGTACACTTTCAAATGGTTTAAGTGGTGAATTCTATGGGAGTCGTATCTTAATTTTTTGCAAGGAAGCCACAGGGGGCCTTTGCCCTTGTGGACCGTGAGGCAGAAAGGAGGTGCAGACGCAGTGAAAGCGTCCAGGGCCAACCCCGGCCTCTGGTGCCACCAGCCACGCTTTCCAGAGGGCGGGCCGGCGGGGAGGGGGCGCTCCGGGTGGGGTGACACGCCTTCCCCGCCTCGCAGCAGCAGCTCCGAGTTTGTGGGACGGGAGTCCTCTGCCCTCCGACTCCCCATCTTCCAAGCCGCCCAGCCTCCCGAGTCCAAGGCTTCCTGGAGCAGAATTCGGGGCGCGGTCCCCGCAGCATCCGCGGGGAGGGACAGCGGCCACCGGCCGGCGCACGGGGTGGCCGGAGGAGGACGCGGCGGCGGTCAGCCCCGAACCACCCTTTCCCGGGCGGGAGGGGGACCGAGGTCTGCAGAAATCCGGACGAAGACAGGAGAATCCGCACCTGCGGCGGGGGCGGGGGCATGACAACTCCCCGTCGGCTGGAAGCTCATTCCTCTCAGGTTGGCCCCGCTCATCCGCGTGGGCGGCGCGGCGCTGGCGGCGGGCCCGGCGCGGGGGCGGCCTCGGTTCCGGGAACAAAAGTTCAAGGCCGCGGAGCAGATCACCTATGGGGCACCGCCCCTCCCTGCCCGCCTCCCGCCCCTGCCCTCCCCCCTCCCCCACTCCCCTCCCCCTAACCTGCCCCCCCACCCCCCGCTGCGCGGAAACCGAGAGAGCACCTGGTCTGGGAGGGCGCACGCCGCCTACGCACACACATGCACAGAGGTACACACCACACACAGATACACACACCCACATACAGAGACACACACCGCACACACACAGGTACACACACACAGATACATTACACACACACAGATACACACTCACAGATACATTACACACACACACAGATACACCACACACATACCACACACACACACACACACACACACTCACAGGTACACCACACACACACGCCCGTACACATACACCACGTGCACACACACACCGCACTCACCCACATGTCCACATATACCACATACACACATCACACACAGGTACACATACATCACATACAAGCACACCTCCCCCCCACCCCCACCCGGCTGCCTTCGTCAAGAATGAGAGCAGCTGTTTGACTTCCTGGAGCCTGTTAGGATTCAGCTTTCCCCCTGAAAAGAAAAAAGTCAGGAAGGGAGACCAGCCCCCGGGGTCCTGTAGTTCTCAGCACAGCAAGAAGCAGTGTTTTCAGAGCACTGGGTGTCTTCAAAGAGGTTCACACACCTTAACTAATTACCCCTCAACCCCCACCCCAGCCCACCCCACCCGGTGAGGTCAGCAAAGCCCGGGTGGGACCGCAGCCCTGACCCTGGGTCAGACGGGGTCAGAAGACACAGCCCAGTTCTTCAGGTGCTGCAGCGTTAAGGAAGGCGGAAGAGCAGTGGCTGGTGACGTGAGGTCACCTCTCAGGACACCCCACCCTCACGGGGGGCACAGTCTGCTGGCCTCGTGCCTGTCACCCGGGGATCCAAGTACAGTGGCGGTGGGCAGCGGTGGGGGGGCTGGGGGTAGGGCCCCAACGGCCGGTGTGGCAGTGTTGCAGGGCAGCGGCGTCTCTGCTGGCTTCTCCCTGTGCCCGCAAAGGAAGGGCTCGTCGGGTGCATCCTCTTCTGATTCATGGTGACGGGATGAACACACCTCACTCCCAGGCAAGAGCCTGCCAGGGCGCCACGCTGATGAATCTTTCCATATCTGAGAACAACTCACATGCTGCAGGAACTCACAAGGGGGGAGACGGTTATGATGCTAGTGGGATGGAAAAGAGAATTTTTCTCACGTGAAAGCGCTTCAAAGACTTGTATTCCCACGTTTTGTTTTATTTATTTTATTGTATTTTTTTGGAAGGCTCTCCTGAGCAGCCTCTCTTCCCCACTGTAAACCCCTCTTTAGAAGCAGGTACCCTTCCTCCCTGAAAAGGAGTAATGGACAGCAGGACTTGACTTCTGAAGGCCTGGTTCCTAGAGCTGGAAAGACATGCTGAGGTCACTGTCTCACTGTGGAAAAGAACATTACTTGGTGGAGACAGCTTTCTGTGACTCTGTGACTCTGTAGATCCGCACATCAAAAAAGAAGTTTAGAAGAGGAACCGTCCAACTCAAAGCCAAGGGCAGCACAACTGAGACTGGCTTCTTTATTCATAGCCTGGGCTAGCTGCTTGTCCTAGGGCTAAAGGATTATTTTAGCACATTGAATGAAGCAGAGCAAAATACACTCACCTCCCTTTTTTTAAAAAGGCATTAGCAAGAACATCAAGAAATCTAAAGCCAAATAGAGACACAGTGACAGAAGCAGCTAGACACAGCCTATAGAACAGCTTCAGAAGAGAGAATTATTCTGACCAGGACTTTATTCAGAGTTGCAAATCGTACCCATTTTTCTTAAACTGAGATTATTAACTAATACCATCTTCTAAATGCTGCTGTGGACATTTTCAGTACTAGGCAAGAACTATGGGTGTCCTTTCAAAGAGACCGTTTAACCAGGTGCATTGTATTTAGGTCAAAGTGCTCTGACATGCTAGCTTAGATGGATTCTTTTATATTTTTAATTACTCTTTTCTTTTTTCTTTTTTGCAGCACAGTACTTGGATCTTAGTTCCCCCACCAGGGATCAAACCCAAGCCCCATGCAGTGGAAGCGCGAGTCTTAACCACTGGACCGCCAGGGAAGTCCCCTTAGATGGATTCTTGATGGGTGAAGTGTGCACACATTATCTCACAACCAGGTCGATTTACGTGTGAAGGTGTGTGTTGGGTGTTTGTTGGAAGCTGCTTACGGTATCAAGAGTTCAGGTTCTACCTCTGCCATTTTCTAGCTAATTAACTCCCTGTAGATTTGGCATCCCCATCTCCAAACGAATAATGGTAAGAGTACGTCCCTGGTAAGCTGTTGTAAAGATTCGATGAGAGGTTGTCCGCAGAATTCTGGCTCATAGTAGGCACTTCAGTTTGCCCTGGATTATTTTTCCATAATAAGTTTCATGCACCTGAGAAAAATCAAATGATGACAAACTGATTCTAAAGTTTATGTGGAGAGGCAAAAGATCCAGAATAGGCAATGCAATCTTGAAGAAGAACAAAGCTGGAGGATGAATGCTACCTGACTTCATGACTTACTGTAAAGCTACAGTAATCAAGACAGTGTGGTATCAGAGAAAGAATAGACAAATAGATCAATGGAATGAATACAGAGCCCAGAAATAGACCCATGTAACAGTCAACTGATGGTTGACAAAAGAAGCAAAGGCAACACAATAGGACAAAGTCTTTTCAACAAACGGTGCTGGAACAACTGGACAGCCACATGCAAACAAATGAAGCTAGACATAGACCTTTCACCCTTTACAAAAATGACTTCGAAATAGATCACAGACCAGACTTCCGTGGTGGCACAGTGGTTAAGAATCCACCTGCCAGCGCAGGGGGCACGAGTTCGATTCCTGGGCCAGGAAGATCCCACGTGCCGGGGGGCAACTAAGCCTGTGTGCCACAACTACTGAGCCCATGTGCCACAACTACTGAAGCCCATGTGCCTGGAGCCCATGCTCCACAACAAAAGAGGCCACCGAAATGAGAAACCTGTGCACCTCAATGAAGAGTAGCCCTCACCCGCTGCAACTAGAGAAAGCCCGTGCACAGCAACGAAGACCCAGCACAGCCAAAAATATATATATTCTTAAAATAGATCATACATGTAAATGTAAAACACAAAACTATAAAACTCCTAGAAGAAAACATAGGAGAAAATCTAGATGACCTTGGGTATGGCAATGACTTTTAAGATACAGCACCAAAGGCATGATTTCTGAAAGGAATCATTGATAAACTGGATTTTAATAAAATTAGAAACTTCTGTTCGGTGATCAACAATGTCTAAAGAAAGAGAAGATGAATCACAGACCGGGAGAAGATGCATCTGGTAAAGGACTGTTATCCAAAGTAAACAAAGAACTCAAAATCTCAACAGTAAGAAAACAACAAAGGAATGGATTAAGAAGATGTGGCACGTATATACAATGGAATATTACTCAGCCATAAAGAGGAATGAAATGGAACTATATGTCATGAGGTGGATAGACCTAGAGTCTGTCATACAGAGGGAAGTAAGCCAGAAAGAGAAAAACAAATACTGTATGCTAACACATGTGTATGGAATCTGAAGAAATGGGACTGATGAACCCAGTGACAGGCAAGAGTGGAGACACAGAAGTAGAGAATGGACTTGAGGACACGGGGCTGGGGTAGGCGGCGAAGGGGAAGCTGGGCCGAAGTGAGAGAGTAGCATAGACATATTTACACTACCAACTGTAAAATAGATAGCTAGTGGGAAGTTGCTGTATAACAAAAGGAGATCAACTTCATGGGAGATGCCTTGGAGGGCCAGGATGGGGAGGGTCGGGGGGAGTCGCGGGAGGGAGGGGATATGGGGATATGTGTGTAGATGCAGCTGATTCACTTTGGTGTACCTCAGAGACGGGTACAAGAGTGTAAAGCAAATATATTCCAATAAAGAGTTTGAAAAAAGAAAACAACAACTCAATTGAAAAATGGGCCAAAGACTTTAACAGACACCTCGCCAAAAAAGATATACAGATGGTAAATAAGCATAGGGAAAAGTACTCCATATACCACCAGGGAAATGCAAATCAAAACAGTGAGAGACGGTGATGATTTGGTTATTTTATTTACTGAAGCTAATCAAAGGGATGCCTATAAGGGTATTGAAATTTGTATTTTTATTTTCTGGCTCTTATAATCAGAAATAAGGATTGATCAGAGGAAAAAAGGGTGGAGGGAGGGAAAGGAAAGGGTGAAGGAAGGAAAGAAGGAAGATAAGCTTACATTAGCCAAGCAAACATGACTCCTTAAAATAGAGCTGCACCATCTCATCCTTACCTGTTTATCCACATGTAAATCAGACGTAAAAGGCCTTCCCTGCCTTCTACTTCATCACCAGAGGTGCTTGCAAACTCCCCATCCCCCACTCCCACCCAACACAGGCCGTGGCCTGTCGCACCCACTTATGGAGACCTTCTTTATCTTGAAACAGTACACTGAGTAAACGCTCCCGGAATTAGAAATATGTAACAGCATCTGAAAAGTTTGAAAAGGAAAAAAAAAAAAAGCACGCAACAGAAAAGGAAATGCCGTATACACAGTCAGAACTAGTTCAGTAAACATTTGTGGAAGGAAGGAATTCTAGCCCGTAACGATTTCTTTGAACATAATGTCTTCTCCTTTTCCATAGGGTTGGCTGCAAAACGGTCCTCCCATTTTAGCTTCCCGTGTCAGTGTTGGTTGTCCTTGCCCAGACAGAAACTGCTGTTTCACGTCACCTGTTCTCTGGGATTTACAGTGCATTTTTCAGACCACTTACATCACAGCCATCTGCTAAAACAGTGTATTCTAGGCCTTTCCAAATGCCGTAAGCTGGGAAATTCTGAAGAGAGGTAGGACTGTGCAATTAACTTCTTTGGGAGGGAGGGGGAGATGTCTGGCTTCTAGAGAGGAAGCAAGTGAGAGCTGATGTGGGTTCCAAAGCCAGTGCAGTAGATACCTAGGGTAGGGGAGGGGGTGGGTGGAGAGAGGCTGGAAGGAGTGTGGGGAGGGTGGGGGGAGGTGAGGAAGGTCAGGACACTAATATCTGTAACCTGCCAAGTGAGGGCCTGAGAGACACTTGAAGAGGCAACAAATTTATTATTTTAACTTACAAAGTCAAACGGCTGAGAAACCCCAATCGCGTCATCATTATATTGGCGGGAGACAAGAAGAGAAGGACATTTTCATTTCCCATGACAACACGTCTATAGGTATGGCCAGAAATGGGTCTTTTTTTAAGCGGTATACATATTGTACTTAGCAACCTGGCAGTGATTACCATAGGACTAGGGATGGAAATGGTTTAAAATTTCATTTAAAATGGTTATTTCTGTAGAGCGAGACCACAGTGGAGAGGGTAGGGCAGGGAACTCTTGTTTTCTAAGATATTCCTTTCTACACTGATTTTTCCCCCCAGCCATGTCCCACTTACAAAAGAAAGGTGTGATATTTGTTTGAAGAGCCCTTTGCTGTGTCATCCTCTCTGGTTGGGGGGGTACCTATGACAGTGCATCTCAAAAAGCTCCCATGTGAGCCCCTGAATGAGCCAGGCTTCGTCAGCGCCATGGAACGCTGTGACAGAAATGAACAAATGCGTAAATAATGAAAGAAAAATCTGCCTTGATAACGCCTTTATGAGAAAGTCAACTCAAAACTGACTGTTCCAGGATCACACAGTCATGTCACTTCTCTACGATACCCCTCTTCCTCCTGAATCCCCCGTTTTTTTAACCTAATCTAATTTAAATTATTTAATTGCTTAAAATAAAAAATTAAAATATTGAAAGATGCATCATATACAAATCATCCCCCAAATGTCCTTGTCTAACACCATCACCAGATGCTCCCCAAGGTGGCTGAATGACAATTTCATGTTGACCCCTCAACCATCCCTACACCAGAGACAGATGCCTTGACCTACAGAACCTTCCAGCAAACCTCTATCCATTCAAGACTTAAATCAAGGTCTCCAACAGAAAAGGCCGAGACAAAAAACGAAACGGATTCTGGTTTTCAACCAAGCTCAAAGAGCCTTTGTCAAAGCAAATCAAAGCTCTCCTGGTAGCCAGCTCACTGTGTTTAATCAACTGCGCTTATCAGATCTTGATTTGTAAGTTCCTTGAAGAAAAAAGATGCAAAAAGAATCCTTTTGTGCTTTGGAGATTGATTTCAAAGCAGGCCTTGAGGTCACCTGCAGAGATGCTTTAGGTGGAAATTATAGGCAAGAAACAAAATGCACTCATTTGATTTCACAAAGTTGGGCAGAACCCCTGGGTTTGGACTTACCATTGGACTCTAACCATGGCTGAAGCACCAGTCTGCACTTTATTTTTCTTTAGGGGGGAGGGGAGGTAGCAAGATGCAGGTTGGGGGCTGCCCTGACTCCCCTGGAGGTGCTCCTACATCCTGATACCTGGGCTGAGACAGGAGGAGACCTGTCAGGTTTACTTGCCAGAAACAAACACTCACCTTGCTGTCTAAGACCTCGGAAAAGGGGATCCCTTGGATTGTCTGGGTTTGGCGTTCCTTGGCTAGTTCTTCACTATAGTTTAGAGACTCTGGGTCTTGAGGCAGCATTTGACTCAAGATGGCCAGTGCTCAGACGGGTGGTTCCAATTCCAGTATCCTCTCCTGGGGAGAGCAAGCAGGAAGACCTGCCTGTGGGCGGGTGATGACAAGAATGATTCCAAACCGTACTGTTATCAGTGAGACCAGCAGTAAGTTGGGCTGATCTGCTGGCACCTTGAAGCTAGCCATGGTATGGTGTTTGATTAAAAAACCAGACAACCCAGCAGGCAAAGAATAAAGCAAAGAGCAAATGAAGTTTCTGGAAAGGCCAAAGATTCCATCACCACACACAGTGACACTTCTTCCTACCTCCTTCTCCATTCTTCTCTCTCTGTGTCTCAACGTGTCATTTCTTTGAAGACTTGCTCTCCTGCCCAAACACACTCTGCCCCTCTCTTCCAGGACATCCTCATTGCTTTCCCTCTGCCTTTTTTGTGCAACAGCAGTTCTCAAAGCTTTCTGTTGAAAATCCTACCATTTTCTCCCTTTCCCTCTCTTGTAGTTTCCCTGTACCAAAAATATCAAGACTAAGCTGGCATTCCAAAATGGGGGGGACCCTGGGGGTGGGTTGGGAAAGAGAGTCTAAGATTATTGGTTCCTTTAACATGTGGTCCCTGAAGGACTATTGATACGCTATTGATTACCTACTATGTGTGGTATATGGCATTAAATTACTAAATTGAACAGGTATCTAAATCGGGGTTTTCTTAAGTGCTTTCTGAGGCTACTGTTCCAGAGAGGTGTTTTTTGATGACAGGGTTTGAGGATGAAATACATTTAGAAAATCTGTCATCTCTTATCTGTCTCCTGGAGATTCCCAATACATATTAAATTTATAATAATTCCTACAGTAAATATGCATATTTGTCATTGGTTCACCCAGGATTTCCCTAATTTATTTGATCACAAAACTTACCTGATCATGGAAAAGGAAGCTAACGTCAGCAGCACACTTGGCCCACACAGATCTAGAGAACAGAAGTCACCAAAGCACACTTGTCCTGTTGTTTGCAGGTTCTGGAGAACCTGATGAGAATCTATCCTCATTTACTGAGGTATTTGTGGTGATGTAGATATGGGCTTGTTTATTCTTGACAGAGAGGTTTTGTCCCCAGGCATAAGGGATGGGTAAGAATGAGCCAGTAAGACAATTCAGCCCTGGCTTAAACACACGACAGAAATCCAAGTTGGCACCCAGTGGTCCTGGTGGGGAAGGAAAAGGGGCGGGTGCCGCAGCGACCAGGAAGACCCTACCCCAGCAGCTAACACTGGCTCACAGAGTGGCACACATGATGTAACTCTGCAGCAACACACTGAAGCCCTAAATTTAAGCTTGCTCTAGACTTTGGCTGATAATTAGAAACAGAAAAATCAGTAAGTCAAACTTGGTGCTTCTGAATGGGATTTATTTTCCAACGTGGTGATGGCTTTTCAAAACCCCCAGATCCGTTTGTGTCCTTTCTCACACTCCCCTTCACCACCAACCCCCACCCTTCTCCCTCAGCATCATTATTTGATTTTCAAAATCAAATAGAGACTTAGCATGATCCGCAAGACTGAACCGACCATGGAGCGGAGTCCCCTCCAGCCAGAGCCGACGCCTGCTTCTGGCATCAGGGCTGCCATTTTGAAGAGCTGTTGTGAGATTGGTGGCTCCAGGCATTTTGTTACTTTGCTGTTTGCTTTTGGAACTTCTTTGAAACAAACCTCAAAGAAGAGAAAACTCCTGCCTGAAACTAATTCTTTTTAGAATCCAAGGAATGACTCACAGAGGCTGTTTTGGCATCTATGCTCCCTGTTGAGTTCATGTGATTAGACTCATAAATTCTATTTTTGAAATGTAGACTCTGTACCCTGCATATTCTTCCAGAACAAAAAAAGAAAGGGACGGGGGGTGGGGGGTGGGGGGAATGACACCCTTATTTCCCTACTTGGTATTACCTAAATACATGCAATTTACCCACTTACTTTTGTCTTTCTTGGTCTACTTTTTCCATCGGATTAAAGAGACTGGGCAAAGTCTTCAATTTAGTTGCGTAATGCTCTTTAGAATAAGTCATGTCCCCGTACAAACTATTAACACTAAAAGTTCTGTAATCACCAGATGCCCATTGACAGATGAATGAATAAGTGAAAATGTAGTCTATCTACTCAATGGAATATTATTCTGCCTTGAAAAGGAGTGAAATTCTGACGCAGGCTACAATGTGGATGAACCTTGAGGACATTATGTAAGTGAAATAAACCAGTCACAAAAAGACAAGTACTTTATAATTTCACTGATATGAGGCCCCTAGAGTGGTCAGATTCATAGAGAAAGAAGGTAGAATGGTGGTTCCCAGGGGCTGGGGGAGGGGCAGTGGGGAGCTCGTGTTTAATGCGTAAGAAGTTTGAGTTGGGGAAGATGAAAAAGTTCTGTAGACGGATGTCATCACGGTAGTTCAACAATGTGAATGTAGTTCATGCTACTGAACCATACACTTAAAAAATGGTTAAAGTGGTCAATTTTTGTTACGTGTATTTTACACCCCCCGACACACACGTGAAGTTCCCTTTTCTCGGGGGCAGACATTGAGCAATACCTGTGACCCAAGCTTCCCCCGCTTGTTTCTGATCTTACCAACCCTGCTGTTCCAGAAATAGCCGTGCTCCTGGTTCTTCAAAGCTAGGGCATGGCAGACCTAAGTCCTCTCTCTTCCAGAACTGGCACGGCTCTGGCGGAGGGAGGTGGTTTTCTCACACTCTGGTCTTGGCAAAGGGCAGGTGCAGCCAGCCTTCCTGGGAAAAAGTGGTCTCAACTGTCACAATGTGATGGCTCCTAAGATCTGTTCTAAGTCACTGTGGTCGTTACAATAAGTTAAGGCTCATACCCTTTGTTCCTGTGTCGTAAACCGTCTGCTACAAAGTGTTCAAAGACATACAGCCCTCCAACTTGGCCATAAAATTTACCCTAATCTTCAGACTGTGCGCTCTGTGTATCAACTGTGTGGCCAGCCCAAGTGTCGAAGCACTTTGTGTGTGAGATAATTTTTGATAAGTCCCGTGAAGCAGTGTTGCTCATAATAACAGACTTCTTGTGTACCCATTAAGGACAACGAACTGGGCTAACCACAGACCTCAAAAGAAGTATTCTGTTGTTTGCGGTTGAAAGAAAAAGTAAAGATCTTTTATTCTTGCCACGAGAATAAAGGTCTTTTGAGAACTTCATTTTTGAAAGAGTCTCTCACTTCACCACAGAGGTCATAAATACCCATGTCATATGTATTTTCACGCTTTCTCTTTACGGCATGTCACACATTTTAGAATGACACATGAAAAGACGTGTACAGCTGGGTGAGTGACCAGTCATAACATTCCGGAAATAATGCCTGTTAAATATGTTATAATCTTTTGGGGCTAGATTTGTTCTGAATACCTTATTCGTTGTACTCAAATAGCTGCCTTCCGCTCTGCAGTGCACCTGCCTGGCCTGTGGGGAAATAAGGACTGATTAGACCAAATAAAGACCCAATTGTCAGATAAACTTTACAGGTAAAAAGTCTGCCACGTGTTTTTCACATGTAGGTCATTCTCAATTTCTTTTTCTTTTCTTTTTTTAAAATTATTTTTGGCTGCTTTGGGGCTTTTCTCTAGTTGCAGAGAGCAGGGGCTACTCTTCTTTGCAGGGCGTGGGCGTCTCAGTGCAGTGGCTTCTCTAGTTGTGGAGCACAGGCTCTAGGTGCGCAGGCTTCAATAGTTGCAGCACTCGGACTCAGTAGTTGTGGCTCGTGGGCTCTAGACCACAGGCTCAGTAGTTGTGATTCACGGGCTTAGTTGCTCCACAGCATGTGGGATCTCCTTGGACCAGGGATCGAACCCGTGTCCCCTGCATTATCAGGCAGATTCTTAACTACTGCACCACCAGGGAAATCCTGTGGTGGTGGTTTTAGATGGGTGGGCAAGCCACAGCCAAGCCGAGACATCAGAGACACCAAGAAAAAGGAAAGCAGAGACACAGGACGAAAGCTCCGTGTGGGGGTGAAGCATCAAGTGCAAAGGTCCTGAGGCAGGAAGGATCTGAGGTGTTTAAGGAGCCGTCAAGTGTGTGACTGGAGTGGAGGGAGGGTGGGACCTGTGGGGGGGGTGGTTAGGGGGGCTGAGTTCACAGAATTGGGCAGGGTCCCTCGCTCAGAGCATCAGTGAGGAGAGTGAAGACTCCATGTGTCCTCTGAGGGCGCTGTTCTCCCCTGCAGCCCCTAACCACCCAGGGTGCCAGTGGAGGAACCATCTAATTCAGTAGCCAAGGAGGCTGGCCTCCTATGCCCCTTACACACAGTTTATTGTGGTCTCAACAAGCAGGGCAAAGCCACGACATGGGCCATTCTTTCCATGCATTCCATTTTTCTCAACAGTTTATTCAGACCAGTCCTTGTCCACTGGGGGGTGATTTATCACCGAGGAGACATTGGCCATGTTTGGAGACATTTTTGGTCGGCACAAATGGGTCGGAGTGCTACTGGCATCTAATGGTAGGGGAAGGGAAGCCACTAACATCCTGCAGAGAGCAGGATGGGCCCCTAACAACAGAGAATTTTCCCATTCAAAGTGCTGTTGGATGGATAAGAAGAAAGACCATCCCAGGGAATTTGCTAAGGAGGATTTTGTGCCAGAAAAAAATGCCCCATAGGAAAGCTGGCTGAGCGCCTTTCAAAGTTACATACCTGCCTCCTTTGTCCCACACTGGAAAATAAATGAGTTTCTATTTCAGTGTGTGGGGTGGGTGTGCCGTCTGTTTGGCAGGCTTTCTGGCAGAGGCCGGATGCATCATGGACAGCTACGTGTGGTTCGCAGTGCATCAGGAGGAGAAGTCCCGGGATGGACCAGAGCCATAAACACGGGCAGGCAGACCACCCTGGGCTCTGGGGCTGCTCGGAGCTCCCGGAAGCTGGAACATACCCAGCTGGGTCCTCCCCGCGGAAAGTACCTGAATGCAAGGCTTAAAGTTGCAGGAACTTACTGGCATCATGGGTTTTCACTCTGAGATTTTTTTCCCCTTTTATACACAGTCGTTAGAGCTCCTGAATTCAAAGCAGGGGTGTGTCTAAAAACACCCCTATGTAGATATGTCAGCAATGTCATTATGCCATGGTTGCTCTGGGCTGAACTGTGCAAATTCTTTTTTTTTTTTTTAATTAATTTTTTTTGAGGGTACACCAAGTTCAATCATCTGTTTTTATACACATATCCCCATATTCCCTCCCTCCCTCGACTCCCCCCCCCACCCTCCCTCGAGTCCCCCCCACCCTCCCCGTCCCAGACCTCTAAGGCATTTTCCATCCTCGAGTTGAACTCCCTTTGTTATACAACAACTTCCCACTGGCTATCTATTTTACATGAACTGTGCAAATTCTTATGCTGAAGTCCTAACACCCAGTACCTCAGAATATGACTATTATTTGGATATGGGGTCTTTGCAGAGATATTTAGGGTAAAATGAAGTCATATGGTGGCCCCTAATCCAATATGACTTGTATCCTTATAAGAAGAGGAGGTTAGGACACAAATGCACACAGAGGGATCACCATGGGAGGATACAGGGGGAAGAAGAGCATCTACAGGCCAAGGAGAAAGGCCTCAGGAGAAACCAATCCTGCCCACACCTTGATCTTGGGCTTCCAGCCTCCGAAACTGTGAGACAATAAACGTCTGTTGTTTAAGCACCCCAGGTGATGGTACTTTGTTTCTGCAGCCCCAGCTGGCTAATACAACAGTCTTAGAGCTGGGAAGCGTTCAGAAATCCTCCCATGTGACCTGCCACCCAGAGACACCGTCTCCTTTATGGACACGCTCTGAGAAGCAGTCTAGTCTCTGATCACCATCAGGGATGGGGTCTTGTTACTTCACAGAGAAACTGTTTAGCATGAGGTATTAGTTTCCTCTTGCTGCTGTAACAAATTACCACAAACTTGGGTGTTGAAAACAATAGCAACGTATGCTCTCTCAGTTCTAGAGGCCAGAAATCCAAAACCAGTTTCACTGAGTTGTGCTCTGCCCCAGGGGCTACAGAGAAGAATCTGTTTCCTTGCCTGTTCCTGCAACTAGAGGTACACCCCTTGGTTTCTTGGCTGGTGGTCCCTTCCTCCATCTTCAAAGCCATCAGTGTAGCTTCTTGCTTCCCTCATCACATTGCCTTCTCTTCTGTGTCAAATCTCCCTCTGTCTATCTTTTGTAGCACTTGTGATGGCATTTAGGAGCCATCTGGAAGGTCCAGGATAATGTCCCATCTCAAGATTCTTAATCACATCAACAAAGTCCCTTCTGCCATGTAAGGTAAACTATTTGCAGATTCCAGGGATTAGGACATCTTTGGGGGAGGGACATTATTCAGCCCACAACATACCTTAAGACCACATTATTGGCCACCAGCCAGCCTGGAGGACAGGCCCCATCAGTGGTGGCCAGAGGGGCTGAATCACGGGATACAGGCTAACTTGGCAGCCTGTTCATTAGGAGGCACTCCAAGAGAAACGGGGGTCTTGTAGACCCTCTTGCAAGGCCTGCCCAGAATATTTTCCCAGGAACATTTGCATTTTTGAAGACAGCTCTGGATTAAAGGAATAAAGGTCAAATGACAAGGGCAGGGTTAGGGATGACCAGCTGTCACCCACTCTGTTGAAGGAAACAAGCCACATTGCAGCAGACAGAGACTTGAAAACTCCAGCAGGGGCAGCATCCCCAAGACCAGACCAGGTCCTGCCTTCCGAGGTTGTGCAATACTCCGCTTATGGGAAGTGAGGTCACCCGTTTCTCTGTCCCTTTCGCCAGAGCCCGGCAGGGTGCAACGTGCAAAGTGTTTGCGGGGGTTCGGCCAAGTTTCATGTTCTTCCCCCAGCCCAGCAGGGTTTTGTTTTGTTTTGTTTTGTTTCCTAAAAAAAGCAAGCCTTTAAAGAAATGGCCCCCAAACAGTCCAGGGAACTTAAATCCTAACAAACACATCATTAAACGTATATGACTTCCTTCCAGTACATTCCATCCAGATGCAGAGGACAGTTAAGGCATTTATTTTCAGACCACCCTCATTATTGTCCCCGCCCACCCCTCATTCAATTAAATTGCCTACAGGCCAAAAAAAAAAAAGTCATAAAGATCTAAGTTGCTGCTTTTTTTTTTTTTTTCAATTAAATGGGGCTCAATAGGAAATAGCTGGTTTCAGAAAACAACCAAAGACATTTCCTGATTTTCTCTATTTTGCAGGTTCTGAGAAGGTGCCCCTGCTTCTTAAGGGTCTGTGAGTCCAGCCAATTGCTCCCAAGTGAAGCCCCCTTCCTTGAGGAACAAATGCTTTCAAGAACCTCACAGCTGGCCAGAGACCGTCGCCCACCTGCCTGCTGCTAAAGAGGGGCGCAAAGGGGCGCCTTTGGTCCGCACAGCTGTCACCACGGGTCCAAATCGTGTCCCCCAAAGAGGTGTGGGGGAGTCTTAACCCCTGGTGCCAGCGGATGTGGCCTTATTGGAAATGTAATCAAGTTCACATAGTTCAGACTGAGTCAGGGTGAGGCCTGAAGCCCTGACGGGTGTCCTTGTAAGAAGACACAGACGAGAGGGCGAGGGAGACACAGGCAGAGCCTGGGAAGGACGCGGGGCTCTCCAAGCCCAGGAAAACCAAGGCTGGTGGGCGACCCCTGGAAAGTAGGGAAAGGCGAGGAAAGACTCTTCCTCTGAAACCCAAGAAGGAACCAACTGTGCGGACACCTTGATTTCAGACTTCCGGCCCCAGGAACTGTGAGGCAATCATTTCCGCTGGTCTAAGCTGCCCCGTCTGCAGTGCTCTGTCCCAGCAGCCCTAGCACACAAATGCGCCGAGTCGGTCCCTGAAATGCCCCTTTGGTCACCTTCATGCAGAAGCCGCTGTCTGGCTCTGGCCTCAGTCTCTCTGTGCTGCTTCTCACATCTACTCTGGAGGTTTCCTGAGCCTGGTTTGGGCCTCAGATGCGAAGAAGGACGCCAAGGCCCTCATGGGACTGAACTGGCTCCAAAAGGAAAAAAAGGGGATGTCTCCTCCCACCATCCTCCCCACACATTATCTCTCTCTTTTTAGATTATTTACATAATTTTATTTTATTTTTTAAAGGTTATTGAAGTAGAGTTGATGTACAACGTTGTGTTCATTTCTTCTGTGCAGCAAAGCGATTCAGTTATACAAGCACACACACACATATTCTTTTTCATATTCTTTTCCATTATGGTTGGTCACAGGGTATTGACTGTCGTTCCCGGTACTCTCCAGCAGGACCTTGTTGTTAATCCATCCTGTATAGGATAGTTCGCATTTGCTGATCCCAAACTCCCCCGCCTTCCCTCCCCAACGCCCCTCCCCCTTGGCAACCACAAGTCTGTTCTTTATGTCTGTGAGTCTGTCTTTGTTTCATAAGATCTCTGAAAGCAGGGTGGAGCAAAACAAAAAGAAAACAATGCCGTAGCCACAGCTGTGGTCTGCAGGGCTGGTGGAGGGAAGGAAGGAGCTGTGCGTGCCGGATGCCCTGCTGGGAGACTTATGGAGAATATCTGGTTCTCGCCCGCGTGAGATGAGGGCCAAGGTTCCCATCCTGCAGGTGATGCATGCGAGCTGGATCCGAGCCGAGGTCTCCTTGTTCCAAAGATCACACGGATTTGCCCCACAGCCCAGTGTCTCAGAGCCTCCATCCAGGGTCTGCGGCCGCTCAGTTTAAATGCAACAGCTCAGCTTAATGATATAACTATAGCAGCGGCTCTCAAACTTCCAGCAAGCATCAGAATCACCCAAGGGTCCTGTTAGAACACCCACCCACCCATCGCTCCCTACCCCCCTCCAGAGTTTCTGGGGCAGTGGGTCCAGGTGGCCGAGATCCTGCACTGCTAACACATCTCCGGAAGGGTGAGAGGTGAGTCCAGGTTCCAGGGTTGCGAACCGTTCGTTGATTTGAACGTGGTTCAGCATCAGATGTGGGCTGAGTCCTGGGGCCCCTGTCCTGACCCCGCCCTCATGTGATGGGAGGCAGAGATGGGGAACAGAAGGACTTCTCTTCCTCACTGCCCTCCCCTCCGCCAGCCTCTCCTCGCCAGCCACCTCTGCCAGCAGTAACTCAGTGCTCTAACCCACATCCTCCACCAGCCTCCGTCCCTCTGTACAGAGACGGCTGTTTCCCCATTTGTCCTCAGTTTGTGGTTGATTCATGGGATGAAGGGTCACTGAGCTGGTTCACAGGACCAGACCTGCCCACAAGGAGATGCCATCCTCTTTCCCACCTTTCCCTGACCACTTTGCACTTCCCTTTTGGAATTATTTGGCTATACATTGTGCTGTGGGCTGAACTATGTCCACCTGAAATTCATATGTTATATTCTTAACCTCTGGTACCTCAAAATGTGACTGGATTTGGAGAAAGAGATTTTAAAGAGGTGACTAAGGTTAAATGGGGTCATTAGGGTGCGTCCCACTCTGATATGACAGGTGTCCTTATAAGAAGAGGAGATCAGGGCACAGACACACACAGAGGGGCGACCCTGTGAGGACACAGGGAGGAGACCCCGTCTATAGTCAGGAGAGAGGCCTCAGGGGAACCAACCTTGATCTTAGCCTTCCAGCCTCCTGAACTGGGAGGAAATAAACTTCTGTTGTTTAAGCCTCCTGGCCTGTGGTACTCGTTACAGCAGGCCACACGGATGAATACACAGTGTTTGCATTTCTGTGTCTGCAGCGGATTATAACCTCCTGAGGACAGGAGCTGTGGCTTTCACCCTTGGCTTCCTGACACTTCGCACGTGCCTGGCACCATGAAAGGGCACTGTGATAATGATGATAATAAAATAGTACTAATAACTATCACCTGTTGAGCACTTCCCACGTGCCAGGCCCTGTGCTCAGCACTTCCTATTTAATCCTCAGAACCATAATGTAAGTACTAGTATTATCTCCATTCTAAAAATGAGCATCCAGGACTTCCCTGGTGGTCCAATGTTTAAGACTCCATGCTTCCAATGCAAGGGGGGGAGATCCCCCTGCTCGGGGAACTACGATCCCACATGCCACTCGGCGAGGCCAAAAAAATTTTAAAAATAAAATAAAATACAAAATAAAAATGAGGATCCAGAGGTACAGAGAGGTAAGGAAACTTGCCCACAGACACGCAGCTATTAAGTGGGCATGTGATTGGTTGAACACTGACGCCCAAGGATATCCACATCCTAATTCTTGGAACCTGCAAATGTTACTTAAGAGACTCTGCAGGTGTGATTGATTTACAGATCTTGACATGGAAGATTATCCTGCCTTATCCGGGTGCATCCTGAATACCACCACATGTCCTTGTAAGAGGAAGGCAGAGGGAGATTTCACAGATAGGAGAGAAGAAAGCAGTGTGATCACTGAAGCAGATGCTACACGGCTGACCTTGAAGATAGAGGAAGGGGCCATAAGCCAAGGAGTACAGGTATCCTCTAGGAGGCGGAGGAGGCAAGGAATGGACTCTCCCCTAGAGCCCCTGCAGGGAGCACAGGGCTGCCAACAGCTTGATTTCAGCTACGTGACGCTGATTTCAGACTTCGGGCCTCCGGAACTGTGAGACAATAGATTTCTGTTGTTTTAATCCACTAAGTTTGTGGTGATTTGTTACAGCAGCTGCAGGAAACTCATATGGTGGAGACAGGATTTAAACCCAGGCAGTCTATCTCCAGAACCTGCACTGTTGGGGCTTCCCTGGTGGTGCAGTGGTTAAGAATCTGCCTGCCAATGCAGGGGACGTGGGTGCGATCCCTGCTCTGGGAAGATCCCACATGCTGTGGAGCAACTAAGCCTGTGTGCCACAGCTACTGAGCCTGCACTATAGAGCCTTTGAGCCACAACTAGTGAGCCCGTGTGCCGCAACCACTGAAGCCCTCGAGCACCTAGAGCCTGTGCTCTGCAACAAGAAGCCACCACAACGAGAAGCCCGCGCACCACAACGAAGAGTAGCCCCCGCTCGCCTCAACTGGAGAAAGCCCGTGGGCAGCAATGAAGACCCAACACAGGCAAAAATTAAATAAATAAATAATCAAATAAATCTTAAAAAGAAAAAACTGCGCTGTTGTTTTGTTAAGATGTTTTAAAATTTTCTTCTTAAAATTTGAAGATTTAAAACATGTTTTAATGAGGTGAAATTTCATACAGTGAAATGCACAATACACGTGACAAATGTAGACTCTTGTGCAGTCCCCAGCCCATCAAGCTGTAGAACAGACCTTTCCCCTTCCCAGCAATCCAGTCCCTGTCCCGAGGCAGCCACTGTCCTGGCTTCTATAAGTGCACATTAGTTTTGCCTGTTCTTGAACTTCCGATAAATAACACACAGAGTATGTCCCACACCTCAGTCTGGGACCTGAACTCTCTGCCTTTTTTTTTTTTTTTTTTTTGATAAATGTATTTATTTATTTATTGGCTGTGTTGGGTCGTCTTCGTCGCTGTACATGGCCTTTCTCCAGCTGTGGTGAGCGGGGGCTACTCTTCGTTGTGGTGCGCGGGCTCCTCATTTCCGTGACTTTTTTCTTGTTGCAGAGCGTGGGCTCTAGGCGCATGGGCCTCAGTAGTTGCGACACATGGGCTCAATAGCTGTGGCTCATGGGCTCCAAAGCTCAGGCTCAATAGTTGTGATGAACGGGCTTACTTGCTCTGAGGCATGTGGGATCTTCCTGGAGCAGGGATCGAACCTGTGTCCCCTGCATTGGCAGGCAGATTCTTAACCACTGCGCCACCAGGGAAGTCCCCCACTGCCTTTTAATTAAAATCACTCACCTGGTGTCACGATTTACTGAAGCTCAGGTTCTTTATGTCTCAGCACAGAAGGAATTCAGCGAGAAGCAAAGTGATAGGTAACAAGCTGACTGATTGATTGATTGATTGATTATTTTTTGGCTCCACCACGCAGCATCTTAGTTCCCCGACCTGGTATCGAACCCATGCTCGCTGCAGTGGAAGCAGAGAGTCTTAACCACTGGACCGCCAGGGAAGTCCCAAGAAGTAGATTTATTAAAATAGGACGGTTGTGAGGGATATGAGTTGGGCAGGCATGGGGGCTCTGTCCCAGAACTAAGTGGGAAAGCACGTTTATTTAGAGAGATACACATTCCATAGACAGAAAGTAGGCCATCTCAAAAGGAGAGAGTGGCCCCGAAATATGGGGTGGTTAGTTTTTATGGGCTGGGTAATTTCGCAGGCTAATGAGTGGGAGAATTATTCCAACTATTTTGGAAAAGGGACGGGGATTTCCAGGATTTGGGCCACCGCCCACTTTTTGGTTTCTTTCTGGTTGGCCTCGGAGCTGCCTTGGTGCCTGCGGGTGTGTCATTTAGCTGATGCTGATGTATTACCATGAGTGTATACTGAGGCTCAAGGTCCCCAGAAAGGTGAATCTACTGCCATCTTGGGCCTCATCAGCTTTAACCAGTTTCTGTCGTATCCTCAACACTGTGTCATTCTTTTTTTTCTTTTTTCAATTTTTTTTTCTTTTTGTGTCATTCTTTTAAGCATTGTGTCCTGCCCCCTTTCCTCCTGTCTCAGTTTTGAATGTTGCACAATTTGTTTATCTTTTGTGAAGTGTCCCCAAGAGGGAATTTTGAACATCCTCCGCATCACGCAATCAAACTAGAGATAAACACTGGGAGAGGTGGGACTCCAGCCTGGAGGGCCATATGGGTGGGGCTTGTCCTGCAGTTGAAACGCGACAGCCTCTCAAAGGCCCCCAGTGTGGTGCCTGCAGCAGAAATAGTCATCTCCGCTCTTTACTAAATGGGAGTTCTTTTGTCTTCAAAGTAAGAAGACACAAAATGATGCTCTGTGAACTGTAGGGCAGGAAGGACTTTCTCTCTACCCTCCTAGGTTCAGTAACTGGGTCTATGACATAAACGGACAGCAGGCAGATTGAGAGCAGAAAAGGTGTACGCACGTATTCATTTTTAATATTATGTCATCACAGGGAAAAAAGGGTGAATACTCAATAAACGGGTGCAATTTGAGAGCTTCAATACCCTCTCAAGAGGGGAAGGGGGTTGGGGACGTAGCCAGCTCAGGGAAGAGCAAATGACTCTTAGGAAAAATGAAGGTGCCCCTAGAGGAACAGATGGGAGACATGAGTTTGTGAGGACATTTGCCTGTGGGTGCTGACCTCTGGTCTCTTCTCCTGGATGACGGTCAGTCTTCCCTGCTGACAGCACTCCTGGGAGGGGATTTAAGACAGCTGAGTCCCCTTTGGAGAATCTGTCTTTAGGTAGATAAGGGGAGTTCAGAGAAAGCCTGTCCCTGCATTTGCTGCTTTACCAGTGGCTTCTGCTCAAAATAATCAATATGACAAAACGGCATATTTTGGGGTGGCGTGTCCTGAACTCTTTCAAAATCGTATTTCCTTTACTCTGGCTGAAAACTTTGAGCTACTATTTATGCCCTCATGTTACACAATTACAATGCCCGGTCTCAGAAATTCGTCCCCAAACTCTGATAAGGACACAGTGGCTTTGGTTTATGTTTATCACCAATGGCTATGAAACTGACAGCTTTCCCTTCCTGTCTGTCCCCAGGCAAGACGGGGGGCCATTCGGGAAAGACCTCTTAGAGAAAACCAGCCCCCAGTACCTCTCTCTCTCCCCCTCTCTCAACCCCTCGCCAATCTCAGCTTCTCAGAACTGGGCTGTCAGCCTCTCTTCATTGGAAATGCACAGACCTACAGTGTGTGCGGTATTGTAGTAAACCCTAGTGAGCTCCCACGCATCACGAGATCCAGAGCATTAATGAAAATTCACATCCACTTACATGTCCCTCCCCTTTTAGAGGCACACACATCCTGAAACTTGTGTTTGGCCTTGTTTAAAAACGAACAAAACAAAACAAATGCATAATTGTGTCATACACACATATTCCTAAAACACACTTTTGTTTTAGTCATTTTTCACTTTGACCAAAAGTTATCAAGTTGAATGACATTTCCTGGGATTCATATTTTTCACTTGCTGTTTTAAGTTGCCCATGTGTATTCGTATGATGGTGGGTGGCTGTGCTTCATTCTTTCTTTCCACTGTATCACGTCCCGTTGTGTGACTCTGACACAATCTGTTTATAGACTGTCGACTTAAAAAAAATGCACAATGGGAGAGTTACAAGTTAAGTTTCATTTGGGGCAAAATGAGGACTGTAGCCCGGGAGACAGCATCCCAGAGAGCTGGGGGAAGGTCAGTATATATATGGATTCTTGATGAAGGAGGAGTACATGCAATCAGACACATATTTTTGTAGGGGGTTTCTGCGAGTCACAAGGAGCGGATGTCACCATGTAGGGATTTAGTGCTTTTCTAGATATGAGGAGATACAAGGATTGGCTCACAAAATCAGCTTCTGAAAACTCAGCTTCTGAAAACTATCTGAAGACGTGTTCTGCCCGTTTTTCCAAAGCACGCATCTCCACCCTGAATTCCCTTCAGGGGATGTGGAAGGTCAGCAGCTGCAGCAGCACGTGTGGTTTCATCCTTGTAGAGGTAGATGGCAAGTCCCCGTGGCAAGTGCCAATTTGTTGACGCCACCATCCAGCTGGCGAGCAGTGGGTTATTTCCAAGTTTTTGCTGATTATAAAGATACTCCTGCGTGTTTCGGGTAGATGCGGGTAGGAGTTTCTCCTCAGTATGGGCCTGGTGGGAAAGTTCAACTTTACAAGATGATGACAAACTTTTTCAAAGTGTCTGTGACCATTCTGTTCTCCATTTACCAATGAAGAAAATAAGGGCTCAATGAATGAAACAGAAGAAAAATGCTTTTCCAGGTGGAAGAAAGGAAATTGTGCCATTATCTCACACTATCCACACCACCCAGGCAGCTCAAAGACTGAAATTCTGACAGCGACATTTGTAGTAGAAAAGTGACATAAATATTTATCCTAACATGGGTAGGGAAGGATTTCTTGAAACACAATAGGCATACACCATAATTAAATGAGTGACAATTTTGATTCTTTTAAAACTAAGAACTTTTATTCATCACTTAAGAACTCAAGGACAGTGAAAAGACAAGATGCTTCTGCAACAAAAAAGGAGTTAGAATCAAGAGTATATACTGAAACTAACACAATATTGTAAATCGACTGTAGTTAAATTTTTTCAAAGAGTACATAAAGAGATCCTATGAAATAATAAAAGGAGGCCAAACAATCAGTGAAAAATGGCCAAAATATATAGTATATAAATGGGAGATATATATATATATATATATATATATATATATATAGTAGTTCCCCCGCTTATCCACATGGGATATATTCCAGGACACTAAGTGGATGCCTGAGGCCACAGATAGTACTGCATTGAACCTTATACAGGTGATGTTTTTCCTTACATACACATCTGTGATAAGGTTTAATTCATAAATTAGGCACTGTAATAGATTAACAATAATTAATAATAAAATAGAACAATTATAACAATATACTGTAATAAAAATTATGTGAATGGGGCCTCTCTGTCCCTCAAAATATCTTACCTTCCTGTACTCACCCTTCTTCTTGGGATGATGTGCGATGATGAAAAGCCAACATGAGATGAAGTGAGATGAACGACGCAGGTATTGTTACGGCGTGAGGATGCTACTGACCTTCCAATGATACGTGAGAAGGAGGACCATGTACCTCCGGGATCCTGGATCATGGGGCCGTTACGATGTTGATGGTTGAAGACCCCATGCAGAATAGAGTGGGACAGTGTGAGATGTCACCATGCTACTCAGAACGGCAGGCAATTTTAAACTTATGAATTGTTTATTTCTGGAATTTATTTAATATTTTCAGACGCTTGGTTGACTAGGGGTAACTGAAACCTCAGAAAAATGAAACCTCAGATAAGGTGGGACTATTACATATAGAGAGAGATCTCCTCTTGCCCCTCTTAGCCTCCCCAGGGCATGTGGACCTTCACCCCACCCTGGGGAGTCAGTCTCTGCACGAGCGCATGCACACACACACACACACACACACACACACACACACACTGCCTATTATGTGCTTCATATACTTTATCTCTTTGAACCCTCATAACAGCCCTCTGAAGTTGGTATTATTACCACCACTACCACACTACAGATGGGTAACCTGAGGCTCTGAGAGGGTGAAGTCTTATCTGAGGAATCAACTCAGGATGGCACAGCTGAGCTTTTCAAGCAGGGCGGACATTTTTGTCACCTCTCATGCCCTGCAGGCTCTTCACATCAACCCTGAGAAGGGCGGGCAAGGACCCAAGACCAACTTCAAATCACCACTTTTTCTGTTCACCTTTCGGGAACTGGGTCTTTACTCTCTGCTTCAAAGGGAAGAGGTAGAGGATGGGACAATGCTGTTGCATATAAATATTTTTCAAGAACCTCCCCATTCTCCTAATTGCAAAGTGAGAAATGTGGGAGGGAACGGGCTGCCACAGCCCAGGTGGTGCCTTTGTCCCTGTTAGGAAAGGGTCCTCTTCCTCCAGGGAGACACAGGTGCTCATCAGGACTCATGGATCATGCAGTGTGCACAGGAGTCTCAGCTTCCCGGAGCCCTTCTTTGGTTGCCTGGTGCAGCATGCAACCTGTGCAACTGTACATGGCAGCCCCATGACAGAGGGGAAGCCACCTCGGGTGCAGCGGGCTGAAGGTAGCTTTGACTCTGGGCTGCTTTTTCCAAACCTCCTAGGGCCATGCTCAGTGCAGAGGAGGGGCAAGGAGAGAGACAAGCCACCCTCCACCCAAGAGTGAATCTGTCCCAAGAGAAATGTGCCTTTTCCTAATGCCACCAACTTCACCAGAAGTGCTTCTCTAGGTCTGTCTGTCTCTCTCTTTCTCTATTATTACTTGTCTCTCCATGTCTCTCTCTGATAGATTCTATTTAAATTTGTTGCAACAAATAGATGCTATGTTCATGTAGATGGCATTTCAAAGCAGTGGAGGACATTAGAGAAAGTGCTTCATTCAGACAGCAGGCCTGAACCACGCCTGGGATTGGCCAGGACACCGTTGCCAGGGCAACGCGGCTCCAGCTTCCTGCCTGACTCGGCATCAGGCACCACCTTCATTACCCTCGGTGACACCGCGGGTTATTAAAACACCTTAATTTACTCAGCTTTGGTGTCAGGGCCTTCCTCACAGTTCCAGGGACAAGGGCCTGTCACCCTCTCTGTGCCGCCCTGTGCCCCCTTGCGAAGGACAGCGCATGAGTCACTTCTGGCCTTTCTCACATTTGGGGCCGAAAGAAATTTATATCCAAATAGCACTCAGTGAGATTCTAAGGAAACCACTGCAGCCGCCTCCTTTGCCTTCCACAAGGCACGAGGTTCCCTTTATCTTTTCGAGACACATCATATGGTGTAAATACTAATGTCTTTGAGAAGGACATTGGTCCACTGGAGACATGTCTCCCCTGCAGGGCTGTTACACCCAGGGGTTCCAGTGCTGGGAGACAGCAACCAGGGCAGCCCAGCCCCCGCTTTCTGGACCCCACCCCAGAAAGAGGGATGTCAGAGAGGGGAGGCAGGGAGCCACAGAGGGGGGGCCGTGGACCCAAGCCAAGCAGGCAGGGCTCCTTACCTTGACCCAGGAACTCGAACACTAAAAAATGAGGTTTTTATTTTCACTAGCCACTGACTGAAATTCATCATTTCCTCCCACAGGCATGCAGGCAACCACCACGATAGGTGTGCTGTCCCTGTGACCTTGACAACAAGAAAAATCACAGATTGCTGTTTCATCCCGGGTTACATCACTGCCCATCACCGCTTCAAAATGACCGTCGGTGTTAATCCCACCCGTGGGTCCAGTTATGATACAGCGTATGTGTTGCTCTGTGATTCATTTGCTTGACAATTATATCTTAATATAAGTGGTTTCCTTTATAACCTGTGTGTTTTATTCCATGTACTTAAAAACCCGATTCTGAAAAGCAGGCTACTGGGTTCACGGACTGCCAAAGCAGTCGGTCCACGGCATAAATGGTTCAGGACCCCAGAGAAGAAAATATTCTATCACTAACGTTGTCCACGATTACCAGCGCTTTTCCCTGTCATGGGGTCAGTCGTTGTCACCTCACGAAGATGGATGCATACCTATATCTATTTATCGCTCAATCGATGATCGGTCAGTACATATAAAATTCTGGATAAATATACACATCCATGGAGGGAGGATTATTTGCAAAGAAAATTAAGGATGTTATTTACTTACTTCTATTTTTTCCCATTCTAGTCCTCCAAAGTCATGCCAAAATGACACACATAAGTGAGAAACGGTGAAGTTGACCCAGATTTTCTAAAGGGGAAAATATATTTAAAAATTAAAACCCAAGGCATGGAGATAATAACACAGAACTCACTACAGACCACCGAAGCCATTATGCTTGTTATTTAAAATCTAATCCTGTTTCAATGCATTCTACCAAAACAAAGGTGCTGAAGCAGGATACTCTTCAACCTGCACTGAGCACACACGCAAAATCTGGCCTTCACGCTGCTGGCTCTTCCTCATCTTCATGCAGCTACTGTGTGGCAGGATTCAAACCTAGGTCTGTCTGGATGGAACACACGCTCTAACCACCATGCCTTCCCACGCCATCATTCATGTGGGGAAATAGGCATCAGAGAGTTAAAGGAGTTTGGCCAGATCTGCCCTAGGCCGTTTAGGAAACCCTCTGTGTAGCTCACCGCCCTGCCCACTAATGGGAGGACGTGAACTGTTGGAGTCTAAAAGGAAATTCATATTTCCCTGACTTGGCTCATTTTTCATCCTTCAAAGGACAACTGTTGTGCAGATACCCAACCTGCATCAGATAAAAACACCAGAGCCACATCTAATCCGTCATCTTTACTTGAGTAGTGACTTAATAGCCACCTGACTCAACAAGTCCGTGATTACAAGCAAGGCTGCCACTCAGCACTTACAGCACCCTTGGTTCTAAGAGGCACGTGATGACCAGCGAGTCCACCTGCACAGCGCCATGAGACATTGCTTCATCCTGATGCTGGGAAAGCAGGGCTGCGGAGGCCCAGTGACGTTCCCCAGGCCCAGCGTGCCCATCAACAGCAAGATCTGAATTCAACTCTGTCCTACAAAGCTCCCTTCATCCAAGAGAGGGCCATTGCTCTCCCTGCTTTGGCTTTTTAATCAACAGTATCGATGTACAGTTTACAAACAAATGCATCTTTTTTGTTCGTACAGTTCAATGAGCTTTGACAGATATAAACACGTAATCAACACAACAATAAATATGTGGAATGACCTCATCACCCTCCCGCCCCCAATCTTCTCATACGCCTTTGCAGTCAATCCTACTCCCGGCCCTAGGCAACCGCTGACTGGCTCTTTGACACTGTGAGTTGACTTCCCTTTTGTATAACTTCATACAAATGGAATCAAACATAAAATTCCTATAAATGGAAGCTGGCTGCGGTGTTTGCTGAGTGTTTACAATTTGCTGGGTTCTGGAGAGGTCAGGGGGATGGTTAAATCAATGACATTTGAAAGCACTTCTCCCCTGCTAAATGGTCCACCTGTCCCTCTGGCTGCCACTGGGAGAGTCTGGTTGAAACGGGAAAGATGAAGCACTGTGCCGAGACCCTGGCCCAGAGCTCCCCACACCTATGTGCACCTGGCCCTTCCTCAGTCTGGTTGCTAGGCAACATTTGCTCCATGTCATCTTTATAGATGACACAATGCATTGCCTTTGGTCCCCGGTGCAGCTCTCATCACCGTTTCTCCCCCCTCCTTACTCAGCCCACACCCTCCAGGACCTTGCAGCCTCCCAGCCTCTCCATTCCGAAGCCCACCTCTGATGCACAGCATCCCTTTCCCTTGGACCATTTCCACCACTGGCTCCTCCATGGGCCCTGGCACTCTGCTCACCATTTAAATTCCTTCCTTCCCCTTGACAAGCCAGCATCTCAGTAATGACAGAACATTGGCCTTGGGGTGTTCCATAAGCCAACATTTCCCAGTGAATGTGAATGAAAAACCATGGGCGAGTGAAGTCACTGCTCCAGGAGAGAAGCCTCTCAGGAAAGAACATTTGGTCCCTGGTGTGGCCAGGTGTAGACTGAGCCTGGCTCTCCCACTCCATCTTTTGGAGCCTCAGTCCTCTTAAGAAACCTGGACTGCGAGTGGCGAGAGGAGCCCTCATCACCTGGCCTTGCACAGAGCATAGGTGCCCAATATATGTTCATTTTTGTGAACACACACCTCACCATCAACGGGGGGGATGTCAGTGTCAAAAAAAAATACGCCAAGAGAGTCACCCCCAGCCAAGCCTTCTTCATGGTTCACTTTATAAAAGCCCCATCACAGATAAATAAAGCCATGTCCTTTGTTTCAGAGCTGTGATAGGCAGAATGATCCCCAAAAAGTCACATCGTAATCCTTGGAACCTGTGAACATCTTGTGTTACATGGCAAAGGGGACTTTTCAGATGTGATTAAGGTTCACACTTTAAAACAGAGAGATTAGCCTGGATGATCTGGATGAGCCCAGGCTAACCCTGTGAGTGCTCGAAAGCCCAGAACTTTCTCTGGCCGGAAGTGGAGGAGAGATGCAGCAGATGGAGAGTCAGAGTCCAAGAATGAGAAGCATTCGTCCTGGTTTTCCCATCTCTGAGATGCAGGGACCATGTCCAAGGACCAGAGAGACGCTTCTAGGAGCAGCCCTCTGCTGATGGATATGAGCAAATGGGACCTCAGTCCTACAACCACAGGGACTGGGTTCTGCTAACAACCTGAAAGAGCTTGGAAGAGCATTTCCCCTTGAGCTTCCCAATGACAGGCCCAGCAGGTCAACACTTTGATGTCAGCTCGTGAGACCCAAGGCAGAGAAATGGGCTGAGCCAACCTGTCCCTCTGACCACAGACCTGTAGCCGATCAGTGTTGGTCCCATCCCTCCCTCTGCTGACCTCACTGAGGCCTCAGTGCGTCAGAATCAAGTCCAGCCTCTCCAGCACCACGAGACCCATTGCCTCTGTCTCTTCTCCATGGGCTCCTCCACCACCCTCTCCTCCAGCTGAACAACATCCTCCCTTTGCTGGCCCTCACTTGGCAAACCCCTCGGCCTTTCACCCTGAATGCACTGGCCCGGCATTTCTTCGTCCCTCGCCTCCTCAGGGACTTTGTCCAAATGTCACTTCTCAGTAAGACATGCCATGGTCGCCTCTCCCCACCAGCCCTGCTTTATCCCTCTCTACAACTTAGCATGTGTATTTTCACTTATTTTATTTATCATCTGGCTTTTCTACTAGACCAGTGGTTCTCATCTGGGGGTGATGCCCCTCCAGGGGCCAGCTGGGACTGTCTGAGACATTTTTGAATGTCATGAACAACCAAGGATGATACAAGCATCTGGTGGGTAGAGGCCAGGGATGGTGAGAAATAGCCTATGATGCAAAGGACAGTCCCATAACAAAGAACGATTTGGCCTGCAATGTCAGTAGGGCTGAGATGGAGAAACCCTGTCTTTAACTATGAATTCCATGAGGACAGCAACCTCCTAGTCACCACTGTGTCCCAAGCCTAGGACACAGGCTGGCTCGTGCTCTGTGGATACATTGGACTAAGTGAACACATGGAGGACACGGGAAATGCTTGCCCATCCGTAACTGGCTGGCAATTGGTCATCCATCATTGATCTCTTCTTTCCCAAAGTTGGGAAACCTGAAATCACTTTCAAGCTTTCCTTTTCCTGCTTCTTCCCAACTCACGGGATCCACAGGGGCCCCTCATTGCTTTGCAAGGGCTCCTACCCTGGTCTCCATCCTCCCCTACCCATCTCAATTCTCCCAACCAGAAGCTATGGCAGTAGGTGGGATCCCATGGTCAAAAGAACCAAAGCAGGCCCTTCCTCTCTCTTCCAAAAAGAAGCAGCCTCTCCTCCTCCCTTCTGGCATATCTGGCTTTCACATTCAAGAACTTAGGAAGGGAGGGAATCCGATGGAAGTCCCTCTCACAGTGGGAGGCCAGCGCTAATATTTTGCTCCTTCTGCTTGGGGATGACCAGGGTCAGTGCAGCCTGCTTGACACCAGCTGCTGTAACAAAGTAAGTGAATGGAGCAGCCCTGCGGTCCTTGCAAACAAAGCCACACTGGCTGGGGAAGCCTGCTGAGCTGAAAACCGCAGGAAGAAAGGGAAGAGATTTAAGCGATGGATCTCCAATAAGGTTTTCTTCCAGAACCTAATGTTCTGGAAAAAATCTTCTTAATTAGTCATTAATTGGTACATGGGCAGCACCGTGTGCCAAGGATTAAGTGGGTAATTCCCATTATTTCTCGAGAGCAAGGCAATGCGTCCGAACTCAGCCAAGCAGAGCGGCTCTGTGCTTACGTAACTGCTGCAGCCAGCCCTCCGCCAGCTCTGCAGAAACAATGCTCCTTTCCATCTTTGAAGCAAACACCAGAGACTTCTGTTTCCCCAGCCCCGTGGAGAAGCATGTCTGTCATTTAGGGCCAATCTTCCCTTCCTGCTGTTGGGAATGGAGTTTTCCTCTTAAAGGACACTTTACTGTTTAAGTCTCGTTCTCCCGCCAGGGAACTTCATGTTTCCCACCTCTTGGTCATTTGAGGAGAGCACTGTGGGTAATTTTAGCATTGGTAATTGGCTCTGCTAAAGAAACTTATTTTAAATAAGTATGATTCAGCGCTTAATCATAGCATTTTATTATACTGTCATTACAAAAGAAAAAAAGCCTAGACTTTATTCTGCCCTAAAAAAATAATTAAGTCATCTTAATGTTTGGTCATTCTACATAGGTGAAAACTTTTCATATTTCTATATTATCCAGATGTTTTACCGCAGTACGTGGAGAAAAAGAGGGTCCCAGAATCAGAAGCCTTAGATCTGAATTCCAGTTCATTCTCGTGCCTGTGGACCATGTCTGTAGAAGAGTCCCACCCTCCCTGGATCAGCTGGGATTGCAGGGATGGGGCAGCCCCTGCCTCCGTGGACAGGGAGGGGATGATCTCTCAGAAGGAGAAGCAATGGGGAGCTGAGATGAGGGAGGCGTGATGAGCAGGGTGCAGGAGCACACTCGCAGGGCAGGGGCGTGAGGAAGAGGCAGTACTGTCCCTGTCTGCTGCATCCGGTGGGTCCACCAGTGGGAGGAAGGGCCAGAGTGTGGTGGGTGGGGAGAGTGTTGGGAATTAGAGAGCATCCAAGGGCTCTTCAGATGGGCTAAGAGAACCCGCCTCCATCTCTCTCTCCTCTCAGTCCTTTCAGAAACAGAGACTCCGAGGAGAGGGGACAGATGCCCCAGGATCAGGAGGAGGAAAGCAGGACCTGAGCAAACCTAGACCACAGTGGAGATGCACACGCCAGGGGTCGTACCTGCAGGGCCAGCAAAGGACCAGGTTCATTAGGAGCTGGATGCTGCTCGGAAGGGACCCTCCTGGACACGGTCCCTCTCCCATCTTTGTTATTTTTCCTGCTCCTCTAACTTAAGGTGTCACTTACACTTAGAATAACCCCCGTGTGCCCTGCTGGCCAGGTTTATGGCCACTGTTCTACTTTCCCTTTACCCTGAAGACTCTGGGCATCAGCGCACCCCTGCAGCATCTCTGGGGTGTCTTTGGACTGTGCCTCTCATGTGACAGACACGCCATAAATGTCAATGAAGTTCTCTTGAGAGATCCAGGAGATGTCCCTTTCCAGATTGCCACAAAAGGTCAGGCAGCCCGAGGGGACACGTGCGTGACAGAGGACTCAGGTCTGTGTGACACCCCCTGTTTCCTAGGCGTCTGCATTCTGGGGCACCTGGCAGGGGGCCACTGCTCTCTGTTAGGCAGCCCTCTGTTTTAGCCTCCAAAATGTTTAAAAGCAAAAATCTGCAAGTCAAAGAGTGGATGTACATATTCTACCAGTTAGGGTCAGCTATGGTAACAGTGTTTTAAGCAGCATGAAAGGGGGCTTCCCTCTCCTGGAAAGCCTGGCAGAAGTGATCTAGCTCAGCTCCACCAAACTCCTTCCATCCTTCCCTTTGGCCACCCCTATGGTTAAGTCCTTGTCTCTCCGTCCAGATGGGGCCCCGGCCGTCACAGCTGTGTTCCAAGCAGCAGGAAGGCTCCAGGCAGCACAGCCGGACTCCACTGCTGTCACTTCACTGGCCAGAATCAGCCACATGTCTTCACCTAGTTGCAAGGTAGCCATATGCCCAGGCGAGATTTGGGGGAAACATAGCAAACTCTGCCTTGCATATTACGGTGCAAGCAAGTGCACCATATTAATTTTTTCCAGAAAACAAAAATACCTCCACTTAGAGTTTTTATGAGCGTTTCTCCACGTGTGTCCAGGCAGCGCAGTAGGAGGGTAACGACCCACACAAGAGCCAGTCCAGGTGGGGGTGTTGCCACTGCTGCCACACCCAGGCATCCCCCTTCCCAGGGGCCAGTGCTTCTCCCCAAACCTCGGGTGAGGCTGAGATGGCCGATGGGCAGCCCTATGCTCTCTGCAGGGACACACTGGATGCCTCCAGCTGGGCTCAGGCAAAGGGATCTCCACGCCACAAGCCCTGTGGGACTCCACCACCAGACCCTCCCCTAACCAGCCCCTGCTAGCCCCCTACCCTCAACCAGAGTTTCCCATGGACATAGTAGACGGGATGCGTCTTTGTTGTAGGGTTGTCCTGTGCAGTGTAGGATGCTTAGCAGCATTTAGTAGCTTTCTATCTACTAGATACCAGCAGCACCCCAGTTGTGACAACCAAAAATGTCTCCAGACAGGGCCAAATGTCCTTTGAGGGGCAAAATCACACACACCCCTCCCCCACTGAGACCATTACCCTAAACCCAGTACCAACTACTTCTACACCTCTAGCTGAAGCACCCACGTTTATAAGACCCAGAAAGGGAGACAGGGCTGGGACCTCTTCCATCTCTGGGCAGGGGAGGTGTTTATGGAAGAAGGTGCATAGGATTTCAAATGAAGAGAGGGGAAACTAGGATGAGGGAGACAGCACTGATGACATCATCTGAGACCCTGGATCCAGCTGGGCCTGAAACTTCATTTTTTAATTTATTTAAAAAATTTGTTTATTTTTGTTTAAGCCAATCTGAACTCAATTTCTGTCACTTATACCTGAAGGAGTCCTGATCATTTCAACAAATGTCTTGGTAGTATCAGCTCAGTGAAGCCCTAGTAGCTCCAGACCTAAATAGTTTTAATTTTATTTAATTTCTATTGAGTAACATGCTTTCTAATCCAATATTTGCATTTCCTCAGCATGAAGGCAAAAAACAGAACCAAATGCAGGCCTTATTTTTAACTGGAATCTTGAGACATATTTTGGCTTCTGTTGGGGAAGATGCCCTGTTGATCTGAGCATGGAGGATGGGCTGTGGGAAACATCTTTACCCAAGAGTCAAGTGCCCTGTGCTTGCTCTGAACCCTTGTCCACCATGAGTCGAGCACAGAATGTATCACTCATTTAATTTTCTTTGCATCAGAGAAAGTATCTAGATTGTAAAGCCCTGGATGACTTCTGTGTTTTCAACTCCTTTGCAAGACTTGACTTAACACTGATGGAAAGGACATAGGTAACAGGAATGAGATATGTGAAATTGTTCTTTGATTTTAACAACATATTATTAACCAGGATTATCCATTGAAAACCTTCCAAGTAGAAGACATTGTCCTTATAAGTTTCGTACACCATGGAATTATTTTTAAGCTACAGAATGACAGTATTACATTTATTATGAAAATATGCTGAATATGGAACAGTTCAAGTTAGAGCAAAGAAAACAGTGCAAATGATCAAAAGCTTAGAGACAATTGAAGAACAACCTTTACATTTGTAATTTAAATAATATCGGCAGTTTATAATCAGCCCAATTGTGTCCCAGAAATGCAGCATGACTCAGAAGATTATCATGCTTAGGATCTCAGAAACAGTTCTTTTTATCTTTGGTTTTTTTTCTTTTTTTTTTTTTTTTGAAACACTCAAGTACCATCTCAGCACTATCGCCCAGTGTTTTAGCTTTTCTGTTTTTCTGAAAGAGTGGGGAAGTTTTGTCCAGACACCACTCTCATTTCTGCTCCGGGTAACAACAGGAGTGGATCAACAAAAGCCAAAGCCTTGGTTAATGAAAAACCTCATCAGGAGAAAAAAAATCTAAGTACAGTAAGTTTCCATATGTTTACCGTAAAAGTAACCTAGACTCCAACTTGGAGCGTATACATACACAGACGTTTCACTGAATATAGTGACATTGGTTTTATAGAAAAGCTTTTGTAAATATATCCTACTAAAACTTGATTCTACTTTTATCATTTACTCAAATAACATATGAAAGGACTGGGACCCATCCACCGTGGAAGTAGTCGTTCCATTACAGGGGTGACGTATTACACAGTAACCTCTGCCCACTCGGTTTATGGGACGGTTAGAGCACATTGCCATGAGCTTTGTCTTCACATGACCGTAAAGCATCCTTTAAAGACCATCCAGAAACATCAACTGGTTAAATATCTCTAGATGTAAGTCTGTGCCTATATCTTTCGATTTCCTGGGTCGTGTCTGTTTAAGAAAAACCTAACTGAGCATCTTTAGGTCCACGAGTTGAATTTCAACTCTGAATACAGGGTGAAATGGGAACCTTTTATCAGGATTGAGGCTTAGACCCAGTGCAACTCCGGAAAGTCCCTAAGAACCACAGATGTTAGACTGAGATTGAACAGGTTTCCATGGAGTGATTCCTGTGCGCTTGGGACTATGCTAGGTGCAGCGTCCACTGCTCAAATCAACTAAATTCTAAGAAGTTTGCTATTTTTGTCTCCTTTTTACCATGAGGGCATGGTGCATGCGGGAGCCTGGCCTGGGAATAGAGTCAAGTGGCTGAGGTTCAGGCCTTTGAACTGTCCGTGCCCGCAGCATGATGGTCTCCTGCCATCCAGTGAAAATGCAGGTTCTGATTCAGATGGGGGGCGGGGCCAAGATTCTGCATTGCTAACAAGCCTGAAGGCCATGCACATGCTGCTGGTGCTCAGACCACACTTTGAAGAAAAGAATCACAGCTGTCTAGCTAATGAAGTGTTGGTCACGCCCTCCTGTCTTCAGATTTCCCATTGGGATGAAAACTCCAGGATCCCTCGAAACTCCTGTGGCCAAAATTCCTCCAAAGATACCCAAGTAGGCACCTTTGCCATTTTCATCTGCCAAGTGAGGACAGAGGGCTGTTTTAGGTCCATTCAGACCTTCTCAGCACAGCCCGATGCAGACAAAGTACATGTCACCAGTTCCCACAGGAATTATGGACTTTTCGGTCTGGAAAAGACAGCAGAGAGATGAGCTTACCTTTCATCATTTGAAAAAATATATCATGATTAGGCTTTTCTTCAGTGGAAAAAAAAAAAAGGATTCACGGATTTCCTAGGGCAGAAAATACTCAAAACAGAGCTGTGATTGTGGAAAAGGAGAGAGGCCAGGCCAGGTGAGATCCCTCTCCCACCTGTGAGGGCAGCTGAGGCCGCTCCATGGAATTTTTCAGGCTCCAGAGGAAAGTTGGAAATGTTTGGATTTAGTACAATGCACCATTCCCGCCCCCCACCCCGCACACCTGTGTTTTTTTTTTTGTTTTTTTTTTTATCACTGAGGTGAAGTTCATTTTAAAACAACCATTTTCGAGTAAACAATTCAGTGGCATTTAGTGCATTCACAATTGTTGTGGATGGATCTAGTTCCAAAGCATCTTCAGCCCGGTGAAGAACACGCCACCCCCATCAAGCAGCTGCTCCCGCCCCTCCCTCCCTCCAGCCCCTGGCAACCGCCAGCTTGCTCTGTGTTCCTTTGCATGTACCCATTCTGGATATTCCAAATAAACGCAATCACACACTATGCAGTCCTTCGTGTCTGTCTTTCTCAGTTTGCATAATTCCCTGGAGGTTTGCCCACACGGGAGCATGCATCAGAACTTGCTTTCTTCTTATAACTGAGTAATATTCCGTTGTGTGGGAGACCACGTTTTGTTTACTTATCTGTCCATTGATGGACATGGGGGTTATTTCCACCTTTTGGCTACTGTGAATTACTGCTGCTGTGAACTCTCATGTGTCAGTACTTGAGTTCCTATTTTTAATTATCTGGAGTGAAGGCAGATCTCGTTTTATTGTGCTTCGCAGAGATTGCATTCTTTACAAAGTGAGGGTTTGTGGCAACCCTGTGTTGAGCAAGTCTATCAGCGCCATTTTTCCAACAGCATTTGTCCATTTCATGCCTCTGTGCCACACTTTCAGTAATTCCCGCAATATTTCAAACTTTTGCCTTGTTATTGTATTTGTTGTGGAGATCTGTGGTCAGTCATATTTGATGTGACTGTTGCAAGAAGATTACAAGTCACTGAAGGCTCAGATGATGGTGACTATTTTTAGAATTAAGTATTTTTTAATTAAGTATGTATATTTTTTTTAGACTAAATGCGATTGCACACAACAGACTATAGTACAGGGTAAACACCACTTTTACATGCACTGGGAAACCAAAACATTTGTGTCATTCACTTTATTGTGCTATTTGCTTTATTGCAATGGTCTGGAACCAAACCCACAATATCTCCGAGATGGCCCTGTATATACCTCAATACACCAGTTTTGCAGAAAGAGAACCAGGCCACAAAAGATTGGGCGACTGGCTCAGGCTCGGCTGCTAGTTCAGGGCTGAGCTCGGACTGGAAACCAGGTCCCGAAGGTCTGGTCCATCCCCACCATCCACAGCCCCCTCGTTCCTGATCCCCAGGCTGGCTTCCTTCCTTTCCAAACCTTTCCACCTTCTGTCCACCTGCCTTCCCCAGGAGCCTCCCCTGATCAAGCCATAGTCCCTCTAGTTCTCCTTCTTCTGACTGCCACAGTTTTATAAGAATCACCCTAATCCCACATGGAGAGCTGTATCGTGGTGTCTGGCTGATTCAACTGTAAGATTTTGGAGGACAGGAGCTTAGCCTGGTGACATCCAGTGTGTGGGTGTCCACTCTGGGGCCAACAACTCTGCCGGTGGATATGGTGACCATGCACCCCTTCGTCAAGCACACCCGAGGCAGCCACTCTGGTTTCCATCCCTCTGTAAACAGTGTGCTGTATCACCTACAGGTGATGACACGGCAGCAAAGCCACCCTGGACGTGCAGAGACATACAAGTCTTGCCAGCCCCACATTTCCCACTTTCACCCATTAACCACGTAAACAGAGTCCTGGTTGGGAGGGCAGCCCAGGAGGGAACGGACATCCCTTCTCCCACTTTTGAACAGAAAATGACCAGCAGGGGCCACATGGACTCAATCGAACACCTCTCTACTAGTGAACCCGGACCCAGGTGCAACACTCGATCTTTTATGGAAATGGGCACTCAGGAAGTTCTTTAGGGTCCTTGGAAAGATGCCAATAGAAAACACAAAATTTTTGAATTCCATTCCAGAGATTCCCATCCCCCAATGAAGTCCTCCCTGGAATCACTCAAGGATCAGTGAATCCAAGAAAGGCCAAAAGCATTCAATTTTTGAAAAATGGAAAGTTGGAAAGTCTAAACCTCCCCCTCTTTTTTTATTTTCCCACATGTCCAGATTTAGAAAAAAAAAAGAAAAAAGAAAAAAACGCTATCTTTCAGTCTCAAGACTTTTGGAAAAAGCAATGTTCCACTATCTTTCATGTTAAATAAAGAAGACAAATACATCTGTCACACAGAACCATTTTCTTCATCTCTAGTACGAGAAAAGAGAAGTTTCCTTTTTTTTTGAACACAAAATAGACCCTTTGTTCAAAACATACATGCTGAAATATTAATAATTAAAAACATATATCCCCAAGGCAGGAGACCTCTGTGTGCTCTGGTTGGAGGGGGCCAGTATCGTCTCGGGTACTGAAACTTTGTTATCAATTTAATGTTCCCAAGAACCCCACAAGCAGGCACGATAATCTCTGTTTAAAGGTGAGGAAACCAGTGTTTGGGGAGGGTGAAGTCACCAGTGCCAACCTTACATGTTAATATTCGTGGGTTCAGGCTAGAAGCCTAAGGCCCTGCTTTTCCCACCACACTTGAAAGGAGTTAATAAAACATGAACCACCTTGCAGAAGAATCCGCACTAAACCACCAGCTCTGCTGCGGCACCTCCCCTGTGTCCACCCTCTCCATGCCCCCGTGTCACCCAGGCCCCGGAGAGGCACGAGGCTCCTCGACCTTTTCACCCGCCCCCCAACAAGCCCCGTGGTCCAAACGATCAGGTGCCCACAGGTGTTGTGTACACAAGACTCCAATAAGAGGACGGCATCCTGTATCCAATTTCCTACCAGCGCCAGCTCACCCACTGGGCGTGAAAGGGAGGAAAACTACTAAGCCACTTATTGGGTAAATAGACATGGTTTGTCCTTGTGCTAAAAAAAAACACCCTTCTGCAAGAATAAAAGGAAGTATGGAAAGATGGAGAAAAAAAGGGGAGCGGGCATGAGCAGGCAGTCCTGGGTTTCAAACCCGCTTCTCAGCTTGTGTGGACAAGTTTCCCCCACCCCGGCCTCAGTATTCTTCTCTGTGAATGGGGGTAACGATCAAACCTCATCGTTATAAAAATAATGTGTGTCCGCAGTAGCCAAACGGTGGAAGCAATCTAAGTGTCCATCCACAGATGAATGGACAAGCAAAACTCGGTAGATACAGAACTCAACCTTAAAAAGGAAGAAAATCCTGACACAGGCTCCAACATGAAGGAGCCTTGAGGACATTCTGCTCCGTGAAATAAGCCAGCCACAAAAAGACAAATACCGCGTGATTCCATTTCAATGAAGTATCAGATTCACAGACACAGAAAGTAGAACGGTGGCTTGCCAGGGGCTGGAGGAGGAGGCACGTGGTGTGAGTGTTTCACGGGGATGGATTTTCAGTTTTGCAAGATGAAAAAGCTCTGGAGGTGGATGGTGGTGATGGTTGCACAGCAATGTGAATGCACTTAATACCACTGAAATGTGCACTTAAAAATGGTTAAGATGGGACTTCCCTGCTGGTCCACTGGTTAAGACTTCACCTTTGCAGGGGGTGTGGGTTCGATCCCTAGTTGGGCAGCTAAGATCCCAGGTGCCTTGCGGCCAAAAAACCAAAACGTAAAACAGAAGCAATATTATAACAAATTCAATAGAGGCTTTAAAAAAAAATGGTCCACATCAAAAAAAAAAATCTTTAAAAAACACAAACAGGGACTTCCTGGTGGTCCAGTGGTAACGAATCCGTCTTGCAATGCAGGGAACGCTGGTTTGATCCCTGGTCGGGGAACTAAGATCCCACATGCCGTGGGGCAACTAAGCCCAAGTGCCACAACTAGAGAGAAACTCGCGCCACAACGAAGAGCCCTTGCGTCAAAAGGAAAGATCCTGCATGCCACAACTAAGACCCAACGCAGCCAAAAAACTTTAAAAAAAGAAAAATAAATGAAATAAATATTTTAAAATAAAAAACACCAACGTCCAGTGCCCATCCCAACAAATCAAATCAGAATCCCTTGGTGCGGGGGAGCTGAGCAGCAGGCTTCCCGGAGGTTGTATTGTGTGCCCAACTTAGTAGCACCACGTTAGATGAGAGCTCAGCTCAACCAGCAACGGTGGCCCAAGGCTCACCCATCACCCTGCTGTGAGCAGCAGGACTCACTAGGGCACGTGGCATCTGTGTGCATGGAATCACCTTTTTTTATTCCTTTCAACCCAAGACACATTTCTTGCCTCCAAGCAGGGCTGGCATCACGGGCACGGGACCTGCCCCCAGGAGGGCTCCCTCTCTCTTTAATGCTCTGCAGTCACCATCCTGAGATGCTGAATCATTTTTCAGTGTGGAACGCCCTTTTCCTTTTGCTCCTGCTCATCGTGTGTCCAGTTCTGCCTGCAAGCCCAGGTCCTGTGCCAAGCCCAGAGAAGACAGAGCTGAAAGCGGGGTGCCCACGAGCAGGACAGCCACTGTCTGCAGAAGGCAAGGCCGGCCCTACCAGGGCATCTCGTCCACCACCACCAGCTGACCGTGTGAGCCAGGGAGCCGGGCACAGGGCTGCCTGTGGAGGAGGGAGGGAAGGAGCCCCGGCCGCGGAATTAACCTGAACAAGCTCATGACATAATAAATAACAAATACAGGGAACGGTGACACAAAACATGGCTGTACGTTGAGCTGTAGAACAAGGCCAGCTGTGCACAGAGCAGGCATCAAAGAAGTCGAGGATCCCAGAGTTCTGAGCTCCAGACGTGGCCCTGTGCTAACGCTGCTTCTGGCATTGGCTGAACAGCCAGCAGCGGAAGCACTGTCCGCCCAGTTCCTGCAGCTTCCAAGCTAAGACGTGGCCAGAAGCTAAACCAGCAGTAGCCACTGAAGGCTTCCCTCAGGCCAGGATGGTGCTGAGTGCTTTACATGAATTCTTGCAATTAGTTCCCATCATGACTCCATGAGTTGGCTATGAACTGACCCATTTTACAGCTGAGGAAAAGGAGGATCAGAGAAACTAAGGAACTTTCCCAAGGTTACACAGCCAGTCAGCAGGTGATCAAACATGAACTTGGGTCTTTGGCTGTGAAGTCTGTAACTTTGTCGTTCACTATAATATACTCTTTGGATGAACCATAAACAATGGCCATGTGGCCACACACTGCCAGTGTCTTAAGGCAGCGTGTGACCCAGCGCAAACTGACCCCATCCACAGGTGCTGTAGGAGGTCAGTGGACACACAGATATGTCTAGACCATTCCCCTTCCTGCAAATCCTTGTGCTTGGCCAACAGCACTCTTAAGGAAAGAAACGAGGAGGAAAAAGAACAGAACAGTGGCGGCTCTGTAAGAACAGTAGCGGCTCTGTAAGAACAGTACGTGTGGGCGTGTTGAATGAAAGCTCTTGCCTTTTTCATCCAGTCCAGCCAGCTTGCTTAACAAGTCAGGTGGCCGGTTTGTTAGAAGCACCTTTTTAAAAGAAAGGTGAGCGTGGACAGCTGCTCTCCAGATAATAAAACTGAGCAGGGCTATTGCTATCAAAGCCACACCACAGATAATTCCACTTTTCTCAGGAATCAATTTGGGGGCAGGGTCAACTGAAAATGTGTAATCTCAGATAATAGGCCATAAACATTCTGTTCTGGAGCTTCTAAATTAAAGCTCTGCACCTGCTGGATGGCTCGGGTGTTAGCACCAGGCCCACAGATGGCTTTGTCTACCTGCTGTCCCTGAACTTCCCCAGTAAAATCCCACTCTTGACTTTGCCATCAGCTTCTTCCTCTTTCTTGGTGGAAATCTACTGCCTCCTTCAACTAGCGCATGGAAAATTACATGGTCAATGCCACACGCAGGGCTAGAAGAGCACACATCCCACGGCGATGTCACATGATGCAGCCTTTCATCATTTAAAGAAAAAGTCCGTGGGCGAGGAGGGAGGAAGAATCGTGAGGCTCCGAAGGTGATGACTCATTGCAGAGAGAAGTGACAAGGCCATTTCTGAACAGATGGGTTGACAGGACGCTGGCCGATGCCGCTCTTCATTCATCCCTGCAGGCTTGCATTCATTCCTTCAACCCATGTGACCGCGTGCTCACTGAGTCCCAGGGTGGGTTGTGCACACTGGGGGAGCACCAGCAGCACAAGAAGCAAAGCCCAAAACTCACTCTTCCCTGAGAGCTTCCACCCGATGGGGGTCAGAGGGGCAACGCTTAGGAAAACGCTGTCACGTGGTGATGAGTTGGGGGTAAAGAAAGCTGGGGAGAAGGGGCTGGGTGGCGTAGGGGCTGCAATTAGGGGCAGCCTTGGGGGAAGGTGGCAAAGAGCTAAAGGAGGTGCAGAGAGAGCCACGAGGTTGCCTGGGGAGAGCGGTCCCTCCAGGTGGAGGGAGCAGCATAGCTGCAGCTGAGCGAACAGGCCAGCGACGGGGAGGTGACGGGGGTCCATGGAGGGCCTGGTGGCCTCCACAAGTGACGTGGGAGCTGCTGCTTTGTGCAAAGGAAGCACAGGCTTGCTTTCTAGCAGGCTCACTGGGTGCTGGGTGGAGTTGGCTGAGGGGGCAGCCAGCTGGGAGGAGGAGAGGAAGGAAAGTGTTACAATACGGTGCAGGGTGATGGAGAGGAAAGCAGGGTCTCGCCGGGTGTGGACAGGGATGTGATGGGTCGAGAGACTGTAGCGACTACTCCAGACTGTGCATTCCTCTCCCTCACATCCTGGACAGCATCCCGACCTCGGAGCCTCAGCAAGAAGTCTTTCCAGGGTGGCCCGGGGGTGGCAGAGTCCCCGTCTGTGTCTGTGGCCTGTGGTGACAGGCGCCCAGAGCTGTGGCAGTGTGCTTCCCGGCAGCCCCAGGATTAGGTCATGATCTCTGTTTACTAACAGGAAAGAACACTTGGGTGGAGGATTCATAGCTGGAAATGGGAGCCCGGGTCGCAGGTTTTCCTGTCCCCGTGAGGCCACCCTGAGCCCGCTGACCCCAGGGAGAAGAACCAGGTACAGACCACAGCTTGTAACCTGATTCTTGCTTGTCGTAAAGATGGGCTGTTTTCTTAGATCATGATTAGAAATGAGTAAATGACAAGTTTCAAGGTCTTTGGGGGTTCATCGTGCAGGGCTTATCAAAATAAAATAGAAAGAACAATTCACGTGGAGAAAATGTTTCCCTCCTCATCCCCAGACTTCCAGGCTTGCAAGTGTTTCTTTCAAACAAGCAACGTATTGATGGCCTAAGATGAAGAAGCAACTGAGCCCAAACCTCAAGTGCAAACCAATCCAAAGCAAACATCTTAGCTGGTGCTACCTGACTTAACCTGGTGGGTGATGATTAACCTAGGTTTTGTACCTATTCCTTGAATCGTTTTTCAATTAACAGAACACAATTCCATGTCATGTTTCTGAAGACGCTGCTCTTCGGCACCGATGGTCTTTTAGGCATGACTCATATTAAAATAAGTGTGAGAAGTTTGCCTAGTAAAACCTACTAAAATGCCTGAGATGCTCTGAGTTGTCATGTGTAGGGGGGCAGAGGTGTTAACCACAGCTGCCACAAGCCAGGCAGTTGGAGTGGCTGGAGGGAACAGTGGACCCCAAAGCTATCTCTATATTCTAACCTCAGACTCTGTAAATGTGACCTGATTTGGAAAAGGGAGCTTTGCAGACATGATTAAGTTCAGGATATCAAAACTCGATCATCCTAGATTTAGGGTGGGTCCTAAATCCAATAGCAAGTATCCTTATAGGAGATGGAAGAGAAGAAGACACAGATGGAGGTAGAGACGGTAGTGATAAAGCCACAAGCCAAGGGGTGCCTGCAGCCACTAGGAGCCAAAGGAGGAGAGGAAGGAGTCTCCATGAGAAACTTCAGAGGGGACATCACCCTACTGACATTTTGATCTCAGACTCTGGCCTCCAGAACTGTGAGAGCATAAATTTCTGTTGCTTTAAGCCACCTACTTTGCAGTGGTTGGTCATAGCAGCCCTTCCAGTATCTTGATTTCAGACTCATGAGACCCAAGGAGAGGACCAGCTGAGTCACACTGAGCCTGAACGTCTACCTGCAGAATTGGGAGGTAACAAGTGGGTGTTATTTTAAGCCACTAAATTTGTGGTCATTTATTACAGCAGTGACAAGACACTCATATGGTAGGATGTCATATGAGTGACCAGCGGACCCTTGGCCTCACTGGAGGGTCAGGGAGGCCTCCTCGAATGGGTGGCTTCTGGCTGAGAGTGAAGCAGTGGGTCGTAGAGGAAGTCACACACGGGGGTCTCATGGACCCACAGGCATAGAGCACAGAACTGAGGGCCTCGGTTTCCCTTTATAGGCACAATCCCAGGGCAGGAGAACCTGCCGAGGGTCCTGAAGACCAGAGAATAGAGAACTCAAAGGTCTGGGGTAAGGTGGCAACCTTGACGGATGCTGAAGGCAGCCGTGTCCTGAGAGGCTCTGCAAATGCTCTCGCCAGCCCAGAGGTCGAAGGCGTTTGGGCCACGGTGTTTTACACGATACTCATGGTGACAGCCCAGGGAGCCTGGTGACCGACAGCTCCTGACATCACCCCAACAGTTATGGGGTGAAGTGAAGTCATCCGTGGGCAATGGCACTTCCTATGGGATCCTGCCTCCCTGGAGACTTTCCTGGTGAGTATAAGACAAGATGCTGAAATTTTTCAGCAGCGACTAATCCCCCAAGGAAACCATATTGCTCCAGATTCTTTCCAAATGAAATTCAAGTCTGCCCGAACGCATGTTCCAAAACATGTTATTCAGACTCTGGCGGCATTAAGTGAACTGGCAGCTCTCGCGATACTTTGGTAGCTGGCTGGAGCTGTGTGTTTTGTGGGCCACCATCACAGTAACCCGCAGTGTTTGCATAGGCCCTGAACAGAATCCAAGAGGCATCCCCCGGAGCCAGGTTCGTGGACCCCTGAGGGGACCCCGTCTCCCGCAGGCAGTGAGGTCTTGTCAAAATTCTAAACATGTCAGGGTTTCTTTTTTAATTTATTTTTATTGAAATACAGTTGATTTGCAATGTTGTGTTAATTTCTGCTATACAGCAAAGTGATTCTCACACACACACACACATATATGTATATACATTCTTTTTCATATTCTTTTCCATTATGGTTTATCTCGGGATACTGAGTATAATTCCCTGGGCTATGCAGGAGGACCTTGTTCTTTAGCCATCCTGTGTGTAACAGTTTGCATCTGCGAATCCCAAACTCCATGTTGGGTTTTTTTAAATATGTTTGAACAACATCTTTCTCTAAAACGAAACAGATTGGTACCTAAATTACGAAATCCTCATTACCTGGTTCCAGCCACACACAACGAGGTGTTCTTGGTGATGGTTAAACTCAAACATTAGCAGTGTTATTCTGTCCCAAGGAATGGGTCCAAGAGAGGAGTCAGGTCCAAGTTGAGGTTTTCTCCTGATGTGACGTAAGAACTTTTTCCACTGTCTTTGACCTTCCCCTGCTCACCCTCCATTCGTAGGTCTCCATCCATGCACACGCAGAGAAGGCAGGTTGACATTTGGCTGAAATCACTGCCCCCGAGACGTGAGGGCCTGGTGGGTATTCATCTGCTAAGTACAGCTGGAGTGAGTTTTTTCAGAAGGAGCAGAAAGAGAGTTTGCAAGCCAAAGAAAATTTAACGTGGGTGTGTGATTGACAGCGGCTAGTCTAACACCTGCTACTGCTTCCATAGTTATATTCTGCTTGTCCAGAGGAAAAGTCATAACAAATCAAGTGGCTGAGTAACTGGTGCTTCTCTGACTGTCTCTGCTTGGGAAGTCTGCAGTGGACTTGAGTACCCCTCATCCTACGCCATCCCCACCCCACCCCTCTGCACCAAACTCTTCTCCTCGGCCAACATAACTGGTGCTTGTAAGAGACATGTGAGCTCCTGAAATACCCCTCTGATTCGTTTCAGTATTTCTCGGTGGGATTTAGTTATACGATCTTTCTTCTCTCCACCTTGATTAGTTTCCTAGTGTGGGCTGTAATAAGTGACTACGAATGCAGTGGCTTAAAACAAGCCACATTTATTAACTTACAGTTCTGGAGGTCAGAAGCTCAAACATTCATTTCACTGGGATAAAACCAAAGTGTTGGCAAGAGCTGGTTCCTTCTTGAGGCTGTGGGGGTGAGTCCTTCCCTTTGCCTTCTTCAGCTCCTAGAAGCCACTGCGCTCCTAGCTGGTGGCCTCCTCCTCCATCTTCAAAGTCAGCAGCAAGACCAGAAGTTCCTCTGAGCTCTGTCTCTGCTTCCATTGTCACATCACATTTTGTTAATTCTTACCTGGCTGCCTCACTGATACAGAGACCCTTGTGATCACAGTGGGCCCAGACAAGTCACTCAGAATCACCTCCCCACGGCAACATCCTTAACTTAATCACATCTGCAAAATCTCTTTTGCCATGAAAGGTAACACATTCACAGCCCTTGGGGATTGAGAATCCACATCTCCCAAACAAGCCAGGGCCCCAGCCATGCCACACGGGGCCACGCACGTCAAGGGGGCAGGAGGAGGGAAGGAGCAGCTGTGGTCTCCTGGTCTGGCATCCCGGTGTGACAGCATTTACCGTCCAGCTCTCCAGAAAATCCACACACCCCCACCACCCTGTAAGTATCCTTTCTCCTGCCCAGTTCAGTGTGCTGATCTGGTCTTAAGAAAATGTGGTCACCAGAAACCAAATGGGAACCCCCTCCCCCTGCACTGTGGATGTCACCCCAGGAAACAAACGCCCACTGGAAAGCTCTAGGGTACCTGCAGATGCCACCTGCCACGTCCGTGCTCTAACCTACATCCTCGTGGGCCGTAAGCTAATGTTCTGCGTATCCGGGCAGCTCCCATCAAAACTTATTCTAAATCCATCCCCTCTCTCCGGCCACCACTCGGCTTGGTCCAAGCTGCCATAGTCACTCCCCAGGACAACGGCAGCAGCCCTTCAAACCATCCTCCTGCTTCCCCACGTGGCCCCGTACGCCCCTGCCCCACACAGCAGCCAGAGTGTGTCCCCAAAATGCACATCCACTGTGTCATTTGTTGCTTAGAAACTCCCAGTGGCTTCTCACCACACAAAGAGTGAAGGTCAGTGGCTTCAAGCAGCCTCAAAGCCCCGTGACGTGGCCAACCTCATCCCACACCACCTCCTAACTCAACCTGTGCAGCCTCAAGGTTTCCTTTCTGTTCCTCAATTGGCACTCGCTCCTGCATTAGACCTTTGGTCCCAGCCGTTCCCTCTGAACTGAGTCTGTCTCCAACAGCTGCCTCCTGGCTGGTGGCAGAGGGCAGACCCTCCCCATCTCCAGTCCATCTGATTTTGAGGGTTTTCTTCCTACAGAAGCTGGGTGGTATAGGCAGAACCGTGTGCCCCAAAGTCATATGCGCAAGTCCTGACCCCCAGAACCTCAGAATGTGACTTTGTTGGGGAATAATGTCCTGGCAGATGTAATCAGCTAGGATGAGGCCATTAGGGTGGGTCCTAATCCAGTATGGCAAGCATCCTTATAAAGAGGGAAATTTGGACGCAGAGATTGGAGCGCCCAGGGAGAACATCATGTGAAGATGAAGGCAGAGATGGGGTGATGCCAGCAACCCCCTGGCGCTGGGAACAGATCCTCCCCCACAGCCCTCAGGAGGACCCATTTCTATTGTTTGAGCCTCCCAGGGTGCGTTACTTTGTCACAGCAGCCCTAGGACCTGAGGCGCTGGGGAAGCCACAGACCACCTTTCCCAACCCACATGGGACTCCATGTACTTGCAGGAGATGGGGAGAGGGATGGGGGAGGGGGGTTGGAGCTGTCCTATAGCACAGTGATGGCAGTACAGGGGCAGGGGGTGGGTCGGTCCTGCCCAGCCTCCGACGCTTCTCTGCGGGAGCAGTGGCTGGACCCCGCTTTGTGGGCATCCAGGGCATTTCCAGGAGCTTCCCAAGCCTCCAACACCTTCCTGAGCCAGGCTCCCATCACCGGCTGCTGGGGCGCCACTTTTCTGATAGCAGCAGTGGGTGCAGCTCCTGGCAGGCCGTGTGGGTGGCCCAGGGCCTTCGAAGGGTTCTGAAAGTACCTAATTCCTGGCATTAAATCCCGTTCTGCTTAACATGGCCAGAACAGCTGCCTTTCTGGAACTGAACCGACCCATAGCACCCACTTAGACTCAAATACCGTTCTCCTTCTTAAGGTCTCGCTCCACTGTCCTCTCGGTTCTTGCTGAGTCTCCTTCTTGGTTGCCCTCCCTGGCATCTAATGAATCGTGCTTGCGTGTCTATTGTCTGAAAGATGGAAACACTGGTCTTCCGTGTCTCACTGCCCCATGTCCCCGCACCTAGCACAGGGCTCCGCTCACAGGGGCGCCGGCTGGCTAATTAGGGAAGGAGGTGAGGGGAGCAGAAGATGCCACCCCAGGAGGTATCTCTTTGGCAGAAGGATTATTTTGAGCTGGTTATTTTTTGAGATAGAGGAAAAGCTCTGAAAACAGGGCAGAAGTTATCCTTGTGCAAGGAAAATTTACATTTATAAAGGAAATCTCCATGTACAAGGATGTCTCTCTCTTTACCTGGAAGAGAGGGCTGATTCACTTTGCTATACGCCTGAAACTAACACAACATTGTAAAGCAAATATACTCCAATACAAATTTTAAACAAACAAACAAATAAATAAATAAATCCATTTATGAAATTGAAAAATATTGGGAGAAGCTATGTATAGTATTGATAATAATAAAAGTTATCAAATAAAGGGGACTTCCCTGATGGTCCAGTAGCTAAGACTCTGCACTCCCAATGCACGGGGTGAAGTTCAGTCCCTGGTCAGGGAACTAAGATCCTGCATGTCGTACAGCGCAGCCAAAAAAAAAAAAGTATCAAATACAAAATAAATATATAAATCACAAGAAATTCTTATCACTAGAGAAGTCCCGACTTAAACCTGAAGAACAATCTTCCCTTTTGTGACGCTTTTCCATCACTTCCCATGACTAGCCTCCCTCTCCCAAAAGCATCTTCCTTTGTCTTCAGCTGAAGATGGCATTGAAGATGGTGGCTTGGGCCATCTCAGGTTGTTTACTCATTTTCCCTGGTATCTCCCATGCACACAGGAGGTATACATCTTAATACACTTCTGTTCCTTTTCCTCTTTTTAATCTCTTCTCTTACAGCCGGTCTCAGACAGGAACTCAGGAGGGTAGAGGGAGAGTCACAGAAGGGGAAGAAGGAATTTCTAAGTTCAGCTTCTCCTTTAAGAAACTTCCAAAGGCATTTTTAGAACACTTGAAATATTTGAAAATAAGGGCTACATAGGTTGTAGATTAAATAAATTATACTTAAGAAAACACTGCAGGGCTTCCTAGGTGGCGCAGTGGTTAAGAATCCACCTGCTAATGCAGGGGACACGGGTTCGATCTCTGCTCCAGGAAGATCCCACATGCCGAGGAGCAACTAAGCCCGCGTGCCACAACTATTGAGCCTGCATTTTAGAGCCCGTGAGCCACAACTATTGAGCCCATGTGCTGCAGCTACTGAAGCCCACATGCCTAGAGCCCGTGCTCTGCAACAAGAGAAGCCACGGCAATGAGGAGCCCACGCACCACAACGAAGAGTAGCCCCCACTCATCGCAACTAAAGAAAGCCTGCACACAGCAAAAAGGAGACCCAACACAGGCAATTAAATAAATAAATAAATAAATAAATAAATTTATATTTAAAAAAAAGAAGACATTGTAACAACTTAAAAATAGAGTTGCCATATGATCCAGCAATCCCACCTCTGGGCATCCAGACAAAACTCTAATTCAAAAAGATACATGCACTCCAATGTTCACAGCAGCATGATTTACAGTAGCCAAGACATGGAAGCAACCTAAATGTCCATCAACAGATGAATGGACAAAGAAGTTGCAGTACATATACACAATGGAATACTACTCAGCCATAAAAAAGAATTAAATAATACCATTTGCAGCAACATGGTTGAACCTAGAGGTCACCATACTAAGTGAAGTAAGTCAGACAGAAAAAGACAAACACCATACAATATCACTTATATGTGGAATCTAAAATATGACACAAATGAACTTTTCTATGAAACAGAAACAGACTCACAGATATAGAGAACAGACTTGTGGTTGCCAAGAGGCACTGAGGGTAGGGGAGGGATGGATTTCAAATTTGGGATTAGCAGATGCAAACTGTTATTAATATATACAGGATGGGTGAACAACTAGGTCCTGCTGTATAGCCCAGGGAACTACACTCAATGTCCTGTGATAAAGCATAATGGAAGAGAATAACTGAGTCACTTTGCTGTACAGCAGAAATTAACACAACATTGTAAATCAACTACACTTCATAAAATAAACTTTAGAAAAACTGCAACTGCTATCTTTCTCCTCTGCTTTAAAATGTCATGTTTTGCCACTTCAAATAACTAACGGCTTCAAACTAACAGCTCCAGAGCAGTGAGAGAGTTTGCTTCTCTTGAAAAAGCCGTAGGAATGACAAAGGTCCTTTAAAACTCTGTGGGTCAAGGGTATAAACTTGACATCTCAACACCCTGACTGTGGTCATTTCTGACACATTCACACCCCTCCCCCCCACTTTGTCTCACTCCTCATGGGAGCGAATGAGAAGCGTCACTTGGAATGTTATGTTTTTATTGAAAACACAATCGGGGCTTTCTAAGGGATATTTTCACTCTAAACCAAGTGAAGCAAACTATGGCCCACCTGTTTTTGTAAATAAAGTTTTATTGGAACACAGCCACATCCATGTGTTGACATACTGTCTACAGCTGTTTTCCCAAGATGAGCAGTTGGAACAAAGACTCGATGGCCACAAAGCTTAAAATATTTACTCTCTGGCCCTTTAGAAAATGTAGACTCCTGCTCTCAACACATCGCACTGGCCAGATGGCCTGTGGCCCTGCCTGCAGTCTCAGGGCGTGGAGCGGACCAGCTGTGCTCACTGGCGTCACATCCCCATCCTCGCTGGAGAGATGGGAGCCTGCCCTTCTCAGCCTGTGCGACCCATTCTGGCCCGTGAAATGCAAATAGAAGTAACATGTGGCACTTTCAGGCTGGGGCAGTGACCAGCTCCAAGCAATTCTCCGCTCTCTTCCTTCCCCTGTCTTGGCAACCAGCAAAATTCCAGAGAGTGATGCCAGGGACCTTGAGAGATAACACAGAGCAGAGTCCCCAGCGCTGCTGACCTAAGGTGAGCTTGCAATGAGCAAGAAATAAACTTTTATATATTATGCCACTGAGATTTTAGGGCTGTTTGTTACACCAGCATAAGCCTAGGTTGTCCTGGCTATTACAGTGGTCTTTTGGGGAAATAATTTCTCTGCATTTTTCAATGCTTTTAAGAGTGCATTTGCCCAAAATCTCACATGGGCGTTTATTTATGAACTTGCCTAGAGAATAACTAAGGTCAACAGTCCTTTTTTCCAGAAAAGATGGCAATTCATCTTAGCACCTCTAAGCAAATTAAAGACTCCCCAAGACTCTGGCCTCTCCTGCGGGCTACTGGGCTGGTAAGAGAACACATGTGGACACTTGTTACTGTGACTACAACTTCTACTCCCAATAACTCTGCAGTGAGATCATTTTAAATACGTCAGGCAACTGGGTTCCCAGCATTACCTTATTTAATCTGAACAATACCCTATGAGGTAGGGATTATCCTGGTCCCCATTTTACGGATGAAGAAGAACCTGAAGCTGAGAGAGGGAAAGTGACTGTTCAGGGCCACCCGTGGCTATCAAATGATAGGACTCGGATATAAACCCAGGCTCCTTTCGCAGAGTCAGAGAAAAAGCAAAAAATACAGGATGTGAGGGACACTACTTCACATCATGTCCTTGCAAAGGGGGCAGGTTGAGAGGCACACAGGTGGCTGTCTGGGGGGTCGTCGCCCCAGCTGCAGGAGGGAAGCGGCCGGCTACCTCCGCCTGTCCAGCCAAGGAGGCCCGGCTTTTCTTTCCATCAGCAACCTCAGTGCCACCCCCTTGAAAAGAATGAGAAAATGAAAATAGTATTATTTGATTTAGAGATGATTTTCTTAGTCTCTTAAAAATGTGGCTAAAAGTTTCTTGCTCCTTTTCCTGATATGAAACGTGACATCGAAGTAGGAGTTTGCCAACTTGATGTGCAAACTTAACCTTTTCTTCCAACCAGATTATCTCCCCAAGCCTCTCCATGGGAGAAATTCTGGAACCTACACTGCTGCCCAGCCCACCTGTGACCACGCCTGAATCACAGCACAGGTATGGGGGGCAGGGCAAGACTGAGGGATGCATCCTCCCAGTAACAAACAATGCCCGGCACCTCCTAATTTCCGGGTTAGAAATCTCCTCGCTGGCGTTTGACATCGCAACCAGCACCTTTCCTATGGGAGACATTTGTTTTTCATGTTTCAGTGATTTTGTTCTGGTTTTGAGAATTTTTTTTTTAGGGGTGGGGGGGGTGAGTTTCCTGACTATTAAATAACCAGGATGTCCTGTTACCTGATAGGTCCTGTACAAAACATCATCACCTTGAGGAAAAGGAACAAAGGCAGCTAAGACATCTTTCCTTGGGAACTGGCATGGCAGTACCTCCCCTACCCTGAGGTGATCAGACCAAGAATCAAAGGATGGTTCTTATTGCACCTTATAGCATTGTAGTCCAGATGTGGTCACTTTGGGGACTATGGTTCTTAGCACTCTGGCTTGTGTTTTGCGATTATCAAAACATCTCCCTGAGTCCTGGATAGGTCACGATGCCCTTAAGCCTCTAGGCCCCATGTCTTGAAGCCACATGAAAGTTCGAATGTTCTGGTCCAGAGCAGAGAACATCGAGAGGCAAGACACATTGCTCAGTATCCTACAGATGGAGCTGTATGTTATGAGGTGGATAGACCTAGAGTCTGTCATACGGAGTGAAGTAAGTCAGAAAGAGAAAGACAAATATTGTATGCTAACTCACATATACGGAATCTAAAAATGGTACTGATGAACTCAGTGACAAGAATAAGGACGCAGATGCAGAGAATGGACTGGAGAACTCGAGGTTTGGGAGAGGGCGGGGGGTGAAGGGGAAGCTGAGACGAAGCAAGAGAGTTGCATAGACATATATATACTACCAACTGTAAAATAGATAGCCAGTGGGAAGTTGTTATATAACAAAGGGTGTTCAACTCGAGGATGGAAGATGCCTTAGAGGACTGGGAGGGGGAGGATGGGGGGGACTCGAGGGAGGGTGGTGGGGGAGTTGAGGGAGGGAGGGAATACGGGGATATGTGTATAAAAACAGATGATTGAACTTGGTGTACCCCCCCAAAAAAATAATAAATTAATTAAAAAAAAATGTATCCTGCAATGCACAGGACGGCCCCCATGACAAAGAACCATCTGGCCCAGAATATCAGCAGCACTGAAACTGAGAACCCCTGGGAGAGCTTAGTGTGTTTAATAAAGAAAAGAGCCACGATTGATTCTGGAATTCTAAACTCTTAGGAGAGCCAACCGCCAGTTTCCACCCCACTGGGCAGAGACACCTGGGCAAAGTGAGCTAGCAACCTGAGCCTTCCCATAAAACTAGCCCTCTAGTTGTTGTGGTCAACAGGCTCAGACCTCAGGCTGAGCAGGAGAAGAGGAGGGCAGCCCCACGGAAGCCGAACAGGGAGTGAGGAGAGAGGACAGGGAAAGCACGGCTGGGCTCAGCCCCGCGGTTCCCGTTGGGTTGAGGGAGAGAACGATCTCCAGGGCCATCCATAAGCATGACGTCACGTTCGGGGGAAAACAAGTGAAGCTGAGTTGGTGATTTAAATATGCTCAGTCATCCACCAAAATCGTACGCCCAGTGTTACTTTATTCCAGTGAAAACTCAGGGACGCATGGCTACGTTACTATCCACAGTGACTATCCCTTTTGGTTGACGAGAACACTGAGGTTTGGGGAGGTCCAATGACACATGGGAATTTGTACAACTGGCAGTGACAGCCCCAGGCAGCCCAAAGTCTGCCTTCTGGACCATCGGCTAGTCCACACACCTGCGTCAAAGCCAAGGGCGAGGAAGGATAGAACCTACTCTTCTGTTTCAAACGCTTTCTTTCCCGGGAGGCCAGGTGAAGCTCTCATCTGACCTAGTACTGGGTCAGATGAGAGGCCTAATACTGGGCGTCTTCACAGACTGGGCTTCACAGGCGTTCAACCTTGACCTTGAGTCACATAGAGGGTAGTGGCAGGACAGGGCTTTGGAAAAGCCCTTAACAAACAGGCCATGTGTCCAGACCTGGAGGTTCCTGGTTAGGGCCAGTGATGTGTCTGGGCACCATTCGGTCCATTTCATTTGAACCGAAGAGTTTGTGTCAGTTTCAGAAGCGTTTTTCTCTTAAATCGCACATGCTAATGTCCTTCTGTGTCTCTCTCGGAGGGTCATCTGAATGGCAAATGGAATCAGAGCTTTGATCCTGGATTTTTCTGTCATTTATTCTCTCAATTCTTAATTTGTTCCTATCAATGGTCTTGCCATAGTCTCTTCTTAGGTCTTTAAAACAGGACCTGGATTGACCCAAGCCTGTTTTCAAACGGAAATGAAGAAACGTTAAATGTTAGAGATTCTGCCTTACCCAAGGGTGTCCTTGCTTACCTTGGAAACGGCACTGATGGCTCCTCTGCCTGTTTCATGCACACAGAAATGGGAAGCTGCTCTCTAGACGGGATCCTGCACTCTCTTTACCTGTAACCCCCACCCCGGCCCTCTCTGAGACTCGCACTGTGGGTACATCTCACAGGGCTAACACTAACCACCCTTAGGAGTCCGTCCTTTGTGTCACGGTCTGGGCTACAGAAAGTCTCCATATACGCTGAGAAAATGAAATAAACGATATCAGCTCCATACCTGGTACTGCTCACCTGGTGGGCGCTCACCTTACAAAAGGGGGCGGGGCAAAGAGGTGAGGGTATCCATTGGCGCTGGATTGCTGGGATTAAACCCCAGCTCCACCCCTTAGAACCACGTGACCTGTGCCTCAGCCTCCACGTTTGGTCAAAAAGAGATAATACACAAGCTTGCCCCTGGGATTTACGGTATGAAAGTTTCAGCCTGCTGCTGGCCCAGAGGAGCCTCAGAAAGAGCAGCTGTTACAGCTCACCTTCACGATGACCCTGCAAGCGGATATTTGGGGCCCTCTTCACAGAAGAAGAACCAGAGGCTCAGAAAATATATGTGACCTGCTCAAGGTCACATAGCTAGTAAGTGGCAGATGGGTGTAACCCCAAAGCCAAACGCACTTCCCCAAACTCAGCTAGTGAGGGGGTGGGCATGGTGGGTGACCAGCTGGGAGGAGGGGCTTGCCTTGCTTTTGGCGGCTCTACAAAAGGTGTGTTTTTGTTGTGACTCTAACTAACTTGCTTCTAATGGAAATCTAAGTTTTGTGCCTAATGGAGATGATGTGATACCAGGCAGTGCCTTTGCTTTTTTTCAGGCAACAGCCAAAAGCATAAGGACCCAGCCCTGCCTTGCAGTGAGTGTGCAAGAGTATTTGTGGGCTTGACTTGAAAAGCTCTCATGGGAAGGGTTGGGACTCTATTAAATTCCCCTTTGAAATGCTGGGGTAGCGGATTTCATTAGTGAGAACTCTGGGGAGACATCCCATTGGCTGCTAATTGCTTCACTTCCTCGTGTCTGGCGGTGTCACTGCATCTGAAACTGCCCTCACAGACAAGTGGCCAGCTGGGTACAAGCCCGCCTGGGGTTGGGGGTGGGGAGTGGGGATCTGACACCAGGAGAGGGGGAAGGAGTCTGGGAAGGCAAAACCAACATCCCCTCCAAGGGTAAAGAACTGGCTGTCCTCTGGACCCAAGAATCACTACCCTCTCCTCCGGCTGAACCTCCTAGTCTCCCCGTGGCAACCAGACTACACCCTTTTATGGCCCCAGTCCCCATCTTCCTACGATTGCCTTTATTTGTGGGCAGGTCTCATCGGGGCTAAGAGAGTAAGCTAAGAGGCTAAGTGATGTGTTCGTTCAGCCTGGCCACAAATGTTGAATGACTGAAAAAAAGGAAGCGAGGAAGGAGGACCTGGTCTGACATCCTTCTGCTCAAACAATAAAAAGGCACTGCTTTCGTCAGGCAGCTATCACCAAGCCCCCTTTCCTGCCCTCAACTCCAGGAAGCAAGACTTCAGCTGAATCCTGACCTCACCCAAAGGCCAGGCCAGTGGGCCTTTTTATATTGTGGCTGTCTCTGCCAACCTGAGCACTGGGGCCGCTGAACAGGGACCCAGAGAGACTCAGTGGTTTAGAAGAGCTCATACTTGTCCTGTCTCAGGCAACCTGTGGGGACAGAGCGGAGGAGGGTGTCCTGCTGGGAACAGTGAGCACAGCCCCTCCCCGCTGAGGTGTGTGCACACATGCCTGCAATCAGGCTCCCCTCGTCCCAGCCCCCACGCTAGGCTCTGTTCCTTTCACTTGGTGCGTTGGAGCCCTTCGCATCTTAATCATAATTGTTTTAAATTCCTGCTCTGATGATTCCAACATCTCTATCATATCTAAGTCAAGATTCGATGCTTGTTCTGTCTCTTCAAACTACTTTTTGTCTTTTAGTGTGTCTTGTCATTTTTTATTGAAAGCCAGACATCCTGTACTGGGTAAAGCAACCCAACACTCACTCCAGAGAGGTTTCTGCTCGTGGAGTTCTGCTCCCAGGTTCTCTGTATTTTCTATTTGTTACGTGTTTTCCTTGTTGTATGGTTGAAAGGGATGACGCCCAAGCTCCTTATATGCTGGACAAGAAACTGGAAGTCTAACCATTGCTTTCACTCTCAACACACCTTCTGATATCTGCTACGGCACTGCCTCTCAGCCTTGGATGATGCTGTGAACTCCACCTGGGGTCCTCTCCCCTCCTTTCCCTCCATTTCTCCACTTCCAACATCTTTTCAGTCTGGCTAAAGGTTTGTTCTTGTGGCACAGTCTTCCCTGACTCCTCAACTGGAATTTTCAACAGCCCTGCTCCATCTCACTCTCAGGCAATAGATGCGCTGCTTCGTGGAGTAACGCTGCTCACTGAGGACCGTCTCTCTTATGAGACTACAAGCTCCTGGCACACAGAGAGTGTTAGCCTGGTCATCTTTCTGTCCCCAAGGGTGGATGCTTAATAAATATTGATCAGACAAATAAATGTGACTTTAAATTCCCATCCTGCGGCCAACCCAAAAGCATTTCCAAAAATGTATTATGTTAAGTTTACCAAAATATACCACCTCATGACAATCAGAACGGCCACCATTAAACAGTCTACAAATAACAAATTCTGGAGAGGATGTGGAGAAAAGGAAACCCTCCTGCACTGTTGGAGGGAAAGTAAGTTGGTGCAACCACTGTGGAGAACAGTATGGATGTTCCTCAAAAAACTAAAAATAGAGTTGTCATATGATCTGCAGTCCCACTCCTATGAGTATACCTAGACAAAACTATAATTCAGAAAGATACATGCACCTCTATGTTCATAGCAGCATGATTTACAACAGCCAAGACATGGAAACAACCTAAATGTCCATCAACAGATGAATGGACAAAGAAGATGTGGTATATATATATGTATACAATGGAATACTACTCAGCCATAAAAAAGAATGAAATAATGCCATTTTCAGCAACATGGATGGACCCAAAGATTATCATACTAAGTGAAGTCAGAAAGAGAAAGACAAATACCATATGATATCACCTATATGTGGAATCTAAAATATGACACAAATGAACTTATCTATAAAACAGACTCACAGACTTAAGAACAGACTTGTGGGAGGGGGCTGAGGGAGGGATGGATTGGGAGTTTGGGATTAGTGGGGGCAAACCATTATATATAAGATGGATAAACAAGGTCCGACTGTATAGCACAGGGAACTATATTCAATATCCTGTAATAAATCATAATGGAAAAGAATAAATAATAAAAATAAAAAATTTAAGTTACCAGAGTATCTTTTAGGGAAGTAGCTGTCTCTGTTCAGCAAAACATCTTGATCCAGCTGCTTGGGGTAGAAATTGAGAACCTGAGGACACGGGTTAGTGTAAAACAAGGAGGTAAATTGCAGCACTGAGGGTTATCTTAGGAATTTGAGAACAAGAAAGAGCAAGGAAAGGGAGATGGTGAGGGGAGTCGAAAACCACAGGAGGAGGTGAGCTGCAGCTGAGCAAGTGGACCGGGGGACTGTTTTGGGCACAGAAATAGTTCTTTCCAAAGTCATTGGTGTTATAAAAAGGAATGAAATTGAGCTATTTGTACTGAGGTGGATGGACTTAGAGTCTATCATACAGAGTGAAGTAAATCAGAGAAAAACAAATACCTTATGCTAACGCATATATATGGAATCTAGAAAAATGGTACTGATGAACCTGGTGGCAGGGTAGGAATAGAGATGCAGATAGAGAGAAAGGACTTGAGGACACCGGCGGGGAGGGGAAACTGGGACGTAGTGAGAGAGTAGCATTGACATATACACATTACCAAGTGTAAAATAGATAGCTAGTGGGAGGCTACTACAAAGCACAGGGAGATCAGCTTGATGCTTGGTGAAGACCTAAACGGGTGGGATAAGGAAGGTGGGAGGGAGGCTCAAGAGGGAGGGGATATGGGGATATATGTATACATATAGCCAATTCACTTTGTTGTACAGCAGAAACTAACACAATACTGTAAAGCAATTACACTCCAATAAAGGTTAAAAGTTTTTTTAAATTAAAAAATATTTACAATCAGTAAAAAAAAAAAAAAGTCATAGGTGTTGCTGGAGTATAAGTGCTCCAGCTCCCCAAGCCACTGGCCAAATCACACAAGGCTTTGTTGAGTTATTTGTAACGGAAGGATCTGGAACTCCCTGTCTGGCCACCCAGGGTGCGCGTCCACCACAGTGAGAAACTGGGATGGCAGAAAAAGCTGATGAGATGGTCCCTGAAGGGAAGCAACTCAGCTGAAGCAGAAGCTCAGGGAAACTGGACTCACTGCGACCTGCAGAATGGGTTCCACGCAGCCTAGAACTTCAGAGGCCAAGTGACCACAGTTGGCATCTTTGGCACAGACCCCGGAACCAACAATGAACAGATGTGCTCTGAACAGTCACCCTGCAGAAAGAACCCGAGGCTGTGGGCTCTGACTGTGAGCGAGGGTCGGGACTGGCCTCGGGATGGAGTGTGGAGGACATACCACCCACAGCACAGAAAAGCCATGTGGAGGAAAGAGACCTCTGCGGGTTTGTTTTATTCCACTGTATTTTGCGAAGCAGACACAACAATGACTTCATCTGACCCAGTGGAGAGGACCAGGAGGGATTTGCAACTATAGTCTGCCATCCAAGAGCAAGGCAGGCAACTCAAGTGAGAGACAGAGATGCTCAAGCCACTGGGCTCTTCAGCCAGCCTCTCCTGGTGTGGGTCTGATCAGGGGACCCAGTGTGACCTGCCATCCATGAGAGGCAGAGCCTGCACTCAGGGCTGACCAAGGGTGAGTGCTGCCCTTAGATGGTTGGCCTGGATGTAAAGAGTCTCTCTTGCTCTCTCTCTCCCTCTTTCTCTCTCTCCTCTATTATTTCTCTCTGGAGCCCAGGTTCTGAGAAGCCTGCACCCTCACGTTCCAGCTGTAAATCTTCTAGCCAGACTCCCTCCAGTAATCTCATTGTCCAATGCAAGGAAGAAACACAAGACAATCCCCCAACACATAATACAAGTTAATTAATTGCCGGGAGACATCAGAGATTTCATGGAAACTCTACAAAAGCAAAACAAATCCAAACCAAAAAAACCGTCAACGAGAGGCCAAGGCGCTGAAGTCAGTTGTAATACAACATGAGTAATTTTTCTTGGGAAAACAAAGAGTCATATAACGCAAGGCTTTTAAAGAAAGTTATTGAATGCTCTCAAGCAGCTTCAACAACAGAGCTTGGCGGATTAAAAGTCATAACTGTACCTGCAGGTGTATATCAAGTTCAGACATCTGATTCCGGTTACCAGGCCCTGGCATGGCCGGCAGGCTTGGTATTAGACATAACCATTCTGCTTAATGCTGTTTTCAAAGCCCATGTAATTCCCTGCTGGGGTTGGATTTCATGTTTAGGTTGTCTGGCTTTCTTTGTTCTTAAGAAAACAACCAACCCATATCAGTGAGCCAAACATTCTTAAGAATCGTGAAATCATAGAACGTCAACCCCGGGAGGCAGCTCAGAAATCCAGATGCCAGTCCTTCTAATTTTCAGTTTACCTTTAAACTGGGGAAGCACATGGACTCTTGAGCCAGAGGAGAAAAGAGTCTAAAGGAAAAATGGGGTAATCCTCGGCAAAGAACCAGATTCCAGAGCTCACATGAAATGGTACCTTCCAATTTCACACCACCTGGATTTAACGATAATAAAACCTACTATTTGTATGATTTTTTTCCAGTTTATAAAGAGGTCTCAATTGGAATCTCTTTTGATGTTCAAAATATACATCTAATTGCATGTATTACTATCCCCATTTTATAGAGGAGGAAACTAAGACATAGGGAAATTCAGCGATTTGCCCACGATCTCAAGGTTTGAAGGTACGTTGAAGTTAATGGTATCTTTTATCAGTTTTGAGAGTTGAAGTGTCACTAGTATAAACTGTGACTGCCCCAGGCAAACCAGGACATCAAGTCACTCCACCTATGACATCAGACCATGCCAGCACCATTGGGCCATGTTGCCCCCACTCCCACTGTCCATTGCATTAGGCCTTATATTTTTCAAAGCTAAGCTTATACTTCTGGAGCTAAGTGACCCCGTGAGTTAGGCAAGGTAGACATGTGGGTCTTTTACACAAGAGGAAAGAAAGCGTCCAGAATTGGTTTTTTCAAAGCCATGTGGACTATGAGGATGGGGGCCCAGGTACAAAGCCAGTGGCTCTCACTCCTGCTCTGGAATCCTCTTCCCCACATGTATTTCCCTCACCCATGAAAGTGTGGGAGTAAAGAAATATTAATAGCTTGGTAACACATGAAATCAAAATTTTTTTTTTAAGAAAGAGAGCGAAGTGGCACTAGGAGAGGGAAGAGGCACCTCCCTGGAGTCAGGCCTCCAGGAAAATTTCCAGAAGGCCAGCCTGTGAGCCTGGGTTCTGGGACAGCAGCCCTACCCACTGAACGCCGTGGGGATTAGAAGGTCCTAATTCCCCACAGATCATGGAACCCATGGCCAGTAATCTCCTGAGAAGAAAGTGTCAGCCTGGTTTGGGACCAAATCACATCCTGGCTTGATGGAGGCCCTGAATCTAGTGGCCCATTGGAGTCAACAGGAAGAAGAGGCCCCTGGGATCCAGGAATCAGAGTCTAGTTTTAACCAGGTCTCCAGGTGGTCCCAACTGGCAGCCAGGTGGGAACCAGGGGTTTAAATGAGATTCAACTGGTTAATTACAATATAAGTAAAAATAACTTCTGAAATCTTTTTATTTCAAATGAGTTAATGAATGGAAAACCATTGAAGCCACTTAAAAATAAATAATATAATTATTATGTTTACAAAGCAATTTTAGGGTATTTGGGTAAAGCATGAACTTGAATAGCAAAAGGACCTGAGTTGAGGTGCTGGCTCTGACCCTAATGAGCTATGGGATCTAGGGCAAGTCATTCGATATACCCCATCCCCACTGGACAATGATGATGATGGCAATGATGAGGATGGTGATGATGGTGATGGTGGTGATGGGGGTGATGGTGATGATGGTGGTGATGGTGGTGATGGTGATGGTGATGGTGGTGGTGATGGTGATGGTGGTGGTGATGATGGTGGTGATGGTGTTGGTGGTGATGGTGGTGATGGTGGTGGTGGTGATGGTGGTGATGGTGATGGTGGTGATGGTGGTGATGATGGTGGTGATGGTGTTGGTGATGATGGTGGTGATGGTGATGGTGGTGATGGTGGTGATGGTGGTGTTGGTGATGGTGGTGATGGTGGTGATGGTGGTGATGGTGTTGGTGATGGTGATGGTGGTGATGGTGATGATGGTGGTGGTGATGATGGTGGTGATGGTGTTGGTGATGGTGATGGTGGTGATGGTGTTGATGGTGGTGGTGATGGTGGTGATGGTGTTGGTGATGGTGATGGTGGTGATGGTGATGATGGTGGTGATGGGGGTGATGGTGATGATGGTGGTGATGGTGATGGTGGTGATGGTGATGATGATGGTGGTGATGATGGTGATGATGGGGTGATGGTGATGATGATGATGGTGATGGTGATGGTGGTGATGATGGTGATGGTGGTGATGATGGTGATGGTGGTGATGGTGATGGTGGTGGTGATGATGGTGGTGATGGTGGTGGTGATGATGGTGGTGATGGTGGTGATGGTGTTGGTGATGGTGGTGATGGTGATGATGGTGTTGGTGGTGATGGTGTTGGTGATGGTGTTGGTGATGGTGATGGTGGTGATGGTGATGATGGTGGTGATGGGGGTGATGGTGATGATGGTGATGGTGATGGTGGTAATGATGGTGATGGTGGTGATGGTGATGGTGGTGTTGATGGTGATGGTGGTGATGATGGTGATGGTGGTGATGGGGGTGATGGTGATGATGGTGGTGATGGTGATGGTGATGGTGGTGGTGGTGATGGTGGTGATGATGGTGATGATGGGGTGATGGTGATGGTGATGATGGTGATGGTGATGGTGGTGATGATGGTGATGGTGATGATGGTGGTGATGGTGGTGGTGGTGATGGTGGTGATGGTGATGGTGGTGATGGTGATGGTGGTGATGGTGGTGATGGTGTTGGTGATGGTGGTGATGGTGATGATGGTGGTGGTGATGATGGTGGTGATGGTGTTGGTGATGGTGATGGTGGTGATGGTGGTGATGGTGGTGATGGTGTTGGTGATGGTGATGGTGGTGATGGTGATGATGGTGGTGATGGGGGTGATGGTGATGATGGTGGTGATGGTGATGGTGATGATGGGGGTGATGGCGATGATGGGGTGATGGTGATGATGGTGATGGTGATGGTGGTGATGATGGTGATGGTGGTGATGATGGTGATGGTGGTGATGGTGGTGGTGATGATGGTGGTGATGGTGGTGGTGATGACGGTGGTGATGGTGATGGTGATGATGGTGGTGATGGGGGTGATGGTGATGATGGTGATGGTGATGGTTGTGATGATGGTAATGGTGGTGATGGGGGTGATGGTGGTGGTGGTGATGGTGGTAGTGTTGGTGATGGTGATGATGGTGATGGTGGTGATGATGATTGGCTGAACACTGCAGAGCTATTGTAAGAGTCGATTATAACACATATATAAATCACCTAGTGCATTGGGGCATTTAAAAAATCACAGCTTCTAGAAATATTATTTTGTTATCATTATCCTTGGTAATTTGGGCAGTTCACACTGTAAAGTGCAGGATTTTTACTTCTCTCACTGTGTCACTATATTCACCACCCAGTTTAAGCCAACACATTTGACTGTATTTTGCCGTGCACACTGCACCCAGCCCAGCAGTCTGCAACAGCATCTTGCTGTCCTGCGTCCAAGGCAATTGAAGGAGCATGGGTTATTCCTTCTATTGAGTGTGTTCCCAGGTCTGGTTCAGGCCCAGACCTTCTAGGGGAGGTGAGGGAGTTTCATGAAATCTCTTCCCATGAGTCAAGTAGGAGAATCACCATGGCAACACAAACCAAACACAAGGTAAGCATTCTAAAGGTGCAATAAGAGTTCAAATGTGTGGTTGGGAAAGTTTGATGGAGGTGGAGGCATCTCAGCTAGACTTTGATGAACAGGTGAGATTCATGCAGGGAGGGGTGCCTGAAAGTGCTCTCTGGGTGAAGGGAACAGCTCAGAGGATGGTCAAGTGGCTCCGAGTCTGGGCAGTCAGGAAAGTTTCCAGGCCTGGTCACTGGTGTGCCCACATTTGGAAGAGAAGAGACAGTGGAGAGGGTGGGGAGGGCATGAGGCCAGCCCTGCCCATGCCATTTGGCCTCCCTAGCAGATGGGGCTGCCAGGAAGCTAGGGTGGGGCCTAGCCTTTAATCCCCAAGGAGGGGGCTGACCCTAAACAAGCCACCCACGCCTGGGTCGGGATCTAAGAACTCCCTTTGCACAATGGTGCATTGACCTCTCTCATTACCGCTTCTGGTATTTACTTATACCACCTATATTCAGAGCCGAGGATGCCACAAGAGCCACAGCTTTGGCTTAATAATTCAACCACAACCAGCCCTGACTCTGTGAATATCCAGCGGCATTTACACCAAGAGCCCTCAGAGTTAGACTAGAGGGTACCCGGATGCTAGAAGGTGTTATGGAGGCACTGGAGAGACTGACCCAGGTGAGAAGCTACCAGGGGACAACCCAGCCGTGGTCTTTCTGGTACTCAGCACTGGAGTTATGATTGGATTGGCCAAAAACGGGGGTTAGTTCTCAGGACGACTGTCCAGAGCCTTCCTAATTTCTCTTAAGACACACTCCACCTTGGTTTAGCACTCAGGCCAGGGCAGGGGTGGGGAGTTTCCTTGGGGAGCCCAGCTTCTGCAGCGTGGCACCTCATCCCGCTAGTCGGGAACTCACGCTGAGTTCCTGAGTGGCTTTGGCATTGAACGCATTTTTTGGCCATCACAAACCCTGCATTCCAAGACCATGAATATCAAGAGTCATATTAAATGTTGAGTGGTCTTTTCTCTGCAAGATATCGGGTGTCTCAGTTGAAGAGAGAGGAAGGGTGCATGGAGAAGAAAGCAAAGCAATGGCTGTTTGGGGCCTGATCCCATGCCCTGGACCTCGGGCTTCCTAAGGGCAGGCCTGGGGTCCAGTATTGCTCACCCCTTGGTTGTCCATGCCTGGCACTTGGAAGTGCTCAGCGAATTGTAATTTAATGAACGAGGTGAAGGGGACACCTCCAGATCCAAGTGAAGGCAAGGGTTGACGGGGAGCTGGAAGCAGCTATTAACAGCAGAGGCACTGGCTTCATGGATGGCCCTCTGTGTTTCTTTTAGCCCTTAATTTATCTCCAGATAGAACATTTCTCAGGACAGATCCTGCTTTTACATAAATTGTAATATTGGCATTTGGGGTCAAAAGCACAGGTGAGCTATTGTGACCTCTCTCAGATGGTTTCACGTGGAGGAAGCTGGCCCTCAGGACCCTCACTGGGATTCCTCAATCTGGGCTTCACCTAGGGCACTCACGAGAAAGTAGGTTCCTAGGCTTGTGAACCAGACTCCCTGCCCTGGGCCAGGAATCTGCATGCTTTGCAGGATCCTCAGGTGAATCTAGTGGACGCTAACTTTTGAGAACTAGCCTTGACTTTATTAAGCAGCACGGCCACTCATTGGTGGGGGCACCCCTGGGGGATGTGGTACCTGAGGAGCACAGTCACCTTTCCCAGGACCACCCTGTCACTCCTTTGACCTCTTATTGATGGAAGCATCACAGCTGCCAACAAATCCACTGTCCCAAAACCAAGTAAGCCAGGGAGAGGAACACAGACAAGACCATTTATGCAATTGATGGCGACATTTCTTAGGGAAAAAAAAATGTTTATTTATGCCAACAGTGAGCAGAGCTGACCCCACAGTCTCCAGCACAATGAGTAAGCAGTTTTACAAGCTCTTGAAATAAATATAAGCAGCAAGATGGTGTAATTATCTTTTCAAAATTGCAGTTCATAGCCCGAAGGCTGGCCTCCATTGAGGCCATTCCCATGGCGCCATCCACCCACCCTGGGGGCCGCCAGCCAGTGGGCTCAGCTAATCCCAAGCCAACTTTTGCAACCAGCTCTTTATTCTTCCCTGTGTGTCCCCATGTGTCACATTCCTCCCACTACTTGTGGCCCCATCCTTAACCTTGGCAATTAGCCATTATAAAGAGAAATGTTCTACCTCCCGCAGGAAGTCTTCCTAGACTACAAAAGACCTCGTCCCTCCCACCTCTCCATCACCGCCCCCACCTTCCCAGCAAACCTGAGAGCATTTGCAAATAGCTGAATTACTGAAGACTCACAGGAAGGATAGGAAGACAATTAAAGCAGAATCTAGAACAGACACCAAATTCAGTCCTGCTGGTCCCTGATGGGCCAAGCAGAACCCCTCTGTAAATGCGTAGACACGAGGGGATTTGTCTGGGGCGGCTCTTCCTGCTGAATTAGATGAGCAGGTCCCAGGACCAGGTACGGATGCAGCCCAGGGAGCCACACTGAGGGCAGGACATGGATGGGAAAGGATACGCAGGCCTTGTCCTAGGGCATCAAGGGACACCTCTGCCTGTTGTGTCTGCAGGTCTAGGTGATGGTGATGCCAAAACCTCAGCCTCTGTGCACAGGTGCCAAACTGAATCTCAGAGACAGAGTCTTGGGTGAAGCAGAAAAGAATAGCTTTATTGGTTTGCCAGGTAGAAGGGGACACAGCAGCCTCATGTCCTCAAAAACTGTGTGTCCCAACCCAGGAAGATTTGGTGAGGAGTTTTATAGCAATCGTTCAAGGGCAGCGTTGCGATAAGATTGGGGTGTGCGCAGGGCCTGCACTCCTTCATCTGGTCTCAGGTAATCTCTTGATGAGCTTCTCTGGTTCCTTTAATCTGGCCTCAGGTGGTCTTCTCTGGAATGAAGAATGTTAACTCCATTTGTTGGGGGTGTTCGTTCTATAAAGAGCTCGAAGATATTGTTATGTGTATCCCTTGAGGTGGAACCAGGACCTGCCCCAAGGATGCACTGTTGTTCCTTGGCTGCTCCTCCCTTGTCTCTGCTTCCCCTCCCTTCCCTGATTAGCAGCTGTCCAAATCTGCTCTTTGGGACTCAGGACAGGTTGTGGAGGCTGGAGTCTATTCCCTACAAACAAGGAACAGGGGACACAGAAAGGCGTCTGTACCCAGGAGCCCCGCAGGGTCCTGCTTGATTTCAGTGGAAGGTCCCCTGTGTCTAGGGACCACACCCCCAGATGTATTTGGTCCCCACGAGGCTGCATAAAGTACCCCTCTATCCCCCACCCTCAGGCTCTGCATGAGAATTTGCCAGGTCACCCCGGAGGGCCAGCTGACCTGGGGGTGGGGCTGGTGTAAGTTCAGGGCTCCCACCTCACCCACGTGAGTGTGTAGGACTTACTGGCATCTCGGCAAATCCCCATCTGGCTTGTTGCCAACTCCCCTTCCTTGGATGCTTCCTTCCTGGGACTGGGAGGGAGTGTTCACAGGGAGGAATCTGAGAGACCCCAGGCCTCTGCCAGGTTAGAGGGACTAGGTACGCCCCCACATTTTCAGGAATGCATGGAACTCACAAACAGGCTTTTGAGCTGCCCTTTCATAAATGAGTCAAGACGACAGAGAGGAAAGATGTCCCCAGGTGCCGGAAGTCCCCAGCCCTTCAAAGGAGCAGTGGGTCCCCAGATCGGCCCTGCCCTTGCAGTTTGGCTTGTGGCAACATGTAAATTCAGAAGCGGCAGCTCCTCCTTGAGGAAGCCACTCAGGGGCTCAAGAAGTAACCCAGGCATCATGAGCGTAGGGAGAGCGCCCACAGTCACCACCAGCCCTCAACTGCCTCGTGACTCTGGGGCACACTCCCCACCCCGGGCAGCAGCTCCGGCTGGATGCCAATAGCCCTTCCATCCTCTGACTTGTGTGCTCACCGCGGGCCAGTCCTGGGCCTTGATCACACACTCCCGCGGTTTCCCCCGCTGTCCGGGGGCACTTAAAAGGGTTTTCCATCCTTATCAGGGCCAAGGATGCACAACGATGACTACCATGGCCTCTAAGACTTGCCTACAGCTTGAACCTGCCCCTCCGACAAAGGGCAAAGGTCATGAAAGCAACAACCCCACCTCCCCACTCCATCCCTGTCAAGCCCCATCCCTAGCCAAAGGCACTAAGCTACCCTGAACAGAGCCCTTTCCAGTGTGCCAGCTGTGAACCCCTTGAGCCACTGGTGTCCAGCTGTAGCCCCTTCATACCCCCATCTCTTCCAGCACCAGCTGCCGCCTCACCCAGGACCCCAACAAGGTCTGCTCGAGCTGTCGTGGTTGGAGCATGAGCTTCTGCCTCCGATTTGAATGTGTTTTTACTGCCATCATTATAAAAACCAGATGGATGTTAAAGAAATCCCCCGACTACAAGAAAATGGCAGAATTGGTTGGTCCAATGGCCCACGGGTCCTCTTCCCTCCCATCTGGGAACACAGAAGAAACTCGATCAAGTGGAACGCCCCCAAAATAAAAAGTTTAAGTTCATTTTACAGGCTAGTTCAAGGAAACTATTGCAAAATCTGGACATATGTGGACATATATTCACTCCTGCCCTAGTCCGTGCGGTGGAGTGAATATCATTGACTCTTGTTTTCTGAGTGAGGACAGCTGCCTGGAGGTCAAAGGTCCATGATGACCCCACAGGACCCAGGGGTGGAGTTACACTTGGCCACTCTCCAGCGTTACTCAGAATGTGGTTGGTTTTTTATTTTTATTTTTTAATTTATTGATTGATTGATTGATTGGCTGTGATGGGTCGTCATTGCTGTGAGCAGGCTTTCTCTAGTTGCAGTGAGCGGGAGCTACTCTTCAGTTGTGGTGTGCAGGCTTCTCAGTGCAGTGGCTTCTCTTGTTGTGGAGCACAGGCTCTAGGAGCGTGGGCTTCAATAGTTGTGGCACATGGGCTCAATTGTTGTGGCTCACGGGCTCTAGAGCACAGGCTCAGTAGTTGTGGCATGTGGGCTTAGTTGCTCTGTGGCATGTAGGATCTTCCCAGCCCAGGGATTGAACCCAGGACTCGAACCCGTGTCCCCTGCATTGGCAGGTGGATTCTTAACCACTGGGACACCAGGGAAGTCCTGGTTGATTTTTTAAAACTCTCTTCCACTTATCTGCCTCTCATTTTCTTCTTAGTCCACAAAATTATTTGTTGAAAAAAATGTCAGTTAACTGAAGATTCTGGTTAGTTATGCCATTGATGTAGCGATCACCATAAAATAAATACATAAACATTGATCTAGAACAGTACCGCCCAGTGGGGCTTTCTGTACTGACAGAAGCATTCCATGTCTGTGTTGTCCAGGATGGTAGCTACTCCCCACCATTGCCCTGGAGGAACTGGATTTTAGATTTTAATGAAATTTAATTATTTTAAAGTCAAACAGTCACACGTAGTAAGGGGCTAACGTCCTGCCTGGCACAGGAAGCATTAGCTCGAGGGGCAGCTGATGAGAGCACCTGGGATGAAGTTTCTGGGCTCACTCCAGGACTGATTTGTGGATAAGAGCAAGTTAATTTAACCTCTCTGAGCCTCCATGTGCTCACCTGTAAAATGGGACTACAACAGAGCTACCCTGCCGTGCGGTTGTGAGGACTTCGTGCGACGACTCACAGGAACTCCAGGCTCCGTGTCGGGCCTGGGACAGTGCGGGTTCTCCAGAAAGTCTGGCTAAGTGGTTCTGTGGCAGCCCCGTATGGCAGGTGAGATCAGGAGAGTTTTGAGTTCTCCACTCTCCTGGTGTCTACACTCCGTCACTCCTATAGACGATTTCCTACTCGGGTGTTTTAGTGAGCTGAGTTGCATCCTCATAAAGGATGCACAGGGAGGGGCCACATGAAGACAGAGGCAGAGATGGGAGTGATGCGGCCAAAAGCCAAGGAACACCTGGAGCCCCCGGGAGCTGGAAGAGTAGGAAGGATCCTCTCCTGGGCTTTCAGAGAGCTCAGCCCTGCTGACGCCTTGATCTGGGGCTTCTGGCCTCGAGAACTGTAGGGAAATACCTTTCTGTTGTTTTGGGCCACTTTGCTACAGCAGCTACAGGAAACAGGTACAGGTTCCATTAGGTTGCCTTGCTGAAAACCAGGCTTCATATTTGGTGTCTTATTTCTTTGGAAAAACTCTTTTGAATGGAGTGGACCCATTATATGGGCTTCGGCACGTATAAAAAGAACCAACTCATTCCGTTTAGTTTGACTCCTCGGAAGGGGGTAAATTTCCAGCCTCATCACGAGGATTCAGATCAACTAAGAGACCTCAGGGAAGGTGAGCCAGGTTTGGAAATGGCAGGAGGTCAAAGGTCATCAGAGCCTCAAGGCCGAGCAGGGGTCTGCACACAGGAGAGCAGGGGTAGGGCAGTGTCCACGTGTGTCTGGAGCCGCCACCACCGGGGCACAGGACACAGGGGATTACTTGGGTTAGAAGCCCACCGGTCTGTAAACTTGGGTGGGGAAGAAATTGTATTTTTATTTTCACTGACCTCTAGCAGAATGTAGCATTTCCTTCCTTTAGGAGCACAGCCAACAAAGCCCACAGGGTCTGTCACACCTGTGACCCCTGAACCCACAGATATTTTCATATTGCATTGCTGCCGTTGCAAGAGTCTTAATTTCAAAGTAGAGATGAGCATGGAAGATCTTTATGATAGTTATTCGACAGACCACTCAATCTTGTCTTTAACGTATTAATAGAGAAGTACATGAATTACCAGTTCACAGTTCTGGTTTTTGTAATATTTTGTGAACTGTGTTTCAGCATAATGGTTTCCTTGCTAACCCTATATAATTAAGTCCTTGTTTTGAGAAGGCATCCTAGGCTTCTCCAGGCTGCCAAAGGAGTCCTAAGCACAAAATAGGTTAAAAACTCCTTATTTAGACGTGAGAAACCTACACAAGTGCTGTTGTGTCTCTTTCAACATAAGCTCTGTGTGGCTGGAATTTTTAAAGATGTGCCGTCACGTGAAGAAGACAGGTGATCTTCTTCACCATCCACAAGCAAAGAGACATCTCTCCATCTTTGTAGAATAACGCAGTTGATAAATAGCCACTAATGTCCACCAGATGGGCACCAGTCCACTGCCTAAAGGGAACAGGCAAATTCATCTTCATGAATTGTTGTATTGTGATACTGTCTCATTTCCAGGAATCAGATGGTAAAAATAATATATTTTTGTGGTTTCGCATTTGGAACTTTGCTCTGGCGTTGCTGGTGACTGCCAACATCTGCAAATTATTATGTGCTTAAAAAAAAAAAAATCAACCACCACCGCAAACGGCACCCACAGTCCCTGGCTGGGCCAGGCCTCCTGCAGGCCCACAGGGAAAGTTCTGGGGCCAGAAGGTGGCTGGGTCAGGACCCCAGGTTTCCCAGGAAGCCCTTGGAGACGTTTGTGAGTACAGCTGGGTACTCACTATGTGCGTCTCTTTGTTCCCAGGTCTTGGTTCGCTGGTCATTCATCTGTTAGAGGAAAAGGGGAAAAGGCTGCGGCTGCCCAAAATAAAAATTACTCAGCGTATTCACGTCAATGTCAAGAGTGATTTGGTCCCCAGATCCACTTTAGCCCAGACCACCAGAACACATGAGCACAGTATCCGGGGGGCTTATTTCTCAATGCACCCGCAGAAGAGCCGACAGTCACAGATGACGGGTCACACGGTTTGAGAGGCCCAGGCCCGCCGCCTAGAACTTGGCAGGACCCGGCACCTCACCCAGGAATCCATCCCTTTGCTAGTCTGAGCCGGCTGGCTCTGGTGACAGACTCGGAAGAACAGAGCAGATGTTTGTGTGGGAAGGACACCGCACCCGACATCTGTCCTGCGGTGGGAAGGCGTGTGTGTTCACAGATAGCGCCGGACTTCCCTGGGGGGAGGGGGCAGGCAATTAGCTGGCCGCGTCACAAGTAATCTGATTACGGGGGAAACGGGATAGAATCCCAAGCGATAAGCAAGGCGACTGCTCCAGGTGGCTCTGCGATTTTTCCTGTTAATTTTCTCCCTAACGCATGTGAATGTCATAAAGGTTCTTTAAGAAGAGCGTGGGAGGACTCATGTCACGGGAAAGGACAAAAAGGTATTGAGTGCTGGCTCATGCCCGGAAGGGGAGGAGGGAGGTGTGGCCCATTGGGCACAGAGTGAAATCTGAGGACTCTGAAAAGAGACCAAGAAGGGTTTTGGTGGACTCAGACACACGTTGCAGAGCAGTGTATCACTGTGAACCCAATTATGGTATATCTAGGTGGATCACACAAACACTGAGGGTGGAAGGCAAAGCAGTGATTCCAGGAAGACTTCCTGGAAGAGGCAAGCTCTTAAAAGAAGATGATCTGCACAGTTGGGGGATAGATATGGGGCAAAGAAAGGGCACTAAAGCCAAGGAAAGGGTAGGAGCGGAGCTGAAAAACCTCAAACCACATGGCTGAAACCTCAAGACAAGAACCCAAGGATGAGCGTCCTTCAGAGATGATGCCCGATGAGGGGGAAGGGATGGGGAGGGTAGAGAATGTTCACCCCCGGCTGTAAGCAAAGGTCTGACATACCCCCAACCTTAATTGTAACCCATGTCACAGCAACTGAGCCTTCTATTAATGTCACCCAGAGTCCCTATGACACCAAATGTATAGACACCCGTATACCTGGTACACCTAAGCCTGGTGTCACCCAGGATTTGCCCATAGTGGGCAATGGATAAACACTTCTGTCTAATTTAAGAACTTCGACTTCAAACTCATCACCTCTTTTTGCTTGTGTATGAGCTGAATGAAGTAGAGTTGAATGATTGAGATTGGGAGTTATCCTAAGTGATAGAGAACATATGTTTTTTTATTTGAATGCATATTAGATCACATTAAATTCACTTTGTGTTTTCAGAATATACAGCAACTGATGGAGTTGGGGGTGGGGTGGAACAGAACACATGTCACCCTTGAGCAGAAGTGCGTGTGAAAGATACATCTCCTAAGAAGGTGGAGGCTCCCCTTGCCTAGATATTAGACTGACATTGGCATCTTGAGTGTCCTGATCTACTCACCTTGATGACAACATTGCAAGCAATTATTTTAATTTGAGATTCCATAGTGACAATCAGGATTACTTGAGTATGACCTCTACTGGAGAAGGTATTATATACAGAGCATAGTCAATATATATTATATACAGAGTGCAGTCAATATATACTACATATTACATACAGAGTGCAGTCAATATATACTACATATTATATACAGAGCATAGTCAATATATATTATATACTGAGTGCAGTCAATACATACTACATATTATATACAGAGTGCAGTCAATATATATTACATATTATATACAGAGTACAATCAATATATATTATATATTACATTCAGAGTGCAAGTCAACAGACAACGTAACATTAGTTTTTTATCTACACACACTGACACACACATAGGTTAGGAGTATTTGAAATGTTTTTCTGGTGTCACCGAGCCTATGGTGGGCATGGGAAAAGCTCCCTTCTGGGGCTGGCCAGGTCCTCTCATTTTTGGGTCTGGATTCGCTAATCCTGGTGGACTGTCTTTGCGTATTCCACTCCGCTGGTTGTTGGGATAGCCTCTTCCTTGAATTCAGGACTTGGAATTAATTGTGGAGAACCCACAGTCCTTTTGCACATCATCAAATGAGAGCCACTCTGTTGGGGCTGCTGTGACAAAGCAGTGACGACCGGATGGCTTAAACAACCGGAATTTATTATCTCTCAGTTTGGAGGCCAGGAGTTCAAGGTCAAGGTGTCAGCAGGGTTGGTTCCTCTCTTTCAGCTTCTGGTGTTGCCAGCAGCCCTCGGCGTTCCTTTGCTGGTAGACACATCACTCCCATCCCTGCCACTGTCACCACATTGCCTCTCCCTGTGTGTCTGTGTCACTGCTTCTCTTCTTATAAGGACACCAGTCATTAGACTAGGACCATCCAAAGCCAGTATAAGTGACCTCATCTTAACTAATTATACCTGCAAAGGCCCCATTTCCAAATCAGGACACGTTATGAGGTACCAGGGATTAGGACTCCAGCATATCCTCTGGCAGAGACACAGTTCAACCCCCAGCAGTCACGTGAGTGGATGTCCTCAGTAACTGCGTACAGAGACCTACGTCCTGCTGTCTCTAACTGAAGCACTGTTCTCTCTGAGGATGAAAATTAAGGAGACTCGCTCTCTGCAGAGGTTCCCTACCCACAAGTCATTGCCCCAGCTGCTCACCGCTAGAAGATTCACCCCCTACAGTGCAGAGACAAAGGGTTGCATTTTGTGTTTTCACACACACACCCATACGTGGACACTAGGGCTTTTGGCAGGAAGAGAATAATGTCTCGGCGGAGTCTGTTTGAAAGAGTGTCCCTGCAGAAGGGGCACCATATTTAGCAAAAACAAAAGTTAAATTTGAATTTCAGACAAACAATGAATTATTTTTTAGTATAAGTATATCCCAAGCAATATTTGGAACATACTTATACTATAAAAATAATGAAATTTCAACATAACTGGGTGTCCTGTATTTTACGTGGCCATCCTCCCCCCTCCCCTGCCACGTGGCAATCAATGACGTGGGTCATGTGATCATTCCCCACCTTCCTCTGTCCTCTCTCCATCTTCCCTGTGGCCTGGGAGCAAGGGCGCTACAAGATGTGAGAGGTGGCAAAGGGGACCCAGGTGGCATTTAAAATGCGTAACAGGTAATCCCCACAGTAAGCAGCTCACGTGGACATTTCCAGTTGCACATAAAATTGTTTCAGGATAACACACGTGATGGTTTTCAAAGTTGACTTTCGTTTCCAAATTGCTCTGACAACTCTCACCAAGGACTCGCCGAGACAGTCCTCCTCCCCCTCAAACCCTTTCTTCTTGTCCAAACCTAATCGGAACGATGTTCTTGGTCCGGGGGGCCTTTCTCCTCTCTTGCCCCAAACAGCTAATTTAGCAGCTGGAGACAGTTTCTCGGCCACAGCGTGAGTCAGGAGCTGGCCCTGAGGCGAACCGGCTTGCCGTCTGGCCCCTGGACTCTCCCCCACAAACTCCCGTCTCCATCCCACTCCCACCCCCACCCCCACCCCTGGCCTCTCTACCTTCATGGTCTCCAGAGATGGCTCCTCTGGACACGTTTCGGGTGGACCCACCTGAGTGGAGGTCAGGAGAGTCTGCCGTCTGCTCCTGACCACAGGTCTGCTTTGGAGCTCTAACCCTTCACGTGCACAATTTCTGCCCCACTATTGCTCCATCTTAAACATGAGAATAGAAATGTCCCTTTAAAAGAAGGCTTTTTTAGCCATAAGAAAGCACATAATTTTCTAAAACCGCCGCCCTAAACCCTGATTGCTAATTTCCAGCGTAGTACTGCATCTATTCCTGACCTTCCTGTCTGCCTGTCCCTTCGTCAGCCCACAGCCATCCCCTGCTCCACGGCTGTCTCTCTCGGCTCGGAGAACTAACCACTGAACTATCCTGGGAGAGCGCCTCACCCCTCCCCGCTGGGCTGGCAGTGGCCTTTTGGTTTACACCCGAGCATCACTGGCAGTTTGGAATCCGACAGCTCTCCGTTACCCACCCCGGTCACAGGGAAGCTTTGCATCGCTTCTGACGTTTGGCGAGAATGTCCCAAAGCACAAAGAAAATCGTGGATCCAGGTATAGGTACAGTCTAGGTGTCCGAATCTGTATTTGGGTAGAAGAGACAGTGAGCAGAGGGGATAGGTGAGCACTTAGAGGTAGTAAATGTGAGACAGGTAGGCAGAATACACGTGGAAATCCATCCACCAGGTGAGTGAGTCTGTCTTGCTATCTGTCGAATAGATGTCCTTGGAGATGGGAAAAATGTCCTTGCTGTTGGTGACCTGGAACTAGTTGAGCCTGGCAGCAGAGGCCTGGGCCTCCCCCCACCCCCCACCCCCGACCTCTGCAACATCGGAGGGTCCTTATCTGAGCCCCTTACTGTGACCCCTGACACCTTCTCTAGCCATCACTTTCCTCTTGGGATTATTGGTCCTCCTAACAACAACAACAACAACAAAAGTGATTAAGGTGATAAGTAATAAGTGAAAGGTTTTTCTTTCTCAACTGGAGAATTTGTATCAGCATCTTTCCCCGTGAGCCCAGGCAGACGAGGCTATGCAAGGACTGGGTAGATTACCCTTTTTCACAGAATCCCTTGGTGGTCACTGTGGTCTGAATAGCAGGCTGGTGTCAGGCTGGTGATGTCAAGAAAAAAAAAAACTGCAAGAAGATGAGCATAAGATTAGTGTCTGCAGGGGATTTGTTTGTTTGTTTGTTCACATCAGGGTTACATGCCTTTTTCATGTCCTGCTCCAAGAAAGTCCCACACCGGGCTCAGAGGGAGAGGGCACCAGCAGGGTCTAGGTGGTTTTCCATCCACTCCAGAACATTTCTCCTGCTCTTTCTGATTGATGCTGTGGGAGTCTGGCCCTTTCTGGGTAGTATTTCTACAGAGCAATAATGCACAAAGACTTATCATTGGGTCACCTGCCCTCTTCGCATTTTCTAGGGAGGCTTTGCATCAGGCTGTGCCCAGAAGGACTTTTTCTGCTCATTATTCTTCTTGACTTCATTCCCCAAAATCCACCAAAAAAGCTTAAAATCACTATTTCATTGACCTTTTCTGAACCATTGGAGAAAGATCCCTTTGGCAAGAGCTCTGCCAGTGAGAGACATTGAGCTGGAGTCAAGGAGCTGGACACCTGGTCTACGCCGGACACCACAGCCGCAAAGCAAGAACGCAACCCCATACCTCCCGGGGTCCCCTGCCAATAGAGGGGCTCTGTCTGCAATGAACTTAGCAAAATGCTGGTGGGAATCGCACTTTGGAAACCAGAAGTATAGGGCTGGCTAAGCCCCTCCTGGCTCTGCGTGCACCAGACCTCGTCGGAGTGAGAGCAGCCTTTCCGGGAGGGGATGACCTGTCCAATTCCTTCCATGGGTTTTCTCCGCCCGGCAGACACTAAACTTCCTGATCAACTGATATAGGGCACTTCAGAGAAGCCCCACCTCTGTTCCCACCTCCCCACACAGGAACTTCTTTGCCAGTTTGCAAGAGTGCATGCCAACACGAGCGTGTGAGCGCACGTGTGTGTGTGTGTGTGTGTGTGTGTGTGTGTGTGTGTGTGTGTTTAATGAAAAGCAGCCTGTCTAAGAGTTCATCAAAGGCTTCGGGAATGAAACGTGGCTTTGAGTGTCTCACTGCAGAGCGAGCTCACTTTGAGAGGAGGCCTTGACTGACCAAAACATGGAACCAGAAGCTTGGAATGTCGCCCGTCCAAACCCAGGCCCAGCCCTGAGGCAGGGATCACACGGAGCCTTTCATTTCTCTGTGTTTGTTTTTTCTTCCATCAACAAAAATGTAGATGTAGAAGGGAAAAGAATATGAGACCAGAAAGGCTTATTATTACCTGAACAAGAGGGTCACTGGGATTGACTAAAGTCATTGAAATGCTTTGAAGATTAATGGGCTCACATAAACATGAATTTGTTATGAGGTTTCTCCTAAGACATTAAACAGAGCACAGAAGTCTTACATATAAACGCAGCATGGAGTCCTGGGCTATAATTAATGTCTGTAAAGGTCTCTTTATCAGCTTCAGTTGATGCTGTTGCAGCAGCGGTGGTGAGGAGCTGTGCTCGCACTCTTTCTTTCAGGAGAGAAAGTGGGACTTTGGGTCGCTAAGTTCTTCTGAGACAATCACTGCGTGGGAAGCGAGAACTCCAGGGTGAGGAGTTAATGCGCGTCCCCGAAAGGGGGATCAAATGGAGCCCCTGGTGGAGAACTCAGGGCCCTTGGGGGGACCAAGGCAACAAAGCACCACTGTCCAAATACTGCGCAGCCATGTAAAAGAAGGAAATGTTGCCATTTGCAGCAACATGGATGGACTGGAGGGCGTTACGCGAAGTGAAATAAGTCAGAGAAGGACACATGCTGTACGCTGTCCCTTATGTGTGGAATCTAAAATATACAACAAACTAGTGAATAAAACCACAAAGAAGCCGACTCAAATATCGAGAACAAACGGGTGATTACCAGTAGGGGGAAGGGAGGAAAATGGGGGGTATTATTGGATTATATGAAATCATGTGTGTAAAACTTTTGAAAATTGTGAAGCTCTATAGAATGTAAATTATCTTTCATTCCGTAGAAATAATCATAATAAAGTTAAAACAACCTGCAATTGTTCAGCATCGACCATGCATGCTTGCTCTGTCCCATCTGCTTTAAGAAGGACGCAACCCAAGGTGGCCCAGCAACCACAGTCCTTTCAAGGGGGCCCTAACTCAGGACCCAAGGTCTGGGAAATCCCACCTCCCCACGAAGTCAGGGTGCTTTTGTGGGAACACACGTCACCCTGATTGACAGAGAAAGGGGTTCCAGCTGACCCCGAAAAAATCCCCCGAAAGGGGAAATAAAAACTAAACCAAATGAACAGAATTTTACCTGAAGCTCAGTTTCACCAGCCACTAAACCGAACAGCCTAATTGCGGTCCGAGGGTCCTCGTGACCGGGGAGGGACAGACTCCACGGCATCGTCTCACGCCTCCTGGACACTTGCTGTCTGTGCTGGAATGAGGCCGGGGACGAGGCTGGGGTTCGAAACCCAGTGGGGGACAAGGGGAAAAATCAAGAACAGGTGAATAAAAGGGTAACAAATTTTAGGGGGTTTTAGGTGAAGTTTACATACTCTAGGGAGGTGTGCAAACATTACACAAACGATGCAAGTAGTGTGCACATTAACTACTGTTTTATGCTGAATTGCGTACCCGCCCCGCCCCCAACAAATTCCTATGTTGAAGACCTAACCCCTAGCACCCCGGAAGTGACTGTATTTGGAGATCGGACCTTTACAGAAGTGACTCAAGTAAAATGAGGCCATTAGGGTGATCCTAATCCAATCTGACCGGCGTCCACGTAAGAATAGAAAATCTAGATGTACGGAGAGACACCAGGGAGGCTTGAACACAGAGGGACGACCATGTGAGGACACAGGGAGAAGACGGCCATCCACAAGCCAAGGAGAGAAGCCTCAGGAGAAACCAGCCCCACCAACACCTTGATCTTGGACATTCAGCCTCCAGAACGATGAGGAAACAAATGTTTAAGCCACTCAGTTTCAGGTACTTGGCTATGGCAGCCCTGGCTGACTAATATAGCCACCACCAGAGAGCCAGAGGCCACAGGGCTCCCACCAGCCTGGACGCCTTGGGCACCAAACTCCCACCTGGGTTCCTGGGGGCCCTGCCCCCACCCCTGGCTCTGAGCACAGCTCAAGCCCACAGGTTCCATGAGCCTAGGGGGCAGCACAAGGCAGAAGGAGAACACGCATCTAAGGTGTCACCTCCTCTAGGCAGCCTTCCCTGACTGCTGCCCCCTCCCCTGGGCTGGGCATCCTGCATCCATCCTCCAGCCTCTCAAAGAACCCTAGAGTCCCATGCCTGGGACCACTTTCGGCACCATGTGGTAATTCTCTGATTCCTGCAGCCCAGCCCCAGGAAGCCCCAGTCCTGTGCCTTTTTCTCATCCCTGGGCCCTGGCACCTCATTCAGCACCTGGCATCGAGTGTGCAGGGCTCTTTACTCCAACAGCTACCAACTGATCAGGACGTGCAGATCCTGGGGAGAGAGCAGGGTCACACGGGCCAGGTCCCTACAGAGCTGACATACCAGGGGAGGAGGTGGCTGAGCCCAGAGGCTGACCCACGTGGTCCAGCCTGTGTCATCAGGGAAGGTGTAAGGTGCGCGCGAGCACAGGATCAGCCCCTGATCTGTTCAGGATGGCCAACGATGACACCCCCAGGGGTGCCCCCACGGAAGCTGAAACCTGCTGGGGGATTAGGACATGGCCACACCGGCGGAGGAAAGAGTGTATCAGCAAAAGGAACATTATGTGTGACAGCGCAGAGGTGAGTAAGGGTAGTTCCAGCAGCTGGAAGAAGGTCAGGATGGCTGCAGGGCAAAGCTCCGGGAGCTGGAGAGGAAGCTTGGATGGGGCTGGAGAGGTTAGTAAGGCGAGGCTTGAGGCACCTTTGTCAACCAGGGTTGGGGCTTGGAGAACCTGCTGAGAAGGGAGTGGCCACGGGGAGCAGCCCCTGGGGATTTTATGCTGGTTCCCAGCCCTCTGGTCCCACTAGCCAGTGGCCTTCAAATGCCATGACCCCAATCCATGGCATTCTGCCCCAAAGGACATCCATGGATCAGAAAGGAATGGCCTTCCCAGGTCCTCCATCGTCCCTGGATGAGGCTGCAGCAGCACAAAGCCTAGCGGAGCCCCCTACAGGGGGGGTGGGGGGGGCCTGAGGCGGGGGCCACCAGCTGACACTGACCCTCAGTGCTTGCAGGCAGGCTAGGAAGGGCGGGAGCTCACCTGATCCAGGGTACAAAGTCCTGTCCCCTCCTCTTGGGGTCCTCATTCTACACCCCCCCACCTCCCCAAAATAAGAGGATCAGATGGGAACATTAGACACATCAGCAGTAAGACACCAGCCCTGTGCTCTGAATGAAAGAAGCACTAGGGACCTGGGGCACTTTATCAAAAGACGGCCAATCTGGTCTCTGCTCTGGGAGGACTCCAGCCTGTGGCCTGTGGGGATAAAGACAGGCTTCTGCCCAAGCCATAAGTAACAGCACAATCTGGCCCCCGGGGTATGAACAGTCTAGCTGGCTTTTTGGAAAGGGAAAAATATCACATTGCTAGGTTGTGCTTGGCTGCAAAGAATAGCCAGTCATAGGGGGTGATTCATTCCACTGTCAGGCTGACCTGGGACAAAGATACCAGAAGCTTTCCAAACAAAAGAAGGTAAAGGCCAGGATAAGGTTTGGAACATTCTGCCAAAAAAAATAGAGGAAACGATCATTTCCAAACTGCTCTTGAACCTGCAATTCCCCAGTATTTGTAAGAACTCAAGTCTGTTCCTGCCTTCCACAATCTGCACCACCTGATCAGGGGCAGAGACATAGCTTACAGATTTTTGTGTTTGCAGATGTCATCTCTCCTACACTTACATCACTAGCAGTGTATTTTGCAGATATTTTGACATAAAAATACAATGGTTGGCTTTTTTAGGAAATTTTTTTAGGAATTTTTTAAAATCAGGTGATATAAAAATATTGAAATAACACGCTAAAGATTGTTCAGAGTTCTAGGATGCTGAAGAGATGGGGGGAAATCTTTCTAGAATAAAGTTATTCCACAAACGTGTTAAACACTTGGCAAAGTTAGCACAATATTGTACACGACGTGAGAGGGTGATGACTACCTGTGGCTTCACTGAATCAGTGAATCAATCAGTCATAGGCACTCAAGAAATATTTGTTCAATGGTGAAGGGAATGAAAGAATGAATTCGGGGCTAGGAACGGCATGTTCAAGTTCACATAATAAGGAACCCTAGCAATAAGTGTCAGTAGTTGCACAATTTATTGTTGACACCCTAAATACTGGAGTGTTATACATTCTACATTTTCTTCTCATTTCCTTTTCTGAGTTTCTAACAAATAAAACAAGACATTCTTGGGCGCAAATAATCCCTGGCAACCCGCCTTTACATACATTCTTTTTCTTTGCTATTTCTCTGAGCATCAGTTCTTGGCCTCCACTCGTCCCCAGATCATGTCCAGACAGCCACAGGCTCAAACTGCCCAGGAGGAGTCCCCTAATCCAGCCGTCCACAACATGCTCTGGATCTGGGTAGACCTGTTACCTTCTTCAAAGGGCCTTGCATTTTATTTTAATAACCGAGTGTGCTAATCCAGGCAGCCTCTCTCTCTCATACACACACTTACACGTGCACACGTATGCAGAAGCATGCACACACATAAACACCCATTCCAGCACATGCGCATGTGTGCACACCGGCACACGTGGGCCCCATCTGTGGAAACCACAGTCCTCACCTCCGAGAGAGTAAGGGGCGAATCTGAGGACCCATCAGTGAGAGCCAACACCTGAACTGGCTCAAGATACTCCCCCCAATCCAGAGCGTTTCCACTTCCTGCACTAGGCAGCCACCCGTACGTCCAGAAGAAACAGGCTCCAACGCATCTTTCCCATTCCCCAACCCTGGGTCAATCCTCATTCTCTCTGTGATGAAGTTTAGACATTTGGAAAACAGTCAACTTGAATGCAGCCCTGTCCTGAGGCCTGGAGGGCTGTATCTCAGGTGACCAAAAAATCCCCAAGAGGCTTCTGAGGAAAAGTGGCGTATGTGTTCAAAGAGACCTCACATTCTGCAGGACTCTGGGAGCTTCTTTGTTCTTCCAGAAAAAAAAAAATCCCAGATGACTTATTCATCACAAATGCCAACTGCCAATATCCTGACAATTGATAGGATTAGATCATGCTACATGAAGAGAAAGGAAATCTATTAAACTTTATACACATGTGTTTTCTCTCTCTCTCTCTCTTTCCCTATGTCTCTGTTTCTGTGTGTGTGTGTCTCTCTCAATCTCTCTGTCTCTGTTTTTGTCTCTGTCTGTCTGTCTGTCTCTCTCTCACACCACCCCCGCCCCCATCTACATGTCCGATTTACCCACATCCCAGCCTCCTCCCACCTCCTGGTGCCTCCCTCGGGCTCTCCCACCCACAGCTGACCCTATGAAAGGATGAAGAGTTCACGCTCAGAACACCTCCCCTCACCATCTACCACAGCCCAGACTCCAGCTCCAAGAGGGTATCCCCCACGTGTGGCTGAGGGCAAGGCCATGGCTGTGCAGACGGAGAGGATTAGATGTGTCAGACAGCCAGGAGGGGCACGGGAGAGGCCGGGGCCGGGATGGTTCTGGAGTCCCTGGCTCCAGACACCCTTGAGTTGCAGTGTTACTCATCAAAGACCAGAGGAGATGCTGGTCTACAGAGGCCACGACCAACGAGTGCACTTTGGGGCATTTGGGCTTAAGAGGTGAGCAGAGGAAAAGAAACCAACAAAGATTATTAAAAAGGAGAGATTTGGAAAACCTTCCATTCAACAGACATTTGCCCCAACAGAGAACTTTCTATTTATCAGGTGATGATTTAGCACCAGTGGCTCCAGCAGCACCAAACAAAATAGACAGAAATCACCCTTTATGGAACTGACACTGGGAGGAAGGGGGCTTTGGGACAGACAAAGGACAAGACAAATAAAACATGGTCTCCCAGATGGTAATAAAGGCTAAAGAGAAAAATCAAGCAAGGATGGGGAGGAAAAGTGCTGGAGGTAGTTGCAAATCTAGGTTTTATCTTAGCTCAAGTGCCGTAACAAAGCACCACTGACCAGGCTGATTTAACCACAGACATTTACTGTCTCAGTTCCAGAGGCTGGAAATCCAAGATCAAGGTGCAGACAGGGCTGGTTTCTGCTGAGGCCTCTCGGCTTGTAGACCGTCATCTTCTCCCTGTGTCCTCACGTGGCTGTCCCTCTGTGTGTGTCTGTGTCCTAATCTGTCTTCTTATAAGGACACCCGTCAGATTGGATTAGGGCCCAGGCTAATGACCTCATATTACCTTAATTATCTCTTTAGTGACTTGATCTTCCAATGCGGTCCCATTCCGAGTTCCTGGGGATTAGGACTCCAACATACAAATTTGGGGGGATGTAATTCAGCCCATATCAGGTCAGGTGGTGGCAGGATGCTTCTGCTGGCTCCTGTACATTCACTCTCCATGCTTTTCTACCCTGCCTTTGCCCCAGGACCCTGGGAGGGGGTGAAATGCATGAATGGTGCCCGCCGGCCGGCCTCTGTTGAGAGCACATCAGAAGATCACAGGGAGGAGGGGGTTGTGCTATTTATCGGCCCCCCCATTCCTCCTGGGTTGCTTCAGAGATGTGCTTCCTTGAGCCCTCTCTCCAGGTCCTGTCGATGATAGAACCACTCCCTCCCTTTCATCTTTCAGACCGAGTCAGCAAGGGATCCCCGCTATTGCTGGTCCTGGGGTGCTGCCCTGCCCTGCCCCCAAGTTGGTAAATGGTCCCTTTATTAAGTTCTCTTCAAATTACCCCACTCCAGTGGGCCGTCTAACCGACACAGGGGGCCAGGCGAGGCTTCCCTGAGAAACAGTCAGAGGAGTAAGAGGGAAATCAAGAAAAAGTGGTCCCAGAGCCAAGAGAAATTCAAGAAGGCGGCTGTGATCTACGGTAAGAGCTGCAGGGAGTAAGAACCTGGCAAGAGGCCATGGAGGAACCGCCGGCTCCCCGCAGCCGCAGTGGTTGAGGGCGGTGGAGACAGGATGCTCCTCAAAGCCAAAGAAACTTCTGGTGAAGGACAAGGGGAGCGAAGGGGCTTCCCTGGCGGGCCAGTGGTTGGGACTCCGCACCTCCACGGCAGGGCGCGGGGGTTCAATCCCTGGTCAGGGAAACAGGGAACAGCCTGTGGGCCAAAAAAAAAAAAAAAAAGAAAAGGGGAGTGAATTTCATAGTATCAACGCACCCCAGAGCCTTATCTACTCTGCAGTCCACACTCAGTGAATGAGTATTTTTTGCCTCGGAGCGTTCATCCTCCCCAGCTCCGCACGCGACATGCACGTGGGCGTTGCACGTATGTGCGCGTGGGTACACATACACTCAAGCAAATGAATGAACAGTGCTTGGGGCTCTACCACCGCAGAGGCTATTCCTCTAGTAAAGATATGTTTCTCCCACTTCCAGCCGAACGGTAAATATGAATCTAGCTTTGACGATAAAGCCTTATTTATTCAAGCGACGCCTCTCAGAAGATGTGTTTTGTGTTACCACTTAATTTATGATACGATCTCTGTTTGTTTGGTGCTGACGTGATGGGAGATCTCCGTTTCAAAGGACCTTTCTTTCTTAACAGACCTTTTCTCAGGGAAGCTTTTTTACTTTTACTTTATAATTAATTTTTATTGGAGTAGAGTTGATTTACAATGTTGTGTTAGTTTCCGCTGGAGAGCAAAGTGAATCAGTTATACACACATATGTGTATATCCACTTTTTTTTAGATTCTTTCCCCCATAGGTCATTACAGAGTATTGAGTAGAGCTCTCTGTGCTGTGCAGTAGGGCCTTGTTGTTTATCTATTTTATATGTAGCAGTGTGTATATGTGAATCCCAGACTCCTAATTTATCCCTCTCCTCCTTTCCCCTTTGGTAACCATAAGTTTGTTTTCTACGTCTGTGGGTCTACTTCTGTTTTGTAAATAAGTTCGTCTGTACCATTTTTTGAGAGTCCACGTATAAGCCATCACATATAGTATTTGTCTTTGTCCATTAAAAGACTTTATTTAGAGCAAAACTGACTGGAAAATACAGAGCTCCCATACGCTCCCTGCCCCCCGCACCTGAACAACCCCCTGACTATCAACCGTCTTGGACAATCATGTCCATTTTTAAATAGGTTTTAATCCACTTAAACAACCGTAGAATTTTTCCAAAGTCTTTCTGACCGCAAGCAGCATTAATATGGTGCCTATTGGCTAAGAGTTAAAACCAAAAGATTAAAGACTGTCTTACAAATAGTTCTCAAAGCCAAGTTAGGCGTAGGATAGAGCATCCAGCCTCCCACTCTGCCTCGGCCATTCTGCCCTGTGAACCACGGCTGACACTTTCAGTGGTTTCAGCCACTTGCTTGCTGGGGCCTCATAAGAATCTTCCTTTGTGCTCCAGTTCCTAGGGGGAGCGTTGGCTTAAGCAAGTCGCAGATCCTCTGGGCGCACGTGGGACGCAAAAAACCAGCATGAGGTGAAGGGCCTGCCTCTCCCTGCAGACAGAAGAAATGCAGTCCAGGAACATCTGTGTGTAAGCATAGCATGGTCTAGCCAGTTACAGAAACAAGTTTCTTTCCTTCAAAGAAAATTCTAAAAGAAAATACTGTTTTTAAAACTTTGGCATCTTGTAGCTCAGCTAGCCAGCCTTCCAACTGCAGCTAAAATCAGAGACCAGCTTCAAAAATGGATAAAGATCTTGAATAGACATTTCTCCAAAGAAGATATACAGGAACACCCCTGGTGGTCCAGTGGTTAAGACTTCGTGCTTCCACTGCAGGGTGTGCGGGTTTGATCCCTGGTCAGGGAATTAAGATCCCAAATGCCACACAGCAAAAAATAAATAAAATAAAAGAAGATATACAGATGGCCAAGATATACAGATAGCACGTGAAAAGACAGGCAACATCGCTAATGATTAGGGAAATGCAAATCATGCAACGTGATACCACTTTATACCCATTAGGATAGCTACTATTTCAAAAAAAAACACTGAAAACAACAAATATTGGCTAGGCTCTGGAGAAACTGGAAGCCTTGTACATGGCTGCTGGTAATGTAAAATGGTGCAGCTACTACAGAAAATAGTGTGGTAGGTCCTCAAAAAATTAAACAGAATTACCACATGACCCAGGAACTCCACTTTGGGGTACAGACCCAAAAGAATTGAAAGCAAGGACTCAAACAGGTATTTGTGCACCAATGTTCGTTATTCATTATAAGCCAAAGGTAGAAGCAGCCCAAGTGTCCATCAGTGGATGAATGGATACAGAAAATGTGGTCTCTCGGTACATACAATAGAAGAGTATTCAGCCTTAGAAAGGAAGGAAGTTCTGACACACGCTACAGCATGGGTGGGCCTGGAGGACATGATGCTCAGTGAAAGAAGCCAGACAGGGAAGGATAAACACTCTCTGATCCGTTTACGTGAGTTTTCTAGAGCAGTCAAATCCATAGACACTAAAAGCAGATTAGAGGTGACCAGGGGCTGAGGCAAGGAAGAGGGGGAGTGAGTATTTAATCCGGACAGTTTCAGTTCATGATGATGAAGTTCTGGAGATGGTGGTGGTGATGGTTTCACAACAATGTGAAAATACTTGATGCCACTGATTGTATACACAAAAAAGGGTTCAAAGAGTCAATGTTCTGTGTATTTTCCCACGATAAAAAAAATTCATCTCTTCTAAAAAAGGTCAGCAACATTTTATATCAAGTCTTTCTTTAGTCCGTCCCGGCAGAGCAGACAGGGGGCAAGGAGGTTCCTGGGTCACCGTGGCCCCAGGTAGGGTTGGCTCTAGGTGGGAGCTGCAGTCTCCTCCCCTCTCTTCTTCCTCTCACCTGTGCTCACCTGTGCTCACACAGGTAAGTGATGGAGCCAACGCCCAACCCAGAGCCCTGGTCCTGACTCGACCCCCCTCCAACCCCGCCCACTGCCCGGTCACCCCGCCACCATGTGCCGAGGACCACCTGCTCAGGCCTGCACAGATCAGACATGGGACCCACCCCCTCCTTCTTTAGGTGTTGGCCTTTGTTGCATGTGTCTTTGATTTTTCTACGCTAGTAGAAGGAATACCTGAGAAAAACATTGACCGTCAACAGGAGGGCAAATTAGCAGTGTCTTCTTCAAATTGGAAAGCAAAGTAAAAGACCTCATGGATGACGCACTTTCTACAGAAGCCATCACATCACAGCATGATTATATTCTCATCCCAGACCTCTCTGGCTCTGAGCAGCATGCCCTGCTACAACCGTGGTCCACCCTCAGACAGAGCCCTGCATCACGTGGACAAACAGGGCTGCGGCGTGGCCAGCAGCATCGTCCTAGTTTCCCGCCGCAGCCCTCGTGGAAGTTTGCATTTGTAAGAAAAGCCTCCTTCTCAATCCCACAAGGCCCTCCTTGGAATATTCTAGACAGAAATGGAGCTGAGGGTAAGGTCCCAGACACTCTGAATGGTTCAGGGCCACACAAGGTCATCGTGTCTGTTTTCCCACCCCCAGGCAGGCTCACCGCAGGTGGCGATCACCCTGCTTTTAGGGACCTCCAGGCGAGCAGTCGACATCACATCCCGGAAGAGTCCTGTTTCCGGCTCATCAGAATCCCTCCCGCTGCGGGGGAGGGATGATCTTGCCCTCAGCGGGCCACTGCTGCTGTTTAATAGCCCCTCCTACTGGGGGGGGGGGGCAGTGATGCTCACTCATCGTTCCCCGATTCTCCTGCACTGCAGATGACTTCACCTTGAATCACCTGTGTGACTCTCCTCTGAAGCCTTAAGCCCCACCAGGGCCTGTCACAATGGCAACTGCCCAGAGTCAGACGTGTGACGATGTGGCGTCAGGCAGGACGGGACGGGAGAAGAAAGGACATGAGTGACCGAGAGGGAGAGGAAGACAGCAGGACGGGCGTTCTCCAACCTGAGGGGCAGCAGCATCCCCTGGAGGGCTTGAGAAACCCAGACGTCCGGGCGACATCCCAGCGTTTCTGATTCAGATCTGGGTGGGGCCAGGGCATCTGCATTGCCAACGGCTGTGAGGGGCTGCTGGCACTGTGATGGGTAAGGACACCCTCTGAGGAGAAACACACAAACAACCGTGATGGCCGTCCAGCTCCCTGTGCAACCCTGGCGTCACCACGCTGAGGGATGAATACCTAACAGACCGGAAACCTGTCCCAGTGTCACAGGTTTCTCTCCCGTGCCTCCCACCCACATTGACAGAGGGGCCGCCGTGCTCTCTGTGACGTGGCCACAGCCCCCCCGTGGTGACCCTGCCATTCTCCCACTTGGCTGCTGCATTTGAAAGGGGAACCCTAAAACCCCTTCATCAGATCCATCCAGTCACCCTGATTTCCTCCCAGGAGTACATGCAAGTCACCTTCTCAAAGCTGGTCTGCAGGGAGGCAGGGTGTTTCCAGAGGGGACCCAGATGCCCCTCATTCCAGACCTGCGCCTCTGCTGTCCCAGGACAGGCCCTCATGCCCCCCTACCAACCCCGCCGCGATACCCGCTGTGGGGTCAGTGCTCCCGTCAGCCCATCTGACTCCTGCAGCTGGAACCATGTCCTGGTGCTCCTGGAGGTTTCACTGATCTGCTCCAAATCTCTGAAGAGTGCCCAAGGCCTGCATTCTAGGGGAGGCCCCGACCTCCCCAATTTATCTCTCCTTTGCCCCTTGTGAAACCCTCTGCTATAGCCCAGCTGACAGAGTCGGGTCCCTTTAGCTGCCAATACATCTTCCCTCTGGTCCCTGACCAGCCTGATCTCCAACTCCACGGGTCCAACACCCTCCCGTCCTCCAAGGCCCAGCCTCAGGTCCTCCGAGCACACCTCCTGCTAGAAGACTTTCCAGCCCCCAAGCATAAAAGTTACCCCTTCCTCCTCTGGTGCCCATAAAGCAGGAACTGTTCCCCGACTATGACTTCTTATGAGCAACATGTAAAATTAGATAGCTGATAGACAGATACAGAGATAGATGATTGATAGATGATAGGTAGGTAGGTAGATATTATATATCAATAGATATACACCATCCTGTATTGTAATTTGTTTTTGGTTTTTTGTGGGGGTTTTTGGCTGTGTTGGGTCTTCGTTGCTGCATGCAGGCTTCCTCTAGTCACGGAGAGCGGGGGCTACTCTTTGTTGCAGTGCGCAGGCTTCTCATTGCGGTGGCTTCTCTTGTTTCCGAGGCACGTGGGCTTCAGTAGCTGTGGCACTCATGCTCAGGAGTTGTGGTGCACGGGCTTAGTTGCTCCGAGGCATGTGGGATCTTCCCGGACCAGGGATCAAACCCTGTTCCCTGCATTGGCAGGTGGATTCTTAACCACTGCGCCACCAGGGAAGTCCCTGTACTGTAATTTGAAAGTGTGTTTTCCCAGACTAATCTCCCCCACCCCACCCCTACTGCCCCCACCTCCCAACCCAGATCCAGTTTACCTACCTCCCTCAGGACAAGCACTCTGAGCCACTTGGAATAACTAATCTATATCATATTAAAATTACTGTTTATAACAACTCGAGTTTATATCATATTGTAGTTACTACTTATGTGTGTATATATTTCTGGTAGGCAGAACAACGCTCTCCCTTCCCGCAAATTATGCCTACATCCTAATTCCTGGAAACTGTGACTTTGTTGCATCCCATGGCAAAGGGCCTTGGCAGGTGTGCTTGGGTGGAGACGGGGCAGGTATCCTGGTGACCCAGTTGGGCCCAGTCTGATCACAGGAGTCCTGTGATTAGCAGAGGCCATGTTCCAGCTGTGGTCACAGAGAGAGATAACAGTGAGGAAGAGGAGTCAGAGATGGACGGAGCGACCACCAGGGGAGAAGCCACTAGAAGCTGGAAAACACACGAAAACAGAATCTCCAGAAAGAAATGCACTCGGTGTTGACATCTCGCTTTTAGACCAGTGAGCCCTGGGCCAGACTTGTGACTACCAGACAGTAAGAGAAGAAATTTGTGTTATGTCATTTTAAGCCACTAAATTCGTGGTAAACTGCTACTGCAATAACAGAACTACTGCAACATTATATTGTATATGTGTGTGTATAGGGGTGTGTGTGTGTGTGTATGTGTGTACACACATGTATCCTTGCTACGCTACTGGTCTCGAGGACAAGATGACATCTGATTTGCCTTTGTGTCCCTTATAGAACCCAGAAAGTGCCATCACATGGTGGACTTTTCATATGCATTTGTGTAATTCCCCCTACCTATGAGTAATTTTTGTTTTATAAATTTATTTATTTATATATTTATTTATTGGCTGTGTTGGGTCTTCGTTGATATGCATGGGCTTTCTCTACTTGTGGGGAGCGGGGGCTACTCTTCATTGGGGTGCGTGGGCTTCTCACTGTGGTGGCTTCTCTTGTTGCGGAGCACAGGCTCTGGGTGCATGGGCTTCAGTAGTTGTGGCTCACAGGCTCTAGAACGCAGGCTCAGTAGTTGTGGCGCACGGGCTTAGTTGCTCCACGGCATGTGGGATCTTCCCGGACCAGGGCTCGAACCCGTGTCGCCTGCATTGGCAGGCAGACTCTTAACCACTGCACCATCAGGGAAGCCTCAGTAATTTTTAAATGATACAGAATACATTGATCAGGGACAATGTTCATTTCTAGGCCCAGAAAAATGGGGACGGGATGCAACAGGGGAATCGGATATCCTCAGGGCTGTCAACACGTCTCAACTAGGCAGAGATTTTCTGGGAGGAGCCGTGGCCCAAATCATGAGAACTCTCTGGCCTGTAATTGTTTCGTTAGATAATGGTGACCTGAAACTCAGGCTGCTGCCAGGGAGAGCCCTGGGGCCACCGTGTCTGGTTCTAGGGACGTGGCCTCCCACTGACCCCACCCACAGGCCATAAGCAGCAGCAGAGCCTGGGCAGCTGCAGGGCATCAGGGACAGAGGGCGTCCTACCCCGCCCCCACCACTGAGACTGTGGTCCGAGGGATGGGAAGGCCCTGGCAGGTGCTGGAGCCAGGAGGCTGGAGAGAAGCCCTGGGTGGGGAGAGGAGGGTGTCCCAGGGAGGAGACACCTGCTGGGAAGCCCTGATACCTACTTGATGGACAGGACATGGGTTCCCTGCTGACTCCAAGAGTCTGGTTGTGGACGCAGCATCTGGAGGCCCAGCCCAAACCAGCCGGGCCAGATTCAGGATGACGCTGCAGCTCTAATGATCCCACAGCTGATCGAAATCGAAGTCAGGTCTTGCTGACTAGGCCAAGGTGATAAGATGTGTGGATAGTTTCTTGCAGAATCCTCGAAATGTCCAAGACAGACTCCATCTGATTCACTAGTCGTGCTTGTGGAGTTAGCACGGGCCAGGCAGCAAAGACGCAGAGGTGACACTTCCAGTCCCGAAGGAGGAAGAATAGATAAGGTCTTTGGGGGAATAAAAACTGAAAGGTGCTTTACACACATCATGCAATTAATTTTCACAGCAGCCAATGAGGTATCTGCCATGATGCCCATTTTACAGAAGAATCACTGAGTCTTGGGGAGGTTCAGTAATTTACCCAGAGTCAGGGGGTAAGTGCTCAACCCCGGGTCCTACAGCAGATGAGTTGCAGGGACGAATGTCGGCCCTGCTCCAAGCGGCATCTTTCCTATTTCCTTAGGCAGGGTGATCGCCCAGGCACCTTGATTTCAGGTTTGGGGGCAAGAGGGTATTGTGTTAAGAGCTGGGGCTCTGGAATCACACTGTCTGGCTCCCAATTATTTTTCCTCCCTCTGCCTCAGTGCTCTCAGCTGTGAAATGGGGATGAAGCCTGTATTACAGAGATTGTGAGGAGTCACTGAACTCGTGCACAGGGCTCCCTGAGCAAGGACAGACTCACAGCACAGGCTCAGCCCACGCGAACTCCTTTTTTTTCCCCCTCGGTCATTTTTCTCGTTAATTATGTATTTATTTATTTTGAGATTTTTATCTTTTAGGGTTTTTTTTAAGCTCTTTATTGGAATATGATTGCTTTACACTGTTGTGCCAGTTTCTGCTGTAGAACAAAGTGAATCAGCTGTATTTATACGTATAACCCTATATCCCCTCCCTCCTGCAACTCCCTCCCACCCTCCCTATCCCAGCCCTCTAAGTCATCACCCATCATCGAGTTGATCTCCCTGTGTTATGCAGCAGCTTCCCACTAGCTCTCTATTTTACATTTCATAGTGTATATATGTCTTGATTGACATTCTCTTGGCCCCAGCTTTGGTGCTGAGTGGCCCTGTGACCTTGAGTAACTTACTTTCTTTGCAAACCAACAAAGAAGGTGACCATCCTCAGGGAGCCGATTGCGTGGTTGGCAAGTGCCCAGCTTCTGAGCAAGGGGATTCCCAAAGGAGGATAACTTCTGCGCCCCACCCAAGAATGTCAATTGCTCAGAATTCTAGTTTCCAGACATCGGTCTTTGATTTTGGTTCCTCAGTCCTTCAAAAGGGCCAATTCTGTGAAAATATTCCACTGCTCCCTCCCACGGCTCAGAAGCTCCTGGTCAGGAGATAGTATCTTAGAGAGGAAGGAGTCGTTTTCTAAAAGCTCCAAGTCCCAGAAACACTAGAAGCAAAGACAAAAGGTCGGTGTGGCTCCCTGGGATGGTCACAGGATTTGTCACCCTGTCCACGCCACCACAGCACAGGGCACAACGGCCTGATTCAGAGTGTGTGTGTCACGTGTGTGTGTGCGCGCCTGTGTGATGCCCTCAGAGCAGCCTCGTGCCTGGGGCCACAAATTCACCTGCATTGAAGACAACCCTGGAGGGCTGAGGACGGGGTCAGAGACACCCAGGTCAAGTACCGCAGCTCGGTTGTTGGCTGGGAATTTGCCAAACAGCAGCACCCGTTACCAAGGCAACCATGGTGTCACTACCATTTGAAAGCACTTGACAGATGAGACAATGGTCTCACACCTGCACTCGGTCACTTTATCCTCATCCAGGATGCATGCTGGTATGAGCCATTAGCCCATTTCTCAGCTGAGGAAACTGAGGCAGCTCAGAGCCGTGTCCTGCTGGAGGTCACGTGATGAGAGGCAGCGCTGCAACAGCACAGGTCTCTTGACTCTCATCGCCCAGCAGAGGCCGTTCCGGGCATTGGCGTCAGGGAGACACCACTGGGTCACTATTTCTGGCAGTAATTCCATCATTGTCCTCTGTGCTGAACCCCACCCCCCCCCGCTTCCTCCCTCTCCCTTATCTCTTAAACACAAGCAGCTACCACTACCGGACACAAAGGAAGAGAACCACCCCACACACCAAGATTTACAGCCAGCTTGGACGTGTGCCTGCCTGCCGGCCCACACCGTGGAGGCCTGGCCTGGGAGGAAATCAGCGAGGAGGGAGGTAAGGCGAGCCCAGGGCCGCTTCCCAACCATCACAGGAATGTGCTTCCTTTCATGCATTTGGACACCTGAGTCCCTGGAAAAAAGGCTTCCCTGCTGTATTCATTTCCCAGGGCTGCACAACAAAGGGACTTCTAACAGTTCTGGAGCCAGAAGCCCCGACGTCTGGGTGTCAGAGGCCCGGGCCCTCTGAAGGCTCCGGGGAGGATCCTTCCGACCTCCTACAGCTCCTGCAGCCTCGGGCGGTTGTCGGCACTCCTCGGGGTCCCCAGCTCGTGACCGCATCACCCCGACCCCTGTCTCCATCCTCGCGCGGGTTTCATCCCTGTGGGTCTCTGTCTCCTCCTCTTCTCATAAGGACACTGGTTGTTGGATTCAGAGCCCACCCTAATCCAGGAAGACCTCCTCTCCACTTAACTAATTATACCTGCAAAGACCTTGTTTCCAAATAAGGCCACAATATGAGATTCTGGGCAGACAAGAATTTGGGGGGTGGACACACCAGCTTCTCAGTGCCCTATACCCACCCCTCCACCATACCTCTTAAAACAAGCAGCTGGAGGAGACCACCCAGAGGAGCATCAATTCAGCATCCCAGCACCTGGAAGAGAGCAGTCACTCCATCATCAGGAAGGCCAGAGAAGGAGGTGGGGTCCCCGCACCCTGCTTCCTGCCATCTCCCGGTCCTTCTAATGCAAATGTTTCATTCTTCCATAGATACAAATAGTCAAGAACCTTCCATTTGTGTAACACCCCATCTCCTCCCACAGCTAAAGAACTCTTGGGGTCGTAGAATATGGATGACTTTACATTGTTTTCCATGTATTCAGACATGACACAGCCCTCCAAAGTTTCCAAAAGGTATGGATTGGGAGTGGAGGGCGGTGGGATGTAGGCTCAGACAGTTTGACTTAGCCCACACTTGGGGCATCACTGCAGTATTTCCTGAGGTCTGTACAAGCTGGGAAAGACGCATTTTTGTAACATCCGTGGCCCTCATTCCTCAGAGAGTCTGCCTTGTACCACATGTTTAGCTGCTAGTTTCTGAGTAGGTGACTTTCCAGAGTTAGATGACTCTTCATATTGGAAAGACCTGCATTTGGGGTCGGAGGTCCTGGCTGGGCTTCTGGGCTTTATGACACGGAGCAAGTCAGTGTATCCTCGGCCAGTTTTCCCACGAGTCCTACAGCGAGAGACACCCTCGTGGGGGCTGGCCTGTGACAGCCGGTGGTGACAGCAGGACTGAGGGTGCCACAGGCTCTGCACCATACATGCACAAGCATCAGTCCCATCACTCATCAGAATGTATCTCAGGGCAGCTGAGATGTGCACCCGGGTCAGAAAGGAGGGGGTTGAGGGCAGATGACAGCTCCCCAGGACAGGGTTCTGTGCGAAGGAAAGTATAGCAGAAGATTACGGGCGGCAGATCACTTGGAAGAAACACCACTCCTGTGGCCGAGAGAGTCAAGGTTTAGATCAGAAGAAGTGTTCAAAGTGTGAAGTATCCAGGGAATCATTCTACCCTTCGGTGAGTGACACCTGATGGAAAAAAAAAAAAGAATACAGAGTTAATCCCAGCAGGGCGAGTCTCCAAGGCATGGCCAGCTGTCCCGGGAGAACTCTTGACTTTGAGCTTGAAATGTTTCTCTTTTTTTAACCAAAACTAAATGGAGAAGCTAGCCAGCAGAGTAGAACCACAGGAAAGCTCACCCCAGGGCCCTGGCGCCTCCCACCCCATCCCATCCAGCTTCCCACCCCCTCCTTGCTCAGCCGAGAACCCTGCCAGCCTGACAGGGCCCACGGGAGGCTCTATATCGCCCACCAGCAGCCAGCAAGATTCAGAGCCTCACACACACACACCCCGCACAGCGCTTCACATCCAAGGACCCAGGTCCCCGGGGCGCGCACAGCCCACAGCCACGCAGAGAGGAGAGGGGCTCAAGGTTCAAATCAGTGCCTCCCCGCCCCCTCCCCACCCCTGTTTCTGTTCCGGAGTAATGTTTCTTAGGTCATGTTCTATTCTGGCATCTTTTTCAGAAAAATGTTTCAATTTTATATTTTCACTTCAATGATAATATACGTGTAGGAAGTGATTCTACTTTTGCAAATTCACAGTTGAAGGATAGATTCATAGAATAACACTAACAGTGTCTTACAAATGAGAGAATGTGTGATTTTTCCTCCTTTAAATGAGATCTAAGCATTACTCAAATTTGGAGTGATAAAAAATAAATGTTAGGATAGAAGCCATAATCCAGTGATTCTCCAGGTGTGTTTTCCCAAGCATCAGCAAGCTCTGGGAGCTCGTTAGAAATGCAAACTCATGCCAGACCCTCTAAATCAGAAACAACTCTGGGTTTTAACAAGCCCTCCAGGGGATTCTGCCCCTAAGGAAAGCCTGAGAACCTGATGAATATTCAAACTATTACGCTAGAACCTGGAATTTGAGCAGATCTTGCAGCATTTAATTGAACCGAGGCATTTCTGCACATATTTTCACCTGCTGCCTATTCCACTTTGGAACAGGTCCCTTTTGACCAATCACATGATGCACAGCTCCTGGTGCCGCTGTACACCAGAGAGCTCACATCATTTACTGAACACTTAATCCTCCCAACAAACTTTAAGATTAAAAGACAAAAACAAAAAAACCTAGTATTAATTGCATTTCACAGATGAGAAACAAATAGGGCCCAGAGAGGTTAAGCAACTTGCCCAAAGTCACACAGCTGATGGGGAGAATGTTAGGGATGGAGCCCATATTGCCTGATCCCCACTCTCACAGGCTGTCCACTCTACAGGAAAGACTCATTCAGAGATGCTTTCTAGAATAGACTAGATACCCATCCTGCAAGGGACTTCAGAGGCAATTAAGTCCAACCCTGAAGGCCCAGGGGAGGGCAACGTCCAGGGTCCCCAAGCGGAGCCGGGACAAACCGTGATGTCTGGAACTTCCCGGCTGGCGTCCTCCTCCTGAACCACAGCGCACTTTGCACTTTGAAAGACAATAGGCCCTGGATGGCAGGGAGAACTCTGAGGCCAGGGGTCTGTGGGCACTTCCAAAGCGTCCACGGTTCCCAAAACATAACAACTAGAGACCCCACCTAACACGAACAAGAGAATTTTTGAATTTCAATGAATAATGGGCCAAATAACTGTCTTCTTCGGAGAAGAACATTTTTATCAGGAGTCGCTCTAGTCATCATAATTGAGCCTTTTCTGAGGAGGTCATGACTCTTCCCGACACCCTCTAGCCTGCTTCCGGTTCTGTCCAGCCCGGATGCAGAGCTGTCCCAGTGAAAACCTCCTTTTTCCCTTTTTTCTTCCCTGTCACTCCCACTTTTGTTTTCAGACCTGCTGCCCCCACCCCACTCCCAAACCCCACCCCAGTCCCTGCTCATCTTCTGCTCTATGAAGGGTGAGTTTCCTTTTTTTTAAAATTCTAGAACGTGCTAGCACAATTGGCTCTCAGCTTTATCCCTGGGCACCAGCACAGAATTTTGAGCTCCAGCCATTTTCATGGCCCTGCCTATTTTTTCTTTAAAAATGTACCTCTGGATGCCCTTATTTAAGTGTCCACCTCTGCGTCTTGAATGACTGTTTCTTCTTGTGCGATCACAATGTAGGGTTTTTTAATTTTTATTGAAGTATAGTTGATTTACAACGTTGTGCCAACCTCTGCTGTACAGCAAAGTGACTCAGTTATGCACATACAGACATTCTTCTTTTATATTCTTTTCCATTATGCTTTACCCCAGGATACAGAATATAGTTCCCTGTGCTATATAGTAGGACTTTGTTGTTTATCCATCCTAAATGTAACAGTGTGCATCTAACAACCCCCAAATCCCAGTCCTACCCCCCCACCCCCTCCCCCTTGGCAACCACAAGTCTATTCTCTATGTCTGTGAGTCTCTTTCTGTTTCATAGACAGGTTCTTTCGTGCCATATTTTAGATTCCACATATAAGTGATATCACATGGTATTTGTCTTTCTCTTTCTGACTTACTTCACCTAGTATGACCACCTCTAAGTCCATCCATGTTGCTGCAAATGGCATTATTTTGTCCTTTTTTATGGCTGAGTAGTATTCCACCACAATGTAGGTTTTCATCAGAGATTCGTTTTTCCCCAAACACTTGGTCTCAGCACCTGGCCCTTCTGGTCCTGCTACGGTGTCATGTTAACAACATGCCTGCGTTTTGCTCTTTCGCTACACAGGACACCTGTCACCTGGCATCATCCCTGCCCCCCAGGAAGCCTTATGCAAGGGGAAGGCAGAACATATATTCACCCAATGACAAACTCATGGTGGGCTCACTGAGTACCTCATGGAACATGGTGGGCTCACCAAGTACCCTACGTAACTCCCTCTCTGCATGAGCCACAGGCCTGGGCTTAAAAAGCGCAGAATTTTTTTATTATTATTTATTTTTGTTATGGTTGCTTTACAATGTTGTGTTAGCCCCCACTGCACAACAAAATGAATCAGCCATACATGTACAGATAGCCCCTCCCTTTTGGACTTCCCTCCTGTTTAGGTTACCGCAGTGCATTAGGCGGAGTTCCCTGTGCTACACAGTATGTTCCCACCAGTTGTCTATTTTATACATAGTGTCAATAATATATATGGGTCAATCCCAGTCTCCTAATTCCTTCCACGCCACTCCTTTCCCCCCTTGGTACCCATACATTTGTTCTCTACGTCTGTGTCTCTATTTCTGATTTGCAAATAAGGTCATCTGTACCATTTTTCTGGATTCCACATAGACGTGTTATTATACATTTGTTTTTCTCTCTCTGATTTCACTCTGTATGACACTCTCTAAGTCATCCACGTCTCTAGAAATGTCCCAATTTCATTCCTTTTCATGGCTGAGTAATATTCCATTGTATGTATGTACCACATCTTCTTTATCCATTCCTCTGTCAATGGACATTTAGGTTGCTTCCACGTCCTGACTATTGTAAATAGAGAAAGCACAGAATCATGACAAGGGAGCTACAGTACAGATGTCAATCAAGCATTGCCTGAAAACTCAACAGGTACAATGAACTGTTTTTTGATAACGTGTACGTGCTGTTAGGATTGATGAAATCCACCTTCCTTGAAAGAGTTAGGAATTTATAACATCTTTTCTCAGTCAGCAAATGCCAGGGTCCTGTGGGTCTTCAGGATGCACTATCACAAAAGCCCTCATTTTCCAAAGCCCTGGGAGGCCCTGGTCTGGGCAGTAGGTGTCTCGGGAGGTTGGGGTATGAGAGGGGTGTGGACAGGCTCTCCAAGGGAAGGGACTTCTTGGCTTTCGTTTTGCACCTCCCCCCCACCCCCACCGCGCATCTGCTTGTTGGCATCTGAAGTTCAGAAAGTACTTTTGTTCAGGGCAGCCATTCCCTTGGGCAGTTCCTGCCTGGCCAGCCAAGAGGGGTCGATGGAAAATGCAGCCCCTGGAGCCAGAAGCCGCACGTAGGGACGCAGGCAGAGCTGGAGGGTGTCCTACACTTGGGAGCAGAGCTCCAGCCGTGGGTTCTGTCCTCATCTGGCCAAGCCCCCTCTCGCACCAAGGAACGCAGCTTTGCTCTTTGGAGCGTCCATGGTGTTTTGGGGTGGGAGGCAGAGAAAGGAGGTGGAATCACCTCAGTTGTTCCACAGAGGGACTGATTTGCACAAATGATAACGTGCTGAGAGGGTAGAGTAGTTCTTTTTGCCCTGGAAGCACAGTAACTGTATAAATAAACTAGCACAGCCCCCGGTCGCCAGCTTCCAAGATGGAGAAAGACGGCTGAGAGGCCAAGCCCACACTCCCCGCCCCCAAAGAGAAATGTTCGTTTTGAATATTCAGACTGGAGGTTCACCCTCAGCGGTCCTCAGGAGGCCAGGCTAGGATGGAAAGCTGCCCAAGCCGACGCCTGTCCGCTTATTCCGGACACCTGTCCTCTTCCTGCACCAACTCACAGAACCTGACCCTGAGTAGGCCCCCAAAGCCAGGCCCCCTCCGTGAGCTCAGGCTCACGTGGCATCATCTCCCACCTTGCCCACGGCCCGCCCTCCGCTCAGCATCCCCCAGCCAGTCACTGCCCAGCTTTGCATCCCTCACTTCTGGGTGTGTCCAGCCTCCGCGGAGCAGCGCACTGAGCCCTCCTGGCTGTGGCCCCCACCACCATCACCAGCCCCACCCTCCACACTCCCGCCACGTCCAGCTCTCACGGTTTCACAAACCTGCTAGGGCCTCTGCGTTCACACTCTGCCTGTTCTAGGAATTCCCTTCCCCCTCCTGCCCCTGGAGACTCCATCAGCCACACTCTAACCCTTACAGAGCGGGATTCACAGGACAGAGGCGCTGTGCTCTCATGGAGCCCAGTGTTCGAGAGAAAGAAAACAGTTACATGTGTGGCTCTTTCACTGCAACGAAGGAAGAGAACGCCCTGTGCTACAAGGTGACCAGTGGGCTGGGGTCCTGGAGGGAAGGGGTCTGTCGCCTACAGGGGAGATAGGGGATGCCACCCTTTGGGAATGAGAAGCAGAGTTTCCAATCAGGATGCCAGATGACCTCCCAACTGGCTCTGGCAGCCACAAGAGAGTGGATTGGAGCTGGGTGGGCACCAGGTAGCCATCTGAGCACTTTCCGTAGCATCCTGGTGGGAGGTGATGAAGGCTTGGTCCTGGGGGAGGCTGAGCCAGGTGCATGGGACTCGGGGCATGGGAGAGGAAGGAGCAGGTGTTAGCCAGTATTCTCTCAAGAAACGGAACTTATACATTTATAAAGATTTACCTCCAGTAGTTACAGAGGCTGAGATGTCCCTGGACTGCAGTCAGTGAGCTGGAGACCAGGGGAGCTGATGGTGTAGTTTCGTTTTGAGTCTGAAGAAGATCAATGTCCCAGCTCGATGGTCCAGCAGAGAGAGCAAATTTCTCTGCCTCTATCTTTTGTTCTATTTTGTTCTATTAATTTGTTCTTTATTCAACATGCGGATTAAATGCTCGGCCCTTCCAGAAACACCCCCACAGACACGCCCAGAACAATGTTTAAGCAAAATCCAAAGCACCCTGTGGTCCAGTCGAGTTGACGCATAAATTAGCCATCGCAGGGAGTTTCGACTCTGAGAAGCAGGGGCCACGTCCCCAGGGGAGGGGCACAGGCAGGGCGGGGGAGGGAGGCCGTGCGTGCGGTCTGGACGTGCTGAGTCCTGGGGCCGGGACACGCCTGCCTGGGGAGCGAAGTCACCCGCGCGGGCATGGAGGTCAGATGGGAAGAAGCAGCCGGGGTAAAGCTGGGGCAGCACGGGCCCCTGGGCCCCAGGTGATCAGGAACTTGCCAGAGGAAAAAGGGGCCGGAGGGAGAGGCACATCCAGGACGGAGCCCTGGGAAGCCCAGCGTTTGAAGTTTGAGCAGACCGGAGGGTGTGGGTGGTAAAGACCCTGACGGGGAGCTGGCTCGGGGCAGCTGGCCAGGGTGGAGCCCACCTCCCCTGGGGGCCCTGCCACCCCACCTACACGCCAGCCCCTCAGTCAGCGGCTCCCTCACCCCGCAATTCAGTTCTGGCGGTTGGCGAAAGTGTATTATTCATTTTAAAAGTTTTTGGCGTTATTTTTTAAATCTCCTCCGCTAGTTTCCTGAATAAAAGTAGGAATGAATGAATGAGTGAATGCTTCCTGCTCCCTGAGCTTTGCCTCTGCAGGTGCACAAACAGCCCATCCCTGCTGGGACCCCACCTGCCCCGGTACATCGGCCAGAAGAGGGGTCCCTCGCCTCCCCTGACAGGGGATTCTCTCCCGGGAGAATGCAAGATGTACTCATAACAGTTCCGGGGGCTTTTCCCAGGAACAGCTCCATGGACAGACTCCCCAGGCCACCCCTGGTGTGGAGGCACTCTCTGGTGGCCACATGGAAATCCTCCTCTCCAGGCAGCTGTCACTCCCCACTTCCCCAGACTCGGTTTCAGGCAAAGCAAACCATTCCCTTTGTAAGATAAGTGCCCGTGAGGCAGCCTGACACACAGCTCAAAATAAATCCAGCAGCAGGATTGGTGCACCTGCGTGAACAGTGTCCACCTCGGGGCTTATCCTAGGAGCCGCGATGCTTCCGCAGTGATGCTCCCCGAAATATTCTGGGAACCACTGTTCTGGGAGCTGCCTTCAGGGCTGGGTTTATGAGACAGGTCTGCTGCAGCCATGCCACGTGTGCGCGCGCACACACACACACACTCAATGCTTATACATGTTCACACTCACCCTCATATACACACACTCACACAAGCTTGCACTCATGCTCTCGTACACGCTCTCTGGTGCGCACACACCCCCACATGGGCACACACATCACCACTCTTCCTGCACTTCTAGCTCAGTCCCTTTAGCCTAGAACGTGTCTGCAGGAGACGAGGGCCCTGCTCGCGGGGGTGCGGGGGAGGAGGGTGCTTCAAGGGCACAGCCATCAGGAGGCAGTTAGATGGTCCTTTGGAAACAGCCGTGGGCAGGTGACTGGGCAGCTTCGTGGCTGCAGGTTGACCCACCAAACGAAAGGATCAGGTGTGTTGCTTCAGGGCTGTGACAGTGGCTCCACTGTCACCTACCCTGGCCCTGTATCTGGACACGGGAATCCAGTATGACCTTCTGCCCCACCCTTGTCCCCAGAGACACACAGCAGGCAGACTTGGGGAATAAGAAAGAGCTTTGGTGCCACGAGTTGCAGAAAGAACCATGGGGACTTCCCTGGTGGCCCAGTGGTTAAGAATCCACCTTCCAATGCAGGGGACAGGGGTTCGATCCCTGGTTTGGGAACTAAGATCCCACATGCCTCAGGGCAACTAAGCCCACGCATCACAACTAGAGAGCCTGAGAGCTACAACAAAAGATCCTGTGTGCCACAACTAAGACCCGACACAGCCAAATAATAAAATAAAATAAAAATTTAAAAATTACCTGATTTAGAAAAAAAAACATGATTTCACTCATTTCGAGGGTTCCCTATGCAAAAAAAAAGTCTGTGTGCCCCATTTCTGAGAATGTTTTAAAACTCAGAGAAGTTAATATTTTTAAATGAAAATAGTTGTCCTCTTAAAGGGGTGGATTTGGAGTTTTTCCATTTATTTCTTTTTTTTTTTAACTTTAAAAAAAAAAGCTGTTTTATTGAGATATACCATACAATGTACACAGTTAAATTCATCCATTAACTATTTTTGTGTGTACAATTTGATATTTTTTTCCTATTAGTAATGTACCTTTATTTCTTTAATGTGGCCTTCGTTTGACACTTTCAAAATACTTTTAATGAAAGGGGAAATATCAGTCCATTTCCTCTGACCTGGCAAGTGGGCGCTGTCTCCACAGCGATGGCTGGGCTCCAACGCCTGCATCCGTTGACACATTGTCACCAAGCATCCCAGGAGACCGGCTTCAAGGGGCAGGGGTGTCTGGCCCTTGCGTCGCCCCATAGGTCACCACGCCATGCTTTCCACAAAACGCAGCTTCCAACACGTTACTAACGTCCAGAGATTTGCATTTCCCAGCTGCTTGTGGACGGGCACCACCAGGCTCCAAAGGGATCTCGTGAGCGGTCACCATTGTGCAAGCAAAGGGGAAGTGTGCACTCTGCCCACTGGGGTGGTTTTTGCTTTCCTGGAAAGTTTGCTCTGTACACCCTTATGCTTAAGTCATCCCATAATATTAGTAAGCAAAGCTTACTCAGAGCTGCGTAGGGTTTCTGAGCTGATGGAGTCCAGTGAACGTCACAGAGCACATCTCCCTCCTGGGATGAAATTGTCCATCTTCTCTGAGTTAGGGTTGCCCTTTCAGGACCATTTTTTCCCTCTTTCAGCACCCAGAGATTTTCCGCTTACGATCCTACTGGGCTGTCCCAGATGAATGACACAGACCCAGAATCCAGCCACGTCTTTTGTTTCCTTCCAGCATATGGAACAAGCTGCTTCCTTCCCCAGGGCCTCCGGTTCCTCTCAGGTTGACTGGACCCCTTTTTTGAGACTAACAAGTTTTCTAAACCTGCATGCCCTCTCTCACCTGGTTTCTCTATAGCTGCTTTTTTGGATAGCCACCACCAAAAACAAAACCTGCTAAGACGAACTTTTTAGCCCATAGCCGGAGCCTGTAATGCTTCAGCGAACCTTCGTGAAAACCAGGGCTCCTTGACCTGAATCTTCCTACACACGGTAGACTAGAGGCAATCAAACAGAAGTCAGACACGCAAGGCTCCATTTTTTGGATCCACTGAGGTGCAGCGGCTGGACCCAAGTACTCACCTCCATGCTTGGTTTAAAAAAACACAGAGTAAAATATACCTGTGATGGCCCACATCTGGCTTTGCTGGAAGGTCCTCCCATGTCGATGAGGGTTTGACTGTTTTTCTTTCATGTGTCCAAAGGGAAGTGAACTGATCACGCGCGAGCTTAACCCATGGAAACACCACTCCCACAGGGATGTTATGGGGAGAAATAAACACACACGAGGAGACGGCAGCTGGGTAAGTATAGTGCAGGTGGCGTGATTGCTAACACGACAGTGGTGATGCCTCTCTAACTACCAGGTGACTCCGGAACCAACATCCAAACAAAGATAATAACAGGTTGAAGAGACAAGAATCGCTTGCCTTGGATGTGTTCCTATCTCATTGTCAACTCTCTGTGCAGCTTCTTGATTTCTTCAAGCCTGACTTCAAGACTGTCTTGAAAAAGCTTCTCAGCTTTTCCCTGCCTTTCCTCCACCACCTCCCACCTGACCGGCAAAATGTTCTCCAGAGGTCCTCCAAGACACATGCTGCAAATTTCTTAAGGAACTTATGTTTACCCAGCTTAAAAATACCATATCTTCTTTTCAGAGGTATGGTATATATATACAGTGGAATATTACTCACCCATAAAAAAGAATGAAATAATGCCATTTGTAGCAACATGGATAAACCTAGAGATGATCATACTAAGTGAAGCAAGAGAAAAACAAGTGTCGTATGATATCATTCATATGCGGAAACTAAAAAATGATGCAAATGAACTTATTTACAAAATAGAAACAGGCTCACAGACATAGAGAACAGACTTATGGTTATCAAAGCAGAAAGGAGGGAGAAGGGAGAGATAAATTAGGAATTAGGGATTAACATATACACACTACTATGTATTTATAAAATAGATAAACAAGGACCTACTGTAGAGCACAGGGAACTATACTCAATAGCCTGTGATAAAGCATAATGGAGAGGAATTTGAAAAAGAATATATATGTATATATGCATAACTGAACCACTTTGCTGTACACCTGAAACTAACACAACATTGTAAATAAACTATATATCAATTTAAAAAAAATACTCTTTCCACAAAGGTGACTCAGTACAAAAAAACCTTGTGTCAAGACCTGAAGCCAATCGTCCAAGGGTGGGGTTGGCAGACTTTTTCTGTAAGGACCAGCTAGTAAATATTTTCAGCTTTTTGGACCGTTTGGTCTTTTTGCAGCTAGTGAGCTCTGCCGTCCTATGTAAGTGAACGGGCGTGACTATGTGCCAATAAAACTTTATCGGTGGACGATGCTAACATCGAAATTTCATGTAATTTCCATGTGTCACAAAATACTGTTCTTCTTTTGATGTTTTCCCCCAACCATTTAAAAACGTAAAAACCATTGTTAGCTTGCGGGCCATACAAAAACAGGGCAGACTGATTTTGGCCTTTGGGCCCTGGTCTAGGGAACTAATATCAGTAACAAAAACATTATGCTGACCTCTGGTGAGCTCATGTACCCTATATTGTGTATGTTACAAAACACACTCAAAAAATCAACAAGGTGAAAGTGAAAAACACAAATTGACATTCTGGAATTTTCTTCCTGAACTCCTCCCTCAGATTGTTTTACAAAGTCCTAGAAGTGCATGCACCCCCTTTGGAGATATCTGATCTAGCAAATCAGAAAACTTTTAGGAGATTTACATTTTCTCTTAGCCCACTGTTTCAAGAGATCAGGGAAAGATGGGACATTCCATATCTCAGTCTGAGATATTTTGGTAAAATGAAGACATGTTGGCTTATAATCACCAAGCCTAGACGTGAGAAATGAACAAGAACTCAGTATTTCAAGATCCGAGTGGAGCCGCTATAGAATCACTCAGCTCTAAATCAACAGAAGCACTTTGGTTTGCTCAGGATCGGTTAATCTGGTGCTACGGGAACAATAGGTCTATTATTTTATCTCAACTGGAGAAGAAGGATGTGGCTGCCCCCTACCCACCTCCTCCTTTGCTTTCTGAAGGACTGAAGCCCTCCCAACTTCTTTTTCAAAGTCTGACAACGCATCGAAGGGGTCAGCCTAACCGTGGAGTGAGCCGTTATTGGATGCATGTAGAAACAGTCTACGCAGGATGCATCCTTGTTTGTCTTCTGTAGCCCGTGGGTCCCAGCCCAAATCTGGATCAGCCAACAATCGGAACCCCTCGATGATCTCAGGTTTAAATCTGTCCCCCAGAGCTAGACATTGACTCAGGAATGGCCTAATCAGCCCTTGCCCAGTGCCCCACACCCAGGGGAAAGCAGTGTTGGCCCTGATGTCAGGAAGGAAGCAGGTCCAGTCGCCACCGCCGCTCCTGAGGGTCTCTGCTACTTGTGAAATTGACATCAGGCAATCTGCAAGATCCTGAACATTCCAAAAAGCAGGTTAGGGTATGAAGACTTTCTGAGGACTGTGGACATTGCTCCAAGTGCAAGGTGACCACGGGGCCTGGACCCTCCAGGTTAGTGTCCACTGCAGACGTTCTGTCTCCTTGGCTCTTACATACCTGTCCTCCCAGATCAGGTAAACCAGGCCTTGGTCAGACCACGTGTCCTGATTTGAGGGTGAGAAAATCTGGTCATAGTCCCTTAGGAGCTGGACTTTAAACGTTTCTACAAACTGTGGCAAATGTTTGCTCCATTCCCTGGCCACTAAATGCTCCATTCTACCTCTTTCTCCCATTTTATGAGGATGTCGAGGGGCCTCATTTGTCACGTCTGAGAATTTCTGAAAAGTCCAAAGTCATGGCCATGACATAGCTCGTGGGCCGTTAGGAAAATCTGCGGACAGTCTAAATGAACCAATATATCTTTGGCCTCTAAAGGCTTCCAATGACAATTCTGGTGAATTATCTCTGTGTTCTAGAAGATGATGAACCAGGGCAGCAAAAGGGAATGGAGAGGGATGGAGAGTGAGCACCTTGCATGGAGGAGAGCCCAGTGGCAAGCCGCACCGCACGCTGCGCTTGTGTGTGTGTGGGTGGGTATGTGCGTGTGTGTGGCATCCCGCCCTCAGCAGCACACGAGCATCAGCAGTTACCTCCACCCATTTAGGACCGAGGCCTTCCGGCTGATCCTTGTCTCTCCAGCCCGGAAGAAAATTACGGGCCTCCTGAACCTCTATCGCCAGCTCATCCAAGATGCAGATCAGCTCCCAAATAAATTCCTCCCTGTTGTCCTGCGATGTGCTAATTGCCCACCGTGAGAAAATTATAATAATTACAGACAATGGCACAAAATCTTAAGTAGCAATCTTATACCCACGAATTGCAATGGCCTTTCCTAAATGTTAATTAAAGGCCACGCCAGCCACCTGAACGGGGGCCGTGTTATCCCACTTTAGAGATGGGGAAAACTGAGATGCAGAGTTGCACCTTATTTATTCTGTCTCGTAAGACAAACTTGTACATTTCAATTCATTTAAATTTTCCAAATAAATGCTTAGCCTTTCTGTGGAACGGCAGGGAGCTGTTAAAAATTCCCATGTTCAAAGACACTGGGGAAAATGCTGATGATGGAATTTTACATGACAATAAGAGGATATGTGCTTTATTTGTAGGATGGTCTCATGCATGTGGGAAGGGGTAAGTGTCTGTTTATGTGTCTGCGTGTCTGTCTGTGTATCAAGACTAGACCATAAAGTTAATAAAGCTTGGGGTTATCATCAGTTTCTGGTGGAATTCAAAATGATTTTTTGTTTTATCTTGACACTTTTCTGTCACTTCTAGGTTTTCTACAGTAAAAGTTCACCTTTTATAATAAGAAAAAAATGTTATTTTTAAGATATTTTTAATTTTTTAAAAATTAAGTTTTTTAAAGACGTTCCCCTTCCTTGTTTTCAATCAGGCTCCTTAACTCTTTAAATGCATTTAGGGCATTACTTTTTCAACCCTCTCCACACAGGAACACAGCTGCCCAGGTCCTTCCCTCTGTACTGAATTAATAAGCATGACCCCAGGATGGGCCTCTCTCTGAAGTTGCCACGTGGCGAGGAGTCACCTAGAGAGGCTGGAAATGGCCACGGAGGCTGGAGATGAGGCCTGGGGCCAAATCCCATGTCACAGAGCAGGGGCCCCTCCGGAGGGACTCAGGACCCTCAGGTCCCTGCTCAGGTTGCCTGCAGTGACCTTTGCCAAGGCTGCTTTCCTGGAAACGGAAGCTTGCCTCCGCCTCCCCCTAAGCCACCCAGCTGTCCAGTGGTCGGGGAGAGAGGAGAAGACAGTCGACATCAAAGACATAGCAACTGCCTGGCGAAACCCTCCCCTGCCAGCCGGAGGTGTCGCTTCCTGCTGTAGGGCAGCTGCTGCCTCTTCCTGCCCTTCAACTGGAGGGTAAAAGGGTCACACCACCCTGTAAATATCGCCCTCCGCCTTTAACATCCTCGCCCTAAACAAAACAGCAGCCGGGCATCCTGGGCAAACCTGACGCTCCTGGGAGGGGCAGGGAGGAAGGGCGCGTGCCCACCAACAGACTCCACCCAGCACACCCCAGAAGGAGGGCTGATGCTCCGTGATCACCTTTGGATCCGCCCTCAGGCGCACAGGCTGCTCGGCCACTGCCAGGCGTGGCCCCACGCCGCTCGGCACAGGCTGGCCCTCTCTGTGGCCGCTGTGGAAATTCTGGCTACACTGGGGTGGAAGAGGGGATGCAGGGGGCAGAGAGGGGGGCAGAGCTGCAGCCTGATTTGTCTGTGGCTTGGGACCCTTCAGGGCAGTCCAGGCAAGTGGATGTGCCCTTGTGCATACAGCAGTCTCTGGTGCGTCTGCCTGCTCTGCTGTTTCTGCAGAGCTGCAGCCGTTTTCAAAGGAACTTGCACTAAAGTCCTGTCATTGTGAAGCTGTGCGTTAAACACAGTTTTTAGTCCTAGGACAGTTCTTCAAGACCTCCCAGGGAGCTTGGGCCTGCAGGAAGGCAGGATGGACCGGAGGGGGGCTCTAGGTGGGGGGACCCCGGCTTGCCTGACCCCGCAGAGCAGCCGGTTCATTCCGCTGAACAGGCCTGGTGGGAGGTTCTCGGCCCTGCCTTCCAGAAGGAAGCCCTGAACACAAACTGAAGCGAGGCGGGGGTGGGGAGGGGACAGCCCACCTGGCGGAGGGCTGAGCATCTGGGGGACTTGGGGGGAGAGAAGGGAAGGAAAGGCAGCAGGAGGGAAGCTGGTCTCCCGGCCCAAGGAGCTTCTGCCTCTAACCCTAACCCCCCTAACCCAGGTCTCCCTTCTTCCTTCCAAGTCCTCCATCAGCATCTCTTCACTCTCCTTCATGGGAAGCTCCAAACAAGAGCAAACACCAGGGTCTTAGCACCCAGAGGGTCTTAGTCCACTTGGCCAGAGCTTTTACATTTTGAGGGAAGACGAGAGAGGAGGATGGTGTCCAGCCCCGGGGCGGGTGGCCTAGCCTCTGGGCTCAACCCCTTCCCCAGGGGGCCCCGCACCCCCACGTGCCCCACCTCCCACCCCTGGCTCACTTCTCCGTGGTTCCTCCCCACCAGCCACTGTCTCCCAGCACCTGGCCACAAGGGCCTTCCCCCGGGGCCACCGGAACCCCATCTCCAACCTGCACGTGGCATTTCTGGGTTAGCTTAGGCTCGTGGAAGCAGTGGGTCAGGGGAAGTCCCCGCCCCGCCTCAGAGGGTGGCCCACGGGCTGTCACCATCCACGTGGACCCCAGTGTCCGGCCACCAGCCCCGCCGGCCGGGCTCATTCAGTTACGGTGGGAGATGGTGATATCAACGTGGACTGTCACTCATCCCACAGACAGGTGTTTTTCTGTCCCAAATACGGGACAGGGACAAGGCATGGGGAGGGGAACTCGGGAGCCTGGGATTCCCACTACTGTGTCATGTGACATACCTCTCCACTTCCACATCCTCATTGGTAAAGGCGCTGACCAGACAACTCACTTGGAAATTCGTTCCAACCGTAAAATCAAAGAGTTGATCCTGGGACCTGCCAGCTCTCAGGAGCTGGTTCCCGGAGCTCACACACTCACCCACCACAACTGAGCCAACATTCCCCTCCCCCAACCCCCTCCCCACCCCGAGGAGGGGGCCACACTGAGCCTGGGTCACCAGGCTGGCGAGAGGCAGCGCTGAGACCCCACCCAGAACCCCCGTTCTACCTCTCCATCCATCGTGCATCCAAGAGAAAAGCCCCTGAATGCCATTTTCAAGGTGGCTGAAAGAAGAACAAAACCCTGGGCCAAGGGCCCGGAAGCGTGTTTTCTAGGGAAAGGCTCGCCCGGTTCCTGCAGGACCTGAACCCCAGCCTCTTGTTCCTGCCTCTGCAGGGACGGGAGCTGGTGGAGGATTTCCTTTCCCTGAAGGCCCAGCTAATACCTCCAGCTTAGCTCTGAGTCCGTGGAGAGAAGCTGACCCAAAGGGAGGTGGGGAATCGTCTTTTTGTGCCACCAGAGAACACCTGTGAGCTCGGCAGTGCCTCGAACCAGCCTAGGAAGATGTGCCGTTAATTCAGGGCTGCTGTTGACAGACTCACTGAAGCGGTGATGCAAACGCCGGGTGTCAGAGGCTAGCCCACCGCAGGGATCCCCCGGGTCAGGGCTTGAACTGCACGCTGGCCACACTCCTGCAGCCACACCGTCTGGAACACAAAGTGACATCCGGAGTTAACGAGGCGCAGGCAGTGGCCCAGGCCCCGCTGGGGGTCACGTGAGGCCTGGCCGAGCAGCACACCTGTGTCTCAACCCATGGGCTCAACTCCAGACCCTCATGCTGAGGACACAAGGCCAAGTGCAGAGAAGGGATGTGAGGCTGGCCCCCAAGCTCACCCTGGCTGATCTTGATGGTCAGCGTCTTCGGAGTCTATCCTTTAACAGATGACCCTGCCAGCTGGGCTGGAAAAAGGCCGAAGCCTCTGCCCCACGTAGCCCGTTGGAGGCTAGGGGCTAAACCACGACTCCGGCCCTTCCCAGGGTGGCTGGACCTGGTGCCGACGGTCACCCCCGGCCAGCAGGACACAGTCGGGAGACGTGGGTGTATGTGGTACACATCAGGGGTGCCCAGCCCCCCTGGGCCGCACAGCAGGAGACAAGCAGGGAAGCTTCACGTGCTGCTCTCCATCACCCCCCAACACCTCCCACCGCTCCCCATTGCTCGCATTAGGGCCTGACCACCCCCCAAACTACCCCCCCGCCCCCCGCCCCCACCCCCGTCCGTGGAAAAACTGTCTTCCACAAAACAGGTCCCTGGTGCCACAAAGATTGGGGACCGCTGGAGCATGTGACCGAACATCAGAATTAGGGTCTGTGCTGGTTCCGTGGAGTAGCGGAAACAAAGCACCGCAAACTGGGAGGCTTATAACCACACAAATGTCTTCTCCCAGCGTCTGGAGGCCGGAGTCTGAATCAAGGTGTCGGCAGGGTCCCGCCATCTCTGAAGGCCCTGCGGGGGCTCCTTGCGAGCCTCCCCCGCTTCTGGAGGTGGCTGGCAGTCCTCGGCTTGTAGATGCATCATCCGCTCTCTGCCTCTGTGGTGTTTTCTCTTCCTCTAAAGACACCAGTCATTGGATTAGTGCTCACACTAATGACCTCGTCTTAACTTGATGACATCTGCAAAGACTCTATTTCCAAAGAAGGTCACATTCAGAGGTACGGAGGGTTAGGATTTCTACAGATATTTGGAGGGACACATCAGTCCAGACTTCCTGGGCTCAAAAGAAAGACAGTACAACTCAAGATGTTTCACTGCAGTGTGACGGGTTGAAAATATAGAGAAATAACCCCAAGGCATGTTATTTAGAATTTTTATTTGCTGGATACTGTGCAGTCATTAAAAATGATTATCGAGAGACTGTGTGACAACATGACAAAATATTTTTAACAACATTTAACTCAGAGGCTGAGTCATGCCTCTGACTATGATTATGAGAGATGCCTGTCACATGAGCAAGGCCTGGTGGGGAAGCAAAAAGAGCCGTGTTGGAGGCAAAGGGTTATGGACTGTTTTCCTCTTAACATTTTATCTTAAACTAATATTTGTTTGTTTGTTTGTTTGTTTGTTTATTATTGGAGTATAGTTGCTTTACAATGTTGTGTTAGTTTCTGCTGTACCACGAAGTGCATCAGCTATATGTATACATATATCCCCTCCCTCCAGGACCTCCCTCCCCTCCCATCCCACACACCTAGGTCATCACAGAGCACTGAGCTGAGCTCCCTGCTATACAGCAGGTTCCCACTAGCTGTCTATTTTACACATGATAGTGTATTTATGTCAAACCTAATCTCCCAATTCATCCCACCCTCCCCTGCCCCTCCTCCCTGACGTGTCCACACGTCTGTTCCCTATGTCTGCGTTTCTATTCCGTTCTCTTCTATTCTACGTCTGCTGCAAATAGGTTCATCTGCACTATTTTTCTAGAATCCACATATATGCGTTAATATATTTGTTTTTCTCTTTCTGACTTACTTCACTCTGTGTGACAGACTCTAGGTCCATCCACACCTCTTCAAATGACCCAATTTCATTTCTTTTTATGGTTGAGTAATATTCCGCTGTACATATGTACCACATTTTCTTTACCCATTCCCCTGTTGATGGACATTTAGGTTGCTTCCATGACCTGGATATTGTAAACAGTACTGCAATGAACACTGGCATGCATGTGTCTTTTTGAGCGATGTTCTTCTCAAACAAGGAAGAAACAGTGGGTTTGCATCACCTCTACCAAGCAGCAGCTATGAGACTGGGGGAAGGCATTTAACTCTGCACACCTCGGGTTTCTAACGAAAGAATGGACAGACTATGTGTCCCTACGACCTCTGAGAATGGTTGTGGGGCACGTAGGCCAAAATGACCTAAGAATAGGGAACTCCCCTTGACAGCCAGGGCCACTGAGCAAAACCTTTCATCATTCCTGTCATTGGAGGGCAAGGCTGTCCTTCTAAATGCCCAAGAGTGCTCTGTGACCAACAGATACTTTGGCAACAAAGAAAAGGAAGAGGAGGAATTAACAGATGTAAGGAATACAGAATCAAAGTGAGCTCGACCAGCAGACATGAGAGGCATGGGCAGAAACTCCTGGAAATTTGGTTCACTCTCAAGTGACTCCCTCCAGCCACCCAAGGACTTGCCGCGTGTTTCACTGGCACGGTTCCACCAGCTGTTGGAGCCCATCAGGCCGGCCAGCCCCCCGCCTCTCCACCAGTGTGTGACGAGTTCCTTCCACATCTACCTACATGAAAGCATCCCTCTGTGAGGAGGCCGGGGTAGTGGTCCACACGAAACCCAGCACCAAAAGGGAAAAGGAAGGCAAGGTGATGGGGAGCCCTTCTGCGTGAGGGGACACCTGGGCGACGACGTCGTGGAGTGAGGAAGTGAGCATCCACCCACCTGGAGGGAGGAAGGTTTTATCTGGGAAGACCAGCCGGCAAGTGCAAAGCCAGAGATGGGTGGGTTAGGATGGGTGGGTGTATTCGAGGCTCAGCAAGGGGACCCCTGTGTCTGAAACAGGGAGGGTGCGGATGGGGGGTGACAGGGGAAGAGGTCGGGGAGCCGTGGGGCCAGACCATTAGGGCCTTGAAAGCAGATATTTGGGCTTGGAAATTGTATTCTGCATGAGAAGGGAAGATGCCAGAAGGTTTTGAGCAAAGAGCAATGTCTTTAAAACGCTCGCTCTGCTGCTGTGTGGGGATGGGGGCAGCAGGTGGGGGCTGGGAGATCAGCAAGGGAGACTTGGTGGCCGCTCGGACTAGGGCACCGTGGCAGGAGGATGAGAAGCGACCAGGTTCTGGACAATTGTTCAGGGATCTGCCAATGGATCAGATGCGAGAGAGAGAAGAGTCTAGAAGGACTCAAAAGTTTGGGTCCGAGGAACCAGAATGATGGAATTTCCAATTCCTGAGACTGGAAGACCCCAAGAGGAGCAGACTGGGAAAGGGGGGTGTGGGGAGGTCACACCGGGTGATGATTACAGTGAACGAAGTGCGGGTCGGGGAAGGGATTCCACCCCCGCAGCATCTCCAGGCAGCAGGGAGCTGGCCGGAGCCAGTCTGCTTCCAGAACCGCCCCCGCCCACGCCATATCCAGAACGGTGAGTAATTGGAGATGCTCTTCCACTCGGGTTTTGTGCAAATCTCTGAGACGCTGTTGAAAGGAGGATGTTTCATCAACGTCCCCTGAGAACGGTCTGTGACAGGGCGGCTCTTTGCAGTGAGAGGAGGGAAAGGGGTTGTCGGAGCTCCTTCTAAACTGAGCCTGCGATGGAGTTTGTTTTCTCACCCCAGGAAAGGGCTCCTGAAGGTGGGAAAATGGACAAGAGGTTTAAAGACCACACAGACGCCACAGGCTCTAAAGTTGGAACGCATGCAGGTTGTGCGGAGCTCGCAGGGCTCAGAACCGACAGGAGCATGGTGGGTCATGGTGAGAATTCGCCTTACATGACGTTGGCGGAGCCGGGAAGCCTGCTGTGTGGACGAGGAGGAGCCAAGCACATCCAGATGCTAAGGCAGGACCGCCAAGGGGGAGCTCACGGCCGGGAGGCAGGAAGCCATCGGCAGGGCCAGCAGTGGGGAGACAGCAATGAAGAGCAGAGCAGCGAACAAGCTGGAACCCACGGGCACCTCTGCTCCGTTTCCTGCCACCTCTGAACACGATTACCTTCCAAGCCTTGCACTAGCTCCTCGTGCAGGACTGCCGTATAAAATGCAGGATTTCCCATTCCATTTGAATTTGCACATCAATAATGGACAATTTTTTAGCACACGTATGTCCCATGCACGATCTGAAACATATTAAGAAACTCTTTGTGGTTGATCTGCAATTCAGGTTTAACTGGGAGTCTCGTTATTTTATGTGCTAAATCTTTGGCCAGCTCCTGCCAGAACTCTCCAGGGAAGGGGGGTTAGGGCAGGGATCCTGCCCCCAGGAGTTGATAACAACTGTTGCCAGGATTGAGTACTTACCCCACACCAATCCTGCACACACAGCACCAGGAGGGCAGATTTTATTACTATTTCAGATGGGAAAACTGAGGTTCAGAAAGAAGAAATGATTTACCAAAAATTTTATAAGTGGAAATAATAATAGCTAAAACCTAAGCGGCAATTACAAGATCAAGCGAAGTTCTAAGAGGTCTGTGCATAAGATCTCATTTAATTCTTCTTAACAACTCTAGGAGGAATTTTAGACCCATTTTACAGATAATGAAATAAAGTCACAGTAATGGTAGGTAGCCTAGTCACTTACCACTTGAACCCAGAAATGTGACTCCAGTCTGTCTGCTCACCACCGTCTTAAACCACCACTGAACCACTACCTCCACCACCTCCTACTCTTGGTGAAGCCACATTTACGTGCAGGAAACTCACTGAGTCCCAGCTCACAGGGAGCTCTTGGGGTGCAGTGAAATGCACTGAGCTGACAACAGAAGAGAGGAAATCACTGTGGTTTCGGGGGCGGGTTGCCAAGGAGGGCTCATGGAGGCAGATAAGTGGAGACCTGAACACTGGAAGATGTGGCAAAGGGGAGGTTAACACCCACCCACATTAGGAAGTGTAAATATGTCAAGTAAACATCACCAGTCGCTGTGTGCATCATAGGAGCAGGTGTTGTAGGGAGGAGCATTGAACCACCTTCCTTGGTCCTCACGGTCACTCCCAGAGTACTGGCCCCGACTTACAAACTAGAGACTGGGGCTTCGAGGGGCCAAGCGGCTGGGCTGAGGTCACCCCGTCAGGAAGAGGCAGATGCAGGGCTGGAAACGAGTAGGTGACCCCAAAGCCAGCGCATCTTTCTTGTCTCCTTCCTTCCTGGTTTGCTTGTAAGGATGGACATCCTTAAATTCAAGACAGAGAGGCACGTGCGATACAGCTGGACCCACTGAAACGTATGTCCTCTCTGCTTCTGGGAGTGACGGAGTGAGGGGGCGGCTCTGAGAAGCGCAGTCTCCATCTCAGAACCCCCCAAAGGCTCTTCCAGGCGGCTGCTGGGAGACGGAGGGAAGGTGAGCCACCCGCCCAGGCTGGGTCCAGGAGAGCTGCGGTCCCCTCCCCCAGCAGAGGCTTCCATCTGGGGAGAACAGTCCCTCCCCAGGAGACCACCTCTAAGCATCCCTGCTGTTCACAGCCTCATGCATTCTTTTTTTGTTTTTTGTTTTGTTTGACTGCACAGCTTGTGGGATCTTAGTTCCCCAACCAGGGATCAAACCCAGGCCCTCAGTAGTGAAAGCAAGACATCTTAACCCCTGGACCACCAGGGAATTGCCTCCTTTTCTTGTGAATCCACGGGTTTTCCAAGAACCCTGGTGGGGGTTTCAGAGCTTTGGCTAGAGATGGAGACCTGGGGTTCTGATCCAGATTTGTCGCCAGGGCAATCTCTCAGTTTCTGAAAAAATTCTGGGAAGGAATTCAGAAAAGAGTATAAGAAAGATGAGAGAAGGGGATCTGGAGAAAACTTACCAGCCTGGAACCGAGAACGGAAGGACTTCCCCACAAGGTCACCCAAACACATGATGACCAGGGCAGCTCTGAGCTACTTATTCCAATTAGGATGAGGTGGGCATTCAGTTGTGACTCAGAAGGGTTCATGGGTCTCCATGAAGCTGGGTTTCTGGGGAAGGATATAGATATAGATAGTATAGATATAGATATAGACATAGATGTAGATATAGATATAAAGATATAGATATAGATGATATAGACATAGACATAGACATGCATATAAATAAAGATATAAAGATATAGATGTATATAAATATAAATATAGACAGACATAGACAGAGACATAGACAGATATAATATAGATATAAAGATACAGATGTAGATATAATATAGGTATAAAGATATAGATCCGAGGTCCAAGACCCGTCAGGGCCCTCCCCGTGCCGGTGTATCTTTTGCTTGTTTGCTTCCATCAGCCATCACCTCAAAGCGTTGGAGAAGACCCTGTAAATATTTGAGACCAGCCAGCTGCCTGCTCGGATACAACATCACCACGAGTCTGTTGCTTCTGTCACTGTCCTTCTCTGCACTCTTTCTAGACAGCAAGTCCGAATTAAGGCAAGCCCAGAGCCGAAAGTCAGACGGAAGTGCAGATGGAGTCAAACCAGCACTCAGATTCCACAGCAGCTGAGAAAAACGTCACATACCGATAAGAATGTTGAGCACACGTGCAAGGACAGCCTGGCCCCTTGGTGTTGGTGTTGTGACAGTCTAATCTTTGCTGGGTTTGTTTGTAATTTTTGAATTTTGTATGTTTATTTTATGTTCCATTTGAAATATGAAAATTCTTTTAAAACATGTAAAGAAAAGGAAATTTTTAAAAATTAAAAAAAGAGCAGGAAGTTGAGAACAGCGATTGCCAAGCCTTACTCTGAGCTGCTGACTTAACACCATCTCACCCACACAACACGTGATGTTTTCTTTTTCATTAAATGACAGCGCCCTTGGTGATAAAACACGGAACCATACTGCAGGTGTGATGTTGACCGGAAGCACTTGCAGAGTCCTGGAAACATGGGATCAAATCCAGTCCATTCTGTTTGTTGAAGGAGATTTTGCTTGTTCTCTGGTTTAAAACAACCCAGAGGATGGCACTTAATCTCAGAAATTGTTCTGTGCACTTATTTTCCCCGCAGAGGTGGGCAGCCTGGGCCTTGGGGGCTCGGTCTGTAGCAGAGTGTAGCTGCTTCTGGAGGGTTTCTCCGGGGGGCCCATCGTCCTGACTCGCTGGTTTCCCCCGGGAGGAAAATCGTTATTAATACCAGCCTCCAGTTTGGCCAGGACACACAGCTCCCTCCAGATGTCACGTACAGTCAATCCCCGTGCTAAAGAAAGGACGCAGGAAGCTGATGTGGTCCAGGTAGAGGAGCGCTGGGGAGAGACATCCCGAGGGGGCCAGAGGGATGCTCATTCCCAGGAAGCATGACCGAGTTCCTAAAGCCAGCCCACAGAGGACGCAGAAAGAGCAGGTGGGGCACTAATAGAAAACCACTCCTGGAAACAGGGTCTGCCTCCCTGGCTGCCCCTCCCCCCTCTCCTGTCACTCACCTGCAGTCCCCACCTTCATCCCTCACCTGCACAGCTAAGGTGATGGCCTCCGCCTCCCGCCTGCTCCCCTGCTCCCCTCTGGGCCCAGAGAGATTCCCTCACCAAGTCAGGTGGGCACAACCTAAATGTTCCATCCCCTGATGACGGGATACACAAAATGTGGTCTGTGCCTACGATGGAATATTATTCATCCATCAATAGGACTGAGGTTCCGATACCTGCGGCGGCATGGATGAACCTTGCAAACCTTATGCTCCGTGAAGGAAGCCAGGCACAGAGGACCCTGTATCCTATGACCTCATGTACGAGGGTGAGTCCAAAATTATCTGCAGTCTGGCTGTAGAGTTTACAGAAGTTTTAAAATAACCGGAGTGCGGATAATTTTTTACTCACCCTCGTATGTGAAATGTCCAGAATAGGCAAATCCTTAAGGACAGGGAACAGGGTGGTGTTTACCAGGGGCTGGGGGTTGCAGAGGGGACAGGGAGTGATTGCTCGCTGGGTTAGGAGTTTCTTTTGGGGAGTGATGAATTGTTCTGGAATTAGATAGTGGTGACAGCCGCACATCATGAATATATTAAAAACCACTGAATGATGCACTTTAAAATAAATAGAATGGTGAATCATTTTATGTGACTTTTATCTCGATTTTTTTTTTTTTAAAGTAAGTCGGGCCAGGGACTTCCCTGGTGGTCCAGTGGTAAAGACTCCGTCTTGCAATGCAGGGGACGTGGGTTTGATCCCTGGTCAGGGAACTAAGATCCCACGTGCTGCGGGGCAACTAAGCCCTGCACCACAACTACTGAGCCTGCGTACCATAACTAGAGAACTCACATGCCCTGGAGCCTGTGCGCCTCAACTAGAGAAAAGAAAACCCACATGCCAAAAGAAGCCCACACGCTGCAATGAAGACCCGATGCAGAAATAAAATCATTAATTAATTAAAATTTTTCTGAAAAAGTGTTAAAAAGTAAGTCAGACCATGACATTCCTTAAAGTCCTCAAACTGGAGATTTCCCCTCTGCCTGCGAGCACAAAGCAGAGCTTCCCCCAGGCCTGCTCTGGCCACCAGCCTGCCCACGCCTCCCACCCCTCCCCGTGCCCAGGCTGGCCTCCCTCCTGGACGGGGAACTGCTCAAGCTCGTCCCAGCCTCAGGGACAAGCCGCTCCCTTTGCTGCAGGAACTTCCCACGTTTCCCACTACTTGCTCCCTCCTTCCCTTCAGGTCTCGCCTCTGCCAGATGCTCTCTCTCACCTTGAGCTAAAATGCCTCCAAGCCCCGCTCCAAGGCCTGTTACCCCCTTGTCTTGCCTCTTTATTTTCTCCTGGAGTCACCCCTACTGAAAGCATACATTTAGGCTTTTAGGTATCTGGTCGTTTAGCATCTGGGTCCCTGCCAGCAGGCCATGACGTAGGGGAACCAGGTCTGCTCTGTCCACTGCAGCAGCCCGGCCACCCAGAACAGAGCCTGGTGCGTATCGTGGACTCATGAGAGGTCTTTGTTGAATAGACTCCATAACATAATGCTACTTATTTCTAAGCTCTAAAAAAAAAAATAGCTATTTTTAGTATCAATATTATCAAGTAAAATAGTTCATACTCCCTAAGACAGTCATAGACACAGGTGACAGGAGTTTAGATGAAGGTGAAGTTGTTTGTACCTGGGTTTGGGGGAGAAAGAGGGCAGAATGGGAGCCGAGCTACGCAATCGGGACGTCACCGACTTGGGCAGGAGACAAGGACTAACTCTTTACACTAAGAGGAGAGGAGCAGGAGAGTGCTAGATGGAAAATTCTGCCCCGGCCAGGCCTGCCCTTCAGCATTTTTTAAAATCTTTGCCAATACATTATGTGAGAGTGGCATTTTGTATTAATAATATTTCTTTGATTGCTAGTGAGGTTGACTGCTTTTCTAATGAGTATTAGTCATTTCTATCTCTTCTTGTGAATATCTGTCTATGTTTGGTGCTCATTTTTCCATTAGGTGTTGTTGGCTTAATTTCTATCGAAAGGGTTCCTTAGTAAAGACTTCGATGCTCTGTGTAACACACACATACACACGTATAGATACATACATGATATAAATGTACAGCAAATAGAGATTCTCAGTTTATTGTTTAGCTTTTAATTTTGTTGACATCATTTTTGGATATGTAGTTAAATCCTCTCATTTTTTCATTATGTTGTTCCTTTGCTTCTATATCTAGGAATTCCTTTACCCTAAGAACAGTCAGTATTCATCTATATTTTCTAACTCTTCTATGATTTCGTTTTCTATATTTAACTTTTATGCACAAGGAATTTACTTTGATGACAATATGAATCAAGAACTTCTAAAAAGTTCCCACCAGTTAACCCTGCAGTTCCAATTCTGCATCCCTCTGCTGAGGTCTGGTCTCAGTCTGGTGCACATCTGTTCCCTGAGATGTCTCACCACACACCAGGTGAGACTGAGGCCTCAGGGCCCCCCAGGTCACATCTTACTAGAACATCTATCGTACTGAAAGGCTTTTGGGGTATGGCTAGAATAAGCCACTTTTTTTAAAGATTTTTTTGATGTGGATCATTTTTAAAGTCTTTACTGAATTTGTTACAATGTTGCTTCTGTTTTGTGTTTTGGGGTTTTGGCTATGAAGCATGTGGGATCCTAGCTCCCCAACCAGGGATCAAACCCACACTCCCTGCATTGGGAAAGCGAAGTCTTAACCCCTGGACTGCCAGGGAAGTCCCAAGAATAGGTCATTTCAATCAGTAACTGAAAGCATTGTTTTAATATTAAAATAGTCCAGTTCAGGACTTCCTAGGTGGCACAGTGGTTAAGAATCCGCCTGCCAATGCAGGGGACACGGGTTCGATCCCTGCTCCAGGAAGATCCCACATGCCGCGGAGCAACTAAGCCCGTGTGCCACAACTATTGAGCCTACGCTTTAGAGCCCGTGAGCCACAGCTATTGAACCCATGTGCTGGAACTACTGAAGCTCACGCGCCCGCGCACCACAACGAAGAGTAGCCCCCACTCACTGCAACTAAAGAAAGCCCGTATACAGCAAAAAAAGACCCAACACGACCAATAAAATAAATAAATAATAAAATTTTAAAAAAAAATAAGCCAGTCCACTGTAAAGAAGAAAGTAAAATTCTTCTAACATCTTAAGAAAGAAATGAAGACTTCAAAGTTGCTATTAGGTCACTTTAGGGATAGGAAGGAAAGTTGGAAAACCACTATCCAAAGCAAAGAATCTGAGATACGCACCAAGATTTATTTACCAGGGTGTTCACTGCAGGGTAATCGGTTATGAAAAAAACTGGAAACGGCCCAAATGTGGTAAACGTGTAATATCAATTATGACAGCATAAGATACAATATGATGAACAGTATAATCAATTACAATCACTTTCCTAAAGATGATTTTGATTACAATCATTTTTCTCAAAGTTGAATGCAATCCCGAGATAAGTTTAAAATGCAGGAAACAAAAATGTATTTAATTTTGTGACACTATGAAAACACATACCCACAGAAAAAAGCCTGGGAAGGAAATACACCCAAACGTTAACAACAGCAGAAAGGCAGGTGGTTTTTATTTTCTTCTTTATACGTCTCTGAGTGTCCCATTTGCTTCCCAATGATTTTATGATTTTCTTCTCAGAAATATAAACTGGGGTTTGTGGTTGATGCTGCTTGGTTTGGCCGTTGGTTAGAATTGTTTTTAAGAAAAGAGGCAGAGGACTTCCCAGGTGGCACAATGGATAAGAATTCGCCAGCCAATGCAGGAGACACGGGTTCCAGCCCTGGTCCAGGAAGATCCCACATGCCGCAGAGCAACGAAGCCCTTGTGCCACAACGACTGCGCTCTAGAGCCCATGAGCCACAACTACTGAGCTCACGTGCCACACCTACTGAAGCCTATGTGCCTAGAGCCCGTGCTCCACAAGAGAAGCCACTGCAATGAGAAGCCTGCGCATCGCAACAGAGTTAGCCCCTACTCTGCAACCAGAGAAAGCCCGCGCACAGCAACGAACAACCAATGCAGCCAATAAATAAATTAATTAATTATTAAAAAAAGAAAAGAGGCAGAGGCTCTCTTATAAGACATTCATGGTTGCATTTAGGACCCACTTGGATAATCTAGGATAACCTCCCCATTTCAAGATCCTTCATTGCATCACATTTACAAAGACCCTTGTCCCATATATGGTAATATTCAGAAGTCCCAGAGATTGGGGCCTGATACATTTGGAAGCCAATATGAAGCCTACGGCAGTGGTCATACCGCTTTGCATCCCTGTGAGCAGTGTGGGAAAGGCCAAGGTTTTCACATCCTCAGCAACTGAGTGTGTTGACCTATCTTTGGGTTTGCCAGTCTAACAGCTGAGAAACAGTATTTTAGTGTGGTTGTCACTGCCTCTCTCTTACCCGAATCAAGTTTGAGATTCTTTTCGTGTGCTTAAGGACACTGTGCATATTCTTTGTAAATTGTTTATATGTGTTACATGTCTTTGATAAGGCCGTTGTGTTTGATGCCTCTATATTGATGAACTTACGTATAAAGGAATATCAACACTTGGTTAGAGGGGAAAAAAGAGAGAGAGAAGAGGCCCATGTCCATAAATGGTCCCGGGAGACTCCAGGAATGGAGTCCCTTTTATTTCTTTTCTGCAGGTAAGGAATGGAGGCCTATTCATATTTTTGCATCTGTTTTAGCACCGCCCTTCGCCAGCCCTGAGGTTTGGAAACAGCCCAAACAAGCATTGTGTGTTGCAGAGTGGGACACATCCCCCTCGGCCGTCCTGTGACATTCACGAGACGACACGGGGTTGCTTTGTCTGCTACAAGCTTTTGATCAGCTTCACCTCCAAAGCGGATCCCTCACCAGGGCAGCGTGTGACCATCAGCGTGAGATGGATCTTCAAAGCCGTTCCTTGGTCAGGAAACCTTCAGGATCACCCCGGCCGTGCCCGCTGTCTGTCTACTGGGGACAATACCTCCTGTACATCACATATGTGCCTTCTCCAGACACGGGGCAGCGACCACCCGGGGCATCTACCCACCCTGAACCCCAACCTCGGGGGCAAACGCCCTGGGACCTGCAGGATTGCAGCAGAGCCAGAGGGAACATGACCACCCCCTCACCCTTGTCCTGCCTCCCAAGCCGCCGGCGTGTAGGAAATGTTTCTGGCTTGTGGAACACTATTTAATAATTATTACATGATTCTCTTCTCCACAAAAAAAAAAAAAAAAAAAAAAATTAAAACCCAAAGGGAGATGGCCAATTCAGGAAAACAGGAATAAAGAAAATTATTGTCCAAAGGTAACAGGATATGAAGAAAAGCACCCCCAGGCTGATCTGCTGAGACATTTTAAATCAGCAGAACAGAACGAGCCCTCTTTCTCATCCCTTAGCCTGACACGCATCCTCATATTCTCCCAGCTTCATACATACACGGGGGAAATGAAGAAAACTACGGGAGTCACTCCCTCGGCCTGGCTGTCCCAGGACCCCTCTTTTTGGTCCCGAAACTCCCAATTATACCGCCTGACTTGACACATACGTGCTTTTTGAGCGTTTAGTACATGCCAAGCACACACGCAGAGAAGCTGTGTAGGTGAAGAACGTGGGCGCTGGAAACAGAAAGCCTGAGGGGAGCCAGCACCACCTCTTACCAGCTGTGTGACCTCAGGCCAGGCGCGTAACCTCTCTGTGCCTCAGATTGACCAACTCCCAAGTAGAAAGAATACTCAACCTACCGCATAGCTATTGTGAGGGTTAAATGAGTGAACACAGGCAACAACGCTCAGAGTTTGGGCCACAGTGAAGACCGTGATATGTTAGCTAGTGCTGTTGTCTTAGCAGAACCTAAGTGTGCACCTCTGTTCTCACTCACACCAGGGTCCTTAAGGGTTGCGAGGTGATGGTGAGAGCCCCGTGGAAACAGAGGCTCAGGTCTGTCCAATTCCAAAGCCCTTTGCTCTCAGCTTCACGCCACGTCTGCCGATAAAACCCACGTGGTGGGCCCCGTGCGAGGTTGTCCAGCTCCAGGTGCCTTCCCCGCCATCTCTTTTCTCCCTTCCTTCCTCCATCCTACCCCGTCCTCTTTTCCATCTGTCACCCAAAATGCTAACACCTGGGGAAAGCCAGTAGCGAACAAAAGCCATCCACCCACCAACTCATGTCTCCAACCCAGATCTCCCTCCCAAATTCCAGACCCAGTTATTCACCAGCCAACTCAACGCCTCAACCGCTACATCTCCCAACCAGTGCCCCCAAAGCTGAACCCTTTGTACCCAAACTTGCTGCCCCCACAACTCCCCACCTCCCTTGATTTCAACCCCAGGCTCCTGCTTGCTCAGGCCGACGGCCTTGGAGTCACTTTCAATTCTTGTTTTTCTCACTTTCTCCCACCCCACCCCCGCCCCCACCTCTAATTAGTCTGGAAATCCTGCCGGCCCTTCCTGCAAACCATGTCCAGGATCCAAGCGCTTCTCAGTGCCCTGGCCCTTCGGCTCTGGGCCTGACCACCCTCAGCTCACGCCTGGTTGTCACACCGGCCTCCTGACAGTCCCTGCTCCTGTTCTCATCACCTGAGGTTACATGGTGTCACTCTTCTGCCCCCAGTTCACTCAGAGTTAAAGGCAGAGTCCTTCTAATGGTCCACGAGACCCTCCGTGGTGCCTGTCTCTCTGCAGCTTTCACCCAGCACTGCCTCTGCCGCAGCCAGAGGCCTCTCGGGGACTTGGTTCCAGCTGACACCCCCTCCTGGAACACACACAACCAGAGAGCTGCCTGGCTCACCCCTCGCCTCCGTTAAGCTTTCTCTCCATCTCATTTTCTCATTGATGCCTACCCCGACCTACCCTGTAGCAGGTCAAATCCAAGCTCGCATGGAATCTGTAAATGTGACCTTTTTTGGAGATCGGGATGCTACAAATGTAATTAGTTAAGAATCTCGAGATGAAATCACCCTGGCTTTGGGGTGGGTCCTAAAACCAACGACTGGTGCCTGTGTAAGAAGAAAGGGAGATTTGATGCGCAGAGAGACACATGGGGAAGAAAGCCAAAAGACAGAAGAAGAGACTGGAGGGGTGCGGCCACAAGCCGCGGGATGCCAGGAGCCAGCAGGAGCTCAAAGAGGCAGGAAGGACTCTTTCCTAGGGCCTTCAGAGGGAGCAAGGCCCTGCGAACACCTGGATTTCAGACTTCTTGCCTCCAGGACCATGAGAGAATTAATTGCTGTTGTCATAAGCCACCCTGTTTGCTATATAGCAGCCCAAGGACACCACCTACCACCCTCTTGACTATTGTAACCTGCCCTTCCCTTCCCACCCCCAGTAGCCCCACTCCTTCCTACCAGCTCTGCTTTTTCTTCTTTTTTTAAAAATACGTACATACAGACAGGCATACCCCAAAGATACTGCAAGTTCAGTTCCAAACCCCCGAAATAGAGCGAATATCATAACAAAGCCAGCCACACAAATGTTCTGGTTGCCTAGTGCATAGACAAGTTATGTTTACACTGTACTGTAGTCTATTAAGTGTGCAATAGCATTCTGTCTAAAAAAGCAATACACACACCTTAATTAAAAATTACTTTAATGCTAAAAAATGCTAACCATCATCTGAGCCTTCAGCAAGTCAGAGTAGTCACATCAAAGCTCACTGGTCACAGGTCACCCTAACAAATACAATAACAAGAAAAAAGTTTTAAATATTGTGAGAATTACCAAAATGTGACACAGAAACACAATGTCAGCAAATGTTGTTAGAAAAATGGCACCAACAGACATGCAGGGCTGCCACAAAACTTCAATTTGCAAAAACAAAAACAAAAACAAACCACAATATCTTTGGAGCACGATAAAGTAAAATGAAATAAAAGGAGGCCTACCTGTACTCATGCACATATTATTATTTATTTTCTCTGAACCACTCAAGAACAGGTTATATCCATGGCCATTTACGCCTTAATACTAAAGTAGTAATTTCCTAGAGACACAGGTATTCCCCTACAAGACCACAGGAAAGCTACTGAATTCAGAAAACTGAGCTTTGACACAGTACTTTCATCCAATCGATAGTCCATATTCCATTTCCATCAATTATTCTAATAATGTCTTTTGTAGCATTTAATCCCCTTTGATACAGGATCCGGTTCAGAATTTAGTTGTCACATCTCTTTAGTCCTCTTCAATCTCCTTTTACAACTCAACTTTTCTTGGTTTTCATGACATTTGTAGAATGCAGGCCAGTAATCTTACAGAACATCCCTCCACTCGGGTTTGTTTGATGTTTGCTCTCAGTGAGATTCAGGCCATGCATCCCGGCTCAGTGTGTCCTGTGGATACTGTGTCCTCCGCGGGGTATCCCGTCTGGAGGCGCCCAGCGTCATCTGCCCTCACCTGGGATGTTAATTCCCAGTTAGAGGTGTTGCCTGACACGTGCACAGTGTTGTCTCTATTTCCCCCTTGAGAATAATCAGTGGGAAGCTGCTACAGAGCACAGGGAGATCGGATTCATGCTTTGTGAGGACCTCCAGGGGTGGGATAGGGAGGCTGGGAGGGAGGCTCACAGGGGAGGGGATATGGGCATATGTGTATACATATAGCTGATTCACTTTGTTGTACAGCAGAAATTGACACAATACTGTAAAGCAATTATACCCCAATAAAGATTTAAAAAAAAAAAAAGAGATGCCAAATCTTAAAAAAAAAAAAAAAAGGTCATCTATGCAATCCATGTGGAGACTACGTAAACATTTGCTCCTCATCAAACTCACACACACACACACACACACACACACACGATGTAGCATCCATTGGTGTTTCTGCTTAAAGCAATGTTTGCCACGATGAACGCAACATGATTTTTACAACGGTGACGCATCCATTTCATTTATCAAGGCGGCATCCTCCTGTAAGAAAGTCTTCCGTTCCCCTCATTTATTTATCAATTTATTGTCAGTGCAGAGAATGCCTAGCCTCTGAGATCATCGTTTCCACTACACACTTAAAAATGGTTCAACATTTACAGTAGAAGCTCAGCAGTGACTTTGGTTCTCAGTTCTATTTGTACTTTTGACGGAAGAAAATAGATGCCTTTGCACCCACAAAAATTACTGAGAACAAAAAATAAACCAGACAACCTTTTAAAATATTAGTCCATGATGGCTATATTCCAACCCAGAGAAAATAAGTTTGTAAGCAAAGTAACACTAAAGTTTTAAGAGGAAGAACTAAACACTACGCATTCCCGAAACTAGGTGGAAATGATCGATGGTTAGAGTAGCAGTGAAACAGTGTGTACCACATTCCAAGAAACCAAGAGAGGAGGAGGACACACAAACACAGTAGTCAAAGGGCATGGATGAAAATACACGGGGTCTTCGGAATACTTAGCCAAGGATAACATCAAAGATGACAGAGGTGAGATTGTTTTTGGAATGTATAACAGGCCACCCAGCCAGGGAGAAGACGGGCAATGTTTCCAAGTACAGATGGAAAACTGGCTCCAAGGCCAGATCCTGTGGTGATGGGGGCCGTCGACAAACCAGACGTTGGCAGGAAGCCTGATTCTAATTGAAGCAAAGCATCTGATTAATTCTTGGCTTGCCTCCTTGGAAATTTCGTCTCTTACAAGTTTGAGGAAACCCTAGAACAAGGGGCTAATGGGTAGCACTAGTCCCAATCACCAGGCGGCCATAAAAGCTGCCAAACTTGGAAGCAACCAGAATGTCTTTCAATCGGTGAATGGATAAACAAACCACGGTATAGGTGTACAATGGAATATTCTTCAGCCCTTTTAAAAAAGGAGCTATCAAGCCACAAAAAGATATGCAAGAACCTTAGGACTTCCTAGGTGGCGCAGTGATTAAGAATCTGCCTGCCAATGAAGGGGACATGGGTTCGAGCCCTGCTCTGGGGAGATTCCCACATGCCACAGAGCAACGAAGCCCGTGCGCCATAACTATTGAACCTGTGCTCTAGAGCCCATGAGCCACAACTATTGAGCCCATGTGCCACAATTATTGAAGCCCATGTGCCTAGAGCCTGTGCTCCACAACAAGAGAAGCCACTACAATGAGGAGCCCGTGCACCGCAATGAAGAGTAGCCCCCGCTCGCATCAGCTAGAGAAACCCCGTGTGCAGCAACAAAGACCCAACGCAGCCAATAAATTAAATAAATAAACAAATAAATTTAAAAAAAAAAAGATATGCAAGAACCTTAAATGCATTACACTAAACAAAAGAATCCAGTCTGAAAAGTCCACAAACTATATTATTCCAACGATATGAGATTCTGAAAAAGGCAAAACCATAGCAATAGTTATCAAGACCAGCAGTTGTCAGGGATTCAGGGTGGGAAGGAGGGGAGGGATGAACAGGTGGACCACAGAGGACTTTAGGGCAGTGAAACTATTCTGTGTGATACTGTCATCATGCCACATGTCATTCTACATGTGTCAAAGCTCGTGGAATGTATGACACAAAGGGTGAAAATCAACTATACTGCCATAAAAAATAAATCTAAAAAAACAGTGATCGGTATTGGCTCATCGTTTCTAGCAAATACTGCACTGTAATATAAGATGTTCAGAACAGGGAAACGGGGCTGGGGGGTAGGGGGAGTGATGTGGTGCATGGGAACTCTGTACTTTCCACTCTGTTTTTCTGTAAACATAAAACCGCTAAAAGAAAAAGAAAAATCATCTAATTATATATATAAAGAATAGGTGGAGCACAGAGGACTTACAGGGCAATGGAACTATTTTATAATTTTATAATCTCTATATTTATATTTATAATTTTATAATCTAGCATAAAAGCCACTCTTAAAATTACATAGAATCCATACGCCATTGTTGTATGTGTTACAATTAATAGGCTAATGATGTCAATATCATCTACCAAACTTTTTGTTTGTTTTTGTTTATTTATTGGCTGCCTTGAGTCTTCGTTGCTGTGTACAGATTTTCTGTAGTTGCGGAGACTGGGGGCTTCTCTTCATTTCAGTGCACAGGCTTCTTATTGTGGTGGCTTCTCTTGTTGCGGAACACAGGCTCTAGGTACATGGGCTTCAGTAACTGCTGCGCATGGGTTCAGTCATTGTGGCTCACGGGCTTAGTTGCTCCGCGGCATGTGGGATCTTCCTGGACCAGGGCTCGAACCCATGTCCCCTGCATTGGAAGGAGGATTCTTAACCACTGCGCCACCAGGGAAGCCCCCATCTACTGAATCTGGATCCCATGATATGCACGGCTAGACACTGAGAAGGAATGCTTCGAACTTTCAGACTGAAGTGGGAGGTCCTTCACCCTTCAGTGTGCAGAGAGAGGCTAAGGGAAGACAGTAATTAATATAGAAGAACATAAATTTTAGATTTTTTAAGGAAAAAATTCATTTGGATGTTTAAGTCTTTCTTAAAAGATTGAGTTAAAGCCTTAGCTCTCTGCACAATTGTTCCTGACACATGCTGATGAAGTAGAAAATCTAAAACCCGGGGCAGTTCCCCTGGCCGCACCTGCTGTTCCTTTGGAACATCCCTGGTTAAATGCAAGCCTGTGTTTTTTTAACACATCCTCAGTTAAACTGAGGGCTAATCCTCCAGGAGGACACGGCGTTGCATTTTCAAACCTACACACAAACTACTCGCAGGTGAAAGAGCAAATGCTTGCCCAATACACCCTTGGAAATTAAAATTCTTCACACGTTCCAAGAAAAATAGAAGACTTTTTCCCTGGTAGCTCTACCAGTCACACTAAAGGTTCTACCTAAGTTCAAACCTAAACACACATCCAGCTCTGATGACAAAGCTGTTTCAACACTCCGTGCCTCTAATAGAATAGCTGGATGGTGCCAGGTTTCATTTACCTTAGATGGGGCTCTGTTTCCCCGGCTCCCGGGCCCCTCCCATCCTAAGAACAAACATCTCATTCCAGGAAAGATTATGAGCTAATTATCAGGGATTAATGTACAAAACTACTCCTGAGCAGACAGATGGCCTTTTATAGAAAACCAATCTATAGAGTGCATTTAAAATGAAATAAAATTCATGAAGAGCAGACCTCTGTTTTAAAGGTCTTAAAGACCTCTGTTTTAAACCTGACACATTTAATTAAAAAAAAAAAAAAGCTATCATGGAATTCTGGTTCCAAGTACAATGAGTTAAGTGCAAGATGGCTATATAATTTGGGGGCCCATTGCAAAGTGAAAATATGGGACCTCCATTCTAAAAATTAAGAAATTACAACAGAGCAGTAAACCAAGGGCAGGTCGCTTCTGAGTGTGGGGACACGGAGGGGACAGCACACAGGTGGGACGCCAAGGACGCCTACACAGATTGACCTGGCTTGGACCTATCCTGATGGTTGACTTTGCCGTTTGCGGGCACTGGACAGTCACTGGTGCACAGCAGGACTATTTGAGAAAAGGGAAGTACAAGCGGGAAAGTTTCAAACCTCTGTCTCCTCATTAACTAAAGTAAAACTCTCGTACATGTTCACAACGTAACAGTATGAGTATCATGTGCTTTCTGAAACATTTTGAAAATGATCATTTTTTTTAACTTTATTTTATATTGAAGTTGTGTTAGTTTCAGGTGTACAGCAAAGTGATTCAATTATACATATACATATATAGCTATTCTTTTCCAGATTCTTTTCCCACACATATAGGTTATCAGAGACTATTGAGTAGATTTCTCTGTGCTGTACAGCAGGTCCTTGTTGTTTATCTATTTTATATACAGTAGTATATATGTATGTGAATCCCAACCTCCTAATTTATCCCTCTCCTCCCCTTTCCCCTTTGGTAACCATAAGTTTGTTTCCCAAGTCTGTGAGTCTATTTCTATTTTGTAAATAAGTTCATTTGTGAAAATCATCATTTTTGCCAGGACCTAATCTTTTTCTTTCCTCCTAGGTTTGAGACATCCCCAGAACCCACCCCCACCACATGTGCACTGAAAAAGCCACTTACCTCCTTTAGCTTCTGCTCCTTGAGAGCTGCCCCAGAGATACAGCAACGCCACCACCCCCGTCGGCTACGTGCCGGCCCCCACCCCTTGGCACTACTGCCTTCCCGTGGCTGGGCTAAAAGAGGGGGTGCCTTGGGGGTCCAACCTAACGGCTTTGCACACTCAGGCCCTCTCTCCAAGAATGTGCACAGCCCCTGAAACTTGTCCAAAGAAAACTGTAAAACCTCCACCCTCAATCCCACATTTCTGCATACTGGGCCTGTGCGTTCCCTTCTTGAAAACCAAGCCGATGAGATGCCACGTGGGTCCATGAAGGTTGGCTTTGCTGAGCCAACCTCAGAAGGTTTCAGCACGCGCCTTTTTGCACTCATCACAGTTATGCGGTCAGGACATCTGACATCCATTAAAACTAAAAGGTCGTCCACATCAGCAGCAGGACTGCCTCGGTTTACAGCGTGGCTCCTCCTTGTCTAGAAAAACCAAGCGGCTTTAGTGAAAAGGATTTGGGTTGCTTATGATCTGGATTTTATTTTTGGATTTTAATTATTTTTAGACATGGTTAATGTTTGACTAGGTAATACTTTCACACTGTAACAGAAAGGTAAGACTATAGGGACTTCCCTGGTGGTGCAGTGGTTAAGAATCCGCCTGCCAATGCAGGGGACACAGGTTCGAGCCCTGGTCCAGGAAGATCCCATATGCCTTGGAGCAACTAAGCCTGTGAGCCACAACTACTGAAGCCCATGCGCCTAGAGCCCGTGCTCCACAACAAGAGAAGCCACTGCAATGAGAAGCCCTCATACTGCTACGAGGTAGCCCTGGCTCGCCACAACTAGAGAAAGCCCATGCACAGCAACAAAGACCCAACACAGCCAAAAAAAAATTTTTTTTAATTTAAAAAAAAAGGTAAGAAGTTATACAAATGAGAAGCTTCCCACCCACTCCATCCAAGAAACCTCCATTCTTAGTAGGTGGTTTTATATATTATCTTCTAATAATATTCAAAGATTATTCTACAAATACAAGCAAATGAATACCCCCCTTTTACACAAAGGGTAGCATACTCTATACCCTATTCTGTATACTTCCCTTTGTAATTGAACACTGTTTCTTGGAACCATCCCATCAGTACATAAAGGCACACCCCTCGCTGCATTCCATTGCATGCACGGATGTCCCATAATATACTTAACCAGTCTTCTTTTAGGGGACAAATGTGTTGTTGCCAACATTTTGCTGGGACAAAATTACCCAAATTTATTTTTCAAATGTGATCTGTTCACTGGTGCCTGAGGAGGTCATCACGTAATGAGGAAATCACTGCCAATCACACCAGGGCCCCAAGGCATGGTGTCTCGGTTGTAAAAAAGTGGATTTCCAACAGGGAGCACACATTTTTACCCCACCAAAGTTTGGAGCTGAAGATTTTTCCCTCTCTGCCTAAACTCTTCCGGGAATTTTTCTGCGAATTTGCCTTCAGTCTAAGGATGTGAAACGGTTATTCAGGTAAGACCAAAGCCATCACACAATTAAAGGGCCCACAGCACCTTTAAATTTCCACTAACACTTGATTCTTTTGACTCAAACCCTTTGTAGGTTAAGAGCCATGCACAGGAGAAACTAATTTCAGCAAGAGAAAGCACTCAGCAAAATGACTACCCCATAGCAAGTGCTCAGTAGGTAACAGCTAAAAATCAATGAGCCACCTACAACCCACTTCCTGTAGTCAATAAAATAAGGACCACTTACGCACTCAAAAGAGACAAATAAACACTAAAAAGAAAGTTTAATGCCTGCAGCCCACCTCAGTTTTCCCCCACCCCCAATTTCTAGGCTACTGTCTCATGATCTAAGCCAGACTTCAACCCTGGATCACATCACAGCACTAGAATCGAGGCATTAACTGCCCCACACCACCAGAAAGGCCAGTGCTAGTGGTTGTCAAAATGTGATCTGGCCAGAGACCCCTGGGAGTCTCAGACCCTTTCAGGGACTCCATGAGGTCAAAGCCAGTTTCATAGTAACAGTAAGACCTGTCTTTCTCACTCTTGCTCTCTCAGTGTATGGTGGAGTTTTCCAGAAGTTTTGTGCCGTGTGATATTGCAACAGATCTAATACAGAGGCAGGAATGAGAATCCAGCTGTCTTCTAGTAAGCTGGACTTGAAAGGGACTTGAAAAAACGCAGAAGAATGCTGCCCTCCCTAGTAGACCACTTTGTTTTAGAAAATATTGGTTTTTTAATAAAATATATTATTTATGTCAACTTGTAATAGATTTATTATTTGTTAGTCAAATAGTTTTAAAATTTCTCAGTTTTACTTTCTAATACAGTAAAGATGCTCTGGTTAGCACAGTCCACAAAAACAAAAGCTCTTGCAGGTCTTTAGCAATTGTTAAGAGTGTAAAGGGGTTCCAAAACCAAAAAGTCTGAGAACCGCTGGCCTGTACAGGAAATAAAGATGTGTTGGTTATCAGTTCCTTCACCTGAAGTTCTAGGCGGTCAGCCAGGCTGTGGACTTAGTCACGCTTACGTTCCCAGCACCCAAACAACACCTGCATGCGACGGTGCCCAGCGTGTGCAGGAGGGAGAAAGGCAGGGGGCGGGGCAGACCCGAGGACCTCTCCATCAGTTATTACTAAATAGCGCAACTACGGCAAACGCAGGAAAACACTCCCAGAGGAGATGGCAAGTTGTTTGGGGTGAATTGCTTACCATGAAGAAAATAAGCAAATGGATAAAGACTTGGAGACCTGTGTCGAAAGGAAGGGAAGGCGGGAAACACATAAACAGATATTCACATCCCAGCAACGCTTCCCCGGGCGCATCTGGTCCCTCCCCTCTCACCCTGCGGACGCCCACGGAGAGCGTCCCTGCACTGACCCACCCCCGGCCCCAGGGCTGCGCAGCCAGGCGTGTCTAGCTTTCTGGGACCACCCTCAACCGTGCACCACACACCCTCACCCACGTGCCCCTCTGGTTCCGAGGAGAATGCATGTGCGACGCGCGCCTGGCAGCCCCAGCGTGGGCGCTGCCGCCCTGGGCGCCTGTGGCTGAGTGCGCCTCCGCCCACCGAGCTGAAGGCTGCCACTTGCCCTCCAGAGTCCTGCACCCTGAACACCCCGCCGGCGAGGCGCGAGGGCTCCTCTAGCCACGCCTCCCCCCCCCCCCCACCCCACCAACCCTTCCACTAGAAGCCGTCCTAATTTTGCATGAGAGATTGAAGGTGATGTCTCATTCTTCTGCTTTGCATTTTTCCCATTCCCCTCCCTAATAAGGGTCTCCGCCTGTGCTTAAGCACCTTTGGGGGTGGGCCTCTCCTGTAAATCACCTCTTTATATCCTTCACCCTCTTTTCCATTAGAATATCTTTTTTTTAAATTGAAGTATAATTCATTTACAATGTTGTGTTAGTTTCTAGTGTACAGCAAAGTGATTCAGAGAGATATATATGTATACGTATATGTACATTTTTTCATATTCTTTTCCATTATGGTTTATTACAAGATATTGAATATGGTTCCCTGTGCTCTGCAGCAGGACCTTGCTCGTTATCTGTTTTACATATAGAAGTGCGTATATGTTCATCCCAAACTCCTGATTCATCCCTCGCCCACCCCTTTCCCCTTTTGTAACCATAAGCTTGTTTTCTATGTCTGAGTCTGTTTCTGTTTTGTAATTAAGTTCCTTTGTATCATATTTTAGATTCCACATACAAGTGATATCATACGGTATTTGTCTTTTTTTTTTAACCAATTTTTGAAATAAAGTCATTCTACTAGTTAGTCTATACGTTTCCGCTGGCTTATGCATTCAAGAAGTTTTTTATTGAAGTATAGTGGATTTACAAAGCTGTGTTGATTTCTGCTATACTTATTTGTAAATAAGTTCATTTGTGTCATATTTTAGATTCCACATATAAGTGATATCATATGATATTTGTCTTTCTCTGACTTACTTCACTTAATATGATCATCTCTAGGTCCATCCATCTTGCTGCAAATGGCATTGTTTCATAAAATTCCTTCTATCTTACTGGTTTGTAGGTGTTTCTTGTATATTCTTTATTGGTTTCAGCTGTGGACACATCTTTCGGCAACTTGACACCTTCTCCAATCTGTCATCTTTCTCTAACCTTGACCATGGGGTCCTCACGGACAATAAGGTTTTATTGATTTTCTTTTTCTTTTTTTTTTTTTTTTGCTTGTGATGTGAGCTTTTAAATTTTGGCTTACTAATCCTTTTCCCTCTCTAAGGCCAGAGACATCCTCCTACATTTCCTTCTATTGAATTTATGGTTTTATCTTTCATTTTTAGGTCTTTGGTCCAGTGGGAGTCAAAGTTGATAATGAGGTTAGCTTTCCATTGCAAAACAAGCTGTGCAGTAGCCAATGTATAAAAGCCAGGCATTTCCTTGCAATGCCCAGAGGGTCCCCATCTTGAGCCTGTACCTCTGGGGACGGCTCGGCAGGTATGCTCTAAATTCCAGCGGCTTAAGGCATTGGAGAGGCTCCCTCTACTGGGGCTGTTCCATCCGGGGCCCTCCAGGAAGAACACCCATGCACACCTTCCTCCCCAGGAACAATCCCCACTGAGCCCCAGTATGTTGGGGTCATCTTAGTTCACAGTTTTCAAAAACACCCAATTTGTGGTTCCCATGTGGTAAGAGCAGATATCATCAGAGTAGTACCTGAAATACCTTCATACTCCAGTAACTGGTGCCTGCTGTCTGCCAGGAGCTGTCGAACGCACTTAGAACCCTTTATCCCAGGATCTTGCTTGTGGTGTAAGGTCTCATCATAGCCTCAATGGAAACACTCCAGGAAGTGTTGAGATGCGCCTGGTGGGAATTCATCAAGTGCAGAACACGGAGTGACACACATTACTCCCCAAGAAGCCAATGTCATTGACCAACCTTCCAGCATCTGCTACAGGAAACCATTTGTGGCTTGAGCCCAGCCCTTTGCTTGAGGGTCCTGGTACCAGCATGACTGCTTGAAATCCAGCTGGGACAAATGCAAAGCCATGGGAAGAAATGCTCGCTGTTACAGCTGTAACCCAGAGCGGAATCTAAAAAATAAAAAAGTCAAACTCATAGAAACGGAGAGCAGAATGGTGATTGCCAGGGCCTAGGGTGGGGAAACGGGAAGGCTGGTGAAAGGATACAAACTTAGTTATGAAGAAGGTCTGAGACTCGAACGTATAATGTGATTGTTGTTTAGAATACTGTGTTAAATAATTGAAATTTGCTGAAAGAGTGGAACCTGTAAATACGTGAGGTGATGGATGTGTGGTAATTAACAGGATGGTGGGAAACTTTCACAATGTATACGGATATCTAATTGCCATATTGTACATTTTAAATACATCACAATTTTATCTGTCAACCATCCCTCAATAAAACTGAAGAAATAAAGCTGTAGCCATATGTCAAGTGGGGTTCTCCCTGCCCCCCAGACCTCGACGATGTGAGCTTAGCCCCCGAATTCCGTGTCCGCTGCAGCAGTGCGAGGTCCTCTCCATTCATCTGATGATTTCCTGAGGTTACGGCCTCCAGGCCCGGGCCCTGGGGCAGGTCTCCGCCACATGAACACACAAGCACACATGAAAAGCCGAGCATAATAACAGATGCTGGAGAGGGTGTGGAGAAAAGGGAGCCTCTTCCACTGCGGGTAGAAGTGTAAGTTGGTGCAGCCACTATGGAGAACAGGGTGGAGGTTCCTCAGAAAACTAAAGATAGAGTTACCATATGATCCAGCAATCCCACTACTGGGCATATATCCAGAGAACACCGTAATTCAAAAAGATACATGCACCCCAATGTTCATAGCAGTATTATTTACAACAGCCAAGTCATGGAAACAACCTAAATATCCATTAACAGATGACTTGGATAAAGAAGATGTGGTACATATACCCAATGGAATACTACTCAGCCATAAAAAAGAATGAAATAATGCCATTTGCAGCAACATGGATGCGACTAGAGATGATCATACTAAGTGAAGCAAGTCAGAAAGAGAAAGACATACCCTATGATATCACTTATACGTGGAATCTAAAATATGGTACAAATGAACCTACCTACAAAACAGAAACTAGGACTCACAGACACAGAGAACAGATTTGTGGTTGCCAAGGGGGAGGGTATGGGAGGGAGAAGAAGGCCTGGGAGTGTGGGATTAGCAGATGCAAACTATTACATATAGGATGGATAAACAACAAGACCCTTCTTTATAGCACAGGGAACTATATTCAATACCCTGTGCTAAACCATAATGGAAAAGAATATTTTTAAAAAAGAATGTCAAAAAGAAAAAAAGAAAGAAAAGCTGAGCACAGCAAATGTGTGCACACGTGGGCACGAGCGTGCAAGCATATTCGTGTGTGCGTGCATGAATACACATGAAGAGGTCCATGTGTGTGAGGACATATGTACATGACCGGACGTGCACACTCTCACAAAACTAACTCACACGGAACATCCATTAGGGTGACCGGCTTCATTGCAGATTGGTGGCCGGAGAGATGGAGAAGGGCTCAAACTGAAGTTCACGTGCAAACTACCTCCAATGGCAGACCCCCAACCCCCACAGCACCATCACCTGCAACCCCTGACCAATCTCCTCCCTCCTCTTTTCTCATCCTCCTCTTCTCATCTCTGACAAAGCAAGGGCTCTTGCTCTTACCCCAAGTTTCATGGTGTTTTCCAAACATCATGATGATTTCCTCCTTGAGAAGAATTCTGCTGCCAGTTTTTCAGATGACCAATTCTTTTATTTATTTATTTATTTATTTATTTATTTATTTATTTATTTATTGGCTGCCTTGGGTCTTCGTTGCTATGCACGGGCTTTCTCTAGTTGCTGCAAGCGGGGGCTACTCTTCATTGTGGTGCATGGGCTCCTCATTGTGGTGGCTTCTCTTGTTGTGGAGCACAGGCTCTAGGCACTCAGGCTTCAGTAGTTACAGCACACAAGCTCAATAGTTGTGGCTTGCAGGCTCTAGAGCGCAGGCTCAGTAGGTGTGGCGCATGGGCTTAGTTGTTCTGCGGCATGTGGGATCTTCCTGGACCAGGGCTCAAACCTGTGTCTCCAGCATTGGCAGGCAGATTCTTAACCACTGCGCCACCAGGGAAGACCAACCAATTCTTTTAAATTGCCTTATGTAGTAAGAAGAGATGTACAGTTTCAAGAACTTCCTCTCCTGAGCTAACCTTCCCATGTGGATTGTTGAATGAGGCTCTTTGTCACCTGCCACGGAGTGTCGGGTGCCTCTTAGTTGTTTCACTCTTTATGTTTTTTCAGGATCAAAACCCTTGCCAGGCATAGTGTCAGGCCAAGTTGTTTTCACTCTGCCCAAGAGATCCTAAGAGAGCCACACACTGACACATTCCCAACGAACAGATAATCAATTCACAGAGGTGCCTGATAAATGATTTTAATCCTCAGGATATTTTCTTACGGACAACTTTCTCCACTCCTAGTTTAATTGCCCATAAAGTCCATTAGCCTAGAACGGGGGTTAGAAAGTCCCGGGGCAATGACGCAGTAAATTTGGAATCCTCAATGGCCAGTGGCTCAAGACATCTACAACTGATGTGGCCTTTCAGGAATGTGGATGAGCCTGTGATGATAAGCACTGAACCAAAGTTTCCACAACCAATGAGGCAAAGCATCATCAGGGGGCAAAAGGGTGTCCTTCACAGGGAGAAAAGAAACGAATCTTATCTTCAGTTTCAGCCTAGGTTCATCATGGTTCGTCCCACCTGTTTGATGAATCAAATGCCGTACGATTCATTTTACAGCTTAACAGGGTGACATAGGTTCTCCAGTTTCACATTTTGTCCCATTGGAATCCAAATGAATAAAAATCACAAAGGAATGTCTGAACTCCCCCCACATGTTCATCTGATAAATTGATTTTTTAAATAAGTTTATTTATTTATTTATGTGGCTGCATAGGATCTTCGTTGCTGCGCGCAGGCTTTCTCTAGTTGTGGCGAGCAGGGGCTACTCTCCTTTGAGGTGCACTGGCTTCTCTTGTTGTGGAGCATGGACTCTAGGCTCGAGGGCTTAAGTAATTACAGCATGCAGGCTCAGAGTTGTGGCGCACAGGCTTAGTTGCCCCTTGGCACGTGGGATCTTCCCTGACCAGGGATTGAACCTATGTCCCCTGTGTTGGCAGGCAGATTCTTAACCACTGTGCCACCAAGGAAGTCCCTGACAAGTTGATAATTAGGGCACTGGAATATGGTCCCACGCTTGGAAAGCAGTGATTGTATCAAACACACAAAAACTCAGGCTCAACAGAAACTCTAAACCTAAGGATGTAGGGGATGTTAAGTGACAGTTTTCCAACATTTGCAGAAGCACCTTTGAGACTACCTTGAAGACTTGTCATCAGCAAGATCAACTTTGGCAAAGACCTCTCCACACACCACCTCCCCCCATCCACACAAAACTGCAGGAACCAAGTACTGGAGCAACATTTAAGTGTCTAATTCTCAGTGTTCTTGACACCTCCACAAACACTCTCCTTAGAATTAGCAGTTAGTGTCTAATTAAATATTGGTTATGTGTGGCTGGAGTGAAGGCACTCACCACATTTTAAGTAAACACACTCAGGCTCTTTTAAAAGCATTTGCCCTTGGAGCAAAGATGCATTTCTCTTGGCCAGGTCTAAGGGCAGAGATTCGATTCTATTTGTAAGTTTCCAGCTCCTCAGAGCCTCACTGGGGAGTTTAGACCACTAATGACCAGTCACTAGTAGTGGTGTGAACTGGCTTCTTCCCAGGAGGATTCTGTTCCAATACCTTACAATGAAAAGAAGAAATATAGAAATACATATTGCATTTGGAAAAGTGTCTCCTTTGCCCTGTCAATTCCAATAACATATATTCTCCAAGTTACCAAATATTCAGTGTTCCACAATTCAAGGACTGGGCAAGGATTGGCTTTTAGGAAAGAAAACTGGCTTGGGGCATACACTACAATTGAATTAGACCTTATTGAGTGTCTACTCTGTATCAAATGTTATCTCTAACAATAAACCCACCAACAAGGTACATTAATCCTGTGTTATTACCAAGTTCAGAAAAATTAAATACCTTGTCCAAGGTCAGCCAGCAAAGGGGAAGAAACAGAACCCCAACCTCATTTTGTCTGATCCCGAACTATTGGTCTGTACTAGTCTTCTCAGGCTTCCATAACAAAATATCACAAACTGAGAAGCTGGAACATAGAAATTATTTTCTCCTCATTTTGGAGGCCTGAGAAGAAGTCCACGATTAATGTGTCACATCGTCTGTTTCTGATGAGAGCTCTCTTCCTGGCTTGCAGACAGCAGAGCTTGCTGGTGTCTCTTCTTACAAGGACACTAATCCTCTTGGAGCAGGGTCGCACCCTTATGACCTTGTTTAACCTTAATTACTTCCTTAGAGACCCCAATTCCAATACAGCTACACCAGTGGTCAGGGCTCCAACACAGGAATTTGTGGGACACATTCAGACCATAACATGGTCTTTCTACTACATGCTGTGGTCTCTCTGTATCACTATATCACTTAGAGAAAATTACATTAAAATTTTAGATATTTTCAGTCACACCATCATACAGTAAGACTCAGGTCTTCCTTGGTCTGAATATCTTCTACCATTAAACTTTTTCTACCATTAAATCAGGAAGCAAGAACACAAGTTAGCAAGATAGAGTCAATCTCTTTCTTGACGACTTCCGAGAATTTTTTTTTTATCACTGAATCTCTATTCTTAATCTTCTGTCGGTTTTAGATACTACAAATATTTTCTCCAAGTGTGACACCTGCATGTCTGCCTTATCTTCTTTACTGAACAGATCTTTATTGAACATAAATTCTTCATTTCAATGTGCTCGATAGAATATTACTGGTGCAGACCCATTTGGAAGGACAAAGGACAACTTGGAATTTTGCTCTGCTGGGCTCAGACGACTTTTCCCAGTTCAGTAATTGGTAGGAATTTGTCTAACTGCACAATGCCAGCCATGCCAACTAAGTCTGTTCCTTGCTCAGAATATCATAGAATTAAGATATTCCCAAAAGAATATTGAAGCACCAATCAACGAAAAACAGGAACCATAGAAAAATGAGTTGCTTCCAGCTGTGAAAGACATAATCTTCCTTTAATTTTTTGATTCCCCAGCAAAGCAGAAGTCATTTTTCTCCATGCATCACACTCGGAGGGATTGCAGGCAGCACCATGTTCACATCAAAGGCTCCAGGGACTCACAGAGAGGCTGGCCTGCTTGTCATGAGGATGCAGAGGGACAGGAGGCAGCTGTGATACTGCTCGCTCCCAGCCCAAAGATGCTTTCAGAGATGATGGGAATCAGACCTGAGTTTTGGAAAACAAATGGCCATAAAGAACAGCAGTTAAGACCATGGGCCTTGGGGACTTCCCTGGTGGTCCAGTGGTTGAGAATCTGCCTTCCAGTGCAAGGGCCGTGGGTTCGATTCCTGGTCGGGGAACGAAGATCCCACAAGCCTAGGAGCAAGTAAGTCCATGCACCACTACTAGAGAGGAGCCTGTGCACTGACCCTGCGCAGCCCAAACAAAGCAAAACATGGGCCTTGGAATACACTGACAAGGGTTCAGTTTCAGCTTCTAGCACTTTCTGGCTGTATGACCTTAGGCAAGTCACTTAACTGACATGGAACTAGAGTGAGCCTTGGAAGAGAGATGTGTAAAAGGGCTTGGATCCGTCTGGCACTTGGTTTTCCACTCGGAACAAAAATTTGTGGGCTGGAGAGAATTTACTCTTTAGAGCAGAGGTTCCACTGCAAATTAAGTATCTTGATCTTGGGACAGAGAGAAGACTTGCTCTGACTCCTGGGCTCAGAGGGGAGGATGCAAAGCCCAGCTGAGAAGCTACGAGATAAGGGATCCCCCATCATAGGGCATCCAAAACTTTGGAAGGACCATCTCAAGTACCTCCCAGTGGGGGTGGGGAGGTTATTCCTCATAGTTTCTTTTTTTAACCTTTTTAAAATTGTGGTAGAGGGTACAGAACACAAAATTTACCATTTTGATCATTTTTAAGTGTAGAGGTCAGTGTCATTAAGCACACTCACATGGTTGTACAAACATCACCACCCTCTACTCACACAACTTTTTCATCATCCCAGACTCAAACCCTGTCCCCATTAAGGATCCTCTTCCTCTCTCCTCCAGCACCTCCTATTCTGCTTTCTGTCTCTATAAGTTTGATTACTCTAGGAGCCTCATATCAAGTAGAATCTTTATAGAATTTGTCTTATTGTGATTGGCTTACTTCACTTATCCTAATGTCCTCAAGGTTCATCCCTATTGGGACACATGTTAGAATTTCACTTCTTTTGAAGGCTGCATAATATTCGTAACAAGGAATAAGACTGAATAATCCTATGGATGGACCACATTTTGCTTATCTGTTCATCCATCGATGAACGCTTGGGCTGCTTCCACCTCTTGGCCACTCTGAGTGAGGCTGATGAGCAATGGTGGACAGGTAGCTGTCCACATCCCTGTCGCCCCTCACAGTGCCTTCTACCTGGCCCCAGCCCTGGAGATTTTCCCAGCATCAGGGCTTTCTGATGATGCTGATGCCCAGACACCTTCCCCTCAGGTCTCAGTAAAAGCAATGCTGACTTCATGCCTTCCCTCGGTACTCATCTGAGGAGGTGACTATTCTGGAGAAAGTTCCAGAACAATTCTCAGGAGGATATCGTGGGGCCCCGGCAGCTAGGAAGGAGACCTTGCTGAGTAAGTACAGATGACACACAATCAACACATCATCTGAATGTCCCAGAGAAGCCATTGCCTGCTTGTCTTTCTTGCCGGGCAATATTTGGGGACCTGCCTTAGTAGGGCACAACACTTTTTCTTGGTGGTTACTAGTAGGCTCAATGCAATGCAAACCTGAGATAATTGCATCACACCCCATACATTATTTGTGTGTGTGTGTAATGTAGACCAGTACCCAACAGCACTGAGTAGAGAGAATGACCTAGAGTTTCCTGGAGTTCCCAAAGTCAGATGACCTCCAAGCAGGAGGCCTCCACGCAAGCCTGGTGAGCATAAGGATGACCCTCTGGGGACTGTGGGTTCCCAGCCGCAGCTCAGCTGGGCGATTCACACCCACCTCCAGATGTGAGCCAGGATGGCTTTGCCACTGGTCCCTGGAGCAGAGGTTTGACCAGAAGATCTGAGGGCAGGGACAGAAACATGGAGAAGGGGATCAAAAAGTCCAATATTTAATTGGTGACCAGTGTACCTATTTTATTTTTTTTTAATTGAAGCATAGTTGCTTTACAATGTTGTGTTAGTTCCTACTATACAGCAAAGTGAATCAGCTCTATATATACATATATCCCGGCTTGCTTGGATTTCCTTCCCATTTAGGTCACCACAGAGCATTGAGTAGAGCTCCCTGTGCTGTACAGTAGGGTCTCACTAGTTATCTATTTTGTACATAGTATCAATAGTGTATATATGTCAATCCCAATCTCCCAATTCATCCCCCTCCCCTTGGTAACCATACATTTGTTCTCTATGTCTGTGTCTCTATTTCTGCTTTGCAAATAAGTGCAACTGTACCATTTTTCTAGATTCCACAAATATGTGTTAATATACGATATTTGTTTTTCTCTTTCTGACTCAGTTCACTCTGTATGACAGTCTCTAGATCCATCCACAAAAGCAAACAGCTACATAAAAAGGTATAATCCAAAAATTCTTGTGAGAATGTCTAACTGAAACACCCTCCAAGACCAGCTGCACATTGATACCAAAAAAGTAGAACCTGTCCTGACCCTCCCCCTCCCTGGGGAGGTCAAGGCCACAGTGGAGTGGGGGGGAGTTAGGAAGGAACTGGTGAAATAAAGAAAGAAGAACCAACCCCCTTCCCTGTTTTCCTTTCCCCGAGATTGGGGAAGGAGTGAAGAGAGGGGTTTTCATGAGTACATGGGGCTGGAGATGTGCTAATTACTAATCTGAAAATTTGAGAGGAATAAGGTGCGCAGAAAATTTTCACTGACCTGAAAGTAACCAGAAGAGCCTTGGGGCCTGCCCTGATTCCAAACAAGGGGACGGGAAAAATCCACTTGTGTTACAGGAGAAGATGCAGAAAAGAGATAACCTGTAGGTCCTGCTCGTGCATGGTAAGCACTCTGAGAGTTTCCAGGAAAACCCTCCCCAGCGGCAAAACAGATCACAAGCTCTTTGGACGTGACTCAGGAACCCTCTCACTGCGGGGCATTCAGAGAGCTGCAACCACCTCTGGGCTAGGAGATCAGGATCCTCCAGGCTGATTTGGTCCCTGGTTCCAGGTAGCCCAGGGGGTTAAAAATAGTAACCCCCAGCTTTACTTGTTCTCATTCTCACATGATTGCAGTACATTCAGGTGTGAGCTTGCCAGAATAAACACAGGACACCTACTGCAACTTGAATTTCAGATAAAGATGACACATTTTTTAGTATAAGTATATCCCAAACATTGCAAGAGACATACTTATACTAAAAATTAGTTATAATTTATCTGAAATTCATATTTAATTAGGCATTCTGTATTTTTAACAGCTTTATTAAGGTATAATTTATATACCATACAATTCACCCATTTTTTAAACATTTATTGAATATATTGCTACCAAATTTTTTTAATATTTATTTATTAATTTTGGCACCAGGTCTTAGTTGTGGCACGTGGGATCTTCACTGAGGCATGCGGGATCTTTTCAGCTGCGGCATTCAGACTTCTTAACTGCGGCATGCAAATGGCATCTAGTTCCCTCACCAGGGATCAAACCTGGGCCCCCTGCATTGGGAGCGTGGAGTCTTACCCACTGGATCACCAAGGAAGTCCCCAATGAACCCATTTCAAGTATATAATTCAACAGTGTTTTGGTACATTTACAGAGTTGCGCAACCATCACCACAATCAAATTTTTAGAACACTTCATCACCCCAAAAAGAAACCTCATGCCCATTAGTGGTCACACTCCATCCCCTGCACCCAGCCCCACTCCCTGGCCCCTGACATCCACTCATCTACTTTCTACCTCTATAGTTTTGCCTATTCTGGACATTTTGTATAAACAGAATCTTGCAACACGTGGTGTTTTAGAACTGACATACTCCACTTAGAATAATTTCTTCAAGGTTCATCCATGTCGTAACACATGTCAGTACCTCATTCTTTTTTATTGACAAATACTATTCCATTGGATGGATATAACACACTTTATTCACCCAAACATACGAATAATTCTGCAGTGAACATTTGTGCACAAGTTTTCGTGTGGATACATGCTTTCATTTCTCTTGGGTATATACCTAGGAGTGGAATTACTGGGTCATATGATAACTCTAAGGTTTTGAGAATTTTTCACAGCAGCTAAACTATGTTTTTATATTCCCACCAGCAATATACAGGGTTCCAATTTTTCCACATCTTTACTACACTTATTATTTTCTGGGCTTTTTTTATTATAGCCATCTTGGTGGGTATGAAGTGCTATCTCACTGTGGTTTTGATTTGCATTTCCCTAACAGCTAACAAGCACCTTTTCATGTGCTTTCTGGCCATTTGTGTATCTTCTTTGAAATCATATCTATTCAGATTCTTTGCCTATTTTTCAATTGAGTTGTTTACCTTTTTATTATTGAGTTTAAGAGTTCTTTATATATTCTGAATACAATACTAGCATCAGATATATGACTTGAAAATATTTCCTCTCATTCTGTAAGTTGTCTGTTCACTTTCCTGTCCTTTGAAACACAAACATTTTCCATTTTGATGAAGTGTCCTTGATCTATTTTTTCTTTTGTTGCTTATTCTTTTGGCATCATACCTAAGAAGCCTTTGTCTAACCCAAAGTCACAACGATTTACCCTTTGTTTTCTTCTAATAGTTTTATACTTTTAGTTCTTATGTTTAGGTCTATGAGCAAGTTTGATATATGATATAAAGAAGGGCTCCAACTTCATACTTTTACATATGGATATTCAGCTATCCCAGTACCATTTTTTCAGGCATGCTGTATTTTTATTTGCTAAATCTGGCAGCCCTAGTCAGAAGTTTAGCCACTGGAACAAAGTGTGGGGCTCCCTAACCCTTGGCAGTTTTGGGTTGATCTTTTCCAGGGGAGATGCTCATGCCCTTCTTTCCTCTTAGCGTGAATTCACATCTTCCTCCAACTCTTGGCCTTAAACACTGGCTGGGGGCTCCCGATGACAGACCACGGGCAAGCGTTGGGTAGCAAGTGCTGGCAGTGGCACCATTGTTTTTGTTTTGTTTTGTTTTTTAAATAAGTTTATTTATTTATTTATTTATTTATTTATTTATTTACTTATTTATTTATTTACTTGACTGCATTGGATCTTTGTTGCAGCGCATGGGCTTTCTCTAGTGGCAGTGAGCAGGGGCTATTCTTTGTTGCTGTGCGCGGGCTTCTCAGTGCAGTGGTTTCTCTTGTAGAGCGTGAGCTCTAGATGCATGGGCTCAGTAGTTGCGGCGCACAGGCGTAGTTGCAGCGCACAGGCTTAGTTGATCTGTGGCATGTGGGATCTTTGTGGCCAGGGCTCGAACCCGTGTTCCCTGCATTCACAGACAGGTTCTTAACCACTGCACCACAAGGGAAGTCCTGGCACCATCGTTGATATCCCAGAGTTGACACAGCCCTCACTATATCTGTCTTCTTGGCTAGGGTTCAATTATCTGGTCTCATTCCCTGTTCTGCTTCAAGATGTATGGTCTAAATCCTGAACCAGCAACTGAAACTCACGAATGTTTCTTCTCCCCATAAGCAACCTCCTATCCCAGGTCTCTGATGTTTCCTCCAATTTAAGGTGTGGACTTTTCCAAAATGGTGGGCACCAGAGGGCCTTTCATCTCTGTCCCAGCCATCTGGGCCATGGCAGCAGTGCCCTTTGGGCTCTCTGGGCCCTGCAGTTTGACTGTCACCCTCTCTGCCCTTTGCCACCTCGATTCCCAGAAATCTTCTTCTGGTCCATAGGCTATCGGCCAAATTGCACAGAGGTTTCTGCCTGTGAGAACTGAGACACTTGTTGGACTGTGTTCCTATGAGCTGGCAGTGGGGTAACTCAACACAGCCATTCTCTGTGAAAAGGCCCAGCCCATTAGTCTGCGCCGGGCCCCCTGCCTGGGATTTAGCCTGGACGCCAACCAGGTAATTTAGACTCGACATGGCTCGTAACTTTCCTCTGAGCCCCTGGAGTCACTTTCCCAGACCAGTTCTGTTGTCTACACAAGATGACTTATTCATCAGCAAGAGTGAATAATGCTTAAACACACCACTGGATTTTCCCACAAAGCCCTGCTGGGGTGTACATGACAAGGCATAATCTCACCTGCAGAGCTGGAATTAGGCAAGCCTCTACAATGACTGGAGTGTCTTGATTCATATCTGGGAATCATAAGTGAACATCTTCAAGGCCCATCGAGCCAAACTGGGGGGAGGGGGGCTGGCAGAGGGGCCCATAAACATATTTCTGGGTTAACAGAAGCCTCAGTGTCTCTTAATGACCCCTTGGATGAAAACAGAAGAACCAAAAATATGTCCACATTTTCCATTCAAGAAAGGCTTTTTTTTCTATCTTGGCGGTGGAAAACATATACTTAAACTTTCACTAAGTAAATAACTCTTCATCACAATCACATCTCAGTTTTGTTCTTACCTTGGGTATCAGTCAGAGTTCTACTAGAGCAACAGAATCAGCTCTGCCTGGGGGGCGGGGGGGAGGGGGGAACAAACAGGCAGATGGATTAATTGATTTCAAAGAATTGCCATATGCGCCTAGATTATTATTTAATGAAATAACGAGCCACCATAGCCAGGCCAATGAAACTAAGCACCGAACCATGCAATGCTTTTCTGTCATTGGGGGAGGTATGCTGGCAACATTTCCCAGATGAAGATGCTGAGATACACACCAGGTGAGGAATCTGCTGGCCAGCCCGACATCACACAGACACAAGTGGCCAAACGTGGCGGGTGCTAGAGAGTCAGAAACCCAGGCCCTGGACCAAAACTGCAGAGGACTCAGAACTCATCCAAGGGTCCTCGGACCAGGGCCAAGAATGGGCATCTCTCCTACATGCCATCTTCCCATCTCATCACCCTCCCATCTGATCATGTCTGTCACCTGCTTAGAAGTCAGTGTCTTCACAGCACTTATGGCAGAAAGCCCACATTCCTTCCATAAGGCAGGACACCATTCATGACCTGGTCCTGGCCTGACATGCCAGCCTCCTCTGCCACTGAACTTACCTGCCCTTGACCTTGGCAGTGACACACCAGAGCACATGCGCACCCCGCACACTCCATCTCTGCCATGTCTCAGTGCCTTTGCACCAGCCATTGCTTTTCCCTGAATCCCCTTCTGGCTTTGACCTCATGAAACTGCCACTTCATCCCACCTCAAAACCCATCTTAGCACCACGACACCTTAGAAGCTCACAGACCCTCTCCACCTTCCAAGACTTTTCCCCCAACCTTAGCCCCGAAGTGGGAGAGATCAGGTGCCCCTCTCCCATGCTCCACCAGCACTTCCCACCTTCCTCTGCTCTGTTCTTATTAGAGTGTATAATCAAGCTTTTACATTCCCTAACCTGGGATATTGAGAAACTAATTAGAGCCCTGCCTTTCTTTTTTAGTGGGAAGAGAGAGTTACTTACTGTAGACCAGAAATCAGCAAACTGCAGCCCACTCCCTCTTTTGCAGATAATGTTTTATTGGAACACAGCTGGGACCACTCATTTAAGTATCACCCATAGCTGTTCTCATGCCGTAATGGCAGCATTGAGTCACTGTCCAGATGACCCACAAAGGTTTAAAAAACCTGCTATTTGGCCCTTTACAGGAAAAGTTCTCTGATCACTGCCATAGACTCACCAGCAAGAAGGTACTTCTCCTCCCGCCCCCTTAGGAATTCAGGCATGTCCTTCAGTTCCAGAACTCCTTGCAACTCGAGGGCTGGCCAACATTGTGGAGTTTCCAATGTCCACTGCAGCACTATTCATAATAGCCCAGACATGGAAGCAGCCTAAACGTCCATCAACAGATGAATGGATAAAGAAGATGTGGTACATATATACAATGGAATATTACTCAGCCATAAAAAAGAATGAAATAATGCCATTTGCAGCAACATGGATGGACCTAGAGATTATGATACTAAGTAAAGTTGTCAGACAAAGAAAGACAAATATCATATGATATTACTTGTATGTGAAATCTTTAAAAAATATATACAAATGAACTTATTTCCAAAACAGAAAGAGACTCAGAGACATAGAAAACAAACTTACGGTTACCAAAGGGGAAAGGGGCTAGGGGAGGAATAAATTAGGAGGTTGGGATTAATATACTATATATTATTATAATATATATAAAATGGATAATCAACAAGGACCTACTGTATAGCACAGGGAACTCAATATTCTATAATAACCTCTATAGGAAAAGGAATCTGAAAAAGAATGGATATATATGTGTATAGAACTGAATCACTTTGCTGTACACCTGAAACTAATACAACATTGTAAATCAACTATACTCCAATAAAATTAAAAAAAAAACAAATCCTGGATTGTGTCCTTTAAAGGGATGACTTTTACAGTATGTAAGAAAAAATAGTTGTGGGGTTTCAAGGACAGCCCATGAAGATCTCCCCAACCCTGGCCTTTGCTAGGAGGAGACTGCCCAAGAAGGAAGCGAGGCCGTGGAGGCAGAGTCTCAGGTTGGAGGGCATACCGAAAGTGCTTAAAACCTGTGTGGACCTGGTTTAACAGCTGACTCAGCCACAGAATAAGAGGCTTTCCTTCAAGGACATTGAGATTCTTGGGAATCTGATGAGGGAACTAGAACACATGCTTGTTCTGTGATGCTCGAGGCTCTGGAAAGGCAACATCAGGTACTCCCTCCTCCAGGAAAAGGTCAGCCCACAGAGGGTCGAGCGAGAAAGGGACAAATCCCTCATTCCCCTCCCATCGTCACATATCCAAGACTCTGGAGTGGGGGCCCCAGGTCCTAAAATTAGCCCTGTCTTGGCAGCGAGAGGCCCTGTAAGGGGGTTGGCCCCCCCACAAGAAACCACAAATCCACAGTGACAGTAGCCGGGATCCAAACAAGGAGACTTCAGGTGCCACTTTCACCCACTGGAAGGTGCTCGGCTTCCCAGATGAGTAAATGACTCTAGTAATTTCAAGTCAGAATAAGAGCCCCAGGGGAAACCTTCATTTGGATGCTTCCCTGACATAAATGAAGCCATCTGCCAACTTTCTGAAGTCCTGGGTGTGGGACAGAGCTGCATTCTCTGCAGGCAGGTTTGAAAGCAGAGTTCAGCCGTGCCCAAGGGCTGAGAGGTTGGTCAATATCCCCATCGTGAGATGGTCCCTGTCTTACTGGTCTGCCCCTGCTAGGTAGGCAACTGGCATGAAATATGTGTGTACACTGGTGGCGATCCCATCCATCTCAAATATCTACTTTCCCAAAAAGTAGCACAGACCCCCCTCTTCAGCTGACCCAGGAGAATTTCTCAAGGATTTCAGATTATTTGCAGAGCCACGTAGCCATTTATCACATTGATCCCATCTGAAGCTTCACAGACGGAATCTGGCAAAATCACACACTGCTCAAGAAAAGAAAAAAATATTCCCTCTTCCCCCTCCCCAAAGGAAGCCAGAAATTACACTTGTTTTTCCAAGACACTCATACCAGAGGCGTTACAAGCAACCCAGAGAGATTTCTCATCAAAGGGATTTAAGACAATGACAATTTCCAACATGATTGGAATTGCAACTGCAGAAATGACTGCTCTGCTACTCAGAAACTTTTTAATTACCCTGGCTGGTCTCTACTCTTGCTTCCAGTAATTTTATCACTATTATTGGGTTTGGGGTTTTTTTTATAAAACATCTCAGGGTGTTTTCAATAGTCGTCATGGAGAGTTGGCACCGGAGAGGCTTCCTGGAGAAAAATTATTTCAAAGGCTCGTGTCCTCAAGACAAACACACCAAAAAAAAAAAAAAAGAAGAAGAAGAAGAAGAAGAAGAAAAAGATTTTGCAAGAGAACAAGAAAGGAACTTTGAAGACAAAAATATTGTGATGTGAGCTATAAATTCATTTCTCTCTCTCTGGCACCCATTTGGAGCCCTACCATCTGCCATCACCTACAAATTATTGGCTTTTATTACAATGTTATGATTATACACGACAGCAAATACGAAACTTTAACAAATTAAGAGAGCGTAATTAACACAACTGATAAGTGATTGAAAAACAACTGCAAATAAAAGCTCTAATGAGTGGCGGGAGGCATCGGGGGACCCGTCTACACTCAAGTGTTTGGAAACATCTTTGTATTGAGGCCATTTGTCAGCTCAAAGGCACAGGCTGATTACCAGTATCAAGACACATTTCACAACTTTTAAGCAAGTTTAGAGAGGATGACTCCTGAATAAAAATCCCCAAAGTCACTCGACAAGTCCATACAGGTTCTTTAACATTGGGTGTAAAGGCAACACAGTCTGCATTTTTCACAAATGTATACATGCGTAAGATCTGAAACACTGTCTCTTTCAACGGTAAGGACCATATATGTATTTGGAGTCAGGTGAAAAATGAACAGGACACAAAATACCACAAGGCCATGCTGTGGAAGAAAAAGTGGTTTGTGCTCCAAGACTCTGCAGTCTACATTACTGGGGTTGCCATTTGGGAAGAATGAGAAAGGAAGTGCAGAATTCCAAGAGCCATTTCTTCTTTCTAATATGATGGAGCTTTGAGAAAAGACATCGAAGAGAAGACCAAGGATCAGAACAGGAAAATCAAACCACTGGGTTTGTGAAGTGTGCATCCTTCCTTAGGACTTTCTAATGTTTACGGGAAATACTCAACCTTCCTTTATCTTGTAACTCCATCCATCCATCCTTCTCTGGGGGACAAGAGTCACCAATGGATTGTATGCTCGTTTGGGCCCCTCTATTCTTGACCACACATGTCTATTGCAAGATCCCACTTTACATTTTTGCTTCCATTTGTTTCTCTTTGCTTCCTTTTGGATGCTACTTGAACATTTTTCCTTTTTGATAGTCTCCTTTTAGAAATTTAGAACATTCCACTTTTAAGTCTCATCTGTCATTTTTCCCCTTTATTAAATTCCAAGTTCCACTGGGAAACCTTGAGGGAGAAGTAGAAGAAAAGAATATTTTTTAAAAAGTGGAAAAAAAGAAAAAGCTACTCTCTTAGCATCCATAACAGAGCCAGGAAGATGGATTTCATGCATGCTGCCAAGATCTCAGTCACATGGAGGTGAGATGATTTGGGAAGGTCCCCTGCAAAGAAAAGTTCTTTTCTCCCAACAGCAGGAGGAGGGCTTGGTTTTATTGCGCAGCTGTGCACCTGTTTGCTAATTTTTTTTTACCTGTGTGGTAATTTTAACCTCTCCTTTTCCCACCCGTCCCCACACCCTTCCATTACACACTGAAGAGTCTCAATAACAAGGATAGAGAAACCAGGACGCTCCCTTCTGGCTCCTTCCAGCCTAGCCTGGAAATCTCTTTCAGAGGCTCTACAGTTCCTGCTCCCGACCATCCACGAAACACCCCCCCCCCCCCGCCCCCGTGCTCATCCTACAAACAAAACATTTCAGGACATCATCAGAGTCCTTGGCCAGTTCCCAACAGGAGGGGTGGGTTCCCGGTGAGCCCCCTCTCTCCTGTTTGTTGATTTCCTGATGTAACAAATGACCATAAACACAGTGGCTTAAAACAACACAGATGTGTCATCTTACAATTCTGGGGTCAGACATCTGACTTGGATAGCACCAAAAATGAGGTCTCAGCAGGGCTGGTTCTTTCTGGAAGTTCTGGGGACAATCTGTTTCCTTGTCTCTCCAGCTTTCCAGCGGCTGCCTGCGTTCCACGGTTCCTTCCTTCCTCCATCTTAAAGCCAACAGCAGAATCAAGGCAGCAGGAGCTAGCTCATAGCTCACAATCATTTTTGGCTGTGTTTTTGTGCATGCGATCGCTTCCGTTCCTGTAGGGAGAGTTGAGAGTGGCCCTCGGTTTTTGATTTGGGAAACTGACAAGTGTCTTTACTGAAACGGCAGACAAAGCAGAAGAAGGGGGTTTGATAAGAGTAGGTCATAATATTTCCTTATTCATTTGTTCTGTAATTATTCATTGACATAAGTAAATATTCATTTATTTTTTTTAAATTTTTCTTTCGTTTTGGAAAATAGTTGATTAACAATGTTGTGCTGGTTTCAGGTGCACAGCAAAATGATTCTGTGATTCCCATACAAGTATCCATCCTTTTCCAAATTCTTCTCCCAGTTAGAAGAGAATATTCTGTTTTGAGCAGAGTTCCCTGCACTGCACAGTAGATCCTTTTTGGTTATCTATTTTAAATATAGTAGTGTGTACATGTCATTTATTTTGAGTACTAACAAATCCATAGTAAATGAATATGTATTTATTCATTCGTTCCTAACTATTACTTGAGGCCTCTTTGTGCTGCGCAGTGTGCTCTAGGCACTTGCACGGACAGCAGTGAACGAGGCAAATGACATCTCTGACCCAGGAGTTTTGCGTCTTTTGCTATGAAACGGGTAGGCTGACTTATTAGCTTGCAAGTAGGGTGAAATCTAGGGCCTTTTGTAGTTCTTAACAATGTAAAAACAAACAAACACACAAACAAACAAACTCACAGAGAAAGAGATCAGATTTGTGGTTACCAGTGGGCAGGGGTGGGGAGGGGGATTAGATGAAGTTGGTCAAAAGGTACAAACTCCCAGTGTAAGACAAATAAGTACCAGGGATGTAATGTACAAATGATCAAAGTAATTAACACTGCCGTGGGTTATACATGAAAGTTGTGAAGAGAGGAAATCCTGAGAGCGCTCATCACATGGAAAATTTTTTCTATTTCTTTATTGTTTTAATAAATTTATTTATTTATTTGTTTGTTTATTTATTATTTGGCTGTGTTGGGTCTTCATTGCTGCACGTGGGCTTTCTCTAGTTATGGCAAGTGGGGGCTACTCTTCGTTGCGGTGCGTGGGCTTCTCATTGAAGGGGCTTCTCATTGAAGTGACTTCTCCTGTTGTGGAGCACGGGCTCTAGGCATGCAGGCTTCAGTAGTTGTGGCACATGGGCTCAGAAGTTGTGGCACATCGGCTTAGTTGCTCCGTGGCATGTGGGATCCTCCCTGACCAGGGCTCGAACCTGTGTCCCCTGCACTAGCAGGTGGATTCTTAACCACTGCGCCACCAAGGAAGACTTCTATTTCTTTAACATTGTATCTATATGAAATGATGGGTGTTCACTAAACCTACTGTGGTCACAATCTCATGATATATGCAAATCAAATCATCATGTACACCTTAAACTTACACAGTGCTGGATGTCAGCTGTATCTCCATAAAAATGGAAGGGAAAAAAAAGTATATGTCTTATATACAATGGACTATTAGTCATAAAAAGGAATGAAACTGGGCGTGTCCTTGGGCTGAGAGAGCGGGACGTTCAGCTTGCCAGCGGCCCCCACTTAGGCGTGCACCGGGAAAGAACGATTTGAAAATGGGTGATGTTGAGAAGGGCAAGAAGATTTTTGTTCGGAAGTGTGCCCAGTGCCATACTGTGGAAAAGGGAGGCAAGCACAAGACTGGGCCAAATCTCCATGGTCTTTTTGGGCGAAAGACGGGTCAGTCTCCTGGATTCTCTTACACAGATGCCAACAAGAACAAAGGCATCACCTGGGGAGAGGAGACGCTGATGGAGTATTTGGAGAATCCCAAGAAGTACATCCCTGGAACAAAAATGATCTTCGCTGGCATTAAGAAGAAGGGAGAGAGGGCAGACTTGATAGCCTATCTCAAACAAGCTACTAATGAGTAATAGTTGGCCACTGCCTTATTTATTACGAAACAGATGTCTCATGACTTTTTATGTGTACCATATTTAAACTGATCTCATACACTAGACTTCAGATCATGAACAGCTGATGTAATATTTCTGTCCTGATTTAAATAAGATTGGCTTGTGGCTAAATGAATATGGTCAGCTTTTTGAATTTTGGTAGCAATTCCAGTTCAATAAGTGCTATCACTGTTTTCCCCTTCTAAAGAGATGATTAAACTTGAATAAGAAATGTTAAACTTTTCAGGGAGATGGTGAATGCCTTCTCAAACCCTATAGGAGATTGGTTTTATATTTAGATTTCTATAACTGGTTATATTAACATATTTAAATATTGAGAAGATCCCTTCAGTGTCTTATAGAACAGAGCAAGATTCACCTAAAAAAAAAAAAAGGAATGAAACTGGGACATCTGTGGAGACATGGATGAACCTAGAGACTGTCATAGAGAGTGAAGTAAGTCAGAAAGAGAAAAACAAATATTGTATATTAACCCCTATATGCAGAATATACAAAAAGGTACAGATCAACCTGGGTGGGATGAATTGGGAGATTGGGATTGCCATATATGCATTACTAATAAAAAAATATCAAATTGTACACTTTAAATATATGCAATTTATTGTATGTCAATTATATCTCAATAAAAGTTCTTAAAAAAAAAGTATATGTCTTAAGACCTTTATACAGAAAATTTGAATTTGGTCTAAGAAGCCTGACCAAACACTGAGAAAAACTTTATTAACAAGATATTAATTTTACAAGTCTTTTTACTGTGTCAAAAAACAACTGAATCCCAAAGAAATGTAATAGATACTAACTCACTATCCTCTGATTTAATAAAAAGATTATTTTCCCACTCCCGGGATGGTTTGATTTACCAATTTGCAGGTTGGTGAGGATGACATAGAATGCCTTGTGTCCCAGTGGGCTCCTCTGCTTCCAAGGCACACAGCTGGACCAGGTCCCCGGTCCCCTTTGCAAACAGGTGGGCGTGTGAAGGTTCTGGCCAATGGAACATGGGCAGAAGGAACACCTGCCACTGCCCGGTCTGACCCTGAGAAAGCCTCCAATATGCTCTCTTCCCACGTCCACTGGCTGAGCGGAGAGGATGCCGAGGCCTGGGAGGATGGCACGGCCGTAAGACTGAAGGAGCCCATGTTTCTGAATCACGCTGTGGAGCAGACACCCTTCCACCAAATTTCCACCACCGACTGGAATCCACATGAGAACGGAATACATTCTCTTGTTCTAAGTCTCTCACATACTGGGATTGCTTGTTATGAAGGTTAATCTATGGTGACTTATTCAAATAGTTCCTCTATGTGAATCTCAAAATTCTCTTTCTCTCTCTCTCTCTCTCACACACACACACTTACAGACATAGATAAGTGACACAGTTATGTGGAGAGAAATCCCAGGACACCATCTACTATCACACTTCATCTTCTCTCCCCGAATCTCTCCTCTAATACAAAGAAATGTTTCAGATTCACGTATTATAATTGCTGTTGTTTTTAGCCTGTTATATGTAAAGTTATGTGAATTATATGTGACCATCTTACTTGTGGAAAAATACCATAAAATGATGCTTGGTTCAGAAGGAGGTTCCGATTATCAACAAAGGAGGCGATGCTAATTCAGCCATCCTCCTGGATGCTGAGAATCCAGTGTCTGTGAACTTTGGGCGATTAATGCAACAGAGCTTTCCCTGGTACTTTCTTTATTGACCAGATGGTCTCCGTTTTGGAAGCTTCAGTGAACACACAGGAAAGCATTTCAGTCCCAAATTAAGACTTTGAGCTGCTTTGATGTTCATTTAAAGCAGGCCCCTCAGTCAAAATTGTCTGAACCAAGACACCATTTTATGGATGGTCTTTAGCCCAGCTTCTGCTTCCTCCTTTTCCGACCTATAGCTATCTTGGGAACGTTCTAGAATGGAATTAATAAAGATTTAATGTGGCAAATAAACACATCTAAGTCAGAAAGAAGTGACTGTCTCTGCTTGCAGATGCCATGATTTCCTCCATAGTCAACCCTAAAAATTCCACCAAAGAAAAACTGTTACAACTAATAAAGGAATTCAGCAAAGTTGCCGGATACAAAATCATCACAGAAAGATCAGATGCATTTCTATACACTAACAATGAACAATCCAGAAAGGAAATTAACAATTTCATTTATAACAGCATCAAAAAGAATAAGATATTGCTGAAGGAAATTAAAGAAACTACCAGTAAAAAGAAAGACATCTTGTGTTCATGGGTTGGAAGACTTCGCAATGTTAGGATTTCAATACTACCTTGAAAACCTTATGCTAAGTGAAGTAAATCATCACATGAGAACAAATATAATGTGATTTCACGTATATGAGGTCCCCAGAGTATCAAATCTATAGAAAAGTAGAATGGTGGTTGCCAGGGACTGGGGGAGGGGACAATGGGGAGTTAGCATTTAGTGTGCTTCAATCGGGGAAGATGGGAAAGTTCTGGACACAGATGGTGCTGATGGTTGCACAATAAAGTGAATATACTTAATGCCACTGAACTGTACACTTAAAAATGGTAAAAACAGCAACTTTTAAGTTATGTATATGTTACCACAATAACAAAATGAATTACAGTTATGAGAAAATGGAATGTAAGTAAGAGAACAGAACTATGCCGTGCAATACATACACAAATATGTATATTGTCAACAATAACAAAAATTAAAACCAGAATAGCTACACTATTATTAGATAAAGTAGACTGTAAGGCAAGAAAAATTACTAAAATTAAAGAAGAATGTTTCACTTAAAAAAAATTTTTAAGTGTAATGCAGCAAAGGCTTATTGAACACATATTACATGGAAAGTGTTAAAAAGATACTGCGGGTGGGGAAGAAGTCAGAGTACCCGCCGATCTGTAGCCTGCAGGGACTGTGCTTTTCTTTCCTCAGATTCACAAAGCATTTCCCAAATGCCCTCTCCTTGTCCACCCCCAGCAGTGCTGTGAGGTCATCGAGGGTTGCTGCCCCATTTTATGGATGAAGAAACTGAGGCTTGGGAGGCACAAGGGGGCTGCTGAGACCGCTCATCGGTGGTGGAGCTGAGACCCAAATGCAGACCAATGTTCCTCCCACGTCACCACACAAACATAGAAACTTGATTACAACTAATCTAAAATACCTTCCATCAATAATAGAAAATTTTCCAAATTTCAGCACCAAACTAATTATATCTCAACCAACAAAATACAACCTAGAGGTAAGGCAGTTATCCCAGTGCTTTACACACACACACACACACCCCTCACCCCCACCTTATAAATGTTCTAGAACGTTGCCTCCACTCTTCCCTTTGTGCACCTACGTCTGCAGCCTCTCCTGACAGAGAAGCACGGGGTTCAGTGGTGACTATTTCCTCAGGGGAGAAGTCACCTGCAGGATGATCGCACCTGGAATTTCTTGTTGACATGCGGCCAGCTTGGTCCTGCTGACGCCCCTTCTCGGGAAGCTGATTCTCCCTCAGAGCACATTGCAGCCTGAAGACTCGCTGGAAGACACCAATAACTACTAATGGGTAAGAAAAAGAAGGAACAGGGCAACACGGTAGACAAAATCTTGGGGATGCAATCAGCAACACCAGACCCTAGGAAACTACAGGGCAAGTGTGTTGGTTTCTTCAATAAATAAATTACTAAAATATTTAATAATAAGAGAGAGATGCATGAACCAATCTAAATGAACCAAACTTGTTTGGATTCCAATTCAGATAAGCTGTTGAAAATGAAATAAAATCCACAGGACATGCAGGGAAATGTAAACATTGACTCATTGGCTGGGTATTTGGTGATTAAATTTTTTATTTTAATTTGACTAAAAATTTGTCATTGTTTTTAGATGAGGTAATGGTATTGTGGTTTTATTGATACTATTTAAGTTCTCTGTCTTTTCCTTTTCTTTTTTTTTTAATTTATTTATTATTTTTTGGGGGGTACACCAAGTTCAATCATCTGTTTTTATACACATTTTCTCTGTCTTTTCTTTATCTTTCAGTTACATACTGAAATATTCAGAGATAAAACTATATGTTTCCTGGAAAGTGCTTCAAGATAATTTGCAGGGGGCGGGGGGGGGGGGGGAGTTGATTAGAGCAGTTAAAAGAAACAAGACTGGCCACATTCTGATTATTGTCAGTATTTCCAGTTCATGATAAACTGCTCTCAAATTCGGTATGTTTTTAAATTTTCACAATAGGGCTTCCTAGGTGGTACAGTGATTAAGAATCCGCCTGCCAATGCAGAGGACACGGGTTCGATCTCTGCTCCAGGAAGATCCCACACGCCGTGGAGCAACTAAGCTCGTGTGCCCCCAAAAAAAAAAAAATTTTCACAATAAAAAGCTTTAAAATCAACCCAGTAAGATCCAAGTTATACAAATCAGCATGTTCTAAACCAAAATGTTCACAATAGCTACCTTGGCTGGTGGGATTATTAGGGTAAATTTCATTCTTTTCTCTACCCTCTAATTTTCCAGGTTTTTACAATATATACCTTGGATAATTAGGAAAAACGTATATATTTTAATCTTTAGGAGTAGAAAACGATGAGTCATTTGAAGTAATACTCTTGTGTGTTTGGGGAACATTCTCTCGGGAAGGGCTAGTGCCATCCATAGTGCATCTTAGCACTTCAAATCCACACCCAGTGAAGGTATCACTTGGTTTTTAAAATAAGGCACCATATCATGGAATTAAGGAATTATTTGTGCTTCCAGAGTTCCCCACAGCATTACCAAAGTCATTTCATAGTCATATCACAAATTTGACTACCTGGATGTCCCCAAAGGAACAGAGCCTGGTTAATTATGGTTAGGTAACCATCGTTCTAGAGACTTCTGTCCAGAGATGACTTGGGCTTTTCACCTTTTCTGTTTTGGAGGAAGATATGGTGCAGAGGATTCTACACATTCTTCTAATGCCTCTCTCCATGAGAAATTAGGCTTTCGGTCCCTGCACCGTGGGTGGAACCTGCCTGGCAGTATTTCTGCTGACACCCGTGTCCTCAGAGACCCTGCCCTGAGCCACCTCCTACAGCAGGGAACTCGTTTTCCAGTGGATTGTTTGTGTAAAAGAAATTTGTATGCCAGTAGCTTCTTAGGAATCGTTCTTTAAAGTCATGTGAAAGGAATACCCACAGAGATCTGAGCAAGGTTATGTTACCCACCAGCCTCAAAAGTTTCAGAAGGGCTGGAAATGTTCCTACTGCCCACGGCAGCCTGGTCCAATCCCACAGGGTCATTTATATTCTAGGAGGGACTGGCTGGATTTTTTTCTCTATTATCTCTTGCCTTTCTTTCTGGTCTTGTTTAATTTTGTTTTCCTCTTTTTTTCTCTATACTGCCTGAGGATGATTTGACCTTTCTGGTAAAATCTGGATTTGGGAGGTTCTTGGATTTCCTGTTTGGAGGTTATCACCCCCGCATCCCAGTATCCCATCTGTGCATGTGTCTTGTTCCCAGGGCCTGCACTTCTCTCCTTCTCTCCCTGGGTGGCTCTCAAATGCCTTCTCCAATCTCAGGAGAGACCCTCCAGGAATGTAAATTCCATATCATCGATGGAAAAATAGAGACACCAAGAGGCTAAGCAATTTGCTGCTGAGGAGCTAGGCTCCAGATCCTCTCGTTTTTGTGGACAGCTCAGGGCGCAGGGATAAAACGGCAGCCACACGCAGGCACCCGGCCCCACTCTGACATTGAGGGAGGCCACCATTTACATGCTCCATCATCCCAAATGGGAGACCCTGGTATCTCCCCACCAGACTTCGTTTCCCAACCACAGCACATCTGCCGTGACCTCATCTACCCAGGGATCAGCTAAGCGAATGAGTCAAAGTCACAGCCGACTTTCCAACAAATTTCACAACATGGAATTGCAATTTACAAGGGTGCCCTATATGGGAATCTAAACTTACCCACGTAGGGGAGAAAACCTTACCATGAAGTTCCGGCAGGGAAGAGCATCCTTCCTCAGGAAAGCAGAAGCTTAGACAACCCACCCACCTCACTGACTCCACCAGATACAATGAAAGAGCCAGTTTTCCGTGAGCTTGGACACAGACGTGGCTTTTCACGCACCAGGGCAGCCTCCCTTCTGCCTCCGGGCTAACAGCAAATGACAGTCCATTCACTGTTGTCACATGTCCTGAACCAAAGTCCAGCCGGCTGAGGCCCCGATTGGAGGAGGAGGAAATTGAACATTTCTCTTTTGCTGTTTGTGGGCCAGCTTTCATCACCAGCCATCAGATACGAGGGGGCACCTTTCCCAGAGAGCCCAGGGCAGTGAGGCTTCAACATAAGGGCAGCCCGGAGTCCAGGGTGAGGAGAAGCTGGGGACTGGAGAGTAGCTGCTGGGAGAGAGACGCCTTCTCACCTCTCTGCAAAGAAGAGTTCTGCTTCAAGGTGACGGGGTCTGGGCAGGTGAAATGTACCACAGAGCCGCATCTGGTTAAAAGGCAGGTGCTGACACAGCAGGTGTAGGTGGACTCTGAGGTTCTCTATGTGGACAACTGACTCCTAGTTGATGCAGCCACCACCGGTCCACACTTTGAGGAAAAAAGATCTAGGGTTGTACCATCTAATATGGTAGCTCTAGCTTGTGCGGCTTTGAGCACTAGCCAGAAAGTGCTCCAAGTGTGAAGTGTAGCTGCTTGAAGCTGAGAGTTGAAATATGCTACAGGTATAAAAGACACCCTGGATTTTAATTTAGAATAAAACAAAGAATGCAAAAGTCTCCATTTTTATAGTGAATATATGATGTGATGATAATATTTTGGATATATTGGGTTACATAAGCTATATGATTAAAATTAACTTTGCTGTTTCTTGCTTCCTTTTTTGGAATGTGGCCACTAGAAAATTTTAGACAACGAAAGGGTTCAGATTCTTGGGCAGCCCTGATCTACAGAACTCCCCAAACTTTAAAGCTGTGATTCTTGGAAGTATTCTCAAAGACCATTTTATATCTGATTGCCTCTTTTTTGAAAATCCGCACAGTTTATCAGCTTGTCAAAATGGTCTTGTCATCCCATCTCTTCTCACTAGAAGCAGAAGGAAAGGGCTGATGGGACCAGATATTTATCTGCCACAAGTCATCCCTCAGGCTCATCAAGACTTTCTTTGAAGATTATCACGATGGCCTTCAACTGAACATATCCAGTTCCAGGTGTCAGAGGCACGTCCTTTAAATTGATCTTTAAGTCTATCCAACAAAATACTATCTAACCTGCTATCACCCTCATTTCTGGTAAAAGCAACAAGGGTGACTGGAGTCCTCCGCGGATGCTTTGCTTGACCAACATGATCCAACATTCGGTACTTTTTTCCCAATGATACCTTCTCCTGTCCCTTTTGTTACTGCATCCAAGCTTGTACTTCTTGCTGCATGACAGGCCAAGAAATCAAGAGATGAGTTGTTGGGGCAGGAATAGTGACTTTACCTGGAAAGCCAGCAGACCGAGATGATGGTGGACTTGTGTTCCAGAGAACCTGAGTTAGAATTCAGGCTTCTGTCACACCGAAAGGGGAGGGGGTGAAGTCTCAGTTGTGAACAGACTCAGGAGGGGATGTGTGACTTTCTTCCTTCCTGTAGCCACTCACAGGTGGGCCTGGTCAGGATGTTTCCTGTGAGCTAAACAAAGGTATTGTAGTTTCCTGCTCATTACCTGGGAGGCAGGGTTCCCAGAGATGGGCATTTTGTATAATTTCAGCTTATAGGCAACATCCCTTTAGTGATGAACTTGTGCATAGAATATAAAGGCTCCTCCTTCTTACAGGTTCAGCTGAAAATGAACATCTCATTAGGTGACATTTTTAATGACGTGTAGTTGATTTACAATATTGTGTTAGTTTCAGTTGTACAGCATAGTAGTTCAATATTTTTGCAGACTATACTCCATGATAGGTTATTACAAAATAATGGGTGTAATTCTCAATCCCATACAGTAGATCCTCGTTGCTTATCTATTTATATATAACCATTTTCGAAACAGATGGGTTGTTTGTTTTAAGCTTCAAAACTGAGGCAAACATTTGTTATGAGACTCCAAAGAATTTTGCAAACAATTTCCACCCATAACTTCCAAAGCTTGTGCAACATTTTGTGCAAAATGCGTGGGCCGCTTCCATGAAGCAAGTGTTTCCAGAAATGTTTACTTTGCAGAAGTAAGTGTGCATGTTCACCCGTCCCCCTGGAAATTCCACATGTCCACCCAGCCGCTGGAGTGTGGAGCAGACACACGCTCTCCTCTCCACAAGTGGCCCTGGCCCTCTCCACGCCTGTCCTCTGATGAGCTGCTTTCCTGTGACTTGAGCTCCCTGGATTGGCTGTGGCTGTCACTCTTTGAACTGTCATCAGTTAAGATTGATTGTTCACAGGCCAGATACAGCGAGGCTCTCCAACCCTGCGAATGTAAGCCATCTAAGCAAGTCTCATGAAGGAAAGTCCCTGGACAGTCCTAGGGCTGTGTTATGGATTGAACTGTGTTCCCCACAAGAGATATGCTGAAGTCCTAATGCCTATGCTATAGACTGATTGTCTGTGTCTGCCCAAAATTCACATGTTGAAATCCGTTAACCCTCATGTGATGATATTAGCAGGCGGGGCCTTCAGAGGGTGATTAGGTCATGAGGGTGGAGCCTTCATGAATGGGATTACTGACCTTATAAAGAGACCCCAGAGAGCCCCCTCATCTCTTCTACCACGTGAGGACACAGCAAGAAGTCACCATCTGTGAACCAGGAATCAGGCCCTCACCAGGCACCCTGATTTTGGACTTTCCAGCCTCCAGATGGTGAGAAAGTTTATAGTATTCTGTTATAGCCACCCAAACAAAGACATGCCAGGACCTCACAATGGGACCTTGTTAGGAGATCGGGACTTCACAGAGGTAATCAAGTTAAAGTGAGATCATGAGGGTGGACCCTAATCCAATATGACCAGCATCATTATAAAAAGGGGAAATTTGGACACAGACACACAGAGAGGGAGAGCTGTGTGGGGAGATGTAGGGAAAAACACTGCGTGAAAACTGGAATTATGCTGCCACAAGACAAGGACCGTCTAGGGCCCCAGAGGCTGGAGACACCTGGACGGATCCTTCCCCGGCACTGTCAGAGGCAGCACAGCCCCGCCGACACCTTGACCTCAGACTTCTACCCTCCAGAACTGTAAAAGAATAAATGTCTGTTGTTGTAAGCCACCAAGTTTATGGTACTCTGTTACAAAAGCCCTAGGAAACTAACACAGACCAGAATTCCAACAGTTCCCGTTACTGGTTTCTCTTCCATCACTCAGACATGTCAGCCCAGCTGGGGCTCCAGACCCACACCAGTGACTTGGCAGCTCCCACGTATGGTCCAGTGTCCTGAAAACGCATTAGATATAATAGAGTTGCCAATCTCGCAAATAAAAATACAGGGCACCCAGTTAAATTTGAATTTCAGATAAATAACCGGTAATGTTTTAGTATAAGTATGTCCCATGTACTCTTTGGGAAATATTTATGCTAAAAAAAAAATTATTGGTTGTTTTTCTGAAGTTCAGCTCCAACTGGGCAGCCTGTATTTTATCTGGTAACCCTGGATAGGGAGCATCTTCGGAATACTTCTGGCTCCTTGGAAAAGATGTGTACTTGGTGCCACAAGGCAGGCTAGGAGAATTTCCACAAAGCTAGGCCAAAAGATGAGGCTCACTCTTTGGCATTAAGTCACTGATATTCACACGATGAATGGCAGAAACTTAAGTGCCCTAGTAGGCAACTCAACTCTGGCATTTTCCACATAGCTGAAACATTTCTGTTGTGGCCATTTATCTTTTTTTTTTTTTTTTTTTTTTTGCCACGTCACACAGCTTGTGGATCTTAGTTCCCCAACCAGGATTGAACCCGTGCCCCCCGCAGTGGAAAAGTGGAGTCCTAACCACTGGACCACCAGGGAATTCCCTGTTGCTGTTTATCTAATACATATGTTGTAGTTCAAAATATGAAACCCATCTCAGTGCCTGTCCGTGATCGAGTTATTCCACCTGAAATGAGAATAATCATCCTAGCCTGCTCAGAACAGACAGGACCAGTCACACAGGGCCCCACAGTAAGAAGAGCGCCGTGTTTCTTTCAAAACAGTTGTTGCCACAATGACGTTCTTAATTTTTGAGCAAGAGGCCCTGCATTTTTGTTTTGCACAGGCCCCACAAATTATATAACAGGTCCTGAGGGTGAGTGCACCTAAAGACAGGGAAGCAGCCTACACTAAATGCTTTCACCACTAACAAGTGCCACGCTGCGCCTTTTAAAGGCCAGTTGTTGCTTGTAGCAACTTGAAGGCAGGCTGGAGATTCTCCTAAAGCCCCTGGACCTGCAGATTTGGGCTATTTGACTTCCCACCAGTGCTGATTCCCAAGCTGTGTTATGTAGAACCAAGTCTCTACCATCAGCTACAATGGATTTCCAGTCTCTGCTCTCCCTTCCTTCTACACACAGCTTTCCGTTTTCCTCTTTCTCCCAGCCTTTCTCTCTGAATTCTGACACACCTCTTTCCTTGTCCTCTCCCCATGACTAACCCTTCCTTTACTCAACAAGGCCCAGAGCTGGCTTGGTTTTTTACTTAGTTCTCTCTCCAACAAAGAAAACCAAAAGAAGAAAGAAAACCAAAAGGTGAAATTCAAGTGTTTTCTGCTGAATGTTAGTGACCCTTTAAAGGTCTTGTCCAGGCAAAGTTCAGGGGCAGAAATTTTGAACATTGGTTTTCCAATTCATTCCATTTCTACACCAATCTCTTCAGTGATTACATCATACAAATGTCATCAGAAGAGAAGGACAGAATTCTGATTCAAAGTCTCTGCTATGTGACCTTGGATACGGCACTTACCTTTTAGGATCCTGGTTTCTTCAGCTCTCAAATAAGAGTGTTAGATGAGATGATCTCAGGTGAGTCTATAATTTGAACATCAAAGTTAATCAGTCTGGTGAATTGGTTTTCACCCAAGACCACCATGTACAGTTGCTCAGGTTGTGCACTATACAACCTCAGGGACTCCATGCATGTAGCTATCGTGTTATGGTGCCTCCAAAACTGCACAAGGCAGCAAGCATCCCTTCAACAAATTACCACTCCCTTGTCTTCATGCTACCTGTCCACAGGTACTTCCTCTCTGAGGTCCCAGTGCCATCACCATCCTGTCCCTTTCAGAACCCTGCAACGATACCATTTGTGTTAATGCATTTCCACCCCATTCTCTGCCTTCCCTGCCTGCTACACCTCCCAGAAATGTATGTATATCTAACATGGATGCATTTTGGAAACTAGGCTTCTGTCTAAGCAACTATCGCTTTTGCAGGAAACTTTAAGGACCATGAAGTTTGGAATTGGGAAATTAATTGGAAATTAATGGGATCTACATGATGGAGAAATTCTGAAGAGGAATGATGAGACTCTGGTTGCCTACCTAATAGGACTCTGCCCTGAGGAAACCACGTATATGGTGTAGCATTGAAAGGGACACAGGATCATTATAGATGCACAAGCACAAACACATAGCAGACATGGGGAGGCTCACACACCAAGCACTCGGAGGCTACAGATGCCCCTCTGGGATGTATCATACTGTTTAGGCATCCCCATGATTTTTTGCAATTGAGGTGAAATTCACATAACATAAAATTAACCATTTGAAAGTGAACAATGCAGTGGCACTTAGCACATACACAATGTTATACAACCATCACTTCCATCTAGTTCCAGAGCATTTTCATCAGCCCAAAACAAAACCCCACACCCATTAAGCAGTCACTCCCTCTTCTCCTCCCCACCCCCAGCCCCTGGAAAGCACTATTTCTGTCTCTTTGGATTTACCTACCCTGGACATTTCATATACATGGAATTATACAATATATGACCTTTTATATCTGACTTCTTCCATTTAGCATAATGTTTCCAAGGTTCATGCACATTGTATCATGTGTCAGTACTCCATCCTTCACCATGACTGAGTAATATTCTGTTGAATGGATATGTCATATTTTGTCCTTTGATGGGCATTTGGGTTATTTCCACCTTTTGGCTCTTGTGAATAATGCTGCCATGATCGTCCGTGTACAAGTTCTTGTCAAGTTCTTGTTTTCAATTCTTTGGGGGTCTCTACCTAAGGATGAAATTGCTCTGCAACCCCATCATTTTGATTTCACAGCAGACCTTGCTGAGACCTTACATTTTAGGGTATTCTATGTAATATCTGCTGATTATTTCAACATTTATCTTGAATCTTTATACTGTAGATCAATGGTCAGCAAACTTTTCCTCTAAGAGCCAGATAAGCAAATAGTTTAGGTTTGGTGGGCCTTGTGGTCTCTGTTGCAACCATTCAGCCTTTGCAGCATGAAGCAACCACAGACAATACGTAAAACATTTATGGTGCGCCAATAAAACTTCACGCACAAAAACAGGCAGCAGGCAAGATGTGGCCCTCAGGCTAGAGTGTGCCAACCTCGGCTCCAGGACAAGCACAAAAGGATGTGACCTCTTCCAAATGCTCCATCCCATGAAAGATGGGCCCCCTCCAGCCAGGACAGGACAGGTCAGAATGCACGTTCCATACATATATGGGTACAGGAACAATTATGTCTCCAGTGCCGGGGAGGATGCCAAGGGAAGTGGACTCCACTCGTGGCATAAGGGACCTGAGACAGGACCTTAAGAACTTCCTGATTATGAAACATCTGAAGTCCTGGGATGTGTCCCCAACATGAGCAGCTGAGTTGAGCTTGGGGAAAGGTGGCCACCCTCTGGCTAGGCTGGTTTTGAAGATGAAAGTCTGATGAATTCATTGACAAATCCCTCGATATCTTTTCTAACATTCACCCTGTCTGAGATTCATCAGGACAGGAAGGAGACACCCAAGCCCAGAAACTCATTTAACCAACAAGCATTTATTGAACTCTGACTGTATACAGGCACCATGCTTCATCTTGGGTATTCCAAAGCACACATTCCAGGAGGTCTCCTTGGGCAAGTTGGATACTTCCAGTAGCAGGAAGCTCATGGCCCACACCGGGCAGCCTATCCTGGGGCTGGACAGTGTTTTGCTTCCTCAGAAATACCTAAACCTCCCGGCATGTTTCCACACCTGCATCCCACCAGTCAAATATCAACAGGCACCCCCACCACATGCAGATACAAAGAGAACAGGCAAGGAAACAAAGAAATAGCAGGAAAACAAAGGAACACTGACCACAGCCTTTATCCCTCCTGGTGTTTTTTAAAGCAAAATCAGTTTCACATCTGATGACTTCCTGGAAAGTTCCCTAACTCGGGTAAAGTTGACAATCAAATTCTAAGGAGTTGTTTCCCACAAAGAAGAGCGCATCCTCCCTCCAAGGACATTGCCAGGGCTCTTCCCTTAAACCGCAGTCTCCAAAAAAGGCAAAGAGAGTCTGGGTGGATCAGAGAGGAAAAGCCACAGGCCTGGGGGCCAGGCAGGTCTGGGCTGGAGATGCTTGCCCTTTCCCCTACTTGCTGAAGGACCTGGACGCCGGGTGAGTCAGCGAGCTGGAGGGGGCAGGTTTCCCAGTCTGTAAAACGGTGATGATTGAGCAGCTTCACAGAGTTGCCTGGAGGTAGCCACCCCATCTGTAGCAGCCGTGAGGCTAGGCGCTAACAGTCAGAGGCCTTTCCCACCTGGCCGCTTAGGGGAGGTTAAAGAGAATTCAGCGCAGGCCTGGGCAGAGGGGACCCCATGGAAACCAAGCAGCCTTAGGGGCGAGGAATTAGACTGATGGCCTGAGGTTAAAAGAGAAAATGAGTCTGATGGAAACAGGCAGACAGAGAAAGGGGGAGGTGCCCAAAGGCAGAAGCCACTAGAAGCAGGCCCACCCCACCCCACCCCAGGAATTCCTCGGCTGCACCCCAAGCCTCATTGCATCCTGCCCACGCCTGTAAGATCTGTACAGATCAGCAGCCATCTGTACGGGATCGCAACCCACCAGTAAGCCATGAAATCAACTGAGATGTCACAGACAGCAACAGATAAAAACGAAATGAGGGTGGAATAGAATAGAATATGTCAGAACGTGTAGCATATGTAGGGTGAGTGTGTCACGTTACACTGTTTCAGCCACACTTACAGGTGTATACATGCATATGCTATAAACACACATGTATACAAACATACTCACAGGGCCTAGAACTGAAAACGTCAGCACACATGTGTACATTAAGGGTGAGTATTATGTGCAGAAACCTCCCCAATTACACACACACACACACACACACACACACGTATACGTGTATATATATATATACACTTTTGCTAAACTTTTCTCGGTTACCGTCAGGAAGGATTGGAAACCGCTGTCTAAAGCATCCTTCAGGACCTCTGCGAGCCAGTGAGGGGAAACGCCTGCGGTTTAACTTCATGACCCCATCGTGCTGTATGGGAAAGGTGGACAGGGCAGCAGAAGCAGAAGACAGAACCAATCAACAAGTATGTTATGTACAGAGAGCAGTGAGATGGTCATTTATTTCCCAAAGAGACAGGTGATGAAATTAATTCTAAAGGCAACAATGAAATTCCACCATCAATTGGAAAATGTGGAAAAGGGCTCTAATAGTTCCCAGCCAGTGCCGCTTCACATCTTTCCCAGTCCCATATGCACAATGTATAAGCAGCTTTGTACCCGAGAAAGATCTGCATTTCATGAACCCAGTGTTCATATGCTCAGGAAGCAAAGATTAGAATATTGACTTTTCTAGCTTTCAGTACCAGCTAACAGCACCTGCAGGTGGGGGTGGGTATAAACTGCAACAAATCCACTAAAATATACACCCACAGAATAGAATCCTGATATTACAACACTGGCATAAAGATCCCAAAACCTGTGGGTTTGTAAACAAAAGTATTTCTAGTCACCAATCAGCCTGATGTTACAGCAAAATATCCAAGCCCGAGAACCCCAGGCAGGGAGGTCCATGGTGATGCAGGGTCCATGTGGTTGGTACCCAGGGCTCCCTCTCAACCCATCCATTCATCATGTGGGGGTTCTGTGGTTTGGGCTTTATGTCTTCCCTTTTTTGAGGCTCTGGATTTTAAATCAGGTCACAAAGGGTGAGCATCCTTTTAAGTTAATTGTGAAAAAAATCAGAATCCCACAGGGCTCCCTTCCCTTGAAGGTCAGGCTGGCAGCCTCCCACCCTCCACATCACTTCCCTTTCCTTTCCTCCTGCACGCACCCTGGCAACACCAACCCAGAAAGTAACAGTAGGTAATGCTTGTTGAGCACCCAGTAGGGTGACCAACTCATCCACATTTGCCTGGGATTGTCGAGGTTTTAACACTGGAAGTTCAGTGTCCAGAGAAACTCAGTCCCTTCAGAAAACCCCGGGGAAATAAGACAACTGGTCACCCTGCCCATGTGCCAAATATTCTTAGCTCTCCTGAGATATCAGCTCATTGATCTGGACCACCCATGGGGTAGCTCCTGCTCTCCTCTCCTCTGAACTGAGACATCAGCAGGGACCAGAAGAAATGATGATTATGGGATGTTGTGGAGCTGTTAGCTGATGCTACAGTGACAATCATACTACAATAGAAATGTATCAATATGTTGAACACCTGAAACTTACATAATATGTCAATTATACCTCAATTAAAAAAAAAAAAAAAAGAGGTGTCTGGATCACACAAATGGTGAGCCTGGAACTGGGATTCCAACCGGGAGCTCTACTGCAGGGCTCCTCCTCAGCTGCCTCCAACCCTGGCCAGCTGGGACCATACTCCAGCTTCAGAGCTCCACATGGAGAGCAGGAGTCATGGTGGAGCTCTTTTTTATCATCACCTTACACAGCACGGGGCTCACGACACAAGCTCCCCTCATGCCTATAATCGAAGGAATTCATTCCTTCCAGAAATATTTATTAAGGGATGTTTTGTATCAGGCTGGAAAAATAGTGGGGAAGTGAGAGAGGGAGGGAGGGAAAGAAATGCACAGCACACTTGCAAGAAGCCAGGGAGACATTAGACATTCCTGGTAAGTAAGCTCTAATTCAGGGGGTCCTACTAGGGAGTGTCCATGGACAGAATTTAGGGGTCTTGGAAGCTACATAGGAAAATAATGACATTTATATTTTCACTAATCTCCAACTAAAAATCAGCATTTCCTTCCATCATGAATGGACCCAACAAACAGCACAGACATAACCTGGGACTTGGTCATGGATTGGAAATTGCACATGTAAAATTTGATGTAACATTACATTTTGTTCCAGAAATCTCAGAATAGTGTTGAATCTCAGATTAGCGTTGACTGCCCATCACTACTTTCAAATTAGAGTGGTGATCAGAACTGCTGGTGAGTCTTATTACCAAACACATTAAAAATCAGAGCACAATTTTTTAAAATTTGTTAACTGTATTTCAATTGATTTGCTTTGCAATCCAGAGTGTTTTATACCTTTAAAAACACTGTCCTTGGGACTCCCCCGGTGGCACAGTGGTTAAAAAGAATCCACCTGCCAATGCAGGGGACACGGGCTTAATCCCTGGTCCAGGAAGATCCCACATGCCTCAGAGCAACTAAGCCTGAGAGCCACAATTACTGAGCCCACATACTGCAACTATTTAAGCCCGCGTGCCTAGAGCCCATGTTCCGCAACAAGAGATGCCACCTCAATGAGAAGCCCACGCACCACAATGAAGAGTAGCCCCTGCTGACAGCAACTAGAGGAAGCCCATGGGCAGCAATGAAAACCCAACACAGCCAAAAATAAATAAACAAATAAAATATTTTTTAAAAAAATCATTATCCTAATAAGCGGTCCACAGACTTCATCAAAGAGGTCACAGCACCCAGATAGGGAAGAACTGCCCTAATTTGAACCGAGCTCACAGGTGGTGCTGGAACCAAGGTTGCCCACCCCCCCCCCCCAAAAAAGGGGAGCAAGTGAGTGGCTCAGACTCCAGGGAAGACAGCGGGAAACGGCTGCTCCTCGGGCATCCGTCAAAATCTTCTCCACCTTCACACTTTAGAGCAGCTACACTGACTCAGAGCTTTTCTGCAGAGTGGAGCTGGCTGGTTATAAAATGTTTCTTTCTCACCTAACAGTTTACAGACAGTGTGCGAGCCCTGGCACTAGAACCCAGTAACTGCGAGGCTGGCAGGCAGGAGATTTTGACGTTTTTTAAATAAAGAAATTGAAACAAAGAAATACATGTGTGTCTTGCCCAGCATCACACAATCCATGTGTCAGCGGTGGAGCTGAGCCTCGCACTTCGGCCGGTGGACCTAAGCCCGGGGCCCTGGCTCTGGCCGCCCTCCGCCCGCGCATCCTTCATACCCGCCTCCACCGCGCATGCGCTCTGTGCAGCCGGCCAGCAGCCGCACCTCGCGCAGCACACCTGCCCCTGGCCGCCCCCTCCGCCTGAACTTAGGTGGATGGGACACCACGTGACAAGGATCAGCAGGACAAGTATGCACTTGTTTATTGGCCCTGGAGCCCCTTGCTTTCTCAAAGCATGGCTCTACCTCCCCATCGTCCGTTCGGGTGCCGTTGAGGACGCCATGAAAGCCAAGCAAGGACAAAAAGCATCCATGAAAATAACACCGAGGGAGGCCCCCTGCCAGCTGCCCACTTCCTCCAGGGTATTCGTAAAAATACACATAAAAGGTCAGAAAGCATTTTCGTTTCCTGACCCACCGCTGCCCTTAGAGTCCTCTCGGGCTTCTCCAGGCGGGTTCCCCACCTGAGGGGGGAGGGGGAGGTGCCTGCTCCTAGCCGCTGTCACTGGGCAGGGCCCGGCCGGCAGCCCAGTGATGGCAGACCTTCCAGGAAGCCAGCCTGGAGTACTGCGCATCCTCTGAGACGGCGCTCTGCAGGGTGTGGGAGAGACACTTTCCTCTCGTTTTACTGATGCAGAAACGGAGGGACTGCACTCATCTTGGGGCGAGACAGGCTGGCACCTGCTCCCCATCCTGAGCGCTCACCCCAGCCCCATCCCTTGGTTCTGCCTGGGGCGGAGGGAAGACACACACATGCACAGGCTTCTGCTTTCTGGGTGAGTCTGGATTACCCTCCCTCTGTGTTCTACAGTTGGGACTGCCCCAAAATAGAGCCTCGCAGCAAAACTGCCCTTTGCCCTCTTCAACTCCCCTCTGACCTCTTAAACCTCCCTTCAGTCTCTGGGACTTCCTTGGAGGACTCTCCCCGAAGTACTAGTCACAGGATTGCATGGAGTGGAGCTGGAACATCTTGCTTAGGAAACCAGATCCTGTTTAAACGGCACAGTTTTGCAAGTGCCCACGTTTAGCATCCTTCAGTCTCCTGAGTATTGGGGTGACGGAGGGGAGGGAGGGGAGGTGACTCAGTCCGGCAGGTTGCATAAGTCTCGCACAGGAAAGACAAGAGAGAATCCGGGATCACATATGTGCCTGAGCATCCGCCTGTCACTAGCCATCGGACAGCATCTCTGCTTTCTTGCAGATTGGACGTAGGATTGAAAATGCTGCAAACAGTTTCACTGAGCCTCTTCCCAAGGAAACAGTCAACAACAGCTGAAGCTGGGGGGCAGGGAACACTGGAAGGTCCAAGACCCAGCCCTGAGAGCTTGAGCAAGGTCGAAATTGTCCTCACAGCTGCTGGGCATTTCCACAGTTGAGGATACCGAAGGGTGTGGGCAACTTACTAAGCGCCAAGCACAACATAATGGACAAAAGGGCACTTCCTGGAGTCACGCTAATGGCTGCACTGCTGCCATGGGGGGTGGGCCGTGGGAGGGGTGGGAGACAACCAGGGCTTGACAAAGCGGCAACAGATGCTTCCTCCCTGGTGAAGTAGGAGTCCCCACTCCCACTCTTTCTCCCCCACCTTGCCAGTGTCCTCTGGCCCATTGTGAGGGTCACGGGGGTGCTTGTTAAAGACGCAGGTTTGGAGAGAGCTCCAGAATCCAGCTCTCCAGGGGCGGGACCTGGGGAGCTGCAGCAGCAAGCAGCCCCATCTATATGCCAACGGCTCACAAACACCCCAATCCCCAGGGACGTCGTCCGCGCGCAGGCATCTACCCCAGTACGTGACCGACTTACGAAAATCACAATCTCCAGAAACTTGGCCCAGAGGACCCTCAGGCATCCAAAGTTTGGGACCCCATCTTAGACGTGTGGTTCTCAAAGTGTGGTCCCCAGACAAGCAGCATCAGCGTCACCTGGGAACTTGTTCGACATGAAGGTTCTCAGGCCCCGCCCCTGACCTGCTGAATCAGAAACTCTGGAGGTGGGGCCCCACCCTCCAGGTAATTCTGATGCAGCTGAAGTGTGAGAATCTCAGGGGAGACTGTGAGCTTCCCAAGGGCATGGACGTGTCCCAGTCTTGGCTGCTCCAAAGGAAGCTGTCTCTGCACCTCCCAGCTCCCAGGGGACAGGGCACAGCTCCCAAGGCAGGTGTGTCTGCAGGGAGGGCTGCTGTGAGCGGAGAGAGCCGCCTGCCCACTGTTGTGCCAAGCTCGCAAAGGTTCTGGTTTGGTCCATCCTACACCAAAGTAGCCCCAAAAGCAGACCAGAGCCTTATGCATTTCCAAAGTCCCAGGAGTGCAAAGCCCAGCACACAGTGTGCTTTCTCTACTAATTTGAAGCACAGATCAAACACCCCCAGACTCCTGTGTACTCATGCAGGACCAGTTCTGGTGACGGCTCCAAACAAAATAGGGAGCCTGTTCGGTCCCCATCGAATTAACTTTGCATTCCTGCTGCAATTCCACTCTGCCCCTGGGAATCACATGACACACGGAGCCTTCCAGCCTTTGCTACCACCCCTCCCATTCCGCACCCACCCGCCCCTCGCCCTTTGAAGCCCCACTCAAGCTCCCCTCATCCATGCATCTTCTTTGGCCCTTTCCAGTCCTTGCTGACCTGCCCACTCTCCACTCATGGAGACATGATTGCCCTCAACTTTTGGCATTTCCAGGGCTCTTGAACTTCTGTTTTATTTCCCCACTGAAAATGCCAGTCTGCGAGAGCAGACCCGGTTTTCATTTTGTTTTCATTCCCTTAAATTGCTCCACACCCAAGAGTCGTCCCCAAGGTGCTCGGTAAAGATCTGCTGAGGACCATAAAAGCCTCGTCATGAAAAGCAAGAAATCTCATTTCACTCTTGCTGCAGGGAGAGCTCTAGATTTATACACACACACCCTTCGGACAGTCACAGATCAAACAGGCATTTGTCCTGAGGCCTAGGGGTGAGCTTTGGGTCCTTTACAAAGGCAGGAAGGCAGCACCACCCCCCAAAAACCATACCTCACAGTTAACCTGGTTCCAAGGGACTTCACACAAGACCCCTACACCTGCTCCTGTTAACAAAGTAGCAGGGGCTTGGGCATCCACAGACCTGGGTTCAAGTCCCAGCGTCACTGCTTATTATAATACTAATACAACTGTTAACCGGGGAGACCTGCTTCACCCTGGAAAAGTCTGGCTTCGCACACCCAGTGTCTGCCCTTCCTGCACCCGCCCAGGTGGGTTGTCCTGCTCTGGGAGGCATTTGGGTCTGGGGATCAAGAATCGGGAAGGAATTCCAAAGAAGAGCCTCCGGCATTGGAAAGGCCCCGGGAGAAGAAAGCTGCAGTGCCGGGGGGGCAGGGGGGGGGGGTGAGGAGGAATGAGCAGGGTCTCTGGGCGTGATGGATTGCAGCCCTTTCATGTCTTTCCAGACCACGAATAAAGAATGGCATTTCCCTTACGGGATCTTTGATGACCAAACTGTGTCCTCCAATGTGACGATTCTCAGGCAGAGTCACGGCTCTAATACGGCCCCAGGGATGACCGTGAGCATTTACTGGGCATCAGAACTAAGGGTCGCACGCAATCACCCCTTGTCATAACCACGTTATGGGGGGGGGGGGGGTCAAGGAAGCGCAGAGAGGTTAAGAAATTCCTCCAAGTCCCACCGCTTGACACGGCAAAGCTGGGCTGTGAACCCACGCGGCTCCCAAGGGCTGTGCTCTGGGACGGGCAGGGATGTGGACCGCATGAGCCGGCCCTCTCCACGCGGGGCCTTCGCCAGGTCCTCATCCCCTTTCCCTAGACGTGAACCAGGTCCAGGTTTGAAAGCCTGAGGCCGCCCGCCGTGGACACTGCCTCTGGAGCTGACGTCTGAGACGCCCACCTCTCTGATCCTGCCCCAGCAGGGGTCAGCGGGGGTCTGAGCTGGGAGCCGCGGGCACAGAACCCGCCTGGGGGGTCTGGTGCCAGCGCGGCTCCGCCGTGGAGGGGGCGCAGCCCTCGGGCGGAACGGAAACCAGACGGGGCTCTCAGGCCTGCAGGGCCCGCCGTCCCAGGGCCTGCAATTAATTAAGACGGAGGGGAGCACTGAACGGCCCTTTTGTGGATCAACACCCTTCGGTTGGAAATCCAGCTGACAAACCCAAGAAAACCGTTAATACGTCGTGGAGGGCTGAAGAAACGCTTTGTTCCAGCCTTCGTGTGACCCCCAGAGATTCGGATTACAAAGTGACCGGTGCGGTCCAGTAACAACAAACATCGCCCCTGGAAGCCAAGGCTGCCCAGGTGTGGGAAAGCCAGAAAGGACACGTGACAGCCGACACCAGAGCTAGGGTGCCCACCACTGCCCTTTCACGAAAACACACACACACACACACACACACACACACCCGGCAAATAACTAAAGACCCAGAAAGACTAGAAATTGCACTGACGCCTCCACTGAGCCTGTCTCAGTTTAGAGTTTTCAGTATAAAAGGCAACTGAAAACACAAGGGTCCCTTGGGTTTTGCAACCAAGGGTGCAGGTTGGAATCACCAGGGGCTTTGAAAACTCCCAGGTCTGTGTCCCAGTCCCAGGCAGAGGTGTAATTGACTTGGGGTGAGCCTGGACAGCAGGACTCTTTAATTCTTATTGGAGTGTAGTTGCTTTACAATGTTGTGTTAGTTTCTACCGCACAGCAAAGTGAATCAGCTATATGTATACATATATCCCCTCTTTTTTGGATTTCCTTCCCATTTAGGTCACCACAGAGAACTGAGTGGAGTTCCCTGTGCTATACAGTAGGGTCTCATTAGTTTTCTATTTTATACATAGTATCAGTAGTGTATATATGTCAATCCCAGTCTCCCAATTCATCCCACCCCTTCTTCCCCTTGGTGTCCACACGTTTGTTCTCCATGTCTATGTCTCCATCTCTGCCCTGCAAACAAAATCATCTATACCATCTTTCAGATTCCACACATAAGCAATATTACACGATATTTGTTTTTCTCTTTCTGACTTACATCACTCTGTATGATAGTCTCTAGGTCCACATCTCTACAAATGACCCAATTTTGTTCCTTTTTATGACTGAGTAATATTCCATTGCGTATATGTACCACATCTTCTTTATCCATTCCTCTATTGATGGACATTTAGGTTGCTTCCATGTCCTAACTATTGTAAATAGTGGACAGCAGGACTTTTAAAACCCTCCAGGGGTCATGGGCAGAGTGGTGTTGCCCAGAAGAAGATATGTCCCCCGGAACCTCAGAATGTGACCTGATTGGGAATAAGGGCCTTCTCAGATGTAATTACAGGAAAGCTCTCTAGATGAGATCATCCTGGATTAGGGTGGGCCTTACATCCAATGACTAGCGTCCTTATAAGAGACAGGAAAGAAGACACACAGAGACACAGGACGAAGGCCATGTGAAGACAGAGGCAGAGATTGGAGTGATGCGTCCACAAGCCAAGGGATGCAAGGATTGTGAGAACCCTGAGGAGGTGGGGGAGAGGCCGGGAACAGATTCTCCCTCAGAGCCTCCAGAAGGAGCCAGCTCTGCTCACGCCTTGATTTCGGCCTCTGGAACCACGCAAGGATACGTTTCTGTTGCTCTGAGCACCTGGTCTGTGGTGCTGTGTGAGTCATAGCAGCCCCGGGACAGGACTCCACGGGCGATTGTCAGGTGCAGCAAAGGCTGAGAAAAACAGCTGGTGGGTCAAGACTGAAGGTGAAGCCTGGAGAGGCTGGTGGGTGGGGGGCAGCAGGGGAGGCCGGGGTGGTTGGCTGGATCTAGAAGGCTCTGCCCGCCCCCCCGGGCCAGTGTCCCCCAAGCCTGGCTATGTGCTACAATCCACTGTGTAAAATCCAGCTCTCCCGGCCCCCCTGGAGATTCTGATGACATTGGTCTGTGTTTGGCTCTGTTGGGGGCACATTTTTAAAGCCCCCGAGGTGATGCTAATGTCCAGCCGGGGTCGGGAGGCACTGCCAAAACCTCAAGGCCTTTTGAAAGCGGAGCTTGACTGTGTCCACGTGCTGGACACCAGGGATCTGGCCCTTAATCAGCACACACACACAAGTGTCCGTTCCGGGCTTTTTCTGAATTCCCCACAGCTTTTGCTGAGTTGAAACTTAACAGCTGAAGAGAAACCTTCTCTCACCAGCCACTTCCCCTGGTGGGAGCTGGACGCGGAAGGTGTCCAGTTGTCATCTCTTTGTTTTTTGATGTTGTTGTTTGGTTGGTTGATTTTTGTGGGGCTTTTTCTTCAGTTTTTGAGATGCTCCCAACAAGTGGTGCCTGAAAGCAAAGCAGAAGTGCCAAGAAAGCAGACCAGTCAGGTTTACCTGGAGGTCAAGGCAGGCAGGTGCCTGGCTACCAAGCAAGGTCCCACAGCCTGGGGGGTTTAAACGACAGGAGTTTACTGCCTCAGACTCTGGAGGCCGAACGTCTGAGCTGAAGGTGTGGGCAGGGCTGGGTTCCCCTGAGGGCCGGGGTGGGGAGGTGTCTGCTCCTGGCCTCCTCCAGCTGCTGGTGGTTTGCTGAGAATCTTTGGCTTGAGAAGCATCTCCCCGACCTCTGCCTTCCTCTTCTCATGGTGTCTCCCTGTGCTTGTCAGTGTCTGAATGTTCTCCTATTAAGAAGGACACAGTCCTATTAGAGGTCCAGCCTAATGACCTCACTGTAAAGACCCTGTCTCCACGTCCAGTCACTTTTGAGGTACCAGGGTTAGGATTCCGACACATCTTTTGGAGGACACGAGGCAAGCCCTAGCGGACCCCGAGCTCACACACCCGCCCAGCCCCCAGAGGCCGGCGCTGGTCCTTTCAGGGTGAAGGAGACCAGGGCCCAAGAGGACTTCCGGGATGACCCAAGGCCTCCAGGCTCGGGCCGGCTCCTGAGCTGCGGGAACCAAAAGATTTGCTCAGGCTGTCGGCAGGTCCCGGTGCCTCAGCCTTAGACACTTGACCCCTGGCCTCGTCTCTGGGATCTTCGGTCCCAGGGTGAGGGCGAGTGAAGGAGGGGGTACCTTGACGTCAAAATGAAGGTGACCCGGCTTCTTGGCAGGTGTTTGGGGGCAAGGAAACCTCCCTTCTGGGGGCAACCGGAAGGGTGATGCTGTGTGTTTATTAAGAAAAGGTACATTCACTTACAGCAGGGACTAGATTTTAGGTCTTTTCATCCCAACAGAACGTCCCACATTGTATAGTGAAATGAGCTGTTCTTAACCACTCTCACCAAAAGTTATCTACTTTGATCCTCAATATAGGCCAGACCCCAAAAAAGGAGGTGCTCAGCTAAAGGCCATGAATGGCAACGTTAACCTCAAGATCTGGTGTCGGTGAGTGACAAAGCCTGGCCCAGGTCTCCTGGGTTCTGGAACTTTGTGTACTCAGCACACCACTCACCGCACCCCCCCTTCTTAGGAAGTTGACTCACGGCTCGGACGACACACTCTCCCATCCTTTCCTCCCCTGCAGACCCCGCCGCTGGACGCTGACCACCTCCCGCCCGGCGCTCCCCGCCTCCACACTTCTCTCCTGCCCCAGGGAGGGGCTCAGCAGAAGGCAGCGCCCCTGGCATCAGAGAGAGCTCATGAGTTTGGGCTGAAATTGTTCATGAACGGGCAGCTACCCCAGCTGGGTACTTGGCAGGTTCGATTTTGGTTTTAATTTCTATGTCTTACAGTATTGCCAGAAAGAAACAAAAGCCTCCTTTATAGATGGAGACCCAAAAAAAAAAAAAAACAGACCTTCTCCTGAGCTACACAAATACTGACTCATGGACCTAAGATGGGCATCCTTTATAATAGTAAAAAAATCACTGTGCTAACGCCAGGAAGTTGAACAAATACAACAGGGATAAGCATTCATTCCATCCATGGATAAAGTAAGTCATATTGAAGGAATGGTAGCACAGCAAGACATTTTAACATGGGGAGATGTTCACAGCACGTTGCTAAGTGAGAAGGAAAGCAGGTTACGAGCCTGTGTGGAGAAGATGGAAAGATCGACCCCACGTCCTTGGCAGCACATTTGAGTAGCAGAAAGCAATGTTGACTTTTTCCTTGTCATTGATCTATTTTCTACTAGCAAACATTAATACTTTCATAACAAAATAGCTCTTTTTAAATAAAGTTAAAGGGAAAAAAACTTCCATTCATCTCACTGACCACTGTGATTCTCCAGGGACCTCTTAGAGGAGGGGATTTAGAAACCCGACACCAGCCGCACTGGAGCGGTGTGAGTTTTGAAGCACAGCCTTTGAGAGGAAATCAAAGAAAAACCAAGTCCAAGACTAGACTGTCATCTGCTCCCCGGGCCCCTGGCCCCGACACTGACCGAGCCTCTGACCCTTTCCACCGCAGGGGCTTTGCCATCCTGGCCTGGAAGGCAGCGCCACCCCCCAACTTGGTGCCAATTTCCTGCGAAGCGTGGGATCAAGTTCCAGCTGCAGCAGCCCCACATTTTCCGGGAGAAGAGCGGAGAGTTAGATGCTGAGGCCAAAGGGAACGAAAAAGCCCTCTGTATCCAGGGCTCCTAATGTGGAGGCCGCGGGGGGAGATTACGGACCCCTTCACAGAACAATATACTCAAATATGTAAAATAAAACACAAACTGTTACAAAGGAAGCCAGTGATATGGACACACGCAGTCTGATCAAAACAGCTCTTATGTTTCTGATATAAACATGCATGTGCAACGGCCATCCAAAAAGGAAAAAGTGATAAATTTCCAGGGATTAAGAAGTGAGTGGGGGAGACAGAGAAGTGTGTGGCTATGGAAGGGCAACCTGAAGGATTCTTGGGGTGGTGGAAATGTTCTTTTCCTTAACTATCAATTCCAATACCCTGGTTGCAAAATTGTGCTATAATTTTTAAGAAAATATCACTGGAGGCAACTAGATAAAAGGTATGTGGAATCTCTCTGTATTATTTCTTATACCTGCATGTGATTCTATAATTATTTGAAAATTAAAATTTTAACTTAAAAATTCCAAAGGAAAAAAAAAATACATGTGTTCTGGGACTTCCCTGGTGGTGCAGTGGTTAAGAATCCTCCTGCCAACGCAGGGGACACAAGTTCGATCCCTGGTCCAGGAAGATCCCACATGCTGCGGAGCCACGGAGCACCTGCACCACAACTACTGAGCCTGCGCTCTAGAGCCCGAGATCCACAACTACGGAGCCCAAGTGCCACAACTACTAACGCCCACGTGCCTAGAGCCCGTGCTCCACAACAAGAGAAGCCACCGTAATGAGAAGCCTGTGCACCGCAACGAAGAGCAGCCCCCGCTCGCCACAACTAGAGGAGGCCCGTGTGCAGCAACAAAGACCCAACACAGCCAATAAAAAAATAAATAAATTTATTTATTTATTTAAAAAAAGAAACATGTGCTCCTTTAACTCATTCAATAACAAGGGCCGGCAGCAAGTCTAACACACCCGCCCAATGTTCTGAAGGCCTGAAGTATAAACCTGACTTCTCCGTCTCTGTAGCAGCTGTACCGCCGCAGGAAGTTACCTGGGGTTCCTGTGGGGACAATGTGGCAGGAACTGCTGCCACCACTGCTGCTGGGCGCTTGCCGCACGGTGCAAGGAGATGTCACGTTTGCTCCGAGGCTGGAGATGGTGAAAATGGGGATGCAGTTTGTTCCCAAGCAGGTCCAGGACCCTTGAATTGGACCTGTGGTTGAGAAGGGCTCCTTAGGAGGAGGGTGAGATGCTAGCTGTGCTTCCTGGCCACACATCCACCTTCCCAGCATTCCCATTGCCTCACGTCTCCTCCGGCAGCCTGGCCGGGCACTCACATGCACGTGAGCCCTGGCTGAGCCGGGCCTGTGACCGTGAGACCATAACGATGCCCGGCCGGTGGCTCCAGGCACGTGCACGGCATCTTTTGCAAAGATTCCCACCGTCGGCGCCCCCACAACCAACTCCAGCCCTCAGCGAGATGGCGTGGCCGACAGGTGCACCTTCTACACAGCTTACCCACTCACCCACTGTGACGACAGACGACGTAGCCCACCTTCCAGGTAACCCCGAGAAAAAACCCGGGATTTATCAAGGGAGGAAGAAGATGCCCAAGAGATACCTCTCCACGTCCCCTCTTATCCCCATACGTCGTAGACCATGTGTAGAAACTGGCCAACATACACTTAGGAGCTCCTGTTTCCCCAGGTGGGGTGGGGGGGGGGGGCCTGTCCGGGTGAGGAGCCCACGGAAGGTGCGACCCATTTGGGAAGGAACTGAGAACAATAGAAACGGCAGGGTGCCTGTCTTCAATTAAACTGAATAAACCAAGTCACGACATCACTTGAAGCCACAGAAAGAGTTTAAATGGACTCTCCTCGGCTTCTTTTTAATATCAGCGGCCCGTGGGCAGTTTTCCAGCCACGGACGGTGGCTCTAGGTTGGCAGGGGGTCAGCTTCAGACACCACGACCGAGGCAAGCCCCGCGTCCAGGGCGTCTAGGATGGTGCCTCATTTCCTCATTCCATTCTTAAAAAGCCTTCTCAGAATCTATGCCGAGCACCATTCTTATTTTAGATGGCTGCCTAACTGAAGACACAAGTCATAGTTCTAAAAGCAGGTTGGGGTTTTTTTTTTCCTGAATGGAATTGTTTTGCTCGTTTGTTTCACTTCCTCTTTGGGGATACCAGGAAACATGAGTTCCCCTTTTCCTGGTATTCAAAGTACGTCAGTCCAAGTCTGATTAAATGAAAAGTGAAGAATAAGAGGCTGGCTTCATGGCTTGACAAATTGCATCCACTGTGACATTTGGGAAACTATGGTTTGTCACTCTTTTCTTTTTTTCCTCTTCCAAAATGCTCTCAGAATGTGTGAGTCTCTGAAGAGATGTCTGTACCCGGCAATGCGTGTCTTCGATGGCAGGAAGGGGATCTAGGGGCGTGTCTCTCCACTAAGTCCCACAGCCTCGCAATGGCCGAACAGCAGGCTCTGAGAGGGCTCAGATTAGCGGTGACCTTCTGTGCTTTCTCTGCCCCTTTAGGACTTTGAACCTTCATATTCGGTATGAATAATGAATTGTGCTCATAAAGAGGACGGCTTCTGATCTATTCGTTTATAACATCTCAGCACGATTCAAAACTAAAGCAGCAAAAACATATCTACCCAAAAAAAGCCACGTCCTCCAAAACAAATGGCAACATGGGTTTCTTCCCTGGCCCAGGACAGAGAGCCAGAAGTGCTGTAAGGCCCAGCATGACGGCAGATAAGAATACAGTGTCACAGAGAACTTCAGTTGATGAGACCCGTAAACTCCAGCATCATACAACTTATGAGGGCAAACCGTACACAGAGGCATCACTTTACACAGAACCTGATGGGCAGGGTCCTCCTGGGTGTCAGCAACCTTCTTTTTCGAGAATGAGACCAAGTTCTAATCCTCCTTCACTGAGTCCTCACTAGCTTAAAATAACGGCATTTTAAAAAATCTGTCCCCTTTTGAAGTTGTCCCAAGCCCTCCCTCTCCTCTGGAAGAGGCTGTTTCATGTAGACCCCTGCACACTTCCCACATCCAAAGGCTGGGAGCTTCCACATGGGCCACTGGAGCTGCTCTGACAGGTGATTTTCTTCTACGTATTCTCTTCCTTGGTATTCACCTCTACATAAACCTGGTGGTATAGGCACTCAGGGCACAGGAGTCCCTTATGCTGTGTAGCTGAATGAGATATAGGAAAACTTGAGCACAGAGGTGGAGAGTGATGATGTGGGAGCCAGACAGACACTGCAAGTCCGGCTCTCACCGTCCTGTTGACCATGGGCGATTCCTCTGTTTTCTCTGATGAAGGCAGATAACTCGTGTAAAGCCCTGACCTCTCTTTCCAGCCTGAGTCAGGACTCGGTAACAGCGAGGTGAGCCCAGCACTGAGTATTAACACCAGGCCACCCAGGGAAAGGCTGCAGGGGGCCCTGTCAAGAGGCAGGGTCCTCCCTAGGCCTGGTAACCACGGGAGACCCAAAAGCATCCCCAGGGTGAGTTTGAGATTGGAGGGGTCCTGCTGTCCTGGCAGGGTCTCCCTCAGAGCCCTCATTGGCCAGATGGAAGGGTACTTAGGTTTGAGCTGGCCTCAGAGACGTCACCGCAGACCTTGAAACGTCACTGTCTTTTCCAAGCAGGAGAACCACATACAAACGCCCTCGGCGGGGCATGTCTAGATCCTTCAGAATCTCACTCTGTGCGGAGGCTGCCCACAAAAACGCATCCCACTGCATTACAGTATGAATTTTAGAAGTGAAGGAGGGGAAACTAATTTGCTGCACAGGACCGCAAGCGGGGGAACAGTAGCGGGTAAAACGAGACGTTCAAGAGACACGCGGTGAAAAGTGCCCACAGGGAAACTGTGACATTGAACGTTAAATTGCAAGGGATTTGAAGCCCAGATAAACACCGTGAGCTAATATCAGCCAAGGAAAGTGTGATTTGCTTGGTGGAAACTGGCACATTGACATTAATGCTTGTAAATGGGCCTCTTAATCATTTCTCCCGAAGGAAAGACCTTGAGAGCTGATTCTTCAGTGTGGCCATGGATGAGATGACTCTCTTTCAGGTGGCCGACGTGAAGTCTTTGGGCTCCTCTCCAGGCTCCCAACAGGGAGTCCAGAGGAGCCCACCAGCAGAGCCCACCCAGGTTTAATCTGGTTGGAAACAGACAGAAGCATCTGGAAAAAGATTTTTAAAATATACATATATTTGTATACATATATATGTGTTTGTATGTATATATGTGTGTGTATTTATAATATTTTATTTTATGTATTTATTTTATACAGACACACACATTCTTTTTTCTTAATCACAGAAAGACAGTATATCAGAACAGTTCTCAGAGCTTTCTGAGATGTTCTTCCTGGGTTATAATCCTCAAATTTGGCTCAAATAAAATTTTCCAATTCTTTCTTAAAAAACAAAGACAGTATATCTTTCCTATTATATGGAGCAAACTCTACTGATACAGATTCAAGTGGCCCAAAGGAAAGAAGGAGAATGTGGAAGAAATTTCTGCAAAAGGATTCTGCTCAATGAACATGAGAGATGCAGGGAGAATGAGCTCATTAGGGAAGATGGGAGATGCACAGAAGTGCAATGAAGAGGACAAATCGCCCATCCCCCACCACACAAGCCACCGTTCACATTTGTGTCTATGTCCTTCCAGATTTTTTTTATTGAATAAATCTATTTCAAATACTATATGCACTTTTTCACTTAATATTCTCTCACACCATCTTCCGTATTACTGCCTGGCATCGGCAGACGTCACATTCACGCCTATGCACATGTCCATCACAGGATACTCTAGTGGACATCATCCATTCCCCTGCTTTCAAATATTGTTCTGAAATTTCTCCTAATAATAATAGCATAGCCATGAAAATATCTCAGAAAAAAATCTAGATACTCCTCAAGCCTGGAAGCTTGTCTTATTTGTTTTCATATTCTTATCAGTATTGGGGGGAAATGAAGGGATGGATGGATGGATGGTTGAAGGATGGTTTGATGGATGGATGGATGGGTGGAAGGCTTTAATCGTAGGCTTCTTTTGACTCAGAATTCTCTAGCAAAACATCATTTCTCCAGCCAAGATATGGGTCACCTGCTATTTCTGGTATGATAGCCAAACCTCCTAGATATTTCTTTGGGGGCACAGCCTTCACACACTCTTTTTTGAAGGTGAAGTCTCAAGCCCTTGAAAGTTTGCAAGAGGATCCCACCATGTAGCCCATTTGTTCCTTCAGCTGACGTGTATTAAACACCTGTTGTTTGCACTTGTCTGGATGAAGCCCAAAAAGAGGAAGGTGAGAAGAAAACCGTGCTGGTCTCTGGATGGCTGGGCGGCACCTGGACACCAGGTAGCTCAAGCCTGGCTCAAAAGTGCTTTCTGAGAAGGAGGGTAGACCATGCTCACTCTAGTGGCTAGAGAACTGAGCTACGGTCCAGCAGAAGGGGGTCACAGAACTGACCTTTGGACTGTGCCTGATGAATGTGGATGGCACTGCTGGGTGTGGAGGGTATTGAGGGCACCCAGGCAATGAAAAGCTGGCTGAAAAGACCAGGAGCGCCCAGAACACACCAGGCGCCCAGTTAAGTGGAGCACGGGAAATGTGGGGGGCGGGGTGACATGGGGAGGCCTGCAAAAGTGGTGGCACATCACGGGGGGCTGCACAGAACAGGCGATGGGAGCCCACCGAGCCTCGGAGCGTGCATACGAGCCATGGGGCTGCACCCACCTCCCTGCAGAGGCCCCGGGCTGTGAAAGGGAGGTTCTTAAAGGTCAGGTCATCTTGGTGATGACCTAGAGGGGTGGGATAGGGAGGGGATACCGGGACATATGTTTATGTAGAGCTGACTCACTTTGTGGTAAAGCAGAAACTAACACAACATAGTAAAGCAATTTTACTCCAATAAAGATGTATTTAAAAAATAAGTAAACAAATAAATAAATAAAAAGACTTGGCCCTTGAGGTGACCATGCCCCCAAAAGAAGTCCTGCTGTCCTGGGTCAGCGGGCCCAGCCTCTGCCTCCCTAAGCTCCGCCCTCATGGTGGACATCAAGGTGGCTGGCATCTGTCCTGATTTCAGCCTCTCTCCCCTCTCCCGCCCTCCCCATGGTCGTCCTGCCTTGTTTTGCTCAAGCTTGTCCTGACACCCGAGGCCCCTCTATATGTTTTGTCTGCCTGGATCTTTCAACTCAAAAGTTCACCAAATCAGTGCATTTCTCCATTGAGGCCGGGAATCCTGGTGCCTTTGAAAGCCAAATGTGCTTCTTCAAAAGATGACCTTTGGCAAGAAACAACATGTTCTTTTTCCTGTGGTTTTAACAAGATATTAGGGAAGTGAGAAAAACAGTCGGGCAAGGAAGTGGAAGTAAACTTCGAGGGGAATCAAACAAGACGTGTAAGGCTCCAATTTAAGCAATAAACATGAATGTGCAGCTTTCCTTTCTTGCCAAAGTGGCCTGGGCCTGCCTGTGGACTGGACTCCCTCCAGTCCAGTATGACATGTCCCCTGATGGCATCCCAAGTCCACACAGGACTCATGTCACAAAGTCATGAAACACTCATTCCAAAAGTAAAAGCATGCTCTTATTCTGCCACCCTGTCCCCTTCCGAGTAAGGAAGTGTCAAACATGCAAAAATCGCTGGTGTGATTTCTTGAACAAGGAACTGCAAGTCACTGGCAGCATTTCAAAGTGCTGATGAAAGAGTCTTCATTTAAAGACAGAACAGAAACAAAGCCTGCCCCTCCCCTGTTGGGCCCTCCACGGCAGAACCTCCGTCCTGTTAATGAGCTTTTTCTTCAATTGCATTGGTCCCATTTGCATCTGGTTTCCATCAGTAGCAAAAGTGTCAGCTCTCTTGCACTGGGGCCAGCTGGTCATTACTCCTGGGAGCAGAGTTGTCAGTGACACCTGGCAATCTCTCCTCGTAATTGCAGTGTCCATGCTAACCACTCAGGGGATGGCCCCGCATAACTGGGGTGAAAATCTAATGGAGCACCGTCTGGAGATTATCCCCCTACACCTAAGCCAGGGCTCAGGACTTAACGTGTCTCTGACATTATGCTGCCCTCAAATCTCCTGCACACCTACTTGCAGAGTGAAAATGATCCTTGGTACAAAACCCGTCTCCATCTGAAACCTGCAAGGGAGATCAAAAGAGACAGATGACGGGCTGCATTTTCAGTTCAATCATGTGATGAAAAGAGAGCCTCGTAGGGAGAGGCAGACAGGAGGGCGGCACTGAGCAGAGCGTGGCATCTAATTTTTAAATCACAATTTGGGGACTTCCTAGGTGGCGCAGTGGTAAAGAATCCGCCTGCCAATGCAGGGGACACGGGTTCGAGCCCTGCCCTGGGAAGATTCCACATGCCACGGAGCAACTAAGCCCATGCGCCGCAACTATTCAGCCTGTGCTTTAGAGCCTGTGAGCCACAACTACTGAAGCCCGCGTGCCTAAAGCCCATGCTCCACAACAAAAGAAGCCACTACAATGAGTAGCCTGTGCACCACAATGAAGAGTAGCCCCCGCTCTCAGCAACTAGAGAAAGCCTGTGTGCAGCAATGAAGACCCAGCACAGCCAATAAATAAAATCAATTAATTAATTAATTTTTAAAAAATCACAATCTGGTGTGCAGATTCTAGAAAGTCTGATGCTAGATCCATGTGATCACATCCCCACATTGCTGTTCCCAAGTTAGGTCTCAGAAATCTGGCAAATCCTCATGTGTGGGGTGCACCAGAGTTACTGATTAGAGGCCAGCGTGGCGCATGTCAGCCCCAAAGTGGTCTTGGGTTTTCCGGCAGCAAAGCCCTGCTTAATTATTCGCTGTGTGAACTGACCCAGCCCAACATAGAGAGGTATTGTGTGTCAGAGACCTCTAGGAAAAGGACAGGGTCAAAAGCCATCCCAAGAGGAAATTTGGCCTCAGCAACTGAGGCCTCCCATCTCTGTCTCCAGGAAACTCACATCTAACAAATCAGATGTGAATGCCATGAATCCTGAGTGAGACCCAGGCTCTGAACTCATCCAGCGACGCCAGCAAACACTTGGAGTCATTTACTCCTCTGTTACCCAAGGCAGCCACAGAAGACAGAGAGTGAGGAAAGGAACCACGCCACAGGACCTTAGTGGACATTTTATGGCCATATTTACTCATTGTCGGCGTCCTTACCACTGTACAATCACTATGGCAACCGATGGTTTAGCCTTTAGCTGTTCAATAAATAAAAAGTCTTCTTTTACAAATTTTTGAAATCTCTTTGAAATCTTTTCAGTCTCTTTCAAGTTTCATCTCAATTATCTCAGGGGGAAAAAAAAAGTCTCAATTGCATGAACCGGATCATTTAAAAAAAGATTAATCAGCTGTCGTAAAGTTTCTGAGTTAACCTCAGAAATCACGAAACACGTAATCCCAGCCAGAGCAAATGTGGGCTTTCTGAAAAGGAGCCATTCGTCCCCAGAAGCCTCTGAGAATTTGTGTTACACTGTTTCACCTTTAGAGCAGGGGAAGCAATAGTCTTCTACAGCCCATAAAGAACTATTTTCCTTGGTAACCTGGGGACTGACCCCACCTGACGAAGAGATCACCCACCCCTGCCGGAAGTGTCCCCTGATGAAGTCACCAGAATGAAGTGCTCTTAGAATTCTTTCACATGCCTGCAGCACCTACCAAGGGCCAAGCCTTTACTCATTCATTCATGCATCCAACGATATTTATTGAGGCTAATTCTGAGCCAGGCACTGTGCTAAGTGCTGACTGTATTCAATACAGAGGTGAACAAGATACTCCTGCCCTCACGGGGCTGCCATTCTAGTGACAAGGACCTAAGAATACACAAATACACATGTAATAATGTGTCAGGTAGTGAATAAAAATAACACCATGGAAGTAGACAGAGAACCATACAGTGGACCAAGGGATTCCTAGGGAGGTCGCAGAAAGCCTCTCTTAGGAGGCTATGTTGGAGCAACGACCTGAGTGATATGAGGGAAGAAGCCAAACAAATATCTGAGAAGAACTTTCTAGGCAGAGGGAAAAGAAGTCCTGACTTGGGAACAAGCTTGCTGTATTCAAGGAACAGCCAATCAAGAAGGCTGGAGTGACCTCACACCTGTTGGGATGGCTACCATCAAAAAGACAAGAGAATACAAGTGCTAGCGAGGGTGTGGTGAAGAGGGAACCCTTGTGGTTGTTGGCGGGACTATGAGTTGGTGCTGCCACTGTGGAAAACAGTACGGTGGTTTCTCAAAAAATTAAAAATAGAATTATCACGTGATCCAGCAATCCCCTTTCTCAGTATTTCTTCAAAGGAAATCAAATCACTGTCTCGAAAAGAAACCTGCATCCTGTGTTTACTGCAGCATCATTTACAATAGCCAAGACATGGAAACAACCTGAGTGTCCATTGATGGATAAATGGATAAAGAAGATGTCAGAAGATTATTCAGCCATAAAAAAAAGGAAGGAAATCTTGTCATTTGTGACATCATGGATGGGCAGGCCTTAAGGGCCTTATGCTAAGTGAAATAAGTCAGACAGACAAATACTGTATGACCTCAGTTATATGTAGATCTTAAAAAACTGATAGATACAGAGAACAGATTGGTGGCTGCCAGAGGTACAAAGTGGATGAAATGGGTGAAGGGGGTCAAAAGGTACCAATTTCCAGTTATAAAATAAATAAGTCCTGGGGATTTAATGAACAGCATGGTGACTGTAGTTACCAATAATATATTATATATGTGAGAGTTTCTAAGAGAGTAAATCTTAAAAGTTATCATCACAAGAAAAAGAAATTTGTAACTATGTGAGGTGATAGATGTTAACTACACTTATGGTGATCATTTAGCAAAATGTACATACATCAAATTATTATGTTGTACACCTTGGACTAATACAATGTTATATGTCAATTATATCTCAATAAAACTGGGGGATAAAAGGCTAGAGTGGCATAAACAAGGTGGAGGGTGATGAGATGAAACTGAACAGATGGGACTAGGTCATGTAGTCTTTGTCAGCTGTTGTAGGGAATTTGGATTTGATTCTTTTGAGGTTTCCCTTTGTCTTTGGTGGCCAGCCATTTTACTGTAATGCACTTAGATGTGGATTGCTTTTTTTATAAATTTGTTTATTTATTGGCTGCCTTGGGTCTTCTTTGCTGCATACAGGCTTTCTCTAATTGCGGCGAGCAGGGGCTACTCTTCATTGTGGTGCATGGGCTCCTCATTGAGGTGGCTTCTCTTGTTGCAGAGCACAGGCTCTAGGCGCATGGGCTTCAGTAGTTGCAGCACATAGGCTCAGTAGTTGTGGCTCACAGGCTCTAAAGCACAGGCTCAATTGTTGCTCCGTGGCATGTGGGATCTTCCCGGAGCAGGGATCGAACCTATGTCCCCTGCATTGGCAGGTGGATTCTTAACCACTGCACCACCTAGGAAGTCCTAGATGTGGTTTTCTTCTTACTAACCTTGCTTAGGGCTCAGAGTCCTTCTGGAATACATGATTTGATATCCATTTTGGAATTTTTTCTGTCATTATCTCTTCGAATATTACTTCCACCTCATTTTCTCCCATCTCTTCTCATGAGACTTCAGATATATTCATGTTAGAGCTTTCTCTGCATCCTTGCGTTTCTGGTTCTTTTCTTCTTTCTTCTCTCTGAGCTTCCTTCTAGATATTTTTCTTTTTCCAGTTCACTAATATTTTGCTCAGCTATGTCTAATCTGTGAATGAAAACTTAGTGTCTTAATTTGTTATTTTATTTTTCATTTGCAAGATTTTCTTTTGATTCTCCTTTATGGTTTCTAGCTCTCTACCAAAATCCTCATTTTGTATTTATTTCCTTGAGTATGTTAAGCATAGGTATTTTAAGTCCACTATTTCCCCTGTTGGTATGTTTCCTGTATCTCTTAATTCTCTCTTTTTTGAATATCATTGTTTTGTCTCCTCATGCACAGGTTATCTTGATTGAATGCCACACGTTCTGTATGAAAAACACAAAGATTGAGGAAGGAGTTTCCTTGGTCCAGAGAGAAATTGCACCTGCTTATGGGAGGCAGCCGCAGGCACTAGCAATGCCTCATCTCCTTAATCCAATCTGGGATTGAAACGATTCAAAGCTGGGCTTCATTTTTTCAAATGAATTTCTTGTTACCCCCTCACCCCTAAACTGAAGCCCTGTGTGGTACAAACCAAACGTTCTGCAGGAATAGTGGTATCAAGGGTCTCCAGTTCCTTGCAGGCCCCAAATGCCAATGTTTGCTCTTTTATCCCCATTTGTCTATCAACAGTTCTTTCTTCTTCTGGAAAAAAAGAACCCCTGGGGGAAAGGGGTCACAAATGCTAACTCACCTTTCTGTACATTATTTCTCTCCCAGATCTTGGCTCTAAAATTCTTCACAGCTCTGTTAACTCCCCAAAGTCTTCAAATACTTTTCCTATGGTCCTCATTTCTAGCTGTTCCCGGGAGGAGAGTTGGATTTCATTCTGTGTGTGTTAGATCGCAAGCCAAAATAACCTGCATTCTCCATTCCTCCCTTTATATACATAGACATGCACACACAGTATTTATAAATTATAAGCATGTTCTGTTTTAGTAATAGATTAGGTACATTAGAAAATTACAAGGTGCACATTTTTAAATAGGCAGAAGGATGGGAAATGAGAAAATATAAATAAAAGACTTAATCACTTTCTCTCCTCCCTACTCTGGAGACCATTGGTCTAGGAATATTTGAGGGATGGGGTGGTAACTCTTACAGGTCTTGTGGGAGAGGGTGGAGGTAGTGAGAAGTGGTTGGATTCGTCGTGTAGTTTTAAGGTAGAGTTGAAAAGACGAGCTGATGAATTGGATGTGGCATGTAAAGGAAAGAGGGGGTCACAGACAAATCCTGGTTTTGGCCAAAGCAGATGGATGAATGCAGGTGCTATTGACTGAGATGGGGAGGACCAGGCTCGGGGGTGGGCAGATGGCGGGGGTGGGGGTAGGAAGGGGAGGATGAAGAGTCTATTGTGCACAGTGGATATTAGCCTTCCCCCAAAGAATCCCTCTATCTGAAGCTGAACTCAAGAAAGTCACTTAGGCCTCTCGCCTTCTGAGATGGCCCACTGTGGAGTGTGTTTCTCCCAGGCCACCCTCACTTTCTGAGATGGACCGCATTCTGTGTATGGAATGTGTGTCTCTCCCAATAAATCCACTTTTTACCTATCAAAGAAAAAAAAAAAAAAAAGAAAGTTGTTTAGACTGAAATGCCAGCTTTTCTAAAAACGCTCCTTGGACTCTTCCCACTGCTTCCAAACTGCTCTCAACAGCTTTAGAACCTCTGGGCCAACATTTCCCAATCTGGGTTCTCCAGTTCTACAAGGAGTTAATACATAGCCTAAGGTGAAGGAGGAGGAGGAGGAGGAGGAACATTCTTATGACCAAGTTTGGGAAATGCTGCACTAACTAACAGCGTGAAAATGCTGCATAGGTTATTTCACTGCAGGACTTCTCAGAGCCTTTATTATGCTACTGTCCACCATGACTCTCTAAGAGGGATACAGAGTCTTCAATAGTTCCCAAACTTACTTTTCTGCATGCCTATTAATAGCCCATGAACTAATTTTGCCCTACTAATGGATTCAGGAGACACAGCTTTAGACCAGGGGTCAGCAACTACAGCCCACAGGTCAAATCAGCCCACCACTTGCCTTTGTACGGTCAACAAGCTTCGTTGTTACATTTTTAAATGGTTGGAAAAAATCCACAGAAAAACAGTATTTCATGACACGTTAAAAGCATATGAAATTCAAATTTCAGCTTCCATAATAAAGTTATATTGAAACACAGCCATGCTCATTTGCTTATATATCATCTAGGGATGCTTTCTTGCAACAATAGCAGAGTTGAGTAGCTGAGACAGAGATGGTAAACTCTAAAATATTTACTAACTTTACAGAAGTTTGCCAACCCCTGCTCTAGACTCCCCACACAATAGAGTATTAAAATATGTGCGCTCATAGGATTTTTAGGGCAATGAGACTATCTGGTATGATGCTATCATGGTGGATACATGTCAAACATTTGTCCAAACCCATAGAATGGACTGCATCAAGAGTGAAGCCCACTGCAAACTAGGGGCTCTGGGCCACGATGATGAGTCAGTGTAGGTCATCAATTGCAACAAATGTACCATCTGGTGCAGGATGTTGATAATGGGGGAGATTGCAAGTGTGTGGGGCCAGGGAGTATATGGGACACTTCTGTAATTGTGTTCTGTTTTGCTGTGAACCTGAAACTATCTTTAGTCTATTTTTGATGAAAACTCTAATTCAAAAAGACACATGCACCCCAATGTTCACAGCAGCACTATTTACAGTAGCCGAGACATGGAAGTAACCCAAGTGTCCATCAACAGAGGAATGGATAAAGAAGCTGTGATGTATATATATTTATATGTAAATGGCATATTACCCATAAAAAAAAGAATGAAATAATGCCATTTGCAGCAACGTGGATGGACCTACAGATTATCATACTAAGTGAAGTAAGTCAGGCAGAGAAACACAAAAATCATATGATATCACTTATATGTGGAATCTAAAATAAATCAGAGTAAATCAGGAGCTTGAGATTAACAGATACACACTACACTACATGAAACAGATAAACAACAAGGACCTACTGTATAGCGCAGGGAACTATATTCAACATCTTGTAATAGCCTACAATGGAAAGAATCTGAAAAAGAATACATATATGTATATGTATAACTGAATCACTTTGCTGCACATCTGACACAAACACAACATTGTAAATCAACTATACTTCAATTTTAAAAGATAATATATTTTTAAGTACATAATGTATTACTGTTTGTGTAAAAGGGAGAGGAAATGAGTGTATGTGTTTATTATATATATAATGCACATATATATGTATTGACATATACACATGAAATATGCATACATATAGTGACATGTGTATATATATATAATACGTATAAAATACAGTTACATAAAATATCCCTGAAAGAAATGAGCAAGATTGATTGCCTGCAGAGGAGACACCTAGGTGGCCTGAGGATTCATGTCGAGGGAAGAGTCCTGTGTGGCTTATTAATTTTGAGTCATGTGAATATATCACCTATTCAATTATTTTTAATTAAAATTGTTGAGAAGTAAATTTTTTCAAAGCTCATGCTTAGGACTTCCCTGGTGGCGCAGTGGTTAAGAATCTGCCTGCCAATGCAGGGGACACAGATTCGATCCCTGGTCCAAGAAGATCCCACATGCCACAGAGCAACTAAGCCTGTGTGCCACAACTACTGAAGCCTGTGTGCCTAGAGCTCGTGCTCCACAGCGAAGAGTAGCCCCACTCTCTGCAACTAGAGAAAGCTGGTGCACAGCAATCAAGACCCATCACAGCCAAAAATCAATGAAATAAATAAATCTTAAAAAAGAAAAAAAGCACATGCTCTCTCATTCTATATTTCTTCCTCAGTTCTACTCACTACTCGGAGAGCAGGAACCAGGTCCTATAATTCTCCATCTGCGGCAGAACCTGGCACAGCTGTGAGCACAGACATCTCTGTCATGGTTTTCTTGCCAAGCTTCCAGTATTTGTTAGGAGGTAGCATTTCCAAAGGCCATGAGGAGTCACACGAAGCATGGCAGCTGCCAGAGCAGATCTATTAGGGAAACAAAGCCACCCTGTTACGCAGGACTCAGGTCTGCTGCATGGAAGACTTCCCAGCACTGGGCGCACATTGGCCCCACATGTGTGCAGTGCCTTGGCCATTTTTCTTCCAGGAAAGAAATTTAAACTACATAATGGAATTTCGTGATGTATTAGCTTCAGAGCATTCAATGCTGTTAAGTGGGGATCACAGTACTACGCCTGCCCGTCTACGGCTGCTTTGAAAGTTAATAAGAGCCATTCAGTGAGATGATATAAATGAAAATCACCCTGTCGATGGTGAAGGCACCATAAGGGCAACTTAGGAACACCACTGCTATCAGACCGCCCCTAACAATAGAGGGGGGCCCAGGGTGAGAATTCAAGTGGAGGCCTGCAAACCACACACTTCAATATTTAAAGGTGATCAGTCAAGTGGACAAAGTGTTCAATTGAGTCCCAGCCTTCCACCCGGATAGACAGACCTTATAACAACCTGGGAAACTCGGGGTGGATGGACGGCTCACTCTCTCAGGAGTTCTGGAATCTGGTGGGGCGGGGGGAGGAGCTGGCCCCATGCACTGGCCCAGGGCCACCCCCTCACTCTCTCCCTCTCTCTTTCCCCCACCTGGCTCTGTCCACTCCTAAGAAACCTCCCAGGCACTGTGGTCGTCCAGCTCACTTAGCTGTCCATCATTTATCTCAGAAACAGCCATTTCACAGCCACCTCCCTAGGCCTAAGGAGGCGCCACCTGCCACCTGTTCACCCTGGGGCGAGAGGGAGGGCAGACCCCAGGGAGAAGCTGCCTTGGAACCACGGGGGTGGGAATTCCAGAGTCCCCAGCACCTGGAGCAGGGTCTAGAAGCGGGGTCATGGGCTTGGCCCCACAGATTCTTGGCCCCCCAGGGAAGCCAAGGTGGAGCCCTTCTTGTCCAGACCTCAGGGCAAGAGAGATGGTGACATGAAGCTCAGTGACTGTCACTCAAAAATCATAATGTCAGCCGCTACTTCCTGCAGAGGGCTCCCTGCATGCCAGGAACTCGTGTACGTGCTTCACACAAATTACCTTATTCAATAACTCAACTCAGACTGTCAAGTGGCTTCTCTATTTGTCTCTCAGCAAGACTGTCCCTTAGAAGCCTGTTCTCATTGAGAAGGGGATTTTCTAAGTTCTAGCAGAGCGGGGACAGGTCATCAAGATGCTTCCCTCGGGGAGAAAAAAAGATGGCGGCGAAGTAGAGGGACGTGGAGTGCATCCCTCTCCACAGATGCATTGGGAATGCATGGAAGGACGCAGTCATTCCCACAGAGAACCAGCTGAACACCAGCAGATGGCCTCGGACACCAGAAAGGACCGCGGGGAGCCCGACATAGCCGGTAGGGAGGCATCTACGAGGGCTCAAAGAGGGGGAAGCGGCGGAGCTGTGGTAGACAGGAGGGAGTGAGAAACATACGGAGGGTCCGCAGCGCAGCTCAGCGTTCCTGGACTGAGACCTCGATCCGCGGCTGAACGGAGGGTCCGGGAGCGGGAGCGTGGGAACCGGAGGGCTGGTTCAGGGGGAGAAACATTGTTGCCGGTAGGGTGACGGACCGAGAGGACGGGAGGGAGGAGGTCCACGGAGAGGAGTGCCCGTCCCTGAGAGTTGCCCGGCCATGATGGCGGCTGGAGGCTGCAGGCTCACAGGCGGGGGGTAGGAGCCGCGCGCGTAGCCTCTCTCTCTCTCTCTCTCTCTCTCTCTCTCTCTCTCTCTCTCTCTCTCGGCGCCTCTGCAACAGGCAGTGGAGAGACGCCCGTGGGCCACCTAAGGCGCTCAGGGATAACAAGCACCCTCAGGCGCTCGGGCGGGGCTAGATTAAAACCCCTTGCAACGCCAGCAGCAGGGAGGCTGCCGAGAGAAAAAAAAACAACAACAGCAACAACAACAAAAACCCAAGAGAGGCCCAACTCTAAGACTTTCTGTTTACGCCTGAGCCACCAGCGCCCTCTGCAACAGGCACCTCCAAGCCTGACTGAAACAACAGTGCGCCACTGCTCACTCACTCCCAGGAGAAGGAGCCACTATTGTACCCTCTCCCTCCCCACACACCGACGCTTACAAACGAACAATAAAGGAACCTTTGCTGGTCACAGAATAATGCAAAAAAACCCAAGGCAAGGAGAAGGACACTTACAGCTGAGACGCTAAGGAAACAGAAATAGTAGTATCAATACCTATTGAACTGGTCCATTCTGGGATCAGTTCTGGATTTTTTTTTTTTCTCTCTCGCTCTCTCTTTTTTTTTTTTTCTTTATTAAATACGATCTTAGCCCTAAGGGATCTACAAGTTTTATAACATAATTTTTTAAGGATATTTTTTATTCTTTTTTTTTTTTTGCCTTTTTATATACTTCTATATCTAGCTAAGTTTTTGGTAGTACGGACAATATATCTCTCATACTTTCCTTTCATCCCTACCTTTTATACATTTCTATTCCTTTCTATTTATTTGCATATTTCCAACCACACTATGCTCTTCTGTTCCCCTTTCTTCCAGCCATTTTAAGTGTATTTTATCTTAACATACTTATAAGCAACACTATCGATCTGCTCAGACTCCTTGCTCTATTCTCCAGATGATGCACTGCCTTGGTATTTAATATTAGGTTTTTGTCTTTATCTTAGTTCTTAGTACAGTTGTCTAATTACATTCTGAGAATCTCCTTTCTCTCTGGTGGTACTCCAGCTCTTTTCTATATTTGATCCTAGCTTACAAAATCTGCCTGGATTAATGTTTGTATGTGTAAGGTGTTATTTGTTGTTTGTTTGCTTTTGCTTCTGTCTCTGATTTGTTCTGTTTCAGTTGTCAATTTCTGTTGGGTTTCTCTTTGAATATCTGATAGCACACTGGGGTTCTGTCAGGTCTTTCTAGAGCCTTATGTCCTAATGGATTCAGTAATTGTGTGTCTTATACATGTATGTGTTTCCTAGACTTAATATTTGTTTAATCCAATACTTGGACATTAGTCTGAGGCTTGGACAGTCTTCTATAAACACCTCTATCGCCAGGACAAGCAACCCCAAAAGTTTGGACAACCATGAGGAAACAAAGCAACACCATGCAGGCAAAGGAGCAGGAAAAAAACCCACAAGACCAAATAAATGAGGAGGAAATAGGAAAAATGCCTGAAAAAGAATTTAGAGTAATGATAGTAAAAATGATACAAAATCTCGATAACAAAATAGAGAAAGTACAAGAAACAGTTCATAAGAACTCAGAAAAACAAACAGCAATGGATAACAAAATAACTGAAATTAAAAATACTCTAGATGCTATAACCAGCAGAATGACTGAGGCAGAAGAACGAATAAGTGAGTTGGAAGATAGAATGGGGGAAATAACTGCCACAAAGCAGGAAAAAGAAAAAAGAATAAAAAGAATAGAAGACAGTCTCAGAGACCTCAGTGATAACATTAAGCGTACCAACATTTGAATTATAGGCATCCCAGAAGAAGAAGAAAACAAGAAAGGGTCTGAGAAAATATTGGAAGAGGTTATAGTGGAAAAATTCCCCAACATGGGGAAGGAAATAATTAACCAAGTCCAAGAAGCACAGAGAGTCCCATACAGAATAAACCCAAGGAGAAATACACCAAGACACCTATTAATCAAACTAACGACAATTCAACACAAAGAAAAAATATTAAAAGTAGCAAGAGAAAAGCAACAAATAACATATAAGGGAAAACCCATAAGGATAACAGCTGACTTTTCTACAGAAACTCTGCAGGCCAGAAGAGAATGGCAGGATATACTGAAAGTCCTGAAAGAGAGAAACCTACAGCCAAGAATACTCTACCCAGCAAGAATCTCATTCAGATTTGATGGAGAAATCAAAAGCTTTACAGACAAGCAAAAGTTAAGAGAATTCAGCACCACCAAACCAGCCTTACAACAAGTGCTAAAGGAACTTCTCTAAGTAGGAAACACAAGGAAAGGAAAACACCTACAAATACAAATCCAAAACAATTAAGAAAATGGTAATTGGAACACACATGTCAATAATCACTTTAAATGTCAATGGATTAAATGCTCCAACCAAAAGACACAGACTGGCTGAATGGATACAAAAACAAGACCCTTCTATATGCTGCCTACAAGAAACCCACTTCAGACCAAGGGACACATATAGACTGAAAGGAAAGGGATGGAAAAAGATATTCCATGCAAATGGAAGTCAAAAGAAAGCTGGAGTAGCAATACTCATATCAGACAAATTAGACTTGAAAGTAAAGACTATTAAAAGAGACAAGGAAGGACACTACATAATGATCAAGGGATCCATTCAAGAAGAACATATCACAATGGTAAATATCTATGCCCCCAATATAGGAGCACCTCAATACATAAGGCAAATGCTAACAGCTATAAAAGGGGACATCGACAGGAACACAATTATAGTGGGAGACTTGAACACCCCACTTACATCAATGGACAGATCATCCAAACAGAAAATAAATAAAGACACACAAGCTTTAAATGACACATTAGACCATCTCGACTTAATTGATATTTATAGGACATTCCATCCAAAAACGACAGACTACACTTTCTTCTCAAGTGCACATGGAACATTTTCCAGGATAGATCACATCTTGGGTCACAAATCAAACCTCAGCAAATTCAAGAAAATTGAAATCATATCAAGCATCTTCTCAGACCACAACGCCATGAGACTAGATATCAATTACAGGAAAAAAACTGCAAAAAATACAAACACATGGAGGCTAAACAATTCACTATTAAACAACCAAGAAATCACTAAAGAAATCGAAGAGGAAACCAAAAATATCTAGAAACAAATGACAACGAAAACACAACAACCCAAAACCTATGGGACGCAGCAAAAGCAGTTCTAAGAGGGAAGTTTATAGCAATACAGTCCTACCTTAAGAAACAAGAAAATTATCAAATAAACAACCTAACCTTGCACCTAAAACAACTAGAGAAAGAAGAACAAAGAAACCCCAAAGTGAGCAGAAGGAAAGAAATCATAAAGATCAGAGCAGAAATAAATGAAAAAGAAAGGAAGGAAACCATAGCAAAAATAAATAAAACTAAAAGCTGGTTCTTTGAGAAGATTAACAAAATTGATAAACCATTAGCCAGACTCACCAAGAAAAAAAGGGAGAAGATGCAAATCAACAGAATTAGAAATGAAAAAGAAGAAGTAACAATGGACACCTCAGAAATACAAAACATCATGAGAGACTACTACAAGCAACTATATGCCAATCAATTGGATGACCTGGAAGAAATGGATACATTCTTAGAAAAATACAATCTTCCAAGACTGAACCAGGAAGAAATAGAAACCATGAACAGACCAATCACAAGTATGGAAATTGAGGCAGCGATTAAAAATCTCCCAACACACAAAAGCCCAGGACCAGATGGGTTCACAGGCGAATTCTACCAAACATTTCGAGAAGAGTTAACACCTATCCTTCTCAAACTCTTCCAAAATATTGCAGAAGGCAGAACACTCCCAAACTCATTCTACGAGGCTACCATCACCCTGATACCAAAACGAGGCAAAGATGTCACAAAAAAAGAAAAGTACAGACCAATATCACTGATGAATATAGATGCAAAAATCCTCAACAAAATACTAGCTAACAGACTGCAACAGCACATTAAAAAAATCATACACCATGATCAAGTGGGGTTTATCCCTGGGATGCAAGGATTCTTCAATATATGCAAATCAATCAATGTGATATGTCATATCAACAAATTGAAGGATAAAAACCATATGATCATTTCAATAGATGCAGAAAAAGCTTTTGACAAAGTTCAACACCCATTTATGATAAAAGCTCTCCAGAAAATGGGCACAGAAGGAAATTACCTCAACATAATAAAAGCCATATATGAGAAACCAAAAGCCAACATCGTTCTAAGTGGTGAAAAGCTGGAAGAATTCCCTCTAAGAACAGGAACAAGACAAGGGTGTCCACTCTCGCCACTATTATTCAACATAGTTTTGGAAGTTTTATCCACAGCAATCAGAGAAGAAAAAGAAATGAAAGGAATCCAAATTGGAAAAGAAGAAGTAAAATTGTCATTCTTTGCAGATGACAGGATATTATATATAGAAAACCCTAAAGACTCTACCAGAAAACTGCTAGCACTAATTGATGAGTTTAGTAAAGTAGCAGGATACAAAATTAATGCACAGAAATCTCTTGCATTCCTATACACTAACAACGGAAGAGTAGAAAGAGAAATTAAGGAAACTCTCCCATTCACCATTGTAACAAAAAGAATAAAGTACCTAGGAATAAACCTGCCTAAGGAGCCAAAAGATATGTATGCAGAAAACTTTAAGACACTGATGAAAGAAATCAAAGACGACACAAACAGATGGAGAGACATACCATGTTCCTGGATTGGAAGAATCAACATCTTGAAAATGACTGTACTACCCAAAGCAATTTACAGATTCAATGTAATCCCCATCAAATTACCAATGGCATTTTTCACAGAACTAGAGCAAGAAATCTTACGATTTGTATGGAAACGCAAAAGACCCCGAATAGCCAAAGCAATCTTGAGAAGGAAAAATGGAGTTGGTGGAATTAGGCTTCCTGACTTCAAACTATACTACAAGGCCATAGTGATCAAGACAGTATGGTACTGGCACAAAAATAGAAAGGAAGATCAATGGAATAGAGTAGAGAACTCAGAGGTAAGCCCAAACACATATGGGCACCTTATCTTTGACAAAGGAGGCACGAATATACAATGGAAAACAGACAGCCTCTTCAATAAGTGGTGCTGGGAAAACTGGATAGCAACATGTAAAAGAATGAAATTAGAACACTTCCTAACACCATACACAAAAATAAACTCCAAATGGACTAAAGACCTACATGTAAGGCCAGACACTATAAAACTCCTAGAGGAAAACATAGGCAGAACACTCTTTGACATACATCAAAGCAACATCCTTTTTGACCCACCTCCTAGAATCATGGAAATAAAATCAAGAATAAACGAATGGGACCTCATGAAACTTAAAAGCTTTTGCACAGCAAAAGAAACCATAAACAAGACTAAAAGGCAACCCTCAGAATGGGAAAAAATAATTGCCTATGAAACAACGGACAAAGGATTAATCTCCAAAATATACAAGCAGCTCATGAAGCTTAATACCAAAAAAGCAAATAACCCAATCCACAAATGGGCAGGAGACCTAAATAGACATTTCTCCAAAGAAGACATGCAGATGGCCAACAAACACATGAAAAGATGCTCAACATCACTCATCATCCGAGAAATGCAAGTCAAAGCCACAATGAGGTACCACCTCACACCGATCAGAATGGCCATCATCACAAAATCTGGAAACAACAAATGTTGGAGAGGGTGTGGAGAAAAGGGAACTCTCCTGCACTGTTGGTGGGACTGTAAGTTGGTACAGCCACTATGGAAAACAATTTGGAGGTTCCTTAAAAAACTATAAATAGAACTACCATATGATCCAGTAATCCCACTACTGGGCATATACCCAAAGAAAACCATAATCCCAAAAGAAACGTGTACCATAATGTTTATTGCAGCACTATTTACAATAGCCAGGACATGGAAGCAACTGAAATGCCCATCAACAAATGAATGGATAAAGAAGAGGTGGCATATATATATACAATGGAATATTACTCAGCTCTAAAAAGGGATGAGATGGAGCTATATGTAATGAGGTGGATAGAACTGCAGTCTGTCATACAGAGTGAAGTAAGTCAGAAAGAGAAAGACAAATATTGTATGCTAACTCACATATACGGAGTCTAAAAATGGTACTGATGAACTCAGTGACAAGAACAAGGACGCAGATACAGAGAATGGACTGGAGAACTCGAGGTATGGGAGGGGGCGGGGGGTGAAGGGGAAACTGAGACGAAGTGAGAGAGTAGCACAGACATATATATACTACCAACTGTAAAATAGATAGTCAGTGGGAAGTTGTTGTGTAACAAAGGGAGTCCAACTCGAGGATGGAAGATGCCTTAGAGGACTGGGGCGGGGAGGGTGGGGGGGACTCGAGGAAGGGGGGAGTCAAGGAAGGGAGGGAATACGGGGTATGTGTATAAAAACAGATGATTGAACTTTGTGTACCCCCCAAAAAATAATAAATAAATAAATTAAAAAAAAAAAAAGATGCTTCCCTGGGGAAGGGAAGACCCCGCTTTTCTTGTGGTGACCAAGCCACGTGTAAGAGAAGATCACGAACTTGAAAATGTCAAGGTAAGTCCCTGGCAGTTCATTGGTTAAGACTCGGGGCTTTCACTGCCGTGGGCCTGGGTTCAATCCTTGGTCAGGGAACTAAGATCATGAAAGCTGTGCAGTGTGGCCAAATAATAATAATAATGTTTTTTTAAAAAAAAAAAAAGAGAGAAAAGAAAAAGAAAGAAAGAAAGAAAAAGTCAGAAATCCAGCTCCTGCATCATGTGACCAGGGGGTCAGAGACAGGAGGAGAGAGAGCAGGAGGAAGTGAAAACCTGACTCGTTATGGCCGACACCTCGATGGTTGGGACACAGAGCCTTTAGAAATATCCAGAAAGATATCTGGAAGGCTTAGAATATCCCAGGCACAGAGGAAGAGTCTGCGAGCCCTGAAGATAACTCCAAAACTCAGTTCAGAAAAGAAGGAGATGGAAGAGGAGGGGACTGTAGATCGGAACCTAGATGAGACTAAGAAATGGCCCCCTGTCCACGTACAGTGTGCAGGGGACCAAGTGCCGCAGTCAGGGGTGTGGATTGGCTGAGTGTATGGATGAGCTGGAAGGAACCTGGAGAGCAGCAGAGGTGCTTAGGAAACTTTTCCTCCTTGATATAGTCATGTGAAGAGAAACGTGTCTGCCTCTAAACAGTCTGTATGTTGAGGTGATGGCTGGAGCAGCAGCAGCCATCTTTTGACCAGAAGAAGACAAGGCTAAGGAGCAGCCAATCCAAAGAGGGAAGGGATTCTGGTCCTTGATAACATCCCTGAGCCACTGAACCCCAAAAGTGCTGCTTCTGGGCTTCACAATGTCGTTTTCTGGTATTTGAGCCATTTTCACCAGGATTCTCCATAGCTTGCAGCCCAAACTTCCTAAAGACAATGAAACCTTTCCTGCTCATACATGGAAAGTTTCTTTTCTGCAAAGGGACTTAACATCTTTGATTTTCCTGGAGAAAGAAAAGGGAAGGCAAACAGATCACCAGCAGCCACTAGTGTATTTTGTGAGAAAAAAAAAATTGTCTAAGCAGGTTGATTCTTGTAAGAGAGAAAAATACTTGAAAATATTTAATGAAGCAAAGGACATCTGGTTAAACAGCAGCTTTGAAGGAGGCAGCCCAGGACAAGTGGTAAAGAAAAGAGGAAGAGAAAGTGAGGACGCCCAGAGCAGTCTGGCTCCTGAGCTGACATGTATGGAAGATGCTTGTTTTCCCTCAGATCGCTGGCCCCGAGATGCCAAGGGAAGCTGAGCAAGTCCAGCGAGTTCTCTGAGCTTCAGTGTCTTCATCCCCAAACTGGGCATCGTTAAAAAACCAGCCTTATCTACAGCGGGTGAGCAGATGCGATGTGGTGAAAGATGAGTTTTCCTCAGAGCCCATGCATGTGGAACCACTATGGTCCACAGGACAACCCCATCCAGCCACCGAAGGGCATAGGAGTTCACCTTCCAAACTGCTTGGGTGAGGACGATGAGCTGGACCAAGAAGGCTGCCCATCACTCCTCCCTGACACCAGCTTGGGCCACACACTTTCCTGGAGCCCAGCTCATCTCTAATGAGAGCCCACCCTTGCCTCTGCCACCCACCCAGGGACTCAGGGGGTCCTAGGAGTGTCTCGCCCATTCTGTGAACAAGTCTGTTCAGATGTCCAATCACCACCGCTTATATCAGCTGTATCCTTCTCAGCCCCTCGTCGGGGTCCAGGGCCAGGTCCCACCATGCCCACCAGGCGCCACCTCCTCCCAGATTTCCTTCCCGTCATGTGTACGAGGTGGCGCAGGACATCTGCAGCTGCCCCGTGACTGTGCACACTGGTCTCTGAGAAGTAGGTGAAAGCCAAGGGATCTCATCATTACGCACAGTGACACGCGTAAAAGGAAGCGGTTAAAACAAACCCATTTAACGTAGAAACATGGGTTGGCTATTTGAGCTACGGGGTGTTCACAAGTGTTTATAAACACAGTTTATGAAAAACGTAATCAAACTTCATAGCCCTTGGTTGTTGAAGTAAATCAAGTCCCTCTCCAATGGGTTTTGTTTTTAACTTTGCCGTGAAGATGGCAGGGATCTTGGGTGCGGTGAGGAACTGCAGCTTTCATGCTAAATATTTTTCTTCTAATTCCCAAATTATAAATTCTGTTTTGAAGCAGGCCATTCATTTAGAAAATATCCCTTATTGATATAGAGACAGAAAAATGCGTTGTCCAAGAGAATGAAGCGTCAGCAGTTCCTGGCACATGGATGGCACTCAAGACAGCTGTCATGGGGACTTCCCTGGTGGCGCATTGGTTAGGAATCCGCCTGCCAATGCAGGAGACACGGGTTCAAGCCCTGGTCTAGGAAGATCCCACATGCTGTGGAGCAACTAAGCCTGTGCGCCACAACTACTGGGCCTGTGTTCTAGAGCCCACGTGCCACAACTACTGAGCCCACACACCACAACTACTGAAGCCCAGGCGTCTAGAGCCCATGGTCCACAACAAGAGAAGCCACTGCAATGAGATGCCTGAGCACCGCAACGAAGAGCAGCCCCCGCTCACCACAACTAGAGAAAGCCCGCACCCAGCAACGGAGACCCAATGCAGCCAAAATAATGAATGAATGAATTTAAAAAATAAAAAGACTCCGAGATCCCTGGTCAGGGAACTAAGATCCCACATGCCAGGCAGCGCAGCCAAAACATTAAAAAAAAAAAAAAAAAAAAAAGATGTGGTGTCTCTTGCAATTTACAACTAATGCTACCAAGGACCAACGATGTGAGCTACCTAGAGGCACACAGTGCCTGTGAAATTTAAAAATAAGTAAATAAATAAACGAAGCTATTACATGAATACCGTCAACTGATCTTGTCATTCGCCATCTTAGATACCCCAGGAAGACAGATGGGGTGGGGGCTGAAAAAGCAAAGCTGATTCATTTTGTCTTGGGCCTCCCTTGTATTGCTGTCCCAATGATACAGTCAAGAAAGCCTGCAAATGGAAGGGGGATAAGGAACAGCCTTGGATAAAACTTCAGCCGCCAAGTCTAGAGGCTCGTGCATATGCATGTCTTTGTGTCGGTTGAAATCTCTTTTCTCTGGGTTCGATGGATGGTTATTGCACCCAAAGACGAATTTACCACAGCAATTAAGCCGTCTGCCATCTGCAAGAGGCTTGGCTTAAGGTTCACTGAAGTTAAATATATTTTGAAAGGAAAAAAATTGTCTTTCAATGTTTTGAGTAAACAGTCAAGCTCAGCTGCATGGGGTCTTGGGGATTCTCAAGAGAGGGTGGTTCTCTCTAAAGGGATAGTTTCGTGTTGGCACGCTGAAATTTCAGAACCCAAGGAACACTCCAAAAATGAGCTGTTCCTTAAGAAACACTTCGCCTAGTCTTGGGATTGGCAAAGTTAAAACTTGACTAGGAGATTCAGCCAAGCATTTGAGATCAACATTCTTTATCATCTTCCCAAACAGCGAGTTATTTTCAGAAAACCAGACTCGACTATTAGCTGAATCTCACATTCCCACCACATGGTTTCTTTAAAGTAAATAAGTGTCTAAAATGATGACAGTAAGATCTGTGGTTTAGCATTTTGAGTGTCTTCAAAGTCTTGTATTCTCTCAGCAGAATTTCCTGGCTGAACCGAAGCTTTCATGAGAAGAGGGGGTGGGGCGAGTTGTTTACACTTCAGTGGCACGTGTGCCTGGGAACATTATGATTATTTTCAGTTGCCCATCTTTAACCCAGGGTTACTTTTTATTCTTTATTGAGAAAGGAAATATTCCAGAAAGCAAAACAGCGTAGTCGAATTTTATCCTCTGAACAAGCGGGGTGGGGAATGGGAATCCATGTGTCTGCCTCATTTTTCTCCAGGAATAAATGACAGGAGGTTTTTCTCGCCTTCAAGCAGTGGTGTGCTGGTAAACCATCCCTTTGAGAGGAAAATCAAAATCCTGATTGGGAGCCTTTGCCAGGTTCCACGGCGCAGCTGTTCCTACCAAGGCCAGCGTCAAGACTTCCAACAGTTTAACAACCAGATCCCCCAGATTCCTGAATATTCAACAGTTGCTTCTCCGAAGAGAATATAAGCCAGCTTTGGCTCACCACTGCCTTGGAGACAGTTATTATCATTGTCCATGACTTGCATTACTCATCTCGTATATGTAGCTAATTCTACCAGGCATTGGTAAAGTCCCGATAGGAAAGATAGAATATAGGAAAGGTTCCTGCTGTTAAGAGCCTTACAATTTAACGAGAGAGAAAAGACACACCGTAAAGGGCTTGAAAAGCACAGCTGGTTAGCGCCCTCTTTTTATGCTACATCAGTTTGGAATGTTCTCCTGCCTTCTGGACACAACTTTTAAAGACAGTCATAGTGTATAAGAGCGTCCAGGCATTGAAACCATGTGGTTTGGGGATGACGGAGGAGAACTGAGCATGTCTAGCATGGAGTGGGGGAGGGACGAACCCTCAGGACCCCAGAGAACTTACGTGATCTCTCTGAACCTCAGTTTCCTCTTCTATAAGGGAACAGCTAATCCCTGGATCATGAGGTCATCATGAGAATTAGACAAGAGAATGTGTATGAAATAATATAAATGGATCAAAATGTTACGAGTAAGAGGTTATTACTATTAGGGCCTCATCTCTGATATCATGACATATCAAATATTTTGTAGAAATCTTTTCCTTATATGAACAGAAATCTGCTTCCTTATGACTTATACCTGATAGATCTGTTCCACATCTTTGGAACAAAAGAAAGTCACTTGTAACTCTTCTTCTAAGTGACAACCCTCTTCGATTTGTGAAGTGCTTCCTTTTTTTTTTTTTAATTTTTATTGGAGTATAGTTCATTTACAATGTTGTGTTAGTTTCAGGTGTACAGAAAGTGAGTCAGTATAAAATATATGTACATTAGATATATATAATATACCTATATCTCCATTTTTTCAGATTCCTTTCCCATATAGGTTATTACAGAATATTGAGTAGAGTTCCCTGTGCTGTACAGTAGGTCCTTGTTAGGTATCTATTTTACAGACAGTAGTGTGTATATGTTAATCCCAGTCTCCTAATTTATCGCATCTTCCCACATTTCCCCTTTGGTAACCATAAGTTTGACTTCGAGATCTGTGAGTCTGTTTCTGTTTTGTTAATAAGTTCACTTGTATCCATTTTTTTTTTTTTTTTGGTTGCGTTGGGTCTGGTGAACGGGGGCTACTCTTCGTTGCGGTGCGCAGTGTGAGAGAAGAGTGTTTTTCTGGAAACAATCAGAATTCACCTACTTGGACAACCTGGGTGGGAAACTACGAGTCAATACTGAGGTGCTGCTGGAGGTCCAGGGCCACCTTGGACGCATTCCCACCAGTACAGGGACGCCTCCACCAGGGATGGCTCAGAAGCAGTTATCCCACGCCTGGGGACCTGTCGAGGTAAATATTCTACACACGGAGCCACAATCCACCAAGAATGAAACCATGGCCCATTCAAAGATCACAGGACAGAATTCTGAGAACAGTGGGTTTCTTCTCTGGGGGTTGTTAAGGGTTGTCACAGATTCAAGAAGTTTCCAGAACAAGGTAGACATGCCTCTCTCTGCATTGGTCCAGCCACTGCCCACCCAGCTACCTGCGTCCCAAGGCCCACACTTAACCCGGGGCCCAGACAGTGAGATCATAGTCTCCTGAAACTGGGGTCTTTCTCACGAATAACTATCACTTTGTAGATATAAATGGCAGCCTACAAACCCATCTGCAGACCTCGGAACAAAACCTGGAGACCTTTCAGGTGGTGTTTTCAAGCTGACGAAGGCACCCCTAGTTGGGATAATCATGCGAAGGTTGCATGCTCCTCTGAGTGGACCGTGAACTCAGGATATGCCAGGCCAGCTTAGCCCTGCGGTCCCTCCTCCCCTCCCCACACAGCCATCCCTCGGGGGGAGCTGACCCTTGGCTGGTGAGTGCTGGCAGCCAAGCGCCCAGTGAGGGGACCGTCCCCCAAATGCCAGGCTTCAGGGCCCCCGGCAGGGCTCACCCCTACTGACACTCATGCTGTGAGGTACTGTCTCCACGCAAGGGCCAAGTGTTCAGTGAGTGTCTTATCCTCTCAAAGATGACTAATGCATCACCCTACAGCTGGGGGAGCTCTGGGCCCTTTCAGACAAAGAGGAGTGGTGAGTGGAAAATGAAACCTCCCTGGGAAGGCATTGAATCATCTCCAAATAACACAGTGGGAACCGACACAGAAAACCATCATGGGTTCTATGCGCACATGCCCGAACCCAAAACTGGCTCCTGGGGAAAAACGGGCCTGCACTTTGCCCCTAAACAAGGTTTTTCATCTCTCTGGATCTGGGTGTCTGGAGGTGGTCCCCCTGGTGACTTGCCAGGGAGGATGGTGGAACTGGAATGAGGCCCCCACTCAGGCTAATGTGCCATCCATCAATCCCAATATTACCCCTCCCCCTCCAGCCCACCAAGCAGGCTGCATTCCTGCCCCTGGGAAGGCAGGAGAGCTGTCGGAAAATCTCCAGGCTCTGGGGGAGAGGGCAGCTTTCCACCCGCCTCACCCTGACTTTGTCTCCAGCCGAGGTGCACTCTGGGTGTCCTTACAGAGGGTTGTCCTGCAATGAGCTTTCCCAGCTCAGGAGTCAAGAACCTCAGCCCTCCAGTCTCATGAGCTGTGCACTGGGGCCGCTGTGAACTCCCTGTGTACACACAGTTGCACGGGGACCGGTGGGCCCCTCAGCCACAGCAGCAAGCCTCGGGGGCTTTCCCACCCACCCCCTCGGTGGCCCAGGCCAAAGGCCAATGTCAGGGGCCTTCCCGCCACCCACCACGTGTCAAGCTCAACGCGACCCTCTTCCAACCGTCACCCTCTTCCATGTGGCTCTTCCCAGTCCCCAGGGGAACTGAGTCCTCAGGCCCCTGTGCACGCCCAGCCCAGTCATACCTTTGTCGCGTTCGATTTTTTTAATTTTTTAATGATTACTGGTTACAATGGTTAATTTCCTGTGTCAGATTGGCTGGGCCACAAGGTTTGGTCAAACACAGATGTGGTTGTGAAGGTGTTATTTTTTTAATTGAAGTATAGTTGATTTACAATGTTGGGTTAGCTTCAGGTATACAGAACAGTGATTCAATTATATATATATATATATATATATATATATACAGATATATACATATATATTCTTTTTCATATTCTTTTCTGTTATAGGTTATTCAAGATATTGAATATAGTTCCCTGTGCTATACAGTAGACCCTTGTTTCTCTCTTTTATATATAGTGGTGTGTGTCTGTGAACCCCAAACTCTGAATTTATTCCTCCCTCTCCCTTTCCCCTTTGTAACCATACGTTTATTCTCTACGTCTATGAGTCTGTTTCTGTTTTTGTAAATAAATTCTTTTGTGTCGTATTTTAGATTCCACACGCACGTGATGTCATATGGTGTTTGTCTTTCTCGGCCTGACTTACTTGTGAAGGTATTTTTAGATGTGATTAACATGTAAGTCAGTCGACTCTGAGTGAAGCAGACTTCCCTCTGCAATGTGGCTCAGCCTCATCCAGGCGCTCGAAGGACGTGAGAGAAAAGACTGAGGTTCCTGGAGGAAGAGGCAGCTGCCTCCAGGCTACCTTTGGACTCAGGCTGCAACATCAGCTCTCCTCCCTGGGCTTCCAGCCTGCCAGCCTGCCCTGCAGATTTTAGACTTTTAGATTTTAGAAAGATTAGATCGTTGGATAGATGATAACTAGCTAGGTAGCTAGCTAAATGATAAATATATATATTATTCATAAATTACAAAAATCTGTTATACATATGTGTTGTGTGTGTGTGTGTGCGCGTGTGTGTGTACAAAGAGAGGGAGAGAAAGTAGGCACATCCTATTTGTCCTGTTTCTCTGGGGAAAGCTGACAAAGGTTGGTAGACATATGGGCCTCCCCAAAATGCTATCTGGATAGCAAGTCAGGAAGAGGCCCAAACTGAGTTTCTTGGACCTCCGTGACCCCCAGCAGGTGCCCAGCCCCTGACCTGCCACAAAACAGGAGCAGCCGCGGTCCCTCAGCACGGGGCAGTGGCGGCCCCGGCTCGGCCGCCCCGGCCCTGAAGCTTCTCCTCAACAGATGAGACCTGTGGTCCTTCCTGCCCCATTTCCCAATAATCTGGGAGGACGTGGCTGCCGATGGAAAACCCCAGCCTCTTGCCCCAAAGCCTCGCCACACGGCGCGCGGCTCACTCCCCCGGGGGCCCCCGAAGGTGCCTCCTGTCCTGAAGGTGCCTCCTGTCCTGTCACCGCTGCTCTTGGCATTTGCTGTGTGGAATCCCGGCAGTGGGCCCACCTCCTTGCTGGGCCTGGAAAGCTGGTTCTCCTTGAATCCGCAGCAGTTCCCCCCCACCCCCGCGTTGGGATGGAGCCTCAGAGTCAGGAGCAACAAAGGCCACCCCGGCCTCTCCCCAGCCCCCGCAGCCTGTGGGGTGTCCGCCTTCCCTCCCCGCCTCCCTCCTGTCACCGCCGCAGAATAAGCAGACGTACACACGCCTTCTCGCTCTGCAGTGGTGGCACAGGCGTGACTCAAGGATCTGAGTACATCTCCGATCACAAGAGGCCGTGAATGACATTCTTAATTTGTTCAAAGAGCTTTACGACGTCCACGCCAAGCGGAGAACTCTGGGGGCTGCCAGGCCCTCCCGGGAACCTCCCACTGAGATCAAACAGCTGATAAAAGAAGCTGGTGGGTCTAAGGGCCTCTTCAATGCTGACAAAATAGCTGTGAGGTGGCTGGGCCAAGGGGGTAGGGTGGGGTGGGGTGATGGGCAGGCAGGGAAAGCAGTTAAGGCAGGGGGTCCCACGTAGGGGCTGGGAAGGCACCTTCAGCTGTGGCTCTTTCTCTCCCAGGAGCACTCGGGGCTGACCCCCTCCCAGATCCCCCACCGGACTTGCACTGCTCAGCTGAGGGCCACAGGAATCCAGGATACCCAGGACCCCGGGATACAGAGGGTGCGGAAAGGAACCACCGCTGTGCACACACAAGCTTGGAGCCTGGAGCCCCAGCATCCTTGCTCAGCCCAGTCCACCCCCAGCGGGGGACTCGTGCCAGCCCAGCAGTTCCCTGCAGCTCTAGAGCCTGTCCCAGGGGAACCCCAGCAAAAGCTACCCTCCCCAGGCCTCCCGAGGGCAACTATTTGAAGGCTGGCTTGCCCCCACCCCAAAAAAGGAAACGCTTGGGAGAAGTTGAGAGGGGATCTGGGGTGGGGGGATGAAGCTGATGAGCCCTTTTCATACTAGAAGCTTCTATGTTCCTAAAACTCACCCCAGCGACCTCCATTAGGCCTTTTATCCAGCTTCTAGGGAGACAATGTCAATTGCTGGTGGTAATAGGAAGATCAGGATTAAAGAGGAACTGAAGTTTCAAATCTCCCAAAAGGAACAAAGTAGATTACCTACTATATTAGTTTACCTGAGCTGCCCTAAGGAAGTACCACAAACTGGGTGTCTCAGGACAACTGAAGTGTCTTCTTTCGTAGTCCTAGAAGTCCAAGATCAAGGTGAGCAAGACCAGGCTCCCTCTGAAAGGTCTAGGGGAGAACCTGTTCAGGGTCCTTCCCCCAGCTTCTGGTGTTTGCTGGTGATCCCTGGGGCTCCTTGGTCTGTAGACACATCACTCCCATATCTGCCTCCGTGGTCACGTGGCATCTTCCTGCGTGTCTGTGTCTCTTCTACTTTTCTTATAAGGACACCAGTCCTATTGGATTAGGGGCCCCCTACTTCAGTCTGACCTCATCTTAACTAATTACATCTGCAACAATCCTATTTCCAGGGTCACATTCACAGGTACCAAGGGCTAGGACTTCAACATATCTTTTCAGGGCACACACAACACCTACAAAGACCAAAACCAAATTTTCACAGGGCGGTCAGTGGTGACAGATACAAGAGAACAATGGAGAATCACTTACATATTTGGAAGTAAAACCATTTTAGCCTAAAACAGTGATGAAAACTAAATTATTACGTGACTTAATAAGAAACATTATTCCCATACATACATGATTTCAAAGAATTTATTCCAAAAAGCCGTCTTTGAGAAAATCCTTGAGGGGTTTGCTCTGGTTAGAAGAAAAAAAAAAGTGAATCCAGAAGAAAGCAGAAAGATGCAATACATAGGAATCAGGATAAAATTTAGCAAAAGAAAAAGAGAATGTTGTCAACATCGTCAGTGGTCACCGAGGCCAAGCTCATATTGCTGGCCGCACCACAGCTCAGTAAATCGGGAGAGGCGGGATTAGAGCAAGGAATGGTGACTTTATTCCGAAAGCCGGCAGACAGAGACGACGGCAGACTAATGTCCTAGGGAACCACCTCACCCCCGTCAGAATTCAGGCTTCTTTTATATGAAAGGGAGATGGAGGGTGGTTGGTTACTGCAAACTTCTTGGGGCAGGAATCCTTTGTTCTTACATCTGTCCGGGGAGGTCAAGTCACAATGTTCCTGTAAACCTCTCACAAGACAAATGCTATTCTCTGTTCTTCAACTTGTTATCTCTGTATGAAGGGAAAATTCTTATACTCTTAGAGCTCAGAGTGCTGAGAATAGGCAGCCCTGTATATCTCAGGCTACAGGCAACATCCTTACCAGGAAGCAAAAGCAATGGAGTAAAAGAAAGTAAAGAAACAGATCCAAGATGGAGTTAGATTTGTTCTTTCCTGTTACCAGGGAGTCCAAAATATCGGGTTCCTTGTGCCTCGGGCCAAGTTCCTGGCAGCAGAGCCTTGGAGAGGGGTTCTTGGGGAGGAGGTTATGAGGGGTACGGGAGGAGCGTGGTGGGGGAGGACGGGGCAGGAGAGGCCGCGGGCAGCTGGAATCCAGCTCTAGCCAGCTCCCCGGGGGTCAGTCACTGGTCAGAGGCGGCCCCAAGTGGGGCAGATGGTGGGGGCCTGGGCACTGTCAGCAGGCAGAGCTCAGCCATCCAAAGGGGCATGAGGGGCACCCACAGAGTCTGCCACACAGACTAGCGCGGGAATAAACTCCAGATAAAACTGTGTGGGCAGATGGAGGGGGTTCAGGGCTGGGAAGGGGAGAGCGAGACCACAAGGAGGTGAGAGAAGATTCTTGTCTCATTTGGAGAAAACACAAATACAGCAATAGCCTTTCAGTACTAAAAGGAAAATTATGCAGAAGCGGGTGGCTTCACATGTTAGGGGTGATGGGCAAAGGGGTCGAACCGGGACCATAATTTTCCAACCAGCTGCACGCAGGGTGGCTGTGAGCTGACCCCCTAGGCCCTTGGGGGGACCCCCTAAACCTTGCCAAGGAGCATCACGGGCTACAGGTATGAAAGCCATGCCCAAAGCAGTGTGGGGACACCCCTTCCCCGCGGGACCTCACAGACTGTGGACCCTGGGCGGGAGCGCTCAACCCCCGGGCCGTGCTCTCCCTCACCCCGAGGACCGCCCCGAGGGACGGGTCACCAAAGGCTTGGGAGGACTGCAAAGACATCCTGCCGGGTGCCTCCCATCATGTGCTCGTTTTTTAACTGAAGCCTTGAAAGTATTCACACTCTTAGACGCAACAAATCCACTTCCAGAAACTTCCACTTCCAGAAACAGATGTGTTCAAAGAATTATGGGTACAGAATTCCATCCTAACATTATTTATAGTATTCAAATGGAACCAGGGACTTCCCTGATGGTCCAGTGGCTAAGACTCCACGCTCCCCATGCAGGGGGCCCAGGTTCCATCCCTGGTCAGGGAACTAGTGCATGCTGCAACGAAAGGTCCCGCATGCCACAACAAAGACCCGGTGCAGCCAAGTAAATAAGTAAATGCTTTTAAAAAACAAAAACGGAACCAGCCTATGTGTCTGGCAGCAGGAGCTGCTTAAATAAATTACGGTGAAGCATGTTGGGGCTGGGGGGAAGCCTAGCCTCCAGAGTCCATGGAGGCCAGCGGGTCACGGAGTCCAGCCCTGGCTCAGGGTCCAGCAGGCCCCCCTCTTAAGCCCCGTGAGTGCCCCACCCAGGTTCAGTTCAGTCCCGTTTTCTCATCTATAAAACGGAGACAGAAGTAACACCGTCCTGTCTCAGGCCTGTCTCTCCCACTAAGTGCAGCTGTAAAGCCTGGACAGAATACAGGAGAGCTCTGGAAAGTAAACAGCAGCAGGCAGAAGACCCCAAATAAAGGTTGGAATTCAAAGAACCACCAAACAGGTGGGGGATTTACCATTTCTTTTTCCCACCCGCAGCCTGAACTCAACCAGCCCCCACCCCAGAGGGGTCATTGGCGTGAACAGGAGCCAGGGAGGGCCTCTCCTAAGGCTCTGATCGTGGGAGAAAGCTCTGTGGGGTTTTGTCTTTTCTTTTCTTGCTCCCTGCTTGCAGGCTGGTCCCCAAGCAATTCTGTATCCATGACAGTGAAGGGAGTGCAGGAGGCTAACTGCAGGGTGGAACCAGAAAGCCACGGCTGCCTCGGAGCTTTGCCGAGGCCGTTCCCCCTGCCACTCCCCAGTGTCCCGGGGCTCCCGCCAGCTTCCCTGAGCACATGCGCTTTATTGGAGAGGACTTCCCTGCCAGCCTGTCTAACCAAAGCCACTTCCCCACTCCCACCCATCTCAACTCTGGAGGTACTCAGAGTCCCTGGGAGCTTTCCCATCCCCAGCATGGGTTTTAATTCAGCTGATCCCAGATGCGACCCCGGATGTTTCTGGAGGTCCATGGGGAGTTCTAACCTGTACTCAGGTTGCAAACCACAGGTCTATCCCCTCACCCCTTACCCCTGGGCACTTACCACTAGCTGCCGTACCCTAAAATTGCATACTTGTTTATCATCTGTCCTCCCTGCCCAAATACGAGCTTCTTGGAGACAATAAGGCATGGCCATCTGGTTCTCCTCTGCAGCCCCAGGGCTAGAAGGGGTCTTAATACACTGGTGCTCAGTGAATAAATATGTGGATTGTTGGGATTTTTAATAAGCATTCATTGCTTTGATGATAAAAAATTATTCTAAAATAAAGTCTTTAATCTCAAGCTAAGAGAAATAATTAAAACAAGTCCAATATTGAGGGGTCATTGGGAAGAGGACACATTTCTACATTCTGATGGTGCTACAAATGTAACCTGGGTGTCCAACAGAATGGCAACGGGTAATGAAAGTTACAAAGGTATTCATACCCTTTGCTAGAACTCCAATGAAGTAACTGAATAACCAGATAAACTGCAGAGAGGTTGTACAGAAATGCTACAGCACAGGATTTGTAGAGCAGTGAAACTATTCTGTATGATACCGAAATGGTGGATACACGTCCTCGTACATTTGTCAAAACCCATAGAAAGTCCAACACAAAAAGTGAACCCTAATGTAAACTATGGACTTTAATTAATAATAATATATCTATATTGGCTCATCAGTTATAACGAATGTAGCACCCTGCACTTTCTGCTCATTTTTCTGGAAATCTGAAACTGTTCTTTAAAAGTCTATTTGTTAATTGGGGCTTCCCTGGTGGCAAAGTGGTTAAGAATCCGCCTGCCAATGCAGGGGACACGGGTTCCATCCCTGGCCCAGGAAGATCCCACATGCAACTAAGCCCATATGCCACAACTACTGAGCCTGTGCTCTAGAGCCCGAGAGCCACAACTAGTAAGCCCCCGTGCTGCAACTACTGAAGCTGGCAAGCCTAGAGCCTGTGCTCTACCACAAGAGAAGCCACCACAATGAGAAGCCCACGCATCACAATGAGGAGTTGCCCCCCCACTCGCTGCAACTAGAGAAAGCCCGAGTGCAGCAAAGAAGACCCAACATAGCCACATAAGTAAATGAATAAATAAATAATAAAAAATAAAAGTCTATCAGTCAATAATAAATAAAAATTTTAAGCTACAGCACAGTATATAAGCATGACCAGCTGGGAACACCTTGAGAACCTAGTGACACAGAAATGATGAGGGAACTCTTAGGATGGAATCATAATGTGAGCTCTGCAGAATACACAGCAGTTTTTTTTTTAATCTCATGCATACTGATTTTATTTTAGACTCCACAGCCCTGAAGAAGGTAGGGTTATCACCCCTCACTCCCAAAAGAGGCAGCAGGGTCAGGTGGAGAGATGGGAGGGTCCCCACTGGTCCCTGAAGCCTCAGGGGGCTCAGATCAGGTATACTGGCTCCAAGTCCGCAGTTCTTTCGACCCCATCATATCACACACACACACACACACACACACAAGGACAAGAAAGAGGGTTGTCCTACTGCATGGAAAACAAGACAGTGCCAAACGACATATGAGAAATACATAAAGCAGCACTCAAGGAGAAAATCTAAACTAATGCTGGAAGAGATTTTGAAATTAAAGAGTGGTTAATACAGTTGAGTGTTTGTCAGCTGGTTGTTCGGGTTTTATGAAGTTGGCCAAGTTTATCATGATCATGTTTTAAAGAGACCCAAAGCTCAGGGTCCCGGGAGGCACACTTACTGATGCTGAAACACCCTGACTTGCCAGCAACGTCTCTGCCCTCTCTCCTTCCCCGTTGAGTATCACCCTGCAGGCCTGGCTCTCAGGCAGAGTCAGGATTCTAACTGGGTAATTCCTCCGCAGCACCATCCCTCCCTCAGCCTGTGCGCCTCCCCCACCCCGAGCTGGCACTGCTGGACCTGCAGACGGAGACAAACCTGGGACGACGGCAGCGGTTTGCCTGTCAGAAGGGCTTGTTCAGAATGACTCAGTGCCTGTCGGTGGGGAGCACCCTCATGACTCAGACGGGCCTGGCTCTCCCTCATGGTCATGGAGCAGGCAATGTGGATTCTGTTGGGGTGCCCCAGGTGACCTGGGAGAAAGAAGAAGCTGAGGATGGGTGGCTCCCGGCGCTGGTGATGTCGCCGGGTCCTGCTACCCGCCGCCACACACTAGCAGGGCAGGGAAGGAGCATTACGGAGGGGTGATCAAAATGATGTCAAGGGTCACCATCATCCCCATGTTAAAGAAGAGGTGCGGGGAGGTTCAGTGAGTCACTCTGGAGCCAAGGAGCTCAGACCCAAGACCCTCTCCCAGCTCTGTGGGCCTGAGACCACCATCCTCCCCCAGAAGCACTTCTCCCCTTGCTTGGATGCCCGTACTAGGTTTGAGGGGCTTGTGAGACTCCCAGATCCCTTACAACCAACACCACACTCAAAAGCTCATCAGGGCCAGCCAGTCTTGCTGCAGGACGTCTGGGGTGCAGCCCTTCCACGCAGGGGGTCTCCCCATGGATGTGAAGAGACAAGCATCCTCAAAGACGCTCACATATTTCATTTTAAGAAAATGGAACCAACTTGTTTCTGGCAAAGTGAGCACGTGTGGACATTTCTTCACACACCCCAGTCAGCCAATCTGCCAAAGTTAAAGACGTCAGAGAAACAGAAGACTCACCCACACTCACAGCCAAAGATGTCATGAACATCCAAGAAACACAGGGAGGGCTCAACCAGCATCGCTCAGTCTCACGGTCAAGAATAACTGGTAATGACTGCTTTCCTCCGAATTGTCTCCCCAAAAGATATCAGACTTCTCAAAAATACACACGCACACGCACACAGGTACACACACACACACACACTCAATCTGTGTTCCAGGAGAGCGTGTCCAGCTGGAGGTGGCCCTGCACACGGAGCTGTAAGTCCAGACCCAGGCGGTCAGGGCTGCACACTCCAGTCGCAACACCTGCCCTGCTGGGAAACGACTGAAGCTGAAAAAGGCTAACATGGAGATTCTAATTAAAGAAATCTGACCTTTTGTTCCTCAAATAATTTGAGGGCAAGATATGATTTTTTTGTTTAAGTGTATTTAAGGTATTTTTCCATTTGAAAAAGCATCAACAAAGGAAAGGAAATGATGCTAAGAAACACTGTTTCCATTTTCAAGGGAAGGAAAATCCCTTTTGGAGGGACTGTGTTCAAATCTGTAAATAGCCAACCTTGGAACCAGCACAAAGGAAACCAATATGTGTGCCTGTGTGTGTGTGTGTGTGTGTGCGTGTGTGTGTCTGTAGTTGGGGGGGACCTCACCTTCCAGAACGTCCCCATCCCTTGTGGTGGCAGGAAACCATCAACAGTGTGAGGGCTGCAGACCCCACGGGAGCCCAGGCAGAAGGAGCTGCTCCTGGGGTCCAGGTAAGGCCCTCTCCCGCCATAGCGCACACGCAGGCACACACGCGCGCACGCACACGCGCACATTATATGTGTTTGTTTCACTGTGTTTATTTCCACTGCAGGCAAGGGGCAAGCAGAGGCTGGGGACAGAGTGCAAGGGACACTTGCTTTACACTGTCCTTCTCCGTGTGTGTTCTGAGTGTGTGTGTCCTTTGGGCGAACTGCTGTCTCTAAGAGGTCTTGGCGCCACTTCCTAATCTCCAGCGAGAACCCCCTCTCCTTCTAGAATACAGCATCCCCGCCCCTCCCCGCCCACCCTGACACACCCCACACACAGCACACACACCACGCACCACACGTGTGCTAGCACACACGCCTGGCCTGTAGGACACCTCCTGCAGCGTTTCTGAACCCAGCCGGGCAGGGCTCAGCTTGCAGAGCAGGTCAAAGTCAGGTCACGGTGCGCTCGCGGAGGGGACTGGAAGGGCCCTGCCTGCAGTTGAAACCTCCAGGATGCAGTGCCACCCACAGGCTCCTCTGTGGCACTACTTCCCAACTCAGGTGGAAAGGGAGCGCCAGCGCTTGGCGTCTTGAAGGGTGTGAGGGCCCAGGATGCACGAGGAAGGCGCCACGTTTCTTAGGAGGACTCGTGGCGGGGGCTCCCCCTCCACACTGCTGGCCGGGCCACCGAGGCAGCCAGACGTGCGCAACACCCCTGCAATTTTGTGGCTCCACCCTTTTATATATTTATAACTCCTTCTTTTACACACACAAACACATATTTAATTTTTTTCTGATTATAAAAGTAAAGCATTTGAGAAGATGCCAAATGTCATTAGTCATCAGAAAATGCAACCGAAAACTATGGACACCCCTGAAGCAGCTGGATTCACGTTCCACACGTTAGGGCATACACCCAGTCACTGGGGGAAACGACGTAGTGCCTGTCTGTGGAAGTCGAGCCCAGGCAGCCCTCGGCACTCCAGTCCCACTCCTGCTACACACCCAACACACACACAGGCGCGCAGACCTGCTGCCCCTCCCAGGGGGATGAAGTGAGGGCCTGGAGGACGGCAGCCTCCTCGCCGGGCCCTTCAGTCCTGCAGGGCAAGGTCGTCCCCAGGTGCAGTGGCATCGCAGGTGTGGCTGGCCCCTTCCGCATGCCCTCTCTGCATCCTCTCTTGAGGCATCAGCCCTCCACCAGAGACGGTTTGGCCCCCAGGGGACGTTGGGCTTCTGGAGACATTTCTGGTTGGCAGCCCTGGGGAGCAGGTGCCTCTGGCATCTAGCAGGTGGCGAGCAGGGATGCTGTCCGACATCTTCCAGCATGTGGGGCAGCACCTCCCTCCAGGGAAGGACCATCTGGCCAAAATGCCAATAGCGTGAGATTGAGAAACGCTGCCTTAAATGCCCGACTGTGCAGCAGTGGTGTCAATTAATACCGTTTTTAAATAAATGGACCTTTTAGCTAAACTTTTAGAATAAAAAATTCTAAGTAGAATTAAGCAGAACATGGTTATAATGTAAATACATTCAGCCCGTATTGGAAAGGTCAAAGCTGCAGAACGAAAAAGTTGAGGAAAGAGAGCGCGTGTTTTCCAGGGCTTATGGGCAGCTTTTAATACTTCCTTTATCAGCAGTAGGGGTCATGCTGTTCTCCAGCTAACACTTTGCTCCTTCACCTGAAGGCTGTTATGCCTTTGGACTTGTGGGCATCCACATCCCAGTGTTTCTGTATGGAGCTATTCAAGACATACATTTCTGTGTATTCTTTTTTCCCCTCAGAGAAGTGTCTTGTTGAACATTCCTTTTGCCTAATTGGGTGATTTGAGTAATTTAATTATTTTAACTATGAGATTGATGATTAAAAGGTCAACACAGTCAAAATGAACCAGTCATGCGATCTATTATCGTTGACATGAGCCGTGAAAGTTGTTTCCACCCACCATGGATTTATGAAGCATTTAACTTAATACTGCATAGAATTTACTGGATACCATGGGAGACACACAAAAAAGTAGAAGACACGGTGTCTACAAGTGAGGAATTCTGTGTGTCCATTTTTTTGCCAAACGCTGTCTAGATTGTGGCTCTATTGGTGTTTTAGAAACACTGAAGGCTCTTTCAGTAACTTTTATTTGTTGCTTCCCATCATTCAAATACAATCCACCAAAGTTTCAAAATTTACTCTGCCTGTTCTGCTTTTGAAGAATTAAGTATTATCCTTTGGAAAACAGTTTTGTAAAAGTAACCAAAATCCAACAGCTCAAAACATCTCAGCAGGAAGCAACATAAGGAATCAGTATAATCCCCAAGAGCTCACTGCAGAGTAATTTAAGGAATCAATGTAGGAGAAAATCCAATAAACTCATTAATAATTTGTTTGAAATTGTAAAAGTAAGACGTGTACATCATAAACTAAGATTCCAAACAGCAGCAGAAAGTATACAGAAGTAGGTCACCCCTCATCTGATTCCCCAAGCTCCCTACTGTCAGTTTTTGTGTGTATATTCTTTCAGAAATTCTTTGTGTACACAACAAACAAGCATGCATGTTTTTATTAATTGGGGTTGTGCTACATACATATTGTTTTTGCAAGTTGCTTTTTTTTTTCAACTTTTATTTTGGTAAAATACATACAAAATGTACCGTCTTAACCATTTTAAGTGTCCAGTTCAGTGGCATTAAGTCCACTCACATTGTTGTACAACCATCATCATCATCATCCATCAGCTGAACACTTTTCATCCTGCAAAACTGAAACTCTATCCCCATTAAACAACAACTTCTCATTCCTCCCCTGGCAACCACCATTCTACTTTCTGTCTCTATGAATCTGACTACACTAGATGCCTCATATAAGTGGAATCACACGGTATGTGTCTTTTTTGTGACTGGCTTATTTCCCTTAGCATCGTGTCCTCAAGGTTCATCCAGGTTGCAGCACGTGTCAGAATTTCCTTCCTTCCTTTTTAAGGGCTGGATAACATTCCGCTGTATGTACAGACCACATTTTGTTTATCCATTCAGCTGTTGGTGGACTCGCGGGTTGATCCTACACTTCAGCTATTGTGAATAAATAATGCTGCTAAGAACATGAGTGTACAAATATCTCTTCAGGACGCTGCCTTCAGTTTTTTCAGGTATACACTCAGAAATGGAATTGCTGGATCATATGGTAATTCTATGTTGAATTTTTGGAGGAACTGCCAAACCGTTTTCCATGGAAGCTATACCAGTTTACATCTCCACCAACAGTGTATGAGAGTTCCAGTTTCTCCATATCCTCACCAACACTTGTTATTTTTTGATAGCAGTCACCTTAATGGGAATGAGGTGGTAGCTCACTGTGATTTTAGTTTGCATTTCCCCCAATGACCTAATGATTAGTGAAGTTGCGCATCTTTTTATGTGCTTATTGGCCATTTATGTATCCTATGTTCACATTCTGTGGATTAGCGATTAGTCCCATGGCAACATCTAACTACATGGAAGCCTAGGAGATGCAGTACAATTGGGTTGTGCATTAGCTATCTACTATGCCTAGTAATGTTGCCATTAATTTAGTATCTTAAAACTAAACATCTCTTATCTCACAGTTCCTGTGGGTCAGAAGCTTGGGCACAGCTTAGCTGGGTCCTCTGCAGGGTTGCAGTTAAGGTGTTGGCTAGGGCTTCAGTCTCAACTGAGGCTGGACTGGGAAAGGAGCTCCTTCTGGTCGTAGGCAGAATTCAGTTCCTTGTAGTTGTAGAACTGAAGGCTTCAGTTTCTTGCCAACTACCCATCAGAAGCCTCCCTTAGGTCATAGGAGCCATGTTCAGTTCCTTGTCATATTAGATTTCCTCAAAGCCAATAAAAGAGAGAGGGACTCCAGCAAGACGGATGCTACACTCTTACATACATAATCATATATACACAAGCATGTGTGTCCTGCTACCCTTGCCGTGTTCTGTGGTTAGAAACAAGTCACATGTCCCACCCACATTCAAGGGGAGGAGACTCTGCCACGGTGTGAACATCACGGATGGTGGGCAGGACCCAACAGCCCTACTGAGGCCTCCCTAGACTCCAGGACAAGGGAAGAAAGAATACGGATTCCAGAGGACCACTGGCTTTCAGCCCCCACCACGCTGTGTTGCAAATATTTTTCTCAGCAATGGAAAATTGCTAGCTTGAAGATTGGCTTCACATTTTAATTTGATGGTTACTTTTTGGTTGATATTTTAAATTCGTTTGTGGTGCTCTTTTTTTTTTTAATTTATTTATTTTATTGACTGTGTTGGGTCTTTTTTGCTGTGTGCAGGCTTTCTTTTTAGTTGTGGTGAGTGGGGGCTGCTCTTTGTTGTGGTGCGCGGGCTCCTCATTGCCGTGGCTTCTCTTGTTGCAGAGCACGGGCTCTAGGCATGTGGGCTTCAGTAGTTGCAGCACATGGGCTCAGTAGTTGTGGCGCACAGGCTTAGTTGCTCCATGGCATGTGGGATCTTCCTAGAGCAGGGATGGAACCCGTGTCCCCTGCATTGGCAAGTGGATTCTTAACCACTGCACCACCTAGGAAGCCCTGTTTGTGGTACTCTTGACATACAGAAACTTTCAAAGTGTGTGAAGTCAAATTTATCAATATTTTCTTTTACAGCTTCTGAATTTTGCCATGATTTGTGCCACGTCATGTAAGACCTCCCTCTTCCAAGATTATACAAAATCCCATCCACAGGGTCTCCTAAAATAACTCATTATTATGTCCAGGCATCCATTTGGGGGAATTTTTCTTTGCTACTAAGGTAATTTGTTTATATAAACCATTTTGCTGCAGACTTGCTTGAAAAGCTATTTGTTCACAATTTTGCAAATCAGTGACTTTTTAAGGGGAAGAAGTGGGATTTCAGCAAATTATTTTCACCCTTTAATATACAATTCTTAGTATGGTTCTAAGGTAAGCAATAAAATTTCATGGAAAGCTCTTTTTGGTGCAAAATCAGCATTATTCACATGTAGTCACTGACACTGTTTATTCCGGTTCTGAGCGCTCAGCCTTTCTTGCACAGGGCACCACTTCATGCACTCTGGGTTGTCTACCCTCACTGGTCACTCTTTTGCTGAGTGTTTACTTCCAGTAGAAAATTATGATGGTGCCAATAGTATTCATTCAAACAAAGTCACCTGCTTCTCAAACAGACACTAAGTCCTTTGGGAAATCATAAAGAAACACAGTTTCCTTCTTTTCCTTTAGCAAATATTTAGTGCATCCGCTACTCTCGGCAAAGCAACCTATCCAAAGTGGGTAGCTGATAGCAAAAAATTACTTTCAAAAATTGCCACCAGCAAAGGAACCCCATAATTTAGTTCTATAGACTCTACACTTGTGATCATAGTATAATAGCCCAGCGTTCTTCAGACATCCAAGTAGCTTGAGAACTTCAAGCGTGGCCACCTTGGGCCCTGGTGGCTGGAGTGGAGTGTAAAAGGATGGAAAAAAGGGACCTGTGTCTCACGCATCTCTGTGTCTGTGACAGTTTTTGCATCTGAAATAGTCCATATTTTGCCAGGCCCAGAACTGATGTCCATAAAGGCTTGTAACGTAGACACAAATCTCTGTGGTTAATGCAGTGTAAACCTGTTCCTTTCTCTGTAGTTCAGCATAATTTCCACCCATCAAATCCGGGTTCCCCCGCTTTCCCGAGTTGCAGCTGAGTTCAAAGGCACAAGCATGGTTCCCCAGTCTGGGGGACGCGCTCGGGGGTCACCTGTCCATGTCTGCTCCTACTAAGGTAGCCTCAGGCCCATCTGTCCTGCTGAGTCAGGCCCCTCTCCCCATCCCAAGGCTCCCAGGGCCCGTCTCTCTTCCACCTGCCCCCCACTCAGTGGTCTGTGCAGAGGAGTCCTTCCTGACACCTCCCCAGGGTTGGCCCAGACCCAACTGCGGTTTTTTCTTTCTTGGGTCCCCTCCCTTCCCGGAGACAACAAAAACCTACCTGAGTGAAGGATGGGAGAGCAAAATGGAAAACATCAACTGACATTTCCAAATCATGTGCTGCCACCCTTGTCAGATACACTGACACACACCACAGGGAGATTCAGACCCAAGAACGAACTGGACCATCAACCTATCATAACGCAGACAACTCCTTTTTTCATAAAAGGAATCTACATTGTTGCTTAACAGTGCAAGGCTAGGTGAGCATTGATTCGGTTCAGTGTGATTAAAGCTAGCTCTCAAGAGACCCTAAAAGCTTATGTGCACGGGAACATTACTCAGCCATGAAAAGGAATGAAATGGAGTTATTTGTCGTGAGGTGGATGGACCTAGAGTCTGTCACACAGAGTGAAGTAAGTCAGAAAGAGAAGAACAAATACCATATGCTAGCACATATATATGAAATCTAAAAACATGGTATTGATGAACCCAGTGGTAGAGGAAGAATACAGACGCAGAGGGAGAGAACAGATGTGAGGACACAGGGAGGTGGGGAAGGAGAAGCTGGAACAAAGTGAAAGGGGAGATCGACTCAATGATTGCTGATGACCTAGAGGGGTGGGGTAGGGAGGGTGGGAGGGACGCTCGGGAGGGAGGGGATATGGAGATATATGTATAAATACAGCTGATTCACTTTGTTGAACCAAAAAAGATGCTTGTTGCTTATTACTAAGTGAAAGAAGTCAATCTGAAATTCTGCACACTGTACGATGCCAACTCACGTCGCGCTGGAAAAGGCCAAACGACTGAGACAGCAAAGAGATGAGTCTCCGGGGGCTGCGGGGAGGGAGGCACGAAGAGGTGGAGCACAGAGGATTTTTAGGTGGTGAAAACATTCTATATGATTCTACAGTGGTGGGTACACGTCACTATATATTGGTCCAAACCCATGGAACGGACCGCACCCAACGTAAACTATGGAGTCTGGGCGATGATGCCCTGTCAGGGCTGGTTCACCCGTTGCAAAGTGTTCCCCACTCTGGTGGGGGTGGTGACCATGGGGGAGGCTCTGTGTGTGGCAGCAGGGGGTAGATGTACCTTTTGCTCAATTTTAGTGTGAACCAAAATTTGCTCGAAAAAATAAATTCTGTTCGTTGAAAATAAACGTACGTGACTCTTCATCCCCGTTTGCTTCCACCTCTGCCGTCAGGTGTCCTGATACGAGCTGCAGCCTGCCTCCTCTCCACCCTGGTGTGAGTTCACAGAACCCGCCGATCCCCTTCCCAGGCGGAAGGGCTGGGAAACAAGCCGCCTGAGTCCACCAGCATCTCCCACGGCCAACCCCCCTCCCCCTGGTGGTCAGGGACAGCCCTGGGTTTTGTGGACAAGAGCTGGGATCCAGGCTTGAGCAGACCTGAGAGACCAGACAGCTCCCAGACCGCAGCCCCGGGGTGAGTCCAAGGTGACCCAGGACTGCCTTCGCAGGGAGGTCTGAACTCTCGGGGTGCTCCAGGCTGGCCTTAGTGCTGTGAGAGGTGGGTTACCCCTCCGGGCTGCAGGCTCCTGGGGGGCGGGCAGGGGCTGCCACATCACCTGCGGGTCCCGAGGGCTGGTCCAGGCATCACATCAGCGTCCCTTGAACAATATTAAGCCCCTATGGAAATCCTGCCGTGGCCTCAGGCAAGGAAGAGAGCTCCCAGCAGGCCAAATAGAAGCCACCGGAGAGAACACGGAAACTGTCACCTTCCCTGTCACTGTGAATTTGGCCTCTAGAGTCAGCAGAGGCTCCAAAGAAAACCCGGCTTTGAAGGCTCGAAAGCAGGGCCCCGGGTGGGGTGCAGAGCTGCCTGGAAGGAAGCCCAGCAGACACAGACAATTTATGGTTCCCGAGGGGGGAGCTGGGGGCCAGCCTCTTCAGAGGAGGCCGCAGGAGCACGTGGGGTCACATATGGAAACCATCTCGGGGAGGAGAACGGGGCACCTGGAGACGTGGCCAGGCTGGGCTGCACAATTAACCGAAGCAGGAAGCCTCGTTAACGGGGCTGGCAAAACAGCACACACAGCCCCAGGGCTCCTGGAAGGAGGAAAATGCCTCGCATTCCAGCAACTTCTAGGTCAGACGTCTCAAAAACAGACAGTGCAGAAATCCATGCACTTTGAGTTTTAATAAATGTCGCCATGTAACAGAGACCCGTGCAGACCCACATTCAGGAGGATGTGACTGGGCTCAGTTTGGAACAGGCGACGGTGGACAAGGACATTGCATTCTGGGAGGACCCTTGGCGGTCCCTTTCACTTGTGACCATATTCCCCTCGGAAGAAACGGAAACATTCAAAATAACACAATCTTGAATTTCTCAGTCAATAGGCTTCCCCACAGCTCAATCTCTCCTCGGGAACAAAAACTCCTGAATCTTAAGACTATGAATGTCTCGGGGCTGGATGTTCCTGAACTGCTGATAAAGGACAGAGTCTTCCAGGAAAGGGTCATTTTTTCATCTTTGGTAATACTGAGCTAGCGTCACATAAAAATTGCAAGAAAAAAATCCTTAAAAATATATTTAAAAACAGTCAACAGACATTTTTATAAAGGTTCAATGCATACAGATGGGGGGGGCATGTTTTTAATTGCTTCCCGGTCCCCAAAGAAAAAAGAACAAAGAGTGTTATTGACACATAGATGTATTTAGAAAGAGCAGGTGACCAGCCGAAGGGAAGAATCTCTGTGGTGCAATACTGCCCCCTGGTGACCAACTTTTACTTAACTATTTCAGGATGTTAACCTCTAGAAACCAGCAAAGCTTGCCTGATTTGCACAACCTACAGGAACAGACGAATCCTATATTTTGCAGGCCTGTTAATGCTTCGTACTCCTGAAAGAAGCAGGCAGGTGCAGCAGTACCTCTAAGTAAGGAGAGCTTTGATTTAACAACAATGTCATCAAATAGTCATGATGGCATTCCCAGGATGACTTAAGAAAATGAGGACTGCTGATGTGGTGACGAACCTCGCCTCCATCCCAGCTTTTTTTTTAAGAATCCGCCCGCCAATGCAGGGGACACAGGTTCGATCCCTGGTCCGGGAAGATCCCACATGCCGAGGAGCAACTAAGCCTGTGCACCACAACTACTGAACATGTGCTCTAGAGCCCACGAGCCACAACTACTGAGCCTGCGTGCTGCAACTACTGAAGCCCACAAGCCTAGAGTCTGTGCTCTGCAACAAGAGAAACCACTGCAATGAGAAGCCTGCGCAAGGAAGAGTGGCCCCCACTCGCCGCAACTAGAGAAAGCCCATGCACAGCAATGAAGACCCTATACAACCAATAAATAAATAAATAAATAAACTTGTTTTTCAAAAAATTTCCCACAAATAAGAGAGCTGCAAATGCCCAAGAGATTTAAAGTGTAAATTTCTTCCAGCCTATATAATGTAACTGCTGGATTGTTTGCCATAACCAGAGACTGCTGTTCAAAACATTTCTGGTGACTTTTAAGACTTTGTAAAGAGCAGTTCATTGTGGTCATTTTTTTTTCTTTGTTTCTTTTTGCCTTTTGTTTGTTTTTTATTTTATTATAATGTTTTTTAACGGATGTCTATGTTCTTTTTAAATTTATTTATTTTTTATTTATTGGCTGCATTGGGTCTTTGTTGCTGCACTTCTTTCTGTAGTTACAGAGAGCAGGCTCTAGTTGCGCGAGCTTCAGTAGTTGTGGCACGTGGGCTCAGCAGTTGTGGCACATAGGCTTAATTGCTCCGAGGCATGTGGGATCTTCCTGGACCAGGGCTCGAACCCATGTCCGCTGCATTGGTAGGTGGATTCTTAACCACCACACTATCAGGGAAGCCCTGTTTGTTTGTTTTTTAACTTTTTATTTTATATCGGAGCACAGCTGATTAAAAAGGTTGTGTTAGTTTCAGGTGTACAGCAAAGTGATTCAGTTATACATATACATGTATCTATTCTTCTTCAAATTCTTTTCCCATTTAGGTTATTACGTAATATAAAGTAGAGTTCCCTGTGCTATACAGTAGGTCCTTGTTGGTTATCCATTTAAACATAGCGTTGTGTACATGTCAATCCCAAACTCCCTAACTGTGGTTCTTTCTACCCTGTGAGTGATGGGTAGTCATTGGCTCTGTCCATATTGCGCTTAATCCTCTTCTTCACTAAATATTTATCCTATTCAAAGGGGACTTACTAAGCATCTACTTTATGCCAATGTCACTGAGACACTACACTCAGCTGAGGCCACCCAGCAGCAGCAGCAGCAGCATGTGGAGCTTGTGAGAGATGTAGGATCACAGCCCGCATCCCTCCCCCCCACCCTTTACCTCCCCTCCCCCAACCCGGAGTCTGAATCTGCATTTTGACAAGATCCCCACACAGCTGAAGTTAAGAGTTTGGGACATTCTTCGGCTGGGGGAGGGGGTTCCCAGGTGTGAACAAGCTTCAGGATCCTCTGGAGGGCGTGTTAAAACACAGACTGCTGGCCCTGTCCCGGGGTGTCTGACTGGGTAGGTCCAAGGTGAGCCAAGAATTTCAGTGTCTAACAAGTTCCGGGGGACGCATGTGATGCTGGCCTGAGGACCACGCTGGTTCTCCAACTCAGCTGCCGCTTGGCATCACCTGGGAGTTGTAAAAAATAACGATACCTGGGTCCCACGTCCAGAAACTGATGTAAACAGTGTGGTATGTGGCTTGGGTATCGAGCATTTGAGAAGCTCCCTGGGTGATTCTAAAGGCAGCAAAGTCTGGAAACCACTGTTGTTTTTGGTTTTTGTTTTTGTTTTTGTCTCAACCATTTTTTAAATTGAAAATAGTTAATCTACAATGTTGTGTTAGTTTCAGGTGTACAGCAAAATGATTTTTATATATATATATATATATTCTTTTTCAGATTCATTTCCATTATAGGTTATTACAAGACATTGAATATAGTTCCCTGTACTATACAGCAGGAATTTGTTGTTTATTTTATATATAATAGTGTGTATATGTTAATCCCATATATATAATTTACCCCTCTCCCCCACCTTTCCCCTCTGGTAACCATAAGTTTGTTTTCCATGTCTGTGAGGCTGTTTCTGTTTTGTAAATAAGTTCATTTGTATCTTTTTTTAGACTCCACATATAAGTGATATCATATGTTTATTTGTCTTTCTCAGCAAGCCTGGCTTACTTCCTTCAGTATGATCATCTCTAGGTCCATCCACGTTGCTGCCAATGGCATTAGTTTGTTCTTTTTAATGGCTGAGTAACATTCCATTGTATATATGTACCACATCTTCTTTATCCATTGCTCTGTCAATGGACATTTAGGCTGCTTCCATGTCTGGGCTACTGTGAACAGTGCTGCTATAGGGAACCACTGTCCCAAGGGATAAAAGGGGAGAAATTAGAAATCTTTATCATCAAGTTTCACCAAGCTCCATGGTTTTTTGATGAAAATATTTTGATGACTTGGTAAGGGCTCTCCGGGAACCTACGTATATCCTTTTGGAGAGATAACACAGGACCATAGAAAGTGTTAGCAGTAGAGGGCGGTGTGCAGTGTTGCATAGTTTCCCACTATTTTCAGTTACAATGTATGCAGCAGCCTTTCATGGGCTACATGCTGTGGTCCTCACCTTTTTAAGGTGGCAACTATAGGACAGGCAGAGGACAGGTGCTTCTCAGGTGTTACTGGCATGTTCCTGGATCTTCACCTGGATGGATGCAGCCTCTCTTCTGGAACCTGAGACTAACGGGCAAGGTTTGTCTTCCCGGCTGAGAACCTGCAACAAAGAAATAGAGATGACCAGCCCTACCTTATAGAGCAAGGGACGCAGCAAGAGTAACCATCCAACATCACTCAAATAGCACAATCAGCCAGCAGTGCTGATGGGTGGGCCTGAGGCTACTGGACGGAGTACTGAACACTGTGAAAAGGCTTAGAGCTAGACATCAGAGGGCCTGGCTCTGTGAGCTCTTGGGCCATGCTGACCAAGCCCCTTGGTCTCCCCAAACTTCTATTTTTTTTAAGATGTATTTATTATTTATTTATTTATTTATTTCTGGCTGCACTGGGTCTCTGTTGCTGCCCACAGGCTTTTTCCAGTTGTAGCGAGCAGGGGCTACTCTTTTGTTGTGGTGCACAGACTTCTCATTGTAATGGCTTCTCTTGTTGCAGAGCACAGGCTCTAGAGTGCACGGGCTTCAGTAGTTGTAGCACATAGGCTCAGCAGTTGTGGTGCATGGACTTAGTTGCTCCGCAGCATGTGGGATCTTCCCTGACCAGGGATTGAACCTGTGTGCCTTGCATTGGCAGGCAGATTCTTAACCACTGCGCCACCAGGGAAGCCCCCAAACTTCTATTAATTATTTGTAAAGTAGTGTTAAAAACAGTTGCCTAGCTCCCCAGGCTGTTATGGAAAGCATGTGGAAAACGTCTGTGGAAACATTTTGTAATTGAGAAAGGATCAATAAAGTGTTTTCTTACTACACAGAGGCAGTTAAGTTAAAACAAACAGCTAGCACGTGAAACGTAGCTGTTGCATACATTTTCGCTAAAAATAGTAGGACATCATAGCAAATACTGCATATTTCCTTAACAATCGCTTTTCCCTTACAATTTAGAAGGTCTTTGGGGGAAATTGTTCAGTGGCAATGCATTTCCAGGAGGTTGTCCAGGGTATTTTGCTTCATTAATTTCTTCATTCAACAATTTTTTTTTTGGCCACACCTCACAGCTTGTGGGATCTTAGTTCCCCAACCAGGGCTTGAACCCGGGATCCCTGCAGAGGAAGCACAGAGCCCTAACCACTGGACTGCCAGGGAATTCCCATTCAACATGATTTTATTGAGCGGAATCTATATGTCAAGTGAAACAATGTTTCCTTTATTCTATGTAAACATCTTATGACAATAATATTCAAAATATTTATGGGGAAATACATACTGAAAGTTCTATGTAAAACAAGATGATTGGACATGTGTTTACTTTCTCCTCCCTTCCAAGAACACATTCAAATGAAAGCAAAGCATATTTAAAAGCAATAAGCCCATAAGCATTAAGCTGAGACCTCTCGTGGGAGAAATGAAGCAGATCAAATGGTTTTCCCTCCCAGTAAATCCTCATCAAAGGGAATTCGCAGGAATATAGTTCACGTAGAAGGGATGCGATTTCAAATAAGAGGTCTAAGCGATGCCACAGGAATGGGGGACAAGAACGTGTTATATAAGTGACCACCACTTATATAAACTGGCAGTAATAATAACCACTAGGTCTTTTAATTTTCATACCAATAGACCTAAAACCCCAGTCGATAATTGTATAAGTCAGGAGCATGCATAGGCTGAGCGTTTCCTAAGATCTGTGTATTATCTAGGAGAAAGGTAAAGTTTTTCATTAATTTTAAACAATAACTTAATTGTGTACATTATAATTTCTAAAGTAACCATGAACAGAATAAAAAACAGTGTCATTTACAAACCAGTGAATGGGGAAAAATGGAATGATATAAGGAAGAAGTCATTGGATCCCAAAATGGCAAAAAGAGAGAGAGAGAGAAAACACTGACAGCACAAAATAAGATGGCAGAAATCATCCAAATATAACAGTTACATTAAGTGTAAATGGAGTAAATGCCTCATTTAAAAGGTAAAGTTTCCATTCTTTTAATCCAACTTACAAGAGATGCAGGGAAAATATATATTTTTAATATATATATTTATATATGCAAACATTAAACAAATACTACCCAAAAAAGAGTGAGTGTCATTAACTAATATCAGATAAAATAACATGATTCAGACTTGAAAAAGTAGGGAATTTTGCCTTTTGCAAAAGTATGAATGAACCTTGAGGGCATTACACTAAGTGAAATGAGTCAGAAAGAGAAAGACAAATATTGCATGTTCTCACTTTTATGTGGTATCAAAAAAGCTAAACTCAGAGAAATAGGGAGGAAAATGGTGTTTGCCAGGGGCTGGGCTTAGAAGAAACAGGAAATGTTGATCAAAGAGTACAAACTCTCAGCTCTAAGATGCATACATTCTGGGATCGAATGTACACACAGTGACTATAGTGGACAATACTGTATTTGATACTTGAAAGTTACTAAGAGGGTAGATCTTAAAAGTATAATAAGTGACGGGATAGATGGGTTATCTTACCATTTTTATGGTAATCATTTGCAATATATATACGTAGAAATCATCACATATTTGTACACCTTGAACTTATATAAGTTATATGTCAATGACATCTCAGTAAAGTTGGAGGAAAATTAAAATATGAATAAATAAAAGTAGTGGATGAAAGTTTTTTTAAAAATCAGATAAAATATAATTTTCATCAAAGGCATTTTTAGAGACAGATAAGATCGTTAGTAGAACAACATTTTGGGGCAACATGCCTGTATTTGACCTAGGTGTTCACGAGAATGTGTCACTTGTGGCCGCACTTGCGGCTGTAGGTTCACGACCTGTGCACTCTTCTGTGCAGAGGAAGCAGGACTGCTCTGGCCACTCTGGTATCAAATCTCATCCCGCCCCCCAGGTGGCTAAAAGAGGACTTTAACTTAAGGTCAGACTTGCACTCCGTGAAGAGCCAGCATCTGTCCCGTGTCTAAGGCCTGAGGTTTGGGATCCTGGACTATCCCCCACGTGTCCCTGAGATCCCCTGCATTACCGCTCATCTGGCTTTGCCTAATTAAGGCTGGATTTGTGTGCCAATTGCATGTGATAATTAAGGATATAACCCCCTCACACACACACACACACACACACACACACACAAGCACTAAAAGTCAAAAGTAGGCTTTTCTAATAAAGTTAGATTTTAAATCCCTATTTACACAAAAATCTTTTTAAAGAGCTATACATACAAAAAACATTCTAACCCACTGACTTTATAAGGTGATTAAAAAGTACATAACTTGTGGATTGGACGGCGGCGGGCCTGGGTTCTCTTCTCATTTCATGAGCACGGAAAGTGAGGTCAGAAAATCCAGGGCCTGAGCTCTCCTTGCAAGTCCTTGACATCAGCGCCTCATGGGTGAGCCCCCTACACCCAGCCCCCACCATGCGTGAGCTGCACTGCAGGTGCCCCAGGGGGCATGGTCCTCCCTCTCTGGGAACTGCAACACCAACACGGTTAATTAGCACCATTACCAATTGTGCTATAGGTGACTGTCGCCAGGTACCTGCCTGGGGACACAGGAAGGTGCTCAGACTTCACAACAAGGACCCTTGGGAAAGCAGCATGGACGCTTCAGAGGCAGCTGGTTTCAACCAGCTAGGAGGGAGACCAGGGGTCTTTGGGGTACCCTGATGGAGGGGAGGGGAACCCAGAACCCTGTGTTCTGCCAGAGCCCAGGTTTCCAAGAAAGCAGAAAGATACCGCAGAGAGAAGGCTTTGTCCAGGATTAACTAAACCCAAGTTTAAATCCTGACTCTGTCACATGCTAGTTGGTGATGGGCAATTTCCTTCTCTGATCTGCAGTTTTCTCACTCACAAAACACTTACCTTAGAGAACCGTTACAAGCATTAAACGTATCTGGAATACCAGCAACTAGACTCATTGTAGACACTCAGCTAGAGCAGGTCTTTCTCCTACTGGCTGATGACAAAGGACCAGCAGACAACCAACCAGCTTTCCTGAGGATCCCAACACTGCTCTGGGGATCTTCCCAAACTGAAGACCACTCCCCTCCATACCCATTCCACGTCCCCAGAGCGATCACTGCCAGGCTGTCTGCTCTCTACCCCAAAGCTAATAGAACTTTCTGTAACTCTGGAAATGCTCTATATTTCCACTGTGCAAATAACCCCATGAGGCCGCTGAGCACAGGCAATGTGACCAGAGCAACGACGGAACTGAACTTCTCGTTTCCTTCACTTCACTGCAAAGAGCCACATGTGACCCGTGGCTTCCGTACGGGACCTCCGCTAGACCCATGTGGTAGCTGGAAGGGGCAGACGAATTCCAAGCAAGGACATTAATTAAGCAGCTCATCCAGGGTGACGTCTGCACGAAACGCTGGATGCTGTGGCTGAGATTACAGACTTTGGATAAATATTTATTTTCACACTTTCATAAAGCAAGCCATCCCAGTTGGACTAAACTCAAACCCTAGCAGAGCCCAGTTTTGATTCACTGGGTAATTAGCTCTAAAACATTTTTTGTTTCTCTCTTCATTGTTTCATACCCCACGTGTCGTCTCCCCCCCCACACACACACACGCACTCGCACACACGTGCACAAAACCTCACACACTCAGCACTTGGCTGTCCCAGCCTCCTCCATCTGCTCTTCAGCTGGTGGCCAAGGCTGTTAAGCGGGCGGGAGCTGGGCTCCTGAGAGTTCGAACCCTCCTCGCCATTAAAAGCAGAGTCAGTTGCCCTGCCTCCTTTTTCAGCCCAAGCGCCTGCAGGGCCTTCCAGGACTGGCCTGGGGCAGGAGGTGCATCTCAGGAACCAGAGTAATTACAAGATTTCATTTGCTTTAAAAGAAACGGGTTGCCAGCCGCAAGGCCAAGCCTCCACCGCGAGTGGTCTACGCATCTGGCAACTCTGCGAACTGAGCATGCGCGGGCGCGGTCCTGCATGGTGGGGTTGGCGGTGGGGGTGGGGGTGGGGGTGGGCGGTGCCGGCCGGGTCTCCACCTTCGGGAACCTTCAGGAGGGGCAGGGCACCGCGAACAAGTAAGCAAGTAACAAATTCCCGGCAGTGATTGGCGTTATCCTGAAACATAAAGAGGGGCGGTGTGATGAGAACGACTAGATGGGGAGGGTCTCAGGCTATCCCGGCCGCCATAACGTAAGGCCACAGGCTGGGGGGCTTTTTAAAGGACAGGCGTTTGTCCTGTCACAGTTCTGCAGCCTGGAAGTCCAAGGTCAAGGTATCCGCAGGGTTGGTTCCTCCTGAGGCCTCTCTCCTTTGTGTGTACACCGCCATCTTCTCCTTGTGTCCTCATGTGGTCTTTCCTCTGTGCACGTCTGCATCCTAATCTCCTCTTCTCATGAGGACACCAGTCAAGTTGGTTTAGGGCCCATCCACATGATCTCATTGTAACCTCATCATCTCTTTATAGACCCCTGTCTCCAAATCGAGTTACATATGGAGGTACTAGGGGTCAAGACTTCCACATATGAGTTCGGCAGGGGTTGGGAAGGTACAGAATAGCAGCCCATAGCAGGGTTTTAGATAGATGTTATTTTTGGTAGTATGGAAGGAGAGGAAGGATCAGTTTGCTGTGGACCTAGGGGTAGAAGAGATCAGGCTGACTTCTGAACTTAACCTCTTGGCGGTAACTGATGAACAGAGCCATAAAAGCCTTAAAGGAAGCCAGCACTTGCTGTGCTCACGTGACCAGCCTGGCCCCTGAAGTCAGTTTGCTCCATCATCCCTGAGCCCAGAGGGAGGTGGTGAATCACTTCTTGTGCTGTGGATGCCAGAGGCTGCCTGTGCAGAAAGGGCTGGAGGACAGAAGTCACATAAAAGGCACACGTACCAAAGTGCCCTGGACTGAGTCCTGGAAACCGTCCTGCATCTTTGTAGCTTAAAGTCTAAAGAAAAGAAGTGGCTCCAAGCAGTGCTTCCCTTTGGTTAAGTTTCCCTAGAAAATGCTTCCATTTTAGTACCCTTCACTAATAGCTGAAGGAAGGGAACTTCCATACGCACCAGAGAAAGACCTTGAATATTGCTGTAAGGATCAGAGGAGCACTGAGGGGGCGCACAGAGAGAGGGTCACCAAGGTGCCAGGACAGTGTGCTGTGGGGACACCACAGAGTGGAGCCCAACAGCATCCACAGGGTCCCCTCAAGCACCCGAGCAGCAGCCCAGAGGGAATTCCCCAACCAAAAGAAAAGGGAGAGTCGCTCCCAGTGGTTTTGCCATTTGGGGAAGAGGTATATGTCGATTTTGCTGGTTGGAGAGGATGACAAGCAAACCCTGGGAGCACCTAAAGCTGAAATATCATCTCCGCATCCCACACTGCGGGGTGTGGTGGGAACCACAACCCTGTTCAGAACCACCTGCAGTGGTAACGGCAGCACTAAGTTCAGGGTGGTTTGTAGAGTAGCAAAATCTAATGTAGCCATCAAAAAACTCCCTGCACAGTCCTCCAGGTTTGCTCTTTCTCCATCTTCCAGGAGGAGCTGCAAGGTGGGGAGCTGGTCCCTGAATCACCAGGTGGACCAGAGTCTTCTATTCACTTCCCCCAACCCCCACAGGACTGAAACATGGGCAAGAAATGAACGTGTCTTGTGTCAAGGCCCCCAGGTTAGATGGCAAGAGAGTACCCAGGATCTTTCAGACCATGAACATGGTATATCCCTCCATGTTATTTAGGTCTTCTTTAATTTCTTTCATTAATGTGTTTTAAATTTCAGAGCAGGTTGTTTTAATATTTTCTTATTATCCACTGAATGTTTTTAAGATCTGTAGTGATGTTCCCTCGTTCATTCCTAACTGGTAATTTGTGTCCTCTCTCAATCCAGATAAAGGTTTGTCAATTTTATTGACCTTTGCAAAGAACCTGCATTTGTTTTTTTCATTTTTTTTCTATTGTTTTTCCATTTCATATTTTATTGATTTCCCTACGGATCTTTATTATTGCCTTCCTTCTACTTACTCAGTATTTAATTTTCTCTTCATTTTTAGCTTCCTAAGTTGGAAGCTTAGTTCACTGATTTTAGAACTGCCTTCTTTTATAACATAAGCTTTTAAAGCTATAAATTTCCATGTAACCTCTGCTTTAGCCAATCCCACACATTTGAATATGTTGTGTTCTCTGTTTCATTGTTTGACACATTTTCTAATTTCCCATGTAATCTCTCCTTTGACTCATAAGTTATTTAGAAGTGTGTTCAGTTTCCCCAATATTAGGATGGCTCAGATTTTGTCTGTTGTAGATTCCTAAATTATTTCCATTGTCATCAGAGCATGATATATATGATAGTAATCTTGTGAGATGTATTAACATTTAAAAATGTTTTATCATCCAGCATACAGTTTATTTTGTAAACATTCTACATACATTTGAAAACAAAAGGTATTCTGCTGTTGTTGGGTCAAGTGTTCTACAGATGTCAATTAAGTCAAGTTCTTCAATAGTGTTGCTAAGTTTGCTGTTCTCACTGATTTTATACTTATATCTTCTATCACTTACTGAGAGAATAGTATTGATACCTTCAACTACAATTATTGGTATTTCTATTTCTTCTTTCAATTGTGTCAGTTTTTACTTTGGAGCTCTCTTTTAGGTACTAATAAATGAATAATATTTCATTTCTTTCTCTTGTGTTGACACTTTTATCATTATGAAATATTCCTCTTTGTCTCTAGTAATATTCATTTTCTTAAAGTCTATTTTGTCTGACATTGGTACAAATCACTCATCTCCCTTCTGATTATTGTTTATATATTTGCATCATATATATTTATTCATCCATTTACTTTAACCTCTTTATGTCTTTGAACTTAAAATGATCTCTGATAGACAACATATCTTCTTCCCAGTCTGACAGCTTTTGTCTCTTGATTGGAATTTTTAGTTCATTCCCATGTTAGAAGTCTGCCTTTAGCTATATTTTTCTTATTTGTCTCATCTTTCTCTCTCTCTTTTTAATCTCTGTTACTCCTGCACTTTTATGTTAAACAAATATCTTTTAGTATTCCATTTTAATTCTTGTATTGACTTTTTACCTGTATTTCTTTGCATTATTTTTAATGATTTACCTAAGCATCACAATATACATTTTTTATTTATCACAATCTATTTCAAGTTAATACTAAGTTCAAATAAAATATAGAAACTTTGCATTTGTATAACTCCATTCCCTTTTGTGCCATGTTTTGTGCTATTGCAGTCATATATAATCTTTATATGTTAAACCCCAACAATGTGGTATTATAATTTTTATTTCAGATAGTCATATATCTTTTTTAAAAAGCAAGAGAAGAAAAGAGAAAATATATATTATTTCCATTTTGGGTATTCTTTCATCCTTCTTGCGCCTAAGTTACTATCTAAGTTACCATCTAAGTTACCATCTGATGTCATTTTTCTTTAGCAGTTTTTTTGGCACAGGTCTGCTAGCAACAAATTCTCTCAGTTTTATTTTCTCTCTCTTTTTAAATCTAGAAATAGCTTTATTTTTTGTCTTCAGTTTGAGAGGTGGTTTTGTTGGTTATAGCTTTTTATTTTCTTTCAGCTCTTTGAAGAGGTCATTAAACAGAATAGAAAACCACTAAAAAGAATAGGAAGCCACTGTTCTTTTACAGAAAATGCAGCAAATTCACACAGTATCTTAGGCTTTCAATGTCTTTTGGCTTCTATTATTTCTATGAAAAGTCAACAACAAACCATATTGTTGTTCCCTGTGTATAATGCAACATTTTTCTTTTGCTCTCTTAAAAACAATTTCTTTACTTCTGGCATTTGGCAGTTTGATCATGAGGTGTTTTCTTTTTGTTCCTTGGATTAAATCATTTCTATCATTCTGTCAAATTCAGTGATTCTTTCTTCTCACATCTCAAACTCATGCCATGAATTTTCCATTTCAGTCAGTGCATTTTTCAGCTCTAGAATTTCCATTTGCTTATTTTTTCCATTTCTCTGTTGAGATTCTTTATTTGTTTATTCATTGTTAGTAGAGTTTCCTTGAATATTTTGAATATATTTTTAACAGCTGCTTTGAATACTTTGTCTGCTAGATGTCATGTCTGAGCTACTCAGAGTTAGTTTCTATTGAATGATCTCCCTCCTTCCTTCTCTCCCTGGGTGATGCAAAGTACTTTACTTTTTCTTTTCATGTCTAGTAATCCTGTATTTAAAACCAGACACTGCAGGCAATATGTTGAAGCAATTCTAGATTCTGTTTCACTCTTCTGAGGGCTCTTGGTTTTAGTAGACAAGTAACTTGCCTGAATTCAACCTGCAAATCTATCTCACTTTCAATGGACAGCCACTGATACCTCTGCTCATTTTTTGAAGGGAGGAGGGTCTGGTTCTTAGGGTTTCCCCTTCACCTGCATGGTTTTGTAGTCAGGCAATGATTTAGGCAGAGATTATGCTCAGACACTTCAAGCCGGTAAGTCGTCCACTCCCTGCTGCCTGAGCTGTGTGTGGACTGAGGGATGTTCTCAAAAGTGCAATAAAGTCATGCATCTCCCAGGCTTTTGATTTTTGCTGGACCTCCTGTGGCTCCTGCGTACCTGCATTGTCTAGCAGTCAACTAGGGCTGTGTGGAGAGATTTCTGACTGTGCTCTTCCGTGGTTTTCTCACTTCCAGAATCTCACCCCTAAATTTCTAGTGGCTCTGTCAACTCCCTGAATCAAATCTGTCAAGTCCAGCTGGCAAAGTTGCAGGTTTTCACCACCCAAGTTGGGTGAGATGGGTATGCCTCTGGACAAGAAGCCACACACTCACCGTTCTTACCTGGTGTCATAACAATTTTCATTGGTAAATTCTTCTCAAGTTCTTGCCTATCTTTGGTCACTTTCAGTGACCTAAAATGATTGGCTTTAATAATCTTGTCAGTTTTGTACTTATTTTCTGTAGAGGGAAGTCACTTGACTTCCTTTCACCACCATTACCAGAAATAATCCCTAGATTTTATCTTAAGTGGAACCAGAAGTCACTAAAAGGACTCAAGCTACAAAGTGATATGAATCAGCTTTGTGTTCTCAAGTGCACACTCTGACTGTTGTGTGGGAAATCAGTTGGTGGGAGAGAGTTCCAGTTAGGACGGATTTAGGGACAAGTCACAAGAAACACAACACATTTAGCTAAAACAATGAAAGTGATTTGTTGTCACATAACTAAAAAGTCCAGAGGTAGGACAGCGCAACTGGAGCCATAATGTCTTCAGAACTGCAGTTCTGTTTCTTTGGAATGCCCTTGGGTCGCCCCAAGCCCTCGTGCTAGTGAGGTGTGTATCAGGAGCCTCCAGGCTTTTGCATCCTCATTTATATCCAAGGCAAGGGATCTTCTCTTTCTTCAACCATTGAGCAAGTGCCCTGGGCTTTTCTCTGGTTGCGTCAATATGCTCCCTCCTGAGCAATTCACCATGGCCCAGAAAATTCAATGTGCAGACTGGCTTTGACTGATCAGGATCGATCCACCCAAACCACATGGCTGGGAAATTTCTGGATCCCATTAGAAATGGTGGAGGCTGAGGAGGCTCCAGGGTACCAGAGTGGAGAAGCCCTGATTCCATCCTTCATTACCAGATGTATTAGTCATCTTGGGCAGCCATAACAAAATACCACAGACTAGAGGGCTTAAACAATAAAATATTTATATTCTCACACTTCTGGAGGCTAGAAGTCCAAGATCAAGGCATTGGCAAGGTGGGTTTCTGGCGAGACCTCTCTCCTTGGTTTATAGACAGCCACCTTCTCCCTGTGTCTTCACATGGCCTTGCTCTGTGCACATGAGTAGAGAAAGAGAGAGCTCTGGTGTCTCTTCCTCTTCTTACAAGGACACCAGTCTTTGTGGATTAGACCCCACCCTTATGACCTCATTTAACCTTAATTATCCTTAGAAACTCAGTCTTCAAATGCAGTCACATTGGGGGTTATGGCTTCAATGTATGAATTGGGGGAGGAGGGGTCAGGAGATGGGGACACAATTTAGTCTGACATCAGATGAGCAGCAAGGCTCTGGACCACCACTGCTCTCCTCCATTCTGGCCAACACAGCTGCAGAAGATCAGGAATGAGACCAAACTCCAGCCCAGAGACTTTGCAGTGGACTCCGAGGCCAGCCTGCAGGAGGAAGGGAGAGCCACAAAACCCAGTGATTCTAGTAAATATTCAGTCAGTTAAGACTGAAGACTTGGGAAAATAAGTCTCTCTTTAGTAATGAAGGGATTAAGATAGCAGTTGTCAGCTGTGACGCAAATGCAGTGGCCGCACTCCAAGAACTGTACTTTCAAGCTCCAAACCATCCTTAAGTCACGGGGAGAAATGGTAATTGAAAATGAAAAAGAAAACCATATCTAAAAAAATAGCTTATTTTTTAACCCAGGGAAGAAGTTATAAATATAATTGGATTTACTCTCTTGCAATGTGTTGCTGGTGTGGTAGCCTGAGGACTGCTCTCCACACCATGGAAACGCAGAACCTCTGCAGCCTCCACTCTCCCTCTCTGCCCCTTCTTTCCATTTCTCCCCAAGCGCTGAGTGCACAGTTATCCTTCCCTGAGCATCTAGAACTCCTTTTGCAGGCCTGCCCTGCAGGGCTATAGTTGCCCCTCATTGCTGCAGGCTGAATATCTGTGTTCCCCCCAAGTTCACATATTGAAGTCTTGGTCCCCAATGTGATGGTGTTTGAAGATGGAGCCTTTAAGAGGTAATTAGGTCATGAGAGTGGAACCCTCATGACAGGATTAGTGCCCTTATAAGAAGAGACACGAGAGAGCTTGCTTCCTCTCTCTCTCTCCCCCATATGAAGATTCAAGAGGACAGCCATCTGCAAGCCAGAAAAAGAGTCTCACCCTTAACCAAGCCAATCAGCATCTTGACTTTGGACCTCCCAGTCTCCAGAACTTTAAAAAGTAAATTTCTGGGACTTCCCTGGTGGTGCAGTGGTTAAGAATCCACCTGCCAATGCAGAGGACACAGGTTCAAGCCCTGGTCTAGGAAGATCCCACATAAGGTGGAGCAACTAAGCCCATGTGCCACAACTACTGAGCCTGTGCTCTAGAGCCCGTGAGCCACAACTATTGAGCTCACATGCCCCAACAACTGAAGCCCGCGCACCTAGAGCCCGTGCTCTGCAACAAAAGAAGCCACCGCAATGAGAAGTGCACACAATGCAATGCAGAGTAGCCCCAGCTCTGCGAAACTAGAGAAAGCCCACTCACAGCAACCAAGACCCCACACAGCCAATTAATTAATTAATTTTAAAAAACAAAACAACAACTCATCCAGGTGATCCTATGTTCTTTATTTTCCAAAAGAGAAAACAAATGAGGCTCAGAAGTGTTAAGTGAGATGCCTGGAGGCCATCCCACTAACGGTTCGGAGTTGGGACTCGACCCCACCCAGCTGCCCCAGAGCCCAAGCTTCTTACTCTGCACATCACTTTCCACTCCCGGCTCCATCCTCTGGTCATCCTGTATGAGGCCGAGACAAGGAGGCAGAGCATCGCCTGGTTCAGCCTCAGCTGGAAACATGTACATCAGGCAACTCAAATTTTTTGCTGCTCTGCGCTTGGCCACACAAAAGACCAAAAAAGTATTGGGAGTATTGGGGGCTTACAAATAAATTTTAGTGAATAGGTGAATTCACAAATAAGAATCTGCAAATAATGAGGTTTGATTGTACTTTTCTGCTGCTGTAACATGTAATAATAGCCTGGACAAAAAGTTAGCCTTGGGAGGAAAATGTCTGCAGATGGGGCTGTTCCTGTGTTTGCTTGTTCAGAACTGGGTCAGATCCAGGCATCCATCAGGTCAGTCCCTCAAGGACCACAAACTCTGTGAGGACGAAGACTGTGTACCTTGCCCATTGCTGCATCCCAAGCACCTGGAAGTAAGAACATGTGAACGATGGCCAGAGGGAGATGAATGACCAGGTTTGGAATTAGTGCTTTAACTTGGGTCTTTATGAAGATTAAACGAAAGATTTGCTGGGCATCCTGTATGCACACACTGAAATGAGATCCAAACCAGACACATTTAAGAATTAAACACAGTGGGTCTTTTTTATACTTCATTGGTTAGGGTTTTTTTCCTCCTAGCTCTAAGAGTAATTCATGTTTGATGTTGAAAAAAAAATTTTTAAGTAAAAAACATAAAACAACCAAATCCCCACCACCCAAAAACAATTCTAAAATTTAAGTAAGTGTTCTCCTAATGGTGTTTTGCCCCATTTTTTGCAGTCTGACTCAGGTGTGTTTTCCCCACAGATCCCTGTACCCCTGCCCCTCTCCAGCGTTCCCTGCTTCGCGCCTCGGAGAACGGGTGACACAACAGAGCTCAGAGAGCAGGAGTCAAGCTGTGGAGTCTTAAGTTCTAAAATGTGAGGTCCTGGGACTGCCCTGGCTTGTCCAGTGGTGAGGACTCAGTGCTCCCACTGCAGGGGGCATGGGTTCAATCCCTGGTTGGGGAACAGAGAGCCGGCAGGCCACTGAGCGCAGCCAAAAATAAATAAATAAATTAATTAATTAATTAATTATTTTTAAGTGAGGTCTTGGCCTAAAGAGAGACAAGGCATTATAAAATCAGTCTGAGCTGGTCCTTCCTGTGCCCAGAGATGAGATCACAGGAGATCTGAAGGAGGAGGGGCAGAGAACGAGTGTAGATGTTGTTGGGGTCCCTGTGTGCACCTGACTTTCAAAGCCAGGGCCGCAGGGCAGAGGGAGCCTTCCCTAGGTAAGGCTCAGCCCAGTGCTCAAGCCCAGAATTGGTACCAGATAGCTTACAAGTGACCTACAAAAGGAACAGGGTGGGCTCCCCAATGTGGAGCAGAAGGAACTCCTCTCCGTGGTGTCCGGAAGCTGCCCTGAAACAGCCCTCCCGTTCCCTGGACACCCCAGCAAGTGGGGACGTTTCTACCCCATGTGACGCCTTCCCCGAGGCCCCCACGTGGAGATGCGGGGAAGGGGCCATCTCTGAACTCATGGATATTTGGGTCCTGTTGCTGGTGGCATATGGGCCCAAAGAGAAATTCAAGTCCAATTGTAGGAAAGTAAAAAACTTGTATAACCACTAGGGTTTGGGCAGAGATTCGTACCCTCTGCTCATATATACACTGACTCTTGAGCATCTTGGGGGGTTACGGGTTACCTTGCATCCTCCACGTGATTGAAAAATCCCAGTACTGCTATCTCACCCTCAAAAACTAAGGAATTGATAAATGCCTCACCCAAAGGCAGGAAGCGGAAACAGTTGGGATAGAATCAAACCCTAGGTCTTTTTTTTTTAAATTGTGCTATGACCATTAAAAGGTTGAGAACCATGTTTTTAGTGCCTAGATTTTTAACTGTTTTTTCAAAAAGATACACACACCCTAATGTTCATAGCAGCGTTATTTACAATAGCCAAGACTTGGAAGCAACCTGTGTCCATCAACAAATGAATGGCAATCCCACTCCTGGACATACTCTGGAGGGTGTGTGTGTGTGTGTGTGTGTGTGTGTATATGTGTGTGTGTATTCCATTCCAATATACAATGGAATATTACTCAGCCATAAAAAAGAATGAAATTCTGCCATTTGCAACAACATACATGGAACTGGAAGGTATTATGCTTGGGGAAATAAGTCAGACAGAGAAAGATAAATAGTGTATGCTATCATTAATATGTGGAATCTAAAAAATAAAGCAAACAAATGAACCTAACAAAATAGAAACAGACTCACAGATGTAGAGAACAAACTAGTGGTTACCAGCGGGGAGAGGGAAGCGAGGTCAAGACAGGGGTAGGCAACTAAGAGGTACAAACTACTATGTACAAAATTCACAAGCTACAAGGGCATATGGTAGAGCACAGACAATGGAGCCAGTATTTTACAATAACTTGAAATGCAGTATAATCTATAAAAATTTTGAATCACTACCTTGTGTACTTGAAACTAATATAATGTAAATCAATTCTACTTCAATTAAAAATTAAAAGGAACATAAGATAAATAAGCCATGGGGATGTAACACAGCATAAGGAATATGTGAATAATACTGTAATAATTTTTACAGGGACAGAAGTTTACTGCACTTATTGTGATCATTTCACAATGTATGCAAATGTCGAATCACTATGTAGTACACCTGAAACTAACAAAATATTGTATGTTAACTATATCTCAATAAAAACCCTAGTTCTTTTGATCCCACATACTGTGATCTCTAACGAACACAAACTTTTCCCCGCACTTAAAGATCTGTAAATTAAAATACAGGTAACATATTTATTGAAGATATCTGTGTATAAGTGGATCCACACAGTACAGACAGGTATGTGACCTTCTTCCTTTTCAAAGCTGCCGCGCGCATACACAGTGTGTTCTGATATTTCTATTCTCACACTTGCGCTTTCACAGACATCTCTGCTCCCGCCCATGAGTTCTCCAAAATCCTCCCAAAGCATCCTTCCCCCCCACCCCGCCCCACCCTCCAAGGTCTTCCCTCGCGGTGAGGTCCACACAGACGGCTCCGTTTCTAGGTAGACAGTCACATGTGCCGCAGGGCTCTGCAAACATCCAGGAGCAGAACAGAAGGCTTTCAGCTGAGCAGCTGGGGGCACCCTTTGGAAAAGGCAGCATGTAGCAGAGTTTTGAAGAAAGAGGGGAGATAAGGTGAGAAAGATAAGGTAGATCTAGACCGTTCAGGAGCCTGAAAGGGGACCAGATATTTGGAGTGTATCTCATGAACAACAGGGCTCCCACAGAAAAAAGAACCTTCATACACTGGTGGTGGGAATGTAAATTGGTGCAGCCACCATGGAGAATAGTGTGGAGGTTCCTTTAAAAACTGAAAATAGAGTTACCATATGATCCTGCAATCCCGCTCCTGGGCGTATATTTGGAGGAAACTCTAATTTGAAAAGATACATGCACCCCTATGTTCATAGCAGCACTATTCACAATAGCCAAGACATGGAAACAATCTAAATGTCTATCAACAGATGAATGGATAAAGAAGATGTGGTCCATATATACAATGGAATATTACTCAGGCATAAAAAAGAATGAAACAACACCATTTGCTGCAACATGGATGGACCTAGAGATTATCATCCTAAGTGATGTAAGTAAGACAGAGAAAGACAAATATCATATGATATCACTTATATGTGAAATCTAAAAAAAAAAAATGATATAGGGACTTCCCTGGTGGTCCAGTGGTTAGGACTCCACGCTTCCACTGCAGGGGGCACAGATTCCATCCCTGGTCGGGGAACTAAGATCCTGTATGCTGCTTGCCATAGCCAAAAAAAATTTTTTAATTAAATTAAAAATTTTTTAAATGATATAAATGAACTTATTTATAAAACAGAAATAGACTCAGACATAGAAAACAAACTTATGGTTACCAAAGGGGATGGGAAGAGAGATAAATTAGGATTTGGGGATGAACAGATACACACTACTATATATTAAATAGATAAGAACCTACTGAATAGCACAGGGAACTGTACTCAATATCTCGTAATAACCTATAATGGAAAAGAATGTACAAAAGAATAGATATACACACACATATATATGTATGTATGTATAACTGAATCACTTTCCTGTACACCTGAAACTAACACAATATGGTAAATTAACCAATTTCATTTTTTTTTAATGGTTAAAAAAAAAACCAGGGCTCCCACATCCATGCAATGAGCACCCTTCAGTGGCTCCGTGAGAGGATGTGGCAGGGGAGGGGAAACGGAGGTGCCCAGGCTGAGAAGCAAACCAATGTGGTGATACAATGAGCCTTCTGCTTGCCTGAGACCTGATTCTCTCCAACAAGGCTCATCTGAGAAGAGGCGACTGGATATTTAAGAGGCGGGGGACCTGGTCAGCTACGGTGGTCAGACTGCGTCGTGCACCTAAACGGACTATTGCTTCAGAAGCACCAGAGAGTAGAGGATCAGAGAGGGGACGGTAGCTTCAAGGAGCAGCAGGACTGAAAGAAGGTTGGAGAGTTCTACAACAGGGCAGAAGTAAGCACGTTTGTTGATGTAAGGATAGCATCCCAGGGAGAGAAACAGAAAGAAGATTTAGTCAAAAACCTAAGCAGATCATGAGTCCAAAAGCAGAAATTCTTTTGTGGTTATAAATTACATTTCAAATTTTTTTAAATAAAAAAGACTGCATCCCTTTAAAGTCCAAACATTTCTGTGAACTTGCAGCCATAATTGTAGGGCTTTGTATCCTTTTCTCGGGATGCCTTTAAAGTTCACTGCAAAGATGAGGATTCAGATGTAAATCTCCCTGTTTCCTTTGAAATAAATATGCTTTGAGCTATTTTGGTATCAGTCATGTTTAATATCAGTTTCAGAATGTGTAGATGTGAATAGATGAACAATCTCATATTTTAATATTAAGAGATGGAGCTGACAACCAAGTTATTAATATGTAGTTAAACCCAGCCGTCCAGCCGCTGGAGAATGTGCAGCCGGATTTCTGAGTAATCACCGGCCGTCCTCAGAAGTCTGGCAGCCACATGGCAACCCGAAAAGCAGGTTGTTTTGTTATAAACATCAAAGGCCCAGGCTTGACCCGGAGGAGACACACACCGTTCAGCGCATTCGCAGAGCAAAACCACCACGGAGAACTCGGAGTCCGGGGGTCAGAGGCCTTGCCTCCACCTCGAGGACAGGACAGCCGGGCCATCTGCTCATCCTGGGGCCTCTGCCTGGGCCCAGCATCTCTCAAAGTTGGAGGCATCCTGGGGCCAGAGAGAGAACCCCACCTCTCCATGGGTGAGCCCAGAAGCCAGCCTGGCCGGCCGGGCCTGAAGGCAGGCTTGGTCTTGGCAGGCCAGCTGACACACAGCATCGGCCGTCAGGTCTACTGCCAGGCCTAGCGGGTGATGCTGTCTGGAACCTGACTCAAGGCAGTGGGTGGGCGAGCCCTGGGATGCTCGCCCCGGCACTTCGCCAGCCCCTGGCTGGGCCCCACAAGGCTCATCACAGGAGTTGACGTGCCCACCAGACACATTTCCAAATATCATTTTGCCGTCCAGAGCCCAGTTCTGCTGCCAGGTCCCTGATTGGCAGTGCATCTTACCCTTCACTAAACACCTGCAGACATCCTCAGCCTGACAGTTTCTGAGCCACGGCCCACACGGCCTCTAATTCCCTTTCCAGTAGGACTTGAGTCTTGGACCCTTGCTCTGTCTGCCCAGCCGCCTGCCCACGATTTTCAAACTGGTGCAGCAGGAAACGGGTTCCTACAGAGACTGCTGAGTTCAGAGCAGGGAGGAGCATCACGAAAGCCAGGTCCAGAGCTCAGAGCACACGGCCCGCAGGAGCCTGTGATGGACCCACGGGCAGAGCTTGGAGAGGCCACGACTCGACAGCCTTGCCCCGCGTCACCCTGGCCTGGCCAAAGGCTGCCACCCGGCGTTCAGGTGCCCCAGCCGTGGCTGAGATGGAGCTGCTGAGGCCAGGAGCCTGGTTCTTCCAGACTGTTTTCCTCCCAGCGAGGTGGAGTCCGGGCTCCAGGGGCTGCAGGGTTCCCAGGCTACTGGTGGTTCCGGCCGTGAGGCCCAAGAACCTCACATCCCCAGCCCCGGGCAGGGCAGGTGGGCAGGATGGGATCCACTCCTCACCAGGGGCCGCTGCTGTTCTACTCCACTCATTTGTATTGTCAACTAGGCTCTTCCTAGGCCTGTTTCAAATATGATATGAAATCGGGGGAGGGATAACTTAGGAGCTTGCGATTAACATATACACACTACTATATATAAAACAGGTAAACAACAAAGACCTACTGTACAGCACAAGGAACTCTACTCAATGTCTTGTAATAATGTATTACAAAAGAATCTTAAAAAGGATAGAGGTAATTTATATTAAAAAAATGTTCTTAGCCAAAACTTGTTTGAAAAAAATGTAATATAATAGCATGATCACCAATAGTTATTTTATTTTGTTCACAATTACAAATTCTTTGTGTACTACTAATAGAAACCATTCCTGTATCTCACTTAAAAAAAAAAAGAATAGAGACATACATATGTAGAGCTGAATCACTGCACTGTACACCTGAGACTAACACAACATTGTAAATCCACTATATTTCAATAAAAAAATTTTTAAAAAGAAACAAAGGAGACACACACAGAACAACAAGAATAACAAAAAGAATGACATGAAATGACACGTGTAACCCTGTCCAGACAAAGTCACATACACTGTGAGGACTTAACAAGTGTCAGTCCCCTCTCCTCTGGTGAATTGCAGTAGCGTCTTTTTTAGGGTGGAATTCAGGTGGAAGAGGGCTAAATGCATCTCCAAATGGCACCGAGGATGGAGAAGGGAGAGGGAGGTTCAGTTCGTTCTGTCCTTTTTCTACATAAGCGAGGCTGACATTCCTGGCTGGAAGGTATCGTTTCCCACCCGGAACGACACTGACCCGGCTTCACTGGAAACCGTCCCCTCCCACCTTGTCTCTTGGCTCTGCTGGACTGAAACCCAGGACAGCCCAGATAAATCTGCAGGGAACTCAGCATCGGCTTTGCGAGATGTGTTGAGTCATCAACGCAATTTGACCTTCATCTCCCCTCCTTTGCTTTTCTGAGTGGCTAATGGAGAGCGACACTGCCGTGGGCTTTGGCCAATTATAAAATATAATTTGCAGATTACGCTGAGACAAGGCTCCTATTTGTGGTTGTAGTGGAGTTTACTTAAGCAGAGGCAGGCAGTGCTTTGTTAAATAGGTCACCAGATAGGGGCTGGAGACAGTTTTCACACCCAAAATGGTTGTGGCGGCCGTATTTGATGGGAGGCGGTGGACCACAGACTAGATTACCAGCACCAAGACATTCTAAAGTCAGATGACCAGCTCAGGGAGCTGCCCAGATGTGGGTGGCATGGCGTGCAAACCGAGTTATTATTGGAGGCTCCTGACCAAGCCTAATCTATCTGAGTCTTTCTTGAACCTGACCTCTGGAGAGTCACAAAAGGGAATCCAAGCTGCATCACCCATCCCGCTTCCCTGAAAAACCAGAACTCCAGGCCACTCGCGAGGCAGCCAGTACCCCTTCTCTTTCTATTTTCATCTTTCTCACACCTTCTTCTCTCTGCCCTCTCCCCTACCCAAATGCAGATCACGAGACTTGAATACAGCTCAGAAATGAGTCTCCGTTGCGTTGAAAAGGGAGAAATCGGAATTACAGGTAATCATTTGTGTTCACGTTCCTCCAGAAACTACCACCATTCACGTTCGGGACCCACTGGCGTGACTACAACCACTAATTCTAAACCTCGAAACAATTACTGATCTGTTACTCTTTATTAATCTCTGTGTGAAGTAAGGAATATGTAACTCATTCGACCAACCAGCACACTGAGAAACCCAACCCTGTTTTCCTTGACATGACAGCAGCACGAAGCCCAGATGAACAATCCTTCCTGCTTCAAGCACATTCTTCGCAGGCTTCCAGGAAACCACAGTCTCCCAGCTCCGTTCTACTTTACTGGGGACCCTTCTCAGTCTCCCGGGATCTCCCTGACCACCCACACTGCAGGGCCTCGGGGCACATCTCTCGGTCCCTTGTACTCATTGCCTGGTGATCTCACCCAGCCCCAAGACACTGAATGGTCCCTTTGCAGACAACTCCCAGCCGAGACCTGTCTCCCAAACCCCAGGCTGTTGTGTCCAACTCAGCATCTCCACCTGAACGTCCAGGTGACACCTCAAACTTATACCCAGAACCACACGGGGCTTTTCTCCTTAACCTACAGCATCCCTGCCTTGGCTGATGTAACTCCATTCTTCTACTTGCTCAGAACACAGACCTGGAGTTCATCCTGGCTCCTACAGCCAAGCTGTTAGCAAATCCTATGGTCAGATTGCTCAGTGGCTGGTGGGGTGGTGTAGATACAAGGAATGAATATTATTGGGAGAGAAGTCTCACTTTTCTGCACTTGTTAAGAGTAGAGATGCTATCTTTTCAAGGCTGTTTGTAGAGCAAACGGTCTTGGAAGATAGACTGTCTCCTGGAGCAAAGGGCGGATCTGCTTAATATCCAGTGAAACAATGTTTCCTCCAGAGAAAACGCAGGTTTGCTTGCTGTGCATGGTAAAAGATCTGGATTCCCTCAGCAGTGATACAGACCCACTGTGAGCACAGTATCCACCTGGATGGTTCCACATCATCTTCGTGGGACCTGGGGGTGGGCAAGTAAACGTGACACAAACAAGAACCACAGACTTCTTGCTCTGCTGTAATAAAGTCCTCTGTCTCTACCCCGGAGTCTCAGGTCTATACCAGGATCCAGGAAATTGTGGCAGGATTACCTGTAAGTTTGCAAGTCAGCAAGATCCCTGAGCCTTCACAGTTCTTGATAGTATGATGTTTGGAGCATGGTGTGAAGTAGGATCAGATACACATAAAGGCCAAGATGTTTGTAAGGGTGTGGTATTTCAGGCACTCATCTTTCTATCAATAAGAAAGCTACAGAGCTGCTAACAAAGGTCATTTCTTTGAGAGGAGGCAAGGCACGTGATGAAAAAGGAAGCCTCAGATAAAGGCTGAGAATGAGACTGGAGAGGCTGTGCCGGCGAACAGAAACGGCCTCGTCAAGGCACCCTTCTGCCCAAGGGAGGGGAGCCGGACACTCTTCGCCTAGAGGAATTTCAGAGTTGGTACGGACCAGTGACTACTGTCTGTGTCCTAGTCTTTGCCGTTTCAAATGGAAGCACTTCTTGCGGATGGCCTGTCCTTGTCTCACCGTTGTGCACTGAGTGCGTAAAGAACAGAGAGCTTGTGTTTTTAGTTTGCTGGTTTCTGTAGAAGATGCATCTAAACCTGATCTCGGTTACAAGATTCTGGACTTCAAGCCTGATACTGTTACTGGATGAGACACTGGGTGTCCTAGGACTCGGATGCCCATATTTTGCATGTGGGAGGAGCATGAGTAATTGTGGTCAGAGGGCAGACCCAGGTACATTGTATTAATGGCCCCAGTATGTCACTGACCCCACCCCCCCCCACCCCATCCATACCTTTTGGTGGTGCCCCCCGCCCCCACGGTCTCTGGATGTGACCATGGAGATTACAGCAAACTCCATATAGAGACGTGAAGAAGCGCTTACTAGTTTCTACGCCCTCCCTTGCTCCTCTGCAATCACCATGAGACGTGCCTGGGCAGGTCTGAGCACAAACCCAGGCTTGTCTGCTGGGGGAACAGGAGTGACATGGAGGAAAGCCAAACCGCGCCAGCCGAGGCCACCCCAGACCAGGCAGGCTCCAGGCAACTCACGCCAGACACCTGACCGCAGATGGAGCCGAGGCCAGCTAACCAGGGGCACCCCTCCAACCACGGGCTTGAGAGGTAGACAGGGGCTGCATTAGGTCTCCAAGTTCAAGTGTAGGTACTAGGCAGTGACAGCTAGGGGACAAGACAAGTTATCATTTTGTTCTAACCTGCCTGGCTCGTTGGCCTAAAAATTCAGTACATCTAGCCTTGGACGTCTTCATTCTTCCCACTGATGGGGCTCTTCTAACTTAGACTCAAAGTCTTTCTTCACTTCACCTTCCGTGTCGTTGATTACTGTCTCTGACCTGGCCCCTTCCCCAGGAAACTCAGTTACCTGCATGTTGGAGGCAGGCTGTCTTGTGTCAGCTGGTGTTACCTTCCCATTTCTGTCCTTCTTCAAGGCCACCACCTCAGCTTGGTCCCCAGATAACAGCTTTGTATCATATACTGTAATACACGTGTAATGGTATATACTTCAGGTCACATACCGCACTCGTTCTGCTCTTTCCTACCGCATGGTACTGATTTTAATTCTAAAGTTAAATTTTTATTTCCTTCAAATTCTTTTACATCATTCTTAAAAGTTCCTTTCAGCTACCTTCTTTATCTCATACACTCTCATCCTTTCAGACAAATCCAAAGTGCCCGAATTTTAAAAAATAGCTGTTTTCTATAGTTTTCACTAGAACGCTCTTCTGTATCTTTAAGGCATTTTTCTATCCTTTATAACATCACTTCTCTTCGTAGGGCCCAGGAACGCTGTTTCAGCCACTCCCCTTTGAATGCGAAACATACCCAAGCCCAGCGTTTGCCTGGAAAAGGCTCCCTCCCCAGTCTGAGTCTGCGAGCTCTAAGTGCTCCCCCCACACCTCCTGCTCCTCCCGCTTAGGGCTGTGGACCCGCACACCCTGCACCCGGTCTCCAGTCTCTGTTTTTGCCCTGGCGCCCTCTGCTGCACCGATGACCCATCTCCCACCCGCTGCTTCTTGCAGAGGCTTATTCCTAGGTAGCTGAGGACGCCTGTGATTCTCTTTACCAAAATTAATGAGAAACCACCACCCTGGGGTATCTTTTTTATTTTGTTTGTTTTTCCAGGCTATCCATTTCTATGGTTTTCCCAGGATCACTCCTGATGAAACTTTTCCCCCAACTATCCTACTCCTGGCCGCTCTACATCGCCGAGAATCGTGGTTCTCGGATTGGAGGGTGGAATGCTGAAAAGAAAGGGCCCCTTCCTGGCTGCACCACGAAGTCTGCATCTTTGGGATGTGTGTACACAAGAGTGTGTACATGCAAATACCACTCTACTGTTTGTCAAAAGCATTTTTATATTTTTATTCTCCCAACCACCCAACAATGTAAGCAGAGAGAATCTTCCCACCAAGCAAATGAAAAACTGAAACCAAGGGAAGTAACACTGACTACACTCTTACATTAATTTGTTAACTTTGATTTCTAGTTTTATTTGCAGTATACAGACGAAGAAACCGGGGCTCCGGGAGCGTGAAGGCCCGCAGTCACCGGCCTGTAACACAGGCTCATTTCCAGGATGGACCTTCCTTACTTTCCACACTAACCCTCAGGGCAGGAAAAGACTCCAGCTCCAGCTGGGACCAGAACCCAATGCTACCACAGGGTGCTACAAACCCACTGCTGAACAGATACATACATTCTTGCAAGAAGGAAAACGCTTCAGCACCTATCATCCCAGCAAGTTTACACGTGCCACACGTAAGCCTTGCTGCACTTGATTACGCAGAGAAACCACGCGTACTCGGGGAGTCAGCAGGGTGTCTCCCCCACCCGCCTCCAACCTCTACCAACAACAGTAAATACACTGAACCCAGAAGACAGAAATGTGTAAGCTGTCTAAACCTGTAACAGAGAAATGATTCAAAAACTAAATAGGAAGAAAAGGAAGAAGAGCTAAGAAGCACTTCTTAAAATTTATCGTCGCTGATGCAGCTTGGTTTGTGGTTTTGTGAAGCAGTGTGGCTCCCTGGAGCTCATGACCTAGTCGCATTCTAACGAGAACACTCTCCCGCAGCAGAGCTGGGGACATCAACACATGAACCTTGCAGAAGAGCCCGGAGAGTCTGGGTTAACAGGCTGCTGTGAGATATTACCGGAAGCGGTGGCACACAAATATTTTCGCTTCATTTTGAGCAAATGTATAACTCTGATTTTTATTCACAAAACAAAAAAAAAACCTGAAGAACACATAAAATAGAACCTTTCCACATATTAAGAACCACCAATACATCATCAGCTTTCAGGTATCATACAGAATTTTTGCACCAAAGTATACATTTTGCCATATTATAAAACCTGTTGTTATCTGTAGCTTTTAACAATTTAACTCTACTACCTTAAAATATTCAAACACAACAACACTCCCACCTAGTGGATAAAGAAAAAACGTCTGGCTGATTTCCGGAGTGAACAGTAAGTGCCCCCATGAAAAAGGAACGAAAACCATAGTGAATTTACAGTAAGTTTATTCTATTAACACCCTCAAAATGCCCCCAGAAAAAAAGCAACCTGCAAAACAGTGCACGTCACTCCCCTTAAAGGAAAGGATGGGCGATACACTGTACAGAACAGTCTTTGGAATCACGTGTAAATGTTACTCTGAATCTCATCTGTTGTCATCAATTTCTTCAGCAGCTCTGTGCTCTGGGGAATATTCTGGAAGGAGAGAAAAAAGCTGTTGATACACTGAGGCTGAGCGTTCAGTCAGCAGCAGGCGCACTCTCGAGACAGAGCAGAGAAGGGCCCCAGACGGGACAGGCCCTGCCTGTCACCTCTTCGCTCAGCAGATGGGACATCCAGCGTGTCCTGCCCCCGCCCGAAGCTCTGACGGGACCTCAGGCCTCCCAGGAGCCTAAAGCCTTTAGACGGACACGACATGCTACTCGGGCCACCTCTCGCACAGGAGCTCACTCCCGTCTGCACCCCAATACCCTGCTCCCCACCACTCTCCTCACATGCACCCCGCCCTTGCCCACTGCGTGCTCACGGGTTCACGCCACCTCCCTCTGCACGTTCCTACCACTAGGACTCACCACCCTTCAAGTCCAGCTGAAAGGCCACCTTCCCCGTGGAGCCTCCCCTTGGGTCAACCTCCGCTCCCCCCCTGCCCGACCCCCTCCATCCCCCCACCTGGCTGGCACCTGGCACAGTGACCACCTCCAGGCTGTGGACCACCCAGCACCGTGGGGTCCACACAACAGGCACACAAGAGAATTCCATTTTGTTGACCAAATACCACTTTGAGAAGGACAGACGATGACCTAAGCCAGGATGACTACACTTGGTCACTAAGAAAACAGCACTCTTCAAAAAGCCACTTCACTCTCCTGCAAATCATTATGTTTAAAGCAAGAAATGAAAAGGTTAGAAAACATTAATTAAATTTCCCCTACAGGGACTTCCTAGGCGGCGCAGTGGTTAAGAACCCGCCTGCCAATGCAGGGGACACAGGTTCAAGCCCTGCCTGCTCCGGGAAGATCCCACATGCCTTGGAACAATTAAGCCTGTGCGCCACAACTATTGACCTTGCTCTCTAGAGCCTGTGAACCACAACTATTGAGCGAACATGCCGCAGCTACTGAAGCCCACATGCCTAGAGCCTGTGCTCCGCAACAAGAGAAGCCACTACAATGAGGAACCTGTGCACCACAATGAAGAGTAGCCCCGCTCGCCGCAACTAGAAAAAGCCCTTGCACAGCAACAAAGACCCAACGCAGCCAATAAATAAATTAAAATAAATTTTAAAAATAAATTTCCCCTACTAAGAATATTTTTAGACACTGCAAGCTGACTTAAACTCTCCATGACAGGTGACTCAAGTCTCAGAACAAGTCCAAGTGCACCTGTGCCCTGAGCACTGACTACACCACCCACAGAGCCCACCCAGCCATCCACTGAGCATCCAGATGGCCCTGCTGCGGCCCTTCACCCCAAGCACGCTCACCGCACAGCTGACTGGCTGCACAGCAATTCTGCCATAAAAGATGAAATAACTGGCTGATGGTCTGAATTTCTCTGTTGACACAGGACTCTGATCTCTAAGTCACTTAAGTCTCAGCCCTCACGATGGTGTGCAGGTGGACGAGCAGACCTGGCATCTCACAACAGGGGATCACATCAACTACGCACAATGACCTGACAGGAAACAAACTGACAAGACTTAGGGGATGCGACGTAGAAGGGGAAAGCCAGCCTGCGTACTATACTAGAAAATGGGAACACGTCAGTTCGCAGATCCTTCGGTGATTTGAAGGTGCAGAGTTGAGTCCACATTTCCCATAGAACTTAGAACATCCACCAACAGACACATGACCATAGGCCAAGAACAAACAGTGCAGAAAAGGTTTCACGAGGCTACAGGAGGCTCAGGTCACACACACACACCCCAGGCTTGGAAACTGATACCTCTCTTAACGAAGGAAGAAATTTTGGTGAAAAAGAAAAGGTGCAATGCAGAAAGAAGAAACAAATCAACAAGCGTGTGTGTGTGTGTGTGTGTGTGTGTGTGTGTGTGTACATACATATGCTCATATATATGTAACCTGGGAGACAAGTGCTTAGGTACAACCCACAGAATGTTACTTTCACAGTACTGCCATAAATCTACACACATTTTAAATGTATTCAAATAGCTAGCATTTTGCAATAAAATCTTTCTAAATTTGTGATCCATCTCTCACGCTTCACTATGTCCTTTTTAATGCCCCTCTTTTATTTTTCGTTATTTTATCTTTTATGGCAAAGCTGCCTTTCACACAATTAGTTACATGGTGAAAATGTCTGCAGTGAACATGCTTGCGGCCATGATGTCTGTGGTAAAGATGCTACGATGAAAGTGCCCAGAGTGGACACAATGGCCAAGGCCCCTGCTCTCAATGAAGCGGGAAGAGCCAATCGGTTAACTACAGATGCAGGCAACCATTAGTTACTATACCCTTGGAAAGAGATGCTAAACACAAAATAACTCAATTTGTCTGAAAGATTATCCACCACTCCAGCTAATCTGAAAGATACACTTGAATTACACTAAGTTACAGTCTCACTCTCACTAACTCAACAAATGGTCGAGAGCCTTCTACACATGAGGTTCACAATGAACTGTGGGTCCTGAAAGGGGAGACGTTCCCACGCAGCTGACAATCTAATTTATGAGAGCTGTGAAATGAGCAAAGCCAACAAAACTTACAAGAAAAGCTGCGGGAACAATAATGGCCATCCTAGAAGAAAACAAGGCTTCCAACACAGAACACTGTTGCTATAATCTCTTCCCTTTAAGGAAGGAGTCCCTGGACTTTCAGCAAATCTCTGAGGGAGAGGAGGAGATCCTGAACCACCTGAAATTACTGGCAAAAGTTTTCTGTACATGTTCTGATATGCACCTCCAGGGAACAGATTTACCTCATCTAGTACCATGCAAAATGAAGTGAATAAACACGACGATAATTTGATCTACACTGTGCTCAAAAATGCCTTCTCAAAAATTACACTTTCCAAATTAATTAGTTACAGAAACTTCCTGAACAGTGAAACCATCTTTCTACACAGACATCTGGGATTTAAAGGACTGACCTATCCTGAAAAAATGTGAACAAAACACTCTCCAAGTTACAGAAGTGCACCTAGAAGAATATGTGATAATGAAATTCAAACTGCCAGACCAGCAGTTTTCTCTTTATTGTAGAAAAAAGGGTCTCTGCGTGCTGCTTCTGTCTCACAATGATCCATATGTCTACGTTTGTTACGAAGTTCATTATAATAACTCAGATATTAAGTCAATGAGAGAAAACCTTACCTTAACCAAATTTTTCAAGCTTCTAGAAGAAAGTACAGGCTTAAAAGCTTCAACTGAAATCAGGTCTAACTTCATCACATCAGTATAACACAAGTACAGTATTGCAGGGATTTTCCATACTTGACAATAACTCAGAACTATGAATATATGAGAAAAAAAACACACTTATATTTCCTGTCATGATTTTAAAATTAAACATCTCTAACTCATAAAGGCTGCTTTTAAAAAGTCGTCTCTGTTGCCTCTTTTAATCAAAGCATTTACTGCCATTTTGAACCAATTATAATGCATACTTTCTTTCAAAGCCAATTTATTTTCCTAAATTACCTCTTGCTTTTACACATACATTTTGCATTTTCCGAATACTACTGAGACGCACCTTAGCTAAAACAGATTAAAATTTTGCCGACTACACTAAAGTAACTTAAATGTAAATAATACATAATGCATAACATGAAATATTTAGCTATTTATTCTAGTAAACTTAACATTTAAAGCTAAAAAAATCTTTTATGTATTAACAAGTAACAGTGAATTATATATTATAACATATTAACCACTAAACAGTGACAATCATTATTTGATATGATGTTGGGGTATAATTGGTAACAGGAATAAAAAATAAACTATTAAAGCAACTACCAAAATCCAGTATCTGAAGCTTCTATTCTGACAAAACATACTTTAGCAACTTTTCATACACCAAAAATTTACATCTAACACTGGCTTGCGTGATGCGTTATCAAAGGCCAAAAAGAAACAGCAGCTCTGAAGCTAAGAGTTAAGAATTCTGAGCTGCTCTCATACAACTGTGTGTCAGGAAAGTTTTCACACTCAAACCAAATAAAATGTACCAGCAACTACAGATACTGAGGACTAACAACAATACATTGGTATCAATTATCATTAACAAACGACCTCCAAAAGGTCTCTACTAGTCCACGTAATCGCTGTGAATAAAGCAACAAGATAAAACGTGACTGTTATACACGGTGACACTACCTGCTGCAGGAAGGTCATGCACGATATTTGGCGGTTCTAGCAGTGAACAGCATGGAGGCTCTCTGAAGTTCTGTGTTTTTAGGGCTTTCAGGAAAGGAGTATGAAGGCTGCTGGTAGATTCTGAAGTTTTATAGTCAGTAACATGTCGACATGTGAGAACAGTTACTTGCATGTTCTTCCTTGGACAAGAGCCAAAAACCTAACACAAAATTGATTTCAAATTAAAAAAATATATAATTTTGTGACAGAATAGAAACATCCCTTTAGTTATTTATCTACACCATTCAGAGTGTGTGTGTGTGTGTGTGTGTGTGTGTGTGTATATATGTAAACACACACACATACATATACACACCCCTGCCTGGCAGGGATGGAAGTGTCCACAGAAAAACAGAGTCCATGTTTTGCTGGTCCCTCACCTGGGTCTGACCTTAATTCTGTCACTTTCTAGTTGGGTGACCTTCTCCAAGTCACTTTCCTCACCTGTGAACTAAGGACAGACTACCTACCTGAGGGAGGTGTGATCTGGAGTTAATGAAGCCAGGAACAAAGGAGGCAGCACAGCTGCTGTAACAGCCAGCGACACCATCACAGGTAAGGGAGTCACTCAACTATGAGCCTATGAGCACCTGTTCGTTTATGCCCTCTCCTGCCCACCAAGTCCACCAACATGCCTCCAAATGACTCTTTTTGTCCTGTTTCTAAGAGCACGACTTAACAATCAGTGTTGAGAAGAGTATTACACTGAATAAAAGTGACACCCATTCTTTACTGGATAAAGTGATGTGATTAAGATCTTATCTCTAAGAAGCTCCATTTAGATTAGTCTTCTATCAGCAACAGGAAGTGATCCTTTCACTAACTGTGTATAGTGCTGGGTTCAAGAACATGGTATTAAGCATGTTTCTAAGAACATCACTTGCAAGTCCTGCTCATAACACTACAGTGTTGTATCAGTACAAATTGTTCTTAAATTCACTTTTAGGTTCACTTGTATCGTAGACCAAGTTTCAATGGCTCAAGACCTCAATGTCAACCTAAGTTGGTATTTCATGGATTTCCAGGGACCCTTCCAGCTTTTATAATCTTTGGTGACATTAAAAAAAAAAAAAAAAAAAAAGGAAGCAGCTGTCTCTTAAGGAAAAAAAAAAAGTAGATTTTAGGTCATTTCACCTTGTTGGAAAATATTTTATAAGAAGAAAATGGCTATTTCAAACTGCAAGAGAACCGAAGATTTTACATTACGTGCCAAAAGTGATTTGTAAGGCTACTTTCATTATAGATTAGCTTTATAAATAAACACAAAACTTAACACCATACACATTTCTCAGCAGATACGTCCCATTTAAGAGCTACAACGTTACTCACGAGGCCTGACTTACCATTCTCCCTGAAATGCTTATAATCTGAAACCACAGTACTTGACACCTCTGTCAGACTGTGTGATTATGAGGACTATACAGCTGACATGAACCAAACTGCAGAGGGACCCAAAAAGGATATATCCCCAGGGAAAAAAATACTGATTAATAAAAAATTTTGTTTTGGAAATGAATAATTTTACATTTTTTCAAGTCTGAGAGAGAAAAGGTGTTCCACAGTACAAAATTAATAAAACGCCCTACCTAGATTAACAATACAAATTAACACGGCAGCTTCCCACCCTTCTGAGATCTGCTGAGAGCTATGGACCCTCTCCCTAGAAAACGCACACAGGTACACAGCATAAGATCACATGTACAACCATCGGAAGATTCACAGATCTTATCAGACAACTGATCATTTAATACAATGCATTTAATAACTTTTAATAAATGTGTCTAAGTATGCCAATCTGGTTTAAAGCACCAAATTTTTTATTTCTAATGAACTCAGTTATAATACCCATAAAAATAGGCCTAAGATTTAAGGTGAAATGTTGAAAAGACGTATGTAAAAGGTTTATTTCATTTAAAAATAATATGCAACCACCAACTTAATGATTATCCTCTAAAATTTCTACTTAAGTTCTTCACTGAACAATTTGTTTTACTGGGCACATACCACATGCTTAAATCTCCCACAAAACGAAGCCTCAATTGATTCATCCTAATGCTAAGAAAAATGGAGGCCACCCTGATGGAGTGGCAGCTGAGCGCCAACCCCAGGAACCCAGTTCACAGCTGCATCCAGCCTCCCGTGCCCACACCCAGGCGGCATCATCAGCATGGCGGTTCTCACCATGGCTGCAACCCTGCTCTGTTTCACGCGGGTAACTTGTTCCAACCACGTCTTATGTTTCTATGACCCGCCATCTCGAGCACATTGCTAATCACATCTACCAAATGGGCTCTTTCATTCTTTATATTCTATAACACACTCCTACGATATTTCTAAGGGAAAAGCAAATGCTTCCCCCACTTCAACATCTGACTATGCAGGTGTAAGTGTAGAGACACTGAACCCTGATAAAGCAGCAACCCCGAGTCTCTCTTACCTTTTCCAGCCACTGATACTGCTGATCTTCAGCAACGTAGCAACTGCACTGACAGAGCACAACCTGTAAATCAAACCCCGAGTTTTCTGTCAGGTCAAGTAAGTGTTACACACGCCCCACACTGTCATCATATACGTATCACATGAATCCAAACATAACCCTTGGATAACACTTCTTTTGTTTAATCTGCTAATGGCTTATTTTTCTTTAAAATTTAAGAATCCAGCCACTACTGGCAATCAGTATCAGAAAAAAATGCACACTGACAGAACAATCATGAGGGCTGGCACAGGAGATTCTGAAGATACTATCAGTAAGTACTACCAGAGTCCTCTTTATAAAACAGGGATGACACCAGGCCTGCTGCCCTTCGGGGGATGAGGGGAGCGGGTCACACACTGTTAAGACCAAATTCAAAAAAGCATTACAAAAACATTAGGTGCTATCAGAGTAAATGACGGCATCCCGCCAGCAACTCAGCCCGGTGGTGACCTAGGACAGTGTTGATGCCTGGAAGGTGGTGTTATTCTAGCAACCACGTCCAGACCATGAGCTCAAAGTGAAAACCTGCAATGCACAATGCTGTAAAAGGATGAGATTCCTGCTTATTAATGCTCATGCCAGTACCCATAAAAGTCAACCATGTCTTCTACTAAAATATCGCCGAAAACACTAACACTTAATGACACAAGTGGGGAAAAATGAAGTACAACAGGGAAAAAAGGGGCCCAAGGATAGGGGAGAAGAAAAAGCCTAGTTAGCTACATACATAGGCTCTGAACAGTCAAGAGACACCAAACCAATCAATGGTATAACCAAACACAGTATCAGAAATTTCTTCTGCTTGACCTCCACAATGCACTCTAGAGTGAAAACTTTCCACTAAGGATCAGATAAAAAAATATGCTTAGTTTCCTTATTTATTTCCTATAAATACTGGATGTTTACAAAAATCCTTATGTAAACTTTAATATCTTTGGACTACACATTACAAAAATAAACTGTAAGTATTATAAAATCAAATTTTACAGTTTGTAGGGCTAGCATTATAATATTATGGGATTACTGACTTCTTCCATGGTGTGAACCCTTGCCCCTGGCTTCTGTTTCAGCATTCAGCAGCTGTGGCATGGCACTCTGTCAGACAAGCAGATGGGAGACAGACATCACCTGCTTGGTCACCTCACTTGCCTGACTGGTCTCCCAAACCGCCCAGGATGCTGCCCTCTCTCGACAGCCCCAAGGACAGGATCAGGACAAACGCGATCCAATGAAATCACTAGGCATCAGCTACAGAGTATTTTTTATAACTTAAAAAATCAGGATGAATGAGGAATTTCCTGGCGGTCCAGTGGTTAAGACTCCAAGCTTCCAATACAGGGAGCATGGGTTCAATCCCTGGTCGGGGAACTAAGATCCCACAAGCTGCGTGGCAGGGCCAAAAAAAGAAAAAAAGAAACAAACAAAAATCAGGATGAATCAGGTGAGGATGAAAGCTCGATGTCAACAGAACTGTATTTAAAATGCACGAAGCATGCATTTGCTCAATGTTAACTGAGTTTCTAGTCTGTACAGGCATTGGCAGAATACCAGGTGGGTAGCCCTCCCTGCTTCCACAGCGTGTACGCATTTCCCCACATTTAGATTTGCCAGTTTAAATCATTTTTTGAATGAGGGCAAGGTTTAAATATCTAATGTTTATGCTTTGTTTCTAAAAAAGCTATTTCAGAATTTCCTCAGAAGTTTACCAAACACCATATTTGCCACATTAACATTATATGAACAAAAGAATGATTACTACCACTGCCTACAGGCAGAATTCCTCAGCCCAAAAGGAGATATAAAGGAACACAGACTTCAAATGAACACTACATAAATGGTGCTTCAATAACTCCCACTTAAATATACAAGTCAGGCCCCACATACCGAGGGATTCGATTTTAGGTGGTAAAACACACAAAAAGCCTCTGTGGGGGACAGATGTGTAGTGTCCGTTGTCCTACACCATTCATTCCAGAGTTTAGCACAACCAACTTCTTCCCAGACTCCTGAATTCATGACAAATGATGACAAAAATGCTGTGAAAAACAATTTGCATTAAGTTAGTGTTTGGTTCCACAAGCTGCATTTTGTATTCGATAAAAAGTAAATTCAAGTTACTCGAGAATCTTAGAGCTAAAAGAGCCACTGACACCATCAACCTTACACACACCACCATTTTGCAGAAAAAGAAACTAAGGCCTCAAGAAGTTAAAGGTCACATTCTGAGTACTGATGGTATTGGAGAAGACAGGTTTACTGACAGCCTTCACCAGACTCTCACACTGTAACACCCTTCTGGGAAAATTTCAGGCCAGGAGAACTTCACATAAATGAGTCAGCAGTTATCTACCATGTACCATTCTACAAGCACTAGGGGTATCTTACACGGCAAGGAATCTTAACTGCAGCTCCTGAGGCTCTCCTCCGAGGCTGTGAACCCCCTAAAATGATACAGGTTTGTGTACTTGCATGTGTGTGTACACTGTTCTACCTGAACTTTGCACCGTTCTGACTTTAACCTATCAAATGAATTCATATATGTAAAGATCTTAAAGAGACTAAGTACTGAAAAGTGTTGTGATTATCACTGTTATTTTTAGAGTTCTCCTTATGCTTTTAAAGGAGCTGGTTAACACAAAAACATACAAGGACCACTGTGACAAGGGGGCCGTGTGCACACGCCACCTCTGCCCCTTCCAGTCTGGCCGCAACAGGCCCAGAAGCCTAACAAAACCTGGATACTAGAAACAGTATTTCCTTGACTTCGTAAGTTCTCAAAGCCAAGAATATTTCTTCTAAATCTTATCTTTCAAGTTTATCAAAAAGACAGTGCCACATGAGCAGGGACAGATTTCACTCAGATACAAAGTTCCTCTGCTATGCCTTTTTCTAAGAAAGTAAGAGACATCTGAAACCTTTTATGATGGAAAGAAATAAGGAACTTCAGCTTTTGCTCTTTCAGTAAAACGCGCAGTCTAATGCACTTCCACTTACCTACTGCGTTATTTCCTATAGCAATTATAAACTTGGAGCAAGGATACTTTTCTAGCAGAGAAACTTCCAAAGTTGTTTTTGTCTGTCTTCGAAAGAACCGCACCTCCCTAACATGAGAAACGAAAGCGATTTAAGTATAATTAGTACCATATTATGACAAAAAGGCTACTGTAAGTATGATTTTGTATTAAGTAAAATCAAACTTTAATTTTATAACGAGCATAATTACAATCTTAAGGAAACAATGGACGCAGGTAAGCATAACTAACAGGTAAAACCCTGTGTTGCAAAGTTCATGGAGGACTGTCCAGGAGGGAGCAGGCTGTCCAGCTGACCCACCCATCAATCCATCTTAGCATCCCTAAAAGTGGGACAGCTGGGCGTAGTGTGCAGTAAGAAACAGCAAACCCCACTTGCCTGGCATTCTTGCCAGCAAAATACTGACCAAGCCTCTTAGAAGGAATTTCTCTTTACGGGAAATACAGGTGACCACACACATCTGCATAAATGACACCAAGAAGAAGCAAGGAGGCAAGTCCAGAGCGTGACACATCCTACAGGACAATCAGTGTCTGCCAGCATGAAAAAGGCTGGGGCTGCTGGAAATGAAAGGAAGCTCAAGAGACGAAACGTGTAAATGTGAGGTGTGGGCCTTGTCAGGACCCTGATTTCCAGAAACCCGCTATAAAATGTCACATCTGAGACAACTGGATAAATCTGACTATGAACTGGCTATTAAACCGTCTCCAAAAAGTATTATTAATTGTTAGGGGTGATGACTGCATCTGTAAGAAAATGCCTATGTCGTTTGAGATGCATTCTGAAAACTGCAGAGGTGAAAGGCCACGGTGACTGGGACCCACCTACGGGTGGCAGGAGAGAAAATAAATGAGGAGAAATCTTCCTAACCACTGAAGTTACGTGACTGGATGAGCTAAAGGTGTCATTTTACTATTTTCTCCAGTCTCTGTGTGTTTGGAAATAACACATTTTATAAAAGACATATCCATCTGCTACTGACACACAATGCTAACTGAGGTGTGAGGCGGGGAATAAAGTTTTAGAAGAGTTGTCTTCTGTCCATGAACCACAGACACGACAAAGCTGGGGCAGGAAGAAAGCCCTGCAGCGCTAGCAAACGTAACCAGCCCGCAGGAAGCCACCTGCGTCAACCCTAAAAGAAGCTTTATAAAGCCGCGAGAGTCCGCCGGCTGCACGGAGCCCGCAGCAGCCTCCCTAGGAGCTGCCTTGACGCCCCCTGGGACTCCCAGAGCTGCCCTGACCCCGCTCCGACACCCCCGGAGCTGCCTTGACCCCCCCCCACGGGACCTCGGGAGCTGCCTTAACCTCCCCCCCCCCGGGACCTCGGGAGCTGCCTTGACGCCTCCCGGGACCCCCGGAGCTGCCTTGACCCCCCCAGACACCCCCGGAGCTGCCCTGACCCCCCCACGGGACCTCGGGAGCTGCCTTAACCCCCCCCCGGGGCCTCGGGAGCTGCCTTGACCCCCCCCACGGGACCTCGGGAGCTGCCTTGACCCCCCCCCGGGACCCCTGGAGCTGCCCTGACCCCGCCCCGGGACCCCCGGAGCTGCCCTGACCCCCGGGACCCCCCGAGGCCCGGGGCGGAGCAGCCTCACCCCCAGGGCCGGCGCGCCCGTTGCTGCGTCCGCCCGGCCCGAGTCTGCGACGGCGCGCCCAGGACCTCACCTCTTCCGCGCCAGCTGCCGCCGGACCTCCCTGTCCTCGGGAGTCTCCCTCCTCCCTTCCTCTTCCTCCTCCTCCTCGTCCTCCGTCCCGGCTCGGCACGGCGTCCTCACCACCTCCCCGAAGAACGTGGCCGCCATGGTCTTCCTCACGCCCTCCGGGCGCTACTATGGCACCACAGGACGGCGCATGCGCCCCGCGCAAAAGCTCCTGAGCACCTACCTCCCCGCCCCCACGCCACGCCCCCTGAGCACCGCCACGCCCCCTGCACCACCCCCGCGCGTGCGCCCCGGGCGCTTGCGGCGACGCTAACCCGGAGGCTTTTTTTTCCTTCCGCAGCCTGAGCCCGGAGGGGCCACCGAGAGAGCAGATGACTGCGGGCTAGAGAGGCGAGAAACGAGAGGCGAGCCGGGGGGCGGGGCCTCCTGTCCAGCCGGTAACGGACCGGGCAGAGGAGGGGCTCGGCCGCCGCGCCCAGGTCGGCCGCGCTCCGGGAAGAGGCCGGCCCGGTCGCCTTTCCTTCCTTAACTCCGTTTCCGTTCTATTCTCCGTTAGGAGGGACAGGGTGAACTTTGGTTTATTAGGCCCCGGGCTTCCAGCCGCGAGCGCCCCAGGTAGGTGCGGGCCGGCGGACGGAGCGCGGAGGGAGGGCGGGCCGGGAGAGCGAGGCTGCCCTGTGGGTAGCAGCTCGCGTCTCGGAAGCCGGTGACCGTCAAGCCGAGCTAAAGGATATCCTGAGTGCAAAAACAGTTGCTTCTCTTTTAAAACTTGGCCATTTCTAATGCAAAATTTGGTTTCGTTTTCAATAGCCTTTCATGAATAAGGAAAGTATGTGATGATTTTTTAATTGGTCCTTTCAAAGTTAACCGAGACGAAGTGAACGGGGCACTAATCCAAGCAGGAGGGAAAAGGGACCCTATACCATAGTTTAAATGAAAATGGAAACAGCCAGAATTGCAACGGAGGGGAAAAAAAGTCCATTTACCTAGATTTAGTAGTGCTGAAACTAGAGGGCGTTGCTTACATTCTGGAACCCTATCAATAAATAGTCACAAATTAGTAATTTGGGGTCGGGGGCGCCTGTTGAGATTAAAAAAAAAAATCTCAGAAATCTGTTGCTAGGAACATCTTGTTTTAAGATGTGGAGAAACAGTGATCAACAAAAGCATTTCCATAAAATCAGTATTTAGCAGTTTTACACATTACTGCCAAATATTGAGTTTTGAAGCAAAATTTGAATAAAGTGTGAACAATAAGACCAAACTGCTGTCCAGTTAGAGCTTAGGAAACTTTGGGTATAGTTAGTGAGCTAGAATATACAAGATTACCAGTGTAATATTTTAAAACTGCTTTAACACTCCTGGGTTACTCGGCTTCATAGAATGACTCAATTGCAGAATAAGTTTGGGCACCACTTTGTCTTAGTCCTTCTGTTGAATAAAATAACTTAATTTTTACCAGTAACATCCTCAATTTGATTTCAGTTATATTATGGAAAAAGCACTGTGGAAAGCTGATTAAAATTATAAATAGGGTAATGGTAGTACATTTAGCCATGATTAAAATTCTGCATACGTTTCAGAGAGAGAGTTGTACAAGAATGTTAAATTTTAAACAAATGTTAAATTTTAAACAAATGCTTACTTCATGCAGTTACAATAAATTTAGGCCAAGCACTTAAAAAAAGGTAAGTGTTTGTTCCAATTAAATACTCAACCAGAAAAGAGATTCCACTATGAAAGAAGGCTGATGATACAATCTCAAGTACTGATGGAAATTAACCCCCCCCACAGTAAATTATAACTTCAAAATGAAATCTTCATGACACTGAAACTGTCAAAAAACTACATATCCTTAACTGAGATTTTAACATTTTCATTTTATGGCATTTGTTGAGGACGTAGCATACCCAGTAAGAAATTTCTGTGAAATTAAGTGTAAATATGGGACTGGAAATGGGTTTAAACATTTCATTAAAGATCAAAAATCAAACCCCATGCACCTAAAAATATTAGCAGTTTATTAGGAATTCTTCCCTTTCTCACCTGTACTAGTAACAAGTTACTGGTATCAGTATTTCAAATGAAAATATATTATAAACAGAGCAAAGAACACAGACTCCATAGGTTAGAAATACTCTGGCTTATGCTAAGAAAAAGAAAATGACAACAAAAGGCTTTTTTTAAGCAGACATGCAACCACAAACAAATTTCTCAAGTAAACACGACACTTGGTTGATATGTATAACCAAAAAATATGCATTACATTAGTCTTTTAATGAAAAAGGAATAGAAACCCCTAGGTTTCCATATTTTACTTTTTCAGATTTACACATGCAAATCATATTAATATTCACAGATATTTTTAAATGGGAAAACAAAAATTGCTTCTAACAATCCATTTTCCAATAACATGTTACTATGTTAAAAAGATCTGACAGTGCATTCATTTAATCTGGTGATTTTAATTTCAACAAATACCTATTAACAAATTAAACCTCATTACAAATAAATTCTTTATAGTATCAAGATGAGATTTTCTAATCCTAGTGAAGGACTGAAATAGCCCAGACATGCTACCATTAAAGTCTGTTTTGATGAGACTATAATAATAATAAATTTGTAATAAGTTTATGAAGTTCTAACTTTTAAGGTGCTGTGAGAAACATAAGAGGATGTGACTATCATCTAAAAATACGACTTTTGATTTTTATCTCTATTTTTTATTTTCTACCTCATTAAAACTACGACCTGCCTCAGAGTGAGGCACATTTTGGCATCTCTGTAAATGCTGCTACATGAAAGTAAAAATGAGAAAAAGTTGTGACAGTCACATTCATAGCTTTCATAGAAAAATATATATTCCCTGATTAGTCATATCAAGTGGTCATCATTCAGTATGAATTCCAGTATTATAACAAAATAAGAACATTAATGGATTTCCTCTGTCTATTTCCAACACTCTACTTCAGAACTCATTTATCAACATCCCCGTCATCAAATCCCCACATCCTTCTAGGTAAAGTTGTTTATGACTTTGGGGGTTGCAAATTATAGGGACTGGATCTTGTTAAAGTTTTTGCATCTCTCAAAAGTCAAATAGGCTCAGTGGCACTTCCTCTTGAAATGTGCCCCTTTTTTCTCTCTTATTTCAGTAATGATACCACAGTCATGGTAGTCTGAAATTTTATACTCTAATGCAGAACCCTGAAAATTAGCATCAGGTTGAGATTTTGAAATGTTTTCAGTCCTTGACGTTTTTGCTACAGACCCTGTACACTTCCCATTATTTTCTTCCTCTAAAGAATCAAGAGATTTCTTCAAGGCCCTTCATTTCTGAAAAGGAATATCACGACAGGCCATTTGCCTTTTCTTTCTGCCTCTCCAACTACAGGCTCCACAATCTATCTCCTCCTCAGAATTCTCTGTAATGTGTGTCTGTACAAGGGCTGACTAGGAGGACGCCGTCCGCCCACTTTGACCCACTGCATTATGGCTTTTAGAAAATTCCTCAGAAGGTGCCAATGAGGGATTAACATTAGAGCTAGGAGCAGAATGCCACTGCCAGTTTACTTGTGGCCCCTGGTTTTCAATTCCACTTCTACATTTTCATAGTCACTACTGTGCTTTTTCTTTCCAGGATCTGAACCGCCTTAAAAAAGGCATGTTTCTATTAATTTCTTCTAGCTCCTTTTCACTTTCAGAATTTATGGTTGTATCATCCTCTTTATAAACATTCAGTAACTTTTTCTTAGCCGCAGCAGAAGCATTTCGATGGGGCAGTTTTCTGCTACTCTTCCTAATCCACATATTTTCTGGTCCTGAAATCGTTTCCTTTAGATTACTCATTATCTTTATTTTATTTGCAGCAACAGTAGCACATCTGCGGGGAACTTTCTCAGGCACCATTTTTGCTTTCAGAGTTTCACTAGGCATTTGCACTGCATCCTTCTGATTATGCATACATGTTCTCATTTTTGTACTGGGTTCACTGTCTCTAGGAACAGATTCTGAAAAATGAGTGAAAGTTCATGTAAATGGAAAAATCTTGTAACACAAGATTTTACTACTACTTACATTCCTCAGCAATACATTCCTAAACAATAAATGTTAAAACTATGCACATCGCTAAATAAAAAACATAAACGATCATCATCAATGACACTGCACAGCCTCGCACTGCTATAAGCTCCCATTTCCTTATCTACAAAAAGAAGTCTTGGGTAGAAGCCATGGTCCCTTGCACCTGGTGTACTTTGCAATCCATAAGGATAACTGTCACTTAAAGCAGTAGACTTTGTAAGAATGGAGTTAAGTGCTTTCAGTGTCAAAAAGCCACTAGGCTAAAAGCACTTTTTAAAAACCTGAATGTTTACAATAGAATTTTGTTTTAAATTTTTGATATCACTTCTAATACTCTATGTTAAATTACTTTAAAATATTCAATAGGATTTCTGAAATAATTTTCCTGTAACCTAAACAAGAAGGAAATGCCATCATGACGATGATGATACAGCATCAGCCCTACTTCAAGATCCTTAAAGTTTTAGTTCCAACACCAATTATTTCCTTTCGTCAAAAAAAATTACACGGGTAACTAGTAGATAAAAAGGAACTGTGTATTATTAGTTCGTGTAACTGAAATGTGGTTTTATTCCTAATTTATTTTTTTCGAATTATTTCAGCATTTTATATAACTGAAATGATTAAATCCTAGTTTCACTATCATTCAGATACTTTCTGAGCTGGTATGTGCTGGGCACACAGAGGGTCAGGCTAAAGATTCTAAAAGAAATGAACTTTACACACACAAGTATATTTGCTGTAAGGAAGCAGCACAGGCTGCTGTGAGAATATATTCTAGAAACCGAATCTCATAAGGGACAAGGAAAGCTTCCTTTAGGGCAGTTTTATTGTAGCTGAGAGCTAGAAACTGATGGGATCCACCAGGCAGAAGGTGGGACAGAAGGCACCCTGCAGAGGCAAGTGCTTCTGGTGGCCCAAGGCGGTGCTGAGTTAGCTTACATGGAGCACAGCAGGGTTGTGCCTAGCCCCCACGTGGTGCCAGGCCCACTACTTCACGGCCACCAGCTTACATGGGCTCAGACCATTTTTATTTTTGCCAACACCTGAAAGCCACATTTTCAAGTTTCAAGATTAATTAGCACTATTCTGGGGCAAAAGTATTTCTTGATAAAAATGCATCTGAGGTTCATTAGCCCCTGAATGTTAGGCCTTATCATTGGCACTAAGAGTCAAACTATATAAAACTGTCCTAAAGGTTCACAAGCCTTGCTGGGGGTTAGCCTGGAGGCCTCTGCCTCGGATTTCCAGACATCCAGCAGGTGGTAAGGACAGGCTGCAGACACTGGAATTACCACACATCTGGAGGACTCACTTCCTCCATACCTTTTTCACTGCTAAGGATAGAAAAGAAGGGTTTTCTCAGCTGTCAACACTGTTACTCTGTAGCAGTGAAACTACAAATTACCAACCTTCTTAGTTTTTCCTTTTGTGAGGGGAGATATGTACCTTTCCATCACCAACCGCATGGAGCACAGGTGAAAATGGCTTCTGTGGACTGGCATGTTCATTAACAACAGAGAGACATGAGGAAAGTCTTCTACCTTAGGTCTATGAAACTCATTTCAAAGATGTGCTTGTGCTTTCTCCAAGACCCATGAAAGTTCTCCTAAAGTAGATTAGGAACTACTTTGCTAAAAGAAACCTCTTCACAAATACCTCAGTCCTTTTCACCAATTATGATTCATTTGCTTTCCCAGTGAAATTCTGTCTCTAAAGACGTTTTGCTCAATGTAAGTCACAAGGCACTGCAAAAATGGCATGTTAGCCGGCTGAGCTGCTCAGCAGGGCAGTGCCCCCCACCCCACCCCCACATACCCTTGGTTGGGCTCTGTGGAGTCACCTGCACATGAAATTGGGGAGTGAAAGGAGGAGTGGCTTAAAGTTGTGTTTCTGCCACTTCAAACTATGCTTTCTTAGGAATTTTTAAATTATAAACTAGCCTCTACAGACCAGCCCTAGATTCAAAGTGCATTTTTAGCACATTAAATCAAAGTTAAGCAAATACTAGAATATAAATGCTACAACAGATGAATGTTTTTTAAAATATATGCAAAATTAAGATGAAAATTGTACTTTACGGTAAGGATATACTATTATCAGTCAACAAACTGCATCCATTTGCGTGTTGAAAAAATATTAAAAATAAGACAATTGGTTCATTCCCAAGAACACATCAGTCGAATGGTACAGATAAGACCCCGTTACACTAAAAATTTCTATGCAACAAAATGACTTAAGTTGCAGCAACTAATTCTTTTTTTTTTAAACTAATTCCTTTTTAATGTAGTGATGAACATACTTATACTGACAACTTAGGAACCTAGTAATAGCAACTCTTGAGACATTTATAACCCAAAATAAGGGAAAAGTTAAGATTCTGCACAAGAAACTATAATTAGGCTTTTAAAAATGCTTTAAGGAAATAAGAATTATGCCCAGAGGAGAGAGAAACCAGGAGTAAGTTACACTGTGTAAGGCAACTCCAACTTGATAAAGCTGTATCTCTAAAGACTTAGACCATAAAGTGGGAATTTCATAAAGACAAACAATCTGAGGAAGACAGAAGAATGACAGTGTAGGGAATTTTTAAAAATATAATAATACATACATGTAAGTCAGTGTTAATTTTATTACTGAGAACTTGGAAAATTATAAAGTGCTTTATTCTCCTTGAGAAAACTACAAACAGTTTTTAGAAATATATACAGGATAATTCAGGGTTGGAGAGAAGTCCAATTTATATATTCGGGTACAAGCTTAAAATTTTTGGAGGATACTGTTCTAACAATACATTTGTGATAGTGTCATTTAATACTAACAAATCAGTACAATCCCACAAGTCCTACTGTCCCAGATGGTCTCAGGTCAGCCACCGGTGTTGGAGCAGTCACTGAGTGCTTGAAGCATTGTTGCTTTTCTGTAAATGATTCCCTATTTGGGTACAGTAAAAACCTCATTAGTGGAGTGAAAATTTACATCTTTAGCAGTGCTCCATCACCGTTTACCTAGATGACCACTTTACATTAAAACTCACAGATCACTGTGTATTCTAATATGGTCTGTAGAGAACAGAAACATGGATATAGACATTACAGTTCTGATTCAAAGCAGCAATCCCTAGTTGCTGTATTTTAAGGATTATTCGTATTCCAATTATGATACTTTGTCATACAAAATTGTATTCCTAAATCCAAAGCTTCACATCATTGCTATAGAAGCATAAACAATTTTAATCTTATTAGCATTTTAATTGGGAGTGTTAGAAACAAATTTGAGAATGGGAAAATATAAAGGAATGTCTGAATCAAAATGAAAATAACATACTAGCCTATTTCATATACTTTAAATACAGACATTATTGGCCACTGTGATTGGTGGGTAAATCAACTCCCTATAAAGGAGACACATTTAACTTGCAAATCATAACCTCTCTTCTGCAAGCCTCTTCGAGCAGATTTGAGATGTTCTTTCTCCACTGTCTGTCCTGCATTGATAGCCAGTGTAATGACCAAAACTCAGGAAGCAAAAAGCATTTACTACTGATATTCCCTACAGCGTAAGTTTCCCAAAGAGCCCATAAACTGAAAGTCTCTTTGGAGAAGTGCTGTAGAATGCTGTTTTCTGTAACTCGCTGGGTTTAACATTTTTCTTTGGGGGAGTCGGTAACACTGAGAAGTCAATGTTTATAGTATGGCAGTGTCAGGTCAGGAGACTGTCAGAAATAATTCTGTAACCTAGAGTTGTTCTCCACTAGTTTAATCACTTATGAGGTTGAACACAGTAAGTCTTTAATTCACTCAGTAATGGGTACACAAAACCTTTTGTTTTGCACCTACAGCCAATCAGGCTGCCTACAGTTTTCCTTCATCTCTAGAAACAATTGGTAACAGTCATTCTTAATGATTCTCACAAGAGCTGTGATGGCTATTGCAATTTTCTTCTTATAATCTGATAAAAACTATATGAAGTATGAATTCAGGGATCTTACATTTAGCTGCTTAATGAATTTTTTAAGAGATACCTCTGATTGTTTCAGACAATGTAGGCAGGATAAGAAAATATCAGAAGTAAATGCTGGGTTTTCAGTCTACTTTATTAGTTTACGAATGAAAAACAGGAAGGCCACAGACAGTCCAGTGGCAACCATTTTTCAAGCACATGTGACTCCCTCCTATTTCCCCTGGCTCACAACAAGCTGTAGCCCTGCATTTGCCTGCAGGAGAAAAAAAATCGCAAATGGATAAAAGTTGGAAAGCTGGTTAAGAGGTAAACATGAGTTGCAAGGGAAATTGACTGGATGTTGCAGACCTCACAGAATTAACCAGCTAGAGGGCTTGTAGTAGTTTAAAAAAGAAAAAAAAAGAAAAAGCTTTTGCTTGTAATTATGATGACTATTAAACTTATTATATTCTACTACTTCAGTTAGTTGACTAAAAAACTGGTTCCTAGTTGACAGTGCTAACTCAGACATGGTAATGAGCTAATTTAGAAAGTTAAAGTAGAGACCTCATGTGGGAGTGGAAAATTAAAGCGTTGCCTTTTTTGACAACCTTCAGTAAAATGGTTAGAATTTTACAGGTGAACTGAATATGTCCATACAGTCCAAGGACTAAGGGGGATCAAAACTTAGAAAATCAACTTCAAACTATTAAAAATTAAAGATTTAACATACAACCACTGACGGAAAAGTAATAATTTCTACATAATTTTCCTTGTGGAACCAACAGTAGGTAGTGCTGGCTGCTGCAGTCCATAGTCTGTGCCGTCTCATTTCAATTGTCAGAACGCCTCTTTCTCTGTACAGTCCAAATTCCCATTAAAGATTTTAATAAATGATAAAACTTACCTTAAAATTAACTTAAAAACTAAAGTATGACCAGAAAATATGCTGTAGCACTGATAATTAAATTCAATGAAACTATCAGTCTTGACAAATACTCTGTAGTTACCTACATGCTGCCAAAGACAGAGCCTGCAGATTTGTAGGACAAATGCTGCGAGTGCCCCCACCCCTCCTGCCTCCATCAAACCCACAAAAGCAGTTCGTGAAGAGACACCAGGTAAAAGTCTTGACGCTTTTCTATCAAATTAACCATGTATTAGGAACCAATTTGGCAGATTATGAGTGACTGGTAAAAATTTCTCTTAACTTTGAGAATTCCCACATATCCTTAGGCAACATCTATAATTTTAAAAAAGCTATAAAAACTATTCTTAAAATGTGAGAAAATACAACACAGCCCTCACCATTTTACACTTCAATCCTTTCCATTAAATTCACAATCTGAACTATAGGTAGGATTAGCATTTACTAATCTAGTAGGACTAGATTTTTCCACAATGCTCCATTTTCTCCCTAGTTTTGACAAATATATGTGGTCTGGTCTGTATGTTCCCAAACACTAGAATAAGAGACAGTCTTATTCTGTTAGGTTGCAAACTTCTTGGGGTTTCTGCTTTATTATTCCCTGATACCCACAGCAGAAGCTGAGAGATATAACTTAAATAATTAACAGACAGAAAGTTCTTCCACAATGAAGGTGCTCTGTTACACTCCATCATACTAGAATAACTGAACTATAATTTCCATACAATGTACGAACTAAAGGATTTGGTGACAGCCACAAGACACCTGATAAAGTAAATATATTGACTAGTATCAATGAAAAGAATGGAGATGGCGTCTCAACTATAAAAAGAATGGAGATGGCGTCTCAACTATAAAAAGGCAAGGCTAGCTATTTAAATATTACTCAAAAAAACAAATACAATTGAGTAGAAAGGAAAACCAAAAATACTGTATGCACCTTTAACAATGTTCTCACAATCTACTGATATACAAACCTCTCATTTTTTTCAGGTAACACAAATTCCATTTGTACTAACAGAAGAGATTAATAAAATCCTTTCATTTTAGTTTTTAATACCATACAGTGAAGTGAATAAATTCTGTGTTCTGATTATTCTAAAGAAAAAAAGGCTAGAAGAGGGACAGGGAACACACTATGGACCCAACGTTATTCTAAATAAGAATTTTACTGAAGAGGTCATCAAGCAGTGGAGTGTAAAGGATTTAGTGATGTGTCTTATTTTTGGACAGTAGTACCTTCAGATGGCATGTTAATTGGTTTATGTCTCCTTTTTCCATTTGCACTTCTAGGTTTTGAAGTGCCTTTTCCTAAAACATAAGTTCTTTCCACCCATTCTCTTATTATTAAACTAATTTATTTTTTAGATACAACTCAACTATCTAGAAGAAATCTGTTATAAGGCAGAAGCTTGTGAGCAAGTGCTTTATCATTCTGACAAGGATTACTAAATTGACAAAGGGTTTAATCCCTGAAATAAAAACGGGAGAATGATTACCCTCGGAATTTTCTGAAAATGGGATAAGCTTTTCCTTTTATTCAGAAGTTACTACACATTGTCAGTATACCCTTCTTAAATAAGCAGGAAAAGGAGGGAAAAAAAGCTTTTTTAAACCTCACTTTTTTTAATGTTTGAAACCTTTTTGTCTTAATATGGTTGGTAAAATTAGTCTTTCAAAGGAATCAAAAATCAAATCTAAATACACCCCAAACCTTTTTTTTAACCATAAATGAATAAAATCATAGAACTTTGGACATACACAACCACAGTAGTCTTTTTTTTGTATACATCATTAAGTTACTTCAAGTGCAATGGAAAGCTATAGCACTTACTTCTGGATCAGTTCACATTCAATTTGTAATCTTGTCTTTTTTCACAAGAAAAATACGAACTGATCCCAAACATTAAAGTACATCTGTGCATTAAATCCCTGCTCATTGCGCATAAAGAGAAAAAAAGTCAAACATGTTCTAGTGTTCAATGTAAACATTTTGAACTATTAATTATTTATTAATTTTCCTTAAAGGTACTTAGGAGTGTGTCACATATTCAAAATTAACCTTAGGAATAGCACCGTGACCAAAAAAACCCATAAAAATGATTCTCTCTGTAATCCCTTAGTTTTATTTCAGAACTTGAGAAGCTACCATTGTCAATCATGCTTTCAAAGTCACCAGGCCCATTCTTTTCTTTGTTTGTTTTCTTAGATGAAACCAAAATACTGCTTCTGCACACAAGGGTCTAACCATTTTGGACAAAATGAAAAATTAAGAATTGGTTGACCAGCCAATCAATTCAGTTAATTCAGCCCAATAGATAATATTTCTACTGATGAAGCCTAAATGGTCAACATATCATTTTACCAAAAGAACTGATGTATCTGTGAATATATGCCATATTTATTTATGGATTTTTTTGGTACCTTTTTGCAGATGATGGTAAACATGGAGTTATAACCCTGAGGATAGATATAAAACAGAGAAGCTTGAGAAGAGTTAAAATAAATTAATGGATATGACATCTATCACCATTTCTTAAAATTAAGGAAGTAAAAAGCATTCCATTAATTTTTTTCAGGTCAATAGTCAAGGACGATTATTCTGACTCAATCTGTCAACAATACAGTTAACACAAGCTTTGAGAAGAAAAGCATCATAGTTTTGAAGTGGTGATAGCTCTCTAAACAGCCAAAGGAGAGGTAGGTATACCACCTATCTCAGTTGGTAATGTCTAAGAACATCCTTCCCCTTATACCAGAGTAGAAAGAGAAAGTACCTTCTGCCATGTCAACTGGAATAGATAACTAAAGAGTAACAACACTTAAGAACATTCTAACACTGATACCAGAGTCTGATGCTTTTCCATATCTGCCACCTTAAGGATACACAGGAGAAAAGGGTTAATTCTGTCTGAAACCAAACACAGGGCCAATAAATAACAAAGGGTGGGAGTACTGTAACATACTCCTTAGCTACAAAATATGTAAACCACTTGAATCAAGTCCATCTTCAGGCACAAACAAGCTAGGAATGGCCACCTACACTGTTTGGAGTAGCACAACCTATCAAGTAAAAATATTTGGCTCGAAAATAAGTGTACTATGGTATTTGATGATGTGGTAAAAGTTACACTTTAAGTGGATTTCAAAATTATTTTCCCACAACACATGACAGTTTCTTAGATTTAAACTAGAGGTCACTAATAAAGATGCTTAGTTGCACCAACAAAGAATGCCTGGGATTGCACACGGCAGCAGTAGACTGAAAGAGATGGAGAATGACATTTACTATTTTCCTATATAAATGAGATTTGTGGTTGCACTCTTAACAAAACTGAACTCTACAATTTCAAGAGATGGGGGGTTGGGGGTGGGGAGAGACCCTAGATATAATTTAAATACTCTTTTAGCCCTGTACACTCTATTAAAGAACACACTTTATCTAAATCTAAGGCACACAAACTCCTCTATTTCACAGAGTAAGACTATGGAAGACCAAGATTTTGGTTAAATTCCATACATGGAAACCAGGAGATCTTCGAAAGACAAATTATACAGCATTTTGTTAGTGCACAATTTAAAAGAAAATGCTAGTACTATGAGGTTTAAAATATACAAACATTAAAAAAAAATAATTTACCAGCACTTAATAAATTCAAGTTTATAAAATAAAATGGATGATATTTTCCTTAAAAATAAACAAAAAGAGAAAGAGCCAACAGGACTTGAAAAGAAAAATTGGAAAACATTTCAATGAAAATGACCAAATCTGGTATAATGCATTCCACTCAAGTAGCCAGGGAAAGAAAAAAGTGGCAGGTACCTTGCCTACTAACCATGGTTACCTTCCCATGATTGTTATGTCAGTATGCACGTAATATTTATGAAGAATCTGTAAACAAAGGCCACATGAAATTTATACTACAATAGGACTGGGATTAGAAACTACCACCTCTTGAGAAATTCTGTATGACACTTGCTACCATGAAAGTAATGCTCATTGGTTTTGATAACCAGGATGTCTAGTGTTTAACATATTTCAAACTCTTGCTATATGTAGTTAAATACTGTCAAAGTAGATCTGCCCCCAAAATGAAGCATATTTTGGCACCTGTGCTGAATGCTGCTACAAAGGCAAGCAAGTGCAAATAAAAATAACAGTCATGATTTAGTCACATTCATAACTTTTCATAGAAAAATATAAATATATTCCCTGAATTGTAGGACAAAAAATAATTTCAACAGCCAGCTTTCACTATAAATTCCAGTCCATTCCCTCTTTAAATGAACTGGTTCTCCCTCGAGGTCATAAGGTGCAATCATCAGAATCTAACACATTTTCTAAGCCTCTGTCATCATCCCCATCATGGTATCTCACGGTCCTTCTACCCTGATTTCTCGTCTTTATTTTTGAACGTCGAAGAACTCTTTTAGATTTTGCATAGTCCACATCCTCCCAGTCATTATCATCCACATTTAACCTAGGACGTTTGCTTTGTCTTTGTCGTCTCACGGTTTTAGATACGTTAGCTGTAAAAGTTTTACCTTTTCTAACTACTTTTGCTTTTCCTTTCATTTTCCTCTTTTTGGTTTTTGTATCATCAGTACAGTCAGTATCTGATTCAGTGGCAGATCCCAAATCTGAGTCAGATTTGGGACTAGTGTCAGGTCCACACTTTGAAGTCCCTGTTTCAGAAGCTTTCACATTTTCCAATTCAGAACGCAGTCTCTTCCTTTTTATCTCCACAGTCTCAGCTGCTTCCTGCGAATCCCGCATCACTTTTGTCTTACTGAAAGGAGCCTTCCCATAGGTCCTGAGTCTTCTGCCGTTCCACCTGCGAAGCCCATAATTCAGTTCCTCTTCAAAGTTATGCTCTGCAGTAGCTTTTTGCACCAAAGTTGACTCCGAAGAACATTTTCTACCAATCTCACCCCCTGGTATATGGCTTTTTGAATCTTCTTCCGAAGACCCAATCAAGGAATTCTTTGTTTTAGAAGGTACAACATTTGTTTTGTGACTACTGGTATGCCTGTTCTTGTGTCCGGAATTCAACATACCTTCAGAGTCTGAGTCTTCATTTAAAGACTGATTAATACTTTTAGTACTACCTTCTGAGTCAGCTTCAGGTGGGTTCCCTTCATAGCCATATTGTTCGTTTGGCACTTCACAGTTTACATCTCCCTCAGAATCACTCTCTATCTTCTTAGCTGCGGTACATGCAGAACGGAGGGGCTTTTTCCTTCCATTTTTGCTTCTAGTACACACATTTCCTAAACTGACATCTTCCACATCACTCATTAGCTTGATCCTATTAGCAGCGGTGGTGGCACATCTTCGAGGAACTCTTAGGAGGCCCGTTTTGGCTTTTGATGCTTTCTTAACCACCTTCGAATTGCTGTCTGAGTCACTGGAACAGACCCTTTTCCTGGCAACTTTTCTGCTTTGTCCATGGTCTTGTGACGCAGAATCTAAAAATTAAGAGTACTCTTTTACTCTTTAATAGAAGAGTAAGTCTGAAGGAATTAAATGTTCAAACATTTCAAACAACTTAAATCCGAGATTCTTTCTAACTTGGAAGGAGGATGGCAGTGAATGAGTTGGGCTTTTACTACTTTAGAACAGTGAATTTTTCAGCCTCAGCACCATTCACAAGTATGACATATTCCCATCAATATCGCATGCCCTTCTGTCTATATACACAAAACACTTGACACTCCAATACTTTATTTACATGAATACAGACTACACTCTCTTCACCACTGCACTGAGTGATGCAAACTTATCACTCTCGGCCTCCCTGAAACTCCTTAACTTCACAGGTTCCATCACACCTTACATTTAATCTTAATTTTAGATGCTTCCCACTCTTTAATATTTTTCAATCTCCATTTACCAGGACAATCTTAATTCAGCAAGTTATCTAAACTCTCCATGCTCCAGTTATTATCAGTAAAATTGACATAATAATAATGGTACTTATAAAAGATACAAAGACTAAACTGGTTCATAAATAAATGTAAAGCATTTAGAAAAACTCCCTGATGAGAAATAGCTCGGTAACTGTTCTGTTAGCTGCTATTACTATTACTACATTCCTTTCAACCACCCTTTTCTTTCCTCAAACTAGTATCACCAACAGCTTATAAATGTGCTGGCCTCTGCTTTTCTTAAACCCATGGCCAATACAATACCCCCATTCCAATATAAGAAGTGAAATCTCTATTAAAAACAGCTATGGCCAAGGCTACCTGTTACATGAGCAAAACTAAATGTACTCATCAAATAGTATGCACACAGAGAAAAGATTAATGGAGGATGCAGGGGGTAGAGAGAAAACAGGTGGCAAAGAAGAGTTTTCTGGGGAAAAGAAATAATGTATGCCATAAAAAAAGGACAGTGAGAAAAATCAGCAAACAAAGGTTAAATGTTTTGAATTACCTTTCATAAAATTGTTTGGTTTTTCTTTTGTTTTCTTATCATCATCTGAATCCAAATCAGTTTCAGATACATGATCTGAAAAACACTGGGACCCAGCAACAGGTTCACACTTCAAATTTCCTGAACTGGGGCTCATTTCCATTTTATGACATCTACCATCTTCTCCATTTTCTTCAGACTCAGAGTCCTCTGAATCACTGAAGATCTTTGCTTTTTTAAGGAAAGCGGCATTCTTGCGACCTGTGTTGTATTTCCTACCACCATATTTTCTTGCTTCAGAATTTGCTTCCTCCTCTTCCTCTGAGATGCTTTCTGCCTTAAATTTCTGCGAAGATGTTGATGGGCCAGCTGTTCTGTTATGTCCATTATCTGAATCATGACTTTTAGAGTCTTCCTCAGAAGACTCTATTTTGAGAAATTTTGTTTTAGAAGTTGCTGGCGTTTGTGACTTGTAACCATTAGCATGCCAATTTTTCCGGGCTACCCGCAAATCACTTTCTGACTCTGAATCTCCATTTTCAGTATTCTGGGCAGCATGAGAATTGGACAATAGTGATGGTTGGTTTTGATCTTTTAGCTCCTCTTCTTCAAGTTCTGACTTTAAGCTCTGGTCATCCTCAGAATTATGTAATAACTTTTTTCTAGCTACAGCAGAAGCATTGCGGTGAGGCAGCTTACGGCCAGAACAGACACTTTCAGAGCTAGCATTCTCCTCTACGTCACTCATTAACTTGATCTTATTGGCAGCCACAGCAGCACACTTTCGTAGCACTTTCCGGTTATTTCCAGCTCTGGCTTTTAGATTTTCACCAGTCTCCAAAGAATTGTTATCAGAGTCACTTAAATAGACTCGCTTTCTAGTGGCTTTTCTGCCACATCCATTTTCTAAAGAAGCTGGACCTAAAAATAAAGTAACAGCAAGATTAGAAAGGTCTTCTTTATTTCAACGTTTTTAAATGACTTCATTATTTTAGTACTGATGTTCCTTATTTTTTTAATGCCAAAACAGATTACCTTTCTAAATTTAAAAAGTCTGAAGGATAGAAAAGAACAGAGAGTCCAGAAATAAACCCATGCATACATTGTCAATTAACTTATGACAAAGGAGCCAAGAATAGAAAATGGGAAAAGGACAGTCTTTTCAATAAATGGTGTTGGGAAACTAGACAGCCACACGCAAAAGAGTGAAACTAGACTACTATCTTATACCATACACAAAAATTAACTCAAAGTGGATTAAAGAATGTAAGTTCTGAAATGACAAAACTAGAAGAAAACACAGGCAAAAAGATCCTTAACAGCGTTCTTGGCAATGATTTTTTAGATCTGACTCCAAAAGCAAAAGCAATGAAAGCAAAAATAAAACAAGCAGGACTACATCAAACTAAAAAGCTTCTGCACAGCAAAGGAAATCATCAACAAAATGAAATGGCAACCTACTGACTGGGAGAAGATATCAGCAAATCATGTATCTGATCAGGGGTTAATATCCAGAATATATACAGACCTCATACAACTCAACAGCAAAAAAACAATCCAATTTAAAAATGGGCAGAGAATCTGAATAGGCATTTTTCCACAGGAGACATACAGATGGCCAACAGGCACATGAAAAGATGCTCAACATCACTGATCATTAGGGAAATGCAAATCAAAACCACAATGAGATATCATTTCACACCTGTTAGAATAACTATCATCAGAAAGACAAGAAATAACAAGTGCTGGTGACGATTTAAAGGAAAAGGGAACCCTTATGCACTGTTGGTGGGAATGTAAATTGGTGTAGCCACTATAGAAAATAGTATGACGGTTTCTCACAAAATTACAAATAGAAATATTGTATGATCCAGCAATTCTACTTCTGGCTATTTATCCAGAGAAAACAAATACATGAATGTGAAAAGATATCTGCACTCTCATGCTCACTGAAGCATTATTTACAGTAGCCAAGATGTGGAAACAACCTAAGTGTTCAGTGAGGGATGAATGGATAAAGATACACACCCGCGCACGCACACACACACAATGGAACTCTATTCAGCCATAAAAAATGAACTCTTGCCATCTGTAACAACATGGATGGACCTTGAGGGCATTATGCTAAGTGAAATAAGTCAGACAGAGAAAGACAAATACCCTATGATCTCACTTATATGTGGAATCTACAAAAACAAAACAAAAAACAAGCTCACAGATACAGAGAACAGACTGGTGGTTGCCAGAGAGGAGGGAGGACAGGGAGTAAGTGAAATGGGTGGAGTCAAAAGGTACAAACTTCTAATTATAAAATAAATAAGTTATGGAGATATAATGTACAGTATGGCAAGTATACTTAATAATACTGTATTGCATATTTGAAAGTTGCTAAGAGTAAATCTTAAAAGTCCTTATCACGGGCTTCCCTGGTGGCACAGTGGTTAAGAATCCACCTGCCAATGCAGGGGACACAGGTTCTAGCTCTGGTCCAGGAAGATCACACATGCCGTGGAGTAACTAAGCCTGTGAGCCACAACTACTGAGCCCAAGTGCCACAACTACTAAAGCCCGCGTGCCTAGAGCCCATGCTCCGCAACAGAAGAAGCCACTGCAATGAAAAGCCCTCAAACTGCAACAGAGAGCAGCTCCCACTCACCACAACTAGAGAAAGCCCACACAGCAACTAACACCCAACACAGCCAATAAATACATTAAATAAATACATACAAATTATTAAAAAAAAAAAGTCCTCATCACAAGAAAAAAGAAAAACATTGCTGTGACTATGCATGCTGATGCACGGTAACTAACCATATTGTGGTAATCATTCTGTAAAGTACACAAATGTCAAATACCATTACACTGTACACCTGAAATTAATGTTATATGTCAATTACATCTCGAGGGAAAAAAAAGCCTAAAGAACATGTAATCATGTGCAGATGCGTTAAGTCAATAAACCATCCAATATTTAGCTCTTGGATTCTCTTGATATACATTTCTCCAAAGTACCACTGAGCCTCTTCTCACCAGTTTTTCTTTGAGCAGCTCTGGTTCTGGTCACCCTGCTCCTGGCCAGCCCACTACGTAAGGAGGATTCACAAGCTCTTGAACTCTCTTTGCTTTCCTCTGAACTATTTGAAGCTGAAGATGACGAAGAAGTACCTAAGGAATCTTCCATTTCACTTTCTAAGAAAAATGAAGCATCAACATATATTCATTACATATATTCTCCTATCTTTACCCACATAAGCAGTTATTTTGTAACAACAGACTAAAGGCAGATTCTTAAAATACTTAGAAGAAGAGAGTATATTTTTTTTTTCCATTTATAGTTTAATTTGGAATTAGAAAGTCATGCAGGTCTTTATTCTAAACAGTGATCACTTGATTTAATACAAAATAGACACCTCTTAAAATCATAAAACATATATTATGGGAGTTACCAACCCTTTTTTATCATTTATAAGCTAGCACTCTGTTCTCAGTGTTCTTATCATCATCGAAATTTAATTAAGAAGCAAAGAATAGGCTTATAGCGATCATGACCCCACATATTTCTTACTCATGTTTCAAATTATAATCATATCATGATGAATCTTGATCCTCATAGAGTGCAACAAAATGATATATTTGAACTTTTCCTTATTAAAAAAAATGCCAGTTTAAAGACAGACTATAAGTTACTTCAGATACTCCCAAGCCATACAGCAAAATTCTAAGGTGCAGAAACTATCATAAACTTATTTTATTACTCTCCAAAGCAACTGTCAGATTCTAGGCCCAGGATAAGTGTTTGAGTCATACTCTCAAAATTACATTGAATATGCAACATCTCTCACAAATACATATATATATATTTCATGTATGAAAATATTTTTGAGATTGAATATTCCCCACACTCATTTCTAACTAGAAATTCCCATTGGGTTTTTGTTTTTTTGGTTTTTTTTGGGGGGGGTACAAGAAGAGAGTATATTTTTTAAAATTGTTCCAAAGAACAGCTGATAACATTTTGGTATTAAAAGGTTCATAATCAGCATTTGAAATCAAGTTTGTTCTCTCATTTCTGAAACTAACATGTTAATACTGGTTTGGATTCAGAAAATACAGTTTATATATTTTATAAACAAGCTTTCATTAAAAATTTAATTAGCCCCACTATCTTCTTCCTTCTGTTATGAGACAGGTATTTGCTATAGAAAAGACAAATCATTTCAAGTCCAGTATTTTAGTAGGCTTTTAGGTCTCTCTCTAGTGGCCCTTCCTAACAACATAATTATACCATACATGCTTCCAAGCTCAAGACAGATCATTTCAACATGCTCCCCACACACAGACACACACACACACACACAAACACACACACAGACAATGGCATAAAAGGTGTGAGATGAATAACTTAAATAGTACAGGTCATTTCCCCCCACCACACTACTTAATGAGTATATGCACAAGGATGAGCGCAAGATGGGAAACCAAACTTCCTGTTCCTCCCTCCAGGCTCAGTTCTCTCATGCCTACCCAAAAATAAATATTTCATCAAAATGAGCGGGAACATATTGTTAAAGGACAATATTTTGCTCCATAATACAACTCAACTCTACATCAAAGAACAGAGTGGCTGTTAGAGGGGTATCGGTCACCAAATCGTGTTTCTTCATTGGAAACTGCTCTGCAGTTTGCCCACTTTGCCTGCTCCTACTGTATTCCACTTCCCATCATGCTGACTATGTTTCCAGATTCTTCTCCTTCCCCACATATCACTGCAAAACTGATTAATCTCCCTGAAACAGAATTCGTCATGGGATAACTTCACAAGGGACCCTATTAAGTAATCCAAACTTTTCTGCAAAGCTTGCCAGCCTCTAAAATGTGGCTGCATTCTACCTGCTTGATCCTACTATTTTAAGTCAAATCACAACAGTAATCACTAAACTATCATCACACGTCACCAAAATCACTCAGAGCCATATGCAAGTGTGTACACACCATGGCCTCATTCACACAATGCTAACAAAGGGTCAGCATCAGCTATGGTTATACCAACAAAAATGCTAATAAAATAAACAGTTTAGAATTCACTAGGTCAGCTTTAAAATTACATGATTACCAAGTCGTTTTTTTTATTTAAACAAATTTTTAAATTAAATTAAATACCTTATCAAGCGCTTCTGCTTGATATTTCTGGTCAAAGAAAAATAAAACAATATTTAACAAAAGAGAGGATGTCAAATTTTGCACACACAGTGTGATATTTACATTACATTATTTAAAACCTGAAGATTCAAATGTGCTTGAAATGTGGATGTACCACTTGCAAAGAACAGCATTTATCAAACATAATCTAATTATTCCATGTGCTACTTATGTCTCTTCTGTTAAAATTTTAAATTTCTTGAATGCCAAGGCCATGTCTTACTTCTTTATTCTTTACTCTAAACCCACAGTAACTAGTAATGTTACAAACTTGAGTGCTCAACAGGTGAATATATAACAATCCATTTCTCACCAGATAATGTAGAACCATTTGTTAGAGTGACAGGTCTACTTCTTCTCATTCTTTCTGATGCTGCTGCTGCTGAATCTGAAGAATCACCAGAAGTAACACCCGAAGAGACACTAGCACTTGTCTTGCGGCTTGCAGGATAAGCTGCCCTACTTGAGGTAGACTGAAGAGGAGAACCTACCAACTCAGGAATTACTTTTGCCTGAGATTTTAAGCGCTTCTGCTTGATATTTCTGGTCAAAGAAAAATAAAACAATATTTAACAAAAGAGAGGATGCTTAATGAAGTATGTTATTACTTAATCTTAGAATACTTTTATGATCAAGACATTAAGATGTTTATTATTAATATCTTATTCTAGCATGGATTACTATTCTCTTACTTTAAATTTGACATCATTTTATTCCAAATTTGAGGAATGAACAAATGATCCAAGTAACAGAATTACAGAAAATCATACTGAATACCTTAGGGTCTTCGGATTACAGGCTAAGGGGAGCCAACATTTATGTAATACAGGCATTCATTCATATTATGAATTCTTTTAAGTTATATCTGCAATCAAATTTGTGGTTTTATTTATTTATTTATTTATTTATTTATTATTTTTGGCTGCACCACAGCTTGTGGGATCTCAGTTCCCTGACCAGGGACTGAACCCAGGCCATGGCAATAAAAGCCTGGACTCCTAACCACTTGGCTACTAAGGAACTCCCCATATTACGAATTTGAGTCTCAATAAGACAACATTCCCCCTAGGCTCCTATTTATATATTCCTAAAGACAGTATAAAATAAGGAGAAATTAACAAAACTGAAAGAGAAAGAACAGAGAGGCAAAAAAAAAAGATCAGAACAAGCTTGTGTGTTTTTCTGAGACCAATCTGTTTACAGCTAAGTGCCAACTCACACATTTGGCCCCTGGACCATGGATCATGGTGAAAAAGAGTGAAGTTTAAGATAAGACAATCTTTGGGTTTAAATTTCAGATCTGAATAATATTCATGGTTTTTAAAGTTAATCCTTTAAAATAAAAGGATTTGGTTTTGTTTTCCTTTAAAACAAAAAGAAAAAGGAGCTTTTAGGAGGATCTAAGGCATCTGATCTTAAAGATAACCATAAATTAATCAACTATACTTCAACTGTTAAAAAAGACAATTCTTTTAAGCAGTAACTGTTTATCATGATCAAGAAAATTCAACTTTCCAAATCTAAACAGACCATTTTTAAAGACAAGTAGTCTTCCAGTTTCCATGTGTTAATCCAATCTGTCAGTTATAAAGGGGGGGGTGGGGGGGACACAAATGACTACAAAATATCACACCTTGGTTTCTGCCCTTTATTAAAAAAAATATAAAAAATTTTAAAAAGAAAACTCAAGCTTGTTACATCAAAAATTTACCTTCCATTAATATCAACGGGAGGGTAATACAAAAAGAAATAATTACATGCTTATATTTACCATAAACTTGATTTTTAACAGTAGACAATGTGGTAGTAGCTCAAGAGTGAAAATTTTCCCTTATTATCCTATCCCTTATGAAGAAAAAAACGAAGAAAGCCTCTGAGAGGCTTTGGGACACCATTAAACATACTAACATATGTATAATGGGAGCCCCAAAGGAGACAAAAGGAGAACAAAACATTTGAAGAAATAATGACTGAAACCCACCCAAATCTGATGAAAAACATAATTCATCCACAAAGCTGGACAAATTCCAAGAAGGATAAACTGAAAGAAATCCACACCTATAGTAATTTGCTAGATGAAGACAAAAAGAAAATCTCGAAAACAGCAAGGGAAAATGCCATATGCACAAGGAAGGGAATCTCAGTAAGAGTAATAGCTGACTTCTCATCAGAAACACTGGAAGTCAGCAGGCAGGAAGATGACATATTCAAAACACTAAAAGAAAAACACTGCCAACTAAGAATTCTATATCCAGCAAAACTAGTCTTAAATAATAAAAGTGAAATTAAGACATTTCCAGATAAACAAAGATTAAGGGAATTCACTGCTCGCACGTCTGCCTTAAAAGAAATATTAAAGGACTTCAGGTTGAAAAGACATGACACCAGAGGGTACTCAAATCCATAAAAAGAAATAAAGACCATTGGGAAAGGTAATTACATAAGTAAATATAAATAACAGTAAAAATAATTTGTTTATTATTTTCTTACCTGATTTAAAAGACAACTGCATAAAACATAACATATAAAGATATAAACTATATGACAGTAACAGCACAAATAAGAAGGGGAAGGGAGGAAAACCAGAATAAAATTCTTCTATCTATGGGAATTAAATAGTATTAACCTGAAGTAGGCTGCTTTCAACTGAGATGCACTGTGTGATGCCAAGAACAACCATGAGAAAGCCCATCAAGGGTGAAGAGCACATTCAAAATGATCAACTCAATGATGGGCGATGACTTAGAGGGCTGGGATAGGGAGGGCAGGAAGAAGTCGCAGGAAGGAGGGGATATGGGGATATAGGTATAAATACAGCTGATTCACTTTGTTGTACAGCAAAAACTGGCACAACAATGTAAAGCAATTATATTCCAATAAAGAGCTTAAAAAAAATGTACGTGAAACAGACCATACAGAGAAAACTCAACTTCCACATTTCAACACTTTAAATATCTATAAATCTGATATTAATGTAAACTACAGTCATAAATGACAGAATATAAATTAATATTAATTTACTATAAAGAGAATAAATCCTGCATTTTATATTTCTTCTCTACAACTAATCCCCAGTGAATATAGGTACATTACACCTAACTGGTGTTTTCCCTTATACCATCAAATGCTCAACAGCCATACACAATAATCACTTTACTCTCTTGCATTTAAAAAAAAAATTCTTATGCAAAAGATATTTTGAATAATCCTTAATAAGATTTAATTGATGATTTTCATTAAATGTTTACAAATTTATATAATTAAAAATCAGCACAATAACTCTATATGTAGAGAAAGCTTTCGAGCCATAAAAAACAATGACCATTCTTTTCTGAATATACTATACTCTAAAATGATTAAGAAATTTTAGCCTAATAAAATCAAGGAAGTATCACAACCTGAAATTTTTAAAAATTGTATATAAAGACTGCAGTAACCAATTCACCTGATACTTTTGTTAGCCTGATTGACACGGTTACAATTTTGCCGTCTCTTGAACCTCTGGCTTCTTCGAAGTTTTTCACTGAATTTTTGACCAATTTTAAAATCAGAAGAGATTTTCTTCATTTTTTCTTCAAATAAGGCAGACAATCTCAATGTCATACTGTAAATCTGCAAGGACATGAAAGCAAAACTAGAACTATAAAATATCTTTTTAAATATTTTTATAAATAAAATTATAATCATTGAGGCTACTTGTAATCTATTATATCACTGTTACAGATAATGGCTGTTCCTTACTTTATCTATTACCCATCCCTACCTTTCAAGCACACTGGAAGTATCAAATATACACCTTTCTGATGAAAAGAAAGTAGTTTTAAATCAACCGACCCCCTAGAATCTAGGGTTTATGTCTGTATGTCAATGGTTCTCAACTGGTTTTTTTCCACATCTACATGTACAAACCCCCAAAATGCCTCCTTCTCCTAAAATTAAATAGGAAGTTGGTTGGTTTTAAGGTTGCTATTTAGGCAGCAAAAGAGCAGTGTCTTCTTGCGGCAAGGGAACTAAAGTACTTCTACATTAGCCCCTACTTGAAATTTGACTGCCTCTGATGTCACTTAGATCTCAATAAGAATTATTATTAGAAAAAAAAATAAAAAGATAACCTGTATCCAGAAGTCGACATTATGCCCTAAAACTTTATATAAGAAAGGTTGTTATAACTTTTATAATTAAATAACAAAAAAATCTTCAAAAGAACAGCAAAGTGATGTTAAGTGCTACTATAAATAACTTTTTGGCACAGCTATGTATTTACAGGAAATCAATCACTCTGCGGCAAGGTGGAGGAGGGTGAGGAGACTTACAGTGGGGAAGCTTTAAAAAGTATGTAAAATATATGAATTTCCCATACTCATATATATACACACACAGACACATACATACATATATACACATATACAGGTATCCCCTACTTTAAAAAAGTTTACTCTCTGCCACTTTACTTTTACACAAGAGCTACTTTATTAGCACTTCTTTTCACCAACTGAAAGAAATTCAAAGATTTTCACTTTTATGAAAAAAGGTAGGAACAGAGTTCAGCACTTGTCTGCAGCAAGCCATTATAGAGGCAGTGCACACTCCAAACAGCAAGAGTGGCATCACCAAGCTCCTTCCCCAGCACCTACACTCAGCATCTCAGGATCGGGTTGCCACAGTTTTTTGTTTCCTTGTTTCTGTTTTTGTCCGGTCACCACACTTTTTTGTTTGTTTTTTGTTTCTGTTTTTGTTTTTAGCAACATCCCAGAGAGATACATTTATTATGGTTGCTGAGCTTGCAGTGACACATTATCACCCAAAGTCCATCAATAACATTAGGGTTCATTCTTGGTGTTGAATATTCTATGGGCTTTCACAAATGTATAATGACAACAGATTTTTCCTTTCAGCACTCTGAATATGTCCTTCAAGCCTTCTGGTCAGCAAAGTTCTGGCAGAGAAATCAGCTGACAGCTTTATGGGGGATCCCTTATTTATGACTCTTTTTCTCTTGCTGTCTTTAGAATTCTCTCTTTATGCTTAACCTCCACCATTTTAATTATGATGTGTCTTGGTGTACATCTGTTTGTGGCTCATTGTTTAGGCAGGTTGCCACAGTTTTAAACTATGCTGTGAGCATCCGTGCTTTATCTTGATTATTCTGTGCCTCTGTTATCAAGATGTGTCCTAGGGTAACTGGTTCTTCATTTTAAAAAAGATACGGGGTGGGGAGGACAGATAGCGGCAAAGTAGAAGGACTTAGAATGCATCCCTCTCCACAGATGCATCAGGAATACATCAAAAGATGCAATAATTCCCACAGAGAACCAGCTGAACACCAGCAGACAACCTCAGACACCAGAAAGGACTGCAAAGATCCCAACATAACTGGGTAGGACAGAGGGGAAAAAAAAAAAAAGAGGAGAAAGAAGAGAAGAAAGGAAAGGGACGGGTCCAACACCCTGGGGCAGGGGGATCTGAAACAGGGGAGATTGCCAAATTCGGGGAAACGTCCCTTATGTGATGGGGAAACCCCTTCTCCAATGGGAAATTTCCCTGGGTCAGAAGGGAGGCATTTGGGACTGTTCAAAGAGGATGAAGAAGCTGAGCTGTGGCAGACAGGAAAGAGGGAGTAACACACAGAGGGTCCGCACCATGGCTCAGTGTGTCTGGACTGAGATGTCAGTTCACAGCTAAACAGGAGGTCTGGGAGCTGGAACGTGGGAACCAGAGAACTGCTTCAGGGTGAGAAACATTGTTGGCAGTGGGGAGACGGACTGAGAGGACAGGAGGGAAGAAATCCGCAGCGGAGAGTGCCTACCACGGAAAGCTGGGTGGCCATGAGGACGGCTAGATACCGCTGACTTACAAGCAGCGGGGAGTAGCCGCAGATGTAGTCTGTGACGGACAAAGGAAGGACCCCTCTGGGCCTGGCTAATGCACTCAGGGATAACAAAGGCCCCAAGGTGGGGCTGGCCTAGAGTGCCTGCAGCCGAGAGACACAGCTCTGGAGACATTCTGTTTACATCTGAGCCGCCAGTGCCCCTCTGCAACAGGCACTGCCACAGCCAACTGAGCTGCCATGACCCAGGCAGGGCACCCCGGTGGAACCATAGCAGTGGGGAGGAGCCACGGTTGTAGTCGCTCTCCTGGCCTGAGCCGCCAGTGTCCCTCTGCAACAGGCATTGCCCGAGCCCCACCCGAGCTGCTGCGACCCAGGCAGAGCGCCACTGCTCACTCACTCCCAGGGGAAGGAGCCACTATTGTACCCTCTCCCCACACACTGGTGCTTACAGACAAACAATAAAGGAAGCTCTGCTGGTCGCAGAGTAACACAAAAAGCTCAAGGCAGGCAGGAGGACACTTACAGCTGAGACCTCAAGGAAACAGAAATATTAGTATTAATGCTATTGATCTGGTCCATTCTGGGGTCAGTTCTAAGTTTTTGTTTTTGTTTTTTTTAATTAATTATGATCTTAGTCCTAAGCAATCTACAAATTTTATAACACACTTTTTATTCAATTTTTATTTTTAGCCTTTTTTATTTCTATTTCTAGCTAAGTTTTTTGTAGTGCTGACTGTATCTCTCCTACTTTCTTTTCATCTCTTTTATATATTTCTGTTTTTTCCTTTTTCTTTTCGTATTTCCAGTCACACGATGCTCTTCTGTTGCCCTGTCTTCTATCCTTTTTTAGTTTCTTTTATCTGAATATACTTATAAGCAATATTATCGCTTGGCTCTGTTTCCTTGCTTTATTCTCCAGATGACACACTGCTTTGGTTTTTATTATTAGGTTTGGTCATTATCTAGTTCTGATTATAACTGTTTGATTTTGTTTTGGGAATCTTCAGTCTGTCTGGTTGTACTCCTGCTCTTTATTATAGTTGATCCTAGCTTTCAAAACTTCCCTGGATATGTGTTTGTGTGTGTGTCTTTTTTTTTTTTTTAATTAATTATGATCTTAGTCCTAAGGGATCTACACGTATTATAGCATTTTTTTACTCTCTTATTTTTTTCTTCTATTTTTATTTTTACACTTTTTACATATTTGTATTTCTAGCTAAGTGTTTTGTAGTGCTGACTTTCTCTCTCCTACCTTCTTTCCTTCTTTATCTTTTAAACATTTCTTTTTTTTCTCTTTATCTTTTCATGTTTCCAGTCACACTACGCTCTTCTGTTGTCCTGTCGTCTATCCTTTTTTGTTTATTTTATCTAAATATACTTATAAGCAATATTATCTGTCTGCTCTGTTTCCTTGCTTTATTCTCCAGATGACATACTACTTTGGTTTTTATTATTAGGTTTTGTCTTTATCTTAGTTCTAAGTATAATTGTCGATTTCGTTCTGAGAATCTTCAGTCTGTCTGGGGGCACTCTTGCTCTTTATTATATTTGATCCTAGCTTTCAAAATCTCCCTGGATTTGTGTTTGTGTGTGTGTGGTGTTTTTCTTGTTTGTATGTTTTTTGTTTTGGTTTTGAATTTCTGTTGGTTTTCTCTTTGTCTGAGTGCATACTGGGGTTCTTCTGTCACGTCTTTGTAGTGCCTTGTGTTCTATTGGACTCAGTATTTGTGTGTCTTATGCATGTGTGTGTTTCCCTGATTTAGTATCTGTTTGACTCAACACGCTGCCATTAGTCTGGGGCTTGGACAGTCTTCTTTAAATACCTTTACTGGTGGGACAAGCAAGCTCTGAAGTCTGGACTACTCCATCAGAAGCCAAGTAGGAGGCTCTGGGGAGGAAGCACTGAATCCAGGATGCGAGACTACTAGGGAGTCCTCAGACACAGGGAAGATTAACTGCAGAGAACTCTCACAGAGCCCTGTTTCAGAGTCTAAGACCCAGCTCCCTCCGACTGTCTGCAACTGCCAGTACTGGACACATCATACCAAACTACAAATAAATAAGACAGGAACACAAACCCACACATCAGCACAGACTACCTAAAGCCACATTAAACTCACAGATACCCTAGAACATACCACCTGACATGGCCCTGCTCATCAGACAGAAAAGACACAGAGCCACACACCAGAAAGCAGACACCAGACTCCCCCACCAGGAAGCCTACTCAAGACACTGGACAAACCCCACCACAGGGGGCAGAGGGCAGAAACAAGAGGAATTACTGCTAGGCAGCACAGGGAAAGGAGACAGCAAATCCTATAAATTAGACAAAATGAGAAAACAAAGAAACACAATGCAGGCAAAGGAGCAGGAAAAAAAACCCCACAAGACCAAATAAATGAAGAGGAAATAAGAAAAGTGCCTGAAAAAGAATTCAGAGTAATGATAGTAAAGATGATCCAAAATCTCGATAACAAAATACAGAAAATACAAGAAACAGTTAATAAGGACTCAGAAGAACTAAAGAGCAAACAAACAGCAATGGACAACAAAACAACCAAAATTAAAAGTACTTCAGATGGTATGAACAGCAGAATAACTGAGGTAGAAGAACGAATAAGTGAGTTGGAAGATAGAATGAGGGAAATAACTGCCACAGAGCAGGAAATAGAAAAGAGAACAAAAAGAATGGAAGACAGTCTCAGAGACTTTGGTGCCAACATTAAGCACACCAACATTCAAATCATAGGCATCCCAAAAGAAGAAGAAAAAAAGAAAGGGTCTGAGAAAGTATTTGAAGAGGTTATAGTAGAAAACTTCCCAACATGGGAAAGGAAAAAATTAATCAAGTCCAAGAAGCACAGAGAGTCCCACACAGAATAAACCTGAGGAGAAATACACCGAGGCACATATTAATCAAACTAACGACAATCAAACACAAAGAAAAAATATTAAAAGTAGCAAGAGAAAAGCAACAAATAACATATAAGGGAAAACCCATAATGATAACAGCTGATCTTTCTACAGAAGCTCTGCAGGACAGAGGGGACTGGCAGGATATACTGAAAGTCCTGAGAGAGAAAAACCTACAGCCAAGAATACTCTACCCAGCAAGAATCTCATTCAGATTTGAGGGAGAAATCAAAAGCTTTCCAGACAAGCAAAAGTAAACAGAATTCAGCACCACTAAACCAGCCTTACAACAATTGCTTAAGGAACTCTTCTAAGTAAGAAACGCAAGAGAAGGAAAAGAACTACAAAAACAAACCCCAAACAACTAAGAAAATGGTAATAGGAACACACATGTCAATAATCACCTTAAATGTAAATGGATTAAATGCTCCAACCAAAAGACACAGACTGGCTGAATGGATACAAAAACAAGACCCTTCTATATGCTGCCTACAAGAAACCCACTTCAGACCAAGGGACACATATAGACTGAAAGGAAAGGGATGGAAAAAGATAGTCCATGCAAATGGAAGTCAAAAGAAAGCTGGAGTAGCAATACTCATATCAGACAAATTAGACTTGAAAGTAAAGACTATTACAAGAGACAAGGAAGGACACTACATAATGATCAAGGGATCAATCCAAGAAGAACATATAACAATTGTAAATATCTGTGCACCCACCATAGAAGCACCTCAATACATAAGGCAAATGCTAACAGCCATAAAAGGGGAAATCGACAGTAACACAATAACAGTAGGAGACTAACACCCCACTTACATCAATGGACAGATCACCCAAACAGAAAATAATGACACACAAGCTTTAAATGACACATTAGACCATCTCGACTTAATTGTTATTAATAGGACATTTCATCCAAAAACTACAGAATACACTTTCTTCTCAAGTGCACACAGAACATTTTCCAGGATAGATCACATCTTGGGTCACAAATCAAGCCTCAGCAAATTCAAGAAAATTGAAATCATATCAAGCATCTTCTCAGACCACGCCATGAGACTAGGTATCAATTACAGGAAAAAAACTGCAAAAAAACAAACACATGGAGGCTAAACAATACGCTATTAAACACTCAAGAAATCACTAAAGAAATCAAAGAGGAAATCAAAAAATATCTAGAAACAAATGACAACGAAAACACAACAACCCAAAACCTATGGGATGCAGCAAAAGCAGTTCTAAGAGGGAAGTTTATAGCAATACAGCCCTACCTCAAGAAACAAGAAAAATTCGAATAAACAACCTAACCTTACACCTAAAACAATTAGAGAAAGAAGAACAAAAAAACCCAAAGTGAGCAGAAGGAAAGAAATCATAAAGATCAGAGCAGAAATAAATGAAAAAGAAATGAAGGAAACAATAGCAAAGATCAATGAAACTAAAAGCTGGTTCTTTGAGAAGATAAACAAAATTGATAAACCATTAGCCAGACTCATCAGGAAAAAAAGGGAGAGGATGCAAATCAACAGAACTAGAAATGAAAAAGAAGTAACAACTGACACCGCAGAAATACAAAAGATCATGAGACTACTACAAGCAACTACATGCCAATAAATTGTTTAACCTGGAAGAAATGGATAAATTCTTAGCAAAGTACAGTCTTCCAAGACTTAACCAGGAAGAAACAGAAAATATGAACAGACCAATCACACGTACGGAAACTGAGACTGTGATTAAAAATCTCCCAAGAAACAAAAGCCCAGGGCCAGATGGCTTCACAGGCGAATTCTATCAAACATTTTGAGAAGAGCTAACACCTATCCTTCTCAAACACTTCCAAAATATAGCAGAAGAAGGAACACTCCCAAACTCATTCTACGAGGCCACCATCACCCTGATACCAAAACCAGGCAAAGATGTCACAAAGAAAGAAAATTACAGGCCAATATCCCTGATGAATATAGATGCAAAGATCCTCAACAAAATACTAGCTAACAGAATCCAACAGCACATTAAAAAGATCATACACCATGATCAAGTGGGGTTTATCCCTGGGATGCAAGGATTCTTCAATATATGCAAATCAATCAACGTGATATATCATATCAACAAATTGAAGGATAAAAAACATATGATCATTTCAATAGATGCAGAAAAAGCTTTTGACAAAATTCAACACCCATTTATGATAAAACTCTCCAGAAAATGGGCATAGGAGGAAATTACCTCAACATAATAAAAGCCATATATGAGAAACCAAAAGCCAACATCGTTCTAGGTGGTGAAAAGCTGAAAGAATTCCCTCTAAGAACAGGAACAAGACAAGGGTGCCCACTCTCACCATTATTATTCAACACAGTTTTGGAAGTTTTAGCCACAGCAATCAGAGAAGGAAATGAAATGAAAGGAATCCAAATTGGAAAAGAAGAAGTAAAATTGTCATTCTTTGCAGATGACAGGATATTATACATAGAAAACCCTAAAGACTCTACCAGAAAACTGCTAGCACTAATCAATGAATTTAGTAAAGTAGAAGAATACAAAATTAACGCACAGAAATCTCTTGCATTCCTATACACTAACAATGAAAAAGCAGAAAGAGAAATTAAGGAAACTCTCCCATTTACCATTGCAACAAAAAGAATAAAATACCTAGGAATAAACCTGCCTAAGGAGGCAAAAGACCTGCATGCAGAAAACTATAAGACACTGATAAAAGAAATCAAAGACGATACAAATAGATGGAGAGACATACCATGTTCTTGGATTGGAAGAATCAACATTGTGAAAATGAGTGTACTACCCAAAACAATTTACAGATTCAACGCAATCCCCATCAAATTACCAATGGCATTTTTCACAGAACTAGAACAAGAAATCTTACGATTTGTATGGAAACGCAAAAGACCCCGAATAGCCAAAGCAATCTTGAGAGGGAAAGACAGAGTTGGTGGAATTAGGCTTCCTGTCTTCAAACTATACTACAAGGCCATAGTGATCAAGACAGGATGGTACTGGCACAAAAATAGAAAGGAAGATCAATGGAATAGAATAGAGAACCCAGAGGTAAACCTGCACACATATGGGCACCTTATCTTTGACAAAGGAGGCACGAGTATACAATGGAAAAAAGACAGCCTCTTCAATAAGTGGTGCTGGGAAAACTGGATAGCAACATGTAAAAGAATGAAATTAGAACACTTCCTAACACCATACACAAAAATAAACTCAAAATGGACTAAAGACCTAAATGTAAGGCCAGACACTATAAAACTCCTAGAGGAAAACATAGGCAGAACACTCTATGACATCCATCAAAGCAAGATCCTTTTGGACCCACCTCCTAGAATCATGGAAATAAAATCAAGAATAAACAAATGCGACCTAATGAAGCTTAAAAGCTTTTTGCACAGTGAAAGAAACCATAAACAAGAAAAGAAGACAATCCTCCGAATGGGAGAAAATACTCACCAATGAAGCAATGAATGGACAAAGGATTAATCTCCAAAATATACAAGCAGCTCATGCAGCTTAATACCAAAAAAGCAAATAACCCAATCCACAAACAGGCGGATAAATAAACACTTCTCCAAAGAAGACACACAGATGGCCAACAAACACATGAAAAGATGCTCAACATCACTAGTCATTAGAGAAATGCAAATCAAAGCCACAATGAGGTATCACCTCACACTGGTCAGAATGGCCATCATCAAAACATCTAGAAGCAATGAATGTCAGAGAGGGTGTGGAGAAAACAGAACCCTCCTGAACTATTGATGGGAATGCAAGTTGGTACAGCCACTATGGAAAACAGTATGGGGGTTCCTTAAAAAAACTACAAATAGAACTACCATATGATCCAGTAATCCCACTACTGGACATATACCCAGAGAAAACCATAATCCAAAAGGAAACACGTACCATAATGTTCACTGCAGCACTATTTACAATAGCCAGGACATGGAAGCAACCTAAATGCCCATCAACAGATGAATGGATAAAGAAGATGTGGCACATATATACAATGGAATATTACTCAGCCATAAAAAGGAATGAAACTGAACTGTATGTCATGAGGTGGATAGACCTAGAGTCTGTCATACAGAGGGAAGTAAGCCAGAAAGAGAAAAACAAATACTGTATGCTAACTCATATATACAGAATATAAAAAAAAAAAAACATCTGATGAACCCAGTGACAGGGCAAGAATAAGGATGCAGATGCAGATAATGGACTGGAGGACATGAGTTTGGGGTTGGGGGGGAGAAGGGGGAAGCTGGGGTGAAGGGGATATAGGGAAATATGTATAAATACAGCTGATTCTCTTTGGTGTACCTGAAAAGCTGGTTAAAAAGTGTAAAGCAATTACATTCCAATAAACAGCTTAAAAAAATAAATAAATAAAAATTAAAAAAATAAAAATAAAGATACAAGAGAAACCTATATATATATACATATAATGAATACTTGTGAAATCTGCGACCCTCTATCTTTGAAGTGATCTTTAACAGATATTTCTAGCATTATGTGTATATATTAAATTTATTCTTTTCTCTCAAACCTGAACTCTTGCAATAAGTCACCAATTTTAACAAGAGTGATTTTTCTTTTTGCTCAATCGTATTAAGTTTGAAACCTCTGATAATCTTGAGTATCACCATTTTCATGTATCTGAAAAATTCAATAATATATTTGAATTAGGGAATTCCCTGTTGGCACACTAGTTAAGAATCCACCTGCCAACACAGGGCACACGGGTTCGATCCCTGGTCTGGAAAGATCCCACATGCTTCAGAGCAACTAAGCCCGTGTTCTACAACTACTGAGCCTTCGCTCTAAAGCCCACAAGCCACAGGTATTGGGCCCATGTGCCACAACTACTGATGCCCACATGCTTAGAGCCCGTGATCCACAACAAGAGAAGCCACTGCAATGAGAAGCCCGTGTACCACAATAAAGAGTAACCCCTGCTCGCTGCAACTAGAGAAAGCCCGCGTGCAGCAACGAAGACCCAATGCAGCCAATAAATTAATTAAAAAATAATAATACATTTGAATTAAAATAAAATTGTTTAACAAAAGTGAGTGATAAAATTATTAGTTCCTCAGCAAGAGAAAGGGCATGTATGAAAAACCTAGAGTTATCTTTATATACAATGGTAGAAGACTGAAAATCTTTCCCCCTTAGATCAGGAATGACACAAGGATGCCTGGTTTCCCCTCTGCTATTCAGCACTGTATTTTAAATTCTACCAGAGCAAGTAGATAAGAAATAAAAATAATTCACATTGTAAAGGTAGAAGTAAAACTCTATTTGCAGATGAAATGGTCTTATATAGAGAAGCAATCAATGATTCTACAAGAAAGCTATTAGTGCTAATAAATTAATCCCACAAAATTACAGAGTGTGAGATCAATACACAAGAATCTGCTGTTTCTATACACCAACAATGAATAAGCAAAAAAGGAAATTAAGAAAGCAACTGCATTTTCAAATAGCATCTAAAGGCCTTCCGTGGTAGCACAGTGGTTAAAAATCCGCCTTCTAAAGCAGGGGACATGGGTTCGATCCCTGGTCCAAGAAGATCCCACGTGCCGCAAAGCAATTAAGCCCATGCACCCCAAATACTGAGCCTGCACTCTAGATCCCTTGAACCACAAGTACTGAGCCCACACGCCACAACTACTGAGGCCGGCATGCCTAGAACCCGTACTCCGCCACGAGAAGCCACCACGAGTAGTTCCCACACGCCGCAACTACAGAAAGCCTGTACGCAGCAATGAAGACCCAATGCAGCCAAATAAATAAATAAAAAATAAACAAACAGCATCTAAAACAATAAAATATCTGGGAATAAATTTAACCAAGGAGCTGTTAAGACTCTCCACTGAAAATTACAAAACACTGCTGGAAGAAATTAGGCAAATAAATGGAAAGACATCTGGCATTAAGGGAAAGACTTAGTAGTGTCAAGATGTCAATACTGCCCAAAGGAATCTACACATTCAACACAATCCCTATCAAAACAGAAATGGAAAAAGTCAATCCTCAAATTCATAATGAATTGCATCCCCTGAACTGCCAAAACAATCCTGAAAGAGAACAAAGTAAGAGGACTCAAATTTCCTTTATTTCAAAACTTACTAGGAAAGCTATAGTAAACATTATAGAGTTGACACAGAGACAGACATACAGACAGACAGACACTCATATGTACAAACCAATGGAATAGAACTGAGTTCAGAAATAAACCCATGTATCTACGGCCAACTGATTTTCAAAAAGGGTACCAGGCTATTTAATAGGTAAAGAATCATAGTCTCTTCATCAGTTGGTGCTGGGACAACTGGATTTCTACATGCAAAAGAATAAACTGGACCTCCACCTTACACATATACAAATATTAACTCAAAATGGATCAATAGCTTAAATATAAGAAGTAAACCATAAAACTCTTAGAACACATGAGGTAAATCTTCATGACACTGAATTTGGCAATGGATTTTTTTTAAACTATTTTGAACACTATTTCCAAACATTTGCCTCTATAAATTACCCCTTAATATACATGTTTTGTGCAAGTTGTCTTTTCCACACTTAATACTGTCTATAAAAAATAATTATTAAAATTAGAATTAATGGGTCATATTCTGACACATATTTTTCAAATTGCTCCATAATAGTGTTGGGCATCTTACTGGTTGTGTGACCCTAAGTAGCAATGGGTTCTTAAACATGAAACCAAAAGCACAAGAAACCAAAGGAAAAAAAAAACAGATTAACTGAACTTCATCAAAACTAAGAACTTTTGTGCATCAAAGGACATTATCAATAAGTGAAAAGACCACCTTCAGAATGAGAAAAAATAACTGGAAAACATTCATCTCACTAGGACTCAATATCCAGAGTATATTTAAAATGTAATAATTCTTACAACTCAACAACAAAAAGCCAAACATTCAATTAAAAATTGGGCAAAGCACCTGAATAGATATTTTTCCAAAGAAGATATAGTGGCAACAAGTTTTGATCCTGGAGAGACTGCCTCTCCCAGGGCTAGTTCCAACACTCTCATATACCAAGCCAATATTCCCCATACCCAAAAATCACCCTAGGGCCAGGAATCAGACATCTGGAGACCACCCCTACAGATCAAAGCTCCAATTACTCAAACCACCCAATCCTAAACTATTACTCTGCCCTGACCTGCCTTGCCATCCTGTGACAACCCCAATCTAGGCTCTGTGCCATGCTCTTCCCTTCCCTCCCCTCTGCCTGCTCATCAACCTTGTTCCATCCCCATGGGCCTGAATGTTGTATCACACTTGTTTCTAGGGATCTGTGAGTATAAACTTCTTCCTTCATGACAATTCGTATCTGCATGTCTCACTATATCTGATTAAAACAAATTCCAGGTACAAACTTTAATGTCATAACATAAATACAAATCAAAACTATAAGATAATACTTCACATTCACTACGATGGCTATGATTTTTTTAAAAAAACACAGAAAATAACAAATTTGGGGAAGTATGTGGAGAAACTGGAATCCTTGCACATTGCCAGTGGGAATGCAAAATAGTACAGCCGTTATGGAATACGTTATGGAATATGGTGGTTCCTAAAAAAGCTAAACGTAGAACTACCCTATGAACCAGAAATTCCACTCTTAGATATACATACACAAGGAAGTTGAGGACAAGAACTCTCAGAGATACTTGTATTCCCACATTCACTGCAGCATTAATCACAATAACCAAGAAGTAGACACAACTCAAGTGTCCATCAACAGATGAATGAACAAAATATCATATACCCACAGAATGAAATATTATTCAGCCAAAAAAAGGAATAAAGTTCCAACACAGGCAACAATATGGATGAACCTTTAAGACACTATGCTAAGTAAAATAAGCCAGCCACAAAAGACAAATATTGTATGATTCAGTTTGTATGAAATATCTAGAATAGGCCAATTCATAGAGCTACAAAGTAAATTAGAGGTTACCAAGGGCTGAGGGGCGGGGAGAATAAGGAATTACTTGCTTACTGTTTGGAAATACCAGTGATGGCTGAACAACACTGTGAATGTAATTAATGCCACTGAATGATATACTTAAAAATGGTTAAAATGATAAATTTTATGTTTTTTATATATACATACACACATAACCACAATTTTGAAAATCTGGTAATACACCAAAACCCATTAAATTGTGCACTTTAAATGGGTGAGTCAGTTATATGATGTATCCTCAAACATGTGTTTTAAACAAAAGGGGGAAAGACATGAATGAAATTTATTTTCTCTCTGGAAAGAAAGTCTCACAAATGGTGAATATTGACAATAACAACCTTGGAAAAATGTTAGACTTGAATGTTAACCTGATCCAATAAGCAATTTGGATACTGAATGCAATGAAAAGGTTCTCAGATTAGGAGAAGAATTAATAATGCAGGCAGAGTCTGATAATAAGTAATAAGAGGGAAGTGAAATTAAGACAAAACAGTTAATTAGCAGTGACAGTCACTGATGACAGAGAAAGTGCTATAACATCTGGCAAGTGCTACAAGCACTTATGAATATTCACTGAGAGTATGTGTACACTTTTGTGTATTTATTATGTTTCAACAAGTTTTGAAAAGTTATCCAACATGTAAGATTTTAACAAAAATTTAGGAATGTCCACTCTATTTATGTTCTTAACTAATCAGATGGGTCATGTGTTTCTTCTTCAGATCCAAAATATTAGTATGCCATCCGTAATCCACCCCCACTTCAGATTTTCCTTTTCTTACTTTCAGTATTCTTCCAGCCTCTATCACTAAGTTCCCAATCCACTTTTCATGATTCCCATATATAAGGAAACAGATTTTTCTCACTCCATACATCAAATACAAATTTGTTCGTTTTTCACTGGTGTCCTCACTTGCACCAATCCTCTTTTATTTATAAAACTTTGGGAAAGATAAACAGTATCACAAGGAAGCAATGTTTCCTAATCAAGTGCTTGGAGTGGCAAAGGCTCTATTCTTAACAGTGGTCTTGCTCTACTCGCTGACCTTTTACATTCCCACCTCTACCAAACACTTAGAAAATTATCATCTACACAGATCACACATACTCTTTTTTTTATAAACCACTTTTTAAATTACCTTTGATCTTTTATTTGGTGTATAAGCTTTTGCATTGCTAAATATCAACCGGATGTCTTTGCAAAATTCCAAAGGGCTGTCATAATTTCCCGCTTCTAAAGTTTCCCTTACTGTTCCAAAATCCATTGGAGTATCTATAATATCTCGATAATCCTAGATTTTAAAAACAATAATTAGTTCAAAGATTCAATTCCTGTTTTTAGGAATGTAAGCACATCAAATCTCTAAAATATTCAAAATAACAGAAGAGAAAAAGGTTACAAGGATCTTAAGAATCATTCATAATTTTTAAAAAGACGTCCAAACATATGGACAAGAAATATAACAAAATTATATACCTGGTAGCAGGATCTGAAATTGTTTTTATTTCCTTCTTTATACTCTTCTATAATTTCTAAGTTTCCTACAGTAAATCTGTGCTTTCTAACCTGACTCTTTTTTTAAGGTCATTTTCCATTTCCCTATTAGAAAGTGAAGACAGACAATTCATAGTTTTTCTGGGGCGGGGCCTACTGATCCTGCAATTGTGTTGTGTAACCCAAGTTACAAGGGTGTCTCTTAATTCAAGAAAACTGTGTAAAACAACTCTTCCACAGCCGACTTAGTAGTAAGAAACAAAGTTAACATGAAACCTAGATATCTTACTTTTTGGTTGCGAGGGTTTTTCTGTTCTTTCTTTTTTTTTGGCCGTGCCACACAGCTTGAGGGATCTCAGTTCCCCGACCAGGGACTGAACCTGGGCCACAGCAGTGAAAGCCCAGAATCCTAACCACTAGACCACCAGGAAATTCTAGACATCTTATTTTTTAATTTAAATACTTCTACTCCAATCTCCTCTACACCAACAAGCAAAGCCCCAAGCACCCACATAATGGCCACTTACCGGGTACTCAACCAGGTCAACAGGCTGTCTAAATGGTTCAGAGTCTTCACACTGAAACAGTAAGCTCACTAGCTCCTCACACTGTCTCTTCCAGCTGCTTTCAACATAACTGGTTGCTTTGATACTCCTCTTTTTCCAATCATGGACCTAAAAATACATTCACAATATTAAAAGTTTTTTCAATCTTGGAAAAGTCACACTACATACAGTATGATGGTATAGTATAAACGGTAAAAATGCAACTGAGCTCTTGTCTTCTGTATTATGTCATAATATGTCATTATATGATTTTCTATCTACTTGGGAAAAAAATCCACTTTTAAAAAAGACCCAATAATGTCACATCTGTTACACTAAAAACATTTTCATTCCATCACTTATCTCCTAAGTTTAGAAAATGTTTTCACAGAATATGAAGCATCAACTGGATAATGCACTATGCAGAATAATGGTCCCAAAGATGTCTACATCTTAGTCCCAAGAACCTGTGACTACAGCAAAAGGGACTCTGCAGATATGACTAATGGAGTGGATCTGGAGATGGGGAGACAGTCCTGGATTATTGGGGTGGGCCCAAGGCCATCACAAGGGTCCTCATACAAGGGAGGCAGAAGGTTCAGAGTTAGACTGGAAGATGCTATGCTGCTGACTGGAAGATGGAAGAAAGGGGCCATAAGGTTCCAGAAGCTGGAAATTGCAAGGAAATGAATTCTACTCTACAGTTTCCAGAAAGGAACACAGCTATGCTGACACCTTGACTTTAGTCCAGTGAGACCTATGTTAAACTTCTAATCTACAGAACTACAAGATATTTTTATTGTTTAAGCACTAGATTTGTAATTTGCTACTGCAATCATAACAGATACTAAATATTTAGAAGTCTGTTTAGAAATGAAATTATATGAAAATGACAATAATTCAAGTCTTAACTTTTCAATGTTACTTGAGGCAGCATATTACAAAAACTGATGTAATAAAAAGGTTAAATTTAAGCAGCATTTGAATGAAATTTAAAATCAGTTAACATTATTAAGCATTTTCCAATTAATAACCTTTACTTTTAATTAACATATTACATTAGAACTTTAAGAACTGCTGATGACACCACAATTTTAACTACTTAATATCCAAAGCTCATTTCCCACTTTGTTCTCCCCTATCTGCTCAACGAATCCTCATTTTAAAAAGGTTCAGTCACCAAATCCTAGTTAATTTTCCCATTAAAAGGTCTCATCTTCTTCCCTTCCTCTCTTACTCCAAGCCAGCACTATTCTTTTTTTTTTTCCTAATGGCCATACCACACAGCAGCTTGTGGGACCTTAATTCCCCAACCAGGGTCTGAATCTGAGCCCTCAGCAGTGAAAGCACAGAGTCCTAACCAGATCGCCAGGGAATTCCCAGCCAGCACTATTCTTGACTAGGTTTCCCTAGTCAATCTCTTTTACTTCGAGATTCTTGCAATGAACTCGAACTCCTAACTTTAATACATTTAGTGCCTATCCTCTTATCCCTCACAATCTATGTTTTGGCTATGGAATAGACTCTCTACTATAAATTTAAGTGAAATCCTTGGTTTTCAACATCACCATCATCTGCTCCCAACATAACTGCCAGACACAACCACTTTGCTCACTCCAAAATTCAACCCCTAGACCAGTCAGGCCAATGCTCTCAGTAGCCCACTGACATGCCACACTTCCTACTTTTTTGGCTTGGATCATAATAACCCCTACTTTTTGAATGTCCTCTTCTTACTTTATCTCATTTTGAGGACACAGTCCAAACCCCAACCCTTTCACTAAACTTTACCTAGCCATCCACCTTTCAGTGATTTCTCCCATTTCTCTTATAAAATATTCAATATATCAATGTAGCTTTTCAAAGACAATATCTAAAATCTTATGATTTTAAAACAGAGAATAAGTAAACAGCTAAGGTTAATTACACAGATTAACTTACTCTCCTTCTTCCAGAAGATGTTTTAGGAAGATCACTATCATCCTAGGAATAAAAGTCAGAGCACTTTAAGTGTTAATATTTTCATCAGATATGCAATAATTTTAATATAAAGCATATCAAAGACATTAGGTCTTACGAGGGTTATAACTTGTTAACAACATCTCAAAAGACAGACTGTGAGATGATCTTTGTGGCACTCACACTCCAAGAAACCGACCCTTATTCATAATAACCCTTTACATACCCTAATGAAAACATGCGCTAATTCCAGAATATAGCTATAAAAAGTTGCCTTGTGCATGTTCACAGAAGACATGCACAAGGAGCTTTAAATTTTGTTTTACCTCTTCCATAAAACTCAGAAACAGTCTCCCACAGGTTCCCACATTTTGTATGCTACACATTTTGTTCCCCAAATCACATATTAGCATACCCATTTTTACTCCAATGAAAATCAGTGAACTTCAGTAACAGTTTGTGTAGAAACTGACACCAGTTTTTAAAGAACTGCAACTCCATACAACAGCCTGATTTTGTATGAAGTAAAAATTACACAACACCAATGATAGCTGACTTTACTTCTACTTCAACACCATCTTGAGTGAAGGACTTTAGGGTACTTAAAACATGGTAAAGTTCATTAATTTGTAATTACAATTAAATCCAACTCTCAGATACTGATTTTTTTTTTCTTTTGGCTGCACCACATGGCTTGCGGGATCTTAGTTCTTCAACCAGGGACTGAACCCAGGTCATGGCAGTAAGAGTGCCGAGTCCTAACCACTGGGCTACCAGGGAATTCCCTCAGATACTGATTTTACCAAAAATACTACCAAAGTACCTCTTATAATACACCTTTCTCTACCTAAAATTTGGAAAGAGAACATATTCCACACCTTAGTTATTCACTTAGACATAACTTGTTTATTTAATATCAATTATTGGCTATTACCTCATCGACCATCTAGATAATTTAGAAATGTAGTTTTATCAAGTGCCCTATTTTCATAGTTCATTGGAATATAGCAAGAATTGATACAGATAACCATCATTTTCTACTTCACCCTTCATTCTAAGTTGTCATTTGAAATTAACACAGATCATTATAAAACTGACAGACTTCATACCAAATCCTCGGCATCCGGCTCATCGTCTTCAGAAGTGTTAGACAGTTCTGAGATATTTATACAGTCTTGATTCCTAAAAGACAATTTTTTAATTTAACAGTATGCAAATGTACTTCCTGTCTCCAAATATTCAAACTACAGGTTAAGATACAAACAGTTCCCCAACTATGCACACCTAATTTCAAGCAGGAGAACATCAGGTTTTTACTCTGTCCTCTGTGGAGACAATTGACCATACTAGAACACTGAAAGTAAATTTTTCTTTCAATTAAGTGTGTACAGAAATTAAGCTGGTAATCCAGAAATACTATAAGTACGGCCTCAACTGGATGAATACACAGATGAGTTTTTCTAAGTTATCACCACTAGTAACATCTGTACAGTGAGTACCAGGAAAATGCTTGATTCAAGATAAAAAGAATAGAAGCAAAAAAAGAAGTAGAAACGAAAACAAATTATATCTTAACTTCACTGTAAACACAGCAGTAGAAAGAATGCTAAAACGTGGTATTCTAGACACAACAGAGATGAAAATGAGTATGTGATCTTCCTGAGGTAGAAAGAAGGAAATCTGGGGGGAGAGGCAACAAGTTTGAGTCCCCAGACATCAGACAGATTCAGCCCAAGAGAGTGAAACAGACTGGAATCAGTTATTCCCAGTTTGTAGCCAGATGTTGAAAATGATGTCAGAGTTTATAAATTATCTTCTCCAGTATATAATTCTTTCAAAGAATTGTTATAACTGCGGGGGAAAGGCATATAAGAGCATACAGCAAAATCATTCGTTTTAAAGGAAAGAGGCTGAGTAATGTGTCCAAAGTCACCCAGAAAGTTCACTAGAACAGATTAGATTAGAACCTGGATCTCAATTTGCAGGTCAGTTTTCATCCTACTATTCCAAATCAATTTCCAAATGCAAGAAAAGTGTGGAATATTCACACACACACACTTTCACAGGATACAATCCAAAACAGATTAAAACTCAACCTAATCATGAGAAAATATCAGACAACCCAAGTTACACACTACAAAATAAGTGTCCAATGCTCATAGGAAATGATGAGGTGATTAAAAAAAAAGAGAGAAGAGATTAAAGGAGACTAAGAAAACAAAACAGTGAATGCAGTGGGAATTCTGGATTGGATCCTGAAACAGAAAAAGACACTGATGTAAAAGCTGATGAAATCCAGGTAAATTCTACACTGTAGTCAATAGTACTGTACCAAGGATAATTTCTTAACACTTCATAAGGACACCACAGTTGTGTAAAATGTTAACCTAAGGAGAAAACAGGTGAAGGGTATATCTATTTATATATATAGGGCAACTCTCTGTAGTATAAGATTAATTCAAAATTTTTAAAAATAGAAAAATTGGGCTGTTCAGTTTCTCATTCCTTTACCTAAATTATAATCACAAAAGAAGAAATGTAAAGAAATGTCGTTTACTATAACACATTAAAAGGGTATAATTCAGAGAGCACAAATTAAGAACTAGACAGTTTTAAGAGCACAATATGCAACGTCACTTTTCCACAACATCTATAATATGAGGTCACTTACTTGATAAATTTTAAAAGCTGGTCAGTTATCTTCTTAGCTGATCTTGCAATGACACTCTCAGGTTCATTAAATGTTCTGGCATTATGTTCTATATACCTGACTTCCCAAACTAACGCAGATAGCCTCCTTCAAAGTAAAAAATAGGCAATTTAGGGCTTACAAAATGAAAAGACAGAAACCAAGTAAAAAAATCCAGCATGTTAAGCCACCATGATATATTAATTAAACCATAAGTACAAAGTTATAATGAATAACTTTCTAATGCTGTCAACTCGATCACAGTCATAAGCAATTACATTGGAAGCTGAACTGCAGAGAATGCATTTAAGGACTGAAAGTCTAAACAGATCACTTAATCACATCAGAAAACCAAAAGAGCAACCCTCCCTTTTCACACTGCCTATAGGTATATTTGAAGCTTTTGAAACTCAGTGAAGACAATGTGTTAAATACCATCAATCCTAAGAACGTCAATCTGACTGTAAACTTGCAAACTGGTTTCTGACTGAATGCACTACAGAGGTAGATTAACATCAACATTGTGAACTCAAGAAGTCAGTTTTTTGTAAAGATAATTTCTCAAAGTAGCTGAATCATACAGAATAAAATACCATCACCTGCTTTAAAAAAAAAAAAAAATCACTGAGAATGGGAAATTTTATAGTTTTCAGTGCTCTAGAAGCCAGAGATTAAAAAGTTGATGACTCTGGGGAATTAATCTTTCAAAGGCCAAAGTCCAATTATTAACTAAATTTTATATTTAAATGGAGCAGCTTTTGTAAGAAAAACAAGACTACCAAAGACTGAGGAATGAAACATGGTACTTTTCCTTATCCAGGTTCTATCCATACCTACCCACAGGCGTCTAACACACTGTCTTACACACAGGATCAAGGAATGACTACAACGGAAGAAGAGGATGAAACAGAGAAAAATGTTGATCAGCCCCTGCTCCACCACTGTCACTATCAGCCACCACTACACCTCTGTTAACTCTAACTGGTATGGCCAAGTATCTTTTCAAATTATTTTTAAAGTAGGTTTCTACTAACCTATAAAATCGATTAACAAGTCTCATTCGAATTGTGTACAGATCAGTTGGATAGGCCACTACAGTACAGTACTTCGGATATGTACACAGATCAACTGGACCTGCAAAAGCTGCTGCTATATCTGTAAGGGCAGAAGGAAGAATTTTCATCAATAAATCCATTACCTCTAAGTGATATTTCTCTACAAATCATAAAACAGGGCTACAATTAACACTGCAGGCTTACCCAAAAAAATAACAAACATAAATTGTAATAAAGAACAGAACCACAATTATGCTGCTGTTTTAAAATACTTTTGTGGAAAAGAAATCTTGAACATGAAACTTTTTACCACAAAAAACTTACCAAGATTCAGAAGCTGATCTATACCACTAATAATTCGTTCACATTCTTCATCTCTCGATTTCTGACCCCATTCACCATCCTGGGGTTTGTAGAGCAATTTCTCTAGCTCATCTGAAGTGACAGAAATACTAGCTCCTAATTCTTCAGGTGGATCAACTATGATTCCATCAAAAAAGGAAAAGGAGGAAAATAAAAAAATCAAACCACAAACCAAATATACACTATATTTAAACTCAGCTGTCCAAGTTCATAAATAAGATACAAAAAGAAGTTACTTTATAGCAGAAAAACCTGGGAAACTCCACCTAAATCAAATGATTAAAGTTAACACTCCAGTAATAGGACAAACTGCTATCACACACCTCCTGATATGATGCACTGAGAAAGCCACAACGTCATTTCTCTGACACTCTTGCCAAATATTCGAACTCTGGACTTAATCATGAGGAAACATCAGACAAACACAAACTGAGGGAAATTCTACAAAGTGGCCAGTGATCTTCGAAAGCATCATGGTCGTGAAAGGTAATGGAAAGATTCAGGGATCCCAGACTAAAGGAGACTAAGACGACATGGCAATGAAATGCAACGTGTGAAAGAACATTAGGGTCATGGTCAAAATTTGAAAAAGGTCTGTAAGATTAGAATTGTATCAATGGTATTTCCTGATTTTAATAAATGTACTGCACTTATGTAAGATGTTAATATTTGAGAAAATTGGGTGTTCAGAAATTCTTTGTACTCTTTTTGTAAGTCTTAAGACTGAAATTATTTCAAAGTGAAATGTTTAAAAAGTGCACTAAAACCTGATAATAGAAGAGCATGCACATTTTTAAAAAGAACAAGAGGCAATATAAATATTCAGAGAATAATTTCTTGAAAATTATTTTTTTAAAAAGGAGAAAAATGTCAATAGGCCTAGAAGACAAACATATCAATCTGATAGGTAAAATGATATTTTATTATTTTAATATACATTTCCGAGACTGATAATTCAAAAGAGCTTTTCTTCATATGCCTCCAAATTTATTTTTCTGCCTAGTCATGTCTTTTGACAACTCTTCTAAAGGCTTATGGGCCTCATTAACATGTAAAATCTTTTTATTTAAATGCTTTCATTGATTTGGTATCATTTACCAAGAAGCAGCTATAACTAGTGGTTAAAAGCACTGGTTGGTGCCAGATGGCTTAGGCTATAACCCAAACTCCTATTCTTTCTAGAGGTATGTGACTTAGACAAGTTACTGAAACCTCTCTGAGGCCGAGTTCCTTCATCTGTAAAGTTAATAATAGAGCATCACCTCAGAGTAAGATTAAATGAATTGATACATATGAAGTTCTTAGGAGCCGAGTAAGACCTCAAAAATTGCCAGTTTTCATTTATCTATATATGCTTTATACAATGCAAAATGTCATTTCATATTGCTAAGTATTATTTGTTAAGATACTAAGCTCAAAAGAAAATTTAATCAAGAAGTCACTGGTGACTTTCAAGAGTGCAGTTATTTAAAAAAATTTCTTTGGAAAAAAAAATTCCTTATTTCCAAAGTAGAGCAAGACAACAGTTGATGGAGCTGTATCAGAATAAAACACAAAGGAAAAGGGCCCGACCCCAAGGCAGACACAAGAACACACAGAGCAAAGATTTCATGTGTCAAAAAATGGTGGAGGTGGAAGGACAAAAGTTTCTGCATGTTTTTATGTTGAATCAACACTAATATAAAAGAAAGCTTGATAGCAGAGAGAAGGGAGGCAAGAGATATATAGGGCACCCCTTCAAAAAGCTTAACAAGAGTAAAATAATTCAGTAGCTAAAATGTTCAAGAAAATAAAATTAAAGCTGTTTTAAGGTACAAGACACAAAATCAAACTTGAATGGAGATAGAAAGAAAGAAACAAATTGTTGGAGGGAATGAAGTTAAGTGTAAATACCAAGTCCAAGAGAAGTTCAAAGCAGTAGGACAGCAAGCACTGGAGAAGTGGCTGCCTTTGGAACAGGGACCTCTACCTCTCAGACAAGTTGAGGTAATGCAGAAAACAGTCGGAAGTCAAGTAAGAGCTTTTTCTCTGAAGAAAGAACAAGGGTGATACAGAATAAGGATGAGGAAAAGGAAATGGAGGTGAGGAAAAGGAAATGGAGGTGACGTAAAGGAGGTCAAGAAGAGATTAAAGCACAATTACAGGAGAAATGATAGCCAGATACACATAATTCTGTTCACTTCTTTTAGTAAAGCTCACAGTTACCACGATAATTTAAAAATGTTTTTCAAAGACATAAATGTGCTCTATGGTGCATTAGTCAGATAAAAAACTGAAAATGTATTTTCATTGTTTAAAAACTACATACCATTATCAGGTATTGGTTCCATGTCCCATGGGCTAAGTTTTTCAATTTCAGTATTGTCCCACCTGTTAAAACCAAAAAAGTCTGGTTAGACTTTCATAAAGACAATTGATACTACGTATAAAATAGATAACTAATGAGAACCTACTGCATAGCACAGGGAACTCTACTCAATGTTCTGTGGTGACCTAAATGGGAAGGAAATCCAAGGAAGCAGGGATGTATGTATGCGTGTGGCTGATTCACTTTGTTGTATGACAGAAACTAACACAACACCGTAAAGCAACTATACTCCAATAAAAGTTAATAAAAAATAAAAACTTGTGCTAATAACTAGGTATCCACTACAAGAGTAAACAAAAAGATAGAAAATGCAAAAATTAACCTCACTGTAGCAATGAAACTTTAAATATTAACAGTAAGGTTTTTTTAGAATACCTCTTAAGAAAGAAGTATAAAAATGTGCAGTGGGTTCAAGGACAAAACCGAAATCCTGGGTGGCCTGTCCCCAGGGTAAGTGAAGAAAGACAGTGTCAAGGCCTTGAATGCCATGCTTCAGAAGGTGGACTTTGTTTCCACAGCCAATGGAAAGGCAGCAAAGACTTTTTTTAAACACAGGAAATGAAGTAACATGTGCTCCTGAACAATGACTCTGCAATACTGGGTTGAGGAAACATCAGGAGCCTACGAAAAAGGTCCCACGGAAGCAAGTAAAGCAAGTAGAACCTGTACTGAGGCATGTACTAGTAACAGAGGCATCCTAGAGGGATTCTGCAAAGGTGAGACTGACATGACTTAACAACGAATCCAATGGTGTTTTTTTTAACCTGAAACACTTTCATTATTCATACCACAACCAGCCACAAGGAACAAATGTTTGTACACAACTGGTTTTCCTCTGCATACAGACCTAACGATGTAACACTGGAAATGACTATCAGGGTACTGTGGCTGATACGGCTCTTGACTTAGCACCGTTCCAAACCACCAAGCGTCATCAATGATAGAACGAAACCTGTCACCTATGAGAGAAACGACCAAGTCTGAGACATCAATTTGCTAACATTAACATTTTTAATTTATAAAACACCTGACACAGATAAAACAAATCAAATATTTTTATCTTAACCTTAGCCATTCTTCACCACTCACCTGCAATCTGCAGTGATAAGATATACATGAAAAATATATAGTACTACACTTGGTAATTTACCGAAGGAATAAAACCATATAATATAATTGATGAAAACAGTTTATGACTAGGTTCCATTATTTAGTGGATCCAAATGCCCACCTCAAAACACATTCTATGACAAAGAACAAAATTTAACAAAACTCAAAAATCTTTTACAATGTATACAAATCAATAAATACTTGTTTAATATGTGTATTAAATATACTTATGAAATATGTAACATTTCCTGAACAAAACAAATTATAAATGTATGATCAGAATTAATCCATGATTATTCTAAAGTGGCTGCTACATAAATATCTCCAAATAAAACTGTGTTCTAATTCTTAAGAGCTCATAATAAAAATCAGGTCTAAATTTACCCTTGAAAACACATACTTATTATTTAAAAGAATTAAACATCCACGTGTCCCATTATCTCAGCATAATATAAAAGCAGGCAAGCAGACCTCAGGAGAGCTCCTATACAAACCAAAGTAACTAGAAAGAATACTTCAACTGACTTCAGTGATTTTAGATTATACACACACATTTCTAAATGTATTCTATAACTGTTAACAACTTCTAAAAAAACTGTATTTGACCTTTGTTTTACATATATTACAAAAGAAACACAGACTCCTGTAATAATCCTATCCCTTCCTTTCCATCCATCCTATTGTTTTCAAAACAAAATCAATGCAAAAAAAAAACCTTACTTATCCTACCTTAATAATTCTTTGGTAAAAAAATAAAAAATAATTCTTTGGCAGATTAACAATTCTTCAAGAAAAGTTCTACAGAAATAGTAGCAATCAAAAATTAAAGCTACATTTCACTCCCAAGAAAGAGAATAGTCCCCACAAAGTCTTGACTAAAGAAAGTATGCTTACGATAAATTCTGTAAAACTGAAAAAAATGACAATATCACAATTATTGGAGCTACATGTTTTGAGGTTAATATATTTTCAAATTCCTATAAACATGATGTTTATTCATATTTTACTCCAAAATCATTAGAAACCCATAAGCCCCTCATCCCACCACCCTTCTACCATTAATAAAATTCTACTTTTGACAGTATTTCATTAATATAGATATTTCAAAACAATTTAAAAAGAAATCTTAATAAATTTTAACAATAAACTTTTTTAATGGAAGGCAGATACTAAAATTTTGATATAACATCATGGTTTCTGTCCAATTCTATAATATAAATAACCTAATTTGACAATATCAATTGTAATATCTGTTACACTAAGTATTACTGTAATAATAACAAATCCATTGGCTTCATTTTGAGAAGCCTAACACAAAACCATACAGTTATTAAGAGAGCCAATCTTTGATACCAAGAATTAATTATGTAATATTTTTCTTCCCTATTTATCTAATATTAGAATACTTTCGGTTGAGATAAAAATAGTTCTTCAGTGTAAGACTAAAAACTTTAAATGGAGGCTTAAAAAATTCATTTTCTCATGGTAAAAATGAGCTTTTCTATACCATCAAGATTTTTCAAATAAACCTATTTTGGCTAGTCAAAAGTAGAATAAACATCTACTGAGTAAAAAATTCTCAACAAAGCAAAAAATAGAAACAAGCAACTTAGTATAATAACACTGCTCAAACGTCAGGAGAATAGGTAAGATTTTTATGGGGGAGATATGGTACAATAATTTTATAACCTCAAAAATAAAACAAAACCCACCAAATTACAAGGGGTAGTCAGTACTCAATCTCTAGCATTTACCTGTAAAGAATCAAGGTTAAAAACTCGGGGGGGGGGGGGGAGAGGGGGGGAGGGAGCAGACTTCCCTGGTGGCACAGTGGTTAACAATCCGCCTATCAATGCAGAGGACATGGATTCAATCCCTGGTCCACGAAGCTGCCACATGCCACACAGCAACTAAGCCCACATGCTCCACAGCAAGAGAAGCCACTGCAATAAGAAGCCTGCGCACCGCAATGAAGAGTAGCCCCCCACTCGCCACAACTAGAGAAAGCCCACACGCAACAACGAAGAACCAACGCAGCCAAAAAAAAAAAATTTTTTTTTTTTTTGAATGACCATGTTGGTGGAACAAAATGAGAGCTTCTAATTTATGCATCATGGGGGTTGAAAAACAGATTGGCTAGGAAGCTATAAAGTTCTTTGGGACTTGGCTGTATATTAATTTCCACATATTCCAGCTGTCTGGTTTGTTTGTTTTGTTTTCGGTGGCTAGGTTATTTGTGTGGACATTACCATTAAAAAATAGTCTATTAAGAGCAGCCGTGTGTGGGAAGACATTCTGGAACCTTTTTGAAGCATTGAAAGTGTTGAAGTATGTGGGCCGAGCGATGGGATTCAGAATGTCCTGCTTGAGCAGTGGAGGAACTGAGGGTGCGGGGCGTGGAGACTAATATCACCCTGTTTGGTCCTGAGGGATGGCTGGTTAGCCAAAGACGGGTAAGATTCCTCAGAGGAGGAACAACCTAAGACAGGCACAGCCGCAGAGGGGCCAACAGGGGTGGTGCATAGAACCTTCCTTATATCACCGTGTTTGGCCCTGGAGGATGACTGGTTAGCCAGAGACGGGTAAGATTCCTCAAGGGAGGAACAACCTAAGACAGGCACAGTCGCAGAGGGGCCAACACGGGTGGGGCACAGACCCCTAATATCTGAGAGAGGTCTCCTGCCCCCAGGGCTGTTTTGCTCTCCACCCCCAGCTCAAATCCACACCTGCTCAACTGGGACCCAGGAAGTAAACAAAGATAATTGCCTCAGTCATGTGAGGCCTTTGATTGTTTATGAGTGTAACCTGAGAATGTTAGCCCACGAACTCAATAAAAGCAGCCTGGGATGAGTCAGCCGGGCTCTTGATCCGAGAGGTCTTGAGCCCCCCGGTCCCACTTTTCTCTTCAGTCTGTGTCTGTGTCTTCTTCAAGCTTGCGGCACCCGTCACTCGCCTCGAGTCGCCGAGCTGGTCTCGGCAGCCGTGAGCTTCCTAGGTGGCGCAGTGGTTAAGAATCCGCCTGCCAATGCAGGGGACACAGGTTCGATCCCTGCTCCAGGAAGATCCCACATGCCGCAGAGCAACTAAGCCCATGTGCCTCAACTACTGAGCCTACGCTTTAGAGCCCATGAGCCGCAACTACTGAGCCCATGTGCTGCAACTACTGAACCCAAGCGCCTAGAGCCTGTGCTCCGCAACAAGAGAAGCCACGGCAATGAGGAGCCTGCGCACCACAAAGAAGAGTAGCCCCTACTCACTGAAACTAAAAGAAAGCCCATGCACAGCTTAAAAGACCCAACACAGCCAATAAAATTAATTAATTAATTAAAAAAAAAAAAAAGAGCAGCCAAATTCTCTGATAAGATTCCATTTCAAATAGAGATGACTCAGGGAATTTATCTAAAATTTACCTATTTCTATTGCCTGCCGGAAAAGGCAGCAAAAATTAGGAAAATTACTGAGGTCTTAACACCATTTATGAATGCGTACACCAGCTGACAGAGCCTACGTAGAACTTAGTATTTCACTAAAACTGGTAAAAGGAGAATGAGCTATCCTAGGTGACTGAAGTGAAACTCAATACATGAGCTCCCCAGACAGCATTACATATTGAAAAGTAATACACATACTACCTATGAAACAGCTGGTACAGTTAGTTGCTGGCCTAATCACGGTCGTCAGCTATGTCCTGAGGAGATTTACGACCTATACAAGTCTAAGCAAGTGAGCCCACCAGCCTGCCTTAAATGGTCACCATGAAAACCACATTCAAACGACATCCAAAAGTTAGTGCCTACATTTAGATGATTGTATTTTTTCTATCCACCCATACAATTCATGGTTATAAAGCCTAAGTTTTACATGAAACTTTTATTTTTTAAGGGAATGGTTACCTCAAGTTAACCTACTTAAATCTGGGTTGATATGACATCAAAAGTAAGATATTCTGGTATACCAGAACATTATCAGTGTAAAGTCTGTGTGATTTTCAACATTCTGATTATTTTACACCACAGGTAATTTTGTGAATTATACCAGTGTCACGTTAAAGATGGAGGTAATGCAGTGTGGACAAGTCTGAAAGGAAATAAAAGGTCTACTCTAGCCTATAGTCGAGGCGTATGAAATCATGCTTCCAAAATGTCACGTACCACACCAAGCCCTAAGCAAAAAATAGTTAGCAATCACTTATATTTCTTTCCAGAATTTACATGTTTGCATCCACCATAATAAGCAGCACCACAACCAAAACATTTAGATCAATAAGATGATTTCATTTCTCAAGGAGTATATAAAATGCAGCAAGGACAGACTTACAAGACTGCCAACTCCTCTGTCTTGCTTCATCATAAAACTGACGCAACACAAGGAAATCAATAACATCTGGCATATCGTGATATCTAAACAAAAATAAAAGATTGTTAAAGTTCTTGCATAGCAGGTTACAGTCTATAGCAACAATGTCCAGAAGAAATACCATGGGAGCCACATGTAATTTTTAATTTTTGACTAGCCTTATTAATGTAAAAAGAATACATCCGAAATATTGTTTCACCACATAATCAGTACAAAATAATGAGATATTTTATATTCTTTTCCTTCATACCAAGCCTTTGAAATCCAGTATGTACGCTTACATCACACTCAATTCAAATTAGCGACAGTTCAAGTACTTGGCAGCCACACATGGCTAACAGCTACCGTACTGCACAGCACAGGTTTAACAAATTATTTATTCTAACATTGTCTCAAAAACAAATGCAGAATCCATTACAAGCCAGAATTCTCTAACCCGTTTAAGCGGCATGAAAAATGTATAAAACACACTCCCGCCTAATTGCTGCTGCAGTACCAGTATTTTTACTTCTAGTGAGTCCCATCTATCAGAACTTCAGCTTACATCTTGGGCTCTACACAGTGCTCTACTATTTACCCTGCAACTGAATGCAAAGGGCATGCTAATCAGCAAGAGGGAAAATCTAAATTTAAATAATTCCATTTTTTAAACAGTAACACATACCTAATAGAGAAAGATTTGTCCATAAGTTTTCCAGTTGCAGGATCTATAAATGCTAGTTTGAGGCAACAAAGTGTAGGGGGCCCAACCTCATATCGTATTCCAACTATTTTGACCAATTCTTGATCCTTTAACAGATATTTTTAGAAGAACAGATGGTTAAAATGAAGCAATTCATCAAGATTATAATTCTCCACATATTGCCAAATTAAGTCAGCTCACAATTTAGGATTTCAAACCAGAAAGGTTTAATTTACCATTAATTACAATCTCTTTGCTCCATCTTCGAATCTTTCTGCAGACATGTATTTAATACTGTTTCTAATGTAAGCAATATACTAACTTTAGAAAAACACAACAAAAGTCTAAGAAGGAACACACAAGCCACCCATCAGCTCAGTATCTAAAGACAACCACTGTGCACAATCAGAATTTCCTTCTGACTTTCTTCTCTTCCTAAAAACACATTTTCACTTATATCATAATTTTATATTATGCAAATCAAAATATGTAAGCGTGACTTATTATTCTTCAAAAACTTGATATTAAATTTCTATCTAATACATTTCACTAAATATTTGTTGAAGATCTACTATGTGCCATGACCTATTTCAGGCAGTAGGGGTAAGACAGGGAACAGGAGACAGTTCCTGCCATGACAGAGCATCCTACTCATTAATGGGTGAACAGTAATTAGCCTCCCCCAGTATCTGTTTGCTTAATACTAAGAATATGAGACGACTCATCCATTTACTCATTGCACAAAATATTATTGTTATAATTGCCAAAGTGCTAACGATACAGTTGATTCTCATTATCGACAGCATTCTTATTATTCCACAGGGCCACCTAGAACAGATAATTAGTGAGTTCACAGTGAATACTGAACCATTGCTCCTAGAGGAACTACAAGGTTAGGTTGCTACAGGCCTCCAGTCATAACATTTCAGTTACCTAATTAATATAGGATCTTCTGTAATGTGAATTCTATGTAAAGACACGTCATTTAACACTGTAGAGTCATTAACACTCAACTCACAACAGCACTGTGACTCATGCTTAAGTGAAGCTTATCTAACACACAGATTTTCTCCATAAGGTACATCATCACTTTCTTGTGCTCAGTAACACATGACAGCACTTGAGCACTACGCTTGGGGGCCACTTTAAACTATGCAAGTCACCAACAAAAAAGCACAAAATGTGAAAAATTTTTAATGTGGCACTGTATAGACTATGAAAAGAACACTTATTTACAACATGAGAGTTCAAAAGAAGAAGGTATCACCTTGTTCAACCTCAGCTGAGAACATGCAGGGCAGGCAAATCAAATTTTTTGCCACACTGTGCATGTCTGCAAATGGCTAGAAAGCATCTCACGTACTGACTTTGGTGTTACAAACAGCATACAGTGAGTAGGCAAATTCGCAAATACAAAATCCATGAAAAATGAGGATCAATTGCCTGCAGATACACAGTAATAAGTGAAAGAGACAAATTTCAATGTATCTAAAGACAAATTCATAGAAGTAGAGTCACTGAGTTTTTTCATCTTTTGAGTTAATGAAAGTATCAAAAATATGAAGGATAAAGAATAAAAAGCACCTGTAATACTACTCTACATATAATCACCACTGATATTTTAATGTATTTATTTTGGTTGATCACGTCTTTAAATTTTTATCAACAAAAAACAAGAATTTCACATCCCGTTTTTCCTCTTAGTGATACACTATGAAAATGTAACATTCATTCAACAAATATTTTAAAAGCCTCAGTTACACGGTGGACTCTACACAGCAGCCAAATATGATTATACCATGGTCTGGTTCATTCAGTATTGTGGGATGTTTAGGTTTTTTCCTAATTTTTTGTTTTAATAAACAGTGATATGGAATTACCTTGCTCTAAATTTGTATGCACTCCTGGTTGTTTCCTAAATTACCAGAAGTAAAACTGCTGATTTAAAAGGTCTAAATATTTTCAGTTTCAATTCCAACTGCCAAGATGCCCTCTAGGGATCCTGGACCTGTTTCATGCACCCTTGCCACCAAGCTGAAAAACTATTAACAAACCAAAACCTTTGCTACTTGTTAAAACACAGTATTTTCTTTCTTTAAATGTTAAAAATATGCATATACATAAGATTGGTTAAGTACAGGGAAGCTAAAGGTTTTTCTGTATTTTATTACAGGTGAGGTTGAACCTTTTTTTCCAATTTGTATTTGGTTTTTTTTGAAAACTTGTACTACTTTTGAAAACCTATCCTGGGCACAATCATTTTAAGATTAATGATATATACAGCCAAGCTGCATTCCAGTAATATACAGAGTGCCCACTGACAAGCATGTCTTCTGACTAGACCTTAACTAATGCTTAGCAAGTAACAGCAGAAATGTTTTTAAATTGGAAACTAACAGAAAGGTAGTAATGACGTATGCCTCCAGGAGGTTTAATGGCTTTAAAATTAACTTAACTGTATATGTATATGCTCCATGTTTGAGTTAATAATACCATCATCTTACCCTAAGATCCATTTTTCTCCATGGTTCCTTATTAGGGTTCAGTTCATAAATGTTATTTCTTCTGACAGCCTCAATATAAGCTTCATGGCCCTGTCGAAAATATATTACCTACAAAAGGGAAGTATACATTTAAAAATAAAAACCTGAGAGTAATATTAATTTTATGTTCCATATTCATGTTTTTAAACTTTACTACTCTTACCTCATCGCCCATTTGAGGAACAAAAGGAGACTTCCGAAGTGTGGTGTCAGTTATCCAAACTGGAGGATGAAATTCATATAAATGTTCCACGTTCACAAGCTCTGCCTGAGTCATCCTCCGCAAATTCTGCCAAGGGGAAGAGAACAAAGCTGAACAGAACAGACAGGGACAGCATGCACGGTTTAATTGAAAAACAGAAGACTTCACCATTCAGAATGGCTGTTTTATTAGCATGTCACCTAATGATTAGTTTTTAAACAGCATACATGTTTGGGTCTTTAACACACACATGAACATTATCAGTTGTGCAAGCACTGTAGGTCTACCTAGCACCTTCCTAGCATTTCCTGAATTTCTAACAGATTCTTCATAGCCCTTTACATCCTATGAAGCTGGGCTGAATCCAGCTAAATCCTCTTCAACTCACTAAGCCTGCTTTGTGTAGAATCCACACTGAATTTCATCACAGACTAATCAACTCAGGGAGTCTCCCCTTGATTTGAGGTTGTAAGACTGGTAATCTTACATATGATATCACTTACATGTGGAATCTAAAATGTGACACAAACGAACTTTTATGAAACAGACTCACAGACATAAAGAACAGAATTGTGGTTGCCAAGAAGGTTGGGTGGGGGGGTGTAAAGGGATGGAGCGTGAGTTTACGGTTAGTAGACGCAAACTATTAATTTAGGATGGATAAACAACAAGGTCCTACTGTAAAGCACAGGGAACTATATTCAATAATCTGTGATAAACCATAATGGAAAAATACTAAAAAAAAAAAAAAAAAAAAGACTGGTAATTTTAAAATATAACCACAAATTCTTTGATACTCCTCCTTTCCTCTTTAAGAAATGGAGCCCATGTCTCCTTCACTTGAGTGTGGGCTCCAACTGCTTTTAACAAATAGAAAAAAGCAGAAGTAACGATGTGTGACTTCTAAGACTAGGTCATAAAAGGCTTATTAGCCCTTGCCTGATTTTTGGATCGCTTGCTCTGGGGACATTCAGCTACCACATCAAGAAAACACTCAAGCAGCCCTACAGAGAAGCCCATGTGGTGAGGAACTGAGGCCACCAGCCAACAGCCCCACAAACAAGCTTCAAAGATCTACCCCCAGGTCAAGCCTTCAGGCAACTGCAACCCAAGCCAACACAATGACTGCAACCTCATTAGCCAAAAGTCAGCTAATCAGTTCCCAAATTCCTGATTCATCAATACATGAAATAATACAAATTTGTTGTTTTTAAGCTAAGTTCCAAGATGATCTGTTACACAGCAATAGATACCTAAAACAAAGACACAGCACCTTTAAATAATAACAGCTACTTATATGACAGGAGCACATGCACTGTACATACAACAAGGTATAGGGATATCACAATTAGGAGAAAAGTGTGAAGACAGAACACGTCAAATGAAAATGGGAAACAGGACAATAGCAGACAAAACAAGAAGAAAGGGCCTTAAAATGCCTTGAAGGATATTTTGGGGGTTGAAATTGACAGGAGAAAATAAGAGTTATGGTGGGGTTCTCAGCAAAATAGAGCTTTCCCTCTAAGTTACAGATTCAGAAAGGTGTAAGTGTCAAGTCCAACTCAGAGCAGATCAGATAGAGAAATTTTAATAACAAAGGAGCTTTTCCAAAAATAAGTTTGTTTGCATTTTACATTTGACTCCTGATGACATAACATTATCAATCAAAAAATAATAATAATGAAGTCTCCAAATTCCCAAAGATTTCTAATTTTTAAATAGGGACAGAAACTATAAAAGTGTAGGTAGATGTTATTTTTAAAGATATATTTTTCTTACCTCTTTTTTAGGCTTATTTTCTTTCTTTCTCTTTCGTCTCCTTTTTGGAGGAGATAAATTCTCAGCAGACATTTCATCCTCTGAACTACTACAAAATCGAGTAATTCGTCGACGAGATGACGTTCGTAAAGGAGGCTGCAAATTGATGCCTGCATCAGCTGTCCAATCAGAATATCTAGATGAAGAATCACTAGAAAAGGAAAATGTTTTAAGTTGTATGGAACCAGGATCTAAGCCCTAACAGCAAATTAATCCTACAACCTTAAGAGAGAAGGAGAGACAACAAGAAGGAAGGAAAAGATCCTAGAAAGTCAACTGCCCTCACTATCAACGAATATTGAAATGGGCAAAGATCATGAGAAAGACAGAGAAAAACCTTCACTGACACTGGAAATTATGAAAGGAGGTAAGTCTGAGAAGTTGTTTTTTTAGTATAATATGGATGAGACCTCATGGAAGACAACATCTGGGGCCAACTACTAATTTCCCTTTCCAAAAGCGAAGTGTAGTTATGAAAACAGTAGAGATCGTGCACAAGAGTAGCACTCCCCCTAAACTGGAGGAGGCTCAAAAATGGACTAGAAATTTTAACTGGACTGACAAACCATCAGTGACTACACTGAGAAGAACAAGGAAAGCAAAGCCGCACCAAACAGAAAGCTGTAAGTGGGCACAGCTTCTTGCCAAGAGGAAGACTCTCCCTGATATGAGAAAAGATTCTAGAGAGGGACTAGTCCGAGCTCACCCTGGAGCAAAAGCAGAGTCAAATAGGAAACTAGATCTAGAAAACTAGCCCCTGGCCTGCTCCCAGCTTCAGCAAACACAGAAAGGATAAAGAGCCCCGACTGGGGCCATCGTTACCCAACCACAAACCTCTCAGACTCAATATAACACATATTTCCAAAAGCTATTTACTATAAATATTATTTTTGTATTATATGTTATGTAATAAAAGGAGCTGTTTTAAAAACCTTAAGAGTGTCTGCTTTGTATAATAAAATTCAGGAAAAGATAAAAGATAATGAGTATAGAGGGGCAGTGGCAGTTGCTAGGGCGGGGTGGCTGGAGCGACGAGCCATTGTCTATTGGGCATACAGCCTCAGTTCTGCAAGATGGCATGAGTTCTGGAGATCAGCTGCACAACACTTTGAATGTACTTTCACTATTGAATTGTACAGTCAGAAACAGTTAAGATGGTGAATTTTATGTTCTGTATATTTCACCACAATTAAAATTAATTAACAAACAAACAAAAAGTAGACAAGTGTTCTAAAAATCATTCCGGCCCCTAAGCATAACGGAATAAATGAAAACAAGAAAGGAAGCCAGGAGTATGGTATGGTGGTCTGTAAAGTGCAGTATCAACGGAAATTAAAATAATCAGAGTCATATCTAGAAGGGAAATTTTTCTAGACTTGGTGATGGAAATGTTATGAAGAGAGAATGATGTCCAGGTTTCTTGCTTGAGCACCTGCCTGGACAAAGCTGACATTTACCAAGACGAGGAACAGACGTTAACATCTTAGCCCCATGACATGCAGATGCGAAAACTAAATAGAAGGTAATACATATGATAAAATAAAGATTATATGTTAAGGCAGGGCAAGAAAAGTTAAAGATAAAATTCTCTCTGTGTGTCCATTTGGGCCTGCTCAAAGACGGGAGCGCCTGCTGATGGTAAAGATCAATAAGACCAAGGTTTTCCTTTCTTCTGATGTTGGCAATGTAACTTCTTAAAAGAGTAACCTTCTTTCCCAGCTCGGGAGGGGGTCATAGCACTTGGTGCTCACTTTGTACCAGTTTATCTGGACTATGTACCCTTAGTGAACTTTATGTGAAATAGCAGTATGCCATCCTGATGTAACGTCATTTGTCTTAAAAATGTACATGAAGTCTTCCTGTCCCTGAGGGGGAGCAAAGACTGCTGCCATGTCCTGCCCACCATCCGCTCACTCTAGGACCTTGCTTCAGACATGAGGTTCTCAGACCCAGAGCTGATCAACTGAAGAAAAGGCCAGCTCCCCTTGAGGAGGGACCCTGCAATGCCACAGCAAATACATACAGTTATGATGCCAGTATTTCTGCCTCAACAGGACGCAGGCCATTTATCAGTGTGACTGGTTCTCGAGCCATAACTACTGAGTCCGTGAGCCACAACTACTGAGCCCATGTGCCATGACTACTGAGGCCCATGCACCTAGAGCCTGTGCTCTGCAACAAGAGAAGCCACCGCAATGAGAAGCCCACACACCACAATGAAGAGTAGTCCCTGCTCACCACAACTAGAGAAAACCTGCACAGAGCAACGAAGACACAACACAGTCATAAATAAAAATAAATAAATAAACAAATAAATTCAAATTAAATCTAAAGGACAGAAAAAGTATCTCATTGTTACTGTAATTGTTTTCATCACTGCTAGGGAGACTAAACATCTTTTCATTCACTGGCCATTCAGATTTTCTCTGTGAATTGCTTATTCATATCTTTTGCCCATTTTTTTTCAATCAGACTTTTATAAGAACTCTTGATGTATTAGGAATGTCACTCCTACACGTATGTGTTGCAAATACTTTTTCCAAGTCTAGAATGTGTCATTTGACTTTATGTTTAGAAACATAAAAATTTTCTAAAAATCTAAAAAAAAAAAAAATGTACATGACCATGCCTTCAGCTTCTAACAGGTGGAACAGTTCTCAGAGCTTCCTGAGAATCTGCTTCCTGGATTATAATCCTCAGTTTGGCTTGAATAAAATTCTCTTTTTTTCCTGCTTGATAGTTAACTGACTTTTCATCAACATATACAATACCTAATAATAAGTTTAATGGTGATTTTACCACATAAACTTTGGATACTCCGCTTTATAAATGCACCCCAAGACTAAACTCAACTTTTGAGTACACGTATTTACACTGTTGGCTCAAATGTTTTATAGTCAAATAAAAATACCCAAAATACTTTCTACAGAAACACCTGTTAATCCAGCTTTCTTCTCCTTTTAAACGTATTAAAAACTCAATGTTAGTTGTTTCACAGTTCGAAGCTCTTACATCTTGAAAGCCATTCAAGTATGACTCCATTCAAAGTTATGACTAAAATGTTTAAAAGATTAAAACACGAAAAAACAGGTACCTTGAACTTTCACTGTCACTTTCACTTCTTCTATCACTTTTCCATTCTTCTTCTTCAGAAGAGCAAGAACCTTCACTCTGATCACAGGAAGTCTCCTAATTTGTGAGGGGGAGAAAAATAAAATAAAAATCTTGATCTGAGACTAAATAACACAAGTCAAAAGAAACCACAGAGTCATTCTAATCAACTGAGGAGTTAAGTATGATAACCGGGTAATATAATTAGGTAAACTTAACACCAAAAGCAAGTGTCTTTACTACATCCTTTTTCTTATTGAAGAATCAGGCAATAGAAAATATTTGTGAGACTTAACATTACTACTAGTAACAAAAGAAACTGATACAAGGGGCCATTCTCTAAGCAAACTTAATGAGAAGACAATGTAAATGTTCTCAGTGTTTTGGACTCAAGCCATTGTAATAGGTGGGTAGCGGGTATCTCGTTTTACTTTCAATTCTCTAAAACAAATGATGCTGAGCACCTTTCCATATGCTTATCTGCCACCTGTTTATCTTCTTTAACGAACTGCCTGTCACGTCTTCTGTAGACTCTTAAAGTGGGTTCTACTCTTATTGAGTTTTAAGAATACAAGTCCTTTATCAGATATGATCTTTACAAATATTTTCTCCCAGTCTGTGGCTTGTGTTTTCATTCTTTTCTTAACATTTTTTTTAATTAATTAATTAATTTATTTAATTTTTGGCTGTGTTGGGTCTTCGTTGCTGCACGCAGGCTTTCTCTAGTTGCAGCAAGCTAGGGCTACTCTTCATTGAGGTGTGCAGACTTTTCAGTGTGTTAACTTCTCTTGTTGTGGAGCATGGGCTCTAGGGAAGCAGGCTTCAGCAGTTGTGACATGCAGGCTCAGTAGTTGTGGCTCATGGGCTCTAGAGTGCAGGCTCAGTAGTTGCGGTGCACAGGCTTAGTTGCTCCGCAGCACGTGGGATCCTCCAGGACCAGGGCTCAAACCCGTGTCCCCGCATTGGCAGGTGGATTCTTAACCACTGCGCCACCATCGAAGTTCTTTTCTCATTCTCTTAACAGTATCTTTCACGCTTTTCTATTTGTGAAGTTTTCCTTTCATGGGCTCATGCTATTGGAACTGTATCTAAAAAGTCATCATCACACCCAAGGTCACCTAGATTTTTATTATATGTTATCTTTTAGAAATTTCATAATTTTGTTTTACATTTACATTGTATATGATACATTTTGAGTTTTTTTGTGAAAAGGCTGTCTAGATTTTTTTTTTTGCATGTGGATATCCAGTTCCACACCACTTGCTGAAAAGACTATGCTTTGTCCATTGAGTCGTCTTTGCTCCTCCATCGAACACTAGCTGAGTATACCTGTATTGGTCTATTTTCTGGGTTCCTTATTCTCTTCCATTGATCGATTTGTCTATTCTTTCACCAGTACCACACTGTCTTGAAAACTGCAGATTTATACTAAGTCTTAACGTCAGGCAGTATCTATCAGTCCTGCACCTTTATTGTTCTTCAGTATTCTGTTAGCTATTCTGGGTCATTTTTTTTCTTCAAACAAACTTCAGAATCTCTTTGACAATATCCACAAAATTAACTTGCTGGGATTTTGACTGGAACTGTGTTGAATCTACAGATGAAGTTGGATAGAAATAATATCTCAACAAAGATGTGAAGCACGGGAACTCTCGTTCACTGTTGATCAGAATACAAAATGTAACAGCCACTTTGGATAATAGTTTGGCAGTTTTTTACAGAGCTAAATATAGACTTATCACAGAGGAAAATAAAACTCATATTACTAGAAAGTAGTCAATGTGAAAATGTTTGTTCCAAACTACATGACATTCTAGAAAAGTCAAAACTATGGAAACAGTAAAACCATCAGTGGTTACCCGTGGCTAAGGAAGAGGGAGGAAGTGATGATTAAGTATAGCAGAGAGGGGGTTTAAGACAGTGGAACTATTCTCTATGAAACTCTTATGGTAGATACATAACATTATTCATTTGTCAAAACCCATACAACACATTACATTAGAGTGATGCTTCATGTAAACTATTAAATTTAGTTAATGATAATGTGTAAAATTGGTTCATCAGCTGTAGCAAATGTACCACACTAAATCAAGATGCTATTAATAGGAAAAACTTAGAGAAACAGTATATGGGAACTCACTGTACTTACTGTGTCATTTTTTTTAAACCTCAAACTATGCTAACACACAAAGTCTTTAAAGGAAAAGAGAGGAATACACTAATTCCCACAACCCTACCAGCTGCAGTCTACTTTAAATTCTGGTCTTGCAGGTACTTTTAAATTGAGATACAACCTTTTCCTCTAACAGCCACTTACCTTAAGCACATCATAAACAGATAATGAAAATGCCATGAAGGAACAAAACCGAAAAAATGGAATTGCAAAGAAATATCTACTTTGTTTACTTCATTTGAATAGGCAAAATATAAAGTAAACATATGCTAAAAAAAAAAATGTTCCTCAAAATGTGAGCCCAATGCTATTCAAGGAGCACAGATTCCTAGCCCAACCACACTAGATCTACTCAACAGGAGTCTGCTTTTTGTGCTCAAAATAGATTTCTAAAAAACATCACAGAAATAAACCCTTAAAATCTACTACCTGGTAACCATGCATTCTGGGGAAAAGTTTTCAATCTTTTATCTGAATGAACTCTCAAAATACTTCTGTAAACAGAGGCAGAGTTAAGATAAAGCTAATGAAACTTAAGTTTCAGAGGCTTTCAATTTAACTTGCCTACTAAGGCCCTGTGTCTACTTCCAATTTTGAGTTATTTTTCTGAAGAACATCCCTAAAATTATACAAGATTCAAACCCCACAAATCTTGGGTCCATCTTGCCTATGAGTTTTGTGTTGTCTCAAGTCACTACCTGCTCACTACTACCTTTTCATATACAGAGAAACCCAAGGCTAAGAAATGTAAAGAAATACACCTGGGGTCACAGGAGAGTAAGTATAAGAAATGGAATTACAAATCAGGCCAACTCTAAAATCCATACTTTTTTTACTATCAGTGCTTCCCAAACCAAAACGTAATGGAACCAACACCCATACATATATACACCAATCTCCACCCATCTGCAACAAGTCAGGAGAATGAATTCATACCACTGTAGGAGGTAGACTACCACAACACAAAATTATGATTTATTTTAAAAGATCACGTGGATTTAACATTCTACATTATATATGTATTAATTTAAAAAGTTCCTCATTAACTGCAAATAACAAATTAACAGACATAAAAAGAAACATCGTTAAGATTAACACTACTGATGATCTAAAAATTAAAATGCAATCTATAATCATTACTAATTTCTCAAAAACATTTAAGATACATAAGGTTTTATTGCTATTTCCCTAGCATAAAATATATGTATACTTAAGAGACTTAAAACAAAGCACCTTACTTATTGTGAAAAGAGCAGACACATTTCCACCAATAATAAGAATATGGTCCACTATCTCCACTAGTATTCAACAATGTACTGGAAGTATTAAACAATACAATTAGACAAGAAAAATCAATTAAAGATATAAAAATTAGAAGAGAAGTAGTAAAACTGAGTATTGTATAAATAGAGTATACCTGGAAAACTTCACAGAGCCCAACAATATAATTAACTCAAGAATTCAGTAATGTAGCAGGATGAAAAAATTAAAAATTGAAGGCAGAAAAAGACCAAAAACACGACAGAAAAATGGCCAAAAGACATGATACACAATGCACAAGGATGAAAAAAAGACTCTAAATATATAAAAATATGTTCAACTTCATGCATAAGAGAAATATAAACTACTGTAAATAAACCAAAGACAAGCGACAAATATTGTGTGATTCCACTTACATGAGGTACCTAGAACAGACAAATTCACAGAGACAGAAAGTATGAGAGAGGTTGCCAGGGTCTGGGGAGAGAAGCAAATGGGGAGTACTGTTTAATGAGTACAGAGGTGCTGTCTGGGATGATGCAAAAGTGCTAGAAATGAAGAGCGGTGGTGGCTGCACACATTTGTAAATGCGGTTAATGCCACAGAACTGTACACTTAAAAATGGCTAACAGTAAATTTCATGTTACATATAATATTCTATCACCCACACAAATAGCCAAAACATATAAAAAACAAAACTAAGATATCATCTCTCACCAATTAAACTGGCGAAAATTAGAAAGTGTAACACACTCTGTTGCTAAAAAAGTAGGGAAACAGGCACTCTCTTATGCCACAGGTAGGAATGCAAGTTGGAATTCTCCTTTATAAGGAATCTTTATCAGCATCTCACAAAATGCAAATGCATTTATCTTTGGGCCCAGTAATCCCATTTCAAGGAATGCTCCCCCCAAATTACATCTCCATCATTAGAAAAATACAGTCATCTACGAGATTATTCATTGTAGCATAATTTAAAATGAAAACACTGGATGCATCCTAAATGCCCATAGCCAGGAGAGTGGTTAAATAAACTCATAATCAGACAACTTAAATATTACATAAATCTTAAAAATAAAAAAGGCATTTATGAACTGATGTGAAGTGATTTTAGGAATATTTTAAGTGAAAAAAACCCAAGTGCAAACGAGTATCTGTAGGATGCTCCATTTTGTATACAAAAGGAGAAATAATAAAATATACATATATCTAATTAAGTGTATGGGGGAGGAACGGGGGACACAACACAGAAAAGGTAAGCCAGAAATTAGGGAGGGTGGGTAGGAACATTTCTCATAACTGCCCCAAATCATTAAAGGTTAAATATGCATGATACACTATAAATAATAAGAAAATAACATAAGAACAGTCTCATTACAAAAAATCATCTAAGTGAACGGTTTTGATGATAATACCAGCTAACATTATTGGATATTACGTAGTGTTTTAAACACTTTACGTGATCAACTAAATGAATTCTCACAACACCTCTGAAGGACATACTATTAATGACTTTTACAGATATAGGCAAAGGCATAGAAAGTTTAAGCAACTTGTTCAAGTGGAAGAATTTGGATTTAAACTCAAACCCTATGTTTGACTGCTATTCTAATGCTTTATAGAGGAATTCAAATAAATTGTTCATCCTTATGTAACATTTCAATCCTCAAAACGTAACATTAGAATGTATTTTCTAATCCGTAAACTTTAAAAACTCTTTGAAAAATACTCTTTTCCCCAAAAAATATCAAAATGAAGAACAGTAACTTCATATGATTATTTTAAGTCAAACAAAGGGGTTAAGACAAGGACTTCTTAGATATGATGGCAAAAGCACAAGCAACTAAGGAAGAAACAAACTAGACTTCTTCAAAATGTAAAACTTTTGTGCTTCAAGGAAACCAGCAAAGAAGTGAAAAGACAACCCAATAAATGTGAGAAAATATTTCAAAGTCATACATCTGATATAAAGGATTTCTATCCCGAATACATAAAGAACCCTTGTAGCAATAAAAAAGACAATCAAATTGAAAAATGGGCAAGAGATTTGCAAAGACGTTTCTCCAAAGATACATAAGTGAACAATAGCACATGAAAATATGTTCAACATCGTTGGTCATTAGGGAACTGTAGTCAAAACCACAGTGAGATACCACTTCACATCCACCAGTGTAACTGAAATCAAAAGGACAGAACATAAAAGGCGTGGACAAGGATGTGAAGAAACTGGAAACTTCATACATTACTGACTGGGTATATAAAATAATGCAGCCACTTGGGAAAACAGTCTGGCAACTCCTCAAAAGTTTAAATACAAAGTTACCATATGACCCAGCAAACTGACTGGCATGTACAAACCCAAATGAACTGAAAACTTATGGCCATACAAAACTCCTTACATGAATGTTGACAAGCAGCAATATCTGTAACAGTCAAAAAGCATAAAGAATAGAAGTGTCCCCCAGCCAGTGAGCGCGTACGCACACCATGGTCTAGTCATGTACTGGAATCCTGAACAGTGAAAAAGAAGGAAGTACTCATCCAGGTTATACACGGAATCAGCCTTGAAAATATTACACAGTAAGTGAAAACAGCCAGTCACAAGATCCTACTGTACGCTTCCATTAAATGAAATGTTCAGGATACAAAAACCCACAGGGACAGAAATATCAGTGGTTGCCAGGGGCTTGGGTGGAGTGGAAATGGGAAGTACTTGCAAATGGGTATAGGGTTTCCTTTTAGGTGATTAAAATATTTTGATATTCAATACTGGTGGTGATGGTACAACTTTGTTAATATACTAAAACCACTGGATTGTACGCTTGTACGGTACCACAAAGTTGTTCAAAATTGTCAGAGAAATTCAAAATGTGAAATTTCATTTTAATCTTCAGAGAATACTACATATTCACATAATTTCAAGGTAGATTCAAAGTAAAGAATTAACACAAAATATTCAAGATTATTTTACATATTTTAAGTTACAAAACTCACATGTCTTATGGAGCTTGATGATTCATTTCCTGAAGATAACTCAAGCCGTCCAAGATTTCTTCTACCATAATTTGGATATTTACGCCTACATGTCCTTTGCCTAGACTGTGACATCAAAGCCACCGAATCAGACTGAAACACAAACAAGCAGATGAAAATTAACACTTAAATAAGTACTATCTTCAATAAAATATTTCACATTCTATCAAATTTCAAAAGAATCTAAGGCAAAAATAATAATAATAAAGCTCAAAAAATAAAATATTCTTGAATGGGTATTTTTGCTACATATTGTTAATCAAGTTTTTTTGTTGTTGTTGTTTACTTTTAAGATATTTAGAAGACATTGCTAAATTCAGGCACATAAGATCGGCATTTTCCAAACTAAATCATAAGTTAATTGGTTTACCATAAATAATAAAAACTATAATCCAAAAAAAAATCACTTTAAACTATATACCTTAGAAGTGAAAACATATATTCATTTTATGATGCAGTAACCAACCTTAAGGAATATATCACTGTGTGAATACACAGGTATAGAGACATATCTGAAATGATCCTCAAATATCAACCCTAGTTATTTCCAGGTTTTAACTTTTTGGACGATCTGTTGTCAGTACTTTTCAGTTGTGCTTGAATTTTTTTAAATATCTTTTTTTTTAATTAAAACAAAATAAGTGAGTAATCTTTTAAGATCAGCCAAATAAAATAGCTAGATTGAAATGCCGGGGGGCGGGGGGGTTGCATGCTATTCCTCAAACAACAGTCATATATGCAAAATCACTCAATGAAAGTGTACATTCCCATAACTGATATACCGATTCTCACAGTAGTGCCATCTGCTTGAAAATCACTGGGGTGTTTTATCATTTCAACATATCCTAAACAGCATATCCTGGCTGATTTTAAAACAACTCTTCTTTCCTTAATTTGTCAGTACTTTTTTTTGTTAAGGCAAAAACTCCTATTAATGAATTTCATCACTAATAATATGTAAATTCAGATGGACCAAAACTACCACTAAGAAGAACATCTGTCAAAATATGTTTTTTTTAAAAAAAACAGTTTGAGAGCACTACATACCTAACAAGGCTCTGAAGATTTACAGGACCAATACACGAAAAAGGATACAAGCAACAAAAGCGAACCCTAAAATTTCACTCTGGAAAAGGAGGCTGAAAGCATTAGCAGGTAAGCAAAAAATTGAAAGACTAAACTCTTAAGCTAACAAAACTTGCAATTCAGTCTCCTATGCATCGGCAAACACATGAAGCTTCGGCTGATAGCCCAGAGGGCTACAATCTAGACTTATAGGTAAACTACAGATAAGCAGCACCCCAAGGAACTAAAAGCCCATCCTTCTCTAGGTTATGGTGATACAGGCTTAAGAGTGGCCCTCGTAGCCTACTAGAAGCAAACTACACCTTCTCTGGAGGAGAAATGCCACCCTAGGCTTCAAATGATCTCTAACATCTAACATTCAATCAAAAATACAGGCAACATAGAAAATGTGATTACAAAAAAAAAGAGAGAGAGGAAAAAAAAATCAATACGAAATGGAAACAGATCAACAGAGGAGCAAGATACTGAAAAAATGAAATTACCAGAAACAGGTTTTTCAAATAACTAGGGCTGATTTTCAAGGAAATAAAATGAGAACTTCAGCAGAAAACTGAAAACTCTGGAAAATTCTGAAATGAAAAATACAGTAACTAAAACCAAGAACACAAGTTTAACAGCAGATTACACACAGCTGAAGAGAACTAACTAAATGGAATATATTTGGTCAGGAAAAAATTCAGAACAGCAAGAAACAGCCTAAAAATAAGAGACAGAAAATAAAAAGGAGGGACAGAAAGTAAAGGATAAAAACATATATCTTGCAAACACTAGCCAAAAGAAAGCTAGCACAGCTATATTCATATAAAAGAATTTGAAGAATAAAGCATCACTAGAAATAAATTCATGATAAACGGTTCAAATCAGCGGAAAAAGGGGAAATTCTAAATGTGTACACATCAAATAACATAGCTTCAAACCACATAAAGCAAAACAAGTAGAAACAAAGAAATCTACAAACATAGCAAAACGTTAACACATTTCTCTCTTGTTTATAGAGAGTGCAATCATTTTGAAACCACATGTGGCATTAACTACTAAAGTTGAATATACACATATCCTATGCTCCAATAATTTCACTCCAGCGCATATACTAAAGAGAAATACACAAATAGGTAACAAGGAATACGTACAAACTGTTGAAAGCAGTATTGTTCCTAACATACTATTCCTAATTCATATTTCTAACATGAAAATAACCCAAATACCCTTTAAGAAAAGATTACATGGAGCTATATGTAAAGAGGTGGATAGAACTACAATCTGTCATACAGAGTGAAGTAAGTCAGAAAGAGAAGGACAAATATTGTATGCTAACTCACATATACGGAATCTAAAAATGGTACTGATGAACTCAGTGACAAGAACAAGGACGCAGGTACAGAGAATGGACTGGAGAACTTGAGGTATGGGAGGGGGCGGGGGGTGAAGGGGAAACTGAGACGAAGCAAGAGAGTAGCACAGACATATATATACTACCAACTGTAAAATAGACAGCCAGTGGGAAGTTGTTGTATAACAAAGGGAGTCCAACTCGAGGATGGAAGTTGCCTTAGAGGACTGGGGCGGGGAGGGTGGGGGGGACTCGAGGCGGGGGGGGGGGGGAGTCAAGGAAGGGAGGGAATACGGGGATATGTGTATAAAAGCAGATGACTGAACTTGGTGTACCCCCAAAAAAATAATAATAAAAAAAAAAAGAAAAAAAGAATAGATTACACAGCAACATGTTCATAAAGGGAATACTATCCAACAATGAAAACAAATGAACTTCAACCACTCACAACAAAGATAAATCTCACAAGGTCAAATGCAAGCCAGATACAAAAGATTATATATACATACTGTATGACTCCATTTAGATCAGTGTTTCTTATCCTTTTTTACATCATCACTACCCTATAGGAAACTTGACTTTCTCTTAATTTGGCCCCCTCAAAATTGTAATACCACAGATATACATACAATACATAAACACATATAGTATATCTGTGCTTTGTACATAAATAAAGTATAAGGGTTAGCCTTCTTATCCAATGTAGGGTTTAAAATAGCTAATATTTTTAAAACAAAATCTAAATTGAAAATTTTAAAGCTCTTTGCATTTAACTTTATAACTGTTTCTTGAATAATTTTTGATGTAATTCAATTACATAGATTGTAATCTATCAAATTACATATCCAAATTAGAAATTCTTGAATACATAACAGCACTGCAATCAAATTTTTAAAAATCTTTCAAAACTTATTCTTGCAGCAAAAATAAACCTGAAAAAATTCATTAATTTCTCAAAAATTTTAGTAAATTCAATTTTAAAGTTCTTTTCATGAGAAAATATCCTAACTATAGCTGAAGATATTCATTCAGGTAGTCGACATTTTTTTCTTCTCAGTATCTGACATAATGACTTGAATTATTTTTAAATTAAATAATAACATAGAAACGTTTAGTTCTTAAAGCTCAGGTCATAAACAAAAGCACCAAGCATCGAGGCAGTTAATGTGGCAGCCAGGCCGTGCACAGGCCACTTCTCACCATATGGCTACAATACTGAATGATCAATTGAGAGAATGAGTATCTTGCAAACACAACCATTTTCCACCATAATTGTGTAGCAATGATCTTGCATATATTTCATGTAAATTCCATTAACTCGTTAATGCTTCACATATGATGGTCATGAAAATCTAAATTGAGAAGTTAAAACACTAAGGAATAAGATTTTCTCAGGTAGCGCTGGGCTTTGGACAGTCACAAGCCATTGTGACATCTAAGATTTTTTATAAATGCATGGTTTGGAAAACATCAGAAACAGACAAAGCTAACCAGCATTTTTGGAAGTCAAACAGTTGGTTACCTGCAGGAGAAAGGAGAGTAGTGACTGGGAAAGAATACAAAATGCTTTTGATGGGCTGACAATGTTCTAGTAGTTATTAAACAATAATTTTCTTTTTTTTTTTTTTTTTTTAAGGCTGCACTGTGAGGCACACGGGATCTTAGTTCCCCAACCAAGAATCAAACCCGTGTCCCCTGCATAGGGAGCACAGTCTTAACGACTGGACCACCAGGGAAGTCCCGACAATAATTTTCTAGACTCCTTCAGTGCTGTTAGGCATTAGGTTACTTCCCGCAAGTTTCAAGACACTTTTCCTAACAGCTGTACAACTTTATGTCTACTATTTTAAATCCCCAAAAGAAGACTAATATTACTAATATTCTCACTGAGCAAAAAGAAAGCTATAAATCACCATATGACCCAGCAATCCCACTATTGGGCACATACCCAGAGAAAACCATAATTCAAAAAGACACATGCACCCCATTGTTAATTGCAGCACTATTTACAACAGCCAGGTCACAGAAGCAACCTAAATGTTCATCGACAGATGAATAGATAAAGAAGATGTGGTACGTATATATATTGGAATATTACTCAGCCACAAAAAGGAATGAAATTGGGTCATTTGTAGAGACATGGATGGACCTAGAGACTGTCATACAGAGTGAAGTAAGTCAGAAAGAGAAAAATAAATATTACATATTAACGCATATATGTGGAATCTAGAAAAATGGTACAGATGAACCAGTCTTCAAGGCAGAAATAGAGTCAGAGATGTAGGGAACAAACAGATGGACACCAAGGGGGAAGGGGGTGGGGGTGGGATGAATTGGGAGATTGGGATGGACATATATACATACACTAATATGTATAAAATAGATAACTAATGAGAACACACTGTATAGGGAACTTCACTGCACTAACTGTAGAAATTAACTGTAGAAACTAACACAATACTGTAAAACAAATATACGCCAATAAAAAAAAGAAAACTATAAATTTCAGTTTAATTTCTAATTTGTTTATTCCTAAGAAAATGGAATTTAAGTTACCTTTTGTGAGAACTGGAGAGTCTTCCTCTTTCTTCCAATTATATAAAGATTTCTTTCCTCTTCACCTTTCTCTATTCTGAAGTTTTCCAACTTCCTACAAATTTAAGTATCCAGTTATATTAGTTACTGTTAAATACAGGATATAGAGAGAAAAAATTAATCATTACGATTCTGGGAATCATAACTTAAGTACTTTTTTAATTAGTACAGAAAATTCCTAAAGTTATAACAAAAGTTGCGTCAAACTGTACTTTTCTAGAAATTTAATATAAACATAAAATCTCAGAGGCAGGAGGTCCTATTTTTCATATTTAACACAGAAGTAGTCATTCACTTATATTCTGATTGGCCCTATGAGAACCCTCAAACAGGATCTCTCGTATTAGCTACTCAAAATGTACCTAGGATTTTCCAAGATTGTAATTCCTTTCTCTAAAGAAAAAATCAGAAAAGAATCCTCCTCAAAACTTATTCAAACTTCACGTTTTATAATTTCTGGGAAACCAGAATAGCAATGTTACTGGTTCTTCTAATCACCTACATTTCACTTACATGACACAAAAGAAAATTTATAATGTTACTGTGACTGATTTCAGAGCAAGGGACCTTCCACCATGAAGATCATTTTCTTTCTTCATGACTAGAGAATTCAAGCAACTAAATGTCCTTTAACACTGTTCAAAACACATGGCTTTATGCTTTGTGTTCACTTTAAAATTCCACTGGAAAAGTTTCAAAACTGACTTTGTACCCATGCTCCAAGATATAACTGAAAACTCCTTTTGCTCTTTTACACAAATGAGTAAAAGCACAAATGCTGTAAACACAAAAACTGATTTCCAAGGAAATCACTTTTTTTCTTGATACATCTGCAGCCCACAATCATATGACAGCCAAACACTGTCCACAGGGGAGTTCTAAGGCAGACTTCCCTTCTCGAGTCGTCAATTTCACCACTAATATGTGTATTTAAGGAACTACATGAGGTTTTTCACTTGTAGCCAAATGAAATTCCTACCCCAAACCTGTATGCTTCTCTTTGTTTTGACAATGAAACCACATATAATTCATTCTCAATCAATAATAAAGCAAAGAACACTCCAGATCATCAATGTACCATGTCCGACTGTATGCAATTCCACACATAATGAAGTGGTCAGCTAAGAAAAGTGACATTATGAAAGATCACAAAGTGTATACGTGATTCACTCATTCTTTTAGAATGAACATAATTTCTATTATTGGATGAAGACAAACTACATATCTGAACTCTAGCCCCAAACAGAACTACCTCTACTGGGAAGCAAGACTGTATATTCAACTTCCTGCACAGTAGGGTCATTTATCTCCTCACACTTTTATCTAATACCTAAATTTTTCAAAATGGACACATACTACTTTTACAGTCAGAAAACAAATTTTTAATTTCTCTTGATCTTTATCAAATGACACCCTAATAAACAGTTATGTAAAATTCACTGCTGCTCCTGTTGTAAGGATTGTTGTCACGGGCACTGACTGCTACTACCTCACTCAGCAGCTCCTTCATACAATCTCATTTGTATTCTAGAATACAGCTCTAGAAAGGGCTATGCTCTTCTTTTGGAAAATTATACTGCGGCAGCTAGCTGATTCGCAAAATCCATTCTTCCTTCTTCCTTAGAAGCAGAATCTCAATTTTCACCTAAGCTCTTTGCTACTTTAAATAGAGACCGTATTACCTTGCTTCACTCTGTAGCTAAGTATGGCCATATTATGACATTCTGGTCAATGAGTTATGAGCAAAAATGTCACATGGGGCCATTAAGTCTGCTTAAATGAAATTCCTTCAACTAGAAATGTCCTTTTTGCTGCCTTCGGCCTTCTCTTCCCTCTTCCTGCCTAAATCTCAACCTCCATCACAGATGCAAAATGTGACAGCTATTATAAAGTCCAGCTATCTTGGACCTTGATGTGACCTTTCAAGATTGGAAGTCAGAATCTTAAGATAGATATCAGAAATAGAGGACCCTGAGTCCCTGATTAACTGGGGAACCACGATTCTAGCCTTAAACAATCTCCAGTCTTTCTTTATGTTAAGAAAATAAATGCTTGCTGAAGAAACTACTCTTCAGGACTTTCAATCCTGATACCTGTTTGCTTCCCTTGACTTTGACAACAAAAAGTACCCCAAAATGACACTTTCAGTTCTGATGACCATGCAACTCAGATATAATTGTAAGGCTTAATTATAGCATACTACATACACGATGGTGATTTTCTATATTTCTCATCCCAATTCCAGATTTTGCTTTTCACTAGTTTATTGTATACTTATAAACATTCTTAAATTCACTATACAAAATATAAGTATTATCCAATATTACTCCACCAATCACTGACTCTTCTGGCTAAGCACATGAAAACTTTTACAAAATTATCTTCAAGGTATTAGTTATTATGAGACACAAATATGACAATACTGAAACACTGCAGATATCAATAAAAAACAGTATTTGTTGCCTCCATTTTGATAACTTAAAAATCAGTACAATTCAGTACAAGGAAAACCCTACAGTCCACACTACACTTATGAAATATCATTTCTCACTAAAAGCAAATAGGCTGCTTAAGAGAAAAGACTGACCCTAGGTCTAGGTCAAGAAATGTACAAGATGAACCTGCAACACCCTGCCATGCCTGATAGTAAAGATGCTATGCAAGGCTACTACATCATTTCAAAAGGACTCAAGAGTCAACTTGAAGAAGCTCTTCCTGGCCAGAGATGGAAAAATTTAAACATCAATAAAGATATTAGAAATAAGCTAAATCACAGCAGTGTGATTAATACAGTGAAACACACACACACAAATTGGCCACTACAGTAGGATGTAAAGTAATAAATCTTTATTTCGAAGATACAGCTTAATGAGCAAGCATCTATCCTGTTTTTCATATACAAACTTTACTACTGGATAATCAAACAGTAGATGCAGGTAAATTTTTGTTTGGAAGTATCTAAGATAATGAAGGCTTCGGAGCTGATCACTACTTTATAATCCCTAAGGAATTAATGAATCTAGGCAGTGAGTACCAATGCCTGCAAGCATCACACACACACAAAAAAGGTATTATGTGCCTTCTGATGGAATTTTACCACTTAACAAAATAATCTTGCAAAAAACTAAAAATAAGACATCTGGAACAAGTGGAAATTTAAACACTGGCTATGTGGTTCTATCAAGGAATCGTCTGTTTATTTTTTGAGATATGACAATGGCACTCTGGTTATATTTTAAGACAATTCCTTATCTTTAGAAATTACATACTGACCTACTTTTGGATAAAATGATATTATGTCTGGAATATCTTTGAAAATAATACTGAAGGGAGAAAAGGCAGGTGTTTGTATAGATGAAACAAGACTGGTTATGAAAAAATTTACCACAGTGAAAACTGAGAGAACAATTTTGACATTTTCCTACCACATTTAAAATACATCCCAACCCATTATTAAAATATATGTATATGATTATTTATACCACTAATGATTAAACTAAGTGTAAATAACCATATAGATATATTTTCATAGATATAAACAATATTAATAGATATCCTAAAACAAACCTAAATATGCCTAGTGGTACCTCTGGTACAACCACTCTTCGTTTCCAAGCCTGCAGGTCACGCTCTGTAGCCATCTGACTGCGTGGAGCGTTCTGGTGCATTTGACGAACACCTTCCACCTGTCCACTACGACGCAGACCAATGTTTGGAGGAGACTGGATGTCTAAGCTTAGTCTTCTAAAGCCTAGGGGAAAATTGTCAAGAATGACTGCAAAACAAATGTCAATCTAATATGCATATACATTCCTCCTAATAAGATACAACCCCCCCAAAAAAGATCCACTGAAAAAACTTTGGAAAAAAGAATCTTAATGTGACTGAGATCAAAATGTAGAATACAGAACAAACATTAACATAACTATTAACCTCAATTTCCATTTTTATTAGACTTTCTGAAATTTAATGTACAAGCACTTTCTATAATAAGGTTATTTGCAGTCCTAAAAACCTTACCTTTCTCAAAATCACAAACTAAAAACACATCTTTCTGGAAAAATCAGCACTGCAAATAGATGCCTCAAACGGTGGTGGCTTTATAATAAGATCTCGAACAACAAAATTGTTTATGATCTTGAGAGATAATCTAAGCCACTCAGGCAGGCAAGCTGCCAGAGCCCATTATTAAAAATTCACAAAAATCCAAAGTGGGAAAATGCCGGTAGCACTTGAATTGGAGCTAGAAGAGTGGGTAACAGGGCAATGCAGACAACAGCAAGCCCTGAGCCTGGGCAGAGCTGATCAGGTAGACACAGCAGGCAGGGCAACCTCCCAGGAGCTGGAAGTCACAAAGGATGGAGACCACCCTGGGGGGATGTAGGCGGAATCCCAGGCAAAGTACTTGTTTCCTTAAAACACAGAGTGAAGGGGATCCTGCTACTAATGCAACAAATAAAAAAAATTGGGGGCTATAACCTTTCCTATGGGAAGCTATTAAATTTTACTCCAAATACACCAGCCCTCCTTGCCCAGGGTAAAATTCAAATACGAGTGAACACAACTTCTGCATTCCTCTATGTACGACATTCTGTTTACCAATCAAATGTGAACCACTTTGCTGCACAACATATAATACTTCATCTATTAAAAATGACATTAAACATCCCTGCTATTAATCCAAAATTTATATTAAAATACAATGATATTTAAGAAACACTATTTGAATTGAGAACTAAAAATAAATTCTAAATTTAACTGCCCAAGTCATAGTATTTTTCTCCAACTATCTGAAGAAAATATATGCACAGGTTATTTATCACAAAATTACTTGTAATAGCAAGCATGAAAAATAACTTACAAGGCCATGAACAGATTAATTACAAAGACTGGTTATTCCACACAGTGGAGTACTATCAAGCCATAAAAAGGAATGAAGAAGAGCTCCGTGATGGATAAGGAGTGATTTCTAGAACATACTGTTAGGGAAAAAAGCAAGGTGCAGAAGAATGCATACACATCTTGTGCCTCTTGCTCTGATGCACGGAGAAAACACAACAGCAACCATGCAGTATTCCTGTTTAAGATGTTTAACCTGAATCCAATTACGAGATGATCAAACGAATTCAAACTGAGGGAAATTCTGTGAAACAACAGGCCTGAACTCTGGTAGTTTTGATCCCTGGTGGTGCAGTGGTTAAGAATCTGCCTGCCAATGCAGGGCACACGGGTTCAACCCCTGGGCCAGCAAGATCCCACATGCCATGGAGCAAGTAAGCCCGTGTGCCACAACTACTGAGCCTGTGCCCTAGAGGCTGCATGCCCCAACTACTGAGCCCACGCGCCTAGAGCCTGTGCTCCGCAACAAGAGAAGCCACTGCAACGAGAAGCCCGCACACCACGCCGCAACGAAGAGTAGCCCCTGCTCGCTGCAACTAGAGAAAGTCTGTGAGCAGTAACAAAGACCCAGCGTGGCCAAAAACAAATAAATAAATTATTAAATAAAAAAAATACTCTGTTCTTTACTCTTGTTTATTTAATACAATTTTGTAAATACTCTTATTTTAGAGCAAAAAGATTTCTACAGCCTTTCACAATATTGAAATTCAAATGTCTATTTGTTAGTCCATCAACCTCCCACCTAGTAAAGCTACCTCCAGACTACTGCTCAAGTTGTAAATGTACACTGCTTAAAGTTCCTCACATTGCACATAGGGGACAATGACTTCATTTATTCTTCAATTTCAATCCAGACATATTAAGGCAAAATATCTGTATTTATTACCTCTTCGGGGTGTTTCTTCCCCATTTGAAAGTCCACTTGGAACAGCATCCTGACCTGCCCCCAGTCTCCGGTCTTGCTGCTGCTGCAGCTGTCTTATCATTCCATCCAGGACACTGGGCTCCGGGCTCCGTTCACCATCATCACTGGTTTGCAGGCTTATAATTTGTTCAATTACCTCCCCGTCACCTGCAAATTCAACAAGTGAATATGAAATCATGATACACATGAAAAGGAAAAAACTTTCAACAGGCTACAATTAAAATTCCACGAGCAACTGTCAGAATTCTTGTTTTTTAAAAATAATGAATTAAAGATATCTTATACATTCATAACTAAGTCAGAGAAAAGATTCAAAACAAACTTTAGGGTGCTAAGTACACAAAAAACTCAACAGAGCTTTTGAAATCCCTAGAAGTGAGCACATGGAAACACATTTCAGTGAAAGTCTTGTTTTTCTGTTTCACACTAATGCCCCTCATTTATAAATATAATTCATTAAAATCTTACTTCCCAAGGTCTCTGACTGTAACAGACCAACTCTGTGTGATTTCTGATGTACAGAAAAGCAGTGGCATTTCTTTTGTCTTAATAAATAAAAGAGTGAGTAACACCTTTTAGGCCTTCAACAAATGACCACTCCCAACTCCAGCTCTCTCCTACCCCAAGTATGTACAGTTGAGGGAGGTAGCTTACACATGCCTCTCCCCATTAAGCTTAAGTCACTTTCTCTTTCAAATATGCTTTAAGCATAGCCATAATTCTGCAAGTACAAAATCAGATTTTTTGTAAGTCTTTGCTTCTTTATTTTTCAAATAATACATTTTCAGAGATATTTAATAGGTTCAGAGTTAGTATTAGTGGATAAAAAGTGTTACATGGTTGTGGGGTCTTGAAATTTACCTAAACATTAACATTTTCATGCAAACAATTCCTTACATATTCTCTCACCATAAAACACATCTTCTTTAAACATAATATATAACATAGACCACCACCACCCACCAGCTTATAAGCAGAACCCTAACAAATTGAAATTAATAGGGTATTAGGCAAAAAGGATGCAAAGATATACTTGCATCCACAGTAACATGTCAGAAACTGAAAAATGTAATGTACTATCTCAGGGGAAAAAAATACTCAATCCTGCTTCCTGAGTTAGATTCCCTTATATCAGTATCTCATTGATAACATCTCCATTTTACTACGGAAATCAATGAAAAACTTAGAAGAACTAAATAAAAATCACTGAAATTTTCTGATCACTGTCAAAAAATGAGCTAAGAAAGCAAGAAGTGGAGCCCTGATCTAAAAGTATAAAAAGACTTTAGAATTAGGAATAACATAATGTTCCTAAGATCACATCATGGAACCAAAGGGAAAACAGTAGAAAAGAAAGACTTCTCATCCTCTCCCCTCCCCTCAAAAAACCCTACCTTTCTTTCATGGCACTGAGCTTAAATGTATCTTGGTAAGTATCATCAAGAAAGATACTTTTTTCTAATTGGCATAATGCAGTCATCACTCATATTAAAGAAGGGTCCCACACATAAAGGCTTAAGTGCTACAGTGCCCTTCCACTATAAACTACTACAATACTGGAAAAAATATATATGAAAGAGGGCTTTCAAATATAGGATAATAGCACAGGACTGTGATTCCTGAAGGAAGACAATGGAGTTCAGTCTTTTGACTGCTCCAGGTAACAGCCTGGAGGCAATTTCCAGTTTGCAGAGCAAGGAGAGGGAACCCGAATACCATCCAGAGGTCACGCTGAGTTGAGAGACAGAAGTCAGAGTTTGGGAGCGGGGGAAAGACTAGAATATGCAGAGCTGAATATCAGAGAGGACTGAACTGCACAGAAAGCTCAGAGGTACACAATGAGGTTCAAGCATTCTTTGGCTAAATAATGGTATGTGCACACATGGGGTAAAACTCCACCATGCTGGGGAATAAAACATGAAAAAGCCAAGCCATTTTTTACGCCAAAGCATTGCCAGAACTCTCACAAGGCTGGCAAGAGTTCATGTTTCCACAGGCCAGAATAGAGACTTCAGAACACAATGCAAAACTGTTTTTAAGCATATTTCCAATTTTAACATACAGAATATTTAAAAATGTGTGTCCAAGGCAGTGAAGAATACAATGACTGCTAGCAGTTTGGTGTCATGGCCTTGATTTATGCTAAGGTACCCACCACTGCTTCTGTTTCACCAGTGCAAACGTCAAAGGTAAATAATAGTTCCATATTACTATGAAGATAGTCATAACCTCAAAGATCCCATAAAAAGTCATGGATGAAACCATGGGTCTGCAAACTACACATTGACAATTTAGGCCCTAAAGCAACCATTAAAAGTAAACAGGACTAACAGGTATTGCTAATAAAACATTAGTGGTGATAGTGATAAAATGCTAAAAGATAACCAACTTCAAAAAAGGCAGAAAAGGCACAAAGAAAAGAAAGGATAAAGACAAAACAAGTATCATTATACTTTATACTCAGGCTTTAAGCCTGACTATACTAATAATTATATTAAATGTCAATGGTCTACACAGTCCAATTAAAAGACAGGTTGTCAGACTGCATTGCTGCCTGCCAGAAATGTTTTAACATAAAGACAGACCAGTTACAAGAACTGAAAAGATAACACCAATTTTAAAAAGTTAGATTTACATTAACATGAAACAAAGTAATAGTTTTCAAAACAACAAACACCCCCAAGGATAAAAAGGGACATTTTATAATGATGAAAGAATTAAACCAAGGGCACAATCTGAAATGTGTATGTACACAATAACAAAATTTTCAAATACATGAAGCAAAAATCGATAGAACTGAAGGAAAAAAATAAGACAAATCCACAGGATAGTTGGATATTTCAGCACTCCTTAAAACAGCGACACAATGGAAAAAAGACAAATGGTTTTCAGCTACTAGTGAATGGATAAATGACGGCATATCCACACAGTGGTACACTATCAATACAGAGGGAAAAAATGACTGATACCTGCAACAGGAGTCAATCTCAAGCGCCATGTAAGTTAAAGAAGCCAGACACAAAAGACTACATATTGTTTGACTTCATTTATACAAAATTCCTTAAAAAGGAAAAATCAAAGTGACAAAACAGAACAGTCATTACAAGAAGCCAGGAGAAGGGAAAGGACTAATTCCAACAGGCCCAAGAGAACTTTTGGGGGCAGTGGATGTTCTGAATCTTGATTGTGGTGGTGGTGGTTTACATGACTGTTTAACATTTCTCAACTCACTTGAACTGCACACTTAAAAGTGGTGAATTTTGTTGTATATAAAGTATACTTCAAACTAATAAAAAATTTGAAAGAGTAAACATCTAGTGATTTATATTAATCTTTAACCTTAAGGTGATTTAGTTTCAGTGAATTAATCTCATCCAAACAAAATATAAGCATCTTTTTCCTTAATAACATTAGGGGAAAACACGACACTGCTATGAACAAATACAAAAACAAACAAAACCAAAAAACAAACAACTCTGTGCTTGGCTAGGACAGGCAAAATACAAGATGGGACTGGAACATCTTTTGTCAGAAAGTAAGGAAGTGCTCAACAAATGACGGGGTCTTGCGAAAGGACACAAAACTTAGCTTGAAGCGGCTCTCACAGCCAAATCCAAGGATAATATGAGCAACTAATTATGATAGTACTGGATTATAACCCACTACATAACAACCCAGAAGTCCATACTAAAACTTAATAAACAATATAAATAAATAAATGAGAGAGCAGTAGATGGCCGGCTAATGATGAAATGCAGATGCAATGACAACAGAGTTAGAAAACCATTTTGCAACCTTCAGAGGAACAACTGATTCAGGCAAAAAGCATCAATGGACCCTAAACTAATAGGTAAAGTTTGAAAAGGAACAGGTTATATACACAATTATTAATTACTTAATAATTACAAAGAGGAAAAACAAACTTCATAATGGAAAACCCTGGCACATACAAAGTGTTCAAAGTCAACATCACCAATAATTGCACAAAACACAATCATAATCATCCTGACGTGGTGCTCTAGGAAGGCTACAACACCATTTATGTTGCATTCTTTCAAAAACGCATAACCTGAACTTAATCAGTGACAACTAAATTTAATGTGCAGTCTCAAATTAAAGTCTACATCAGGGGAGGAAAAAAAAAGCCACAACAGGCATTATTAGAATAATAGTATTTGATTACAGACTACAGATTTGATAACAGTATTATATAACTGTTAAAATGTTCTTATTTTGATAACTGTTTATGATTATATAAGAAAATATCTTTGTTCTTAGAAAATACATACTGAAGTATTTAGGGGTAAATGGGCATGAGGCCTAGAACTTAAGTCTCAAATGGTTCAAAACAATAATATGCACCTAGAGATAGAATGACAAAACAAATATTGCAAAATATTAAAGACTGGTGAATCTGAAAGCACAGGAGTTCTTTGTATTATTATTTACATTTTTCAAATTAAAAATTAAAAAAAAAAGCCTTAGCACTTACTAGTTGCCACATAACCTAGCTGTGGAACCAAATGTTCATCCGCTGAATTTTCTCGTCCTGGTACTAATCTCTGATACTTAGTTGGATGAGGATTTCCATCTACATCTACCAAGAATGGCGGAGGCATAAGGTGAGGAGCCTGCTGGGTTTGCTCATCTAAGACGTAATTATTAGAATCCCTAATCAGTGGTCTATAGTCAGTATGGAAGAACATCTGATCGGGAATCTAGAAAAGGGAAATTTATAGATTAAAATTTTGAGGTTTATACATGTTAAATAAATATTAACCAGTTAATTTTATTTGAAAAGACAAAAAAAATCAAATCTAACCTACTTTCAAAACATCTTTTATAACTACTTACTTTACATGCTATAAGAAAGTATATGAAATGACCTTTTCATATGGCTTGCTGCATCCAAAACCAAATATCAGAAGGTGACCATGAGAATCTGTACAGGCAAAATGCTGTCCATCTTGTGAAAACTTACAGTCAAATACAGCTCCATGTCCTTGTCCTTCAATCTAGGAAACACAGAGGGAAAAATGTATGACCATTTCTATGCAAGAGCTTTTGGTGTGTTAACTTCTGAAAAAAAAATTTTTAAACAAATTTTTCATTAAGCACATGTCAATATTTTCAGAAAATGAAATTCATTTTAGATACCACTAGCCTAGAAAAAAATCTTGAAAGATCTTCTAAGAATTAGTTCTCAAATTGATTCAATGAAGGACCTTAAACCAATCCAAAGTGAAGGCTTTCTTTACTCTTACATGTGAATGACAATTTCACACTTTTCTTTTAATATATAACAAAAATCTATTGATTAATAACCTACAAGGGAAATGATTAAAGATTAATAAAGTTTGGAATTCATGAACTAAAATCAATACTTGTGGAGTTTAAGTTTTCAACTTAGATGACTAACCACCATGCAAAATTTGTAACGTTGCAAAGTCTCAAGGGTGCATATGTAAATACCTGCACCTGCAACTGCCTTCTTTCAAACCGCCACAAATGTCAGGAAGAATGCTCTAAGTGCACCATGAATGGTGCCTAAAATAGATAACTTCTAAACTGTTTTATCCTTGTTTATTGTACCTGTAAATTGCAGTAGTTTAGCATTACCAATTTATAGTTAAAGGAGTTGTTTCATTAACTCAATACTGTAGATCCATGTGTATTTGTTATTTCAGCCTATAACTTTCCAAGAATTAAACTTCAGGATATGTTAAAAAGTGGAAAAAGGAATCAATCACCCACTAACTGCCAAAACAAACTCACATACATACGTAACTCCCAACCTGAAAAGCAACAATTCACTATTGCTATACCACACGTGAATTAGTGCCAATGAACAAAATGGAAAAAAAACATATGAAGGTACTGGAATATTTAGAGACCTGCTGAATAAGATAACCCATGTATACAAATTTGCATTCTCTCATAACATAAAAAGGAAAAAAGTGTGTAAATATTTTCCCTCCTTTTACACAGATTCACCCCCTAGGGTCCTTTGAAGAGCCACTTCCACCACAGGCCGATCTGCATCCTGGCACCACTGCACACCTCCTGGCAGAGGCATGTGGGGCGGCATGAGCCCTTGGCTGGTAAGGCAAGGATGGCAGCTGAACCACATGGCGTGCGGAATCTTAGTTCCTCAACCAGGGATCAAACTCTCGCCCCCTTCATTGGAAGCGTGGAGTTTTAACCACTAGAGGGCCAGGGAAGTCCTTATTATCAAATATTTTCATAAACTTAAATAGTGAAGAAGTTGTGTGAATTACCATAATTTTGCCAATTTAAACACAAACAGGGACACATTCACACACACAATGCTAAATAAATAAATTTTGAAAATCTTTCCCTCATGTGAATTAGTTATAAAGATAATTTCACATATGTATGTATGTGTGGCTATCAGATATTAGACTAAGTAGTACCCTGATTTCTAGAAATATAAACAGCCAAAATATGCAGATTGGTTTCTGGCTACACTTCATTATCCAAATACTTGAAACAAACGCACACATACATGAAGATATCTCTCACTCCACTTACCATATTAAAATAATGTTTCATCTTCGTGCCTTTTGTAATATCCCATATGAATATGCTGCCATCGTGTCCTGCAGATAACATAATCCTGGAATCAAAGGGATGTGTCTCCAAAACAAATACTTCATCAGCATGTCCCTTTATTCAACAAAGTCATATAGTTAAGCAGGGTTTGCAAGTTATAAGTTTAAAATTACAAGCCCATATTGTCAGTGTAAGAGTTTTTAAAAATGTATTAATGACAATAATTTATACGTTAATATATACACAAATTCCTATTCATTTGATAATATAAATGAAACATGTCTATTAAAAATAAAATTAAGAGTTCAAAAACATCTTGACGTTATATTTTATAAAGAAACTACCTACCAATAAGTTATGAAGCAGCTGTCCAGTATAAGAATCCCACACTTTGAGGACATGATCATTCACAGCTGTGACAACAATGCTATCATTCTGATTCCAAGCTATCATTGTTACTTTGGGTTTCATAAACCTCTCCTCCTCCAAAGATAAATCTCTAAGAAAAAAAATACAAAATGTGCAATGCTATACGTGTAGGAGGCTATACAATGTACACAATCCCTCATCGATACAAAAATAACTGAAGAAATCCAGCTCATGTCCATACCTTATCAACTCTATGGAGTTCATCACATCTGACCCACAACAAGTTATCTATAAACAGATAAGGGCAAAATCCCCAGGGGGAACGGATGATTTAGAAACAGTTCGGAGACTGAATAATGGCAGATTTCAGAATACCACCGCTGTTCAGAAGAGCTAAGCCTTTTCTCTCTACCTCTTTTCTATTATTCCCTTCTCCTGATGCCAAGCCCTATTAATAATACTTTCAACTGCTTCACTCTCCAAAGACAATGAAAAACTTCAGGAAGATAGAAAGAAGGTAATTCATCTTCATGCCCGAAACATCTAGAAAACTGCCTGACACAGACTCTCAATTTGTTCAACTATAAATGAGACTACATTCATCTCTTTATCCTTCCCTACAGACTGTCCCTCCAGGTCCCTCGCCAAGAACGGTCTTGGTACACACAAAATGTTTTGCTGCCTTTATCAAAGTGATATGCAAAGTTTCTGTAAAAAAATATAGTAGTCAGTAGTACTGGAGGGGGAGGCAGGAGGGACCTAGCTGCTTCTGATATCACAGAGCACATTCTAAGAAATGATAAGCATATAATGAACATATTTTAAAGAAAACAGCTACAAGAATATGGAATGAGTGCTGTGTAACAGCTATGTATGTAAGCACAATGGAACACAAATGAGAGAATAATTCTAACTAGATTGGTCAGAGGAAGTGTAACATAAGAAACAAAATGGAATACAGGCTAAGACACCCCATGCTTCACTTGAATTTACTAACAGACATGTTGCATTTCATCAGGTTGATTATCCAAGATTAGAACAATAAAACAAATATATCCATCAATTTTTACACACAGAAAATACTGCTTTTCAAGATTTGAAAGAGGTAAAACTTTAAATGAGAAAAGAATATCTCCACCATGAGAGGAAATACAAGAAAAGTTCTCTCCATGAAGACAGTATGGCAACAAGAAAACTAAATGGTTTTCAGTCTCATTTAAAAAAATCTTACAAGTTTTTACAAACGATATTCCTATTTGCCTAATAAAATAACTGTTCATAGATGAATATGATTTCAAATGTTCTTTGCTGCCATCTTTTCATCATTATTCACTTTCACACTAATATGCTTCTGAATATCCATATGTAACATTTTTACATAATTGTAAAGATCTGTTTGTGAACAAGGATGACCAGATTTCTAGTGTGTGTTCTTTCCATTCTCTACCACAGATCATTCCGCAAAAATATTAATGTCAAATTTATTTTGAAATCCAATACAATTGTTTGAGCCATAGGAGAGAATGAGTTAATTTCTCCTATTACTAAAAATAAAGCACACATGAAGATTTCTAAAAGACAAAAGGTATAATATTTCTCAGAAAAACAGCTACGAACATGGATGGATATGCCTTCCCTAGACCAAGCAGTGCTAGAAATTTTCCTATGATGTATAATTGCCGATAATAATACTTAAAGGCTGGTAGTCTCATTCCCCAGATGATGAAACAGATTAATAAATATTAAATGATGTTCTCAAAAATATAGCTATGAACAGTGTAAGTAGTATTTTAGCAAAGGTCTAACTCCAAAACACGTATTCTTTCCACTACCTGTACTGCCTCCGAATATATACAAACCCAAAAAAGCAATGTATTTGAAACATGTAGTATTTATCTTGGGAAGTACTAAACTTATCTCAAAGATGCTCAAAATACGTTTGTGACTCTGGAGTATTGAGGGAAGGGGACAGTGAGACAAACTTGCCTTCAGGGCCATTTTACAAACCAAAATTTTAGCATGAAAATCAAATTCACTCCCATTGGAGCCCAGTTTTTTTAAATCTAAACAATAAATTGTGTTTGCTTGCTTTATTACACCAGATATAGCTATAAGCGACTTTTTAAAAATTCCAAAAATTCCTATCTTCAAAAAAGTAGAATTTTCTGAAAATTTCCACACTTGATATACTTGAATTACTTTTTCTTAAATAGCAGCTGGATTTAAATGCAACACCTCAGAGGAAGTCAATGCTCTGAACAGCAATGGAACAAATATACATTGTTCTTTCCTACATAACTTTAAGTATACACGAGGTTTAAGTGTCTGTCAGATACGTAGGAGGGAGCCAGTCACTAAGATCGTAGCTCTTCTCATAGGAGGTGGCACCAGTCCCCTGAACAAAGCAATTAAGCAACCAGAGAGAGACCAAGTACTCAGGATGCACCTACTTAGAAACAAACCATCTCAACTTACCCTGAGATTCTGGTAGCCATATCCAGTAAGATGCTTCTCCATTCTAACTGCTCAAATCTCCAAATTCGTGCTGTTCCATCTCTGCTACCACTTAAGAACCTTAAAATAAAAGATCTTCTACTCATATATGCTAAGGGCTACAGTTAAAATCACAGTAAAAAAAAATTTTTAATGTAGCTATCTTGACTGCAGGTAAATCTACAGGTATTAATTCCAAATGACAGGGAATTTAAGGCATATCTGAAAGGAAAAAATCTGATTTGCTATGATCTGCCTGGCCTTACTGAGTAAAGCACATTTTAAACTCAATAACTAGCTTGTCAAATAGATTGAATTTTGAAAAGACAATGTACAAGAAGTATGGGGCGGGGGGGGGGTGGGGAGCGGGGGGCAAAAGGACAATTAAAGATGTATGGAAAAAACAGTAAGACCAAAAGTACCATTATCAGCATTTTAACTCTAAACTCAAATTAATTCATGCTAGTTGCTGTGCAAAAATAAACCAATCATTTAATAAATTTAAGTGTTAAAAAAATCACAGTTCAGGAAAGGTACCTGAAACACTGGGGTCCACAAAGAAAAATATAATTTAAGTGATAATTCTGTTGCAGATTTCAACACAGTGATTGATTAGAAAAGATTTTTTTGGGTACTAATGAACCCAGTGACAGGGCAAGAATAAAGATGCTAATGTAGAGAAGGACTTGAGGACAGGGGGCGGGGTGAAGGGGAAGTTGGGATGAAGTGAGAGAGTAGCATCGACATATATACACTACCAAATGTAAAACAGATAGCTAGTGGGAAGCTGCTGCATAACACAGGGAGATCAACTCGATAATGGGTGATGACTTAGAGGGCTGAGATAGGGAAGATGGGAAGGAGTCGGGGGTGGGGGGGAGATATGGGGATATACGCATAAACACAGCTGATTCACTTTGTTGTACAGCAGAAACTGGCACAACAGTGTAAAGCAATTATATTCCAATAAAGAGCTTTAAAGATTTTTTTAACTACTCAAATATGAGAAATGTCATTATCACTTCACCTAATTTTCCTATAAATCAAACACGTAGCCAGCAGTGAGCTAAAGAAGAACTACTTTTGGTCACAGGAGGCTGTAGAAACTACAATTCTAAAAACTTACATTTAATTGTTTCCTCCTGCCCCAGACACTTTTCCTGCAATAATTACATTTCCTAACAAGTACCTGCAATATGGTAGATATCTGCAAAGTGATATATTAGCTATACTAATAGGAAGCATGGTGTATTTACCTAAAAACACATAAATACAAATACACACTTACCGATCACCGTTGTTACAAAATTGGATACTATCAACTTTATCCTAAAGAGGGGGGAAAAAAACAAACACAAAAGTAATCGCCTACATAGTTGGCACACAAAGAAAACCCACTCAGTTTTAGACTTAGAAGCACATTTGCTTTAAAGCAAGAGACTTGCACTTATGCTGCTTAACCCTGCCATTCAAACATATATTGTCATTTAAGTGCAAAGAATCTAACTACAAATCTAGTAAGACTAAGATACAGCTCTTGTCTCAAAGATCATGCGGTAAAAAAGGCTGCTTCTATAATTAAAGCTGTATTTGCAATTAACTACATCTGTACAAAAATTGATATGTTTAGAAAGTGACCAAAATAAAAGGTTTAAGTAGCTGAAGACAAAGCATATTCACTTCAATGATTATGTGCCCAAAAAAAAATTTCTTTTAAAGTGATTTTTTTTTTATCAAATAACTTCACAGAAATTCCTATAGGAAAAAAGATGATCTGACCGCTGACCAGTACTCCACAATACTGAGAGTTATCTTAGTACGCATTAATAAAAGAGCACTGTAATCTCATGAGTTTGGTTAAAATGAATAGGCCCAATTTGAACCTAATCCACCCAGATTAGTTATCATAATCAAGAGCTGGGACTTAAAGCTGAAATAACCACTGCAAAGTATCTGGCACCATAAGCTGCTGAGTTCGTCAGTATCATGCTTCACTTTTGAATCCAATTCCTCCTACATTTAACATTGAAATCAATACCAATATCCCTGAGCAAAGTGAGACTATGTACCAACAGGAATGTTATTAACAATCTACAGGATTTTAAAACATGAATACTTACAGTGTGACTTTCAAGTTCTGCGATTTTTTCAGGTGCTTCAAAACCCAAAAAATACATTCTGATTACATGATCAGTACTACCTGTGGCTAAAAACATACCACCTGAAATAAAAATTTTAAGGTTTAAAAAATCCAGTTTGTAACAAATATCTTAACCAAATTTCTATATTAAATTAAACGAGCTCTCTATGCTATAACTAAATTTATCTCAATAGATCCATTTTCTAATTCATTATATAAAGAACTTTTAAAAAATCAATATAATACAGTGTGATGCTGTGATTTTTAGGAAAGAATACATATTAGGTCTTCATCCCTGTTTCAGGCCGAACTCCTAAAATCCTTAGAATTTCCTAAGTGAAATGATACCAGTGTCTTGATTTTCACAACAAACCCATTTCAACCACACCAGAGTTTATGTTAATGAGGTGACATCTGGAAAGCATCTATGGATGGGGGCTGACTGCCAGGGGTACCAACCATGTGATTAGAGGCCTGGGAGAGAGATGAATCAACAGTGATGACCAATGATTTAAGCAACTGTGCTTATGTAATGGAGTCTCCATAAAAAAATCCAAGAGGGCAAGGTTCAGAGAGCTTCCAGGTTGACCAACAGGTGGAGATTAGAGAAGCACAAACAGCACACACAGAGAACGCCACTTCCCACATACTTTATCCTGTGCATCTCTTCCATCTGGCTACTCCTGAATTATATCCTTCTAATAAACCGAAAATCTAGTGAGTAAAACGTTTTGTCAGCTGCTTTGGCAAATTAATCAAACCCAAGGAGGAAGTTGTGGGAACCTCTGATCTATAGCCCATCAGTCAAAAGCACAGGTGACAACCTGGTCTGAGTCTGAGGGTAGGTGGGGCATCTTGTAGGACTAAGCCCTGTGGGATCTCACACTATTCTCTAGGTAGGTAGTGTCAGAATCGAGTTGAATTATAAGACAGCCAACTAGTGTCAAAGAATTGTTGGGTGGTGCTGAGGGGGTAGGGGGAAGCACACATCAAATGAGGCTTAATTTCTGAAAGTTAACTCAATCTGGAAATGTTCACTGTCTCTCTCTTTTGTATTAGTGTGACAATGACTTTAAGATGCTACAGCTCTGAAAATGCATGAAAAGGAGCTCCGCTTTCTCAACAGCTTTACACACCTAAACCTAGCTATGGAATATAAAGTTCACTTGTTCAAACTGTCAGACTTCTTGGGGAAAAATCTTTGACCTCTCCCAAAAAGAAAGATTACCACACAAGTCCACTGTACAAGAAAAGAAAATGGGAGTAATTTCAAAAGATGTGTGGAAAACAAATTAAACTATCAAAAACATGCAGTTCAGTTGAAAGAAAATCACATTCTTGGTTTATCAGACACACAGGGCACATGGCACAGGAACTGCTCATATGGACACTTTAAGCTGCCTTTCTGCCAGCTCTCTCTCATAACGTGGTCATTCAAAATGCTAAAAACTAAGAAAGAAATACTAAAGTTATCTTACCAACACTAAAAGAAGAACAAAGCATCTGTACACCTGGTCTAGGCTTTTCAGTGAACTTCAGGGGACGTGGACTTGAAAAGAAGATGTTTTAAAATATCAGTTTAAAAAAATAAATAAAAAATAAAAATACATCAGTCTAGCACATTAACATGGTTTAAAATATTGTTTTAATCTGGCATATTTAAATGTTACAATCTTATTTCCATAGTACCTCATAGTATACCAAATATTTCTACATACGCTGTTATAGCTGGATGGATTTTAGAGGACTGTCCAATCCCCAAACTTATACAGATCCTAGTACACGGAAAGAGCAAGCCTACTAACCCCCATTCTGTAAGTGAAGTGACTAAAGCTCAGAAAGTGTAAGAGACCCCATGATCGAGGCCGCAGAACAGGATGTAGAACCACCAGGTGATAGCATGGTCCAACAGAAAGGGCATGTGAGCCACAGGTGTAACTTTAAATTTTTAGTAGCCACAACATAAGTAAAAAGATAAAATTAGGGTTTTTTAGTAGCCACATTTTAAGTAAAAAGATAAAATTAGTTTTACTTGATTTAAACCAATATATCCAAAATATCACATCAATGTTAATAAAATTTTACTGAGAACTTTAGGTTCTTTCATATTAAAGATTTCTTTTAAATCTTCCAGAGCATACTGGATACATATAATACAACTCAATTCAAACAGTTTTCATCAAAAATACTTGTAGTGAGATTTCATAAAGTTTATGGCTAAAAAACAATTCACCTACTCAAGTTGTTTGAAATATGCTGAAAAGCTCTATAATAATTACATTGTATCAGTTAAATTTAAATTAATAATTCGATTCCTCAATCACACCAGCCACACGCAAAGTGCTCAACAGAGCCGTGTGCCGAGTGGGCGCCACACTGGGCAGCTTGGGGCTATAATCTGGGTCTGAGTCTTGAATGGTCCTGCCTAAGCTTCTGCCTATGTAACCAGACATCTCTAACAGCTTTCAAAATGCTTCACATATACACTACCACTTTCTCTTCTTCAAAAAAATGTGCCCACTGAGATAGAAAGGCTATGCTCCTTTTACATATCCAACTACCTGAATATTACAGTGTAAACAACAGTCAATATGGCACATAGGCTGTATAAAACAAAAATTAAGTTCCAAAGTAAAAGGGCAACCACAATACACAATTTCTCCTTATAATCAAGTTTCCTTTCACTAGACTAAACGGTAACAACATTAACAAAGAAAACTTATTACACAATTAAAGTCACTTACCTGAATTTCAGGGATTCTAAATCCCACTGCCAAAAACAAACTGTCCCATCAGCACCAGTGGAGACCATGTACCTTTGAGAGCCTTTGGCCATTGGGCTAAACTAAAAAGGAATAACATTTACAATTCAGTTTCCAGAGCTGCTACTGAAGGTAAACAGTTTTTCAAAGTTAACTTCAACGAACACTTTAAGTAAAACACGATAAATCCAAAATATACGTGATTCTACTGCAGTAAAAACTCATAGCTTAGAAAAAAGGAAAAGTCTATCTCTAATTTATAAATGTAATGTGATCTCAATAAAAGGTTATTTTCAAAACTAATAACAGTCAGAAAACCTTTTACAAAGAGAAAGTAAAGATCTAGTCCTATCAATGTGAAACCTTCGACAAAGCCTTAACAATTAAAACTATGGGGCACAGCAGGTACACAATGACAGAATGACCAATGGAAAAATGTGAAGTCCAAACTGGACCCTAACACACAAAACTTAAGATAAAGGAGCCATCTCAATCAGTTGGGGAAACAATGGATCATAAATGCATAAATAGTAAAGGAACAACTGTGCAACAATCTGCGGTAAAAAAAAAATCCATTCTTCAGACTGTAAAGCAGGATAAATTCCAAGTCATCAACATTTTAAATATTTAAATAACAAAAACATAAAAGCATTATAAGAAAACCAAGAATTGATTGCAGAACAGGGCCAACATTTGTGTTTAATAAAATACCAACTGCGCTACACAAACAAGCGAAAGAAAGGAAGATCAACTTGGTTCGGAGACATCCAGGCAGCTTAAAAGAGAGGAAAATATAAGGAAAACAAGAAAAACACACTAGGTGAAGGAATAAGATGAACAAAAATACAAACGTGAGAGGGAATGTGATATGTGATAGTGATGGAAAGATCTATACGACTAAAGCATTCATATTTGGAAGTGGTAGGGAAATCGGTTAAATGGATATAGAGAATCTGGACCTAATAATAGTAAGTTAACTGTAGTTCTCAACTGAAACACTGAAGGCAACCCAAAGATGTGTCTGACATCAGTATACAATACTGACTGAAAAGGAACAGATAAGATAGAGAACCAAGAATTAATTCAACTGATCCAAGAACCTTAACTGGAGGCCAGTACCCTCTACCCTCATGAGGAAGGAAGCAACACAACCTGCTGACATTCAAAGATAAAGGAGCTTAAACAAAGGAAGACCAGTATTGCCATTAAGAGAAAAGGAAGTGCTGGGAAGAAATGGTTTTTTGTTTTGTTTTTCCGTATGATTTACATACTTATTTATCATTACAACATGCCAGAGAGAGAGTTTATTATCTCTGTTTCATGTTTTTTCCCAAGGTTATATACACTTTGTAAGAGATACAGGATCTGAACCTATGACTTCTTCAACAAAGCTTCTTCCAAGCTCCTTCTCTTCGAATGTACGAAATGAAGGGTTTTTTTAAGTGATTATTTACACCTAAGTAGTTATGTTCCAGAATATGGACTAACACTGAGTTTTAGAGAATATCCCATTAAAAGTAATAACTGAAGTTATATGAACAGTTGGATATTCTTGTTAATTAAAATTAAAACAAGGTAAAATTTGTAACCCTGCATACACAGAGGTACTTTAAGAATTCTAATTATAGTTAGAACACACGTGACTTAATATGACAGATACACAAGGCATTGGTTGCTATTTTGTCTCACCGACATCTATGTCTAGCCCTGGGTTGACACTATACTGTTTTCTCTATAACATCTTTTAAAGCATTTTTAAATTTGCAGTATGGCAAAAAAATCGAAGGTTTGTTTTTTGTTTTTTGAGGATTTGGGGGTGGGGGAGGGGTTGGCTATTTGTGCTTACTTTTCTTTTTCTAAACGCACTTGATAACATGCCAACTTCCATTAAAACAAAGCAACTGCGATTTCAAACGTAAATACACTGACTTTATACCATGATTTGGAGATGTGACATCTTTACAACATTGAATCTTCTGATCCAGGAGCATGGTAGACATTTTCACTTATTTAGACTATTCCTTTCCTCCCGACCCAAGGTTCTGTCATTATTTTTTAAGACTTTTTCCATTTCTCCCTGGTAAGTTTATTCCTATGTGAAGCTTTTGTTGCTAATGTGAATTATGTACTTTTTTCATTATATTTGCAAACTGATTATGATGGTGTATAGGAAAGTTTTGGTTTTAGAACATGGGTCCTATACCTATGTTTTACTAAGCTCTCTCTCAGCAATTCTAATAGGTTTTTAATAGAATTCACCAGTAAATCCTCTCACGTTTTCATTTTAGGAGATTTTTGTTTTAGTGCCCAACATGCATTTTTAACTTTTTTTTTTAAATAAATGTATTTATCTATTTATTTATTTATTTGGCTGCTTTGGGTCTTCATTGCTGCACATGGGCTTTCTCTAGTTGAGGTGAGAGGGGGCTACTCTTCTTTGCGGTGCACGGGCTTCTCATTGCAGTGGCTTCTCTTGTTGTGGAGCACGGGCTCTAGGCACGTGGGCTTCAGTAGTTGTGGCACACAGGCTTAGCTGCTCCGCGGCATGTGGTATCTTCTGGGACCAGGGATCGAACCCATGTCTCTTGCACTGGCAGGCAGATTCTTAACCACTGCACCACCAAGGAAGTTCCCATTTTTAACTTTTGAAGCCTTCCTTTTACTCTTTCTAAGTAGCAACACTTTCTCAAATGCAGAATCACTGACATATAGCCATGTTTTATTAACCACCCTCAAAGCTACTCATCAATGACTATAATTATGCATTTCTGAATAAAGGAAACAGTAAGAATTGCAATTTCTCAAAGTCCTTTTTGGCTCTGTGATTCTGTACTGCAATCTCACATGTCTGCTTCCAAAGTCACAATAGTTTTCTTGAAATCACACAACCTGAATAACAATCTGGTATATAACACGCGCCTGAGAGCATAATAACTTCTACTTTTACAACTTATTCTGTGTCAAAATAAGAATTCTTTAATGTATACTGATCCTTTATTTTGCTATTAAAGAATGCATTATTTAAAGGTGGTAAGGGACTTCCCTGGTGGTCCAGTGGTTAAGAATCTGCCTTCCAGGGCTTCGTAGGTGGTGTAGTGGTTAAGAATCCACCTGCCAAGGCAAGGGACACAGGTTCCATCCCGACTCGGAGCAACTAAGCCCATGTGCCACAACTACTGAGCCTGCGCTTTAGAGCCTGTGAGCCACAACTATTGAGCCCATGTGCCACAACTACTGAAGCCTGCATGCCTAGAGCCCGTGCTCCTCAGCAAGAGAAGTCACCGCAATGAGAAGCCAGTGCACCGCAACTAAGAGCAGCCCCCGCTCTTCACACTAGAGAATGCCCGTGTGCAGCATCAAAGACCCAACTCAGTCAATAAATTAATTAATTTAAAAAAATTTTTTTAAACCTGTGGAACATAGCTAGAATTTGAATTAATTTTTAACCTATGAAATCCTCTGGAGCACAATACACTCCTTGCCGAAAAATAAACAGGCAAACCAAAAATTTTGCTTAAATTTTCAAAGTAAAACACAATCCCAGTCATAGCTGTCATTTTCAAAAATAAGTCTGCAGTCTCTGTTCTTCAAGAACATTGACCACAGGAGTTAAGAAAAGTCACTTTTATCACAGAACTTCACACCAAATCTATTTATAGACCACTTAACATATAGCCTGGGTAAATTCACATATGAAAATGAAATCATTCTGCTTGTTTCAACCAAACTCAAATCAGAGGCACCACATGCCTTAAAAGGCCTTATAAATCATTATCTACTAACAAGATGTAATTTTCAAAAAAAAAAAAAAAAAAGACTGAATAGCATCATTCTCAGTCCTGATGGATCTAAGGCGACCACAGAGACCACCAGACATTCTATGCCTGAAGAGCTCACCTCAAGATAACCAAGCCTCGAGATCACTGATCCTCAAAGTGCGGTTCCTAAAGGAGGAACAGCAGCAGCACCTGAGAATTTGTTACAAATGCAAATCTTCAGGCCCCACCACCAACATTCTGAATCAAACAAAATTTTTAGCAGTGGAGCCTGGCAATCTGTGCTTTAAACAAGGCTTCCAAGTGATTCTCATGCACATTAAATACACTACTGCTCTGGATCCAACAACCAACTTGCAGGAAACACACAGAAACATGCTAACCCACTCTACAAGCAGGCACATGGCACCAAACTGTGGGAACTCTATGGATAAACAACCCCATTTCTTCAAGAAAGAAACTGCAAGGGGCTAGAAAAAAAAAATGGACAAGACTGTGCAATTTGTTTTAAAATTCTTTTAATCTATAGCAATCAATTGTCAGGTATAGGCCCTGACCGGTTCCTAATTCAAAAAAACTTAAAGTAATGCTATTTATGAAACAACTGGTAATCTGAGTATCAACAAGTGTGATGATAATGCTTTGGTTATGTTTTTAATAAAACACACTATGTCTTTTAGGAAGACATACTGAAGTACTTACAGAAGAAACGATATGAAATCTAGGACTTGCTTTAGGTATGAGGTGAAATGGCTGAAGAAGAACTGGCCTGGGTTGATGGGCACATAGGGGTTCATCATACTATTCTGTCTGTGTTCATGGTTCAAAATTAACTTCCACAATAAAGAAAAAAATTAATATATTTCAGCAAATTTAATCAATTTATCAAAACCCACAAGTTTTAAAGGAGAAAAATCATTAATTTATCATCACGAGTGTGTAACTGACACTCATTCAGTTCAACTATAAACCTGAAGGAAGCAATACGTCATCTATCAAGGCTTCATGCAAAGCTCCTTCTTAACCGCAGTACATATTTGTTACATCACCCAAGATTCATGGAACTATAATTGATTATATTTTCTCTTAATTACTAAACTTAAAATAGAGCATATAACTACCAAGCATCTTACTATTTCTCATCTCCAAAGAAAAAAGTTTTAAAGGAAAAGGAGATAATACACAAATGTGCACACCAAAGCTGGTTTACCTGTAAAGATGTAATTGACCCCGTGTGTCCTTGGAGCACAGCGACTGGAGCACAAGTTCTCAAGCACCACACTCTAATTATTTTATCACAGCTCCCTGCGGCAATCATTGTATTCTCATAGTTTACTGCCATATCTGAAATTTCTGCAGAATGACCTCTTAATGTGGATAATAGGCGGCCATTGTGTGTTGACCAGATCTTCACCAAACAATCATCTGAACCCTAAAGAAAAAACACACCCGAAAATAAAATGTTAATACAGCAAGTCTTTTATATCATTTAAAAAAATACCATTTACATGTTACTCAAATTAAGTGTCTGTAACTCCTCCTCTCTTTCCAACTGTAGAATACTCTGCAAATTACGAATCTTACGGCCAAGAACACTTATAAAAGTTTTTTCTTCAAATCAAATAATAGATACCTTGAAGTTTTCATTTCTATGGCTTAGACCTATTATAAATACTATTTTCCCAAAATTCTCTGCCATGTAATAAGTCCAACTAAAAGTTCATGGCTCACCCATTGCAACTAACAATGATTCAATGCTGGTTTATCTCACATCAAGGGAAATAATCTGATTTTAAGTGTTAGGACAGATCTGTGTTTTACAAGGTAAGTACCAATTCCAAAAACAAAAAATAATAGGACCAGAACCCCTCATTTTAAATAACTAAGCAACAGTCTCACATTTATAGTACCACCAGCATCCAGCCATTCAGCACATATGTGAGTATCTACTCTGAATTGCAAATGAAAAATGAAATTTAAACTTCTTACCCACCCTAATTTTTCTTAAAACATTAAAATGGTAAATTAAATTCCAAATATTTACATATAGTTTTACAATTATAAAATAATCTCTCAGTGTTAAAGTAATCAATTTCCCCTAGATCATGATTAATCAATGTGAATATGAATCACCTGCAGGGATTTGGATTTTGGGGGAGGGGGGTCTTTTTTTTTTTTTTTTTTTTGGCACACGGGCTTAGTTGCTCTGTGGCATGTGGGATCTTCCTGGAGCAGGGATCGAACCCGTGTCCCCTGCATTGGCAAGCGGATTCTCAACCACTGCGCCACCTAGGAAGCCCCTGGGAGGGGGTCTTTTTGATTAATATAGGGGAGGTTTTTTTTGGATTGTTTTTGGTTAATACACACTATAATCTAATTCAGTAGATCCAGAATGGGCTGGAGGGGAAGTATTAGGCATGCACTTTTTCAAACATCCTCGATGCTCAAGAACCACTGCTCTACATCAGTGTCTCACTAACAACACACAAGGCCTGATTATCTGCATCTGAATCACTTGGGATACTTAATAAAAATGCAAGTTCATGAGCCCCACACCAGACCTACTGACTCAAAACTCCTGACAAAGGGGAAAGATAGAATCTACATGTTTTAGAAGATTTCCTAGATAATTCTGAGGCACACTAAAGTGCTCCAGATGATACCAAATTGAGTTTAAAATGTTAACTCACTGTAAAGATTCTATGTCCTGTCCTATCAAATGCTACACAGTAAACAGCAGACAGATGTCCGAGAATCCTTCTGTGCATTTTTATATGCTGATACATAGCTCCTGGAAATGCTGTGCTAAAAGTGGAACACCCTGTGAGTTGTTTTCCTCGATGTATCTCCACTAGGAAATAAAAACAATGAAAATGGTTAAGGGGGAGCCAACATGTAAAAAGCTAAGAAAAACCCCAAAACAATTTCTAGAGGGTCACAAAAATCAATGTCTGAGAAATCCTAAAGATGAAGTTTCTTCCCAATTCTTTCTACTATAAGCACTAGTACAGACTTATTAAAATAAGACTGTTTTTCATTAACTTTTATTACTTTTAGTAATAAGCATAGGAAAATAGTAAATTTGAAGCAACATTACCAGTACTTCCTTTTAAGTTTTAATATAGCAGTTACAAAGTTGGTCAACAAATTAAAAAATGGTTCTGGGCATCTGGAAAGTCAACGTCACTTACCAAGATTTGGTGGGGAACCATAATTCACCGGCATTTCAGGAGGTCTTCCTCTATGAAGAGCAGCAAAGGCAGAGCCCTTCCAAACTGTGTGCCTGCAGTCTTTAAAATGAATTTTAGATACACATAAAATCTTGAAAGTTAACCCCAAGAAAGATTTTATAGAATACTTACGTATATTGTAATAAACTGTTTATTCAAAGGTTTACCAACTAATATACTTTAACAGAAAAGCCCTAGAGGTTTATTAAGACTATTTCTGAAGGAAAAAAAAAATTTAAGACATCTCAGATACAACAACAACTAACATTTGTGTAGCACTTTACAATTTACAAAGTGCTTTCCACGTACATTATCTCATTGAGTCCTCACAACAACCCTGTGAGGTAGGTATCATTGCCAATTTACAAGTGAGGTAACTGAGGCTCAAAGGTTCCAGGAAGTTTAAAGAGATCCACTGCAAATGATTAGTGAAGATGGACCATAAGACCAGATCTTCTGACTCTAGGTCCCACTCAATGCCAAACAGGTTTTTATTCTTCATTGCTGAATTATACCATACAATTATTAATGATAAAGGTCTTAATCACAATGGATCCAACTTTCCAAAAATTGAAGTTTTTGTAAGAAAAATTTTAATTTTCTTGGTTTACATGAAAATCCTTGACTTAACTTATTTAAATGTTATTGAGTTTTAAAATTAATGATGGCCAGTATTACCATAACTGTAATTTCCTTAGAAAGTACTGACAAAATTAGATGGCTTTCCTCTTGTTTTAGGATCATAGACAATCCTTTACATAAGCGCATACATAGGATCTGTGAGTCTGAACACAAATTCTCAAGTCCTGTGCCTCTTAGCAAACATACTAAGAAAAACTGTCTACCCCTCTATAGGAGATAGCAGCAGAACACAGATCATGCTGTGCTAGAAATGAGCTTCTTGACAACTGAAAGAGGAAGGTAAGAAAAGCATTATATAAACCTCTACTGAGCCTCGGGTGCCCCAAACTAACAGGCATATCATGTTTCACATGAATGAATCCATTAGCACTATCATTATCAAAGAGCAGTTACAACATATCCTCTCATGTCACTAGTACAAAACAGAGAAATATGGTCCCTACCCTAGGACAGCTGGCTGATGTTTCTTCTAAGGTCTGCCAGTTCTAAAGCAGTGCTCATCACAAAACGACATTGAGCTTGACACAAGCAAAGAAAACAGAGGAAAACAGGCTACCCAGGCAACCACTATATAACAACCTAAAATAGAATAATTACAAGGTGAACAGGGACACAGAAAAAGGAAGAATATGAACAGTTTCCTGATTCAAGCCACAGCGTGGCATGACCACAGAGCACTGAGAAACAACTACAGCTGACAAACCAGTCTGGCATGGAACCAAGAGGAAGGGTTGTTCTTTCTCAGTCAAACTTTATACTGGTGGAGCATCTAAGAGGCAGCATCACATCGGCAACACATCTTAAAAATAATCATGAGGGATGAACTTGACGGATACTCGGGATCAGAAGAGCCAACATTCTTGCCCATTAGCAGTTAAGCCACGTTGTATACATAGATCATATCACATACATATACTCAGTCTAAGTGATTTATACCAAGCTAACAGAAAAAGAACAGCGATTCCAAACATTTTGCTACCACATAATTTTGCAAAAATATTCAACTGGTGAAAAAAGGAACCATGCAATCGTACATTTTTGGTGCTCGTTTTCAAACTGCTACCAAATTTAGAAAATCACTTCCCCTTATAACAAAGGGCTTGAAGAATCTAAATATCAAATGAAATACTTCTAGCATTTAAAGAGTTTATTAGACACATACAATTACATTCAATGAAGTTATATGTGGCTACAAAATGGAAAAATAAGAACTCACATTGATAAAACCTCAAACACATCTCAGGATAAATTCAAGCTTTTGAGCTTAACATCTATACCTTTATCATTTTCTTAAATGCAGAAGGACCCATTAAACACCGATGTAATAAAATTCAACGTCTATGCTAAATGCACAGAATTTTATAGTCCACAGCATGGTTTTTAGTTACATATCACCTTTCTTCCACAATGCTTACATTACTTCACAATTATAATAATTATTAAGCTAGTAATACAAAGCAGAACACTTCTTCAAATTAAGGTACCTTTTGCTGTACGTAGCAAAGACTGCCTTCCTGCACCAAGTAAAGAAGTGACTCTTGAAATACTGGGTGGAATTTCTTTATCCAACATGGGACCGATGCGCTGGCAGATTTGCAACAGATGATCAGGAGCCACATGCTTATTGGACAAGACCTGATTGGAGAGCAAGTTTTAAAAACAACATTTTTTACAAGAGTTTCAAAAATATTAAATATTTAGGGATAAGTCTGACAAAACGTGGAAAACATCATGCACGAGGAAAACTACAAAACATTACTGAGAGAAATTAAAGAATGAAATAAGCAGTAAATTAATTTATAGATTAAAAGCCATCCCAATCAAAATCCCAGTAAGATTTTTTTGTAGAAATTGACAATTTTATTCTAAAATGTATATGTAAATGGCTTAGAAAAGTCAAAGCAGATTTGAAAAAGAACAAGGCTGAAGGCTAACAATACCTGATTTCAGGACTTATCTAAGAACAACTGATTTTTGGCAAAGGTGCAAAAAAGAAAAGATTTCATCTTTTCAACAAATGGTGCCAGGACAAGTGACTATCCATTTGCAAAGCAGCAACTTTCACGCTGACCCTAACCCGTACATCACACCAGAAACACAAGCTGCCTGAAGACAGATCACAGACCCAAATGCATCATCTAAAACCATAAAATTTGGAAAAGAAAACGCTGGAGAAAATCCTTAAGACCTGACATTAAGCAAAGATTTCTAAAATGACACCAAAAGCATAATCCACAAAAGAACGAATCGATGAAGTAGAGTTCAGCAAAACTAACGACTTGTTTTTTCAAAAGGTATTGTTAAAAGAAAGAAAAGACAATCACAGACTGAAAGAAAATATTGGCAAAGTATATATCTGCCAAATGACTTGTATCCAGAATATATAAAGAACCATCAAAACTCAGTATTTTGGGGACTTCCTAGGTGGCACAGTGGTTAAGAATCTGCCTGCCAATGCAGGGGACACAGGTTCGATCCCTGCTCCAGGAAGATCCCACATGCCACAGAGCAACTAAGCCTGTGGGCCACAACTCTAAAGCCCACGAGCCACAACTACTGAGCCTGTGTGCCACAACTACTGAAGCCACGCACCTAGAGCCCGTGTTCCACAACAAGAAAAGTCACCAAAATGAGAAGCCAGCGCACCACAATGAAGAGTAGCCCCCCGCTCACCGCAACTAGAGAAAGCCTATGTGCAGCATCAAAGACCCAACGCAGCCAATAAATAAATAAATAAATTTTAAAAAGTGCAGCTTTCTTTAAAAAAAAAAAAATTTTTTTTAAACCTAATTTCTAAGAATGATTTGCCTAGACATTTCACCAAAGGAGACATACAGATGGCAAACACATGAAAAGATGCTCAACATCACTGGTAATCGATGAAATACAAATTAAAACCATAAGGAGATATCACTACACACCTACCAGAATAGCTAAAATTAAAAAGACTGACCAAACGAAGATCAGCAAGAATGTAGAGAAACTGCTGGTAGAAATGTGAAACAGCACAATCACTTTGGAAAATAGCGGGATATTGTCTTCAATAGTAACACACACATTACCATATTATCCAGCTATAACACTCCTAGGTGTTTACCCACAAAAGATGAAAGCACACGTCCACATAAAGGTTTGTGCGTGCATGTTCTTGAACAGCTTTCTTTTTAAGAGCCCCGAAGTGAACACAATCCAAATGTCCATCCCCAGGTGGATGACTACACACATTACTGTACGCACAATCGGATACTATTCAGCAATAAAAAAATTTAATAACACACAACAACATGGATGAACCTCAAAATAATTATGCTGAAAGAAGCCAGAAAGAAAGGGCACATGCTATATGATTTCATTTATATAAAACTCCACAAAATGCAAACTGGTATATAGTTACAGAAAGCAGGTCACAGGTTACTGGGGGCTGGGAGAGAAGCAGGAAGAATTATGAAGAGGAAACTTTCGGGTGTAATACGTATGTTCACTACCTTTGTGGTGCTGGGTCACGGGTGTAACACATCTAAATTTACCAACTTGAACACTTTATATGCAATGTATTTAATATCATTATACCTCAAAAAAAAAATAAGAATACAAAGGATACTGTGTAAGTTTATCTCATGATTATGCCTAATGCTACCTGATATGAATGTATTTGGCATAAACTTTAATGCTTCATCCCTAGGGTTTCTCAGTCGTGATGCTACCAGCACTGAGGAAGTTCTGACAAAACATCACTGTACAGGACTGTCCCCACATTCAGGACACTCGGTATCTCTGGCTCCCTTCCATTAATGCCAACAACACTCCTCTTGCCATTCTGACACCAACAACGCCCCACGCATTTTCAAACTCCCTGAGAAACACTGCTCCAAAGAAAATCTGAAACCAAGTTCTAGATTTCACTTTTGGTTCTGAATCATGAATTCAAATGTAAAATAAACCTGGATTCAATATAAAGTTTTTGTTCATAAACCCTGGTGACATCTTCAACTTTACAACCTGACTTATGTTTCCCACCATGACAGATATTCCAAGGCAAAACTCAAAAGATTATCAAAGCTCAGACAGACCTCAAAAAAGTATTTAACATTAATCAGGTGCTTCAAAGTGTCAGTACGTAAAAGTCCAAAAACTGTTGTAAATAATTAGCTCATCATTAAGAGTGGAGAGAAAGATAGGAGGAACTAGAAGGTAATTCCAACAAGATCAAGAAAATCACAGATCTAAGAACTTGTCAGTAATGCAAACCTGAAAACAAAAACCCTACTAAAGTAACTGTACTCACTGACCTAAACAACATAACTAAAAGGATTAAATGTCTAAAATAAAATGACTTTGGGCAATGGCAACATGACTTCCGTAAGGTGGAAAATCACTCTTCACTAATACTTTTCTTTGAGATTTCCACTATTCAGGTGGATAGAGAACTTTTAATTACATAACTGACTTTAAGTTCTGAGGTTACACAACCAACTCTGAGCATGGAGACTTGTTTTTGAAGATCAGCTATAAAAGATATGGATAAAAAGAAATTCTCCAGACAGAAAGGTATGGATAGAAAATTTTTAACAGATTGCTTCCCAGTGCTATACATCTTATTTTATCTCTTAAATGATATGGAAGGAGAACTTTACAAACATGCAATAAAAGATTGCCTGTATTGAATAAGCAATAAAACTGACCGTTAAAATAAAAGGAGGCTTCAAAATAGGCACGTAGATCTAGACAAAGTCCAGATAGTATAGGAAGATGGACTCCATACGACAGCTATTAATTTCCATAAAGAGAATTACAGAGTCTCTGCATTTTTTCTGACGATTCTAACATAACCAAGTCAAAGATAACATAAAGATGGTGGGGGAGGGTAGGAATTATTCTATTTTTGTATCTGAAAAATATCAATAACATGGTTCTAAGACAATATAGACAACAAAAGAAAGAAAAAATGGCCTGAATTTTTAAAAATTAATATCATATTGGAAAAAATCAATACAATAGCTAATTTTCCTTTAATATTTTCAAGTCCTAGATATGAACATTAGAAACAGTTTCTAACAGCAACTTCAATGAGTAAGCCACAGTTATACAAGATCCTCAGGAGTCAGCTCAGAAACAAAGTTCCTCTAAAGGTCAAACAGCCCATTTCTCTACCATCGTGTTTTTTGTAGCCATATTCAGTCTCAGACAGTTTATCAGTGACAATCCTAGAATCACTGTATTACTATCACTATTGCAAATAATGCTGTGAGCATGAGTCCCTTCAAGCCCTGGGCAGCAGTTCCAGAAAGTGGCAGTAAAGTTTGGGATGCTGTGATCTAATACGAATATTTAATATCTTTAATGTGTACCTGTCTCACTTTAGCTTTCCCTCAAATTATTTTAAGCTGCATCTAGAAATCCTGCAATGCAAAACATGTAAGTAAACTACCATATCATAATTCCTACAACAATGAAAAGTACAGTACAACAATGCAACACAAGAAGTGACAGAAAGCACTGCCTTTTACACAAAATGAGAAATTTGGGGTCTTCCTTGCTTAAGAAATTCCTGACAGCTTCTGATGAGATAGACTTTCTTTACTTAAAAAGTGCAAGCTTAGGGACTTCCCTGGTGGTCCAGTGGGTAAGACTCCACGCTCCCAATGCAGGGGGCCTGGGTTCAAGCCCTGGTTGGGGAACTAGAGTCCACATGCCACAACTAAGACATGGCACAGCCAAAATAAACTACTAAATTTTTTTAAATTTTTTAAATAAATAAATAAATAGTGCAAGTTTAGTAGTCAATGGCAGAATATTCCCAAAGAAATAAAAGGAAAAAACAGCTTAACACTGAGTATATACAAAAGGACCTAGGAAGAGAAATGTTCCAGCGCTGGTGTGAAGATCCTTCATTTAAAGCATTTCAGAGCTTCCCTGGTGGCGCAGTGGTTATGAATCCACCTGCCAATGCAGAGGACACTGGTTCAACCTCTGGGCCAGGAAGATCCCACATGCACCATAACTACTGAGCCAGCACTCTAGAGCCCTCAAGTCACAACTACTGAGCCCACTGCGCCACAACTACTGAAGGCTGAATGCCTAGAGCCTGAGCTCCACAAGAGAAGCCACTGCAATAGGAAGCCTCCGCACCACAACGAAGAGTAGCCCCGGCTCTCCACAACTACAGAAAGCCCAAGAGGAGCAATGAAGACCCAACACAGCCAATAAAATAAATAAATAAAATTTTAAAAAAAGAACAACAAATCATATGTTTTAAAAAATAAAAAATAAAAGCATTTCAATGTATTTTAATTCAAAAAAGTTAACTAGGGACATCCCTAGTGGCACAGTGGTTAAAAATCCACCTTCCAATGCAGGGGACACGGGTTTGATCCCTAGTTGAGGAACTAAGATCCCAAATGCCCCAGGGCAACTAAGCCTGCATGCCACAACTAGAAAGCCCATGTGCCACAACTACAGAGCCCCACTCACCTCAACTAGAGAAGCTGACACACTGCAATGAAGCTCACGCACCGCAACAAAAGATCCTGTGTGCACAAAGACCCAGTGTAGCCAATAATAAATAAAATAAATATTTTTTAAAAAAAGTAAACTAGTTTTAGCTTCCCAAAGCAATGATCACTTGCTTACCCAACAGCCATTACCTCTCCACTTTAGCATTACCTCATTTTCCCAGATTCTCTGAGGCCATGTGATCCAGTTCTAGCCAATGAAACTAGGCAGGGGAATATTTCTGGAAAAATTCTCCTCCCTAATAAAATAGTCACAAGAAGAAAAAATCCTTCCCTCCCAGCATTTCTAGGGGATGATGGCAAGAGCAGCATAAAACCACCCAGCAGTGTAAAAACTAAGAGTTTGAGGGGGAAAAAGCCAAACTGTCAAGGCTGCCCAAGCAGAAAGACAAAAGCTGACTCTTTAATATAATAACACCATTATATCACTGCATCGATTCCATCTACAGACTAGACACTATAACACAACTTTATTATTACTTAAGCCACTGCTTCTCAGCCAATAAAGTATTCAATAAGCCTATTTTCATGTGCTACACAATCTCACAAATCAGAACAGCATGTCCACCAATCTGAATATCTGTAACAAAGTCACCCACCAACCATCTCAATAAAGTAAGGCTTGCGTGGAAAAATGCTATTACTGCTGACTCCAGTGTTAAATGGGGACATATCCTTAGTTAGCATTTCTGTGAAATCTATTAATATTTTCTTCCTCCCTAAGCAAAATAATGACCCCTCTTTCTAGACCATATAAGTTTTTCCAAATTACAAACTATTCAGGAGAAAAAAAAAAATCTAAGACTTCTGATACTCTTGTTTGGCCGCGTCACATAGCTTGTGGGATCTTAGTTCCCCAACCATGGATCAAACCTGAGCCCCGGCAGTGAAACTGCTGAGTCCTTACCACTGGACCACCAGGGAATTCCCATAAGATTTCTGATATTCTTGATAGGGAGTTCTCCTGCTGTTTCTAGACCTACCATCAGATCACCTAAAAAGAATAAAATACAGAATGCAAAATTCTCATGGACTTTATCCATAAATCAGCAGACTTCTGAACAGAAAATACTCATCTTTAGATTTGTTGTACCAAATCAAAATAACAGACTTTTCTAAGCAGAATAGACCAAAATGTGCAAAGACTAAAGTGTGGATCCTATATGGAGCTTAATGAAGAGATAAATATTCCCAAAAAAGTCAAATATCATTTTTAAAAAATATTGTTTGACAAGATGTATTAAAACAGAAGACACAGGCACTTTTTTTTTTTTTTTGGCTGCGCATCTTGTGGGATCTTAGTTCCCCAACCAGGGCTTGAACCCGTGTCCCCTGCATTGGCAGGCGGATTCTTAACCACTGCACCACCAGGGAAGTCCCAAGGCCATAGATTTCAACATTAATGCAAAACATCTCCTAGTCAGACTTATTTCACCCAGAAGTCTGTCTTACTCTAAATGACCAAAAGAAATAAAACCTATTCATTTCAGCTATGTCTTTAAAACAAATCCATGAAATGCAATACAAACATAAATCAAGAGTTTACAAAGAGTCAAAAGAAATGTACTTGACAGAGATTCAAAGATTCAGCTGCTGAGTCCTGAAATGTCTAAAATGCTTAAGTAAATACAATTAAATATTCAGAACAGAAATATTATTTCCCAAATAGAAAGCCAGAAAGCACCCATGGCTTCACAGCTACTCGTTAAGGTACAGTTAAGAACCAATTCCTTCCTAATTTCTTAATAGCTTAAAGCACAACGCTGTATTTAATGACCACCTTCTTTTTAAGCTAAAATACTGATTATATACTACAAAAGTTAGAATGTAACAGGAACAGAAAAAGTCCAAAAGAACTTGGAGGGACTTTCCTGGTGGTGTAGTGGTTAAGAATCCTCCTGCCAATGTAACAAACACGGGTTTGATCCCTGTTCCAGGAAAATCCCACATGCCATGGAGCAATTAAGCCTGTGCACCACAATTACTGAGCCTGCGCTCTAGAACCCATGCTCTGCAACAAGAGAAGCCACTGCAATAAGAAGCCTACACACTACAATGAAGAGTAGCCCCCCGCTCACCACAACCAGAGAAAGCCCACGTGTAGCAACGAAGACCCCAAGCAGCCAAAACTGAATACATAAATAAATATATAAATAATAAAGTTTCTCCCTCTGTATCTTCATTTAAAAAAAAGAAGAAGAATGAACTTAGAAAATGATAATGAGGGGCTTCCCTGGTGGCACAGTGGTTAAGAATCCACCTGCCAATGCAGGAGACACGGGTTCAATCCCTAGGCCAGGAAGATCCCACATGCCTCGGAGCAACTAAATCCATGCACCACAACTACTGAGCCTGTGCTCTACAGCCCGCAAGCCACAACTACTGAAGCTCACACACTTACAGCCCATGCTCCACAACGAGAAGTCACCACAATGAGAAACCCATGTACTGCAACGAAGAGTAGCCCCGCTCACCACAACTAGAGAAAGCCCGTGTGCAGCAATGAAGACCCAATGCAGCCAAAAATAAAAATAAATAATAATTTTTTTAAAAAAAGAAAAAGATAATGATTGCATTCTCTGCAGAGAAAAAAAGATGATTCAAATGGTACTTGCAAATTGACTGACAATCTGGAAAAGGCTAAATCCATATATCATACCAACCAAATGCTAAAATAAACTGTACATAAAGACGTTAAAAAAGAAATTATAAATGGCCTAGGAAAAAATATAAGTGGATACATAATATTGCCTCTATAATTTTCTAGTACAGAAAGGCTTTAAGGAAAACCATAAAGGCAAAAAAGATTAAAAGATGCAAAAAGTTAAAAATCTTAAATCTCTAAAAATAAAACCTCCAAAGAAAACTAAAGAAGCAAGCTGCAAACTGGAAAAAAGAATTCAGAGCATGTGACAGACTAAAGAATAACCTAAACATGTGGGGAATTCTTACAAAACAGTAAGACAGCAGTAGAAAAGCAGGTAAAACATATAAAAAGGATATAAAAAGATATAAAAGAGATAAAAAGATAAAAGATTCAAAAATTCAGAACAGATAAATTATCAACAGCCAACAAACTTATTTCCTTAAAAAAAAAGTCTTAGACATATAATTCCTGAGTCAGAGCTGGGTCAGAGGTGATGCAGGTTTTTAAGGCTGATAGTGACCGTCTTTTCCTCTGATCTTCATATGGCTGGCTCCTTTTCATCCTTCAGGTCAAATGTTACCCCATCAAAAAAAGCTTTCCCTCACCACCCATCTAAAATACTGGGTACCTCCTTTCACCCTCCCTTTCCAATCCCCATCACCAATCTGAATTTGTATTACAGTAACCTGTCTGCTGCTTCTGGTCATTTTCACCCGTAAGGTGCCAGCTCCATGAAAGTAGGAGCCTTGTCCCTCTCATCCACACTGGTATCCCTGGAACTTGAACATGGTAGGTATTCATTTACTGAATAAATGCATCATGCATTAGTGAATAAATCATCAATACACAAAGTGAGACTTAGAGCCCCGATCTGCCCCTTATAAACATAACCTTATCCAAGTTACTTGTCTCTTCCAGCTTCACTTCAAACAGGAAATCATGATATATACAAAGTAAAAGGGTTGCTGAGAAAATTAAAAGAGATAACATGGGTTAAAGCTCTTTAACTTTTGCGCAGTACTTGGCAAAAAATGACTCAAACCTTAGCTACCGATGCTATTTTATTCAACAGATTGACAAAGATTAAAAAGGTTATCTGGGCAGATTATTATATAGAGTATATTATTATATACCGTATATTATTATATACGGTATATTATCATATATGGTGTATTATTATATATGGTACATAATGAAATCAGTACATTATTACATACAGTAGTCAAAAGTTTAAATAGGAAGGGACTTTCCTGGTGGTCCAGCAGTTAAGACTCCTTGCTCCCAATGCAGGGGGCCCTGGTTCCATTCCTGTTCAGGGAACTAGATCCCACACGCTGCAACTAAAGATCCTGCATGCCGCAACTAAAGATCCTGCATGCTGCAACCAAAACCCAACATAGCCAAATAAATAAATATTAAAAAAAAAAAAGAGAGAGAGAGAGAGAGACTTCCCTGGTGGTCCAGTGGTTAAGAATCCACCTTCCGATGCAGAGGACGTGGGATCCACCCCTGCTCAGGGAACTAGATCCCACTTGCCGAGGGGTAACTAAGCACACCGGCCATAACTACCAAGGTTGCGCACCTCAACAAGAGAGCCTCTGTGCCACAAACTACAGTGCCCATGCACCCTGGAGCCCACGTGCCACAGCTAGAGAGAGAAAACCTGCAGGACACATCTAGAGAGATGCCTGCGCGCCACAACAAAGATCCTTTGTGCCGCAACTAAGACCCGATGCAGTCAAAAAAATAAAAATAAATAAAATTTTTTACAAATGAAAAATAAATAAAGGTAGTAAGCCATCCTATTAACTGTTAAAATGCAAATCTTTCCTGTGTGCTCACATGTGCATTCCAGACAGAGCTATTAGCACCGGGGGGGGGGGGGGGGGGGGGGGGGGTAAAAATTCACACAATGTTAAACTCACCATTTTAACCATTTTAAAATATATATTTAAGTGGCATTTGGTACATTCACAATACTCTGTAGCCATTATCACTATTTGGTCCCACACCTATTGTAAGATAAACTGAAATCTGTCAAGGCATTTTCCATGGATTCCCTTGGCTTTTTCAAGTAGGTAATCAAATTGTTTGAAAATGACAATTTTGGGGAATTCACTGGAAATCCGGCGATTAAGATTCTGTGCTTCCACTACAGGGGGCATGGGTTTGATCCCTGGTCAGGCAACTAAGATCCCACATGCCGTGGGGAAACTAAGCCTCCACGCCACAACCACAGAGCCCGCATGCCACAACTACTGAGCCAGCAACACCACAACTAGAGAGAAGACAGCGCACCACAACAAAGAGCCCACATGCCACAACAAAGAGCCCACATGCCGCAACTAAGAGCCCACATGCCACAACTAAGAGCCCACATGCTGCAACTAAGACCCGACACAGCCAAATTTTTAAAAAAAGGCAAAGGGAATCCTCAAAAAACAACTTTTAAAAAAAACAGAGTTTAGACAGGAAGAACCTTAAGGAGAGCAAATTACATTAAACATTAAAAACATGTAAACCATTTTACTTAATGATTAAATTTCTAGAAGTTTATTACAAGTGACAATTATATAAGCTATAGATTAAGAAGTGCATGGATACATAGATATTTTGATATTCAAAGAATCACTAACAGAAAAAAACTGGAAACCAACCAAATGTCCAAGAAGCTAATGGTTAGGTAAAATTTTCCAGAAAAATGGAAAGGAATTCACAACATAATATTTTCCCCTATTTTTATTAGAGTGTATGCATAAAGAAAAATAAACACTTCTCATTTTAGTGATTTTTTTTCATTTTCTCTTTGTTTTTGCATTTTCTAAATATTCTACAATGAACATAAGCAATCTTTAACATTAGGACAATTTTTAGTCACAGTGCACATAGAAAAGACTAATGAACTAATTACACATCATTTTTTAGTTACACCCCTATAGAAAGGTCACTATCAATATCTTCAAACATTTACATACAAATAAGGGCAAATTTTAAGGCTTTAAATTGAGGCTCTATCACAAGGTCTTTCTCAAGCAAAGGTCTCTCAATTTAGAATCCAGCCTCAAGTATCCCAATGATAATTTAACTAACAGATACCAGAATAAAGGGGGTCAGGGATTCTCCTGACCCACAGGAAATATGGTTAACAGTTCTAGTTCTACATCTAACTAGTATGAGAAAGTTGGACAAGGTACTCTCTAAGACTTCAGATTCCACATACGCAAAAATAATAGGTAAAATTGAATACTTACAATGTATAAGGTACACGTCTAAGTATTTTAAGGTTTTGACTAATTTAATTCCTCATTACATTAACAACAGCTAATACTTACATAGTGATTACTACCTGACACTGTTCTAAGAACTTTATATACACTAACTTACTACACCTCCCTACTATTGTATCCTCATTTTACAGATGAGAAAAGTCACAGGCATTAAAGAGCTAAAACGGCAGAACTAAAAATACAAACCCAGGCTGCCTAGTTCTGCAAGTCTCTACCATCACTGGATCATTGTAATCAGGTACAGTGCATCTTAATAAAAATAGCATGTAAGGAGATAATCAAGGAGTATCCTAAGAATTTGAGTCAAAGTGGCGTCTAGACATCTTTTAAAGCCAAAAATATGCACATTGATTAAAATCAACAGAGAAATTTTTCTAAGCAGTTTGAGTCTCACATTCAAATCACACTCATCTACTCCATTACAAATACTAAAATCAAAGTCTCAAATTCTAAAGTAATACTGAATGCATAATTCATCCTGCACTGCTAGAGTTATTAAATAATTTTAACAGAAAAGTTGTGTGTTCAAAATGCCATTTCGCAGGCCCTGGAGTTGAAGGTGACTGGCTTCCTTTACAGATCCCTTCTTCTAGAAGGGCTTTTCACTTGAATAAAACAATGCAACTTAGCAAACCAGTTCATGGCCTTAGAGAAACATGTTTGAATCCTTACAAACTGTTTCTTACATTTTCTGGAATGAAAAGTGAGAATTTCTTTTAAAAAGATGTGATACAAAGGACTCTTTTGAGGCCTATTTAAAAAACAAAAAAACAAAGAGTATGTGCTGTAATTCTTTTAAATTCCTAGATACAGTTTTCTTACATAGAGCTTACCTACTCCATGCCTACGTTTCCCAGTGATTCACTACTGTGTAAGACAGTACACATTTGGTTCAGAAATCAGTTTTTATTGCTCCCATTTCTTGTTTTATCAAAATTTTGTTGTTGTTCTGTCTGAATTATAACACCATCATTTGAATATACATAATTCAAAAAAATGCCATTTCCCCATTTCTACAAAACAAAGGAAAGATAGTAAACAATCATTGAAAAATTCTATTTTGTGGTTTCCTAATGAAATGGATTAAGGAGCTTAAAAAAAGGGGGGGGAGGGGCTATATAGCTTCCATGTATCTCGTGATCATTCAGTGCTCTAACTGACCTACAAATGAAGTATACATATTAGAGAGATTTTAAGAACTCAAACATCAGACAAAACACCATTTAGTAACCAAAGTGCTGATGACAGGTTCTCAATAAGAAAATATATAAACATTAATTCTTTTGGTAAATATTGAGAGCCTACTATGTGCCAGGAAGTATAATTCGTTGTACCTACAGATAACTACAGATGGTTATATGCCCCACATAATTTCTAAAAGTCAAAAGTAATCATTTATTTATTCCAACTATTTCAAAGAAGATAATGTGAGAAATCATCTCTCTAGCCTTAAAAATTAGAACAAGCTGGATTATCTTAAAAATAACTTTTACCCCTTTCACAGAGCTAAGCAAACAAATCTAGATTAATTACACCCCAGAAACTGATGAGCCCTTCTGTGAAGAGATAAAAGACTCACAGCTGCTTTCATCCCCAGCAGACAGGCAGGAAGAACTAAAGCAGAGGAGAAAAAGGAAAAATCTGCCAAACTTTTTTAAATAGGCACCTGTGGGCTGGCACCACTGATTAGAATGCCAAGAAGCCTCCTGAGAGTGAATCACACCCATCCCAATACCCTTCCACAGTCCTTCACCAACTGCACGGGGCCAAAAACTGGATGCAGAGCAGCTGCGGGAGAACCTAAGGCCAGGGATAGGACAACAAGGTAGAAAGCCAAGCATAGGACTGAAAAGCAAAAAGAACTCTCCATCAACCGAAAAGCAGGCAGCTGGACTACAAAATAATGCAATATCTTACAAAGTTTGGAAAGCTGGCAACTTGGCTGTAAAGTACAGACCTCTCAAGAATCTCAATGGTGCCCAAATTCCAAACTCTGCTGAAAGTCTTAATTCCACCCTCAAAAGACGTGAAGCCAGTTATCAACTGAATGCAACTAAAGCTGCACCAAAGGCCAGAGATGATCAGATACAAATTAGAGTGACCCAACCCCAAACACTAACAGCTTTGAGACAAAAAAAGCATATCCTTTACTGAGACTAACTATACTACTCTTTTAACACAAAAAGGCCCAGTATACTTGGAAAGATGATGAGATACACAACAAAGCAAAATACAAGACCCAGGGTCAAGAGAGGGAATGGCCAAAAGAAGCAGACCCAGAGATGGCCCAGGTGTTGAAAAATGCTCAGCCATTATCTTTTCAAGATATTTATTCTGGGACTTCCTAGGTGGCGCAGTGGTTAAGAATCTGCCTGCCAATGCAGGGGACACGGGTTCGAGCCCTGCTCTGGGAAGATTCCATATGCCACGGAGCAACTGATACCGTGTGCCACAACTATTGAGCCTGTGCTCTAGAGCCTGTGAGCCACAACTACTGAGCCCATGTGCCGCAACTACTGAAGCCCACACGCCTAGAGCCCGTGCTCCACAACGGGAAGCCACTACAATGAGGAGGCTGCGCACCACAATGAAGAGCAGCCCCGCTCACAGCAACTAGAGAAAGCCCGTGTGCAGCAATGAAGACCTAACAGCCAATAAATAAATAAAATAAATAAATAAAAATTGAAAAAAAAATTTATTCTGCCCCATTCTTCTATCCTTTCCAGATGGGACTTTATACATTGAACTATTTGATATCCTACAGATTGATGAAGCTCAGAGAACCCCAAGCAAAATAAGTTCCAAGACATCTACCTAGTCACAGGTGGTAGGCAGCTTCTGACATGGACCCCAATATCCCCACCTTCTGGTACTCACAGACCTGTGAAATCCCCTCCCCTTGAGTAAGTTACTTCTAACCAACAGAACACTCTAACACTGAGTAACACATCCACTGTTAGGTTACAAAAGGTTGTGACTTCTGCCTTGCCTGCAGACTACTGCCTCTTTTGATGAGGCCAGCTGCTATGTTGGAGAGATCAACATGGCAAGGAGTTGAGGGCAGCCAAGAGCCAGCTAGGAACTGTGGCTCTCAGTTCAACAATCCACTCCAGGAACTGAAGCCAGCCAAAGACCATGTGAACCTGGAAGCAGATCCTTCCACAGTCAAGCTCTCAGTTGAAACCCCAGCTCTGGCCAACACTTTGATTGCAGCCTTGAGAGAGACTGAGACAGAGGACTCGGCTTAGCTGTGCCTGGACTCTTGACTTAAACTTAGACAATAATAAATCTGTGGGACTCCCCTGGCAGTCTGGCAGTTAAGACTCTGAGCTTCCAATGCAGGGGGCACAGATTCCCTGGTCAGGGAACAAGATCCCACGTGCTGTGTGGTGTGGCCAAATAAAAATAATTAATTAGTTAATCTGTGCTGTTTTAAGTCACTAAGTTTCGGATAATTTTTTATGTAGCAACAGACAATGACTACAGTTAAAAAAAAATTTTTTTTTAAATAAAGTCAAAACAAAGACGTTTTCAAACCAAAAAGAAAAACGAAAACTGAAGTCATTGCCAACAAACTTGCATTAAAAGAAATATCAAAATAAGCTGTGGAGACTAAAGAAAAAATAATCACAAATAAGAGGCATGGAAAGACAGGAAGGAGTTAAAAATATCAGGAAAGATATACAGGTGGGTAAGCAAATGAAAACTGACTTTAAAACAACTGCAGGGACGTCCCTGGTGGTCCAGCGTTTAAGGCTCTGTGCTTCCAATGCAGGGGACGCAGGTACAATCCCTGGTCAGCGAACTAAGAACTCACATACCTTACAGCATGGCCAAAAAAAACTAAATAAAATGAAACAAAACAACTGCAATAACATCTGGAAAAATTAATGACATATATAAGAGTAAAATATGATAATAGCCCAAAGGATGGGAGGATGACATCCAAGGGCTTTAACTCTATTTACATGAGAAGGGCAAAGCACGTAAAGTAGATGGTAACACACATTATAATCTCTAGGGTAACCACTAAAAGAATAAAAAGATAGGGCTTCCCTGGTGGTGCAGTGGTTAAGAATCCTCAGGTTCAATCCCTGAGCCAGGAGGATCCCACACGCCACGAAGCAACTGGGCCCGTACGCCACAACTACTAAGCCTGTGCTCTAGAGGCTGCGAGCCACAATTACTAAGCCCGCGCACCTAGAGCCTGTGCTCCACAAAACAAGCCTCTGCAATGAGAACCCTGCACACCACAACAAAGAGTAGCCCCCCTCACTGCTACAGAAAGTCCCTGCACAGCAATGAAGACCCAACACAGCCAATAAATAAATAAATAAATAAATATTTTTTTTTAAGTAAGAGAAAATAATAGAATATATAATGAAAAAGCAACAATAAATAAATAGAATAATAGCTGACTAATCCAAAAGAACGAGAGGAAAAATCAATGGGACATGTGTAAAACATGCCTGGTAGCTTAACACAATTATGTTTAAGCAATTATATTAAATACAAATGGTTTAAACACTCTGACTAAATGACTGAGTAAAACTACATGCTGTTTCAGGAGACCCTTTAAAAATGAGACCACAGGAGTTCTAAAAGGATAAAAAAGATACACTATGCCATCACTAACCAAAAGAAAGCTGGGGTGGCTACAACAACATGAGGCAATGCTAGACTTTAAGGCAAGAAGTATGAAAGAGCATCTCCTAATTTTTAAAAAGAGGGTCAAATTCTGGAAAAGGTGAACAATGGAGACAGCAAAAACATCAGTGGGAGGGGCGAAGGGAGAGAGGGAGAGCACAGAGGATTTTTAGGGCTGTAAAAGTTATTCTATACTATATTAGTGGACACGTCATTGTACACGTCCAAACCCACAGAATGCACAATACCAAGAGCATCGAATGTAAATGTAAGACAACACTAATGTAAACTATGGACTTTGGATGAGTATGATATGTCAATGTAGTCACCAACCGTAACAAACATACCTCTCTGGTGTGCGATGTTGATGATGAGAGAGCCTATGCATTTATGGGAGCAGGAGTCTATTGGAAATCTCTGTATCTTCCACTCAATTTTGCTATGAACCCAAAACTGCTCTAAAAAATTAAGTCCATTTAAAAGAAGGCGGGGACCAATCCAACAGGAAGATAACAATTGGGGATTTGTATGTACCTAATCACATAGCTTCAAAACAAAGAACTGGAAAAAAAAAAAAAAAAAAAGAGCGAGCGAGAGAGGTAATTCCACAATCGTGGTTGGGGTATTTTTTTAAATTTGTAAGGATTTAGACAGTTTGAAAGGAAAAAAAGTCACATGACTTTTGTTCTTTATAGGCAAATAACTGTTATGACTAGGTGAGCCTATGAAAACAAAGTAACTAGTAACCATTCTCTTTTAAAGTAGCACAGTAAAGGCTAAGTGACTCAGATAGCAACACCACTACCATTATTCAGAACTAAGCTACAGACTGCTGTACCCCATCCTACATTGTGGTCATCCATAAGGCTAAATACCAGCTATCATTCATTTAAGTATTAGAGCTCATTGAGACTGTATTTTGTTATTTCATTATCCCTACAAATTAGGTGAAGGGGAACTCTACACAATATTATGACTTACTGTCCTATCAACATTGTTACTGACAAATACTACTGATTACTACTGTGTGCCCAGCACTGCAAAGTTATTTCTTCCCATATAATGTTTACAAGAACACTTTGATACATTACTATCCTTGTTATACAGATAAAGGAACTGAGGCAGAGATTAAATAAATTGCCTACGATTAGAACATAGAGTAAGCAACGCTAAAAAAGTCAAGATTACAGCCCCGCCACCTAGCCCCAAAATCCAAATTTCTAATTTAATACTGCTCTATTGCTAAACTGTAACTTATCACACTGCCATGATCATTAAATGTTCCCCAGTGTTATCAGTGAAATGACTATAGAATGACAGATCACTATAGTCAAGTACAAACAAAATGCAGAATCCATAGAGAGGAAAAAAATAAGCTGCACTCAGGATGAAGGGTCTTAAGAATCCCACAATGAAAATAAAATGGTAATGTGGTGGGAAGTTGCTGTCTAACAAAGGGAGTTCAACTCGAGGATGGAAGATGCCTTAGAGAACTGGGAAGGGGAGGGTGGGGGGGAGTCGAAGGAGGGAGGGAATATGGGGATACGTGTATAAAAACAGATGAGTGAACTTGGTGTACCCCCCAAAAAATAATAAATAAATAAAATTTTAAAAAAACAAAAACAAACACAAAAAAATGGTAATGTGACTAGCTGCAATACAGGTGGGGAATACAGAGTTGTTTTATTCATTCATTTTTATTTTGGCCACGCGGCATGGCACACGGGATCTTAGTTCCCAGACCAAGGATCAAACCCATGCCCCCTGCACTGTAAGCAGGCAATCTTAACCACTGGACCGCCAACTCCCAAGAGTTGTTTTGTTTTAAATGGGTAAATAGTATCTTGCTATTTAAAAAAAAAAAAAGGCTCAACTTGAGACTCCAGCAGAATCTATCTTGCAGTGCACCCAAACTTCAAGTCTTGGATTATAATCTTCAACCATAACCTGAGTCCTTAATCCAGCAGGGAGCTCAAGATCGTAATACCACTCTCCCCTTGGTTTGGAAAGTGAATTCATAAACGGAGGAAGGCTGACAAATAAGTAGAGATGAAGAAAAGAAGTATGGATATATTCGTGCAAGTTAGTTATTCTGATATAGTAACAAGTTTTGTAATTACTGAGCTATTTTTAATGTTTCAGAGTAAAAAAGAATAATTTACTACAATAAATTTAAATATATTTATAAGTTAAATTCTTAAAAATATTATGCTTAGGTCTATGTTTACCATCTTGAGGCATCGACAGACTAAAATCATCTTCTACTTGTAAATATAGTGTGGAAACCCCTAAGGAAATTTAATTAGCAATATTAAGTGGTGTTAAATATGTTAAGATTAAATTTTCATGGTAAATTAAACACTAATCAAAATGTAAAAATATACTTGTTTCTGTGTATATTACTAAATTTATAAGACTTGTAAATGAACTTAAAAGGTTTAAGAAAAATGACCACTTACAATTCTAATAAACCAAATAGTGATTTCAATACAAACAACACTAAAGTCTTTTCCTTACACAAAAGACCTACTCAAACATTATTTAAAAAAAAGAAAAAAAAAAAAAAAGACAATAAGTCCCCTAATGATAGGCTACAATATAAGAACCTTCTGATTTTTTTTTTCTGGTTAAGGAAGAGATTGCCTACAAAAACTTATCTATCATGTTACTCAATCACAAAGTGTATCAAATCTCTTTCCCCTTTTTAAATATACCCCTCCTTTACAAATCTAGTCCTTCCCAATTCCCATGCCCAATTCTATACGTCTATTTCATTCTTTCCCTTTCTTCATCACCTATAAATCATAAAAATTCCAATTAACTTCACAGGCCCAACTGCTAATGCAGGGTTAGGTATTGAGAGATAACTAGTCTCAATTCTCCCAAGAAGTATCAAAAATATTCTTGCTTCCAAAGTACAGACTCGAATTACAGCATAGTCACAAGTGTAAGATAAACTGTAGCTTTGTAAACAGTGATACTGGAATCACCCGAAAGGCTTTAAAAAATAGTGATGTCCAGTCCCACTACAGAGATTCTGATTTAACTGTTCTGGGGCATAGCCTGGACATCCAGATTTTATAAAGCTCCCCAGATGATTCTGATCCAAGAATGAGAACTACTGAGAAAAAGTAATACACAGCATAAGGAAACAAACATAAGGAAACAATCAGACAAAAAATGTGAAACATTCTACAGGATAACTCAGTCTCCTCAGTAAATCAACAGCACTGGGGAAAAAAACTATGCAAGATAAAAAGAGATTGAAGATAATTTCAGCACAATGCACGGAACGTGCCTGAAGCCCAATTCAAGCCTAAAATATAGAACATTGGGGGACTTCCCCAGTGGTACAGCGGTTAAGACTCTGTGCTTCCACTGCAGGGGGCATGGGTTTGATTTCTGGTCAGGGAAGTTTCACATGCTGCACAGTGCAGAGAGGGGAAAAAAAGTTGGTAATTTATTTATTTATGATATATGCAGATTCATTACATTATTCCCACTTGTGTTTATCTGAACACTTCTTAAAATAGTTTTAAAAAGAAAAAGGAGACTCTGTTTGGAGAACTAGAAACTACTCATACACCCCTGACAAATAACTCTCTATATAGGAAGCTCATCCTCTACCACTGAGTGCTGGGAGAGGAGGGAGGCAGGTAAAAGAGGAAGAGGATACCCATCAGGCAAAGCATCCAGACAAGAAGACCTAAGTAACAGCCACATCACAGGGATATATCACAGAGAGAGGTTCTGACTAATCTAAACCAGAATTTTAAGTTTTAAGCAATTCTAAGGAGCAAAAACCAAAAAAATATATACATCTATTTTTAAAATAACTTTTCCAGTAGTTACAGCATTACACTTATTTCAAAATGTAAGCAATTTTCCCTTCATTAGCATGACTGCACTGTCATGTTAATAGTGCTTTTCTGGGGAGGGGGGTGGGAGAGAAAAGGATTAGGAGTTTGGAATTACCAGTGCAAACTGGTATATAATAGACAAACAAGGTCCTACTGTATAGCACACAGAACTATATTTAACATCCTGTGATACACCATAGTGAAAAGAATATGAAAGAATGTATATATGTGTACACCCGAGTCACTTAGTACAGCAATAATTAACATACTGTAATTCAACGAAATATAAATTAAAAAAAATGCTTTTCTGCTTCACTGACAGCACTGTTTTCATCTAACAACAGGAGTAAAACAATAAAACAGAACACTCCTTTAAACACTTCCTTAAGTCTCAAAATGTCAAACCCAAGAAAACATAAAAATTCTGCCATGATGCTGAATCTTTACAACTCACTTTCTTGAAAATATTCTTTTAACTGTTTGCTTCAAAAAACTCTAGGAAGACAAATTTAAAACTGACATTTGAAATAGAATCTTTTGTTACATTCACCCAACTTTAAGTGTTAAGTATTCAGTATCTACAAAACAGAAACAGACTCATAAACATAGAGAACTCCTGGTTGCCAAGGGGGAGAGGGGTGGAAGAAGGAAGGACTGGGAGTTTGGGATTAGCAGATGCAAATTATTATATGGAGAATGGATAAACAACAAGGTCCTTGTAGAGCACAGAGAATTATAATCAATATCCTGTGACCAACCATAATGGAAAATATGAAAAAGAAGATGTGTATGTACAACTGAATCACTTCGCTGTACAGCAGAAATTACCACATTGTAAATCAAGTATATTTCAAAAAAGCTTTTTAAAAAATACTTAACTGTTCATATACACATAACAAATCCCCCTATTTCTGTTCTTCTGTATACTTCAAGAATGGTGATCATACTCTACCAACTTCCGCTTGCAGGTATTAGAATTGTGGTAAAAGATCATTCAGGAGCTCTTTTTTTTCCAGTTGTCTTGCCCATACAAGATGCTGAATATGGTCTAGCAACTAAAAACACCCTTTGTACTAACATACAAAATGAAAAAATATTTTCCTGAAAAAAAGTTTTATTTCACTAAAGACAAGTGAGTGGATCAAACCAAATCATATATTGTGATAACAACTAAAAAAAGACAAAGCACAATTAAAAGAGAACTGTAATCTATGTTAATGGTGCTTCAGAAAGACAAACTGCATAGCTGGAGCCTAAACTAAGTTACATACAGCAAAGAACAATATAAAAATTCATGAAAATAAGTTTCCTGAGGCATTCAACAAGTGTAGCACAGTTTAGAGCGGCAAAAGTATCGAAGGACTGGCACAGTCTCACAGCAGCAAGATTTTTATTGCTCTGCTCAAGGGAGAAAGAAAAAAAAAATGCTTAAGAGAGGAACATTTCTCCACCTTTCAGACACTGATGCTTCTATTCCTAGGAACAAGTGGTTGAAGGAGCTGGGCGGGGTAAAAGGAGGAAGGCCAATCAGAGGTCGAGTTACAAGTCGCGTTCAGGAGAAACACGGATGAGAGCAGCTCGCGGAATGGCTGGCGCGCCGCCGGCTCTCAGCACAGGCACCGCACCTGGGGACCCACCCCGCCACAAACCGCGGCGCAGGGTCGCCCCCACCTCCGCCCGGCCGCCCCCCGGGGCCGCTTCCTCCCCCAAACAAACCCAGCCACCCCCAAAGCAAAACAAGACACACAGGGGGCAGTCCTGCCGTCCCGGTGAAGCCCCGGCCGCCCCCTCGGTCGCTGCGCCCCCTCCAGCGGGAGCCCCGAAAAGGGGGCCGGGGGGGGGGAGGAGGGGGCGCGCTCGGAAACACCGGGATGGAAACGTCAAAAGTCTCACCAATTCCTCGTAGCTCCTGCTGTGCTCGTTGCCCTCCCAGTCCAACCTCTTGGGCAGCAACTGCAAAGACCCGAGACGCGCCCGAGTGACCACCGCGCGGGGCTGGGCGGGGGGCGGCGGGGCCGGGTGGGGGGGCCGGGCGAGCGGTCCGCGGGCAGGGCGGGCGCGGGGGGCGCGGCGGGGCGGGCGCGGGGGGCGCGGCGCAGCACAGACCTGGTACTGCTCCAGCTCCTGCACCAGCACCTGCAGCCGGAGAGACGCGCCGTCAGCGGGGCGGGGGCCGCGCCCCGGTCCGCCCGGCGCCCTCCTCCCGCGACCCCAGGCGGCGGCGGCGGCGGGGCCGAGCCCCCCGGAGCGCGGCCGCCGCCCCGGCCCCCTCCCCGCCGCCGCCCGCGGGCCCGCACTCACCTGGGCGGCTCTCCGACACGGGCCGGCCGATAGGTACCGGGCGATGAGGAAGTACAGCTCTGCGGGGAGACGGGGAGCCGGGTCAGGGGCGGGCGCGACGGCGGCGGGGAGGGGGGCCGGGGCGCCGCGGGGAGGGCGCGGGCGGCGCGTCTTACCCGACTCGATGAGGGGCACCGGGCGTCGGGCGGGTGAGGGCTCCGCCATGGCCGGGAGCGGGGCCGGGGCGGGAGCGAGCAAGCGAAGCGTGTAGGCCGCGCCGAGGCCTGAGCGGGCCGGCGTCCCTCTACCTCAGGCGCGCCACCGCCGCCGCCATGCCGTGCGCGCCGCCAGCGCCGACGCCTCCGCGAAGTAGTGCCCCTGTGGAAGAGAAAGTAGTGCCTCCGCGGGGGCCGCCGGCGCCACCGTACGGTCGACGGGCGGGCCCCACCCGGAAGGGCGAGCCTCACCTCCCTCCCGACCCCCCCGCCTCAGGGGACGCAGGGCGGAGACTCTGGGCGCCAGGGGTCGGGCCCGGGGGCGGCAGCGGCGGGTGGGGGAGGGGCGCGCGCGTGGCCGGTATCCCTGCGCGTGGTGAGGCGGCGGCCGGCCATTGTGAGGCGGCGGCCCGACTGCGCGGCGGGGCGGGCGCCGGGGGCGGAGGTCGGGCGCGGGCGGCTGGCCGCGGTGGGGGTGGGGACGCGTCCCCGCTTCCCCGGCCGGAGCGGAGCCCCTCAATGCGGAATCGCGGGGGCTCAGGATTCGCGGCGGAGGCGGCGGGGTCGCCCGCTTCGGGCCCTCCGAGAGAACGTCACGGCCGGTCGTCCGGGGCCAGTGTGTTTGCCCCCCACGACGGAAGACCCCTCTCTTCGAGGACGCGAAACCCTTAAAACTGAGAATCGTGCCCCCCGCAAAGAGGAGAACGCCTGCCCGAGAAGCTCTCCCCGGGGAGGGGAGGAGGGATGCGGAGAAGTCACGGGATGGGTGGAGAGCGAGGGGCCGCGGACACTGACCCTCGGTGGCTCGGAGGGCGCGGCAGGCGTTTCCTGAGAGTCCACGTTGCCGCGTGCGGTGGGGAGAAGATAGAATCAGGAGACCGAGCTGCGGTCCTGGGAGAACCCAGCCGTCTCGTAGAAAGAGTTAAAGAAGATGCAGTACGTCGCTGAGGAGGTCCGCCTCGCTCGTCGGGAAGGCAGTCCAGGCCGGCGATGACTTAGGCGGGTGGGAAGAGGGGTGGGAGGAAGCGGGCAGCAGACGCGCGGCAGCCCATCTCCTTGGGGGACACCTGAGGGGAACCGTGCGTCATTGGGATGCTCTTGGAAGACAGTAGCAGGATGTGAGGCTGGACCAGTGGACAAGGGTCCAGAAAACTCCCTCATGCTGTGGTGGGCTGCGGATTCATGCACTCAGCGTCGCCAGTGAGCCCTGGAGTACAGCAGCGAACAAAACAGTGCCCTCGTGGAGAGGACGTTGTAATTCCCGTTCCTACACAGTAGCACAACCTCCACAGCACAGAGACGTTAAAGGTAGTGGTTTAGAATTGACCCTGGGCCTTGCCGGGCTGTCGCACAGCCGCTGAGGCTGCATCTTCCTCACGTGTAAACTGTAGATGACGTGTGCGCCTACTAAAGAGGGTATAATGGGATAATATGTGTCCACAGCGTATAGCAAGCACCATATACGTGCCAGCTTTTAATTGTTTACACCGCATAGCACAAGTTTTTACATATGTCTGTGCGGGAACAGTCCAAACGTGTTTGAACCAGTGCATCAGCAGCCTTTCCTTGTATCTGTTGATTCAGCAGACACTATTGAGTGATGGCGATAAAGATGAAGGAATAAGCTACAGTCTTGCCATCCAAGATTTCAGTGTCTTTTAGAAGAAACGATGCTTACGTTATTGCAGAGAATGACAAGATTTAGGGCAGAGATAGAAGGGAAGTTAACCCACCTGTGCGTGGGGGGAGGTGTTAGAAGTTTGAGTCTTCAGTGTGGAAAGGGATTCCGGGTACATGAGTAACAGAGGACCAAATCATGAATAACGTTCCAAGCTGAAGGAACTCAAGTTCGTATGACTACTTGGGGTGACTTTGGAGGTGTGGATGAGACCCATTCAAGTTAAAATGGGGGGGAGGATTAAAATTGGGAGTAAGTGGAGGGTTCTAAGCCAGAAAGGATTCTTTTTCATTTAGTATAGCTTTGAGAGGGTTAAGACCAAGAGGCAGGAAAATCCACTTAGTAGATCCCTAAAATAGGACAGAGGTGAAATGTATTAGAGCAATTATAGGAATGAAGAGAGAGATGGGTTCAAAAATTGGAGGTTCAACTCATAAGATGAGGTTGAAGTGGAATGAGGGGAAAAGTCACAAAAATCTCAAGTTTGGGGATTAGTAGGTCCCCGTTGTGCCACCAGCTGAGATAGGGCGTGCAGGCAGCAGTTAAATTGTTAAGGTGGAGAACTACTGGGAACAACTTGATTATTCTAAGATACAGTGCATATATTCCAGTAGGACAGTACGATCTGATGCGACAAGATTACCAAAGTTAGCAAATAACAAAGACATAAAGAGGAGAGAATTTAACCTTTCAAAGGTTGACCAAGGAGTTGCATGTTTCATTTTGTAGCAAAATCATAAAAGTAAAAGCCCCAAAACATGTTACAGGGATTTATATCCCGAGCACCAGTCACCGTCCAAAACTGCAGTTCTGGTGTGGGCAGCATGGTAACCATTACAAGAGGTCAGAAAAGATGAGAGGAGTTTTCCCTTGCACAAGCCCTACTAGTTCCTTTACAACTTACTCTGACGTCCATGACAAGCACTGTTCCTAGGTTTAGAATAGAGACATGATGATTTTTGATAAGAGGCAGAATATCTTCCCCCTTCATCTGTCAAATGACAGAGACCTAGATTTGACCCCCCACTTACGCCAATGCAGAGGAGAAAAGGGGGCAAATACTGCCCGACAGCAATGCCATAGTTGGGACCTGCCTGAAGTGGTCTCCAGACAAGGCGAGAATCATGCACAGGTCCCTCACTCAGTTGAATCCAAGCCATTCCAAATGCACACACTAAGGTTCGCTTTGGGGTAAATGTAAATAACTTTTGAATTTCACCACAGGAAAGCTACATGGAGTGCTTAAATATCAAAAAATTGCTTGGTAAGCAAGGGTTGGAAGATCTTAATGGCTGGTGACGTCAGCTGTAATGCTGTCACCCATCTCCACTAAAAGGGAACTACTACGATATTTTAGTCCTTGGCAAGCAACCCCTCTCCCAGATACGCATCGCTGATCTTCACAACGGTCAGGTGCTATTAGTACGCTTGCTTCACATCTGAGGAAGCCGAGGCCCGGGGAGATTGAGAAGGGCCAGGGCATGTACCTGCAGGCCCCAATGGGACAGCACTACCTTAGGCTGAGCACAGGCACTGGAAAGTGCTTTCTGCCCTCTCCATGTTCCATGAAGGAGGAAATCAGGGCCTGAAGAGCAGGGGCCTTGGACAAGATCACAGCTAATAGGTGAGAGAGCTGAAACTTGAAAACGTGTAATACATGCATGATCTCACCACAGGCAAGTCTGAACTGGATTCTATTATTCTCATTTTAAGGATGAGGAAACTGAGGCTTAGAAAGTTTAAGAATTTGCCTAAGGATGAATCATCTTTAAAAAAAAAAAAATTCAGTGGGGCCTTCCAAGTCACCACCCAGGAGTCGCAAAGGCATTAATTGTGAAAAGCACATCTGGAAAATGGTGAGCAAACCAGCCTGTTTCCAACAATTCACATAGGATTAAAGAGTAGATTAGGGTCAATTTTAAAAGAGTTAAAAATGAGGTCAGCCTGTGAGCAGTGGAGATTATGCAAAGAAAATTATATACATCGTTCAAATTCTAAGAGCAATATGTTAATGCAAATGCCCATTAACTGAATTTGGTTTCAGCCAGCAGGCACCAATGATGCAGGCACAATATCAGTCTAGTTCTGAGGGATGTAAAAAAGTAGATGACGCTGAACCTACAGAAGAGCGATACCACAAAACCGAATCAGTGCATGGAAGTGACTTCAAATGCACCCAAAGACGTGCATCATTTCATTCATGCAACAAAAACTGAATTTCTCTAAGGCAGGCACCATGGGGTAAAACTGGCTCCCAGGCTTCTCTAAGATAAATCTCTGGAAAGTAAGGTTAACATCTTCATAGACTTCCAGAGGACTTTGAAAAAAAAAAAAAAGGTGTCTGATTTTGGGATCAACCCCTAGTCACTGCAGAACTTGCATCTCATTCCTAAGGCCCCTCCTCCACCTTCCAGCAGTATCATCTTCCCCTCAGGACCTCTTCTTCCCTCTAAGTCTAACCCAGCCAGCTGTCCCCTTAATGCAGCTTGTCCCTGCCTCCCTCAGCAAATTGTTTCCACATTTATCTCTTCCCTCTCCAGTTCTGCCTCTCTCTCGTCATTGGCTTCTGTCCCTAGTGTTCCCACATTGCAGGCACTGGCCCGTGTCCGTCTCCAAAACTTACCAATTCTTCCTTTGAAAGGTTTCTCAGGGCATTGCAGAAAACACAGGTTGGACATGACCTTGGAAACGTGGGAGCGAGAATCAGAACGTCCCTGTGTTTGAACACCACTTACTAGTTGAGCAACTTCTCTGTGGCTCAGCGTTCGTTGTTTTTTAATCAACTTTAAAATGGGGATGACAGCTAATAGATAACACATGTTGAATGTTTCCGTATCCTGGGCACTGCGCTAAACCACTGACGTGTATTCTTTCACCCTTCTTCGATAACTGGCGTTGTTGGGAGCACTGCCAGAGAGGGTGCCTGTAAATCTTTCAATAGTGTCTCTCTCTCAACGTGATGCTATCACATAAAAATGAGGTTTTTTTCTCTCCATTCCCTTGGTCACCAAAGAGCCTCCTCCTTGACTCCCCACCAATTAATCCTATCATGACTTTTAAATTCCCGAAGCACAACTTTGCATGTCCTCTATTGAAGCCGTTCTCAGTCACTGTCACCTAAAGCTAAACTCCTGGCTCGTTTGGAAAGCTGGGTGGGCTATCCCACTCTCTACCCTCCTCCCCACTGTTGCATCCCCAGGTAAGCTGACTGTAACTAGCAGTTAAGGGCTTTCTTGCCCTCTGGCTTCATCCAGTAGGAGGCCCCAGCGGGAGATGGAAGGGGTGGGTTTCCATTTTCCCAGTTCCCTTCCTGCCAAGCGTAGATTGGTGATGGCTGCTGTTCCTCTACTGGAGGCCACAGTTCATGAGGGGCAGCCCTCTCGCCACATAGCAGCTGTCTCAGGGTTTTGATACCCCTGCCTCCCCTGGCCCTTCAGGACTTGGGCTTGTCTTCCGAGTAGGATGGGAGCCACTGGAAGGAGCCCAGGGCACTTCACCATCCCTTGCTGGTTTGTTTGAACTGCCCAGACTCTTGTAAATAAGAGCATCATTAACACTCTTCAATTATCCCAATGGATTATGCCTTCTGTTTTCTTCCGGAACTTTGGTAGGTACTAATTACCTCCATAATAACTACTATCCTCCGCTGTATCCACTGTGGCTGTCCAGAACACCCCCTCTCCAGGTCCCATATTTCTCTGCTCCCATATTTCTTCCTTGTCTGTCCTCTAGCCTGAAAGGATCCACCTAGATTCCTAAACTCCTTCCTTCACAAAACATTCCTTAAGTCATTTTGGTCCTGGTTAATCTCTTTTCAAAAATCTTAGAACCATCTGTCTTTTCTGTCACACGTGCAATCAGTCAGTAAGCCGTGATGAGCCCACCTTCAGGGTAGATCTCGAATCGAAGCATGCCACATGCCACGGAGCAACTAAGCCCACGAGTCACAGCTACTGAAGCCTATGCGCTTAGAGCCCATGCTCTGCAACAAGAGAAGCCACTGATCGCACTGAGAAGCCTGCGCACCACAACGAAGAGTAGCCCCCGCTCTCCGCAACTAGAGAAAGCCTGAATGCAGCAACAAAGCAGCCAATAAATAAATAAATAAATAGTAAACCCCTCACTCTGCACCCCCATTTCCTTTTCTCCATCCTGCCTTATTTCCTTAGTGCTTTTGACCTTCTCACCTACTGTGAAATTGGCTCCTCTCTTTTGTTTATTGCCTGTCTCCTCCCACTCTATGAGGACAGGCAGAGATTTATGTGTTTTGATCTCTGAAATCTCTCTAGAGCTACAACCAAGCCTGACATATGGGAAGTACACAACAAATAGTTGTTGGATGTTTATTGAAAAATTCCTTGACCAGACAGTTCCTCAAATATGAGATAGTTATGCTCTCAACATTCACTCGTAAATCTTTGGGATGGTGTGGTGGTTAGATTCGGGGACAGCCCACAAAAACCTGTTGGCTCATAACATACCTGGAGACCTGGCCCCCTGCCCGGGGAACAGTGCTGCCAGGAAGACAGGGCCAGCAGAGGCAGAGCTTTCAAGGCCTGGAAAGCCTTGTCCCTCTCCCCAGCTCCCCCACAGGAGAAGGGCCTCCGGCTTCTCTCAAAAGCACAAGGAAAGGGCTTCCTAGGTGGCGCAGTGCTTAAGAATCCGCCTGCCAATGCAGAGGTCACGGGTTCGATCCCAGCTCCAGGAAGATCCCACATGCCGCGGAGCAACCAAGCCCATGTGCCAAAAAAAAAAAAGCACAAGGAAAGTGGAGTTTCGAGAGATGAAGGTGAGTGGAAAGAGCATTTTCAGGAGCAGGAGTGGAGGCTGCTTTAGGGAGAGGACCAGAGCGCTCCAGGGATGGGATAGTGTCATGCCTTTCCTGTGGGTGTGGGGTGGCCTCTGTCTCCTCTCTGGCCACACAGCGCCCTGTGCCCCCGGAGACCAGCTGGCTTCACCCCGACGGCCAGCAGCCTCCAGCCTGAGCCCCAACAGTAGAAAGCAACCCCCCCTCCCACCCCACCCGCCGGGTTCCCTAGTCTCTCCCCAAAGCAGGAACCCCCTCCTGGGGTTTCCTCTGAGCTCCACTCAGGCAGAGATGAGAGACAGGAAACTGGCCTCAGGGCCTGCTGGAGAGGTGAGCCTCTGGAGCTGCTGGGGGGCGGGGGGGGGGGAGCACGGCAGGGGAAGACCCACAAGCCCAAGAGGATGTCTGTAAAGAGGAAAGGACAAGGGGTGGAGGTTGGGGGAGAAGGGAGTGTACCCCTCCTGACCAGTGTAGGCAACAGCGAAGTGCAAGCTGTGTGCCTGAGGTGACACTTCCCACTTTCTGTGATGATGTTTGACACCTAATTGCAGTGATAACTTCCCTGTTTACAACCTGGAGAAAGCTTCTTGGTCCCTCTTTTTTACTTATGGGCAAGTCTGATATAGAGCAGAGTCAAGAAACCCACACTCTAACACAAAATAATGTTAATTAAAAAAATTAAAGCCCCCAAAGGTTTAAGATATAGTGTTGGTAATGATGACGTTAAGATGTTTGAGTTAAGAACCCAGAATCTCAAGCCCCCCCCCCCCCTTCGGCTGTACCACGTGGCTTTCGGGATCTTAGTTCCACGACCAGGGATTGAACCCAGCCCCAGCAGTGACAGCACCAAGTCCTAACCACTGGATCACAAGCAATTCCCATAGAATCTCAAATCTTGTCCTTCACCAGCCACTTCCTTCCTCAAAGTCTCCAAGGAAAGTCCATGCATAGAGGATGTTGCTGCAAGGGGTACTTTATTAACCCGGAGCCCATTCCCAGGTGATCTAGGCTAGATGGCACGGAGAGTTATTTGTTTAGGCCAAGCAGTCTCAGGAGACAAGACAAAGCAGCCCAAAAGTGCCAGAGCAGGGGCGATGCTTCCCGATAGCCAGAGTCTGCACCCAAGGATTGGAGAGGCCCACCTCTACCAAGGCTAGGACTTGTGGTTGTGGCTTCTGTGCCCCGAAGATCTTTCTGGCTACGTAAGAGGGAAAGACTTGATCAACCGACTCCCCATAGGACCCAGGCTGACCTCTGGAAGAACTGGGCTTTGTGTGGGGTTAGACGGGGGTTGGTTTTTTCCCCAGGCCTTTAAGAGAGCAGAGGCCAGTATACTGACCAGCCGATGCATTCGTGCTACTCACACAGAGGAGATAAGGAAACAAAATTAATGCAGGCATAGAGAGTGTGAGAATGACCACAAAGTGGGTATGTTCATTACAATTTTGTGAGTAGATTTATTTTCCATAACAAAACAACTAAAAGATACAGTTCCTTACAACAAACCTATTAGACAAGCTTTGCCAAAATCGAAAGTCACAAAGGTTACACATTCCACAGAATTTAATTATAAATCCTTTGCAGAGAGCAGAATATGACAGGAGAACATCTTGCTCTTTGCAGTAAATAATTCAAAACCTCAATTTCATGGTGACAAGATATGCTATAAAATATACTTTTACCTTGAACCAGATCTTGCTCCCACATAGCTAATGCTTTCTAATTCATCACTTTGGAATTAGTAGGATATAAGTTCTTCAGCTTTCTCTTTTGTCTTTAGAAAAAAGAGTAGTGAGCAGCCCAGTATTTTGAATTCTCTGCAATCTTACAACTTTTCAAGGCTTCTAACTGCCTGGTTGTCTCATTAACATGGGGATGGAGTGACCTATAGGTATGAAGTTTCCCCAGTGGCAAAGAACACAGATCTAAACTTTGCCACAGTTTGTGTATTTAAACTACATAAAGCGGGAGATACACAAGCAGCCTGCTTGCTCCCAGCCAAGCATAGCTCTCCAGAGCCTCCTACATTCCCAAGAACTCACAATCAGCAAAGATTCCATCAGGTGGAAGAAGTTTTTTTTTTTTTCTTTTTTCTTTTTCTTTTTTTTTTTTTTTTTGCCGTTCTCCTGGTTGTTTCTGTATTTTTAAACTTTCCTGACCCTCTTTCCCACATGACACTCCATGAGGCTTTACTGTCTTGCCACCAAGTACAAAACACCCCAGTACTTTTTTTTAATGCATCCCGTGCATTTTAACACACCATTGGTGTGCACCTTAACACTCCATTTGACCCAAGAAACATTGTTACAGCCTAAAATAAGTAGATCATTAACAATGGCCTCATTTTAAAAATCAACCAAGGCAGGCATGAAGTAGCTACATTCATCTGATCCCTCAGTTTCATTCCAGAGCTGAACTTTACCCCATCATCCCCAGTTCCTGGGGCATAGGGTGATGGGAGGCGGGGTCAGAGGGGGTTACAGAATAACGGTCAGGGACAGGGATACCCGGCAGGCTCAGGAATGGGAGGGAGTCAGATGAAGCAGGACTGTGGTTTTCGCAGCACCTGGGGAAGCTGAGTGTATACCCACCTGTGATCCAGCAGTCCCACTTCTCAGATTACACACAGCAGAGATGTATGTTGTGTTCATCAGACGACATGTGTGAATATGTTCTTGGCAGAACTGATCACAGCCTTCAACTGGAAATGTCCAAATGCCCATCAAGTGTGCAATGGATAAAGAAACTGAAATTTACTCATAATACTGGTAAACTATGCAGAAATGAAAATGGATGTTCAACATAAATGACTTATAAGGATTGAGCACAAGAAATCAGACAGACACAAGGGACTTCCCTGGTGGTCCAGTGTTTGGGACTTCGCCTTCCAGTACTGGGGGTGCGAATTCAATCCCCAGTTGGGAAGCTAAGATCCCACATGCCTCTGAGCCAAAAAACCAAAACATAAAAACAGAAGCAATATTGTAAAAAATTCAATAAAGGCTTTAAAAATGGTCCACATCAAAAAAAAGAAAGAAAGAAAAAGAAAAGAAAGGGACTTCCCTGGTGGTGCAGTGGTTAAGAATCTGTCTGCCAATGCAGGGGACACAGGTTCGATCTCTGGTCCAGGAAGATCCCACATGCCGTGGAGCAACTAAGCTCATGAGCCACAACTATTGAGCCCATGTGCCACAACTACTGAAGCTTGTGCACCTAGAGCCCATGCTCCACAAGAGAAGCCACCGCAATGAGAAGTCCGCACACCATAACTAGAGAAAGCCTGCACAGATCAACAAAGACCCAATACAGTCTAAATAATTTTTTAAAAGATTTTTTAAAAAGGAAAGAAATCAGACACAATAAGAGGACACACTATATAATCCCATTGATATGCAGTTCAGAACCAGGCGAAACTAGCCTGTGGCATTAGAAGTTAGGCTAGTGGTTGCCTCTGCAGTGGGGAGAGTGACAGGAGGGACACCTCTGGATTTCGGAGTATGCTCTGTTTCTTAATCTGAGATGTATTATTCACTTGGAGAAAAATTCATTCAGCCATATGCTTATGACTTATCCACTTTTCTAAATATATATATGTTACATGTTGATTAAAGATTTACATTAGAAGAAACAAGGAAAAAATTCCATGGTGCCAGTGGTAGTCAGATTAATGGCTCCCCCAAAATATCCACTTCCTAACCCCTAGAATTTGTGAATCTATCATGTTACACGGCAAAAGGGGCTTTGCAGATGTGATTTAGTTAAGGATATTGCTATTGGTAACCTATCCTGGATTATCCAGGTGGGCCAATGCAATCACAAGGGTCCTTATCCAAAGAGAACAACAGTCAGAGTCCAAGAGCAGGTTAGAGGTGTGCTTTGAAGTTGGAGGCAGGAGCCACAGGCCAAGGACTGTGGCAGCCCCTAGAAACTGGGAAAGACCAGGAAACTCATTCTCGCCCAGAGCCTGCAGAGGGACTGCAGCCAACACCTTGGTTTTGACACATTGAAACTCATTTTTGACTTCTGACCTCCACACCTGTAAAATAATAAATCTGTGCTAGGCTACTAAGTTTGTGGTCATTTGTTATAGCAGCTATAGGTGCCAGAAGCAACTTTTAAGATCCTAATAATCAACTCCAGTAAAATAATTAATAACTTGCCAAGTGACATGAAACTATTTAATTCATCATTCAAAAATTCCAGACTCTGGAAAAGATCTCTCTCTTCCCTCTCAGCTTAATTAGATAATTCTCAAAAGTAGGTGCAGATGTGACTCCAAGGTATTTAAAGATGAATGATCAAATTTTTTCCATCTGGCCACTTTGATTTTTTTTTTAAGTTTGGGCTTCTATCAATAATCGGGGTTTGACGACAGAAAGCAAACCACTGGGTATATAACAAGGATCTGACCTCCTGCAGTTGTGGAAGCTGGTTAAATGGCCTCTGTACAGCTATCATCTTCCTTTCTGACACTGGAGCCTGACGTCCACTGGGCAGGCAGTCGGGAAGAGAAAGAGATGGACGTAAAGAGGGTAGAACAAGGACAGCAAACCCACAGAGACAGAGGGGAACCACATCAGGTTACCGCCAGCCTCCAGCTTTGAGGATGTGGTGTCCTGCGAGAGAAGGTAAGGTGCTTTTTGTCAAAGAGCTAAGTCACAGCTGGAGAATCCCGGGCAAGGAAAGAGGTAATGTTGCCGAGAAAAACTTGGCCTCTGTTCACCAATGCCAAATAGAAACACGGAGACAGAGCTTTGGAAGAGCAAGAACAAATACCTTCATTACTTTGCCAGGCAAAGGGGGAACACAGGGGCTAGTGCCTCGAGAACGGTGCCCCCCTCTCTGGGCAACAGGGAGAGGGCGTATAGTCGGGGCTGGTGGTCAGGGTGTGTGATAAGGATCAAGGCAGTAACAGTCCTGCCTTCTTCTGCTGGGTGGGTGGTGAGGTAAGTAGGAGTCAGCATCCTGAAGCTTCAAGTCCAGCTGGTCTGGGGTCTACATGCTTGGGGGCGCATTACATCATTAATCATTAACTGCTCCCACCTGGAGGGGGTTTCAACTTCCGCCAAATAGCTCAAAGATGTTGTGTGTATTGTTGCTCGGGAAGCAGGACCTGCCCCAAGGCTGCTCTTGCCTGTTTCTCCCAGGTCTCACGCATCCCCTCCCTTCCCTAACTAACAACTACTTGAATCTGCGCATTGGAACTCAGGGAAGGTCATGGAGGCTGAATGAAGGCTGTTTCCTATAATCAGATAAATAGGAGACACAGAAAGACTTTGTGCCCAGGAGCCGCAAAGGGCCCTGCTCAGTATCAGTAACCCAGGCACGTGAACTCCAAGAGCACCTGGGTGCCCTGCACAGGCCTGCTGAGTGTAAAACACCACAGGGCTCTGGCTCCACCCCCGCTTCCCACAAAATGTCTTTTGTAGACATATCCTCCACCCCCCTGCCCCCCTGCCCCCCACCGCAACTGAAACACACGGAGAGGAGAATTCTGGGAATTGCAGTTCAGGTCTCCAAGTAGGCCCATTAGAAAGCCACCAGGTGGCTGTCCTCTTACTAGCTAGCCTCCCTTGGGGAAAATTCCTTCACTTCATCTGAAAAATGGAAACTTTGGAACTTCCCTTGTGGCGCAGTGGTTAAGACTCCATGCTCCCAATGCAGGGGACCCAGGTTTGATCCCTGGTCAGGGAACTAGATCCCACATGCATGCTGCAAGTAAGAGTTCACATGCCACAACTCAGGAGCCCAAGTGCTGCAACTAAAGAGCCTACCTGCTACAACTAAGACCTAGCACAACCAAATAAGTAAATATTTAAAAAAAAGAAAAATGGAAACTAATACTTTCACATGGATTTTTCTTGAGACTTAAAAGAAATAACGTGTTCTAGGCACCATGCCGAGAATATAAGACACTCAAATTTTTGTTGACTGAGTTCATTTGATCTTATTGCGAACTTTCATGCTCAAAGAATGTGCTTTTGGTCTGAACAGGTCGCTCATAAAGATAATTAGCTCTTTGAAATGGTAAAAGAGAATTATTACATGCGAATTTAAGACAGTGATAACATCATAAATCTTTTATCCATTTCTGTAGGACAGATAGCCCAAGGCCGTAAACACAGTTCTGTGGTCAGACCACATGGACTTGACTATGGACTCTACCTCCTGCTATGTGAGCAAGTTAGATGAACACAGTGACCGTGCTGCTAGTAAAAGAGGAAAGTGATAGTTCTCACCCTGCAGAGTCCTCCTACTAACTTAGAAAATGTGGGTACCTGTTTAAAATAGTACCTGGCATGTAGCAAAGTGTTCAGTAAACCCTTCTTTTTCCCCCTGAATAATGAGGACTGTTTATTTTTGTGGGATAAAAATGCAATATGATGTGAAAAGATTATTTGATCTTAGTTTTTTGTTTTTTAATTTTTTTAAATTGAAGTATAATCGACTTATGATATTAGTTTCAGGTGTATGACAAAGTGATATGATATTTTTATGCATTACAGAATGACCACCATGATAAGTCTAGTTACCATCTGTCACCATACAAAGATTTTACAATATTATTGAGTGTATTCCCTATGTTGTACATTTGTTGTACATTTATTTTGTAACTGGGAGTTTGTACCTCTTCATCCCCCTCACCTATTTCACTCAGCCCCCCGTCCCCTCCCCTCCGGCAACCACCTCTGTATCTGAGTCTGTTTCCGTCTTGTTCTGTTTGTTTGTTTGTTTTTTAGATTCCCACAATAAACATTTGCTCACCGTCATCATCGTTTTTACTAATGTGTAGAAAACAGCCTGGAAGCAACCTAAATGCTCACCTCCATGGTGGAATGTCAGTAGTGTTATTTTCTTGTTTGTGCTTTTCTATGTCTTCAGAATCATCTACAATAAACATACACATTATTTTTTTTTGAACTTTTATTGAGATGCTGTTAACATACAATAAACTGCATATATTGAAAGTGTACAATTTGATATTTTTTTCTCATTAGTAATGTATATATGGCAGTCGCAATCCCCTGACTCATCCCACAGCCTCCCCCCTCCCCCCCACCCCCCACCGCTTTCCCCACTTGGTGTCCATATGTTTGTTCTCTACATCTGTGTCTCTATTTCTGCCTTGCAAACAGGTAGATCTGTACCATTTTTCTATATTCCGCATATACGTACACATTATTTTTTGAACAATCTTCCTCCCCCTCCAATAAAACCCCTTGTCTTTTTCTCACAAACCCTTTTCTTTGACTCCATTTACACGGTCTCCATTCTGCCTTCTGCTCCTCCACATATGAGTAAATACTTAGAATTAGATCCTTTCTGTGTTCCCAAGACCAAGCATCTCACCCTTTCCACATAGTTCTCATCATTACACCATCTGTTAGATTCCTCTTGCTCCTCCCTTCCAGAAGAGGGACAATTTCTGACCCAACTCCTAACTATTAGGTAAACAGTAAATGTATCTCGTGAATAGTTGTACTGTAAAATTCAAATATGATTAGCATAGGGAGAACAGTTTCTTCTACCGGGTAGGCAAGGCACACCCTGCCAAAATCAACGCTACCTTTTCAAGGTCTGATTCAAAAGGCAAATATTTCTCCATGGCTACCCTGTAATCTAAATGTAAATGCTTTAGCAAAAGCACCCACGTTTTAAAAATATCTATTTCAAGATTCCAAATAAATGCAACGTCAAGTTTAACAACATCAAAGCACAAATATAACAGTGTTTTATTAACCAGGTGTGCTCTTCTTTTAGTGTTGTTTTGTATTTCTCCCCCTCAAATTTTTCTTGATATTCACAAGCTTATAGAACAGTTGAGAGAATGGCACCAAAAAAATCTTATGTATCCTTCATGTAATTCACCAACTGTTAACTTTTTGCCACGTTTGCTTATAGTTGTTTATTTATCTGACCCATGTGAAACGTCATACACATCATGACTTTTCATCTCAAATAATTTAATATGTACCTACTAAGAACAGGACATTATCCCACTTGATCACAGTACATGACGACACCCAAGAAAATGAACAAGAGTCTTTCAAGGTTATCTACTATGCAGAGTCTATTCAAATTTCTCCAATTGTCTTCAATTGTCAAGTATAACAAGCTTTTTTTTTTTTTTTTTTACTTAATTAATTAATTTAATTTATAGGCTGCGTTGGGTCTTCATTGCTGCACACGGGCTTTCCCTAGTGCGAGCGGGGGCTGCTCTTCATTGTGGTATGTGGGCTTCTCATTGTAGTGGCTTGTCTTGTTGCCAAGCACAGGCTTTAGGCACGTGGGCTTCAATAGTTGCGGCACATGGGCTCAATAGTTGTGGCTCATGGGCTCTAGAGCACAGGCTCCATAGTTGTGGCACACAGGCTTAGTTGCTCCACGGCATGTGGAATCTTCCCAGAGCGGGGCTCGAACCCGTGTCCCCTGCATTGGCAGGCAGATTCTTAACCACTGTGCCACCTAGGAAGTCCACAAGCTTTTTTTTGATCCAGGATCCAATCAACTGTCATGTACTATATTTGGTTTTGTTTCTTTGGTCTCTAGAATCATTCCTTCCCAACCTTCTGCCCACCTTTTTTTTTGTTTTAAATTGAAGTATAGTTGATTTACAATATCAGGTTAGTTTCAGGTGTATAGCACAATGATTCAGTTCTATATATATGTATCCCTTTCCCTATTCTTTTCTATTATAGGTTATTACAAGATATTGAATATGGTTCCCTGTGCTCTACAGTAGGTTCTTGTTGGTTATCTACAGCCCTCCACCTTTTTTTTTTTTTTAATCTTTTGGCCATGCTGCTCAGCATGTGAGATCTTAGTTCCCTGACCAGGAATCGAACCCACACCCCCTACATTGGAAGGGCACAGTCTCAACCACTGGACCACCAGGGAAGTCCCCAGCCCACCTTTTTTTAGACATTGACTTTTTGCAAGAGTCCAGGCCGTTCGTCTTCTAAACTGTTTCACATTCTGAAGTTGAGCAATTCTTTCTCATGGTTAGCTTCAGGCCAAACATTTTGGACACGACTGTCTCACAGGTGATATCATTTAGTCTTCTTTGCTTCGTGTGAGGAGGAGCACAGTATCAGTTTGGACCGTGTGGGGTGATGCTAAGTTTGATTACTTGGTTTTTTAACATAAATTAAATCATGCAATGATTAATTTGCATGAGATTCAATGAAATTTAATGATTAAAGTAATTCGCTTGTCTCTCTAACAATGTTTTGAAAATCTTCGTTTTAGTAGATCCCCCATGTTTTTCATTTTTTAAACCGTCCCACTGTTCCATAGGGTGGTGTATTAAACACTTGACAAGATCTGGGATGTCTAGGATATAGACTGAAAGTTTGAGTCCCCTTGCCCTATATTCCTATGTCGAAACCTTACCTTAAGTGTGATGGTCTTGAGAGGTGGGGCCTTGGGGGGTGATTAGGTTCTGAGGGTAAAACCCTCATGAATGAGATTAGTGCCCTTATAAAAGAGACCCCAGAGGGCTCCCTTGCCCTTCTGCCACCTGAGAAGACAGCAAATCTGCTGGCACTGTGATCTGGACCTCCAACCTCTGGAACTCTGCCAAATAAATGTTCATCATGTAAGCCATCCAGTCTATAGCATTTTGTTACAGCAGCCCAAATGGACAAAGACAACTGGCCCAAATTTTTCTTAATCAGAATGCCAGTGAAAGATGGGGGAAAACATTGCAAATCATATGTCTGATAAGGGATTGCTACGCAGAATATGTAGAGAACTGAAACTTAACAACAAATAACAAATAACCTAGAGATTAGTCCAAGGGTTTTTCCCTGCCTCTGGGCTATATCAAATAGCTTATTGCATAATGTTATGTTATGACATTTATTTCTGTCCCCTATGAGATTTTTTTTCTCTTTTTCTTATGTTTTAGCAGATGTGTCCCTCCCCCATATTTTAGCTTTTAAAGTTGATTCATGTACAATAATTTATGTATTAAGTTATGAAGCCCAATATTAAAATGAACTCCCTTGAACACACCATCCAACAAAGAGTTAGACTATGATCTGGAATTCCCTGGCAGTCCAGTGGTTAGGACTCGGTGCTTTCGCTGCCATGACCTGGGTTCATTCCTTGGTCAGGGAACTGAGATCCTGTAAGCTGAGCAGCGTGGTCAAAAACAAACAAACAAACAAAAAAGAAATATGATCAACATTGTTGAAGTTACCCTCCCAATTTTATTCCCTCCTTGGCCCCCAGAGGAACGCATTGGCCTGAACTGTGTATTTATCACACCTGCTTTTCTTTTTTTCTTTTTTTTTTTAATATTTATTTATTTATTTGGTTGCACCAGGTTTTAGTTTTGGCTCACTGGCTCCTGAGCTGCAGCATTCAAACTCTTAGCTGCAGCATGCATGTGGGATCTAGTTCCCTGATCAGGGATCGAACCTGGGCCCCATGCATTGGGAGCGCGGAGTCTCAACCACTGTGCCATCAGGGAAGTCCCTGCTTTGCTTTTTATTTAAAAATAGTTTTACTAGGTATATAGAGTTCCTTCCATAGCACACTGTTTAGCTTCCTTGATTTTGAGCTTTGTAAAAATGAGATCATATCATATGTGGTTGTATCAGCTGGGCTCTCCAGAAAACAAGCGTCCACTCTCATGTTTCAAAGGAAAAGATTGTATTGAAGGAGTTACAAGTTGTGCCCTAAGTTGAGGGAATCAAGAAAGGACAAGTCTCTCAGAGCAGCAAAAAAAGAAAAAAAAAAAAGGGACAGAGAGCAGTGGATGGAAGCAATTAAACGAAAACCTGTCCATGCTTTGTTGAGATTTTCTTCTACTCCATTCGGGATTGTTTCTGAGGTTCAACCTTGTTGCATGTGACAGTGGTTCATTCATTTTTAAGAACTGTTTAATATGCTGTTGGATGATCTACCACTATTTACTAATCCTTTCTCTTGTAGATGGACGTCTGGGCTGTTTCTAGCGGTTTTCTGCTGTGAACACTGCATGCTGCTATGAAGATTTCTGGGGTAGTTGAGGGGAGGGCTTTGCCGGCAACCAAGACTCTCATCAAAGCTGGGAAGAATCCTGGGCTTGTTATAACCTTTCCTGGAGCAGAGGTGACCCAGTCAGGTCACCTTACCTCACTAACGCCAGAGGGGATTCATTAGCAGGACAACTGTTTATGTTTTTCATTACATGAAATGTACATGACACAAAAGTTACTATTTTAACCATTTTTGGTGTACAATTCAGTAGCATTAAGTGCATTCACAGAGCAACTGTTTATAACAGTAGTAAAATCGAACAGCTAGCTGGCGTAACGGTTAAGCCAAGATTTCTCCCACAAATTTTACGTACATAATGTTTGATTTTTCAGATTTTTTGATTTATTTATGAGAAAGGTATACACAGTTCTGGGTGGAATTTAGCTGAGAATATAAGTTTGGATTTTTTTTTAAATCTCTTTTTTTTTTTGGAGCAGTTTTAGGTTCATAGCAAAACTGAGTGGAAGTTACCATGAATTCCCTCTACCTTCTGTCCCCACACATGAATAGCCTCCCTGGCTATCAACATCCCCCACCAGATGGTACTTTTGTTACAAATGATGACCTTACACTGACACATCCTTAACACCCAAGGGCGATAGTTTACATTAGGGTTCACCCTTGGTGTTGTACAATCTACGGGTTTAGACAAATATCTAATGACAGGTAACTATCATTATGGTGTCATACAGAGCAGCAGACTTCACTGCCCTAAAAGATGTCTCTGTTTTGCCTGTTCATCCCTTCCTCCCCCACTAAGAGGGCAAGGTCTTATTTTCCTGTTTCCTTTTTTCTTTTCCTGTGGTGAATGTAAAGGAGATCTCAGGCTTAGGAAGCAGGAGTTGATGAAGTTAATTTAGCCAATCTCCTGCTGAGAGACTTTGGGCTCTTATCAATTTCCACCATTACTACAAACATTTCTGCCATCTTCGTCTTCCCTTCTTAAGACAAAGATATCTAGCTATCTAATCACAGTTGTTTCCCAGAGCCTCCCAAGATCTAAAAGCAAGTTGCGGTGGGTGTTTTAAAAATACGTAATTTACGTCATGTCTCTCCCAAGACTTTTTGAATAACTGGTACACAAATCTCTCATTTATTTCACCCAAAAAGCATTTATCGAGTGTTTATTATGCGCGCTGGTGCTGTTCTAAGCTCAGAGGATGAAAAGGTATGGAAAGCAGAGAGCTTCCCACCTTGCAGTCAGGAGCATGTATCCTCACTGTCTCAAGCTCAGGATGCTCTGAGCAGCACCTGGTCCATAACAGGAACTCAGCACGTATGTTGGTGCTGCCTTGCTTTGAACACCATAACCTTTCTTGGTTTACGTGGAAACAAGCAGTTTTCCTAGTAATAAGAGCCACATTTTTACCTTTCTATAAATATACCATCTCCAATTTAGTCCATGATTACAGAAACTCAGGAATTCAAAATTGTATCACATTTATCTGTGAGAAGTGAAAACACTGTCCGCAAAAAAGCCTTTGTACTAGAATGGTCACTGCAGCTTTATTCATAATAGCCAACAAACAGAAAGAGCCCAGCTGTCCATCAATAGGAAAATGGATAAACAAATCGTGGTATATTCATACGTTGAATTTCTGGTCAGCAATGAAAAGGAATGAACGGGATGGGGGAGGGATAAGTTAGGAGTCTGGGATTAACAGATACACACTACTATAGATAAAATAGATAACCAACAAGGACCTAGTGCTGGGCTTCCCTGGTAGCACAGTTGTTAAGAATACACCTGTTGATGCAGGAGACACGGGTTCGAGTCCTGGGCCGGGAAGATCCCACATGCTGCAGAGCAACTAAGCCCGTGCACCACAACTACTGAGCCTGCTCTCTAGAGCCCACAAGCCACAGCTACTGAGCCCACGTGCTGCAACTACTGAAGCCCAAGTACCTAGAGCCCGTGCTCCGCAACAAGAGAAGCCACCGCAATGAGAAACCTGCGTATAGCAACGAAGAGTAGCCCCCACTCACCACAACTAGAGAAAGCCTGTGCACAGCAACGAAGACCCAACACAGCCAGTAAAATTTAAAAAATAAATAAATTAAAATAAAATAAAATAGTTAAAGAAAATGACCTATTGTATAGCACAGGGACCTACACTCAATATCTTGTGATAACCGTATAAGGAAAAAGAATCTGAAAAAGAATACATATATATATGTTTATAACTGAATCACTTTGCTATAACACAACATAGTAAATCAACTGTACTTCAGTTTGAAAAAAAAAGGAATGAACAACTGATACATGCAATAACACGGATGAATCTCAAAAACGTTCCTCTGAGTAAAAGAAGCCTGTTCCAAGAGTACATATCACATGATTCCATTTATATGAAGTTCTAGGATAGGCACAGCTAATCTATGCTGGATAATGTAAGGCTGGGATGGGGGCTAGGATGGAACAGAAAGGGCATGAGGGGACTTCCGTGGTGATGATTTTCTACATCTTGACAGGGGTTTGGGTTACACAGGTGTGTCTCATCAACAGTACACTTGAGATTTGTACATTTCAGCAGAGGCAAATTTCACCTCAAAAGAAAAAAATAGAATCATAAACAAATACTGAACTCTAATTAATTATATGCATGCTGAAGTATGAGGGGGAAGTGTCCTGACGTCTGCAACTGACCTTGAAATAACTGAAAAAAACAAGATGCATTGTTGGATGCACGGAGGAATGGGTAGATGGACAGAAAGATACAGAATAAAGCAAGCATAGTGAAAACATCAATTGTAGAATCGAGGTGCTGGGTACAGGGGTGTTCTCTGTAAAACTGCCAACTTTTCTGTATATCTGAAACTATCATAATGAAATGTTGGACCAAAAACTGTACCACAAACTGGGGAAACAACTAAACTTTTATTGGAAGGTTAAAACTGAGCCAGATAAAACTGAGTTCAGGGGCTTCCCTGCTGGTCCCATGGTTAAGACTCTGTGCTGCCAATTCACGGGCAAGGGTTTGATCCCTGGTCTGGGAACTAAGACTCCACATGCCCCTGGGTGTGGCCAAGTCAAAAACAAAAACAAAGAACCTGAGTTCAAATTCTAGCCATGCTGCTTTCTAACTAGTTGCTTAATCTGTGTCTGCCGCAGTTTTCTCATATATTATGTGGACATGATTCTTCTTTTGTAGGCTTTTGTGAGAATGAAATTAGGTAACACACAAACTATATTAAAGACATAGCAGGTAACGACTGGGCGCTTTTACATTACTCTTGGTGACTATAATGTAAGAGTTCAAAGAAGATGGCCCTCGGTGTGGACTAGAAAAATCTAAGGAGGCATGATGTTAAAAAAAAGAGTAGATAAATTGTACACTCGAAATATATGCAGTTTATTGTACGTTAAAAAAAAGTATGAAAACTGATAATCAGAAACTCTGGCGTTGCTGCATGTTATCTTTTACTTAATATTTGTTAATTTTATGGGCCAAAAATAGTTTTTAAATTTTATTTTAGTTTGCATTTTTCATTTATTTATTGGCCAACACTAATATTCTTTTATAAATTGCCCATTCATATCTTTTGCCCATATTTTTACTGGATGTTTACATTTTTAATAATTGGTAAAGTCATTCACACCTCTTCATTAAGTAATATGAGTTTATCTGCATATTTGCCATGATCTCCAAAACTTTTTCCATGAATGATGCTGTTCAGACACAACTCTCCTGTTTCATATATATCTTATATTTTTGGCGGTCATCTGTGTTTCATTCACATGTCTCCTTATTAAATTTCACTTTGTTAAAAAAAAAAAAAAAGAGTAGAATTCAGGCCGAGCAAATCAAAGGCTTTCCTGGTGGGATAAAAAGCCTGAGGAAAGGCCTAGACACAAGAATCAGTTCCCGTGGGCAAGTCTGGTGAGGGAAGAACTTGTATTTAGTTTTTTTCAAAATAAAATTAAAATATCTGCATATGTCAAGCTCCTGATAAAGGAAGACTTGTTGAACAATTCACTAGGTGCCCATGAACTCTTTTAGGGGCAGGGTCTTTATATGTGAAGTGAAGACAATTTTCAGTTTTGTTGTTTGAGAGTAGAATTTTACTGTCTACTGCTTTACAACTTTCTTGAAACAAAATTTCATTCTCTTTACCCTCTTTGCCAAAAGATGTGGGACCTGGCAGGAACTGAAGCTGTCAAGGAGAGGCCTTTCTCTACCCGGGCAAAAACTCCTCCAGGCCAATCTCACCCTGAAGGTGTGGACTGAAAAAATGCCCTCCAGAGTCTTCCTTGGCAGTCCAGTAGTTAAGACTCCAGGCTTCCAATACAGGGGGCTCGGGTTCGGAAATGAAGATCCCACATACAGCTTGGCGTGCCCCCTCAAAAAACAAAAACAAAAACAAAAAACCCCCACACCTTCCAAGGTGTGAACTGTCTCCCCTCTCAGCCTCCTGTGCTGCCTTGCACTCTTGTCCTGTGTAGTCGGCAGAACAATGGTCCCCAAAGGCGTCCATGTCCAAATCCTGGAACCTGTGACTTTGTTACTTTACATGGAAAATGGATTTGCAGATGGGATTAAGTTAAGGATTTGAGATGGGGAGATCCTTCTTGGATTATCTAGTTGGGCCTGATGTCCTTATAAATGAAAGTGAGGCAGGAGGATGAGAGGTGGAGAAAGAGATGTAAGAACAGAAACAGTGGAGGAAGTGATGCAATTGCTGAGGGAGTGGTACACAAGCCCAGGAGTGCAGGCAGCCTCCAGAATCTGGAAAAGACCAGGAAACAGAGTTTTCCCAGAACCTCCAGAAGGATTTTGTCTGCAAGGCTTGTGAGATCTTAGTTCCCCCACCAGGAGTTGAACCTAGGCCCTTGGCAGTGAAAGCAGAGAGTTCTTAACCACTGGACAGCCAGGGAATTCCCAGACACCTTGATTTTAGCCTAATGAGACACATCTCAGACTTCTGACCTCCAGAACTGTAAGACGATAAACTTGTGTTGTTTTAAGCCACCAATGTGACAATTTGTTCCAGCAGCCAGAGTCAGCTTTTAAAAGTATAAACTGGAGCACATCGATCCCCTGTTCACAGTGCTTTCCCATCACACTCAGAGGAAAGCCCAAACTCTTCCTGTGATCTGGTTCCTACATACCTATTTCTCCTTGGCCCCTACTGTTCTTCCTAACCCTGATTAAGCCTGCCTTTACTTCCTTGACTAAACCCAACTCACACTGACCTCAGGGCCTTTGCACTTGCTGTTTCTTCTGATCAGAATGCTCTTTCTGCCGACCTTCACATGGGGGCCTCCTTTCCTCTATGTCTTTTCAGAGAGAACGTTGCCTCTGTTCCCCAAACACCCTCTGCAAAATAACATGACTCCATTTTCTGGATTCTTACCCTGCTTTTGTTTTCTTCATAACATGATTCTTGAAATTATCTCATGAACATGGTTTTAATTTGTCTCCTGCTGGCCTCCTTAGTAGAATGTAAGCTGTAAGAGGGCAGGGAACACGCCTGTTAACTGAAGTATCTCTCACCTTAGCCAGACACAGAGGCTGTGCTAAAACGCACGTGTTGAATGAGTGTGTGACGCTTCCCGATCCCACACTAATGTTTCCCAGTGAACCTTCTGCGGATAAATCATTTTTTCAGGCAACATGAGGAAAAAGCGAGATGGTCAAGCATATTGGGTCACCGATTATTTTATTTCCAGTGCTTCTTGGCAGAACTGGGGATAAATCAGCAAATAGTCCCGAAACCAGTCATGAAGTAAGTAAAAAAGGACCCTAATTCAAAAATATCTCTCCTAGGGGATTTCCCTGACGGTCCGGTGGTTAGGACTCTGTGCTTGCACTGCAGGGGACACAGGTTCGATCTGTGGTTGGGGAACTAAGATCCCTGCAAGCCCCAAGGCGCAGTCTAAAATAAAATAAAATTAAATTAAAATAAAATAAAATAAAATAAAATCTCCCCTACATCATGAAACTAAAGATTAAAAAAAAAAAAATCTTTGGATATTCAAATACATCACCTCATCCTCAGCCAGTTAAGCCCTTTCTCACCTTTTGGTCAGCCAACATGGACATTGTAGTCCTCTGTGAAAGGGACTTTTTGTTTTCTTTTTTTTAAAAATTAATTAACTAATTTATTGGCTGCATTGGGTCTTCGTTGCTGAGCTCAGGCTTTCCCTAGTTGTGGCGAGTGGGGGCGTCCCTTCCTTGTGGTGTGTGGGCTTCTCATTGCAGCGGCCTCTCTTGTTGAGGAGCACGGGCTCTAGGCGTGCAGGCTTCAGTAGTCACAGCACACGGGCTCCTGGTCTTAGCTGCTCCGAGGCATGTGGGATCTTCCTGGAGCAGGGCTCGAACCCATGTCTCCTGCTTTGGCGGGAGGATTCTTAACCACTGCACCACCAGGGAAATCCTATTGTTGGCTATTTGGACACTATTACAAATTCTATTACATTAAACATTCTTATATGTATATCCCTATGCAATTGTAATTTTGTTATGAGTAGATTCTTAGAAAATAAATTGTTAGCTCAAAGAATGTATTAATCAGGTTTCTTCAGAGAAACAGAATAGGAGGTGTTTTCTTCAGAGAAACAGAATAGGAGGTGTAATATAGAGAGAGATTTATTTTAAGGAATCGGCTCATCCAGGTATGGAGGCTGGCAAGTCCCAAGTCTGCTGTTCAAGTCCCAAGACCACCTGCTGCAGAAAGCCCTCGTGCTCAGGGAAGGTCAGTCTTTTGTTCTATACAGGTCTTCAACTGATCAGAGGAGGTCCATCCACATTATGGAAGGCAAGCTGCTTTAAGTCCACCATTCAAAATGCAAATTTCATTCAAAAGCACCTTTCCAGAAACACCTAGAATAATGTTTGACTACATACCTGGACACCATGGACCAGTCACATTGGCATATAAAATTAGCCATCACAAAAGATATGTTAATTTCCAATTTTGATAAGTGTTACCAAATTGTGCTCCAAAAAGTTCATTCCAATTAAATGTCGACCCAGCAAGCGTAAAGGCATGCCCTCGAACCCACATCCTCACCGACATGAAATATCATTCTTCTACATTTTTTAACCAATCAACAGGTGAAGTTGGTATCTGTTCATTTTATTTGCACTCGTCTCTAGCACAGTTAAAACCATTTTTTACAGAAAATAAAAAATATTAACAAGGAAGTGGAGAAACTGGAACACTGGTGCACTGCTGGTGGGAATGTAAAATGGTGAAGCCACTGTGGAAAATCGTGTGATGATTCCTCAAAAAATTGAACCTAGAATTACCATATGATCCAGCAATTCCACTGCTGGGTGTATACTCAAAATCGAAAGCAGAGATGTAAACGGATATTGGTACACAGACGGTCCCTGACTTATGATGGTTTTTTTTTTTTTCTCTTAAAGTTTCTGTAGTTGCTTTATTTATTTCTTGGCTACGTTGGGGTTGTGTTGGGTCTTCATTGCTGCGTGCGGGCTTTCTCTATTTGTGGCGAGCGGGGACTACTCTGTTGCAATGCACAGGCTTCTCATTGCGGTGGCTTCTCTCGTTGCGGAGCATGGGCTCTAGGCACTTGGGCTTCAGCAGGTGCAACGTGTGGGCTCAGTAGTTGTGGCGAGCGGGCTTCGTTGCTCCTCCATGTGGGGTCTCCCCCCAAGGCATGTGGGATCTCTCCAGAGCAGGGATCGAATCTGTGTCCCCTGCGTTGGCAGGTAACTCTTAACCACGGCGCCACCAGGGAAGTCCTTTGACTTATGATATTTTGCCTTTACACTGGTGTGAAGGTGATACACATTCACAGATCTGAATTGTGAATTTAGATCTTTCCCAAGGTAGTGATCCTCTCTCGGGATGCTCAGCAGTGGCAGCCGCAGCTCCCCACCAGCCCCCCACAATCTCGAGGGTGAACAACCAGACACCAACAACCATTCTGGACCCACACAACAATTGCTCTCCACTTTCAGTACAGTATTCAATGAATTGCAGGAGACATTGAATACTTCATTACAAAATAAGCTTTGTATTAGATGATGTTGCCCAACTGTAGGCTAACGTGTTCTTAGCACGGTTAAGTTGGGATAAGCTAAACTAGGATGTTGGGTAGGTTAGGTGTATTAAATATTTTCAATGTAATGATATTTTCAATTTAGGATGGGTTTACCAGGATGTAACTAAGTCGAGGAAGATATATACTCAAGTTTATGGCAGTGTTATTTACAGTAGCCAAGAAATGGGAGCAACCCTAGTGTCCATCAACAGATGAATGGATTAAATAAATGTTACATACATAAAATGGAATATCATTCAGCTTTAGAAAGGAAGGAAATTCTAACACATGCCATAACATGGATGAAACTTTGAAGATATGCTAAGTGAAATAAGCCCGTCATAAAATGACAAATATTACATGCTTCCACTCACATGAAGTGCTTAGAGTAATCAAATCCATATGACAGAAAGTAGAATGGTGGGTGCCAGGGGCCGAGCGGAGGACAGAATGGGGAATGAGTGTTTCATGGGTACAGAGTTTTAACGCGGAAGACGAAAAAGTTCTGGAGATGGATGGTGGTGATGGTTGCAGAACAATGTGAATGTACTTAATGCCAGAGAACTGTGTATTTAAAAATGGTTGAAACAGTAGATGTCACGCTATGTGTATTTTACCACAATTTAAACAATAACTATTTTTAAAATTTATTTCTTTTGTGAATTGTCTTTTCACGTCATTTGCTCTTATTTCTATTTTTTTCTTTTTCATATTGACCAAAGGAATTCTCTCTATACTTTGGATATTAACCCTTTGCTATATGCACTGCAAATATTTTCTCCCAATCTAACATTTCTCAGATATTTGTTTAAATAAAACCATATAAAAGGTAAAATATTACAAGATCAAATACGCAGCCTTTTCCTTTAGGGCTTCAAATTTATTACTTTGCAGAGAAAGGCAGGCCTTCTCCATTTCATAACTATAAAACTATTCTATACTTTCAGAGTTTTTCTATATTTAGATTTTTTAATCTATTGGAATTTTTCTTTGTGTGCACTGCAAGGTAGAGAACCTAATTTACTGATTTATAGTATATTTGAACTAAACTAATTTATAGTTTCCTAAATAGACAGCCAGATGAACTGAAACTTTTCTGAATGGTCTCTTCCTCAGCGATTTGAAATGCCACATTTAGGGACTTCCCTGTTGGTGCAGCAGTTAGGACTCCGTGCTCCCAATGCAGGGGGCCCGGGTTCAACCCCTGGTCAGGGAACTAGACCCCACATGCATGCCACAACTGAGTTCCCATGCCACAACTAAGAAGCCCATGAGCCACAACTAAGGATCCCACCTGCTACATCTAAGACCCAGTACATCTGTTTTGGCCTATCCTGTTTCATTGATCTTTTTGTCTATTTCTGTTCCAAAATCACATTGCTTTTACTTTTTTTTTTTCCTAAGTATTTATTTATTTATTTGGCTGCGTCAGGTCTGAGTTATGGCACTCCCTGACCAGGGATAAAACCCGGACCCCTTGCATTGGGAGCACGGCCTATTAGCCGCTGGGTCGACAGGGAAGCCCCTCACACTGCTTTCATTGCTGTGGTTTTATAGGACATTTGGTATCTGGTGGGCAAGGCTCCATTTATTCATATTCTTTCATCAAGAAATTCTTGACTAGTCTCACAATTTTCTTTTTGATGACCTTCAGAATCAGCTTTCCAATTCCTGACGGAAATCCTACTGGGACTCTGATTGGAATTGCATTATTTTTAGATATAAAGAACTGACCCCCTTATATATTGACTCTCCTTAGGAACATTGTATTCCTCATTCATTCAGATCTTTTACATCCTTCAGTCACATCTCATACTTTTCTTCGCAGAGAAAAATGCCCATTTTTGATGCTGGCCAAGATCCATTTTGATTTCCAAAGTTCAGAAGAGCAGTGTGCCCCCTTGCCAAGTATCCAGGGTCCGTTTATCTCGATATCTAAAAAAACCCATTTTATTCATATTAGCTCAATTAAATTAGTTGTATTTAATATTTAGTTCACTTTGGCTGCAAAGATAAATGAAATAAGAAGTGAAGTAAAAAGTGAGAAATCATGCTACAACAGCTAAGACTGTCTTTAAATATATTTCTTGTGAAAACCTCAATCAGCGTTGGCAGGAGTTATAATCTTGCATATTTTCATGCGCAGCCACGCCCTTACACAGACACATCCAAGCATGCAAGACTTGCAGATTTTCCTATGAATCATGCATAACGAATCAGTGTATTTAAAATGTTTCATATGTAACTTGAATATATCATTAGTTTTCATACATTTTTCAAGTTGACTTTTCTCTGGGTAACAAAGTGCTTTTAGAGATGTAATATTAACAGGATTTACAGTTATGAATTAAACCTAAAAGGCAACAGTAATCTTCACAGTAAGTTAAAGATGTAAGGAGACACTGCAAGACTTAACCAGCGCCATATTCCAGTAAGTACCACGGCCAGGTCTTATGAGCAAGAATTCTCGTTTATAGCGCTCAACTTAAAGTTGGTTCAATAAAATGTATTTCTTTACCCCAAAATATATATCTTGTAAAGGGGAATAAATCCACCAAGAATCAAGCTACTGTAAGCTCTGAAAAATCACTAAGGAATAGCATCAGATATTTTATTGGGCCCTGTGTGCAGGTACTGCTTTAGCTCTTGGACCTCCTGAGAAAGGCATTAATATCACTCCAGTTAGTCCTATTACCAGTCCTTGGCCCCCTCCTCCTTGGGATCACAGTTTTTATGCAGCCAAGGCGATGAAGCTGCTTAACCACCCTTGACTCAGATCTGCATTCGCACCACATCTGGACTATCTCTTGCATCCCTTCCTTGTGGTTTCCCTTCTCCCTACTTTTTTAAAATTTATTTTTACTGGAATCTAGTTGCTTTACAATGTTGTGTTAAGCTTTTCCTGTACAGAAAAGTGAATCAGCTCTATGTATACATAAACCCCCTTTTTTGGATTTCCTCCCTAGTAACTTTCTAATCACATTACACCACATCCTATGCCCTCCAAAAATTTCCAAACACCTACTTACTTTCTAAAAATCAATGTGGAATCAGCATCTGGAAGGAAATATGTTGATGCTAAAGCTGGAACTAGCCACACTGGATTTTTTTTTTTTAATAGCAGCTTCTTGTTAAGTTCAATCTGCATGTAACCCTGACAAAATGTGTAAAACTTCAAGGATAAATTAACAATTTTTACTACCTATGTAAATATCCACTTCCTGTGCATTTTGTTCACTTTTAAGTTCCTATTTATAGATATTATTTTTAAAATATCCATCCTTACTTGCTTTACAATAATAAGGATGGGCTAGATTAGCAATGGTTGGGTGGCTTTGGGGGCTGGTTGACTGGAACGTGGGGGTGTAGTATACTGTGCTGCTTCTGAGTAGGGGTAAAATTATCCCTAATTAAAAAAAAAAACTGTAACGGCCAGATTATGGCACAGACACACAATGAACTTTCAAGCAAACATTAAAACATCTTACAAATAAAGAAGAACCCAAAAATATATGAAGAAAATTCAACATGCTGAAAATACTTTTAACTTCTGGGAGTAAATAATTTCACTTTATTGTTAAATTCTGGGCTGCGTTGGGTCTTCGTTGCTGCCCACGGGATTCCTCTAGTTGTGGAGAGCAGGGACTACTCTTCCATGCAGTGGCTTCTCTCGTTGTAGAGCACATGCTCTAGGTGCGCAGGCTCCAGTAGTTGTGCTCTGCAGGCTCAATAGTTGTGGCGCTCAGTCTCCAGAGTGCAGCACCTGTGTCCCCTGCATTAGCAGGCAGATTCTTAACCATTGTGCCACCAGAGAAGTCTATTTTTTTTAACACAATCCTAAACATTTATGATTTGAAAACCAATTTCTGAGCTGCTTCCCATCACCGATTTAAAACTTCATCACCTATTTAAACTGAATGTTCTGAAATTCTCAACTGTCTTGCAATTAAGTATTTTTACTGCAAGCTCACGGAACAACTGTGGATTGTGACAGGCAGATATATATTTAGGATGTATCTGTAAGCATTAATAGAAATTACCCATATTATAGTTTCACGATGCTTGTTTTAATGGGAATAATGTCTAAATGTCTAACAAATTACATTCTTGAAATAAAATACTGTGCAGTGCTTATAAATGCTATGTAAGTATACTCATTAACCTAGGGAAAAGTTCACAGTATGAGAAAGATTACTAAACAGGATGTATAGGGAACTCCCTGGCAATCCAGTGGTGAGGACTCGGTGCCCCCACTGCAGGGGGCATGGGTTTGATCCCTGGTCAGGGAACTAAGATTCTGCAAGCTGATGAGTCTTGGCCAAAAAACAAAAAAACAAGAAACCAGGATGTAAAATGACACCAATTTTGTAAACTCATATAGGCACAAAAAAGGACCTGAGAAAAATGCATCTTTAAATAGTTGCCTAGTGAATTATAATTTCGGTTGTTTTTAGCTTGTTTCCCGAGTTTTCCCCTCCAATGAGCACGGATTGACCCGTACTGAAATTATACACACATACACACATTTCTCCTCCCTGCACCTGCCTAATCCCGTAATTCCTGTCCCCACCCTCACACTGTACACACACTTCCCAAACATCCCGGCCACAGACTCTTTCCCTGGGGCCTCTGTGATTATCATTCATCTCTGCATCAGGCACCAGGTTCTGTGCCTTAAGTCTCCGATGAGTCCACATCTGAAAGGCCGAATTCAACCTGTGATAAGCCAAGAGGATGCGGAGTTCTTGCCGACTTTTCTCATTAACAAATGAGATTGTCTATTTTGTTAGCATCATTACTAAACAGTCACCTTCCTTGTCCTCACAGGATGTTTGAACCGATGTCCACTCAACCATTCCTATCACTCAGTTCATTGTTCAGAACTAGTTGTTGAAAGAACAAGAGATTAACTTTTTCTCAGTACTGATCCCAGAAAAGATACCTCAATGTGGTTCATTTTTTTAAAAAGTAATTGTTCTCTTTTAACAGCTGAAGAGAACACCCACTAGAGGGTTCATTTTATCATCTAAACAAAATTGAAAGGATCTAGAAGTACCTCATTCCAGTTTTTTACAGAAAAGGCAATTTCTTTTTACTTTTTTAACTTTGGCTGGGCCAGGTCTTGGCTGCAGCATGCGTGCTCTAGTTCCCTGAAAAGGGATTGAACCTTGGCCCCCTGCACTGGGAACGTGGAGTCTTACTCACTGGACCACCAAGGGAAGTCCCAAGGCAATTTCTTTTACACACTATAAGAAGTCAAAAAAACCTTGCCTGTTGTGCTCTTTATTAGAAAATTAATAAATCTCTTTAAACATATTACTAGCAGTGAATGCAGAATAAGAAAATCTTTGTGACTGTAAACAGTCATCACATTCCTAAGGGTGGGATAGTTGGGTAGTACAAATGAACAGTGAGATGTTACAAGATTAAAATTCATTAGTGTTTTTCCATTGGTTTATTTTTTTTTAGATATCCCTTTAACTGCAACAAATAGTTGCTAGAAATTCTCCTACCAAAAAAAAGTCTCAAGTATCCATACACACAGCAAGAGAAAATGTTTCAGCTCCATTTTAAAATTTGCATAGCCAAACTGACCTACTCTATCAAAACTTAAGACACTACAGGCAAATCTACCTGTACCAGTTTCAGGCCCTCTATGGTGTCATGACCACCAAGAATTTTCCCATTTCCCGTTTGCCAAAGCCCTCCTTTGGAAGTCAGTTCAACCCAATTCAACGTCCTCTACAGTGTACTTTTCTTCCGTAGCCGCACTTCTTTAGATGTCACACCTCATTGCTCTCCGTAAGCTCTGCCTGCTCACACTGGTCATCCCAGGGGTGCTCAGCCCTTGCAGAGTTCTATGATCCCCCAGGACTCGTTTTTGTTTTTCTCGGCTGTGCCAAAATCTGGGACCTCAGTTCCTTGAACAGAGATCAAACCTGTGCCCCCTGCATTGGCAGCACGAAGTCTTAACCACTGGACTGAGAGGGAAGCCCCCCAGGACTCGTTTTTAAAGCATTCTTGCCTCCTACTAATCAAGCCCACAGACAAAATAACATCAAGTGTAGAGAGTTCTGAACTTTGTTCCAAGGCCTCTCCCTCCTTAGTGGTGACCCTGGCAAGGTGCTACCTCTGGCCCCACTTCTGCATTTACACCAAATCAGCACAGGAGTCCAATACCACCTCTAAAGACTATTTAGATGGCTAAACAGAAGGACAATATGCACGAAAGCAAGTCTTGAAAATAATATGCAAATACAAACCTACTAGATCTAGTCCTAGCTCATTCAGTACTTATAAGCTTATTTCATACAAATGAATAATTATGTTATTTTGCTTCAGAGGACAGGGTACTGATTTCCCATTAAACCAACTTAGTCACAAAAATTATCTTCAAAGTACACTGTAGAAATATTATAGAAAAAAATGAAGTACTTCGCTCTCCCAAAATTTTATTAAAACTTGGAAGAACAAATGTGGAAATTATTTAAAATAAAACTTAAACCAGAACTTGATTCATGTGCTTCAAGAAATTCTTTCATAACTGAGATTTTATTGGTTGTTTTGAGGATCAGTACACAGATATTTCAATTTGTACACAATTCTTAACATACGTACCAAAAATCTAAAAAATCATGTAGTTGTGATTCTTTTCTGAAGTTATTCCAGTGACTTTCCAGCTTAAAATTTGGAGGCAAATTTTCCTTAACAGGATATCAAGTACCAATATCTTCAAATATTGATATGCTGTTACATCTGAAGTCCCACTAATTCACAATTTAATATCATATACACTACACACTCCAATTGTCAATCATTCACAGCACATTAACAAAGTTACTAGAAGAACTGGACTACCACAACAAAAGATGTTACAGGGTGCACAAAATTCTGACCAGGAGAGCCGAGATCAAGGAGTGAGCAATTTGCTTTAGGAAACAATTCTACCAAAAACAGAGGAGCAATTTAAAGTGTTCAAGACATTAAATGCACAACTGACTCCAAACTGCCATTTAGTATGCTTCGTATTATAGGATATAAAAGCTAACCCCTCATCTACGGAATGTTAAGCTGACACCCAAGACAATCAAAGCCTCCCATATTCAATATCCCACTATCTTCTGGTTGTACCAAAAAATAAACAACCAGCAAATGATTTCACCTCTTAAAAAAAAGCATTTACACTTAAAAAATGGGATGAGGTGGGATTCCCTCCTTATTTTTAAAAATGTTTCTAGAGCTACTAAAAAACTTGCATTTACAAAATAGTTGATAAAAATATTCCTCTGGATTGTACAAGAAGGGAGACAGGGACCACTGAGGACCAGGTGTGTGATATTAATCCGACTTGGCTTCTTTCTCTCCTGCTTCATCAGAGGCTGGGCTCTGCAAATCAAAAAATAAACCCCAAAGATGTGAATTCTGTGTCACTGCTATGATGTCAGAGACATTTAGCATTTGATACAGTATAAGTTTTACTCATTACAACTATTAAGTGTTAAAAATACATTCAATCCTCATTGTTTGCAGATTCTATATTTGTAAATTCACCAACTCATTAAAATTTATTTGTAACCCCAAATCAATACTCATGGTACTTCCATGGTCATGTGCAGATACAGAGCAGCAGAACATATCAGTCACCTGACACGCACATTCCCTGCTGAGGCCCTTCTGCCTTGTTTCAGCTGTAACACCGTAAACAAAGTGTCTTTTTCACAGTCTATTTTGTGCCACATATTTCACATTTTTTTTGTGCTTCTGGTCAACAATGTTGACTAGATAAGTGTAGTGCTGTCCAGTACTATGTGCAAGAAAGTTGTGGTGTGCCATATGGAGAAAATACATTGGACAGCTTCACTGAGGCATGAGTTATAGAGCTGTTTCTGTTGGCTCTGAGTTCAACATAACTTAATGAAAGCATATATTATGCAGAAACACACATAAAATAAGGTTAGGGTTTGATCTCTTGCTGGAAATGTCACGATGAGAACGTTTGGAGAATCTAACCCCGTCCTTCCACTAGGAGCAACTGTCCAGTATTCAGAGCACCTTACAGAACACAACCACGGTGAATAACAAGAATCAACTGCACTTTGAGAAAAGGGATCAGGATCAGAAGGCCACATTCTCCCCTTACAACTGTATTAGTTATTTTCATCTTAATATTACATAATATTTGATGTGGGGTTAGAATTAGAAATTTGTGACTGCAAATCAGGGAAATAAGCAGTTACTACTTTAAAATCTGAGGTAAAAATATAAAAGTCTAAAAATTAATACAGTACTCTAAGTTATTTATATTTTCTGGTTAGCTAATATGTTAAAAAAAAAAAAAAAAGGCTTGGCTTAAAAAAGTTATTTATCACAACCTTGAAACCCCTTACTTTTTAAGGTAAAACCTCTTCTCAGAGCTTAAAAGGATGAAGATTGAGGACATCAATCTTTCTAATTGCTTAATCCAAGTTACTACTTAATCCTAGCCAAAGGGCTGCTTTTAAGGAAAATAAACCTTCTTCATTAGAAATGACAAATATGACAAATGAAGGGTATTGATTAAAAATGTTTTTTAAAGCAACATCCAGAATATAAAAACCAAACAAAATTATTCACTGTTCTACAGGTAGGTATGGGGGGGGGAACGGACACTAGACCATTTATTTAAAAAAAACCCCTAGGTCATGTGAAAGAAAAATGTGTTATACCATTTAGTAAACTAAATCTTTTTAAAAACTCACACCTAGCAATTAAATTCATGAACCTCATATACAATAAAGATGGTGAACCTGAGTATGAAATTCTGAGTACAACTTTTTGTTCACTCACTTAAAAAAAGAAGCCTTTTACACATATTTTCAAATATCATCTAATTCATAAAAATAATCTGTCCATTCACTTGAGAGTTACTGTACAAAACTTTGTTCAGTATTATACAGGATAAAGACTACCTTATCTGCTACATAAAAATAGTTTATTATCCACTCTTCAAAATTAACAACAGACAAACACTCCTGACCTCCTCGTTTTTAGTTTCTCCGTTTTCTGCAGGTAAGTCTTCTTTAGTCTCTTGGTTAGCCACTTCGGCCTGTTTTCCCTTTGCTCCCCTTTTCCCTTTTGTTTGCACTTTTTTGTCTGAAGATTTATCCTGTGGTAGAATAAGAGTATATTTTAAGTATCAACTCTGCATTTACTAACATTTTCTGACTTGCTAGAGATTGTATCCACTATAGTTGCAATGTTAGGTTGCGTGTCACTTGGAGTTACAGGACACACCTTAAGGTCCACCCCCCAGTAATCAGGACCACACAGCATGCTGAGGAGACCCCTAACAGCACCTGCACACCAAGCCTCACCACACTTACAACCATTAAACCTAAAGCCTCAGCTACATCTTTCTCCACTTCCTCAATCACTTTTTCTAAAGTTCCACACGACAGAACTAATGAAGTGAAGAACCCTTGGCGGAATCTTTTCCCCACTTTAACCCTACCCACACCCGTACTTCTTTTAAGCAGGAACAAGAATCAAATTGTCAGATAACCACTGTCCTGACGAGATGATTACCCTCAATAGTAAGACCATTCACCTGAGAAAAGTACCATGCTATAAAGTCAGGTCGACTATCCTGCTACAGTTAGGCCCCTTGATATCATATAATGAGTAGCTAAAAGGATCAATTTTGAGTTTATCATTTTCATTTAGATGTTTGAAGAATCTGAAAAGCACAGGTATTAGGATAATGATAAAACAGGTTCAAAGGTTAAGACACTTTAAAGTAGCATAAAACAGTATTTTTGAATACCATCCATCAACAGAGAAGGAGAAGCTTAACAAATATTTAATACTTGTTTCCTGCAAGTAGAGAATGTAGTTAAGAGCCAAATTAAGTAAGGTCACCAATGAGCTGTCTAAGACCAAAAACAACTGAAACTTTCATTAAACAGCCACAAAAATACTAAAGTAGATGTTACAACTTCATCACTAAGAGGGGGAAAAAATCAGTGCAGTCTATTCTGTACCCATAGTGGCATTCCATACACGCACAGCATGTCAACTACTAGTAATTCAGTCTCTTTACAATAAATAGTAAATCACCTAAACAAACATATTTGGGACAACACTGCTACATACAGTGCCACCCTGAAGTGCAACACAATCATTTCTGCATTTAAGAATGATTCTTTAATAATCTGATTTCTTTGTATCTCATTAATTTCATAACCACTATCGTGACAACATAAAAATGTAAAACCTTAAAAGTGAGAACAGAATACGCAATTGCCTGGACTGAAATAATACTATTAACAGCTGCAATGCGAGATGAAACAAAATAAATCAACATGTCTGTAGCATGGTAATCAATACATCAAAAAGTTTACTTGCAGTTCAAGCCTTTAAAATGGGATCAATTAATGAAGACAGAAGTATATTATTGAAGTTAAAAGAAGAAAAAAGCTTCTCCCTTTCCCCATCAGTCTTCCTTTGGGAAAACTGAACTGACAGGTTTCTTTCTCAAGGAACACTTACCTGTTGGCCTCTCACTGAGAAGACAAAAAATGTTGATTATATCTGATGTTCCAAACCCAACTGGAGGTGAGAACTGAACTGTTTTCATTAAAAAAAAATTTTAGGGCAGATCAAAATATACACACAGGTAAATAAGGAAAAAAAAAAGTTTAAGACAGGCATAGTATTCCAGCCAATCGGTTTCTTTAAAAAGGCAAATAATAAAAGACGTGTAATAATAGTACACTGTTCAAGCAGACACTGCAACAAGATCCACTATTTTCCCCACCTTCATGAAGTTTCCCGAGTACTCTTATTTCTCGTACACAATTATCCTATTATTTTCTGGTGTGAGAAATTCCAAGTTGACATACTGCGCCTATACCTTCCTTGAATCCTCATAAAAAAGGTCATGAAAACAGAACTTAGTATTGAAAAAGTGAGATTTTTAAACTCAGCTCTGTAAAATGTTTAAATAAAGAGATGAAAAAAATTTTGATTATGCAGTATTTAGCTTTCAGATACATTTTTAGAAAACGGGTGATGACGATAAGGATTTTGGGGAGAGAAAACTTCTAATGGCTAACTCTCACTTAAGTTTTGAGTAAAATGAAATTAATCACACCATGAATTTCCCCTGAAGAACAAGGAAGGGCTTTACAGAGGGTGGTTATCAATGCTGGGCCCAAAAACAAAGTTACACATGATATGCACATATTTAGCTTTTCCAACTGAAGTTTTCAAACGTACACATATCCAACAACTACCCCAAATCCGGCAATGCTAATAAAGCAATCACGAATCTACACCAGAGAAACAACCTTCAGACTACACTATAACTAACTCTAAAAATATTAGGATAAAATAATTTAGTGAACTCCTGCACATACAACTGTAAATAAACGTTCAGAAGACTGTTAGTCATGCTCTCAGAGAACACAGCTCTTGATCTACCTCTGCACGTAAGATATGACCCCTTATCCCGCCTTGAGAACCTTACATGCAAAAACTCACACATTCCCATTCTGGCCTCAGTCCTTGCTTTGGTGACATCGCCAAAACAGGAAGTACAAGCATGCAACCAACAGGGAACCGCTAACCAACACATACACAACACAATGGATTTCCCTGATAAATGACAAACACTCGTCAATATTTTTAGCCGTCTTAAGTTCCCCAAATTCTGCAGCAGCATGAATGGGACACATTATATCCCCGTAAGCCGGGACGACGACGACATTTACTGTATTTTTACCCAGACCAGGAAAGGCACTGTCCACTACAGTTATTACAACATCTCCAACTTTTTAGGAAACGATGACGTCAAACCGTCGATGATTCTGAGATTCTCAAAGTCAAGATCTCAGTCTCCGGCAACGCGCGAGGGCAGCGCTGCAGCGTTTCCAAGACTCCACGGTCGCTTAAGGTGAGTTTGAAACCTACCTTTCCCGCCGCCTTTTTTGGCTTCGTCTCCACTTTTGCGGGAGCCGGTTTCTGAAAAGCAAAGGTAGCACTGAGCTTCTCCCCCGGGTACCCTCCCACGGAAAAAAAAAAAGGGTAGGACGCTCGCTTTACTTACAGCTGACAACCTCGCCGATCTCCTCTTGGGCTTTGGGAGAAAAAAAGGAGAATGAGCAACGAACACGGGGTGCGGCGCAAACCGAACCCACCCCGGGAGGGGAGCGCGGCCTTACCTCCTCCTTTGCCGCCCCCTCAGCGGAGCTGACCTGCGGGAGGAAGCAGACGGCGAGTGGGCGCAGCGCGCAAACAAAAGTGCCCGCGCGCCCCGCGCCCGCCCTCGAGAACAATGCCCGGCCGCGTGACGTCACCGGCTTCCCGCCGCCGCGTTCGAATCTCCCACCCGGCGCCGCGGGCCGCCGAACGTTCCAGAACGGCGCGCCTGGGCCCGCCGCGCGCCCGCCCGCCTGCCCGTCCGCCGCAGGTGCGGACGCCTCCCGGGCCCAGCACCGCCGAGGACGCGACGGGCCTGGGCCTCGCGGGGCGCCGGGGCCGGCCGGGCGGCGGAGGGGGCGTGTGCGGGCCGCGGCCGCCGCTCACCTTCCTCTTGGGCATCGTGGCGGCGGGGCGGGCGCGTGCCGGGTGCCTGCGGGCCGCGGCGCGCCGAGAGCCTTCGCGGAGCTGGGCTGTCTGGCCGCTGCCGCTCCTCCCGCCGCCCGAGCTGCTGGGACCCGCGGCGGGGGCGGTGGGAGAACCGGATGGAACCGGATTGGGAGCCCGCCCCCTCCTCCCCCCGCGTCCCCCGGCCGCGGGCTCCCCCTCCCCGCCGGCCGGGCCGCCCCCCGCCCCCGCCCATTGGCTGCGGGGCCCACCGCGCCGCGGCCCGCGCCCCGCATAGGTGAGGCGGGCCGTCACTCGACCACTGCGCCCCGCCCCCGCTCTTGGCGCCCCCACCCGCCCGCCGTCTCGCGGGGCCCCAGACCCAGGCGAGGGGGCGGGGCCCCACAGGCCGCTCTCGCCTCACGGTAGTTTGTTTGAAGCGGAGCCGCAAAGTGCGGTCTGCGCGCCGATTGGCGGAGGCCCATCACGTGGTCGACGACTAAGCCCACCCACAACCCTCTTGGTTACCTGGGGGCCCGTCCGCGCCGTGGAAGCTCGGAGGGTAGGGTCTCTCCCCTCTAGGGTCAGTTGGGTCGGAAGGTTTATAGTCTCACAGACTGGGCAGGGAGAGACTACGGGTTCAAGTACGAACCAATTTCTCCCACCTCAGTCAGTAAGAAAGGCTATCGTATAGCTCTCCAGTCCCGCCGGCCTGCGGGACGCGGGCCCTAGTGCGCAGGCGCGGGAAGGGAGGTCGTGGGAAGGAAAGCCGGCGCGGGCACGCGCGGGGCGCCACTGCGCAGGCGCGGGTCTTGGCGACCGCCCAGAGCTCGCGGCATGGCTGTCCTGCTGGGTTGCTCCGGGTTCGGTCCCTTTGCAGCTTAAGTCATCCGCTCCTTGCGGGGCCGGGGGTGCTGGCCGTTCGTCTCAGGAACCTAGTGGGCGCCTTAGTGCCGGCCGCAGGACGCGGACACACTCTCAGAGCTCCTCGCCCGTCCAGCTCCCGCCTGCTTCTATACTACTTGCTCACCTAAGCACCTTTCTGAGGTGGAAAAGAGCTTCAGGCGGGGGGTCTGAGCTGGGGACCCCGGAACCAGTGAGGTCCCATGTTACCCAGTTCCTTTAATGAATAAGAAAGCTTTCAAAGGACCGACTGAGTTGAGTTACTGCAGGAAAAGTTTTTAATCGGAAAATCCTCAGCTGGAATTCGTGGAGAGGAAGAAACACTGCAGTACTTGGAGTCCGAAAAGTTGAAAGCAGACTAAATGTCCACCATTTGAAAGGCCCCGATGAAGTATGACAGCTTCATAGAGTGGGGTAAATGAGCTACTGCAGGGAGAATGAGGCCGCGGTTTACCGAAGAAGTGAATTTTGAAAACCACTCATCAGACTCTTAACTCCTAATCAGTAACTCTAGTGCCTTCCCTTCTCATTCAAGAATGCCTTGGACTTCCCTGGTGGTCCAGTGTTAGACTCCGCAGTGCTTTCACTGCAGGAGGCGCAGGTTGGATCCCTATTGGAGGAACTAAGATCCCACATGGAAAAAGATAAGAAGTCTTAGGAGTGGCTTCCATAGTCCTTTGCCATCTGGCCCACTTCAGACGGTTTTCACCGCTGTTCACCTTCCCAGCCTCAAGTAGGCCGGGCAGCCCCTGCCTGGGGTCTTGTCGCCTTCCTTTCTCTCTGCCTGAGTGTTTCAAGCGCTGGGTCAGACCAGTGCGGCTGTCTTCCTCACCTCCTTTGGGTCTTTGCACAAATGTCACTGTGTCATTGACGCCTTTCCTGACCTTTCGGTTTAGGATTGCAACTCCCCATCTCCAGGTCTCTGCACAGCATGTATTGAGACTAAATAGCTGTTTGAGTAAAAAGTCGTTCCTTGTGTATATCAGGAAGATGCTCAAGGACGTGGTGCCAGTGATTGCCTTTGGGGAGAATAATTGGGGGGAGTAGGGTAAGATGAAAATGGATCCTTTTCTCTCTCTCTCTCTCTCTTTTTTGACAATAAGACTAATTTTTTTCTTTTCTTCTCCTTGAGATCCATTCTGGCAATCCTATCCCTCTCTAATATAATCAGTCTCCACCTTTTCAGTTTCTTCCTTTCACGTAACCTTGCATATTTTCTTTATGGCTCTTATCACATTCTGTAATTGCTTTATGTGTTTAGTTATTTGCTGCCTGTCTCCCTCACAGGAGTAAGAGTTCCATGAGGGTAGCAACCCTATTAATCTTGATACCACTTTGTCCCCAGAACCTATTACATGTTTGTTGAATTAGTAAGTTTTTTGAATTGAAGTATAGTTGGTTTACAATGTTGTGTTAGTTTCAGGTGTACAGCACAGTGATTCAGTTATACGTGTGTGTGTGTATGTATATTCTTTTTCAGATGCTTTTCCCTTATAGGTTGTTACTTTTTCTTTTTTTTTCCCCCTCCTATTTGCATTAAAAAATAATAATATCAGAGAGTCTCCAAGTTTGTGGCACAAACACATACTGAGCACCTTCTCTGTGCCAGTCGTGATAGGCCCTGGGGTAGAGAGACTGAAGACAGGACACTATCCCAAGGACTTGGGTGGTAGTTTAGTGGAGACAATAAAGTGCATAAATTGGCCTGGCCTAGTAAGGGAAAGGGGAAGCTGTAGGCAGGGAACAGCACATCCCAAGGCATGCAGACTTAGTAGAACGTGAATGCTGTCCAGAGCCCTCAGAATGGCAGAGATGGACATGTGTACAATGGAAAGTGAAGATGAAAGAGGCAGAAAAAAGAAGAGCAGCCTGCAGAAAGGATTTGATGCCAGACTAAGGGGTTTGGCCGTTATCCAATTAGTGGGAGACATTGCAAGTGTTTTTTTTGTTTGTTTTGTTTTGTATTGTTTTTTTGGCCGAGAGGCTTGTGAGATCTTAGTTCCCTGACCAGGGATTGAATGTGGGCCTCGGCAGTGAGAACTCAGAGTCCTAACCACTGGACTGCCAGGGAATCCTGCAAGGTCTTAAGTGAATGATGTGCTGAGATCGCAACCTCATAGAGATCTTTCTCCCATGAGAATTGAAGATGCATTAGGCCAGAGGTGAGAGACTGGTGGCTTACAGGTGTTTGCTTTGGTCAGGATTTTTTAAAAGTTGCCAAAACAAGCATGTGGAGCAACCAGAACATAGTAGCAAAACAGTATTTTTTTAAATAAATTTATTTATTTATTTATGTATTTACTATTGGCTGTGTTGAGTCTTTGTTGCTGCACACAGGCTTTCTCTAGTTGTGGTGGGTGGGGGCTCCTCGTTGTGGTGGCTTCTCTTGTTGCAGAACATGGGCTCTAGGCGTGTGGGCTTCAGTAGTTGTGGCACACAGGCTTTAGAGTGCAGACTCAGTAGTTGTGGAGCATGGGCTTAGTTGCTCCGAGGCATGTGGAGTCTTCCTGGGGGAGGAATTGAACCCATGTCCTCTGCATTGGCAGGCAGATTCTTAACCACTGCACCACCTAGGAAGTCCCCAAACTTAGTATTTTTAAAAAGCTAAGCAAACACTCTGTGACTCAGTAAATCCACTCCTAGAAACAACACACTAAACGAAAATGCTTACGTCTGTCCACAAGAAGCCATGAAATAGGATATTCATAACTGAACTTTTTTTAGGCCCAAACTGGCAGCAGCTTAAATTCCCACTAACAGGAGAATAGATGAATAAATGGAAAAGTACGAGCAATGAGAAACAGCTGTCGGCAACTCCTCACAAGAGGTGGATGAATCTCACAAGCACTGTGTTGAGGGAAGCATGCCAGACGGCAGGACTGTGTGATCCCCTCGCACACTGTGCAAAGGCGGGCACAGCGAATCTAGTCTGTCTGAAGTCAGGATAGTAGTGGGGGTGGGCGGAAGGCTGATGATGGGAAGAGAGGGTTTTAGGGAGCTGGGCATCTTCTATTTCTTGATCTGGGTGTTACTCGTACTGTTGTGTTTGCCTTGTGAATATTCAGTGAGCTGTGCACTTATGTATACGTTTCTGGATAGATATCAGCAGTAAAGTTTTAAAGATTTCTTTGTTGGCAACATGTTGACATCAGATGATCTCACATACAAATTGAGCTCTTTGACTTCTCCTGGCCTCCTTTGTGTGTGCATTCCACAGGCTGCACTTGACCTTCTAATTTGTAAGGAGGCTTCCTTTCTCTAGTGTGCCAGTCCTGTTGATTTTTTCTCACCTGTGTCTTCTGCTGAGCCTCTGAAGGCATTTTAGTTTGAGATGCCTGTGTGAAAGCATGCATAATCATAGATGCCACCTTTTATGTTTCTGTTTATTTTTGGAAGAAATATTTCTGTGGCTCAAAATTCCAGAAGTGCAAAATGATTTACAGAGAAGTCTCCATTTTACTTCTGTTCCCCCAGATGTCTGGTTCTCTCCAGGAGGAGCCAGTACTGCTGCTTCTTCCAGACATATTTTATGCACGTACAAGCAAATATGTATGTGTGTATATATTTTTTTCTTCCCTTTTCTCATTTTTCACACTGTTTGGCACCTTGCATTTTTCACTTAATGGAGTTAGTTTCCTATGGGTACTTATAAGATTCCTCCTTCTTTTTATTGCTGCATTGTTGCCCACTGTTTAGATGTGCCAAACATTGTAAAACCAATTCTTTGTAAAAAAAAATAAATTTATTTATTTATGGCTGTGTTGGGTCTTCATTGCTGTGTGTGGGCTTTCTCTAGTCGCGACAAGCAGGGGCTTCTCTTCCTTGTGATGTGAGGGCTTCTCATTGCAGTGGCTTCCCTTGTTGCGGAGCACGGGCTCTAGGCACACAGGCTTCAGTAGTTGTGGCTCATGGGCTTCATTGCTCTGTGGCATGTGGGATCATCCCGGACCAGGGCTTGAACCCGTGTCCCCTGCATTGGCAGGTGGATTCTTAAGCACTGCGCCACCAGGGAAGTCCCTAAAACCAACTATCTATTGACTGGACTTTTCAAATTGTGCCCAGTCTTTCTTTTGTTCCCACAGAGGATGCTGCAATGAATAACCACATATGTACACATCATGTGGCACATTGTATAAAACAAGAAAATGTTCCTGCAAGCCCTAGTACTGACTTAAATTATTTCTATTATGAAGTTCACTTACATCTTCCAACACTTAAGGTTGGAATGTTTAACACTGAGAGGTTTGAAACAACTAGAAAATTAAAATTAACTTTTGAATTAAAAAATCTCTACAAAACCAATAAAATTTAAACCAACATTAACATGAAGAATGAGTTTTGCTAAAGGCAAACTGCTGCATGCCTATGGTGTATGGCCCATATGATCTCTGTGGAGATTGTTCTGGTACCTCGTGTGTACAATGGACAAGCCATCATTCATTCAGCCCTTTGTAATGTGTCTTAGGTCTCATGTGATCTAGATACACTATTTCTGAATTAAAAGCATCTTTTTTTTTAAATTTTATTTATTATTTTTTGGGGGGTACACCTAGTTCAATCTGTTTTTATACACGTATCCCTGTATTCCCTCCCTTCCTCGACTCCCCCACACCCTCCCCCTCCCAGAAGAATCTCTTTTATAATGCTTTTATAATTACTTGTAAAACTGTAGAAAGCTGGTCCCACTTGGTGCCAAACCTAAACACGTACCCAGCACAGGTATAAAAGCAAATGCAGGGCTTAGTCAAAAGTGGGAATCTATGCTGGGTGATCCAGAATGTCGGATGATCACGTGAATACACAAAATTTTAACAATTCCCCAGGAACCTGCAGGACATTTGTATGCATTCACTGAAGTATCTCACCACCACTCCCTCTCCCCTGCCCCCCACCGCCCCCAGCCGGGGTCCATGTGTCCCACTTTGGAAAATCATGCATTGATTCAGGTTGGTTGGTGAGGAGGTGTTTGCAGGAATTTTACTTTATCTATTCTATTCTATTCTATTCTATTCTATTCTATTCTATTCTATTCTATTCTATTCATTTTCCTCTACTCTACTGTACTCTACTTTACTCTGTTGTAGCCATGTTGTTAGGCATGTGGCATCTTAGTTCCCCAACCAGGGATCAAACCCATGCCCCCTGCAGTGGAAACACGGGGTCCTAACCACTGGACTGCCAGGAAGTCCCTTATTTAATTTTATTTTCTTTCTTTTTCTTTTTTCAGGAATTTTAGAAGAATTACAGGCATAATGTAGGGCAGATCTGGTGGTGATAGACAAGGTTCAGTAGTTTGCCTACCCCATGCCAGGTGCTGTCCTAGACCTGGGGATACAGTGTTGAACACAGAGTTAAGCTGCCTGTCTTCATGGGGCTTCTGTTCTAGTGGGAGTACAAATAAAGAAGGTAATGAGATTCTTTCACAGGGTCACAGTGTTCTGAAGGAAGAAAAGTGTCATACTATAGAACCTGTTGGAAGCATGATGTATGGGGCTGCTGTAGATGGGATAGTCAGGAAGGGTCTCTGCAGAGAGAAGTGAAGGGTAAGATGCCCTGGGCCTCTCGGGGAGCTTAAGGAGAAGCCTCTGGACAGAGGAGACAGCTCCTACAAAGGTCCAGCGGTAGGACTGACCTTGGTGTGTTGGAAGGAGGGAAACGTGTTGTAGTTAGAGAAGAAGACAGTGGCCAGGACGTGAGGGCAGCGGTGGAGCTACGAAGGGGACTGATGTCATTGATCTGGACTCCAAGTAGAGGTCAGGCTGAGAGGTTGGGATGTGAAGTCCAGTTGCTGGGAGGAGGCATGGGAGACCAGAGGAGACATTGTAAAGTTGTCTTGGCAATGAATGACTCGGATGTTGGCTGTGGGGATGGAGATCAGAGGAGGGAGGGATTCAGGACATATTTTGGTGGGGTAGCTGACAGGATTCTTCAGTGTGTCGGGTGGGAGGGAGAGGAGAGAGAGTTTTGGCTAGGAGTAATAGAAACCCAAATCAGCATGAACAATAAGAAAATGGATACCTCCCATGACAGAGTGTTCCAGACTGGGAGATTCAGTGGCTTACTGTGTTATCATAGTCTCAGGTTCTTTTCTGCCTTTTGTTGTGCTTCTGACTGCTATAGACTCCTCCTTCTGAGTTGGCTTCATCCTCAGTGTGGAAGTGCAATTCCAGATGTCACATCCAGATTTACAGCATCCGGGAAAAGCATGTCTCTTTCCCCAGAAGCCCTCACTTGATTGCCTTTACTTATTGGTCAGAACTGAGTCACATGCAGGGACTTCCCTGGTGGCACAGTGGTTAAGAATCCACCTGCCAATGCAGGGGAGACTGTTTCAGTTCCTGGTCGTGGAAGATCCCACATGCTACGGAACAATGAAGCCCATGTGCCACAACTACTGAGTCTGCAAGCCACAACTACCGAGCCCACATGCTGCAACTACTGAAGCCCGTGCTCCACAACAAGAGAAGCCACGGCACTGAGAAGGCTGCACACCACAAAGCCCAAGCCCTTCAAATGGGCAGCCACTTCGTAATATTTGAGGCTTGAGCAGAAAGAGTCTACTTCATCGTTGAAGGGCCCTTGTTCTACCCGACTCTTGAAATCACATGAAAGTGTTTGAGGTTTCCCTGGCTGTGTGAACTCTAAAAGCAGAGACAAAATAGTAATAATAAAAAAATAAATAAAATAAAATAAAAGCAGAGGCAATGGTGTAGACGTGTTCAGCTGACATGACTTGAAGGGTGCCCCATTCATAAACCTACAGGAGGAAGCTGTCTCAAGTTTGGTGAGTTGTTGCCCCACATCTGTGGTTTGGCCAGAAAAACAATTAAAAACAGAAAAAGATGTTTTCTTAATACTACTTTTACATTTTTCAAATAATAATAGAAAAAGATTTGTTCTGAATCCTTTCTTAGATTGTAATTGATGCATTGCAATTGATGAAGAACTCCCTTTGGTATAATTTTCATTAAGGAAAAAGTGGGAAGAGGGGAAACAATGTGAGATTTCATTACAGTTAAATGATAATGCGGTTCCCATCTGAATGACCTCTCATTGTCCTTTCCATTCAGAGAAACCAGATAGAGTATAATTAGCAAAAATAGATGTCTTAGATAATTTTTCCTGCTTTTTGAGCCAAAGTGTAATCCAGTTTTATTTTGTGACTTATGCGTTTCGTTTGTTTGTTTTGTTTTGTTTTTAATTTTTTGGCTGCACCACGCAGCCTGTGGGATCTTAGTTTCTTGACCAGGGGTTGAACCCATGCTCTCTGCAGTGAAAGTGCCGAATCTTAACCACTGGAGCACCAGGGAAGTCAAGATTTACACTCTTTATTGTCACATCATTTGGCACCATCTTCCTGTTGCTTGCATTGATCATATTTGCATGTCGTACAATGCTCTTTCCTCCTTTCAGTGTTACTAGGCTATGAAATCACCTCAGCCTACCATGCTGTTTATAAAATATCATAAATTTAGGTTCGATCTAATAAGAGCTTTCCTGTTACTAAATGGTACGTGTCCTGTTAGCTGGACCACCAAAGTTATTCTTGCCATTAACAGCCCTTAGTGGGATGAGTGATCTCAGACTTGTAGGTCTGTTGAATCTACTTGTGTGCTAGTCTTGGTGAAACTAAATGTGGAACCTTCTACCTCTCTCATCTCTGAACCAACCTAACAGAAAAGAGAATTGCCTCTTCTGGTGTAGTGCTAGTGAGCTCATGGTTGTGGGGGGATGCAGGGAATCAGAAGGCTGTATTTTTCTTTTTCTTTTGGAAATTTCTAACACAGACCCATTAATGAATCTAGTGTAGTTTTCCATGGTCAGCAATGAAAAGAATCACGTGTATGATGTCCTTTCTTAGTCCTTGCATGCTCAAGCCCCACGCTAGATCAGGCCCCTCTGTATTTTTCTTTTTTTTAATCTACTTTTTGGCTGAGTTGGGTCTTCGTTGCTGCATGGACTTTCTCTAGTTGTGGAGAGCGGGGGCTACTCTTCATTGCGGTGTGTGGGCTTCTCTTGTTGTGGAGCACGGACTTTAGGGGCTCAGGCTTCAGTAGTTGCAGCATGTGGGCTCAGTAGTTGTGGTACACGGGCTTAGTTGCTCCGCGGCACGTGGAATCTTCCTGGACCAGGGATCGAACCAGTGTCCCCTGCATGGGCAGGCGGATTCTTAACCACTGCACCACCAGGGAAGTCCCTGGGCCCCTCTGTATTTAATAGCATCCTGTACTACATTTTAAAAATTGAAGTCTAGTTGATTTACAAGGTTGTGTTAGTTTCAGGTGTACAGCAAAGTGATCCAGTTATTTATATGTATGTATATCTATCTATTTTTGCTCTTATAGGTTGTTACAAAATATTGTGTACAGTTCCCTGTGCTATACAGTAGGTCCTTGTTAGTGATTTGTTTTATATATAGTAGTGTGTATATGTTAATCCCAAACTCCTAAATTTATCCCACCTTCCTCATACTACATTTTTGAAAAGTTTTAAGTGGTGCACATACTATTATTACTTCATCCATAACCTTATTTTATTTTACATTTTATTTTAAAGGATGTGGGAAGACATTTGGGAACCTTTTTGAAACATTGAAAATGTTGAAGTATGTGGGCCGAGCGATGGGATTCAGAATGTCCTGCTTGAGCAGTGGAGGAGCTGAGGGTGCGGGGCGTGGAGACTAATATCACCCTGTTTGGTCCTGAAGGATGGCTGGTTAGCCAAAGACGGGTAAGATTCCTCAAGGGAGGAACAACCTAAGACAGGCACAGTCGCAGAGGGGCCAACAGGGGTGGGGCACAGACCCCCAATATCTGAGAGAGGTCTCCTGCCCCCAGGGCTGTTTTGCTCTCCACCCCCAGCTCAAATCCACACCTGCTCAACTCGGACCCAGGAAGTAAACAAAGATAATTGCCTCAGTCATGTGAGGCCCTTGATTGTTTATGAGTGTAACCTGAGAATGTTAGCCCACGAACTCAATAAAAGCAACCTGGGATGAGTCAGCAGGGCTCTTGATCCTAGAGGTCTTGAGTCCCCCGGTCCCATCTTTCTCTTCAGTCTGTGTCTTCTTCAAGCTTGCGGCACCCGTCACTCACCTCGAGTCGCCGAGCTGGTCTCGGCAAAAGGACCACTCTGCCTGCTCTGGGTCCTAGGGGCTCAAGGGCAGAAGGGAGACCAGTTTAGAGATCTTTTATTTTTTATGTTTTTGGCCGTGCCATGAGGCATGTGGGATCCTAGTTCCCCAAAGAGGGATCGAACCCGAGCCCTCAGGACTGAATGCATGGAGTCCTAACCACTGGACCACCAGGGAATCCCCACCCTCTTTTATTTTATATTATTTACTAACAATCTAATGAACACCCATAAACCTGTCATCCAACCTTGGAGTTAGGGCAGAGGCAGTTGCTTAGATAAACCTGTGTGTCCCTTTGAAAAACTTGGTATGCTGGCAGTTATTGACAGTACATACAGTTGTTTGCTTAGTTAAGCCCCAGGAGAACAAGGACTGAGGACATTTGTTTCATCAACATATTATACCCTGCAGTTAGTCAAGTGTCTTGACACACAGAAGCCTATAATCTTTTTAAATTAAAATATTTTTTAATCTTTAAAATTAAAGAAAAAATTTAATTGTGGTAAAAAACCATTGCATAAAACTCACCTGCCTTAGGTGTAAAATTCAATGATTCTTAGTAAATCTATGCAGTTGTGCAATCATCACCACAATCCAGTTTTAGAACATGTAAATCACCTGGAAAAAAATCCCTCCTGTCCTTTTCCAGCCAATCTTGATCACATCCTCAGTCCCAGGAAGATTAGCTTTCTGTTACTACAGTTTAAAATCTGCTCCTCAAAAGACACTGCTAAGGGAATGAAAAGATAAGCCACAGACTGGGAGAAAATATTTGTAAAGGATACACCAGACAGAGGACTTGTATCCAGAATGAACTCAAAACTCATATACTAAGAAAATAAACAACTCAGTAAAAAAGGGGGCAAAAGATTTGAACAGATACTTCATCAAGGAACACATAAGAATGACAAGTAGGCATGTGAAAACCTGCTCAATTTCAGTAGTCACTAGGGAAATGCAAATATAGCAAAAAAGTATAATGAGATACCACTACACACCTATTAGAATGACTAAGGGTTAAAAGACTGACTATGACAAGTATTGGCGAGGATGTAGGGGAACCAGACTTGAAGTCTTCCAAAATGTTAATGTAATAAAAGACAAAGCAATGCTATGGAAATAGTCCAGATGAAAGGGGGCCAAAGATACATGTTAATTAAATGCAAAGCCTGACCCTGGACTAGATCTTGTACTGGAGGGAAAATGTTACAAAGGACGTTATTCGGTCAACTGACAAAACTGGAACACAAATGGCAGATTAGATAAAAGTATTGGATCAATGTCAACTTCACTGAAGTTGATGAATGTACTGTGATTATATAAGGGAATATTCTTTGATATATTGAAAGACACAAAGCAAATAATAAAGCAAATGGGCTAAAATGTTAAAGTGTGTGAGTATAAATAAAGGATGTTCTTGACACCATTTATATTTTTTTCTCAGTTTGAAATTATTTTAGAATAATTTTTTTATAAATTTATTTTATTTATTTAGCGTCTGCATTGGGTCTTCATTGCTACACACGGGTTTTCTCTAGTTGCTGTGAGCGGGGGCTACTCTTCACTGTGGTGCGCAGGCTCCTCATTGTAGTGGCTTCTCTTGTTGTGGAGCACAGGCCCTAGGCGTGTGGGCTTCAATAGTTGCAGCACATGGGCTCAGTAGTTGTGGCTCACAGGCTCTAGAGCACAGGCTCAATAGTTGTGGCGCATGGGCTTAGCTCCTCCGTGGCATGTGGAATCTTCCCAGGGCAGGGCTTGAACCCGTGTCCCCTGCATTGGCAGGCGATTCTTTACCACTGCGCCACCTAGGAAGTCCTAGAATAATTTTTTTTAAAAAGAAAAAGCTAACGACAGTTTTATTTAGAGAGAAATTTCTGGACATAGTAAAAGCCTGTGAAAATTTGAGGCCTAAATGAAATTTATGGCACTAATAACATTAATTTTTAACATACTGAATTTTGCATATTCAGAAGGGCTTCGCATACCAAAGAGACTAAAATAATAACATTTAAAAAATTTATTTATTTATTGGCTGTTGGGTCTTCATTGCTGCACACAGCTTTCTCTAGTTGCAGCGAGCAGGGGCTACTCTTCGTTGTCGTGCTCGGGCTCCTCATTGCTGTGGCTTCTTTTGTGGTGGAGCACGGGCTCTAGGCACGTGGGCTTCAGTAGTTGCGGCACATGGGCTCAATAGTTGTGGCGCACGGGCTTAGTTGCTCCACGGCATGTGGGATCTTCCTGGAACAGGGACTGAACCTGTGTCCCCTGCATTGGCAGGCGGATTCTTAACCACTGCGCCACCTAGGAAGTCCAATAAAAACATTTTAAAGGTTATTTGGTTCTAGCAATATTTTCTTAAATTGGGATGAAATCCACATGACATGAATTAAGCATTTTAAGGCATACAGCCTGTTGTGGTCCGAGAGCAGGTTGGAAAAGAATTTCCAGACACAAGGCCGAATGCAAGGAATATAGAGTTTATTAGAGAGAAAGGACCCTGAAAGAATAGCAGGCTGACTTCCTGGAAGCCAGGGAACATCGACCCTGAGCACGGGTTGCTTGCCTGTTTTTATAGTCAGGGAAACTGCAGTTATCTGCTGACTGGGTAGAGTATGTATACTTTTAGTATGCTGAGCGGGAGAAAAATGGGGCCAATATTGTTCCTTATATGGGACTGCCAAGGGACATGGCATGCTGCTTGGGAAAGTTTTCGGCCATTGCAATTGCTGCATTGTACAGAGTGATAGGAGTCCTGTAGCTCTTTGTTCCAGCAGTATTGGTCCTTTGAGTTTATCTTGTTCTTTGTCCTTGGAGCACACCACACAGCCCAGTGTCATTTAGTACTTTCACAATGCTGTTCCACCACCATCTAGCAATAATCTCGTTGCTTTTAAAGATACCTAACATTTGCATTTTAAAATTTTGCATAAATGCTTTTCTAAAACAAGTTAAACAAGTTTAACATGAAAAACAACAAAAGAGCTCAAATTACAGTTATATTTTCCTTTCTGATTAGCCCCTCCCCCCACACGAATGCTTGAATATTCAACTATCCTAAAATGCAATTTTCCAAGAGATCCTAATATTTCATTCATCATTAGCTATCTTGGACCTAAAACTGGCTACCAACATACAGCCAAGCCTCTGACAGCCGCTGAGCAATACGATGGCCATAGCAAGCAAGGCATCTGCCTACACTTATTTTGTGCCAGTCACTTACTGAAACAAACACCTCAGGTTTTACTTAATTTACTCTGAATATTGACGTACCCGTCGTTCCCGGTGGAAAGATTGTCAGTCTGTGCTTTGACTCAACCCTATATGTGACCATCATCATTATTTTCATTTAGTAAAACCAAATGGGCAAAGCTAAGACGAGGTAAGCTCAGTTCCTGCTAAATTGTTTCTTCTCTTTGTCGCCTCAGTTTTCCATCTTTTGGAACCAGTTGAGGCAATGTCATTTTCACCTTGCATTTCAGTGTTGCCTTCTGGGTGTGCCTGTGTTGAGAAGCCTCTGCCTCTCGTGGGCCCCCCTCAGTCACTGACCCTAAATCGCTCAGTTCTGGGTGTTACTGACCAGGGTCCTGGGCCTTCCCTAATCCGCAGAAGCTGACTAGAGGCCCGACAAGAAATTCAGGCAAGGCTTTACTGGGGCCCCTGCTGTAGCAGAGAGGAGCCAGAACAAACAACAGGTGCCCTTGCTCGCTTGCTGGGCACAGCGGGGAGCTGGTTCCTTACATGGGCTGAGCATAGGAGTATGTTCAGGGCTCGGCCAGAGGGGTGGGTGGCTTCGGTGGTTTTCCCATCCCATGTGCAGGGGGTTATGCTCAGTACCCTGTTTTTGCTGCAGGCTCTTCAAGAGTGGCGGTTGGGTTTTTTGTTCTCTTTGTAGCTTTTGAGTCCAGAATTTGCCCCAACTGTTATTTTTAGTCCCATACACTTTCTTTGTATTTTGTTGCTCCAGGAGAGGTGTGTCCAGGTGCAAGCATTGCAGCATTGCAGCTTTGCAGCAAACAGTCCCAGGTCCCAGCCTGTTTCACGGTCCCTGCTGATGTTCCTTGGAGTCTCTGACCAAGATTTGGTCTCTATTAGAGAACACATTTCTCCAAGCTCAGTCGTGATTGGCTTAAAATCGACACAAAAGCCACCGATATAGGGTGTGCTAAAGCCATTCTCTTAATTCCCATGAAGAGAAATTGTTGCATTATGTCAGAGGTTCCAAGACCTGTCTGTTCTGAACAAGAAATGGTTTGATGAAAGCCCCCAATGGTATTTTCTGCCAGTCTTGCTCTGGACTGAAATCCATTTATGACATTCTCACAATCTTTATTTTCTAAGGGACAGGTGCTTTTCTTTTTTTTAACTTTACGGTCTAGTGTGGTACTCGGATGGTGTTGGCAGCCTTCAATCGTTGATACTCTTCTTGAGAGCTGCCCGAGTGGAACAATAGGACAGAGCTGAGTTGTTCACATTGAGTTACCTTTGAAGGCCAGGTGCTGCTGGTCCTCTCCCACCACTGTTGTACAGTCAAGGACATTCTCCAGGGTTTTTGGTCGAATTCTCTTCTCACTAGGAATTGGTGATCCTCTTCCTGGGGGGATGTGGTACTGGGGTGGGGTATGGTAGGGGTGGGGAACAGGCAATACTCTCTTCTTCCGCCTGAAAACCAGACTGTGGGCTGGGAAATGGAGGCAGGGGGCTCTGGCATCACTTTTCATGAGGTGGTTTCCACTTCCAATTCTTCCAAACCTTTAGTGGGTAGAGGAGCTAGTTGCCAGGCTGCAGCTTTGGATGGTCCAGCTGGAGGGGAAGCTATGGAGAAGCAGGCTCCAAGCCTGTCTTTTGTTTTGGTCAGTTCCCCATCACCTACCAGCCAAGAAACCTTTCCATGGAAATAATTCACTCTACCGCTACTGAATAATTTTGCTTCACATTTTTCTATAATCATAAATTTGTAGAACCACAGCTCGATTCATTTTGATTGGGAATTAGTTCTTAGACTCCAACCATGGCAGAAGAGGCAACTAATCACCTTCTGCTTTATCTACAATACATAAATATGAATTGGGATTCTCTTGCTGTAAAACCTCATCTTCACCTAAATATAAGTTGCTTTATTACAGGCCGGATGTAACCAGGGCCTTTTACATTAATACGTATTTTTCAGGTATGCATTTTGTAAATTACATTTATTAGTGTTGAGTTTTTTTTTAATTAATTAATTTATTGTTTTTTTGGGGGGGTACACCAAGTTCAATCATCTGTTTTTATACACATATCCCCGTATTCCCTCCCTCGGCTTCCCCCCCTCGAGTCCCCCCCATCCTCCCCCTCCCAGTCCTCTAAGGCATCTTCCATCCTCGAGTTGAACTCCCTTTGTTATACAATAACTTCCCACCGGCTGTTTTACAGTTGGTAGTATATATATGTCTGTGCTACTCTCTCGCTTCGTCTCAGTTTCCCCTTCACCCCCCGCCCCCAGTGTTGAGTTTTGAAATGTAAACCCTACTTACTAAAAACTACTTACAAAACGTTTTTCTTTTTATAGTTACTGCCTACTATAATTACGGTAGCTTTCTACTTACGGAAAGGTTTACGTAAAAATACACTTATTTAGGAGTAAAGGTGGGTCAGTTTCAAGAAAGTATTAATTACATAAGAACACAAGCGGTCTGCTGATAAAATAGCACTAGAAACATGGCGGAGCCCGAATTTGGAAAACAGGGCTGGCGGGGCGGGTGCGAGACGGCTACGGAAGCCGGGAAGGCTAAGGACAGGACTGGCGCTAACAGGACCCGGAGGAAGAGACGGCCTCGCCTCCCGAGTGCGGCGTGGTGCGCAGGCGCGGCGGCCGGGCTCACTGCGCACGCGCGGCTGGAGGCTTGATGCCCATGGAGCTGGTTTAGCAGAGCCGGCCACGCCGGGAGCTTCCGAGATGAGCGCGGTCGAGGCCGACCGCTGGGCGTGGCTGCTGGTGCTCAGCTTCGTGTTTGGGTGCAATGTACTCAGGATCCTCCTCCCGTCCTTCTCCTCCTTCGTAAGTGGCTACCTGGTCCTCCAGGGGCCGGTGGGGTCGCAGGCTCAGCGTGCCGTGGATACAGGGGTCTCAGACTGGCCGCCTGGGGGCCGGATTCGGCCTGCAGAGGCGTCCTGGTTAGGTCGTTCTGTGATTTAAGGTGCTTTTGCCTGAGTTGCTAGCGTCTAAAAGCTGCTGCAAAGCTTAATCGCCAAAGCGTCTCTGGATTCTTGCGGAGGAAAAAAAGCCTGGTAAGACTTGGCCACGTTTTCACGTGGCAGCGGTCCTCAGGCTGGAGTTGTCAGTGCCCTGCTGCCAGCCGCACTCATTTCCGTTATTCTCCGGTCCTTGGGGGCCTCGAGCAGCCTTAGGCTGCTGGGGGTGGGGGTGGGAGGGTGGGCAGTGCCTGCAGCGCGGCGTCCGCGGTTCGGGAGGTCTCTCCTCGCGGGCAGGGCAGCCGTGCAAGGTCCCTGGGGACGGGTCTCAGGATGCAGGGGCCTGCATTCTTGGGGCGGGAGGGGTTGGAGACTGTAGACAGAGAATCTCAGTGCTCTGTGATGTTTCCTGTACCCAGAGGAGCGACGGGCACTTGGTAGCATTCCGTGCGGGGCGTTTTGTCCATCACGAGTAATTTCCTCGTGTCCCGTCGCCACGGCTGCTGTGACTGTCACCTTGTCTTCCTGTACCTATCAGAGGAGGTGTCTGACTCAGAGTCTAGTAGTTGTATGAAGTCATCCAGCTAGTAGCTGTTGGGGTGAAGTCATCCAGCTAGTAGCTGTTGGGGTGGAGATTTGGTCCTTGGTTTGTGATTCTCCGAGGTCTGCCCCCCTGTCTTTTGGGGCAGGAGTAGGGGGTTTGGTGGCTAATTTGATGGAAGGTGTGTGTGGGGAAGGTAGGGAGCTGTTCGTCGGGGAAGGGCGCCCTCTGTATGTCCACGGTGGGAGTGAGGGGCTGTCTGACTCAGACCGAGACTCACAGCCGGGGTGCACACATTGTAGCAGTATCATGGGAACTCAGTTCTGCTTTTCTCTCCTGATAGGAATTGATGGGGGGGGGGGGGGGGGCGGTATTTAAGACTATACAGGATTTCCACTTCTTTTTGTTTTACTCTAACTGGTATCCCGTTGAGTGCCTGTTTTGTGTAAAACTGTTTCAGGACCTTGCCACCTAAGTTGTCCTGAGGCATAGGGAATTCTCTCTTAATCCTGTCCCCCATTCAGAATCTTTTTTGATGCGTCCATGTTTTTAAGATGATGTCTCAAGTACTTAGCAATGCATAAATGAGCCTTGAAGAGCAGGCCCCTGCCCACTTTTCTTTCTTCTTATTTTTTAAAAATTGTGGTAAAATATACATAACATAAAATTTACCATTTTAACCATTTTTAGGTATATAGTTCAGTGGCATTGAGTACATTCACGGGATTGTGCAGCCGTCACAACCATCCGTCTCCAGAACTGCAGCTTTCTAGACTGAGACTCTGTCCCCACATTAAACATGGGGACTTATCCCCATGCCCCTTCCCCCACCCCCTGGCAACCACCATTTTACTTTCTGTCTCTATGAATTTGACTGCTGTAGGCACCTCATGTAAGGGAAATTGTGTAATGTTTGTCCTTTTACGTCTGGCTTGTTTCACTCAGAGTAACATCCTTAGGGTTCATCTCTGTTGTAGCCTGTGTTAAGATTTCCTTCTTTTTTTTAAGGCTGAATAGTATTCCATTGTATGTATATATACCACAGTTTGTTTGTTCATTCACCTTTTGATGGACATTGGGTTGTTGCCATGTTTTGACTACTGTGAATAGTGCTGCTACAACGTTGGTGTGCAAGTGTTTATTTGAATCTCTGCTTTCATTTCTTTTGGGTAAATACCCAGAAGTGGAATTGCTGGATCATATGGTAATTCTTTTTTCAGTTTTTTTGAGAAACTCCCATATTGTTTTCCACAACAGCTGCCTAATTTAAATTCTCACCAGCAATGCACAAGAGTTCCAGTTTCTCCACATTCTTCAACACCTATTTTTAGTTATTATTTTTTCTTTTTGGATGATAGCCATCGTAATGCATGCAAAGTGGCTTCTCTGCGGTTTTGATTTGCATTTTCCTAATGATCAGTGATGTTGAACATCATTTCATTTGCCTATTGGCCATCTGTATATCTTTGAAAAATGTCTATTCAGGTCTGTGGCCCCTTTTTTTAATGTGGCTTCAGGAGCTGTCCCCAGGGGAAGGCCACCCTCTGGAGCCCCACATCGAGAGTGAGGTGCTGTGATTTTGTGGTTGAGTTAGGAGTTCTTTATATAGTCTGGACAGTAACTCCTTATCAGATATATGATTTGCAGACATTATCTCCCATTCTTTGGGTTGCCTGCCCGTTTTTATTGCAGTATCACTTCGATTTTTCCTATGTACCCTATCCCTTTTCACCTCATATTGGAACCCTGCACAAAACTAATCTCAGTTGCTGAAAGAGGCTGTGTTGGTTTTATATTTCTCTGTGAATTGTTCCTAGTTTGTCATAAGCTGAGGGGGAAGGAGGAGAGTGTTGGGGGTATGGCAGAGAGGCTGTACATAAGACCTGTCATCATCTCAGGCTCCTTGGCCAAGCTTACACCAAACCTGCAGCTAGCACACTCTCATAAGAAGTTATTGCTGCAGTTTATACATGCATGAGGCTTGTGCCTTATCAGGGTGGCTGTTTGTCTTTCAGGTGAAAGAGCACTGGGTTTGTCCTTGGACCTGTGTCACGTTCTTTGCTGTATCCTACAGGCTGTGTAACCTCTCTAACCTCAAACCAGTTAGCCGCCTTAAACCTCTCCCGTTGGTTTGTCAGAGTTGTTAGCAAGGTTCAAAAGGATAACATTATCCTAGCAGAGTACAGTTGTTGGTGTTCAACACAGGGAAAAGTGATAGAGATCTGCTCCTCCTGGTCACTGGGTTTGTGTCGAGGGTCCGTGAAGCGCTGTAAGGAACGCACTGGTCCTGTGTACGGTAAAATGCTGCCTCTGCTCGACCGTTAGAGGCTGCTCCATCACAGGCGCTGATTTGAGGCCGCACGTAGGAAAGACTCCGTGAGAATCAGTTTGATTTGGAAAGGGCCCGGCCCCTGTACATCAGACTACAGCCTTCCAGGGTTTCCGAAGCTTCTTCCCTTCAGCCAGAGTCGGGGAGACGCGCACCTTCCCATTAGTCACGTGAGGCCCTTGAGGACTTCTCTCCAAGTATAAGAAGTCGTCACCCAGTAAAGCGCTGCAGGGTCCTGGGATGGGATCTCAGCCAAATACTGGGGTGGGGGGCTGGCTGCCTGGATAAGGACACCCAATCCTTGGTGTTCACTTGGTGAGAATTTTTCTGAGAGTTCTTTCTTTTTTCCCTGCAAGCTGGTCACTGGCCGCATTTGCGACCCAGGACTTTTCTTCAGCCAAAGGCAGAGGAGGAGGGGACAAAGACCATCCTGGGGAGCGCCGGCTCCGTGCAGGGTGCGGGGAGGTGCACGGCGCAGGCACCCCGGGACCGGCCGGGCGGGGGGCGGGGGTGGGTCCTGCCGAGCCACATGCACTGCGCAGGCGCGCCAGGACCGACGCCGTGGAGGGCGGCCAGAGGGTCCTGGCAAGATGCATGCACTGCGCAGGCGCCCTAGGACTGGCGGGGCAGAGGGAGGGGTGAGGGCCCGGGCGAGCCACGTACCCTGCGCAGGCGCCCCAGGACCAACGCGCTGGGGGGCTGCCTGAGGGCCCGGCGAGCCGCGTGCCGTGCGCAGGCGCCGACGGCCTCTCGCTTGCAGACCCCTGCTGTGCAGACCTCGCGCGTGGGTGCAGCGCAGGCTGGCTGTCCTCTGGCGCTTGGTGTGTGGGGATCGACCGGCGCTTGTATATTTGACAACTTGAAAATTACACTTAACTTTCTGCTCTGAAAAGTGGCCGCTTCCCTCTCCTTTTAGGGGCCCGGGCCACGAGGGGAGGGGTGGACAGTGCAGGACCTGCCACCGCGGGTCTCCCTGAGAGCCTCCCGTCTCCAGGGAGCACAGTCGCCCAGTGCGTTCTTGCCGTGGGCCAGGCGTGAGGATGGGCCCCCAGCGCTGGTTGAGGAGACGGCAGAGGCGGCGATGGGGGTTGAGCAGGTGGGGCCTGGCGGATGTGGGGTCCCCGTGCTGCGAGGCGGGCCCGACGTGGTGGCCCTGAGTGGCTTGTGGGGCTCTTCTGGGTCTGCAGCTTCATAGGGGCCTTGGCCCGTTCCCGGGGTGAGGGGTCTGGCTCCGAGGTTAGGGGCATGCTGGAGCCGTCATTCCCAGGGGTGCCTGCTGTGTACCAGGAGGGACGAGCCATCGTCGTCGGGCACGGTTTTCAGATGGGTCTGGTCCAGAGAGGTGCCAGCCAGTGAGCGGGGGAGTGAGGATTTGAACCTCCCCAGTGTCACCCCGAGTCCTGGCATTTTGTTGCAGAGGGTGTGTCCAACTTGGACAGGATCAGAGGGTGACTGAGGAGGACACTATGAGCCCACACAGGCAGCGGGCCAGCGTCTGGGGACAAGAGAGACAAAGGATTGGTTCTGCCCTTGTTTTCTCTCCAGATCCTCCCACCATTGCAGTCATGTTGATAAGAATTTTTAAAACTTTTCTGTTTTAGAATTCTTTGTGGACCCATCTCCAGATCCTTGAAAAGCCATACCCCATACAGCTTATCTTTCTGCCAAGTGGGAGATGTCATATGCTTTTAAGGACATTAAAAATGAGACATTTATTTTTGTCTTAAAAATTGAGAACATTATATTCAAATCTCATTAAATCTTACAATTCAATTTGTAATTCTAGTACATTTTAACAGTCATTTATAAGGAGGTCTTGGATTAATGTTCGTATCTATTTGCAAACTTAAACACTTCCAGATTGTTTTTGTACCTTTAGATGTAATACATTCATTTTTTTCTTAGCACTGTTTCCTAATTTTAACCACAGATCAGTTCCCCTCAATTTTATTCTCCTGTCCTCACTCACCTTCCACTCCTGAGTAACCATTTTTGGCCTTTCCAGTTTTTAATTGTTTTATGTACAGTGTACCTCAGAGATACTGCTGGTTTGGTTCCAGACCACTGCAATAAAGTGAATACTGCAGTAAAGTGAGTCACATGTAATTTTTGGTTTCCCAGTGCATATAAAAGTTTTGTTTACACTGTAGTCTATTATGTGTGCAGTAGCATTATGTCTAAAAAAAAGTGTACATGCTCTAATTAAAAAATACATTATTGCTAAAAAATTCTAACCATCATCTGAGGCTTCAGTGAGTTGTAGTAGTAATATGAAAGATCACTAGTCACAGATCACCACAGCAAATATAATAATAACAAAAAGGCTTGGAATGTTATGAGAATTACCAAAATGTAACACAGAGACACAAAATGAGCAAATACTGTTGGAAAAACAGTGTCAATAAACTTGTTTGGTGCCGGGTTGCTACAATCTTTGATTTGTTAAAAAAAAAATGTTTGTGAAGCACAGTCTGTATGCTCTATAATACTACGTGTAGTGTATTTGCCCCTCTATTTCTTTTAAAATCCTATTGATAGTTTTAAAAGTCAGGTTTATTGATGTGTACTTTGCATTAAGTGAAATTCACTTCTTGTGGATGGGCAGTTTGATGAGTTTTGGCACACTTGATCAATATGGGAACCCCCAAAACAATCAAGATAAAGAATATTTCTATCATCTCTAAAAGTCTTTTCCCCACCCTACACCTGTTTCTTGATTTACAAAGTTTAAGCAGCATCTATGAACTCCTTGGTCTTTAAGATGATTTTGTGATTTTTAAAGATAATTAGATGCATTCCTGTTTTCTTCTCTAGGGGTATCTGACTGGAGTATATGTCCTTTAGTTAGAGTGTTGGGTAGTGGGAATAAGACAGAGCTGAGTTTGAAGACCCTCTACTGCAGGCTTGAGGCCTCCAGGAGGCTGCGCAGTGGTAAACACACTGTGCTACTGCGCAGGCGCCCTCTGGCGCCCGAAGAGCCTCATTGCGCAGGCGCAGGAAAGGGACTTGGGCACGTGTCCCTGGGAGACCCACAAGAGGAACCGAAGAGTCCCCCTACTGTGCGACAGGAAGGGGGGGCTTGGGGGCTAGAGGGACAAACTAGTTTATCCTGCACTGCTGTGTGTAACAGTACTCTGAAATATATTATTCTCTTTTTTCTTTTTTATTAATATATTTTTATTGAAACAAACACAAGCGTGCAGAAGAGTTATGCATTCAGTACGAAGAACTGGTTTTGTTTCCTAAACCATTTGAAAGTAAATTGTCAGCTTGAGCCCTCTCTTTCCCCAGTACTTTAGTGTATAAACAGCCACCTTGTTTGCAGTATAGCTGGCAGGTACAATCCTCCCGTCCTGTTCAGGGTTTCCTCCTCCCAACGACGTCCTTTATATTTATTTATTTTTTAATTAATTTATTTATTTACTTATTGGCTGCCTTGGGTCTTCATTGCTGTGCGCAGCTTTCTCTCGTTGCAGTGAGCGGGGGCTACTCTTAATTGTGGTGTGTGGGCTTCTCATTGCAGTGGCTTCCCTTGTGGAGCAGGGGCACTAGGCGTGCAGACTTCAGTATTTGCAGTACATGGGCTCAGTAGTTGTGGCACATGGGCACAGTTGCTCTGTGGCACGTGGGATCTTCCCAGACCAGGGATGGAACTTGTGTCCCCTGCATTGGCAGGAAGATTCTTTTTTTTAAATGTATTTCAAATTTTTATACATTTTAAAAATTAATTAATTAATTTATTGGCTACATGTTGGGCCATCGTTGCTGTCCATGGGCTTTCTCTAATTGCAGTGAGCGGGGGGCACTCTTCACTGTGGTGCGCAGGCTCCTCATTGTGGTGGCTTCTCTTGTTGGGGAGCATGGGCTCTAGGTGCATGGGCTTCAGTAATTGTGGCGCACAGACTCAATAGTTGTGGCTTGCAGGCTCTAGAGCACAGGCTTAGTACCTGTGGCACATGGGCTTAGTTGCTTCGTGGCATGTGGGATTTTCCTGGAACAGGGACCAAGCCTGTGTCCCCTGCATTGGCAGGCAGATTCTTAACCACGGCACCACCAGGGAAGCCCTCAGTGACTTCCTTCATAGTGGAAGGACTCCAGTCAGCACCACGTAGAGCACATAGCTGTTACATCTCTTCCGTCTGGAAGGAGGCTTGGTCCTTCCCTAACTTGGGTGCCTGACATTTCCGAATATCGCAGGGCAGTGATTTTGCACAGTGGCCTTATGTGGACATCTTTGTCCAGTGTTTGGCGAGGCAGTCACGTAAAGGATGCTGTGTTCTCATTGCATTTCATCAGGTGCCGTGGGTGTCGATTTGGGGATGTACACTCATCCCTCGGGGCCAGTCCCTGAGGAATTCTCAGTCCCCTACGAGGTCGCTCGTGGACCTCCCTGCCCCAGTGCGAGTGTGGTGCCTTCGCTCCCTCCTCACTCTCCTGGGACCCTCACCTGTTCCGGTGGCTTGTCCGCTGGCAGTGTCCCATCAAGTGTGTGTGTGTGTGTGTGGGGGGGGCACCTTGGGAGGGTCTGGGGACGGCGCAGTTGGGTGACCTTCACGCTTGGGTCCCTTCCACTATCCGGGTGGCTAGGAAGGCTCTGGGGAGGGTGCCTGGGATGGCCACGTCCCGTAGGGGGCCTTGACTGGGAGGATCCTCTTTACAAACATTTATGTCTGTAGCTTCCTCTGTCAGAATATCTGGAAAACCAGGAGTTCACACCTGTGTCTCCAGTTCTAATCCAATCTAATATAATCTCATCCAGCAGGACTCATTCTGGTCCTCTCTGATTCCAGGTTTCTCACTCCCTTTTCTGACAGTGAGAAAACTGCCTCCCATTCTCCCCCAGTAGGTTTACTGGACTTGCTGAATCCTTTGTAAGGGTTCTGTGGCCTCCACCACTGCCCCCTCCCCAGTATGGATCCCCGTTGTACCCCCCTGACCCCCCCCCCCCGCTCTGACACCACCTTCAGCTGGGTGCCTTCCTCTTGTCACCTATGCCCCCCTCACCCTGCTCGACTCTGACTCTCATGCCAGGCAGCCCCTCTGCGGGAACGCCCTGCCCTACTCACGGCATCACCACCTCATCCCTGACACCTGGCACCCCCCGCCCCGGCTCTGCCCACCTAATTTCGGACAGAATTCTTCAGGAAGGGAAAGGGGTGCACAGTCCTTGTCAACTGAATGCAGCTGTGGGGTAGAATCCGTTTTTACCCTATGATCACAATTTTACAGTAAAACTGAAGGATACATGTGTTTGTACTGTAGCAGCCGGTGAGCATATCTGCAAAAGGAAAAACAATTGAATAGAGAGTTCACAGGGGAGGGAGTCTTTGTTTTTAGGGTTGTTGTGGGCAGCAGGAGCAGGACCAGGACAAGGCAGCAGAGCCTGGCAAGCTGATAGGACGGTGGGGGAGGTGGGGGAGAAGACACGGATCCCGGCGGTTTCCTCCACCAGATGTCCAGGGTGCTGCAGAAGGACGCGGAGCAGGAGTCGCAGATGCGAGCAGAGATCCAGGGTATGAAGCAGGAGCTGTCCACCGTCAACATGATGGACGAGTTCGCCAGATATGCCCGGCTGGAGCGGAAGATCAACAAGATGACCGATAAGCTCAAAACGCACGGTACTGTTCTCAGTTGTAGCGTGGAACGCTTCGAAGAGCTCAGCAATAGAGGAATCTTTATATAAAGATGCATAGCATATGTGCTTTAATCTTTGATGTTCTGATATTGACAGAGAGTTTTAAGTTGTCTAGAAGAGACCCAATAATAATTCTTACTTTCTCCTTATTTGCTGGTGAACCTTTGCTTTCTAAACACAGAAACCTTGGAAATTCCCTGGCAGTCCTTGGTTAGGACTTTGTGCTTTCCCTGCCAGGGCCCAGGTTCGATCCCTGGTCAGGGAACTAAGATCCCACAAGCCACACCAGCACAGCAAAAACAAAAAACAAACAAACAAAACACACAGAAATCTCTAACATTCTCTTAGATTTTCTTCATTCTCTGTAGGTTGATATGTTCAAATTCAACAATTTTCTGCGAGAAGCCTAGAAAAATCTCATAGTGGAGTCGCAGGAGCTTTTGTGAACTCTCTAAAAAGTGCCCAGTAGTATCCTCATCCGAGTGCAGACTTCGGGGTGGGGATCAGGTCTCATGCAGCTTTATGTTTGCCACTGCTCCTAACAGTCTCCTGTGATGGACAGGAGGTCAGCCCGTGTGCTGAGCGTGTGCGTGGCGAGTAAAACATGCAGAGGGGCCTGCCCAGGCCCGAGACAAACAAGACCCCCCTTACGGATTAGTGTGCTGTGTGGGCCAGGAAATCCGGGAAGAAAATGTAGTCCTGCTGATAAGTGTGTCGTAAACAGAATGTCTGATTTAGATGAATAGGTTTAAGAGTTTTTAAAATTAAGGCTTCAAATCTTATCTGTGTGTGAGTCTATTTTAAATAATGGCACAGTGGGTGACTTTTAAGAAATTCTGCTTTATATTTTCTAAGTATATTGAGCAAACATTACATACATTGTTAGAAAATATTTTATGAGAGGAAATAACATTTCTGTATACTTGAATCTTCATTTTTTTTAGGCCTGATATCATTTCATCCTGTTTTTCCTTTTCAGTGAAAGCACGGACAGCTCAGTTGGCCAAGATAAAATGGGTTATAAGTGTTGCTTTCTACGTATTGCAAGTAAGTGTCCTATTGTGTCACCTGGAGTCAGCGAAGTTGATAACGGACTGTCCCCCAGAAACCGCATGGCCCAGAATCCAGGCCTGGGAGTTAAGGCTTTTTCACTTTCAGCTGCTGTGCTAGCCTGTAACGCTGTGCACTCTGTGAATTTCTAAGTTAGACTGAAAAGAAGTCTTTCTTCCTCTTAGTCTCTTAGTCTTTCTCTTTTAGAGCTGTTAAATATGGGGATATTTTAGGAAACAAACTTCTCTGGAATTCTCTGATTTTACTTTTATTTCAGTGCCATGTTGGGAGCCTGGGGGAGGGAGGGTGGGAGAGCTTATTTAGACATTGTATTATTTTCTAAGGTGGTCAGTGACTGTGGCCGTAGCTTGTCACGTGGTGTGCAGACGTGTAGATGTCTGCTCTGCAGGCAGGGAACACGACATGCTCGCCGCAGTCCAGTAACGTTGATTCCCACCTTTCTTGTCTGGGGGACTTTCACTTGCTCCATTCCCCGTGGAACCACCACCGCTCCTGCTGCTGCTTCGTTCACCCGAGGTCGTGGATGTGCCGCTCGCACACTCAGGGCCGCTTTAAGTGGTCTCTGCGTTTCAGTCCTGTGTGTGATCTTCCCTGGGGGAAAGGGCTTGAGCCCAGCGCCCCTGAGCCCAGGTTGTTTGGGTGTGTTTGGGGACTTTGATCCTGAGGTGCTGTCACTTGGTACCAGAGAGGTTTCACAGTGAGCCGCCCTCCTTTAGGGCTGCCCACCCGAGCGGCATGTTGAAGGCTGTGAAGGGGACGGAAGACAGCTGACGGAGCGGAGTGCTGGCCGGGAGAGGAGGAGAGCGGAAGCATTGCTTCTCCCACAACTTAACCTCACACAGGGCTGGCCTCAGGGCTTGCGTGTGTGGGTGGGAGGAGTGACTAGTTTTTCAAGGATCTAAGAGGCATGAGATCACTTGTCACTAATGAGGTGTATCCAGCATCAGCTGGCTGCTTGGAGGAGATGCTCAGTGAGGAAAGAGCACGTATGCTGTGGGAGTCCTTGGTTGATGTATCCGCTGACTTAATAGTGTGTTGGCTGTGAGGACTGGATTGGTAGGGTTTGAGGTCATTGATTTGTTAGAGTTTTCTTAGGACATTTGTTCTCACGTTTTCTCATCTTCTGTGGTGGTCAGTTGTGCGACTGGCAGGACATTCCCACTCACCAGCCGTGTCTCTGCAGGCCGCCTTGATGGTCTCACTCATTTGGAAGTACTATTCTGTCCCTGTGGCCGTGGTGCCGAGTAAGTGGATAACTCCGCTAGACCGCCTGGTAGCGTTTCCGACCAGGGTAGCAGGTAAGAGGGCTCTGGCAAACGCGGGGGAAGAGCGCGGCTAGGCGGACGTAGGGGCCAGGGGTAGGAGGTTCCGTCAGCAGCCCCCACCCTGCCGCCTCGCACAGGGCTTGCAGTGAAGGCCCTGATGTGTGGGAACTTACTTAACTTGTCCAGTATCACCGAGAAGTAGCAGAGCTAGAGGTCAACCCGAGCCTGCCTCCGTGATCCACGCCCGGGACCTGGGGTCTGAGACCCCGCGTATTCCCAGAGCCCGAGGCTCCCCTCCCGTCCACACTGCGCTCGGCCCCTCTGCAGCGTGTCCTGCGCGCGGCCATTCTCTCACTTTTGAAAGAATTTCTTTTGGGTGTTAAAATTAGCACACGTCATTGCAGAATGATTAGAAATATCAGAACAATGAAAAAAAAAAGACTCGTTAGCTATGGATAACCCCTCTTAACATTGTGGCGTATTTTTTCAAGTCTTTTTTTTTCTCTTTCTTTTTGTACAGTTAAGGGTATCTGGCATGTGCAGTTTTTTACCCCCACATCAATGAATTTCTTCAGATTAGGAGACTGGTGTGCTGCTGGCTGTGCCAGGATGGCAGCTTAATACATTTTTTTCTTTCTTTCTTTTTAAAAAATATTTATTTATTTATTTATTTATTGGCTGTGTTGGGTCTTCGTGGCTGCACACGGGCTTTCTCTAGTTGCGGCGAGCAGGGGCTGTTCTTTGAAGTGCGCGACTCCTCATTGCTGTGGCTTCTCTTGTTGCAGAGCACAGGCTTTAGGCATGTGGGCTTCAGTAGTTCTAGCACAGGCTCAATAGTTGTGGTGCACGGGCTTAGTTGCTCCGCGGCGTGTGGGATCTTCCTGGAGCAGGGATCAAACCTGTGTCCCTGCACTGGCAGGTGGATTCTTAACCACTGCGCCACCAGGGAAGCCATAATGCATTTCTTGATTAAGGAATTTTGAGTAGCCATTCTTCGTTTGGATGTGTCGTCATTTACTGATTTGCCGGTTTAAGGATGCTTATTTACGTCCCGAGTTTTGCTGTAGAGATGCTGCTGCAGTACATCTCCCTGTCCGCCAGTCTTTGGTTGCCATCTGTGATCCTGCAGGAGGTGAATTTCTAAGTCACAGGGTGACTGTTTCAAAGATTTCCAATTTAGCCAGGCCCCTTCCCTCCCCTCACACTCCCCCTTTCCAGACCCAACCAGGAGGGCACAGTGGGTGGCTCTCAGTGTTGTTGAGCTGAGGAGCCAGAGGCCACCCTTCCAGGCATCTTGTGGCCTGTCTTCCTGTCTCTTAACCATCAGTGGGGCAAGAAAGGTGCCGGTAAACGTTGCCCCGTGTTTATAATGTTTTTGTGAGGAAGGAAAAACAAACCGTCTCACAGGGTGGTCTTATAATCTATTAATATAAATAATGATACACATCTCTGTGGCAGGAAAGAGAAATTTAAATCAGTGTTTATTGTTCTGAGTAATTCCTGCTTAGTAAAGAAGGCAGCTCTGTGAATCAGTAGAAAGTCTGATCAATTTGAACCCATGAAAACACACACTTAATGTTAGCCCAGCACCACTTGAAATGGACTGAAGTGCTCTATTTCCTAGAAGTCAGAGGTAGCAGAGGCAGGAAATGTGGGTGGCCCTCCTGGCATGCTCTCATGTTGAATTTCTTTATTTTTAGGTGGTGTTGGAATTACCTGTTGGATTTTAGTCTGTAACAAAGTTGTGGCTATTGTGCTTCACCCTTTCAGCTGAAAAAGAAGATGAATTCGGCTACAGCACTTTCAAAAACGAATTTTCACTTAGGAGGTTACAAATCTGATAAGCAACTGTTTTATTGTTTTTTTGTTGTTCTTTTTTAAAAGCAACACAAGCCACAGGTTAGTTGTTGTTGTTGAACGTGTTTGTTCTTGGACTTCATGTTGAGATTCTTAGAAGAATCACAGTTTTTGTACGTTTGTCATGAGCCGTGAAGGTCAGTCTCACATGTGTGTACCAGCCAGCATCGCACCAGATTTGTGATAAGAAGTGTGTGACATTATGGGCTACATGTTGTTACTTGTGATTTGCACTCTCGTCGTGTTTTAAAGTCACATTGCCAACTGGAAAGTCAAGCTTTTCTGATAGCTTAAGTACTTTAAAGATTTTGTGCTATTTTTAATCCAGATTAGAAAGTAACTTAATTTTAATACCGCTACTAGAATTTGAAATTTTGTTTTTTAATCTCATGCAATACTGCTGGGAGAATAACACTAATTGACATTGTGCCTTTCTTTTCCTCTGTTTAAAATGTCATTTGTTGGGCAAGCCTTTGGAAAGAGTATTATTATCCACTTATTTGAAGCTGTTAAACACTTTTCATTACTCTGTTTTATAAATGTATTCATGAGCCCATAATGCGTTGTTTTGTGCTTGAACTGTGTGTTTTATATTTAAAGTATTTCAAATGAAGGGTATTTTTAAAGCATTTAATATTTATGTTCTGTAGAATGGAACAAAGCTAAACAAGCTGGGAAGCCTGGTTGAATTAATTTGAATGGCTACATGTTTGTCCCATCAAGTATAATTCTGCTAAATATTTTTAAAAACACTTTTTTTCTAATTAAAATTTTTGCAAGCCCATGTGTGACTTCCTTCCGTACGACTTTCCTCCTTATGGCCACTTGTTTGCTACGACTGATCCGTGGCAGAGGGCTTGAACCAATCACCAGGTGGGCCACAGCACTGTAAAGCTGAACTCTAGCACAAGGTTTAAAAGATGACTTTCGTATCCTGTGTTCCCTGGTGGTGTGATAAGTAAGTTCGTTACTGTCTCTGCTAAGTGAGCTATGAAGTGCCGTGCTCACCTGACGGAGCGCCATGATCGTCACCGGAGTGGGTTTCGAGTTCCCCTCATCACCTGGACTCACCCGGCCCCAGGCTGTCCCAGCTCTGGGAAAGGATGCAGAATGGGGAATACAGCTGTATTTACAACAAACACCAGCGTCCAACGTCCAGTCACCTCACAGGGTACGTTTTAGCCACAGAGGGTGAGCAGCCAACCTGCAGAGGACAAGGGAGCTGCGGGGTCTTGGGTCCCTTCCAGGCCAGAGGCCCAGCTCGACTCATCTGCTGCGGCGTGAATGGCAGGTCACGTGGTCAGCAGTCCGGTGGCCAGATACCCACGCCCAGGGCTGTCCTGGGATCACTAATCGGTGAAAGTCTCCCTGACAAAACCCTTATTTATCTCCTAAGGATATATTCTTGCAGTTGATACTGCAAGACTTTTGACAAATTTCACTGAGGCTAGAGGAAGAGATTTATAATTCACAGCTGTTGACTCTTTCCACATGTATTATTAGTTTGTGAAGATTACATAAGGGAAATTTAAGTGTCTGTCATGTTTCACATTCTTGTGGTTTTTGAAAAATGGTGTTTGTTTTTATTTTTAATTTTTTAAGCTCTTTATTGAAGTATAATTGCTTTGCACTGTTGTGTCAGTTTCTCCTGTACAACAAAGTGAATCAGCTGTATGTTTTTATTTTTTAAAAAAATTTTACTATTTATTTATTAATTTTTGGCTGTTATGGGGCCTGTGGGATCTTAGGTTCCCTGACCAGGGATCAAACTGGTGCCCCCTGCAGTGGGAATTCCCCAGTGTTTGTTTTTAAATACAGAGTGAGTCAAAAATTATCCGCACTCCGGTTATGTTAAAACTTCCGTAAACTCCACAGCCAGAGTGCAGATAATTTTTGACTCACCCTTGTAGGTAACAAACGTGGCAGTGAATTCAAAAGATACAGAAAGGGATGTGATGAAAGTACATCTTCTGACCTTCTACTGTCATGTCACCCAGTTTGCCAGAGTTTTCCACTATTGTCCGTTTCTTTATGACTCTTCTGATGATATTCCATACATTTATGAATATTGATATATGTGCTTTTAAAATAACTTAAAAAGCAATACCTAGAAAAATGGTACAGATCAACCAGTTTGCAAGGCAGAAATAGAGACACACATGTAGAGAACAAACGTATGGACACCAAGCAGGGGAAGCGGGGGGTGGGGGGGTGGGGGAGGTGGGAGGGTGGAGGTGAAGGGGGGGTTGGGGTGGGATGACTTGGGAGATTGGGATTGCCATATATACATTACTAATAAAAAAAATCAAATTGTACACTTTAAGTATATGCAGTTTATTGTATGTCAATTATATCTCAATAAAAGAAAAAAAAGTAATACCTAAAAAAACCCCACAAAAACTGTTTTTTTGTTTGTTTTAATCCTACCTGGAAAGTACAGAAAAAGGAGCAAGGAAGCAAAGTCTCCTGTGATTGCACAGAACTGGGATGACTGTTATTAACATTTGTGCTTTTCCCTCTTTTCTAAAAATTTATGGATAGCTGTAGGTTTTGTGTTTCTATTTAAAATTATTGGGTATAGTTTATAGCTTCACGTGCGAATTGATATCTGTTTGATTTAAAACACATTTAAAGCCTCTCTTCATGCCAGTTTTGTTTGCTTTATGGTAAATCAAGCAGGGAAATCTTTTATGTACAAATCCACCATCACTTTTGTATGTGGTCAATACAGTTCTGTCTCTGGTGCAAGTAGGTGGAATGCTAACTCAGCTATTCACTCTTCCCTGACCTGGCAGGCTCTGTGGCCTCCCATGGCTTCTCCTACACATACATAGCTCTCTGTGGGGGCTGTGTGTGTGCATGTGCGTGCAGGGTGTGTGCGCTGGACCGTCCTGTCCAATCTATTTATATTTTATTGGACCTTTAAGATTGTTTATAAAGCCTTCTCTGACCACTTTAGATGATAGTGATTTCTTTTTTCTTGCCTTCCTCGTCAGAACAACTTAAGTAAAATCAATATGACTGATCTGTCTACTAATTTTGTATTGACTTGTGGTGTCTACTGTTGTATGTTTTTATTTCTAACGTTTTGCTTTTGTGATAAAGGGTTTTCTGTTGATGCCACAAGTGCCTTTTGGGCCAGAGACTATTCCTTAGGCTTTTTTATACCTACTCCCAGCAATTCCATCCAGATTTTAGGATCAGCTTGTCAATTTCTGCAGTGAAGTTAGCTGGCATTCTGATAAGGATCCTGCCGAGTCTGTCAGTTTCAGGAGTGTTGCCATCTTATTCATTCAGTGTTCCGATCCCTGAACATGGGATATCTTTCCAGTTATTTGGATCGTCTTTAATTTCTTTCAGCAATGTTCTGTAGTTTTCAGATGATAGATTTTGCACTTCTTTTGTTAAATTTATTCATTAGGATTTTATTATTTTGATGCTATTATAAATGGAATTGTTTTAACTTTTCATTCCAGATTGTTAAAGTGTATAGAACTGGATTTTTGTATGTTGATCTTGTTTTATGTAAGCTTCAGAACTCATTTAGCAGTTCCAATAGTTTTTTTAGTGGATACCTTAGGATTTTCCATGTAAACACCATGTAATCTGTGAACAGAGATAGTTTTACTTCTTCCTTTCCAGTTAAGGCCTTTTGTGTCTTTTTTTTGCCTAATTGCTCTGGCTGGGATGTCTGGTATGGTGCTGAGTAGAAATGATGAGTACGGACTTACTGCCTTTTTCCTCATCTGATTGGGGATCAAGGTTCTGCAAGCCTCATAAGAATGGGTTGGAGAGTGTTCCTCCTTTTTCTGTATTCTGGACTAGATTGCTTAAGATCCAGATTATTTATTCTTTGAATATATGATGAACTTGCTGGTAAAAACTTGCCTGTGTTTTCTCTTATTTTTATTGCAAGATTTTTAACTACTGATTTCAATGTCTTTAGTGATTCTATGGTTATTCAATTTTGTATTTCTTCTTGAGTCATATTACGCATATTAGGGTAGGGATTTATCCATTTCTTCTCAACTTTCAAACATATTGGGATAGAGTTTTTGTAAATACTCTGTAGGTGATGGAAAATACAGGTGTTAAGGTTTGGGGGTGTGGTGTCTGTGTATGTGCTTTGGGTCAGAGTTACCAGCTGTCTCATTGGAATCTTCATCTTTCCTGCTGCGCTTCTACGTGCTGAGCTGTCCATCACTGAGAAGGAATGTGGAAAATCTGACATGATGATGCAGATGTACAGTTATGTCAATTTTTGCTTTATGTTTTTAAGTTGTTATTAAATGTGTGCATGTTTAGAACTCACATAGCTTCCTGGTAGATTGAACTCTTTGTTGTGTTATAGTAACCTATGTTATCTCTAGTAATAATTTTTGCCTTCAGGCCTTTTTTTTTTTTTTCTTTTTCTTTTTTTTTACACTTTCATTTGGATGGTATTTGCCTGGCAAACCTTTTCTCACCCTTTGACTTTCTGTATCTCAGTGGCTTAGATATGTGTATAACTAGCACATGGCTGTGTTTTAAAAATCCAATCTATATTGCCTTTTAATTAGAACATATAGCCCATTTACACTTACCGAAATTACTGACGTGTTTGGATTTATGTCATATTATTTTGTGCTTTTATTTTTGTTCTTACTTGTTCCACTTTTTTCTGTTTTCGTTTCCCTCTGTTTTAGGAGAACCTATAGTTCTTTCCATCTCCTGTGTTTCTCCTCTGTTTCTCCTTTTCTTCTTTACTATGCACATAGAATACTTCATTCCTGACACTTCTGATCACCAAATGCCTGTGGGTTTTACCTCATAACAAGCAGTTCTCTGAGACGCCAGCTGGGTTTCCAACAATTTAACTCAATCCTGACACTCTTTACCTGGAGATGGTGTCAGATCCCACGGGTTGAGGGCTCTGTCCCACAAGACTGCCCCCCCACCCCCACCCCAGTTCAGATGCCAGGCCCAAGTCCAGGTTGTCACCTGTGCTTCTGACCAACCAGCTAGAAATCAGAGGGTCCCACGATCCCCTCCTCAGGTTCAATTAATTTGCTAGAGCAGCTCACAGAACTCAGGAGAACCAGTTACTTACTGTTTACGGTTTATTATAAAGGACAGGATAAAGGGCCCGGATGAACACCCAGAGGAAGAGGTGTACAGGGCGAGGTGTGTGGGGAGGGTTGGAGCTTCCAGGCCCTCTCTGGGTGCACCAGTGTTCCCAAACTTTCATGGGGTCACCAACCCGGAAACCCCCAACCCTGTATTTTGGGACTTTATGGAGGCTTCATCACATAGGCATGGTCAGTGGTTAAATCCACGTCCAGCCCCTGCCCCCCTCAAGACAGTGGGCTTTGGGGCTGATAATCTAAGCTTCTAACCAGCTCATTCTTTGTGGTGACCAGCCCCCACCCAGGAGCCATTCAGGAGCCACCAGGAGTCGCCTTATTAGAACAAAAGACACTCCTATCACCCAGGAAATGACAAGGGTTTTAGGAGCTCTATGTCAGGAACTGGGGTCAAGGACCAAATACTAGAACAAAAGACGCTCCTGGTGGTCTTGTCACTTAGGAATCACTGTGCAGGCAACTGGGGGCAGAGACCAATACATATTCTCTGTTATCTCAAACTTACCTTTTGTTTTTCACATCCCTCTCTCCTATACATTTTGAAGTTATTTGGTTTTTGCTTTAGTGCTTATACTAGAAATTTATCAGTGCTTAAAGTTAATAATTACTCTCCCCATTAGCAGTGTAAGACAATACTTTAACTCCGGTCCTTCCCTCCTGACGTATGTGCCACTCTTGTCATAAACCTATGTGATAGATACATGATACTTTAGCAGGTTCTTACTTTTTTGTAACCCCACGAGTGATCAATTATATAAAACAGTAATGTTCGCTTAGAATTACATGTTTACCGCTGTCTTGCATATGAGACCTTTTATCTCTGATCATTTTCCTCCTGCCTGAAGTTTATCTGTTAGAACAGGGTTAACCACTATTGCAAAATCAGGCAGCAGCTGGGCTTGGTCTATAGGCTGAAGTGTGTTTGTTTTATTGGACCGCAGCCATAGCCTGAGATGTCTGCTTATTGAAATTATTCCTTTGATGTGCATCTTTACTATCTAGGGCCTGTATCCTGTTTTTCTCCGTCCTGACTCCCCCTCAGCAGTCAGGGGCAGCTGCAGTTGCTGATGGTTTTCTGGCCACAGCATGTTTTGTTTACTGAAATGGCAGGCGACATTCTTTGTCCACAGTATAATAACACTAATATGTGAAGTCTTTGTCGATCTGACCTCCACATCTGTTGTTCCTGTTGGTTCTTATAGCACCTTGTTTTCTTGTGTCTTTTTCTTGTGTCTTTCTCTTACCTCTGTAGGGGAATTTCTTGAGGTCTGGGTAACTACCAGCCTAAATCGCTTTAACTTTTAGATTATAGAGACAGGGTAACTCAATTTCAGGCTCTCCAACAGGATGAGGGCTGATTATGGTTACAGAGTTTCAGAGCATTTATTTATTTGTTTATTGGCTGCGTTGGTTGCTCTGCTCAGGCTTTCTCTAATTGTGGTGAGTGGGGGCTATTCGTTGCAGTGTGTGGACTGCTCAGTGTGACGGCTTCTCTTATTGTGGAGCACGGGCTCTAGGCACGTGGGCTTTAGTAGTTGCAGGATGTGGGCTCAGTAGTTGTGGCTCGTGGGCTATAGAGACCAGGCTCAGTAGTTTTGGCGCATGGGCTTAGTTACTTCGTGGCATGTGGGATCTTCCCGGACCAGGGCTTGAACCCATGTCCCCTGCGTCGGCAGGTGGATTCTAAACCACTGGGCCACTAGGGAAGTCCCCAGAGTTTCAGAGTTTAAGTTTGGTAGCTCATTGAGGCTGGATGTCCCAGTTTGTGGGAGGGACCTCCTCTTAGGCCCCGAATTAGGCTGATTTTGTCCTCTGGGTTTTGTCCTGGAGGCTTTTTAGATACTCAGCAAATACCTTGTGAACTAAAATTGTAGTCTGCCATATCAGTAAACAAAGAATGTTGCAGCCATCAAGCCATCACATCACAGCCTTCCTGAAGGTGAGCCCTGAGGGAACTCAGGATGGAAACAGGATGCTCACCATCAAGCTGTCAGCCACTGCAGCCGCCCCCATGGTGCACCCTGAGAAGAGTCAGGATGGGAAAACACAGGCTATTGGCCCCATATGGAACAGGTGCGTATCAAAGGAAGGGTTTCAGTGAGCCCAGGCTCTTGCATCTTCCCTCATATAGAAAAGCACTAAATTCCTTGAGATGTCTGGTTTTCTTTTTTCTTTTTTAAGAACTTTTATTGAGATACAGTTAATAGACAATAAACAGCATATATTTCGAGTGTACAATTTGGTATCCCAATCTCTCAATTCATTCCCCCCCACCCGTCCCCGCTTTCCCCACTTGGTGTCCATGTGTTTGTTCTCTACACCTGTGTCTCTATTTCTGCCTTGCATTTCCTCTTTCATAGTTGTTAGCATTTGCCTTATGTATTGAGGTGTTCCTATATTGGGTGCATATATATTTATAATTGTTATCTCCTCTTCTTGGATTGGTCCCTTGATCTTTATGTAATGTCCTTTCTGGTCTCTTGTAACATTTTTTATTTTAAAGTCTATTTTATCTGATACGAGTATTGCTACTCCAGCTTTCTTTTGATTTCCATTTGCATGGAATATCTTTTTCCATCCCCTCACTTTCCGTCTGTATGTGTCCCTAGGTCTGAAGTGGGTCTCTTGTAGACAGCATATATATGGGTCTTGTCTTTGTATCCATTCAGCCAGTCTGTGTCTTTTGGTTGATGCATTTTGTCCATTTACATTCAAGGTAATTATCGATATGTATGCTCCTATTACCATTTTCTTAATTGTTTTGTTTTTGTTTCTGTAGGTCCTTTTCTTCTCTTATGTTTCCCGCTTAGAGAAGCTCCTTTAGCATTTGTTGTAGGGCTGGTTTGGTGGTGCTGAATTCTCTTAGCTGTTGCTTGTCTGTAAAGCTTTTGATTTCTCCGTCAAATCTGAATGAGATCCTTGCTGGGTAGAGTATTCTTGGTTGTAGGTTCTTCCCTTTCATCACTTTAAATATATCATGCCACTCCCTTCTGGCTTGCAGAGTTTCTGCTGAGAACTCAGCTGTTAACCTCATGGGAGTTCCCTTGTATATTATTTGTCATTTTTCCCTTGTTGCTTTTAATAACTTTTCTCTGTCTTTAATTTTTGTCACTTTGACTACTATATGTCTTGGCGTGTTTCTCCTTGGATTTATCCTGCCTGGGACTCTCTGCGCTTCCTGGACTTGGGTAGCTATTTCCTTTCCCATGTTAGGGGAGATTTCAACTATAATCTCTTCCAGTATTTTCTCAGGTCCTTTCTCTCTCTCGTCTCCTTCTGGGACCCCTATAATGCGAATGTTGGTGCGTTTAACATTGTCCCAGAGGTCTCTTAGGCTGTCTTCCGTTCTTTTCATTCTTTTTTCCTTATTCTTTTCCGCATCAGTGATGATCACCATTCTGTCTTCCAGGTCACTTATTCACCCTTCTGCCTCAGTTAACCTGCTATTGGTTCCTTCTAGTGTATTTTTCATTTCGGTTATTGTGTTGCATATCTCTGTTTGTTTGCCCTTTATTCTTCTAGGTCTTTGGTAAACTTTTCGATCTTTGCATCCAGTCTTTTTTCAAAGTTCTGGATCATCTTCACCATCATTATTCTGAATTCTTTTTCTGGAAGGGTGCCTATCTCCTCTTCATTTAGTTGTTTTTCTGGGGTTTTTATCCTGTCCCTTCATCTGGTACAAAGCCCTCTGCCTTTTTATTTTCTCTGTCTTTCTGCGGCTGTGGTTTTCAGTTCAAGACGAAATACTGCTGATATTGCTTGATACTGCTGTCTGCCCTCTTGTGGAGGAAGCTATCTAGGAGGCTCCTGCATGCTTCCTGATTGGAGGGACTGATGGTGGGAAGGGCTGGGTGGGCGGAGCTCAGTAAGACTTTAATCCAATTTGGTGGGCGGAGCTCAGTAAAACTTTAATCTGCTTGCCTGCTAATGGGTGGGGCTGTGTTCACACTTGTTGGTTGTTTGGCCTGAGGCTACCTAGCACTGGAGCTTACAGGCTCTTTGGTGGTGCTAATGGCAGACTCTGGGAGGGCTCACGCCAATGAGCACTTCCCAGAACCCCTGCTGCCAGTGCCCCTGTCTCCTCGGTGAGCCACAGCCACCCTCCAATCCTTCAGGCAGCCCTCCAACACCAGCAGGCAGGTCTGGTTCAGTCTCCTATGGGGTCACTGCTCCTTCCCCCTGGGTCCTGGTGAGCACATTTTTTTGTGTGCGCACCAAGAGTGGAGTATCCGTTTCCCCCAGTCCTGTGGAGGTCCTGCAGTCAAATCCCGCTGGCTTTCAAGGTCTGATTCTCTGGAGATTCCTCCTCCCGTTGCTGGACTCCCAGGTTGGGAAGCCTGACGTGGGGCTCAGAACCCTCACTTTAGTGGGTGGACTTGTGCAGTATAACTGTTCTCCAGTTTGTGAGTCACCCACCCAGCATTTATGGGATTTGATTTTAACGTGATTGCGCCCCTCCTACCGTCTCATTGTGGCTTCTCCTTTGTCTCTGGCTGTGGGGTGTCTTTTTTGGTGAGTTCCAGTGTCTTTCTGTCGATGATTGTTCAGCAGTTAGTTGTAATTCCGGTGCTCTTGCAAGAGGGAATGAGCGCATGCCCTCCTACTCCGCCATCTTAATCCTATCCTCCATAAATGCTTATTCTTGTGTCTAGTTTTCTTTAACAGTCATCCTTTGATGTTCCTACTACCTGGTCTTTGTTGCAAAAACGCCTCTATATTCTGGCTCCCCCCCATTGCCTTTTCGGAGCAGTCCCTCAGAGCCACCTGAGATACTGTGTCCTGGGCTTATTAGGTCCTCAATTTTGTCTACCAATTAAAACATAACTCTCAACTTTTAGGTTGTGCTTTTTTTTTTTCAGTCGACAGCCCATTAGGTGAGCTGACTTCAGAGCTCTGCTTGCCTGCCTCCCTGGTGCCCATTTTCCCGAGTGTTTACCAGCTGAACAATTGATTAAGAACATGTTTGTATAGATAATATGGCATTTTTAGCTTTTTTACAGCAGGAGTGCCAGAGTACCTTGCCTACCAGACTACAGGAAATGGATCTCTTGTTTTTATTTTGAAAACTTTTTTGCTCCTAATTACAAAGTTCATTATAGAAAATCATAGTTAAAACAAATACCAAAAATAAAGTAAAAAATTGGCCACCATCTCATTCCTTAGAGATAAAAAGTTAGCATTTTAACTTATTACCCTGTAACTTCCTATGCATATAATTTAAACAATTAAGATGACCAGAAAGTAACAGGTTTAGATTATATTCTAATTGATTCCCTACAGAAGCACTTTTATTTTTTTATTTTACTTTATTTTTGGCTACTCCCTGCATTGCTTGTGGGATCTTAGTTCCCTGACCAGGGATTGAACCTGGGCCCTTGGCAGTGAAAGCGTGGATCCTAGTCACTGAACTGCCACGGAATTCCCCAGAAGCACTTTTACGTTGCTCTGATTTAATGTTACCATTTGTGCTTTTGTTGTGAGTAGGCATAAGAAAAGATCCCCTGAAAAATCCTCCATCTGCTATAAAGCAGGAGTATTATTAAATTACTCTGGACACCATTTCTAAGAATCCTTTTAGTACATTTCTCTAGAATTTTGAGCTTGGCAGTTGTGTCATCTCACGTGCATTTGTGTATCTCCCCGTATAAGCCTCTGAGAATTCTAACTCCCCTCCCTCCCTCTCTCCTCTCCTTTCCTTCCCCTCCCCCCCCACTGTGATTTTCACAAAGATCAAACAAAGCCAGTCGTCATACTCAGTTCATCTTTGGTTTTAAATATGATTTTTTCCCACCATGACTTTTAGCCCCTTTTGAAAGTTTACTATTCTTAATTTTCTAAAGTGTGTTCATATTAATGAAATAAATTTCGTATTTTATGGCAAGACTTTAAACAAAAATTTTCTTTACCCATTTGGGCCTTCTCTCTCCCTTTTAGTGTGTGTTGTGCATCTGCATTAACCAGACCTCCTTAGGAGATAACATTCCTTCTCAATCTCAGGAAGGGTCACAGCTGCTTAGAAGATAACCTTCCTTCTTAATCTTATAAGGGGTCATGATGATTCACTACTTGCTTTGTAAGGGTAGGTCTGGATTGTGTAAACTGTCAATAATACGTCCTTTGATGTATAGCCCTTTGTCTCAAAAACTTATATAACTGCACTTTGACCTCTAATGGGTGGAACAGTTCTCAGAACTTTCTGAAAGACTGCCAGGTTATCATCCTCGGGTTGGCTCGAATAAAGTTTTCCATTTCTTTCTTTGATCAACTGTAGATTAATTTTTTTTGTTGACAGTAATACACAGCAACCCATGCACATGTTTGGAAATAGGATGGTCTAAATGTAAATATGTTGCCCTTATAAATAAATGAAGGGACTACCCTCGTGGCACAGTGGTTGAGAATCCGCCTGCCAGTGCAGGGGGACTCAGGTTTGAGCCCTGGTCCGGGAAGATCCCACATGCCGCGGAGCAACTAAGCCTATGCACCACAACTACTGAGCCCATGTGCCACCACTACTGAAGTCTGAGCACCTAGAGCTGGTGCTCCGCAACAAGAGAAGCCAATGCAGGGAGAGGCCCGAGCACCGCAATGAAGAGTAGCCCCTGCTCTCTGCAACTAGAGAAAGCCTGTGCAGCCACAGAGACCGAATGCAGTCAGTAAATAAGTTAATGAATGAAAAAAAATAAATGAAGGTAAGCTAATTGATTAACACTGGGAGCACAGCCTCCTCTGTATAGTCCTCATATAAAATATTCTAAGTATACTGAATATATTCATTAGGACTGAGCAGCTAACTTGAGTGGACAGTGATTATATCAATGTGCCCTTTTTAAAGAACAAGATTAACAGAAAAAGGGTGAGGGTACAGGGTATGAAACAAAAAAATAATGAACCTTGGGTGGACATGAGGAAAGTGTCACGCACAAGAGCAGGATATTAGGTGCCTGGTTTAGGTGAATAAGAGAACGCTCAAAAATAATTTTCATAAAACCAGGTTTGGTAATCGCTGTGCCTTTTTTTGGTTTGTTTTAAATAAAGAGAGGCGTCTTATATTGTTTTCTTTCAGAGCTGCTTCTATATTTTTAAGGTACAATGTAATTTGATTCCTGATACCGTTCTTACATGTATGACGTCTATGTCTTAGGTTGACTAACTCAGACTTACTAGCTATGGAGTCCCATAGTATACCAAAGCCAAGTAATAAATCAGTCTTCCAAAAGATAATGGACATGTTTCAGTTGTAGGAAAAAAAGATGTAATTTTGTATTTGAAATGTTGTCATTGGCTAATATACAATGAACTTTTAAGAAGTAGATTAGCAGTAAAACAAAAAATTATCCAAAGTCAACTTTAAGTACTGAGAACAAACACACACACACACACACACACACACACACACACACACACACACACGCTCTCACTCTAAAATTACGAGATTAAAAGCACATAAAACCAGAATATCAAACCAGAGTGGATTAGGATATTGGATTATATTTAAATAATTATTTTTCTCTTTCCTTCTGTAGGTGAAGATGACTTAACAGAATTTACCACAGTTACTTTAGAATCTCCGAAAGCATTGCTGGCAGAGGCCTGACTAGGGGGTAGATGATGCATCTTCTTACTCTGCAAAGTCTCCTCAGGCTCTTTCATAACAGCAGTACTTGTTTGGTTATTTTTTAAGACATAACCTGATCCAAAGAGTTCTTCCATTAGATTGCTTTTCTTCTCTCTGAAAGTTGTGTCTGTTGCTTTTGTCCTGGAAGATTTACCAAAAGAGGGTTCATAGGCAACAGCAGGATGCTCCAGCCTCAGTTCTTCCCCATGACTGTGGTGCCTGCCTGTGCTATGAGTGCACCTCGTGCTGCCTGCATTGGCCAGCCCACCTGAGGCAGGAAGCCCATGATGCAAGTTTTCAATTGCTTCTGTGAATGAATAATGCTTTCTTTGTCTGAAGGGTATTTTGATATTTGGAGCAGCATTTTTATCTGGCATTTTGCCCATGTCACTTATTTCTGGCCTTCTTTTAGACTTGTCATTTACTGTATCATCTTCCTGACCACTTTCCCCTTTGGGATGGATTACTTGAATTCTTTTTGGTGGTAGTTCCTGTTCTTCTTTCACTAAAGTAGTTTTCTTTTCTTGATCTTCTGTTCTCTCTCTCTGTTGTCCAGTATTCTCCAGAGATGGTTGTGCTTCCAAATGTTCCTCTTCCTTTGATAAATCTGTAGTAGAAAAATAGTTAATTTACTGATCTTTAAAATCAATGGATTTCTATTTCAAGATGGCAAGTTGAGCACTTATTTACACCTCCTGGCAAGCATGTTAAAATGACAAAAAGGAAAGAAAATACAGGGAAAGATGCTATTAACAAGCTTGAAGTGTTATACATTCCTAGAACATACTGGATATATGAAAATTATGAAACCAAAAGAAAATGATATTCATAAACTTTGCCAATACATTTTTTAAATTATTTTTTTCATGTACACCAAGTTCAATCATCTGTATTTATACACATATTCCCATATTCCCTCCCTCCCTCGACTCCCCCGCAACCCCTCCCCATCCCAGTCCTCTAAGGCATCATCCATCCTCGAGTTGAACTCCCTTTGTTATACAGCAACTTCCCACTGGCTATCTGTTTTACAGTTGGTAGTATATATATGTCTATGCTACTCTCTCACTTCGTCTCAGCTTCCCCTTCACCCCCCGGCCCCCCAAACCTCGAGTTCTCCAGTCCATTCTCTGTATCTGCGTCCTTGTTCTTGTCTTGTCACTGAGTTCATCAGTACCATTTTTAGATTCCGTATATATGAGTTAGCATACAATATTTGTCTTTCTTTTTCTGACTTACTTCACTCTGTATGACAGACTCTAGGTCTATCCACCTCATTACATATAGCTCCATCTCATTCCTTTTTATAGCTGAGTAATATTCCATTGTATATATATATCACATCTTCTTTATCCATTCATTTGCTGATGGGCATTTAGGTTGCTTCCAAGTCCTGGCTATTGTAAATGGTGCTGCAGTAAACATTATGGTACATGTTTCTTTTGGGATTATGGTTTTCTTTGGGTATATGCCCAGGAGTGGGATTACTGGATCATATGGTAGTTCTATTTTTAGTTTTTTAAGGAACCTCCAAACTGTTTTCCATAGTGGCTGTACCAACTTACAGTCCCACCAACAGCCAATACATTATGAATAGATGTTCAACACCACCAGCTAGATGTAGTGCCAGTTAAAACAAGAGAACATTCTTCACCCATCCAACTGGCAAATAATTTCCAGAGTTGGGGAGAACATGAGGAAACTAATCCTTTTTTTCCCCCTTGGTGGGTATGTAAGCTGGTATGTAGTTTGGATGGCAATCTGGGAGTATCTGTCAAAACTTTTAGTGAACATGCTCTTAGACCCAACAACAACACTTCTAGAACCAAAGCCTACAAAAATACACAAAGACTGTGTCTATGGATGTTCACTGCAGCCTGGTTTAGTAAGAGTGAAACCTCCTGAACGCTTGTGGGAAGGAGTCCTGGTTAAATGAATTAGAGCACGTGGGTCTGTGGACTCTGGGCAGTTACCATAAAGAATGAGGATGTGCGTGGTGCATGGCCAGAAAGAGACGTCGTAGAATCTGCTGGATGGAAAGATGCCCTCCCTTTCTTCTGCAGATTCTTCCCCAGGCACCGAGGAAGCCCTGTGTGCGGCCCTCCCCTCCTCAGGTGACCAGGCCCGGGCAGGTTCTGAGGACACCGCCTCGCTCCCTGCGAACTGCTTGGTCAGCGAGGCCATCTTCTGTGAGGGAGGATGGGACAGTGCCTGGTGTGCAGAGTTGGAACATTCTCTCATGTGAATACATTCTGGAATAAAACTGTTCAATTATACTCTAGGAAAATGAAAAAAATACTCGCAGGAGAAAGTATGTTTCAAGAATTAATGGTGGGACATCCTAGGTGGCGCAGTGGTAAAGAATCCACCTGCCAATGCAGGGGACACGGGTTTGAGCCCTGCTCTGGGAAGATTCCACATGCCACCGAGCAGCTAAGCCCGTGCGCCACAACTATTGAGCCTGTGCTCTAGAGTCTGTGAGCCACAACTATTGAGCCCATGTGCCACAACTATTGAAGCCCACACACTTAGGGTCCGTGCTCCACAACAAGAGAAGCCACTACAATGAGGAGCCTGCACACCACAACGAAGAGTAGCCCCTGCTCTCAGCAACTAGAGAAAGCCCGTGTGCAGCAAAGAAGATCCAACGCAGCCAATAAATAAATAAATTAATAAAAAAAGAATTAATGGTGTACTCCAATATAAAATACAAAGTTAAAAAAATAGATTAAAAAAAAAGGATTAATGCTGAGCCGAGAAGCCAGTGAAATGAATAAATTCTAAATAGCTGCTAATATTATGCCCTATGATAGCTGATGCCAATGTTAACATTTGAGAACATGGGGGAAAGTGCTTATTCTCCTCCATCGACCTCCCTCGTCGTGTCCTCCCCTCCGGACGCCGCCCCTCCGACCTCGCGACTCCCTGTGCGACCCCTCCGCCGGGCGTTTGCGGACCTGCCCTTCTTGGCGGGGGTGCGGAGGGTCCGCGTAGATCGCTTCCTTACTCGTCTCTCGTGAGCTCGACCTCAGCGCCGTCCGCACCCCCGGCCCCCGCCCCGCCCCTGCTGGCCGGGACCCTCCTTCCAGTGCCCACGCCCTCTCGCCCCGGGTCTTCCCCAGGGCACGGGCTCCCGAGGGCGGGCGTGTTGGCTCAGGACACATGTCAAGTGAACGAGGAAACTTTCTAGGACAGTAAGAATTACCAAAATGGACTAAAAAATACGTGGAAGACGTAAACAGACCGGTGACCACAGAAGAAACTGTGCTGGACCGAGTGGCTTTCCAGGTGGTTCTGCCCCACCTGGATGTTACTTAAACCTCATTCCAAGGCCAGTTTGGCCCCACAGCTAAGATGTGGCCCCTCCAGGCTCGGCCCTGGGGGCCCCTCGGGGGCTGTTCCCCGGGGGCTGCTCTTTCCAGGCAGCTTGTGCTCGCCCAGCAAGGTGCGGGCCGCCCAGATGTCCCTTTAGCAATAACTTAACATGGAAACAGTGGGGCAGTGTCTTCAAAATTCTGAGGGAAAATGATCTCCAGCCTAGAATTTTCTTTCCAGCCAATTACTAATCAAGTCTAGGAGAGAACCATGACATCTCCAGAGGAAAGGTACACAGATTTGCTTTCATGCACGTGTTCTCAAAAAGCCAGTAGAGGTTGTGCTTGTGGGAGAGGGTGGCATTTACCAGGAAAGGTGAGGACACAGGGTAGGAAAGAGAGACCTGGTGGAGAAGGGGTGACAGAAACCAGCAGGAAGGGTGAAGGGAGGCCCCAGGACCACACAGGCAGAGGGCACCAGGCCAGGGCCAAGGGCTTATGCATTAAGGGCTGGGTCACCAAGCCCTTGCCCCGCTAACCCCCCAGCCTTCAGCGTCCTTGGATCCATCCTGACCACGTGGGGCTTGGCCAAGCTGTCTCCCTCCCTATGGTGCCTGCAGCCTGGGTGGTCTGAGGACCCTCCCAGCGCTCTGCTCTGTCCGCGGGCTCTGGGGAGCCCAGCACGTGGACCTCTCCCTGCACCCGCAGAGCAGCCCTGCCCCTGTGTCCAGCTCTGCGGGGTCCCCAGCTCCCAGGACCCACGGGACCTCGGCCCTGGCTGGGCCCCTGTGCCTTCAGGGAAGCTGCAGCCAGTCTGCTTCCAGCCTGCCTGCTCTGGAGTCTTCTTTAGGGGCAGTGCTGCCCTTTACTCAGCTGGGTTTGGGTTTGAGATGCAGTTTTTCAAAACCGAACATGTTTTTCAAGGGTACACACAGGATCCGGAGTTGTAAGGGAAAACCTGGCGTAAAATGGAAAACCATGGTGGTTTGTGATGGGCGGTGGGAGGGTTAGGGTTACTAAGGGCCCACAGGTGTCCCAGGGGACGCTAATGGTCCGGGTCTAAAGCAAGGTAGTGGCTATGCAGGTGTTGGTTTTGTAACTGTTTTTTAAATTGAATATATTTGTTTTATGTATACTTTTATACACACACACACTAATTCAGAACTTAAAAAAATAAAAGTAAAGGAGACTTTTGAAAGTTGTTACAATTACCTTCATATTTTCTCTTGGAATCCTCTTGGTTTAGTAGTTTACTGATACAGTGAGGAATTGCATAGGATATTTCAATCGATTTTTCTTTATGACCAATGTTTCCTGTTGTCTTTTTACCCTGTAATTTAGAAAAGTGGCAAAAACATATTTTTGGCAGTAGAAATCATTTTCAACTGTTTTATTTAACGAATACAAGTACTTTTTGTATAGAAAAAGTGGCTAATGCCTGTTTCTGTAAAGATGTGTGTAATTAGACACTGCAAGAATTCAAATTTTCTGTACCTTACTTGTCAGAGATGGAAATTCTTCTGATTTTTGGCTTGCCTGGTGTCGCATACTTGTGAATGAAAAACTTTTCCTGTCTGCTTGTACTGACTTTGTTGAAGAAACTACAGGACAGGTACATTATATGTAAGAAACATATTTTACATTTGGAAGCAATAATGACTTTAAGTATAAAATAACAGCTGAAGTTTGTAATGTAATAATAAAGCAAACGATACTAGATATTTTCTAAAGATTTTCAGTAAATAGATCACATTTGCCAGTTTCACTTTCCCCCCTACCATTTGGCCTGTTTTGTCTCATGGGTATCACAGAGGTAGAGTACCAAATGAGCAGGCCTTAGGGTGGGTCAGCACTGTCACTGGAGGACACGGCGGTCCCTGCTGGCGGAAGGGATTCAAAGTCGTAGCCGTGCAACTGTGAGAGGGTGCGCATCGCGGCTCCTGCGTCGGAGCTCTTGGGTATCAATGGTTGGGTCGCCCACGCTGAAGCGCATGACCGCTAAACCTAGGAGTCACTTTCCTTGAAGTGTTATCCCATTTCAGTGACCCCGTGTTTGATTTTATCATCTTCTCTGCTGGCTGTTATTCTGAATAATAAACCAAAACCAAACAAAGGAAGGCAAGGAAGGAAATCTGAGGTTGTTGCCTTGAAAAATAAACACTTGGTTACTTCTAGCAGAATAAGAGGGGTGTGTTCCTATCGTAACTCTTCTGAGCAGAAGTTTATTCTGGGAGATCTTGGGTGGGGGGGAATAAGTACATCCTGTCTTACAGGAAAAAGCACTACTCAGCAATAAAAAGGTACAAACCAGTGATGGTAGCACAGCACAGATGAGTCTCCAAAACATTACGTTGAAACAAGAGAAGCCAGACACCAGAGAGGACATGCTGGGTGATCCCGCTCAAGAAATTCTAGAACAGGCAAACTGAGCTGTTTTGACAGAGGGAGATCAGAGGTTTGGTTCAGCTGGGGCTGGGGCCCCCTGACCGCCAAGGTCGCAGAGGGCACTTCCTGAGGAGATGGGCAGGCGTGTTCTACATCTTGAGGGAGGTGGTGGTGGTTACATGGATGTAAGCACTTGTCAAAACCCACTGAACTGCACACTTAAAATGGATGCATCGTATTGAGGTAAATGTACCTAAATAAAATTAACCTTAAAAATCCACACACTGACTAACAGATCTACTTAGAAAGTTTAGTATTTGGCAGACGTTTGGCGTCAAGTTGAAAGTTACCCTCTCATTCACCCGAGTAAAGACATGAAGAACTGAGGGGAGGATGGGGAGACAGGAAAGACTTTCTATTCTTTTCTAGCTGTTTCAGCCACGTCACAGTTTCGTTATTCTAGAATCACAAAATGCGTCTCAATGCCTAGTAAATTGATTTTTTAAAATGTCTATTATCTTGGTGATATAAGTTAGAAAATCCCACCAGACACTTCAAAATAGATTTCGAGCAAAAATAATTAAAACATACTTTACCTTTTGGATAATCTTCTTTGTCATGTAAATGTCTAAGTATCCGGTTAGTATAGATGTTTCTAATATCAAGCTCTCGATCCTTCTCCTAAAGAGAACCACAATATCAATATTTTGATAAATGTTTGCTTTGTCAACCTCGATTTCTTGTAAAACAAACAAACAAACAAATTTAAAGTGAGCTCTGTGGGGACTTCCTCTATCTGTTCCTATGGTTGTATTTGAGAAAGCTATTCTTGAAGCTGAGTAATTTAAAGGTATATTAGGCATAAGTAGCTCCTGATATTTTGGGAAGCAGAATTTCACAAATTTTGTTACATTTTGCTTTAAAAGAAGTACCTTAAGTTTTTGTTGAAGGTGTTTTACTTCCATTTGCAGAGTCTTCGAGGCTGCTTGAGCTGCTAAGGTCTTCCGGTTCTCAAAGGCCAACTGCCGAGTAAAGGCTTTATTGTTCAGTCGCAGTTGTTTCTCCAAGCTCTGAAAATAGCATATGTTTCAACTCTCTGTAACCAGTGTAGTGTTATGAAAAACTTCAACTGTAATGGAAGTAATTACATTTATGAAAAGTGCAAAATTTTAATACAATTTTAGCGGATGCCTTACCTAGAGGAAACATCTTAGAACTAAATATTACCATACACACCAAAAGCTGAAAAAATCCCAGATCCTAACTCTAGGGAATAGATATCATGTTTTCGGCCTAATGTTTTTTATACTCTGGAATTTGACTAAAAAAATTTTTTTTGGAACAGATCCTTAAAATCAATAAATAAAATCAGCGTTATACTTTAAAACTAAACCTAAGCAGTTCTGTTGAAATGAAGTACACCGCTAACTTGGCATGGTGCACGCCGTAAAAATCTTTCAAGTCTCTCTTGCTGAAGGGTTGACCAGCATCAGTGCAGACCGTCATGTGTGAGCTGTGATTCTCAGATAACTGAGACCGGGACTTATGATGGGGACTCACAGAGCCACACCATATGGATGGCTTATAAGACAATGAAATGACTGACTTAGCATAATAACCATCTATAAATACGTAGGACTCATGTTGCATATTTGCCTTCTCTCTGGAATGAGAACTGTTTTAGCAGGACTTTGACAGGAGCTTGGCCAAAAAGCCTTTCCTTTTCTTTTTTTCCATAAAGTGTGGTTTCCCTCATTATAATATTAACACTTTCTCATTAAAGTGGAAAATATGGTAAGCTAATAGGATGAAATAATCGCTAAAAATCCCACTTCCTAAAATATTAACATTAAAAAAAATACCTACATGTTTTGGCCCACAAATGTTTTCCCCCACCAAATGCCCTACAACCGAATGAAATTTCCCATAGAACCAAGTGCTTCAGATGAGAAAATAGCTAATTAGTTCTCGAATTCCTTTTGGTTTTGGTTGTAGTATAAAAACATGAGCTACTTAAACATGCATGTGTAAAAATATGTAGATGAGATATAAATACACTTACTTTCCCATGACAGACAGAAGCTAAGATGGGTCCAATCCTACCTGAAAGGCCAAACACTAGAACTTTGGTACATTATTTACATGGATGAAAAACCAGGTTGCGTGTTATTTCCTGTAGCTCACATATCCCTTTTATGTGAGAAAATTCTCTTTGAAAATAGGAGGATTTTTACCACAAAAGAAATAACCAAGAAAAAACGTGGCTGAAATGAACTTGATATCTTCTTATTATTTCAAGATCATAGAAAGTAGTTGTCTCCCACCATTAAGGAATTAAACAGTAAATTAATTCCATTTGTGTTCACGTCCATAGAGATCAGAACTACTGAATGTAAAGTGGGCAGAATCCTCAATATGATCAGTGTTCTCCCAAGTCATCCCTTGTAATGTAATCCCCGAGATTTTGACCACCATACACCCTTGAGGAATATCAATCTATTAATTTCTTCAATTATTCAAATTCCTTTTCCCTATCTGTCTCCAGGAATATTACCCGGGAAAATTTTCTATTTCTAGAGCATCAAAAATGTCTCTGTGGTAATGACTGGACAGACTGATGAGGGAGAGAACAAGGAGGTGGGGGGTGAGGAGATGCACTTAGGGTTTAGGGAAGTAGCCTTTTAAGAAGCAGTTTGGAGTAAAGGCTTGCTTTCCAAGAGAGGTTTCCCATAACACAACACAACACAACCCCCTTCAGCATGTGAACAAACTCCCCTGACCCTGGTAGCTAGACTGTTTTAGAGAATGGTCATTTCCAGGTAAATGAGCCCAGCCATAACTGAGCAGTACCGTATGGGGCCTTCCCAGGACAGACCCCCAACACCCCGTGTCCTCTGCCTGCCTCTTGTCTGTAGAAGAATTTTATCCTCCTAGTCCTTTCCTGAGTTCCAGAGCATAAATTAATCAGAGAAGTGAGAAAATGCAGAAACAAAGGAAAATTGTCAAGGAAGACAAAATAATAATAGTTTAGCCATTAAGCAAAGTCAAGGACCTTTAGTTCCTCCTCAAGGGCTATAGGGCTATAGATAATATTCTGAGCCATATCCTTTGAACTGTTTTGCAGACCCTGAAATCCCCACCAGCTGGAGAAGTTAACTGTATGCTGCCCGTAAGCACGTGGACCCCAGACTGATTGGAACCAGGAGGTTGATGATGTTGACTCCACCATCAACCTATCAGAGGAATGTCCACGAGCTGATCACACACCCCACAACCCCCATCCCTCACCCTGTCTTTAAAAATCTTTCCTTGAAATCCATTGGGGAGTTTGGGCCTTTTGAGCACTAACTACCTGGATTCCTTGCTTGGTACTTGCAATAAAGGCTGCACTTTCCTTCACCACCACCTGGTGTCAGTAGATTGGCTTTACTGCGTGTGGGCAAGTGGACCCAAGCTAGGCTGGGTAACACAGCCACAGGAGGAGCTCTTGCTCAGTCCACAACAGAGGGGGCTGTGTCTGTCTCTCCTGTGCACCTCCCCTTCCCCGTCCCACCCTCTCTCCATCAGACACCATCATCCGTATGCTCTGCCTAGCACAGCAGTTGGTAGTGCTTCACTCCACTGGCAAATATGATGACTGCATACCCTCTCTGTACTGACTCTGGAAACTTAATGTTTCTAAACCTCTGAAATACAGACCTGTATTTTTTTGTCATTTGCCTCCATTTTTGCTGTAAGAACAGACAACCTTTGAGTAAGCTCTTCCCTCTCTGCAAGATTTCTGTCTTCAGAAAGTTTCTGCAGTGCCTGCAAGGCATCTTTAGTCTTCAACAGCTCGCTGTCTGTTTCTCTAAGTTTCCTAGACACGGCTCTTTCCTTTCCCTGGGATTTCCTGAGTAGCTGCCTTAAATTTTTTACTTCGTTCTGATGTTTAACTGTAATTTGAGGTAGATTATTTTGTGAATTCTCGTATTTTCCTATAGCTTTCAAGTGCTTAAGTTGGAGTTGTTTCAGAAACTGGTTTTCTATGACCATGGCCTCCAGTTTGCGGTGTAGATCAGCTAACTCATTTTTCAGTTCTTTAATCTTATGAAGCCTCGCTGACAGGATGCGGCGAGCCATGGCATCTCGTCTCTGCGCAGCCACACTGATCTGAGAATTTAAAAGTGGCGCATTCCAGTGGTGCTTTTTTTCCACCGAGATTTCCTTCTGGCCTGTGTAAGCAGACAATGCAGTTTGTTACTAGTAATGTGTATATAGATATGCAGATATGTAAATATGCAGGTGTGTGTAATATACCCCACCCCCGGCACACATGTACAGGCATATACGCACGCTAGAAGGGGGAGGAACTAACACTGAATGAATACCCATGCTTTAGGCTGGATACTTTATGTTTATATAGCTCATTTAACACAATCCTTTTAGGTCAGTAGTAGGCTATTTTATAGCTGCAGATTATAAGTCATTTGTCCAAGGTTACATAACTACAAAGTGACATAAATTGAAAATCAGGTCTTCTCTGACTCTAAAACCTGTACTTATTTCTATTATAAAAGGTATACTGTATAAAAACAGATGATTGAACTTGGTGTACCCCCCCCCCCCAAAAAAAAAGGTATACTAAAAAACCATAATAATAGACAATATTTACTAAGGGTTTACCATATGTTAAGCATTGAATTAAATGCTTTATATAGATTATCTGATGTAATCCTTCCAAAAAAAGAGGCAATTAGAATGTAACATTAGAACCCAATGTTATCTATGAAGATCTCACATATTTAAAAACCCTTAAAAAGTCATTAAACTGCTTAAACTATTCATGTAAGTATTCCATCTCTTAATAAACCCAACACAGCCAATTTTTCCTCTGTTACTTTTGGGTGGGCACTAACTTAACCAGTGAGATGGTTTGTGTTCAGGAGTCTATTTTGAACAAAAAGCACCTAAATGATATTACTGAACCTTATATAACTGAATTTGAGTATGCCAAATATGTGTGTAACCTCATTGTATTATTATCCCATTTTAAAAACTGATGCCGAGTGACGTCACTTGGGCACACAGTTAGTAAGTGGTGAGGCAGACCCAGGTCTGTGTGCCTCTGCCATTGCCCCGTATGTATTGTGTGTGCATCTGTATGATAACCATATGCACATCTGTGTATGTAAAAATATGTGTGTGGGCATGTGTACATATTAGTATAGCTAAATTTTGAGACAGAGAGATTGAAATTGGATTCTAGACTCTAAAAAATATGGTCCTCATCCTGGAGAGAGAAACGTCCTTAGTGGCCAAGTCACTGGGGTCCTAACCTTGAGATATTGGCCCAAGTGTGGACACATCATCTGAGACATGGCTTAGTGTGTTGGGTCCAGGTTTTGGTCTAGGCAAATCTGCCTGTGATGGAAACAATGAGACAACAGAAACAGAAGGTGCTTTCTGGGGATAAAGCAGTTGAATGTTGAGTATGACGGACCATATAGATTTGACAATGATCACAGTATCTGTATCAAATCAACAACTGGTGGACTGTCTTTACAACTATGCCTCCAAATGTTTTTATTTTCCCACCAGGAACAATTTAGTAGGGGCTATGCTTGAATATTTGAGTATCTTGGAATAGGCTTTTGAACACATTGATAACTGGAAAGCAGAAGTCAAACTCCAAGACACCTCCTAGAAGGCCAGTGAAGAGGTGTCTGTAGTTGTGTCAAGGTCAGACACTCTAATACCTCAGGCAGTGGCTGGGGGAGCTCTAGACCCAGGCAGTGTGGATCAGGCTGGATGAAGACAGGGGTGGGTGGGGGCTGACATGCTCCACACCATGTCCAGCATGATTGAACTTGAACCCCAACTTGTAACGTCTTCCAGCTCTCGGGTGGTGTGACCGTGGAGGAGACAAAGATTTCCCTGAGCCTGGCGGATGAGGGGTGGTGGGTTCCTTGGGCAGTGGAGGCTTGTGTCCCATCTTGCGCTAGACTCGAGTGATGGGAGGGCAGAGTCAGCATGAGCGGCTGCCTGGGACTAAACCTCATGGCCATGGCCAAGGCCCCAGGTCAAGATGTGCACAGAGGACCTGGGTGCTTCAGAAACAGGAAGTGTCAGCCTTTTAAAGATCACATGCGCCTGGACGAGAAACACGTAAGTGATGAAAATGGAAGGGCCAGAGACCCTTCCCCAAACATCCTTGTCTGTGTAAGGCCCCCACACTCCATTCATTCCTCAAACTCGACTGAGAGTCAATGTCTTATCTACCCTGGTGGGTGTGTGTGAGAGAATGAACCAGAGTTTTTTGCTTCAGAGAGGTAAATATCCACTTGCATTTAAGCGGTGTAGAATAAATTCATACTATATATGTCATGCATACTTGTATAATAATAAAGGTTATGGAAATTTAAAATAGAATTTAATCCTTAAAGATTTATATCTCCTTATCCTAACCTATACATAAGAATGGTAAAGTTTACAATTTCTGTCCCATTTTATGCAATAAGGCAGATTTAGCTAAATGATTAAACTACTCTCTTTTTTAAAATTAATTTATTTTATTTTATTTTATTTTTTTATTGGCTGTGTTGGGTCTTCGTTGCTGCACACGGGGTTTCTCTAGTTGCTGCGAGCGGGGGCTACTCTTTGTTGTGGTGTGTGGGGTCCTCATTGTAGTGGCTTCCCTTGTTGTGGAGCATGGGCCCTAGGCGCATGGGCTTCAATAGTTGCAGCACATGGGCTCAGTATTTGTGGCTCATGGGCTCTAGAGCACAGGCTCAATAGTTGTGGCACATGGGCTTAGTTGCTCTGTGGCATGTGGAATCTCCCCAGGGCAGGACTCGAACCCGTGTCCCCTGCATAGGCAGGCGGATTCCTTACCACTGCACCATCTAGGAAGTCCCTAAACTACTCTTAAGATACCTAATTGTTCAACCACTAAGCTAAAACACTTAAATTAATTCACCAAAAACATGTACATTTAAGACCATCATTAGTCAAAAAGGGACTCTTCTCATTACTTAAGACTAGGCGTGCCTTCCTACTATGAAGAGTGAACTGTGATCCTTAGAACAGACCTAAGGACACCCCCACATTTGCCACTTCACGGGCTCCAGCCCATCCATTTCACCAGGTGCATCCTCACCCCAACCCCTCCTTTTCAAAGCATGGCTGTCCTCCTGTCATACTGCTGTGCCCATGCAGTATCTTCCCCGTCCTCCCTGGCCTTGTTGCAGTCCTGTCTCCTGGTCATTTTCCTCTTGGGCCTCATGGTTCCACTCCGTTCCCTTGGTTGTCCACACCTCAGTCTGGTTCTGTTCCTTATCCTGAGCCAGATTCCCTCTGGCCCTGGCTCTGGCCTCTGTTGGGTTTGTTCTCTCTTCCAGGGCACCTTAAAAGAGGTGGCCCACTTCCTCCAAGGACCAGGGTAAGAAGAGGTTCAAAGGCAGGCCTTCCCCCTTCCTGTTCCCTGCAGCTCCAGTGTTAGTGATGGAGAGCACACCACTGCCACCCCACCTTAGGGCTTCCACATACCCCCTACTAAAGAAAATAGGGCAAGAGGTGTCTGAAGCAACTGAATGCAGTAAGATGACATCTTTCTGGTATACCAATTTTTGAATGACTGTCACACATTTTGACATTTTATTGACAAAAAGCATCAAGGAAGGACATATAACTGAAGGAATTCTGAGAATACATTTTTTTCTACAAAAAAAGAACCACTTTTTGAAAATCAAATTATAGAAATATATTGCTCACTATTTACATTGATTTAAGTAAATCTCCAATATCTGACCAAAGAAAAATTCTATCAAATTGAAATCCTCATTTATCCTTATAATTTTTCTCTGTGAAATGTTTTTCTGCTATAAAATTTGCTTTTCTAAGGTGGGAATTGAAAATAATCTCTGATGTTATTATTCTTGAATGAATCTGGGCCTGCAGAGGTGGTTCCTTATCCAGTGTTACCAGCCCCTGAGCGTCAGAGAGCTACTTTTAGCTATTGGAAAGTGGGCCAGAAATTGAACCTTCACTCGAGGAGGGGTTGCACTGGCTAAAACGTAACACCTTTTTGCTTTGGGTTAGAATTACATTACCCCAGCATTAATTCATTAATTACTTGCTCATTAAATTTTTTGGGAAACACTTGCAAAACACGAGCTGGGAGAGAACAAAAGAATAAAAGAATAAACCAAGAGACACCTTTATCATTCTGTGACAAAGCTTGATGTTACAATGAGTGCTTTAAGGTCATCATACCCTGGCACAAGGATCCTCAGGGACATACAATTTGGGTTAAAGATGCAGCCAAGATTTATGTAAAATAATTTCAGAGTTTTCATACACAAAAGGGTACGCAGGTGAGAGCAAGTCCTCACTTGGATCATGGAATTAGGCTCTGGTCCACTGTAAAGTGACAGTGCATTTAGGCTGCTCCCAATTTATGAACAGATGTCTTGCGTAAAGGACACAATAAATACTCATGGAATAAATAAATGAGGAATCAGTCTTTAAAAGTCGAATTATAAGGTGCTTAGAACTCAAAATGCAGTTTGTTTCCTGTAGAAACAGTTTTATAAACGCTAACTGCCTTCCACGCAGGCCCACGAAAGCCCGGATTCCGTGTAAGATGTAGTCTGATGATTTCTTGTCATAAACTCTCTGGGCCAAACTGTTTCTGAATTTTGGGGGGTTTATTCTTCATGATGCATATATAGTATTTTCCAAAGTACGCCCAGTAGGGCTGGGGACAGCACGCTTTATTTATTTATTTATAAAATAAATTTATTTATTTATTGGCTTTGTTGGGTCTTCGTTGCTGCACATGGGCTTTCTCTAGCTGCTGTGAGTGGGGGCTACTCTTCATTGTGGTGTGTGGGCTCCTCATTGTAGTGACTTCTCTTGTGGAGCACGGGCCCTAGGTGCGTAGGCTGCAGTAGTTGCAGCACATGGGCTCAATAGTCGTGGCTCACAGGCTCTAGAGCACAGGCTCAATAGTTGTGGCGCACAGGCTTAATTGCTTTGCGGCATGTGGGATCTTCCTGGAACAGGGCTTGAACCCGTGTCCCCTGCATTGGCAGGCGATTCTTAACCATTGAGCCACTTAGGAAGTCCCAGTACTCTTTATTTTTGTAGTGAAATTTGTATGATTATGTTTCACACAAAGTGAAATAAATAAAGATCAGTCTCATGTCAATTCAAATCAGGTTTTTGTTGCCAAATCAGTGTTGGTGCCAAAGATATGAAAAATGCTTGGTTTTTAGAGCTTTGTAAATTTCAAATATGGCTAAGGGAGCAGAACTGTAGAGCCTGTCCATGATGTATGTCCTGATGTGATCATCTCTACAAATGCCCGAACAGACTTCCCCTGACAGAGTCTTCTGCCCTGGGCCTTGCCAGGGGGTGCAGGACTCTCGAGAGAATGGGCTATTAACCTTGCGAGAATCTGTTATGAAAACTATGGGTCCTTCTCCCTGGAAAGTTCACAAATGCAAAAAGACATAAAAAAATGCAAAGGATTCCCTGGGGTTCTCAGACATGGGTCTTAGACGAAGAATCCCTGCCCTATAGCTGGGAAGAAGGGCAACCGAAGATTATAGACCTTTACAGGAGGTCCCAGGCACAGCTGGTCATGGCAGGCTGGGGAGTGGGAAGCAGGTACTGGGTGAACGTGACACCAGATGTGTCCACATAGAGCAGGCTCTTAATTATTTTCCAGCCACTGACTGATGGCCGTTCTGAGGGTCACGGCGGGAAAAGAGTTCCAGCTATTTCTCCGTCAGGAATATTTCTAAGCCCAGGATTGTCTGCCTGGGAGTAATCACTGGGCAGGGGGCAGGGAAGGAGGAGATCTAGGATGTCGCAAAGCTAATCGCAGTTTGGACAGTTAGGAAGGAGCTGATGGTGTTTGTACTTTCAAAATCTGCAAGGAAATGACATTATTAACAGCCTTTTGAACCATCCCTGTTTCTAAAGAGCATCTTTGCCAATGTGCCTCACCGGACTCGAAGACCATCTTCCTGGGGTGCTGAGACAGATATGTACGTTTCATTGGTGACTGAAACCTTGATTCTTCAGCTGAGATGAAAGGCAGGAAGCCAGTGAAATCCAAGTACTGTGGTACTCTGTACCAAGGCCACCTGTTAACTAAAAACGGAACTAACCTCACTAGGGGGTTCCGGGAGGGTAAGCTGTGCAAGGGGGCTAGGCTTACATTTTAAGCCTAACTTTATGTTATTTTGTAATTATTCTTAATTTCTCTATTTCTTATTCCTTCTATAAAAATTCACTTATAATACTTATAATTTGCAACCTGGAAAAACAATAAAACTGAATATGGATCACTTCAGATTACTAGTGCATTAAATAATAATGTCATTATAACCAGAAATTTGGTCTTGGTTGGGAGATTTTGCTTCTTACCTTTAGGTTGGGAGATTTTTGAAACATTATACTTTTTCTTCTCCTTTATTTCTCTTACTACAGGCTTCCCTAAGTAATTTTTTTTAGCTTTGGTTTCTGAACATTCAGAGAGAAAGTCTTCTGAATAATCGTAGTGAGAACTTGAACTTCTGCAGGAACACTGAGATCTGCTGTAATCAACACTCTTATCGGACCCATGGCTGTTCCTGGGAAAACCTGGGCTGCCGCTCTCGCATTTTGCAGACTTCCTGCCATTTTCTAAGGCCACACTGGGGAAATGTCCATCGAAATTTCTTTCTGTTGGATCAGCCAGTGACATAGTAAACAACCTAAAAGAAAAAAAGCATTTTTAGATTCACAGCTATTGACATTAACATAAAAATGCTTTATTATATTTAACTATAAATGCATAATTAGGAATGCAAAGCAACACATTATTTTGAAGTATTTTCTGGAAAAAATTTCAATTTGGTTTTTATATTTTTTTCTGTCAGAAACATAAGACCCCTGAGACTGGACTTTGGGAAGATTACATTCACAGGAAATATAAAGTTCACATCAGACAACAACGATGACAACAGTTTATAAATTAGTGAGTTACATTCTCATTCTCTAAGGCCGGCTGTTTGTTGGGATTTTTTTAAATTGAAGTATAGTTGATTTACAATGTTCTGTTAGTTTCAGATGTGCAGCAAAGTGACTCAGTTACATATATATGTGTATGTATATATATATTCCTTATCAGATTATTTTCTGTTATAGGTTATTACAAGATATTGAGTATAATTCCCTGTGCTATACAGCAGGTCCTTCTTGTTTACCTATTTTATATATAGCAATGTGTATCTGTTAATCCCAACCTCCATATATATATATATATATATATATATACACACACATACACATATATATATACACCACATCTTCTTTATCCATTCAACTGTTGAGGATGTTTAGGTTGCTTCCATGTCTGGGCTGTTGCAAATAGTGCTGCAATGAACTTTGGGGTGCATGTTTCTTTTTGAATTGGAGTTTTCTATGGATATATACCCAGGAGTGGGATTGCAGGATCATATGGCAACTCTATTTTTAGTTTTTTTAGGAACCTCCATACTGTTCTCCATAGTGGCTGCACCAATTTACATTCCCACCAACAGTGTAGGAGGGTTCCCTTTTCTTTACACCCTCTCCAGCATTTGTTATTTGTAGACTTTTACAAACATTGTTTTTATTGGAGGATAGTTGCTTTACAATGTTGTATTGTAGACTTTTTAATGATGGCCATTCTGACTGATATGAGGTGGTACCTTGTACTTTTGATTTGCATTTCTCTAATAATTAGCAATGTTGAGCATCTTTTCATGTCAAGCACCATTTCTTGAAAAGGCTCTTCTTTTTCCACTGAATTGCTTTTTTACCTTCCTGAAAACTGAGATGTCCATATGTGGATCTACTTCTGTGCTTTCTATTCTGCTCCACTGGTCTATTTCTCAGTCTTCACACTAATACTATCCTGTTTTCGTTATTGCAGCTTTATAATTAATCTTGAATTGAGGTAGTGTTAGTCTTCCAACTCTGTTCTTTCTTTTCACAGTTGTTTTGGCTATTTTAGACCCTTTGAGTTTCCATGGGAATTTTAGAATCAGCTTGTCAATTCCTACAAGAAAACCTAATGGAACTGTGTTTGGGATTGTGTTGAGTCAATAAATTTATGAAGAATTGACACCTTGACAAGATTGAGTTTTCCTATCCATGTATAAGGTACACTTCCCATTTATTGTCTTCTTTAATTTCTCTCAGTAGTGTTTTGTAGTTTTTAGTGCACAAGCCTCTTACATCTTTTTTTCAGATTTATCTCTAAGTATTTCATATTTTTTGATGGTAATTGGTATTTTATTGCTATTGTAAGTGGTATTAATTTTTAATTTCAATTTCCAATTGTTTGCTGCTAGTATATAGAAATACAATTCACATATGCACATTGATCTTGCATCCTATAATCTTGATTAACTCACTTATTGGTTCTAGTAGCTTTTTTGTATATTCCATCAGACTTTCTATTGATACATAAATGATCATGTCATCTGTAAATAAAGAGAGTTTATTTATTTATTTTTGCCACACTGCAGCATGCGGGATCTTTAGTTGAAGCATGTAGGATCTTTAGTTGTGGCATACATGCAAGATCTAGTTCCCTGACCAGGAATCGAACCCATGCCCCCTGCAGTGGAATCACGGAGACCTAACCACTGGACCACCAGGTAATTCCCAACAGAGTTTAATTCTCCTTTTCTAATATGGAAATTTTAATTCTTTTTTTTTGTCTGATTACCTGATTGCATTGGACAGACCATCCAGTACAATGTTGAACATGGTGTTAAGAGTGGATGTCCTTGTCTTGTTTCAGAGCTTGGGAGGAAAACATCAAGTCTTTCACCATTAAGTATGACATTAGCTGTAGGTTTTTCATAGATGCCCTTTATCATGTTGAGGAAGCTCCCTTCTATTCATTATTTATCTAGGAAAGTAAGGTGAATCTTGGGAGGAAAGTAGGATGAGAGGATATCAAGATAGGAGGGAACAGATAAAAGGGAAGAGGGAGGGACTTCCTAGGTGGTGTAGTGGTTAAGAATCTGCCTGCCAGTGCAGGGGACAGTGGTTTGATCCCTTGTCCAGGAAGATCCCACATGCCACAGAGCAACTAAGCCTGTGTGCCACAACTATTGAGCCCATGTGCTACAATTACTGAAGCCCGTGCACCTAGAGCCCTTGCTCCGCAGCAAGAGAGAAGCCACTGCAGTGAGAAACACAAGCACTGCAATGAAGAGTAGCCCCCATTTGCTGCAACTAGAGAAACCCTGTGTGCAGAAATGAAGACCCAATGCAGCCAATAAATAAATAAATAAATAAATAAATAAATAAATAAATAAACAACAGGGAGGAGGGGGAGAGAGAGAGAGAGAGTTAGGAAAGGAGGGAAGTTCATCTTGGGCTCCTGCTGAAGGCCTAGGAAATATCCACCTAAATAAACTTTTCTCCACCCAGGCTGAGAAAGTGGGCATCCACCTTGTACAGTAGAGAAGGAACTACATGTTAGAACAAAGAAAAGATGCTTTAAGTTCCCAAACCAGTTCTATTCCTGGATCTTTCTGTAAGAACCACTTTGAGCTTCCTTAGACTCAGTCTGAACTGCGTTTGGCTTTGGGAAAGGGTGATCAGGCACTGTCTGGAAGATACAGGCCTCTCCACGGGCCATCAAGAGGTAGAGGTAGCTCCTCACTGCTTGTCTGCTGGATGGTGAGGATCACCTAACTGCAGACATTCACTCAGCTGGGAAAACAACCAGGTGATTCCTCCACATGTAGCCACTTTTCCTTCCCTAGAGAGTGATGAAGAAGGGACTTATCAGGTACCTTTCTGAGGGTGTCTTTAGAACAGCATGGTGGGCAGCCTCTAAGATGGCCTGCACGGATCCCCACTTCCTGGTATAATCTCCTCCCCTCGAGCGTGACTCAGATGTCCCTTCCAAGATGAGGTAACTAAAAGACCCTGACTTCCGTCTTAAACACCCTCTCTTTTTCTCTCTCTCTTGCTCACGTTGATGGAAGCCAGCTGCCATGCTATAAGCTGACCCATGGAGAAGCATACATGGCAGGAAATTGAGGCCTCAAGCTTACAGCCAGGGAGGACTCGAGGCCCCCCCCACCCCGGCCAGTAGGCTGTGGGAACAGAATCCTACCACCAACCACTTGGGGGAGCTCGGAATCTTGGAACTCCCCCCCGGCCCCCACCTGCAGCCCAGCTGACATGCTAAAGCAGCCTTGAGAGACATCCTGAGCCAAAGGACCCAGTTGTGCCTGGATTCCTGACTCACAGAATAATGAACGTGCGTCATTTTTCAGCCAGTAAGTGTTCATTTGGGAACTGGAAACAGACTTAAAGAACAGCGAACTTCTGTGTGACTCTACCACAGGAGGTTACAAAACCAACAGTGATCTTGCAGAAAAATGGAAGAACAGGATTTTATGCTAAACAACTTAGTTTATTTAGGTTAATAGATGCTTTCTAGAACGTATTTACTTAATTTTGAAAAAAACTATATAATGCCATATTTTCTCTATCTCTAATCCATTAATTTTAACCAAATCATGATCTTACCAAGGTAGTTTTTTGGAGTGGTGGCCAACCACACTGTTGTTTTAAGCTGTTAAATTTTGGGGTGATTTGTTATACAGGCGTAGGTAACATACACTCAGATGTATCTTCCCAGGGTGGCTCAGTTTCCAAAAGAATTACTTGGGCTTAACATAAATTATATCCACCAGGGAGAGAGAACATTTTTAGAATTCTGAAAGTCCCAGGACTCCAGAACTGTTCTAAAATGTCTACCTAAAATGTGACCTGAATATGGGTTTGTTTGGGTTCAGCTGTGAGAATTCCATTCTAATTCATGAAACTGAATCTGAGAGTCATCAGCAAGGTAAAAGCAAGTTTGATTTTTGGCTGTTACTGGTCAGCAATGAGATGTACCTTGAAAGCATGTATCAAGCAGCTCTCTGGAATATTCAGTCTGCTAAATAGTAGGTTTCTCACTGATCTGTTAAAAACTGATTGATGACTAGTATCAGGCCTATGACTACCTTTAAGTTGATTACATTGTTTTAGAGTATCTTTATATTAATATAAATAGGCTAAACCACATTGTTATCAATAAAAAGATGTAAGCAGGCTTCACATATGTGGATTTCTGATTATGCAGTGTTTTATTTAAAAATCTGGGTTTTAAGCCAACCATCTAATGTTCTTTTTAATAAACTGATCAATTAATTTAAAATGCTGAGTGAAAGGTAATTTATTTAGTATCTGCCGGGCGCTGGGGTTAGGAAGAAGGCAAATCTGCCTTCAAGGATTTGAAAATAAACAGTAATTATGTAATTAATGCACATTATATAGTTAGCATACTAGTTATTGATATGTGAAATTTATGATAGTCTATAGTTCAGATTTTTGGCAGCATTCATGTTTTAAACAATCAGTGTTTACAGTGTAACGGTGCCCATTTTATTGCACTTGAAGCATGATTTCACAATTTCTATCATTATAGGGTTTACAGTAGTGTCTCTGCTATTACCTATGACTCAGGAATACAACCCACTAATGGAAAAGTGTGACCCTGTTGATGACACGTTCCTCCTGGAATGCACTGTGGTGAAAAGGGTTGGCTGCTTTATATATACAATAAATTTGTATGTATATCACGTTCATTTAATTATAGAATGAGAAATAAGACTGTTCAAGATGGAGATATACATCTGAATAATTCTTAATACTACAATGTTGTGTAGTTGCTTAATTCTGCTTTTACACCAAGGTAAACCAAAACATAAAACACGCAAAAACGTGTTAAAATGAATCAACGCATACCTGCCGTCCTTTACCAAATGTTCCTAAGGTGTATGAAGATCAGCTTTACGTCCTGAGTGGAGGGTTCTTCACACTGTAGTATTTATGAGGTTTCCAGGGTATTGTTTTTTTGACATGCTTTGGTCTCTTTTTAGGAAAATAATATATTTCAAAAAACCTAGGATGATATTACAAAAGGAAAATGTTAAGAGCTCACCAATAAACATTTACATAAGAAGTTAAAAGTTCTGAACCAGTACTCGTGAACTTATGCATATTTGTTTGCCTGTGGGTCGCTTTATACCTCTATCAAAGTGAATCAGCTGGGACTTCCCTGGTGGTGCAGTGGTTGAGAATCAGCCTGACAATGCAGGGGACATGGGTTCAACCCCTGGTCCGGAAGGATCCCACATGCAGGGGAGCAACTAAGCCCGTGAGCCACAACTACTGAGCCTGCCCTCTAGAGTCCAAGAGCCACAACTACTGAGCCCCTGTGCTGCAACTACTAAAGCCCACGTGCCTAGAGCCTGTGCTCCACAACAAGAGAAGCCACCGCAATGAGAAGCCCGCGTACCGCAATGAAGAGTAGCCCTTGCTCACCGCAACTATAGAAAGCCCACGCACAGCAACGAAGACTCAATACAGCCAATAAATAAATAAACAAAAAACCAAAAACCAAAGTGAATCAGCTGGTGGCAGTTGTTGGGAAATTTCATGGCTGTGCTCATAAGACTTGAAGGAGCCACAACAGAGCAGTGCCTCTCAAAATGCGGGGCACAAAACAAAAGATCGTGTGGTCCACCTGCCTGTTCTTTCTTTCTAGGACAAAGTTGAACACAAATAATGAAAGTTTTTGGATTATGTATTACTTACCTGTAAACAACAAAAATAACACCCTTCAGGTGCTACTGGTGGGCCCTGGATCTTATCTTAGAAGCACTGATAGACTTTAGTCTTATCTACTGAAATGTATCCTTCTGACTCAACAATCAGTTTCACAACTTGTCAGATTCTTGGCTTTTATTACAACCAGAAAATCCTAATCCTTAAAGGTAAATATTCTGTAGTGAAGTTATAATTAATTCATAGGGACCATTTAGTTTTCAAATGGTCACAGCTATGCTTCCCAACCCAAATTACTGCATGGGCAGGTAACTGTATTCCTAACCCGTCCTGCTTCCTGGGACATAGTAGCTTGACATACAGATTTTCCCTCTTCTCTCATCCATTTTCAACACTTTTCTATTTGTTTTCCCACTTCATTTTTCCTCTTAGCACATGTGATTAGTTTAATTTCATACGTATTTCACTTATTCGTCTGATTTGTTGCCCGACTTTCCAACTAAATTGTATGCTTCATGATGGCAGTATTTTTGACTGTTTCGTCTATGCTGTAACCCCTGTGCCTGGAAGAGTTCCTGGGAAATATGTGTTCAATAAATGTTGACTGAATAAATTAATGTTCAGGGTGCCCCTATGTTTCTTTTTTGTTTGTTTGTTTTTGTTTTTCATTTCATCATTTATTTAATGTTTAAGCTCTCACACTAGATTTTTACAACCTGGTGAACACTGACAAATTATTTCTCCTGCAGAACTATAACCACATGTTCCCAGACAGTATAAATATATGGTTGAGCTAATGTTAATACACATCACCATTTTATCAATTACATAATAAAACAAATTGTCAAGTATCCACATATTAAGTTACACAGCTCAAAAGGCATATAAAATATTAAATGTCTGCTCAATTCATTAGCAGAAACCCACTTTTTTTTTTTTGCAAGAGAGGTTGCAAATCACACTTCAAGCAAAAATAAGTTGGTAAACAACTTCAGATAAGTATAAAAAAATTACAAGAATTTCATAAATTTTATGATTGAGTTGTTGTAGCTACAATAATAGTATTTCTACCTTTTAAAAAATATTTACTAAATTAAAGCACATATTCTACATGTTCTGCATAAGACAAAGGCAACATTTCACTAAAAATACCTAATAGCCCCCTCCCATTCTTTTTCAGGCACTCCCTGTAAGTTGCACCCCAAAGTGCAAACATTAAAATTAACTGTAAGGCTTTTTTGTCTGGAGACATTAAAGATATGTGCTTCTGTACAATGTAGATTTTTCAAAATGGAGGTCTTCTATAACAGCACAAAATGAGATTTATAGAAAGACATTAAATAATCACTGTAAGACTTGGTTAATTAAAAAAAAGACAAAAGGAGCAAATCTGATGTATACTGGTATGAATGTGGGAGATGTAAACATATTGTGAGCAAATAACCTTATAGGCTCTACTTTCTATGTTCGAAATGATGGAAGGAATAAACCACATAAGGTCCAGAGTTTTCATAGTTTCTGGGATTTTAGCTCTATGTGATACTAAAAATACACAAATATTGTGCTGAGTATTTTGGCACCTAGTCTTTCTAAATTTATATATTGGTAAGATTCTAGCATGGAAACAGATTTAAAGACATGACTCAATACTACATGATTTCAGGAAAGTCAATCGGTACAAATGATAAGCACATTTAAAATGCTGAACAGAAAGAATCCTTTGCTAAGTGTCCAAACACGTTGATCATAACCCAAACATAGAGGCTGCAATCCTGCCAGGCGTGTGGCCGGGTAAAACTGCTTTTCAACACTCCTATGGAAGCTTCATCAGACTTATCCACCAAGCCAACATGCTGGCTAATATGTACGACAAATTCTGCCCCTCTCAGGTTCCACTTCTAAGCAATGGCATCAGGCGCCCCAGTTTTATTGAATGCAACAGTTGTTTCTATGACCATTAGAGGCTTTGAAGTGCAGCCGCATTTTAGGACGCTACTTCTTCAAATACAAAAGTTGCTTGCTGTTAAAAGCTCTTTTGTCTTATGAACTGTACGGCATCTTCTTTTGTCTTATGTCTTATGTACGGCATCTTCATATTTCATCCCACCTTCAATCAATGCTAGGGCAACAAGCACTGGAGCTCTCCTAAGACCTGCAACACGATGAACGGCAATACAACAACCAGGGTCTTCACGAAACTTGATTTTCACAAGACTTAACCAGTCGTCAACAATCTGGTTAGACGGTGGTGCGCCATCATCAAAAGGCCAATCGAGAACATGGGTGCCTTCTTTCTCCACAAGAGCGGTGTCGTAAGTGGCTTCACATACTCTTACTATTGTGGTAAGTCCATACTTCTTAAGTTCCTCTATAAATTTGTTTAAGGTCGCATTCGTTGGATTGTGTGTAATAAGGAATCTCATGTTCTTGTAAATGACTTCCACAGGAGCTGGGCAGTTCATTCGGGCCATGTTAATTTAGTTAAAAAACACTCAATAGGGTTGTGAAAGAATTAAAAAAAATTGAATACAGAAATGATGCAAGGAAACTGAGTCAACTTCAATATACTCCACTTGAAATTCTCAGTGCTTTTGAGTCTGAAGTTGGGAGTAATGGGAAATGAAACAAACCTCCTAAGAAGCAGCAGCAATTCTTCAGTCCAGTAATACTGAGGCAATAGGAAGGAAGTGCACTGAGGTTTACCCCATCCAGGTCAGAACTCTTGTAAAAAACGCTTAGTGGGTTTCAATGCAACACTTCTGTGCCCAGGTTAACCACTCGCATGGGGGCTTCTTGGTGGAGTAGTAATGAGTATCTACAGTTCACTTGCCTGCATAGAGGTCGTGCTGTGCCTGGCAGTAATCTCCACTGCCCTTCAGAAACTCCATAAATGTGTGACCAAGAACACCACAGGACTGCCTCTCTCCAGCCGGTTCTCTTGGTGTAGGTTTGGTAATTCCAAGAAAGGTCCACGCCTGCAGCTTCACTGTCAGGTTGCCGAAGCTATGTTTGTTAACTCCAGTCTCCATATCCATTACTCCTGACAAACTTCTCCCTGCTGCTGAGCCAACTCAAGATGCCCTAAATGAGTGCTTTCCCAATACGATAGTGAAATACATATCTCACACTGAAAGCTAACCTCATGCTTAACAGTGAAACAATAATTTACACTGCTATAAAGAGTAAGGTAAAGATGCCAACAATCACGTCTGTTAATTAATATTGTTCTGGAGGTACTAGCCAGTGAAATTAGACATGAGAAAGAAGGTATAAATATTGGAAAAGGCAAATTATTGATTATGTGCATGTAACATGATTTTAAACTTACAAAACCCCATACAGAAGTATAAAATAAATAGAATTCAATAAAGCTATAGCCTATTAAATGGATATAAAAATGAATATTTTCTATATGTTAACTAAAATGACTTAGAAAATAGATGAAACAATCCTACTTCCTATATATCAGGTAAAAGTTTTAAAAAATCTGATACAGGTTTAATACAAATAATATGAAGAAAACTTTAAAACTACTGGAAGAAATAAAAGATTTATATAAGTGGAGAGACATATAGTGTTCTTATCTAAGAAGGACCAAGGTGATAAAGATGTAAATTCTCCCTAATTTAGTCTACATAATCAAAGTACTCCTAGTAAAAATGTCAAATAATTTTTTAGAAATTTGACAAAATGATACTAAATTCATATAATTATGAATATGAATAAAATAAATGAGAAAAGGATTTTGAAAAAAAAAAAGATGAGAAGGGACTACCTCTATCAGTTATTGAGATATAAAGCTACAGTCATTAAAAGAGCCTGATACTAGTGCTTGAGTAGATAGAGTGATATAATGAAATAAAGGGTTCAGAAACAGAAGCAAATACATATGGAAACCTTGTGTAAGATAAAGGTGGTAAACATTCAGGAAATGATGGGGTGGGGGCAACAGGCTAGACATCTGTCTGGAAATCAAAACAAAGTGGCTTCCTATTACATTTCTTACATTTAAATAAATATTAGATGAATTAAAAACGTAAAGGTTAAAAACAAATCTTAAAAGAAAACATGGTGTGTGGCAAGAAATGAAGCTCATAAACCACAAAGGAAACAATTAGTAAAAATGGCTGCATGACATTCTAAAAAGTTTTTTATTGAGGAATAGTTGACTTACAATATTATATGTTTAAGGTGTACAACATAGTGACTCACAATTTTTAAAGGTTATACTCCATTTATAGTTATTATAAAATTTTGGCTATATTCCCTGTGCTGTACAATATGTCCTTATAGCTTATTTATTTTATACATAATAATTTTTATTTTTAATCCCCTACCCATCTTGCCCCTTCCACTGCGTCTCCTCACTGATAACCACTAGTTTGTTCTCTATATCAGTGAGTCTGTTTCTTTTTGTTATATTCACTAGTTTTAGTTTTTAGATTCCACATATAAGTGATACCATGCAATACTTGTCTTTGTCTCACTAATTTCACTTAGCGTAATAACCTTCAAGTCCATCCACGTTGTTGCAAACAGTAATATTTCATTCTTTTTTTGTGACTGAATAGTATTCCATGTATATGTAATGTTGTCATTCTCTTCAAATATATATCCAGGAGTGGAACTGCTGGGTTATATGGCAGTTCTGTTTTTTGTTTTTTGAGGAACCTACATACTGTTTTCCACAGTGGCAGCACCAATTTACATTCCCATTTATTTCCAGGTACTCTATTTTGTTCCATTGATCTATGTGTCTGGTTCTGTGCCAGTACCATACTGTTTTGATTAATGTAGCTTTGTAGTATAGTCTGAAGTCAGGGCGTATGATACCTCCAGCTCCATTCTTTCTCAAGATTTTTTTTGGGTGTTTGGGGTCTTTTGGGCCCCCATACAAATTTTAAAATTATTTGTTCTAGTTCTGTGAAAAATGTCCTTGGTATTTTGACAGGGATTGCATCGAATCTATAGATTGCCTTGCATAGTATGGTCATTTTGACAAGACTGATTCTTCCAATCCATGAACAAGGTATATCTTTCCATCCGTTTGTGTTGTCTTCAGTTTCTTTTATCAGTGTCTTATAGTTTTCCAAGTACAGTTCTCTTACCTCTTTAGGTAGGTTATTCTAGGTGTTTTATTCTTTTTGATGTGATGGTAAATGGGATTCTTTCCTTAATTTTTCTGATAGTTTGTTAATGCATAGAAATGCAACAGACCTCTGTATTTTAATTTCTGCATATTAATCAGTATATTAATTTTCTACAAATTTATTGAATTCATTGATGAGTTCCAGTAGTTTTTTGGTGGCATCTTTAGGATTTTCTATCTATAGTATCATGTCATCTGCAACAGTGACAGTTTTACTTCTTCCTTTCCAATTTGGATTCCTTTTATTTCTTTTTATCATCTGATTGCTGTGGTTAGGACTTCCAATACTATGTTGAACAAAAGTGCTAAGAGTGGGCATCCAGGTCTGTTTCCTGATCTTAAAGGAAATGCTTTCAACTTTTTACCATTGATTATGATGTTAGTGGTGGACTTGTCATATATAGCATTTATTATGTTGGGCCTCTATACTCACTCTCTGGAAAGTTTTTTTTTTTTTTTATCATAAATCTATGTATGGGTTTTGTCAAAAGCTTTTTCTGTATCTGTTGAGATACTCATATGGTTTTTATTCTTCAATTTGTTAATGTGGTGTATCACATTGATTGACTTGTGGATATTGAACCATCCTTGCATGCCTGGGATAAATCCTACTTGATCACGGTGTTTGATCCTTTTGATGTGTTGGATTTGGTTAGCTAATAGTTTGTTGAGGATTTTTGCATCTATATTCATCAGTGATATTGGCCTGTAATTTTTTTTTGTTTATTTCTGGGGATATCTTTGTCTTGTTTTGGTGTCAGGGTGATGCTGGCCTTGTGGAATGAGTTCAGAAGCATTGCTTCCTCTGCAACTTTTTGGAATGGTTTGAGGATAGGTGTTAACTCTTCTCTGAATGTTTGGTAGAATTCACCTGTGAAGCCATCTGGTCTTGAACTTTTGTTTACTGTGAGTTTGTTTTTTTTCTTTTAATTACTGATTCAATTTCATTACTAGTAATTGACCTGTTCATATTTTCTATTTCTTTCTGATTCAGATTGTACATTTCTAGGAATTTATCCATTTCTTCTAGGTTGTACATTTCATTGGTATACATTTTTTTAAATAAATTTATTTATTTATTAGCTGTGCTGGGCCTTCGTTGCTGCACATGGACTTTCTCTAGTTGCTGAGAGCGGGGGCTACTCTTCATTGTGGTGCACAGGATCCTCATTGCAGTGGCTTCTCTTGTTGTGGAGCACAGGCCCTAGGCGTGTGGGCTTCAATAGTTGCAGCACATGGGCTCAGTAGTTGTGGCTCACGGGCTCCAGAGCACAGGCTCAATAGTTGTGGCGCACAGGCTTAGTTGCTCCGTGGCATGTGGAATCTTCCCAGGGCAGGGCTCGAACCCGTGTCCCCTGCCTTGGCAGGCGGATTCTTTACCACTGTGCCATCTAGGAAGTCCCATTTGTATACATTTGGTTGTGGTAATCTCCTATGGTCCTTTGTATTTCTGTGGTGTCAGTTGTAACTTCTTTTTCATTTCTGATTTCGATTTGGGCCCTCTCTTTTTTTCTTGATGAGTCTGGTTAAAGGTTTATCAATTTTGTGTATCTTACCAAAGAACCACCTCTTAGTTTCAGTGATATTTTCTATTGTTTTTTAGTCTCTATTTCATTTATTTCTGCTCTGCTCTTTATTATTTCTTTCCTTCTACTAACTTTGGGTTTTGTTTGTTCTTTTCCTAGTTCCTGTAGATATAAGGTTAAGTTGTTTTTTTTTTTGAGATATTTTTTGTTTCCTGAGGTAAGCTTGTACCGCTATAAGCTTATCTCTTAGAAGTGCTTTTGCTGCATCCCATAGATGTTGGACCCTTGTGTTTTCATTTTCATTTGTCTCCAAGTATGTTTTTTTTTTTTTTATATCTGATTTGATTTTTTCAGTGACCCATTGGTTGCTTAGTAGTATATTGGTTAGCTTCCATGTGTTTTTGTCCCTTTTCCCCTCTTTTTCTTGTAGTTGATTTCTAATCTCATAGCATTGTGATCAGAAAAGATGCTTCATATATTTCAATCTTCTTAAATTTACTGAGACTTGTTTTGTAGCCTAGTTTATGATCTATCCTGAATAATGTTCCATATGCACTTGAAAAGAATGTGTATTCTGCTGCTTTTGAGTTGAATGTCTATATGTATCTATTAAGTCTATCTGTTCTGATGTGTCATTTAAAGCCAGAGTTTTCCTTATTGATTTTTCTATCTGGATGATTTGTCCATCAATGTAAGTGGAGTGTTAAAGTCCCCTATTATTATTGTGTTGCTGTCAATTTCTCCCTTTATGTCTGTTATGCATTTCAGTGCTCCTATGTTGGGTGCGTATATAAAAAATTTAAACCTTCTCCATAAGAGAAAGAATCATAAAGTTGAAAGGCACATTAGAAACTGGGAAAACTATTTTTAACACATATGGCAATGAGTGAATTCCTTAATTTACAAAGAACTCTTATGAAAATCTATAAGTAAAATGGGCAAAGGGTATGAACACATTACAGAACAAGCACATTATAGCTACACACACAACCAAAAATATGTAATGTTTTCAAACTTGCTCTAAATTAATGAAATGCAAATTAAAACATGTAGATTCCAGTTTCACCTATTAGAATGGCAAAAATTAAAAAACTGGATGAAACGTTAGTTATTGTAACCATAATTAATAGTAATGCTGATACTGCAGAGTTGTTTAAAAAAATGGAAGACTGGAGTATATCTCTGTATATTTGGATATGTAAAGATCTCCAAGACGTGTTCATTTCCTAATCAACGTCTACATGTTGCTCATCACCTGCCATAATGGAAGGAGTTAAAATCTCATTTTTAAGATTTAAGACTTATATTTGGCAGTGCGTTAGTACCAAATAATGCCCCCAAGAATGTCCACATCTTAATCCTCAGAACCTGTGAATCCCCAGAACATGTGAACAGAAGCTGTTACTGCACAGAGCACAGGGGGCTTTGTTGATGCCCAAATGAAGGATCCTGACTGAGGTGGGGCGAGTATCCTGAATTATCCTGGTTTACCCATGTGGGCCTGATACAGCCACGAGGGCCTTTATAAGAGGGACACAGGAGGAGTCAGAAGACATCAGTGTGGTGAGGGAGGAAGGGTCAGAGACAGATGTTTTCCTGCTGGCTTTGAAGATGGAGGAAGGGGTCACAGGCCAAATACAGCCTTTTCTAGAAGCCGTAAGAGGCAAGGGAATGGATTCTTCCCTGGAGTCCCTGGAAGGAGCCAGCTCTGATGATACCTTAACTTTTAGCCTCATGAGACTCATTTTAGACTTCTCACCTCTGGAACTATAAGGGAATAAAATCTGTGTTGTTTTAGGCCAGAGTTTGTTGTATTTGTTAGAGCAGCAAAAGGAAACTAATAGAGATTATCTTGAAAAACATCATGGATCAAAAGAGACTAAAAGCAGGCTATTAAAATGTACATGAAACATACTATTATAAACTTCAGGAAGTAAAAAAGAGAGTGAGCTGGGATGAGAGCAGGAAGACTGAAGGCTGGGCATGGCTGAGGGCACAGAAGCCCAGGGAAGACAGTACATAGAGAGCAGGAGGGGAGCAGCGGCGTCCAGCTGAAACGCTGCTGAGAGACTGAGCAAGGCACAGCTGGGAGTGTCTGATGAGTGGTTTCTGTTGTAGTGCAGAGATGAGAGCGGAGGGCAGACTTGGGCACGTTGAGGAATGAGAGGTGAGGAAGGGATACACTGAATACAGCGACACTTTCGCAAAGTCTGCCTGTTGAGCGGGATGAGAAATTGGGCAATAATTGGAAAATGAAGGGGACCTGGGGTTAGGGAGTTTGTTTCTCTTTCTTTTGTGATGGGAGGTCTTGAGCATGTTTCAAAGCCAAGGGAAAGCACCAGCCAGTCAAGAGGGAAGAGGCAATGACACAGGTGAGAGAATGGACAGCCGAGAGTGACAGCAAGTGGGAGGGGGTGAGATCCAGAACACAGGGGTCTTGCAGTTGTGGCAGCTGAAGATGGAGGCGATCCCCCTTGGGTGGCTTTAAGAGCCTCTGTGAAGTGACAGCACAAGGGGAGGTGGGATGGGGGAGCACCCAATGGACCCTCTGCAAGCTGCCCCACGGTTACTTTGGTCAGTCTGGGTTTCACCTGGAAAAAGAGAAAACAGAGGCTGGGGGTTTGCGACTGGCAAGGGGACAGGTGTGTGGGGCCATTACTCCCTTGGGGCCATTAGCTCCCTTAGGGCAGAGACCTGTCATGTCAGTCACTGCATCACTCTGAGACTGACTGGAGTACCAGCACCCAGGTACTTACTATCAATGTGATCAGCACAGGAATGTTCACTTGTCTCCATTTCAATTTGCCTCTTTTGGTGCTTCTCTAAAAAACCAAAAAAGAAAGAGTGTGGAACAGACAGAGCGTAAATTCCTACGTGACTTATTTTTCTCACTTGAAAGAAGTCTATGGATTCTTTCATTCTTCCATAAAGTCAGTTTTAAAGTTCTCGCCATGCTTCTACCCAGAGGCACTGCCACAGACCTCAGAAAACTAAAGGGCATCTTTCCAATTTTTAGCTTAATCGTAAGGTGCTTACGTAGCGATGTCTACTTGGTTTAAAAGTAGACAATTCTGAAGGCATGTGATGTCTCAAAATGCATACTAAAAATGTATTTTTTTATCTATGGAAGCTATAAAATTTATATCCTTCAAAAACAAAAAACAAAAACCTTACATGAAATAACAGAGAAAAAGAAAATAGCATAAGATTGTCTACTCAAGACAGGGAAACCAATTAGAAGGCTACTGAAATGATCCAGGCCTGGACCAGGGTGGTGATAGTGGGGGCTGGGAGAAATGGTAGGACTGGATATCTATTCTGGGTACATTTTGAAGGATGTGTTGACAGACTGAATGTGGGGAGGGAGAAAAACAGAAGTCATGGAGGACACTAATGCCCAGGCAACTGGGAGAATGGTTCCCAGTAACTGGGGTGGGAAAAAACGTGGGAGGAGCAGGTTTGGGGGAATGTGCTGGACTTGCTGTGCTGGAGATGCCTTAGACATCTAAACAGAGATGTGGGCGGGAGACACGGGTCTGAAGCTCAGAGGAGGGTCAGGACAGGAGATACACAAGTGGGGTTCACTGGCATTTTAGGTGGGTTTTGAGTCTATGAGTGTGGGAAGACATTCAGGAACCTTTCTGAAACCTTGAAAATGTTAAAGTATGTGGGCCGAGCGATGGGATTCAGAATGTCCTGCTTGAGCAGTGGAGGAACTGAGGGTGCGGGGCGTGGAGACTAATATCACCCTGTTTGGCCCTGAAGGACGGCTGGTTAGCCAAAGACCGGTAAGATTCCTCAGAGGAGGAACAACCTAAGACAGGCACACCCGTAGAGGGGCCAACAGGGGTGGTGCATAGAGCCTTCCTTATATCACCCTGTTTGGCCCTGGAGGATGACTGGTTAGCCAGAGACGGGTAAGATTCCTCAAGGGAGGAACAACCTAAGACAGGCACAGTCGTAGAGGGGCCAACAGGGGTGGGGCACCCACCCCCAATATCTGAGAGAGGTCTCCTGCCCCCAGGGCTGTTTTGCTCTCCAGGCCCAGCTCAAATCCACACCTGCTCAACTCGGACCCAGGAAGCAAACAAAGATAATTGCCTCAGTCATGTGAGGCCTTTGATTGTTTATGGCTGTAACCTGAGAATGTTAGCCCTCGAACTCAATAAAAGCAACCTGGGATGAGTCAGCAGGGCTCTTGATCCGAGAGGTCTTGAGCCCCACCGTCCCACTTTTCTCCTCAGTCTGTGTCTGTGTCTTCTTCAAGCTTGCGGCACCCGTCACTCACCTCAAGTCGCCGAGCTGGTCTCGGCATATGAGACTGGATTAATTCATCTAGAAAGTGAGTGTAGATCAAAAAAAAAAAAGGTTCAAGGTCATGTTTGGCCATGAAAAACTGGTCTGAAAAAGTTACCTGTTTGGCACAAGTGTGGCAAGGAAATGTTAAAGCACCGCCGGGAAATTGTGGACTGAGAGCTCCAAGGCTGAGTTCAGCGGGTGAGGGACAAACACACAGAAGACAGTGCAAAGGATTCAGATTTCCCGGGGATGGGGATTAGGGAAACGTCAGCTTTAAGGTTAGAAGGAAAAAACAAAACAAAGCAAGAGCAACCAGGTAGATGCAAAATTGAAGGTATCGGATTCAGATACAAAAAAAAAAAAACAAAAAACAAATGGCGAAAGCCTGCAAGTTGGGGAAGGGGTGAAATCAGACCCCGCGTGATGGGGCTGGAGGGTGGGGTGGGGTGACTTGGGCCCGACCCCTCCCTCCGGCCGCACCCGGGCCAGCTCTGTGCCGCCCCTTGCCCGAAAGCCTCCAGCCGCCAGGGCGCGTGCGGGCGGCTCCGCGGGTCCCCAGGCAGCGCGGGCGCCGTCACAGCGTCTGAACAGGGAGGAGGACGCCGAGGGCCGCTCTTCACTGGGTCGCGCTGTGCAGAAGGGAGCGGCCTGACGACCCCGCTACGTTACCAACTCGAGAGCCAGGCAGCAAGGCCCGAGCTGGGCGGGGGCCGGGACGGGGTGGCCGGGCGACACCGGCAGGCTCGGTAAGTGTAGCAGGAGGCTGGGCTGGGGCTGGGCAGAGACCTCGGGCTTCGGGGCGCCGCGGGTGCTGGGCCGTTACCTGCTCCGCCCGGCTTCCGCGGCAGCGCCCAGCCTGCGGCCTCCGGGATCAGACACGTCGCCCTGGAAACCGGCGCGCGGGGCCTCCTGGGACTGGCCGGCCGGCCGGCAGGGGAGGAACCAGGGGAGGAGCAAGGGCCGCGCGCACGCGCACTCGGGGCCGCGTCTCTAGGGCCGGGTTCTGAGTCCCGATCCACCGGACACCTCCGTGAGGCTGAACTGAGCTGGCTGCGTAGACGTCGGCCAACAAGCCTCCCGCCGCCCCTCCTCGGCGCCCGGGATCCCGCCTGCGTCCTGCGCGCGCCCGGGGCGAGCGAGCCGGCCCCGCGGCGTCCCCGTGGGCACGGAGGTCCCGCGGTTTCTTTTCTCACCTAGGTGTGTGTTTTTTTTTTTTTACAGCTAATCCTGTTTTATTATGAATTTAAAACCCTAAACATTTCATGAGGACTGGGAAGCCCACTCACGGGGGCCGCCGTCTTGCATTTCCACGCCTCACTGCACACCCCCCCCCCCCCCCCAGGACCCGCAGCCCGCCGCACAGCGAGTGACCTTTATTTGCACTATGGGTAGAAAACTGGCATTTAGATGTCAAAATCTGTATCACAGAATACCAGCGGCAGCGTTAGGCATTTCCACAAGGCTTATGGCCCCTCCTTTGCGGACGCAAACAAGGCTCTCCAGAAAGCGGGGCCTGCCCGGGGTGGACGCGTCCTGAGATGCTCGGAGGCCGTCGCGCTCAGGACCCACCTGCCACGGCGTCGTCTTCCACCTCCTCGGCTCCATCCTCGGCGGGGCCGCGTCTGCGTTCCCCGCCAGGCAGCTCAGCCGACCGCCCCGAGCCCTTCCGCCGCTCCGCGGTAGCGTTCTCCATTGTGGCCGCGTCCCCTGGAGGTGGCCCACCTTTGTTTTCGTCCGTTGGCACAGCAGCACCTGGATGGAAACCTTTGCTTCTCCTGGCAGTCTCCTTGGCAAGCTGGGCACCCCGTTTGCCCTTGAGCGTTTTCTCTGCTTCCTGACACTTTTTTAGTGTCACCTTCTGGAAACCCAGTGCTCTGACTTGTGGAACTTGATAAATCACATGTCGTCTGTCATACTTCTTATTTGTTACAGGATTTCTTAGGGTCCTTAGAGAAGTCAGTGATTTGAGAGATGCCGAAGGGTCCAGATCACCCAGTTCCACAAGAGTGTTGTTGGTGAGAACGAGTTGTGTCAGACGGGGCAGGGCCTGATGAAGTCCCTCTCCGACACAGCGTATTCTGTCGTTGTTCGCTGATACTGTTTTCAGTGTTCTCAGCTAAGGAAGACCGTCCAGTTTCCTAACTGCATTGTCAGAAAAGTCGATGGCATCCAACTGGCCTAGGGTAGCACCCAGATACCCGCGCAGGTCCGGCTCGCGGTCCGGCCGGATGCGGGCGTGGGCGCCGCCCGCCCGTCCGCTGCGGGTGTTTGGAACCCGAGTCCGATGCACCCGTCCTGTTCCCAGCCTGGAAGGGCCGTGGACTAAGAGCAGAGCGCTCCTGTCAACCTCTACACACATGGAGTTCTTGGTGGGAGAAAAATCCGATCACAAAGCAGTGCATGTTTGGTGTAGAGAAGTTACCACGTACAGGAAAGCGCCAAGAAAAAGTAAAAAATCCCCTGTCCCTAACCCTAACCCTAACCGTATAAAAATTATAGGTGATTTTTAGTGATTGCATAGGAGTTTTTAGTGCTGCGTAGGCATAATTAACGAACATGAACGTTATTTCTTTTTTCCTCTTCCTCCCCTCCTCCTCCCCCTCCCATTGTGTCAATACCCTGTTGAATGTCCTTGTAGACGAATCCTAGGGGGCACCCCGACTGTTTTCTTAGGATAAATTCCTTCGTGCGAAGTTGAAGGATCAAAGGATAGGCCCACTTTGAGGCTTTCTGAAGGTGTACGAAAGTTTGCCTTCCAGGCAAAGGTCTTCAATCCTTAACCCACATTTGCGGATCATCTTATTTGTTTTAAAAATGTATGCCCGTGTTCTTGTCAAAAAGTGACACCTTACTTTCATTTTATTCACAACTTTGATTACTAGGAAGGATAAGCATTTTTGTCATATTTTTAGTGACCATTTGTACTTATTTTGTGATTTGCCTCTTTTGGCCTTTGGCCCACTTTTTCAGTTGGTGTTCATCTTTGTAAAAATTGGTTTGTTAGAACTTTTGACGTTAGGTAAAACTGGGGCTATGGTATGTGTTGCAAATATTTCCTTCAATTTGTCAATTACCTTTTAATTTTGTTTACAGTGTATTTTGTATAGTTCAAATTTATCACATTTCCTTTTATGGTTTTTGCATTTTTTTTTTTTTAATTCTTCAGCCTCATTGCATGGCATGTGGGACCTTAGTTCCTCAACCAAGGCTCGAACTTGCACCTTCTGCATTGGGAGAACGGAGTCTTAACGCCTGGACTGCCAGGGAAGTCCCAGCATTTGGTTTTTATGTAATAGGGGCAGTGGGCATTTCCAAGCAGACCTTGGTTTGGTTTTTTTTTTTTTAATTTTATTGAAGTACAAATTGATTTACAATGTGTTAATTTCTTCTGTACAGCAAAGTGACTCATATATATATTATTTTTCATATTCTTTTCCATTATGGTTTGTCACAGGATATTGAACATATCAATAGTTCCTGTGCTCTACAGTAGGACCTTGTTGTTTATCATCCTGTATATAATAGTTTGCCTCTGCTAATCCCAAACTCCCATTCCTTACCTCTCCTACCCCCCTCCCTCTTGGCAACCACAAGTCTGTTCTCTATATCTGAGTCTTTTTTTCCCCCCCAAATGTGTTGATTTGTGTCTTTTTTAGATTCCACATGTAAGTGATATCATATGGTATTTGTCTTTGACTTACTTCACTTAGTATGGTAATTGCTAGGTCCATCCATGTTACTGCAAATGGCATTATTTCATTCTTTTTGATGGCTGAGTAATATTTCATTGTGTGTGTGTGTGTATATACACACACCACATTTTCTATATCCATTCATCTGTTGGTGGACATTTAGGTTGCTTCTATGTCTTGGCTATTGTAAATAGTGCTGCTATGAACATAGAGCACTGGAACATAATCTCTTCCAATTATAGTTTTGTCTGGGTATATGCCTGGGAGTGGGATTCAAGCAGACCCCATTTAATTCTAGCTTTTTTAGGGGTTGGTGTGGAGCAAGGCTTTCCGTTCCCATCACCATTGCTTCCTCCCTATGCTGTTAGAGTGGCCCGTGCTTAATTTTGGCAGGCGGTGTTTTTACAACCTTGGGTGGTGAGTTATTCCTATGAGGCGGTTGGTGGTTTTTGCTGTGGGTGAGCTGGGCACCGTCTCCAGGTGGACATACAGTAGACAAGTGGTGCCCTAGACATGTCATTTATGGAAAGATGGCTGGTTCATGGCTAGTGGCACTCTCAAGTCAGTAATGAAAGTGGCCGTTTGTTATTAAGGGAACGTCCCAACCCTGGCTCAGGACTGGCGGAACCTGAAAGATGGAGGCTCCGCAGAATGTCCTTTCCCGTCTGAATTGTCTCTGCCTCTCTTTTTTGCTAGCTCTTTCCAGTCTATAGCCTTTGTTTCTGCCTTGGAAAGAGGTGCTTCTTTTCTGTCTGTGTGTTGTGGAAGGGGGAGAGGCCTTCAGTGTGCTATTAGTAACTGCCTGTTAGTAATTATGGCGGTCACCTCCATCATGCTACGTATTAACATAGGCCTTTATTGCTCTGTGTGAGTTCCCTAAGGCTGCTGTGACAAATTACCACAGAGCTGGTGGCTTAAGACAGCAGACATTTATTTTCTCATGGGTCTGGAGACCAGAAATCCAAAATCAAAGTGTCAGCAGGGCTCTGCCCCCTCTGAAGTCTCCTGGGGAGGATCCTTCCTGCCTCTTCCACCTCCTGGTGGCTCCTGGTGTTCCCTGGCTTGTGGCCACATCACTCCAATCTCTGCCTCTGTCTTCACATAGTGTTTTTCTCTGTGTCTTTCTGTGTGTTTTCTCCTCTTCTCATAAGGACATCAGTTATTGGATTTAGGACCCACCTGAAATCCGGGATGATTTTGTCTCAAGATCCTCAATCAGTTTTATCTGCAAAGACCCTATTTCCGAATAAGGTCACATTCTGAGGTTTTGGGGGAATGTGAATTTTGAGGGGACAGTATTCCACCCACAACTGTTACTATGGTGGTCACCACTGTTATTCTACATCATAAAAATCAGTCTTTACCTTTCTCATTTTTAAAAAATTTCTCATTTTATTTTATCTGTAAAGTTATATAAATAAACCAAACATAGCATCTGGTATCATTTATTGTAAGCTCATTTGAGGATCTCTGCAAAGTTTGGAGGCAATACCTTATACTTTTATCATTCAAATTATGTCAAATCATCCTTTCACAATGTATACATATATCACATCATCACGATGTGCACTTTAAATATCTTACAATTTTATTTGTCAACTATACCTCGATAAAGCTGAAAAAAAATTCTGTTAAAAAATTAGGTCAGATCTGAAGTATTGTTATTTGATGTTAACATCAAGAACTAGAGATCTGAAATGACTAGCCTCTTGCATCTTCACTTGATTATACAACTTATTTCTGAAGTGAATTTTCAAAGTCGAAGATTGATCGCGCTTTCCTTTAAGACTCTTTTGGAATGTTTAGTATTCCTATTAATGTCACTGTAACAAAAGATCTTTCAGCTAGAGTTTTCAAATTTCTGATATTTACATTTTCATGGTAATTACTAAAGGGATCATCTTCTAAAAATAATTCATAGTGAAATAAAGGAGCACTAGAAATTTGAGGGTAGGAAGTCAGGAGTTTTTCTAGTGCAGTGTGGACATAAATGGGGTTGGATTCAAATCCTGGATACCTTTTCCATCATGTCCTTTTTTTTTTTTTTTTTTTTTTGTGGTGCCTCAAGCCTTGTGGGATCTTAATTCTCTGACCAGGGATGAACCCTGGCGCTTGGCAGTGAAAGCCTCGAATCTTAGGCACCGGACTGCCAGGGAATTCCCTCACCTCCCATTCACCTGTAAGGGCGGATAGTAATAGAACCTGGTTTTAGGGCTGTTGTGCAGATTAAGGGAGTGGTTTATGCAAAGCCGTTAGGAGCAGGTCTGGCTCGGCAAACACCTCAAAATTGTTAGCTATTATTTCAAGTGGGAAATTTGTTTCTCCCTAGGGCAGGCAGCTGGAGGGGTATCAAGCTTGAAGGCAGTTTTGCTCTATTGTTACCAAACCAAACTTGGGTCCTCTGGCCTCATGCTCAGTAAAGCCAATCTACGCGTGGGGTTGTGGTATACAAACATGCAGGGTTTATCGCAGGCACCAAACAAGGGGTGTGGGCAGCTGATGGTCAAAAACCCCGAACTTCCTGATGGGTTTCAGAGAACTGTTTTTAAGGGTAAAATGAGGGAGGGGGGTGCTGCAGGGTGGGTGATCAGCTCATGCACAATTACCTGATTGGTTGATGGTTTCATAGGTGTTAACTTCATTAATCCTCAAGCTCCAGTCAGTCTGGGGGCTACGTGTTCATGGTCATCATGCAGTTAGCTTCTTCCGCTTGATGGGGGCTTTAGCATCTGTAAAACAACTCAGGAGTGTGCATCAAATACTGTTATCTAGGTACTTCAGGGAGGAACTAAAGATTCTGTGACTGCCATGTGGCTGATTTACTGTTTAACTTGTTACCAGTTCTCCTGGCCCAACTGCTACTTTTGTCACTACATGTTCACATCCGTTCAGTCTTTAATTCTTGAGCCAGGCTTTTGTAACTCAAGGGAGGCCTATAGCTTTTCTACAAACAAGAGGCAGGCAGAGGATGTGGGGGGAGCTGTCTGTCCCCAGAAGGCCCCATCCATTCCTGCTCAGTTATGCTATGTGATCAGCAGATGTATATTCTCTAGGGCACACAAGCTGTAGTTTATGTTACTACCTTACAAAGTCATTAAGAAATACACAGAGGGACTTCCCTGGTGGTCCAGTGGGTAAGACTCCCCACTCCCAATGCAGAGGGCCGGGGTCTGATCCCTGCTCAGGGAACTAGATCCCACATGCATGCCACAACTAAGAGTTTGCAGGCCACAACTAAAAGATCCTACGTGCCACAACTAAGACCCCATGCAGCCAAAAGTAAGTAAATAAATAAATACTAAAAAAAAAAAGAAAAGAAATACACAGAGCTTATTTAATATTTGGAGCAAAAATAGTGTGCTCATGTGGTGGACTTAAAACTAAGGTTTGAAAAAATATTTTGTATGACAAAAGTAGTGTATACTCACTGTAGAAATTTTGGAAAATGCAGCCAAGAAGAAAAGCAAAAATGATGTATAATCTTTGGTGGGCTTTTAAAATAAAATTTATAATGCTTGTGACTTAAATTTGAGGAACCGTTAACCATCTTCACCTAATTTGGGGAGTAAACACTGCATGCCCTCAGTTCAATTGTGATGGGGTCATCTCAACCACTGATCCTGATCTAAATGAATCTGAGCTATATTCTAGGGTCAGGGTGACCTGAGGGGGAGGGGAGCAGGCCGCCAGGCCTCCTGGGCTCTGATGAACGGGTTGGATGCAGAAACCCAAGAGATCTCTCCCTGCTCCTGGGATCCCACAGCCACATCCTCCATGAGCAGCAAGGGACTTAAAATAAGAGAGAGACTTAGTTATCTTAAGAAGACCAAACATACCCTCCAGTCTCCGCCCCTGACGCCCTTGATCTTGACTTTGAAACCCATCAAGAGAGTTGGGTGGCTACCATTTGGACTTCTTAGTAGATTTTTAATGCTTCTAATGTTTAACGCATTTCAAATTATCTATACTAATAAGACAGAGCCTGTTACAAACAGATCATTTTTTCTCCCAAGGTCTCTAAAATAGTGGAGACAATTTGCTTGTAAGCCAGCCGCTACCTCCCTGCCTGCTCCGGGATATCAGTGAAACCTGACACTGTCTTCTGCTTGTTGGCTTCTGTTCTTTAGGGGAAACAGGCGGTAAAGGGAGAAAACTGGAAACAGGCCACTCCTAAAGGAATCTATTGTATGACAGTTCATTGAAATTTTGTTTTCAATGCAAAACAATCATTATTTTTACTTTTTAACCCTATCCATAGGAATTGTGTTTGAAGGTTTCATTAAGTTTCTAGGTATTCCTCAGAATAGACTTGAATATGGTAAAAGGTGTGTATTCGTGAATGATAATGAACCATTATTAAATATTGCTTAATTAGCATGCCCTTCTCTGATTAAAACACACGCTTTGTACATTAGGTGTCATTGCCGAGCAGTTTAGGGATAAAAATCATGCACCCGTTAAAAACTCTTTAGTGACAGACGGCTACGGCTGACCCAGATGGCCTATCATTTGTATTAATGACAAACAACTTCTTGAGTAAATTTTCACTAACTTTTCTCCCTTTATTTTTATTACTCAGTGAAATTTATCTGAAGCAAAAGCATAAAAAGCATGACATGCATCACAGAATTAAAGTGGAGATTAATTAAAGCCGACTGCAGTTGAAGGTCATTCATTTTTTTTTTTTTTTTAATCTGCCAGAAGATTTTAAAGGACGGAAGCAGCTCTTTACTTATGGAAAGTCTTCTGTGACTGTACTGACCCTTCCTGTGTGGTTGCCAAAAGCCCTGTAAAGAAAGCCTCCTCCGGGACCGAGCCGGTGTTCCCTGGGCTTTTCCAGCTCCGGGGAGCGCCTCCCTCCTCGTCTCTCCTCCTCTGCTACCCGGGCCCCACCTCCCTCCGCCCCGAGGCGTCTCCCCGCAGCTCTGCGATTGGTGCAGAGCGCAGCCTTGCCTTTTAGGGAGTGTTGGGCTTTTAAAGTGATAAGGGAAAGGGTCCAGCGGCTGCTTTTATCAGCCAATCAACCATTTTCCTGACAGATCTCCAAATGTTCCCGGGCCAATGGAGGGGAGAGCCCAAGATGCCTGGGCCGCTCCTGGGAGAGGCAGGGCTTAAGTCGAGGCGAGAGGCAGGCGCTCAGACAGCCCTGGGCCCCCGCCAGCCCCCACCTGGCACTCGTCTGTGTCGCTGTCAGGATTTGTCTAGCTCCGCGTTCCCTCGCAGGGGTGTGTTGGGGGGAGTCCTCTTTGCGACACTCAAAATGGTTATCAAAGTGTTTGTGGCCACATCATCTGGGTCCATAGCGGTAGGTGTCTGGTGGTACTCGGGGGCTTTCTCCCCGTCCTGTTTTCTGAATAGCTCAGACTTGGAAGTAGAAGGAGCCGGGTGTGCCCCAGCGCTGGCCTTACCTTTCTTTTTGAGGCGTGTGTAAGTAAGCCTGTGAGCCCTTTGCTTTCCGCCTTGGTTTGAATGGTGTTGAAGAAGTGTGCAAAATGTGTGATCCGGGACAGCTGCGTGTGGAAGGGGATTCAAGGAAGGGGGCGTGTTTGATACGAGACCGTTTAACACCTAATTTGTGTCTGTTGTGTGGCATGGGTGACAGAATCAGAGGCTTTTTTTGGGTGGAATGTTTCTGCCATTTATTCTGTAGGGCTTAGACTAATTTCAAATTGCAAATAAACGACACTTTGTGTAACAATATTTGGAGAGTATGATGGGCTGGATTACTAAAATGACCCCTGGGTGTAATTACTTGTGTATTCCATGTAATCCTAGTGAAAGTGTAAAGTTAGCATGTGTAATACTATTATTTGAGGGTAATGATGTCACAGTGACAAGAAGAAATGTCTCTAAGGCTACAGATGTAAATGCTCTAGAACTTGAAAGAGACCAAAAATAGGTACTAAGAACCGACCCCCAAAACACTGCTTTGTCTGGTTGCCTAGGGACCAGGCTGGGAATCACCCATCCGTCTAAGTCCAGCCTTCATTCTGTGCCTTAAGAAACCAGGCGTAAGGGAGGGACTCACATCCTTGGAAACAATTCAGGCTTTGACCTGAGGCTTGAACCTGCAGTATCTATCTGGGACTGACATTTCCACCAGCATTATAGCATCTAGGAGGCTGGGGAGAGAAAACAGTTTTATTAATCCTGAGAGGTGAAGACCAGCAAAGGGGCTGTTTCCTTTTATATCTGATTCCTGGAACTTCTCGGGTTGCAGCTTGGGTTTCAGTGGTCCCTCAGCCAGGGATGATACCCTAGACAAGTGGTTGGCCCAGGGAACAGTCCTAATGGCAGCTCCTGAATGCCACCCGCCCCCCACCCCCAGCCCCTGCAGCCCTGAAATTTCTCGTGGTTTCCAGAGAGGACAAGAGGGAAACAGGAGAAAGGGGGCTGGTTGTTCCTTCAGAGCACAGCTGATGGGCAACTGTTTAGTGACCTCGCAAACATCTTTTAACAGAAAACGATGAGGAACGATTCCAGATGTGAAACTGCAAAATCTTTCATGGCTGTTGATGACCTCAGAAACTTTTAGTTCATCTACGAAAAGCACATTGTTGGATTGTTTAGATTAAAAAAAATTTTTTTTAAGCAAATGGCTTTCATGGGCTTCAAATATGCTGTTGACACACTCATTGCTGGAAACGTTTACCACTAACTGCCAATCTTCTACATATTCCATAGGTCAGGTCTGAGTGGCTTTATGCATCCTTCCGGAGACAGTGAACAAACAGATAGATTTCTTAGGATTATCTGATGGCCTGCATTCCTGACGTTTGGGAGCATGATTTAATTAGCTTGGGAGGATCTGGAGGGGTACTGTTTGTTCCAGGATCTTGGAAAATCCAAGTTTATTCTGCTGCCGTAAGCAAATGTTTTGGTACCATGTGGGACTATGTGACCTTGGGAAAGTTATTTCACCTTGCTCAGCCTCAATTTCCTTATCTGTGGAATGAGGATAAGAATAGTACTCATCTCATAGCGTTGTCATGAGGACTTAGGAACTAAGCAAAGAGTGCCCAGCAGGGCGTCAAGTGCTGAATAAATATTAACATTGTTAGTTAATGTTATAACTATCAGCTATGGCTAGCTAATATTATAATTATAACTATGGGTTATTATAATTATTAGTTAATGTTAGTTAATATTAATCAGTATGAGTGTAGTTGTTATAATTATTAGTTAATATTAGAAGATCTGTATCTATGATGATGTTTCAGAAGAATTGTCTCAAGCCACGTAAATGGAAGAACTTCTGTCAGTGCTAATGGTTTTTCCTGGCTGGGGGAATTTCACCAGAAGCTCCTTTGCAGGACAACCCCAGAGCAGCTGCCAGTACTTATGCTATGTGTGTGGTGGTTGGTCTACAAAATCTTTACTACTTATTTCTTCAGTCTGTATACTTTAAAAATAGGTTCTTGCCTGTGACCTTGTCAAAGAGGGCATTATGACTTCTGTTGGATGAATGAAATAAGTGAAAAAGGAAAAAGCCAATTGTAATCTCTTGATGAGGGTGGAGACATGATACACGCATGTGGGTGTGTATCACGTCTCTGTTTTAACAGTTGATGCCAAAGCGTGCTTCCATGTTTTACCACTTGACGGACAGATTTGGTTGAAGAGACCCTGTGAGTAGGAGAAGGTTGTTGTATCTCTGTGGATGACCCTTCTCTGTTCCTGAAGGCCATTGCCACAAGGGTGAGGGGACAAAGGGAGAGAGGACAGTCCTCATTGTTTTCAAGACGCACAGTCCCTGGGCCACCATCTTTAAGGACAGACCCTGTTGGTGGCTCCTGGATTTCTCGATGCTTTTTTCCACTCTTGACTGAGTGTAAACATAGAGGGAAAAGCATGGCTCTTGAATTAGATGGATCTGGATGTGAACCTTGGAAAATTCTTTAATTCACTGGCACCTCAGCTTTATCTTAAAATGGTGATCAGAATTTTTGCCTGGCATGGCAGACAGGACGAGTCATGCCAGAGTGCCTGACTGCACAGCTTCTCCACTTGTGGTGCAAAATGCTTTTTGCCTGCGTTCCTCAATTCTCACCAGCACCCGGGAGGAAGGCTGTGTTCTCTCTGTTTTGCAGATGAGGCAATGGACGAGCAGAGCTTCTGCTCACGTAGCAACCTTCCCAGCCAGGATGGAAACACAGGTCACCTCTCACTCAAATGCAGTGTGCTTTCTACTACAGTACAGTGACCTCGTTTGGAAAGGTTCCTATCTATACAAAACAGTAAAGGGGACGTGCCAAGCGAGTGACCCAAAGATCACTCTGACACCAGTCACCAACAGTGGCTGGTGACTTCAGGACAGAGAATAACGCTTTTTTTAAAAAAAAATTATTTGATTGAGGTATAGTTGATTTACAATGTTGTGTTAATTTCTGCTGTACAGCAAAGTGATCCAGTTTTCAGAATCTTTTCCACTATGGTTTATCATGGGATATTGAATATAGTTCCCTGTGCTTTACAGTAGGACCTTGTTGTTTATCTGTTCTATATATAATAGTTTGCATCTGCTAACCCCAAACTCCCAGTCCATCCCTCCCCCACCCCCTCCCTCTTGGCCACCACAAGTCCGTCCTCTATGAGAATGGTCCATCCTTATGAGTCAGTGTAACAGAATAGGAAGTGAAAGCACGGAGTCCTAACCACTGCACCTCCAGGGAATCCCCAATGTAACAGGATAGGAAAACAGAGTTCTCTGAGCCTCCACTGAGGTCCCAATGTCTCCAAGTGACACAGACCCCAAGGACCCTGGATCCTCCAGAGGGGCTGCCGGGAAGGACGGTGTAGCCTGTGGGACCAGCATTGGCCATGGCTCCCTGGAGAGGGGAGAAGGGGTGAGAGGTGCAGGGGGGAGTGTGTCTGTGGCAACGGCTATTGAGGTTGAGGGGCTGTGCATGCCCCCCCCCTTGAGGCCATAAAGGGGAGGTGCCCTCTGGGGGCTGATGCCCTGTCCCGAGGGTCAGCTCAGGAGGCCACATGGAGAAGAGCTGTGACTTTGACTGTGGGGGTGTGGGGCAGCGGAGTGTCTAGTGAGGCTCCTTGAGAAAGGACCCAACAAAGGGGGAGGCTGCAGGGGGGTGCACCCCCACTCAGTTGGGCATCAGCGTGTGGGCAAAGGCCAAGTGCCAGCCAGGTGAGCTCACGCGCTCCCTGCTTCCCTCTCCCTCCTCTGGGCTCATCCTAAGACCCTTCTCCAGTCCCAGGCAGAAGTCAAATGCTCCAAACATCGCCAGCAGAGCGATGCTTTTGACCCAGTGTAAATTACCCGTGTTTGGGGTATCCGGAGGGACAGATTTTATTTTTCTTCTCTTTTCTTAGGTGAGGTGCTGAGAAATGAAATTTAGCACCGTATCATGCATCCAACAGTGAGCCAATTTCCTGTAGACGTAATTGCTTGTCTTGAGAGGAATAATAGTAAACAGATCTTCCTATCCTGTTTTCTCCGTCTTTCTTTGACTTTACAGAAGAAGAAACCTAAGTCAGGACTTGGGGAAATGTTCTTCACCTATTTAGAAATTGTGGAATAAAATGAAATCCTTTTCCATCCCACCTCAAGTTCTGGGGCATGTTTTTTTTTTTAAGTTCTTTTTTAAAAATGGAAGTGTAGGTAATTTACATTGTTGTGTTCGTTTCAAGGGTACAGCACAGTGATTCAGTTAAGTCCTGAGGCAAGATGAATAGCGATGGAAATAAGGCAGGTGTGGGAGTGGACCTTGGCCAGGCTGAGGCTCCTGAGACCGTATTTGAGGGGGAAGGAAGATGGAGTTTGGACAGAATAAAGGATGTTGCCTTCTGACTATTGAATTAAAAGTAAATCTGCCTGAAATGAAGATGTCTCTCCTCTTCGAAACAGCAAAGTTATCGCTGAAAATATCTACAGGAGTAAGTAAGTTATAAAGTGGCACAAGTAATTATGGACAGGTTGGAAAGAATGTAGAGAAAACATGATTAATTAAAATAATAATTAAGTCCAACAACCTGTCATCAGGTCTGCTGGGATTTTGTAATATTTAGACATTCAGCTGTGAAGCCATGGCATTTGGAGTCCAGTTTCCACAACGAGGATCAGGAGGTCTGAGGGTTCCCCCAGCAGAGCCTTGGGGGAGGGCACGCCGGTCAAGAGATATGCAGCCTGTCCTTTGGTTCTGAGAGATGTGACACTCAGGAATGTGCCAGAGTGCTCATGCCAGAAGCTTAATGGAGATTCCATCATTCCATACCTTTCTGTATGACTTTTATTTTTATTTTTTGTCTGTGCTTATCCCAAACTGAAATATATATCTTGGCCTGAGTCTTGCTGATAAAGTGTTGCATTGTAGCTAAGAACAACCTTTAATTTATTAATCTAATGCTTTTAGTTGCATTATCTTTGTTATGTTGATGGTATAAATCTTAAGAAGTAAATGTGTGATTACCATTTATATATATGTATATATGCAACTTATACACAAAAATTTATATGTAATTTATATTTACCACATATTAATTAAATTTAAATCATTAAATATTTTAAAAAATTAAAACAAATTTTTTTGGCTGCATTGGGTCTTCATTGCTGTGTGTGAGCTTTCTCTAGTTGTGGCGAGTGGGGGCTACTCTTTGTTGCAGTGTGCAGGCTTCTCATTGTGGTGTCTTCTCTTGTTGTGGAGCACAGGCTCTAGGTGCACAGGCTTCAGTAGTTGTGGCACATGAGCTCAGTGGTTGTGGCACATGGGCTCAGTAGTTGTGGTGTGTGGGCTCAGTAGTTGTGGTGTGTGGGCTCAGTAGTTGTGGCATGCGGGCTTAGTTGCTCCATGGCATGTTGGATCATCCCGGACCAGGGATTGAACCTCGTGGATTCTTAACCACTGCACCACCAGGGAAGTCCAAATCATCCAAATATTATACTTATGGTTAATATATACAATCAAGTCACAACCCAGACCAAATTACATAGAATTTGTTTTGGGTGGTGACTTCATTCCAGGGTTTAAGCATCCGTGTGAGCCTTACTTTTCCTTATAGAAAGAAAGAAACTCTCTATTCACAAGTCATTGATAGAATCATTCATTTTGGCAAAAATGAGTAAAAGAATTTTGGAGGGGCGGTATACAAGTCTTTACAAAATGAATTGGTTTCAAATAAAAGAGGATTTGAATCTAGACATTGGGTTTGGGATGGGCATATACCTTTTACAGCATTTGTTTGGAATCCTCAAAATGTAGTCCTTCTGCTGATAAACAAATTACGTGAACACGACGTGGGGTCTCAAACCCTATAAAACATTTTTAACGACTCTTTTCATTATGAGACAATATTATATTCAGAGGGCTTAAAATTAAGATATCAGATATTTTCATGTCAAAGAAAATACTAATTTAAAATTTTAATCTTACTTTTAAGAAATGACCCTATTTTCCCTCTTTATCATCTTGAGCATGTTCTGTATCTAGAGTGTGCAAATGAGTTCTTGACATTTTTTTTCACCCGAATAAGCATCTTATGAATCTATTCATGCGAAGAGCTTGGCACCATCGATCAGGGATCGATAAATAAGTATTGATTGGTTTACTCTATTGATCACTCTGAAGTCTCTCCCAGAGTTCTTACAAATGTGGTCCACAGTCTGCTGCAACTTGTTTACCAGTGTTTATAAAAGAGGGCATGGTGCATTCTGGGAGTGAATTCTTTGATTGAAGAGAGAAAATTGTTATTGTTTCTGAGGAAAGAGTTCTAAGCTTTCAAGATGGCCACAGTCACAAAGAAATGGCATTTGGTAGATACAGTCCTTGTACATGAACCATGGGTAGAGAAAAGGGCCCTTGGATGTCCTCTCTTAGGTGTGGCTGGCACTCTGATCTCAGTTAAAGAGCTGGGTGGGAGCAGGAAAGGAGAAATCTGTGTGAGAACAGGGTTATTTTACTTCTTTACTCTTCAATATGCTGGGAGAAGTATCCACCAGCTTTTCTGGCTTTTTTCCTGCCCTTTCTCTTCCAATAATCTCCATGTGGGCTTTTCAGTTTCCTGTATTATTGTTATCATTTCTAAAACTGCTTTTGTTCAATGTGACTCATATTCCTATTTTTATAACTCTTTTGGTCCTATGGAATGAAGAGGTGTGATTTTATGGATTTCCTTGTTTAAATATTTAGCAATATTATTTGTGTTGTATGGCATAATTGGAGAAAGGGCTTAGTTTATGTAAATATCAGCAAACGGTTTTTACAAACAGTCTAATAGTAATCTTTCTCTACTCTTGACCAGATTAGGAAGAAACAGCAAGAAGTAGTGGGCTTTTTGGAAGCTAATAAAATCGATTTTAAGGAGTTCGATATTGCTGGAGATGAAGACAATAGGAGGTGGATGAGAGAGAACGTTCCTGGAGAAAAGAAACCTCAAAATGGGATTCCTCTGCCGCCGCAGATATTCAATGAAGAGCAGTATTGTGGGGTGAGATTTGATTTCTTGGAAAATTCATCTGCATGTGTGTTTATCAGAAATCATTTAAAGCAGATTGATTTCGAGGCAGCATTTAAATTTGTTGACATTTTTCAGGTCATGGTCTAATTTCTAGCATTCAATACCTGGATGGTAGATCTATGGTGGAGAATAAATAGTTAAGATTTACAAAATGATGGAAACAATAAAGGGATGATTCAGAAGTTCTTGGGGGTCTTTTAGGTTCTTAATTATATTTTGAAGAGATGAGGCCACTTGTTCAAACAAAATTTGCGTTTAGTTGGAAAGAAATTCTGATCAACCTTGCAGAGTACACATACATACACCCACACAGACATCGGGCATGTTTTCACTTTTGTAAAGAATGATTTGCAGAACTAAAGTTTTGTGTAAATGTACGAAATGTACGGGGGTGAGTCAAAAGTTATCTGTACTCTGGCTGTAGAATTTATTTTAATTAACTTTTAGAGAAGACAAATACATCGTTTTTTGACATAATCTCCTTGCTTTTCAATACACCTTGTCCATCTGTCAACGAGTTTCCGTATTCCCTCAGTAAAAAAATGTTTTAGGCTGAGCTGCGAGCCACGAACGCACCACTGTCTTCACTTCTTCATCAGAAGTGAGTCTTTGTCCTCGTAGGGCTGCTTTCAGGGGACCAAACAGGTGAAAGTCTGATGGAGCAAGATCAGGACTATAGGGAGGATGCTTTAACACCTCAAAATGAAGTTTTTGCAGAGTGTCAACAGTGTGAGCAGAAGTGTGCAGACGTGCATTGTCACGCAAGATCACAACGCCCTAGGATAGCAGTCCTCTGTATTTAATCTGAAGTTTAGGCTTCAGCTCTTCAGTAAGCATCTCACTATAATGAGCACTGTTGATTGTTGAAACTTTTTCCTGATTATGTTCCAGTATTGGCCCTTGAGAATCCCAGAAAATTGTAAGCATCAATTTTCCAGCTGATGGTTGATTTTTGAACTTTTTCTTGGTTGGCGATTGAGGCTGTTTCCATCCCATACTCTCAGGCTCATAGTGATGAGTCCATGTCCCATCACCAGTAATGATTCTCTTTAAGAAACTTTCACCTTCCTTAGATTATAGTCCAAATTTTGTTTGCAGATATCCAAACACTTCTGTTTGTGCTCTTCCGTGAGTTGTTTCGGTAACCATCTCGCACAAACTTTCTGAAACCTAAGTCTGTCATGGATTACTTCATTTTGAGGTGTTAAGGCATCCTCCCTATAGTCCTGATCTTGCTCCATTGGACTTTCACCGGTTTGGTCCCCTGAAAGCAGCCCTACGAGGACGAAGACTCACTTTTGGTGAAGAAGTGAAGAGAGCAGTGCGTTCGTGGCTCACAGCTCAGCCTAAAACATTTTTTACTGAGGGAATATGAAAGCTTGTTGACAGGTGGACAAAGTGTATTGAAAAGCAAGGAGATTATGTTGAAAAATGGTGTATTTGTCTTTTCCAAAAGTTAATTAAAATAAATTCCACAGCCAGAGTACGGATAATTTTTGACTTACCCTTGTATCTAAATGGCTTAAAAACTGTTCTGGACACCCTTTCTCCTTGTGAGGACATAGCAAGAAGATGCCCATTTATGAACCAGGAAGGGGGCCCCTCACCAGACACTGCATCTGCTGGTGCCTTGATCTTGGACTTCCAGAACTGTGAGAAATAAATGTCTGTTGTTCATAAACCACCCAAAAACAAAAAACAAAAAACGGTTCTGGACATTTAATTATAGGAGCAATTTTATTTTGCACATTTAATAGTTCATTTTACACATAAAATAGTTATTTTAGACATAAAATAGTTCATTTTAAAACCACTTTTTCCTCAGAATTTATAGATTCTGCTCAGTAAATCAAATTGTTGAAGAGAAACATTTAAAAACTCAGAGGGCTTTGGAGCATGAGAACTGGAGTTATCTTAGGGGTCATCTAAGTCTTTGAGGCCGTTTCTCAGACACAGCAGTCAGGGTTCTGGAAGGCAGAGGGAAGCAGTTGCTCAGGCCTGTACTGCTTCTGAAGGCTGGAGCCTGGTGTGGGAATCTTCACTCACCTCTTCTCTTCTTGCTACACGAAACTGCTGGTCCTCTAGCTCAGTTTCTCTTTATTACATTTCTCACCTAAAGAAGGTGTCATCAAACTATAGCCAGAGGGCCCAGGCCTGCAGCTGCCTGTTTTGGTAAAGTCTGCACTAATTCACTCACTTGGTGAGTATGGCTAACTTTGCATGATGGCAGAGCTGAGCAGTTGCAACAGGACCACATGATCCACAAAGCCAGAAACATGTACATTCTGCCCATTTACAGAAAAGATTTGGGGCCTCTCTTTTGAAGCGTGACTTGTCTTGCTGGTGGGGGTTTATATTTGTTTTCTAGGGCTGATGTAACAGAACACAGCAAAGCTGGTGGCTCTTATGGATGGTATGTTTGTGTCTCCCCCAGATTCATATGTTGACGTCCTAATGCCCAGTGGTATTTGGAGACGGGGCCTCTGGGAGGGGATTAGGGTTAGACAAGGTCCTGAGGGTGGGGCCTCGGTGATGGGATTGGTGCCCTTACAGGAAGAGGAAGACAGAGAGACCCCTCTCTCTTCACCACATGAACAAACAGCCAGAGACAGCTGTCTGCAAGCCAGGAAGAGAGCAGAACCCAAATATGCTGCACCCAGAACACAGCTCTGTTGTTTAAGGCACCAGCCTGTGGCATCTTGTTACGGCAGCCCGAGCTGACTATTACAGTGCCTTAAAATAACAGACATTCATTCTCTCACCGTTCTGGAGGCCGAAGTTTGGGATCAGGGTGTCAATAGGATTGGTTTCTTCTGGAGGCTCTGAGGGAAGATCTGTTCCATGCCTCTCTCCTGGCTTCTGGTGGCTGCCAACCATCTCTGGCCTTCCTTGGCTTGTTGACATGTCATGCCCGTCTCTGCTTCCGTTTCCACACAGCCTTCTTCCTGGGGGTCTCTCTGTGTCTTCACATGGCTTTCTTCCTGGGGGTCTCTCTGTGTCTTCACATGGCCTTCTTCCTGGGGGTCTCTCTGTGCCTTCACACGGCCCTCTTCTTGGGGGTCTCTCTGTGTCTTCACATGGCCTTCTTATGAGGACAATGATTATCAGAATAGGGTCCACCCTCATCCAGCATGGCCTTGTCATAACTAACTACATGTGTAAATATCCTTATTTCCACATAAGGTCACTTCCTGAGGTTCCGGGTGGTTCCGGTTCTGTGGGGGACAGTACGGTCTGTATGAATTTACGTGACAATGTTAAGGTTCTTCACAGGCCTAGCTCAAAGTCCTCAGGGTGTGGGAGTGTTTTCAAACAGTCCTCATGTGGTGAGTACTTATTTAGTGGAACATATGGTCCAGTCCAGCTCTCCTGGGATTGATGCTGGGGCTTCCCTGAGTGTAGAGAGCATTTCCTCTGTGAGGAATAGTCCCTCCCCTGCATCCCACACTCCTCTCCCCACACTCTCCAGACCTCCTGTCTTCTGGACATCCCTCCACCCTGACCTGAATTTCTAAGAATTGTGGCTCTTGTTGGATAAGGAAAGGGAGCTTAAGTTTTTTTTGGGGGGGGGAGGTGGTGGTAGTGGTGATGGGAAATTTTTATTTTTTATAGAATTTTTTAATAATTGAAAAGTTAATACATGTGCACATGGAAAAATTAAAATATTTACAAAGTTGCCTGCCATGAAGATTATTCTCCATCCCATCTCAGCCCCTCTAGTTCCTTCCTCTGAGGTGGGCCAGCTTCACGGGTCTGCCATCTGGGAAGTCACGCCAGGCCCCACTCAACAGAGCTCTCCACTTGGTTTAACATGCTACTGTTGCTGCCTTGAAATTCATCACGATTTTTCAGCAAAGGATGATGCCTTGTTTTTGTTTTGCATCAGGCCCTGCAAATTATGTAGCTGGTCCTTCTCTGACCAACCAATGTTGGCAATTTCTTATTTGGCCTTCCAGAAATTTTCTTTTCTCTTTTCTTTTTCTTTTTTTTAATATTTATTTATTTATTTAGGCTGCGCTGGGTCTTCGTTGTGGCACGTGGGATCTTCGTTGTGGCATGTTTAGTTGCAGCATACAGGCTTCCTGGTTGCAGCACATGGACTCTTTAGTTGTGGCATGTGGTATCTAGTTCCCTGACCAAGGATCGAACCCAGGCCCCCTGAAACTAATGTTGTGTTAGTTTCAGGTGTACAGCAAAGTGATTTAATTATACATATACATGTATCTATTCTTTTTCAAATTTTTTTCTCATTTAGGTTATTGCAGAGTACTGAGTAGAGTTCCCTGTGCTAGACAGTAGGTCCTTGTTGGTTATCCATTTTACACATAGCAACATATACATGTCAACCTCAGAATCCCAGTCTATCTCTCTCCCCCATCCTTATCCCCTGATAACCATAAGTTCGTTCTCTAGGGCTGTGAGTTTGTTTCCATTTTGTAAATAAGTTTATGTGTATCATTTTTTTTAGATTCCACATATAAGTGATGTCCTAGGATATTTGTCTTTCTGTCTGACTTACTTCACTTAGTATGATAATCTCCAGGTCCATCCATGTGGCTGCAAATGACATTATTTCATCCTTTTTAATGGCGGAGTAATATTCCATTGTATATACGCACCACATCTTCTTTATCCATTCCTCTGTCGATGGACATTCAGGTTGCTTCCATGTCCTGGCTATTGTGAATAGTGCTGCAATGAACAGGGGGTGAATGTATCCTTTCCAGTCATGCCTTTCTCCAGATATATGCCCAGGAGTGGGATTGCAGGATCACATACTCTTTATTTTAATGGCTGCAGAATTGGATGTGACATAATTTATTGGCACAGTCCTCTAATGGGGACCATTCAGGTTGTTTTCGGTCTTAGCTACAAATGATGCTGCAGGAAACCTCTATATGCGTACAGAGCTTTGTATTCAGTCTGAGTGTATGTATAGGATAAATTCCTAGAAGGTGTGCTGAGTTAGAGCATATATGCATCTCACATTTCAGTAGATATTAAACCTTGGCCATAGTTGCACAAATTTATGTTTTCAAACATAATTTGAGTGTGGCTGGTTCCCTGTGACTTTGACAACACTCTATATGCAAACTTTCAGATCTTTGCCAATCTGTTAGATGAAAAATGTGTTCTCACTGTTTTGACTTGGATTTCTGTCTTCATGGGTGAGGCAGAACATCTTTTCCTCTGTTTGTAAGCTCTCTGTGTTTTTTTCTATGACTTGCTATTTTCCTGTTTGGTTCCAGGTAATGTTTATTGGTTTGTAAGTCTTTACTTATGAAGGAAAGTAGCCCTTTCACTACCTACCATGTTGCAGATATTTTCCCACATTTCTTATTTGTCTTTTGACTTTTTAAAGTGATTTTTTTTTGGAATGAAGGACTTACATTTTTTTTGTGCAGATTTGTTAATCTTTTAAGAATTGTTCCTGTCTTGTTGAGAAAATTGTTCTGCATGCTAAAATCATCAAAGGAATCATCTTGTGAATCATCTCATGTTTTCTTCCAGTACTTTTCCATTGAACATAGGATTTAAAATCTCTTACTTTTGCTTATTTTAACTGTCCTTTTCAATCAAGGCTAGTTACGGTAGAGACAATATTGAAGTGTTTTCTTTCAACCAATGTTAACTCCCAGGGTAAAAGTTCTGTAGTTATTTTCTGCTATAAAAATAAAACCTCAGAGGAATTTCTTATTCCATTTTGCTGTGATCTAGCAATGTTTTCCATTTTAACTGTGGAATAAAAAGAGATTTCCCAAGTAAGAAAAAAGACTTCTATTTTTAAGATGTATTTTCCTGTTACAAGTATGGCTCTAATGAGATAAGCATACAAATTATTTTATGTTTAACTGTTTTTAATTATTTTCAGTTCTGCCTTCAGAACTTTTTCTTACTAGCAGCTTTGCTAAATTTGCTTTTCCGCAGTCTGTGGATATTCTTAACAAAGGCGTATCAATGAGGCAAAGGACTGTTTTCAGAAAGTAGGTAAAAATGACTATTTGTATTGTAGGTTCCAATTTTAAAAGGAGACTTAGAGGTTCTGAAGGATATGTCAGGTTTAAAATAGAGTAAAACTACTCAATATTCTGTAATAACCTGTATGGGAAAATAATCTGAAAAAGAATGGATATATGTATATGTATAACTGAATCACTTTGCTGTACACCTGAAACTAATACAACATTGTAAATCAACTGTACTCCAATATAAAATAAAAATTAAAATAATAAAGTGATAAACCTGCTTTAAAAAAATAAAGTGGCATAAACCTGGATGGTCATTGTATCTTTCCACATGATTGAAATGTGGGCTGTCAGAATAATGCTATCATTGAAGCTGAATCACTGGACTCTGGATTCTTGAATGATCACCCATGTGCCACACATGGTGATGGCAGCAGGCAGAGGGGACCTCAAGGGCGAGCAGTGGCTTTCTCTGCATCAGGGCAGTGAGAGGGCTGGGTGTCAGGGGTAGTTCTGAGTACCATCGTGTCCCTGCCAGTCTGATCTCCTGCTGCTCTGGGCAGAACAGATGAAGATGTTGTTAAGAGGGTGTGGCAGACAACTGTTAGCTACAGAAAGGGGATGCCACTGGGAAGCCAGGCGCAGTGGAGGCCAGGTCACCCGCCTGGCAGAAAAATACTAACAGGAAGTAGCCGACTTGTCTGTTGATGCCAAGTCAGAGTCTGTGCATTTTCGCCTAGGTGAGGGGTTGGGGTGCCTGCCTGGACCTAGATGCAGCCAAAGGGGACTTTGATCATTCAGCAGAGGCAAGTATCTGTGGGGACTCAGGATGCCGCCCCCCCAAACCCCCCCAGTTAGGGCAGGGGAGGGCGTTCTCAGCACATTGATGTTACTGAACAAGCTATTTTATTTTTTTAATTAAAATTTTTTTTCAGTATGATCACAATTTTATTATATCTTATATATAACTTTGGTAGTACACACAACAACATGTTAATAAAAGTTACCTTTTGTTTTGCCATTATGGGCAATTTTTCCTTGCTTTTTAAAAAAAATTATTGAAGTATAGTTGATTTACAATGTCGTGTTCATTTCTGCTGTACAGCAAAGTGACTCAGTTTTACATATATATTCTTTTTCATTTTCTTTTCCATTATGGTTTTTCACAGAATCCTGAATATAGCTCCCTGTGCTCTACAGTAGGACCCTGTTGTTCATCTGTTCTTTATATAATAGTTTGCATCTGTGAGTCCCAAACTCTCACTCCATCCCTCCCTACCGCCCTCTTTCTTGGCAGCCACAAGTGTTGAACAAGCTATTGTATGTTATTAAAACTTTATTGTGAAATATGCCGTAGATGATAAAAATATGTAGTTTAAAGAGGAATGAAAACACACAACCATGCGCACACTATCCGTTTGAGAAGCACGACATCTCCAGAAATTTAGAAGCACCCTGCGTGCTTCTCCTCGATCACGTCCAGCCCTCTTTGCACCAGAGGGAGCCAGGGTAGTGAATTTTGTGTTTACCATTCCTTTCCTTTTCTTCTATCTCCCATGTATAAATACCCAAGGAATACATTGTTTTGTTTTGCCTATTTTTGAGCTTTACATAAAAAGATTCATAATATCTGTATTTTTATTTATTTATTTATGATTTTTTTAATTTATGATTTTTAAAAATTTTTGATTTTTTGGCTGCATTGGGTCTTTGTTGCTGCACACAGGCTTTCTCTAGTTGCAGAGATTGGGGGCTACTCTTCATTGTGGTGTGCTGTGCTTCTCATTGCAGTGGCTTCTCTTGTTGTGGAGCATGGGCTCTGAGTGTGCGAGCTTCAGTAGTTGTGGCATATGGACTTCGTAGTTGTGGCGCATGGGCTCTAGAGCTCAGGCTCAGTAGTTGTGGTGCACAGGCTTAGTTGCTCTGAGGCATGTGGGATCTTCCTGGACCAGGGACTGAACCCATGTCCCCTGCATTGGCAGGCGGATTCTTAAACACTGTGCCACCAGGGAAGTCCGTATCTGTATTTTTTGAGTTGCTTCTTTCACAAACATATTTCAAAGATACAACCATATTGATTAGTGTTGCTCCTTGTTTGTTCATTTTCACTGCTCCAAAGTGGACATTGGTGTGTGTCCTAGTCTGTCTGAGATGCTGTAACAAAATGCCACAGGCTAAGTGGCTTCTAAGCAAGAGAAATTTCTTTCTCATAGTTCCGGAGGCTGGAAAGTCAAAGATCAAGGTGCCAGCATGTTTGACTTCTGATGAATGCCCCCCGGTACACAGCTAGTGCCTTCTTGCTGTGTCCTCACATGATGGAAGGGGTGAGGGAGCTCTGGGGTCTCCTCTTACAAGGGCACTAATCCCATTCAGCAGGGCTCCACCCTCATGACCTTGGTCATCACTCTCAGTATGTTTAGCTCTAATAGACAATACAAAGTGTTTTTTAAACCTAAGCTGAGGGATGGTCACACTTCAAAACTAACAATGGCAGTGATTCCAGGAGAGGGAAGACAGCATCGTGGATATCTGAGGCACTGGTGAGATCATCCCCACATTTCCAGTCACTCCAAGAAGGTTTTTGGCCTTCCTTCTAGGGCCTGAGAGTCAGGACTGGGGTCAAGTGTAGTGGAACGTTTGTGAGTTGCACAATTTTACCACTTTTTTTGATAAAATATATTTTTCACTTTTATGAAAAAAATGGTGACAGTGGCTGACAATTTAAAAAAATTTTGCTCCTTAACAAGATAAACCATCAATTCTGTTTCAACCCCTCTCGCATTTAAAAAATTTTCTAAACCGTCTGCTCTGGCTTCCTGCGGCAGCTCAATGGAGGCCCCACAAGAGGTGTCCTTGGACTATGGCCGTTAGTAAAGCGACTGTGTAGCTCTTCATGTTTGTGTGTCCTTTTCTGTAGGTCTTTAGAACATTTTTCTGTTGAACTATTGCCTTTTCCTTATGATGGAAAAGGGGCAAGCATAATATATATTATATGTATTAGTAAGTAAATATATATTTTACATAAAGTAAATGCATAATTTACATAATATATATTATATATATTAGTAAAATTTAAAAGAACATAAAAAATGTGAAATCCCTCCAAAAGAATCTAACAAGAGATGTCTGGAGAAAATTTAAGTGTTACAGAAGACAAGTAAATGATGCTATAGAACATATCCTTGGGTTGAACATCTCTATAAAAAGGTAGTATCTTAAGAATAAACGAATGGGACCTCATGAAACTTAAAAGCTTTTGCACAGCAAAGGAAACCATAAACAAGACTAAAAGGCAACCCTCAGAATGGGAAAAAATAATTGCCTATGAAACAACGGACAAAGGATTAACCTCCAAAATATACAAGCAGCTCATGAAGCTTAATAGCAAAAAAGCAAATAACCCAATCCACAAATGGGCAGAAGACCTAAATAGACATTTCTCCAAAGAAGACATACAGATGGCCAACAAACACATGAAAAGATGCTCAACATCACTCATCATCAGAGAAATGCAAGTCAAAGCCACAATGAGGTATCACCTCACACCAGTCAGAATGGCCATCATCACAAAATCTGGAAACCACAAATGTTGGAGAGGGTGTGGAGAAAAGGGAACTCTCCTGCATTGTTGGTGGGACTGTAAGTTGGTACAGCCACTATGGAAAACAATTTGGAGGTTCCTTAAAAAACTACAAATAGAACTACCATATGATCCAGTAATCCCACTCCTGGGCATATACCCAAAGAAAACCATAATCCCAAAAGAAACTTGTACCATCATGTTTATTGCAGCACTCTTTACAATAGCCAGGACATGGAAGCAACCTAAATGCCCATCAACAAATGAATGGATACAGAAGATGTGGCATATATATACAATGGAATATTACTCAGCTATAAAAAGGGATGAGATGGAGCTATATGTAATGAGGTGGATAGAACTACAATCTGTCATACAGAGTGAAGTAAGTCAGAAAGAGAAGGACAAATATTGTATGCTAACTCACATATACGGAATCTAAAAATGGTACTGATGAACTCAGTGACAAGAACAAGGATGCAGATACAGAGAATGGACTGGAGAACTCGAGGTATGGGAGGGGGTGGGGGGTGAAGGGGAAACTGAGACGAAGCGAGAGAGTAGCACAGACATATATATACTACCAACTGTAAAACAGTCAGTGGGAAGTTGTTGTATAACAAAGGGAGTCCAACTCGAGGATGGAAGATGCCTTAGAGCACTGGGGCAGGGAGGGTGGGGGGGACTCGAGCGGTGGGGGGCGTCAAGGAAGGGAGGGCATACAGGGATATGTGTATAAAAACATATGATTGAACCTGGTGTATCCCCCCCCCAAAAAAAAAAAAAAAAAGGTAGTATCTTAAAGATCCCAATTCCTCCCAAGTTGATCTATAGATCCAATACTTTTTCAATCAAAATCCCAGCAGGAATTTTTGTAGAACCAAGCAAGATAATTTATCTCAGATGAAAAAGGAAAGGTCTAAGAATAACAAGAAACAGAAAAGAAAATAAGCAAGTCTCATTATAAACCTGTGATCAAAAAAAAAAACCACCCCAAAAAACCTGTGATCATTAAGACAGTGTGATATTGGAGCATAAATAGACAGGTAGACCTAATGTCCAGAAACAGAACCCCACACAATACACAAATGGTTATGACAGAGCTGGCATTGCAGATAGATGGGGAAAGAATGGATTTTTTTAATAAATGTGGATGAAACAATTGGATGAAATAACTGGTGATTTAAAAAAATTGAAATAATTATTTAAAAATTTACCCTTAGTTCTTTTTAAAAAATTGAGATGTAACTGATATATAACTTTATATTAGTTTTAGGTGTGCAACATAATGTTTTGGATATATGTGTATATTGCAAAATGATTACCACAAGTTTAGTTAACATCTATCACTTCGTGTAGTTACAATTTTTTCCTTGTGATGAGAATTTATATGATCTATTCTGTTAGCAACTTTCAATTTTTTTGTCTTATTGATTCTTACTGACCTATATCTATACACATCTATCTATATATAATTTTTCTTTCTATTTGGTAAATGCTCATCTTTATTTTTTTCCTTCCATACTCTTTGGTTTCTTTTTTCCTCCAACTTTAATACTTGGCTCACTACTTTTAAACATTTTTTCTTTTCTAATCTAGATATTGAAGGCTATAAGTTCCCCTCTGAGTACTTCGTTAGCTCATTCCATGTATTTTGATTTGCAATATTTTCATTGTTATTTCTAAAACATTTGTAGTCCATAATATTACTTCTTTTTTGACCCATGCATTGAAATTTGGATATATTTGGAGTTTCTTCTATTATTTTCTTATGTACCTTTTATTTTTCCAACTTTTGCAGTTTCTTTTTTTCATCTTTTGTTGACTTTATTTTGACTAAAGTCTTTTTTCCTAATTGTACTTCCCCCTTTACGTAGTATAAGCTATCTGTTCTCTTGGTGGTTACCTTAGTTATTTTAACAACCATACTTAATTTAAATTAGTGAAGATTGTGTCTTTAACCCTAATCACTCTCTCCCTATTTACATGTGTTTGGTTATTTTAGTATTTTAGTTTATTAGCCATTATTCCACCGCACAACGTTTCTACTTGTTGCTTTTATAGTCTAGGTTTGTTTAGATTTAGATTTACCCACATACTTATTAGTATCTTTGCTCATTATTTCTTCTTGCATCTTAGATAGTCCACCTGGAATCATTTCCCTTCTGCCTGAATGTGTCCTATAAAAATTTCTCTAAGTGAGGGTCTGTTGGTGGTAAATTCTCTAAATTTTTGTTTGTTTAAAAAAGACATTTTCCATACAAGTGTCTTTATTTCACTCTTATGTTTGAAAAATTGTTTCGCTAAGTCGAGAATTCTGAATCCAGGGTTCTTTTTTTGTAAATATTGAAATTATTTTACTTTGCTCTGACTTCTGCATTGCTATTGAGAAGCCAGCTGTTAATCTTATTGCCATACTTTGCGGGGGGGGGGGGGGGGGGGACTTTTTCTTTCTCTCCTCCTCCTCCTTCCCCAAGGTGCATTTAATAATCTTTCTCCAGGATGTGCGTAGGTTTAGAGTTCTTTCTATCTATCCAAGTCTAGAAGACTACTAGCCATATACATTTGGGTGTGGCTTTCCCCTTGTTATCTCTGTTAGCTTCTCCTATAAGATGTGTTAGACCTTCTCACTCTGTCTTCCTATAATAATATTTCTTCCGCATTTCTCATCCTTTTTTTTTTCTCTCTCCAGATAATGTCTTTGGCTGAATCTCCCATTTAGCTGTTTCTTTTTTCTTCTGAAGTGTCTTATTAGCTCTTTAATCCACATTTTCATTTTTAGGAGGACTTTTTGGTTCTTTTCCAAATTTGTTTAGTTGTTCTCCAGTTTGTTTATTTCTTTGTGTTTTCAAGCTTCTCTTTCATTGCTGTATGGATATTAAATATAGATATTTGATATTTTCTTCCTGATAATTCCAGTATTTGATTCTGCTTTCCATTATTTCTGCTGGCTTTCACTCTTGGTATATTTTTATTTCCTTATTTATTTTGTAATTTTTGACTCTGAACTGCTCATTAAAAAAAACTTTATTTGTGGATACTCTTTGAGGCTTGGAATTTGTTTCTGCTAGTTTCCTGGGGGCTCTGTTAAAGTTAGAATACTTTTAAATTGATTTTCTTTGAAGATTTTCTGGATCATACATTTCATGGAAATTTGAATCAAAAACTCTCATGAATTTTGGCTTGTGGTTATGAATGCTCAGAGAAGATTATTTTCTCTTTCACTGAACACCAAAGTTGAATCAGGGAAGTTTTCTTTCATTCTATTTTTCATGGCAAGGTTATTTCCCGTGTATATTTACATTGAGGATAGAGCCCTCAGTGGGGTTCTAGTGTGTGTGTCTGTGTATATATGTATACATGTGCATGTGTGTGTATATATATGTGCACATGTGTGTATATGGGTCTGCATGTGTTTGTATGCACACATGTATGTGCACAGGTGTATGTGCACATGTGTATGCACATATGTTTGTATGTGCACATGTATGTATATATGATGCATGCATGTGTTTGTATGCGCACATGCATGTGTGTGTGTGTGTATTTTATAGAACTCCCCACCTCGAGGAGGCCCAGGCTTTATTGACTTCCCTCTTTTCTCTCTGTGGTATCAGAATGGAAAATAAAGATCTCCTGGTTTTGTAAGACACCCTCAGCATGGATGGTGGGCTTGGTGTGTGCTTATTCTTAGGATTCTCGATTGCACTTGGCTATACTCTTTTTTTTTTGGTACCAGTTTAGCAATGCATTTATACTTTTTTTCTTAATCTGGCTTAAAAAATTTTTTTTCAAGTTGGTGTTTCAGGGCATCTAATCTGCCACACTAACATAATCTGAAGTTGAAAAACCATTTCACACATTATTTTCTATATCTATCTGCTAACATCAGGTAAAAAATACTGACAAACTGTTCTTCAGTCCCCTGAAATTCTGAAGAAGCTATATGTACTTAAGTTGAAGCAAAACACAAATCTATTCAGTTATAAGAAAACCTATCTTGACTTGAAAGCTTCTAGAGTTGGCAACTAGAGATCATCAGATATATATCTATGGAATTTTTGGAAACTGGCATAAATTTAGTTTATTACCTTTTACCTGCTTACTACTACTACTAATGCCTTCTATCATGTAATCTTTAACGACACCTAGTAAGTGTGGGCTCCAGGAATCAGTGAGACTTTCTGATACCAAAGAATCACTTACGATGCTATATTTCCCTCAACTAAGATTTGAGGCAGCTTACAAAAATACATCCAGTACAAAAGCATAAAATTAATCACTGAGAGAATCAGGGCTACAGGTAGGAAAATAACAAAGCTTTGGATAAGATGAAGCACAGGAATTACATAACATTTTCTTCTCAATATAGCAGCCTGTCTTTGGTTTTAAGCTCTTAACACACATAAGAGGAGGGTAGGCTATAGCCGAACCACGTTGGTTTGAGTGTCCTGTTCGGTTTAGGCCAGACTAACTTCGTACCTTCTGAGCCTTTTGGGGAACACTGTTGAAACTGGATCACAGCCCCGATGACAAGATTGGCGTTAAGAAAGTGGCCCCGGGGGAGTATCTTTTATGTTTTAATGATAAAAAGCGAAACTCTTCCGTGTCATTGACAACCACACTACTGGAGAGTTGGTTTAGGGCTGAACCCACCTGGGGAAGCACTGACCTGGGTGTGGCCTGGCGTGGGGGGCGGAGCTTCGCTGAGCTTCGGGTTTCCATCTGCTACCAGGTGTCAGATCGCTCTACAGTTTTTCCTATTTTGGCAAAACAAGCACCTTTCTAAACCCTCCATGATCTTGTGGCTCCTGGTATCAGAAGGACCTGAGACAGGTCTGGGCCCTTAGAGGGCCACCATAATAACAGCAGAGGGATGCTGTGTTGGTTTAATTGTTTTATTCCTGTGTCGTTTGGACCCTAATGGGGGTCCAAATCCATAGACCAAATTATAAGGAAACCAGCTAAAGATGTGAAACTTTTAGAGAAGGGTTTCACTGTGTATGTTTGAGTCTTGTCAGCAACTCCTGAACAGGAACATTTTGTGTGCGTGTGTGCGCATGTGTATTTTCACTGTTCTGTAATAGCACAATGAAGGTGTGTAAAAACAAAGGTACACTTCAGGGTTTGATTTCCTAAGTTTTGGGGTCGATCATCTTTGGCAAAGCAAACGGGGATAAACTTTTGTGTTAGCTCCTCACTTAATGACTGATAAATAAGAAAGATTAACTTAGGTCAATTTACTGGCTTACAAGTGTGCATTGGGTTTAATCATTCTTTTTCTTTGCTTCAAGGATTTTGACTCTTTCTTCTCTGCAAAAGAAGAGAATATTATTTATTCCTTCCTTGGCTTGGCTCCCCCTCCGGGCTCAAAGGTAAGCTTGAAAACCCCGTTAGGGTCCAATATAGCTCCTAAGAAGTGAGGATAAAATCAGCATGGAGACTGTTTAATAAGTGATGATCTTTAAATTAACATGATTTTATTACACTGCTTGTTCTGGTGAACTCTTATGCATAGATATAATGCATGGTTTCTACTAACACATTTCAGAACTATGCTTTTATTATTTTTGCTCTGTTTACACCCTGTTATAGTAAGCTTTACAATACCTAAGTTAAGAAGCATTGCATGAAATAATTTTAAGTGCATTAATTAAATATATAAAAATATAAATTCTCAAGGTATATCTATGAAATTATTTTGTTATGAATTTCTCATAATAGTTTGTTAGTTGATTTTATAATGATATGTACTCCTATATTAATTATTTCTTATTTAAGATGAATTTTGCCTTTTTCACTTGATAAGGAGGGAACAATAATATCTAGATTCTAGAACAAGAATCAAGTTTGTCATGATGTCGCAAATATTGTGTTTTCTCCCCCTCTGGTGTTGTTTTGGCATTGATTATGTATAATTATGTCAATTAAATAAAGAATTATGCTAATGAAGCAAATACCACGAAGGTGAATGTCTGATGGAGATCACCTGGCTTTATTCCTTGCCTTCACTGCATCCTTACCTCTACCAAGCATCTCATACATGATTCTCCATGGATACAAGACAGGCACACATTTGTCTAATTCATTTATTTCTTTTAAAAAAATTAATTATTTAATTGTCTGCATTGGGTCTTCATTGCTGCACACGGGCTTTCTCTAGTTGTGGTGAGTGGGGGCTACTCTTCATTGTGGTGCGAGGACTCCTTATTGTGGTGGAATCTCTTGTTGTGGAGCATGGGTTCTAGGCGCTCAGGCTTCAGTAGTTGCAGCACATGGCCTCAATAGTTGTGGTGCACGGGCTTAGTTACTCCGTGGTATGTGGGATCTTCCTAGAGCAGGGATTGAACCTGTTTCCCTGCATTGGCAGGCAGATTCTTAACCACTGCGCCACCAAGGAAGTCCCTGATTCATTTATTTCTTAATTAATTTGTTTGTGCCCAGCTTCATTTCAAAAGAGATTTGTGATGACTGAGTCCAAGTTCATTCTCACCATAGGAGACACAACTCAAAATCCTATCTTATAGAGATGGGTGTGTCTCAGAGGCTTATGGATGTGCTGTCTTCCATGTGTCTGCGTTCTTCAGGTAATGACACCTGAGTTCTCTTAGTGCTTAGGTTAACCCGAGCAGGTGAAGCATGAATTCCTTCTCCAAATGTAACATGCAGATTTCACAGTTGGTTAATGGTTCTATAGGAGGATAAAATCTTCCCTTTTAATGAAATACCTTTCTGGCTTTGGTCAACTTAAATGCAACATATCTCATACGCATTCTTAGCAGTTTAAAAAAGTGCTAAAAGCTATTATATGCAATTTAATCTTTTTTATTTGGTATAGGAGTTTGTTAACTGGGTCACATTAGTTTAGCTGTTATGTTTAAGAGATAGTGCGTTAGTGTTAAGGTATATTTCTTGGTGGGGACACTCAGGTCACTTGGGGCTTGAAGAAGGAAAGGAAGGGTGGAGGGAACTGTGTTTCAGGCAAAGGTAAGAGCAAGTGCAAAGGCCCTGAGGCAGGAAAGATCTTGGAGATTCCTAAGAGCCACCCTGGCTGCCATGAGGCCTGAGTTGCTGGAGTGAGGGCAAGGGGCACTGTGAGAAGTGGGAGCAGCAGGTGGGAGGCCCATGGGCCACAGCAGTGCTCTGGAGTCTATCTTAGGTGCCGCAAAGACATCATAAGGGTTTTAGGCAGGGCAGTAAGCTTATTTCCTTCCGTAGAACTCTTTTTGGGTACAATTGGACAGATGGATTGAAGTGGCACAAATTACTATAGTCATGGCGGCTTGGATTGGGATGGTGGGGTTGGAACAGTACAGAAGTGGGTGACTTCAGTATCTGTTTTGGAGGAAGAATTGGTATGAATTGCTGAAGGATTGAATCAGGAACGAAGTGGTTTAATCTTCTTGATTTTAGGACCAATAGATTCTGTTTTAAAATTTGGTTTCTGATTTTGTTGTGCTCTGAAGGGGGACTGTACTGTGATGAGTTTTTATCTTAAATGCATCTTCATAACCCAATGTATATCTTCACTTCTCATGAAAAGACTATTTTTTGAATATTAAAATTTAATTTTTATCCAATTAATATGTGTACAGTTTTGTATTTATCTCCACAAGCAATACATGTGTTGTTTTGTATTTTTAATGCTTAATTGGTATCATATTTTTTGGAATGTTCTGCAATTTGCTTCTTTCATTATGTTTTGAGATACAGCCACACCAATATGTATAATTCTATTTCACCCGCTGCTCTGTTTCATCTTGTCCCATTAAAAGAAAAATGACCTAATCTCAGATTTTAGATCCCACCCTGGTTTGTGCTTAGGTTTTGTCATATTGCGTGAAATTCTCTTTCACTAAATGGAAGAAACGGATGGAATTATAAAGCCCAGTGTAGAGGGACCGAACATCCAGTCCAGAGCCTTCTCTTCCCAAAGGAGGAACTCGAAACCCAAGAACTTTAGGTGATTTTCACAAAGATACTCCACTAATTAGAAGCCCAGTCCATGCTAGAACCTTCGGTGCATTGCTTGGGTTTATAAGTGTTTATGCGTGTGTACTCAGCAAAGTCGTTCAAGTATCCTTTGGGAAACAGACACTTGATGATTTATGGAAACGATATTATTTGTCACAGTATCGTCTTGTAGTAAACAACATTGTGGAGAAGTGTCAGCAAGGAAATAAATCTTGCTTAAGCTAAAAATAGACACTCTTGACTCTTAAGGAGAAAATGTATGCTCATTAAATGATATTACGTCTTATAAGCAGCATTATTGCTTGTAGAACAGTTTTCTTGTCCTAGGCAGGCTATACCAGGCCAAGTACCAGGCCGGTTTCTCCAAGAGACCTTTGTAAGTAAGAATTGTCTCCATAAAAATTCAGCCTTAGTTCTTCACAAGTATCTGGTCATTTCTGATTCAATGAGTATCATTCTTTTATTTTATTTTTTATTGAAGTATAGTTGATTTACAATGTTGCGCCAATCTCTGCTGTACAGCAAAGTGACTCAGTTACACACATGTACATTCTTTTTTTAATATTCTTTTCCATTATGGTTTGTCCACGGAGGTTGGATATAGTTCCCTGTACTGTACAGTAGGACCTTGTTGTTTATCTATTCTAAATGTAATAGTTTGCATCTACCAACCCCAAACTCCAAGTCCATCCCTCTCCCTCCCGTCCTCCCCTTTGGCAACCACAAGTCTGATCTCTGTCTGTGAGTCTGTTTTTGTTTTGTAGATAGGTTCATTTGTGTCATATTTTAGATTCCACATAATAGCAATATCATGGTATTTGTCTTTCTCTTTCTCTTTCTGACTTAGTTCACTTAGTGTGGTAATTTCTAGTTGCACCCATGTTGTTGCAAATGGCATTGTTTCATTCTTATTTATGGCTGAGTAGTATTCCATTGTATATATCTACCACATCTTTCTTTTTTCACACAATGATTTTTATTTTAAAATGTTGCCTTTAAAGTTTCTCTGATGTCCCCCATCCCTTCCTAAATACATATTGCTAAAATGAATTATTACTGCTGGTCCTGCAACTGAAGCTGTAGATTTTCGGTGACTGCTTCTAACAGTAGTCCTCTTCATGTAGACACATCTCAACTGGCTGAGTCCAAATGCCCACCAAACCATTCTATAAGACGTGTTATCTTTGGCCAGAATTGAAGTACAGTTATGGTGAGGTTAAGAACAGGAGCCCAGAAATGTAATGGGGCAAGGAACCAAGAATCAGACTGAACTTTGGGTACTGTGGGCATGTCATGGTTGAAGTCCAGTACTTTTGCTTTTGCTTGTATGCCTTTCTGCTGGTGTTGATATGTGTTGATGCAGTATGACTTCAACTTTGGAAATTGAAAACAAATGAAATATTTTCTATCTGACTTTTTTCATTACTCTTAGTTCTTAGTTCTTCCTATTCTGGGCTGCTTCTTCCTACATTTCCTGTGCATCCCCACCCCTTCCCCAACCTGGGTCTGGCTGGTTTCTTGGGGCATTTAAGCTCAGGCATACATGAGGTATAAGAAAATTAATGTTGTTCCTGAAATTTATTTTTTTTTTTGGCTTCTGACCTTTTTGTGCACTTGAAATTGAATTTAATATTTCATTACTGCAGGTCTTTCCATTTAATTTTCTGGATTTTTTTTTCTATTTGAAAAAAATCTACAAATTTGGTTTTGCGGTACAGAATTGTGGGGTTTAATAATTCTCCCACCTGTGACAGTTTGGTAAGCATTTTTATTGCACACAATTTTATTGCTAAAAGGTTAGGCCATTTGACCATTTTTTAAAGATGTATCCATCAAACATTGCATAGAGAGAACTAAAATCATGCACAATTTAAAATGTAACTGAAAAAAAAATGTAACTGACAATTTTGTCATTTCTTTGAAAGGGGTATCCTTAAATTCATTATAAGATGAACCCCATCCCCAGCAACATAACTGGTGGGTTTATGAACTTGGAAAGGAGTGTAAGGATATAGCACAGGTGTGTGTCTAGTACCTCATGTACCTAAGCATGCAATAGTGAGGGTATGTACCACATCTTCTTTATCCATTCATCTGTCATGGACATTTAGGTTGTTTCCATGTTTTGGCTGTTGTGAATAGTGCTGCTATGAACATAGGGGTGCATGTGTCTTTTTGAATTTATAGTTTTTTCTGAGTATATGCCCAGGAGTGGGATTGCTGGATTATATGGTAATTCTATTTTTAGTTTTCTGAGGAACCTCCATACTGTTCTCCACAGTGGCTGCACCAACTTATATCCCTAACAACAGTGTAGGAGGATTCCCTTTTCTCCACACCCTCTCCAGCATATGTTATTTGTAGACTGTTTGATGACGCCATTCTGACAGGTGTGAGGTGGTACCTCACTGTATTTTTTTAAATAAATTTATTTATTTATTGGCTGTGTTGGGTCTTTGTTGCTTCACTCGGGCTTTCTGTAGTTGTGGAGAGTAGGGTGTACTCTTCATTGCAGAGCATGGGCTTCTTATTGCAGCGGCTTCTCTTGTTGTGGAGCGTGGGCTCTAGGTGCGCAGGCTTCAGTAGTTGTGGCGCACAGGCTTAGTTGCTCCACGGCATGTGGGATCTTCCCGGACCAGGGCTCGAACCCATGTTCCCTGCATTGGCAGGTGGATTGTTAACCACTGCGCCACCAGGGAAGCCCCCCTTATTGTAGTTTTGATCTGCATTTCTCTAATAATTAGTGACATTGAGCATCTTTTCATGTGCCTACTGACCATCTGTATGTCTTCTTTGGAGAAATGTCTATTAAGGTCTCTGCCCATTTTTCGATTGGGTTGTTTGTTTTTTGTTGTTGAGTTGTATGAGCTGTTTGTATAATTTGGAGATTAAGCCCTTGTCAGCTGCATCATTTGCAAATATTTTCTCCCATTCTGTAGGTTGTCTTTGCTTTCTTTTCTTTTCTTTTTTAGTGGTTTCCTTTGCTGTGCAAAAGCTTGTAAGTTTGATTAGGTCCCATTTGTTTATTTTTGTTTTTATTTCTATTGCCTTGGGAGACTGACCAAAGAAGACATTGGTACGATTCATGTTAGAGGATGTTTTGCCTATGAGCAGCATTCTTAATACCATACTCAGGCAAGGCCTTGGTTGCATAATCAGTTTCCAATCATGCCCTGGTAACAAGGAACATAGATTCTTACTGAACTTAGGCAAATAACTGTATTGCCATAAAAAATAAAAAGATTCAATTAAAATTTTTGAATTCTGTAGGGGTCAGGCGGAGAGAGTGTCATTTACAAATGTTTCATTTCAATGTACAAAAGTAGAGTCTACTACAATGTTAAGATTTATAAAGAGCTTAAAAGCAAAAACAGAGGGTTTGGGCCCTCGCTGGTGGCACAGTGGTTAAGAATCTGCCTGCAAATGCAGGGGACACAAATTTGAGCCCTGGTCCAGGAAGATCCCACATACTGCAGAGCATCTAAGCCCGTGCACCACAACTGCTGAGTCCACATGCTGCAACTACTGAAGCCTGCCATCCTAGAGCCTATGCTCTGCAACAAGAGAAACCGCCGGAATGATAAGCCTGAGCACCACAATGAAGAGTAGCCCCCACTCTCTGCAACTAGAGAAAGCCCTCACAGCAACCACAACGAAGACCCAACACAGCCATAAATAAATAAATAAATAAATAAATTTATATATATACATGTATATATATATATAAAAGAAACCAAAAGCAGAGGGCTTCCTTACATATCCAGGAAATAGGGTGTTAAAGTAACATTAACAATATTCCAAACAAAAACTGCAGTCATCCCTCATTAATTCATTCTGTCCTATGTAAATAATTCTTGTTCCACCAGAACTGAGACTGGAAGTCTCAGGAATCCATCTACATCTCAACTAGAGTTCTGGAAATTCTGACTCAGTCCAGTGGTATAGTCTCAAAGTTCTTTAACTGATGCCATTAGAAGCCTATAGCCCAAAGTACTTGACGTATAATCCTTTTCTGTGGCGTGCTGAGCAGTCATTCTACAGAGTACATTAAGCATTCTTTCTTATAGCTGATTACAAAAGCTTCTGGGGAAGCTGAGAAAAATATCTGTGTATGACAAAAGACTTAAAATGACTGTGGTTAATTTATTATCGATAATTTTCAAATTTGAAAGACGATGAAAATGATAACAAGAATAATGCGCCTAACAAGAAAATTTGGTTATATATGCTAATAATGAGCTAGAAGAAAGAGAAATTAAGAAAATGATTCCATTTATAATTGCAGCAAAAAGAATAAAATACCTAGGAATAAATTTGACCAAGGAGGTGAAAGACCTATACACTGAGAAGTATAAGATGTTGGTGAAAGGAACTGAAGAAGGCACAAATAAATGGAAAGATACTCCATGTTCATGGATTGGAAGAATTAATATTGTCAAAATGTCCATATTACTTAAAGCAATCTATAGAGTCAATGCAATCCTTATCAAAATTCCAAGACATTTTCCAGAGACAGAAAAAAAAAAAATTCTAAATTTTGTATGGAACCAGAAAAGATCCTAAATAGGCAAAGCAATTCTGAGAAAAAGGAACAAAGGGGGTACTACACTCCCTGCTTTCAAACTACATTACAAACCCATAGCAATCAAAACTGCATGGTATTAGAGGAAAAAAGGCACAGATCAATGGAACAGAATTGAGAGCTCAGAAATAAACTCATGCATATGTGGACAATTGATTTACAACAAAAGGCAAAGAACAAAAAATGAAAGGATAGTCTCTTCAATAAGTGGTATTGGGACAACTGGACAGCCACATGTAAAAAAATTGATATTAGGCCACCATCTCACACCATACAGAAAAATTAACTCAAAATGGATTAAAAACTTGAATGTAAGACCAGAAACCATAAAACTATAGAAGAAAACACTGTTTGACATCAGTCTTAGCAATATTTTTTTGGATCTGTCTCCTCAGGCAAGGAAAACAAAAGCAAAAATAAACTGGATGACATCAAATGAAAAAGCTTTTGCACAACAAAGGAAAAGATTAACAAAACAAAAAACCTACTTCTCCCTTGTACTGAATAGGAGAAGATATTTGCAAACAATATATCTGACAGGGGATTAATAGCCAAAATATGCAAAGAACTCATATAACTTGACATCAGAAGAACAAACAATTCAATTAAAAATTGAATATACATTTTTCCAAAGAAGACATACAGATGGCCAACAGGCTCTGTATGTTCTCAACATCATTAATCATCAGGGAAATGCAAATCAAAACCACCATGAGATATCACATCACACCTGTCAGTATGGCTGTCATCAAAAAGACAACAAATAACAAGTGTTGGTGAGGATGTGGAGAAAAGGGAACCCTTGTGCACTGGTGGTGGAAATGTAAATTGGTGCAACCACTATGAAAGACAGTATGGAGATTCCTTAAAAAGTTAAGAATAGAATTACCATATGATCCATCCATCCCACTTCTGGGTGTTTATGCAAAGGAAACAGAAAACACTAATTCAAAAAGATATATGTGCCCTAATGTTCATTGTGGTGTTATTTATAATAGCCAAGATATGGAAGCAACCTAAGTGCCCATCAATGGATGAATGGATAAAGAAGATGTGATTGGTATATATATATAAAAGACAAAGTCCTGTCATTGTGACAACATGGATGGATCTTAAAGGTATTAGGAGAAGTGAAATGAGTTAGATGGAAAAAGACAAATGCTGTATGATTTCACTCAGTATGTGGAATATAAAAAACTAATAAACAAACAAGCAAACAGAATAAATGAACTAGCCTAACCAAATGTGTAGATACAGAGAACAAAGTAATGGTCACCAGAGGGGATGGGTGAGGGAGAGGGCAATATGGGTAGAGAGGGCAATATGGGTAAAGAGGGTCAACTATACAGTGATGGATGGAAACTAAAGTTTTGGTGGTGAGGACATTGTAGGCTATACAGAAGGAGAAGTTTAATGTTGTATATGTAAAACTTATATAATGTTATAAATCCGTGTTACCTCAGACATTTTTTAAAGAAGTACTTGGTGATAGGTTAAAAAATTTGGCTGTTTCTGTGGCATGCAATATGAAATAATAAAGTCAATATAAAAAAGTTTTAGGCAAAGTATAATCACTAAGCTTACTTTCACAGATGACAGTAGTCATTGTATCTTATTTATAACAGATGAATAGAGGAAAAATCTTGATATAACAAAATTTTCCAAAGAACTATACTGCAGATATACCAAGCATATGTACCATGCCATATACTATGAATGACAAGCACCTTCTTAGCATGTATGGTAGGAATATGTAAACAATATCAAGCAATGAGATCCAGTAGGTCTGGTGTAGATCCTGAACATCTATATATTAATGAAACTATATGAGTAGGTGATGGGAATCTCTAATTGAAAACTACTGCCCTAGACCATGCTAGATTGAAATTGAAGTAGTAAAGATATGACAAAGTTAACACTTAAAGCAAATAACTAAGGTTAGGATTGATAACCTAGAACATCGTCGTCAAATATCAGGCAAGGAAGCACTAGGGTCATTGTCTTTTATACATTATTTTAGTTGGGGGAGTGTTAATAAGATACCAATGGAAAATATCCAGTTGTATGTGTATGTATCAATAATTAGATTTTCCTGCAACTGGTAGCAATAAGTACCAATGTCGAAGCATCACACTTGCAGAATGCTGCCGGAGTGAACATCCCAGTGGAACTTTTGTCATGGCAGCCACCTCAGGATGTCCTGACATTCCCACGGTGACACTGACATCTCTCAAGAGGATTCCAATTCGTCTATTGGGGTCAAGGTCGCATCCTCTAGCAGAAGATGGATTCTCTCTTAGGACCCATCCAAGTCTGGTGAAGAAGGTGCAGATAATATGTCTGGATAATGTAATTTGGGGCCAAAAATGACGTGTGATTAAAAGTTTTGATCCTCATTTTCTGATTGATTAGTGAGCTCCTGTTGAAAGCGATTTTGAGTCATGGCAGAAATATTTCAGTGAGTGCAGCATTTCCCAGTAACCTGACGGAAGAAGACCAGGCCGAACAGACGATCCAGGTGCCTTCAAAGGAAGGAGCATGAAAGGAAGAAGCAGAGGGAGACAGAGACATTTGATGAGAATAGTAAAAGACATGAATCTGGAGCAGAAACAAACATTCTGAAATTTCCTAATTTGAACCTGCAAGATGAGCAGCAGAAAGAGCAGATGTGATTGAGGCCCACGTTGTGGTTCAAGATCAACAGAAGGAAATACCTCCAACATGAAATAAAATGCAAAGAAACAGAAATCATTTGGGAAAGCCAGAGTCTGGAAGTCAGCCACAGGAAACCTAGGACGTGAACAAGAGGGGTTCCGGAAAGAGCAAAGGTTATCACACTAGATGAAGTAAGTCAAACAGAGAAAGACAAATATGTGATAGCGCTTCTATGTGTAATCTAAAAAAAATGATAAAAATGAACCTGTTTACAAAACAGAAACAGACTCATAGACTTAGAGAATGAACTTATGGTTACCAGTGGGGAAGGGTGGTGGTGGGGAGGGATAGTTAGGGAGTTGGGATTGACATGTACACACTGCTATATTTAAAATAGATAACCAACAAAGACCTACTGTGAAAATAAATAAATAAATAAATTAAAAGCGTGGGGGAAGAAAGTGAAGAGCAGGGAGAAGGAACTCATGACTAAGAGAGAGCAGAGGGCCCTCCACTTGCCAGTGATGCTGTGGCCTCCCCTCCAGCCCCTTGTCTCCCGACTGTGTAGGCGAACCAAAGGCTGCCGTCTGAGGACCAGAAACTAGGCAAGAGTCCCTGCAAAATGGAATGCAGAAAGGACTGGTTTGAAGAAGCACCCAAGCCCCAGCGCTGGCAAAGGTGGGTGCAACTCTCAGGGCCCTCCAGGTCCCAGGTGGGCATTCCTGCTGCAGGAGGGGCTCTGGGCAGTGATTGATTTGGAGCAGCCTGGCAGCTGGACCCCTCTCACCCCACCTCCATCCTGTCCTTAGTCTCAGCAGTGGTCGATGGCCCACAGAAGGGTCTCCCCTGGGAGGAGCGGTGAGTGTGAATTGGAAGGGGGGATGGGGCAGGCCCCTGAACAACTGGGAGGATGGCAGACCCTGGCTGTCAGCCTCACCTCTAGATGTACAGCAGAAGCACCAGGGGAGCTGTTTTAGTACCAGGAGATACCAGAGCTGCATCCAAGATGGACTGAATGGAAGTCTCTGGGCGGGAAGGTCCCAGGTGCCTTAAAGGTGCTCCTAAAGCTGAGAACCACCTCTGTAAAGAAAAACCATGTCAAAATAGTGACGTCAGGAATTTAAACAACCTCAGAAAAAGCCAGGAGTTGTGGAAGGCGTAAGTGAAAAATGACATATGTGAGAATAACCATTCTGGGTTGGGGATATGGAGAAAAGAAGGGAAATACCGATGTTCTGAGGTCTGGGCTCAATGTGGGGAGGGCAGGTAAACCATTTTGATGGGAATCATACGTATTTATGTAACTGTGATTTATTAAGAGGGAACTGTAAGCTTTATGAACAGAAAGGTGAACAATAGCGAAATAGAAAAACATTTCAGGACATTTAGATTGGCAGGATGGTGCAGAACTGAGGAAAACAGAATGAAGAGAAACTTAAGTCTGTAAAATGAAGGGAAGGAAAAGCATGACAGAAGACAGATGAGCTCTAATGAGTCAATATGGTAGAATCAAACCAGCTCTATCAGTTGTTCTAATAAATTTGAAGTGGCTGAAATTTCCTAGCTTGGATTCCTGAATAGTTTTGCAGTTGATGAGAGAGGGATGTTAAGATCCCCATTTATGTGGATTGTCTGCTCTTCCCTTTAATCCTGCCAATTTATGCTTCATATATTTTAAAGGCACAATCATTTTGATGACTGTTATGACTTTCTAATGGATTGGCCTGTTTTTTATTATCAAATGTCTTTTTAAAAAAAACTTTGTAACACTCTGTCTTCTCATCTGTATATTATGATTTTAACAAAGCCGTTCCAGACTCCTTATGATTATTGTTTCCATGGTATATAAAAGATATATACCCATTTACTTTCAATTTACCTGTGTCTTTATAGTGTCTCTTTTGTAGACAACATAGAATTGGGTCTTGCGCATTTTTATTCATTCTGATAATCTCTGTTGTCAACTGGACCATTTAGTTTATTAACATTTAAGTAATCATTGAATTCATTGTGTTTAGATTTATCATTTTATTATTCATTTTTTGTTTGTCCCCTCTCCTTTTCTTCCTCTATTCTATGTGCTTTTGCTTTCTTTTGGGTTATTTGGATGTACTTTAGAATTCCCTTTTAATTTATTTTTTCGCTTGTTAGCTTCTTGCTCTAGTGATGGTAGTGTACGTTCTTAATATTTCACAGTCTAATCTTGTAACAATTTATAATACGAAGAAACATTTCAATCATATATATCCATTTACCATCCCCCATCTATTATGCTATATGTATCATGTATATTACATTTTTGTACCTCATCAACTCAACTATGTAATATTACAATTTTTGCATTGAATAGTCGACTGTATATATTTTTTAAGACATAAGAGGAAATATAGTCTTTTATATTTACCCAGACAATTTTTTGGCACTTTAAAAAGGTTTTTCCTTCTGTCTTCTGGTCTCCACAGTTTCTAATGAGACATGAAGGTTATTTGAATCATTGTTCCCTGTATGTAATATATCATTTTTCTCTGGCAGCTTTCAAGATTTTCTTTTTATCTTTGGCTTTTAGTCATTTGATTATGATGTACCTGGGCATGGTTTCCTTTGTGTTTGTTCTTATTGGGATTTTCTGAGACTCTGGAATCTGTAGATATATGTCTTTTAACAAATTTAGGAAGTTTTCAGCCATTACATTTTCAAATTTTATTTTTGCCCTATTTTTTTTCTCACCTCCCCTTCTGACACTCTAATTACAGGTTAAGTCTTTTGTCATTATCTCATATTTCCCTGAAGCTTTTTTTATTTTTTAAAACTCTTGTTTCTCTCTAGTCTTCAAATTGAATAATTTCTGTTGGTCTGTCTTTAAGTTCACTTATTTTTTCCTCTGTTGTCTTCATTCTGAATCCAGTCTAGTGAGTTTTTAATTTCAGATGTATTTTTTCAGTTCTAGAATGTCCCATTTGTTTGATTTTTATAGTTTTTATTTCTCTGCTGTTTCCAATTGTTTCATCATTGTAAGCATATTTTCCTTTACATCTTTGAGCACAGTTATAATAGCTGTTTTAAAATCCTTATCTGTTAATTCCAACATCTGGGTTCTTTCTGGACTGATCTCTATTTAGTGCTTTTTGTTCTTTGAGGATGGGTCACATTTTCCTTGTTCTATATATTTCAGGTGTTTTGGATACTTGGACATAGTGAATGTTCTGTTGTGCAGACTGTTTTGTTACATTCCTCTGAAAAATGTTGATTATGTTTGTTTCAGTAGGTAGGCATTTACTTTCTTGTACTCAAACTGCAAACTTTATGTTTCTAGTAGCAGCTTAAATCTGAGTTGAGTTCTTTTTCTTTAGCTTAAACACATCCCATGCACACCTTGTTCTGGGCTCAGCTGGAGATTTTGGCAGTTCGTAAACAGAATTTGGGCTCCTCCATCTACCTCTCTCCTGTCCAGGATTCTGTCCTCATCTTCTTGGGGCTGTGATTGCCCCAGATTCTGTTTTTTTTTTTGTTTTTTTTTTTGATTTTCCAGGCAAAAAACAAAACAGGACAAACCCCCTCCCCCCAAAAAAATCCCCCCACAAAACCTGTGGGTTTAGTGTTGTGGTTTTGTGTCTCTCACAGGATTTGCTTATTCTCAGACTTAAGCCCTGAGAACAGCAACTCACCCAGTACCATTCTCACTTTTTAAAAATCATTTTGAAAAACACTACTGTTTAGTAGTGTTAAGTATATTTACATTGTTGTGCAAAAGATCTCCAGAACATTTTCATTTTGTAAGCCTGAAACTCTGTAGTCATAAAACTCCCCATTTCTCCCTATCCCCAGTTCCTGTTAACCACCATTGTACTTTCTGTTTCTATGAATTTTTCTATTTTAGTTACCTGATATGAGTGAAATCAAACAGTAGTTGTCTTTTTGTGACTGGCTTATTTCACTTAACATAATGTACTCAGGGTTCATCTGTGTTGTAGTGTATATCAGGATTTCCTTTCCTTCTTTTTTAAGGCTGAATAATATTCTGTTGTATGTATATAGCACATATTGTTCATCTATTCACCCACTGATGATATGTGGATTGTTTCCACCTCTTGGCTATTGTGAATAATGCAGCTGTGGACCTGAATGTGCAAATCATTCTCACCTTTTAAGTCAACCTCCTCTTGAATCTTCTTGTTTTAGTTCATTCTCCTCTTGTCTTTCCTTTACTTCTGTTTTAAAGAAAGTTTATTTTTAAAAATTTCACCCAGAGTTTATACTCAGTATCTGTTAGAGTGTATATAGGAGATTACTTGCCTATACTTAAATTGGAGTTGTCAGTGAAAGTAGATTTTGGGACTTCCTAGGTGGTGCAGTGGTTAAGAATCCACCTGCCAATGCAGGGGACCTGGGTTTGAGCCCTGCTCCAGGAAGATCCCACATGCCTCAGAGCAACTAAGCCCATGTGCCACAACTATTGAGCCTATGCTGTAGAGCTTGTGAGCCACAACTATTGAGCCTGTGTGCTGCAACTACTGAAGCCCGCATGCCTAGAGCCAGTGCTCCGCAACAAGAGAAGCCACAGCAATGAGGAGCCCGCGCACCATAACGAAGAGTAGCCTCCACTCACCGCTCACTGCAGCTAGAGAAAGCCCATGCACCGCAGCGAAGACCGAACGCAACCAATAAATAAATAAATAAATTTATTTAAAAAAAAGAAAGTAGATTTTAACAAAGATTGGGACATATGTTATTTATAATAATAAAAAAATAATAATTCAAAGAAAAATTGAAAGGAAGGGCATAAACAAACAAAAAGAAAGCTGGAGTGGCATTAATAATATCAGCAATAGAGGAATTTAAGACCAAAAGCATTAACTAGGTAAAAGAGGTATTATAGAAAGAGAAATGGTAAAAATCTATGAAGAAAATATAGTAGTCAAGGATCTTTGTGGATCATACCATTACCTGGCAGTCAAATACATAAATCAGAATCTCCTAGAAATAGGATAAAAACTTGTTAAAAACTTATTTTTTAATAAATACATTGTACGTATTACATAGCAGGCACAAAGCATACAAACAAATGTAATCAGCAAACTTAATTTTTAAAAATTTAAAAATTAAAAAATTTCCTTCCAGCTTTACTGAGGTATAGTTGACATACAGCGCTGTAGTTTAAGGTATGCAACATAATAATTTGACTTACATATGTCATGAAATGACCCACAGTAAGTTTAATGAACATCCATCTTCTTATATGGATACAAAGTTAAAGAAACAGAAAAAAATTTTTTTTTGCTTGTGTGAGAGCTCTTAGGATTTACTCTAACAACTTTCGTATATAACACACAGCAGTGTTAATTATATTTATCATATTGCACATTATATCCCTAGTACGTATTTATCTTATACCTGGAAATTTTTCCATTTTGTCTGCCTTCATCCGATTTCCTTCCCCCCACCTCCTGCCTCTGGTAACCACGATTGTTTTCTATGAGCTTTTTTTTTTTTAAATAAATTTATTTATTTATTTATTGGCTGTGTTGGGTCTTCGTTGCTGCACACAGGCCTTCTCCAGTTGCAGTGAGTGGGCACTACTCTTCATTGTGGTGCGTGGGCTCCTCACTGTGGTGGCTTCTCTTGTTGTGGAGCACAGGTTCTAGGCACATGGGCTTCAGTAGTTGCGGCACACGGGCTTAATAGTTGTGGTGCATGGGCTTAGTTGCTCCAAGGCATGTGGGATCTTCCCGGAGCAGGGATTGAACCCACATCTCCTGCATTGGCAGGCAGATTCTTAGCCACTGCACAACCAGGGAAGTCCCCAATGTGTTTGTTTTTGAAGTATAATTGACTAACATAGTAATTGTATATTTCTGTACATTTCAACATGATAACTAGGATAAGTCTGGTTACCATCTGTCATCATGCAGAGATATTACATAATTATTGACTGTAGTCCCCATATTGTACATTTCATAACAGTGATTCATTTATTTTGTAACTGAAAGTTTGTACCTCTTAGTCTTCCTCACCTATTTCCCTCCTCCCTCTATCCCATCCCCTTTGGCAACCATCTGTTTGTACTCTGTATCTATGACTCTGTTTTTGTTTGGTTATGTTTGTTCATTTGTTTTATTTTTTAGATTCCACATATAAGTGATTTCATACAGTATTTGTCTTTCTCTCTCTGACATTTCACTAAGCATAACACCCTCTAGGTCCATCTATGTTGCTACAAATGGCAAGATTACATTCCTTTTTATGGCTGAGTAACATTCCATTGTGTGTATTTTCTTTATCCACTCATCTATTGATGGGGACTTAGGTTTCTTCCATATCTTGGCTATTGTAAGTAGTACTGCAACAAACATTGGGTGCATACATTTTTTCAGATTAGTGTTTTCGTTTTCTTCAGATAGCTACCCAGGAGTACAGTTGATGGATTGTGTGGCAGTTCTAGCTTTAATTTTTGAGGAATCTCCATACTTTCTTCCCTAGTAGCTGCACCAGCTTACATCTTTATCAACAATGCGTGAGGATTCTCTTTTCTCCCATCCTCACCAATGCTTGTTATTTGTGTTCTTTTTGATAATAGCCATTCTGACAGGTGTGAGGTGATATCTCATTGTGGTTTTGATTTTCTTTTCCCTGATGATTAGTGATGTTGAGCATCTTTTCATGTGCCTGTTGGCCATCTGTATGTCTTCTTTGGAAAAATGTCTATTCAGGTCTTCTGCCCATTTAAGAATTTTTTTATGTTGAGTTATATGAGTTTTTGTATATTTTGAATATTAATTCCTTATCAGATGTATTGTTTGTAAATACCTTCTATTCCTTAGGCAGCCTTTTTGTTTTGTTGATGATTTCCTTCACTGTGCAAAAGCTTTTAGGTTTGATGTAGTCCAGTTTATTTATTTTTGCCTTTTTTCCTCTTGTCTGAGGAGACATATCCAAGAGAATATTGCTAAGACTGATGTCAAAGAGCATACTGCTTGTGTTTTCTTCTAGAAGTTTTATGGCTTCAGGTCTTACATTTAAGTCTTTAATCTATTTTGAGTTTATTTTTATATGTGGTATGAGAATATGATAGTACAGTTTGATTCTTTTGCGTGTAGCTCTCCAGTTTTCCCAATACCATTTATTGAAGAGACTGTCTTTTCCTTAGTGTATATTCTTGCCTCTTTTGTCATAGATTAAGTGGCCATAAGTGTGTGGGTTTGTTTCTGGGCTCCCTATTCTGTTCCACTGATCTATATGTCTGTTTTTGTGCCAGTACCATACTTTTTTGATTTTGTAGCTTTGTAGTATAGTTTGAAGCCAGGGAGCATAATACTTACAGGTTTGTCTTTTCTTCTTAAGATTATTTTGGCTACTTAGGGTCTTTTATGACAGCAAATAATTTAATAGATATATGTATACACAAACAAGAATAAGGATATTTTGGATAGATATTAATAGAATGTATTCTTCTCTTACACTTATTAAACAGTCTCCAAATCTATTACACTCTTGGTCACAAAGGAAACCTTCATAAATTTCAAAAAAGCATGATTTTACAGGATACATTTTTACCCTAAGTATAGAATTACAGTCTGAAAGAGAAATATAAAAACTTAAGAAATAGACATATACCATCTGAGATAACTCCACATCCAATGGAAGACAAAACTGATATTACAAATCATCAAATAATAAGCAGAAGATATTATTTCATACACAAACCCCAATATATAGCCAAATCTCTATACAGAGGAAAATTATTAACTTTAAATATTCTTATAATTAAAACAGAAAGGTAAAAGCTTAGTAAAATAAATATTTGACTTATAAAATTAGGAAAAACAAAATAAAAGAATAGGCAGTGAAGAAAAACCAAGATTAATTTAATACAAAAGAGAAAGTATGTGTCTGTGTGTCTGTGTGTCTATATATGTCTACAATTTAGGTACATTTGAATACATTTATATGTAATTTGACTATATATAATTTGGACAGACAAATGAAATAAATGAAACCCCTGACTGGTTGATATATTAGAAAACTTTCAGTTATACCAGATCAATTTCTTTTATGAATTCAGATGGGAAAAGTCTGAATAATATATTAGCAAACTGTATCCAGCAATAAATTAAAGTTAAAGGTAATGCACCAAATTAGAGCAGAATTTATATTCTATCAACATAGTTCATTACATGAACTTACTAACGGAGAAGTAAGATTGTGTCCATAAATACCAAGATTGTGTCCATAAATACCAAGAAGATATTTATATAATTCATCAGATATTACAAATTAAAATAAACATAGATTAAAATATAAGTTGAAGGAAATTGATTAAATGTGATAAAAACTAGTTACCAAAAGTGTATCCTAATGAACTATGAAATATTGAAGCATTTCTATTAAAATCAGAAGAAAGATAGGCATGCCTAGTATTATTAAACATTGCTTTAGAAGTTGTAGTTATTACAATAAAGTAAGAAAATGAAATATCTCATATGCATGTAATATACATATAAATTATCTTTATATGTGTATGATGTAATTATATGCCTAGAAATCTCAACAAACTCCAATAAAATCCATTAGAATTAATAAGATAGTTTATTAGGTTTCTGGATTAAAAAATACAAAAATTAGTAGCTTTTATTTGTCAGCTATAAGGTTAGGAAGTTAAATTGTGAAAAACAAATTCCATTCACAATGGTGATAAAAATCTATAAAATGTTTAGGAATGAATTTGTCCGAAAGACACCAACAAAGTCTAAAGTAATGGAGACACCTATGATGCCCTGGGTAGGATGACTTAATAAGAAGTGAAAAATTTCTGAACTAATAAATATATTCAGTGCTATTTCAATGAAAAGCCTATTTAAGAATTTTTGACAAGAAAAATGATCTTGAAATGTATTGGAATTATACATGTCTGAGAAGAGCCAAAAAAATTTCGAAAAAGGAGACTTTGTGTAGCAACTTGCCTTTCTGAATATTAAAATTCACGTTAAAAGCTGTAGTGATAAAGGTATATATTGGCCTGGGAACTGGTAAATATATGCATGGATATACTTTATCTTTATACATAACATAATATATCAACAGATCTAACTATATATAGAGAACTTAATAAATGACAAAAATATAAATGATAAAAATAACATCTTATTTTGAAGGAAAATGGTATATAAATGGTACAGGCATAATTTGTCATCTGTCTGGAAGAAAACAGAGCCCTATTTTACATTATACGCAAAATTAGATTCCAGGTGGATTAAATCTCTAGATGTTAATAACTAATACAAAATACCAGAATTACAGAGAATAAAAGTTAGATAAATTTGTATATATAAAAGTCTACAAAACAAAACAAAAAACCAACAAAATTTGTAAAAAGTTATAGACTGGAAAAAAACCTCATCCTAACAAAGGGGTAATATTTCTATTGTATAAAGAACCTCTGAAAATGAATAATAAAAGACAAACAACTCGTAAAAATGGTGATAATAAAAGACAAAACATATGAAGGTACTTACCTGAACAGGAAATATAAGTGGTTAAAACTCATGAAAAATATGCCCTTCCTTTTCAGTAATGAGGAAAACATAACTTAAAACAAAAATGAAATTCCATTTTCTCTGCAACAGGTTGGCAAAGGTTAAAAAGAGCATTCATCTTCAGGGGTCATGAGGATAAAGGAAAAGGGGCCAGACCTATGGTAGGATGGGAATGTAAATTGCTACAGTTTCTTTTTTTAGGAAGAAATTGAATTCTCCCCACCATTTTATTCAGTTTAGTATAGTGTTGTTTGCAGGGGCACAAACGTGAACTTTCTGAATAACCATCAGTTGGGAAATATTTGAACATTATTGTATATTTAATATTAAGCAGATGTTGAGGAGAATGAGTTAAACCATATGAATTAATCTGGACAAATGCCCATGATATACTAAGCTAAATAATCAAATTGTTCATAGTATGTTCCCGTTTCTGTTTAAAAAAAAAAAAACCACAAAAATGAAACAAAGATGGTCTCTATGTATGTATTAAATAGTTAGATATGTATAAATTTTTTTAATTTATATATTTAATTATTTAATTATTTATTTACTTATTTTTGACTGCCTTGGATCTTGCTGTACGCAGGCTTTCTCTAGTTGCAGTGAGCGGGAGCTTCTCTTCGTTGCTGTGTGCGGGCTTCTCATTGCAGTGGCTTCTCTTGCTGTGGAGCACGGGCTCTAGGTGTGCGGGCTTCAGTAGTTGTGGGTCTCGGGCTCTAGAGCACAGGCTCAGTAGTTGTGGTGCTTGGGCTTTGCTGCTCCACAGCATGTGGGATCTTCCTGGACCAGGGCTCAAACCTGTGTCCCCTGCATTGGTAGGTGGATTCTTAACCACTGCACCACCAGGGAAGTCCTAAAATTTTCAATATTGAGTATCAGGAGCTTGGGACTGGAGGGTGTGTTTATGGCTCAATTTGTTCCCACAAGCTTGAAGTGCCTTTGTAATAAAAATCACCGAATCGTCCCGCCAACCCCAGTTTTACTAATATATAGTTGAAATATAACATTGTATGAGTTTAAGGGGTACAGTATAATGATTTGATATTGTAGATAGTGTGAAACAATCACCATCCATCACCTCACAGAGTTATAATTTTTTTCCTTCTGATGAGAAAAATAACCTGGTGTTTTAAAAGACTTGGAACCACTGGATAAGTCAAGAGAACGTCAAGTAGAAGGTGTATCCTAGCCCTGCCACTAACTTGCAGTGTGACAGTTTTTGCCTTTATTTTTTTGCCTCTAAGCTGTGAATGGTGGTGACTGCTCTATGGACTTAGGTTACAGTGTTGTAGTGAAGACAAAATGGGAGGTGAAGACAAACCTAATCTGGATAGTTAAATGGTGTTGAAATGCAAGCTATTATGGTCAAGAAAATTGCAGTCATTTTCATCTTCTATGGTGCAGGTGACAAAATCGCCCGAGGAAGCATCTTCCCTTCCCAATGGTGATGTGTCAGGAGAGGCTCAGAGCACCGCAGAGGTAAGAGCTGGTATTTTGAACCATCTTCCCTGTGACCTGGTTACTCAGAATGTCTACTGGGTTCTAATCTTGCCATATCTGTTTGTCTGCCTGCCTACCTCATCTATTTATCTATCTATCTATATCTATCTATCTATCAATCAATCATCTATCTCTTTCTATCTCTTTTAATCTCTAAGATTATAAAGCCTCTTTCCACATAAGCCATAGAAAACAAATACTCCCTAAATATGGAATCTTTTGGAATTCTCTTCACAAGCCTTAAATGGGTGAATTAACTCCTATTAAGGTCTTTATTACTCTACCATGCATGTGAGTCAGACCTATTGACTTACACTGACAGATCCAATCTCAATGTCGAGGGTTAGTGATCTATCCTTCAGGGGTTAAGTGACTAAATAAATAGAGGTCTGCATTTGCTGTTTGCTTCTTTTATATACTGTATCTAAATAAAGAAACCGCAGCACTGTGGTCTGGTGTTGCCTTGGAAGCTTACCAGAGGTTAGTGATACCATGGGTTTCCTTTGTGAGCAGGGAACAGAGAAGACTGAAGAAAGTGGAGAACAGGAGGCACAAAAAGAGGGCAGTGAAGACACAGGCGCCGTCGCCGGATCCCAAGAGAAGAACGTGAGTGTTTGCTTTTTTTGCTGTAGTTTCACTGGATTCAGTTCTGTTTAACAAGCATTTATTGAGCTCCTACCAGGTGCCAGCAACTTTCTGGGCACATGACAGTGAGCGTGGAAGTAAGGAACTGAGGCTTTAGCCGGGAGGCAGCAGGTAATTTTCACTTAATGTGTTAACTGCTGTGTTTGAGGTGGATAGGAAGGCGAGGAAGGACCCTGAACCCAGGCCCGGAGTGACAGGCTATACAAAGCTTTAATGACTTGTCCTTATGTTGTTAGGGTTTGGTCGGGTTCATGTTTCTAAAACAAGGGACCTTCTGCCTGGGTCATGAGTGGTGACAGACTCCTAGCATACTTGTCGACTTAAAAAAAATGAACAATGTGAGCGTTGTGAGTTAAGTTTTATTTGGGGCAAAATGAGGACTGTAGCCTGGGAGACAGCATCCCAGAGAGCTCTGAGACACTGCTCCAAAGAGGCAGGGAGGACAGTCAGTATACCTGTGATTTTGGTGAAGGGAGAGTCCATGCAGTCAAGCACATATTTTTTGCAGAAAGTTCTGCTCGTCTCATGAAGGTTACTGCTAGTTGTGAAGAGCAGATGTCACTAGGAAGGGATGTAGTGCTTTTCTAGATATGAGGAGATGCAAGAATTGGCCTCATAAAATCGGCTCCTGAAAACACCTAACTATCCGAGGACCTGTTCTGCCAGTTTTTCCCAGAGCCCAGAGTGAGGGCCTTGTTTCTGATCTCCACCCTGAGCGCCTTTCAGGGGGTGTGGAAGGTCAGCAACTGCAGCGGCTCATGATTTAATCCTCGTAGAGGCAGATGGCAAGTGCCCGTGTGTAGCTGGCATTTTCCACCGAGAGGATTTGTGGGAAGCCAACCGGAGCTGAGGATAAGAGGGGTCCTGGGGGAGGGAAACTGACACCAGCTCAAAGCCAATCAGGGGAATTGCGGGGCCCGGCCGATGCTAGGCCTGTGAGCTCATTCTAAAGGATTCCAAGGCAGGGGCTGCAGGGTAAAGGGCCGAGGACAGACTGTGGTTCTGGAAATGCCAAGCTCAGATAATGGTGGATCAGACAGGCTGCTTATTCAAGGAATTCTGAAAATGTGGCTGGGAAGCCAGGCAAAGGGGAGACCCTGGTGCCTCCGCGGCAGGGAGCCTGAATAGGCTGAGTCTCCTCCTGGGGGAATTTCAGTGGGCTTTGCCTTGGGCCAATTGTAGCGAAGACTATTTACCAAACCCCGATGGTTTGCGTCTATAATTATTTATTGATTCCAGGAGAGGTGTGGACAGCTTTTAGGATCACTGCACCCTTGTTCCCAGGAGATGGAGTGTGGCTGGGAAAGGGGCCAAGGCTGACAACATGCTGTGGAAAATGGAGGTGGCATCCGTTTGCCTTTATCGTAAGGAATTTAAATTTGGAAGGAATCAGGGCAGTAAATTCCCTTACGTTTGAACACTGCTATTTCAAGACATTGATAATTTAAGACCCTTTGACGTTTCTGTTTTGAAGAAAGATGAAATCTGCAATCTTGACTTAGAAGTTAGGTAGGTTTTCATGGCAGCCTGTATAATCCAGAAATAATCAATTTCAGATGAAATAGTGTGACAATTTAATTATCTTGTAATTTATAAAAATCCTTAAAAACATTTTATAATTTGAACTTTGCATGAATTACCTAATGCACTGCTACAGCATTATTGATTTATACGTTGAAATTCAGTTTGCTACTTTTAAGACAGACAAAGGTAAAAACATTACACCCCAGTCCCTTTCTCCCATGAGACCAAGAGGAAGACAGCATTTTTAGAATCAGAGCCTGCCTCCTACAGCGAGGGCAGGGTTGGCTTCAGCTTCTCAGCCGCTGGGCGGGGTAATTCAATGAAGTGAAAAGCTTTACAGCTGGGGATTCTCTTTGTTAAATTGTGAGCCCTTTACAGAGTAAATTATAATCTTCTGAATCCTCATAGGAATTTAAAAATCATTTTGTTATTTTTGCGTGGGCTGTGATGAAGAAATGACTAAATTTAGAAGAGGTTTTTATTTTAGATAAATATAGTATTAACATTAATGAGCAACTCTTTAATAATGTTTATTTTACATAAAGAGAGATTTTGATTTTTTCCCATTTGACAAGTAATACGGGCTCTGTGATGTACTGTAATTTAGTTAAATAAGAAAAAAACCATGATGTGTCAGTAAATGTTAAATATGACATGATTAGCTTTGGGACTGAATGTATAGAAGACGAGTGAAATTTGAAAAAGAGACGAAAACGATCTGATATTTAGAATGCTTGCATTTTGTGCTTCAGGAACCTTCTGTCTGTTTTTCTGGCTTGGGGGTTGTTTTTCAAGGTTAAGACGGGAAGGCTGTCTCAGCTACTTGTCATCACATCTCTCCTGGCTGTGAACCCAGGCTTAGATGGGTTTATTTGTGATGAACAGAAAGGCCCATTAGATCACTGTGTTTTACCTTTGTAACATGAATTTTTAAAGCACCAGTCACATCCAGTAGGTTCTTCTAGACATTACGACTCAGATAAATCCAAGGTTTTTAGATAAGATCTCTGACTATTGAAACCATCTTGTGGAAATTTCATGGATTCTTACCTTTTGCTCCTCCAGCTCGTTGTATTTAAATAGCAGCTCCCTGTGCTTTCTTCTCTAACCCACATTCCGTCAGGGATTTAAAGAACACAACATTTGTGGGCCAAGACTTGGTTCCTAAGACTTGTGGGTGTGGACGGTCAGCTTCATTGATTTCTCTGGACGTCATAACATGTGCTCCATGCCCCCGCCTCCTGGCTGGCAGGAGATTCAATCCAGGTGCAGCGTTTCCGAGACTCACTCCTCCGCGGGGACTTAGTGTCATCCTGGGGTCTTCGGCGGTGGCCGGAGGGGAGAGGGCTCTGGTTCTTTGGGTGGTCACGGTGTGCCGTGCGTTCCCTGCTGCCTATTGGCTGCTCTTGATGCTGGTCTCCCGGCCTGGCTCAGGCCCTCTGCCCTGGCTGGCTGTGGCCACGCCTCTGAGAGTGACCAGCCCTCCGACCGCAGTCGGATGCTTCGCTGTGCACCGTGCCCAGGTGCTACCCAGTTGCCCCAGTGGTCCCTGGCTCAGTTTCTACATCAAGCAGGGCCTGGGTAGCACCACCTGGAACACCCACCTCCTTCTGGCTGCTTCATCTCCTCAGCTCCAAGCCCTAAGCTCCAAGCTCGTTTTTCCAGGGATCATCTAGCTTCCTCGCCTGTCTCAGGCCAGGGTTTTGAAAAGCAAGGCCCTATGTAACGTCTTCCCTAGGGGCAGAGAACCAGAACAACTATGCGGCAGTCTTCTTGGAGTGTGGGGAGGGACAGTAACTCTATTCCCTCCCTCTATTTTTGGGTAGTAGGGAGAACAAAATGAGAATTCATATCCTGGTATATGCAGCCACACTATTCCTAACAAGGAATACAAATGTATCTTAACCTTTAATTCTGAAATGATTACAGACTCACAGGGGCATAATACAGAGTCCTGTGTGCCCTTTACCTGGCTTCTGTCAACAGTGGCATCTCAGATGGCTGCAGTAGGAGATGGAAACCAGGAGTATGACATTGGTGCATCTTTTGAAAGTAGACTTACAGGCCTTTTTCAGGGTTGGCCATTTTTTCCAAGCCTTTCATTTGTGTGTTAAAAACCATTCCTTTGTGTGTTACGAACCGTTTTCAAGTGGGCAGTGGTAACAGCTCCCTCTAGCGGCTGGTGGTGTTAAAACGCGTGATAGACCAGCTAAGTGTCTCGTTCACCTGATCTCAACTACTGCACGTGCTTACTCAGTACACACTTGTAAATGCTCAAAGGATGCCACTTTAATAGGGAAAATATTTATCCAAGAATATCACATTGATTTGAAAAAAAGAGATGAGGAAAGAAACTGTTATCTCCTTTAGTGAGATGGACTTCCCCTCACCACCAACCCAAGCCTCTGGGGTTCCTACAACACAGAGTGCTGAGGTGTATATCACCTACTTGCTGAGAGGTCGGTGCAACATTTAGGAGACAAGATGGTGCACGCTGAAAAGACCACTCATTCCTGCCTAGGAAGATCTCGCCTGTAGCTTCATTCCCCTTGTAGAGAGGGGACTGCATGGTCCCCTTCCCTGATGACCCAGGAAGGGATGAGGGGCTCAGGAGGAGAGGGGAGGCTTGTGAATGGTACCAGAGGAGTAAAGGAGGAAGGCAGGTCACCTCAGCTTCTGGGCACACTGAGAAGGGGACTGCAGACTGGGGGTGTCATGAGAACTTTGTGAAACCCTGAAAACAAAAGATGCAGCTTATTCATCTTTGTGTTTGGTGTTCACTGAGGTCAAAGTATTTTACACTGTATCCTTTTTAAAAAAAATATTACTTATTTATTGGCTGCATTAGGTCTTCGTTGCTTGGTGCAGGCTGTCTCTAGTTGCACTGAGCCAGGGCTACTCTTCCTTGTGGTGCACAGGCTCCTCAGTACAGTGGCTTCTCTTGTTGTGGAGCATGGGCTCTAGGCGTGTGGGCTTCACTAGTTGCAGCACATGGGCTCAATAGTTGTAGCTCATGGGCTCTAGAGCACAGGCTCAGTAGCTGTGGCGCACAGGCTTCCTTGCCCTGCAGCATGTGGGATCTTCCCGGCCCAGGGGTTGAACCTGTGTCCCCTGCATTGGCAGGCAGATTCTTAACCATTGCACCACCAAGGAAGTCCTATATTGTATTCTTTGCCAACTCAATGGCCCTCTCCAAAATCTTCTAAGACCTTGTCTTGGCTGACTACATGATTGTGGTCTATAAATCTTCCCCACTCTGCTTCTTCCAAAATCTGTCTTGAGGATAGTTGCTCAACCAAGAGGGTGGCATTAGTATAGGTCCTCCACGAGCTGGTGAGAATAAGGCTGTGTCCCTGTACTGTCTGCGGATGGAGAGAACCTTGCTCTTGCCCCTGACCTCCAGCTGCTCTGAGGCTGGCTGCCCTCCTCAGATCCCTCTGGGCTGCTGCCCGCCTTCCTTCCACACCAGCCGCTTGTCCTACCAGCCGCTGCCTGACACTCACCACGGCCGACACCTGTCCTTAGTCCTGGCCACGTGCCTCGTCAGCGGCCTGCCTCCCTGGCCAAGTTCCCAGCAGAAATAGCTGCTGGTGAGGTTCTAAGACTTTGGAGGCTTCCTCTGATTAGCTCCCTTAGAAGAACAACAAGGTAACATGATTTTCAGTGTAGCTTTGTCAAGCGAATGATTCATACCCTATCCTAAGACCCTGCAAAAATCTCAGCTTAATTGACCATGTGATTATAATTATCTTAAAAATAACATTTTGCCAATACAGTTATTTGCCAACCGTAACAATCAATTCAAGCGTTGTATACAGATGACTTTTAAGGATCTGCCTAATTCAGACACTTTATGATTCTGTGCGCTAATGGATGGATGTTTAAGTTTTAATTTAATTAACGTATCCCACCTCCTCCTAAGAAATATTTGAGGGAGGAGCGGCAAACATGGATACCTTCATTCAGCATTTTGTTGACAGATTTGTTTTTTTTTTTTTTTTTGGGCACACGGGCTTAGTTGCTCCACGGCATGTGGGATCTTCCTGGAGCTGGGATCGAACCCGTGACCTCTGCATTGGCAGGCGGATTCTTAACCACTGCGCCACCTAGGAAGCCCTTGTTGACAGATTGAGTGCCACCACATGCCGGGCGTTCAGGGACTGGGGATGGAGCAATGAAAATGAGCTTCTATTCTGGTAGAGCTGGTGATGGTCATAGCCAAGGTTCTTCAAAGCTTACCTGACCTTTTGAGGCTAAGTATTTCTGTAAATTCTCTGAGCAATTACTTTCTCTATTTAATGTCTCCTTCAAGAAATTGAGGTCAATTCAGATATTGATAAAAGCCCTAGGTCGCTCAGTAGTTGCTGCTAGCTACCCTATAAAAGCTGAGATGAGCACTTATTCCTGTGGGAACGCCTCCTGCCCTCTAGCCTAGCTCTAAGCATAACCCCATATTGAGTGTGGGTATCTTGTTAATTCATTTGTTTCAGCTATACACAATTAATAAAAATAATTGGATTTAGAAAAATGTAAAACTCTACACAGCTGACAATTCTGTTGCATATTGTGAATTTTAATTTGGTCTCATGTAGATGAGAAGAGAATTAATGTTCTTTGAGTTCTAAAGAGTTACTAGCAGACTTTATAGGTTCATTTATCCAGTCACTTAACACACTGATTGAGCTCGTACCTTGGCTTCAGACAGTGGCTGGGTCCTTGAGATCCAAAAATGAATAAAGACACAGGTTGTGCCCCAAGGAGTACACAGACTAGTAAGGGAGACAGATTAGTAAATGATGATTGTGGGAGTGAATAAGGGGGTGCCCTGACTCAGCCTTATGGGTCAGGAAAGTCTTCCTTGAAACTATCATTTTTAAGCAGTGTCCTGGAAAGTGTGTCCAGTGTGAGAAAGTTGCATGTGACTGTTGGCTGAAATAAAACACAATGAGGCTATGGGCTTCCCTGGCAGCACAGTGGTTGAGAATCCGCCTGCCAGTGCAGGGCACGCGGGTTCGAGTCCTGGTCCAGGAAGATCCCACATGCTGCGGAGCTACTAAGCCCGTTCGCCGCAACTACTGAGCCTGTGCTCTAGAGCCTGCGAACCACAACTGTTGAGCCCATGTGCCACAACTACTGAAGCCCATGTGTCTAGAGCCTGTGCTATACAACAAGAGAAGCCACTGCAATGAGAAGCCCACACACCGCAACAAAGAGTAGCCCTCGCTCGCCGCAACTAGAGAAAGCCTGTGCACAGCAACGAAGACCCAACGCAGTCAATATATAAATAAATGAATAAATAGATAAAAAACAATGATGAGGCTAAAGAGGTGAGCAGGGGCCAGATCATGATGGCCTTTCAGCTGTTCCAAGGAGTATGGGTTTATCTTGAAAAGATGGAAAGTTGCATGGTAAGGTGGGCTGTCTTTTAGGATGATATCTCTGGCTACAGTGTGGAGAACAGGTTGGAGATAAGGAAGGCTAGAGGTGATGTAACCCCGGGGAGAGAAGATGGTGGTCGTGGCAAAGGAAGGACAAGGCACGGGCAGAATTAGACACTATTAAAGAGCTGCAACCAACACATCGCTGAGAAGCCAACACCTGAATTTTGCAACAAGTGCAAGACTCTCTTTTCCTGGACTTTATTTTAGCTTTAAAACTTGGAGTGTTGCCAGAATTAATTTGGAGATTCCCAGTGCTGGGAAACCGCTTGGGCTGACTCAGCCTTGGCCGACTGGATCGGGTTTTCACATTTTGTATTTTCTTTGCCAATCTCAGAAATCTGAGAGTATTATTCTGGAACTGGCCAAGAACTTGAGGCCCGGCCAGAGAAGGTGGCAGTGTACAACATCCTCCATCACTTGCCTTCCATGATGATCTTGAGAGGCAGCGTGGTAGAATAGGAAGGACACTAAATTAGGAACCAGGAGTCTCGAAGTGAGTCCCAATTGTGTTACTTACAAGGGTGAGTCAAAAATTACTCTCACTCCGGATGTATTAAAACTTCTGTTGGCTGCACTGTCTTATCAGTGCTTCCCATTCAAGTTTGCTGTCTTCCCAGTCACTGCTGTGCAGGTGTGAACGCGTTCCATCAGTTCATTTGTAACTGCGGTGCCAGCAAAAGTGGATGCCCCACTTGTGATCTGCATAAAAGAAGAGCAGCGTGCAGTGATCCACTTTTTTTGTGGTCTGAGAGTGTACCTGGTGCCGTTATTTATCGAAGACTTTGTGCGCAGTATGGAGAAAGTGTTCTGTTGCGAAGAAGTGTGTGTGAATGGATGGAGATGCTTACCGAAGAGCTGAAGCCTAAATTTTGGGTTAAATACAGAGGACTGCTCTCCAAGGGCGTTGTGATCTTGCATCACAATGCACATCCGCACACTTCTGCCCACACTGTCGACAGTTTTCAAAAACTTCATTCTGAGGTGTTAAAACATCCTCCCTATAGTCCTGATCTTGCTCCATTGGACTTTCACCGGTTTGGTCCCCTGAAAGCAGCCCTTCTGATGAAGAAGTGAAGACAGTGGTGCATTCGTGGCTTGCAGATCAGCTTAAAACATTTTTTAATGAGGGAATATGAAAGTTTGTTGACAGATGGACAAAGTGTATTGAAAAGCAAGTAGATTATGTCAAAAAAAGGATGTATTTGTTTTCTCTAAAAGTTAAGTAAAATAAATCCTACAGCCAGAGTGTGGATAATTTTGGACTCACCCTCGTATTTGGCCTCTGATTTTTGGCAAATTACATAACTCTGTGGTCTTGGTGTCCTCATCTGTCCAGAGAAGGGACTGAGTAAGAGGACATAAGCAAATATGAGGTTGCTTTCAACTCCCTCAGTTCAAAATTCCATGAGCTCACTGCTTGTGTTGTAAGGCGTTAGGAATTTTTAGGGACTGCTCTGTAGAACCAGATCTCTCCACTGAATTAGGCCCAGAGAGGCTCATCGGAGGGCCATTTTGGGAGGAGATGGGAAGGTTCTTATTTCTTTGCAATTTTAGGAGATACCGTCTGGTACTTCTACTTCGATCCGGGGAAAAGAGAAATTCCAGTGGGTTGGCAGAGTGGAGACCTGTTTGAGCCCGGGATGGCCTCACCCTTTCTTACCTTGAAGTTTCTTTCTTTAACCAGAAATCAGTGCTTAAATACTACACGGTTCAGAAATGTTATCATTTTGTTCTGATGGAGGAAAAGTTTTTGATATGCTTTTATTAATTGGTTCAGGACTGAAGTAAAGGTATACTCATAAGGACATAAAAGCAGAAAAGACATAATTTTGTTCAAATTTTCTAATTGCTTATGTATATGGTCTGAATTTTCCCTGATAGCTGTATAGGTCTGCAATACGCTTTGGGTATAGAGACAGGATTAAACGTATAATTAAGCAATATTACTAATTAGCTATATTTTCTCAGGAGTAGGAGTGATGAAAATATGTCTTTAATGTCATAATATTCCAAGGGCTTGAAATATAATGCATGAAATAAGTAGGCATTGCTCAGTTATCATATCTTTGCTGTTGATATGTTTTCTCAATAAATTGTCTTTCATTTTGATAAACATGCATTTTATAATAGTTCGCTTAATTTTCATTTATTTTTGAAATTTAAAAGCGTTTATGTTTTTATTTTTACACAATTTTTAAAGGTTACTTTCCATTTACAGTTATTATAAAATATTGGCTATTTAGTGTGCTTAATTTTTAGATTCAACTTAAAACTTATGTGAATTTCTATTTTTCTTTAATTTCTGCTTATGGGCTTAAGGAAGAAGAGGGAGAGACAGCCACGGAAGAGGTACAGTAGCATATTTCACAGTCGTGTTGTGTTTAACAAACGTGGTTTGTGATTTGCATCCCTTTTAAGTGAGAGAATTGCAGCTTTAGCCACATTTCTCCTTGTTCTTCATGATACAGAGAAGCTGATGCAACCCGGACTCGCAGAAAGTCCTCCTTTAGCCTTCTGAGAAGAGAAAATAAGTTGTAGCTACACTTATCAAAGGGAGGTGGCCCTGGACCCATTTCTGAGCCTCCCATGGTGAAGGTGTCGTCAGCGGTCAGGCCAGGCCAGGCCAAGTCCTTTGGTGGAGATTTCTTCTCCATTCTTCCTTCCCACCTCATTGAATAGTGCACAGTTTATGCAGTTTGCATGGTGCTTACGGGTGTTGTTTGATTGTCTCCTATTCACCTCGTTGGTGAGGGAGGGATTCTTTCCCTCTGGTTATGGGAACGGCTGACCCACAACACCTGCCACTGGACAGGTGAGATGGACAGCAGTTTATTAGTTACGTGTTCTCCAAGCCCAGGGGATGAGGCCGTCCGCACAGTGCAGGGTCACACAGGAGGCGGGCGGGGGTCCCTTGGGAACAGTGTGAACTTTTGGGGGCTGTGGGACGCAGGCTTTGTAGTATCAAGAGGCCGCGTGGAGGATGTGATTGGCCTGTTTGCATAATTCTGGGGGGTGAGCAAGCACTGTGTCTCATCCCTTGATAAAGGGGGCTGCTTGGGTGGGAGACCTAATCTGTGGGAGCAGAAGGGGAGGGGAACCAGTGGTCAAGCCATTTTAAGTCTTCCTGATTTTACCAGATGTTAAGGCAGCAGATAACATGGAGTCTTAATTTTAGGTCTTGCACCGTAGGTGTGTACCTTAGACATCATGAAGTTTAAACATGCAGCTCATCATTTAGTGTCTGGAAGACAGGTGACATTAGGTAACCACATGGTTCTAGGATTTCTAGTACCCCAAGGGAAGCATTATTATTGTTATTATTTTGTGTGTGTGTGTGCCTTTTTTTTTTTAATTGAAGTATAGTTGATTTACAATGTTGTGTTAGTTTGAGGTGTACAACAAAGTGATTCAGTTATGTGTGTGTGTGTATCTATATTTTTTCAGATTTTTTCCCTTATAGGTTATTATAAAATATTGAGTATTTTCCCCTGTGCTATAGAGTAGGTCCTTATTATTTATCTATTTTATACATAATAGTGCATATATGTTAATCCCAAAGTATTAATTTATCCCTCCCCGCAGAGGGAGCATTATGGACTTGAAAAGAGTTTTTAACCTGACCCCCCAATTTGATTTTATAGCAGAACAGTGGTTCTCATCTGTTGGTGTGGATTAGAATCACCCATGGTGTTTTTGAACCTTCAGAAGCCCGCATCCCTCACCCAGTGAATAAGACCCTCCAGGGCTTAGCGTGCCTTCGGGTCGTCTATAGGGCTGAGGTGGGGAGTCTTCATTTTAGGGGGCTAGGATTGAAGGGGATGAGAGATCACACAGAGATAAACATGGAGATGAAAGAGCCTGCAGTTCCCTGTTTGGGGCAGAGCCTTCCCCTTTGCTTCCCTCCTATGCCCATGAGAGGAAACAGCAACAACAGGAAAGAAAAAGATTATAAATTAGGAATAAATTAAAATTAGGAATGTAAAAGAAACACATACATTTAATAAGTTAACGAATTTAAGAAAGAAATGTCTTAGTGAATACAGGTAGAAAAAGAGGAGCTAAAATAGAAGGGAAACAAGTTCATCAAGATAAAAGATGAATAACTATACAAAAGAATAAGTATTAAAAAATTGACTGCTGAAGATATAAAGTTTAGAAGTATAATTAAAACATTAAAAGAAAGATTAGAAAACAGTATTACTATTATTAAGGATAAAGTTTAAAGGAATAAAATTTTTCCTCAGTAACATGTTAATTTAAACGATTATTGGGCTGGCTGACATGTTTGTTCATAGGGCCTATGCTTAAATAATAACCAGCATTCCCAGGAAGAAATCGTATCCCATGTTTGGAACCAGAGGTTATTGGACCAGTTGAAGAATTCAGTTAAAGTAGTAGATCATAAAAGTGTAGAGGCCTTAAACTTTTATTTTAACTTGAAATATATAAATGTATATTCACTGTCTGTTGTTTTGGATGCGGGACAAAGAACTTTTCTTTAAATAATAGTCCAATGATTAGAACTACTCGTCTTTCTAACATAAACATATTCATTTATGTGTCTAGAAATTTCAGTTTTGGCTTCTTTAAAGTAGAGCAGAAATTTAAAGACACTTGCAAAGCACTCTAGGTGCATAAATCTTTTTCTCTCTCTTCTTTAAAAAAAAATATATTTTTATTTAATTAAAAAAAAATTTTTTTTTGGCTGCATCAGGTCTTAGTTGCAGCATGCTGGATCTTTCCTTGCAGTGCGCAGGCTCTTCTTTGTGGTGTGAGGGCTTCTTTCCAGTTGTGGTGTGTGGGTTCCAGGGCATGTGGGATCTGTAGTTGCAGCATGTGGGTTCTCTTCTTGAGGCACGCGAGCTCAGTAGTTGTGGCACAAGGGCTTAGTTGCCCCACGGCATGTGGGACTTTAGTTCCCCCACCAGGGATTGAACCGGTGTCCTCTGCATTGCAAGGCAAATTCTTTACCACTGGACCACCAGGAAGTCCCCATAAATCTCTTTGGATTTCATGACTGCCCCCTGCCACCCAAGGTTTTTGACACTTCATTTGATGACAAGTATTTAAGGTGATTAAATGTATGGGTCTTTTCAAAGTATTCCATTAATTTTACATAGGGAAAAAGTTCTTTTTATGCTCCTATTTCACTGATTTCCAGGATGCTTTTTAAAATTGTAATTACAGGAAGACTAACTTGGATACACCAGCATGGGAACAAACGTAACTCGCCCTGGTAAATGAAGACTTTGGTGGGTGGTGATGCCAAACCTACTGGTTGTGAGCACTCACTGTGCCTTAATCAACCAGTGTGATTGAAGAGAGAGAATATAGACTACAGCAGGGGTTCTCAAAGTGGGGTTCCCAGAGCAGCACCAGCAGTCTCCCCTGGGGACCGCTACAAATACACATTCTCAGGCCTGGCTCCAGATCTGCTGAATCAGAAACCCCGAGGTGGAGCCTAGCAGGTTGCTTTGAGAAGCCCTTCAGGTGATTCTGATGCCCTCTCAAGGCTGAGAACCACTGGATTAGAACATAGGTCCTAGGTGACCCATGTGTGGAGGTCAAGGGCAAGAACGCCTACTGTGTTGATGCTCATAATAAAAAGTCCATCCAATTTCAAGCTCAATAATATTTCTTTTACATTTCGAACTTGTGTTTGGTTGAAAAAAAAAGGTTTTAATTTTCTTTTGGTGACTGAAATGAGTAATAGAAAACGTGTAAGGAGAAAGAGAAGGCTTCCAAGACCGAGGAAGGTCTTTAACTCCATCTAAGTTTTCACAGATGAACCCTCTCCTTTCCTGTTCTCTCCCTGCTTGTTGAAACATTTGAATTCTACTAGTTTTATTTTGAAAGCTTCAAAGAATGGTCCCTTTTTTGTTGAGAAATTTTGTTGTGCTTCCTCAGCGGCCCTGGGGGAGGATTGCATGATGAGGAGCTTTGTGATAAGTTTCATTAACTGAGCGTGGCGAGGCCAGCATGCTGTCTCTGTGTTGCTGACACTGGGGAAGAGGCACTACGGGTCCAAGTGAAGCCGGGCTGAGATGCTCGCCCAAATGCGTGCCTGCTGAATCTGCACTTCGTTAGCTGGGTGGTGGGAAGTCTTAACTTTAACCCCCAACAGGGGTGGAACCATGTCAACATGTGGGTGAACCTGTTCCGAGAATGTTAGTGGATTCTGGGGGCAGGTCCAGAGTGACGTTCTTGGACTCGCCTTACTTCTATTCCGTCCGTGCATGTTCGCTACGTCTCAGTGACCTTCACTGTAATCAAGACTTTGAAGAATCAAGACTGTTTTTCAACATTTTGGGGTTAATCATTTAAAAATGCTAATAAGAGAGCTAAATTAAAATGGAAAACTCAAAGACAGAATATTTACCAAAAGTCACATATATTGTCCAGGCATTTCAGTGGAAGGTCATCGACATTAAAGAAGGTCTCAAATGTCAAGAGAAACTCCTTCCCAAAACTTTTGTTGGATTTTTGAAATTACAAAAAATTCATGATCTTTATAGAAAATTTAGAAAACACAGATAACAACAGAAAATAAAAACAGCTTATAACACCATTGCCAGAGAGAACCACTAGCTACACACTCTCACACACATACACACACACACTTATCAAACCTTGATGAATACTCTTCTGTAATCTATTTTTATTCATGTAATTAATCTACATATTTTTGGGGGGGATGGTAAATATAGATCTGCTTCATTATTTTTAATATTATTTATCAAACTAATCCCTATTCTTAGATCTCAAAGTTATTTTTAGCCTATTCTTTACAGTGACTTTTTAATATCTATATATTATATCTTTCCAATAATAATTTCTTTAGTTTCTCTCTCGTTCGGCAAGCTTCCATTTTTTAAAATCTCGTTTAAATAAGACAAACGTTATTAATTTGCAGGTAGTTTCAGACTATATGTAGGTTGCTGATAACTTTGACTTCAAGAAATTAGCTTGCTATAACAAAATATAACCAGCTTAAATACATTTAAAAGCTTCATTCTTTCTGACAAAATTCTATTTCCTGAGATTCTTTTTGTATTTTATTCTTCCAACTGCCTTCTGAATTTTTAAAGGTACCTGGAGGAGAACAGTCTGTTAATATGAGTAAAGACTATATGCTTAAGAGGAACCATGAAACTCATTAGAATTAATGCATTGCCCTGCAGAGCCATCCTAGATTAGGGGTCTGTGTTTAGGAAGATGATACGTGTGTGTGTGTGTGTGTGTTGTGTATGTTGTGTGTTGTGTGTTTGTGTGTGTTGGGTTGGGGACTGTGGGAGGCCCTCAAATCTACTCTGATATTTTACGCTCTTTTTCCTCACTGTCTCTGTTGACCCTTACACTTCTCAATAATAATGTAATTTTTGTTAAAATAAGACAGAGGAAGTAACCACAGAGGGAGCAGAAGGGGAAGCAGAGGAAGAGGAAGCTGGAAGAGGGGAAGAGGAGGAGCCAGGAGAAGAAGAAGAAGAAGAAGAAGAAGAAGAGGAGGAAGAAGATTCTTAGGCCCTTTCGTGCTGTATTCTTCAACTTGTCCAGGTAGCCACTTCGCTCTGGGGTTGAAGCCTTGTTTATTACAGTCTGCTGTCTGGATCACATTCCACTTGGTGACAGACATGGATTCCAGTTCGATCTATTTGCCTGTCTTCCCGAGGCCCTGGACTGCCCCTTCCTGGAGCCACAGGGCTGGTGAACTCTGCTGGACCCATTGCTGGGTGCTAGGGCGAGGAAGGCTGTGGTTGGTGTGACTTCTAGGAGAAGGCATAGCTTTGAGGTAAGGAGGAGTTTGTTTTGTACCTGCTCCTCCTCTGTATTTAAGTGAAAGCACAGGATGTGCTCTGTTCGCAGCGTTCTATCACATGGCCTCCTTTGCCAGCCAACATACTTACATCTTCCCTGGGGGAGTTTACAATCCATGTTCTCAACGACAGCAATAACTTACAACCTAAAAAAATCACCACGCTGGCTGCTCGTGAAAAAAAATATTGCTACCAGAGATTCAGTCGTAAGTGCTTGATATTACATTTACTCACGTACATTCATTGATTTATACCAAAATATTCACTTATTCAACATCAGCCAGAACACTAATGTAGAAACGCTTTGGGACAGGGTGAAGTCACTTGAGGTATGTTTGACAAGCACGCTTGCTGCCTTGTAATTTTAAACTTCTGCTGACAACGCACAAGAATTATGTAGTTCTTAGCAGTTTGGTGAGTGCTACATAAATCTATTAATAAGATGCTGATAGTGGATATTGAGAACACAGGGGAAGTGCTCAAATATTGTGGGCCATACAGAGAAGACGGTAGGTATGAAAACACCAAGAGATCATTAACAGCTATGAAAATATCTGGTTTAACAGACATTTAGCAAATACCCGTGTAAACGGTATGTTTTTGTTGACATTATTTGACCTAGCAACCAGATTTGAGGGCAGTTGTTTATTCTGTAGGGCAGTGAGGCTTACAGTTTGCACTGGTGCTGAGTTCTTGTTAATTAAAAATGTTTTTTAGTCTCCTTTCTGTCCATATTATGCCTCCACTGAAACGTATAAGATAGATTTGGGGGCTGTTGATATCAGGGGAGCAGGAGGAAAAAGAGAATGAGGGAGTGAGCACTGGACGCACAGCAGGTCTTCAGTTAAGGTCTGCGGTCACACTCGGAGCCTGTCTAGTGAAGAGCAGACAAAAGGGTTCAGCTGGAGAAGGAGAAAGAAACCGCTGGTGCTTGTAAATATTGGCTAACAAACAGCTCCACTCTGTGTACCAAACACTAATTTGAATAGCATGACTCTCCTGTCTTAATATACTTATACATAAAACAGTAATATTAAAAAAAAAAAGAATATATTTTTAGGAAATCTTGGAGCTGATGGGGAGTAGCCATGACATTTTATTATTGGATCATGAAAGTTTCATCACGCCTTTATTCAAATTACAAAGCAAATCCAGCCCATCATGTGATGTTTTCCCAGGTGGTTTCTTTTGTGTTGTGGACATATAGACCTCTATTGTAGGGCCGAAGGATTGTCTTTTTGGAAGCAATCTCATTTCTTTTATTTTTAACTTTCTTCTAAATAAAAGAAAATAAAAAATTACTGTTGAGAAGTCTGCTGTCCGTCTGATTAGTGTCCCCAATCCTGTTCCTAAGGAATGGATTGGGACTCAGTTTTGAAAAAAAGAAAACTGTCAAGTTTACTTTTGAAATTTTATCTGAAGAATGATGGGAAAGGAAAATATGCTGATATTTATACAACGCCCCCCCAACAGTAAAAGACTCATGAATACTGTTTAAATTCATTTCTATTCTCTCCGCTTGTAAAGTTCTTTTAAAATTATGCAACTTAATTATAAAAACATGTTGAATGTGAAATGACAAGCTGAGAGGGAGTGCTTCACGTAGCTAGATGGTTTTATAGGCTGATTAAAAAAAAAAAAGAGACAAATACAGCTGCACTCAGCCCATTTTGCCTGTTTCTCTGATGGCTCCTAGTTTGGAATTTAGTCCACAGTAGTTTGTCGTGAGGTCAAAATGCCTGACGGTGAAGGTGGGAATTAGCCTCCTAAATCCCATCCCTGATGCCCAGAGAGATCCAATGTCCTTCTTGAAAATGCAGCATGGCAGTGAAATCATGCATTTCATTGGGCAAACCATTCAGTATCTAAAGACAAACCCATCTCATAGTTCATGGTTCTGCCAGGCATTTTATTTGAAAAGATGGTTCTAGGGAGACTGTGGCAACGAATGGAACTATGAAAGATTTCTCCTTTCCTGTGTTTGTTGCTAAATTGATGCCCCAGGAAAAACAGTGTATAGTCTGAGACTGAGCTCTGTCTCCTAAAAGGCTGCTGCTTAATACTGTCCACTAGTCTAACCGTGGACCTTTTCAAATTCCTCCCCCAGGACTAAGCTGTAAATTCAGCTTCTCAATTTTCCGTGAAAGTGCAGTGGGGAAACTATAATTGAAGAGGTCAACTTCCTTCTCCTTCTCCTTCTTCTTCTTCTTCTTTTTTAATGTTGAAATCCAATTTTATTTCCAAAGGCTGTATGTCTTTATTTTTACATTCTTACATTTTCTTGCCTGAAGCAATGGTATTTTATGACCATTGAATTTCAAAAGTATAAGAGAAGCGGCCCATAGACATTCCTACCAGTATTAGGAGACAATGTCTGCATCCCTTTATGATAATATCTGCTTAGTATTTACCTAACACTTTCCTTCTAATCATTCTCAAGTCCTTTTTTTGGCATTTAAAAATGTTTTTTTTAAATTAATTTTTATTGGATTGCTTTACAACGTTGTGTTAGTTTCTGCTGTACAGCAAAGTGCAGTATGTATACACATATCCCCTCTTTTTGGGATTTCCTTCCCATTTAGGTCATCACAGATCACTGAGTAGTGTTCCCTGTGCTAAAGAGTAGGCTCTCATTAGTTATCTATTTTATACATCTTAGCGTATGTATGTCAATCCCAATCTCCCAAGTCATCCCTCCACCCTTTCCCCCGCTGGTGTCCCTAAGTGTGTTCTCTACATCTGTGGAAGATGTCAGCTTCCTTCTGATGTTTGATAGGTTAGTACAGAGAAAGGATATAAACGTCGTCTGGTTTTCCGTGAGAAAAAATTTAATTTCCTCTCTTTGCCCTTGATGAGTAGCAGTTTCTAGAATAAAATGCAATACTTCCCTTGATTGCGTGTTAACTAATTAAGTTTGTGGTAAACCTTCTCTGCTTCTCTTTAATGGTCTCCTCCCTAATGTTTCCCCTCTCTTTTAGGAAACCCAAGCCATGAAGCACCACTTCAACTGTCTCCCACCAAACCAAATTCAACAAAATGCTTTGGCCTGAAGCTAGCACACGTCTGTCAGTACATCCGGGGTTCACCGAGGAATTGTGTGATCTGACACGGTTAGATCGCCATGCGTGTACCTACTTAATCACATCCATATGAAATCAGACGTGAAGACAACACATGCATATACCTTCATGGGCCTGACATTTGTGGCCTTTGCTTAATTTTTTTTTTTTCCTCTGCATGAATAGACCTTCTAATACCCTGAAAAAAAATGAATTCAAAATATAGCACTTCTCTTTGTGATATGACAAAAGTATTTCTTGGTATGCGCCTTAGGCTACTTTTCTCAGAATTAGCTTTGAAAATAAAGAGCTTTCCAGAGAACAATCATAGAAATAAAGATGAGTAGCAAATATCTGGTCCCAAGGAGCAGATTTCATTTCTAGTCTCTTCGTGTATAACCTGAACTCAGTCTGTGTGTTGCAGAGTCCAGATCCTCAGCAGAACTTTTCCATCTCCATTAGGATGGATGCTTCTCGTTGTCCTGATTATTTGGTCCATGTTTTCAAATGACACAGATTGTCTCGTTATGTCGTATTTTGTATTATTCATGCCGCTGTGTACATCGTCTCTGAAGCCTTGTTTAAATGTCACTACCGTCCACATGTGTAGGGGTCATGATGCAGAAAAATCAGCTTGCCAGCCCAGTGCCCTTTGCTAGTTTCTACGCGGGAGGAAGTGGTTGCTTCTGCTTCTCCTGCGTTGATTGATTTGCAGCCATGGCTGCTACGTGCAGAGCCCGTGACTGTAATTTTGCCTCCTGATGCTTAGTGTCTGTTCACCAAGAGCTGGTCCGGTGCCATGACTTGTTCACCAGGTAGGTTTGAAGCGTTTCTCTGCTCACCTGCCCCATCTCAGTGTCTGGTAGTTATTTTTTTCTTTCTGGTAAGATTTTGCTGACATCTCTTCCCTATCTGCGTATGTGCTGCTTCGTGTATTTTTCTTGCAGCCAACGTTGCTTCTGTACGGTCAGAAGGGCCCTTCTCCGTGTTGTTTTCCTAATTAAGGACCATGATGGCCATCAGCTTGGAATGGCCATAAACTTTTCCTCCTCCTGAGAGTCTGCCTATTGATTTTTCCGCTAAGCCTGTTGGTGTCATTGGGGAATGTAGTCTCCGGGGGCAGAAGTCGTGTGGCTCACAGGAACTCTGGCAAACAGCTCTTTTCTTGTTACCCTAGTAACAAAAAGGCATTTTGAAGAGAATTAAGATGATTTTGTTCCAAACTGCTGAAGTAGACTACTTTGAAGACCTTTCTCCCTAGTTAAACACAAGGTGAGAGACTGCGGTGGGATGGAAATTCGTATGATTGAAAATTAGTTTCTATTTTGTACTTTGTTGCATTAAATTATGTCCTATCTAAAAAGCATCACAATGTTAAAGCAGCTTCACACCCAAATAGGCCTTAAGTTTTTGCTGTTGCTTTGGCTGGTCTTTATCTCTTGTGGTGGAGAAGGATGGAGATAGATTTATTTAGGTAGGTGCCAATTTTCCTCCTATTTCTGATATTTTTAAATGATGATAAATATTTGTGCTAATAATACGCAGAGTAAATGACTTATTTAAATTGAATTTTTTCTTGTGTTGTCTTTCTGTAGTCAGGAAATTAATAGTCTAGTAAATATTCTGTATTCACTCACATTTCATTTTCCATCAAGTATTATTAAAATGCAGAAATCACTTACATCGATAATACCATGTAAGTTGTATCAGTTCTCTTCCAGATTTGGCTTCACCTATAACCTCCAATGGTTAGTGAGTCCAGAGACACAGTGACAAATATGGGCTGTGTGATATCAAAATATAGTTAAAAAATCCGCATTTTATAAATGTAGCAAGTTTCTAGAAACTAAACAGCATTATAAATATGTAAAAAAGAATAACTCAAACAACAAACTCAAGTGAATAAGCAAAATCCTTCTGCAAAAACAAAGAGAAAAGACCAGAGACATGGAATAAGTCTACAATGATCTGAAGCTAATAGAGGTTCGTAGAGTTGTTTAGTCTACAGAGGCCTGAACAGTCAACGTAACTGTTTCTTTTTTAGTTTTTAACTTGAAAAGCACGTACACAGAAATTTGAGTGCATTTTTCTAACCATTGACCTGTAAATGCTTTCTTTATTTTTTCCCCTTTGGGGTTTCCTTGCATTTCTTTGGGTTGAAATCTTCCCTTGGTACAAGTACCCAAGATATGCAATAAGGAGGGTTTATTGTTGCCATTGGGTTTTTTAAAAAAAATTAATTAATTAATTTTATTGGCTGTGTTGGGTCTCTTTTGCTGTGCGTGGGCTTTCTTTTGTTGCGGTGAGTTGGGGCTACTCTTCGTTGCTGTGCGCGGGCTCCTCATTGCGGGGGCTTCTCTTGTTGTGGAGCACGGGCTCTAGGCGTGTGGGCTTCAGTAGTTGCAGCACATGGACTCAATAGTTGTGGCACACGGGCTTAGTTGCTCCGTGGCATGTGGGATCTTCCTGGAGCAGGGATCGAACCCGTGTCCCCTGCATTGGCAGGCGAATTCTTAACCACTGCGCCACCTAGGAAGCCCGCCATTGGGTTTTCTAGATTAAATGTGACAGGTGTAGAAAGGGAGTGGAATGTATTGCCTACAGAGTTCCTTGAGGAATATTTAGAAAGGTTTTCTTTAAAAAACAGCGTGTCAAACCTGTGCAAGGGTGGTGAGTGTAAGGTGACCCTAGTGAGTTGTAATAATAGAGAAGGGCCACTAGATGGCGATAAAAGGCAAGCTTCTTGATACAGCGTTGCTGTCCCTGGAGCCCCTCTGGCTCTGTGTGCCGAGTTAGGATACTGCTGAGGTCGGAAGGTGGGCATACATCGTTACACTTACAGTTAATTTTATGACAAACTTCTCTGTGTGTAAAGCATTTGATATTGGAGTGTTTTCTTATAATACATGCCAAGGATAAAGTTATTCGAGCAAAGCAAAAAAAAAAAAAAAAAAAAAAAGGAAGGTGGGCATAAAGTATTTGTCCACTAGACAGAGGAAAAACAAACAAAACCCCTCCACATCCATTGGTCAGTTAATTAGTATGTCATTTATAATGCTTTCATCCAAGACAATTTATTTTGGGCAAAATGTTGTGCATTCTTAAAAGCCATTAAAACCAGTCATTGATGGTTTGAATTTTACACTCTCGCATCACATACAAGGAGTCTAAAGTGGGTCAACAACTGAATACCTACTGACAATTTTGCTCAAGATATGGGATTGTCCTTTAGCCTGTAAATGGCTCTAGCTCCTCACAGAAGTGTAGACAGAACCCTGACTGGCCAAGAGGATGGTTGTCTTCCTCTGTTTCAAGCCCTTTAGTCCTAATACAACATATCTCCAAATATTTGGAAATAGACTCATGTCCCTCACAAAAGCCTTCTTTTCACGGGTGCCTGAAATACTCGGCTTTTTGACTATTTGCTTTGGAAGGACTTTCTCGTAAGTAGGAAAAAAATAAGCTGTGAAATCTCTAAAACACATCAGTAGGTTGGGTAGGTCTAATGGAAGCAGACCTCTGGAGATTGTTTAAAGAAGAAGCAATGCTCTCTGGGGTGGAAGATTCAGATTGGGAAAGGGCTCTGCCAGGTGGGTGTGAGTAGTGTGGAGGGGTCATGGAATCAGGGAAGAACGTGCAGGGAACTTGGTCAAGTCCAGCACACACATCTTGTCAACTCAGGAGCATGACGCCTTTTCTCACTGACTCACAGGAAGCAAATTCACAGTTTAGGATTAAAATTAGGCTGCTGGTTATTGTGTTTCATAGTACTTTTATTTGCTGACGTTTATCGGGTAGCCGCAGTGAGTCGGGCTCTATATTAAGGGCTCCACAGGATCTGTGGAGTAACCTGGCGAGGTGGAAATGGTACCCATTTCACGAATGAGGAAGCTGAGGCAAGGGGATGTTCAGTCCTCTTGTGAGGTTACACTCTGGGATGGAGATGTATGTGTGTCCCCCATACAAGGCAAGGACCAGCCTCCCAACAACCCTTTCCTCTCTGCCCTTGACCACAGTCACACCCCTGGGACAGTGTCTGGTCTGGTGGTGGGACAGTGGGGGCCTTGTCCTCAGAGCACCTCCTTCCCTGGGCTTCTCTGGTCTATGTGTTCTGTCTTTATACTTGTTGCCACGGTCAAGACGTTCAGGCCCTGGAGTAAGGTGACTCATACTTGTTGGCTGTAATCCACTGTGTGCTGATTTCTTAGCTAAACCATCAAAAAATAACCAACAGCCAACATCATTCTAAATGGGGAAAAACTGAAAGCATTCCCTCTAAGAACAGGAACAAGACAAGGGTGCCCACTCTCACCTATTATCCAACATAGTTTTGGAAGTTGTAGCCACAGCAATCAGAGAAGAAAAAGCAACAAAAGGAATCCAAATTGGAAAAGAAGAAGCAAAATTGTCACTCTTTGCAGATGATATGATATTATACATAGAAAACCCTAAAGATGCCACCAAAAACTGCTAGCACTAATTGGTGAATTTAGTAATGTAGCAGGATACACAATTAATGCCAGAAATCTCTTGCATTCCTATACACTAACAATGAAAGATCAGAAAGTGAAATTACCATTTTGTTACCATTGCAACAAAAAGAATAAAATACCTAGGAATAAACCTGCCTAAGGAGGCAAAAGACCTGTATGCAGAAAACTATAAGACACTGATAAAAGAAATCAAAGACAATACAAACAGATGTATCATGGAGGGACATACCATGTTTTTGGATTGGAAGAATCAACATTGTGAAAATGACTATATTACCCAAAGCAATTTACAGATTCAACACAATCCCTGTCAAATCACCAATGACATTTTTCACAGAACTAGAACAAGAAATTTTACGATTTGTATGGAAACACAAAAGACCCTGAATAGCCAAAGCAATATTGAGAAGGAAAGACAGAGCTGGAGGAATCAGGCTCCCTGACTTCAAACTATACTACAAGGCTACAGTGATCAAGACAGTATGGTACTAGCACAAAAACAGAAATATAGATCAATGGAACACAATGGAGAGCCCAGAGATAAACCCACACACATATGGGCACCTTATCTTTGACAAAGGAGGCAAGAATATACAGTGGAAAAAAGACAGCCTCTTCAATAAGCGGTGCTGAGAAAATTGGACAGCTCCCTGTAAAAGAATGAAATTAGAACACTTCCTAACACCATACACAAAAATAAACTCAAAATGGATTAAAGACCTAAATGTAAGTCCAGACACTATAAAACTCTTAGAGGAAAACATAGGCAGAATACTCTATGACATAAGTCAAAGCAAGAACCTTTCTGACCCACCTCCTAGAACAATGGAAATAAAATAAAAAATAAACAAATGGGATCCAATGAAACTTAAAAGCTTTTGCACAGCAAAAGAAACCATAAACAAGACAAAAATACATCCATCAGAATGGGAAAAAATATTTACCAATGAAGCAACTGACAAAGGATTAATCTCCAAAATATACAAGCAGCTCATACAGCTCAATATCAAAAAAAGCAAATAACCCAATCCAAAAATGGGCGGAAGACCTAAATAGACATTTTTCCAAAGAAGACATGCAGATGGCTAATAAGCACATGAAAAGATGCTCAACATCACTAATCATGAGAGAAATGCAAGTCAAAGCTGCAATGAGGTATCACCTCACACCAATTAGAGTGGCATCATCAGAAAATCTACAAAAAATAAATGCTGGAGAGGGTGTGGAGAAAAGGGAACCCTCCTGCACTGTTGGTGGGAACGTAAATTAGTACAGCCACTATGGAAAACAGTATAGAAGTTCCTTAAAAAACTAAAAATAGAACTACCATATGACCCAACAATCCCACTTCTGAGCATATACCCTGAGAAAACCATAATTCAAAAAGATACATGTACCACAATATTCATTTCAACACTATTTACAATAACCAGGTCATGGAAGCAACCTAAATGCCCATCAACAGATGAATGGATAAAGAAGATGTGGCACATATATACAATGGAATGTTACTCAGCTGTAAAAAGGAATGAAATTGAGCTATTTGTAGTGAGGTGGATGGACCTAGAGTCTGTCATACAGAGTGAAGTAAGCCAGAAATAGAAAAATATCGTATGCTAACTCATGTATATGGAATCTAAAAAAGTGGAACTGATGAACCTAGTGACAGGGCAAGAATAAAGATGCAGATGTAGAGAACTGTCTTGAGGACATGGAGTGGGGGGTGAAAGGGAAGCTGGGACAAAGTGAGAGAGTAGCATTGACATACATACCTTACCAAATGTAAAATAGATGGCTAGTGGGAAGCTGCTGCATAACACAGAGAGATCAACTTGATAATTGGTGATGACCTAGGGGGGTGGGATAGGGAAGGTGGGAGGGAGGCTCAAGAGGGAGGGGATGTGGGGATATATGTATAAATGTAGCTGGTTCACTTTGTTGTACGGCAGAAACTGGCACAACAGTGTAAAGCAATTATACTCCAATAAAGAGGTTAAAAATTAAAAAAGGAAAATAAAATGAAATAAAATAAGATAAAATAAAATGATAAGATAAGATCAGATAAAATGGGAATTTCCTGGTGGTCCTGTAGTTAGGACTTGGCGCTTTCATTTCCAGGGCTGGGTTCAGTCCTTGGTCGGGGAACTAAGATTCTGCAATCTGCATGGCCAAACAAGCAAAAAAAGAATCCCCCAAAAACAAACAGAAAAAAACATCAGAGGGCAATTCCATTCCCCTCATTCTCAAGTTTTTGGGCTGCTCATGGTGGCCACCAATGCCAGCCCCAATTTTAGAGGGATTTGAACCACTGTCAGCTGATAATACTCTAGGAATTGATCGGTGGCCTCAGACCCCAAGTCTTAGGTTGCAGAGAGGGAAAACTAAACACTGTCATCTGCCTTTTCCAGTCTGGTTGTCCTCAGGTACACTCTACTCACTGATGCTGAAGGGGTGCCCAGAACTCCTCCGGGCTTACCTGTCCATCATCACTGCAGTCCAATGATGCACCAACAGTAGCCAGCTCCTCACGGTAGTTGTAGCTGAGAGGATGGTTCCTTCGGGCTCCTACAATGACTTAATGAGGTAAAATAAACCTTAGTCCCAGGACGTGAATTTTAGTTTGTTTTGTAGCAGGGCACTTTTCTCTGCGCTCTGTTATAAAAAATGTTTGTTTTTTGGGACTTCCCTGGCAGTCCAGTGGTTAAGACTTCACCTTCCAATGCAGGGGGTGTGGGTTTGATCCCTGGTCAGGGAGCTAAGGTCCCACATGCCTCAGGGCCAAAAAACCAATACATAAAACAAAAACAATATTGTAACAAATTCAATAAAGACTTAAAAAAATGATCATCAAAAATAAATCTTTTAAAAAACGTTTGTTTTCTTTACCTCTGGAAAGAAACAAAAGTTATCTAGGGAGGAAGATAAAGCCCCTACTAGAAAGCATCACACTCACAGACTAATTTCTCCTCAGAGTCTGTAAAAATAAAGCAGAGGAATCCAACCTGGCTTTATTTTTCTCTAAGGACTAGTCCTTAGATAGGTATCTCTATAGATAACTTTCTGCAGCCTTTAACTAGATTCATAGAGATTTAAACCTTGAAGTACTGGTAGGTCACATCCACTAAAAATGCACCTTGACTGTGTTTCAGGGTGCTTTCAGGAGAATTTCCCCGCCATGTGGAGATTGTCTGTGAAATGTGTAGATAGGAGAATGGGAGTTTTGCTTGGCTCCTCAACACACCTGTCGATGCTTCTCCACCTGGCGTGAATTCCTGGGATGTTTTTAGTACAATGATGGCATCTTCGACTCACTATGAAGATTCTTGGTGGGGCTAGGCTCCAAAGTGTTTTTAGAAGCTCCTCAGATGACTGAAATGTGAAGCTGGGTTTAAGAAATGCAGGCCAGGAGGCATTCAGACCCTGGAAACACCCAATTTTTTCTCCCTCACCTGTGTGGGACAGTGAAGTTGATCAGTCCTGATGGGCTTTTACAAAGGAACCAGGGGTTTTCAAATATATATATATTTAAGCCATGGAACTCCTTGTTTAAGTGGATCTCCATATAAAAATCAGACGGAAAGAGCTGCTTTGAGTATAGTTAAGGAGACCTTGACCTCCATGGGGACTCAATTCAGAGTACAATTTGAAGACCCTTTGCTTGGTTGTAGATTTTTCTTTTTAAGTCAACTTCATTGAGGTTTAATTTACACAATAATATGCACCTGTGCTGTTTTTGCAACACTAGCCAATTCACAAGTTTTCTGACGCTAAGTGGGTGTCTTACAAATTGATTCTGACACTAACTCTTGGGGTTAGCTCAGTCCCATAAGACTGCCCCAACTTTGGACGTCAGCAGAAGATGGGGTCCTCAGGCTTTCTGCATTTCTGTCTGGGGGATTACAAATCCAGAGACTTCTCCTCCCTCCCTCAGGTTTGACAGTTCACTAGAATGACTCATAAGACTCAAGGAAGCACTATACATATAATTATAATCTATTATGTAAGATACAAAGGAACAGCCAGATGAACAGGTATGAAACAGGAACCTATGGGGATCCTGGACACAAAAGCCTTCTGTGTCCTGTTCCTTGTTGGTAGGAAATAGGTTTCATTCAGCCTCCTTGACCAGCCCTGAGTTCCAAAGGGCAGATTCACACAGTTGCTCATCAGGGAAGGGAAGGGATACAGAGACAAGGAAGGAGCGGCCAAGAAACAATAGTGCAGCCTTGGGGCAGGGTCCTGATTCCCCTTTAAGGAATACAGTGTAAATACACGGGTGAGTCAAAAATTATCCACACTCCAGTTATATGAAAATTTCTGTTGGCTGCACTGTCTTATCAGTGCTTTCCATTCAAGGGTACTGTCTCCCCAGTCACTGCTGTGCAGGTGTGAACGTGTTACATCAGTTCATTTGTAATTGCAGTGCCAGCAAAAATGTATGTCCCACTTGTGATTTGCATGAAAGAAGAGCAGCATGCAGTGATTCATTTTTTGTGGTCTGAGGGTGTACCTGGTGCCATTATTTATCGAAGGCTTTGTGCGCAGTATGGAGAAAGTGTTTTGTCTTGAAGAAGTGTGTATGAATGGTTAGAGAAATTCAAGGAAGGTCGTACAAGTGTTAACCATCAAGAAGGAGCCAGACGCCTGTCCACGTCCACGGCTGATGACAACATTGAGTGTACACGTGAAATGATTCTGTCAAATAGATGAGTGACAGTGGATTATGTGGCAAATCATTTGCAAATCAGCCATGGCTCTACCTATGAAATAATCCAGGACAGACTTAGGTTTCGAAAAGTTTGTGCTGAAACCTAAACTTCGGGTTAAACGCAGAGGACTGTTATCCAAGGGCATTGTGATCTTGCATGGTGATGCACATCCGCACACGTCTGCCCACTCTGTCGACACTGCAAAAACTTCGTTTTGAGGTGTTAAAGCATCCTCCCTATAGTCCTGATCTTGCTGCATCAGACTTTCACCTGTTTGGTCCCCTGAAAGCAGTCCTACGAGGATGAAGATTCACTTCTGCTGAGGAAAAGCGGTGCATTTGTGGCTCGCAGCGCAGCCTAAAACATTTTTAAATGAGGGAATATGAAAGCTTGTTGACAGATAGACAAGGTGCATTGAAAAGCAAGGAGATTATGTCAAAAAATGATGTATTTGTCTTTTCTAAAAGTTAAATTAAATTCTACAGCCAGAGTGTGGATAATTTTTGACTCACCCTCATGGTATCTTTGAGTTCTTCTGCATCATTAAGGCCCCCTCCCAGGTGGCCTTACACTCAGGCTGAGTGCAAGATTCTTGGAACACCACCATTTTACCTCACCAGCCAATCAGAAAAAAGACACACACCCTGCAACCCTCATCCCAAATTTTGCCTATAAAAACTTCCCCCCCCCAAACCACCAGGGGATTCTGGGTTTTTCTGAGGATGAACCACCTGCCCTCCTTGCATGGCCCTGCAATAAGCCTTTTTCTGCTCCAAACTCAGATGTTTCGGTTTATCTGGCTTCACTGTGCATTGGGCACATGAAGTTTGTTCGGTAATAGCTACACAGGGCAAGGTCCAGAAGCATCCCCAGCAGAAGCATCTCTGTCCCTATGGAGTAAGGATACACCACTTCCCAGTACATCATCGGGTTCAGCAACCAGGAAGCTTCCCCAAACTTATCTGAGTTATTATTTTTAAATCAAGGTTTCTTTACGTAGGCATAATTGATTGTCATTTGCCACTGGTGATTGAATTCAATCTCCAACTCCTCTCGCTTCCTGGGAGGTGGGGTGGGGTGGGATGAACGTTCTAACCTTCTAATCACATGGTTGGTTTTCTTGGCCATCAGCTCCCATCCTGAAGTCATCTAGACTCCCCCTTCCACTCCTCATGAGGCATCTCATGATTCAAAGGGGGTCTTTTGGATCCACTCTTATTGCTAAGGAAATTCCAAGGGCTTTGGGAGCTCTGTGCCCAGAACAGGAGACAAAGACCAGAAATATTTCATATTGTACCACAGCAGCCATCTGAAGCATACAGTTTGAAGAGTTCTGACAAATGTGCATATTTATATAACCAACACCCCTGTCAAGATACAGAATATTCTATCACCTGGTAAAATTCCCTGATGCTCCTTTGCAGCTAATCCCTCCCTTCCACCTCATCCCCAGGCAACCAGACACTGCTTTCTGACACTATAGATTTCCCTTTCTTGAACTTCATATCAATGAGTAAAACAACTATTTACTTTTTTTGGTCTGACTTCTTTCCCTGCTCAAAAGGGAAGTTCACAGTGCCTGTGGGGCCACCAGCACTGGAACTGAGTGGGGCCGGCCATGGAGGCCTTCTTTTGTCCACTGTTTCCTATAGGCAAGACTCCAGCCTCCATGACCTTCCCTGAGTTCCAAAGGAACAGCCAAGAAACCTCCTGAGGGCAGATTAAAGGGATCAGAGAAGCTCATGAAGATTAGGAGACTAGAAGACCACCTGAGAAGAGATGACCACCTGAGATGAGATTAAGGGAGTGCAAGCCCTGCTTATGCCCTAATCTTGTCTGACCCCACCTTTGAACCACTGTTATAAAACCCTTTACCAAATCCTCTGGGGTTGAGACACAGCTTTTTGAGCAGAAGCCCGGTGTGTCCCCTTTGCCTGGCAAAGCAATAAAGCTGCCCTTTTCTACTTCACCCAAAATGCTCTCAGGATTTGATTTGGCACCAGTGCACAGAGAGGCCAGGCTTTCGGTAACACAACCCAGATTGGGACTTGAACCCATGTTCTTTTTTGTTAAAAAATAAATTTAATTATGTATGTATATATGTATGTATTTATTTATTTATGGCTGCATTGGGTCTTTGTTGCTATGTGTGGGCTTTCTCTAGCTGTGGTGAGTGGGGGCTACTCTTCATTACAGTGCAAAAGCTTTTCATTGTGGTGGTCTCCCTTGTGGAGCACGGAATCTAGGTGTGCAGGCTTCAGTAGCTGTGGCATGTGGGCTCAGTAGTTGTGGCTTGTGGGCTCTACAGCACAGGCTCAGTAGTTGTGGCGTATGGGCTTTGCTGCTCCGCGGCATGTGGGATCTTCCCCGACCAGGGCTCAAACTCATGTTCCCTGCATTTGCAGGTGGATTCTTAACCACTGCACCACCAGGGAAGTCCCAAACCCACGTTCTTTTAATTGACATCACACACCTGGCCTCAGGACTTAATAAATAAAGCTCAGATTCTTGATATCTTGTCCCAGAAGGAATTCAGTGAGAGACCAAGTGATAGGTAAGAAGAGGATTTATGTGGAGAGAAGCATCCTCTACAGAGTGTGGGCCATCTCAGAAGGTAAGAGGCCCCAGAACAGGGGGTGGTTAGTTTTTATGGGCTGGGTAATTTCATAGGCTGATGAGCGGGAGGATGATTCCAAGTATTTTGGGGAAGGGGGTGGTTTCTAGGAATTGGGCCACTGCCCACTTTCTGGTCTTTGATGGCTGGCCTCAGAACTGTCGTGGCACCAATGGGTGTGCCACTTAGCTTGTGCTGATGTATTACAATGAGTATATGAGGCTCAAGGTCCACTGGAAGTCAGCTCTCCTGCCATCTTGAACCTGGTTGGTTCTAACCAGTTTTTGTCATGTCCTATGGCTATGTCATTTTTTATCCTGTCCCTTCATCTGGTACAAAGTCTTCTGCTTTTTCATTTTCTCTCTCTTTCTGTGGCTGTGGTTTTCAGTTCCACAAGACGAAATACTGCTGATACTGCTTGATAATGCTGTCTGCCCTCTTGTGGAGGAAGCTATCTAGGAGGCTCGTGGGTGCTTCCTGATGGGAGGGACTGATGGTGGGTAGGGCTGGGTGGGCAGAGCTCAGTAAGACTTTAATCTGATTTGGTGGGCAGTGCTCAGTAAAACTTTAATCTGCTTGTCTGCTAATGGGTGGGGCTGTGTTCACACCTTGTTGGTAGTTTGGCCTGAGGCTACCCAGCACTGGAGCTTACAGGCTCTTTGGTGGGGCTAATGGTGGACTCTGGGAGGGTTCACGCCAATGAGCACTTCCCAGAAGCCCTGCTGCCAGGGCCCCTGTCTCCTCGGTGAGCCACAGCTGCCCCCCACCTCTGCAGGCAACCCTCCAACACCAGCAGGCAGGTCTGGTTCAGTCTCCTATGGGGTCACTGCTCCTTCCCCCCGGGTCCTGGTGAACACACCTTTTTGTGTGCCCCCCAAGAGTGGAGTCTCTGTTTCCCCCAGTCCTGTGGAGGTCCTGCAATCAAATCCCGCTGGCTTTCAGAGTCTCATTCTCTGGGGATTCCTCCTCCCGTTGCTGGACTCCCAGGTTGGGAAGCCTGCCATGGGGCTCAGAACCCTCACTTTAGTGGGTGGACTTGTGCAGTATAACTGTTCTCCAGTCTGTGAGTCACCCACCCAGCATTTATGGGATTGGATTTTAACGCGATTGTGCCCCTCCTACCGTCTCATTGTGGCTTCTCCTTTGTCTCTGGCTGTGGGGTGTCTTTTTTGGTGAGTTCCAGTGTCTTTCTGTCAATGATTGTTCAGCATTTAGTTGTAATTCCGGTGCTCTTGCAAGGGGGAGTGCTGGCTATGTCATTTTTTACAGGTTGTGCCCTGCCTCCTTCCCTCCTGTTGCAGTTTGTACCCTTCCAGTGCTGAGAATGGGATTATCAGAGTTTGCGTACTTACACATCTGTTGATGGACATTTGAACCGTTCCCAGTTTCTGGCTACTTTGAATAAAGCTGCCACGAACATTTTTGGACAAGTCCTTTTTGTACACAAATGCTTTTTCTGTCTTTTGAGTAAATACCAAGTAGGGGAGTTTCAATTGTAGGTTTCTAAGGACAGAATGCACGTGTCATTCACCTTTGTGATCCAGAGCACAGCGCCTTGAGCCCAAGCATTAAGTGAATTTCTTGGGCAGGAAAGGGAACTAATACCTAATGGATGTTTGCTAGGTGCAGATAGCCTTTAAAGGATTTTTCATGGATTGCCTTATTTAATTCTTCCAATGACTGTGAGACCTAAGTGCTATTTTTACAGAATTTTATTTGCAGCTGGGGAAGTCGAGGCTCAGAAACGTTAGGTGGTCAGGCCAGGAGCACACAGCTAGGAAGCTGTAGAACTGGGGTTCAAATGCTCTGTTTGACTCCAAAGGGCAGGTCTACTTTCTCCTGCTATTTTTGGCCCCTCCTCAAGCAGCTAAGGCAGCGCAATTTGTGGGGGAATCCTTGAATTGTCCAGAGCACCTCTGTGGGGTGAGCAGAACCTTTCTGGCCATGGACACAAGTCAGACCCTGCTGCAGTGACATCTAAGGGTTAGCCCATCACCCTGGGACGCTGTATCATTTACTATTGTAAACGATATGCTGTTGAAAATAAGGGACTCATCAGCTGGGATTACCCTTTCTACCGGCATTGTCCATGTTATCAGCGTTTTGCTGTGAAACGAATTCTCCACTGGCACCTGGTGGAAATTTAATTATCTGGCTCCTCACGTGCTGATTCACAATAAATAACACTCCCACCCTGCTCATTGGCTATTCTGCATTCTGGAGCCTTTTTCTTGAGCTGTGGGAATCTTTTGGGGGAAAAAAGTGATCTTTGTGGGGTCCAGTGTTCAAGACTCTATATCCATCCACCTCCTTCAAGTGGGCATGAAATATAGGAGGGCAGTTGCTACCAGAGTTCAGCGTGGCACACAGCACCACGGTAAGGACAGGGTCGGCTAGAAGTGGGGCTGACCTTGCTGGCATGCACTGGTTTGGTTATAAATATATATATGCATAGGTTTTAATTTGGATGCACCACGTGGCATGTGGGATCTTAGTTCCCTGACCAGGGCTTGAACCTGCGCCCCCTACCGCGGACGCACGGAGTGTTAGGCACCGGGTCACCAGGGAAGTCCCTGGTTTGCTCACATGGATGAACAAAATGTTGAAACTCGTCTTCGGCAGAAGGTAAATAGCATACTGCCCTGGCTCCTCCCTTGGGACACCGTCCTCTCCCCTGCCCCACAGCCCAGTGACTCAAGTGTCCACACCTGTCTCTGCAGGGGGCCCCAGGACCCTGTTCCAATGTTTTGGCCATTGTCCATTTTCACCGTTTGGCCCCCATGACATGAAACTGTTTAAGTAGTTAGAACATAACTCCTGGCTAAAAGTCATTTTCAGAACAGAAATGTATAGGCACCAGGTCAATCATATCCTTACCCTAATGTTTTTTTTTTCTTAAAGCTCTTTATTGGAATATAATTGATTTACACTCTTGTACCAGTTTTTGAGGTACACCAAAGTCAATCAGCTGTATTTAAACACATATCCACATATCCCCTCCCTCCTGCGACTCCCCCCCACCCTCTCCGTCCTGGCCCTCTAAGGCATCACCCATCATCGAGTTGATCTCCCTTTGCTATACAGCAACTTCCCACTAGCTATCTATTTTATAGTTGGTAGTGTAAATATGTCTATGCTACACTCTCACTTCGTCCCAGCTTCCCCTTCACCCCCCACCCCACCAAACTCGTGTCCTCCAGTCCATTCTCTGCATCTGCATCCTTATTCTTGTCTTGTCACTGGGTGTATCAGTACCATTTTTTTTTTTTTTAGATTCCGTATATATGAGTTAGCATACAAAAATCTAGAAACAACAAATGTTGGAGAGGGTGTGGAGAAAAGGGAACTCTCCTGCACCCTTGATGGGAATGTAAGTTGGTACAGCCACTATGGAAAACAGTTTGGAGGTTCCTTAAAAAACTAAGAAAAGAACTACCATATGACCCAGTAACCCCACTCCTGGGCATATACCCAGAGAAAACCATAATCCAAAAAGAAACATGTACCGTAATGTTCATTGCAGCACTCTTTACAATAGGCAGGACATGGAAGCAACCTAAATGCCCATCAACAAATGATTGGATAAAGAAGATGTGGCACATATATACAATGGAATGTTACCCAGCTATAAAAAGGAATGAAATGGAGCTATACGTAATGAGGTGGATGGACCTTGAGTCTGTCCTACAGAGTGAAGTAAGCCAGAAAGAGAAAAACCAACATTGTATGCTAACTCATATATACGGAACGTACTCCTCATTATTAAAAAAAACAACAACCCATTGTTTATCCTTTCGTGATGCTTGCATATACTTTAGGCATAAACAATTGGTTAAAGTCTATTTCCAAGTTTTTCAGGTTGTGCCAAAGCACAAGAAGACATTATAGCATAGCAGTTACAAGCACAGATTTTGGGGTCAGACAGTTTCTCTTTTGGTTCCTGGTTCTCTTCTTCCTAGCACGTGTGATCTCCAGTGAGTTATGGTGAGTCAACTTCTCTGTGCCTCAGTTTCTTCATCTGTAAAATGGATATGGTAATATCTACCTCACAATTGCTGTTGGGGAGAAATGACTTAATGGGTGCAAAGACCTCACATCAAGTGCTCTCAACGTGTTGGCCACTGTATTTCCATTGAATTCTTGTGGATTCACTCAGTGAGTGCTCTTTTCAGATATTGGAGGCTGTAGCTGTGAATTCCAGAAGAGCTGCTTCTTTTTTTTAAAATTTATTTTTATGGACGGAGGGTCCGCAGCGCAGCTCAGCGTTCCCGGACCGAGACATCGATCCGCGGCTGAACGGAGGGTCCAGGAGCGGGAGCGTGGGAACCGGAGAGCTGGTTCGGGGGAGAAACATTGTTGCCGGTAGGGTGATGGACCGAGAGGACAGGAGGGAGGAGGTCCGCGGAGAGGAGTGCCGATCCCTGAGAGCTGCCCGGCCATGATGGCGGCTGGAGGCTGCAGGCTCCCGGGCGGGGGGGAGGAGCCGCGCGCATAGCCTCTCTCTCTCTTTCTGCGCCTCTGCAACAGGCAGCGGAGAGACGCCCTGCGGGGCCACATAAGGCGCTCAGGGATAACAAGCACCCTCAGGCGCTCGGGCGGGGCTAGATTAAAACTCCTTGCAACGCCAGCAGCAGGGAGGCTGCCGAGAGAAAAAAAAAAAAAAAACCAGCATCAAAAAGAAAAAACCCCGAGAGAGGCCCAACTCTAAGACATTCTGTGTACGCCTGAGCCACCAGCGCCCTCTGCAACAGGCACCTCCAAGCCTGACTGAAGCAACAGTGTGCCACTGCTCACTCCCTCCCAGGAGAAGGAGCCACTATTGCACCCTCTCCCTCCCCACACACCGAGGCTTACAGACGAACAATAAAGGAACCTCTGCTGGTCACAGAATAACGCAAAAAAAAAAAAAAACCCAAGGCAAGGAAAAGGACACTTACAGCTGAGACGCTAAGGAAACAGAAATAGTAGTATCAATACCTATTGAACTGGTCCATTCGGGGATCAGTTCTGGATTTTTTTTTTTTTTTTTCCTTTCTCTTTTTTTTTTTTTTTTTGATTTATTAAATACGATCTTAGCCCTAAGGGATCTACAAGTTTTACAACATAATTTTATAAGGATATTTTTTACTCTTTTTTTTTTTTTTTTTTTTTTTTTTTTTTTTTTTTGCTTTTTAAAATACTTCTATATCTAGCTAAGTTTTTGGTAGTACGGACAAAATATCTTTCATACTTTCCTTTCATCCCTTTCTTTTATACACTTCTATTCCTTTCTTTTTCTTTGCATATTTCCAACCACATTACGCTCTTCTGTTCCCCTTTCTTCCAGCCATTTTAAGTGTATTTTATCTTAACATACTTATAAGCAACACTATTGGTCTGCTCAGACTCCTTGCTCTATTCTCCAGATGATGCACTGCCTTGGTATTAATATTAGGCTTTTGTCTTTATCTTAGTTCTTAGTACAGTTGTCTAATTACATTCTGAGAATCTCCATTCTCTCTGGTGGTACTCCAGCTCATTTCTATATTTGATCCTAGCTTACAAAATCTCCCTGGATTGATGTTTGTATGTGTAGGGTGTTATTTGTTGTTTGTTTGCTTTTGCTTTTGTCTCTGATTTGTTCTGTTTCAGTTGTCAATTTCTGCTGGGTTTCTCTCTGAATATCTGATAGCACACTGGGGTTCTGTCAGGTCTTTCTAGAGCCTTATGTCCTAACGGATTCAATAATTGTGTGTCTTATACATGTATGTGTTTCCTAGACTGAATATTCGTCTAATCCAATACTTGGACATTAGTCTGAGGCTTGGACCGTCTTCTATAAACACCTCTATCACCAGGACAAGCAACCCCAAAAGCTTGGACAACCATGAGGAAACAAAGAAACACCATGCAGGCAAAGGAGCAGGAAAAAAACCCACAAGACCAAATAAATGAGGAGGAAATAGGAAAAATGCCTGAAAAAGAATTTAGAGTAATGATAGTAAAAATGATACAAAATCTCGATAACAAATTAGAGAAAGTACAAGAAACAGTTCATAAGAACTCAGAAAAACAAACAGCAATGGATAACAAAATAACTGAAATTAAAAATACTCTAGATGCTCTAACCAGCAGAATGACTGAGGCAGAAGAACGAATAAGTGAGTTGGAAGATAGAATGGAAGAAATAAATGCCACAGAGCAGGAAAAAGATAAAAAAATAAAAAGACTAGAAGACAGCCTCAGAGACCTCAGTGATAACCTTAAACGTACCAACATTCGAATTATAGGCATCCCAGAAGAAGAAGAAAACAAGAAAGGGTCTGAGAAAATATTTGAAGAGGTTCTAGTGGAAAACTTCCCCAACATGGGAAAGGAAATAATGAACCAAGTCCAAGAAGCACAGAGAGTCCCATACAGAATAAACCCAAGGAGAAATACACCAAGACACATATTAATCAAACTAACGACAATTCAACACAAAGAAAAAATATTAAAAGCAGCAAGAGAAAAGCAACAAACAACATATAAGGGAAAACCCATCAGGATAACAGCTGACCTTTCTACAGAAACTCTGCAGGCCAGAAGGGAATGGCAGGATATACTGAAAGTCCTGAAAGAGAGAAACCTACAGCCAAGAATACTTTACCCAGCAAGAATCTCATTCAGATTTGAGGGAGAAATCAAAAGCTTTCCAGACAAGCAAAAGTTAAGAGAATTCAGCACCACCAAACCAGCCTTACAACAAGTGCTAAAGGAACTTCTCTAAGTAGGAAACACAAGAAAAGGAAAACACCTACAAATACAAACCCAAAACAATAAAGAAAATGGTAATTGGAACACACATGTCAATAATCACTTTAAATGTCAATGGATTAAATGCTCCAACCAAAAGACACAGACTGGCTGAATGGATACAAAAACAAGACCCTTCTATATGCTGCCTACAAGAAACCCACTTCAGACCAAGGGATACATATAGACTGAAAGTGAAGGGATGGAAAAAGATATTCCATGCAAATGGAAGTCAAAAGAAAGCTGGAGTAGCAATACTCATATCAGACAAATTAGACTTGAAAGTAAAGACTATTAAAAGAGACAAGGAAGGACACTACATAATGATCAAGGGATCCATCCAAGAAGAACATATCACAATGGTAAATATCTATGCCCCCAATATAGGAGCACCTCAATACATAAGGCAAATGCTAACAGCTATAAAAGGGGACATCGACAGTAACACAATTATAGTGGGAGACTTGAACACCCCACTTACATCAATGGACAGATCATCCAAACAGAAAATAAATAAAGACACACAAGCTTTAAATGACACATTAGACCATCTCGACTTAATTGATATTTATAGGACATTCCATCCAAAAACGACAGACTACACTTTCTTCTCAAGTGCACACGGAACATTTTCCAGGATAGATCACATCTTGGGTCACAAATCAAACCTCAGCAAATTCAAGAAAATTGAAATCATATCAAGCATCTTCTCAGACCACAACGCCATGAGACTAGATATCAATTACAGGAAAAAAACTGCAAAAAATACAAACACATGGAGGCTAAACAATTCACTATTAAACAACCAAGGAATCACTACAGAAATCAAAGAGGAAATCAAAAAGTATCTAGAAACAAATGACAACGAAAACACAACAACCCAAAACCTATGGGACGCAGCAAAAGCAGTTCTAAGAGGGAAGTTTATAGCAATACAGTCCTACCTTAAGAAACAAGAAAATGATCGAATAAACAACCTAACCTTACACCTCAAACAACTAGAGAAAGAAGAACAAAGAAACCCCAAAGTGAGCAGAAGGAAAGAAATCGTAAAGATCAGAGCAGAAATAAATGAAAAAGAAAGGAAAGAAACCATAAGAAAAATAAATAAAACTAAAAGCTGGTTCTTTGAGAAGATTAACAAAATTGATAAACCATTAGCCAGACTCATCAAGAAAAAAAGGGAGAAGATGCAAATCAACAGAATTAGAAATGAAAAAGGAGAAGTCACAACGGACACCTCAGAAATACAAAACATCATGAGAGACTACTACAAGCAACTATATGCCAATCAATTGGATAACCTGGAAGAAATGGATACATTCTTAGAAAAATACAATCTTCCAAGACTGAACCAGGAAGAAATAGAAACCATGAACAGACCAATGACAAGTACAGAAATTGAGGCAGTGATTAAAAATCTCCCAACACACAAAAGCCCAGGACCAGATGGATTCACAGGCGAATTCTATCAAACATTTCGAGAAGAGTTAACACCTATCCTTCTCAAACTCTTCCAAAATATTGCAGAAGGCGGAGCACTCCCAAACTCATTCTATGAGGCCACCATCACCCTGATACCAAAACCAGGCAAAGATGTCACAAAAAAAGAAAACTACAGACCAATATCACTGATGAATATAGATGCAAAAATCCTCAACAAAATACTAGCTAACAGACTGCAACAGCACATTAAAAAAATCATACACCACGATCAAGTGGGGTTTATCCCTGGGATGCAAGGATTCTTCAATATACGCAAATCAATCAACGTGATACATCATATCAACAAATTGAAGGATAAAAACCATATGATCATTTCAATAGATGCAGAAAAAGCTTTTGACAAAGTTCAACATCCATTTATGATAAAAGCTCTCCAGAAAATGGGCATAGAAGGAAATTACCTCAACATCATAAAAGCCATATATGACAAACCAAAAGCCAACATTGTTCTCAATGGAGAAAAACTGGAAGAATTCCCTCTAAGAACAGGAACAAGACAAGGGTGTCCACTCTCACCACTGTTATTCAACATAGTTTTGGAAGTGTTAGCCACAGCAATCAGAGAAGAAAAAGAAATTAAAGGAATCCAAATTGGAAAAGAAGAAGTAAAATTATCACTCTTTGCAGATGACATGATACTATATATAGAAAACCCTAAAGACTCTACCAGAAAACTGCTAGCACTCATTGATGAGTTTAGTAAAGTAGCAGGATACAAAATTAATGCACAGAAATCTCTTGCATTCCTATACACTAACAACGGAAGAGCAGAAAGAGAAATTAAGGAAACTCTCCCATTCACCATTGCAACCAAAAGAATAAAATACCTAGGAATAAACCTGCCTAAGGAGGCAAAAGATCTGTATGCAGAAAACTTTAAGACATTGATGAAAGAAATCAAAGATGACATAAACAGATGGAGGGATATACCATGTTCCTGGATTGGAAGAATCAACATCGTGAAAATGACTGTACTACCCAAAGCAATTTACAGATTTAATGCAATCCCGATCAGATTGCCAATGGCATTTTTCACAGAACTAGAGCAAGAAATCTTACGATTTGTATGGAAACACAAAAGACCCCGAATAGCCAAAGCAATCTTGAGAAGGAAAAATGGAGTTGGTGGAATCAGGCTTCCTGACTTCAAACTATACTACAAGGCCATAGTGATCAAGACAGTATGGTACTGGCACAAAAATAGAAAGGAAGATCAATGGAACAGAATAGAGAACTCAGAAGTAAGCCCAAACACATATGGGCACCTTATCTTTGACAAAGGAGGCACGAGTATACAATGGAAAAAAGACAGCCTCTTCAATAAGTGGTGCTGGGAAAATTGGACAGCAACATGTAAAAGAATGAAATTAGAACACTTCCTAACACCATACACAAAAATAAACTCCAAATGGATTAAAGACCTACATATAAGGCCAGACACTATCAAACTCCTAGAGGAAAACATAGGCAGAACACTCTTTGACATACATCAAAGCAACATCCTTTTTGACCCACCTCCTAGAATCATGGAAATAAAATCAAGAATAAACGAATGGGACCTCATGAAACTTAAAAGCTTTTGCACAGCAAAGGAAACCATAAACAAGACTAAAAGGCAACCTTCAGAATGGGAAAAAATAATTGCCTATGAAACAACGGACAAAGGATTAACCTCCAAAATATACAAGCAGCTCATGCAGCTTCATACCAAAAAAGCAAATAACCCAATCCACAAATGGGCAGAAGACCTAAATAGACATTTCTCCAAAGAAGACATACAGATGGCCAACAAACACATGAAAAGATGCTCAACATCACTCATCATCAGAGAAATGCAAGTCAAAGCCACAATGAGGTATCACCTCACACCAATCAGAATGGCCATCATCACAAAGTCTGGAAACAACAAATGTTGGAGAGGGTGTGGAGAAAAGGGAACTCTCCTGCACTGTTGGTGGGACTGTAAGTTGGTACAGCCACTATGGAAAACAATTTGGAGGTTCCTTAAAAAACTACAAATAGAACTACCATATGATCCAGTCATCCCACTCCTGGGCATATACCCAAAGAAAACCATAATCCCAAAAGAAACTTGTACCATCATGTTTATTGCAGCACTCTTTACAATAGCCAGGACATGGAAGCAACCTAAATGCCCATCAACAAATGAATGGATACAGAAGATGTGGCATATATATACAATGGAATATTACTCAGCTATAAAAAGGGATGAGATGGAGCTATATGTAATGAGGTGGATAGAACTACAATCTGTCATACAGAGTGAAGTAAGTCAGAAAGAGAAAGACAAATATTGCATGCTAACTCACATATACGGAATCTAAAAATGGTACTGATGAACTCAGTGACAAGAACAGGGAAGCAGATACAGGGAATGGGCTGGAGAACTCGAGGTATGGGAGGGGGCGGGGGGTGAAGGGGAAACTGAGAAGAAGCGGGAGAGTAGTACAGACATATATATACTACCAACTGTAAAATAGTCAGTGGGAAGTTGTTGTATAACAAAGGGAGTCCAACTCGAGGATGGAAGATGCCTTAGAGGACTGGGGCAGGGAGGGTGGGGGGGAATCGAGGTGGGGGCGTCAAGGAAAGGAGGGAATATGGGGATATGTGTATAAAAACAGTTGATTGAACCTGGTGTACCCCCCAAAAAAATAAAATAAAATAATAAAAAAAAAATTTATTTTTATGTTTGGCTGCATTGGGTCTTCGTTGTGTGCAGGCTTTCTCTAGTTGCAGAGAGCGGGGGCTACTTTTGGTTGCAGTGCACAGGCTTCTCATTGCCGTGGCTTCTCTTGTTGCAGAGTACAGGCTTCAGGTGCTCGGGTTTTGGTAGTTGCAGCATGTGGGCTCAGGAGTTGTGGCACATGGGCCGTAGAGCACTAGGGCTCAGTAGTTGTGGCTCACAGGCTCTAGAGAGCAGGCTCAGTAGTTGAGGGACATAAGCCTAGTTGCTCTGTGGCATGTGGAATCTTCCCGGAGCAGGGATCAAACCTGTGTCCCCTGCCTTGGCAGGCAGAATCTTAACCACTGCGTCACCAGGGAAGTCCCCCCAAAGAGGTTTTTTTTTTTTTTAAAGCTCTTTATTGGAATATAATTGCTTTACACTCTTGTACCAGCTTTTGAGGTACACCAAAGTGAATCAGCTCTACTTATACATACATCCCCATATCCCCTCCCTCCTGGGACAAAGAGCTTCTTCTATGGCTTGAGACCATCTTTGTCGTGGTTGATTTCAGCTCCAGGCCTTTCTGCCTTCATATTTTGGTCAGAGATTCTTTCCCTAAGGGTTAATTGATTCAAAATAGTAGAAAGTAAGGAGAAAACAGGCTTTAAAAATGAAAGACAAACTTAATGCTCGACTTTTGGTTTTTGGTCTTTACTCTTTTTGCCTATAGAGTTGGAGGGAAGGAGGCGACCACTGTGGGCCTTGCATCTAAAATCAACTGAAGGCAAAGATGTGTGGCTTCCTGGGCAGGAACCCTGCAAATTCCTTGGGGTTTGAGTCTTTGATTTTAAACAATTAATGGCAAATGTCGAGATTCCTATTCTGCCCGGCCGCTCTTCTCCTTGGTAAGACTGTGCTTCTGAATTGAAATGTCAGGTGCAGCTTTATAAAATTTTTTTTTTATTTTACGGAAGTACAGTTGACTTACAATGTTGGGTTAATTTCTGCTGTGCGCTAAGTGACTCAGTTACACATATACATACACAGATTCTTTTTCATATTCTTTTCCACTATGGTTTATCATAGGATATTGAATATAGTTCCCTGTGCTCCAAAGCAGGCGCTTGTTGTTGATCCAGTCTGTATATAATAGCTTGCATCTGCTAATCCCAAACTCCCAATCCTTCCCTCCTCCACCCCACCCCCCTTGGCAACCACAGTTCTGTTCTCTATGTCTGTGAGTCTGTTTTTGTTTTGTAGATAAGCTCATTTGTGTCATATTTTAAATTCCACATATAATAAGTGATATCGTATGGCATCTGTCTTTCTCTTTCTGACTCACTTCACTTAGTATGATAATCTCTAGGTCCACCCATGTTGCTGCAAATAGCATTATTTCATTCTTTTTTATGGCTGAGTAATATTCCATTGTGTATATGTACCACACCTTCTTTATCCATTCATCTGTTGATGGACATTTAGGTTGTTTCCATGTCTCAGCTATTGTAAGTAGTGCTGCTGTGAACATTGGGGAGTGTGCATGTTTTAGAATTAGAGATTTCATCTTTTCTTGACATATGTCCAGGGGTAGGATTGCTGGATCATATGGTAGCTCCATTGTTAGTTTTTTAGGAACCTCCATACTGTTTTCCATAGTGGTTGCAGCAATTTACATTCCCACCAACAGAGTGGGTGGGTTGCCTTTTCTCCACATCCTCTCCAGCATTTGCTATTTGTAGCCTTTTTGGTGTTGCCCATTCTGACCGTTGTCAGGTGGTAGCTCACTGCAGTTTTGATTTTCATTTCTCTAGTAGTTAGCGATGTTGAGCATCTTTTCATGTGCCTGTTGGTCATCTTATGTGACAGGCATGGCCTTAAGGGCAAAAGCTATAGCAGCTTTCATTCTAAAAGTGTCAGGAAATAAAATGGAAAGATAAGCTTTGTGTGTGTGTGTTTGTGCGTGTGCGTGTGTGCGTGTGTGAAGAAAATAATAATACTGAAGAGATGGAAACATTGAGCAAGAAGTGGAGAGCAGGGAGCTTGCAGATCAAATGCACAGTCCTCACAATGGTAGTGCACTGAGCCACTGCTTCTTCTTTCATCCACACAGACCCAAGGGTCAATGGATATAGATGGCAGATCAAGTTTTCTAAAAGATTATGACCATTTTCATATAAGAATACTTCTTTTGTAAACACCTATTCTTGATTAATAGTTCATTTGACGTATCTTGGGGAAGAGAAGGAAGAAACTAGAAATATACCTAAGAAAAGGAAAGATATTTTTGGTAAGTGATGATGATGGGCGATTTTTTTTCCAAGATGCAATTGCGGATAATGTTTTATTTGTTTTTATGAAAAATAGTAATGCAATAGAGGTCCCAGAGTTCTGTTTCCTTTCCCCAGTATAATCTCGATGTCAGCTAAGGGTAGCTGTCCTTTACGATCTACTTAAATTTGGCTCAAACCCTCGTTTCATTCATGGAAGAAAGCCCATCCCCTGTTGAGAAGTTTCCAAAGCAAAAGTTTATCTTCATGAAATGTTTAGTGGAGAGCCAAATGGCAATGCTTGTATGTTTCTGTATGCAAATAACATGAGTATATACACACATATCTGCTATGGTTGCTTTGCCTTATGAGACAAGTGGCATAATTTCACTTGATTGAAATAATTTTTAAGTTAAAAAGAATGAGTCAGCAAGGACGGGAAGGCACATCAACCCTCTGTTTTTTTTTTAAAAAAATTATTTATTTGTTTACTTGGCTGCACCAGGTCTCTGCTGCCGCATACGAAATCTTCGTTGTGGCATATGGGATCTTTAGTTGAGGCATGCGGGATCATTTTCAGTTGTGGCACATAGAATATTTGTTGAAGCATGAAGGATCTAGTTACCTGACCAGAGATTGAAGCCCAGCCCCCTGCATTGGGAGCATGGAGTCTTAACCACTGGGCCACCAGGGAAGTGCCAAACAAACCCTCTTCATATGGGTCTTTTTCAAAATATTTACAGCATTCATGTGACTGAATTTGGACTGGTCTGACTTTGTCATTTTGGCTCAGTATTTATCGTGTCAATGAGTGTTTACACTCTTTAGTGTAAATAGAATTGGTGGCGGAAGTGGGACTCAAATCTGGATAGTAGGACATCCCAAAGTGGCATGCTCAGTCGGCCCAAAGTCATGGAGAGAACTGAATGCCTCGCCCCTGGTCTTGCTTATGTTTATTCTATTACCAGCCACATCAAACCTTACCATGTCACTTCCCTGCTTGAAAGCCTTCCTTTCCTGCCTATTGCTTTTAGCATGAAGTCTAGACTCCTCTGTGTGTCCAAAAAGGCTCTACAATGAGGCTGTGAATTCCAGGGCTGGTCTTCTGTCTGCATTCCCCATTCCACTTGAGCCATAGTTAATTGCTTTTTTAAAAAGGGTCCCATGTTCTCTTCTGCTTCCAAGCCATTGTCCCTGCTGCTCTCTGTCCTAGAGTGCTGTGGCTCATTTCATATCTAGAAAAACCTTTTTGTTCAGATATTAGCCAACACATCATTTTCTCAGTGCAGCCTCACCTGACTGCAGCCCTTCCCCACGTCCCCCGTGTCCAGTGAGCCTCTCTTAGCCGTTCACACACACCATTTGTTTAGAATTCTTATCACCTTGTGAAATTATGAATGCAAGGCCTTCCTGGGAGAGCTGTGTGATGGCCACCGCAGTGAATACTTCCGAGAGGAGTGAGTGGGTGAGCCCATCAGCTGACTCATTAGTTGTCTTGTTTGACCAGCGCAGATGAAGAGGTGATCCAGGGACCGTAGTGGCCACCATCTCAGCCTGCTGAGGTCTGTGTTCATGCAGCAGTTTCTGAACTTTCACTTGGTTTGCTTCTCCAGGGCTGGGAAACAGTGGGCTCTGCCAGAACTTGGTGATGGGCTTTCCAGTCCACCTCCTTCACCTGGCTGGGGCAGTGGGGTACCTGTCCACGCCAGCCCCGAACACAGAGTGACCTCTTTGTTCTACAGTCATTGTGCTCCTACGTTACATGTATTCCTTCATAAAACACGTCAGGAGAAGGCCGGATCATGGATGACACTGGATGAAGTTGGAATCCATGAATTAAGGAGACAATTATGAATAAACCGAGTCATAAAGTTCAGGTCCTGAGGCTGGACTATGCAGCCCCACTTGCTCAAAAACATTAACAGGTTGTACTTCAATGTGATGTTTCCCAGTCGGTGGTCGGCACTGTAGGTCGACGTGTGGTCTCCTCCTTGTTCTATTTCAGCCACAAAAGTGTACTTGGCGGTTGCTCAGACACACCATGTGTGCTCTTGCCTTTGCTCTTGCTCTCCTCTGCCCGGCATTGTTCCCTCTGCCTCCACGTACAGTTGATTTTATCTTAGCACCTCCATAGGCTCAGAGTCATCTTGTCAACAAGGCCTTCCTTGACCACTCCCTTTAAAATGGAACTCTCTCCCCCAAGATTAAGCAAGAGTTACCATTTTCCCCAGCAGTTCCACTCATAAGTGCATCCTCAAGAGACAGGAAAACATATGTCCATGCAAAAACCTGAACAGAAATGTTCACAGCAGCATTACTGCATAACCACAGGGTGGAAACACTCCAGATGCTCAGTCCACTGATGACTGGATAAACAGGTGGTGGTCTCTCCATACAGCGGGGTGTCCTTCGTCCACAGCAAGGAATGGAGGGCTGACACAGGCTCCAACACGGACACGCCTTAAAGACATTATGTGATTGAAAGAATCCAGACACGGAAGGACACATATCGTAGGACTCCATTTATATGAAATGTGAAGAACAGGCAAATCCAATATGCAGGAAGGAGACCTGTGATTGCCAGGGTCTGGGGAGAGGGGGCAGTGGGGAGTGTCTGCTGGGGGGTGGTGGTGCTGGGTAGTGAAAATGTCCTGCAAGGAGATAGTGGGGATGGTTGCACAACTCTGTAAATATGCTGGAAGCCACAGAACTGGGCAGTTTTAAAGGGTGAACTATGTCCCAATAAAGCTGTTCTAAAAGGAACATGTGAACTCCCTGTCCTCCTGATACTCATTATCTCCCTTTTCTGCTTTATTTTCCTGCTAATCTCAACTTACTCTACCATTTAATCTGTGTACTATCTGTCTCACCTTAGTGGGTTATAAATTCTGTGTGATTAGAGATTTTTTTCCACATTGTTTATTCCATGTTGTATTCCGTGAGCCTAGAATAGTGCATACAGTATGTGCTCAGTAAATCTGTTTGTCTGATTGACTGGCTGTTATCCAGATAGAACAAGCCAAGTGTATAAGAACCTTAAGTCTATGAGGATGCTGAAAAGATCCTGGAAGTTTCCAGGGACCTGTGTCCTACAGTGGTTATAATGTTCCCAGTGGCTTACGTGTTATCTGTTCCAGGCACACTGTAAAATAAGGGAGCTTAGTTACGAGCTCTTCACTACAACTTTGGCCAACACCCAGACATTATTACTCTGTGTACCTTTAGACTTGTTCAAGTCGATCTGTTGGAGGTTGAGAATGTATACTGTTCTTTGCTATTTGGGCCAGCATGTATCTTTATGAAATAAAGTGGTAGATGTGTATAAAAGTGAGAGTTGACTTATAACAATTTCTAACTGCTAATTGTATTTCAAATGCTTAGGACACACACACACACACACGCACACTCACGCCCGCGGGCACACTTGCATGCATGCACACACACAGTTGGATCTGCCACTCCAGATTCCTCAAATGGCACAGCTGCCCTGCTCTCTGAATCAGGGAAGTAACCCTGCTTCTTAGCTTGAAATATGCTGGGGAGGACTTCCCTGGAGGCGCAGTGGTTAAGAATCCTCCTGCCAATGCGGGGGACATGGGTTTGATCCCTGGTCTGTGAAGATCCCACATGCTGCAGAGCAAGTAGGCCCGTGCTCCACAACTACTGAAGCCCACATGCCTAGAGCCCGTGATCTGCACCAAGAGAAGCCATTGCAGTGAGAGGCCTGCTCACTGCAACAAACAGTAGCCCCCATTTGCCACAACTAGAGAAAGCCCGTGCACAGCAACGAAGACGCAAAGCAGCCATATAAATAAATAAATAAATTTATTAAAAAAAGATATTAAAAAAAGGAAATATGCTGGGGAAATATGTCAGTGAAAGATGAAAATCAGGGCAGCGTTGTTTTCCTAAGCCTTGTTTCTTTGGTAATCTTTAGTCCTTGCCTCCCAGGCTCAGTTCTGAAGCCAACAAATGCTGCAAAAGGCAGCAGGTGACCTCTTATATTTCCTGCTCCTTGAAGTCCAGCCAATACTTGATTTTACTGCCCCTTGGTGCCTGGTGGCACTTGGAGGCGCCAATTTTATGAGGATGGTGGTTAAGTGGCCCCAGTGAGTTCTGAGTCACAACCCAGCCTCTGAGGCCTCCTCCTTGGCTATGCTCTGGAGAATGGACACTGGGACAGAGCGACTGTTCTGCAGAGAAAGTGGGCGAAACTGAGAGTTTCTTAAAGCTGGATCCTTGTTTTATCTTCTAAATAATATTCTTGTTAACTTTAGGGGTGGTTGGGTGGATTCTTTCCTTTAGTTAAACTATAAGCAGAGAAGTGAATCTATATGGTCTAAATGGCAGGTGAAACTAATAGAGATGTTTCAAGGGTCATGAATATATACACGTCAGAGTCAGGATATGTACAAATCACTCCCTATCTTAAGGCCGTGACTCACCATCTCCATCCCTGTTTCTACATGACAGAGATTCTAAACATTGTAAATACGCCTTTTCTGAACCTTCTTCCTCTTTCTCTCTTCTTCCTCCTGCTCAGTGCTCCTCCTTCCATCGCCCCTCCTGCCCCCCTTGCTTCTCCTCCTCCTCCTCCCTGGCCTTCTTTCTTCTCATTATTATTATTACAGCCACCCCTTACCAAATGCTTATTATTTTGTGTCTTGAGTGTTGCGTCAAGCGTTTTACCTACAGTATCTCTTTACAGTTTTTCATACGACTGGTATTGTCATTCCCATTTTGCCATGAGGAAGTTGGCACCTAGAAACATTCTGTGGCTCACCTAAGTCCTCAGGGCTAGCGAGGGGCTGGGATTCGACCCCAGACTTGCCTGACTTCAAAGCTGGTGCTCTTAACTATCATTGAGCACCGGGCTTTGATAGCCACTTATGTGTAAATCTTAATCGTGCAAAACAAAGCATGTCGCTTTCCCTCTTGGCATGGGTTCAGCGGTGCTCCAGACTTGAAAGTTTTGTAAAACTCCAAGGTCAGTAATAATGCCCCTGGTATTGTTTTATATTTGTGTGGATTGGGTTGATTTAACTTCATAATGACCTCTGGGACCCGGTGCCCACACGGGCGTGTGCCGCCCTCAGCTTGGCTGGTGTGTGGGGCCGGCTTCTGGCAGGTTCTCTCTGAGAGACTCCTCCCTGGAGCTGGGGCTGCTGAAGTGACACTGATGATTCCACCCCACTGCCACTCCCGAGGGATCTTTGCTTTCCTCTAAGACCTAGTATGGTCCATCTGTGCTTCACCTTGAGCAATGCTGACTACTGGGAAAGAATTTATGCCTGCAAGACATAAATGATGGTTTTTAGTGTGTCACTGCAGTTTTTACTTTATTATATCAGTAATACATGTTTTTTTTAAAAAAAATAAATAAATTTATTTATTTACTGGCTGAGTTGGGTCTTTGTTGCTGCACTTGGGCTTTGTCTAGTTGCAGTGAGCTGGGGCTACTCTTTGTTTTGGTTTGTGGGTTTCTCATTGTGGTGGCTTCTCTTGTTGTGGAACACGGGCTGTAGGTGTGTGGGCTTCAGTTGTTGCGGCACACGGGCTTAATAGTTGTGGGTCACGGGCTCTAGAGCACAGGCTCTGTAGTTGTGGCACATGGGCTCAGTTGCTCCGAGGCATCTTCCTGGAGCAGAGCTTGAACCCGTGTTCCCTGCATTGGCAGGTGGATTCTTAACCACTGTGCCACCTAGGAAGTCTAGTAATACGTGTTTGAAGAGGAGTGTTTTTCTTTTTTTTTCTTTTGCTTATTGATGTTAACTCATCACAGAATTCCCCAGCAGGAAGCTCCACCAAGACGTGAGATAGACAGAATGTAAAGACATTTACGTAAAGGCATAAATTCCATTTGTCAAACCAAGCAGTGTGCACCATGGTTGATAAAATCATACCACGCTCACAGTACTCCTGAATACTGGAACCGAGACAGATTCTTCTTTGATGTCAGAGGGTCACGATGGTTTTTCATCCAAGAGTAAAACTGTAGAATCTGTGCGAATAGAAACCAAAAAGCCAGTTCATTTTCAAGCAATATCTGTAATCTGGAAAGCACCCTAGGAGGGCCTGGTAACTATGGCAACAGCATTGCCACAGTGAAATGGCTCTCAGAGCTCAAGGGGCTCAGGCTGGGAGGCTAATTCCTACATCAAGGTCTTTTCTGTGTTCAAGTGGACCCAGGAAAGCCACAGGCTGTGACAGTGAGCATGACAAGCCTTCAGCCCGAGGACTCATGAGAGAAAACTGTGAGTCTTAATTGTTGCACCATTACTTCTTTTATGAAAAGATGAATGAAAAATGCCAGCAAACCCAATAAATGTCCCCATGTGATTCGGGCTCCTCTCCTAAAAGGTTATCTTTGCTTCATTTGACATGTTACCACATAAGCGCATTTGATGGTCCACAGAGTCTGGACATGTTCTTTAACTATTTCTCATTTTATGTGCAAATTGCACAGTAGCTAAACCTGTCTCGAATGTCTAGAAGGGACTGTGAAAGCCGTCTTCTCTACAGAGTTTGTTTTAAAATAACCCCCACTATGAGAATATTATGCTTCCATTAGGTGCTGCTGTAGCTGGTTTTGCCACCAGGTCCCCACTCAGAAATGAAGTAGGATTAAAAGTAGCATCTTTTTCCCTTTGCTGTACACCTGAACCTAACACAACATTGTAAATCAACTGTACTTCAATAAAAATTAAAAAAAAGTAGTACCTTTTTCATGATGCGTGATTTCCAAAGTTGTCTACTTTAGTCCCATTGGTTAGGGAGTTAATTGTCAACTAACAGATAATCAGTGTGTTACAAATTCAAGAGAAAAATAGATCCCAAGTTAATAAAATGTTTGGGATGGGAAGTATTGAGCCTGAAAAGACGTTTAATTTTGATTTACTTACTTACTTACTTACTTACTTTATTTATTTATTTATTTATTTATTTATTTATTTATTTATTTATTTATTGGCTGTGTCGAGTCTTAGGTGCAGCGCGGGCTTCTCTCTAGTTGAGGCACAGGGGCTTAGTAGTTGCTGCTCGCAGGCTCAGTTGCCTGGCGGCACGTGGGATCTTAGCTCCTCCACCAGAGATCGAACTGGCATCCCCTGCATCACAAGATGGATTCTTAACTACTGAACCACCAGGGAAGTCCCTAATTTTGAATTAAGAAAGAGAATTGCTGAACCACCAGGGAAGTCCCTAATTTTGAATTAAGAAAGAGAATTGCTAAGTTTGGAAGTTTCAGTGACAGTAAAAATGTGTCTGAATTCCAGTTCATTTTGATCTATGACAACAGCTATGTTGGAAGTTACAATGGTGAATCCTGAATCCCAGGCTTTGTGGTTTGATCTTGCATTTTTTTTTTTTATTTTCCATGTGTAAGATTTTGGATGAATTACTTAACCCCTTTTTAGGCAATTTCTTTTTGAAAAAAATTGAGGCAAACTTGGTATACAACTTTATACCTTTCAGGTATACAACACTATAATTTGACATTTGCATACCCTACACAGTGATCAGTGCGATGTGTCCAGCTAGCATCCATCACCAGGCAATTGACCCCCCTCACCCACTTCGCCCACCTGCAGCCCCCTTCCCCTCTGGCAACCAGCAAGCAGTTCTGTGTACCTATGAGTTTGTTTCCATTTTGTTTTGTTTGTTTGTTTGTTTTCTTCACATTCCACATATGAGTAAAATCATATGGTATCTGTCTTTCTCCACCTGACATTTCACGTAACATAATACCCAGAAGGTCCATCTATGTTGTCACAAATGGCAAGACTTCCTTCCTTTTTATAGCTGAATAAATTTCCATCCTCTTTATCTGTTCATGCATCAGTGGACCCTTGGGTTGTTTCCATGTCTTGGCTATTGTAAATAATGCTGCAGTGAACATGGGGGTGCATATATCTTTTCAAATTAGTGTTTTTGTTTTCTTCAGATAAACTGCCAGAAATGGAATAGATAGTTCGATTCCTAATTTTTTGAGGAATCTCCACAACGGCTTCCATAACGGCTGCACCAATTTACATTCCCAGCAGCAGTGCAGGGTTCCCTTTTCTCCACATCCTCACCAACACTTGTTTGTTGTCTTTTTTATGACAGCCATTCGGATTGGTGTGAGGTGATACCTCATTGTGGTTTTGATTTGCCTTTCCGCAATAGTTTGTGATGTTGATCATCTTTTCGTGTGCCTGTTGGCCATCTGGTACGTCTCCTTTGCAAAAATGTCTCTTCAGTTCCTTTAGCCATTTTTAAATTGGGATTTATTTATTTATGTATTTATTTTTGGCTGCATCGGCTCTTAGTTGCGGCATGCGGGCTTCTCTCTAGTTGTGGCGCTCGGGCTCCAGAGCGCCTGGGCTCTGCAGTTGTGGCTTGAGGGCTTAGTTGCCTTGCAGCATGTGGGATCTTAGTTCCCTGCCCAGGGATTGAACCAGAGTCCCCTGCATTGGAAGGCGGATTCTTAACCACTGGACCACCAGGGAAGTCCTGGGTTTTTTTGTTTCAGTTGTATGAGCTCTTTGTATATTTTGGATTCTTGAGTTCTAAAATGGGGATAAAAATAATACCACCCTTCAGAATATTGTGAGCATTAAATGAGATAATCTGTGTGATGTGCTTAGCCCTGTGACAGTAAGGGTTCAACACTGCTTTATAAAACCAGTACATGCTTAATGGGTCAACTTTGGGTACATTTGTCAGATCATGTGGCATTTCTTTGGAAACTATTATACGGTAGAGAATGTGGTGGTAGAAGTGTACAGTAAAAGTTAGCCTATCTCTTGGCTTGGATTGGCAGTTATTCAAGATGTTAGCTTCAACTTCTGGACTTGACACCTCACCATAGGATTCACTGTGGTATTGCAAAACCATTCTGCTCCTTATACAGGATTCTGCCCTGGTAATGGGAAGGGAATTCTTTTTCCTACAGAGGAGAATTAGAAATGCACAGTGTTCCTTGGATAACTGCTGGCCTGGGGTCTAGAGCAAGGTAAAGGGGACACTAAGGGTAATTCTAAGGACAGGGAATCATACCAGGGTCCAGCCCATTTCCATCCCTGGAGGCTAGAATTGTGGGTACAAATCCCTGACAGCAGAGTATCCTGTGGCTCCTAAATTCAAGCATGAAGACAGTTGGAAGTTGGACTGTGTCTTCCAGCAGATGACTTGGGTTTTGGTTCCTCAAGTTATAAGGTCATAAGAACGGGGTCTGCCACGAGCCCCTGTGTGATGTCATGAGCCTATCTCCCTGGGGAAGAACGGGCAGGCCTCCCAGCTCTTCTGCTTTGTGGCTGTGTGGCTTGAGAAGCCTTGGTTCATCAGGAGAGCCGTGAAGAATACTAGAACCTAACCCACAGGGGCGATGTGCGGATCACATGTAAATATACTCCAAGTGCCCAGCACAACTCTTGGTGCCTTCAAAGCCCTCAGCTTAAATGAGGCATAAGTGCTTCCTCATAGTGGGTGGGGGCTTCTCATTGCCTTAAAACAAGGGCTTCCCTGCAACTCCCCCTGGAGCTCCAAATTAGGTGAGTTCCCTATGGGGCTGGCATGGGGTGGAAGGGAGTTGTGGAACTCTTGGGCTGTAGACACAAGTGTTGTGCCTCTTCCACCCTCTTGGGCTACAAAAATTGAAGGAGTTTCTCTGGGCAACATGTTTGGGAAAAGTAACCAGCTTGCTAAGGGCTGTTGGCTCCTAGATATCCTGCCTTCAGAGATCCTTGTGGCAGGACCCAACACCTCTATGAACCTGGCTGGGAATAGGGAGGTGTCTGTAGTTCTCTGTCCCTGTCTCTGATGCTCTCAGTAATGCAGCAATAGAAGCTACAGGGCAGAGGCTTCCTAGGTGGCGCAGTGGTTAAGAATCTGCCTGCCAATGCAGGGGACATAGGTTTGATCCCTGATCCAGGAAGATCCCACATGCCACAGAGCAACTAAGCCCGTGCGCCACACACACACAAAAAAGAAGCTACAGGGCAGGGGCGAATCCTACCACACTCAAGAAGACCCAATTAACTGTACACGTGTGTAGTAATAACCCAAGGAAAGTCAAGAACTTTCTTGAAGGGGTAAAGGCCCCAAAGTGTGGGTATAAACTGTGTTGAGATAGCAATAAACAAGGACTTACAGGAAAAAATCCTCTAATTTTGTACCAAGTGCCCTTGACCTACAAACTGAGCCTCCACCACTGGCATCCCTTTCAATATTAGCATCAGTTAAAAAAAATTATAAATGTAATACATGTTCATGGTAAAAAAACAGTCCAAACAGAAGAGAAAGTCAAAATTCCCTTTCTCTTGCTGAGCCTTTTCCCAGTCTTAGAAGTAACCATTTAATAATGGCTAATATTAGTAATTTACTCATAATTAATAAAAACTATTAAATTAGTTTTCATATATTCTTCTGGAATTCAAATATATATTTCCTATAAGTGAAAAACCAAGTTGTAGGATGGTTAAGAAGACTAGGTATAGTATAGTAAATATAGCATAGTATGGGATTTACATTCTGTTCTGATTTTTTCTTTCTACTTAAAATATCCAGGCAATCTTTCCATATCAGCGCACATAAATTTTTCTTGTTTTATTTGAAAAACCAAATAGTATTACTACACTGACTTAACCAGGTTTATATTGTAGGCTTTGGGGGTAGCGTCGACTTATTTGCTATAACAAATAGTGCTACTACAAACATTTTTGAGCAGTCATTTTCTATATTTATGCAAAATCCATAGGCTAAACTCTTTAAAAAGTTTTTAAATTAAAAAATTTTAATTAACATACAGTTGATTTACAATGTTGTATTATTTTCTGGTGTACAGCACAGTGATTCAGTTGTACATATATATATATATATATATACACATATTCTTTTTCATATTCTTTTCCATTAAGTTTATTACAGGATATTGAATATAGTTCCCTGTGCTATACAGTTGGACCTTGTTGTTTATCTACGTTGTATCATTTTATTTTATTTTAAAATTTTTATTGGAGTACAGTTGATTTACAATGTTGTGTCACTCTTTTTTAGATTCTTTTCCCATATAGCTATTACAGAGCATTGAGTAGAGCTCCCTGTGCTATAAAGTAGGTCCTTATTAGTTATTTATTTTATATATAATAATGTGTATATGTCAATCCCAATCTCCCAATTTATCCCTCTCCCTCTTTTCCCCCTGGTAACTATATATTTATTTTCTAAATCTGTGACTCTGTTTCTGTTTTGTAAATAAGTTCATCTGTACCATTTTTTTAGATTCCACATGTAAGAGATATCATACGATATATGTCTTTCTCTGACTCCACTTAATATGATAATCTCTAGGTCATCCATGTTGCTGGAACTGGTATTGTTTTGTTTTTTTTTATGGCTGAATAATATTCCAATATATGTATATCTGTACCACATCTTTTTTTTTTTAACTTTTTATTTTTTTGTTTTTTACCATAAACTGCATATATTTAGAGTGTGCAATTTGGTATCCCAGTCTCCCAATTCGTTCCCCCCCCCAACCCTCCCCGCTTTTCCCCACTTGGTGTCCATATGTTTGTTCTCTACATTTGTGTCTCTATTTCTGCCTTGCAAACCGATTGATTTGTACCATTTTTCTATGGTCCACATATATGTGTTAATATACAATATTTGTTTTTCTCTTTCTGACTCACTTCCCTCTGTATGACAGTCTCTAGGTCCATCCATGTCTCTAAAAATGTCCCAGTTTCATTGCTTTTTACAGCTGAGTAATATTCCATTGTATGTATGCACCACATCTTCTTTACCCATTCATCTGTTGATGGACATTTAGGTTGCTTCCATGTCCTGGCTATTGTAAAGAGTGCTGCAATGAACATTGGAGTGCATGTGTCATTTTGAATTATGGTGTTCTCTGGGTATATGCCCAGTAGTGGGGTTGCTGGGTCATATGGTAACTCTACTTTTAGTTTTGCAAGGAACCTCCATACTGTTCTCCATAGTGGCTGTATCAATTTACATTCCCACCAGCAATGCAAGAGCGTTCCTTTTTCTCCACACCCTCTCCAGCATTTACTCTTTGTAGATTTTCTGATGATGCCCATTCTAACCAGTGTGAAGCGATACCTCATTGTCATTTTGATTTGCATTTCTCTAATAATTAGTGATTTTGAGCAGCTTTTCATGTGCTTCTTGGCCATCCGTATATCTTCTTTGGAGAAATGCCTATTTAGGTCTTCTGCCCATTTTTTTATTGGGTTGTTTATTTTTTTGATATTGAGCTGGATGAACTGTTTATATATTTTGGAGATTAATCCTTTGTCTGTTGATTCATTTGCAAATATTTTTTCCCATTCTGAGGGTGGTCTTTTCATCTCACTTATATTTTCCTTTGCTGTGCAGAAGCTTTGAAGTTTCATTAGGTCCCACTTATTTATTTTTGTTTTTATTTCCATTATTCTAGGGGGTGGGTCAAAAAGGATCTTGCTGTTATTTACGTAGAAGAGTGTTCTTCCTATGTTTTCCTCTAGGAGTTTTATAGTGTCTGGCCTTACATTTAAGTCTTTTATCCATTTTGAGTTTATTTTTGTGTATGGTGTTAGGAAGTGTTCTAATTTCATTCTTTTACAGGGAGCTGTCCAGTTTTCCCAGCACCACTTATTGAAGAGGTTGCCTTTTCTCCATTGTATATCCTTGCCTCCTTTGTCATAGATTAGTTGACCATAATTTATCTCTGGGCTTTCTATCCTGCCCCATTGATCTATATTTCTGTTTTTGTGCCAGTACCATACTGTCTTGATCACTGTAGCCTTGTAGTATAGCCTGCAGTCAGGAAGGCTGATTCCCCCGATTCCGTCTTTCCTTCTCAAGATTGCTTTGGGTATTCGGGGTCTTTTGCATTTCCATACAAATCGTAAAATTTCTTGTTCTAGTTCTGTGAAAAATGCCATTGGTAATTTGATTGGGATTGCATTGAATCTGTAAATTGCTTTGGGTAGTATAATCATTTTCACAATGTTGATTCTTCCAATCCAAGAACATGGTATGTCCCTCCATCTGTTTGTGTTTTCTTTGATTTCTTTCATTAGTGTCGTATAGTTTTCTGAGTACAGGTGTTTTACCTCCTTGCTTAGGTTTATTCCTAGGTATTTTATTCTTTTTGTTGCAATGGTGAATGGGATTGTTTCCTTAATTTCTCTTTCTGATCTTTCATTGTTGGTGTATAGAAATCCAAGAGATTTCTGTGCATTAATTTTGTATCCTGCAACTTTACCAAATTCATTGATTAGCTCGAGTAGTTTTCTGGTGGCATCTTTAGGATTTTCTATGTATAGTATCATGTCATCTGCAAACAGTGACAGTTTTACTTCTTCTTTTCCAATTTGGATTCCTTTGATTTCTTTTTCTTCTCTGATTGCTGGGGCAAGGACTTCCAAAACTATGTTGAATAGTAGTGGTGAGAGTGGACATCCTTGTCTTGTTCCTGATCTTAGAGGGAATGCTTGCAGTTTTTCACCATTGAGAATGATGTTTGCTGTGGGTTTGTCATATATGGCCTTTATTATGTTGAGGTAGGTTCCCTCTATGCCCACCTTCTGGAGAGTTTTTTTCATAAATGGGTGTTGAATTTTGTCAAAAGCTTTTTCTGCATCTATTGAGATGATCATGTGGTTTTTATCCTTCAGTTTGTTAATGTGGTGTATCACATTGATTGATTTGCATATACTGAAGAATCCTTGCATTCCAGGGATAAACCCCACTTGATCATGGTGGATGATCCCTTTAATGTGTTGTTGGATTCTGTTGGCTAGTATTTTGTTGAGGATTTTTGCACCTAAATTCATCAGTGATATTGGTCTGTAGTTTTCTTTTTTTGTAGAATCTTTGTCTGGTTTTGGTATCAGGGTGATGGTGGCTTCATAAAATGAGTTTGGGATTGTTCCTTCCTCTGCAATGTTTTGGAAGAGTTTGAGAAGGATGTGTGTTAGCTCTTCTCTAAATGTTTGATAAAATTCACCTGTGAATCCATCAGGTCCTGGACTTTTGTTTGTTGGGAGATTTTTAATCACAGTTCCAATTTCATTACTCATGATTGGTCTGTTCATATTTTCTATTTCTTTCTGATTCAGTCTTGGAAGGTTATACTTTTCTAAGAATCTGTCCATTTCATCCAGGTTGTCCATTTTATTGGCATATAGTTGCTTGTAGTAATCTCTTATGGTGCTTTTTATTTCTGTGGTGTCTGTTGTAACTTTTCCTGTTTCATTTCTAATTTTATTGATTTGAGTCCTCTCCTTTTTCTTGATGAGTCTTGCTAGAGGTTTATTGATTTTATTTATCTTCTCAAAGAATCAGTTTTTAGTTTGATTGATTCTTGCTATTGTTTTCTTTGTCTCTATTTCATTTATTTCTGCTCTGATCTTTATGATTTCTCTCCATCTACTAACTTGGGGTTTTGTTTGCTCTTCTTTCTCTGGTTTCTTTAGGTGTAAGTTTAGATTGTTTATTTGGGATTTTTCTTGTTTCTTGAGGTATGATTGTATCGCTATAAACGTCCCTCTTAGAACTGCCTTTGCTGCATCCCATAGGTTTTGGATTGTTGTGTTTTCATTGTCATTTGTCTCAGGTATTTTTTGATTTCCTCTTTGATTTCTTCAGTGATCTGTTGGTTATTTAGTAGCATATTGTTTAGCCTCCATGTGTTTGTGTTTTTTACAGTTTTTTTCCTGTAACTGATTTCTAATCTCATAGCGTTGTGGTCAGAAAAGATGCTTGATACAATTTCAGTTTTCTTGAATTTACCAAGGCTTGATTTATGACCCAAAATGTGATCTATCCTGGAGAATGTCCCATGTGCACTTGAGAAGAATGTGTAATCTGCTGTTTTTGGATGTAATGTCCTATAGATATCTATTAAATCCAGCTGATTTATTGTGTCATTTAAAGCTCGTGTTTCCTTATTAATTTTCTGTCTGGGTGATCTGTCCGTTGGTGTAAGTGGGGTGTTAAATTCCCCCACTATGATTGTGTTACTGTCGATTTCCTCTTTCATAGTTGTTAGCATTTGCCTTATGTATGGAGGTGCTCCTATATTGGGTGCATGTATATTTATAATTGTTATCTCTTCTACTTGGATTGATCCCTCAATCTTTATGTAGTGTCCTTTCTTGTCTCTTGTAACATTTTTTATTTTAAAGTCTATTTTATCTGATATGAGTATCACTACTCCAGCTTTCTTTTGATTTTCATTTGCATGGAATATCTTTTTCCATCCCCTCACTTTCAGTCTGTATGTGTCCCTAGGTCTGAAGTGGGTCTCTTGTAGACAGCATATATATGGGTCTTGTTTTTGTATCCATTTAGCCAGTCTGTGTCTTTTGGTTGGTGCATTTCGTCCATTTACATTCAAGGTAATTATTGATATGTATGTTCCTATTACCATTTTCTTAATTGTTTTGGGTTTGTTTTTGTAGGAATTTTCTTCTCTTATATTTTCTGCTTAGAGAAGTTCCTTTAGCATTTGTTGTAAGGCTGGTTTGGTGGTGCTGACTTCTCTTAGCTGTTGCTTGTCTGTAAAGCTTTTGATTTCTCCCTTGAATCTGAATGAGATTCTTGCTTGGTAGGGTATTCTTGGTTGTAGGTTCTTCCCTGTCATCACTTGAAATATATCATGCCACTCCCTTCTGGCTTGTAGAGTTTCTGCTGAGAAATCAGCTGTTAACCTTATGGGAGTTCCCTTGTATGTTATTGGTCGTTTTTCCCTTGTTGCTTTTAATAACTTTTCCCTGTCTTTAATTTTTGTCAATTTGACTACTATATGTCTTGGCATGTTTCTCCTTGGATTTATCCTGCCTGGGACTCTCTGCGCTTCCTGGACTTGGGTAGCTATTTCCTTTCCCATGTTAGGGAAGTTTTCAACTATAATCTCTTCCAGTATTTTCTCAGGTCCTTTCTCTCTCTCTTCTCCTTCTGGGACCTCTATAATGCGAATGTTGGTGCGTTTAACATTGTCCCAGAGGTCTCTTAGGCTGTCTTCAGTTCTTTTCATTCTTTTTTCTTTATTGTTTTCTGCATCAGTGATTATCACCATTCTGTCTTCCAGGTCATTTATTCATCCTTCTGCCTCAGTTAATCTGCTATTAGTTCCTTCTAGTGTATTTTTCATTTCAATTATTGTGTTGCATGTCTCTGTTTGTTTGCTCTTTAATTCTTCTAGGTCTTTGGTAAACTTTTCTTGCAACTTTTCGATCTTTGCATCCAATCTTTTTTCAAAGTCCTGGATCATCTTCACCATCATTATTCTGAATTCTTTTTCCAGAAGAGTGCCTATCTCCTCTTCATTTAGTTGTTTTTCTGGTGTTTTATCTTGTCCCTTCATCTGGTACAAAGTCTTTTGCCTTTTCATTTTCTCTGTCTTTCTGTGGCTATGATTTTCAGTTCCACAAGATGAAATACTGCTGATACTGCTTGATTCTGCTGTCTGCCCTCTTGTGGAGGAAGCTGTCTAGGAGGCTTGTGGGTGCTTCCTGGTGGGAGGGACTGATGATAGGTTGGGCTGGGTGGGTGGAGCTCAGTAAAACTTTAATCCGATTTGGTGGGTGGAGCTCAGTGACACTTTAATCTGCTTGCCTGCTAATGGGTGGGGCTGTGTTCCCACCCTGGTGGTCGTTTGGCCTGAGGTGACACAGCCCTGGAGCTTACAGGCTCTTTGGTGGAGCTAATGGTGGACTCTGGAAGGGCTCATGCCCATGAGCACTTCTCAGAACCCCTGCTGCCAGTGCCCCTGTCTCCTCAGTGAGCCACAGCTGCCCCCCACCTCTGCAGGCAACCCTCCAACACCAGCAGGTCGGTCTGGTTTAGTCTCCTATGGGGTCACTGCTCCTTCCCCCCGGGTCCTGGTGAGCACACTTTTTTGTGTGCCCTCCAAGAGTGGAGTCTCCATTTCCCCCAGTCCTGTGGAGGTCCTGCAATCAAATCCCGCTGGCTTTCAAAGTCTGATTCTCTGGGGATTCCTCCTCCCATTGCTGGACCACCAGTTTAGAAAGTCTGATGTGGGGCTCAGAACCCTCAGGTATAACTGTTCTCCAGCTTGTGAGTCACCCACCCAGCATTTATGGGATTTGATTTTAACGTGATTGCACCCCTCCTACCGTCTTGTTGCGGCTTCTCCTTTGTCTCTGGATGTGGGGTGGTTTTTTTTGGTGAGTTCCAGTGTCTTTCTGTCAATGGTTATTCAGCAGTTAGTTGTAATTCCGGTGCTCTTGCAAGAGGGAGTGAGCGCATGTCCTCCTACTCCGCCATGTTGATTCTTCCCCTATACCACATCTTCTTTATCCACTCCGCTGTTGATGGGCATTTAGGTTGTTTCCATGTCTTGGCTACTGTGAATAGTGCTGCATTGAATATAGGGGTGCATATATCTTTTTGAATTATAGTTTTGTCTGGATATATGTCCAGGAATGAGATTGCTCAATCATATGGTAGTTTTATTTTTAGTTTTTTAAGGAAACTCCACACTGCTTTCCATAACGGCTGCACCAACTTACATTCCCACCAAAAGTGTAGGAGGGTCCCTTTTTCTCCACACCCTCTCTAGCATTTGTTATTTGTGGAATTTTTAATGATGGCCATTCTCACTGGTGTGTGGTGGTACCTCACTGTAGGTTTGATTTGCATTTCTCTGATAATTAGCAATGCTGAACATCTTTTCATGTGCCTATTGGTCATCTGTTTCTCTTCTTTGCATAGGCTAAATTCTTAAGGAGTATTTTAAGATTTTAAACTGTGTTAGTTTGTACATTTTAAATATATGTTGCCAAATTCCTCCCCAGATATTGTACTTACACTCCAGCCCACGCTGTGCAGAGAATTCTTGTTTCACATACCTAAACTTTAAATTTTTGCCAACATTGAAAGGAAATAATTTTTTATTATTTTGGCTTAGTGTCTGTAATTATGAACCAGTTTGAGACAGTTTGCCTATGCTTTCATGTGAACTACCTATTTAAATCCTGTTTATTTTTTTTTTCCCCTCTTGGGTGGCTGCTTACTGATTTGTAAGAGCTCTTTGTATGGTGAAGAACAGGCTCCTGTGTATATACACCATTGTGTATATACTGAGAAAAGCTTAGTCATTTGTCATTTATCTTCTGACTTTTGTTAGGATGTGTTTTTTTGCACCTCACATGGAAGTTGGGAAAGTTACAGAGTTAAATTATCAGAATCTTTTATGACTGCTGGGATTAGCAGTCTTAGCTGGACCCTTTCTTGAGGTTGACTTTGTACTTTAGTGGTGGGTGTAGAAGGTCTTGTGGTTGGAGCAGTAGCTGAGTCATTGCAGAACAATGGCTGCTTTCCTCACTTTGTGGCCCTGAGGACATTTCAGAAAGTCTAACCAAAATACCTCTACCCTACTCCTCCCAGAAATACTTCTGGGTCTGTGGCTAACAGCTCACTGCAGGGGCACACCTCTGTAGGTGCCTCCTATGGCAATGACATGTTGATCTGCCTGATTTACTGAATGTCGTGAGATGTGGGCCTTTGGTCCCAATTCATAGGACAGGCTCTGCTTGATCCAGCTCCCGAGTTTTCTGCTGAGACAGCTACTTGGGTGAGAATCCCAAAGAATAGGTGCAGGGGTTGTGGCACCCAAAATACCTTCCTTTTCCCCTGTAAGCTCCAGGAAAAACCCCAGGGGTGCCAATGAAGAGGAGACATTGGTCCAGTTAGTGACTTGGTCAAACTCTCTCCCACCAGACACGAAATGTTGGGTTAACAAACCATAATCTCTAAAGTTTTCCAATTTTGCATTATTTCGTATGATTCTTTCAGGTTGTTTGCTTATGAAGTTTTTCCATGATGGTTCAAATTAAGGTTCACATCTCCACATTTAATTTAACTGCATTAGTTTCCTAGGTAACACGTTACCACAAACTTAGTGATTTAAAGCAGCAAAAATTTATTCTTTTATAGATCTAGGGCCGGAAGTCCAAAAGCAAGGAGTCATGGGGGCTGCTCCCTCTGAAGGCTCTAGGGAGGATCCTTCTTTGTTTCTTCCAGCTTCTGGTGGCTGCCAGTATTCCTTGGCTTGTGACTGCGTCACCTTAATCTTTGTCTCCATTTCCATGTGGCCACCCCCACACCCCGATGTCTCTGTGTGTCCTCTCCTCTGGTAGGGAGACCAGCCATTGGGCTTAGGATCCACCCTAAATTTAGAATCATCTCATCTTGAGATCTTTAACTTAAGTATATCTGCAAAGACTCTATTTCCATATAAAACAACGTTCTGAGGATCTAGGTGGTTGTGAATTTTGGGGGATTTAGTCCATTTGATTCACTGCATCACTCTTTAGTCCATTACATCATTTGAGGCAAATAATCTGAAAACTTTAGGTAAACGTAGACTCATTTTCAGTACCCTGATGATCTGCGAGCTACAAGTAGCTGGTGCAGAATTGCCATTGTTGATGGAAATTTGAAATAGTACTACAAGCTGAGCCATTTTGAGAAGAAACTTATCACCAGCAAAATTTTCCCCAAAATGATAATACAAAATCTATAAAGATCTTGATCAAAGATTCTCGGTAGATAGATAAGTACAGATAGTATAATCTTTATTGACTGGGTGATCTTGACAAGAGCCTTAGAGTCCTCGCCTATAAAATGAGGGTGGCCATGTGCTTTATTTATTGGAGTTGTGTGGGTTAAAAAGGAAAAATGCATTTGGAGTGTTGTGGTGCATTACTTGGAATATAGTAAATCTCCATTAAGGAACAGCTTTAAAACTCTTCAGAACTGAGAAGAAACTCCAGCGAAGCACACACAATGAAAATGATTGGGGATAGGAGCGTTTCTTAAAAGCAAGTCATAACATAAGCCCGTGTAAGGGCCCAGGCATAGACTTACAGAGAGTTGGAACTTATCATGATGATGGGGCATCAGAATCAGTCAGTCCCTGCAGGAAGTAAATCACACAAAGGAGAGCCAAGAAGGGCTCAATAAAGGCACCAGGTAACACGAAGTTGTGGAGGCAGGGTATAGGGAAGCCACCAAGGTGAGTGCAGTAATAAGGGCAGGAGGAAGGCATAGTAGCTGTTACCCCCCTAACAAAGAATGAGAAAGAGGAAGTGGTCCAAAGGACCCAGAAAGGGAGAGTCTCTCTCCTATAATGATTAATCCTGCCTTAATGAGAGCAGTGACTAAGTCGCCTGGCAGGAGGCAGTGAAGAGAATAAATGCCAAGAAGGTACTGTTCTTCCTCCCTCCAGCCTCCAGTGGGGCTCCTCTTTGCTGAATCAGTTTTGAAGCCAGGGAGCAAGGGGGCTTGCTGATCCCCAGGGCTGTGTGTGTGGCCAGCCCATCCCCATGAAAGCCACGGTGCAGAAGTCTGGGGAGTGGGTCTTGAGGAGGCACAATGAAAGGTACCTGCCTCACTGTCTTTCTCATTTGGGCTCTTGGTCAGACTGTGGCCCACCTTCTCTGTAGAATAACAGTCAAGAATTCTCTCTCGAATAAGAGGCAGATGGTGGTTTAGCATCACCTGCAATGACCGCACGTTGGCGTAGCTCCCAGTGATACCACCAGACCTTCACCGGGGGCACGTGGATTCTGCCAGCTCTGGAGAAGTTGAAAGCACGTGGGAAATATCATAGGCTATGACCCTTTAGGGATGGCTGCAGACGCTTCCATACCCCGAGACAGCTCCTGCTAGGTCCTCTGGAAAGATGCAACTCTGGGCTTACTGTCATGTGAATAATCAAAGTCTTCTGTTGCCAGGGATGGGCCCTGTTGTAATCCTGGAGTGTAGCAATCCAGGGACTAAAAGATTAGCATCTCAAGAAGCCTCTTTCTCACCGGGTGGCACTTGGGCAGTACCAGTTCATTTCAGCTTCCTGCATCCCAGCCCCCATTGGTAAATTTACCTACAGTGTGGGGTGATCTCGGGCTGGATTCAGTATCACTTGATTCTTTTCTGCGTAAGTTTAGTGCCCATATTCCCATCCATTTGTTTATCCAGGGGTTTCTAGAAGATGATTTCTGGAAGATGTGGTGGCTTAGCAGGAACTCTCTCCAAAGCAGGGTAGCTGGTGAGTGATTCAAGTTCTACACTTCGAGTTTGGGAAGTTTGGGGTGTTACCACTGAGCATGCCTCAACCCCAATGCCCTGGGCCATCTCTAGGGCCAGTGTGAGCTCTTTCTGGGTCCATCTTCTGTTTTTTTAAAATCTCTATTGGAGTAGAGTTGATTTACAATGTTATGTTAGCTTCTGCTGCACAGCAAAGTGAATCAGTTACATATATACATATATTCACTCCTTTCTAGATTCTTTTCCTAGTGCTTTTTCTTCCTTCCTTCCTTCCTTCCTTCCTTCCTTCCTTCCTTCCTTCCTCTCTCTCCCTTTCTTTCTTCTCTTTCTTTCTTTCTTTCTTTCTCTCTCTCTCTCTCTCTCTCTCTCTCTCTCTCTCTCTCTCTCCCTTTCTCTCTCTCTCTCTCTCCTTTTTCTTTCACCACGGGACATGTCGGAACTTAGTTCCCCCACCAGGGATTGAAGCCACCACTCCTACAGTGGAAGCTTGGAGTCTTAACCACTGGACCACCATGGAAGTCCCATGTGTCCATCCTCTTGAAGGTAGACTGCACCACCAGTGTGTCCACCGTAGACCTAAGGGGGCCTGGAAGGCTGCTTGGACCTGGGGACTGTAAGGGACAGAGCTACAAGGAGAAGGGAGGGGGTGCAGGCTGCAAACCTGGTGTCCCACCTGCCCCCTCGATCCGGCCCACAAGGTTAGGTGCCGTCCACCTTGATGGCATCTTGTTCCCTCCAGCCCCATCTACACACTTCTGCCAACCCTGCACTGTATTGTTCTAAAATCCTTTCTGATCTGGCATTCAGAGGTCAAGTTCAGGCTCTCAGTCTAGCCCCAACCTGTGTCCCCTGATTTATCTCCCTCTCTGAACCAACACAGACTTTCTACCTGAGCCCGATGTTCAAGTAACACCCCCCCATCACGAGAACACCTGCTTACGTGCACACACCCACAGACACACCCCACGTGCTTGTTCACCATCATCCTTCTCCAGGACTTTCCAGTCTTCCCCAAGTGAAACTCTGTCCTCATTAAATGCTAACTCCCCATTCGCCCTCCCCCAGCCCCTGGCAGCCACCATTCTACTTCCTGTCTCGATGAATTTGCCCACTCTAGGTACCACATATAAGAGGGATCATGCAGTATTTATCCTTTTGTGAGCTGCTTGTTGCAATAAATACTTTAAAACACGTCTCTGCCACGGGATGTGTAAGAATTTCTGCACCTGGGATGAGAATTCCTGGGTCGTTGGGGTGATTCGGCTTAGTTTGGCTAAGCCGGGGCCAGCCTGTGCTCCAGAATTCACCCCTGCCTTCACTCCTGCCAGCGGAGCCAGCACAAAGTCCCAGGAGCCCCATATCCCTGCCGGTTCTTGGCATCAGTCAGCTTTTGAATGTGGGCCAGACTGACAGCTGTAAAGTGATTTTCCGTGGTATTAATTTGCATTTCTCTGACTACTAAGGATTTTGAGCACACCTTCCAATGCAGGTCACCTTTCACAGCCTTCTCCCTGTAAATTGCTTTTAACCCTTTTTCTATCAGGGTTGCTGAAATTTTCTTGTTGCAGGCATTTCTTGTTCCACAGTTTTGATACCTTATTGGTTTTATTTCTTGCAAACTCTTTGCCCACTCTGTCATCTACTACCTTAGTCTGTGGTGATCTTTTTTGAGCAAAAGTCCTTCATTTCCTCCCTCCCTCCCTCCCTTCCTTCCTTCCTTTCGCAGCAGTGAGTGGATTGTAGGATTTTAGTTTCCCGACCAGGTATCAAAACCATGCCCCTTGCAATGGAAGCACGGAGTCCTAACCACTGGACCGCCAGGGAATTCCCGAAAGTCTTTCATTTTCATGTCTTCAAACTTACTAGTTTTTCTGTGCACCTGAGGTTCTATTTAAGAAGTCCTACCCTATTTGTCAATCATAAAGGTATTCTCTCCTCTCTCTCTATTAACTCCATAGTTTTACCTTTCTCGTGTGGGTATTAAATCCATCTGGAGCTCACCATTATTTATGTATTAGGTAGAGATTCAATTTTATTTTGCTCGATTTACTTATAATTTCCTCAATACTATCAATTAAACAATCTGCTATTTCTTAACTGGTTTTTGCTGCCACCGTTACCATATATTAGGTTCCTGTGTGGACCCGGGTTTTACTGCACACTCTCTGTTCTGTCTCCTGACACATTTTCTACTTTTGTGCCAATGGCGCACTTTTTTATTACTCTAACTTTGAGGCATGTCTTGGTATCTACTTGTGCAAGCCCACTACTTCATTTGGCTTTTTCAAAGTTGACTTAGCATTTACAAATCTTTCTTCCTCCATATAAATCTTCAAATGGTTACTGAGTTCTTCAAACACCAGCTGGAATTTTCATTGCCATTGCACTGCATTCATAGGTTAATGGAGGGAGAATGACACTTTTTTTTTTTTTGTCCCTAGTGTTTTCCCATCTAAGAGTCATTTTTCATGGTTTCTTGACTCCATGCCACCTGGTGATAAGGGACGAGAGCGAAGCCTTGAAATGGGATGTTCCTGCCCCGGAAGAGAAGACCGCTCTCTTGGTCTGTATAATCCATCCAAATGGGTTTCAAGAGGCCCCCAGAGGGAGCCTTGGATGCTGTTCTCTCCCAGAATCCCTGTCTGCATCTGGGGGCTTTGGGGTGGGGGGAACTCGGATCTTGTACCTCTTTCACCTCCAACACCCACCGCCTCCACATGCACTGGCCCATGTGCCCGTGACTCATCTCCGTGTGTCTTTTAGTTCTTTTGTGTCATCACTGCCAGGTGTCCTGGAACCCCAGGTCGTTCCTGCCCCCCTTGTTCTGAGCTCCCAGCAGGTGACAAGTAAAACTCTGGACCAAAAGCACAAAAGCAACACAGGAGAATGAGGAAAAGCATGCGCAGACCCTTGAGAGATGAGAGGGGCCTGGGATGAGCTTCCCGTTTCCACGGCATTTAGCCTGGCAGCAGGCCAAGCCTGTGGAGAAGACAGAACTCCAGTGAAAAGCCCTGTTCATTCTTTCCTGAAGGGTCAGAGGACAGAGTTTGATGAAACCACAGGCACTGGAGAGTGAGGGGTGATCCTGGGAAGGAGGAGACGAGAGGGAGCATGTCCCCAATTCTGGGCGGAAGCTTCACCATCCTGCCTGCTCCCTGAACTGAGCAGAGACAGGACAGAGCCCAGCTAAGAGAAAGGACGTCAACTGAGAAACGAGCTCCTGCTGGAGAGACAGAGTGTGCAGTCTGAGTCCAAAGAAATGAATTACCTCTTCAACAAACATCCACATCCTTCAGAGGACTCAGTCTCCAAAACCTAAGGCTCACAATGTCCAGGGTACCATACTTGGGAGTATGTTTATTTCCCTGGCTCTATTCTCACACACTCCTCCCCATAACACCTGAGCTTTTCTGAGGTCATTTAAATTCCTGACGTCACTATTTTGACAAGGTTTTCCTTTACAGAGGTGGTTCTCAGCTTTAGGCGCACATTAAAGTCACCTGGGACCTCCCCTCGCAGAGATTTCAATTCAGTCCATCTTGGATGCAAAGCTCTGGCATCTCCTGGGACTAAAACAGCTCCCCTGGTGCTTCTGCTGTGCGTCTAGGGGTGAGGCTGACTGCCAGGGTCTGCCCTCCGCCCGGTGCCTCTGGGGCCTGCCCTGTCCCCCCACCTCCCCAGCTCACACTCACTGCTCGTCCCAGGGGAGACCCCTCTGCGGGCCACCAACCACCTCCGGGACAGAAAAATTCTCTTTAGATTATGGCCGTTTGTCAAGATTTCTGACTAAAAAGGAAGGCATGGTACTAAACGTGTCCACCCAAGAAGCCAGAACACAGGGAAAAAAGCGAAGTGATGTTCGTTTTCCAATACAAGAAAGTAGTGTAGTCCCATGAGTCTTGTTTGCCCCTTCCCAGCCCTTGCTGAGATCTTCTGTCCAGCCTCTCCCACCACCAAGAAGGAAAGGTGATCACGGAGGGTTGACACGTGCCCGCCAGTCCACTGACTACCAGCGTTCAATCAGAACCTTTCTTGAGACTGTTTGATAAAAGGAATGCCCCTGGCCAGACAGGTGAGCCAGGTTTGTAAGGTCCAGTAGCCCAGGGGCTGGTAACCACTGGGAACTCTGTGTGCTGATAAACCAACACTGATATGGGACAGTGAATGAAGAAGATGTGCAGAAAGGAGCCCAGATCAAAATCCCTGGCGCCGCTCCCCAAGAAAGGGAGTGGCTCGTGATATGTCCTTCGTTCCTGGGCGGCCCAGGCATGTTTCTACCCCACCTTTTTACTGGATCTGATGCTCCTTCCAACCAAACCGTACCTGCTTGCGATGAGAAAAAAATTCTAAGGACAATAATACCGCTTACAATGCTAAGAATCATATTATGAATGTAAATGTTCTATTCCTTTAAAAAACTGACGTCTTTTTTGTTAAATAAGTATTTTAAAACATATTTCAATTCCTGTTGATTTAAAAAAATTATATCTCTTTTGAGTTTCTCTCTTAGTGATTGATCTAGGGATTACAATATGACTATTAATTTATCATAACCCATTTCAGACTAAGACTAAATTCTGTTAAAAGTGCAGAAATTTTGCTCCAATATAGTTCCATTCCCCTCTTCTTTCATCCCCTCCTCCAACTGTATTGTATTGTGTTATGTGTTAAATCTATAGATGTTAGAAATCCAACAATACAGTGTCGGAGTCATGGCTCTGCAGAATCTATGTGTATTGAAGAAGTTAAGAGGATAAATGAGGCTAAGTTTGAAAGAGGTCCCCATGAAATTCATGTTCACTGTGATTGTCAGAGTATAAGGTCTGGGGCTACTTAAGGTCTCCAGATGTTTTGGGTGAGCCAAGGTTTACTTGGGAACAGCCGATGGTCATTTTGTAGATGTTAAGGCATTTTACAGAAATTAAAAGTATAGTTAATATAAAAAAAAAGGATAAATGAGAAATATATATATTTATAGACTTTAACCTCCACGTTTACCATTTCCTGAGCTATTAATTTCTTCCGCTGGATTTTTTACCAGCTGGTGCCACTTTCTTTCAGCCTGAAGGACTTCCTTTAGTATTTCCTGTAAGGCAGTTCTGCTAGCACAGATACTCTTTGTTCATCTGGGAATATCTTTATTTTGCTTTTATTTTTGAAGAACAGATTTGCTGGATATATAATTCTTTTCCCCCCACCAGTTTTACTGAGATATAATTGACATCTAACAGTTGTATTAGTTTTAGGTGTATGTGGTGATGTGATGTACATATACATTGCAAAATGATTACTACAATAAGTAGAATTCTTGATTGATAGTTTTTTTTTTTTTTCAATTTTAAGCACATTGAAGATGTCATTCTCCAGCTTTCTGGCTTCCACTTGTCAGATGAAAAGATACCCATCAATCGTACTGATGTTCCTCTGCACATGAATAGTTTCTCTCTTGATACTGTCAAGGTTTTCTCTTTCTACAATTCAACTACACGGTGTTTGAATATATCCTACTCAGGATTCATCGTACTTCTTGGATATGTAGATGTTATCGACTATATATTTGTTGAATATTGACTGAATTCCTATGTCAAAATCTAATTTCCAATGTGATGGCCTTTGGGAAGTAATTAGGCAGTTAGTACCCTTCTTAGAAGAGGCCAAAGAACTAGTGTGCTCTTTTTCTGCCATGTGAAGATACAACAGGAAGCTATATTTCATCAGAACCCAATCCTGCTGGCACCCTGACTTGGGCGCCACCCTCCAGAACTGTGAGAAATAATTGCTTGATGTTTAAGCTACACAGTCTATGGTAATTGCTTTTGCAGACTGAATTAAGATGGTAGGTTAGTGCTTTGCTTTTTGACAAATTTGGGCCATTATTCCTTCAATTTTTCCCCGGCGTCTTTTTCTCTCGTCACCCTTTCTGAGACGCTCATCGCATGGAGATGTTGTGCTTGATTGTCCCTCAGAGGTCTCTGAGGCTCTGCTCATTTTTACTTAATCTTTATTCTCTCTATTCTTTAGATTGGAAATTTCTATTACTCTATCTTCAAGTCCACAGAAGCTTTCTTCTGCTATCTCAACTCTATTGCTTAGTCCTCCTGGTAAAAGTTTCATTTTAGTTATTGGATTTTTCACCCTCTGAATTTTTAAATTTATGATTTCTGTCTCCTTATTGAAAATCTCCATTTGTTGATTCATCATTCTCATAATTTCCTTTAAATTTTTTAAGCTTGGTTTTCTTTAGTTCCTTGAATGTATTTATAATAGCTATTTTGGAGTCTTTTCAGCTAAACTCAACCTTGGGGGACACTCAGTGAACAGTGTTTATTGAAGTTTTTTTTTCCTGGAGTATTGATCACTGTTTCTATTTACATCTTGTAATTTTTGTTGAAAACGTGATCTCTGAGATTGTATATTGTATCAGCTCTGAATTCTGATTTCTCCCCTCAGTGTTTTCATTGGTCTTTTATCCTTGTTCCCTTGTTTAGCAACTTTTTCGGGCTAAATCTGTGAATTGATTTTTACCCCCTGCAGTATCCGGCTGCTGTTGAACATGCTTTAAAAATGTTTTGTATTGTTCTGTTTTGAAACCTGGCCTCCTAGGGTTCACCTCTCCATCTGTGCAGCTTAGCAGTCAGCAGTGAGGCTGCACAAATATTGAACTTATATTCATGGTAGAATGGGACTTGTCTGAACACAAGGATTCTGCCTCTGAAACTCTGTGTTGAAATTCAAAGTTGAGGAAAAAAGTGTTAGTGATGGCCAAAGTAGGAAATGGACCAACAAAGGCACACACTTAAAAAAAACTATTGCCGTATCATGCACATTCAGAAAAGAGCAGTTATCCTAAGTGCTCAGCTCAATGAATTTTTATAGACGGAGCACACCTGTGTATGAAAATTCAGCTTAAGACTCAGAATGTAACTAGAACCCCAGGGATTTCCTTCAGGGCCCTTCCCTTCACTCCCATGAATCCAGGGTGACCACTCTCCTGACCTCTAACACTGGAGATTAATATTGCCTGTTTTTTGAATTTTGTGTCATTTGAACCTTATTGTAGGTCTTCTTTGCTGTCTGGCTTTTCTCAACATTATGTTTGTGAGATTTCATCTACATTTCTGCCTGTTGTTGTAGAGAGTTCATTCTTCTTGCTGTATGGAACTTCATTGCTTGAATCTGTGATCTGCTATGTACTCAGTTTCCTAAGTACTCCCACATTTCACAACAGCAGAATATACGGTTTTGCTCCTTGGAACCAAATAATGTGCAGGTTTGGGTAACAGGCACATGAAAATATGCTCAACGTCACTCATCATCAGGGAAATGCAAATCAAAACCACAGTGAGATATCACCTCACATCTGTCAGAATGGCTATTATCAAAAAGACAACCAATAGCAAATGTTGGCGAGGGTGTGGAGAAAAGGGAACCCTTGCGCACTTTGGTGGGAATATAAATTGATGGAGCTACTATGGAAAACAGTATGAAGATTCTTCAAAAAATTAAAAATAAAACTACCACATGATCCAGCAATTCCACTTGTGGGTATTTATCTGAAAAAAAACCCACTAATTCAAAAAGATATACATATATACGTACCACTATGTTCACTGCAATATTATTTACAATAGGCAAGGTATGGAAGCAATCTAAGTGCCCATCAGTAAGTGAATAGATAAAGAAGATGTGATATGTGTGATATATATAAATATACATGCCATAAAAATGAAATCTTGCTGTTTGCAACAACATGGATGGATTTAGAGTATGTTATGCTGGGTGAAATAGACAGAGAGGGACAAATACTGCATAATTTCACTTATATGTGGGATCTAGAAAACAAAACAAATGAACAAACATAACAAAAGAGAGTTATAGATACAGAGAACAAATAAGTGGTTGCTAGAGGAGGAGGTGGCATGAGGAGAGAAATCTTTACGGAGAGCATCTCACAGCTCTAATCAGGGATTCAAGGAAGAAGAGGGTACTTGGAATTTGACAAAAGATGATGATGAGTGGGGAAAAATGCTCCCGCAGCACATTGCTCTAATTTCCTTTCAAGCAATTGAGTTCCTCCAAAGTCCCTCAGAAGCTGGGTACCATAGGTGCACATCTTGCAGGAAGAGGAGCTAAAGAGGGTAACTCATCTCTCCTCCCAGCACCACTTCTTTGCTCTCTATTTCTATTCTGGAAATGCTACAGACCAAGCGGAGAGGATGGAGGGTTGTGGGGTAGGGTGAGAGAGAAGAAGATGGGGAGAAGAAATCTAAATATTGGTGAGAAATTGGAATTTGGAATTTTTTGAAGTATGATTTATATTTATTGTTTAGAAGCATATCCTGAAAAAATATGTACAAACTTTAAAACTAGTTGATGGCCATGTTTACTTTAATTTTGGGTGAAAGATCAGAAAGCTCTCCAGGGAATCACTGGAAGCACAAAGAAACTGGTCCTCGGGCTAGTGGCGGGCCCATCTGTAGACGGCACAGAGCATCAGCCCACTAACAAAGAAAGCCTTGAGCTGAGGCTACAGGAAATTGAATTATGGACAGTTCTGGAACCCACTAAATGGATGATAAAACAACTGTGTTATGCCCTGAGCCAAACTTCTCTGTGTTTGGGCAGCTCCCCGACTCTGTTGCCACAAGGGTGGGTGGGTTTCCTTCACACTCAGGAAGGTTTCTACATTTGCATGGTAACATATGCATTTTGCACATTGATTTAAATCACTTGGCAAGTTTACGCAAATCATAACAGAAGCTTTTATACACTGGTGGAAGGAAGAGAACCATAAACGGCTGCTTGAGAAATTATACTTTAGGAAATAGCCTTTTTCTTGGTGAAAAAAGCAAAATTAATGACTTAGTAACCTTATCGGAATAACGCACAGAAGACACATGGTGTTCTTAAGCCTGAAATACTCTTGCAGTCTGCAAGTCCAGAGTTGATCATGGCTATTTATGTAGGGTAGAGATGGATTTTTTAAATGTGGAGAGGCAAATTCTAAAACACTATTGTGAATATTAATACCAAGCCAAACATTTAATATACTTTCTTTTATAATATAGCAGTTCCTTCTTAAAGAGGTGTGGCTACACGCTTTCAAAGGGCATCATTGAAACACTCCCCCAGTGGCCAGACTCAGTATGGAGATGCTTCTCTTGTAATGGATACCTAAGAAATTGAGGAATAGAAGTGATTCAATAATTCACAATTTGTTAAATGAAAACATTTGCAGTTATTCACAAGTCTCAGAACTTTGTTCATGGAAACAAAATACTTTCGGGATATGAAAGAAAAACTGGTTCAGAAAAATACCTGCAAAATAAATTGTAGACCAAAGTCCGGAAAAATTTGCGATTTTAGAAGATCCTAAGGGAAGAGCAGGATGCTCTGCTGACCTTCACAGGCCCCCACTGGATGTGGCTACAGGGTCCACACGGGAACGGGGAGAAACTTGTCCCTGAGCCCCACAGTCACAAAGTCTTAATCAAAACATTCTCTTTGCCTTTGACTTACAACCTTACTTTCTGAAGGGGGTAAGCGAGGGGCTGGTTTCCCCACATCCTCCCACAAAGTTGTCCTGGTTCCCTCCAAGCCTCTTCCCCAAGCCCCAAGCACCATCTCCTCCCTCCTCCTTTAACTCCAGTGCCATCCTTCCCCCCTCCCCCCATCAGCTTATGAAAATGGATGCCTGAGTGGGATGGCAGGAACCAGTTCTACAACCCATCTGCACTCGAGCTCCACGTAGACTCCCAGTTACACTGAAGTACAACATTTGGCACAGTGCCTGTCCAGAGCAGGCGCTCAATAAATCCCTGGTGGCATGCAGTGGACCAACACTTGGGTTTCTTGGAAATTCACTCCCGTATCCTGTGACACCCTCACCCATGTCTACAGAGTGGAAGGGATCTCAGTGACAGTGAATGATCTACATAACATTCTAGTTGGTAGGTTACGCCTGCGGCCTTCTAGGTGTGAAACGTGGCAGGTAAGGACCCCGGGTGCCTGTACAGGTCTGGATGGCCGGCTCATGGAGTTCCTCTTGTCTGCTGTCAGGGCCCTGGGCTTCCAGCCACAGGCACAGGCTGACTTTGTTTCCCAGAGCGGGATTGCATGGATGGGCTGAAGAAACAGACCCTCAGCAGCTCCCTCTGTAACTCTCACCTTGCTTGGAGGACTTTTCTCTGCTGGGCTTTTCTTTCCTTTCCTATTTTTTTTTCCTTTCTCATATCTCCTGTGTTTCTTACTCTCCTGGGAAAGGCTGGTATCCCATAGATATTCAGCCAGCTACAAGAAGGATTTCTATAAGAACTGGGCATAGTCTTTGGAGCCTGGTTCTTCTTAGCTAATTTTGTCCTTTGTTGCTGAAGAGCTGCTTCTTTTAGATTAAAGTGACTTTCAGGGCAAAGGCTGCAGGTGGAGGTGTGTTATGAGCCGAATTGTGTAAGCTTCCCAATTCATATGGCGACGTCCCGACCCCTAGTGCCTCAGAGAGTGGCTATTTTTGGAGATGGGTTTTTACCAAGTTAAAATGAAGTCATTATGGTGGCCCCTAATCCAATATGACTGGCGTCCTTATAAAAAGGGGAAATTTGGAAACAGACTTGTAGATGGGGATAGACCGTATGAGCAGGAAAAGAGCCACATACAAGCCAAGGAGAGAGGACTAGAACAGATCTTCTCACAGCCCTCAGAGGGAACCAACCCTGCCAACACCTTGATTTCAGACCGTTAGTCTCCAGAATGTGAGACAATGCATTTCTGTGGTTAAGTCACCCAGTCTGGGGTACTTTGTTATGGCAGCCTGAGAAGTTTAAAACAGGGGGACTGACAGATTCAGAGCTATTTAGGAAACCTCATGTTCAAGGTAAGTATGATGGAAAGAAAGAGGGACTTATATGTATATATGTATATACATAAAAAAGGGGCATTCTTTTAAACAGGAAACTATGCAAACTCCTCAGTAGGTATTTGGCGGGGGGCTAAGCTGCCAGCCTCTGCCCTCTAGGGAGGGTGAGTTCTACAGCAACATTATGAGTGGCTGCTTTAGAATTTCACCTTGGGTAGGTGCCCTGAAGACTAAATGACTTATTTAGAAATGACTTTGTCAGTTTGGGTTTAGAACATCCTGTTGGCCAAACACTACTAAGTCTGATGCTTCTGATCTCTCTGCCATGAAACCTCATTTGAATCTTCAGGTTCAAAAACCACTGTCTGGAGGAAATCCTCACGTCTTAGGGAGAGACATAAAGAATTGTTCACGTGGTTTGAAACTGGGTACTGACCATGGCATTTTTGGAACTTGGTGCAGCTCTGGAATGCTTGGGTTCTTCCACAGCAAGCATGTGTACTTTTGATGTTTATAGTGCAAGTATGGGAAAAATCATGTGTTTCTTTGCTTTCATTCCCAAATATCCCTTTTATGTTCTGATAATAACAGAAGTGCCTTCCTTCTTTTGACATTCTTGTATTAGAAATTTTGAATGTGATCTCTTTTCATTGGCTATAAACTTCTCAAATTATTTTCTTGCTGTCCTCTCAAGTTAATCTTTTGCTTGTACACAACTTCCTCTACTTTCTGGATTTTTCTAGTCTATTTTCTCTATTTAATTTAATTTAATTTATTTATTTTTACATGGTATATCTTTTTTTTTTATTATTTTTTTGGGGGTACACCAAGTTCAATCATATGTTTTTATACACATATCCCCGTATTCCCTCCCTCTTCTCTATTTTGAAAGGATGTTAAGATTCAGCCATCTGACTATAGATAATAATAATAAAAGGGATATTTGCCCGTAAGGAATAGAAGCTTTGAAAAAAAAATAAGATGATGATTTAGAGCTCACAAATAATACTAAAGGGAAAGGCATCTAGAGAAGACAGAAGGCTGCATAAGAAGGTCTTTGGGCTCAACTTTATGAAATAATGTATGAAGGATGGAGGGGGAGGTGCTCTATATAAATAGAATAAAACTCTTTGGCAGGGACCTGTAAGAAGATGGTCAGGTGTCGGAGAAGGACCTTTCCATGAGGAGGATGCTCTTGTGCCCTAGATGGAGGGAAGCCAACAGACTCACTCAATCTATGGTCTTCCAAAGAGGGTTTTCTGGTTAGAAAGAGTAGAACAACGTATAAAGGTAGACACAGGAGAAGTGAAAGGATAATCAGAAAATTGGTCGAGCATTTAAACGGCAAGTGGATGCTTTAGCTCCAGACCAGTCACATCCCAGAGTACTTAAAGCTCCTGCCAGGCACCTTTGAGGAGTCACAGTCCTGGGAGAGGGCTCAGACATTGGACTCATGTGAGTTCCCTTCAGAAAAAGGGGAAAAATGGAGACTCTGGATCGGTGAACTTCAAGTCAGTCCCTGGTAGCCTCGGGAATGGTGTGTGAAGCAGACGGCATCTGAGTATTTATTAGATGAGATAACGAACACTGAGTGCCAGCTGGGGTTCCTGATGAACAAAGCCATCACCAATTAGCCTCATTTTCTTCTTGCTTTTAATTAGTGAATTTAGGGATACTGTATGCATGTTTTCATCTCATTAAAATCCTTGATGAAGTGTCTCATAGAAAAGTTCTTTGATACAGTGGAGAAATGAGGAAATATGGGACTAGGGTCCAGGAGGTGGATTCTGCCTGAGGAAGGACTGTCTTCAAATAGTGTTAAGGACATGGTCTGGAGGGAAAGAGCTGTAATCTTGGGCCACAAGTCTCTTCCCCTGGGGTGGCTTTTGTTGTCAGTCACGCAAATGAAGACAGTAGATGTGCTTGTGAGAGTGCAGAGTCCCTGCAAACAGTCATTGTGTCTTGCAAAAATTCACGTCCCACGTGAGGGTTTAGCTAATGACTTGTGCATGATGGGTTATCAGTATTTGTTGAGTGAATAGACGAAGAAACAGAATGCATGTGAGTTAAACTTGCAAATCATAAAAAGCTGAATGAAAATTCCCATTGGATACTCAAGATTAAAATATTTCTCCAAGTCTTGGAACATTTGCTAAAAGCCAACATAAGATTTAAAAAGAGTGAATATAAATTTCTGCACTGAGTTCATGGTCTTCCCCACCCCCTGCAACTACAGGTGCTATGCCTGTGAGAGAAAAGTGGACAGTGAATTAACTGACAATGAGTTAAAAATGGGACAAAACTTGGGGTTATGGAAAAGCTGAGTCCGCACGGATAGAAAAATGGTGTCCATCTGGTCTCATCATTGCCTGTGGTGGGCAGATCATACCTAGATTATCGAATCCATTTATATGTGTGACATATTTTTGGAAGGAATGTCCAGATTAGACCAAGTACAGAAGAAGGCAACTGGAGAACATCACGTTATAGACCCAATTAAAAGGATGAGGACTGTGTCATTGAGGAGAGGAGGAATTTGGAGATGAATTTGTTGCCAGAAGAGTGACCAGATTAGTGCTGACCCATGGACCAATTGCATCCAAATCCACTGGGGAAATTCCCCAAACTGGGGATTTCTAGGACGCAACCTCAGATCCTGTCCAGCTCTAAGAATCCATTACAAGATGAGGGAGAGGTTTTTTAAAATACGTTATCATGGAGAATCAGGCATAATCCTAGGAAGCATTAATGCAGAAGAATCAACTGGGACCCAGATAGAATAGTGTAGGAAGTGGAGAGACTCAAATCGACCAAACAACTGGGTCTAGCTGGGGACAGGAATAGGGATGAGTGGAGTAGATTTCTGTATGCTGTTGAGAGCTCTCTGCCACTGGAGGTATTGAGGCAGACTTTAGATTACTCTGATGCTACTAAAAGGGGAAATTCATTTGCAAAAGGAGGGAAATTCATTTGCAAAAGCTTAAAGTTTCTTTCATTCATCGAACAGATATTTGTTGAGCGCATCCTACAGGGTTGAGGACGTAGGGCTGGATAAGAACAAGTTCCTGCCCTTTTGGAGCTCACATTTTATGACAATGATTTCAACCAAGTTCAGACTTAAAGAATGCCAACGCAGGAGATGGAAAAACTGAAGGCACATAGTTATGCAGGGAAACATTTCACTTAGAAATAAATGTATTCTCATTTTCTCAGCAAAGAGTTAAGTTGAAAGAAAAGAAATAGGGAAATTTGATTTTGAGTGTGAATTTAGGCAAAAAGAAAAAAGCTGACAAGTATATAAAATACTATCAAGTATTCTAAAAAAAATACAAACTTAGTGTGGGTATATTTAATGGAATGAAATCATGATGCTGAATTAGCCCACAGACAAGAGAATAGTGATGGGCAGTTCAGTGATTTTAAGAAAGAAACGCGTGGTGTGTCTTATTTTACTCGTCCTTGGTAAGAGGTTTCTGCAGGCAGATAGGAAAAAGGTGTTGATACAATAAGGTTTTCGAACATCCGTTGAGCATCAGTTAGAGTAAATTTAAGTTCAAACATGCCCTTGATTTCAACGATCAGCTTAGCACTGTTATAAGAATAGTGTCATTATATGCAGTGTATTCAAATTTTGCCATTTAAATAAGTAATTTGGTATACTATATTAGGTCAAGCTTTAATTAGAGATATGGAATTGAAGTCTGTGTTCTACAAGTAAAAGGAATGATGTAAAATATTTAATTCACATTCATAAGGTTGAATTATGAGAGACATGAAATACTTTTTGCAACATGTTAATAATCTCACGTCAGAAGTAATATTCTTTGAAACTATTTAAAATAATAATAAAGCGTTTATGTTAATCTCAAAAAAATAAGTACTTTGGAGCTCTGAAGAGTTCTTTGGTATTATATTTGAATTTAATGCTAAATTGAAAGAACTTGAAAAATGCACAGATTAGGACTTTTCTTTCTGTCCATGAGGTGATCCGCATACACTGAAAACCTTCCTGCTACTAAAGAAAAGCCTGGAAACGTTGGATAACATAAAAAAAAGATCCTTCTAAGTGCAAGGTTGAATTTGCAAGAGAAAGAGGCAATATTCAAAGAAATAATGGCTGAGAATTTTCAAGTCTCAAGGAAGAAAACAAGTTCTTAGATTCAGGAAGTTTGGTGAGACTTAAACAGTGTAAATAAAAGTAAACAACAGCTAGATACATGGAAACTAAATTGACAAACACCTAAAACAAACATCCTACATGGAAGCAGGGAGCAAAGTCAGGTTACCTAAAAAAAGAACAAAAATTAGACATCATCAGACTTCTCAACAGTAGCAGTAAAAGTCGGAAGACAGTAAAGGGACGGTAAAAATAATAGCTAACCTTATGGCAGGCGTTGTTACATTCTCAGGGCTTTGCCTTCACTATGTCATTCAGTCCTCACAACCACTCGACAAGGCAGGACCTATATTATCCCCGTGCTGCCAGTGAGGAAGCTGGGCCCAGAGTCTCTGGGTCATGTGCCAAGTCCCTAGAGCTAGTAGCTGGCAAAGCCAGGGTTCATTCCAGGGATCTGAACACAGAGCCCATGCTTGTAACTCTCGCAGGAACACTTTCAAATGGAGAGAAAATAACCTTCAACCTAGAATTCTATACCCGGCTAGGGATCACTAAAGCGTGAGTGCACGACAAAGACATTTTCAGACAAAGAAAATGGAAACCAGATGGAAACCAGTAGACCTTCACGGAACTCACTGACGAGAACAGCTATTAAAAAAAAAAAAAAAAAAAAAAAGCAAAAATATTAAAGCAAAAAAAAAAAAAAAGAGGGAAAAGCAAGTAAAAGAAAAAAAAATTAGCAAAAAAGCAAAAAAATAAAATCAAAGCAAGCAAAAGCAAGAAAGCAAAAAGCAAAAAAAAAAAGTGAAAAACACAACTCCACAAACAAACCATGGACTATATAAAATAACAAAAGCAATGATGACTGATTTGGGGCTGTGAATAAAGGGAATGTGAAGGCAGGATGACAAGGTGGTAAGATACGGGAGTAAGACGGCAGGACTCCACACTGTAAGGTCTGCACTGCCCGGTGGGCTGAGACACTGGATTACCTTTGGGCGTCTGCCCTGTAGGCCTAGTCTAATTGTAAGGATAGCCACCTAAAGAATAGACGGGGGGGAAGGGAGGGAATACGGGGATATGTGTATAAAAACAGTTGATTGAACCTGGTGTACCCCCCAAAAAAAAAAAAATAAAAAAAAAAAAATAAAAAGAATAGACAGGGGGAAGCATAATGTCCGAAAGCAGAGAGAGAAAACTGGATTCATCGAATAATTATTTTGATAGAAAATATTCAAAGTCAGACTGATCTTATTCTCCTGGGGTTTTACTAATGGATGTGAGTTTAAACGTGACTCCCCTGTTGAGAAGGAGGACGCAGCCCTTCGCTGAGCACCTGCTGGGTGCCAGCTGTTTGGCTTATGTTGTCTGGGTTCATCATCAGAGGACAGCTGCAAGGGAATAAGCGTCACCCCCAGTCTCCAGATGCAGAAGCCAAGATGCTCAGAGCGTTTTCATAACTTGCTCAGGCTCACACAGCTTTCATGAGGCAGGATGTAACTTTAAACATGTCGCTCTAACTCAGAGGCTGGGATGTTTTCCCCTCATTAGGGCTTCCTGAGGAGCAGAGAGCTTCGTGCAGGGACTTTCAACCCCTGTGTGCCAGTAGCATCGTGCATGTCCTGGATGAAGAGTTTTCCTCCTACATGTTCTCTGTCGTTCAACTAAGTGTAGAGACACTTGTGAAACAGAAGGTACAAAGTCATTTAAAATTTATGAGACTTTTTCAACAGTGTTTACCTTCCCAGGCAACAGATGTCAGGGCAGAAGGCAGGATATCTTTTTTATGTCAAAAAAAAAAAAAAAAAAAAAAAAGCAAGTAGTCCTTTTACTAAATATGTGGGAATCCCTGAACTTGGCTTCCCATGGAGACCCTCCAAGATCTCAGCGCAGCGCACTGCAGGGGGCGCATTCCACGTCCACGTTGATCCTGTTCTCAGGGGTGTGGAGTGTTTCCTGCTTTCCTGCCAGAAAAACATACTCCTTTTGGTTTTAACTCTATGGGCCACGGCCAGACTTCATATGATTTTAGTTAGTGATGAAAGATTTAAATAAAATTTTACCTATTTTTTTTTCAACACTTTCCTCTCTGGTCAGCCCATGCTACACTCATTCACTCACTCACTCACTCCCTCACGTCCTCCTTCATCTAGTACTTGCTAGGGGGTCACTGTGTGTCAGGCCCCATTCCTACTGAATCTGGAAGCCCTGAAGTCTGACAATGTGTAAGTGGCTTGCCCAAGGTTATGAGCTTGTATACGGAAGGGCCCTCCCTTTAGATTCATTGTATAAGGCTGTCTCATTTCATTTGTACATATTTCTGTTTAGTCTCCTTTCTCTACTCAACAAATGTTTATCTAAATTGTTGTTCAACATTTCCTGTGCTTTTTCAAGGGAGTGGTATAATTTACTTTCCCGTAACTCTTTTTTTTTTTTTTTTCTGGAGGCAATCTGATCTGCTCTGTTTCTGGCCAAGCACAGTGTGGATTAAGTCAGTGCAGGGCTGGGGCAGGTGGGATTCTAAGACAATGTCGGGGGGGACGGAGAGCTCAGGCTGGCTTCTGGCCCTGGCAGGGACACAGCTGTAGAGATGTCTTGGAGGACAGACGCTCTCGCCAGATCTGGAAGGGTAACTAGTCTTGGCCACTGGGTAGCCTGAAAGCCTGTGTCTGAGGGAAGCACTTGAATCAGAAGAGAACGTTTAGCCTTCAGACCTGAAGGGGGTGTTGAGACCTGGGAGGAAATGTGGTCCAGATGTCCTGGTTTTGCCTGCTCAGTCCTAGTTTATGCCTGCTGTCTCAATGTCCTGCCCGGTGGAGCCTCTGTGCTCGCTGTAACGCAGTTGAATTTGAAAGGTGACCAGCAATAAACTCTCCCTTTCTTCCTGACCTTCCTTTTCAATGACAGTATAAGTGCAACTGGGCAGGTGGGCGTGGGGGTTGTGACCCACCTCTTGGGAGATGCTGGCAGAGGTGTTTGATGCTGCTGCCTCTGCTGGTCACCTAGTGTATTAGCCAGTTGGCCAAGGTCCCAGTGAAGACCTGTGAACAGATAAATGGGACCCTCTACACACAAACTGGAGGGGCCCTGGGAATGTAGGATGTGGTAACTTAGGTCTGCATCAGGGCAATGTTGTCTCTAGTCCACAGTTTTTATGAGAATTAAATGGGAAAATGTACATATCAAGAATAAATCAATAAATAAACCAACCACCAAGCTAAACCATTACAAAACAGAGTCTATTCTTTGCAGGTGGGAAAGCGAGAAATTTTTAACTGCTAAAAAGGAGGAGTTCATGTGGTTATGGTAATTAAGTACTGAAAGCTGCCCTCTAGATAGGATGGGATGAGCCCTAAGTGTGTACCCAGTGGGTCAAAAGAGGACCCATTGTTCACTGCTTAGGAAATAAGAGTTGGTTTTGACAGTTCCTAGACAAGTGAGGCTGTAAGTGGGATGGGGCCTTTGCAATCCCTCCTCCTGGTCCTCCTGCTTCCTGAGATGATGGGAAGACCACATCCACTATCCACTGTCATCTTGGTTTCAGTTTGTCGTAGAATGTGGGTGATAAGAAAAGTTAGAAAGAGAAACTTCATAACTCAACAATGGTGAACAAATTAAATGTAAGTCATGTCTATTTATAGGCATTATAATAATGAATAATATCAGAATGAAAGAAGATATTCTTCTTTAAGGCATAATGTGTATAAATTTATAAGGATATTTTCAATAGTTACCTTAACGTAGGAATGTATTATAGACAGCAAGGGTATCGACAGATTTCCAGCACTTTATCTTGGAACATCAAATGTATCACGATTATCCTCAATTGAGAAGGGTACTTACATGTAGAAATAAAATCTTTCTTAAAATAAATCAGTTGGTAGATAGTTAACGTGTCAGTTTTTATACATGAATGCGAGTATCCTTATTCTCAACCAAAAAGGTATGTAATCACTAAGACACAGTTTACATTAGCAACAAATTACTTCTATAAAAATAAGCTAAGGAAGCCTAAATTTCTTCTTTTAATTTATTAGCTTTTTCTTATGTACCATGTTTGATATACAAAAGAGCTCTCATGATAGTTTTGAGTTCATTAAAATCTGGAGAAAAACCAACAATTCTTATTTCTTGTTTTCTAAGGTGAAAGAGCCAATATTCATGTTTACTTAGTGGCTGTCCAGGAAACTCTGCAGGTATTTTAGGCATCAAAGATGTCTTAACAGGTTCATGATTCTAAATTTGGGGCCTGAATCTGGGAAAACAATGTTAAAATGACGTGTCAGAAAAGACTGGTCACAGAACAAAAAATAATTGTTCTCTTGGCATCCTCATTAGTAAAAGTGGAAATGTGGCATTTAAAATGAACATGATGGAAGCCAACATACAACAGTTAAGAATACTAATCCTTACTAAGGAAGAATTTATACTACTTCATCTACAATGGCCTAAGACACCTACTCTGGAGCTGGAATATGGAGTAAGCTTTTCTTTACCATAGATCACAGCTAAACACTGGACAAAACACAAAAAGCAACTACCTAATGACTCTGAAAAGTAAAAACAGCAGGCACATTCTGGAGAGGGGTCAAAACTTGAAGAAGTGATCCATATGGGGTGAGTTTTCTTTTTTTTCCCTATCTTTAAAAAAAAAATAAATTTATTTATTTACTTTATTTATTTATTGCCTGCGTTGGGTCTTCATTGCTGCGCATGTGCTTTCTCTAGTTGCAGCAAGTGGGGGCTACTCTTTATACGGTGCGCAGGTTTCTCATTGCTGTGGCTTCTCTTGTTGTGGAGCACAGGCTCTAGGTGCGTGGGCTTCAGTAGTTGTGGCACATGGGCTCTAGAGCACAGGCTCAGTAGTTGTGGTGCACAGGCTTAGTTGCTCCACGGCATGTGGGATCTTCCCAGACCAGGGATTGAACCCATGTCCCCTGTGTTGGCAGGCAGATTCTTAACCACTGCGTCACCAGGGAAGCCCTATCTTTTCATCATTCAGTTCTGACCTGCAGGTTGTCTTAGTTGTGGAATTACGCACTGAGTGTGAACAGCAAAACTTGAAGAGAAGCCCATGTGTTGTTTTTTTTGTTGTTGTTTTTTGTTTTTTGTTTTTTTAGAGCTAGGTGAAAAGGAAAATATGACCTATCAAAACTGGCGGAATTCAGCTAAAGCTGTGCATAGAGGAACTTTTCTGGAATTAAATAGTATAGAATTAAATGCTTTTAATAGAAGAAAGAGCTCTCAAATCAATAATCTAAGCTTCCATCTTGAGAAATTAACAAAGCTAAAAGTACATATAAAGAAAGAATATAGATTATTCTAAAATTTATATGAGAAGGCAAAAGACCTAGAGTAGCCAAGACAATTTAGAAAAAGAATAAAGTGGGAAGAGACAGTCTACTAGATTTCAAGATTTATTACATAGCTAAGGTAATCAAGACAGTGTGTTATTGGCAGAGGGCTGGACCCGTGGATCAGTGGAACAGAACAGAAACCTAGAAATAGGCTCACACAGGTAAGCCCAACTGGTTTTTGACAAAGGTGGAGCACTTCAGTGGGAGAAAGATAACCCTTCTAGGAAATGGTTCTGGAACAAGTGGACATTCATAGGCAGAAAAGTGTCTTCAAAAGTCTCATGCTTCATATATAAATTAACTCAAAATGGATCACGCACTTAAATGCAAAACTATACAACTTTTGTTTTTTTAATTTATTAAAAACTTATTTATTTATTGTCTGCATTGGGTCTTTGTTGCTGTGTGTGGGCTTTTCTCTAGTTGCGATGAGCGGGGGCTACTCTTCGTTGTGGTGTGCAGGCTTCTCATTGCGGTGGCTTCTCTTGTTGTGGAGCACGGGCTCTAGGTGTGCGGGCTTCAATAGTTGCATCATGTGGGCTCAGCATTTGTGGTGCACAGACTTGGTTGCTCTGCAGCATGTGGGATCCTCCCAGACCAGGGCTCAAACCTGTGTCCCCTGCATTGGCAGGTGGATTCTTAACCACTGAGCAACCAGGAAAGTCCCAACTATACAACTTTTAGAAAGAAATATAAGAGAAACCTTTGGGCTCTAGGACTAGGCAAAGAGTTCTTAAACTTTGCATCAAAAGCAGAATCCTTGAAAGGAAAAATTAGTAGACTGGACTTCATTGAATGGAAAAATTTTGCTCTGTGAAAGACCAAATTAAGAGGATGAAAAGACAAACTACAGACAAGGAGGGAATATTTTCAAACCAAACATCTGACAAAGGACTAGTGTATATAAAGTAAAAATACTAGTAGGACATCCCTGATGGTCCAGTGGTTAAGACTCTGCACTTCCATTGTAGGGGGTACAGGTTCGCTCCCTGGTGGGGGAACAAAAATCCAGCATGCTGCATGGCATGGCAAAAACTAAAACCAAAACCGAACAAACAAAACAACAACAACAAAAAACAACCAAAAAACACCCCCCCCAAACAACTAGTAAATTATATACATATGCATATACATACACACATATAAAGAATTCTCAAAACTCAGCTGTAACTGTGAAGGTATTTTTAGATGTGATTAACATTTAAATCAGCAGACTTTGAGTAAAGCAGGTTTCCCTGTGAAATGTGGGTGGGCCTCATCTAATCAGTCAATGGACTGCCAGCCCACCCTGCAGATTTGGGACTTCCAGCCTTCACAATTGCATGAACCAATTCCTTAAAATCTCTTTCTCTTTCTCTCTCTGTCCATGTCCTACTGGTTCTGTTCCTCTAGAGTACCCTGGCCAATACAAGTAGTCACTTGAAGAGAAAATTCAGGGGGCTTTAAATGCCAGAAAGGGGAATTTCATAGCGATTATGCTAGAGAAGAATCTTTTGGAAACGGTGAAATGACTCTGTAGGTCTGTACACAGTTGGTCAAAAGAAGTCCCATTGCTCATTGTTCAGGAAAGTATCTTCAACTAAGTCCAATTGGTTCTGACATCCCAGGTCCCTTCAGCTCATAGGAGCCAGCTGAGATGAAGCACGACATCAGCTGTGGTAAGTATTTACTTGCCAACTGCTGCTGTAAAGTGGGAAGGTTTTCTTTGTATATGTTTGAAGCCCAGAGCCCAGCATACAGTTCTCAATAAAAGTTACATCCAACTTTTCCTTTAAGATCCAAGTCATAAAATTGCTGTTTTCCCTTGGTATGCTGATGTTAACCTTGGTCAGAAACACAGACTTCAGGGACTTGCATACACATCGAGGGCCTTCCTTCTGCTCTGTGCGCTGTCTGCAGGGCTGAAGTGGGACCAGGATGCTTATTGTAGGGCTTTTTTTTTTAAAATTTATTTTTATTTATTTATTGGCTGCATTGGGTCTTCGTTGTTGCTGTGTGCGGGCTTTCCCTAGTTGTGGTGAGCTGGTAGCCAGGCTTCTCATTGTGGTGGCTTCTCTTGTTGCAGAGCACGGGTTCAAGGTGTGCAGGCTTCAGCAGTTGTGGCTCACGGGCTCTAGAGCACAGGCAGTTGTGGTGCATGGGCTTAGTTGCTCTGCGGCGTGTGGGATCTTTGCGGACCAGGGCTTGAACCCGTGTCCCCTGCATTGGCAGGCGGATTCTTAACCACTGCGCCACCAGGGAAGTCCCTATTGTAGGGCTTTGTAGGAGTTGGTCCAGTTGCAATTTGCCTGGGGCCCAGTAATCAGGGCACTGCTTTTCTTTTTCTTTCCAAACTTCCTTTTTCATATGGTGACTGAGATGAGAATATTGGTGCCTATATGTTTTAGTTTCCAAAAGGCTTTTTTACCTTTACCTTGACATTGAATCCTCACAACAAACCTAGGTTTATATGAATGCCATTATACAGGTGAGAAATTTGATTCTTCGACAGAATTTCTGGATGGACCCGGAGGGTATTATGCCTAGTGAGATTTCAGACAGAGAGGGACAAACACTGCATGTTATCACTTATATGTGGACTCTTAAAAATAAAAAAACAAATATAACAAAACAGAAACAGACTCAGAGATATATAGAACAAACTAGTGGTTACCAGTGGGGAGAGGGAAGTGGGGAGAGGCAAGATAGGGCTATGATAGGCTACATATCACTATGCATTAAACAGATAAGCTACAGGATATATCATACAACGCAGGGAATATAGCCAGTATTTTATGATAACTTTAAATGGAGTATAATCTATAAAAATTTTAAATAACTATACTATACACCTGCCCCTAATATATATTGTAAATCATACTTCAATAAAAAAATTAAAAATTAAATTTTAAAAAGGATTTCTGATAGAAACTTCAGCCTTCCACACAGCATTTTAAGACATCACTCACGAAAGCAAATCAAAGCAAAACACCCAAACCTAGGTCTCGTGATCGCGAGTGCTGGAGGAGTGGTCCAAGCCAAGGGAGTAACGGACCAGAAAGGGTTATGTATGTATGTATGTACATACATATGTATGTGTATATATATAGATATATATATTTAAGCTCTTTATTGGAATATAATTGCTTTACATTGCTGTGCCAGTTTTTGCTGTACACCAAAGTGAATCAGCTGTGTTTATACATATATCCCCATATTCCCTCCCTCCCGTGACTCCCTCCCACCCTCCCTATCCCAGGCCTCTACGTCATCCCCATCATCGAGTTGATCTCCCTATGTTATGCAGCAACTTCCCACTAGCTCTCTATTTTACCTTTGGTAGTGTATGTACGTCAATGCTACTCTCTCGCTTTGTCCCAGCTTCCCCTTCGCCCCGCGCTCCCCCCCACCCCCTCCGCCGTGTCCTCAAGTCTGTTCTCTACATCTTCATCTAGAAAGGGTTATATTGGTGGCTGAGGGAGAGGTGAGCTTTGGGACAGTCCTGGGACGAGAGAGGAAGGTGGAATGCACACTGCGGAGTGAGCCCGTGATTAAAATCATAACCGATTGTAAGGGTTAGGATGGACAACCTCCACAGTCAAACAGAACTGAGCAGCGATTAAACCAACGGCAAGATTTCGGGATGCATAAGAAGGAGGCGGCACTCTACTTGGACCGTTCTCTCTCTGAGCAGGTAAAGCGAGGAGGAGATGCTGGCTACCTCCATCTGACTGACTGGGGACATTCACCTTGGCTTTGTTATGGTAACGGGCAACAGGAAGCTCTGATGTGAGTTCTGAGCAGAAGCGCTGCTCAGATGCTCAGACGTGAGCCGGGGGCCTCTCCCTCCTGGATGCTCAGCTCCCTTCTGGCCACAGGGAAGCCCTGGGAAGGGGTGAGGCTCCGGATCCAAGACAACGGCTTCTGACAACGTGGTAGAGTAGCCGGGAAAGTTCCTCCCTTCAGAGAGCAGCAAGCCAGCTCCAAGGACAGTCCAGGCGGGCGTGTCCTGGTCTCTCGTTTTTGTACGAGTACGCATTTGGCCCCTAGAGCGGCCTCACCCTTCTCCTCTGTCATTGTTACACTCCCAGGAGGAAAGGTGTGGAGATTTATACCTGAGGTTCTATAACATGGCCTTTTTTTTTTTAAATTTTATTTATTTATTTGTTTAGCTGCCCCTGGTCTTAGTTGTGGTACGTGGGGTCTTCAATCTTTAGTTGTGGCATGTGAACTCTTAGTTGCGGCAGGAGAAACTCTTAGTTGCAGGATGCATGCGGGATCTCGTTCCCTGACCAGGGATCAAATCTGGGCCCCCTGCATTGGAAGCACGGAGCCTTAGCCACTGGACCACCAGGGAAGTCCGACGCCCTTGTTGTCTGTGGGAGCTGAGGGTGATAGCCGAGGATGTTCGACAAAGATGTTCTTGCTTCCAGTGTCTTTAGGAAGAAAGGTCTTGTGCAAAGACTGTGAGAATGATGCGTCCATCCTTGCTTGTTCTGTGGAACTATCAGGAGGAACTGGGCTCTGTAAATTATGGAACAGCGACGTCTTTCACCAATGGAGAACTTTTACCAATTTCAGAACAACTATTATTATCACTAAAACCCAGATGTAGTGAAATTTATAGTGCTCCAGTTTGAGACTGGAAAATATAGGTATCAAACACTTAAACCATGCTCTTATGCTATAAAGTAAGATTAATGATGTGTCTTTTTAATGATCTTTTTTTCTAAGATTAAAACCTTTGATATGGAAAAATGCCAGTTACTGTCCCTACTTTGAGACCCGGCTGAACTACTTTAATCTCTCTGTCCATGATAGATCGTCCCTGTCCACTGCAAATTCTACCCTCCGCTTGTTTAAATAAATAAAACTGATGAATGAGTTTTCCAGGTTCTCTAAATGTATTGATTTGACTCCCGTGGCGCTATTCATTCCAGAGTTTTAGTCACTGATGGCATGACACGGCACTTTCTTGCATGAGGAGGTTCTTTTATGGTTGGCAATAATTCTATCACTAGGAACACGTGAAAATATTCTATTTATGGTTCTGTAGGTGGACCTTGCTAACATAAGGTATCCTGATTTGTTTGTATGCGGCTTCCAATAGAATGCAGAGTTGAAATATTAATTGTACAATTCTACTGTTTTTGAGCAGATGAGGAAAAATGAATAGTTCATAGGATCAAACAATTTCCTGGTCCTTTTGCTGTGACCAGGGCTTCAAGTATGTGGCAAAATGAACAAAAACATCATTCCCCAAATAGGGACCATGACCACAGTGAAACGGATGACGCGAGACATCCCTCCTGGGCCCCCATCACAGGCATCCCCGTCCCTCCTGGTGTCGCAGCCCAGCGGCCCGGGCACCCCAGGGACGTCACTGTGGCCGAGGCTGTCGTCCCCAGTGGTGCCAGGCATGGCCTGAGCGACCGTGTCCTGTTGAAATGTACCTGCCTTGAGTCCCAGCACACAGCTAATGTGCTGCCCCTTCTGCAAACAATGCTCTAGTTTTCAACAAAGCTCTTCCATATTTTAGCTTGAATGACTAAAAACTGACCATACCCAGCAATGGGTGTGAGAAACCGAGGACAAAGAGATGCTGCCTCTTCCTCTTCTTCGGTCTGCGTGATGCTGTGGGCAGGCTTCAAGGGGGCCACAGCAGAACAGGCAGGGGTATCCTCAGCGTCTACGAGTGCTTGATTTAACACTTCTATGTCAACACCGTGCCAGGTTCGGGGGCTTAAAAACAAATGATATGCGGCCTCTGTTCCCAAGTGATAAGGTGACAAACATATGAGCCAAGAGCCAGCAGCCCCAGTGGTGCCGTGTGGCGAGTGGTGCTGCAGAGGCAGGGACAAATGTGGCCGGAGGCCAATATCACTAACTCTGAGCCAGAGAGAGAAGGGAGCCTTGGTGTGGGTTCCGATGGCTGAATAGGAGTTTTCTAGGGACCTGGGGAAGAAAAGAGTGGGCAGAAGAGTAATAAATAATGCCAGAGTGTTATGTCACATGTGGCAGACAGTCAGCATGGCTGGTAAGGGGGGCTGAGCAGTGCCTGGCTCGTGTTGAGGCTGGGTGAGCCGTTGGGGTCAAATTATGAATGTTTTTTTTCAGTGTGGGCTTGCATCTGGCCAGAAGCAACCACTGTTTTCAAGCAAGGGCCTGATTTAATTAGGTCAGAGTCTTCTAAGAGTGGAGCTCAGTGGGTGGCCAAGCATGGCGTGGCTGCAAAGCACTGGCTAGAGATGGGGAGGCCTGGACTGGGGTGGACGTGCTTATGGAGGACTGATTGGATTCTGTGAGGAGTGGGAAGAAGGGCCTCAGGCATCCCACCTGTGTGTTGGGCTGGACGATGACATTGTAGATCTACAAAGGGGGTCGCAGGTCCAGCTGGCTGGTGGGGAAGCCTGGGTGCTCAGTGATGTCTGCTCTGATGGGTCCTTCCCCCTCGGATGGAAAGGCTCTTCTCAACTGCATCTGTCTGCTCTGCCTCTCACCCCTTGCCCTGCCTACTTCACCGTCCTGGGAGCCTTGGCAATTGTCACAGAATGAAGAGATGATGGAACCTTATGGAGAGGCAGAGGCAGGGTCCCGGCCCTCGCCAGCATGCCCGGGCTCTAAAGACATGCAGCAGAAGGAGGTGCAACGTGGCTGGGAGAAGCCTGCCCACAGATGTCTGTTCATGGCACGAATTTTGGCTTGTGTTGGTGTTTTCATGGCTGGGCATTCTATAACGGGAGCCAGTCCATTGACAAGGCACTGGGTCTCATCCAAATGAGTAGATCTGGAGCTTCCTGCTTTATCACTTGCTTTTTCTAGAACAAAGCATATAAAAGACCCGTTCTCCCTTGGCTGCATGCGGAGGGGAGATGGCAAGGAGGAAAGTGCTGAGAAAAGCATGTTGTCCTGGTTCCAGGGAGAGAAGGATCCGTTACTTGAGAAAAATGTACATAACCCCTCTGCTTTTATAATACTCAACCTTGTTTCCCAGGGTAGCCATTGTTTTCTGCCCTGTGGACTCTGGCAACAGCATGGTCCATGCACGAACATCAAAAACCAAGTTCACTTCTCAAAGTGCCTCAACAAGCTTCCTTCGTCTGTGTTCATGAACTTAGATGGCATGTCGCCAAACAGATATCCTGTAACAGCAGAAATGACAGACGTACCACTCCATTATTTATTTCCCTTTGATTTATTATTTTTTTTAGAACATCATTCTCCAAAGTAAGGACCTTAGAACAACACCCCTGCAATGTGCTCTTTGGAAAATGGGTTACACTATTAGATACGTTTGGAAAAGGCTGCATTCCTCATGCCCCACTTGAACATTCACAATTCACAATAAAGGCTCTGAGAAGTCCTGCACTAAAAAACTGCATGGACCAGGTTGTTCATATCTGAGACTCTAGACACTATTTTTAATTTTTTAAAATCCATTTTTAATGCCCAGAGGACAGACTTTTGTAAATGCTGCTCTAGCACACACAAGCCACGAGAACCTTAAAAGTCATGTTCCTAAGTTCATAAAAAAGGAAGAAAAGTTGAAAAGCCGTGGGTGATGGAACGTAGGGCTGGTCCTGGACCTCTGAGGAGGATCTTATTTTTTTTTTGTATGGCTCTGCCTTTTCCATTTTTACCTTGTGTGTAATTAATTTTTCTTATTGCTCTCCACTCTGTTCCTGGATGTTTTGCCTCAGAGGAGAGCAGGGTAATTGGCTTCTCACCTCTTTTTTAAAGCCCTCTATTCCAGCTTCCAGCCCAGGTGCTAATGATGGCTTTTGGGGTTTCTTCCTTTGAAATAAGTCTCTGCTAACTCCTGCCAGGCTTCCATGCACTTCAGGCTAAAGTGTGATGTACATACATGATAACGTTAAGTTATTTCTAGTTGGCAAGAGACCGCTTTCTTGGTGCCAATCATAGGACCTCTCTGTGGCTCAGTCTCCTCGTCTGTAAAATGGGGATAAAATAGCACCTGCCTCGCACAACCTTAGTGAGAAAGAAATGAGCTAATGCTTGGAATGATTGGCATGGAGATTTGGTAATAGTTAATAATAATTTTCCTTCGAAGACAGAGAGTTGAGTGAGCTGGTCAATACCTACAGTGACTATGGTTAATTCTTTCTCCCAGGCTTCACTCAGTGAAACCAACAATGAAAAGTTCTGGATAAGAAAGCCTTCACATCACAGTGGTGTTCATTTATTTACCAATAAATAAATGCGCGCACTTTTTATTCTGGAGATTAGAAGTGCTTCTGCGGGGACTTAGACAACCACACAAAGGGCCCTGGAACAGCAGGGCTAGCGAAGGTGTTCAAGGGGGCACTTGGGGGCCTGGGTTCCTCTGCCTCCCACCTCTCAGAGATGTGCTCCTGGGTCAGTGACCTGGCCATCAGAGCTGCTGGGTACCGAGGGCTCGAGAGGTGCCAGGCACAGTTCAGAACACTTTTCCTGCATCTCTCTTCGGGGCATGGGACACGGAGGTGACAAGAGGGCCCAGGGCTGGTGAGTGGCTTTGGGGCCCATGATCTCAGTCACCACTGGATCAGTTTCATCTGCAAAATAGTAAATCCTCCCAGGCACTCCACCAGGGGTGGCAGGGGTGGGGGGGGGGGTGGATTATCAGAAGCTCGAATGAGATGGTTTACGGACACGGTGCTCTGCAGGCAGGGGTGTTCTGGGAGAGTAAGAGGTCCTCCAAACTTAACCGTAGCTTTTGGTTTTAATGTGATTCCACCTGGTGGAAGGGAGCCGGCTAGAAGTGCACCCATGATTAATAGTCGATTTCTTTGCCCTGCCCTTACACACCCAGCTGTGGGCTAAAGGGAAGGAAATGTCTGAAAGGCCGGGGCTGGAGGGGAAGCAGAAAGGTCCCAGCTTACAGCTTCAGAAGTGGCCTGTGCCCTGACTTCCTTAGCCTCCTCCCTGTTCTTCCTTTGCTCCCTTAACCAACATGATGGTTAGGACCGGAAGGAAACATCCCTGTGCTCAGATAAGGAGATGCTGAAGCACTTGGGCAAAGTCCTAGGGGTGTAAGATGGTATCTCTGGGACAACGGAAGCGGGGTGTTGAATGGGCTGGGGGTACCCCCTAACCTCCTACAGAACAACTCTGACCTAGCTCGTTTTGGGGTATTGGAGGCCCACACATATTCCATTGGCAAAGAGAATTTCTAGTGCTAAAAAAAGATGGAAAACAATGAAGTCTAAAGGATGAAGTCTTGACTCTAAATGGTGACTGATGTTGGGTAACTGTTATGAGCTTACTTGCTATCTTGTACTGTCTTCGGTGAAATGACTGTTGCAGTCTTTCGTACATATTTAAGTTTAGTTGTTTGTTCTCTTACTATTGAGTTCTGAACATTCTTTATATGTTCTGGATACAAGTCCTTCCTCGTCTTCCCATTACATTCTGTTAAACTTCATTCACGTCCAATTCCAGTTCCTGAAATGGAACAGTTATTAACTAGTTGGTCTCTCTTCTGCCACTGGGGCTCCCTGATGGCGAAAGATGATGATTTTGATCTTTTTTTGTGCCCTCTTCATGATGATCAACGTATGAAGCCAACACTCCAGAGTTTATATGCTTGGAATGAATGTCCTCTCTTCTAAATGGTTCCCGGGACTCTCTTCAATGCCTCTCTAGGAGCTGTCAGCAGAGCTGAGGGCATGTAAAAATCTCCTCAATCATAAAAGAAACTTTGACTGTGCAGTTGATTTCGACACCTCAAGAATTGTTTCAACACCACAAAAAAGAAAAGGCAGACAGCTTCTCTGACAAGGATGATGTGTACCTCTGAAGAATGGGTTTCTCGAGAGGGTGGCCAATGCTTCTGAAGGCAAGGCTGAGACACGGGTCGGTGATTCTCTCTCATATAACCCTCCGTCCGGATGCCCACTGTTCAGGTGAAGGCACAGGAGGAGACAACGTCCGGAGCCCAGAAGCTCGCAGAACCGGGATGACTGGTCCTGCCTCTCTGTCACCTCCCTGGCTTGGAACTTCTATCCTTAAGATGCAAGGCGAACACCTGTTTTTAGACTTTAGAATCCAGTTAGATTTATTTATTTATTTATCCACGCTGTGTGGCTTGTGGGATCTTAGTTCCCTGACCGGGGATTGAACCCGTGTTCTTGGCAGTGAACGCTTAGGATGTGGTCTGCTTGGTGGGCCGCTGAACCACCAGGGAATTCCCTGGCTTAGGTTTGGATGCTCCAGCCCTCACTGGAGGTGTCTAGGGGCGCATGTCCCTGCGTGAATGATGGGCGTTACACTGAGACATTAGTGTAAATAACCACCCCAACAGCTGACAGTCGGGGGACATATTCTAAGAGTCCTTGGGTTTTTCACATGCCATGAAATTGCATTATTCTGGAATAATCCTGAAATAAAACAAGATACTTATATGAAAGTACAAAATACAAAACTTACTGATGTAAGTTTATACACTGTTTACTACACCCTGGCTGTGGCCTGAGGGCTAAAGGGTGGCCAGGATCATCTGAACCTTCCTCCCTAAACTGACCCTCTTTAAAGCAGTGTAGACTGCCCTTTCTGAACCCACTCGGGGCATGAATCCCTTCACTGTCTGGGAAGGTGTGGTCCCACCTACTTATAGGAATGAGTCATGCCCTATCCCAGTCTGTAGGGCATGACTGGCCACAGCCCTGTTGTGTTAGGACCACATGGGCCAGCCTGGTTCCAGCCAGAATCTCCTCATTGAGGCCCCAGACAGCCTGCACATACACCAGACCCTGAGCCACTTCCTCTGAGCTCAGAATATCAGTTCCTACAACCCTTCACCTAGGTCCATGAGAGCTTTGTTAAATGCTTCAGAAGACTGCCGATGGCCTGAAAAACCTCCCCAGAACAGTCCTTCTAATTAGTATAGTGGCTTCTCCGGGAGCACCATTTTCTAGGCCTCCAAGAACCTCTGACTGGTTCTCTAAATGTGCATGAGGGTCCTCGGGACTGTCTCAGCCACGGGTGCTGATTCTACCGGGTTCTTTAATCGGAAGCTCAGGACCTCCCGCTGGCGGCAGCTCTCCCCTCTCTGAGATGAGTGAGGAGAAGGCATTGCGCCCACCCTCGTGTGATCGCGAAGGAGGGAAAGGATCTTCCCCTGCCTCCCACAACCCCCGAGACCCAACCCAACAGCATGAATGGAGCTTTCTCCAGGCCCTCCAGCCCCTGCACACACCTCTGCCCTTTGTCTACCCTCCCACTTGTCTATCCAACAAGTACTGTTCGAGCATCCACTCCAAGCCTCTGCTGGGGATGCGGTGGTCTGCCCTGAAGTCCCTGAGGTTCTGGAAGGGGAGACAGAGCACACACAAGGGATTAGATGGACTCGGCGGTGTTGGGGGGAGAGCAGGACCCAGTTGGGGAATGAGATGAGGAGTGATGAGGTGGAGGATGTGGACATTAGACGGTGTTCAGGGAAGGCCTGTCTGGGTCGTGGTACCTGAGCAGGGATCTGAGTGAAGCCAGGGAGAGTCCCGTGGATATCTGGAAGAGGAACATTCCAGACAGAGGGAGGAGGAGCTGCCCAGACCCTACCGTGGAATGAGCTCGGCTTGTTCAAGGGGCACAGGAAGACTGCTATGACAGGAGGAAGTGGACTTTGACCAGGGGTCCTGTTCTGTAGTGAAGCCTTCCAATCTGAAAAACCTCCCCTTTCCGTGGGGCCATCACTGATAAATACGTGTTCTGTAGGATTTGTGGGGCGCTGGGTCCCCTTCCCTCCTATTAGAGCAGTGCTTCTCAGTCAGGGCCCACTTCCCTTTGGGACACATGGCAACGTCTGGAGACAACCGTGTGTGTGGGCAGGTGCACCTGGCATCTACGGGCGGAGGCCAGGGTTCCTGCTAAACATCCTACAACACACAGGACAGTCCCCGCATCAGAGTTCTCTGACCCAAAATCTTCATTGTGCCGAGCTTGGGAAACCCTGTTCTGGGTCTCAGCAGCCCGGGACTGGCAGTCACAGGCCCCCTGCTGCGGAGAGGGGGTGGGGCGCAGGGGCAGAGCTGTCTGTTTCGGCAAAACCCTTTCCTTAAGGGGAGTGCACAGGTGAGACCCACCCCACGGTGCCTGGGACAGAGCAGCGATTCGCTGGGCTCCTCCTGGAGCTCAGCAAACACCAGAGCCCTCGCTGGTGCGCCCTGGTCCAGGAGACGGTGCTTTCATTTTCCCAACAGGTGTGTCCAAGGCTTCGCGATCTGTGCATACAGACTTGGGTCACCATACGCTAGTACTGAGCCACCGGCAGGCGAGTTCCTGCCTCAGCCTTCACTTTGCCCTGGTGGCTTTCCATCATTCCAATCTCAGGGGACACTGGCCCCTCCACCCCTAGGTCCCACGCTCTCAGACCCTTTTCTCTAGGTCCTGGACCCCCCTTGCTCTCCTCAATTAAAAAACATCTGCCCTGTGTCACAGTCCCTTGGGATGTCACAGTCCCTCGGGATGCCATAAGCGAAGCTGTGAGCCCTCTGAGCTGAGGAGTGCGTGGCTGACAGGCATGGCTTGGTACCCACGCGGGACAGAGGAGACATGGGACAGAGGAGGCGCGGGAAAAGGAGCGCGAGATTGGGAGAGGTTTGGGGGAGGGAAAGGACGGGGTGTCTGGGGAGGCCAGGCTTCACCTCACTCACCCTCTGCGCTCTGCCCGCCCCACCTAATGGCTGCGGAGGCTTTGCGAGAGCATAAGCGCTCAGCTGTGAGGCCCGTTTGGTTACCCCAGGAAACGTGCCGTACCAACCGAGCGCAGAGCAGAAGTGCGGGGGAGGCGCAGCACCCAGGCTGGAGAGCGTGCCACCCAGATGCCAGCGCTGACTCTCATCTTATCGGCCTCCTCCCGGGGGCGTTCCCCGCCACCCACAGCTCCGCCCACTGCATCCAGGAGGCGGCGTGTCTTCCTTTCCCTGCAAGCCGGCAACAGCCCTGCACCTTTCAGGCTTCGGGGGCTGCAGCTCACTAAGTATTTGGGCGCCCCCCACCCTCCGCCCCCGCCCCCGCCCCAGCTCATTTCATCTTTGCGCAAGAAGGATCACATGCTAACCGCGGCGAAATAAGGCCTGGCACTGTTCTGAGGTTATTGCAGGTATGAGATCAAGGGAAAGAAGTCAGTTCATTTGGCCTGGCGTAGGGCCTGAGCGCTGGGAATTTTAAAACTTTTCCAGGCAATTTTACTGTGCGGCCAGGGTTGACAACCCCGGAATTAGATGATCAATGACATGTCCCCAACTCTTAAAAAACATACGCGTATATTTTTGTACGTGTATCTCTAGCTACCCAGCTAGCTGTTTTTTCCTTGCCAGAGAGAACTGGGGTCCCCCTGGCACGTTCTCATCCATCTCACTGCTCATCCCCTCACCCTCTTCACGCTCCTTAACGTCCCCGCGCCTCAGCGTCCTCATCTGTGAAGTGGGAATGGGAATGGTGCCTACTTCACTTGGCCGTCCTAAGGATTAAAGAGCCCCCGTAACTCCCCATTCCGTTGTCTGACCTTGACTCTGCTCCTAAAACAAACTGTTTGCTAGGAAAACGGCATCTCTTTTCTGAAAGGTGGGGAGGGACTTCTTTCTGGAGGCATCTGGGGTTTGGGAAGTGAGGGACCACGGGGCCTTCCCCGCACTGAGAGCGTTTTCGAAGTTAACTTCGGGCCCGTCCGCTGGGAGTGCGGGACGGTATACTCAAAAGCCCCGGCGTCAGGGGGATCTGGCCAAACTCCACGATCGTGAACGTCTGGTGCTCCGTGAAAGATGCTCTTCCCCTGGGGGCGATCATAGCGATACAGGGCGGACGGCGCCTGCTGCCTCCCTCCTTGCCGCTCGGCGCGGGGGGCCCGCCACTTCCCGGAATCCCGCGCCGGGCGCTGGCGGAGAATCGGGGCGTCCCCCACCCCCTGCAGCAGCGCCCCGCGTCCCCGCCCGCCGCCTCCTCACCTATCAGATTGCGGGTGCGCACCGCGCGCCGCTCCTCCCACCGTCTAAAAGCCGAGCGGAGGGGACCGCCGCGCTCGGCCTGCACCCAGCTCCTCCGGGGACGGCCGCAATGCGGCCCTGAGCCCGCGGCGGCTGCGCCCGCCCTGCGCCGGGAGTGCGGGGCGCACGGTGAGGGCCGGCGGGGCGGCGCGGGCGCGCGGGGGCGGCGCGGGGCGGGGCGGGGCGGGGCGGGGACGCGCGGGGCGCGGCCCTGGGGTCCCGGAGGCGGGGGCGGGGGCCAGCGCGCCTCCGAGGATCGCCGCCTGCGGGCTTGGCCGCCTTCTGTCTCCTTTGTAAATTCAGGACATGGTTGCAGACTAGGTTTGCTCCAACTTGGTCTAACAGTGTGTTCATTAAAAAAAATTTACCTTTGTTTTTGTTGCTGAGAGCATTTAAGTTCTAACCTCTTAGCAAATTTCAATGATACAACACAGTGTTATCAACTATAGTCACCTTGCAATCCAGTAGATCCTCAGAAGCTCTATTTCCCTCATGCTCTAGGCCCTGGTAACCACTCTTCTACTCTCTCTTTCTATGATTTCCACTTTAAAAAAAAATTAAGATTCCACGTGCAAGTGATGCGGTGCAGTATTTGCAGCATTTGTCTTTTTCCCTCTGGCTTACTTCACTTAGCATAATGCCTTCCTGGGTTACCCATGCTGTTACAAAGGGCAGGTTTTTTGTTTGTTTTTTAAGGCTGAAAACATTCCATCCTATCTGTCTAGCTATCATCTACTATCTATCTAATCTATCTATCATCTATCTCACATTTTTAAAAATCTGTTCATCTGTCTGCACTTAGGTTGTGCCTATACCTTGGCTATTGTGAATAGTGCTGCAATGAGCATGGGGTTACATCTCTTTGAGATGATGGTATTTCCTTCAGGTTTTATACTCAAGAGATGGGATTGCTGGATCCTATGGTAGTTCTAACTTCTTGAGGAACCTGCATACTCTTCTCCATATTGGCTGCACTAATTTACGTTCTCATGAATAGTGCACAAGGGCTCCTTTTTCTTCACTTCCTTGCCAGCATTTGTTATCTCCTGCTCTTTTGGTAACAGAACCTAACAGACGTGAGGTGTTATCTCACTGTGGTTTTGAGCACATTTTCACGTGCCTGTTGCCCGTAAGCATGTCTTCTTTGGAAAAAAATGTTCACAGTCTTTTGCCCATTTTTAAATTGGATGATTTATTTCTTGCTATGGATAACAATGTAGTCATTTCTAAAGGGTTACCCCTACTCACATCACACACCCAGGAAGTTGGGTTACAGCGTGGACACCGTGCAAACAAAAGATTAGAGAATTAACATTGGATAGGATTCTCTCACAGTTGAAATGAATAACCCTATCTAAGAAAAAAAATAATAAATCAACTCCTTAGCACTCTGCACAGACAGCTCCAGCAGAGTGTGGTCCTCGGGGAGGGGCTGACAGGCCGGCATGGTGAAAAGACATCTTTTCACTTAGTGCCAGTAGGATTCTGACTTTGTGGAAGAGACGAGAGGGAAGTCTCTTTAGATCATCCCTAAATACAGCAAGATGCCTAACAATTTTATAATCAACATTTTTGCACTATCTGTGCCAGTGGTGTGTGTATGTGTGTGTGTGTGTGTTGTGCTTGGTAAATGTTGCATCTAACTTTTTAAAAAATCTTGTTTCGCTTCCGCTTTTTTGTTGGTTCGTTTAGGTTTCTGACTTACAGCTCCCAGAACCCTTTCCAGATCAGCAGTAATCAGATATTGTGAATTTATTTTTCACTCTTCCTTTATTTTGCATGACAAACTTAAAAAAAATCTTTTTATGTATTTATCTTTTGTAAATATTGATATCACCTCCCATCTCCTTGTATTCCTCATTTGCTATTTCTGCCCCTGCTTCTTGAGATGGAGGAGTAGAATTTAATGACGATAAGAGATCTGGGGAGTGTCATGTTCCAGTGAGCGCTGGGGGGTGGGGCATGGCCGCTGTGTAGAGTATCTTATAGACAGGAAATTCCTAGAGTCACATTTGTGGCTAAATGCATGCTGATTTTGTCCATCTGTACATGTACTAAAATATTTCAATTGGGTTATATAATCTGATTCATGACCATCTTTTATGGTGATTCCTGTTCAACAGCTACACTCCCAGATAAGTGCAGACTCAGGTCAGTTCAGACCAATTCTGGAAGGGTGTCAGGGGCTCCATTGCCTCATACCTGGGCGTGAACTTGGACTTGGGCTCCAAGCCAGGCACTGGTGTCCCAAGGGAGTCCTTTGCTTTCTTGGGATGTTCATCTATTTGACCGGGTGTCTGATCAAATTTTTACTTGGTTCTCGGCCAGAACTAGAGCCTCGTCCTGGATCCTGGTTCCAGCGGCCATGAAATGCGGTTTGGCCCTGGTTAGCCTCTCTCCCCAGCTGCCTGGGATGCTGACTAAGATGGACTGGACAGACTTTGAACGACCTCATCCCTAGCCCCCTGAATATAACTGTCAACCATTAGGAGCTCGCAGCCTTATTTCTGTCCACCTCCACCCCCGCTCCCCCATTGGTGCTCTTGGGTGACCCCAGGTTTGTAACCTCCTGTGTTGCTCTGTTAACCTCCTCTGCTGCTCCTCCCCACCCCCAGGAAAGCCCCTTGAATGGGTGGGGGCTCCTTCTAGCCCTCCTAATTCCAGACTTTTCTCCTTTGCCCTTGACCTTGAGGACGCGTTCCTTTGAGCTTTTGTGGCTGGCCTCCTGTGGGTTTCCACAAGACTTTGCTTATAAAGGGCATGAACCGGTGTCTGCAGAGGCAAGGTGAAGGGTGAGTGAGGTGATTTTTAGAGATTTTGACAATGAACGTGGCTCTCCTGGAAAACCAGAATTGCAAGATATGGGTGTCATGGAATGAGACTCATTTGAAAGAACACATCAACCAGAATTTTTACATCTAATTTGGAACATTTGCCCATAGCCTCAAGAGAAGAAAAAGAGCCAGAAGTCATGTGAGACTAAGTTGGGTAAAGGAAGTAGCTGGCCATCTATTCACGCATTCATGGAGGGATAAAGAATTTGGACATTGGACCCAAATGCCTGGGTTCACATCCCAGCTCTGTCAGGTGCTTGTTGTGTGACCTTGGGCAAGTTACTTACTTTCTCTCTGCCTCGGTTTCCTCAGTTGAAATCGGAGATAATAATTTTGTTTATTTCATTAGGGGTGATTATGAGATTAAATGGCTCCATAGCTATGAAGCTTCACAATAGTGCCGCGATGTAATACGTAGTATAAGAGTTATAGCTATTACTATTATTCTGTTATTTTCCTTTTATGTGCTGAGCACTTAACCATGCTGTATAAAATTCTTTTGGATCAAGAATGAGATATTAATAAAGTAACAAAACTAGTTTTCTTTTATTGAATGAAAAGAAAACCACCTTGGTTTTAAAAGCAGTTGCCCCCAAAATGTGCCCAAACTATTTTGAGCAGCAGCAGAATTGTTGGAATAAGATGACTAATGTCAAGGCCACAGTATTTAATTTGACGTCTCAGTTTTGGTCCCTACCCCTGGTATTTAACTTCTGACTCTCTGTAATTATTGGAAACCATTCCTGGGCATTACTGTGTAAGTTTTCACCTCTGCCTGCGTTGTTTCTTACCAGTTCTAATTTATTGGTTAGTTTTGCAGAGGTGTTTTGCATTCACGTTGTCTCCTGAACTCTGCAGGTTCCCTTTTAAATCTCATTTCTTTGCCTTTTCTTTTCAAGTTTCCTTTCTTGTTTTGCTGATTTTATGTTCTTAATTTCTTGTAGCAGCAGATCGTTTGTCATAAGAACTCTTATTTTGGTAGCTTGGGGGGGGGGTGGTCAACGTTTTTAAAGCCTGAAGTGCATGGTATGATGTAGACAGCTTTAAAAGTCAGAGTGTAGAAGTACTAATCACTCCAGTTTCTAATGAAATATTCCAAATCAGCCTCAAGGCAAAAAATGTTCCAGCTAGAGATGGAACCAGGGATGGAGAAAGCGCCATCCAGAGATCCTTCTCTTGTGTTCTCTGAGTATGACCAGGACCTGTGTGAGAACTTTTCACCCACTTCTGGGGGGAGTTTTCCTTCCAGACTGGCTTCTGCACTTTGCTTTCCCCTTTTCTTCTGTTGTAGTGACGTATATTTGCTTTGCCATTTCTTTTTACATCAAGTGTGTTTAACAAGGGGGCAGGTTCAGCTGTACCTTCAGATATAATCTTAGTGTCTTGTCCTTGATTGCTTCTGTCCTTGTGTGAAATGTGATTCTTCTCTGAGCTTCAGTTTGTGTCCTGGACATCATGATGTATCTGCGTTTCTGTTGCCTGAGGAGATGAAACAGGAGGAGGTGTGGCTGGAATTGTGGCTAGTTATGCTTTTACCATTGGTGGATTTAGTCTCTATTTGTTTTTCCTGTCATTTTATTCAGAGTTGCTTGGAAGGTTCTTGGAAATTCACAAAATGACAACAGCATTCTTGTACGTTTGTGTCTCCTTTTGCACACGTGTGAGTTTCCTTTAGAGCACATTTCTAGAAATAATAATTGGGTAAAAGGCACGTTATCCCATCTTTCCCAGATGCTGAAGAATGCTTTCCAAGGTGGTTGTACTAACTTATACCCCCACCTACTGTGTAACTTAGTATATAGTTTCTGTTTCTCTGTACCCTCATCAACACTTGGAATTATTGGACTTTTATGAATATAGGGGTGCATGTATCTTTTTGAATTATAGTTTTGTTTGGATATAACCCCAGGAGTGGGATTGCTGGATCATGGACTTTTAAATTTTTGTTAATTTGATGTGTATGATATAGTATCTCTGTTTTAATGTCCATTTGCCTGATTTTAGTAAAGCATATTTTCATACATATGTATACTTAATCATAAAAACGTACCTCTGTATATACATATATATATATAATCATTCTTCTGTGAATGATCTGTGTATGTCTTTTGCTTATTTTTCATGTGGGGGATATCTTTTTAAAATTGATCTAGAGATTTTTTTTTTTTAAGAAATTCTAGATCCTTCATTTCAGTAACGCACCTTGTTAACATCTACTACTAGTCTATGACTTACATTTTTGCACTTTGTTGACCAATATTTTTGCATTTTCAATTTTATAAATTCTCATTTATGGTTTGTGCTTTTTTTTCTGTCTTAAGAAAAATTTTCCCCACTTTCAGTTTTTAAAAGATAGCCTCATATATTTTCTTCTAAAATTCTTTGTCTTGCTTTTCATGTTTAGGTTTTTAATCCTCCTTGGATTTGCTTTCGGTCTGTTTTGAGCTAGGGATTCAAATGTAATTTTTCCATGTGAATAGTCAGCAGCCCCAGATCGTTCACGGAATAGTCAGTCCTTTCCCTGGTGATTTCTGACACCATCTCTGTGCTTATACATGTGGATTTCTGGGCTGTCTGTTTTATTGGCTGTCTTGGTCTGCTCAGGCTGCCATAGCAAAAATGCCATAGACTGGGTGCCTCAAACAACAGAAATTTATTTTTGCACAGTTCTGGAGGCTAAAAGTGGGAGATCAGGGTTGGGTTTTCATGAGAACCCCTTTTCTGGCTTGCAGATGGCTGTGTCCTCCCTCTCTTCTTAAAAGGCCATCATATTGGATTAGAACGCCACCCTTATGACCTCTTTTATCTCATTACCTTCTGAAAGCCCTGTCTCCAAATACGGTCACATTGGGGTTAGAGGTTTTTTTTTGGGGGGGGGGGGGCGGGGACAATTGGGTCCATAACTTTGCTCTATTTGTCTATACCTCACAAATACTTCATTGACTTAATATGTCCTTACACTAAGTCATGATATATTGAGCAAGTTTTCTTTATAAAATATTTAGCTCTTTTTAGCCTTTTAACCTACATACGAATTTTAGGTTCATTTTTTGAGTTGAGTTCAACAATTTATGGGTCTATTTCTGGCATTTCTATTCTGTCTTGTCATGGTTTTGCGATTTTGCTTGTTTCTGCCCAAATACCACAGTGCTTTCACTGCTCTTTTTATAATATGTCTTGCTCTGATAGGGTAAGTTTCCCCACCTTGTTCTTTTAAGCTGTTCTTCCAAATCTTTTGCTATGGGGAGAAACGGCGTTGTATTTATGATATTGCATCTTTCTACCTGTGAACGTGGTATATCTATACACAGTTTATGTCTTTCTGTTGTATTTGTTATTTATTATATTGCTGTCTGTTGCATTGTTCATTGAATGTTCCTTAATAACATTTTAAAATATAGCAGTCTTGCGCATCTTTAGTTAGATTTAGTCCTTAATACCTTCCTTGCAGTTTTTGATGCCCTTACGAATGAGATTTTTGCTAATTTTTGTGCTACTTTAAAAATACTTATTTTGAAACCATTCTAGACTTACAGATACGTTGCAAAAATTGTACAAGAGTTCCTGTAAACCTTTCACTCAGCTTCTCCTTTACATGGTTGTATAAGATGTTAACACTAATAGTTCAGTTATTGAGATCAGAAAATTAACATTGACACAGTACTCAATCAATCTTCGTACCTTATTTGAATTTTTCCATTTTTCTTGCTAATGTCATTTTTTCCTGGTCCGGAATCCCAGCCAAAATCCCATTTTGCATTTGGTTCTCACTTCTCCTTAATCACCTTCAATCTGTGTAGTAGTTCCTCAGTCTTTCTTTGTCTTTCATAAACTTGATATTTTGGAATAGTCCAGGGTAGTTATTTTGTGGAATGTTCCTCAATTTGGATTTGCCTGGCATTTTCTTAGGGTTAGATTGAAGTTATGCGTTTTTAACAATAATAACACTGAAGGTTGATAAATTTGATACATTTTTCTTGTTGGTTAGAATAGTTTATATGTCGATTCTCTTGAATGTTTTACATAGAAAATTGTATTAGAGAGTTTGGTTACTTGTGTCTTCCTAACACGTGGGAGGGTTTTACTTGTCTAAACTTTTGAAGTTCGGCACAGTCATATGACTTTTTTGGTCAGTGGAATGGGGGCTGGAGTGGTGGATGCTGAGAGATTTAATTGCAGGTGTTTGATTTTCCAACTCTCTCTGCCCCACTTGTGTAAGCCCATGTTGATATGAACATGTCATAAGCTCTAAAAAGCATAAAATGATAAGCCAACCTATGAAGGATAGCTGCCTACAAAAGTAGCCTGGATCAGCAATAGACTTTGCCTATGTGAAAATAAACTTCTACAGTGTTTAGATCTGAGATTTTGGGGTTCGTGTGAATGTGATATAATCTAGACTATTTGGTTTGATACAGTATTTTCTGTAAATAAGAATAGCTTAGTTTTTTTCTTCCAATTCTTATATCTCATTTCCTTTTTTGGTTTTATTGCATTGGCTGGGGCCTTGAGTACAATATTTAATAAAAGCAGTGATAATAAACATTCTTGTCTTCATCTTGACCTTGAAGGGAATTCTTGTAAGTTTCACTATTAAGTATGATATTTATGATTGGGGTCTGATGAATACCCTTCTTTATTATGAAATAGTGATGAATTTTATTGATGCCATTTCTTTTGGTTGCATCCTTAGAGATAATCATGTAATTTTTCCCTTCCTTTAATTTACTGATATAGTATATTAATAGAAACCTGATATATTATGTAGAAAGTTTACCATTTATGTCTCAAGGAGGTATTGTTCATAATTTTCTTTTCTGTTCCTTTTGCTGTCTGAAGTTGAGATTTTTTTTCCTGTTTCTCTGAAACAGGATTTTATCAATATTTTGTTCCTTTAAATTTTGTACATTTAAACCTAAATCTTTTTGGATTATCCTCTTTCAGGGTGGAATAAGGTAGAATTTTGATTACAGGTACAATATCTTTAATTATTGTTTGTTTATTCAGGTTCTGTTTCTTCTTCAGCGAACCTTGTTATATGTGATTTTTTAACAAAATTATTTCACCTAAGTTGAAGTTTATTGCATAAAGTTGTTCATAATATTCCATTATGATTTAAAAATGTGTATTTCTTTATGGTTATGGACTTTTTTCATTTTTACTGTGGGTCATTCGTGCCTCTTTTTTCTGGTTAAATCTTGCTAGAACCTGATTATATTGGTGCTTCTAATAAACGGTGTTTGCATATGTAGGTACCGCCTCTGTTTTATTCTCTGTTTCATTCATTGCTGCCCATCTCATTTCCCCATCTTTTTCACCTTTTTAATGAATTGTCTTTTCACTAGCTTCTTGAATTATATGCGTAGCTTATTTTAAATCCTTCTTTTTCTATCTAGAAATTTATTCTTACATGATTTTTAGTTGCATTCCACAGGTTTCAATATGTTGTTCTTTCATTGTTATTTGGCTTAAAATATCCATTGTGAATTCCTTTTTAAGCAATAAATTATTTCATATATACATTTAAAAGTTTCAAAACATGCATTTTTTTCTCCATTATGTTTTTATGTTGATTTCTATGAGGGTGAGTCAGAAATTATCCCCAATCCAATTATATTAAAACTTATGTAAATTCTGCAACCTGAGTGCGGATAATTTTTGACTCACCCTCGTAGATTTTATAAATGGTAAGTGTGCAATTAAAAAGAATGTTTATTCTTTATTTCTTTACATATATATTAAGTTTATTAGTTTTCTTTATTAAATCACCATTTTTTAAATAAATTTCTTTATTTTATTATTTTTGGCTGCTTTGGGTCTTTGTTGCTCCAGGTGAGCTTTTCTCTAGCTGCAGCGAGCAGGGGCTACTCTTCATTGCCGTGCATGGGCTTCTCATTGCAGTGTCTTTTCTTGTTGTGGAGCACAGGCTCTAGGCATGTGGGCTTCAGTAGTTGTGGCACTTGGGCTCAGTAGTTGTGGCTTGAGGGCTCTAGAGCACAGGCTCAGTAGTTGTGGTGCACAGGCTTAGTTGCTCAGCGGCAAGTGGGATCTTCCCGGACCAGGGCTCAAACCTGTGTCCCCTGCGTTGGCAGGCGGATTCTTAACCACTGCACCACCAGGGAAGTCCCTAAATCACTATTATTAGTATTTTTTGGTTTGCTTGTCTTATACTTTCTGACAGTAATGTGTACAAATACAATTTATCCTTGTAATACTGTCAGTTTTTGTGTTGTATGTTTTGAGGCTATGTCGTGAAAGGCTTCCTGGTTTATCAAGGATCTGTATTATAGGATTAAATGGTGAACCGCTGTGTTGACTTGCTGCTTTTGACTTGAATTCTCTTTTGTCTCAAATAGTGCACTAGGGACCTCCCCCAGCCCACCTCACTACCTAGTACTGCAGGTATCCATCCCACCAATTTTTGTAACTTTACTTTGGGTGTGTTACTTGAACCTGCATATAGATGGAATTTTTTCCCCAATCTGATAAATTCTGTTTTTAAATAAGTGAATTTAATCCACTTATAATAAGTATGATTTCTGAGGTACTTGGAGTGAATTCTATTTTCTCATGAGTTTTCTCTTTACTAACGTTTTTTCATTAGTTCTCTTTATTTTTTGTCTCCCGTTGAATTGATAAAGTTTTCTCTCTTTCTGTATTATCTCTTTGCTGGTTTGCAAACTACAGACTGTATTTGCATTATTTTAGTGATCATCCTTAATTTTGAGGCATGCATTTTAACCATATACGAAGTTTTTCAGTATTTATGTCATTTTCTCTATCTTGACAAGGACCTTAGCAAACCTTACTGATCAAACAGTCTCTCTCCATTATTTTGTAATTGTTTCTAGAGTTTGGTTTTAACTTTTTAAACATGAAAAATTAATTCTTTGTATGGACTCACATTAAGTTTACTCACAAGTTTGGTCAGTTTCTTTGCATTGTTGTGTCCTGTATCCCCTGACATAGGTCTGGGTTTGTGCATCTTGCTAAAGTGCATCCATTAATAATTGTTTTAGTGATGCTGCGTGGATGGTAAACTTTCTTACTATTTGTATGTTTGAAAATGTCTTAATTATGGCTTTACATTTGCACGCTAGTTTAACTGGGTATAAAATTCTAGATTGGCAATTATGTCCTTCCAGCATTTTGAAGATAACACTCCATTATCTTACATTATGAGGAATTTCTGTCAGTCTAGTTATGTGGCTTTTGTGGACAAATTGCCTTTCTCTTTGACAGCTTTTGAGAGTTTCTCCTTATCCTCCTTGTCCCAGAGTCCCTGCATGATGTGTTGAGGTGTGGATTTATCTTTGTTTATCATGCTGGGTACTTAGGCTGCAGTTTTTTTTTTTTTTTTTTTTTTATTGTTGTGGCACATGGGCTTAGTTGCTCCATGGCATGTGGAATCTTCCCAGGGCAGGGCTCGAACCCGTGTCCCCTGCATTGGCAGGCGGATTCTTTACCACTGCGCCACCTAGGAAGTCCTAGGCTGCAGTTTTGATTTGAGGACCCATATCTTCATTCTGGAAAAGTCTCAGCTGATATTTCTTTTGACATTTCTTCTCTGCTCTTCCCTCAATTCTTTTCTTTAGGAACTCTTGTCAGATTAAGCCGGTCCTCTTAACCTATCTGCGACATCTCCTTTGTTTTTCTGATAAGTTCTGTTTGTTGTTGGAGACAGTTATGACCCTCCTTTCAGTTGGGGTCTACTTTTCTCTGTGGAAAGTGGGAAGGCAACATGGAGGTTTAACCTCACTTTACTCTAGAGGTTCATTTCCCTCAGGTTTCCTACTTACTACCTCTGTTCACTTTTTCCAGCTTGGGAAGGGGGACAAGTAAGACTATTATGAATTTCATTCCTTCACCTTTTCCCACTTTCACCTGCCCATTAAAGGTACATGTAAAATTCTGGTGTTTCCAGAGTTTTTTCCTGGACCACCACTTTCCAGGAGTATGCCAAGAGTTGTGTCCCTTCATCCCTTCGTTTGAATGTTGCTTGTATATCTTGTAAGTGTTTGTAATATTGCCCATTTGAACTTACTGTTTCATTTCAGTGTGGACAAAGTAGTGAAAGAGTTGTCTCAGTACCTTATTACACATTTAAGCAATAACAGTTGCTGATGTTATTCAGCCCATTAGCAGTGGGTCAGACTGGGTGTTCAGTATCCCTTTTTGTGTGAAGTCTGGCACCATGCCCAGGTGATTGGAATCTTTGGAAAGAAACAGGTGTCCAGTATAATTGGACATGAATTAAGGAACTGAGAAATTTGAATGAGGCAAGTAAATGGTAGAGAGATGCCCTTACTAGGGTGTGGATGTAGGTGGAAGAATGGTGGTTGACATTCCATAGATACAACCTGTCACAAATGTTCCACAGTTAACTCTCAAAATTTTCTGGAGAATCCATAAGTAACAGAAATTGGATTTTTTGGATACCCTTATGTGGCTTTCTCAAGGAAAAAAAAGCCCAAATTCCCTCCTTGCTAGTTATTAACTAATCAGTTCCCCCCCCCCACAAAGTGCCAGTAAGACTCATTACCCCAAAGTTGATGTTTTTCTCCCTATCCTCATTCTCTTGTAAATCTTGTTTTTGCTTCTGCTCTGAGAGTCAGTTTACAGCTAATTCCCGTGGGAGAACATCATTTATAAGAAAGATAACTAAACTGCATGCAAAATACACAATTCTCCCTGAGTTACTCTTTGACAGATCTACACGTCCCAATTTAGATGTAGGGTGTAGCACTTACATCCAGTATGGCACACACGCTTTTTCAGGTTCTTGTTTTGCTGACTTCTAACACACTCTTCACACTTGTCTAATTGAAGCTCCTTCTCGGATCATCTGTAGTCTGTACTTGTTTTTCCACCAGGTAAAGTGGAGGAGCTTTTTCAGGCTAATGAAAACCTCTGATGCCAACCACCAGGTGGGAGATTTGGATGGTTAGAGAAGAAGACTTCTGAGGTTAGGAAGGCATTTTGCATGTGGTTGGTTATTCACTTTCATGGGGCCTGATGGCTCTTGCTCTCCTGCTGACCCACCCATCCAGGCTGTGACCCCACTCAGTCAGTCTGTTCTTTATCTGCTTGATTTCTTCATTAGTCTGTGGGATATGTTTCATACACTGTTTGAAGATCAGAGAAATTTGGGCAACCCTGCCTATGAATCGTCTCTTGAGGTTCCCTCTGCACATGAACTTTGTAAAGTTTCCCAAAAGTCCTGTTTAATTTTGTTTAATCCAGTGGTTCCCCAACTTGCAGTTTCATCTCTCTCCCACCCCTACCCCTCTGCCACCAACACACACACAGTCTTCTTGATGCCTGGTGGGGCACAGTATGGGCAAACCTGCCCCACACTGATGGAAAGGACTCTATGTTCCCACTTGCTCTTTTTTTTTTTAAAATTAATTAATTAATTTATTTTATTGGCTGTGTTGGGTCCTTTTTGCTGTGTGCGGGCTTTCTTTTTAGTTGTAGTGAGTGGGAGCTACTCTTCGTTGTGGTGTGCCGGCTTCTCATTGCCGTGGCTTCTCTTGTTGCAGAGCACGGGCTCTAGGCGCGTGGGCTTCAGTAGTTGCAGCACATGGGCTCAATAGTTGTGGCTCACGGGCTCTAGAGTGCAGGCTCAATAGTTGTGGCACACGGGCTTAGTTGCTCCGTGGCATGTGGAATCTTCCTGGAGCGGGGATTGAACCCGTGTCCCCTGCATTGGCAGGCAGATTCTTAACCACTGCGCCACCTAGGAAGTCCCCCACTTGCTCTTATCTTGGCTGCCCCTCAACCCTCGATTCTTTCCTTTTTTTTTCTTTTTTTTTTATTAATAGTTTTGTTGGAGTATAATATCCACAACATATATTTTACGCATAGAATTTACAATTCATTGAGGCTCAAATTCTTTTTTTTGTTAACTTATGTAAAATATATATAAATTAAGTTGACCACGTTAATCACAATTCCATGACATTTAGTACATCCACAGTGGTTTGCAACCATTTGTACTATCTAGTTGCAGCACATTTTCATCATCCCCAAAGGAAACCCTGTACCCATTATCAGTCACTTCTCTCCAGAGCCCCCAGCCCTTGGCAACCACCATTCTACCTTCTGTCTCTATGGGTCTGACCATGCTAGGGACCTCTTGTAAGTATTTGTCCTCATGTAACTGGCTTATTTCACTTAACATCATGTCTTCAACATTCATCCATGTTGTAGAGTGTGTCAGAATTTCTTTCCTCTTCAAGGCTGAATACTATTCCATTGTATGAATATGCCACTTTTTGTTTATCCATTCATCCATCAATGGGCACTTAGGTTGCTTCTGCTTTTTGGCTATTGTGAATAACACTGCTATAAACATGGGTGTACAAATAATTGTTTGAGTCCCTGCTTTCATTTCTTTTGGGTTTATACTCAGAAGGAGAATTACTGGATCATACGGTATTTCTATGTTTTATTATTTTAGGAAATGCCATACTGTTTTTCACAGTGCTGCACCATTTTATAGTCCCACCAGCAGTGCACAGGTTGGGTCCCAATTTCTTCACATACTTGTCAGCACTGGTTAATTTTTAAAAAGACGTGTTTTTGTAATAACCTTCCCAGTGGGTGTAAAGTAGTATCTCATTGTGGGTTTTTTTGTTTGTTTGTTTCGTTTTGTTTTGGCATGTGGGATCTTAGTTCCCCATCCAGGGATCAAACCCACACCACCTGCAGTGGAAGTGCGGAGTCTTAACCACCGGACTACCAGGGAAGTCCCCTCATTGTGGTTTGATTTGCATTTCTCTAATGATTAGTGATGTTGAGCATCTTTTCCTGAATTTATTTGCCATCTGACTATCTTCTGTGGAGAAATGTCTATTCAAATCTTTTGCCCATTTTTAAATCTGGGTGTTTGTTTTTTGTTATTGGTGAGCCCCTACTTGTTAACAGGTAAGATACTCTTACTGTCATGAACTTTACTTCTGGGAAAGATATTGACTGGCATTTATTTCTTTTCTGCTTTTCTCTCTTCATCATAGATCCCCATCATTTATTATTTATCGCTGTCCTCGTTCGTCCTGTTCTCAGACTTTACCCAACAGATCCATTCCTTCCCTCCCCTTCCCATGTCCCATGTTTTTCACTCTTGTCTCTTTAGCTGTTGGTTCCTTGAATGAAAAGTTTTATTTAAGCCAACTGACCCCTATTGCCTTCTTCTTCTTCCTAAGGATTGTTATCCATTCTCTGATTTTAGCCACAATTCCTCCTCTGAAGCTGCATTTTGGAAGTCCAGAAGCTTCTGGCTCCATAGTTTTTTTTGTAGGATTGACACTGATGATGACCTCATCCTTCTTGAGGCTGCTTTGGTCCCTGGGACACTTCTTTGTGAGGGGAGGGGAGTGAGCAGTGGGGTTTAGGACTGTGAACATTTGCCTGGTTGTAGATGCTAGCTTTGACCGTGAACTCACTCTAGGACCCAGGCTAGTGACTTCATTCTGTGGGATTCCCCTCAGTGAAGGAGAACATTAGCACCCTCTGGGGAGATGTGTGGTGAGCACTGAATGAGTCATCATGTGAAACCTGCTTAGACACAGTAGCTGGATACAGGAAGTGTTAGTTTTTAGCCACTATTGGGACATTACAGTTGGTCCTCTGTATCTGTGGGTTCTGCGTCCTCAAGTTTAACCAACCATGGATAGAAAATATTTGGGAAAAGAAATTACAGAAAGTATCAAAAAGCAAAACTTGAAGTTGTCTCACACTTGCAACTGTTTACATAGCATTTACATTGTATTTACAATGACTGACATAGCACTTACCTAGTTTTAGGTATTATAAGTAATCTAGAGATGACTTAACGTATACGGGAGGGGCTACTCTAGTCTCGCAGTGGTTTAGAATCCACCTGCCAATGCAGGGGACACGGGTTCGAGCCCCAGTCCAGGAAGATCCCACATGCTAAGGAGCAACTAAGTCTGTGTGCCACACTACTGAGCCCACATGCCGCAACTACTGAAGGCTGCATGCCTAAAGCCCGTGCTCTCCAACAAGAGAAGCCACCACAGTGAGAAGCCTGTGCACTGCAACAAAGCATAACCCCTGCTCACCACAACTAGAGAAAGCCTGTGCACAGCAATGAAGACCCAATGCAGCCAAAAATAAATAAATAAATAAATAATAAAATGAATCTTAAAAAAAAAGTATATGGGAGGATGTGCGTAGGTTATGTGCAAATAAGAGACTTGAGCATCCTTGGATTTTGGTATCCACAGGGGTCCTGGACCCAATCTCTGTGGATACCAAGGCACAACTGTAATCTGCTTTTTCTCTTATGTGTCCAGGTGGTCCCTCTTCACCTCCACTTGTTTCGCCTCCTGACTCTCATTTCCTAAATTCTGTTCCTTGCTCCTCGTTGTCCTCTTCCTAGACATTGTCTTGCTCCTGTCGTTTCAACGTCCGCCTTTATGCAGGCAGGTTCTCACTAGGTCACCTCTTTACGTTTTAGTAGGAGGCTTCTTGTAGCAAGAAACTGTGCTGTATGGATGTATTTTGGGGAGGACGTTTTGACCCTTGTCGGATCACTCCGTGTCAGCTGCTCCCTCACCAGCTCGTACACAGCCACATCAGTTCCACTTCAGATCTGGAAGGATTTGACCTTTCATCTATTTCTATGAATTGCATTATTTTGAAGATGAAATCACAAGTGTCACCCTGAACAGAGGACCTAATAGGACCACGTTAAGTGATTATATCCTGAGCAGATGTAAGAAGGGATGGTGGGGCTTTACCAATCAAACAAACTAACATCGTGGAAGTCTTGGGAATGATCTAGAATGTCACCTGGTGCTTAGTCGTTTCTGGATGCTGTGAGGTACTTAATTGAAGGTACCAATAGTTAGTATTATCTTCTCATTTTAGAAGTTTTCCATTTATCCTTTATAGAGACAATAGTCTTAAGAAGGTAAATATGCCTGAAGTCTCATAACTAGCAAGTGACTGACTTCAGGTTTAACCCAGTTTCTTGGGTTCCAAACACAGAACTCTTAACATCTTGATTGTCTTCAATATATATCATTTCCCGTTTTCTATTTCTCATTTTATTTTCTCCTGCTCCCTCTTCCTTTATTTATTGGATATGCTAGAGCTTAGTTCATTTCAAAGAGAGGTTGTGTGTGTATTTATAAATAATATCTTGTTTTAATGTTTGAATTAATTCAATCCTGCTTTTAGTTTTATTATTCCTACTCTTTCCTATAATTTTCATGTTTTCTAAATTCTTTGAGAGCTTTTCTTAACTCCTTTTCTTTAATAATGGAAATACTTAAGGCTATGCATTTGCCTCTGAAAGCAACTTTGAACACATTCTAAAGAACGTTATCTAGTGTTCTCTTTTGTTTTGTTTTCTAAGTAATCTGTTATTACACCTTTAATATCTCCTTTTCACCGCATAGTTAATTTTCTTTATTTCTAAGTGGTTGGGATTTGATGATCTTATTAAACTTAAAGTTAACTCCTGGTTTTATTGATTGATTGCTGGGATGGCCTGTTGTTTTCCTCTTAAGTCTCTATACAATTATATTGCTATTCAGAAGTACATGTAGTTATAATAATGGGAATGCTGGCTTAAAATGAAAATGACCAGGATTTGAAAACAGTGCTTATAACTCACATATTTTAGTCTAAATTTGAGTTCTTGTTTCTCCAACTGATATACTTTCTTTTATTATTAAGATAAAATATATATTCTCAATAAAATCCTTAGGGCACATTTCTGGCTTTGCTTTTATAGGAAAGTGGTCCCAGCCTGTTCTGTAACAACCAACACTCAGTGAGAAAACGAAGAGCTGTTTTTAAGTGGAACAGTAGGACTCGCTAACAAACCCATCAATGTTTAACAATTTTAATGAGCTTTTCAAAAGTGTCACATTTTCACCGTGAATCATTTCACATTAAAATCTGTGGTTTTCCTGCCAACATTATCTTTAATGAAAGCTGTGTGCTTTCAGCCAGATTTGGAGTGAAGTGAATGTGGGTGAGCTGGAAGCAGAATCCTTAAGAAACCCAAGTGTCCAAGGGAAAATTTCCTGAGCATGTGGGTCTGGGTTCCGTTAATTCACTCTGGCAATCTTAGCCACATTCCCCTGATACCCCAGGGCAGTGACTCATTCAGGACTACTTGGGAATTGGTGACTTAGGTCACTGAAATGTCTCTCTCACATATTTCTGCTTCTTTCACTGATTCATGGTGTCTGTGCTGGGTTTTCAAGTGAGAAACAGTGAAATACACAAGGAGGTGACAGGCATTTGACCAGGAGATGATGTTTGCATGTTAGTATTTTCTTTTTCCATTTCAGGAAAGGTGGTTTCCATAGATTCACTGAAAAGCTATGATGACCTAGAGGTGGCCAGAGGAGAGAGGGCAGTTCTGGAGAGGTAAGATGAGGCAGAAAAAACTAAGGAAGGATGGGACACAACTGAATGGAAGTAGCCCCCAGCTGTTTTCGACTCTTGAATGTTGTAACCATCTGTCTACTCTTTGGTAACCGTTCCTGCCTTTAGAGTTTTCTTTAAACAGAAATAAAAATGTAACAGGGAAAAATTATGGAAAAAACATTTTCCTTTCAAAATATTCATAGAGAGAGGAGGAAGCAGGTCCTGACAGATCTAAATGCAGTGTGGCTTGTGGGCGGAATTCCGCCAAGTACAGCTATTGTGTTTGCTGCCTAGCAAAGCTCGCACAAGGCGCACTGCAGATATTCCAGTAATAACTGCACTGAGTAATTTTATTCATTTATTCCCTTAGTAAGTGCATTAGTGTTCTAGGGCTGACATAACAAGGGACCACAGAGCAAGTGGCTTAAACAACAGAAACTCACAGCTTTGGAGGCTGGAAGTCCAAGATCAGGGTGTCAGCAGGGCTGGTTCGGAGTCCTGTGGAGAAGAATCTGCTCCAGGCTTCTCCTCAGCTTCTGGTGGTTTGTCAGCAATTTTTGATGTTTCTCGGCTTGTAGAAGCATCACCCTGATCTCTGTCTTCATCTTTACATGCTTTCTGTGTGTATGTGCATCTGTGTTCAAATTTCTCTGTTTTCTAAGGGCACCAGTCATATTGGATCAGGGGCCACCCTATTCCGGTATGACCTCATCTTAACTAATTACGTCTGCAATGTCCCTATTTCCAAATAAGGTCACATTCTGAGGTCCTGAGGGTTAAGATTTAAGCATATGGATTTTGGGGGGAACACAGTTCAACCCATAAATATTTATTTACACACCCAGAGAATGTTTACTGAGTATCTCTTATGTGAAAAGTAAGTTATGAGGTATTGAGGTTTAAATAAATATCAGTAAAATATCTCCTGTCCCAAGCCACTTACAGTAAAGTATAAACAAATAAGGTAGCAACAAATAACTAAAATCTGGTGGTGTGTACAAGGAATTGTGGTGGTACCAGGAAGAGATGGTTAGGCCCACTTGTTGGGGGCAAAGTTTGAGATGGATCTGAAGGGGTTGAAAGGAGATCACTTGGTAGACCGTGGGCATTCTGGCCAGAGAGAGCAGAATGGAGGTCTGAAACGAAATGGTGTACTCATGGGACTTCAAGCCATCTTGTGGCAGGAGTGTAGGCTGCACTGTAGAGGTGATGGGTTGCCGCTGGAAAGGGTTTTTTTTTTGTTTGTTGTTTTTAATTGAAGTATAGTTGATTTACAATATTATCTTAGTTTCAGGTATACAGCAAATGTGATTCACATATATATGTGTGTAAATATATATATTCTTTTTCAGATTCTTTTCCATTATAGGTTGTTATAAGATATCGAATATAGTTCCCTATGCTATACAGTAAATCCCATTGTTTTCCTATTTTATATATAGTAGTTTGTATCTATTAATCCCATACTCCTAATTTATCCCTCCCCTACCCATTTCCACTTTGGTAACCAAAAGTTTGTTTTCTATGCTTGTGAGTCTGTTTCTGTTTTGTAAATAAGTTCATTTGTATTATTATTTTAGAGTCTACATATAAGTGATATCATATAATATTTGTCTTTCTCTGTCTGACTTATTTCACTTAGTATGATAATCTCTAGGTCCATCCATGTTGATGTAACCAGCAGTATTTCATTCTTTTTAAAATTTATTTATATATTTTGGCTGCATTGGGTCTTTGTTGCTGCACATGGGCTTTCTCTAGATTGTGGTGAGCGGGGGCTACTCTTCGTTGCAGTGTGAAGGCTTCTCATTGTGGTGGCTTCTCTTGTTGTGGAGCATGGGCTCTAGGCACACAGGCTTTGGTAGTTGTAGCGTGTGGGCTCAGTAGTTGTGGTGCACGGGCTTAGTTGCTCTGCAGCATGTGGGATCTTCCCAGACCAGGAATCAAAACCATGTCCTCTGCTTTGGCAGGTGGATTCTTAACCACTGTGCCACCAGGGAAGTCCCTTTCATTCTTTTTTAAAGGCTGAGTAATATTCCATCACCACTGGAAAGTTTTAAGTACTGGAATCACACTCTCGGACTTGTGGATTTGAAAAGTTCTGATTGACAGCATAGGGGCTGGAGTGGAGATGGTTAAGTCTAGTGTTCATGAGACCAAACAGTCAGAATGGGCTTGAGTTTGGTGCTTGTGAGTGGATTCTAAGGCCCTTCAGCCTGAAAAGAGGAGTGGAGTTTGAGGTGTCTGTGGGATGTCCATCTGGCATTTGGATTTGGAGTTAGGCAAAAGGTATGGAAGGACAATATGGTTAGGGGATGCTTTTGTGTATAACCAGGGGAGTGGGGAAGGGAGACTGTGTCAAGTAACAGGAGAGGGTCAGCAGCACACCCGAATTTAAGGGGCACGTTGAGGACAGGAGCCAACAAAGCAGAGTCAGAGTGAAAAATCAGAGTGATGGGGGAAGCAGATGAGCACAGCGTCGAAGCCGAGGACTGTGGCTGTTGCGGGAAGGAACACCCAACATCACCAGTCGGTCATGGAAGATGAAGCCTGCGTAGAGCTGGTGTGCCTTGTGGTTCAGTCTTGATGTTATATCATTTACAGTGTCCTCTGATATATATGAACATAACAGCAGTTTGATATCCAAAAGGCAATTAGAATCTTTGCTGAAATCTTTCAAAGGACACCAAAGACGATTCCATTCATAAAGCTCAACAAAATTTTAAATTGTCCCTGCAATCTGCCACCTGCCCAGTTACCTGGTCCCTTCCTCTAAGGCCACTCCAGCCCTTGCTAGCCCTTTCTTTCCCTTTTCATTTAGAATTTTTTTTTTAGATTTTTTGATATGGACTAATTTTTTTTTGATGTGGCCCATTTTAAAGTCTTTATTGAATTTGTTACAACATCGCTTCTGTTTTATGTTTTGTTTTTTTGACCACAAGGCATGTGGGATCTTAGCTCCCTGACCAGGGATTGAACCCACACCCCCTGTGCTGGAAGGTGAAGCCTTAACCACTGGACTACCAGGGAACTTCCCCCAGCCCTTTCTTTCAGCCCCTCTTATCTTGCATGTTGTTTCTGTCCTGTTCTAGTAGGAACTCTCTGCCTTTTCCAGCATTTCTCAATTCTTCCCTCATCCATGACCCTAATTCCATGCAAGGAACAAGGTGATAAAGGCAGCATTCTTGGCAGAGTGGGGAAGAGGAATAGGCTGTCCGTATTCCTCTGTTAATTATTTCCTGACCCAAAGCAGGCTATTGGTGACATTCGGTAGAGTGATTTCAGGTAAGCAATGGAAGGAGAAGCAGACTGCAGTGTATAGAACATTAATTAATTGGTCGATAAGGCAAAGTACAAAGTGGCAAGTACAGGCTATTTATTTCAGAAGCTTGATTTGGAGGGAAAGAAAATAAGAGGCTGACCAGAAGATATCAGGTTGTTGAGGTAAGGTCCTTTAAACATTTTTTTGGAGTGAATTTTTGTTTTGCAATCATACTTACAGCAGAGATTCATGTAGGCCGTGGCTGTAGTCTTAAGAGAAAAAAAACACCATTTGCATTGCTTATTATTATTATTATTTATTTAATTTTAAAGACTTTTGTTGGAGTATAATTGACATAGAATAAACTGCATATATTTAAAGTGTGTACAATTTGATATTTTTTTCTTATTAGTAATGTATATATGGCAATCCCCATCTCCCAGTTCATCCCACCCCCAGCCCCTGCTTTCCCCCCTTGGTGTCCCCATGGTGTCCATATGCTTGTTCTCTACATCTGTGTCTCTATTTCTACTTTGTATATAAGATCATCTATATTCGTTTTTTTCAGATTCCACATATATGCATTAATATACAATATTTGTTTTCCTCTTTCTGAGTTGCTTCACTCTGTATGACAGTCTCTAGGTCCATCCATGTCTCTACAAATGACCCAATTTCGTTCCTTTTTATGGCTAAGTAATATTCCATTGTATATATGTACCACATCTTCTTTATCCATTCATCTGTTGATGGACATTTAGGTTGCTTCCATGTCCTGGCTATTGTAAGTAGTGCTGCAATGAATGTTGGGGTGCATGTGTCTTTTTGAATTATGGTGTTCTCTGGGTATATGCCCAGTAGTGGGATTGCTGGGTCATATGGTAACTCCATTTTTAGTTTTTTAAGGAACCTCCATACTGTTCTCCATGGTGGCTGTATCAATTTACATTTCCACCAACAGTGTAGGAGGGCTCCCTTTTCTCCACACCCTCTCCAGGATGTATTGTTTGTAGATTTTCTGATGATGCCCATTCTAACCGGTGTGAGGTGATACCTCATTGTAGTTTTGATTTGCATTTCTCTTATAATTAGTGGTGCTGAGCAGCTTTTTATGTGCCTCTTGGCTATTATTATTTTTTATGTTTTTTTGATGTGGACCATTTTTAAAGTCTTTATTGAATTTTTGTTACAATATTGCTTCTGTTTTATGTTTTGGTTTTTTGGCAGCGAGGCAGGTGGAATCTTAGCTCTCTGACCAGGGATGGAATCCACACGCCTGCACTGGATGGTGAAGTCCTAAGCACTGGGCCCCCAGGGAAGTCCTGAATCGCTCATTACTTTTTTTTTTTATAAATTTATTTATTTTATTTATTTATTTTTTGGCTGTGTTGGGTTTTCACTGCCGCACACGGGCTTTCTCTAGTTGCTGCGAGTGGGGGCTACTCTTCATTGTGGTACATGGGCTCCTCATTGTAGTGGCTTCTCTTGTTGTGGAGCACGGGCTCTAGGCACGTGGGCTTCAATAGTTGCGGCTCATGGGCTCTAGAGCACAGGCTCAATAGTTGTGGCACACGGGCTTAGTTGCTCCATGGCATGTGGAATCTTCCCAGAGCAGGGCTTGAACCTGTGTCCCCTGCATTGGCAGGTGGATTCTTAACCACTGTGCCACCTAGGAAGTCCCTGAATCGCTCATTATTGATATGTATTGTCATTAGAACTGTTGAGGAAGATATTCACAGTCCCCCCAGGCCAGAAGCTTGCATCCCAGGAGATGGACATTTTCTACTAGAGAGGCTTAAACATCATGAGAACAGGGTGAGGTATGAATGTGGGTCCACCTTGAGGGGAAGGAATGAGCAGAGCGGTGGGGCTTATTGATACAGGGAAAAAGTGCCTTTTCTTTTATGGTCATAGACTTTAACCAGATTATTCATTCAATAAATATTTGTGCATCTCCTACCATTTCATTCCCATTGTGCTAGGCCTTGGGTTTCCTGGGGCTCCGGGGATGTAGAAAGGCAGATATAATATCCCATCATTCCTTTGCTAATTTTTTTCCTAACCCAAAGATTCCCAATGGGAAGTGGCTACTGAATTCTTCTATTAAAAGGCTGAGCGATTTAGGCCTGGGAACAGGGGAGTGGTTGCCGTGATTCATCCAGAGGAGGAGGTGGATATAGACAGGCAGCTCCATCCATCATGGGAGGACCACGAGGGTTTGCCTTGACTTGCTGTCTTACACTGTGGCCCTTCGGTAATAAGGGAATCCTGAAAAGTATGAATGACTCAGCATCATCTGTCATCACTGAGGTGAGATGAGCCCAAGTTCAGAAATGTGGGGAAAGGTCAAGTTTAAGTAGTGAATGTTTATGTGCAATGGCATTCACTTTCTTTTCTTCTGCATTCTGTAACACCTGGAAATACAAAATGGTTCACAGAATACTGCTGTGGAGGTGTCCTGACAAGGCCTGCACTAAGATCTGGGGGAGAAGGTTTGTAACTGGCACAGAATTTGTATGCATGTGGCAGTTGGGAAACTTGTTTCTAGTGTGGCATGTGGAAATTTGCTTTCTTAAGAAGACTGCAAAGATGTTTGCCTAATCTTCCCTCCCAGTTGCTAATTCTCCTCAAATGTCTACTGTTTTACGCTTCATGGCTTATATTTATAAATGAAAGTCTGGGTTGAACAGTCTTGGGGATTTGAGAGAAGTCCCTTGGCAAATGTGTAGGTCAGTGTTTGGATCAAAAAAGGGGGGCCTTAACTGTCTCCCATCAGTGAGTTTCTTGGCCGAGTGTCATGGCCTCAACATTTTGTCCAGGCCCTGGGCATAGGGATCTGCTTCAGGCCAGGCCAAGTGATCTTGAACCCAACGGGCAGAAGCCATGAGGTTTTCTCTATTTCTACTAGAAAGACAAAGCTCGTTTCCTAGTCGTGTGTCATCAGTAGAACGCACCCAGTTTCTCAAAGACAATCAGCAAGTAGTGATAGGCTGGAGGAAGCTACGTGATTACTGTACAGGAAAAAAACAACAGGCGTACGAAAGCATCCATCACCTTGAGGTAGAAATCACCCACTTGTTACAAGGGCATCCACGGTGAAATCAGATTGTTCTACCACTTCCTGCAATGAAGTCAAAGGCCTGAAGTAGCCCACAGTTCAAAGGACATTCCAGCTGAAGACACGTGGTGGTGATGATCACAGTGACAGTGGGCAGCTCAGGCGTGGCCCTGCCCGTGGGGACGAGACTGCGATGCTTGCATTCAGCTTTTCACCTGTCTGCTTGTAGATTTCTGCGGCTGTCTGCTGTCAGGTGTGAGAGGGACCTGTGGTGTGAGTGGTGGAATCGTGGTGAGAAAGTCATCCCACGGTGAGAGGAAGTTGTGGGTTGAGGGCTATATGTGTGTGCCGTGGAGCGTGCAGGTCTGAGAGTCAAGAGGCAGTCCTGCCAGAGGTGTATCTGCTTCTGAAGGAGTCACTCTGCTGTGCTGACAAGTCACGTAGGCTTCTGAGGTCTGTGTCTGGGCAGCTGTGGTTCATTACTGTGTGTGCCTGATTTTCTGAATGAAGACTCTCTCTTTCTCTCTCTCTCTCTCTTTAATTGAAGTGTAGTTGATTTACAGTGTTGTGTGTTAATTACTGCTGTACAGCAAAGTGTATATACATATACATACATTCTTTTTCATATTCTTTTCCATTATGGTTTATCCCAGGATTTTGAATACAGTTCCCTGTGCTCTACAGCAGGACGTTTTTGTCTATCCATGCTATATATACCAGTTTGCATCTGCTAATCTCAAACTCCCAGTCTATCCCTCCCCCAGCTCACCCCCTTTGGCAACCACAAGTCTGTTCTCTAAGTCTGTGAGTCTGTTTCTGTTTCATAGATAAGTTCATTTATGTCATATTTTAGATTCCACATATAGGTAATATCATATGGTATATTTGCCTTTCTCTTTCTGACTTACTTCACTTAGTATGATAATCTCTCAGTCCATCCATGTTGCTGCAAATGGCATCATTTCGTTCTTTTTTATGGCTGAGTAATATTCCATTGTATATATGTACCATGTCTTCTTTATCTATTCATCTGTCAATGGACATTTAGGTTGTTTGGCTGTTGTCTTGGCTATCTTAAATAGTGATGCAGTGAACATAGGGGTGCATGTATCTTTTTGAATTATAGTTTTGTCTGGATATATGTACAGGAATAGGATTGCTGGATCATATGGTAATTGTTTTTAGTTTTCTGAGGGACCTCCATAATGTTCTCCATAGTGGCTGCACCAACTTACATTCCCACCAACAGTGTAGGAGGGTTCCCTTTTCTCCACACCCTCTCCAGCATTTGTTACTTGTAGACTTTTTAATGATGGCCATTCTGACCAGCATGAGGTGGTACCTCATTGTAGTTTTGATTCACATTTCTCTAATAATTAGCAGTGTTGAGCATCTCTTCATGTGCCTGTTGGTCATCTATATTTCTTTTTTAGAGAAATGTCTCTTTAGGTCTTCTGCCCGTTTTTTGGTTGTTGTTTTTTTGTTATTGTTGTTGTCGGTTTGTATGAGCTGTTTGTATGTTTTGGAAATTAAGCCCTTGTCTGTCACATCATTTGCAAATATATTCTCCCATTCTGTAGGCTGTCTTTTCGTTTTCTTTACGGTTTCCTTTGCTGTCCAAAATCTTGTAAGTTTGATTAGGTCCCATTTGTTTATTTTCATTTTTATTTCTATTGCCTTGGGAGACTGACCTAAGAAAACATTGGTACGATTTATGCCAGAGAATGTTTTGCCTGTATTCTCTTCTAGGAGTTTTATGTTTTATGGTGTCATGTCTCATGTTTAAGTCTTTAAGCCATTTTGAGTTTATTTTTGTGTACGGTGAGAGGCTGTGTTCTAACTTCACTGATTTACATGTGGCTGTTGAGCTTTCCCAACACCACCTGCTGAAGAAACTCTTTTTTTCATTGTACGTTCTAGCTTCCTTTGTTGAAGATTAATTGACTGTACACGTGTGGGCTTATTTCTGGGCTCTCTGTTCTGCTCCGTTGATCCACATGTCTGTTTTTGTGCCAATACCACGCTGTTTGATTACTGTCACCTTCCAGTATTGTCTAAAGTTTGGGATGGTTATGCCTCTTGCTTTGTTCTTTTCCTTCAGGATTGCTTTGGCAATTCTGGGTCTTTTATGTTTCCGGATGAATTTTAGGATTAGTTAGTTCTTGTTCTGTGAAAAAAGTCATAGATAATTTGATGGGGATTGCATTAAATCTGTAGATTGCTTTGGGTAGTATGGCCATTTGAACATTAATTCTTCAAATCCAAGAGCATGGGATCTCTTTCCATTTCTCTGAATCATCTGCAGCTTCCTTTATTAACGTTTTATTGTTCTCAGTGTATGTTTTTTAGCTCCTTGGTGAGGTTATTCCTGAGTATTTTATTTTGGGGGTTCGGATTTTAAAAGGTGTTATGTTTTTTACATTCCCTTTCTATTTCGTTGTTGGTGTAAAGAGATGCAACCAATTTCTATACGTTAATCTTGTATCTTGCTGCTTTGCTGAATTCATTGATCAGTTCTAGTAGCTTTTGTGTGGAGTCTTCAGGGTGTTGAATGAAGACTGTCTTCCATCATCGTAATCATCCTATGTCTACCTCGCAGCCCCAACAGGCAGATTTGTGCTCTCTATGTGCCCTTCGTTCCCTGTCTTTCTTCTTGCACAGCTTTTTATTCCCCCTCCTGCTTGAGCCAGGCTGACTTAGGTTTCTGAATGCTCCTAAAAACACTCCCTACTTTGCCTCTAATAATCCACCAGCCTGCTCAGTGTGAACAGCAGGGGGTGAAACTCTCGATATGGCTTCTTCTTCTTCCATTGAAATAAGCCAGGTCCTATTTCTTCTGAGACATTATTGAAGCCTTATGCAATGTTCATAAAGCAAAAATACCTAATGCACTGAAAAATTTTGCAAACAGTTTCATCCTCAGGAGATGCTCTATAAATCGAGCATTTGTTTCCATGTAAGAAACTGTTATCCAAGTTGCAAAGGAGCACAGTTCAACTTTTGGAGACCTAGGTGCCTTCTCTATTGGTTCATTCAGATCTTTCCTTTGGGCTTCTTTGTGTTAAATACTGTGAGTTAGCAAACACTGCAATGGTGGAAAATATGGAAGATGGCCCCTGCTCTGTCCTTCTGGAGGGATTCACCAGTGGGAAAGGTGGGTGGTAGCCCAAAGTTTGCAAAAGAAATAATAAAATCCTATTCATGAAATTGATAAAATACCATACAGTGAGTGGCAGGAGAAGTAAAGGAAAGAACACCGCCGCTGAGGAATGGGCAGTGAAGAGTAAGGTAGAGTGGAGTGGGGTGGGTGGGGGGAATCGGTGGGGGCGGGGGGGAGGCTTCAAAAACTCACACAAGGAAGGCCATTTGCACGGGAAGGAAGGAGAGTGTGTTCAGGGATCTGAAAGGAACAAGTGTAGCCTGAGGATAGAGGCAGGGGTAGGTCAACTGGAACAGAGAATGCAAGATGTGAGCTGATTTGTAAGGAGCTCTGTGGATGGGTGGATGGTCATCTTAAAGACTGACTGAACTTGTCTGTCAAGAAATGAAATTTCAATTCATGAAGAGTTTGAATGCATTATATACGGCACAGTCCAACACGAATCCTGGCTGCACTTTCCACGGCCTCTTGTTGAGGGTGTTGCATGTAAGTTGAAATCTGGGCAGGCCGTATTTCCAGAATGATCACACTCCCTTGTTTTAGTGATTTTTCTTCCTTCTCTCCCCCGTGCCTGTGGTTTGCACGCTGAATTCCTGTCACTCTCAGATTCTTTATTGAGACCTGACTCCAGCATCCTAGATTCTGTGACTCTACCATTCAGGCCACAGGAGTCCAGAATAATTGGGGAGATGTTCTTTGAGAAAAATCTCTTGCATTTGTTTTCAGAGTGTTTTATATGAGGCTAAAGAATATTCTTTATTTCACCAGATCCAGGGAGTCAAAAGAGTTTTTCCAAAAACTGCAAATTTTTCTAATGTGGTTATTGCACAGAAGAATCAGCAAGGATACATTCTGCTGTATCCTTTTTTGGTATGTTATTAATTTGTTTTGTTTCCATTTTTCGTCAGAAGAAGGGGCCTGATTTTTACCTTATTGATGTCATCAGAAACTTATTGTCTTTAAAAGCTCACTGTAGATTGGCTTTCTTAAATCTATGGACACCATTTTTTTAGTTCCTTTTGACACTGTGGATAAAACTGTTCAGTAAAATTAAAATTGTGCCGTGTTATTCGGGCTGCCCAGAAAAGAAGGCTTAGAGGCTTACTGATTTATTTATTTGTGGCTGCACTGGGTCTTCATTGCTGCACGCAGGCTTTCTCTAGTCATGGAGAGAAGGGGCTACTCTTCTAGGGTGTAGCCTCAGTAGTTGTGGTGCGTGGGCTTAGTGCCTCCATCCCAGACCGGGGATTAAACCCGTGTCCCCTGCATTGGCAGGTGGATTCTTAACCACCGCGCCACCAGGGAAGTCCCGCTTCAGAGATTTAAAAGAACCAGATTTCAAAATACCTTGAGCTGGGCCCTTGGTTTTTTAAGGATTGGGAGGTGCAAGTAAAGACACTTTTTTTTTTTTTTTTTTAAATAAAAAAGCCTTCAGCAGTGGGTGGATTGCAGAGTGAGGGGACAGAGCCTGAATGGAGTACGGACCCCTGCACACACACTCACATCTCTGTCTCACTGTCAGAATTCCAGTCCCATGGCCCGGTGGGGTGATCTCCACATTCAGGAGAGAAAAAGAGACAGAAGGTCCAGAAATGGAGCTTCCCGGCAGAAAGCACAACTGAGAGCCTGGAAAAGAGTGATGCTTTCCTCTGGATGATAGTTCATGTAACTGAGGGAACTCCAAGGAGACCCCCTGGGACCACTCTCTGGGACTGGCACCACCTTTCAGAGAGTAAATGCTGGGAGATGGTCCCTGGCATGGATTGAATTGTGTGCCCGCCAAGTTCACATGTGTGTGATAGGATTTGGAGTTGGGGCCTTTGGGAGGTAACTAGGTTTAGAGTTAGCGCATTCTCCCTGCCTCTCTCTCTTCCTCTCCCATCCCTCCCTCTTTCCTCACCCCTGCCACGTGAGAACACACCAGGAGGTCAGCTGTTGCGAGCCAGCAGCAGGGCTGTCACTGGAACCCAGCCCCGTGGCAGCCTGATCTCAGACTTCCCGCTGCCAGAACTGTGAGAAATTAAGTGTGCGTGGCTTAAGCCTCCTTTGTCTCTGGTGTCTTGTTACAGCAGCGTGACTCGCCTAAAGGCCAGTCCTGAAAATGCCTTCCTAAAGCTCAACCTTCATTGATCCTGAGACCAGGGATCATTGGTGTGACTCTCATGGTGTGGTTGGAGCTTTCCTCTTCAAAGTAAGCAGAAGGCTTCTATGTGGTATTATGGGTGGGGAGAGAGGCCCCATTGGACCCCAGACTCAGCAGTCCATCAGGCCTAGAGAGGCCAACCCCCGATGTCCTCAGAAAAGCCAGACTCCTCATGCGCTTCTCAAGGCTGTGCTGAGCCGCCCTGTCTGGTCTCCAGCCTCACTTCCAAGCTTTCCCTTTGCAGACCGCCCTGTTTCTGGGACCCACCGCACCCTTCTAGATTTGGGCCTCTGCCCTCGGGCCTCCCCAGAGCAGCAGTCCTGAACATGCTCAGGTAGGACTTCTGTTCTCTCCTCTGTGCTATCAAAGGAAAGCCAGAGCTGGAAAGCAGGGAGAGCAGATCTTATTCCAGAACTGTTGTGATGGGGGAAATGAGACCTCGGTGTAAGGCTGGGCTTCAGCCCTGAGGACGGCCTGACAGGTGGGGATTTGCAGCCAAGAAGCCGGTTGGGGGATCCGTGGGTGGGGAATTACTGAGAGGAAACGTTAGGGCTTGGGGGGATTCTGGCTAAACTGAACTAGACAGGATTCTTGCTGAAGGTGGACCCTAAGCCTGGGGGGGATGAGAAATTTGACCAGATGTTGAGGGTGGGGGATTCTGGCTAAACCCACGTAGCAGGATTCTTGCTGAAATTGGGTGACAAGGAGGTGACACTGGAGTCCAAAGCTGAGGCCTCGTTAAGGGAAGGGGGTCCAGAGGAGCCTGATGGGAGTTTGCTCAGGGAGAGGGTCCGTCAGGTCCACAGGCAGATTCTCTTTGCTGTGTTGTGTCAGGCTTACTGCCCTGCTCATCCTGTGGGCTGTGAGCACCTCAAAAGTTTACCTTCTCCATCCTTGAACCCTGGGCCCCTGGACCCCTGCCTGCCACAGAGGAGGAGCTCAGAAGAGGTTTTCTGAAAGGGTCTGGGATGGGGGCACAGGGCTCATTCCCTCCCAACAGCCTGCGGCTACGCTGAGATCTCTGTCTCGTGCTCTTTTTCTTTGCGATGTCTGGTTTTCTTTAATTAACGGTAATCGTTTGATGTTCTGACTACCTGGTCTTCGTTGTGAAAACTCCTATATATCCTGACTCTCCCCTTACCTCTTCGGAGCAGTCCCTCTGAGTGATCTGAGAGGGTGTCTGCTGGGTGTAATCCCTCAGAAAGTCCACTGAATAAAACATAATTCTTAACTTTTAGGGAAAGCTCTTCCAATGGGAAGTGTTCCTGTCCTAGCTGGTCAGCCTCAAAGGATGGGCACGGGATGCCCCTGAAGCCGTGTTGGAGGGGACACTTCACCAGCATAATTTCCTTCAGCCATGAGAGGTGGATGGTGAATGGGATTTTTGTTCACAGTTCTTGGTTGAGCTTTTGAGGTGATGTGAAAGGCAGAGAAAGAAACCATTCTTTGTGGGGTTGGGATGTTCAAATTCCCTTCTCACCAAAGAGGAGGCCCCAGGTGGCCTCAAAACACCTCTGTGTGCAGACTCCAGCCACTGGCTCAGCGATGACCCACAATGTCAAAGGCAGCTGGGGTGCATGGCCACAGCCCAAGGATACCTCCTGGGGCCGGGGGGCCTCTGCTGAGCTGCCACAGGGAGCCAGAGCAGATGGTTTCAAATATTTTTTAAATGGGAGAGGGGCTGAAGTAGAGTTGATGGTTTATATTTTTAAGCAGAAAAATTCTAAAACATGGTCAGCCACCAATACCATTTTTTCCTGATAAAATTGAAAAATGTATTTTACTGAAAAAAGTAAAAATTTGTGATGTTTCCACTCCACTCAACCCCAGCCTGACTCCCAAGCACTTGAGGGAAGGTCAGATAAAAAGAACTACCGAAACCTTCTCAGAGGGACTGGAATTATGGCGGTGACCTCACCCGGTGCGTCAGATATCCACGGTGCTGTCTTTCCTGTCCTAGAATCACTGCCATTGTTAGTTTCGAAGGGTGGCGCTCCCTCAGCTCAGGTATGACGGTGGTGACAGAAGACCCTGAGAGCCAAAACAGGACTAAATAAAGTGGGATCTGACCCCTTGGATGGGAAAAAAAATTACACTTTTATTTTCATGAACCTTTCACTGAAATTTAGCACTTCCTTCCGTCATGAATACTAGTTTAGTTTCCGAGGGCTGTGGTAACAAATTACCACCAACTGAGGGCTTAGGACTGGAGGAGATGGGGTGGTGTGACTGCAGACAGCTCTGGAGGCTGGAAGTTTGAGGTCAAGTTATGGGCAGAGTCGGTTCCTTCTGAGTGCTGTGAGGGAGAGGACGTCCCAGTCTGGTTGCCAGAAATCGTTGACGTTCCTTGGCTTATAGAAGCATCACCCTAATCTCTGCCTTCATCTTCACATGGTGTTCTTCCTGTGTGCTTATCCGTGTCCAAACCTCCCCTTTTAATAAGGACTCCTGCCATAACCAGACTAGGGCCCTCTCTAATTGACCTCATTGTAACTTGGTAAAGACTCTGTCTCCAAGTCAGGTCACAATTCTGAGGTTCTGGGGGTTAGGACTCCAATATATGTATTTTGGGGGGTGGCCACAATTCAGCTCCTAACAGGCGCTGAGCCACTCAGCAGCAGAGCCTGTGACTTTGCCTCTAAAAGAAGTCATCGGTATTTTCACACTGCAATAGTATTTAGCTCTGGACACGTCCAAACATGGGCGAAGCTCATGCTGCCTTCAACATGAAGATAGTTATTAGACGCAGCTAGAGGTCATTATCAGACACAATAATAAGGAAGGGCGTTCCAGCATAGATAATGTTTTTTCTTACACAAGTATTTTAAAATAAATCAATGTATTTCAAGTTGTTAACATGATAGCCCAACGAGAGCTTCCTCTTGATGGCTGAAATCCAGCCCTGGATCCCTCTGACTCACAGCAATAGTGCAAGCTACCTTCACCAGCATTTGTACAGAGCAGGGAATTGTGGTTTTCGCCAATTGATAGCGTGTATGACTAGATTCAACCCTACAGACAGCTGTGGGACTCCGTATCCGTGGCTTCTTTCCATCCCAGAACGGGTAGAAACACATTCACTGCTTCAGGGTTCTAAGCGGTGTGTCTTCTTAGGACTCCATGGCTATACGATACTCTGTAATTTTGATACATGCTGTATTTTCTTTCAGTGACTAAGTTTACAAGGCTTAGGTTTTGTTCAGCAGCATAGAATATTACTTTGGTACACTTTAAAAAGTATTTTGACACATTTACTTCCATCTTGCTGATTTCCTTGGTAATCTGGTATCTCTTATGACCTGTGTTGAAAGGTTCCGTGATGTAAAAGTGTTTGTGGCGGGTCTGTGGCTCCCACTGGCCTCCGGAAGAACTTCCTTCCACGGAGAATTGCAGGAGGCCCAGTTCTGTTCCTCTCGCTGCCTCTCCAAGAGATGGTCACTGTCCTCTGAACCCACTGGGGCAGCGTTTTCTCTCCAGTGCCCTCGGGCCCTTGGCGGGTGTGGCCTGTGATGCAAGCAGGCAGCCTGGAGTGGGGTTCTCGGGCAAATCTGGACCACTCTTCCCACACTCCTCCAGGCTGGGGTCATCCTGGGGGCAGGGCATCCTCTGCTTGTCTGTGGCAGAATCCCTAGGGCAAGGTGGACTTGAAGGGGAGGACTAAAGTGACACTAGGGAGTGTCCCCCATCTTTAGAAGTTGTCGGGAAGATGAAAACTCCCCCTCTACCCCTCTTGAGTTTTTTGTTTTGTTTTGTTTTTGTGGCTGCATGGCATGCGGGACCCTAGTTCCCCAACCAGGGACTGAACCTGCACCCCCTGCATTGAAAGTGCAGAGTCTTAACTGCTGCACCACCAGGGAAGTCCCCACTCTTGAGTTCCTGTGGCTGGACTTATAATAAAACCGACATGAGGCAGATGAACAGGAGAAAAAGAAACAAATTTTACTTCATATGTATGGAGTGCTCATAGAAATGGGACTTGAGACGTGGCCAAAGAGCAGGCAGCTTTTAAACTTTTGAGACAAACAATAAATCTGTAGGGAACTGACAAGATTAAAAAAAACTTAGATTTTGGATGCTCTGGTAGTGAAGAGTCTAAACAGAGTTTGGGCTGGGGTGGGAAATTAAAGAAGTAACAAGGTCTGTTTATGTAGGTTTCTCAGCCCTGGACTCCTCATCTCTGAAGATAAAGGTGTTCTACCTCCAGATGCAGGGGGCACACCTTTCCCATGGGAGATTTATTTTTTGACTTCAGGGAGACAGAAAGGAGGGTCAGAGTGTCCCTCTTGCATTGGCTGTTTCTTAAGTAACTGTAATTCAAAATCATCCATGTGGCATTGAGGCATATTTTGGGGTAACCTGCCCTGAGCCCCACAAAATCATGACGGAAGTAATTACCACCAGGCATCCAGTGCTTTCCAGCCACTTTGTGAGACAGGCCTGGTCCTCCCCAGTTGGAGACATAGACAGAGGTGTGGAGCATTTAAATACCCTGTATCAAATTACATACTGTTGTGATGGAGCCTGATGTGAACAAGATGTTTTGTTTCCAAATTCCTAGATCTTTCCATCCCAGCAGGCTGCCTGAAGTTAACAAAAGAGGACTTTTTAAAAAATCTGCTCTGCAACATCTTAAGCTGATTTAAAATGGAACATGGAGTGGGTGCTGATTTGGTAATTAATGAACTATTGAAGCATCATCATAGCAACCTCGCACGTTGATTAAGGAGCCTGCCTTTCTTATCGGGCCAAATGGTGTGTTAAGGTCAGTACTTGAGAGTTTCCAGGAAAAGCAGACCCCAGACTTTACTTCCTGGGGTTGAATTAATCCTATTTTTAATTTTCTGTATGATGTTTTGACATTTAAAAATATCTTTCTGGCTGGGGAGAAGGGCTTGCCAGTTCTGAGAGGTAAGAGCGTGTCCGGCCAGGAGCTGGTCTTTAACATGTACCCGAAGCGATCCAGAGCCCCACTTCTTCTCTGTGGCCCTGGGGCCCCAGGAGAATGCATATTCCTCTGCCTCAGGCATCCCAGGGCCAGGCGACTCAGGGCACCCCTGCAGCCCAAGGCCCGCCAACCTCATTCAAACTAGCCAGCCCTAAAGTGTTCGCCCTGTCCTGTCTTGAAGGGTCCTGGCCTTTGTGCCCATCAGCTGTAGGGACCTTCTGGCCATCACAGGGCAGGTCACCATCCACGTGGAAAGCGAGGGACCCAAATATGTCGTGTTTCAAAGGCAGGTCTGTCTGTGGCCGCTTGCTCAGCTGCTGTCGCCGCCCCATCCTTAGAAACCGGTGACTCAGTGCTACTCACCCGCACGAAGGAATGAAACTGAGTTATTTGTCGTGAGGTGGATGGACCTAGAGTCTGTCGTACAGAGTGAAGTAAGTCAGAAGGAGAAAAACAAATACCATATGCTAACGCATGGATATGGAATCTAAAAACAGAAAAACAAAAAACTGTACTGATGAACCTAGTGGCAGGGCAAGAATAAAGACACAGACGTAGAGAACGGGCTTGAGGACACAGGGCAGGAAGGGGAAGCTGGGACAAAGTGAGGGAGCAGCACTGACATATGCACCCTACCAAATGTAAAATGCATGGCTAGCAGGAAGCTGCTGCATAACACAGGGAGATCAACTCAATGCTTGGTGATGACCTAGAGGGGTGGGATAAGGAGGGTGGGAGGGAGGCTCAAGAGGGAGGGGATATGGGGATATATGTATACATACAGCTGACTCATTTTGTTATACCGTGGAAACTGGTACCACACTGTAAAGCAATTATACTCCAATAAAGATCTGAAACAAAAACAAAAACAAAAACAGGCAAGGAGCACCTGATCCCGCTCCCCTGAAACCCCTGGGGGGGTTCCTCAGCTCGGCTACAGTCACAAATGTCCCAGTCCACATCCTCAGGCACTTTTAGGTGCCGCTGCCCACTGACCTGCTCAGTCTCCTTAAACCAAATAATCACAAAATCAGGATGCTGCCCACGGCTCTCCTGGGTGCAGACCCAAGCTGCTCTGAGGTTGGTGGGGACACCTGGGCAAGGGAGGCCCTGCCCACAGCAGAGGCCACATGAGGCCACCAAAGGCTTATCAGGAAAACACCCCAAACTAATAAAACCAAACACATAATGGTTGGGGATGGACAGGAGATGCAAATGAGAAAAAAAAAAAAAAAAAAAAGAAAAAATTAAGCTGCCTAGAGATACTGTTATCGAGTCCAAGCTTGCTCTGCTTGCCACGCGACAGGCCGATGAATCGGAGACAAGGTGTTGAGGCAAGAAATACGACTTTATTCGGAAAGCCGGCAAAGCGAGAAGGTGGCAGACTAGTGTCTACAAAAAAAGCCTATCTTTCCCGGGGTATGAATGCCAGCTTCTTTTATAGTATCAGAGAGGGAGGGACGGGAGGTAAAGAAACAAGGGTTATCAGTCTTGCAGAACATCTCCTGGGATGACTAGCCTCTGGGAAAGGATGTGTTAATTTCTTCTTTTCTGCACCTTTCACAGGTGGGTAGAGTTCCCCAAGGCAGTCCATTATGTATAATTATAATAACACAAGTAACAAAAAGCAAAGTTAAAGAAACAGATCCAACAGGAAGTCCAGTTTAGCTTTTCCCTGTTACAATACCAACCAACCAACCATTCTCAAAGATTTTGCTGAAGAAAAAAATAAAGGAGGAAAGGCGTGTCCCAGGGAGGGTTCCCTGCCACTCTGGGATTTCCCTTCCTTCCTCTTATTAGCTGGAGAGAGAAACCAAGCATGTGACCTCGGGTGGCTAAAGCCTAAAGCAAAGAAACACAAAAAACCCAACCCCCTCAATACAGCTGTAGGAGGCTACAAGCCGGAGAGAAAAAAATAGGGAACTGGAAACGTTTTTTTACTGAGCAAACAGCAGGTCTAACCGACATTACTCAACCCCTGGTTTACTTAATGATTTCAAAACATACCCCTAGATATAGAGGGACAAACTGAGAGAGAATTAAATAAATGGTGGGTACCTAGAATACTTTAATATAAATATATAAGTTGTATAACTGCTAAAACACATTTGATTAAAATATATATTTTATATTAATAAATATTGCTATTAAACATTTTATTGTTTATACTATTAAATATTTATTAATATAGTTCATGCAAACGATTGTATGTGATTATATAACTAAATTAAAATGAAGATTTCATATACATAGATACTAAATAATATATAATTATGTAACTAAATTAAAAAAAGTTTCATAATTTGATCCAGTTAAAAACTCAAAATTTACATACTAAAAAAAAATTATGACAAAAACCAAAAAAGGCACCGATTGGCTTTTGTTCTTGTACCGCAGAGATTCTCAAATTAACTTTAACATTTGCTAAAATGTACTATTTAACAAAACTTCATGGACTTAATCAATACTGGACCTCAAATTATAGTTATATCTGAGGATCCTATTGAATTGAAACATGTACTACATAATCTTAAAAAAGTAACTGCATATCAAATGGAGGAAAAATGGGTCTACTTTATGTTGTCATCTTGCCTAAATCACCCATCATCATAGGACCCATTGCTTTAAAATATTGCAAATTGGACATAGATGGTCTAACACAATTAATAATGAATTAAAATCAAGGGGCGTTTTTAACACTTACAAATTGACTTGGAAAAATGGAACCCCCAAATGCCCAGTTAAAATAGTTAATATGGCCCCATGTTGGTTAATACAGGGCCCTCAAGGATGAAAACTTATTATATGAAATCTAATTAATAAAGTGTGCTTATGCCCACTGTTTCTCCATTTGACAGCTTAATTTTCCTTGTTCTGGGATCTGGAAAAAATAAAGGGCTCCTCATGGTGGATTCCTACAATCTTTTATTTTTTATTTTTTCCTCAAAACAAACCAGTATTTATTTCAAGTTAACAAAAATACATTCCATGTTAAAACACATTTTTTGTATAGATATAGTTGCATTTAAATAATTCATAACAGTTTTCTTACCAATATTTTTGCATTCATAATATAAAAGTGAAATAAAGCACTAAGGAGAGTGCTTAAAATTTTAATATATACATTTCGGTCTTCAATATGTTTCTTTTTTTAAATTAATTAATTAATTGGTTGTGTGGGGTCTTTGTTGCTGCACATGGGCTTTCTCTAGTTGCAGTGAGTGGAGGCCACTCTTCGTTGTGGTGTGTGGGCTCCTCATTGCCATGGCTTCTCTTGTTGTGGAGCATAGGCTCTAGGCACGTGGGCTTCAGCAGTTGTGGCACATGGGCTCAATAGTTGTGGCTCACGGGCTCTAAAGTGCAGGCTCTATAGTTGTGGCACGCGGGCTTAGTTGCTCTGCAGCATGTGGGATCTTCCTGGAGCAGGGATCAAACCCGTGTCCCCTGCATTGGCAGGTGGATTCTTAACCACTGCGCCACCTAGGAAGCCCCTCAATATGTTTCTTAGAAGCTAAACTATTATGCATGGAAAATATTTTCATTACCTTTTTTATTTTAAAATTTTCATTTATTTTTTATTTTTTTAATTAAAATTTTTATTTTATATCGGAGTATGGTTGATTTACAATGTTGTGTTAGTTTCAGGTGTACAGCACAGTTATTCTGTTATACATATACATATTTCTATTCTTTTTCAGATTCCTTTCCATATAAGAGATTCCTACAGTCTTAATGCTGTGCTTCCATCCATTAGAACCCAATATTCAATACCTAATATTATTAAAATTATTGATACTATTCAGCCAACATCTGGCAAGCATTTTGTTCTTATGGATTTGGTGGACATGTCTGTTCAGTGCCAATTTCAACAGCCTCTCACCTGAATTGCTCCACCTCCCAAGGGACATCTTTTCCAGGCTTCCTATGGGGCACCCCAGCAGCTTTGCTGTCCTGATCTTTACAGACAAGACCCTCACTGCATACACCTTTCTCCAAGACGCAGTATGACATTACATTAATGACATCCTCCTCCAAGGACACTCATTTGACACTCTTATTTAGGACACAGAAGTCCAACATCTTTTAGTCCTTGTTGGGTTCTGGTGGCAGCACCTTCACCATTTACAAATTTTACTTCCAAATTAAAACCAATGGACGCTCCCATTAGTGCCCTCAAAAACCCCTTCACCATAGAAGCTTTGAAGTTCCATTTATCATCCTTTTCTTTTATGGTATTTTTTGTGTACTGTTCAAAAAAATCACCCAGTCCAAGATCAGAAAGCTTTTCTTCTAGAAGCTTTATTGTTGTATCTTTCACCTTCAGATATGCAATCCTTCTGGATTTGACTTGTGTATGGTGTGAGGTAGGGTCAGGTGTTTCTTTCTCCCCAGGTGGATATCAAATTGACTCAGCACTCTTTATTGAAAGATCACTCTTTCCCCACTAAATTGTGATGCACTTGTCATTTATCATATGTATGGGTCTCTTTCTGGGCTCTCTCTTCTGCTCTATTGCCCTATTTTTCTATTGTAATGCCAGTTTTCTTATGTAGTTAAGTGCATATCAGCTTATGTCTCTAGTAAAGGAAACTGTTGAACTTTTTAAAAGATTAGATAGACAATCTCAGCTTTTGTATAAGACGTCTGTCTGTTTGCCCAGGGTACCAGACAGCCTAGGGGAGTCATCTGGGTGCAGACAGAATTGTAGGACGTGACTGTTCTGTGCCTCATGCCCCTCCATCCACTCATTCTCCTGTTGAGAAACCTGTCATGGGGCCTGTTCTTGAGGCTCTTACTCCTGCTGTCTTCCTCACCTTTCACTCCTCTTCCTTGTGCTGCCAGAAAAATCTCTTTGCCCCCTCCACCAAAAAAGCTGCTGGGGAAGCATCACTGACAGGCTGTTCACAAGATGCAGGGGGCTCGCCACATGTGTTACTGAGGATTCTCCAGAGTAACAGAATCAACAGGAGATGCTTAATATGTTGAGGTTTATTTTAAGGAATTGGGTCACATGGTTATGGAGGCTGAGAAGCTCCAAGATCTGCAGTCAGCAAGATGGACCCCAGGAGAGCCAAGAGTGTGGTTCCAGTCTAAAAGCTTGTGACTCAGAAAGAACTGATGTTTAGTTTGAGTCTAAAAGCAAGAAAAACCACTATGTCCCAGTCCAAGCAGTCAGGCAAGAAGAGTCCCCTTTACTTGGGGGAAGGTCAGCCCTTTTCTTCTATTCAGGCCTTCAACTGATTGCATGCGGCCCACCCGCGTTAGGGAGGGCAATCTGCTTTATTCAGTCTCCTAATTCAGATTTTAATCTCATCCAAAAAACAGCCTCACAGATGCACCCAGCATAGTGTTTGACCAAATGTCTGGGCGCCTCGTGGCCCAGGAAAGTTGACGCACATCCACTGCGTTGCAGGAGCTGCATTGCTCCTGCCGCCTCTGATGCTGGCACTCAGCTCTCCTCCGGTGGGCAGGGGCTGAGAGCTGCAGCCCAGGGTGGGCCTGGGGCAGTTGTAGGGAACCTCCTTCCACACTGCTTTATCCAAATGGTGTCCACTGGTGTTTTCAAAGGGACCTAGGACATATTAAAATGGGACATATTAAAATGCAGATTCCTGGGCTCCAGACCTGCTTTATCGGAATCTGTGTGGGATGGAACATTTTAAAAATAATTTATTTATGGAAATACAGTTGATTTACAATGTGTTAATTTCTACTGTACAATAAAGTGATTCAGTTTTATATATATATTATTTTCCATTATGGTTTATCACAGGATATTTTTTTAAAAGATTTATTATATTATTTATTTATCTACTTATTTTTGGCTGCATTGGGTCTTTGTTGCTGCGTGCGGGCTTTCCCTAGTGGTGGTGAGTGGGGGCTGCTCTTCATTGCAGTACAGGGGCTTCTCATTGCAGTGGCTTCTCTTGTTGTGGAGCACAGGCTTTAGTGCATGGGGTTCAGTAGTTGCAGCACGAGGGCTCAGTAGTTGTGGCTCGTGGGCTCTAGAACACAGGCTCAGTAGTTGTGGCATACGGGCTCAGTGGCTCCGCGGCATGTGGGATCTTCCCAGACCGGGGATTGAACGCGTGTCCCCTGCATTGGCAGGTGGATTCTTAACCACAGCGCCACCAGGAAAGCCCCATATCACAGGATATTGAATCTAGTTTCTTGTGCTATACAGTGGGACCTTGCTGTTTATCTGTTCTATATATAATAGTTTCATCTGCTAATCCCAAAGTCTTAATTTATCCCTCCACCACCCCCTTTCCCCTTTGGCAACCACGAGTCTGTTCTCTACGTCTGTGAGTCTGTTTCTCTTTTGTAGATAAGTTCATTTGTGTCCTATTTTAAACTCCACATATAAGTGATGTATCATATGGAATTTGTATTTCTCTTTCTAATTTACTTCACTTAGTATGATGACCTCTAGGTGCATTATATTGCTGCAAATGGCATTATTTCATTCTTTTTAAGGGAGGGAAGCTTTGATCTTTCATTTTTAACCAGCCTCCTGGGAGATTCTTACACCTACTGAGTTTCAGAGCCTCTGGGTTATTCAGGCTGCATGTCATCTGTTCATTCTGCCTTCCCCGTGATGCCATTCTGCTCTCCGATGGCCCGTGTGATGGCGAGAGTCTTCTCAGATGTGTGCAGACAGCTCTGGAGCAGGTGTCCTGAACATGGATCCCAGCCCTCTTAACTGCCCACCACCCTCTGTGAGTCCCTGGGTCTGAAATTCCCACCTCTGCTCCCACCTGGCACATCGCACTTGACCTTCAAGACCAAGCTCGAATACCACATCCTTCGTGTGGCCCATCCAATGGGCTGGGCACCTCACCAGTTCTCTCTCCCTTGAGGCCATGGGTTCCTTGGTTGTGTGCTTTGGCCCCCGGCACTCTCTCTGGCCTCAGAGTGGACCATTGCCATCCACTCCAGATCTTTCCCTTCAGATCCAGGAGGTGCTCCCCACCAGGCCGCATGAACTTGACTTTCCAGCCCTTGGGGTGTGGATTTCTGATGCCTTTGTCTGTAGGCCCTGTAGCTTTAGGTCCTCCAAAGGAAGTTTGGATTGTTGGTCCTGGTGACACATCATATGCTCAATCAGAGATGCAGATGTAAATGGGAGTGCGAGGTATACCTTCTGGAGAGCGTGTTTCTTGGTCACTGCACTGTAGGCAGGAAGTTTCTTCCAATCACCCATGAAAACAAATGGCCCCTGGGAGCTTTGGCCAGTTGGGCCGTCGGGCTTGCTCTGCCTCCTGGATGCCAGCGCTGTGAGTGTGCTGAGTGTCCCTTCCTGGGGACCGAGAGGCATGAGAAAGATCCCAGGAAAGGGCACAGGATGGGGAATGAGAACCGAGGCTTACTGTTGAGGTGACCACTGAGGAAGAGCAAAAATTACCTGAGAAAGAAAGGAAGCAAAATCGAGAAATAGTATCTTTCTCCTGCACTGGTTTTTATGTTTCTAAAATATACTGCAGGAGAAAACACAATTTGGAGTTCCTTACCCCTTCCCCTGCCAAAATAGACTGCACAGCCTAGCCCTGCAAGTAAATAATCTCACAAAAAAAGGGATAGACTTCTCAGCCTACTGCAGCATGGGCTCAGACGTGTTCTCCAAGTCCATTTGCCTCCCGCAGTCATTTCTCTGAAGTGGGTGGGGGCTCCAGCAGGTCCAGCTCCACGGGGCACCCAGAAGTACGGGAGCTGGACTGAGTTGGCCTCCAGAGAGTCGGCTAGTTCTGGAAAGCTCCATCATTTCCCCATTTCTTTTATGGGGAATGTATTTGGAACATATTTTTACTTAATGAAATTTCGAGGTCCTCTTTTGCTATCAAAATAGCCAACCCTTTCTTCATTTCACATGGTGGGTTTCTTTTCTTGTTAGCCTCTACATGCTCTTATCAAGCATAACATTCTGAAAACACGGACACAGTTGAAAATGGATAGGTTTCTTCTCTATGTTAGGTTCTCTAAACATCAACCACGGAGTCTGTTATGTGACTATAACTGACTTATGTGTCTGTCGTGTCTCCTTAAAAAATTCTGGGTGCTGTCTTGTCCCATTAGGCTGAAAGGATTCTCAGATATTTGCTGGCTGTTATTATTGTCAACAGGGGAACCACGTGGTGGGCTGTGTCTTGATTGGACCCATTTTACAGATGAGAAAAGTGAGGCTGGGGATTAATCTCTCACAGGTAGGTGGTGCATCAGCACTACGGCAAATGCTTCAGCACAGCAGACAGTGAAGAGCTGCTGGTGAGGCATGAGTGATTTGAATGACACTATTCTTTTGTGTGTGTGTGTGTGAGATTTATCATAATAGAGCTTATTAAAGATTCATCTCATAATGTGAAGTCTATGGATGTGTTTTATATTGGACACACTGATTAAGAATATTAGCTCCCAGGCTGATGGGTTACATTTCTGATTACTGGGCTTCCCTGGTGGCACAGTGGTTAAGAATCCACCTGCCAATGCAGGGGACACAGGTTCGAGCCCTGGTCTGGGAAGATCCCACATGCCGTGGAGCAGCTAAGCCTGTGTGCCACAACTACTGAGCCTGTGCTCTAGAGCCTGTGTGCCACAACTATTGAGCCTGTGTGCCACAACTACTGAAGCCCGTGTGCCTAGAGCCCGTGCTCTGCAACAAGAGATGCCATGGCAATGAGACGCCTGTGCACTGCAATGAAAAGTAGCCCCTGCTCTCCACAACTAGAGAAAGCCTGCACATAGCAACGAAGACCCAACACAGCCAATAAATAAATAAATAAATTTAAAAAAATAAAATAAAATTCTGATTACCTTATACATCTATATTTTCTTTGAGGAGCTTGGTTTTTCTACTTGTAAAATGGAAGATGTTCACCTTATTAAGTGGCTGTACTGTAAAATGTGACTGACACTATTCTTTTTGGTTTTTCCTTACAGGGCTTCCCAAGGAAGAGAATCATCATTTTTTGGCAAACAAACCAAGCCCAGAACCTGATCGTGCCGAACGTCATATGCTGACAGCTCTTGGAATCTACCCTTTGGCTTAGCTTTCTTTTTTTTTTTTATTTTTTTATTTTTTTTTATTTTTATTTTTTTTGGCTTAGCTTTCAAATCAGAGGTTCATCTTACCCAGGAAAAAAGAGTGAGTTATTTGCTTTTTTTTTTTTTTAATTTTATTTATTTATTTGGCTGTGCTGGGTCTTAGTTGTGGCACGTGGGATCTTTAGTTATGACGTGAACTCTTAGTTGCAGCATGTGGGGTGTAGTTCCCTGACCAGGGATCAAACCCACGTCCCCTGCGTTGGAAGAACGGAGTCTTAGCCACTGGGCCACTAGGGAAGTCCCAAGTTATTTGCTTTCTTAATGTTATAATGCTGACATGGATGATTCTGGATTTGTGGAGAATAAAAGAGAGAGGTGAGCAAAAGAAGGCAGATGCTTTAGAGGGCCAGGACAGGGAGGGTGGGAGGGAGTCGTGGGAGGGAGGGGATATGGGGATATATGTATAAATACAGCTGATTCACTTTGGTGTACCTCAAAAACTGATACAAGAGTGTAAAGCAATTATATTCCAATAAAGATGTTAAAGAAAAATAAAAAAAAAAGTAACCTGGAAAACCAAACCAAAACAAAAAACAGCCACTGCTTAGCAGGGACGGAATTCCAAGGTAGCTGTGTGTGTTAGAAGACTGGTCTTGCTTCTTTCTGGGAGTGATGAAATGGTGCTTAAATCAATCGGAGAAGAATGCCAATGGCCTGTACATTTAGGTCTAGGACATGTGACTTCCAGCCCTGCAGTTTCTTTTGCTGGATGTCGTTATGGAGTCAGAGAAGGGCAGAACCAGAAGGACGGACCTAGTGAGCCAGGTGGGTCCGTATCCTTCTAGATAAGGAATCTGAGACGCCTACTGGTGAAGGGCTGGCTGGTCCTGATCTTCCACTGGGGGTGAGAGACGCTGCCTGCCATCTCTGCCTCCGTGTGGAACCATGGTGCTTCACTTCTGTCTGCAACAGGATCCCAGAGCTTCTAAAACATGAGCTGGGAAACATGGGTCTCGTCCCCCATTTCAGCCTCCCAGGGTAAAGCTAAACAGGCACTCCTGCTTCTGAGGTCTAACCATTTGGTTTTGTTCCTTTCAGATGGCTTATATGAAGATGAGATGGATATATATTTCCCTGGTGGTCCTGGGAGCCCTCCTTTGTCTGTATTTTAGTCTGAGTCCTTTTAAAGAAGGATCATTGGTTTTCAAGAAGGAAGGTGGGAACTTCCTTCAGCTCCCAGATATAGACTGCAGGCAGGATCCCCCCTTCCTGGTCCTGCTGGTGACTTCATCCCACGAACAGGTGCATGCCCGCTCGGTCATCCGGAACACGTGGGGAAGAGAAAAGATCGTGAGGGGAAAACGAATAAAAACATTCTTCCTCCTGGGAACCACCCCCAAGAAGGACTTTTCGCAAACAGCAGCCCAAGAGGGCCAGCAATACCACGATATTATCCAGAAGGACTTCATTGACGTGTATTTCAATCTAACTCTGAAGACCATGATGGGTATGGAGTGGATCTACCACTTTTGTCCACAGGCATCTTTCGTGATGAAAACAGACTCTGACATGTTTGTCAACATCAACTATCTGACTGAACTGCTCCTGAAAAAGAACAGGACAACTCGGTTTTTCACCGGCTTCTTAAAACTGAACGAATATCCGATCAGGAAAAGGTACAACAAATGGTTTGTTAGTAAATTCGAATATCCGTGGGACAAGTACCCGCCCTTTTGCTCTGGCACTGGCTATGTTTTCTCCAGCGATGTGGCAGGTCAGGTGTACAAAGTTGCTAAAAGCGTCCCGTTCATTAAACTGGAAGATGTCTTTGTGGGGCTCTGCCTGGAAAAACTGCAAATCAAACTGGAGGAACTTCACTCCAAGCAGACTTTCTTCCCCGGTGGGCTACCCTTCTCCGTGTGCCGTTACAAGAAGATTGTGGCCTGCCATTATGTCGTGCCTAATGATATCCAGAGGTATTGGCAGGCTCTGGAAGATTCCCTGGAAGGAGAGTGTCCAGATATCTGAGGGGACCCCAGCGGCACACCTGGACACACACCAGACAACCCACAGTGACAGCTTTTGGAAGATCTTTGAGGCGTTGCTGAGACTCGTCGGGGTGGGGAGGGAATGAAGAAGGAAGGGGCAGAAGAGTGAGTGTGATGCCCTGAAGCCTTCCTGACCTAAACCTGAATGCCACGGCTGATGAATCCCCACTTGGTGCCCCAAGCCATAACAGATACCATCTCTTGAGTACCTACCCCACTGCACTAAGTGATGTACACCTGCATCCCAATGGAGTGGTGGGTGTTACCATTCCCATCTCACATACAAGGAAACAGCAGCTTAGAGAAACACAAGGACCTGTCCCAAGGATTACAGCCCGGAGATGTTGGAGCAGGGATGAGGAGCCAGTGCTGTCAGAATCCGGGCGGCTCAGTCCAGAATCTAGAGTCCTCCGCCTCAGTCCACCCCGTGTGCTGCCTCCCTGGGAGAGGATGGCGGTGAGGGGGGCGGGGCTCAGAGGGAGGCCTGGCTGCTGCCTCTGTCAGTCCCTTGCTAGAGTCCCCTGCTCCTCCAATCCCATTCCTCTGCTTTTTAGTGCAGAGACCTGGGTGAACCAATGCACCCCCAGCTCCCTTTGTTCACTGTGTTGGGTCTGGCTGGCCTGAGACCCTGTTCGCAGCTTGGCACGCAACTCGCTGCAAAGAATGTCCCAAAAGACACCCCCACAGTGGCTGCAGCTCAGCCCCCAAGAAACACCCAGCTCCAGACAGAAATCAGTCTTCATAGATTTGGCTCAGAAATCACTGTGAAGCTCAACGTGTTGTATAGATTTGTTGGCTACTCTGTTAAGTGTGGGACCCCAAGAGCATGGCATTTCCTCAAAGCTTTGCCTGTGAAGGATGCTGGGAGCTTTTCTAGGAATTCAGGTGGATTGAAGCCAAGACACTCTCAAGAACCCCCTGGGACACTGAGAACTAAACTGAGTCCTGGTCAAGGGAGCAACTCCCTGGGTCCATTTCTTAAGCCTGATCCCAGCTCAGCTTCTTTGAATATCTCAGATGGCCAAGGAACAGCTGAGTTTTGTGGTGTGTTCTTCTCCTGGAGGTTCGGAAGAGCCTGTTCTGCAGGGTTGTGTGGCAACAAAGCACTTTTTTTTTTTTTGGCCAGGGTCTTTGCCTGTTCAGCCAATGTCACATGACATGCAAAGCCATCTTGCTCCCGACCGTCAGGTTGTTTGGTTCTTACTTTCTACTTTACCGGACTGGACATTAGCGGCCCGCAAAGCCAAGACCCCACGTGTCTGTGAAACTTGCAGATGTTGGGTGAAGCTCTTACCTGAACTCGGGAAGAGATGTTTGCTGCTGAGTGGTCATGGCCGTGTTAAATTGCAAAATGGCATCTTACTTTGCACAGTGTTTCTCCTGCCTGGATGGAGCCTCTTTTTGGCAGATGTGTTTTCTTATCCTGGCTGCTCTGAATGTGCTGGGTCACGCTCAGAAAAGCCGCCTCCTCAGGTGGGAAAATCAGGGGCTTTTTTGAAGCCCAGATTTTGCCAGGGCCAGTCCTCGGTCCCGTAGGATGGGCTGCTTCTGATTCTGGAGATAATGGTGGGCTTTGAGGGTGAAGGAGTTTGTCTGGCAGTAGGGCTGCGTCTGTGCTTAGATGTCCACTTTGTGTGCTGTGAGCGTGCATGCGGCCTCCGGGCCGGGTGGGTGAGTGTGGCCGACTCAGGATCTGGTTTTCTCAGCATCCGCCCAAGGCCCTCGGCCATAGGGGCCCATGAGCACAGGCTTAGCCCCACCGACAGCCTCTGTGTGTTCTTAAAGGGTTTTCTGCAAAACACATTCCACCCCCCACCCTGACTCTATTTCTTTAGGTAATGAAGGCCTTTTTTTCTCTAGGGAAAAATATTTTGTGACTATAGAACTTGAAGGGACCTTTGAGCTCATTTGGTCCAGCCTTTCCGTAGGGTAAAAATAAAGCTCAAAGAGACCCAGAGGCTTGCCCAGGACTTCACAGCTTGTTCATCGTGGAGTGCAGGTTCCAGCCGAAATTGTGTTCCGTGATGCCGTCCTGCCCGTATGTGAGAGTAAGAAACTGTGAAAGTGTGAACTAAGAGGCAAAGCGATGCTTTTCCAGTAACACCCAAAGTGAGTTTCAGAATGGAATTGGGGAGGAGCCAGGCTGGTGAGGCAGTGGCTTTGCTCACAGGCATCTGGGAGGAATGATGCTGATGGCAGATACCCTTTGTGAGGCCCTGAGATAAGGGCTTTACAAGTACCACCTCCTGACATGCTCACAGCTCCTCCAGTGGGGAGGTGACTACCCATTTCCTTGCTTTACAGGTGAGGAGACAGAGGCAGGGACAGCGTAAACAGCTAGCTCGAGGTTACATAGCTGAAAAGTAGCAGAAATAGGACGTGAACCCAAACTCTTGGGGGCACCGTGAGTGTTGGTCACACAGCGCTGCAGCCCCCAGGTGGTCAGCTGGCCCGAGAGATGCAGTCAGAAGTGTCCAGAGGGATGCAGGTGCCACTGCCTTGGTGGCTCAGGCTGCAGCCTGGCCCTTCCTCAGTCTCCCCGCACCACGCACGCCCACCCTCCAGGATCTGAACCCAAATCCTTCTCTCCGCTTGGACTGTGGAAAGGAATGCGTGGGGCTCCTGTAGCGCCAGCTTCTCCACCTTTGGACTTCGTTCCCAGCTCTTCTTACCTCTGCAGAGCAAGACCCCCGCCCGGGCCTCACTCTCACCCTCACCGTCCATTTCCCCTCTGCCAGCTCAGCCCACACGCGCCCAGACATGCTGTCATTTCCCATCTTCCAAACCATCATAGAAGCCTTTCCCTTCACTGCCCCACTTCTCCCTCTGCTGTTTGGCCCCACAAGAGAGTTTTCCATATTTGTCTCCTGTTCTGACTGAAACCCCCTCTAATCAGACTGTGGTGCCTGACTCCACCAGATGGTTCTTATCAAGGTCACTGATGTCCGGAGATGATGGGGTCCAGGGTCAGGTCTCTGTCCTCATCGTGCTGCCTGCACGGCTGGCCTCGCCCGCTTCCAGGACACTGGGTTCTCCTCCTCGCTGGTCCCTCCTCTGCTTGCCCCGTTTATCTCCAGCCCGGAACTCTCTCTTGCTCTTAAGTCTCGTATTTCCCACTGCCTACTTGACATCACAAAGTGAGCAAATCTGAAACTGAACTTGGGGTGAACTCGTCCCCCCACTTCTAATCCACACCACCCGCAACCTTCACTTCCTCAGGGAATGGCCCCTCCATCCTTCGGCAGCTCAAGTCAAACACTCTGGAGCCATCCGTGAGAGACGGTTGGCTCTGCCTTTATGTTATATCCAGAAGCTGATCACTGCCCCCCCACTCGTGCTGCTGCCCCCCAGTCCAAGCCTCCATCACCTCGCACCTGTGCTGCAGCAGTAGCTTCTACCTGGTCTCTCCACCTCCTTCGTTGCATCCCCTTGGTCTGTTTCCAAGGCAGCATCCAGACTGCTCTTTTCAAAATCTGGACCAGAGCATCTCACTCCTCTGCTCCAAACCCTCCAATGACATCCCGTCTCTGAGGAAAAGCCACAATCTTTAATATCATTGTCTGCTTCTGTTATTCCCTAACCTCATCCCTTCCCACCCTCCCCTCGCTCACTCCGGCCTCCCTGAAAGGCGATACTGTTCCCGCTGCACCCGCCTCCTGATCTTCCTGGAACATCCCAGACACATTCCACTGGCCTCAGGGCCTTTGCACGGGCTGTTCCCTCTGCCAGGGTCACCCCTACCTCAGACAGTCTCGTGGCCCATACCTTTGCTTCCTTCACGTCTTTGGCCATATAGTCCCTTCTTAATGAGCCTCATCCTGATCACTTTCTATGGAATTGCAACTCACCCCACCCCCTGTCCCCTTGCCTTGTTATATTGTTTCGTTGCACTTATCAATTTCTAACAGAGTATACAATCTCTGTTTATTATCATGTGTCTATTTCATTGATTATTTTTATAGTTCACTCCACTTGAACAAAAGCTTTGTGCAGGAATCAGTCTTTGTTTTCTCCACTGATGGACCTCAAATTCTTGGCACAGTTTCTGGTACATAGTAGATGCTCAATAAATATTTGTTGAGTGGATGTGAGATGACCTTTATGGAAGGTGGTTTTAGAGGGAAGTGGTGAACTTAGACTAAAAGGTGAAGGACTTCTAAAATGTAGCCAGCGCTATGGGTCCAACATATGGTTCCAGTGTCAATCAGTAAATGGGATGCTGAAATCCTGTTTTTGCTGAAAACTGGGAGCTGAAACCCTGGAAATGCTATCTGGCAGTGCTGCTTGATCTTACCTCCTCCCCCTTTTCTAGAATGGAAAACCTCCCACATTGAGAAGTAGATAGAATCCTATAACGTACTGTGTGCCTGTCCCCCGGCCCCCCACCCCCAGGTAATCTTGTCGCATCTACAGCCTCTTTCTGTTTTCACGCTTATAGAAACTTGCCTCTTTTCCTCAACTGTATCCAACTTTCAGTCCCAGGAGAGTGAGAACAAGGAACCACGTTGTCAGGAAACAGCCCTTGTTTCTGAATATGATGACAACTGGAATAGAAGGTGAACGTTTCAGACGAAGGTAGAATGGCTGCGCTTCCGAACATCAGGAGGTTTGAGAGCTCTGGTCCCATCCCTTTAGTTTGTGTGAAGACCAAGATGTGCAGAGTTTGAGTTCAAGGCAGCCCTCGGGGTGGGGGTGGGGGTGGCACTGAGCCTCAGCCACGGTGCCGTGCGGCCTTATTCTTTCTTAGGTACTTAATCCCTGTTTGCCTGGAGACCTGCCACGGTAGCCACATAGCACGCTGTGTGGTGAGACGAGGAGGAGAAATCCAAACCAGCAAAACCTGTCGCACCTCCTTTCCTTGAATTCCTGGGTAGCCTCTGCTCCTGGACGCCACCCCGCCCCAGGTGCATCTAAAAGGCACATCTAAACCACACGCCTCACCCGCCTGCCCCCAAGCCCTGTCTTCCCAAGTGTTTGCGGTTGCAGGAAATGCTGTCATTGTCCATCTGCCCCTTCAGTTCTGCCTGGCTGCCGCCCTGCCATCCCTGAAGGCTGCTGATTCCCATGGATTTGGCCTCTTCTCTCTGTTCCTGTCTGGTCTCAGATCTGATCATGCTGCCTTCCAGCCTCTCCTGCACTTTACACTCAGAGCAATTAAAAAAAAATATTGGTTTACAATGTTGTGTCAGTTTCAGGTGTACAGCAAAGTGATTCGGTTATACGTACAAATATATAAATCTGTTCTTTTTCAGATTCTTTTCCATTATAGGTTATTATAAGATATTGAATATAGTTCCCTGTGCGATGCAGTGATATTGTTTAACTCTTTTATTTATAGTGGTGTGTATCTGCTAATCCCAAACTCCTAATTTATCCTTCTCCTCCCCTTTCCCCTTTGGTAATCATAAGTTTGTTTTCTATGTCTGTGAGTCTATTTCTGTTTTGCAAATAAATTCATTTGTATCATTTTTTTAAAGATTCCTCATATAAGTGATATCACATGATATTTGTCTCTGTCTGACTTACTTCATTTAGTATAATAATCTCTAGGTCATTCCATGTAGCTGCAAACAGAGTCATTTTTTTTTTTTTTTAAAAAAAGCATATCTGCTTAGGAAACTCAGAGACCCAGGAAAGCAGAGCGATTGCCCCGGGGGAATTCTGTCCTCTTGTCCACAAGCTGTGTGCTGTTTCAGAGGTCAGACCGGTGATCCCAACTCCTGCTGGGTACCCCAGCACTGCTCCAGTGATCCCCAAAAGCTGTCATGAAGCGCTAAAATGTACTTTTAAAACGAAACGAATTAACTTTCACGTGAGTTCTTTGATCCTCTTGAATGTGGTGAATCTGGGGTTGGGCTGCCTGGGCTTGGATTTTACCTCCCTCCCTCCCTCTATAAGCATGTCACTTATCTTTCCCTCGTTGTCTCCATCTGAAAAATGGGACAATCATATTTCCCACTTCATAGGGTCATGTGTTCGTTGAGACATTGCGTGAGAATTGCTCAGGAACCTGGGTGCTTCTGATGATGGTCAGGGTTTGGGCTGTGAATTTTAGTGCATTTTATAGTGATCTGTGGGCAAATCAAGACATCTTTGGGGTGAGTCTTTAAGACTTTGTTTCAGCTCTTGCTCCTTTGTCTGCTTTTAGTCTTCCCTGGCACTCTTGAAGATGTTCTTATATCCATCGTGTTCAACACTACAGAGCACAGTATTTCTAGACTTAGTTAATTCAGAAGGTGTGACAACCTGAACAGGTGGAAAACCAAATGGAGTTGGAGGTGCCTTAGAGATTATCTGCAGTTTAAAAAACTGCCTGCTTTTCCCAGATGAGAAAACCAAGGCTCAGGAAACGGGAGCGACTTTTCCAGGTCCTTCAGTTAGTGGCACCTCCAGCATCAGAAACCAGCATCAAAAAGCTCATGTCAGCCATTTGTTCTTCTATTTATTCATCCCTTGGGCAAATACGCTCAGTACTTTGTACAGGACATCAGGAATGAGGGTCAACCTGAAGTTCACGGCCGGGTATCTGTTCTGCAAACAGAGCGTTAGCTGGGTAAACACACAGTGTCAAGATGATAAAGGGGGTGTCTGTTCTCTTGACGACTGAAAGAAGCAGTGTTAGTTCCGTGCCTTCTCTGTCGACAGACGTCATAAACCTTTTCCACACCTGCCATCTCCTCGATTCCTCACAGTGGCTATTTTTATTATAAACAACCCCCTGGTTTTGAGCTGAGGTTCAGAGTGACTCACTGACTTGGCAGGGAGGCTCAGAAGTGGCAGAGACCACTCCTCCCATCTTGGCCTTCAGTGCCTCCCCCTCACCAGGGCGTGGTTGGGAGCCCTCCCGCGGCGCTTAAGGACCTGCAAAGCCTCCTGAGTCTCTGAGAGGCTTAGGGCTGGCCCCGCCCAGCTGCCCAAGGGGTGCGCCATCCTGTCTTTGTTCCACTTGCTGCTGCTTCTTTTGCAAGTGTTGACAGCATCTCTGTCTTGTCCTTCCCTGTCCCATGTGACCTTCTGGGACTGGGCCTTTGTTATCTGTGGTGTCCCAGGCTCCTCTTGTTTAGCCGGCTCCTCCAACCTGTCCTGTCCCGGCCAGCCCCGTCTTGAGTTCACTCAAGTCTCCATCTGACGGTTTGAACAAATGTCTGGCTTCAGAACACGAACCCTCCAGACCAGTCCAGCCCACTTTTCACCTCTCTTTACTCGAAGCCCTTGCAAAACGAGCAGTCCCTCAACAGAGTGTGGGTTCAACACTGCAGGTATTCTATCAGCGTGCATGTGTGTGTGTGTGAACATGTGATCCGAGGCTCTAAATAGAGGCTCCACGCTCAGTGGCAGCCGGTTCCTGTATGTTATCTGCCCTCCCCGAGTCTGAACAAGGTGACGTTTGCTCACGTGGGATGTAAGGAGCAGGTGCCCCCAGCATTCTCAGCCCTGCGGACCACAGTGCGGAGGCTGAGAGGTCTGCCTTGGCACCTATTACACAGCAAGTCTGTGCCACATGCCACGCTTGGTGTGGTGGAAACCTGGGCTGCAGGAATGATCTGTGGTTGCCTTGGTCAGAGATGTTCCTGCACTCCACCTTTCAGGCAGGATATTTAGAAAAAGTGAAAGACAGTAGAAGAGATGAAAGAGCCTCTTGAATTGGATGTATGTCTTAGAAGCAAGGACTGTGCTCACACTACTATGTAGGCTGGTCCGCACCACTGAGCCCTGATAACACCCGCTAAAGGAAAAAAGCCAAGCCTGGGTGCTTCTCCTGGGGTCTGCAGGCGGAGATTCTACGGCTCTGTGAGAGAGTAAATAATTAACCAGCCTGCTTTTATACAACAGCGGCTGTGCCTCCTCGTTTTAAAAATAGATGTCTCCCATTCGGAAATATTTGTTTTTCTCATTTTTTTTTTTTTAAGAATTCATTTTTAGCACGTGTCATATCAGGTCTGACGTGTTAGCAATTTGCCAGCTATGGCCAGCTTCTCCCAGGCTTCTCTCCCCTTGGCCCGGGCCCCTGCCTGGTGGGGAGGAATGAGCACCTCAGTTACCCATCCCTGGAGCCTCTTTTCTAAATTGTTGTCGCCACCTATTTCTATTTCTGTTTGTTTCTACATGATCCAGGAAGCTGTATGTGAACTTGGGCTGAGGTGTACTAGAAATAAACTCTCGGTAATGTGTCTGGGAGATGAAATGTGCTTGTACTCTCTGTTTTGAATTTTATGGAAGGATTCATAGCCTGTGGGAACTTAGAAGCACTAAGTCCTCTATTTTTCTGCCTTTCAAGTGTGACTGTGAGGAAAGAACCCTTCACTCTCCGATTGGCAACGGAGCAGGGAAGCCACCTGCCCTCCGTGTGGGGAAAGAGCCATGAAGCCTGGGTGAGCCCAGGGGACACGGAAGCGGGGTATGTCCTCGTGCCTGTTGATTGGAATAGGGACAGACCAAAAAATTAGCTTTTAATTAAATTTAAAAAGCCCAATTCTTCTTTTATCAGACGTAATCTACCTTAAATATAAGTAGAAAAATGAATTCCGCAGCCCCGTGTAGTTTTTGGTGTCGTGTTATTTTGCCGTATCCGTCTGCCCCACTATCTCTGCACTCTGGTTTAAGAGACCCATGCCCGATGTAGGCAGAGTTTAGGTGGCCAGGGTGGCCTTTACCCAGCCTGGCCCAGAGCTCTTGCCACACACGCTCTCGGGGGAGTCGGTGCAAGGTCTTCAAGTTCCCAAAGAGACAAACCAATTTAACCTTAGTTAAACTCTGCTTAGGAAGATACCAGATGGGGTGGGGGTGGGGGCAGGGGTGGGGATTGATTTACTTTCCACCTGGTCACATAGGACATCAAAAAAAATCCATGACTGGAAATTACTTAATGCCAAATGAAGACACTTTGTGGTCACATTTTGCTGGTCCTAAAAGATAAGAAATAAAAATAAAACTCTATACTACTGAATAATACCTGAAGATGTTGTCTTCCTGAATTTTAGGGGAATTTACTAGACTATCATGTCATCATATTTTGGGAGTCGGCCTGTGTATTTATTTATGATGTATTAATAATGGTATTTATCTTTAAAAAATTAAATTAAATTAATTAAATTAAGCAGAGTGCACTTAACTTGGTTTGTTCTAAGTCGCTGATGTTGCAATAAACTTGTGTTCTTCCTGAAGAGTCAGCAGTGTAAGATTTAAGCTGGATAATCTTTTTTCCCCCACATTGATGTTTTCTACATTGTGTTTGGGGAAAATATTTTAAAAATTCGAAGTTGATTTTATATGTTTAGAAAAACGTGCTGAACACCCTTGACATGCTTATCTTTGTAAGAGATGGGGATTTCTTGTTTCCCTTGAAGTTTGGAAGCAAAAAAATGGGGCTGTAACTCTTACAGAGTCTTTAGGGTACAGTGCCTGGGTGAGTGGCAAGAGGTGAGGTATCCTGTCGGGATATTATGAGGCAGGCACCGTTTGGAATAGATATTCCCTCAGGTATATTTGTATTTTTTAAAAGCTACCATTTAAGTTTAAGAAATCTAACCTTGTGAACTGATACAATTGTACCTTTAGAATCTTCATGGTAACTCATCTCTGAGGTATAGCTTAGATCCTTGCTCTTTCAAAGTTCATTTAAATGGAAATAAAATGATTGAAACAGATGTGTTTTTCTTCAACTTGAGCATGTATTTGCCATGACTCCTGTGGTACGGCAGACCTGCTGGTCACTGTCCACCCATGCTTCCTGCAGGTGGTATCCCCAACCCATCTCAGGCACAAAACACAAGTTGGAGGGATAAGGCAAGGGGTGCAGGGCTGTGTGTTAGAGGATGCAGATGCCTGGAGACGGGCAGAGAAGGGGACGTCTTCAAAGTGCTGCTGAAAACTCGGCCTCTGTGCACCGGTGCCGAGTCAAATCTCGGAGACAGAGTTTTGGGTGAAGTAGAAAAGGATAGCTTTATTGCTTTGCCACGCAAAGGGGGACACAATGGGCTCATGCCCTGAAAAACTGTGTGTCCCAACCCAGGAGGACTGAGTGAGGAGTTTTACAGCAATGGTTCAAGGGTGGGGGTTGCTGATAAGGACCAGGGAGTGCGCAGGGCCTGCGCTCCTTTAATCTGGCCTCAGGTGGTCTTCTTGAAGAGCTTCTCTGGTTCCTTTAACCTGGAATGAAGAATGCTGACATCTTCATTAGTTGGGGGTATTAGTTCTGCAGAAGAGCTCAAAGATATTGTTATGTGTATCCCTTGAGGCAGAACCAGGCCCTGCCCCGAGGCTGCACTGTTGTTCCTTGGCTGCTCCTCCCTTGTGTCTGCATCCCTTCCCTTCCCTGATTAGGAACTATTTGAATCAGCCCTTTGGGACTCAGGAAAGGTCATGGAGGCTGGAGTCTATTCCCTACAAACAAGAAGAGGGACACAGAAAGGCTTCCGTGCCCAGGAGCCCCACAGGGTCCTGCTTGGTTTCGAAAGGATGGGTGGCCTTCCAGCCAGACCTTTTCCTCCATGCAGTGATGAGGTGGTGCTGTCCCTGGTCCCCTCAAAGGCCCAACCTGCCCCACCTGCCATTCCCCTCACACACTCCATCCTCACTATTGTCTTTTCCCCATTGGCAGCTCCAGTCACCCCTCCCTTCTAGAACATTCCCAAGACACACAAACGTGTTCTCACTTTCTGCTCAAAGACAACCCTCCAGACTTCCCTCCTTTTCCAGTATTGTCCCCTTCCTCTACTTTTCCTTAAGATTATAACCTCTCCAAAGAACAGCCTTCATGCCCATCCTCTGCTCCCATTTTCTCCTGACCTGGCCACTGCACTGACAGTTCTGGTGGAGGCCCCCATGCCCTCCACCTGACCAACACCTGCGTCTTTCTGGAGCCCTAAGTGCTATCTGACACTGCTGAGCCCACCCTGCTCCCTCAGGCTCACCTCTCCTGGCTTCCAGGATTACATGCTCTGCTGTATTTTGTCTCGCCTCACCTCTTGGCGTCTCCTCTCCTGGCCTCCTTTGCTGGTTCCTTGTCCACTCCCCAGCCTTGCCTTGGAGCACTCTAGGGCTGAGACAGCAGCCCTCCTCCCTTCCTTGCCATCGATGCTTGTTTGGAGTCAAATGACCTCTTTCCATGTGTATTAGTCTGCTCCAGCTGCCATAACAAAATACCATAGACCAGGAGGCTTCAACTACAGAAGTGTATTTGCTCTCAGTTCTGGAGGCTGAGAGTCCTAGATCAAGGTGTCGGCAGGGTTGGTTCCTTCTGAGGCCTCTTGGTTTGTAGACAACTGTCTTCTCTCTGTGTCCTTATGTGGTCTCTCCTCTGTGTCCTAATCTCTTCTTAAAAGGACACCTGTCATATTGGATTAGGACCTATCCCAACGACTTCATTTTACCTTAAAGATCCTATCTCCAAAGAAGAGATAATCTTGTTTTCTCCTATGGAATCAAGTTCTCTGCCAGTGACAGAGGCCGTGGGCCCTGGGGGCTGCAGCCTGCAGAAGGAGAGAGCATCTTTTCCAGCTTTTGAGCTTCCATTCCTTCGAAGTCCTCTGACTGGTCTGCTTGTGTCACAGGCCCATGCCTTGGGTCAGCCCAGGTTACCGAGGCCGGAGGAGATCCGATGGGCCACGCCCGAGTTGTGGCTCATTCTCGGGGCCCTGTGGCCTTGAGGGGTCATATGCAGTGACTGATACAGACTCAGCAGAACCACATGGGTTAGAGAGAGGGATACTTTGTCCTAAGGAAAGAAAGCTACCCAGACCAGGTAATAGAAGTGGTTTACCATGGAGATTGTCAGGCAATGTACCGAAATAAAAGGAATAAAGCTGAAATGGAGGAATGACGGTGGTGGTGTGAGTCTGTCTTTGGGAGGAGATTCTCCCTTGCTCATACCTCTTGAAACATACTTCTTAAGTAGCTGTCTACCTTTGCTGCCCATGGACCCACTGGTCCTTAATAGCTTAAATGGTCAGCTAACAATAATCACTTACTGGGAGTTCGTAATTGATTTATGTACAGTATTTCATTTAATTCCTATTTGAATAACTACTAGAAGTATCCCCACCTTACAACAAAGTGGCCTGCATTAAACGACTAAGAAGCCAAAGGAGAAATAACCTGTGACATCAACAGTTCCCTTCACATTGGCCTGGTGAGTTTCCCTGTCCACACAGAGTAGTGACTGAACTTAGAAATGTCCTCTGACTGTGATGAAATCTTTATTCAGGTGTACTGTACTGTGATGCAGAGCTATAAGATAGGTCTAGAAAAGAGTCACTAGGTGTAAAACCACAAAGGTAACACCCCCAGTACTGTCTTTAGAGTTCTAGGTAGTTCTAGTCTGCATGTTTGTGCCATGTGGCCAGTGTCTACAAACCATGACAAAATATTCTTCCCATCGGGCACCTGCAGCCAATCCCCACTCTGGGATGACCGATGTTTCTGTTTATCCTCTCATTACCTGAACAGCATTGTGGCCCTGTAGAGATGAAGAGTGGAACTCAACAGTTAGATTCCTGTTTGGTGATGAGAACCTGACTGCATCTATATTAAGACAGTCTTTTAATTAGTGCTTTTAGCAGTAATGCTTTTGGTGATGCCTGCTCATGTCAGGTAAGAAGCCAAGAGTGTCAGACAGGAAAGGGGGCTTGGAGACCCACAGGTCCAACTTCCTTATTGTAGAGACTTTGAAACTGAGTTAGATCTGACTTGCCTACAGGAGACAACACCAGAAACTAGGCCTTTCTACTCATTTCTCTATAATCTTAGCTTTTTTGGGATTTTGAATGCTACAAGGGCGAGTCAAACATTATCCACACGCTGGCTGTAGAATTTATTTTAATTAACTTTTAGAAAAGACAAATACATCATTTTTCAAAATAATCTCTTTGCTTCTTAGCACACTTTGTCCATCTGTCAACAAGCTTTCGTATTCCCTCAGTAAAAAATGTTTTAGGCGAGCCACGAATGCACCGCTGTCTTCACTTCCTCATCAGAAGTGAATCTTTGTCCTCGTAGGGCTGCTTCCAGGGAACCAAACAGGTGAAAGTCCGATGGAGCAAGATCAGGACTATAGGGAGATGCTTTAACACCTCAAAGCAAAGTTTTTGCAGAGTATGGACAGTGTGGGCAGAAGCATGTGGACGTGCATTGTCATGCAAGATCACAAAGCCCTTGGATAGCAGTCCTCTGCATTTAATTCAAAGTTTAGGCTTCAGCTCTTCAAAAAGCATCTCACTGTAACGAGCACTGTTGATTGTTGTACCCTTTTCCTGATAATGTTCCAATACTGGCCCTTATAGAAAACTGTAAGCATCAATTTTCCAGCTGATGGTTGACTTTTGAACTTTTTCTTGGTCAGTGATTGAGGCTGTTTCCATCCCATACTCTGCCATTTACTCTCGGACTTGTAGTAATGAGTCTATATCTCATCACCGTAATGATTCTCTTTAAGGAACTTGCACCTTCCTTAGAGTACTGGTCCAAATTTTGTTTGCAGATATCCAGAACAACTCTTCCGGGAGTTGTTTTGGTACCCATCTTGCACAAACTTTTTGAAACCTAAGTCTGCCGTGGATTACTTCGTTTTGAGGTGTTAGAGCATCCTCCCTATAGTCCTGATCTTGCTCCTAATTGGACTTTCACCTGTTTGGTCCCTGAAAGCAGCCCTACGAGGATGAAGATTCACTTCTGATGAAGAAGTGAAGACATTTGTGGCTCACCTAAAACATTTTTTACCGAGGGAACATGAAAGCTTGTTGACAGATGGACAAAGTGTATTGAAAAGCAAGGAGGTTATGTTGAAAAATGATGTATTGTCTTTCTAAAAGTTAAAGTAAATTCTACATCCAGAGTGAGGGTAATTTTTGACTAACCCTCATACATTAAATTATAGCACTTAAGATTTTATATATATACCATTATTATATACATATTTTATATGTTATTTAATATATACCATTATTTTATATTACCATATTACATGTAGTAATATATATAATATGTATATATTACATATAGTAATATATATTATATAGTAATATATAATATATACATAAAATAATATATATAGTATATATACTACATTAAATCATAGTACTTAATATATTTTTATATATATTATTTTAAAATAAAACACGTGTGTATAAAACCTTCTGTATTAGATCTTGCAATGTGTAAGCAGACTTCAAAGTTATAACTATCCAACTTAGAGTGTCAGAAAGTTTAAATAATTTGCCCAAGTCTGTCTGAGTCAGCTCAGCCTTCTGTAACAAAAATACCATAGACTCAGTGGCTTAAAGAACAGAAATTTATTTCTAACAGTTGGTGGCTGGAAGTCCAAAATCAAGGTGCCAGCAGATCTGGTTCCTGGTGAGGTGTGCTTCCTTGTTTTCCTTACATGGTGGAGAGAGGGTGAGCTCACCTCTCTAGTTTCTCTTAATCCCATCATGAGGAGGGAAAGGGACAAAAACATTCAATGTATAGCAAAGTTGTACAGCTAGAAATTGGCCTTGAGGTTCTAACTCCAACTACATGCCAGTAAAGCCTAGAATTCAAATTAGAGCCAGAGGTATACATCGTAAAGCAATTATATGCTTAGATTTCCAACATTTTACTGACGGCAAATTGCTATGCATTCATTCAACAAGTGTTTGTTGAACACTTACTGTGGGTGGGGGTGTGGCAGGCTGGACAGAAAAAGGAAAATGATTAAATCCAAAAACAGAGAGATGTAGGCCTGAGTAGGCATGAGTAGCCTATAGCCTAGTTAAAAATTCTCTCACAAGGTTATCATTTACGCAACATGGTTGTTTATCTTCTGCCTGGGGCCTGTTGCATAAAAGCCTGCTTCAACTGATAACCCCCACTTAACAGACGGGTAAATGAAGGCTGACAACCAGACCAATAGAAGGGAAAACTGTTCAAACAGCCAATCAACATAGAGACAACTCAGCTATGCCATATTTACATAGAGATATGTAAAGGTCATGCAAAACAATATATAAGGCAATGCCCCACTGCATTCGGGGTCAGCCTTTGGATGTGAACCTGCTGAGTCAAATGCAGGCGCAAATAAATGCTGCTTCCTGCTCATGGCCTCGGTGTCTCGCTTCACTCTTTAACACTCTGTGAGCTCCTCTAATAGGGGTTCCTGCCCTCATGGAACTAATTTTCTATTAAAGGAAATGGTTTGTAGGCAGGTGTACACAGTGCAGTGTGATAAATGCTTTGGTAGGTTTCATGCTGGGTACAGTGGGTGTACACAGAGAGGTACCTAATGTATCCTTGAGGGACTAGGAAAGCTCTCCAGAAAAAAGAGAACTCTAACTGGGATGTGTGTAAGACTCAGTCTCATGGGAGGGGCAGGAGGGCTTCAGGGACAGAAAGGAGTGTGTGGAAAGGCTGGATGTGAGCAGGAGCATGGTGCGTTGGCGGAGGAAAAATTGTTCAGCACAGCAGAAGCAGAGTCCAAAGGGGTAGGACGAAGGGATAATACTTGCTGTGGACTCAATGTCTGTGTCCCCTTCAAGTTCATATGTTGAAGCTCTAATCCCCAATGTGATGGTATTTGGAGGTGGGACCCTTGGGAGGTGATTAGATTGTGAGGATGGAGACCTCATGATGGGGTTAACACCCTTATAAAAAGAGACATGAGAGAGATAATGTGAGGAGACAACAACAAGGTCAAGAAGGCATTCATCTGAAAACCAGGAAGAGACCTCTCACCAGGAATCGAATCTGCTGGTGCCTTGATCTCCAGAACGGAATTTGAGCCTCCAGAACTGCGAGAAATAAATTTCTGTTCTTTAAGCCACCCAGTAAAGGTATTTGCTATGGCAGCCTGAGCGGACAAAGATGAGACTAGATAATTTGGAGCCAGATAATGGGGAGCTTCACAAGATGTGGTGGGACAGAATTCTAAAACGGTCCCCCAAGATCTCCCACCCCGATCTCCAGGACTGTGAATATGATGAGACAGCTCAGCTGTGAGTATGTTACATTACATGGAAAAAGGGATTTTGCAGATGTAATTAAGATTACTCATCAGTTGGCTTTGAGTTAATGAAAAAGGAGATTATCTGGGTGAGTCTAGTGTAATCACAAGAGCCCTTTAAAAGCACAGAGTTTTTCCTGGCTGGTGGTAGAAGGAGAAGTCAACAGTGAAGCCAAGACTGAGAATGCAGCCTGCTGTTGTTGGCTTAAGCATGGAGGTGGCCATTGTCAGGGAATGTGGACATCTTCAGCTGACAGCCAGCACAGAAGTGGGACTTCAGTCCTACAGCTTTGAGGAACAGAATGTACCAATACCCTGGATGCAATTGGAAGTGAATTCTTCCACCAAACTTTCAGATAAGGATCCAGCCTGGTTGACAGTGTGAGGTCCTTAGCGGCATCCTCTCCAGCACATCCAGACTTCCCGCCTGCCGAGCTGTGAGAGAATAAATAGTATGAGACAATTTGCTGCACAGTTATAGAAAACTCATATTCAAGCCAAGTTAAAAAGAAAATAGATGTAAAAATCATAAATAATCCACTACCAAAATGAATGTTGCAGTACATTAAAAAATATGACAATGTTGTTTAAGATTAGAAAGTCTGTTGGTGTAATTTACATTAACAGGATGTATTAGAGTGTACGTTTGGCTCCTGGAACAGAGAAATCTAAAATAACAGCAATTTTAACAAGACAGAATTTTGTGTCTTACACGAAACTCTGGACAGATGGTCTAAAGCTGATGTAGTGACTCATGGTCAATAGTTATACTCAGTCATTGCCTTGCCCCCTTCAACATATGGCTTCCATCTTTCAGTCCAGATGGTTGCAACAGCCACCTTCATGATACAGTCCAGGTAGTAGGAAGGAAGAAATAGTCAAACAAAGGGCGTGCTTTCCTATCCACCCCCCTCCCCCATCTGCCTGGCAAGACAAAGACATGGCAATTACATGTACTTCAAATCACAACTCAGCAGCCAGAACTTAGTCACGTGACCACATCAAGCAGCAAGGGATTTGGGAAAGGATTGAGTGGCCATATGTGTCCCCTGAAATTTTACTACTAAAGAAGAAAAAGAGAACAGATAATAGGGGAAAACTAGCTGTCTCTGCCCCAAAGGAAAAAAAGATTCTCTTATTAAATGCAGATAAAACATTTAATAAAATGAAACTCCTTTTGTTATCAGTCAGTGTTCTCCAGAGAAATAGAAAAAGTATATATTTCTACTCAATCTATATATTAAGAGAATGCACGCACACATATTTATTGCAAGCAATTGGCTTAGGTAATTGTGGGGGCTGTCAAGTCTGAAATCTGTAGGGCAGGTCAGAAGCCTGGAGAACTTCAGGCAAGAGCTGATGTTGTAGTCTTGAGGCAGAATTTCTTCTTCCCTAGGGAACTTCAGTAGGCTTCTAAGGCCTTCAACTGATTGGATGCGGCCCACCACCATCCAACTGGAGATTACTTCAACATTTACAAAATACCTGCACTGCAACACCTTGATTAGTATTTGATTGGATAAATGGGGACTCTAGCCTAGCTAAGTTGACATATCAAACTAACCCTCATGCCAAAAAAAAAAAAGAAAAAGCAAATTAGGCTTTGAAAATATTTCCTGAACCTGATAAATGCAATCGCAGTTCATACGAATTATCTTTTACATCTCATTATTGGTGCATATTTTTCAGCTGCCCAGCATCCGAATCTCCTTCCTAAATGTGTGAAATCCACCCTTCCGTGAGTGTCAGTGAGAGCCCAGCCCCATCTTCCACTCTACACGCCCAGAAGTCCAGATCCTGTCCCTGCTTGCCCCCAGGTGCTCCATGACTTGAGCCTAGCCAATTGGATGCTCTACCGGTGACCTTGATCAGGAATGGGGTCCACAAAGAAGCAGCTCCGGTTTGGGGCTGTCTCTGGTGGCAAGGGCAGAAGCACCCAGCCTGTATCCTCAACAGCCTGCTTTTGGAAATTTCCCTGGGCCCTGGGTTCCCACATAGCCTCCTTGGTTCATGCCTGTTCCCTAAGCCTACTTTTTTTACCTTCTCATTGATCGTGTTAGAAACCTGATATCTTTTTGTTGTTGTCACTTTTGTCATAAAGTTAGCCTGAATCAGTTTCTGTGGTATGTAAACCTAAACCCTAATTGGCATACACAGAAAGCTTACAGCAAAAATCAAACCTAATGGTGAAATGTGAGAACATCTTTTAAAGTGGTATTTCTGGACTGCGACAGAGGCAATATTGCCCCTCAGGGGATATTTTGCAACATATGGAGATCTTTTTGGTTGTCACCACCTGCAGGGGGTGTGGTGTGGATGAGAGTAAGGGCTCTGTGCTTTGGCGTCTAGCATCTGCTAGGTAGAGGCCAGGGCTGCTGCTACAACTCCTATACAGTCAAGAGTGCTGAGATCGAGAAACTCTGCTTTAAAGTAAGAAACAAGACAAGAGGGCTTGCTTTCACTGTTTCTATTCAGTGTTATATTGAAGAATATAGAAAGCAAAATAAAGCAAGTGAAAAAGAGATGTAAGGACTGGAATGGAAAATAAAAGTTTAGTATTTGCAGATGAAATGATTGAATATCTGAAGATAATATTCAGAAACTAGTAAAACCATACACAGCTCATCACAGTTGCTGGGTATAAGATCAATATACATAAGTGAGTAACACACCAACAACAACCACTTAAAAAGTAGTGCTGCTGGACTTCACTGATGGCGCAGTGGTTAAGAATCCGCCTGCCAATGCAGGGGACATGGGTTTGAGCCCTGGTCTGGGAAGATCCTACATGCCGAGGAGCAACTAAGCCCGTGAGCCACAACTACTAAGCCTATGTGCTGCAACTATTGAAGCCCGTGCACCTAGAGCCCTTGCTCTACAATAAGAGAAGCCTCCGCAATGAGAAGCCCAGGCACTACAACGAAGAGTAGTCCTCGCTCACTGCAACTAGAAAAGGACCGTGCACAGCAATGAAGACCCAATGCAGCCAATAAATAAATTAATTAATTAAAAAAAATCATATGGGGGACTTCCCTGGAGGTCCAGTGGTTAAGACTCCGTGCTTCCAATGCAGGGGACTTGGTTCAACCCCTGGTTGGGGTACTAAGATCCCACATGCTGCTTGGTTGCTGCTTGGTGAGGCCAAAAATAAAATGAAATAAAATAATAAAATAAAATATCCTTCTTCTGATGAAAAATACTATGGAAGAACTAAGGGCCAAATATATAAACTCTAGGCTGTTAATTTAAAAAAATTCTATAAACAAACAAAATCTTGCTCCGGCTCTTCTGTATATGTTGGGTTAAAGGCAGGTAAAACTGGAAGCAAGGAATTCCATGATAGTAACCTATGCAAGAGGAAGTGGCCAAAGCCATGGGGAGAATCGCAGGGAAATATTTAAGGAGTGAGATGTATGGAACCTGGTGATTAATTAAATATGGGGTACAAGAGCAGGAGAGAATACGATGATACCCAGGGTTTCAGGCCTGGTAACTTGGCAGATAGAGGTTCTATTTTCTGGGATAGAAAACACAAAAGGAGGACTGGCATTTGGGGAGAGAAGACATTGAATGCAGGTGTTGTCGATGAAAATTCAATTAACTATCAAGGTAAGGAGAAAACAAAGGGGATTTTATTAGAGCCAAACTGAGGATTAGGACCCAGGAAGCAGATTCTCAGGAAACTCTGAGGACTGTTCCGCTTGATAGAAGTCCAAGGCACGGTCAGGCACACTTTTGAGACAAAGGATTGTGCGTCAGGATGGCATACTGAGGTTTTGCATAAAGGTCCTCAGGGATACACAGTCCAGCTAAGCATGCATGAAGCGAGTGATGTCATCGTAAACCCCCTAAAGAGCTGGGAAAGAAGGCTATTGTTTAAGAAGTCACATGGCTAACGTCAGAAGAAAGGAAAACATTGGCAACATGTGCTCCTGTCTTTGAGCAGCTCAGGTTAATGTGTAATGCTGATGCCACAGCTCGTTACAGAGAGAGGAGGCCCAAATGGACACAGAGAGAATTTTACCTTTAACTTTTTTCTTGTTCTGGCTTAACATATAAATTTTACTTCCTCAGTTTGGACACAGAGAGTTTGTAATGGATGGGGCCATCCATGTGGAGCTGTCTGAGAGCCCAGGAGAAACATCCGGGCTGGAGACCTAAATCTAGGGGTCTGGAGCATAACAGAAGCAGGAAGCATGAATGAAAATCACCAAGAACTGTCAGATAAGAAGAAGGTGTGGTTAAGAACCCAGAGGAACTCGCAGAGCAAGAAGGAAAAGAGGAACTTCCTAGGCAGCACAGTGATTAAGAATCTGCCCACCAATGCAGGGGACACAGGTTCGATCCCACATGCTGAGGAGCAACTAAGCCCGTGAGCCACAACTGTTAAGCCCGTGAGCCACAACTATTGAGCCTGTGTGCAACAACTACTGAAGCCCACGTGCCTAGAGCCCGTGCTCTACAACAAGAAGCCACCACAATGAGGAGCTCGCGCACCACAATGAAGAGTAGCCCCTGCTCGCTGCAACTAGAGGAAGCCTGCGTGCAGCAACGAAGTCCCAATGCAGCCAATAAATAAATAAATAAATAAATAAATTAATTAATTAATTAATTTAAAAAAGAATGGAAAAGAGGAACATCCAGAGGGCTGGGAGGAGACCACAGAGGCCAAGGAGAGGGAGCAAAAGGAGTGAGAATGTGGCCAGCTGAGCAAATGTGGCTGAAGTTCATGGAGAAGATGACCTGAGTCTGGTCAACTAGATCAAGCAGCAGGGGCATCATGGGAACTTGGCAAGAGCCTTTCAGCAGCAGGTGGGGAGAGGAACCCTGGATGGAGGGAGTAACGGCATGTCCCAAAGGTGAGGTGGTGGGGGCAGTCACGTTCCTTTTCTGTCTTAACCAATCTGGGTACAGATTGTGTGTGTGTGGAGTGGAGGCCAACAATTCACTGGTTATGAACAAGAAACTTGGCACCTAGGCTAAAGTTCCGTTTCAGCCTCTGTACTGAGAGGTGGTGGAGAGTGACGTTCCTCTTCATTTATCCTGGACCTATCTGATGAGAATCAGTGATGAATTACCCAAGACTGGAAGCAGTCTAGATGTCCGTCAAAATGCTCTGTTGCATAAAGCAGAGTACAGCCACATAACAAATCACTCTGAAGACATGAGAAGGAGCGGAGAAGTTTTCTCTGTTCAGATACAGGTTGTTCTCAGGATGTGTTGTTAGGTGTGAAACCACACAGGACCCTGTGGAGCTCCTGGGCACAGACGCTTTTCTGTGTCTTCCATTTCTTGTTTGTAGGGAATAGACTCCAGCCTCCGTGACCTTCCCTGAGTCCCAAAGGGCAGATTCAAACAGTTGCTAATCAGGGAAGGGAAGGGATGTAGAGACCAGGGAGAAGCAGCCAAGAAACAATAGTGCAGCCTTGGGGCAGGGCCTGGTTTTGTCTCAAGGGATACACATAACAATATCTTTGAGCTCTTTTGCAAAACTAAAGCCCCCACCAAATGGACGATGTTCCAGAGAGAAGGACACAGTTTGATTACCTTGAAGCTCATCAGGAGATCACCTGAAGCCAGATTAAAGGAGTGCACACCCTGCACACACACTGATCCTTATCAGCGACTCTGCCCTTGAACCATTGCTATAAAACTCCTCACCAAATCCTTCTGGGTTGGGACACACAGTTTTGAGAGGCACGAGCAAAACTGTTTTCCTGGCAAAGCAATAAAGCTATTCTTTACTACTTCACCCAAAACTCTGTCTCTGAGATTCAATTTGGCACTGGTGCACAGATGCCAAGTTTTGGGAACAAGTGAGAAACACAAGGTGTAGAATGATGTTTATGGCATGCTACTCCTCGTGTAGATACAGATATTTACTTACGTTTTCAAAAAGAAAGGTTAGAAGAATACACAAAACTAATATTGGTGGTCATCCAAAGATAGTGGTGGAGGAGACAGGGTGGAGAGAAGAGTTCCATGAATATATTTAGTATAGAGTTTTATTTTGGAACCATGCATATGTTTTACATAGTTTAACAAATGAAATAAAAGTAAGATAAAAAGCAATTCCTAAAAACTGAAACAATTGACCCTACCCCGATCAAGGTGAAGCAGAACCACACAGAAAAAATACTTCCTTGGTGTGACATTAAACACAATATTTTGAATCTACATCTCTAGGAAAAGGTCTTATAAAGATTAATAGGAGGGCAAATAATTCTTAAACTCCATTTAGTACTCTTACTTTAATAGTAATATTAATACTGTTTATAGGAGACTATTGTGTAATTAACGTAAAACAAATACATAATTATTGGACTGTCATTAGAAATCAAGATCTCTAGTATAAAAGAGATGCAAGTGTAATATCAAAGAAGATAAATGAAAACCTTCTAATACTGAATTTGAATGGGATACATCAGAATGGTCTTATGATTTTCTTTCTCTTAAAAATTATTTACTAGTTCGGTCCATCAAAAAGGCCAAGAAGCAATGACATCCAGATTGTGGTTTCTAATACAACTTCCCTGTGAAAGGAATCAGAGATTTTTTGAGGAGAAAAAAAAAATAAAAAAAAGACGGACCCATGGTCTGAAGCAGAACATGGACAAGATTTTCACCCTGTTGTGTGAGAAAGCAGGGAGGCTGTTGCAGGGGCGCTACAGTGGGGACGACGGGTGCCACAGGGCAGAGTAAGGATATTGGACTAGCAATCCAGGTGGCAAATAGCTTACTAGAAAAACCTAGCCTGGAACGTGACTTCTGGTTTTAGTTCTAGCTCTCTTCTTTGGGCAAGATGCTTCATCTCTCTGAGACTAGGTCTCCGTGAACTTTATTTTTCTTTAGTAAGGTGAAGAGAACCACCCTTTCCTTATCCTCGACTCAGGGCTATTGCCATCCCATAGGACTACCTTTGCATAAAGTAGAAAAGTGCCCCTTCCTCCTGGCCTCTTAGCTAGGTGCCCTTGAGAACACAGTATAAACATTTACTATGTCACAGTTTCTCTAAGAATCCAGATACAGCTTGGCTGAGTGCCTCTGGCTCAGTGTCTCTCACAAGGCTGCAGTCAAGGTGGTGGCTTGTGTCTCATCTGAAATCTTGACTGGGGGGGATCCACGCCCAAGCTCACTCGGTGGCTGTTGGCTGGATCCAGGTCTGTGTAAATTAGCGCTCCACCAAAGGCAAACAGAACCAGCAGGAAGTGCCTACGCCTATGTCCTTGTCCACGTCCATGTCCACGTCCACGTCCACGTGTGTGCCTGCATGCACACCCCCACCTGTATCTGTACCTGCACCTACATCTCTCTATCTAGGTCTATATATCGCAAGGAACTGGCTTATGGAATTGTGGGGGCTGACTAGGTAAGTCTGAAATCCGTAGGGCAGGCTGTCAGGAAGGCAGGTGAAATCTTTTGGGCAGAAGCTGACGCTACAATCCACATCCTCAGGGAAACCTCGGTTCTGCTTTTAAGGGCTTTCAGTTAATTGAATCAGACCCAGATAATCTAGGAGAATCTCCTTTGCATAAAGTCAAGTGATTCTAGATGCCAATCACATCTACAAAACGTCTTCACAGCATCACCTAGATGAGTGTTTAATTGAATAGCTGGGTCCTGTAGCCTGGCCAGGCGCACACATAACATTGACCGTTACAGATTCCTCAAGGGCTGCCAGCCAGCGGGTGTCCTCAGTTCCTTGCCACGTGGGCCTCTCCACCGGGCAGCTCACAACACAACAGCTGGCTTCCTCAGAGCAGGGCAGTGAGAAGAGCCAGAGAGAAAGTCCTGAGCACGACAGGAGATGCAGCCTTCTGCAACCTGCTCTCCAAAATGACATCTTGTCACTTCTGCTGTTTCTATTTGTTAGAAGCAAATCTGTAGGTTCAGCCCATACTCAAGACTATGCAGCAGGAGTCTGCAACCATAGGGGCCTGCTCAGTAAATGCTGGGAAGAGTAAGTGAGATAATGTGTGTGAAATAATGGTGTAAGCCAGTAGATAAATATTAGCTAGAATCATATAAAATTGCTAGTATTAGATTGCTCATTTTTGACCTGCAAAAATGGTTCACCTAACATAAATTGTACTTAAATAGGGAACTGATAGGGTGTAAAACAACTTTATAATTTTGGAGGCAGCCAGGCATGAATGGGATCTTGGATAAATGGCAGAAGTGAAGGGTAGAGAGAGAGAAGGGTGTCAATTGTACTAGGTTTGCATTTGGTTTGTTTCTCTCTCTCTCTCATCTCTGTCTGTCTATCATCTATCATCTATCTATCTATATCTATCTATCATCTATCTATCTATCTATCTATCTATCTATCTATCTATCTATCTATCATCTATCTATCTACTATCTATCTATCATCTATCTATCTGTCTATCTATCTATCTATGTATCTATGTATCTATCTATCTATCTATCTATCTATCTATCTATCTATCATCTATCATCTATCTACCATCTATCCCTATATCACCTTTGATCCATCTATTTTCTTAGCTGTCATCTATTTATTACGTATTTTGACTGGTCAGCTGCTGGGATTGATTTGGGCATATTTAAAATGCAACCGAAAGCCAGTGCTTTACAAACGTTTTGTCTGCACCTTGAGAAATGAGTTTGTTGTGAACTGAAGGAGTAACCGTAGCACACCCCTCTGAGGCACCCATCCGCGGTGGCAACATTTGACCAGAGCACTTCCTTCCCTGCCCTCTACTTCCTCTGAAGACAGACTCTGGGCAGCTCAGGCTGAGAGATCACGGGGCCACCACCATCGTCTTTCACCGTATCCCCCAGCAACCTGCCTACACGGCTCTCACGGGTGTCTCCTTCAGGCTGCAGATGAGAATCGCTAGGCTGAAACTTAGCTGAGGGCGCCCAAGGTGGGGGTCTGTCTCAACCCCAAACCGCAGTAAACCACAAGGACCATTTGTGGCAACACGCTTTTTTCTCTGGGTGGGGAGCGGGGTGCTGGACCACATGCCCTGGAGCGAGCAGCCAGAGGGAGGAGCTGGACGAGAGGCCGGGGAGAGCGAGGGCAAGCTGGACGCACCCGCACATCTGTGTCTGTCTGTCCCTGAGTCCGACCATGACGGCCTGCAGAGTGCAAAGGTCCTGCCCCATTGTCTGCTTCCAAACGTTGTCCAAATCCCAATTTCACCAACGCTACCCAGAGCCCTACTGTGAAAAGGGATTATGGGAAACGAGATTGTAGCTGCCTCAAGCTGTCACGTGGACGCTCTTGCGGATTCTTTTATGAAAGTCCTCTCCTTTAGAGAAGGCCTGTGGAGGGCACCTTGGCAATGTCTACCAAAGTCAGAAATGCATGTGTCCTTTGATCAAGAAACCCCAGTTCTGGGGGTCTATCCCCGAACTACCTGAGCCAAAAGCCAAAATGACTAATTACTGGAGTGCTATTTGCTGTTTTGAGAAGAAAGCTTTGTTGGAACACAGCCACTCCCATCTGTTTGTGCGTTGTCTGAGGCGGCTTTCATGCGGTAAGAGTGGAATTGAGTGGACCACAGAGCTCCAAGTGCTTAGCTCCTGCCCTAAGGCAGGGTGGCCACATGCTTGAGGAAGGGAAGTTCCTGTTTATAGCTGTGCTGAAGATCGGAAGTAAAGGAGCCCGAGAGTGAGAATGTTGCCATTTTGCAACCCTTGCTTTACAAAGGATGGAACAAAGCAATACCTATAAATGACTACTTAGTTCAGAGAAAAGAGAGACAACTAGATGTTATGGACCTTCTGATCAACTGAACAATATCAGCTGTGGCGTATTCTTGCAAAAAAAAAACAAAACAACCCACAAACTTGAATGGGATTATACCTCTTTATCTAACTACCAGTGGGCAGGAAACACAGCGGACAGAAGAACCCGCGTGACAACCCAGCACACAGTAAAGTCCCAGATGGTGGGAAACGAGCTCTATGAGACGCACAGTCCGGTCTCTTCCACAAACACTGTAAGGAGAAGAAAAGATGGTGGCGGGCAGAGGATATAACGGGTTAGGCGAGAATGAAGCAGCATTTTGGCCAATTGCAATTTATGGCTATTTTTCATATTCTGATTCAAACATATAGACTCTAGTAAAACATTTCTGAGATAATTGGGGAAACAGGAACCCAGACCTGATATTTGATGCTATTATGGGATTCTCATTAAATCTGAGTTGGGATGGTTGTGTTATGGTTATGTTGGAGAACTGTTCCTGTGTTTCACAGACACATGCTGGAATATTTAAGGACTGAAGGACAAAATGTCTAGGGTTTGTTTCCAGATTATTTGATGTGACTGGGAGGAAGCAGGTGGGTGTGTCGAGGAAGCATGGTGAGCGGATAATTATTGAAGTTTGGCAAATAGGTACGTGGGGTTTTTACACTGTTCTCTGTACTCTCACTATGCATTAGTTTTCTGTGAGTGTTGTAAGAAGTAACCACAACTGTCGTGATTTAAGACAACTGAAATTTATTCTCTTCCAGTCCAGTAGAACTCAGAAGCCCAACACGGGGCTCCCTGGCCTAAGACCATGGTGCCAGCAGGGCAGAGCTGCGTGCCTCCTCGGATGCTCTAGGGGAGCATTTTCTTGCCTTTTTATCATCTAGAAACGGCTCATATTCCTAGGCTGTGACTCTCCCTTTGTCTTCCAATCCTCAAAGGCAGGTTGAGTCCTTCTCACGCTACCATCACTCTGGTTCTCACCAGCCAGGAAATGTTTTCTGCTTTGAAAGACCCTCGGGATGACCTCGGGCCCACCAGGTTTACCCAAGACAATTTCCCCATCTCGAGGTCGGCTGATGAGCAACCTTAATTCCATCTGCAACCTTAATTCCCCCTTTACATGTAACCTAATGTATTCATGAGTTCCAGGAATTAGGAAGGAGGCATCTTGGGGAGAGGGGTATTAGTATTCTGCCTACCACAGTATGCGATAGACATTTTCCAAAATAAAAAGTAAAAACACAAAAACCCCACCAAAAAAAACCTGAGAAAAATTACCCTCACTGTATTCTTTAGACTGTATTAATAAGTCAACAGCACAAACATGTAGGCGTGGAACAAAAACAAAACTTTCAGTTGAACATAGTCCATGTATGTGAGGACTCTATTTTTGCCTAATATATTACACCAAGGAGGAAAAATGTGGGTATTGTAATCTCATCACGATGTTCATTACATCTAAAGCATTACACAAAAAGAGGAACCATTACAAGGTGATGCTACAGGTAAAATTTGGTTAGCATAATTAATTTTCTTCTTTTCAAAGCAAAATTGTAACATGGTGAATTATAATAGAAGAAACTAATTGGTAAAACCAAACGACGACAACAAAACCCCCATCAGTTAAAAATAGTACTTTATCATCACTAAACACTTTCACGCACAATCTCACTTGACTTTGCAGCAGCCTTTGAGTTGGGCAGAACAACAGTATTTTTTCCTCTTTGCAGTTGAAGAACTTAATCGGGACTCAGCAGACCCTGACTTGCTTTCACTTTTTCTAGTTAATTGGCAGGATGGGGAATGGGATTTAGCTTTTTAATTCCACGGCACTAAGCTGCTTTTGCAACCACCAGAGACAAGCTAAACTGTGCCCAGAATACAGACGTACCCGGTGTTACTGTGCTTCATTTGATTGCAGTTTGCAGATATTGTGTTTTTTACAAATTGAAGATTTGTGGCAACCCTGTGTTGTCAAGCGATGGGTAGCATTTTTTAGCAATAAAGTATTTTTAAATTAGGTATGTATTTTTTTAGACATTGCTATTTCACACTTAATAGACTACAGTATAGTGTAAACATAATTTTATACACACTGGGAAACCAAAAATCAGTGTGACTCACTTTATTATAGCATTTGCTTTATTGCAGTGTTCTGGAAGCCAAGTACCCCATATCTCTGAAGATTGCCCAGCTCTGTTTACTAAGACAAAGACGTGTGTATCCACTTTGTTTCCAGAAACACTTGCTACGTAGGGTATAAAAGTAAAGGTATCTCCTTACGGTCACTTGCCTTGGGATTCCTTTCCTAAGGCCTTCCTGCTGAGTTCCCATATCAACCTATGAACACTGGCTGTGAGCTCCCAGTGAACCTTTGCATTTCCCTATGAAGAGAGACACAACGTCACCAAATCCCACTTAAGTTTCCCCTTCCTGGTACAACGGAGGATGGCGGCTCCTGTGCTATGAGGTTGAGGTTATGTGACCAGTTCTGACCAATAGGCTGTGAGCAGAAATGTCAGGCGTGGCTTCTGGGTTGAAGCATTCAAAGAACAGGTGTGGGTTCTTCAGGCCTTTTCTTCCCCATTGGTAGTGAGTTCTGAGGCCACTTGTTTGGAAGTGGCTCACATCTCAGTGAACCACAGAAGCCCTATGTGACAGCAGTACCAGTGGACACGTTCAAGGAAGCATTAGGAAACAGTGTGTGTGTTTCTTCCACAAAGTCTTGGACTATTGCAGTGAGCCCAGGTGTATATTCAAATGAATTTTTTTTCTCTACAGTCTGACACCCATATATCTTACAATCTTCTTAGAGATTCTCATTGCCATTACAGGAAAAAAATGGCTTAGCAAAAAGTGAAATGTACAGAGGCTTGTACAATGTTTGTAGCTTTAGAGAATTATAAAGATGGGACAAAAGTAATGTAACTGGATTAGGAAGATAAGAAGTATGTCAGAAAGTTATGTTAGCAGTGTAATTGACACTTTTGCTTAAAGGAAGCCTTGCTTGCAAAGAGAATAATTGTGTGCGGGTTCATTTTATGCAGGACGGCAGGAAGACTTCCCACCCCAGTGGGGGCGGAAGGCATAAGAAGAAGCAGGAGACACGCAACCCTTTGACAGTGTTACTCAAAGGAATCTATTTTTTCAGTCAGCTACACAATTTACAACCCTTAATTAAGATCTTTACAAGCAAAATACGTGATAAGGACATTTTCTCCGAGCAATAATGCGATATACAGATAACAAACGTGTTATAGAATGTGGTTTGGCAAAGAGTACTCAGGTCTACCTATGGATAGGTTAACACCTTGCGTTTGCGGACTGTTAATGATTTACAAAGCCTGTTCTCCTAGCGCACGTCTCAGGAGGACTCTGGGAGATGGGCAGGGGCTTAGATCCCCGTTTCCTGGGAGGGCAAGTAAGATGCCATTACCTGTCCCCTCCTCGCTTTCCTTAGCACTCCCCTCTCCTCTCCTGTTGTCTATTTATAGATAATGCTTTTCTGGGTGGTTCTACCTGCCCAGCATGGGAAAGGGAACTCTTGTCAGTTTCCCAGCCTCCCTTGTGATTAGTTTGGGGCCAACTCCTCTGGCCAATGACCCAAGACAGAAGGCAGCTACGAGACAGCGTCCACACGTCTCTTCTCTACAGAGGTGACCTTGGAGGTCTCGACCTCCATCCCAAGTCCCACGAGTGAGAAGTAAGCCTTTACTGCGTGCAGTCCCTGACATTTCAGGGTTTATTTTGTTCTTTCATCATAATGTATCCTATCCTGATTAACAAAATTACTTCCCAGCCTTTCTCAGTGTATTATGAAAAGATATGCTCTGAAGAATCCACAGAAATTGGTGGCTCTGAACTTGGGACATTGAACCACTGTACTAGACCAGCAGTATCATTTCTACCTCTACATTGATATGAATTTTCCTATAGGCACACTTAAAAAAAATGATTATGAAAATGACCCATGTACGTAGCGTGAAGGGACACGGGTGCTACAAGGCTTTACGCAAAGAAAACAGCAGTCCTTTGCCCTCTCCCTCCCCCCAGCCTGATCCCCTCTGCTGTTTCTTCTGGCATTTATGTCTATATGTCTAAATAATTCGCCTAAACTGCTATGTCATGTTATGGTGCTTCAGGCACTGTCTGTTGACTTCCTATCACCACAGAAAAGAATTTAGCTACCTCACGCCTCCTACCAGTACTTTACCACACTCATCTCATTATATCACAATTTGGGGTTAACTATTTGCTATTTACAATCTATGACTATGTACATATCATTAACTGCCAGGAAAAGTAGGGTGTCGTGGTTACTTTTTTTTTTTTTTTAATGAAAGTTCCTCCTACCCTGCTGGAATTTATCCATTTTTCACGTGCTTAGTTTACATGCACAGCCATCAATAATTCTGCCCTCCTCTGTGGCCAGAGGTTGTGGGTAATCTTCCTGATGTAACTCTTTCCGAAGCCCTGTTTGGACCCGGCTGGGTGGCTCCGCAGGCTTGCTGCATAGCTGACATCCTGGACCCCATTTCCTGGAACCAACATCTTATTTCTGCCCGGTTTACCCTTTTATCAGTAGAGCACACCCTTTTATGACTTCCAGAGACATGGTGCATGAAAGATAAATATCTTGCATACGTGATGTTGTTGCCTCGATATCGTAACAAGTTTGCCCACATTGCTGTTGCTAGTTTGGTTGGATTTTGAAATGGAATTGAAAATACATGATTTCCTGCCCAACTCATCTCTGGAAGCATACCCTGGGAACGACTGTTCGTGATTATCTTGCAGAAGAACGCTGGGGTTAGGGGTGGAGAGGGTCTTCCTTTTTCACTATATAATCTTTTATACTATTTGATTTTTAAAAACCATTTGTAGACACTGTTATATAAGACATAAAAAAAGGCATTAGAAAACAGAAAACATGGCAAATATGGAGAATTTAAACTACCAAATTTACCGTGTATTACATTATATTTAATATGGTCTGAGCCAAATGAGCAATGCATTCCGTGCAATACAATAATTTTAGGATGAAGGGTGTTTTCTATAGCTGATTCTATTGGGTAAGCCCAAATAGAAGGACCATAACTGCAATATATTGTGGGATCTCACAATCTTTTTGTCCCAGAGCTTTAAAAAAGTTAGTGAAGATTTGGAAATGCTAGGGGAGAGGCGAACATTGAAACCAAAACTTGGCTATCAAAAGTTAGAAGACATTAGTTCTATCAGTTTTTCCAGTACTGAAATTCTTACCAGTCTCCATTACCGCTCTCAACACCACTGCCCCGCCCCCCCCAAACCATTTCCATATTAACCAGTTCACTTTTATGGGGTTTTTCTTGGATTTTCACAGTTCAACTAAATAGAGACTATGCAGAAAGATACACTTCTCAACGAACAGTGCAAAGCAAGAGAGGTAGCATCCGATCAAGCTTCACTGCAACAACCACGTTACACTGGACCAACCTCGGAGTCAAGTAAATATGAGGTGGAAGTGGTTAAACCCTACATTTTTTGTGATAGGCTTTTTGATTATAAAAAGCTGTCAACCTTGTCTTTAGACATGAGAGCTCTTTTAATTACACAGATATTCTTTGTTAATTTTTCCTGTTCTTCCTAATCATCGTGGAAAAAATGGCCAACGAGGAGCCTCTAGCTACACATACACACAGAAAATAATGTAAATGGTGTTGAAAAAAGGTAAGTCCCCATGATAACCTTAATCTAGAGAGAACTTTAAAAAATCCTGGTGCCTGAGTCTCTCTGGAGGGACTCTGAATTAATTGCTCTGGTTGCATGTGGAGAGCTTTAGAAGGTCTCCAGGTGATTCTAATAAGTTGCCTGTGAGCCACGCCCAAAGGGTGATGCTACCCTCTAGAGGCGGAAAGTGAAAGAGGTCCTCGTTCATCTCTGGCGCACGTATATAAATGTGTCTTCCTCCAGTGGCAGCTTGGCACACAGGTTCACTGCCAGTTTGGTGCAGGTCAACTTCACAGCCCAAAGTTTCTTGATCTGCCCCAGGGTGGTAAATCTGGGCTTCAAATCTGCCAAATACCCGCCCATTTTATGATGAGTTTTGTCTTTTTCTCCATTTCTTTTCTCTCCTTTCATTTTCTTTTCTTCTTCCATGTGGTGCCAAAGGCAATAGTCTTCCCAGCCCTTTGTGGAGGAGAGGAAAAAGAGCAGGTCCTCTGTAACCCCAAAGGCGTAACTTTTAACGTGATAAACTACAGTTTGCTTGTCATCCTGAGGCCACCCTCAATGATACACAAGCTCTATACTTATCATATCTAGAGAAACAGATATACATGTTATTTCTATATTATTCTACAGATAGAAATATTCATCTAGCGAAATAAAAAAATAAGCAAAGAAACAAAAGTACACATGGAGCAACTTTCCACCATGTATAATCTCTTCTGGCATAAATTATCCTGAGTTGGGTTTCTGCCACTGCCAACTGACACTTTTATCCTAAATTATATTTTTTTTAAAGGGGTGTGGTCAGAGGAAAGAAAATTCACACTGGATTTGAAATAAGATAGGGCAGGTCAACATACTTCTACCCATTTCCTTTGCGTGCAGTTCTTTTGTCCCTGTGTTTCTTCCATAGCTTTCAGTGGACATCTGCCTCAGATTCAAAGACCAAATGTGCTTTCTTATCATCTGAGATGAGTTGCGTTATTAAGAGAAGAGAAGAATACCCACAATGTGGATTTTTAAACAGAACTTTGAGGGAACAGAAAATAACACCACTGCATTCAGAAATTCCAAGTGTAGTGCCATGCTGACCCGGAGAAACAACCAATTTCCTGGCATTGAATCCCTTCGGGTAACAGGATGCTGTCATGGTTACTCACCTGCTGTCCTCCACTCAGTCCCACCACAATGTGGCTCTTGGGAGAGGAGTGTGCGGTTAATAAAGGGGCGAAATGTGTGGGAAACTGAGGTTTTCCTTTTCTTTTTCCACCTTTAATTATTTTCATTCCCCAAGACTTATTTCTCCCCTCAGGCCTTCTGTCTGCAAATAAAACATTGTCTTTTTAACCTAAATACAAGAAACATGATTAAGATTCAGTAATCGACATGTTCACCTAAAGACACACACAGGTAAGTTCACGGCAGCACTATTCATTCTAGCCCCAGATGGTGTGATGTGTAAGGGTGACGGGTCCACACAGTGGGGTCCTGCGTGGTAAAGAAAATGAAGGAACCAACTCTATGTGCAACACATGATTTTGGCTGAAAATCACACGAACACAAAAGAACAAAATGCATTTACAAAAAGTCCCCAAACAGGCAAACTAATCAGTGGTGTTGGAAATCTGGACAGTGGTAAGCTCTGAGAAGAAGGGTGGGGAGAGTGACTGTGGAGGTGGTTGGAGGGTGGTCTAAGAAGGGCCTCTGGGGTGATGACAATGTTCTCTTTTTGTGTGACTTGGGTGGTTACAGAGGTGTGATCACGTTGTAAGAACTCATCAGTCTGCATTCTTACAGCTTGTGAATTTTTCTACACGTGACTTGGATAAAAAAAGTTTAAAATAAAGCCACTACCCTAATGGGGAAAAAACTATCACAAAGGAAGTAGCACACTTTGGCAAAGAAGTTTTCCATGGGAAAAGCTCAGAAGTTTTCCAAGGGAAAAGCCAAGGAAAGTTGGGTGGCGTCAGGGTTGAGAGAATTAGTTCATTTCCTGGACTCCCTTGGAACTTTGATATAGGTCTTTAATTGGAATTTGGGCAGAAAGATTGCTTTGTAATCAAAATGGAATTCCTTTGAAGGATTTCCAAATAACCAGCTTGTTGCTAAACTCAAAAACAAAAAAAGAGAACAATTAATCAGAGCATCAGTTTTCAGAGATTGTAAAAGCCAAGATATGTACAGATTTCCAAAATGATTCAGATAAACTAGGAGAATCAGAGCTAAGTCTAAGCCTCAAGGAATGGGCTCACAACTCTAGCACTTGGGCTTTGGGTCGGTGCAGGAATCCAGGATTGGGTTTGCCATTGTTCTGGCACCAAATGCCATTTAAAAAATCCCAGTGCAAAACAGTGGGATCTATTTAGATCTGAGCCACCAAGAAAATATTTCAGAGAGGGTCTTCTCCTCCTTAAAGTGCAAAATCAACGGGCCCTGCAGGAGGGAGGATGGAAGGGACATTTTCTGGCTTTCCTTGCCCTGCAGGGTCTCCGTTGCCAATCCCTGGTGGAGAACAGATGGCAGGACATGGACTTCTCAGCCCCTTTCCCAGCATCCACCTCCACCTGGCCCTCCATGCTGACCTGCCCTGCCTTCCCTCAGGCAGCTGCTCATCTCCTTCCTCAGGACCTTGTCTGAGGGCATCACCTCCTTGATATTCATAGAATCGACCCCTGGGTGCATTTTCAGCTCCTCCCTCTCCCTCCCCCATCCAACCAGTCACCAGGCTCTGTTTCTTGCCCCAGCTCTGGACTAGTGGTTCTCACCCTTAGCTAACACTACAATCCACTGGAGAGCTTTTCTTTTTCAAGGAGTCTCATTTTTTTTTTATTTGTTGAGTGAGTAGTCTTTTTTTAAAAATCCTTTAAGAATTTATTGGCTGTGTTGGGTCTTCGTTGTTACACACAGGCTTTCTCTAGTTGCAGCGAGCAGGGGCTACTCTTCGTTGCAGTGTGCAGGCTTCTCATTGCGGTGGCTTCTCTTGTTGTGGAGTGCGGGCTCTAGGCGCGCAGGCTTCGGTAGTTGTGGCACGTGGGCTCTAGAGCGCGTTCAGTAGCTGTGGCGCATGGGGCTTAGTTGCTCCGCGGCATGTGGGATCTTCCCTGACCAAGGATCGAACCCGCGTCCCCTGCTTTGGCAGGTGGATTCTTAACCACTGCACCACCAGGGAGTCCCCACCTGGAGGGTTTTAAGGCCCAGATACCTGGCTCTCACGCTGAGATTCCGATTCAGCTGGTCTGCAGATGTAGTGTGGGCACCTGTACTTTGAAAGTGCTCCTGATTCTGACATGCAGCCCAGGTGGAGAACCTCAGCTCCAGGTCTGGCCTCTTCCTCTCCACTGCTGTCCTGCTTTCCCTTGCTCTCACTGACACCATCTCTTTTTTTGCTGTTATGACAGCCTCCTAACTGGTTTACCTATGTCTGGCCTCACTATTTTGATCCATTTGTGCTGTCCTCTTGACATGCTAACCTAAAATCCTACCCCTGACATTCAAAGTCTGCCCCGAGTAACTCCTATCTACTTTTTAACCTCATCTTACCCCACGAATGCTGTGCCCGTCACCTCCAAGTACGTGCCCCGTCTATCTATGTGCCTGCACTTTCCTGGTACCTGTTGAGGTGGTGTCACCCAGACCCGCCCCTGAGAGCTAAAGGATCCAGGCCTCGATTTATGTCTGTGTTTATTGCAAAGCACCTGGTATTTGTCACAGATGTTTTACAGCCATGCTTCAAGAGATGTGCAATGATTAACACCCTGAATCTGCTCTGACTTGACCACAGATGCACGGATGAGACGGGAGGGGTGGAGGAAGTTCCCTTTGCTTCATGGCCACGCAAAGATCTCTTCCGGGGGTCGGGGGGTGGGGGGTGGGTAGAGAGACTTGGGCTCTGACAGGCACAATTTGCGCTGAGTGCAAAGAATCTTGGAAGACTGCGCATGCCCGGCTGCCCCTAGCTGCCCACAGCTGCCCCCGGAAATCTCCACCCCTTTCCTAGAGCCCTGCCTCCTACCCCTTCAAATCCTTTACTCCCGTCCCCTTGGAGAGAGGGTGTTTTTAGAGCATGAACCCTCCCTTCTCCACTCCTTGATCAATGAATAAGTTTTCTTCTCTGCTATATGGGACTGGTTTCATTTGATTGGCATTTGTGACTCTGGGCAAAGGACCCATCGAGGGGTCACCCCCCACTTTGGGGATCAGTGAGAGTTGTCCTCTCTTAGCACCCAGCTGGATCTCCATACCTCTGGAAACCTTCCTGGGTCCTTCCATCACTTAACAAATCTCTTTCTTCTTCATTTTCTGGTTTACACCAAGGAAACACTCATAGCATCTTCCCTGTGTCCCATATATGTATGGCTTTTCTATTCCAATGAGACTGACAGATCCCAGGAGATGGGACCTCTCCATTGCAGGTAATACGTGCCTGGTTTCCTCTGCAGTTAGGATGCTGCGAGTGGTATTCCAACCAAGGGAGAACTGAGAAATAGCCACTCAAATCCTTCTCTGTGCTCTGTGGTTCCGAACCCAGCTGAAAAAGAGTTTCTTCAAAATGAATGTTCTGTAAATGTGAAATTGATGAGATGATACATGCTGAACCTGAATTACAGAGGTAGCGGGATTCGAATCTGTGTTGGAACAATCACTCCACACCCTTTTCCCCTTTTCTTGCTCTGCTCTATACTCTAGAGGCTATCAAATGAAGACATTTAATTTTGCAGGCTCCTTTGCAGCTAGGGTGGCCCTTCGCAGAACTGTAACTCAGGGCAGAAGTCCCTGGGGGAGGCCCCTCTTCTGCTTCCTTGGATGGGGACATACTAGCTGGAGGAGAAGCAGCCATTTTATCACCCTTAGCATCTCATGGTAATTATGATGAAGCAGAAGACACAAGGATGACATTGTTTTGGGATGGTCTCAGCCTGTTAATGATGATGCTGTTGGCTGGGAATGCCTGGTGGTGCTCACCTGGGCCCTTAAGGTGAGTCCTCGGAGACATTTCCCCAACCAGAGCCAATGCTGAGCCTGGACTGGCTCTTACAGGCCTTATTATAATTGCAAGATGTACCTCAGTAACAGCCGTTAGGGAATTTTGAAAACATCAGCTTTATTACTCTGGGTTCTGGAGGGCACACGCCAGGTTTAAGATCATACCGTGAGGCTGCAGGTAGAGAGGGAGGGAGAGCGAGAGACTGAGCACGTGTCCGGGGTTTCTGCCTTTATTGGGGATGAGGGTGGGGAGTCTAGAGCTGCAAGCTCATTTTTCACTGACAAATTTACAACATGAGAGTGGAAGGTAAAGCACAGGAAGGGACACACAGGGTCAGTCTGGTGGTCAGTTATCTAGGTCATCCAGGGCTTTCTAAAAGGAGAACTTATGAGTGGGGCCGCCTGGCTCTTGACCTAATTGTGTATCTGGCAATGCATCCATTCAAGATGGATTTCTTGGCCATCAAAAGCTTAATGCCAGTACTTACCTGTTAATTCAGAAAAGCTCGTAATCAGGCCCTCTCAGTGCAGACATCCTTGAGTATTGGTCTTGGCCTTGGACTGTTCACCACTAAACTTCACGTTATGTGAGAAAAACAAACCTCTTTACTTGTGTAAGCTATTCTTTGTCAAGTTTTTTGCCACACACACACAGGCCTGATATCTCTAATGTAGGGGTGGAAAAATTCCCTTCTTCCCTTCTAGGTTCTTTGGCTGGTTTAATAATTACATTGACACAATGCAAAGTTGAGAGTCCCATAGCAATATGAGACTCAAAGAAGTGATCAAAGCAGGAAGCTTTTATATCTTTTAGACAAAGGAAATAAAGTTGTGAAGGATCGATGAGACAAAGGGGGTTAAGCTTGGAGCAGTAAATTGGCGAAAAAATTACAAGGTTTGTTTACACTGACTTTTCCACCCTAAATCCCCAAGCTCTGGTGACAAGGATGCCTTCTACCCTCCTGGGACAGGGAGGGCAACTTTCACTCAGGAGGTTTACCTCCTGCTTTCAGGGAGACAGAGAAGGGTCAGCGAGTTCCTGCAACAGCTTTTTCTCAAATATATTTAATTCAAAATAATCAATCATATTTGGGGGTGGCGTATTCTGTTCCCCTTTATTAATCTCCATAAAATCCTCTCCCACGCTTCTGTTAATTAAAGGGGAGGCTTTTAAACATGCCTGCTTTAAGCTAATGCTTTAAGAGCAGAGTGTGCACATTCGACAGCAATAAGGGAATTAACAAGTATTTTGTTTTCTGCGGTTCATTTTCCTTTACCCTCTTATAAGCCTCCTACACTTACTAAGTGATTTCTGAGAACTTGCTATCGGCCGTGCTCTGGCCCTGGAGTGGTCCACCAGCCGCATAGCACTGCTGGCTGTGGTGCGCTGGTAAATTCTTAGGGTTGGGGGGACCTCATTTGCGCATTTCCCATTTCTGCGGTATACATACTGCCATCAAGGGGATTTCGGGCTTCCAACAGAGATGCACACAATTGGCTCCTGGGGGCCCTGAATACTGTCTGCAGCACACCCCTGGGACTCCATGCCCCCAAAGATAACATCAGGGCTCTTGCAAAAATCATTTTCTCAAGGGTGAGCCTTAAACACATTTCTCCAGATAAAAGGCTTTTAATGACAGGATCCAACCCCTGGGGAATGGCTGGGAGGCTGAGTGGATTTGGTCCTAGGCCAGTGGCTTTCCTTTACTCTGAACTCCCCAAATGTCTTGACAGGAGCTCCACCACCTTCCCACTTCCTTTCTTCTGTGTCATGCAGGCTATGAAACCCACCATCTTCACTCTAATTTCTCTCGGGAGGGAATTTAATAGAGGCGTTTGTCTGACAGGTACGTTTGATCATCCGCTCCAGGCTGATCTGACGTGTGCAACACTGCTGTGAGTTATTTCTACCTTTGGTCGTGCGGACGTTCACGTAAGGAATTCCCCTACTAGGGAGTATCTGAACTACAAGGTGCTGACCAGGGAGCGATGACAAAGGCAGACTTGACTGTGAGCGATGCTGGGGAGGGAGCCTCCCCTCTGCGGGTCCTCACCTTCCCCAGCTCCACCCCCTCGCTCAGACCGTGGGAACTTGTCGTTCCTCTGGGGCTGAGCTGGTGACATCCCAAGTACGTCACCTGAAATAACAGTTTCATTAATTGGGTCTCATTAACCAGGAAATGGTATACCCCTGTGTGTTCAGTTCAGGTTTCCTGTTATGCTCAGAAGGAAATGTTTGCTAAGCAAATTAACAGTGTAATTAAGATCGCAGGGAGAATGTTTAAGTGATTAAATTACACTAGCGTATAATTACTATTCAAATAAATGCCTCAGGATCATTACTTAGAAACATCTTGGGAGGCAAATAATGTTAGTTATTTTATACACCTAGAAACCATGAAAGCAAGATTTTTTTTTACTTTATTCTATAGTTGAGAGTGTTCAGATTGATGTGACTGCACACAAACTGTGCAAATGAGAACTTTGAGTATACTTCAAAGAAGCACTAATTATATCCTATGTGAGTTATATTATTTTTTAGCCTTAAACAAGATGTACAATCTTTCCATGTGATTGCAACTTAAGTGTGGATCACTTGCTAATCCAGTCACTCTTGTTCAGTTTCCCAAATTTAAAAATAGCATTTATCTGCCCACAGATTAAAAAAAGACTGGGACATGAATATTCATGGCAGTTTTTATTTGGAATAACCCGAATTGCAAATAACCCAAGTGTCCACCAACAGAAAAATGGATAAATAAATTTTGATATATTCACACAATGTAACACTACTCAACAGTTAAAAAGAAACAAACTACAGACACATGCAACATAGATAAATCTCAAAAACATGAGGCTGAGCAAAGGAAGCCAAACACGAAAGCATGAATACTGTGTGATCCCATTGATATGAATTCTAGAGAAGGGTAACCTCACCTATAATAATCAAGAGTAGAATAGTGGTTGTCTTGGGGGGCCAGGTGTTGAGAGTATGGACGTCTTTTGGGGGGCTATTCACTATTCAGTCTACCACAGTCTGCCTCAGGCTTCCAAAGATTCATACCCATCCCCCATGCAAAATACAGTCACCTGGTCCCAGAGTCCCCCAGATTCTCAAATCACTGCAGCATCAACTCAAGTTTAAAACCTTATCCATCTTATCAGATCAAAAGTCCCAAATCTCATGATTTAAATCATGGAGGGACTTCCGTGGTGGCACAGTGGTTAAGAATCTGCCCGCCAATGCAGGGGACACGGGTTCGATTCCTGGTCCAGAAGGATCCCATATGCGGTGCAGCAGCTAAGCCCATGTGCCACAACTATTGAGCCTGCACTCTAGAGCCCGCAGGCCACAACTACTGAGCCCTCGTGCTGCAACTATTGAAGCCCATGAGCCTAGAACCTCTGCTCCGCAACAAGAGAAGCCACCACACCGAGAAGCCCATGCACCGCAATGAAGAGTAGCCTCCCTTTGCCACAACTAGAGAAAACCCATGAGCAGCAACGAAAACTCAATGCAGCCAATAAATAAATGAATAAGCAAATAAATAAAAAATCATTGAAGTCAGGTATCAGCGAGACTCTGGGTATGATCCATCCTGGGGCAAAATTCTTCTCCATCTGTGGGTACTTGAGTTAGAGCCCAGAGTTTCAGTGACGGGAAGCAGCATCCCTCAAGTGAGTCACTGGAAGTGATGGTGAGAAGGGCCAATGTTACATTCACACTTGATTTCCACACTTACGTGTAATACCTACTGGGGATACAGAATCACGTTTGGCTGTTGATTTATTACATCCTGGAGGGTAGTGCCCACCCTTGTAGGGTGTCACATCCAAGCTGATGCTTTTACCTGTGCCTTCAAAGAATTATTTCGTTGTACTATCAGGTCAGAAGCTTCAGTGTGGTACAGTATGTGATAGGACCAGTGAATCTGTGGCCATTTGCCCACTGTCAAACTTTTTTTTTTGCTGTAAAGTGAGTTCCTGAGCCCAGGAGATGTTATGTGGGATCCGTATTCGTGGATCAAATATTCTGTAAACCTTCAGCTAGTGATGCTGCCTGAAGCCCTGTAGACAGGAAAGGCAAACTCACATTGGCACATGAGTTAATGCCTGTCAAGGTGAGCCATTCCCTTCCAGGATGGCTGGTTGGCCTCTGAATGATGGTACCATATTGAGAGTTCAGGGTGGGACTCCACTGCTTGCAGTTGGACATTCAGCAGTAGCAGTAGCTGGATCAGCCATGATGAGTTGGAGCCCATGCTGCCGGGCTCTTGCGTAGCCTCCATCCTGTCACCATGGCTACTCTGTTCACATATCCATTGTGCAAGCACTGGTGTGGTCAGTGAATGAAGAGGGCTGACCTCAGTTGGCCGAGTCAGTTTATCTACTAGGTTGCACGGTGAGTACCCTCTGGCGGATGCTGAATACAAAGATCCTTGTGCGTAATGTCCACTCTGGCGAGACCCTTGTCCCTAATCTTCAAAACGTCCTTCCTCCAGGCCACCGAACCGTGAGCCAAGCCGTTCACCACTGCCCAGGAATCCATATATGTTCTAACCTCAAGGCCACTTCTTCCACGCCAAATGGATGACAGATGCTTGAAGCTCTTCCCATTGTGAGGAATTCCATCACCATGACTTTTGGGGCCTCTCCTGAGCACTCAGAGGAGGTAGTGCAACAATAGTCCATTTTCAGGGTGTACCATGTAGCAAGCTGACTCATCCAAACTAAAACTTAGCATTTTACCTCCTCTTTAGCCGGTGGTAAGGCACACCCTCACCCTTGTGGTCACGGGCATGAACTGCAGGAGAGAAGCTGGTGCGACAGTGGTAAATGATGTGGATGTCTAGGCCACCTGCAGGTGCAACTATTGTGCCTTCTGGCCCTGCTGGTGCCTCACCTGTAAGCTCCACTTCCATCCTAAGAACCATTTGCTGATTCCCTGCCTCATCTTGTGAGTGTTCGGGTCATGATGGGCAGTGATTGCTACATGGTCACTTGGTCTCCATGGTCAGGTAATCAGTCTCAATCAGGACCCAGAAGCAGGACAAATGTCTTTTTTTTTTAACAAACTAAAAGGGTTTTTAATAAAAAAGAATGTAAGGAATCTAATGAAATCAAAACAAAGGAATTGATAAAAGAAAACAATTTTCCAAATAGTGTCTACTTCTCTGCTGCACTTGGCATGGTCTGGCTCTAGAATCCTAGGGGTCTATGTTGTGATTCTTCTGATGCAGTTTGTCTTAACTGGGGCAGGATGTATTTTCCCACCACAGATGTACAGGGTCTACCAGGCTGCACGGCCAAGCAGCAGGCACACTTGTACCACAACCCAGACCGTCTGCAGTACGCTTTCCTTTTCTCGGTGTCCCTGAGAGCTGGCATCTTACCATGCCACATGGTAAATGTGTTGAGAAATATTCCCAAGCTTGAAATATGCTACCTCCAGAACCTGGAGAACCAGGCTGTGCTTCCTTCTTAAAGGTGGGAGGTAAAAGATGCAATAATTCATCCTTTACTTTAGAGGGGATGTCCCAGCAAGCCCCAGCCCATTGGGCCCTTAACAATTTACTAAATACCCTGGGTCCCTGAATCCTTACAGCATTTTTATCCCACTTTCTGGAGCACTTCTATCTTTCAGAAACTTCCAGCATTCTTGCCATTTTTGTCCAGTCTACTCACCACGTCATCTACAGTGTGCACCAATGTGATGCTCTGGAAAAGTCCAGATGGCCCAGGTCTTTTCGGATTAAATTATGACAGAGGGCAGGGGAATTAATACAGCCCTGGGGCAGAGCTCTAAATAAATACTCTTCTCCATCTCATGTGACTGTAAACTGCTTCTAATCCTCCTCCCTGATAAAGATGAAAAATAATGCACTCATCAAATCAAAGGCTGCATATCACATCTGCGTTAATTGACTCCAGAGAGGAGACCACATCTGGCACAACAGCTGTATTCAGGGCTGCTGCGTGGTTGGGTGTGCAGTGATTCATGTTTATCTTCTAAAAGCTCCATGGCTTGGAGGGGGCCCAGTTCGTAAATAAAATGGGGGAGGTGATAGAATCCACCACCCCCTGCACTGGTCTTTAAAGATCTGTCATTTCTCTGGGAAATATTGGTTTTGATTTATTCTCTTGGACTGAAGTCAATTACATGAGTTTCTGCTTGGTCTTCGCACTGTGACAGCTCTTACCTCTCAGGCCAAGGAATCCATATGTAGAGGAGCAGAGTCCTAGGGCTACCACAACACAGTACCATCAGCGGGGTAGTTCAAGCAACAGGTATTTATTTTCTCACGGCTCTGGAGGCCAGGAAGCCACGATCAAGACATGGGCAGGGCTGGTTCCTTCCGAGGCTGTGAGGGAGAACCTGTCCCCTGCCCCTCTCTGAGCTTCTGGTGGTTTTGCGGAAATCTTTGGTGTTCCTTGGCTTGTAGAAGCATCCCTCCAGTCTCTGCCTCCATGTTCCTGTGGTGTTCTCCCTGTGCGTGTCTCTGGGCCCAAATTTCTCTTTTCTATCAGGACACCGATCGTATTAGATTAGGGCCCGTCCTGACGACCTTAACTGATTACATTTGCAACCCTCATTTCCTAACCAGGGAACATTCTGAGGTGCCGGGGATTAGGACTTCAAAATGTGAGTTTTGGGGGACACAATTCAACCCATAATATGTGGGTCCTGCCAGCTACCACGTCCGTCCCTTCCAGCTGTGCACAGAGGATGGGAGATGACCCCCGGGTGAGTCTGTGCACCTGCCGGACCTGGGCCAGGTCTGTCTTTATTATCTAGTCCCAGTGTGCCCCCATGCCAACAGGGGCACCCCGATGATGCTTCGAATCCCTGAGTATCAACCAGCAGGGACAGCAGCCCTCAAACCGTGCGTGTCCCCGTTCCATTACTGTCTGTGGGTCCCTTTGGGGAACGACTGGGGATTATTGGACACCTGCACAAGGTTGACGCACCGATCTGTGAAGTGTTTCATGTTTTTAAATGTCCATCGGCGGATGGATGAAGAAGATGTGAGATACATATATTTGTTTATATATAATATAATGGGATATATATATATATATATATATATATATATATAATGGAATATTACTTGGCCATTAAAAAGAATGAAATAATGCCATTTGCAGCAACAGATGGCAACAAATCTCTGGGATGGACCTAGAGATTATCACACTAAGCAAAGTAAGTCAGAAAGAGAAAGACAAATACCATATGATATCACTTACATGTGGAATCTAAAATATGGCACAAATGAACATAACTACAAAACACAAAGACTCACAGACATAGAGAACAGACTTGTAGTTGCCAAGAGGTGGGGTTGGGGAAGGATTGGGAGTTTGGGATTAGCGGATGCAAACTAGTATATATAGGATGACTAGACAACAACGTCCTACTGTAGAGCACAAGGAACTAGATTCAATGTCCTGCGATAAAACATAATGGAAAAGAATATGAAAAAGAATGTATGTATGTGTATAACTGAGTCACTTTGCTGTACAGCAGAAATTAACACAACATTGTAAATCAGCTACACTCCAATAAAATTAAAAAAAAAAAGCGCGTCTTCTGTCTGCTTTGTCTCTTAGTTGCCGCTGGGAGGTTATTTCAGGTATTCCTGTGACGTGAGGCTGTTTTATTATGGTCATGAATTTATTTTGCTAACAATACACATATTTGGTTATCAGGTGAAATTTTCTTTTTGTTATTTTGCTAACAATACACATATTTGGTTATCAGGTGAAGTTTTCTTTTTGTTAAATTTCAAAAGGCCGATAGGACTCAGTATCTGAAATGCTTCTTTTCTTCTGTTTTGCTGACAGACATTTTTTGAGGTGCTTTTGTGGTGTGTGTCTTATTTATTAATAGAACTGAAAAATAAATGACTTAATGTTTCCCTTGGTGCACTGGCCTGGAAAAACATTGTTATCATTGACAAGTTCCTTGCTTTGTGTATGCTGGCCCCTGAATGCTGGGTCTTCTGATCTCCCTTGAAGGTGACTTTTTCTCCTTCCTAATAAAGGGAAAAGAAAACCTTTTATTGGAAAGGAGTATATGCAAAAATCAAGCTGAAGAAAATTCTAGCTTTTTATTCTAGTTGACCTCTTTTTCCCAAGAAGAGCATTTGACTCTCCCTTAAGACATAGAGTTGATAATCCCTGGCGCCGTAAACCTTTCTCTAAACGTAAATAAATATGTGCTTCTGTTTTCAACTAGGTCACATCATTCCAGCTTCCAGAAAATCTCAGTCCAAGTTACAGAGGTCCATATATTTATCTTCTTAACAATCAGCCCTAGCACACATGCATTCATTCTCCATGAGCACTTATCTCTGCCTGGTACTGTTCTAGATACTAACGATGCAATGTAAGAAAATAAGAAAATAGATCCCTGCTCTTGTAGAGTACAAAGAAATTTCTGGCTAATTGTGGCCTGAGCTATGAAAGCAGAAATACAAATTTATTCTATTCAAGAACAAAATATGGCTGGAAGATAATTATTCACGGGTTTTATAATTAGTGTTATTTACAGTCTTCTTTTCGTGTGTTCCAGCTTTAGGGTGAGCATTCATAGAATTACTGAGTCACCCAATCTCACCAAATGAAAGGAAGTGTGTGTGTGTGTGTGTGTGTGTGTGTGTGTGTGTGTGTGTTGGCGTGGGCAGGGAACCAGTGTTATTAAAGTAAAATTTTACGTTTCTCGTTCAGCTTGTCACCCTGCAGTGCCATCTGGTGGTTGAGATGAAGAAAAACATTTCAAAGTACACTGAGGTACTGTAGTATAAATGTAGTATAAATGTTGGCCCCTGTACCTGTGATGAACGTATGATTTATCCAAACTGGGATAGTTTTGAATGTAAAAAGGGAAACTATCAATAATTTCTCAGGGGCAACAGGCATAAACTAAGACTGTCAAAGGCAAACCTGTACTAGATACGAGTATTAATTTTAATATATTGGGCATTTATGACACACCAATGCTTTATATGCATTATTCAGTAAAGTCCACATAGTAACCTCATAAAGGGTAAGTTCAATTATCCTCATTTTGCTGTTGAAGATACGGGGCTTGTAGATTTTCCAGATGAGATATAAGATATCCATTTAATTCCAGACAATCAACAAATATTTTTTTAGTATGTCCCAAATATTCAGGCTAGCAACACATAACTTTTAGTATAAATATATCCCATGCAATATTTGAGACATATTTATACTAAAAAATTATTTGTTGTTTATCTGAAATTTCAAATTTAACTGGATGGTCTGTTTTCTTGTTTTTGCTACTATTGTTTTCTCCCCTAAATCTGGCAACCCTAGCTTGGAGAGGTGAAGTAACTTACTTAAGACTGTATAAACAGCAAACATGAACTTTTTTTTTAATATAAATTTATTTATTTAATTTATTTATTGGCTGTGTTGGGTCTTTGTTGCTGCACATGGGCTTTCTCTAGTTGCTGAGAGCGGGGACTACTCTTCATTGTGGTGCGCAGACTCCTCATTGTAGTGGCTTCTCTTGTTGTGGAGCATGGGCCCTAGGCACGTGGGCTTCAATAATTGTGGCACATGGGCTCAGTAGTTGTGGCCCATGGGCTCTAGAGCACAGACTCAACAGCTGTGGCGCCTGGGCTTAGTTGCTCCGTGGCATGTGGAATCTTCCAAGGGCAGGGCTCGAACCCGTGTCCCCTGCATTGGCAGGCGGATTCTTAACCACTGCGCCATCTAGGAAGTCCTGAACTTGATTTTGAAACCAACTCTTGTTCAGAACGAAGCTCAGGCTCTTAACTACATGGCTTCCCTCTGGAGACTACCACCCACTCCTGGCCAAGCAGGACACATTTGGGTGGGGAGGCAGAAGCCCGAGCTATTTAATCGTCTTTCCTCTTCCAATTATATATGTAGGTCTGGACTGGGTAGTATGTGAAGGTATGGGCTGCAATGATTAACTGCACAGTTTGTTTTAATTTAGTGACCTTCATAGAATTTAGGGGCAGAAAGTGCCATCGGGCCACAGCAAGAACTAGACCCAGGCACTGGAAGATGCCAGAAGATTGGAGAAAACTTCCATGTGGTCAAATGGAGATACCAGCTTGGAACTTTGGGTGCCCAGCAGGGGATGAGAGGGCAGGAACGTTACACACAGAGCCCAGCGATGTGAACTGGGAATTCTTGTTTTTTTCTTTTAATTTTTATTTTTGTATTGGAGTACAGTTGATTAACAATGTTGTGTTAGTTTCAGCTGTACAACCAATTGAGTTAGTTATACATGTACGTTTCTATTCTTTTTCAAATTCTTTTCCCAATTAGTTTGTTACACTATATTGAGCAGAGTTCCCTGTGCTATAGGGAATTCTCCTGCTCACTCCCCAGCAGGGTACCATGAGGAGGGGCACAACAAGGCCTCCAGCAGGAGCCAGCTTCTCGGATCCAGGTCGGTGGGCAGCCCAGCCTTGGTTGGAGGGCCTAAGCCTGAGCCACCAGCTTCTAGAATGTGTGTTTGGAGGAATTTCTTGTTCACAGACGCGTCTTAGGAAACCTGCCTTCCAGCCCACAAGTGAGGCCTTGGCGGCTACTTTTGTTGTTGTTGGCCCGGCCCTGCGTGCCCATGACAGCAGGTGACAGTGGGTACACCTGAGCAAGGTGGATGGTCGCAGTCCATCCCCCAGGAACCCAGAGAAGGGACCCAAGACACTCGTTAGTCCCTGATGGTCTCCTGAGGAGGAGATGAAACCTGGGAGCTGGGAGTGTCCCAATAGGATTGAAGAAGGAGGAAGGGAGAGAGGAGGGGAGACAGGGGGAGGGAAAAAGGGGGGGAAGGAAGGAGGGGGGTGATCTTGTGGCCTCCACAGCACTAAGAGCCCAGGCCTGGCTTCCTGGTGGCCTCCCAGTCCCCAGTTCTGGAACCCTGTGCTCAAAGAGCATTGTTTTCCGTTTCTGGAAGCTCCGTGTGCTCCCGGCAGCCCCTCAGCCTCCCCACCTGTGTGACGCTGTCTACACAGTCATCCTGAATGATATCCAGCACGTGGTCCAAGAACCACAGCCCCCACCCACTGGGTCCTCTCTCATATTAGATGCTGAGAAACACAGCGTTATCTTAATTTACCTAGAGACAGGTTTCCTTAGAGATGATTTCTCCAGGACTTCTCCCCCACCACTGAATCTTGGCCTCAGGACCATGCTAAGTCCACCTTGAGGTGTGTCAGAATACCTCTAAGGAGGCCGTCCTCCGGCCTGAGCTGAGGGTCCCTGCTCTGGCCTCTGGGGCTGCTACCTGCCTGAGCCCTTCCCTGCAGCATGGAGTCTGTTACCTTCCCACCTGGGGGGCATGCCCGCTGTGCTAGACTTCCTGGCTGTCCCCTCTGTGGGACTCGGGGGCCTGGTGTCCCAGGGGATGGGATGACCAGGTGGCTGTACTGCCTTCCGAGGTCTGTCGCCATCTAGTGGCCAGGTGTGGCCAGTGGCGCAGTCATGCCCAGAGCAGAGGGCGCCCTCTTGGGCCTGGGGAAGCAGTATCAGTCACGGGCCCCCAGGAGAGTCCGAGGTCCCCCGAGTCAAGCGGAATCAGAAGCATGTAAGTCAGAGAGCAGGAGACTTACATCTGTGGGCTGACAAGCCAGCCGCAGTTAGGAGGATGGCCGTAGTGGACACAGTGTTGGTTTGGCCCTCCACCATCCCACTGCCCCATGGAGGACTGTGCGGAGTGCCATTTCCTTTCCTCACCTCGCTCATCAGGCCACAGTGGGCTGGCCTGGAGCTGGACGCCCTCTAAGATGGATCAATGAACATTCCACCCTGGAGTTATGGACGTGAGACCTGCAGCGTACAGTCCTTTTCCAGGGCTGGAGGGAAATGCTGATGGACCGTGGTTTTTGATGAAAAGGCTGCAGCAGCAGGGGCTGAGCTTCACCCACACACGGGGTGGGGGTGTCTCGCTTGGCTGGGCCTGAAGTCCAGACCTGGTTCGTCCATGACATCTGGGAGCCACTCTGGGTCTTTACAATAAATCACTCATTTTTGTTGAGATGACACACATTGGGTTTCTGACACTGGCAGCCGACCAAACTTGGGTGAATACACGTCCAAAGCCGATCGACAGCCCACCGCAGTGAGCACCGTCGGGTCAGCCAGTGCTGTGTCCTCGGGGAGCCGAGGCCCCTCCAGGCCCCCAAGGCCCTGGACAAGCTCGTGGGGACCCCACCCAGCTGTGGGGTGGATGGGGAAGCCAAGGCCTGCGGGGTGACCTGAGACGCGTTGGGAGGCCACATGGCCCTTCCGCCTTCACGTCTTCCCTTAGTACCTGTCACAGCGCCTGGGATTCTCCCAGCGGGGAGGCTTCCTCCAGGTCCGCACGCACGTCCTCCTTCCTGACCATGCCTCATACAAACACCTTGCGGCAGGGGTCAAACGGTAACCCCCCACCCCGACCGCCGCTACACTGCGCGCTTATAATGGTGAGATCTATTTTTATGGCGTGCCTTTCTCCTCCGCCTGACGGTAAGCTCTGTGAGGGCGGGAACGGGGTTTATTTTACGTCCCTATAGCACGAAGACCAGGCCCTGACAGGCCACAGGAGCTCTATGTGTGTTGAGTAAATGAATGGGTTTCGGGACTGCCTGTGTTGTGAATGACAAAATTCTTGAGGTCACTTCACCTCTTCGAGGCTTCCCCTGGGCCAGTGCAGGCACAGAAGGAGACCCCAGATGCTCTTTGCCTGCAGGTTGGCTTGGCCGAGGGCCAGCCTGGCCTAATTCTCTTCCAAGTGGTGATCAGGCTGATAATTGATGAGCGTTAACTGATATGGGGAGATAGAAGAAACAGACAGGAAATGTACATGTATCTCCTGTGTGTACAATGCCCACAAATTCGCTTCACACTGCCCTACACAGTGCTGCTCAATAAATGTCACTTGTCCCTAGAGTGTTTTCCTACAAATGTAATATATAGACCATATGGAGTAAATCTGGTTTGGTGTTGGTGTGTATTTTCCGCCACTCAGTGAGTCCCCGTGTGCTCCAGCCTCGAGAGCCGGTGAGGTGGACCCAAGCGTGGTTCCCACCAGCACACGAACACCCAGCACTGAGCGTTGTTCGAATAATCTTCGGCTATTCGATCTCGATGACTTAGATTTCAATCGACCATTTATTGGGTCTTAGGCTTTTTAAAATAAACTTTAAATTTTAGAATTTAGAATTGTTTTAGATTTACAGAAAAATTGAATATAGTCCAGAGGGTTTCTGTATCCTCCATGCTCAGTTTCTCCTGTCATTAACACCGTACATCTTATGGTGCATGAGAAACATCAAACAAATCCCAACTGAAGGGCATTCTGCAAAGTATCTGCCCGGTAGTTCTTAAAACTGTCAAGGTCATCAAAAACAAGGAAAGTTTGGGAGGCTGTCACAGCCAAGAGGAACCTAAAGAGATATGATGACTGAAGGTCATGGTGGACCCTGGATGGGACTCGAAAGAGAAAAGGGCATCAGGGGAAAACAGGAAATCTGAATGAAGTATGGACTTTAGTTAATTAGAATAAATCAATTTTGAGTCATTACTTGTGGCAAGGCTACCGACTCATGTAAGATATTAATAAGCAGGGAAGCTGGAGAAGGGGGTACCTGGGAACTCCTGGTACTATCATGGGGATTCTTCTGTAAATCTAAAACTACTCTAAAATAAAAAGTTTATTTAACAACAATAACAAAAATCCATGTGGAATCCAAAAAACAAACGAACAAACAAACAAAAAACCCTTGAGCTATAGATACAGAGAACTGGTCGTCAGAGGTGGGGGGGAGGGTGCAGTGGGTAAATGGGGTCGAAAGGTACAAAATTTCAGTTATAAGATAAAGAAGTCCTGGGGATGTCATGTACGGCATGGGGGCTACAGTTAATACTACTATATTGCATATTTGGAAGCTGCTAAGAGGGTAAATCTTAAAAGCGCTCATCATGAGATAATTTTTGTTAACTCTGTGAGGTGATGGATCTTAACTAGACTTATTCTAGTAATAATTTTATAATGCATACATATATTAAGTCATTATGTTATGTACCTGAAATGAATATACGTCAATTATATCTCAATTAAAAAAAAGATACTTTGTTGGCTGAGTCCTCACCAGGAAAGGAGTCTTTTTTCTTCCTGTTGGGCTCTGCTATCCTGGCAGGTCATGAGAGCTCCCCGCCCCCTGCTGGTCTCTTGAGGTTATTTAATTGAGGTGGAAAACACTGCTGTTTTTCCTCTACTTTCAATATTCACACTGAACACTTCTGTGGCCAGATGTGTGGGGAGGTGTGTTTCCCTCCATATCGAGCAATTCTGTGACATCAGCTGGGTGACCTACAATTGAATACAATTCTGACACTACCTACCTGGAGAAAGCGTCAGATCCCCCAAGGCTAAGAGCTTGGTCCTACAAGACTGGCCCCTTCCCCCACTTCAGACACCAATCTCAAGTCCAGGTTGCTACCTGTGCTTCCAACCAACTGCTACACATTGAAGATTTCCATTGACCTGATCCTTGGGTCTGATTAATTTGCTAGAGTGGCTCATGGAACTCAGGAAAGCAGTTTACTTACTAGGTTACTGATTTATTATGAAGGATATGAAAGGATCAGAATGAACAGCCAGGTGAAGAGAGACACAGGGGGAGCTGTGCAGGGTCCCAAGTACAGGAGCTTCTGCCCCTGTGGTGTCTGGGGTGCACCACCCTCCCAGCACTGGATGCATTCTTATTCATTGACCTGAGACTCTGAACACCATTCTTTTGCATTTTTATGGAGGCCTCATTACGCAGCCATGATTGATTAAATCATTGGCCATTGGTGGTTAATTCAACCTCAGCCCTCTTCCCTTCCAGGTCATGGGGCTGAAGGTTCCAACCCTCAAATCACAAAGGTGATTCCCCTGGTAACCAGACCCCATCCTTAGGGGCTCTCCAAATGTCACTGCATTCACAAACTCAGCCTTGGTTGAAGGAGGTCTTCTGTGAATAACAAAGCCACCTTTATCTCTATATCACTTAGAAAGCTCCAAGGGTTTTAGGAACTCTGGGCTAGGAATGGGGATGAAGACCTGTATATTTCTTATTATAAATCACAATATTATACCATCAGGATATCTATCTATATCAATGAGAGTTCCACCAGAGAAACAGACCCATTAGGTGATAACATATATATCCAGATAGACAAGTCTGCAATCCACAGTATAGGCCATCAGGAAGGGCAGCTGGAACTCAGCATGAGCCAAAGCTCAAGTCCATAGGTGGCAATTCTTCTGAGGAGCCTCAGTTCTGCTCTTAAAGCCTTTAAATTGACTGAATCGAGCCCACCAGGATTATCTACAATAATCTTACTTCGAATCAATTCATTATAAACAGTAATCACATCTACAAAATACCTTCTCTGCAGCACCTAAATTAGCATTTAATTGAATCATTGGGGACTGTAACTTATCCACATTGACACATAAAGCTATTATCTATCTATTCATCCATCATCTGTAATCTATCATAAACACTACCCTACTCTACCCTCTTTTGTATTAACTATATGCACCTTCCTGGTTGTTTCCTTAGGGGAATTACTGAATGAAAGGTCATGTTCATTTTTTAAAATTCTGAGTGTAGACTTTCTCTGTAAAGGAAGATAGTAAACACTCTTGGCTTTGTGGTCCATATATCTGTCACAACTACTCAGCTTTGCTCTCAGCAACCACAGACCATATGTAAGTAAATGAGCATGGCTGTGTTCTAATCAAACTTTATTTACCAAAACACATGGTGAGTGGGACTTTGCCTCACTATGGATGAATTATAAGGGGATGCTTTTAGAAAACACTGTAAATGGAAAAGGAAGCCAGCAAGCGACACTGCCAAGGACAGGACTAGAGGAAAGAGAGAAGGAAGGGCATCTCATTCGTGTTTAGAACAAGGACAGGAGACTGGCGGTGACAATTGTAAGAAAACTGTGACATCACTGAGCTCCATGTGATATTAGCAGTGCCATTCACTACATGAGGGTTTCCCTCCTTCCATGTGCTTTGATGTTAGGTGTTGCCATGTGGTTTGATTTGGACAGTGCAGTATAAACAGAAATAACCTGTTACTTATGCAAGGGGAGGGGCACTTTAAGAGCGAGCACAGGATTTGTCACATTTCTGTCTCAACGCAGCAGTTTTAAGATGAAACGTGCACCAACCTGGGTGTCCAAGTAAGCAAGATGAGCAGAATCTCCTGCCAACCCATGTTACGTGAGTGAGATATAAACTTGGGCTGTGTGCAGCCACCACTATTTGGGGATTGTTTGTTACCATGACAGAGCCTAGCCTATCCTGACTGATACACCTAACAACAGCAACCCATAACTAAAATTGTATCTCGTTACCATTTGTCTTTTGTACCCCACCTTATTTGTCTTTATAACATTTACCACCACACAACACACATTTGTTCATTTATTCCTTGTCTGTTTCCCCCTCTAGAATATGAGCTTCTCCAAAGCAGAGACTTCTATTGTGCTCATTGCCGTCAAAGCTCAGTATGTATTTATTATGTGAATTAATCAATATCACTGAAAGCATCCACACTATAAATGAGCACTTTCTTTCTTTCCTTTTTTTAAAAAAATATTTATTTATTTATTTATTTATTTGGTTAGGCTGGGTCTTAGTTGTGGCAGATGGATTTCTTAGTTGTGGCAGGTGGGCTCCTTTGTTGTGGCATGAGAACTCTTAGTTGAGGCATGCATATGGGATCTAGTTCCCTGACCAGGGATTGAACCCGAGCCCCCTGCATTGGGAATTTGGAGTTTTATCCACTGCGCCACCAGGGAAGTCCCTAAATGAGCACTTTCTAAGTGTGGGGTATTCTGCAAGGAGTTTGCATGCACTAGCTCGTTTAGTGCTCACAATGCTGTATGAGGTAGATAGTATTGTTATCCTTACTTTTCCTTATAGGTGAACTATTCTCATTTTACTTATGAGAAATGTATCTGATAGCTTTTGCTGTATAACAAATTATCACAAAATAGCTTAAAACAACACATAGTTATTATTTCCTAGTTGCTGTGGATCAGGAATCCAGGCAGTTTTCTGGGTCCTCTGTTCAGTGTCTCCACAAGACTGCAATCAGGTGTTGGCTAGGATTGGGGTCTCATCTGATGGCTTGACTGGGGAAGGGTCCACTTCCAAACTCATGTTGTTGCCAGCAGTGTTCAGTTCCTTGCAACCTGTTGACTGGAGTCTGCCCTCAATCTCAGTCCCTTGCCATGGACCTCTCCAACATGACTGCTTGCTTCATCAAGGTGTGCCAGCTGAGAAGGTGATGGAGAGCATCAGCTAGCAAGTTGGAAGTTGCCACCTTCTGCAATCACAGAAGTGACACCCCATCACTTTGGCTGTAACCTATTGGTTAGAAAGCACTTAGAGTGTGCCCTCAGACTCAAAAAAAGGAAATTACACAAGGGCATGAATACCAGGAGGCGGGGGTTATTGAGATCATCTGGGACTTTGCCCACCACAAGGAACTGTAAGTTCAGAGAAGGAACATCACTTGTACAGGCCACATAGTAGGTAAGGGGTAGGGACCATGTTCCCCAGAACCTACCTCACTGAGACATTATTAGAGCTATAGGTGAGTACAGATCAAGAAGTAGTTTGCATCCACTAAGCAAGTTTCAGATATTAATTTTATTCTCATCGGGGTCAGAATCAGGTCCCTGACTAATACATATTCTTTAAAAAAAATGAAATTAGAAAAGTTAGATTCACTTTAAGAAAGAAGTTGGCTTCTGATGGCATGAAATTATGGAACAAATTGCTTGGACCTAAGAGTACGTTGCTTCTTCAGATAATGTAATAAATTCTTCCCTCTACACTGATAACAGAAGTCAGTAGAACTATTTCTAGTCACACCTTTGTCCTAAGTCCTTTTATTTGGGCCAAAAATATGCCCAGTTAAAGAGCACATTTCTCATCCTGCTTTGCAGGTAGAGCGGACATTTGGCTAAATTCTAGCCACTGTGTTAAGTGTGCCTCCTGGGAAGGTGTCTTACTGCTGGGTGACTCAGCTGGTCAGCACATCCTTGTAACCTTTCTTTATCCTGCTCCAGCTGCCAGCTGAGGCTGTAAGAGAAAAAGAAGGGACGACTCTGGGAACTGGTCCAGGACTTTTACCTCTGGACTTTTTTCTACCAGAGAAAATGTGTACGTGTGTGAGCCCCTGTTTTCTGGGGTTTTTCTCCTATATATTTGAAGCACATGTGGTTGCAACTAATTCCTACACAACAGGGAATATTTACAACCTACAGATGTGTTGTAAAGAACCAATTTGCCATTTCATCAGGTTAGCAATGAGGCGAGGTGCTCAGTAAGACTCAGTTGGACTGTATTTTGTTTTCTGCTCAATGTACCTGATTTATCCGTTGTGATTTTCTGCTCTTCCAAATCAACAGATCAGGACTCACTTGCCCGGTGGCTTTATTGCAGAGCCTGCTTCAGCCATCCGGAATGTAAAACTCTGCTTTTGTATGAGTGCCAAGATGCTTAAACATGTTTTAGGTACTTTTTGCAGTCATTAAACATGCGAAATGGTAATATAAAAAATGGTAACAGTTCATAAATACTACTTGGTGTTAATCACATCAGATGTCACTGGGTTTACACAAAATGGAACCAGGATAGTTTTCCTTTTATTATGTAAAATCAAGCCTCTTTGTTCCCCTGAAGTAGAAACCACCAAGTGATTTTCAGCATTTGAAAATGGTACCTCTTTCTTCTCTGCTGTGGTTGAAATAAAAGAGCTTCTAACAGCCTCAAAATGTGAACCCAAAATCCAAGTTTTAACACTTCAAAGGATCCAAAAGAAGACAAGTTTCCTCTTCTGGAAAAAAAAAGGGACTAAATCTATAAAATTTGACTTTGGGCCAGATGACCATTTTTTCCTATAAGTAGATGATTCTAGGAAGCACAAACACAATTTTAATTTTCATAATTATGACCTTATTTTAGTGTCAATAAGGAGAAAACATTACAAGAAAAAATCATAGTCAATTCCATGGATATTATGATTTGGGATGAGAATAAAGTAGGTAATCGTGCAGATTAAAGTAAAATATGAAGTGAGTATTGACTGTGGGTGACAGATGCTGTTTCAGAACTCTGAACTCCATGGAAGATGAAATTGGTCGAGATAGTAAAAGGCCATGGGCTCAGGTGTCCTGCAGGATCCCAGAGGGAGTGCAGACAAGGAGGGCCCCAGGGGCTGGCTGGTGCTTCAAGTCCCCTCAGTCTATCTGACTGAAACGAGGTTAAAATGTTTAATATGAAATTCACATCGATATGATCGGCATGAGAAGGACACGGGGATTGTGATTTTCCTTCCCTGCATGTGACCTGTTTCCTCCCTATCACTATACTAATTTTTAACATTATGTGTGTGTGTGTGTGTGTGTGTGTGTGTGTGTGTGTGTGTGCGCGCACGTGCCTTCAACTCCAGTGGGTGGGGGGTTGGTGCAGAAAGGGGCCTAAAGTAGGAGATATAATGAGGAAAGACCTCAATCCATAGGTATGGACTCTGAGAGATTTCCCCCTCATTCGGTCTGTGAGTTGGAGCAATTTAAAAGATTAACCAGAAATTCAGAAAGTGGATGGAGACCGTTGGTGGAGACCTAGAAGCAGGGCTGGCAGATCAGAGATGGGGTGCTGTGGACTGAATTGTGTCTCCCCCCAACCCCATCCAATATTCATGTGTTGAAGCCCTCACCCCCAATGTAATGGTGTTGGAAGATGGGGCCTTTGAGAGGTGACTGGGGTTAGATGAGGTCATGGCAGTGGGGTCCTCTTGATGGGATTAGGGTCTTTATGAGAAGAGACCAGGGAGCACTCTCTCTTTCTCTGTTATGTGAGGACACAGCAGAAGGTGACCATGTACAAGCCAGAAAGAGAGCTCAGAACCCACCCATGCTGCCACCCTGATCTTGGACTTCCAGCCTTCAGAACTGTGGGAAATAAATGCCTGTTAGTTAAGCCCCCTCCCCACCCCACCCCTGAGTCTATGGTATTGTGTTATAGCAGCCCCAGAGGACGAAGACACTGGAAGCCCAGGGAAAAGGGATGTGGATGGGCTTTTGGTAGGAGGTAGGGGGCATGCAGCCCCCTGTGTCTCACAGCCGTGTCCACGGAGGGCTCTGTGCCTCTACAGCCAGTCCAACAAGATGACTGGTCTGGAGGTGTCGACTGGCCTCTGTCCTCAGTCACCCAGTGCTCCTGTCATGGCCCGTGGGTGGAGTAGCCCAGATGATGGGGATGGAGGGAGGTTATGCATGGCCCCCTCACCAAGGCTGACTCAGCCCCCGCCTCTGCTGAATGTCAGCTGCATTTGTCCTGTTACGAGCCTTGGGGGGACCAGCAGTCATTTGGTAGCAAATTGATAACGTGGGAGTCCTTCAATTGCATCAGGGGGTAACTTATCCTCACTGGAATTGACATCTGCTTCTAATATAGTTTGCCTTTCCTGCTCCTGTCCTACCAGCACCACCATCAGAGGGCCTCGGGATGAATGCTTTATCAAATAGGAACCTGTATGACATCAGCTCAAACCAAGGATCCATTTTATGGACAAAGAGGTGTGTCACGAGTGCATGACCATGTATGTAATCTGTTGTCTCTACCATGTACTACGTCCCCTGGAAGCAATCAGCCTACATCAACAAAGAAAAGGCCATTTCTTTTCTGTGCCAGCTCAGGGCTGATGTCGCCTGGAATTGGGCATGTCCTCTGAGACAGCCAACCCACGGCACTGCTACAATAGCCAATGGAATGCTGAACCTGCAGCCAACATCTGGTGCTTTGTTTCCAAATGTCAGAATCCGCAGATCTGGGAAGCAAATTTTGGAAGTGGCATCAGCTGCCCTCACTGTCATTCCCAGTGACTCGCTAGTGGAATTTTGCCAGAAACCTTATGTTCTATAGGCTTAGAGAGCCTGGATCCTGGGGAGAGAGGTTGGGGGCTTCCACTCAGCTTCACAGTAAAGATTCCATTGCACCTGAACATGACATCGTCCTTTGGGCCGCCCCTGTGGGTGGACGAGCAGGCAAAGAAAGAAGACACCCTTCCAGCCAGGACCACTAACCCCGCTTATCTCCGAGGCTTTGGTTGCTGCCACTCAACCGAAACAGGGGACTCGGAGGTTGTCTGGGCTTCTCTTGGTGCTCCCCCCGCCTGGGGATAGTGATGATGGGCAGAGCTCAGGCAAGCAGCCTGGACCAGTGGAAGAGCTGAGGGAGCACGAGGGAACTCTAGAGCCAGAGGTGGAGGAGGGAGGGGACACATTTCAGTTCACGGTCCCTGGTTTGCTGCAGGTTGCTTGTTCACCCACACCGCTCTACGGAGTCATCTGAGTCATCTGCAGAGACTGCAGCTGGTCACGGTCTAACAGATTTGGTGACGGAGGGAAATTAACATAGAGGAAGAACGATCTGAGTGATGCCGGGGTGTCCGGCAGACGTATGATGCTCTGACTCACTCGTGTCCTCTTGGCCTGGCCTCTGATTTCAGCAGGGGCTAGGACTGCATTTCTGCTCCTGTTCAAGTCACTTCATGCTGATAACAGATTACGTCCAGCATGTGCTACAGGTTTTTACTTTTTGCTTCAGGATGCTGTGACTTGCGGGGAGCTCAATGTGGGGAGTTATGTCCTTAGAGAGAATCCTCCAGCTGGGGGGGTGGGGGGAGACAGAGGCTGGTGGGAAGTGCTCACTCCTTGTGTCCTTTGGTGAACGGTTCTGGGGGCCGTGTGTACACTTCTCAGGAGGTCCAAACGGGATGGAGTACCATGGTCCACAGCGGTTTTCTTGACAAGACTGTTGCTTCCTCCTCCATCTCACTGTTCTAGGTTGAATTGTGTCCTCCCCTCCCCAAAAGAGATGTTGAGGCTCAATCTGCGGTACCTGTGAATGTGGCTTTACTTGGAAAATAGGGTCTTTGCAGATGTAATCAAGTTAAGATGAGGTCATACTAGAATGGGGTGGGTCCAACCCAACATGACTGGCGTCTTTATCAGAAGATAATGCGAAGACGTGGGGAGAGAAGGTCCTGAGATGACAGAGGCAGAGATTGGAGTGATGCAGCCACAAGCCCAGGAGCACCGAGGATTGATGGCAAGCACCAGAAACCAGGAGGAAGCACCAGGAGTCTCTCCTATGGGTTTCAGTGAAAGCGCAGCCCTGCTGACACCTTGATTTCAGACTTCAGGTTCAGAACTGGGAGAGAGTAGATTTCCACTGTTCTAAGCCCCCAGTGTGTGGTTACAGCAGTCCTAGAGAACTAATACACTGCTTCTTTCGATTTCCTCTCTCCTGCCCTGGAATCACCTCCCAAATAAGCTACCTGCTCATGAATCTTTTTTTTTTTTTTTCAGGGTCTTCTTTTCCAGAAACCCAGGCCAAGAAATCCCAATGCTGTGTAAAGAAGGTTACATTATTGTCTAATGAGACTTAAGTTTCTGAACAAACTCCTTTTTTGGTGAAATATTTAATTATAATGATACTTGCCTTTTGCGGGCCATCTATTATGTGCCTGGCACTTTGCAGACATATCAAATTTAATCCAATGCAAGCCCCTGTGCTAGATATTAGTGTTACTATTTTACAGAAGAAAAACTGAGTCTGGTAGAGGCTAAGTAACTTGTACCATTTATGACCCCAAATCCACGTTCTTTCTAACCACCAAGGACCAAAACCTCACCCAGTAAATCCTGAATTTTCCTATGGTCTCTAGCTTTCATCTATGAATCCTCTTGTGTTAGTTGGTATATAAGTTTGGCTGCTATAGAGACCAAAATAACAGTGGCTTGAACAAGGTAGACATTTATTTCTCTCTGCAGAAGCCTGCATGTGGGGCAGTCCTGCTCTTCAGAGCCCCTGAGGCCTCAGATTCCTTCTACCTACTCTCTCTGCTGTGATGTTGGGGCATGCCAGCAGCTGTGCGTGGGGACATTTGTCAAGCCTTGTCGGGAACAGAAAGATGAACACACTGTGGTCCCTGAATCCAGAAGAGGCAGACAACAAAGGTAAAGTTTCGTTAGCAGGTTGACACAGGCAATGTGGTCCACGGAATGGCAAGACTACATCAAATGGGGAGAGTAAATATCCAGGTGTGATCAGCCAACAGGTCTTGACCAGGAGAATACACAAAATAAACAAAGAAATAACGAGTCAGGGAATTCCCTGGCTTCCCAGGGGTTAGGACTCTGTTCTTTTACTGCTGAGGGCAAGGGTTCAGTCCCTGGGCAGGGAACTAAGATCCCGCAAGCTGCATGGCATGGCCAAAAAAATTAAAAAAAAAAAAAAAAAAAAGGAGGGGAAGAGAAAGTAATATTAAGCTAGCTCAAGACTTGAGATGTAGGTCTTCTTGGGATGCTATAAAACATCTCCAAACAACCTACTGACCCAGACCTCCACTTTTGAAGGAAATACACCAGGTGGATAAAGCAGAGTGGGGTTATGAGAGAAATAAGATGAGAGGAGGTTCACTGGACAGGAGAGTTTTCAGTGCCTGGTGACAAGCAACTGGAGAAGCAGCAACTTCAGCAAACCCTGGTGTGTGTGTCCTCGGGCTGCCAGAACAAAGAGCCACACCCTGAGCGGCTTAGAAGAATGAAATTTCTTATCTCAGTTCTGGAGGCCAGAGTAAGAAATCAAGGTATCTGCAGAGCTGTGCTCTCTCTAAGATCTATAGGGGAGCATGCTTCCTGGCCTCTCCCAGCTTCTGGCAGCCCCGGACTCTCCATGGCTGATGGCAGCATCGTTTCAATACCTGCCTCTGTCTCATCTGGCCTTCTCCCTGTGTCTCTTCATGTTGTCCTCTCTCTGTATACGTCTGTCTCTGTGTCCAAGTTTCTCCTTTTTGTAAGGACACCAGTCAAGTTGGATGAGGGCCCACCCGAGTGACCTCATTTCAACTTGACTTCTCTGTAAAGACCTTATCTCCAAATAAGGAAATAAGGTCACATTCTGAGGTCCTGCAGGTGTGGACTTCAACCTATCTTTTTTGGGGGAGACACCATTGAATCCGTAATGGCTTGCTTCATAGATGTTCATATCTGAAGTCAAAATCAATTTAAGTCTTCATCCTCAGAAGGAGGAAAGATCCCAGTACCAAAGCCCATGTTAGCATCCAGAGAGTTTCATTTCCCAGGCAACTCTGAGCCCCTGTGCAAGCACTAATTGCCAAAAAAGGGCGATGTGATAGTTTCCCAGCCACGCCTACCTGTGATGTGTCAAGCCATTTCGACATGCCTAAAATGAGAATTCTGCCATATAAATAGAATAGAAGAAATTAGATGATGATGTTCCAAAGGCAATTTATACTTTCCTAAGCTTTGGAATTCATTTAAGAATAATTTCTATGTTTTAAACAATCTAAGTTCAAAGTTCACTTTCATTTTGCTTTTAGTTCAATCATTGGTGAGTGAACTATATCAATGTGTCAACAGGACGGTACCAAAGTGGAGAACTCCTGGCTTGGGACCAGGGTACTGATAGAGGTCCTTCAATGTAATGACTGCTTTTAGAAGATTTTGCACATTTTAAAGCCCTCTCACCCATCAGCAAGCACTACTCTTTGCCCAGTGACAAAGCCAGATTGACCTCACAAGGCTTCTTGTCACCTTGTCACAAGGCTTCTTGTCTGACACCTGAGGTCCAGAGCTGGCAGCCTGCTCAACAAGGATGTCCTTGTAGACACAGATCATCTCCTCATATTCCTTCAGGTCCTCTCCTCAAGTCAAAATGATTGGAGAATGTGTGGTTTTAAAACATGACTCCCAAACTCTTCAACATTCCTCCACTGAGGGGTCCCCCTGAATCTGGACTCTGTGACTTCTTGGCCCATAGGATACAGTGGGATGCCTGCATTAGGAAGAATTCTAAGGAGCCCCAGTGACCCCCATCCTGTACACCCCCTCCCCTTTGAGTGGGTAGAAGCTGTGAGTATAGTGTACCATTGCTCCTATGGTTATGTTGCATCATAGGATGAAAGGAAGATTATCCAAGTGGGCCTCATCTAACTGCATGGGCCTTTTCAAAGCGGAGCGTTTTCTCCAGCTGGCAGCATAGGGGAAGTCAGGGATTGGAAGCAGAGAGAGGCCCGATGCACCGTTGCTGGCTTAGGGGATGGAGGGAGTCACATGCCGAGGAGTGCAGGTGACCTTGAGGAGCAGGGAGTGCCCCTTGGCTGACACCCAGAAAGGAAACGGGGACCTCAGTCCTACAACCACAAGTAAATGAGTCCAGCTCACAAGAACAATGGACTTGGCAGTGGATTCATTCCCAGAGTCTCAAGATAATCCAGAGAACCCACTTGAACCTGCCTAGACTTCTGACCTACAGAACTGTGAGATAGTAAGTGGGTATTGTTTTAAGCCACTAAATTTGTGGGAGTTCATTATTCAGTTAGAAAAAACTAATAGAGTGACTCTGCCAATTTCTAGGTCCAGGCTTTAAAAGACTAGCAGCTTCCATCTTCTGTCTGATGGGGCAATTGCTCTTGGGACCCAACTGTCATGCGCTGAGGGAGCCCAAGCAGCGCCAGGGAGAGGTCCACGTGGAGAGGAATGAAGCCTCTCAACATCAGGACCAAACTCCCAGCCTTGTGAATGAGCCACCTTGGATGTGGGTCCAGTTCCAGCTGATCTGTCCCAGCGGACACTGTGTGATGCAGGACAGGCCATCTCCACTGAGCCCTGCCCAGATTGCAAAATAAATCATTGCTCTTGTTTTAAGGCACTAGTTTTTGAGATCATTTAAATAGAGGGTGAATTTTCTGCTGATTGTCTTGGGCGAAAATTGCTCATTATGTCCCTAGTGATACAGCTGACGTTACAAGTAACCTAAAGGCATGCCTGCATGAGAGGGTGAAACGGCCCTTGCAACTTTTAGGACACATTACTCTAGTCAGCTTGCCTCCTGAGATTTCATGATTGGGGAATGCAGTGGACAGAGAGCATTTTGCAAATTCCTACTTACAGAGGGATTTACTAACTTTGTGCCCAGTTAACCACACTCATGGAAATGATCACCTTCAATGCTGCTGAGGGTGTGGTGAAATAACTCACTTCAGCCACTTCATGGGGATTGTCAACTGGCAAAGTTCTGGAGTCAAATTTAACTCTTAATTTTAAAGCGAATGAAGTTTTGACATGATTCTAATTAAAAGAGCCTAATGTGAGATGTGGTACCGAACGCAAAATAAAAGGAAAAAACCCCCCAACCCTCTACATACATAAATACATTCATCTCAGTATCACTTGCAATGTTGAAAATCTGGAAACAACACAATGTTTAAGGGCTTGGGTATTCTCACAGTTATTATGATATACTTATAATGATATTATATGTCATAATATAGCATATTATTATAAACCATTAAAGCAATGCTCATGAATGGTTTTTAGTGATAGAGAACGATGCTTATAATATAGTGTTAAATTTAAAATGATATAAAAGTGTATAGACATCAGCATATTCTACTATGTAATACATGAAAGTACATATGGTTGTTCAAGTAAATGATTTCTAACAGTTAAAATACAGATACAGCCTAATGTTGAATAATAATCAGTAAACTCACTGATGGTACATCCATAAACATACACTTTTCAGCCACTCAAAATTATTTCATAAGAATATATAAATTTATAATAAATAAATAAATAAATGAATAAATAAAACAGAAAAAAGCAAAGTGTTTTCTTTAAAAAAAATTTACAAATAAATCCAAAAATTGTCAGTACGTGCAGGGCAAAAATCAATTGCATCTTCACCGAAGTTCATTTGCATTTCTACATATTAGAACCATTTATATTGCTATCAGTTTTTTACAACTTTGTATTGGTCAGTGTTCTACAGAGACAGTAACAGTAAGTTTGTTTGTTTGTTTGTTTGTTTGTTTATTATGAGAAATCGGCTCATGTGATTATGGAAGCTGAAGAATCCCGTGATCGGCTGTCTGCTGGGTGGAGGCCCAGGAGAGCTGGTGGTCTAGTTCAGTCCAAGCCTGAAGCCCTGAGAACTCAAGGACTGGTGGCCTAAGTTCCAGTCTGAGTCCAAAGATCTGAGAACCAGGAGCGCCAGTGTCCGAACGCAGGAGAAGACCAATGTCCCAGCTGAACACTCACGCTGAGAGGAAATTCACCCTTCCTCCACTTTCTGTTCTATTCAGACACTCAGTAGATTAGATGAGGCCCACCCACACTGGGGAGGAACCTGTTTACTCAGTCTACTGATTCAAATGCCAACATCTTCCGGAGATGCCTTCACAGACACACCCAGGGGTAACGTTTACCCAGCCATCTGGGTGCTCCGTGGCCCATCAACTTGACGCACAAACTTAACCATCACAAACTTAAAGTTTTCAATAGCTCAAAGGCAGCTCAGGTTCTATTAAATCAGATGACCCCAGAATCTTCTTTGCCCTTTGCAAAGTTTTCACCACTTTTCCTGACGTTTCTTTCTACTTTAGAAGATCAAGACCAACCTCTTGTCTGAACCCCTGGTCTGGACCCTCTTCCCCTCTGGGCTCATCTGTGGCCCCTCTGAGCCCCCATCTAATTACATTCAGGTGCCACAAGCTTCTTTAATGTCCTCAGGGTACCAGGCCTCCCGCCACCCATCATGCTGCCCAGATGCACATTGTTCCCTCTGCCCCAGGAGTGGTCCTCCGCGCCCTCCACCTGCCCGCCCACCCCCACCCCTACTTTCATCAGAGCTCAAACCCAGTGTCCTCAGGGAACCTCCCTCCCCACCCCAACCTTCATCAAAGCTTCCTTCAGAAATTTCACCGCAACTGGAACTACAGTGTGAATATGTTTTATGTAAATTTGAACTTTGTGATTTTAAAATAGCACAGGCTAAAAATATTAGTAAAAATCTCTCTTTATGCTCAAACTTTGAAATAATGCAAATCTCCTAAATTAAAAAAAAAAAAAAGTCCCTCAGGACTGCACCGTTTGAGCTGATTTCCAGTGACTTGTCAGTAGTGTTTCCACTCTCAGCCTGGGGGAACCTCTCGGTAACTGGTGGACAGGAGAACCCTGGGGTCGGCCGAAGAGGACCCTGCGCTTCTGACAGTGGCTACTGTCATTACGCACGCATAGTAGTTACGGCACTTGGCGAGGGATGGGGGGGTGGGGGACCGAACGTGCCACCCTAAAATGTGCCACTTTGGCATACAGATGCTTTTAAGCTGAAGATAATTGAGAAACAGCAGACACCAAACAAACTCCCCACGCTCCCCTCTTTTGTACCAGGAAGGGCAAAGGGATCTTAATCACTGGAAACTTATCAGAATCTCGCAACAAACCTTATCAAGACAATACTTGTGGGAAGACATTCTGGAACCTTTTTGAAGCATTGAAAGTGTTGAAGTATGTGGGCCGAGCGATGGGATTCAGAATGTCCTGCTTGAGCAGTGGAGGAGCTGAGGGTGCGGGGCGTGGAGACTAATATCACCCTGTTTGGTCCCGAAGGATGGCTGGTTAGCCAAAGACGGGTAAGATTCCTCAGAGGAGGAACAACCTAAGACAGGCACAGCCGCAGAGGGGCCAACAGGGGTGGTGCATAGAGCCTTCCTTATATCACCCTGTTTGGCCCTGGAGGATGACTGGTTAGCCAGAGAGGGGTAAGATTCCTCAAGGGAGGAACAACCTAAGACAGGCACAGTCGCAAAGGGGCCAACACAGATGGGGCACAGACCCTTAATCCTTTTGAGAGAGGTCTCCTGCCCCCAGGGCTGTTTTGCTCTCCACCCCCAGCTCAAATCCACACCTGCTCAACTCAGACCCAGGAAGTAAACAAAGATAATTGCCTCAGTCATGTGAGGCCTTTGATTGTTTATGAGTGTAACCTGAGAATGTTAGCCCACGAACTCAATAAAAGCAGCCTGGGATGAGTCAGCGGGGCTCTTGATCCGAGAGGTCTTGAGCCCCCCGGTCCCACTTTTCTCTTCAGTCTGTGTCTGTGTCTTCTTCAAGCTTGCGGCACCCGTCACTCACCTCGAGTCGCCGAGCTGGTCTCGGCAAATACTTACCTTCTGTTAGTCTCACCCATGGACCCACCTTCCCACAATTTGCCACCCCAGAAGCCTCCACTCCTTTTCCTTTTCTTGTCGCTTCTCTATGAATATATTTTCTTGTTAGACACTTGATAAGCCCAAGTCCTAACCACCCCTTCGAGTTACCTGGCGCTGAGTTTCTTCTGCATATGTGTGTGCTGCATGTGTTAGTAAATTCTTGTTAGTCTCTTGTTTTTCTCTTATTAATCTGTCTTTGTCACTTTAATTTCCAGAGTCCCAGCCACAGACCGAGGAGGGTAGAGAAAAGGTTTTTTCCCCCTTCCATACACACTCTTTGTTATTATACCTTAAATTTTTCTAGAAGCGCTACTGATATTCTCCAGTAGTAGTGCTGAGGCTGATGGTAGGGGTGGAAATCTTGGTTGATACTGTGCTCTGAAGGCCAGTTCTCCTGGTGACTGATATTCAAAATGTCAGGAAGGAATGAAGCCAAGAAAATAAAAAAGCACATTAGGGCAAAAATGAGCTACGCTGGCCTTCGATTTTTATTCCTGCGGCTCACTGCCCTGGAGTTATTTGAGTTTTGAATTATGTCAGGCCTTTAGGGACATATCTCCTAAGTAAGATGCTACAACTCTGTGTATATTTGTGAGATTATTTGACAAACATATTGATTCTCCAAATCTACCTGCTTATTCACCATTTTCCTGACTAGCTCCTAGCACCAGAGCCTGGTAAGGAGGGAAGGAACCCTTTTCCTCTACCCTCTTATGTTTGTTCACTGAGGCCTGTGAATTAAACTGACAAAAGACAGATTGACAGGAGAAAAGGCTTATTTTGTGTGCATTTGGGAGCCAACAAAGGAAGTAACTGGCTCATTGAATGGTTAAAGACTTACATGCAGCACTATTTACAATAGCCAGGACATGGTAGCAGCCTAAATGCCCATCAACAGATGAATGGATAAAGAAGATGTGGCACATATATGTAGTGGAATATTACTCAGCCATAGAAAAGAATGAAATTGAGTTATTTGTAATGAGGTGGATAGACCTAGAGTCTGTCATACAGAGTGAAGTAAGCCAGAAAGAGAAAAACAAATACCATATGCTAACTCATGTATATGGAATCTAAAAAAATGGTACTCATGAACCCACTGGCAGGGCAAGAATAAAGATGCAGAAGTAGAGAATGGACTTGAGGACACGGGGTTGGGGGGGGCGGGCAAAGGGGAAGCTGAGACGAAGTGAGAGAATAGCATTGACATATATACACGACCAACTGTAAAACAGATAGCTAGTGGGAAGTTGCTGCATAACACAGGGAGATCAACTTGATGATGGGTGATGACCTAGAGGGCCAGGATAGGGAGTGTGGGAGGAAGTCACAGGAGGGAGGGGATATGGGGATATATGGATAAATACAGCTGATTCACTTTGGTGTACAGCAAAAACTGGCACAACAGTGTAAAGCAAATATATTCCAATAAAGACCTTAACAAAAAAAAAGGCTTACATAGCTCATTTAGCAGGAGAAACAGAGGGGGGCAAGAAAAAGTATCTTATGAGGAAAATAACTACGTTTCTTCAGGACAGCTGGGAGTTAAGAAATTTGTGGTGATATCTGTCTATGCAGGTATGAGTGGTCTTTCTTTCCTCCTCAGACTCATAAGCTCCCCTGGAGAAGGGGTTTGGAGTTGGTCTTATTTGTGTTCTCCCTTCTGGGCATAGATCCACCCTGGAGAGGAATTTATGGCAGCCTTATTTCCCAAGATTGCTGGTTTTAGTCAGAAAAGGGCAGCTCTGAGAAGGCTTTTTCCCCTTTTACTTTCTCTCCTTTTTTTTTTTTTTTTTTTTATTTTGCATCTGTTGAATCTCAAATGTCTTCAGTTAAAATAATCTTTACACCAAAGTGGCATATCTTGGGGTGGCATGTTCTGAGCCCCTTCAGCTGGAAGACACAGCATTTCCCCCATTTATTTACTTCAGGGTCTTACTCTAAGTATAGGATCCACACCTTGTGTTGGCACCTATGCTGTGCAGACGCCCTTGACCTTGAGTCCCAAGACAGGATTAGAACGTGATGGGGAGACCAGCCAGATACTCAGAAAGAACGCTAAGAGAGCAGACAGTTCAGTACAATGCCACTTCACGATTGGGGGGATGGTCTTTTCCAGGAATTCTCAATGCTCCGAAAAGCCAAGTTCCTTTGTTCACTTCTGAGGGGCTGGCAGTGGGGTCCGAACATCTGCAGAAAACCTCTTAGCAGTTCTCCCGCGAACTCCACAGGAACCTGGACTTGACTTCTAAAGCTGGCCGCATTCCAGAGGACTTCACCCTCAGGACTTTTTTTTTTTTTTTTTTTTTCCTTTCACAAAAGAACCTGTTCTTGTGGAGGAGCCTGGCTGGGAGAAGGAACCGGCTTGGCCAGCCCCGGGCCTGTGCCAGAGCCCAGGGAGCAAGGTCAGCCGGCTGTCGGCCACCTCCACCTCCAAGTCCACGGGTAGGAAGGGGCCGCCGGCCTCCCGCTGGCCTCCGCTGGCACATGAGAAAGGCTCGGGGCAGGGACGCGGGGTGGAGGCCAAGTGCAAGGGCAGCCTCGGCCCTGAGGCAGGGCGTTGTCAGCGCGGCCGGACCTCGGAGCTGGCTGGTGAGTAACGGGGAGTCTGTGGCTCCTTGCCCGAGGCAGGGAGGCCACCTCTGCGTGCACAGCCCGGCGTGTGACGTGAGCCGCTTCCTGGCAACAGGTGAGCGCTGTCCGGATCGTGGCCTACAGATTTGTTCCTGCGTTTGTGTGGGGAGAGCTCGGGGGCAGGAGAGAGGCCTTTGCGGAACTTTCGCTGAGCCCCGAGGGGCAGATCCACCTGCCACAGGTGAGACACCGCGTGGGCCTTAGACTCCGCGCACGTACCCGCTTCCTCCTGGGGACCCGGTGCTCAGTCCCGGGCGGGCAGGCCGCTCGCTGGTCTCGGGAGGGAAAGTGCTGGACGATCGAACACACATCTGTTTGCCAAATTCCACAGAGTTAAAAATTAAAAGATCGCGCTGCTCTGCGAGTTTAGGAATTTGAGACGATTTATCACCAAGCTTCACTGGGAGCTGCTCTCGGGATGCGTTGAAAGGCGAGTCGCGGCTGGAATTTGGAAGGTCCGGATTCAAAGGCTGGAAAATTCCCGGCACCCCTGTTATTCATTGGACAGATTTTAAATGCTGTTTATTCTTCCCCAATGAGAGGCCTGATGGAGAGGAAATTGCTCTAAGTCTCTGGAAGTTCTAAGACTCCCCACGTCTGGTCGGCAGCGCCAAGGCACCTCCGAATGCAGGGGCGCTGGGGGCTGGGGTACTGGGGTGGAGGAGGGGCCCTGGGGCTTCTGTATGTGCACAGAGAGGTTTGCAGAGAGCCCCTTGCGTGCGTTTAAATTCCCACCTGTCCTCCTTGTTTTGGGGTTTAGGGTTCATGCTGATGCCTAGAAACAGGATGTCTGCAGCCTCTGGTTTTTATGATTTCAAGCTATTTCCAAGAATCCAGACATAGGGTTTGTGTGTGGAAGTAAATAAGAGAGATGATCACATTCAGCAATTTTCTTCCTGAGGTGACAAGCTTGGTGGGTGCAGACGGGTCTCCTGAGTGTTTCTGCCTTCTCTGGGCAGTAGGAAGTGGTTGGCATTTAAATCCTGTCTTGATGCAATTAAATATTTTTTTTATTTGAGTATACCTGATTTTCAATGATATGTTAGTTTCAGGTGTATAGCAAAGTGATCTGTTATACATATACATATATCCACTCTTTGATAGATTCTTTTCCCATATAGGCCATTACAGAGTATTTTTTTTTTTTTTAGATTTATTTATTTACTTATTGGCTGCTTTGGGTCTTTGTTGCTGTGTGCGGGCTTTCTCTAGTTGTGGTGTGTAGGGGCTACTCTTCCTTGCCATGCGTGGGCTTCTCAGTATGGTGGCTTCTCTTGTTGCAGAGCACAGGCTCTAGGCACACAGGCTTCAGTAATTGTGGCACATGGGCTCAGTAGTTGTGGCCCACGGGCTTCATTGCTCTGCAGTATGTGGGATCTTCCCGGACCAGAGATGGAACCCATGTCCCCTGCATTGGCAGGTGGATTCTTAACCACTGCGCCACCAGGGAAGTCCCATTAGAGAGTATTGAGTAGAGTTTCCTGTGCTATACAGCAGGTCCTTATTAGTTACCTATTTTACATATAGTAGTGTGTATATGTCAATCCCAATCTCCCAATTTATCCCGCCCCCTCGTTTCCCCCTGATAACCATGAGTTTGTTTTCTACATCTGTAACTCTATTTCTCTTTCGATGCAATTTAATAAGATTTAAGATTTTTAAAACGCTTTGCAGTTTTTCAACCATAAGTAGGTAATCCAAGTGTTCTATAACAAAATGAATGAGAAGTGAAATCTCAGACTATTCCACAGAGAGATGAACTTGCAAATCACCTGGCAGAGCCTTCTTTTAATTAAAGCGACCTGCATTCAGTTACAACTTGAAATCAACTTGATGACAGTGCCTTCCTGTACACACCCTTTGAAAAATACCGTCCCCTCAAGATTCACGCCTGAGTTCCTGTAGCTCTCAGGTTTTCCTACACCTCCGCCCTGAGGGTTCTGCTGGGCTCTTAGAAATAGACTAGCTCTGTCTTAAGGAGAATAAGCGAATTAAGTAATCTGGTCCTAGCCTGCAGCCTGGCTGACCTTGACAATCAGTGACTAGACCTCTTTCCTAGTGGACCTTAAGCTCGTGCTGCAGTTTCAATGACACTTGACATTTATTGCTTTTGGTAAAATGTGTGACTTTTGTAACTTGGTGGCTCAATCTCTTATCCACCTTCTGCTCGGGCCTAGATTCTAGGTGACTCATAGAGCAATTGGCTTGTCTACCTGTGTTTGTTGAACCTGAAAATGAGTAAATAATTTATTTGGCGCTAGGTAATTTAGGATCTTGGATCGGTCTGGGAAGGCTGTGATTTCAGTTTGGTTTGTGTTCAGCTGCTGGACAGCTTGGTAGTGAGGCCTATTTGTAGGGATTTGCTGAGTCTGTTTTTAGAGGGTGTCAGTGGCTGAGCTGCTCGGTGGGAAGGTCCTGCAGCACAGATGCTGTGACCCTTACATTACACACACGAGCAGTTATGGTTCACTACACAGGCTGAATTTCACTTTCCAAAGATATCAGAAAACAAACAGGTGGAAACCCCATGTTCCTTCTTGCAAGCTGTGAGCACCCAGTGATAGGCTTACATGTAAAGTGGGGGTCACGGGCCCGGGCATCCCCAATCCTTCACACCCCCACTCTGTTTGATTTAGCAGCTTGTGTGAGGTGCCTTCTGAGGGCAGAGGCGAGGAGGTTCTTACCTGTGTCTCTCTTGGTTCTTGTGTTTTGGCTTGTGGGTTGCTGTGGGGTCCGCCTCCTATGTTCTGTAAGAGAAGAAGAGACGGAGCCCAGGTGCGTGTGGCAGCTCACAGCACAGAACCCCCCACGGGGTCGCTGTTGGAACCCGCTGCCCCACGATTTGGAGGAATGGGGTGGATTCCCCCAGCAGAGCTGTGAAATCTGTGGGGATGCCAAAACCAAAAGAGACCCTTTCCTGGGGCTGAGGAGCCGGTGTTTTTGTAGACAATTCTTGATACGTTCAGTGTGTGGTTTAATTTAAGTGCTCTAAGCAGTGCTGGTGAGCGCCTTGCGTAGGCCTGTCCCAAGGAGAAGGAAAAAAGAAAAGTAAAAAATGCAGGGATGGAGAGTGAGCAAGAGGGTTATCAAAGAACAAAGGAAGGGCCGAGAGATGTACATGACAGGGTCCCTGAGTGCTGCCAAGGGGCCAGGAAGGCCTTGCTCTGTCTGCCCTGACCTCTCCCCGTCCACTCACCCCTCACTCTGCCCCAGCCCCAGAGCCCTCTCTGTGGTTCCTCAAACAACCATGCTGGGCAGTGTCCCACCCCAGGGCCGTTGCACCTGCTGTTCTGCCTGGGAAGCTCTTCTGCACATACCCGTGTGCCTGTCACCTCACCGCCTTCCCTGTTCACAGGGCACCTTCCTGGGAGTCTTTCTCTGGCCTCTGCATCTGAAGCACCAGCCAGCCCACCTCACACACATCCCCTCCCACACACTCCCCTCTTCCATTTGTCTCCATACCTCTTACCACCTTCTAAGAAGCTTATGATCTAGTCCTTCATTTTGCTGTCTGGTTTCCCTTTTGCTAATGTAAATTGCGTGAGTAGGATTTTTTTCCCTCAATGATTAAAGCATCCTGATTGAAGTGAGTAGCAGTAAGCCCACACTCCCACCCCTTGGTCAGTGATTCCATGGTCCTCATATAGCATGTGCTTCCCATGACTTGGGAACAAGATCATTTAATACAGTGACCAGAATCGATACGATATTTAAGTTTAGGTGGATTTCTGGGCTCTCCCCCAGAGTTTCTAATCCAGCAGGTTTGGGGTGGAACCAAGAATTTGCTTTTCTAACAAGTTCCCAGATGAGGCTGGTGCCACTGGCCAGGCTGATAAGGGCTCACTCATCCCTCCAGGGACAGTCACAAGCTGGGAGGCTCCCCGTGCGCCTCTGAAAGGAGACAGACTCTGACCTGCCTGCTTTGCTTTCCCAGGTGAGGAGGAACATGCGAGATGGAGGGCAGATGCCAAAGCGTCCTGGCCACACTGGTCGTCCTGGCTGGGCTGGCAGGTAGGCTTGCTGGAATGTTCCCGGGCATCCACCTGCAGTGGGTGGAAGGGACCCGGAGGAGGCCCCCAGGGCGTGTGGCTGCCAGAAGATTCTTCCTTAGGCTCTTCCCACCCCCACCTCCTTGGGGGGTCCATTTCCTGCTGTGTCGGTTCCACTCCAGAAGGGTCCTTCAGGTGCATGTGAGCCCACCAGTCCTCCTTATCGGGGTCCTTGCTTGGGTACCTTCCCAAAGTCATTGCTCTTGTTGAAACATCCCATTCCCCTGCCTGGATCTTCTCCTCTTCCGTTTCTACTTGGTCTTCAAGGAAGACTGGACTCGGGCGGCACCTCCTCCCCGAAACCTTCCTGACCTTGCTGTTTTCAGGGTGATAATCTCAGTTCCCATTATTGACAGAGTGAGGGACCATTGCCTGTGAGACCTCCCAGTCCTCCCGACAGCTCCTCCTCACCCCAGAACTTTCCCAGAGTATCAGTCGGAATGGACTCCAGGTTGTCCCAGGCCAGGGTCTCCTGATCAGACTCTGTGTTGCAGGAGATGGTGCGTGGGGACCCCAGGGTGGCTAGGGTAACCGGAGTTTGTGCCGCAGCTTTCTTCTGACTATGTCTTGTCTTGATTTCACTGCTTCCGGTGTGTCTGTCTTGTTTTCCTAGCTAGATTTTAAACTCCTCTGGGTGTTCTTACTGCAGGGATTTTAAGGCCTGTATTGAAGAATAATATACATACAGAAACGTGCACAAGTCATAAAGTCACAGCTTGAGGAAATTGTACAAACTGAGCACCTTTGTGTATCGACAACGAGCCCAAGAACACGTCCCAAATGCGTCCTGAGCCCCTCCCCTCCCCTCAAGTGACTGTTATTCTGACTTCTAGCCGCATAGACAAGTTTTGCTTGCTTTGTACTATACATTCCTATAAACTCTATTTCAGATGGCTAGATAATGGCTTTTTTTTAAAAACTCTGTTCATGACAGTGTTGAAAAAATAAAATGGAATAAAATGATACAGGGACGATCAATCAGAGTGTGTGATGTACAGTCAGGACTGTTATATAAATTTTGGTTTTGGGTGTGTTCACACATTAAGCCAAGGGAACCAGGCTGCGGTGTTAACATGTATTTAGGGCAAAGATGTTTTGAAGCCCCTGCCTTGTAGAACACGGTGCTAAGTGTTTAGTAGGTGCTTGATATGCATTTGTTTGCAGGTTGGAGAGGAAGACATTTTTGCTGCTCGTGTAGAGCTTAGGGACTCGTGGAATTAGCAAACCTGGCTCAGCACACAGTTTAGGGATATGGCTGTCTCAGCCACGGTGGCAAAAACCTCTTCCAGTGCCTTAGCGGGAAACTGATGAACTCTGCGTCTACAATTTTTCTGAGCAGTTTTTCCTGACATACTGTTTTGAAGGCAGGGATGGCTTGGGTTGAGGCCTGGAGATGGCTATTCCAGGAGAGAAGAGGATTATGGGCTAATTCTAGAGCCCCTGGGGGTTGGGGTCCATCGCAAAAGCCTGAACCCCTAGGATGCTTCATCTTGGAAAGTGTTGGGTAGAGACACCTCCATTTGTAGACTTGGCTTTGAATAGCTGAGGGCAACTTCCACCTGCACCCAACGGGCTCCTGCCAACCCTCCCCTCTCCACCTTGCCCCTAGTGTGATGGGTTGTGTAGAACTAAACCAACCAATTTGTTCACTTGGTGAATATTCACGGGGGGGCCTCTTATGTGCCATTCAGTTGCAGGCACCTTGATGTGCAAAACCAGGCGTGGCCTCTGCTGATGAAGTGCTTAGACATCAATTGATAGAAAAACCAATACAAAGTCACCACTGTGACAATGACTTCACTGGTTCAAAAGCCTGTTGTGGATAATTTGACCTGCATAGGGTGGTCTGGGAAGGCTTCCTGAGGAGGAGATGACTTGGCTGGGAGCTGAGGAGTAAGGGAGACTCGATTTCCATGTGGTCACTGCCTGTGCAAAGGCCCTGGGGCCAGAAAGGCTTGGTTAGTTCGATAAATTAAAGATGATCTGGTGGCCAGAGGGTGGAGTTTGGGGCAAAATGAAGTTGGAGAGGACGCTGATGTGCTAAGTAGGGTCTTAAGGTGTGATAGTGTTAAGAATGATCTGGTCCGTATCCTACAGGATGGAAATATTTTACACAAATATGGGTGTGGAGGTGGGAGGTAGGGAAGGGTACCTACCTGGTTACATTGGCATGCTGAGAATATCCGTCTGGCTGCCAGGTGGAGAGCAGTCTTAGGTTATGGTGGCAGCACAGCAGTGATGCTGGCACCTCCTGCCATTGTCAGTGGGACCCGCCGGGCAGCTCAGATACACCTCGGGGCCCCCTCCCTCACTTGTCAGTTCCTTTTGATGTTCTCAACCCCCGATGTGTTCTGACTCCCATTTTCTCCTTCGGAGCTGCCTCACCTGGGCATTTCCCTTCTACCGCCCTCTGCTTCATCTCCCTTTCTCCTTTATGCTTTTGTCTGCATTTCTTTATTCTTTCTTTTTTTTAAATCCATAATGTATTTATTGGGATGGTTTTCCATTCATCTTGATTCCAGGGGCTTTTAGTGCTGCTTCTGTCTGAAGGAGCATCCTTCTGTAAGCCTCGCTTTTCCTCCTGTAGGCTGGCAGAGGACAGTAGAGCAACCAACACACGAAGCTACTGTTTGTGCATGGCTAAATACGGTGGTGATTTTATAGCATCCTGGGCATTTCACATCCATGAAATAGGAATTGGGGCCCTGCACGAGGCACTTCTTCTTGTGTTTCCTCTTCTCCTCTTCTGGGGAAGGAGGAAGGAGATCCTCTGTGGGAGGCATTTTCTCCTTGAGAGGTCATCACCATCGGAAAGGTGTCTGCCTTTCTATTCATTTCCAGTGTTAAATAAGAGATGGGAGCAGGGGAGGGGTGTACAGGTGCAGGGGGGAAGCTGGAGAAGAGGGGAGCGGGAGAGTGGAGGTGTTAGTTGGGGCAGACCTCTGTGCTCCCCACGCCAGGGAGACACCTGGCTGCTACTCCAGGGAGCCGAGAAGAAGCCGTGGTAGAAGAATGGTCCTTATGCTCAGGGTCTGTCCGTGGAGGACTGGGAGGGGCCAGGCAGCTGGGTCACGTGCTACTCTGTGGGTGATTTCAGTTTTGCAGATGTCAGGACACAATGAGTAGAAGAGGAGCTTCTCAATCCTGGCGGCAGCCAGTCATTTACATGGAGACGCCTGGTGGAGCAGAGTTTGCAAGGCGGGAGGAAAGTGGGGGGTGGGGGGGCAGGGCTGTAGCCCTGGATTTGGAGTTGGAGGCTGTTGGCATGAATAAGCATCTTGCAAGTGGATCAGCTCCTACAAGGGAGAACCTGGTGTTGGGTGAACTCCGTAGCTGGTGGCCGAGGCGGGTGTGGGGACACTGATCACTCCCCTGGCTCTGCCCCTGGTTTGGCCTTTTCCTCTACAACGTGAAAGGAGGAGCAAAGGGGAAAGCAAGGTTTGGTGTTAAGGTGGGGGACTGTTTGATGAAAGGTCTTATTTACAATTTTCTCATATTTGTCTTGTGTGGGGCAGGTTACACACAGCACAGCTGATAGGGTGCAGGTAAGGGAGCAATGAGATTCCAGGGCCTCGTGTTACCAGAAATAGAGCTTCTGAGTCACGAGGCAGAGCTGGAGGAAAGTTTACTCGTGGTGGTAGCAAAGATAGCAGGCAATGATGTTGGAGGAGTTTAGTGATAAGATTTGGTGCGCTTGTTTAAAGGCCAAGTTCAAAGTGGAAGAGTTTCCATTTGGCCCAGTTCCCTCCTTCCTCTGACCTCCCCAGCTGCACAATAAGGTCTGTAAAGGGTGCATCCTTGGTCCCATGTTCAGTCCACAAGGAACTGAAAGACTAGCTTGAAGCAAACAGTGTTTTGGGGTGAATAACCTAGCCGGTATCAGGCAGTGATGGAATCAGGGTTTCAGATGCTTTGCTTTCCTGTTGGAGCAGCCTAGACTGAGCTGCTGGCAGGACAAACCTGGGTCTCACCATCCCTGCACTCCCAGCACCCAGCCCCACAGGCTGTGTCCAATCCACTCCCATGGACACACGTCTGAGTGCGGAAGGATGTTGTTATCACAGTGTGAAGTATGAGGGCATGGCTTGTCTTTTTTTCCCTTGGGGTGTAGATTTGGCTATTCCTTTTCTTTTGCGATTGATTGATTGATTGATTGATTGATTGATGGCTGCATTGGGTCTTTGTTGCTGTGCAGGCTTTCTCTACTTGCAGTAAGTGGGGGCTACTCTTCATTGTGGTGTGCAGGCTTCTCAGTGAGGTGGCTTCTCTTACTGTGGAGCATGGGCTCTAGGCTCACAGACTTCAGTATTTGTGGCTTGCAGGCTCCAGAGTACAGGCTCAGTAGTGGTGGTGCACTGGCTTAGTTGCTCCAAGGCATGTGGGATCTTCCTGGACCAGGGATGAAGCCCGTGTCCCCTGCATTGGCAGGTGAATTCTTAACCACTGTGCCATGAGGGAAATCCTTGAGCATCTTTTTAAGGTATGTCAGAACTTGTGGAAAGAGCCAGGTTGGCACAGCAGCTGTGGCTTCCCTGGGGAATCATTTCTGACTTCCCTTCCTCAGGTTTTTCTCCTGTTGTAAAAAACCCCAATCACAAGGATCCTTGGATCAGAGAGATGTGCCCAGGGATAAGGGAGAATACCCAATTTGAGTGGTTATTTAAGGTTCAACCTTCTCTTTCTATCATGCCCGGAGGCAAAACAAAGAATAGTGATCATGTTTACCCCCAAACGGGATTAGTCCTAGTTAATTCTGACCTTCCCTCACTTCTGCCTCTTTGGAGCTTGGGGTTCCCTCCTTGGCCCAGTCCTGAGGGTCTCAGGGCCCCTGTCTGTGCACCCCATTCTCTCCCACTGACCTGGCCCTGCAGTGGGCCTCATCCCTGCAGTGCATTCTGGGTTCTCAGGTGAGTGTCATTGTGTTAATGTGTGTCTGGCAGGGAGGTTCCTTCCCAGAAATCTTTTGGGCAGTATTGAGTTTCTTTTAGAACCTGCCTCACAGCTTGACCCTATCAAATTGGAAGGAAAGGGTGGCTGAAGTTATTTGGGGGCAGCCAATGTGGGTGGGGGCTGCCTGGTGGAAGCGCAGGGCTCATACAGCTCTGGAAGGTGATGGAAACATGTAATCTTACTGATGGTGGCAGGCATGGCTGAGAAGACCCCAAGGATGTGGGCTGCCAGGGGCTCTTTTTTGCTATAAACTGTGAGTGAGATCAGAGGGGAAAGCGTAGGAAAGAGGGAAAATTCAGAGTGGAAAGGGCTGAGTTTGGATCCCCACCCCGCAGCTGTGATCACAGATCCTGAGATGTTGCTGGTCTTGACTTCTTCAGCATTAAAACATAAGAGGTAAAAGATGAGAAATCTTGGAGACTATCAATTGCTATGCTTTGAGTTATTATTACAAACATGAGACAGCCTAGGAAAACTCTGGCCACCAATTCGTTTTTCTGGGGTGAAGGGAAAATCAGTCCTAAATGACCGAAAGAGTTCTTGAGTTCTTCAGGAGCAGAACACCCGCCATCTTGAGTGATTCTGATCGAGTTCCTGTGAACTGGAGAGGTCTTGATTCCCTCCATGGGGAAGGCCAGTTAGGAGTGTCATTCCAGTTAAAACCAGTGTCAGAGTGCATTGGGTGAGCGAAAGGTAGAAAGTTGTGAAAAGTCAGAGGGAAACAATTTTACTTTTATCTGTGATTTTCTTGGTTTGTCTTGCAAGTCACATTATAGTGACTGCTTTCTGAGTGCTTGAGGGTCATGTTAAGGGTTTTACATGGGTTTTCTCATTTGGTTCTTAAAACTAGTTGCTGTGGTACTTTTAACCAACCTTGGGTCTGCTCTCCCAACACACAGCCAAGCCAGTTTACTGACACTGGGTTGTGGTGAAGGAAAGAGCAGCGTTTATTCCATGCACCAAACAAGGAGAACAGGCAGCTAATGTTCAAAAGACCCAAACTCCCTGATGGCTTTCAGGGAAGGGTTTGAAAAGGCAGCGTGAGGGAGGGGATCATGGGGTCCATGATCGGATCACGGACATTCTTCTGGTTGGTTGGTGGTGAGATAACAGGGTGGTACTTCAGGAGTTAACATCATCCGGCTTCCTGTTCCAACTGGTCTGGGGTCTAGTACTTGTGGTCAGCATGCAGTTAACTTCTTCCACCTGGTGGGGGTTTTGGTATCTGCAAAACAGCTCAAAAGACATGGCTCAGAATATTATCTATAGCCCTGGAAGAGGAGCTAAGGATTCTTGACTTTGTTTTATGGCTAAACTATTATTATTTTGTCTTGTTTGACTGTTTTCCTTTGTTTCTGTGTTTTCTCACTTCTCTGATTAAATTTGCTCTTTGGAACTCAGAGAAAGCCTAGAAGGCTAAAGCTTCTCTGCAAACTAGAGGCAGGGAGGATGGGGGAGAGGAGGGTCTGTCCTCAGGAAGGCCCTGCAACATCCTGCTGGGTTTCAGTACAAGTGTCCTTGTTTTGCAGTGAGGGGAGTGGTCGAGGAGAAGTGTGATAACTTGTCCAGTGAGCCAGGACTCACACTGGCTTCCACAGTCTTATGCCTGCTCACCTGTTGGTGTTTTAAACCCCACACTAGATACTGTGAGCCTCTGTATGAAGCTTCCAAGTGCATCCACCCAGTGTTCTCATTGAGGGATCACACCCTCCTGCATCCTTTACATCCCCCAGTGTTCTCAATGAGGGATCCCACCCTCCTGCATCCTTTACATCCCTCAGGGTTCTCATTGAGGGATCCCACCCTTCTACATCTTTCTTTGTGTTTTTCCTCTCTGTGTCCCCCACATGTCTCTTCTCTTCCTTAGAAAGAGGGGTGTAGCCTCAGTGACAGTTCCATTTGAAGGATGCAGGGGCATGCAGTGGACCATGATCATGGCAAGCTGGGGCCTGCACCCTCTATGCAAAGAGAAGCTTATTTCCACTTCCCCCTTTGAGCCTTGGGATCTCCTCAGAGGTGGAAATCAAATGTCCTTCCCACTTCATTGGGAGGAAAATTCTTACATCATAGTGAGGCTGAAAAACTTGCCTAAAGTAGCAGAACTGGGCTAGTGGTGGCTCTCTGGACAGGCTGGGGTCAGATACTTAAGGTAACATCCCTCTGGAGGTGGAGGAGGGACATTGCTCCCTCCACTCCCAATCCTGCTGGGAGTAACGTGGACTGTGGAGTGGGGGGAGAGGCATGGAAAGAAGAGCTTCATGTCCACTGGAAGCTCCTGATCTACTGGGAGACCTGGTGTTGGGACCAGTAGGACATGGAGTCTGAGCCATGGGTTAGTCACCCAGGGGTCACAACTGATACACAGAAGGGCTACATTGTACAGTTGACTTCTGTAGAGTCACCCCCTCACCACCTTGAAAAATTGGTTGTCTTTTAGCTTGTGGATCCGGCAATGAAATCATAGAGGGTCCCCAAAATATCACAGTGCTGAAGGGCTCAGAGGCTCGCTTCAACTGCACCATCTCACAGGGCTGGAAGCTCATCATGTGGGCTCTGAAAGGCACGGTGGTTCTGAGCATCACGCCCACGGAATCCATCATCACCAATGACCACTTCACCTCTGCGAGTTACGAAGAGGGCGATAACTTCATCTCTGAGATGATAATCCATGATGTGCAACTCAGCGATGCCGGGCAAATTAAATGCAGCCTCCAGAACAGTGACCGGGATGGGTCTGCTTTCCTTTCCGTCCAAGGTGTGTGTGCAGGTGACTCTGATGAGGAGCATTTGGAGTCCACTGGGGGCTGGAAGGGAGCTTCTGAAGTTCACGTCCTATGGGGACATATATTATAGGCTGGACTTTCAGTTGGCTCTATGCTTGGAATTATTCTGAACTGATAGGTGTTTTGTTGTTTATTTGTCACCTCTCTCCTTCCCTTCCTTCTTCCCTACCTGCCTTCCTTTTTTCATATGTGGACTCACCTTCAGCTGGTGCTCTGCTTAGAATTATTCTGAGCTGACTAGTGTTTGTTATTTTGTTATGTGTTTATTTTCTCCTCCCTTCATCATTGACTCTCTTTCTACTTTTTTTCTTCCTGCTTTTCTTCCTTCCCCCTTCCACCTTTCCTTTCCTTTCACTTCCTTTTTCTCTTATTAACACTATTAAAGACAAATTTTATCACTTTCCCATCTGACCCACTTCAGTACTAATAGCTTTTCTGGAAGTACATTCTGGAATTCTGGGGCCAGTTGTGGTCACTTGTCTTTGATTTAGAGAGAGAGGAAGAGAGTCGACAATCATTGCCCTTTCCCTAGTTTTTCGTATACTTGACTCTGTTTCTTTGCCTGACATCTTTTGTCAACTTTGAATCTTGCTTTAACTTTTTCCTCTTTCCAGCTGAATTTCTCTAATCTGTTACTCTTTCCTGCTCCTGGTGGTTCTTTTAATCAAAGGTGTGTGTTCACTAAGCCCACCAAGTCTTTTAGAGAAAATAAAAGAGTAAACAAAATTTATAATGGATAACTTATTTTTCCTTTTATCACTTATTCATTTTCATCATAGGGAAGTTGTGGGATCAAAGGTAATTTTGGGGTGCTGAAGATTATGCTACCTTAGTGAAAAAAATAAAAGGATACTTTACAAGGATTCAGGACATCTTTATCAAAATTAATCATTTTGCATTCCTTAAAAACTGTAATTATGCATTATTTATAGATGCATTGAAGCTTTTAGAGTTCCTGATGGCAGCATTTCTTTTAACAGAGTACATTGTGTCTATGCCATTTTTCCCTATGTCTGTTTGTTTGTCTTGGAGAAATTTGCAATGATTTGGTCTATATTCATAATGCTATCAAATCAAATTTGATGATGTTTGCTGGAGATACATGTCTACCTATTTCTACTTGTATTTTTTAAATTTAGCCAAATTGTTGTATCTTTACTTTTATGTATCTTTAATTTTGTGTGGTTTAATTAGGCGCACAACAATATTCTCTAAATAAGTGATTCTGTGAGGCTACCTAGATTACTGGCTTAGTTTGCATGACCAAACTCTTATTCTAATTATTTGTGGTATAAAGGAAAGAACACAGGACAAGGAACCAAAGATATGAGTTCTGATTTTGTTTTCATCAGTTACCTACCTTGCTGACTCCTGAAATGGCTCAATTTCTTTATGTTTAAAGTGAGGATAAAGCTCTCCTGCCCATAACTCAGGTTTACTATGAGGATCAGATGGAAAAATGACTGAGGATGGTCTGAAGACTCCAAAGCCCTGTCTGTTTCAATTTACTGCATGTGAAGCTGGGGGGCCAAAGAGGTCTACTGGTTAATAGCACAGACGTGGGAGCTTGACTGCCAGGTTCAATTTTCAGCTTTGTCACTGACTGTGTGACCTTGGCCATGTTACTTCATGACCTTGTGCACTAGTTTCCTCATCTTAGGGCAGTTATGGGATCCAATGAGTAGGTCTGTATAAAGCCTTTACAACAGCACCTGGTTCATTACAACCTCCATATAATCTTTTGCTATTATTTATTGCATTCCCAACAGGAGCACACCATTGCATTAGGCATTTAAGGGGAACTCAAAGGTGAATGCAATAAGACACAGTCCTGTCTTCAAGAATCTTACAAGAAGAGTGGATAATGCAAGTGCATGAATGACAGTGATGCAATGTAGATACTGGCAAGCTCAGTGAGAGGGAGACAAGGTCAGGTTCAAATTGAGAAGGGACATGAGAGACAGCGAAGGCTTCTAGGATGGCTCCATGGAGCAGGTGCCATATGAGATGTGCCTTGAAGGTCTGTAGATAACAGGCAAAATGGGGAAGAAAGAGAGGGGGAGGGCATTCCTGGGTCAAGGAAATAGAGTCAAGGGCATGGCATTATTGCCATGCTTATGGCATGTCAGATTCACAAATCCATGTGGTTTTATAGCATCTTTCCCAAGACGCATCTGTGAAGTTGTCTGCATACCTCTAACGTGCATTTTAATATGCTGGTAATTAGTGTAGCTTTTGGTTTTAACACAGATGGAATAACAAGCATCCAGGGAAGTTAAAGTCTTCCCCAAGGTGATGTGGAAGGAGCCCATAAATGGAGACAGAACTAAATCCATTTGCCCTGGTTGCACTGGTCTGAATGGCACTTTGATCTCAGAGGAACAAAAGTTCTCTGGGCAACAGGGTCTTTTAAAGGGAAAAGAATCATGAAAACAGAGGAAACATCCAGTTTATTTTGAAAGTGAACTTTCCAAAGATTGTTTTTTCCTTCTCATGTATCCGTGAGAAAAATAAAGAGAACTTACATAACTCCATGTTGAGTCATCCAAAATCTATGTGACTATTCTAGCCATCACCCTGTGTAAACTGTGATGCCACGGGATGACTTTTGTGAAAGCCAGTGGGCAAAGGTGGATCATGAATATATACTGAAAAAGGAAGTGCTTCAGATTGCTGTATTTTTGTCCATTTATTGCCCATACACCAATTAATCACACACCAAACTCTAGACCTCTTGTGTTTTGAAGGCCACTAAGACTTGAGTTCAAGATCAGCTGTCACTAACTGAAGCAGTACCATTTCCTCCTCTCCCCTCCAGTTTCTGTTATCTTGAACCTCTCCATCAATGAAACAATGAATGAACTAAAAAGAATAAGCACAAAACCCTGTACCTTAAGGGACAAATCCATTCCCCTCTCATTGTTTACAGTTACCCTTGAAATAGCTGAGGTGCTTTACTTACTCCAAGACATTATTCAAGAAAGGAATAATTGGAAATCTAACATTTCAGAGTAAGAAGATCTTTCAGATGTGATCTAGCTCAGTCTAGTCTGGGAACTCCCAGGCATCCCCTAGATCCTTTCAGGGTGGTCTGTGAGGTTACCACTGTTTCCATAGTAATACGAAGATGTAAGTTGCCTGTCTCACTCCTTGTCATGAGTGTACAGGGAGTTTCCCCCTGTACATCGGGAAGGTCTGCATAACTCAGTGGACCGGCGTTTTCCAATTGACTGATGTATAACGATACAAAATTGTGCCAAGGTAAAAGATCATTCAAAGTGCCAGTTAGAGCAAAGGATTCTGATGTAACAGAATGAAAGTTTCTTTATATGGTTTCAGTTTCCACAGTGTAACTAACCTTTAAGAAACCACTACTTGTCAAGTTTTGGTGTAGTATCAAGGAATATCCATGATTATCTGAAAAGCCTCCTCACCATTCCAACCATATATCCATGTGAAGTCAGATTTTCTTTATATCCAAAGAAAGCAATATATCGCAACAGACTGAAGACAGAAGCAGATATGAGACTCCAGCCAGATGTTAAAGAGATTTGCCTAAATAGAAAACAATGTCATTTTTCTCACTAATTTTATTTTGGGTTAAAAAGAAAGATATTTTTTCATAAAAATATGTTAACCCATATTAACAGGTAATAGGTTATTAATGTTATTTTAAAACAAATATTTAAAAATAAGGGAATGTTTAATTCTAATTTCAAATACAGGAAATATTGATAGAACCCACATAAACCAAAGGTCTTTGGAGTCCTAAGTGGTTTTTAAGCATATAAAAGATACTGAAACCAAAATGTTTGAAAACCACTGCTTTAGTTAATTCATTTTGTTCACCAGATAGTAAACAGAGAGACTGAAAATTTCAGTGACTTGCCTAAGCTGATGGCAATTTTGTGGGAAAGTCAGGATCAAGAGTAGACTTTTTTGATACTTAGTCCAGTGTTCTTTCCAATATATTATGTGGCAAAGAGTTTTAGCGTATTTTAATTTGAATATCTCAATGTCTGTATAGTTCACTAAGGCTGTGTCTTTACCGGGGCCAGTCCTCGGGTTATTTTAGTAACATTAGCCCATGCAAGCGCTATCTTCCGATGGGTTATTTACAGTGTGAACCCAGGCATATACAAGCAGGTCTTTACTAAAAATTTTAAAATAACTGATCTAATATATTCTGATACAGGATTTAAGGTAGTTTTTCTATAATTAGATCAGATTTGTATTTAATTTGTACCTAGAAAAATATTTTAAGGCAATATCACAGGAAATTATATTTAAAAATGTGTTGTCCCAAAATAAATAAAATGAATCTGATTAACCAAAGGCCAGGGGAGACTTACTTCCCATGAAGCTCTGAGATGTCTTCTCCTTACAATGAAAAGAATGTAAAGGTTGTTTCCCTTTTAGCTTTGGCTCCCAGGGCAGCCCCGGGCAAGTCTGCAATTCCACTGCAGTGATGGTGTAGCCCCCCACGTCGGGCACGTCCACCCTCTCTGTCCCATGTAATTTACATTCCCCTGGATGCTGATTTTTATTTTTTCACTTTCTCTGGAATCTGTTTTCTGGTGAGCCACCTCCCCTTCTTATGTGAACCTGGCCAGCATGAAACAAAACACAGATCAAGCCTGAGTTAAGGTTTCTGGACACAGACACAGTCCATTTGGGCCCGAGAAGATGGCGCTCATGCAATGTGGTCTGAAGGAAGAATTTTTAAAAACTTGGCACTGAGAGGCCTGAGCATTCCTTCCAAACGTTTCTCTTTTCTTCTTCAGTCATGGGGCCGTTGCTCACTCCTGAAAGCAGTCTTGTCGTCATTGTGGATGAACCTTGTAACGTGACTTGCCGCGCATCGGGCTGGACCCCACTCCCAGACCTTTCCTGGGAGATCGGGGTTCCGATGAGCCATTCGAGCTATTATTCCATCCCGGAGCCCAAGGACCTTCAAAGCGCAGTGAGCATCCTGACTCTGACGCCACAGGGTAATGGCACTGTGACTTGCGTGGCGGAGATGAAGGGGCTGTACGTCCAGAAGTCTGTAACTGTAAATCTTACTGTGGTTCAGCTTCCCTTGGGTAGGTGAAGACTTTCTGCTTTATACAAAGTGAATTAGTATTGCATGCTTTACACTTTATGTGTCGTGCTGCTTAATCAGTGCTGCCCAGGAAAATTGTATGGTGACCTTGATCTCAGGTCGGGATGGTAATGGAGACAAATGACTTGTGTCAGCCTCATGACCCTGTAATTCCACTTTTAAAATTCCATCTTCAAGAGTTTCTCTCTTTTCTGCTTATATATGGAAATCATTGAGAATCTTGACAATGATAAAACAGCATCAAGTTCAGATATAAATACTTGTATTCAATGTTTTTCTCTAGCTTTCACCCATTGTTCCTGTCTGATCCCACCCCTGGGCCAATAGCAAGTGAGCTCTTTTAATATCTAAGGAGGTCATACATGCTCTCAAGGATTCCTTCCGTTCTTAGTGGGATTAGGAGAGTTCATTTTTTAACCCAGCAAATCCAAATGTATCTGAAAGCACCAGGTCTATTTTTCATTTGTTTGTTTGTTTTAAACTCAACAAAATGACATAAGTTTAAAGTTTAGATCCCAGAGAGAATCTGCTGTAGGGTCTTTGGCAAACTCCAAACTCTGACCACACAGCTTCTTGGGGCCCCTCTGAGCCTGCTTGAGCTTGGAGGCTGCCTGGGCTAACTAGAAAGCACGGGGTTGGGGTCTGGAGATTTACCTTCATGCCCTCATTTTACAAAAGAGGGAAGAAAGGGAGGCCCAGAGAAGGACTACACTCTGTTCCAGGTCATATGCTAGTGGCACAGAGGGGTCTTGAAGCCAGGAGGAGCCCTCGGTCCAAAACTCATCCTACTATGAAAACACATTTACCTGAGACCTTCCAAACTTTGGAACAGCCATAGCAAGATTAATAATAACAATAATAAAAATAAAAAAACAGCACTACATAGCTCTTATTAAGTGAAGACTTTTTTTTTCCCAACTCAGTGTTTCACTGTATTTTAAACAAATTTTTTTGGAGTATAGTTGATTTAAAATGTTGTATTAGTTTCTGATGTACAGCACAGTGACTCAGTTATATATATACACATATCCAATCTTTAAATACACTCTTTTAAGCGGTTCTCAAATATTAACCAAATTACACAACTTTCTTATGAGTGGATGCTGTTGTAAAGATGAGGTGACAGGGACGCATTGTTTGGAACTTGCCCATGTTTACAGTAGATGGTGGAGTTGGCCTTGCCAGTGTGTATCCAGAATCTGCTCGCCTGTCCACTCTGTCCTCCCCCTGTGAGCAACCCTGGAAGTTGTGTGAGTGTCCTGAGGCTGCTGTAACCTCAGATTGAGGGCTTAAACAACAGACATGGTTTCTCTCACAGTTCTAGAGGCTGGGAGCCCAGAGAACAAGGTGTGGGCAGGGTTGGTTCCTTCTGAGGACCAGTCTGTTCCAGGCCTCTCTCCCAGCTTCTTGGTGGCCATCTTTGGTGTCCCTTGGCTTGTAGACCTTGGCTGCATCACCCTGATCTCTGCCTTCATTTTCACATGACGTCCCTCCTGCGTGCATGGGTGTGGCCAAATTTCCCTTTTTCATAAGGACACCAGTCATGTTGGATCAGGGGCCACCCTATCTAGTATAAACTTATCTTAACTAAGTTCCATCTGCAACAACCCTGTTTCCAAATAAGGTCACATTCTGAGGTACTAAGAGCTAGTACTTCAAGAAATGAATTTTGGGGAGAGAAAATTCATGGCATAACAGATGATGTCTCTGTGAACCTGTGAAAAGCCATTTAGAGGCTAAGCTGTGATTAGCACCAAGCTTTGCACTGTAGGAAATGATCCCCAATGTAATATGCACACAACCACACTCCTGACATCTGGCCCTTGTCTCCAACTCAGATGTCCCCAGAGACCAGGCAGACAACAGAAATGAAAGCATGAGTGAATACATGTGTCAGGGAGAAGATGGCGTGCAGGGGCCCTTTGGGAACCAGACAGAGTGCCCCACCCCAACAGAGCAGCTGTACCCGCTCTAGCTGGTTGTTACCAACAGGAATGGGGACTCAGGACTGTCAGAGCTTTGCCCTGGTTCTGGTGAATATCAGTGTTTTTGAAGGTAAAGGACACAGAAATCTGTGTTTTTTGGTTTTAAGTCAAGGTTAACTGATTTCAACTTATTAAATTCAAAGGAATTTAGCTTATTTCCTACCAAGACTATACGTGAAGATGAAGCTAGGATTCAAACTAGCTTGCTTTTCTTACTATTGTGGACAATTAAAAATCTTTAGAAAAATTGGTGCAAGAATAGTGCAAGGAATACCAATGTACCTTTGCCTAGCTGCAGCAGATGTTAACATTCTCTCCTCATGTTTGCTTCTCTCGCTCAGCTTTTCTTTCTCTCTCTTTCTTGCTTTATCCCTTCCTCCCTGCCTCCTCCTTTTTCTTTCTCCCTTCCCTTCTGTTTCTTCCTTTCTTTTCATTCCCTTCTGTTTCTTCCTTTCTTTCTTTTCCTTCCTTTTTCCCTTTCCCTTTCCCTTTCTTTCTTTCTTCCTTCCTTCCTTCCTTCCTTCCTTCCTTCCTTCCTTCCTTCCTTCCTTTCCTTTCCATTTGAGATTTACTTGGAAATTTTATGACACTTTACCCCTAAATACCCCAGCATGTGTATCATAAGAACAAGGCCATTCTACTTAACCCCAGTAGTTGACAGGAAATTTAACATTGATACAATAGTATTATACAATATTCAGTCCATATTCAAATTTCCTCAGTTGTCCTTTCTAGATTTCTTTCCCCCCAAAACCAGTATCCAGCTAAAGACCATGCATTGCCTTTGGCTGTCAGGTCTTCTGTCTCCTTTAATGTCCAGTGGTTCCCCCACCTTTTTTGTCTTTCCTGAAATAAGCATCTTTGAAGGATCCAGACTATTTTTGCAAGATGCCCTTCAATATGGATTTGTCTGAGTTTCCCCAACATACTTCAATTTAGGTTAAATATTTTTGGCAAGACATGCGTAATGTCATGTGGGCATGTGATGCCAATTTTCTCTATTACTGGTAATAAGATTGATCATTTGGGTAAGGTGGTGTCCCCCAGGTTTCTCCAGCATGAAGGTAACTTTTGGACTTTATAGTTAATATATAATCTACAAATACTGTGTGAATATCTTGTTTCTTGACAGCCTTTCACATAATAACATTTACATTCATTGGTAAGTCATTGCCTGAATCCCTTATTTCTATAGTGGTTGCAAAAGAATGATTTTCTGGTTCCATCATTTTTCTGTATTTATTAGTTGGCATTCTTCTGTAAAGAAGAGACATTTCTTTTTTTCCATTTCTCTCTTTTTTTTATTTTACAGTTTTAGTAAGGACTAATTTTAAAATTATACATTATAATTTATACATTATACATTATAATTTACTCCCATCACTATTCACTTTGATGCTCAGATTGCTCCAGATGTGGCCAGTGGGAATCCCTTCCAGCTGACTCTGGCATCCTTCTGACATGTCCGTCTTAGTTTTTGGGCACTTGACTCATTAAGATGTCCCGAATTTTCTTTGCATTTCCCCTGTCCCAGCCTGGAATCAGCCATCTCTCCAAGGAGCCAACCCAGCTTGCTTTTAAGCAATTTAAATATGACAAAGTATGGTCCAGGCTTTGAAAGGGAAGCTTGGAAAAAAGTGCCATTAGCACCAAATGGAATGAAATTTTTTAAACCACACACCTTGACAAGGTAATAATGCAGCAAAGAGCTCTGGTCTGATTGATGGTGCCTCATAGAAATGGGTTTGGAGATTAGCTTGCCTGCACAGATTTTCTTTTGTAGGGGAAGGGCAAAGGGCATTCGGTTTTCCTTGATGGGATTTAGTGCGGCTGAATTCTTCTTAGCCTGGGACCAGGGAAGTAAGAGGGCTTAATTAGGGCGGCTGGAATCCTGACAGCTTCACAGAGGAGAGTGTGGTGGTTGTGTTGCAATGAGTGACTTTATTGGACTCTTTTGGAGAAGGGTAATTTGTTTCTAAATTTTTCATCAAGATTGAGAGCAGCTGGTGGCTGGCTGCGTGTTGTCTGTTTTATGCAAGTTTTAGTAGCTGAAGACCTTGTTACTGCCTTGGCTGGGAAGATGGCTGGGAGCTGGCTTCTAGAAGCAAAGCCAGGTTCACGGAGAGCTGAGGGTGCACGAGGCTGTGCTTGTTCAAGCTTCTTCAGGAATCAGACAAATGCATCAGCCCTGCCATCCACTTCCTAAAAGTGCAAGGAATTTGTGTTTATTTCTGCAATAATCCTTTCAAGTCCTTGAAAGAAGAATGACACTGGCAGCTTAGGCAGTCTAGTGCATTCAAGCCAAAAGGTTGTATAAAGTACTTATTGGTTCTTTCAAGAAAAGCATATTGAAAGGGCTCATACTAGTGCTTTTTTTTTTTTTTAAATTGATTTTCTTGATTACAGAGGTAATACAGACTTTAAGCATCACAGATGTAGAAGGTGAAACCCCCATCACGCCTGCCTTGACCCAAGCTCCCTCAACCCTCTGTCTGACCGGCTGGATCGTTTTCTCTAGGTACTTACAACTGTGTAGGCTGTGAACTGTGAAAGTGAAGCCACACGAGCCGCTTACAGACTGTGGTGATTCCTGGTATGATCTGAGTTTTTATGGGATGTGGTCATTTCGAGGGCAGACAAGAGTGGTGGGCCTGACCGTCCTGGTGGAAACTCCGGCACCAGCTGTGTGATGTCGGCAAGTCACTGGCCTTCGGGGCTCAGTTTTCTTGCTGGTAAAACGAGGGGCGAGGAGGAGTGTGGGGCAGACATTCTCTCTCCTTGGCGGCCTGTCAGGGGAGATTTACTACACATGCTGATTCCCAGGCCCCACCCCAGAGGTTCTGACTTACTTGGTCTGCGTGGAGCCTGGGAATGGACATTTTCAAAAGAAGCTCCCCCCAAAAGCAGTCAGGATTAGGGGCTATTGAGATGGAAACTCTCCAAGGCCCTGTCTCCCGACCCAGCTTCATCAGGTGCTACTATTCAAAGACCTGGACACGAGACAGCCTGGACTTAATCGCCGGCTTGCCTATTTACTTGTTGTGTGACTTTAGGCAAGTGACTTAATGTCTCTGTGCCTCAGTTGTCTCATCTGTGAAACTGAGATAATAATCCCAACCTTATAGAGTGGCTGCTGTTGTGAGAAGTAAGTGGGTTAAAACACCAAGAGCACTTAGGACAGTCCCTGTCCCAGCCCACAGGATAGGAGAGTGAGCAATGGTTGTCATTTATTTTATGAATTCAGAGAGCTCCTGTGTCCCTTCTGGTGAGGAGCACGCTTTGCACGTGCTGGTGGTGACATTTTGTAGTCATCTAGTTGGTTCTGAGAAATTCTATGTGCCCTTTTAAAACTCTGAGCACTCCTGTGAGAGCACCTGGGAAATACTGTTTTCCTTTTCTTCACAGATGGGAAAAGGACAATCTTGGAGCTGAGATTAAAGTCACACAGTAAATTCAGTAAAGCAGCCCTCACGTGTCTGCAGTTGTGTGAAGGAACGTAGGCAGGAAGGCAAGCGGTGTTGAACTTGGAGATAACCTTCCTTAGTCACTGTTTGTGGGTTCTCAGGTATAGTACACCCATCCTTGCCCGCAAATCATCCTTGCCTGCAAATCTGCGGTTCACCTTGAATCATCACATCCACATCTTTCACTAAGGCTTTGTGTCCACCTAGACTCCCTGCTTCTTTTAAGACCTGGACTGTAACTTCCCCAGAAGGATTCCGCCAGATTGGAGACCCAGCGAGGCAGAACAGAAAGACATGAGTCAGAGTCCCCGGGGCTTTCCTGCTATGAGTGCCACCCTTGACCCGTTTACCGGGTTTTTATCCTGAGTGTCTTATCTGCATGATGAAGGGGTTGAGTCATGGATGAGATCATTCCAAGATTGTGTTTTCTGTCCACGATCATGAGTTTTGCTTTATCAATATAGGCTATTGTTTCTTTTTCTTTCAACCCATTGTAAAGGTGCTCATTAAAAATTAGCCTCGTGCTAAACAAAAATACCCATGATTTGGTATTTGTACTATATGATACATTAAAAGTTATTATTAAAGTAAGGAAGGTACTTCTGTGTAGCTCCAGTCCCAAATTACATCTCTTCACAGCGCACACCCAGCGCATACCCCACGCTTTTCTTTGGACTCTCCTGGAGCAGAGGGAGAGCATGTCTTTCTCAGGTGGGAAACTCCGTGGGAGATGTGACCCCCGTGGAGCATGGTCACAGCCAGCAGGAAGCAAAAGAATGAGTTGTGTGGTTCCTGATGTAAGATACCAATCTGGTGAGAGCCTGGGGCATTTAGCTGAGAGCAGGCATCATTTTATTGAACTTGATGGTTGAATTAAGGGACATGAGAGGCAGGCAGGACACAATATCACCCGCTCTCTTTCCTTTTTATATATTTTTATTCTAAAAAATTTATTTTGGTCTGTCTTTTTTTTTTTTTTTTTTTTTTTCTTTTCTTTTTGGCCATGTTGCGCAGCTTGTGGGATCTTAGTTCTCGGACCAGGGATTGAACCCATGCTCCCTGCAGTGGAAGCGTGGAGTTTTAACCACTGGACCGCCAGGAAGTCCCCCACTCTCTTTCTTGATTCTGTCCCTAACCCCAGTGAGGTGGCCTCCCTTCCTTTAAACAGCCGCTCCCTGGGGATACCTGACTGTCTCTGTAAGAGATCAGAGGAAAGGTTGTTATGCCAAGGCTCAGCTGACAGATGCTGGCACACTGAGAGTTTCCTCCAGCAGGGGAAGGAAACGCCCTTGATAGAGAGGGTTTGAGTAAGTCAACAGTGTGTTGACTTCTTCCAGTGAGAATTTCAAGCCTATCTCTTGAATCTGGAGCCAGACCTTAATGTTTAACCCCAGCTGGCTCCCTTTTTATGAAAGCTCCTATTATTTGCAGACTGCAGTTTGTAAAAGAGTTCATCACACCAAATTTAAGATGACCATGGCAATCTTGAGCATGTGTGCTGGACCTTACAGTGTTCAGCACTTTGACCTGCATCTCTTGAGTCTCTGAATGGCCTGGTGGGGTGAGAATTGTTACTGATGAGTGAGTCCAAGGCCAAAGGGAGCACAGGTACACAGTGGTCGTGAGGTTTGACTGGTTCCATTGACATGACGCCCAAAGCTCTCTATCAGTCACAAAGCTTCCACAGAGTGGTCTGATTGTGAATATCCTAAATGCAGTTCTGACCTTAATAATTTTATCATGACATCAGTGGGAGGGAGAGTATGGAAGTACCCTGTAATGGGACAGGTCACTTGGGGGGTGTTTACATTTTGGCTGCACTCAGGGATTCTCAAAGTGTGGGTCACAAACCCCCTGCATCAGGATCACCTGGGGTACCATTCCAGACCCCTGACTCAGCATTATGGGACGTGGGCCTGAATCCGTGTGCACAGTCAACATTCCAGGAGATGCTTGGGATTCTGTTCTCTGTGGAGCAAGGGGATGAACCATATTACTCCCTGGATGTGAAGGGACTACCTGGCTTTTTGGCTTTTTGTTTTTGAGCATATACTGTATTTTATTTTTATTTTTTTTAATTGAAGTATAGTTGATTTACAACGTTGTGTTAGTTTTAGCTGTATAGCAAAGTGATTCAGTTTTATATATATATATATATATTCTTCTTCAGATTCTTTTCCATTATAGGTTATTACAAAGTATTGAATATAGTTCCCTGTGTTATACAGTAAGTCCTTGTTGTTTACCTAGTTTACATATAGGAATGTGTATATGTTAATCCCAAACTCCTAATTTAGGGACTGGCTTGTTTTAAAGCTCCATTTAAAACCGGGGGAAGGGGGACTTCCTAGGTGGCGCAGGGGTTAAGAATCTGCCTACGAAGGCAGGGGACACGGGTTCGAGCCCTGCTCTGGGAAGTTTCCACATGCCATGGAGCAACTAAGCCCACGTGCCACAACTATTGAGCCTGTGCTCTAGAGCCAGTGAGCCAAAACTACTGAGCCCATGTGCCGCAAGTATTGAAGCCCAAGTGCCTAGAGCCCGTGCTCCACAACAAGAGAAGCCACTACAATGAGGAGCCTGTGCACCACAATGAAGAGTAGCCCCTGTTCTCAGCAACTAGAGAAAGCCCGTGTGCAGCAACAAAGACCCCAACCAATAAATAAATAAAATAAATAAATTTATATTAAAAAAAACTGGGGGAAGGGAGGGGTGGAGAGCCTAGGGAGGGGAGGGGAGGCTGGGGAGGGGTGACATGGGGAGGGTATAATTCTGTTCCCTTTCCCTTCATTTTTAGAGGGGGAAGAACCCTTTTATAAAATCTCTACCTGTCCCAGTTCACTTCAGAAAAATGGTGCTTGGTGTGGAGCTAGATGGCTTAGTTTTGACTTTTCTAAAGTCCTGTCATTCTTGTCTGAGCATCTTAATATTAGGGAAAAGGTGAATCCTAGGTCTGGCTCAGCTGCAGCTGACAGCCTGATGTACAGATTTCTCCATGTAGAGTCAGAAGGAAATTCAGCCTCTTTATCTGTCCATTAATCCATCCACCCATCCACCCACCCATCCATCCATCCATCCATCCATTCACTTGTTCAAGGTACTCAATATGTGCCAGGTGCTTGGAGTATAAGGAAATAAGACATGGCCCTTGTGAGGACAAAGTCTAGTTTAGATAAGAGCAGAAGTGTAAGGAGAATGGAACTGATAGTGGTCAATTTCATAGACATTTAAGACGGCGTCAAATGTGAGATGTTGAAAAAAGAAGGAAATATAAAAAACCGTCGTAGGTAATGCAGAGAAGCTTTGCACAAAGGGCAAATGACAAACACCTTTTTTATATTATATAGTTCTTTAAAACACAGAGTTCCCTGGATTTCAGCACTTGCTTTGAGATAAGTCCATGGATTACTCTGCAGTCGGATCCTTGCTTGCCCGTAAGCTGGCATCCAGATGTCCTCACCAGAGCATCTGTGATCATCTCTAAGCATTCCTGTAACTTATTCTGATCATTTAACTTTGAAACTATGATTTCAAGGAAAACTCTAAGTAAGAACATCCAAGAGACGTTTTTCAGGTATAATCTCTGGTTCCAAAGTGTGGGAAGGCAGTCGATTTAAAAGCAAACCCTATCTTCCTTCCTTCATAGGAAGTCTGTTGTTTTAATATTTTTCTAATGACTAGCATCTAATAAAATAGTGTGTATTTACACTGAGATGCTACCTAAGCACTAGGGTCGAGTGACACACCTTCTTGAATAGCAATTCTCATTTAAACAGATCAGCTTAAACATGGTTTGACTTCAGCGTGATTCAGTAGGAGAAATGAAATGCTGGATGAGGGCTCTTTGAAGCATCACGGCAGTTCCCACAGCCCATGGCTAGGCAGCGCGGTCCCATAGGACTTGCCCCGATGAAGGTGAGGTTCTATATCCGCAGCAACTGAGCCCTAGAAATGTGGCCAGTGTGACTGGCTCTGAGTATTTAATTGTATATAATTTGCTTTAAATTAAATTTGAATTTAGACAATCATGACATGTATTGAAAAGTGCCGGCTAGCATGGCTATGAAAAATCAAAATGGCTTTTCTTCTCTCTTTCATTCTCTACCCAGCTCCACCCACCCCTTTCTTTTATGACTGAACTTTTTTATTTGGCCCAGAAATTAACATAATAATCACAAATGTTCTTACTACTTCTAGCTTGCTTAATTAGTACAATGTATTTTGCACATTCACTATTTCAGAACCCTATTTAAAGTAATATGTGTCAAAACTCTTTTCAAGGAAAATGTCTTTACCATCAACAACTTGTAAAACACACCATCATTACAATTATTTTCTGGGGGAAAAACCTTTACATTGTTAAAGTACTACTAGATACATTAATGTAAATAACATTATGGCAGCTTCAAAAGTATCACAGTTGTTTCCATTCCTAAAAATAATTTGGTGACCAGCTATAGCTTGAAACACTCATCAGGTGGTAGTTTCAGTTACATGTTGGTTAATCTCTGTACAGATTTGAACAAAATAAGTGGCAAGTGACATTCAGGCTCTTTTTTTTCCTGCTTGCCCTGCCCCACCTGATCCTTCCCGTCTCCCACCTCCATGACTCCTGGATAGAACAAGAGAGCAAAGTAGACACTAAGGAAGGTGGTTCCCGAGAGCCACGCAAAGAGCAATTACTAGAAGAGAAGTGAATTGCAGGTGAGGTGTGGGTGGTACTGGGGTGGAGCCTTGCACTAAGTTCCTTTGGGGGTGACTCTTCCTCAATTTGTTCTGACTTTCTCTGGGCTTTTGACTTTCAATGGCTGGGAACATGGAATTGAGAACCAAGGTCATCCTTCCAGTCTTGTTCAGAAGTAGCTGCTCAATAAATATTTATTTAAAAAAATTTTAATTTTATTGACATATAATTGGTTTATAATGTGTTAATCTCTGCTGCACAGCACAGTGATTCAGTTATACATATATATACATTCTTTTCCATTATATCACAGGATATTGACTATATATTCCCTGTGCTCTACAGTAGGACCTTGTTGTTTATCTGTTCTATATGTAATAGTTTTTATCTGCTAAGCCCACAATCCTAATTTATCCCTCCCCCACCTCCCTTCCCCTTTGGTAACCAGAAGTTTGTTTTCTAAGTCTGTGAGTCTGTTCCTGTTTTGTAAATAAGTTCATTTTATCATTTTTTTAGTTTCCACATATAAGTGATATCATATGATATTTGTCTTTCTCTGACTTACTTCACTTAGTATGATAATCTCTAGGTCCATCCTTGTTGCTGTAAATGGCATTATTTTATTCTTTTGTGTGGCTAAGTAATATTCCATTATGTATATGTACCACATCTTTTTTATCCACTCATCTGTTGATGGACATGTGGGTTGCTTCCATGTCTTGGCTATTGTAAACTGTGCTGCTGTAACATAAGGGTGCATGTATCTTCTCAAATTAGAGTTTTGATCCAGCAGTCCCACTCCTGGGCATATATCCAGTCAGCAAGCATTTCTTGAATAAGTAGAGGATGTCAGAGCATGGAAACCACTGTTCCAACCTCAGGGAATCGTGGCCCAGCCCAGCTTATTTACCTCTCAAGAATTTTAGAGGTGTTAACCAGAGAATGCTTGGACTGTGTTACTAGGCAGGTATTTATTGGCAGCAATGAACACTGTAATGGAAGATTCTGTAGAGCACTGAGTATTTAAGCACACTGAAGGCAACTTGGCCTTTGACACCTGGCTGTAGCAGATGGAATAGTTACGACACTGTTGGAAAATGTAATCTAATTTATAGTGTGGCAGAATCAGTGATTACATACCCTTGATAGTGGCAAGCATCACTAAAATATATATTTTTCTCCTTTCTACCTTATAGACAGCATTGATAAACCAGGTACATCATTGCCTACCTGGGCCATAGTTCTACTTGCAGTATCGTTGTCACTGCTTTTCATCCTGATCGTTGTTCTGATTATAATATTCTGCTGCTGTGTCTCCAGGAGAGAGAAAAAAGGTAATTTTGTTGTTGTTGTTCATATAGATTTGTATATATTTTTGAACTTTTGGTATGAGCATTTGTAGTTCATTAACTCATCAGTTCTTTCAAAAGATATATTGGCTTTTAGGGTCCTTGAAAGGAAATGCATGCAATTCATATTGAGGGAAAGGACTTTCTCAAGGAAGGAAGCCATTCCTCTGGGGCCTGAGTTGACCCCCCAAGGTAGACAGATCTTCACACTTTGAGAAGGTGAAGAGGAGGTGCCTTTTTCACACTATTTGAGTTTTCTGTTTATTTGCAAGGATATAATGCTATTGCAACCTGTCATTTAGATGCTATGTTTTATTTTCCAAGAGTAATACCCACTGTCTGAACCCATCAAAAGATTATTTTCTATTTTGTAGAATTCTGACTCTCTTTTTTGTAGGTGAATATTGTTGCAGTGGTAGAAAAAAAAAAAAACCATGGTCTTCTGTTAACAAAAGTAGTACCAGTAAAATGAATAAAAATAATTACGCATCTTCTAAATGAAGTCTTTTGACATACTCTAAGATGTATGAAAGAGTGGCCTTGTTTAGGGGGCAGGCTCAACATAGGGGTGGGCTTATCAACATTGGGGTGGGCTTGTTCTGGACTTAGCTTGTGATGTCAGAAAGCACAGGGACTTTGTCATATGGAATGCTCAGGACTTTCCAAGTGTCTAGTGTGTGTGTCCATCTTTGGCTTTCTTTCTCTCATAAAACCTGCACCTGCTCCTATTTGAATATTTAAATTAATTTTCTTAAAGTCAGAGTTTTGATGTTTGGCTACCTGTCAGTTTAATTGCACTTTTAATTTTATTAACACTAACTGCCATTCGATGAGCACTTTCTGCTTGTCTGCCAGGCACCATGTTCCCCAACTCTTTTACTTAGAATTGTTCTTTTAGGGAGATAAGCCTTGTGAAGTGCGTGGTCCACCCTTAACTAGGCTAATTGTCTAGCCTTGGCTCCTGCATGTGTTCAGTTTGTCCTTGGGGAGTTAATTCTGTGCTATATTCTCTAGGAAACAGAAATGAAAAGTAGTAAGTACCGGTTGACCCATATTTGATGGGAATTTGTTTTTACCTGGGAATTTACCTGGGAGTTACCCTGTATGCCACACATACATTACTCAAAAACAAACGAACAAACAAAAAAACCAAAAAAAACCCCTGGATTTTAATGAAAACTATGGATAACTTGAATTTTAATTTAGAACTGACTAGGATTGTTCATTGCCTTCAGATTATTATTTTCAACATTAGCGATTGTGGGGTATTTGGAGAACATACTGGTTATTTGGACTTCTGCATCTCTTAAGCTTTTGTCTGTCCCACACCAGCCTGGTAAGAAGGTTTGTGGCCACACAGGATGTACACCAGGGAAATTCTCTGATTCTTAGCTTCTTCATTTACAAAATGGGGACAAGTATTATCCTATAGATTGGTTATGAGAATTAAATAAATTAATACAATAAAAGTTTGTGTGATCTATCCTAGATTTTATCCTTTATTTGACTTTGAAAAGCTGTTTCACAATGGACACTGCACTTCACCTTAACAAAAATGTAAAGAATGCCGCGAAGTCCTGGATTGCCCCAAGATAATTATTTCCATGCTTAAAAATATTAATCATCAAGGCTTTAAAAAAGTATTTTCTGGTGCTCTGCTTTGTGGGTGCCTGGAGAATTCTCAGTGCTCTGCCTGGTTTACTGGGGGCTGACAGAGGACAGCTGGGGACCCCACTCAGTGTGACTTGAAGGTTTTGGGATCAAAGCTTCTAGAGCGGGGGGCGGGGGGGGGGGGGACCAGGGCCCCACCTCCTGCAGCCTGGCCCTTGCAGGAACACTAGTGTCATTCCTCTATTACCAGAGGGAAACCAGAAAATCTCTCCCTTTCAATTCAAATGATTGCTTCTGAGGTTCAATTTGAGGTGTGAATCAGCAGATGTTATCAGAAATGAAAATAAGTGAGACCATTATGTACAAAATAAGGAAAATGAATATTTTTTGGATCTCATTAACACTTGGTGCATAGGAGGCCTAGACAGGAAAGTGGAGGTGCGGAGCCCACTGGCTTTAGAGCCAGACGGGCAGGGACTTTTGTGTGGGCTCTGGTGCACCCCATTTTCAAATGCTAGATTCCCTCCAGTCCAAGAATCCATTGGTTAAAAACATTAGTGATTTCATGAGGGCTTTTGGGGGGTGCACACAACTGTATGAATTGATACCATTGGTACGTATTGATTGAAAATGTATTGTAGAGCAAACGAAATAGAGTGCTTAAGCAATGTGATTTCTTATCTGTTAAAGATATGGTTATATGCGTATAATAGTACATAGTTTGTTAAAAATCTGATAACTCTTGGGTTGTTGTGATGAGTAAAATGAAATATTACCTTGCACGGTGCTGGCATGATTGACACACTGAGTCCTGAATGATTGACAGCAGGGACTGGGAGCCCAGCACCTCTTCATGGTGAATGAGTGGCGTCTTTATAACCTCAGGAATCAAATCCAGTGCTCACTAAGTACTTACTTAGTGAGTGAGTAAGTGGGCACCTGCTGCATTTTGGGTACCCATGTGTTATAAATACTCATTTTTATGATCACGAATAGTGAATTCCACTTTCCTTATGCTTAGAAATCATTTCATATTCACTGTGGGGGAACTTGATACTACTTACTGGCTCACAAATACTCAATAATGTGAGTATTTCAAATCAGGGGGCCTATAAAAATTAAGATTTTATTTTCAGAATAACTATCCTGATTTTGCTAATGTGATTTTGTTCTTTTTTCTTTGTAGAATCTAGTTATCAAAGTGAGATAAGGTAAGTTGGATATCATGTCAATTTTCTGAAAACAAAAACAAATAAATGAAAACCAACCAACCAACACCCCCCCCCCCCCGCCCCCAACCACACACACAGTTGTGGGATTTTAGGATTATATTACTCAAAATTAGGTACTAAAAATGGACAACTCTGAAAAACATGTATGCCAATCACAAACTCATAGAGCAACGTTAATTGCAGAATAAAATAGGTGGGTTCCTACTGCCTAAGTTTAACTTGCTCACTTAGGAAGGTGGAGTGGAGTTTTACTTGGCGTCTGGCGTTTGCAACCTTTTCCCACAAGAGGACACTCTGTACCGTGACTGTTGCCCTCCTGCTCTGAGTCAAGGCTAGGGATGTGAGGACCTTTTCAAGGATGTTAAAGAAGCAGGCGGAGGTCCTGCTGGAGTTTCTGGGGTGGTAGAGACAGTGAGACCAGCTGGGTGGCTTAAGGCAATGAAACTGACCAGGCAGACAGATCAGGAGTGTTCACTGCTCACCGCCCAGGGCAGAGGGATGGAAAAATTCCTGCCATTCTCACGGCTGTCCAGAAGGAGCTGCAAGCACTTTTAAGGTAACTAAGCCAAGCACTTGGCATAGTTATAACCAGTTTAAATGTCTGCAATATTTACATAATTATAAATGCACCCTGGGGAGGGATTTTTAGACAGTGGTGGTTTTGTTGGGGATGTTAAAGCCACATCTACTTTTCAGTATTTTATTAGATAATTTTAATATGTGAAATGCTATAATTTAAAATATCTTCTGGCTACGTGTGGTGAAAGAAGATGTATGTAATCTCCATGTAACAGGTACCATCCGCTCTCCCTCGACCCCAGTCACTGCCTGATGACAATGTGGTTTGCTTGCTCTGAGGACACCACAAAGCAGCAATCCAAAAATACACCTGCTTTGGGGCCTGACTTGGGGCCCAAGGAAAGGAAGGAAAACTGACCCTGATAATTATACCAGAATTTCTCTCCATTGCTGTCGCTGGCACGGTGGCGATCTGCATTCTTCTGTTCACCATTATTGACTGTGCAATGTCTCTTCTGTTCTCTGGGTTCTTAGCTACGTACAGTGATCAACAGCTATTGAAGGCAGAGAACAGCAGTAACCACAGGAATAATAATAATGACCAGGGTAGTGACAGTAGAGCTAGCATATACTGAATGCCCCTAGCATGCCTGCCAGGCACTGTTCCACACGTGGTGGAGGTTTCTTCCTTAATTCTCACAATGATTCCATGAGGCTGTTTTTCCATTTTGTAGATGAGGAAACTGAGGCGTATGGGGAGGTTAGGTAATGTGGCCAGTATCTCCCATCCAGAGAATGGAAGGGTCTGAATGGGAACCAGCTGACCTTGCTCAGGGCCTGAGGCCTTGTCTGCATGGAGCTCTCACCCTTAGATCCAAGCGCATTGGGTCCAGGAAAGAATGATGGGGCAGCTCACTGGGGCCCCTGTGTTTTACCTGCTTCCCCTCCCACTGGGTCAACAGTGCTGACTCCAGCTGCCCACAGAATCCTTCATTAAAAGAGCACATATATATATTTTTCATATATATTTTTTTCTTATAGAATCAATGCATGTTTATTTAAAAAAATTTTTTTAAATAAAGTTAGGTATAAGAAATGGTTTTAAAATCACTGCTAATTCTATTGCCCAGAAGTAATTGTTGTCTAAGTATGTATATATTTACACGTGTGTTCACATAGATACATTATGTGTTTTGCAAAATTTAGATCATAATAAACATCATTTTATATCTTGCTCTCCTTACTTGACACTATTCTGAAGATTATTCCTGTTGAGAAATACTTGTCTATAATATTTTTGTTTCTTTTGCTTAGTAAAGTTTTTTTTTAATTGAAATATAAGTGTAGAAAAGCACACAGATTGTAGGTGCATAGCTTAATTAATTTTCACAAAGCATATGCATCTGGGCCTGGACTCCTGATGCAGAGCTAGGACACCCCCAGGACCCCAATCCCCTCTCAGGCCCCCATCAAATCATCCCCTGCCCCTTCCTCAAAGGTCATGTCTTCTGACATCTATCCCCACGTTCCCCGAGGTCAGAGTCTATAAACTTGATATAAATGGAGTCACGTCTTGTGTCCGTCTTCTTAAACTTCATGCTGTGAGTGGATCATATTGTTGAATGTAGATGGGCATGGTTTAATATTATTATTTTTTATTGGGGTAGTTTCTTCACAATGTTGTGTTAGTTTCTCTTGTACAATGAAGTGAATCAGCTATATGTACACAAATACTCCCATATCCCCTCCCTCTTGAGTCTCCCTCTCACCCCCCTCATCCCGCCTCCCCCATCCCACCCACCTAGGTCATCACAGAGCACCGAGCTGAGCTTCCTCGCTATACAGCAGGTTCCCACTAGCTATCTGTTCTTCACACGGCAGTGTACATATGTCAATCCCAATCTCCCAATTCGTCCCACTCTCCCCTTCCCCCGCTGTGTGCACATGTGTTCTCTACATCTGTGTCTCTATTCTTGCCCTGCAAATAGGTTCATCTGTACCATTTTTCTAGATTCCACATATACGCGCTAATATTCGATAATACCACAAACAGGGCATGTATGCAACTGATTTTTCCATTTTACTTTGAAAGGGCATTTAGTAGTAATGCAAAATAGATAGCTAGTGGGAAGCAACTGCCTAACACAGGGAGATCAACTCAATGATTGCTGATGACCTAGAGGGGTGGGAGGGATGCTCGGGAGGGAGGCTCAAGAGGGAGGGAATATGGGGATATACGTATAAATACAGCTGATTCGCTTTGTTGTACAGCAGAAACTGGCACAACAGTGTAAAGCAATTATACTCCAACAAAGTTTGAAAAAAAAGAAAAAAGGGCATTTGGAGCTGTGATGAACATTACTGCACTGAGTGATCTAGTATGTGTCTTTTAGTGTCATGTCCTCATTCCTATTTTGCATTCTGTTGGGTATAATCTATTAGTGAAAGCTGGGTCATAGGGTAGGTATATGCTCAGCTTTAGATGATATCATACAGTTTTCAAAGCAGGCATAGCAGTTTACACTTCTTTTTTTAAATTTTATCTTATGTATTTTTGGCTGTGTCGGGTTTTAGTTGGAGCACGTGGGCTCTTCGTTGTGGTGCAAGGGCTCCTCTCTAGTTGTGGCACACGGGTTTTCTCTTCTCTAATTGCAGCGTGTGGGCTGCAGAAGTGAGTGGGCTCTGTACTTTACGGCACGCGGGCCCTCTGGTTGAGGCGCTTGGGCTTAGTTTCCCTGTGGCATTTTGGGATCTTAGTTCCCTGACCAGGGATCGAACCTTCATCCCTTGCATTGGAAGGCACATTCCATATACCACTGGACCACAAGGGAAGTCCCTACGCTTCTACTAGCAGTGCATGAGAGTTCTCACCTCTGATAATTTTTAGAGGTGGCATGGAATTCCATTTTAGAGATGCATCGTCATTTATTTTACCAGTCCCCTAGAGCTGGGCACCTGGGTTGTTTGCTTTTTGCTAGTATAAAAAGCTCATGAATGAACATGGTTTCAGGTAAATCTTTGCACATACCCTTGTTTATTTCCCTTGCTTATTATAATCAGTTCTTAGTGATGAAACATAAATATTTTAAAGCCTTTGGTATCCATTGCCAAACTTCCTTCCCCTGGGAAGCTGCACTGATTTTTGCTTTATTTCAGAGGTTGGCATTCTTTTTCTGTCAAGGGTCAGATGGTAAATCTTTGGGGTTTTGTAGGCCACACACTCTGTCACAACCACTCAACTCTGCTGCTGCAACAGGAAAGCAGCCATAGACCGTACGGAAGCAGACAGGCTCCAATAAAACTTTATTTAAAAAAGCAGATAGGGGGCCGGATTTGGCCTGTGGGTCATAGCTGGGCAACCCTGCTTTATTTGGTCACTGGTGTGCGAGAGTTGAGTATCAGCCACGTGGGGGCTGGAGTCCATGGACCTATCATGATAAAGATCCCCACGAGGGGTGTGTGTGAGCTCACAGGCCATCTACACGGCCGAGCTGGTGGCTGGGAGGGTGCACCCCAGTGCTGGCCACCTGCTAGAGACCAGTGGGCGAGCTTTGGCCTTGTGGCGCGTTCATGGTGCGTGAGTGCTCTGCGTGGAGCGGTGAGACCCGAGTGTCCACCGCTGATTAACATCTGGCTTTTCCAAATCGTCGAATTCTAGGAAATCTGCAAGTGTGAAGACAAACAAAGACACTTCCGGAACAAAGTTAAAAAGTGGAAATGAAAACTATGGCTACAGTTCACATGAACCAAGGACCACAAGTGAGTGGCCAGGTGGGGGCCATGGAAAGATCTGGAAGGGAGAGTCGGGGGACAGGCTGCCCACCAGCTTCTTCTTCTTCTTCTTCTTCTTCTTCGTCTTCGTCTTCGTCTTCGTCTTCGTCTTCTCCTCCTCCTCCTCCTCCTTCTCCTTCTCCTTCTTCTTCTAGAATTTTATTGAGATATAATTGACATACAGTAAACTGCACCTATTTAAAGTGTACAATTTGATATTTTTTTCTTATTAGTATGTATATATGGCAATCCCCACTGTCTTCTGAAGCTGCCTTAGCTGTTGGTGGTCGTTATTCGAGGGGTAATTTTTAGAAGAAGGAGACATTCCAGAAGTAGAAATATTCTAGGAGAAGATAATATGCAAAATCTACTTACTTGTCTAAAGTTTAAAAGGAATAAAGGTGGAAACCTAAGCGCTTTTAAAAATCCTGTTTTTTTTTTCAATGTTGTCTTTTAAAAAAAATGCTTCTACCTTAAAGTGTGTGAGGAGGCATTTTAATACATTGAGGGTAACTCCTCCAAAACCTCAGTTAAATCTGAAATTCAGCAAGAAATCTTTTTCTCTTCTATTTGACAGTCGTAACAGGGGGTGTCTCTGAAGCCACTGCCACTAGTGAGGGACAGGGGTAGGATGTGAACGGAGATCCTTTTGAGAGCAGTTGAGAGTGAGAGACTGCACAAATTACCCCTTAGCAGTTGGGGAGGGAGACCGGCCCTAACAAGTGGCTGGCAAAACAAATTCCACAGATTTTTGGTTAATCGATTTTTGCCAAGAGGCTCGAAAACTTTTTTTTTTTCTTTGCTGAGATTGGGACTTTATTCTCAGCAGTCCCACAATTTCCATTTTTCAATGGCTGTCTCCTATGTACAGTCCAAATTGTATGCCTCAGATTCAAAAGAATTCTGCAAAGCATGGGCAGTTTCCTTTGATAACCCGATTGCAGCCTGTTGCAAGATTTCCTGTGACAGAATATTTATTCATTAGTATTTTGAGTGACTAATCAAGTAACCTGACCAAAATGATGGGCCAAACGGAACCTCCCTGGCCCCATTTCCCCCCATGTTTATTTCCCTCGGTCAGCCGTTAAAGCCGTGGCTTCATCTTGTCTCTGAATGAGACCCACGTGTCAAGAAAGGAATCGATTTTGAGTCCTTCTGCTATATTTTTATTTCCTTAGAAAGATAAAGTCCTCAAAGTATATAACCTCAAGTACACTTTATAAAAACCGTTTGTGGTTACAGATTTTTCATGCCCGGCATAAATTCGTGCCATTTACTGCATAAAAGCAAAGGTGTTTCTTTGTGGGTGAGAGTTGTGAGAATAGGGAGTGTGGTCTTGGTCCCTTAGGGCTCTGAAATCATTTTTCTGTTGCAGAAGCTGCTTCTCTCCCTGCGAAGTCCTCTGACTCCAGCTTTCCAGAACCCTGCGACCGTAGGCAGCCTCACCAGGTGATTCAGACCTTCTTCCTCCTTTTGGACTTTTTTTTTTTTTTTTTTTTTACCGTTTAAAAACCCTTGCCCCGTGGTAGGTGATTACGTTATGTTCATGGTGGACAAATGTGACCTTTGCTCACTTCGAAGTCAACTGGACAGCATGAGGGAATGGGGCTGGAGCATGTAGTATCTCTCCCTTCGTAGCAGGTTTTGGGGGGAAAGACCAGATGTTTAATTGGGGACTGGTCATCTTGAAGTGTCTGTTAGACGTGGACATCTACACAGAGGTGTAGGGTGTACAGATGGATGTGTGGGTCTGGGGCTAAAAGCAGAGGCACGATCGCAGATGTTCCTGGTTGCTAGGCAACTTTTGATGGGCACTGACCTTCCAAGGGACATTAACATAAAGAAAACCATTCATTGGGAACTGTGAGGACACAGTACACTTATTGTCAGACACTAAGTCATTATTGGTTGCCAGTCATGAAGGAATTAGGGTTCATATGCAGAAGATATGATTCTTCACATCCAAAAATCATATTAAACAAATATGTATATAACCAGGACCGTTTTCTGGCCTGTGCATCTTCAGAGGAGAAGTACTTGGATGCAATTCTGCCGTAGCGTCCGCAATGGGTGTTCTCCCCGCTTAGCTTCTGGAAAAGGTACGCTCACAGATTGGGGTTCCGGCAGATTGTGGATCACATGACCTTGGCTTTGTTCTGCCTCGGAGTCTACCGGCCTGAGGCACTACTGCCCAGCACCGCCTTCGAAGCCCCATCCTTCTTCCCTGGCACAGATGCTCACTGGAGTTTCCAGGCGGCTCCAGGCTGTCATATTCCTCCCTGCAGTAGGCATTCGGCTCCGTACATACATCTTGCCAGTGATGTGTGCCTCCCAGGCCTTTGGGGGGAAGGGGAGCCTGGACTGATGCTCAGCCTCGTATGGGAGGAAATAAACGATGCTATTAATGGCAACCGAGGTATCCAGGCGGGAAGATGTATGTGGGGTCCGAGGCACAAAAGCAGATGGGCTTACGTGACAGATCATGAGCTCCAGGTACGAGTTCAAGCTGCTTCCTGAGGCTGGGTGGCAGGAAAATAGAGAGGTAAAATTATTCGCACAAGGCTGCTCTCTTGGGCACATTTATCTTTTTTCTGTAGAGGAGCAACAGTTTCCCCTTCGAAGGGCTAGTCTCTTGATTAAGAGGTGGTTGGTGAAAAGGTGTAATTGCCAAGCTGTGAAGGATGTCTCCTGTCAAGACCCCATGACTGGACCTGAGTGGGGACTGCGGGCTGATGAAGGGGCTCTCTCTCCCCCAGTACCAAGTGCAGTCAACGCAAGAACACATTTAAGCCAATCATTACCTCTGTGGCCTTTCTGTGGTTACCTTTTTCTGTCGTGTGTCTTTCCACTGGACAAACCACCGTGCTCAGGTCTGGGGTGGAGGATGGGGCAGGTGGGGAGGAGATACAGAGAGGGTCATGTCAGATGATTCCCCCTGCTGTAAATGAGGAGAAAGGGGACTCTGGATGCGTTTGGGCATTGGGACAGATGACGTTTGGGGCTCTGAATGCATACTCTTAGGCTTGAAGTGTTGTTTTGAAAACTTACAGGGAGAGAAATTTAAGAAGTTTCTGCTGCTTAAACATGTAACCCGTTAAATAATCTGTTGGTGGAAAAAGAACAGTGGCCCTTGAGGTGCTGGGCCCTGGGGGCTGGTCACACACACCTGTGTTTCTTGAAGTGTTTGTAAGGCTGCTAGGAAATCAGGGCATCTCGGCCAGAGCACCAGGTTCCTTAAGAATCAAAGAGAATGCCAGGAGGATGAACTATTTTTTGCCTGAGCTAGAAACTGACAAAAGGTTTTAAATAGCTGGATTTTTCTAAGCGAAGGAACTTGGACAAGCGCATTTCTGAAGAGGCCCATCTTTGATCATTAAGCAAAGGGTGCCTTGCAGGTGTGGGCCCAGGCACTGTGTCCTGGATACCCATTTGGAGAACCTGGACGTTAGGTGTACCATGGGCTATGCTTCCCGTGAGGCATTTAAAGGAAGGAGAGGGCAGACAGATATCATAGGATATCGCTTCTATGTGGACTCTAAAAAAGTGATACAAATGAACTTATTTACAAAACAGAAATAGACCCACAGACAGAGAAAACAAACTATGGTTCCCAAAGGGGAAAGGGGGAGGAGAGATAAATTAGGAGTTTATCTCCTAATTTAATAGATACCCACTGCTATATATAAAATAGATAAACAACAAGGACCTACTGTATAGCGCAGGGAACTATATTCAATATTTTATAATAACCTATAAGTGCAAAGAAGCTGAATACCTCTCTCTCTCTCTCTCTCTCTATGTATATATCTGAATCACTTTGCTGTATACCTGAAACTAACATGACATTGCAAATCAACTAGCCTTCAGTTTAAAAAAAAAGAGGAGGGAGGGTGGTAGAGGAAAGGGCTGGGCCTTCAGTAGGTCCCTTCTGTGTCCTTATTCCAAAGAGGACACCGTCCTGCCTGTGGTCATCTGGCCACTGGAGAGACACCAGGTGGTCAAGCCACAGCTTGTAGGAGCAGGTCCAGGCCCCCCTTAGCCAGAGGTTCCTTTGGAACTTGCCAGGGCCAGGCCTACAGCCCAGCCTGGTCTGTGCGGCTGCGTCCCTGACTGTGTAGGCTGATGGGGACCTTCCTCAGAACACCTCAGGCCATAGAGCAAGGACAGTGTAATCTGTGCTTTCTCTCCGGGTGACCTTTCTTCATGTGCCGTGAGCCTTGCTCCCTGGAGGGCCCAGGACAGGCAGCTGAGAGCTATGCAGAGCCCCGTCCTTTGTCCTTTCAGCCTGCCCTCCTCTCCCCGTGCCCCGGTGTGACTCTGCCCACTTTGCCGTCTGAGCTGCCGTGGGGTGTTGCCACCCAGGTGGGCCTCACGGGCCCAGGGCAGGTGCCCAGTGAGACTCCTGCCTGAGAAGCTGGCTTGTTAGAGTTCAGGATGGTTGACGACAGATGATGCAATTTTGCAGAAAAATCTGCGCTAGGCTCGGGTCCCAAAAAGCCTGTCGCTTAAACTGAGAGATCTCAAGCTGTGAGTCAGCCAGCAGCAAAAGCGTGGCCCAGGCTCCATCACTGGGGACCTGGTTGGGTCAGACGCAAGACCTGTGGATGGAGACAGGGTGTGTATGACAGCAGCGAAGGCTCCCACTCTGTGTCAGTAGGTCTCAGAGCAGGGCGATCTTGGCTTCGGCAAGTATAGTAACTCGTGGGTCCACGTGTGTGTGTGTTCTCCCCATGCTAGACTGAAGGGTTATTGGCTACCTTATGGTAAGACGGCAACAGGGCTTACAGGAGGGGAGAGCAGGACTTTGCCAAAGATGGACTTGCCTGCTTTGTCATTTCACCCCATCTAATATGATTTGCTCAGAGTCCCAAAGCCTTCATGGTAACCACACTGGGCAAAGGCTGCACCAGACTCCTCTCCAGGGTTGATGGTGCCTGTACACTTGCTGGCCTCACGTGGACTCCCCTACAGGGAGAGGAGGCCCTGAGTCTGTGGCCACGCCCACTCAGAGCTGAGCGCAGATGCTGAGGAGCAGGTGGTTTTGGGGGTTACTCTCACCCTCGCCTTCAATCCCACCCAGAGTTCCACCGTCTGTGTCTACGTCTGCAGGCTGCAGAGAGCTTATACACGCTGCGGCTTCATCGTGCATCGCCAAGCATGATCTTGATTACTTCCTACGCTCAACAGTTACTAGAACAGGAGCCTGGATTCTTTTTTTTTTTTTTTTTAATTTATTTTTTTGGCTGCGTTGGGTCTCTGTTGCTGCTTGTGGGCTCTCTCTAGTTGTGGAGAGCAAGGGCTACTCTTTACTGTGGTGCACGGGCTTCTCATTGTGGTGGCTTCTCTTGTTGCGGAGGCGCGTGGGCTTCAGCAGCTGTGGCTGTCACGCTCAGTAGTTGTGGTGCATGGGCTTAGTTGCTCTGTGGCATGTGGCATCTTCCCTGACCAGGGATGGAACCCGTGTCCCCTGCATTGGCAGGTGGATTCTTTTTTTTTTTTTTTTTTAATTTATTTATTTATTTATTTTTAATTATTTTTTTTTTTGGGGGGGTACACCAGGTTCAATCAACTGTTTTTATACACATATCCCCATATTCCCTCCCTTCCTTGACGCCCGCCCCTCGAGTCCCCCCCACCCTCCCTGCCCCAGTCCTCTAAGGCATCTTCCATCCTTGAGTTGGACTCCCTTTGTTATACAACAACTTCCCACTGACTATTTTACAGTTGGTAGTATATATATGTCTGTGCTACTCTCTCGCTTTGTCTCAGTTTCCCCTTCACCCCCCCGCCCCCTCCCATACCTCGAGTTCTCCAGTCCATTCTCTGTATCTGCTTCCTTGTTCTTGTCACTGAGTTCATCAGTACCATTTTTAGATTCCGTATATGTGGGTTAGCATACAATATTTGTCCTTCTCTTTCTGATTTACTTCACTATGTATGACAGATTGTAGTTCCATCCACCTCATTACATATAGCTCCATCTCATCCCTTTTTATAGCTGGGTAATATTCCATTGTATATATATGCCACATCTTCTGTATCCATTCATTTGTTGATGGGCATTTAGGTTGCTTCCATGTCCTGGCTATTGTAAAGAGTGCTGCAATAAACATGATGGTACAAGTTTCTTTTGGGATTATGGTTTTCTTTGGGTATATGCCCAGGAGTGGGATTACTGGATCATATGGTAGTTCTATTTGTAGTTTTTTAAGGAACCTCCAAATTGTTTTCCATAGTGGCTGTACCAACTTACAGTCCCACCAACAGTGCAGGAGAGTTCCCTTTTCTCCACACCCTCTCCAACATTTGTTGTTTCCAGACTTTGTGATGATGGCCATTCTGATTGGTGTGAGGTGATACCTCATTGTGGCTTTGACTTGCATTTCTCTGATGATTAGTGATGTTGAGCATCTTTTCATGTGTTTGTTGGCCATCTGTATGTCTTCTTTGGAGAAATGTCTATTTAGGTCTTCTGCCCATTTGTGGATTGGGTTATTTGCTTTTTTGGTATGAAGCTGCATGAGCTGCTTGTATATTTTGGAGGTTAATCCTTTGTCCGTTGTTTCATAGGCAATTATTTTTTCCCATTCTGAGGGTTGCCTTTTAGTCTTGTTTATGGTTTCTGTCGCTGTGCAAAAGCTTTTAAGTTTCATGAGGTCCCATTCGTTTATTCTTGATTTTATTTCCATGATTCTAGGAGGTGGGTCAAAAAGGATGTTGCTTTGATGTATGTCAAAGAGTGTTCTGCCTATGTTTTCCTCTAGGAGTTTTATAGTGTCTGGCCTTACATGTAGGTCTTTAATCCATTTGGAGTTTATTTTTGTGTATGGTGTTAGGAAGTGTTCTAATTTCATTCTTTTACATGTTGCTGTCCCATTTTCCCAGCACCACTTATTGAAGAGGCTGTCCTTTTTCCATTGTATACTCGTGCCTCCTTTGTCAAAGATAAGGTGCCCATATGTGTTTGGGCTTACTTCTGAGTTCTCTATTCTATTCCATTGATCTTCCTTTCTATTTTTGTGCCAGTACCATACTGTCTTGATCACTATGGCCTTGTAGTATAGTTTGAAGTCAGGAAGCCTGATTCCACCAACTCCATTTTTCCTTCTCAAGATTGCTTTGGCTATTCGGGGTCTTTTGCGTTTCCATACAAATCGTAAGATTTCTTGCTCTAGTTCTGTGAAAAATGCCATTGGTAATTTGATCGGGATTGCATTGAATCTGTAAATTGCTTTGGGTAGTACAGTCATTTTCACGATGTTGATTCTTCCAATCCAGGAACATGGTATGTCCCTCCATCTGTTTGTGTCATCTTTGATTTCTTTCATCAATGTCTTAAAGTTTTCTGCATACAGATCTTTTACCTCCTTAGGCAGGTTTATTCCTAGGTATTTTATTCTTTTGGTTGCAATGGTGAATGGGAGAGTTTCCTTAATTTCTCTTTCTGCTCTTCCGTTGTTAGTGTATAGGAATGCAAGAGATTTCTGTGCATTAATTTTGTATCCTGCTACTTTACTAAACTCATCAATTAGTGCTAGCAGTTTTCTGGTAGAGTCTTGAGGGTTTTCTATATATAATATCATGTCATCTGCAAAGAGTGACAATTTTACTTCTTCTTTTCCAATTTGGATTCCTTTAATTTCTTTTTCTTCTCTGATTGCTGTGGCTAACACTTCCAAAACTATGTTGAATAACAGTGGTGAGAGTGGACACCCTTGTCTTGTTCCTGTTCTTAGAGGGAATTCTTCCAGTTTTTCTCCATTGAGAACAATGCTGGCTTTTGGTTTGTCATGTATGGCTTTTATTATGTTGAGGTAATTTCCTTCTATGCCCATTTTCTGGAGAGCTTTTATCATAAATGGATGTTGAACTTTGTCAAAAGCTTTTTCTGCATCTATTGAAATTATCATATGGTTTTTATCCTTCAATTTGTTGATATGATGTATCACGTTGATTGATTTGCGTATATTGAAGAATCCTTGCATCCCAGGGATAAACCCCACTTGATCGTGGTGTATGATTTTTTTAATGTGCTGTTGCAGTCTGTTAGCTAGTATTTTGTTGAGGATTTTTGCATCTATATTCATCAGTGATATTGGTCTGTAGTTTTCTTTTTTTGTGACATCTTTGCCTGGTTTTGGTATCAGGGTGATGGTAGCCTCGTAGAATGAGTTTGGGAGTGCTCCACCTTCTGCAATGGCAGGTGGATTCTTAACCACTGTGCCACCAGGGAAGTCCAGGAGCCTGGATTTTTAATGCTTTAGGAAGGGGTGAAGCCCCATCTGCTGCAGCACCAGCTCCCTACGACTCTCACTCCTTTGACATCTTTCCCGTTGAGGTCCAGAACTCTGGAGGCCCACACTGCCATGGAGGAGGTCAGCATGGATGTCGCGGGGAACCTGTTTTCTCAGATCCCCAGTTGTCTCCCAATAGTTAATGGAGGGGTAACTGCCTATGAAGCACATTAATGCAAAACTAATAAATAAAATCAGAAATTCTTCCTGAAAATGACAGTTAATGGGAAAGGAAAGCAACTTTTATTTTGATATGAAGCCACAGGGTTTCCAAATATTTCCAATCATGATGAATGTTTAAAACAATCTTTTTCTTCTTCATGACTCACTGTCAGTCCATTTTCCTGTTATTTCAGGCAATTCTGTGTCTTTCCTTTTGACTCTGTCAGTTTTGAGGGGTGAGCTTATGAGTAACTCGAAACCTGGGTGATGTCTTCCCTGCTAATCTCTCCCCAGCTGAGATCAACAGAAATAAACTGTTGGTAAACTTAGAAAACAACAATGGTCGGTGCCACTGTGTCATGGGGACAAAAGGCAAAGGACAGCAAAAATCGCAGGCATCGTCATAGCAGAAGCACCGTCTCTACAGCACGATGCTGAGATAGCCCGAGCAGCCCCGAGGTTCTCCTTGTGTGATGGGCAGTCAGAGTGATTCCATCCCGAGACTCGCCGACGTTCCGTTGTGACGTAAATTATTCATGGTGCCCAGTTACATTATTTAAGATGTTAAATGCAACTCCGGTGCCCTGGAGTCTGAGCCAGCATCCTCAGGACAGCAGGAAAATGTGCTGCATGTATTTTAATAGGGCAACCCTCTTCCACAGGCATCGGCCCCTCGGAGGAGTGAGTGGTCTGCTTGGGAGTACATTTCAGAAGAAGAATGTAAGAGCCAGGAACACTGTCCGAGGACAAAGATGGGTGATCGACACAGAGTCAGTTTTTCAGTTTTGTGCCTTTTCTTTAGAAAGAAGGTGCGTTATTTAAAGAAGATTAGAAATATTTTACATTTTCATACAATGGTGAGAATTTCCATAGGAATGTTGAAAAACAAAACAGTGAATTTTTGCTGTCATTTGCCTTCATACACATTCTGGATTCTTTGAATTGGGTTGTTCTTTAGGCCCTGAAGTTGGGAAACATCTAGTGTGTATGTTATTGACAGTCATAAAGGAAGGACCCAGGTTAACATTTATGCTCCCCTCTGCACCCTCATCCTATCTTGACTGAGGAGTGGAGCTTCCTTCTCAAAGGTGCCTTTTATGGTGATCTAGACCACCTCAATCTACCCTTTTCTCTCTGTCTCCAGGGATCTGATCACCACCAGCCAGGCCCAGCAAGTCATCCACAGGTATCCTTTAGGGTGACCAGTCCGAAGAAGGTCAGGAATGTGACTTTGGTATAGTACAGACATCCCTTTGGTTCCATGTGGCACTTGGCTGATGACCTACATCATGATGATGTCATCCCTGCTTGTGATGATGTCATCCCTGCTCATGATGATGTCATCCCTGCTCGTGGTGATGTCATCCCTGCTCACGATGATGTCATCCCTGCTCACGATGATGTCATCCCTGCTCATGGTGATGTCATCCCTGCTCACGATGATGTCATCCCTGCTCACGATGATGTCATCCCTGCTCGCGATGATGTTATCCCTGCTCGCGATGATGTCATCCCTGCTCGCGATGATGTCATCCCTGCTCATGATGATGTCATCCCTGCTCGCGATGATGTCATCCCTGCTTGTGATGATGTCATATATGCTCACGATGATGTCGCCATTTCTCTCCATTTTCCTAAGCCTCCAGCTTTACCAACATGACCTTGAAGAAGAGATGTTGGCATCATCGGAATGCGTATTTTATACCGAGAGAAGAAATCCATTTCCCCAGCTTCTAAAGTGGAATTTGATTTTTAAAATGTTTCAAGACTTCACTGAATTCCACAGTTACCAAGTAAAAGCTGCAAATTCATCACGATAATGCTTCTCATCACTCAGCAGTCCTGCTTGCTAACCCGACAAACGGTAGACGAGTCTACATCCCACCATGACGTTTGAGTTTTTATTATCTGAAATCCCATGAAGATGATATTTATGTATGTTTACTCTGTGGGTATTATTGCATATTATCTGTGAAAAAAAGAGGATTAAAAATTAGGATCCATCAGACATCTAAAACTGCCAAGAAAGTTGGAACTTGTAGGTTACACACAATAGTAAATTGTAAAGCTGATGTGTACCTTGAGAAATGTCTCGCAATTGGATATTGACACGAAGACGTTCATTTTTATCTGCTCCCTTATCAGTCTTGCTCTCATGTCCTCAGATGAGTTAGATGTGGATTGTTTTGTGGGGGATGTACTTGCAGCCATGAAAGAACTGGAAATGGGCAGCATGTTCTTTCATAAATAAAAGGGAAAACATCAAAAAATGTGTATGCTTTTACTATTAACTCTTTACTATTCAGGAGGTAAAGAATCATAGAGTTTAGGAACTAAGCATTTTCCAAGAAACAAAACAGAGACCTCTATAAAATTTTTTTCCCTTTTTTTCATGTGCAGATGCTCAGTGTATTTCACTGCCCATCGATCGCTTCATATTTAACGTAGAGGCCAGACTATTGTTTGGCTGTGCTCTGCAGTAGGTGGTACAGATTGCTATGATGGCCAGTAATTAACAACTGCTTGCCCCCCGCCAGGTCCAACCATGCTATTGCCGAAGTAGAATGTGACTTTTAAAAAGTGTTAAGATTGTAGTGAATTCCTTAAACTTACCTGGTAAAAGACACAGATTCATGGTGATGATGTTTCTTATCACTCCTCACCCCTGCGTGCTAATCCAGTGGTAGAGTCGTTCATACAGGCAGACCTCGGAGATGTTGTAGGTTCGGTTCCAGATCACAGAGTAAAGCAAGTCACATGAATTTTTTGGTCTCCCAGTGCATGTGGAAGTTATGTTTACACTATACAGTCGTCTATTAAATGTGCCATAGCATTATGTCTAAAAAAACAATGCATATACCTTAGTTAAAACATTTTTTTTTTTTGCTAAAAATGCTCACCATCATCTGAGCATTCAATGAGTCAAAATCTTTTTGCAATAGTCTCATCAAGGATCACTGATCACAGATCACTATGTCAACTGAAAAAAAAATGCACAACCTAGAAGCTGAGAATGATGTTTTATTCGGTGGACTTTCTGAGAACTTAAGCCAGGGAGGCAGCCTCTCAGATCACTCTGAGGGACTGCTCCCAAGAGGTCAGGGAGGAGCCAGGAAATAGAGGAATTGTGCAGCAAAGATCAGGTAGTAGGAACATCAAAAGTTTACTGTTAATTAAAGAAACAGCTCAAGTTAATGAATTTAGTGCTTTTCCCTGTATGGGAAGAGGCAAGAGTCTGGGATCATGGAAATCACTCCTTTGATGTGCATCTTAGCTATCTCGGGCCAGTATCTTGTTCCTTCCCATCCTGAGTCCCCTCAGGGTGCACTGTTGGGGGTGCTGCAGTGGCTGAGGGCTTGAAGTCCACAGCATCCTTTGTTTGCTGATGGGGCAGGCAACATTTTTCATCCACGATCCTAACAAGAATAATAATGATGAAAAAGTTTGAAATATTGCAAGAAGTACCAAAACAAGACACACAGACATGAGTGTTCGAATGCTGTTGGACAAATGGCACTGATAGACTTGTGCTGGGTTGTCACAAACCTTCAGTTTGTAAATGATGCAATAACTACGTAGCACCATGCAGCAGAGTAATAAAACGTTTACTATCATTTTGTAAAATAGTTTCTGATCTTAAATCACTTTCAGCCCCTACCCTGGACCCCCTGCTGTGAATCAGCAAATAACTCAAAGGGTATTTGCTGGCACAATATGAGGATGTGCTGTGTTCTGCGACTGTTCTGATTGCCTGCTTCCCATACAGTATCCATTCTGATTGGCTGGTGCCCATACACTATCCATTTTGATTGGCTGGTGCCCATACACTATCCATTCTGATTGGGTGGTGTTCCTGCCTTTACAGGTTGTCAAATATTTTGAATATCACTGCTACTTAGAGGATCCTGAAAAAAAAATCATCTCTTCTAAGACTGTATCCCTAATGTGAGGGAATTGGTCACCTATTTTCTTTAGAGTAGAACTAAAAATGCAAAATTCAAAAACTCATGAGAATTTTTATATCATTTTCCAAAGAGTCCTTTTTAAGAGAAAAATTGACAACTCAACTGCTTAAAAATGAAACTATTGTTTATTGCAATAACTTCTTTACTCCCTGTCAAAGTGATTCTGTCTTCTGCCACCATCCTTTTTTTTAAAAAAAATTAATTAATTTTTTGGCTGTGTTGGGTCTTCACTGCTGTGCACGGGCTTTCTCCAGTTGTGGTGAGTAGGGGCTACTCTTTGTTGCTGTGCACAGGCTTCTCACTGCAGTGGCTTCTGTTGTTGCAGAGCATGGGCCCTAGATACGTGAGCTTCAGTAGTTGTGGCATGTGGGCTCAGTAGTTGTGGCTCTCAGGCTCTAGAGCTCAGGTTCACTAGTTGTGGTGCATAGGCTTAGTTGCTCTACAGCATGTGGGATCTTCCCAGATCTAACACGAGTGTGTCCCCTGCATTGGCAGGTGGATTCTTAACCACTGCACTACCAGGGAAGTCCCCACCACCATCCTTGAACGGGTACAAGTCAGGGAGAAAGCAGAGCTGTTTGATGAGGGAATTCCATATTCTTTGCTTCATAGTTTACTCTTCTTAAATTGCCACAGAACTGGGATCCTGATACAAGGCAAATGTCATGTCATTTATGCCTTTTGTAACCTTTACAGAACCAAGCCTTCTGTAGGCACTGAATAAACATTGACATCAAACAAGTCAACATTGAGAAAGACAGTATATTGAAGTACAATGAATATTTGCCACCTGCCTGCTATAAGAATCATACTCTTGTGGTTATTTTAGAAGTTGGTCGGGGCAGGAGGGGTGTTGCATGTAGAATATAATTGAACTTCAAGTTTTAAACTCTGGAGAACAATGCCAAATGATCTTCACGGAAATTTCTCCAACTTGCCATGTGCTTGGTGATTCAGTCTATGATATTTTTTCATTTATCAGATTAGGTAACTTTCCCCGTGTCACAAGTAAACAGATTCTTTCTTACAGTAGTTTATTCCATGAGTAAGTTTTCTCAAAGGGATCCCTGGTTAGTTTTTATTTCACAAGAGGTATGGATATTTTATAAACAGAACTATCTAGAGTTGCTCCGCCCAATATCATAGGCACATGTGCCTATTTGCACTTAAATTATTTGAAATTAAGTAAAATATAAGATTTATTTCCTCAGTCCCACTAGCCACATGTCAAGTGCTCAATACCACATATGGCTAGTGGCTACGGTATTGGACACACAGATTTGAGGCTTCATTGCTGCAGAAAGTTTTTTTGGGCAGTACTGACCTAGAGCTAGCTACTTGGAAATGACCTTGATGTGTCTAGGATGGGCTTTTTTACACAAACACGCAATCTGTGTTTTCTCTCAGTGTTATGTCTGTGTACTTGCCAGCTTCTATTTAGGAATCCTGCAAACCCCAGGGCATCTCTCAACTGATAATGGGATTTTGCTGATGTGGTAAATTTATCTCTCACTCTTGCAATGCAGAGAGCTGAAGCAGGCTCAGGGGGAGGGTGTGAGAGGCGTCAAAACATTGTGGCCAAGGGTGTTTCTCAGAAAGATAAATTCGGCTCTCTACTAACGAATGGCTGATGAAGCTACAGATATATTTTTAAAAATGTCCCTCAAAGGCTTGAGTCATAAAATGCTACCCAGGGAGTCCAAAGCAGCCCATCCTTCCAAGGGTCTTTTTACCTTGGTCATGCTGTCAGGTTCCAAGCCTGCCCTATGGAGTCAAGGATCTTCCGTGGTTTACTTAAGAGTAGGACTCAAGTCATAATGTCAATGCATTGAAGATAATTGGAGAGGTCCAGTAGAAGCCCTACCTTTGCTCTGTGTGGCCCTGATCTTGGAAAATAATTAGGGGCAAGCTGGGTTGCCAGTTTTTGGGCGGTGATGACCTGAAGGTGAATGGATGCTGCCTAGGATACAGGAGATGCTGTGTCAGCATCTGAGCCTGCCATTTAAGTGTGTGTGATGCCCGTGGGGAAGAACACATGTCCTGTGCAAAGAGGGAGGAAAGTCCTCTCTGTGGAGCAGATGAGAACATGGAGTTCAGAGATGAGAGGAATAGATGGGTGGCAAGACGGGGGAAAAATTCAGGGGCAGGTAGAATGGGATAGATAGTGGTCCAGCAGGCCTGGGGCAGGACACATAGATCTGAAGAGGTGTCACCATCCATAGGGCTGCAGGGCAGGAGAGGCGGCCAGCCCTGTGTGGAGTTGGCCCCTAAGAGTTGGTGGGACACAGGCAGAGGGACACAGCCAAGCCATGGAAAGCTGGTAGGGAGGGAGTCAGGTGACAAAGATGCCACTTCCTCACTCTTCTGCTCACCAAGCCCTACAAGAGCCAGGGGTCCGGGTAGCCCACTGATGGCATCCACATGGGCAGGAGAAGGGCAAGGGCGGCCAATGGATGGGAGAGGTGAGCAGAAGGGACCCAGCCAGGAGGGTCTGGCGACATTTAAGAAACAGAAATCAAGGCATGGAGAATGTGCTTGTGACGTCACAGGGATAGATGCTTTGCCTCCTAGGGTTCCGCTTTTTCCTCTCTTTGGGATGAATTCATTTACCAAAAGAGGACACGTGTTGGTGGAAAGGAATTTGGCTGCATTGAACTTGAGTAGGTCCTGTCTTTGGTGACACATCAGCGGAACAACGGGATTGAATGGTGGACCCTGATGCACTTACCATCATGGAGATGTTTACACACGCACACCCACCCACCCACCCACACACACACACCCCTCTGCCCTGTCGTCATCTTACGTGGCCCACTTCCTAGGACCAAGGCTGCCCCGCTCTGAGTGTGTGCAGGCTTTCCCCATCCCCGCAGTATTTGGAGGGAGCTGCGTTCCCCTGCAGATGGTAAATGTTTAATTCTCACCCTGCGCAGCCTGTAAATCATTCCACAGGCCATGGCCTTGGGAGAGGCTCACTCTTCAACAGTTACAATGCAGGTATCCTCGCTTCTCAGCCTGGAAAATGCAGAGGTTGAGGCAGCAGGCTGGGTCCCGAGCTGAAACAACCCTACAACTGCCTTCCTTCTTTTGTGGGGTGAGACATGTTCTTTCTAAAACTACAATGAGATTCTGAACCCTGTAGGCTGGTAGGAAGATGTGTGAGAATCATTGTTCAACCGATGGCTTCAGACTGAGAGATTCGTGCCCGGCCTCATAACCACACGGCGTTGACAAGGCAGGAGATTTTTAAGATTCCAGTGACGTCTGCAGGGAAGGTGTCGTACAGAGTGTATTGATTATGTTTCTCTACAGAAACCTTGAGAATGTGGGATGTTTCGTAGGGTAACTTAATTTGGGAATTCTTGGTAGTGACTATGCTTCAATTTCACAGCTAATAGAGTCTGTAGTAGTTCAAACAATAGCACATTATTGTCTAAATCAAAAACCAATTTTAAAAATTACAGTTGATCTAGTTTTGTATGTTTTTCTCAGAATGTACAAATTGGACTGAATGAAAGGAAATGCAGTCAGCATGAAGGTTTATATTACGGCAGCACCTCCTCACAGTTGTGTGGTGTGTGTGTGTGTGGTGTGCATGTGTGTGTATGATGTGTGTGTGGGGTGTGTGTGTGTATGTGCGTGTATGATGTGTGTGGTGTGTGTGTGTGTGGTATGCGTGTGTGGTGCATTCCTGTGTGTGATGTGTGCATGCGTGCGTGTGTGCGTGTGTGCGTGTGTGGTGTGTATTTGTGGTGTGTGTGTGCATGCGTGTGTGGTGTGTGTGGTGTGTGTTGTATGTGTGTGTGTGGGTGTGTGTAAGGTGTGTGGGTGTGTGTGCGGTGTAGTGTGTGTGGTGTGTGTGTGTGTGGTTGTGTGTAAGGTGTGTGTGTGGGGGGGGTGTATATGGTAGTATGTATATGAGTGTGTGTGCATGTGTGTGTGTGTGGTGTGTGAAGAGCAAGGCTGAGGGGAGAGACCCTGCTTTTGTGTCCACATGGAGGGCCTGCAAACTACAACCGATGAGTCACTCTCAGCTGCTGCTCAGTTTTACGTGGCCTGTGAATGGTTTTGACATTTTTTAAAAAGTCTTTGTTGAATTTGTTACAATGCTGCTTCTGTTTTATGTTTTTGGCTTTTTCGCTGGGAGGCATGTAGGGTCTTAGCTCCCAGGCCAGGGATTGAACCCATACCCCCTGCATGGGAAGGGGGCATCTGAGCCACCGGACCACCAGGGAAGTCCCAGTTTTTACATTTCTAAGTGGTTGAAAAAAATCAAAAGAAAAATAATATTTCATGGTGTGAAAATTATGTTAAATTCAAATATCAGTGTCCACATAAGATTTTATCGGAACTCCATCAATATTTCCATGTTTTCTGTGGTACCTTCAGGCCCGATGGCAGGGCTGAGCAATTGGGACCATTTGGCCCACAAAGACTGAGAGAGTCACCATGTGGCCCTTTGCAGAGACGTGTGCCCTCCTGCCCTGCCTCCCGCACATGAGCAGTGTCAAGCGTTATTTCACTGAATCTTCGCTCAGTCCTGTGCGGTTCCAGTGAGCAAAGTGAGGTCATAAGATATGGTCACAGAGCTACACGCTAGCCTTCTGACCCCAGGGCTTTCTGACTCCAAGGCTGGTGCTCTGCCTGCTCTCCGTGTTGGGTGACATCTCCCCAGCATCTCTATCACTCTTAGGACGAAATCTAAAATCCTGCCAAGGCCTCCAAGGACCAGCTGGGTGTACCCCCAACCCTGCCTGGCCAGGCGCCACTCTCTACAAATCCCACTCTGGTCACTGCAGTGTGGAAGTTTCCACCGGGCCTGTGGTCCTGCCTGCCCCAGGGCCTTTGCACGTGCTTGGATCACTCACTCCTCCCCCTTCACTTTGTCCAACTCCAGCTGATCCTTCAGATTCTCCTTGGTAGAGCCTTCTGGATGCTTCTGTACTCTGTCACTTAACCACTCTTGCTGTGGTTCTGGGTGGCAGCCGCCCACACAGCAAGATGCCCGTGAAGGGCCAGAGACAATGTGCGTGGAAGGGTGGCGCGGGGCTCCCCGTGTCCTTGGAGCTCACACCTGCTGAGGCTGGCCTGCTGCCTGCTGGACCTGCAGCCTCTCCGGCTCACCTCTGACCTTCTCCCTTGCTTCTTTGGGTGCTGGCAGGTGCGTGCAGCTCTAAGGGGAAGGGTGCCAGCTTCTGTGGGCGAGCTGAGAGAAAGGCAGGTGGCCGTGTTTCTTCCCAGGTTCAAGTTTGTGTGGCTGCTCACTAACGCTTCACACCTCACTCTTCTGCTGTGGCCTGATTGCAGGGACCACGCTCACCGTGGACTTGTCAGCTTCCCTTCGCAGGCCCTAGTTAGTGACTCTTTTCTGAGCCTCTAACCCTTCCCTCGTGGTCCTTTTCTTCCCCAGCATCTCCTGTGATGTGGGAGGTGGAATTCTGATAATTAATCCTTATTCTGTATCACTCGGACCTTTCTGCTTCTCTGATGGAGCTCTGACTCCCTCCCTGCTGGGTTAATGCCTCGACGCTGCTAATGTGTCACCTTAGATGTCTCCTTCGTTGCACTAACCACGTAATTGTGTGATTAACTACTGACCGCCAATTTTCCCGTTAAATTCTACGAAGGTGGGCAGGCTCCTCAACCGCCTGCTCCCCTGTGGCCCTGGCCTTACTCCCATCAGGGCAGGTGCATTCTGCATGGTCGATAAATGCTTGCAGAATGAATGATCTATTCCAGAACCAGTGAGGGGATGTGGAAATTGGTTTGCTCTTAGGTCGTGGTTCACATTGTTTTCAGAACCTCCAGGCTGTCGAGACCTGTTGACTAAAACATATGTTAGTGGCCACTCTCCCCTCCTTGGCTCACTGGTCCCACAGCTTCTCCAGCCAAGGGGACACAAGGACCCACCTGAGGCTCAAAGACGCACAGTTAATTACCATGATTTTTAAAAATTTTTTTGGGTTGTTGCATAGTTTGCTTTTCCCTTTTTGGAGCCTAGAGGCCCCCAGAAGGATGATGCAGAGGAAACACACTGCAAAGAAGTAACTGGGCTGGCAGCCAGCATGCCCCGTGACCTTGGATATGTTGCCTGATTCCTCCGAGTCATTGCCTCTTTGGTCAAATGTGTGACCCTTCTTCCGGTGCAGGTGCCATGCACGAACTTCTTAGTGATTGACAGGTGCTGTGACTTTCAGTTGAAGGTGGGTTTCTAGATGTCCTATAATATTTGGGAAAAGCCTGAAAAACTTTCAAATGTCCCACTGGACATCTACATAAGTGATGACTCTATGTTATCTGAGCCTACTTTTCACTCTCAATATTTCACAATAAATATAATCATAAAGTATATTTACGATGCATGTAAGGTACATTGAATTTTCCATGAACCCAGCTACCTTGACAATCAAGGAAATGTTAAAGTTGGCTCGGGGAGGAGATTCCTCAGGACTTGGTTGCCATTTGGGAAAGCCGCATCACCAATAGCACTGCTACTCAGAATATTCTAGTTGCTAATACAATGTACAGGGATCCATTAGGGTTTATAGCTGCTGCATCCCTGGTAATTCTTAGTATGGATTCAAGGATTTGGATACTTCATAGGTCTTTTGGTGTCGTCCTACGGGGCGTTATTTTTGCCGTCTTATAAATGACTTCCCTTTTATAACTCCTTTTTTTTAAAAATTTTATTAAAGTATAGTTGATTTACAGTGTTGTGTTAATTTCGGCTGTACATTAGTGATTCAGTTATACATCTATTTAATGCTTTTTCAGATTCTTTTCCATTATGGTTTATCATAGGATATTGAATATATTTCCCTGTGCTCTACAGCAGGACCTTGTTGTTTGTACCCAATCTGTGTAATAGTTTGCATCTGCTAATCCCAAACTCCCAGTCCCTCCCTCCCCCACCCCTCTCCCTCTTAGCAACCACAAGTCTGTTCTCCATGTCTGTGAGTCTGTTTCTATTTAGTAAAGTTCATTGGTGTCATATTTTAGATTCCACATACAGGTGATGTCATATGGTATTTGTCTTTCTCTTTCTGCCTTACTTCACTTAATATGATCATCTCTAGGTCTATCCATGTTGCTGCAAATGGCATTATTTCATTCTTTTTTATGGCTGAGTAGTATTCCGGGGTGTGTGTGTGTGTGTGTGTGTGTGTGTGTGTGTGGTGTGTGTGTGTTTGTGTCTGGTGTGTGTATGTGTGTGTGCAGGCACGCTAGTAGTATTCCACCACATCCTCTTTATCCATTCATCTGCTGATGAGCATTTAGGTTGCTTCTATGTCTTGGCTACGCTGAATAGTGCTGCTGTGAATACAGGGGTGCGTGTGTCTTTTTGAATTATAGTTTAATCTGGATATATGCCCAGGAGTGGCATTGCTGGATCATATGGCAACTCTATTTTTAGCTTTTTTTTTTTAATGGGGGTATAGTTGCTTTACAATGCTGTGTTGTTTGCTGCTGCACACTGAAGTGACTCAGCTATATGTATACATATATCCCCCCTGCCTTGGATCTCCCTCCCGCCTTCTCCCGTCCCACCCATCTAGGTCACCACAGAGCACTGAGGTGAGCTCCCTGCTACACAGCAGCTTCCCACCAGCTGTCTGTTTTACACATGGCAGTGCACATACATCAATCCCAATCTCCCAATTCATCCCCCGCAACACCATGTCCACATGTCCGTTCTCTACGTCTGCATCTCTATTCCTGCCCTGCAAATAGGTTCATCTGTATCATTTTTCAAGGAACCTCCATACTGTTCTCCATAGCGGCTGCACCAATTTACATTCCCACTTGCAGTGTAGGAGGGTTCCCTTTTCTCCACACCCTCTCCAGCATTTGTTATCTGTAGACTTTTTAGTGATGGCCATTTTGACTGGTGTTAGGTGGTACCTCGTAGTTTTGATTTGCATTTCTCTAATAATTAGTGTATATCTCCTTTATATCATACACAGGGCCTTATGTTGAAGTCTTTTATTTTCAAATTTAGGTATGTAGTTAAGTATATTATCTGTGAAATTAATTTCAGAAAAGTAAAATTGGCATTGCAAAATAATTGTTATTCGTATGGCGTTGCATTTGAAAATGTAAGAGGGTTTAGACTATCTGCCCATGATTGTCCTTTTAGCTTTAAAATATCTCTGTGTTTCCCCCATTTCACAGAGTCACGTGGCGCTTCTGAAGGAGGTTTGGCAGAGGGAAAAGAGAGGAATCCCCCAAACTGTTGAGGTCTGTTAGGTATCCATTTCGTCTCTTCCCATCTGTTGTTTTTCTTGACTGGATGTTTACATATTCCTTGGAAGTCTTCTGAGGGCTGGAGAATTATCAGTGATATCAGAGCCTTGTGGTAATTACGGTGCTGGGCTTGACCTCGTCTTGTTTGCAAAATGCATTTCTGCTGGTGCTGAACTCATTTACATGCAGCAAAGGTACCACTTAGAATTGGATGTGGGTTCCACTCCTGCCTAAGATGGAGAGAGCTGGAAAGAACATCACTCAGACTTTCATTAGAAAAAGCCAGATAAGCAACAAAATCATAGCTTTTCCTGAACCCATCAGAGGGGCAATCGAGCAGCCTGAGTCTCAAGGGGGCAGAGTCTCACCCCTGAGAACAGTCAGGACTCAGGTACTGCATCGGAACAAAAAGTCACCTCTGCCATAAAAATGTTTCAGAGAGATCAGCAAATACTTTACTTAATCGCTGCAGGCCTAGTGCGGACTAGCATGGCAGCAGAGAGACCCCCAGACGTAATGAGGTTCACACTCACCCCCAGACTCTCTCCTATGGGGCCCCTTTAGGGAATCTCCAGGCAGATCGGGTGTGAGGCTGGAGAGAGCCTTGCTGATGGTGCCGGCCTGCAGATGATATGAGCTATCATTGCAGGGGCAGAGTGGGCAGGGAGTGGGGCGGGGGGAGCAGGAAACCCCACCCTAAGGCCTGACCCTTCACTCAAAGCCTTAAGCTGCTGGGAGAAGAGGCAGCGGGATTTGTAGCCTCCAAGGTGCAGGTACACACCTTTGCTGCTGCAGGAAGCAGAGAGGACAGACCCTCTACCTGGGAGACGGGCGGAGAAAGCCGTGAGCCCAGAATCCTACACTGACACCGCTAGGCTCTCCTGTCGCTGGGGAGGGTGGGGAGTGCTCTTGTGTAGGACTCATGGCAGATATAGAGCAGCTTGATCTTCATGGGAAGGAGGCTCAGGGATACCCCAAAATCTCCACCCTCAAGTCCCAAGCACACAGGACCACCTGAGGCTGATGCTGAGCTGGGTGACAGAGATGCCAGGCACACCCTCCTGCCAGCCCAGCAAGGACCAAGCAGCCAACAGCAGGCTGCAGGGGAGGAAGTGAGAGCTCCCAGAAGCTTGGGAAAAACACAGAGAGGCAGGTGTGCAGGGGTCAGTGAAAGCTGAGGGTGGGGCATGAACACAGAGGGAAACCTTTCCCCACTTGAGCACAGAGCATCTTAGGGAATGTCAAGCCTTTGGTTCCATGAAGGGAACTGGATCGGTCAGCTTGGGCTGCCTTAGCGAAGTACCACCAGCTTGGGGGCTTAGAACGACAGCATTTATTGTCTCACCGTTCTGGAGGCTGGCCGTCTAAGATCCAGGTATCAGCAGGGTTGGTTTCTCCCGAGGCCTCTCTCCTTGGCCTGCAGATGGCTGTATTCTTGCTGTGTCCTCACATGGTCTTTCCTCTGTGCACGTGCATCCCTGGTGTCTCTCCCTCTTCTTATAGGGACACCAGTCAGGTTGGATTAGTGTCCACTCTTATGACTTCATTTAACTTTTATTACCATTTGGAAAGTCCCATCTCCAAATGCAGTCATGTTCTGAGTTACTGGAGGTTAGGGCTTCAATATCTGGGTTTTGGGGGGAAACAATTCGGTCCATAACAGTAACAATAAAAAAATCCAGCCCAAACCCAGTTCGATCCTAACTGGATTTACCCAGTTCCTCACACTTTAGAAAAATCACCTCCATTATATTATAAATGCTTCCCCTGTGGCTGCACAATCTTGTAGTTGCCGTGTTTAATGGCTGCATAATATTTCTTCATGTGGTTTTGTCATCTTTATGGTCCTTACTGTTACTGCACATTTTAGGTTAGTGCCGTGTTTTTCTTCTGCAAGTAAAAATCTCTTTAAAAAAATATTTATTTATTTATTTATTCATTCATTTAATTTTGGCTGTGTTGGGTCTTTGTTGCTTGCACACGGGTTTTCTCTAGTTGTGGCGAGCAGGGGCTGCTCTTTGTTGTGGCGCACGGGCTTCTCATTGCGGTGGCTTCTCTTGTTGTGGAGCACTGGCTCTAGGCGCATGGGCTTCAGTAGTTGTGGCACATGGGCTCAGCAGTTGTGGCACCTGGGCGGAATAGTTGTGGTTTGTGGGCTTAGTTGCTCCAAGACATGTGGGATCTTCCCAGACCAGGGATCGAACCCACATCCCTTGCATTGGCAGGAGGATTCTTAACCACTGTGCCACCAGGGAAGTCCCTGTAAAAATCTTTATGCACATGTTTTTCCATAGTTTGGAATCATCCCTTAGGATAGATTCTAAATAGAGACATTATTGCATCAAAGGGCATGACTCCTCTCATGGGCTAAATTGTGTCTCCCCCAAAATTCATGTGTTGAAGCCCTGATCCTAATATGATGGTATTTGGAGGTCGGGCCTTTGGGAGGTAATCAGGGTTAAACAAGGTCATAGGGTAGGGCCCTGATCCGATGGGATTGAGGTCCCTATAAGAGGAGGAGGAGATACCAGGGAGCCCTGTCTCTCTGTGCACACGCCCGCCGAGGAAAGGCCCTAGGAGCACATGGTGAGAAGGCAGCCTTCTGCAGGCCAGGGGGAAATCTTACCAGAATCAGGTTTCCTGGCACTTTGATCTTGGACTTCCAGCCTTTAGAACTGGGAGAAGATAAATTTCTGTAGTTAGAGCCACCCCTTCTGTGGTATATTGTGTGGCAGACTGAGTGGACTATTGTAACCACTTTATGCACATGCACTACCTATCTATAAATGCCCGTATTAAAATTTATCTGCTGAAAAAAAAAGTTATCTGCCTTTTTTTTCTGGCTGTTTACAGAAACTCCTCCATGCCTGCCCCTTCTGAATGCACTTTTCTGTCCTCTGTAAACTTCAGATATTCAAATGCACTTCCCTCATTTAAATAATTCTGGAAGATATGTGTCAGATCCTAACACTGAGATCCCATAATTCGAATTTATGAATTTTGCATTGTTAAGCTTATCTTAACAAAATGGTACCCTAATTCTGACATATATTTCTCTCTTTTTTTAAGACCACTCATTTCACTTACCATGACCAAATGAACAACTAACCAAAGCAAAAAACAAAACCAAAAAAAACCCAAGCCCTCCAACCAGAACACTCTAGCATTATAGAAATGTACTCCTAAACCCTATAAAAATGTTAATATAGACATTTTTCCAAAGTATATTTTTATATCTTAATACACAAGGACTGTTATTTAAAAACTTGTTTCTATAACATGATTTAAAAAATAGAGGAAAACTTCAATAAAACATTTTTTTGTCATGTGAGTCAGCAAACACTGTGAGCCAGAGTTATGTAAAAATTACAAATGAATAGCTGAGGAGAGATTTACCATCGTTGGATGATCTGATTTCTAAGATACGCCCTTGATTTGCTCTGGCACACAGCTGCTCTGGGACTACACAAGTGTCCTGCCAATGGAGACCCAAATTCACCTCACAACCTCACAACCGTTATTTTGTTATCTTCAATAGAAGCTGAAGAGTCAGTCAGTAAACATTCATTGATTTTCCAAGGTTCATTAAAGTACAAAGAATAAGATACTGTCTGCATGGAATTTTCAAGTCACGGGTTTGTCAGTCTTGTTCTAAGGTCGTCTGCTGTTTACAGTGATCTCCCTGTGGACTTGTGTTTGGGTTCTCACAAGAGCTAATGCTATCTGAGAGAGAGAAACATCCTTGCTTCTTGGGTCTGTCTACTTCATATTTCTTCAAAGACTGGCTCTCTTATAGCTAAGGTACAGGCCAAGACTTTTTCAGGAATTAGGGAAATTTTCAGATGATCCAAAATTGTCACTTAACAAAACTGGCTCATAAATTCAGTTACCTCCTCACCCAGTTTCTTGACTACACACATAGCAAAATTGATGGGGGTGGGGGCAGAGTTTTAGTTTGAGTCCCCTCCCCTACCAAAGAAGGTGATTCCAGGCAACAGGAGTTAGGGAGCCGAGAGAGGGAGGCAGGGAAGTGGGAAGCTGACGTGCAGGTATGGATGTCACCAATCTCATCCTCAAAGCCAGAGAGGATGGTGCTGCACCAGGGAGGGTGAGGAGGGGTCCGGGAGTCCCAGGAAAGAACCCTCTGAAGGGCAGGAGGCTGTAGCACCTGTCACCTGCTCCATCCCTATTTATGGGGACATTAATTTCCTTTTCTTCCCTCCCAGCTTCTGGGAGCCCAGAAGACCCTGCAATACAGCTGGGAAAAGAGTCAAAGTGATTGCCTGAGTCAGGAGGGGGAGAGGAGTACAAAGTGCAAGGTGAGTTGGAGGGCTTCCCTAAATCCTCACATCGGTGGACAGTGGGTCGAGGAGGTGGGACTCAGGGCACCGGAAGTCATCTTCCTCAAGGAAACTCATCTCCCTTTTCCTTTGCCTATTGATCAATTGACTCCACAATCAAACAAGCGAAGATCGGGGAGGAGAAGAGGAGGACTTGAAAAATCTCAGATCTGATGAACAGAGCTTCTGGTACCCAGATTTGAACACTAAGTCTGCTTTATTGGCAAAGCGCTGAGACATTGCGCAGGGCTTGCAGCTGCTCTTTGATTACGATAATTATAAGGAAACACATGAATGAAGAAGTACAGGGGTATTGACGAGTGTGCTTCCCTTGTCACTGAGATGCAAGTAGTCCTCTCCAAGGCCTATGGGAGTAACTAGACCTAAAAATGAGTGAGTGTAACAGGCTTTAAGCACATTTATCTTTTCAGGCCCAATGCGGGCGAGTGCAAGAGTGACCTGCAAAACACAAAATGCAGATCTGTTCTCTGGAAAATGCACAGCTCTAAGCTTCAATGACCAGCGGAAGATTGTGGTTACAGCGCGTTGGCTATAGTTGGTCATGTGTTGGGATAGCACCAATGTACTCTTGACTTTTTATTTCACCGTTAAGATAAAAATAGTTAACGTCTGTCTGAATGTGACACTACATGACATAAAGATGTAATTGACACCTTCTTAAAAGATCGAAATGTAGAACAGACTGCTGCAGCGAGGGACTGAATAATAAAGTGTCAACTGTGTAAACGTCTGAATGAATGTTTTAAAAAGTGAGCTGTTAGCCTCATTCCCAAGTAGCAAGGTGGTGAGTGAGGACAGTTGACTTTGGGGAGTGGGGACTGGGAGATCTTGCTGTTGTTTTCATATAGCAGTAAGTCCTTTGGAAAAAAATGTGTCTCAAGGACTTCTCGCATTTAGGAAAAGAGAATGATCTCAAGGGGGTCAAGGATGGCTCGATCTCAACCCCAAAGGTGACCTGGAGATAAAACTGTTCCCCGTGAATTTAAGGTTCCTGCCTCGTTGTGAAAGAATTTGGAGAAGAAGAAGGGAGGTTAGGAAAGTAAAGTGAGAGTTTATTTAAGCAAGAATACGCTCTCAGAGGGAGAGCAGACACATAGGTGCGGAGCTGCTGCCCTGGGCTTCTTTGTCAAGCCAGTTACGAGGGGCACACAAATGAAGGGGTGGAATGTTCACTGGGGAAGGAGGAGTTTGGGGGTTGCATTCCCTGATTTTCATCCCAGCCCTGTCTTCCCGAGGGGAGGAGAGATTTTTGTCCTTGTGTAGCTTAGGTCAGAAGTGTCATGGCATCTATGCAAGGTGGGAACTTCTTATCTGCAAGCCTAATTTTATTGTAATGAGAGCGCCATCAGTGACAGGTTACATTTGGATGCAGGAAGTTGCCGCCTTTCCCCACCTTTCTTTGTCTGCTTCCAGGACACTTATCACCCAAAAGATGTGGTTTCCTGTCAGTCTGGAGATTCCTGCTTTTCTTTGTCTGCCCATGGACCCCTGCTGTTTACAAGATGCATGCTTTCCTGCCACCTGCCCGCCTCCCCCCATTTTCTCTGCTCATATCTAGCCACCTGCCTGCTGTAACAGAATGATGTCCAATGGTCTGTCATACAGGTTTTCCAGAGAAGAACACATCCTTTAGGCAATTTAAAAAGAATTGTTGTCAGAGGACAGGCTCTTAATAATGTTGAATGAATGAGTAGAGAGATGGTGTGTGACATGAGGAAGCCCAGGGATGGTCGGATAAAGACAATGAGGTGGTGGATTGTGTACAGGTTCACGGTGCGAGGGAGGGAGGGCCCAAGGGGAGAGAAATCCCCAGAAGAGGATGAACCGTTACCAGTGGGTCAGGATGTAGCCGAGCAGGTTCCAAGGAGGAGCAGGGTGGAAGCCAAAGCAGAGATGATGGGAAACACTACAAAGGACCTTCCCTTGGGCTGGGTCTTCCATGGTTTGTGGGGGATGGGTTACTGACAATCTTCTCAGGGAGAGTGTTTGTATGGCCAGATTCTCTTCAGATGACATTGGCCACGAATCATCTTCCATTCTGTAACCAAAGTGCTGAATTTCACTTCCATTTTGTTGGTGGTAAGAGCCAGTCACTGGTGACCTGAGCGGAGTCTGTCTGGTCAGAGTCCCCACTGCCCCGTCCAAAGGCACAGCCAGGGATTCCTGTAGGAGGAGCTGCCTCTCCCCAGCTCAGGGCTCATTGAAACATTGAAGGGGACCTCCCCTCCCCCAGCCTCCCTGCCCGAGGATGGAATTAGAGCTGCTCCATCACTTTCTCCTAAGAGGCCATCAGAAATCATATCACTCCGTACGTACATCTCATTTGGGTCAGTCTCCACCTGAATGCCAAGCCTTTAAGGTGGCCTTTTTCCACCTTGATTTTTCCACCCTGATTCTTCCACCCTGATTTGTGCCCCATAAGTTCCCTCATATCCCTTAATAGGACTCAGTCTCCTGTGCCTTCCTTACCACTCAAAACCTTCCACTGGATCCTCCAACTGAGTCCGTAATCCTCAAAATCCCCTGAACCTTTAACCTCTTCCCAGAAAGTTCCCTTCTTTCTCAGAATGAGATCCGCTCTCCCCTGAGGACATGGCTGTCCTTTTCAGTGGTGGCTGTTTCTTCTCCCATTCCCCACGGAGCACAGGCTGGGAGCTGGGGTAGCACTCTTTCTACTTCTTGTGGTTTCTTGCTGACTATTTTCTCCCTGCTTTCTTAAAAAATTCTGGCTTTTTGAGATAACTGCCATTACCATATGTATTAGTCTTGGATTTTCCAGAGAAACAGAACCAATAGAATATATTTGTATGTCTATGTCTATGTCTATATCTATATCTGTATCTGTATCTGTATCTATATCTATATATCTATACCTATATCTATTTGTATCTGCTATAATAGGATATATTATTATAATATAATGCTTTATATATAATATATATTTTATGTTTTATTTTAAATATATAGTATATGTTTACTATATATACTACAATTTACCATACATATAGTCTAAAATATGTATATATATTTACTATAAGGAATTGACTCACACCATTGTGGAGGCTGAGACGTTCCAAGATCTGCACTTGGCAAGCTGCAGACCTAGGGAGTGGATGGTGTAGTTCTAGTCTAAGTTCAAAGGCCTGAGAACCAGCAGAGCTGATTTGTGTAAGAGCCCATCTGGATCTGAATCTGAAGGTGGGAGGAGACGGCTGTTCCAGCTTAAAGACAATGAGGCAGAGAGAAAGAATTCTTTCTTCCTCAGCGTTTTCTTCTATTCAGACACTCAACTGATTAGAGAAGGCCCATCCACACTTGAAGGGCAACCTGCTTTACTCCCATCTACTGATTCAAAATTTTTTTTCACTTTCTCACATATACCTTTATTTCTCCTGTCCTATATTTCTTTATTGGAGGATAGTTGATTTGCAATTTGTTAATTTCTGCTATAGAGCAAAGTGATTCAGTTATACACATATACACATTTTTAAAAAAGTCTCACCCAGAAACACCCTCACAGACACACCCAGAATAATGTTTAAGCAAATGTCTGGGTGTCCCATGGCCCAGGCCAGGTGACCCACAGAATCAACCACTGCACCACACTTACGTGTCACCATCCTCATCGTTTGGTCACTTCTCCTGGCTCATTGAAGGTTTGAACACTTCGCTCATTCTTATTATCTGGGCAAATGTAGAGAATATACTTTTATGTTTCTGTACAGTTAGGGTTTTATGAGCAAATTTTATTGAAACTTGGGACCTGGGCTAAAAGAACAAGCCTTGGAGGATGAAGGGTGATGAGATGGTGAGAGGCTTTCCTGAGAGATCTGCCTCCCTGGAGGTGGGTGTTTACATTTCAAGGTAGGGATGACACTCAGGACATTTGCACCTCTCTGGGTTCTAAAGATGGAGACACCTTCTCTCCTTCTTGGAGTCATTTATTTACATTCCAAAGAGTGAGAAACCAGGATCCTTTCCAAGGGGATTTATTTCTCTAGGGAGTGACAAAGATCTTTACCTTGATCAATTTTAGTCTAGCTCCTGCACCTTCTCCCATCTGTGCACTTCCTTGTAGAAGCCAGTCTTGGCAAGAAACTTACCAAGTCAGCTTAACCAGAAGTCCCCTTCCTTAATATCTGATCAGGTTCCTCATCCTTCCCCCGCCCCCAGGTGATGTCTGATCACCCTGGTCTGCCTCTAGCTAGAGTCCTAATAGGTTAGTTTATCCAGAACCCTCCCTTACCCCTGATGTTTCCTCTTAGTAATTTCCCCTCCACCACCCCCACCCTGCTCCTTAGCTGTGATTCCCAATTGCCCACGCTGTGCTTGGAGTTGAGCCTGGTCTATACTAAGGTCTCTTTCCCCTATTGCAACAGTTCTGAATAAAATCTGTTTTTGCCACTTTCCTGTCCAACTCTATTTTTTTCTTAGACAGGAGATAAGTTTTAATTTTCTTTTCCAAGAAGGGAGGAGGGCTACTATACAAGCCATCCTGTATAACTACTCAGATGTATATTTCCATTTGCAACTGTAGTATGTGTAGGGGAACATCTGATGCAGCCTTCATTGCATTACCTCAGGGGCAAGAATTGGGGTGGGTGGGGAGGGGTGTGGTTATAAGTGAGTTAAATTAATGTTCTTTCTCTGGAAACTCATGTCTACCTCCAGCTTAACATGAGCAAATATAGATACTGAACACTTCACATTGTCTTCAGTGCTGTTCTAGCTTCTTGGTAATTCAACATTTATGTCAAACCCCTACACGCAGGCTTCTCAGGTCATTGCTTTCCTCACTGCTCACACACAAGGTTTTCTCTGTTTTACCTTAGCCACCTGCTCCTTTGGTTATTTCTTAGACCTCTGAAATTTTAATTCTGAATATATTTGTCTCAAACTCCTCACTTCTTACCTTTACTTACTTGAGTCCCTTTCCTCCCCAATGCTTAGTCTACACTGGGATCACCAGTTTATTGGCCCTCCTTTTTCACTGAACATTACTCCTTTTTTTTACCCAGTTTGGAGTTCCTGGTCCTTAACTATAATCACTCCCTTGTGAGCACCCTCACCTCTTTGCCCTTCTTGGCTTTGCTTGGCAAAACTCTAGCCGTGGCTACAGTAAATTTTCTATTTCACACCTACTTCCAAGCAACTGAATGTGGCTAGAAGCAATTGCCAGCAGTGCTGACTGGTCCCACTTTGAATTCATTACATTACCTCACTGTAGTTCCTCAGCACTGCCCAGCTATCCTGTTACTGCTTCTTTTCAATCATTTCTCTTACACCCACAGATAACTATTTCATACTTTCTTCTCTCTCATTGAAACTGCCAACTTCCTTCTGCACCAGTCAGTTTTTGCTGTGTAACAAGCAAGTACATAATCCCTGTACTTGCATACAACAGTAAGAATTTGTGATCATGCCTACCGATCTATGGATCAGCCAGATTGTTTGTTCCATGGGTCTCTTCTTATTCTGGAGGTCAGGGAAACATTCTTCTCATGACAGTGGGAGAGGCAAAGAGACCAGGCTCTGCTGGACAAGTCATTTCAATTCTCTGTTCACCTCACATTCACTCACATTGTATTGGCCAAACTAAGTCACAAGACCAAGCCCCACATCAATGTAGTGGGAGAGTCTACTCTTCAGATGGAAATGTTGGAGGAAGGAAGTAAATATTTGCTGAATGATAATCACTCCCAATTGATGATCTTGCTTTATTTTGCTGAACAATCAAAAGAGAACTGCCTTGTATTATCCTCTCTGAATTGGCAGCCCAACAATAGCCTTTGTCTGACTCATGCCCTCTGCCTTCTCTCTTGTGATAAAGGGTCTGCTGTGTCTCAACCCCACCCTCCAGGGTGCCCTGGGCCCTACTTTTCTGGATTCTGCAGATGTCTTCCCTGCACCATCAATTTTTCCTTCTCTCCTGGGTCACCCCATCAGCAGACATGCTGACCAGCTCCTGTACTGAAACATTGTCCTTCTTTGACTTTTTTTCATCCCACTCTCATCACCAACCCAACTTGCTGTCTTTTATAGCAAAATTCCTCAAATTACAGTTTTCAGTGTCTCACCTTCCAATTCCAACAAGCTTTTATCCTTCATATTAAGATCACACTGGTCAAGGTCACCAAAACCTGCCATCTTGTCAAATCCAGTGGAAACTTGCAGCTTTTCATCTTGCTTGGCCCACTGGCGGGATTTGGTACAGTTCCTAACTTCCTCCTTGAAATCTCTCATTTGGTTTCCATGATGCTCCCTTCTCCACCTCCTACTTTACTAACTTCCTTTCCCATGTTTTTTTCTTGCTTGTTGTTTAGGATTCACCTCTTCTTGTGATGTCTAAATATTGGTTCATTTTGGACTCAGTTTTTGATTTTCTTCTCTAGCTATAATCTCTCCCCAGGTGGTTTACATTTAACTTAGTCTCATGGCTTTAAAAACCATGTGTAGGCTGATAGTTCCACATTTTTATGTTCGTCCTTGACCTTCCCCCTAAGCTTCAGACTTGTTATTCAGATGTTATTCAGATTACTTGGCATCTCACTTAGATGTTGAATAGACACCTTAAATCTACCCATCGAAGCTAGATTTCTGCCCAAGCCCACTGCTCCCCATGTCAGTAAGTGATGCCATCTGGAGTCAGGCCATCTGGTTTTGGTTTTCCTCTTCACATCTTTCATCCATTGTCTTATTGGAAACATCCTTCAAATACAACTGGAATCCACCTATTGTCACCACCTCTGTGGTTGACAGAATAATGCCCCCCCCCATAGATGTTCATGCTCTAATCTCCAGAATTTAAGAATGCCATCTTACATGGCAACAGAGACTGTGCAGATGTAATTAAGGTTGCAGACCTTGGATGGGAGATCATTTTAGATTATCTGGTGACCCAATCTAGTCCATGAGTCCTTAAAAGTGGAAGTAGAAGGTAAAAGGTGAGTAAGAAAGATATCATGTGAGAAGGACTCAACCACTGTTGCTGGCTTTGAAGATAAAGAAAAGAGGCCATGATCAAAAGATTGTAGCAGCTTCTAGAAGCTGGGGACAGCCCTTATTTTAGAGCCTGAAAGGAAACAGAGACCTTGCTTCTGTAGCCACAAGGAACTGAATTCTGACAACTCAAAAGAATGGGAAATAGGTTCTGCACAAGAGCCTCCAGAGAGGAATGCAACCTGCCAACACCTTGATTTTACATCATGAGACTGTATGGGACTTCTGACCTATGGAACTATCAGGTAATAAGTCAGTGTAGTGTTAAGGCACTAAGTGTATGGTAACTTCTCACAGCAATAATAGAAAACTAACGCAACCTCCATTACTACCACCCTGTCAAAGGCACCATTATCTCTTGGCAAGGGTCTTCAAGTTGCTTCTACTTCACAAAGTAACCAAAGTGATATTTAAAAATATAAACCAGATCATGCCATTATCCTGGTCCAAAGCTATTTTTCTGCTCTAAAATCTTCTCAACATATTTAGAAAAAAATCCAAAATTTTTTTATCATGACACAAGTTTCTACATGTCTGATGACTGTGTAACTTTATAACCTTGAAATCTTTTATGCTTCTTCTCTCTCATTTTGCTCCAACCACACTGATCTTGCAATTTCTAGAACAGACCAAGCTCATCCCTGCCTCAGTGCTTTTATCCTTGCAGTAACTTTCCCCTTGAATCCTTGCTCTTTTTCTAGATATTCACCAGGTTTGTCCTCTCATTTCATCCAATTCAGTGCTAACATGGCACCTCCACAGGCAGGAATCTTGGTTGGCCATATCTATAATCATCCCATGTCTCACTCCTATCACCTCTATTCCTTTGCCTGTTATATTATTTTTGATAGCATTTATTAGTATTCAAAATGAGTGTTATGGTCTCATTCCTTTGCTAGTTTGTTATCTGTTTCTGCCCCTAGAAAATAAGCTTCATGAAGGCCCCTAAAATTTTGTCTTGTGTGTTGCTGTTTTGTGCATCGCTGGCTAGAACAGCTTCTGGCATGTAATAGGGGTTCAATATATTTTTGTTGAATGAATGAGGAAGGGCAGAATGTAGCTAGAGTATCTGAGTTTTTGATTCAGTGAATCCATCTCTTCTGCACCTCAAGTGTTTGGAGAAAGTATGGAGAGAGATGCTCTCAATTTTCTGCATGATTACTTCTTTATCAGACAGATCAAAACATCAGCTGTCTCACTGGGTGAAGGGTTTCTGCAGAGCCTGGAAGGCAGAGGGGCTGGATTGAGCTAACATGTTGCTCAGCTCCCAGTGCAGCTGAAACAGAGCCCAAGTGGCAAGGCAAACAGGGGGAGCATCTGATTGTGCTGGTCAGCCACTGTCTCTGAAATTTGGGGCTCAGAGGTGCAAGAGGCCATGACATTTTGCTTGCTCCTTTGGTTTTTTGCTGAACTCACATAGTTTTTGAATATAATGATGGCAAGAAGAAACCTCTCCTCTCCTCCCATGGACAGGATGATCTGGTACCACGCTGTCACAGCCTGAGGGAGAGGTCACCATGCATGACCTTCCAATTAAGTCACACATCTAGCATCTCTCATTTCTGATGACATGGCTGAAGTGCTGAGACATCAGGGCACGCGATGTTAAAAAGAAATACGTATTCACAGAACAACTCCTTCATCTAGAGAGGTATGTCCTTGGATCTACATGACCAGCAGAACTCCTCCAAATCACTGTACACTTCCTCTCACCTGTGTTCAGGACCCAGTTGCCACAGCAGGACTCAAGCTTCTGTAGCTTCTTCATTTACAGCATGAGTTTTCTAGTAGTTTTGACCAAACATTTTTTTCATGTAATTGCAAAATAGAAAATTACGTCTTTTTTTTTTTAACTAAAAAAATACTTTGTCCTGGTCAAGTTCCTCTGCTGGCACCCTCTCCCTAGATGGAGTAGCAGTGGAGCGCATGCTGACTCTAGAATTTCTGTCTGTAGGAATCTACAGCTTAGGAGCCATGAAGAGCTGCATGGGAGCCACGCCCTGCAATGGGTATTGACATGTCCTGTCATTCACTGGAGCATCCTCTGTGCCAGGCCTGTGCTAACAACAGTGCTTCGTACCCACAGTCCCACTTCCTTCACTCTCTTTTCAACTCAGCCCAGTTTCTGTCCCCAGCACAGCAGCGAAACAGCTCATTTCAAGGTCACCATAACTACCATCCTGTCAGGATCCAAGACACCCACATGGGTTCCCTCACAGGTCCTCTTGGCAATGTTAGATCCTGTTGACCACTTCCTTTTCCTGAAGGAAAGTTTCCTAAAATCAAGTTTCCCAGTTGATTCATTCTCTTGATTTTTCTTCCTTCCTCAAATTGCCTTCATCATGGCTTGTTTTCACCAGAGGATGTGTTGGAGAACTCCTGGTGGTTGGCCTTCCTTCTTTCTTCATTTATATTTTCCCCTCAGTGGTTTGTTATGGTCTTGTGACTTTGAATAACATCTCAATGCTGATGACTTCCAAATTGATGTTCATCAATTTGACTTCTTCACTGAGCTCTAGTCTCATATATGCAACTGCCCCCTTGACATCTCCATTTCAATGTCTACTAGGCTTCTAAACCAAACAATCTGAAACAGAACTTTTGATCTCTCACTATGAGATGAAAACAAACTCTAGATGTAATACCTGGTTCTCCTCTTTCTGTGATTGCCACATCCAAATCCATCAGCAAGTCCTGCCAGCTCTCCCTCCACGGTGTACTTCCCCAACCCATCCATGTGGCTCGTCCCCACAGCTCCCACGCTGGTCCAAGCCATCATCAGCACCTCCCTAGACAACTGCCCTGGTGTCTTCACTGGTCTCCTGGCTTTCACTCTAACTCCAGTACACGTTCTCCAAATAGCAAGGAGACTCTTTAACAATGTAAATCAGATAAATATTATTCCTTTGTTAAAACTGTCCCAAGACTTCTCACTATGAAATGGAGCAGGACCCTGTGGGATCTTCCTGGGACAGACCTCCCTGCTCTCCCATGACCTCTGTCTACCTCTTGTCTGTAGAAAAACTTTAGGCAAAGAATAAATATAATCAGAGAGGTGATAAAATGCAGAAGCAAAGGAAAATAGTCAAATAGGACAAAATGATAATAGTCATTAAGCAAAGTCAAGGACTTTTAGTTCCTCCTCAAGGGCTATAGAAAATATTCTGAGCCATGTTCTGTGAGCTGTTTTGTAGATACTGAAACCCCCACCAGGTGGAAGAAGTTAACTACATGATGACAAGACTGTAGCCATGACATAGCTGCTCCATCTTACAGTTTCAAGAACTGGCATCAAGGAAATGGGAACAAACCAACCCTGGAATTAAAGATTAACCGTACTTAATACAACTAAGATGACAGTGATCAGCCCACTGCTGACCAATTTCAAGATGAGTGTCAGAGCCGACCATGCCCCTGTGCATGTAGTCCCTCCTTCTGCCTGAAACTCCCCTTTAAAAGCTCTTGCACCCTAATCAGCAGTGGGGAGTTGGCTTTTGGACATGAGTCCCCCTTCTCCCCCAGTTGCCAGCCTCTGGAAGAAAGCAACCTTTCCTTTCCCACCAACACTTTTCTTTTGGGTGTTGGCTTTTGAGCAATGAGCTGTTGGACCTGAGTTCAGTAATGATTATACTTAAAGAAAAAAATCCTCCAAGCTCTCTTAATCTGGCTCTACCTTATTTTTCTGACTTCAATTGGCACTCCTATCCCTTCATCACCTGTCGACATACTTACATACTGGAATATCATGTTGTCAACTTCCTGGCCTACGTGTCTTCATTGGTCAATTTTGTTTTCATCTCAGGGCCTTTGTACTTGCTGATCCTCTGCCTTGAACAGAAGATTCCCATATATCTTTACATCATGCAAGTCTCAGATTTAGGTCACCTCCTCAGAGAGGTCTTCCTTGCCAGCTGAGCTTCAGAGAGGTCCAGTAACTTGTGTGAGGCTGCATCTCTAGTAAGAAACACTTTTGAGATCTGGGCCTAGGTAGTTGAAATCCACATCCTGTGTCTTGACCACCATCTTCTATGTCTATATTCTTTCATAGTAGGGACCAGAGAAAGTATAATGCAAAGCTTTTTGCAGAAGATACAGGGGATGAAGGGAAGCAAAGGAAGTGAATAAGGAAGAAGTGGGCTGATGAGCATTTCTGGCAACAGCAACAGAGCTCAGGAACAGAACAACTTTATGTTGAGTAAAATGAAGAGTGAGCCTGTTGACTCTTCAATACAGCTAAGAATGAGACACTAGATCATGAATACGAATCACGATCTAGTGTCTTATTCTTAGCTTTATAGAAAAACTAAGCTGCTCTCCCCAGCTAGAGAATATTATTTATTTTCCAGGAAAGTAAAATATGAGGAAGAACCTAACTCATATTTGTATTGTGTTTAGTGCCTATACTTAAACAACTTAGTAAATACCCTCAGCAACTTATCTAGATGTGATGGTTATTCTCAAGTAAGTCCTTTAGTTTAACCTTGCTATTAAAGTAATCCCAGTGGAACTGGTCAGAGTAGAAATACCTAAAACTGGTGGCCAATGTTGTCACAGGATTGGAATTGGAAAAGACCACAGGAATAATAATAGGAAGAGTGAGTGTATCAACATTTGTGTTAGATCATTTGCGTGTTCCTTATGGGTGCATCTCTACCCCTACCTTCCTGGGAGAGAGAAAGTCATGAGGTCTCTATGATGGGGCCAAGAAAGATGTTAATTTTATAAACACAGTGAGACACCAGCATGATCTTCAGCGCATGTCCTGAGTTTAATGGTGTCCTCCCCAAATTCATATCCATCTTGAACCTGTGAATGTGACTTTGGAAATAGGATCTTTGCAGATATAATAAAGTTAAAATTATTGGGTCGTAAATCCAATATGACTAGTGTCCTTACAAAAGGGAAAATTTGAACACAGAGACAGACACATAGGGAGAAATCCCTGTGAAGACAGAGGAAGAGATCGGACGGATGCCTCTGAAAGTCCAGGAACACCAAGGATTGCTGGTAACCGCCAGACACTAGAAGAGTTGAAAGGATCCTTCCCTAGGGTCTCCGGAGAGTGTGGTTCTGCCAATACTTTGATTTCAGAGGTCTGGGCTCTAGAACTATGAGGGAATCTTCTTTTATAAAAAAACACCAAGTTTGTGGTAATTTGTTATGGGAGCCCCAGGAAACTAACACAGTGCATCTAAATAATTAGACATCATCAGACGCTCGATATAAGTAAAAATACCCCATAATCACGTTTTTTGGTTATTGTTGAAACAGCTTATTTTTATTTTAAAATGTGATTTCTAGCAATCTACAGGAACAGATAGTGCATTCACATGGTTGTCAACAAAAACGTAAACAGGGATTCATGAAAAGCCTCCCCCCTTTCCCTGCCCTCATGTCCCTCCTCCCGGGCAGTGTTTTTTATTTGTTTCTTGTGTAATATTCCAGGGCAATTTTGTGCATGCACAAATAATTCAAGGACATGGTCTCCCCCCACCCCCCATTTTTAAAACAAATCATAGCATACTATGAGGGTGAGTCAAAAATTGCGTGCAATCTGGTTATATTGAAACTTCTGTTGGGTGCACTGTCTTAGCACTTTCCGTTCAAGGCTACTGTCTCCCCAGTCACTGCTGTGCAGGTGTGAACATGTCACATCAGTTCATTTGCAACTGCAGTGCCAGCAAAAATGCATGCCCCACTTGTGCTTTGCATGAAAGAAGAGACGTGTGCAGTGATTCATTTTTTGTGGTCTGAGGATGTACACATCCGCACACTTCCGCTTACACTGTCGACACTCTGCAAAAACTACGCTTCGAGGTGTGAAAGCATTCTCCTTACAGTCCTGATCTTGCTCCATCAGACTTTCACCTGTTTGGTGCCCCAAAAGCAGTCCTAGGAGGATGAAGATTCACTTCTGATGAAGAAGTGAAGACAGCAGTGCATTCGTGACTTGCAGCTCAGCCTAAAACATTTTTTAATGATGAAAACTTGTTGACAGATGGACAAAGTGTATCGAAAAGCAAGGAGATTATGTTGAAAAATGATGTATTTTTCTCTTCTAAAAGTTAATTAAAGTAAATTCTACAATCAGAGTGTGGATAATTTTTGACTCACCCTCATATATACTCTGCTTGGCACCTTGCTTTTTTTTTCCCACTCAATTATTTATCTTGGGAAAATTTCCATATGAGTATAAAAAGAGCATATTGATTTATTTTTACAGTTGCAAAAGTTTCCATCCCATGCTTGGAAAGATTATTTATTTAGCTGGTGCTCTCATGAGGGGCATTTAGATGGTTTCCACTATCTTTCTGCAACAAATAACTGTATACATGTCATTTCATGTGTTTGTGACTATACATGTAGGATAAACTCCACAGAAGTAAAAAGGCATAACCTTAAGGGCATAATCTTTGTGCACTTAGTTTTTAAAAAATTGTTTCATTGTGGTAAAATATACATAACATAAAAGTTACCGTTTAAATGATTTTTAAGTGGCACTAAGTATAGTGTACATTTCAGTGGCATTAAGTACATTTACATTGCTGTGCAACCATCACCACCATCCACCTCCAGAACTTTTAAATCTTCCCAAACTGAAACTCTGTACCCATTAAACACTAACCCCCCATTTCCCCCTTTCCCTAGAGTGGGCAACCACCATTCCACTTATGAATGTGACCAGACTTGGTACCTCATACAAGTGGAATCATATAATATTGTTCTTTTGAGCCTGGTGAATTTCATTTAGCACAGTGTCTCCAAGGATTTTTCCAAGTTGGAGTACGTGTCAGAATTTATTTCCTTTTTAAGGCTGAATAATACTGCCTTGTATGTATATTCCACATTTTGTTTATTCATTCATCCATGAATGGACTTTTGGGTTGTTTCTCCCTTTTGGTTATTGTAAATAATGGTGCTGTGAACACTGACATACAAATATGTATTCGAGCCCTGCTTTCAGTTCCTTTGGGTCTACACTCAGAAATAGAATTGCTGGATCATATGATACTTCTATGTTTAATTTTTTGAGGAAACATTACACTGTTTTCACAGCTGCTGCACTATTTTACATTCCCACCAACAGTGCACAAGTGTTCCAATTTCTCCATATCCCCATCAACACGTTATTTTCTTTTCTCTTCTTCGTTTTTTTTTTTTTTTTTTTTTTTGATAATAACCATCTTAAGGGGTGTGACATGGTATCTCATTGTGATTTTGATTTGCATTTCCCTAATCATTAGTGATACTGAGCATCTCTTCATATGCCTGTTAGCCATTTGATTATCTTCTTTGGAGAAATGTATTTTCAAGTTCTTTGCCTACTTTTTAATTGGTTTGTTTATTTTTTGTTGAGTTCCTTATAATTGCACTTATATGTTTAAACTTCGTAATATTTTTGTGTTGTTGTTAAAAAATGTGTAACAGGCAGTAGTTACAACATAATCACTTTTCAGTTCATTTACTTAATTAACATTTAATAAGAGGCTGCTATGTAGCAGTTACTGTTCCTGGGGTTGATGAAACAAAAATGTGGCATGTGGCACCCATGATGCCTGTCGCATCACTAATTGATGGCGGCCTTGTTGTACTTCGCACATGGCGCCTGTGGCTCCAGGCAGACACTACCAGCCAATAGGAGTAGGTGTTGAGACTAAACCCATTTGCCATTTGGTTGTTGAGCGTCTCTGTGTATAGGAAATTTAGGGGGACCTCTATTAATGTCTGCTGCTTGGAGAGGAGAAAATTTGGGAGCTAAAGGGAGTGAAATCAGAGATCCTGTCCTCTCTGGGCCTAGACACTCGTGAGTCCAGATTGCCCCCTTTTTTGTTTTTCTTCCTAAGTTTATAATTTCTGTTTTCATATTGCATTTTTTCATATAAATGTGTCATTTTATTTTTTCTTCTGTTTTTTTTGAGATATAATTGACACACAACACAGTATAAGTTTAAGGTGTACAGCATAAGGATTCGACTTACATTGGGAAATGATCACCACAGTAAGTTCAGTGAACATGCATCTCATATAGACACAATATTAAAAAAATAGGAAAAAATATTTTTTCCTTGTGGTGAAAACTCGAGGATTTGCTCTCTTAACAACTTTCAAATATAACAGACAGCAGTGTGAATTATATTTATCATGTTGTTAAAGGTATCATTTTTTTTAACAATGGGTCTTTCAGAATTTTTATTTTATTTTTATTAACATTTTTTGTTCATTTTAAGAATGAAAAATTCAATGCGCTTACCCCTGAAAAAAAGTTATTGGAAGGCAGGCTTTGATTTGACTGATGAGTTCACACACTTGTTTGCATCTTGTTCATCTTTCTATTCCCAGAGACTGCTGCAGAGCCTGGGACACAATGGGGCTCAGAGAACATGAGCTGGATGAATGACTGAATTTTCAGGAAGCCGGAGTCTGGAGCCTCCCCATTTGGTGAAATAACTGCTGCCCAAGCGAGGAGGAGAATCCTGAGACACAACGACTGCTCCTTGGGAAGCATCGTGCATTCATACGTTCATTCAACAAATGTTCATTATTTATTTATTTATTTATTTATTTATTTATTTACTTTTATTGGAGTATAGTTGCTTTACAATGTTGTGTTAGTTTCTGCTGTACAGCAAAGTGAATCAGCTATACGTATACATATATCCCCTCTTTTTTGGATTTCCTTCCCATTTAGGTCAACACAGAGCAATGAGCAGAGTTCTCTGTGCTATACAGCAGGTTCTCATTAGTTACCTATTTCATACATAGTATCAATAGTGTATATATGTCAATCCCAGTCTCCCAATTCATCCCACCCTCTCCCCCCCTCTTGGTGTCCATATGTTTGTCCTCTACCTCTGTGTCTCTATTTCTGCTTTGAAAATAAGTTCACCTGTATCTTTTTCTAGAATCCACATATTATAGGAACAAATGTTTATCCTTTAGACTAGCAGCACGATCCCCAGCCCCTTGGAACTTCCAGTCTAGTGGGGGAGACAGACCTCAGACGAATAAGCATATAACTATAAACTGATCGATCAGGAGGGATGCAGTTTAGATGTTTCCAGAATTGGCTAGAGCAGAGGAGGGGGGTGGGGCTCTGTACTCAGTCACTCACCTTGCTGCCCTCCGAGCCCTGACACAGGTCCCCAGGAGGAAGGACCAAGGGGCACAGAGATCGGCTGCCCAGGCCGCATTAGAGTCCCGGGTTCTTAGTGAGAACTGTTCTCCTCCACAAGTTAGAGGTCTGTTATCTAATACGCTCCACGGGCACAGGCAGCGGTGAGAACGGGGTGTGCTTTCTAACACCATTAAAATTTTATCTGCTGAGACTTCAGTTCCAAAGAGGCAATAAACTAAATATTTAAGAGCATCCAAATTAAAGTTGACAAATGGACCCAAAGAAGTCTCCTACTTTGTCATTATAAAAATTAGCATAGATTCCACTTCATAAAAATGTATACTTCTAGGCTTTATTGGTTTTCAACTTATGGTGGCTTAGCTAAATCTGAGCCCGCAGAGTTTGGATTTTAAAAAATTTCATAAAAATAGTGACTTCATTCTCTTCTTTTTAAAGCTTCAATTTCTTTTCTCCTTTTTACGAAATGAATGGTCAGCTTCCAAATGCTCCTAAGACTTTGGGATGCTTATTCTGTTCGATTGGTTTCCTTTTTTGAGTGCTCTCTTTCTCTTTCTCTCTCTCTCTGCAAAATATAAAATTTGAACCCTAAAATAAAATCCCTAAAATTAAATGCTGAAAAAAGTTAGAACCTGTATTTTCTTTACTAACACATCCCGTGAAGTATTTGGAGGATAAGACAAAGGAGACCGTTTACAGCCCTCTGTACCAATAAGGATCTTACGAAGACCAAAAGGTTTAAACATTTAATTGTTAGTAATCTTCCCTTCACAGGACCGTAATATTGACTCCAAGGAAGTCAACGTTGTTCGTTTTCTTGCTGCTGTATAGTTGAGTTTGCCCCGTGTCTATTTTTCCTCCCTCATCACTGACATTTGTGGTCCCCTCACTGCTTCACTGGTTTTGGACAGTGTTTCCCAAATGTTCCTCTAAGCGTTCTCTTTGCAGCAGGGAGAGATATGCATCCCTGTGATTCTGGGGGACAACCCAGAATGACTTACAAAGGCACAACTTTTTTTGTGTCATCTCCTATTTTGGTTTCCCACTTAGCCCTATGATCTATGTTCTTATCACATTCCCACTTGTTTTAATATAAAAATGTCTATTTCCCCAAACCCTCAAGTCACGTTGATGATTTGGGATGCTGTGTTGAGCACATGTGCCCTACAGTTGTGTGTCTGAGGGACGGGGGGATACTTGGTCCAGCTGAGCTGCACAGGGTCTGGGGATGGGATTCAGCATGAGGTGTATTGCAGCAGGGTGAGGACCAGACCCTGACCGTCTCTTGTCGCCCCAGGAGCCTAGCAACCGGTTGTCCTGATAGTTTTTTCAGTCTGCTTCCACATCTCCAAATGCCTTATCCTTCCTGAGGTTTCCTTTATTATTCCAGCTAGAGGCAGACTCTCCCCTACCTTCAAATCCACGTGGTAAAAGCAAAACAGAACAAAACAAAAGGAGACAGAATTAGACGGAAAAGGATGGAATTAGAAAAACCTTATTTTGCAATTTTCACTCTAACGGAGTCAGGAGAAAGTCATGCAATGAAAAATTGTTGAGGAACAGCATAGACACAGTCTCTGAGTAACACTCTCTGGGTTATTCATTTATTACAAGGGGAAACTTCCCTGCCCAGCCATCTGTCAGCATCAGGGTCATGGGAGAAGCTGACATCACGGGCTCTTGCTCTGATGCAAGAAGAAGGGCACAGCATCAAATATTTAGCATCCTGGCCCAAGTTGTTTTAACCTGAACATTGAGGACACAGTCAGGCTCAATCAGACTATAGGACATTCAACAAAACAACAGGTCTGAACTCTTAAAAAAGATGTTGGAAACAAAAGTAAAAATAAAAACATAGACAAAGGATCTGTTCTAGGTACAGGGAGGCTAGGGAGGCGTGAGGATTAAATACATTGCATGATCCATGATAGGGTCTTAGACGGCTGGGACATTTGAATACGGACCCTACGTTTGATATTATCATTTATCAGTGTTAAATTTCTTGGATGTGACAATGAGATTCAAGTTAGGTAGGAAAATATCCTTTTCCTTAGGAGGAATATTTGGGGATAAAACATTTGGGAATGAAGTGTTATAATGACTTTAACTTACTTTCAAATGATGGATAAATAGATTGAGGGGAATGCAAATGTTGGTAAGATTTAATTAGTGAATTAAACAGGTGTTTGTTGTAATCGTTGACTTTTTCTCTAAGTTTGAAGTTTTTCTAACTTCTGAAGAAAAAAAATCCACATAGCCACCTATCCATATACAATTCTCTTTTGGCAGTTTTAACCTTGGACTCTAGTTGTTTGTGGCTGTCCTACTGTCGCTAAAGAGATGTTGACTTTTCTAGGATGAAGTCCCATCTCGTACATTCTGTAGGCACCCATAGAGGCTAATTCATGGCTTTCCACACCATATGTGTTCAGTAAATATCACATGAGTGCAGAGCTCTAATTCCTTGTACAATGAATGAATAAAAGAACCTCTCTGCCACCCACCCTAGGGCAGTAAAAGAGCTCAGTCTCTGTAGCAAAGGATAAGGAACTTTAACCTTCAGGGATCATGAGGAACTTGTGGGTGCTTCTGGTATGCAAGCCCCATGTTTAGGATACTGGACTTCTTGGCCTTGAAAGCCTGACCTTCATGTGTACAAGATAATGGGATTTGTGTGTGTGTGTCTTGTGTGAGTGAGCTGCCCAAATAAGTTGAGAGCTCCACAATAATAATGCTTTTATATAAGAGGCTCGTACACAAAGTTTCAGGTGATAAAGTTTTTATGAAGTGATGTTTTAAAGATATAGGGCATGAACAATAGGAAGGAAATGCACCCTGAAGTTAGAGCAGTCACATTTTTCAGAATTACATATTTATCCAAGGTTAGGGAATGCTGTGTATTTTTCTCACATTCGTTTTATTTGGGAAACACTGGTTTATCTTCCAGAGGGGCTCAGTGATGGAGAGAAGGGGTTCTAAACCTTCCCACGGCCTTAAGCATGTTTTACTGAACCGATCAAGAATGGAGATGCATAGTTTCTTCATTGAAGGCTCAGGTCGATTTCGGGAGCCCTCCCCTTAAGAGGACAGGCTTTATCCAGTGTGGTCCCTCCACGAGGCTTGGATTCTGAGGACCTCCAGGTTGGTCTGGATGCTGGTGGAGAAGGTTGCTGCTGCTGAGGCCCCAGGGGAAGAGTCAGCACTCTCCAGGGGGTGCTCGGGACAGCAGACTCCCCACCTCTGGTTTGGTTCAGCCACCAGCCAGATGGGGAGTGGACCGCCTTCCTAGCTCACCTGCAAAGCCAGCACCTTGCCAAGGTGAGCGCTGTTTCTTCTTGGCGACAATGCAGTTGGTCTCACCCAATGAAAGCATGTCACTCCTATTACACGACCTTGTCACTGCCCCTTGCAAAACAGTGAGCCCTGGCATCACTGTGCCCAGGAGTGTCTGGCTTCTTCCCAGGACCAGCTTCCATTACAGGCGCCGCCCGCTGGCTGTGAATGGGTCTCTCTTTGCCCATAGGGAGGAGGATGCTGCTTCAATGAGCTTGTTTTACTGCCAAATCTTCCCCAGTGATTGCGTGGTGGCAGCCGCAGAGGTTCTATTAAAGCAAGACCACAGCCTCGCACAATGTACCATTCTTCATTTTTATTTTTCCATTTTGATTCTGTTTCGATGTTTTGATTCTACTCTTGGGCATAGAGGGATTCCTGCCTTCTCCGCCCCTTTTGTGGACCAACGGGGCGGGGGGGCAGATGGGTGTAATTCCACAAGTCACGCTGTTGTCTCTCCTAGTCTGGGTCCCACTGTGTCCCAATGATTGACTTCCTTGAATATTTAAATTTTCCTTTATATTCACTTATTTGCACAGGAACCCCATTTCCATGGCTTGAGCATCAAGGCAATACAAAAGGTGTACACTGAGCTGTCTCCATCCAACCCACCTCCCATCTGCCCTGCACCCTGCAATTGCCCTCAATGGCCATTCTCCACCCTCTTCTGCCTGCTCAGCCTGGATGCTGCCCCATGGAGTGCACTGACCAGGCTTCTTGGTTCGGTTTAGCCAGTGGGAGATGCTGACAGTTTCCTGAAGTTGCTGGTCCTGGATGGTTGACTTCCTCTGCTGCTTTGCTAACCCTGCCTACACTTGGATTCACAGTCTCAACAGTAAACTCTTCTCTGTTAAACCCACTGGAGCAGACCAACAGCTGTGGTCAGATCCAAACTGACTGAAGGGAGAGAGAGCAGGGCTCAGAGAGGTCACTTGGCTCTCTTAAAGTCACACAGCTCTCTTGTGGAACAGAGCTCTGCTGTGGACTGGATGTTTTGTCTGCCCCCATCCCCAATTCACATGTTGAAGTCCTAACCCCCAATGTGATGGTATTGGGACATGGGGCCTTTGGGAAGGGATTAGGGTTAGATGAGTTAATGAGGATGGGGCCCCGCGATGGGATTAGTGTCCTTATAGGAAGAGGGAGAGACACGAGAGCTCTCTCTCCACAGGCATGCACTGAATAAAGGGCATACAAGCACATAAGAAGGAGGCGGCCCCTGCAAGCGGGAAGCAAGTTCTCACCAGCACCTGTTCTTGGACTTCCAGCCTCCAAAACTGTGAGATATCAATGTCTGCTGTTTAAGCTGCCCATTCTGTGGTATTTTTTTGTAGTGGCCCCAGGAACTGAAACAATCCTGAGAGCCAGGAAGCCCTGTGCTTTTGCTTGACTTAGGACCCTCTGACTTCCTGAGGAGGGTATTAGGGTCAGCATGGGTTTGGGGTTCAGCATGAGATGCTCTATAATCAGGAAGAAGCCCTGAGCCTGGTGGTGGCTCCATGGAGATGTGAGGACATCAGCAGGAGGCTGCGGGGTGGATACTTGGAGCAGGCAGTGATGGGGGAGGTAGAAGGGACACCTGGGTGAGGCTTGAGGACAGCTGGCCCAGGCAGGGGGCGGGCTCCAGGCTGAGGGACCTGCTCGTGGGCGCAGAGGTGAAGATCCTTTTGGACGCATTTCCCTCCCTTCTGAGGAACGAGCATCTTTGACAGCAGTGGGTGGCTGTACTCTGGCTTCACCTTTGCAAAGTTTCTCCCTCTGTCCTTTGGTCTGTAAGGCTCAAGCCCTAGAGAGTCCTCAGTTCTGTGACCTCAAAATGTGTTGGGGGTCCAGTGGAGGAGCTAAAAAATGACCTACATTGAGGTCTATCAAGTGAAAAAAGATGTTTTTGCTATATTCGATCCAGGTTCTAATTTATTCATGGGGTGGATGGCCTCTCAGCATGTTGCCATCTGACACGGAGGTTTTATTGGAGGAGCTGAAAGCCTTTGACCCTCACCCCCAACCCCATTTTCCATTCTCAGTGGCTGACTTACTCTTATCAAATAAGAGTAAGTTCAATTTTCCTCCTAAGGAAAGAAAGGAAGGAAAGGAAAGGCCGGTTCTGAAAAAAGCGGAAGAATATCTCAGGAGGAGATTTTGGAGAGAAAAAAAATCACAAAGTATAGATAACTCAGGAAGAGCGATAGAAAGGCATTGCTCTCCACTGGGTAGCTTTGCAATGTGAGATCTCTAAGGTGATGAGAGAAGAGATCGCCTTGTTTTCCCACCTGGGAATGTTTTTCTTTGAGCTCTAGCAACTTCTGAGTGTGGAGGAAATCTATCTTTACTTTGTGGCATTCCTACCTGCGTTTAGAAGGCCAAGCTCTGTGGGGGTCAAGGCAGGAATAAACTTCAGAAAAGAATGGTCTGGAAGGGGGTCTAGTGCAGGACTGACTTGCTAAGGTGACCAGCCTGCCAACAGCTTTCCTTTCTGCTGGGGGAGGTGCCCCTCTTCCCGAAGTTTTCTATAATGAGGCTTTCAAACCTCGAGCCCTCCAACAGGAGTTGGGTATGACTGCCCTGGCATCCAAGTTTTCTGAAATCAGAAGGGAAGAGTGGGGGCAGAGGCATACTTTTATCATCACCCCTTTTCTAAACTGCAAGAAATAATTATCGAGGTCTTTTTTAAACACATTAATTCCCTTGTCTGAGTAGAGATTGAAACTGGTTAACCGATAATTAATGTCTTTTTTGCCTTTTAATTAAAAGTTAACTGCCAGTGGAAAGTGCCAAGGAACATTCTTGCTCTATACCCAGGTGATCATGCCCTCTGGGCTTTCCTGACCTGCCGGCCAGTTGGAGGGCTAGAATGTGGCATTTGTATGCAAGTGATGAGGGCCTTGAAAGAAAAGTTATTTCTTTTATGCAAATGATGCAAAAGCTAAGGCTGAAACAATTAAAAATGAAAATTATCTCCAAGTCCACCATCCCTTCAGCTACCAATCCCAGCCCCACTTCTCTGCTTCTGGAGAGGAGAGGAAGGCTTTGTTTTGTCTTCCTGGGGATGACTGCTGAGTCATTGCAGATAATAGCTTTCTCCAGTATCTTCCATAAATGGAGGACAGCTGGCCACCATGCTCTAAGGCTCCACTGGGACGGTGCCTCCTTTTCGCTCTTCCGACTGTCATGAGCTGTCACAGATGGCGTTTAACTAAAATTTCCCCAGAGGATACTTTCTTCCCATCATCGTTTATACCTTAGTTCATGGCATGTGCTATATTCTGTCCAAGGTTGGGGGATGGGACACAAAGTCCTTACCTAGAGATTATTTTTTTAATTGTATTTTGCAGAACCCAAGTTTAATTTGCATCCTTGTAGGATTCCTATTTACCATTTATTGAGTTCTTATTATGTGCCAGGCATGGTGCTAAAGCCCTGGAATGTTGGTCTGAACCCTATAAAATGGCAGATATTCAACTGCAATTGACCTACGAAAACCAGACATTTCCCATGGTTTACCCTAATACCTAATTGCACTTAATCCTCACAGTAAGTCAATGAGGGAGGTGTCATTTAATTAATTTTTTGGATGGTGAGGAACCACAGTGCAGGGGGGTTAGGGTATTTGCTTAATCTCGCAGAGCCAGCAGGCTGGCAGAGATGGCTGTCTTATGCAAAATAGCTTGCATGATTTTGTGCCTGATTCTGCGGCTCGGGAAACTTACCCGTGTGTTTCAAGATGTTTGGACTAAAATTCAGTGCTTTTCAACAGGATGCCATGCTGTGCTCTGAGGAGGCACTTAAAATGGGCAGGTTCAGAGTCACAGTGACTAGGGAGGGGGCCCTGTTGGCATTTACTGGGTGGGCCAGGGGTGCTGTAAAGTGGGGAGCGGTCCTCGTCCATGATCATTCTTCTCCAAGGGCCAGTTGCTTCCTCTTTAGGCATATAGGCTCTAGTGACCCCTAGGTTTCATTGGCGATCGAATCCAATCATTCTGAGGCTTAAGTGGGGGCATTTCTTTCTGTGAGTAGCTGATGCGCTGTCTGACCAGCCCACTTGTGAGGATGTGCTGGTCCTGCCAGGCTCAGGGCAGGCTCCTGGGGAACTTGATTTTGGTATGTGATTGTATCCCAGCCACACTGGGCTGATTTCTGGGAAGTCTGAGCACATATACACACTGAGACTGCAAATGGTTGGAACCACTACACATGAACTCAGGCTTGCGGTGGTCACCTTCCATCCACGTGGGCCTTGGTAGCAGAGAAGCCCAGCTTGCAGTGAAAGAGGGTTGAAGGCAATCATCAGTGCTTCCTGGTTCCCTAGGGGACTCCACCCGTCACGCCCAGTTCATCCTTATCTTGCCCTTGACTTCTAGGAGGCAGGCTGCTTCCCTACAATCAATCCTTCTCTTTGGCTTCAGCCAGTGGTTTTTCAAAACCAAAATAAGTCTAAGTAAGAGGATTCTATCTGTTCTCCCTCTGCACACACAGGGGGATGTAAAAGATAAGAATGCTACAGACTCCCTCTTTGGAAAATAAAGCTAAACTTTATGCAAATGTGAAGATGCTCAGCTAGCTCTGATGCCACAGAAGGTTCATATTTTTAGGGTAGAAAAACTTAGCTTTCATCTATCAAGGTGAATTTTTCATACTTAAAAAGGCAAATTACCTGTGACACTGAAAGCTGTTATTAATTAAAACAATTTATAAAGGAAAAATTCTTGGTTTCCCAATTTAAACATATTTTTTTTTTTCTTGAAATCCTTCTTTGAAATTGGTCTTGTTATTTGTCTGGAAGTGGATCCAATATCCACCTGTTTATCGTGTGGCTAATTTTAATAAAATGGACAAGCATTTTCATAATTGAACTGAAATGCAAAGTAAGATCATGGGTGCTTTCCACATCAGATAACTATGACCTGTGAATGCTCTTCATCCATTGAGTTTTCTGTGGGCATTGGGAGCAGCTATTTTCCTTGTATTCAGATTGTTACCACTTAAGAATTCCAGCTTAATTATCTTCAAGGTTTCATCTTCATAAAAGTCACTAAACTACTTGGAAATAATAGTTTCAACGTCGACTAATAGAATTATATGTGAAAAAGTTCCATCCTCAGAGGCTGAAAGGAAAGATGACAGCAGGAGACATCTCTACTACTCTTCTGTTCATAATTATAAGTATTAAATCCCATCATTATGAAAAATAATATACTTTATTTAAAAAATGGATTGTTCCTGTTACATAATGGGAATCAAATTCTCAACTCATCAGGCACTTAGGGAAACTGTTTGAGATACGAGAATTTTCTGGAACTTTTTTTCTGGAGTTGACTTTCAAGGTGAATCATCAGGATTCTAGATCACTTCTAGTGCTTTGGAACTGAACCCAGCTCCTGTAGATGCCCTGGCTTTGCTCCAGGGCTTGGTCTGGATTCTTCATGTCTGAATCCACTTCCTTCATTTATTTTTCCTCCCTCCTTGGGGTGAGGTGGCGGGGAGCAGAGGAAGGGCGTGTTGAGTAGACTCAGGACTTCCCAAGATCCCAAACCTCGGGCTTCCTAGGTGGCACAGTGGTTGAGAATCTGCCTGCCCATGCAGGGGACACAGGTTCGATCCCTGCTCCAGGAAGATCCCACCTGCCGCGGAGCAACTGAGCTTGTGCACCACAACTGTTGAGCCTGTGCTCTAGAGCCCGTGAGCCACAACTGTTGAGCCCATGTGCTGCAACTACTGAAGCCCACATGCCTAGAGCCCATGCTCCACAACAAGAGAAGCCACGGCAATGAGAGGCCCATGCACCACAACGAAGAGTAGCCCTCACTCACCGCAACTAAAAGAAAGCCCCCGCACAGCAACAAAGACCCAACACAGCCAATAAAATAAATAAATAAATTTATAAAAAAAAAAAAAAAGAGATCCCAAACCTCATGTTAGTAGCATGATATAAGAAACAACAGGAAACCAATACAGACAGCTCCCTTCAATTCTCTGAACCTCAGTTTTCTGTTTTGTTCTGTTTTTCCTCTTTAAAACCGGCTAATTATGCCTAGATCAAGGAGGGATTAAGCATCGTGAGAGATTTGGCAACAGAAGCCTTGGCCATGTGATCTCTCTGTGATGCCGAGGGGCCATCAGGTTGGTAACCCCGGGGCTGAAACACAGGCTGTCTGTTGCTTGACTTCTGGTTTCCATCTCGATGCTCTGCCTTTGGTTTCGTGGGGCTCACCCTACGTTCCAAAGGCAAGCAGGCGAGGACAAGGGCCAGGCGCACAGACTCCGCAGGGGAGAGGGCTGGCTGCCGAGGCCCCCGGGCTAAGGCACAGTCACACAGGGGTGGCCCGAGGCTCTGGAGCAGGCTGCCCGGTGTCCCGGCCACGGGCTGTGCTCAGCGATGGCGAGCCTCATCTTTCTACCCTGCGGCACCACTTACCTCATTGGGATGTGGTGAGAAGGCAATGAGATTGTGTGTAGGAAACGCCGAGTGCAGGAGGCCCTCGGTGAGAGTGGGCCACTTATGACCCACCCTGCATAACCCCTGCTCCCTGAACAACCTGTCACTCCCACGGTGGCCCAGATGAACTCAGGGATGGGGTGGCGACTGCGTGGGTGGGGGATGAAACACCCTGTTATCGTCCCGGGGGAATGTGTCAGAGATGAGAGAGACATTGCTTTTTGTCTGTTCTGCAAACTGTACTCTGCTTTTCCTGACATCTGGAGGCGAGTGACCAGTGCTGTCCTGGCCCCAAACGATAACCACCCCGTGCATCTCACTGGACGGACGCAATGGCCGGTGACCGAAGGTGCATTCCGGGCAGGTGTCCTTTGAGTCAGTTCTCAGGCAGCCAGTGGCCATAAAGTCCCTCCTGGTCTACCTGTAGTTCAGCCCACTTTTCATCTGTAACAATTCTCCACGCGTAATAGCACAATCCAGGATCTCAGAAGATGCAGCTTTTCCTCTTCAGACCAATGTCCAGAATTGCCTCCTTTCTCTACCTAACATTGCAGCCCGGCTGCCTGACTTCGCGGCCCCGACTTCACTGGCGCTGCCTGACTCCTCATTCGAAGCGGGATGCACATACACAGAACAAGGGACCATTTCCATTCCTTGCCTATGGGCCTCTTTCCCTCTCACTGCACTCAGTGATTCTTTGGGAGACCTTTTGGGGAACTTCCCCTGCCTCCTCGCTTCCCGTATCTTGACTTCGCCCTCCCTTCAGTCTCTGCTGGTCCTTGGTCCTCCTAGGACAAACTTCACCTGTGGTGAGTGTCACGCTTCCTCCCCACCGCTGGGCCCCTCCCTTCTTCCAGGGGTAAAGCCCCTTCCTGTAACCATTCACCTCGTCCCTATATCTCCACCCACCCCAGGCTGGCATCTCACATGCTTCTGGCTGCTCATCCAATACTTCAAGCACTTCATGAAGTTTAAGGTATGTTTCCATGGCCGTAGGGATCAAAGGATGTACAGGTTCCGGAAGAATTACATGTCCCTGTGGATCTTATTAAAGGCATTGCTATTACTGTTAAAGAATATGTATTTGTGGGGGAGTAGGTGGCAAGCTCTTCCATACTTTAATATTTTTGGAAAGGGAGTTGCTATAAATGACATTCTGGCCCTTAGACTGTTCAGGCCAAAATAGGGCCACTGAATAGAATATTATCATTCAAAATATTTTCGACTTGTAGACACCTGTTTGCAAAAGCTATTTTTCATCAGCTGAATGAAAGCTTTTATTCTTCTAGTTAATTTCTCTATGTGATGAAAATGGCCTTGCCTTTTGGGATCCAAGTACATGATGGCATTTATGCACTTTTAAGCTTCCTTCTCCACAATTATGTCTTAGCCAGAATATCTCGTTTATGAGCTTAGTGATGCTGCAGCCACTTTGGGAAACATTGCATCTGTCCTCCCCCACCCCCCAGCTGCTTAATAGGGAATTAAATTTTTCTAAAGATTTTATTTCACTGAATTGAATTGAGATTTTTTTCTAATTTTTACTGTATCAGTAATAAGTTCTTTGGCATGATGTAGTATTTGGAATTATTTAAAGCAAGTGTTCATATTAAATGGAATGAACTTATCATTTTTATGCTAATGTTTTGCAGACTTGAAATGACTCAGATGACAGGGTGGTTTTGCAGGAGATCGCATGTGGACATTATTTTTGCTTTCCTCTTGAAAAATTCCAGTACAATTTCCCAACATCTATTGACATATGCATTAGGTCCAGAGAGTGGGTACCATATATAATTCTTTCATGACCCATTTAAATGCTGTTTGATTTAGAAGGTGCCACAGGGAATACGTCATGATTGTTTACTTTCTGTCTGCCCCTTTCTCCAGCCTCCACCGTTGGGAGACACACACACACACACACACACACACACACACACACACACACACATTTATCCTGTTGATTGGACCAACACAACCCCTGGTACAAAGAAAGGACCCTATTAAGGAGTTTGAGGCAATGAGACAGTGGGAGCCACCAGGTTATACATCCATGAAGAAAAACCATGGTCAAATTTTTAAATGTAATACCATACAAACTATTTTTTTTTTCTCTTGAGGGAAAATGGGTGGATTGTCTGAATTCAGGGAACTGGGAGTTATACTGTGGGTGAGAGCAACTAAACCACCTGCTGCCTGGTAGTTTTATTTCTGGATCACTTGGGGTTTCTCATGGAGACACTGCCTGAGATGCAAGACTCATTTCGTCACACATGACCCGTGAGGACTTGTCTTGGGTGCTCTTGTGATCATGGGCTGACCATGCAGTATTTACGAATCCTCCCAATTCCTCTCTAGCCCCCGGTAGACCTTTCCCCCTGATACCACCGAGTCCCGGCGTGTATCATACAGGCTGCCACGCAGTCAACCACACACATTTTGGAGTCAGCCTGCTTGTTTCTAAAAACAAACCTTTATAGTTACGAACTGTGGGGCTTCGGGCAAATTACCAACTTCTCTGAACCGCAGATTCTTTATCTGAAAAAGTGAGCTTAATAGAGTTCCGAACCTCATTCAATTTTGTGAGCACTAAGTGTGATAAGGCACCTCAGGGGCTATCCAGGCGGCCTCTATCAGGAGGAAGAAACCACACCAGTGTTTGCTCAGATTGGAGCTGGTACAAAAATTGGTAATGCGAAGTAAAGTTGTTGACTAGTTGACCAAAGGGGCAAAAGGAAAACACTAAGGTATCCTAGAGGAAGCAAGTATGGGAAGCAGGGAAGAACTGGGATGATTACAATTTAGAAGCTTAGAGGCAGGGCCTCGAGGAGTTGGAGTTCAGACCTTTGAGGGCAGGGATGCAGTGTGGCTGGGGCTGGTGTGTCTGGAGGGAACCTGGTGAGGCTGGTTCCTCAAATGTGGTAAAACCACCAAGCAGATCCAGCCAGGAGGAACCGCACGGCTGGGGTGGAGAGGTGATGCCACCAGCAGGAACAGGAGTCAAGTGGGAAGAGCAAGAAGGAGACAGGAAGGAACACGTCTCTCCCTCCTCCTCCAGCCTCGAAGAATCCCTCCTGTGCCTCTCTTGGCTGATTCTGGAAAGGAGTGGCTGTCCAAGCTGAAGTGTGCATTGCAGAATCCCACATATAGGATCGTGGAGCAGGGATATGGGAGGGAGAGGTGACTAATTCCATCCCCTCTGTGATTAGTTTCTATGAAGTGAATGAATCGTATTTTCCTACTTGTTTTGCAGGCCTGGTGATTTTTCAACGCCAGACACTGTGCATGTCAGATTGTCAGATGCTGGATTTTACTGCATTCTCTCAAAGAGTGTTGGGTTATTTTTCTCGCACGTAATTAAGTCACCTGTGGATTGTTTTGAGTGTTTTGAGGCTTGCTCTCGGGCTTTGTTATATGAGCCAAGACTAGTCTTTTACTCTGGGACTAGTTTAACCCCGTTATGAAGGCATGGGCTGTTGAGGCCTTGACCGGATGCCCAAGGTTGCTCCTCTTTGACCGGTGGGGACAAGCATGGTTTCCAGTTCTGTGGGACCTCCAGGGATTCTTCAGGGGCTCTTCCCCAGCACTGGGAAGTTTCTTCCACTTTGGCATCAGGGAGTGACTTTTGCGTAGATCAGTATTCAGTCCAGGATTCAAGGGAAACTCTACAGATCTCTGCAGCTCTCTCCCTGCAGTAGCCTCTTTTCTGCTCTTCAGTCACGCAAACCTCAGTGTCCCTGGTACCCCTGGCTTCACACTTAGTCTTCAATTTCCAATTAATCACCCAGCCTTGCCTTATTTTTCTCCAAAACCTTAATTTCCCCAGCAATAGCCGTCTCACTCCACTGTCCTTATGGTTACCCTTTCCCACCTATTTCTTGAAAGCCTGGCACACAACTCGCAGCCAGTGCACTCACTTCCGCAGGGGCATCTCCCCACATCACCAGGGTGAACGTTTCAGCCACCGTATGCTGCCCCCCAGGGGCCTCAGTACTCCACCTGCTGCCATTGAAGTTTCTCACGGCCAGCTGACCAGCAGGCCGTCCAGCTCCCAATCCCAGGTCAGGGTCTGCTGTCTTCCCCCACCCTCGGTATGTCTGTGTTAGGTTGTCCCTGTAAGTAGACCCTGAGGCGGAGGTTAGAATATTCACATGGTAATGGAGGGGCTGTCCTGTCTTCACAGCCACGTGGGAGCTGTGAGTAACAAATTGTCACCTGCTGTATCAGTAAACAAAGGATGTTGCAGCCATCACGCCACTCCAGCTACCCCATCAGTAAGCCCTGAGGGAACTTAGGAGGGAGACACACCAGCTGCCACTGCCAAGCCCTCAGCCAGGGCAGTCACCCCCGACTGTGCACCCTGAAGGGATTCAGGTTGGAGAAAAGCAGGATACTGACCCTAGATAGCTAAGATGCACATCAAAGGAGTGATTTCAATGAGCTCAGACTCTTGCATCTTCCCATACATAGAAAAGTGCCAAAGTCATTAATTTGAGATGTCTGGTCTAAAGTCATTAATTTGAGATGTCTGGTTTTCTTTAATTAACAGTCATCTTTTGATGCTCCAACTACCTGGTCTTTGCTGCAAAACTCCTGTATATCCTGGCTCTCCCCTTACCCCTTCGGAGCAATCCCTCAGAGCAATCTGAAATGCTGCGTCCCAGACTTAAATCCTCAGCTTTGCCTGCTAAATAAAATGTTAATTCTCAACTTTTAGGCTGTGTATTTTTTTTTTCCAGTTGACAGAGTGAAGGCCAGGGTGGAGCAGAGAGGGGATTGTGGGCTGTGATTCAGGCAGATCCCGTAGGAAGCTTTGGAGCTGGGATGGATGGAGCTGGGATGGAGCTGGGACCCTGCAGAATTGTCCTGAATTGGGACAAGGATGGATGTGTCACTGGCATGGCATGGTGGCTTTGGGCTGAGAGCAGGCTTCCCAGGGGATGGAGTGCAGAGCTGAGACCATCACCATCACCGACACTCAGTAACTGGGGAGTCAGCACTTCCGTCCTAGGAGGGAGAGGGTCTGGGGCGGGCACTGGAGCGTCCTTCATAGAAAGAACCTCAGCCACGGTCTAGTGTCCAAGTCTACTTGAGCTTCCATAACAGAGGACCACACACTGGGTGGTTTAAAGCAGCGGTCCCCAACCTTTTTGGCACCAGAGACCAGTTTCATGGAAGACAATTTTTCCCTGGATGGGGTGGGAAGGAGGGGGATGGTTCAGGTGGCAATGCGAGTGGTGGGGAGTGATGGGAGCGATGGGGAGTGAGGGGGGGTGGTGGCAGATGAAGCTTCCACCACTCACCTCCTGCTGTGCGGCCCAGTTCCTAACAGGCCGCTGACCAGGGCTTGGGGACCCCTGGCTTAAACAATAGACATTTTTTGTCTCACCGTCTGGAGGCTGGAAGTGCAAGATCAAAGTGCCAGCAGGGCTCTGGGGCCTCTCTCCTTGCCTTGAGGTGCGGTCTCCTCCCTGTGTCCTCACGTGGTCGTCCCTCTGTGTGTGCCTGTGTCCTAATCTCCTCTTTTCATAGGGACACCAGCAATATTGGATTAGGGTCCATCCGTATGACTTCATTTCACCTTCCTTACCTCATTGAAGGCCGCATCTGCAAATACAGTCGCATGAGTGTTGGGACTTCAGTGTGTGAATTGGGGGTGGGGTTGGGGGGAGGGGACTCAGTTCACCTGTAACACTGGACATGTGGGCTGGGTCTGCGGAATCACTGATTTGCAAATGTGAGAACAGTTGCTGGAGAGTGAATTGGAGGAGTTTACCTGAGTAGGAAGGAAAGGCAGGGAGAATAATTAAGGACTCAGCAAAGCACAGCTCTGAAAACTGTCATGGCTACAGCCCCCCCCAGCAGGCCCCCATGTCGGCCTTCAGAGAAGTGGCTCTTTGAACACGAACACCCACTGACCTTTCCATCAAAGAGCACGCTGTGGGGGGTGGCATGCTGGCTCTGGGAGCTGTCCAGGAAGCCTCAGCCCGGGGATCGACTAGGACATTTAATTGGGCTAAAAGGACTGCAGGTTACAAGATGACCTTTTCATCTGTAAACAGGGAGTGACTTTTAAATTTTTTTTAGTTTAAAGTTTTTGTTTGTTTGTTTCTTTTTTTTTTTTTTTTTTGATGTGGACCATTTTTAAAGTCTTGGTTGAATTTATTACAATATTGCTTCTGTTTTATGTTTTGGTTTTTTGGCTGCGAGGCATGTGGGATCTTAGGTCCCTGACCAGGGATTGAACCTGCACTCCCTCCACTGGAAGTGAAGTTTTAACCACTGGACCGCCAGGGAAGTCCCTAAACTGGGAGTAATTGAAACCTTGAGAATAGTAGCAGCTTCAGGTAGGATTGTGGCACTGGAAATTAGAAGATGAGATGAGACAGAGGGTCCACAGGACAGTGGCAGATTCGACCTGTACGTGTTCCTCTCCCGTATAATCTGCTTTTCTCTCCTGCTGATAGAGCCTTTTGTAAAGAAAGAGTGACCTCACCAAGGGTCGGGGGTGGGGGGTGGAAGGTTGGATAAGTAAACAAGTTATTTTAGTGAGACAGAGAGACTGGGGTGAATGGGGGAGAAGAGAAAGCTCAGAGATAAAAAACTTTCAATGCCTTCCAGAAATAATAAAATGTACACATCTATTATCCAAGGTGGCCAGTTAAGGGTGACCTCTAGAGCACAGAAAGGGGTGGGGAGCCCACGTGTTGGGCAGGGGGCGAAGACGCAGGGGCAGGATAGCAGCTGGGTGATATTTGCTAAAACCTTGGAAGGCTACAACCTAATATTTCTATTAACCTACTTTTTCTTTAAAAAGGCAGTAAAACACAGGCATGGAGGTTTACAACAAATCGGTCTTGCCAGCAATTTTTTTAAGAATTATTTTTAAAAGATTTTTTAGAGTAGGTCCTTGTTGGTTATCTATTTTATTTTTGTTTATTTTTTAACTTTTTATTCTATATTGGAGTATAGTTGATTAACAATGTGTTAGTTTCAGGTGTACAGCAAAGTGAATCAATTATACATATACATGTATCTGCTCTTTTTAAAATTCTTTTCCCATTTAGGTTATTATATAATATTGAGCCGGGTTCCCTGTGTATAAATAGGTCCTTGTCGGTCATCCATTTTGAATATAGCAGCACGTATATGCCAATGCCAAACTCCCAATCTAGTCCTCCTTCCCACCCTTCCCCCTGGTAGGCATGAATCCTTTCTCTAAGTCTGTGAGTTTGTTTCTGTTTTGTAAATAAGTTAACTTGTATCATTTTTTTTTTAGATTCTGCATGTAAGTGATATCAAATAATATTTGTCTTTCTCGGTCCGACTCACTTCCCTTGCTGTGATCATCTCCGGGTCCATCCATGTTGCCGCACATGGCATCATTTCGTTCTTTTTGATGGCCAGCAATTTTTTTTTTAATGTTTTAAAAAGTTGGCTTAAAATTGGACAGCGTAGAGGTTTTTGAAATATCCTCTTTTCTTTTTTTTTCAAAAGAGAAAATTCTTAGACTTTAGCTTTGGAAAGTGAATCTAATTTTATAGAAAAAAAGAGATTCCTTATGTAGCAGCATTCACACTTACTGACCAACAGAATACTTATGTGTCGGGAAGCAGTTTTGGGAGCTGACGCTGTGCTGGGCAGAGGTAGCGGAAGCGGGAACTGGGCGCGGTGCTTTCATCCTTTTTCAAGAGGCTTAAAGACAAGGAGAGACTAGATTTGCATAAACAGCACACACATGAATGGAGCATTACAATACTACAATAAAAAAATGTTTCCAGGAGAGGTTTGTAGAATTAGGTTGCATTTTCACATTTGTAGATATAACCAGGGTAGCCTCCCGGCTCTGGACCACATGATGTCCAGAGTTTGGCAGAGGGCTGGAATCTGTAGGAGGGATTAGAATTCAAGGCAACAGGAAACAAGGTTGGGGGAGTCAAAGAGAGGAGCCCGCTGGGTCCACCCATTAGGGTGGGGATGCTGAGACTCGGGGGTGGGGACCTATAGTCACCAAGGGACCATAGTTGGCTTCCGGTTGGGGAACAGTAAAGGCAGAAGGGAGGGGCAAACCAGCCACTGATGCTAGGACAGCATCTTGATGAGTCTGCCGTCATGGGAGGGTGACCACATTCTCTGTCTGTCCTGAAGCCTTCCATGTTCAGGACTTAGAACAGCACTCTGCCTGCACATGGCGGCCAACAAAAGCCTCAAAGGATGAAGAGGCAGAGGAGCAAAGGTGGAGAAATCAAAGAGGACTTAAAGCCCCCACACCTCCTGCCATTGTATGCAAGTGATGTATTGGGTATGAAAGTCTGATGAAAAGCCTCAGGTCATCAATAAATAGTGTCCCTCTAAATAAGCCCAGAGAAAGGTTTGAAAGATTGCCTGGTCCAACTCTGCACCTTCCAGCAGGCTCACGCTTCCAAGAAGATGAAAATAATCTATCCATATTATATATTTTTTCATAAATTATAGAACCACATGTCTGTATTTTAATTCAGCAAGGCTGAAGAATTCGCCCAGATCTAATATATGAAGCTGTAGATCTAATTCTCCTGAAGTTCCTTCAAAATTTATTTCCCAGCTCAATATATTTAGTGTGTATATTTTTGCTTAGGTTGGCAGATGCGAGGTTTTAATATTTCTATATTACCAGTGGAGGAAATGAGAGGTTGGGGAGTGCAGAGTCTTGGCGAAGGTCACAGGGAAAACGATTGCTCACGTCAAGGATTAAAGTTCTCAGCTTCTGGTTCCTGACTCCATCTGTCATGTAATATGGTGTTTCGCTGATCTGAGGAGGGTCATAGCATAGGTATGTGTTGAAGCTGTTTAAGGTTGGCACATGTAAAGGCCAACAATAACCATGCACATCCTGATAGGAGGTGGGGGAGATGGCAAGAGGGAGCCTGGGAAGTTTGGAAGGAGTGAGTAAGTGATGTGTGTGCGTGTGTGCGTGTCTGTGTCCTATCACTGCTTCAAGCAGTGATTCTCAAACTTGACTGCTTATCAGAACCACATGGCGAGGTTTACAGACCAGCCATTTATTGTTTATTCCCCGTATCCTTGGGGACCCCAGGATGAGGGCCGTGGAAACTTTGCCATCCTCAGTCTCACAGCTGGTTGTGTTGGGGTGCCACTGCCCCAAGGGCATGGATGGGGCTGGCTGGGAGTTGTGGTCCAAGACCCCCCCCAGGCACATGACGGAGGAGCACTCAGTGCCCGAGTGCCCGTGGAGCTGGCCAGCGGGCATCGTGGAGATGTGTGGAGTGCACGCGTAGGTGCGTCCCGGTGTCATCCGTGGGCATTGATTTCCCATGGAAAGCTTCGTTTTCCCCCTGTGGCCACACTCAGCATTTGCCCTATGTTTTCTGAAACAAACTCAACTCCACAACTCATTAACCACCGATAACTGTTTTACTAAAGATGCCCTGGGGAAATGAATAGTGTTAAATCGTGTGCCACGCGGCAAACACCAATGAAGAAATTCCCCTTAAGGTCCTTCCAGTCTTTCCCTGGAAGTCTTCTCCAAGTGCTCGCTAGGTCATCTATATGCTTGCTTGAGTCACCATAACAAACTACTGCAGGATGGGAAGTTTAACCAAGAGAAACTTGTTTTCTCTCAGTTCTGGAGGCTGGAAGTCTGAGATCACTGTGTCATCAGGGCTGGTTTCTCCTGGGGCCTTTCTCCTTGCCTTATACACAGCTGTCTTCTCCCTGTGTCCTCACATCTTCTTCCTGCTGTAATGGGATTCTGTCCAGATTTCCTCTTCTTATAAGACACCAGTCCTATTGGACTTGGGACTATCTATATGACCTCATTTTACCTTAATTACCTCTTTTAAGACCCTGTCCCCAAATACAGCTACATTCAGAGGTAGGATGGGTTAGAACCTTGATACTTGAATTTTGGAGGGGGCACAATTAGGCATTTAACATCATCCACCCTCTCTTCCTTAACATTTATACCCCCATGGTTTGTCCCAAACAGCTGCACTTTCTACTCAGTAAAGCCACAGCCCACTGTCTGGGCACCACCATTCCTGGCCCCTCCCCTTGGGAACCTCACAACGGTGTACTTACTGCTCCCCAAACCCCAAGCTGTTGCAACTCTATACGTGTGTCTGTGGGAGGAGAAAATCCGTGACTGCATCAGAGCCAGGGCAGTGGAGCACAGGCTGGTCCTCAGTGTCCCTTCTCTTGTCCTCTCTGCCTGAGCACAGCCTGACAAACCCTGGCACCTGCCCAGGTTGCCACTGGGAGAGCTTCCCCTCCTCCTCCAGGTACTGGGTGCTCAGAATTCCCAACCACAGAGGCTCCCCTGCGGAGGGTGTGGTTCTGCTCCTCAAGGGGAGGATGGAGCCCTGCTCTCCCTCCTCTGGTCTGCGGTACATCTGCGGATAGCACTGTAGTCCCAGTTCTCGACCTTGAACTTCCTCTTCCCAACTCCCCTTTCTAACCCCTTGGGGAGTCCTAAAAGCAACCCACCTGGGCCTTCTGGTCTGTGAAATTGGGGACAGGGTGCAGGGGAAGGGAAGTGAGAATTTAAAGAGTACACTGTCAGGATGTGCCGGCTTTGATCGTCTGCAAATGCTTTGTGTGGTGAGGATCTGTACATAGATGCGTAATTTATATATTAAGGCCATTTCTGTTGCTCCGTGAAATCTGAGTTATTATAATGAATGCACCAATCTTCCCGTTGGAAGGGGCCTTTCATAGACACAACTCCTACGTGAAGTGGCTATAAATTAAGAAGATGGGCTCCCACGAGACACAGGAGACTCGTGCTTTTACTGCTCACTGGCGCTCACAGGCACAGATGAGGGCTGGGACCCAGCGCTTCCGCCTCAGTCTCCTCGGGCAGCCTGTGCTCCTTGGTTCTGAAGCTTCCATCCAGTGCTCATGCAGCTGATTGTATCTACCTGTTCCGGTTCCATCTTGATACGTGCATTCTAGCTCGAACTCTCTGCAAAGGACCATGTTCAAGCCTCTTTTTTAATGGTGCCCAGAAGGGGTTCTGTTCTCTCCTTTTACCATGCTTTTGTTCTTTGGTATGAAGCTCATCAACTCTCTCCTGGGAACTGGGGAGCTGCCAGCAGGGTCAGGACCAGGCTGGCACAATCCCGGCATTCAGGGCACACAATTTAAGGAGGCGCCGACTCTCAGGTTTAAGCCAGTGCAGTGTCAGCATTTGCACGAACCCAAGAGTGAGTGCCTCCTTAAATCTTTCACCTGCCTTGTGGTCACCACCTCTTACTTCCTCCTCCAAACTCAGGAAGTAGTTTTTTCTGTGGATCCCACTGGTCAGGTTTCAAACAGTAGGTCACCCAAATTATTCCCAGGTGCCCCTAAGGAATCTGCATCTCAGGGCGGCTGCGAGGCAGAGATGGTGGGCCATTCCCAGGCAGTAAGGACAATCAGGAAAGAACAGGCAACAGGGAGAGAATTAGGATTTGCTGTGATTGTTGGAGTGAAGTCGTGGGGATGCCCACTGGGAAGCGAAAGCCTGGAGAAGGAGGGTATGGAGGTGGCATGAAAACCCAATGGGGCGTGAAGTGAGGAAGGGAGGACCGTGGAGGAGGAAGTTGCAGAGAGAGGCTGCCAAGGTTATGGCTGGATAGAAGCTGATGGAGGAGAGTCAGAGACAGGGCTGTGATTAGCATCAATTCCACAAGCAGCTGTTGATTGAGTGTCTGTGTTCTGGGTGACAGGTGAGGCCCGTGGGGCATCTGAGGAGCACACCGCTGTACCCAGGTCCTCATGTATTTGTCTACACGAGCTATTCGGTAGCCATTGCTTGGGTATGTTCGCATCTCTAGTGGGTCCCTGGCACGTGAGGAGTTACTCTTATCCTTTGGAGGATTTGCCATGAGAAGGCATCGTTGTTACCACGCTGAAGCTCCTGCTTGAATCTGGTTCCAGTTGAAGCTGGGAAGTTGCAGGAAGTTGCCCTGACCGGTGACGGTCCAAGGAGACAGGCAGCCACATGCATCTCAGGTCTGTGCATCAGCTACATTCCCGTCTGTGACGTCTGCCTTGTGAAAGTCAAGGGCCCACTTGGATGCTCCTCAGGGTCTTAGGAGTCCAGCCCTGGGCAAAAGTATCTTCACAGCCAGGTTGGTTAGGTAGATTCCAGGGTCAAAGTCGTTTTCCTCCTGGTGCTGGTGAGGCTATGACACCCACAGGCAAAGCTGGGGGAGATGCTCTCCTCTGAGGTCACAGCGAGACTCTACAAGTCCATGACCCCAACAGCTCACATCCTCCTGCCAGGGGATGAGAACCTGGGGTACAAACAGGCTGGCAGATTTGGGGTTGAAGGAGGAGTGGGAAATGTTCAACTCTGAAGGCTGAAATTGTGCTACAAAGGATGAGGAAACAGCAGCTCCTGAGAAAACCATGGAGGGGCGCGGGACGGCTGGCACTGGTGTTTTCAGAACTGGTCTTCCTTTGGGAAAAAAAAAAAAAAACCCTTTTGTCCACTGACATTGAAAGTGCATTTTCCACGTGTCTAAATCCTGTACTCCTTGAAATCATGAACAGTGGCAAACCTGTGATGATCTGTGTGCCTCTGACTTTGACCGTTTTTTTATTTGTGGTTTCCTTCCCTCCCTGGCAGGGCTTGGAGCTGTGACTGCGCCCGCCTTCCTCCTTTGCTCCACTAGGTGGCCCTGGGAGCTCTCAGATATCTGCCAGGCATTCAGACAGGTGAATGAATCTTATTGGCTCACGGGAGGCATGATGCCACCAGGCAGCCCTTTTTAAGAGAAAAGCCAGGACGGGGGAGAAGTGACCCCTGAGCAGTGCTATCCCTGTGGCTGGTGAGGATACAGGAGCTGCTGTTACAGCATCATGAGTGAGGTGAGTGAGGCTTTGACTCCAGGAGGGAAACTTGGGGGTGAAAAGGGGCACAGTTAGGCTCAGAAAATGTACAACCCCTCGATTCTGGAACTGTTTGCTTGGAGGACTGACTCTGGGTTTGCATGGCAAGTGCAGACATTGGTTAAGTTTGTAACTTTTAAAAATTCACCTTAGAAAGAGAAAGGGATTCATTGTTTGTTTCTGATGTGGTTGTGACTTTGGAAAGTGCTTTGGGATTTAGACCCTGGGAGAGAAAGCTGGGTGTTTTTAGTCTCTTGCAAAGATTTGCACTCTTGCAGCGTGTGTATCTTCATGTGTTGTCCTCGGTGGGTACCTTTCAGAATGTGAGCAGGCAGCCCATCTGGTGAAAGTCAGCCTTGGAAGAGAAGTGAGGGAAGGATTGCCTTGTGTGGCCGTGTGGAAGCATTGCCTGTACAAACTACATCTGCAGTCAATCAGTAAAACCAGTAGAGAAATGCAAATTGTGTGAACCATGAAAAATCTGTGTGTATGGGTGTGTGGGTCTAAGACAGAAGAAACTCTGGCTCCAATTTTCAATCGAAAGTCACTGCTCTGTATCTGTTTATCCAGAAGAGAGTTTGTTGGGGCAAACTGATAGCTCATTGTATTTTTTAAAAGATCCTATTCTCTGTCTTTCTTTTCAAAAAGGCAGATTTGGGGTTGTCTGCCATCACACTCTAATTCCACTTAGTAACTGAGACAAATCCACTTTCATTTCCTTCTGGTTGGCACTTATATCATTTTTAAATTCTTTTATTTTGTCTGTCTTTCTCTTTTTTCTTTTCTTCTTTTTCTTTCTTGATGACGGGTGATCCTTTTTTGGGAAATCTACAGTAAAATTAACAACTTCAGAAATAAAATGCCTCTTCCCTGCTTTCATCTCTCTGATGGGTGACTTTTGATATAAACGTGACATGAAGACAGAGCAGGCAAAGCCTTCTAAAATCTAGGAATGGGTTTGGGATGGAGCCAAGGGCTCAGGCAAGGAAGAGGATGAGTGTGGATGGAAGAAGGGAAGGCAGAAAGCTTCCAGCAGCAACAAGGGTAACCACCACAGCAGCTCCTGTTTGCCCAGCATCCCCAGTACCGAGCAGGGCATCTATTTACCTTATTTGAACTTCCCTACAACCCTGTGAGGTAGGTGCTATTATGATTCCCAATTGACAGAAGACGAAACTGAGGCACAGAGAAGTTCAAGGTCAGCTGGCTCAAAGCTACCAGCTAGTGAAGGGCAGAGCCAGGACGTGGGTGGGTCTTGATGTCCAAATTGCATTTGAGAATTTTCTGCTCCATATGAACAGTGGGTATCCGAGAAAGCCAAGGAGGTGGAGGGCAGGGAGTCGAGGCCAGGAAGCTGGGGCTCTGGAGCAGAAACAGGGTGATGAGGACCAGACCTCCTTTTCCTGAATGCTCAGGTGATGGGCTTTCTGCGGGACTCTACGGAGATTCCAGAAGCTTCTCTGTTTGCATCAGCTCACGTTTTTTGCAAATAGAAGGGATGGCTGTGTGGAGTGGGGTTTTTATATACAATTTAATAGTTGCAGATAGAAAAAGAACTTAGAAACCTGTGTAGCCCGGGAGCTCCCTGCCTTCCATCAAGTCCGCTAAAGGGGACACTTCAGGAGTGGGGATCCTCCCACTGACTCTGCCCTCTGGCTGTCACCCCATCTTCAGCAGAGGCTCCTTGCCCCGTGTCACACTCATGAGCTTTCCAGAAAGCTCAGCTTGGCGGTGCTCACGTCAGTGTGGGTCCCCAGGGAGACAGCAAACGTCCCAGAGCTCACCCATCATTAGAATCACAACCTCGTTTCTGCTGAACCTGTAATTAGGGCAGCGCGGCAGCCGCGGCCCCGCCCCCCAGCATTCCATCAGATGCATCTGAGGGCTCTTCCAAGAACCCTGCCTTCTTCCTTGAATGTTGATACCCACAACGTGACCATCTCACACCTTTGCCTCCCTTTGCTGCCCCCTTGCCCCGCCCTGCAATCTAGCTCCGTCCACTTCTCTCCCTCCTGCACCCATTCCCTGCTCACCTCACCCCATGCAGCCCTGTCCTCTGGGGGACCAGCTCTCTGGTTCATCTCCAAGTTTCTGGAAGTGTGCCCCTCAGAGAGCGGGGATTTGTCTTCGGACTCAAACTTCAATCTGCTTAAAACATTTAATAAAGTTGAACAGAAGCTTCTTTCTGGGTAGAGGATGGAATCTCTCCCTGTCCTCCCCCCACTTCTCCCCAAGCCCTTCTTTAGCTGGATGGATTCCATGTGGCTTCTAGTTTTAATAACTCTTGGGCGGGGGTGGATTTCAGATGATCATTTACTTACCCGTGTAACTAATTATCCCAGAGGGCCAACACGATGGGTTTTGTCAGACTTTCCTCTGACTTCAGGATTTATTTGAGTCTGATGGGCACCTAGTTCTGCTCCAGCTGTTAGGGTTTAGCCCCCGCTGCAGAAATTCCCCAGCTCACAGCTGGGCTGGGAGGAGAGACCCCCAAAGGGCCAAATGCTTCCTGGGGTGGACTCTCTTTGGGGGACTGAGCCTGGAGCTGGCTTTAAACTGGGTGACTTTATGACACCATGTCTTCTTTTTCCACTTTAACAACGCTTTTTTGGGGTAAATGGCATGTGATTGAAAAAAGCAGCTCAAGTATAGCAAGGAAAGTAAAGTCCAAATTTAGGGCAACGTGAGAGAGTGGAGGTGGTTTGTGGAGGTGTCTAATTTGCTTTTCGGTATTAAAGTATGTCAGATGTGCCTGGAGCATTCGACAAGATGAGCTGGAAGATAATTTAGCAGGGATCAAGATGCAGGCTTAGGCACATTCACTGGGTGAGAAATCCTAACCAGCAAGGCTGAAGTTTACAAAATGCGTTCTCCTCTCTCCCCACTGGACTCCCCGCACAAGAAGGAGAAGAAAAAGACTCCCTTTGTTTGGAGACCTAATAATACCATTTGAAAAAAAGTTCCACCAACAATGACAATCCGTCCCATTTTCTCATTCGGGTGTCTGTTTTTAAGTTGCTTTTCAAAAGAACTTATTTAGGAGAGCCAGGAGCAAGATTTTCAAGCACAAAGGCACACATCTGGAGAGTTGATTTAGAAGATGACACACACTGCCACCCTGCTTGTGAGGGGATGAGGGAATCCCTGGTTGCGTAATGTCTCTGTGGACAGCTGTGAGTTAGACTTGGGACCCCTCTGAGAAAGCCTTCTCCTGATGCTTCCCTGTTGCTGTTCACGGTCTCTTTTCTCGTATGGGCTTGGATGGGATGTTGCAATTCGGTGCCAAGTTTCTGGGCCTTTCTCCCATCCAGACTTTGGCCATGACATAAGGACCACACCTGTCAGAGGCATGGTTTGAACACACCAAGAAACTTAAGGGCAAATCTTTAGACCCGCATGTGTATCCTTAGCACAGAATCAGAAGCTACTTGCCTGGTACGCTAAATCTCTAAAGCAAGAAGAAAGCAGTGAACAGCATCATTCTGGACAGAGATTGCAAGGGAAAGCTATGCTCACTTATACTGAGGGTGGGGGAATGGAAAAGACATGATTTTTTTTTTCAGAAGTAGCCATTGGTTTAAAAATCACATACGACCCTGGTTTGGGGCTTAACCTACTCAGGTCTCAGGGTAACCCTTTGGTGAGAGAAATAGTAAGATGAAACAGGCCTACAATGAAAATTAGTATAGTTGAGTGCTTCCTATGATGTAATAGTTGCTGAAACAGATGCTGATGGGTGAGTAATAGGCTGGCAAGGAACTGTATAATTTAGACCAGTTAAGCACAGATTCGGAGGGTAACTGCATAAAACGTGGATTTTGCAACTGGCTCCAAAGGCTTAGCAAGCGAAGGTCAGATGAAAATTCAATTTCTTATGCAATTTTAACCTCATTTGGGGATGTACTTGCATCAGAGAGACAGGAAGGTCCAGCAAGATGCAAATGGCTGTGCTGCATCACACAATGATAGATGCTCTCTCTGCTCTAACTAGGGACGCTAGGTCTAGAAAGACACCAATTCCAACCTGGGTTCAAGGTTCAACGTTTCCTAAGTGGGAAGAGGCCACAGTGAAGCAGGAAAATGTGTTTCCCCAGCTGGTGATGGTGATGGACTGTTAGAAGATTGATTTTTCCAATCCTGCATTTCATTAACCAATGCTGTAGAATTAACAAGTCTCACTGTTTTTCTCTTTTGAGTTCTAAGAATGGCAGAATGCAAGATGTATTATTTTTTTTTAGGAAGAAAAAATGAATAAATGACTCACAATTGATTTTATTAGAGGTTTAGTGGAATAGTGTGATCCAGATGAGGAGGGAACATGAGCTTTTGTGATGGAAAGTGCATTGAATTTATGATGAATGTGTTCTCCACATTATTTTTTAAAATTCTAATTTCGGCTCTCAGTGCTTTATCAGAGGTATTGTCATAGGTGGGAGGCACTCACGATTTGTTTGGGGTCTTTCTGTTCTTAGTCCGCTGGACACACTGGGCTATTGAACACCTGACTGATACCATGAGCCCAAGCCTGGGGCTTTCCATTAATTTAGAATGACTTTCTAGGAAGGGCTTCATGGTGGTGGGAAATAAGGATTTTAGGGGATGCATATGCACAGGTTTATATTATATCTGGTTGACTTTTTTGTTTATAAAACACAGCATTAAAGATCATGCTGTTGAAGTATTATCTTAATCTGTCTGGGCTGCTGTAACAAAGTTCCACAGTCCAAGTGGCTTACACACAGTAGAAGTTTACTGCTCATAGTTCTGGAGGCTGGCAGTCTGAGAGCAGGGTGTCTGCATCCTTGGGTGAGGGATCTCTCTGGGTTGCAGACTTGCCAGGGTACCCTCACCTAGTGGAAGGGGCAAAGGAGCCCTCTGGGGTCTCTTGCATAAGGGCACTAATCCCATTCATGAGGGCTCCACCCTCATGACCTAATCACCTCCCAAAGCCCCCACCTCCTAATGCCATCACCTTTGGGTGTTAGGGTTTCAGCATGTGAATTCTGGGAGGACACAAACATCCAGGCCATAGCAAGTATTATGAGTTGCGTTTTCTTTATTAGAATTATCCTATCTAGACTTGGAACTTCCTGATGTCATCACAGACCTGGCTCCTGGTTCTGCACTTGGTAATGTTCAGTTACTGGATGAATCAGTACATTTCAGTGTGTGGATTTATCAGTACTGTGACCAACAGACCAGCATCCTCTTTTCTAAATGTTGAGTTTTGTGGTTCCCGGTAGGTTTGGAGAGAGAAAGTTTTCTCTTTTGTTCTTTACCTCCAGGTTTGAGAGCTGTGTTTGCCATTTAAATCCTTTTAAATTGGAAATGGGTGCATTGTGATACATGCAAATTAAACGCTTTCATGACTGGCAAACAAAATGAGAAAAAATCAGAGGAATCTCAATAGAAAGAAGTCTTGACATTTGGGAAAATGTCAAGGAAAATAGGGAGCTGAGGGAGGGATGGGGAATTCTAATATTCTTCAGTTTGGGGTTGTTCTCCATTGAGACTATTTCACTTCAGAGAAGTTCTGTGAAATTCAAACAAAAGGGGTGGTAATCTGAGGGGCAGAGCCCATGACTACCTTGGAAAATGGCTGCTGTATTGAAATAGAAAACCAATTTGACTGGGGTTAGAGGCAGAGAAGGAATAGTCCAAACCGATCTTTAGTAAGTTAGTGCCATATGCCCAATGGTCATCAGCCACACTGTAAATTCTATAATATATCCAGCGCACGGAAAGCAGGTTGCATATTTAAATATTTTAATTAATACTTAAAAATGAGGCGCCAATGTTGATACTAATTAAAACAAATATTTTAATTATAGTTGCATATTTAAATATTTGAAATTAATTTGTATTTGAAATAGGAGTATAGGACAATTCATATGCAAAAAGACATTGATTCGTATTTGTTCTCCTGGGAACTAGGACACCGAATTGTGCACCCAGGCTGTGGCTGTGCCGTCTACTGGGGTCTGTCTCTGCTTTTTATTGTCCCCAGCCACAAACTACTTACCACTCTTCCAGGCTTTGGAATGAATTGAGGTATAAATAATGAATGGAGAAACATTTTCCATTCAATTTGGTACAGGTGCCTTTTGGGTATAGTTATGAGAATATTCTATAGCTCATCGTTTTGTGTCATAAGGCAAGCCAGCTTGCCACACCCGCTAGTGGTCCAAACCTATAAACCCAACATCCATTTCTGGGCTGTTTTACATGAACAATTCAGCATAAGTTACACATCCCAGGCATCAATCTGCTTGAATATTGTTTGTGCCTTGCAAATAGCCCTACATTTATGCTTCAGCATCTCACTGAATGACTCCTCGTTCCATTTCTGAAAGGGAAATGCTTGGCCATATTTATAACATTGCCAGTGGTAAAATCAATCACCCACTAAATGCCATCATTTTATATTTTACTCTTAAACTGCCACTTTATAAATAAAAGGAAGACAAATTAGAATCATAAGGCAGGAAGGTAATCATCCACAAGCTGAAAACGCCCCCTCGGCATATCTAAAGGGAAGAAGCCAAAAAGTGTTCAAATAGGGCAATTTTCTCATCATGATGGAGCTATAATGAAGAACAAGGGGTCCTTTGCTCTGGGAGGTTTCAGCCTCCAGTTTGAGGACACTGGTGGATTTCTTAAGATTGAAATATCTCAAGTCATCTGTACCGCAATCCTTCACCAGATGGCCTGGAAGTCTTTTGAATGTTAGTTTTCAAATACTTGTTTATGGTGACTCGATAGCTGAGTTTGTATCCGGATTGACCTGATATTATGCTTTTTTGGCTATCACAACCCAAAACTGTTGTGGAATGGCATGGCGTAATGAAATGGTCACCTGTCCCCATAACACCACACCTGTACCATGGCCAAGGTTCTAGTGAAGTGACTAACTACTTTAATTTTATACAATGCCTGAGAAGAGGACCCCAGAGATTGTCAATACCCACTAACATTGGTCTTAACCAAACAAGAGAGTAAAGATATAACAAGGAAATATGTTCTCTCTTTTTCCCAAGATCTTTTTTGAAAAAAAAATTTTTTTTTTTAGCCAATACACTTTTCTGTCCATCATGTGGCTAAGTTTCAATACTTAAAAAGTGATTAAGAAATTTGACATGTTTTAAAGTTCAAGATTCTTATATATATAATTTCCTTATTAAGTAGTATCTACTGTTTCATTAGGGGTTGTTAGAAAACTATCACTTTATTTTCTTGAGCCTGACAAAATGGCTAATTGTACCTAAGCTTTTCTTTTTCACATTTCCCCGCACTTTTTTGATGTGCAAAAGAATCCCTGAGGTCACAAATTGGTCAAATTCTGAGCGTGAGAGCATCCACCGTGATGGTCTTCTCATCTGGGAGGGGTGAGAGGTCATCAGTAGACACAGTGTTGACACAAACCTGCCCACATCCAAGATGGTGGAGCATGTTGAGCCCTCTTTAAAAATCCTCTCTCTTCATGAGTCTCAAAGAGTTGTAGATGGAGATGCTACAGGCAAAATTTCAAACCATTATGCTCTAAGAACACAGCCCTGAAACAATTCAAGGTGGTTTGAAATGACTGTTCTCTCCTTAGTGAAACCATTGCTACCCTGCCCCTTCCTTTCTTTGACTTTTCCACCATTAGCTGTCATTATTCTAATAATAACCATCCACAAGTATTTAAAAACTAACATTCAGAGCTAGTCAACTTTAGGGAACCATCTCTTCAGTTCTTCTGCAGATCCATGGCAGAGCAATGGAATGGTGTCCATGGTGATGGTGGGGATCAATCTTCAAGAAGAGTGATCTTCAAAGCTTTAGATAGTGCACCCTCTCTGGAAAAAAATTGGAGCATGCATGTACAGTATTTTCTTTTCTTTTCCTGTTTGTTTCTTTTCTTTTTTTTTAAGAGTGTACAATTTGGTATTTTTTTTCTTATTAGTAATGTACATATGGCAATCCCAATCTCCCAATTCATTCCCCTCCAATCCTCCCTGCTTTCCCCACTTAGTGTCCATATGTTTGTTCTCTACATCTGTGTCTCTATTTCTGCCTTGCAAACTGGTTGATTTGTACCATTTTCCTATATTCCACATATATGCATGCACAGTAATTTTTTATTTACTTATTTTAAAATTATTTATTCATGTTAATGTGCTCATCTATTAAGTGCAGTTATAAAACATACAAAAAATAAACATTGAAAAGGATGAGAGAATGATGAAATAAGCTGTAGTTTAGATATCTTGCTAATTGTGATGGCTTTATTAGACTTGGTCAAAATTTCAAGACACTATATATAGTTGTGAGAGATAAAAGCATGGAAATCTATAGTTCAGGTAGTCTTGGTAACTGCACTTCTTTTTGAGCTGAATTTGTTGACTGTGGTTTTTAATCTTGTATTGGTGCTTGTGAAGGTATTCTAACAGGAGAAGGGTTAGGTAGCAATTCCATTGTTTCCCTGTTGCTTTTGCTGGCAGTATTAATATTATTTTCAATCTGTGAAAATTTTATGCAGGAATTCTTTTATTCCTATAAAAAACACATATCATAAAATTTACCATCTTTCTCATTTTTAAGCATATAATTCAGTCGTATGGTTTCTTCACTTTGTCGTGAAACAGATCTGCAGAACTTTTTCATCTTGTAAAACTGAAATTCTACCCATTAAACAACTCCCTTTTCCTCTCCCTCTATCCCCTACTAACCACCCTTCTCCTTTCTGTCTCTATGAATTTGACTACTTTAAACACCTAATATAAGTGGAATTATACAGTATTTGTCTTTTTTTGTGTGATGGGCTTGTATTACTTAGCATCATGTCCTCAAGGTTCATCCATATTGTAGCATGTGACTATGTGGGAATTTTTTAAAGCCACTTACCTACTGTGGGGAGATTAGGCTGGTTAAAGGTAGATTGTATAGATATAGATCCTTTTACCAGAGCACAAGGAACTGCAGTGCAGCACATGGTGATATTCTGAGCGCAACTCAAGGGTGAGGGTGCCATAGAAAACAAACGTACGGTTACCAAAGGAGAAAGTGGTCGGGGGAGGGATAAATTAGGAGCTTGGGATTAACAGATACACACTACTATATATAAAAGAGATAAACAACAAGGTCCAATGGTATAGCAGAGGGAACTATATTCAATATTATGTAATAACCTATAATGGAAAAGAATCTGAAATAATATACAATACATACACACACATACACACACATCTGAATCATTTTCAGTACACCTGAAACTAACACAACATTGGAAATCAACTATACTTCAATAAAAAAAGGTGAGGGAGAAGAGAGAGGGTGTTCTGGACAATTTTCAGTCATGAGATTCCCACTGTTTCCCACCCACCAAATGACCATGTCAGTATCAATCCAGATATTAGCTATTGATAAAATCTAATTTCTTTCTTACTGACCTTAGCTCAGAAACTGATACAAATAGACGTTCTAAAATTCTCTTCACCATGCACAGTTGTCAGAGTTGAGCACCTTCCAACCCCCGGGGTGCCATCCATACCACAGTCTGTGTCAGCGGTGCCCCCTGGAGTTGTGCAGGGAACAACCTGTGCAGCTGAACACGGTGGCCCCACCCCTCCCTGGGGCACAGCTGGTCTGCTTAAAGATCATTGACCCAGAGAAAGAAGGTTTTTCTATGGTCCTGCTTAGAATTCAGAATAAAAGGAGGCCCTATTGTCATTTCATTCCAAGCAGTCTTTTAAACTAGGGAACTGAGTGCCCCAAGGCTAATCCTGTTCAAAATCACAGAGCTTCTTGAGGAAAAGTCAGGCCAGGTTTCACTTACACATTTCCTATCCTATTAAATTTCTCATTTTCTGACATATCCTAGATACAGACCAATTTCTTTTATACCTGTCCCAATTCCATTTAGAACTTGGACATGAAATATATTAAAAATAATATTGTCCTGGATTTTTTTTTTCAGAGTGAAAAAAAGAACAACCACAGAAGTCTTGACAAAGTTATTCTTTCCTTCACCAGGGCTTCTACTTCGTTTCTAGAAATTCAAATTTCCACGCTGACCCCCTCACCCTCCTACCCCCATTACACATGAAGTTACAAAATGTCAGTATCGCAACTCATGCAATCTCTCATAAAGATCCCTGTTCACCAAGTTTTCTTGTGTGTTGCCCAGCAGAGTTTCCTCGACTTTATGTTTGCACTCGCAGCCTTCATCTCGCCCTGGCTGTTTGAATGTGCAAGATTATCCTGAACCCCCAAAATAAAACTCTTAGAAAATGTTTTCTCAGGGAACAGAGTCCCTCTCTATGGTTAAAACCACTGCATGTACAAGCAGACCTTGGAGATATATTGGGTTCAGTTCCAGATCTCCACAATAAAGTGAATATCCCAATACAGTGACTCACACAAATGTTTTTGTTTCCCAGTGCATGTAAAGTTACTTTTTTTTTTATAAATTTATTTATTTATTTTGTTTACCTATTGGCTGTGTTGGGTCTTTGTTGCTGCACACGGGTTTTCTCTAGTTGCTGTGAGTGGGGGCTAATTTTCATTGTGGTGTGCGGGCTCCTCATTGGAGTGGCTTCTCTTATTGTGGAGCACAGGCTCTAGGCACGTGGGCTTCAATAGTTGCGGCACACAGGCTCGGTAGTTGTGGCTCACGGGCTCTAGAGCACAGGCTCAATAGTTGTGGGGCACGGGTTTAGTTGCTCCATGGCATGTGGAGTCTTCCCAGAGCAGGGCTCGAACCTGTGTCCCCTGCATTGGCAGGTGGATTCTTAACCACTGTGCCACCTAGGAAGTCCTGTAAAAGTTACTTTTACACTGTACTGTAGTCTATTCAGTGTGTAGTAGCATTATGTCTAAGACAAAGCACATATCTTAATAAAAAATGCTTTACTGCTGAGAAGATGCTGTCATCTGAGCCTTCAGCGAGTCATCATCATTTTGCCATGGTCACATCAAAGATGACTGGTCATGGGTCACCGTAACAAATATAATAATAATGAAAAATTTGAAACATTATGAGAATTACCAAAATGTGACACAGAGGCACAAAGTGAGCAAATGCTGTTGGAAAAATGGCCCTGATAGACTTGCTTGATACAAGGTTGCCACAAACCTTCGCTTTGCAAGAAATGCAATATTTGAAAAGCACAATGAAACAGGGTATGCCTGTAATCAGTAATCACTCAACTCGTCAAATTTCTGTCTGCCTTCTAGATTATGAACCTTTAAAAGACAGAGACTGTGTCTTCTACACCCTTTCACCTCCCAGCACATACCATTCAACCCACACTGATGGAGAATCCATTACATGTTGGACATCGTGCTGGGCAGAGGGGCCCCACCCCTCAAAGAGCTTATAGTCTAGCTGGGGAGACAGAGTCACATAAAGTTAACTGGACCACAGGGCTCATCCAGAGCACAGGTCTACTCACTGTATAAACCAAGTGCCAGGGAAGCATTGCTTGACGTCATTGTGCAAACCTGGGAAGGGGAAGAAGAGAGTGATCGGGAAAACCTTCCCAAAGAGTCAGTGCTTACAAAAGTAGGGGCTCAGTTCATGTGGGTTGAGGAATAACCACCGTGACTAATGGTTAACCTTAAAAGTCATATGCGTTAAAACCACATGCGAATTTGGCAATCTATAAGTCCAATGAATAGATACACATCTATAAGGATACTATTCAGTTATCCCTCAGTATCTGAGGGGGATTGGATTCCAGACCCACCCTGCCCACGGATGGATACCAATCCAAGGATGCTCAAGTCCCTTATATAAAATGGCATGATATTTGCATATGGGCTATGCATATCCTCTCATATACTTTAAATCATCTCTAGATTACTGATAATACCTAATACAATGTAAATTCCATGTCAATAGTTGTAAATACAGTGTAAATGCTAAGTAAATAGTTGCTGGCATGCAGCAAATTCATGTTTTGCTTTTTGGAACTTTCTGGAATTTTTAAAAAATATTTTAAATCTGCAGTTGGTTGAATCTCAGATTCGGAACCATCGGATACGGAGGGCTGACTGTAGTTGATTTCTAACTTCTGCCTAGTGATGTAAATTCCTTTGAAAGTTGGACTTTTTTTCCATCCTTATCAATGAAGAGTTGGGTTCTATTGACGTATCATATCTTCTTTTAAAAGTGTTAAGTGAAAATAAATCTGTTCAGTACTTTGGAAGCAGATTCCATGAGGACAGTGAATAAGATTTTTGGAATTGTGCCTATTGTGTTATTTTTAAAGTTCCATGTTCTAATTGTGAGAAATGCCTAAGTGAATTCAGGTATTCCTGGAATCTACCTGCTGTGAGGGTATTAGCGTTTGTCCATGGCAGAATATCACTGTACACTTTGTATCAAAGAGCCCCAGGTAGCTTCGTAAACTTTATTATTATTTTCTCATCTTTGGAGTTTGTTCAGGGCATGGGCTCATCCCTGTATTTATAGCTCAGTTCTCACATATGCGTAAGTCCTGTCAAAATACTGAGATAACACAGTGCTACATCACAAATATTATTTCTGGCAATGTTCTGTACCCCAGGAATGTGGACTATTTTACTTCCTCTTGAAGATATCTTTTTGAAATAGATGTAGCAATTTGTCAATTTGTACTTCCACCAAATACCTCCTGCAAGTTCACTGTTATTTTTTCATCTAGATTTATTCTTTCCCAACTCCAAAGCAGGTTCAGTTCATCTTGGGGGCACTATTTTGTGAATTTCCATGTCATCCTTTTTTTTTTTTTTTTTTTCCTTTTGCTGAGTTCTTGCCGAGAGCCAAATTTGGCTGAAATGCATGTGAGAGCTTCCCCCACCATTGAATTTTGGATGAGAATTTGGAATTCTCACCTGTCAGAAATATTAATGCAGTGAAATATAACTGTAAGGCTACAAGCAGTGCCCTCAGGGGACCCTGCTCTGCTCCTGTGTCCCTTCAGTTTTACAACAAGGAAGCGGGACAGGATCGGAAGAGTGGAGCAGATTCCCCGTCAGAAATGAGGCCATTTGAAAATAAGCCACAGCCCTGTCACCCTTTGCTCCCATCTACCTCTGCCATAAGCCTCTTTGGAGGTGACAGGAGCTCAGAGTTGGGGCGTCTAAGGGAGCCTACAACTGGGCAGTGGGGACAGTGACACGATTTGGGGGGACAGGGAAAAAAAGAAACGTGGTGCTTCATGTTGAACATGATTAAGAATTTTGAGCGCATGACACTAAGTGCAGCCCTTCTAAGTGAAAGGCACTGTAGGACTGCATGGGTCACACGGCCACAAGGCTGGCCCTGGGGAGGCGGGAGCAGGGAGGTGCGGAAACGGGGGCTGCCTGATTGCTTTTTAGTGAGGAAACCAAACCAAACCAAACCAAACCAAGAGACAGAGTGATGGAACGTAAGTCCATTATCCCTTAGCCATGCCTGGAGCCTTTTATATATGTTTTTTTCCTCTCTAAGAGGAGGCTCCTGGAATGGCCCACGCCTGACCATGGAAGCAGATGGCTCGAGGGTCTTACCCACAAATCAGATGGCACTTTCAGACCGGTTCAGCAGGAGCCCACGCAGGGACACACTTGAACCGGGAATCGATGTTGCTGGATGACCTCACAGGGCTGTCGTGAGGATGGAGTCATAAAACTGATTCAAAACCACTTGGAAAGCACATATTTTTTAAAGGCCATATAAATGCGAAGCTATAACCTCGACGTGAAAAATTTCCCTAATTCGGATTCCAACGTCTTTGCTGAGTGCGGTTGTTGACTCCCATCACGCTTCAAGTGGCCCCTTTCGTCCCAAGACTTTTCCTACACTTCGCCTTCTGTCCTCACCTGTCTCTCCTTGCGTGTGTCATGCCAGGGGACACACAGGAAGGATGTGTTAGGCTTGTTCAATTAAATGAACGTTTTTGCACTTGGGAAGTAAAAAGTGCTTAGCGTCATGAGAGCCAGGTCAGTATGGGTGGGTATGAAATTGTTTGGTGGCCTGAGTTTCCTTCCTGTGTACCAGCCCCGTCCCTGAAAGGCAACCTTCAACTTAATTATAGCTGGGTTTATATTCCAGCAAATTAGTTGTTCTGGATTTCAAAGGGATTTGAAAATAAAATTTGGAGCAATCTTGCTCCTGAAGAAAGGCAGAGGCTTTAGACTGAGCTGGTCTGTGGTGGTGGGTGGTGGGGGTATGTGTGGATTTTGTTCTAAATGGAGAGAGTGCTAGAATTTTCACCTCCCCAGGGGGCAGCTGATCAGATGGCCAGTATAGCTTTTTTCTGTTTTTCATTTAGTTTCCTTATTTTTTATTGAAGCATAGTTGATTTACATTGTGTTAGTTTCAGGTGCATAGCAAAGTGATTCAGATATATATATATATATATATATATTTTCTTTTTCAAGTTCTTTTCCCTTATAAGTTATTACAAAATATAGAGTTCCCTGTGCTATACAGTATGTCCTTGTTGGTTATCTATTTTATATATAGTATAGCTTTTCTCCCATCTCCTAATCTCTCTCAATTCACTTCTTGGGCTGTGACAGCTGATTTAGGACAAAGCCTTCCCCTGTCTTCCAAAAGTATACAACTTCAGACTTCTACTGTGTTGTGAAGCTATTTTTATTTTAGTTGAGTGGGGGAAAAAACCTGGCTGCTTCTTTATTACCAAAAGAGAAAGACTGTAGCTTCTGAAGCCTGGAACACCTCGCTCTCGGAGAAGCACACGGAGCAGCTTGTGGGGCCAAGTCAACACCTGTGCTTTGTCACAAGAAGTCCACGTATGGGGACCGACCAAGCTTTGACTTTCTTAGGGGGGTGTCCAGGCAAGAGTCTTTGAAGCTAGCTAGATGTGTGAAAATAAATTGGGACGTCTGGACAGAGTGAATTATGGAGAGAGAGCTGTCTTCAGTGTCCCGGAGCCCCGTTCTAGCATCTTACAGATCCGCGGGGCTTCCAAAGACGGCCCAGGCAGCTTGAGTGACTGTGGCTGTATATCGACATACATGTCCTTTAATTCAACCTCAGACTCAGGGAGAATCTGCCGACTGGGTGAGAGGCACACACATTGTAAGGGGGTCATAGGCCCTTCCAGCTTCCTTCCACCTTTCTCCTTTGGTCATCCTCTACTCTCCTCTTGCATCTCCTTTTTCTAGAAAAAAATAAAAGCTGTGATTTTACCAAACACACAAATGCATCCACAGCAGAAGCAGAGGCCCAGGAAACTTCAACTGAAGTTAACAACTTAACAACTAACGGGCAGAGGCTGTGTACTTTATGAAAAAAGTGATCACAAATAGTAATATTCTGTCTTTGGATTCTCATTATAGCCACATGAAATACAAGCTTAATTTAATCATATTTATTTAATTTTTCACGAAGAAGAAACTGAGCAGGCAAAGAAGAAGCCGAGTGAAATCAGTTGTTCAGAGTCCTTCGGCCACATTTGAGAGCTGGGCTTCCTCCTTCCTCAAACTGCTGAGGCCCCTGTGCCTCCGTTACCTTAACTTACTGCAAGTTGAATACGATGGAAAAAAAGAGGTGTTTGTCTTTCCAGGCCTCTTTTATATTATTGTGCAGTCTGACTTTTTCTAGAGACCACATCGAGGCAATGTGACTGCTTTTATCTCATTTAATTCTCACAATAATGAGAGGTCAGTGTATTGTTATGCCCATTTTACAGAAGCAGAAACTGAGGCTCAGAGAAATTAAGGGTCATATACAGGGTCACACAACTGCTAAGCGACAGAGCTGTAGAACCTGGACAGCCTGATTCCAGGACATCCTTTGCTTTGCTTTGCTTTGTTTTCCTTTTCTTTTCTTTTCCTTTTTCTTTTCTACTTTTTTTCTTCTCTTCTCTTCTCTCTTCTCTTCTTTTCTCAGGTTTTTTACTGTATGTTATACACATAGTAAAATTACCCTTTTTAGTTGTACAGTGGTTGAGTTTTGACACGTTTACAGCCTTACACTTGAGATATAGACCATCCTATCACTCCCAGTTCTTTTATGTCCCTTTGCCACCCTTAGCCCCAGAACCCACGTTCTTCACCATCACACCCTAAATAAAAGTAAACCCGATTGGTGGTGCAAGGTGTTTACACTGTCTAGAGAATAGTGTGATCACATAGTTGAAGATAACTTCAATCGTGTATTGCAACAATTTCCAAATGGCGCTTTCACGTTGACAGCTGAAAGGTTAGAAATGTAAGAAAATGACCAGGGAGGGGCGACAGTCCGGATCCTGGTCAGTCGCTCCAGGGTCTCACAGAGCGGACAGGCTGTGCTGTGAATCGGGCGGGGTGGGCCTGGGGAGCGCTCAGCTCCTGCACAGCAGCCTCAGCGCAGTCTCCCCGTGGCAGGCTGTCCTGCTCCTTAAATTCACTCCCAGTGTTACCACCCAATCCCGCTTGCAGGGCCGATTCAACCACGTGTGGGGATGCAAGGGCTCTGGCCAGGCTTCTGTGGCCACGCAGAAACCAGCAAGGAGCCTCTGGGCAGCCGGTCCCCCTGCAGCTGCCCTGTTCCACGTCCCCCTCCACCCCGCATTCATGTGGCTGCATGCAAGGACGTCTATGCTGCAGCCCGGGACGCCCTGGCTCTCGGCTGGTGCCGGTTCACGTCGTGTGGTTTAAAGAATACTTGTCTTCTTTCTAGTCCGAGACAGCCTCCTGCCTCTGTGCACTTCGGGGTTCAGGCGGGGATTCAGTCCAGGCCCACAGAACGGCACATCCGTGGAGAGGAGGCCCCAAGTGTGCTGCAGAAGGAGGGCGCTCCCCTGCGCTCCGGGACCAGGGTCCAGGCCCGTGGGCCCCGTGCAGGACTTTCTTCTCTGTGCATCTAGTGTTCAGCCCAAGTGGAGGCCTGTGTCCTTGGACGTGGTGCTTATGTGCATTACTCGTTTGCCAGGGCTGCCATAGCAAACACCACAGACCAGCTGCCTTAAACCGTGGAGATATATTCTCTCTCAGGTCAAGGTGTCAGCAGGGTTGGTTTTTGCTGAGGGCTGTGGGAGAATCTGCTGTGGGACTCTGTCCTTGGCTTATAGGTGACATCGTCTCCTTTTGTCTCTTCACATGGTCGTCCCTCTAAGGCTGTCTGTATCCAACTTTCCCCTTTTTATAAGAACACCAGCCCAGCCTACTGGAAAAGGGCCTGTCCTAATGATTTCATTGTAACTTGATCACCTCTGTAAGGACCTGATCTCCTAATCAGGCCACTTCCTGAGGTCCTGGGGCTTAGGGTTCCAGTGCTAAGGACATGCAATTCAACAAATTACACTGCAAATGTGGTGGTGCCTTCCACCCAATTGCAAAGACCACTTGGAACCTTCCATGCCTTTCATTTTCAAGGACAATTGACTCCTGTCATTGTGACTCTTTGTTGAGCTAATTTGAATCAACGAAGCAAAGTGATTTTATTGGCATATTTGAGATACGTGGATTTGAAAATTTAGAGGTACTTACTGTAAATGAACTTGATAGGACACGAATTCATTCTATGATGAACTCATAATACACAACATCATATCTGTAAAATTAGAGGATCCCATACAGAAGCCGATAAATAGCAACTATTCTTTATTGTTTTTACAAATTTTTATTGGAGTATAGTTGATTTACAATGTTGTGTTAGTTTCAGGTGTACAACAAAGTCAAGCAACTATTCTTTAAAAGGCAACATTTACCTGTTGTGAAATTGCATGGGTGGCATATGCCATTTTTAGAAAACAGAGACTATATTTATGTATGTCCACACAGGAAAAAAACGGGAAGCAAATACTCGGGAATATTTCATGGAATATTAGCATGGCTTAACTCTGCATAGTTGGGTTATAAGTAGTTTTTTGCTTTCTTCCTTGTGTGTTTATTTTACAAAATTTTCATCATGACCATATTCCACTTTTATAAATAGAAGATAGTGCTATTAGAAAAGAAAATGGGCACTGAGAAGGTTTTTAAGGGTAAAAAATTCTAATTTAAAATATATAGCTATAGGATCAAGTGTGTATAAAGTGAATTTCAATAAGACAAACCACCAATCCCTAAAAATGAGGGATCTTTCAAAAATGGTCTGCCTTACTGCAGCCAGGCTAATTGCTTCTATTACTATAAAGGTCAGGATAAAAATGCTAGGAGCTGAATATAGTATTTGAGGCAGAATTGTTTGGGTCTTTCAGAGGTGCGGGCAGGAGGTAGAAGAATTAGGAAGAATTATAAAGGTTAATGCATTTGTCATGGAAGATCCTGCCATTTTCTTTTTAACCAACTCTTTGGCTTTCTTTGAAACCCTTCCAGGTGAAGTTCTCTTCTGAAATTGGTTTCTACACCTTTAGGAATTAAATTAGTAGGCTTTTTGAATACTCAGTTTTTGGAATGGTACCAGGAGAACTATAGACGATTTTAAAATATCAGTGGCAAGATATTAAATCAATTCTGTCCTTACCACAAAATGTTGGCAGAAAAAGACTCTTCTGCTCTTCAGATGAATTCAGGGCCTTTGATTTGGAAGATACCTTTCGTGGTGTGCCTTTGATGTCACTGAGAAGCCACTGGTTTAATGATTGTGGTGGCCCTGAGCACCATCAGCTACCTGCTGGCTGACGCGGCTGTTTGCCTTATTTCACTGTGTGATCGCTGTGGTTTCCTGTCTCTGTTCATTTAAAATCTGTTATTTCATCTAAGACACTCACGACCTTTCATCAATAAAATATTAAGTATAATACTATGGAAACACGGCTTATAATACCATAGGAACATGTCTTTTTGTTTCTTTATAAACACAGTGGTTAAAAGAAAGCACAGAAAGAAAGCTTTGAAGGGTGGACTGAGGTCTCTGGGGCCGGTTCTCCATTTTGATGTCTCTCTCCTGGGCAGGATGTTGATTCTGCAAAGAATATGCAGTATCTGAGCCTTCACGGTCCCCGTGTGCCATCTACGCCAAAGACAGGCAGATCGGTGTTTTTTCCTCTTATTTATGACCCATTTGAGGATCTGCTTGTCATGATGCTACCATTTCAGGGGCGCCAGAATGCCTGAACCCAGTAGCAATCTGAATATCAGGATGCAGCAGCACAAAAGGAAGATAGGGCAGAGAAAAACACCTTCAGAGGAAATGCATCACCAGGGAATAGACGGTGTGAAGTAGCACTTGCTAAACAAGAGCTTCCAAGCCACCCTGTGGATGGGGTGGATTTTTCTTTCCTTCTTTTGCCTAATCTCCTCAATTCCTTGGTAGGCGGAGGATGTAGAGGCCAGATGTTGGGAACAGAGGGGAAAATGTTCAAAGATGCCTTGAAACATGTACTTTCCTTTCCCTTGATACAGAGATGCCATCCAGTTGCTATCACCCAATAAATAATGCCTCTCCTGGAAAACTCCTTCACTGATGGGCAGGGGGGGCGAGCACACGTGCTGCGTCTCAGGTCCCTACATGGGACACGAGGAGCCAGAGGTCACCTCTTCCCTTCTCAGGAGGGAACAGGGACTTGATAAGGGATTTCCCCAGCCACACACAGCTGCGGGGGTCGCTGGGGTTCATGCTCCTCCCTCAAGATATGGAAACCCCCCTTCCCCCACCCCCACCCTTGTCCATGCCCCTGATCTTTGTCATTTTGGTCAAATCTTACCCACTGTATGAGACGGTTGGTTTCGTCTCTGTCCCACCAGGCTGTGCAAAGTCAGAGGATGTGCCCTTCTCCCTGGGACCCTCAGGGCCCAGCCCAGTGCCTGGCTCATCGAAAGAAAAGTAAATCGTTCATCCAGGAGACGTCACTCCCCAGGCTGAGTCCAGGCCTCTGTCTGACACTGAATCCGAGACCTTCACTGCCGATGGTTTTGCGCATTGGTGAATGTACCTAATTTTGATAATCCGCTTTTGAAAAGAATCTTGTATTTCTTAGCTTGGGAGAGACCAAAGTCCTCTAACCAGGGAATTTTCCTAATGCAGCAGGAGTAACAGGCTGACCCCAGGACTCTGAGGAGCCCGTTCACTTCCTCGCCTGGCTTGATAACGGGGCTGAGAAGAAACGCCATGAGCCAAAGGCTTCTGTGGGCCCCTCTGACCTTTGTCCCCTGTGGACCTGGCTCCATGAGGTGGTTGTCTTTTCTCCAGCATTGCCAAAACAAATGCACGTGTGGAGCTCTTTCCAGAATTTTATGGCACAATAGGCGAGTTGCTTGGGGAGATGGAGGAAGAAGGCGTGGAGACTTGGGGAGACTCTGGGGACCCTGGGAACCCTGGGGATGACCTGGGACCCTTACTGCTTCAGAAGGCACTTTGTTCCCCAACCCTAAGGGGCCTTTGGAACTGGTCATCCTCAAGCCAAGTTCTTGGAGTGAAGACTTAACAGGTGTAGATTCAGAAAATATTCTTGGACTGTCCTTTGTGCCCCAAATTTCACCTACTGGAATTCATTTCACATTTCATTCTCTCCAACCTTCTGGAATGAAAAATAAATATCTTTTCATGGGAACTTGTCTTTTATCCTAAAGATGAAAACAATATGTACTGGCTGAATGATTCCCCAAGTAGACATAATCTGTTTGCATAAATGAGGAAGCAGGGTTTTGTGATTCTGTGTCCTGTGTGACCTATGATTGGCATACCCAGTTTTATGGGTATCAACAGCAAAGCATGAAAGGTGAGACCCTCCACGGCAGTGGTCTAGAAATCATATAATAAAAACCCGCAAAATGACAGCTCAGATTCATGACCCGCAGTCATGACCACAGATGAAAGGTATTCAAAGACCGTATTAGAATGGTTTTCTAAGTCCTTGAAATTACTCGACTTTTTGAATCTTTTACTTGCTTTGGGGAAGCATATGGCCAGTGCCTGGGAGACCCCCACAGGAGCCTGAGGCAGAAGGAAATATCAGTGGTATGATCTACCCGTCTTTGTGTAAAAGGTTGGTATTTTGTTTATGACTTTTTGCAGTACTTTTGATTTTCTAAAAGATTGCATTATTATTTTCCTGTTTTCAGCTTTACTGAAGTATAATTGACTAACAAAATTGTAGCATGCTTAAAGTGTACAACTGGATTGAATGTTGACATATAGGTATGTGGTGAAAGGATTCCCACCGTTGGGTTAATTTCAACATCCTTCTCCTCATATAGTTACCATTTTATTTTTTTTGTGAGAGCCCTTAAGTTTCACTCTCTTAGCAAATTTCAGTTTTATAGCAGTTCTATCAATGACAGTCAGCATGTGATACATTCGATCCTCAGACAGTCCTATAACTAAGTTTGTATCCTTTTACCAGCCTCTCCTGTTTCCCTCACCCCAGGCCCTGGCAGCCACCAGTCTGTCTCTGCTCCTATGACTTTGACTCCACCCCCCACCAGATTCCATGCATATGTGGTCCTATGCAGCATTAATGAGTTTCTTGGTGACCTCTTAAATTCTCTGCCCCAGGCAGGCTAATTACTTGGTGATTACTCCAAGAACACCAAGACGTGATAGATAGATTTCACAAGGAAGAATAGAAGACTGAGAGGTAACCGGATGTGGAGGCTTGTGAAGGACATGCAGTAGGACTGTGTTTGAGTCTGTGATGGGTAGGACGCCAGCACACTTTGTATTCAAGCCGGCACTATTGAGACTGGTATTACTGATGTGTGTATGGTCCCTAGATGTAGCACGGAAGTGGTCGGACACACTGTAATGTCCACTCTGAGCTCAAAGCACAGGAAGAAATGTAGTGATGTATCTAATATGAAAGGACTGTCTGTGACTTTGCAACTTGGTTGAAAAGAACCACCCGGCCAAATCGATGTGTGAGTCAGACACCTCTCTCGTGTCACTTCAGGCCCCACCAGGGAGGCCCCTGTGGGTGGCCAGCTGGCGTGGGCTCCACAGACTTCAGGCAGGTCTGAAGTGACAGCATGTCACCTCCTGCCCACACCGTGTGTCTCCACCTCCTTCCCAGGGCTTCCTCTTCGCCCCCGGGGCAGATGCTGGGTTGGAGATGTGGCCCAGACTAGAAGCATCAGGAATTAAGCTCCATGGTGTGCGTCTTGGGCTGCTGAGAGATGAGAGCCAGTGGATCCCAGGGTCTGTTCTCGGACACAGTTCGAGCATCGCTGGAGGGTGCAGGCTCAGGCTCTGGGTGCGTCTGGTAGTACCACGGGGATGGCGAGTCCTTGCGTGGGTGGCCTGGACCCCACTCCCCATCCCCCCGCCTCCCTCATTCCTGGCACCTCCCTCCCCAACTAAGTTATAGCACAAACGGCTTTTGCCTCTGGCTCTGCTTTCTGGGAAACCAAGCTAAGACATGTTCCTTGTTATTTCCCTGTAGCCCTTGGTGCAAGGAGACTGTCAGGGAAAATTACTTCAAAAATCATACTTTAAAAAACCAATTCTGCCTTTTTATGAATACTTAGCATTCAGTTGGATTCTGAGGAGGAACTATATACACTAACTCTTCATTTAGGCTCCTTTTAAACGGGGCTTATTAAATTCTGAAATGCTATCCTTGTATTAACGTTGCCGAGGAAGGAGAACCTCCCTGTGGAGACCCATGGGAGTTGCCGGGGGAGGGTTTGAGAGCTGAGGACCCAGAAAAGACCTCTCCCGGCCGTGGTTCTGCCTTGCTGCCTTACATCCCCTCGCTGCCGCTCCACTCACTCCCCAGCTTCGCGCAAGCCTCCAGCTTGTGCTGCATAAGAAGGCAACTCCAATGCTGTGATGTTAACTTCTTGGGCTGCATCCTTAGATGGGGATCGTGTACTTCCTGTTGATGAAGGGGGCAAGACAGAAGGAGGGGTTTTGGATGGTGATGCATTTTCTCTTATATTTCTGCATGGTGCTGTCTTCCTTCCCTCCATGTGGAAATCTCCCCACCTGCTGGGGGGGGGGCCTCAGGAAGATACTGGGGGATGTGCAGGCTCAGTGGTTCAAAGGGCAACTGCAGAGCCAGTGCTGCTAGGTTAGAACCCAGGCTCTGCTACCTCTCAGCTGTGTGACCTTGAGCAAGTCCTCTGTGCCGGGGATACAATGTGTAGCGCGATGCTGATGAGGACAGTGGTGGTATGTACCTGGTTAGGGGTGCTCTCAGGATTCACTGAGCCCGTGATACCCAGGACCACTTGGAGCATGTCTGGCTTCAGTACCCCGACACCTAGCCTGACTCAGACCCTCTCCAGATACAGATGCAAGGGAATTTCAACCACCTCACCTGGTGACAAAACAAACCTGTGTGATTGAAATGGGGCAGGACGCTATGGTACTCCCCCCCCCCCCCGCCCATGTCCTCTGCCTGCCTTTTGTCTGTGCAAAAGCGTTAGCCAAAGAATAAGTTCGATCAGAGAAGTGAGAAAATGCGGAAACAAAGGAAAACAGTCAAAGGAGACCAAATAATAATAGTTTAGTCAGGAAGCAAAGTCAGAGACCTTTAGTTCCTCCTCAAGGGCTACAGATAATATTCTGAGCCACGTCCTGTGAGCTGTCTTATAGCTACTGAAACCCCCACCAGGTGGAAGACGTTAACTACACGATGACCAGTCTGTAGCCCTGACGTAAGCTGCCACAATTCCGAGAACTGGCCTCAAGGAAATGGAAACAAACCAACCCTGGAACTGAAGGCTAACTGCACCTAAAACAATCAAGATGACGCTGGTCAGACCACCGCTGACCAATTTCAAGATGACTGTCAGAGCTGCCTGCACTGTTTCTGCATGTCGCCCCCTCCCTCTGTCTATAAAAGCTCTTGCCCCCTGATTGTCGGCGGGGGCGGGGGGTGGGGTAGGGAGGAGGCCTTTGGACAGGCGTCTTCCCTCCTCCAGTTGCCAGAATCCAAAATAAAGTAAACTTTCCTTTCCACCAACATGGCTGCTTTATTGGCTTTTGAGCAGCCAGCAGCCGGCCCCTACTTTCAGTTACAAGATGACCGCCATAGACCCCAGGAACAGGAAAACTCCTAATATTCCCCCACTGCTCTCAGTCTTGCCTTAGAAATGTCACCAGGTCTCAAAGAATTCTGAAACGAGATGCCTTCAATGAATAGTTCTTTTTTGTCAGGATCATTTTCTGATCTGAGACACCATCTCCTTATGACATCTCTCAGCTTCATTTTGCCTCCATCAAATGAGACCTGACATAAAACCCCATCTTAGAAATCCTTAAAAATGAGCCCTTCTTTCCCCCTGTGCACACTTCATTTTGGTTTTCTTCAGGTTTCCAAAGGGTGATCTTTTATGGAATGAAGTATTCATGACATTTGAAAGGTCTCAGTGCTTCAGGTATTTAAAGATAGCGGGGCTGGGTGTACACCTATTTTGCACTTCTATGCCATTGAATTTGACTTTATTCAGCTCTAAAATCCTGTCCTTTTATTCCGTGGAATTCGCATTGTTTTCTGAGTCATCTATGAGTTATGTGGGAAGGAAGGAGGGTTTAAGCCCTGGAGCGATTCAGCCCCCGTGGTGGCTGCTCTGCTGCTAGTTTGATGCTTTACAGTGGTGATCAGATTTCCATATGTACAGCGAATGCACCAGCTTTGTGTTTCAAAAGAGAAGACAAAAAAGCACAGGCAGGAAGAAAGTGGCGTTTTAACTTACAAATCCGCTGTATTTAAGAATTGTGTCACTTGGTTTAAATCAAGATGATGTGTATTATAGGTTGAGATTTTAGGTAACGATGCTATGATATGGGGAACTGAATGGAGTTTATTGAAGATCAATGGATGTTTGGCCAGGACTGCAGCCTTCTTCCTCCATGGGCACGTGAGCAGGCCTGGATTCCGAACATTCAAGATGTTTCAATTAAATATGAAGAGGGAACTCACATTTATCTAGTCTTTCCTTCCACTTCCTGCCAGAGAGGTAGATTTTCTTCCCAGAACGAGGCAGAGCACCCCCCTGACCTGGGTGGGAGTTCACACTTTGCACTGACTGGTGTCGTCTTAAAAAAATTGCAGAACGTGAGAGTTGCGAGTTGAGCTTATTTGGGGCAAAATGAGGACTGCAGCCTGGGAGACAGCATCCCAGATAGCTCTGAGAAACTGTTCCAAAGAGGCAGGGGGAGGATTAGGATACATGTATTCTTGGTAAAGGAGGAGTACATGCAACCAAGTACATTTTTTGGGGGGGGTTTCTGCGAGTCACAAGGAGCAGACGTCACCATGCAGGGATTTAGTGCTTTTCTAGATATGAGGAGATGCAAGGGTTGGGCTCATCAAATCAGCTCCTGAAAACATCTAACTATCTGAAGACCTGTTCCGCCCATTTTCCAAAGCACAGAGGGCCTCCTTCCTGGTCTCCACCCTGAATTCCCTTCAGGGGATGTGGAAGGTCAGCAGCTGCAGCAGCACGTGTGGTTTCATCCTTGTAGTAGAGGCAGATGGCAAGTGCCCATGGCACGTGCCAGTTTATAGTTGACACTGGGATGGGGTGTGTGTGCGGTATGTGTGTGTGCATGTATGTCTCTGCATGTGTGTGTGGTGGCATGTATGTGGTGGGGTCGGTGATAAACGGGAGACTTGGCTTTGCCTCTCTCTCGAGTTATCAAATGCACCAGGTAATAAGTGTACACCTGGATTGTTAACTTTGTTCATGTAAGTCTGTATCATTCATTCACCCTGTCCATTTGCACTAATCAGAACTTGAAAGCAAGAATTTCCCCAGATGATCCAGCTTCTGTTAATCAAGGTTGGCCAAGGACCTGGGAATTTCTCATGACAACATTGAACAATAATGGGGACTGATTATTATTTTTTTGATAATGTTTTTAGGCTGAAATCTTGGACCCAAATGTAAATTTTAAGGGCCCCCTGTCCCTGGTAGAAGTCATCTATGCTGATTTTCTCCTTGGTCAGTGCCTTGCCCCTTTCCAGGATCCCATCAGATAGTTACATAAGGATGACAATTCCTGAAAGACGTTGACCTTGGCAAGGAAGTCCAGTCTCCAGTCTTGACTGTGCCACCAATTAGCTATGTGACCTTGGACTAATCAAGCTCCCTGCCTGACCTCATTTCCTTCACCTGAAAGTTAGACACTTCACAATCACTTTATTTTTTTTTCAGCTCGAAGCATATTTTCCAATAATGACCAGAAAATTAGATTAACGAAACACTTCTCTCTCTATGGACTAGAACAATTCTGAACATCATGTTAATTAAAGACAGTGAGCAGACAAGCTTCAAGGAAACACGCTTATATGTTTGCATATCAATACATTGCACGTACCTCCCTGGACCACATATCCGGAGACTCTTGTCCAAAGATTCAAGACTAACCATAAAATATTTACACTTTTGGTCAACCTGGTAAAATGAAAATACAGAGGATAGGCATAAACATGGGCAGAAAAATAACTCAACAATAGGAGAAATTCTATTGACATGAGATTTTTTAGTTGATCACAATTTATTTGAAGATGAAACACTGAACATAGTGATTGGAATAAAAATATAGCAGTGTAATCATTGACAAAAGGGACAATTCTGATCTTCTCGCAGTTGGCACAAACTCTTGGCTGTTTCCCTCACATTCTTGATGACGTTATGCTCCATCAATAATCTCCTGTCTGGTTTCCCTTGTGACCAGTGAACTGCATTCAGAGAGCAGTGAATCTGGTCCCCAGGGAGGCAGTCTGCGGCATTTCAGTACAGCCTTTCCTGGGTTGATCTTTTCTTGGTCTCACGGACATCATGCTTTAACTGTCTGAGTTAAATTGACATAGAACTTGATATGATGCAAGAGGTATTTGAAACAATAAGAGAGAAAAATAATCCTGAAAGTGTCTGATAACAATTTCTTTCTTTCTTTTTCTTTCTTCTTTCTTTCTTTTTCCTTTCTTTCTTTCTTTCTTTCTTTCTTTCTTTCTTTCTTTCTTTCTTTCTTTCTTTCTTTCTTTCTTTCTTTCTTTCTTTTTCTTTCTTTCTTTCTTTCTTTCTTTCTTTTTTTCAATGCCTTTAGCGACAAGGAGCTGGAGCAACCAATGGAAAAGACAAGACATCTGGTGAAAATGGTAAGACCCCATGAGTAGTCCAACTGTTTAATTTTTTCCCGTCTGTAGACTGGGGAATGTGGCAGGTGTGGCTCATAACGTCCATGCAGCTTGGCTACTGTATACATCTGCACGTTGGTTTGCAGCGGATGTTAGCAATTCAAAGTGGGCACCGTGGTCTGGTCTCACAAAAAAAAACTGAGCTCAACGCAGTTTCCCTCCCAAAGGAGGACTCCCATTTTGAGCCACGGGGTAATTACAATGCAAATATAGTTCTCTGCTTTCTTCATTAGTGTTGGTGAGAAACCTCCGAGTTGTTGTGAGGATAAAATGAGATCAGATGAGAGAAGTGCTTTGAAAACTGTGAAGCGCCCAACCTCACAGGAAAGGAGGCTTTGAAACTGGCTTCCGCTCTCCCTTGTACACAGAGGGCAGCGCTGGTCCAGGGTGGGTCCCCGGTCAGTGTCACCGCAGGGACCACCAGCAGGTAACGACAGCAGAGACCAGAGCATTCGCATCCTTGATCCCAGTTTCTGCCTCCGCCTTGAAGTGTAAGAATGGTCATTAAATTTTATGGATGGGGAAACAGACTGGGAGCGGAGGAGCTGGGATGCGGCCAGGGGTGGGAAGAGCGTGGACCTTGAAGGAGACAGAGCTGGGAGGAAGCCCAGCGCCCCAACATTAGCGGTTGTGATGGAGGGTGACCGGTGATGATAAAAAAATCCCCAGTAAGCACGGAGGGGTAGAGTCACGGTTCCGGTGAGGTTAGGTTCTGGGTGTTCCTACTTTCTGCTGGTTACAAAATGAACTCACCTTTGGTGGGAAACTCCTCCTGCTTCCTGCTGGATGGAATTTAGGCTGGTGCTCTTGGAACTGTGGATAATGTCATTCTCAAATACCAGCTGTAAACATTCCTCGGGGCCTGAAAACCTCAGTCATGGTTCTGAGTGGGACCAGAGCAAGACGAGGTACTAGAACATTTCTCTGTGGTGGGCTCACCTGGGGTCTGCCGCCTCATCCGCCTGTTTGGAGCCATCATCCTGGACAGGGTCTGCAAGGCGCAGACCCCTGGGGGGAAATGGTCATTATAGTAACAAGCAGAGGGGTTGGTGCCCGAGAACGTCCTGACCAGACCTGGGGGCTTGCGGAGGGCAGCGGAGGGAGTAAATTCTTTCCCAAGCCTTTCACGCTGCCCAGGGCGTTTCTCATCTGCTCTGTGTGGGCTGGGCTGGGTGGGTTCTAAGCAAGGAGGTCAGGAAGCAGAGGGGAGCGAAGTGAGGGCTGCTCAGAGAAGGAAGGACTGCCGCACGGGAGCGTCCCGATATTCTGGGTTCATATCCATCATTGGAGTTCACGTCCACCGAGCCTCCCAACCTTGGGATCATGGAATTTAGAGTCAAAAGCCTTTTCAGAGATGCCCTTGTGCCGCAGTTCTCAAACTTTTTGCTCTCACAAATTCTTTCCATTCTTAAAAATTCTCAGAGACCCCAAAGAACGTTCGCTTTTGTTGGCTATCTCTATTGATGGTCCCCGCATTAGAAATTAAAATGGAGAAATTGTTGAGTTAACTTGTTCATTCATTACAGATAAAGTGACAAGCCTATGATATGTTAACATAAATAATATCTTAAAAATAAAAAGGAACGACATTTTCTAAGACAGAAAAAATATTTAGTGAAAGAGTGTTGTATTTTTGCCAGTCGTTTTAATGTCTAGCTTCATGGAAGACAGCTGCTTCTACATTCAATCTGTTGTAATATCATATGTTGTGTAGCCTCTAGAAAATTCTATGAGAATTTCCTATGTACACCTATAAGAGGATGAGACTTAAAAAAGCAAATCATACCTTAGTACCATAAAAAATAATTTTGATCTTGTGGGCTCCCTCAAAGGAAGGAAGTGCCCCTAGGGTACCTGGTCCAGACTTTGAGAATTGCTGCTCTAGGTAACTCCCGGGCTGTACAGGAGGAGTCTTGAATCTAGGATCAGGCAGAGTGGTGGCCAAGGCAGGACTAGGTCCCTTGTGCTCGATGCCTCTGCAACCCTGCTTTCCCCTGGTGTCGATGGGTCCTCTGAAGCACGTCTACACGCTCAGTGCTTTGCACCAGCTGTTACACAAAACACTACTTTCTGCTATTCTAAGGCATGAAATTTCTTTCAGATAAAAATTGATCCACTCTAGTGAAAATTGTGTGTCTCTTCTGGAGGTATAAAAATTAATAGAAAGGAAAAAAATTCAAGGTGCTATGGATAAAATTTTTCTTTATATAATTCTAGATATTAGAGGATATTCATTTTTGAATAGAAAAAGTTAGAGATTATTTGATAGAGAATAATGGTGCTGTATACATTCAAATTGTTATTAACATGTTCTATCGTAATTTCAGATAAAAGTGCTCATATGTGATATATGTACACAGTATTTTATTATAATATTAAGTTTATGCTCTTGCCTCTAAAGATGGACAAAGACAAAAGTCTATAACAACCCAACAAAGATTGGGGTAAAGATTTCTAGAAGTGCTCTAAAAGATGTTTTCCTAAAAATCTAAGTTGCATAATTCCTTATTCTTCAATTAGTAATATGAGACGATCATCTTGGAATTTCTGTTTTAACCTGATACCACAGTCTTGAAATCCAAATGATTTTACTCTGTCATCATGGGTATCTCAAGAGATCTTTTATCTTAATGTATATTTCCTATTAATACAAATGAAACTGCCTACATGTGGGGAAGGAACAGGCACCCATGAGAGTAGAAATGTGAAGCGTAGACTATCAAAATGTTATTACAAGGTTGGGACAGTACTCAATTAATTGCACAGTGAACATCCCCAAATTTCATTAGTTGACTACAAGTCAAAGTGTTCTTATTTCAAATATTGTAAATTTGGTTGAGGTCTCTAACACAAAGCAATGAAGACCATGGGAGTGAATTATGGGTGCCTTGAAATCCTAATTTGGGTCACAGAAGACACAAGACAGATACATTAAAACTCCAGCAGGATCTAAAGTCGCGGGCTCTGCTGAAATGTTGTTAAGTGAAGTATCATCCCCATTGGCTGGGGATCTGGATTCTTCTAAGATTTATTTTTGTGTCATTGTTGTTGTTGCCATGGTATTTATCGATGTGAAATCTGATTATGTCCACCCCATGCTATCCAGAACAACCCTGACCTTGTCCTTATGCTCCAGGATGCCAACCTCTGGAGGTACAACCCAGCAAATTCAGATGTCCCTCATCTCATCTGCGGTGGGAAGACTTTTTTTTTTCTCAGAAATATTAGGGTTGTATTATTTTTTAATTAAAAAAAAATTCATTAGGATCTTGTTGGTTCAGAGATTTTCATGCCTGTGTGAACAAAACACCTTTACAATGTGAGTAGTTTAGGCCAAGGACTTCATTTGTTTCTAGATATAATGCCTTATTTGAGTGAAACAACAGTTCAGAGCTCCAGTTACAATTCATCCACTACATTAAATCCAAACATGTTTATAAGTACAGACACTACCAACTGAATCTAGATTATTCACCACTAGTCACCAGTTTGAATACAACGGAAAGATTTTGCGTGTAAGACAATAATGTGGCTGGGTCTCTTGCTTTATATCTTGATACTCATTGTTCAGAGAGACTCTGAGAGTTAAATTCCTTTATTGACCTACAAAAGTAGGAAAATACTGGAAGGAGAGTGGCTGCTGGGAGACTTCCAATCTGAAGGAAAGATTTATGAGTAATAAACTTCTGATGGAGCTTACTTTTAGAGCTTGGAGACTTACCCAAGCGAAATTGAATTTCTAAAACTGGAATGGATGTCTTTTGACTTAGTGAGCTGTGATATATTTGTTTCCAAAAGTCTGTCTTTGGAGGTGAAAAGCATATGGACATACCTGAATTTTATAAGAAGATCCCCCCACCCCCCTCAATCCAAGCTGTTAAAAGCCCAAAAGGAAGGTATTGTTCTGAAATACCTGTGGCGCTCACTGAAGTTGTATCCTTTCTTTGACACGTGAGTAGCCGAGCAAAAACACATCATCACACTTCTTTGGAAAAGAGGTCATGGCTTGAGAAATTTCTAGTAGGTGTGGGATTATGCTTGAAGCACCTAAGATTTAGTTTGCTTTGATGTGATTTTAGTTACTAACAATGAATAAGGTCAAATGTTGTTGTTACTGGATACTCTCCTCTGCTTGTTTTGATTAAAACTGAAAATCATAGACATTTAAGTTTATCTCACCTTTGGATTTGAAGGAGACACACACACATACACACACACACACACAGAGTAATTTTATTTTCCTGCTATCAAGTAGGTGGAGAGATTGATTGAGAAGGACCTGAATTCATAGACACACAGACAGATACACTAGCATTAATCTGAACCTGATTCTCCAAATAAGAAATAAAATTCAAATATTTATTCCCAAAGCACTTTACACACGGCCCACCCCCTCCCCCTTGGCTTCAGAGCACCCAGCAGACACCCCAGTTTTTTCCTGTGGTGTTCTTGATGACCTTTCCTTGCCTACAGATAGACTTGGGTGATTTTGCCTGGGATGCATTTAATCTGTCACCTCTCCTTGGTGTGTGGAAGTGTGTGGGGCAAGGTCTCACGTGCAAGGACTGAAGATCAACTTGGAGTAGGAAGGGACCACTCTGGGGCCGGGAACAAAAGGGAACTGACTGTGTGCTCACAACTGCACCCAGGAGAGAAGTTCAGTTCTGGCTGGAGGTGCTGCAGGGCTGGTCTGGTTCCTGGGCTCAGGGAGGTTGGGATGAAAGGCAAGAGGGGGGAAATGCAATTTCCAGAAAGGCCACGGAGAGATCATGCCTTGTTGCTGCCTACGGTGGAGATGTGACTTGGTTCTGCTGCAAATACGGGATGGGGTAGAGTCTGAGGCCGGATGGAGAGGATGTGGATGTGTGGCGTTTCTGCAGGCTGCTGTGTGCAGGGGTCTGGAAGCTCTCCTCCGCCCTGAGGATGTAATACCCCAATTCTGCATGAATCGCAGTATGAGTTTAACTGGAACCTTACCATGCTGAGCCTCTAAGTCCCTTTGAACGGGGAAAATGATACCTTCAGATGCTGAGCTGCCTCGGGTCTCAGAAATGTGGGGGTTAAACTTTTAGAGACTGCATCTGTCTGTGGGAAAAGCACCTCCCTAAAGTAATCAATCACTGAGGTGTGCAATGATTCCCAGGCCAGAAAGCTCTAAATCTGTTTCCTGTTAGAGCAGTAAAACCTACACGAAGCGTGAATTCACCTGTGCTGATGTACTGTGTGTGCTGCTGTGAACGCCACAGTCACCCGGAGCTTTCAAGGTGAAAAATCAAACGGCTCTGGTCTCTGTCGGGGGTCACTGGGCCCTTTCTCTCCTTCCTTTTCTGTATTTGAAGTAACCAGAAAAAAAATTCAAAACGAGAATGGATGAAATACTAACACGGCTTCCAAATATTATTAGCAGGACGTGTCCTTTGTGCCGTTGGCTCTGAATGCTCTAAAGAATCTCTATTCCAGAAGGAAGATGTGGATACGCAAGGTTGCTACTGATATCGATCCAGATGAGGGAAGGAATGAAATTGGAATTGCTTATAAAGCCAGGCCTTTAAACCATCAGGGTATCCACGCACACCTGGTCCGTGGGTAATGTTGTTCAACAAGTGAATCGATTCTTTGTGAAGGTTATTTTAGGGATTAGTGCTGACAGGAAATTTACTCCTGCCGATCTCAGTTAGAAGAGCGATTTTTCTCGCCTTCAGGTTGAGCATTATAATAACGTCAATGTAATACCTTGGATAAATGCGATGCTTCTAAATCCACTGTCTTTGGAGTAAACAATGCTTGAAGCTTTGTTAATAGAAGTGGAGCTTTTTACCTGCTCTGGTTATGATTCTCTAAGTCTGTAGGCGTTTGCATAGTTTATAATGCTCTCACACACAACCGATTCCATGGCAGACTTGGGAGGGGAGTAGGGGAGGCTATGTCAGGCCAAGTTTCTTGGGAAGTCAGGTGATAGGCCCCAAGGTCACATAAATCACAGGAAAGATGGCGGGCCATCTGGCCTGCAGTCCAAACACACCAGCTTGGCCCCATGTTCACTCTCTCCTGAGTTCTCTCTTGCCTTAAACAGGCAACAAGAGTGGGCTGTGGTCTGAGCCCATAGAACTGAAGGAGGTTAACAGATGTACATCTTGGCCAGGCTGGAATCCATGGTTTCGACAGCACCAGCATCTCATCAGTTTAGTTAATTCTCCTCCAGCAAATTGAGGTGATCACGAACTGTCACAGGGACAGCCCTGCTAATTTTCAAAACTAAAAAATGTAAGCAATATTCTCATTTATGGGCTTACCCATATTTCTTCTTTCTTTCCCCCTTGCTTCCTTTCTTTCTTTTTGAGATCAAACGTTAGACAGCTTTAGACCAGCTGAAGGCAGAATTTTGTATCGTATGGAGAAGGCCCGTATGCTTTAGTGGAAAAAAAAAGAAGTCATAAATTATGCTAAAAGAATTGCCACTTAAGATGTTTCTAAGCCTATGAAGTAGCTTCTCCAGGAAAATGGTGATCTGTCTGACCTTTGCCCCAGTCAGGAGACAGGAGTGTTTCCTCCTCCGCTTATCAATTATTTGTATGGGCATAATACTCCTCCAGCGCTTGAAAATATTCTGCCTTTGTAAGTTGGTGATATATTCATAATTTCCTTTATGGAATTAATTTGTAGAGTAAGCAGCTTTTCAGAAGAGAGAACCAACTAAAATTTCAGCCTGAGCTGCATGGTAAGATGGTTGAAGTTTGCAGGGTGTGTCTGTGTTTACAAAGGCATGTAGAGATGCGTTTGAGCAACAACGTGGGCTGAATGGTCTTCAGAGGCTGGGCTTCCTCTTAGGCTGGACCTGCTCTCCTATCCGAGCTGTGCAGGAAAAGGAAGGCTCTGTGTCCCTGTGAAGGTCTCCAGGCATCCTTAGAGCAAGCACAGCACTCACGCAGATCTGAGAGCAGAAGTCTCCCTGGGTCCCACCAGAAAGCTCTCTGCCAGCTGTTCTAGAACACCGCTTTGGGAAGAGTGCCGGGGACTGTTGTGTGAGTTTCTGTAAAACCCATGCAACACAATTGATTGGTTTCTTCCAACATTCTTAACTAGTAATGAGTTGGAGTTTCCGATCAATTCTAATTAATTGCCAAGATTTGGCTCAATTCGGACTATTTGGTCAAGAAATGGTGCTATTTCACTCAAGTTCAATTTTTTATTCTCTCCTAAGTCGGTCTCTTGTGCTCAGGAAGTGACCACTTTTTGTTCACTTTGGCAAGCTTCAAACAGACTGGCTCTGTATCCCCTTATTTTTTTTTTAATTGAAGTATAACTGGTGTATAATATTACACAAGTTACAGGTGTGCAATATAGCAATTCACATTTTTTAAAGGTTATACTCCATTTATACTTATTATAAAATATTGGCTGTATCCCCCGTGATGTACAATATATCCTTGTACCTTTTTTATATCTAATATTTGTATCTTTAAAAGATACCCCTCAACCTTCCCTCTCCCCTCTCCCCTCCCTCTCCCCTCTCCCCATTGCTAACCTCTAGTTAGTTCTCTATATCTGTGTCTGCTTCTTTTTTGTCGCATGCACTAATTTGTTGTATTTTTTAGATTCCACATATAAGTGACATCATACAGTATTTGTCTTTCTCTTTCTGACTCATTTCACTTAGTCTAATGCCCTCCAAGTCCATCCATGTTGCTGCAAAGGGCAAAATTTCATTCTTATTTTTTAACGGCTGAGTAGTTTGCTATCGTGTGTGTGTGTGTGTGTGTGTGTGTGTGTGTGTGTGTATCTCACATCTTCTTTATCCAGAATCCTCTTTTAAAGAGTGACTTCAAAATGTGGTAGTGGGTTTTGCTGGCCCTGTGTTAAACCTCATCTAGCAGACTGGCATCATCAATGTGGCTTTGCCTCACAGCGGGCAGATGCCTCTCACTTTGCAGGGAGAGAGGAGAGCAAAGGCCGAGGGTCACCACACAGCAGAGTTTGTCTTGAGGTTGGCACGATGTCACCCAGCCACAGACTCTAGAAGACAAGCCCCTAAAGCTCATCCTTACCTGTTCTCTGATTGCTACCTCCTTACCTCTTTTGCTCTCTATGAAGGACTGGGCTGGCTGTATCAGTTGTAGGGTCCAGGGACAATTTCAATTGTGGGGTCCTTGTTAAAAATTATTAAGCAGATCATTCAGTCAAGTCCAGGCCCTTCTGAGTGTGGGCGCCTGCACACGTTGCCTGTCGTGCAGCCAGCCTGAGTGGGTGCCACATACAAACTCCCTTTTAAAAACAATTCAATATGTATCATTCATTTCACAACCCATTTTCTAGCATTTTTCTAAACCGCTACCCTGATTTACGCAGAGCAGATAGATAAATGCAAACTTTTTGGTATGAAAATTAATTTGCATGTAATTAATTTTCCAAGTCAGGGGTGTATGACTTCCCTTCTCTTTATATTTTTCCTCACTTTTTAATGGCCTTGGTGAATATTCCTGGATCTCGTTGTATATTGGTTGTGATTTTGTATGATTTCTGGCTTGGGGTCTGACTTTGAAGAGGATTAAGGATGGCTACGGAGTCCCTGGCCGGAGGACAGGAAGTTCTAAGTCCCCTCCTCTTGCTTCAAGGCAGCTGGGACTTCTCAGGCCAACAGCACCCAGCAGAGGGGAGGCCTGTGGGCTTCTGGGCTCAGACCTTAGGAAGCTGGCAGCTTCTGGTTTTTCTCTCTGGGAATGTTTGCTGTGGGAGAAGCTGGTTGTCACTTAAGATGTCTTGCTACCCTAAACAGCCATGCTATGAGGAAGCACAGCTAGCCTGTAGGACAGCCATTGGAGAGGTGCCCACCTAGCCAGGGACTGTGTCGGCTCTCCCCGCCCGGCTGGCAGACGTGTGGGGGAAGATCCTCGGTGACCCCAGCCCCAGGGCCATCTGGCTGCAACCATGTGGGAAGCTTTGCCCAAGAGGAGCTCAGCTTGAGCTGAGCCTTGGGTAATTTTGCATACTTTTAGGGTTGCCAGATTCAGCAGATAAAAATACAGAATGCTCAGTTAAATTTCAATGTCCAATAAGCAAAAAAAAAAAAGTTTAAGTATATCCTATGGAATATTTGGGGCTTAGTTATGCTAAACTTTTTTTGTTGTTGTTTATCTGAAATTCAAATTGAACTGAAGAGTCTGTATTTTATCTGACAACCCTAGCAGGAAAGGAGGCAAAGGGATAAATACCAAATCTTGTTCTTTCCATCTTCTGATCGCCTCTGGTACCACCCATGGGATGAATCCAACCAAAGCCACAGCACAATGGTGAGGGAAAGGTGGAGAGTGAATCGGCGGGGTGACAGGTGACAATTGCCTTACATCTTGCCCCTTCACTTCTCCCCTGGGCTCTGGGCCAGGTCACCTGTGCCCCTCGCAGTCTTCCCTAATTAAAAATGTCACCTGTTATACTGTAAGTGATGGCAGCTTTACAAAGACAGAGCAGGCGTGATTTTTGTACCCAAATTCTGGATTGGCTTCAGGAAAAAAAAAGAAAGGAAAGAAAACCAAAGCAGTCCATCAATATCATCCTTTTATTTTAACTGCGGTGTCGTTGGTTGGCTTCATATTTTTAAAGGAAGGAAAACTGTCAGACCTTTTGGGAAAGATGACATATTTGACATTCTTAGAGCAATTAGGCTGTCCCTGTAAAGGTTAACGCGTGCTCGCGCAGTGAGTTTTAGCCCCCCAGCCCAACTCGGGTGTCATTCAGGGGTCAAGGGAGGTGGCCAGAGAAGAGGGGGCTGTACTTACTGGGAATGCAGCCAGGGTGCAGGTGAGGGTGGTCAGAGGGCTGTGTATATCTCAACCCGGTCTGAAGGGAAACCCTGACGGAAACAGGCCAGCTGGGAAAGGCGGTGGAGGGCAAAGCAGGCCTGGTTCCCCGCTGAAGTCAGGGTTACTGGATCAGGAGGGTGAGGACAGCAGCACCCCAAACAGGGATGGGGTGCAGGCAGGCTCCCTCCAATGAGCTGGGTCTGGAAGCCACATGGGCTTCCAGAAAAACTGTTTTCTGTGTGTGGAGTCCACTGTGTCTATGGATAATTCCTCCAGCTGCCCTGGCCACCAGAGAGGCAGAAGAAGGGGAGCCGCCAGGACCCCAGATGTCCCCTGGGAGGCCTGGACAAGCTGCATTCTGGCCTGGGGTGGGTATTGATCTGGAATGGACGGCACTGCACTCTACCAGCCAGCACTGCAGATTAGAGATGCTAACCTTTGCTAACCTTTGTCCTGGGGAGGCATCAAGGAGCAGTTTGCTGTCATTTTGGTCCCTCTTGGATTCCTGGGTACCAGAACTTTGAATTAAACTTCAGTCGTGTAACAGTGGGATCAGCTGCTTAAAAAAATATGAGAAGTGACCATCTCTTTCTTTTAATTAAGTACAAAGCAGAACCCAAATCTTCATCCCTCCCCTTCCCCGCACAACCGCAGGAGTTGTTCTTTTGGGCACCACGGTGAAGATATTGCCCAAAGAAACGAGGATTTGAGCCCCTTTAATATAAGCCAGACTTTGAAAGTTCAGGTGGGAAGAAGATTAACCAATACGGTGGGATCATTGAATTTAAAAGGTAATTATTTATAGACTTTGCTTTTTCCAGCATTAATGTGAAGAAGTTTTTATTATTATTATTACAGAAATTGCTACTTGGCATGAGTGAGAAGGCCAATTATTAGTATGTTACTAGATTTAATTTAATCAGACATTACAATTATATTTTTCTTGAAGATTACCCCCTTTCTCTAAGAAAACAAACTAAAGAGTAGATGCTTCTTTTCAACCCTCTGCGGTGCTTTGGGGTTCTTGCCACAGCAGTTCTGTTCCAGCCTGCCGTCTGGCATGGAGTCGACCAATGATCAGCTGAAATATGCATTGATTTGATAGAACCAGACAGGATGGGGGGTGGGCAGGGGAAGGATGGGAAATGGGCAGACGACGAGATGGCCTTCCTTTCAGTGCTTATGGGAACACTCCTGCCAGTAATTCATGATTATGCAAAATGGAAGCTTGCTGCTATTTTCGTGCTTGGCTTCTTCAACCTTTCCAAAGCACATTCTTCTCTTTCTACCCTCCCCCTGTCCCAGACCGTGAGGATAATTGAAAATTGAACTGTGCTCTGGCATTCATTTAGAAAGCAAAGTCTCCTCGGATGTCAGAGAGATGCTTTCGTGGCTTTGGTGCTGATGCGAGGGAAATCATTCTCCCTTTAGACTCGTCCAATCATAGCCAGCTCACAGAGCCTAGCATCCTACACGGCAGGACCCATATTCCACAGCACAGTGATTGCCAATGGTGCTCACCACAGGGAGGCAAGGGTTCTCGTCTCTGGCCTTTCTCAGGCTTCAGGGTTTCAGAGTTTCAAGGCAAACATAAATCTTTTGGCAGTTTGATGATGTGCACTCACCAAAATTCAATTTCCCACCCGCCCATAAAGACCTTGTTTTCATAGTCCGCTTTAAAAATGGGCTGGGTCATCGTAAACCGCCCATGAAGATGCCTGTTGCAGATGATAAAGCATTTTCTGGCCACGAAAAGTGCTCTAAATGTTCCTCCCAGTTAGTCGCACTCAAGAATTGTTTCCTAGGAATTTCAAAAGGAATAGAGGAATGTTAGCATCAAATTTTTGCTGGGTCTCTGCATGGAAGAGCTGACCCCATGACGCCTCTCTGGAGGGCTTTTTCCATTTTAGTCAGCTGCTTTTAAGGTTCTTTACTTTTTAGCCTTTACCCTGATTGCAGAGCTTCTGAGCCTGCTGGGTTGCATAGTCTGTCCAGAAAACCGCTTCTGAGTCAGTTTCCCCGTGAAGGGGCGGGAGAAGGGTGAATCCCCAAAATTTCTGGTCCCTGCCGTTCTGTGGTTTGGCCATCTGCCAGTGGTTCACTCACGGGGAATCATGTCACTCTTTGGGTCCCCATGTCCTCTTTGTGGGACGCTGTTGTCTTTAGACTCTTGTCTAATTTGGCCACTTTCTGACTCTCTTTCCTGGGACACTGGAGGATGCTTGACTTCTTTTGATTTTACTTGCTGTACACTTCAAGGGAATGTTGCCTGTGAGTCCAAAGAAGAAATGAGATGCTATTTCTTGGTGGAGGCAGTGGAGGGGAAAGAAGGTACAATGGACAGGATTCAAGTCGGACTGTCACCATCTATGAACATGTGATAATAAATCACATAACTATTTCAACAAAATGGGTGAAAACAGAAAAATATGGCCTTTTAGCTGGACAACTGCATTTCCAGACATGGAGAGAGGGTTTATTTCCCTGGATGTTTCTGCAGTGTGCGGTCAGGTTGATAACGAGGCTGCCCGGCTGGGGACTGGCCTCCAGGAGACAACAGGTGTAGACAACAAGAGACCACGCATGACAGGGACACAAAGAGGTGGGTGGCCTCCTAAGGCTGAAATGGGCACAAAAAGAGGCTGCTGTCAGCTCTCCCTTACCCCCTAAAATTAAATTGCTACTGTGATTTTGCAGCCAGAAGGTATTCCAATTTTCTTTTGAAACTTTATAGCCATTTCCCCTGTGGGCCCAGACAATGCCCGGGTGCCCCGCATCATTGAAATGGTAGCAAAGTTGTCAGTGAGGTACCCTCCCCAGCCCCACAGCAACTGCATATTGAGTTCCCGCTACTTCTGGAAAACGTCTCACTTGCATTTGCTATCAGTCCAGCCCACTGACATCTTAAATGACAGCAAGGAGTGCAGGAGTGACACTCTAATTTTGAGGTTATGAGCCAGATTAGCGTAGGGAAGGCTAGCATAGGGTCTTCAAAGACATTGTGAGCAAGCTGCAGATAAGATGTCCAGTCTCCTCCTGTTCACACACCTCAAAGGTGAACAAAACAAAACAAAAAGTTGCCAATTACGTATCTGGGCTGCAAGCAGCCTGCTAGGTTGCCCTGGTCATTCGCAGCGGGCAAAATAGAAGTCCCTGCTGCGTAGTTCTTCAGTTCAGCTTAAAATGACTTTAGCGAAAGGTCAGATGCGACGGCTCTGGGGAGCACTTTGTTCTCTAACAGACTGATGTTAGACCTTTTCTCCCCACTAACATTCTACCTAAATCGGTTTCTCTCATCAGTTCCTTGTCATCAGCCTCTATTTAATGCTCCCTTGAGCTGCCGCCACCAAAGACGGATATTCTATCACTGCTTCCATTTTTGATCTAGACAGTAATGCTTCTGCTACCTCTGTTGATAATTAGAATGCTTCAAAGGACGATATTTCCTTGCTGGTCCTTTGAAATGTTATGTTTGATTAAAAATTTATTTCAAAATTGAATACTTTTCTATTATGTTGCCTGACACTGGAAATTATTTTCTTTTTGGAATTCTTGAAATAAAAATGCTCTGCTTTATTTTTGGTCTGTAAGAACTTCTGGATAGCAGGGGTGGGGGGCGGGGCTAGGTAGCCTGTCTGTACAAAGTGCAAGGCCTTGCTTTCCTGTCACAGGGTCACGTAAAGGCCCTGGTTCAACAGGGCTCATGGGACCAAGCACAGACATCTGCATATTTCCCAGGTGTTGTTCACCTGAACCCAGATGTGTCCTCACCTGAACCAATAGGAGAGCAGTCTGGAGCTTTAGCACTTTTCCACTTACCTAGGAAAGCACTCCTTATTCTATTTCTTCTTGGGATTACTTGTTAGGACATTATTATTAAATAATGCTTGAAACTAAAACCCAAACTCTACAGTGAGCTCATCCTTCTGAATCTGAGGTGCTCTATGTGGTGGAGATACCTCACCCAGAAACCACATCACTTTATTCTTTCCTGGGTATTTGATTTTATTCTCTTTTTACAAATATGTGAACCCATCTTCCTGGCAAGTGGACTAAAAAAGCCCAAAGCTTAAAATGACTTGCATCTAAAAAGCTCCTTCCAACAAATCAGCAAGTACTTGGTCATAGGCTCTTAAGATAGTGTCACTTTATTTATTTATTTATTTATTTATTTATTTATTTATTTAACTCCTAGCTTGTTTGAAACGTTTTATTTTTTTATCTTTTTATGTATTTTTTTTAGCATGGAGGAATTTATTTTTTTTTAAACTAATTTATCTATTTAAAAAATTTTTGGCTGCATTGGGTCTTCGTTGCTGTGCAGGCTTTTTCTCTAGATGCGCTGAGTGGGGGGGCTACTCTTTGATGCAGTGTGCAGACTTCTCAGTGCAGTGGCTTCTCTTGTTGCAGAGCACGGGCTCTAGGCCCACGGGCTTTAGTAGCTGTGACTCACAGAAGATAGTGCCATTTTAAAAAAGCAAATAGAAGTGATGTGTTTTTGCCTGAAGCCTACAAAAAAGGGTGTGGAAGGAAGACTGAGTCTGTGGGGTCAAGAGACCAGAGTGTGTGGAGTTTAAATCCACAGGCCAGCAGTTCCTGGAGCTGAACACACATCTCTGTTGACACGTAAATACACCTTTAGGAACAGAGGCTCACACCTCTGTGAAGAGCCTGTCCCTACCATTAGCACATTCGTGAAGCACAAGATGTGTGATCAGATGGGGAAGTCAAGGCGGACGGCAGCCTTGGTTTTGAGATGTTGAGCAGTAACGGGTATTCATTCATCTGGCTGCAGCTGGACCTGGCAGGAACCAGGCTCTGGCTTTGCTTCACAGACCCCCTTTCAAAGCATCACAGCTTTGCTCCCAAGTCAAATTCTATATACACAATGGACACATCTGCCCAATAGTCTTGTGCATCTAAGAAAGCTTGTAATCCCTGAAAATCCACCAAGGAAAACACCTGTCCACCTGGATTAGAGGCACAGGGCTGAAAAGCTGGAGAGGGATGTGTCTGGGTTGGCAGTGCAGCCCCTCACTCGGCTGCTGGCGGGGGTCCAGGAGGGCTGCAGACGCGCCTGCCACGCTGCTGGAAAAAGCATCTCTAATTAGCCAGTGCCTGCGGCGGAGAGCAAAGTGGAGGAGAAGAGAGCCGTGGTCCCAGAGTCTGAAAACAGCTGTGGTCCCAGAGTCTGAAAACAGCTTTGGTCCCCCTCTGGCATCCATGCAGTGATGTTTCAACCCATGTAGCTGTTTGCTTTCCACATCATTCACAAAGCTTGACTAACTCCACACGAGCCCTGAGGCTTGTCTGGACTTTCTCCTCATCAGCCTTTCTCCTCCTGCATGGAGTTCTGGAATGCACTCCATCCACCTTAGTGCCTGCCTTTCCCCTTTAAAGTCAAATTGTCTAGAATGATGGATTGAGGGGAGTTAGAAACTCAGTGGGGTCACGTCAGGGTTTTGTGTTTTTTTTGTTTTTTGTTTTTTGTTTTTATGAATTAGGTGAACAAATGCTCCTTTGAGGCTACTTGAACATGTCCTGTGATTACGATTGCATTTAACTTTTCTTTCTATTTCAAACTGGGGAACTTCAGAAAATTGTCTATAGTGGTGAAATTTTCAGTTTAATCCTTTAAAACTGGTATTTTGAAGTTTAGAAAGCTGGGGAAAAAGTGAGTCTGAGAAGGTTCCACCCTTCTGAAATGGTAAAATGAGGTAACATAAATGAAAGAAAAACCTTCATATTATTTCAAAACTCTGAAAGGAAGAGAAAAAATGGACCCGAAGCAGAATGGATGCAGTGGGTTAAAACCTGGTTGAGGAAAATGCCTTCCTAGGACCTCTGCCTAGCTCATGTTCATTTCCTAAATTTTCAAGCACTTGAAAAGCTACATACTTTCAAAAGCTGGAAGGGGAAGGGTGTGGACAGAGAAGATGATGCCCCATGAGGAGAAAAGGATAAATGAATCAAGGAAGCCTGACAGTGATGGTTGGCAAAGATTACCAGATATGCAGACAATACTTCTGTAAAAAAAACCCTGAGGTTTTTAAAGTATTAAGTGCTATAAAGAAATGGTCAGCCATATCAGAAATTGGACAGATGTATTTATCAGAAGAACAAGCATATTTTTCAGTGAAGACATACTATGCATGGGGACGTATATTTGAATTCATCAGCTTGAAACAAAATGCTTTCAAATGAACAATACAATTATTATGACATATGTGTAAGTAGATGAGGTTTATCTATAAGAAGCTGAAACCCTAAAATAACAATGGCTTAAACAAAATCATTTATTCCTCTCTCATATGAAAGGAGTCTGGAGGTTGGTAGTTGAGAGCAGTAAGGATAATTTCAAGAAGCATCAAGCATCTGTGTTACTGTTTTGCCATCCTTATCATAAGACTTATGGTCCAAAATGGCTGCCTGAGCACCAGGAATTGCATCTGCATTCCAGCTAGTAGGAAGCAGATTGGAATAATTAAAAACCTAAATGTCCAACAGATGAATGGATAAAGAAGATGTGGTGCATACATAACAATGGAATATTACTCAGCCATAAAAAATGAAATTTTGCCATTTACAATGACATGGATAAACCTAGAGTGTATTATGCTCAGTGAAGTAAGTCAGACATAGAAAGACAAATACTATACACGACTTAAATGTGAAATCTAAAAAATATACAACAAACTAGTGACTAAGAACAACAAAGAAGCAGACACAGATATAGAGAGCAAGCTAGTGGTTACCACTGGGGAAAGGAAAGGGGGGAACAATGCAGTGGGAGGGGCTTACGTGGTACAAACTATTAGGCATAAAATAAGCTATGAGGATATATTGGACAACATGGGGAATATTTTATAACTATAAATGGAATATAACCTTTAAAAACTATGAATGACTATATTGTATACCTGTACTTACATAATACTGTACAGCAACTATATTTCAATAATAATAATACAAAAAAGAAACCAAAGTTAAAAAAAAAGGGCAAAGGGTTAGCTTTCTTTTAATGAGATTTCTTTCTTTCTACCCACATTGCATTGATCAGAACCTAGGTCACCCAAAAGCAAGGAGGATAAAAAACATATTTTGGGTAATGATGTGCTCAGCCCCAAATCAGGGGCTTTATAACTAAGAAAAAAGGGGGTAAATAGAGGCAAGAAATAGACCTGGCCACAACACATTTCTACTAGTGGAGTTTCTCAAACACTTACATACCTGGCTGGCTGGCATGGAGGGCAGGTCTAAGGTGTTAGATGACTCGTAAGTTCTTCACACCCCCCTTATCCCCTAATCAGCTAGAAGTCTTCAGAGTGTGAAGGAAGGAAAACTGGCTTTTCTGAGAGGTTTGCTGTTTAGGAAGTTAGCTGCTGATTCCCGGGAAGGAATTTTCACCATGTACTCCGAAGGGGAAAGAAACATCTGACGTGTTATCCACACCTATGACAGGGTTCTTATTTACCTACTTTCATTCAAGTTATTCTCCAGCACATACTAAAGAATTTTCTATGCAAATAAAATGAAAGCCTGACATCTGATCCCTAAACACACGGGGTCATCCCCTTCCTTATATAACACCCCTCTTCTCCCACAGCCCCATGTAAGCTAGGCGTGCCTGCAGGAGATGCTGGCATGAACAACAGAACCCACTCTTGCTAGATTCAGCCGAAAGGGGTTTGTTACAAGTTATCCATGCCTTACAGAATTTCTGGGAGGCAGAGAACCCAGCCCGGGCCGTGCACCGCCAGGAACAAGGTATATGCTTTGCATACACTCAATCAGGTGTCAAGATCTTGCAGCAGAAGCCCCTCTACTGTTGCTGCTTGCCTGGCCTTTGGCACCAGGCACAGGACAGTGGGTGTCTGCTGGCTGCCCTGGAGAAAGCCTGCGGATGCCCCCGCCTCTGTGCCTGCCAGACGGGGCTCTTCCTGTGTTTGGTTGCCTCTCCTGGTGCTCACTTCTGCCTTCTCAGATCCTGCCACACTGCACCTGTTGGGCTGGCCCTTCACCTGGGCAGCAGAATTCTGCTCCCAGGATACCTGTGGTGGAGGGAGAAGGTGGAAAGAGAGGGTACTGCGTGAGCCAGTCTGCAGGCCCCATCTGTTACCACCAGGAAATAACCCTGCATTTGTCATTGCTCTTGACACATTGCAAAGCAGCCTGGGCACCCTCTCCTGTAAGTGTCTTGAGAGAGAAACAAGCCCTGATTCACTGTCACCCCCGTTTCAAACACGGGGGAGGATGTGACCCTCAGAAAGGCAAATCGGACCACACTCCATCAGTTGGAACTTGAATTTGAAGCTTCTCTAGTGAAGCTGTTTCTCATCATACCTCATCGGCCTTTATTGTTTTCCTAGAAAAGGTAGGCATTTTGGTTAGTGTCATTACCTGAATTGTGTGTCCTCCTAAAATTCATCTGCTGAAATCCTAAGCCCTAGTGCTTCAGAATGTAACTGTTTTTAGAAATATGGCCTTTAAAAAGGGAGTGAAGGTAAAATGAGGTCATTGGGGGAGTCCTTAATCCAAGATGCCTGGTGTCCTTATGAGAAGAAACCAGGACACAGAGACACACAGAGGGAAGAGCGTGTGAAGACACAGGGAGAAGACGGCCGTCTACATGCCAAGGAGAGAGGCCTCAGAGGAATAAGCCTCCTTGGACGTCCAGCCTCCAGGACTAGGAGCAAATAAATGTCTGCTGTATATGGGAGCCCTAGCAGACAAATACAACTAGGAACAGATGTTGCCTTTCCAATAGGAAAACTATTTTTACAATGATAGTTATATCTATTTTTGTTCTCTTCCTAGACTTGAGTTTGGGGAATTTTTTGATCTCACCAGTGCTTATTCTCTTCCATTGATTCCCACAGATGTGCACTTATTTGATTACCTAAATGCCACAGCTGGTTAGTCATCTTATCTGAGCAGTTGCACCCAGGTAGGGGCCAGAGAAACGGGATAATGAGGAAGAGGGGTTTGCATCCCTACAGCCCGCCGTGGACGGTGGAGACTGGGAGTTTCAGAATGCCTCTGTTTTAGGACAAAAGGGAATTTCTCTCTCTTGGAACAAGCTATAAGTACCCAAAGGGCGCTAACTTGGTAAATGGAAAGCTAGGAGAAATGGGAAATGTGTTTTCATTTGATGCGAAAGAGAACACTGCGAATGCAGAAAGCCCCCTCGTCCACTGCCGCTAATGCCTGCTCCTACTCATTAATCTCTGCCGCTTAGCAGAGACCTGGAAAATTGCAATTCTCCGCACCAGCAGCCTCGGTTCAATAAATCCCGAGCCAGCGGGCAGGAGCGAGCAATCGCCCGAAGCTCGGAGCTCGGAGCTGGCTTGCTGGGATTCCATGCTCGCTCCCGCCCAGCAAGGGAGGCACTGTTTTAAGTCGGAAACAACAGGCTGAGGATGCTGTGGCCTCTTGGCCTTCATTTACAGTTTTTAAAAGAACGCTGGTCTTTGTTTTTATTGGCGTTGCATGAAATGGAATGCTGGGTGCCAGCATCGTGATGAACTAGGTACACGGATTTCTGTTTATAAGTTTTTTTTCCCCTCGAGAGGATTTGACCTTTTCCCTCACACTAGCTGCCTTGTTCTCTGGGTATATTTTGATCCAGTTTGAGGCTTAAGGGATAAAAATTCCAATGCTCGATTTTCTTATTTGTCTCATTGCTTTCCCTGCCTGGAGGGCTGGGTTTGTGTCCTTAGAAGGAAGCCACACTGGCTGTCCTTGAGCCACTCAGTAGCCCTGGGGCCAGAGAGGGGGTCAGTGGCTAGTTCAGAGCCCCCAGGAGCCCAAGCACAATATGTCCATTAGCTTATATGTATCAAGAGCAACCCAACTGAGAGATGTTAATTCTTTCCAAGTTAACATTATGCTTTGAAAGAAGGTAGGACACTCTAACAAACTTGGCATTAAAATACCCCATTTGCAAGGCATACTTAAGTTAAATGACTGTTATTTCTTGATGGCGTGCTAAAATTTAGGTCCTTTTATAGTACGCTCTGCTCTGTGCGTCGCCTCCTAATCAAGGAGAACTCCTACTTAGGACAATTATATCCCAATTTACTGCTTATGTGCAAATTTCTCATCTACAGGATTAGGCCTTAGGAGGTAATTTGTTTCTATAAAATAAATCCTAAAACATGGAGGGTTATAAATGCGTAAAAGAAAGCCTTTACCTGTGTGTGTGTGTGTGTCTGTGTTTGTGTGTGTCTGTGTGAGCATGCGCGTGCGCACACAAGCCCGTGTTCACAAATTACTGCCAGTATCTTTAGGCAATGACTTTACATCATTGCAAACTCAGAATCAAATATAAGAGTTCCTTTGATCAAGCGTGGGGGTTAATATGATATATTTTGGAATGATGCTGAATTTCAAACTTTTAAAATCATATCCCGAGCTGTTGCAGGATCCAGGAATAGCTCTGTTATGCCCTGGATGACTACGTGTCTGTTAATTTCTAAAGAATTTATGCTAATTATTTGAAGTCTGCCACTTCGATGGTGACTGCACGGATGAAGACTACTTCTTCAACAAGTGAAGAATAATTTTTCAAAAAGCGTTGTTTCTCCTTGGTGAAGGGCCCCTGCCGCCCCTCCCGTCTGGGCAGGTGGGTCTGAGGCTCGCTTTGGGGATGGCCCCCTCCCCCTCTCCCTCCCCTGTCCCCTTCCCAGACACATTACCTGGCCACCTTAAAGCACGCACACTTGCTCTCCCACTCAGCACCACACTTTATTTTTGGAATTTCTGAAATCCTAACACATATCCGTGCATTTACCTTTTTTATTTTCTGTTTTCCCAGGAGAGCAGGGCTTTGCGCTTGTGCTCTGTCCTCTCCCAGCCCCTAGAACAGTGATGGGCCCATACGAGGCCTTCCAGGCCGTTTACCAAATGACAGAATTTGGTATAAATTCTCCTGGACCACCTGGTAAACGGGCAGATTTTCCAACCTGGTAGACCATACCATGTGTTTAGACTTGGACTACTGAAGATTTCTTTTTGCCCCTGAGCAACATTAGCTGGTCCATATAGAAGGCTGCCATCTTGGCCTCTGTCTAAGGACCTGAAAGTAACAACATGCTGGGGAATAACAGAAAGATTTGGAGCAAGACCTGGATTCCGAATCAGCCCTCACTGGATGCTCTTGGGCGAGGCCGGTTATGCTCTCTGAGTCTTTGTAAGATGGGGGTGATGGATGTTCCCTGAAGCTCTTATAAGCATCGCAGACGCCAGACAAGGCACAGGATGCAAAGTCACTTTAAAACCTACAGAGCCCCAAAGTTCGGTTAGGTGCTACCAAGGGCTGAATTGTGTCTCCTCCCAGATTCACACCCCCAGTCCCTCAGAACGTGACCGTATTTGGATACAGGGCCTTTGAAGAGGTGATACAGTTATAATGAGGTCATTAGGGTGGGTCCTAATCCAATCTGACTGATGTAAGAAGGGGAAGAGACACCATGTGAGGACACCGGCAAGAAGGCAGCCACCGTCTGCAAGCCAAGGAGGGAGGCTACAGGAGAAACCACAGCATCTGACACCTTGGTCTCAGGCTTCTGGGCTCCAGGACTGTGAAAAAATAAATGTCTGTTGTTTAAGGCACCCAGGCTGTGGCATTTGGTAATGGCAGCCCCGCAGGTTAATACAGCTGCTCAGGAAGAAACTGTGATGGGCCATAGGGCTGATCTGTGTTTATCAGGATGGAGTCACGCAAAGGGGATTTTAGTCTATCAAACCGTTTTCCCATTGGGCGGGTTTTCATGACAATATCAGAGACTTGTAGTATGCGTTTGGGATTGTCCTCATCTGGTAGCAGTTCCTTCCTTTTATGTTTATGGTTCTTGATTTCCCATTTGCCATCAAATGATCTGTAAAAGAAAATCCATTTACATCGGTGACGGAGGATCTCTTTAATGCTCAGTGAAGACTGGTTCTTATTACAATGACATCTTTAAGGAGGGCTACCTCAACATTTCTCTTAATGGTATAATAAAATGCAAAACAGCAGGGCCATTCCCTGTCTCAGTTTCTGCAAGGAAAAGGCAATATTTCAGGAAAGCGGTGTAAGGAATACCTAGAGCCTTACAAAGTGTAAATTTGAGTAGGGTTGAGTTCTTTTCTGGTGGGAAGGTCATGGCAGCACTGAATCCTGACACGCCCAGAGCCCCAGGGCGCACCATTTCTTCATCAGGCTGGGGCCATCACCAGTGCTCTGTGTTGTGCCTTGGTTGTTGGAGGAAGTTTCCGTCCAGGGAGAAAAGTCTAGTTGCCTGGGACTGTGTTGCAGCTGTGCCTTTCGTTCTGAGAGAGAAGATGGATGGGGACACAGATAGACGGATGACGGACAGGTAGGCGGACACTGTGGTGGGGACCGCCAGCTGCCCTGCCTGATAGGTTTTGACCCGCACCTCCTCAGACTGCCTCACGTCTCTGAGAACCGGTGCTCCTGGTAATGGACCTGGCAGCGTTTGAGTGAAGTCTGAAGGGCTCGCGGTGGGTGCTGGTCCACCCAGGCACACAGAACGTGGCAGTTTGGGGGCCCTGCTCACACCTCCTGAGCTTTACAGTCAGGAAGTTGGTTTCTCTCTCATGCTCCAGGGGAGCTGGTAATTGTTGCCTTTTTATATCAAACCAGAGGATTGGGATGAATAATCTCTTGACTGTTCTCCTGGTCAGCTTCAGAACGCCTTCCTGGAGGGACACACAGAAAGGATCAAATTCTGGGATCCCAGACAGATACAAATGATAAGGACCACGTGGTCCCGGGCAGTTTACAAAGTGCTCTCGTGAAATACTGCCCGATGAGGCTCAAAAGCCACCATCGGGAACCGGGTGGGATGTGTTTTGCCCACTTCAGGCAGCCGGACCCTACATAAAAATGGCAGCTGCACTTCTATTTAGCACAGATGTGAGCAGCGGATGTCTTCACGAAGCTGCAGCAGAGGACATGAGGGTGGCTGCACGGAGATCTGGAAATGAGGACGGCTTGGGTCCCTTCCACGGCTCACCCAGAGCTACTGTCCCTTCTGATGGAGAAGCTGTGCGGGGCCCGGCGTCCTCAGGGCCTCCCAGCTGCGAGGACTGGCATCACCCTTCTGCGCTGTCCCAGGTGTATATTCACAGGACCCGGGAGTCGTCTTTGGGTGGAGGAGTCTCTGTACCTTGTGCTGCTGATCGGGGACCATCCGGACACAGCTCAGCAAATGCTGCTTGCCCCCGGAGAGGCCTGGTGCCTCGGGGCGCCTGCCTGGCTGTGTTTGGTGGTTGCGTGGCCGGCCTGGCTGGAAAGCATCCCCTTAGTGTTGTGGCTCAAGCATCCGTGCGTCTCACACTGAGCAGATGCAGGGCCCTGACATGACTGCCCACATCCGTCTCTGATGTAGCGAGTCCTGCCTGACACAACTGGGCCTCTGTTCCATTTGCACCACGGCCTTGATTTGCACATGACAGTGGTGACTAGGTGGAGCAGGCGTCTACTTTTTATTTTTTTGGCCTTGCTGCACAGCCTGTGGGATCTCAGTTCCCAGACCAGGATTGAACCCAGGCCATGACAGTGAAAGCACAGAATCGTAACTACTAGGCCACCAGGGAACTCCCGGAGCAGGCTTTTAAAAAACAGTTTTACTTCTCCATCTTCGAGATGAGACAACTAAGACTCAGAGAAGCTAGGAACCTTCCCGAGAGCCACAGAGCAGGCAGAGACACGCCCCAATCCTCCCTCACCTGGACCCACACCTCTGCTTCTGCCGGCTGCCTCATCTGGGATGGGAGGGTCTGAGGGTTGGGCGGGAGTCAGCCCCACCCCCCAGGAGGCTGGAGGGCGCTGTCTGCCTGACACGAGGCCTGAGTTTTGTTTATTCTTTGGGCTGGTGCTGGTGGGCATGGAGGGGCTTACTCACTCGGAGTTCCCTGGCATGAGAATCCACCATCAGTGTGAGTATCTGAAGGTGCCCACCTCTGCACACCCGTGTCCTCCTTCTCCCGCCAGGGCCTTGACCGTTGCCTGCAGCCCTTTAGACAATGCTTCCTGATGTCATTCCGTTTTCCATCCGGGAGAGAAGCCTCCCCTCTTCTTCACCGTGTCGCTGGGGTTGGTGCCCCACGGAGGCTTTGCCGTGGCACCTCCTAGCCTCCTCTTTGAGAGGCCTGGTGGTGGAAGAGGGGCTGAGGACCCCTGCCACACGGAAGTGAAACGGTTCCCACCCAGGGTGAGTGACTAGGCGTGGTCCTCCAGGGCAGGCCTGCCCTGGACAGCTGCCTGGCTTAGTAATTAATGGTCTCATTTGCAATCATCATTGACTCATGGAATCCCTACTATGTGCGGGGCCCTGGGTGAGAAGCTGGAACAAGACAGGTGATGTTCCTGCCCTGTGGCTCACACTGTAGTGCGATGATGGACCACAAACCAGGGAGGAGAGCAGGAAGTAGAATAAGACAGTGATCGCTCTGTGAAGAGCCGCAATGCAGGGGGAGGGGACGGGGTGCACCCTGGAGGGAGCACACTCCCTGGGGCCTGTCTTGTCCCCAGCACGCTTGGCTGAGGTCCTATCTTTGGGTTTCAGCTGGTGCTGCTGGTAGGCATCTCTCCTCTGCCCTGGAGTGGCAGGGAAGGGAGGCTTTTGTACGGCCATTCTGCACCCCTCCGTGGGCGCCATCACCCAGGTCATGGGAGGGGGGCCAGCCCCATGATGGATTTCTGCAGGGTGCGGGGCTCGCGCACTGGCTGTGGTCCCTCCGATGCCCTCCTCCATCATCCATTTGCTCCTGCAGAGTCTAGGGTGCTCAGAGCTCTGCTTTCCTAACTCCCAGGGACACATGGACCCATCTCCAGGCCCTCACATGATTTTCCCTGAATCCTGTGCCACCGGTTCTAATTCGTTGTCCCTTTGGGTCCCCCTCCTGCTTTGCACATCCCTGGACAGCTCAGTGGAAGCTGTAACCATGGCAGACCTTCCCCAAGAAACGCTTGACTCTACAAAGTAAAGAAAAAGGAACGATTCCTGAAATATTAGTGGTTTCTTTTTTAAACACTGAAATGTTTTTCAAACGAGGGAGGAATCTATAAATCACTTTTGACTGAAGATATTAGTTGGAGATAAAATTGTGAAATTCATTTTTATGACCCGTCCTTGCTGTCTCATTATACATTCCCTAAATATACATAATTTTCCGCATCTTCATTCATCATGTGTCAAAAAATAATATTGCTGTTTTCTTTCATTATTGCAAAAGGGAAAAGACTTACCAGGCATTTCAAAAGCTTCAGGCTGCAGCAACATTTTAAATCTAAAGGAGAAATCTCCTGTCTTCTTTTGAATCAAAGCTCATTTTCCCCCTTTGCAATCACAGTACAGTAGATGCAAGGGTTCCTCTGGAAGGAAAGGGACTTGGGACTCCAAACCATCTTATGACAATGCTTGGTACAGAAGCTGTTTCTTCTCCTCCCTGCCACGGGCAGGTGAGCTGGAGCCATGACATGTCAGGCTTGGTAGATACTTGCGCTTCGGTCCTGGTCTCACGTGATAACGATAGTGAAACGTTTGTAAAGGATGAACCCGAGGTTCAGGAAACTCCTATCCTTCCTGATGGTCCTGCCCCTTAGATAGTCTCTGAAGAAAGGGTCCTTCAGTGTGGATTAAAGTGTGGACACTATCCGAAGCAGTAAGAGACAATGCCACTATTCTCCATGTCATCTGGGGTCTCATGGGTTAAAAAAGATCGCCCCCAAACAGTCCTGGACATTGGTGCACTCAAAATCTCTGCGTTTATGGGCCTCAGCAGTCAATCTGGGATAGACGAAAACAATTCTACTGATTTAGGTCACGGACCAATCAGTCTGGCAAGGCTTACAAAGCCAGCATCCTCTCCTCCCAGATGGAGGTGGGATTGGAGGGCTCCAGGCAGATCCTGCTTAGTCTCTGAGAAAATTGAGAGAAGCCTGCTCAAGGCTCTGCAAAGGAAATGTCACACAACCAGATGCATCTCCCTCTCTCTCTTTCTCTCTCTCTGTGTATCTTTTACCTGTCTATCATATATCTTCATCTATCTATCTATCTATCTATCTATCTATCTATCTATCTATCTATCTATCATCTATCTATCTATCATCTATCTATCTACCTATCTATCTATCATCTATCTATAGATCTATCTATTATCTATCATCTAATTATCTATCATCTATCTATCATCTATCATCTATCTATCATCTATCATTTATCTATCTATCTATCTATCTATCTATCTATCTATCTACCTATATATCTATCTATCATCTATCTATTATCTATCATCCATCTATCATCTATCTATCTATCTATCTATCTATCTATCTATCTATCTATCTATCTATCATCTCTCTACCTATCTATCATCTGTCTAACTATCATCTATCTATCTATCTATCTATCATCTATCTATCTATCTAATCTATCATCTATCTATCATCTATCTACCTCATCTATCAGAGAGAGAACAGGATAGAGTAAGCAGGAGAGAAGGAACCTGTCTCACTTGCACGTAATCCCAGTGTTCTTGACCCTCTGTGCTGGGGGCACTCTCTGAATACTAGCATCCAAGGGCACTGAGACAGGCAGAGAAGGGATGGACCACATTTGGTTTAAGTGATGAACTCAGGCTGCCTGGTGACAGGCAGGAATAGAGCCTGTCAAGGAATAGAGCCCCGCCCCTGCTCCCTGGCTGGACTTCCTCTCCTGCCTCAAATGCCCTTGATTCTCCCATCCCTGAGCTGGACATGCTCCTCACATTTTCCAGCCCCTCTGCTCCAGGTGCAAGCCCAGGGTGGCAAGGATGCTCCAGGTGCCAAGTGGTGGGTTCTGCCCCCGGTTCTTCCTGGAATTAACCCCAGGCTCTTGTTTGTTATTTCACATGAAGCCAAGTAGCTGGATCTCGATTCTGGCTGCATCTTGGAATCACCTGAGAGCCTTTTTAAAAAAGTAAGGTTAGCTGACCCTATCCCCGGGGATGCTGACTTAGCTAACTTGGTCTTGTTCTCAGGAGCTCTTCCCCTGTGGCCGTGCAAAGAGGCAGCCCAGAGTGTGGGGTGGATCCTTGTGTCTGTATTAAAAATAATGCCTTTGGGGCTTTCCTGGTGGTCCAGTGGTTACAACTCCGTACTTCCACTGCAAGGGCATGGGTTCGATTCCTGGTCCAAGTAAATAAATGAGTAGATAAATAAAAGTTAAAATAAATAATGCCTTTGATGATTCTGATGATTAGCCTTCACTGGATCGAAGGAGTGATTAGAGGGTTTTATTTACGTATTTGTTTTCAGTATTAGCTGGAAAGGTCACAGCACAAAGGGACCATCCGCACAGGTGATCACTTTGCTTTGCCTTGTATCCTGTTTTCGATGATCTTAACTGGGAATGAGTTCAGTCCTCTGCCTCAGCAAACAAACGTGAAGCCTACCTCATTGGAACAAAATGTAAGACTTGTAAAAGTCTTGCTTGTGAAGGTTGAATAATGTCGTCCATCTGTGACGATAATAAACACAGAAGCCTAATTCAATAAGTAAATCTCACTGGTAATAGATGTGCATGTGCACAGAAACTCAGCGACTCTGTTAGCTCCAGCTGTTGTATCAGCTACCACCGGCTCCACATCTGTAGCACTATTTAAATTGTATCTAAGCGAGAAACCAGAGGAAAGTAACAGCACTGCTAGCATGTAAAATTTTTTTTTAAATTGAAATACAGTTGATTTACAATGTTGTGTTAGTTTCAAGTGTACAGCAAAGTCATTCAGTTATACATATATATGTGTATATCTATTCTTTTTCAGATTCTTTTCCATTATAGATTATTGCAAGATATTGACCATAGTTCCCTGTGCTATACAGTAGGTCCTTGCTTATCTATTTTATATATAGTATTGTGTATCTGTTAATCCGAATGTTAGATGGGGCCATAAGAACGGAAAATCATGTACAGAAAACATCTGCGATGTGGAGACTGTGTCTTTGAGTTTCACCATCCCTCCTTGGCAGGGGTAGAGTTCAGGGTGCTTCTGAGCTCTGAGGAGGCCCAGGGCGCGCTCCACTGGCTTGTACTTTGCAAACTAGGTCTTGTGTTGGGGGAGGTGCCACGTGGCGCCCCGGAGGCTTGGTTGATCCAGAGCTGTGTCTGTCTTCCTGCGCGCAGCTCAGTGACTGCCTTATGTTTGTGTTTGTCTTGCTCCAGATGGGCAGAAGAAGGTTCAAGAGGAATTCGACATCGACATGGATGCGCCAGAGACAGAACGCGCGGCGGTGGCCATTCAGTCTCAGTTCAGAAAATTCCAGAAGAAAAAGGCTGGGTCCCAGTCCTAGCGGGAGAGCCCCTTCCTAGTCTGCCAGAAGACACCATCTTCAACTATCATCTGTCAAGAACATAAAAGAACAACACCCTCGAGAGAAATCATCTTCACGTGGTACCCACCTGCACCGTAGTCCCACAATGCATGTACAGAGACCCGTGATGTTTATACCCTCGTAGGAAGCTGTAGACCCTGCAGTTGTGAGCGGCTTAATCTCTGTTTATCTGCAGTATCATTCCTCCTGCAACTAATTATTTTCCTTGATGTTGTAATAAAATGGAGTTAAGATGCGTGATTCCAGTGTCTGCCTCCGTCTCTCCCTTTATATTGACTTGGGAAGTTACCACTGTGAAAGTGACTGCAGGCTAGATGTCTATTTTCTTCTCCCTCTAAGAGTTAGAGCTGAAACACGGTACCTTCTGTGAGGAGGTTTCCTGCTGAGAGTGGGAGACGCGTTCTCAGCCATGCCTGTCTCATTCGGAGAGTTCTGACTGCTGACTGGCGCTGGTGATGAAGTTTCTTCTTAGGATGGGATGAGAGCCCCAGATCCTGGGATGCCGAAGAATCCGAAGGCTCCCTGGGGAATCAGGACTCATCCAGCAGAACAAGAAGGGGGAGGGCGATGCATCTGCTTGGGGGGGCGTCACCCAGGTTTACACAGCAGGTGCATTTCAGAGCTCCGCAGGGGATGCACCCCCCCATCGAGGGCTGTTCTGCCACTCACCTGCAGCTCTCCATACCTGTGGGGCTCCAGCGCCAGGTGGTTCTCTGGTCCACCCCCCTTCCACCCCCTGCCCCAGCTCCTCACACTCCTAAGGTAGTGATTTGCCACCTGTTAGGATTATTTAGCGCACCCTGCAGTTTGGAGAAGCTGCAGACCCTCTCCCACCCCATCTCTTCCCCTGCAAACCTGGCAGGTAAATTGCTTCCCACACCCCAAAGGGTAGGCAGGGAGGAGAGGGCTGTCCCATGGAGAGGACACTCCTCCGAGTCGAGTCGGGGGGGCGGGGGGCATGCCTGCTTTGCGGCCCCAGGTGGCAGGAGCCCCCAGCCCCCGACACTGGCTGTGGTTTGAGCTTTGCTGTGTGAGAACCTGATGTGGAAGCTGCATCTCACCTTCATCCCGGGGCAGCTGGTTTCTTTCCTTTGCCAGCAATTAACCAAGGATCAAGGCTTGGTTGTGAAGACTAGTGGAAAGTGGAGGGACTGTGGTGCGTGTGTGTGTGGGAGCGTGCACATGTGTGCTCACATACACGTGCCTGGAGGTTCGGGTGGAAAGCATGGTGGAAACAACCAGCGGGCGAGGCCATGGCTTGCAGCTCCTCTGGCAGGGCCCCATTCTCTGTCCTGAGGGTACAGGCTGAGAGAGACAGGCACGCTCGGGAGGATTAACTGTCTCAAAAAATCCATCTGAAAATGTGTTTATTGTCTTGTGTAAGGAAATCCCTTTTACTGGACAGTTCTCTGGGGCTGTTAGGGACAGAGAAATGTGGGCTCTTCCAATGGGTTTCCAATTAGAGAAGCACTAGTTAGGATTGCTGTGGCACTGGCAACCAGCCAGGGCTCCTCGGGGCTCCTGATGGCCTGTGGTCCCACTGAAAGGAGGACAGAGGGTTGAGGGGACCCTCCATAGAAAGCTTCATGAGACGGCGGCAGCGGGGATATGAATGTGATGTAGCCATCTCCGGACTTCCTTGGAGCACCAAGGTAAAGAAAGTTGGAACAAAACAAGTGCTTAAGTAATTTGGATGAATTCCTCCTACATCCCATCCTCCCAGCAACCCCATTGCTCCCTCATTCCCTGAATATTTTACACAAAGCAAGCGGGATATCCCTCTGCTGGATGTGTCTGGACCTGATGGCCAGCACCGTTCAACAAATCTGGAAGCAAATCTGGTTTTATAGCACGGATGCTCCCCCTAGAGGGGACTCTTCATGCAAAGCCGGGATCCTAGGGAGGGCTTCTTTCCCAATGTCCTCAGGGACAGGAAACCCTCCTCCCTCACTGGAAAAGCCCCATGGGAAGCAAAAGGAGGGGAGTGGGGTGAGGGCTGTGGCATTTGGAGAGACCCCTCAACGATTCTGATACACCTTTCTTGTCCCAAATCACAGGACGAGGGTATCTGATTTGATGTGAGCCACAGGGATGAATTTAAGATTTTACTTCCCAGGTGGATTCATGAGAGTCTAAAACTCCAGCCAACAGCAACACGGGAGACTCCAAATGTGTCCCCCTCTGCATGGGAATTGGGTGCATTGGGTCTATGGCCTTGTAGAGTCAGAGGAAGGAGAAGTGGCTCATGGCTCCAGGCTTTCAAGGGCCTTTCCGCTCCCATGGGAGGCAGTGTTCATCACAGAGAAGAGGAGGAAACTTCCCTCCCCAGGGTGTGCCTGAGCCGGGCTGCACATGGGGTCAATTTCATTTCACGCATGTTTATTGAACTCCTACTACAAGTGTGTACTTGATGCTGTGATGGTGCTGGCAGGCTGGTAGGGAAGAGGCACTGATAAAGAAACAGTGAAATGGGGAGATTTGTGCTGCACTACAACAGAGAGAAGGCAGCTCATCCAGACCTGGAGAATCGCTCAAGTCTTCCCGAGGAACTTCCACCCTCAGCAGCCATCTGAAAGATGGTGGGAGTTATAGTAAATAGTGTGGGTGGTTGGCTGTCGGGGGAGAGTCAGGGCAAGGCCCAGGACAAGGAGGTGCCGAGTTTTGCACACCCAGAGATACGATGTATTGATATTAACGCATCCCAGCTTGGGGGGTGTGCACTGCTACCCAAACTTGGGCAGGCCAGGAGACAGGACCCCTGTCCTGTGGACTTGGAACTGGATTCCTCTCTGACCTACAGGCAGGCCAAGTGACCGCAGAGAAGTTGACCTTGAGCAGCTGATTTCCTTACCGTCAAGGTGATGATAAAATCTACTTAGCAAGGTAGATGGGAAAATGTTAGGGATTTAAAATATCTCATTGTGGGTGTCCGATAAATGGAAGATTATTAATGATAGACCATGTGGTAAAGAGTCAACCATCACCTCCATCACCACTACCTTTTTTCCTGACTCAACCCAGTTCATGGGACTCTGCTTCTCTGGGTTGTAGCCAGTTGGACCAGTGGTGGCCACCTGAGCAGAAATGGGCTCTGCCTGTCAGAATCTTTTCCTTGTAAGTCTCAACCAATAGTCCTGGAACTTGAGCCAGTTAATGAGAAGGAGATGTTGAGTAAGGGCCAAAGCTGGTATTGTGGCAGGTTAAAGATGCCCCAAAATATTAAAACTTTTTTTTTTTTTCAAGAAGCTGCCAAAATTCATTTGGAGAGAGATTTGGGTGGATCCATTAGAGGATCCAAGACCCAAGATATACGGGCCCACGGGAGACGGAATGGTGGACTAGGTTGACTTATTGGTTGAAGTGAGCAGAAACCCACTCAAAGAACTAAAAAAAGAGAGAATTATTCAGGTCTCACAGACATCCAAGAATAGAATATCCAACACATTCAGAAAAAAAATAGAATGCCACAGAGAGGCAGAATTACATTGAATTTATAACTAAACTGGGGTACAGTGAGGGAAGAATTGATGTCTTTATAGCATTTTATGACTTTCAGTTAAGTGTTATAGTTTTCTTCATATAGGTCTTGCACATATCTTTTTTGTTTTATTTCTAGGTATCTCATAGTTTTTGTTGTCCTTCCAAACAGAATCTTTCCCCAAGGCATTCTCTACTTGTTTTGCTGTTTTCTGGGAAAACAACAGATATCTGCATGTCTGATCATTTTTCAGTGGATTCTTTAAGATTTCCAAGTAGACAGTTGTGTCTGTCATCTGTAAATAACAATATTTTGTCTCTTCTATTGTTTTTTAATTCCTTTCTTTGTTCTCATCTCATATTCCTTATACTCCATCCTTGTGTTTTGAAGGAGGTGTAGGGATGTTTTCCCATTTCAAGTGACAGAGAGAGACTCTCTCATGCATGAGGTAGGCATCTCCATAGCCCATCTATTTGGTTGCTTGATTTTAACTTCATAGGGTTGTCTTTTCTTAAGTCTTACAATCCTCTTATTGTACCTTTGAATGCACACATTTTATATACCCCAAAGTTCAATCTTGATGAATTAGTATAATTGTAGGGGAAGAATGGAGAGGGAGAAAGAGTTTAGGATTAGAGCATATTTAGGGTTTGTGTTTAAGGCAAGGATTCACATTAAGGAGTGATGTGAATGTTAAGGAGTTTTCAGTTGACTCCAATTCAACTCACGGATGATCCAAGTGCAATGTCCAATGTTCCAGCTTGGGCAGCTGTAACAAAATACCATAAACTGCAGGACTTAAGCAATATGTATTTATTTCTCACAGTTCTGGAGGCTGGAAGTCCAAGATCAAGGTGCCAGCAGATTTGGTTCCCCAGTGAGGGCTCTCTTCCTGGTGTGCAGAAGGCCTCTTTTTTTTTTTTAATTTATTTTAGTGAATTATAGTTGATTTACAATGTGTTAATTTCTACTGTACAGCAAAGTGATTTAGTTATACATATATATATGTATGCTTTCTTGCACAGAGACACCTAGATGCAGGTGATGTATGTATACATATATACACATATTCTTTTTCATACTCTTTTCCATTATGCTTTATCGCAGGATATTGAATATAGTTCCCTGTGCTCCACAGTAGGACCTTGTTGTTGATCCATCCTATATGTGATAGTTTGCATCTGCTAATCCCAAACTTCCAATCCATCCCCCACCCCTTCCCTCCCCCTTGGCAACCACAAGTCTGTTCTCTAAGCAGATGTCCTCCTTCTTGCTGTGTCCTCACATGGTGGAGAGAGAGAGCTCTGGTGTCTCTTCTTCTTCTTATAAGAGCAGTGATCCCATCATGGAGGATGGGACCTCATGACCTACTCTCAACCCAGTTACCTCCCAAAGGCCCAGTCTCCTAATACAATTGTGTTAGGAGTTAGGGTTTCACCCTATGAATTTTGGGGGGACACAAACATTTGGTTCACAACATCCACCTTCTCAGGAGCAGGGCTCACCAGTCCTTTGCTGTAATGCAATCAGACTGAGTAACACACTGGACTTGCTCCATGACCCTGCTGATTGACCACCTGGCTCTGATGTGGTCTCACTGCCCCTGTTTCCTGTCAGTTGCTGCTTTGATGTTTTCCTCACAGCTGTGACAGTGGACTCCGCTCTGTGCCACGTTGCCCTTTTTGAAATAGTTTGTCCTTTTGCTAACAGATGCTTAATTGAATATGAATGAATGTTGCTATGCTTTATGTGACCTCCCTGGGAGTCAGGGGTCTGCAGGGCAGGGATAACGGCGGGTTTGGACAGGACCCTATCAGGATTTATGGATAAAATAACCAGAGGACTGTCAAGAGTACAACACTGAACTAGCCCTCTCTCTGCTCCTTGCCCTGTAAAGTGGATGTGAATATGGAGATTTTGAACACCCAAAGCTACCATTCTCATTATTTCTAGGTGCCAGGGCTGCAGAGTTTAGAAAGATGCCATCACAGCAGCTGTGACAGCTCACAAAGGGTGGGTGGATGGAGAAGAGCTTCTCTGTTAGTGCTTTTTGGGCTTCAGGTGGGGGATTTTCTTAAAGCCCCTCAACTAAAGAACCATTTCCTAGCCCACCTGTGAAACGAACTGCAGAGATCCAGTGAGATGACTGTCTTGTCCCAAGCCAGGCTGTCGTTGACTCATGAGATGGATTCCTGCACAGAGACACCTGGATGCAGGTAAAAGCACATTGTTCAACTAGGCTGGGAGGAGTCTTCCCTGCCGCATTCTCATGTGCACCTTACTGATGCCAGAAACATCACCCTGACTGCATGTTTCCCTCTGGTGCAGCCACAGCCACCTGCGTCCTAGTCCTATAACCATCCACTGTGGAGCATGACTGGCTCGAGATGATAAGAGAGCTTTTGCCATAATCTCTAATGATCCATTGGTCCAAAGGTCTGGATCGAGCTGATAACTGGGAGAGAGCCACCCCACTCCACACTGGGATCACTTTACCATTCCTCTGATTCCTCCACTCTGCACCCACTGTCCTCTTTCTAGAACGTTCACCTGTGGCAGCCAGAGTATTCTTTTGTGAATGTGAATCTGATTGTGTTACCTTTCCTTGCCTTCCTGCCCCCACACTTAAAACCTTGCACTGACTTCGCAGCGCTATTAGGAGAAAGTCAATCTCCTCCACGTGCCTTTTCCCCTCACATTCTGGATGTTCCAGTTCTTTGGACATAATTTCCATCCTCCCATGTCAGGGTGTTCAAGTCTGCTCCTCAGTCTTTGCATCTGGTTACCTCCTATCATGCTTTAGTTCTGAGCTGACACGTTACCTAACTGCTGGAAGAGCTCAGCCCCCAAATCCCAGAGGCTGCACCCAAGGGAAGCTCATTTCTCACTCAATGCAGAGCCTGATGCAGGTGTTTTGAGTGATGGTCATCCTCCACATGGAAGATGGCATCAAAGGTTTGTAAGGGCCAGGCCCAGAAGTGGCTTAGAGTAGTTCCACTGGCCTGAATGCAGGCACACAGCCATACCTATTTTCAAGGGAAGCAGGAAATTTGTCCACCTGTGTGCTCAGGAGGTAGAGGAGATACTACTGTTTCTGCTCTAAGTCTTCCCCTCAAACCCCCACACCACACATAAGGTCCTTGTTCTTTTCTTTTTAACATACAGCAGTGTTAATTATATTTATCATGTTGTACATTACATCCCTAATTCTGTTTTTTTTAAACTTTTTATTTTATATTGGAGTATAGCCGATTAACACTGTTGTGATAATTTCAGGTGCACAGCACATAAGGTCCTGCTCTTGAAGGCTCTTATCACAGCTTCAATTTCACACGCATTTATATGCTACTTTGATCAGCATCGCCTCCTCCACTCAGCTCTGTGAGATCAAGGACATCCGTTTGATGGCAGGTTAGTCACTCGGTAAATATTTGCTGGGAGAGTGAATGAAAAATATGTACCCAAGTTGCATGCACTCTGAAGAAATCAGCCTCCATTGTACTTCAGGGTAGGAAGATCCACATTTGAGAGACATAAAGAAACCCTGTGTTTCCATTCAGTCAACAGCCAAGGAAGACCCTGATTTGATCACAGTTCAAAGTCAGCCTTCATGCTTCATTTTCTTTCTTAAGAGGGTCTTACTAAGACAGCTGTGTGGTGGATTTTTTAAGTCATCCCAGTTGACAATGGGTAGACATACAATGGCATCAGGACAGATGTGCACCAAGTCATGTACATTTCTAGGACACCTTCTTCCTAAAAAAAAAAAAAAAAGCAAACAAATCCCCATGCCTGTGGTAGCTGCAAGGACAGCAGGTGTCTGAACACTGCAAATCCAGGATCCCACTTAGCAAATATTTTTTGTCATTCCTTCCATGTGGAATGAAGCCCCTTCTCTTAACCTACCCTCCCAGGGGAGCAGACTGCCCTGCATCTGTGGTCGGCAGAGCCAGGCTTTGATGGTGATTCAGTCACTACTACTGGTGTTGGCTTGGGCAAGAACCGTAACTTCCACTGGCCTCAATCTCCCCCTCTGTAAAATGGGTCTAATAGAGCCCCCAGAATGGTAGGGAGGGAACAGAGTTCTTTCTGTGTGCCAGGCTGAAGTAAGCTGATGAGCACTTTATGTGTATTATCTTATTGGATCTTTTTTTTTTAAATTTATTTATTGGCTGTGTTGGGTCTTTGCTGCTGCATGCGGGCTTTCTCTAGTTGTGGTGACTGGGGGCTATTCTTCATTGTGGTGCCTGGGCTTCTCATTGCGGTGGCTTCTCTTGTTGCAGAGCACAGGCTCTAGGTGCACGGGTTTCAGTAGTTGTGGCACATGGGCTTAATAGCTGTGGCTCGCCACTCTAGAGTACAGGCTCAGTAGTTGTGGCCCACAAGCTTAGTTACTTTGTGGCATGTGGGATCTTCCAGGACCAGGGATTGAACCTGTGTTCCCTGCATTGGCAGGCAGATTCTTAACCACTGTGCAACCAGGGAAGTCCCTCATTTGATCTTAATAATCTTTTAAAGTAAGTGCTTTATACCCATTTTACAGATGAGAAAACTAAGGCTCAGAGAGGATCAGGAAATACTTGACATCATGCAGCTAATGAGGGGTAAAGTGGAATTTCTCATCTGGGTCTGACTGGAAAACCCGTAGTCTTTGACACCTGTATCACCCAGTACCAATTTCTTATCCACATAGGATGCCGTTAGGGGTCTACAATCTTTAACGGTCCCCATGATGCCTCTCTCATCCATTCAAGCCCTCAGGAGGTCCTTTTGCCTTTGAATTCCAACAGGGGTGGTAGATAAAATAATGGCCCCCAAAGATGTACATGTTCTAATCCCCAGAAAATATAAACATGTTTCCTTAGATTGCAAAAAGGACTTTGCAGGTGTGATTAAGTTAAGGATCTTGAGGTAGGGAGATCATACTGGTGGTCTGGATGAATCCAACATAATTACGGGGTCCTTATCAGAGGGAGGCAGGAGGATCATGTCAGAAAAAGATATGATGATGGCGTAGAAGTTGGAGCGATGCCCTTGGAAGACGGAGGAAACAGCTGTGAGCCAAGGAGTGCAGGTGGCATCCAGAAGGTGGAAAAGGCAGGGAAACAGCTCTTGCCCCAGAGCCTCTAGAAGGAACTCAGTCCTGCCCAAACGTTGATTTTCAATCCATAAAATGCATTTTGGACTCCTGACCTCCACAACTGTAATAATAAATTTGTATTGTTTTAAGGTACTAGGTTTGTGGTAATTTGTTACAGCAGCGACAGGAAACTCATATTGTGGTGTTTTCCCTGCCGTGTCGCCTGTATCTTAGCACTTAGTGTGGTCTTGCAACTTACGTATGTGTTAATTATTGTTGCCCTAGCTAATGGAGGATCCCTCGGTGGGGGGAGACCACAGTTTACCCCTCTCCATAAGGACAGGGCAGACACATATGCAGGTCGAGGAGAAGTCTGTTGAGGTCCAAGACCGTGGCCCAGTGGTGAGGCCATTGAGATGATTGGCAGATCACTGTGTCACCAGGGCGGGTCTGTGGGGTTGGAAGCTGCCTAACATCATCACACCCACATTCCCTGTGGAGTCTCCCCAGGTGGGAGGTGTTAACGGGTGAAGTGAGCCAGCAGCATCACAGATTGGCGGCTGCTGTGACCACACAACTATGGGCAAACGCCACACGTAGGGTTGTCCTGTGACAGAGACTGGCCTGGGGCCAGCACTGGCTGTCACCGCAGATCTTGTGGTTCAGGTGTCACTCAGGCTCTTTTGTGTGTGATCTGTTTGCCACCTAGCCACCTGGCAGCCTTGCAGCCCCATCTGAGCCAAGCTGATGAACACAGTGGCTGCGGGAATGGCTTTGCTGCTGCAGAGCTGTGGGCGGGGAGGGGGCCGTGCAGACTCTGCAGCATTTGTAATTTTCCCCCAGCATTGCTGCCCTCCTGCTGCAGACAGCTCTGAGCGCATTCTCCTGGTGAGGATGAACGCTGGATGGGAAAGCAGGAATTGGAATTCTTTATTAATTTGATAACCTCCGAGGTGGGTGTGTGACAGTAACTCCAGGGAGCTGTTTGTGGAATGGTTTTTGTGACTGTCTGGGTCTAAATGAACTTGCAGGCTCTCAATTCAGCACTCACTTACTTGGTCCTCCCACCCGCATCTACTGCTCCCTTATGTGCCTTCTTGTTCATGAATCAAAGAGCGGTCACTGCTTCAAGCTGCCACGGGGGACTCTCACCCGCCCCTGCATTTCATAAACAAATAAAGCAAGGCTCCGAGAAATGGAGAGGCTGGTCCATGGCCGCATGGCCCGGCCCCGGCCCAGAGTCCTTCAGGGCCAGTGTGTCTCCTGATGAAGCTTATCCCACAAATGGGGCTGATGCAACCCATCCCCAACTTTCCATCAGAGGCACGAAGATGTGCTTTCTGCAAGCCAGGCCCCAGGAGGCCCCGCCCTGGCCAGGTTGCACAACCTTTTGCTAAAATTCCCTGGGAATGGAAGTGGAAGAAAGCTCAGAAGCAAGCAAATATGAGGCTACTCCATCGCTTTTTAGTCCAAATCTCAGAAGAGGGGAGGGTGGGGGAGGGGGTGGCGATCAGGATTTAAGTTTAGCTGCTTTAGCCAAGACCCCCAATAAAAGTGGCTCCAACGAGAGGCCAGTCTCAGCTGTGATAGTCTGGGTGGAGCTTTTGGGGCTGGGAGAGCAGCTCCTGGATCAGAAACACATTCCTTCCATCTCATTTTTCTCTATCCTGAGATCCTGCCCTTTCCATTCTGGTCTAAGATGGATCACCACGGTGTCTGCGTTCTGGTTCCAGGAAGGGGACACAGGACGGACACCTGGGAGGATGGATGTAGAGGGATGGCATGGTCTCTGCCACAAGGGTCACCTTTGGTGGCCTAACTATGGAGACAGGCATGTCTATGGCCCAGGGTCCCCAGACAGTTGGCATCTGTCCACTTCCCTTGGCGGGTGTGGTCTGGGGAGGTGGGATTGATGTGAGATAGATGCTCTCTGTTTCTGCCCATCTCTCCCAGCACTGGTCACTCCAGTTAAAGCCGATGGCCTCCTGCAAGCCTCTGTGACTCCCCAGGGACTTCTCCCAGCTTGTATGCAGGCCCTGGGGGTGATGGGGCATCACTGCTGCTTAAGGTGGTCCCTGGCCAATGCCCGATGGGGCTTGGGGGACAACCATCCTGGCTCCCTTGCTCCTCAGGAGAAGTCACTCCGAGGCTGTACCACCTGCCTTCCAGAGATCCTGGCGGGGGTGAACCCCAAATAGCACGTGGTGACCTGGTCGACTGCACACTCTTTATTGGCTTTGCTCCCTTCCTGCTTCATGTCACCACTTCCCTGCCCACGCTCCCTTGGATAACCTCCCCACCAAACCACTTCCATCCAAATCCCTGCTTCTGGGGGAATCCAGCCCAAGACATATGGCAAGGGAGACATGTGGGTGGGCATTTTTAGCCAAAACTCCAAGTTCCAAGAATTCGGGACCATATGGACGATTTGTTTTGTTTATATCATATTTTTTACAACCTTCTTTTATGAAGAAATCAGCTTCTTAAGAATTAAAAATGGAAAGAATTGACCTCTGTTTCTGGAGCAGCTTAACCTGCTGCATCACCAGAACTTCAGCCATGAAACCCTCCTTCTGATCCTGGGAATTGCCTGCGAATGCTGCCCTGCTTTTTCAGGTAAGAGAAGAGGAATTTCAGGTTGTTTCAGGGATGCTGCCTTCTTTATTGACTTGTTATGACTTGGTGCTCAGGTCTCTGGGACGCCCCACTGTCTTGGGTCAGCTTCTGCATCTCAGGACAAGCAGAGGTGATGCTGTCTGCACGTGTGCATCCATCCCTCCCCCAGGGATGCTCCCCAGGGCCCACTCTCCCTGCTCCTTCCAGTTGTTCACTTCCTTGCTTTTTGTGGAAGCTCCCTTGACCCCCTTACCCTCCAGACTGTCCCCCAAATGGTCCTTTCTCCCTTGTCTTTGGTCTAATCTTGTTCCCTCAAGGCTCTGTGCCAGAGGGTAACTGCTTCCCAGGAGGTTCCTTGACTCCTGTGACAATACTTTTCTAATGTGCACATGCTTTAGATGTTCTGGCTGCACAGAGCAGAGCCTGTCTCCCTGCACCTATGCTGTCCCAGGACCATGAGAGGCTATTCCGGTTCAAATCAGTTCAGTGTGCCATGACACAAATTGCACTGTGGCCCTGAAGAATTTCCTGAGATCCATCCCTCCTTTTTACCTATAGTTTCTAAGCCCCAGGCTATGACTCCCCAGTTTTCTTAATGGGCAAGCTGACAAGCTGAGTTGTCTTCCAGACAGCTTATAACATCTTTATCTTGCTTTAATCTGGATGCCTGACCCGGGTTGGCTCAGTCTTGGGTGTGCCCCTGGGTTGGCTCTAGCCTGAGACCACACTCCTTCTCCATGTGAGGTCTCCCCAGGACGTCATGTCGGTGTTTCTCCATGGAGGTCCTGGACTTGACAGCCCTGTGCTGTAATAAGGGGTCTGACTACGTCTCTGCACCAACAGTAGCTCCAGCAGGTTTTGAGGATAAGGTGGTTCCAGCAGAGAACGTGCTGAGTCCTAACCACTGGACCAGCCTGGAATCCCCAAGACCCATAACTTGGTACACCACTGAGGGTGAGGAGGGGGAACTGCTTGCCTCCTCTTCTGTTCACCTTTCCTGCTCTTGGGTTGGTCTTCCTTTCTGTCTCATCTGGATTCCTACTTTCGATCCTTTCCTAATAATAGTTGTATTGCTCAGGGTAATTAGTGCCAGATGCTTTAACAACCCCACATCTCAGCAGATCAGTACACTAGAAGCATGTTTCTCACTCCTGTACACTCTGACAAGCACCGTCAACTTTCCCGGGCAGCTCTCGACCCAGGCAGTGACTCAGGGATCCAGGCTCCATCTCTTGGGTGACTCTGCTCTCCTCGCATCATTTGCTTGTGAGAGAAAGAGCTTGAGTGATTGCCTGGTGTCTTAGTTTCCTAGGGCTTCCATAAAAAATTGACAGGAACTAGGGGCTTAAAACAACAGAAATGCATTGTCTCACAGCTCTGGAGGCCAGAATCCGAGACTGAGATGTTGGCAGGGTTGGTTCCTTCTGGAGACACTGAGGGAGAATCCAGTCCGTGCCTCTCTCCTAGCATCTTGTGCTTCTGATAATTCTTGAGCTTCCTTGGCTTGTAGACACATAGCTCCAAGCTCTGCCTCCATCTTCACTTGGACCTCTTCTCTGTGTATCTTTGTTCCTTCTTTCTCTGTCTCCTCTTACAAGGATACCTGTCATTTGATTTAGGGCCTACCCTAAACTCAAGATTATCTCATCTCAAGATCTTTGACTTTATTACATCTGCAAAGACCCCTTTTCCCAGACAAGGTCACCTTCACAGGTTCTGGGGGTTGGGGACTTGGGTATATCTTTTTTTAAAGGACATTTATTGAGATACAGTTAACAGACAATAAACAGCATATATTTAGAGTGTACAATTTGGTATCCCAATCTCCCAGTTCATTCCCCCCCAACCCTCCTCACTTTCCCCACTTGCTGTCCATGTGTTTGCTCTCTACATCTGTGTCTCTATTTCTGCCTTGCATTTCCTCTTTCATAGTTGTTAGCATTTGCCTTATGTATTGAGGTGCTCCTATATTGGGTGCATATATATTTATAATTGTTATCTCCTCTTCTTGGATGGATCCCTTGATCTTTATGTAATGTTCTTTCTGGTCTCTTGTAACATTTTTTATTTTAAAGTCTATTTTATCTGATATGAGTATTGCTACTCCAGCTTTCTTTTGATTTCCATTTGCATGGATTATCTTTTTCCATCCCCTCACTTTCCGTCTGTATGTGTCCCTAGGTCTGAAGTGGGTCTCTTGGAGACAGCATATATATGGGTCTTGTTTTTGTATCCATTCAGCCAGTCTGTGTCTTTTGGTTGGTGCATTTCGTCCATTTACATTCAAGGTAATTATCAATATGTATGTTCCTATTACCATTTTCTTAATTGTTTTGTTTTTGTTTCTGTAGGTCCTTTTCTTCTCTTATGTTTCCCACTTAGAGAAGTTCCTTTAGCATTTGTTGTAAGGCTGGTTTGGTGGTGCTGAATTCTCTTAGCTGTTGCTTGTCTGTAAAGCTTTTGATTTCTCCATCAAATCTGAATGAGATCCTTGCTGGGTAGAGTATTCTTGGTTGTAGTTTCTTCCCTTTCATCACTTTAAATATATCATGCCACTCCCTTCTGGCTTGCAGAGTTTCTGCTGAGAACTCAGCTGTTAACCTGATGGGAGTTCCCTTGTATGCTATTTGTCTTTTTTCCCTTGTTGCTTTTAATAACTTTTCTCTGTCCTTAATTTTTGTCAATTTGACTACTATATGTCTTGGCATGTTTCTCCTTGGGTTTATCCTGCCTGGGACTCTCTGCACTTCCTGGACTTGGGTAGCTATTTCCTTTCCCATGTTAGGGAAGTTTTCAACTATAATCTCTTCCAGTATTTTCTCAGGTCCTTTCTTTCTCTCTTCTCCTCTGGGACCCCTATAATGAGAATGTTGGCATGTTTAATATTGTCCCAGAAGTCTCTTAGGCTGTCTTCAGTTCTTTTCATTCTTTTTTCCTTATTCCTTATTTCTGCATCAGTGTTTTTCACCATTCTGTCTTCCAGGTCACTTATTCACCCTTCTGCCTCAGTTAATCTGCTGTTGGTTCCTTCTAGTGTATTTTTCATTTCAGTTATTGTGTTGCATATCTCTGTTTGTTTGTTCTTTAATTCTTCTAGGTGTTTGGTAAACTTTTTGATCTTTGCATCCAGTCTTTTTTCAAAGTCCTGGATCATCTTCACCATCATTATTCTGAATTCTTTTTCTGTAAGGGTGCATATCTCCTCTTCATTTAGTTATTTTTCTGGGATTTTATCCTGTCCCTTCATCTGGTACAAAGTCCTCTGCTTTTTCATTTTCTGTGTCTTTCTGTGGCTGTGGTTTTCAGTTCCACAAGACAAAATACTGCTGATACTGCTTGATACTTCTGTCTGCCCTCTTGTGGAGGAAGCTATTTAGGAGTCTCATGCCTGCTTCCTGATGGGAGGGGCTAATGGTGGGTAGGGCTGGGTGAGTGGAGCTCAGTAAGACTTTAATCTGCTTGTCTGCTAATGGGTGGGGCTGTGTTCACACCTCCTTGGTTGTTTGGCCTGAGGCTACTTAGCACTGGAGCTTACAGGCTCTTTGGTGGGGCTAATGGTGGACTCTGGGAGGGTTCACACCAATGAGCACTTCCCAAAACCCCTGCTGCCAGTGCCCCTGTCTCCTTGGTGAGCCACAGCTGCCCCCCACCTCTGCAGGCAACCCTCCAACACCAGCAGGTAGGTCTGGTTCAGTCTCCTATGGGGTCACTGCTCCTTCCCCCCGGGTCTTGGTGAGCACACTTTTTTGTGTGCCCTCCAAGAGTGGAGTCTCTGTTTCCCCCAGTCCTGTGGAGGTCCTGCAATCAAATCCTGCTAGCTTTCAAAGTCTGATTCTCTGGGGATTCCTCCTCCCGTTGCTGGACTCCCAGGTTGGGAAGCCTGACGTGGGGCTCAGAACCCTCACTTTAGTGGGTGGACTTGTGCAGTATAACTGTTCTCCAGTTTGTGAGTCACCCACCCAGCATTTTTGGGATTTGATTTTAATGCTATTGTGCCCCTCCTACCGTCTCATTGTGGCTTCTCCTTTGTCTCTGGATGTGAGGTGTCTTCTTTGGTGAGTTCCAGTGTCTTTCTGTCAATGATTGTTCAGCATTTAGTTGTAATTCCGGTGCTCTTGCAAGAGGGAGTGAGCGCACAGGGACTTGGGTATATCTTTTCGGGAGCTACTCTTCAACCTACAACACATGCTTTGTTTTACTGTCAGGCTTAGAAGTGCACACAAGCCCACCCACGTCCCACTGCCCAGAACTAATTGCATGGCACAGCTTTAATTGCAAGGGAGCCTGGGGAATAGAGTTGTCCTGTTTGCCCAGAGGGAGGAGACAGATGTGGTGGGTATCCAGCCAGGCTCCAACATTGGCTAATACTCAAGGAGCACTTCCTCTGAGCCAGGTGGCCTGCTAAGGACTTTGCAAGGACAATCTCACCTTAATCATTTTAATGCTCACAAGAAACTTCTGAGGTCAATACTCTTTGCTATCCAGATAAGTAAACAGAAGCACAGAGTCCTCTGAACAATTTCCCATATCATTTATGAATGTAGAAACCGCTGTTTTCATCTGAGCAGACTGTTTTCAGGGCCTGTGCCTTTAGTCCCTGTGTGGCACAGCCTCTAACTGCCCCGACTCCTGGCTATTGGTCTCCTTGGGCACAATTGTTACCCTCCCCCACACATCCCCAAGCCTGTTCTCAGACCTTTACTCCTCACTGGGTCCTGACCTGGCTGGAGAACAGTGCTTACAGGGTGACATGCTCTTTCCTTCGCTCTGGAAAGGGTTGCATCTTTCTTCTCCCCACAGTGATGTGTTCAAGGACACCTCAATGGACAAGGATGAAACAGCCACACTTCTTACCTTCTAGGTCCAAAACTGGATGACACCAATCAACAGGGATGATGATGCAGATGCCCCAAGTTGATAGAAGTAAATGTTAACAAGTTCATCTGCTGAAGAAGAAGAGCTGGCTAGTGGAGCATGATATGTACCCCAAGCACAATTATTGACTTTTTGGGTGAGAGGACACTGCAAATTTATTTCTATTTTGGCTCCTCACCGAACTGCATTTCAGCAGCTCTAGCATAATCTACTTCAAGCTGCAAAACATCAATTGGCAGCTTGTTTGAAGTGGATCCAAACTACCTTGTCTGAATAGAGCGATACAGCATATTTGTGAGCAAGGAGGCCTTGGATTCACAGCGTGTGGGGAGGAGGGGGCCAGGGTTACTTTCTCTCTCCATGCTGCCCCTTCTGCCCTGGAAAATTTTCTGCTGGCTTGCAGAAGTCCAAAGAGGGAAAAACACACTTGTGTAATTTTGTTCTTCATTATGATTATTGATCCAGATCTGTCTTGTACACATCGAGACAAAGAAGTATATTTTTTAAGGATATAAAGTCCAGGAGAGGAGTGAGATTGGAGGAAGGGTAAGATGGAAAAAGAGAATCCAAAACAAAGTGGGGAGAGAGGCAGGAAGGGAAGAGAAAAAAGAAAAAAACAAATAGGAGGAAAGAAAATAATTTCCCTCTAGCTTGGTTTTGAGGTAAGAGAAAGTATTTCTCACCATGCCCTTGACAAAGGCATAGTTAAGGGATATTCCTGCTAAAAGGTCTGGCAAATCTGCTCTCAGTTACTGCAGATGAAGTGGACTTCATCTTTGAAGCTGGAGTGCCATGGTCCGTCCATGGTTGGGAAATGGGGCACCTGAGGTCCTGAGTTGGCATCAGTTTACTTTGTACCTGCTGTGTAGGAGGCACTGTATCAATTCTACAGGGATGTAGAGGGAATTATGTAATTAGGTACAAATCTTTCTTTCGGGTCTGCTTTGATTAAACATGTTGTTAAGACATGAGCATCTTCAGCAAGGAGCTTGACTTTTAATGGAGGTGATGGACATGCCCACAAAAAAGGTAAAGGGGGCATGTTCTTTGGCAGACAGATAGATGAAGAATGGGAAGGGAGTGAGATGCATTTCAACTCAAAGAATCCTTCATGGAGAAGTACAGGTCTTGAAGAAAGCACAGAAATTGAACATGTAGAGATAAGGAAAGGGACATTCCAAGAGGGGCAGCCACGGAGGCAGGAAAACACTTTTGGGGAAAATAGCAGCTGTTCCAGTTTGGGAAATGCATAGGGAGCTTGGAGTGGTGTAGTGGGAGTAAAGCCTGAAGAGGTAGGTGAAGGCCAGGCCAGATTACAGATGGCCCCCGGGGTACGGATGGCTGACAGTCCACAAGCCTTTCTCCTTGTCTTGGGCATGGAGCCAGGCTACTCTTCCCAGCGTTCCTCATAGATGTGGCCATGCCACTGAGTCCCAACCAACAAAATGGGCAGGAGCCACCTGCCAGAAGAGGAGCAAAGACTCTGGGTGAGCAGAAGATGAGCCTGCCAAACTGCATCACCCACTTCTTACCATGCCAGTTGCTGCCACCAGCACCACCATCACAATGATCAACCCCTCTACCACCATCACCACATCAACACCTCCACCACCATCACCACCATCAGCACCTTCACCACCATCACCACCATCACCACATCAACACCTCCACCATCATCACCACCAACACCATCACCACAACCACCACCACATCAATACCTCCACCACCATCATCACCATCAACACCTCCACCACCATCACCACCACCACCACCATCAATACCTCTACCACCATCACCAACATCAACACCATCACCACAACCACCACCACATCAATACCTCCACCACCATCATCACCATCAATACCTCTACCACCATCACCAACATCACCACCATTAACACCATCAACACCTATACCACCTTAACACCACCACCACCACTCTCATCACCAGGATGACCACCTCTACCACCATCACTATCATCACCACCATCAACATCATCACCCATCTCCACTACAACCAGTAGCACCACCACCACTGTCACTACCACCACCACCACCTCCACTGTTAAAACCACCATCACTATCACCACCATCACCACCACCACATCTACTGCCATTACTGCTGTCAGGAGTTTTAAGTGCACAAACTGTGCCAGGTATTGTCCTAAGTACTCTCATGTTTTATCTCATTTAACCTGAACGTTGACCCTATGAGGTGGGCACTATGATTAGCTCCATTTTAAAGATATATTTAAAACCATTGACTGTGTTCTAGACTGTAGGGATTTTAGCCTATCTATGCTTTTGAAGTTTTTTGAGGTCAATTCTTAAATATTGGTATTCAGGTACTAGCTTATGCTTTGTTTTATTAATCATGCTCATCAAGAGTCTTGCAGTCTTTCAGTTAATCTTGTATCATAGACCAGGGTTTTCAAAGGTAAGCACAGTCATCTGCAGAGAATAGGAGAGGGGGGAGATTGGGAGGGAGGCAAATTCTCACATTTCATTAGAAAGTCCACATGTAACATCTGAAACTGAAATGCTAAGAGTTATATAAGCGTTGTTTCAATCAATTTTGGTATTTTCATGATTATGTCTATGTTAATATAATTCAGAGCTGAGTCGTTTAATGTACTGTCATTGCATTTTCTTTCCCTGGAGTTAATAATTGTCTAATTTTTTTCTTTGCTTAGGTTTCATGTACTTACCACTATTTTAATCCCAAGCTTTCTAACAAAAGTGTATCCATTTTCAGTATATTCAAATTTCTCAAGTCATCTGTAGTTTCCTTCATTGTTTTGTTCTGGCATAGTCCTCCATCCTCTTGCTCCAATGGGACTTCAGCACAGCTTTCATCCTGGGGTGTCCATCTATCTACCTCTCAGGCACTCAACCTTTCTCCTGTGTTGGAGTTCTTGTCTGGTTCTCATGTGTTATTATTTCTTGGTTAACTTCCTCATGTTGATGAAATGTATCTTTGGCTTCCTACTAAGAAATGATGCCAGAAGATATAGTTTTTGAGACCATGCATTTTTGAAGATGTGTTTTTCTTAACTCTTACAATTGAATGATAATTTGGCTAGGTATAAAATTCTAGATTGTGAATAATTATTTTTAGATTCATATATTGTTTCCTCTGCCCCCACTTTTACTGATGCATAATTTACAGACAATAAAATTCATTCATTAAAAATATACAGCTTCATAATTTTGGTAATTATATATAGTTGTGTAACTACCCCTACAATCAAGATATAGAACAGTTCTATCGCTCTAAAAAAGTGCCCCTCTACAGTTAATTCTCAGGCAACTATTGCCCTGCTTTGTGTCAGTGTAGTTTTATCTTTTCCAAAATTTCATATTAATGGAATACTACACTTTATAGACTTTTGTGTTTGTTCTTTTTCATCTAGCATAATGTTTCTGAGATTCATCCATTTTGTTATATGAGTTAATATTTTTTCCTTTTTACAACTGAGATGTATCCCATAGTATGAATATACTGCAGTTTGTCCCTTCACTAATTGATGGACACTGGATTTGTTTCAGTTTGAGGATTTTACTAATCATTCTGCAACAAATATTTCACACATGTTTTATATGAATGTATATTTTTATTTCATTTTTCTCTATAAGCAAGTAGGGTTTCTGGGTCATATGTTAAGTTTATGTTTTATTTATTAAAAATGGCCAAAGTGTTTTCTAAAGCAGCTGTGACATTTTGCATCCTCACCAGCAATGTATGGGAGTTCTACTAATTCCAGATTCTTGTCAACACTTGGTAGTTTCTTAAGATTTTCAGAGGTGTTCTTTATTATTTTAAAGGCTCCATTATTCCTGAAAATAAATCAAGTACCATTATTATTTCCAAACTTTCATCTGTCCCCAATTTTTGTTCTTGAACTTCTCTTTATCCCAGTTTTGTGGAAATTTACAGTGATGTGCTTTGAGGTTAAGTGGCTTTCATTCTCTTGTACTGAATGTTTAAGGCCAACTTTTCCAAATGGAGTCTCATGTCCTTCAGTTCCTGGAAGTTTTATTAAATTATTTATCTGATAATTTATTCCCCTCTATTTTTCTCTGAATTCATTTTCTGAAACATCTATTGATTGGATGTTGGCTTTCTAGAATGATCTTTTTATTTTGTTTATTTTTCTCTCCTATTGTTTTCATTTGTCTATCATTTTGTCTAACTGGAAGATTTCTCTTTCAGTTTTGTCTTTTAATTCTTTTCTTGTCTTTTCCATTTTGATCTCATACTGTTAGTTTCCAACATCTAGTTTTTGTTGCCTTAACGTGTTTGCTTTTAATCACACTTTATTCTTGCTTTAGTAAAATTGTATTTACCCATATTTATCAGGATATTAGTTGTAGTTTTTTTCCCCCAAAAGATATATTATTCTCCTGCATCACCATTTCCATTTTCCTATTTACTTTATGATTTGTCTTTCCTTTCCCACTCAATCAGTGATTCTCCATTGAGTGAATGGGTTGGCAGGAGGAATATTTTACCCTTGGGGGATATTTAGCAATATCTGGAGATATTTTTGGTTGCCCCCACTGGAGTAGGGGTGCTACCTTTTCTAGTGGGTAGAGGCCAGGGCTGTTGTTAAGCATTTTACAGTGCACAGGATACCTACCTCTTCCCCACAACAAAAAAATAACCAGCCTCAAATGTCAGTTAGTGTGGAGACTGAGAAACTCTGTGTTGCTAAATGCTTCTGTCAAACATCTGCTGATCCTTGGTTGTCAGTTCATACATAAAGTGTAATGCATTAAAATGTATCTACAGGCAGTGCTTGTTGACTGGTGGATTCAATGAAGAGAAACTTGGCTGGGTCTTTTTATTGCTATGTGTAGGCCATTGTCAGGGCTGAAGAGAAATCCTCAAACTCCTCATAATGTGAGGACATGGGGGATGAGTCTAAGCATGGCAGCCCATGTGTTCCAAACTGAGGAGGGAAAGGGGCCTGGGGTCTTGCCATTGAGTATGTAAACTTTGACTTAATTCCTGTGTTTCAGTTTGTACTCTGACCTCAGCTCTATATATTCTGTTTCAGTCTTTCCATAGAATAAGCTTCAGCCTTCTGCCAGGTTGAGGTGGATAACTCAGCCCTTCAATCAGTGCCTCTGTTTTTGGTGACACCTGTCTCCCCCGCCTGAGCTCTAAAGTTGGCCCATCCTCCCTGGGGCTCTTTCCCTCTTTGAGATATACTCTGCTGCTTTCCCACAGCACTGCCCTTTGGTAACTATAAGTTTGTTTTTTAAGTCTGTGAATCTGTTTCTGCTTCTTAGATAAGTTCATTTGTGTCATATTTTAGATTCCACATATAAGTGATATCCTATGATGTTTGTCTTTCTCTGATGACTTGCTTCACTCAGTACGATAATCTCTAGGCCCATCCATGCTGCTGCAAATGGCATTATTTCATTCTTTTTTATGGCTGAATAATATTCCATTGTACATATATATACACAACTTTATCCATTCGTCTGCCAGTGGACAGTTATGTTGCTTCCATGTCTTGATCTTTCTCTTGAATCCTTGGTCTCTCCCACTTTATAGCCTCCTTTTTCCCTGTAAAATATGGTTAGGTCTGCTTGGTCTTTAAAAACAAACTCATCCCATGACCCTGTATTTCCTAAGACTCCTATTCTTCCTTTCACACCCACATTTCTTTGAAAAAGTTGTCTACGCTGCTTGAAAGCACTTACCACCTGAACTTTGTGGACCAGCCCTCACTTCCATCCCTCATCACGTCACTGATGAGGATCTCGCCTGTGTCCTCTCAGAGATGGTCCCACATTCCTCTGTCCCCTTGTCCCTGCTCCTCCTCTCTGCTGACTTCTTCTCTCCTTCTCCTGGGTCTTCCTCTTCTTGCCACACACTAACAAATGGATGGGTCACTTCAGGCTCTACACTCAGCCTTCACTTCTTCCCTCTAGGATAATCTGATTTATACCATGGCATTTATCAGTTGGCTCCCAAATCTTCATCATCAGCTTCCTGGTTTTAAATGCTCAGGTCCCATTCATATAAGGTGCACCTGAGAGAATTAACTGTTTGATTTTAGATTATGTGGAGAGAAAAGATGGTAGTCAAAATACTGTTATGATGGCTGGAGGCACATGGGCAGAGGACAGCATGCTGTCCACCTGCTGTAATTCCTTAGTGAGCTCATATCATCAAGTGTGAGAAATAGCCCCCACCCCAGCTAAACATTCAGTACTTCTGCACTTTTTCCACATTAAATCCTTACCTTATTCTGTCTTAATTTGGGACCTTTTTCACACCTAAACTATTCACATACTTCTGTTTCTCGAATTACCCTGAAATTACATCTTGTAGTACATCTGTAGCTAGACCAAAGAAATATGGTCTTTCATTCTTTTTAAATTCAAAATGAAAGCATAGTTTTGTTTATTCTGTGATCTGGAGCACAAAGGGGCTATACGCAAACCTCTTCTGAAACCTACACTAACTCACACACTCATTATGCTGCCCCAGGATTAAGTCTTGTGGCTGAAGTTCTTGGCCCCGACTCACACTATAATCACCTAGAGAGCTTCTGAAAAACACCATTGTTCAGGCTCCACCCAGGACCAATTATGGGGCTTGGGCATCAGTGCTTTTATATCAGTACTTTTCATGTGATTCAAGTGTGCTGGCAGAGCTGAGAGCTACAGTTCCGGTTAGTTTTTTTCCTGTGCCCAACTTTTGGCCAAGACTCAAATCTTACTCTAGTGATTCTCCAACTGTGGTGTATTTTAAAATCACCTAGAGCACTTATTAAGACAGATTTCTGAGCCTCACCATCAGAGTTTCTGATTCCATAAGTCTGGGGTGGGGCCCAGGAATTTGCATTTCTAACAAATTCCCAGGTAATGCTGATGGTGCTGGTCTGGGGACCACACTTTGAGGATGAGCGCCTAATTCTGCCTGAGGATATTAGTCTTCTGAAGTCTGTTTCTCAGAGTTAGGGTAACCAGCTAGTCTCCATGTTGGTGCTGAAAATTCTACATCTTGGGAAACCCCTCAGCTTCAGGAAAACTGGGACGGATGGTCACCAAAGAGGTATATCCACGTCCTAACCCTTAGAGCCTGTGAATGTGATCTTATTCTGAAAAAGGGTCTGTGTAGATGGAATTAAGTTAAAGGTCTTGTGATGAGGTGATCCTGATGGGTTATCTGGGTGGCCCTAAAAGCCAGAGATAAGGATCCTTAGGAGACTGAGGGTAAGGGAGGTCAAACAGACAGAAGAGGAGGAGGCCATGTGCTCACAGAGGCACAGCATGGATTGATCCAGAAGCTGGAAGAGGAAAGGGCAGGACTCTTCCCTGGGCCCTCCAGACAGCGTGTGGCCCTGTCAACACCTTGATTTTGAATTTGTCCAGAATTGTGAGAGGATTTATTGCAGCAGCCACTGGAAGTTAATACAGTTGCCCTAACCACTGCTCTTCTATTGGGGTGTTTCTTTCTTCCTTCTTTCTTCATCTTTTTTTTTTTTTTGGGCTGTGTTGGGTCTCCTCTGCTGCGTGTAGGGTTTCTCTATTTGCGGCAAGTGAGGGCTCCTCTTTGTTGCAGAGCACAGGCTCTAGGTGCGTGGGCTTCAGTAGTTGCAATGCATGGGCTCAGTAGTTGTGGCATGAGGGCTCTAGAGCACAGGTTCAGTAGTTGTGGTGCATGGGCTTAGTTACTGTGTGGCATGTGGGATCTTCCTGGACCAGGGATCGAACCCATGTCCCCTGCATTGGTAGGCAGATTCTTAACCACTGTGCCACCAGGGAAGTCCCTGTGTCTTGTTTATTATACCTATCAAAAGAGAGATAATTTCCTGTAATAAACCATAAAGGAAAAAATATGAAAAAGAATACATATATACACATATACATACACATATACATACATATATACATTTGTATATATATATAAAACTGAATCACTTTGCTGTGCACTTGAAACTAACACAACATTGTAAATTACCTATACTTCAGTAAAAAAAATTCTGAAAATACATTGCCTCCACAAAGACTGGATGGTTGACTAATGAGTCTGTAAAAATGCTTCCCAGAAACAACAGCCTAGGAGCCAATGGGGTACAGCTAACCTGATGTATTAAAAGTTCTGGAGATTACTACAGCAGGTCATTAAGCAGCAAATGAGGTAACTAGAAAATCTATTCATATTGAACGTGCCACTTTGTTATGCAGAATACGACAGCCCAATGAGGGTAGGTGCCTTGTCAGAAATGTCCTGGAGCAGCTGTGCTCTGGGTACAGGGCAGAGACCACGTAGAGAATCTCGGGGCTTGCGAGAGCTCCCGACCTCTGGGATAGCACCTTAACCCCAGGTGGTGGGGGTTTTCTGTGTTCAGAGAAGGTGCTGGCATCTTCGCATCATTGGGCCACACAGAAGCAGAGCCCAGGTGAAAGGGCTGGGCCACCCTGTCAACTCTAGGTCACTCCTGAGGCCAAAATGCTTGGAAAAGGAAAGTTAAGATACATATAAAAAGCACCAGAAGTGGCAGGTTGCCCTGCAAATGTCTTTGAATTCTGTGCCTTGGGCTGGTTCTGCTCTGGAAAATCAGATGTGGCTCTATCTGCAGCACCCTGACTGGCATCCTCTTTCTCCATCTTTTCTGGTTTTTTATGGGCTGCTCCTCAGGGGTCTCTGGCTCCCGCATCCTTGCTGAGGTCTGAGTCATGGCTTTCTGCTGATGGTCAACATTGGGACTATTCCATGAACGTACCACTGTGTGAATTACCTCGTTTAGGGTGCCCACACTTAGTACGTGTCCAGCATATACCGTGACTTGTTAAACTTTTTCTTCTGTTCATTCTTTAAGGTTGTTCATTCATCTGTTGTCTCAGGTACACTCCTCTGCAAGCTGAGACGACTGATGATTTGAAGACAAGAATCAAGCTGTCTGTCTTTCCTCACCCTCAAGACACCCAGGTCTGGCACCAGCACACCGTTGGATCTTATCTGGCACAGACGCATTTAGGGTTCCCCATATTTTTTTTTTTATTATTGGATCTGAATATTAAAAAATAAATCTTCTGGTTCAGCCGTGAATTGAATGAGGTCCCCCGGAATGGGCCTCCAAAGGGGGCTAAATGTTCCAGAATTTGAGGACAGAGGGCAACACAGCAGACCTGGGAGAGGGTGGTGGAACCATGGGCATAGCTCAATACCTGGCACCTTTACAAGCATTCAATGGATTTTTGCTGAATGAACGCGGCCCGGGAGGGTAAGCTGTGCCCAACGCCTTATAATAGGGCTGAAAGAGCCCAAGGTGTAGAATTCAAAGACTGTTGCAGGGAAACCTGCCACTTCAGGAACTTTTCCTCTGTGTCTTAACTTGGGGTGTTTTGCATCATAGAGAAAATCTATTTTGAAACTCAAGTTCTGCAGTGGCTCTTCTAAGTAGTTTCTGAGACCATCATAGACCCGAAAACTCTAAGTTAAAAATCATGTCACGTCCAGCCCAAGACATGATCAGCCCAAAGGCCCAAAGGTGCTTGAAAGCTGGTGTTCTGGCCCCAAAATTCACATGAATGTTTATTCTCTTCTCCAGTGTTTGCCTTGTAAATTACCCCTCAGGGAATATGATCAGTCCTTAGGGAAGACACATCTTGTGTTTTGCTATCTTATTTCCCACCCCTTCTGAACCCTGGGGTTGAGTATTCTCATCATAGCCCGTGAACATGCCTGGCTCAGACTACAGCTCTAAGGAATCGTGTTAAAATCGTGATTTTTCAAGAGGAAGTGATGAACATAGAGTTTATGAAACAGAAAGATATGTTTCAATACTTAATTCTCTTAGCTACCTCTAAAGTTAGCCATGGAGGTTGACCTTAGAGAAAATTTAAAGTGCTTATTGCTAAAAATAGAAGCAACCTGTCAAGATGCAGTGGGCGAGTGTAAGAGACCCTGCAACCTTTTCTCAAAAGAGCAGAATTGTTAGTAAGCCAAAATGCTGTGGGATTTTAATTCACAGGTTTACCAATGCAACTTTTAATTTGATATGGCCAACATAAAAAACTGCTTTGTTTGCAAAGCTATCAACAATGTAGGTGATGGTTTCTTTGGGATGTATTCACTGATTTTACTGAGACTTTGCAGTTAGCAGAAGAGAGAATGACTGTGTTAGAATATTGTCAAAGTTATGCCACACAAAGGCTCTAAACTGGAGAAAGAAAAGCTTAAACGGACCCTAGAACAAGCTATCTCTTGTCAATGTGTATAAATCACTTTGGTGCAAGGTTAGGAAAATGTTTCTGTAGGTCCCAATAAATTTCCATTGGATTTTATTTGGCACTTTGTTCCTAAGTCCCAAATCCAAGGTGATTTTTTTTTTTATAAAATGAATTTATTATGCTACAAAAGAAAAAGTACATCCAAGGATAGTCAGGCTTCCTGCTGATAAAAACTGGCCATGTTCTCTCAGCTATTGTTCGAAGAACTATTTCTAGAAGCTTACTAATGTCTTTAAAACTTAGAAGTACAGGGCAATGTCATGGAAATGGAATGAAGCTTATGAAAAATTAGTTTCCTTCTAGTTTCAGCACTCTCAATAAACACTGCAAAATAGATTTTTAAAATAAGTTCTGACCTTGGGGAGGTATGGTACATGATAGAATGAGACAAAACAGAAATAGTATTTTAAAAAATTATGTGAGTCCACTAACTTTGTCCTTGGTTTTAAAGGTGGATTTTCACAGACATAAAGAATAGACTGGTGGTTGCCAAGGGGGAGGGGATTGGGGAAGGATGGAGTGAGAGGTCGGGGTTAGCAGATGTAAGCTTATTTATATAGAACTGATAAACAACAAAGTCCTACTGTAGAGCACAGGAAATTATATTCAATATCCTGTGATAAACCATAATGGAAAAGAATATGAAAATAGGATATATATATCACTTTGATATACAGCAGAAATTAATACAATATTATAAATCGACTATACCACAATAAAAAGAAAAAATAGAGGTGGATTTTCCTATAAGCATTCAACTTAAAGAAGCAATGAAAAGAAGCTAAATTTCATAAAAAGAAGTCACACTTTTGAGGTTCTTGGAGTTGAGTTCATCTGAGGATGAAGACCTTTCTACAGATGTGTGATTAAATCATGGAGCCCCTTTCAGAGGCATCTAACATGCCTTGGAGAGGACCGATGCTCCAAGTGCTTTACAACCACGCATCCATAGAATATTTCAACACTATGTTTCACAAATTATCACCTGTAACTCCACAAGGTATAGATCACCATCAGGCAAACAGGTAGCATTAACTGTCAAGTCAGGGTAAAGGGGAGGCTGTGGGGCCATGGACACAGGTATGATTGTTGCATTTTCCAAGTCACCTTTTCTCTAAGTTGTGCCAACAATTTGCTTCTATTAGTGCTGATGTTTTATGAATAAGCTGAGCTGTCAGGTTGAGCTGCATGTTCTTACCAGCTTCTTTTTTTTTGCAACGTGCTGACCTGATGTTTTCCACCTTGAATTTCAAGAGCCAGGTGGATTTTTTTTGGAAGTTCAAATTCTGTAAGTTTGTATGTTATCTTTAGCTGGGGCTCAGAAAGAAAATAGGTGAGCATTTATAAAAGGGTGACTTTTCAAAGAATGCTATTTCTCTATTTTTATTTTTAACCATTTGAGTAGACATTTAAAAAGACTACTTCATGTCAGCAAGGAAGCTTGCAGAATGAAACTGTCCTTAAAAATTGGAACTCAACTAAAAATCCCAGTAAAACCACTACATTTTAGCTTAAGGTAGGAAACTGTGTAGAGAGATAAAATATAGGGGAGAGTATAGGGGTCTCACCTGAGCTCTTTCCTCAGATCTAGGGAAATGAAGCAACTTTTGGCTTTAGAATTTTTCAGCTGCTTTGACATCAATAATCTTTACCTCCATTTCACTTAAGAAACTGTTATTCATGGCCTTTTTCTAGATCTCGACCTTATAACCACCAAGAGTTACTCTGCCTTCAAGGAGGGAAACTTTCTCACTGTGGCTATGACCTTTGGTCTCTTCCACTCTCACTCTGAATGTCCTTTCCCTGCCCCCTCCATCAAACCAGCAGTCCTGCAACCTTCCCCTATTCTCCCAGTCCATCAGTCTTCCTTAATGTTAGTTTCCCCACTTGGTCTGGCTTAGTCAGCCATCTTAAGTGTTCTATTACTTATGTCCCAAGTTTCAGTGTCTGTTTGATTTGTTCATCCCCCATTTTACTTTTGCCTAACTTTGATTAAATTTGTGTGTGTATGTGTGGTCTTGATGTTGAGCTTGTAGATGCTATTAGAAAAAGATACTCAATAATATTCATTGGTCTCATCACAAAATTATTTTATATAACCTCATCCGAGGCCTCCTTGCTACTTGACATTTCTTGTAGTTTATTCTAGTTAATTCCCTAGTGAATTACCCACAATGGCTGATCTACCCCTTTTCTGTTCTCAAGTTTCACACTGACTTTGTTACATTGCCTCACTCTCTGAAGGTGAACTGTGTCCTATTTCACTGAGAAGATACAGCTTCTTACACCTAAGCATCAGAATTCCTCTTCCTCCTCTCTTCTCTTTTGTTAATTAATATTTCAGAAGGTAAAGTATCTCTTGTGCTTTTTCATTGCTGGGAAATTCTCAGTTGTTATCTCTCTGACTATTACTTCTACCCAATTTTCCCTCTTTTTTTTTTTTCTCCTCTTTAGGACACTGATCATACGTCTGTTGGACTTTCTGAGAGTATCTCATATGTCATTTATGCTCTTACTTGTTTTTCCCATTGTTTTTTTCTCTCTACAATTTGGATTATTTCTACTAGCTTTTCTTCCAACTTATTAATACTGTGTTCTGTGTGTCCAGTCTGCTGTTAAACCTATCCACTATTATCTCAACTCGAGATACTATACTTTTGTCAATTTTGGATGTTCATTTGATTTTTTATGAACTTGAGTCCCTTGGACAAATTCTTCATCTTTTTCTCTAAATTATGAGTCTTTCCTTTCATTTAAAGAAAAGTATTAACCAAGTTAAAATCCTTGTTTTCTTTTTCCAATATCCAGCTTGTCTGTGTTTATACTTCTACTGAATTTTTTTATATTGATTATTGCAGGAAAATGGGGTGCAGGAGGATGGTCATGTCCCAGGTCTTAAGTGAGTCCCTGGGATGGGCCACCCAGTGAGGATCCTTGGCTTCACACAGGAAAGAATTCAAGATTGAGCCATAGTAAAATGAAAGCAAGTGCATTTAGAGACAAACCATTCCATAGACAATGCAGTCTGTCTCAGAAGGGAGAGTGGCCCTGAAATATGGGGTGGTTGGCTTTTTGGGCTGGGTAATTTCATAGGCTAATGAGTGGGAGGATTATTCTGACTATTTTGGGGAAGGGGTGGAGTTGGGTCATTGCCCACTTTTTGGCCTTGTATGGTTGGCTGCAGACTGTCAAGGTGCTGGTGGGTGTGTCACTTAGCTGATGTATTACAGTGAGCATATAATGAGGCTCAATGTGCACTGGAAGTTGACACATCTGCCATCTTGGGCCTTGTTGTTTCTAACTTTTTTGGTCATATCCTCAAAGGCTATGTCATTTTTTTTTTTCTGTGTACCCTGCCCCTTCCCTCCTGTCTCAATATGATCTTCCCTCTTTGCATATCTAATTTTTAAAACGCATATTGTATATAAAAGAGCAGTAGAGACTCCAATTGATATTATCTTTCACCAAAAAAGACTTGCTTTTCCCTTTGTTAGGTAGAGAAGATAAGAGACTGATTGCCTTACTGTAATTGAGATGGAGCTGAGTTAGCTGCTGAGTTGCAATTTTAGTAAGACTAAGCTTACATCTGCTTCACCACTGTTTCAGGCTTTTGATCAAGAGCTCAGCAAGTCTTCATCTCAGCCCTGAAAGAAAGTTCAGCTCTGCCCTTCAGAGATTTTCAATTTAGCTCTTTAACTTTATATATGTATTAGTTACCTATTCCTGCATAACTAATTACCCAATCATAGAGGCTTAAAACCACCAACATTATTATCTCTGTTTCTGTGGTTCCTGAATTTGGGAGCAGCTTAGCTGGGTGACTTGGCTTTGGGGCTCTCACAAAGTTGCAGTCAGGACGTCGGCTGGGGGTGCCATCAAGGTGAAGACTGGACTGGGAGCTGGAAGATCTTACAAGCTTCGTTACATGGCTGTTGACCTGTGCCCTCCTTTTACCTCTGACTGTTGGCCAGAGACTTCATTTCCTCTCCACGTAGCCTCTCTACAGGGTGTTTGTGCATCCCTATGACATGACAGGTTTTCCCCAGAAGGAATGACTCAAGAGAGAAAGCAAAGTCGAAATCACAGTGTCTGTATGACCTAAGCTCAAAAGTCACACTCCATCCATGTCTGGCATGTTCTATTCCCTAGAAGTGAGTCACTAGGGGGAATTAGCTCCGCTGAAGGGAAGAGTATCAAAGCATCTGTGAACATATTTTAGACCGCCACACCTCCACACGCATTTTTCAAAATCTGGCAAAGGTCTTCAGGGAAGATCTGCTTTGTATTCGAGGCAGACTCCCTGAAAGGCCTTGTCTTTTAAGCACCGAGAGAACGCAAGCAAATTCACTTTGTTGTTTAGAGATCTTGGCTTGCCTCTGTGATCTCCCACGTGACTCCAGAACCCAGAGACAGTCCTGAGGCCCCTCTCATTCCCAGGAGTCACAGCAGCCTCATTTGCCCTCAGACGCCTTGCTCTTTCTCTTTGTTTCAACAGAAGCCCCATGCCTGTTCTGTCCCCCAGCACCCCCAGGAACGGAAAGTGCCCCTGCGGAAACATGGGTGGCCACCGTCATTTCACCTCAGAATGGTTTTCCATGTGTGGAATGTTAGTTCCTCTAGTCCGCATCCCTTCAACAGTTCTCTGATGCCTTGAAAATATAATTCTGTAATTTGTCCACCTTTTTGTGGTTGTTGCAGCGGGAGCATTGGCCTGACAACATCCTACCTGAGGCACAAGCAGACACTCTTCCTTTGAAAGGAAACATCCCTTTTGTTCTCTTGTTTCTGAGTCCTCGAGGCCCTGTTCCAGGAAGTGTACGCCCTTTCCCTGGAATCTCCCTTCACTCCTGCTCTGCTTCTTTGGCTTCCAAACAGCTCTATGTCTTTGCTTTTCTAAATAAATCCATTTTTTTTCTTTTTAAATTTCAACTCTGACAACCCTTTAAAACCACATTCCCTCCCCACTTTCATGCCAACCTCGTCTGCCATGTGTGTCCTTTACACTCCGGTTTCTGAAAGCTCCCTGTAAGGTCCTCAGGTGACCTCTTGACCAGACCCAGAGCTTCTTCTCAGCTTTCACCACATCCAAACATCCAGCCATGTTTACTCTCCTCCTCTGTTCTTTCTTCGAGGTTTCCCTTAAGGAATACTTTTTTGGGACATCTTTTCCCACTTGCTGTGCTCTTTTCTCCTATTCCGGGTTGCTCTCTCCTAATTTCACTAAAACCCAGGGCTTCAACATCCACTTCTATTCACGTGACCCCTGAATTTTCAAGTGCTTATCAGGCAACTCCATAGGATTGGGTCATTATTACCCTAAAAGCAACATTTTTCCCTGAAATTTTATTTTCATGATATACATTTATTGTTCAAAACTCAGGTCATGCTACCGTTCCACCTGGCATCCATCTCTGGTCCCTCAGGCTGCAGGGAAAGAATGGAGATGGGGCTTCCCTGTGTGCTTCCATCGTGCACTCACCTCTCAGCATTGCATCCTCTTTTAACTGCCTCTCTTGCTCCCCTAGAGCAGTAATTCTCAACTAGGGGGTTTTGCTCCACTCCCCCCACCTGGGGGAATTTGACAATGCCTGGAGATGTTTTATGTGGTGACTCTTTGGGGGACCGCTAACAGCAGGTAGTGAGTAAAGGGCAGGGATGCTGCTATGCATTTTTTGAGGCACAGGAAGGCCCCCAAGGCAAGAAATTATTCAGCCCCCAAACCAGTTTCTAGTGCTGAGAAACTGCAATAAACTAAGAGCCTTTCAGGAAATAGTAGCATGCTTTCCAGATCTGTGAGCCTGAAGTCCTTGACTCACTACATGCACCAAGTAGACATCTATTAATAAGTAACAAGGACGTACTGCATATCACAGAAAACTATATTCAATATCTTGTAATAACGTATAATGGAAAAGAATCTGAAAAAGGATAGATTTATATATATGTATAACTAAATCACTTTGCCGTTCACCTGAAACTAACACAACATTGTAAATCAGCTATACTCCGGGGACTTCCCTGGTGGTGCAGTGGTTAAGAATCCACCTGCCAATGCAGGGGACACAGATTCTATCCCTGGTCTGGGAAGATCCCACATGCCTTGGAGCAACTAAGCCTGTGTGCCACAACTACTGAGCCTGCACTCTAGAGCCAGCAAGCTGCAACTACTGAGCCTGTGTGCTGCAACTACTGAAGCCCATGTGCCTAGAGACCATGCTTTACAACCAGACAAGCCATCACAATGAGAAGCCTGCACACCACGACAAAGAGTAGCCCCTGCTCACTACAACTAGAGAAAGCCCACAAGCAGCAACAAAGACCCAATGCAGTCAATAAACAAAAACAAAAACAAAACAAACAAACAAAAACTATACTCCAACTAAAAAATAAATAAAGGGGAAAAAAAGAATAAGAAAATAATAAATTCAACTCAGGCTTAAAAAACACGGCTATTCACTGTCTGAAAGAATAGAAACTTATTACACATGCTCTCTTGCCTTGCCGTCTTTCCTAGATTCTATAATATCTTATTTGCACTTTGCATTCCTAAATCTTATGCATTCCTATGATTCAGCTCAAATAGTAGTAGCATTCCAAGTCTCTCATGATTCCTCTTGTGTTCCTCTCTCCCATGTGCTCCCACAGCAATTTGTTGTCAGCATTTTCCCCATCTTCTGGAGCAGTATGTTTATTTGTTTCCATGGTGACCTCCCTAAGTGACTCAGAAGTCCCCTGGGAGCCCTGTTGGCTAGGAGTTCCTTCTAGACCATTTCTCAGGGTCCAGCAAGGTGCCTCAGGATAGTAGGTATGTTTTTCATGGCTAATGAATTGGGTCCTCAGTCTCTTCCCAACCCAGAGCACTTTCTGGGTGCCAGCCTGTATCTGCTAGAAGGATGCACAAACCAATGCATTATTTGAACTACCCATTCAGTGTCATGTGTTATCTGATGATTAACGCCTAATTGAGAACTTCTGGTGGGCTTGTGATGCTCTATAGTATTTGTTAAAGAAATTCTAACAAAAAGACTTCCAAAATCATCTTGCTCAACCACAGCATCAATGGAATTAATATATATTTTTCCATAATGACAAATAATTTTTATTTCGATATGTAAATAAGAGTATGTTTTTATATATTGAAATAAAAAAGAAACCAAGCATATCACTGAATAATTGCACTTGGCTTACAGCAGTGAAAGGCAGCAGAACATGCCATTCCAAAATATGCCACTTTGAAATAAGGAGTATTTTCAGTTGAAGATATAAGAAAAGTTCTCTGCCCTCCCCCTATTGGCCTAAAAGCAGGACATAAATTCGTAAAGGTGTCCCCCTTCCCTCACTACCAGGAAGGACAGAAGTTAATCCTTAGAGACAACTCTGGCCCTTTATCAGTCCAGAGATGGCCCCAGAGAAACCTATATAACTCACTTTACTAGGTAGCCATTTTCTTCCTTTAGTGTCCTCATATGTTCACTTTCCCAGAATTTGCCTTGCCTAGAAGCTCAAAGTCCTTTTTCTATGACTTATCACTTCTATAAAAATGTGTTGTTCTTTTGTTAAGATGCTATACATGCCCAAGTTCTAACTATTGCCTTGAGTTTCTCATCACTGGGTATTCTCGTGTGTAGGGAAGCTGCATGTATCAATAAATTTCTGTTTTTCTCTTGTTAATCTGTATTTTGTCAGTCTAGAAGCCTAAGGGTTCTAGACTGACAGGGTTCCAGCCAAGAAGCCAAAGATGGTAGAGGAAAAAGAAAGCTAAGTTCTTCCTCCCCTACAGCATACTTCCAAAACATTTTGAACAAGTTCAGAAGTATAGCTGTTTATTTAACAAGTCCTATGGGCTGGCAGTAAGCATATGGTGGGTAAACAACAAGTTCTTTCAAAGACAGATCATTCTTCTCACTGTTGGCAAGTCCTTGCTCCTTGGTGGTGGATTTGAATTTTTGAAATTGTCTAAAATCTTTCAGAATGGAGAATAGTGAGTAAAGGGGATTAGCCTGAGGCCTTCTCTGAAAGTTAAAAACAGAGTATAAACAAAACATTTAAGTCTGTATTTCTTGAATCACTTATAAACAAGTTCAGAAAGCCATTCCAACATGGCTTTATATGTTTTAGCATCACTAAAACAGCTTCTGGAGACTTAAGGTGATGACTTTGAGAGGGAAAAAGTATATCATGTTCATACAGCAATTCTTTCCTAGTGACGCCAAAAACTCGGCCTCTGTGCACAGGTGCCAAATAAAATCTCAGAGACAGGGTTTTGGGTGAAGTAGAAAAGAATAGTTTTATTGCTTTGTCAGGCAAGGGGGGACACAGCAGGCTTGTGCCTCTCGAAACTGTGTGTCCCAACCCAGAAGGATTTGGTGAGGAGTTTTATAGCAATGGTTCAAGGGAAGGGTTGCTGATAAGGATTAGGGTGTTGCAGGGCCTGCACTCCTTTAACCTGGCCTCAGGTGATCTCCTGATGAGTTTCAAGGTAATCAAACTGTGACTTTCTCTCTGGAACATCTTCCTTTTGGTGGGGATCTTAGTTTTGCAGAAGAGCTAAAAGATATTATGTGTATCCCTTGAGGCAGAAACAGGACCCGCCCCAAGGCTGCACTATTGTTCCTTGTCTGCTCCTCCCTTATCTCTGCATCCTTTCCCTTCCTTGATTAGCAACTGTTTGAATCTGCCCTTTGGAACTCAGGGCAGTTTGTGGAGGCTGGAGTCTATTCCCTACAAACAAGAAATGGGGGACAGAAATCTTCCATGCCCAGAAACCCCACAGGGTCCTGCTTGGCTTCAATAGTCACATTATCTCTTATTCATACCCTAGTTTGAAAGTGTGTTTAGATACCTTGTGAAAAGGCATTGGTTCCTCCTCTATTAGGAAAGACTAGAATATTCAGAAGATTGTGGGGAAGATCATTCAATACTCTTTTTATGAATGATCCCTTAAAGTGTTTCTATTGCTTTGAGTAATGGTGTGTCTTTTCTGCCTCTGGCTAGGAAAAGTCCAGACATTTTAGATTAGGTTTTCTGTGCTTCCAACAGAAGCATATCATTGGAGAGCCAAATTACATTTAGAAGCTACATTTTTATTTTGATGATAGATTGTTGATTGACTTTGCACTCAACTTAATAATCATCTTGCTCCCAAGTGGCTGTGACATGCTCAGTGCCCTAGGCCACAAGCCAGAATCAAGATCCTGTGTAAGAAAGTCATAAAGCTCTTTAAAGGAGAAGAGAAAGATAATAGATGCCCTGATCCACACCCTCCAGCACCACCAGCTGTTTTGAATTCATTTTCATTTGGACTCCAAAATTAATAAATTGTCTTTTCCAAAATAGTGATGCCAAGAACTCGACCTCTGTGCACCAGTACTAAATCAAATCTTGGAGACACAGTTTTGGGTGAAGTAGAGAAGAATAGCTTTATTGCTTTGCCAGGCAAAGGGGGGCACAGTGGGATCTTGCCCCTCAAAACTGTGTGTTCCAACCTGGGAGGATTTGGGGAAGAGTTTTATAGCAATGGTTTAAGGGAAGTGTTGCTGATAAGGATTAGGGTGTGTGCAGAGTCTGCACTCCTTTAATCTGGCCTCAGGTGGTCTCTTGATGAGCTTCTCTGAAATGAAGAACTGTTAACATCTTCCATTTATTGAGGGTTTTGGTTCTGTAGAGAGCTCAGAGATATTGTTACGTGTATCTCTTGATGTGGAACCAGGACCCTGCCCCGAGGCTGCACTGTTGTTTCTTGGCTGTTCCTCCTTTCTCTTTGCATCCCTTCCCTTCCCTGATTAGCAACATTTTGAAAGGCTTTTGTGCCCAGCCGCCCTACAGGGTCCTGCTCAGTTTCAATGGCAGTACCAGTTTATACAAATTGCTGTATCTTCAATGGTCAAAATAGGTGTTTGTTTGTTTTGCAATAGGAAAGGGAAGGACTTCCACAGTTGTAGTTTTAATGTTAGACATTTAATTCTATTTTCATTTACAGTACACATACAAACACACTCACTCACTCACTCACTCACTCACTCACATACACAGCAAATTGCCATGAAATCTTCTAGAATATCTAATTCTACCATGCTGGGATTGAGTTACAATGGACATTACAGTTCTACAGGGCCTTATAATTTACAGCACACATTTTGTGTTTTAGTTTATTCAGTTTCCAAAATGACCACTGGAGGTGAGGAAATGGACCAGAGATGAGAGTGACAGACCCAGGACTTGAGAACAAGTCTTCTGACCCAGTTCTTCCACCTTCTTTTTGAGAGTGTTTCTCAAACTCAAGTATTTTACAGACCCCTTTGAAAGGGAAAAAGCCTTTGTATGGATTCCTGAGAGAAACACAAATGTGAAATGCTGCCATTTGGTGATCACCTTGTTACCTGAGAACTGGATTCACCTCTTGGTGGACATCCAGCCAAAAGACACAACCAAGCCAAAGATCAGGAGAAGGAAGGATTTATTACTTGCAATAAGTAAGGAGAACACTTGGGAGTCTTTCCAAAGCGGTGTCTCCAAGGACAACAAAATCAGGGAACTGTTAAGCTAAGGGTGTATGCATATTCATGAAGGGGCTTGGGTGGTCAACAGAGTCCAAGCTTAAGTTCACTGAAGTTACAAGAGTCAGAAAAGGTCAACATCATCATCCTTTACGTTCCAGTTGATCTGGTGGTTGAGCTTCAGGCTAATCCTTACCATTGAAACAGAACTGGGAGTCCTTATAACTTATAAGTTATCTTTGCTATTGTTACTTTGCTTGTCTGGTAACAGCTGTTTGTTTCTGCATCCTTTTGTTCTCTTAAGATCATCTATTACTGAGACCTGTTCAAGGACAAGAACTTTGACCAGGCTTAGGTCACAACATGGCTTAGGCCAGAAATGGCTTCTCTTTTGTCAAGGAAGTCATGCCTGGTTCTATTTTCCTGGGGACTTCCTACCTTATCTGGTTGCAATCTGGTCTAATAATATTGCAAATCCAGAGGCAAACCTGAATGTCCAGGATCTCAGATTATGTTTATGATTTTAAAGGTTAACAACATCAAACACACAATAGAAAAGATCCCTATCATTATCTATCATTATAGCACTTGAGTGCTCTCCATGAATTTATGGGCTCCAGACTAGAAAACACCATGACTTATGACAAAGAATATGTTTTAACTTTCCTGGCTTAAGATGCAAAATTTGCCTTGTTAGTATTCAAGTTTCTGCAGAGAGCACGAGTCTCAGTATTCAAACTGAAGCATCCAAAATGCAACCTCATTTCATGAGTACCCTAAACTCCCATTAAATGGTGGAAGTGAATGACTCCTGGTTCATTAAACACAAGCACAGTCAGTTCAGGGGTTCCTCAGGCAATTCAGGTTTCCTCCTCTTCCCCATATAGTGGTGAGTCCACTCAAGGGCTGTGAGTTTAGAAAGCATCACAGCCTGGATGGGAGGGGTCATCTCATCTTTGGATGCCATTGTCTAACCCTTGTGAGCTTCTGAGATATCCACATTCCCATTTAATTGGGGGTCACTTGTCCACCCAGATCTTTCTACCTGGAGAACTTGGCAAGTGTTCTTGACCTCCCCTTTGGCATTCACTGAGAAACTCTCAGCAGGGAAGGTGTAATGGCCAATTTAATGTCAACTTGTCTGGGCTAAGGGTTGCCCAGACATCTAACACATTATTTCTGGGTGTGTCTGTAAGGGTGTTTCTGGAAGACATTAACATTTGAATTAGAAGACTCATCCACCCTCCCCAGTGTGGGCAGGCATCTCCTGCTCCACTGAGGGCCCAAATAGAACAAAAGGTGGAAGAAGGGCAAGTTCTCACTCTTCTTGAGCTGAGAAAACCATTTTCTGCCCTTTGACATTGGTTCTCCCAATTCTCTGACCTTTGGACTCAAGGGCTTGCACTAGTGCCCCCTTCCCAACTGGTTTAGACTGAGGCTGAGTTACACCATTGGATTTCCTGGTTCCCTGTCTTACAGACAGCACATTGTGGGAATTTTGCCTCCATAACAATGTGAACCAATTCTTTTTTTTTTTTTTTCCAGCTAACATCATTCTAAATGGTGAAAAACTGAAAGAATTCCCTCTAAGGACAGGAAGAAGATAAGGGTGCCCACTCTCACCACTATTATTCAACATATTTTAGAAGTTTTAGCCACAGCAATCAGAGAAGAAAAACAAAAAGAATCCAAAATGGAAAAGAAGTAAAATTGTCACGCTTTGCAGATGACATGATATTACACATAGAAAACCCTAAAGAAGCTTCCAGAAAACTGCTAGCACTAATTGATGAATTTAGTAAAGTAGCAGGATACAAAATTAATGCACAGAAATCTCTAGTATTCCTATACACTAACAATGAAAGAGCAGAAAGAGAAATTAAGGAAACAATCCCATTTACCATTGCAACAAAAAGAATAAAATACCTAGGAATAAAACTGCCTAAGGAGACAAAAGACCTATATGCAGAAAACTATGACACTGATGAAAGAAATCAAAGATGATACAGATGGAGAGATATATCATGTTCTTGGATTGCAAGAATCAACACTGAAAATAACTATACTACCCAAAGCAATTTACAGATTCAACGCAATCCCTATCAAATGACCAATGGCATTTTTTGCAGAACTACAACAAGAAATTTTACGATTTGTATGGAAATGCAAAAGACCCCAGAGAGCCAAAACAATCTTGAGAAGAAAAGATGGAGCTGGAGGAATCAGGCTCCCTGACCTCAAACTATACTACAAGGTTACAGTGATCAAGACAGTATGGTACTGGCACAAAAACAGAAATATAGATCAATGGACACAATGGAGAGCCCAGAGATAAACCCACACACATATGGGCACCTTATCTTTGACAAAGGAGGCAAGAACATACAATGGAAAAAAGACAGCCTCTTTAATAAGTGGTGCTGGGAAAATTGGACAGCTATATGTAGAAGAATGAAATTAAAACACTTCCTAACACCATACACAAAAATAAACTTAAAATGGATTAAAGACCTAAATGGAAGGCCAGATACTATAAAACTCTAAGAGGAAAACACTCTATTACATAAATCAAAGCAAGATCCTTTTTGACCCACCTCCTAGGATAATAGAAATAAAATAAAAAATAAACAAATGGGACCTAATGAAACAAAAGCTTTTGCACAGCGAAAGAAACCATAAACAAGACAAGAAAGCCCTTAGAATGGGAGAAAATATTTGCCAATGAAGCAACTGATAAAGGATTAATCTCCAAAATATACAAGCAGCTCATGAAGCTTAATACCAAAAAAGAAAATAATCCAATCCAAAAATAGGCAGAAGACCTAAGTAGACATTTCTCCAAAGAAGATATGCAGATGGCTAACAAACACATGAAAAGATGTTCAACATCACTAATCATTAGAGAAACGCAAGTCAAAGCCACAGTGAGGTATCATCTCACTCTGGTCAGAATGGCCATCATCAAAAAATCTAGAAACAATAAACGCTGGAGAGGGTGCAGGGAAAAGGGAACCCTCCTGCACTGTTGGTGGGAGTGCAAATTGGTACAGCCACTATGGAAAAGTTTGGAGGTTCCTTAAAAAACTAACAATAGAACTACCATATGACCCAACAATCCCACTCCTGTGCATATACCCTGAGAAAACCATAATCCAAAAAGAAACATGTACCACAATGTTCATTGCATCACCATTTACAATAGCCAGGACATGGAAGCAACCAAAATGCCCATCAACAGATGACTGGATAAAGAAGATGTGGCATATATATATATACAATGGATATTGCACAGCTATAAAAAGGAATGAAATTGAGTTATTTGTAGTGAGGTGGATAGACATAGAGTCTGTCATGCAGAGTGAAGTAAGCCAGAAAGACAAAAACAAATACCATATGCTAACACATATATATGGAATCTAAAAAAATGGTATTGATGAACTCAGTGGCAGAGCAAGAATAAAGATGCAGTCATGGAGGACGGACTTGAGGACATGGAGTGGGGGGCAAAGGGGAAGCTGAGACAAAGCGAGAGAGCAGTATTGACATATATACACTACCAAATGTAAAACAGATAGCTAGTAGGAAACTGCTGCATAAAACAAGGAGATCAACTAGATGATGGGCGATGACTTAGAGGGATGGGATAGGGACGGTGGGAAGGAGTCGTGGGAGGGACAGGATATGGGGATATATGTATAGATACAGATGATTCACTTTGTTGTACAGCAAAACCTGGTGCAACAATGTAAAGCAATTATAATCCAGTAAAGAGCTTCAAAATGTGAAAAAAAAAATAATGGAAAAGAATCTGAAAAAAAAAGTATACAGATGTATAACTGAATTACTTTGCTGTACACCAGAAACTAACCCAACATTGTAAATCAACTATAGTTCAATAAAAAAAAAACCTCTTTATTAAAAAAAAAGAACCAATTCTTATAATAAATCTTTCTCTGTCTCTCTGTCTCTGTCTGTCTGTCTTTCTCCTCCCTATTGATATATTGGTTCTATTTCTCTGGAGAACCCTATTACAGAAGACGCACTCTGTCCTGTGTGGAACTTTGTGGGGCTGTGCTAGCTGTCACTTCTTTGCATCACACCCCCTGGGGTGGTGGATGTTGGTCCCCAGCTAAGAAATAAGGCACAAATTGCCTCTGCTCTTGGGTCCCCAAACTTCTCCAGGTGGAGTGGGGGCATCTGTCATCCCCCTTGTATTAGTCAGGGTTCTTCAAAGAAACAGAAACAATAGGATCTGTCCTTCTCTTTTTTCTCTCTTTCATCTACCTGTCTATCCATCTATTGAGAGAGGGAGGAGTGAGAGAGATTTATTCTAAGGATTTGTTTCACATGATTGTGTGATTGGGAGGACTGGCAAGTGTGAAACGTGTAGATCAGGCCAACAGGCTGGAAATCCTGGTGAGAGGTCATGTCTCAGTCCTGAGTTCAAGTTGCACAGGGCAGCAGGCTGGAATCTCAGGCATGATTTCTATGTTGCAGTCTCCAGCTGAATTCCTTCCTCTCTGGGAAAGAACACTCTTTGTTCTTAAGATCTTCACTGATTGGACGAGATCCACCTGCATTATGGAGAGTAATCTGCTCTACTCAAAGTCTACTAATTTAAATCTCATTCATATCTACAAAACACCTTCACAGCATCATCTAGGCTGGCATTTGACCACCAGACTAGCCACCCTGGCCTGGCCACACTGACATATAATGCTAACTGTCACAGCTCTCCCTGCATGACTTGGCTCTAGAGGACAGACCAGCCTGGGCCCTTTTTCAGGACATCCACTGACCCCTAACTGTCAGGCATCCTTTTCTGTGCTCCTTCATTCCAGTCTTGGGACAATTAAAAATTCTCCCCTGGGGCAGGAAACACTGGCTCTCACTTTATCCTATATTCTTCCAAATCTGTTTTTCATGGTGCAAAGTGTGTGGCCAGGGTCCTTCAGGATTGTAGCTTCTGTGACTTGAATGTCTTTTCTTGTAAGCCATGCTTTCTCCAGTGAGTTGCAAAGGGTATTTTTGAACTCAAAACCTGAAGATTGATGCCCTGGTTTTGCTGTGTCATCCCAGCAGGAAAGGATCTCACACAGGGAAATATCCCATGATGTCTAGGCTGCCTCCTGACCCAGGGGAAGCAGCAGAGGGCATGAGAAGAGTTCCTGGGAGTGAGAACGCTAAAGTCAGTCCATCACTATGTTAGTGGCTGTGTGTCTAGGACATCAGACTGATTGCTGGTGCATTACTGGCACCTGAACCAGAACTTTCCCTGTGGCCACCTCTGCATCTTATTCATTTGCATCGACCACAGTTAGAAGTTGAGTGGCATGGAAGGAAGCTTCCAGTTTTCCCTTACATCTGATGACTGAGGCAGGCTAGGGATATAGCAAGTATAAATTTCCTTAAATGAGGAACTTCCTCATCTCTGGCTGGTACTGTTCTCTACAGCAGCTGAATGTTTTCACAACCACGGAGACCAAGGGCTTAAGGAATGTGCCCCTCTCTCTTCATAAAACCCATCTATTTTGTCACTCAGATCAATTATTATAATTACCTTTTGAAAAATAGAGCTTTGAAGCACAGACATGGAATGGAGATTTAACTACCTCACTTATAGTTAGTCCTCTGTGTCCTTGAATGAGTTTCTAACTTGTCTCAGAAAAAGCTGGCTCTGTGAAATACAACATATCTTTTAATTGCTGATGAAGCCCTACATAAATCTCAGGCTCTGTTTCTTGGTTCAAAGACATGCCATCTTCTAGAAGTAGCACAGAGGAGGCTCTCAGCATTATTTGTTGAAAGAAGGAATGCATGTTAATAATACAGGTCCTCATATAAAATGTAAACTAGTCAGGGAGCTACAGGGGAACATGCATCCGTGTAGCTTACATTGCTCGGCGTTGTGGGCCCAGATATCACCATATCCACTTCCTGATCTTGAGGGTCATTTAGCCAGTGGGCGAATTGTCAAAATCTCTAGGGTGAAGCAGAGAGGAAATCCCTGGAAGCTTCCAGAACTAAAGGGAAGACTGGAGAATTTGACTCAGAAAAAGAGCAGTGACCCAGGTAGACTCAACGGCAGAGCTGGAACCACGTAACCTCCAGTCTGGTCATTGTTGCCGACAGTGTGGCCCCTCCTGGACACCAAAGGCCAATGTTGACACGCCCTGGGGGCAGGGGCTGCCCTGGATCCCTGCCTCTGTGTGGCAGCCCCTGTGAGCAATTTTCTCCACCATCCCTGCATATTTGGGTCACCCTCCTGGATGCAGAGGCTGGGGCAAGAGCTTCTTGTGGGCCGCGTGGAGGTCACGTGCCCACTCAGTAGCTGTCGGGGTTGCACAGCTGGCCTGGTCATCCCCCAAGCTGCACACAATTCCGGGGTTCCCCTCTAAGGGAACTGTGTTCAGAACCTTGGTAAGCAAAACCCCCAATGATGTTCCCTGCTGTGTTGCAGCTGAGTCATGAACAAATGTGATCTGACAAGAGTGAGGTCAGCATTGATACCGAGGAAAGCAACATTGCACGTAGGTGGAGCCACTTACCACTGAGGCGGGCTGGCAACAAACACTCGACAAACATCGCCTATTATTGTTATTTTAGGATCATGGTTATTAACAACATGGAATTGTCCAGATTCAAAAAGTAGTCGAGGCCTCAGAATTTTGGAGCGTTAGCTCATCTGGGTCCGCCGGCTCAATAAACCTGAGTTCTCCAACTCTCAAAAAAAAAAAAAAAAAAAAAAGTAGTCGATAGTCCCTGGGCTGGCCCTCTGTGAAGTTGTGAACTGGGGGACGTTAGCCTCAGGCACCCACCTCTGTGCATTTCCAGCACTCCCGTCTGCCTCCGCGGCATCCCCACTTTCCTTCCCACACATTGTCTGTTCCTCTTTCCCAGTGTCATTGAGTCTTATTCTTGTCTGTGGTCAGCTAAGGTTTGTCAGTGTAGTTAAGGCCGAGGACGGCTTAAATGCCAGCTAGGCAGAGCTATTTGTATTTATTACCATGAGCTTGCAGAGATGTTAAAGTCTGCAAGACCAAATGAATGAATCTTTATTGGTGACACTTACTGCTGCAGGAATAACTAGCATTCATTAAATAAGCCCTTGCATGTTGGCAAGAAGCTAAACGCTGTGATGCATTCTCTCCTGTGCACAAATGCACTTAATCCTCAGAACTCTTGGAGACAGTTACTGTTTTTATTACCACCCTGATTTTCAGATGGGAAAATTGAGGGGTAGGGTTAAGGCTTCAACCCAGTTTTGACTGATCTGCAGCTCATCCTGGGGGCTATAGATCAAACTACTTCATCCTCAGCCTAATTTTGCACACCCCCAGGGCTGATTCTTGACACTGGGCATTCAGTACATTCAGATGATAAAGAAAATAACTTGAGGCAGACTGAGGAGTCCTGTATTAGTCAGGGTTCTCCAGAGAATGGAAAGGAATCAGCTCACGTCATTATAGAGGCTGGGAAGTCCCAATATCTGCAGCTGACTTGCTGGACACTCCAGAGAGTCAATGGCATAGTTCAAGTCCACGTCTGAGCCTGAAGGCAGGAGACTGATTCCCAGCTCCTGCAGTCAGGTGGAGAGAGAAGTTCCTTCCTACTCAGCTGTTTGTGCTCTTCAGGCCTCTAACTGATTGGACCAGGCCCACCACATCGAGGAGGGCAATGTGCTGTACCTGGTCTGCCAGTTCAAAGGTGGATCTTATCCCGAAACACCTTATAGACGCACCCAGAATATGTTGGACCAAATGTCTGGGTACTCATGATCTAGTTAAGTTGACACACGAAATTCACCATCACAAATTCTAATTTTCTGAAGTGTTTGGAGTTCCTTGAGGCCAAGGTCTAATGTTTCCTCTTTTTTGAAATTTTTTGTTCCTCGTTAAAATTCAGCACCCAGCTAGTTGAGTTGAATAAATCTTCACCAGACTTAGCTTATGCAATGGAACAATTCCAGTGGCTCTAGTGGGGAATTCTGAGCCTGGGGTGTAGGAGCCAGAAGAGTCTGGTTTCAAGTCCTGTGTCTGCAACCAAGCAAGTGATTCCATATCCCCAAGCCTCGTTGTTTCCTCTGTCGAATGGAGGATCTATTTCCCAAGGGTGCTGTGAAGGTTAAGGAGTAGACAAGGGAAAGTGCCAAGCACACAGTAGGTCCACCATAAGTGGGTGCTGTCTCACTTATGAGAAGAGGAAACAGAAATTGATTTTCCTGGCAATGATCAAAGATGGCAGGTTTTTACCTCTGCCAAAGCAGTTTAGGGAAAGGGGCATCCCCAAGTCACCATCTGTCAACTGGCCACTTAAAGGTTTTTTCTCAATCTATTCTGGATGGCTTCACTTAAAAGACACCCAGCATGCCTCCTTTTAAAAGATAAGTCACTGAAAATATGACTTTGTGTTCTAAAGCAGCTTTTATCTGTGCAAACAAAATATTGGAAATGCTCAGAAAGCTGAGAAAGCCATCTAAGTGGAGACATTTGCTGCAGACTGGCATAGCCAGGGTAGATGACCTTTTTTTTTTTTTAATAAATTTATTTATTTATTTATTTTACTGGCTGTGTTGGGTCTTTTTTGCTGTGCGCAGGCTTTCTTTTAGTTGTGGTGAATGGGGGCTACTCTTTGTTGTGGTGCGCGGGCTCCTCATTGCCATGGCTTCTCTTGTTGTGAAGCACGGGCTCTAGGTGCATGGGCTTCAGTAGTTGCAGCACATGGGCTCAATAGTTGTGACACACGGGCTTCGTTGCTCTGTGGCATGTGGGATCTTCCTGGAGCAGGGATCAAACCTGTGTCCCCTGCATTGGCAGGTGGATTCTCAACCACTGCACCACCTAGGAAGCCCGGTAGATGACCTTTTAGTTAACAGTGTACCAAGCTCTCAAAAATCAAGTTGAAAGTTAATTTGTCAAATAATGTTCCTTTAAAGAGTTGGAAGCCATGATTTCTTCCTTTCTAATAACAACATTGGGGTTTACTTTTTTTGTAAAGTATGTGCTTACTCTTTTAAGATTCCCTCCTCTTCTCCCAAGCATCCCCGGGGCTTTGACATAGAAGTTAACTCTCTGTGGGTCAGGGCTTCTGTTGAGATAACTCAGAAGAACAGAGTAGCCTCTGAGACTCACACTTACCAAGAGTTCCTGAAGAAGCGAGAGGGTAAGTGTTGGGTCTGAGGTTACAGGCCACAGAAAACCCATTTTGGAGCTAATGATGCTATTGAGTCTTCCTGCTGAATTCCCCTGGCTGAGTCTGCACTGAAAGCAACGGTCAATTGTGGCCATCAGTAGGAATGCTTGCCCCTTGGTCTTTCCAAAGCAAACAGAACAATCATTTAGGAGGAGTGGGTCTAAATATATTTCATCACTTGAAATAAACTTTAACTTCCTTATATTACTTGGTCAAGTCACACATTTCAACCTGACATTCTTCCATTTTACAACTGCCCTTTTGGTTCTGGACTTCCCTGGGGACACAGGCTTTTCTGCAGCTTTGCCTATGACCTTATTTCCAAGTATGTATTTTGTTGGGGAAATTTTCTATTCTTTCGGTTAGCATTACCTATGAAAATATTCAGATTTGTTTTGTTATTTAGTGTGTGTTTTTTTTAAATAAAAACAATAGAATGTTTGGCTGTGTGGGTTTCTAGAATGTTCCTTTTACTGACGAATTTGTTACCTATTGCCATTTTCTGGGAGTTCTGATTAGTGTCAAATACACCAAGGCGGTGAGTACAGATGGCCTGAGGTTTAGCCAGCATCCTATGTCTGTCCAAAGGCATGAACTTGGAATGTTTGCCATTCTGGGCCACCTGTAGCCTGGGGCCTCTCCTTTAATAAACCCCAGATGCATGTACTACCTCTCCCAGGAGAAGGTCAGCTTCTTTTCAGCCCTGCATTTCTCCCCACCTTGGGATGCCCCGCTGAGTCAGGGTACACAACAGCTCTTGGTGTTCCCGTCCCTCCACCCAAAGCACTCCTGACCCAGGAGGCCATTCCCCAGGGTCCTGCCACCACAAGAAAGCATGTACAGTTAACTTCAGACTGCAGGAAATCGCTGCCACCCCATGTATTTTTGGCTCAAGCTAGCTGAAATGCTGATTTTTTATTTTTTATTTTTTGCCAGAAGCACATAGCTGCCTCTTTAAATTATTTCAGCTAACTTCCACTGATGGTCTGCAGATAAACAAAAGTGCCAGTTGAACTGAATTTGTGGGGTGATTTCACATAAAAGAAGCATGGCGTAAGCATAAGCGGGAGATCTGTACTCCAGAGCATCTAATTAGGAAAACCTAACGACAGCCTCGGTAAATATCTCCCAGGGAGCTTGCATCTGGGCTCAATGCATCAGTTGCATATTAAAGATTCATAGGTTTTGTGAGTTGTTAAGAACTATGTAACAATCATAAAGGCACATTCAACGTTTGGGGAAAATGGAAGGCACGGTTTTGGGTTTAAAAGCCATTTGCTCTGTGTGTGTGCATGTGTGCAGGCGTGGCACAAAAATGCTCATGGGCGAACTTCATTTCACGTGCCTCCTGCCTTGGCCCCCACCCTGTATTCTGCATCTTCTCTTCAGGTTCCTCCATGGGATTTCGTGCCTGTAGGTTCTTGTTATTTTGCTAGATGTTATGTTTAGAAGGTTAATATCCACTAAGCTTTTTAACATGTCAAGCGGGCACATTTTAATATAGAGCTTCTGAAAACTGGGAAACTCTCCAGATCCACAAGATTCATGTCAAATAATGGCATGTGGGCTTCCTGAAGCGTTGATGGAAAGGTGGTTGTGGTCAGAGGTGTCCTCTCCTCACCCCACTTCTTAGTTTCCTAGGGCTGCCATAACAAACGATCACAAATTGGATGGCTTACAACTACAGAGATGTATTCTCTCGGTTCCGGAGAAGATGTCCAAGATCAAGGTGTCAGCAGAGGCTGCTCCCTCTGATGGCCCTGGGTGAGGATCCTTCCTGCCTCCTCCAGCCTCTGGGGGCTCCAGATGTTCCTGGACTTGTGGCCGCATCCCTCCAACCTCTGCCTCTGTGGCCACACCACCGTCTCTCCTGTCTGTATAATCTCCCTCTGCTCTTCTCCTACAAAAGCACATATCATTGGATTTAGGGTTCATCTAGATAATCTAGGATGATCTTCGCTTGAGATTCTTAACTTAATTAAAATCTACTAAGACCTTTTTTCCAAAGAAGATCACATGCATGGTTCCAAGTGGACATATCTTCTGGGCGGGAAACGAATCAACCCATCACCCCTCTCAAACCACAGTACACTACAGAGAAAAAGGCCACAACATTGTTCTAACTCAGTTTCCAGGAGATATTTGTTAGAAAGTCAAAGCCTGCAGCAGTGGAAACATCATTGTGTGGCTCCCACCTCCTTTCTCCTCCCAAGATCTTGTTTGGAAATTCCCTGCCTGATTCCTGGAGGGTGTCTCTTTGCAGAGCTCTGGGATTTTTAGTGTTTGCACATAAAAATTGGGACTTGGGAGTAAAGCCTTGAATTAGGTGGTACTACTTGGACAATTTCTTACTTAACAAAAGGGTTTCGGTGAGTAAAAATCCCAAAGAATTAGTCTCGGATAATGTCATTTTTAGCTCCCTTGAGAATGAATGAGGGAGATCTTTGAGGTCAGAGGTGACTTCTCCTTGCCCCTCAAACTGCAGCATGTGGGCTTGTGACTGCTGTTGATTCTGGTGGGAGGGGAGGGGCTCGCAGATCCCATAAGAGGATCCAGGTCAGCAGGGATGGGGGAGCAGGTGAGGAGGGGGCGGGGACAGGAAGAGCAAGGGGAGGTTGGGAGAAGCAGAGGGAAAAGTGCAGGAACACAGGGAATGAAGCAACCAAGGGGAGAAATGGGAGCATAGCAGCAGGGGGAGGCTTTGGAACAGAACACTGTGAGGACGCAAACCCTCTGGTAGGATGTACTACATTCTGGATGTCAGTGATGATGACTGGCTCAGTTGGAAACCACAGCAGTCTTCTCTGGGTCTATACCTCTGGCCTTGTGAGTCCTCACTTAGAGTGGACTTGGCTCAGAGCTGATGCAACATTAAGCCGTAAAGATCCATCCTGACCTGAAATCAGGGTGTATATTTATTTGTTTTCTTGCTTCCATCTTCCTCATGAGAATGAGGGCTCCATGGGGACGGGGGCCTTGTCTATCATGTTCATTGCTGGGGATGGATACCTAGTTCCCATCCTCAGTGTCTGACAGGTAACAGGTGCTCAATAAATATGTGATAAATGAAGAAATGAGTGGTGACCCTCAGGCTTTGTCTGTCTGTCTTTCGTTCAGATTTGAGCCTTGGATCTTTCTTTGACACTTACTACCTAGTCTTCCCTAGGGTTTGAATTGCCTCCTATTCACCCCATTAGTGAAGGATGGACTCTCCCCTTAGGGTTATGGAGAAGTGGAGCAGGCAGGGGGCTCTCTCCCCAAAAATCACTTCCTGCTTACATTATCCATAGAGCTCGCATGTTCGATGTTTACTCACATGAGTGCCATCTTCTCTAGTGATAATAATACAACAGTACCATTATTATTCTCATTTTTTAAGGACAGTATATTTGCCGAGGAAAGAGACTTGTCTTTGGAATGAGACTGAGGGAAGTCCAGACACCAGCTGAGTCATTTTCTGGCTGTGCTTGACCCAGAAGGAGTCTCTTGACTTCTCCTAGCCTCAGTTCTCCATCGACGTGTGGAGAGCAACATCTTTTACATGGATTAAATGTAAGGCAATGCCGTGTATAAACTCCTAGCACGGTGCCCGGGACGTGCAAGGCACTCCACAACGGTGATTCTCTTTGTTGTGATTGGGTGCCTAGTTCCTTTGAGATGGATGTCTTAGCATAAAACATCTATGGCTATTCTTGAGACAATCCCAGTTTGTTGGCATGTGTTTGAGAAGATGGGAGAGGCCACTTTGGGGTGGGGGCGCAGGTGTCACGGCCATATTCCAAATTGTAATGGGGTGCCCCTTTGACAAAGTTCTAAGCACTATTCCCTCCTTCATAATCATGCATACCTTCATGCTTCCTTGAGGGTAAAGACTGCAGTCCCATGCATTTTATTAATTCCTGTATTGGCTATAAAGGGTGGGGCACATCCTGCTTCCTGAGTCCCGGGGAGGAGTGCATTGTGGTTAACCATGCTTCTTGTCAGGCTGCCTTTTTTCTTCTTCTTCCCCATCCCTCCTAGGCAGGCTCCTCCTAGAACATGGTAACCAGATCACATTAGTCAGAGTGAAGATGAAAGGAAATCCATGGTTACGGTTTTACAGCCCACTCGGGAAATCTGTGCCCTTTCTCCAGGGGTTCAATCTTTTTACATTCTGAATTCTATGGCAGGCAGTGAATTTCCTTCAAGTCTATTGCAGCACGAAGCTTCTGTTGGCAGGAGTAATTTTTTGAAGCTATAAAAATTTTGGCAGAGTTCGAGAAACACACTGGCTGTCCCAGCCCATTTCCAAGTGACCACTCCACTAAATCCCAAGAGAAAACCCATTTGGTCCAGGCTCCACTGACTGCTAACACGAAGCTGGAATTTATGGTACAGCTCAGAGTCTAATGATCCTGGGAAATGAGGGAGAAATGCAGATTAAATTCCCAGCTCTACAGGGTAACTCTTCCAGCAAATGGATAAAATCCTGTCTTTCTTTTGTGAACTCAAAAGACTGACTTTGAAGATCTAGAAGTTTCTGTTGTTGATGCTACTTAAAAGAGGCTGGTTCCAAAATCAACAAGTGCTCTGTTTGTAGAACAAATGGAGTTTTAATGGCCTGCTGTGCCATTTGAATATTCATGCTAATAGGTATTTTCCATTTAGGAAATAAATACTTGGTAACCAAGAATTAACTCCAATGGCTGGCCGTTGTTATAGGCAACTAGTTTATGCTGATTCTTGACTAGAAAAAACAAATTGCTACATCCATTAAGGGAATTAAAGAAAGCCATCTTTTCTCCTTTCCTGCACCCTCCCCCCACATCCGCTGAGCCTCCAAACGTCTTCTAAATGTGTTTACCAGTTTTATTCCAACCATTAAGTGCTCTGTTTTCCACTTACTCTTATTCAGTTAAGGAACCCAATAGGAAAAACTTAAAGAGTCCAATACTTACAGCACATTAACTAGGTCCCTCAAAGAAGACTGACGCCTTGCAGATGGCACAGGGAGTCTTGGAGGTCACCACTGTGTAGATCGGAACTATTGTCAACTGAGCCCAATTAAGTATGTAGATTTCAAAACGTATAGAACTGATTGGGTGGGAGGATAGCTGTCTCTCTGTTTTGCATAATCAGACAAAGTGATAGTAAAGGACTCGCAAGAAAAAAAAGAAGCGATGACCTATTAATTTTCTGGTCTTCAATTAGGGATGTAAAAATCAGGTCTTGCCGTACCAGCCTTCCCTCAAAATCAGCATGTTAGATATTATAGTCTCTGCTTTTGGAGCGTGTCTGAAAAAAGTGATTTTAAAAAATTTTTTTTGAAATCACAGCTGTAACAGGGAAGAGCTAAATGGGACTCCATATTCAATCTGTTTCTCTGACTTAAACCTTTGCTTTTCGCTGCTTTTGTTATTATAATCATACATGCTGGCCTGCCTCCGGGAACCCTGCCCCTCTGCCTGAATGTTACTAAAGTGCCTCTCTTCAGCTCACAGGCAGACAATCTGCCCTGCCCTCCTGTGTGAATGGCTGCAAGAGGGAGAAATGAACACATCCCCTCACCGAGGCTGGTCATTCCGGAGATGTTTTGCAAGACTGATGGCCCTTTCACTTTACTTCCTCACAGCCTCTCCCTCTCTGATTGTATAAAAGAAACTGGCATCCAGACCCCAGTAAGATGGTTTTCTGGAGACACTAGTCGGCCATCTTCCTGGTCTGCTGGCTTTCTGAATAAAGTTGTATTCCTTGCCTCAGCACCTCCTCTCTGATTCATTGGCCAGTTGTGTGGCAAGCAGAGAGAGCTTGGACTCAGTAACACAGCCATTCCTTAAGGGTTACCCTGCTTTCCGTTTTTCTTTTTAACTGAGAGTTACAGTCTTAAATAAGATTACCTGGACCAAGAGCCAGGCTACCTGAGTCTTAAGTCTGCTTCTGCCACTAACTATGTAGTTTTGTAACAGGAGGAAAGGGGGTAGGGCACAACCCTTTAAGAATGACATAGCTGTTGTGGATACGACATGAACTGGTTAGAAACAATTCGGTAGAAGATGGCAGAAGATTCGACTTCCAGTGGACCTTGAGCCTCATTGTATGTTCATTGAAACACATCAGCTAAATGACACACCCATTGGTGCCGTGGCTGTTCTGAGGCTGACCATAAAAGGCCAAAAAATGGGCAGTAGCCCGAATCCTGGAAATCTCTGCCCCTTCTCCAAAATAATAATCCTCCCTCTCATTACCCTATGAAATTACTCAGCCCATAAAAACTAACCTCCCTGTATTTCAGTGTCTCTTGAATTCTGAGATGTCCACACTCTGTCTGTGGAGTGTGTATCTCTCTCCACAAATCCACTTTTACCTATCACTTTGCCTCTTGCTGAATTCTTTCTGCACTAAGACATAAAGAACCTGAACTTCAGCAGGTCCTGAGGCCAGCTGTGTGATCTCAGTGAGAAGACAGTGGGTTTAAGTCCCAATCCGGGTTTTGGCTGGGGTTGAGTCCTGGCTGTGTCAAGTCCCAACCCGAGGTGTGTGGTTTCATTTTGGTGAACTGTTGAAAGTCTTCTAATTATGAGCCACAAAGTCTTCATACCTGAAGAATAGACATTGGACCAGATCACTTTCAGGGTCAATTTCTGTTTAATTCTTAGACAATGATAATCCCCACTGGTAAAAATTCATCTCACTACCATGTTCGAGAAAATACTTTAAGAACCCCAACAAAAAATAAAAAGAGCAGAGCAGAGTTCTAGGATCTTAATGAAGAACTGGAATACCCTAGACATGGAAATATATTTACACACTTGAACACAGAGGTTTCCCCCAGGAGTTTTCACTATGGAAAATTCAGTCACATGGAGGGCGACCCCTTCATACTTCGCCTATAAATGCACAATTTCAGGATCAGTGCACACAAATCTCTTCAAAATGCTTGAACTGTTTTTACTCATAACACTTCTGCTACTAAATGTGTTGGGTTTTCACACCAAGCAGTTCCTCTGTTTTCTGAGGAAACCAGGTAAGTGTCCTACAATTCATTCAATTCTGACACTGATTACTAGGAATTAGCAGAGACCCCACAAGTTGGGGGCTCAGCCCACAAGACTGCCCCCACTTCAGACACCAATCCCAACAAGTCCAGGCCATCTGTCCTTGGATGGACCAGCTATACACTGAGGGTTCCTAAGACCCCTTCCTTAGGTCTGTGATTTGCTAGAAAGCTCACAGAACTCAGGAAATCACTTTACTTATGTTGATTGGCTTGTTAATAAAGGATGTGACTTAGGAACAGCCAAATGGAGGAGATGTGTAGGGATGGATATTGGACATTCGTGCTGAGGTTCCATTCCGAGCACCTGGTTTTGCCACATTCCCAGCATCTCAGTGTAGATATGCTCCCCCACCCAGCAGCTCATCAAATGTTGTTGTTCAAGAGTTTTTATAGAGCTCAATCTCCAGCCACACGTCCCCTTTCCTGTGGGTGGGACTGAGTTCCAACCCTCTAATGCCTGGGTCTTTCTGGTGACTAGCCCCATCTGAGGTCACCTAGGGCCCCACCCTAAGTCACCTCATCAGCACAAGTTCAGGTGTGACCAAAAGGTCTCCTTATGAATAACCAAAAGCATCCCTATCATTCAGGAAATTCCAAGGGTTTTAGGAGCTCTGTGCTGAGAAAGGGGACAAAGGTCAAATATATTTATTACACCACACCCACACTGCTTGTCTACGAAGTTGGGGTTCCCACAAACCCCTCTCCCTTTCAATTTCAGTACTTTGCTAGAATGACTCAGAGAACTCAGGGAAGCACTTTACTTCCTACTACTGGTATATTGTAAAGGATACCATTCAGAAACAGCCCAATCGAAGACCTGCACAGAACAAGGTATGCGGGGGCGGGAGGGGCGGCAGGGGTGCGTGGAGCTCCCATGCCCTCTCTGGGCACGTCACTTCCCCAGCATCTTGACGTGTCCCTCAACCCAAAAGTTCTCTGAACCCCGCTGTATAGTGGTTTTTATGGAGACTTCATTATGTAGGCATGATTGATTAAATCACTGGCCATTGGTGATTGAACTCAACCTCCAGACCGAGCAATACAGGCTGCCTGGTACAAAAATGGGTCATTTGTAGAGACACGGATGGACCTAGAGACTGTCACAAAGAGTGAAGTGAGTCAGAAAGAGAAAAACAAATGTCATGTATTAACACATATATGCAGAATACAGAAAAATGGTACAAATCGACCGGCTTGCAAGGCAGAAATAGAAACACAGATGTAGAGAACAAACATATGGACACGAAGTGGGGAAAGTGGGGGTGGGGGGGGAGGGTGGAGGTTGGAATGGGATGAATTGGGAGATTGGGATTGCCATATATACATTACCAATAAGAAAAAAAATATCAAATTGTATACTTTAAATATACGCAGTTTATTGTATGTCCAAAAAAAAAAAATACAGGCTGCCTGGATTTTGTGCTGCAAAGAAAAGCATTTCATAGGACTCAGTGGATGAGCCTCAGGACGGAAGCATCATTCTTCCACTTAATTAATAGATTAAAAAATTATGTCTGTGTCAGAGAGTATGTTGTGTGTGGGGGATGATTATATGATTCAGATGGGATTCCTGCTCTCAAGGTTGGGGTAGGATACTCATCACTCACCCTTGTTTAAAGTGTCAAGACACAAAGGTATAGGCTGTACTGTGGGCGTTTATCCTAAACTTTAGATTGAGATTCAGGGCCAATATCATTTTGTATTCACTCATCAATGTCTTTGATTTTCAACACCACAGCATCCCCTTCTGTGCCACTTGTGATGCAATAGACCTGCAGAGGGTAATCAGCCGTGTCCCTAGATTTTCTGCAGGTTTTAATGAGGTGCTTACCAGGAAGGGTCAAGGGAAGATTGCTAATTAACAGTGGTGCTTTCTTCCATCACCAAATGGTCCTGAACAAGTTTGCTGAATAAGACGTCAAAGAAGGGAGGGGGGCAGCATGGTTTTGGAAACTCCCTAAATTTGCTTAAGATCACACTGAGCAACTAGAACAACAAAACTAAAAACTCATGGGCACCAATTTGAAATTTGGTGGCAAGGTAACCCCACAAATCCCGGTATCTAAGTGAGTCAAAAACTGCCAACAGATGCCTTCATCCTACCCCTTCCACACCATCTCCTACTCGTGTCCTCACTGCCTTTCCCTCCCTCCTTCCATCCCTCCCCTCCCCTTCCTTCTCCTTCCTCCCTTCCTTCCTCTCTTCCTTCCTTCCTGCCTGCCTTCCTCCCTCTGTCCTTTCCTCTTTCCTTCTACTTAGTTCTCTGAAACTGAGGCTAAAAGGGGGCCAGAAAAACTAATGTATTGCCCACAAAACACACCCACTGGAATCTTCCCAAATCTGAGGATCACACGCATGGGATTTTCCAGAATCCCCACAGTTTCATGTCATTCTGTATATAAAGTCAATTTGCTAAAAGCACATAACTACATGCTATTTTCGTACGCTTGTAAAACTTCTCATAAATAAATTCATAAATCATAAAAATAATCTTATTTCTAAATGTGTACCATGACTATGGTTTGGGAAATACAGTTTTTAGAGAGGACACAAATGGCCAGATTTAAATTGAACAGCTGGAGAAACAAGCTAGAAAAAAAATTCAGCCTCTAAATAAGACAGAAGGATCTGATGGTTCAGTGCAGTTCAGTGAACTCTGAAGCCATTGCTTGTGAGCTTTCATTGTGTTGGTTTGCCTTCTTGACATGACCCAGCAATGACTAAAATGTGGCTGGTCCAGGGCTGCGTGCAGTTCTCTGCTTTTGTTTTCTTCACTTTGCGGGCCCCTCCCCCTGCCTGGGGAATGAATTCCTCCTTCCAAGTTCCTGTCCAGCCCTGGGCATTTTCTGTTCCCTGGGGTCCTCTCCAATGCTCACAAGTGTGTACAAAAATACGCTGCTGACTCCCAAGCCCTCTTCTCTGGCCCTGACTAGTCTCTGGAATTCCAGACCCCTATTTCCAAATGCCTGTAGGACACTTCCGTGGATCCTGGACCTTCTTAGCCTGGATCCATGGGCGCTCTAGGAGTCCAGAGTGGCTAGTGGAGGTCCGTGTGCATATTCTGGGGCGAGGTTACATAGATTTTATCAGACTTGTAAAGTGGTCCCTGGGGCCTCTTCCCTAAGCAGAGCTGACAGCAAGCGCGTACCTGGCTCAGGCATTGTTCAAGGACTCGGCCTGAATGATGCCGCGTGGTGACTGCAGTGCTCTTGAGATACGTACCTGAGTTTCTCCCGGTTTAGCACGTGAAGAGCTGGAAGAACAGTGAGACTGGAAGTAGCCGAGTTTATAGCTAATAAATATAGAGGTCGGGTTCAACACCAGTCTTTTGGAGCCAAAATGCAGGCTTTTAATCCCAGGGCGCTTCTGTTTTCTCCTTCCCCCCCGAAATTAAGACCCCTGCTGTAATCCCGCGTTCTACACTGGGCGCTGGTATCATATTGCCATAACCCAGCCAGTCCTCCAAACTCCTCCCTTCCTCTCCTCTACCCAGTCATGGACTGTGTGTTTTTGGATTTTGGGGTATCCTGCCTCCCCAATGCCTTTCATAGCCCCTCCTCCAATTGAATCCAAAATACCATGTCCGAGTTAGGCTCTCCCCACCTCGGAGGAGACTATCACCACACTGGCCGCCCGCCCTCCCACTCCCACCCCTCCACCACCTGCTGCCACGCTGTCTCTCAGGAGCATCGATCGCATTGACTGGGTCACATTCCTCTGCTCAGACACGTCTGTGACCCCGTGAGATACAATCCTGCCTTTTAGCGAGAAGTCCTGTTACTTCATGCTCAAGGTCACTTTGACCCTTCCAGCCAAAGCTCTGACTGGCTCCAACACGCACAACACACATACAATGCACACACACACACACACACACACACACAGACACCACACATTACATCACACGCGTCACACCAGACATCGATACACACACCACGCGCACACACACCACGCACACACACTGCCCTGTTCCCCTCTGAGCCTTGGCCGTGCTGATTCCTCATCTGAGATGCCCCATCTGGTTCCTCTTTCTGGACTCTCTGTTGACTCATTACCATTCCCCTCACATGACACGTGTGGTCCTTCACCTTTTCCACGTGGATCCCTGCTGAATCATCCCACTCTGAAAGTTCTCCTCCCGTCTGTTCCCAGGGCCTCCCAGCAGATGCCTGGTCTCTCTCATTGTAATTAGGGGTGTATAATTCTGTCTTGTCCAACACACTAACCAGGTCCCACCCAGCTTTTCCTCCACCACCCGTGATGGGAGAGGCGCAGGTCCCTGAGATCTTGGAGGTCCCTGAGATCTGCGCAGGTCCCTGAGATCTGCTGTCTCCCCCTTCCCGCAGGTATCTGAACTGGGAGGCTTGGTGGCATCTTTGCTTAGACGGTGGCCTCTTTTTCAGGTGCCACATCCTTCAAGTGGTGACCAGTGGTAGGGCGGGATGGGGTGGGGGGTGGTAAAGCAATACTAAGGAAGGTCTGCGCCGCTGGAAAGTCTGGGAACTCCTGTCTGAGAGCTGAAACTCTCCAAGTCCCTGAGCCTTGGGCCCCTGAACCCGCTGAGGGAGGAGATGATTGCCTGTGAGAGAGAAGAAGGGGCAGAAAGGGGTGGGGAGGGGCTGGATGCCCTGTGGACGGACCTCGCCCCTGTGGCATGCGGTGGCCTCTCTCCCCTGCCCCCAAGTTCAGGCAGTGACCGGCTCAGCGCATCCCTTGAACTCCAGCTGCTGCAGCGCAGCTGTTTGCATTTGAGAGGCGTTTTCCATGGGTGGGCAGAGGGGGAGGGGGAGACTCTGTGCTCGCAGAGAGCCCGGGGGAGGGGGTGGTGCTCCCACGGCGCGGTACTGACCTGTCACTGGGTGCAAGCTCCCCCCCCCGGGGAGGCGGGGGGCGAGACCCCTGGGGAGGGAGCTGTCATCAGCTGTGCCTCTGAGACCCTTCAGCCACCAGCACTCCCAGCAGCCGGGGGAACAAGGCGCGCTCTGGAGGACCCACTGGGGCACCTACTGTACTTTCACAGATGAAACTCCAAATACAACAATTTTGTAGAACTGTTAAGGAAAGTAGAGTTCCTCTAGTTCAAAAACGTCATGTCGCAGGTCAGAAAAATGAGGTCCAAAGTCGGTTAAACGTCTGTCCCAGCCAGAGGTGACACAGCTTCTCAGTGGCTGAACCAGGACTACAACAAATCTCGCCTGCTTCCTGGTCCATCACCTTTTCCACGTGTACAATATACACCCACTGCCCCCCACCCCAGAGTGGACACTTATGTTGCTTCTGGTGGATATAGGGTCTTCCCGTGTGGACAGACTGAGACAAGCTGGGACCTGGGACCTGGGACCCTTTGCCGCGGTGCTTGCACCTGGACAAATGTCTCCTTGAGCAACAGAATACAAAGAAACTATAAGGGACTAAAAATTATGAACACGATACAAAGAGACCAAAAACCCAACTGACACTGCTGAGGTGTTGGGAACAAAAGCAGGGTTCTATGCCTGATCCCTGGACATGCACCACCAAGGGGGCGGGCAGACCGCCTAAGCCACCCCTCCAGCCTGACCCACTGATTCACGCCATCCCTACTCCATTTAAGGGACCAACTCACCTTGCCTTCAGGGAGCAAACAAGGGAACTCTTAACTTGTTTTCACTCCCTTGTGCTACAGCCGGAGTCCCAGTAAAGCCTTGCCTGAATTTCTTATCTGGCCTCTTATCAATTTCTGTTGATTAAAAAGTCTAAGAACCTGGGTTGATAACAAAACCATGGGTGGCCACCTTGTAAGTTCCTTGCTAAGTCTCTGCAAGGGAAGTCACAAGAATGACTACAGAGCATCCTTCCATGGAAGCATCAGGACAGGCTGGAGATGCCTGCAGGATAAACTAAAGGCATTAGAATTTTGAACTGACCTCCAAACTTCTCCGACAGTGATGCCCAATGTGAACTCCTGGGGGCAAGACCCCTGAACTGATCTTAGTGCACCCCCTTACCCCAGCACCTAGCACAGAGCTGGCAAGCAGCGCACCCCAAAGGCTTCCTGAGCTGACAAGCCACTTCATGACTGACAACTTGCTCATCGAAACTGCTGACACAGGCTTTCCTTCTTCAAAAGTTCCCTCCGCAAGTAGCGTTATCTTCATTCTTATCTACATCTGCACGCAAACACATGCTCTAAAATGAATGTCATGATCTCATTCTATGCCATTCACCAACTGCTGTCCTCCCCTTGGGAATATTATGATTAGCATCTGAGGAATTCCCTGGCCAGCAGGTCTGATGGCGAGGTGCAGGGCAGGAGGCTCTCTGGGGTGTGTTCTGGGGAATGATTCCTGCAAGGGAGGAGGGGGCGGGCCCAGGCAGAGGGAGATGCTGAGCAGAGATGACGCTGCAAGAGGGGTTTCAGCTGAGGGAGGGGCTTCTGGAACTGGGGTGGCTGAGGGTGAGGCCCCTGTGCCCTGCGGAGACCAGTCCTTGGAGGCCAGCTGACCCAGGAAGGGAGCATCATCACTGGTGGGGGTGGGGCGGTTCCTGGAGAGGGTCTCAGCTGTGAGTCACTGCTTTGGTCTTGAAGAGCGATTGGGAGACACACACAGCGTGCTCTGCTTTCAGTGATTTGTTCATTTATCTATCGATAGGTTGGCAGGTTGACCCACTGTGGTCCAGCAGCCATCACACAGAAGACTGATATTCCTAGCATGTGTTGGGAGTCACGGTACAGCCTCTTCTGTGGACATTTAGTGCCTCTCCTCTCAGCCCAGTTCACCTTCAATCTTTCCCCCATTCTTGAGTGTCAGGGGTCCATTTGCAAGATCAAGACTCCTACACCTTAAAAAATATGCTTCTTTTTTTCCACCCTTCTGTATCCAATTTCTATCCCTACCTCCTCATAAAAATTTTCTTCGAGAGTACCACGTGTTTCTTGACCTCACTTTAACATTGAGCCTCCCCTCAACTGCAAGAAAAGCTGTAGCCAAAAAAAAGGGCTGGGGGTGGGCGTTGCCTCTTTCCTCAAAAAACAGACAAGTCACGGTTGGAAACTTGGAAGAACCATAACCATATCCTCAAGTCCTCTGTGGAGATTTTGAAACATGAATCAGGATCCAAGCTGATGTTATCTTTAGAAAATGACACACTTTTCATTTAGATGGGGAATAAAAGCTTAGCACTCCTGTGATGATTGAGCTCTTCCAAATATTGTAGCCACACCATACCTGGGTCTTAACCCACGCCCTCTGGCTCTGAATCTGCCCTGTCTGAAGGCAGGCTTTCCGGTGGTCCACAGGTTGCTGTGTCCCTCCAGTTCCTCTCTCAGCCTATTTGTTTGCTGTCACCCTCTTCTTCCTCCTTCCTTTGGAAACTCTCTCCCTTGGCTATTGAGACATGTGAGTGTCCTCATTCTCCTAGTATCTCATTCACTGTTCTTCTCTTTTGTTCTCTGATCCTTCTTTTCCAGTCACTCTATGAAAGCATTCCCTCCTCTATTTTATGTACTTCTGACAATTCCACGCATTCCTAGGTCATCAAATGCAGTCTGTATGCTATTGATGTCCAAGCTCCTTCTCCAGCCTGGATTTCTCTCTTTAGCTCCAAACTCAGCTGCTTCCTGGCACAAGAGGCATCCAGGCACCTCAAACAAATATGCTCAAACACAAAGGTTCCCCTGCTAGAGATCCTCCTACTTCTCCTACCAATACATCATTTTATAAATCCATCATTCTTTCAATAAACCTGTAGGTTATTCTAATTTTTCTCTCTTCTTTACTCTCAAGTGATCAATCCCCCAATTCCTTCTCTTTTGCCTCTTACATATTGTTGTAGAACTTCCATTCCTTGGGCTAGTGTTCTAGTTTAAGGCAGTGATCTATAGCTCTGATCCCACTTTCATCTTCACTGTGTGCATGTCTGTGTCCAAATTTCCCCTTTTTATAAGGACATCAGTCATTTTAGAATATGGGCCACCCTACTCTAGTGTGATCTTGTCTTAACTAATTACATCTGCAAGACCCTATTTCCAAATAAGGGCACATGGTGAGGTCCTGGAGACTAGGAAAATAATATATTCAGTATAGGAATGTAATTCAACCCATAGCACAGTAGTGAGGGGGAAAAGGATTGTAAATACTGCCCTTACAATTTCACATATTTTTCTCTATCTCTTGCTCAAGTAAATAAGTCTTGGAATCCCAGTTGGCCGTGGATGTGGGCAATGTCAGAGAGTAGAGATTTTTGGTGGCGGCCTAACGATCCCCAGGTCAAGACAGGGCTTTGATAATGAAACATGTCCTGGAAACTTCTTTGAAGGGCAGAGCTCTCTGAAGCAGATGGAGATGTGCTGTCGTGTTCATCCACGGGTCTCTAGACGCGGTTATGTCCGCTTTGCAGACAAAGCATGCGGTGGTTTGGGGTCAAAGGCGGGCTGAGTGCACCTGTGGCTGCAGCAGGGAGCACATGGCATCATCATGCACTAACAGTAATAAGTGATAATGATAATAATGGCTCTAAACTGTATCCGGGTCTCCTGTGTACCCGGCACTGGGCAACCATTGCAGAGAGGCCGAGGAGGTGTAGAGATGGGGCTCGCCGTGTGGGGGCGGGGCTGAGAACCGAAAACTCGGAATGGCTCCCTGCCTCTAAGCAAAGCACACCTGCACACCTGGCCTCACGTGCCCTCCCAGCTGTCCCCAACCTGCTGCTGAGGTGATACTATGCCCACCTCCTTGCTTTGGCCACGTCTACCCAAACCAGTGGTTCTCAAAGTGGGGTGCCTGGGCCAGAGTGTCAGCATCACCCGGGCTCTTCTTAGCAAATGCTGAACCCGACACCCTGGGATGGGGACCAGAAGTCCTCCAGGTGATACTGAGGCACTCAAGTCTGAGAATCACTGCGTCAAACTGCCAGGTTTGCAAACCTTCTGTTAAGAGTTGATGGAAAGGAATCAGGTTTTCCATTGGGCTGGACTTCACCATGGCTGGAGAAGACCCTGCTTTGTTCAGTGGCCACAGACAGCTCCCACGGAAGGGCAGCCCTGCCCTGGGCCTGGAGAGCCAGCCCAGCTTCTTTCTGCCCTGTGGCATCCCTTCTCACCTGGCTCACGCTCCTGTAACATTCTGAATGCCTGCCTGTGTAAGTAGCATTTTATTTTCCATCAGCAACCACATTTTAATTTTGGCTGATAAATTAATTTTAATGAATGGAAACCCCTTAGCGCCTTGTGCTATGGGCTCCCTCATTCCCAGAAAAGGGCCAAGGAGGAATGCTTATGGTGAGTTAGTTCACATTTTACGATTCATCCAGAAATCCCAGGTTCTGCATGTTTGACTCTCAGGGATACTGAACTATCCCTTCAGTCACTCATCTAGAGGGGAGGATGGTCTTGGATCTGGCCGTGACTGCAAGCAAATTAGATGTGCACCTTTTGTTTTGTCATTGATGAGTGGCTCCCTAGCCTCATTCAGCTGCCTCACTAGCTGCAGGGGTGTGGAAAACCTCCAGACCGCCTGGCCAGGTAAGGGTCAGGGTTCAGGACAGGAGGTGCAGACATGGGGTCGGGGGGAGCACAGCCCAGCTCTGCCTCCCAACAGAAGCTGTTCCTAGTTCTCTTTCCACCCTGTAATTTATGAGTAGGCAGCAGGCAGACCTGGGGTCTCAACTTCCTGACTGGCTGTGATGTTGTTCTCCCATGGTGCTGGGGAAAAGGGGCAAAGACAAGGACTGCCCAACATTGGATGCTGGGGGTGTTGTTTTCATTTTGAAACCCAGATGCTGTCAGTTTAATCGCACTGTTTGACTGAATTAAATGCTCTTCCCCTGAGGGGGTTTTGTTTGAGTGACATGGCTGAAGTCTTGTTGTTTCCCCAAATCCTCAAGCTGAATGTTGAAGACTGCGTGGGGCGGGACTGGAGATGTCAGACTGCAGCAAGGTGAGCAGCCAGAAGGATGGGAGTTTAAGACAGGCAGGGTAGCCCTGTCATCAAGGCCATTGATGCTGGGGCTGCTGCTGGGTGTGCATCCCATCTCTGTGAGTTTGAGGCAGTTCTGTGACCCCTCTGGGCTTCAGTTTCCTCATCCACAGCCTAGAGGTGGTGATAACCATCCCTGCCTCGTAGAGGTACCATGTGGAATCCACAGCTTCACATTTATACAGTGCTCAGAACGTGCCTGATAGAATAAGCACGAAGTATAAAAATACGAAAGACTCAATCGATGATGTTGACTTGTTTTCTTATGGTTTATTTTTCCTCCTAAAAACATAGGACAGAAAAATCATTCTGGTTAATGGAATTAATTGTGGGTTTTGGAGATGACATTTATATTAGTTTGCTAACAGAGCAAAATCGTGGTAACAAAGTACCAGATTCAGTGGCTTAAATAACAGAAATGTATGGTCTCTCAGTTCTGGAGGTAGGAAGTCCAAGATCAAGGTGTGGGCAGGACTGGGTCCTTTAAGTCTGTGAAGGAAGGATCTGTCCTAGGCTCTCTCCTTGGCCTGCAGATGCCGGTCTTCTCCTTGGGTCTTCATTGTCTTCCTATGTGTCTATCTGTGTCCAAATTTCCTCTTCTTATAAGGACATCTGTCATATTGGATTTGAGTCACCCTAATGACCTCATTGTACCTGGATCACCTCTGTAAAGACTCTATTCAAATAAGGTTCATTCTGAAGTCCTGGGAGTTAGGGCTCCAACCTGTCTTTTTTGGGGAACCCATAACAACATTTGGCCATTATTTCGGTTTCTGTAATCATCTCAGGCTGTCACAAATTAGCCCCAGAAGAGCCTTCCTTTCCACTAGCTCTTCCTTCTCCAACACGGAGGATTTACTTTTACCTCTGTGCTCTGGCCTCCTTTGGTCCTTGGCAATTTGGAACCCTAAATGACATCAGCCTTTCCTCCCAGATTTTGACAGGCAGCCTGTACCTCCAGTTTTTAGGCTGTCTCAGTGTGGTTTTGCTTTAATTTGTTTATTTTTTTCTTGTCTAGCCAGATGGCTGCAAGTGCTTGGCTTTCGGGTCTAGGTTTGGGGATGCTCAGAGCTACGCAGCCAGCCGGAGCCCCGCCCATGTGAAGGATGTTACAGGGCTGGAGATCAGGCGTGACTATTAATAACAATTATCCCAGGTGACTGCTCAGAGTCAATGTCATATTCAGCACCTGCTCACTTGAAATACAGATGTGGGATTTTTAAGGAACGAAATATTCAGAATGCGCCTTTCTTCTCCCCCACTTCTGAGGAACTCAGATCACTTGAGTCCAGTGTAACTCCTTGCTTTCCATAAACACTTCATGATAATGTGGTAACTTAATGTGTTGAGGAGTTAGATGTAGTTATATTGGGGTTACTGGAGTCCACATAGGCTAGGATGACTCACGGATACATGCTCTGTGAAGCAGCAAGGAGACAGAAATAGGGATGCCAACATTTCTGACTCTTGGCCCTGTGTTCCGACTTCTAGCCATACTCTATCCGGGTTGACCAAATTTGGAGACAACTGTCATTGCAATTTTATTGTCTGTGCTCGGATGTGTGTCTCCTGCAAAAGCTTCAAGGAGTTTTGCTATATGTACTTTTTTTCATTATCCATTGCCTCCCTGAAGTACATATTGGGTTTTCAAAATCCTGACATTTTCAGGTGGTTCTTCTGTTGCCAAGCAGATGCTCGGGATGCCCTGTGGCCAGGACCCAGATGTGCGGGGGGGCTGGTGGGTCCAGATGCCCTTTCTCTTTCTAGATGAGACTCTGCAGCCTTGAGGTGAAGAAGACAAAATATGGGGCTTTAGGGAAGGGTTCATGAGATCACGTTTACCCTCCTTTATGAGATTCAGCAAGGGAGAATGGAGATGTCAGTGAGATTTACAGCCTCTGAAATATGGGTCTTTTAATGAGCAAAACTTCAACCAATCAGCAAACAATAACCTAGATCCAATGGAACCTTGTATTAGTTTCCTAGGGCTGCTGTCACAAACTGGTGGGTTTAAACAGCAGATACCTATTTGTTCACAGTTCTGGAGGCTATGAGTCTGACGTCAAGGTATTGGGAAGGTGATGCTCCCTTTGAGATACTGGGTAGAACTTTTCTTGGCCCTTCCCAGCTTCTGCTGGTGGCTGTTGATCTTTGGCATTCTTTGGTTTGTAGCTATGTTGCTCAAATCTTTGCCTGTGTCATTACATGCTGATCTTCCCATGTGTCTCTGTGTCCAAATGTTGCTTTCCTTATGAGGATACAGGTCATTACATTTAGGGTCCACTCATTCATTGGGAACACATCTTAGCTTGATGACATCTGCAAAAACCCTGTTTCCAAGTAATGTCACATGTTTAGATATTCAGGGGTTGGAACTTCAACACATCCTTTAGGAGGATGCGAGTCAACCCAGGACACTCCATCATCCTCACAGGTACTCACTCGTCTCCTTGGATTTTAGAAACTTTATTACAAGAATGTAAAGCCCTAAAAAAAAAAACCTGAAAATTATCTGATCTTGGGATTTTGAGGTCGGATTTGCAGCAGTCATGTGTCTCTGTTAATAGGAATAAAGAAATAAAATTTGGAATGGGTTTTGGTTTACAGGGATCAGGTTAGATGCCCAAAAGATAGCTACCAATCTGGCTGATCTCCAGAGAGCTGCTGTCAGAACTGCGAAAACCAATTTCCTCCACTCTGGACCCACTTAGACCCACAGCTGTGTTTCGTGGCAGGCTTGCAAAAGATTTCCCTGTGTTTCTGTGTGTGGTGAGGGAGTATGGGTAGCATCAACACTGAAATTAAACAGTAAAGCAAAAAGCACTGCTGTTTCGTTAACAATGTTCTTTAGCTCACACTGGGAGTTGGAAAGTTTCATAAGGAAAAAACTGAAAACCTTGGGCAGTTGATTCACTTTTAGGAAGTGATTGTCTGTTGTCCAGAGACACAGCTCAAGAAGAGGAGACCTTGTCTGTGTGGCTTCTCCACGCACTTGACATTGGAGGAGTAAATGTGATGAGCCCTCAAGCTCCCCACCATGGTAGGTAGGCGTCGTGTGGACATTATGTAACAGGGAAGAGCCAAATCTGATGACATGTTGGACCTGTTTCTTTTACGTTCACCTTTGCCTCCTGTTGCTTTTGTTCACTACAGGGATACTGTCTATACACAATGGCCTGCCTCAGGGAACCCTGCCCCTCTGCCTGAATGTTAAACCAAAGTGCCTTTGTTGAGGGAAGCATCCTGACCCTGTCCACCTGTGGATGGCTGCAGGAAAGAAGAAATGAACACATCTCCTCCCCGAGGCTGGCCATTCCAGGGGACATTTGCAAATCTTATGGCCTTTTTACTTTACTTCCTCATCTTTTACTTTACTTCCTCCCTCTCTGTGCTATAAAAGAAACAGGCATCCAAACCCCAATAAGACTTTTTTTGGGGGACACTAGTCTGCTATCTTCTCGGTCTGCCAGCTTTCCAAATAAAGTCATATTCCTTGCTTCAACACCTCATCTCCTGATTTATTGGCCTGTCATGCAGCAAGCAGAGTGAGCTTGGACTCGGTAACAACTGGACCGGCAAGAAGACCAAGAGAATGTACCTTCCATCCTTGGATTCACTTGCTTCATGACCTTGTGCAAAGCAATTTGACTCCTTCTACTTTGCTTCTCTCACTGTGAAGTGGAGGTCACAAGAAGCTCACACAAGAAAGGGTCCCCTTTGCTATTTGCCAACACGAAATAGCAGGGCCCTTAGAGTAATTTATTGGGGTCTAATGTGAATGGCACTCACAATGAAGCTTTGAACACACTCATTAATGTTTTCAGGGTGCCAGGGCATTACTGAGTAAATTGCAACTTTAGGCATAAAAAAAATAAATGTAAGTGAAAAATAATTCTAAAGATCCTAACCATTTTAGGTGAACTTTATTAAAATAGGTAATTGAGACTTTCTAAATACTTGGGCTGTAACGATGCCCCCATTCAAGTAATTCTCTCAGAATCAAAGTAACTGAAATGGTAGGTCCTGAAAGCTGCTTTGTAGCAAGTAGTTGAGTTCAAAGGATGCTTCTTTATGTAAATGTAGCCTTTTGCACATACATTTCAGGTGTCTTTGTTAAGTAAATGTAGTGTTTGCCGAAACAACCATTGTGGGAGACTTTTAACTCAACTGAAATGGAGGTTGCTGTGAATGAGAGAAAATGGCTTTTGTTGTTACCTTAGAACTTCTTAGGGCCACAGCAGGGGTAAAAAGAAAAGAGCTTCATGAATTGTGTGTCTTGTGCTCCTACTATCAAGCTAATGATTTGTTACTTATTCGTTCTTATTCCTTGATAAGAAACACCTGTAAAGGGATTGACTAAGCTTGAAACGCAGGTTTATGTATAAGTTGAAAATTCTAACTTTTGGGAGTCTGAACATATACATTTACTCACAGATGCCAGTGGACTTGGCATCTTGAGAAGTGTCAGCTCATTAGGACAATGAACAGGAACCCCGTAGTTTTATTTTTCTTCCAGTCTCTACCCTTCCCAACTCTGCTAGGATGAGCTCTCCCTTCCCCCAGGCAGCAGCCCCCGAGTCGGCTCCTGGCCAGAATATGTTCTTTCTCAGTCCCTTTGATTATTCTAACAGTCTCCTTCTGGTACCCAAGATTCAGTTGTTGTTCCTTTGCAAACGTCCCTGTCAACTTTGGCTCAAGTCTCTTTTCTCCCCACAGAGCAGGTCACACCTCCTTCTCATCTTCCTCCTCCCCCCTCTTTCTCTTCTAGGCACTGGATTCTCTGAGGATTGGGTCGGGAGGTTGACAAAAAAAAGAGCAAACTTTTTCTGGGTTTACTGGGTGAGATTACATTCTGCTCTGTGGCTATTGTTGTCTCTCTGGCTGACCGTGAATGACTTTTGATGTCCTTCTTAAGCTGAGCATCCAAACGCTTGGTCCTTCATGAGGTGGACACTCAGGTGGTCCTTTGGAGAACCCTAGAGCGATCTTTACCTCCTTAGCACCCCCTAGAGGAAGTCCCGCCCTCATAGTCTTCCCATTTTCATGAAAGATTCCCTCTTGACTGGGTTTCCACATGTTAAGTGCAACCTTGAGGTGATCACCTACCAGGAACTGAACCCACAGGGAACTCCTGGCTTCTCGCCACATCCAACAGTGGGGGTTTAGGCTGCCCCCTCAGGGTCTTCAGGGAGGAGGAGTGCTGCCCTACAGGGGCTGGGGAGATTGAGAGAAGGTGGTACGGAAGCTGCGTTCATGGACGAGCCCGTGGACTCCTCTCCTGACCTCCTGGCTGGTTGCAGAGAGTCACCCTCATGTGAACCTCATATCTTTTACCTTCCTCATTGCTCTCGAGTAGAAACACGCTCTATATAAATTTGCTGCCCACAGAAATTGCGTAAGATTAGTAAGGCTGATGCCCTTGTTTTAAAGGTGAGAAAACACAGGATTATTTCCCTACGTACTATTGATCACTTGCCCAAATAATAAAAGTTTCCAGAATTTGTTACAGTTAACAGGTAGATGATTTTAAAAGGGGAAAAAGAAATGTGTGTGTGTGTTTCTGAATCTAGTTAATATGTGGTGTTTGCTGCCGATGAAAGTTATAGTCAGTGAGCTTGCTCAGTTTTGATTAGATACCTTCTAGAATTAAAATTTAAAAAACTGTTAAATTTGAGGCTTCGCAACATCAGTCGATAATTAGATGACCTTAGATACAAACGTCTTCCCTCCTGGAGTATTTTTCTGGAAAAGCATTTCACTTTAGCCTAAGAGCTCAAACCACAGCCTCTTATTCATCAGTTTTCACTAACAGTCCACCGTGTGTAAGGTATTATTGCCAAATTTAGGGGAAATATGAACCGTACAGGAGATGAAATCCTGGAACAAAAATTCTTCTGCTAATGGTTCCAGGTCTCAGACACTGAAATTAATTTGAAAAAATTAAATTGTGTTCATGTCAGTAATGTTGCTCGATGAATATTCCTTTTTAAGTAATTTGCTGTACCATTGTTTTTGTTTTTTTCTATCACCTCTACAAAACTAATAAAATATGAACATGTCTTCTGTTAAAAAAAACAAAAATGAGAAAACATTCCATGTACCCCCTTCCCCTCTTATCTAATACTTTCCCTTCACACACCCTCTCTTTGCACTCTCCCTCTTTCTTCCTCCTCCGACAGAGATAACTACGTCCTTGAAGCTTCCTCTGATTAGGCTGACTTTATTGTCCTTCATCCTGGATGCTTAATTTGGCACTAAATTTAATCTGTTTTGTCCTATGTCATCTCTCAACTGTATTGGTTTTCTTTCTTGAACCAGATGGTAAAATATTTGAAGGTGAGAATCACATCTTCCAAGACTTGCATTCTCCTTTTCATTGATTAGAAAATGCTAAAAATTTAGTAGATATTTAAAAGCAGTTCTTGAATGATTGGAAAGAGCAGCGGCCCAAACGAGTTTTAGAAGCTTGCATTATTTGGGCATTTCCTTGATTCCTTTTTTAAAAAAATAACTTTATTTATTTATTGGCTGCATTGGGTCTTTGTTGCTGTGTATGGGCTTTCTCTAGCTGCGGTGAGCAGGGGCTGCTCTTTGTTGCAGTGCACAGGCTTCTCATTGCGGTGGCTTCTCTTGAGGAGCACAGGCTCTAGGCATGCGGGCTTCAGTAGTTGTGGCACGTGGGCTTAGTAGTTGTGGCTCATGGGCTTAGTCGCTCCTTGGCATGTGGGATCTTCCCAGCCCAGGGATTGAACCCATGTCCCCTGCATTGGCAGGCAGATTCTTAACCACTGTGCCACCAGGGAAACACCTCCTTGATTCCTTTTTTATCGGGCAAATTTTGATGTATTTGAAGAGATCCATGATGGATGGATACGTCCATTTCTTTCATTTCATGGACAAATATATGACTTTTGGCAGATCCAACCAAGGGTAGGCCCCTTTCAAATGCACCAATAGGGGGTACTTCCCTGACCTACCTATTCTGAGGTCTAGAACCTGCACATGGTAACGGGGGTGTCCTGTTCTGCAACTTCCTTAGTCTTCCTGGAAAGGATCTCTCAACAGTGTCTCGTGGAGACATCCAAGGAAGTGGCTGGGACAGACCAAAACCACACTACAGAAAGTGTGTACAGAGTTTAATAAGCAGGAAACAGCTATAACATGTGCATAAAATCCAGAATCCCTATATGATCATGAGAACAGTCAAGTTCTGGTACCGAGCTCGAATCAGCTCTCCCCTACGTGTTGGGAGAACCTGAGAGACACTGTTCTGTCCCATCCTTGTGTGACTCTCAGCTTCCCCCTTATCTGGTTCTGTGATGTCCCCACTCCTTTCCCATCCTTCGCTGAACTACATCAGATGGACAACTACTTGTGTTCTGGTTGATACAAAAAATGGCAGCAAAGCCCTCACCCATTCAGGAATTATTGCTCAAGGTACTGACTTTTTTTTTTTTTTTAATTTTATTTATTTATTTATTATATTTTGGGGGTACACCAAGTTCAATCATCTGTTTTTATACACATATCCCCGTATTCCCTCCCTTCCTTGACTCCCCCCCCTCAAGTCCCCCCCACCCTCCCCGCCCCAGTCCTCTAAGGCATCTTCCATCCTCGAGTTGGACTCCCTTTGTTATACAACAACTTCCCACTGACTATCTATTTTACAGTTGGTAGTATATATATGTCTGTGCTACTCTCTCGCTTCGTCTCAGCTTCCCCTTCACCCCCCGCCCCCTCCCAAACCTCGAGTTCTCCAGTCCATTCTCTGCATCTGCGTCCTTGTTCTTGTCACTGAGTTCATCAGTACCATTTTTAGATTCCGTGTATGTGAGTTAGCATACAATATTTGTCTTTCTCTTTCTGACTTACTTCACTCTGTGTGACTGTAGTTCTATCCACCTCATTACATATAGCTCCATCTCATCCCTTTTTATAGCTGAGTAATATTCCATTGTATATATATGCCACATCTTCTTTATCCATTCATTTGTTGATGGGCATTTCGGTTGCTTCCATGTCCTGGCTATTGTAAATAGTGCTACAATAAACATGATGGTACAAGTTTCTTTTGGGATTATGGTTTTCTTTGGGTATATGCCCAGGAGTGGGATGACTGGATCATATGGTAGTTCTATTTGTAGTTTTTTAAGGAACCTCCAAATTGTTTTCCATAGTAGCTGTTCAAGGTACTGACTTTTAAATACAGAATTTTCATGAATTAGACCTCCACTACCATCTGGGCTAAGGCAGAGGTCCCTAAAGTGGCTAAGAGTGCGATTCCCTCCCCCAACCCTCCACCAGTGCAAATTCCACATAACTGGCTGCAGTTCTTGGCTGCTCCTTCCCAGGAATGGCTCTTGTTTTCTCCTCATCATTTCATTGGCTGGATACTATAATTCACTCTGGCTTTTGAGTGGACAAAAGCAAAACTGAGAGTCAGCTAGATGTGGGTTCCAATCTCTGCTGGGTGGCTTATTAGCAGGCGTGACTTTGGTCAACTCATCTGATCTCACAGTGTCTTCACAAGGTCACCCATCATTTGGTAGCTATAGAGAAGGGATGTGGGTGCTAAATCATCAAAGGTCCCCAGCCTGCAGTGCCCCAGAGCTGGAGAGGGATAAGGTTGGCTGTTACGGTTTTGTGGTTTTCTGCCCACTTATGAGGTCACTTGTGGTGACTTACAACAAATTTTCTTGCTCCTTCTTATGTAAATTTTGAAATATTGATGCTGATGATAAGAAAACCTGACATTGGTACATGCAATATTTTCACATGTACCATTAATTGAATTTTTTCTTACTATTATTTTTCCGAGTATTTCCTAAGGTTTCCATGAAGGCATCCTTATTGACATCTGTGGACTTACACTTACTCTTCACTTGAGTCTGCAGGAAGGGACAGGGGGATATAGCATCCCAGTGGTGGCTCATGATATCCAAGATGCTGTGAGCTCCACCTCTGTGATGGATTTCATGTGAGGAGTGACAGTGGTACCTTGATTGCGGAGGACAAAGAGTTCTGAGTAGTTAGAAGAGGAAACAGAGTGCATGGCAGCCTTTGAGAGAGCTTAATCAATCCAAGGCCCAAGTTAAAAAGGAAAAAAAAAATTAAACACATTAAAAAATCCCACACAAATTAAACTGGAGGCGTTTGGACAAAACAAGTCAAAGTCTTCCACAAATTGCTCACTTGGGCCTCAATCCCAAAGCATCCTTCAGCTGAGAATATCAACTGAATAGTTACTTGAAGGTCATGAAACATTAGCAGTGAAACTTTAATTAAAAATAGCCATCGCTTACTACCGTGAGAGGACTTTCCTCTTCATAGGAGAGTCTTGAAATTGTTTACAGCATCAAGTTTGTTTTCCTTCTAATAATAAAGCTTTAAGTCTTTCAAGAGGATAACAATGGCAAAAAAGACTTTATTGACTCCCAGGGATGTGTCTGTGAAGAGCCTCTTCTGCAGCGGGGAGCTGGTCTCCCCAAGCAGTCATGCATCCTCCAAAGCGAGGAGGGGGCAGTGTTTCTGGAGCGCATCAGCCTGGCTTCCATGAAACCTTTGATGCCTATTCCTTCCTCCCTAAAATTGGCAAGGATGTCCTTTCTATGAACCCCAGACTCCATTAAATACACACTGTTTTTCCTTGTCCTTTAAGCTGTTGATGTTCTTCAAGGCTGACGAGACCTCGCCATGAGTTCATCCCTGGACCCAAGCTCACCTGGCTTGTGTCTATAATTCAGATCCTCGGAAAGCCCCCCATCAGATGACACCCTGCTGTCTTCAAAGAGCCCACAAGGCAGCTTATTTTAGGTCCTTTATCCCTTGCTTTGCCCTGGCCCCTAGAGCACAGCTGACCATCTGCTGAAGGTCCTGCTGGCTGCTAAGACCTTGCATGGTCAGCTCAGGGAATAGTGTGGTGGTCAGGACTCCAGGCCGTGCGGACACAACCTCTACTTCAGCCACTTCTCAGAGCATTGGAGAAGTTACTAAAGCCCTCTCTACCTTCCTTTCAGCATCTGTAAAAGAAAGATTGCTGTTCCCGTAAGATTGTCAGGAGGGTCACGTGAGATCATGCCTAGGAAGGGCTTTCTAGGTGCCTGGCGCGATAAGGACTCAATCTGCAATGGCTCTTTTATTGTTATTTTTCACCCCACAAAACTTTGCTGAAACCCTGCTCTGCATCAAGCACTGAACGAGGCTGGGTGGGGTCCAAGATGAAAGGATGAGCTTTTCGGTCCTAGAAGCTCACCGCCTGGTGGGAGGAGCAGACGAGTGGATGGACCACGAGAGTTCAGGGTGATTCTGGCCTCGAGGGAGGTTTCCCAGGGTATTTGGGAGCATCTTTCCAGATGTAGGTTCAGGGGGTGACACCTGGAGGGAATTCTGAAGGCTGGATAAGAGATGGACTTAGCAAAGTGTTTCCGGTGAAGAGGTGGGCTTGAGCAAAGGCCTTGGGGCATGGGGGAGCGTGGACAGCGCTGGAGTCACTGATACCAGGTGGCGGGTGGGGAGCTGAGCCTGGGTAGGGGGGCAGGCTGGAGCTGGGGGCCTTGAGGGGCACGTCCAGGGGCAGCGGGAAGACACCAAGACTGTAAGTGGTGGAGTTATTCAATCATAATTTCTGTTTTAGGAGGATGGGTTTTTGCAAATGTGAAGGAGAGACTGGAAAGAGATTGGGGTCCAAGGGTTTGGCTGGGAGCATCACTCTGTTGGGAGAATAAGCACCTCCCATTCGTGCAGATGGCGGGCTCCTGCAGGGGCGGCGGCTGAGCAGGAAGGGACGGAAATGAGAGGCTGGGGGTGGCGAGGCAGAACCAGAGCCGCCTGGATTGGATTCTTAGCATCCAGCTGCTTCCTCTTGCCTCACCTAAGGTGAGTTTCTCACCTTCCCAGAGCCGAGCTTCCTCACCTGGAAAATGGGGGCACCCATGCTTGCTTTCAGGGCCACTGGGAGGATTAGGGGTGACATCGGTCAAGACCTGGCAAACAGTGGCTTAACTATCATTATCAGGGGAGCTGAAGGGTACTGACAACTAGTTATCCAGCACAAAATGAGCAGTGTTAGTAGAGAAGGGTAGGGTGTTTGGGGAGTTCAGAGAGGAAAGGGGCCATTTTCAGCTGAGATGCTCCGAGAGCCTTTCCCCTGGAGGGAATGCAACTTGCTCTGGGCCTGGAAGGGAGATGGGTCCTGCGGTGGCTTCGCCAGTGTACTTGGCCAGGCTGGAACTACATTTCCCAGAAGTCCCCCGCCTGCACAGGGTTTGGTTAGGATGGGCACAGGGCGTCTGCGGGAGGCTGTGGAGGTGATGGAGAAGCAGCAGCCGCCGTCCTGCAGCCCTCGGGGGGCCAGTGCCCGGGCTCCAGGCTCCATCGCTGCTGTGCCCCTGACCTTTGTTGACAGCTGGTCTGAGGGGCCCAGCTGGGCGGCTCCCTCGAATGCCGGCTCCGCCTCTCTGACTCCTCCTGGGCAGGTGGACTTAGCTCCACCACAAGGAGCTCCAGATTCTCCAGCAAGACAGCCCCACGCCCGTCATTGAAGTACAAAGATCAGAGGTGCAAGAGATTGGTGTAAGGCCTAAACTACGTGTGCCCTCTCACCTGGGACACACAGGCGGGCCTCCGGTGGACCAACTGCAAGTTCCCCTGCCCAAGGTGCTCTGCTGATAAAGTCCCCTGGCTAAACCACTGTCCCATCGCAGGGACAGGCCCAGGGTCTGCTGAGGGCAGGCGGCAGGCTTCAGGGCTCTGCCAGCCTGCAGAATTTATTCAAACAGGCTGCCCACAGTCTCCCGTGGGAACTCCCCCTCCTGACCCCAAAGCCCCTTCCCACAGCCCTGGATGCTCACTCTGTCCCCAAGTGTAACCTCACGTGACCCTGCATGACCCGGGGGCCATGAGGGGATGTGACAAATAGGCTGCAGTCGTCCCTTTGGAGCAGTGTCCCACGAGACCAGTGTCAGGTGCTGGGAGCTCGGCCGTCCCCGTGACTCTGCTCTAGGGATGCTTCCCTCCTGACGAGGTGAGATGTCTGTGTCCTAACAGTTCTGTGGACCCCTGCCCCTGCACGTGGACCCACTGTCCTGGCTCTCCCCCGTCTGGTACCCCCTCTTCCTTCCCCGCTGCCTCCTTGTGGACCTTAAGCATCAGCCCCAGACACGTAGACCATGCCCTGCAGGGATTGTTTATCACAACTGCACAGGTCAACACGTGGGTCGTGGAATATCTTTTTTCCCTGGAGGCCCCTTTCTGCAAGGAGCAGAAACGTGGTCCCCCTAGTTCAACATAAACACAATGAATACTCAGCTTCCTTTCCCTCCCCCTTCTCTTCAGAAGGGAGCCCATTCCCTCTAGAGACTAGCCTGGTGGCCATTCGGCAGGGGCGGGGATTGGGCATCTGTGGGCACTCTACAGATGCGTGTGCAGACCCTACACCCATGTGCCAGTGGGGCCCGTGCCCCGCCCTCAGGACAGCGACCCCTCCCCCACACTGCCTGCCTCGTCTGATCTCTCTGTGCTCCATTGGGGGTCGGGCTCTCTGTCAGCCCATCTTCTGCCCTGGGTCTCAGTATCCCATGCAGATGCCTGTTCTCACCTGTCTTGGTGCCCAGGGGCCCCCAGATCTCCTCGACTCTTGGTCCTCAAACGTATCAGAGATGATCTTGTCGCCTCCTCTTGTGGCTTGTGCTGGCTTGGGTTCTTGGCTTGTGCTCAGAGGCCTTGCGTGCAGTTAATTCTTTTCCTTTTCCTCTTTCTCTTCTGGTCTAAGGAGAGTATTTTTCCCTCTTAGGAGAAGCAAGTATTATAAAAATCTTATTAGGTTTTCCTTGAGCTATAGCTTAAAAAAGGAAAAAGAAAACCCTTGGCTATTAGGAGCTTGACATCTTTCTTATTTCTTTCCAGCTGACCTGATGACTTAGGAGAAATGGCAGCCTCTGGTTCCACCTGGAGAGGCTGTGGGGCTGAGGTGGCGGGACAGAGGGCACACACATCACACAACCCTTCAAACCCCAGGTGGCGGATGAGAGGGGCACAGAGCTTAGTGTTATGGACCGACTGTCCCTGTCTCCCCAGATTCATATGTTGAAGCCTTAACTGCCAATATGATGGTTATTTAGAGATGGGGCCTTTGGGAGGTGATTTAGTTTAGCTGAGGTCATGACAGAGGAGCCCCTATGGTGGGTTAGCATCACTGGAGGAGGAGAAAAAGAAGAAGGAGAAGGAGGAGGGGAGAGACGGCTGGAGGGGGGAGGGAGAAGAGGGAGGGAGAGGAGGAGGAGGGAGAGGAGGTGGAAGAGGGGAAGGAGGGGGAGGAAAAGGAAAAGAGGAAGGGGAAAGGGAAGAAGAAGGAGAGAGACCAGACCCCAGGCTGTGTGTACGCACCAGGAGAGGCCATGTGAGGGCACAGCAAGAAGGCTGCCATCCACAAGCCACAAAGAGGGTCCTCACCAAGAACTGAACCACCTTGATCTGGGATTTCCCAGCCTCCAGAACTGTGAAAACTATTGTTTAAGCCTCCCAGTCTATGACATCTTGTTATGGAGGCCTGTACAGACCAAGACACTGGAGGAGCCAAGAGCAGGAGTGGGTTCAAAGGAAGAATCAGTGGATAACAGGCCCCCCTCTACAGAGTGGTCAGGAAGGTGGGAGCTTAGGAAGGCTGGAGCTTAGGAAGGCCATCCCATTTGACATTCAAGGACTGTTTGCTGACCTTCAAGAGAGCCCTTTTGGGGGAATGCCAGAACGAAAACAAGATTATAAAGGGTTATGATGTAAGCAAGTACTGGAACTATGGAGTGCTGAGTGTCAGACTCTTACTTCTATCAGATCTAGTAAATGCAAGAGAAGACAGATGATGGATGCTTCAGGGCCTGCAGGGGAGGGTCAGCTCCCAGCAGAGTGGAGGGGAGCATACTTTTAGGACAAGGAAGGGGAGAATACTTTTAGGACAAGGAAGACTCGGATATTTTGGTTGACAGATGAGAAAAAGCAAAACTAAAGAGAGAGATCAAATGCGTAGTGACAAATCTCCACACTTGGAAATGGAAAACCTATTTTGGAACCTTGGCCACACTCCTTAATAACTTGGTGATCTTGGACAAGATGCTAAACCTCTCTGAGCGTCCCTTTCTTTGTTTTGTATAACATCTGGGGATGGCACCTCTATGGCACGGGCTTGCTTTGAAATGTTTTACTATTAATTTAATAGGACTTTGCACAATATGCCACTACTTCCACCAATGGGGGCACAAATGCAGCACTTACCATGTGTCAGTCCCTGCTCACCACCTTTAATGTATATTCACTCACTGAATTGTGTTTACTTAGTGTTTTTTGACTTCCTTTACATTCAAAGACGCACTGTGAGGTATTTTTATTACCTCCATTTACAAATGAGGCACAGAGAGGTTAATAACTTGCTCAAGGACACAGAGTTAATGAGGCAGAACTGCCAATAATCAGTACTCCTAACCATTATGCAACACTGCCTCATCTAAATGAGCTTTCGGGGTACAAATTGGTTATGTGATTGATTGATTGGCTAAACAGAGAAAGAGGAAGGATAATTGTTGGGAAACAATAGCAAAAAAGGAACAAAAGGGTGGGATCAATAGCCCAAGTGGAAAGGTTAACTTTGGAAGGATGAAGGACAAGAGGAGAAGAGAGGAAGCTGCAGGGTGACAGTAACACTGAGCACCTGGATCCAGCTGCTCCTGAAGCTGCTAAGGTCTAGTTCCCGAATTTCTGCTTGAGCCAACAAAATCTTTCTTGCTTAAATCAAGACTGGTTTGCTGTTCACCCACTTGCTTCTGAAGGGTGGTAACTGATACACTCATGGATTTTGGAAGAGAGGTGGAGTGGGCTGTCATTTCATGGTGGTAACCAGTCCCTGTCAATCTGTCTGCATTAGCCTCCTAGGGTTGCCGTGGCAAGCTATACCAACTCGGTGGCTTTGAACAACAGAAATTTATTCTTTCCTAGTTCTGGAGCTCAAAAGTTTGAAAACAAGGTGTCAGCAGGGCCATGCTCCCTCTGAAGGCTCTAGGAGGGAATCCGCTCCTTGTCTTTTCCTAGTTTCTGATGATGCGGGTAATCCTTGGTGTTCCTTGGCTTGTAGATGCATCACCCCAATCTCTGTCTCCACACCACGTGGCTGTTTGTCCTGTGTGTGTGTCTTTTCTCTTGTAAGGATGCCAGTCAAGTTGGAGCAGGGCCCACCCTAATCGAATATGACTTCATCTTAACTTGACTGCAGATGAAAAAAGCTATTTTGAAATAAGGTCCCATTAATAGGTACCAGGATTAGGACTGCAACGTGTTTTTGGGGGAACATACTCTGCTCACTACGTCCTCACAGCGCGTTATCCGGCCATCGTGGCAAATGATCATCTTTATATTTTCCCTTCGTTTCCTCCTGTCTTCCCAGGCAGCTTTCAGTCTCCCAGATCTCAAGGGAAGGATGATAATGTCTAGAACAAAGGCCATATTCTTGGCTTTGAGTTCCAAAACTGGATTTCAAAAGCCACTGTAAAGATAACAGTCTAAAAACCAAGGTGTTTTTGATTTATGAAAGCTTGGCTTTGTTGAGGAACAAAAGGATTTGTGAGTTTTGGTGACAAAGCTTAGAGGGCTGAGTACAAAGAGTATAAAATAAGCCGAGTTCTGGAGAAGACACAGAATATAATGCAAGGGCAGCTTTTCAACTACTTACAAAGGGAAAGAAGGACTCAGCAAGCGAGGTGCTCAGGAGGTGACGCGGTTAGCACAGAGCTGTGGGTAGGTGTCTGGATTCTCCACCCCACATTCTGCCTCCTCCCAGAGTTAAAACTCTAAAGAGGCAAGAGTCGTGCGGGAGTTTGGGGAACCGCACAAGCACAGTCTGGGAATACAGCACACCTCTTAGGGTGGGGGCCAGAGCAGATGCCCCTAGGGTAGCCGATGACCCGATGACCTACGTTGATAGAGGTGTTTGGCCAGACAGGTCCCAAGGCAGTCTCCAGGTCCCACCCAGGTGGGCCAGAGTGCCCAGAAGGTCAGAACAGGGGGACATAGCTGCTACCGCAGGGACCACAGACCTTAGCCATGACTGTCTGCGTGGACTACTCAAAGACCAAGAGGGCCACTTCATGAGACGGAGGCTGCAGCAGGGGCTGGAGGCCAGCCCTCACCCCAGGCATCTTGTCCTGAACCATGCGTCTGTTCCTGAGAACACGTCCTCTCCCAGAACGTCGACTGTCACCAGGACTGGGAGAAGGGAAGGAACAGGAGGGATAACTACTCACCCCCAACAGGCTGAGTTCCAAACTGGAAGTGATCCATCTCCTTAAACTGAGTTTTGATTTTTGGTCACCAGTTGAAATGGAGGCTGAGTTCAGTTATGGAGAGAGAGAACAGCCTCATCTTTACACATCTGAGGCTTCTTAATGTGTGTGAGTTACTTGTCACTGCATAACAAGTGACCCCACCCTTAGCTGCTGAGAACAATACGTGTTTATGATCTCATAGTTTCCGTGAGTCAGGGTTTTGGGTGTGATGTACCAGGGTCTCTGCTTTGGGAGTCTCACCAGGCTGCAGTGAGGTGACTGGGGCTGGGGTCTCACCTGAATGTTCCACCAGAGAAGAAGCCACTTCCAAGTTTGCACAGGTTGGCACAGGACTCACTTCTTGTAGTTGTATGAAGGAGGGCTGACGGTTGCCTGGAGAAGGCACATATCTCCTTGGGGCTCCTGCAAGTCCCTGCCACGGGGTCCTCTCCAGATGCGGTTCACAACATGCAGTTCATTTTTTTTTCCCCTCAGATCTTTGTTGGAGTATAATTGCTTCTTGAAGACCAGCAGGGAGTGAGTGAGGTGTCTAGCAATTTAAAATCGTATGAAACTTCATCATGGGGGTGACAAACCGCCACCTTTGCCACCTTCTTCCTTTGTGGAAAGAAAGTCTCAGGTGCTCAAAGGAAGGGAGTTACATAAAGGTGTGACTGTCAGGGGGCAGGGATCATTTGAGGTGCCCCGAGGGTCTGTCTGCTACAATACGTACATTTTCAAACTTGCTGGACATGCACAATTGGTGGCATATAGTTTTCATCCCAATGGACGGGTTCAATTTCAGTGAGGTCTTCTGTCAATTTCATAAAGTTCTGCTCAAGTTTATGTTAGTGAAACTCTCTGTGGAATTTATACAGGAGCTGGGTAAATCCTGTCTAAGTGCTGAAGGACGGGAAACCTTGGATTAGCAGGTCTCTGTAGAGACCATAGAGAGGAGGTCTTCCAAGTGGGTGTCCTATATGTTACAGTTTCTTACACCACTAGGGTCCAAGTGGACTGTCTCCTTTATCTACTCAGCTGTGACTCAGTACAATCTGGCTATTTACAAAAAGATATAACATTTGAGAACCAAGAACTTGGTTTTATTCCTTTTATTAAATCCAATAAGTAAGAAATAAATGAGACCATGTAGCTGCCTGACGTTAATGACTGTGTAAAAATTTGGAGCACTCTTCTCTTAGAGTGGTAATGGAACTCTGTCAAAACGTAAGCTAGAAATGCTGACATTTATACAATTTTTCTATTTTTTTGACTTTTAAAATTAAAAAAATTATTGAAGTATAGTGGATTTACAATGTTATGTTAGTTTCAGGTGTACAGCACAGTGATTCAGTTTAGTATGTGTCTAAATATGTATGTATATATGCATATATATATGTGTGTGTGTATATACATGCATTCTTTTTCAGATTCTTTTGCCTTATAGGTTATTATAATATACTGAGTACAGTTCTTTGTGCTATACAGGAGGTCCTTGGTTACACACTTATACGTTTTTGGTAGAAATTATTTAAGAAGTGATTGTAATTAGTGCCTCTGCTCTCTTCCTTTCCTTTCCCCCACTCCTCCTTCCACTTTCTTCTTTAATATATGTTCATATAATTAACTTTACAAACCACACTGGTTCAACAAAGCAGAAGACACGAGATGCAATTGAAAAGGAACCACACAGTTAAACATTTAAACGTGATTAAACACACTCACATCCATGCTATTGGGTTAGGAATTGATTCCAGAACCGTGGACATGCAGCCAATCAAAAGCCCCCGGGAGTGTTACCTTATACCCACACACAAATATAACAAAATGACTCTTTTCCACCTAAGTGTTGACATAATGCTCGGGATGATGGAGTGGGATGTTTTTTGGGACATTCTCCATTGACGTGTGTTGCCCGTGGTCCTAAATAAGTGGGTCAAAAGGAAAAGCAGTAGCACATCTGCTACTGTTAATTGAGAACCTATCATGTACCAGGCACTGTTCTAAGCCTTTCAGAGGCATTAATTCATTTCATACTCACAACACACCTATATTATTTCCCAGGCTTTACAGAGAAGGAAATCCGGTCATGGGAAGTTACTTGCCCAAGGCTACAAGTTTGTCCATAGAACAGCCTAGGTATGAACCCAGTAATCTGACTCTAGATTTCACTCTTCCCCACGTTAAGTTTCCTGAAGGATGAGAGCACCTGGGTAAGTCATTGCAAAAAACTTGACAAAAAGCAAGTGAACCCTTTTTGAGCTGTTCCATTGTCTCGAGACTACCTGCTTGATGAAAAGACCTGGGTGGGGTGTGTGTTCAGGGTGGCAGAGTGGTTTCCATCTGTACAATGAAGCCGATTTTAATGAAGCACATTCTCCCATATTTACTATTTTTGGCTCAAAAACTAGCTCATATCAACTTTGTGTGAAATATCATCTTCTCTCAACCCTCGTTTGAAATATTGTGCTTAGCTCAACAATCTCTGGCCCCAGATGTTAAAAACACTGGGCTTCTTCTTAGCAGGGAGCTGGGAGGATAAATCAGCCACAAAGTGGGGTGTCACAAAGGAGCCTTAAAAAGAAGCCAAACTCAAGTTTTGGGAAATGGTGTCAAAGGTTCCCCATGTATTGTAAGACCTATAAATATCTTGTCTTCTATCTTTGAAAGCCCTTGCTGCTGGCCCAAATGTTAACCCTCATTGGGTTAGAAACCTGGAAAGGATTTTGTCATCAAAGATAGGGCTAAGTTTGGATGCTTCCTGGATGAGCCCAACCTTGCTGAAGAAATTGAATGGCTTTCCTCTTCTTGGCTTCAAAGCATGGACTGACTTACCTCTTTCCTGAGCCTGTAAATCCAGATGAAAAGGCTCTTTGCCAGGTGCCTGCTCCAGAAGCATCCTGCCTGTTCCTCATCTGGGAGAGGACCTGCGAGGGAGGGCTCCGCCCTGAACAAGGCTCCACTAGCTGTGTGTTGGGCACGATGTTGGTGGGCTCTCATGGTGGTTCCCACGTGCCTTCCCTTTGGCTCATGAGCAGCTACAAAGCTGACCCCCTCCCCGGGCTGACTCATGTCCCCTGAGAGCACAGAAAAGCATTTTGCATTTCAACAGGGTTTAATCTTACAGTTTCTCATCCACTTTTGGCCAAGTCTGACTTGCACCATCCATTGAGAAATTCACATTGCTTTCAATAAGCATCTCTCCAGAGACATTTTAACATAATTAATAAAGAAAATAATAATATTCTTTAATAAGGACAATACGAAAGGAGGCATTACCATGTGCAATGATATCTACTCTTAATTAATTATTGTCAAATATTTGCTGAACATCTCATACATCTTAGGTGCTAGGAGTAGAATGCAGGGGTAGAATAAAAAATAAGACCTTCCATTAGGTAGGGCTCCCCCTAGATAGAACCTGAGATGCGAATTATATGCAGATGACTTACTAAAGTGCTACCAGAAGAAAGCAGAAAGGGCGTGGGATAGGAAAGCTTGGAGAAGGGGAGAAGCAAGGATGTGACGTCTGGCAAAGTCCCAGCTCGAGGCCAATCCCACTTGGCGTCCTGAAGCATAGAAGGCAGCTCAGATTTTGCTCCGTGTGGAGGTGAGGGGGCCCCTGCACTTGTCAGCCATTGGCTAAACTCCCTCCAGGGAGATGTTAACGCCCAGGCATCTGGGCTATCTGTGCTTGTAGGAAGTGCAATCCCGGTAGCTCAAGAGCAGCCCATTGAAGCAAGTTACAGACGCCACCATTAGAAGGAAAGCACACAGAGGCTGGGGGATGGGCATGCAAAAGAGTCACAGGGCTTTGCAGGGTCACCCAGCATCAGGGCCCACGGCGGTCCACGCTCTGCTTAGATCTACTCACACGGATGTCACTCCATCCTATCCTGGCTTTTTCAAGACTGTGGTTGCTTTCAGTTCTGTGGAAAACACTATAAAAAGAGAATGAGCGGGACAAACGGTAGCTCCTTCTGCTCCAGCTGATCTCCAGATCTCCAGATGTCCAGCATCTCGTCCCTCTGGCTCCCATGCTAGGTTCCCTTCACCAGTGATGGGCACTCCTGCTGGTCACGGCTGCTTGTTTGGCCAGGCCTCCAAGACCCTCATTGCTGAGTGAATAGAGCCCTTGGTTACATCCCATTTAAGGCCCCTGTACTATTAGAAATGAGCATGGGGCACCAAGAGATACCCCAGGGCATCCCCTCGGTGCCTAGCATGCTCCCTCCTGCACCTGTTACATGGAAACCCTACCTCCTGGTGATGACAAAGGCCAATGACTCCTGCCAGCATGGTAATCCCTTCATGTGCTGCTGACCTGCTGTCAGAAAGAATCCAAAATGGCCAGGCAGCAGCCATTGCTTGAAATTTAATGTGATTTTGACTGTGCCTCCTGGTGGAAACATCTCCTCCCTGGTCCCTGGGGGCCTCTAGACCCACCCAACCTAAAGTTGTGGGAATGAAATCACATGTTTCCTTGTGAGTCACGGGGGGTGGGGGGGTGGGGGAGGGTCAGTGAGGTCACTCCTGCTTCCACACATTGGTTTCCAGATCTATGTATTTTACCGTTGGTGACTTAGTACTGTATAACGGCTGTTGGTTTGAGATATATGCTGTGTCCTGAAGCACAGCACCCCAGCCTCACGGGGGGTCACTTCCAATCCAGCATCTTAGCTGCATCTTTAAGATGCCATTGTCATATTCTCCGGGAGCTTCTGGATGTAGCAGGACCAGTAGACCGCATCAGCAGGTGCCCAGTGTCACACTTCCTTTGTTACAAGTGGGTCCCTTGGTTCTAGACAGTATTTTGTAATGTGGGACCCCACATTGGTGCATGTGTCACTCCTTGAGCTCTGAGATGTTGCCTGAGCCATGGCCTTAGGGCAGGAAAGGCAGGCTGATGTATGTTAACTCTGATCACAAGGGCTACCTTTTTCCAGGCAAAGTTCATGGCTTAGACTTGTCTCCCATGGAGAACCGGACAACTGGGTCCCGCCCAGCAGAGTGGTTGCCCTGCTTTTGGGCAATGGGGCTTGGATTCCATACTCTTGAACCAGTCAGGGCCTGGCTAAGGCCCCTTCACTCACGGGGCATAAACTCCCATACACCTCCTGCTCCCTTCACTTGTGGGCAAAGTAGCTCTGGCAGACAAAGGGAATTTTTTCCCAAAGAGTCACATGTCTGAACACTTGAAGCCAGGTGATGGGAGCAGGGGACTGAGTAAAAGGGACCCGGGGAGATCTGGGTGAAGGGTAGAGAGTGTCTGTGTTATAGACCTGGTCCCTGCACTCGCACAGCTCACAGCCTCAGCGGAGAGGCAGATCCTAAGCAAATCCTTATAGTTCAGAGTGGTAGGTGCCCTGACAGAGGCAAAGGCTGGCAATTCCAGGGTCATGGAGCCTAAATCTCTTTCCCAGAATTAAAGGTGTGAAAAAAGAGAAGGGACAATTACCCCATCGAAGGTGACTTCTGAGCTGAGCTTAGAAAGATGGGCAAGGATTATTCAGACAAGTGGGTTGGGGTTTAATGGTCCAGATAGAGGACCAGGTGTGTGCAAGGTCACCAGGGCAAAAGACTCAATGAAAGTATTGAAGACTGGCGGAAACATTGTGTGTGTGTGAGAGAGAGAGAGAGAGAGAGACAGAGAGAGAGAGAAGGAGAGAGGTGATTAAGGGGTGTTGATAGAGATGATGGAGCAGTCTAGCCTGTCTAGACAGGAACCAGGTCATGAATGATCTTACACGGTGAACTGAAGAGTGTAGATTTTGTACTTAATGGAATGGAAAATCATCCAAAGATCTTAAGCAATAAGTAACTCAATGAAAAATTCATGGTAGGAAACCTCATACAACCCTGGTGTCGAGAGTAAGGTTGGAGAGTGTACACTACTGGAGATCCCAAGACCTAGCGAGGGGAGTCATTGCAGTAACTCGTGAAGGAGGCCCTGACCCAGAGCAGTGGACAGACTGGAAAGCAAAGGGCAAAGTGTGAGCCAATGAGAGACGGGCTTAGTGACATGGGGGGAAGGAGTGTAGTGGGTGGGCTGGGGGAGTCGAGCGTTGGTGTCGGGGTTCAAGAGGAAGCCTGGATCAGTGGGGCCACACACATGGTTGTCAGTATTCCGTAGGTGGAGCTTGAGGTTTGCCTGGGACATCACAACAGAGATGTCCAGGAGGCTGTTAGATGTGGACTGGATGCTCAGGGCAGAAGTTCAGCCGGAGACGCAGACGAAGGGACCAGCAGACCACAAATGGGAACTCGTGCTGTGATGGCAGGTGAGACACCTAAACTGCCCAGGGTGACAAACAAACGCACACGAGACGGTGGGGGCAGACACATTTGAAAGGAGCTTTGGAGAATGAGGACCTTGCCAGTGACATTGAGAAGAATTAGCCCAAGAGCCAAAGACCCAGAGACCAGGAGAAAGACCATTTGTGCAAGGCTTCAGAGAGGTTGACCGGCTGAGGGCTGCTAAGGGCCCACGGGGTCCAGCCACAGGAAGTCATCCGCGGCCTCCGGGAGAACAGGTGTGGGGGAAAGAGTAGATGGGAGATAAAGACAGTGAGGGAGCGGGAGCACCGGGCACTTGTCTTCAGGATGCTGCCTCAGGAGGGGAGGGGCAGGAGGCAGTGTCTACAGTGAGCCCAGGCAGGACAGGTTTCTTTTCTCTCCAAGGGAAAGGCTTGAGTGTCTTTACATGTGAATATGAGAGGAAACAGGAGAGAGGGGGTGAGGGTCTTGTAAAGGTGGAGAGGTTGGGACCTGGAGTAAGAGACGGAGGAGTGAGCTGTGGGGCCAGAGTAAGGAAAGGTGTGTGTGTGTGGTGGGGGGGATGCATGCAGGAAGAGGAAGGCACGCCTCCTCGATGGCCTCTGTGTCCTTGTCTGCCTGCAGAAAGCAGACGAGGACATAGGTGGGAGTCTATAGGGAGTCCTGAAGGGTTAGCCTGCTCCACGCAGAGCTGGGCTAGTGCCCGAGCTGCTGGCCTCACCGGGGCCTCAGCTGCTCCACTCCGGCTCCCAGCTCCATGCGTGAGAGGTGTGCTGTACCTGTCGGCCCAGGTGTTATGGAGGACCAGTGGCCTGAGGGACGGAGGGACTGGCACTGCGCCCACCGAGCACAGACCACCAGCCTCTTTCCCCACAACATCAACAATCAGCAACAACAACAAATTGCTTTTCTACTGACTCCCAGAAGGGTTAGCAACACAAACTTAGACACCTGCTGAACGTGCTATTTGGGAAGAGCCCACCTCAAGAGAAGTTTTTGTTTAGAAGGGCCGGAGGGAAGGTCGGTCTTTTCAACACCAGTGCGTGAGATTTTAAGCAGCAGGCAGTGTCTGCTCCATGACCTGAAACTTTCTAATAACTGGGTTGTTTCTTTACTTCCCCCTCCCCGTCAAGATAAAGAGCCAACACACAATTAGCTGCATGGAGGAGTTTATTAAAAAGGTTAAAGTCTGTCTTGTACCCTGGGATGGCAGACATGTAGAGCATCTTCTTTTTATGTTCTACGACACATCTGCATGCCTGCATTCACTTCATAAGCATCATTTAAAAACATTTACCGTTTTTCATTGATGCCTAAAATGGGGTACAGAAAAGTGAATGAGATGCAGCCCTCACACACACTTCCGAGGAGCTCAGATATTTACCCGATGAGGTTGACACCAAGAAGGATCATTGCCTTGTTGAAACTTCAGGGCTTTAGGGATGGTCTGGTCCAATCAGGTCTACCAGATGGCCAAGCACGGGATCTCCTGGTGCATTTCCAGAAAGGCTAGTGTCAGAACTGTGTCTGTCCGTGCAGTGTTTTGCTGTTACATCACATGCCTGCTAACCCCAACCCCCCCCCCCCCCCAAGATATGACATAATTAAACAAACACAGTTTTCCATACTGGGCAGTCTTTACCTGGATGCCCTCTGGAGGGTTTTCCAGTTGGCTCAGACCCATGAGCATGTCCTCTTCCTGGGGGCTCTGGGAGCCCTTGTTGCAAGCATCTTCATTACCCTTGGCTTGAAGCAAAGACTCCTACTCCTCCTAAAGGAAACATCAGCTCCTCGATGGTGAGGGGTAACTCTTTCCCCGTGACATGGGCTGAATGTCATTCACTAAGATCCACTGAGCTGAAGGTCATGAAAGGTTTAAAAGAGAAGTAGTTTCAGTGGGACAGGAACATTCTCATCAGGTGGCTAAGTGGTGTGGTGCTGGGGTGTGCATGGTGGTTGCACAGAGGACTGTACTCTTACTCAGGGCAAGGATCCTCATTTTCCACCTACCTGGGGCCTGGATGCAGGATCAGCACCAACACCATTGCTTCTCCAGCTCAGGAGTCACAACCTTATAAGACACTTGTGACTTCATACCTAGAAACAGGAAGCATCTTTTTAATAGACTGCTAAAGTATGTCTCCATAGAGTGGCAAGAGGAGGTCCCCTCTATTTAGGGAGACACTGAGTCCTTAGGGAAACCTCCGAAGATGAGAGATTGAGGCAAAAATGGAGTTAACTCTTTGAGATCAGAACACAGCACACACAGTTGGAAATGCTGCCTTCCATCTCATCGTGTTGCCTGGGTGGACCTGGTACCCACCCAGGTGGTCCAGCCCTAGGTGGTGGTCCGGCCTCAGGCCCTGCTGTCCCCGAGGACCCTTCTGAGCATCTTCCCCGACACACACATGAATGTACATCCCGTCGTTTTCTTCTCCGAGGAAGGGCTACCCTTTGAGGCAGAGCACAGCCCTCTCTGGGGAGGCACAGTGCCAGAGAGGACAAACATTGCCTTTTCTCCCTACAGCTGGTTTGAAGTTTCTGGGACACAGAGAGCTTTCTGGCTCTGCCAAGCTTGTCTTGGGAGATGAAACAGGCACTCCTTGCCACGTGCTCAAAGTGACTTTTCCCAAGTTTTTTCTTGTTCTTTCTGAAAAGTGAGAGATTGAGAAGAGGAAAGAAAAAGACTTCCCATCAAACTGTAAAACATTTGAGAGTGAGTGGATCACATGCAGAAGTCTATGCTGTAACTAGTCCTGCCAGAGAGTGGAGGAGGGGCTGGTGCCGCCCAGGTCTAACTGCTGTCACGAGCCGCAGCGGGGCTCAGGTTTTCACCACACTCAGAGGGTAATGGGTTGGCCTCCACGCTCCCATGGTTGCTGGCAGAGACTCAGCGTGATGTTACTCACAGCCCAGCAGTCGGCATGAGTGCCATGTCCCCATCGGTCCCCCCGCGTCCCCAGGCCCGCAGGGTGATGCAGAGCAGCTGGGGGGACCCTGTGCCCCTAGGGGCTTTGTGTCACCACTGAGGGACCCTGAGCTTAGGAAACACCAAACGTTTGTTTCCATTTCAACAGGTATTTATAGGATGTCTATTATGGGCCGGCTTCTTCTGTTCTAAGAACTGGGAATGCAATGAACAGGACAAAGAGTTCTACCCCCGTGGGGCTGACATTCCAGTGGGAGAAGACAGATGATGAACAGTGACTGTGCTAAATAAGTAGATTATGAAGGCAGTTAGAAGATGATTCGGATACGGATAGAGAGTACAGAAGGCATAGGGGAGGGGGGTAGAATGTGGTGTTACCTACGGTGTTCAAGGAGGGCTTCACCAAGAAGATGAAATTGGAGCGGAGATGGAGGAGGTGGGGGAGGCCTGTCCAAGACCCCCCAGCTAGTCAGGGAGGAGCTGGGTTCGAAAGTCTGTGTCGAATGTCTAGGAAGCCCCCAGCTTTTCAAAGAGGCTGATGGCAAACCTACCTGCCAAACTGTGTGACTTAGAGCGAGACTGCTTTTATTTTACCCTGGTCAACAAACAAATCTGCTTTTTGCCCACTGGGGAAACACACCTCTGTCTTCCAAGGCCATTTGTTATGCAAACATCCTTGAAAGGATAGGGCAGGAAAAAACCCATTCATACCTCTGCTCAGAAGGCACACACAATGCAAGGGACAGGTGGGAGACCTCTCTGCGGTCACCCCCGCTCCCAGGATGGAGGATGCTTGAGTGACCCAGGTAATGCGAGGTCCTTCCAGCTCCGTCCCAGCTCACCAGGGGGGAGGGCTTCAGCCTGGAGCCGGTCCTCGGTTTCCACTAACTCCATCCCAGCCCCACCTCACCAGGCTCAGAAATCCCTCATGCTGCCCAAGCGTTGAACCATCACAAGTCTCCTCATTCAAGTGCACAGGAGCAAACAAACACAGCTTTTCGAAGGCTCCTTGATTTAAGCCCTTGTTGGAGATTCTAGGAACTTGGTTTCTAAGAGCTGAAGAAACCCTTCACTCCAGCCTCACTCCTCTGCCTCTGTGGTTTGACAGGTCATCTTGAGCGGATGGGTGGAAAAGAAATGTGGGGCTCAGGACCCTTGGATATTAAATTGTTGACACAATCTTCCCAAGTGAACTTCCAAGAGCTGATGCTATTCTCTGAGTCACATTCTTTGGGGAAAGATGCCATTTGAATGTGGATGTCCTGTGAGCTCCCCTTAAACCTCTGCAGAGTAGGTGGCTATGATGAAGCAGTGCTTGGATTCCTGGTCCTGGTCCAGGCCCTGGAGGCTGCCCACACTGTCTACTGTTGCTGGAAATAGATGTACAGAGTACACCATTTCTCTGGAAGCCCTCAGCCATTTCCTTGAAATCACATGAAGCTTTTGGCATATACAGAATCAAGGTCCCAGGTCAGAAGGATCTTACTTGGGTGGCAATCTACCACTTATTTTAAAAGCAACTTGAGCAAGTGTGTTTTGTATGTCTTAAGAAATTATTGAGGTTCTCTGTAGCAGAGGCACCAAGAGGAAGGGATGAGAGCTTCTCTGGTTGAGCCTGTGACCAGCTTTAAGATCATCCCGCTCTTCCATCTCTCCCCACCTCCCTTCTTTAGCCTCTTCTCTTCGTGGGCAGCACAGCAGAGGTGGGTACCAGGCAGTGACCTGGATGGAAGCACTATGGTTCCCGTGGGTGTGCGTGTGCTCCACGCTGCACCCTGGCTGTACAGCAACAGAAGACCTCATTCACTTTAGGAAGGAGGACGTCTTTCAGGCTGACAGCCAGGTGGGTGCCTCAGAGGAAACCCAGTCCATTGACCCAAGAGCAATTGTCCATTGACTCTAGAGTTTTCGGCCAGAGGATAAAGAATGCATCTGAGCTTTGCCACTCCAAGATATAGCAATCTGGCTGCAGACTTAGGCTAATAAGATGACCTCTGGAAGGCATTTTCCTCAGTCAGAGATGGGCAGAGGTGCAGAGGAAAATGATCATTACTCTCAATAATGGACTTTTTAATCCACAAAGAACCCTTTAATCTGAGTCTCCTTGTAGATGTTAACACCAGGCCCCTACCGGAGGGGTGGGGCGAACTTTTTGATACAGTGCTCATGTGTCAGACTCATTTTAATGAGCATTTTCAAGGCAGTATTATTGAAAGCAATCCATTCCAGAGGCAGACATGCTGTGGAATTTTTTTTTATTTTTGCACAGATTGAGATAAAATTTTTTTTTAAAAAAGGTAAACTTCTAAGTTTGGGGAATATAGTAAGTTTTAGGTTGATGAAAGATAGAGCTTTAATTTTATTTTTTTTCCCAGAAAGTAACAGTTCATTTTTTTTTTCTGCATATAAGAAGCAGTCTGTGAGGGTCTGTGAGGATGCAAATGATAAGCTGTCCACGTGGATTAAAGTCTCAAATTGCGGCAAGAAAAAAACATTTCGCGTCCAGGGAGTGATCTGATGTCAGGGTCAGCAGGTGGTCCTGACGTGGTCCTGGACCCTGCTCTGCAGACGCACGGTGTCACTGAATCGTCGTAGGCAAGTGGGTCTGCCTGGAAAATAAATGGAAGGAAAGATGGATGGAAAAGAGGGAGGGAAGGAGGGAGGGATGGAAGGACGGAGAGAGAACAGGAAAGAAATTTCTGACATGTTCCCAGATGGCAGTGGCTTAAAGGGAAGCCTGGAGCAAGTATTATGGGAGTGGAGGTACTTGGATAGCCTGCTACTTGGGCAACTGAGCAGCCACGGGCCTTTGATCAAGTTTTCTGTCAATACCAAACCTCTGACCTGAGACCCAAGAGCTTCTGGAGTGGGGGCTGGGTGCCGGGGGGAGGACTATATGCTCTTTCTAAAGCCATCTGTGTCAGGTCACGGGAGGAAGAGCACAGTGTACACTACTCAAGAGTAAGTTCTCTGTTAGCATGGGCCACGTGCTAAATAATTTCAACTGGAAGGAAGGAAAGAAAGTTAGATTTCTAAGGAGCATCACTTACTCTTGACTTATTTTCTCTGGGTGCAGAGGAGTGAGTCAGGAATAGACACCAAGATGGTCTACTGAACATTTAGATAATGGTCACAGTGGTGACAGGACAGGTCCCCGAGGGCGGGATGTCTGGACTTCTCCTGGGCCAGTCTTCCTTCCTCCCGCCAGCTGGGGCTGACTGTGGGACTCTAGAATGGGGGTCTGCAAGCTTTTTCTCTAAACAGCCAGATGGTGAATAGTTCCAGCTTTGCAGGCCGTACCATCTCTGTTGTAACTACGCAACTCTGCCATCATGGCATGAGACAGCCATGGACAAAATACACGTGGTGTGCATGGCTGTGTTCCAATAAAACTTTATTGATAAGAAACATCAGTGGGCTGGATTTGTCCCACTGGTCATGGTTTGCTGACCCCGGTCCAGCCAGAGGGGCAGGTGTCATTGGGAGGCAAAGAGCAGAGCATATAGAGGGGCTTAGAGTACCTGGCCAGCCCCTCATTAAAACTCAGACCCACTGCATCTTCTGTGTCCTTCTTTGCCATCCTATGGAGAGCAGAGTCTTGGAATCCTCTCTAGTTTATTAAATTGGGTTCTGGGTTCAGCCCTGGTGTTTGCAAACACAAGCATCCTTAGGAAGGAGGACCCACCGATCAGCAGGAGACAAGAGAAGTAAGACATCGAAAAAAAGGCAGACCACCTTTTCTTTTTTATTTCGCTTAGACAAAATGCAAAGAGTGTCTCATTAAATTAAAAAATAAACAGAAAAGAAAACTGAATTGATTCCCCCCACCCTTTCACTGACGGCACTCATCCTAAGTAACAACAGAAGGAGGTCAAATCGAGGACCCAGTTTCTAATGGGAAAGAAAGGTGTGTGAACATGACAAACGTTTCCCCCAGCCCCCAAATCAAGGTTCCTTTTAAATTCACAAAGAGGGTAATTTTTTTTTCCTGTTTTCTTTCTTGAATCTTGTGTGATAGAACTTCCGGTCGGAAGGTTGAATGAGTCCCCCATGCACTTTGTAGAAAATCAGTAAAAATGCAATAGCCCGTGAAGATCATAAAACTGGACTTCTTTCCCAAAAAATCAGATGCCCAGGCAGATGGAGCTCACACTCAGACAGAAAAAAAGCAGGAGAGTCTTTGCACTGTCTGTGGTTTTTTTTTCAGTATTTTCTCTTTTTTTTTTTAATATATTTTGGCAATTTTTTTCATTATAAATATTGGAATTCCGTAAAAAAAAGGTAGCTTTGATTGAATTTTTTTAAACCATATTTACAACCGCTGTCCAGTCATGCTGTTGGTTATACCAGGGTGTAGGATTTGGCGTAGGGATTGTTGCCTTTCAAATGGCCCCTCGAGTCCAGCAGCGATTCCTGGGAGCTGCTCATCTTGGCCGCCTGTCCCAGCTCTGCCCCCTCTCGCTGAGGTAATGTGGCCACGGCCCCCTGCTGCCACTGCTGTCCCTCCCTCGTGGATGCCGTGGAGGAGGCAGCCTCCATGGGGATGGGCTCGAGGACCGGGGGGCGTTTCAGGGTCCGACTTTTCTGGGGCTCCAAGCACGCCTGCCCTAAACTCGGGTCCCTGCTGGTGCCTGGACCACTCCGGTTCAATAAGAAGTCCATTCGAAGGTATGGAGGCAAGTGGATGAGGTCACCTGGAAGGAAAGGCAGAGAGTTAGGTGGGCGCTTCACTTGGTACAGCAGGTGCCAGGTGGCCCTGTGCGCACGCGATGACCACTCAGGGTTTAGAGGTGGGGCTGTCACCACGCCTGGGCGTGTTTCCCGAGACCCCTGGTCAGAGCCCCTGCAAAGGCGTCATCCTCAGGCCTCCCCCATGGGGCACAGGGAGATGTGGCTTTTCTACAGCTCATTCACGTACGCTCTTAAATGTCATACTTTCACCAGAGAAACAGAGGTGACAAGATCCTTGGAAACCCCACCATGGAAAGAAAAACTTACACCAAAGGCAACAGCGCATGCCAGGTATAAGCGGTGAGGGACCGGCCCCCATATGTGGTGGGTGGTGCTGGGGGAGCGCAGAGTTGAGGAGGGAGACAGGGATGCTGAGGGAAGAATGATGGAGTCTCAGCGCTTCCATGGAACTGAGTGGCCTTGGCCGCCACTGAGCTACCGGTTTCTACCATTGCTTTTGGTGGAAATCCCAGAGCACGTGGCCTCCTTACCAGGCTTTGCCTGCTTGCTAAACTGCTTGTGTTTCTTCTGTTTCAGTCAGTGCCATGTAGAGAAAGAAGCGCTTAGACCGAATATCAGGGTTTCCACTTCCTTCTCAGGGCTGCTCACATGGCTTCTATGGTGCCAGGGAAATGCACGCTCTTCAAGAGAACACGCTGTGGCAGGCAGAATCCAGCTCCCCCTCCTCCACTCCCCCTGCCCCCGACGTTAAGGCCTCCTGTCCTCTAGGCTGCCCCCAGCACGGCTGACATGACAGGCTCCCCTGATGACCAAGCCCACCGATGCAGGGTTTCTCAGTGAGGGGATTGCTCAGGGCGTCCCCGCCGCTCAGCTGCAGCCTCCTCAGCGGTGCACTACAGCCGAGGGTCTCCCTGCCCACTCCTCCCCTCCCTTCCTCCCCTCACAGGGGTCACACCTGTGTCTTGGTCTGGGGCCCTCCTTGCCTGCTTCTGCTTTAACTGGCCCTATGGGCCTTCCTGGGACAGACACTGGCCCTGTCCTCCACCTGCCTCTCGTTTGTAGAGAAACTTTAGCCTCCTAGACCCTCCCCAATTTCCAAAGAATAAGTTTAATCAGAAATAAGAAAATGCAGAAACAAAGAAAAATAGTCAAGCAAGACAAAATAATAATAGTTGAGCCATTAAACAAAGTCAAGGACATTTAGTTCTTCCTCAAGGGCTATAGACTACACTCTGAGCCATGTCCTTTGAGCTGTTTTGCATATACTGAAAGCCCCACCAGGTGGAAGAAGCTAACTGCAGGCTGCCCACAGGGACATAGACCCCAGATCGGTTGGAACCAGAAGACTGATGAAGTTGACTCCTGGTGATGTCACCAGCAACCAATCAGAAGAATGTCCACGAGCTGATCACGCGCCCCTACAACCCTCTCCTGAGCACATAGCCCCTTCCTCTTTTCCCTGTATCATCTGTGAGCAAAAACCTGAGGAGTGGGGAGTTGATCCTTTGGGACATGAGTCCACCTTCTCCCCAGGATTGCTGGCTTCCTCTATAAAGCTGTCTTTCCTTCTTCCCAATACCTGTCTCTCAGTGTTGGATTCTCGAGCAGCAAGCAGCTGAACCTGAGTTCGGTAACCCTGCTCCCTTTTCCTCTCTTTATTCTTCACAGGAGCCCCCCTCCCCACAAATCCCTTGCCTATCTAATCTGTCTTGGCACCTGCTTCTTGGAAAACCTGAACTGGCACAGCTGCCATCACCATCAGCTACCGAAGCTGTTTTGATGTACACCTGACAGTTAGTGACCTCTAACTGTCACGTCCCATGGTTTCTTCTTGGTCCTCACCCTACTCATAGCACCTATAGCATTGCGTGCTGTTGATCTTTTTGTTCTTGGAGCTCTCAGCTTCCATGGCACTTGGCCCTCCCAGAGCTCTCCCTACATCTCTGACTGCCACTTGTCACTCTCCTTTCCTGGACCCTGTCCTCCATCCATCCCCTAAGACAGGGCTTTCCCAGTGGCCTGTGCTCAGCCCTCACCTCATCTCATTATGAATAGCTCTCACATCTGCCTTTTCCATTTTGCTCTCTCTCCTGAGCCCTAGACTTGAATCTCAGCTACTTTGCTAGATATTTCCACATGAATGTCCCTCATGAATTTTAAATGCCACAGCCTACAAACCCAGTTTATGAAGGTCAGCCCTCGCTCCCAAACCTGTCCCCAAATGCCATTTTCCCCTGTGTGCCCGATATTTCTAAATGTCGTCCTCATCTTCCCAGAAATTGATCTCAGAGCCTCATGGACACGTCCTTATCCAGGTTAATTCTACTTGCAAAATATCTCGACTCCTTTTTTTTTTTTTTTTTTACTTTTCTTGACTCCTTTTTATTCTTGTCTTCATGACCCTGGTTCAAGTCTTTAATACATCTTGTAGGTTCCCTAAATGCATGAGCACAATTAGGGCCCAGTCACTAGACACACTTTGCAAACTACATCCCCCAGGTTTGAGCTGGACTGAAGCCTGGATCCGACCTTCTGGTAGTTTCGGAACAGACACTGCTCTTTGTGTAGCCTAGTGCTTCCAACCGTTCTCACTTTGAGACACATGCAGACAAGGGGTATTTGTGCAACACGCTGGGATGAACGCAGTGGGCTCTTCCTGGTCACGGTGGGGACTGAGAGGCTCGCCACCTTGGCTCACCTGTAACTCCCTCATGGCAGACCTGGTGAGCAGCTCCAGTTAGAAAACGGGCTGGGGGCGTGCAGTCCTGGAGCTGAGAGGCCAGGTGGGAGGATGTGCAGGTGAGGGAGCCATGACGATGGCCTGAGCATCAACGGGAAGTGAGAGGAAATGAAACTGTGAGATGTGGAGGGGGCCCAAGGAGGCGGATGCAGAACGGTTGACAGGTGGGACAGGTGGGAAGGAGGGGTCAGCGATGACTCCCTTCCAGGTATTAAGCTCAGGAAACTGGGTGGGCAGCAGGACCAGTCATTCACTGCAAAAACTGCCTAGGAGAAAAATCATATTTTGGTGGGAAAAGATCTCGGGTTTGGTTTCAGGCGTGCTGAGTTTGATGTGGTTGGGGACACCCCAGGAGAGATCACTAGTGAACATTTTCGTCTTCATGACATATCTAAGGCATAACTCATTCCTTAACTTTCTGAATCTAACATAATTGGCACTCCTTGTTTCTTTTGCTTCAAAATATTCCCTGCTTTCCTTATCGTTGACCATACCTTCTTCAGCCAGCCCCCTGGTGGGATCTTGGAGCCTCCTGTGCCCGGCAGGGCTGCCGTGAGCTGGTTGTTGTACTAACAAAGTCGTGAAGCTGTGTGCAATTAGACAGTGACTTAAACCTCAAAATGTTTGAAATTCACGTTTACTCACTGAAAGCAAGTAACCATTTAAAAAGAAGGGAGAGACTGTTCGATGGTGTAGGAGAACTAGAAACAAAAGCAAGACAGGCTGAAAAATTACCAGAAAATTCATTGTCCACAGTTTAAATGAGCTTAAGAATTCTTAAAATGCTTTGACTTTTCTAAAGATTTTTTTCTCCCCAGGATAAGAGAAATGATGACCTTATTTTGGAGAAACTTACCAAGTTGATTTCTGTGCCCTTGCATAACATTGTCATACTTGACATTTATGATGCAAGAACCCACTTAGCTTTTCCCCTTGGCTTCCTCGGTTTGTCTTTATCTGAGGAAGTGATGGTGAGTAAGCAGATGATTTCATTAATAGTTTTTAGCCTGTATTCCACTAAAATGGCCCCAGCAACACCTTGGTTTTGGCTCACTGAAATCAAAGGTACTTTGACTCAGAGTTGGCTTCATAAAGTGAACTAGATCAAAGGAAAGGCCAGTAATAAATTCCTTGACAATAAATTGGCCATGACACTCTTAGAGAAAGAAATGTGATGTAATTTGGCATTCTTGTAAAATGCGTTTCAGTAACTTGATGTATCTAGACTTTGGCTTAGAAAAAATGGTGACATGAGGTTTACCATGTATAGATTCTAATGCTATAGATTCTAATGTTGAAGGTATATCTTGCTATGTGTATTAGCTTAGTCCTGAAAAAATAAAAGTATTTAATTTTAAAACACAAAATCTTTTATGCCTTTTATGATGCTATCAAAAATTCTTTGTCTTCCTTTATGGTAGTGGATGTATTCTTCAACCTTCTCTATTAGGGGTTAATTATTTGCAAACAAACATCATGAAAGCATGAACAGAGCTGTCATTAAAAGCAAAAACTGGAACAATTCTTTTGTAGCATGAAGCATATGTTTTTGCACGTGAATCAACACACGCTAATGGACCAATTTTGAAATTTGTGGATTTTCTTTTTATTCAGTTTCCTAAAAGTGATTATCTGCCTTTATTCCAAGAGTCCAATCATTGGATTAACTGGCTCTTTATTTACATAACTAATATTATCTTAAAAATCATTTTGTTCAAGTAGTTGAGACAACGTGGAAGGCACATACCTCCAGGGTTCTTTTAAAATGTAGGTCAAGGGTGCCTTATGCTGTTTCTAAGACCTGACTCAATCTTGAGCGCTTGGCATATTTGTAATGTGCTGTAACAGACGCAGGGATGAGTGTTCATCCCGGCAACTCCCCATTGAACGGACAGAGCTTATTAAACCCCTAAAAAGCAATAGCATCTTGGTCCCAGCTGGATTTCGGGATGCTCAGGTGCTAGATTGGATGGAACGAATGTGTCTGAAATCAAAAGACAAAGCCCATGATACCTGCCCCCTTTCTGCAGGGGTTCCGGCATTTGATGTAGTGATCAAGGTAGCTGGAAAAGATTGGTGAGAACTGGAAATCTTTAATAATGAAACCAGCTCAGCACCACATCTTTATATACAAGGGCTTCTGTGTTTGCTTATCGCAGACCTGCCAAGCATCCCTGAATAGTCAATATCCCCGAGAGATCCAGTTTTTTAACGCAAAGGTTGATTAAGTTGTATGATGCTCTAATTAGCTCCTTTTGACAGTGTGTGTTTTCTGATTAGCACTCAAAGTAGCCCTTTCAACTGTGTGAATGCTGCAAATGAGCTCTCTTAATAATTCACGCGCTGACGTGGAGAGAAGCACCAGCGAGGTCGGTGGGACGTGCTGTTTATCACAGGCACTTTACGGCCATTAAAATCCCACCTCTTGTGCAAGTCCAACTCCCAGTTAGGAGGCTGGATTCTCTAAGCCTCCATCCATCTTTTACATTCCACAGACTCTACAGATGCTGAGACAACTGTGCACTTCTGACTCCAGACAGAGAGAAGTGAAATGGGAAACCTTATGACCATCTAGACACCTACACACCTGCTTTTCTTAACCTCCCAGCTGCCTGTTTCACAAGGGAGAAACTAAACAATGCTTTTAACTGTGGTGATTAAGAGTGAAAGTCTGGACATTGCCTGCATTTAATCTGATGGGTATAAATCGGGGCTAGCTTCCTTTTTCATAAATGGGAATAAGAGCTGAACCCACCATGGAGGGTTGTAAGGAGGATTTAATTAGATAAGGCAGGTGGACGTTTTACGGTCAGACATCTCCCTTCCCGGAGAGTCTGAAGTTATGGGGCTGGAGATCTACCAAGGGAATGCGTCGGGAATTTTTCTTTCTACCTTAGCTTCTGTCTTTTGTGGGTGAATTAGTGTCCCCCGAAAAGACAGGTCTGTATCTCAGCCCTCAGAGTCTGTGAATGTCACCTGATTTGGAGAAAGGGTATTTGTCAATTTCATTAAGTAAAGGATCTTGAGATGAGAGCACCTGAATTTAGGGTGAGCCCTAAATCCAATGACATGAGTCCTTATAAAAAAAAAAAGCAGAGGGGGATTTGAGACACAAAGAGGGGAGACGGCCATGTGATGATGAGGAGGAGGCTGCAGTGATGGGACCACGAGCCAAGGAGCACCTGGAGCCCAGCAGCCAGAAGAGACAAGGAAAGGGATTCTCCCCTAGAGTTCCTGGAGGGAGCACAACCTCACTGACACCTTGACCTTGGACTTCTGGCCTCCAGAATTGTGAGAGGATACACTTCTGTTGTTTTGAGCCACCCAGTTTGCGGTAACTTGTTATGGAGGCCACAGGACTCTAATACAGAGGTCCTTTCTTCCTGGCTGGGATGGGCTGGGGGCGTCACAGGAAGCCTCTCTGAACACGTGGAACAGTCTCTGCTCGCATCCACCAAGGAGCGGAGGGGCGTTCTCTTTAATGATCAATGACAGAGGTCAGTGTGCTTGTGGACTACACTGTCCCTGCGTTGTTGGCTGTCCTGGCATCCATCCTGCCTTTTCTGCCAAGGCCGAGCCAGAGTCACTTCTCCCAGGCTTCTGTCCAGCTGGCACCCAAAGACCCCTTCGGGGCTGGGTTGGAGTTGGCTTCTCTGGACTCTCCCTCAGGAAGAGAGGAAGCCTCTTGAGGGCACCTGTCTCCACAGCCCCTCTCAGTTTCCCACTGTGCAGCCCTCCCCAGCTGACTCCCCCCGGGCCACCTGACCCCCTCCAGGCTCCGTGGAGCAACTCGCCCTGAAGTGAACCCACCCTGACCCTCCGGAGTTTCCATCTGAAAGCAGCCGTGACCCAGGAGGAGTCAAGGGGTCTCTTTCGCGTTGAACTCCAGAGTCACCTGTGTCAGGTGTGCATGCCCTTGCCATCTTGGTGTGTAAACCCACCACTGCCCCCAACCTGGGTGGAGCCCAGCCCAGCCAGGGGGTGGATTCCAGGAAACCAGGGCCGCGGTTCACGTCTGCTTCGGCAGGACCGACATCATCTGTTACGACTTCCCCTCTTGGCCTCCCTCCCTCTACCTCACCATGTTCTCTCTCCCTCCTTCTTGTTCGGTTTCCCTTGTGCTGAAACTTTCATCCATGAAATAAAAGGCACGGGGAGGGGGCAGAGTGCGGAGAGTGCAGGTGGGAGAGGGGTCAGGAGAGGAGACAGGGAGAGCAGTGCAGCAGCCCGGCACCAGCGTCGGGGGGAGAGAGAGAGAGAGAGAGAGAGAGAGAGAGTGTGTGTGTGTGTGTGTGTGTGTGTGTGTGTGTGTGAGAGAGATAGACAAGGATGGGAGGGAAGATCAGAGGGGAAGGCTGAATACAGAAAGGGGAAGTCGAGGCACGTAGGAGAAAAGGGCGGAGCCTGGCAGGAGGCCCCGAGCTTACCCTCTGAAAGCTGGGAGGGAAAGGACCTGGGGACCCCAGTGCTCCCTTCCTCACCTTCCTTCTGCCCTGCTCACCTACTGCCTGTACTTCCAGCCCTTCTAGCACCTTCCCAGGCACTGAAACCCCGGGAGCTACCCCCTAAATCCATCAGGAACACAAACGTGGCCGCAGGGACTGGGTCCCGCCTGCATCTTGGGGGCTCACTCCGCCCGCCGGCTTCGGTGGTTTTTAATTGCACATTTGTGCATCATGCACGGTCACCCTCCTGGGCTCTGCCCCTGAGGCCTCCGAGGCCCTGGTGTCAGAGACGTGGAGGGAGGGCCAGGGGCGAAGGGGAAAGAGAGCTGAGAAGCCGGGGTGAGGGACTGAGCTGCTGGGCCAGCCTGGGGTCAGATGATGCCGAGATGCACAGGGGCACGGCAGGGGTGCGGAGGGAGGGAGGAGGGCTGGGGAGGGGAGAGAGAGACAGACAGACAGAGAGGGAGACACAGGGAGACAGACAGAGACAAAGACAGAGATAGAGAGAGACAGAGAGATGGGAGAGAGAGAGACAAAGACAGAGATGGCAGGGAGGGAGGGTGGGGCGAGAGAGGGAGAGTGGGGAGGAGGTGTCAGAGAAGCACACACCCAGAGGGAAGCAGAGAGAAGAATCATGGAGTCATGGGACCAGGAGAGATGAAAGTGAGAGACACAGAACCATACACACAGAAAAGCCAAAGTCACTGAGTCACCGGACGATGGCCAGAGGACCGGGAGGCGGGCCCTGCGGGAAAGCATGTCTATGGCAGACGGCGAGCCGGCCCTCGCCCCTCGCCTGACCACCAACAGTCCACCTTCCCTGGGGCCTCTGTGCTCCCCGGGGCAAGCCCCCTGCCCCGTCGCCTCAGCCCGCAGCCCCCGCAGCCCACAAGCTTCACCCTTCACCCCTGGCTGCCCTAGGAGCCCAGGCGGTGCTCTGACTCACGCCTTGCAGGACGAGCGGAGATTTAGCCATTATTTCTACTTCATGCCGTATTATTTGACATAATGGGCTATTTCTCATCTTTCTGTCACTGCCCTCTGGGGACCTTCGGTGCCACTAATATCCTTGAAAGTTCAGATTAAATAAGTCAGCATCCATTTCTCTCTCGGTCCCTAAGAACTTTGCTCGCTGCTGCCATGACAACTCCCGCCCTCCGGCCCTGAACCAGCACGGATTCCCTTGGCGATCCCACATCGAACAGCAGATATGAGCTCAAAGCTTGCCATCCTCCACCCCGGGGGCCTTCAAGCCCGCTCTGCCTGACTGTGCGAAAACTGCTGTGTTAAACCAGCCCCCACAACGAAGCATCACCCAACCCCAAACATTAACGGCGCTGCTGTTGAGAAATCCTACTTTAGATGGTCCAAGTTTCTAATTCCAAGTGGGTCCTTATTTCACTTTACTTTTATTTGAAAAACATCGAATTCAATCAGAATAAGGAATTGTACTCCTCTGCCTCTCCTAGTCCACGGGGAATTACGGCCTCAGTTCTTCATGGAGAAAGTAAGGGATGTGGAACAGCAGTTAGAAGGTCTGTGTCTGACCTGACCTGATGCGGGGCAGGCTCAGAGCAACAGGCAGGGTGTGAGTGAGAGAGAGCTGAGCTTTGCCTCGAAGTCCTTCCTCGGCCTGAAGTAGTTCTGTAACCCCTTCAAGCTTTAGCTCTCGCCTCTAGTCAAGGGAAACAGGCCTAAAAATTTCCAATGAAAACCTTTAATCCTAAAAGAGTCTTTCTTATGCTCTGAACTGTCTCACCTGTGAAGACTGGTTAAGCACCTCTGAACTAGGAATTCAGGAACAAATAAGGGATGAATGAGTGCATTTTTGGGAATCTCAGATTCCAAGGTGCATTGCAATAGCCTTCTTCTCCCTGCTGGGCCATTCTTTACTAGTCAGAGATGGTGAGAACATGCGCGCGCTTTCACAAAACACTGGTGCAGAATGAAAGTGAAGCAGGGTCCCTGCAGGCTTCAGTCTCCCCTGGGGACACAAAGAAAGGAACTTTCATCAACTTCTAACAAGGTCTGCTATCTGCGCTTGGGTGGAGGTGGAGCTGGTTATTGATGCAAAAGGAAGAAACCAAGGATGCTTCCTTGACTTAAAGCAATTTCAATAAAAAGCACACAGACTTGCAACGACGCTAGGGCATCAAAGAGCTAGTTACAGAGGGGAGCGTGCAGTCCGCCCACCCCCGAGGCCGACCAGATCTAACACTCTTCCAGTTTAATATTAATGTTGCAGCAGTAATGAAAACTCGTAAACAAACCCCTCTTGGTAAATGAATCTTCACTCCCAAACGGTAACCAGGAAAAACTCTAAATAAGTAATGTGAGATGGATATCAGAGGTCCGTGTCCGCGGATTCAATTACCATTCTTGGCTTGTACTTGGGAGGCTTCATGCATTTTTAAGAGCTCATTGGAATTGTGATCCTCCTACTGGCTGGTGAACTTGAAAAACTTCCTACTGAGGCATAAAGTGGGGCTTTGAGTTTGTTGTGCTCACAATTCTTCTGAAATAGAGTAGTTCTGGATGAAAAGCAGGAGTGGAAAACCTGCTCAGAAGGTAGGCGAGCTGGGAACTTGGTGGGGCATTCGAAGCCCCCAGTGGGGAAGGGTCCATGGACTCCCGGCTGGGGGCTTGGCCCTGTTCAGCCGCCAGGCTGGCAGACCCATGTCAATAACCCTGCACATCTTAAGTCATCCCACAGAAGGACCTAGTTCACCTGGAGTGAGATGACTCCAGGCAGAGGAAATCTACGTTGGTGGAGGTTAAGAGGCCAGAGAGTTGGGGCCTTGAGAGCAGGGGGTCATGACTGGCAGGAAAGGAGGAGTTGGCCTCTCAGAGCCTCAGGGGTCTTTACCCTGAAAGCAGTGGGAAGGCAAGGAAGGGATTTTAACAGGAGGGTGTTGACTGCATCGCTTGAATTCTGGCTTGTTGCTTCCTAGTCTGGGAAGAGAATGCCTGAGAACTTGGTGCCGTATCCACACAGGACCACACTGAGGGAGGCTGGTCTTTGCTGTCTACTTCTTACCTTTCACATATTCCCTACAGGTCACTTCTGGCCGGTGGTGACATCCCACTAGGCTGTGTGTGTTTGTGTGTGGGGGAGCGGGTGTCTGTCTTCCATAAGCTGGGTTTTGTCTTGTTTCTCGGGCCTCCTCAGTGACCTGTCCTTGGGGGCCCTTGTCTGCTGTCTACGGCACTACATGCTAGTCTGATAAAACAAGGAGACTGTGGGAAGTGTTAGTTTCATATAGTAACACTTTGATGTCTTCAGCTAATACCCTGCGCGCTGTCTTTTACTGGGAAGATGTAGAGATGGGTTGAATAGCCGTCTGTATTACATTTATGCTTTGACAAGGCCTTTCTGGAGATGCAGCGGACTCTCTGTCGTGGTGCTGAGCCTCTCTGCGTGTCATCCATGCACTGGATCGAGAGCTGCCTTCTGGTCACTCAGCAGGACACAGGTGGCCGTCCTGCCCCTCTGTCACAGGCCCAGGCCTTCTCCTTACCTTCCACCCCCTGTGAGCTCCCCAACAACAACAGCTGAACCCCAGTATGTCCACTGAGGAAAACAGAGAGCTGCCCATGGGCTCAGAAGTCAGAGAAAGTACAGTCAGGACGAAAGAGCAAATCTCCGTGTAGCGTGTAGCGGCAGCCTCAATAAAACAGCCAGAGCACGTGGCAAGGTCGGAGGAGGGCTTGGGCAGGAGGGGAGGAGGTGGGTGCGAAAGGCAAACGGGCTCAGGGTTCCAAGCTTGGGACCTGCAGAACAAGTCCCGCCATCACTTTATGTGGCTGAGGGACTCGACAAAGAACAGACTAAAGTTACAGGCGGGTCCTTAGGAAGACAGAATTGCAAATGCACGAAAGGCGTGGCTTTCCAGCAGGGAGCCAGGAGGAGCCCTTCAAATGTTAAGGTCCACCTAGAGCGGCGTGAATATGTGGAGATGTCACTTCAGGGCCCCAGGGTCCTTCCGACTTTAAATTCTAGGGGAGTGTTTGAAAGGTTGCGCCTTTGGCGGCTCGGAGGGAACTCTCCTTCTGTGTTGTGGATGCCAAGTTCATTCCTATCTGCTGGACTTTATCTCTGCTCTTCCCTCTCTCCGGGTCTGTCCATCCTTCACATCTCACTACTTCCGAGAGGACTCCCCTGACCATCTTCTCCTAAGTACCTCCTGCCCGATTTATCCCCTTCCTGGTTTACTTCCCTTCCCAGCACGGACCATGATCTGAAACAATGCTATTTGTTTACTTGATGAGCGTCTGTCTCCCTCCAGGAATATAAGCTCCTTGCAAGTGGGGTCTTTGTGGGTCCTTCTGACCATTATACCCCACCTCCAAAAGCAGGGCCAGTTGTGGAGTGGATGCCAGAAAATACACGCTGGAGGAATGGGGGGGGGGCAGAAAGAGGGGGGAGGCGGGGGTGGGTGGGCAGGAAGGAGCAGGGCCACCTCTAGAAGGGTGGAGGCCAGGGGAACCCAAGCCGTGTGTGTGTGTGTGTGTGTGTGTGTGTGTGTGTCCCTGGGTGTGTGCGTGAATGTGTGCGTACATGACTCCGTGTGCACACAACGACAGCTGAGAACACGGCCAGCCTTCGCAGGGGACACGACCCGAGCAGAGGCCAGGGGATGTGACCCGAAGGAGGGGGCCCTGCCTCTCTCTCCACTCTCTTCTAGTCCTTTAAAAACACCAGCCCCAGGGGAGCATGAGGTATGGGATGAGTGGGTGCTAAAAGTAAGATCCCCACACTGCTTCGTGTAACTGGCTGTGCAGAGAACCAAGCTGGCAGCAGGCAATGGCCTTTTCTGATTGGAAAATGTCCGCTGCATTCACCACGGTGGGGGAGCGGGGGTCAGCGAGGTGCAGACATTTAAAGCTGGGGCCCCAGCATCTCAGTGTGGCGATCAGAAGGGGCGGACGTTTCCCCTGCTGCTGGCGGGGCCAGGCTGCATCAGGCTGCAGATTTGAAATTTACATTGATTTAAGTAGCTTCTCCTGACTGCACAGGACAAGCATCATCCATAAAGACGCAGCAGGAACCCAAGACCGTCAGAGACCGGCTCCAGGTGCCACCCGAGACCAAAAGTAGCTACCGTAACCCAAGTATCAGAAACCACCTTGCCCAAGAGGAAAAGAAGCTGTTAAATTTTCCAGCTATTTCTCAGAGGAATAGAGAGCTTGTTCTTTTGCTTTGTTTTTCGTTTTTAAAGATGGAAATAGCCATGCCTCATTGAAGAAAACAACACAATTACAAGGCTGGCATTTTATTGGAAATACACAAGTCCTAAACAGCAGCAAGTTCAAGATTTGGGTATTGTTAAAAATCTAAAACCGGTTGCTGAGTCCAGCCTTGGGATGAGCTGTCCGCATGTTATTGGAACTGCCCCCATCAGTGGAAGACATTTCCTTGTGACGTAAGAGCAAAAACAGAAAATGAATCACTTTATTTAAAGTTAGGCTGGGGCTTCCCTGGCTGCACGGTGGTTAAGAAGCTGCCTGCCCATGCAGGGGACACGGGTTTCAGCCCTGGTCCGGGAAGATCCCACATGCTGCGGAGCAACTAAGCCCGTGTACCACAACTACAGAGTCTGAGTGCCACAACTACTGAAGCCGGTGAGCCTAGAGCCCGTGCTCCGCAACAAGAGAAGCCACTGCACTGAGAAGCCCGTGCACTGCAATGAAGAGCAGCCCCCACTCTCTGCAATTGCAGAAAGCCCATGTGCAGCAATGAAGACCCAACGCAGCCAATAAATAAATACATTAAAAAATAAATAAATAAAGTTAGTTTGGAAGATGGGGTAGACTTAGATGCACTCTTGTATTTTACTAGCAATTCCTAACCATTGCGATATTTGAGCCAAATGGCCAGTCTTGTCATCATCACAATCAAGATATAGTCATTCATTCGATAATGTTTATTAAGCACCAGACACAGTGTTAGGAGTGTATCGCCAATACCATTAAATATACACTCCTAAGCCAGTTAAAAATATTTCTTGAACACTCGCTATGCTTCCAGACACTGGGAAAGAAATACACAGATAACCAAGACATGTTTCCTAATTTCCTAAAGCCACAATCCGGCCAAATTCATTTAACTCAATCCTGATTTGCAAAGAATTTAAAAGCTTGGGATTTTAAATGGAAAAAAAAAAAAACAACCCTCATCAAAAAGAAGAAGAACTGATGGCAAGGAGAAAGATATCCAGAGGTTCGGGTGACCGATAGCCTCCAGAAACATGAGGGAATACAGGTAGAGTCTTCGGTTTGAAAGCCCTGCTCAAGGAACTGCTAATTTTGACACAACCTCCAGTCAGCAGGATAATAAATTGTAACTTTGGGTTCTGTGCCCAGTGTTGAATTTAGTTCCTTTATAAAGGAGCAACAGAAAGGCTTCCAGAAGGATGAAATATTTTTCTGAAAGCATATCAAATGTCCAGTAAGAATAATACATCATCTAGCGTGGCCAAAACAATGTTTGTGGACGTTAGAATTCATACAGATTTAAAAACTTATTCCTACCTAAAGTTATAAAATACTTCTAGTCTAAATAGCATATTAAGACAATAGTACCTTACTTAGCTGTGATCTTTCCATTGTTCTGGTGGATCTAGGCAATCACGAAAACAGTTCAAACATTTTTTTCAATATGAATCCAACACCACGATCAACAAAGCCATCAAAAAGATACAAACCTTTAAGTATTTCAAGGCTGGCACACATAGGACGTTTAACCCAGGGGCTGGTTCTGCGCGAGGGGAAGTGTGGCGTGTATCTCAGATGGGAGCGTGAAGTGATTAACTGGGTGATATTGATATGCAAATGAAGTGGGTGCTCTCTGGGAATCAATGGCCACAGAAGGAAAATAAACCGAAGAAAGAAGAGGGGATCCAGCAGCACATCCGGGCACCATCACTGGAGTCATTGTGGGAGCCCTGACGGCAAGTCAACAAGGTAACAACAGAAGCTACAACTGATGCTGCTAACACCTGCCTCAGGCATCCTACAGCTTACACAAACCCCAGATGGTGGGTGCCGATGTCATGCCCGTTTTACAGATGAGCCAACTTCAGCCCAGCAAGACTAAACAACCTGCCCACACGCTCATCTTCTCCTCTCCTGTCTTCCTCCCCCTCAAGCTGTACAGCCACAAAAAGCCACCCATTTCTCCTACCTTCGCTGCATCTGCCTTGCAAATAAATGCCAACAAGAAAAAGTCCTTGAATAAAACCCCCCACAAATAACAACGTCTTCTCCCTGAGCAGGTAGACAGCATGGAAATAAATGAAGCCATCATTCTTGATGGTCGGCTGGTGTGGATCTTGACTCAGCTGGGAAGATTAGTTGCTGGATAGACAATTCTTATTTTGCATATTTTTATGCATTTGTAAAGCTCATTTCAGCTTGGTCTTATGCCATAAAACCCAAAGGAAGCGTGGCAATTTAAAATGAAGATACATTTTTGAAAAAGAACCAGTATAGCGGTTTAAAAAATGAGAAGATGAGAAATAAAACTGGATTCCACAAGAATAAAGATAGGCCAGTGCACAAAGTCAAGGCTACAGATCGTTACTCCAGGGTGAACGAGAAAAAGCAATTCCTCAGATGAGAACTACAACCGGCTGCTGTGGTTCGGATCCAATCTAAAGATGTGTTTTATCTGCTCTGCACAATGGTTTGCATGCTTCTGGGCGAACACTTGAAAGCTGTGAGTCCCCATACAAAACTAAAGTTTCTGGCTTCTCTGGATAAACTCGCTCTTACGGGCCCCCATTTCCACTTGCGGTGAGTTGGCGGGAGCTTGCTAGAGTAGCCTCTTTCCTCCAGACAGTCACTGAGCTCTTGAATCCTGCATGTCCCCTCCCTCCCTTTACCTGCCCCCCACGCCTTCCCTCACTTACAGGCCCTGCCAGGCCCTGCGGGCCTTGGGGTCTGCAGCTCCCACCCACACACCCAGGATACCGCATGAGGCAGGCACCAAACTACTGGTCGACCCGACACTAGCCATTTGCTGTCGCCTCGGGTAACTCAGTGAAGCCAAGTCCCAGAGGCTGGCTCACTGGTGAGACTGCTCTCCTTCTGGAACCCTCAGCACGGCAGTTTTAAAGCATTGCTCCCATATTTTTGATACTGCTCAAGAGGTGATCTCCCTTTCTAGAATCTGGGCTCCCAGAGCTCTGCGGCTGCTTGAATGGTAGCACATGGCATAAGTGATGGGTCAGTTTCCAGACCCAACCTTAAGAAAGCGACTATTTCCACTGCCTGTCTCTTGGGATGCTGGCTCTTAGAACAGAGTCACCATGACACAAGGACGCACAAGTCGCCTTGTGGAGAAACCACGTGGGGAGGACGCGGCCAGAACCAACCCTCCAGGTGAGTGAATGGCTCTGAACGCGGCTCCCGCATCCTAACCGAGCTCCCCATCGACACGGCTGGAACCGAGACGCGTGTCCCCACGAAGCCCTGACTCAATTCAGGTTCAAGGATGAAATAAACGATCCTTGTTGCTGTAAGGCTCTAGGCTTTGGTGCAACGCAGCGGCCAATCAACACCAGGCCAGTCTAAACACCGACAAGGACTTTCACGGTGGAAGGGTATGACTCGGGAAGATGAGCTTCCCGACCAGCGGTCCACGTGTGTCTCGCCTCACCTGGCCGATGCGCCTTCGGAACCGCCATGTTCATCACGCGTCCTCCATCCTGAGGTTTGGGGGGGGATGCGGTGAACCTGCAGATCCCCGATTCTGAAGGGGTGCTGGAGGTCAGGCTGTCTGTGTACTCGTTTGTCCCTGCCGTCAACTGCTCCGACGAGGTGTCTGAGATGAAGCACTCGGTGATGGTGAACTTGGCGTGCCTCAGCTGCTCTTCCATCTTGGCGTGCTCGTAGGCCCTGGCCAGTTCTTCGTAGGTGGAGGAGGCACTTTCCGTGGAGACCATGCTGCTTCGCGCGCGATCTGTGTTGAAAAAGAGAAAGCAAGGTGGATGGTGTGTCCCTGTGGGTCTGCGCGGACTGGGTGGTGCTTGGGGCTTGTGGCTATTTCTCCCGGTCACTGGGCAGCCTGGCAGGGGTCCCAGGCCTTTGTCTGAGGGCTGCCTTTGTCACCGTGAGGCCACCTTCACTAGCCTCAGCTGTGTGGCCTCCGGATTTCAAATGAATCGCTGGAGTCAGATGTCCCCAGCCTGGGACATAGCCATAGATCTATAATGCATCCCCCTGAAAAACTCTGCTTTTCGTGAAGTCCGCTGGGAATGCGGTGTAAGGGAACTGCAGCGGCACCCTCCCTGCCCTGCCGCGCAAGTCCCCCTGGACCACAGAGAGCCTTTCACTGGCAGGAGTGATCTGAGCTCTGTGCGCAGCTATTCCCGCCTCCGTGTGGCAGGAAGACGGGATGATGGTTAGAAATGATGTGACTGCACGGAATTGGTCACGAGGCCGAATGGCTTCTGGCCCCTGGGACTCATCCTTTGTGTTTGCCATGCTTTACGGGGACCAGAAAACCCCCAGAACCATGAAACGTACATCTTGGGTAGAGGACTCTTGGCATTTTAAACCCACTCAAAAGTTCTGAAGTCACCTCTGTGGAGCTCTGAGGTTCTTGGGAGAGAAATAACTGCCTTAAAAATAAATGTACACGGTGACGCTCCAGCTTTGGAAGGACTCGTTTTGAAGTATATCATCCAGAACAAAAGAAAATGAGTATTAAATTTGCCTACAGCTGTGAAGTTTAGATATAATTTCTCTTCAAAATTTTAGATCGGCGAGGGGGGTGGGCAACCCGGTGCTATTTTTAGGCTCTGTCTTCTCTCCAGCGTGAGATCTCGGTGGTGGATGGTGCAGAAGAGACACCTTACCTTATAATCAACCCTGTTTAATTGTCAAACGAATCAGACATGTTCCCTACAGAGGGTGCTATGACCTTGTCACGTAACTTCAAGGGCGGTGTCTCAATCCTGGAGATGGCAGTGGGTCAGACACCCTCAGAGTATAATCAGAATGATTGTAATCGTGTGGGAGAACATTTAGAAATTTCTGTGTTTCTCTCAGCAGGAACGAAAAGGAGAGGGTCTGAGATTCGGGACACCTGCAGGATACACTCCTTTGGTTCGCTTTGTGGCATTCCCTGGACCCCGGACGTGGTCAATGCAGCACAGCTGTATCGGTACCTGTTAGGTGCCTGGTCTAGCGATTTGAAAGTGACCTTGAAAGGGAACAGGGCGGGCCCTGGAGCCCAGGATGTGGGCCCTGCTCGTCCCGGGGTAGAGGAGGAGGCACGCATGCCCTACCTGTGTCTTGAGAGGGGCTGACGCTGTAACTGTCGCTCTCCTTGTCCATCGACCCCGCGGCCCTGGGCGTCGGCAGCCTCCAGTCGGTGGTGAGGGTGTGTGTTGAAACGGTGGGGTGGGGTCTGTTGAGGGTCCACTGGCTGGCGTACCGGTTTCTGGCCGTGGGCCCGGCCTTCGCGTTCCTCCTGGTGGTGGGATCTGGGAAGAACCAGAACAAGGTCTGTGTTTGTCTCTAGGAGGGTATCGGCCGTGATCACGGTGTTAAGTGGGGTTCTCCTGACCCAGCCCTATGACCCACTTGGCATGGCTCACTCCTCCAGGAAGCCCTCCCTGACTACCCCAGTCCAGAGTACTGGTTTCCTCTCCCCTATGGTCTGAAACATTCATGTGATGCTTAAGCACTTAAACAAGCCGTGTAGGGAAAGAACATCAGATTTGGACTCAGGAGTTCACATGGATTTGAATCTTGCTTTTGGCTCTTAATAGTTGAATGACCCCCTTGTATCACTTAAACTTCCTGAGAATCACCACCTTTTGTAAAAGGAGAGAGTTCAGCTAATACGAATATGCCCTAATGTGGCTTCCTTTCTACAGTGTTACCTCAAGGTGTTGTTACAGGTTGAATTGTGTCCTCCCAAAAATATGTCCACATCCTAACCCCAGATCGATCTTATTTGGAAACAGAGTCACTGCAGATGTAATTAGTTGAGATGAGGGCACAGAGGAGTAGGGTGGGCCCTGGATCCTACATGACTGGTGTCCTTACACGATGAGGAGACTGACCAAGGAGGGGAGAGCCCTGTGGGGTGACGGAGGCGGAGACCGGAGGGCTGCAGCTGGGCTGAGGCACTCGGAGACCACCACCAGAAACTAGGGAGAGGGAAGGAAGGGTCCTCCTCTACAGGCTTCAGAGGGGGCAGGGCCCTGAGGACACCTTGATTTTGGACTTCTAGCTAGTGAAACTGTGAGAAAATAAATTTCTTTCTTTTAAGCCCCCCAGTTGGTGGTCCATTGTTACAGCGGCCTCAGGAAAGCAAGCAGTTGTCTCCTGTATAGATTGTCGTCTTGTATTGACTTGCTACCTCGAGTACGACTTTTGTTCATCAATTAAATTGCAAGTTCTTAGAGCAGAGGGAAGAGGGAAGATCGCCTTTTGCCTGAAGGATCTCTTATTCCTTTGCATATGGTAGAATCTCTTCAATGGAATTGTCTGAACTGTGACAAAGACTTGGGTTATTCAACATGGAGAGCAAAGGGGTCAGTGCGTATCTGGATGTCACAGGTCTCCCACCTTCAGAGACACAGAGGTTTATGGACACACAGGTTGGAGCCAGATGGGTTTCATTGTCTCTAAATCTGGAAACAGAGGCAAGAGGTCAAGGGGGTGGACTGAGTTCTTAGCTCAACTCTTGGCTAAGAGAAAAGATGGTCCAACAGGACACTGGAGTTGGCAGTGTTGCCTTTTCTAGAATTCCGTGGAAAAGGGGAGAGGCTCAGTTACCTGGAATGATTTTTCTGGAGCTTCAGCCTTCAGGCCATATAAAGTCCTTTGCCATTTTTGAATTCTCTGCTTTCCAAAGAGGCATTTTATGCACTTATATTTCAAAAATGATCTGGCCACTTCTAAACACAGTGGTCTGCACTGACCACCTATCACTAGTGGGGCAGTTTCAGAGGAACAAAACTGAGAGGGACAAGCTGTGGCCTGATGACACGGACTCACTATGTGCTCTCCTGGGTCTGCGAGTCTCTGCAGGACAGGGGCCAAGGGTGTTCATCCTCTGATCCTCCCACAGAGCCCGCCGTGGTCCCTGGCACACAGACCTCCTGGGATGGAGACACGTAGCCCAGGGTCACTTTATGGCGGAGGCAACAGAAGCTCAGAGAGGAGAACTGACAGACCTACTGAGTGACAAAAATGGAGCCCAAGACCCCACTTGTTGGTCCAAGGTGGCCCATTACTTGGCCATGCGTGTCCTCACCCTTGACACCCAAGAGTCCTGGTACGGTGTCTGCAGGACTCTAGCTCGTTTATCATTCCATGCGGGGTCATGGGACATGACACTTGAAAATGGTGAAATGACTTTCTCTGCAAACGGAGGATTTTCCTTTCTGTAAGTTTCTAGTTATCGGACTTTGAACCAAATCCATCACTCTGCCATGCCGGAGAGAAGCAGAAAGATGGCAGCTCAGTCAATACATTTTAAGATTTCATGGGTCATCGAAATGCTCCGTCTTGGTGCATAATTCTCAGGGGCATTGATTTTCAGACACATTTCATCCATTACTTGCAAAATTCCAAGGAAGACTTTATTGGAAGGCTTTTGGGGGCCTTGATTAGAATATAAATGAGTTATGCGGGAGCTCCAAGCTCTCTGGACAGCAAGGTATGCATGATAATTGGGTTTCTCTGCTGAAATGCTAGGAGAGAGGTCCTCAAAGAGATAGAAAAACATTCTCCTGGGTAGGAGGCTAAATGTCTTCCAGGCACTGTGGACGTGATAAGTGGAGCTTACATAGTGGAGCTTGTTATTTAAATGCTAATGAATCTTCTCCAGAAAATTACCCGGTCCCTTACATAAGTTTTGAGGGTTCTTATTTTTATTCTTCTTTAAGTTTCTTGTAAGCACAGCTGTGGATCAGGTTTCCTCCCGGCGTGGATGCTTGTGGGAAGCGGGTCGGTTCGATAGCCTCACCTCCTGCACACAATTTCCTCAAATTCCCCAAACCCTCACCTGTGATTCTTCCCGTCAAGCTCACCCACAGCCCCTTTACCCACTGAGATCACCCTATCTGGGAAGTTCCATGGTCAAGGTGCACTATTCAAGCCAGAAGTCTTTGCAAGTTAATTTTGTCCATTACCTCCCCCCACCCCGTCCCCCCCCCCCTTTTTTTTCCCTAGATAAGGACAGCTTTACCCGTGGCCTGATAATGTTCGGAATATAGGTCATGATATCACTTTCCTTGAATTGCACTTCGTTCTGCTTTAAGCAAGCCTCCTACTGGCAAAATTGTCTCAGTAGGTGGAATACTCGGGAGCTGACACATTTTTTAATTATCAGGTTTTGGGAACTATTTGCTACCTGAACTGAACTTTTCTGTAGGATAGTTTCTGACATAGCAGCAAAAATAAAAATTTTACTTGGATTCTACTCGGCAGACTTCTTTGTAGCTCTTCCTATTTACTCTATTAACCAAATAAATGTTGGGGTTTACTGCCCCTGCATGGAAAGTATTTTATTGGGGTCCCCAACATCCTAATAAAAATAAAATCTAGTGATGGGGCATCACGCTTGCTAAACACCCAGTGAATTAGGGGGTAAGCGATATAAATAACTCTTGGCCTTTCAGCATCGGATCTGAACCTGAATTAAGCTTCTGCCCATTGAATCAGATTATTTTAATTATCCTGAACTTGGGATAAGAGAGGATTTGGTGGATAACAGGGTTATAAAGCATGCCACATGTATAATCGTCTTTCTTCCCCTGCTACTGGTTTCATATCTTACAGATGCTGAGGCCTGGGCTTTGCATGAGGAATTTACCCGTTCTCTCCACAGAAAGGATGAAACGGGGGGTGGGGGGCTGGAGCTGAACATTCCTATCATTTAATGAACAAATATTTATCAAGGGCTCATCATACACTGGACGCTCTTCACCACCATCAGGTATTTTCCAGCAGTGTGTTGAGGACCATCCTGAGTGACAGAGTGTGAGTTTTTCTTCAAAGTCCCAACAAGCAAGATTCAATCCGTGTTGTAAGCTCTTCTTTTTCAATACACATGTGAAGTCTGTTTCGTCCCTGGAGGTCCTTTCAGAAGCATCGCCTCTGCTTAGAGGCCGCATGGATGGGTTGAGAGCGGGGCCTTGGGGTGAGCATCTCTGACTCAGGCCCAGCTTCACGACCTGTGGGCTGTGACCTCGTCCGTGTGCCCAGCGCCTTCCTCTCTGGGACGGTGGTGACAGCCTGGCTCACTGTCAGCACGTTGTGAGCCGTGGGTGAGATTACCGAGCTACAGCACCTCAGGCATGTGGGAGGGACCAGCCAATCTGGAGCTTAGCCCATGACTCCTGAGTGACAAACACCCGACACAGGATGGAGCGCATCCTGTTTAATGAAGATGGTGACAGGAGATGTGGTAGGTGGACCAGGAAACCTAGAAACTCAATTTAGAGAGTTTGGACCAGGAAAAGAACCATGAAAAATCATAAAACTGGGAGAATGCCAGTGATGCAGAAAGGCACCCACTGGTAGTAACTGGTGAGGATGGGAGATATCTCGTATTTGTTTTCTGGTCCAGCCCTGCGTGTACCAGGGCTGCTTGATGAATGCTCTTTGCACGAATGAATAAGTGATGATGGATGGATGATGTCCAGGTAAACATAACAAAACAAACCCGGGGCACATCTAACACCGATCACTTCACATGTCTTTGTACCCTTGCACATTTTGTGACTAAAAAGGTTTAAGTTCTCCAAGGTAATGATCTCATTGGTAAGTTTCTACAGTGTCCCAGGGGCCAACTGTGTACACGTGGAAAGAACCATTGCTAACTGGGTGAGGAGACACAGACACACACCTGATCAGATGTCTCAGGAAACAGAGAACAAAGAGAGGGAAGAAACTGGTTGCCCAACTCCTATTGAAAACAGCGAACGTCCTTCCTTTTCCATCCCCTTTACTCTGATTTCAGAACTTCGGACACAAGTATATCTACGGTTGCTTAGTATTTAAATGTATTTACTGAAGGTCTTCTGTGTGTTGGACCCCTTGGCAGGAGCTGGGGCGACCAGCGTGAACAGAGTCCCAGCTTCCAAGTGTGTCCTAACCCACGAGAGAGACGAGGACGTGAACAGAGCCGTGGACACAGTCACGGCATGTGTTTCCACAGCTTGAAAGACAGAAACAGCAAATCGTTACAATTTCTCCCACCGTCATAATAAGAATTTGTTGCAACTCTAATGTGATGCTCAGAAACGTAACTTCTGTGGAACAGTTGTGCTCACGTGCAAGCAACATATTTTAGATGTTCTTCTTAAAAATAAAAATTTCCTACAATGACAACAAAATTAGAATGGAATAAGAATGTCTTTGGTAGCTGAGGAAACAGGCTATAAATCGATCTCCACAAATGCGCCAGATCTCCGGGAGAGGAACCTGCCCCGGGGGCCCGAGGGGACGCAGGTGTAACACCTGGGCCCAGGTGACAAGCTCTGGGTTCAAGAAGCCAGCAGGAGGCTGGGCTGCAGAAAGTGCAAGGCTTCGACTTCTGTGCTCATCGGCTGGGGCGAGGCACCTGGCACTTCCACTTCCAAATACAGTGCAATGCCTTTCGTCCCTCACAATGTGGTTTTGGAGAAATATATAATGAAACAAAATGATCACAATGGGATATTACTCAGCCATAAAAAGGAATGAAATTGGGTCATTTGTAGAGATGTGGATGGACCTAGAAGCTGTCATACAGAGTGAAGTAAGTCAGAAAGAGAAAAACAAATAGAGTATATTAATGCACATATGTGGAATCTAGAAAAATGGTACAGTTGAACCTATTTGCAGGGCAGGAATAGAGACACAGGTGTAGAGAACCAACGGGTGGACACGGGGGAAGGGGAGGGTGGGATGAATTGGGAGATTAGGTTTGACATAAATACACTACCATGTAAAATAGACAGCTAGTGGGAAGCTGTTGTATAGCAGGGAGCTCAGCTCAGTGCTCTGTGATGACTGAGGTGGATGGGATGGGTGTAGGGTGGGAGGGGGGTCCAAGAGGGAGGGGATATGTGAATACACACAGCTGATGCACTTCGTGGTACAGCAGGAACTAACACAACATTGTAAAGCAACTATGCTCCAATAAAAAAAAAAAAAACAGTGATCCCGAAATCTCTGACTAATGGAGAACGTTCTGCAGATGCTAAACGAGTAACTCTTGTTTTTTCTGGAACTTGAGATTGAGGCACGGATTTGAGTAGATTTGCGGAGTGTTTGCAAACACTATTTAATGAAGTTCATCACAAACGAAAGAAGCATCTTTCTCGAAGCTGTAGCTGCTTCCATGGGATGTGATCATCTGGGAACCCCTGGGCGAGCGTCCCAGCACCCTCAGAACGGGGTGCAGATGCATGACACTGGCCCGTGAGGCCTGCAAGGCCAGGCCGGCTGCATCTCTGGCCCGTCCTAACCGCCTTCCCTGTTCCCATTCAGGTCCCACTCCTGTCCCCAACGTGTCTTAGGGGCTTTTCCAGCCCGTTCCCTCTGCCTGGCAGGCAAGCTCCCGCTTGTGACCGGCGGAGGTCTTCCCCGAGGCTTAGACTGAAGCAGCCCCTCCCCTGGTCCCCACATCCCTGCTGACTCACCATCACTTCCTTCTGTTCTATTTTTTCTTCGTACTTATTTGTGAATGAAAACCACTTTCCTTCCTTGTTTCATGTATGATTTCCTCCACGCAGATGAAGCGAATGTCTTTTTTTGTGATGTACCCCCACCCCTGAGCATGGGCCATATGTGAATACTTTTGAGTCTGAATGAAGGAATTCTTAAAGCTCCCCAACTGTGCTTACGCCGTTAGAGCCATGAGAGAGAGACACAGTCATGGTCCTTCCGTCTGCCTCCTGCAGGCCACTCACCTCTCACTCGTTAGAGCTTCTGCTTGTGACTCAGAAGCAAGTCTCTGTGGATATTCTGAAAGCCATCAGATCAGCGTTCCCTTGTTCTGGGGCTGACCGTGCAGCTAGGAGTCTCCCCATGCTTTAGTTTCACCATCTCCTCTCCAGCCTCGACTGTTTACAACCAGATTTTGTGCATCTCTCTGCCAGCTGAGCGTTGGCAGGAGCTGGACATGCAGGTTCTTCTCACCTGGCAGGACGGATGCTGTGCTGTGAGCCCACAGGTTGAGGCTCCTGCACGGCTGCATGAAGGCAGACGCCTCCTCCCAGACTACACGCCTAACACTTGGGGAAGTGTTTCTCAATGAGGAATCTGGAAAACCAGCATCAGAATCACCCCGATAGCTGCTATAATGCAGGTTCCCAGGCCCCACCCTATACCAAGCGGATCCGAATCCCTGGAGGTGGAGGCCTGGAACGGGCATTTTAAACAGGGGCCCTGGGTAATTCTGATGCGCACAGAAGATTGGGAGCCACGCCCTGGGGCTTCTGTCCCATTTCCTCTGCCTCTTTCCTAGCCTGTTGAGGTCTCCGTTAACTTCTACTCTCACCTGGACAGAGGCCTGCTGAGGTCAAGGACCCATCCATCAAAGTCCCCTGGGGTCTGCAATCTTTCCTGGGTTTAACTGCCACAAGTGGCCTTCCGAAGCCACCAGTACAGTGTCCCGAAGTAGCTGGAAGCAGGCCCCAGGGAGATCATGATGGAAAAGCCCATAGCTGGAGAGAATGTCAAAGACCTGGGTGCACTTTTGAAGGGCAAAGATCTCCGTCCTGCACACTCCTTCGCAAAGCTTGTCCTCACTCACGCCCCATTCATGTCTTCAGAATGTGCTAATGTCATCAGGGAAGGAAGGACGTGAGGTTATACAGAGGGGAGGAATAACAGACTCCTTTAGAACGTTCTGGAAAACAACTTTTCAAATGCATTTCAATAACTGCTAGCACTGTTTTCCTGCATATTACGATGCTATTTAGGAATCAACCAGCTTGCTTCACGAAGCTCAGTGCATTTCACAAATGCCTCATAAGTCTGACTTTATAAAGAACAGCTCTAAACATTATAATATTTATTTTTCTAATTATAGCACTCTACTCGAAGAATGTAAATTTTTGCAGAGAGTGATTGATGATTTAAAAGCTAGACATCAAAGCTTCCAAAGAAATAATAATCAGGACATCAATTTCTTGGACTTTAAAGAGATTTAGGAACAATTTCAATTACGAAAGAACAAGAATATCTAATTAATAAGCTCTAGATACATATTAGGGGATTTAATTTCATTGCAGTAATTAATTTCCATATAATATGGATCCAAATATTAACAACGAAACCAAACATAATCCCCAGATGAAAGAGAACTATATTTTTCTCAAACAGTGGTTCAGGAGAAAAGTATAAGCTTGGAGGACAGACAGACCCACAGCTGAATCTTGATTTCACTACATAGTATGTGTACAGCTTTGGGCTGTTTCCCTAACTTCTCTGAGATTCAGTTCTCTCATCCGTAAAATGGGGGATCTAATATCTACTGTATCAGTAGGTACCTGGCAGGGTTGTTGCAAAGATAACAGACATGATATCATCTTTCTACCCCAACCCTGGCACAGAGGAGATACTAAGGTTAACTAACTTCTTTTTTTCCTGTGTTATCTAAATAAAAAAATATTAACTTGACCTGAAATTTCTCACACTTTCATAGTATACCAAGAATCACTGGCTTCAGCTGACACAATTTTAACGACAGCTAAGATCAAACAATACGAACTCAATGTCGCCATCGAAGATGCTGACATACCTACTTGCTTCTCAGGCATCGCACCGAGAAGCCCCGCGTGTCGCTGCACAGGCACCGAGCGTGGATGCGTTCTCCGCACCGACACCACCCACAGAAGTTAAGTGATGTGTGACCACTCACTCGTTCCTGGCCGAGCGTCCGAAACATCCACCAAGGGCCCGGTGGCCTGCGACACTGATTGGTAATGGACCGTGTGGGTCACCGTCAGGGACTTCTGTTTCGCTGCCTCTCCGAAGTCAGCATCCGTCAACAGGACGGTGGAGCGATCGTCTGTGGAACAGTGGAGAAACGGGAAGTCAGACACAGTTGTCCCCGGCTCAGTGACCCCTGGCTGTCTCTCTCCTCGGTACTTGGCGTCATTATTAATACCAACAGTAACAACAACCTCATCTCAACCAGCAAAGACAACAAAATATTCAAACCCTATATTTGAATTACTCTAGAGTGCAAAACATAGATTATCCTTAGGGGCCGGCTCTGGAGCGTGAATTAAAGAGAATGACCAAGATTAAGGGTCTCCCGTCTCTCCTGGGGCTTGGTTTCCTCTCCTCAAGCAAACACTGATTTGGGGAGGCCTGCGGGGTGGCTGTCTGGTGGATGGAGCCTGGGGTTTATGTGTTTGTTCATTAAACGCTCGCCCAAGACACCACCCGCCATGTCAGCATCGCCCAGGTTGGGCCTGCCAATTCAAATAAGCGCTGTTCGCGGAACTAGAGAAACTGCGCTGCGGTGGTCTGTCCCGGGGTCACCTCTCACATGAAAGACGGCAAACGTGCACGATGGGGCCTGGGGGGAGGAGAAGAGAAGGGCCCGTCTTCAGAGACTATTGATTCCTTGATGTTAACTGCTCTGAGGTCGTTGCCTTTTCTTCCCACCTCTCCCCAGCGTCAGCGACTCTAGGGCATCCTATAATTGACTTCTCGAAATGACTCACTTGTCAGGTTTCCCAGGTGCTGCTGGCATAGGACTTGCAGGTTAGGGAAGCCTGGGTGCAGAGGGATGCAGAGCATTTCAAGAGAAGGAGCGGTTGGTTGGGCTGTGTCATTATTTGGCTGTCTTTTTTGATCTTCATTACTTTGTTGTGATACTTTTCACACTTCCCTAAGAGCTTTTTGGCTCCGGGCGAAACTTTGGTTACCGTGCATGGATTTTTCATACACTTTCAAGTACCGCAGGCTGGGGTGATGGTCGTGTGTTTATCAGCCAGCCGGGACCACGCTGCAGCAGGACTTGACACTGAACAGTAATGGGAAAGTCGTGCACCACACAGCCAGACTCCTGTGCCCAAAAAAGGCTCTGAACAGAACGAACCTTACAAAATCCAATTACTCAGGCTCTGGCAGGAAAGGAAAACCTCTTGAAGTTAGAGGAAAATTTCTTGGCAGAGAAACAGAGGGAGGACTGCCAGGAGGTCTGCCGGCACCCCGCGTGGGATGCAGCCCAGGTTGGGGGTCCTGCACTGCAGCCTCCCCTCCACCCTCAAATAGGGCGGCCTTTCCACGGAGATGGGTTCTTATGACTGGACCTGGTATCGGAGACCTGACATCTGCATTCAATTTCACCCATAAAGCTGTGCTGTGGTTTCCATCACGCAGCCCTGCTGAGAACACGTCAGAGTATCTGCGGGGCTGGGTTCCCTGTTGTAATGTGACATTCCGGGTGCCTGTCAGTTTGTGAGGGAGACCATCCATTCTGGCTAGAAATGAATGGTGCTCCCATATTGGATTCTCGTAGGCAGAGCCCAGAGCATTTTAAAGCGTCACGTCTCTACTTCCCCAATAATTAGAAAATGCCATCGACCAACAGTCAGGCACCACCGGGAGGTACGTGGGCCTTGGTGATGGATGTCCCTGCAGTGAATGTGCGGCATCTCTGGCTGAGGGTTGTTATTATACGGAAACGATGGGCAGACCTTTCTCTGGTGTTAGGTGAGCAGTGATGAGCTACTTGGAGGTGATATACCACTCCCAGGATCTACCTTGTCATCTATTTTAACAGCTACAGGTAGAATGACTAAGTCTAGTGAGGAACAGTTAGCAAACGTCGTAACTGTATTATAAAGCCAGAGGAATTACAATTTGACTTTTTGAACTGATGTTTCAAAGGAAATCTTAGTTTTAATGTCCAGTTCGCTGGGTTCGATAAAAGTGACTCCAGATACACTGCAGAAAAGGTAATGAGAAGTGAAATGTAATCCTTGCCCTGAGGTGAACCAAGTAATAAAATTCTTGTGTATTTCAGGATGAGTAGCGGGTCCTCATACAACATGGTAGCATTTGGGAGACCGAAGGTCACACTGGACTCGACCGAGCTGTGCTAAATGCCGTCATGTCTGAACCAAACTTGAATCCTGCAAGGGCAGCCCAGGCCTCAGAATTTCGGAGGCACTAGGTCAGCTGTCGCCGCTGTTCTGTTAGAAGACAATAAAGCAGGGCGGGGACAAAGCTCAGCCGAGGCGTCCTCCCAATCTGGCCACTTGGCACTGCCTTCCTGGCAGGAGGTACATGCCAGGACCCGGGGAGTTTTAGCCAAACCACAGGAAAGGGTTTTCCTGGGACCAAGTGCCAGCAAAGTCTTCCAGAACAAACACAGAGTGAAGCTCACAAAGGGGCAGCCTAGGAAACCTGCCTCTGAGTCTGTTTCCATGTGTCCTGGGGGGACCGGCCATACTTCTAAGGCGAGAGGCTCTGGGAAGTAGCCTGTTGATAGGGAAGCAGGTGACAGTCAGTCACCAAAGGTGCCGCAGGTGGCCAGGCAGGGCCCCTGCCCTGGTTCCGCTCCTAACTGTTTGTGTGACCTGCAAGATACAGAAACTCTCGACGTCCCAGTTCCCAATTAATGCCTTTTCCTATGTTGGTTGGGAGGAGAAAGTTAAGTAACGCACATAAAGTGCTTATAAAAGTACAAACATATAGAGAGCTCTTAATAAATGTCAGGTATTCTGATCATTACTGCCATGAAAATATGAAGTCTCTGATTCTGGAATAAATAGAACCATCTAGGCTGGCAGTGTGGACAACAGACTTCGAGTGGAAAGAGGCGGGAAGGAATCAGGACACCTGGGGTCCGGGTGGACGGGCCACTGAAGCTCCCCAGGCGTCCCTTTTGTGATTGTGCAACAGGGGAGCTAGGACTTTTCCACAGCCCTGCAGAGGATGTTTATGGGGTGCCAGGGGTGGAGAAAGATGCCTTGAGCAAAGATGTTTATAGAACTGAACAGTTTTCTTTAATAAAGGCCTTACTGGAGTTGAGGAGGAGCTTATAAAGTGGATTTCCAAGACAGGGTCTTTGTGTGCAGCCCTTCTTGGTTTGCTTGATGACAGATGTTGGTTCTTTGGAGCGGCACCAAGAGCCTCTCCAGGAAAGACCCAGCATAGGTCAGAGTGGGGGTTCTCCTCTCAGGTGAACTCTGTGGTTTATCTAAGTTAATTTCCCCCATATTTGCTGGCACTTATTACTCTCCTCAGTGACAACTGTCTACCTCCTAACTTCTTTGCTCATGTAGCATTCAAGATGTTCCCACAGCTCAGGGTTTGGGCTGAGAGGGCATGGCTATAGCAGCCAGATTGTGCAAAGTGGCAAATAGGACACCTTACCGATGGTCTCCATTGTGTCTCTCTCTTCAATCAAAAGCTGAGCCCTGGGTATGTCAATATGCATCCTCAGGGTTTGCTGTTGCTTGCTCAAGGTGTCCGACGTCCGGGTATTCTTACTGGGAGTAAAAAAGGCGGATGCATTAACACACTCAGTTCAGTGTTACATTAGCCCAACATGTGCTTGCATACCAACCTGGCTTATTATCTAATTATGTGAATGCCTGTGTGTGTGTGTGTGGGGGGGGGATGTACACGATAGACTTTTTTCCCTTCATTAAAATTATATTTATTAATATTAAATTTCAGCAGTCAGTTGTGAGGTTCAGAAAATGCCACTGTCAATGGAGATTGGTTCTACCTCTATCAACAGAAACTTTGGAATTTCCCATTTCTTGTGTAAAAGCCAAATGAAACACACACACACACACAAAATTCTTAAATCGACAACATTTTCTTTTGTCAGATATGAGCTATTCCAATGACAGTAAGGGAGAAAACATGTACTGATTATTCACTGGATGGGGCTTTACTAATAGATTTGTATTATATCTGGAGTCATTTTATTTTTGTTCTAGTAATAAATCATAAACCTTGTTAGCTTCCCTGACATTAGTTTAGTTTTCCGAACCCAATTACATTTTACAGTAGAAAAAAAGCAATTACTATAAGAATTTATCTCAAAATTTGTGTACCAGAAAATTACTCTTAGAGTGAGCTCTCTCCTAAAAGTAAATGAAGATAGGTAGTAAAACTGCATGGTATAATCAAATTCAGTTACAGCTCACAGCAAACAAAAATCAAAAAACAAAAAATAACAACTAAACCTGCATGTTGGACAAAAATATAAAAAAGTCGATGAAAGCTTTAATTAGCAACCCACATTAGAAAAATGGTTGTTCAATATTTACAGAATTATAAGAATTGAGTAGATTTAAGAATATTTTCTGAAACGCCCTCCAGGAAGCAGCAGGCATTCAGATAATTTAGTCGATGTTATCATCTATGGCATCCCTAAATCTAGCTCATTAACTGCTGAAATCTGTTTTAAGAAAGACTTTGTAATTAACACTGGCACACTCAGTGTTAATAACATGTGATGGAGAACAATAAAGGTGTCTCCACACTAAAATCTCAGATGATTTTTGCTCCAACCAAGCATTCGCCAGGTGCCCCAGATCCTTCCTCATCTGCGAGGACTCATTCACTCTTGAACCATGTGGTTGATGAGTGGTTAATAATCGGAAGGTCAAGTTCACTCAGGAAGCCCTTTAAATGTTTGCATTCAGAGGTCCATGTTAATATTCTGAATACCTTACAATGGATCTTTCTTCACTCGAGTGCAAACAAAACAGCCCACGAAAATGGCAGCTTTTCAAAACATCAGCCCTACCTAGGTCTTGATCTTGAACCAGATTTCTTGCCCTGCAGAGGAGTAACTGGGTTATGTAGCTAGACCACGCTAGTTACGCAGAACCCAGATTCGAACATTTGGGCCTGAATTTTTCTCGTGGTCTGTAAATGCTTTTAAATTATTTACGTAACCAAGTTCTCACCTTATTCGCATGTGTGTGTGTTTTTAAAGCAAAGATCCTTGTATGAAATAAAAAGCATTGGTGCCTTGAGGGGCTGCAGTTCCGTCAGACAAGCTCTATTTCCGCAAAAACATATGGGGAACTACTCCTCTGTGAATATCTGAAAGATCTGTTTCGAGACTTCCCTAGGGACCGGAGCTTGTCCTTGCACCAAAAATAGAAGTGTGAGCGCGTCCCTTCTGCTCTTCATGAATAATTATGAGACAGTCCGCGGCTGCTCAATGAACAGTGAGGAACCCCGGCGCAGCTCTCCTTAACAACAGGGCGTCTGCTGTCAGGCTGACACAGGAAGCAAGCGGACTGGCACAAAGACTTAGAATATGATTAAACTTTGTGAACAGGGACACTCAAAGCTGGAGGTAAATGCCCCCTCCTCCCAGGATGAAGCTACCAAGCCCTGCAGCAGGAAGGCAAGAAAATGCCCCCCAAAACCTTGAGGTTCAGGGGCTTATTCCTCCTCCTTTCTTTCGCACTTGTTTCCTTGGCTTAGGACACACGCCCCCACCCAGTGCTCACGTGGCTGCCCCCTCCCTCCCATCTTTCCGCGGAAGCCCTGGAGCCCTGCTGTCGGAACTCCCCATTCTCCAATTCAGTTTCTTTCCTCAACACTTAACACTCCCCAGCACAAATTTGATTGAGCTATCTTGTTTATTAGCCGTCTCTGCCAATGGACTATAAGCTCCTCCACGGATATTTTCATCTCTTCTGTCCCCTGTATATCCCTGAAACCTGGAGGAGTACCGTGACCAAAGTAGGTGCTCGATTAATATCTGTTGCAGGTTGTTGAATGAGTAACATTTGGATACAATGGAAGCTGAGTCATACCTCCCAGAGCCTTTGCTGTGGGGGCAATAGCATCCTTCCCAATCTAAAAGGGTTATCAGGTCCCAAGGAGATTGTTTCCTTATCTTAATCTGTGCTGCTATATTTTATAATCTATCGGTATGTGAAGGTTGATTCCCCAAAATTATAACAATTAGTCATCAGGACAGCAGCAAACCTTCAAATAAAAATAGCTTCAAAAAAAAAAAAAATAAGCCATTTAAAGAAACCTCATTTGTAACCTGGAAAAAGATTCTGAACGTTTCCATCGTGGAAGCAAAACTGCATCTTTTATGTGATGTGGGATCATGCTAAATATGTTAGCTAGTTATTATTGAAATATAATCGTCTACCATCCATTTGCCATCTGGTTGTCTGATTAAAATGACAGAGCGCTTAGGCTGGTTCACAGTGTATGGTATTTCTGGGCTCAGCCAATAAATAACATGCAGTTGCTACAACTCTGTAAAGTCAATGTTTCCTTAAGCTTTGGGGGGAAAAGAAACAAAGAAACTAATGAGGCTGTCTGCATAGCATCACCCTTCCTCCCCAGATAGGATATGGAACATTCAGTAGGTGCAAAGCAACTGTAAGGGGATCAGGATATCTCATTATAATAGTTGGGTGGGCATTTTTCTTTTTTACTAAGGGTATAAAAATATAAACATCAAAAAACTAACTTGCCCTCTCAGTCTGAACCCTTCACAGCTTACAACTAGCTTTCTTACGAATATTGGTTCTTGGACATTGACCGTGTGTTGCTTAGGACCTTAGAGCAGGCCAGTCTCACCTCTGAGAAGTCTGGTATGTTTAAAAATTTTTTCTTGCTTAATCATATAAAAGGAAAACCCTTTCTATGTGAGCGTGGTGGGTGAAGTCCCTCTTCTCTTTCCTCTACGAAGTGAACTTCTCAGGTGAGATGGATGAGTATGCAGAAGCATGAGGCCCAGTGAGGGGAGTGGCAGAGTGGGGGCACCCCCTGGGGGGCTCCAGGTTGTCTGTCCTGCAGTTGCTGCTGCCAGTCTGGCCCTAGGAAGCTCATCTCACTGAAATATACAGATCCTTTCCTGAGAAGCCTGAGGACAATAAATGTTACATTCACCTAGATCACAGGATGATAAAGCTAGGAACCATTTCCAACTGCTCTTTTTAGATGAGGGAAGCAGGGCACAGAGAGAAAAGGATGTACAGTAAGTCTCCTACCTAGGAACCTTCAAGTTGCAAGCTTTCAAAGATGTGAACGTGTGTTCCGTCAATGTCAGCGGTGAGTGAACGTGCAGCTGGCCCTCCGTCTCCTGTTACTTACCATCCTTCAGCTCTGCCACCTCCCGCCTCCTCTCCCTCCTCCAGCCAGTAGCTCTTCTTGCCTGTTCACTCGATGCCAGCCCCTGAATGCTGGCTGTTGTACCGGACTACAGTGCTTTTCAAGGTACTGTACTATAAGATTAAAACTGTTTTCTTTATTTTTTGTGTTTGTTATGTATTATTTGTGTGAAAAGTAGCATAAACCTATTACAGTACAGTACTACAGAGCCGACTGTGTTAGTTGGGTACCTAGGCTAACTTTGTTGGGCGTATGAGCAAATTGGACTTAAGGACTCACTCTTGGAAGGGAACTTGTTCGTATGCAGGGGACTTACGGTACTCCAAATCACAAAACCAGCTGGTGGCAGCGTAAGGTTTGTGATTCTGTGTCCTAGCCTGCTCAGTCCTCACCGTCCCAGAGGAAGCAGTGGTGAGGAACAGGGCCAGCAGTTCTCAGGCTTCTCTGCACCAATAGATCTGACTTGCCTTGACTTCCCGGGCCACATCCAAAACGTAGCTGGCCCCACCCTGACCAGGTAGAGGACAAGGTCTTTTGTTGCTTGGCCTGTTAACCTGCCACGCTTAGATCAAACTGACCCTCCATGAATAAAAGCATCGCTTTTACGTCTCAATTAATCCCATAAAATCCCCCTGTTTGAGGAGTTTGAAAATTCTCTTCCTTTTCAATCCATTTCCTCCTTTGGGAGAAAACCACCTTAAATACCTGATGTGGGAGTAATTACTCGTTTTAATGTTCCTAATTTCATGTTGGCAACTATCAGCTGCAAATATCATGACTGATTCCTGCTTTTATCAATAGGTGGTCTTTCTACCAAGGTAACTGCCCTATAAACAAAGAAGGAAGAGGACGCTTCTTGATGTCTTACCTGGGGTTCGTGACAAGAGGGAGGGAAGACAGCAGAGACGCTAATACCACACTGCCCTGATGAAACAATGTTGACCATGTCAGAAAACACAGGCCCCGGTGGCATGGGCTTTGGGCAGAGGCATGATTGACAGTTTGGGAGTGCATGAAGGAAGTGGCCAGAAGCTATCTGGGAGGACGTGCGGCTGCAGGAACCAGGCTGGGGCACAAATCAGTGAGGTAGACCTGGGTGGAGGAGGGGACAGGGCCCCTTGGCTGAGCAGGACACACCCAGTCTGAAGAGGGTGTCGAATGCGGGTCCAGACAGCCGTGGTCATCGAGGCTGTGCCCCGTGTGGCAGGGCACTTTCAAGAGAAGTCAGGAGGCTACAGTTTCATGTGAAATGTCTTGATTTTTAAATGTCATCAACAATTTCATATTTTTAAGACTATATTAGAAAATGTATTTTATTGGATAGACAATTAGTATAAATCAAATGACTCTGGCTTATTTGTGTTCCAGATGTTTTTGTCAGATTTGTTCAACGCAAGAGCAGGTGTCTGGCTACTTTTTTTGTGACCACTAGCAAACAAGTACAGACTTGCTCCAGAGCATGGTCTCAAGGCATTTCATATAGCTTTACATAATCTTCTCATGCGAGTTTGATCTAGCATGATAGGATTGGATAGATGAAGGAGATATTTTACAGACCATTTGCATCTCTGAGCTCTTCTCTGCCCCAGATTCCTGCTACCAGCTATCTGACACCTTCACTGGAGGCTTAAAAAAGCATCCCCAATTCAACATGACCTGTACAAGTCTTTTCATTCTGATCAACATCCCCTTCCTCTGCCCTACAAAAAATAAGTCCATATCCCGCATCTATCTTCCTAATCTCGGCAAATGGCACCTATGTTATCAGAGTCATCCTTGATTCCCTCATAACTGTTTCCAACAATTCACATGAAGTGAGAGAGCAGCATTGACATATGCACACTACCAAATGTAAAATAGATGGCTAGTGGGAAGCTGCTGCATAACACAGGGAGATCAGCTCGATGCTTGGTGATGACCTAGAGGCGTGGGATAGGGAGGGTGGGACGGAGGCTCAAGAGGGAGGGGACATGGGGATATACGTATGAATACAGCTGATTCACTTTGCTGTACAGCAGAAACTGGCACAACAGCGTAAAGCAATTATACTCCAATAAAGATCTGGGGAAAAAAAATAAAACACAGTATGGACAGACAAAGACGTCTGTGGGAAATGTAATCCACAGGCCAATGGGATCCAACCTCTGCCTCAGGTCTTCAAAGCTTCTGGTGATGGGACATGACTCTTTGTGGAGAACAAAAGTACTACTTTGATATGCAAAGATGCGGGAGGAAGTTAAAGCCAACTTTGGTGGGCAGGGGATGGGAAGAGACCCTACACCCCATTCTTTTTTATCTCCTACATTACTCACCCTAAAATGAGAACATCAAGGTCACCATCAGGGTCCCTGACATTTTTCTTTTCCGCCGCACCTTGCGGCTGGCAGGATCTTAGTTCCCCAACCAGGGATCTAACCCAGGCTCCCGGCAGTGAAAGCGCCAAGTCCTAACCACTGGACCGCCAGGGAATTCCCCCTGGCATTTTTTTAATCTGGTTCCTAGACTCTGATTATTCTCTTTTACTCTTGGTTTAATCATTACAATATAAAATGCAAATATTGGGGTGTCCTATACAAGCTGTGAATATGCATTTACTTGTTCAACTACCCCTGGTCAGTCATCTACTCAACAGTTACGTGCGGGGCAACTATAGACCTGGTTCCTCCTAACACGGGATGAGATGGGCTGTGACCTCCACGACCAGACAGATCGCACATTTGCAGCAGAAGTTGGTGGGCGCTCTGCTGGGGGGGTGCTGAAGGGGCCGTGGGAGCCGAGGGCAAAGAGCATCTTTCTTGATCAGTCTGTCGATTTTGAACCCATTTCCTTTTGTGGTTTCCTTTTCATCTGGCTAACTGTTAGGAAGAAAGCTCATCCTCAAAGTGGCATATTTGGGGGAAGCAAAACCGAAGCTACTTACTTATAATGTGCCGCGTTATTCTCGGGTTAATGGGAAACGTGCTACTGGTTGAGTCCAGTCCACAGGTAGAAAACTACCTGTGGTGTGCGTACTATTTATTATCTATGACTCCAACGAGGCATTGCATGGATATTTAGGTTCATAGAATGAAAATTATATGTCAAACAGAAAATGGGCTATCAATTTCAGACTGTCATTCAAAAAAAGAAATCATCAAAGCAAGTTGACAATTGTTCTTTTAAACATGATTATTTGGATGCTAGGTCTTGTTCTTACCTCATGAGCATTTCAGCTAAACTCTTTGCATCTGGGGAAAGAAAGTTAATATTAGTACAAGATAAGCAGCTCATTAACATTCACTGAAGCATCTATGACAAATATTCTACAGAATCAGATGACAATAGCCATTTGTAAATGTAACTGTATATCGAAATCACGACTAATAACCAAAAATGTATGGATTCCTTATTTGTTGTAAATGAGGCATATATATATCTATATACACACACACACATATACGCATAAAGGTAGCATAAAAAGATAGCTACAAAAATTCTCAGATATCTGCTAAAGGTCTTATTACAACCTACCTATTCATCTGCCACTTTCCAAAAACCAAATTTTACTTTCAGAAGTCAGAAAATTAACATCTTGAAAGTAATTCATTATATACTACAAATTCGACTCTTTTTGTTATCAAAATGAAAAGAACTTATGATCACTTAAAAAAGTCATTATTAGAGAGCTATGCATCCCTTTGGTTGATCAAAGAATTATATAAATGGCCTATCACTGTGTCTGGAAACTCAGATGTTTATTTCAAACTCAGAAATAAAACTTTTATTTCTTTTCTCTGAGGACATTGTTTACCAAGACCTGGTTAGCACTCCTGACAAAAGAAATCCTGGCTAAAAATGATGTAAAATTTTTTTTTAACTTTTTTGATGGCATTGCTTTGAAATTCTAATTTCCCTTAAAATATAATTTGTTCTTTTTTACACATTTTGTCCTGGCAGAAATGAATGTTTCCTTTCTTAGAATGCAAAGACCTTCATTATGTTTTTCTTTCATTGCTCTCTAAAAAGCCTTGATGTGAAGTGTTCAGTGAACAGAACTTTCTGGAAATGGGTTCAGCCGTCTGTGTGAGCGAGTGAAGCAATGCATTTGTTGGAGTACTTTCATCTTTGGGGGCTGGCACGGGAATGCGCTCGCTTTCATGCTGGGGAGCAGCGTGCTGTAATTGGGAGGTGTGGACAGTCACAGGAACAGCCACGCGTGGGCAGGCACCCCGTGAACCAAAGCTCAGCTCTTCAAGTCAGCCACGCCAGTCCCCACCTTGCAGTGAGGCCCCAGGTTTGTACACAGATGGGTTTGGTCTGGGAAATGAAACAGCTCCCTTTACTCCACCCACATGGCAAAGCAAAGAAAGCAAAACAGCATTTAACTTCTCAGCTCATGGCTTTATATTTATCTGCAAAGACAAAGTAAATATGATGAGCTGCTTCTCTTCCTGAATGATTTAACACTTGCAGAGTAAATATATATATAAAATGCCAGAAGCTTGGGATTAATTAGCTCTATGTAACAACCAAGCACCGGCTAGTTCAATACTCTAAAAAAGAGGGAGAAATTCCACTGTGCTTCACCTCACAATCTGAAGGAAACTCAGACTCAGATGTCTTCAGAATGGACATTTCTTGTCCTGCCATAATCATCATTCTTTTTCTATTCCTGAAATTAGTCATCACAGTTTTCTCTCTTATGATATTTTCTTCTATCAATGTGCCAAAGAATGGCAACATCACATGAGTGAGGACAGAGGTCCCACCGGTACTGACATGCTCTAACTGCAACTTTTCCATGTCTCCCAGTTAGCAGGCATCTTCATCCACACGTTCGGGTGCCCAAAGCCATTTTGGTCTACGCTTCCCATCTTATAGTGGATCCCTTTCTCTTTCTGTCTTAGCCACTATTTCCTCCTTCTGACCCATCTGAAATTGTGAGAAATACTATGTTCATGGAAACTCACTTCTTCTGTGAGTTCCCCCTTGAGGAAGCTGAGAGCTGGTGGAGTTTTAAGCACAGTGATGGGGTCTGGATGGCACGGTTGGCATCAGGGACCAGGCATGAATGTCTTCTGGGAAGTGGGTACATTGTGAGCTGGGGTCCAGTGCTAGGAATCTGGATTGCACTGGTTACTTTAGGATGCTAGCCCGTGTCCCCTTAATATCAGTCTCTGCCTGGGAATTACTGTGCCCTCCTTTGGAAACCAGTAAAATGGGATCCAGATGCATTCAGTTATTCACTGCAGCTGAACAGGAAATTATAAGTGAAGCATGTTGGTTCAAACTCTTTTTAAATCACTATCCTCAAAGTCCTTTTACATAGAGGGGGATACGTGTCGTATCCTTAGGGACACACAGAGGAGCAGACCACTCATGCCATGGACTCTTAACACGAAGAGTGCTCCAGGGCACAGAATCCACGTGGGCTGGGATTCTGAGCTCCTTCAGGAAGCTAGGAGGGGGTCATCTGTTTGACTACAGAGAGGAGTTTCCGGGGTGGCAGGGAACTGGGGATGGCCAAAATTTTAGAGAGCTAAGAAGCGACTTTGCATCACTGGCTGGAATCTGGACGCTTTACCTGGGCCAAGGTGGGAAGTGGAGGAAGGTGGGCAGAGGTGGCGGGGAGCGGGTACAGGTGCCATAACTCAGCGTTAATCAGACAATCTAGAGTGCCCAGGAGGGGGGCCGGCGGGAGGGGCCTGATGGCAGTGGGGGGTGGGGCAGGGAGTAGATGACGTGACCGTGGACAGAGGGCACCTGCAAGAATCAGGGACGTACTGGGTGTGGGGGGGACAGGCAGAGTGACCGTGGGGAGTCCAGAGAAATGGCAGGGTCTGGGACACGCAGGGCTGGGTATATGGTAACACAGGGGACAGAAACAGTTGTCTAGAAGGACTTGGAAGCAGCAATTTGGGTGAAGGCTGAGATGTCTAGCTTCAAACATATCAAATCCTTTAACATAGTAAAGTAATTTGGGGGACAGATTTGGAATCCTGCATCCGGTTGGGAGAGGTGGGCTCGGGGTCTTCTGTTCACACAGGGAGAGGAGAAAGAGAGATGGAATTTTTGACCCACTTCTCTTCAGGGGTGAAAAGGAATCTGGGACAAGGTAAGATAATATTTTAAAAATCATGGAGTCATGGTATCTTAAGAGCATTACAGACTTTTCAAATCAGCCTCCTAACAAATGTCTGAATCCCTTCCACAGCGCCCTGGACAGATGCTAAAATGAGCCAGGGCCATGGGATGCTCCAGGGAAGGGCGAGGTCCTTGCTGCACGTAGGGCGCCGATCTCTCCTCCCACCACCGACCTGCCTTCCACATCTGCTCACGGTTCCGCACTCAGCACATCTCCCTGGTCGCTGGCTCTGCTCTCTCCTCAGTTCAATCTCATTTGTGCATCAGCCTCTCCCGCTCTGGTCTCCCCAGCTCCAGACTCTCAGCTCCCGAGTGACATCCCCACTGCAGGAAGAGCGGTGGATCCGATACACACCCCTCACTGGGTGGCATCTGTGCTCTGAAGCTCTCAAAGGAACCTTACTGCCAGCAGGACTCCTTGGCTCAGGGTACCAGCCTCCCGTGCTGGCCCCAGCTGTCTTTCCACCTCCATCGCCTCTCACTTCTGACCGCCAACCCTCTCTCTGAGTTTCCTGCTCTTGCATTTTCCACTGAGACCTCCGTTACTTTGTTCCTCCAGGCCTTACTTTGCCATTACTTTCCCACGCTGACGTGACTTGCTCTATACACTCTCCCAAGCCCAGCAGGTGTTCTGGTTCCCTGGACTTCCGAGGACCTCTGCACCTGTCTAGCGTCTCTGCCTCTGCTCAGCACAGCCTTCACACCTTGCATTGTGACTTTCTGTTTTCATGCTGTCTCTCTATTGGGCCTTTGGCCTTTATCTCCAGGTTCAGCCCAGTCCCTGGTACAGTAAAGCCACATACAGTTTTTCCTAAGGAACAGTTAATCGTGAGTGACCGCTTCCTTCTCTTGTGTTGAAATCCCTTGGTGTAATTTCTACCTGGGTATAACAATGCACCTTCTGGAGACACTGAAAAGCCATTAGAATATTTCCAGGTAGCGGCCATGTCCCAGGTAGCTGGGCTTCAGTGTTCTCTTTCCTAGGTTGAATTCTCTGATTTTCTCAACCACTTCTCAGATGGCAGAATTTCTAGGTAATTCCCTACTTGGGTCTCTCTTATGGAAGATGTGATTTCTTATTGTCCTTTATTAAATGAGGCTGAGCCCAGAAACTGGTACCTTTTTGAGAGTCTCTTTCTCACCCACTGGTGAGAACACAGCACTCATTATACACTTTGTAAGTGAATTCTCACAACCTACACAGGAGACTTTACAAGTGTCCCTATTATATTTTATCTCCTCGGTTCCAGCTTTTCATCCTCTAATACAGTAGTTTTCCCACCTGGATTTGTGCTGTCTCAAAAAATCGCCCTAGCCTGTCCGTATTTCAGTCGTGGCACGACAGCCTGGTCCTCCCTTTCCAATCAGCCCCGTCAGAGTGCAAATGGGCTCCGTCCAGGCGACTCCGATCATTGCCTTGACTGCTCACAGACTATCCTTTCTATAACCTAATTTATTTCAATCTTTAATTTCTAGAATTTATTGTTTTTGAAAATGGGTATAGACTATACTTTTTAATTAATCAATTAATTGGCTGCGTTGGGTCTTCATTGCTGCGCGCCGGCTTTCTCTAGTTGTGGCAAGAGTGGGGACTACTCTGTGGTGGTGCATGGGCTTCTCATTGCCGTGGCTTCTCTTGTCGTGGAGCATGGGCTCTAGGATCCCGGGCTTCAGTAGTTGTGGCACATGCGCTCAGTAGTTGTGGCGCACGGGCTTAGCCGCTCTGCGGCATGTGGGATCTTCCCAGACCAGGGATCGAACCTGTGTCCCCTGCATTGGCAGACGGATTCTTAACCACTGCGCCACCAGAGAAGTCCCTGGAGTGTACTTCTTAGTACCTCTAATCTGTTCAGAGACAATCTACAAAGGTCTTTGGGACTGTGTCTGGAAACATTTTCTTCAGAATCTTAAAATAATATCTTTTAGAGTCTAGGGATGGGAACCACACAACACCTTCCCTAATCTTTCCAGCGAGAAAAAAAACTCCCCTTTCAGTGGCTGATCACAGCATTGACTGGTGCCCACAGTTTGCGAGCTCTCATTTGCAGTCTGTGTAACAGATCGTTGTAAACAGGGTTTGCTTCCCTTACAGCAAGGGATTAGGAAGATGACTTCATGCAGCATCCGCTCTCCTCCCCCAATGACAACTAGAAGGTAGTAGGTTTTGAAAGAATAAATCAGTGTAAGTAATCAGGGAGCTTTGATTATCTTCTCAGGTGAACAACCTGAGTTTAACCTTTTCCTTTTCCTTCCTTCCTTCCTTCCTTCCTTCCTTCCTTCCTTCCTTCCTGCCTGCCTGCCTGCCTTCCCTCCCTCCATCCTTCCCTCCCTCCCTCTCTCCCACCCACCCTGCCTTCCTTCCTGCCTTCCCTCCCTCCCTTCCTTTCTCTGAATCCCCCTCCTCCTGCCACTCTCCCTTCCTTTTTTTTATAATTCTTGTTCTGAATTTTCTGGTCTGAACAGCACTTCTCTTGGTTCACATCAAAGTCAAACAGATGCTGAATGCTTCTTCTTCTACCTGCCATCTGTTAAGATGAGAACATCGTCTCAAGTCTTCTTTCTCCTCTTGCCCAACACAGCTCCACAGCCTTTTGTGTTGTCTGCCACGTCTTTTTCCCCCACACATCTCAGCTCAGACTGAGATTTAGACTTTGTGACACCTTTCCTAAAGCCCTAGCTACTTCTCTGTATCCATCCTGGGCTTTGTGCCGCCTCTTCTTCTTTTGGGTTGGGAGCTGATGGAGAAATACTACCAGGGTAGCCCGGTGATACTGAAAGATGGAAAAAATCAGTTTCAGAAAAAGAACATGTGCTAACACTCTGAATGTGCCAAAAGGGCTAGAAGATGATAACCGAAGGAGAGTGTGGGGATCAGAAGGGAACTGGTCAGCTGCCTCTAGGGGGGAACTCTTAAATTGAGTGGTGGGGGACGCAGTGAGACTGAGGATTGGGGAGCAGGTGAGACACAATGTAGCTGAGTATCGAAGACTCAGGAATTCAGTGGGGAAAAGAAGTGGAGAGGAGGGCAGTAAGTTAAAGACAGGCAAACGAGAAGGAATCCTTTTGTTTTGTTTTTTTTTTTTTTAATATAGGAGAGCCTGAGAGGTAGTGAATATAGATATAAAAAATAAATAAACCAAATATTTTTGATAAAATAAAATTATAAAGTCACTCTTAATTCTGCATTAATATATCTTCTAATTCCATGTTTCTGATACATCTTTTTAAGCTAGTTTCATATGGATGCGACAGACTCTTTCTTGAATGTTCCAAAGCCGAAGAAGTTTCACGGAAAGAAAACTGGGTAGACAGCAGTGATCTTGGCTCTCCTGCTAGTTCTCCCCTAACTGATGTGTGATTTCCAAGTTCCCTTCAGTTTTCATGTCAGCAGAATAGAGTAGAACAACGTCAAGTTTCTTCGCACCTATTCACACAGCTATTAAGAGACTAAATAAAGTGAGATAGTGTGTAGTAAAGAGTTATGGAAAAGGAAGATGAGAGAGCATGGAAAATGCTAGCACCCTGCCGGTTAACACGGGGTTCCGCCAGTTCTCGGGAAGAGGCACCACGACGCGGTCTCCCTGGTTCTGTGTTGTCTGTGGACCGTCACTCCCGGGAGGTGTGCATGTGGCGTGCAGGGTTCCTATCAACAAGGCAGCTCAGGCCTCCAGCACAGCAGCGGTGCCGTTCCTGAGCACACGCTCTGACGTTTCTGTATAAAAGAGGCCTCTCGTTCACAGCCACATCCCAAGTTTCCGGTTAGGTGAACGGCATGGCATCTGCTCCGGGTCATACCTCTACCGGGCGGTCACCAGACGCACCCACCGAACATAAAACCAACTGGGGAGCAGCAGCTTCCCCCCCTTTACCGTCTCTCAAAAGCTCTTATCTGCAAGCTGCCTCACAGCAATCCCTGCTTTCTCAGCATCTGAAAGGGATCTTGTGAAGTAGCTATTTTCCTAAGGGCTATAAAACCTGCATTTACATTTTTATAAGAGTACAAGTAGGACTCCCAATTAACAGCTCCAATGAAAACTGATTCCGAAACCCAAACCATGACAAAATATATGTCCCAGAAAGAAAACCATATAGACTTGCCAGCTCAGAAAAGTGCAAATACAAACACGGACAAAATAGAACACGCGGGCACGGCAAAGCCCAGGGCTGACACCAACGGTCTCCCTCCTGCTCCCGACCCCCTCCCCTCAACCCCCCATCCCTCACCCCACGGCTGCCCTTGGCCTGGCCCTGCTGCCACCCCACGGTTCCTTTGCTTCCCCACTCTCAGATATAGAAACCCTTTTTAAAAATTTAGTTCTGCCATAACACATTTGAAGTTTTGAAAGGATGATTTTTAAAAAAATGACAGTCAAAATAAAAACAAGAAAGGAAGGCAGGAAGAAAAGAAGGAAGATAGAGGCAAAGCCAAGATCTAAAGTTTCAGAGTAGAGGCTTCTGATCCCATCTAAGCCCCAGATTCGGCATTTACTAGCTGGGCAATGAAGTCTCTGGGGGACCGCCTCCCACCCCTTCACTAAGGAACATCAGGGACCCTTTGCACGCACAGGAGCTCAACGCATCCATGTCATGGCCACCTTTACGCAAGTCTACCTCGAGTCCAAGTGTCTTTGGGCTCCTAGATGCGCACCTTTCTTCCTTTAAATTAGTAGAGTTCAAGCTAAGCTTTGGTCTTACAGATGAGGAGAGATTTAGCTCCTTGGAGAGCAGATAAGTGGAATATTAAAACTGTCATGGCCCACCCCTTCACCTGTGCCTGGGGAGGACCTTAAGGCCAGGTTCTTTCTGGGAATGGCCTTTGGAACTAACCAGCTTTATAATATTAATCCAGTTTAAAGCATGCTTAAAATAATAGCTATGCTTCTGTTCAAGGGAAGAAGGCCATTTTGCCACAGAAACATGGTCAGATTCCATGGCACCCACTGCTTCTTATCTTCAGCTTCTCTGACGTCTCGGCGGTATCACTCTGGCTTGGCACTGCCAGCTCACCCACTCTGTTGGTGCTTTGCACCCTCCTGGGTAAACTCACACTAGAGGGGGCAGCTTTTAGTGATCCAGGACTCGATTGCTTGACATGGAAATCAAATTTTTATAAGATTGGGTCCGCTGGGACCATGAGCCCAGCCAGTGATGTATTTTATAACCTTGCACTTCAAAGGATCTAGCAGTGGGGGAAAATCAGGGCATCATTTAAAGCAAAATGTGGCATCTGAACTCCTGGATAAGGTTATAGATTTTTTAAAAAATGTAGCACTTGAAGACAATTTAGACTTTAGGAGGTCGCTAGGCTCTAAAATTAGTAAAGCACTCGGGAAGGAAGAATATAGGTTGGCTAAATTGCTTGAGTCCCATTTTCTTTCTTTCTTTTTTTTTTTTTTTTTTGATTTTCACATAAAAGCACGTTATGGTGCGTTCACCTAACTAGGTTGCTTGTCTGTACTTGAAACAAAGCTGCTTATACACATTGGGCAGCACCTAGCAATCAAACAAGGTCAGTGACACGGAGTTGATCTTACAGTGTTCCTCAGGAACCCCCACAGGATTTTCCTATCATGCAAATTTTATTATTTCCAGTTTTGCTCCTGATCAGTGGTTGCTCAGGTGACACGGACATATTATTAGAAATGTCCTTATTTTACACAATCAAATACTGCATGAAGCCATTCAATCTGTAAATATATTTGAACTTATTCTAACCCAGGGATAGGGTCTTTGCCTTATGTGGGTCAGGTAGTAACTGGGCAATTCTACTAACGAACTCCGTTTAATAGATGGACACCTAGTATCTTAAACTGTAGTTTCCTCCCATGAGTGAATGGGAAACATTTTGTGTTGTTCATTACTGTAACAGTTTAAGGGCCCTTCTGGCCTAAGAGACAAAGATCTTTTGGGGGCCCGGTTTGGCCTTTCCCTCATTCCTCCTTAAAAGCCCTAGTCACTTGCTCTGCCCTTTTATAACACACTTTTCAATGTTGTAGAAAGATGAGTCTGTCCCATGTAAGCCTCTGCTGACTGCCACTAGCATATCAGCTTCTGTCGTTCTGGGACAGAATCTTAGTAACCTTTTTTTTTCTCTCCAGGACCTAGCCAAACTCTGTGGTCCGATAGAAACGGTTCATAAGAAAATGTTACTGTTGGTTTTAAAAAATATTACACCTGGAACGTGGTAGATAATCAGCGAGGGTGTGTTGAACTGAATATTTTGGAGTATCCAAAGTAAAACTTGCCGTTTGCAAGGTGATGGAATTAGGTACCCGATAGTTTCGCCTTTTTGCTGCCCTCTTGTCAGTCTCTTGATTTGGAAGCTTTTATTAAGTGCGTAAAATGCAAGACTGCAGATACCTCTGTGCCCCGCAAGCTACTTCTCTGGAATTCTTTGCTCCTCAGCAACTCCCATGAGTACACCTTCTTTGCCACAGCACTTAGTTTCTTCCCACTGAAACCTTTGTGTTGGTGCTCTCCCTTCTCCGGCACAAAGAAAACAAAACCGTTTCTGGGGAATGAAAGCCTGGACTCGCTGATGTGATGCATTGCTTTCTTTACCAAGACCAGCTGCAAAATAGTGGTGTCGAATAGAAAAGATGCCGACAAGAAAAATGCCAGACCAGGGCATTTTCTGGACAGTGTCCTTGCAAAGCAATAACTAAATTACAAGGGACTATTAAGAACAGAAAGAAAGGATGTCCCACCTGCCATCAGTCCAACTCAAATGCACCAGGAAGACTCAGCAACATCTTTAGCTTCTTTCCCTTGCTCTTGGCCAAGAAGAGCGAGGTTGGGGTGCTTAAGTCATGAGTAGAAGAGGAAAATCTAACAATAGCTGGGAAGGTAAAAGTCAGCAGCAGGGACCACGGGCAAACAGAAAAGGTGAATTTGGCAGAGCGTGGAAGATGCCGGGAAGGATTCTATCAGCATTTAACCCATTTGCTACCAAACCCCTGTGATCAAATGGAAATGACGGATGAGAAAATGTTACCCTTGATTTTGAAGAAGGTTACACGGACAATTCATAGCCTTCTCAATGCAGCCAGTTAGACCTGGCGAAGTGCAACAACAACACACCACTTTGTGTGTGTTCCAAGGTGCCAAGATGAGGTACCTTCGTACCTCAATAACAATGTCCCTAAAGTCCACACCATGGGTTTCTGTTTTCCGTGAAAGAGGGGTATAAAAAAGTCCTTTTGGAATTTTAATGAACACTCGTGAATGGAATCCAACAAGGCTTCCCGATATGCAATTTCTCCATAGATGGGGCAATATGTTTTCGTAATGCTATTTTCATAGCTCCTGGATGCCCCCTTCCTCCCCAGCTGAGATTAAGCGCCTCCTCTTTTGTAATTACGCAGGATTTGTCTGGACCTCTGCTTTAACATTCGTGACATTCTGCTTGTGTGTCTGCCTCCTACACTGCACCTAAAGTCCAGAGGTCTTTTCTTTTCATCTTGCACATTGAGCACCTCCCAGCACGGCCCTTAAGACATAGGATTCACTCAAGTAAAGCTGCAAAATTAAAAGATAAGTGGGGAACGTGATTGAGAAAGGACATTTCAATAAGACTGATGCTTCATCTGAATTACTGGGCTGCAGAAGGTTTACAAGAAAGGACTATTCACGTGTGCAGATGGAGTGCCACGCACTTCAAATATCTGAATTTGCGGGTGAAGTAGAAACACATTGAGGGTAAAACGGGTTAGAGTCCCATCGAAAGCAGCGCTCTGGCTACGTGAGGACAGGTGGAAACACCCCCATGTTCTGCTGCTCTAACTAGATTACGGTCAAATCAGGTATTTCCACAAGAGGTCAATGTTTTCCAAATCTACCAGCCAGGCTTGGGGATACCCAGGTGCATATTAAGGACAGTGCTTCCAGGCTTGTTCCTCAAATCCAGCTGTGAGGACTACGTGGGATGTTGCGTACTCCTCACCGCATGGATACTGACACGCAAACAGCTTGGATATGCATTTTACCCCAACGTGGCTTGGTTAAATACCCTGGCAGGTAAAGAGGAGGGACTCAGAGCACTGTCCGGCACAGGGCTTTGTGTCTGAAAGACCTCATCGGCGTCACACTGCCGAGGCGGGGCTGTTGGCCAGCGGCTGGAAAGAACCCCGTCGCATGGAAGCTACAGAGCCGGACACCGTAGTGACAGTGCTACTGAGGATGGCACTCATCCGGCCCAGATTCCCATCTTCCGTGAGTTCTCTTCTTAGTTAAAAGTGAAACTCATCCTGGGCTTCAGCTCCAGTTTCTAATACAGCAAAGTGTGTGTTTTCTGCCTCACAACGCTTTCCCAGGAGCATAAGCCCTCAATTTCCGCTTTCCAGCAATAAAATCTCATTTCCAGAGCCAATCCGATAGGTCGTCTTAAAGGAGGCCGTAATTGGCGGCGTTGCTGTGGCGGCTGAACATTAAAGAGTGGGGCCGGCACAGCCATCGTCACCGGTCACAGAACCAGGTGGCTATCTGTTCTGCTGTGCGCGCAGGGGGGAAGAGGGGAGGAAGCCGAGCCTCTACTCACCTCTCAGCCTCTTCAGCCTCTGCTCCCGCCTCCTCCTCCGAACCACCAGCAGGAGCACGAAGAGCATCAGGACCCCCACCAGGATACAGGAGATGGTCACCAGCATCTTGAGCCCCTCGTTGGTCGTCAGCCCTTCATCGCTTTGGACAACTGACTTAATGAGTGGGGGGATTGTACCTGAAAGCAGGGTCATGATGTTAGGTGGCTGTTAATGACGACGGCATGGCGGAGTTTTTAGGGATGACGGGTTATGAGAACCGCGTGTGATCCGGGGGCGTCCGCGGTGATGGGGATGAGAGGAACTCTTCGTCTAGGTCCTCGCTGATTCCTTGACTTGCTCACTCCCCGCCTATGCTTACTCTACAGGACCTCGACTCAGAGTCTGCACAAAGGGCAAAGCATTTTTCTTTGGAAGGGACTTCATTTGGCAACCTACTGCTGGGTGCAGACCCTTGAAAACATAATGCCCAGGCTGGGCGCTTAAAAAAGCCACATGCATTTATCTGGAGTTGAGCGTCACCCAGAACACAATTGAGAGCTGCTATTTGAAAAACTGCACATCAGAGAAGGAACAATGGGTTTGGCAAGTGGACAGAAGGGAGTCTGCGGGGAGACTGTACCCGATGTACCTGCTTAAAGGAGCTTAAAATCTCTTTTTGTTTGGTTATTTACTTGCTTTTTATCAGAGTGTAAGGACCAAACCTACTTTTAACACTCTCATTTCAGGGTATAAGAGCAAAACCAACTTTTCAAAGGGTAGCCATCCAGGTCTCTAAAGCAAGCTATTTATTGACCCATGTAAAGCTGTGAAATTCAGATTATTTAGAATTACAAGGAAACACTTAAGGAGACTGAACTCGGAGCTGCTTTAAGCTGTCTTCTGCTCAGAGGCTGAATACAACGGGTGCAGACATTCAAACACAGGCACCTACTTTTTTAGGGGGCTTGCATTTTGGAAGCCACCATTACGTAAGATGCTCCAGCCCACTTCCATGTATCTTCCATGTAAAACAAGGGCCAGGAAGTCAGTGCTTTAGGAAAAATAATGTAAAAATAATAGTTTCCCTCTGAACAAAAAAAGTCTCTGTTCTGCTTTTAGTGAGTAGAGCAGGGCGAGTAGGAGGCCAGGCCCCTCTGCTATCTGCTAAGGCCAAGAAGATCATTCTTCCAACTTTATGTACAGTGTTTTGGCTGGAAACTCAAGTCTGCAAATGCTCAGAACTCACATAAGTGGAACGTAAGGGGGTTTAGGTGAGGATGCGTCTGCAAAACTAAGATGCCACAGGACCAGTGGAAATGTTTGGCTGAGGAAATGGCAGAAGAGAGAGTCAAAGCCGCAGAAGAATCTGAAATCTGACCGGTATAGATAGATAGAAAGCTAATCGTCAACGTTTGTTTTTCCTAAAATGAAAAAATTCTTCAGGCAGAAGTGATAAAAGAGATAGGAAAGCTTTACATCCACAAGCTTGGTTCAAAAAAATATGTAACCTTTTGCAAGGAAAATATACATATGTATTCTTATTTCTAGTATAATAAAATTTTTCAGATTTCAGAAAATTTTAAATGTAGCTCCCAGGGCTTTTTTGTGATTTTAATCTAAGATCTTGGATAAAGTGAGAACATTTCTTTTAGAAGACAAACATTTAAAATCTGCGGAGCACTTTGTAAGTAAGAATGACAGTTTCAAATGTTGCATGTGAGTGGTTTCTAATTAAATGATTAGCTGTGAACATATCAATGACACGCACCTTCAAGCCGCGTGCTCTGGACCGCGAAGATTACAGAGAAGCAGGGAGCCAGGGCGTGATGACATTAGGGCAATCAATGGACGTCAGTCATCTCAAGTAAGAAATATACCTCTTGCCCAAATGTGCACCGTGCTAGCAAAGACTTTGGGGAGCCTTAAATGCTAGGGAAAACTTTTGGCCAGTGTCAAAGTCCTTTATTTTGTCAGCTCAAAGAATGAAACCATGTTGGAGGAGAAAGCAAGTTGGCCGCACTGCTCTGCAGTGGGCGATGCTCTACGACGGGACTTCTTGGAGTGAAGTCGCTCACAACTAAGGCTAGAAGGTTAGAGAGACGTGGCCCACAAGGAGCAGAGCTCTTGAGGAGAAGGCTCACCGTTTGGGAGCTGGACCAGGTGCCTCCAGCACCAGGACTCCCACCTGGGCACCTTCCTGCCTTCACCCCGCCCCCCCCACCAGGCACTAAATGATGGGGATTTAAATGAGGAGGGATTTGTGGGGAGATGGCCTTGGCGAGAGATTCGGGGATGGGTTCCCAGTGTGCCAGGGCGGGAGGAACAAACCCTAAGCCAGCCAGGATGGTCCAGGAGGAAACGGCCAAGGGAGGAGCTGAGTCTGTGACACCTCCGAAGCATCCTTTGGTAGGATCTGAGGGTCCTTGAGTTTACAGACACACTTTTCTTAGGACAGGATAACCTGCACTCCAAGGAAGTTCCTGCCGGGGCTTTAATTAAGTCGGATCCCCAGCGCATATTAGCTGAGGAGGGAACACCCCTCAGCAAGTCTAGCGGTGAACAGAGGACCAGGGATTTGCTCAGGTGCAGACTTTCAGGGTAAGCCGTCAGCACCGTGGCCCGGCGTGATCAGCGGGCACCCAGGGAGTTAAGCCCGCAGCTCCAAACAGTCTGACAAGTGGCAGCTGGTTTTACCCTGTGAGCATAACAGCTAATTCAGCCTCTGAATTTCTCTCCGGGTGAAAGTCACTGCAAGGCTGCAGAAATGAGGGTCAGCTTGCTGCTGGCTAGGACTTACTGAAGTCCCCTGACCGCAGAACGGTCAGCGCCACACCACCTTTCCGCTTCCTGGGCTTGGCATTTGTTACACATCAATGAATGGTCCTTACACTAGTTGCAGAAAAGAAGGATAAAATTTCTGCCACTTATTTTCAGCCAACTAAACATCACAAGACACCTCACCTGGTTTTCAGAAAGCCCATGCCAACTGCATGCGTGTGCGAGTGCGTGTATGCGTGTGTGTGCACGTGTGTGTATGCGTGTGCGCGCGTATGCGTGTGCGTGTGCGCATCTATGCATGTGCGCATGTGGGCGAACATCCTATGACATCACTCTATTTCCTTTGGTGCCTCTATTTCTACTCAGAGACTAACATAAGCTCCTTTGCTGATGGAAAACTGGTTTTGCACATGCAGTCTAAGGGCTAAATGAGAGCAAAAAAGAAAACTGTTATGTGGATTGGGATGGGGTGGGGGGAGGGGAGGAGACAACAAAAGCAATGTTAGCTCACAGGCACGACCAAGCACACAACCGCGTGGCCGAGCAGCCACTCCTGCACCGAGACTCCCTAAGGAGCTGCCCGCGGGCCCTCGGTCCCTCCTTCCTAGAACACGGCCAAGGTCACGTGGGTACCTGGTCTGGGGAGCCCTGGGGGGAGCAGAACGAAGGGCCCCAAAGCCTAAGGGGGTCTGCGGGCTGGGGTCACGCTGTGCGGAGGATGGATGTCGAATGGGAGCGGGCCGGCGCGCGCGCACACACACACATCCCCATCCCGAGCCGCCCGCGAGGCCGGCCGGGCCGCTTACTGCCGTCGTAGTTGAGCGTGGCGAAGTTGGCCTGCTTCTCGGCGCAGCCGGCGCTGTTGCACACCCTCATCTGCAGCTCGTACCACGTGGCTTCCTGCAGGTCGTACAGGATGTACGACTTGGAGAGAGAGGTCCGCTGGGCTGTGGTCCAGACCGTGGCCCCGAAGGGTCTGTACTCGAGCGTGAAGGAGGTGATGGGGCAGCCGCCGTCATTCCAGCCGATGAGGTTCAGCCTCACGCGCGTGGTGTTGACGCTGGCGAACAGCTCCTGCTCCTTGGAGAACTGGGGCTCTGCGTGAGGGGGAGGCACGGGGTCAGCCGCGGGGCATGGGAGGCAAGGGCGCCAAGGTCATCCCGCATCACCCCCCCACCCCAGGCGAGGGGCTCTGCCCCAGTCTGGGTCATGGGCCATGTGTCCTCTATTAATAGGGATCTTATGCACCAACGGGCTGTGTCCAACCCTGATAACGTAGGTGTGAAAGCCAACCGTGGGCGGGTAGAGGTTGTTTTCCTGACTCTTGGAGTTCCTTGAAGAACAATGATATTCTCAGCTATGCATTTACATGAGTGTTTTTTTTTTTTTTAAGTGGAGAATTATGTTTTATTCCGCGGACTAAACTGAGACGTAAGCCCAGGACGCAGCCTCTCGGGGGCTCTGAGGGACTGCTGCTCCTTGAGTGGGGTTGAAGGAACCACTGCGATGCACTGGGCTGACCGGTGTCCACTCATGGACCTGACTCCAGAGAAGTCAGGCTGGGATTTGGAAGCACCCACAGGCGTCCTTGGCATCCAAGCGCCTCCCACTGGAGCCCGAGGTCCCAACCGGTATATTTCTGCATAAATCAACCCCACATCATCTGAACCTGGCACATGTTAGGCAGAACCCAGGCGCCGCATCCAAATACCACTCTCACCTTCTAATCACTTGCTCTCCTGCCATCCAGTCCGTGCCCCTGGATAAGAGTCAGCGGTGAGGAAACCTACAAAGACCCTCTCTTCACCTCCTCACGTCCATGCACGTGCGCCTCCATCCCTCCCTCCTGCTGGTGTTTCCGGGCTGCACATTTCACCCCTGAACATCATTGCTCTGTGGTTTGCCTCCCTGAAGGCCCACTTTCAGAGGAAAAACCAACTCACGCTCAAGGTTAACAATCTACCCCGGTGACTTCTAACCTGGAAAGCAGAGGCTATGAGGCAATGTGACAGTTATAGACAGAGGGGGGTGAGGTGACTAAGGGACAAGGTCACCCTAGAAGAAGGTGAGAGGGCAAAGGTCACATTTCACGGCTATTCACCCTGGGAACTTTCTGTTGGCACCAAAGTCCTTGGTATCTTTCAAATGACACTCTTTTTTTTTTTTTACTGCAAATGAAATAATGAAAAAAGAGAACCAGAATATTCTGTAAGGACCAGCCATCTCTCTCGATGTGCCGTAACACTGCCAAACGCATCTGGGGAATAACAAAGTTCAAACACAAACACGCAAATGTATGACACACTTTTTGTGATTCCAATCCCCACTTCGATCTAGAAAACAGAGGAAATCTAGAAACGAAGGAAGGCATCCGTACCTTTCCCTAATGTTTTCGCTTCTATGATTTCGCTTATGCGCCCGGGTCCCACTCCGTTTTGTGCAGTAAGAGTGAACTTGTACCAAGTCCCACATTTCAGATTTTCCAGGCGGTATGAACGTTCACTGGGGCTGATGGGGAAACTCCCCCACTGCTCACTGTTGTCCTCGGAGTACTGCAGTATGTAACCTGCAGGAAAGAAGAAAATTCAGAAGAGTGTTATTTGCGTTCTATGGGAAGTTTGCACGCTGCACAGGATGGGTCCTCAGAGTTTGCACATCTTTGGGAAGGAACACTGGAGCTCTCTCTCATTCCAGGAAACTGAACCCAGGCTGGGAGAAGAGCCCTGATGATATATTGATTTTGAGGTGTTTAGGCCACGCTGGATGTTACTATGTTGGGATTGCTGGATAGCAATGAATGGGTACTTTCTGCCCATTCCCTTTAAAAGGTGTAAGTGGGCAGCAGGGAATGGACCCTGGACCTCTAAATATCTGACCTTCAGAGCACATGTGTTGAGTGCTTGGGAATGGCATGGTCTGAAGCTGGGTAATTTTTAAGACAGCCAAAGCTCTGGGAAAAGGGGTAAGTTATCAAGGGGAGTAGGAATCTCCTCCACACCCCCACCCAGTCCACGCTCACTGTGTCAGGCACTGTCCACAGGCTCACATCACCTCACCTAACCCTGTGGATCAGTGATTACTATCTCCACAGTACTGGTGAAGAGACTGAGGTCCAGAGAGGTTAGGTGACCATTCTAGGGTCTTATATGCAAGATTCAAATCCCACCATCAGAATCTGAAGCCTGCGCTCCCTTGATCACGGAGACATCCTTCCCTGTTACGGCCTTCATCCCTGTCACCCCAGCCACCTTCCTGGGGCAAACATATCCCGTCTGCTCTGCCCTTGTCACTTAAATGTTCACACCCAGGCAGCCCAGGACCAGCCTGTGTGATGCAAGGAGTCCTTCCACCAGCTCTCTGGTATCTTCTCTCCTGCCCATGGAATTCCATTTTTAACACTGGTGATGAAAGCACATGTCACCTCCACACTACAGGGCCTCTGAACCTCCAGCCGGCAGCAGCATGTGTTTCCATGCGTCTCACACGTGATCACCCATCTCTGACTCCTCCTTCTGTGGCCAAGGTCAGTATCATCCCACTGGCTTCCTCCCTCCCCTCCAGCCTCCTGCAGCCTTGGGGTTCCTCCTCCTTCCTCAGCCCCGTTTTCCCTTCTGTGTTCCTGATCTGCAGTCCTGACAGCTCCTTCTGCACCTTACAGGTGAGTGATGCATCTGGGCCAACATCCACTGTCATATCCCGACTTCACCAGCTCCTTGGTGCCCCTACTCATTGGGGGGTGGGATGGGGTGTGGGGGATTGTACTTTCCTTCTAATCTCCTCCATCTAAACCACTTCTAGGAGGTTTTCCTAAGCTTTGGCGACAGGACCCCCTGTGTCAATGGCTTTGGCCACCATTGTGTTTCAAGGACCCCTGGTCGCCTTTGCCTGGAAACCCTTCATTACTGAAACTGGCTCTACCTCTAAGACCTTCTGCTCTGACACCCTACTTGTACTGCTTCTCCCAAGATCTCACGTTACAGAACCAAGACTTAATTTCATTAGAGCCTGGAGTCCTAGGGTCCCTTGAACGTCTACCTTGGTGGCCAATATTTTTTTTTCATAAAAAGGTTCTCCCCCCAGCCTAGAACCTCTGATCGACCGTTTCAATCAGGAGCCGGGCTTCACTCACTCTTGTGACGTCTGGCCACACTTACCCTGCCGGTCACCGGCTGTGGTAACCTGCGATCCACTTTTCTGCCCAGCTGTCCTGCGCCACTTGAGCAAGTCATTAAGCTGGGGTAACTGTGACCACTACGACTGGTGCTGTCTCTCCGCAGCTGGGGCCTTGCTTGAGCTTGGCAATGGCTTTGTTCCTCTATGAATGCCTCCCTGTGCATTTCCCACGGCAGCTGTTAAAAATCTTTCCCACGTCCTCAAACTCACAAACACGTCCTCACCCCTAATCATCCTACTATTTTTAAAAAACTAACCTCACCTTTTTCTTCCCTAAAAAAGGAAAGATCCCCCCCTTTGCCCAGTGGAGTGTTGATCAATGTTTAACAATTGGCTTAAAAAAAAAAAAAAAGAAGCCCTGACAGGTAGCATTTCTGATTTCCATGTAAATATCCCCAGACTCGCCGAGGTCACTGAGGGCAAAGCTGGGAAGAGGAGCAGCAACTTGCTCTCATGAGCTGGAGGGAGCAGGCTCCAGACACCACCGGCCTTTCCCTAAAACACCCCTATATTTCCTGCTGCCTTCTCCCCTCCTCCTCTCTCAGAAGAAGGATGTCCTCTGCCTGTGGAAATCTGTCCGCCGTCCTCTCCCACCCGCTCTAGGACCCCTTTCATCCCTCAGCTCCTGAACCCTGTGCAACCTCAGTCTCCTCTGGGTTCTCTCCCTCCCCTTGGCCTACAACCTGCTCAGAATGTTCTCCCAACGCCACTTAGACTGGGATCTTCACGCTAACTCATCCCTTAAGTATAAACCCCCTTTACTCTGTTCTACTCCACAAGAATTGAAAAGCTTTGTGCAATTAGACCATTTTCCATCTTCGGTACTTTCTACGTCACTGTGGTTACTTAACTGAAGGACTGAGTACCTGTATGGATGATACAATGTTGATAACACGGGGGAGAAATGACCACATTCATTTCTTCTTTCTTTTTTGCATGTGTTAATATTTCACTCAGATTGGATGCACAATACTCATTTCGTCAATAGGAATCCTTGGATGAATGGGTGAGTTTCAACAAATACCATAAAAATAGATACATGTTTGTGTGTGTGTGTGTAGGTAATGGAAGAGTTAATTATATGATGAGTTTGGGGGAGAAAGAAACTAACACATAACAACTGCTTGATAAAGATGTATCACTTATGGGACTGTGGATGGTGACCGTTAATCACCTGCTATGGGCCACCTGTCTCTCATTACCTCTGATAGAGCTGCCCCCATTGTCCCCGGGGAGCCATGAGAGGGTGATGGAGGAAGAGGTAGTTTTGGAAACTGTAAGCCGAGGCTGATCTGGTGGAACTAAAGAGGAAGCAGATTTTAGAAAACAAGAATTAGTTGTTCACATCTTCAGTCTTCTTTAACAGTCATTTACCAAAAGATTTTTAACAGCCATTTATTAAATAAGTATTCCAGGTTGACAAAATATGCAATTCACTTGTCAAAATGTCTATTTCGTTGATATGCTGGGCTAAAGAGATAGAACAGAATGATTCTGTTATTTAAAGAAAATTCAACCCCATTTCTACTTGGATTTATTTCCTCATTTCCTCAACTCCTTGAATTTCTGAGTTGCTCATGGCTAATTGAAATCTTCCATGAACATACTAAGGACACAAGCATTATTTTACTCTGAATTTAAGCCATGATTCAAGTGAGAAAGATAAATGCACCACTTAGCGTTTCTGTTCTCAGTGATATGGAAAGGGGAGAGGAAGCGTGGCTCATGGGAAAAAAACTGCAAAAATGTCCACTATTTTAACTCCCCCCGCCCCTCCCCCCGTAAGAGGACACACACACACACACACACACACACACACACACACACACACACACACAAGTCTCTGAAGTCAAAAGTGCACCATTGAGAGGCAGCACAAGAACGTGAATTGTCATACAAGGCTTGAAGAATACACGCTTCTAATCAGTGGGCCTCAGTAATATTTTGGATTAGCTCTGCGGACAGAAATACTGAAGAAATTTAGAATAAGGGTATCCAAATTATACAGAAAGCTTCTCATAACATGTCCTTATCTCCTCCTCTGAGAGAAGCCTGATATGTCAACCCAAAGCCATGAAAAACGGATTCCCTTCTTTAGAGTCGTAATACCGTGTCTGTCTCCAAAAATGCCCTGAAATCTCCCGACTTCAAGTTACTTGAAATTGCGGATCAATTTTGCATTATTTTTAAAAATATATATATAGTTTTTCTCCTTCCCTCCTCTCCCACTGAGGACAAGGTTGATTTTATTTTTTACTTGCTGTGATTTATTAATATGATAGCACTTAAATCCGAAGACGTATATATTTTGATTTTTTCTACTAACAAAATATCACTGTGCATCCAAATTTGAACCCAGTCAGTGGCCATCTGGGATTTCACACATGATCTTAATTTGACAGTCTTAAATTTGTCATGTACTTTTGGTGTATGATATCAAGAAACATTACATACAGTGTATTAAATACACACACATCAATGCCCTATGGAGTTTTAGTTAGTATCCTTGTAATATACATTGCAGGTGACAACTCAGTTAATTAGCATTCACAAAACACTTCAATTCAGACTTATTTCTTGCTGGTATATTCCAGGTTACACTTATGTGTGTGGAGTAACCCATGCAATTAGTGGATGTCATGAAAAAGGGATTTTTCAGCAATGCACACACACACAGATAGATAAGACTAGGCTCCCTACATGAAAAAATGTAAACAGTGTTCTCTCTCGGGTTATGGGCACTTCTTATTTACTTTGATTTATTTAATTATATTCTCCAAAATGAATACCTACGTTTTCGTAATATGAAAGGAGCCGTTCGCTCTTCACAAAGGCTGATTTTTAAACGTGTTCGCTCTCTGCACATAGGCGTACATACAAAAGGTAGCATGAGAAAGCATCCCAAAACGTGGTACCTTGTACTTGTAGATTTAGGATGATTTCATCCGATCCCCAGTTGTTATTGGCGATGCAGCTGTAATAGCCGGAGTCTTCCGCCTTCACCGTTCGGATGACGAAGCTCCCGTTGCTGAAGATGCTTCTCCGCCCATCAACCGTTACGAGGCTGGGTGTCCCGTTACTACCTCACAGGAAGAAGAAGGCACAGATTAAAGAAATTACAATCCAAGTCAGCTGAGGCTGGGGAACAGCACAAACACTGCAGCAGACAGCCCGTCTGGAAGATTATATTAAGAACTAAACTATTTCCAATTACATGAGGGAAACGGTCACATAGCTGAGTTTTGTTCTTTGTAAAAAGTGCTGCGTTGAAGCGAGGTCTGTGGTGGTGGGGCAGGGCTGGCTTCTGGCTCCTGACATAGGTCAATGCTTGTCGCATCCTGACGGGAACTGCTTCTGTTGGCAGACCTGCCATTTTGACCAGATCACATGGGGACAACTAAATTTCGGGGTTGCTTGTAGATTCACGTAAAGTTACAGATGTTAGTGATTTAGGCAGAAGAAATGAACTGTGGTACGCCCAGAGGGTGATGAGCTACCCTAGTATAAAGAGAGTTCCCGTGGTGACAGCATAGCCTTGGCCACAGTGGCAACTCTCCAGTCATCTGGGGCCATCCCCACATCCGGCAGAATGCCACTTGACCTTGGGAGCTTACTTATTTCCTTCATATTAACTGACTTTAAAAGAGATGAGAAAGTGGTCACTGCGCCAAGACCGCATTCCAATAACGTGTCTTTTAAGTGCCTTTGTTTGAAACTAGGAACTCTTCCAAATCCATTTTATATCAAATCTCCAGGCTCTTCAGTGAATCCTCAGCCCTTTAGTTAGATCTTAATTCCTTTCTCTGATTAAAGATAAAGTACTCTAAAAAATTACACAGATAGAATCCATCTCACCTACTTCCTGCCTTCCATCTCAGCTGCTATTATTTTAGTAACTCCTACTAAGCATGGAAAACCAGATTTTATATTAGCAAAGTCCTCATGTATTCCGTTTCTTAAAGTTATTTCTCAGAGCATTTGAGTTAGGCTTAGTTGGTCCATTATCTTGGAAGGAGAAGAGATAAGTGCTAACTCTCCTGTCACCTTGGGTACGTTTATCTCAGATATACAGGAGATTTTCGTGATAAGGTACAGGAAACGTCCACGGAGATTACTGGGCTGGCTAGACCATTTTCCTTGGAAGCATTCTCTTATGGATTTAGAGCCTGGAATTTTTAGAGAAGTGACACAATCGATCAGATCCTTTCAGTGTTAAAGCCCATATTCTTCCCTCACAGCCTCCAACCAAGGTCCTCTCGATCTCAGAAGAGTGCGTAGTTTTCCTAGAGATTTCACGAGTGTAAATATTACAAAACGAGACCATGAGACCCAGCACAGTGTGTCTGATGCACTCAGAGTTTCACTGAGGGCATACATTGGGTTACTGGTTACCTGTCTTTCATCCATTTTACCGCAGGAGAAGGGTCCCCAACAGCTTTACAAGGCAAGGCGATGTCTTTCATCCACGGAGTGGTCACGGTGCCGCTGAAGGTCAGGATTCGTGCGGGAGCTGGACCAAACAGAGCACAAGCCCAGTGACTCCACAGACTCCCCTACACAGAGGCCCAGAGGACCCTCCCCAACCCAGCTACACTCCAAAAAGGTGAGTGCAGCCCTGCCAATAAGTGTCACACCTGTCAACACTATTCTTGGTATCAGAGTGCGTCTATGGGATTTTCATCATACGGACATACAAACTGCTGAAAATCCCTATTGTAGCATTTTCTCCCCTTGTATCAACTAAACAGGAGAAGCCCAAATTAAATACTTCGGGCTTCATGAGCCCAGCAGCTCCAAGCTGTGCTTTCTATGAGCCCAATTATTTTTCAAAGCACTTTATTAAGCAATTTCTCTCAATGCCCAAAACTGCACATTAAAATATACTTTTAATATCTGAGAGAATAGACGAAACAAATATAAAGCCCCAAGACAGGAAGAAGTAAACCTGTAACGACTTCTATTTATCAATTTTGTGGTACTTTCCCAACTTTATTATATCCGCTTCATCTTCAGCACAAATGTTAAGGAAAATAAACATTTCCGAAGCGGCCTCTCTTGAAGAACCACTCTTTGCTTGGGACAGTGATTCAGATGCTAGAACAGGAGCATCTCCTGGGGACATCAGGTGCTGGCGCAGCCCTAAAGTGGCTGGAGGGCCCGGGGAGTGGAGAGGACAAAGCCCAGGGTGGCCCCGGGTCAGCAGGGGCCTCCTTGGAGACCGGTCTGTACTGACAGGTCGGGGCCCTGTACTGACAGGTTCCTAGCTCCACCTTCTTGGGTGAGACACAACAGCTGACAGAGACACCAAGACACGAGCTCTCCAGGGGCAAGATGACCTGCCCAGCCTTTGCCATATGTTGGGATCCTGCTCTCTGGGCCGCTCACTCCGGAAGCTCAGCCCATCTAGATGCACAGACAAGGAGACCACAGGTGGAAGGTGGCTCTACTCTGACTCTGGACCCATAGAGATGTGACCAGTGTTGGGACCCCTGCACCATTTTGGGCTTGAGGGTTGAGACTGGCCGATGGGCATGGGGAACAGACTTCTCAGGAAACTTCTGGAATTCCAGGAAAGGTGTGATTCCCGGAGCCAATTCATTAGGAATCCTCCTGGTCTAGGGTCTAGAACATGAGTCATTAACAGCTAGCAGACAACTCCAATTTGTGTTGTCCTGAGCACTGCAAGAGCAGAGAGGAAAAGGACGTGCCAGCAGGCTCAGAAGCTGGGCCTGTTTTGTGCAGCAAATATCACAGCAAAACCCATCCATGTGTTTGGGGCATCCTTCTCTGTCTGCAGGGGAAACTGCAGCTCTTCCTCCCTAGAGCAGGTCTTCAGAGGTGGCTCATGGATGGCATCCTTTCAGCCTGGAATTGGCTATTCCAGGGCAGAGCCTGCTTTATCAGTTACTGACATTTCTGACTTTCCATCATGATAACAAAAATATCCTGGGCAGGTAGCATCAGATTTCTGCCATTGGAAGGTTGGCATTTTCCCTTTCAAACCCTTCAGACCATCCTTTTATATGATGAGGAATGTTCTTGCAGCAAAATGTGGGTGATTAGGGAAACCCAGCTAGAGTTGGGGGCTTTCAAGCCTTCTAACGGCCCCCTCCCCCGTAAAAAATATATTTTACGTTGAATCCTAAAAGCTGCACACATATTGTGTGTGTAAATGAAAATAAAGTTGTACACATTAATACTTCCTGTGTGTGGTGTATTCTGATATTTCCTACTTTCTCTTCAAGCCTAGTCTAGCCTATTTGACTCTATTCCATTCTATTCCATTTTAGTTCTTTAATATGCTCACCGCAACTCCTAAAAGTAATTCCAGGACTTATGAGTGGTTTTCCATTAGCATTTTGAAAAACACTGGCTAAAACCACTTCATCTTCAAGCCCAGCACACCCAGTTTCTGGAATTAATGCCTGTTTGTGGCAGGTGGAATTTATAGGATCCGACTCTGAAATTCTAAGACTAAGCAAACTGGAGCAGGCAAGAGAATCACCTAGAATTTTTGTTAAAAATGCAGATCCCTAACCTGGCTCAGTTTCAACAGATCTTAGGTGGGCTCCAGGAGTCTGTCTCTGAACAAGCACCTCAGGTGATGCTGATGAGAAACTGTAGTCCACCAGCAACCTGGACGTCTCTCCTGGTTCCGTGCTGCTCCAGCCACGTGCCGTGTGCTCTGGGTCTGCCCCGCCCCCCACCACTCCCGGCCCTGGGCTCCCTCCCAGGACACCGTTCCTCCAGGACTGGGTCCGTGGTTTCGTTCTGCTGCTCCCTCCACCAAGGCAACAGCCCTCTTCCTGAACCTGACCCTGGATTTTGGACCCTGCAGATTTGCCACTACTGCCAGCCTGCCTGGATCTCCCAGCAACTACAGAATGGGCTGCACCAGCCTCCTCAGCCTGTGGGCGGCCCTGCCTGTCTAGCTGGGACCTTTTGGCCATTATGGTTTATGGCTTGTGGTTTTCCAGGGTCTGGGGCTCCTGGGGGAGCCTGCCAGCTGGACGTCTCCTCCACCCTGGCGGTGTTCCTTAGCTCAGCCCCTTTCCGGAAAACCCATCGAGATCAACCCTAACTCTGGGTGAATCCCATTTAAGCATGAGAAGCTGAACATTTCTGGAGAAATCCTTGTGCCAGGGAATCTGGGAACCGCCGTACACTTAATCACCAACCCCACCTGGCCTCTCAGCTCTCCCTGCCAGTGTCACGGTTTCGCTAGGACATTTCCTCCCGCTTCCCTGCAAGGATGACTTCCTGTTGTCCCTTCTCTTCTCACACTTCTGGTCCTTCCTTCACAGCCCAAAACTGCCTAATACTTGATAGAGAACCTGGAAGATCCCAGCTGGGAACTTCAAGTGTCCTGCCACTGACTAAACCCGCTTGTGTTTTCTTCTCCAAACCCCATCCTGTGGCCATTGGCCCCTTATCCTGTATTATCAACCTCTTCCTGTCCACAGAGTCATCCCATGGCCATACTCCGGGCTCTGCCAGCTGACGTGGAAACCTCATGAAGCCAGGGCCGTTCCTCGGGTGCGACCCCTGGCCTTGCTCCAGCTTCTCTTTCTTGTCACTTCCTCCAGATGATGTATGTTTAGAGAATGTTCTGCTCGGTCCGTCTGCTTGCCCACCTCCCATTCACTTTCTCCCGCCATCTGGTCCTCCCTGCCCCCTGCGGCTGCTCTTGGAAGGTCCCTGAGGTCCCCTGCGTGGCCAAACCCAAGGGTGTGGTTAGTCTTGCTTCACTTGCCTCCCAGCAGCAGCTGCCACAACCGAGCATCCCTCCCTCTGGAAGCATCTCTGCCGGATTCCCGGCCTTGCCCTCCCGGTCCTTCTCCTGCCTGTCTGGCTTGATGCTTTTTTCTTTGCCAGCTCCCGGGCCTCTCCCTCCCCGGTGCAAGCCGATGTGCCTCCAGCTAACCCTGGGCCTGACTCTCCACCTCCCTCTGCGGGCTAGGTGGGCTCCTCCCAGCCCAGGTGTGAGGAGAGTCTGGATGCCAGCCCCTCTCCATCTCTGCCTCCTGCCAGATGTCTCTTAAAAGTTAGGACTTGCCCCAAAGATAGGGACATCTCCAAGTGGATGGCTCTCTGTCACCTCAGATTTAATGTGTGCAAATGTCCCCATCTCCTTTCACCTGCCTCACAATCCCCTTCTTCTGTGGTCATCCCTTCTACTGCACGACACCTCCAGCTACAGTAATGCATGCTAGATTCGGGTGTTCATTCTTGCTCTCTCCCTGTCCACCCCCTGCATATTGTCTACTGAGTCCCAGGACACACCTTTCAGGCCCTTCTGTGACCACGCTGGCCCCGGCCATGCTGCCTGACTGCTCGGCTTCTTGTCTTGTCTCCCGTTTCCCACCTTTACCTCCCTGTGACCCACTCAGGATATAGAGATCAGTGTGGACTTCCAAGACACCTGCCCTTAGGGGTCACAAACACACCTGCTGATGTCAGATGTCAGTGATGGGGAAACCAGGGGAGAGGTGCACAGCAACTCTACCTACTAGCTTCACAATTTCTCTGTAAATCTAAAGCTGTTCTAGAAAAGAAAGCTTAATACACACAAAGAGGGTCATGTCCCTCCTCTGGTTAAAACTCCACAATGTCTTTCCATTTTGCTTCGAGTAGAATCTGAAATCCCTAACACGGCCTTGAAGGCCCAGCCTGGCCAGGCCTCTGCCTCCCCTACTCACCCCCACTGGGCTCTCCTGAGACCACTGCCCCCTCCCAGGCAGTGGGTCCAGCATCCAGACCTCCAACACACTAGACTCCTCCTAGGCTGGAGGCCTTCGGACACCGGGACGCATCTTCTTCCCTAGTCATGTAATCACGTTTACTGTTCCTTCTGAGGCCAGGGCTCTAAGGGGGTCTGTTCTAAAGTGGTTTCTTCTATTTATTGATGTTTGCAATTATACATGTATTTTGTTTACTGACTGTCTCCCCACCCAATTTCAAGCTCCATGAGGGCACACAGTAAACAAGTGTGTTGTTTACAACCCTTAGAAGAGACTGCTGTTCACCAAACCCTGTTTCCTTTTCCGTCTGCACGTTCGGCCTGCCTTCATCTCCATGCTCTGCTGTAAAGCAGGTGTGACCCATGCTTCATGCTACACAATGGAATATGGGTAAAAATGAAGGAAACGCTTCCATGTCTGGCCCGTGAAAACCTTCTTTATGAGACTCGATGCTCTCTTTCTCCATCTACATGGCTGGAAATGAAGGAGCCAGGCTCTCAGATCACAAGGTGGAAGGGGCCTGGATCCCTGAGCCACCATGTGGAATGAGCCTCCTAGGTGTTTCTGTCCAGAAACATGTTTTGGTCTGTGTTATCAGGTTAAGCCACTGACACTTACAGGATATTTGCTGCAGCAGTTGGGCTCCCTGGACTAGATCACCCCTGTACAGCCAGCATAATGCCTGACAGACAGTAAGCGCTCAAGATGATTTATTAAATGACCAAATGACACCCAGTCTCCCCAGACAAATCCTCTTCCTGTGGAAGTGGCCACTTGCCCGGTGTGTTCCCTCTGAGTCTAGCACATCCCCTACCTTAGCCAGGCCGTTGCTGGCTGGGTCTGGAGATGTCACATTGAACATGCAAGGGTACGGAAGAGGTGAGGCCATCACTAACCCTACATCTTACGGTGCAGTTCTTTTTTTTTTAAATCCCACAGTGCTGATGCCCTTTGATAATCACGGTTTTCTAAATGTTACAAAGTATATGTTAGGAGTGGCTGGATATTATGATCAAAGAGTACAATAGAAAAAACAAAAACAAAAACAAAAACAAAACCCCAGCATTTATATTCCTTAGTAACAATACACTTATTGTTTATCTGTATGTATGTTCAAAATGTGACACCATTCTCTTTTGCCGTCACTGCTTTATTCTGCCTCTTGCTTAGCTACCACATTACCAGCCTGTTATCAAGAGCTCTTAGCAGGAGAACTGGAATCTTGGAATGTTTATTTTCTCTTTCAGGCACCCAGAAGCCTCATGAGTAATAAATGGCCAACGTGGTGTATCCCCAAACCAGGGGCACCGCTGTCGGCCTGGAATTGTGAGGAAAATACCTTTATTCATGACAAGTGCTAATTTAGAGGGATGCTGAATACTGCGTGGTAGCAATTACCAGAAGTAGAATAAGAATATTCTGTGTCTATATGTGTTTTTAGGGCTAGATTTAACATCCCAATATGAAGATATTATATTCATTTTTAGGAATTTTTTGCTCCTAAAACGAACAGCATTTTGTTGCTTCAGGTCTTTGTTTACAGCATTCTGTCAATAGAAGAAAAACTAATGATTTTCTTATATTTGTAAGGTTCCAAGTTCCAAAGACCAAAAAATAAACATTTCTCTTTAAGAAGCGTGATACCTGATTTTGAAGATACTAGAACTTGCTTGGGAAGCTGTTATGTAGTGATTTTCACCTACCCAAGGCACTGTAAGTTGTAAAGCCACTCATCCTTATGGAGATGCTTTTCTGATTTGCACAAAAGCCCAGGGCCAGCTAGCAGCAAGTCTAGTTCTTGGGCTGAAATGTGATAATACGTAGTGCTCTGGTTTACTTGATTTGTAGGGCATTGTAAGCTTTATTTCAGAGAGAATAGAGACTTATAACCAGTCATACTGTAGTGGGAAATGAGGTCCTTCCGGAGGCGCGCCACCCACCTTTAGCTACTGGCTCCACTGTGATGATTTCACTGCTGTTGCCTCTCCCTGCTGAAGTCACGGCCACCACCCACACGCTGTACTGACGATTCCGAATCAGGTTGGGAATTCTGTAGGAAAACGAGTCAGGAGAGGCTTCAAACTCGCTGATCACCTGTGAGAGGAGACAGAAATGTTCCCACATTCAAGGAGGCAAATGGCACAGGTGGATCTCCTAAAGGAACGGTTATGAACACGTTATCTGCTATAAGAAACAAAAGCCACCCTTCATCCTTCTCTAAAAGGCTGGACTTGCAATATCTGCATAGTCTCCATTTGTCTATGCAGCAGCTATGACAGCCACCAGTGAGTCACTTAACCCTTTAAATTATGGGTCACGGCACGTCTGTCTTCAGCTGGGATGGAGTAACAAGGACCAGATGGACTGTCCTACCTGACACAACCAAAGAACACACAAAATATGTGAAACAGTTTCCAAGGCATCACATATCATGTAATGGAGGACAGTGATCATTTCCCTGAAATTTGGGAAATAAATGAGGTGAGGCCAACAGCTGCAGGGTTGTTACATTTCTGTGAGAGTTTCCAGGCCATGGCACCGAGAAGGGAACCCAGGTAGAGTCCTGCAGGAGACAGAGCTGAGAGCCTGGAAGCGGCCTGGAGTCCACAGGACAGAGTACCTGGAAGAGAGCTACACGGAGAATCTGAAAAGGGTCCTACCTGGGTCTTCAGCCGAACAGATGTGTGCATGTGGGGAAACTATCTGAGGCCAGGGAAAGGACCACCCGAAAGGATTGGAGGTCCCAGTGCTCAGCTTTCACGCGAGGCTGGGAAGAGTGCCTGCTCCCACCAGCCAGACTGGAAGCCCTCAGGATCCATGGGCCAGGGTTTCCCTGGTGGCGCAGTGGTTAAGAATCCACCTGCCAATGCAGGGGACACGGGTTCGGCCCCTGGGCCGGGAAGATCCCACATACTGCAGAGCAACTAAGCCCGTGCACCACAACTTCGAGCCTATGTGCCACAACTACTGAAGCCCATGTGCCTAGAGACCGTGCTCTGCAACAAGAGGAGCCACCACAATGAGAAGTCTGTGCACCGCAACAAAAAGCAGCCCCTGCTCACCACAACTAGAGAAAGCCAGTGCACAGCAACGAAAACCCAACACAGCCAATAAATACATAAATACATAACAATTTAAAATGAAAACAAAAACAAAAACAAAAAACAAGATCCATGGGCCACTGGACATGGTGCCTAAGGGTCTTACCTTGGTAGAGGGGAGTAATTAGCCCTAGGTTGAACACCATACTGTATAGCCTAACAAATATTACATGCAAGATTCATAAAGATCAAATCGTCACCTAGTAACTGAACTGCATCCAAGAACAGACGTCAAAAATATTTACAGGAATAAAAATACCCAGTACCCAACAAGGTAAGATTCACAATGGTTGGCATTCATTAAATTTTTCTAGATATGGGTAACTCAAATATCTAGCAGCTAATGAACAGACAAACAAAATGTGTTGCATCCATACTCAACAATAGAAAGAAATGAAGTACTGATACAGGTTTAACTTGGATAAATCTTGAAAACATCATGCTAAGTGAAAGAAACCAATCATAAGAAACTATATTTATGATTACCTTGTATGAAATGTCTAGAATAGGTAAATCCATAGAGACAGAAAGTAGATTAGTGGTTGCCAGGGGCGGGGTAAGAGAGGGGAAGAATGGGGATAGATTACTTTTGGGTATGGGTTTTTTTTGGGGGGAAGGGGGTTATGAATGTTCTGAAACTGAATAATGATGAGGATTGTACAACTCTCTGAATATTCTAAAGCCACTGAATTGTACACTTTAAAAGCATGAATTTCATGGTTTGTGAATTGTAACTCAAAAGAGCTGTTATAATGGATGGACCTAGAGATTATCATACTATGTGAAGCAAGTCAGAAAGAGAAAGACAAATACCACATGATATCACTTATATGTGGAATCTAAAATATGACACACATGAACATATCTATGAAACAAAAATAGACTCACAGACATAGAAAACAGACTGGGGTTGCCAAGGGGGAGAGCGGTGGGGGAGGAATGCATTGGGATTAGCAGATGCAAACTGGTTTATATAGGATGGATAAACCACAAGGTCCTACAGTCTAGCACAGGAAACTATATTCAATATCCTGTGATAAACTGTAATGGGAAAGAATATGAAAAAAGCACATATATATGTGTATATATATATGTATAACTGAATCACTTTGCTGTATAGCAGAAATTAACACGACATTGTAAATCAACTGTACTTCAGTAAAATAAATTTTTAAAAGCTGCTATAAAAAAATCCAGAAATGAAAACATACAAAAAACAGGACTCATAAGGAAAATAAAATGTAATCAATCAAAATTGACACATAATTAACACAGACATTAGATTTAGTAGACAAGGGCATTAAAACTGTTATTATAATTGTGTTAAAGTTGTATTATAACTATAGATATTAAAAAATCTAGATACATGAATGATATAAAAAGACCCAAGTCAAGCTTGAGATGAAATTACAATATGTGAGATGAAAAATACACTGAATTAGAGTACTAGCAGATTAGATCTTGTAGGGAAAAAATGTTAGTGAACTTGAAGCTATGAGGGTGAGTCAAAAATTATCTGCACTCTGGTTATATTAAAACTTCTGTTGGCTGCACTGTCTTATCAGCATTTTCCGTTCAAGGCTACTGTCTCCCCAGTCACTGCTGTGCAGGTGTGAACATGTTACATCAGTTCATTTGTAACTGCAGTGCTAGCAAAAATGGATGCCCCACTTGTGATTTGCACGAAAGAAGAGCAGTCTGCAGTGATTTGTTTTTTGTGGTCTGAGGGTGTAACTTGTGCTGTTATTTATTGAAGATTTTGTGTGCAGTATGGAGAAGGTGTTTTGTTGTGAAGAAATGTGTATGAATGGATAGAGATGCTTATTGAAGACCTGAAGCCTAAATTTCAAATTAAATGCAGAGGACTGCTTATGCAAGGGTGTTGTGATCTTGCATGACAATGCATGTCCACACACTTCTGCCCATACTGTTCACACTCTGCAAAAATTTTGTTTTGAGGTGTTAAAGCATCCTCCCTATAGTCCTGATCTTGCTCCATTGGACTTTCAGCTGTTTGGTCCCCTGAAAGCAGCCCTACAAGGACAAAGATTTACTCCAGATGAAGATGTGAAGACAGCAGTGCATTCGTGGCTTGCAGCTCAGCCTAAAACACTGTTTAATGAGGGAATACAAAAGCTTGTCGACAGCTGAACGAAGTGAATTGAAAAGCAAGGAGATTATGTCAAAAAATGATGCATTTATCTTTTCTAAAAGTTAATTAAAATAAATGTTACAGCCAGAGTGTGGATAATTTTTGACTCACCCTCGTTTATTAATAGATGAAACACAGAGATAATAGAGAACACAAAATTTAACCCAGCATTAGTGAGCTATGGAACAACTTCAAGCAGCTTAACATACATGTAGTGGAACCACTAAAGGAGGCAGGACAGAGAAAAACATTTGAAGAAATAGTGGCTGAAATTTTTCCCAATTTGATGAAAACTATTAACCCAGAAAGCCAAAAATCTCAATAAAACCCAGCCACAAAAATATGAAGAAAATCACACCAAAGCACATCATAATCAAATTGCTCAAAACCAGTAATAGGGAGAAAATCTTAAAAGCAGCCAGAGAAAAGACATGTTAGAGGTGGAGATGCAAAGATAAAGATGTTACAGACTTCTTGTCAAAAACAATCCAAGTGCTATCTCTTTACAATAGCCAGGACATGGAAGCAACCTAAATGCCCATCAACAAATGAATGGATACAGAAGATGTGGCATATATATACAATGGAATATTACTCAGCTATCAAAAGGGATGAGATGGAGCTATATGTAATGAGGTGGATAGAACTACAATCTGTCATACATAGTGAAGTAAGTCAGAAAGAGAAGGACAAATATTGTATGCTAACTCACATATACGGAATCTAAAAATGGTACTGATGAACTCAGTGACAAGAACAAGGAAGCAGATACAGAGAATGGACTGGAGAACTCGAGGTATGGGAGGGGGCGGGGGGTGAAGGGGAAACTGAGAAGAAGCGAGAGAGTAGCACAGACATATATATACTACCAACTGTAAAATAGTCAGTGGGAAGTTGTTGTATAACAAAGGGAGTCCAACTCGAGGATGGAAGATGCCTTAGAGGACTGGGGCAGGGAGGGTGGGGGGGACTCGAGGGGGGGCGTCAAGGAAGGGAGGGAATACGGGGATATGTGTATAAAAACAGTTGATTGAACCTGGTATACCCCCTAAAAAAAAAAAAAATCCAAGTGCTATAGTCTGCATATCCCCCCCTAAATTCATATATTGAACCATACTCCCAAGGTGTGGCCTTTGGGAGGTGATTAGGTCATCCTTATAAGAGCACCAATGGGATCAGCACTCTTATAAGAGAGACGTGAGAGACCTCCCTTGCCCCCCTCTACCATGTAAGGATACAATGAGAAATCTGCAACCCAGAAGGGCCCTTACCTGACCACAATGGCACCATATCTCAGATTTCTAGCCTCCAGAACTGTGAGAAATAAGTCTTTGTTGTTTATAAGCACCCCATCTATGGCACTTTTGTTATAACAGCCTGAGCTGACTAAGACACCAAGTAAGAAGACATTGGAATGACAGCTTTAAAGTATTAAAAGAAAAAAAGTCAACCTAAACTTCTATATTCGACAAACATATATTTTAAAATGAAAGAGATAAAAGGCTTTTTCAAACATACAAGAAGCTGAAAGAGTGAATCATCAGCAGACCTACACTACAAGACATGTTAAAGAAAGTTCTTCAGGCAGAAGAAAAATGACACCAAGTAGAAATATGAGCTTACACAAAGGAGTGTAAAACACCAGAAATGGTAACAACATAAATATATATGATTTTTTATTATTTAAATCTCATTAAAAGATAATAAAAATGTAGTGTGGGGTTCAAAAAATATATAAATGTAAAAACAGTTGAAAACAGTTGCATAAATGTTAGGAAGGAAAAAAAATGGAAGCATACTATTGTAAGGGTCTCAAACTGTACATGAAGTGCATAATATCACTTGAATGTAGAATGTGAAAAGTTAAAGGAATATGCATTAATCCCAAAGAAACCACTAAAGTAACAAAATAAGAGTAAAATAAAACTAATGAGCCAACAAAAAAATTCAGTTGATCCAAAGAAGTCTAAAAAGGAGTAAATGGGAAATAAATAGGACAATAAAAAGGTAGCAAGGTTATACATTTAAACCTATGCCAATATACCTACAATTATATTAAATGTAAATGACCTAAAATCCTGATTAAAAGCAGACATTTTGAGACTGGATATAAAAGCAATACCTAACTATATACTGCTAACAAGAAATGCTTTTCAAATATAAAAATACAAGTAGGTTAAAAATAAAAGGACAGAAAATATATCCCAAGCTAACACCAATCAAAATAAAGTTGGAATGGCTATACTAATATGAGACAATGTAGATTTATGAGCAGACAACATTACCAGTGGTAAAGAAAGTAACTTTATAATGATAAAGGGATCAAATCATCACAAGGACATAGCAATCTAAACATATATGAACTTAAGAACAAAACAGCAGCCCAAGCAGACAAGCACAGAAACTAGTACTGAGAAACAAGTCCCTAAAACTGTGGAAGTGACTTTGAACTGGGTAGAGGCTGGAGAAGTTTTTTTTTTTATTTTTTTTTTTGGGAGGTACACCAGGTTCAATCAACTGTTTTTATACACATATCCCCGTATTCCCTCCCTTCCTTGACGCCCCACCTCGAGTCCCCCCCACCCTCCCTGCCCCAGTCCTCTAAGGCATCTGAGGCTGGAGAAGTTTTGAGGTTGATGCTAGAACAAGCTGAGATTGCCAGGAAGGGACTGCCAAACATGACTCTGGTGAGAGCTCAGAAAGAAAAGAGGAGAGCTGGGGGAAAGCCTGAGTCTTCTTAGAGAATACGTAAATAATCATGAGCAGAATACTGGTAGAAAGGAGGATGGTGAAGGCTGTTTCAGTGAGGCCTCAGATGAAATCAGGAACATGTTATTAGACAATGGAGAAAGGGCAACCCTTGCTACAAAGTGGCAAAGAACCTGGCTGAATTGTGGTCATGTTCCAGCATTCTGTGGAAGGTAGAACCTGCAAGTGATGAAATTGAATGTTTAGCCAAGGAGATTTCTAAACAGTGTCGGTTCTTACTGACATTGGTAGTAAAATTGAGGAGCGAGACATAATTGAAGAAGGAATTGTTAAGCAAAAAGAAACTAGGACTTAAAGATTAGGAAAATTCTCAGCCTATCCATATTGCAAGGAAACTAAGGTACAGAGTAAGTGGCTGATGGAGGTCACAGTGCCTGCCAAGGGTGAGCAGAGGCTCAGGCTCAGTGCTTCTGACCCAAGTCCAGTGCTGCTTCCTTACACTCTGTGCTGCCAATTACAAGCGACCAAACACGTGAAGAACTTACTTTTCCCCTTGTGAGCTGTTAAGTAAACCTTATGTAGGTCAGGAGGCTGTATAAGCTACAGTACCAGCTCTGCAATTAAACAGGGTACACAAATGTTAACTATACCTCCTAACTGTCATAAAACCTATACTCCCTCAATAAAAAAATAACGTCAGAGAGTTTCCCACTGTCAAATATTTAACATACAGGTACCTAGTGTCAGGTGATTAAAGCAAGACTATGGGACTCTTGCACAGAGTGCTCAGATGTGCATGTATGCTAGGATGCACGTGGGCATCTGTCCTCCACTTGCACCGCTTTAGCCACCCAACCCCCACCCTCTTACACACACCAGCCTGACTCCTCTTTAGAAAATCATGGGAAACATTAATTCCTCTAGAAGTTCGGAGGGAATTTGGCTTGTTTCCTGGAAAGCCAAGGAAACAATCCCAAGACTGTGTGTACTTGTATTCTGTAATGTTTGAAAGCTATGTCTTTGCCAAATTAATTTTACAAAGCTTATGATGTTCAAATTATAACAATTACTCTTACTGAACATTCAACATCAACAGAGCATTAAAATACATTTACAAAATTTTCTGTGACGAGTACATAGCCGTTAGTTAAAATTCAATGACTATTCTGTCTATAAGGTACAATTGGTCCCTATTTACTCAATTTTTTTACCTGAAACATGAGGCATAGCTAAAATCAATGATAAAAATATGATTTCTTATGCAACAATATTTTTTTCACCATTTACACAGAAGATTAACCAAGAGTGGAAGTAAAAGAGGTTTATTTATAAAAACTTCCCCCAGTTGGAATGACCTTTCCCTATAGATTAGGATGGTAAATGAGAGTCAAGCTATTCAGTGGTTCCTACTGGTTATTTGGGGAAATCGGTTGCACTAGTGCTGCCACTATGCTCCCCTGATGACTGCCATAATTGGGCACATTTTTTTTTGGTCTCAGTAGAAGGGCAAGCAGAAAATTGAACAATTTAAACAACTGAAGAGTTGATTCATTTTCTTTGTTATATATGTCACTGGGTATTAAATGTGACTTTTCCTGTTATCATGATGTTTTAGCAACGTCCTTAAGAAATGAGAATAGTCCCAACGATGCCAGTACTTTCCTTCCTTACAAAAATGTGAGACCACCTATGCGAGGCTTTCTGATTCTAATGTTCTGACCATCCTTTAAGAGGCTGGGTCCCATAAGAAGCTGAGTCAAGAGTAGGGTATTTTTGTTGAGAGATGTCTGTGTGCATTCCCACCCATGGGTGGTACGGGTCTTTGAGCTCACTGTAGAGATTGGTGAGTCACACCTGAGAAGGTTAAAGGCTAGCCCTGCTCACAGAAGGAGAGAAGGCTGTGCTGGAACTAGCTGTCACTTGTAGGTGGTTGGTTAAGGATGCTTACATGTGGACCTTGTAGGGGAGAGCAAGACTGGCTGTCTCCAGAGGGATGTCAGTAGGTGTGAGATGCCTGCAATAGAGGGGTGTACTGAAAATTATATGACATTTGTTTTAAACAGCATTACTTATCCATAGATGGTGCATAATTCAACCATTGCTAACAAGTTCAAGAGGTGGCAACAGATAAGAGAAAAAGAGCTAAATGGGAAGAAGATTAATCAGAAGCTCATTGAGGGTAGTGAAGCAAATCTATTTGTTTAAATCCTTCTTAACGCTCAGCCAAAACTGCTTGTTCTGAAAAAGAGGGAGGATGACTATTACTTCCTTATGAAGCATCATCCTTAAAATTTTATGTGATATATAATAGCATTGATTATATTTACGTTTCCTTAATTCTCTTTATTGGATACCAGGTTTTCCAACACAAGGATTGGATCATGTTTAAGCTGACTTGCTAATTTCTACTTGCATTCCATTATATGATGCTACCTCCCAAATACTGGGAATGTTCAGTAAGAGGGCTTGATTTTATTTCCAGATTTTTCCTGACACTTCAACTAGGCTGATCCTTAGAAGACTTTGAAGCATTAAACGAACATGGAAGGATAGAATAGAAAACAGAATAGAAAAGAACAAAGCAGAGCTTCACTCTAAGGGCAACAAGATAGGAAACTGTAGCATAAAGAAACACAAACTCCCAATGTAGTGTCTTAGGGATGAATGAATCAGATTTGGCAAAAGGAGGAATTTGTGGGGAGGGGAGAAAGACACTTTTCTCTATATTTAAATGTCCAAATATTTAATTTTCTCCTGGTAGATCTTTAACTCTCTAATCTCATCATTTTCAGGATTAGGACAGAGATATTAGGTATTCTAGAAGATTTTATTATGCCTACAGCATGAATTAATCTTGAATGGATTACTATATTTGGGTTAAACCTTTGTTTTAAGGGAAGACTTAAGTGTTACTTCATGACCTGTGGAAATACAAAACCAATCAACATTAAGAAAGCTCTGATGCCAGGTATATGACTTGTGTACGCTTGGTTCCTGGTGGGAAATTCTGCCCCACAGCTCATTTTTAATTCTGGTGGGTGACAGCATGATGGAGCACACAGCGCATTTGTGGGCTGAGGTGGCCAATATTCTGTGCCCATAATAAATTCCTGTTAGCCATTTGAGAAAAAAGTCTGTTCTTTCTCATCTAAACATTATTTAAACATGCTGATTCTATCAGAATCCAGAGTCATCCTGATATTGATTATTAATTAATCACCCTCATTGAAATCCTCTAAGTGGCAGCTGAGCTACGTATTTCTTGGTCCATTAGAGACTGTTGAATAAGAAAAGCAGTGTTATTCTCTTTAGTTGGTGTCATAAAACAGGGACAATCATAGTTTTCTTGAGAGAAAACTTTGGTATTCTTTGAGACACATACTTAAATGATAAAATGTGTAACTAGTTTCTTGAGCTATTGCAAATATTGTGCTTATGAATGGAATGTTCATGGGTTTTTGCTGTGGGAGGTAGCTGGGGTGTTACGCCAACACCATTGCATTGGAAGTATGGAGGCTGATGTGTATGGAAATATGTATACAGTGGGGCTTGACAACAGGTATAGGACACCTGGGGCCAGCCATATAAGCTTGGACTACAGATCTCTCCTCTGGGCTGTGCAGATGATCTTAATACCATGCCTGGTAATAATAAAAGCTCACAAATAGTTGCTGCATTTGAATTCATAGACATTTATTGAGTTCAATTCCATTGTATAGATTAGAAAGTAAGTTTGCTCCTCAAGGAAGGAGATATAATTGTGGTTTGGCAAATGGAGGATTAATTAAAATAAGGAATCTGACAAATTCCTACTAAAATCTAGAAATAAAATCATTTGAATTCCCTTCCTAAAATTATCCCTGTCATAGTCAAGGACATGGATTCATATTTGTAAAATGCCTAGAAAAATAAATGGGAATTTCATGCATTTGATTTAAAAAAATATTTATAGCAAGTTTTTACAAGGCTTCTGACATGTTTGCCTCCCTAAAACTGTACCCAGAGTGGAAAATGCAGCTAATGATATTCACCTTTCGACACCCAAGCCAGACAGCTCACATTTCCAGTGTTCTGCATTTCCATGTTACGGCTTTAGGTCTGGTGGGTGGAGTCATGCATTTCTGAGGAACTCAACAGTATCCTCCCCAAAAGGATGTGAAGATTGCTTGGAAGGTTACTCTTATCCTAGTGCTTCAATGTCATCCCATGAAAAGCCTAGGAACAGCATCTTCCAGACCTACTTTCACCCCAGAATTTTCTTGTCTTAGGATGCTGGTGTATTATTTTTCCTTTCATATCATACTTTTTAACCAGTAAATAAGATAAAATTAGGCCACAATGAGCTACTTCAACTGCTCTTTAATAATTTCTATAAAACTAGATGTTTACCCAATAATGGCTGAATCCATTTCCAAATCCCTTATACTACTTAGCTTAATGGATGAACTTGTAAAGCCTTGTAAAGCCTTCTTTAATCCCCTCAACCAGGTGTCATATTTGCCCTTTGTTTATACATCTTTTATGGTCCCTGTTTTTATTGCCTTTTGAATTAGTCTCCATGTAATTGTTTTTTTCTTGTTTCTTTTCTGTGGTTGATTTCTAATTTCATGCAGGTGTGGTCAGAAAAGATGCTTGATATAATTTTTATACTCTTAAATGTGTTGAGTCTTCTTTTGTGCCCTATTATGTGGTCAATCCTAGAGTGCCCTTTGGATTACAGTCTTACATGTTCTTACCATCGCTCCCCCATGGATGCTTCAGGCTCTCTGAGTGGACCTGGCCTCTCCCTTCCTCCACTTATCTCTCAGGGATCCTAGGTCAGAACGTTGCAGGGTTAGGACCCACTAACCACTCACTTGAATGGACTGAGGAAGTGTCTGTTGTCTCAGTGACTTTAATAATGACCTAGAATTTATTTGAATACAACAGAAAAAAATATGTAGAGACTGACTATGGAGTTGCAGGCTGCTCAGATCAAATTATTCAGCATTTTATTTTTCTTTTTGTTCAGCATTTCTGATGGATATAAAAAGAATTCCACTTAAAAAAATTTCAATTAACTTTTTAATGAAACACTAATTCTATCAAAGAAATATGGTGCTTTAAAAAGCTTTAACATCTAATTATTAACATCCTATTTAAAAAAATTGAATGCTCTGATTTCGTAGATAGAATGTTCACAGCAGTGATTATCAAAAACCTCCCCCAAAGCAGAATAAACAAAATGATAGCTCTTTTAATTATAGGGCAATGACTCTTTCAGAGCATATAAAAGCTTCCTGTTTAGTGGCAGAGAAATAGCCTGGATTACATGAAGAATAATTGATCCAGTTAGCTGGATCAATTTAAGATTTGTCTCTTTGTAAAATTTCTATGTATAATACATTTTGATCTGATTTCCATTTTATTTCACTAATTTTACCTCTAGAAGAAGATAATGTAGCACAAAGATCTTCCTAACAGATTAAGATGGCCAGCTCTCATAGTAATTATAGCATATTAAAGCTACTTGCTCTATCTTAATTTTTGTGGTTTCCTCTGTACTTTACCTAGATCACACTATTGGCTATTATATAAATGGCTATGGGATACTTTTAAAAAATACTTCCAAACATAAAATATTTTAATTTTTGGCCTCTCAAACATATAAATTTGTTGTTATGGTGTTTTGCAAGGGAATTAAAGTTGATATCCAGAAGAGGCATGAAAGAAACTAGTTTTCCCATGCTATTGTCTAGAATCAGGGCATTGTCCCAACAGCCAGACAGACATTACAGGATCCTTAAGTTTCCCAGTCTCTTTCTAACAAAATCACCTCCGTTTACTGCAGTTTGGGCTCATCCCTTTCCCATTGTCATACCATTTGCCACACAAATGATCTCTCTGTAAAAGTGCTTTGTTAATTTAACTTGATTTCTGTCACCTATTCAACAATTTTTGCACAAAAGAACTGGTTTAGCATTCTATAACTTCTCACAGATGAGAAAGAATTTGTGAGAAAAGCTATTCTTAGTAATACATATAAGTATAATATATAGCTTTGGGAAAAAATAGCCATTCTTAATTCTTAATTGAAAAAGATTTGAAGCCATTTATTTCCTCAAATAGCACCCCATGTCTATATCAGGCTAAGTCAAAACGATGATATGTTTTCAAAGCTGGAATCTTTCAAAAGCTCCAAAAGCTAGTTGATCAAAACAGCATTTTCATCTGTGGCTACTTGGGAAGCAGTAAGAAGCAATGGAGAAGTTTATGCCTCTGTCTAGTCTGAATGGATGGCAGCTCAAAGCCAGCATGTGTATTGGCAACTTATCTGCAAAACTGAGAAGGCAATCTTGTGAGACTGGGCTTGAAAAGTGATTTTCAGGGCTTGTTTCTATACAGAAATTCCATTTGAATGTACACGTCTGTTTCCCTTTGCTCAATAAAGTCCAAAATTGGGCTCAGGATTTAAAGGCCAAGCTTTCTCCCAACATACATGTGTGTCACCTGCATTTTGAAAGAAAGATCAAGATAGGGACTTAACAGAAATATTGAGTAGTTATTGGCTGGTTCATTGAGGATAGATAAAGAATTATATTTTAGTTGTTTGTCTTTTTAAAGAACTAGAGTATAAAAGATAACATGTACTTCCCCTCACTCCCCCAAAGAGCTGGGGTCTAATAAATACATGTAAATTGCAGCATAAAATTTTAAAGCAGATTTAGAACATATTTCATCAGAACCGGCCATGAAATACTTCTAAGGAAGCTCAAGAATATATTGATTCTTCCCCAGTAAAGAATGAACTTGAAGACATGGCGAAGGGCAGGGGAAGCTGGGACAAAGTGAGACAGTAGCATTGACATATATACACTACCAAATGTAAAATAGATAGCTAGTGGGAAGCTGCTGCATAACACAGGGAGATCAACTTGATGATGGGTGATGACCTAGAGGAGTGGGATAGAGAGGGTGGGAGGGAGGCTCACGAGGGAGGGGATATGGGGATATATGTATAAATACAGCTGATTCACTTTGTTGTACAGCAGAAACTGGTACAGCAGTGTAAAGCAATTATACTCCAATAAAGATCTAAAGAAAAAAATGAATGAAAAATTGGTTATTTGAAAAGACTAATGAAAGTGATGAATAATTTGTATATTGCCCTTGTAATTAAAAATCAATAAAATAAATGAAGATTAAAAAAAAGAATATATTGATACTTCCCCAGAATTTTTATAAAACCAGAGTTGGTTTTCATATACTTAGATGTGGGTCTATATCAAGGAAACTTTTATAGCTTTTTTTCCCAGTCATATGATTGTACCATAAGATGCTGAGTGCTAGAGAAAAATCCCATTAATCACAAGAGCATAGAGAGCCTAACACATGCCTGCCACCAGAGGTGCCGAACAAAGATCTGGTGGCACGTGATTAATTGCATACATGTACGTGGAACACGACTGTGTATTCTTTGGATGACCTTTGGCATCTCCATAATTTATAGCTTTGCCACTACAGAAAGAAGAGGTCCAGCAATAGGTCTTTTAGCTGTAACTGTGGAAGAATGATTTCCATGTCAGTGAATCAAAGGCACAGGCATTTTATCTAAATCCTTCTGGGATGGAAAGCATCCCAAAGTATATAACACAGTTTTCCTGCCTTATTAAGCAGAAACTTCATTATACAATTTAACCTCTATTGGATGACTTATAGCCATCATCCACAAAATTTAGTTCAACATGGCATCTGTGAACATCCACTGTGTCAGCATAATACTGGGATTTCCTAAGGTATAACAGTAACTAACTGTGGTTCCTGTGCTTATGAAACTGACATGCCACTATAGGGGCCCAGCTATGGCCCCATCCAACGATGATGGAAGAGATTATGTTTACGTCAAAGAGAGGTTAAAAATCAGTGCTGGGAATTATTAGAGAAAAGCAAATCACAACTACAATGAGGCATCACCTCACACCGGTTAGAATGGGCATCATCAGAAAATCTACAAACAGTAAATGCTGGAGAGGGTGTGGAGAAAATGGAACACTCTTGCACTGTTGGTGGGAATGTAAATTGATACAGCCACTATGGAGAACAGTATGGATGTTCCTTGCAAAACTAAAAATAGAGTTACCATATGACCCAGCAATCCCACTACTGGGCATATACCCAGAGAACACCATAATTCAAAAAGATACATGCACCCCAATGTTCATTGCAGCACTATTTACAATAGCCAGGACGTGGAAGCAACCCAAATGCCCATTAACAAATGAATGGATAAAGAAGATGTGGTGTATAAATATATATATATACACACAATGGAATATTACTCAGTTGTAAAAAGGAATGAAATTGGGACATTTTTAGAGACATGGATGGACCTAGAGACTGTCATACAGAGTGAAGTGAGTCAGAAAGAGAAAGACAAATGTTGTATATTAACACATATATGCGGAATATAGAAAAATGGTACAAATCAACCAGTTTGCAAGGCAGAAATAGAGACACAGATGTAGAGAACAAACATATGGACACTAAATGGGGAAAGCAGAGGGGCAGGGTTGGGTGGGAATGAATTGGGAGATTGGGATTGCCATATATACAGTACTAAAAAGAAAAAAATCAAATTGTACACTTTAAATATATGTAGTTTATCGTATGTTAATTGTATCTCAATAAAAGTTCTTAAAGAAACAAAAATAAGTGCTGGGGATGCTGAGGCAAGATGGAGCCAGCTTCCCCTGGGGAAGGCAGTAGGTTGTGAGGGTGAAGAGCCTGGGTCCTGAGCTCAGACTCCTGGGGGCTGCAGACCCTGTCTTGACCTTGCTAAGCTGCGTGGTCCTAGGCAGGCTGCACAGTCTCCACATCAGTACCAGTACAGAGAAGAGAATAGTAACAACCCATCTTGAATAAGGTAATCATCAACATTAACTGATGAAAAGCAGTATTTTTAAAAATGTTGGCCATGGAAGCAATTTAATGGGACTGGCAACTATTTAAAAATAAGAGAAAAAAATTGAATAGAATGGAAAACATCAGAGTACATCATGTGTAGTAAGTGTAAGTTTTGTTTACAAGGCCTTTGTTGTGCATGTGTACTAGAGTGTGATCATAAAATGTATTTCTGATTGTGAGTCATGAAAAAAGATGCTTGGAAAATATAGGCATAAAGCTTTTAGCACATAGAATGTGACAAGTGCTCAACAATGTTGGAATAAATAATGTGGCATTGAAGTTGAGCCTTAAGAACAAACAGTTTTACATGGGAAAATGAGAGGGAAAAGACAAGGAGGAGGAGGACCCAACACACCACGCACACACCCACGTGCACACACACACAAAACATGGCATGGCTTAGATTTTGGATGGAGGAATGTTAATTGAATATGAGACTGGACAGCCATTGGAGCTGGGCTGATAAATATGTACAGGTCATCATGAGAATTTTGAACTTTTTTTAGGTAAAAGAAGAAGCCTTCCAAGAAATGTGCACAAGGGCATGATGTGATGGGACACAGAATGTGGAAGAATAATTATGACAGTGATGCAGGCAGTGGGAGGGAGTGGATACAGGTAGAGGAAAGGCTTCTGCCCTAGTTGTGGTTTCTCAGGTGAGGACTTGAACCAAGGCAGTGGTGGTGAGAGTGAAAGGAAGGGAGAGGGTTAAAAAGATGTTGCAGAGAGAGAATCTTCATGACACATGTCACTTCACAGGTGCTATTTCCTCTGGTCATTAAACCCTTTCATCAGATAAAATTCTTCCCCTTCTGTGAGCCAGGGCTGTATGTATGTCCTAAGGAACAGTCTCTGATTCAAATGTTTGAGTAACATGCCCCTTACCTGACTCACATGTCATCCTGTGCTGTCCATGCTGCTGCTGTGTTCTTTGCCACAGCACACAGAGCAATGACAATCTCTAGTATTTTCTGCCCTCCTTAGAACTAGGAACTCCTCAAAGAAAGACACTCTGTCCTCTGTCATTGCAGTCCCATGTTGTTATTAGAGGTGCTCTCCTAACATTCTGGTGTGCCTTGTGGGTGTGTGTTAGGATTGTACCCCTGGTTACTTTGTGGTTGGGTGAGGCTATGTGATGGATTCTGGCCAATGACTTGTGCTGGAGCATTTAATGCTCATGTCAGACCCTCCAGAGATTTCTTTCCCTCTGCCATAAAACCCACATGGGTCCTTCCTGGGGTGAAGATAGCATGGATCAGAGCTACCACCAACTCAAAATGGATATGAATGTGAAAGAAAAATAAAGCTGTTGTTGGTGTAAATCACTGAGTGTTTTTTAGGCATGTTTGTTATGCAGCATAACTCAGCTTCTCCTAACAGATACACCTCAGACCCTGGCTCAGCCCTCGGTACAGGGTAGTGCTCTACACAGATTTGCTGTGTAAATAGAGAAATGATTTGGAAACCAATCATGCAGTGAGTGGAAAGGGAGAAGAGGAGTCAAAGGTAACCATTAGCTTAGCTGAGAAACAGGAAGAGAATGGGGGGGGCAAGAATGAATTTGGTTCTGGACTTGTCAGATGTGGTGGGGTTTCTAAGAAGACATGGATGGCAGGAAGTTGGCAATATAGGACTGATTGGTTCTTTAAGATTGTCAAGGATAGAGATAAACATTTTGAACCCCTTAACTTCAGAGGATAGCTAAATTATGAGAATAGATTCAATTATTCAAGAAGATAGTAAAGAATATAAAAAGAGGGTAAAGGAAGAGTATTGAAAAATGTCTACTTAAGGGTGGGGTGTTGAGGGAGAGGAAGAAGAAAAGAAGGAATAAAAGGAAAATGGAAGCTAAGAAAAAAAGAATTTAAAAACAAATAACTGGAGGGCGGAGTCAAGATGGCAGTGTGGGAAGACACGGAGATCACATCTCCCCACAAATAGATACGTTGCCGGAGGCCGGCGGGGGGACCTGAGGCCCAAGGAGACCGCAGGAACCCCAGAGCAACTGGGTAGGACCTGGGGGAAGTTGGGGGGGAGGGGAAGCTGGACAGGACTGGCGCCCCTGGGGGAGGCTGGGTGAGGGGGGAGGTTCCTACCTGGAGGGACCGTTGGGGGCTGGGGAGATCCGAAACCGCAACTGGGTTTCTCCCGTCCAGGAGGCCAGGAGGCCTGCTGGGCTCCCCAGTGGGGTCCTCCACTCTTCAAGGCCCCCTCTGGGCTGCCTGGGTCCTGGGGGTGTGGGAGGGAGGGAGGAGGTGGAGAGGTGAATAGGTGGGGGTGGGGGCTTTGAGATCAGGGGATGGGGAGGTGAGAGGGCATTTTGCCTGCCCTCTTGGCCAGGGAGGTTGACTGGGCTCCCGGGCCTGGTCCTTCACTCTCCGGGCCCCCTTCTGGCACGAGAGTCCTGGGGGAGTGGGGCAGAGGGGGATGAGGGGGGAAGGGAGAGAGGCAGACAGTGGAGGTGGGAAGGGATCTCTCCAGGTCAGAAGAATAGGGGAGGCACCACTGGGTATTTCTTCTGGGCGGGTCCTCCACCTTCCAAGGCTCCTCTGGGCCATTGGGCCTAGAAGTACAGGAGGGAAGCAGTGCGGGGAAATGAAGAGAGGTGGAAGGAGCGGGGGGGACCCTCTGGGATCAGAGGACTAGGGGAGGAGTGGAAGGCATTTCTGCTGCCGGGAAGCCTGCTGGGCTCCTGGGCCTGGTCTCCAACTCTCCAGGGTCCCCTCCCAGACGCGTTGGTCCCAGGGACATTGGAGTATGGCAGGGGAACAGGAGGAGAGGTGGACCGGTGGTGGGATGTTCCAGGAGCAGAGGACCAGGGGAGGTCCACTTGGACCTGGCAGGCCTGCTGGGCTCCCGAGTCTGGTCCCTCAGTCTCTCTGGCTGAGTGGGTCATACAGGTGTGGGAGGGAGGGAGGACAGGAGAAGAGGAAGAGAGGTAGACAGTGGTGGGGGGGACCTTGCAGGACCAGAGGATCAGGGGAGATGGTGCAGGAAATCTCCCTACCCACTTGGCACTGGGAGGCCTGTTGCACCCCTAGGCCTGGTTTTCAGTCCTCCAGGGGCCCCTCTAGGTCTCACTGGTCCTAGGGGTGTAGAAAGAAAGCAAGGGAGAGGAGAGGCGGGCAGGGGAGGGGGCCTTCTGGGATTGGAGGATCAAGGGAGGTGGAGAAGGTATTTCCCCTGCCCACCAGCACTGGGAAGCCCGCTAGGCTCACAGACCTGGTCTTTCACACTCCAGGGTCCTCTCCAGCTGCTTGGGAACTAGGAGAGTGGGGGGTGGGGGGGGGCGGGCAGGGGAGAGGAAGAGAGGCAGACAGGGACCCTACAAGACTGGGAGATCTGCGGAAGTGCCGCAGGCATTACTCTAGCCCAGTTGGCCCTGGGAAGCCTGTTGGGCATCAGAATCTGGTCTCCTGCTTTCCAGTGCCCCCTGCAGCTGTGAGGGTCCTAGGGGAATAGGAGGGAGGGAGTGAGGAAGAAGAGAACCCAAGGGGGAGTGACCCTCCGAGACCGGAGGATTAGGGGAGTTGCCTAGCATTTCTCCCACCAACTTAGGCTCAGGGAGCCTGCTGGGTACTTCAACCTGGTTCTTTGCCCCCAGGACCAGAGGCATTCCTGGACCCCTCTGCCTCATTGGGCCTAAGCCCCATTCCCCACCACCCCCAGGGCCTTCTCTAAGTGTAAGCCCTGCCCAGTGCCTAAAATCACCCCCCACCCCCACCCTTGTCTAAGCCCTGCACCCACAGCTAAGGCCTTTTCTGGCTTCTTCTTTTTCTTTTTCTTTTCTTCCCATGTCCTCACTTAGGCTATTGCAGGTGCTTTATCTTCCAGTTGTTGCTCCATCTTTTTTTTTTTTTTACCTTTTTCTAACACATCTGTTAGTTTCCTATTATTGTATTTTTTATCTTGCTATTGTTCTGCTGTTCTCCTACTTTTTTTTTTAAATTTTTTTCATTTTCCTGCTCCACATGGCTGTGGGATCTTGATTCACAAGCCCAGGGTCAGGCCTGAGCTCCTGAGGTGGGAGCTCTGAGTCCAAAACCTTGGACTAACAGGGAAACCCAGTTCCCAGGGAATATTCATCAGAGTGAGGTCTCCCAGAGGTTCTCACCTCAACACCAAGACCCAGCTATACTCAACAGCCTACAAACTCCAGTGCTTGAAACCTCAGGGCAAACACCCCATGGGACAGGAACACAATCCTGCCCATCCAAAGTGGGGGGAAAATGAGATGACAAAAAAATATGTCACAGATGAAGGAACAAGGTAAAAATACACAAGACCAAATAAATGAAGAGGAAATAGGAAAATTGCCTGAAAAAGAATTCAGAGTAATGATAATAAAGATGATCCAAAATCTTGATAACAAAATAGAGAAAAATACAAGAAACATTTAATAAGGACTCAGAAGAACTAAAGAGCAAACAAACAGTAACAGATAACAAAATAACCAAAATTAAAAATACTCTAGATGGTATAAACAGCAGAATAACTGAGGCAGAAGAACGAACAAGTGAGTTGGAAAATAGAATAGGGGAAATAACTGCCACAGGGCAGAAAAAAAAAAAAAAAGAATATAAAGAATGGAAGACAGTCTCAGAGACCTGGGTGACAACATTAAGCACACCAACATTCGAATCACAGGCATCCCAGAAGAAGAAGAAGAAAAAAAGAAAGGGTCTGAGAAAATATTTCAAGAAGTTATAGTGGAAAAATTCCCCAACATGGAAAAGGAAATAATTAATCAAGTCCAAGAAGTGCAGAGAGTCCCATACAGAATAAACCCAAGGAGAAATACACTGAGGCACATATTAATAAAACAAACAAAAATTAAACACAAAGAAAAAATATTAAAAGCAGCAAGAGAAAAGCAAAAAATAACATATAAGGGAAAACCCATAAGGTTAACAGCTGATCTTTCTGCAGAAATTCTGCAGGCCAGAAGGGAGTGGCAGGATATACTAAAAGTTCTGAAAGAGAAAAACCTACAGCCAAGAATACTCTAACCAGCAAGAATCTCATTCAGATTTGATGGAGAAGTCAAAAGCTTTACAGACAAGCAAAACTTAAGAGAATTCAGCACCACCAAACCAGCCTTACAACAATTGCTAAAGGAACTTTTCTAAGCAGGAAACACAAGAGAAAGAAAAGATCTACAAAAACAAACCCAAAACAATTAAGAAAATGGTAATAGGAATATAAACGTCAATAATCACCTTAAATGTAAATGGATTAAATGCTGCAACCAAAAGACACAGACTGGCTGAATGTATACAAAAACAAGACCCTTATATATGCTGCCTACAAGAACCCCACTTCAGACCAAGGGACACATATGGACTGAAAGTAAGGGGATGGAAAAAGATATTCCATGAGAATGGAAGTCAAAAGAAAGCTGGAGTAGCAATACTCATATCAGACAAAGTAGACTTTAAAGTAAAGACTATTACAGGAGACAATGAAGGACACTACATAATGATCAAGGGATCAATCCAAGAAGAACATGTAATAATTGTAAATATCTATGCAGCCAACATAGGAGCACCTCAATACATAAGGCAAATGCTAACAGCCATAAAAGGGGAAATTGACAATAACACAATAATAGTAGGAGACTTTAACACCCCACTTAAATCAATGGACAGATCATCCAAACAGAAAATCAATAAGGACACACAAGCTTTAAATGACACATTAGACCATCTCAACTTAACTGATATTTATAGGACATTCCATCCAAAAACTACAGAATACACTTTCTTCTCAAGTGCACACAGAACATTTTCCAGGGTAGATCACATCTTGGGTCACAAATCAAGCCTCGGTAAATTCAAGAAAATTGAAATTATATCAAGTATCTTCTCTGACCACAACACCATGAGACTAGATATCAATTACAGGAAAAAAACTATAAGAAATACAAACACATGGTGGCTAAGCAATATGCTATTAAAAAACCAAGAAATCACTAAAGAAATCAAAGAGGAAATCAAAAAATATCTGGAAGCAAATGACAATGAAAACACAACAAACAAAACCTAGGGGACATAGCAAAAGCAGTTCTAAGAGGGAAGTTTATAGCAATACAGTCCTACCTCAAGAAACAAGAAAAATATCTAATAACAAACCTAACCTTATACCTAAAACAATTAGAGAAAGAAGAACAAAAAAACCCCAAAGTGAGCAGAAGGAAGGAAATCATAAAGATCCGATCAGAAATAAGTGAAAAAGAAATGAAGGAAACAATAGCAAAGATCAATAAAACTAAAAGCTGGTTCTTTGAGAAGATAAACAAAATTGATAAACCATTAGCCAAACTTATCAGGAAACAGAGGGAGAAGATACAAATCAACAGAATTAGAAATGAAAAAGGAGAAGAAACAACTGACATCGCAGAGATACAAAAGATCATGAGAGACTACTACAAGCAACTATGTGCCAATAAATTGGATAACCTGGAAGAAATGGATAAATTCTTAGAAAAGTACAATCTTCCAAGAATGAACCAGGAAGAAATAGAAAATATGAACAGACCAATCACAAGGAATGAAATTGAAACTGTGATTAAAAATCTCCCAACAAACAAAAGCCCAGGGCCAGATGGCTTCACAGGTGAATTCTATCAAACATTTAGAGAAGAGCTAACACCTATCCCTCTCAAACTCTTCCAAAATATAGCAGAAGGAGGAACACTCCCAAACTCATTCTAGGAGGCCACCATCACCCTGATACCAAAACCAGGCAAAGATGTCACAAAAAAAGAAAATTACAGGCCAATATCACTGATAAACATAGATGCAAAATTCCTCAACAAAATACTAGCCAACAGCACAATAAAAAGATCATACACCATGATCAAGTGGGGTTTATCCCTGGAATGCAAGGATTCTTCAGTATATGCAAATCAATCAATGTGATACATCATATTAACAAATTGAAGGATAAAAAGCATATCATAATCTCAATAGATGTGGAAAAAGCTTTTGACAAAATTCAACATCAATTTATGATAAAAAATTCTCCAGAAAACGGGCATAGAAGGAAATTACCTCAACATAATAAAAGCCATATATGACAGACCAACAGCCAACACTGTTCTAAATGGCGAAAAACTGAAAGCATTCCCTGTAAGATCAGGAACGAGACAAGGGTGTCCACTCTCACCATTATTATTCAACATAGTTTTGGAAGTTTTAACCACAGCAATCAGAGAAGAAAATGAAATAAAAGGAATCCAAATTGGAAAAGAAGTAAAATTGTCACTCTTTGTAGATGACATGATACTATACATAGAAAACCCTAAAGATTCTACCAGAGAACTGCTAGCACTAATCGATGAATTCAGTAAAGTAGCAGGATATAAAATTAATACACAGAAATCTCTTGCATTCCTAAACACTAACAACAAAAAAGCAGAAAGAGAAATTAAGGAAACTCTCCCATTTACCATTGCAACAAAAAGAATAAAATACCTAGGAATAAACTTGCCTAAGGAGGGAAAAGACCTGTATGCAGAAAACTATAAAACACTGATGAAAGAAATCAAAGATGATACAAACAGGTGGAGGGACATACCACATCCTTGAATTGGAAGAATCAACACTGTGAAAATGACTATCTTACACAAAGTTATTTACGGATTCAACGCAATCCCTATCAAATTACCAATGGCATTTTTCACAGAACTAGAACAAGAAATCTTATGATTTGTATGGAAACGCAAAAGGCCCCGAATAGCCAAAGAAATCTTGAGAAAGAAAGACGGAGTTGGTGGAATTAGGCTTCCTGACTTCAGGCTATACTACAAGGCTACAGTGATCAAGATAGTATGGTACTGGAACAAAAATAGAAAGGTAGATCAACGGAACAGAACAGAGAACCCAGAGGTAAACCCACACACATATGGGCACCTTATCTTTGACAAAGGAGGCAAGAATATGCAATGGAAAAAAGACAGCCTCTTCAATAACTGGTGCTGGGAAAATTGGACAGCAACATGTAAAAGAATGAAATTACAACACTTCCTAACACTGCACACAAAAATAAACTCAAAATGGATTAAAGACCTAAATGGAAGGCCAGACACTATAAAACTACTAGAGGAGAACATAGGCAGAACACTCTATGACATACATCAAAGCAACATCCTTTTTGACCCACCTCCTAGAATAATGGAAATAAAATAGAAAATAAACAAATGGGATCTAATGAAACTTAAAAGCTTTTGTAAGCGAAAGAAACCATAAACAAGACAAGAAGACAACCCTCAGATGGGAGAAAATAGTCACCAATTGAGCAAAGGACAAAGGATTCATCTCTAAAATATACAAGCAGCTCATGCAGCTTAATACCAAAAAAGCAAATTATCCAATCCACAAATGGGCGGAAGACCTAAATAGACATATCTCCAAAGAAGACATACAGAGGGCCAACAAACATGTGAAAAGATGCTCAACATCACTACTCATTAAAGAAATGCAAGTCAAAGCCACAATGAGGTATCACCTCACTCTGGTGAGAATGGCCATCATCAAAAAATCTAGAAAAAAAATTTGAAGAGGGTGTGGAGAAAAGGGAACCCTCCTGAACTATTGGTGGGAATGTAAGCTGGTATAGCCACTATGGAAAACAGTTTGGAGTTTCTTTAAAAAACTAAAAATGGAACTACCATATGACCCAGTAATTCCACTACTGGGCATATACCCAGAGAAAACCATAATCCAAAAAGAAACATGAACCATAATGTTCATTGCAGCACTATTTACAATAGCCAGGACATGGAAGCAACCTAAATGCCCATCAACAGATGAATGGATAAAGAAGATGTGGCACATATACACAATGGAATATTACTAAGCCATAAAAAGGAATGAGATTGAACTATATGTAATGAGGTGGATAGACCTAGAGATGGTCATACAGAGGGAAGTAAGCCAGAAAGAGAAAAACAAATACCGTATGCTAACTCACATATATTGAATCTGAAGAAATGGTACTGATGAACTCAGTGACAGGGCAAGAGTGGAGATGCAGATGTAGAGAATGGACTCGAGGACACGGGGCTGGGGTGGGGGATGGGGGGCGAAGAGGAAGCTTGGATGAAGTGAGAGAGTAGCATAGACATAGATTCACTACCAATTGTAAAATAGATAGCTAGTGAGAAGTTGCTGTATAACAAAGGGAGATCAACTGGATGATGGGTGATGCTTTAGAGGGCAAGACAGGGAGGGTGGGAGGGAGTTGCGGGAGGGAGGCGACGTGGGGATATATGTATAAATACAGCTGATTCACTTTGGTGTACCTCAAAAACTGGTATAAGTGTAAAGCAATTATATTCCAATAAAGAGCTTAAAAACACACACACAAATAAGTGTATAATAGCACGGGATGCTACAACTTAAAATAGGAAGAGCATTAGCTCTTCCTAAGAAGTAATGGACTTTTACAACTGGGAGGTCCATGGTGACTTATGAGAGAAGAATGATCAACACTAGGTGAGTGTCATTATAAATTCAGGTGGTCACATCAGGTACTACTTGTCTGATTCCATCATTGGACCGTTTTTTGAATTGAGATTCCTGAACATTTCTGGTCCTCTGAAGCCACTCTATCTTGTCCTCAGCCCCACTATGGTGTTAGGAAATGCAAGACACACCTGCTACCTTGGCTGGAACGTTGTCTGAACCTGGTGGAGGGTATTTTCCTTGCTTCCCAGACAGCCTGCTTAATTCTGAGTTGTGGGCTACACTGTGGAGAGTCAGCTGCCACGCGTCTCACCTGCTTTTCAGCAACACCTATTGAGCCCTACTTTGTACAGGAACTGGACAACGTTACCATTTGAAACTGGAATAACTGAGGTGGAACACTGCTTACTGATAGAATTCTTAGGCTTTCTGATTTTTATTCTTCATTGATGAGAAGTTTCACATTTCTGTGTCCATCAGCTCAGTATTGCAAAATAGACAATTTCTACATCCTAGTGCTTATGTAATATATAACATTTTTCACAGTCTGATTTTATGTAGGGAGGGTTCTAAGTGAGGAAATCCAGCTTAGCTACATCCAGTTTCTTGTCTGGCAACATACAAAGTTTCCTATTCTGATGGCTTTTACTAAGCTGACCTGAGAGAACACTGTGAAACAAATGCCTTTAATCAGACAATGCATTTTACACATTAGAGAAAAGAGCCTGTGTCTTTTAATAAGGCCCTTTCACAAGGAGGGGACATGAATTGAGGATCTTGAGAGAAAATTTATATCAGCAAGGAGGTTAGCTAAGGGACTCTTATAAAGAAGATTAAATTACAGAGTATGCTGTGTCCTAATTTATCCTTCCATGTTCTACATTCGACTATGAAGTCATTTCAAAGGAAAAAAAATTCAGATACATTAGCAGGAAAAATACAGAAAACTAGGACTGCCCTCTGGTGTTTCTTTCGATACATCACAGAAAACTAAAAGCCTCAGAAAATTTGACAGCATCCAGTTTTCTGACTTAAAATTAAATTGCAGAAACTAAAGATGGGGAAAAAAATTCCCCCTTTCCAGTAATTTATAGTTTCTTATTCATTCCCTGGGAAAAAACAGAATAGTAGATGGAATTTTTCAAGTGTTCACCTCTGAAGTTCTCTCTGATCTTTACTTGTAATGGTATTATTTTATTTTAAAAATAGACATGAACTGAGAAGTCTCTGTACCTCACACTCAATTTTGCTGTCAACCTAAAAATTCTCTAAAAAATAAAGTCTATTAAAAATAGGCCTCGTGGTCCTAAATGATATTGGAAATAGATGAATAGCAATGTGGCTCTAGAGATGGAAGAAAACTGATTCTAGTTCACTCCATATTATTGAGGACAGCTCTGGGGTTCTGCGTCCTCCCTGCAAGTGGTGCTTCCTGGGAGACCACAGGCACCTTGTGATAATCATACTTCTAGATCTACAGTGTTTTCTAATATGGTCCAAAGACAGCACAGAGACACCTGCTAGTGGCTGTAAGACAACAAGGAGGTGAGAAATTCCGTTATTTCCCACCTTTTGTGGTTGGCTTGATCTCGCTACTGTATTTTTTGGAAGGCTCTTGTTGAGAAGGTCCTGGATGGTTCAATCCCATTGTTCTGTGCAGAGAGAGACGGGAAATCCCTTGGGAAATCATTTATGTTCCCTCCTACAGACTGTTTGATGGCTGCTGTATTTGGGATAGTAGCTCCTTTCTCATAGGCCGTAATTTGTAGGCTGGGAGGATGAATGTTAACATGACGCCAAGATCCACAAACGTGGGCTCATTTGAGCCTCAGTCACTCAGGACTAATTCCAAACAAGCCAGGTCAGGGCTTTTCATTTAGGGGGGAAGAGCCGATTGGGAAGACAGAATGAGGGTGGGCTGCCGGTGTTCCCTGCTGGTCTCTCTCTAGCTTGTTGGAGTCAAAACAGCAATTGGGAGTCCAACGGCAAATCAATAAATGAATGAACAAAAAGAATGAATAAAAATAAATTCTAGTGCCATGTGGACACCCTTTCAGCAATAATTCTATCTCCCTTTGGTGAATGGGATGATGTGTCAGGGCTGATGCTCAGAGGATGAGAACCTGCACAGGGACCTCAGTGGACGGCCTCTGAGTAGAGGAACAGGGCCACCCACCGTGTCATCTACTCTGCGTCTCTGGACTTTGATGGCGGGATCTGATGGTAGCATTCAGCAGGTGAGAGTGAAGAGCATGTTTGAGACCAAATAAGGAACTCACACAAGTTCTGAAACCCAACTCTAAGCATATTACCTCTACGTCTTTACTTCAACTCCAGAAGTGCCTCTGCTGACATAGAAACAGCGGAACACACACCTTGATATTCTTCAGCAGAGAGATGGGCCTCTGTGAGCCACATCCCCGCTCTGCCCCGTCTCCCCACCGTTAACCATCCTCACTGTTTACGTAGGGGCCTCTGGGTCCCCTACGGGCTGTAGACTTGGGAAAGCATGTCATTTTAATTAAAAATTAATGACTAAATTAGTTCAGGAATGTTATTCAGCCTTAAAAAGGAAGGAAATTCAGACACGTGCTACAACCTGGACCCCTGAGCACATCGTCCTCAGTGAGCTAAGCAGGCACAGAAAGGCAGCGCTGTCTGATTCCACCGACATACACGAGATTCCTAGACTAGTCAGATTCCCTGGGACAGAAAGGAGAAGGGTGGTTGCCGGGGCCGGGTGAGGAGACATGGGGGGTTGCTGCCTAATGGCAGCAGAGTTTCAGTTTGGGAAGATGGAAGCGTCCCGGAGATGGACGGTGGTGATGGTAGCACAACAGTGAGAATGGACTTAATGCCACTGACCTCTGCATTTAAAAATGGTACATTTTAGGTTATGACATTTTACCTCATTAAAACCAAAATTAATTTGTGTATGCATGCCACAAACCCTGAATGGCTGTGCATGTCAGCTTCTATGCCAGGGGGTGGAGACAGAAAGATGGATTAGACACAGCGCCTACCTCAGAAAGTGTTATAAACATTTCTATGAAAACGTCATGAATTTGACGAACCATTATTTTGTTTTCTTTGAAATTTCCTTCTTGGGTACTCATTCTTTTGTTTAAGAAACACTTTAGCTCTGTAAGTATTATTCAGTGATATTAATATTAATGATAATAAATCCCACGTTTTGAAATACTAGGTACCCTAACTTTTCATTCCTTCACAATGGATTAAGCTGCCTGTTGTACTTGTGAGGGTCATAGATTCGTGCTAAAGTCCCTCATTTCCAGCACAGCAAGGGTGAGCCTGCTGCCGGGTCTCAGTGGGGGAAGGGCAGGGCAGGAAGACAAGGTGGGAGGTGGGAAGGAGGCAGGGGAGGCATGAAGCGCATGTGAGGACAAGCCCAACAGCAAAATCAGTAGGTGGCGTCCACTGACTCTCCGTGAGGGCCTCTGGGCTTTGATCTTGATGAGCCGGCTGGCAGTATTCATGGGAACGCATCCAATCAGCTATAATTCCAGACAATTGTGTCCCTTAGAAGGATTCAGAAGTGTATTGTCAAATGAGGTGGCAAGGAGGACCTTGCTTTGTATGTGGAGACAGTGGGGAGAAAATAAAACCACTGGGAAGACCCACGTAGGTGGGAAACAAAGGAAGGAGAAGGGCCCGAGAGGGCGCCCCCGGCTCGTTTCTGGAAGATGCTTGAAAGGCACTGGGTGCTTTACCAACTTACTGTGGGGTAGGGGTGGGAGCAGAACACCGTGTACTTTCGGATGATGCCATTCAGCTTGAGGGGCGGCAGCCAGGACACGAAGACCATGGAGGCCGAGGCCGCAGCCGCCTTCACCCCCGCGGGGGGACCTGGAACTGGAGAAGCAGAACGTTTAGTGACAGGATGACGGCGCTCCCCTCCCCCTCCTGGGCCCACTGCCCCCAGGACCCCCGCCCCCGCCGGGCCTGGCCACTCTCTCTGCATCTCTCTTCAGGAGTCGGCGTGGTGGACTGAACCGTGTCCCTCAAAACCAATGCCAACTACAGACCGGCACTTGCCACCTGCCTCTGCAAGGATGAGGTCACCGGCCACTGCAGCTGCTGACCTTCCACACCCCCGGAAAGGAGCTCAGGGTGGAGATCAGGAACGAGGCGCTCTGGGAAAAACTGGCAGAACGGGTCTTCAGATGGTTAAGTATTTTCAGGAGCTGATCTTACGAGCCCATTTCTTGCATCTCCTCGTATCTAGAAAAGCACTAAAATCCTTTACGGGGATGTCTGCTCCTCGTGACCAGCAGCCAGTCTCTGCCAACGTGTGTGCTTCACTGCACGTACCACCCCCTGTCACTAAAATCATAAATAGCACCGACCTCACCCCTACCTCTCTGGAGCAGTTTCTCAGAGCCATCTGAGAGGCTGTCTCCCAGGCTGCAGCCCTCATTCTGCCCCCGATAAAACTTAACTCGCAACACTCACATTGTGCATTGTTTCCCTTCAGTCCACACCCACATGTTGAAGTCCTAACCCCACTGCCCCAGAATGTGACCTTATCTGGGGATGGAATCTTTACAGAGAAAATCAAGTTAAATGGGGTTATTCAGGGGAACCCTGACCCAGCATGGCTGCTGTCCTTATGGAGAAAGAGAGAGACACGCGTAGAGGGAAACAGTGTGAAGACACAGCGAGAGATGCCCATCTACAAGCCGGAGACTGCTTCTCCCTTACGGCCCACCACCTGGATCTTGAACTTCTCGCCTCCAGACCCGTGAGACAACACATTCCCGTTGTTGGTCCACGGCCTGTGGGACGTTGTCACAGCCGCCCTGGGTGCTGAAGCAGTGTCTTTCTGGCCAGTGACCTAGGAGTTCCACCAGCCCTGTCTTTGGGCATGTCGCCCAAGAGCCTAGCTTAGCAAGAATCCTGCCCAATCAGTTTAGCCAGAATCCCCACAAATATCTGATCACTTCTGATATCTGATCAAAGTCCTCCTTCTCCACCACCCCCAGGTGATCTCTGATCATCCTCACCTGCCTTCTGCAAAACTCCCATGAGGTCAGTTCAGCCAGAACGCCCCTCATCCCTGATGCTTCCTCTTAGTAATTTTTCACCCGATGCCTCCACTCCCTCCCCTTTCCTCCTTGGCTCTAAATTCCCACGTTTCGTTGCTGTATTGAGAGCTGAGCCCACTCTCTCTCCCCCTGCAAAGCCCCCTCGTGGCTGTGCCTTCACCTACCAAATTGTTCCCCTGAATGAAGTCTGCCTCACTGTTCTGTAACCAGCGTCGTGAATAATTTTGTCTTTGATCAGTTCAAGCCCTGATTTTCCTGGGAGCCTCCTCTACCCTTTTCAGTCCCTGGTGATTTCCTGCCTCTGAGTAGTGGCAAATTTAGCTTCTGGGTCACTCTTGTTTCTGCTACAGTGTTTGGCTTTGAATGGGCTTGTCGGGAGTACATCTTGCTTTTTGAGTTAGAGAGGAAAGAGGCAGGTTACCTCGGTCATCAGAGACCACTGTCCCATGCCCAAAACACTTTGTAATGGCACCTACATGTGGCTCAGGAGAAGTACAGAAACAATTTTTATGAGTGTGGATTTTTGTGTCAAAAATTCACCGTTCATGCAGATGACAAACTCCCCTCTGTAAATCACCTAAGGTGCACAAAAGGGTGTTGACAATATGAAGCATAATTTGGGAAGTGAGATGGAACATAAATGCCCCTCTGCCCATCCTTTTGTTTTCCAGGTTGAAGACAGAGAGTGAGGTGAGGTGGGTGGAACATGGGATAAAGAGGAGAGAGTGTTTAATCTTCTGTGAGAGAAACCACAAGGTTATTGCTTTGTTCCTCATGTTTTAAACTGTTCATGTAGAGAGTGATTCCCTCCTTGTTGGAGACCTTGAAATTCAAACCAATATAAGTCCCCTGTGAGTCCCTGGGGGAAGCTTTGAGTCTCTTCCTGCTCCAATAACAACATAAACTCACAGTAAATATTTTTTGGAGTTGAATGTGTATCTCATAATTGTCACCTTCTAGGTGACAATTCTAGGTCAAATTGATGTTCAGATTTTGACCTTGACTCTCTAGGTCAAAACAACAAAGCCAACAATGCTGGCAAGAGTTAACTTGGGTTGGACACAGTCATCATTTGAAAATATAAAATCTTGAGATCAGTTTTTGAAAAGTTCCACCAACGGCAGAAGGTCTAGAAAAAGGAACACACTTGAGCGATGAAGCGTGGATTAATAGGTCCTTGGGAACAAGGCACCTTTGTCCTGAATATGCTTAGTTTCCTACAGGTGACGGCAATCACCAAGACATCCACAACCTGGCTCAGAGCCACAGGTGTACTAAGGGTAGGGCGGACATGTGCTTAATATTCCCTCGCTAACAGATTAGCCCAGAACCCTCCATTTCTTCTGTAAAGCAAACCACCCAGCTGGCGTCCTCCAGGCCAGACACTCCCTCTGGCCAGCTTCCTTCTAGGACCCCAAGTACTTTGGCAACAACTAGTTGGCTGTCTCTTCATCACGGGTCAGTCAGGCTTGTTTTCACTCTGTTTGTGACAATTGTACTTGTCAAGGTAACAGAATTTAATTTATGGAAACCAATGAAATACGAGTGCACAAAGAAAGCTGTTTTTATGACAATCGATGGGACATCTTTGGAAAAGCTTTCTAAATTTAAGTTAAAAAAAAAGAGGCTTCATTTAGATTTGGGCAAGACTAATGAGAAGAGCAGGACACATGGCAAAAATTCAAGGCAAACAGATAAAAAGGAATTAAAAAGCAGATTATTGGCCAATGACAAAACATTTTCACTCCATGATCATGAAACTTAAAGTGGAAGTTGCTGGTTACCCATGAAGAATACAGTTCAAGGAGTGAAACAGGACACAGAACTCTAATTTCTTCACCCAAAATTAAAGGAATGAGCCTGGATCATTTGATTAGACAATGAGTATATAGTAAATGTATATTTATATGTTTTAAGTTAAAATACGTTTGAGTTATGTCCCTTGGTCACTGTAAAATGTAGTGATTCCTTCTCTAGTAGGTTATTTCCATTAACTTTCCTCAATCACATCAGATCAAAGGGCTTTTCTTGCACTGACTATCTGAACCCTTATGTGGGCCCTCATATACCGATTTATGATCTATCTTGTACAATCTTTCCTTGTAGGGTCGTTAGAATTTTGCACAGGAAAATAATAACTATATAGAAACTGAGGAGCAAGACATTCTGGAAAAGTTTTCAGGATAGCTGTGCTAATACTTTAAGAACTGGAATTTAAAAGTTTAGTTTTGGTTTGGATTGCACCATAAAGGTTAAAGGTGGGCCTTGCAGCCTCCACTGCTGGCTTTTGTCCAACTTTACCACTTGGTTCTGTGTCCTGGGCAAGTTCACACGTTCTCTAATAAGTCTTAGTTTCTTCATCCATGAAGCTGGAACAATAATTATACCTATTTATCATTTTAGGATTATGAGAGACAATTCACGTAAAGAATTAATATGGAGTCCTGTATATAATAGGCACTGAATAAACTCATTTGTCATTGGTAATAACCATGGTCATTTCTTTATAGTACATACTGCTAAAAGATGCTGGCCTTTACTTTGTGACTCAGTGTTGTACTATAAACCCCAGATGCTGAAAATTGCAGGAGACAGAAATGGTTTAGGATGGCATATCTGGGACATAGTTGGTTAAAACAGTCCTAGTCATCAGGTTACATTTTGGTAATCTGCTTTTCTCTTATGAATATACATGCAAGCTTAGGCAGCATTCACAAATTTCTGGCCACCATTGAGTGAACTTCTGGCTCCAGATCTGATTGGTTGAGGTAAAGAACGCAGCGGCCGAGAACCATCTCTTCTATATTCTCCCACGTGCCCAGACCTCCCCGTGCACACAGACGCTGTTAGAGCTCTCGTATCGGATCGCCCTGGCATCTCCACTCTCACCTATCCTGTTCAAAACAGAGCGCACCACCTTCTCCCCAGGCCTCCCTCCTCCCGTCCCGTATTGCAGGAAATGGTTACAAGAGCCAGAAACTAGAATTCTCATCCCCTCTCCTTGCTTCTCGGTGGATGTGTAAGGTTGGTGTGCCCTTCAGACTTCCACGTGGACACATCCAGGCAGTGGCTGAGTTCTCTTCCTGGCTCTGTGTTATGCCACAGCACTGGACCCCTTTTCTGGTCCCTGGATGTGGTGTGGTGCGTCTCCCACGTGAGGTCATTGACACGTGACGACCGAGAGCCTTGGGACTGTTTCCCACCCTCCACCTTGTCATTGGCAACTCTTACTCATCTCTCAGCTTCTCCTAACTCACTTTCTCAGGAAACCATCTCTGTTACTGCCTAGGTGAGGTCAGGACGCCCGGTCGTGTCTGCAGATGCTTCTTCAGGGCATTTGTCATAACCCACTCAGGAGTGATTGGTAAATATCTGTCTCCTCAGCAGCCTGCGAGCCCCCCTGCCTGTTCTCTGCTGTGTCTCCAGGGTCCGGGCCAGCGTCTGGAACACACGAGGTCCTCCAAGTAGATTTTCTAAATGAGCTCAGGGTACCAGGCAGGATTCTAAGATGGTGCCCGAGAGTCTCACCCTCTGATGTCCACACCTGCATAATTCCTCCCCTTGAATGTGGGTGGTGCCTGTCACTGTGGGGGATGGATCACTCTCAAAATCAGGTTACATTCTGTGCAAAGGTGAAGAGACTTTGCAGATATAATTAGGGACCCAGTCAGCTGACTTTAAGTTAATTGAAAGGAGAGTACCTTGGGTGGGCCTGACCTAATCAGATGAGCCTCTTCAAAGGGGGTCTAGAAGTCAGAGAGGGACCTGGGGCAGTAGAGACAGGCTCCCGATGGGGATGAAGAGGGAAACTGCCCTGCTGGGGCCACGTGGCAGGGAGGGATGGGTGGCCTCTGGGAGCTGAGGGGGTGGTCTCAGCCCTACAGTCACACGGAGCTGGGTCCTGCTGACCACCCATGAGCTCGGGTGAGGACCGGACCTCAGGTGAGACCACAGGCTCAGCCAGCGTGCTGATTTCAGCCTGTGAGACCCTGAGTGGGGGACCAGGCTCACCTGTGCCTGGATTCCCGATCCCGAGAAATGGTGAGATAATGAACTTGTATTGGTTTAAGAGGCTAAGTTTGTGATGACTTGTTACACAGCATAGAAAACAGGGCCACACAGTCAAGCCACCTAAGCGTGTATCTTAGTGCAAAATATCAGGGTTATTCTTCTATAAAAACATTGCCTTGATTTCAAGTGAGGCAAAAGCCTGAACACCTCATAGACACGGCGGGCAGTGCCATTGTTCTCACCGTCATCTTTCTGGTCGTGGTGTCAGGCACGGGGGTGTGTGTGTGTGTGTGTGTGTGGTGTGTGTGGTTGTGTGGTATGTGTGTGTGGTATGTGTGTGTGACGTATGTGTATAGTATGTCTGCATGTGCTGTGTGTGTGTGCTGTGTGTAATGTGAGTGTGTGTATAGTGTGTGGTGTGTGTGGTGTGCATGTGATGTGTGTGGTTGTGTGGTGTGTGTGTGTGGTGTGTGGTGTGTGTGTGCGGGGTGTGTGTGTGTGGTGTGTGGTGTGTGTGTGATGTGTGTGGTGTGTGTGGTTGTGTGGTGTGTGTGTGTGGTGTGTGGTGTGTGTGGTATGTGTGTGGTGTGTGTGTGTGTGTGGTGTGTGGTGTGTGTGTGTGTGCATGTGTGCATGTGTGTGTGGTCGTGGGGTGTGTGTGTGCATGTGTGTGGTGTGGGTGGCTGTGTGGTGTGTGTGCATGTGTGTGGTGTGAGTGCTCTGTGGTGTGTATGTGATGTATGTAATGTGTATGGTGTGGTGTGTGTGTGTACACACCCGTGTGTGTGCATGTGACCCGCCACAACAACCAGGTCCACGTGAGCCCCAGGCTCCACAGTGGCCTCTCTGAGCTGTGATCAGACAACATGACCCTGCAGAGACACACCACAACAGCGGCTGTCCTCAAGGCCAAGCGGTGTACAAGGTCCCCTTTCTCTTCCCATTTCCGTCAGACTCTAGTACGTCGGGCCTTTGCTCTCACTAGAGCAGTGGTTTCCAAACACTCTCTAAAGTGGACAAATCTTTCACGTGCCATGTGGGAGACCCACGTGTAACACAAAAGGAGTGGAGTGGCGCTTCCTGATGCAGAGCAGGGAGCCCGCCAGGGGGCCTCCCGATGACCACTGGGCACCTCTGCGCCCCCCAGGAGCCCTTGGACTTCCTAGGAACCCGTGTGAGAATCACTGCAGTGGAGGGAGCTTGGACATCCACAGGGCAGAAGGCCTCCTAGGACAGCCTGGTCTGTTGTGCTGCTGGCGTATCCGTCGCTGCACAGAGCACATCACACCCCTGCCAAATGCTGCCGGACTCTGGGATCCCAAGCAGTACTGACACTGATTAATAGATTTACAGGTTTTCCCACGGCACATAAAGCCGTCAGAGTCTCCTGAAGGGCAGCACCACACACACACACACACCCCCCACACCCCACACACCACACACATACACCACACACACACAAGCAAATACACACGCACGTGCACACACACAGAGTCCATCACCTTTAACGTGAACCAAGGCACGGTTACACCATCATCTGAGAACATACTATCCGTGCCTTCAAGAGGATGCATGGCTCAAGATATGAGTGGCCAGAGGATTCAGAAATATCCGGTCTGTTTTTCTCTTGCTCTTAGCTCTACTTTCAGATGTCCTGCCAAAGAGATTTTAACCATGGCAGGGAGGGACCAAAGATCACACATTACAGCTCCTGCTGGTCTTCTTCCCACATGCCACCTCACAGAGCTATGTGCATGGTGATGTAGTCAGCAAATATTTGCACTTAAACACAACCTGTTGCTATTCATACATATGCAATGTTTACTTTTGCAGGTAAGGATCAGGGCTGAAACTACCTTATGCCCACAGAATGAAAATAACAATTGGAAAGTTAATAGATTGCATTTGTGTGTGTTCTCTTTCCCCATGGCTTGTCTCAGATTATATTCTCAGCAAATAAAACGGTATTAGGATTTCACAAATGTTTTAGAATTCATAATTAATTGTGTTCAAAAACAAAAAGCTAGATTAGCAAATAATCTTCTGTGGTCTTGCAGCAATAAAAAAGCTGCAAGTTCTTGATGATTGTGCAGACCCAGGAAGGGAATCTGAAACGTGAGCAATTTTTTGCAGACCCCGAGCATATGTCCGTGGACCCACGACTATATTGATGGAACTGAGACTATGTCTATGGACCTGATAATATGTCCAAGGATCTACATCAGGGGATCTATACATCTTGGAGAATATGTCCAAGAATCTTTACAGAGGCTGTAGAAACTACTTATGGAACAGAAGACTTTTTCTAAGCAAATATTTCAATCTCAAATTATCCCCTGTAAAAGTAAACTTTTTGTCTGTTTTATTCTTCAATTTTATTTAACCTATTTTTATTTATTATTTGATTCTATTTTTGTTTCTTTCACTAGAAAGCAATAATTTTTTTTTCCTTTTTAAGATGATCAGTGACCTAACAACACAATTTAAAACTCCAGGCTCCCTGACACTGGGCATAGATGACCTAACTGAATGTTCGCTGTGAATATATTAATATTTCTTTACTTGAAAACATCAATAAACAATGAAACTTTGACCTGTGTCTAGAATAGTGCTTTACTGAGGGAAAGCTTAATGAATGTTGACAATTATTATTTTGCTAGAAATCTATCTTCATTTTTACATCTTTTAATTGAAGCCACAGTGTTCTCCAAACTTCAAAATCATAAAAGACTCCATAGAAGCATCAACAGGATCTATACTCTGACTTTGATTGAGCATTCCTTCCAAGCAGACACAAAATTGCATTCAGTTCTGTAAACTGCTCAAATGCCTGTTTATATTAGACATTGAATCTATAAAGGCAGCTGGCACAATTCTTCACCATTTCTAGATTAGTGAATTTTTCATGTGAATCTGGGAGATAAGCTCATTATTATACTAGTTTTTCTCTCCTTCTACCTAATCTCTGCTCTGCTTCTTTTTGAACATGCTGATGATTTATCCCAAGTAAATATTGACAGTCAGCTCTGCACCACTATTCGCCCACACGCCAGCACAAATGGAATTCTTGATCTCCTCCCTGGGAGAACTGGTATATCCAAGGCAGGGCCTTCCACAATCAATCACATCCCCCCATACTATTAGCACTGGATAGGAAAATGGAGAATAATTGATTGATAAATTAGACTTTGGGTCTCAGGGTCAAGTTTTGAGACAGAACTCTATGATTTCTAAAACCGGAGGAGTAATTAAAAATTGATCCCAAATTAGCAGTCAGTAAGGAGCTGTGGAGAGCCTTCCCCTTTTATTGGATTTCTGTACGTTCTTCTGAAAAATGCAGGTGTCAAAAATTCATGTTGCTGATCAATTTGCTCTTTAAATAATAATTCCAGTGACATCTGCGTTATTGCTTAGCAATGCAAAAGAAGGTTCCACCCTCGCTCTGAAGGAGTGGAGATCAAATAATCAAATGTCTAATGTCAAGAACCATCCCACCATATGTCAAGCTAGGTGATGTTTGCACACATCACTTCACTTTCTATGTCTTAATTCTGTGAAGTCTGATTGTCATGGAAATTTTGTACATGAAGACTGTCCAGTTCAGAGAAAGTGAGGTAAGGTGTCAAAGAAGTCCCACAGGCAGCAGGTGGCAGGGCCAGCACAGACATGGCTCTTCATGTATTACGTTTTAAAAACGAAATATGGCTGTCTTCACCCAGGACATAGCTTTGCAGGTATCCCTATGCATGTGTGATTTCAAAATGGCATTGCATTTTGACCTTAGATTTCCCTAAAGAATCCGATTTCTTTGAGCAGAATTGGCTGACACCTGCATATACCTGGAAATAATTACTCTTCAGAAAAACTGAAGATGATGAGGTTTGCTTTGTGTGCGGGAACTAGAATGCAAGAAGGGCTAGAGAGACAGTGAAGATAATGTGTGAGGGTAGATGGACAGGACGGCTTGGGGGAGCAGGGCTGGGTTTGCTGAGGGGAGAACAGAAACTGATGCTGTGAATGTCAGGGGAGTGTCCTTGGGAGACAGAAAAGCTGAAGGGAAGAGTGCATGTCCCAGCTTTGGTCCCACAGAACATACAGGGCGAAGCAACAGCATGTTGATATCCTATGTAGGAAAGGACATCAAACCTGCCAATACATGGGCAGTCATGGCCACGGACAGCAGCTCTCCTGCCCCGACCCTGCCCAGCTTCCCAGAGAACAGAGGCCCTGCAAGAAGACAAAAACACCGCAGAGCTAACTCAGCACAGAGTTTAGGTGTGGCGGTTCCATCTCAGCCCTGGCTCTGGTATAGTTCTGAGCTCTGATTTGGAGCGTTCCACACAGGTAGTGCTTTGACATCAGTTGCTCCTTCCTTTATTATGGTGGAAACTGCTTTTCTCACTAGCATCATAATATGCATTAGAAGTTAAATTATTTAAATTATTCTTCAAAAAGTCTTTGATAAGGCCCCTCAGGCTTTCCTTTGAAATAACACCAAAAACTATTTTGCTATACAGTTTTTGTAGGATTGGGAAATCGTCATATAGCCAAATCCAAACTGTGTGGAACAGTGAGAATTAGTGATCTGAAAAATGTGTTATGATTTAAAATTTTACTAAATCATCATAAACTCTTGCAAGAAGTTTTAAAAAAATTAACACAAAGCTCTCAGATTGAGGGCTTATTCTCATGTTATTCTAAATCTGGCACAGCCTGTGATGACATAGATCATTACATAATTTTTAAGTGAAGAGGTGGAAATGATCAGAGCTTACACAAATAGCTAAAGAGTTGCTGAAATTATTCTAACAGGATACAAACCAGAGATGGCAAGTTTTGCAGCCCTGGGAAAAAAGGCACTTTTGTTTAAAATAATATGTGGCCCCCCCCGAAAAAAAAGGAAAAATGATAGGGAAGAGAGAAACAATGGATAAATCAAACAAAGGTGACACAGGAATTGCTGGTGTGAATTGTGCTGGAATATTTTGGAAGGGCAGAGAAATGTGTGCACGGAGCAAAGTCACGAATAGGCGGGTGAATCAATTCTCTGACCCAGCCTTTCCAACAATAGCTCCCGCCAGGAATGCTGCCACCTGGCAGCAGCCTCCTGCATGTCCCCTGGAGGATCAGATGGGACCTGAGCTCTCCCCCCACAAGCCGCCCCCTTCCTCACCATCCTCTTTGGTCCGGGTGAAGATCTGCTCGCTTCGCACGCCGTCCCCAGCCCGGGTGAAAGCCAGCACCTGGATGCTGTAGTTGGTGTATTTCTCCAGCCCGTCCAGCTCCAGGGAGGGCTGCGTGGTGGTGACGTTTTTAATCTCGCCCAGCTCTGGAGGACAAGAAAACATGAGCCCGTTACTACGACTGTGGGCACTGACTTTGCTGCCCAGTGCTGGGCCATGAGCCTCCATTGGTCATGCCCTGAAATCACTCAAAGGGACTGGGCACAGCCTTCACGTGAAACAAACACTGCGGCCTTTTGGAAAAGGTCATTTGCACCAAACGGCCACAGAGCACCAGGTGGAAAATTGGTCTGGAAAACAGCAAATCAGTCCAAGTTAAGTGTTATCAACCCAACGCTGGCGGCAGCCCTTCCCGAAATGTCCCCAAGCAGGGGCAACCCAGCAGGTTCCCTGCACCCGGGCCCAGGAAGCTCACTCTGTAGAGACCCTTCTAACTGCTCATCAAGCAGCGTCTACAAGTTGAGTTTTAGTTTTTTAAGGAATCTGCATACTGTTCTCCATAGTGGCTGCACTAATTTACATTCCCACCACCAGTGCAGGAGGGTTCTCTTTTCTCCACACCCTCTCCAGCATTTATTGTTTGTAGATTTTGTGATGATGCCCATTCTGACCAGTGCGAGGTGATACCTCACTGTAGTTTTGATTTGCATTTCTCTAACACAACATTGTAAAGCCACTATACTCCAATAAAAATTAATTTTTTAAAAAAAGGTTCTACTAGTTGAGATTTGCTTTTCAGCTTAAAAAAGCAAACTCCTTTAAAGGACACGTGTTTTTCAGCATCAAATTTCTCAATATCTGAACTGTGGTGGCCCGGCAAACCGCTTCTGTCACCTGGAGTGAACCCTCAGCTGATGTGTCAGGGACGTGGCCTCAGCTAAAAATGCTTCACGTTCTGGGAGCCGGAGGAGCTATCGATGTGCGAAGACGGGACGTTCTGCCCCCGTCTGAGGCATAGGACACATGGCAGATTGAGAAAACTCACAGTGATGAGTTAAATGCAACCACAGGTCCCTGGATTTTGAAATGAGCCCTGAACAGAGGAGCCAGAGGAGGAGAGGGGCCCGAGGAACTGCTCATCCGTAGGGCAAGTGTTCGCTTGTGGCATGTTGGTGCAGCTTGGTCCTTGTGCCGGGTGTGCCCGGTTACTAAGCACTGGGGTGGGAGATGGGGTGCAGGAAGCAGTCATCCTTGGTGTCTGGCCACCTCTACACACAGCGTACACAATGAGGCTGCCCGACAATGCCCCTCACTCTTTCCAGTCTCAGGAAAGATGGTGGCACGCCGCGTGTTCTTCCTTAGGTGCTGCCCTGCTCTGGGTTCCCAGGTTAACTCATTTACCCAGCATGACCATCTACTTGTTTCCACAACACATTCACTTTACAGGAGAGGAAACTGAGGCAGGGAGAGGCTCAATGCCTTCCCCAGGTCACGGCACCGAGCATGGGGGCCGAGAGCACACGGGCCATGGCACCACGGGGAATGGCCACAAGGCCATCGTCCACACTCTCAGACACTCCCCGTGGCCGCTGGGTGGGTCTGCGGGTCGGCCAGAGGAGATGGGTTTCTGCCGGCCTGGTTTCCTCTCCCTGCTCTTTGTTTTTCTTTTCTCTTGTTCTTCTAGCATATTGCACAGCGGTTCAGAGCTCAGCGGCCAGCCTAGCTGTGACCAGGGTGACTAGGAATGTCTATCCTTACTTTTCATCATCAAAAGGATCAGGGTTGAACTTGATACAACCAGAAAGTTGAATTTAAAATAAAGCAGAGGGTAGCCAAGGCTTGTAACTTGCATTCCAGGGAGCCCTGTGTGTGCTGAGGGTCGGGGGAGGAGTGGAGAAATGGGCACAGACGTGGCCCCAGACCCCCACAGGAGCCCGAGACCTGTTCCCACCTTGGGCAGCTTGCGGATGAGTTCTGGGGGCAGGATGCTTTGCCGGGGGGAGAGAGCAGAGCAAAGGGGGTCGCCTCCCCAAAGATGCCTGTGGCCTAGTGCCTCCTGGGGGAGAAGCGCAGGCGGCAGACTTTTAGGGGCAGCAATCTAGAAACCAGAGCAGACGGCTTGTGAACATGAGAAAAATGTTTGCTCCCGTGTGGTCACCGCGCATTTGGAAAGCTGACAATCGTTACCCTCAGATGGGTTTGACATTCTTTCCTGTGAAGGAAAGTCTGCCCTCGGTGACCATCAGACACCGCTTTCCATTCTGTGATTCATTTGTCATTTTCATTTTCCTGAACGGAGATAATATAGGTCAATTGGAGTAGGATAAAAAACTCAAATGCTAATGGAAAAGGTTTAAGTATAGATCTCATCACGATCCTTTCAGATTTAGGAATTGTTACATCATGCCAAAGCGCACACACACACACACACCCGCCCCACCCCCACACACAATCAGGGAAAATGCAATGCAGCTCAGGGCAGGGGGTCCACGGGGCTGTGTGGCAGGGCTAGTTAAGAGAATTTGAGTAAATCATGGAACTCCTGGGGCCTCTGGTTTTACGTTTTTGTTTTTGTCTTTAAGTAGAGCCCAGGGTCCCTGCGTCACAGGGAACACAGGACCTGCGATTACAGCGCAGGGGAAAGGTGTGCCGACAGGGCAGGGCTGTTCCGGAGGGAGACACAGGAATGAAGAGAACAGCTAAGAGGGAGAAGGGCAAAGTGGTCTGATCTTTTTAAAGAAGGCAACCCTTGAAATGAAAGAATCACGCCCGCTCATGAACTCCCATACTGATCAGAATTCGTATTTGGATGTTGACTCACACTGGGGCTCATATTATTTAGATGAACTAAGTTGTCACGGACCAGGAAAACGATTGTAGGCCAAAACCCCTTCAAAGTTACCCTCAGGGATTTCTAAAAATTCCGGGAGCCCCAGAACCGACCACGCAAGCACCTCGTTCCCTTTGCTGGGAGGGTATTTCCCTGACTTGCCCATGTGGAGGAAGTAAAAAGGAAAACTATGAAAAAAGTCAAATGTACAACGTGCTTCATTTGCCGTTCTTTCAAGCTCTTGTTCTTTTTTATGGCTTAGACACAGATTTTTATCACCTGCTTTTCACAGCCCCAACCGAGTTATTTGAAAAAAAAATACATGGGGCCATACAGTGGAAATTAACACAACATTGTAAATCAGCCATACTTCAGGAAAATAAATTTTAAAAAATATATGGGAGGTAAAGAATAGCGTTCGGTTGAAATCATGAGTACAATAATATGAAATGAACATATAAAATAAATTTAGAAATTGTACTATTGATAGTACAAAAAGCTTTTAAAAAATCTTTATAGTTTAAAATAGTTGTATGTATTTATTTATACCCTCCCTCATTCTTAAGGAAGAAATCAAAATAGGAGTGGAAATAACTTTTCCCAAGCTCCTCCTCAACCTGCCAGCAACGTAGCGCAAGTATTGGCTGGCACCTAAATGTTGCTCTGATTCAGAAACTGTCATTTTTTTGTCTTGAAGAAAGACAGAAGGGCTGAAAAGTAGCTCCTATTCAGACAGAAATGGTGGAGTTGCAAAGTGTGTCATTTTCCTAGCAATCTCAGACGACCTGCTTCTGTCAGGTCTTAAAAATTCTTTGACTTTCAGATTACAAAAAACTCAGAAATCCACCGACATATTGTATATTTAACCTGTCCTATCCAGTATATTAACCAGCTTTATCTGGTCATATTAACAATAACAAAATGCTTTTTCATGCATATTTTTAAAGTATTTGGGGCAACTGGTAATCACAGCAGTAGGAACAATCTCTTTACACGAATAACCATGTGTTCTGTGCCTGTGGGAACCTCGGGGCCACAGCCTGAGGCGTTTATGCAAAAGCATCCAGTAATTCCATGCAATTCCCTGCTAATTCATACATGTCAGCTCTCAGAGGTAGCAGGTTAGGAGGGACCATTCATGGCAGGTTTACATTTCTGAGGCTTTCTTTCTCATCTTTTGGAGATTACGTGTAGAACTTCTACGCTAGGCGTTAAGCACATGACCTTGATCTTCGTACAGTGAGTAAAAGGATCTTTAGAAACTGCATGCATTTCCAAACGTTCTTTATTTAAAGACTTTTATGTTTTTAAATATTCAAGTTGTTAAAGCTTTAAAGTGTAAGGTTGACTGAGCCCATATTAATCACGCCATCTGTCTGTTGTAGAACTAAGGTGCTAACAGGACTTATTAGCAAATACGAGTGAAATGTGAAAATAGGAGGGATATTTCCATGACAAAAAAGGAACAAGTTTAGTGTAGCACTGCCTTTAGGTGAGTATGTTAGGGTGTTTAATTACATCATATTCAGAACAAGCATATTCAGTGACATGTTACTGTACTGTGTCAGTAAAATAGATAATTTGCAGATTTGTGTTGCTCCACATTTTACATCCATGGGAATTTTAAAGCTCTTTTTTTGGGGGGGGAGGGGAGGTGAAGTGAATCATGCGCTGCGCCCTGTCCCTCCGCGGGGCTGGCGGTGATTACGGGGCTGTGGTTCTGTGTGCCTCCCGTGCTTCCACTCTCCCTAGTGCAGAGCACCCATCAGGGCGGACGCTGCATCCTCCGCGTCCAGCAGGAGCTTAGCACAGAGTGGCTGCTCAGATAACACGTCCGCTTCGGGCCCAGCAGCTGAATCAGAACGTGTCCCACTGCCGGTGCTGTGCAAAGGGCCACCTCAACATCCGGAGGAATCGGGTCTGGTCCTCAGCTCTGAGACGCAAGTCTGGCTACAGACGTAAACAGCTAAGCCTGAAACTCTGCTATTTACTTAGCGAATTAAGCTGCCTTTGTAAGGTGTCTTCCTTCCTTTATTCTGGCACCAATAGTGGAACCCCTGCAGCCTCCGAGAGGCCCAGTGTGTTCTGTTTACCTGGGCGGGGGCAGTGACCTGGTGGGCAGAACACACCCAGGGGATACCGAGCAGAGGCGGGAAGTGCTCTGGGGCCTCTGGGTTTGCCCAAACTCAGAGGACACACAGTCAGAAGGGCTGGAGGAAGCCTCAGACAAGAGGGAAGGCATCCCTGGGAGCCGGGATGGCAGGAGGAGGCTGGACATGGGGAGCCGGGGAGGGTGCAGATGTGGGCCACCCAAGTCTTGGGCCACAAGCAGAGAGCAGAGCCTTTCCTGTTGGGGGCTGTAGCGCAGGGAGGGCTCCTGGAGTGGGGCTTAGCCTGGTTCAGTGACATCCACCCTCTAAAAGCAGACACAGAGATGTGTTCTGCCCAAGGCACTTGGAGCCTCAGTCTCGCTTGCCCCCTCAGCGGACCCTCTCTCGTGCCAACTCTTGCCCCCAAACTGGAGGATTTTTGTCCTACAACTTGAAAGAAAAAAAAAATAAACACAAAGAAACAAGAAGGATGAAGGAAGAGAGGAAAGAGGAGGAGGAAAAAAAAGGAAAAAGGAGAAGTAGACAAAAATGGAGGGTTTGGGATGAAATGGGTTCTCACAGGAGCAATAACATTCCTCTCGAGGTGTGCTGGTACCCACATTCTTCCTGAACCCCTTCCAGTTCAACTACAGGAGCTTAAGAAGTTTTCCTGCTGAGTCCTATTGGGACATAGGAAGAGGTCAGCCTTTTAGGATACACATCACGTAGAACTTTCTAGATACAGATCAAGGTTTTGGTGCTGCCTGCAGAGGCTTGACATAGATACTCATAATTAGGAAAACACATCTATTCCTAGATTTCCCAAGTGCCACCCCCTCCTATCCTTCAAACTGCTTTTTGAAGGCATATGATTTAAACAGCTGTGCACACCTGTTAAAATGTTAGGTATGAGATAAGAGCACAACGACGTGGGGAAAGAAGGAAAGTGCCCACTCATAAAGAAGTGGCTGCCCTGTGCTGAATCCCACGGCAGGAGGGGGCTCTGCAAATTCCATCGCGCATCCTTCGGGGCAAACCCAAAGCCCTAGTTGAATCCTCTTACCTCCATCCATGAGGTTGGCCCAGTAAATGACTCTGAACCCCTGCAGAATTCCATTCAAGGCTTCCTTGGAAAGTGTGGACCAGGAAATTGATATGCTTTCTGGTGATGTTGCTATGGCTTGGACATTTTCGGGGGGGTAACTGGGCACTGAAATTAGATAATTAGAATCTGTAATAACTGTGAGTGGTTTAATTAGCAAAGTAATACTGAATCAGCAACACTAGTTTAATATTTCAAAGTGCAAGCAAAAGAAAAGAAATTCACTCAATCCTCCAAATTAAGGAAACGATGGGTACCGTTTCCTCACACAAATATTATGACAACTCAGTGACATACGATGACTTCATATGACTTCCACTGTCTCTCTTTCCAGAATAACTGCTTCACTTTTAAGGACGTCGCCCCAGGCTTAAGGAGCTGCGAACACTTCTGGTTCTACTGCAAGAGTAAAATCCCATTGCTGGTCTTCCATTACTCTTGCAAGTTACAGGTGTAAGTTTCATGTACTTTACACCAGGGGGGTCTCCAACCCCCGGGCCACGGGCCACGGACTGGTACTGGTAGGTGGCCTGTTGGGAACCAGGCTGCACAGCAGGAGGTGAGTGGTGGGAGAGCAAACGAAGCTTCATCTATATTTATAGCCACTCCCCATTGCTCAGGTTACCACCTGAGCTCTGCCTCCTGTCAGCATTATGGTGAGCTGTATAATTATTTCACTGTATATTACAAGGTAATAATAGAAATAAAATGCACAATAAATGTAATGTGCTTGAATTATCCCCAAACCATCCCCCACCCTGGTCCGTGGAAAAACTCTCTTCCACGAAACCAGTCCCTGGTGCCAAATAGGTTGGGGACCTCTGCTTTGTACAGTACATCCCCTTGTACTGAGTAACATCTGGCATGTAAATTGAAAGCCTCACTGTTGAAAGTGCCAAAAAGCAGACATGTCATTGTATTCACGGTCCCATCCCCAGCAGGGCCCCTTTCAATACTACACCATTCCTCAGAGCAAAGAGAGAGAATGGACTAGGATACAAGCTAGAAGGATATTTGAAGTATTTTTCACATTGAGTTTACGTACACCTTAAACGTCGTGGCTGGGAGAGAGGGCAAAAGAGTGAATGAATTGCAAACATCAGTGAAAAATGAGCAACAAAGTGAAAACCCAAAGGCATAGCTAAGCACGACTGCAAAGACTCTGAAAATGGAAAGAAAATCCTGGACTTCCGGTTTCTAGCTGGCTAAGACTTCTCTCCCTGTGAAAAAGGGCAGAAATTATAGACGCAAGTCACCATGGGTGTTCTCAAACCTATGACCCAGGGGTCAACTGCACGAGAAGCAAGCTTGCTGCCGGCAAATCTTCCACCTACTGCTGCAGCTAACCCCGTATCTGGTCTCTGTACCTAAACCATGGTGCTTCTGGACACTAGGGTTCTTTTTTCATGCCCTGCTAGAAAATGTGAGCTTTTTGGTGGTCAAGGTGGGAGCGGACGATAATTGCTCATGACCACTAGGGGGCGCACGGCCACCGTGAGATTTGCTCCAAAAAGCCTGCGCATTGCTGCTCTCTGGTCTCAGCATGCTTGAAAATAAAAAGCAATCATTAAAAAGAAAAAAAGAAAGAAAGATCCTCCTTCACACTGATGTGTGAGAAATTCTTAGAAAAATCGGACTTCTGCATTCTGGCCAGACTGCTGCAGCCATGCATAGGGAGAGCCTCGGTTTCACTCGGGAAAAGCCCACCTCTTGGGCTTGAAATGGAAGCGAAAGATGCCGAAAAGGGGATGGACTTGGCTTTGCAATCAAGATGTGTCAAGGGCACCGAACCAAGGCAGGCTGTGAGTTAATCAGGGCAGCTTCCCCACCGGAACCCTCAGTCCCCACCGGCCTGGGTGCCACTGTCATTGCAAAGCCTGCAGGGGGGCAGGCTGCGGGGACCCAGAGCTCTGCGAGCGGAACCTACCGTCCTCGAGGGTGGTGGTGATGATTTCCTGAGAAGAAGGCCCCGTCCCGGCCCGGTTGCAGGCCTGCACCACCAGGCCGTACTGGGTGAACTTGTTTAGGTTGTCGAGGGTGTAAATCTCACTGTCGCCCGTGGTGTCGATACTGATGATGTTGAACTGGAAGTTGCCCCCTGTGCTGTACTCGCGGTAACCTATTTGGTAGCCCCGGATAATCCCGTTTTGCAAATGCTTCTTGGGAGCCTACATAGGAAAGAGAAGCATCCCTAAAGAATACTGTTTGTGATTTGGTGAAAAAAAACAATGTTACTTTCAGATGCTTTAAATCTGTTTGAAAGCCGGTTGATCCTACTGTATACCTATGGCCAAGCTACAAAATATACCCCATGGACATTTTAGACATTGCAAAGTTACCAGTTAAAATGCGAGTAGCTAAACAAACCAAAAACCAGAATGCTCGTGATGCGACAGGAGGAAAACCAGCGCCCGCCCTCCTCTTAGGCAAACAAAAACGAAATCGAATAAGTGTGGAAATAATTGTAACAGCTGTGGCAGTAGTAACAGCAATAGTGGCAGCAAACTCATCCCTAGAGGCTGCTCGTGGCCAGGTGCTCTGCCTTTACCTGCGTGAATGCGCCCAGCTCTCACTCACCACAGCCCCAGGACATAGCACCACCAAGACCCTCATGGCCACAGGAGGTCCCACAAACAGGAGGGACAGGAGGGGATCCACCACAGAGCCTGTGCTCCCTGCCCCTCCATCATGGTGCCAGGGCAGCTGATTTCTCGAACTGGCGGGGAAGCTTTGAAAATCAGATTGCATTTGTGGTACCTCCGCCTACACCAACCATCACCCGGGAGACTGATCTTCATGTATGTACCCAGCAAAATCTACCGAGCTCTCCACTCTGCCACACTGTCCCAGGCACTGGGGAACAGAAGTGATGATTTTTTTAAAAAAAGGTCCCTGCCCTCATGGAGCTTACACTCTAATTGAATATTCCAGAATAAAGGTGTTTCCAGGTTGAAAGCTGGATGTGAAGGGGACTCCACCCTTGGCAGGAAGGCAAACCACTTTTATTAAGGCCTGAGTCCTTCAGGAATCATTTTATGGTGATCTAAGCTGGGCAAGGGGAGGCTAGAGTTAGCTTCTCTCTGCTAAGGATAAAGGACCAGTCAAGTGGAAGAACAGTTTTCGCTGATAGGTTGAACTTTTTAAAGAATTTTTTCAAGTATGTTTTAAAAACAACATCAAAGTAATGCTCTAAAGTAATAAAGGTGTGGTAGACTTTCAGGCAATCAACAGATGTCTGTGTGTGTGTGTGTGTGTGTGTGTGTATTGTGTCTGTGTGTGTGTATGCGTGAGCAGATATCTGTATGTATGTATGTATGTGTGTGTGTGTGTGTGTGTGTGTGTGTACCTGTGTGTTTCAATACAAAACTGTGGATTAAGGTCTCTTGGGGCTCTGAAAAACTTTCTCTATGCTGAAAACGGTTACAATCCCATTGGAGAGAGGAAATAAACACTTAGGAAACTGTAGAGAAATCTGAAGTGTCAAAGTGTGTAGTACTGGATGCTGACGGCCAGCAGGCTTCCAGAAAGTGGTGAAATGAGAGTGGTCTGAAGCAGTCAGAAGATGCTGACCGCAGGTGGGCCTGGACGATGGCCAGGGCTCCAGAAAGGGAGGGAGGGTGTGGGGTGGGAGAGACACAGCAGCTAGAATGGATGGGGCGGTGCGGAACACAGAGCGGTGAGGGATGGCAGAAGAGAACAGACCACAGAGCCGCCTGGGGCGGGGGTGGGTGGGGGCTGGCCCTGGACCACCAGCAGGAGGAAGGCAGGAGAAGGTCGCGGGCAGACAGCACCATGAGTGAATTCAGCAGATGTCTGCAGAAGGCCTACTGTGCCGGCCTTCCCCTGGGATGAATGTCTCCAGCTGTCTTGGAGCGTCTGTCTGAGTTACACAAGAGCAGTAAAACCACATTTCTTTTTTCAGGCGAGTTTCCTCATTTACGGTTTTCTCGGATCCCATTGCTTTTCTCAATAACTTGTCTGGTTTCATGCATTTACATGGTGCTAACAGATGTCAAAGGAACAGCCCTGGAAACCATGGCTGCTGCAGTCAGGTTGACAGAGTCAGACCTTGACATAAACGCTCACACCCTTCTCATTATAAGCAAATGTCTACGTACTTCTGCTTCTGCACTGAAGAACTACAACTTTTTACTCTGCTTTAAAATTGGATCTAAAGATTTCAGATTTTGAGAATTCCATTACCTGGAATTTGTTTTACCTTAACCACTGAATTGCATTTGTAGCATTTAATTAAAAAAAAAAATTCCCTCCAAAAGCCATGCATAAGTCAAATATAAAACACTCTTGCACTGTTGGTGGGACTATAAATTGATACAGCCACTTTGGAGAACAGTGTGGAGGTTCCTTAAAAAACTAAGAATAGAACTACCATATGACCCAGCAATCCCACTACTGGGCATATACCCAGAGAAAACCATAATTCAGAAAGACACAAGTACCCCAACGTTCACTGCAGCACTATTTACAATAGCCAGGACATGGAAGCAATCTAAATGCCCACCAACAGACGAATGGATAAAGAAGATGTGGTACATATATACAATGGAATATTACTAAGCCCATAAAAAGGAATGGAATTGGGTCATTTCTAGAGACGTGGATGGACCTGGAGGCTGTCATACAGAGTGAAGTGAGTTAGAAAACAAATACTGTCTATGCATACATGCGGAATCTAGAAAAATGGTACAGATGAACCAGTTCACAAGGCAGAAACTGAGACACAGATGTAGAGAACAAACATATGGACACCAACGGAAAAAGGGGAGGAGATGAACTGGGAGATTGGGATTGACGTATATACACTAATATGTATAAAATAACTAAGAACAAAAAGTATACAAAAAATAAAAGCTGACGAAGATAAAAAATAATATTGTAAAAAATAAATAAAACAAAGATATTCCTCCTATTTCACAAAGTTTTTAATATTAAATAGAGCCACCCAAATATAAAGGATTTTTAAATTTAAAAAATATTCTAATTTTTCAATGGGCTTCCTGTGACGATTTAAGGCTCCCTAAGATGCCAAGTCAATTATCCCAGGACAGGAACTATAGAGTCTGATCAGGTACGAGGTGTAGGCGGTGGAGGCAAATGCCCACGAGAAAATGATTACACACAGCACCCAATTTAGCTGAATCTTCTACAAGCAGAGGGACCTGCCAGTGACAGTTCCCTTCTTGGGTTGGGGGGCATTAACATGCCTGTGATCTGGTTGAATAGGCAGGTGGTGAAATCTTCCTTTTTTTGCTCTCCGAGGGTGGAAACACATTCTAACTGCTTAAGTAGGATAGGAAACACGGGGGTTTTGATCCTTTTCAGTTTTAAATATTTTGTACAAAATAAATAGAACATTCTTTACATTTTTCTTAGAACTAAGTTTTAGTCCTGCTAATTTTGGAGTGACACCAAGATTATTTTTACTTCTTAGGTTCTTCTGCAAAATATTTTGTAGAACATTATTTTAGTTCTTTTTATAATAATAAAAATATACAGCCACCATTCTTATGTGACCCGTATTCAAATTTTGATACATTTCTATTTCTCCAAGTGAAGTTGAAGTTTCTTTTTGTTTTTCACATGCTTGTCTTCATACTCTGTATAATTTGGTGTCTGATTTTTTCATTTAATATGCTATTATGATCACATGTTCATGTTTACAGTCTTTAAAAATCATATTCCATGTTTTATTGAGGCTTTTCCCCATTGCTGGGGATACTGTTGTTTTGTACCTTATTTCCTACCACAGATGAGCCTCTGTGATACAGTGCATCTGTTTTTAAAACTGTTTATTGCACTGAAGTCCCAGAAGTGGATGAGTATCTTGTTTCAAAAGGGTTATGTTTCCATTGACTGTTAATGAGATAAGATTTTTTGTTATTATTCTTTTAAATTCGAAATCCAATATGGTAAAGCAAGGGACTGAGTTTATCACAAGGAGCAAAGAAAAGAGCTCTCCTCCAGTCTTCTTAATATTCTGATTTTGAAGAGATATATTTTGAATAGGGTGGTGAGTTACTTGAAGGTAGCAGTGGTTTCCCATATTTCCTTTCCAGGGCTCTAATACAATCTCTAGTTATCATGCAGAACGAACTGTTGCACCTGAGAAAGGATTTTTTTCTTACAAATGAAACATGCATTTTTGATTCCACAGCTTGCAGGCCCCCAGAGCCTTTGAAAACAATCCAAAAAAGACTGTGTTTGTGGGGGGAATGGGGAGTGACTACTAATGGGGACAGGCTTTGTTGCGAGGGATGAAAATTTTCTAAAATTAGATCCTGGTGCTGGGTGCACAGCTCTGTAAACATACGAAAAGCCATGGACTCATACACTTAAAACAGAGAATGTGATGGGATGTTAACTTCATCCCAATAAAGCTGTCTTCTAAAAGGCAGTGTGCTGAAATCATCTATAGGTTATTTCTCTTTCTAATTCAATACAACAGTAGCTTCCTTCACCACAACCACGGTGAACACCACCAATCAATGCTCACCACCTCGACCACCACGTCTTCACCATCGCACCTACCAACATGCACACCACCACCTCCACCTCCTCCACTACCTCACACCCCCACGACAACCGTCACCGTTCATCACTGTCACCAGCTCCATACCAGCGTCTCCATCATCACCACCAACAGTGCTACCATCGGTACCAACACCACCACCACCATTACCCAATGCCACCACCACCTCTCCCACCTTGACCACCATCCTTACCACCTCCTCCACCAATAAATCACTGCCATGCCTCCAACACATGCACCGGCGTCACCAGTGACATTAACATCCCCCTCGGTATCACCATCACCACCATCACCTCAGTCACTAACTCAGGGCCCCATCACTGCCACCAGTTCTCACTGTCCCTCCACCACCTCCACCACCTCCCTCACCTTCACCTATGGAACACTTGGTTTTCCTAATCAATGAAAACACTTGGTTTTCCTAATCAATGTAATATAGATATAGATATAGATATATAGATATAGATATATAGACAGATACATACCCCATTTATCTTCACAACAACCCCAAGAAGTTTCATTATCCTTCTTTACAGATGAAGAATCTGAAGGTCAAAGAGGTTAAAAGCATCTTCCTCCAGGTAAGTTCAGGGCTGGAATTCTAAGCCAGGTTTTCCCAGGAGTTGTATTTAGTTTCCACCAGTCTCAGAGCCACAAATAACTTTCCTCCCTTTTTCAAAGCTTGCTAATTAGGTTTGTAAAGTTACATGAAGCAAAACATTTTTAATCAAAGAAAAATCTAACAAGTCACACGAAGAGAACGTATGACATTTTCATGCACCAAAGTAAGCAAAAATTCTAACTATAACAGGCAAAGTTTAAGTTCTCTTATTAATTTGTAGGTAGGATGAATAGTCAGGTGGAGATTTAGGAACGTGTTAACATTAAAGGAATCCTTGAGGACCCATTAAAAAAAAAACAGATTTCTTTTAAAAAATCCAGAAGTGCAGGACTTTTGTACACTAAAGTACAGGGAACTTTAGGGGCTGTGGTGCAAGCCCCACATTTTTTGAAGTGACTCCGGGGGCCTCTCTGAGTTACATGAAAGACAAGCCAGCGAGGGGAGGGCGTGTGGACCAGTGCAGGCCCTTCAATCCATTTGTCGGTGGTGGGCTTCCTGTCATCCTAAGACAAGTTAGTACACAATCCCCCTCGCTTTAAACCTTGTCCTGGATGATACTTTAAACACTTCTGCTTGGAGCACATGTCTGCTTGGAATGAAGGGAAGACGGTTGACCGGTGTATGAAGAGAGAACATCCACATGGGAAGGCAGTTGAGGATACTGTTCTCTGACTGTTAAACAGCCTCAAAGAACAACCGATTAAATGGGTCAAAAATAGTTTGCTTTCATGAAACTCAGCGAATGGAGTTAATGGTGGAGGAAACGTAGAAGCCGGAATCAGGGAGGGGTCTTGAAACATATTTTGAATCTGGGTTGCAAGATATTGGAGAAGACAAATTGCCTAAGGAGCCACTGTGATCACGCCCTCTGTCTCCCCAAATCTCAGCAGTGCCTGTTGTAAGACCTGAGCCCTATGGGAGTCTCTCCAGACTAATGTCCCCTGCATGTCCCTCCACCTAGGGTCCTCTTTGATGGCTTGATGAAGCGTGGGGGCTCCAACTGTCTTATTCTTTCCCATCTCATGAAAGTTCCCATCAGGCGACGCATCTCTTCCTTCTTTCTATATCGAAATCCGACTCACTCCATGGCCAGCTCAGCTTTCAACTCATTGGGGAACCTCCTCTGACTGTCTCCATCCACGGAGTCCTCTCCTTCCTTTGGTCTCCGTTGGCACTCACCCATCCACCCTCAGCTCAGCAAGAACTGACCACGTTCTTCTCCTCTTGTGGTCACCGTTAACACATCAAATGTCTGGTTTCAAGAGCTTGACTGCAAGCTCCAAGAGCACAAAGGGTTCCTACAAACATATTTGAAATCTGACCCACTGCCTTGTCCAAATCAGAACTTCAGCACGGTGGACAGTCTCAGAAAATATTATTGTAGATAAAGAAGAGAATGTTTCTGAGAATTTACGAGGTGTAAAAAAGTGGTGGATAAGAACGACCTTGGATTTATATCTTACTAAATAAAGGGCTAATGGGAAGGGTATAAAGACAGAGAGTTGCCTGGACTCCAGCCCCACTGGGTCAGCCAGTTCAGAGGGAGCTCTCAGGCAGTGCGCCCCAGCCTGGACACGTGGGTTCAAGTTGAGAGCTGGCTTCTGTGCTGTCACGTAGCGTGGCAGCCAGCTCATCAGGATGGGCGATCCAGGCAGGATTTGGAGGGGTCCACTTCCTTCCCCAGGCCCCGCCAGGGAAGAAAATAGCTTCTGAAGAGCCAACTTATCTGGACAATGCCGTCTATTTTTGTTTCCTGCTTAAAACAAGGATTCTAGAGAGTTTGTTCACTTGTCAGCCAGCCAGTGGATTACACAAGTTTACAGTACGGATTGCTGAAGACCAACCAAGAGATTTATACAAATCTCACCTGGCGACCAGCCCTCCTAACACGTATTAGAGGAAGACTTTGGAAAGTGATTGGAAAAAGTATCTGGAGTGAAGGAGGGCTCCCTTCACTCCACAGTCAAGAATTAAGCAATCTGAGCGCCTTTCCACGCAGAAGGATGCTGTTATTTACAGATGGCTCTGACATGTGTCTTCTCGTTCTACCTTTTCTCAAATCCCTTCCAATGCACTGCAACTGAAGAGAAGGCCTTAGCTAGCCACTGCTATGTTTCTCTTGTGAGGATTCATTGTTTTCCTGTGTTGAAGTTTCCTCCTCCTTTCCTTCACCTTTGCATCCAGGACTGAACCAGATTTCATTTGTGTCATTTATCTGACGTCTGTGGCTCTCCCTCTCCCCTTCCAGCCCTGACATTTTTTTTCTCTCTTGTGGTCTCCCTAAACAGCCTTCTTTCATCCTTCCAGGAGCCCTTTCTCCAGCCTCCAAATCCCTCCCAACCCCCACTTCCTTTAAGAAACTGTCTCTCTTGATCTCCATGACAACAGGAGCCCCGTGTCAATTTATTCCTGCGGTTTGTAAGGGCCTGTATTTTATGTGTCCACCCGAATCAGCCTGCAAGCCGCCGGTGGCGGAGTCTGCGCTCTCTGCCGGGATGGGAAACCCAGGGTTGAGCGGATGCTCCCAGCACCGGGGTGGATGTGAGTGATTAGAACAGGCATCTCTTCAGAAAACCATCGGCCAGGTCCGGTTTCCGGCACGCTCCCTTCCCCCTCCCCAGTGCTGGCGGGTGGACTTTCCTCCATGTCAGGATCCTTCCGCTGACCTGGAGAGCCGGAGCCTCCACCGCAGAATCCCACATCCCGAGAATCCCACATCCCGAGAATCCCACATCCCGAGAACCCCGCATCACTCCGGCGTGTTGTCATTCAGTTGAAAAATGATATGAAACGTTTCCTTTTAGATTCCTGCAAATTCACTTAAAAGGTAATCTGTCCTCATTTCCCCTCTATTGCAGGGGTCGGGAACTGTCTTTTTCATCTCTGTGTGGTTCCCCCAGCCCCTTTCCTGCGCCCCAATGTAAACAGCATAAATTCGATAACTTATGCAGTGAATGGACGCATTAAATGGAACAGCCAGGAGCCGGTGCCTCTTCCCTACGAGGCATTGTGTGCAGGGGAGACGCACACTGAATCCCTGATTAAAGGCGAGCATGGGCTCACAGTGCTGCAGGTGTGCACACGAGGCTGCGGAAGGGAAAAGGAAAAGATGCCTTTTCCAAATGGGGGCAGGAGGATTCCCAGAGAAGGGGGCCCATGTTGTAGGAAAGTAATTAGTGCACCCTGCTGTGCCCCGTGAGGGAACAAGAGATGACCCAGGAAAGGAGAGCAGCTCAGGGTGACCCATCAGGGAAGGGTCTGCGGTGATGGGGGTGGGGAGGGCAGGAATGTAGGGAAGCTAGGCAAATGCTGGAGCCCCACCCAGACCCACTGACTCAGAAACACACGCTGGCTGCAGGGAGGGGCCCCTGCTCTGTGTTTTAACAAGCCAGCCCCCCCCGCCCCCCCAACCTGATTCTGAGCAGGCTCAAGTCTGAAGACCACTGTTGTTGCCACTGGAAAGTCATTAAAAAGTTTAGGACTGGCCTTGCTTGGGGTGGACTTTAGTTAAAAAGCACCAGCTGCACACTGTCCAGTTTTTCAGGTCACCCATAACCCATTTTCCTGGTCTCTGCAGAGCAGAAGGGAATGAGTGCAAGTAGGGCCGTAAGCCCTTTCTGGTCCGGGGAGTCACACAGCAAAGGGACCGCCTGGCAGGGGGCTGGGCTGGGGTGGGGACAGATGCCCTGCTGGGCGGAGCCCTACAGGGGCTCCACATGCCCTGTGGACCAACAGAGCAGCCTCTCGGCATGAATGGACGATGGATTCTGAGGGAGAGATGGCAGAGGGAGGAGGACTGTTACAACGTGGCCTCAAAGCACATTTTCCCTCCCGTCTCTCTCCTTGGATTGGCCCTCCACATCCACTCTGCCGCCCACGGCGGCTCCAAGTTCATTACATACATCATAGGTCTTCTATAAGGGATACGCGTGGCCACGTGGCTCTCCTCAACGGTACTGTTCATTGAGGGATGGGTAAAGAATCAGGGGCCACATGGTGTGACGTAAAGAGTGGACATGTGATCTGACAGTGAGACACGTCAGGACAAAGGAGCTCGAGAAGTAACAATGAAGGACAAAGTGTTTGAAGTGTGTACTATCTTGAGAGGCCAAGAACTTGGACCTGGAGCTGATGGTCACTGTCGTCTAGTCAGACTTGGCAGCTGTGGAGGACGTGGTGGCCAAAAGTGTGCACTGGCTTGGAACACAAACGCGGAATTTTAGAAACAGGTGTGGCGAAGGTTGTGGGATGAACTTGATGTTAACTGTTGCACTAAAAGGCACCATTTGTTCAATTTCTAAACTGTAGGGTGGCTCCCATCTCATTCATTCACTCATTCATCCATTCATCCATTCATCCCACCAACAAACATTTCTTGTAGTTACTCTTGCTAGACTCCTCCTTTTTTAAAATTTTGCCATCCTTTGCAAATCCCATTCTCTGGTAGCCGCATATATCCTTTCTCACCAGCCACAGAGGCTTATCCAGTGGTTTCTGCTGATGCCCTAACAAAGGAATTCACAGCACATATGCAGACCAGGACTGGTCTGTAGCCATTAGCTCTGAGGTCTCTGGGAATATCCCCTATCTAACATCAGGGCCTCTAGGTGCTGTGCCTCATTCATAAGGTTCTGTGTCCAACTCAGGTAGCTGGTGAGGCGGGGACGTTGGCTTCCGAAGCTCAGCAAAGCTGGAGAAGACTTCTGAGAAACTGACTTTGCCAGAAAGGTAATGGCTTAGTGTGCTGGATCCTGGGACTGGAGTCAGTCAGAGAGAAGTGGCAGGGAGAGGGAGGTGCCCTGGTTCAGACCAGGAGAGAGCAGGGAGAGTGAGGAAGGGGGGGTTGTGGATGTTTCCATAGGCCAACGAGGGGTGCAGCCAAGGCCCAGCCAGGGAAGAGTCCACCTAGAGACTGTGAGGTTTTGGGAGACTGGCCCAGCCTGCATATCTGAGCCTGCAGGTGATGGGGATTTAGAGGAAATGGGGTTTGGGTTTTGATGCCAAGAGGCATTGTGTACTAGTCTGTGAGCACCAAGGCTTGGGTCCCAACTATTTAGTGGCAGCTGAATGATCCCAAAGGACCTGGCTCCTCCCGTGCAGACAGAGGTCTCCAACCTAGAGTAGCCCCCCTGCAGGGAAGGGGAGCCCCCATGGATAGCAGAGTGGCCATGGAGGGCCAGATACATCCATCAGTAGGCTTCAGAGATTTGGGGGGGCACCGTTGACCCAGATCTGCTAAGCTAGTGCAAAAAGCGGGGAAGAGTCATAGTGCTTTAAACCTCTGCTCAGAGGACCAATGAACAGGCAGCTGTTGTGACAAGTTTCAGTTGTATGAGGCTGCTTCTTCAGGTATCATCTTGGTTCATTAAACATGGTTGGTAAACTGTGGTCCTGGGGCCAGGTCCTTCAGCCATTTGTTTTTATATGGCTCTTAGCTAAGAATGTACGTATTTTTTACATAGTTTTAAATGACTGCAGAAAATCAAAAGAGGAAGAATAGTGTGTGACATGTGAAATGATACAAGCCTCAGATTTCACTGGACTCAAGTCAAGTTTTACTGGAGCCCAGCTGCACCCACCCAGCTGCGTATCTGCCGTGTCTGCTTCTGAGCTGCAGCTGCAGAGTTGGCTGATTGTAACAGAGACCTCACGGCCCACAAAGTCTAGAGTATTTGCTCTCTGGCCCTTGACAGACACCATTTGCAGACCCCTGTAGGACACAGCGCTGTGGATGGAAGCCGCCTGCAGGTGGGATCGCTGGGTGGGCTGGAGGTTGGAGGCAGGGAGGGATGTGTGTGTGTGGGGGTGTGATCAATGGTGGAAGGAGAGATACCTCTGAGAGAAGGGGGTCGGAGAAAGGCCAGGGTTTGGGCTGAGTGAGAGTCAGTGACCCTCCTGCTGGGGTGTCAAAGTTCTAGCATGTGTTCTATCAGAAGACAAGTATGCCTGCATCCGCAGTGGACCTTTGGCCATGGACACGGTACCTGCCACCTTGCAGAGTTAAGCAGAGTGTCTTGTCTGTACTTGGGTAATGAAAGGCTTTGCCTCAGTTAAAGGCATCCACACTCGTGAATGGGCGATGGAGGAGAAGAACATTGAAAAGCATCTAATAGGCTACTCTGCCCTGTCCGGAACATGCTAGAAACATTTGGACAAGCCCCCTCTCCTCCCCACCCAGGGAAGGCTCTGGTCTGAAGTGGGGGGATGGGCCTGACACGTTCCCAGGTGACACGAGAGCCCATGATTCTGTCCACAGCCCCGGGAATGACGCCACACTTTCCCTGTGTCATATTTTCCTTCTTTGGGAATTCTCACTTCTAGGAGTCATTGAGAACAAGCCTCTGGAATCCTTCTGTTATTTATGTAACAGAAGGAGTTGTTTCTACTTTCGATTGTGACAGGCAGGGAAAACAAGAATGATAATATACTTTTAAAGGTAGCATTGTTTTACTTCCTGTATTTCTGCGATTCCTCAAAGCGCAAAGAACGTTTATGTTCAGACTGAACATTTTCAAAAGAATGTACTAATGGAGGGACTCCATCACTGGACTTGAAAGGATGTAAAGTTATTTTCAAAGATTTTAATACAAAGAGGAGATTGGCCTTTAAAAAAATTGTGGAAAGTTACCTAGAAATAGAGTCAGTTGGTTACATCTTAGTGCATTAAGTTCAATGTATTTGTATTAGTGAAATGAATCCGAAAGCATATGTTGTATTTTTCTATCCAGCCCCATGTAACTGTGACAATGGAATGTGGAAATTAGAAGCCAAAAGTCTCCCGGGGCAGTTGACTCCTGCTTTCCTGGCTGGAGTTCTTCCTGCAGTAGACCCAGAAGAACTGGGTCCAGCATATTTTAAATGATAAAAGTAATATCATATTTCTTCCCTTGTCTTAGGAGACATGTCCATATTGGACAACTGTTTTCCTTTTATTCTTTGATTTTTCATTCTAACATCTGTGCCCCATTTACTAATTTATCAGCCTTATTTGATTTCTCTGATAAGATGGGAAATGACATCAGTAAGATGGCTTAATGATGGCTTTCTAAGAAAATTAAGCACATTAGTAAATCAATGAACGTAGAACACACCCTTATGTCACACACAAAAAGAAACTCAAAATGGCTTAAAGACTTAAACATAAGACATGACACCATAACACTCCTAGAAGAAAGTATAGGCAAAATATTCTCTGACATAAATCATAGCACTGTTTTCTTAGGTCAGTCTCCCAGAAAATAGACATAAAACCAAAAATAAACAAATGAGACCTAATCAAACTCACAAGCTTTTGCACAGCAAAGGAAACGAAAAGACAGCCTACGGAATGGGAGAAAATATTTGCAAACAATGTGACCAACAAGGGCTTAATTCTCTAAATATACAAACAGCTCATAGAACTCAACAACAACAACAAAAAACAACCCAATCGAAAAATGGGCAGAAGAACGAAACAGACATTTTCCAAAGGAGACATACAGATGGCCAACAGGAACATGAAAAGATGCTCAAAGTTGCTAATTATTAGAGAAATGTAAATCAAAACTACAGTGAGATAGCACCCCACACTGGTCAGAATGGCCATCTTTAAAATGTCTGCAAATAACATGCTGGAGAGGGAGAAAAGGGAACCACCTACCTGGTTGGTAGAAATGTAAGTGGGCACAGCCACTATGAAAAACAGCATGGAGGTTCCTCAAAAAACTAAAAATGGAGCTACCATATGATCCTGCAATCCCACTCCTGGGCATATATCTGGACAACACTGTAATTCAAAAAGATACATACATCCCTATGTTCATAGCAGCACTATTCACAATAGCGAAGACATGGAAGCAACCTAAATGTCCACCAACAGATGAATGGATAAAGAAGATGTGGTACATACATAGAGTGGAATACTACTCAGCTGTAAAAAAGAACAAAATAATCCCATTTGCAGCAACATGTATGGAACTAGAGATTATTATATTAAGTGAAGTAAGCCAGACAAAGACAAATATCATATGATATCACTTGTATTGGAATCTAAAATATGACACAAATGAACTTACCTATGACACAGAAATAGACTCACAGACATAGAGAACAGACTTGTGGTTTCCAAGGGGCAGGTGGGGTGGAGAAGGAAGGCCTGGGAGTGTGGGATTAGCAGATGCAAGCTATTATACATAGGATGGATAAGCAACAAGGACCTACTGTGTAGCACAGGGAACTATATTCAATATCCTGTGATAAAGCATAATGGAAAAGAATTTATTAAAAAGTATGTATATATGTATAACTGAGTCACTTTGCTCTACAGTAGAAATTAACACATTATAAATCAACTACACATCCATAAAAAATAAATAAAAAAGAAAATTAAGCACAATGAACAGTGTATATACATCTACTCACCCACTGGATGGGTGCCACTCAGTTCACTTACAATACTCAATGTCATGTTCACTTAATTTGATCTTCTCATTTGTTCTTTGTGAAAAGTAGGGCCCATATTTTATGAGAACCAGTAAAACTATATATGAGCCAGTCTTTTGAATACTTTTGTTAAAATTACTAGCTATCCATCTATTAGTTAGATTATTTAAAATAAAATTTTTATTTAGTAATTTTTTGGCCAGGCAGATTTCATGATATTTGCATTTACTGGGAGATATTTGTTATCAGAAAGGACTGTGCTGTCCAAAGCCATCAGAGCGGCCAGCATCCAGGGCAGAGAGAAAGGTCAGGGCACATCCTAAAATGCTCTCCTGGTCTTCATCCTCTGCGGCCGTCAAGGCAGCACTGGGAGATGAGTACAGAGATGGATACGGCATTACAACGGCTGCTGTTTGTCTATGACTTAATGAAAAGGACACTCAGATTGGACCTCAAATGAAGGGTTTGAGTTTCAACAATGACAAATCAAGTTACTTGCTCAAGATCATTTTTACTAAATGTAGAGATGGGAGTAAGATCTAATTATGTTGAAGTCTAATCCAGTGCTTTTCATACTGTATCAGAGTATTCTTATATGCAATTTACTTGCTGTAGATGCATTTAACTTAACCTAATCCTACTTTATGCATAATACAATGAAATACTGTCGTTATATTTTTACATATACTCTTTATTTTCTCTGCCGATATTATATATTCATAAATGTACATCACTAGGTTTTCATGGCTAAAATATGCATCATGTAATTGTCAATAGGCAATTAAATAACTTCTAATATTATCCTGACCATAAGCAGTGTTTAGCTTAATGTCCCAACTTTGGAAGCCAATCCACTGGTAAGATGTAATGTTAATGTACTGAATAAAGACCTATGGCTGGTCACCAGTAAATGTCCAAAATGCTCTTTTAGTTCCAACCTCATGGTTCTTACCTACTACTCTTATTTGCATTTCTGAAAATACATTCCATCAGTCAAGGCAAAAATACCACCCTTACCTCCTAGTTTATTAGGACCTAACAGTTCATAACTTGTTTACAACCTAACTGTTCTACAACAGAACAAGGACGGTGTGTGTCCTCAGGTATCTTGTATTATGCCAGGTTCATCCAAGCTCCACGGGAAGCTCTCAGAAGAAATCATCTGAAAGCACTGCCAGCTGATGAAAGGAGTTGGCCTTGATCTGTGTCCTTAGTTCAAGTTCAATTTATGTCCTGTGAGGGTGTATTGGCTGAAAGGTCCAGTCTTTTCACTGGGATGGGACGGAGACAAGCCTCCTAGGCTGAGTCCCAGCCAACCTGTCTTCCCAGCATGCTCAGGTGTGGGCGGGCATCCCACACCTTTGGCAGCTCAGCAGCCTTTGGAAAGCTGGCCAGCATCTTCTCGCTGCCCTTTGAGGCTGGCAACCAAGAGGACTGCCTCCGATCCTGATGCGAGGCCGGCCAGGACCTTTGGGGCAGGCAGGCTGGCAGCTCTGCTCTGGGACAGAGGACTGGGGTCCTAGGAAAAGGCCAATCACGTGACTAAACCAAGAGGGCTAATCCAATGGGGAGGTTGGGAGAAAAGCAGAACATATTTCAGAGAAGCAAATAAGCAATGGATGGTTTTATGAAAGGGATCTGTGTATTTTAAACGTGCAAAAAAGTAAGATGCTAATATATTCATGTAGGGCTTTTTAAGGAGTCCAGAGGTTTCCAAAGGAAAGGTACCCCCTCTTTACATGCATATTTTAACATGAAGGTGAAGGATGAGTGGTTCACATATTTAACAAATATTGGCTATGCTTCTACTGAGCGTATAACAAATAAAATATGCCCTCTACCCTCATAGAGCTTATGGTCTGGTCAACTGTAAGACGTTAGGAGAGAAAAATCCTACTCTATGTGGATGACCAAGAAGTTTTGAAATCAGTTTGAATTTTTCTTCTCTCATCATGGGGAAAGAGGTAAGACTTGCTAACGCGAGCAGGGCTGACCGTTCCTTAACAATTTGTCAGGCGTGTCGGTCGTCAGGATTTTTAATAAAACTGAAGAAAATCCAACTCTAGAACCAGCTGACTAGTTCATAAAAGAAATGTAAATTTTGTGATTTTTTTTTCATAGCCTAAGGATTAAAGTGAGAGTTTAAAAATCAAGCAAAATTAATTTCAAAGCGACCCTTTTGAATTTCAACTGACAGGAAAGAAGGGTCTCTACTTACTATTCCAGCTATGTGAAGGTTAAGTTTACAATTTGGAAAGAAAGTACAGGTTACCTATTTCCTTTCACTTTAATGGGGTTGGGTAACATTTGCAACATGAGGCTGGAAGGAGTAGGAAGAGGAAATAATAGTTGTTGAACCTTTCCATGCACAAGCGCAGTCTTGGCATTTGACATGCTTTAGCGCATCAATTGCTTAGAAGCCTGGTGGGCAGAGTCAAATAGCCAAGATAGGTAGGGGTTCTCATTCCGACATCACGAGCCCTCAGATTCTGGGCAAATCCCTGCAGCCTCAGGAGGTTGTACAAAACTGGTATCCCCAGCACACGGAGCCAGTGGCATAACGCATGTAAGAGATGAGTATTGTGCCTGGCAGAGAGCAAAGGCTCAGGAAGAGAGGTTTCCCAGGAATCCCCGCCAGGAAATACCAGGTGCTCCTTTCCAGTGGGGCATGCCTTTCCCTGGAGGAAGAGGGATTTGGATGTAGAAGTCAAGTGGCTTCTGCCGTTTATTCAGTCATTGCTATCAAGGTCACTGGCAATAAGGCAGTTTTGTTTTTATATGACAAACTAAGCCATTTTCCCATTGTAAGAGCTCATCTTTGGAACATATACTAGATTGTAATGATGCCTCAGTTACTTGGAATTAGTGGGGACTGTGGAGATGTGGTGCTCTATAGAGTTAAAAGTCTTCTTCAGGTTACTGAAATTTAATTAAATCCCGAAATACTCAATGTTCATCTTTTATGGAGATTGTGTCTCCGCTGCTATATTGTTCATTCTAAATAAGAGCTCAGTCAGAGAGGATGATACCAAAGGGCGAGAAAGGGGCAAAATCATTCTCAGGATTTTTATCCTAAGTCGGTTTCACAACTGTTTTCAGCCATGCAATATTTAAGCAGTTGAAAATTTCATCTTTTCAGGATAGCCTATGGCTCTAAAAAGATTCCCCATTCAAAACAAAACAAAACAAAACACTTATGTCAATAGGAAAAAAAGTCTCTGCCTTAAATTGCATTCTCTGGGTAAGTGTTTTGAGATATCTAAAGTAATTAAATATTCCAAGCCCTGAAAGTTTTATTTAACGAGCACACGTAAATAGCCGTCGAACTGTCCTCAATTCGTGGAAAATGGGCTCATTGATTCTGAGACTGAGCAGAAGAGAAAGTAACAGGAACTGCTAAAAGAGACTTGTTCTGCCAGTATTTTTATACTTAGGAGACAGACTAAAATCGGAATTTTCTGAAAAACCAAAGAATTCCCCTTTAGTTTTATAATTTTCAGGTACCTAATCAAATACATGGTTATCAATAACCCGTAGCCTTCAATATTCTTTCTGATTTTGAGTAACTGCAGCAGAAACATGCAGTAAACTGTATTCACTTATGTAAAAGCCTTATGCAAGCCTTTTTGTTTTTCAAGGGGTGTGGAGCAAGACCTAGGAAGTGGAACTTTATTATTCTTTACTTAATTTTTCTTTTACTTAGAACCCTCGAGTTCTTGTTAAGGCACTTCTTATCATCTTTATGGAACTCAAAATGCATAACATTATGGTGGAGCCCTTTCTGAGCCTTTATCTTCCGTAGTATAGACACGTTAACATGGTCCTGGTTCTTGGGCGTCTTCCTGTGGGCTAACATTTCAGTAATGCTCAGATGCCCATTTCCTTTAAAACGTATCACACATTTATTGGATCATTACTCCCATTTATTTTGCAATAAATAATAGCAGAAACCCACGTGCAGAGTGACTGGTCTGTCTGGTACACTGACCGTGGGTCACACCTTCGGGTGCCCACCACTCACTCTATGCTCCAGTGTGTTGTACAGTAGCATGAATTAGACCCTTGCCATCTTACAGCCTGGTGTTGGGAGATCTTGAAAGGGGGCCTTCTCCATGGCAGTTTCTGAAAGACATGTGCTTCAGAGGCTAGTATGGCAGGAACACTTGTCATTCCCAACTCACATATGCACTCATTCATTCATGCAGGTCTGCCAGCCACGGGGATCAAGGGTAAAGACACTCCCTGCCTCCAGGGAGCTCACAAGACAGCAGAGGAGATGCAACCAAATGGATGGTGGAAAGCATGTGATATGGACTTCACAGAGCTAGAGCCCAGCGTCGTGCGTAACACAAAGGGTTGAACAACTAATTCCACTTTGGTGATTTACACATCTTCACAGAGGGAGTCAGGTAGGACTAGGCGGGGGCGTGGGGGCTGGGGGGGATGCTACAAACATTGAGAGCAGCGGTGACAGTTGAGGAGAGAAGAGGACAGCGTGGTCCTGCACGGTCCCCTGTGACTGGGGGAGGAGAGGGAGGCGGACCTGAGACAGGGTACCGCAGGCTGATGGTGGTGGCTGGGCTGTCCTCTGGGGGTTGGTCTATAGCTCGTAAGCCATGGGCAGCCTCTGCTGGACTTGAAAATTTAAACATTTGAAACTTTTCTTTGGTGAAAGAAATAGCTAAGATAAAAAGGGAAAGTTGTTAATTTCATTCACTAGAAGGAGTATGTTACAAAAATGATGCTTGTACAGGGATAATTATATAAATTTAACGTCTATCTCTGATGTTATGAAATGGCTGCCAAACTGCTCCTGACCTTTCAGAAGCTTAGTGTCTAAAATGGCTATATTCTCACCCAAACCCCGGAGCTGTTCTTCCCTCTAGCTCATGTCTCTGCACTGAGTGCATCTTTTACTCCTGATGAGTTTTCTCATGACCTTTCCAATATTTCCATCCCAGCCGACAGATGTGTGGCCCCCTCTTTGCGCTAACACAATTTCTTCCTCTTTCTTTACTTCTTTCTCCTCCTTTCCTATTAGCCTCTTTACACAAAGTGTAAATCTGGGACTTTCATGCCATAAAGTAAAGGCATATTTTATGTAACATCTCGTACTTTGGATTACCTAGAATCGCATACAGTTTGGCTGAATCAGTGACACACTTTCATGACACAATCAGACCAGTGTGAAATGACAGCCGATCAACGGGCCGCCCCTACTCCACTCAGTGGTACCCACATCCCTGTCTGCAGTCCACTACCCTGTGAAAAATCACGGTTCCATGAACAGGACAGTACAACCGGTTCACAGTCTAATGGAGGCAGAGCCTCCTTTCAGTAGCCTATGACTTGTTCATCCTTTTGACATTAAGAAGACATTTAACTGCAATCTACTGACTTTTCCTGCTGCTTTTCTATGGAGACAGAAAGGATGCAATAGCTTTTAAACCTCTGAAGTTTCTATTTTTAGTTATAAGAACTCTGTGGACAGACACCTCTCTCCTGCAGGATACAGAAAGCTCTAGGGGCCACCATAATAGCTAGTCTTTTCAGTGGCAAAATGCAAGAGAACGCGGAGGGCTGGCGGGGGAAACGTCCCAGGCTTTAACGCAAGACGGAGTGAGTCAGCGTTCCGCTTGCAGAGTGCCGGGCTGCGTGTGGGGCTGTGGCTTGCTGGGTGCCTTTCATCGCACGGTGTGTGCTGCTCGCAGCGGGCGGGTGTGCTCTCACAACGACGAGCGGCCCCTTCCCCTCCCGGCTCGGCCTGCCCTGTCTGAGCAGCGGCACGGTGGCCGTGTGCTGGCCGCTGGAATCAGCTCCGTGGCCCGGGCTGTACCGAGCAGGCATAAGGGGGCTTGCTGCACTAACACGTGTTAACACCCAAGGTGGCGTCCACCCCAGCCCTGAAAATCCTTTTCTCGTTGTTGTTATAGAGGCTGGTCATTGTATGAAAGAGCTGATGCTAGGAGGGAAAAAACCCACCAAGAGGTGCAATGGGTGAGGTTTCTCATGGGGACGAGAAGTGTGCGGTTTGAAGACCTCCCTGTGGCACTTACTGTCTTCTCTGAGTGAGAACACAGAAAACAGGATGAGGAAGGAGGTAAGAAGAGAGCATGAGCGATGAGAGAGACCCAGAACTAGAAAAGCTGGTGCACCTCTGCAGATGTGCTGACCCAGTAACAGCCTTCTAGATAAGCTGGACTTTGGACGAAGGCGGCCAGCTCCAAGACTGCACGAAGGGGGTGGCTAGTTCTCCAGCAGTTTCATCCAGCACAGCAGTGACTTCAAGACCCTGGGGCAGCGTCGCCTCCTGTGCTGGTCTGTGATGAGCTCAGAGCAGAATATCAATCAATGCTGCTTCCTTCACTGAGAAAGTTTTGCTATGAAAACCTGTCGGCTGGAGGAAACGGCGTGCTGAGCAGCGCAGTTGTTTGCACTGGGGCTCAAGCTTCCTCTCCCAGCAGCTGGCAACGAGCCCTCGGCTCTGCAGCAGCCCGTCTGCATCCACAGACCCCGCCGGCGGGTGGTGGAGGGAGGACCACTGCCTCAGACCGCAGCTGGCCCAGCACCCTCCTCCCTGGGCGTGTGCACAGCCACCGCTAGCTGGGGGCACGGCAAGGACCTCTCTCAACCCTGCCGCTCGGTGGACTGTCTGCCACACGGTGATTTGCCAATTCAGGAAAAGCAATGACAAAAGTTTCCGCTGGGATGAAATGAACGCATGTGGTCAGGCATGGTCTGTTTCCCGATTTGCGTGGAGAGCAGCCCTTAGGACCCAATCGTGATTCAAAGACTAAAAACAAGGCTCAACAACTACACTTTGTAGATACGGAATTTGCTGTAAACGTATTCGAAGTGTGGACACAAGTACTGGATTTTCATAGAAGGCCTTCTAAGCAACTTTGCAAGATAAAAGTTTCATGTGTATAACTGAATCACTTTGGTGTACACCTGAACCGAACACAACATTGTAAATCAACTATACTGCAATATAAAATAAAAATTAAAAAAAAAAAAAGCATCCCATGCCTTGGCATCATAACACTTCACGTGAGTGAAGTGCTCCCCACCCCCATGGAAAAGGTGCCAGGGAGATCAGTGCTTGCTGGGGTTTACCTTCCAGGTGACCCTGATGCTCTGAGATGAGATGGGCTCCAGGTGGACTTCCTGAGGCGGGCCGTCAGGAGCTGTAAAGACCAAAACCCACAGGCCGGTTAGAGACAGGGTCCAGAGTGGACTGAAACCTACACCACAACTCGCAGGCCCGGAAGACAGGACACAGCAGCACACGTGTGTTTTCAGCTGTAGTGGGAAACCCAGTTTCGCAGAGTCACTGGTACAACATTTATTCTGTCCTTGCTCGCTCCAAGAAAAAGTGAATTTTGGGGACCTGTGCTTGTGCTCTTCCTCACCCTGACCGTGACAACTTGATGAATAAACCTCCAGCTAATAAACTGGTAAAATGGGGAGTTATAAAACAACAGTTCTTTGATAAAACTACAGTGGCTGCTGAAGACCCCTCTCGTTCCTTTGGAAGTTTTGTTTAGTGAGGTGCCTTTGGGCCCCTCAGGATGCTCAGAGTTACTTCAGGAGGGAAGAAAAGGATTCTTCTGCCTCTGAGTCTATTTGATGGCTTTAGTTCTCCACACTTCCCAATGGAAAATTTTTATTAACCCGGGGCTGCAGTCACAGACAGCAGACAACAGACAAAGCATGCAACTCACCCCAACCTATTATATTTCCAATGGCTGCAGGGGCGCCAGTTACCTCCCAGGGACAGTCAGTCACCATGTTCTAGGGATGTACCCTGTACTACGTACACAGCATGGAACTTAGAGAGAGGAGACATCCTTGTCCAGCAAAAGTCTGCCGTCTAATCAGAACAGTGGGCTGAGCACGTGGAGAGGAAGATGAGGATACAACAACACATACTCCAGTATCTTTGGAGAAGTGGAAGCAGATGGGAACCCAGGGTCAGCACGGAGAGACCCCATTGGGTGACCACATGTTGTCGGAAGGACAGTTTTCAATCCCTGCTGAGCTGCAAAAAGGCCATTTCTGTGGATGTGGCGATGACAGTTTGCAGAAGAGCGAGGAGCACTGTGAGATGAGAATTCAGGATTGGTGAACAGAAACCAACCTGAAGCGTTTGGAAGTGAGAGGAAGCGGAAAGAGAAATCAGATTAGGGGAGAGATGAGAGCACGGGAAACATGTTTTCTCTTTTTCAGAGAAAGCACTTTTGATACCATGATGCAGCTGCGAAGTTGATGGGCGTTTGAATCTTCCTGCCTGAGCTCAGATTCTTGCTCCCTCGCTTAGCAGCTGTGTGATTTTTTACAGGTGCCTCCGTTTCCTTCTCTCTATAACGCGACAATAAAATTTATGTCAGGATTGTTATGAAAACAGTGTGCTTAGAACATATATAAGAAGTAATGATGATTATTCTCACTGGGTGTTTTTTTACGGGGGAGGTCGGAGAAATTCAAATAACAGAGAGAAACGTTACACTCAAAGGAACAATGTCCCAGCAGAGAAACAGAGGACAGAAGCAGGAGAGGAGGCGCTGGAGAGAGGGGGGTGTAGGGGCCGGCACCGCTGGGCTGCGAGGAGGAGGAAGCAAGGAGGAGCTTCAGCAGACCTGCCGGGGAGGGAAGCAAGGTGAGAGATGACGCAGGTACGCTGGCTCCTTGGAGGAAGCAGGTTCAAATCTGATAGTCTCTTCTCACCACAATCATAAGGGGCAAAGGCAGGGGAGAGTAGTGGCCACTAAGAACACAACAGAGGCTTGGACTGTTGCAGTGGCCTGTGGGAAAGAGTGTGCCCAGCACGTGAGAACACTGATCTGCGGGCGGGCGGGCAGGGGTGATTTCACTGCTGAGGATAACATATAACTGAGCCAGCGGGCCGGCTGCAAGGCTTTGTGAGGCCGCTGACACGTGCAGGAGAAATGTCGCTCGGTGGGTTGAGGGTAAGCAGTGACAACGGCAGGGAAGAAGTGCTACTGCGATCGTTACTAAGCAGGGTAAGAGGACCCAAGGGCTACTCCCCGACACGAAGGATGAAGCAGGGGCAAGTCCACAGTCCGGGGCGTGGGACGGGGGAGAATGGTAACATAAGGGTCCAAGAGAGGAAGCCGGTTGTCCAGAAAAGAGAGTTCATTACATCTGAGAAATATGAATTTGAAGGGAAGTGGGGACATCGTACTGAGGTGTCTGCTCAGCTGCTGGAAATGTTTACAAGAACCAGCGAGGGAGTCCAGTGTAGAGGCTGCTCCCTTCTGCCTGCCTTGCATCCGCAGTGAAGCAAAGCCCTTGCTGAAACCTCTTCTAAAGGTCTCTGTCCTCTGCCTTCCCTGTCTCTACCCTCACTGAGGCTCTCAGAGCCTCTCACCCTGACAGCCCACTCCAGCCCAGCATCTCTGCCTGGTCCCGGTGTCAATTTCGTTCCTAAACATTAATTCTGGTCTTCACTTTACCTCTTTAAAGGGGACACTGACTGAGAGCACCCTTCAGACTCCTCGCCCCTCGCACTAACTTTGTGTTTCTCTGTGCCCTGCCTTCCTCTGCAGGCATCTGTTCTGTGCACGCCCAGCTCCACGCACCTGTGTCCCGGCCACGTCCAACATCTCAGGGGAACCGAAACACACCCGCCCCGGGCAGATCGGAGCCTGTCTTTTCCCTCCATCAGTTTTCTGCCTGTGCCCCTGAGCCCCCGCCTCGGCTTGGGGACCCGGCACAGCAGGGTCAGGTGTATGTCTACATGTCAGTCTTTCCCTCTTTCCCCAACAGACTTGAAGCTGTGTGGCCTCAGGAACCGAGTCCAGAGCGAGTCCTTTCTTTGAAGGGTGAAGCCCTGCATGGGTGCTGAAACTCAGAGCACACCTCTCGCTCCCCAGCAGGGCACGGGGCAGTTAGTTTTCTGGGGGTCCTGTAGCCTCTTGGATTTATCGATTCTCCAGGTGAAAAGGCTGTGCTCGCGCTGAAGCTAATTTCTGGAACAGTAACCCAGAGAGAGGCTGGCATCTCTAACTGTGATCAGTTACGTCTCTGCACCATGTCTCTGCTCACAGGGTCAAGCCCTTTATGCAGGAACATTTCGATATGAGCTCCAAGGAAAACATGTGAAGCAGGTTTCTCTCCCACATGGAGAGGCCTGGGGTCATGTGGTTCATCTATAAAAATCCCTGAAAAAGTATGTTGAGGTCTGACGGCTGTACTGATGCTTGATTATTTTAAGTTAATTGTGCTAAATCACACTGAACAAGGAACCTGCTCGCCAGGAACCAGAGGCAATGTTGGGGCACCGCCCACTCTGCATCCTTTGGCCTTTGCTGCAGCCTTTTCAGGGGATGGCAGGCAATAGTCACAGCCTTCATTGTCTTGTTGAGGTATATTCATAATTAAAAACAAAGAGGAGATACGAATCAAGATGGCGGAGTAGGAGGACGTGCGCTCACTCCCTCTTCCAAGAGCACTGGAATTACAACTAACTGCTGAACAATCATCCGCAGAAAGACACTGGAACTCACCAAAAAAGACACCCCACATACAGAGACAAAGGAGAAGCCACAATGAGATGGTAGGGGAGCGCAATCACGTTAAAATCAAATCCCATAAATGCTGGGTGGGTGACTCACACACTGGAGAACAGTTATACTGAAGAAGTCCACCCACTAAAGTGAGGGTTCTGAGCCCCACGTCAGGCTTCTCAACCTGGGGGTCCAGCAACAGGAGGAGGAATCCCCAGAGAATCAGACTTTGAAAGCCATCAGGATTTGATTGCAGGACCTCCACAGGACTGGGGGAAACAGAGACTCCACTCTTGGAGGGCACACAAAAAAATAGTGTGCTCACCAGAACCTGGGGGAAAGAACTGTGACCCCATAGGAGACTGAACCAGACCAACCTGCTGGTGTTGGGGGGTTGCTTACAGAGGTGGGGGGGGCTGTGGCTCACCGAGGGGACAGGGACACCAATGGCAGGGGTTCTGGGAAGTGCTCATTGGTGTGAACCCTCCCAGAGTCCACCATTAGCCCCACCAAAGAGTCTCTAAGCTCCAGTGCTGGGTGGCCTCAGGCCAAACAACCAAGAAGGTGGGAAAACAGCCTCACCCATTGACAGACAAGCAGATTAAAGTTTTTCTGAGCTCCACCCACCCAGCCCAACCCACCATCAGTCCCTCCCATCAGGAAGCACGCACGAGCCTCCTAGATAGTTTCCTCCACAAGAGGGCAGACAGTAGAATCAAGCCGTTTCAGCACTATTTCATCTTGTGGAACTGAAAACTACAGCCACAGAAAGAGAGAGAAAATGAAAAGGCAGAAGACTTTGTACCAGATGAAGGGACAAGATAAAACACCAGAAAAACTACTAAATGAAGAGGAGATAGGCACTCTTCTGGAAAAAGAATTCAGAATAATGATGGTGAAGATGATCCAGGACTTTGAAAAAAGACTGGATGCAGAGATCGAAAAGTTGCAAGAAAAGTTTACCAAAGACCTAGAAGAGTTAAAGAACAAACAAACAGAGATATGCAACACAATAACTGAAATGAAAAATACACTAGAAGGAACCAATAGCAGATTAACTGAGGCAGAAGGATGCATAAGTGACCTGGAAGACAGAATGGTGATCATCACGGATGCAGAAAAGAATAAAGAAAAAAGAATGAAAAGAACTGAAGGCAGCCTAAGAGACTTCTGGGACAATGTTAAATGCACCAACATTCGCATTATAGGGGTCCCAGAAGGAGGAGAGAGAGAGAAAGGACCCGAGAAAATATTTCAAGAGATTCTAGTTGAAAACTTCCCTAACATGGGAAAGGAAATAGCTACCCAAGTCCAGGAAGCACAGAGAGTCCCAGGCAGGATAAACCCAAGGAGAAACATGCCAAGACATATAGTAGTCAAATTGACAAAAATTAAAGACAGAGAAAAGTTATTAAAAGCAACAAGGGAAAAATGACAAATAACATACAAGGGAACTCCCATCAGGTTAACAGCTGATTTCTCAGCAGAAACTCTACAAGCCAGAAGGGAGTGGCACGATATATTTAAAGTGATGACAGGGAAGAACCTACAGCCAAGAATACTCTACCAAGCAAGAATCTCATTCAGATTCAAGGAGAAATCAAAAGCTTTCCAGACAAGCAACAGCTAAGAGAATTCAGCACCACCAAACCAGCCTTACAACAAATGCTAAAGGAACTTCTCTAAGTGGGAAACATAAGAGAAGAAAAGGACCTACAGAAACAACAACAAAACAATTAAGAAAGTGGTAATAGGAACATACATATTGACAATTACCTTGAATGTAAATGGACTAAATGCACCAACCAAGAGACACAGACTGGCTGAATGGATCCAAAAAGAAGACCCATATATGTGCTATCTCCAAGAGACCCACTTCAGACCTAGGGACACATACAGATGGAAAGTGAGGGGATGGAAAAAGATATTCCATGCAAATGGAAATCAAAAGAAAGCTGGAGTAGCAATACTCATATCAGATAAAATAGACTTTAAAATAAAAAATGTTACAAGAGACAAGAAAGGACATTACATAAAGATCAAGGGATCAATCCAAGAAGAGGAGATAACAATTATAAATATATATGCACCCAATATAGGAGCACCTCCATACATAAAGCAAATGCTAACAACTATGAAAGAGGAAATCGACTGTGGGAAGACATTCCGGAACCTTTTTGAAACATTGAAAATGTTGAAGTATGTGGGCCAAGCGATGGGATTCAGAATGTCCTGCTTGAGCAGTGGAGGAGCTGAGGGTGCGGGGCGTGGAGACTAATATCACCCTGTTTGGTCCTGAAGGATGGCTGGTTAGCCAAAGACGGGTAAGATTCCTCAGAGGAGGAACAACCTAAGACAGGCACAGCCGCAGAGGGGCCAACAGGGGTGGTGCATAGAACCTTCCTTATATCACCGTGTTTGGCCCTGGAGGATGACTGGTTAGCCAGAGACGGGTAAGATTCCTCAAGGGAGGAACAACCTAAGACAGGCACAGTCACAGAGGGGCCAACACGGGTGGGGCACAGACCCGTAATATTTGAGAGAGGTCTCCTGCCCCCAGGGCTGTTTTGCTCTCCACCCCCAGCTCAAATCCACACCTGCTCAACTCAGACCCAGGAAGTAAACAAAGATAATTGCCTCAGTCATGTGAGGCCTTTGATTGTTTATGAGTGTAACCTGAGAATGTTAGCCCACGAACTCAATAAAAGCAACCTGGGATGAGTCAGCAGGGCTCTTGATCTGAGAGGTCTTGAGCCCCCCCCCACCCCGTCCCACTTTTCTCTTCAGTCTGTGTCTGTGTCTTCTTCAAGCTTGCGGCACCCGTCACTCGCCTCGAGTCGCCGAGCTGGTCTCGGCAATCGACAGTAACACAATCATAGTGGGGGGCTTTAATGCCCCACTTACACCAATGGACAGATCATCCAGACAGAAAATTAATAAGGAAACACAGCTTTAAATGACACAATACATCAGCTTGATTTAATAGATATCTATAGGACATTACATCCAAAAACAGCAGATTACACATTCTTCTCAGGCACACATGGGACATTCTCTAGGACAGATCACATTTTCGGTCACAAATCAAGCCTTGGTAAATTTAAGAAAATTGAAATCGTATCAAGCAACTTCTCTGACCACAATGCTATAAGATTAGAAATCAATTACAGAAAAATTCTGTAAAAAACACAAACACATGGAGGCTAAACAATACACTACTAAATAACCAAGAGATCACTGAAGAAATCAAAGAGGAAATCAAAAAATACCTAGAGACAAATGACAATGAAAACACAACAATCCAAAACCTATGGGATGCAGCAAAAGCAGTTCTCAGAAGGAAGTTTATAGCAATATAAGCCTACCTCAAGAAACAGGAAAAATCCCAAATAAACAATGTAACCTTACACCTAAAGAAACTAGAGAAAGAAGAGCAAACAAAACCCAAAGTTATTAGACAGAGAGAAATCATAAAGATTAGAGCTGAAATAAATGAAATAGAAACAAAGAAAACAATAGCAAAAATCAATAAAACTAAAAACTGATTCTTTGAGAAGATAAATAAAATTGATAAACCTCTAGCAAGCCTTATTAAGAAAAAGAGGGAGAAGACTCAAATAAATAAAATTAGAAATGAAACAGGAGAGGTTACAACAGACACCACAGAAATAAAAAGCACCATAAGTGACTACCACTAGCAACTATATGCCAATAAAATAGAAAACCTGGATGAAATGGACAGATTCTTGGAAAGGTATAAGCTTCCAAGAGTGAATCAGGAAGAAATAGAAAATATGAACAGACCAATCACAAGAAATGAAATTGAAACTGTGATTAAAAATCTCCCAACAAACAAAAGTCCAGGATCTGATGGATTCACAGGTGAACTTTATTAAACATTTTTTTTATAAATTTATTTCTTTATTTTATTTATTTATTGGCTGCGTTGGGTCTTTGCTGCTGCACACGGGCTTTCTCTAGTTGCTGAGAGCGGGGGCTACTCTTCATTGTGGTGCACAGGCCCCTCATTGTAGTGGCTTCTCCCGTTGTGGAGCACAGGCCCTAGAGCACAGGCTCAATAGTTGTGGTGCACAGGCTTAGCTGCTCCGTGGCATGTGGAATCCTCCCAGAGCAGGGCTCGAACCCATGTCCCCTGCATTGGCAGGCAGACTCCTAACCACTGCGCCACCTAGGAAGTCCAATCAAACATTTAGAGAAGAGCTAACACCCATCCTTCTCAAGCTCTTCCAAAACATTGCAGAGGAAGGAACACTCCCAAACTCATTCTATAAGGCCACCATCATCCTGATACCAAAACCAGACAAAGATACTACAAAAAAAGAAAATTACAGACCAATATCACTGTTGAAATTAGATGCAAAAATCCTCAGTAAAATACTAGCCAACAGAATCCAACAACACATTAAAAGGATCATACACCATGATCAAGTGGGGTTTATCCCTGGAATGCAAGGATTCTTCAATATATGCAAATCAATCAATGTGACACACCATATTAACAAATTGAAGGATAAAAACCACATGATCATCTCAATAGATGCAGAAAAAGCTTTTGACAAAATTCAACACCCATTTATGATAAAAACTCTCCAGAAGGTGGGCATAGAGGGTACCTACCTCAACATAATAAAGGCCATATACAACAAACCCACAGCAAATATCATTTTCAATGGTGAAAAACTGCAAGCATTCCCTCTAAGATCAGGAACAAGACAAGGATGTCCACTCTCGCCACTACTATTCAACATAGATTTGGAAGTCCTTGCCACAGTAATCAGAGAAGAAAAAGAAATAAAAGGAATCCAAATTGGAAAAGAAGAAGTAAAACTGTCACTGTTCACAGATGACATGATACTACACATAAAAAATCCTAAAGATGCCACCAAAAAACTACTTGAGCTAATCAATGAATTCGGTAAAGTTGCAGGATACAAAATTAACACACAGAAATCTCTTGCATTTCTATACACTAACAGTGAAAGATCAGAAAGAGAAATTAAGGAAACAATCCCATTCACCTCTGCAGCAGAAAGAATAAAATACCTAGGAATAAACCTAACAAAAGAGGTAAAAGTTCTGTACTCAGAAAAGTATAAGACACTGATTAAAGAATTCAAAGATGACAGAAACAGATGGAGGGACATACCATGTTCTTGGATTGGAAGAATCAACATTGTGAAAATGACTATACTACCCAAAGCAATTTACAGATTCAATGCAATCCCGACCAAATTACCAAATTATCAATTTTTCACAGAACCAGAACAAGAAATTTTATGATTTGTATGGAAATGCAAAAGACCCCGAATAGCCAAAGCAATCTTGAGAAGGAAAGATGGAGTTGGTGGAATCAGGCTTCCTGACTTCAGGCTATACTACAAGGCTACAGTGATCAAGACAGTATGGTACTGGCACAAAAACAGAAATATCGATCAATGGAACAGGATAGAAAGCCCAGAGATAAACTATGGTCAACTAATCTATGACAAAGGAGGCAAGGATGTACAATGGAGAAAAGGCAGCCTCTTCAATAAGTGGTGCTGGGAAAATTGGACAGCTACATGTAAAAGAATGAAATTAGAACACTCCCTAACACCATACACAAAAATAAACTCCAAATGGATTAAAGATATAACGGTAAGACCAGACACTATAAAACTCCTAGAGGAAAACATAGGAAGAACATTCTTTGATGTAAATAACAGCAAGATCTTTTTTGATCCACCCCCTAGAGTAATGGAAATAAAAACAAAAATAAATAAGTGGGACCTAATGAAACTTCAAAGCTTCTGCACAGCAAAGGAAACTATAAACAAGACAAAAAGACAACCCTCAGAATGGAAGAAAATATTTGCAAATGAATCAACAGACAAAGGATTAATCTCCAAAATATATAAACAGTTCATGCAGCTCAATATCAAATATCAAAAAGACAAACAACCCAATCAAAAAATGGGCAGAAGACCTAAATAGGCATTTCTGCAAAGAAGACATACGGATGGCCAAGAGGCAATGAAAAGCTGCTCAACATCACTAATTATTGGAGAAATGCAAATCAAAACTACAATGAGGTATCACCTCACACCCGTCAGAATGGGCATCATCAGAAAATCTACAAACAGTAAATGCTAGAGAGCATGTGGAGAAAAGGGAACGCTCTTGCACTGTTGGTGGGAATGTAAATTGATACAGTCACTATGGAGAACAGTATGGAGGTTTCTTGCAAAACTAAATATAGAACTACCATATGACCCAGCAGTCCCACTGCTGGGCATATACCCAAAGAACACCATAATTCAAAAAGACACATGCACTCCAATGTTCATTGCAGCACTATTTACAATAGCCAGGACATGGAAGCAACCTAAATGCCCAACAACAGATGAATGGATAAAAAAGATGTGATACATATATACAATGGAATATTACTCAGCTGTAAAAAACGATGAAACTGGGACATTTGTAGAGACATGGATGGACCTAGAGACTGTCATACAGAGTGAAGTGTCAGAAAGAGAAAAAAACAAATATGGTATATTGACACATATATGTGGACTATAGAAAAATGGTACAAATCAACCAGTTTGCAAGGCAGAAATAGAGACAGATGCAGAGAACAAATATATGGACACCAAGTGGGGAAAGTGGGGAGGATTTGGGGGGAATGAACTGGGAGATTGGGATACCAAATTGTACACTCTGAATATATGCAGTTTATTTTATGTTAACTGTATCTCAATGAAAGTTCTTAAAAAAAAGAAAAGGAAGAAACCAAAAAAGAAACAAAGGTACTAAGAGGGTATTTAAAAAGTGCCCTTGATTCTATTAGAAAACATAGAGTGTGAATTGGGGACAGTTTGTTTTTTTCAGTCTGGCCTGGCATTTTATGAAGGGCCTCTGTGAAGTGGTGTGGGGATAGTCCCTGCCTCCGGGACAGACCTGACAATTTTTAAGAACACAGAGCCTTTTTTTTTTACTTAGCCTGTCAATATTTCTGTGGTTTATTATTAATTTATTTATAAGTTACTTCTGCCTAGAAGAGACTAGGCAGAGACTTCTGAGGTGTGTGCATTTAGATCTCTCCTCTCTTAAAAGAAAAGTGATAGAAATTATATATTAATGGCAGAGACTAAAAGAATGTAACCCGTATACACACACTGGAGCTGTGCCCAATATAATTAGGAAGAGTTTTTGTTTGGGTGCTGAATTTTCTATTCTAAAACATTATAAGACAAACCCTTTAAAAATGATATAAAAATGAGTCTGTTTCCAGCATCGTAGTGCTTTCCTTACAACTCCTGAGCTGTAATTTTTTCATGGGTCCTCATCTCATTGCAAAAGGACAAATTCTGTGAAATAAGAATCCAAGGCAGATTGAATTCCCAGTGCTGACATGATTGAAGATCAACTATTAGGCATCCATTGATTTAACTAAATTTGAAAATTGTGTTGACATCTGACATTTAAGAATTTATTTAATGCTCCTGAATTGAAGCTGTACTATAAGTAGAAAGCATGTTTTTTTCTTCTTTTTTTAAACAGAATATTTAGGTTTTTTCCGTGGGAAGAGACGGCTAGAGGTAAGTATTAACGACGATCGTGATTTTCCAAAATGCATAATCTCTGCGTTTCTACAGAAGCTAAAACAATTCAGTCTGTAAAAGAGTAATAGGTGAGGACTATAATTTACAGTTCCTAACTGTTTTTCTAGGCAAGACAACTTCTACTAATTCTGTTTGGCTGAAAATACAGGGATGACAGAATTTTCCTAATTGTCAAACCCACGATGTCCCTCTATCCTTTCCAGGCAGGAAAGGAACTTCGAGACTCAAGCCTCAACACTCCCCTCTGCCCTCAGATAATTCCCTCTCCCACGTATCGGTCTCCTGGCTTCACCCAGAGGCCTGGGGCTTAGCTGCTTATGGGGCTGTGCTGAGCACAGGCGGTAGGTACTCCCAACCTTCTATCTCCGGTTCCTCATTCGGGAATTTACTGAAGGCCTATCGTGCACCAGGCCCCAAACTGGGCAGAGACTGGGGTGCAAAAATGTGCAAAAAAAGGGGAACCCTCATGATGTACAGCCACATGCTTATCTCTGATAGAAGCCGCGTGGGGAGTTCTCTGGTGGCCCAATGGCTAGGACTCGCTCTCATTTCCAGGCACCTGGGTTCAATCCCTGTTTGGGGAACTAAGATCCCGCAAGCCGCTCACTGTGGCAAAAAAAAAGAAAACAAAAAGAAGCCTGGGTGAGCAGAATATTCTTTTCTGGGCATAGGAGACCAAGACAGAGTTTAGTAAAATCAAAATAAAAACGAGAGCGGTTGACACCTAGATGGGGAAAGGATGAATTCATTTAATAATTATTTATCCAATAAGTAGCTTATCCATTTAAACTGTTAATTTATTTAGCACCTATTATATATCAAATGCTGTTCCAGTGTCTGGGACACAGCAGTGAACAAAGCAGACAACTATTCCTGCCTTCGTGGAAGGGACTGAAAATATAGACCATAAACAAAATAAATCAGCTAATTACATGGTACGCTGATGGTACAGATTCTGTTTTTCAAAAAGGAGAGTGTTACGGGAGGGAGGGGCCAAGCATGCCTGAGAGCGTTGACATTTAAATGGGGGGGGGGGTCAGGGTGGGGCTCACTGAGAAGATGCTATTGGAGGAAAGACCTGACGGAAGTGTTGGGGAGGGGGGAAGACATTCCAAACCGTTCCAGAATAATTCCAGAACATTCCAAGATAGCCAGCGGGAATATATGGAGCACAGATGAGGAACAGCAAAGGGGGCAGTGATCTATTCAGGCTTAATTTCCAATGTCTCTAGATGGAGGCTGTAGCAAAACGACAATTACAGAAGCAGGTTGCTGAAGGCTCAGGTGTAAGGCACTCCTGGTTCTCAGAGGGCAGACCCTGTGCAGTGGATTCATCCTTGCAGGACACAGATGACATCACACTGGGCCCTAACAGGCACCTCTATTCACATGTCTCTTGTTACCTGTTGATGCCTTTTATTCCTTAAGCCCTCTTCACATCCCCTCCCCTCAGCCTCCAGCTCAGCACACAGGAAACTCTGCTTCTAGATCAGAGCTGCGCCTCTGGGATGTGATGAAAGAGGATGCAAAGCCTGATAACTCTGTTCTGGGCCCATCGGCTTCCGTGGTGACCCTTCTGTAATCCTGACCTTCCATTCTCCGGCGCTTCTGAAAATTCAGGGATTATTCAATGAGCTCCTGCATAATTGAACGTTCACGTTCTGGGGCAGATTCATCAAGAAAATGATGACAGGATCAGCCACTCCCAACTCGGTCACAGGCACTAGGTGGCACGTGGCCTTCAGGGCACAGCTGCCAGTGGGGAAGCTGGTCTTGGCTGAGGATCAGCTGTGGACGTCACGTGCTGATCGCCGTCAAGGACACCTGGCCAGTCAGTGTGCCCTTCTTGTCCTTTGGAGCTAATCTTCCAAATGCTTGCCCATGTCTCCACTTCTCCTCTCTGCGGGGGCTAAGGGTTGCTGAGGGGAGTCGGGAGGTGCGCTAGACAGTGTGATCTGTGCTGTGGGGCTGTCTCCCAGGCTCAAGTGTATCAGAGGGCCTGGGGATGCGTTTGTGACTCTCCCATGGAAACCACCCCACTGCTGTGTGTTTGGAACGATTCTGTTTTCCAACATCAAGTGCGGCTGCTACACGAGGGGCAGTGATTCCTTTTCCTCTCAGTTTTGCGATGGATGACACAACAGGAATCCAAACCCAAATTCCCGTCTTGGCAGGACTCAGGTTAGGGATCCGGAGACTGTTTCTGTAAAGGGCTGGATCATAAAGATTTAGGCTTTGCAAGCTACATACAGTGTCTGTCGCGTGTTCTTCCTTTTCTTCTTTTTATAATGCAAAAAACGTTCTTAGCGTGAGAGTTGTGAGTGGAATTTGGTCCAAGTGTTGTTGTCTGCTGAACACTTAACTGAAAGAAGGATGAGGGTGTTGGGTAATTGGGGCGTGTGGCCAGCCTGAAGGGTAACCGCTATCTACTCTGCTGCGGCTGTGGGCTCGGATGCCTCCATGATCCTAGTTAGAGAGCTGAGGGCTGTGCCTCCTCTCTCCTGCCTCCTTCTTTGTCCACCTTCCAGACCTACCCTGTTGCCTTTCTCTCCTTTTCTCTCTTCATGACACCATTCAAAATGTCAGTGTGGTTTTAATCCCCTATATAATTTGCTCACCACACACACACAAACACACAGCTCAGGATGTGTATTTCTAAGAGAATCCTGTAAGGCATGTTTAAGGACATTTTATCCACGTATACGGAGCCATCTGCCTGTGCCAGACACACGGGAGGGGTGGAACCACGAGTGGCCCACGGCCCCTTGTAGAGATGACGATATGGCTCAAAGGCTGTTGTCAGAAAGGTTTCCACGTGGGGCTGGAGGAAGAGCCACTAGCATCCCCCGGAGACTGGAAGAGGTACTGCACCTGGGCAGACGTGCGGCCTGCTTTTCAAGGGAGAGGACAGGAGAGGAGGCGCAGACCTTGCAGGGCTTCCAGGCAGGGGTGGGCGCAGCTCGTACACAGGGGAGGGGGCAGGAAGGGGCCTCATCGCCCATCAGCCCACAGGGAGTCCAGTGTAGCTTCAAGGCAGCGATAGGGTGATAGGATGGGGGAGACCCAGGCCTACACCTGCAGGCTCGTTTCCTCAGCAGGTGGTCACTGAGAGGCGTCCTCAGGTGCCTAGACTCGGGCGCTGCATTGCCATAAAAATGGAGGCTCTACGGCTTCCAGAAGCTTCCATCTGGGGATGGTCACTGTTTAAGTGATGACCTCATTTCTTCAGGGAAAGAGGGCAGTAAGAGCTGGGAAATGTTCTCGCGAGGTGGTGGCAGCTCTCTAAAGATGTGCCTTGGAGGCCCTCACCAGCAGGTGGCAGGAAAAATCTAGGGCCACTGCGGGCAGTGCTAGAGAGGGTATCTTCGCTCCGCTTTGCGTGAGTCACGTGTAAGAAAATGACTTTGATTTCAGTCACGCAAACCTACACACCAAGACAAAGCCAGATTCTGCTCTGCAGCTTTCCTTTGCTTGAGCCTGACCTTCCCTTGCATTCTCCCCTAGCTCATCTGAGCAGTAAATGACATGGGCTGCGGGGCCGCCAGCGCCCAGGTGAAGCCCCAGAGGCCAGCCCCGGGGCCAAGCGGGGGGCTCTGCATCCCTCTGTCTGCGGAGACGCCTGGAGTGGGCTGCACACGGGTGACCAGTGACCAGGAGCGGCTGTTCACCTGGCCTCCCGGCTGCAGAGAGAAGTGCTGCCATGGCAACTGCCAGCTGCAGGGAGATCACAGCGGAAACCACAGGAGAAGCAACAGCAGCCGCCCTGGTCGTGGCCGTGGGGAAGGCAGCGCGAAACACACCACCGGAGAAACATCGCCTCCTTGAGAAGGCTGAGGAGATGGGCAGAGTTAGAAAAGTGGCTAAAAGGGAGGAGAAGGCTCAGCCCTCAGCCTAAGTTTTCATTTCGGGGGTGGCTTATTTCCCTAAATCCCCAGCGTGATGAAATCCCAGGAAGTTAGTGCGTTGTTTACATAAATATTTAAATAAGATTCTATTTTTGCAGGAGCTTATTAACACTCATTTCATACTTATTTCTGAGCAATGCAAAGTACTTTCAGAGACTGGGATTTTTTTTTTCAATTACCCAACATGTTTGCGGGGAAGAGGAGAAAGGCATTATCACGTGCATTTTGCAGATGAGAAATCACACAAGAGTTTCCGAGTGTTAGAGGCGGCTCGGCCTCGGACTGAAGCGTGAAGCTGTCCCGTCCCCCACCCTTGAAAACAATTTTCAAGAACTCAAGAAATGAACCCTCATCTATAGTTCAGGAAAATAGGAAATGTTAACCCGTTTCCTGAGGACAGTGCTGAGTGTGCATCGCCACGAAGGCAGACTTTTTGCACTTGCTTTGATCCAGCAATCCTACTGCTTGGAACTTAACGTAAAAAATAATGTTGGAAATAGTAAAAGATATATCACAGGGATGTTCATCACAGTAGTGTTGATGATAACGAAAAATGGAAGAGGAATGCACATCAAAACTGCAGTGAGGTACCACCTCCCAGCAGTCAGAATGGCCATCATCAAAGAGTCTGCAAATAATAAATGCTGGAGAGGGTGTGCAGAAAAGGGAACCCTCCTACACTGTGAGTGGGAATGTAAGCTGGTGCAGCCACTACGGAGAACAGTATGGAGGTTCCTCAAAAAAACTAAAAATAGAACTACCATATGACCCAGCATTCCCACTCCTGGTCATATGTATCCAGAAAAGATGGAAACTAGTTCGAAAAGATACATGTACCCCAATGTTCATAGCAGCTCTATTTACAATAGCCAAGACATGGAAACAACCTAAATGTCCATTGACAGATGAATGGATAAAAAAGGTATGTATATACAATGGAATATTACTCAGCCAAAAAAAAAAAAAGAATGAAATAATGTCACTTGCAGCAACATGAATGAACCTAGAGATTATCATATTAAGTGAAGTAAATCAGACAAAGACGGATATCATGTGATATCACATATGTGGAATCTAAAAAATGACACAAATGAATTTATTTACAAAACAGAAATAGACTCACAGACATAGAAAGCAAACTTATGGTTACCAAAAAGGAAAGATGGGGAGAGAGAAATTAGGAGTTTGGAATTAACAGATACATACTACTATATGTAAAAGAGATAAGCAATAAGGACCTATTATATAGCACAGGGAACTATTCTCAATATCTTGTCATAAATTATAATGCAAAATAATCTGAAAACGAATATATATATGAACTGAATCACTTTGCTGTTCACCTGAAACTAACTCAACATAGTAAATCAACTATACTTCAATTAAAAAATAAATAACTGACATACCTAACAATGTGGGGTTTGTTAAAGAGATGGTGGGGGTCGGATTACAAATTTTAGGCAAGTCCTCAAGAGATATAGAAGGGTGATATCTATGTGACGTGCCATCAGTGAGGGTAACAGAGAAGCAGGTGGTGGGAAGGGCGTCGAGAACAACCCCAGTTGAAAGATGCAGCAACCTCTTGTGGAAGGTTAGACATTTGGGGATGATCCCTTAATCTTGGTGATGGAGAACTAGGGGTCTGGACCAAGCTGCCACCCTCCTGACTGGTTAGCTCTGATTGGGGACAGGAAAAGAAAACTAGGTTTGGGGCTGGACACTCTTCTGCCCCCCAAAGCTGAGCCAGGCCGTGGTTCCTTACCTTTCCTTCCCCAGAGAAACCCTAGGGCAGCTTGCTTCCCGCTGTCCTGCCAGCAGGTGGGCTGGCAGGCAGCGTTTACCACTCCTGCCCAGTCACTTGGTCCTTTGCAAACAGGTTACTGCCACCCCGGGAACCACGTGTGAACCTCCCTGTTGAAGGCTGTGTGTCCCTGTGTGTCCACGTGTGCATGTGTGGGCGAGCGAGCACACGTGTGTGTGTGATGAGTGATCTAGTGTGTGACATCATCATGTCCACAGGCAGCTCTGGCTGGTAGGATTGTGTGGGCTGTCTTGTCTTCAAGACGCTTATCACTATTTTCTACGCCTTCAACACAATGTAGAATACTTTGTAAAACAGGAAAAGAGAGCGATACAGTTGATGACAGACATATTGGCATTTCTAGTCAATAAAATAACCTGTACCGCTGTCCCCACACAGAGAATGTCCTCACCGTTTCCTAGTGAGGCGACCCTCCCTGCCCCGACTGCACGGCCACTTGGGCAAGACGGAGGGTGACGGTTCTGTTCCCCCTCGTTCCACGCATCCAGACAAAGGGATTGTAAGGACAGCGTGGTCCTTTAAATCTCACCAGCTCCTTAGCCTCATATGTCTTTCTTTTAAGTCTCAGGGGTGAGAACCTTGACCTAAGTCCTACTTGAAGAGCAGTGCCTTCAAAGCAGGCGGCAGAGCGCCGTGTGCGTGTTTGATGGAGCGAAGAGCAGGCGTCGAAGCTGGGACGCTGCATTAACCATCCGAGACCCGCCAGCCAGCTCCCGGCTCCTGGGCCTCCGCCCGGCGCACGTACCTGCCTCGTCCGCGGTGATGGACAGCTCGTTGCTGGGCTCACTCCTGCCGATCCGGTTCTTGGCGTACATGCGGATGCTGTAGGTGGAGGAAGGGTGGATGTCAATGATGGTGGCCGAGTTCAGCTGAGGGGAAACGTCTTTGGTTCTCTGAGCAGAATCCCAGGAGTCTTTTAGGTTTTGTTTTTCAAAAAAGAAGAGATAGAGACGTGAGTTTTTTCCCTCTGCCTTTGAAAGTTCACAAGCAGGAATTAAAAAAAAAAAAAAGAAGGAGGGAAAGAAAAAAAGTTACAACTCAAAGTGAATTCTCAGTGCAATGCTGCCAGTGTTCTGGCGGGCTGGCCCTCAGAGGGGGCGCGATTGACACCACACACTCGTTACCCACACTGAGGGGGACAAAGGCCCAGGGCGGCTGGGTTCAGGGAATTTTGTCCGAGGCAACACAACAGACCTCCTGGCAGAAATCACAGAGGAAAATAGAAGTGGCGGAAGCTCATGCCAGTAAAGGGGAGAACAGCTCCTTTCAAGCACTCATTGTACAAGACAATAAAAGGAAATATGGTTTGGACAGCCCTCCACCCAAAAGAAAAAAATCCCTGGTTCTAAAAGGTATTTGAAGGCCAGCAAAGCCTTTAGCCATGTCAGACCTCTTATTCTCCAAAGGAAGAGTGGTAAAAAGGAAACACATAAAAACACAGAAAAGCTCATCTCAGTCTCCAGCGTAAATACATAAGTATGTTATCAAACATACTTCTCATTTTGAATGTTGGAAGTCATTTTATCTCCAATCCTTTATCGTTGGAATTATTTTTCAACCACAGCTAATTTTAAAGACAGCACATGCCTCATACAAAGGGTTATCAGCGACTCCATGACAGCGGTGCACCTGCTGGCTCTAGCGCTTCCACCAGTAATGAGGATGTCGACAAATGGTTCTTATTCCTGAAAGAGTTTGGGCAGGTGCTGAGCAGGGGTGGGGGGTCGGGGGTCAAGAGACGCTGCTGTTTGTGGAAGAACCAAGATGCCCCTGAGATGGTGGCAGAGAGGGTGCTTGGATACTCTCACCACCCCCCAACCCTATCCCAGGATCCTCTTGCACTGGCTCCCCTGTGATCATCACACTTGTAAGAGTTTCACTGAGAGTCTGTGTTCCTGCTGGGTTCTAAGCCCCAGGAGGGCATGGACCATGCTTCCGCGCTCACTGCTGCATCCCCACTGCTCACATAGAGCCTGACAAATAATAAATGCACGTTTCATAGGTGAATAAATAAATGGCAAACATACAGACCTCTGGGTCCTGGAATGACCCCACTCGCTTTCCCACATTAATGATGACCATGGAAGTTCAGAGGGCTGCTCTGTCCAAAGGTCGCCAAAAGTACAAGAGGTTTTCTGGGCTTGTAGGGAGAATATGTGGCTTCACCTCTGCCTTTGAGAGCTCGCACATATCAGGGAATGGAGCCTAACAGAAACTAACAACTAACATTCCAACTAAAAGCTAAAGAACCATTTTAGTCCAGAAGATTGCGAGTGGAAGAATGTGACATAAAAAGAGAAGATGCTGCAAAATAACAAATGAAGGAAGAGCAGAAGGATAGGAAGCAACAGAGGACAAATGACAGGAGGGAATTTCATACCAATGAAATTTTGCATAAATAGGAGACTTGTCCCACAAAGAGAAAGCCAGGGCTTCTGGAGAAGATGTTTAAGACAACAGAGAGGAACCCCGGGCACTGAAAGATGCAGAGACAGTTGCTAACTAGCCCCAGGAGGAAGCGGACACCTGTAGGGGCTGATGGTTCTGCCCAGGCCATTATGGAGGTTTCTAGAACTACCTGAGCTTGGAGACGGGCCATGCGCCCTGAGGGTGTGTCTGGGATGTGGCTGAGAGCCTGCAGGGAGGTAGTGACATCTACCGCCCACCTCCTCCTCCTGCCAAGGCAGTCATGTGAATACCCCGTCGGGGAGTGACCAAGAAGGTGGTCTTGGGCAGGAAGGGAGCAGTCCTTGGAGATCAGATCCTGTTTTCAGCCTCTTTCTTGTAATGATTAGACTTTGAAAGAAAAATATGATGTCAGTGATCACGACTGTTGGAATATGGTTCAAAACACTGTAGGGTGGATTTTTTGGCTAAAGATGAAAAGGATGAGAAAGAGAAAGAAGGTGTTATCCTGAAGGATTTTAAAGTAACTGAATGAAGAAGAAGAGAGTCTAGTTAAATCTCCAAACACACTCTAGCAAGTGATATGACATTAAAAGAAGAATACAAACAGGGCAGTGGCTACCCAGGAGAAGAGCTGGGAGAGGGACTGAAAATGCGACATCTGATCTCAGAGGCTGATGTGCAAATGGGCAGGTCATGGATTCTGAACAAAGTGTGCTTGAGAATTCAACCCCAGGAGTTAAAAGAAGTCCCTGAGAGATCCTGACACTTGGGAAGATGAGACTGCAAACTGAAATACAACTAGCGAGAATATAGCATAGATGAAATAAAGAAACTTCTTAGGAGGAGTAAGTCACAAACAGAAAGGCACGGCTGGACATCCGAGAGCTGGAGGGTGCAAGTGTGGATGGGGAGGGTTGGGGTAAAGACATGAGAAGGAAGAGCAGGGCGAGGAACAAGATGGTTGTGAGGAAGGGTTGCAGGTCTCCTTGCCCAGTGGAGGAAGGGGAGGGTGGCTTCTAGGCGCAGAGAGCACACGCAGCATCAGGCGGGCTTATTAGTCACATGAAGATTATTTACAAGGCGTCTGTTTACCGAGGTGTGGGCTGGGCTAAACGGGCTTGCAGGGGATGCTGAGGTTCCCTGCACCTAGTAAGAGTGGGGACCATCTCCCTATTGGGGTCAGGAGGACCAAAGGGGAGGAACGGTGTTTCTGGGGTGTAGACAGGGCCGAAAGCTCAGAATAGGGGCCCCTATGGAAGCTGTACACACGGAACAGAGCCTCTGCAGGATGCTTCTGAATCGTTCTCTGAGTCTACCACTGGGCGCCCCCAGCCAGGAGTCAGAGGGAAGGCGAGTCTGTGCTGTGAGCCTTGGAGCTCAGCCTTGGCAAGAAGAGCAGACGCTGGGTTTGTGGCGGAACTCAAGGTAGCGGTCAAAAGCCAGCAGCGAAGAGAGCTCGGGCGTTGGCATAGTGTCAGCTCGCTGGGTGCCGCGTTAGGCCTTTTACAAAGGTGACTTTTGCAGTCCCCAGATCTGTGGGTACATCGGAAACACCTCCGAGCTTTCTGACCACTGTGCTTCCAGACCCACGCAATCAGAGTCTCTGGGGGATGGTGGCCCCAAGCCTGTGCTTTCAAAAAGCCTCTCTCTCTGGGTCATCCTGATGCACAGCTAGAGTCTGGACAGACTACTTCATTCGATTGGGTTCTTACAACATCCTGGTGAAGTAGGGGGTTTTATTTTCATTGCGAAGGTCAAGAAACTGTTATCGAGCTGGTGAGAAGTGAGTCTGGGATTTGACCTCACCTGTGTTTCCCCCAAGTTCGAGGCTGTCTTCCTGCAGCATGTGACCTTCACATGATCTCCGCAGGATGCCTGATGAGACTGGATTTCAATTTTCCAGACATCAGCTGGAAGTGTCACGTGCTTTGATGAAGCTCTCTGATGAACTTTTGACTTGGCTTCTTGACAAGGAGGAGCAATGCGGAGAGTTGGGTCGGGTGGAAGGTGGGGAACTTTGCCAAGAATGACAGTACACGCTCTGGGTTTGCAGGAGCTGAGGGTGGGAGAACTGTGCGCGGCCAGATCCGTCCCTTGGTTTAGAAAGGAGATGTCAGAAGCTTCTGATGGAAAAGTAGGTAGGATTCCATGATGTGCCCCAGAGAGACCAGTGATGAAGGAGATGATGAAGTTCAGAGTTGCATCCCTGCCTCTGAAATTACAAGTATTCCCCATGGGAAGGACTGGGGGCACCCCCAGGAGCAGTGTAGATGTACTGGGTGCTCGCTGGTGAGTTCGGCTTGGGCGTCAGACACTGAGTCAGGCAGACAGCAGATCGTCAAGGACAAGTGTAAGAGAGTGGACTTGATCTGAAGAAGAGTTGTTAGGGGCCTGAAAGAGTGACGGTGGCCCAAAGTCTGAGAGACAAAATTCCACAAAAGGTGTAAAATGAAGAGGCAGCTCAGAGAAGGAGACCTGCTGTGTTCAGTAAGAGGAGGGAGGCAGAGGGACCCGGGGGAAGCCGCTTCTGCTCCCTGTTCTCCATGGAGAGCATCCTCTGATGAAGTGGGGAAGGGAGCCCAAGAGAGGGGGAGGGAAATGTGCCAGGTGTTAAGGCGGTCAGTGACCTGTGAGGCCCGAGGAGAAGGAGAGGGGCACCCCAGATGGGACGTGGGGACGGGCAGGCTGCCTGCCAAGAGAGGAAGGAAGTAGACGCAGAGGACCGCAGACTGATCCCAGTGGTGCACACAGGACAAGAGGCTGGAAGGGGATGGAGAGGGGTTCTTGGTGTCCATCTGGAGGAGAAGCAGTGGCCACCAGGAAGCAAGTATGTGGCAGACAAAGCAGCTGGTGGGATTGTGGCTACGTAAAGAAAGTCGAACATTCCAAACAAGGGAGTTGCGGGCTCCTTTGTAACTGTGCCCGTGCCCGTCACGTGACGCCAGGGGTGTTGCCATGGGCCCGACCAGCACGAGAGGTCCAGCAGATGGTCATTAGAGATACACACAAAGGAAGTTGGGATATTTTATTTTTCCTGGCAAATGGAAAATCAAGGTGTGTCGTCCATTTCCATATCCTGGAAGGGATGTCATTTGACAAAAGGGTTTAGGGGTGGGAAAAGGGCCGTTGGCTTCAGGTACAAGAAACGTAAGAATGTCTAAGAGCCCCGGCCGGCTGGGGGCAGAATCCTGCTTTCTCGGGCTGCTGCGTTTGCTTTGCGGGGGTTGTTCAAGCATAGCCTGAGCCTCTGCTTGCAGGGACCCGCTTTGTTAGGAATGGGACGTATGATCATACATTGTGTGCTGAGCAAATTAACAAAAAAGTGGAAGAAAGCATCTTTCAGGGGGATGATTTCATTGCCTAAAACGCAGGTTGAGAGTCAACCAGTCAGCAAATGTTTCTTATATGTTTAGTGTGTGTGCTGCTCACTGTAGGTGATGTAGGGACATAGCATAGGGTTCCTCAGATGTAGTACCTGCCCTGAGGAGTCACTAGATCCCTCAGAGGGACAGCTACTCAGCACAGGAGACAGCTATTAAATAAACAGGCACAAGCCCACCAAACGTCCCAAGGTGTACAGGATGCTCCATGAGTAGAGAAGGGGCATGCCATAAAATGGGTGGTCAGGGAAGGCTTCCTGGAGGAGGTGACATTCAATTTGTGACTGGGGGGGTCCGTCTTCTATGCACTCTGCCCATACATTTCACTCACTTAAATTGTGGTTGTACTGTTTATACACCCAACACTTTTTGAGGTAGCACCTAACACATGAAAGTGCTAACACTTTTCCTACATCAGTGACTGTGATTCCTGCTGGTGACCGATCGCTCCTTCCTCCCAGGCCTTTCAGACTGAAAGTGATGGAAGTCCTGGAGGGCCCTGGTGCAGACCTCAGGCCATGGCTGCCTGTCTGTGGGCTTTTCCCCAGTGACCCCATGGTGCTCATTCTGACCATCAGACTGCCGGGTTCCAGGGCTGCAAGAATACCTTAGGCACGTGCTTGGCCCTGTGTGTGTGTGTGTGTGTGTGTGTGTAGAGCAGGAAGGATGGAAATACATCCCTTGATTCTGACCATCCCCAGCTTCACAGAGAAGGAGCTTTCCTGCTTTAATTGCATACAGTCCGGTCAATTCACACATTTCAAAGTGCTGTTGGCAATAAAGGTGATTCTTGGATTTGGGCTGCATGTAAATTAATGCCGCAAGCATTGCCGAGCGCTCCTTACGTGGCAGGCACTGTGCTGGGTGCTGGGGAAGCGCTGAGTCGGAGTCCTGGCCTTTGGGGAACTTATAGGAGATGTGGGAGACCCTGAGGATTCTCAATGGGGAGCAAGCAGTTTAACAAGCACAGATGGTCCTAGAGGCCTTTTACATCTAAGCATCTTGGTGCACGCTAGAGTAATAGCAAAAGCTGAATCTATTATATGTTTGCCATGTGCCAGACAGTGGGTTGTAAATGTATCCCTTCTCAATAAATATTCACCAAATATCTGTTGAGTGCTGACACACGTTAGGCCTGTGCTAGGTCCAGGGGAATTGGGTTGGGCTCAGGGTACCCCAAGCAGCTCCCGATCTCGTGGGGGTGACACGATGATCATCAGTCACAACCCCCTGACCCGATTCCCCAACAAGGTCACACTCTGCGGTATCAGGGACAGAACTTCACATATTTTTTGATGGACCAGTTCAACCCACAACGTCATAGAAAGTCAGTTCTCCATAAGCTAATTAGCAAATTTAATGTGATCCCATTAACAATAACAAAAACATGTTTTTATGGAGCTAAACACATTGATCCTAAAGTTATATATGGAAAACTAAGAAAACACTAGAAAGGAAAAGTTACAAGGGTGGATTAGCCTTATCAGATATTAAGACATGAAACCTCTGTGATTAAAATGGTCTGGTACTGGTGCATTAATAGATAAACCAATGGAATAGAACAGAAAGTCCAGAAATAGAGTCAAAGTACATACGGAAACTTAGTATGTGATGAGGTGGCACCTGAAATCACTGGGCAAAGGTGGACTTTTTAATAAATGATGTTGGGGCAACAGGAGACTCCTTTTGGAAAAGATAAAACTAGATCCATGTCTTCCAACATACACAAGAGTAAACTCCAAATGGATTGGAGATGGAAATTTTGAAAAGAGAGAGAAAGAAACAACACAAAGCACTAGAAGAAAACAAACTGAATTATTTCATGGCCAGAGTATAGAGAACAACTTTTCTAACTTGACTCAAAACCCAGATTCAGTAAAATAAATTTTTGATAAATTTCAAAAAAAAAAAAAAAAGAAAGCCGAAACCCCACAAGGTTAAATACATGCTCACACGAGACAGGACCTGTCTTGAAAGGAAAGAAAGAGACTGTAGGAGCACATAGAGGGAGGCCTGGCCTCAAATGTGGACCAGGGGTGTGTCCCTGTGGAGGTAACACCAGGAGTGGGGTTGAAGCAGCAGGTGGAAATAACCATAGAAACTGTATGGTCCAGGGATGGGAGGCAGCCTTTGAGGCACCCTTGTCACAGGTGATGCTGTGGTAGCCCTTTTCACAGAGGAGGATGGCAGGGGAGGGGGGACAGCTGGTAAGAGACAGGGCCACAGCTGAGCCAGGACCGGCTGGACCCCAACCCCCTCGAGGAGCCACTGGATCCTCAGCAGCACCTGGAAATGACTGATCCCCTGAAGGAGGAGGCACCAAGCTGCTCCCCTGAGAGGCTACCTGGGCACCAGCTCCCAGACCCACAGTCCTTCAGTCAGTGCCTGGCCAGAGAGGCTGGGGGGCGGGGGGCGGTCTGTCCTCCCCCTGGACACTCTGCAGAGTGTCTCCATCATGTGTGTCTGGGTTCCTGCCGAACTCTCATTGTTGCCATCAGTTTCCAGGCTGTTCTCCGCAAGAACGCGCCTGCCTCTCCTAGGAAATGCTTCCTTTACTTCAAGACCTGGGTCTCAGAACTTCTCCATCTCGGGTTCCATCCTGACCTTATTTCTGTAGAAGGAAGGCAAGGACTCCTCCCTTCCCTCCGCCCTGGACAAACCTGCTGGTCTTGATTCCTGAGAGATCCCTGTTGGGGCCAGCACTGCCCTCAGCTTGCTCACTGGGCATGCCCCACACCTGCCTGCACTGGACCTGCCATGTTCCCAGGGGACAGTGTGACCGCAGCCACCCTGCTCCTCTCAGGAAGCTTCCTCCAGTCCCTTGTAATCATCACCTCACATCCAGGTCTCTGGTTGCAGCTCAAGGGACCAAGCTGAGCCATCTCACCTCTTCGGATGTCTTTTCTTAAGCATTTCCAACCTGTGACTTAATGCCAGCCTCACGCACTATTGCTACGATCTCTGTTCTTGGTTTGATACAAGTTGTTTTCACAACCACCAATTGCTTTCCCTAAGCCCCACCCCTTAGCCTTTTGCTGGACGTGCTTCCTCTCCTGTCTCACACATTCTTCTCCTCTGCCCCTTGCCCGTCGCTCTGAAACATTTCCTCCCTCCCGACCTGCCTTTCCAGCTGCCTCCAGCTTAACTTTTTACTCCAGCTTCAGCTCAAAAGATACTAAACAGGTCACGACAGAGTGCCCTGAAGTAACGCACGATGCCCAGAAAGTGAGAAACAAGGCTACTTTCCTGGCCTCTGAGATTTTGTCCACCCTTCAGGTGCTGAAGCTGCTGTAATTCCTCATCTCTTTTGTGTCCAAGTCCAGACCAGGAGCCCCAGCGGTGGTACCCTACCCTTGGCCTGATGGGTCCCAATGTTCCAAGAGGCCTTGTCATTGTCACTTTAAGGCGATCAAGAGGCAGGCCTGTCATGGTTTCTGACAGGTGGCTCTGCTTTATTTCTGGGCTTTCAGTAAGCTGGCCACTTCCTGGCCCAGAAGAAGCACAGGAGGTGCTTGGCTGCGTTCCTGCCATCGGCCTGTCCCTGCACATCCAGGAGGGCCCTGCGGTGTCAGCACCCATCTCAAGACACAGCCTTCTGCACAAACCACCACCATTCAGCTGAGGCCACAGACACCGAATACAGCTGGCGCTCAGGGATTCAGATGCCAGGGAAGCAAAGGGAAGCTGGGGAGGTAGAAAAAATAATGACAGTGGCCAGTAGGCCATCACTGGCCACAGTGCCAAAGTGGCCACAGGGAGCAAGATGGAGGTCCTGCTGGTTCAAAGAGAAAGAAGGCAGGGCTGACCCAACCTGAGGAAGCCATCTGGACACAAAGCCACTCCCACCACAGGAAACATGGGTGTACCTCGTGCAAGGAAAAAGACAAATGGGTAAAAAGAGCCCCCTCTGAGTTTCCCAGAGTCCAGGTTTTTCTTCTGGGTAAAATCCATTAAAAAGGCGAACAATAAAAGGGCTTTTTGAAGTGGAAATAAAGCTGGAGGACATCAAGGACTTACCTGATTTATTTTTGCATTCAATATCATAGCCCGTGATGGGGCTGTTTCCATCAAATCCCATGGTCCACCTGAGGGTAATCGTGCGTGCCTTCACATCTTTGATCTCAATTTCGGGAGGGTCTGGGGGCTCTGTACAGTCAACAGAAAGCCCGGGATTAGTTCAGACATCGTTCAGACATAGGACGCTGATGGAAAAGCTGAGTGACTCACAAAAGCTTTGTCAGCATGACATGGGCAGGCGTTTTTTTACCATGGAAGTAATTTTTTTTTTTCCCATCCAATTTTGGGATGGAAAAGTTTCATTTTTCCAAATCTTCCAATTTTTATAACTCTTATAAAGCTGGACCAAACCTGGGAGATTTAAATGTCACTCTTCTGGCCTGGCTTGGGATCTATTTACTCAAAAACTATTTTGGCCCCAAATATTAAACTTTCATTCAGATCGTCCAGTATAAGGATCCCTAAAAGTGAGCAAGAAAGGCACACTATCAGGGCTGCCCAGTCATCTGACCCAAGTCCTTTACGGACTTTGTTCCCTGTGTTTTGGGGCTGCACCTTGACGTAATCATGAGAGCTGCAAAACGCTGCTTTAGCATCAACTTTGTACAGATTCCAAATTTGCTGAGGACTTGGAAGTGTGACATGTCAAGCTGAGACCACACGGATGCCCGAGCCTGGGCACACACTTACTGTCCTAAAACAGCTGTGATTCTCGCCCTAGGCTGTGTCCGCCCTACCTTGCACCGTGAGCTGAATTATTCCACGGTCCTCCCCATAAGAATTGATAGCATGACAGGAGAAGAAGCCAGAATCTTCTCTTACTGTTGGCAAAATCTATGTGTAAAGCAGAGAGAAATCCATCTTACCCAGTGGAACGCAGCGAGAGAACAACTCAAAGGGCTTTAGGTTATAAAGGTCTTCTCTCCACCCTTATCCTCCTCCCAGCTCCAAGCACACACATAAACACACTCACCAACACACACGGACACAGGGACACAATTCTGAGAGTCAGTTATTCCAGCACAATTGTGAACGTGCAGATGGACAGAGTCAATATACATGGTCCAGGTCCACGTTATCTGCCCGCTTGTTAGAATGGACGTGTAATTCATTTAGGATGTCATGGTCAGGTTGATATATATTCCACACATACTTTTTTTTTTTAATCTCATGGTGAATTTTTAAAGCATTCAGAGAAACCCGGCCTAAAAAAAACAGATCTATAAACACTGCAATAAAGGTTTGGTCTCCTAGGACTCCAGGATTGGACCCTGGGAGTGAATCAATATCAGCGTTCCAAACACAGGGCTTTTTCCCCCCGTGTGTCCAACAGCATCATTTCTCCCCCACATGAAACGAATCATGCAGTTAACTACCACTGGTGCTAAAAATTATAAGAGGCTGCAATACATCTTTATATTGGGTTGGGTTTTTCCAAAGGAGCAAATTTTTTTCCTTATAATATTTTTTTGTCCCAGAGCCCATCTAATTTTTCTTTTTACAGGAAGTTAAAACATGTGCACAACATAGGCTGTCATTCTGCCAGGATTAAGTGTCATTAAAAGACATGTTTCTCTCTTCTTTTATTATTACAGTTGGATTCCCTGCTAGATTCCCAGTGATTTTACTCTTAACCACGTACAGTAAAGCCCTACTTTTGCAGGCTACTCAGCAGCTCTGTTACGTGAAGGGGGAGAGAGAGTGCTCCATAAACATTTCCAAAGATGACTGGCTATTTGCCACCCACACGCACCCACTTATGTGAAAGGATGGGCTTATCCTGCCCGCGAGGGTAGCTTCTCATCTGCCGTGTTTGTCGTGCTTTTACCTGTAGAGTAGAAATCACCTCCTCTCCCACCTCCTTGGTGGACACGAGATAACGGGCCATTTCAGGGTTAATGATTCGGTCCTCCTTCTCCCAACGGACGATGATGGGCTTCTCGCCATGGGCCGTGCAGCTCATTTCTTTCTTTTGACCCTGAGTAGCCAGGGTGGTGTTTGGATAGGACGTAATCATCGCAGGAACTGAAAACCCAAAAACGACACAACTTACTCACAAAGCAGGGTTCTCAGCTTCCCCCACCTTAACACGCTGCTCAGTTTCTTTTTCTTTTTCTCTTTTCTTTTTGGCCGCACTGCCCGGCTTGTGGGATCTTAGTTCCCCTGACCAGGGATCATGGAATCTAGGCCCCTGACAGTGGAAGCTCAGAGTCCTGACCACTGGGCCTCCAGGGAAGTCCCAAGGAGGTGTTTCTTTGCAATGAAATGCATTCAAGAAACTGCTGAGCAAGAATCATGATCAAAACAGTTGGAAGGTGGCAGAAAAAGGAAACGGGACCAAATGAGCCCTAAGCAGAAACTGCCCTGTGGTTTCACATTCAGGGGGGGTTGCTCTCTCCCAATCCCTGGGGAGGGCAGACCCACGTCCAGTAGAACACACAGGACAATGATGTGACTTGCTTGTTGGACGGGAAAGGGGGCTTCCATTGAGAATCACACACCCCCTTTGGTAATCCCCTACGTGTCTAACTCTCCTCGTCAATGATGGGAATGAAACCTTGTTAGTCCACAGAGGAGGAGCCCTGATTGCTGCTAACCAATGCTTGAAGTTACCTCTCGACACCCCATCCCACAGTTGGCGCAAACCGTTACAGTCACGTGGAACCCTGGACCTATCCTTCTCCCGTAGTTTATAGCAGGGAATCTCACTCCAGCGCACTGAGAGAACAGGAAACTTTATTTGCGAAACTTGTCAAGTTCCCTCTTTCCGCCTCAGAATCCATCTATAGACGCCCATCCTGGGCAATGTGCCAGGAGACATGAGGCCCCACACCCATTGCACCAACCACCCAGAAATGCTGGACAGCATATGACAAACACCTTTTAAATGCATGCTAAGCTTATAAGAAAGTGAGAGAAAACCCACGAGCCAGAGACAAAAGCGAAGGTTGAAGGGCCCCAGGTATTACGATGCTGGTGTTTTGACTACCTGAGAGGAAGGAGCTAAAAGTGATGCCTCCAAACCAGGCTTCTCAAAGGGGCAAACCTATCTTTGGGGCAACTCTATCACCAAATCAATCAATTAATAAGACTCCACGATGGCAAAGGGAGAAGAAAACTGCCTTGGCTTGTGTTGTGAATGGAGGAAAACTATCTCCCCTGAGAATTTGTGGCTGGTCTGAGTCCACATAGGTTTGGAGTAAAATTCCTGCTCAAGGATTAATATGATGGTCACCCTAGTTTGGTAACAGGCCTGAGGCATCCAGCAAAAGCAAACACAAACACACTTTAGAGGGCTGGGCCCTCCATCCAGGCCCACTGAGATTCTCCCAGATGAAACTTCACTAAACATGAGCTCACAAAACAAAAATATAAAACACATGAAGAAACAAGCTACTCTCATTAAGAATCAGCCCTCCAAGGACTTCAGAGGCTAGAATTACCAGATACAGACCCTGAAATAATTATACATAGAATGTTTAAAGATATTTTTAAAACAGAAGAAAAGGACAAGATGCTATCAAAAATGACCAGGAACATTTGAAAAGTAACTAAAACAAATTTATATTTTCTCCATTATTTAACCTCATTTTCCCAATCACAGGAAGAAGGACCTTCCCTCATGTATAAGGTCAAGCTCACACTAGGCTCCTTATTGCCCACCTCAGGGCCCTCCAGTGTTCCCTCCCTGGGCACGTCACTGCAGAAACACTGGGCCTTCTCCTGAGACCGGCAAGCACTGGGCATGTCTTCCCTGCTGCTGGTTGGAGGGGTTTGGGACGTACAAGAAGCCAGGGAGGTACCCGTTTCATAGCCTGGAGCCCATGGAGGACCCTGCACTGTGAAGTTTCTCTCCAGTCAGTGGGTGTAGCAGAGGTAACAAGATGTGGAGTGGACAGTTTGGAACCTAGGAGAAGAAGCACCGCGAGTCCCATATTTTAAAGAACGCCACCTACAACCATGGTGAGATTCCTCTTTCCGCGTATCTAAGAATGGGCAGAACTGGCTCCACCAGCCCCAAACTCTGGTCCTGATCCCTCTCTTCCCCTGGCCTATTTAAGAACAAAATCAATTTTATTAACAACTTTACTGAGATGTAAATGACACATCACAAAATTCACCTGCTTTAAGCGTACAATCGAGTGGGTTTTAGTATTGTCTTCATTTCCTAGGGTGGCCGGAGCAAATTACCACAGGCCGGGTGGCCTACAACAGAAAAGTATTCTCAGGGTTCTGGAGGCTAGTCCAAAATAAGGTGATGTGAGAACGGCGTTCCCTCCAAGGGCTCTAGAGAAGAATCTTTCCTTGCCTCTTCCACTTTTGGGAGGCCCTAGGTGTTCCTTGGCTTGTGTCAGCTTTGTTCCAGTCTCTGATCTCATCTTCACATGGGCTCTTGTTTTGAATATTTCTCTGTGTCTTCACACAGATTTCTTGTAAGGACACCAGGCATTGGACTTAAGACCCGTTTTCATTCAGTATGACTTCATCTTAACTAATTATATCTGCAAAGATCCTATTTCCACATAAGGTCATATTCTGAGCTTCCTGGTGGACATGAATTTTGAGGAGGCACTATTCAACCCCAGACAAGTGTATTTACATTACACACACACACACATACACATACACATTTACATCCCCCCAAAAGATTCCTCCTGCCCTTTTATGGTTCCTTTCCTTTCCCAGCCCTGTCCTAGGCAACCACTAATGCACATTCTGTCCCTCTGGATTTGCCTTTTCTGGACATTTCCTACAAATAGGATCCTACAGTAAATTGTTTTTGTCTCTAGCTTTCTGGATTTTTTTCACTGTGCATGTTTTCAAGGTTCACCCATACTACAGTGTGTACCCAGTACTTTTGTTCCTTTTCGTTACTGAATGGCATTCCACTGCATGGATAGACTACATTTTGTTCATTCATTCACCAGTTGGTATACGTTTGAGTAGTTTCCACTTTTCGCATTTTACAAATACTGCAAACATTTGTGTACACGTTGTTGTGCTGACTTATATTTTTATTTTTTCCAGGTAGGTTGCTAGGAGTGGTACAACTGGGTCACAAGGTGATTCTGTGTTTAGCACTTTGGGAAACTGCCACACTATTTTCCCAAGTGGCGCCACCATCTTGCAATCTCTATGTAAGGAGACTGAGCACGGAATGGTCCCCTTCAACCACGTGATGATGAGGTAGGAGACAGGCCCCAGGCTGAGTAGCTGCAGCCAGTCTCCTGCAGACACTTCGAGATGATTGGCCAGAGACAACCCAGAAAGCTGCCCCCACATAAGCAACCTAAGCCGCCCCTATTGTGTGCAACTCACTCCAGGTTCACCTGTGTGCTCTTCCACATGTACCTTGCTTCTAATAAACACTGTCTCTATTTCACAATCTAGCTCTCTTTGCTGGATTCTTTCTTCAAAGAAGACAAGGATCGAGGTCCTTCTTGCAGTGGTTCCCCTCCTGCCCCACCTCGCACCAGAATGAATGGAGGGGCTCTAAGACTTGAGATTGGATGAAGCTGCAAGAAGGCGAGCTGGCATATTCTGCGCCAGCTTGGTGTTTCCTGGCTGTGGATGCCCCGGGGCCACCACGGTGCTTCCACTACAGAGGAGCTGAGGATGGTGCGGAAGGTTCTAGGAGAGGGAGATGTCTGCCACCTGGGAGAACTGGAGCTGTTCCTCCTCTGAGATCTTGAAGGCAGGAGGCTTCCAGAGCAGCTTGTATAGTAGCATGAGAAGGGTCTACTGGCCTGTGAACCCAGGATGATGGTTCCTTCCCCAGATCTCCTCCTTGCTGAGGGCAGGATCTAAAGCCCTGGGAATTCAACAGCCCCACATGAAAGAGCCATGGTCTGGTCCAGATAGCCGCCAACTGTGGGGCCCCAGCAGAGGAGGCTGGTAAGCACACCACTGGTAGGGCCAAGGGAGGCATGGCACCCTCTTCAAGAAAGTCTCTCACAGCAGAGGAGGCCAGGGTGATGCTCCAAGAGGAGCAGGGAGCAGAGTGGACCACTTCTCCCATCTCCCTCCTCCTGCCTTTATCTTTGCATTATCCATCATCAAGCAGTTCTGGCTGCTACTGGACCCTTTTGAACAAGGGGTGTGGAATTTGGATGTCTTATGTGTGGATGGAGAGCCGAAAGAGAAACCTCACAGCCTGACCAAGGGGTAACTGGACAGGAGCTTTGGACATCTGTGCCTGGGGCCACAGGGCACACCTGCCCTGTTGCATGGACCCAACCTGTGTGTGAGCCCAGCTTGCCCAGTGCACTGTGATGCTTGGGACCACTTTCCTGAATGGGGTGATGGGGAGAGACCAGGCCAATCTGTGAAGTTCTTCAGTGTTCCTTTAAATGTGGATTCAGAATTTTCTTTATATTTATGAAAAATTGAAGCAATTATGTATCATGCCTAAGAACCCCAAATACCCCCCCAAATTTACAAAATGCAAATGTTTTAGCAAAAGGAGAAAGCCCCAGATGACCTCTGTTTAATATTTACAAGCAGGACACATGACTGCGGTCAAGTCACTTTCCTAACCATGGCCGATGGAAACCCACCCTTGGAGATAGTGGCAGCAGGCTGCCAGGGTTGGGACCACCAATGAAAGGGAATGAAAGAGCTGACACAAGGGAGGGGGCGGGACAGCACTGGATAGCATGAACCTCAGGACACGTGGTGATGTGGGGCCACTTGAGTCCAGCAATCACGGTGTCCCTCCTCCCCTCACCCCACACTCATCTCGGCCACCCCTCTTTTTGGGTCCTCCAGAGGTCCATCATTGTGGGTTTTTAAATGATGTTCCTGAACCATTAGAATATGTTAAACTAGCTTGGTGTGGTTGCTTTAAAACCATTTAAAATACATCAGAAGATTTCTTTCCAAAATGGTTAATAAGAATATTTTAAGTGTCCATGAGGGTAGGAGAAGTCAGCTCTGTGGATGATTTACTCTGTGCTCAGGGACTCAACATCTCTGTATAAGCATCCCTGAAGGTCTTCTTTTGAAAAATATACCGGAAATGAAGGTGGTGCTGTCATTTTCCCATGAGGGATTTGGAGGGACAGCTGTTGACACTGCTACTGACAGCAGGCCACTGCCCTTGGAAGGACGTATTTAGCAGTGGGTACCAGCTCCTCTGGGCGTACTCAGGAATGCATGAGAGCTTGAGTCAGGGTAATTGTTCCTGGTGAAAAATCCTTTTCCATGATAATGGCAAGCTCCCTATTTGTATATGTTGTAAAATTACTTATAAATTTGAAGCACGGTTGACTTTTTAATTAAAAAATTATGTTGTAAGGAGGCAAATTATTTGAGAATCTCAAGATGCTTTCTTTTGCTTCTACAATCAGTTCATCTTTTAAAGACAGGAACAGGTTTTCTATGGTAAGATTCATCGGATAAAACTGGGGGCCAAAAATATGGAAGGAAATGGGAAAGTTAATTAATGTATCCAAGAACAGGACAGTTTCTATTGTCTAACCCACGATGGACAACTCATTGCTGAGGAAGACACCTAGGTGACAAAATATTCATTTTCATTTTGATGTATATCCATGTTTAGGAATATTTTGTATGTTTATTTAATTTCTAAAAATTGGCGATGCCACGTAGCTTGCGGGATCTTAGCTTCCCGACCAGGGATTGAATCCAGGCCCTTGGCAGTGAGAGTGTGGAGTCCTAACCACTAGATCACCAGGGAATTCCCTGTTTTTATTTTTTATTTTTGTTTTTTCTGTTTTTTTCTTTTTTATTGAATGAAAGATTCTTTAAATTCTATACTGCTTTACAATTTTCAAAAGTTTCAAACACACGATTTCATATAATCCCATAATAACCCTTTTTTAAATCTCCTGTCCCTGTCTTTAGTCTCCTATCTCCCCTCTCCCCACCGGTAACCACTAGTTTATTCTCTATATCTGTAAGTCTGCTTCTTTTTTGTTTTGTTCACTAGTTTATTGTGTTTTTTAGATTCCACATATAAGTGATGTCATGCAGCATTTGTCTTTCTCTGTCTGATTTATTTCACTTAGCATAATGCCTTCCATGTCCATCCAAGTCACTGCAAATGGAAAAATTTCATTCTTTTTTATGGCTGAGTAACATTCCATTGTATATATGTACCACATCTTCTTTATCCATCCATCTGTTGATGGACACTTAGGTTGCTTCCATACCTTGGGAACTGTAAATAATGCTGCTGTGAGCACAGGGTGCATGTCTGTTTTTGAATTAGTGGTTTTGATTTTTTTGGAATTAGACCCAGGAGTGGGATTGCTGGGTCATATGGTAGTTCTGCTTTTAGAAATCTCCATACTGTTTTCCCTATTTTGAGTTTAAAGCAGGGAGTCTCTCTGCTGCTTTGCCCCGGGGGGGGGCGGGCTGTGATGATGACTGTGGGTCTCATCCTAACTGATGCTGAAATGTGGGCGTGTTGGGAGCATGAGGGACTAAGCCAAGGTGTGTAGGTGGGGAGATGTGTAATGCTGGCTGGAGGCTTCTGCATCTTAAATGCAGTGGAGGGTAGTGACCCTATCAGAAATGCCCAGGGCTGCAGGGATTTGGGGCCCTGGGTGGGCTTGTCCAGAATCTCAGGCAGAGTGTGGGTTTGTGTGGAATCAACATACAGGGACACCGTGCGACTTGGAAGATAAAGAGTCAGCTTGTGTCCACGTCTGAAGAGGCTACAGTTCATGACCTGGTTTACTGTTTTATTGGTTGCCGGGATTTCAGAAGGAGGTGGAGGAAAAAGTTGATAATGAACACTAAATATCTGAGGCCGCAGCATGGTGCACAGCCCTAAATACAGGGAAGCAATTCTTCTAGTATGAACGAGTCAGCAAAGAAGCCTGGTTCATCTGATTCAGCCAAGAATCACTCGCACCAATGGCAAATGAATGAAATTCGTATATAAGTCTCTGCTATCTCACTTTCATCTTGTTACTATAAACACACGTACCAACCACACTTCACATTGGAGCACTGGCTCATCAGCTGCAGGGTGCCACAGGGGTGCTACAGACACAAAAGTTCATTGAAAAGCAATGAAAGTACTCGGTGAGACTGAACTGGCTATGTGGAATTGATGGTACCTAATATTACATATTTTGTTATTATTTATACTTGTTTTTTGAGATCTGGATGTTAAATGTTTACTAGTACACCACTGGGTACATGCAGAAGAGTTTACAGACCAGAAGTAAAGTAAGAGGAACATTGTAAAGAAGTGGAGTCCCAACAGCCAGAACACATAGGTGGTTTGTTTAGGGACACGCCCCTTGCTTCTTATGCTTCCAAAGTGGAGGGACCTTCCATCAGAACAGCACTCCTGACCTCTCTCCTGCATGGCGGGGCAGTGACTTACGTGATGTGAGAGCTGGGGAGGAACTGACAGTGAGGCCCAGTCCCTTCGGGTTATCTGTTTTCAGAGGTGCGTGGGTCTGATCTGCAAATTTCCCGTAATGAAAGAGGATGTGTCTGAGTAAGAGGGGTGCTGTGCGCCTCTGAGCTGGTCATGGGCTGGGTGGTTAACTCTCCCTAATTCTAGATATAGGGTTTGCAAACCCACATTCTCCAGAAGGCTCATATCAGACTACCCTATTCCTGCGTCTATCCTTTGCTTGACTCTGAACTCAGGGGTATTATTTTGGGGGCGCCTTAAACTCTAACAGTAGGTGTGAACTGTTAACCTTGAGCAGATATTTTCAGTTGCCTCCTCAAGCCCATGTTTTTCTTTCCCCAGTTTTTAACAGGAGACATTATAAGAAATCTAAATGCCCATTGACAGATGAATGGATAAAGAAGATGTGGCACATATATACGATGGAATATTACTCAGCCATAAAAAGGAATGAAATTGGGTTATTTGTAGTGAGGTGGATGGACCTAGAGACTGTCATGCAGAGTGAAGTAAGCCAGAAAGAGAAAAACAAATACCGTATGCTAATGCATATATATAGAATCTAAAAAAAAAAAAAAAAAGTACTGATGAACTCAGTGGCAGGGCAAGAATAAAGATGCAGATGTAGAGAATGGACTTGAGGACATGAGGAATGAGGAGGGGAAGCTGGGATGTAGTGAGAGAGTAGCATTGACATATATACACTACCAAATGTAAAATCGATAGCTAGTGTGAAGCTGCTGCATAGCACAGGGAGATCAACTCGATGCTTTGTGACGACCTAGAAGGGTGGGATAGGGAGGCTCAAGAGGAAGGGGATGTGGGGATATATGTGTAAATATAGCTGATTCACTTTGTTGTACAGCAGAAATTAACACAACATTTTAAACCAACTATACACCAATAAAGATCTAAAAAAAAATCTATAGCTGATTAAAAGAATGTATTTAAGTGCCTTTCTTATAGCCAGGTATTGCCATATGACCGAGATCGATGCAATGATGTATCTAGAACTTCTGGAAGGCATGCTCAGCTGGTTGGAATCCCTTTAAACTTCCTCTGTCTCCTCCTGTGCCAGCCTGAAATCAGGACCCGATAGCTGGAGCATCAGCAGCCATCTTGGATCAGGAGGTGACTTTGAAGATGGGAGTTTGGGTCTCTGATGACACCCTGAAGCTATCATCCCAAGCCTAGCCTGCCTGCCTTGCTCCAGAAAAAGAGTTTACATGACAGAAAATTAAACTATTTTTTATCCATTATTATTTTGAATTTTTCTATAATTGGAGACTGAGAATTATTTTGAGCTGACCCTAACCATAGGTCTAGACTATTTGGGAAAATATGGCATATATTCTGTATTGGAAAAACAACTTTTCTCGGCTGGCTCCGCAGGGATGGATGTAGTGTGCCACTCACACAGCTTCCAAAGCAGCCTCCAGCTGAATACTTGTGGGTTGATCGGTTGGGTTGTCTAAGCCTGTATCACATGGTTGCCTGCATCTGAATCCTTAACGTGGCACTGTGTGGCCCTAGACAGTCACTTAACCACTCTGTGCCTTAGTATGGGTTTTCGTCAAATGGAAATAATGCTTGTTGAGAGGATAAAGGCAGCCAGCCTGCAGCCGGTGTTACATGAGCACAGGTCCATGGTGTCTCTGTGTATCTAGGGGCAGGGATTTCCTCATGCCCCAGGGGAGGCGGGGTCTTCAGATGAGACGTGAATGTGAATGTGGGTTTTGACTTGGGGGCTGTGGTCCACTCAGGCCTTTGGGCACATCATCTTTTTTTTTTTTTTTTTTTTTTGTAGATGTTTACAAGAATTTTATTCATAATTGCCAAAACTTGGAAGCAACTAAGATATCCTTCAGTAGATGAATGAATAAATATACTGTGGTATAGCCAGACAAGGTAATATTATTCAACACCAAAAAGAAATGCATTGTCAAGCCATGAAAAGAGGTGGGCGCATTTTCTTCATGAGGCTTCTTTACTAAAGATATCTTCTTTGGCCCCAAACCCACTAACCAAGATTTCTTTCTCATAAAGGTGGAGGGCTAAGTCATGATAATGAAAGATCCCAAAGCCACCAAAAGTGACCTCAGTTGCAAAACTGTGAATCCATCTTTTGCAGGCCCAAGAAAAAGAAAATATTTACTTCTCATTCTTCCTATCGAAGCTAGAGGACATGAAACCCCCATACAATTTAGCTTTGGAAGGTGGCCCCCTGGTCTCTCCACTAAAGAGCCAATTCCTACAACCCCCTGTGCTGAGCAGAGAATAGAGAAACCCTGGTGGCAAAGCTGTGTTCTGGAAATTAAGCCACACAAATGCCTTCAGTGTCATGGGCATCTAAAGGTTGCATAGAGGACTTAGTGTGTGCTATTTGCTAAAAAAAGAAAAAAAAGAAAGAAATTTGTAAAATGGCAGAGTATGAAAAAATAGATTTCCTGTGAGGACATGGTGAGTATGACCATTTCCCAAGTGTGGGGTATTTTATCACTCTCGGTTCTCTATATTCCAATGAGAGTGAAACAATTCTGCACCTACCTTATGAGCTGCTATGGCAGGGGAGCAAATGCATTGTGAAGGCTGGAATGTAATCTCCTATCACTTTGAAACATCCAATTAGAGGAACACATTACTGGTCTCCAAGAAAATGCAGCATTGCTTGGAGGGCTTGCTTGTTTTCTGCACTTTCCTTCTCTTACGAATGGAAAGCTTTATTGTGTTCTACTTGGGAGAAGTGCCTCGACTAACTCCTGGCCCTCTGGCTTATAGTTTATCCATCTTACTTTGCAAAAAATCCTTCTTTTTCTTTTTTTTTAAACTCATATTTCTCCTTTGGAGGAGTGTCCCACCAAAATGGGTATTTCAGTTCTAGTGAATAGTCAGAAATAGCCTGAGAAGCCCATGTTCTGTCCCACCCAAGTGTTTTCAGCCCTTGAAAGAAATGGTCAAAAGAATTTTTAAAAGAGATCATTATCACGACTCTTTGCCATGCTAATGTTTGAAGGCGAGAGCTTCTCCCTTGTCACAGTCATGGTGCTGAGAGATGACAGCATGTCAGTGGAGCAGGGCTTTCTGCGAGGGTCTCTGAAGCATAACGAATGGATGGGGTAATGTAACGGGGAGGAGCACCAGGGGGAGGCCGGGCAGCCTGCTAGCTGCAGCGAAGGAAATCCAGACCAAGAGGGCTTTGTTCAAAGATTGCTTGCTTTGTGCGTCTCCTGCAAAATCGCCCACTAAAGAGAGTGCTGTTTTATTTCGTTATATACCAGTTCATACATTTTCTTCATAAACCAGGATATCACCTAACAGCACCTTAATGTTCAACAAATCTGCATGCTTACGGTTTAAGGGAGGCCCACCTGACCTACTTTCTCGCAGCGTGAAGATGGAGTGGTACAGTGGAGCCACTGCCCCCAACCAGGGAGGGGCGATTCTGCACGTGGAGATCAACGCTGCAGTGCAGTGAGGCCATCTCTTTAGCCTGGAATTGGCCCTGGTGGGAGGATTTACACCACTGAAATTGACAAATGCTAGAAATCAGGGCTTTTCCCCCTCCCTCTACCCCCAACAGCTAGTTGTTTAACATTTAAGAATTTACTGGAACACTACCTAGGAGGGTGTGCCATTACGTGAATGACTGTAAAGGGTGTTCCCATCTTGCCAGAATCACAGAGAAGGTGGTGAGTTTACCTAAGAGCAATAACTAACCTTATTCGTAATCATAAACCCTTCAAATAATGAACAACACAACACTGAAAGTTTAGACAGGAATTTAGCAATAAATGGACGCACATGTCGATTTTTCAACACAAGGGTACAGAGAAAATTAAAAACTTATAATAATAAATCACTGATAAGAAAGATTATTTCCAAACTTTACACTCCTGTTTTCATGACTCTACCAATAATACAAAACTGAAAAGACCACTGAGAAAGAAACAAAAGGAAATATCAGATGTCCTGGATAAGCCACAACTAGACAACATGCCTGTCAAGATAGTCTGGTTCAATCCCTTCATTTTACAGAGAAGAAAAGAGAAAATCAGAGAAGAAGAATGGGCATCAAAGGCCCAGATGCAAGAGTCACCCAGGATCTGACTTTAATGAGTCCTATTCTAAAACCATCATTATTGTCATCGATAAGGATTCCCATAGAGGCAGCCAATCTTCCCGAATGCCCAGGACGTCCCGTGTTTGAGCAGCAGAGACCTGTATCCTAGGGACCCCCTCAGAGTCCCTCTGTTATCATGTAGAGCTGAATCAGACTCCATGTTAGATCTGTTTCTTTGACTTCAACGTTTGCTTTTTGTTGCTTTTGTAATTGTAATCATACATGATGGCCTACCTCAGGGAACCCTGACCTTCTGCCTGAATGTTGAACTCAAGTGCCTCTGTTCAGCTCACAGGCAGATAACCTGCCCTGCCCACCTGTGCAGATGGCTGAAATTAACATATCCCCTCACCAAGGCTGGTCATTCCCGGAGAACTTTTGTAAGACTGATGGCCCTTTCACTTTACTTCCTCACAGCCTCTCCTTCTCTATTCTGCCCTTTTACTTTACTTCCTCACAGCCTCTCCCTCTCTGATTCTATAAAATAAACTGGCATCCAGACCCCAATAAGATGGTTTTTTTGGAGACACTAGTCTGCCATCTTCTCGGTCTGCCGGCTTTCCAAATAAAGTCTTATTCCTTGTCTCAATACCTTGTCTCCGATTCATTGGCCTGTCATGGTGTGAGCAGAGTGAGCTTGGACTCAGTAACACCTCCACGTGGTCAGAACAGAGGTGGTGGGGGGTGGGGTTGGGGGGGGGAGCCAAGGACTGGTAGCAGGTCGGCCCCAACACCCAAGCTGGAGACCAGAGGCAGGGACCCCACAGCTTCCAGCTGGGAGGCCCAGGGAGGGAGATGTTCTGAGACATTAACACATTTCTATAAGCTACATCTTCTTCCTCTTCTTTAGCTACTTCTTCAACTACTTTTTTTACATCATCCCAACATTTGACTGCAAACATTTTCAAACATACAGAAAGTTGAAGAGCCATATACCTACTGTCGGCCATCTGCAATGAACATTTCACGCAGAGATTTGAATCAAAATTTATTTTCACTGCTATTCCATCAGTCAATCAAAAGTCACAGAACACATAATTTTCATTATCCTGAATGCATAAAATAGGCTTAGGTAAAGATATGAATTGGTGAGTGTTGCAAAGATCAGGCGCTAAGATGGCAGGTGCCTTCCTGAACTCTGCTGTTCAGGCTGGTGACCCCCTTGGAAGTGCTTTACTCTGGACTCTGCAGCTGTGGCTTGAGATCTGGTGGCCTTGGGTTACAGCACTGGTCCTCTCGGTGGAGGATGGGAAAAAGGGGACCAGGAGCAAGGAGGCTGGGCTCCAACCTCACGCCATCTGTGGACATGATGCTGTGAGTAGGCAAGACCTCTGGATGCCTTGGGCCTTGGTTTCCTCATCTGATTCATAGGTGAGCTGCATGGGACCAGGTGCTCTCAACCTGGCTTGCATCTCAGAAACTGAAATCAGCTCAAGAGTTTTAAAAATATACCAATGCCCAGGCCCTACCCCAGATCAACTGAATCAGTCTCTAGGGGTGGGGTTCGGGAATGGATTTATTTAAAGTTCCTTAAGTGACCCTAATTCACAGCCTGGAGTGAAACAGCTCCACTGGATGAGCTCCAAGGCCTTTCCAGCTCTGACTGTCCTCCCTTTCCCTTTTCCTTCCTAATCTCCCTTTGCTCCCTCCCTCCTTCCTTCCCTCCTATCTACCTTCCTTCCTTCCTTTCATCTTATCCCCCTTTCTTCCTCTTTCTCCTTCTCTCTCTCTTACCATCCTGTAATAACAACAGCTAACTTTCATGCAACCTGACTCTGCGCCAGGACATTTTCCACACACTGTGCACACATTCAATCCATGCAACAACCTGATGGGGTAGAAACGCTGGCCTAAGAGACGACCTGAGTCGTAGGTATCAGTGCCATTTTCAGTAGGTTCCAAATTAGACTACAAATGTGTGGGAAAGATGTGGAAATAACATTTCGAGCAAATTCATCGGATTTAAATTTATACAAACAGATGTCTGTGCAGATGATCAAAGAGAACCAGACACCAAATACCTATTTTGAAGGTGAAAAAATTAAGATTCACATATAAGAGAATTTTAGGATTCATTTCATACTTGACATCTTGTCCCCTTCCTCTTTATTTATAAGTAAGGAAACAGAACTGGAGGGTTTAAGGCTGGCTAAACAAGAATCTCCTCCCTTTCTGCCCCTCTCCTACCCCTAATGCAAAGCTCTACTTCATCTAGTAAGATTTAAAAAAATCAAAATCACCAGAAAAGTAATGCAGTAAAATTATGTTTACTCCCTAAGATGAGGAATCCTTCTCTCCCCTTTCTTTCTTTCTCCAGGCTCTGGGGAAGCTAAATGGGTCTAAGTTAAGCCTCCTGAGGTAAATCATACATCTGTACCTCTGTATCCTGTCACGTTTCGGATCACTTTTACATCCGTGATCTCACAGGTGACATACATGTTCTCAGCAGAGAAGGGAATGCTTAATTCCACGTACCCATACTAAAACAGAAGTAAACAGGGCAGTAAAAAGAATCGAAGTCTAAAGCCATGCAACAAGAAAGAATGAAAGACCTAGAAGGAGAACCCAAGGCTCCTGGACCCAAGTGCAAAGCCTCTTTGCCTAACCACAGCAGAAGCCCCAAGGCTGGTCCACAGGGAACAGCACTCTGCCTGCTGGGGCGAGGGACACCAGAGCACCCTTGGAAGCCCCTCCATCTGGGGCTGGGTCCATTCAGGGGATGCTTCCCCTGACGTCCTTCATGATTCCTTTTCCTTAGCTGCAAAATAAGGATCCCAACATCTCTCCTGCAAGCCTATTGCATATTTGAGAGTTGAGGCCGGGAAGACAGTCTCCATGACTTATGGGTTCCAGAGCAAAGTGAAAATGTGGAGACTTTTGTTAACAAAAGCAGAAAAAAAAAAGTCCCATTAAAATTATAAAATATAAAGCCTTTTTTTCCTTTTTCTTCCGTCTCTTTTTCTCTTCATGTGTCATGATGGAGATTTTTAAAAAATTTTAAAACAACTTTTAATTTGTTAATATCAATAAAGAAATTTAAGCACGTTACACTATCTTAAAAATGCAATTAATGTGTTTTAGGAGAAACTCTTCCCTCCCCCCTTACCCCCCACCCCACATTCCCCTCATGAATTTAGAATCTAAGAGAAGTCACCATAAAACAAAGTTTTGCAGAATCCTTCATCCAGAGTGCTTACAGGATGATCAGGCTAATATTGCCTTCTTACAAAATTTCTCTTTTCTCTTAAAACAAAATTTGTAGCCTTCGTTGTTTATTACAAAAAATTTCAGTACAGAAGTTTGATACATTGAGAAATGCTTTCCCCCTCCCTCTCAGCACCGTTTTATGTATAGCAGAGAATAATCAATGGTAGACTCCTAACCTAGATGGAGCAATATCTTCTATTCACTGTTGTGCCAACCCTCCCAGGCACCCAGGACACACCCTGGGACTTGCAAGCATGTGTGTGCACCCTATGAGCTCAGGGTTTCCTTCCCACCGGAATGACCACAGCACCCAAGTCTTGGCTGCGTGACCCCCAGGCACCCTAAGTCACCCTCGGAAAGCTCCGTGGTGCTGCTGCCTCCGGGAGGGAGGCTCCCTTTATGCCCCACATGGGGATGCTGTGGGGAGCCCAACGCTGATCTCCCAACACACACCCAGGTCCCCGTGGGGTGGAGGACGGCAGTGATGGCTGGGTGGATGCAGGGAAGGGGAAGCCTGGGGCCCAGGAAATGGGGAAGGCAGCTGAGCATCAATCCTGGGGAGGCAGGGAGGTGGCAGGAGGTGGGATGAAGCCGAGGCTTCAAGCCCCCAGTTCATTCTGCATTATCCCAACAGACTTCATTAGGGAACACACACTGAAAGATGAAATTATTAAGAAATTCAAGATGGCAGCTGGAGACGCTTAAACCCCAAGTGCAGGGTCCCTTGGGAGCTGGGGACCCCATGCCATGGCACTGACCACGTACCCCAGACACCAGCCCTCTATGCTGGTAAGTACCCAGCCTTCTAAGCAGACAAAGCTGTTACCAGTAGACAAGAACAGCCTGGTTACCTGCAGGGGGTGAGGAAGCTGGGAGGGACAGTCTCTCAGGCAAGGCTCCAGCACATTAACTGCAGTCCTGAACATGGACCAGGAGCCAGCAGCCTCCTCCGCTCCTGTCACCAAGGCAACCTCGATAAGAGAAGGGGTTGACACTCTTTTCAATACAATGCAACTCCCCGATGTCATCTTTCCCTGTCACTGCGGCTCCTATCCTCACATCACCTGGGGGCCACAGCAAACCCGCATTCCCGTGTCCCAGTCACAGCAAACACACACTCTCCTCAGCATTCTTGTCCTTCTCTTTTTGTTGTTTTTTTAAATTTTTATTGGAGTATAGTTGATTTACAGTGTTGTGTTAGCTTCAGGTGTACAGCAAAGTGCATCAGTTATACATACACATATCTCCACCCTTTTTTTAGATTATTTTCCCATATAGGTCATTACAGAGTGTTGAATAGAGTTCCCTATGCTATACAGCAGGTCCTTATCAGTTATCTATTTTATTTTAATTAATTAATTAATTATTTAATTTTATTGGCTGTGTTGGGTCTTCATTGCTGCACATGGGCTTTCTCTATTTGTGGCGAGTGGGGGCTTCTCTTCATTGTGGTGCGTGGGCTCCTCATTGCAGTGGCGTCACTTGTCGAGGAGCACGGGCTCTAGGTGCATGGGCTTCAGCAGTTGTGGCTCATGGGCTCCGTAGTTGTGGCTCAAGGGCTCTAAAGCACAGGCTCAATAGTTGTGGTGCACGGGCTTAGCTGCTCCGAGGCATGTGGGATCTTCCTGGGGCAGGGCTCGAACCCGTGTGCCCTGCATTGGCAGGCGGATTCTTAACCACTGCACTGCCAGGGACGTCCCAGTTATCTATTTTATATATAGTAGTGTGTATATGTCAATCCCAATCTTCCTTTATTCTTCCCACCCCATTCTTCTCCTTTTCAAAAAATTGTGGTAAAATATTCGTAACGTAAAATGGATCACTTTAATCACAAGTTCAGTGGCATTAAGTGCTTTCATGTTGTTGTACAACCTTGACCACCATCACCTCCAGAACTTTTTCATCTTCTTCAACTGGGACTGTCCCCATTAAGCGATAACTGCCCATCTCCATCCCCAGCCCCAGCACCCACCATTCTACCTTCTGTCTCTGTGAGTCTGGCTGTTTCGGGCACCTCCTATCCATGGAATTAGACAGTATTTGTGCTTTTGTGACAGGCTTATTTCACTCAGCATAATGTGTGCAAGATTCACCCGTGTTGTACTGTGCATCAGAATTTCCTTGCTTTTTAAGCCTGAATAATATTCTGTTGTGTGCAGATACAATATCTTGTTTACCTCTTTGTCCATCGATGGACTCTCGGGTTGCTTCCACCGTGTGGCTGCTGTGAATAAGGCTGCCATGATCGCTGGTATAGGGAGCCTTATTCTTGAAAATGTCTGTTGCCCTTTGTGAGAGAAAATGGTTTGCAATTCTACGCCCGCTTCTTTGCAGTGCCCAAAGGCCGAGCGGCTTTTTCCCGGTTTGGGGCCTCTGCCTTTCAGCTGCATCCGTCTCCTCATCTGTGAGAACAATGGACCCTCCAGCCTCCGGAGGCTGTGATCAGGATTCATGAGATTATGTGCACGGAGCCCACTGAGCGCGTCTCTAGCAACGCCCCGCAGAAACACAAAGTGCTATTATCGCTACTGCAAAATCAGAAACCCCTCTTATCCAGATACATATGGTTCATAAAAGTTTCAGCAAGGAAGACTGCCTACCGGGCAGCTCTAATCCCCATAAAGAAAACAATTTCTCCAGCCAGGAATTAATAAGTTCTTAGCACAGACTCAAATATCTCCTCGGCTGGGTTATTATGCTTACATAATGAAGTTACTTTGATTACAACCATTAATCAAATATGTGTTTCCGAGCTACAGTGGGCTGTACTTGATGTTAAACTTTAACAAGAATGACAACATCTCCACTTCCTGGCTGCTTTGCCAGGGCTCCGTGACATGATGAGACGGGTCAGGGTAAAGACAGAGGACATTTAAGGTTCATATTACATTCACTCTGAACTTGCTTCAAGTCACATTGCAGGAAGAAAGTTGATTTATTTTGCATGACAAGTATGAATGTTAACCAAAAGATATTAAAAACAATATTTCCCTCCAATTTGCATAGAGATGAGGGGCTCATTTCTTCCTCTTTTTTTTTTTTTTTTGTCCTGTCCGGTAATGTCTGTATATGCTACATTTTGTCCAATAAGAAAACCCGAATAATTAGGTAGAAAAAAATATTAAGTAGACTTTGATTTTCTGCCAACAGTGATAGTAAAAAATAAATTAAAAATTGTAACAAAATAGACTGTGTCATCATGAAAAATTAAATGAGGTCCAGAATATTAATCAGAAAAAAAATAATAATCAGCCATGTGCTAGCCAGCCCCCAAGAAGATCCCCTGTGATCCTCTCCTTCTGGTATGCAAACCCTGGTACAGCACCTCCCACGTTTCACCAGAATGGTTGGTTTGCATGATCAACAGAATGGTAAGGACAAGAGGGCAGACAGCAGAATCAAGCAGTATCAGCAGTATTTCATCTTGTGGAACTGAAAACCACAGCCACAGAAAGATAGACAAAATGAAAAAGCAGAGGGCTTTGTACCAGATGAAGGGACAAGATAAAACACCAGAAAAACAACTAAATGAAGAGAAGATAGGCACCCTTCCAGAAAAAGAATTCAGAATAATGATGGTGAAGATGATCCAGGACTTTGAAAAAAGACTGGATGCAGAGATTGAAAATTTGCAAGAAAAGTTTACCAAATTCCTAGAAGAGTTAAAGAACAAACAAACAGAGATATGCAACACAATAACTGAAATGAAAAATACACTAGAAGGAACCAATAGCAGATTAACTGAGGCAGAAGGGCGCATAAGTGACCTGGAAGACAGGATGGTGATCATCACTGATGCAGAAAAGAATAAAGAAAAAAGAATGAAAAGAACTGAAGACAGCCTAAGGGACCTCTGGGACAATGTTAAATGCCCCAACATTCCCATTATAGGGGTCCCAGAAGGAGGAGAGAGAGAGAAAGGACCTGAGAAAATACTGGAAGAGATTCTAGTTGAAAACTTCCCTAACATGGGAAAGGAAATAGCTACCCACGTCCAGGAAGTGCAGAGAGTCCCAGGCAGGATAAACCCAAGGAGAAACATGCCAAGACATATAGTAGTCAAACTGACAAAAATTAAAGACAGAGAAAAGCTATTAAAAGCAACAAGGGAAAAATGACAAATAACATACAAGGGAACTCCCATCAGGTTAACAGCTGATTTCTCAGCAGAAACTCTACAAGCCAGAAGGGAGTGGTATGATATATTTAAAGTGATGACAGGGAAGAACCTACAACCAAGAATACTCTACCAAGCAAGAATCTCATTCCGATTCGACAGAGAAATCAAAAGCTTTACAGACAAGCAACAGCTAAGAGAATTCAGCACCACCAAACCAGCCTTATAACAAATGCTAAAGGAACTTCTCTAAGTGGGAAACATAAGAGAAGAAAAGGACCTACAGAAACAAAAACAAAACAATTAAGAAAATGGTAATAGGAACATACATATTGATAATTACCTTGAATGTAAATGGACTAAAGGCACCAACCAAAGGACACAGACTGGCTGAATGGATCCAAAAAGAAGACCCATATATATGCTGTCTCCAAGAGACCCACTTCAGACCTAGGGACACATACAGACGGAAAGTGAGGGGATGGAAAAAGATATTTCATGCAAATGGAAATCAAGAGAAAGCTGGAGTAGCAATACTCATATCAGATAAAGTAGACTTTAAAATAAAAAATGTTACAAGAGACAAGAAAGGACATTACATAAAGATCAAGGGATCAACCCAAGAAGAAGAGATAACAATTATAATTATATATGCACCCAATGTAGGAGCACCTCAATACATAAGGCAAATGCTAACAGCTATGAAAGAGGAAATCGACAGTAACACAATCATAGTGGGGGACTTTAACACCCCACTTACACCAATGGACAGATCATCCACACAGAAAATTAATAAGGAAACACAAGCTTTAAATGACACAATAAATCAGCTTGATTTAATAGATATCTACAGGACATTACATCCAAAAACAGCAGATTACACATTCTTCTCAAGTGCACATGGAACATTCTCCAGGACAGATCACATTTTGGGTCATAAATCAAGCCTTGGTAAATTCAAGAAAACTGAAATCGTATCAAGCATCTTTTCTGACCACAACGCTATGAGATTAGAAATCAATTACAGGAAAAAAACTGTAAAAAAAAAAATAGAATAGTAAGTGGTAGCACGTCACTTGGAGATTAGATTATAAAAGACTGTGCTTCCACCTTGGGCACTGGAGTCCTCTCTCTCTCTCTCTGATCACTGAGGAAAGCCAGCCATCGTGCCACCAGGACACAGTGGTCCACAGAGAGGACCACAAGGAATGCACGTGTCTAACCAACCACCCGTTAGAATCCAAGACCTGCCAACAGCTCCATGCAGGAGTGTGGAGGTGGATTCTCCCCCAGGCAAGCATTTTCCCTTCTAAAGCATTTAGATATGGTTCTTGAAAGGCAAGGGGTTTCCATGGAAACAGAACCAGTGGTTTCTGCTGGCTTAGGGACTGATACACAGAACAGTTCGGCCCAAAGCCATGTTCTAACTTTTAAGCGGGTGCTTTACATACAGCTGTGTTTCGTGGAGAAGCAAAGGGAAGGAAGATACACCAACGCCCCCTTAACACTCGTGGCGGTGACCTGTGCCTCCTTCTGCTGGTAGCAGCAGCCATGCCTATTGCCCTGGGGGCCTGGGATTCAGGGCAGTGTGCTCTGGAAGCTGTGCTCAGGCCACCTCCCTCTTCAGGGCATCCCAGGGTCTTCCTCCACTTGAAGAATCTTGTCCAAGATGGGCCAATGACCACGTCTTTGATCCTGCCTTGGACCCTGCAGTCCCCACCGTAGTTTAAAATTTCTGACGTTTTGTCTTTTCCTTGAAGCCACTTTGACTACTTGGTCTTCATGCTGTGTCAATATTCACGTCCCACAGCACTTCATTTGGCCGCTCATGAGATCTTCCCACATGCTTGCATGCAATGCACATGTGCTTTTGTTAAGTTGGTTAGCTGGATTTGCTTGTGATATTTGGTTGATTTAATCCGGTGATCATTTTTTCCCAGCACTACTTTGTCATTTCACTATGCTAGTACCAGGGACACAAAAAGTCCTTGTAGAGACACCTGGTATAATAGTGATGCTGATAATTACGACTAAGCCCTAGGTTGATCATTTTATTAGCTTTTAATCTTTTACAGCAACCTTAGGTGGTGAGTGCTATTATTACCCTGATTTTACGACCACAGAAATTGAGGCATAGACAGACTGAAGGACTCATTCCAGGTTACACAATAAGGGTGGAGCCTGAATTTTAACACAGTCATGCCCCCGGGGTACACATCCACGAACAACTGAGTTTAGTCTTGCCTGGTTTTGAATTGTGTATCTAATAGGATCATGCTGCGTTGTTGTCCGTCTTCCATCTTTCATTCTTTGTTATGATTGCATGATATCTACTCTACGCATTATGTACAGGTAGATATAATATATATACCTATATATATGGGATCTGCAGGTGTTCTTATTGCTGTGTAATGTTCCTTTGTATGAATATTTATGGTTTATACTTACTTGGGAGGTTTCAGAATTTGGCCATTGCAAACAACAAGACTATCAACATTTTTGTACACGATCCATGCTCACTCACCCATGAAATTCTCTGGGGAAAATTTAGAGGAATGAAATTTCTAGTCAAGGTACGTGTGTATCTTTAAATTTATGAGACAGTGCTAAACAGCTTTCAGAAATAGTTGTACACATTTACAGTCTTACCAGCAATCTTTGTTATTAATTTATTCATAACAGTGGTTCTTCAAGAGTGCTCCCTGAACTAGCAGCAGAAGCCTCACCTGGGAACGTGCTAGAAATGCCAGTTCTAGGGCTGGCAATCTGCTTGAACAAGTGCTCCAGGTGATTCTGGGGTACGCTTACAGCTGGGAACCACTGCTTTACAGCTGTTCTTGACATCATCCCTTCCTTGCCCCCAAAACCACCCAGAGCCTTTCTCTAGCATCCTGTGGGGGTGTTGTCGAAAAGTGCAGGATCTGAAATCAGAAGAGCTGCCTCTGAGTTTTGGCTCTGCTGATTCTTGAGCTATGCACTTAGGTGAGTGTTTATACTCTGAGACTGGTTCCTCAGTGGGTACCATGGTGATGCCTCCCTCAGCACAGAGTGACTGCAAAGATCAAATACATGAAAAGCCCTTTGTAGACTGTGCAGGGTTTATAGTGTTAGCTATTTTTCTCCAGCTAATACTTGCATCCATGAACTTGTTTCCCCAACTAGATTTACATTCTACCAAGGCTAAAGGGCTTTTCACATATATGTATATACGCCAGCACCAGTAGGAAAAAACAAAATAGTGTTAGGATGAGGGGATCTTAGAGATCTTAAGAGTTTAAACATGTTGTATGGTTTTTACAAAGCTTAAGCAATTAAAAAAATGTTTAAAAGTAAATTTCACTTTTGTAGGTTCTAAATGAAGTATTAATAAATTTGGTAAATAATGTGTGTCCATCATATCATCTAAAAATCTGACCGAATAGGTTAAAAGAAAAAGAAATGTTGTTTTAAGAGCTGAATTCAGATAACTCGATATGAAAAGAACGGGATGACGGTCTGCCTGCTCTTCAAGAAAAGGTGGAGTGGTGTTTTCAAAGGGATTATTGCTGCAGATCAATAGAAGGGTGTGTGATCTGTGAGTGTGTATGTACTCTTTTGTAAGTGCCAGTGTGCACGTGTGTGTAATCATGCATGCATCGCACGCACGTGCACGGATGTGTCTATATGCGCACACCTGTGTGTGTGTCTTGGAGACACAGAGGACAATTTCTGATCCTAAATTCTTTCCCCCAAATTTTATGTGGAAGCCAATGCGATGTACATTTTTAAGAATACTTATTAGAAAATAAACACACAATTATATATATTTCTCTCTTTTTAAAGAGCTTTCTCTCTTAAAAAGGGAAAATTCAAAGTGCTCAGATGGTCTCTCGCCCTATTTTATAGGTTTGCTCAAGCAGTGACTGATAGGGGGGTAATGGGGATACAAAACAACACCAGCGATTCTGCAGACAGGAAAGCACCTTTCCTGGAGAAACAAGCAACACAGCGAACCCCAGCCCTGTGGGAGCCTGAGCCACCCGCCTTTTCCTTGGTAATTCAAACTGGAGGGGATTCTCCTCCCCTACTGAACTGTAGGGTGAACAATGCTATGGAACGGAAATCACGTCCTGGCCTGCGAGCCAATGTCGGGATAAGTCAGTGCACGCGTGCATACGTGCCCACACACGCATGTGCACACCCGCTAGCACGCCCGCCACCCCGCTCCCACACACACCGGCACCTCAAATCAGCGCTTTCCCTTGCAGTGCGCCATGAGCCTAGGAGCTTCAGATCCAGCCGTAAACTCAGGAAACCCTCACTTGGCACATGTGCAGGGATACTATCATTGTCGCTGCTGGCAGCTGGCAACTCTTGGTGTCTCTTGTTTACGGCAGTTGATAAATCTTACAAAGGGAGAAACAGAAAGAAGCAAGGGGTTCTCGCCAACCAATGCCGTTAATCAGAAGAAGCTTTATGACCCAGCAGCTCCCTGGGGGGTTTTAGATTTCAGAGGCTTGCGAAGCGACATGTGTAACTGTCCCTCCCAGGGGAGGCGAGCAGGCACTAATTGAGGCATTGACAGCTCTAAATGAAGCAGAAACCCACTAGGAAGACTCCGCTCCAGCAGAAGCGAGAGCTGCTAAGCAGGGCACACCGGGCGTTAGCGGGTTTTGTTCACTGCTTGTTCACCAAGCAAGCACGCACGCGAGCACCCGGACTCCGTCTCTTACAGCCCGGGATCGGAGCGAAACAGCCACAAAACATGAGGTTAAAGAATTAACATCTCCTTCGTGATTTTCCCCATTCTTTGTCTTCATGGATGGATATTTATATTGTGTATTTTCCCCTTTCTCAGGTGCAAAACAGGTACAGGAAATATTTAAGTATGTCTCAACATAGCCCGGCATATCCAAGAATGCTTAATAGCGTCACACTCAGCTTCCCATGAGAAAAAGGGTGTAGCGTTATCCTTTCCATCCTGTGTGGAGAGTGTTCGTGCAACAGGCGCTGGAGGTTTTGCCTCATTTGACCTCTTATATTTCACATGGAAGCATCTCGCCTGCAGACCTACAGAAGCTTCCGGGCACTGGCAGCAGCCCCTGCTTCCTTCTCAGAGAGCCTTGGGGGCCGGAGGGGAGGGGATTGTGGATTCTGATTCAACATTCAATCTGTGCTTTAAAGGTGGTGCTCCTTCTAAAATCCCCTGGTGCTCAGAGTACGCGACGTCCATGCACACGTGTACCCAGGGCTTTAAGCATGTGTGTGTTGGTGTGTGCGTGTACGAGCTGTAACTAACATGCCCTCATCTGAGTGGGTGTATCCCTAGTGACAGGGACAGAATGTAAGGTTTAAAGCCCTGGAAGCGGCTCTGGGGAAATGCATGTGAGGTCGGGGGCAGCTCTGTCCACAGTAGCCAGAGCAGCCGCTCATCAGACTTGAGCTGCTCCAGCATCACCCAGAACCTGGGGGGAGCACATGCCTGGGCTCAGCTGAGTGTCTGACCCAGCAGCTCTCGGGAGGGATGCCTGCATCCACACCCATGAGACGGTGGTGCTGCTGTCTGTGACCCACTGGCCAGAGCAATGGGTGACACCAGAACCCGACAACAACTCCTGACCTGCTCGGATGCAGCTATTTGGATGTGTTACATCGAAAAGTATAAACACCATTTATTTTAGTTCCAAGTATTCTGTGTAGCAAACATCCTTCACCCTTGCTTTTCCCCTGACAGTTATAGAATTTTCAAAGAAATTTAGGGGAATCCTTTGGAGAAAAGAAAAAAAGTTGTGCGTGGTGTGCAGGCCAGAAAGAATGAAGTGACCATTTAAGAATTCTGTATGACAGTAAACAAGCGAGCAACTAAGCAAGACAAAATGAAAAGGAAAATGGCAAGTTGGAAAAGATACTGTAATGTGTTATAGAGAAAGGATTTTCATGTGATAACAGGGACTTTTAAATATTAAGAAAAACAAAGCATCTTGTAAAAAATCAAAAAAAGGATAGAAAGGTTATTTAAAAAGGAGAAATGGAAATTTCAATAAACAAACAGCAAGATACTCAACTTCCTCTCTTATGAAATTAAGTGATCATTTTTGCCTACAAGTGCAGAGCAGGTTACAGACTGAACACATCTAGTTTGGGAGGAGGTGGGGCGCTGGCTCTCAAATCCTGCGCTTGGAAATGCCGGTTGGTACAGCCTTTTGGGAGCTGGTTCAGCCACCTGTGACACGACTTGGCACCAGCACATCTTCTAAGCCTGCAGTTCCATTCTTGAGCTTTATCCTAAAAGTGGATTTGATATATGTGGACAGTATGTACAAGGGTGCTGCTTGCAACCTTATTTATAATAATAACCTTTAGACGCAACATAAATGTTCATGATTGTTTAAACAAGTCATTACATAGCCAAGAATGGAGTATTATTCAGGCGTTAGAACACTGAATATTATACTTAAAGTCCCGGAAAGATACCTATATTAGTTTTCTGGGGCTACCATAACAATACACCCAGACTGGGTGGCTTAAACCACAAATTTTTTCCCTCACAGTTCTGGAGGCTGGAATTTCGAGATCAAGATGTCTACGGGTTTGGTCTCTCCTTGGCTTGCAAACGGCCAACTTCTCACCATGTCCTCACATGGTCTCTTCTCTGTGCACGTGTATTCCTGGTGTCTCTTACTTTTTTTATAAGGACACCAGTCCTATTGGATCAGGACCCCACCCTTATGACCTCATTTAATCTTAATTACCTCATCAAAGGCCCTGTCTCCACATACAGAAACATGGGAGGGGGGGCCTTAGGACTTCAATGTCTAAATTTTTTAAATTAATTAATTAATTAATTGGCTGCATTGGGTCTTCGTTGCTGCATGCGGGCTTTCCCTAATTGTGGTGAGCAGGGGCTACTCTTTGTTGTGGTGCGCAGGCTTCTCATTGAGGTGGCTTCTCTTGTTGCGGAGCATGGGCTCTAGGCAGGCGGGCTTCAGTAGTTGTGGCACACAGGCTCAATAGTTGTGGCTCGCAGACTTTGTTGCTCCGAGGCATGTGGGATCTTCCTGAACGAGGGCTCAAACCCATGTCCCATGCATTGGCAGGCAGGTTCTTAACCACTGTACCACCAGGGAGCCCCAATGTATGCATTTTGAAGGGACACAATTCAGTCCATAACAGCACCAGTAATATATTATCAACGAAATAAAAAGGCCCATAAGGCATAGTCATTTTTTTTTTTGTTCTTATAAAGTGTATTTATGAAACTCTCTCTCTCTCTCCCCCTACCTCTCTCTCTATGTAGAAACAAATCTCAATACCTATTTGTAGGAATAAAAATTAAAATATGTTGAAGTCTAGTAAATATGTCAACAGAGGTGAATAGTGGATAATATTCACTTTCTACTTTCTGATTTGTCTGAATTTTTTATAATAAACACATTTACTTTTATAAACTAAAGACTTAAAAGTTCTTTGTTTTTGACATAATAATATGAGCTTAGTGGCTTGTGTTTAAGTCCCCATTAAAACAGCCCAGATTCAAATGTGAGCAGCAAGGTGACCCCCTGAAAGAAGGTGCATCGATGGGCCTTTAAGCCCTGGCTGGAGACCCTCCCAGAGGCTGCCGGGCGGGCTACACTGGGCCACAGTTCCATCGTCTGAGCAAATGGCAGCAAATCTCCAAGGCTGGACACAGTCTTTCCAGTTGAGCTAGTGCTTCACAGACGTTGCACTTTTTTTTCCAAGGAGCTCAAACTGCTGCATACTTTCATATTGCTAAATGGTCAGGGATCCTCACACAGCTGGGAAAAGCTGGGAAGAGAAGCCACATTTTCTCTCCAGCTTGCACATGAAGGTACGTTTGATTGTGGTGAGACCATGCAGAAAGCTCTCCTGAGCAGCTGCTCCCTACAGGACTGTCCGATTAAGCACCCAATGAAATTCCCTTGGGGTGCACAGCACAGCTATGGAGAGGAAGCTGCAGCCTCCTGCTTGGAAAATAACCCATTCGGCCCACTCCTCCCTTCTTTTCTAACCCTCTTATTACAAACCAAACAGCCATATGAAATAGGCTTAGATCTCTAAGGAGACCTAAGAAATGTTTGCTGGCGACAGGACGCATCCCTCCAACTTCAAATAAGGAAAAAGCCCTAGAAACAAACAGCCCCAGATATAAGGCCTGACCTATTGTGATCTCTTTCTGGAAGCTCTAAATACAAGGAAGTTGACAGCAAAATAAGGGGGCATGATTTTGAAAACTTGCAATCAGGATTAATTGTAGAGATGAGGTTCTGTGGGCTTAGAAGGTTGCCTGTAGCCACTTCGACAATGAATGATTTTCTCTCAGCTTCCTGCATCTGGGATGCTCAGAGCTGGTTGCTATGGCTGACGGTGCACCTGCTTCCACCTTGACAACAGCTCGTGGCAGGAGCTTGTTAAGGAACCAGCGGGGAGGGCTAGTGAGAAGGTTCCACAGGGTGTACAGCCTAGCCTGGACCTGTCGAGGATGATGGCAGGCTTTGAACAGAATGAGGAGAAGAAGGGCTAAGTGAAGAAGTGCTTCTTACTTTCTAGACTCTGTATCAGGAGTGTCTGCAGAGGTAAGTGCCTCCACGCTTCTCTCCTTCATCCTCCGCTCTCTTGTCTGCCTTTCCCCTGCAGAGCTCATCTGCCTGGGTTGTTCTGATGATTTATTATAAAGCCCTGAGCCACCCTACTTTCAGCTGCAGTCTCATCCCTCTAGAAATCAGATGGGTATTTCCAATTGGATGGCACAACCCCACCTCAAAGTGGGCAAAATGAAACATGGCACCTTCTCCTCCAAACACCCCCTCCCCATCCTTGCATCCCAGCCTCAACCTTGGACAGATTCCAGGTCCCCACGGCCAAACAGTGACCTGGCTCTTCTTGGTCCTCGTTCACAGCATTGTTCAAATCAGATGTGCCCTTTCTCCTCCCACGACTGTCGCCTGATTTCAAGCTTTAATCAGGAAGCCCGTGCCGGGCTGCTGCAATGGTGTTCTAACATACTTGTCTGCCCCTTCCTTCCCTTCCCCATTCCAGTCTGTTCTAAATTCCTGCCAGGTCCAGCTTCTGAAAATGCCACTTTCAGTAATGACGGCCTCTCACTTGCAATTTACAACGGCTTCTCACTATCTAGTCTGCATTTCCACAGACACTTTATATTCTTGCTGCAGCCTATGTTTCCAGTTACCAACAAAATCTTCCTATAACCAAGAATTCCACTGCAAGGGAACCCACTGTGTGTGTGGCCACACTTCTCCCAACCCACGTGTATGGTCTGGGAACACACTCTTCCTTTCCCTGGCAGGGCTGGCGGGCACTGTATTGCCTTGCTGGAAGTTATCTCCGTTTCTCCAATTTGATTTCTGTGTTAAGCTCAATTCCTTTCCCCCACAAAGCCTTCCCTGACCTCACCTCTCCAAGATGCCCTCTCTTCTCTGAACTCCCACCACGTTGTAACGTCTGTATCACATACAGTTTACACATCCACCTGCTGTCTCTTTGTCTTTTGGATTTACCTGTTTGGGCATTACTTATTAATAAGTATTTCATTTTTATACAATCACAGGGAGTCTGAAACGGAAATATAGACTCACAGAGAGTTGCAAAAATAGTGTCCAGTCCTGTGAGCCCTTCACCCAGCTTCTCCAGTATCGAGATTTTCTGTTTCTGTGGTACAGTATGGATGCCAGGAAATTAACGAGACTCTGTACCTTACTCAGCTTTCACCATGGTGAACCTGCATCCGTGTGTGTGTGTGCGTGTGTGTGTAGTTCTAAGCAACTTTATCTAATAATACCCACCACCACAGTCAACACACAGAACCATTTCATCACCGCAGGAGAAGTGCCTGTTGCTACCTCTTCATATTTGCACCTGGGCCCGCACTCGCCTCTTCCTGACCCCTGGTAACCATTACATTATTTCCTCATCTCTGCAGTTTTGTCATTTTGAGAATATGTGTAACCTTTTGAGATGAACTGTTTTCACTGAGCATAATCCCTGTGGGTCCATCCAATTAATCCCATTAATTAAAATAAATAAATTAAATGCATTTCTTTAATTGCTGAGTCACGGTATTCCGTTGTAGGGGTGAACCAGAATTTTTAACCATTCACCTGTTGAAGGGCATTTGGCTTTTCCCCAGAATTTGGCTATGGTAAATGAAGCTGCTCTGGACATTCAAGTACAGGTCTTTGGGGAACAAAACTTTTCTTGTCTCTGGGATAAATGCACAAGAGTGTGACCGCTAGGTCACATGGTAAGTGTGTGCTTAGTTTTGTAAGAAACTGACAAGCTATTTGCCAGAGTGCTTCACCACTTTACATCTCCACCAGCAATGTATAAGAGATGCAATTTCTCCACATCTTTGCCAGCAAGTGGGATTATAACTCACGGAAAGAAAAGTTTTTGCTGCTGTTATAAGTGTGTAGCAAGACATGACATTTTTCACATGCACACCTACCTGCTCATCAATCAGGTGGTGAGTTGAACATTCCCAAAGTCAGTCATGTGCCCTTAGTGCTTACCAAACACCTATGGATCTACTGCGTTTTACCTGCAGTTTATACATCAATATACATGTAGTTGTTGTGTGAGGCTGAAATTCTGGAACATTTATCCAAGGGAGGAGGGGTGTTCAAGGCAGACAGAGCCGCACATTCAAAGACACAGAGGATCATGTGAGCCGCTGAAAGTGGCCCCTGTAGCCGGACTGCAGAGAAAATGTCAAGAAGGGTTAACACTGCGGTCTGGGGCAGGGCCACGAAGGACTTTCTGGGCAAGGTCAGGGTGTCTAGATTTAACGTGAAGGAAGCGGCAATCTATTTAAGTGTCAAGCAGGAATCAAACATCCAATTTTTTGTACATTGTAGTCAAAGAACTTAGCCCATATAATGCATTATACTCAATAATTTGTTAAATTAAGTGAAATTCTTTTTAGATAATATTCTACTTCATATACAATATATCTTTATGAATTAATATCAATGTCAATATGTTGAAATCTGCCATATGTTTTATCTTGTTATGTAGACCAAATCATATTTTTTGGATGTGCTTGGTACAGGTCAGACATAAATTTTCTTTCTCTTCATAAAAGACATTGAATAGTTCTGGGCAAATTAGCTTTAAGCATGCATGAAACAAAATCTCCTGGAAAATCATCGTCGAGTGACTACATCCTGATCTCTCAGTCACACTTAATAATGAGACACAGGAAACTGGAATCACTTGACTGTAAAAAGTTAATGTCTAAATTTTTTTCTTAAAAAGAGCTATAAACTTCACAAAGTTTGGCTGGTTTATATTTTATCTTTTTTTTTTAACCATGACATGGGAGACTGAGCAACATTTATTTGCCTTTCCGCCTTGCCTTGTTTCTTCACCCTCGTCCCCTGGAGGCAGGTGTCAGAAGACATGGGTACCACGTGCTCAGGCAAGAAGGAGCGGATGTTTGTGCTCAGCCAGCTCCCTTCTTCCTCCATAAGCTGCCCTAACCTCAGGAGGCTATTTTCTAAACATTGCCGAGTCAAGAATCAGAGAAGTTTCACGTAAAGTGAACATACGCATTGGACTTAATGAGCAAAATGTAAAAAAGATGCTAGAGTAAATGCACCATAAAATATTTACTGAATTCACTACTTTCTCTCCTCCAAAAATAGTAGATTAGTAAGCGCCGTCTTAGCCTGAGTTTGGGTTGAAGGCATTTGCTATCCTAGAAGAAAATTAGCTAATTCTGTATTTTAATTAAAATTATTTTTCTCCATGATACATAAATTTATTATAAAGGAATTGGATGCTGTGCAAACTCTGCAATGATAAACTCTAATGCTTCATAATTTGATTAAAAATCTCTGCAATTTTGGTAAGACACAGTGATGAGAAAATATTGAAACACCTATGCAAGTTCTTTGGGACTCTCTCCAAGAGAGTTCACTGCTCTGTGACTGAGGAAATAGATGGAGGACTCAATTCTTCCCTGATGTGGATAGGGGTATTTGTAAACAGAGCGAAAGCTGGAGGAAAAGGGGCAGCCTTCACCCACAGGCCTGCCCACCACTCAACTGAAAGATGGCCATTATCTTGTGTGTCTCTGCATCACTGGACCAGCTCACTTTTACAACCCATCCTCTGAGGTCCCGCCATCATGAATTTTAAAAATCTCATTAATCTTCAAATAATCCTACAGTTAGCTTCATATGATTCCCATTTCACAGATGCGGAATCTGAGGCTCAGAGATGTTCGGACACACACTACATACCAATCACACAGCTGGTGAGAAGCAACGTCAGGATTTCAATGCATTTTTGTCTGACTCGAATCTCTCTGTTAATTATTATACAAGAGGCAGGCAGCCTCATTAATATCAAGAATAATAAATAGGTCCCTCCCACACCACAGCCTGCAGAGAAGACTGAAATCCAGCCGGGATTTCAGATTTGAGATTTGTATAACCTGAAAAAACATGTATACATTTGTGTGTATAGGTATTGTATCTATACGTATATATGTACGTATACATACATAAATTTATACATAGAAATGTATAAGTATATAAATTATGTATACATTTACATATACATAAATTCACACACGTATAAAGTAGTCAGAGTTATACTATATCCACTGTTACAGATGATCTCATGTATGGTTGGCAGGGGTCCCCGAGAATCTCTCAGGGGATCTGTAAGATTAGAAGCTATTTTCAGAATAATACGAAGACAGTATTTGCCTTTCACAACTGACCGATCCAAAGCAGCAGTGGGAAGAACGGCTGGGGCGTTCGCAGGACTCAAGGCAGAGGGAGCCCAGGGCACACTGTCCCGGTTCTTCACCTTCAGGCACTCGCCGCGGAAACAAACGCAACAATTGCTAGCTTCCCTTGAGCATGTCCTTGACAAAGCAGTAAAATACCTTTCATTTCTGTCCATCTCACGCCTTGAGGACATGTCTTTTTAACAGTCTGTGAGACAGAACACCAAGAACGCACAGAGTGTGTGTGCGCTGGGTTGAGAGGAGGCACGGGTGCAAGGCGGGGTGGGGAGCTCGTCTGTCCTAGAAATCCACGCTCACATGTAAGAAAAATTGACACACAGTTTTTGTTTGGGTATTTGACAAACACCTTCTAGAGGTGAAGTGAATGTTATCACTTCAGGGTAAACAACTGAGAATGTTTGTTACCAATGATAAAATCTGAGCTTTCAAACCGAAATCAGGTTTTAGAAAATGTGTATTCTCCATCACATCCTTAACATGTCTTCCCAATATCTAAAGACTTTTAGGATGACATTAGTGGTGATGTTAAAAAGTATGCTTTTTACAAATATTGTGTAACAGAAACAACTCACACAATTCAATAACAAATAAAATCAAACAACCCAATCAAAAGATGGGAGGAAGACCTAAATAGAAATTTCTCCAAAGAAGACATGCGGATGGCCAATAGACCCATGAAAAGATGCCCAGCATTGCTAATTATTAGAGAAATGCAAATCGAACCTACTATGAGGCACCACCTCACACCAGTCAAAATGGCCACCATTAAAGAGTCTACAAATAACAGATGCTGGAGCGGGTGTGGAGAAAAAGGAGCCCTCCTATGTTGTTGGTAGAAGTGTAAATTGGGGCAGCCACTATGAAAAATATTATGGAGGTTCCTCAAAAAACTAAAAGTAGAGTTATCATATGATCTAGCAACCCCACACCTGGGCATATTTCCAGAGAAAACTCTAATTTGAAAAGATACATGTACCCCAGTGTTCATAGCAGCACTATTTTCAATAGCCAAGACATGGAAACAACCTAAATGTCCATCAACAGATGAATGGATAAAGAAGATGTGGTACATACATATGATGGTATACTACTCAGCCACAGAAAAGAATGAAATAATGCCATTTGCAGCGGCATGGATGGACCTAGAGATTATCATACTAAGGGAAGTAAGTCAGACATAGAAAGACAAATATCATATGATATTGCTTATATGCGGAATTTAAAAAATGATACAAATGAACTTATTTACAAAACAAAAACAGACTCATAGACAGAACACAAATATGGTTATCAAAGGGGAAAGGGGGGAGGGATAAATCAGGAGTTTGGGATGAACAGATGTACATTACTAGCATATATAAAGTAGATAAACAACAAGCTCCTGCTGTAGAGCACAGGGAACTGTGTTCAACATCCTGTAATAAACCACAACGGAAAAGAATATGAAAATGAATGTGTATATGTATGTATAACAGAGCCACTTTGCTGTACATCTGAAATTAACACAACATTGTGCATCCACTACACCTCAGATTAAAGAAAATACTGTATAATGAAATGTTTCAACATTTGGAATATTCATTTAACTAAGTAAATCAATATTTTCCAATAAACCAATGCCAGATGTTAAAAACACACACATGCAAAAGATCTATTCAAAGGGCAAAACAAAATGATATATTTTAATGGAACAGGGTGTGAAAAGGCTGTTGATATGGTTTCTGACTCTGTGTGGCGACTAAACTTTAAAAACTAGCACTTGTTGACTTTTAGTGTCGTGTCAAAGAGGAATAGCCACGTTTATCTCAAAAGGCTATTAGGCCTCCCTTTTCAACTCCTCCTCTGTGTGTGGCTGTATTTTCTTCACCTCCTCCAACCAAAACAACTTGTCACAACAGACTGAAGACAGGAGCAGCTACTCTGTCCATCTGTAAGTAAGACATTTAAAGAGACTTTCCAAGATGTAAGACAATGCCTCCCTTCTCACTATCTTTTTTTTGTTTTGGAAATACACTTAGTTTTCATTTAAAAGTGCTATTTATGATAACATGTTGTGGACTTATTATTGCCATGTAGTTTTTTAAAAAATTTTCTCAGTTGACTTTCTAATACAATAAATACTGACAAGTTTAATTCACATAAACAAAAGTTCTTCACAGTTCTCAATAATTTTTTTAAACTTAATTTTTTTAATTTTAATTTTTTATTGAGGTATAGTTGATTTACAATGTTTCAGGTGTACAGCACATATACACATATATATTCTTTTTCAGATTCTTTTCCATTATAGGTTTTACAAGGTATTGAATATGGTTCTCTGTGCTATAGAAGGTCCTTGTTTATTCCATAAGATGTTATGGAAAAACCTGAACAAACTTTTTGGCCAACCCAATATTTTATATATAGTAGTATGTATCTGTTAATCCCAAATTCCAAATTTATCTGTCTCTTCCCTTTCTCTTTGGTAACCGTAAGTCTGTTTTCTACATCTCAGAGTCTGTTTCTGCTTTATAAATAATTTCATTTGTACCATTTTTTTAGCTTACTTCACTTAGTATGATAATCTCTAGGTCCACCCATGCTGCTGGCAAACCTGGGATGGACAACTTTTTAAAAGCCATCCCAAGACCCAAAAGTTTGAAATGTGTCCTTCTCTATAATTGAGAAGGTTTAAATTTCAAAATCTGTTTTGATGTGCTTTCAAGGATTAAAGTCTGACGGAAGTTTCTTAGAATGAGGGCCAAACCTGCAATGAAACTTGAACCCTTGGGACTGTTCTTTGATACTTTCTTGGCCCCCAGCACTCAGGCCCCCAGCACGCCCCGTAGTCATCACATTCTCCTTCTCACTTGTGTCAGCTGTGGCCTCTCTAGGAGGGTCTCCACGTCTCCTCCTCCCCTCCACTACAATGAGAGCCTTGCTGAGAGCCCTGGCCTGCACTCACCTGGACACCAGTAACACCTGGGTATCATCTTCATCCTGGCACCAAAGCCAAGCCCAGGCTCAGCCTCACCTCACACCATTACCACTTTCATACCAGCTGCTCCGTCCTAACAGAAATGCCATTTTTAGCTCTTACAGACTTTTCCAACTTTTCTTGCCTCATGACAGTGGGTTTCATAAAAACAGGTAAAATAACTCAAAAAGGTAAGGACAGCCAATCTCAGAACCAGAAAAGTATTTTCAAAAATCCTCAACCAGAAACCACATTACCTTTATAGCAGTTATATCACACTTAACTGTTGCATGTTGACCCTTGCACTATGTGGGGTTTGGGGCGCCCATGTCCCACAGAGTCAAAAATCTGTGTTGAAAGTTACAGTCTGCTCTCCACATCAGAGGTTCCAAAACCTAGGACTCAATCAACCTTGGACTGAGTAGTACCGCAGTATTTACTATTGCAAAAAAATTCACAAATAAATAGACCCGTGTAGTTCTAAACCTGTATTGTTCAAGGGTCAACTGTAATTAGAAACACACATGCACAGACACATCCATATAGCTATCAAAATGGATTTTTTTCCTATTTTCTAAGCCATCAAAAGTGATTATCAGCGTGACCTAACAAAACGCCTAAACAACTTTCCAATGTCAAATTTTTAAAAGTCACAACATTAGGAAAAGTTTACTCTCATGTATGATTAGAAGGGTTTTTTGATGTGAAGATGACATCAACTATGGGAACACACTTAAAGGGCTCCCTAAGGCAGATGATGCTCAGAAAAGTCTTATCCACACTTTCCACCTGCTCAGACAGACTGGGCACGAAAGATGGAGAGTTTCAGGACACCCCCCCCCCCCGACCCCGCATGCTGGGGGGCCCTGAGACCTGCAATGGCATTTCCTAGATTTCAGATAAATGAAGAATGAAGGTATTTGGGGGAAGCAAAATGAATTTCTCAAAATAACCCAGAGTGTCATAACAACCTCTGTCCCAGGTAATGGGAAAACATTTGGCTAAATACAAACATGATGGGAATATTTTTAATTGAAAAAGAAAATCTCTTTAAATATCCTATAATCCAGTCAATTTCCCTCTCCAAGAAACTGAGGCATATCATCTTTCATTAACGAATCGCTGATGCACTATTTAACACCAACGCCATTTCAAACAAGCTTTGGTTACATTGCATATGAGGGTACATCTGGTGACATACATACAGATACATGTTTAAACATCTCCCACAGTTTCGGGCTTAGTCAACAGTTTAAGTGAATGTTAAGGAGTTAGGAAACAAATGGATTTGATCCTCTATGGAAACAATTACAATTACTTTGCAATGTGTTTATCTTTCATGCTCACATTTCATCAGAAATGTAAGGTGTCAAGACAGAGGCCATGACATCTGGTGGGGAAAGATGACTTAAGGTACCCAGCTTTCCAATACATACACCAAGATTATCTACGACATCAATAAATATGAGATTAATTCCATAGATAAACATTGATGCTTAAATAGGCAGAGTACAATAATTGGCAATAAAAAATCTCAAATCCTTATTAGAAATTTTGATAGAATCACCAATTAAAAAGTTAAAAACTGACTTTCATATTCACTAAAATGAGTATCTGAGATTTTTTGCAAATAACACTAATTGGGACAATGGTCTCAGAGGCTAGGCACACACACACACACAGACACATGCCAAAGAATTTCCAAACCAATGATGCCACTCACTTCATAAAGAGAATAAGTCAATATTTCTTATCTTAAATTATCAGTCAAATATTCAGTCCTGAGTGTAGCTGACCATGGGTTACTGATAAATATAAACTGGATTGAGTTAAGACTACCTTTTTAAAGCAGGCACAGTGTGTACATGACACACAGGTATCATACACACCACACATTCAGGTTGTTTATTGGTAAACGAAGAAAAGTCCCAGCCCAGGGGGAACTGAAAGGACCAACACATGAAAGACATGGCTCATTCCCAGACTCAGACCTTTCTTCCTACCATGCCCACAAGTAAATAACTAAGTGCATACACAGACACGTATATTTTTCTCTCCTGTTTACTGCCTTTGTTCTTGTCTGTAAAACCTGCCCTGACCACTCGACCTTCACCATCATTTGGTGGCCCTTTGGATCAAGTCCAAGAAGTCTGCCTTGTGCTTGGAAGCTCACCCCCATCCCAGTCTCTTCCCTCGAGTTCTCTCAGGCACAGCCTCAAAATCTCCCAGCCACTCTTTCTCCTACTCTCAAATACTCAACAAATTATCATTTTCCCACGCTCCACCCCCATGACTCCTTCTCATATCTTTAAAATGCCTAAAATCTACCAGATGTGAGAGAAGTTGTGATGCTTTCTTTCCCACCCCTCAACAACTGTGCTCCTGGACCCCTCAGGTACGTGGTTGCCCCATCAACCTGGAGATAAAGATCTGTGCAACCCATGAGGTAAGCTGCTTCTTCCTCTCTCATCCGTAGTCCTGTCATCCCTAGGGTCACCTCACCGTCACTGGGACCATGGAGAGAAGACAAAAATGGTGGTCCCTTCACCAGCCTCCTTAGGCTCTGCTGTGCCAACTGAGGGGAGAAGCAAACAGAGGACAGGGACTTGCCTCCCTTCCGCCAGCACCTTCTTGGAATCAGCTACAAGTCTACTGGTGCCACTCTATCAGCCACAAAATCCTCAGCGCCATCTCTGACTTTTGAAAGATGATGACTCCAACATGGAGACGCATCTGTTCCCATACGAGTTTGATAATAACCTCTTACGTGTAAATAAAAGTGCTTTACATAGGTCATCTCTTGTACATCCACATACCAATCTAATGAGATGGGTTCTTCAATTATTTCTGTTGTGTAGTTAAGGAAACAGGCAGAGAGAGATGAAGTGAGTACACAGTGGACCTGGGGTAAAAACTCAGGCAGTGCTCTTGACCTTATCTCCAAAAGGCTGCTACCTCGGAAGTAAAGAAAGCAGGTGAGGTGCATGGGAAATTTGTGGACAAAGTGTAGACATCAATGTGGAACACATCATTTCACTTATTACTTGGTAGCTAATTCTTTATAAGTCAGTGGGCTGTCAATACTTTCTTGGGTTGACACAGAAATTTCTCCCTTGAATCCTGACTTTCTAACAACTCGGTTCACTGTCTTGCGTTTCTTTAAAGAGCTCTATTTCACTTCTGAGAGGGCTATCAAGCAGCAGAGATCTTACACTGAAATGATACAGATTCATTTGGTAACAGTATGAAAGAAAGACACATAGAAGAGCTAGGGAGACCCGGCAGCAACAAAACGTCCCAAACCCATGCAGTTATCCAGGAAACCCTGACCGTGCAAGGTTGTAACACATGAGCCCAAATCACACTCAAATGTCTAGATACCTCTTTGAAGCCCAGCACACTTCAAAGTGTAGAATTGTATACGTACAGAAGTTAATTAGCCTTTTTTGTTTTTCATATTTAAGCATCTCTAGGCTTTTTGGAGGGAAGAAATCACTTAAGGATCAAATGTCGATGCTCAGATGATGTGTTGTGATGACCCTCTGCCCAGGCTGAGGCTCCGTTCTTGAAGATGCAGCACTTACGTGTCTGGAGGGCCCCAAGCTCTCTGTGAAGGCTGAGACACCACGCGAGGGCCACAGCCTGATCACACAGTCCCCCAGCTCATGCTTTCGTGAAGACAGAGAAAGGTAGCTCATAAAATTTTAACCAAGTCTTAGGAAAAAGGGCCATTTTTGTGGCCTGTGACAAAACTGAAGCTTTTGGGAGATGCTACTTGACTGATACTAAACCACATTTAGGGTAAACTGTTTTCTAAATGCCCAGCAGTGGTCCTGAGTTCATCCCATCTTCTTTTCCAGAATTGGAAATGCTTCAATTCTACCTTGAGCTCATCATATAGGTATTCTGAAGACTGTAGCTATAAAGCATCACCTCTTGCCTCCAGGGCCACCCTAACCCACCCACCTGCGGAGAATGCCTCCACTTCTTTTCTGTTTTTGAAAAAAAACACTTTATATTTTAGAATGTACTTACATTTACAGACAAGTTGTAAAGCTAACACAGAGGATTTCTCATGTACCGCACACCCAGCTTCCTCTGTTAGATATTCCTCACATCACACAGGGACACGTTACTGACTGAAGCCCATACTTGATTCTGATTTCCTCAGTTTTTACCTAATCCACCGTTTCTGTTCCAAGACCGCAGCTAGGACACCACAGGGAATTCAGTCATTGTGTCTCCTGGGCTCCTCTTGGCTGTGACAGTGTCTCAGATTTTCCTTGGTTTTGATGACTGCCGGTTTTACAGAGTACAGTAAGTTCCCTACATATGAACAAGTTCCATTCTGAGAGTGCGTTCATAAGTCCAACTTGTTCTTAAGTCCAACAAAATTAGCCTAGGTACCTAACTAACACAATCGGCTATACAGTACTGTATGGTAATAGGTGTATAATACTTTTCACACAAATAATACATAAAAAACAGATAAACAAAAGATAAAGAAAACATGTTTAATCTTACAGTACAGGACCTTGAAAAGTACAGTGGTACAGTACAACAGCCAGCATCCAGGGGCTGGCATCAAGAGAACAGGCAAGAAGAGCTACTGCCTGGAGGAGGGAGAGGAGGCGGGAGGTGGTAGAGCTGAAGGACGGTCAGCAACAGGAGACGGAGGGCCAGATGCACGTTCACTCACGCCTGACGTGGACACCACAGGTTCTGGTTCCTTGTTGGATTCAATTCTATCTACCCTCTTGAAAAAGCAGTCCAGTGATATCTGGGTAGTAGCTCTGTTTTTCTCATCATAGATGACACGGTAGCACTGGATTGCATCCTGAATGGCTGCTGCAACCTTTGTGCACTGTTCTACGTTTGGGTCCCATGCCTCAAAAGCTAACGGTGCTTCCTCGAATAAAGAAAATCCCCTTGCCATTTCCTGTGTTGTGAAATTCTTCGGTTCTTCAGTTACTTCTTCCTCCTCTTGTCTCTCTTCATCTTTTCCCTGGGCCTCCAATTCCATCAGGTCTTCCTCGTGTCGCATAGCAAGAGTACCATACAGGAAAGTACACAAAAGCACAACCACTTGCAGAGGATGCACGGACGTGACAATATACACCAGAGATGTGAACTAACTTACATGACTGGACATGTGAACGCACGTTCCCATCTTTGAAAGTTTGCAACTTGAAGGTTCGTAGGTAGGGGATTTACCATACTGGTCAGGTATTTTGTAGAACGCCCTCACCTGGGATGTGCCAGGTATTTTCCTCACTGTTAGACTGAGATTACAAGTTTTTCTGAGGGGAGGACCCCAGAGGTGAGGTGCCACGTGAGCTGCACCACCTCAAGTGTCCATGTGCTCCATACGCCTGATCACTGCGGACGCTGAGCTTGACCACCTGGCTGAGGTCACGCGTGTCAGGTCTCCCCGCGGTCAGTTACTCTCCGCCCCCGTCTCTACATCCTCATCTACCCTGGAGGCAGCACCACGCACAGCCTCAGGAGCAGAGCTGCCCTAGGCCTCTCCGAGGGGAGGCATCTACCCAAACCATGTGGAATTCTGCTGCCGGGGACATGTTTATTTCTTATTCATTTATTTAATTGTCTATTTATGTTCATATAGACTTATGAATGTTCATTTTAAACTTTGAGTTATAATCTAATACTACTTTATTTTATTGTTCAAATTTGCTTCAGATTTAGCCATTGAGAGCTCTTTCAGTTGGCTCTGTGTTCTTTTCACATACCACCATCACTGTTTTTCCTTTCTTTCTTTTTCTTCCCCTCCTTCCCCCCTCCCCTCCTTCCCCCCTCCCTCCCTCCTTCCTTTCTCCCCTCCTTCCTCCCTCCCCTCCCTCCCTCCCTCCCCTCCTTCCTTTCTCCCCTCCTTCCTTCCTCCCCTCCTTCCTTCCTCCCCCCTTCCTTCCTCCCCTCCTTCCTTCCTCCCCTCCTTCCTTTCTCCCCTCCTTCCTTCCTCCCCTCCTTCCTTCCTCCCCCCCTTCCTTCCTCCCCTCCTTCCTTCCTCCCCTCCTTCCTTCCTCCCTTTCTTCCTCCCGTGGTATATAATAGTACATGTTTACAGAATGGAATCCCACCACATTGTACTGGCAGCCCTAAACCCTGACCATGAGTCTGATAAAGTCATCCATCATGTACTAAGATATTAAATTACATTTGTTGCTATAACCCTAAAAACAAGAGGGATATGGAAAGAATTCAAGTCTAATGGAATGGAAAGTGGATTTGTTGAATGAGATGGAGTGGCTTGGCGCCCCAAGGAGGGGGGAATCAACGCCCGGAGCAGCCCCGGGGTCAGACCGTCAGTGTCGGGGCTCTGGGGAGCGTGGGCTGACAGACCCCACATGAGGAGTTTCAATGGAGCAACCACAGAACAGGGTGGGACTGGGTTTCAAAAACAAGAAACTGGTCACTGTCCCTGCACGGGGCTGCCCTGGTTGTTAATAAACCCCAGCCCACTAAGAAAACATCCCCAAGGAAGCTGAGGAAGCTGGCCCCACACTGATTTCAGGTCGTGTTTCCTCAACAGATACGCAGTTTCTAGCTCCAGAAAGAGAATTCAGTACAGAAATGTTCTGGAGAAGAAAACTCCAATATTACCCTTCTCATGGTAAGATGCTTGTGCAGTTTAAATGTTTATGAGATATTCATGTTTCACATCAGATTGGTAATACTAATTTTAATATATAATTGAGCGATTGATTAAGATAGGCAATATTAGGTGCACTTCTTACCAGGCTAGACACAATAGCGTAACATTTAAGAAGGTATAAGAATAGCTAAATTTACCTGTAAGTTTAACTGGCTTGATTTATAAAAATTATTTGGATTCTGGGAAGCTCTTGTCAGTCAGATAATTGGAGTACTTAAAAAGGAAATCAAATATATTTAATTTATAAATATAGTTTAATCTGCAAAAATGAAAAAACATACTAACTTTTAAGTTTATAAATGAGAGTAAACAGTAATCAAAATCCCTTTAAAGCACTAGTTCAAATTTGCGAGATACATCTGTAGGACAATAAGATTTATGAGGTGAACTAAAAGTTTAAAGGAAGATACAAGCTTTTTGCATGTATAACTTTAATAAATGGCTCTATTAATTTTTAAAACCAGAGTAATATTTTAATGAGTTTTTATCTTCACTCAAAAAACCTATAAGAAACTTAGAGAAATAGACTTAAGTTTGAAAAGGAAAATAAAAGTCTATCTAAAATTCAACCACTTGAAGCAATTACGGTCACATTTTTGCTGACCCTGTTCTTCATAGCACTTTTGACACACAAGTACATGCGTGCAGGCACACAGAGGCACGACACACACTTAGGTCATTTTGCATAAAGAGAAACGCATCATACACTGTGTATTTAATGACAGACATTTCTGCCCCATCCTTGTTTTCTCTCCCTCCTCCCCCCACCCGTAAACACACTCAGGCCGGCTCTGTTATAACCCTTCGTACATCCTTTCGTATTTTTCTCTGTATCATATATCCTCCACACGCATGCACACACGCACGGCACGCATGCACAGTGCATGGCTTTGGGGTCATAATAGTAGAAACAATAGTAATAATAATAATAGTAGCCACAGTCATAACAATAACAGTAACAAGAGCCGCACACATTCGGTGATTATTACATGCAAGGCACTGCTCTAAGAGATTTATGTACTGTGTGTCCTACCTTTACCAACCCATCTTTCCTGGTTAAGACCCAGCTTTCTCTGCATTACTTTTCTCAGGCAGCGCTAGCTCAGGCTTCCCCAGGTAACCTGGCACAGCTCCCATCCCCTCTCTCTCACAGCTGGGGGATCATCCTGGCACGTTAAGATGCCTTCAGCGTCTGTCAACACCTGACAGCCTCAGGGGAGGGCCGCACACCCCTCTTGGCCTTACTTTGGCCCCTGTGTGACCCACTCGCCCTGATCTAGTCTGTCTCCCTCTCTACACCTCAGATCTCAGCTCCCAGCTAGAGACCCTGCAGTCCTTCACCAGAAAGTGCAGAGGGGAACAGCCTTTGCACAAAACCCCCATGCAGAGTGCAGGGACCCAATATGTCTGTGTTCTCAGAACATGACATATGTCTTAGAACAGGGGTCCCCAAGCCCTGGACCGCAGACCGGTACCAGTCCCCGGCCTGTTAGGAACCGGTCCGCACAGCAGGAGGTGAGCAGCGGTCAAGTGCGCAAAGCTTCATCTGCCATCCCCCATCACCCCCCATCGCCCCCCATTGCTCCCCATCACTCCCCATCACCCCCCATCACTCCCCATCACCCCCATCACTCCCCATCACCCCCCATCACTCCCCATCACCCCCATCGCCCCCCATCGCCCCCATCGCCCCCATCACTCCCCATCACCCCCATCACCCCCATCACCCCCATCGCCCCCATCGCCCCCCATCACTCCCCATCGCCCCCATCGCCCCCCATTGCTCCCCATCACCCCCCATCACTCCCCATCACCCCCATCACTCCCCATCACCCCCCATCACTCCCCATCACCCCCATCACTCCCCATCACCCCCCATCACTCCCCATCACCCCCATCGCCCCCCATCGCCCCCATCGCCCCCATCACTCCCCATCACCCCCATCACCCCCATCACCCCCATCGCCCCCATCGCCCCCATCGCCCCCCATCACTCCCCATCGCCCCCATCGCCCCCCATTGCTCCCCATCACCCCCCATCACTCCCCATCACCCCCATCACTCCCCATCACCCCCATCGCCCCCCATCGCCCCCCATCACTCCCCATCACCCCCATCGCCCCCCATCGCCCCCATCGCCCCCCATCACTCCCCATCACCCCCATCACCCCCATCACCCCCATCGCCCCCATCGCCCCCCATCACTCCCCATCGCCCCCATCGCCCCCCATCGCTCCCCATCGCCCCCCATCGCCCCCCATCGCCCCCCATCGCTCCCCATCACCCCCATCACCCCCATTGCCCCCCATCACTCCCCATCGCCCCCATCGCCCCCCATCGCTCCCCATCACCCCCATCGCCCCCATCACCCCCATCGCCCCCCATCACCCCCATCACCCCCATCGCCCCCCATCGCCCCCCATCGCTCCCATCACCCCCATTGCTCCCATCACCCCCATCGCCCCCATCGCCCCCCATCACTCCCCATCGCCCCCATCGCCCCCCATTGCTCCCCATCGCCCCCCATCGCCCCCCATCGCCCCCCATCGCTCCCCATCACCCCCATCACCCCCATTGCCCCCCATCACTCCCCATCGCCCCCATCGCCCCCCATCGCTCCCCATCACCCCCATCGCCCCCCATCACCCCCATCGCCCCCCATCACCCCCATCACCCCCATCGCCCCCCATCGCCCCCCATCGCTCCCCATCACCCCCATTGCTCCCATCACCCCCATCGCTCCCCATCGCCCCCCATCACTCCCATTGCTCCCATCACGCCCATCGCCCCCCATCGCCCCCCATCACCCCCCATTGCTCCCCATCGCTCACATTACCGCCTGAACCATCTCCCACCCCTTGCCCCAGTCTGTGGAAAAACTGTCTTCCACGAAACTGGTTCCTGGTGCCAAAAAGTCTTGGGGACCACTGTTTAGAACATCTGTTTGATTTATTTCTCCCTCTTAGGCTTGGAGTCATTTGGGGGATGACTTATGGTTGTGAGTCAAGGCGAACTCAGTCATCTGGCTGAGGCCAGCTGAGTTGTAAAGAGGGGGTCACTTTGAACACATGCAGCCCTGAGGGCAAATCTAGTCCATGGTACAGGACGACTCTGTGGCTTTGGACAAGTTGCTCAACATCTCTGAGCCACAGTTTCATCATCTGTACAATGGAGATCAGGGCCCCGTCTACCTCGGAGGCTGATGAAAGGATAAGTGGGGTTCTGTAAGCAGAGCAGTTCCCACGGAGACGGGCCTTTAGTAAAACAATTAGTAAATTAAGCTACTATATGTTTTCCACATTTGGTAACATTGATACAAGATATGGCTGAGTTTTGAACTTTTATAAAGTAAGGCAGATGCAAAGTTCTGTGACCATTGTCACTCCTGTCCACTGTGGCCTTGTCGCTTCCATGTCCTGCTTCCCCTCTCTGTCCCTTAAAAGCATTCAGTTGGCAATTCTCTGGTATACGTGTGTTTCTATTCTTAGGTGATACTACCTCACACATCCTGAACTGTATCCCTGCGCTGATTTTCCTAAGGTACAATGTGAGGGAGACATATATCCATGAAGCCCAGGACTGGAGGCAGGTCATGAACCCTGAGTGCTGGTCCAGCCTGAACTTCAGTCTCCTCTTCGGTCAAACAAGAGGCTTCCCTTTGCCAAACTCTTTCATCTCCTTCCAGCCCCAAATCTTTATACGCACATCAGAGCTATCACGACTCACTTTTCCAAAGTCTAACATCATTACCAGCTCTCTTTGTTTTTATGTGAAACTAGTCTTTTCAGAAATGCAGCAGTGTTGGGGACGATTTACTTGCTGGGCAGCTAAAGAATCTACCCACGCTACAGACTACGCGCCAGAGACAACAATCAGCAGGGCGTGCACTCTCCTGTCCCTCTGTGATCTTTTTCTACGGAGCCATCCCATGCCAGCCTACTAAGGCAGCGGGACAGCAGCCACACAGTTTGAACCCAAATCGTCTGCAGCCTCACGTTAGCCTATGTTCCGTGGTAAGCATCTGGACAAGCAGCTACAAGGAAATACCTTTTACTTACAAAGTAGGAAAACACGAGAGAGAAGAGCATCAGGCTTGCACAAATACGGAGCCATTTATTTTCTCTCATATTTAATTTGAAGAATGTTACATAAATGTCTGTAATTAAGACTAAAAGAGCTGTGGGACTTCCTCGATGGCGCAGTGGGTAAGAATCCGCCTGCCAATGCAGGGGACACAGGTTCAAGCCCTGCCCCAGGAAGATACCACATGCTGTGGAGCAACTAAGCCCATGCACCACAACTATTGAGCCTGTGCTCTAGAGCCCGTGAGCCACAACTATTGAGCCCATGTGCCACAACTACTGAAGCCCACGTGCCTAGAGCCCGTGCTCTGCAACAGGAGAGGCCACTGCAATGAGAAGCTCGTGCACCACAAGGAAGAGTAGCCCCCGCTCGCCGCAACTAGAGAAAGCCCGTGTGCAGCAACAAAGACCCAACACAGCCAATAAAATAAATAAATAAATAAATTTATATATTAAAAAAAAAGACTAAAAGAGCTGCTGCTTAGGTCTGTGCACGACTTTTCTTGACCTCTTGACCCACCTCGTTCCTCTTCAGCAAGAAATGAGATGGGAATAGAGCTGAGTCCCTGAGGGGGGCCATTTGGAGGGAAGAAAATGGTACCACATCCATGAGGGTCAAATACCACCTTCCATTCAGATCTCATCCTCTCATCCCCAGTGAAAGACCCCTGCATCTGTCACTTCTTCACACGCATTCATTTGCAGGCAGATTTAGCTGCACTCCCGACAACGCAGCCAAAATGTTAATGAAGGTGCATCAGCCTGGAGTTTCCTTTCAGAAAAAGGAGCAGGTCCATTTACACCCACTAGAGGCCATCATCATTTTATAGAGAGCTCTCTCCCATCAGATACGGTAAACATATGCTTGTATCATCAACAAGAGTGAGGTAAAAGCTCACTATTTGCATGGGTAATTTTTCCATTCTTCAAAAGGAAGGTTGTTTTGCTAAAATAGAAATTACCAAAGCCTAAGCGAGGACGCCCAATGTGGCTCTCTTATCAAGCACTACATCAGGGATGGAAGCACGGCGACTGAAAATAACGTTCCTCTGTACGTGTGCTCTAACCTGCACACCTAAATATAAGACAACTAGCTTCTTCCTACACAGCTGCACAGATTACAAAGTGATTCCAAACCTGGCGCTTGGAAACAGGAAACCTCTGTTTCCTGCCCATGTTCTAAAATCAGCTTCCCAAGGGCAGGTTCTGCGGGGCACTGCAAGCGTGGAGCCCAGGGTCTGGCCCAACGTGGAGACTCAACAGCTGATGAATGATCATGTCAAACTGTGCTTCCCAAAGTGCCCACTCGGGGGAGCGTCTGAGTTCCCAGCATCTTTTCATTGTGTTATTAGGTCCCCTTAGCCCATGGCTTTCTCATCCTTGCCTATTCTGATGAGTCTCCCAGGTGTGGGCTAGTTTATCATTTCACGCTTTTACAGAACTTGCAGGTTTGCAGGGTTTTACTTCAGTGAGAGAAGCGTGTGGAGTAAGAAGCCAGGCCTCTGTTGCCTGTGGCTAAAGAAGGAAATATCCCCGCCCAAGGGGACACAGCACAGGGAAGATTTCGTTGGGCACCCTGGGAACAGGTTGCTCAGACATGCATCCTGGCTCTGCTTCATACAAGCCCCGTGCTCTTAGGTAAGTTCTTTGAGTTTCAGTTTCCTCATCTTTAAAATGGGGTTAACAACAGTACCCACATCGTGGTGTTGGAATAACAATTCAACAAGCCGATACTGATAAAGAGCTGGGAGAATGACTAGTATACAGTTAGCACTAAATAAGTGTCTCCTGAATCACAATTGATACTTGAATCACAGACGTTCCATCTTAACAATGCAGGAGGTTGGAGAGGCGGCATGGCTGCTGACATCACCGGGCTGGGTGCATGGGAAGAACTGGACGGGAACCCATGGGACAGCCTTATTGTACCACTGCCTCCGAGCTTCTCACAACAACGGAACAATGTCCTCCAACTCTCCTGTTACTCCTGGAGCCTAGAAGCCCTGGTGCCCATCTGCCATGCCGCACCCACCCACCCCCCCAAGAGCTAGCATGATGTCTGTTGCATAAAAATTGCACAATCAGGGTTTGCTGGAAAAAAATGTGGCAGAAATGCTAGGGGGTTGTGTTAGTTTTCTATTTCTGCTGTGACAAGTACCACACACTTAGTGACTTAAAACAGCACAAATGCATTCTCTTACAGTTCTTGCAGAAAGAAGTCTAAAATCAGGGTATGGGCAGGGCTGGGTTCCTTCTGGAGGCTCTAGCAGAGGATCTGTTTCCTTGCCGTTCCAGGTTCCAGGGCACCTGCTCATGGCCCCTTTCCCCTCCACTCCAACCTCTGGTTCCATTGTCACGTCTCTTTTTTTGACTCTGACCCTCCTACCTCTCTCTTACAACAAACACTTCGACTGCATCAGACCAGCCCAGATAACCTAGGATATGCTCTCTGTATCAAGATCCTTAACTTAATCACAGCTGTGACATCATGTCGCCACGCAAGGTGACACAGTCCCAGGTTCCATGGGTGAGGATGTGCACATCTTGGGGAGGGGGTGGTCATGACTCTGTCTACCACAGAGGTTTTTTGAAAGTTTGAGAAAAAAATCAATTCGGGTGCAGGACTACGTGGGAGGGAAGGATGGAAAAGTGACCCTGGAAGGACAGGATGGACTTGGAGTTGAGTGTACACACAGGAAAATCACCAGGTATCAGTGTAGCCATGGTTGAAGATCAAGATGGTTACAAGGCTTGCAGGCTAACCTGAAGCCTGAATGGTGACTGAGAGCCAGGGTCCCGACCGTCTTCTCTAGGGACAGAAGGAGCTGAGGATTGTAGGTAAGGAAGGAACTATCAATAGGTCAAATTAGCAAGGACAGACAGGGATCTCAAGGGTCAGGTTCAATAGAGAACCAGATACCTAGAAGAAAGGAGAAATAGGAAAGACACAGGAGACCGTCATGACTGCATATACCTTTAATTAACCCTACCAGGGTATGAACATTTTACAGTGCAGTAAAATACTCTGGTATCTTGAATGTATCTTGTATGCTGTAAATGCGTCCAACCCCATAAGGGAGGTCACAGGTCCTCGTGGCAAAACTGGAAAATTATGGGAAGGAGATGGAAGCAAGAGCCATTGGAGGGTGGCGTGTGGGTTGGTAGGAGCTGGTATGTCAAACTATACTTTTGTTCCGTAATAATTCATAAGAGTTAGCTGTAAGACCTGGAGGGGGCACTAGAATGATCCGGATAGAGCCTCTTTTCCAGGAACAGGAGGGCTCTGGGCAGCTGATAGGACCGTTGCCATGGAATCGCCTTCAACAAACCTGGGCTGGAAACCGACTCTGCCTCTTGTCGGCTGAGCGACGTTGGGAAAAACCACATCACCACCCGGAGACCTGGTTTCACAGGTGCTCGATATGAGATGAGCCTGACTGGGTAATTCTCATGTTTTTTGTTTTTTTAAATTATGAGAATAAACTGCCATAAGTTTAAATAGTCTCATCTTGGAGATCCCTTGGGAAGTAGCAGCTTCTCCTTCCCTGTGTCTTGTGTTCATTTGACCTCGGGTACCCCTGACTGTCTCAGCAGTCTGCGGTTGTGGACCTTGCACCACCATCATCTTTCTAGCTCCCGACCCTCCCCTGGTCAGAACCTTCCAGGATAGATCTGAGGCCAGAGTTTCCTTGAAGCTGTGTAGGGAGTAGTGTGGGGTCCTTCTCTGGCCCAAATGGCACCTCTGTGCAAAGGAGAACAAAACTCCCCCTTCCTCAGGACCACTGTCTGCCTTCTGCCTGACACTGTCACTGCACCAATTACCATGACCGCGGTCTGAACAGCACCCCTGAGATGTACCGCCTTGTGCTGTGGCCCTGGAGAAATGGAAATATGAGAATTTTTTTAAAAAGACTTGTTTTAAATACATATTTTGTTTTGTTTTAAAATAGATCAAAAAGTAAAAAGCTTCCAGAGCGTTAAAAGATTCCAGATTTTATCATCTCTTTGTGCAAATGTCAGAAAACACGGATTTATCAAAGTAGTCGTGCCCCAAAGTCACTGGGGAGCCCCTAAGAATGGCAACACGAGGCCTCAGCCCCAGAGCCTGGCTCCACAGGTCTGGGAAGGGCAGCACGAATCTGCATTTTTACTTAGTTCCCTGGGCCCCCCGCCAAACATGCCCGGGATGCGGCAGCCCAGACGGAAGAACTGCAGACCTGGCCAGGCCCCGGGTCACGGGGTCCTCCTGCTGAAGGGGAACCCACAGCCCAGCCTCTGTGTTTTAGAAGCAGGGCGGTGGGAGAGCTGGGTAGGTTTGGGGGACATTGGGCCCAACAGTGAGCAGGGGAGTAGGGGAGCTGTTTACCCCAAAGATCCCCCAGCAGCTGGAGTAAACATGAAGCAGGTGGGGCTGGCCTAGCTGACCTCTAGGAGGGAGAGGATGAAGGTCATTCAGTCTCCCATGGGGTGGGCTCGTGTCTCCTCTCATTCACCCCATGCGATGCTTCAACAGCAGCAGGAAGAAAGGAGGTTAACTAGGTCCTGTGTTGTCTAAACGGACCGCGGCCATCGAGCGCATGCCCTTCCTTTCTGACACCTGAGCTGCGTTTAACTACAGGTGGCCTCTGCATCCCCATGTTCTGCATCTGTGGATTCAACAAACCCAGGACCAAAAACTGGGAGACTGGGACTGACATATATACACTCGCATGTGTAAAACAGACAGTTACTGGGAACCTGCTGTGAGGCAGGGGGCTCAGCTCAGTGCTCTGTGATGACCTAGATGGGTGGGATGAAGGGTGAGGAGGGAGGTCCAAGAAAGAGGGGATATATGTATACATATAGCTGATTCACTTTGTTGTAGAGCAGAAACTAACACAACATCGTAAAGCAACTATACCCCAATAAAAAAAAAATTTGAGAAAATAAATTCCAGAAAGTTCCAAAAAGCAAAAGTTGAATTTGCTATGTGCTGGTACCTATTTATACAGCATTTACATTGTATTTACAACTAGGGACAGAGTGTTTACATTGTATTAGGTATAACATATAATCCAGAGATGATTTAAAGTATATGGGGGATGTGTGTAGGTTATCTGTAAAAACTACATCCTTTTATATAAGGGACTTGAGAATCCGTGGGTTTTGGTATTTGTGGGGGGTCCTGGAACCAACCCCCCATAGATACACAGGGAGGACTGTGCTGGCTTTACGTGGCCTTAAATAAGTGCTGCTATTCTTCTCAGTGACAGCCACCGGAGGTGACAGTGCAGTACCTGGGAGGAATTAAAAGCCTTTCCATGATTTTCTAGACACTTACCACTTTCAAGTGACACAATGACTGTGCCCTTCTCACCTGAATCTATAACAGTAATATAAGACCCCATACAGGGTGACTTTCCCACTCCCTTGACATGAGAGGCAGCCGCGATACCTCTCTGAAAAGAGTGGATTCTCACATGTTCATCACATGTGCCATTCACTGTCTGATCTGTAATCTCTTAAATTCTCCCCATGAATGACTTCAGAGATGGAGAGCAGTTATGTGTCCTGAGCAGAATCAGACAATTATGGTGGGTTCTCACTGACTGTCCTCATCCCTAGAAGATTCGTTTCAAAAGTCTTTCTGCAGAGAAGAATATGCAACATTTCAGGATGTTGAAACCCTTAATAGCTTAAGATACTGGAAGATAATTTTGGACCTAGTAAAGGAGAGAGAAATTAGGGTTTTCTTTTCCCCCTAGTGGAGAAGAAAGAACAGTACATATTGGAAATAGAATTTCTGACATTTCTCAGGAAGAGAAAATAATTTTTAATAAAGAACATTCAAGCCGACAACAATGCTGCTTTAGGTCATAAGATGGAGAAGCGGGTCTGTTTCATACATGCTGTTTTGGAGACATACCTTCCTATGAGGTATGAGTTAGTCGCTTGTGTGCAAGATAAAATCACCAAAAACCAACACTGAGCTAAGGGGCACCTTCTACATTTTTAATAGAAATAAATGTGTAGGGAAAAAGATGTAATGCCTTTCCCATCCTAAAGTGAACTATCCTGTTTAGATTAGGTAGCTGTTTATACTGGGAAGAGGTTATTTAACTGAGCGTAAGTGCCTAGATTCCTACAGGAAACTTCAAAAGGTGCTTGATTTAGAAGGAGGGACGAGACTCACGATCACGGCTTTCCTCAGAAGATGGCATAGGTAACGGCAGGGGGGGGAGCGGTAACCACCTAATCCGGCCTCTGAAGGAGCCCACAGAGCACCCCAAAGCGGGTCATTGCAAATGGAGAAAAACTTAGACACGTGAGATATTTTTACAGGGATCTTAAATGCCCTTATGCTGCCACTTCTGAACGTGTTTGGTATCTGCTTACGAAGTGTCCACTTCAGGAGTTCATCTGCAGAGGCCCCTCCATCGGAGACCCCAGTTACAGTCCTCCAGGTCACTGCGGGAACGCCGGACAAGGAGGGCAACGCCACCGCTGTCACCCACACCGTAGGCTGTGGATTGAGTGTTTGCGTCCCCCTGAGATCAGGATGCCCTAACCCTCGGTGTCATTGTATTTGACGATGAGGCTTTTAGGAGGTAATTAAGGGTAAGTGAGGTCATAACCGTGGGGTTCTAAACCGATAGGACTGGTGGCCTTGCAAGAAGAGCAAGACATATCCCTCTGCACCCACCCCTCTCTCCCCTCCCCCACCACGGGCGTGCGCTGAGAGAAGTCCATGTGAGGACAGAGCAAGGAGACAGCCATCTGAAGACCAGGAGGAAAGGTCTCTCCAGGAATCCAATGGGTCGGCACCCTGACCTTGGACGTCTAGCCGCCAGCACCCTGAGAAACAAACGTCTGTGGTTCAGCCACCCAGTCCGTGGTATTCTGTTATGGCGGCTGGCTGAGCACTACGGCTGCTCAGAAGGTACTCGGTACACACGTCACCCAGGGGTCTTGATAGATCACCAGTTGTTGGGGGCCCCTCCCGGAGAATTTGCAGATGCTTCGGGGGCCCAGGCTCTCACCACCCTTTGGGGGAGCCGTCAGGATGAAGACGCCACTGGAGCAGCGGAAGGCTGCCCCCCTGCTGGGGCCTGCCCCCCCAGGGCCCTCCACCTCAGCAAAGGCTTCATCTCTGTCAACACCCTGGGAAGATGCTAATCTCCTGTGACAGTTAATTTCGTGTGTGAACTTGCCTGCGACAAGGGCTGCCTGGATCACAACAGCATTTCTGGGGGTGTCTGTGCGGGTGTTTCTGCAAGAACTGAGCGTCTGAGTCTGTGGACTTGGTGAAGCAGACAGCCCTGCCCTACGGGGGTGGGCGTCACCCAAACCACTGAGGACCTGAACAGAACAAAAGGTGGAGGAAAGAGGAGGTTGACCCCTTTGCCTTCTGCCTGCTGACCTGAGCTGGGACGTCTGTCTTCTCCTGCCCTTGGGCTGGAATTTACGCCGGCTCTCCCGGTTCTTGGGTCTTTGAATCGAACTGGAGTTGCACCACGGGTGTTCTTGGGTCACCAGCCTTCAGATCACGCAGGCCCCGGAGCGTCTCGGCCTCCGTAATCAGTCGGCCAGTTTCTCATAATATCTGCATATCTAATGGGGTAGGTGTATACATCCCACTGCTTCTGTCTCTGGAGAACCCTGACTAGTGCAGCTCTGCGGCTCTGTTTACGCAGGTGATCTCCTTTGTCATAACCCTTTGGTCTGAAAGGTCGGCATTACCCGTAACTACCCCCTCTTCGTAAGATGCAGAGGGTGGTGCCTGCTCGGGCGCTGGCCCCAGGCTGGACGTGGAGTGCCCTGCAACGATGCCACCTGCTCCCCTTCCTCCCTTCCTGTCTGGTCACTGTCAGTCCCATTGCCTCTCCCTCCCGACCGCTCTTCCCTGTCCTTTCCTTCCTACCTGAGGCCAGCAGGTGTTCATCACCTTCTGTCTAGACTATGGCAACTGCCTCTCTACTGGCTTTCCCTCCACATCTCTTCCACTCCATCCATTTATTCCAATCCATCGAGCATGTAGATGTAAGTTCATTACTTGCCCAGAAACACTTCTCTGATTATATTTTCTCTGCTTTCAATGGCCTTCAACATCTTCCACAAGTCAACAGTAAATTACATGTGTTCCTTGTCCCGTTAAAATATCTCCTGTTTCCCAGCCTCTAGGTTTCCGTTCAGGCTGTTCCCACTGTGAGAAATGCCTTCTCCCTTCTCCTCCTTGTCTCTGCTTATTGCAACCGCGTACATTGTTCATATGCAGTAACATGTTCCCCCCCCATGAAGCATCCCTGATTGTCCTCTGTGAAAATGCCAGCTTCCTCCTCTAAACTCCCAGAGCAAGTCGCCTGCATGACATCTGTGACGCACGTCCTGGATCCCCGTCTCACAAGGCATTTGAAGCTCCCCCTACACATATGAGCTCCCTGGGGCAGAGCCCCCACCAAAACCCAGCACAGCGTCCTGCACAGAGTAAAGGACCATTTTGTAGGTGGACTCCTGGAGGAATGAACCAATGGATGGATGGATGGATGGATGAACGGTCAAAACAACCAAGTGAAAAAGTCACATTCTAGGCTCTGCGGTGGTCACGAATGCTGCTCACCACATGCTTCGGGGGCTTTATCTTCTGTGTACCTGGGACACTGGCTCTTTCTGGTCCTTCGTGGTTGGACAGGGCCATGTGCCTAGCTGTAGCCAATGTGCTGGCTGTAGAAATGACATGTGAGGCTTCCGGGCTAGAACATCTGCTTGTTGGGATAAAGTCTTCCAGAACTCATGTGTCCATTGACACTGTGACAGACACGTCTGAGGAGGTACCTGCTTCATCAGACTGGGAGCCTGAGAGGCTGACACTGCAGTGAGCAGACCCCCAGTTCCTCCCAGGGAGGGCGTATTGGGTGCTTGTTCCTGGGGCACAGCCTCTCTATCCCAACTGTATAGACCCCCTGGGTCTCTCTTCCTCACTGCCCATGTTCATCTCACGCACAGTTCTTCCAGCCAAGACCATGTCCCTATCTCCCCCACCTCTGACCTCGACAGCGACCTCTTATCACCCATCTTCGTTTAGTAACCTTACAGGACTCCCCTGTGGCTGAGGTTTTGCTTCCTATTTCCTGCTTCCAGCTAACGACCCCTGGGGCCCACAGCTCACAGCCAGCTGGGCCACCTGCCCGACCTTGGGCGCATTCCTGAGTTTATGTGCTGAGCAGGGACGGCCCACATTCTTGTGTGCTCACGGCGCCCCCGGAACACGGAGGCTCAGGAGGAAAAAACATTCCTGGAAGAGTCTTGTCACATTTCACAGTTTAGAATGAAAGAAAATGAAGAAATCATAGAGAAAGAGAAAAAATGTAACAAAGTGTTTTTTTTTTTTTTTTTCAGATAAAAAAATTAAGTCTTTGGGGGAGGAGATTTTGGGGGAAGGGGTCGAGCATTTGTTCGGTCGGCTTGTTTTGCTTGGGACTCAAGGGCACAGAATCTTTGGGATTGACAGATACACACTATTCTAAATAAAATAGATAAACAACAAGGCCCTACTGTAGAGCACGGGGAACTATATTCAATGCCTTGTAGTAATCTGCCATGGAAAGAATCTGAATATATACATATATATATGAGCGACTGCATCACTTTGCTGTATGCCTGAAACATTGTAAATCAACTATAATTCAATTAAAAAAGGCACATCATCTATTCTTTCATGTACTTTTTTCTTCCTTAACTAGTGAAATGTAGCGGAGAAGGAAAGAAATGAGCATTTTTACCAAGCCTAGTTTCACATGTGTCACCTGTAAACAGGGGATGTAATCTGCAGGGCTCAGTGCAAAGCGAACATGTGAAGGCCCCTGTTCAAAAACTGTTCAGCGTTTCCAGACGAGGACAGCAGCGCCCTGATTCGAGCTCGGGGCTTTCTGAGTGTTAAGGGCTGAAAGACAGCGTAGGCCGCTCCCCTTCTCCCATGAAGCCAGCCCTGCCTGTCACGCGGTACCTTTCAGCATTCTAGAACATGATTTGCTCTTGCACACTTTGTTCTTGCATTCTACTCCACGCCCTTGGAGGGCGCAGGGTGACGACAGCTGAGTTAGAGCAGTGCCTGGAGAAGGAAGGGATGTTGCAGAGGAAGAGGACCCTGCCCCCCCCCCCCCCCCCCGTATCACAGGAAGGGCCGCGACAGTGACCCGCAGATACAAGGAGCAGAGGGAGGGACCTCTCGGGGGTCTGCCTTGCATTTCCCCTCTGTGATGTCATCTAAGCCCTGTCAGCCCCAGGATGCACAGCCAAAGGAAAGCAGAAAACAAAGGCACCTCTCAGCCCAAGTGGATTCTTCTTTTCAGGTTAGAGGACACCTGGGAGAGACCATTTCTCCACGGGTGTGCTGCTGGATGGAAACTGGCCGTTCTCTCAAAATGGCCCCATAGCCCATGTCTTTTATCATTCAGGCTCCAGCAGAACAGTCATGAAAAGTCACAACCGTGCTGCCATCGGCTCTTTCCTGTTTAGTCACTTTCTTAAGACCCTGTGCCTGTTTTGCATTTCCTTTCTCATGACGCAGTCCTGAGGGGTCTCAGAGATAAACTCCGAAGGCGCGAGAGCCATTGAAGGTGTTCTCCATCAAAGCTCTGTAAACAGGAGCTTCAGCTACACAGGAGCAGCCCCTTGTGGTGGGAAGTCTGCTTGGGTTGGGGCGGGGGTGCCCGGGAGAGGACAAGGCAGGTAGAAAGGCCCTGGAAGTGATAAGACATGCATGTTATAACAGGCGTCATTTTTCTCCAGCAGGCAGAGGAGGAATGGATGAAAGCGGTGTTTCAAAAAGCAAGAAAGCTCAGTGTGACCATGATTTGCACGCAGAGGTGCCTGAAATTCTGTCCTGGCAACTGTTAGCAAGACAGCATCCAGTCCACAGATGTCAAGGGCGCGTCCCCCTGGAGAGTCCAGCATGGCGCTAGGAATCCACAGCCAGGAAACCGAGAGAGGGAAAGAGGGGTGCCCCAGCTTCCACCAGCTCCCTTGAGCCCTCTTCCTTCCACCCTGGGGTCCGCAGGATGCCGAGCTGCTGCGGAATAGCTGGGAGGGAAAATCAACAAAGGGTCGCTCTGCGACTTCCAGCGCGATTTATGGGCACTTGCGTCTTGCGGCTGCAGCCGCCTGTCGGGGTGATGAGACATGATGGGTGATTAAAGTGCACGTCCTTACATCAGAGCTGTGCTGATGCTCGGAAAAGGCAGCACACAGCTAGCTCACCCCTCCAAAGGGAGGACCTTATTAGGACAGAAAGGGGCCCGTTCTCCTAACAAGAGCAAGCCTTGCGTCTGGGAACCTTCTCATGTTTGCAGGATTTACCCGAGCTCCTTGTGGATGCCTGAGAAAAAAGGGGCTGGGAGTGTGGCCCAGCCCATCACCTCTTGCTGGGCATCTGCGTGGCCCCTGGGGCCCCTGCCTCCACCCCTCCTGCAGGGAGGCCCGTGGGGTGAGGAGCAGGAAGGGAAATGTTGCCAGTCACCTGCAGACAGTCTGCCTCTCTCTCTTTCTCTCTCCTCAGGTTGATGCTGGCAGGGAGGGTGCCCTGGGCAGTCAGAGAGCACGAATTCCCCTTCCCTGATCCCAGGAGTCAAGGGGTGAGGAAGATACTGTGCGAGGGCCTCTCTGAGCAGGGAAAGGGCAGGTTTGCTGTGGGCTCTACGCCCCTCATCCTTCTGACACCGGGAAGACCAGCGATGCTTTTGGCCATCACGCTGACCTAGCCATGAGGGGGATGCGGGCGGCGGAAGGGGAACAGTCTGATGTTGGGCGAGATCCAGGTTCCTGTCCCTTAAAGACTCAGCGAGAAGCATGAACAGGGGGTCTGAGTGAACTTGGGCCGGAGTCCCACACCCACTTTCCCGATGTCCAACAAGGAGCAAGGGTTGGCTCACGCAGAGGCCCCAGCAGAAGAGGACTTTTTTTAAGTGTGTGTCGGCGGGGTGCCCAGCTCAGAACCTGCGGGTAATGAGAACGAACATGGAGGAAAAGCACAGAGCAGTGATTAAGCGTCTGAAGAGCAGAACCAGAAAGACAGGCACAAGTCAGAGTGTGTAGCCTGGGAGAGCAAAGGATTAAGCCTCAGCTCCTTAACTTCCTACTGCGTGAGGACTCCCCTAGATGCTGAATTTTTAATGTTAAAACTGAGAGTCTCAGGCAAACCAGGAGAGCTGGTCACCCTACATGTGACTGTAAGTCCATCTTAACCTTCAAGGACATCAGTTTTATCATCTGCAACATGGCAAACAGAGTCACCCAAACTGCAGCACTATTGGAAATTAGCATATAAATATGTTGAAAATGTCTAGTATGGTTCCTAGAATAATATAGGAATTCAATAATAGTATTATAAAAAATAATATTCATGATATTTGAACTAGGACAAGATGCCTGTAAAAGTAGTGAGTTCTCCACCGATGGATGCATTCAAATCAAAGCTACATGAGATTTTTGCCAAGTTGCTGGAGGGAGTTGAAGCCTCAGCCTGGAACAGGACCAGGGGCCTGGGGGAGGTCCCTCCCTGCCGGGGGGCCCAGACTTCCTGGACGGAGAGTCTGCAGCATTGCAAGCAAGGATATACAAGGAGCCGACATTCCCAGAGGCTCCTGGAAGTTTTGTGTGATGGCCGCTGGCACTCTGAAGTGTGGTGTGGGCCGGGTCTCCAAGGGCAGGGGTGAGATAGGAACTTTTTTTGCAGCCTGGGATGCCGGCATTGTGGCTTCGGGGAGCCCAGCCTTGAAGTGGTCATGACCGGATGGGGAAGCACAGAGGTCCCGTGCAGTCACTGTGTGATGGAGAGGGAGGCGGGAGCCCCAGGCCAGGAAGGGGCATGGTGCTGTCTGCGGGGACAGAACCCAGAGGTGGTGCTGGTTCCTGAGTAGGAGCCCCTAATCCCTCCGGAGTGTGCATCAGGTGGGCCCTAGGAGCCAGGCCACTGGCACTGGCCCTCGTGGGCGGGAGGCTTCAGGCTCACAGGGGTCTCAGGCCTGGCAGAGCTGTTCTGACTGATTGCTGTGGTCTCCTTCTTGATTTTGAAGCCCTAACGCCCAGTCACCTGTTTTTGCAGATTCTGCTCACAGTGACCTTGACCTCGTGACCTTTGCATTTAAATCCGAGACTGCACATGTATTGATTCTTGCAGGATTCTGCAATTCCAGGGCGCAGGGCAGGCAGACCGACCTAGGAAAGGCTGGGAATTCACGGGCTCAGTTCTGAGCTTAATCCATGCAGCATCTGGGAACTTCAACATTCTTCCTGTGTCTGTGTCTCTGAAGCATTCCTACAGGGGTGAAAAGCTATGGTGTTTTAAGGAAAAGTCAGGTGTGTGGGTTAGGAATGTAGGGGAGGGAGATGAAGACCATAGTGTTTAAGGACGGATGGGGGCAGGAATGGGAGGTGTAAAGAGAGGGGAGGAGGTATATGGTGCTGCACGGTGAGCCAGAAATAAAAAGATTTAAGTTATCTTGGTGAACTTTGTGTGGTTTGTTTTATCATTGTTCTAACATTCCACATTCACAGTGGACACACGTGATGAATGGCCTGCTAACGTCGTGCCAAACATGGACATGTTACATTTCCTCAAGAAGAATCAACCCAGAAATTCTAAACCCCCAGACAGCCTTGCTGTGGCCGCCTTTTATCTCTGCTGCTAATCAGGGAAAGGGCAACTCTCACATTAAGACGCCGCTGAAGTGCTGGTGATGGCTCGGTGACGGCTGCCGTGCCGCGCGGGGCCCGGGCTGGCGTTCCCAACCTCACTGCTAATGAGAACATTTGAAAGATTACTGACAGGCGATGTCCATGGAGGTTGCTGGAAGTAATTAAGCACTGCTTCAGTGAAGGGTTCCATCGGCATGTTCAGGACTTGAATGATACATGAGGCTGGGCTGTGAGCCTGCCCCTGTGTCTCCAAGACCCTCTCCTTCCCCGCGTCCTTTCCTGGCAGTCAGGTCAGTTCCAGGGATGGCTGAGACCACCACGTACGCGTGCGTCTCCATCCTGTGATACCATGGGACATGCAGCAGGGGCCACTCTGCAGATTTCTGGGCTCCCACATCCTTGTTCTGGAGCACATTGCCTGCTCTCTGTTTTGGCTCCAATGAAAGGTAACGTAGGAAGCTTACAGGGCTAAACCGACACAGGACCAGCCGAGTGATGGAGAACGTAGACCACGAGAAAGCACATGGCAGAAAAATACTGAATGATAGAAAAATGTTGACCACACGTAGATGAGAGTAAAGGATAGGTTATTCAAGAGGAAGCTCACATGTTTCTAGTTATAGAAAAATGTATAAGTGCACGTAAGCAGAGAGAAAAAGTGCACTGACAGCATCCTTGTAAGTCTTTGGAGAGCAGGGATGTTCCCACCACTCCTGATGTGTTCTTCCACAGGGGATCGGATCCGTGGGTGTAAAGCCCCTTATCTCTTCATAATGCCACCTTCCTGTCACCTTGGGAGGAGTGACTTACACTTAGTAGTGAGTTTGGAGGGAAGGACTAGGCATTTTTGTTCTGTCTTTTCCTCTGCGTCGTGTTGGGAGCTGGCAGAAACACGCACTGTACGGTGGGCAGGTTCTGCAGTGGCCCCCAGTAATCCTGCCTCTGGTGCCCACACCCTCGGGAATCCCTTCCTCTTGAGCATGGGGTGTCACTTTCATGCTCAGGTTACTTGAGATTCTAACTCCCGCCTTGAGACTCTCTGTTGCCTCCTCAGTTGCGTGTTTTGGTGAAGCAAGCAGCCAAGGTGGAGACACCCTCCGCAAAAGAAACTAAGGTGGCTTCTGGCCAATAGCCAGGTGCAAGCCTGAACCTGCAGGGAACTCAGTCCTGACCCTCACCACATGACCTTGGAAGCAGAGCCTTCCCCAGAGGAGCCTTCAGATGAGACCTTGGCCACAGCTGATAGCTTGAGGGCAGCCTTGAGAGAGACACTGAAAAGGCTCAGGTAAGCTGCACCTGGACGCCTGGCCCACGGTCCTAGGAGGTGGTCAGTGGGCTGTTCTAAGCTGCTACGTCTGCATAATTTGTTACACAGCCCAGATGGCTAATACACGTCTTCCTGCTGTGGAGGCTGAGTGGCGGGTCTGTGCTTTGGTAGGGACCTCAGGATCGCAGGGATGCTCAGGGCCACCTGTGTGCTTTGTTGGCCTCCTGGCTCAAGTTAGGAAACTCATTTGCCCATGGATGTAAACAGCACTGTCTCATGACACTTTTGTCAGTGACAAATGAGATGCCATTTTTGTTTTTGTTTTGTTTTATTGTGGTTACTGAGGTAACATCGATTTATAACATTATATGAGTTTCCTGTGTACCTTATATTTCTATTCTGTATAACCTACAGCATGCTCAGCACTAAAAATTTATTTCCTATCCATTAGCACTTGATCCCCTTTACTCATTTTACCCTCCCCCCACCCCTTCCCTCTGGTAACCACTACTCTGTTCTCTGTATCCACGTGTTTGTTTTTGTTCCATTTGGTTTGTTTGTTTATTTTGCTTTTGTTTGTTTGTTTTTTATATTAAACATGAGTGAAATCATATGGTGTTTGTCTTTCTCCATGATACCTCCAAGGCTCATCCATGTTGTTGCAAATAGCAAGATTTTATCTTTTTTATGGCTGAGTAGTCTTCCATTTTGTACGTATACCACATCTTCTTTATCCATTTATCCATCGATGGGCACTTCAGTTGTTTCCATGTCTTGGCAATTGTAAATAATGGTACGATGAACATGGGGAAGGAGATTTCTTTTGGAGTGACTGTTTTCATATTCCTTTGGTACCCAGAAGTGTGGTAGCTGAATTATATGGTAGTCCTATTCTTAACCTTTTGAGGAGAGATGCTATTGTTTGACTCTGTCTCATTCGCATTTTTTTTCAGACTTTTGGCAAGCAAAAGAGAGTTACTTCTACGAGATCTCCTTTAAAACATCACCTTCGAATGTTAGGATCAGAGATTTTTCTACTTTTCCACTTACCATTCCATTTAAAAAGATCTGGGAACATGTATAATTATTATAATCAGAAAAAAGTCTTTTACTAAAAAGGTCTAGCTAAGGGGCCAAGAAAATACAAGTGGTGTTAAGAAGGGCTTTTACTGTTGACCTCGATTTGGTTTCTGTGACAAAAGCTGTCCTTAAACCGTCTAAGGAATACTGGGACAGAGTTCCCCTCAGGGCTTACTAAGTTCTGCTACTTCCATCCATCACCCCAGTCCCCATTCCTTCCCAGTGCATGAAACAAAATTGGGATAAATAGGGAAGAAAGAGGAAATAATCTTGATTAATGAGAGAGTGTTATGGCTTGTGTCACCTGCCCCCCCCCAAACCCAAGTGAGCGGGGCTGCAAGAGAGTCACTCATAGAGGTCGTGAGTGCCAAGACTGCTGGAGAATGGAATTCATACTCCCCAACTGCTACTTTCAGTGGGAGGTGACGTGTTCATTCACCTGACACCTACCTGAGCAGGGAGAAGTAAGTCAGTGGGAGAGAGATGTTACACGGAGAGAGAGACAGGACAAGGATGTATGAGATTCTGCTGACACTGCAGAAACTGGCTGGGCTTGGTTGGTACCTTATCCAGGATGGCTGGTTACCAGGGAGAGTCCATAAGCAAAAGCCTCTGAGTGGGAGACATTAAGGCGAGGGAGCAGTGATTCATCTCTTTGTCATCCCCCTGAAAATCCCCTGTCAAAGAAGTCACAAGTATTCTCAGAACCCAGGCAGTGTTGGCTGTGATATAATAAAGAGTGTATATTGTCTTTGGCCCTGGGGCTTTGCAGGGAGCTTCAATTCCTTGGGAATTCTGGAATGCAGAGAATGTCTTCTGTTATTCACAGTAAACTCCTTTCTGCCTGACCAGAGTTTATGCTAATGAGGTAGCTCTAGGTGGGCCCTCTGGCAGTTTCAAGGGAGGGGCTGGTCCTGCCTAAAAGACAAAGCACCTGATTAGTGATTAGAGGGCTGGACCTTTCAGTCCCACCCTGAGCTCTGGGGAAGGGAGAGGGGCTGGAGATTGAGTTCCACCTGGACCTACTCAGTCAGGTCTCAGTGATGAAGCTTAGATAATACCTTTGAACAATGAGCCTTGGAGAACTTCCAGATCCTGAACACACTGCTTTCCTGGGAGGGTGACATGCCCCACCCTGCGGGGACAGAAATGCTTGTGCTCAGGACCATCCCAGACCTCCTGTGGCACACCTGTGCACCTGCCTGTTCACTCAGACCCTTCCCACTAGAACATGCGTTGCTAAGCACAGCACTTCTCTGAGTTCTGGGAGTCATTCTAGCAAATGATCAAATCTGAGGGGGTTGTGGGAAGCCCCTAATTTGTAGCTGACCACACAGAAGTATGGGGATCCTGGGGACCCCACTTAATGCTGGCATCTGAAGTGAGGGCAGTTCTGTGGGACTGAGTCCTTTAACTTTGCAGGATCAGACACTAACTGAGGGTAGTTATCGTAGGAATTGAATTGAACTGAAGGACACCCACATGATGTCAGAGAATGGGGGTGCAGGGCAGGCTCTTCGCCATACAGAGAAGTGTGATAGGTGAGTATTAGAGCAATGTTTACCAGAGCCAAGGTAAATAAGGGCTCCTCCGTCCCTCACCCTCTCCTTCTATAATCCAACTCAAGACAGTGACCCAGAACGAAAGACCAGACCTTTCAGCCAGGGCGACGGTGCAACGTCACAGTTTAAGTCAGACTAGCCATTATGATATGAGGAAGTAGGAAGCTCTGGGACCTGCCTGAGAAGCTGTCACAGTAGATTCAAGGTCGTCACGGGGAAACAAACATGGATTCGTTAGGCTTCCCTCTACCGCATCAAGATCAGACTTTTCAATAATTCTGATCATCTAAAATGTACAGCTGACAATATTAAATGCATTTGATTATTATAATCACAAGTTTTTCGAATCACTAAAAGCATATATCACACCTACGCCCAAGGGATTTGAGGCCCGTTGCAACCTAACGCACAGAATCAAGGTGACTGGCTCACGGGGACGTGTGTAAAACCCGGGTCTCCAGCCTCAGCACAAGACCACTCTGAAGGCCAGATGGGATCAGCAGAGGCCCCGCTTGTACCTGCGCCCCAGCTTCTCCCTCCGTGCTTCTTACTCCCCGCCCTCCCTCGGAGGTGCTGACCCCAAGCGCTCCGAAACCAGCTTCCTGCACACACATACAGTGGGTATCCAACGCGTATTTCCAACTTTAAAATGGGGTAGTCCCACATTAGAAGGCAGCAGACCCTGAGCACCTGCCAAGAACGTCCCCAGTTCTAACTCTGTGTGAGTGACACGGGACTTCGATGCATGTTAGAATCTGCGACTCCGTGGAGGCAGGCATGCAGGTTGTGGGTGCCGCAGGGTGGATGCGGACACACAGTCCTTGCTGAGTTCAAGGTCAGGGAAAGAGAACCGATTGGATGGAGGAACAGGTAGGTCTGTGCTGAGGAACGGGCTCATCTGGTTACGAGGGGCCGGGGCAGGCTGGCAGGGGGGCGGGCTGGAAACCCAAAGAAGAGTCACCTCTGCAGCTCTAGTGAGAAGGCAGCCTGGAGGCAGAATTCCTTCCTCCTCGGGGCAACTCAGTCTATTTCCTCTAAGGACTTTCAACTGATTGGACGAGGCCCACCCACACCATAGAGGGTAATCTGCTTTTCTCAAAGTCTATTGATTTAAATGTTAATCTCATCCAAAAACCACCTTCTCAGCATTATCTAGTTGGGTGTTGGACCACACCTGGGCGGCATGGCCTAGATGAGCTGACACGTACCATTAACTGTCACAAGCTCGCCCCTTGTCAACTCAGCACCAAACACATTTCCTTACATCACACTGATTCTCTGAATAAAGACAATAGTGAGGTCAAACTTCCACTTAACATGATACAACTGTCCCATGTAGGACTACAAACACTCTAATCTGTTCCTTAGAAGAGGATGCAAAGTACCTGGGGATGTTCACTCTTCTCCTTGATATCTTATAACTTAAATACGGTGATGCAACGTCAATGCATCTTATATTACATAAGGAGATAACAGAGAGAAGAAAACAAAGGTTAATTGTTAGACACACACTTACACAAACCCCAAACCCACTGCCTGACACCTGCCCCTCATGGGGGACAGGATTGCATGAGCACAAGAGATTCACTTAGAATCTGTACAATAACAATAACAACCTGTGAGGCAATTGTTACTCTCCTACTTTTTACAGCTGCAGAGATCATTTACAGCGGCGCTCGAGAAGGGCAGGCTTATCAGAGGTCTCGGAAAGTCATCTGGAGACAGCGCAGGAGACGATTATTTTATTAGTCGCAGGCTTACATTGTCTTTCTCCTGCCTTCCACACACGGCCAAGGTGACAGGGTGTGAAGACAGTGACGAGAATCAGGGGGTTCTGTCCTTGTTAATGCAGTTGATGGTCTCTGAATGCCCTTTTCTCCTCACGCTTTTCACAGAGGGATGTGCCTTCCCCTTGCTGCATTATCAATAGTCTTTAAGCAAAAGTGCTTTTCTCTCTCTTTTTTTCACATTTAAAAACAAATGGCTATAGGCTCAGAATTGCAAAGCACATCTGACTCTATTCTGTTTCCATGTTCTAGCAATGGCCGGGTCCATTCTGTGTCAAATCTATAGATGAGCCACAGAGGACTGGGTGTGCAACCTAAGTCTCTGGGGGAGAAAATACTACCCTCCAGGAGCCCTCAGCAGCGTATGAAAAGTGAAGAAATGACGAAAACCTAAAATATACGTTCTGAAACTTCTACTCAGGGTCTTCTATGGTGTGGCCTCAGCTTCCTTGCACACCCCCTCCTGCGTTCCTTCCTGCTGCAAATGATGGGGAGAAACTACTTATAGGGACCAGAGCAGCTTATTCTCAAAGGACACGAACGCATGAGATTGTTTCCAAGCTGAATATCCAGGAAAAGAGTGGGTACAGAAGTGATGCCACACCACAGAGTGGACTGTGCGGCACCTGTCAAGAAGAGTGGGATGGAGCTATGCATATTTATCTAGAAAGACAACAAGAAAAGCAGATGCAAACCGATAGATCTCGTGCGATTTCATTTTTTTAAAGAAAAAGCTGACACGTGCAGTTACACCCATGAGGAGAAAGGACAGAGGAAGGGGCCATGTCGCTTATCGGGAGCGCAACACAGGGTCCCTGTCGGGTGTAAGGACGTCATCCCCTCTTCCTGGAGCTCTGTTCTCTATTCCAGCAGCATCCCTGAAGAGACCCACCTAGCTTTCCTTCCTTCAGGCCTTTGCACCGGCTCCCGTATCACTAACAGTAAAAACTCCGCTCTGAGCAAGCATAGAGGCTAAAGAACAGGTACAGGAAGCAAGGCAGGGACCTCTCAGCAGGGACCAGATCCCACAGTACCACCCAGAGGTGAGCATCCGGCCAGCCCAGCAGGAAGCGATGTCTCTGGGCCCATAAGTGATGGCTTCTCTCCATTTCCTTAGAAGACTACAATTAAAATCAACGGAACACTATTCATCTCATCGTTCTCTTCAGAGCAGGGGTCCTCAACCCCCAGGTCCGTGGACGGGTACCGGTCCGCAGTCTGTTAGGAACCCGCCGCACAGCAGGAGGCGAGCAGCAGGCTAGCAAGCGGAGCTTCATCTGTCCTCCCCATCACTCACCTCACCACCTGAACCATCCTCCCACCCCGCCCCGTCCGTGGAAAATGTGTCTTCCATGAAACTGGTCCTCGGTGCCCAAAAGGTTGGGGACCGTTGCCTTAGAGAAACTAGGAGTATTGAGTCAGCCATTCTCAATGGTGCTTCCTCTGCCATGCTTATAAAACCTTGTGCAGTCTTTCAGTGTATAATACACGAGGATGAGTCAAAGATTTTCCACACTCTGGTTATATTAACACTTCTGTAAATTCTACAGCCACGGCGTGGATAATTTTTGACTCACCCTCGTAAAACACTGACAATTAAAACCATGGTTCTGGTGCCCAGAATGAGCCAAAAATCACGTACCTGTTCTGCTCACAGCCTCCAAGGGAGGGGCATCTTACCTGCCTGTGTGTATACGGGCTGTGGTCCTCCGTAAAAGCCCTTACAGTCAGCAGGTATATGGACAAACGCACATGTGTGAACACCTACCTTGAGCTGCTGGAATCGACTGGCTAAGGGTATGGGGATTTAAATAGATAGGTGGGAAGATATATATTCAAAGGCCCGCCGCCCACCCCCTCTCTGTCCTTCTGATGCAGCCACGTCTAGAACTGCAAAGAGCAGATGGCCGGTCAGCGCCCCGGTGGCCACGGGCATCGCTCCATGACCCGCCATTGCATTACAAATGTTCATCAGCGACTCTTCTCTGGCGCTGTTGTCTTTGGATGCATCTTAACACGAGTAGTTCAGATTGTCCCTGCAGAAGGTCAAACCTGGGAGTCCCCAAGAGAAAAGTGAGCACTACCGCCTGGATACCAGCACTTTACATGGTACAAACGGTCAGAGGGAAATCTCTAAGCCTCACCTTTCTGTAAGCTTATTTCCATGCACCTGTTCACAAGGTCCAAGACAGATCAGATGAATCGTAACCTTGTTTCAGCTGAGCTCACAATAAGACTGGTCCAGCGGCCCCTGAGGACGACATTTATCTGTGGCTGCTTTATTTTTATCTTTAGTTATGCCTACACAAAACCATCCATTGCCTTCTGCATCCTTTTACAAAGGAATTATGTGAAAACCAATGATGGGATAGCAATGATTAAGAGAAATGAGAGAGAGAAAAGCAGCCCCTGATGTCCAGGAACTGAGCTGGCCGGGAGCTCCCAGCTGGGTCTTGGTGTCCTCTTGTTGAATGCAAACAATTTCGCAGAACAGCAACAGCAGACAAGGCCACGCCACGGCTGAGATAGATCAGGATAAAACAAGCCCCCTCCATCATCATGTCTGAACACAGACAATAGCATGAACATTGTCCAAATAGACAATAAGGTGACCAAACGTCCACTCTCCGGGTTAGTATGAGTGACCGTTGCATCTTTACCCATGACAGCTTTGGCCGGACTCCGTTCCTCCCTGCTCACGCATGCGATTCATTGAGGTACCCAGTCATGCAATCATCCCCACTGCCAACAGCATCCAGCCCAGAGCCAAGTGCTGCTTCCCCGACCCTTCTCCCAGGTCACCTAACAGCCCCACGTATAAAATCCATCCTTTCTGATACCCTTTTATGAAGACACCCCACTGGTCCCCATGGCGTGTGTTCTCCCTCAGGTCAGGAATTAACTCCACTTGTTCCACCATCAGTGTGCGGCTGGTGGGCCATGGCTGGAGGGCATGGACAGAAACGAGGTGGGAGCACAGAGGTTTGAGATCCCAGCTCAGATGCTTGACTGACTGCCTGGCACATGTAGGAGCTCAGCAAATGTTTGTTGAGTGAATGAAAGAACTAGTCAGCTACTGTCAAAAGTGAAAGGCACATGTCTGTGAGTCTTCCTGTCACAGACCACCTTACCATGCTTCAAAAACATTCAAACATAAACTGCAGTCCAATAATAATATAAAATTATTAAGAACGTGGGGTTCAGCTATACAAATAAAAGGGAAAGGCAAAATATCTACTTAAAATAGCATGCAAAATTCAAAGTTCTGTGGGGAAAAACATAACAAGATATGTCTGTGTCCCGAATGGAGGGACATGCAAGTAGAATAGAGAAAATGGAGAGAAGTTTCATATTTCTGGATGAGCACTCAATATTGTAAAAACGTGGGTCCCCCCACTCCTAGTTATTCTATGAATTAAATTAAATTTTAATCACCCCCAATGATTGTTTTTGAAATAGACAAAAGTTTACCTGGAAGAATAAACACATGGGGAGAACACAGAAAATTCAAGAAACAGCAATGGGGAAGGGCTGGCAGTGGAGCCGTCAGAGGAGGGGAGCAGGTCTTGCCCTATCGAAACGTATAACATGTTATACAGATACAATTATTTAACCACATGGCAAGGGTGTAGAAATTAAAAAAAAAAAAAGTCAATGCAAAGGTATCTATGAGCATGTTGGGTCTGAGTGCAGCAGCTTCCACTAATGAAGAGCTTATCCTTCCTCTTCTTTTAGACACTCTGCTGTCAGAATATTCCATCCCTTAATCCTCACAGCTTTAGACCGTATGCACAATTATCTCCATTTTACAGAAGAGTAGTGCGGGGCTTGGAAAGGGTGGAGAACTTGCCCAAGTGCTCATAACTAAGAAGCCATGGACCTGGGATTTGAAACCAGATTACCCAACTTCAAAACCCAAACTCTTAACAACTGTTGCACAGGTTCACCTAAAGTTGCTAGATATTCTGGGATTTTTAAAAGTAAGAGCTTTATTGAGGTATAACCCACATACCATAAAACTTGTGTTTAAAGTATACAGTTGAGTTAATTTCTGCAACCTCCACCACTCTCTAATCCCAGAACATTTTTATCCCCCCAAACAAAACCTTGTTCCTATTTGCAGCCACTCTTCATTGGCCTATCCTCCCAGCCCTCAGCAACCACGAATCTTTTCTTCTGTTTCTATGGATTTGCCTATTTTGCACATTTCATATAAATGGGATCCTATAATAGATGATCATCTGTGCCAGGTTCCTTTCACTTAGAATGCTTTCAAGCTTCATCCATGTTATAGAATATATTGCTACTTCGTGTGTCCACAGGACTGAATGATACTCTATTATGTGATGGACTACATTTTGTTTATCCATTTACCAGTTGATGGACATTTGAGTTGCTCTCACTTTTTAGCTATTGTGGATACTGCTGCTGTAAACATTTCATGTACACGTTTCTATGTAGCATATGTTTTCGTTTATCTTAGGTTTATACATAGGAGTGGAATTGTTGGATCTTATGGTGACTGTGTTTAACTTTTCAAGAAACCACTAAACTGCTGTCCAAAGCAGCCTGACCATTTTACATCCCTACAAGTAAAGCACAGTGTTCTAATTTCTCCACAACGCTGACACTTGTCTGTCTTTTTTTTTTCTTTTTTTCTTTTTTGCCTTCCTCGTGGGTATGAAGTAGACTTTCACTGTAGTTTTGATTGGCCTTTCTAAATGACTGATAATGTTGAGCATCTTTTCATGTGCTTATTGGTCATTTGTATATTTTCTTTAGGTAAAAATCTCTTCAAATCCTTTGTCTATTTTTAAATTTGGTTCTTTTTGTCTTTATTGTTGAGTTGTAAGAGTTCTAGATACGATATGAGTACCCTATCAGACACAAAATTTACAAATATTTTTCCCATTCTCCAAGCTTTTTTTTCATTTTCTTGATGAATGAATGTTTTAATTTCTATAACACCCAAATTATGCAATTTTCCTCATGTTGCTGACACAAAATATACTCCAATATTTTACTGTTAAGAATTTTATAATTTTAGGTCTTACATTTAGGTCTATTATCTCTTTTGAGTTAGTTTTTGTACATGGTATGAGGTGGGGATCCAACTTTATTCCTATGTTCTGGGTGATTTATGTTTATACTAACTCACTTCATCACCAGAACAACAGTCTGAGATGACTTGGGAACCAAATAACCAAAGCACAGAGTTTATGTAACTTGTCCAAGGTATACAGTTACTAACTGGCAGAGCTAACCAGGAAATTTGACTTGAGCCCTCATTTTCTTAAATATCTTTCCCTAAAATGAAACCGCTGTTTCACACAGTAAGGACAGTATGAGATGCTCAACAAATGATGTTAAGACAACTGACTAACTGTGTGTGGAGAACATATTAGCTGTGACTCATAATTTATGTCACAGTAAATTCCTTAAGTATTAGAAAGGTAAATGACAAATATAGGATATGAATATTTTGGGGGGTAGATAATAACTCTGTAGGCATGGAGCAAAACGGGGGAAAACCAGAAAGGAAAGCTGTTAGATTTAACTATATACATTATTTAAAACTGTATATGAAAACACTGTAAAATAAAATGAAATGTTTCAGATCTGCAGTACTGGCAGATAGTTTGGAGGGACTAACCTTTCCACATTTACCTATAAAATCTGGATTTTGGATTGTGTGTGTATGTATGTATATATGCATGTATGTGTATGTATGTTGTGTCTCTATCTATCTATCCATCCATCCTTCCATCCATCCACCCATCCACCCATCCATCCATCCATCCATCCATCCATCCATCCATCCAACATATCTATCTATCTATCTATCTATCTATCTATCTATCTATCTATCATCTACCTATCTATCTATCCAGGCATTGAAGGCAAGCCGAAACTAAACTAAACTAAAATAGGTTCTTCCTTTAAAAAATGAACCTCAGTGGGTGAGATCTGTGAATTTATTGGGGCCTTATCTAAATTTGTATATGAATTAGTAATAGACGCCTATTAGCTTCATCTATAGAAGACAGAGTTAAAGACTGGCAAAGCAGTCAGAAAATTAGAGGGAAATCCTAGAAAAGAGGGAGCCACAGAGAGTGTAAGTCCCCACATTCGCCCATCCTATCTGCCCGAACCATGGGTGACTACTCAACAATGCAGGAGGTCACGGGGGCTCATGGGGAAAGTATCAGCCAGAGTCTGGAAGAACGGATCAGAAATTTCCATGGCCACCCATTGCAAGGGAGAGGGATTTTGGAGTTCAAGTCCAGCTAACTGGTTCTGCTAACACAAAGGTTTTGCTAACACAAAAGCCACCCTTTGGAGGTTCTGCTAACACAAAAGCCACCCTTTGGAGGAACACAGAATCTAGAGTGTTTGCAATGTGTCACTTCTAATGTCTGGTATCCAATTAAAAAATTACCAGACCTGCAAAACAATGGGGAAAATGTACCCCATGCTAAAACAAAAGCAGTCAATAGAAACTGACCAGAAAAACACTTAGATGTTGCAAATAGCAAACAGGATTGAAACAAGCTATTATAAATATGTCCTTTGTCATAAATTAATATATATGCATAATGAACAGACAGATTGGAAATTCAGCAAAGAAATAGAGAATATAAAAAAGTACCACATAAAACCCTAGAGCTGACGAGTGAAATAACTAAAATGAAACCCTCTGCACATACGTGCGTGAGCATAATGCCTGCTGGAGGTGGCTGAAGGGAGAGCCACTAACAGCTAAAGTAGATTTAAAAAGATGCATCTGATGAGAGAGAAAAATGATTGAAGAAAAAATGATCCAAGGAACAGAAATCTTGATATTGGGATAGTATCAAGTGGGTTAACATATGTGTCCTAGAATGATAGGAAAGAAAGAATAGGGCAAAAAAAAATTACTTGAAAAACCAATTGTTGTAAGCATCTCAGGTTTGAACAAAGATACTGGCTTAATGATCCAAGGAACTGCTCAACCCAAATTTACACAAATACAAACGAAACTATGAGGGTGAGTCAAAAATTATCTGCACTCTGGCTGTAGTTTTAACAGAAGTTTTAATATAACTGGAGTGCGGATAATTTTTGACTCACTCGCGTACAATCGGGCATGCCATAGCCAAAATTTGAAATCCCAAGAGAAAGGAAATCTTAAAAGCGGCCAAACAAAAATGACTCATCAAGTGTGTGGGGGGGGGAGGCTTAGTTGACACTCATTTTTAGAAAACAGAAAGACTGTCCTGACCCACCAATCAGTGTAGAGGTTTGATTAGGTCAGGAAATCAAGGTGTTTTGGCTTAGGTCCCACTTTACAGTGGACATAATACATCTTCAAATCCATCCTGTGGTTATTTCCTCAGTCCCAGAACCTGTACTTGGAATAGATGAACTCAGTAACTGGCAAAATAAATACCCACATGGCTCTCAAACTGTTGAGTGAGGCCGTCATGATGGGAAAGGCGGTGGAAATCACTGGCACTGCCTCTTTGCATCAGCACGGTACACTAAAGACTGCAGAAATGAGTGCACTGGGGGAATGGGGGAAGGGGTGGGGGTGGGGCAAGACGCAGGAGAGGGGGAGAGCTGGTTACGGTGAGGGTCCCCGAAAGGAACCCTGGGCCCTAACAGCTCAGGATGGGGTCTGGAGCGACCTGTTTGGGTTCCTGAGAGACGCCCTCTAACCACAGGGCATGAGAAGCAGAATGGGAGAGAGTGCACGGGACAACGGGGGAGATGCAGCCCTCCCAGTCTCCCCACGCCCCCGGGACAGCTGTAACTGCTCCCACCTGCTCTGCTGGCAGCTCCCCCGCCTCCCTCTGTGCCCCCTATAAGTCAGACATAACCTACAGTTCTGAGTGTCATTGTCAAAATTAGATAAGGGTTTAAGATAGATTGTAGCTACAGTTGCTACAATGCTTTCCCTCCGCTCAAAATCCTCCAGTGGCATCTCATCATAATTAAAACAAAGTCCAAAGTGTGACCATGGATCTAGCCCCTGCCTGGGTCTCTGGCCTCATTTTGTTCACTGCGCTCTGAGCGCGATGGTTTCCCCGCTGCTCCTCAGATGTAACCCATTTCTACCTCAAGCCTTTGCACGTGCTGTTCCGTTTGCCTGGGCTGCTCTCTCCAAGCACATGCACACCTCGTTTCCTTACTTCCTTCTGTTCTCTGCAGGGCGTTATGTTACATCCCCATCTGCGTGTTCTTCTCCCCATGGGAATGCGTATTTCATGCTGGTAAACTTGTTCAGGAATAAGCAGTGTCTAGAACAGTCCTTGAAATTCAGGGACACTCGGCGAATACTGCTGATTGGACGAGTGAACAGATCTGACAAGGGGCAGCCAGGGGACCAAATGAGGGCTCCTGTGAGCATCTGGGCAGTGACCCCATGGCCAGCGACTAGACGAGACTGCCAGCATCTCCGTGGATGCCCGCACGGAGAGTGACAGATAACTGAGGACCCAGAGCACTGGTGCCACCACCCCCAGGAGGCTGTGGGAAAGAAAAATATCTAAATTAACTGAGAAATCTTGAAATAGCGGAGATTCCCCCAAACTGGCAAAAATAACGTGCCAGCTGCTGGGTAGAAGGGAGCCTCCGAAGATAAGAAAGAAAAAGAAGTAAGTAAAAGAAGAAAACATGGGTTCTCTCCCTCGGAGGGATACCGGCCCCAGTGACACTGAAAAAATGCTGCTAGTGTTCACGACTCTCCCCGAGCAGGACCGATCTCCCTGCTAGGGGATGTGCCCGAGGCCCCCAGGGTGCCACTGACCCTCAGCTGCCATTCCTCCACAGACCTCGCCTACCCCAACCCGGAGCATCATACTAGGAATGCCACTTTGGAGTGGGTTCCTCAGCCCAAATAAGACTCCTCAGCCCCGGGGGGGTATTGCTCTCAGCCCGACTTGCTGGGGCAGCAGTGTGACTGCATTCAGCCCTATGACCTGCTGATGAGCTGCCCGCTTCCTATTCAGTTTGGACGCCTCCAGCTGCACATGAGAAAACCCTCAACCACACTGGCTTAGACAGCAAAGCAATCAAGTGACCGGTCCTCTCACGACGTTGAATTCAGAGGTGGGGGCATTGCAAATGCAGCAGATTAGGGACAAACGTCAACTTTCCTGGTTTTCTTGACTCTACTCTCCTTTGTGTATTGGTTTGATCCTCAAGATGATGCCAAAATGGTGGCCACGAATCAAGATGTCATGTCCAGATATGGTGAAGAATTACGAGATGAACACCTCGGACTTCCCAGGCGGCGAAGTGGTTCAGAACCCGCCTGACCATGCAGGGGACACGGGTTCAATCCCTGGTCCAGAAGATCCCACATGCCGTGGAGCAACTGAGCCCAAGGGCCACAAATACTGAGCCTGTGCTCTAGAGCCCACAAACCACAACTACTGAGCCCACACGCCTAGAACCCGTGCTCCGCAACAAGAGAAGCCACTGCAATAAGAAGCCCACGCACCACAACAAAGAGTAGCCCCCACTCGCCACAACTAGAGAAAGCCCAGGCGCAGCAACGAAGACCCAATGCAGCCAAAAATAAATAAATTAATTAATTTTTTAGAAAAAGAGATGAACATCTCATGCAGAGTCTGCTATTAAGGATAAGGAAATCTTTTCAGAAATACCACAGATCTCTTCTTACATTTCACTGAGCAAAACCAGTCACATGCCCATCCTTAAAGCAATTACGCTCAAAGGTAATAAGCTGCCCTTGGTTGGTTCAGACTAGAGTTCACATCCATTGGTTTAGATAGGTTAGGATTTACCTACTAGAGCAGGTGACCTAGCTTGTGGTGAGCGTCCCTTAAACACAAGACTCTGCAAATATCTCTGTAGTCACTGAGTGAATCCGTGTTCCAGGGCTGCCGTGACAAAGTGCCACAGACTAGAGCTTTAAACAACAGAAGTTTATTCTACCACAGTTGCGGAGGCCGGAAGCCTGAAATCAAGGGGCTGGTAGGGTCATGCTTCCTCTGAAGGCTCTAGTGGAGAATCCTTCCTGGCCTCTTCCAGCTTCCCTTGGCTTGTGGAAGCATAACTCCAATCTCCGACTGTCTTCACACAGCTGATACCCTCCGTATCTGTGTCCAAATTTCCCCTTTTTGTATGACACCAGTCATATTGGATTGAGGGCCGCACGACTCCAGTAATACCTCCTTTTAACTCATTTCATCTGCAAAAGCCCTGTTTCCAAATGAGGTCACGTTTGGAAATACTGGGGGTTAGGACTTTAGTATGTGACTTTTAAGGGGACACGATACAGCAGTTAACACTGACAGAGGCAGGAAACTGAAATGGGGTTGGCAACAAATTGCAGCTGCCCTTGTAGCCTTCCCATCTTACAAATCCCTTCTTAACCCCAAAGACTCTTGAGCTGGTAGACTTGCAGGCTCACTGAAGAGGTGAAATGCACGTGGTTAGCTGCCTTCCCTGGAAGGAGCCACCACCCACCATGGGCATTACAGCCCCTTGGGGTCTCCCACCAGCTCACAGGTCCCCCTGTGCTTTTCCATGCTTTGCCCCATCCTCTACTTCTGCACAGGGACAGCGCCGTGAAAGCTGCAGATACTTTTGACAACTGGACTTCAGATGGCAAGAGCAAGGGCTGTGAGCGTGTGCATACGTGTAGGATACGGTGGAGTAGCGGCTGGTGGGCTCCGCAGTTATGAACACGTGTAAACTGGGTGATTTTGACTCAGGGACACCTCGTAGTCTGCTACAGGCGCTGATGTGTCTTGGGGGGGCATGTGATTCGGGTATGATGATGGTGGTAACACTGGCATCACAGCCTCAGCGTCAACAACAGCTGCCACGTGCACCTGCCACGTGTCCAGCTAAGCTCTTAGGTGTGGTGGCTCAGGTCCGCCTCACAGCAACCCCGAAAGAGAGGTCTGTGCACTGTCTGTTTCACGTAGGCCTGGAGAGACGGTGAGTCCCCTGCCCCAGGGGTCAGGGCAGGAAGGGTGGAACCCAGGTGGTGTGAGTCTCAAGCCTGGCTGTTGACCACAGAGGTAAACACCTTTGATTCATTTATGTCTCACCTGCTCCGTGGCTGCAATAAGACTGCAGACATGAAGAAAAGGTAATGAAATATCAAAACCTTAGTTCTCAGTAAAATCTAGTTTCCCGTTGATCCACGGTTGTTTACGCCTCCTCAGCCCTCGTGACCCTGTCGTCGTGTGCTGGTTGCTTCCAGCCGGATGCTCTGAGATGAAAAAGCATGACGTACAGTCTTCATCTCAGGCCATCTGGGCTGTGATTCTTCCAGAACAGTATCATGACGAATCCCTTTGAGGATAGTGGAAAGGCTACAGTGTTTCTTCCCAGAAAAACACATACATTTTTGCCTATGATTTCAAGGGGTCAAATAACTGCACAGGATCCGCTACAGCCTTTTGCTTCCCAGGAGCCAAGGTTCCGAAGGCTGGATTTACGAGAGACGCTCTCGAATTAAAATAATAGAGGGAGGGAAAGCAGCCCTAGACGGAGACACACACAAGCAACCTTGACGGTTTAAGGAAAAAAAAGGTGTAATTTAGTGTTGTTATGTGTTCAACCGTTACTCCCGCTACTTCTGTGAGCGCAAAACAAAGAAAAAAGACAAGCCTGCATCTCCTGTCGTTAGAGTAAAGAGTGGCCTCTCAGAGTGACCAGGAGAGCCTGAGGGCATCCCATGGGATGGAGTCAGGCCATCGCAGCCTCACTGCAGGGCAGCCAGGGTGGTGCTCCTTCCTTCTCCTCAGAGCATCACAGAGCCGCGCTGCAGGTGTTCAGGCAGAGACCCGTGCATCCTGGAGGCAGCGCGTGAGGGCGGGAAGTAGCAGAGGATGCCCGGACTATCCAAGGTTAGATGTGGATTCTTTTATTTGTGGAGGGGGCGGTGCGGAGCAATGGGTATTGTATTCCAAGCCCGACATCCACTCTGGCAATAGCAGGACATGAGGTGGCCTAAGGTCAAGTCACCTTAGAGATCTGTCCAGAAAAGGCCAAGGCCTGGGGACTGTCTGACCAAAGCTGACTCCAGTAGGTGCGTGCACACGGAGTGCACATGCATGTGTCCCCACGTTCTGGCAACACAGAGATCTGATGGGCACGGGACCCAGGGACCTGCCTGGAGACAGGCCTGAGGACCAAGGGTGGACTGGAGCCTGTGGGCTGGCTCCTGGAGCCAGATGTAGGGGAGTGGGTTCCACAAGTAACCGACTCTTCAGGGAAGCGCCTGCCCCTGGTTGATAAGGGATGCTCGCGGGATCAGAAGGGACCTGTGCAGAGTGGCAGACAAAAGAAGAGCTGCCTGGACATTGCGGGCCCGAGATCCAGACAGAAAGCAGTGCTCTTGGAGACACACAGGCTCAGATCAGCCCGGGGGCAGAAAGCTGGGATGGAGAAGGATGAAATTTTGGCACCTGGGAGAAGACGGTTCATCCACTTGAAAGATTCCGCAGTTTGGGGAACTATTTTCTTAGCACAAAAGACCATGATCCCCCAAGTGGGGAGTATAGGGGATGAGGCTTCTGCAGCCCCTGGTGGGCCTGAGGCGAGGGGTGCAGTGCTGTCACCAGAGGCCAAAGTTGATTGAAAGTAGAGCCTAGTTCCCCTGTCTTTTCTGCCTAAGCTCCTTAACACCCTGGATGTTTTGGGTCCCTATTCCTGTGATGATTTTTTGTAAAAGACAAATTAGAATTGAGATGATAATGTAGAACCAGAAGTGAGAATACCAACAGAGCAGGGAGGATTTGCACTGATTATTTTTCTAACTCATTGATGGCTTTCCACGACCATTCATTCCAAACCCAGCTGCCTGACGTATTCCCTGCACAGCCTCATTGTGTCTGATTCCAAAAAAAGAGGTGGGGGGGGGCATTCATTGTTAAACTGCTTTATGATTAGAGTGGTGGGTTTTGAAGCATCGGAGTGGTGGTAAGAAAACTTCCCAGACAGGAGGCCCAGCCAGTGCCAGTGCATGGTTCCCAGCATCCCCAGTGAGACCCCAACACCAGGCTCTAGCAATAGAGTTTGGGTCTTTAAAATACGTGCAAAACCCAGCACCTGTCATCTTGGGTGTCCGGAGCTCTCATCTTAGAAGCCGCCTTAATTTCCTGACATGTCTGATTAATCAGAAAGTTCTTTCCTGTTGCATTTAAAAATATTTGCAGACCAGTTTTTTTTTTTTAATGACTTACAGAAAAAAGGAGAGTCCTTAATGTTTTTTACTAAAAGCAGAGCAATTTCTTTTGAAACGTTAAAGAAATTGTGCCTGATGTAAGCCTGGGTAGCGTCAGATAAGAAGAGCCCACAAGCCCCCTGCTGCAGTGTCAGGGCTAATCCTGCTACCACTGCAGGGACACATAAGCTGCTTGCTCAGCAGCCAGGTACCAGCTCTGCCCCCGTCAGACCAGAGCCAATGCTCTCCGCTCCTACTTCCTCCCGTTTTCTTAGTAAAAGAGCTGTACACTAAGCGGCAGGCTTCCCATTGCCGTGTGCAGAGCCTCAACGTGTTTTCATACACTTACTAGTCTTGTCAAGCAAATACACAAAGAACAAGCAAAGGCCATCCCTGTGTTAGCTGTTGTTTTTGTCTAAACGGTATCCTCTGAGCATCAGAGTCACTATATATTTTGTCTTTGTGCTTCTATACCTCTTTATTAAATGATGTTTTTACTTTCAGAATTTAAATATTAAGCTTTTTTAGGATTAAAAATACCAGATGCTGAAGCTGAAATTATGTATAAAGCCACCCCAGGGTTATCAAGAACCGGTAAAATTAACTGTTCCAGACATGCACCTCTCTGCTAGTGGTTTGTATGGTTCAAGAGAGAGAAACTAAGACTGACCAACTCTAAGAACATCTTTCTTTGATGAACACTCACTTTAAATGCTTCTTTCTCTAATCCCCTCCGTGTACCGGGTACAACATTCAAACACACTTACCTCTTGCCTTGGGTCTTTTGATTTCTTATATCTGCTCTCTCTGTTCTCTCTCCCTCAAGCACCTCGGTTTAGCCTCAACAATTCTATCTTTCGAAATCCACTGCATCCTTTAGGACTGAACTCAGAGGACACAGGTGCCATGCTGTAGTCACTGATTCCACAGGGGATGTAAGCCATGCCCCTCAGCTGTGCATTTCCAGTGTCCCACGCTCTATTCTGACGCGGGTGCATTCTGCTGGACGGAGCTGTCCACACCCAGGCCTGATGACCCCACAGGAGAGAAAGCTCACTAAGGGCAGGGGGACATCTTTGTGGTCCCATGTCCACTACCAGCATCAAAGGTATGGAGAGAGGAGATGTGGGGAAATCTTCGATTTCTGCACTTTCAAATTCTACACACTTTAAAAGATCTTTTTCCCCTGATGTTTTTCTTAATCCCCTCAAAATGACGGTGCTGTCCTCCTTTGAAAGACACATCTCCGTGCACCTTACTCTGCCCCTTGCACTGTGATTAGCGAGCTCTATACCCTACCTTGCTGTCTCCTTTCTCAAAACATAATCTCTTTCATTCATGAAGGTAAAGTCCATGGTGGACTGTATTTACATCCTTCACAGGGCCGTGTCTATCAGATCCTAGATACAGATGAGCGGGATAGAAAAAATGCTTTATAAATTTAAAATATATTAAAGCAATTGCAAAATATACTTCTTTTCTTGGGGAAAGGTGGATCAACATTGGTCAATACTGGTCTTCAGATCTTGGGTTTCCTTAAGATTTCATCAATTTATTATTTAAAAAAATTACCATTCCAATTTTGGATTTAAGCGATATGATTTTTTTGTCTTCAGATTCTTGCAAATCAGTTCCTTTGGAGTATAATATTTAGAAGTCAAAATTATGTATTGCATATGTCCACAATATATTTCAGACCAACCTTATTTCAGAACTATAACTTGTCCACAATATAAAAGTATAGTGAATAGATAGCTTACATTCATTGTCCGATTAGAAAAAGTGGATTAACTAGAATAAATTCTTAGTAAAACAGTATGGATACTAGTCTTTGTGTAGCTAGCCTTTAAATCTCTCTCTTTCCCCCCCATCACACCCCCCCCCCACCGAAATTCACTTTTAAATCAAATCTCCTTAATAAATGACATGGCAGAGATCCTTGACAACCTATAAACAGCAGAATTAAAATAAAAAAGAGGAAGCCTGATCAAAGCCTTGTAGTCAGGAAGAAATCACAATCTATCCAGTAGAAAAGAATATACATGGAAAAAGCCCTACGCCAGTCACTGTAAACTAGATGTTCGAGGATTTGCTAAGGAGCAGTGCTCAGGAGAAGTTGGTCCATTTCGTGTCCTTTCTTTGGTGGTTTAGTTACCAAAGTATAAAAATAATTTCACCATAAGGTGCCCTTTCCTATGTTAGCAACATGGGCCCTAAGCATAGCGCGACACGTTCTTCCTTCTTGTAGGGGGGTGTGTGTGTGTGTGTTGACAATGAGGTTTCTGGTTTCTGAATTTCATAAGGATCTTAAAAAGGAACTCTATGGATAAGCCAGCTTGCAAATAATAAAAAAGCATCAATAGACCACTGAAAAGAACACATCTGAGACCGTGCACTGAGTTTTTCCACAATAAAATCAACAGAAGAGAAACGTGGGTGCCAAAGGCAGGGACCCACTTGTCTGCTAGTTTGCCCAGAGCCTGTACCCACAGCCAGGGGAGCAGAAGGGAGGGAACCCCGTGGCTCCCTGCCCCGGATCCTGGGGGACCCCCACGCTCTGACGATCGCTGGACTTCTGTCGTCCTCTTTAACTGTATTTTTAGGACCAGGAAAATGTCAACCCCCAGCCATAGCAAACCATGTCTTGTTTTTGTTGTGTTTTGGAGTGTGCATGGAGACCACTGAAAATGGAAGCCCCCAAAGCCCTATGTAGGTAAAACGAAGTGCTCTTCTTCCTTACTTTTCACCGTGAGGTACATGGACTTGCTGACGTCCGCGCCCACATCGTTGCTGACCTTGCACAGGTAGTAGCCGCTGTCTTCTTCCACCACGTGCTTGATCAACAGAGACCCGTTGCTGAGGACCTGAATTCGGCCATTCAGGGCAATCGGTTGGAACTGGGGAACCCCAGCACCTGCAACAGAATAAAAAAGGGGAATGGTGATGTCAACACAAATAAATACGGCAAACAATGAGCTCAAGGTCACCAGACTAATAAAAGGAAGCGAACACACAACCTGGAGGACAGGCACCAGAGACACCAAGATTTTGTTCTTTCCACCGACAATGAAATTCTCGTTTACAGAGAAACGTGTTTATTTAAAATGACAGTATTTCAAAGTCTGAGATAAAGAGACCTTACAGATAGTTTCTACAATTCCTCAAATTTGATGGGTGTTAAGTAGTTGATAAATTATTCACAGAAATCACAGTAGAATGACTGCAGAAGTAGACATCTTTCATGTAACTAGATACATTTTTGTGTGTGTTCCTAGGGACTTAATACGTATGTAAACAAGGAGTGCTTCAGAGACAAGGCATTTGAAGATCTCACACGCTGCACACATCTGAGACTGCAAGGAGAAAACTGATATTGCAGCCCTCCCTTCTAAGTGTGGTTTATTCCGGTCTAGAAACACCATGTACTGTTAGCATCATTTGATGTTATTAAACAAATAAGTCATTTGCACTAAGACAGCACAAGATTAAAATACCACTCTCCTCAGAGTGCTTGTGTTCAAGGAGGTAATGGCCTGGGTGTGGTGCGCTATGATCGTAGATGTGATGTGATGCGTACAAAAGATCCACATAAAACTATTTGGAAAATAAATTTAGAAATAATAAAACAGAGGATTAAGGTCTCGGGAGATTTCTGGGAAGATGGTAATTGGATGAATCTGCTATGCTGTTTGCCCCTCTTCTGGGACTAGGAGGGTGTGGTCCCAGCCTCGAAAGGCTGATAGAGCTTCCCTATTCTCTGATCTGAGTCTGAAGATTTGGGGAGAGCACCCACAGATGAGGACCGCTCCATCTTCCTGGAGAAAGCACGAAGCATGGGCCAAGTGTGTGCTCTAGAGAAGAGCTGCTGGTTTCTGTGTGTCCAGAACCTACCTGGGACCTGAACAGGTGGGCGGTCACCCGTTCATGCAGCAAACTTCAGACTTTGCATCTGGAGAAACAAAACAAGAGGGAGACACACTTCCTCCTGTTGTCTCCCCTCAAACTGACCATTTACCTTTTGGTATCCCTCAGGTCACAGTGGCAGAGACTGTGGCTGTCTATTTCAGCTCCACCAAAGAGACAAAGGAAATTAATTATGTATCTGAGGGGACCTTTCACAATGAATTAGAAGGACAAGCAGAATCCCTACACCAGGTGGTTTCTATCAAAATAGAACTGCTAGAGAGGATATATAGATATACTTGAAATTTAAAAATAGAGTTCTATTTCTGCTAAGGATGAGAAAGACACAAAAGAATATCACTTCCATTCTAACAACAAAAAGAAACTGTTAATCTACAAAATCATACTTTTCTTTGAATGAATCAGAAAGTGGAAGTCACAGGCAACTGGGTAGACTTAGTTGCAAAGAATTAAAAGCCCAGCAAGGAGATAGGGTGCAAGTAAACTATTTCACCTTTGGGACAGTAAGAGGACAAGTTCCTGGGCAAGTAAGGAAAAAAGCAAGTAAGAAGTAAGGCACTGGGAATAAGTGTAGCCCACTTCAACTTCTACACTTTTATGCACCATGGCCAAAAATTCAATACAATATTATAAGACACACACACACAAAAGCAAGAAAAAAGAACCAGAGAAGAAATGATCAATAGTTTTGAAAGCTCGGTGTGGAGCTATCGGACAGAGACTTTATGACAACGGTGGTAAACAACCAACAGCAGGTGCAGGATTCAGAAAGAATATTAAAACTATGCCAAAGAGACAGAGACAAACAACATGTTAGAAACAAGGAGCACGATGTTAGGTCTAAAGAATTCCTTAAGCTAATCAGCGGACTGAACACAGCAGAGAAAATAGTGATCTTGAAGCTAGGTCAACAGAAATCATCCAAATTAAAACCAAAAGTGCAGAAGAGTAAAACATACAGAGAAGATTGCCCTAGAGCTCTAGAACAATATCAAATAGTCTAACAGTGAGTAATTATAGTCTCAGAAAGAGAAGAAAGACAGGGGCAGAAGGAATAATATTTGGAACATAGGAGACTTTAATACCCTTATCCATCAGTTTGACTTACCTGACCTTTCTAGAATGCTACACCCGACAATAGCAGAATACATTCTGGTCTGAAGTGTACATGGGACAGTTATCCAGAGACGCAACATTTTGGGCCATAATACAAATTTCAATAGATGTTATAAGATAAAATAATGCAAATTATGTTCTAGTTCCACAGAAAAACTAAAATTGAAATCAATAACAGAAATATCCTGGGAAAACCTCAAATATTTGAAAATTGAACAATGTACTTCTAAATGACTCTTCAAAGAAGTAATCACGAGAGTAATTAGGAAAAAATGTATATTTTGAGTTGAATAAGAATGTAAAAAAAAATCAAAGTGTGTGGGGTGCAGTTACAAGCAACACTTAGATGGAAGTTTGTAGCATTAATGTTTACATTGAGAAAGGAAAAAGACCACAAATCAATGGCCTATGCATCCACCTTAAGAAGCTATTACAAGAAAAGCAAATAGAACACAAAGTTAGGAGAAGTAAGGAAATAACGAAGAGGGAAACTGATATAAATGAAATAAGAAACAGAAAAACTAAAAAAATAAAAAACCAAAAGCCAGTTCTTTGAAAAAATATATGGGAGATAAACCTCCATCCGCACTGATCAAGAAAAGAGAAGAGACATAAGTTACAAATAACTATAATGAAAGAGGTCATCACTGCAGCCCCTACTTGAATAAAAGGATAATAGGAAAATGTTAGGAATAACTTTGTGCCAATAAATTTGAAAAAGTTATATTAAATAGGCAAATTTCTGGAAAAACACAAACTCTCAAAGATCACTCAAGAAAAATTAGATAATCATAACAGTTCTGTGTCTATAAACACATTTAATTTGCAGTTAAAAATCTTCCACAAAGAACACTCAAAGCCCAGACAGTTTCATTAGTAAATACTATTTAACATGTAAAGAAAAAAATACCAAATTTTCCATAAAGTCCTTCAGGAAATACAAGAGGAGGTAATCCTTTACCACTGATTTTATGAGGCCAGAATCTTCTTGATACCAAAATCAAAGACCTTATAAGTACAGACCAATATCCCTAATGAACACAGACATAAAAATCCTAACCAAAGATTACCAAATTAGGTTTATCAATATATAAAAATGATATCATAACCAAGTGAGATTTATTATAGGAATGAAAGGTTGGTCTAAATTCAAAGATCAGTCAATGAAATTCACCATATCAAGAGAACAAAAAAGAAGCATAGTATGATTACTTGAATAAATACAAAGAAAAAATATTACACAGAATTCAACATCCTGATAAAAACCTGATAAAATCTCACAGTTAACTAGTCATAGAACTATCAATAACTTGATAAAAGGTTTCCAAAGGCTCAGAATTAACATCATACTTAACTGTAAAAACAAATTATTTTCCATCAAAGATCAAGAAAGAGACAAGGATGTCTGGTCTTGCTCTTTTTATTCAACATTGTTCTGAAGATTTTAGCAAGAACAATAAAAAAAGAAAATGAAATAAAATACATAAAATAAAAGAATATAACTTCCTTCACAGATGACATGATTATTTACACAGAGAAATAAAGAGTCTACAAAAAAGTTGCTTGAATAATAAGCGAGTTTAACAAAGTCACAAGATATATAAAAATAAAAAAATTCAAAGTTAATTTTATTTTTATATATTAGTAATAAGCAATTGGAAAATTGAAATGTAAAAAAATAAATTTTCATTAAAACATGAAATATTTAGAGATAAATTTAACAAGATAAGTGCAAGACTGGCCTACTGAAAACTGCAAAAGTTGCTCCTAACAATTAAAAAGACCTAGGTAAATAGAAATGGAGCATTGTACCATGTTCACGGATAAAAATTCTCAATATTTTCAGTGATTGGAAGTCTTTTTCTATAAAAGGCCAAATAATAAATATTTTATGGTTTGCAAGCCATAGTCTGTCACAATTCCTCATTTCTGCCATTGAAGCATGAAAGCAGCTATAGAAAATACACGAATCAGCATGACTGTGTTCCAATAACATTCATTTACAAAAGCAGGTTTTGAGCAGAATTTGACTTGTGGCCGGTAGTTGGCTGACATCTGATTTAAAGGTATGTAAAAAGTATGTAGATGTAAGATAGTTGTAAAGTTGGAAGTGGGGTGCAGATACAGCACCCACACATTAGGTTAGTTCTTTATATCATACATAATGTATCAAATATCATAACATCATTCTAAGTAGAAAAATGGTTTTAATTCATCTTATTCATAAAGAATTCAAAATCAGAAGTGAAAAGGTTTTTAAAACATAACAGTAGTTTTTAATAACTTCAATATGTTGACAGAATCATTCCTTTCCCTACATCTGTTCACTCTTGGGAATAGTCCAAAAACTTATCAAAATGTATAAAATGCAAAATTACAACAGAAACATGTATAATATAGACCATTTAAAACTTAATTCATGTGAAAGTTCACAGAAGATTGAAACAAATGTTTGATGAATAACGAACATATTAAATGAGCAATCGATCTTAGAAGATAATTAATGAAAGGTATCTACTTGTTTACCTACTGAGGTTTAAAACATGAGAATTTCAGATTAGGAATCTGAATTTTTGGTCAAAAGTTTAAACGGTACAAAAGTAACTGCCCTCTTTTTCTCTTCAAGATCCCGTTATCTTGAGGGACTACAGCCTTCCTAATCTTTTCTAAGCACATATAAGATTATGCTTTGTCTTTACAAAGGGTGTTTGCTGTCCAATTACTAAGCACCCACTCCATGGTGGGTCTAGGGCAAGTAGCTATGGTTACAAAAGATGATGGCCTCCTTGTCAGTCTGTCTCTCTCTGAGGTCAGAACCCACGAGCTGGGGAAACATGAGCTGCCATATGGTGAGACTCCCGCGAGATAAGCTTCCATGAGGGTCTCGCTCACCCAGCGGTCTGTGAGAAGCTGAACCCTGCTGGCAACCACCTGGCTGGGTTTGAGCCCTGATACGAGTGTCTCCTGGCCCATAGCCTGACTGCAGTGCTGGGGAGACCTTGATCTAGAGAACTGGCTAAGCCACGGAAGACTGTAAAAGCGCATTATCGTTATTAAGCCACTAAGCTTTGGGGTAATTTGTTACACAGCAACAGATCCCCAATACACTGCGAGAAACTAGGTTATCAGGAAACCTTTCAGCTCCTCAGTTTCCTCATCTGTAAAATGGAGATGATAATAGATCCTCCTTCACAGGGTGGTGTAGGCATTTAAATTCTTGAACTGTGGTAGGGCATCTAGTAAGCACACGCTATTGCTGTTCGCTTTTTCTAATTCTGCTTTGAATAATTTAATCAGTTATGATTAGCTGACTTTATGTCTTTCCTACTCCACAAGATTAAGGCCCACATTGCAGTGAACCTCTCTGCTTATCAATCAATCCATCAAAAGAGAGAAAGATATACTGAGAGGCATGCTCTTGGGTAAATCCTTGGAGTGGAATTCTGCACATTTAGGTGTTAAAATACTTTAAAATATATGGCAAAGTTGCTTAGTAAAACATGAGCCATTTTATTTCCATCAGTGCTGGCTGGGGTGAATTTTTTCCTCACACATGCACACTACTACTCTTTTTGATCTTCATTGATATGGTATATGTCTCATTATTTTAATTTATATGACTTTACAAATTTTTGTATTTTGGGGATTGTTTGTGCTGATAGATAAGTCAGAGCATCTTTTTACGAATGTACCAGTAATTTGTACTTGGTCTTTGGTGAACACGTCATCTGTATTCTTTGCTCATGTATCTACTGGACTTTGTCTTCTTCATTTGGCCAAGCACTTTGGGTCCTAAAAGTGATTTTATATTCCTATATTTATAAAACTTGATTTTTGTTTGTGTTGTTTCAATCAGGATTGTATGTTGAATATTATCAGCTAAATTTCATGATCTATTGAGATGATCACACTTTTTCTCCTATAAAAGTTTATTGTATCTTTTAAGGATCTCGTTTCATAAATTTATAAAATTCCTTCTTATGGATAAAACATTCTGTAGGGTAAGGATAAATAATATTATTGGAACTTAAAAATCAAAGAAAAAGCCTTTGATTTTTATCTACATGCTTAAATTTTGTCAACAGTTTGAAAATCTATAAAGCCTGTTGATGCCTTTCTCAAAGTTAACTGCAAATTGGGAGCCAGATCTAGACTAATACACACAACCTGAAGTCAGCCAATTGTAGGATTTAAAAAATATATCTTTAAGATAGCAAACCAGGTAATCTGAAAATGCTAGGGGATTTACAAATTATGTACAATGTGTTACAAAACCGTGGAAATCTAATGAAATGTTGATAGAATGTTAGAAGATCATAAGATTGCTCATGTCAAAAACACAAAAGTTTTCTTTTTCTCAAAGAATTTTCACCAGAAAAATACTTATGGTATTTGACAAATTTATAGAAAAGGGTTACAATATAAAATTTAGCTACATTGCTAAGCTTTCTCAATTAAGTAGCTGAGAAGGATGATCTATTAATTCCTATCTAGACCGAGAAAAGCCTCTTCATTACTAAAAGGTCCTAATGGAGAGAGAGATAGACTACAAGCGCTTCTTTTTCATCAGAAAATACAGCTAACCTGAAGGGGTACACCATTTACAAATGTGATCAGGCTTACTAAACAGAATAACTCATCCACCGTAAGGACAAGAGTCCCAACAGTGAGTACTATTTAATTTGAGGGAAGTGGACGTGGCCAGGGTTTGATAGAACTATAGGTCATCTACTTCAGATTCATCATTATTGGAAAGAACAAAATTTAACACAGTGCATAGAATATTTCAATTCTGCAATCCTGTTAGCATAAGGTAAGCACTTTGGGTGATTAGCTAGAAGACAGACTTGGAGCAACCAGAAATCGTTAATTAAAAAGCTGTCAGTTTTCTGTGGACAGCTTGGGTCAAGTGGGGACAATTTTAATGCCCCGTTCCGTGAAAAGAAATGGTTCCCGCATCATGTAAGGCACACACGGAGTGATTGGGTATGTTCGTACCGCATGACCTTTCTTATTTACTGAGAAGATATGCCTAGCAGGACTCTCAAGGACTGCGGGAATGGGAACAGCAGACAAAGAAGAGCTAAGTGTCACCAAGAGAGCCTGCTTTGCAGGCTGCAGTAAATACAGTCTCTGTTTCATCTTTTCTTCCCTCTGAAGTCTTTGCTGGTCTGTACTGAGAGCACTTAACTAAGAGTCAGAAGAATTGGGCTCCAATGCTATCTCTGAAACTTAGGAACTGTGCCCTTGAGCAAGTAGCTTATTCTGTCTGCATCCTTAATATGTTCATACAAGACGGGGGAGGAAGAATCCATTTACATACTATGTAAAGCAGATGACCAAGACAGAGATCCAGTTTCCGGGACAAGGGTGTGAAAGTCACACTGGTTCTGAGCAAAGACTGTGAGCTGGCATTCAAGGTCAGAGTGTAAGGGGCCACGAGAGTAAAGAAATGAAGCTAAATGCCCTGGATGCTAAAACAAGAAGGAGGCTCAGGCCCGAGGTTAGGAGCAGAGTGAAACCTGCAAGGATCCAGGCGACAGGATTAAGGGACCAGAGTTTGGGAAGGAACTTTGGGGGACCAGAGAACCAAGCACAACCTGACTGGGCTGGAAGAACCTACCTCACCATTGAGTTATTTCAATAGGAAACCTCCTGTTTTCCTAGTGGGGAAAAGAGGAACAATCTTGTTTCAGGGAGTTCTTTTTTTGTTTGTTTGTTTGTTTTGTTTTGTTTTGTTTGGTCTCTTGATTGTTTGGCCCTGTCCAGACTTATCTTCTGAACGTAAAGCAGGGGATCTGCAGTGGGGGCCATCACTTGACTGCTGAGGAAGAGGTGGCCTTGGTCAACTCGCCAGGGAGGTCTGTCATTGGTGTTGGTAGAAAACATGGCCTAAAATTAACATGCTTGAGAACCTGGGCTTGTCCCATGCCGCCTGTTCTTCATGGCATTTGGAGACAAATGCCTTGGGGATTGTGGAGGGTCCTGGGATGTCCCCTTGACCTTGGGAGAGAGGTGTGAGCAGGACCATGGTGAGACATTCAGGGCAAGCCCTTGAGGTAGGAGGAGGTTCCAGAGGGGTCACCTGAGCACACATTTGCTTCTCAATCTGGAATTGGGCACATTGCATGGAAATATCCAGACAACAGTTGTGAGTGTCCGATTTTTTCCAATGGATTTCTAAACAAAAGGCTCAAGTCCCTGCTGGCCCCTATAAACAGCCTATGGCTTCTGCTGACAACCATTTGAACCTAGGTGGGTCCTTAGTTGAGCCTTCAGACGAGACCTAGCCCCGGCCAACAACGGCAGCCTTGTGAGAGATTCTGAAACAGAGCACCCAGCTAAGATGTGCCCAGACCCCTAACCCACAGGAGTCATGAGATAATCAATGTGTGTTTTTAAGTTGCTTAGAAAAAAGAAAACAAAAGAGTCTGTGGCAAGACAGAAGGGTATTGGCAGGGGGATTGCTACTAAGCAGAAGAGGACACTTCTGGGACCCAGGACGTAAGGGACAGCCAGGACCCCTAGCAGAGCACACGCTTTGGGCACAGAAGGACAACCTCGGACAGCTTTCTGGGGATAGAGGGAGATGCCTGAGCGAAAGCAAAACTATTGGGCACCAAATAGTGATGGGTTCTTAAATGTCTCCAAGGAAAACTGGAGTTGAGGAAACATTGGTCTCATGTGAATGTGCTACAGGTGAGAGAAGGAAGGGCACAGGGAGGGGGTGAGAGAAACAGGCAGGAAAAGGGGGAGTCCCATCCCACTGCCGCCTCTGTATGTATTAGAGTGGAAGAAAATAGGAACGCCCCCCAAATTAAGGACCACTTCTCCCTTGCTTGGAGAAGAAAGATGTGGACAGCTGCAGAGAGTCAACAAAAACTGGCTACAGATGGACGGCCTTTCCACCCGGAAAACCAAAGAGGATTGAAGAGAACTGCAGGCAGAAGCTTATAAATCCTCACTACCACAGACCATAGTAAGAAACCAATAGAATTATAATGGATATAAAAAAAGACTTAGATAAATGCAAAGATTCTCCATGATACTGGCAGGGAAGGCTCAATAGTTTAATGATATTGATGTTCTCTATGTTAACTTTTAAATTTATTACATTCTCCCCAATTTTGCAGAATAATTTTTTTGGAACTTGATCAAATTCACCTAACATTCATCCAGAAGAAACATGCAAATAAAAATCCATGTGAGAAATCTAGGACATTTTTGAAAAAGAAAAACAGTGAGCGGATGAGTGTTGTACGAGATGTTAAAATATATTAGGAAGAGATAAACCTCTAATACGCATGGTCCTGATGCCAGACAGACAGTGCAAGAGAGAGAGAGGCCTGAAAAACAGACTTCAGCAGACCCATGTTTTTACAGACTCCAAAGGAATTCAAGTTAGTGGGAAGGGGTTGGGCTAGTCAATAAATGGCTTTAGGACAATGGGCTCACCGTGTGGGCTGAGGTGATGACGGTAGTGATGCTGATGGGAGCACTGAATGTGTGTTGACTAATTGCTATGGCAGGCACCGTAACAAATGCTTTCTAAGAACCGCCTTACTAAATCATCACACTACTCCCCTTATCTTCTTTGCTCCCCAGATGAGGAAGCTGTGGTTCACGCAGGCTAAGTCATTTTCCTGGAGTAACATCCACGGATGGTGTGTGTCTGGGGTTTGAACTTAGCCCACTCTCTGAACTGATGATTTCTACTACTTCTCCTTTATTTTTCTGAAACAAAGTTCAAATTTAATAAACCCTGGTATATAAACAATAGGATTTAAATTCAAACGGTTTAAAGATTGCAACGTAAAACCAGCATTCCTTTTCTTTCTTGAAACCACACAAAAGCAAATGGGAGAAGGAGGACTAGAAAATACAAACTCTCTTACGCACGAAATTAGGAAATAGCTAAACTCTCAACCACAAAATAGGTGATGGGGCACCCAACAGTGTACACTGAGCAGTGGTGCATGCAGAGGGACGAGGAGAGGAGAGATGGACCACGGCTGGGACTCAGAGCAGCCCCCAGCAGGGTGTGCCTTGTGGAAGTGGGGGGCACATTGGAGCGGCAACAGACATCAGCGACCGCAGTGTGCACAGGCCGGGAAGGGCAGCAGCTTCCCTGGACCTGGTGTGGCTCTTAGATCAGTGAAGGAGGGTGCAGGGAGGAACCAGATACTTGCACAAAGCAATCTCTTTCTGGGGATACGCATTTTCTTCACATGTGAGCACTCGAAAGAAAGCCAGGATCTAGCAAAGATACTGCAAGGAAAATGGAAGAATAAAACAGAAAGAGAAATCAGATAATGAAATCTCCTCAGAAACATGCCGTGATGGAGATGAAAGCTGTGAATAAAATAGCTGCTTGTCTGTGAAGCAAGAGCTCAGGAGAGAATGAAACGTGAGCTGGCAGAACGGGAGAAAGAAGGGAAAAAATAAAATCACAAAAGTGAAGGCAAAATTGGGGACTGCACAGAGGAGAACAGACTTTGTGGGGGAAAAACTTAGAGAATAAACATGAAAAAATATCAAACAAATTAAAATGGGAGTAAATCAGTTAAAAATCAGAGTGAAAAGGACCCCCTCTGGCAGACAGGTGAAGGGAATCTGACGGCACCATAGATGGAGACCCAGGTCGCCAGGCTGCCTCCAGAGCAGAGGCAGAATATCCGATCCAAAAGGAACAAAGACGGAAATCTACTGAGCGCCTTAAAATGTTTTCAGAAATACCTGGCAACAAATCTGGAAATTAATTCCGTAACTTTGTCAAAATATTGCGAAAAGATGACTTCTGCACCCTGACCCTTAAATGACCCGAACTGGTGCCAGGGGACACCCATGACCTTCTCTCAGAACAAAATCAGTTCATTCTGTTGTTTCAGTTTATATTTTTTCTGTGACTTGAAATAAACTTTGACTCTACATGTACACAAAAGCAAAGCATGTAAGAGAGCAAATATTAACAGAGTTGATTCAATAAAAATTTTCTTACAAAAAGATGATTTGAATCTATATATTATATAGGCATGCCACAGTTGGGGGAAAACTGACCCCCCATGAATAACATCAAGGCATAGACTATACATTTTCAAAGTCAGTTCTTTGGTGCATGCAGGCAAAAAAACAAAAAAACAAACAAAAAAAAATGAAGTCGTTTCTAAGGAGAAATCAGGCAGCTTCTGTTCCTCCCAGGAATAACGCAAGCCACCAATCTCCTACCAGCTAAATTCATTTTATGTGCAAAAAAGCAAGAGGTAAGACATTGTGAAGAAAGAACCTGGAAAAACTATAGCTGAAGGGCTGGCACTGAGCAGGGGATCTAATCTAACACAGGACCGAGGTGATGCCAAAGTGGGGCGTCCGGTGGCTGAGCAGAACATGGAAGGGATAAGCCCTGACCCTGGAGAAAACATTCGCTGATAAATAATTAGGATACTTAGAAAATGTATCATTGCTTATACTACTGGGCATTGGGTCGTGTCTACAGAGAGCGAGGCCCGAACTCCTGATCCTGATACCAGCCTGATTGGCTCTCCTGACGTTGCTCCGTCTCAGCAAGTGGCACCTCCGTGGCTCTCAAAGACCCGGGCAGCCTGTTTGACCCCTCCCTCTCTCTCCCACATTCAGTCCATCAGCCAGAGTGAGTCAGAAACCAACTACGTGTCCCTCTTGGAGGGCTCGTCCAGGCCGCCTCACAGCAAAGGCCTCCTAATGGGTGTCCAGCTGCAATTCCTGCCCTCCACACAGGCTGCTTTCAACAGCAGGGCCAGTGGGGTCCTCTGAAGACCCTAGGCAGAGCACACGGCACCTCTTAATTACTCCAGTAGCCTTCTAAGTTCTGGTGTCCACGGGGCAGCAGAAGAAAGGAGAGCACCACTGTCGGGACTCTGATCCACTGCCTGCATCCCCCCCCACCCCCAGCCAAAGCCACGTCTTTAAAACCACCCACGAGGAATCTGACCTGCTGGGACCTCCAGAACCTCCTTTCACTCACCCTGCAGTGAGCAGGATCCAGCTCCAGCGTCCTCCTTGGTGCTTCTGGAACATTCCAAGTATAAACCCACTTCTGCGCCTGGCTTTGGTCCCTTGACCTTCCGTGCTCTCCCCAGATGGGCACATGGCTCATGTCCCATTTCTTTCAAGTTTCTGCTCAAACACTACCTTCTTCTGGGACTTCTCCGACAACCCTATTTTAAATATAAACTACTCCCCACTGCTCTCCCATCCCCTACACCAGGTGTGCCCTGACTCTTGTCCTTGGACAGTCCTATGACCAAAGCATCCCTAGAGGTCAGCAGTGGCCTTGTTTCTGGGCAGCCAGGGAGCAAAGGATGTCCGGACAGCCCAGGGGCCAGAGCATCAGTTCTCTCTCACATCAGCAGCCCCTCTTTGCCCCTCAGCAGCTAACAAGGGGTTGGCCCTGGTCCCCAGGACAGTAATCGAAACCCATTTCCTCCACTATAAATGACATACATTTGCTTAGCCATGGATTTCTGGGAACACAGGGGAGGCCCACCATGGTATTAAACCCTGATTTTTTTTTTCAAATCTCTTTTTGACAAGAGGCCTTGTTTGTTCACGTAAAAAAAAAAATCAGGAGATAAAATTGAATGTCTTAGACTTTGTGTATCCAGACCCAAGGTCAAAAATATAATAACATTATTTTTCAGCAAAGATTGTTTCATTTCTGCAATAGCTGCCCTTAAACCACTGCAATTTACTCTGGAATCCTGCAGCCGCAGGATTAAATTGTTGCATCTCTCAGAGAAACAGCCTGAGTCTGGTGTGTGTGTGTGTGTGTGTGTGTGTGTGTGTGTGTGTGACATATAGGGAACTGCACTTATGCTCGTAGTGACTATTTGATATGGGAAACACGTTCCAAAAGCAAAGCTAAATTTTTCTTAAACATCTTTGCTACTTGCATAATTCAAATAATAATATACAGGTTCCTCTATTGTATTGAAAAACATTAAAAAACCAAGCATATATTTGGTATTATCTTCATCGTAAGAAGCAGGCAATATTATAAACTGCAGAAGGCATGTAGGTGAACAAGGTGAGGACAAGCGGCCAATCTGTACTGAAATCTATAGAAACTGTTTACTCTTTGAACCAGCAATGCTATTTGCAGAAGTTCATCCCCAGAGAAAAAATGGACACATACAAAGATCAGTGAGACAGAAGTCACTGTGACATGTTTACAATAGTGAAAAACTGGAAAAAAGCACAATATCCAACAGCAGCGCTGGACACACCTGGTTATGTCCAAGCACCTGTTCTCCCCTCTTACTTAGTGAAAGGGCCTGGGTTGCAGTCACAATGGCTGTACGCTTAGCTATAACACAATGCACAGACCCCCCATGGCGAGGAGCGATCTGGCCGGTGAGACACGAACAGAATCGATTTATGACACATTCTGGAGAGGTCGTTAGAGGGAACTGACTCAGGTGCGTGTGACACCTGAGCCTCTCCGTGTTCTTCCTCCTCCATGGAAATGTGGACGTGGCCACGGGACCTCAGTGGCCGTGGACTGATGGTGGGAGCTGCTTTCCAAGAGTGACAGAAGAGATAGATGTAAACAGTGTGGGTCCCTGATGACTCAGGGGAGAAAAACTACTTCTGTCCTATCTGCACCCAGACCCCTCTTATCAGAAGGAGTAAACTCCTGCGGCATTAAGTCACTGAATTCAGTCCCAACAAAGGCAAGAGAAGTTAGATGTACTCACTGATGTATGAATGCAAACTCAACACAGACATTACAAAGTCACATTGAACACCCTTATTTGTTGCCATGGAAAGACATTCATAGCCTATTGTTAACTGAAGAAAGAAGGTTATAGGTCAGGAAGAATCACATACTCACAATTTTTTAAAAAACACAAAATTATCTATATACCTAGATATATATATATTTGCCAGGGAACAGGTCTGAAAAGCTAGATGAAAGTTTACAGTATTAGGACTCCCTGGCAGTCCAGTGGTTACGACTTCACTTTCCAATGCAGGGGGTGAGAGTTAATCCCTGGTCGGGGAACTAAGATCCCACATGCCTTGCAGCCAAAAACAAACAAACAAACTAACTAAACAAACAAACAAAAAGCACAAAACCCCAAAACATAAAACAGAAGCAGTATCGTAACAAATTCAATAAAGACTTTAAAAATGATCCACATCAAAAAAAACTCTTAAAAAAAAGTTTACGGTATTTATCTTTAGTTATTTTGAGTGATGTTTTTAAAGGGGAATTTTTAACTTAAAAATTTGTTTGCTGCATTTTTAATTTTTCTTTAATGATTTTAATTGCATATCAAGTTCAAAGATAAAAAGGCTTCTATAATTTAGTTTGCACATCAGTGATGGGAAGGAATAAGATGTCTGTAACACCCATAACAGACAAAGTATTATTTAATCTATGAAAAACAATCTTTCAAATAAATGAGTTTTGGAGATAAGTGTGAGAGTAACATGAATAAGAAATTCCCCAAAGGGGAGACAGAAATGGTCTGTAAACAAAGGATAAAACATTTTCAACATCATTAGTAACCTAATTTGTAAATTAAAACAGGAATTTGTAAATTAAAACATTGCATGCATCACACAGTAAAGATTAAGGAGAAAAGGATACTCTAGTTGGTGAGGGTGCAAGACACACACAGCTTCACACTACTGGTCAGTGTGCAAATTGCCCTAATATTTTCCAATGTGTCTTGGTCCAGTGCAGACCAAGAGCCTTCGGTGTGGTCACAGTATTTCACTTCCAGGATTTAAATAGACATTTCTCCAAAGAGGACATACAGATGGCCAACAAACACATGAAAAAATGCTCAACATCACTATTAGAGAAATGCAAATCAAAACTACAATGAGGTATCACCTCACACCAGTCAGAATGGCCATCATCAAAAAATCAACAAACACTTAATGCTGGAGAGGATGTGGAGAAAAGGGAGCCCTCCTACACTGCTGGTAGGAATGTAAATTGGTACAGCCACTATGGAGAACAGTATGGAGTTTTCTCAAAAAAAAAAAAAAAAGAAATGAAAAGAAAAGAAAGGAAAAAGAAAGCAACCACGCATATGCACACTGAATTAAACTGAATTAACTCACGAGGATGTTCACTTTGCAGTGTTTGTAATAGTGAGAAACAGAAAACAACCCACGAGAAAGAGAGAATACCCACACAACGTCAAACATTAGAAATAATTCTGAAGCAGATGCGCGTCATGGAAAATGTATGTAACATCACATATGCGCATCTATATAAATGACATTAAATCAAATGTATGCTATGTGTTTCCATGTAATGCAACATAGGGCTACAAGTAGGGCCCCAAATAAAAAGTCAGGCGGGTGGATCCTCTCACTAACAGGCTTTTATTTGGGGATAAAATGCTTTTCACATGGACAACATACGTGGCAGGTTACAGGGGAGTAACTTCAGGGATTTAAAACAACTTTAATTAATTCTTCCCCCAAGCAAATAGTGTCTCCTCCTCTCTCTCCTCCCTCTGCTCCTACTCCCTACAGGAAACACGCCAAAAGGGACGGTGGCAAGTATGCCACTCGTGTTTCTTCGATGGTTGTTACTTTCATAAGAAAATGCTACATTTACCAATGCTAAGTCTTAGATTGCTAGAAAAAAACCCATGATTTATTTATTGTTTGTTTGTTTGTTTGTTTATCCTGTCAGTATGTATTTGGCCCTCACCTGTTTAATAAATAAATTACTGAATTAAGATACGTAAATGAGAAAGGAAAGAGAATTTCCAACACGTTCGTTAGCAGTTAAGCAACCTTTCCTGCAGAAGGTAAGATAGACATAAATTACTTTTACCATGTCTAGAATGGTTCCCCCATTAGTTTCCACATTGCCCATTTTTGTTTATGTAACTTTTACAGTGTTACCTTAATACTGGGAAATGTTGCTTTGCCTTTGAAGAGAAAGCATGATTAAGGGTGAAAGACTGTAAAAAAAAAAGAATACCAAGGAGATGATAGGTAGTTTTTTATATCTATGGTATCTAGGTAAATAAAACAGCCAGTAGTTTTATTTTAACCTTCTAAAGCCACTTAACCTTACTTATCTAAATACTGGGGAAATAATTTTCCAACAACAATTTTATACTTGTTTCTCCACCTGCATGGGCTTGCAGGGGTCTCCAAGCAGATCATGGTCATCCAACGTAGGTAGTCAAGGTAGAGCTTTCCCAGGTGCTGAAATAATGTACATGAATAACCTGCCTCCCCTACACAGCCTTTCCAAGGGCATGTTATGTGAGAACACTTAATGGCCCAAATGCAAACACTTAGGTGGGTTACTAGGGGTGAATATGAAGAACAGATACACTTGGTGGAGGTGGGGACGTATATATTTGTAAGAAACATCTACAGAAGAAACGCTTATCCCATGCTTTACAATATAACATATCTTTGGTAGATAACAAGAAAGTCAAGTAACTTCATACCTTTAGAGAATTTCCACACGATGGTGGGTACAGGATAACCCTCAGCTGAGCAGTTGAGGATGACAGCCTTGCCGTAAATCCCATCCTGGTCCCGTGGCTGAACCACAAACTTGGGAGGAACTGAAAAGAGAGAAATGCCACCAGCAATTCAGACAAGACTGAAACTTATTAAAGGTATGATTTTGAGAAATTCCAAAATTTTAACAAACATGAGAATACAAAGAATGCTTTACATATATGGGAAAATAAAACACAGGATTTGTAATTTGGGACCAATTAAGAAAGCAGTCTTAGTGCAGGCGATTTTTATTATTATATCAATGATCTGATGCAGATGGACTCTGGAGTGTGGCAGTTTGAATAAACCAAGGGAATGTGACATTCTATTTTTGGTTTGTGTCATGGAAGATCTTCAGGGTTCCATTCTTGGGAGTGAAATGTTTAAAACATCTGATATCTATCCTTCCTCTAATAGGAGGCAAAGGGAGAATTAATAGGCTCTTCCTAAAGGCAATGAAAAACACAACATGGTATTAAACTTTTCCTGAAAATCTGATGAAGTCACATAGACCATTATTCCTCAAATCAGTACCCTTTTGAGCCAAAAGGGGAGTATGGAAGCCAGTTGAAGTGAGGTGCCATTATGGCTTTATGGAGTACCTATCTGTAAAAAATCAGATTAAGTGACTGCCTATTTGGTGAGTTTTGTGAGATGCTGAAAGAAAACAACATCCCTACCTAAAACATGCACATGCGCTCTGCTTAAAAATACCTGCCTAGCGAAAGCAAATGTCTTTAGTTAAGTTACTGTGATTTTAAGAGTATTCAAGTCTTCTCTTAAAGAGAAGATACAAGGGCTTCCTAGATGGCGCAGTGGTTAAGAATCAGCCTGCCAATGCAGGGGACGTGGGTTTGATCCCTGCTCCAGGAGGATTCCCACATGCCTCGGAGCAACTAAGCCTGTGTGCCACAACTATTGAGCCTGCATTCTAGAGCCCATGATCCACAACTATTGAGCCCATGTGCCGCAACTACTGAAGCCTGCATACCTAGAGCCTGTGCTGCACAACAAGAGAAGCCAACGCAATGAGGGGCCCGTGCACCACAATGAAGAGTAGCTCCCATTCACCGCAACTAGAGAAAGCCTGCATGCAGCAACAGACCCAATGCAGTCAATAAATAAGTAAATAAATAAATAATCTTTTTTTAAAAAAAGAGAAATGAGGGCCCGTGCACCACAATGAAGAGTAGCTCCCATTCACCGCAACTAGAGAAAGCCTGCACACAGCAACAGACCCAATGCAGTCAATAAATAAGTAAGTAAATAATTTTTTTTTAAAAAAAGAGAAGATACAGATTCTTCTAGGAAAGGTAGCATCTAAAGGTGTTAGAACCCAGAATTTTTTCCCAGCATATCAGTGATTAATTACAGGATAGATTTTCAAGGAGGCTGTCACAAGACTGTGTGAGAGGACATGGATCAGGTCCACCATGTATTGATTTAGCAAATGTGGGAGTTCTTCCCCTCCTTTCCACAATTCCTGATAAGGCTAATCTTTCCTGCACTGCAATTTCCAGAATTCTCCATTTTGAGACAGAAATGTGGTCCTATGTGTTACAGATATATAGGAATTCCAGCCACCACATGAAATGGACTGGGGAGAAAGTTATAGTCTACATTAGTTAGGATCTTAGAAGCACTTTGAAATGGCATGAGCCATGGTGAACATCACTTTGCCCATCGAACAGCTAAGGGGGTGGGAACAATATCAAGACAAGAGGCAGCTAGAGATGGAACTCATTGCTGTGTTTCTGGAAGAAACAACAGAGAGTGATGGCTAAGAGTACAGAGCCAAGACTAAACACCTGGATTTGATCTCCAATTTTGCTGTTTCTAGGTGGGTCATCTTGTGTAAGTTGTCAAATATTTCTTAACTTTGATTTCCTTGTTTGTAAACTGGGAACTTACAGAATTGGTGTGGGGATAACATGAATTAAGATTATAAAAGTTCTCAGAACAGTGCCTGGGAGCTATGAAGTGTTGTAGGAGTGTTGGTTAATTTAGTAAATGCAGGTGTGTCCAGCTTTAACATATCGTTAATAAACACAGTTTCCAATGTGCAAATTAAATAGTTTGCACGCCAATGGGTCCTTTCATAGTGAGCCATTTTATTTCATTTAGGTGGTATTCTGAGACTAATGTGGTCACTACAATGTAAATATATTTAAAACAAAGCAATAAGGGATGTCTGTCTCATGGTGAGAAAATTACTCCTAGGGAAAAAAAATGCTGGACATTTTATAGAGCAAAGTTTTCTAGTAAAATTAATCCAACAACCACAGGGGTAGATTGCAAAGTTTAAGACATCATGTCAAAATCATTCTGTCCAGGATGGAAAGTAAATATGCAATCATGTACATTCTATGTCTATTTGGCACAAATTCTTCTCAGAGCAAGGAATCTCTTGTCAAATGGGCAGGGTAACTAATCTCTTGCATTTCCTCTGGAAGAATGTCTAATTATAATTGATCCATGATCCCTTCCCTCAATTTGGCTCTAATTCAAAGCAATATTATTTAAAAACTGATCATAGAGGTTTACGTGGAAAATAACTACTGACATACTGTAAGTATAAGGCAATTACTGATGGAAATGGCCCATAAAATTGAGAATTATCTTTTATCTCCTTGTATCAGATACTGATGATTCTTCCTTGAAAATGTGTCATGTATCCTCAGACTCTCTTCATGCCTTGTCCCAGTCATGATGGGTAGACAAGCTGTGTGATGAAGTGCCTCCACCCATCTGGTTTCAGCACCCCAGGGTGGACAGCTCCATGCATTTTTGCCAGGGCGCCACACCAAGAACAAGAGTCTCTCTTTGTGGTCTCTAAAGTAACACTCATCTTCATGGGTGCAACCAACAAGGGATGGGCATCGGGATAAAATGCCCTGCTCTCCACCCTCCACTCCTGTTGGACCATTCTAAGGTGTGCTCTATGTCTGTGCCTCTCAAACATCAGAAAGCGTCAGAATCACCTGAAGAGTTGATTAAAACCCAAGTTGCTGAACTCTGTCCCTAAAAGCTTTCACTCAGTAGGTCTGAGGCAGGATCCAAGATGCTGCCATTTCTAATAAGCTCTCAGGTGATGCTGAGGCTGCAGGTCGAGAGACCACCTTTGAGAACCACTGTTGTGTGTGATGCCTTGGAAGGTTCCTGGAAGGAATGAGCCCCAGTTGCCCACAGCAGCAACTGGCTCATTAAAGCAGCTTTTACTGATTTTTTTCCCTCCTTTCCTAATCCAATTTCCCGTTATTCTTTCACTCTGGGATCCAGGAATTACATCTCAAATAAGTGGTCTACAGCCAATCCTGTACCTCATGCTCTGCTTTCGGGGGAATTTAACCCAAGACAAGGCTAAAATTGGTTCTTATCTGGATTTATGAAACAGCTTTGTAACTGGTCTGCCTGCTGCCTACTGGCCCACTTGAGTGTCCTTCTAAGATAAAAGATCCTTCTAAGATAAAACTCGCATGATGTGACTTCCCTGCTTAAAATCATCAGTGCTTTCGCATTGTCGCTTGACACAATCGAAACCCTTATGAGATTTTGAAGGCTCTTTATGACTTAGGTCCTTGGTCTCCAGCTTCATCTCTTGATGTTCTTCTCTTGCAGGCTTTGCTCCAGACTATCTATTCTCCGCTTCTCCCTGGGTCTTCACACAGACTTCTGCATTTCTTTGTTTAACAAATTACCAACTAATATTTACATCTCAGCTCAAATTTCACTTAATCTGGGACACCTTTTCTGGTGTTGTGGACAAGACTAAGTGCCTCCACAGAATCCTGCATTCCCCTGTCGTAGCCTTTACCGCACGTGTTTGGTGTTGCTGGTTTAAACGCCCATCTCCCACATCTGGCTGTACCTCTGGAAGAACAAGAACCATCCCTTTCTTGCACACCTTTGCACCCCAGCACACAGCACAGTGATGGAATATAGAAAGTGTTCTGCAGATATTTGTTGAAAGGACGAATCAATAAATGGATATTATTATCCCAGTTTTAAAGACTAGGAAATACATCTTATCCAAAGTAGCACGGTTCAGTTAAGAACTCAGATCAGAGTGACCCCAGTGCACAAGGTCTTTGAGCAGGATGGGTCTAGAAGCACCATCCAATGGAAGGAAGCAGAGAGCCCTGTAGAAGGATTTTGGCCAAGGAGATATAGAATTGGAGGTGGAAGGATGCGGAGCTGTCGGGACCGTCACGATATTGGTCAAAACTTATGACAGGACCCAAAGACTGAATACTTTGTATTGTCTCAGTTACAATTCTCCAAGTTTGCTGGTTTCCTTTTTTAAAAATATATATATTTTGGCTTCCTATTATTTGCATAACACTTCATTTGTGGGGAACATATCTGCCAATATGGTTGGCTTTCCAATAGAGAGACTTTTCCCGTGGGGATAGGGGTGATTAAAGAGGTGGAAGGATGGGTTCAACTAAATAATTATGTCACATCCTCAAAGGCAATGCAGGCCACGGTTGCCTTATGTTTCTGTGAATCCTAATTGCATGTGCATTACTCCTGCCCCTCTAAAAAGAGTAATTTGAGATGTATGTGTTCTAAACTACCCAAAGACTGTCATGCGACCCATGTAGTCTGACAGTATCTGAAGTCTCAAAGGGATTCCTTTGAGAGAATTATATGCTCATCATGCTTAAAATGAGGGTTGTCTATAATACATGATTCACTTTGTTGTACAGCAGAAACTGGCACAACAGTGTAAAGCCAATATACTCCAAAAGAGATCTGAAAAATAAAATAAAATACAATAAAATACATGATTTTGGGCTTTGGTCCGTTTATCAAAGTGAAGAAATATTTTTGCTGTTTTTAAGGGAGGGATAGTGTGTTCATGGTAGGACAGGCACTTTTCAGTGTTAAGTGCAGTCCAATGTTTTGTGTTTGGAATTCATGGCTTCTAAGCAGCTATATATTTCCAAAGAATGGATGTAGGTTTCCCTAGCTGTCAACGGGGATAGTGATTCAGTTTTACTGAATGTAAAACTGGAAGCTATTTGGTGGTGGCAGTGGAGGGTGGGAGTGTTGTGTAGATAAATATTGTCATTCTCTGCTGGATGACATTTAGTCAAGATAGTAATCGATCAAGGTCTAGGTAAGATTGAATTTATGACACTGGAAGCTAAATTCCAACGGCTTCCCATCACACCCAGGACAGAGGACCTGGCCCCTCCCTTCTCTCCTACTGATTGGTTGAGCACCTTGGTCTCTTGCTGTCCTTTGAACACACAAAGCCCACTCCTGACTCAGGGTCTTTGTACTTGTTTGTCTCTCTGCCTGGAACCCGCTTCCTACAGAGAGACCTGTGACGCACCCCCCACTCTGGTCAAGTCTCTTTTCAAAAATCTCTTCAGAAAGGCTTGCCCTGTCCATCTGAAAATTCCATTCCCTTATCACCCTCAATCTGTCTACCAATCTTTACTTTTCATAGCACAGGGAGACACCTGACATCATTTGTGCTCATGGCCTCTCTCCGCCACTGAAATGTAAGTTTTATTTTTAACTTTTTATTTTATATTGGAGTACAGTTGATTAACACTGTTGTCTTAGTTTCAGGTGTACAGCAAAGTGATTCAGTTGTACGTATATATGTATCTATTGCTTTTCAAGTTCTTTCCCCATTTAGGTTGTTACTAGGTTTTACGGGGCAGGGACTTGGTCTCTGTGTGTTGGTCACCATTACACCCCCAGCACTCAGAGCATCTGTTATAAAATAGGGGCTTAACAAGTATTTGCTGGAAAAATGAATGGATGAATAAGGCAAAATGATGGCATGAATATAGTATCATAAATTGGGTCAACAAACAGCAACTAGACAGTGGCCTTGTGTAAGTTTTATTTTTCCTGCCAAATGAAGGTCACGTAGGGCCTTTCTAGATAATGTGTTTGTTTCACTACGTGGTAGCTCATCATTAAAGCCAGAAACAACAGACCCGTCATAAGACATAAAGAAGTGTGAGAACACTGACCTTTGGAATCACGGACAGGAAATCACAGTGTTGGCAGCTTTCCTCACAGTGGCACAGAGCCAATATAGGAACCAAAGGGCAGGTGTGTTTTGCCATTAAGTCCAGTCCTTTCCCTGACAATGGCTTCATCAATGCCAAGGTCACCCAACTGAGTGTGACATTAGGGTGACCATCTATCCACTGCCAGTGTAAGCCGTGGGGCACATGCATAGCGCTAAGGGCTTTTTCTTTTAATTTCCCCTATGATAACAGCTAATTTATTTTAAATTAAGACTTCATAAATCTTCCCAGGGGCCCAACCTATCAAAAATGTGCTAAGCTTTACAATGGCCCGAAGTCATATGACTCTGGTATAAGGAATAACCGGGAACTGGGTCCCCGAATTCCATTTTTAACCCTTTTATTTACACCTCAGCTTTAACATCTCAGTTATCACCTCCGTCTCCCACAGACAATTCACCCCCAGCTGCTGTCATTTCCTCGCTAGGCCACCATGCTAATTAACTGCCTGATACCTGGGATCAGGTAATGCCCTGGCCTCTTCCATGTAATGTGTCCTCAATCATGTACTAAAGTCATGCAGATGTGAATGGAAGGAAGGGAGAAACAGAAGGAGAAGGGCAGGGAAAGGGAGTTCCACCCCCTGGCTTGTGCTGTGCCAGGTGCCGGGCTAAAAACATTATTTCATTCAACCCTCAGAAGATCCCGCTTAGCTCTTCTCCCATTTTAGGAGTAAGAAATTCGAGGTAAAAATAAACCAAGGAATTTCCTCAAGATCACACAGCTAATAGGTGTCCAAATTGTGATGGGGATGAAAGGAAAAAGAGAGGCAAGGGATGCAGGGAAGGGGTCTGGGGGCTCAGGTTGAAAGGCCAGAGGGTCTTCCCTGGGTCCCCTATCTACAGAGCCACAGCCCATTGACTGCTACCAGACTGGTCCCCCACCCTCCAAAGGCAGTCAGTTCAAGAGCTTCTGAGGCTCCCCATCACTTCCTACAGCAAGCACGTACTGGAACTGGACTAGCGGTCTTGCTACTAGCCGGATGCTAAGGACATAGCAATTGTTACCTAATATCATTCTCTCAGCAACTCCAAGAGGTAAGTCTCATTATTTCTATTTTACAGATGAGGAAACTGAGACTCAGAGAAATTCAATCATGCTCCCCAAATCATAGAGAATGAACAAGCAGAAATGTGGACCTTGGCTTCCTTACTGAAAGTTCCAGTGCTGTTGCTGTCTTTGATTTCTTTCTAAACCCTACTTACATACCAAGGCTGATGGCGCTCACTCCTTCCATGAAGTCTGTCCAACAGAACTGGCTCTTATCAGAGTTTGTTTTGCTCTTGTAATTAACAGTCTGTCACTTGGAGATTTTCCAACCACCCTCACTGTGACAAGGCAACTTCAGAGTTTCTAAACTTCTTATTCTATTTCTACTTTTGCCAAGCTACATCTCAGGCCCCAAACTTGAAAGCCTCTAAGAGCAAAACATTTCTCAACTTGAGTTAAAGATTTAAATAAAAACCCAGTTAATTATTCTCAACACTTTGCTACTTTCATGTGGGTTTTGTTTCTCCAACTGTATCTCTGCATATTTTCCATGAATCAAAGGTCAGATTATGTTCCAAAGTTAATGTCTACAGTTTGCAATGTGGAACACTCTTCATTCCAAATGGCAATAACAAATGATTAGATTCTTCACTTTACCTAAAGATCTATTTAGCTTATCCAGAATGTGATCTAGCTGAGGTGGTGATAAAATTCAACTCCTTGACCATTTAAACTAAAACATGAAATTCTGAGAGCAGCTGCCTGATCTCTAGCTATCCAAGAAGAGAGGCTGTCACCCACGGCAGGCAGTCGTCATCCAGGGAAAAAGTCCCCTGCCTCAACCACTGTGTCCTAAGGGCAGAGGGGAAACAGAGGAGTTGGTGACATGTTCCAGGTCTGGAGCAATTCCCATCCCAACACCCAGCACAGTCCTTCTCCAGAATTCTCAGACGTCTGTCGTCAAGCACACATTACCTCACAACTGGCCATTAAATCCTGCAGAGCGTCTTTTGGTTTTGCCCGTCCTTGCCATCCCTACCCCAGACACCTTAGCTCCAACCATCATCACTTCTCAAGGGGACTACAAAGACCTCTCGTTCAGGCTTTTGAGCTCCTAGTCTCATTTTATTCCAATGCGTGACTCATTCTACCATGGACCATATGATTTTTCTGCTTTAAATCTCTTCATAAATTTCCATGGCCTCCAGACCTCTTTCATAGGACAGAAAGCCTTCGAGATGTGGACCAGAGTTAGCACTCAAATCTCATCCTTTTTCATCTTGCACACCACTCCCCCAGACACAGGGAAATAAATGCATCTGTTCTTGAAAGCCTTCCTGCCACTGCAGGTAATAGAACCTCTTCCAGGAACACAATGTCTTCCTTCCTCTCTTCTTAACTACTTGCTATATTTTCTAATCCTTCAGGATCTCTCCCTCCCTCCTGGAATCTGCCTCACTCCCACTGGAACAGGAGTTCTCAATGAGAGGAGATGGCCTTTCATCACCCCAGTGACAACCCCAAGGACTGGAATTTAGGAGTATGTGCTAAGTACTTTGCTGCTTCATGACGGAGTAAGGGAAAGATGAAGCAATGCAGGACAGAATAATGCAGTTATTTGGAAGTGAGTGTAAAAGATTATATTTATATCTATCCATTGATGTTATAAAGACATAAAGCTTAGTGGTTTTTTTGTTTGTTTTTCTTCTTTTGCAGGCAAGTAAAACACAAGAAAATAGTGAACTCATGGGACTGGTAAGTTTTTGAAAAAACAAGCAAAATAAAGATTGCTACAGATGAGGACTTTAAAATAGAGAAAGCTTCCTTAGAGCATTAAGGTTACCTTGCAGCCCTTATCTAATTCATTCATTTTAGCCACTGCCATGCCAACTGTAACTAAAGGAAGAGTGGGCTGGAAGAAAGCTGCCTTGACTTCATTAAGGTTTGTTTTAAGGTGAATGATTTTCTGAAATCAGCATGATGGTCTATTATGGTATCTATACAACATGAGTTCAAGAACTGGCCCAGGTTTAAATTTTAATTCAAAGAATCATAAACCCATCTCCTTTGTTGTGTGGGCTAAGGGAAGTTGTGTACCTTATGTGCCTTACAGATGCTATTAAATAGAATTTAAAAAGAGACATATTTACTAAAAGCCATGTTGCAGTTAGAATATTTTCCATGTGTTATAAAATATGATACAACCTGTGAGGAAGAAGTAAAAATAAGAGCCTTTAATTTTAAATCACTGAGCATTAACACCAGAAGGGAAACTACTATTTATTGAGGCCAGCCACTAACCTGTGACGCCTATTTCATACAATGCCTTTCAAAATATCATTCAGCTTTTCATAAATGATTTCTCCTCCCTTGGAAGGAAAGTTAGTATCTTGTGAAGCAAATTATTTCATTATTTCATTTTTGAAGAGTTTTGAACATTATAAAATTTATATTTAAAATTTTTGAAAATTGAGGTGCAATTTATATACAGTAATATGCGCAGGCTTTAAGTGCACAGTTTGACAGATGATGTACAAGCTGGTGAAATACACACCCTGCGATGTGCTGCGGCATGGTTCTCCTTTGTGCTTATTTTACTGGAGCTTCATTAATCATTTCTATCTGTAGATTTATATTTTTCATCACATTTGAAAATTCTCAAGTCGTTACTATCCAGATCTGTTCTTCCTGTGCTTCAATCTAAAGCTCTAACTGTATTTATAGTGGACTCCTTGGCATTACTCCAAGTTCACGGAGGTGTTGTTTACCACTTTGTCTTTTATCTGTCAAAAAACTTGGATGTTTTTCTCTTGCCCTCTTTTGAAGTTCAGATATCCTTTGTTTTGCAGTATCCAATATCCCACTAAATATATCCAGTTAATTTCTCATTTCAGATATTGTGCTTTTCAGAACACAGTCTCCTTTTGTTTCTTTCTAAAAAATGTTTCACACTTCTCTTCTTGCATTCCCTACGTATTCACTCATTGCACACATCTTTTCACTTCAACTTTTGAAAATGCTTGTGATAGCTACTTTAAAACCTTGTCTACTAATTCCAACATCTGTGTGTCCACTAGGCTGCTTCGTTTATTTTTTTTTCCTTTTATTTATGGCTCATATTTTCCTGTTCCTTCTCATACCCAGTAACTATGTGCAAGGCATTGTGGATATGGTATGGTATTGAGAGTCTGGATTTTATTGTCTTTCTTTTGAGAGCATTGAATGTTATTCTTGCAAACAGTCTATTTACCGGTGAAATAGTTTTATCCTGTCACAGCTGCCTGTAGGCTTACTAGGGATAGTCTAGAGTAGCCCTTATTCCAGGGCTAGATTAGGCCTCTCTTAGTCTGTGGCCTCTTCTGAGATTTCCACTGAATTCCCCGTGTGTCCTTTACTCTGGCTAGTCAGAACTCCAACATTTCTCAGCACTGTGTAACTCCTGGAAACTTTATCCATCTCTCATACTCCTGGTAGCTGGTCTCTGCTAGATTTCATAGTCTCGCCCTATGCAGGCAAAGTGTAGTACTCAGCTAAAGAGTCAAAAGGAGCCCTATACAGATTTTTAGAAATCTTTCTTTGAACAGCTCCCCACTTTCTAGTACTCTGTCCTGCAATACCCAGCATCTCAATAATTCTAAATGTCTATCTTTGTTTTTCATCACCAGAAGAATCACTGTTATCAATTTGGGGTCTGCATCCCTCTATCATGGTTTGGAAAGTGCACCAAGAAAAAATCTGGGGTGAATTTGGAGCTTAACTCATATAGTTATCTCCTCTCAAGGACCACAGCCCTGTACTGCCTGTTTCACACCTGAAAAATGGTTACTTGATAAATTTTTGTCCAGTTTTAGAATTGCTTATGGTAGGAGAATAAATCCATTGCATGTGACTCTGTGATGACACCACTCGATGCCTTTTAAATGTATCTTTTTTTTTTTTTTTTTTTTGGGGGTACACCAGGTTCAATCAACTGTTTTTATACACATATCCCCGTATTCCCTCCCTTCCTTGACGCCCCCCCCTCGAGTCCCCCCCACCCTCCCTGCCCCAGTCCTCTAAGGCATCTTCCATCCTCGAGTTGGACTCCCTTTGTTATACAACAACTTCCCACTGACTATTTTACAGTTGGTAGTATATATATGTCTGTACTACTCTCTCGCTTCTTCTCAGTTTCCTCTTCACCCCCCGCCCCCTCCCATACCTCGAGTTCTCCAGTCCATTCTCTGTATCTGCTTCCTTGTTCTTGTCACTGAGTTCATCAGTACCATTTTTAGATTCCGTATATGTGAGTTAGCATACAATATTTGTCCTTCTCTTTCTGACTTACTTCACTATGTATGACAGATTGTAGTTCTATCCACCTCATTACATATAGCTCCATCTCATCCCTTTTTATAGCTGAGTAATATTCCATTGTATATATATGCCACATCTTCTGTATCCATTCATTTGTTGATGGGCATTTAGGTTGCTTCCATGTCCTGGCTATTGTAAAGAGTGCTGCAATAAACATTATGGTACAAGTTTCTTTTGGGATTATGGTTTTCTTTGGGTATATGCCCAGGAGTGGGATGACTGGATCATATGGTAGTTCTATTTGTAGTTTTTTAAGGAACCTCCAAATTGTTTTCCATAGTGGCTGTACCAACTTACAGTCCCACCAACAGTGCAGGAGAGTTCCCTTTTCTCCACACCCTCTCCAACATTTGTGGTTTCCAGACTTTGTGATGATGGCCATTCTGATTGGTGTGAGGTGATAGCTCATTGTGGCTTTGACTTGCATTTCTCTGATGATTAGTGATGTTGAGCATCTTTTCATGTGTTTGTTGGCCATCTGTATGTCTTCTTTGGAGAAATGTCTATTTAGGTCTTCTGCCCATTTGTGGATTGGGTTATTTGCTTTTTTGGTATGAAGCTGCATGAGCTGCTTGTATATTTTGGAGGTTAATCCTTTGTCCGTTGTTTCATAGGCAATTATTTTTTCCCATTCTGAGGGTTGCCTTTTAGTCTTGTTTATGGTTTCTTTTGCTGTGCAAAAGCTTTTAAGTTTCATGAGGTCCCATTCGTTTATTCTTGATTTTATTTCCATGATTCTAGGAGGTGGGTCAAAAAGGATGTTGCTTTGATGTATGTCAAAGAGTGTTCTGCCTATGTTTTCCTCTAGGAGTTTTATAGTGTCTGGCCTTACATGTAGGTCTTTAATCCATTTGGAGTTTATTTTTGTGTATGGTGTTAGGAAGTGTTCTAATTTCATTCTTTTACATGTTGCTGTCCAATTTTCCCAGCACCACTTATTGAAGAGGCTGTCTTTTTTCCATTGTATACTCGTGCCTCCTTTGTCAAAGATAAGGTGCCCATATGTGTTTGGGCTCACTTCTGAGTTCTCTATTCTATTCCATTGATCATCCTTTCTATTTTTGTGCCAGTACCATACTGTCTTGATCACTATGGCCTTGTAGTATAGTTTGAAGTCAGGAAGCCTGATTCCACCAACTCCATTTTTCCTTCTCAAGATTGCTTTGGCTATTCGGGGTCTTTTGCGTTTCCATACAAATCGTAAGATTTCTTGCTCTAGTTCTGTGAAAAATGCCATTGGTAATTTGATCGGGATTGCATTGAATCTGTAAATTGCTTTGGGTAGTACAGTCATTTTCACGATGTTGATTATTCCAATCCAGGAACATGGTATGTCCCTCCATCTGTTTGTGTCATCTTTGATTTCTTTCATCAATGTCTTAAAGTTTTCTGCATACAGATCTTTTCCCTCCTTAGGCAGGTTTATTCCTAGGTATTTTATTCTTTTTGTTGCAATGGTGAATGGGAGAGTTTCCTTAATTTCTCTTTCTGCTCTTCCGTTGTTAGTGTATAGGAATGCAAGAGATTTCTGTGCATTAATTTTGTATCCTGCTACTTTACTAAACTCATCAATTAGTGTGAGCAGTTTTCTGGTAGAGTCTTTAGGGTTTTCTATATATAATATCATGTCATCTGCAAAGAGTGACAATTTTCCTTCTTCTTTTCCAATTTGGATTCCTTTGATTTCTTTTTCTTCTCTGATTGCTGTGGCTAAAACTTCCAAAACTATGTTGAATAACAGTGGTGAGAGTGGACACCCTTGTCTTGTTCCTGTTCTTAGAGGGAATTCTTCCAGTTTTTCTCCATTGAGAACGATGTTGGCTTTTGGTTTGTCATATATGGCTTTTATTATGTTGAGGTAATTTCCTTCCATGCCCATTTTCTGGAGAGCTTTTATCATAAATGGATGTTGAACTTTGTCAAAAGCTTTTTCTGCATCTATTGAAATGATCATATGGTTTTTATCCTTCAATTTGTTGATATAATGTATCACGTTGATTGATTTGCGTATATTGAAGAATCCTTGCATCCCAGGGATAAACCCCACTTGATCATGGTGTATGATTTTTTTAATGTGCTGTTGCAGTCTGTTAGCTAGTATTTTGTTGAGGATTTTTGCATCTATATTCATCAGTGATATTGGTCTGTAGTTTTCTTTTTTTGTGACATCTTTGCCTGGTTTTGGTATCAGGTGATGGTGGCCTCGTAGAATGAGTTTGGGAGTGCTCCGCCTTCTGCAATATTTTGGAAGAGTTTGAGAAGGATAGGTGTTAACTCTTCTCGAAATGTTTGATAGAATTCGCCTGTGAATCCATCTGGTCCTGGGCTTTTGTGTGTTGGGAGATTTTTAATCACTGCCTCAATTTCTGTACTTGTGATTGGTCTGTTCATGGTTTCTATTTCTTCCTGGTTCAGTCTTGGAAGATTGTATTTTTCTAAGAATGTATCCATTTCTTCCAGGTTATCCAATTGATTGGCATATAGTTGCTTGTAGTAGTCTCTCATGATGTTTTGTATTTCTGAGGTGTCCATTGTGACTTCTCCTTTTTCATTTCTAATTCTGTTGATTTGCATCTTCTCCCTTTTTTTCTTGATGAGTCTGGCTAATGGTTTATCAATTTTGTTAATCTTCTCAAAGAACCAGCTTTTAGTTTATTTATTTTTCTTATGGTTTCTTTCCTTTCTTTTTCATTTATTTCTGCTCTGATCTTTATGATTTATTTCCTTCTGCTCACTTTGGGGTTTCTTTGTTCTTCTTTCTCTAGTTGTTTTAGGTGTAAGGTTAGGTTGTTTATTCGATCATTTTCTTGTTTCTTAAGGTAGGACTGTATTGCTATAAACTTCCCTCTTAGAACTGCTTTTGCTGCGTCCCATAGGTTTTGGGTTGTTGTGTTTTCGTTGTCATTTGTTTCTAGATATTTTTTGATTTCCTCTTTGATTTCTGTAGTGATTCCTTGGTTGTTTAAGAGTGAATTGTTTAGCCTCCATGTGTTTGTATTTTTTGCAGTTTTTTTCCTGTAATTGATATCTAGTCTCATGGCGTTGTGGTCTGAGAAGATGCTTGATATGATTTCAATTTTCTTGAATTTGCTGAGGTTTGATTTGTGACCCAAGATGTGATCTATCCTGGAAAAGGTTCCGTGTGCACTTGAGAAGAAAGTGTAGTCTGTCGTTTTTGGATGGAATGTCCTATAAATATCAATGAAGTCGAGATGGTCTAATGTGTCATTTAAAGCTTGTGTGTCTTTATTGATTTTCTGTTTGGATGATCTGTCCATTGATGTAAGTGGGGTGTTCAAGTCTCCCACTATTATTGTGTTACTGTCGATGTCCCCTTTTATAGCTGTTAGCATTTGCCTTATGTATTGAGGTGCTCCTATATTGGGGGCATAGATATTTACCATTGTGATATGTTCTTCTTGGATGGATCCCTTGATCATTATGTAGTGCCCTTCCTTGTCTCTTTTAATAGTCTTTACTTTCAAGTCTAATTTGTCTGATATGAGTATTGCTACTCCAGCTTTCTTTTGACTTCCATTTGCATGGAATATCTTTTTCCATCCCTTCACTTTCAGTCTATATGTATCCTTTGGTCTGAAGTGGGTTTCTTGTAGGCAGCATATAGAAGGGTCTTGTGTTTGTATCCATTCAGCCAGTCTGTGTCTTTTGGTTGGAGCATTTAATCCATTTACATTTAAAGTGATTATTGACATGTGTGTTCCAATTACCATTTTCTGAATTGTTTTGGATTTGTATTCGTAGGTGTTTTCCTTTTCTTGTGTTTCCTACTTAGAGAAGTTCCTTTAGCACTTGTTGTAAGGCTGGTTTGGTGGTGCTGAATTCTCTTAACTTTTGCTTGTCTGGAAAGCTTTGGATTTCTCCCTCAAATCTGAATGAGATTCTTGCTGGGTAGAGTATTCTTGGCTGTAGGTTTCTCTCTTTCAGGACTTTCAGTATATCCTGCCATTCCCTTCTGGCCTGCAGAGTTTCTGTAGAAAGGTCAGCTGTTATCCTGATGGGTTTTCCCGTATATGTTGTTTGTTGCTTTTCTCTTGCTGCTTTTAATATTTTTTCTTTGTGTTTAATTGTCATTAGTTTGATTAATATGTGTCTTGGTGTATTTCTCCTTGGGTTTATTCTGTATGGGACTCTCTGTGCTTCTTAGACTTGGTGAATTATTTCCTTTCCCATGTTGGGGAAGTTTTCCACTAGAACCTCTTCAAATATTTTCTCAGACCCTTTCTTGTTTTCTTCTTCTTCTGGGATGCCTATAATTCGAATGTTGGTACGTTTAAGGTTATCACTGAGGTCTCTGAGGCTGTCTTCTAGTCTTTTTATTTTTTTTTCTTTTTCCTGCTCTGTGGTGTTTATTTCCCCCATTCTATCTTCCAACTCACTTATTCGTTCTTCTGCCTCAGTCATTCTGCTGGTTATAGCATCTAGAGTATTTTTAATTTCAGTTATTTTGTTATCCATTGCTGTTTGTTTTTCTGAGTTCTTATGAACTGTTTCTTGTACTTTCTCTATTTTGTTATCGAGATTTTGTATCATTTTTACTATCATTACTCTAAATTCTTTTTCAGGCATTTTTCCTATTTCCTCCTCATTGATTTGGTCTTGTGGGTTTTTTTCCTGCTCCTTTGCCTGCATGCGGTTTCTCTGTTTCCTCATGGTTGTCCAAGCTTTTGGGGTTGCTTGTCCTGGTGATAGAGGTGTTTATAGAAGACTGTCCAAGCCTCAGACTAATGTCCAAGTATTGGATTAAACAAATATTCAGTCTAGGAAACACATACATGTATAAGACACACAATTATTGAATCCGTTAGGACATAAGGCTCTAGAAAGACCTGACAGAACCCCAGTGTGCTATCAGATATTCAAAGAGAAACCCAACAGAAATTGACAACTGAAACAGAACAAATCAGAGACAAAAGCAAAAGGAAACGAACAACAAATAACACCCTACACATACAAACATGAATCCAGGGAGATTTTGTAAGCTAGGATCAAATATAGAAAAGAGCCAGAGTACCACCAGAGAGAATGGAGATTCTCAGAATGTAATTAGACAACTGTACTAAGAACTAAGATAAAGACAAAATCCTAATATTAATACCAAGGCAGTGCGTCATCTGGAGAATAGAGCAAGGAGTCTGAGCAGACTGATAGTGTTGCTTATAAGTATGTTAAGATAAAATAAACTTAAAATGGCTGGAAGAAAGGGGAACAGAAGAGCGTAATGTAGCTGGAAATATGCAAAGAAAAAGAAAGGAATAGGAGTGTATAAAAGATAGGGATGAAAGGAAAGTATGAGAGATATTTTGTCCGTACTACCAAAAACTTAGCTAGATATAGAAGTATATAAAAAGGCAAAAAAAAAAAAAAAGAATAAAAAATATCCTTAAAAAATTATGTTATAAAACTTGTAGATCCCTTAGGGCTAAGATCGTATTTAATAAAAAAAAAAAAAAAAAAAAAAAAAAAGGAGAGAGAGAGAAAGAAAAAAAAAAAAAAATCCAGAACTGATCCCAGAATGGACCAGTTCAATAGGTATTGATACTACTATTTCTGTTTCCTTAGCGTCTCAGCTGTAAGTGTCCTTCTCCTTGCTTTGGGTTTTTTTTTGCGTTATTCTGTGACCAGCAGAGGTTCCTTTATTGTTCGTCTGTAAGCCTCGGTGTGTGGGGAGGGAGAGGGTACAATAGTGGCTCCTTCTCCTGAGAGTGAGTGAGCAGTGGCGCACTGTTGTTTCAGTCAGGCTTGGAGGTGCCTGTTGCAGAGGGCGCTGGTGGCTCAGGCGTACACAGAAAGTCTTAGAGTTGGGTCTCTCTCGGGGTTTTTTCTTTTTGATGCTGGTTTTTTTTTTTCTCTCGGCAGCCTCCCTGCTGCTGGCGTTGCAAGGAGTTTTAATCTAGCCCCGCCCGAGTGCCTGAGGGTGCTTGTTATCCCTGAGCGCCTTAGGTGGCCCACAGGGCATCTCTCCACTGCCTGTTGCAGAGGCGCCGAAAGAGAGGGAGAGGCTATGAGCGTGGCTCCTCCCCCCCGCCCGTGAGCCTGCAGCCTCCAGCCGCCATCATGGCCGGGCAGCTCTCAGGGACGGGCACTCCTCTCCGCGGACCTCCTCCCTCCTGTCCTCTCGGTCCGTCACCCTACCGGCAACAATGTTTCTCCCCCTGAACCAGCTCTCCGGTTCCCACGCTCCCGCTCCTGGACCCTCCGTTCAGCCGCGGATCGAGGTCTCGGTCCGGGAACGCTGAGCTGCGCTGCGGACCCTCCATATGTTTCTCACTCCCTCCCGTCTGCCACAGCTCCACCACTTCACCCTCTTTGAGCCCTCGTAGATGCCTCCCTACTGGCTATGTCGGGCTCCCCGCAGCCCTTTCTGGTGTCCGAGGCCGTCTGCTGGTGTTCAGCTGGTTCTCTGTGGGAATGACTGCGTCCTTCCGTGCATTCCCAATGCATCTGTGGAGAGGGATGCACTCCACGTCTCTCTACTTCGCCACCATCTTTTCTCCTCCCTATGTCTAAATGTATCTTTTAAGTTACTTGACCCCAAATCTGTTTAACTGAAATTTCCAATCATTTCTGTTGATTCTACCTTCTGGAGCCCCACCAAGGTTGTTATTATACTAGTTTGAACATATTCCACTGGTGCAAAGAACCCAATTCACTAAGTCAAAGACTTGGGTCCTGTAATTATCTCTTTATCCTGCCAAATACTTTTTTCCTCTTTATTGGCTCATTCCCATCAGTATGTAAGCCTCCCTTGTCCCATGTCCATCTCTAACTTCCTCTCCATTTTTCTGCCTCCAATAGTTGTATTTTCTTGAGTTCCCACACATGCATTTACCTCCCTTTCTTTTTTCAAGCCCCACCAATCAGGCCTTCATGGCAGCCACGCCACTCTGCAGGGTCACAAACAATATCCATCTTCCAATTCTTGGTTTTCCTCTCTTTCATTCTACCTTCAGCGGGATTTGATAGACGTTATCACTTATCTTTCTTGATTATTTCCTATTTTGCTCCCATAGTCCACTGGCTTTCCTCCTATTTCACTGACTGTGCCTTCTTCCTATGTCCTTCGCTGACTCCTCCTCTTATTCTGGACCCTTACATTTTGGAATGCCTGGGTCTAGACCCTTTTGTTTCTCCCACATCCTTCTTTCCCTTGTGACAGCTGCCATTGCTTGCATCTTCTCCAGTTCTGTTGAAGACACCTTCATTCACCTTGCTGGGCAAAATATGTGCTTCAGTGAAGGATTCTTCTTTCTCTCTCTCTGCTACATTCACATTATATACATGTTTTGTTTGATTTGCCTCCAAAACATATTCAACAAAGCAAATTCAATTGCTTCTCATTACCTTGACTGTGACCACTTTCACTCCAGGCACTTTTTATCTTGCCTCAACTTCTGAAATAGCTTCTTACCTACTTGCTTTCTGAACCGGTCCATTCTCTACACAGCTGCTAGTGTGATGATTAAAAACATAAATCAGGCCATGCCACTGGCCTAGTTAAAGTCACCAATGGCTTCTTTTTACATTTCGAGAAAAAAAAAAAAGATTCCAGACTTCTAAAATAGCTGCATATTCAAATTACCCAGAGTGCATGGACTTAAACTGGACTTCATATTAGAATCAACTTGGGGATTTTACAAATTCCTGCTGCCTGGGTCCCACTTCCAATGATGGTTATTTAATTGGGCTTCGACCTGGATGTCAGGAATTTTTTTAAAGCTCCTCACATAATGTGTGACAAATTTCAAGAACCACTAACAGGTGACTTTTGAATTAAAAAAAAAAAAATAATGACCCAGAGATTTGGGAGATGGATCTACTCCCAGAGATGATGAGTTAGTTGGGCTTAGTTAGGACCAGAAAATAGTCATCAGTGTTTTCTTAGTCTCCCAGGAGATTTTATGGTGAAGTCCAGATTGAGGACCACTGCCCCACGTCATCTTGTCCTTGCCTATTTCTCCAAGTACTGACCTGCCTGTGACCCACATTTCCTTTCTCAGGGCTGTATCACCTAACTAGTGATTCAATGTTAATTTCACAGAAGCTTATTTAGCATATGTGAAAAACAACCACTCGGAGACACTGATCAGACTGTGATCAACTACATTATCCCGATTGGCTAGGCTCAATTCCAGGTCATCTGACTTTTGCCTTGGATGAAAAAGTCTGGTTGCCTTTCCTGCAGAGGCAAGGGATTCACAGAAACACTCCCGTACATTCTTATCTAGCATTTCTGTTCTCTGACCTGGATCCTTCAGAGGAGATTATATCAGAGACAGGCTAGTGCACTCACTGCTTTGCCCTTCACAAACAATAGTGAGAGTCAGTTCTTCTCATAAGAAAACACTTGGGAAGCATGTATCCCATGAGGCCATTTATACCTTTGGTTTTTATCTAACTGAAGGTATATTTTCTTACTCACTCAGGGAAAATCTTTTTTCACAAATACAAGGTTGGTTTCTTCATATGAAGTCTAAGTAAGCTCCATTTTATTTTGTTGTCAAGTAGACAGAATGGACATCACTTCTCAGCCAGAAAGGAAGGAGAGGTGTGATGGGGACAAGGTCTAAGGACTGAGGAAGCACTCGGGAACCTATTGCTCAAGAAAGAGTCTGCTCCAGGTCTATGGACTGTCCTGAAGGTAAGGGAAACCATCCCTTCCTGACAACTGCAATGAGAGCTCTGTGTTCCAGAACTTTAATATGCAAATAATCAACATTAACATAAGTCTTTAATTTCATACAGTTACTTTTGCAACTGGATGAATACTGTATGGTAGATGAACACATACAATTTTAAGAGCATCATAGAATCACAGCGCATCCATGACCGACGGCGTTGGAGACCACTAGCTTCTCACTCCGCATGTGATGAGTGTGAACCTGAATAAGAATTTGGCGACCTGGACAGAGATTTGAAATAAGCCTGTTGCCTACATTTTAGGTGCATTGGGAGCCCTGGAAAAGTTTTCTACAAGTGAAATTACCTTATTTTACCACACTTTGTTTAATTTACTAAACGTTTCAATACCCTCCCAAAATAACGAGAGATTTAATGCTCAACAGAAGAGAGGAACAAAGAAAACCACATTTCTAAAACTAAAACAAAAAAATATTAAAAAGCTACTATTTTTTGACTTTAGAAAAACTGTGATATATGGCTTTGACAAATATTTCTAGAACCCATCAATCTAAATGATAATATAAAAATCACTATATAAAATAAAAACAATACAGCCTGGGCTCATGGACTTTGGGCCTTAAAAACCACTGGGTTAATGTAGAGAAGACTCATTTCAAGCGTTAAATCCCATGGCCCCACATCCTTCATTCATACATTTCTTCTCTGCTAAATTTTTGAAACTTCATACTTTGGGTAAATAAAACCTTGGCTTGGAGTTCATAGTTGGCTTCTACAGCTGTGTGTGTGTGTGTGTGTGTGTGTGTGTGTGTGTGTGTAAGTGTACGTATGTTTAAATGGGATGGCAGGGATTTTTACGAATGCTGGTTACCTTTATAACACTTAAGTAAACACCCTTAGTGAGTGATGTTGAACGTGACCGCGTAGATGCCACGCATCCCGAGTCTCTCCTTACCTCTCACAATCAGCTGGCTTTGGTGCTCCACAGCTGCTGCCTCATTGCGGGCTATGCAGGTATAATTCCCATTGTGCATCAGGGAGAGATTGGAAATCCTTAAGGAGCTCGTGAAGTCAATGTTGTCAATGGTCACCCCGAGGCTCGCAGGGATTGGCCGGCCATCCTTCTGCCAGGTGATGGTGATGGGTAGGTCCCCTGAGACCACAACACACGGGATGAAGACCCGCTGTCCGATGGAGAATCTCGGAAACTCAAAAGGTTGGATAAAAGGTGGAACTGAAAAAAAGAGGAAAAGTAATAGAGGAAAGATGATAATAAACTGTGTAAGTACTCTGGGTTCTCTCTTTTTTTTTTAACGCTTTTGCATGACATTGAAAGAGTAATACAGTCACTGCTAGAGCATAAAAGTATACGAATCAGTAGAAGATTTGAAATTGTGCTCTCCTGTTATTTGAATTTTCTTATTGTTCTAAATGAAAAGCATGGCTTGATTAGTATTTCAGCAAATATGCTTAATTGCATTTATTTTGATAAATTTTAAAAAATTCAATAATCATTTTTAAAGGAAACATCTCAGATTCTGCACTTTTCCATATAGATACTGTGAAAGAGGGGTTTGGGTTTGGTTTTCTCTTAGAAAAGCTTTTAAAAATGATGTGTGCAAGAGGAGGTATTTTTCCTGCTTTGCTAATGTTAGCACTACAATCACTGTTCCTCCTTGAATCCATTCCACATCTTGTTAATGCTTTAAGCCTACTGAAAAAGCAGAAATTCCAGTTTTATTTTTTTAAGCTCTTTATTGGAGTATAATTGCTTTACATTGTTGTGCCAGTTTCTGCTGTACAACAAAGTGAATCAGCTGTATTTATACATATATCCCCATATCCCCTTCCTCTTGAGGCTCCCTCCCACCCTCCCTATCCCACCCTCTAGGTCATCATCACCAATTATCGAGTTGATCTCCCTGTGTTATGCAGCAGCTTCCCACTAGCTATCTATTTTACATTTGGTAGTGTGTATATGTCAGGGCTACTCTCTCGCTTCATCCCAGTTTCCCCTTCACCCCCCACGCTGGGTCGTCAAGTCTGTTCTCTACATCTGCATCTTTATTCTTGCCCTGTCTCTGGATTCTTCTGTACCATGTTTTTAGATTCCATATATATGTGTTAGTATACGGTATTTGTTTTTTTCTTTCTGGGTTACTTCGCTCTGTATGACAGACTCTAGGTCCATCCACCTCACTGCAAATAACTCAATTTCATTCCTTTTTATGGCTGAGTAATATTCCATTGTATATATGTGCCACATCTTCTTTATTTGATGGGCATTTAGGTTGCTTCCATGTCCTGGCTATTGTAAATAGTGTTGCAATGAACACTGTGGTACATGCTTCTTTTTGGATTATGGTCTTCTCAAGGTATATGCCCAGTAGTGGGATTGCTGGGTCATAAGGTAGTTCTATTTTTAGTTTTTTAAGGAACCTCCATACTGTTCTCCATAGTGGCTGTACCAATTTACATTCCCACCAACAGTGCAGGAGGGTTCCCTTTTCTCAGCACCCTCTCCAGCATTTATTGTTTCTAGATTTTTTGATGGTGGCCATTCTGACCGGTGTGAGGTGATACCTCACTGTAGCTTTGACTAGTATTTCTCTAATGATTAGTGATGTTGAGGATGTTTTCACGTGTTTGTTAGCCATCGGCATGTCAACATCCCACTAGCAGCAAATGTTAATTTAAAAGATTTATGTTAGGATAATTACACCATTACTCTGCACCCCTCAGTTTTACACATTCCTTGCACGTGACCTTAAATCATGAACTGGTCCGTAGGTAGTTTTCTGCGTTGTGTCCCTCCTGAAGATGCGGTTATAACCTTCAGCTTGGCCAGCCATGGACACAGCCAAGCTCAATCTGGAACGCTCTTTTTTGATTTAATTTCCCCAGTAAGCTCTTATTTATCCTTCTTGCCTCAGGACCACTCTTCTTGGCACCTTCCTAGATGGCCTCCCAGGGTATCAGCATCACAAAATGGTCAAAATGGAGCCAGAGGAGCCAACATTGGGTCCTACTTCGGTTCCTCATTAGTCCTGGGGTCACGTGCTAGTTGTCCATATGCTCTCATACCAGCCTTTTGGGGTAGTTTTCACAGATGATTAGGATTATCAAGCCCATGGTAACCTAATATAAACCAGTTATTATACTAGGTGACTTTACAAAGTGAAGTCATTAAACAGCAGGATGTCTGCAGGGTTTATGTCTTAAATCAACCATAGTCTCGTTTCAATTATCAACTCAGGGGAGATATAAGGGATCCAGTTGAGAAACTTCTGAATGGAAACCATTCATTCATTCACTCATTCATTCACTTGAGAGGTACTTATCGAGCACCTGGTGTGTGCTCAGTACTGCACTGTGTGTGCTGGACAGACAGCAATGAACATGACACACCATCTCTACCCAGAGGAGTCCTCATGCAGAGTCACAGGCAGCCGGTGCCAACAAACTACATCAGTGGCTTTCTGTTATTTAGTATTACTGTTACTACTACTGTATGCTTTCAGAACAAGCTGTAACTTAGAACTCAGAATTGCAAGTTAGTGATTAGCCAAATAGCAAATTAGCCAGACGCTTAGTAAGCAGGTGGCTCAAGTCAGGTCTTACCAGATAAACAACAAACAAGCAGGCAAGGATACGAACAGATAGCCTAAGGTACAGACAAGCATATTCAATGTCAAAACTGCCATGGGTTCTCAGTGTAAAGTTAGAATTTTGGGTCTGCAACAAATTGATCTAATGCTAAGAGAAAAAGATCTCAGGATGAGGTTCTACCTGGGCTGATAAACCAATGAATTAGTGATATTTTAGAAATGTGGACAGCATGAATTTTGTTTTCATTTTCTTTTTTAACTCTGATTCCTCTGTAGCTAATTCTTGCCTCTGTTCTTGAAAAATAGAGTCCTTTCTTCAAAAGTCCTGTAACTTTTTTTCTGCTATAAGAGGAAATTCTTATATTTAATAAATAGTGACAGCCTACACCCTGCACAGATCACGCTGGATTACACTGTGTTTGTTCACAGCTGTTATTAGGTGGAGAAAGTGCCAAGTTGTAGCAAAAGTGCGTGTATTTCTCTAAATCTTGCCCCAAGTGTCAGGAACATTTACTCTATATGTAAATACTAACACTTAATAAGTTGACATTTTAAAAATAAAAAGTAACTACATTTTGTCTTCTTTGGTTTCTCACACACAGAAACCTGGCTGTGAGTCTTCCTGGATGAGCCGAAGCACCACTTGTTGGCTTGGTGCTTCTTATCTGAATTGCAGGTCATTTTTCTAAGATAAGAACTTCAGAGCCAGACTGCCTGGATTTAAGTCCGGCTGTGCTACTAACTAAAGTCATCAGCCCTCCGTGTGCCTCAGCTTCCTTATTTGTAAAACTAGGGGGGCTACTGTGAGCAGGGAATGAGTACAGGGTTTCGCAGACTTTCACATGCACCTGAATTGGTTGCAAAGCCTTTAATACGAGGGGAAAAACAACAACGACAACAGAACAGAACAGTTAGGTGAAACATTAGTGGGCAAGGGAAAGGATTCCGTTTCTCACATCAGTTATAACAGGGAAAGGAAAGAAATATGTAAGAACTTACTTTCTAAGCCCCAGATCAAGAAAGAAAGATAAGATTTAGCAGCTGTTGGTCTATCTATTTAATAAAAAAACAATATGGGCTGTAGGCTGTCAATAATTATTAAATACAAGAGCGTCTTCTTTATAACAGAAGAAAGTTATAGGACAGAGAAAGGGCCTATAGGACAGAAAACAGAGGCAAGAAGTAGCCACAGGGGAATTAATTTTTAAAATTCATCCTTTCCAAAATTCTAAACTATCTGTAATTCACTGGTTTACAGAACTCTGAGAAGTATGATTGTAGTTACAGAAGTAAATTTCAGAACTTTTAGCTATAAAGTGACGCTGCTGGAAATGAAGACCCCCAATGAAGCAGTGAAAACAAACGTCAGAAAGCCCAGGTACTAACCCCCACTCACGTCAAGCAATGGATAGTCCCTCGCCCTGAACATCGAGTTTTAAGCTTCTGCTGCACCTTTATTATCTCACTTATTGGTCTAGATGCTGAGAATTCAGGCCTATTGATGAGGGCTCAGTAAGAAGCCGCAACTGGTAAGGGAGAGGTAGAGAAAAGCTAAGTGTAAGCTATAAAGAGTGGATACAACAAACACACCCAGCACCTGGGGATATTTTGTGCGGGGCATACTGCTCTTGATAGCCAGCTTTTTAGCAGTTAATACAATATCATAGTGCATAATTAAGACTCCGACTCATCAATTATTGTTAATATGTTAAATGGGAAAAAATAATATCTAAAATACTTTAAAACATATTTATTAAAAAAAAAGCTATCCAAGATAGTTGACATAAAATTTTTCAGGATGAAAGGAAAAATTTAGTAAGCGGGAAAAGTCATTTTCCTGGAATAATGTCAAAATTAGGTTTGTGACTTGTTGTTTGGCTTGCCACGTTACATTGGGATGTGCGTTTTTTAACACAAATTAAATCAAAAGACCTATGTGTCAATCATGTCACTTCTTACTACATATACTGTCTCCTTGCTTCAGCCACTAATCACAAGTCTGCTGAACAAAATGCTTAGAAATATTTTAAGGGGTCCAAAATCTAATATTTTACATTCATAAGATATAAAATTGGAGGCAAAAAAAAGTTGGAGGCAAAAAGCAAACCAAGTAATTCAAAAGCTCTTGCAATGATTTTGGTGAAGCCAAATCACCTGTTTGAGGCATGTTGCTTACTGTATTTCAGTCATCATATCACCTTTTAAGGTGAATTCTCTGAATCTTACTGACAATGAAAACTTGTAACCGTACAGGGGCAGAAACTCTGAATGCGACCTGCAGCAGGTTTGCACATGACCTTCCTTCATAAAGTATGTAAATATCTGCTAAATGTCATTTCTTACTAGGCTTGTGTATTTCATTCTACATAATGGTGGGGGTTCCTTTCTCTGAGGCAGTTCAGAGGCGTTGAATGTACCAAATGTTAATTTAGACTCATTCTCTGTAAACACTTAACAAGAACATTAAATCAAGCTAATACATTTCTGTGTCTTGTCCCTCAAAGATTAACTACATATTCTTTTTCACAGGGGACAAAACAACTTTTACTTTCCACCCCCAGCCCAGAGCAGAGTATGACATGATGAAAGAAACATAGTTGTATGTTGGCCAGTCTTGGGTAGTTAGCAGTGTTATCTTGGTTCAGTTTTTTAATTCTATGATTCCATTTTTTCATGTGTAACATGGTGACAGTGAAATTTTAGAATTTGTATGGAAACACAAAAGACCTCGAATAGCAAAAGCAATCTTGAGAAAAAAAATGGAGCTGTTGGAATCAGGCTCCCTGACTTCAGACTATACTACAGGGCTATAGTAATCAAGACAGTATGGTACTGGCACAAAAACAGAAATATAGATCAATGGAACAGAATAGAAAGCCCAGAGATAAACACATGCACCCATGGTCACCTAATCTATGACAAAGAAGGCAAGGATATACAATGGAGAAAAGACAGTCTCTTCAATAAGTGGTGCTGGGAAAACTGGACAGCTACATGTAAAAGAATGAAATTAGAACACTCCCTAACACCACACACAAAAATAAACTCAAAATGGATTAAAGACCTAAATGTAAGGCCAGATACTATAAAACTCTTAGAGGAAAATATAAGCAGAACACTCTTTGACATCAATTGCAGCAAGACATTTTTTGACTCACCTCCTAGAGTAATGAGAATAAAAACAAAAATAAACAAATGGGACCTAATGAAACTTCAAAGCTTTTGCACAGCAAAGGAAACCATAAACAAGATGAAAACACAATCCTCAGAATGGGAGAAAATATTTGCAAATGAAGCAACTGACAAAGAATTAATCTCTGAAATATACAAACAGCTCATGAGCTCAAGAGCAAAAAAACAAACAACTCAATCAAAAAATGGGCCGAAGACCTACACAGACATTTCAGCAAAGAAGACATACAGATGGCCAACAAACACATGAAAAAATGCTCAACATCACTAATTATTAGAGAAATGCAAATCAAAACTACAATGAGGTATCATTCACACCAGTCAGAACGGCCATCATCACAAAACCTACAAGCAATAAGTGCTGGAGAGGATGTGGAGAAAAGGGAACCCTCCTGCACTGTAGGTGGGAATGTAAATTGATACAGCCACTATGGAGTACTGTACCAAGGTTCCTTAAAAAACTAAAAATAGAATTACCATGTGACCCAGCAACCCCACTCCTGGGTATATACCCAGAGAACACCATAATTCAAAAAGACACATGCACCCCAATGTTCACTGCAGCACTATTTACAATAGCCAGGACACAGAAACTACCTAAATGTCCATCAACAGAGGAATGGGTAAAGAAGATGTGGCCCATATGGAATACTACTCAGCCATAAAAAGGAGCAAAACTGAGTCATTTGTAGAGACGTGGATGGACCTAGAGACTGTCATACAGAGAAGTAAGTCAGAAAGGGAAAAACAAATATTGTGTATTAACATATATATGTGGAATCTGAAAAAACTGGTAGAGATGATCTTATTTACAAAGCTGAAATAGAGACACAGATGCAGAGAACAAATGTATGGATACCAAGGGGGAAAGGGGTGGGTGGGATGAACTGGGAGATTGGGATTAACATATATATACTACTGATGCTATGTATAAAACAGATAACTAATAAGGACCTACTGTATAGCACAGGGAACTCTACTCAGTGCTCTGTGATGACCTAAATGGGAAGGAAATCCAAAAAAGAGGGGATATATAGGTATAGCTGACTCACTTTGCCATATAGTAGAAACTAACACAACACTGTAAAGCAATACTCCAATAAAAATTTTAAAAGAAATCAGGTTACAAAACAATAAAAAACTCAATTCATAAGAGTGTCAGGGGAGGGCTGTACGTAACATGCCAGCCCAGAGCCCAGGCGGTGCACAGAAGTAACTCCAATTAGCATCCTTCTACCTTCCCTCTTCCTAACTGTTTTTTTTTTTCTTTTTGTCCCAAGGCCCATAATTTACTGGGAGAATCAAATACATTACATGCATGTTGAGACATATAAGGCTCTATTTCCACTGCCATATATAATTTCATCAATTCCACATTTTGTCATTTCATTTCCAGTGGTAATTTAACTCCACGAGCCTCCATACAAAAGTCTCAGGTTGACAGCTTTTGGTGTCAGGCTGCTCAGAGAGTCTGCCTCAAGCCAAAGTCTTCTGAGTCAAGGCTGTGGATATTTTAATCTTTCCAGCTGCTTTTCTCCATTCTGTTTAACAAGCCCTTTCTTCCCATCCTTTAAGAAATTTTCTTTCTATAACATCTTACGTGTTTCATAAAGTCTCCAAAAATTGTGTCTTCTAATCCTGCCCGTTGTGGGAATGCAAATTCCTTGGCTGGTCTCTGAAAGTTCAGTCCCAATTACACACCCATTTTAGCATCCATATGCCCATCAGGGATGCCTAGAAGCTGTGTAGGCTCAGGGCTCTGTACTGTCCATCCAAACACAAGCTGTGGCTCGAAAACCATTGAGGCTGGTGAGCACGTGTGGTTTGTGGGTCGAGCACGTCGCTTAATGGACTGGGTACCCACAGGACTGGTTTATTGTCCAATTCGGCTACTTTACAGTGTGCCTTAGATTCCAGAAATGTAAAGTATTGCCCCTGTGTGATACAGTGCTCCATTCTGTTCACACAACACAAATTCTTTCTCTAGCCACCCCAAGAGCCTGTTGTTCAAGATTCTATAATAAAATGTATGACTCGTGTGAATACAGTGATCTATGTAGAAGGCTGTCTCCTAAGTAGAGTGACACAGAAGCCGGGAGATATATCGAGTTTATCCTTTTTATTTTCCACAACTAGTGAAATAAATAGCGCCTTGTACATCCTAATTGCATAATAGTTTTTGAAAACACCTTTAAGGGGTGATGAGAACACGTGTCTACATGTCGCACATGAGACAATCCTGAGGTTATGAATACAAAGGGAGATACATCCAGAAAATAACAGCGATGAGGTGGTGCGATGGGAAGATCCAAGGTGAGGCTGCTATGTAGTCTGCATAGCCCTGGGGCCCATGAATTTGATGATGTAACAGAATGAGCAGACTGAGCAACACACACATGGTCGGTCACTAAACCTAGAAACAGAGAGCCATACATACTTCTGCCTGGTGCTCAATCCTGTCATCTAATAAATCACTAAATCCCTCACCATTTCCTTCACTAAATCTCTTTTGAATCAGAATCTTTCTATGCATCCCTACTTCCGCTGCCAGAGTTCTCTGCTATCTCTCACCTGTACCAAAATAATAACTATTATTTTATTCTCCCTGAGATGCTTTCTCCCGTATCCATCACCAAAATCTTCTGAAATGCAAAACCAGCTCTTGAAAACCACCGAGTATTCCTAGAGTATAATTTTCAAGATCCTTTACCTAGTCTACAAAACCCTCCAAGACTGTCTAATATACCTACTTCTATACCTAACATTCTTTACTCCTTTTGCATTCCTGTTCTCACACCGACAAATGTTTCCGACGAGCACATAGAAGTCCGTGCCCAGGACTTCTATCTAGAGGACCCGCTGAGCCATTCCCCCCGCTGCTGGTACAGCAAGTTGGGGAGATGAAGTCAAGAGCTGGCCTTGCTTATTCAGGTACGGCCGTCCGTGCCAACTGGGAACCACTGTGTGAGCTTGTTGCCCTGAGCTGAGTGACTTCCGGGCCAGCAGCAGCCAGAGCTGCTTCCGGCTCACCACGAATTGGGCTGCCGGTCCTTGGCCTGTGCCTGCCCAGAGCCCTCCAGGGCTTCAGGAGGGTACCCTGCAGGAGGAAGAAGGGCATTGCTGGCAGCCGGCAGCTGCTAAATAAACAGAGGCTTATGCATGTGCACATAAATGTGGGCTCCTTTGCAAGCCCTTCTTGACCTTTCTCTCTAAGCTCCCTTGGGGTTCAAGATGAACTGATAATAACTGACACCCAAACACTGACCTAGAAATAAAAGGCAGGCGTGAGCCAGTAGGGTGCTCTCTGGCCCTGCTGCTGGGTGGGAAAGGCAGAGAAGGAGTGAGGCACTGTCCCTCCGGTGCAGCAGGATGGCATTCAGGGTCCATCTCTAAAATTCCTTTAGGGATCTGTATCTTGGACATCTTTGCAACAGCCCAAACCATACAAAACATAAAAAATTAAAGAGGTTAATAGTATCTATTTTTCTTTAGCCAGAGATTGAAATTACCACATTTAAATTTCTGTTTGGCTGAGTTAAGTAGGAGGTTTGGGTGCATTTAGGGAAATTCACACTTGTGAATTATTTAAGGTGTGCTCGAATAAGGAGGAGAATCCCCGTTTGGCTTAGGACTCTTTAAGACAGAAGCCATAGAACAAACAGCGAACTGGAGTTTCAGAGATTACTCAGCTCTGGTTACACTCTAAGTGATAAACATTCTCCTTCATGGACAAAAAATAATAGCGGGGGACTTCCCTGGTGGTGCAGTGGTTAAGAATCGGCCTGCCAATGCAGGGGACACAGGTTCGATCCCTGGTCCAGGAAGATCCCACATACCATGGAGCAACTAAGCCCGTGTGCCACAACTACTGAGGCTGCGCTGTAGCACCCGCAAGCCACAGCTACTGAGCCTGTGCACCACAATCACTGAAGCCCGTGTGCCTAGAGCCCGTGCTCCGCAACAAGAGAAGCTACAGCAATGAGAAGCCCGTGCACCGCAACAAAGAGTAGTCCCCGCTCAGCACATCTAGAGAAAGCCCGTGTGCAGCAACAAACACCTGGCACAGCCAAAATAATAAACAAACAAACAAATAAATAAATATTTAAAAAATAATAATAGTGGGACCAAATCACATGTATTTACCCCAATTTCAGAAAGTCCTAGGTTCAAGACACCTGCCGTGACCCAAAGGCCTGTTTATGATTGAAACAAACAAACAAATCATAAACACGAGTTTCATAATTGTCACCCAGGATGAGCACCTACAGGTCTCAATCTCTGCACATTTGTCCTGCTGTTGTTAGAACACCATCTGCTATAGATATTGCTGTGATGAAACACATCTTTTCTCAGATTATACTGCAGTTTTTACAATGAGTTGGAACTATTTTGCTTTCTGGCATTATTTCTTAATGCACGTTGTTTTTTCTGTATAGAATTATTGTCTTCATTTTACTCAAAAAAGAGTCCAATACAGCCAATGAGGTGTTAGGTCTTTTCAATTATTAGAATTGAATTACACAATGTTTGGATGATGAGTGTGGTCTGAAATGATCTATATTTCTCTCTGTATTACTATGTGTTAGTAATATATTCTCAGGAATAACAAATGTTGTCACCATCTCTGCTCGCTTATGGGTATTTACAAGTCCTAGACAAGTGTTTCATAAGAGTTTATAAAAGTTCAGAGTTCCATAGCAAAGGGATAATGAGGGTAGGTCCCTCACTCACTTGAAAAGTTTGTACAAAGTATGAAGGAGGTTAAAACCTTAAATAAATAGTTCAGCGAGTCAAACAGACTGTGTGCCCCTCACTAACGGAGACGAGGGGTCCCTGGCCTGGCTTCCTCCCCCTACTTCCCTGATGGTCTCACCTACACCCTCCTTCCAGCCGTCAGCTCGAGGCCGTGGACTGCCTCGTCAACATCTTCATCCGAAGCTCCTTCTCAAGCTTCCTCCCTGCTTGTTCAGCTGTCCGCTAAGACCTTCATCTGCATGTCCCAGAAGCACCTCAAATCCCAAACCAAATGTGTCGTGTTTTCCCTTAAGCTAAGCTTCTCCTTCAATTCTCTACTCCTGTTAGTGTGAACAAAATCTCCCAGCTGCAAGAACTCAGAATAATAGAAGTTACTGTATGAATGCTATTTATACTATAACATGGTATGATTTGCTATATGACATGATTTCATATGTACAATATTCCTAGCTGTACATTCTCTTTATCTCCAACCCTCTCACTGGGCTGCGATGCCTTGTCTACTCCACCTCTCAGCATCTCTTGCATCTGACTCTTTTTCTCCCAAGCACACTCCCATCATCTCTTATTAAAACGTTTCTATTGTGTCCTAATTGGTCTCCCTATTTTTTTTTTCTTTCTGCAGTGTAATCCGTCTCACATACCTCACTCAGATTAATTTCCCTAAAATACTATTGTATCTCCCTCCACTTCAATCACGTCACTGCCTTTAGGATCAAGCAGGAGGCACCCAACGCTACATGATCTGATACTGTCTCTGTGCCGACTCAGACCGTTTGCCTACAGTAATTGTCCTCTGGTGCAGCCACATGGACTCTGAATGTGAGGGGCTGCCCCCCATCCCTCTTTCTGTCCCCTGCCCCACTAGTGCCCATTCTCACCCCTACCAGCTGAAAGTGTGAAAACTCAGCTCAGCTGCGACCTGCTTTGGAGATGTTTTTTAGGCTGTAGATCCCTTTGAGACTCAACTCAGTTTCTCTTGGAAACCTTTTTATGACTGCAGACTTTATGCCCAGAACTGGCTAGATGTCCACCTTCTCTGCTTCCAAAACACCCCCCCCCCCATATATTTCTTTGATGGCCTTGTGCTGAAATCAGTGACTTTCTTGTTTGTCTACCCACTCTCCTCCCACAGTTAGCTGAAGTGTTCTGTTTCTTATCCTGTGCTATTTTCTCAAGACTTCTGCTACCTTCCGCCATGTCCTATACTTATTTGTCTGTAGGTCCTTCCACTGACCCCAGTTCTGTGTGGCAGTGACCAGCCTATTTATTACCTGATCTCATCAACAGGAGATGCACAGACGTGACCTGGATAAAGTAAAGAAATCGTAGGCATCAAAGAGATTCTTTGAGTTAAAACTGGTTTTGTGACAAAAATCTAGTCAAATGGTGCTACTATGCCGCACTGTGACAGTTTTCATCTCCTATTTGAAATATTGGAATAATGTTATTAGGGGAGGTGGGAGTGATTTAATGAAAACCTTTTTTTTAGGAAAAAGTATTTAAGATGCACGTCAATAGCAATTTCACATCCGCTAAGTGGGAGGATTTGAGGTATGTGAAGACATGGGGCTCAAGCTCCTTCAAGGACACGAGCCCCAGATTCTGTGAGTGACCTCAGGGGGCATCCTTCAGTCATCAGCTACTTCAGAGGTGGTCCCAGCTGCAGAGATCCCCTCACCCAAGTGCAGGCCCTTCCTGGGGTGGCCGGTATCCAATGAGAGACTGAAGAGGGCAATTTTGCCCCAACTCAGGACAACGCTGAAGAATCACTCTTTCTCCAGAGCCCCCTGCAGAGTCGGATGAAGCTGTCATGGGCCTGTATTATAGCTCATCTCCCTGAGCCCAGTCCTTCCCCCTCTCCCCCCTTCCACAGGTGTTGATGGTACAGACGCTCCCTGGTAAACGTCCTGCACACTAAACTCCACCTCAGAGGCTGCTCCCTGGAGAACACAACCTGCAACAGTTTGCCTCATCTCAAATAAAAAAATCCATCTACTATTCATAACAAAACCAGGTCTGTTTGTAACATTGCCTCTGTGTACTGCATCCATCCACCCATCCATCCATGTTGCTTTTATTCATTTTGGATTGTGACCAGGGGAGAATTATCATGTGTGCTGGGTTCTTGTTTAGTAGGACCCCTCTGTATGTGATTATCAGTATTTTCCTATTTTCCTGCAGAACAGAAAAGGGATGATAGAAGCAAGGGAAAAAATAGTTTGAAAACTTAATGTTGAGATTGCTGCTCATCACTTTAAAAAATCTGTTTATTTTATTCATCTACCTGCCCCAAGTTCAGCCAGTGTTCAGCTCTGAACTTCTGTCTTTATCTTTAATATGGTGTCATGCATATTCACAAGCTCAGCAAGTGTATGTTGAGTAGCACAAAAATGAGGAAGATTTGATGCCAATATCTGAATTAGAACCCAAGAATTCCCAGAAGGCTCATCTTAAAAATACAAGAAAACCTGGCAAATATTAATCACACATACAAACACCCAAGCACGTACGCACACAGCATATGCCAGAAAGTAGGTTTCCAGTAGATGCAGTTGAAATCATAGGTAGGGTTCATGAGCTAAATACAACCCAACAGAGTAGCACAGTTGACAGAAGAACAGTGTAACTTTGGAATAAATCAGGGATAAGAGTAGCTGACTCTTCTACTACAACTTTTAAACAAGGTCGTTTGTGTGCAGCATGGTTATTCTGGACTACCAGATTGTGAGAAGAGCTATAAAGCCATAAATATGACAACACAATTAGAAAGATAATAGAAACTTAAAAAAAATGTTTAAAATTACCGATTAAGTCCATGAGAGAAAATAAACTTACAATAAAACGTTTTAGGAAGAAAAAATATCCTTAAGGGATAATGTAGAATTACAATGAACAGAAACAGAAACTGTTGTTTTCATCCGCTGGAAAGATACATATTAGATACAAAGAAGAGAAAAGACAAACTGCTTGCAACTGGGGGAAATAAAACACTAAAACAAGCTATGAGAAACATGACAGCATCTCCTTCCAGAGCACTTTCAAGAAAAATGGACCACCTATGCCTGCTGTGGGATATGGGGGTAGGAATTGGGTGGTTTTTTTCAGGGGATTCTAGTTTGTAACCATATGAGACATATCTTCAAAATTTTTATGGAAGGCATTTGGCAGCCATAACCATATTACGTTGAAATAAACAGTGTCCTTAACATTTAAAAATGATGGACAGCAACAAAAGAAATGAATGTGGGGAGAGTGGGATTGCCATACATACATTACTAATAAGAAAAAAAATATAAAATTGTACACTTTAAATATACGCAGTTTATTGTATGTCATTGTATCTCAATAAAAGTTCTTAAAGAAAAATAAATGATGAACAACTTCAGAATTCATGAGAATTTCTGTATTTAGAAATTAGAGTCATCTTGGACTGAGGTGACAGGCAGGTTACTCTACCCCTGGTTGGGGTCAATAACTTGGTTACATAGAGACTTGGTAATAAAACTGAGTAGTTTTCTGATTAACCCAAACTAACTTGCATCTCTAATATTTAAAGAAAAGCCATTTGAATCATAACAGCGTCAAGAAAATGAAACATACCTCATGTTGTACTAACCCAGGTGGAGAAAAGACTCACCTAGATGGATTGCACTTATTTTACTTTTATCTATATGGACTATTAATGCAGGCAAAGCCATGGGACTCCAACTGGAGATGATGACAGCCAGGCTAAATGACAGGGACAGACAAGATTCACAAAATCACCAGCATTCTTTTTTTTTTAAATTAATTAATTAATTAATTTTATTGGCTGTGTTGAGTCTTTTCTGCTGTTCGTGGGCTTTCTTTTGTTGCAGTGAGTGGGGGCTACTCTTCGTTGTGGTGCCTGGGCTCCTCATTGCCATGGCCTCTCTTGTTGTGGAGCATGGGCTCTAGGCACATGGGCTTCAGTAGTTGCAGCACATGGGCTCAATAGTTGTGGCTCACGGGCTTTAAAGCACAGGCTCAATAGTTGTGGCGCACAGGCTTAGTTGCTCCATGGCAAATGGGATCTTCCTGGAGAAGGGATCGAACCCGTGTCCCCTGCATCGGCAGGCAGATTCTTAACCACTGCGCCACCTAGGAAGCCCACCGGCATTCTTTTTAAAGCTTTTCTTTTCCCAATTAGCTTCTTTACAAGAATTGCTAGTAATAGCAAGGTATTTACTTGAGAAGTATTTTTCATGACCTTGACTTAGATAAGGTCATCTTTCTTTAAAAGCTTGGTGATTAATCATACTGATTTCAAGGGGCTGTATTTTTCATGAAATACGTCACAGAGAAGACAGCGATATAAAAAGGGAACTATGATATTTCCACAAAGCTGCAAGTCAATAAAATTATTTTGGCAAATTTTAGGGTATTGAATTAGTGATATAATGAAGAAGGGATATTGTTAAATGTATGAAAATAGACCAATGAAAGATTTGTCCATCTTCCATGCACCCAATAGTCACATCAGCATGGATCTGTGCAAAACTAATCACACAGATCCCTCTCTCTATGCGTCCTGCCAACAGTATACCCCCGCACAAGTCTCTTCAATTTTCTGAGCCCCTGTTTCCTCTTGATGAGACTCAGACAAGATGACTTTCAGCGCAGACATGCTTTCATTCTGTGAATGAAAGGTACAGAGTAAAATCTTCCAAGTATTTGTCCCCACTTGTGGATGACTTGAAAAATTCAGGTCTGCAAAACCAAGGTATTTTACTGCCATGCCCAGATTAGTACACGTCATAAAGAAACTGGCTCTTTCTTGAAGAAATCAACAAATTCTTCCACGGAATTAAATACTTAGTACAAGGACATTCATATGCTTGGAGATATGATTGCAGCATGTTTATGACCATTTAGTATCAACAGATCTTTTTATAAACCTAGTTATCAATACTTGAGTGATCCATTCAGCGCAAAGTAAAGAGAGAGAACAGGAAGTAGAGCGTAAAGAGAAAATATAATCTGACTAAAACAACTTGTGATATAAAATTAATTCAAATAGGGGTTTCCCTGGTAGTGCAGTGGTTAAGAGTCCACCTGCCAATGCAGGGGACATGGATTCAAGCCCTGGTCTGGGAAGATCCCACATGCCGTGGAGCCACTAAGCCCGTGTGCCACAAACTACTGAAGCCTGCGCACCTAGAGCCCCTGCTCCACAGTAAGAGAAGCCACCGCAATGAGAAGCCTGCACACTGCAACGGAGAGTAGCCCCTGCTCCCTGCAACTACAAGAGAGCCCGCACACAGCAACGAAGACCTAACACCGCAAATAAATAAATAAATAAATAATAAATAAATAAATAAATTTATTAAAAAATAAAAGGAATAATAAAATTAATTCAAATAAACATATATGTATTAAACATGCATCAAAAGTCTCTCTCTCACTCACACACACACACACACTGAATTAAAAATTGGGTTCAAGCAACACCCCAAAATAAAAACCTACAGAAAAGCATGAGTTGAAAGAATGGGAAAAGATCTACCAGGCACAAAGGAGGCAAGAAGAGTAATTTTTCAACCATATAATCGATAACACAAGACAAAAAATAACAGAGATTATAGCAGAAGGCAGATAAATCAATTATATTTGGTAATATTAACATCCACTTTGATCGCTGATCAAAGAAAGGAATAAAAAATTGGCAAATTAGAGATGAGATATAATACATTTATTAAATTTAATTTAACACATAGAAATTTATGCCCAACAAACATATGAAAAGACAGACACTTATCAAAACAGATGAAACGTCCATAAAGAAATCCTCAGCACACTTCACAGAATGAAAATGACCTCTGACCGCGCCGCCACAATACCTCCATATACAGAGACGATGGAAAGTGCGGGTCATTTAATAAATGCTATTAGGAATACTGACTCAGTCGATAAAGCAGAAATTGGATACCCACTTCTACGGTACCTACAGTCCTCAGCGTGGATTGAAGACCTAAATGTGGACAGTGGAATAGAAACAGAGCAAATATAGCAAACATGTAGGAACGGCTCTTCCATGAGCTCTGAGACTTCTTAGACAAGATCCCAATGCAGACAATCAAGGACAAAGAGTTAAGAGATCTCGGAAAATATATTCACAACCATTTACAGGTGACAAGAGATTCATATTTACATCAAAGAACTGTAGCAAAGTAGGAAGAAAGATCAGGAAGACTGATGGCAAAATGAGGGAAGGAAATTCACAGATGGGACACCCACAGACCTCAAAAGAATATAAAGAGATGCTCGACCTCAGTAGCGATGGAAGAAATTAAACACTACATCCATTAAGTTGCAAAAATTAGAAAGGCAGATGATACTAGTTACTGGCAAGATGGGGGAAACGACCTTTCACACGTGGCTGGTGGTGGCAGAAACTAGTACAGGAATTTTGGCATAAACTAATACAGGAATTTTGGCATAGACTAGTACAGGAATTTTGGCATAAACTAGTATAGGAATTTTGGCATAAACTAGTACAGGAATTTTGGCATAAACTAGTACAGGAATTTTGGCATAAACTAGTACAGGAATTTTGGAAAGTGCTATGCAGTCATTAGTGAAATTAAGTTAATTTCTATGATCTAACAACTCTATTTCCTGACCTCTACTTAGTATTACATATAGGCACATCTAAAAGGACATTCGGTGTAGCATTATGTAGAGAGTCAAAGATCTAGGAGACAACATACGCGTTTACTTTTATGCTTTTGTTATACATATTTACATATTTATCTTAATAAGGTCATAGAAAGTGCATTTAAGATAATTATATTAAGTAAACATAAATATGTGGCTATGGAAATAGGGAAGAATAACCAGAATTGGTGAATGGTTTAAAAAAATGATAAAACAAAATAGGGAATTTGTATGAACTGATGATAAAGGTGTGGTAAAAACCAAATATTGACAAAACAGAACAAAGCTGCCATCTGACCAGTCAGCACCTGTTTTTGTTCTTGAGCTCAAAGGAACCTCTCAACAGTGGGGACTCGGGTTACAACAAAGACGTCTTGTCTTCAGGATGGGGGTGATACTCTCTTTTCCCTCTTTCAGACATTAGACAATTCCTAGAGGGCTGTGTTTGAGAGTAGACAGGCACATCCATGTGTCCTTACGGAAGAAACTAGTTTCTCAGCTTTGCTGTACACGACACAGTTGAATGAACGAGGATGTTAAAGCGGGTGAATCAGGAGGGCAGGGGCTCACGGCTGCCTCCAGTGGGTAGTTTCTATGGGGAAGGGCGAGACTTCCTCTGAGCTGCCCCAGAGGAAACAATGGGACCAGAAAGGAAGGGAAGAACTAGAGAAGACAGACTTGTATTCAACGGGAGGAAGAAACATCTGATCACCACGGCCAAGCCGAATCAGAAAGGGCTTGGAGCTCACTGGGGCACTGTAGAGACCCCATGCAGGCAGTCTGGAAAAACTCGAGTACAGTCGAAGGGCAGCTTGAGTACCACATGGGATGCTGGTCGAGATGAACCCTACGTTTATTTATATCCCTAAGGGTCTATCCTTGTATCCTGTATTTACACATATGTAGGTATACATTATATATACTTATTTAAGTCCCTCTACGTATGAATATAAATACACATAAATATTTATACATGATTTTAACACATACAAATACTTTGTGTGAATGTAATGTCTTTATAAATAAATGGAATAAACATAAATATTTATGCTATATATTTCATGTGCACAAACTACAGAATTCTGTTGAACTTATATATTTTGACAATTACTTGTGTTTGTAGTAGTCCATATTGAACGAGTTTAAACTTTTCTGATTAAAATAGTATCAGAGCATTGTCACTTTAGCACTACTGAAGGTTTTTTTTTTTCCCTGCGTGTGTGTCTGTGTGCACATACTCGAGTGTATTTGCAAAGAGACTGACTGTGGGTCAGGCAGTGAAAAGATGAGTAATATCGTTGGCCATGATTTTCTTCCTTCCTCATCTCCCCTTACTTCTCTCCTCCTTGAAGTGCCCATGTCTAACAAGCATAACAAGTCCTGCAAAACATTATTTCTCCCACAGTTTTCATTTTAACTGAGTAAAAATTTGCATTGACTTCATAGCAAATCAAATACATATACTTTCTCTTTTCCTCTACTTAGAGCAAAGCAATTTGAGATATTATTTGAAAAGAAAAAAGTGAATAAAGTGTTTTTCTTAAAGAAAAGTACCAGCTTCATTTTCCAGAATGGAAGAAAACTTATACAAAGCAACCTACCTCCAGGACAAATCTGTTTGAAGGCAAGCACTCCAGCTGAGCTGGAGCTCGATTTTGACATCCTAATCAAAGTAAAGAACTTCTCTTCTGTGGAAGTGTGAAAGCATGACTCCTCAGGTCAGGTGAATAACTACAGCCATTTAAGCACATTGAAACATGAGTGTGTCTTTGGTAGTTTCTAAAGAAGGGATGCTGAAAATTGCCCACTTAATCAGCCTGCTTTTGCCACCTTAGGATATTACATTAACAAAGAGAACTTAAATTCCCATTGGAAAGCATCAATTACCACGAAAGGGTTATACATTCAACGCACTGCCTTTCCGTTCTCCACCAGATCTATTTTCTCCCGTATTGTTCACAATAGAAACCATACACTCGCTAAGTAGTTGTTGAAAATCAATGTAAGAGTTTTGCAAATGACTAAAATTTATGGTCACACAAGATCCTAGCAAATGGGACCTTAAATTAAACATGGCTCAACTTTAATGAGGCACCTAAGAGAGAAAAAGGACCTCGAAATGTTATGTTTTCTATGAAGAGTTATACATGACTCCAGTCGCTAGAGAGAGGCGAGTGGAAGACAGTGACCGTGATGAAGAGGGGAGACTCTTCACCCCTGGCAGAGCTGGATTTGGGACCTGGTGGAGGCTGACGGCGCTCTGGCTGGAACAGCAAACGAGCAAACGTCAGGCAGCAAGCGGGAGGGGGTGAAACCGCCAAGGTGGTTGCCGTGCACAGAGCTGCAGCTCTCCCCGGGCCCAGTGACATGAGCTGTCAGGAGCCCCTGAAGAATGCTGTCATCAGAAGCCTGCGCTCCTGGCCGCTCTCGGACAGGGGGAGGGGAGCAGACCCTTCTCAGCAGCGTTTTTAACGGGGGTGTTCATTTCCCCGGCTGCACCAGCTGCAGCTCTGCAAGACCGCCAGGATGACAGATGACAGGAGATGCAGCCTACGATCAAAAGCTGCAGCGGAAGCAGGAACTTTCTGCAAGGTGGTGCAGAAGAGTGTGTGGGTTAGGCCGCGGAACACAGAGGGTCGTTGCCGTGAGCCGGAAGTGCCGTCGACAACACCGAAGCCTTCCATCACTTTCAAGAAGGATGCCATAAAAATCTGTCTCAAATCAAGTGCTACATATATGAAGTGAAATGAAATATGAAAGAGCGAATTTTGTGACTGCTTTTGTTTCATTTCTAGTATCACCATCTCATTATTGACAAATATTTTTTAACCTTTTTATTGAATGAAAGCTTCTTTAAATTCTATAGCGCCTTACAATTTTAAAAAGTTTCTCACACTTGATTTCATATAATCCCATAATAACCTTTTCTTAAAAATCCCCTACCCCTATACTGCCCCTCCCTCCTCCCCTCTCCCCACTGGTAAACTCTGGTTTGTTCTCTACATCTGTGAGTCTGCTTCTTTTTTGTTTTATTCACTAGTGTGTTGTATTTTTCTCTCAAAAAACTAAAAATAAAACTACCATACGACCCAGCAATTCCACTCCTGGATATACATCTGAGAAAAACAAAAACACTAATTCAGAAAGATACATGCACCCCAATGTTCACAGCAGCATTATTTACGATTGCCAAGACATGGAAGCAACATAAATGCCCGTCAAGAGGTGAATGGATAAGGCAGATGTGGTTAATATAGAGACAGTGGCATACTACTCAGCCATAAAAAGAATGACATTTTGCCATTTGTAGTAGCATGGATAGACTTGGATGGCATTATACTAAGTGAAAGAAGTCAGACAAAGACAAATACTGTGTGATATCACTTATATGTGGAATCTACAAAATACAGCAAACTGGCAAACATTAATTTAAAGAACTCATAAAATACAATTCCAAAATCTTGATGCTTCTTAGATACTCTTGCCAAGTTACAATTTCAGCCACTGCTCTACTAATCTCAGCCCACTCCCTAAATCCATATTTCAGAGTTCCCCTGGTCTGAATCCAGAATGGTGGTCCACAGACACATGAAGCTAAGCCTTACCCTTCATAAGACTTTCCCAAGTCACGAATATTTCCTTCTCTTGGCCTTTGCATCATCCAGACTAGAACTTCTGGAGCCCTCTCTGGGTCTTACCCACCCTCACTCACCAAATCCATTCCTTCCTTTTCATCTCTTTGGTTTAACGAATTCTCCCTCTCTCTTAAATTAGGCACTCAAGATCTCATGCCCTTACTGCTAAAATAATATTCTTTCTCAACTTTTAAAATGGCTTTCTTCCTAGGCTCTTTGACTTAATTTCTCCTCACTTCAATCCTTGCTTCCCACTGCAATGTGAATTACTTTTCAGAAACACACTGTGGGATGGTCCTGGAAAGCAAAAATATGTATTTGAGTCTTGAATACATCACTGAACAACTCTGAGCAAATCTCCTGCTCTCTCTTATTCTGTTTCTCTGATGGTGCTTTATCTACATTACAGAGTCACCGTGAGTATTAATTAAGATTACAATTATGAAAGTGTTTTGTAAATGACAAAATTTTATATAAATACAAATAGAAGGTGACATTTTTATCTAGCAGCCAATTAACTTTCCTGGCACTGTTGGTCCCTAGCAATTAGAACACTCAGTTAGTCACTGTTCAAGTTCAATGTGGCACCTAAAATGAGGGAGGAAAAACTTTGAAATGTGTTAAATATAACACTGCTTGTTAAATTGAAATGAAGTGAAAGAAGGGATTTTGACTTTCATTTCTCCCTACATGTTCGAAGGCAGCAAAATTGCACTTTTGCTTAATTTATTTTAGAACTTCTTTAGTTTCAGGCATTATTAATGATTAAAATGTTATTCATATCAATCTTTGAGGTTTTTTTAATTTCCCAAGTCATATGATACAAAATAACAAGTCACATGATACAAAATAAGTGAAGGGGGAAAAAGCCAAAAAAGACATGACTGAAAAATAGTGTTGTTTCCAATCATCTAAATACACACACACACACACACACACACACACACACACTCCATTCAGTGCTAAAGGAGAACCTCCTGGAAACAAGATAAAAATGGTTTGGTTTTACAGCTTGCAGCATTATTAATAGAAACAAGTGGGCCCACTTCCAAATAAAGCCAAATTTTGAGTTATCATATTTGCTCTTCGAAAATTATCTGAATACAATATTCACTGTGTAGTTTAACCACAAAGGTAATGGTATTTATATAAATAAAATAAGAAAGACTATCTTTCAATCCTGACCCACAGGGAGAGTCAAAAACCTCTGTCTTTTCCTGTAATTTAGTTGATTTCTTATCTCTCCCTTATCATAAGCCTTATCATAATTGAAAATAGTAAAGGTTATTAATTTTTGAAAAGCTTTGATGGACTACAAACCTGACCACTGGAGTGTGATTTAATTTACATATTTCATTTCAAAACATTTTAAAATTCAAATTCAAATGCTCAGAAGTTAATTTGGTTACGACCTTTCTACTGACATCTGAGGAAAGGCTAAAATTGTTAATGGTGTATAGCTGTTACTATGTGTTGAAAGTTAGATGTCATCTTAAGCAAGAAATGCAAGTGATAGCTTAAATCGAATTACTCTAAATATCTTTGCTAGAGTGCAATGCATGTGAATATGACTCCCCCCAAAAAGTATGCACTAGGGTGACATATAGGAGTCCAGAATTTATTATTTTTCACCTGGGAAGCCCTACACAGGTTTAAGCAGGCTTAACCTTATCCACTCAGCCTGCAACATCCTCTTTCAGTATCTGAAGTTTCATATGCCTCCATAAAAAGATAAAATTCAATAAACGTAAGGTGGGATGTACTGTAGTATTAATAGCCAATAATTGTATGTATATTTAGTTTAGACATTGATCCCTAAAATAGAAGAAAGCATACTTTGAAGCAACGATTAACAAGAAGTGTATACTCTTTCCTCTGCCGAGACATGCACAAAATACTAACTTGCAATGAATGGACACCAGTGGAACACAGATTTCTTTAGCAAGTTTTGTATTCCCAGCTTCTTGGTAAACCCATTGTTTAAAGTCTTTGTAATCAAATTTTTGTTAGTATGTGATATTCTCAAATGGTAAGGCCCGTGGAGACATCTAATCTGTCACCTAGAAGGCTATCATTAGAGACTGCCAGGGGTGTCTCTTGCTTTGATCATTTGGCTGTTGTGAGTTTTACAGATCTCTTTGGTTTTAATATCATTTTGCATCTGGAGGGCATTCTGCTTTCTGTTTCTCTGATCTGATTGCCACACCTGACAGCCTCCTTCCATCTGGCCTCCCCCCCCCCCCACCCCCCATCAAGGGTCTTCGCTTGGCTTCTCTTTATCCCTGGGGTTGGTTTCTTTCAGGGAAAATTTTTAGCCATCAAATAGGACGTATTTTCTGAGGTACTGGCCTGCCTGGCATAGAGTAAATATTCCATTTATCATGGTTAAAGAAATAAACACAATCACAAAAGCAAGTTTTACACAGCTATGAGCAATCTGGCTTACCAAGAATTTCTAATGATTTGAGAAGATTCTTAAGATATGTGGTTATTAAAAAAATTCAAAATTATTTATGTGCAGGTGTATGTAATATGTAATATATGTTACATAACATATGCTACATAATACATTACATTGTGTATGTGTGTATATTTATAGCTGTCCCTAAACGGGTAAACTAACAGGATTTGTGAGAGGAGATGGTTGGGGAAGAGCAGGGAAAACCTGTGCAGCTCTGTAACTGTGACACTAAAAGACAATTACGGGTACCTAGGGAGCTAATGCCGTAGTAGCCCAGACAGGCAGCCCCGCAGCGCAGGAGGCTGTCTCCACATATTTTTGATATTATTTCATGGCACATTAGAGCTAGTTCCATGACCTGCTTCATGCAATTATTTACATAATTGAAAATTATCATTTTATGTTCACTTGAGGAAACAGAATTGGGGAATGAAAGAAATGGGTTCCCCTAAGGGTCTGTCCCACTGCAAAGCAGTGTGTCCCTGGGTGGGTCTTGTCACTTTATGGGTCTTTACGGACAAGGAGATTGGGGTAGAGTTGTGTGATCGTCAAAATTCATCCTGATGCTCAGATTCTGTGACTGTCCACGTCACAATGTCACGATGTACAGAATAACTTATGTCCGGAAAATTTTCTGTTGTTGCTTTGACCCGTTCCTCTATTTTGTTTGAAGCCCTTATCCATCACAGAAAATCTCTTCCAGTTGGATTCTAAAGAACTCACTTTAGGAGGTTTTAGGAAAACAAAGCTATGTGTTTTAAAACAACCTGTCAGACAACTAGATAACCAAGTCAACGATATGTTTCTTTTTTCTATGGTCTTCTAAAAACACACATCCCCTGGAAAACCAAGCCAAAAATTCATGTGAAAAGAAGCCTGTACCAACCATCGGTCTGGTGAAAATGCAGTGGTAAAGAGAACAGAACATCTAATATACTTTATGAGTCCTCAGTCTTCGTAACTGTGCTGTTCTGAATATTCAGATTTTCAGATTACCCCACTCCTAGCGGTTGGTCTGGTGAAACAGTGGAGCTTAGCCATGGTGAGTGGTGTGGGGCCAAGGGAACAGCCTTACCTTTGACTGTCACGTGGACGCTCTGGCTGGTGGAGAGCTGGGGTTGAACCAGCACATTGCACGTGTACTCCCCCTCGTCAACTTCCTTTTGCACATCTGAGAGTTTTAGCGTTCCATTGTTCTCAAATGCCACTTGGCGGTGGTTAAAAGGAAGCAGATTAGAGTTCTTGTACCATTTGATGGAATAATACGGATAGCCAATCACACGGCAGTGAATGTATGTGTCCCGTCCTGCTATTGCTGTGATATTTTTCATTGGTCGGATGCTTGCAGGCCCTGGAGAAACACAGAGAAACCCTTGAAAATAATTTAAGGGTACATCCTATGTGTGGAAATGGGTACACTTTTCCTTGAGTTAAAAATATAGATTACTTTCATGTAAGGACATCTTTTTCAATTAAAAACATTTTTTTTTCTGCATTTGGCATTTTCTACCAAGAAGTCTGTCTTTTAATTACATCACTTTAATGAATTGAATGAGTGTTAAATACTTTATCAACTGCTTCTGTTAAAACATTTTGACTTATAGGATAAAAGGCAACTTAACCAATAGAAAGTAACTAGCTGCACTGAACAATCATACTCTTTTGGTGAAAACATTGGCAGCAATTGCACTGTTTAACCGTCTCTGTAAACTAGATTATGAAGATGGAGGTTATGCCATGTTGCACTATGAATGTAAGTTAAATACCATGTACATGAAGGTTTATCACGAATGCAGTAGAACAGAAGAAGAGGAGGAAGGAGAGAGCATGCAGAGCATAAACCAGGAAAGGAAAGCTCCAGTGGACAAGTCTAAGAGTGAAACGAGAGAACAGGCTGACTAAGAAACCAAAATGCCATTTCCAGCAGTAACCCAATCACTGCCATTCCTAAGTCGGAAGCAGAGGGTAGGAAACGGGAAGCGACGGTTCATCCGTTTTGGCATTCCAGGACTTGGCTCAGGGCATGCAGAAACCTTCTCCGCTACAATGAGTTATGTGTGTTTTTTGAGGAGCTGATTTGACAAGCACCTCTTACGTTTATTCGAGCCTGGTACAGGACGACTCCCGCCGAGTTGTTGGCAGTGCAGCGGTAGACGCCCCCGTCGCGGACCTGAGAGCTGGAGATGTTCAGGTAGCTGACCACGTTGCCCTCGGACGTGATCATCTGGCTGATGCGGTGACTGCCGCCCTTGAGGATGGGGTCGTCGTCGAGGGTCCACGTGATCGTGGGCAAGGGAGTTCCCTTCACGTTGCACATGAGGGAGACCGGCTCTGCTGGACTCACCACTTTTTCACTAAAGGCAGAAATAATTTTGGGAGTTCCATCTGCAGGAAGACAAATCACGGAAGGAAGTGGCACATACAAATAATTAAACAACTTCCGAGGATGTCTATGTAATGATTAGGGGGTGGACGCAGTGGTTCTCAAACATGACTCCAAGGTCTGGTTTTATTGATAAAGCGACGTACCCATCAGGACAAAATGTCATTTTCCAAATAAGTAAACACAACATTAGCAAGCTTTGATAACGCTCATATATTTCCTGGTTGTCATAACAGGAAGAATGATAACGCAACGCGGATGTCATGGTAAACAGTGTCATCTCTCAAGAAGTTTATAATCCAAAACTGGTACGTCCCCACCAAAGTTAGAAACAAGGAGGAAATCCACACACCTTCAATGGCCACTTTAGCTTTCTACTTTCCCCAAGGTAATTAGGGGTTGCTCAACTGGGGAATTGTTTAGAGGAAAAAAGAACTAAGAGATCGATGAAATCATCTTTGTCATTTTCCCATAAGAAATCATCTTTTATAGCTGTAATGGCAAATGATACCAGCATGTGAATTTTCACGAAAGCCCTGAGAACGGGTAGAAGCTAAATAAATTTGACCCTTTCAGTATTATTAAATATCTCCATAATTCTCTTCTCTTTTTTTCTTTAAATTTACTTTATTGAAGTATTGTTGATTTACAAGGTTGTGTTAATTTCTTCTGTATGCAAAGTGATTCCGTTATACACAGGTACACATTCTTTTTCATATTCTTTTCCGTTATGGCTTATCACAAGATATTGAATCTAGTTCCCTGTGCTCTACAGTAAGACTTTGTCATTTATCCATTCTCTATATAATAGATTGATCCCAAACTCCCAATCCATCCCTCCCCCAACCCCCTCCCCCTTAGCAACAGCAAGTCTATTCTCTATATCTGTGAGTCTGTTTCTGTTTCATAGATAAATTCATTTATGTCATATTTTAGATTACATAAGTATCCTAAGTAGGGTGGCCATACAATTGGTCACCTAACCTGGGATACTTTTGAGAATAAAATGGATACCAGCAGAACAGACACAACCCAAGAGTGTCCCAGATAACCAAGGAGCTTAATCTTAGGAAAGTTTCCATAGGAATTTCCAATATTTTTGACAAAGATCAAATTTTTATATTGCATTTTTTATCACATATTGACTATCTCCCTCATGTTATATGGTAGTAATCACAAATGCGTGTTTCTTTTTTTTCCCTCATATTTGGGCTTCAATTAAAAAAAAGAGAGAAAAAAATGTATGAAAGTCAAAAGGAAAAGCTACCAATGGGTCTACCAGCCTCAGGCATATAAATCAACTTTATGACACTTTTTTTTTTCTAGGTGTAAATAGGTCATTTTGACATAATTGTGATCACATGCAACAGAATTTCTGAGTCTGGTAATAAACCTTTCTGGGGGAGATATTAAAAAAAAATTTTTTTTTTGGTGCTAATTTTAAGGATTTAACCATAGTGAAAGATGATGATTAACAGATTTTTTTTTTTAGTTTCTAATTTTAATTATAAAAACTGTATGTATTCATTGTTGAAGAATCTGAAAATACAGATAAACAAAAGAAAAGCTGGTAACAAAACTGAAGCTATCTTGCAATTCAATCACAAAAGGGTAAATGTTAACATTTGCAAATACCCCTGAAGAAAGAGTTAGCCATTACCACAAAAGCCTGAAGCTTATTTCTGTGGCATCAGCTGCCTTGTTTCCCTAGAGCCCTCTACCATCTTTTCATTTGTAAATCCCTGAATTTTAACTTCTTCATTCCAACTCCTGTTTTGGGAGGCTGGAGAAGGCCTTAACGTATGTTTTATTTTTTTCCCCAAGATGCATATAAGTAGCATATTTCAGGGTCCTTGGATTGCAAACATTTTTTTTAACTATCAAAGATGACAAAAATAACTTCATAATATTAAAATAAAGAACCTGCGCTTTTGCCCTTGGAACACTGCAGACATGACTTCAACATGCTCTACATTTAATTTACAGAGAAGTTAGATGTCATCCTGATTGTTATTCTTTGTATATAACCAGTTGTTGGTGCTTGGGAACTTGAGGTTATTTTATTTGACCTTACAATTCAGCATATTTTGTCAGGATGTGTTTAGCTGTAAATTTCTGTTCACTGATCTTTACACTAAGCACTGAAATCTCATCTTTTTTAAAAATCTATTTAGGAAAATTTTCTTCATTTACACTTTTATTTTTTAGATAAAATTTACCTACAGTTAAATGTATAGATCTTAAGGGTACGAACAGAATGAATTTTGTTAAATATATACACTTGTGCACCCACAAAATGATCAAGGTAAAAACCATTTCCATCACCCCACAACATTGCTAGGGGTTCTTTCAATCCATCTTCACCCACCACAGGCGATCACATTCTGATTTCTATCACCACGTGTTACTTTTGCCTGTTCTTGGCTCCAAACCCATGTTTGAGTGTGCCCTCGTTACACACGCGTGTCACCTCTCATAACCACAGCACAGTTAGCAAAACTGGGAAATGTAACTTCGGACCCGTGCTAATGCAAAGTCTGCCGATTGACCAATAAGTCCCTTACAGCTCTTTTCCCCAGTCCAATCAGTATCTCACCCTACATATTTATTTGTGGTGTCTCTTTAATCTGCAACATTCTTCAGTCTCTGTTGTGTCTCTTGACTTTGACATGTTTGAAATTATTTTGTAGCCAGTTGCTCAGATTCAGTTTGATATTTCCTTGAGGTTTTCCAGTTTTGACAAATACCTTGGAATTGATGTTGTTTTCCTGTGCTTCTTGGCCACTTGTGTATTTCCCTTCTTAAAAGGTCTGCTCAAATCTTTTTGTCCATTTGTATGTTAGACTATTTGCCTTGGTTATCGATTTGCAGGAGTTCTTTATGTCTACTGAATACAAGTATACACACACACACACACATATATACTGGATATGATGAATACATGTACACTTAAATACGTCAGTACAAGTTTAGTTTTACATGTGTATATGTCAGATATCATAAAAATTACATGCAACATTTGCCAGACATATGTGTGTGTATATATATATAAGACACATTCTATATAATGTGGGTTAAATATTTCCTCTCATTCCATATTTGCCTTCATGTGAAATGGAGGAACTTTGCAACAAATGATTTCAAATACTTTAATTTGGGTTATTCTATCTGTTATAAACTCTGTAACACAATGTTGTAATTTTCTAATTGTTTACTTTGTCAATTGCTGTTTAAAGAAATTGAAAGAAAACAGTTTGCTAAATGTTTACTAACATGTTTGTCATTTCTCAAGCTCTTTATTCCTGTGGATCTGAGTTTCCATTTCAGGCCATTTTCTTTACCCTGTATGACTTCATTTACCATTTCTTAGCGCGCAGGTAGGTAGGTCTTCTGGCATAACATTCTTCAAGCTTTTGTTTATTGAAAATATCTTTATTTTGCCTTGACTTTTAAAGACTATTTTTGATAGCTATAGACATGTATATTGATAGTTTTTTAATGTTGAAAAGAATAAGTGAGAAATGTTCATTCCAGGCTCATGAAGACTGTAGTTTTTGCTTTTCCTTTTGTGTTCTGGGTTCCCCACCTCCGCATCTCATCAGCACGGGAAAATATCCTCAGGGGACATGTGGTATCAGTGTAGAAATCCCCTAATATTTTCCCCAGTGTCTACAAACAGTTTTGCTTTTCCCACAGTTTATAATTTCCATCTTCTTGCAGGTGAGTCTCATACATGCTACTCCATCATTTCCAGAAATAGGACCTGTTCTTATTCTGTCTTACAATTCCATTTTCCAGGTGTTCTGGTCTGATCTTAAACCTATAATTATTAGATTCCAGTTTCTTTAAACTTCCATTCCAGTTTCTTTGTCCTCATAGCAAAGACTCCAAGATTCTACATTATGTCAATGGCCATTCTTAGTTCATAACATTGTGAGTTTTTATAATCTGCGTTAGCCATAGCTGTTACAGGAGGTTACATCGTAACGAGGATACTAGTTAGACACCATTTTAAGGCAGTTACTAGGTATGCATTTGTAATTCTATTTCTGCTCTCTTTGGCGACATTAGCGCTGTCATCTCTCAGACGAGAAAAAATAAAGTGAAGCTTCTTGTCCTGAATGGAAACTGACGTGCGACAAATAAATCCGTGAGAAGGCTCAGTGTGCTCCTCTGCCCCCTCTTTTCATTCAAGTGACAGGCTTTTTTGGAGATGAAAGCAGACATAATTTTCCCAGTGAGGCCTGAGTGTCTTTGAAATCTTTCTCGCTGTCCCTCTCTGATAACCTCACCTCTTCCGACATCATTATAGGTTACCAATATGCTCTTTAGGGTTTCTTCGTCACATGAGATGGTTGCCAAGGTAACCAGGCCTAGACAGGTAATCTCTCCCTTTTCTACAAAGAATCTAAAATTAGTGACTATGTGAGGACTACAGGGCATCGCCATTAGCAAACTGGCTCTGTGCAAATTGGTTACTTTCTGCACTTAATTACTATGTGGAACACAGTGTCAGGCTTTTAATATGAGTACCATGCCTTCAGCTAATTTCGCCTCTGCTTTACAATGCTCAGTGTCTGCAAGGAAATGCTTGAATCAAAATAAGAACGTCATTCTAAGCCCGTTTCTTCTTAAAAATTATCTAAGGTTAAAAAAAGTAATGAGAAATATCCTCCTAGCATCAAGAGATATTTAAACTTGTTTTCATATATAAATGCATTTTCTCTTCTTCCCCCTTTAGGCTATATGAAAGTCATGTAGTTATTTTAATCAGTTGATAACAGATGAATTTTAAATTATATATAAAGGCACAGTTTCCAACAAGACATGCAAATATACAGATAAAAGCTCGTTCAATTATCTGCTGATAAAAGTATGTCTCCTGCTTGAAAGTTTTCTTGGTGGCTTTTTCCCTGGCAGATTGATAAGGTTGAAGGTGTAAGTAGGCAGTGTGTGGTTAAGAAAAGAAAACAACGTAACATACCTAAAACCTCTTATGATGACAGAAAGCAGTTCTTCAAAAATTCCATTCACTTAAATCTGTGGCTCTCTGGACCCAAATAGAGACAATCCTCAGAACTAGATGCCGTGTTTTTTTTCATCCCACCAAGCACTGCACTGTCGCTTCCAAAGTTGTGCTTATTAACTTTGGGGGGGCTATTTTGCCCCCCAGGGGACACTTGACAATGTCTAGGGACACTTTTGGTTGTCAAAACTGGAGAGAGGCACTGCTAGCATCAAGCAGCTTGAGGTCAGAGACACCACTCAAAATCCTACAGCATAAGGCAGCCCTCCAAACTAAGCACTCTGAGAAACCCTGGTGTAGAGGACAATGCACTGTCAACCAAACCATGAGCCTCAAGTTTCTTAGGTCTATATCTTGACAAGTGACTTTAAACGCAGGAGGGGGGCAACATTTATGTTACTTAACTTTATGTTAAATCACATTACTTATGTTACTTCTACCACAGACAGTGTTCATTTCACCAGAATTTATTCTTTTATTTACCGAGTTGAGCTTGAAACACTAGGGTAGATTTATTAGCTGGTCAGATAGATAGAAATCTTAAAACTGAGTTATGAGTGCAGTGTCACCCTTTGCTCTTGCTTTTGAGTGCTCTGGGGTTGGGTTCTTTTTTCAGCCGAACCCTGTAACGAGGCCCACTGACCTTCAAGGACCACCTGCACATAGTCTTGAGCGGACAGCTTGTCCTTGCGTGCAAAGCACTGGTACGCGCCCCCGTCACTTCGGACCATGTGATCCATTATAAGGTTTTCGTGGTTGATCCCTGTGATCCTCACATTTTTTCCAGGGTTGAGGATTTCACCATTGCGGTACCAGGAGAGCTCCTGGTCCTCACTTCCCGTCACGCTGCAGGATAAGGAGACCTGGCTGCCCACGCTGCCTTTAACTTTCCTGGGGCTGATGGTAGCTTTCAGTGGCTCTGGAGTTTGGGGGAAAGAGAAAAAAAGAAGGTAAAAACATCACACATGTAGAGATCATTTCAACATCATGTGCGATTTCTGACAAGGCAAATGCAAATTTGCAAGCACTTTTTGGCTATTTGTCGACATATCAGGGTGGGTTTTTTCCCTCATACAGAGCACTGAATAGTCAAAGATATTACATTGATCTCGTAAGTTAATGGGTTTTATGTAAGTTATGCAGTCTTAATTTGGTACTTGTAAATAGCACTAGGTAGGTCTTCTACCTATAATACTTCAAGAGTTAAGGCAGCAGAGGGATTTAGAAAGAATACTTTCTTTTAATCATCAATCTATCACGTATAATTGCTGTAAATGATAATGTGCACAGATTTTTCTGTTGAAATATTCAATTGTAAAGTTCTTGTCAAGACGGTTATCTTTCAATTGCTTTTGTATGGAATGACATTGCAAACACAAAAAGAAAAGAACATTAAAAAAAAAAAGAACACACTCCATATGTTCTTATTTCAGCATTATTTTGTGGTGCACCATTTTGTTTGAAAACACCCTCATCATTATTTGTTTTTTTTTTCCTAGGCTTCCTTCATTGTATAGCAAATAGACTGATGGTGGTCAGATTGCTTTCTCACTGAGTAAATGGAGTGTTAGCCCCCTGACAATAAGAAATGCAATGTCCCGGTTGCCAGCAAGGACAGAAATACTAGAATATTTAAGTCCTATTTGCCTCCTTCCGACGTGGCACAGAAGGATGTGCTCTGGGCCATTCTCACACACACACACTCACTCACATCCCCATGTGGCTTAATCAGGGCCGATAATACTCGGCTGTAAGAAAGCAGGTTGATATTAGAATTTGTGACCATGAAACAGGGTTTTTTCTTTAAAATGAGGCTAACTGTTTTGAACAGGGTGGTAACTCTCATCCTTCACTTTCTGTTTTCATTCAACAAACCCAATTCCAGGTTGTAAGTATTTATTGAACATCTACTATCTGCCAAGGATGGTGTTAAACTCACAGGTGAGACAAAGATGAACAACACTTGTGGTGCCACGCGCATGTACCATGAAGTCACCAAATATCTTTTGAACATCATTTATGTCCATCTTCCCCCAGTCCTGCAAGTTTTGCTTTATCATCTCCATTTTACAGAAGAAGACATGGTTATTCAGAGAGATTAATTTAACCAAATCCACTCAACAGGTAAATGGCAAAAGCCAGTTGTTGACCCCAGTTATTACTGACTTCCTGTGTCACCACATTGTGAAGTCTTTAGGGAGTTCAGTCTTCCAGGTGGACGAGGCAAATATGAGAATGCAGATAGTAACCTAAAGGGTCCATCAGAGACACGCACTGTGTGGAAGGGGAGCGACAGAATGTCCTCTGACATCAAGGGTGGATGGAGACAAGCTGGGATGAAGAGAGGGTCCCGTGAAGAGTGGGACGTGCAGGCATGAGAGCATGAAGCACAGCCAGGTCTCAGGAAGAATTTTGCATCAGTTTGGATGCAACACAAGGTCTCTGAAGGTGAAAAATTACACAGGAAGGGGACTTCCCTGATGGCGCCGTGGTTAAGAATCCACCTGCCAATGCAGGGCACATGGGTTTGATCCCTGGTCCAGGATCCCACATGCCACAGAGCAACTAAGCCCACGTGCCACAACGACTGAGCCTGAGTTCTAGAGCCTGTGAGCCACAAATACTGAGTCCGTGCGCTGCAACTACTGAAGCCTGCGCTCCTAGACCCGGTGCTCCACAGTAAGAGAAGCCACCATAATAAGAAAGCCATGTACTGCAGTAAAAGCAGTCAGTGCTCGTCCAGCTAGAGAAAGCCTGCATGCAGCAACGAAGACCCAACACAGCCAAAAAAATAATAATGATAAAATAAATAAATAAAAATAAGCATATGGACCTACATTTTTAAAAAAATTATCAAATCAGAGGGAGCTAAAGAAAGCTTTCTAGAATTTTTAGCGTGTGAGTGCTACAGGCAAACACATTTTTAGTAGAATCAACTGATCATATTATATTGGACAGACGACAGTGTGGAAATTGATGAGCAAAGGGGCACTGCAAATGTCTAGTGCAATTAAAACTCGATCTACTAACGAGAACTTCTGTATAGCACAGAGAACTCTACTCAGTGCTCTGTGGTGACCTCAATGGGAAGGAAGTCCAAAAATGCGGGGATATATATATATATATATGTATAGTTGATTCACTTCACTGTACAGCAGAAATTAACACAACACTGTGAAGCAACTATACTCCAATAAAAATTAATTAAAAAAAAAATCTAGGACTGGGTAGAGGTGGAGAGCACAGCTGAGAAACACAGTGAGATACGATCTCTAGGACTTGGCAGGACTTGGACATAAAAGAAAAGTCTTACAGAGGATCCAGAACTTAAAGTTTGCATTTGAGGGTTCAAGGGCAGAAGATATCTAGAATAACAAGAGCCTTGTACATGGTGGGAGATGGTGGAGAGCAGTTTGGGATAGTGCTCTTTGGAAGCACCAGCTAAGCACCTGATGTAAAATTGAGAGACATGGTGCCCATCTGACACTTAGCAAGGAGGCCGAGGCTGAGCGTGGAAAGTCAGGGCTGCTTTCAGAGGAGAGGAACTTGAAGCCATAGAATAAAAGAGAGCATCACAAGAAAAGAGACGGAAGAGAAGACGGTTCAGAATTTGGAACCCAGGAAAATCCTTCTCACCCAGAGAAGAGAGACCAAACAACGGAACAGTCAGAAGGGAGGATGGGAACATTAGGGATGTATTTGGAATTTTTCCAGATGTAGCAGATGAGTACAAGGATGAAAACAAGCATAGTCAGAATTAAGACTTTTCCACCAATAACTTTTAAAATGTAGACAGTGATAAATGCCTTTATAGAGACAGCAATAAAATACTCTGAGCCTTGAGCAGAACATAGGAGGGAAACAGGGGATGTCTGGGGAATGAGGCATTGCATTAGACTAAGAAACATGGAAAGTTTTAGACATTCAAGTGTTTGAAAACCACCTTCCATGTGGACAGAGCAGCAAGACTTGCACTTAGTGAAGGGATGTGTTTGTATGTGAGTAAGAAGTTATATATCACAGGAGTAGGTTTTTTTTTTTTTTGATAAAACTATGAGAAGTATGACCATACAGCTTTACTTGAGATGTTTTCCATACTATCCTAAGATATAAACTTTATTCAACAGAAACTGGGGAGCCAGGAAAGGTGGTGTTGAGCCTGCCTATTGGAGTGAGTCTTACTAGCTGTCCAGTGCTACACTGTTTCATCTAGAAGGTTCTGCAGCCACAGAAATGTAACTGTGCAGACATTATCCTTCATTTCTTTCTACTCTCAGCCTAAGCATGTTTGAATGACATTTGCAGGACTCATTCTGGACGGCTGATTCCAGGCAGTCATTGGGATATTCATTTCAAATATACTCGGGCCGATATTGTGCTAAAGCCGTCTACACCCAGGTGACACTGGAGAGGCAGTTGCATAAACAGGCATGAGGCTGGAAAAAAGCCAGGGCAAGAAAAGGCCTCCCTTTTCAATGCCAGACTCTTGTATTTAGTTTGTTCAGTACATCAAATTTTTATGTGTACAAATATGTATGATATCATACTGGTGACCGAGAGCTGTATATTTTGACCAAAGTTCTGCCACTCATTTCTGGCCATGTGATCCTGAGCAATTCACAGCGATTTTGTCTCTGCATGAGTAAAACGAAGGCTTTTTCACTAGATTAGAGCGCTTCCCCCTGCAATCACACCCCTCCCTCCTCTGAGTCTGCCTTCAGCGTCCTTCTCAGCATCTTCCTCACATCAGTCACTAAAAATCAGAGATGAGATATATCCACCATACTTGGACTAAATGATCTATAATATTGAGTCCAAGTCCAATATGTGGATAATTACATTCCTATATAGAGCCCATCATACAGCTGATAATAGCCCCATGTAGAAACTTAAAGCAGCATCTGGAAATAGGCCAAGGACAACTGCTTTGATCTGATCACCAGTGCTTGTGCTGACAGCACCATCCTGCCCTTCTCCCCCACTGATTTGCAGACAGGATGGCCATTCTGAATTCAACAGCTAGGTAATGTTATCTTGGAAATATATCCTGTGGCCCCCGACTCTCCAGCTCTGTAACCTCGAGCAATTGTAGCCTCAATTCCCTCGTCTGTAAAGTGGGGCTACTGTGGGTCTCAGCAGGGCTGTTGTGCAGATTCCTGGGGGCTACCGAGAAAGCCCGGGGGTCGGCTTGTAACAAGAGCTCCACCATCAGCAGCCAGCATCACCACTGCAAGTTACCGTGCAACTTACGTTTCACGTACAGGCGGCCTATCACCTTAGCAGTTCCATATCTGTTGGATACTTCACACACATAGCTGCCTGAGTCTGAGGGACGCGTGTTTTCAATAAGCAGCCCCGTCACAGTCTTCTGGAACCTTCCAGAAAGTTCCAGGGGCATGTTGTCCTTCAGCCAGCGGTAATCTGGCTCAGGGTGCCCGAGCGCTTTGCAAGGCAACTCCACACGCTGCCCTGCCATGGCTTTGCGATGATCAAACCCATCCAGTATGGACGGGGCTGAGTTCGCTGGGTCTGCAGAAGAAAAGAAAAACCTCTTAGATACAGTGGATGAGTTAAAGTGGTCATTCAGAATCATAGGGCCTCGTGTACAATTCAAATTCTATGTATCATTCCAACTATCGATACAGATCTTTAAGATTTTATATATATATATATATATATGAACAGAAAAAAAGCCCTATTCATATAAATCTCTTTTTCTCAGAATTTACAAAAAGTTGAAGCAGTTACGTCACTAAAGAAGATAGACACATGGAGAGATGCTCTGTATCACTAGCCACTAGGGTAACGCAAATCAAAACCAGAGTGAGAGACTACCTCACACCCACTAGGATAGCTATAATAAAAAACACTAACAATAGCAAGGGCTTGTGAGGATGTGGAGAAGAAACTGGAACCTTCATACATCGTTGATGGGAATGTAAAATGGTGCAGCCACTTTGGAAAACAGTTTGGCAGTTACTTAAAGTGTTTACCATAAGGCCCCAACCCCCTACTCCTAAGTATCTACCCTAGACAAAGGAAAACCTATGTTCACTCAAAGACTTGTTCACGAATGTTCGTAGCGGGATTATTCATAACAGCCCAAAAGTAGAAATAGTCCAAAGGATCACTGTTTAGTGGATGGATGTGAATATACATACATACTACTCAGTGGTACAAAAGAGTGAGCCACTGACTCATGTTACAACATGAAAGAACCTCAAAAGATTATGCTGAATGAAAGAAGCCAGATACAAAGCCATATATTGTAGGATTTGACTTACATGAAATACGCAGAAAATGAAAATCTATAGAGACCGATAGTAGATTAGTAGTTGCCTGGGGCTGGGCTTGGAATTGTCTGCAAATGGGCAACGGGGATCTTTTTGGGTAATAAAAATGTTCTAAAGTTGGATTACAACTCTATGTATTTACTAAAATCATTGAATTGTAGACTTAACATGAATGAAGTATGTTAAATCTCAATAAAACTATTTTACAAAAAAAGGAATGGGACATTTCTTTTACATTTTAAATAGACAATTTAAGCGATACTTGACATATGCTCTCATGGAGACATTTGGTCACACATAGAATTAAATCCACACAACATTGGATTTAATTTCCATCCCCTTGTCTTCAAACTTTTTATTTACATTTTTAAAAATCAGTTTTTAATCACAAAAACTTGTAAACTCACACAAAAGGAGAGAAAATGATATAATGCGTCCCATATATTCATCACCCAGATGCAGCGGGCATCACAATATTTCTATCCTTTTATCTGTTTATTTTTCTATTGCTTTTGGTGCTAACACACTTGAGTCAAGTCATAAAACCTATGTTATCCTATCACTCGATCACCAGTATGTTTCCCTGATGAAAATTAGAGTTTTCTTATACAACCACAATATCAGTATCACACAAGAGTAATAATAACCTCCTGGTGTCATCTATTATCTACTCCACATTCATTTTTTTGTAATGAGATAAAAAGTCATATTATTATTATTTTTATAATTGATATGACCAAATCAGGATTGTTCTACAGTTAACATTTAGTTATGTCTCCTTTTCAAATGTTTTTCCAGCTTTATTGAGGTACAATTGGCAAAAATTGCATATACTTAAGGTGTACAGTGTGATGCCTTCATACAAATAAACTTTGTGAAATGACCACCACTGTCGCTAATTAGCACTCATACCTCACATGGTCACCCTTTTCCCCTTTTCATTCCCCTACCGCTGCCCCTCCAGCAACTGCCTGTTTGTTCTCCGCACCAATGAGTCTGTTTCTGTTTTGTTATGTTTATTCACTTGTTTAAGATTCCACATATATGTGAAATCATACAGTATTTGTCTTTCTCTGTCTGACTTATTTCACTTAGCATAACACCCTCTGTGTCCATCCATGTTTTCACAAATGGTAAGATTTCATTTTTTGTGACTAAATAATATTTCATTGTGTGTATATATATATATATATTTATCTTTATTGGAGTATAATTGCTTCACAGTATTGTGCCAGTTTTTGCTGTACAACAAAGTGAATCAGCCACATGTATACACATAGCACATCTTCTGTATCCATTCATCTACTGAGGGACACTTATGTTGCTTTCGTATCTTGGTTATTGTAAATAGGGGTGTATATATCATACATTTTCAAATTAGTGTTTTTGTTTTCTTCAGATAAATACCCAGAAGTGGAACTGCTGGCTCATATGGTAGTTCCATTTTCAATTTTAAAAAAAATCTCCATACTGTTTTCATAGTGGCTGTCCAGTGACTGAGGGCTTTTTTGTTTGTTTGTTTGTTTGCTTTGGACATCCTCTCCAACACTTGTTATTTGTGGACTTTTTGATGATAGCCTTTCTGGCAAATGTGTAGTGATGTCTCGTTGTGGTTTTGATTTGCATTTCCCTGATGATGAGCGAGGTTTAGCATCTTTTTATCTGTTGGCCATCTGTATGTCTTCTTTGGGGAAAAAAATGTCTATTCAGGTCTTCTGCCCATTTTTTAATCAGTATTTTTTTTTTTGATGTTGAGTTGTATGAGTTCTTTGCATATTTTGGATATTAATCCCTTATCAGATATACCATTTGCAAATATATTCTCTCTTTCAGTAGGCTGCCTTCTCATTTTGTTGATAATTTTCTTCAGTGTGCAAAAGCTTTTTAGTTTCATGTATTCCCATTTGTTTATTTTTGTTTTTGTTTCTTTTGCCTGAGGAGGCATATGTAAAAACATATTGCTAAGATCAATGTCAAAGAATTTACTTCCTATGTTTTAATCTAGGAGTTTTATGGTTTCAGGATTTACATTTAGGTCTTTAATCCATTTTGAATTTATTTTGGAGTACTGTGTGAGAGAGTAGTCCACTTTGATTCTTTTACATGTAGCTGTCCAGTTTTCCCAACACCATTTCTCAAAGAGGCTGTCTTTTCCTCATTGTATATTCTTGCCACTTTTGCCATGGATTAATTGATCATATAAGTGTGGGTTCATTTCTGGCCTCTCTATTCTGTTTCATTGATTTATGTGTCTGTTTTTGTGTCAGTACCATACTGTTTTGATGACTGTATTTCTGTAGTATAGTTGGAAATCAGGGCACATGATGCCACCAGCTTTGTTCTCTCTCAAGATGGTTTAGACTATTCAGAGTTTCTTTGGCTTTCATACAAATTTTAAAATTATTTCTTCTAGTTATGAAAAAATGCCGTTGGTATTTTGATGTGAATTGCAATGAATCTGTAGATTGCCATGGGGAGCATGGTCATTTTAGTCATATTAATTCTTCCAATCCATGAGCAAGGTGTAATCTTCCCATTTGTTTGTGTCGTCTTCAATTTCTTTCATCAATGTATTATGGGTTTTGGAATACAAGTCTTTTGCCTCCTTGGTTAGATTTATTCTTAGGCATTTTATTCTTTTTGATGCACTCATAAATGGCATTGTTTTCTTAATTTCTCTTTCTGATAGTCTGCTGTTAGTATATAGAAATGCAAGAGATTTCTGTAATTATTTTTGTATGCTGTAAACTGAATTATTTGTATGTGTTCTAGTAGTTTTTGGTGGCTTCTTTAGGATTTTCTGTATACAGCATCATGTCATCTGCAAACAGTGACAGTTTTACTTATTCCTTTCTAATTTGGATTCCTTTTATTTCTTTTTCCTGTCTGATTTCTGTGGCTAGGACTTCTAGTACTATGTTGAATAAAAGTGTGAGAGTGAGTATTCTTCTCTTGTTTCTAATCTTAGAGGGAATGCTTTCAGCTTTTCTATGTTGAGTATGATATTAACTGTGGGCTTGCCATATATATGTTGAGGTATGTTCCCTCTCTACCCACTTTATTGAGAGTTTTTTTTAATCATAAATGAATATTAAATTTTTTCAAAAGCTTTTTCTGCATCTACTGAGATAATCATATGATTTTTATTCTTTGGTTTGTTAATGTGGTGTATCACATTGATTGATTTGTGGATACTGAACTCTTCTTGCATTCCAGGGATAAAGGGATAAATCCCATGGATCACGGTGTATGTTTCTTTTAATGCTTTATTGAATTCAGTTTGTGCTAACATTTTATCAAGGATTTTTGCAATATTCATCTGTGATGTTGGCCTGTAATTGTGTGTGTGTGTGTGTGTGTGTGTGGTAACTTTGGTTTTGGTATTTGAGTGACTGGATGATTCTGGCCTCATAGAATGAGTTTGAAGGCATTCCTTCCTTTTCAAATTTGGAATAGTTTGAGAAGTACTGGTGTTATCTGTTCTTTAAATGTTTGGTAGAATTCACCTGAGAAGTTGTCTGGCCCTGGAATTTTGTTTGTTGAGGGTTTTTTTTATTATTATTATTACTGATTAATTTAATTAATGGTAATCAGTCCATTTATATTTGCTATTTTTTTCTGATTCAGTCTTGGGAGATTGTACATTTCTAGGAATTTATCCATTTCTACTAAATTGTCCATTTTATTGGCATATAATTTTGGTGATCTCTTATGGTCCTTTGTATTTCTGTGGTGCTGGTTATAATTTTTCCTCTTTTATTTCTGGTTTTATTTGTAAACTCTCTCCTTTTGTCTTGATGAATCTAGCTAAATTTTTATAAATTTTGTTTATCTTTTCAAAGAACTAGCCCTTAATTTTATTGATCTTTCTATTTTTTTTTAGTCTCTATTTCATTTATTTCTGCTCTGATCTTTATAATCTCTTTCTTTCTACTAAGCTTGGGGTATTTTTTTTCTTTTTCTTTTTATAGTTCCTTTAATATAAAGTTAGGTTGTTTATATGAGATTTTTCTTATTTCTTGAGGTAGGTTGGTATCACTATAAACTTCCTTCTCAGAACTGCTTTTGCTGTATCTCATAGATTTTGGATTGTTGTGTTTTATTTTCATTTGTATTCATATTTTTAAAAAAATTTCCTCTTTGGAGGAGGAAAAAGATGGCGGTGAAGTAGAGAGACGTGGAGTGCATCCCTCTCCACAGATGCATTGGGAATGCACGGAAGGACGCAGTCATTCCCGCAGAGAACCAGCTGAACACCAGCAGACGGCCTCGGACACCAGAAAGGGCTGCGGGGAGCCCGACATGGCTGGTAGGGAGGCATCTACGAGGGCTCAAAGAGGGTGAAGCGGCAGAGCTGTGGCAGACGGGAGGGAGTGAGAAACATACGGAGGGTCCGCAGCGCAGCTCAGCATTCCCGGACCGAGACATCGATCCGCGGCTGAACGGAGGGTCCAGGAGCGGGAGCGTGGGAACCGGAGACCTGGTTCAGGGTGAGAAACATTGTTGCCGGTAGGGTGATGGACCGAGAGGACAGGAGGGAGGAGGTCCGCGGAGAGGAGTGCCGGTCCCTGAGAGCTGCCCGGCCATGATGGCGGCTGGAGGCTGCAGGCTCCCGGGCGGGGGGAGGAGCCGCGCGCATAGCCTCTCCCTCTCTTTCTGTGCCTCTGCAACAGGCAGTGGAGAGACGCCCTGCGGGCCACCTAAGGCGCTCAGGGATAACAAGCACCCTCAGGCACTCGGGCGGGGCTAGATTAAAACTCCTTGCAACGCCAGCAGCAGGGAGGCTGCCGAGAGAAAAAAAAAAACCAGCATCAAAAAGAAAAAACCCCAAGAGAGGCCCAACTCTAAGACTTTCTGTGTACGCCTGAGCCACCAGCGCCCTCTGCAACAGGCACCTCCAAGCCTGACTGAAACAACAGTGTGCCACTGCTCACTCACTCCCAGGAGAAGGAGCCACTATTGTACCCTCTCCCTCCCCACACACCGAGGCTTACAGACGAACAATAAAGGAACCTCTGCTGGTCACAGAATAACGCAAAAAAAACCCAAGGCAAGGAGAAGGACACTTACAGTTGAGACGCTAAGAAAACAGAAGTAGTAGTATCAATACCTATTGAACTGGTCCATTCTGGGATCAGTTCTGGATTTTTTTTTTTTTTCTTTCTTTCTCTCTCTCTCTCTTTTTTTTTTTTTTTTTAATTTTTTTTTTTTTGATTTATTAAATACGATCTTAGCCCTAAGGGATCTACAAGTTTTATACATAATTTTTTAAGGATATTTTTTATTCTTTTTTTTTTTATTTGCCTTTTTATATACTTCTATATCTAGCTAAGTTTTTGGTAGTACGGACAAAATATCTTTCATACTTTCCTTTCATCCCTTTCTATTATACACTTCTATTCCTTTCTTTTTCTTTGCATATTTCCAACCACACTATGCTCTTCTGTTCCCCTTTCTTCCAGCCATTTTAAGTGTATTTTATCTTAACATACTTATAAGCAACACTATCGGTCTGCTCAGACTCCTTGCTCTATTCTCCAGATGATGCACTGCCTTGGTATTAATATTAGGCTTTTGTCTTTATCTTAGTTCTTAGTACAGTTGTCTAATTACATTCTGAGAATCTCCATTCTCTCTGGTGGTACTCCAGCCCATTTCTATATTTGATCCTAGCTTACAAAATCTCCCTGGATTCATGTTTGTATGTGTAGGGTGTTATTTGTTGTTTGTTTGCTTTTGCTTTTGTCTCTGATTTGTTCTGTTTCAGTTGTCAATTTCTGCTGGGTTTCTCTTTGAATATCTGATAGCACACTGGGGTTCTGTCAGGTCTTTCTAGAGCCTTATGTCCTAACGGATTCAATAATTGTGTGTCTTATACATGTATGTGTTTCCTAGACTGAATATTCGTTTAATCCAATACTTGGACATTAGTCTGAGGCTTGGACAGTCTTCTATAAACACCTCTATCACCAGGAGAAGCAACCCCAAAAGCTTGGACAACCATGAGGAAACAAAGAAACCCCATGCAGGCAAAGGAGCAGGAAAAAAACCCACAAGACCAAATCAATGAGGAGGAAATAGGAAAAATGCCTGAAAAAGAATTTAGAGTAATGATAGTAAAAATGATACAAAATCTCGATAACAAAATAGAGAAAGTACAAGAAACAGTTCATAAGAACTCAGAAAAACAAACAGCAATGGATAACAAAATAACTGAAATTAAAAATACTCTAGATGCTATAACCAGCAGAATGACTGAGGCAGAAGAATGAATAAGTGAGTTGGAAGATAGAATGGGAGAAATAAACGCCACAGAGCAGGAAAAAGAAAAAAAAATAAAAAGACTAGAAGACAGCCTCAGAGACCTCAGTGATAACCTTAAACGTACCAACATTCGAATTATAGGCATCCCAGAAGAAGAAGAAAACAAGAAAGGGTCTGAGAAAATATTTGAAGAGGTTCTAGTGGAAAACTTCCCCAACATGGGAAAGGAAATAATTCACCAAGTCCAAGAAGCACAGAGAGTCCCATACAGAATAAACCCAAGGAGAAATACACCAAGACACATATTAATCAAACTAACGACAATTAAACACAAAGAAAAAATATTAAAAGCAGCAAGAGAAAAGCAACAAACAACATATAAGAGAAAACCCATCAGGATAACAGCTGACCTTTCTACAGAAACTCTGCAGGCCAGAAGGGAATGGCAGGATATACTGAAAGTGTTGAAAGAGAGAAACCTACAGCCAAGAATACTCTACCCAGCAAGAATCTCATTCAGATTTGAGGGAGAAATCAAAAGCTTTCCAGACAAGCAAAAGTTCAGAGAATTCAGCACCACCAAACCAGCCTTACAACAAGTGCTAAAGGAACTTCTCTAAGTAGGAAACACAAGAAAAGGAAAACACCTACAAATACAAATCCAAAAAAATTAAGAAAATGGTAATTGGAACACACATGTCAATAATCACTTTAAATGTAAATGGATTAAATGCTCCAACCAAAAGACACAGACTGGCTGAATGGATACAAAAACAAGACCCTTCTATATGCTGCCTACAAGAAACCCACTTCAGACCAAGGGATACATATAGACTGAAAGTAAAGGGATGGAAAAAGATATTCCATGCAAATGGAAGTCAAAAGAAAGCTGGAGTAACAATACTCATATCAGACAAATTAGACTTGAAAGTAAAGACTATTAAAAGAGACAAGGAAGGGCACTACATAATGATCAAGGGATCCATCCAAGAAGAACATATCACAATGGTAAATATCTATGCCCCCAATATAGGAGCACCTCAATACATAAGGCAAATGCTAACAGCTATAAAAGGGGACATCGACAGTAACACAATAATAGTGGGAGACTTGAACACCCCACTTACATCAATGGACAGATCATCCAAACAGAAAATAAATAAAGACACACAAGCTTTAAATGACACATTAGACCATCTCGACTTAATTGATAATTATAGGACATTCCATCCAAAAAAGACAGACTACACTTTCTTCTCAAGTGCACACGGAACCTTTTCCAGGATAGATCACATCTTGGGTCACAAATCAAACCTCAGCAAATTCAAGAAAATTGAAATCATATCAAGCATCTTCTCAGACCACAACGCCATGAGACTAGATATCAATTACAGGAAAAAATCTGCAAAAAATACAAACACATGGAGGCTAAACAATTCACTCTTAAACAACCAAGGAATCACTACAGAAATCAAAGAGGAAATCAAAAAATATCTAGAAACAAATGACAATGAAAACACAACAACCCAAAACCTATGGGACGCAGCAAAAGCAGTTCTAAGAGGGAAGTTTATAGCAATACAGTCCTACCTTAAGAAACAAGAAAATGATCGAATAAACAACCTAACCTTACACCTCAAACAACTAGAAAAAGAAGAACAAAGAAACCCCAAAGCGAGCAGAAGGAAAGAAATCATAAAGATCAGAGCAGAAATAAATGAAAAAGAAAGGAAAGAAACCATAAGAAAAATAAATGAAACTAAAAGCTGGTTCTTTGAGAAGATTAACAAAATTGATAAACCATTAGCCAGACTCATCAAGAAAAAAAGGGAGAAGATGCAAATCAACAGAATTAGAAATGAAAAAGGAGAAGTCACAACGGACACCTCAGATATACAAAACATCATGAGAGACTACTACAAGCAATTATATGCCAATCAATTGGATAACCTGGAAGAAATGGATACATTCTTAGAAAAATACAATCTTCCAAGACTGAACAAGGAAGAAATAGAAACCATGAACAGACCAATCACAAGTACAGAAATTGAGGCAGTGATTAAAAATCTCCCAACACACAAAAGCCCAGGACCAGATGGGTTCACAGGTGAATTCTATCAAACATTTCGAGAAGAGTTAACACCTATCCTTCTCAAACTCTTCCAAAATATTGCAGAAGGCGGAACACTCCCAAACTCATTCTATGAGGCTACCATCACCCTGATACCAAATCCAGACAAAGATACTACAAAAAAAGAAAACTACAGACCAATATCACTGATGAATATAGATGCAAAAATCCTCAACAAAATACTAGCTAACAGACTGCAACAGCACATTAAAAAAATCATACACCAAGATCAAGTGGGGTTTATCCCTGGGATGCAAGGATTCTTCAATATATGCAAATCAATCAACGTGATACATCATATCAACAAATTGAAGGATAAAAACCATATGATCATTTCAATAGATGCAGAAAAAGCTTTTGACAAAATTCAACACTCATTTATGATAAAAGCTCTCCAGAAAATGGGCATAGAAGGAAATTACCTCAACATCATAAAAGCCATATATGACAAACCAAAAGCCAACATTGTTCTCAATGGAGAAAAACTGGAAGAATTCCCTCTAAGAACAGGAACAAGACAAGGGTGTCCACTCTCACCACTGTTATTCAACATAGTTTTGGAAGTGTTAGCCACAGCAATCAGAGAAGAAAAAGAAATTAAAGGAATCCAAATTGGAAAAGAAGAAGTAAAATTGTCACTCTTTGCAGATGACATGATATTATATATAGAAAACCCTAAAGACTCTACCAGAAAACTGCTAGCACTAATTGATGAGTTTAGTAAAGTAGCAGGATACAAAATTAAGGCACAGAAATCTCTTGCATTCCTATACACTAACAACGGAAGAGCAGAAAGAGAAATTAAGGAAACTCTCCCATTCACCATTGCAACAAAAAGAATAAAATACCTAGGAATAAACCTGCCTAAGGAGGCAAAAGATCTGTATGCAGAAAACTTTAAGACATTGATGAAAGAAATCAAAGACGACACAAACAGATGGAGGGACATACCATGTTCCTGGATTGGAAGAATCAACATCGTGAAAATGACTGTACTACCCAAAGCAATTTACAGATTCAGTGCAATCCCAATCAAATTACCAATGGCATTTTTCACAGAACTAGAGCAAGAAATCTTACGATTTGTATGGAAACGCAAAAGACCCCGAATAGCCAAAGCAATCTTGAGAAGGAAAAATGGAATTGGTGGAATCAGGCTTCCTGACTTCAAACTATACTACAAGGCCATAGTGATCAAGACAGTATGGTACTGGCACAAAAATAGAAAGGAAGATCAATGGAATAGAATAGAGAACTCAGAAGTAAGCCCAAACACTTATGGGCACCTTATCTTTGACAAAGGAGGCACGAGTATACAATGGAAAAAAGACAGCCTCTTCAATAAGTGGTGCTGGGAAAATGGGACAGCAACATGTAAAAGAATGAAATTAGAACACTTCTTAACACCATACACAAAAATAAACTCCAAATGGATTAAAGACCTACATGTAAGGCCAGACACTATAAAACTCCTAGAGGAAAACATAGGCAGAACACTCTTTGACATACATCAAAGCAACATCCTTTTTGACCCACCTCCTAGAATCATGGAAATAAAATCAAGAATAAACGAATGGGACCTCATGAAACTTAAAAGCTTTTGCACAGCAAAAGAAACCATAAACAAGACTAAAAGGCAACCCTCAGAATGGGAAAAAATAATTGCCTATGAAACAACGGACAAAGGATTAACCTCCAAAATATACAAGCAGCTCATGCAGCTTCATACCAAAAAAGCAAATAACCCAATCCACAAATGGGCGGAAGACCTAAATAGACATTTCTCCAAAGAAGACATACAGATGGCCAACAAACACATGAAAAGATGCTCAACATCACTCATCATCAGAGAAATGCAAGTCAAAGCCACAATGAGGTATCACCTCACACCGATCAGAATGGCCATCATCACAAAGTCTGGAAACCACAAATGTTGGAGAGGGTGTGGAGAAAAGGGAACTCTCCTGCACTGTTGGTGGGACTGTAAGTTGGTACAGCCACTATGGAAAACAATTTGGAGGTTCCTTAAAAAACTACAAATAAACTACCACATGATCCAGTCATCCCACTACTGGGCATATACCCAAAGAAAACCATAATCCCAAAAGAAACTTGTACCATCATGTTTATTGCAGCACTCTTTACAATAGCCAGGACATGGAAGCAACCTAAATGCCCATCAACAGATGAATGGATACAGAAGATGTGGCATATATATACAATGGAATATTACTCAGCTATAAAAAGGGATGAGATGGAGCTATATGTAATGAGGTGGATAGAACTACAATCTGTCATACATAGTGAAGTAAGTCAGAAAGAGAAGGACAAATATTGTATGCTAACTCACATATACGGAATCTAAAAATGGTACTGATGAACTCAGTGACAAGAACAAGGAAGCAGATACAGAGAATGGACTGGAGAACTCGAGGTATGGGAGGGGGCGGGGGGTGAAGGGGAAACTGAGAAGAAGCGAGAGAGTAGCACAGACATATATATACTACCAACTGTAAAATAGTCAGTGGGAAGTTGTTGTATAACAAAGGGAGTCCAACTCAAGGATGGAAGATGCCTTGGAGGACTGGGGTGGGGAGGGTGGGGGGGACTCGAGGGGGGGACGTCGGGGAAGGGGGGAATATGGGGATGTGTGTATGAAAACAGTTGATTGAACCTGGTGTACCCCCCCAAAAAAAAAAAAATTTCCTCTTTGGTTTCTTCAGTGATCCATTGGTTGTTTAATAGCATATTGTTTATCTGTCACATGTTTGTGATTATTGCAGTTTTTTTCTCTTGTAGTTAATTTGTCCTCTCATATCCTTGTGGTCAGAAAAGATGCATGATATGATTTCAATCTTAAATATACTGAGACTTGTTTTTGTGGCCTAGAATGTGATCTGTCCTGGTAAATGTTGCCTTTGCACTTGAAAAAAAATGTGTATTCTAATGCTGCAGGATGGAATGTTCTATATGTATATATATATACATAAAGCCCATCTGATCTAATGTTTTATTTAAGGTGAATCTTTCCTTATTGATTTTCTGTTTGGATGATCTGTCCATTGATATAAGTGGGGTATTAAAGTCCCCTACTATTACTGTGTTGCTCTCAATTTCCCAATTTAAATTTTTCAATATTTGCTTTATATATTTAGGGGATTTTATATCAGGTGAATAGATTCAATTGTTATATATTCTTTTTGGATTGATCTCTGTTTCATTTTGTAAGGTCCTTCTTTGTCCCTTTCAGTCTGTGTGTGTCTTCAGATCTGAAGTGAGTCTCTTGTTGGCAGAATATATATGGATCTTGTTTTGGGGTTTTTTGTTTGTTGTTTTTGTTTTTGTTTTCATTCAGCTCCTCTATGTCTTTTGATTAGGTATGTACTTATTCCCATTTTGTTAACTGTTTTCTGGTTGTTTTGTAGTTCTTTTTGTTCCTTTCTTCTTTTTATGCTCTCTTCCCTTGTGATTTGGTAACTATCTCTAGTGTTATGTTTGGATTCCTTTCTCTTTTTTGTGCTATTATAGATTTCTGGTTTGTGGTTACCATGATATATATCTATATCTATATCATCTATATCTATATCTATCTACATATGTATATCTATCTACAAATACACATATATATGTGATTATTTTAAGTTGATGATCTCTGAAATTTGAACATATCCTAACAACCCTGCATTTTTACTTCCCAATGCTTAATATATTTGACTTTGTATTTTACATCTTTTTGTTTTGTGTATCCCTTAACTGCTTATTGTGGATATAAATCACCTCACTGTTTTTGTCTTTTAACATTTTTACTCACATAAGTAGTTGATCTACTACCTTTATTGTATGTTTGCCTTTATCAATGAGATTTTTCTTTTCATAATTTTTATATTTCTAGGTACTGTATATTCTTTTTTGCTTAGAGAAGTTCCCTTATCATTCCTTGCAAAATGGGTTTAGTGGTGAATGTTGAAATCTTTTAGCTTTTGCTTGTCTGTAAAACGTCTATCTCTCCTTTGTGGAGTGTTCTTGATATTGTCCTTTTATTATTGTAAATATTGGATAACATCTTACGGAAAAACTCAAACAAACTTTTTGGCCAACCACTATATAATGCCACTCACTCCTTTCTGGTCTGCAAAGTTTCTTCTGAAAAGTGAGCTGATAGTCATCTGAGAGTTCTTTTGTACTTCACTAATTCCTTTTCCATCACTATGTTTGTTTCTCTCTTTAATTTTTGCCATTGTAATTGCAGTGTGTCTTGGTGTGGATATCTTTGGGTCACCTTGTTTGAGATTCTCTGTGCTTCCTCAACCTAGATATTTGTTTACTTGCCCTGGACAGGGAAGTTGTCAGCTATTACTTCTTTAAATAAATTGTCTTCCCCTGTCTGTCTCTCTCCTCTTTCTGAAGCCCCTATAATGTGAACGTTAGTATGCTTGATGTTGTCTCGGAGGCTTCAAACTGTCCTCATTTTTTAAAATTTTTTTCTTTTTTTCAGTTCAGATGAGTGATTTCCTCTACTCTGTCTTCCAGTTTGCTAATCTGTTCCTCTTTATCATCTAATCTACTGTTGATTCCTTCTAGTGTATTGTTATTTGTTATTAAGTTCTCCAGCTCTGTTTGGCTCTAACTCTTTGTTAGACATCTCACTGTGTTCATCCATTCTTGAGTTTGTTGAGCATCTTTATGATCACTACCTTGAAGTCTTTTTTGGGTAGATTATTTTCTCCACTGCACTTAGTTCTTCTTCTGGCATTTTATCTTGTTCTTTTGTGTGCAATATATTCTCTAGTTGCCTCATTTTGTCTAATTCTCTGTTTTTATTTCTATGTACTAGGTAGGTCAGTTACATCTGTTGATCTTGGAGAAGTGGCCTCATATAGGAAACATCTTATGGGTCCCAGCAGCACACTCTGCTCTGGTCACCAGAGCTATATGCTCTAAGGGTGCCCCCTCTGTGGGCTGCATACACCCTTCTGTTGTCATTGGGCCCACTATTGTAGGTGCACTGGTAGGCAGGGCTGGACCCCAGCCTGGTCGGCTGGCAGGCCCTGCCTGAGGCAGATGCTGCTGCCCCACTAGTGGGTGGGGCTGTGTCTCCATGCAGCAGGCTGTCAGCCTGGGTGGGGGAGTCCAAGGTCTGCTGCCAACTGGCCCATGGGTGGGTAAGCCTCCAACACTAATAGGCAAGAGAGAGGACTCCAAGAAGGCACTTGCCAACACTAGTGTCCTCATGGTAGAATGGGCTCTCCAAAATTGCTGCCACCAGTGTCTCCCCAGGAGGAGTCCCAGTTGCTTAATGCCTCTGTGGGAGGCTCTCCAAGATCAGCAAGTGAGTCTGACCCAGGATCTTTTCAAATTACTGCCTCTGCACTGGATATCAGAGTGTGTGAGATTTTGTATGACCCCTTTAAGAGTTCCATTTCCTTCAGCCCTCCAGTTCTGCTGTACACAAGCCCCACTGGCTTTCAAAGCCAGACATTCTGGGGATTCGTTTTCTTGATGCAGGACCCCCTGGCTAGGAAGCCTGATCTGGGGCTGACTCATCACTCCTTGGGGAGAACTTCTGCAATTGTGATTCTCCTACCATTTGTCAGTTGCCTATCTGGGGGTGTGGTCTTGACTATATCACATCTCTGCCCCTCTTATCTGCTTATGGTGGCTCCTTCTTTATCTCTTTAATTGTGGGAAACTAGTCCTCAGTTCATTCTCATCAACAGTTTCTCTGTAAATAGTTCTAATTTTCGTGTGCCCATAGCAAGAGGTAGCTCAGGATCTACCTACTCTGCCATCTTGGCTACACCCCCTTACCAGTGATCTTAGTTGTTATGGCTCTTGTTTCTCTTTTAATTCAGATAAGACTCTCCTCCTATTTCCTTTCATGTCTTTGACTTGTTGAGGAAACCAGGTGAGTTATCTTACAAGAAATCTCACATTTTGAATTTCTCTCTTCATGGTGTCATTTAACCTAGTCCTCTACTGCCATTTTTCTTATAACCAGAGTTTAGTTCTAATGGATTGTTTAGATCGAGTCCGACCTTTTCTCTTTCCCTTTGCATCAACATAATGTGTTGCTTTCCCACACTCAGTGATGCTAAATTGATCAGCAAATTCAGACGATAATGTTTGTCTGAATTAAGTTATTTTATTAAGGGTTGAAGATGGTGATTTTAATTTCCTTTTTCTTTCACATTCAATAGATATAATTATTCTGTAAATAAGAACTTTTCTTCCTGAACTAGGGTTATTTGGTTATCTTGAAATTCAGTAGTTATAGGAAAAATAGAAAGAAATTTTGTTGTTTTATTTAATGACCAATTATCAAAATCAAGAATTGGCGCCTGCCTTATTTATCTCTAAGTAGATGAATAAGATTCTTATGATTGCTTTTGTTATATTAAATGTATATGCATGTGCACACATGTAAGTCTATATATGTACATATGTGTGTGTACATATATACACACATATGTATATATTTATACATATAGATAAATTTTTGACAAGATTCCATTTATGTTTCAGGCTCTTCTTATATGTTTCCTGTCCCAGACCAATAATCCATCCTTCTTCCAAGCAGCCATGACCATGGTCCCTGTTATTGGGGAATAATATTTAAAGGAGACTATGATCTAGGTGGTAGAGGTGTTGTTGCTGTTGGCTGTCCACTGCCCATTGAAAAGGAAAAGAACTTGGAATCACATACTTAAAATAAGTGTATACTGATACTTTCTATTGGATATTTCATGAATTTTATCAATTCTTTGGTTTCCTATTTTTATCGTTTCTCTTACACTGAAAATCTTTGTTCCAAATAAAAATAACAAAAACATAGTCCATTTTTCCCTCTGTTATAGTACTTGATAGAATGAAATTCCTCCCATACGACTAGGGCTTCCCATACTACTGAGTCTTCTCTCTCTGTTTAGTGTTCCACTCAGGCTCAATTTGATTCCTAAATCCAGCAGTTTCCCTCAGTCTCCTCTCTTCTGAAAGTAGTATTTGCTAAATATTTCTGAGATCTGCAAGGAATTAGGCCACCACTGAACTATGTGATCTCATGGCCTTTTTGCATTCATCTTCAACTCAGAGCTCAAGCAGGTCTACCAAAGTGTTGTGAATATTCTTAGACACATTTCCCAAGGTTTCCACTCAAGAGATGGTCCTCTGCTTTTTGCAGGGGCGCACTTGTTGACTGTTTTGCAGTCCTGTGACTATATAGTAATCCCAATAACTCTTCCCCTTTCACTATCCATCCACTTATGTTATATTGCTGGCCCTCCTACACTGGACCTGTTGTTGTCAGTAGTTTGTGCACACCCACCCACATTTAAGAGTTTCTGGGAATCCCCATCACCTAGTTATGTTGATGTCATCCATGTGCTTTTTCTTTTGCCATCCTATTTCATCTGTTTCAGCTTCAGAAGAGTTTGGAGTCATTAAACACCTTATTACTAACATGTCCCCACCATGATCCAAATCCCACGTGTATGCTTTTAAGTAAATTTAAATCTAATTTAAAATAAAATTAATTTCTCTTTTCCTGCAAAGCTTAGAACTTTAGAATAGTAATCTGCACTCAATGCCTACGTTCTCATCTTCTAGCAGTGATTCCTCCCTCAACTACTTTACTAAAATTTCTGAGACAAAAAAGTCATAAGAGTAATTTGCCACATGCAGTAGACTCTCTTATGAGCCTTTTGATTATGTGACTACGTTGACTTCTCCCTTCTTGCAACTACCACCTTTAACCCCAAATGTTTACTCTTATTCCCTTTCTTCTCTTCTGCTGGTGTCTGAGTGTGTGGTATTCCTTCACTAAATTCTGCTCTGATGCTCCTCACTTATCTGCACAAATGCTCATGAGGTGATCTCATGGGTTCCCACCACTTCCATGGTGACCAAGTGCGCATGAGTCTTGCTGCCTATTTTTGAAACATCGGTGAAACATTCTTTAAAAAAATCAAAAATAAATAAATAACCTTGGGATTAAGAAAAGCAAATCTGACTTTCCAACTCTGAGAGGTAAATTTGTAAATCAGTATTTAACAATCTAGAGCAGAGATGAACAAGGTTATTTTTACAGTTTTCTCACATTTTTTAAAGGTTTTTTTCTTTTTTTCTGGTTTCTCTTTGGAAAAAAATGGGCTCCTAGATTACCATCACTTAACTCACATTCTGGCAGTGGAGAAATGCTTACATGCTTCTCTTGCTAAGCTCAGATTTATCTTACACTCGGATTCATGCCATTCTGCCCGCCCCCCAAAACCTTCTCCTTTCTTATGTCAATATTGTCATAAAGAAGTTCCTCTTCAGTGCAAACAAGACCTTTCCTAGGATATTCTGAATGAGTAGACCATTGTGTTGTCATTAACACTACCATGGAATAGATGACAAATGCCATTTTGATTCACTTTCTCTACATTTTTGAAAAATTGATCATATTTCTACTGTACTGATTATTCTTGCCCTTAACAGAGGCAACAAGACATAACTAATAAAACAAGGGATAAAGTAACAATCGACACGGAACAGAACAGGTAAAGAAAAAGTGTTTTCAAGGTCGGAGGAAAAAATCAATTAATTATGACCTATGTTTGTCCTACACCTTAAAAGACAGGTGAGCTTTGGCTGTTTTAAGAATGTGAACGGGGAAGAGGAATCCAGATAGAACACTATCAAGGGCAGTAAGTGGCTGCTCAGGTGACATTGCTTCAATTACCCCAAGGTTTAAAAAATTCCCGTCATGTCTCCTGCACAAAACAGCACAACAAATAAAATCCATATTCACTGAAGGGATCAATTTTGCATTCTAAAGCTCAAGGGCAAAGGTCAGCTGTTTTGCATTTGATTTCTAATACTGAGATGGTCATTTCACACTTCTAAACTGCTGTATGAAGTGCTGATGCAACCTCGTGTAAATGGATTGCTGATTTGTTTGACAGATGGGCCAATAGCAAGCCGACTGTAAAGATTCTGTAAACGGTCGATATTTTCTCAAAGTATAAATCCCATTAAAAGAGGCACAAAACTGACATATTTATCAGAGTGGAATAAACTGCTTTTGGGTTTCCTTCATTTGAGAATAATCCTGGAAGGGGTTAAGAGGGTGTGGCTCTTTCTCCAACTTCAGATGTGGGTAACTTCCCCGCTACTGTTAGACAGCATACAGGGAATAAGAGCTGTGTTCCTTATGCCCCTGCCCTGCCCCCTCAGAGCTACAGAGCTTAGCAGGGGAAGAAGCATCACGGTGCTGGCTGGTATGGCCAATGACATAACATACAAATAACAGGGCAAGGAGGCGCTGTCACCAAAACAGAAATCACATTGTGTCAAAGAAATCTGGAGCTTTACAAAAGGTGCAATTATCTCAAGTGAGATATTCGTATTTGCAAGTGCTGTATTGGTGCTGGTTTAAAAAACCTTAAGTTGTTAAAATATTTTGAAAAAAAAAAAAAATGAAGTCTTCATTGTATTCATGAATTCCACAATTTTGCTTGAGTCATCCCGGAGCACTAACGAAGGAAAACAGAAAGAGAAAAAAACATGGCGTTGATGGGTTTTTACCTGATACAAAAAGTCTAGCGCTGTTACTCTGCCTTGTCTCCCCGGTGTATCTGTGCCGCGTGATGCAGCGGTAGTTATACAATCCATCTTCATTCTGTACATCTTTAATATACAAGGCTCCCGTGGATGTGATGAGAAATCTAGATCCTGAAATTGAAGACAATGATTACCCCATTAAAACAGGACAAAAGCAACCCAGTCATATAAACAAAGTCACTGAATAGTTTTTCTCCACCTGAAGGAAATTCATGTAAATGTACATTATAGGAGGGTTGTGTGTGTGCATGCGTGTGTGTGCGTGCGTGTGTGAGTGTGTATGTGTTTATATGTGTGTTATCTGTGTGTACGTGTTACTTTAAGGGTCCAAGCGATATTAATTCTTCAACTATCTTAAATTAAGAGGTTTTAGTAAGTATGCACAATAAATATATACTTGTAAAGCCTAGTCTCATGAATTAATTTTCTAGGTCATGTATTTATTTAACAGCAACAAACTTGGCATATAATTAGTATGTAGCTAATTTAGCAGATTTTCTTTGATCATCATTTTTCTCTAGAATGTGACAAATTAAAGGAGTATTAACTTTCTTTTGTAAAATTCTACCTCACATAAGTATAAACTTCTGCCTCAGTTTGAGGTATTTCAATAAACACACAGCAATGTTAGACTATAGAGCAATCATACATTCCACAACCTTCCCAGGAGAGAGTGACTTATTTCCTCAATAATAACCAACACTTACCTCTATATTCTAAGATAAAGATCAATCCCTCCTATATTCAGTGTTTTAGAGAACTCTGCTATTTCCTAATTACTACTTAAATTATTGACGGAAACATTTTCACGTCAGGCAGGAAAAAACCGTACCCAGCCGTTCCTCCTTCACGTCAGCACAGGGCACAATGTGTTCTCTGTGACCGGTAACTTTTGCCTGTACAACTTTATTCGTACAGAAGTGGCCAGCATTAAGAGATCAAGCATCAGCGTTGCTTGAAGAATAATAAACATAATTTTTCCTTTGAAAATGTAAATATCTAAAGATAATTTTTCACTGTTCAATTATAATTTGATGATACAGCGAATAAAAACGAAGGAATAAATCCCAAGATGAGTTGTAGCACCTGCATACTGGGTGACTCATACACTTTCCACTACGTTAGTGTCTTCCCTGTGGAATATTTCTGCATCTGATGCAGTTCTACTTGAAAGACCATGTGATTTTTTTCTCCTTGGGAAAAGACTAAAATGCCAAAAATTCACCTTCTTTTAAACTGTCTGTTTTCCTTAGGTTCACTTGAAACTGCCTTTGGCTTATTTTAATCAGAATTTGCCAGGAGTCTTGACTCGCCTAATTTTTAGGTCTCAAATATTTAAGTTATGAACACAATTCTTACAGTCAGCCTTTGATTATTTCTTGTAAAGACTACATTTTAATCATATATCAATTGCTCAGATAAAATTTAAATGGCTTATTATTTCTTATGCAATATGAAAGCAATTCCATGGACACAAATAAGAAAAAATATCATAAAACAAATACTGATCTAGCATAAACTTTCCAAAAGAACACCAATTAACTACTAAAGGAGGATAAAGTCTCTTTAAGTCATAAATTTACTTTTTAAACAACTGTATTATTTACTTATTTTAAAACATGCTATAAATATGCTAAATATTAGAATAGCTGAAGAAGCGAATGTTGTATATTCCAGATATTTTTGCTTTATCCTCCCCCTAAAAAAAGCAACTAAAAATACCACTTGTCATATGTCATCACACGCCAAGCATTTCTTACCAGTATACATTGTGTATAATTGAAACATTTTTTTCATTAAATATATTTTGCATATGCTTTAATAACCAGTTCCTTTAAAGTACAGAATGATAGACAGAAAAGAGGGACACAGAGATACTGTATTAACACCTGTCACCTCGCTGCATGGAGTCTTTCCATTAGAAGTGACAGGCCATCAGCAGTGGCTGGTGTAAAGGAAAGCATCCTGTGCGCGGCTCCTCGGAGCTGGGAGACGCTCAGGGTGGCAGCAGAACCCGGGCTCATTACTCCGCTGATTCCTGAGAGGGCTCCAGTCTCCAGGCACATTTAATTTAATCACTCACTTTGCTCCTGGAATGTCTGACGTCTTTTTACCCCCTCAGCATGCTAAATTGTACTCTCTTAAGACATGTTGTTTTAGAGAAACGGGAATCTTGTTGTTCTGAAACATCTTCTGAGATAGCCACAGGAGAGGGAGGAGGACTTGACGGAATTCCTGTGCTAATTTGAACCATCTCTGTCTAACCCTTCACTTCTCATTGAAATCCATCCCCAAACAGGTCAACATTTTAAAACCTAAAATAAGGATGCAGAATAGAAGCCCTTGATTAGGACGAGGTGGTCGGGTTCAGTCTGAACTCCCGAGACAGGTGGAACTCTCGGGAAGGTGAGGTACAGCAGCACAGTCACTAGAACGTCAGGTGTCTTGGCTTTACGGTGACAAGGAATCTTCTCAACCACCCCCTCGCCTGCCACTGCACCCCGCCTCCTGCCTTACCTCACCAGAGGGTTCTGCATCATATAGAATAAATGGGTTTGTTCACAGCCTTAAATGAGATTGAAGAATGTGCTTCTGTTAAAATAGGCAAATATTAAATTACAAAATATTAATAGCAATAAACTGCACACACAAACACACACACACTCTCTCTCTCTCTCACACACACACACCCACACGCACACACCCACCCACACGCACACACACACCCACCCCTTTACTACTCAGAACTGCCTGGTAACATACAACTGTGCAAAGCCAAAATTCTACAGGCAACTTTATTTTGCTCGGGAAACTATCAGCACTGTAGATGGAAACATTCATAAAATACAGCACATACTTTTGTCATGTTAAGCACACTGCAAATCAGTCAACTGAACAACAGTGAATGATTTTTGGATTCAGGGTCCTCACTGTGGACGTTGATCACGGAGCCAAGCTGCTCAGTTGTGAGAGGGATGTCTCGGAAGCTATCTTGCCTTCTCAACATGCACTAAATGGTCCAGGAGTTCAAGCCTCTGGTTCTGTCTTTGATAGTTTACTTGTTCTCTCCTTTACTACCAGGCTATCAGCTGTTACTTCTCTCTGTGCACACTCACAATGGGATGCCTTCTGTATGCTGAGAGGTAGAAACCAGACATACCAAAGCTGTTAGAACTTTGCGTAAACTAAGAGTAAAATGAGTTTCGAGTGAGTACTGGCATGGTTCTCCAATGTTCGTTGACGTGAGCTGGTGTGTTAATGCCACTGATGTAAATCCACAGCTCGCTACCAGTTCAGCCAGCCTGGCTAAGCTCAGCATAGGGGCTAGTGTGATAGTTCTAGCTAGAAACATGAAACTACCAGAGAAAAGGGGGCATTTGCATGGCTGGGAATGTTGTAGGAACACTCAGGGTAGAAGCCCTACAGCCACATTCCTCCTGTCACGGTGCTGAGCAGTGAACACAGAGAGCACGGCAGGCCCTGAGGCTGAGGCACGATGCCTTTCGGGGTTTCTGACCAGCATCAGAGGCAGAGAGGTAGCAACAGTTCTAGAAAGACACTTTGCCGAACTATGAGCCGTCAGCTGCAGACAGCAGGCGTGCACGTCCTCCTGCAGGGAGCCTGTGGGAGTGACACTAGGAGGTGCCGTGTTCTGGGTGAGCAGGAAACCCCCATTCACCGGGCCAGCACTGTCCTGCGCTCCCGGAACCCAAAAAGGAATGAGACACAGCCTCTGTCTTCAGGGAGCTTACAATCTAAACAGACTTGAGTTCAGGGTTGGAGACTTGGCATTACGTGAGAAAACAGGATGGGAGGGAAGAGGCTGGATTATAATCTGGGAAGAGGCTTTTCCTCATCTCACCGGGATGAAGGGAAACACTGGTACCCAAGGAGGAAAAACCGATATTCATCACCAGACCTGTACTTGCCCTTGTGTATCACTCCGATACAAACAATTAGCTGTATATGCTAAAGTACCCTGTGTTAATCTGCTTCAATCTACTCAGCTATTTTTCCCCCTGTTCTTATAAAGTACCGAGTTAAAAGATCTTCCCCTGGTACCAGTGTAACGAATTCACCCAGCTGGAGAGACTCCTCCTTGTGGAAGACAAAAAGAATCTGAATTTGGGAATCCAATGGATCTGAATTCCAAGCCTGTCAATACCGCTTTGTGTGAGCTCCGACGAGACAGTCAAGCTCTTTAAATATTGGATTGTCCATCTGTGAAACACAGCTGGTGAGTCACAGCCTCTTTGTTCTGCTGTTGGAGGCGCGGTTAATGCACAGAGGCCAGCTAACAGGTAGCTGTGCATTAAAATGGTAGCTCCGGAGGCAAGTGTTGCGGGGGTTACTCAGCTGACCTGCTAGGAGAGGCGCGTCAACAGGTGTACCTAGCGCTGCCCAAGGCCATCGGGCCTGCCTGAGCCGACTGGGAAGAGCCCGTGTTCACCTGCACAGCACGGCCCCCTTCTAACCCTTCATGGATGTGCTTCCTGTTGTGTTAAAAAATGCAGCCAAGTGGAGATGATGATGTTGAGTATGACATCAGAATTCTGCCACTTGGAGCTGTGTCACCAGAGGCAAAATATTTCCCGACCCTCTCTGAGCCAGCGTCACATAACAGAGCGCTAACGGGGTAGAAAGATAAAAACAAGGCCCAGAAAGGGCCTTTATAAGCCCCAGGGATGGACTGTGGGCGGAGGAGGCCATGCAGACAGTCTGCAGAAATCTCTTCCACAACAGAAGGGAATTAGATAGAAATGAGATCTATATGCAGATAAAGAGTAGACAGATAGATAGGTCCGGACTAGATGGAAACTCAGACCTCCTCTCACCATTATGATGTTATCTGAATAATAATATCCCCTGACATGTTTGCCAGTGTCTGAATGTAAGATACATATTCTAAAGTTTCCCAGATTAATCGTTCCTCACCCCTCATATACCCTCCACCAGAATGCCCTTCTGTTCCTATTTCTAAACTATATCCTGAACCATCCACTTCCCTCTCCGCGCACCGCTAAGTGTGAGGATCCCAGCCTTCTAACAAACTGTCTCCATCCTGCTCCCATTCAGCCCACTTGCCACTCAGCCCCCATGCAGACCATTGTGGTCTTGATGGAGCCCCAGTAGACCTGATTGTCATGGTGGCACGAGGGTTTAGGCTTGGCCATGTCATTCACACACCCTCTCCCTCTTCCACTCTGCCCCGGCCACACTGCTCTTCTCCTAATCACTCCATCTGAAGGGCCCTGAGCCCAGACCTCTACCTGGCTGGCTCCTTCTCACCATTCTGGCCTCAGTTCCTAAAGTGACTTTCCAGTAATGTCAGCCCACAGGAATCATATCCACGGTCACTCCTGCTCAGAGCACTTGCCTATGTTACATCTACGTGGAGTCAGGTGTGTTTGGAGAACGGCTTTAACAGTTCTCTTCTCCAGCTAGAAGACGAGGAACTTGAATCGTCTTGGCCAACTTTTCATCTCCATAACACAGAGCAGTGCTTGGCTATGCTACCTGAAGATATCTGTTCAAGAGCGGGGTGGATGAAGCCCGTCAGCGATATTTGTATACAAAATGTCTCTTCTTAAGTCTGGGTAAAAAGAAAGAAAGCTAAAATTCCGCTTTTAAGATTTCAACATGAAACCTCCTTATGTATAATACATAAGAAGAGTATGTCCCCCTAGGAATAACTGTAAAGTATTCTTATATGAAAATGAGCATATCTGAAGATTTGGATGTTAATTATTCTTTCATTATGCTCTCTGCCTTTTTCCTGTACAGCCAGGCTGTTAGATCTTCAATAGAGACAATATTATTTTCAGGAAGATTTTAAAAGCATATTTGATTTTTCACTTAGTCAGAAATATATCTTAGGGGTTTTTTGCTAGAGCAATCTCAATTGAGTTAATGGTAATTAAAAGAACAGATGGTTCTTCTAATAAGAAGCCAAATGGTAGCACAACACAATGAAACTTTTATCAGCTAGCCTGCCAACTCCAATCGACGTCCACGCCGTGTCATGAAAAGGAGCTTTCTCCTGAGCAGTTTTCATAACAGTGCATGAAAAATGAGAGAAACACAAGATTAAAACCCAAGTTCTAAGCATAGAGCTCTAGAAATGAGATGAGCCTCCACGTGAATATCTTATATTTCTTTATTTTGAAAGTTAAATTAGCATTAACTCACACAGACGTAGAAATAGAATATATACATGTAAATATATCTATAAAAGACATATATAATCTATGCTAACCTTGAAGTTAGCTCTTTCTCTTAATGCAGACGTAGGCTGGGATGGAATTCAACTCATTCCAATAGTTCTGAGCTGTGTCTGTCCTGTGATGGGGAGGGTGGGTGCCCAGCCATAACCAGATGCAGGCATGAAGGCGATCCAGATATTTCTTGAGCAACTGAGTGGCCTGATAAAAGTCATGGTTTCACAAAATTATGTTGAAAGCCTCATATATGAGAGAGAAAGGAGTAGGGCCTTCAGGTAAGACGTCTAACCCGTTGTCATGGGTTGAATTGGGTTCCCTCCCAATTCATGAGTTGAGTCCTAACCCCTAGGACCTCAGAATGTGACCTTATTTGAAGACCGGGTCACGGCAGACGTCATTAGCTAAGATGGGGTCATCCTGGCGCAGGGTGGGTGCAGGGTGGGTGCAGGGTGGGCCCCTACCCAATGGAACGGTTGTCCTTGTAAAAAGGGGAAACGCAGACACAGAGATGTCTGGCTATTCATCCTGGCCCTAATCAGAGCAGGCGGGTCTTCTGTGCTCAGGGAGCCACTGTTGCTCTAAACGTCATACGTTTTGACCCATTTAGTTCTTACAATGACCCCGCAAGGCAGGTACTGTTATGATTCTGATTTTTACAGATGGGAAAAGTAAGGACCAAGGTGCAGTGACTGCCCGTGTTCACAGAACTAGAAGCGTCCCAGCCAGCATGGTCCCCTGGCGTTGGGGCTCGGAGCGCAAGCTCTCACCCCCTGAGCTCCCTGCTCTGGTCGTGGCCGGGGGTGGGATGCGGTGGGGAGCAGGAAGGCCCGGGCCTAGTGCAGGAACAGCGGTAGGAAAACAGAAGTGACATGCAGAGAAATGTGTTTAAACAAAGGATCAATAGAACTTGGTTTAGAGAGGAGAGTGCCAAGTACTGAGTCTGAGGGACCAATGGGCTTGTAGCAGCAGTGATGGAGCAGGGAGGGTGTACGAGGGTATCTCTCTTTTTTTTTTTTTTTCCAAATATTTATTGGAGTATAATTGCTTTACAGTATTGAGTTAGTTTCTGCTCTACAACAAAGTGAATCAGCTATACGTATACATATATCTCCATATCCCCTCTCTCTTAAGCCTCCCTCCCAACCTCCCTATCCCACCCCTTTAGGTCTTCACAAAGCATCAAGCTGATCTCCCCGTGCTCTGTGGTAGCTTCCCACTAGCCATCAATTTTACATTTGGTAGTGTGTCTCTTTTTTAGGGAAGATATGAGTTCAGTCCCGAATATGCTGGGTGCTTGTTAGCGTGGATGATATAAGTGGAGCTGGAGACAGAGCTTTGGGAACCAAGCTATGCACGTTGAGGGAACTGCTGCCCAGGAACCCCCAGGGAGGAGAGTAAGGGAAGAGGGCCAGCAAAAGACACAGCAAGAGAGAAGGACTGAGACACAGGAGGACAGGGAGTGGTGGGCAGGGGTGGGAGAGCACGTCCGGAAAGGATAATGCAAACATCTCAGTCATCTCTGCTCTGTGTCTTCCTATCAGCATAACCGAGAATACACATGTAGCCTAACGGAGCCTCAGTTTCCTCATTTGTACAACAGGGCAATATTACCTTCTTGGGAATATTATGATATTCAATAAGAATGTCCATGTAAATTCCTGCTAGAGAAAAGCACTCTGGAATAGCTGTAATCTGAAATAAAATATAATGGTAAAATACCTACCTTGCTAAAGGAGGAAAAAATATTAAATCTTTAGCTACAAACAGCTAGTAATATATAAAATGAATTTAAAGAACACTACAAGTCACTACCGAAAGGGATGAGGGGAGACCTGGATAAATGGGGAGGTGTACCAAACTCCAGGGTAAGACAACTTAAAAGTGCAAAAACATCAATTTTCCACAAATTAATTTATATTTTAATTGATTTATGATCAGAATTTACATAGAACTTTACCAAATCAATGCAGATTAAAACAAGATGCTATGTTTTAATCCAGGAAACTAGAAAAAAATTAAAATACTTGATAATACGTAGTCTTGTCAAAGATGTGGGGAAATGAACACCTACTGGTAGGAGTGTACATTGGTAAAGTCTTTTGCTTTCTGGTGGGAAATCTGCTAGCATATTTCAAATGTAAGAATTGCATACATTCTGACCCAACTTGTCCCCTTCAAAGCCTGTCTTCTGGGGACACTCATATATGTGCAGACTCAATGAACGCACAAAAAGTGCACTGCAGAGTTGTTTAAACAATGAAAAATGGAAAACAAATCTAAACGCCAATCAAGGACAAACAGATTAGTGCATTAGGGTACATCCGTACCATGCAGCCATTTAAAAGAGAGTAAGGTAAATCTATGTACAATCCAGGGAAAGATCTCCCAGACAGAACATACAGCAGTTACAGAGCATGATATAATATTATGTAGAAAAGACAATGAACGTGTGTTTGTGTTGGGGAGGAGGTAAATTTGTGTATGTAAATGAACAGATATCCACTAAAATGTTAACTGTAGTTGCCTCTGAAGGCATAAGTGGATTAGGAGAAGGGGGACTTACATGTTTTATTTCATAGTCTCATATATTTGAATATCGTAAAAGAAGGCTCTATTCGTGTCTACGTGTGCAGTTGAAATTCACTTTGAAGTAGGACGCCCTCACCCACTGTACTCCCTGCTCTGGTCACGGCCGGAGGGTGAGCAGGAAGGCCTGGGCCCAGTGCAGGAACAGCTATAGAGTAACAGAAGTGATGCGCACAGAGTGAATAGACAGGACGCAGCAGGCATGGACCAAACCCGTGTGAGCAGCAAGGCAGAGGGGAAGGAGAGAAACCTAGGGGAGTGTTTATGTTGAGAGTAAATATGGCCAAAGATGGCCTCTGTTTTGCTTGGCTTTCAGCCTGATCACTTGTGGGTGTGCTTAAATGCAGAAGGGGAGGCTTTCCAGACTTACCCTCTGTCTTTGTAATCCTCCCCTTCCAAGCACCTAACCTCAAGTCTATTCCACTATACAGAGGACCTCTTGTTCTTCCTGAACTATGTAACACACGACTTCACACCTAATTGCATTCAGTCTAGCTGGTCACGTATGTGCAGCTGCCTCCCCCAAACGACAGCAGCCTCTCCGCAGACAAGGCGACCTCCAGGTTTGCCTTACCCACTGTTTCCCCCGCCATGCACATCTTAAATGCTTGATGACATCCATACTTTGAATTTTTTTCCCAATATAGGCTCAAAACAATAAAGCATCACCCTGTTGGGGCCTGCTATGTTTTGGAAAGTATCAGCACATCAAGATATGAAAGTATCAAGTATCAAGAGAAAGAGAAATCACCTATATGCAGAATCAAAAAAAATGATACAAATGAACTTACAAAACAGAAGCAGACTCACAGCCTCAGAGAACAAACTTATGGTTATCAAGGGGAAAGGGGGAGGGGGAGGGGATAGATTGGGAGTTCAATGTTGACATGTACACACTGCTGTATTTAAAATGGATATCCACAGGGAATTCTGCTCAATACTCTGTAACAATCTAATCGGGAAAAGAATTTGAAAAAGAATAATAGATACATGTATATGTATAAGTGAATCACTTTGCTGTACACCTGAAACTAACACAACATTGTTAATCAACTATACTCCAACATAAAATAAAAGGTTAACAAGAAAATCGTGAAGCCCCAACTTGGACTTTGAGCTGCCTGGAAGCCCCCTCGTCCAGAAAGAGTGATGTTCCCTCCACATATGGGGGGTGAGGAGTAAGCCAGCAGCCCTGGGCTGGACTTGGTGAGTAAGGAGTGATTTGGCAGATATATGCCTAAATTCTCCCAAAGCAATCTCATTAAGACATTTTTCTTATGTAAATAAAATTCTCTCAGTGAAATCCTCCTGCAGTTAAATGAGGCTCAATTACCCACTGCTAATTTCAGCCTGCGTGCTGCCTTCCGACTGTATACCTAATTACCCCATTTAGGCTGTTAATGATCAGATCTGTGCTCTTGAGCAGATATCAGAGTCTGTCATTAATCTTTTCTCTAGTTAGATTTCTCATTCTTTAAAAGAATAAATCCTTGGAAAGAATAGAATTTTATTTTTGAAGAAATTATGTAAGCATTTTGTTTTTTAAGAGCCAAAGGATCTTATAAAAACTTGAGTTGTATTTATTCATTTAACAATGAACAGAACAGTTTTGGTCCCTGACCTCCAGGAGCAAGTATTGTGGTTGGGGAGAGAGACAAAATGAGTAAATAGGCAAAAAGAAAAAGATTACATAATGTGAAAAGCGCTCTTGAGAGGATGAAGATGAGAAGGTTGAGCCTAGATAGAGGACTGCTGTTTAGACAGGAGGTCTGAGGGGCAGGGTTTCTGGGAGGGGGTGTTTCACATGAGGCACAGTGGATGGGAAGAGGGGGCCTGAGGACCAAAAAAGAGAGAAAATGTGCAAAAGTCTTGAGGTGGTAAAAATTGTGGTGTGTGCAAGGAACAGAAATAAGATGCATTTTGAAAATAGAGCTGACAGGACATACAACTGGCCTGGATGCTAGGAGAAGGCAAAGGGCTGAGGTCAAAGGTGACTCCCACGTGTTTGGGGTAGGCACTGAATGGATGGAGAAGAAGGCCTTTGCTGGGAAGGAGGAGACTTGGGTGTGGCCCTGGTGTCCCTGGGTGACACATTTGGGACTTCCTGGATTAAAAGTGGCCCTTATAGGTGGTAGGAAAGATGAGGAAAAGGACGTCTTTTGGTCTGCTTGTTGTATCAGGTTAACTGATATTTAGATGGGCTGCATCAACATTATTTCCTGTCCCGTGATTTCTGATTTTGAGGCTGGAAGGGACTGCATATTTCATGTTGATTATCTGTTCTAGTCGAGGCCGTATGCTGATTAAAAAGCAACATGTTTAAACAGAAAAAAGAAAGTGAAGAAAGAGCAAAGCATCGCACATCGAGCCCAAATGACTATGCTTTCTTCTGTTTATTATGTTATGGACCCAAATGGAATGGAAACCCTGGGCTTATTGGTGAAATACAGTGAAGATTAAGTATAAAGTTAGTCTGCCTGATACAGATGATATACGGTTATAGAAAGAATGTAGAAACACAGGAACTCTTAAGAATAAAAATAGACCCGATATTGTGGCCACTTAAATACTATGGGGTAATGGTTTTTCACATGGTGGGTAGTGATCTATTAATGGATTGTGAAATCAATTTCATGGACTGTAACTTCATTTAAAAAAATAAAATAGAGAAGATAGAAGGATTCAGTGTGCATCACAAGTGGGGGTCAGGATTTTGTGAGTGCTTTGTTTTAGCTCCTATGAGTCCATATAGGATTGTGTATGTTTGTAGATACATGCGTATGTACTTGTTTATGGATATGTAAGTGCATAGTGGGTCTCAACATAAAGGTGTTTTTTTACTCTGTATTTCTTACTGTGATTCAGAGTAAAAAACGTGTTTGAAGAGCACTGCCCAGCGTCCTGAAGATCTGGGGGTTCTGTTTTGGACCAGTCTTCCCACGTCTGAGCAAGTCTAATGGTTTACTTGGGGTTCTTAAAGGCTTCCCTTCAAGCATGCAGACTGACAAGTCTCTGAGGTCACAGGCATGGCTGCACTTACAGCTACAGTGGCAGACAAAGCAGCTGATTTCTTTTTCAAGCCACATCCTGTGAAAGTCTTGGATTATGTCTGTTTCCTGATGACCCATGAAGATGTGTAAGGGAATTACGAGTTTATTCAGTCATTAGTACAAATCTCTATGCAAGTACGTACTTAGAAAACCACGCCATGGTAGAAGTCATGTTATTATATCCAGCCCCTGTTGTCACCCCAACCCTAGAACCTCTTGGTTTTAAATGGCTTGACCCAATAGGATAGGGTAGAAGTTCTCACACCAGCTCCCACATCCCAGAGCTTTCTGCTGTGAGAGCATCTCAGTTTCCTAAAAGGCTCCCCCATATCTCCCTGATCATGAAATCCACAGTCTAGCAGCATCATTTATAACAAAATTCTATCAATATAGTCCATAGCAATTTCCCACGATATGCAGAGCTGGCAGTGGGGTTGAAGGTAACCGCATCACTAAAGGCAAATTTCTAGCCCGAGGGGAAGAAAACCATAAAATAAAAGTACAAACCACACAAAGCAGGATAAAATAGTGCCAGCTGGATATACACAAGTGTGGAGGTAAAGACTGAAAAATAGTACGTCTATGGTCAGTTAGGATGGGGCAGGCAGTGCTGTTTGTGAGCAGGCTGATGACATTCACCAGAGAAATGCCACTGCAGCACCCACAGAGCAACTGTTCCCTGCACACGTCTCCTCAGTCCTCCTGATCCCTTCAGGGGATCAGCCTCGGAGGGTACCGTTCATCTGCCCACCAGCCATGTGTCTCCAGCTCCCTGCCACTAGGATTCTCAGTACGTTTTGTGGCAATAAGTTCTCTCCATCATCTCTCCAACACTTGTCAATCTACTTTTTATTTTTTTTTAAACATAGGAAGAGTAAGCCACTAGCTTAGAGTCTTTGGAAGCCGATTGTGTCTGGCCAGAATTTACAATTACATTGCTTTAAGAAAATATGAATACCTATACCTAATTCACTTTGTTGTACAGCAGAAACTAACACAACATTGTAAAGCAACTATACTCCAATAAAAAAAAGAAAATATGAGCCATGTAAAGGACAAAAATAGATAATAATGTAGATGGTATTCAGTGATGGCAGAAATCACAAAGGTGGTTCATGAAAGACCACAATTTGAGACGCTCTGTATTTGTGATGCTTCCAAGAAGAGGTGAGTCACACATTGTTCGTTGAAGAAAGGGGTAGCCATGGGCTGTTAGGAAGGAAAGCTGAACACGCTTAGGAGGATCAGGTGACAAGAAGCTGGAAAGTCATCTGCTGTACCATCTCTTCATGTTGGTACAGAGAGATCTGGGCTCACGGAAGGCCAGGACGGGAGCCAAGGGGTGGCTGGGGAGCAGAAAGGCCCTCACTGGAGGGGCTGTGTGTGTTACACCCCTGAAATCCTGAAGGTAAAACAGGGGTCCTGGGAGGCCAGGGGTTACCACCAGGATAGTGTAGGCGAGTTTTGAATTGTGAGTCAAAAGGCAAACTCCAGGGAAGCAGAGGTCAAGCAGTGCTGGTGAAGTCAGGGATGCTGCTGAGAACAGAACAGGAAGATGTGAAACAAGGTGCCCAAACTGGACAGCAAAACAGATGACAGATGGCGGAAGCCGTCCAGGCAGCAAGAGCCCAAGGCAGGGAGACCCCGGGGAGATCGGCTCAATTTTGCGAGCAGGAATGTCTCGGGTTCATTGAGGACCAGTCCTTTAGAGGAAGTTCTGGCCTCATAATGATTTACTTTCTCCCATCTCGTCCTTGCTGGTCCTTTTCTCCTTCCTCTGTCCCTCCTCCTCCTTTGTTTTTCATTTAATTGAAAATGTATAAACCACTCATGAAGACAGAAAATGCTCATCAGTGGACTCATCACACAGAATTGGTCATTGTTAACAGTATTATTTTTTATTTTAATGAAAGTACTCTATGGAAAAAGGTAAATTCTTCTCTTTGCTTCCTCCCCTCTCCTATCTTTTTCTCCTAAAAAGCCACTGCTGCCAAGAATTAAGTTTATATATTCCCACTTTACAGTTTTTATTCTCTCTCATACACACACATGCATCCATATGATTCTGTATTCTCTTTTTTTCCCCCAAACTTACATAAATAGCTTACTATTTATTATGGAAAAACCTTCTTTTTCCACCTAACATATCTTAAGCTCTCTCCATGTTGCTCCGGAGAATTCTAGTTCATCCTTTTTAATGGAAATACGGTGTCGTATTGTGTAAATAACTCACACTGACCACTGCAATGGAGCTTCATCAAGTTATGAGTTCTTCTGTGCTTTTTTTTTTCATTGCTGTGTCCCCAGCACCAGAACAGTGCAAGAAACATACCTGGAAGTTATTCATTAAATATCTGTCAAATGAAGGAATGAATACATTCATTCCACTTTTGATGGACTTTAAGATTGACGTCAATAGTCCACTACTACCAAAAAAGTTGCCCCAAACTTTGACAAGTTTTTCTTGATTCACATGTGAGAGCCTCACTAACATGTCTAATTATTGGGGTATGAGGTTTAGTGTTTTCAGGTTTCCTTGGTCCTCTGTAGTACTATGTACTTCTTGACAGCCTGGCTTGGTGCACGGCAGGTCACTGCTCTGGCTGGGTAGTTAGCACTCACGAGACCACTGAAGACAGGGTCAGAGCGCAGCCTGCTGCTTTTGCAATGCCTCTTCCTCTGAACTGCAGCTTTGTCTTTCCTTCAAAAACATAATACACATTTAAAAGATTGATAAATCTTCATCAGAAAAATTAACTTGAATTATTGCAAGTAATGAAATAATTCTAAGTATCAAAAAAAGAGAGTAAAATGATTCACAGCCAGCGACAGGGGGCCTCTTTGGGCTGATGGGTTATTTCTGTCCATATCAGCCTCAGAGCCTTAAAGAGCAAAGTCCATTTCCAACCAGGGCTGTCAGTGGTAACAAGAAGCTCAGGGTGCATCTAGCCCTCACCACATCACGAGCGCCCTGGGTAAGCGTTAATGCCCAGCACTGTGTAAAAGCAATACTACACTCTATTAAAGCACCTGCTGCAGTGTCACAGCCTTGTAGATCTTACCATGGTGCTTTTATTTCATTTTGCCTCAGACCACCTCCTGGGCAAATATAAATGAAATAAGGCCTTTGAAAAGGAATAAACACTTGAATAAAACATAAGTATTTTTTATTGCAAAGCAACTCTTAATGGGTTTTGCAACCTCCGTGGGAAAATTCAAAGGAAAACACATATGGGACCCTACGTCTCTGCTGATTTTCAGATTCTGAGACTTTGGTTGAAGGCAATTTTAAAGGCTGTTTCTGAGACTCACTGTGAATGTGACTGCGTGTTATTCACTGCAGGACTGGCATGGTGCAGAGGACCCCTTGGCTAAGCGTTCAAGCTGCTGCCCAAGCCCATCCACTGTAGGTCCAGCCACCACAGGGAGGGTGCTTGTTACCCCTGCCTGTCTGGCCAAAGCGCAGGGGCTTGGCCTGAAGGACAGGACTGAACACGTGTGTGGTGTGGAAAACGCTCTCAGAAATGAAATAGTGGATTCTTGTGGAATTTGTACCACCTCGATACTTCCTCATTAATGACACAGTTTTTGCTTTATGAATCTATAATCAAGTCCTATGTTTACTCCTTCTTAGGCTCTGCTAGAAGCTAGAGAGCACCAGAATTCTGTGTTTCAATGGTACCCTGTCAAATTGCTTTTCCATTTAAAGGGTGAGCAGTTATTATTCTTAATTCCACATGTATTTCTTCTTTTATTTTTATTTTTATTTTTTGGCTGTACCACACGGCATGTGGGATCTTAGTTCTTGGACCAGGGTTTGAACCCGTGCACCCTGCAGTGCAAGTGCAGAGCCCCAACCACTGGACCACCGGCAAATTCCCCCACATTTATTTCTTATTTATTATTATTTTAATTGCATTTTTATTATACGACCATCTAATGAATTTTCTTTTAGAATATTGAGATAAAATAGATTTGGGGGCATTTCTGTCATGAAAATATGATCTATTATTTGGAATCTTATTTTTCCCTTTTATTCCAAATAGTTTAATATGGTCATAAGTCAATGTGTGTTGTAGCAACTTTAATTTCTGACAATGTAAAAGGTTAATTATTATGAAATACTTTCTGGCATAAGAAACTTAAATTCCGGGTATAATAATATATAATGATAAATTATAATTTAATAACAAATTATAATAAAATTGTAATAAAATATTATAATAAACATGCATTTACATGAACAGCAGAGTTGTGAAGTGAGGAAAATCCTTAGGTTCTGGAAACAGAGAGGGAAGCGAACACTCAGAGCAACGAGCTCGTGGATGCTCTAGCTACTGTGGGACATTTCTCTTCAAGGGGAAAAAAAGGAAAGAAAGAGAAGACTTTAGTCCTAAGCAGGTTGAGGAAACCCCTGCGGAAAACTGTGAACTCACTGAAGTGATGGACAAAACCAAAATTCTTAGCAATCACCCTTGCTTGTTTCTGCCTGAGCTTTGGGTAAAAATTACATCTAACCATAGTACCAGCGTTGCTCAGGTTTGGTGTTTGGCTTTACACTCTGCAGGGTCTAAGAAAGCTCATGCCAAGAAATGAACATACAGTGACCCAGTTTCCAAGAGCATCTGGCGGAAGCAAAGGTAAATTTTCCCTGGAGGACTAAGCCACCAGAATGTTTACAGATGAAGGCCAACTCCTTCCTTCAAATCCTGAGCTCCCAATCCAAAAACACTGAATATTCTGGGGGACAGTTTACCCTAAGAATGAGTCAGAAGAAACGATTAGACCTCAGACAGTGGAGTAACTGAATATAGATTACTCAATAAGTATTTTCAAAATGCTTGCAGAAATATAAAACTGAATCAAGAATGAGACTGAGGAAGAGACTGGTGGCAAAAAGAGATAAATTTGAGAAAGAATGAAATAGAATGTCCAGAAATGCAAAACATAACCCTTGATATAAATATTTAGATTAGACACGGATGGGGAGACTAATACACAGTAAAATAAATCTAAGGAAATGACTACCCGGATTAGCGCCGAAAGAGAAAAGGAACCGTAAATATGAAAGGGAATGAAGAGACTTAGAGGAGGGATGGAAGAGATCATGTGGCTTATTACAATTCCAGAAAGACAGAGTAGGAAAAAAACAGCAGACAAGCAATGTTTGGAGGAAAACATCTGAAAATTGGCCAGGATTTGATAAAAACTGAGAGATATTGCCAATAACAGGTATTTCCTGGAACTGCAGGACATGCTTCAGGAATGGCAAGTGTACTCAAGGAAGGAATGATGAACAACGAAACTGGGATGAACGCACAACTCTAAGCAAATAATGACTGTACAAACTAATCACCATAATAGTGACTGACACGATAGACATGAAAAATAAGATGTATCTAGAACACGGGACAACAACAGCCTTTAAGGTGGGAGTCTGTCATACGAGGCAGGGGCCTGGGTCCTTCAGCGTGAGTGGGTCTGGGCACTATATCTGTAGCTGAAGGAAAGCAGTCTCTTGAGTACAAGGATGGCAGTGAGCCGCAAACCTGTTCCTCCCGGGACTTCCTCGAGCAGGCACCTCCTTACTATTTGAAAATCCAGGCCATGTGTGTTACGGTTTGCAAACGGGTTTTATGGTCATTACTTTATTGAATGGTCACAGCAGAATCATTGGTCTAGGGGCCATTTTAAGACCTCCCATTTCCCATTGGTTGTTTAGGCTGTGTTCTTTGAAAATATCTGATAAAATTCTAAGTATTGTCAACTTAACATTTTGAGAATTGTGCCAGTCTTACTAAAACTTATTAGAATGTATTCCAACGTAAACAAAGTACTGGGGTATGCGTGTATGCACTCAGTGCTCTACAATAAGCAAATCTTGCTTTAAAAAAATTCCCTACATTTTCTTCCCACATTTTCCCACCTAATAATTGTTTTCAAATTCCATGTAGAACATGTACATTTTTTATTGGCTTATCTAAGCACTTCTCACAGTAACTATAGTGTACGGTGTCATATCCTGCACTGTTCAGAAGTCCCATACAACACGGTAAATATACTCTTTCCTTCAATCTAATTCAACACGTACGTAATAAAAGTAGGATATTCCTTTATAAGGATGAAGAAAAATTCCTTGTGCTTTAAGATAATTTGCTGTCTTCATGAGAGAGCGTACAAAAGGGTTTTCTCCAACATACATTTTACTCATTTTGATATCTCCTGATAAATTACCCTCATATCATGCTGAGAAAACTTCAGCTTGTCGTTTGAGCACGGGTGTAATGCAGTCATTATAAATGTCTAGCACTGAGGGCATCTTTCTTTCATTTCTTGATATTAAAATTTAATTAGAGAATACCCTTTTAAAATGACCAATATTTCATGAAGTGAAATAGCATAAATGAGGGCTGTAAGAAAAAAGCTAGCGTCATAAAAAGAACATCTGATTGGTGGGCGCTATTTTTTTCTGGCCCATTCTAGACGTATTCACTGTATATAACAGATTCTACAAGAGATTATACAAAATCAGTGCTGAGTTTCCATCCTAGATCTTTTAGCATGAATACCTTCCAGATATGTTTCCACCATTCTTTGTTACATGCCCCAAAATCACTGTAACCACATGACAGGGATCCAACCATGAAAAATGTAGCTAAAGAAATATAGACTCAACGGACTTGATCAATGAACGGAGTTATAAAGCTTACCCTTAATTCTTGTTCTAGAAAAGAAAATACATCCTGTTATAATTACTGGGCGGATAAGCAATCCCTAGAATGCCTTGCTTATGCTCCCTGGGCAGCTTTGTGGTCGGCACTGTTTTCTACTCAATGGCCACCATATACGTTATCACGATGCTCACTCATCGTGTAAGAGAAAACTTGAGGACTGAGATTCTGCGAGAATGTGGAAGTAACAGAACGTGAGTGCTGAGGAGAGTAAGTGAGAACGAATGTATCGTCAGAAGAGGACAGACTGTGTGGCCAGAATGATTGTTATACATCACTGAGATTAACCCTCAATTGCCACCTGTTTGTCATGTGACTCTACCTCCTGTCCCTACGAAACCTCTTGGAGAGGAAGTGGTAGGACATGCAAAGGAGATGCTGACACTCTCTCAGCTGAGCTTTTTTAAATCGAGTTTCTTTTGACTTCTCTTGCCCAGTTTCATATTCAGACCTTCTCAGCAGGTGTGTGAGCCTAATCTCAATATTCAGTCAAAAGCTCAATTTTTGTTCTTTTCTTTCCTCCACTGCACAGACGTAGAGAACGTGGAGTCTGTCAGTCATCTGTTAGACAGAAACAATTTTAGAAGGATCTGTAATAGCCAACCAAGAGATGACAATCTTGGTTTTCAAACTGACAGGTACAAAAAAGAAGACTTGAATAATTCATGGTAAGAAGATGCAAGGTCTTTGACGAGTTGATTGTCAGTGAACTTGTTTTGTGTTTTGCTCTTGGCTTCGTCTTTCAATATGGCATCTGTACTAGTTTCTTAGGGCTACCATCAAAAAGTACATAAAAAATCACAAGCTGGGTGGTTTAAACCACAGAAATGTCTTCTCTCACACTTCTGGAGGCCAGAAGCATGAAACCAAGTTGCTGGCGGGGCCATACTCCCTCGAAAGCATCTAGGCAGTGGTCCTTCCTTGCCTCTTCCAGCCTCCAGTAGCCTTGGGCATTCCTTGGCTTGTGTTCACATAATTCCAACCTCTAATTCTGTCTTCACATGGCCATGTTCCCTCTGTGTTTGTGTCCAAATTTCCCTCTTCTTATGAGGATACCAGTTATATTGGATTAAGGGTCCACTGTACTCCAGTCTTATCTCACCTTAATTTAAGGAATTACATCTGTAATAATCTATTTCCAAATAAGGTCACATTCTGAATTACTGGGGGTGAGGGCTTTCATATATCATTTGGGGGACACAAATGAACCTATAACAGCCTCTCAAAGCTGCTCATCCTCTGCCCATCTCATGTAGAACGAAGTTAAGATAAAAGTGAGCAAACCGTACCTGCAGTTCTTTACAAGGGAGGAGAAGTGGGGAGAGCGTTTCCGCTAAGAGAATAGCTTTATTATGAAAAAAGATGTCAAGATGTATAACATTTCATATCTGATGAGTTAGGTGCGTGGAATCACTGGAGTCTGGGACACCCTCCATGGAGCTCAGGTCACCTCACAGACAGCCATGTAAGCGGTCCTCATACACGTGTAGAGGCGCCCACCCTGCGGACACCTCCTGGCTACTAGAATGGGTATTGATGTTCATTTACCCCTTCAGATTAGCTTTAAACAAGAAGCCAATTCTGTATTTAAAAGTCTATGGGTGCCCAAACACAAAACACAGAAATCTTGAGGGAAGCTGAATTTTAGGCAATGTGCCCACCTCCTCTTGGAGATAAGACTGTCATAGTTATTAATACAAATTATAAGCAAAGAGTGCAAATCAGCGAGAACATGAAAGAACCCTCGACTCGGTCTAATCAAATGCAATAATGTGCCTGCAAGTGATTTGAAAGTACAACTACAAAGCATTCTAATTTTCCTTCCTTTGGGGGGAAACACTTTTAATTCTGTCAGCTCCTACTGAGATTTATCCTTCTTTCCAATATTTGCACCCCCCACGGAGCTTCCTCTGGGCAAGTGTGAGAGCAACTACAAGGTCAATGACAGGACACCTCCAGACCGCATTCTCCTTATAAACTGGCGCCTGTGGGCATCCCCCACTGCAGCCTGCTTACGGACAATATTGGCAGAAGTACGTGTTCCACTGCTTTTCTTGAAATTTCTTATCATAAAAGTATGAAGAATGGTTAGCTGCATAATGCCATTTTGAATACAGTATGTTAACACAATTGGCATACACCCAGCGTTAGAATGTGACCCTGGACCTTCCCAGATGAAAGGAATTTTAACTAGTCCCTTCGTTCTCCCCTCCAGGGGAGTAGCAGGTGTGCGAAGGAGAAGTGGGTTTGGGCTGTGGGAACTGATACATTAAACAAGCACCAGAGTATGTCTTCGCTTCTTCATCATCCTTTTTTAAAAAATATTTATTTCTCTCTTTGGCTGTGTGAGGTCTTAGTTGCAGCACGCAGGATCTTCCTTGCGGTGCACGGGCTTCTCTCTAGTTGCAGCAGGAGGGCTTCGTTGCCCTGTGGCATGTGGGATCTTAGTTCCTCGACCAGAGATGGAACCCACACCCCCTGCACTGGAAGGCGGACTCCTAACCACTGGACCGCCAGGGAAGTCCCCACTTCTTTATCATTCTTTTCAGAAGTATTGTCTGATTCCACTCGTTAGCTCCATGGTTATTCCACACATCCTCATCAAACATTCAGTACATCTCAGATCTCAGACCTGAACACCGAATAAAGGAGAGGAATTTCTGAGCAACTAGTGCTCTGTGCTTCTCGAACATGTAATCCTATTAACACTACTATTAAAAAAAAAAAAACCCTGTAAGTCTTAAACAGTGATAACATTTATCAAGACTCTGAAAATCATTAACTATAATAATGTGGGTTAAAAAGGAGCAACATTTGATAAGTATTTGGAAAACGCAAACACATACAAAACAACCCTTCGATGACCAAATCACAGGTTCAGCTATAAGCCATACCTTCCTAAAACGACATGTATTTTTAAATAGTTATGAAACAAGTGGATTAGAAGATAATACTCCTATACAATATAAACTGGCAACTATTTTCTAAAAAACTTAGAAAATAATAGTCACGTGAATTTAAGTATCCCTCATAGTCACAACGAAGGATAAAACACAAATTCTTATAATACCACAAATTCTTGTGACTCCCTAAGCCCCAGGATGGAGAATGTGCTATACACCTACGATTCAGGGGGGAAAGAACAGCCATGTGTGCGACAGAGAAACCTCCGGGTCTGCTCTGAGCACTGAGCTTCTTCTCTTGGCTCCTGCCAAGCTCTGTGAGATGCAGCTGAAGAGATGCTTACCACAAAGGACCAAATAGCAACATCACGGGGAGTATCACTGCACAAGCCATGGTTATGACTCAGCAAGGTTCTTTCAGAGGAGACACAGGTGAAAAGACAAAGTCAGCCCACACATAATAAGCACTGTCAGAAGCTTCTGTACTTGAGATAGTATCAATTCAGTGTTTAATAATGAAAAAAATATTTTAAAAATACAAACATGCAAAAGATAGTAAAATCTACCACCTCCAAAAGGAGCATTATAAAGGGAGGTGAGATGAAAAATAGGTGCAGAATTGAACATCAGTGCTTTGGTTAAACATCACTCAACGCTGCTTCCTTACGTCCAGTGCAGGCCTGCACTTAATGCACACGGTGTGCACGTTGACAGGTGGTTCTCTATGCCGACTGCACACGGAGACCAGCAGAGTCTTGTTGGATGAAAGGTTTAGAAAGACCTCAGATCTGCTGAGTTCAAAGTCAGAGGAACACAGCCAAGAGAATACACTGATTTCCCAGTTGTGCCCACTTCTGAAAGCCACACCCAAAGAACCTCGTATCTACTCCCACCAACCGAGGACCTTTCAGGACCCGAGCAAGTAGTTTCTGGCACAGAGCGGCTCTCAATGAACATTAGTTATAAGAAAAGTGGAAAATGAATGAATTTCTACCAAGAAGTGAGCTGGAATTTAAACATGAAAAGACATATTCCAAGCCCTCGGGAGCTGTACTTTATAGGAAATACAAAGAAAACTCTAGCTCGAGAAAAAGTTATTAAATTTATATGTTTATCAGCATATATATAAACACCACAGTGTATACAAATCCATATTTTCATTTTTGTAAGGTTTTTAAAAATGACTTTTATTAGAAATATAATTTGCCACAGTTTGAAAATTCTGAAAACACAGTACACTCTAAAAGAAAAAAATATAAATCCCTCATAATTCCATTACCAAGGTAGAAGGGCTGGCTGCTATAGCTGACCAAGGGCTGACCACTGTTAACATTCTTTGTGTGTTTTCTTCTATATGTTCTTCTACATATATATGTATGTGCATTCAGATAATTGATATTATATTGTTATTTAAAGAGTTTTGCATTCAGTTTGTTTTACAGGATATTCTTATTCTATGTGGATACAATGGATATTGTATGACTATTACTAGATCATGAATGATTTCTTGTCATTAAAATGTTTCAATACGTCATTTTAATACTGTACAACAATCCATTGAGTGGACATACAATAATTTACCAATCTACTCCTGGGTGCTTCTAATATTTCACTATTATAATTAAAATAAAACTCTCACATAGATCTTTATTTGTATTTCTAATTATTTCCTTAATTAGCTCCCTAAAGTAAAGTTTCTGGGACCAAACTTATAATTTTTAAAGAAAGATATTAAACTGATGAGTTTTTAGGGTAGTTAAGACGTAAATTCTAGGGGAAGCTGGGACGAAGTGAGAGAGTAGCATTGACATGTATACACTACCAAATGTAAAATAGATAGCTAGTGGGAAGCTGCTGTATAGCACAGGGAGATGAACTCGATGCTTGGTGATGACCTAGAGGAGTGGGATGGGGAGGGTGGGAAGGAGTCACAGGAGGGAGGGGATATGGTGATATATGTATAAATACAGCTGATTCACTTTGTTGTACAGCAAAAACTGACAACAGCGGAAACCAATGATATTCCAATAAGGAGCTTAAAAAAAGACATAAATTCTACAATATAGTTGTCAAGTGGCTTAACACAATGGCAACCTTTGTGGAGTCTAACTTCAGCAGTGACTCCACAGGATCTGCCTCACTCAGAATGTTTATGCCCAGGAAGGGAGATAAAGAGAAATCTACTTTTCAGGCATTTTGCATATCACCTCAGCTAATCTCCCCAACACTCTCCGGAGTTGTCACCAAGGTCACGTGACTTGAGGACTAAGGTCACATGACCCAGGTTTGCACGACTCCCAAGGCCACCCTCTTTCCACTATGCCAGACAAGATGGCTTTTATACAGTTAAGATGAAAACACGATGGAACATGGACCTGCACTGCCCAGATGCACCTGAGAACACCCTGACCTCTTCCACAGCCCTGGAACAAAGGTATCTGAGAGAGGAGCTTTTTGCCCAGCAGGCAACCCAGAATGAGGTGAGGATGCACGTGGAGTAATCCAAACCCTTTGCTCACAGGGAAGTATTTCCAGAAGAGAGAGCACAGAGGAGGACAAAGCCTCCTCTTCCCTAGAGAATGGAGGGTGGCAGGGCCTCTCTCTACTTATGCTGAATTTTTGAAAAACAGATGAATTTCACCTCAAGGACAGGAGAGAGGAGGATTTTCAACACATAACTGTAGGAACGATGGTGCACAAGTTCACAGCTGGGTTTGTGTGAGTGTGTGAGTGTGTGAGTGTGTGTGTGTGTGTGTGTGTGTGTGTGTGATTGGGGAGCATCAGGAAGGATTAGGATTGAGAGACAGGCCATCCTAGGTGGGAGAGGAATTTAAAAATTAGTGAATCACATGCTTTTTAATATATATTACTTATTTTCCAAAGGGACCCTAGTGCAAATGTAAAAGAAAGGAAAAAGAATAGAATAAGATGATTTTTACATGATTAAATATGCAGGGAGGGGCAAAGGATATTTATTATTATAGTTGATATAAGCATTATTGAATTCAGTTAGTTTCATTTGCCAAAAGACTTGCAAGAGTTTTATGAAAACTCTAAGTACAATGAGAAATGGCAGTATATTGTATTTGAACTTCATCCTCTTTTTCCTTTCTTGGCTGGTTCCAGAAATAATTTGATGTGGTTCTGTATTTTTAACTTGAGAAGAGGCTATTCTGGGATATTCTTTTTTATTATTATTATATTTTTATTTTAATGAAAGAAAATAAAAGTCAGATTTGAAGACGACATTTTTTCCCTTCAAAGGTCAGGTCTATTATTATTTTAGAATTTTTTTTAATCAAAAATTTAGCCTCTTTGATATCTGGCTTTAAAATGAAGCAAGTTTTTCTACCTAGAGATTGTAACATTTTCCTCTATTTCAGGTTGGAAGGTTGAGAGCAATTTGTAGGTTTGCATTTGAGGACCACTGAAATTAGTTAGATTGGTACAAGAATACAATTTAGAGATGTCTGTAGATTCCAAAGTTGCCATTTCAAGGCATTTCTCTTTGCTTTCTTTTTCTTAAATCACAAGACTTTAAAGAAGACACCTCAGAAATATCAAGATCTTGCTAGTAGTTTTGTTTTCTCTTTGTATAAATGAACACACAAAAAATGGACAATAAAACAATTTTACAAAAGACTCTCTATAGAGAAAATTCTCAAGGATTCTTTGCACCTGATTTTATTCTATTATTTATTTTATTTTATCATTTTTATTTTGCTCAAGGGCCCTCCTGGGGAATAGATGGGTGGGGGGATATTGGCATTTATCGTGTGATTGACTGTGTCCTGATCCCCTGCCAAGTCCTATTAAGAGTCCCTGAAATCACTCTGTACCTTGGCCCTTACACTCCATCAGCCGTCAATTCAGAATGTCAGCCCTGATGACCAGGACTCTCTCGGAAGCCCTTTCTAAGCCACTAGTGGGGAGAAAGCTGTGTCTTGGAGCCTGCGTGTATGTAAATGTGCTTCATCAAGGCTTCCAACTCCGGGGCAACGTGTATGCTTCTGCAGAGCACTGACAGCGGTACCTTCCTAAATCACGGGGACATTTACAGTTCCACATTTCAGCTTCTTAAAGGGGTTTTGCTTATTTTATTCTCTATTGCTACCACATTATACAGAGAACCAATTTTAATTCAAATTCTAAAATATTTAGCTCACAAAAAATATGTGAAAAGGATTTTTACAGCAAACAATAGTGTAACAAAATTTCCCTATCACAGGGACTAGATAAGAGAGATTCTCTGAAATTTTGCCTACTTTCCAAACAAATTCTAACCTTGGGAATTAGCTAAATTTAGCTAGATCAGATTTAGCACTCATTAATTCACTACAGTAAGAGTGATTTCCCAAAACAAGGATGGCATGGATTTGCTGTGGTGGTTTCAGTTGGGTGAGGAAGGATAGAAACACACCGGTTAAGAGCAAATTGTATTCTGTGTCCGTTGGAATGTTCCAGAACTCACCATGCTCACCAAAATACTGAACTCAAAGTGGCCACAGATGTTCACGTGAGGAAAATACTGGTGAATGAGGGCCACTAAATACTGCTACTATCACCACTGCTACCAGCACTAGTTACTCTGCTACGACCGTAAGAGCAGGACTAGTATTAGCAACTTCATATTTTTATAACAAGGTCAGTTCACAAGGCAGTGTCACCTGCAGCACCTCACAGAGGATGTTTATATTCAGGTGGCTGTTGCCGAAAATATGTGTCTGAATTCCCTGGTACCGAGGCCACCGGCAACCTACAAATCCTTGCCCTCTGGGCTCGAACAGATTTTAGGTGACATGTCGCTTTTATTCAGACATTTTAAGATGTGACTCAACTTTAATGGGCACTTAGAGCTTCGAGCAAAGTGCAGGTGCTTATCCCGAAGTTCAAGGTTACCCTAGACTTGATCGTTTCCCAAGCCCTAACCTACAACCTAGACCTCTTTTGCTGTCGGCTCCAAATGGGTTCCCAACACACAGTTCTCTCCTACGCTTTTGATCTCACTATTCATGTCCTCTTCCTAAAATGTCAGAACACTACCAATTCTCCATCCCATGTTTAAAGGGTAAGTAACTTGTTTATGGTAACACAGCTAAAAAAACTGTTAGAGCTGGATTTCAGGTAAGTCCCTGAGGTTCCAGCGTCCCTGCTCTGCCTCCCATGTTTGTTTTGAGATCAGCACAGTGAGATTAGGAGTTTCTTATAAGGAAAAGCAGTGTGGTTTTCTTTGTATCTCCGTGGTAAACACTCATCGCTTGAGGAAGAAATGACTTAGCCAAACGGGAGGCCAAAGACCGGATGGTATTTTACGTTGCTTTTGGAGGTGTGGGTGGAAAGGGGCTTCTGTATTGGAAGCTGTCACTTTCAGTTTCTAAACAGGCTTAGGGCTCTTGAAGGAACCCACCCATCTAAACTGGAGAGTCAGGACCATTAATTCCTTATGTGCCTGCTAGCTAATCTCCTTGGCCTTTTATCACCTTTACATTTCACTATGTTTGAGAAATGGGACGTTTCCAGAGAATGCCCATTGGAACTCGGAAATCTGAAGGCTTCCTTCCTAAACCTGACTGAGTTGGACAAACTTCCTAAATCTCTGGGGTGGAGAATCACATCAACCTAGTTACCTGTCTAGCAATGTGATCTGCAAACATGGCATCACCTGTGGCTGGCTATTCATTTATTTTTGTTTAACAAGCACGTATATAAACTTAGTAGTGACAAGAAAGTTTTAAGTGTATTACAAACATGGACTCACATAAACATCACACTGCCCTTAAGAGGTGGGTAAAACAATTATGTGTTTTGTTTGACATGGCAAGTGAAATCAAGAACTGTTTTTTTTTTCTATCTCTGAATTTCTCTGCCCCAACGAATACGTCTAAACTCTACTTTGATGCGGAATGGATGCTTCCAATGGGATCTGACGTAGAATCCCAGATGAAAAACAGTCACCAGTAAATCTGCTGTAATGGCGGCAAGCACAGTGGGCCGAGTGGCCACCAATCTCACCTCCTCCCTCCATTCAGGGCCACCTGCCTGCAATGCCTCACCGTAGCAGGGCTCCCATTTTCCAATCTCAAGACCCCCTTTTACACTCTCACAAATTATTAAGGACCTCAAAACGCCTTTGGTTATGTGATTTATAGCTATTAAGTGTGGCAGAAAATTTAAAGGATTTTGAAATTTGTTTATTAATAATTTTAAAGATGAAGTAGTAACCCGGTACATGTTAATATAAACATTTTTAATAAAAAATAGTTATTTAAAAAAAATGGTGAGAAGAGTGACATTGTTTCTATGTTTATAAATCCTTGTCACCTCTGCCTTCATAGGAAACTGTCAAGTCTCATATCTGCCGCTACATTCAGGCTCTTGTGACAGGTAGTTTTGGCGGAAGTATGTCAAGACGAAGTGGCTTCACACATATGCAGTGGGAAAAGGAGGGAGGGTTTTAATAGCCTTGACAGGTAATTATGGAAATTATTCTGTGGTAGTTTCTTAAAGGCTAGCTGCAGTGATCTTTTCATACCCTAACACAGTAAAATCCATTGTTCGAAGTTCTGCTTAAACGTTGCACACATCTGTTACCAACGCACGACTGAGTAATATCACGCGTCGGGCATACATAGCGCACCGGCTCACTGAATCCTGCAGATCTTCTAAGCGTTGACACATCTCAACACACAATACCAAAGAAGGATCGCCGTGGACATCATCACTGATCTCATCAGAAAAATCCTCAAACGTCGGGGAGCTTTCAAGCACACGATGCTGCACAGAAGTTTTCCAGGATTTTAATTTCTGCTCAAATGTTCAAATTTTACCATTGAACCAATACTGTCACTTATTTTTCTTGAAGTGACAGGCTCACCTTGGTTCTTTTTAAAGAAAATTCATCTAGATATCTATAGTCTGAATAATCACAGTTTTCCCATCCATCGTTCTTTCAAGTAAAAGTGGTGTTCCACGACAGGAAAAAACCCAGATAACTCAGCTTGCTTCTCCTTGAGACATCCATCTGCCTGGTTTGTGCTGCTGGAGGACTTTATGTGAGCTTCTCACTCCTTCACACAGAATATTAAGAAGGTGTCCACTCAAGGATTGGAATTTAATAAAATTAATACCTTTATGGCTGCAGAAGAGATGTTCTTAATTTTTTCCTGTGAGCGAGTGCAGGGAAGAATATAGCACAAAACTTAGACAACTTGAGTGCAACTGCGTCCCAGGCCATGATTTGTGCTGAGGCATCATCAGTTTTACCCATCACAGCAAATACCAAAACAGTGAGAAGACAAATACCATGTTAGGATTATTTTGAAAATACTTCTGACTTGCAGATCCAGACACGTGTCTAGGAGACCCTCTGGGCTCCCAGGCCACGTGTTGAGAATTGCTGCTCTTTGGCATCACAATTCAAAGTGTGCTATAGGATTGTATCATGTTTAGGAAAGATACAAGAGTGGCCACAGTGGTACTGTCCTGACCACACTTCTTGAGGCTCATGTGCAGGGCTTGAAGTCCAGCACTTTCCTAGGGCTGCACCTCCCCAAACCGCCCCATCTCCATCTCTGAAGAATGCTGACCTGGTGACCTACAAGGGCCACTTTTGCGAGTGTTCCAGGTTCTCTTTACAGAGGCCATGCAGCCTTGCTGGCAGTATGTTACACAGCCAGAGCAGGGCAGTGCTGGAAACTAATCCAAAGGTCCACCTTTCTAAACTCCCAGTGCGGTGGGCAGGGGACCATTATGATTTCTTAATGGTCATGTAAATTTTATTCTTTCTAGGACAGATGATATTTGATTCCTAAGAAGTGGTTTTAAGTATCTCGGATTATGATAAAAAGTATCGGAGGACTTCCCGGGTGGCACAGTGGTTAAGAATCCACCTGCAAATGCAGGGGAACCGGGTTCGAGCCCTGCTCCAGGAAGATCCCACATACCGAGGAACAACTAAGCCTGTGCACCACAACTATTGAGCTTGCACTCTAGAGCCCATGAGCACAACTACTGAGCCCATGTGCCTAGAGCCTGTGCTCCACAAGAGAAGCCACTGCAATGAGGAACCCATGCACCAAAATGAAGAGTAGCCCCAGCTCGCCATAACCAGAGAAAGCCCGCGCACAATGAAGACCCAATGCAGCCAATAAATAAATAAATAAATAAATAAATAAATTTATATATAAAAAAACTACTTGAGCTTTGAGAAGAAAAAAACTCCTAAAGAGCTTAAATATAAAATAATTTCTAAATGGAGGAAAGATTATTTTTCCAAAGAGAGTCAAATATCTATGTATTTCCAAATGATATTGTTTTTCTCTACCTGAGGGTAGGCAGACTATGACTTCTATAGGTAAACAAGATCAAAAATGGAACTAGCTCAAAACTGGCAGTGTCCATTTGTTTTTGATAACGATTTCTTAAGGGGAAAGTTCTAAGCTCAATGAACTCTAATATATATATTTGAATTTGAGCTTTAGGAAAACAGGTCCTTACTATATTAACTTTTTTTTCACCTTTGAAGCACAAAAATTTAAGGCTTGACTTTAATGAAATGCTAAAACTCAGAATGATATAGCAGCCAGCAATAAATCATCTCTTCACATCCCCTGAGAGAGACAAATTGAGAAAAAAATGAATTATCAAATTTGAGAAAATTTGAAAAAATTCTTATGCTTCTCTCTCTCCCTCCATCACAGCATTTCCCTATCACAGCCCATCTCCTCCAATCCCTATCACCTGCCCATCTCCTCCAATAGCCTCTGACAACAGGCACTTCCTATAATGTGCCCACTGCTGTGTCATTTCCAGCAAGCACACCCCCCCCCCCCCCATGCACAATGCGGGTCAACCACGAAGTGATCAGAATGGAAGTAACTGTAAAAGTTACCAATAGATATTACCAATCCTTTACCAAAATGGAAACTGTGTCACTGAACTAGTTGAACAGAGAATGTACATTTATACATTAACATAAAGTTATAACAATTGTTAAAGTCTAAGTGATTAGTAAATCTACCTATTTTCCAAAGAGTGAATTAAAGGCAATGCTCACTGTAATTCTCACTGGAATTAGATACCTTAAAAATTAGATTTGGATTTTACCAAACTGTGCCCTGTACAGCCTGGTTCTCCCATGGGTGGTTTGCCAGTCGGCTGCGGTTAACACACTGGCAGCTGCCGGTAAGAGAAGACCACCTGCCAGACAACAGGGAGGCCCCCCAGGTGTCATCCGCCTTCCAGAGTGACATCTACTTCATGCTGTAACACTGACCAACCCTATCATCAATGCGCGCACACACACACACACACACACACACACACAAGCACACACTCACACACACATGCATGCATGCACACACACCTACGCTCACTAGAATAGCACATTTTGCCACAACGATACCAATCATAAAACCAGGCAAAAGCCACTGACATCTATAATGTTGACGGGGTGCCCTAGACTTGAAATCTGATGAGGACATTATGCCCTTTAATAACGCCTGAGTATTGGATGTTCTCTTGAACACGTTTCAAAGATTTAGCTGTTATAATTTTAAGTACTCCGAAAATTTGACTAATCCAATATTTTAGAAAATAACATGAAATTCAGGCATTTCTGTTTTGTTAACATTCTGACGTCAACTCTCATCATCGTCAGCAGGGCTACAGTTTATTGGACCACCTGATAGGTGTTGTGCCAGACAACACAAGCGCATAGATTATCTAACTTCATTCCCTGGTGTCTCAGCCCATTCAGGCTGCGTAACAAAAAACACCATAGACTGGGTGGCTTGTAAACAACATGAACTCACTACTCACAGCTCTGGGGGCTGAATGTCCAAGATCAAGGCACCTGCCGATTTGGTGTATGGTGAGGGCCCGATTCTTGGTTCACAGACAGCTATCTGCTTGCTGTGTCCTTGCATGGTGGAAGGGGCAGAGACCTCCCTGGGTCCCTTTTATAAGGGCCTTGATCCCATTCATGAGGGCTCCACCCTCATGACATTATCACCTCCTAAAGGCCCCACTTTCAAATGCCATCACTTCAGGGTTAGGTTTCATATGAATTTTGGGGGGACAAGAAACTTCAGTCTACAGTACCTTACAGACATAAGTCAAAATCTCTGAGATGGATTTCAGTTTCTCACCGTGGTTCCTCTTCTCTTAGACTTCAGCCTCACACCTTTCCTGTCTCCTGTGAATACCAGTTCACAACACATCCCTTGACAACTGTCTCACCGAGGGTTAACTTCAAAGGGATGCATCTCTGGCATAAAAAAATACTGCTGCAAAACACTTTACATTTGCAAAATGTTCTGGAAATGCACGTGTTTAGCAAAAGGGGAAGGATTTACACACCAAATCTAGCATAATCTTTCAGATTTTGTGGACGAAGAGAAGGTTGGAGATGTGTTAAATCAGAGATTTTAGAGGGAGTTTGTGACACTGGATAAAATTTTGCAGATGAGCTCCTAAGCCTGGGCCTCTCAACTCGTTAGGGACACTCATGTGTTCACGTGGCCTCTGGAGGACTGCAGACAGGAGGTTGAGCACAAGGTTAAGAGTGTCTCCATGGAAACAAGGTGCTTCTTCAATACAGCACAGGTCCCTTTAGACGGCAGGTATTTTCCAAGCGCCTGCTGTGTGTCTAGAAATCTGCTCTATGAATTGTACTTCATTTAAACCAATAAACATGGGGAAGAACTCAACTTTTAGCTATCCTCTTTAGAAAGTTCTACTGTTCCCTAGCCTCCATTCAACAAATAGTTTCCTTTACGCACCAGGCTCTATGGCTGGGAGTTGAAGGATGAACAGAGGGAGATGTGGTCTCTCCTTGACTGGAGATTATCACCCTGTCACTGTCTAAGAAAGGCTCTTCAGTGTGTTCTCCTGACATTGTGTCCTCATGTTAATTTCCATTTTGATTCAATGATTGGGTCCTCTTTCCTAGAATGACTGAGAATCTTAAGGTCTGCAGGCATACCCAGTACCCACAATCATTCTTATTTTCTATAGCAGAATAAAATCTGTGAATGGAATGCTATGCTACCCCTGAGTGTCTTTTAGATCAAGAGGAGCCTTGCAAAAACCTTCTGAGTTACGGAAGGAGACAAGTGGCTCTGTAGGTGATGTGGGCGAAACAGAACAAATTCTTCACTGCCTTTGAAACATAATTTTTTATGCATACATTAGGTTACTAAACATAGAAGAGCTAGGACATAGGGGATATGAAAAATAATCTAATCTGGGGACAGTAAGAATTTTAATTTGGTTCCACATCAAATACATTTTGTCACAGTTATTTATTTTCATTAAGTGAACACACAGTTCACAACCAACAGGAGTCACGTCAAGCCCGGGAGATACAAAGGTGGAGAGCCCGTGGCCCCCAGGAACGGAGAGTCTTCCGGGAGAGACAAGCAAGAGAAAAGTAAATTTTCCTACTGAGCGATTCTGATATTCTGAGGGCACTGAGCACAGGGGACTCTGGGAAGCACAACAGGGGCCCTTAGCCCATCTAAGTGGGATCAGAGCAGCGGTGTTATCACCTGATCCTTCTGAGGTCACACGTGTATAACAGTTATGTTGTGCTATTTATCATGACCTAGAATTATAATCACTGGTGCAGTCTTGGGATAAGTCTTAGTGATATGCGTCAAAAACGGTCCCCAATAAATCAGGCAGCCCTCTCTATGTCAACACTCCTTTTGGGATGTGACTTTGCTTTGAATCCCAGATTCAAAGGGTAGAGTTCGTGCCTCCACCCCATGAGTCAGGGTGGTCCCGTGACTTGCTTTGACTGAAAGAATGACATACAGGTGATGTCGTGGGAGGTCTTGTAGCCTTCACTTTGGTTCAGGTAGAATCCAGCATCCATACAAAGGTGTCTCAGCCACCCTGATGGGAAGAGGCCACATGGAAGGGAGATTCTGGAGCATGAGGCACTTCATACAAACACAAAGGTCACAGGGAGGAGGAGAGGGGCCCCAAATTCCAGTGAGCCTAGCCATCTAGGTTATCTCATCTGAGGCTCTGGACAGGTGGGAAGGCTACCTTTGATGCTTCAGCCGGAGTCCAGCTGACACCACGTGGAGCAGAGACAAGCAGACCTCCCTGGCCTTGCTCAATTTCTGTCCCAAAGAATCATGAGCTACAAAATAATGTTTACCTGAGGCACAAAGTTTCAGGGTGATGTGCTAAGCCTCTAATGATAATTGACACAACCTCTCTGGGTTTGAAGCGGATCCAAATGAACCACTCTAGGGCAGGATACTATCTTTCAAGGATTCCATTAAAGGAACTCAGGTCTTTACGAGGCTCTCTGGTTTCTTGGTGGGTTTGTGCCCACTGAGTTGTTAAAAACAACTGCAACAAAAGACACTGTTCATCTCCGCCTGAAAGTAGCCTTGTGCTGCTACTAGGGGACACAGCACAGTATGAGCCTTGAGCCCTTTGACTGCCTGACATGAGAATAAAGAATGAAAAAATAAAGAAACGTTGATAAAGAATATATTAAAGAAGACAAATTTAAAAAAACCCCTCCAGGCTAGCACTGACAGTTTTCATCAGTGGAATGCATGGTGGGAGAGAAAGAAAGGGTATTAAGTTTATCCTCCCCTGTCTGACTTACTTCACTTAGTATGATAATCTAGTTGCATCCGTGTTGCTGCAAATGGTATTATTTCATTCTTTTTTATGGCTGAGTAGTATTCCATTGTATATATGTGCCACATCATCTTTATCCATTCCTCCGTCCATGGACATTTAGGCTGCTTCCATGTTTTGGCTGTTGTGAATAGTGCTGCAATGAACATAGGGGTGCATGTACCTTTTTGAAGTATAGTTTTGTCCGGGTATATGCCCAGGAGTGGGATTGCTGGACCATATGGTAGTTCAATTTTTAGTTTTCTGAGGAACCACCCAGCCACTTCCCATAGTGGCTGCAGAGAGGGCATTAAGTGTGAAGGTTCATGAGAGGCTGGGTGGACAGCAAACTTAGTAAGATGGATTGGAGTCAGAATTAAAAACAATTAATGCAACGCTGTGAACTGTGAGGTTTCAGGGATTGTGTTCAGTAGAAGCTACGTACTAATAATATGAAAGGAAATGCTGGTCATGGGATATTTGGCAGAAAAAAGCTTTGGAGCTCAGAGCGAATGACGATACGAGGTCACCTCTGGGCATCACATTCAGTTTTGGGGACCCACTTAGTGACATTGACAACCTGAAAATTGAATATCTTCTGGTTCTGACATAACAATAGACTTTCAACATTCTGAAACTGGTATTGGTTCTTCCTGAAGGTTTCTTTTGTCCCAGGATTCAGTTAAGCAATGTATGAAAAGTGGGTACGTAGTAGGCTTTGTTTTTCATATCAGCTTGCTCTGCATTTTCCTTCCTGAGCCTATTTATTCATCCAGGAGGACGTGCACAGGATCCTTTCCTGTAATACAAGCAGAATGATGGCTAATAGAGGTGTCCACTAATGCACGCAACACAGCACGCCGAGGGCCCCGTGATGTCAGCCATGATTCTAAACGACATAACTGGTGTTCTTAGGCTGATGCGGTTTTGATTAATGAGGCATTTGTTCTCTATCAGGTGGCACTTCAAAATATCCATTCCTGTGAGTTATGAATGGGATTTGAATATCACCATCTGACCTGTCTGGATCTTTAGGTGATTTGCGGTTTTTTTTTTCACTGAGAAATCACTTAGTATTTCTTTGAATAACAGTGTTATAGACCACTATTAATATTCATGGAGGAAATACATGGTAACCATGAAGAAGCATTGAAATACTTCAGTATGGATTCAAACACTACTTCCAAATGTCCATTTGTACAAAAAATTTTACAATAAATACTGGCAATACTTTTAGTTCCTGGATATTGAGAGCGTTAGCATTAAAAAGTTTCTCTAGGGACTTCCCTGGTGGCGCAGTGGTTAAGAATCTGCCTGCCAGCGCAGGGGACACGGGTTCAATCCCTGGTCTGGGTAGACCCCACATGCCCTAGAGCAACTAAGCCCGTGCGACACAACTACCTAGCCTGTGCTCTAGAGCCTGCAAGCCTCAACTACTGAGCCCATGTGCCGCAAGTACTGAAGCCCATGTGCCTAGAGCCCATGCTCTGCAACAAGAGAAGCCACCACAATAAGAAGCCCATGCACCACAACGAAGAGAAGCCCCCTCTCACCACAACTAGAGAAAGCCTGCGTGTAGCAACAAAGAGCCAGCACAGCCAATAAATAAATTAACAATAATAATAAAAAAGTTTCTCTAGGGAGTGATTTAGACTTTTTAAATGTTAAATTATATAATAATCACATCCACATTCAGTCATGATAGAGTAACAGGGTCATATTTAACCTCTCACTTTAAACACTTGAGAAATGTACAAGATGTGTAAAACAATGGTTTACAGCATGGGAAGTCGGGGGCACAGCAGAGAGAACCCTAAGAGAAAGAAAGTAAGTGAGGGGATCCCTGAGACTTCCCTAGCCTGCTGCCTGGAGATAGGTCCCTGGATGCAGTGCAGGGAAGGAGACCCCCCCACAGCCTGGTGTCTCCCCTCTGGGTCGAGAGCACATAGTGTCAAGTTTAAGGAGGCCAAGGTATCCAGATTCTACGAGAGGAGGATGCTGGTGATGTAATGCAAGTGCCTGACAGTTAGGCTTTGTTTTGGTTTGGTTTTTTATTATAATGGAAGTGCCTAACATTAAGCTTTTGATTGCCAAGGCATCTAATTCAAAGACATCTGTCTCAAGTAAACATATTGCCAGGTACTCGACTAGGTCAAGAGCCAGGCCACCCCACCCACAAGGTTCCTCTTTAAGAAAGTCCTGAGTGACCTAGACAGCTGACCACTTGAGTGACCCAGTGTGTCCAATTCCCACTCTTACGTTTCAAATTCATCAATAAAGAGTGAACCTCAAAACTCTAAACACCCCACCTTTGACCCCAAAAAGGCTGAATCCCAGATCCATGCTCTCTCTCTACCCGCAACCTCCCTGTGTGGCCCTGGACGTGACATGAACCCTCCAGAACCCGTGACTAATAAACTTTGTTTTTTCAGAATTCCCTGATGGTTGTTGCTGAGAGCTTCTTGCAATCATAATAAGACTCACAGAGGCTGGTCCAGCCACAACCTCGGCTTCGGTCAGGGTAATGCCTCAAGTAATATAGACCAAAATGAGTGCCCCCAGGCATTCCTCCAAGAGCATCACTGTCCACAGGCTAGTGGATAGTGAGAAAGAGACCCCCAGTTCTGCAGAGAGGCCCCGCAAGTCTACTGTTGTCCACTTTCCTGCGGCTGTATGTGAGAAAATCACCCGAGGCGGGGGAAAGAATCACCAGAACAGAGCAGGCGGGACCATCACTGGAGCTCACCCAGAGCTGGGAAAGTCTGTGCCTCCACCGCCCACAGTGAGCTGATCCCTGACTACAAAGGGATCAAGTAGAAACCACAGAAGTGCATTTGTATTGCCTTAGTAAGGGGGCCAAACCAGCTCTAGACTGTTAGCATGCAGACCAAGGCTTAAAATCAAGGCTTAATAAAAGCATAGTAATGGCCAAGTAACTCAATGGCATACCAGAAAAACCTTTCAAAGATATTTATAGAAAACTAAAAGACCTAGCACCCAACACTACACATTTTATGTGTAAATTTCAAAACGTATGGCATCCAATAAAAATTTACTAAACATGCCAAAAGTAGGAATATCAACATTCCAAGAAATGACTTACATGATGGAATTAACAGCTGAAGAAATTAAAATAATTATAAATACATGTCATTCACTCATAAAGGTAGAGGAAAAATTGAGGAGAGAAATAAAATATATCATCTAGGTGGAAGTGAAACTATACAGGATGAGAAAGAGACTATCTGAAGTGAAAAATTATCACTGGATGAGAATTAATATCACCTTGAACGATGCAGAATAAATCAACAATGAACTTGAAAACATAGCAAGACTACCCAAAATTGAATACATTTAGAGAAAAAAAGATTGAAAAAAATGAATAAAGCGTCAATAATCTGTGGGACAATATCAAGCAGTTTAGAACATGTGTAATTAGAGACCTAGAAAGAGAGGAAAGGTAGAGATGGAACGGGAAACTATTTGAAGAAAGAATATTTGAAAAAAATATTAAAATAAACAGTTCCAAATTTCATGAGACAATAATGCTGTAATCTAAGTTTAATGAAACTTAAGCTAAGGACGCATGAAGAAAATAACACCAAGACACACGGTTACCTAATTGCCGAAATCCAGTAATAAAAAATATGTAAAAGAGCCAGAGTTACTCTAGTGCAGGGATGAATAAGAGGATGACAAAGGATTTACTATATAAGCCACAGGCAACTGAGTGACATCTGTAAAAGAAATACGTCAATGCAGCCTACCTGGAAAAGAAGAGAAAATAAAAAGCATGCAGATTGGAAAGCAAGAAGCAAAACTATATTCATAGGTGATATGATTGTCTACATGAAAAAACTTAGGTAACTTACCAGAAGATATACCAGAATCAAAAAATGAATTCTGCAAGTTTAGAAAATCAGTATACCAAAAAAATTAAATTGTATTTATACTAGCAAGAATTACAGGTTAAGATGTGAAAACATGACCATTTATAACAGGACAAATCATATGACGCACTTAAGTAAAATATTTTGAATACACAAGATCTACACACCAAAATCTATAAAACATTGGTGAGAAAAAAGAAAGCAGACTTAAATAAATGGAGGGTTAAATCATGATCACGGATTAGAAAACAATACTGCCAAGGTGTCAATTCTTCCTTTACCCTTAGATTTAACACAATTCCAGTCATAATCCCAGAAGACTATTCACAAACTAATTTTAAGATTTGTAAAGAAATTCAAAAGGTGGAGACTAGCTGAAACATCTTTTAATAAGAAGGAAGTAGAAGGACTGAGACTAGACTAACTATGCAACAAGACAGTGTACTATCAGCATAAAAAAAAAACAGAAACAATACACAGGTCAATGGAACTGAATAGAGTCCGGAACAACTGACATACATGGTGAATTGATTTTTCACCAGCGCACCTTGGACATGCAATGGGAAAGAAAAATTTCTTTCAGAAAACAGTGCTGGAGGATGCGGCTATCCATATGCAAGATAATTTACATGCCCTTTTGCCAAAAATGGGCCTTAATTATTACTTCAGATCACACACAGAATTTAACACCGTGGATCACAGACCTAAATGGAAGAACTGAAACTATAACATTTCTAGAAGAAAACACTGAAGATAAGCAAAGGGACTTAGGAAAAGATGTTTTATTAAGGAGGCAAAATAAAATTGAAAAAATTGAAAAAACAAATTTCATCACAATTAAATACCTTTGCTCTTCCAAAATCACTAGTAAAAAATGAAAAGTTTAAATGCAGACTAAGAGAAAATATTTACAAAGCATATTTCTGATAAAAGGACTTGTATCTAGACTATATTAAAGAACCCTTAGAATTCAGTAGTAAGAAGACGAGTTTCCCAACGAAAAATACTCACAATATGTAAACAGACACGTCATCAAAGAAAACATATCAATAGTCAGTGAGAATATTAAACGGTGTTTAATATCATTATCAGGGAAATACAAAATGAAATCACAATTAGATACCACCATATAATTGCTAGAGTAGCAAAAATTGAAATGTGTTGGTGAGGAAGTAAGAGAACTGGACCTCTTGTATATTACTTGTGGGGACGCAGAATGTTCCTAAATAATTTACTCTTTCTATATGAGATGCTCTCCGACATTTCTAGCCCATCCTTTCTCTTCTATATCTTTTTATTTAATGCTTGGCTTGAAATATTACATTTATTTTATGGTCAACAATGGGTTGCAACCTACAGTTTGAAATGCACTAATCCAGTTGACAACATAAGCATGTCTTGAAAAACCACATACTATTACAAACAAAGTGCAGAGACGATCTCAAGAAGTTACTCGCCTGCCAACACAGACCTGTCTAAGGCTACAAAATGTTCTGATAAAGCATCCGGAATTCATCAGGCCTAAAATCTAAAGAGATTTGTTGAGACACGGGAAAAAAGAAGGAAGAGATGTTTAATAGTTCCATCTTCATTCAGCATATAAGTATTCATGAGTAACTGAGGGGATATTTTCTCACCCTCAATAAAACATGTCCACAGTAACATATAGCAGGATGCGTGATGCGCACCTGAAACTTTTTCCAGGATCAAGTCAACAGACACAAAGAATGATTAGTGGAAGCGAACGGAGAAACTACTCAGGAGGAATAGAATCAACTACAACTTGATTTGACCATGTTTCACACATAGTAGGCGCTCAATAAAACTTATTTATTAACATTAACACTAAAGATTATCATCAAAAATAATTTTTTGACCAAAAGCTTTGCAATTATAATGTAAGGGTAATTTTAGAATAGTTGCTATTAAAAAGACGGATGGAATTTAATGGACTCAAATTCTAGTACAAAATAGCAGTAACATACCTGAATATAACATTGTCATCTATGTTCTCCTTAATAGAACTCTCCAAGAAGTGGCAGCACCACGATTAGACTGCTCACACTGCAAATGGGGTTACTATACTGAGTTCTAGACATATTTGAAGAGGAAGTGAATAAACGGTGGAGAAACCAAAGACCTGCCCGGGATTGGATGGTCACTGTGTAAGATGCTGGGACGACAGACCAGAAGTTTGCAAGGAGCTCACTGTACTGGGGTGTGTTGATTGGGAGCCCGTGATGACCACCAGAACAGACGTCCAGAATTCTGGAAGGACGAGGGAACTGGCCCAGGCCTGGACAGGGAAGTAGCCCAGGACCCAGAGGAAGAAATGAGCTCTGATCTGCACAAAAGCCCGCATCCCTGTGATGGCAAAGAAATCACTGAGGGGTACCCTTCACAGTTGCTCCCTAGTGGGCAGGTGAGATGCACCTGGGAGGGCATCTCACACTCTATAGGCCATTTCCTCACTCTATACTTACCCCACCTCGATTCCTATGCACATCTCCACCCCACCCCTATCTCCAGGAGGGCACAACCATGTCATGCAGCCCTGTACACTATCCACTCCCCGCCTTCCCAGCTTTATTCCGGTATAACTGACAAATGAAAAATTGTGAGCCTGCGTGTGTGTATATTTAAGTTATATAATACGACCCACTTTTATTAATAACACGTATGTGTTTCATAACTCAGGTTTTCTTTTTTTAGGAAGAAAAAAGTGTTAGAACTGCTATACGAAGGATTACACTCAAACTCTGAAAACTGGCATGAGAGGAGATTCAAAACCCAGAGGCCACTGATCTCTGTGGCGTGCAAACATACTCTTGCCACAAGACGGCGTGCATACTCTAGTCCACATATCACCTGAAAAGTCCTGCCTTGGCTAGACATTGAGATTATTCTCTTTTTCTGCGCTTGCATTTTTGATATAACTCTCCAATTCCTATCTGTCCTTCAAGGATGGGTTCGCTTCCACTTCCTTGCTCCGTCTTGGAGTCTTCCTGATGACCCCACTCTGAGCTGGCATCTTCCTTGTCCTAACTTCCTGGTCTACGTCAATCTCTTGACCCACTGTGTTCAGCCCTGTGTCTTCATCTGTCCGCATGTGCTTCATCAAGCAAGGAGGGAAAAGCCTTGCAGTTGTTTGTAGAGACACACAAAGTGGCGCCCTGTGCCTGGTAGGGTCTTGGTGTTTAAGCAGATGCTTGTTGGATTTACAGCTCAAAAATGAAACACATTCCTCTGATCATTTCTTGCTTAAACATTGTTGTTTATAGTGCAGAGATAGGGCTGAAACATACTCTTTCTATCTCAGGACAAAGTAAAATCAAAATGAAAAATAATAGCTTCGCAGGCTCTTTCAGGATGTGGCAGGAAAATCACATTCAGCTATTTGCAAAGAAAATTTTACAGACTGATCTTAAGATTAACTGGATTGATTGAATTAGTAAAATAAAAGAAAATGATAAAGACACTATATTGAAAATTACAATAATTTTTTATGATGTCTAGGTATAGTATTACAGTACTCTCTAGTGGCTGGATTGTAAAGTAAGATGCTTTCAGCTTAAATTTAGAATAATTTTAGAAAGGGTAATGTACATACCACTTAAGATAGCATAATTTAGTGAATATTTTGTGAATAAAATGCCATATAATTTAAAAATTCAAGAATGTCTCATATAATTAGCTACTATTGTATGTGCAAATCAAAGGACTCCGAACGCATAATGCTCCTTCAGGATTTTTCTACCTAATAGTCTGTCATCTGGAAAGGTGTCATTGGTTTGACGCGGTACAGGTAAGTGACGACATACCTAACTCTGGCATCCATATTTTCATTTCCTATATGAACATTCCTAATTGAGTAGGAAATATCCTAAAATTACTCTTTGTAAAGTTGTATTTCACACAGATTTTGTTTTTTGTTTGTTTTTTGATCAAAAGCCATTTTTGAGACATAATTGATTTTTTTTCCTTTTTTTTTTTTTTTTGGCTGCGTTGGGTCTTCGTCGCTGCACGTGGGCTTTCTCTAGTTGCAGTGAGCAGGGGCTGCTCTTGTTGCGGAGCACGGGCTCTAGGCACGCAGGCTTCAGTCGTTGTGCCACATGGGCTCAGCAGTTGTGGCTCACGGGCTCTAGAGCACAGCCTCAGTAGTTGTGGTGCATGGGAGTAGTTGCTCTGCGACACGTGAGATCTTCCCAGACCAGGAGCTGAACCCATGTCCCCTGCATTGGCAGGCGGACTCCTAAGCATTGTGCCACCAGGGAAGTCCCGAGTAAGTGATTTTTAATAACCATAAAGATTTTGCAAAGAAAGAGTAGACTTCTGAGTACAACAGAAAGCACACTAGAGTTCACTTCAGAAACACAACCACGAGTTAATTATTGTGTCTGACATAATATTGTATTTGATCTTTGATGAAGAAAAGAATACAGAGATATACAGAGGCATATATATGTGCATATTAGACAGTAAATAACTAAAATTTTATCTTACTACTGCAGGGTGAAATTTAGCTACAATATCTACCTGGATATTACTGGTATGGTTTTAGACATATGAGATATTCAGTTTAACTTAGCAAATAGTCATCACTGGGCTTAATAAATGTTAATCACAAAAAGAATCTGAAGATTTTTGAAGAGAAATTTCTGTCAAACAATTAAGTGACCCTACATAACAGGCATGGACGGTCACAATAATACAAGATAACACACTTTGTCATATACAATATTGTCTCGTTCATTCTTAAGAAAAATGTCTGCTCTCTATCATGATCCCCTTGGATGACTGGGAAAACTGAGGCTTCCAACGATTACATCTTTGCCCAGAATTACTCAGTGAATCAACGGCTCAGCAGACTCAAACCTAGATCTTTTGCTTGATTACCTGTGCTCTTGCTTCTACACAAAGGTTTTTCAGTAAAAGGGGGGGGAAACGTCCTTGGCAGGAACCATTGATATAGCACAGGGGTCTGGAAGAGAGTGAAGCATCTCTGGGAACATGCAGAGGTCAAGTGAGGCCAGAGAATCAAGTGTGTTAGGCAGATTTCAATGCTCTTCATCTCAGATTTTGGCAAATGGTCCAGTTGAGAAGGTAGGAAAAATGACGTTGGCCAGAGCAAAGCACTTAATGAAATTACTCTAAACTGTAACGTTACCTGAGCAAATCACCCTGTTTAACAGGGATCATGACTGAATCAACCAGTTAGTTTTGATTGAAGCTCAAATTAATGATGAAGATGCTAGAATAAACTATGGTGTCTGGGAATCCAATTTTTTTTAAAGAACTTTTATTGAGATACAGTTAACAGACAATAAACAGCACATATTTAGAGTGTACAATTTGGTATCCCAATCTCCTAATTCATTCCCCCACAACCCTGCCCACTTTCCCCACTTGGTGTTCATATGTTTGTTCTCTACATCTGTGTCTCTATTTCTGCCTTACAAACTGGTTGATCTGTACCATTTTTCTAGATTCCGCATATATGCATTAAAATACAATATTTTTCTCTTTCTGACTTACTTCACTCTGTATGACAGTCTCTAGGTCCATCCATGTGTCTACAAATATCTCAATTTCACTCCTTTTTATGGCTGAGTAATAGTCCATATGTACCACATCTTCTTTATCCATTCATCTGTTAATGGACATTTAGGTTGCTTCCATGTCCTGGCTATTGTACATAGTGCTGCAATGAACATTGGAGTGCATGGGTCTTTTTGAATGATGGTGTTCTCTGGATATAGGCCCAGCAGTGGGATTGCTGGGTCATATGGTAGTTCTATTTTTAGTTTTGCAAGGAACCTCCATACTGTTCTCCACAGTGGCTGTATCAATTTACATTCCCACCAACAGTGCAAGAGTGTTCCCTTTTCTCTACACCCTCTCCAGCATTTACTGTTTGTAGATTTTCTGATGATGCCCATTCTGACCGGTGTGAGACAATACCTCATTGTAGTTTTCATTTGCATTTCTCTAATAATTAGTGATGTTGAGCAGCTTTTCATGTGCCTCTTGGCCATCCGTGTGTCATCTTTGGAGAAATGCCTATTTAGGTCTTCTGCCCATTTTTTGATTGGGTTGCTTGTCTTTCTGATATTGAGCTGCATGAACTGTTTATATATTTTGGAGATTAATCCTTTGTCTGTTGATGCGTTTGCAAATATTTTCTCCCATTCTGAGGGTTGTCTTTTCGTCTTGCTTATAGTTTCCTTGGCTGTGCAGAAGCTTTGAAGTTTCATTAGGTCCCACTTATTTATTTTTGTTTTTATTTCCATTACTCTAGGGGGTGGATCAAAAAAGATCTTGCTGTGATTTATGTTGAAGAGTGTTCTTCCTATGTTTTCCTCTGGGAGTTTTACAGTGTCTGGCCTTACATTTAGGTCTTGAATCCATTTTAAGTTTATTTTTGTGTATGGTGTTAGGAAGTGTTCTAATTTCATTCTTTTACATGTAGCTGTCCAATTTTCCCAGCACCACTTATTGAAGAGGCTGTCTTTTCTCCATTGTACATCCTTGCCTCCCTTGTCATAGATTAGTTGACCATAGTTTATCTCTGGGCTTTCTATCCTGTTCCATTGATCAATATTTCTGTTTTTGTGCCAGTACTATACTGTCTTGATCACTGTAGCCTTGTAGTATAGCCTGAAGTTAGGAAGCCTGATTCCACCAACTCTGTCTTTCCTTCTCAAGATTGCTTTGGCTATTCGGGGTCTTTTGCGTTTCCATACAAATCGTAAGATTTCTTGCTCTAGTTCTGTGAAAAATGCCATGGTAATTTGATAGTGATTGCATTGAATCTGTAAACTGCTTTGGGTAGTATAGTCATTTTCACAATGTTGATTCTTCCAATCCAAGAACATGGTATGTCCCTCCATCTGTTTGTGTCGTCTTTGATTTCTTTCATCAATATCTTATAGTTTTCAGTACAGGTCTCTTACCTCCTTGATTAGGTTTATTACTGGGTATTTTATTCTTTTCGTTGCAATGGTGAATGGGATTGTTTCCTTAATTTCTCTTTCTGATCTTTCATTGCTGGTGTATAGAAATGCAAGAGATTTCTGTGTGTTAATTTTGCATCCTGCAACTTTACTGAATTCATTGATTAGCTCAAGTAGTTTTTTGGTGGCATCTTTAGGATTTTCTATGTATAGTGTCATGTCATCTGTGAACAGTGATAGTTTTACTTCTTCTTTTCCAATTTGGATTCCTTTGATTTCTTTTTCTTCTCTGATTGCTATGGCCAGGACTTCCAAAACTATGTTGAATAATAGTGGTGAGAGTGGACATCCTTGTCTTGTTCCTGATCTTAGAGGGAATGCTTTCAGTTTTTCACCACTGAGAATGATATTTGCTATGGGTTTGTCATATATGGCCTTTATTATGTTGAGGTAGGTTCCCTCTATGCCCACCTTCTGGAGAGTTTTTATCATAAATGAGTGTTGAATTTTGTCAAAAGCTTTTTCTGCATCTATTGAGATGATCATGTGGTTTTTATCCTTCAATTTGTTAAAATGGTGTATCACATTGATGATTTGCATATATTGAAGAATCCTTGCATTCCAGGGATAAACCCCACTTGATCATGGTGTATGATCCTTTCAATATGTTGTTGGATTCTATTGGCTAGTATTTTGTTGAGGATTTTTGCATCTAAATTCATCAGTGATATTTGTCTGTAGTTTTCTTTTTTTGTAGTATCTTTGGTTTTGGTATCAGGGTGATGGTGGCCTCATAAAATGAGTTTGGGAGTGTTCTTTCCTTTGCAACATTTTGGAAGAGTTTGAGATGGATGGGTGTTAGCTCTTCTCTAAATGTTTGATAAAATTCACCCGTGAATCCATCTGGTCTTAGACTTTTGTTTGTTGGGAGATTTTTAATCACGGTTTCAATTTCATTCCTTGTGATTGGTCTGCTCATATTTTCTATTTCTTCCTGATTCACACTTGGAATGTTATACTTTTTTAAGAATCTGTCCATTTCATCCAGGTTGTCCATTTTATTGGCATATAGTTGCTTGTAGTAGTCTCTTACGGTGCTTTTTATTTCTACGGTGTCTGTTGTAACTTCTCCTGTTTCCTTTCTAATTTTATTGATTTGAGTCCTCTCCCTCTTTTTCTTGATGAGTCTTACTAGAGGTTTATTGATTTTATTTATCTTCTCAAAGAACCAGCTTTTAGTTTTATTGAGTTTTGCTATTGTTTTCTTTGTTTCTATTTCATTTATTTCTGCTCTGATCTTTAAGATTTCTGTCCATCTACTAAGTTTGGGTTTTGTTTGTTCTTCTTTCTCTAGTTTCTTTAGGTGTAAGGTTACATTGTTTATTTGGGATTTTTCTTGTTTCTTGAGGTAGGATTTTATCACTATAAACTTCCCTCTTAGAACTGCCTTTGCTGCATCCCATAGATTTTGGATCATTGTGTGTTTTCATTGTCATTTGTCTCTAGGTATTTTTTGATTTCCTCTTTGATTTCTTCAGTGATTTCTTGGTTATTTAGTAGCATATTGTTTAGCCTCCATGTGTTTGTGTTTTTTACAGTTTTTTTCCTGTAATTGATTTGTAATCTCATAGTGTTTTGGTCAGAAAAGATACTTGATATGATTTCAATTTTCTTGAATTTACCAAGGCTTGATTTATGACCCACAGTGTGATCTATCTTGGAGAATGTTCCATGTGCACTTGAGAAGAACGTGTAATCTGCTGTTTTTGGATGTAATGTCCTATAGATATCTATTAAATCAAGCTGATTTATTGTGTCATTTAAAGCTTGTGTTTCCTTATTAATTTTCTGTGTGGATGACCTGTCCATTGGTGTAAGTGGGGTGTTAAAGTCCCCTACTATTATTGTGTTACTGTCAATTTCCTCTTTCATAGTTGTTAGCATTTGCCTTATGTATTGAGGTGCTCCTATAATGGGTGCATATATATTTATAATTGTTATCTCTCCTTCTTGGAGTGATTCCTTGATCTTTATATAGTGTCCTTTCTTGTCTTTTGTGACATTTTTTATTTTAAAGTCCATTTTTACTGATATGAGTATTGCTACTCCAGCTTTCTTTTGATTTCCATTTGCATGGAATATCTTTTTCCATTCCCTCACTTTCAGTCCGTATATGTCCCTAGGTCTAAAGTGAGTCTCTTGGAGACAGCATATATATGGGTCTTGTTTTTGTATCCATTCAGCCAGTCTGTGTCTTTTGGTTGATGCATTTAGTCCATTTACATTCAAGGTAATTATCGATATGTATGTTCCTATTACCATTTTCTTAATTGTTTTGTGTCTGTTTTTGTAGGTCCCTTTCTTCTCTTATGTTTCCCACTTAGAGAAGTTCCTTTAGCATTTGCTGTAGGGCTGGTTTGGTGGTGGTGAACTCTCTTAGCTGTTGCTTGTCTGTAAAGCTTTTGATTTCTCTGTCAAATCTGAATGAGATCCTTGCTGGGTAGAGTATTCTTGGTTGTAGTTTCTTCCCTTTCATCACTTTAAATATATCATACCACTCCCTTCTGGCTTGCAGAGTTTCTGCTGAGAAATCAGCTGTTAACCTGATGGGAGTTCCCTTGTATGTTATTTGTCATTTTTCCCTTGTTGCTTTTAATAACATTTCTCTGTCTTTAACTTTTGTCAATTTGACTACTATATGTCTTGGCATGTTTCTCCTTGAGTTTATTCTGCCTGGGACTCTCTGCACTTCCTGGACTTGGGTAGCTGTTTCCTTTCCCATGTTAGGGAAGTTTTCAACTAGAATCTCTTGAAATATTTTCTCGGGTGCTTTCTCTCTCTCTCCTCCTTCTGGGACCCCATAATGCGAATGTTGTGCATTTAACGTTGTCCCAGAAGTCTCTTAGGCTGTCTTCAGTTCTTTTCATTCTTTTTTCTTTATTCTTTTCTGCATCTGTGATTATCACCATTCTGTCTTCCAGGTCACTTATTCACCCTTCTGCCTCAGTTATCTGCTATTGGTTCCTTCTAGTGTATTTTTCATTTCAGTTATTGTGTTGCATATCTCTGTTTGTTTGCTCTTTAATTCTTCTAGGTCTTTGGTAAACTTTTCTTGCAACTTTTCGATCTTTGCATCCAGTCTTTTTTCAAAGTCCTGGATCATCTTCACCATCATTATTCTGAATTCTTTTTCTGGAAGGGTGCCTATCTCCTCTTCATTTAGTTGTTTTTCTGGCATTTTATCTTGTCCCTTCATCTGGTACAAAGTCTTCTGCCTTTTCATTTTCTCTATCTTTCTGTGGCTGTGGTTTTCAGTTCCACAAGACGAAATACTGCTGATACTGCTTGATACAGCTGTCTGCCCTCTTGTGGAGGAAGCTATTTAGGAGTCTCGTGCATGCTTTCTGATGGGAGGGACTGATGGTGGGTAGGGCTGGGTGGGCGAAGCTCAGTAAGATTTTAATCTGCTTGTCTGCCAAGGGGTGAGGCTGTTTTCCCACCTTGTTGGTTGTTTGGCCTGAGGCTACCCAGCACTGAGCTTACAGGCTCTTTGGTGGGGCTAATGGTGGACTCTGGGAGGACTCACATCAATGAGCACTTCCCAGAACCCCTGCTGCCAGTGCCCCTGTCTCCTCAGTGAGCCACAGCTGCCCCCCACCTCTACAGGCAACCCTCCAATACCAGCAGGTAGGTCTGGTTCAGTCTCCTATGGGGTCACTGCTCCTTCCCCCTGGGTCTTGGTGAGCACACTTTTTTGTGTGCCCTCCAAGAGTGGAGTCTCTGTTTCCCCCAGTCCTGTGGAGGTCCTGCAATCAAATCCTGCTGGCTTTCAAAGTCTGATTCTCTGGGATTTCCTCCTCCTGTTGCTGGACTCCCAGGTTGGGAAGCCTGACATGGGGCTCAGAACCCTCATTTTAGTGGGTGGACTTCTTCAGTATAACTGTTTTCCAGGTTGTGAGTCACCCACCCAGAATTTATGAGATTTGATTTTGATGCGATTGCGCCCCTCCTACTATCTCATTGCAGCTTCTCCTTTGTCTCTGCATGTAGGGTGTCTTTTTTGGTGAGTTCTAGTGTCTTTCTGTCAATGATTGTTCAGCAGTTAGTTGTAATTCCAGTGCTCTTACAAGAGGGAGTGAGCGCACATCCTCCTATTCCACCATCTTGATTCTCTCTGAATCCAATTCTTATAGTAGTTCTATAGCCGGACCTAGAATTTTATAACATCCCAGGGAAGGTGACGTGTAACTACAGCCACAAGAACATGGGATTTGTTTTCAATGAAGACAAGCCTTTCCTTGCTCAGAACTTCCAGTCCTGGAGGGCAATAGCATGGATGTTTTTGCAAACAAAATGAAAAATAGATGGTTTTAGAGAATGTCTAATTAATTATCCCAACACAGATAGAGAAGGTTTTGCATATATGAAACTAGAATCACCTGCTGAAATGAAGGAACATGCTTGGATAAGAGCAAATTGGTTGGATTGGGCTGAAAACATAATTACTGAATTAAAAATTGTGACTAGAAGATAACATATTACATAAAACTGAATGAGTGGGATAAAAGAAAATTTAAAAATTTCACTGACAATTAAGAATGAAAATTAAAACACTGATATAATTCAAACCTAAGAAGTGGGCCTGAATCTCTAACCTACTTTATTCATAAATCTCAGTAGTTGAGAATAAAAAAGGGAAATTAAACAAATATATTCAGGAGCTCACAAATCCTGTGCTTTCACATAGAGCTCATGAAGTATCAGGTATAAGGCAATTTTACTGAAAATATAAAAATTCTCAAAAATATATTGAAGACATTTTGAATTGTCTTCTAATTACACAGGTTGATTAAAAACAAGTTATCTATAAATAGAGCAAAATATATAGCTCTCTGGCAAACTTCTATATCCAGTGCACTAAAAAATATAATGCATGACTTGCAATAAACTCAGTTAAATATAAATTAGGTCAAAATATGTGTTATTGATATGCTTATAAAACAGTAAAATGAGTAAATAATTCTGCTACCATCATCATCTTGTAAAGTCTCAGGTTGTTGCTATTGAAACAAGGCACTGGCAGGACGAGAATAACAAAATTAAAAGCATATTGGATTATCCACCTCACACCCAAGAAACACGTAGATACGTTTTATAACTAGAAAAATACGTTCGTATATAGCTATGTAAAATTTGAAAGTAATCATGGGTAGAATAAGTACTGAATGCTTGCCTTTCAAAGCCCTAGAGTAAAAGTGGACATGAAAACAAAATCATGTACAAAAAGTTAAGAAAAAAAGGACACAAGGGAATGAAAATAGAATACAACAAAAAGATTAGGCACAAAACAATAGGAGGCCATTTTAATGACTTTTATAACTCAATAAAACATGTTTTCAAGAATATTGAATACTTTGATGAAATAAAGTATAGCAATTAGTGAAATAAGCTAGGTAAGAAATTGTGTGTAAAAATTCCAGTTTTCATTTTAAACTGTCTGTATGTATATGAAGAACTAAAAAGAAGCAGGCAATTATGCACATGGACTTGACTGTGTCTTGAGATCTGTGATTGAGGGCCTGTGATTTTATTTACTTTGTCCTTTCAAATGCTTCTAAATTTGCTGAAATGAGAATGTATTCTATTTATACTCAAGAAAATTAATGGTTTTCTTATGGGAGTTTTTAAAGATGGATAGCAACAAGGATATATTGTACAGCATAGGGAAACACAGGCATTATTTTGTAGTAACTTTAAATGGAGTATAATCTATAAAACTATTGAATCACTATGCTGCACACCTGCAACTAATATTCTAATTCAATTATATTTCAATTTAAAAAAAGATGGAAAAAACCTGAAATCCAGAAGAACTGAAGGAATGAAACAGAACTTATGGAACTGTTTGTTGCCAAAAGGATCAGAAATCTGGAGAGTTGGGAGAACACAGATAATCACAGATTTGAACCTTAGTGTAAATGTTGTCAGGGGTTAAGTTGTTCCCTCAAAATTCCTATATTGAAGCCCTAATCCACAGCACCTCAAAATGTAACCTTGTTTAGAGATAAGATCTTTGCAGATGTAATTACTTAAATTGAGATGGGGTCTCTGAGGTGGGCCATAATCCAAGACGACTGGCTTAGAAGGCACATGGCCTCAAAGCCAATAAGGTGTATGAGGTATTTAGCTATTTTAATTTCATGTGCATAGATAGAAAACCTTACATTTAAAGGTGTAATGCAAAGTCTAATTTTTAAAACTTTATGTATTTTATTCAGGATTTTAAGTAAAAACTAGCAGAAACCACACTTTTTACTTTTTTCCAAACCGGGCAGCCACAAAAAGCAAAATCTCATTGCAGATTTTTCCAATAGTCAAAGGTCTTACAGGAAAAGCAAACTTTCAAATGCCCCACTGATATAATATGTAATAAACCTCAATAAAATGTGCATCTATACACGTAGAATACTGTTGTCTAATAAGGTCTTTTGCTAAGTAATTATAACGACACAATTTTATCAGTAAAGGTTAAATATCTTTATCTGAGCAGAATCTGATGAAATCAGTCCTGATGTAATAAGTACCATTTGTCACCATTAGAGCAAGAGGTGTTGACAGGACTTGGATGTCTCCGTGGCAACCCCAGTGTTCCATTTCTTTTTTCTGTAACCTTAGACACTAACAAGGCAGAAAAGTCCAGAGGGCAGAAAAGGTATTGCCTGGGTAATTTATTTACCCTTTTCTGACTTTGCCAGGCAGTGGCATATGTGAGATTCCGGAAGCACTTTACATCAAATGGTATCCACTCCCAATTTAGACTCTGCTGATGAACATTTTAAACAGAAATATTGTGCACAGGTTTTTACCAGAGGAAAATCACTAAGGTTTAGTTGGTTCATTATCCATAAGATGAGAGAGAGAGAGAGAGAGAGGGAGAGAAAACATATGTAAACAGAATACAGATTTCTCCATTTCAGAAATGTACAAGAATAAACATCCTCAAGCAATGCTACATGTTGCACTAAAATTAAGCAATTTTACTGAAGTGCCAGCTCCAGCCCATGTCTCAAATAGGGACATGTGTGGAGCGGAGCATCCCATGGGGGAGCTCTTGCAACTAAGCTTGAAATGGTAGGGTTTACTAGGAGACCCCAGCCAGTGCAAAGGCAGCAGGCTGTTACAGGAGAGCCCCCTCAGCCTCAGAATCAGCTGCAGCTCTGTTTCCAGCCAGAATTGGACCTGAAAACATGTAAGCACCCTTTGAAGGCCTCCACTTGGGCCACAGTCAGTGACAAAAATAAAAATAATAGTGGTACTTCATAAATGTTTCTTCTGTTAGTATTACTGGGCAATCATCCAAGAGTGGAGCGTCCTGGGGGCAGGTGGAGAGGGGACATTGGGGTAAAAATGTAGCGAAATATTGCACACAAAACTTATGTGTCATTTGTTTCCCACTGCTTTTATAAATAGCAAATATCAGTTTTCCACTTTAATAAATACACTAATACGAATAATAATTTCTTGCAAAAAATGTGAAGATAAAATATAATCATTGTACTTTAAAAAGTTGCACGCATAGACAACCAAAATGGAATATTGTTCACGTGCAGATACTTTAGCAGCATGACATATCGTTTAAAATAGATTTCTCTTCCATTTAGAACTGATGTTAGGGGTTGAGTTGTATCCTTTCTCTCCCAAAATATGGTGAAGTTCTAACCTCAGAATGTGACATTATTTGGAGGCAGGGTCTTTACAGAGGTGATCAAGTTAAGATGCGATCATTAGGGTGGGCTCTAATCCAATATGACTGGTGTCCTCCAGAAAGGGGATATTTGGACACAGCCATAGACAAGCACAGGGAAAAATGATGTGAAGACACAGGGAGAAGATGGCGGCCAAGTGAGGCATTGACCAGCCAAGGGACACCGAGGGTGCTGGCAAACTGCAGAAGCCGGAAGCGGCAAGGAAGGACGCCCCCACCCACCACCACCACTAGAGTTATCAGACTCAGACTACTGGACTCCGGACTGTGAAAGAATACACTTCTGTCATTTGAAACCACATAGTTTTTGGTAATTTGTTTTGGCAGCCACAGGAAATGAATACAATTTACTTTGCATCAGAGATAAAATACCTATTTTGAGAATATAATGCCAGTTAAGACTTCAACATTGATGTGATCCTACCATGAAGTAAATGACAGTGGTCACTTAAATGAATGCTAGGGTAAAAAGTTAAGGAAAAAGGTAACGTTATAGCCAGGATTAAAATTCTCCGTCCTTAAATTTCATAAACTTAAAATCAGATTATAGCATATTTTTCTGTTTTACTAAATTCTAAAGTATATATTTACTCTAAGTCTTGTACACAAGCACATCCATCTATCCATCTGTCTGTCTGTCTATCCTTATGTGCATGAACAATATATGCTCATACTATATGTTTATACATGTTAAATGTATGCATATTAAGTGTACATATGTTATGTGCATGTGTATCAGCTATATTATGCATATATGTGTATTTATTTTTATATATGAGTATATAAGATTTTCGGCAAAGAGGAGGATAACTTTTTAAAGAAATCCGAGGTCTCCAGAAAGATCAGTTTGCCTGCTGGTCAAAACAACTTCTCATGGTTGGTTTTTACATTTGTGGACAATCGTGGGCACAGGCCTGAGAGTGGGGCAAGACCAGGTCTCCTCCATGGCAGCACTGGAAGAAAAGGTGAGCCCAGGATCCTGTCCAGCAAAGCCCGTGCCGAGGTTGGGATCTTGTCTCGGGGCTGGTTCGCCAATGGCCCGGGCAGCAGGCACTGCTAATTTAAGCTGCGTGGACAAGTCTGCCTACAACAGTTATGTGTGATCTCACCTCACAAGATTGATGAACAGTTTTCCAGAACCTCTGTCGCCTCCATTTCTTTGTCTATTCGCCCTCGCACTGGCCACTCAGTTACTTGGCTAGGTGGTCCCTGTGTGTACTTTCACAGGTGGAAAGCATCTCATATGGTGAAAACAGATCAGAGTATTTCTATCCCTGTTACTACTTTCTAAAATACTTAGGGAATGTGGCATCTTTTAATACACTATAAATCCTTAAAGGATAATAATGTAAATAGCATTATTAAAGTTGTCAAGGGCCATGTTTCACAATTTCACTTTTAAATGTGGATGTCATTAAGGAGAATGGTTCTAGAAAGAGCCCCATGACATGAGGATCAGGTGAAGAACCAGAGGTGTTCCCAGAGGCATATATGTGAAGGGCTGGGGCACTGGGAAGAGCCCAGAGAGCCTTCTTCTCTGCTTCCGGGAAGGACAGCCAGTCACCACAGTAAACATGACTACCCAAGAGGCATCCCTGTGGGAGGCCCAAAGCAGCACAAATGAGGAAAAGTCACAGCCATTCTCCTCAGTCAAAACCAGATGACATCTCGGCCCACATCTGGTCTTTCTCCATTGGTACTTGGCTAACACTTTGAAAGAAGCCCCACATGCAAAGGCACTAGACCCCACTGTGGGGATGCTTGCTAAGGAGTTATATTTAGCAGGAAAAACTTCATCACCAAGCCTTCCCTGTGTACCAGCCCTGGAACCTGATGCCGTTAGTCATTCGAGGTTAACAAACAGCCCTTGTGTTCATGCCAGGCTCACTGATTCTATGCAATGAGCCTCCTGGAGAGAAGCAGCAGGGGGAAGGGCCTGTCTCTTCCCACCGGCTCCTGCCCTGGCCCCTGGAGTCCTCAGAGGCTCACGTCAGCTGTGTTAACAGAAGCCAGAGTCCCCAAATCCCTTCACCTCTGGGACAGTATCAGGATTGCTTCCCTAATCCAAGAAGGCCAAGGTCAGGCCTCAGGTAGAGAGATTTGCCAGTTGCAGTGGCCCCTTGATGTGAATGTCAGGATCCCCTGGGATCCCCTGGGGACTGAGGTTCCTGGTCCCACAAGGCTGCCAAGTTGCACCACCGAATTGGATATCTCCACAGTGCACGAGACACAGGGAAAGTCGGCAGGGGCAGATCCATCCCCCCGACACCTGCTCCATCATCAGGAGGATGTCACAGGTTCTCCACCCCAGCAAGTGTATCAGATGAAGCAAAAGAAAAGCTAGCGGCAGCTCCCTCAGTGTTGTCTGCTCTGCACTGTCTGGTGCTGCTCTTTCTTTCTGTGAGATTTGATGGGTGACATGACTGAATTAAGTCAGCCAAGTATTGTGTTCCAGGTGAATATTAGCACTCCAGGTGAAAGCCCCGTTTTCCCAAAGGGAATTCTATAAAAGATGGCTGAGTCAGCGGAATTTTGATTCTGAGTGGCTCTACCTTGCCACCAATTATACCTTGAACCACACTGTCTCATCCAACAAGAAGGAAAGTGCCTCTCTCCCATCCTTCTCCTCTGTCCTCCGAGCTCTGTTCAGTTTGATCTGTGGTGAAGGCAAGCCTGCCTCCTAGATTCCTGAGACCTCCTTTGACCTCTGAGACTGTCATGAAGCAGGCTGGGCGTGCTCTGCCTCTGTCTTACCCGAAATAAATATTCTACCACAGATTCACTTACTCTCCATTCTCTACAAACGTGCTGGCCCTCAGTGTGTGAACAATGACTGCAAGTGTGACTGTATGAGCAACTATTAGACTGCAGTTGTGGGCCTTTGTATAGAGTCTAAGACAGCTCAGGATTAAATAGGGAGACAAAACTATCTCCAAATGTGATATGGAACACAAAATTCCCTCTGGAGCAAAAGTCCCTATTTAGCATAGGATTACCATGACACTTCCCTTTTTATACAATGGCCCAATACACACACACACACACACATACACACACACCCCACATCACATGATTCCTTTTCTTCAGGAAAATAAAATACACTAAAAAAGGAACTGCATCAGTGTGTAGAAATCTTGCATTTTAGGCACTTTCACAAGTATCATTGTTACCTCCTGTGACCTGATGATTTTTATAGTCAACACATGTTTATTGAGCACATACTATGTGCTTGGTTCTGGGTGTACTGGGAAGGGGAGATAAACTGGTGAACAAGACAAAATCTTTGCTCTCATGGAGCTTATGGCTAGATCCAAACTTCAGATGTTATTATGTGGCATCAGAGGAAAATTAGTTATTTCATTGCAAACAAAACTGCAGCTTTGCAAATTTTTGCAAAATATCATTTAAAGCATTACGTTTTCAGACTTTATAGAAATGCAGTTTTGCATCCAGTTTAAAAGTGCAAACTCTGGACCCAGGCATCCTGGTTGCCCATCTCAGGGCCGCCACCTATAACTGAGAGAGTTACTAAAACCCTTGCACCTCAGGTCCCCATAATATTCATCAGAGGATCAAATGGGTTAAAACAAAGATAGCACCTGGCACACAGAAGGTCCTCAAGAAATGCTGGCTATTATTAAACACCACATGTTATTTTATTTGTTTGATAAACACTTTCCAGGCCTTTTCTATGGTGGGCTCTGTTCTGTATGCTGAAATACAGAAGACAAAAAGGCGTGACCTCTGCCCTTAATGGAATTTCACCCTGCAAGGATGAAATGGACTCATACCTGGTTAGGAACGACCCAGAAAAGAGACTTCAGAGCAACTCAAACAAAAGTCATTAAGTGCTCATGCAAAATACAAATGAACAAAAATGAATATTTCCATAATGCCCAATAGTTTAAAGAATACCTTCCTGCACCTGAGGGGGCTGCTCACTGCACCCCCACTGGTTACCAAAATCAGCACTGATGTAATTATGCAGCTGCATGAACATGCATCTGATGGGGAACTGACCACAGCTTCACTCCAGCCGGCTCGGAGCATTCAGGCACAGTTCTAGGACGCCAGCGTTGTTTGGAAGTTGATGCCGAGGCAGCACAGAACAGAGCTTGGGCTCTCTCAGGCTGAGCTCCCATCTTCATCCTGGGTGGCATCAGTGCCCACGTGGCCTCTATGGACCTCAGTTTCAAGATCCGTAAATAGGGTCAAATAGCTCCCCCCTCGAGGGTTGCTGGAGGGTTACGTGAAATAAAGCATGTGATGCACGTCAGGCTGAGCACGCGGCGTGTGTGTGTTCTCTGTTATTATTATTATCCAGCTGTACAACCACCGAAGGAAGGTGATGAGGGTGGGGGCAGCAGTAAGTCCTGAGACGGGAGGAGGGGAAACAGCAGGAGGACGACAGTTTGAAAATTAACAACTCAAAATAAAGCAACCTCAGGGCACGGAGCACTTATGCCACACCAAATCAGGGTGGAGAGAAATAGTCAGGACAAAAGTAGCTACCCTGCCCCGCCTTCAACATTCTTAGATTTAAAAGGCTATGCAATACTATGCAATAAGTTTCAGAAAAACTTCCATCTACAATATTTGAAGTCTCATGTCATAGGTGCACTAGTTTCCTTTTGCTGCTGTAACACGTCACCACATGACAGTGGCTTAAAGCAACAACAAATTTATTCTTTTATGGTTCTGAAGACCAGAAGTCCGAAATCAAGGTGTCCACAGGGCGGTTCTCTGCTGGAGGCTCCAGAGGAGAAACCGCTCCTTGCCTCCTCCACCCTCCGGAGGCTGTGCGTTTCCTTGGCTCACTGGGCACCTCTCGTCCATGCTGGTAACCTCACGCCACTGTCCCCCTCACCGATCCTCTTATACGGACCCTTGTATAATCTTCCCACAATACGAAGTCATTAACCTAATCACATCTGCAGAGTTCCTTTTACTATATAAGGTCACATTCACAGGTTCCTGGAATTTAGGATGTGGACATCTTGGGGGGCCATTACTCAGCCTATGAGGACCTAGGGCAAAGCCAATCTTCCAGCCTTAATGCAGAATGCCCTTTTTCATTAGTGAAGCTAGAAAATAAGCTATGGGTAAAGGCAAATAATATTAGACAGCCTTCATTCCACCACCCTTCGACCTACTGAACCTCACAGCCACCCTACGGTCTGGGTTTGAGCATCTCTGTTACACAGATGAGGAAACTGAGGCCCAGGTGGCTAAGCTGCTTGCTGGAGCACCAGGGCTGCTGAGCTGGGGTTTGCACCCAACTGTCTGAACACAAAGCCTGTTCCCGTAACCCAGACCACACATGCCCTTCTTGTTCACGCTTCTTTCCCGGTAGTGAAAGGCAAGATTTCTGCTATCACTGCTGCACATTTTCTACTCGCCTCTAGTTATCAGCACCTTGCAGGTACAAGGAAGAATTAGTGACACTGCTCCTTCGTGAATGCTTCCATCCAAAACGAGTACCGGTAGCACGCAAGGCATCGGCTGCTCGAGGTGCTGTGTGGGACCGAGAAGAAAGCCTGGCACCTGCCCCGTCATCCGCCGCTCCTGCTCAGACCGCCCTCCTCTCCAATGCCTGCACATGCTTTTATTTTTCTGGGAATACTATTTTCCTAAAATCCAATTATTAACAAAAGAACATAAAGGCTGGGAAGCTTGTTCCCCCTGTGGGCTGGGTGGTAGAACCAGGACTCATCCTTCCTTGCTCTCCTCTGGTCTCAGCACTGGATTGGACAATGGACTGGATGATACTGCCAGAGTCAAGGTCACAAGGTTTCACCTGGAAGAAGCCAGGTGCCCCTGGTCTAGTCTTCCCTTGGGTTCCTGTCCTAATCACTAGGTTACTCAGCCCAGGAAATGCCATAACTTCCTGACCAACCACTTCATCACTACTTCCCTTGTTAGGAGTATTTGCACACATATGGGAATTCAGTGGCCAGGCACGCCTATTCTCAAATGTTACTGCCTCACCAAGTCCACCAGGAGAGAATATATGTACAGTCACGCTGATGGACACATGGAGGAGATCTCCATCCTTTCAGCTAACAGCTGAGTCAACAAACAACGGGTAGGCAGAGAGAGAATATCAACATGCCGAAAACTGGGATAAAAAGATAGGAAAACACCAGCAAGTGTGAAATAGTGCATCACCTTCCAGTGTCTTGGGTTGACCCAAAAGCCTATCTTGGAAAAAAAAAAAAAAACATTATTTGAATTTAGAGGCTTGAAATCAAGTGGCTGAACTTCACCCCCTCTGGAGGCAGGCAGGGCTGTGCTCACTAAGGGTGGAAGCTCAGCTGGAGGCTGGGGGCGCAGACGCTTCGGTAATTGTTCCTCCTAATGGCACATTATACAAGGAAAACAATGCTAGCAATTTTCCTAATCAGGCCATCAAGTGGAAATAATTAAACAAAATAACGCACAGCAACTCAATTATAATGACAAAAAGTGATTCCAACCTGCCCCGTGCACGAAGAAGTGGAAGGATTTGGGATTTACATCATTATTTATCGCTCTCAATAAACTTACGGGTTATCAGCTACGTGTCACAAGAAATACCTGATTCGACATCACACCAGGATCTTGTGGAGAGCGTACCAGTACCAAAATTATCTAAGAGACCTATTCCAGTTACCGGTTATTAGGTTATTTTCTCATAATGTTGAAAATTAGCCACAATTATCCTCCTGTGTAGATTGGGGCTAGTAGAAGATGAAGAAAGAGTTTGACCCTGGGGTTACCTGTCTCTAAAGACCACGTTTTCCCTGATGATGCTCTAGAAAGCCTTCCGATGACGGGAGGGATCAGCTATAATAGGATGTCAAGGGCACGGACAAGGTCTTTCCATTAGGCAGGAGGTTGGGTGAGATGACTCCAGAATCGGTGTTTTCCAGTTCTTCGATTTAGTGGCTGAGGAGCCAGGTGCTGCTGGTATCCTGGTGGTCTTGCTGTGCAGCTGCCGAGCTGAAGGACAGCCGCAGCCCTGGCTGAAAGACGCCCCATGACCCAGCGTTTTCCCATCCACACTTGCTGGGTTTGCAGCACAAGCTAGTTGCTAGGTGATTTGTAAACTCCTTTCAGGCTTTCACACTCTACACTTTGTGTTTGCTTTAGTTGGGATTGTACCTTAAACAAAACAGCAAGTTTTACAATTTCACATATGTCTGTGATCCATTTTGAGTGAGTCTTTGTGTAAGATACGAGGTCCGTTTTTTTTAACCTATGGATGTCCAGTTGCTGTAGTACCATTTACTGAAAAGAAAAAAAAGATGGTCTTTCCTCCACTGAACTTCTTTTGCATCTTTGTCAAAGCTCAGTTGGGCTTATGTGTTGGGCTTATTTCTGGGTTCTCTATTCTGCTCCACTGATCTATGTGTCCATCCCTCCACCAAAACTGTAGAATTTTTAAACTCACCTTTGTGCAATTCAGAGTGCTTATATATCAACTGTAGGCAATGTCTAAAAAGTCTTATAACTCAGTAGTTCATAAAGATTAACTTGAGGACTGTCCCCCTTAAAATGCTTAGCTTATACAGGTCACACTTAAATCATATTTTCTGGCTTAAGTGACGAGTTATAGTCCTTTGGGGGTAGAACCTAGAACTCTGGTTTTCAAAAAAAGGCTGGGCTGCATTCTGCCCGGCCAGGTGTTCAGGAGCCTAGCTGCATGCTGGCATTCAGTAGTGTGTGCTAGGAAACCTGGTGCATGTTTCTAACAATCAAGATAGCTTCATTTTTGTTGAGTTTGTCTCTCGTTGGCCCAGATGACAGGAAGCTGTGTGTGCCTGGCGTCCAGGCAGGCCCCAAGCAGAAGCGGCACTGGGGTCTCACCACAGACTGTGTTTGGCAGAATGCAGGGTCTGTGGGATCTGCATAGGACGTCAGGGATTGCTGCAAAACCCTCAGCACCCAGTGGAAAGTAAAAACGCACAAGCCCTTACTGGAAAATTGTTAAGAGTTTCCAGTGGCAACAGCAGAGCATTAAGCCAAGCACTGGGTCCTCCTAAGGGCATGGCCCTGTGTGACTGCACAGGTCACACACCCACGAAGCTGGCCCTGAGCTGTGCTTCTTGTTGACATGGTTGTAGAATTCAGCTCTCACTACCCCAGCACGTTCCAGAGATTTTAATAACTATTGTAAATGTTGAGTTTCCAGGAAGGGGCTATACTGTTTTTCACATGGATTTGGCTCTGTGTGTGTGTGTGTGTGTGTGTGTGTGTGTGTGTGTGTGTGTGTTGTGACTGTTTTGGGAAATATTGTGTTACAACCATTACAGATAGACTATGTACCAATAACAAGTAGTACCTAAAGACACAAAAATGGATTACATTTGACTAAAAGGGTAGGAACTTATTTTCAGAATTCCTGAAAATGATCAGATTCAAGCATGTGGAATTAAATAACTATTTCCATGGATGCTCTCTAGAAGGCTTTCTTCAGAAGGGGATGTGAGTGGGCTCTACAGCATGGTCACTGAGCGGTTCACACACAGGACTGTTTTCAGACAAGGGGTCTCTGCAATGGAACATCCCACCCTCGGGATCCCAAAGGTGAGAACTTGAACTGTGGACCACATGAGGTGCCCACACCGTCACAGGACTAATAACAACAATAACAGCACAATAATAATAGCCAAGCTTTGCCAAGTGCCCAGGGGCAGGCATGAGGCTTCCAGGAAGGATCCCATAATCTTGGGAAGAATCCCATGTGATCTCTATTAATATCCCAGTTTCAAAGTGAGGAACCGAGACACAGAGAGGTGAGTGACTTTCCCAAGTCCCACCCCAGGAAGAAGACCCAGGACTGGGGCCCCGGAAGGTGGTCCCCAAGTCCAGGACCTGATCGAAGTTAAATCTCTGGCAGTAGTAACAGACCCAGAACTAGGAGCCTGCAGATACAGGAGCTAATCTGCGTTCTGCAGAAACTGATCATGTGACCTACAGAGGCCACTACATCACTGAGCTTAAAATGAGGAGGACAAAATGATATCCGAGGTCCTTTATAACCCTAAGGTCCTATAATCTCATTTAACTATCAAACACAATAAGATATAGCTTGTGATTTTGTCCAAGGCAAAACTAGCCTAGAAGATATATTTCTTGAGGGCGAAGATCGTATGCTCTGTCCACCTTGGTACCTTGAAGGTCTAGAGCAGTGCCTGACACACAGTAGGCCCTCAAACATTTGCTGAGTTGATAAATAAACGAATGAGTGAGTGAATGAATGAATGGATAGTGAGTGAGTTAAATCAATGAGAGAATTCAATATTTGAACACAGAGCAAATGAACATTACAGCTGGCCCTCTATATCCATGGGTGCTATATCTGTGGAGTCAACCAATCGTGCATTAAAAGTATTTTTTAAAAAATTCAGAAATTTCCAAAAGGAAAAACTTGAATTTTCCATGTCCAGGTGACTATTTACATAGCATTTACATTTACACTGTATTTACAGCTATTAACTAACTTGTATTCGGTTTTATAGGTGATCTAGAGATGTTTTAAAGCATAAGGGAGAGAGGGTGTGTGTAGGTTGTACGCAAATACTACCTCATTTGATATAAGGGGCTTGAGCATCCTTGGATTTTGGTACTGGCAGGGGATCCTGTACCCAATCGCCCTTGGATATGGTGAGATGACTGTGTACATTTTCAGAAGCCTCACAACTCACGGCGTGGGACAGAAGCCTGCAATCATAGCATGGTCTGGGCCAACCTCAATGTCAAAGTCCCACCAGCACTTCATTATTGGACTGATCACTGCTAGTAACAGGAGGTCGTGAGCAGGGTCTACACAGTGCCTCTGAGGTGAGAGCTTTGATGTCACCCTAAGGAAAACTTCATTTGGGCTTCCTTTGGTGTCAAGAGCAAAAGGAATGGGGGCTGATTGAGATAACATATTTTCGCTCTGAAGAATCCATGTGCCTTCTGGCCCCTTTGATAACAAGCAGACCTTTACTCTCTCATGAGGCACTAAATGTAGGTGCAAAGTGCAGACTCAGTGGGGTCAGTCTTCACGGCTTTAACCCCTGCACACTGCAGATACTGATACCTTAATTCACATATTGTTATGACATTTTTTTCTGGAAGGTAGCAATGGAGTAGCATGTTCTAATAAAATCAGTATATTCCTATAACTTTTTAACAGATGAAAGTAAGATATCCTGAAATACCTTTTTCTCTTTCACAAAATTGCCATGGAGACTAGCAACAGCCTTGTTTACCATGTATTAGCTGTGTGTATTTAGGCAAATTGCTTAACCTCTCTGGGCCTCAATTTGTTCATTTCTAAAATGGAGATATTAATATTATCTCATGCATCATGGAGATGTTGTGAAAATCAAATAAGAAAATAGACATGACCCACTACTGGGCATATGCCCAGAGAACACCATAGTTCAAAAAGACACATGCACCCCAACGTTCATTGCAGCACTGTTTACAATAGCCGGGTCATGGAAGCAACCTAAGTGTCCATCAACAGATGAATGGATAAAGAAGATGTGGTACATATATACAATGGAATATCACTAAGCCGTAAAAAGGAACGAAGTTGGGACATTTGTAGAGACATGGGTGGACCTAGAGACTGTCATACAGAGTGAAGTGAGTCAGAAAGAGAAAAACAAATGTCGTATATTAACACGTATATGCGGAATATAGAAAAATGGTACAAATCAACCGGTTTGCAAGGCAGAAATAGAGACACAGATGTAGAGAACAAACATATGGACACCAAGTGGGGAAAGTGGGGAGGGTTGGGGGGGGGGATGAATTGGGAGATTGGATTGCCGTATATATGTTACTAATAAGAAAAAAAATATCAAATTGTACACTTTAAATATATGCAGTTTACTGTATGTCAACTGTATCTCAATAAAAGTTTTAAAAAAAAAAGAAAAAAAGAAAATAGACAGGAAAGCGTCTGTGATGCTGACTGCAGACTGCAAGTCCCCCAGTAATTAGCTTCATCAACACATACACAGGCAAACAGGATCAGAACTCAGGAGACCACTTTTCAAAGATCCCTGTAAGAAACTACTTCCAGTTCAGACCAAACCTGGATCAAACTGTTCGGTTACTAAGCTGATGGACTACTGTTAAGTCAGAAAGGCTGAGCCAGTAGTGGGGCACATACAGTGAAGGCTGTCCAGATGAAGCCAGGATCAGCAGCACTTCTGGCGTCTGGACAGAAAGAATTCAGCACTGAGTCCTTAGTGTGCATGTGTCAGGGACCTCAGGCAGACGCTGGCTGCATCTGAGTCCCCTGCACACAGCAGAGCTACTGGGGAATCCTCACGTACAACGTTTCATTCTGCACCCCGTCCCAGTGCAGAAATCGGGCAGGATCCTGTCCTCAACAATTAGCTTTCTATTGTGGATGAGTCCTTGGAGAAGGGCTCTTATCTCCAAACTCTTCAAGGTCTTCTCTGATGAGCAGATAGGAGGAGGAAAGAGGAGGGAGGCCCTGGCCACTGGCATCAGCAAGGACCCCCGCCCTCTTCAAAGCAGTGATTCAGCATTTGATGTACACTTGCTCCCTGTGACCACTGAGTCCCCAGCAAAGGACACCTCACTGACAAGCTCAAAGCTGAGAAAAGCCAGGTGAGATGAGTGTTAATAAAACAGATGTCTTGCAAGGAAAACCATATTAAATATGGAAAAAGAAGCATGTTTTTGCTGTAAGCCACCTGGGCTACAGGGTGCAAATCATCTGAAAATATAAGTTGCTGGGACGTGGGGCTGTCACACGAATGACATGAGTGGTGAGGTTGGCCCCCAAAGTCCCAATCCAGGGAAACTTGGACTCATTATTCAACGCAATGACGGTTCTCACACATGGAGAGAGGCCTTATAAGAAAGGGTTAATAGAAAATGTTAAAGGCTCTGGAATCCAGAAGGCCTAGGTTTGAGTCCTGGTTGTGTGATATCAAGAGGTTACTAAACCTCTCTGAGCCTCAGCGCCAGCCTATAAAACAGCAGCTGCCTTGTAAAATTGTAACGAAGACTGCATGAGCCGATGTATGGATTTTGTTTCAAACACCCCTTGGCGTAACGTATTAGCGATTCCTACTATTAATAGGTTATCATTAATGTTTCTAGACTGGGTCACCTGAGCCTTGAAGAAACTCTCCTGGTGGAAGTCTGGGGCCTAGAATAGGAGCAGGCGGGGAAGCCGCCCCTGTGCTCCCCCAGTGCCAACGCCGGGTGACTCAGTTGGACGTGTATGCCTACCAATTTGAGCACAAGAAATGCTGGACGCAGGGGAGGACCCACCCAAATATGGAGGAAATGGAGAGTCTGTCTGAGTCCAAGGCAGACCAAGTATAGACCCTGACCCCCGGGTCCTTGGAGGAGGCAGCCCCAGGGCCATCTATCCCGAGAGCCTGACCCAGGAAGGCAGAGCCCCAGCTGTGGATTTGTTCCCCGGAAGGGAACAGTCTTCCCTGGATCAGCGCCCTCCCCACCCCCGAGTTGAGTTGGGTTAGAGCCCTGAGTGCACAGGAGTCGTCCTGAGACGCTAACTGGCAGGTTATCATTCGTGATTGAATTACCTGAGACACAGAAGTCTGGCATCTTTTTTTTTTTTTCAGCTTTGTTTTGGTAATAAAGACAGTAAATAGCCCACAATATGGGAAGCGTTAAATACTGTCGGACCCATACTTGTACATTTATGAAGCCTTTTACCGCACAACCTGCTTCACGGTGGAGCCTCCTCCCACCCCTTCCCCTAAACGTCCTCCCACCCAAGCCATCGGTGATCCCAACAGAGATCACTCCCCTCTCTCACTTAAAAGATGTGAATGAATTTTAGGATGAAGCAAACTCCTCGCCCTGACCTGCAGAGCCTCAGTCTTTGGCTCAGGGTGCCCACCTGCACGTCTCCTTTTACTTGCTTACCAGCCTCTCTCCTGCTTCAGGGTCTTTGCACAGGTGGGTCCCCCTCTGTGAATTACTCCTGAGTCCTGTGGCAACCCGTCTCAAGGTTCTGCTCCGCACGCTCCCACCTGCCCCGGTTCTCAGTCCTGCCGCCCATCTCCGTCTGGCTTTCGTAACATTCCTCACGACTTGTAACTATGCATGTTTACAGTTGAGCCCTGATCAATGATTGTTTGCTTCTCTAGACTGCAGGTCCAGGCATGTGGGCCGTGAACACAACTGAAGTATCTCGCCTACCACGGGGAGGACACATTGAAAGGGAACCAAAAATATTTTGCTGGAAGAGTAAACTGCTAAACAAATATATTTGTTAATAGAGAAAAGTGATTCATAACATAATGTTGAGTAAAAAAGTACTTTATAAAATGATAATTTAAAATATATATGTAAATATATATGTAAAATATCCATGTGTAGAACTTTCATATGCGATTATATGCATATGTGAAAAAACAAGTCCAGTTGTAGAGACCAAAATGGTCATACTCTCCACCTTAACTTGGTGGCATTAGAGTGACTTTATTTTATTTCATCTTTTACTTTACTAATTTTTAAATGAAAAAAATGCAATGTAAAATCCCTGAGTTACTGAATTTTGATGAATGTCTAGCCTCCCCCAGCGGCACACATGCTCTTTGGTGCAAGAAACCATACACGGTGCATCTATGAACCCCTACTTTTCCCACCAGTGTGTGTGTGTGTGTGTGTGTGTGTGCGCGCGCGCGCGTGCGCGCACACGCACGTGCATGGTGCTGTTGACAACAGAAATCCATATAAAAGACAGGAAAACTGTGTGGATCTTCTGAGTATCGGCTAATTTACGTACTTCGCCTAATCAACTTATTATACCAGTATAAACTGCTAACTCATTCCAAAATAAAAAATTTGAACAAGGTTTTAATTAAAATTTGTATTGCTATGGGCATAAATCCACATAATGTTCCTTGCTTGGTCTATGGATTTATACTGTGATGGAGGATCAGTAACGTTGCTGAAAATCCTTTATTTCAGCTATATTTCATATCTGGCAATACTGTAACATCTTCCAATTAAAGAGAATGTTCATATGGTCTCACTGTAAGTGAGAGGGCTGGAGCCACAGATGGATTACAGGGTTCCACTCCTGGGGGGGGGTCTGTGTTTGCATCTGTGTCCCGCTGGGGAAGCCAGCTGTGCAGGGTTCCACTACTCACCACCGGGTTCCTTCATTATCACAATAAAGCCCAGGTTTATAGTAGTTGAATGTCCAAATGGAGTTCACCATTATTTTTTAAAAATAGCATTGGCCATTGATGACTTTTCATTTGGGTCAACATAATTCCACTGGAAAAATCAAGAACTAGGAAATGTAATGCCCTAAAAACAAATACTATTTTCTCTGGCTTTACACCAGTCCTGCTCTCATGGCTACAGGTGACAACAGAATGAAATACTTTAAAGCTGTAATTATCCTACCAGACTTTTACAGTGACTCTACATCATGTGTATACTCCTATTCACTTTACAAAATCGACTAACAGACATTTGTATTAAACTTTTGGGCTGTTAACCTAGTATTTGCATTGAGAATTTAGAAGTGGATGAAGGAAAAACACTTAGATACCTTGACTTTGTGCAGATTGAGGATTTTCTCAAGATAAGAAATAAAGTACTGTACTAGAGAAAAACTACTGCTTTTTCTTTTCTTATTTTCCCTCTTGCCTTTGCAACATACACAGAAGCTATTCTTTCCTTTCTCAGATTTAAAGTATGCTAAGACATGCTTGTGGCAGGATCAGTAATTCAATTGGGAGGCTCAAGATCCTAGACTGTGGTCCATCTATCATTGTTCCCTCCCCCTTACCAGCCTTGTATTATGGAAAGTATGCATTTCTCAGTGCCACTAACGTTGGACTTGGACATGTGACTCACAGCCAAGAACATGCTAGCAGAGGTTTTAAATGTGCTCACATGGCTTGACATGCTTCTGATACAGTTGGGACCCTGGGAAAAGCAAATCCCACATACCTGATGGCCCAAGGAGGAGGAGAATCAGTGGAGCCAACCTGGCCCAATCTGGTACCTAGAGACAAGTCCAGTCCAGCCCAACCTAGCTGAGCTCAGCCAATACCCAGCCAGCCAGGAAACTCATAAGCAAGAGAGAGAAATGTTTTCCAATCTAGGGACTATTTGTTACACTGCATTATTGCAAACACAGCTGACTAATACACAATCTGTTTTTTAAAAAATACTGAGTTATAGCGTAAGTTCAAAGACTGAACAGGAATTACAGTGATCATCTGGACCTGATCCTCTCACTTGGAGATGAGAATCCTGAGGTTCAAAATGCATAACTTGCTCCAAAGTACAGAGAGTAGAGTAGGATCCAGGTCTCCTGATTCTCAGTGCCTTTCCTGAGCAATGGCAAATTCCGGATTAGCATGGATCTTTGTATGAGCCCCGGATTGCACTGTCCACCTCCCCGATTTACGTGCACCTCACTCTGTCCCACTCTTCTCCTTCCTTCCCACCCCTCATGCTTCTCCATCACTGATCTATAGTTGTCCTCAGAGTTTGCTCTGATTTCTACTAGGTAACACCGTAAGTTGGTATTGTGTGCTAGCCTCTGGGCTGTGAGGGGCTCAGGTTACACACAAAGATAACACAAAGATAGGTCTGTTCCAAGACTGATGACTTAAGTGAATCAGATTCTGTTTTTATCTGTTTATTTTGTCATCCCAAATCACCATCCAAATCTCATATTTAATTTGTAGCATCACAGACTCTCATAGTTCCATGAGGAATCAAGGTTACCTCATTCCTCCATCCTAAGCAGATTTTAGAGAAGAGACAAAGAGAGAGAGAGTGTGTGTTCTTAATACACCTGAAGCCTGACTCAAAATGTCTAGAAGTTGGTAAAAATCCAATACAAATAGATTTTTCTTTTGTTAAGGATAAAGGGGAGTGATATTATTCAACACCATGATCACTTCTCTCTCCATTACCCTGAAAACTCAGTCCTTGAATATCTTCCTATCTCCTGCACAGCTCCTCTTTGATCACTTCATTTATCTCTGCAGGGCTGAGGTTTACAGTTCAGAACTATTAAGAATCTCCCTGTGAGATGCCTTAGAGAACTGGGGCAGGGAGGGTGGGGGGGACTCGAGGGGGGGGAGTCAAGGAAGGGAGGGAATACGGGGATATGTGTATAAAAACAGATGATTGAACCTGGTGAACCCCCAAAAAAATAAAAAAATAAAAAAAAAAAAAGAATCTCCCTGTGGGCTACCAAAAATAAGTACCACATGTCTTAAAAATGTACTCAGTGCAGCCAAAGTTTTACTCTGCACGTGGTGCGCCAACTCATAAAACACATCATGGGGTCTCTCTTGACCTGTACGTGAACCAGACACATCACCATTCCTCTCTTAGACCAGCTCTTGTCCCTTGGGTTGACCAACCCAGGTGCACTTAGACCAGCTCACATCCCTCGAGTTGACCAACCCAGGTGCGCTGACCCCCAGCAGATTCGCCCAATGATTTCATCAGCTTAGGCGTCCACGTACGCCTCCAATCCATCTCTTTACCTTTGTTCTGTGCACAGATTCTTTCCCTTTTATGGTTTGATGAGCATCTCAAATCCCACGTTCAACGTGAAGCAGTCGCCAAGAAAAAGAGAACCAATCGCATACACTGCACTAAACATTTATTTCACTAGGTTTATTTTTCCATCAGCAGCCTTCAAATTTACAGTGTTATTGGTTTGCAAATGAGAGAAGCAGCCCAAGGGGGAGGGTGGACTCTTACCTCAGGGCAGAAAGTCTAGGTCTTTCTCTCTTCTGTAATAGCAATTGGACCTTGAGAAATTTACTTAACATCAGTTTCCTCCCAATAGATGGGCATACAAATATCACAGCATTATTTGAAAATTATTAGAGATAAGAGAATGCAAGAGGGAGTCCTTAAACAGTTAAATATATTTTTGATAAGTGATCATGATATAAAATTTTCTTATATTTGCTTATTATGAATACGTCCTTCTTGCACAATCATCCCACCCATCTACTTTGGAGCAACTTCCTTGAGAGGCCAGACTCTGCTGTGCACACTGTTCCTGATTGGAAGCTGGAGGCCAAACCTCATGCTCCGTAATGAAATTCTCAGCATCTGGCTCCTTCCTTCTGTCTCCAGTGCCTGGCTTTACCAGGGGCCCTGGCCTGCTCCACTTTGGCTCACTTCTCTGAAATGCCATAAGGTTAAATGATTTTTCCTAATTTCACATCTTTGCGTATCTAAATGCAGCATTCCTTCCATCTTTCAGGGATCTTTCTCCAAGTTATTCAATTTGCCACTGGCCTTCCACCTTATTTAAAAGGCAAAACGGAACCCGTCTTTTGATAAGTAATTAATACCATTTGCAGGAAATATTTGCTAAACCCTTTGGGGGTATCTTAGCTAGGAGGCCTGTAGCTGATCATGTGCACAGCATTAATAGATAATAAAATACTTGGATAGAGTCTCCAGTTCAGTGCAAAATCCTTTGTTATAGGTGTTTCTCCTTACCCATCAACTCGTTTCTAGGTAGAAAAGGAAGACACAAAACTAAACCTCTGGAACACCAGGTCATATATAAAATATGCAGCCTTCAAGTCCCTCTGAATGTCCTTTAAAAAGCCAGTTAGGATTGAGCATTGTGTGGGCTGCTTTCTAGATTTAGTTAACCCTTGCTTTGGAGAATCTCCCTCTCCTTCAGATACCCATCACTGCACAGTAACTATGGTACTTTGCAACTATGACTGTATAGTACATGCTTGATTTTCCTGGCGAGAGAAGCACATTCTCATTTTCTCAAATGATTCAGGTTGTGTAGTTCACAGTGAATGCACAGCACCAGAGTCTTATTTTTGATGCAAAGATCTCCAATTAGTCTAGCAATCGGTTTTTGTACCAGAGAAAAATCATCTGTGAATATATATTGAGGGACTTCCCTGGTGGTCCAGCAGTAAAGAATCTGCCTTCCAATGCAGGGTACTCAGGTTCAAACCCTGGTCAGGGAGCTAAGATCCCACATGCCATGGCGCAACTAAGCCCATGTGCCACAATTACTGAGCTTGCGTGCCTCAACTAGAGAGCCTGCATGCCACAAATTACAGAGCCCACGTGTTCTGGAGCCTTCATGCCACAACTAGAGAAGAGAAAATCCATACGCCAAAACTAGAGAGAAGCCCACGTGCCACAACTAAGACCTAGCACAGCCAAAAAATAAAGATACCAGCCCTTAAAAAATAAATTAAAAATATATATATATATTGAGATGAACACATTGCTTAATGAAGGATCTACTTGCTTGTGTGTTAATGTCTCAGCAAAGCACCTTTAGGTCTGGAAACAAAGGTTAAATAGGACACAGCTTCATATTCCTGCTTGGGACCCTACGACCCAACAGACACAAAGAAATGGCACCAAGGATCACTCCAAGCTAAATACAGCTTGTTGCAATACTCCTGAGAGAGTATTTAATAGTTCGAATAATAGATGTTGACATTAAACAAATAAAGACTGTTTATCAAGGTCACTGGTATTATCTATGTGAATATTTTGAGGCCCAGCCCTTTAAGTTCCTTAACTGATATTAATTATGACAATATTTTTAACAGGATTTAAAATTTTTCATGTCTTTATTTTATATGAACTTCTCGCAAGAAAAATTTATCAGGTATTCTTCTTTCTGTGGGCAGAACAGAACTAAGACATCTCCATCTTACTTAAAGGCCCCTGGGGGGAAAATGGCCAAGGAGCCAAGGTGCAGATGGGGAAGTTCTTTCTCTCTGAGACCTAAAGGCTGAGTGGAAGAGGTTGGTTAGACCAATGAGGGCTTGGAGGGCAAGAGATCGAGCCACATGTGTGAAGACCCTGAGACAAGGAAGAGGGTGGTGATCTCGGAACCTGAAAGTAGTGAGTGTGGCTGGAACTGACAAACCTAGCAGTGGGGAGCTGGGTGAGGAGGCTGCAGACGCAGGTAAGGGCCAGAGTAGGGGGCCCAGGGGCTTCCGTTAGGAATCCTGGCTTAGCCTTAAAGAGAAAAGTTGCCCAGTACAGACTGCTCTTAGTCAAGGAGAAATGAATAACAGAGTGACCTAGAGACCATGCCAAGAAATCAGACCAAATGAAGAGGAGGAAAGTTAGCAACTGTCGTGGGAAATCTCCCTTCTGTCCAGATCACTGCTGCCACTCACTCTTGGAGCATCTGCCACTTTGCAGACCTCGTTGAAGGCAATTTCTCCCACCTATAAAAGTAGTGTATCCCACAATGTCAGATAAAAGCTCATCACACTAATTTGTATCCTCATATTCTCAGAAATCAGAGATGGAAAAGAAAACACCAAGAATCACATTCATTTTTTTAGAAATCAAAATGAAGTCTCCACTTGTTTATTTTTATTTTTATTCTCATTACTCTAGGAGGTGGGTCAAAAAAGATCTTGCTATGATTTATGTCAGAGTGTTCTTCCTATGTTTTCCTCTGAGAGCCTTATAGTGTCTGGCCTTACATTTAGGTCTTTAATCCATTTTGAGTTTATTTTTGTGTATGGTGTGTTCTAATTTCATTCTTTTACATGTAGCTGTTCAGTTTTCCCAGCACCACTTATTGAAGAAACTGTCTTTTCTCTATTGTACATTCTTTTCTCCTTTGTCAAAGGTTAGGTGACCACAGGTGAGTGGTCTTATCTCTGGGCTTTCTATCTTGTTCCAGTGATCTACGTTTCTGTTTTTGTGCCAGTAATACACTGTCTTGATTACTGCAGGTTTGTAGTATAGTCTGAAGTCAGGGACTCTGATTCCTCCAGCTCCATTTTTCTTTCTCAAGATTTCTTTGGCTATTTGGGGTCTTTTTTGTTTCCATATGAATTGTACAATTTTTTTGTTCCTAATTAAACTTAAAAGCGTTTGCACTGCAAAGGAAACCACAAACAAGATGAAAAGACAACCCTCAGAATGGGAAAAAATATTTGCAAATGAAGCAACTGACAAGGGAATAGTCTCCAAAATTTACAAACAGCTCATGTGGCTTAATAGCAAAAAAACAAACAACCCATCAGAAAATGGGCAGAAGACTTAAATATACATTTCTCCAAAGAAGACATAAAGATGGCCAAGAGGCACATGAAAAGATGCTCAACATCTCTAATTATTAGAGAAATGCAAATCAAAACTACAATGAGGTATCACCTCACACTGGTCAGAATGGCCATCTTCAAAAAAATCTACACACAATAAATGCTGGAGAGGATGTGGAGAAAAGGGAACTTTCCTGCACTGTTGGTGGGAATGCAAATTGGCACAGCCACTATGGAGAACAGTATGGAGGTTCCTTAAAAAAATAAAAATAGAACTACCACATGACCCAACAATCCCACTCCTGGGCATATACCCTGAGAAAACCGTAATTCAGAAAGGACACATGTACCACAATGTTCATTGCAGCACTATTTACAATAGCCAGGACATGGAAGCAACCTAAATATCCATCAACAGAAGAATGGATAAAGAAGATGTGGTACATATATACAATGGAATATTACTCAGCCATAAAAAGGAAAGAAATTGGGACATCTGTAGAGACATGGATGGACCTAGAGACTACCATACCAAGTAAAGTAAGTCAGAAACAGAAAAACAAATATCGTCTGTTAACAAATGCGTGTGGAATATAGAAAAATGGTACAGATGATCCTATTTGCAAAGCAGAAATAGAGACACAGATGCAGAGAACAAACGTATGGAAACCAAGGGCGGGGGGAAAGGATGGGATGAATTGGGAGACTGGGATTGACATATATACACTACTATTATAAAATAGATAACTAATGAGAACCGACTATATAGCACAGGGAATGCTACTCAGCGCCCTCTGGTGACCTAAATGGGAAGGAAATCCAAGGAATAGGGGATATATGTATACATGTGGCTGGTTAAATTTGCTGTACAGCAGAAACTAACACAACATTGTAAAGCAACTATACTCTAATTAAAAATAATGAAGTTTCCTCTGCCACTGATTTTCAGCTGTGGCCAAAAGTGATTTCACAAGTCATCAGTGATGTATTCTTTAAGGCTATATTTTAAAAAGTAATTGGACAGATTCTTTCAAAGACAGTTTTACTGAAACACATAAGCTTATGCCTATACTTTTCTGTTGGTAGTTGCTGTTGAAGGCACAAAGACATAAAAGTCTTTGAGTTAAAGTAATCAGAAGAGGAAAATCTAACCTATTTTCCTCCCTACCTAACCTTGATTAAAGTTCCTTGATTTAAAAAAAAAAAGTTTTAAAATTCTTAATAAAGATTAAGCTTACAACTCCTGGTAGGAATTCTCACAATTACATATTTTATTTGTCTATTTTTATTAACTCTCTAAATAGCCATCATTTAAAACGGCTACATCTACAATATCTAAAGCAATTAGAAACATCCCTTAAATATAGAAATAAAATCAAATACATTATTTGATTGTTTGTTTCTTTTAAGCAAATTTGGACTGGGTTATACAGAATAACAAGTCAAGATGGTAAATGACACAACGAAATGGTTAATATATATCAACACAGATGTTAATATGTATTTAAAAGTTCTAGAATGTTATACAAGAACCAGTTAAAAAAGTTACTCTGGACTTCCTGGGTGGTGCTGTGGTTTAGAATCCACCTGCCAATGCAGGGGAGCCGAGTTTGAGCCCTCCTCTGGGAAGATCCCACATGCCACGAAGCAATTAAGCCCGGGTGACACAACTATTGAGCCTGTGCTCCACAACAAGAGAAGCCACCACAATGAGGAGCCCATGCACCACAATGAAGAGTAGCCCCCACTCTCTGAAACTAGAGAAAGCCATGTGCAGCAACAAAGCACCAATGCAGCCAATAAACAAATAAAATAAATAAATTTATTTTTAAAAAAGTTACTCTGATATTCTTTCTTGGATTTTTTTTCTTTAGGGGGTGGTATTCCATGGGACTACAGCACATTTGTAAACAAAGCTAAAGCAAACAACATAACACAAACTAATATGTGAGGATTCCTCCTTGGTTTGTATACTGGGAAAACCAGAAGAACCAATCAGGCTTGATTTGCTGAAGAGCCTGTGAATTCTGAATCTTTCTAATGTCTTGGATCCAGACTAGCGCTTGAAAATGGACCCCAAGTGTCTAAGATACACCACTGTCTGCTTCAAATTCTGGCCAGAATTTCACTCATTCATTCACAAGACTGTGATGATACTTAGTTCTTTACTTTTGGTAACACACTAAATGTTATTTGCCCATAAATGCAAGTTTGATGGCTTTGAAAAAAAATTTATAGGGATAAAGCTCAGAGCTAAAGATTCCACGTGGCTTTCATGGATAACGATTTCCACATGTTGGACTAATTGTTCACCTTTTTACCTAGATTTTAATTCAGACATGAAGTTGGCTTGCTAATTTTTGAGATTTTTGCCTTTCACATGTATTAAGTTTATCTAAGCTATCAGGGCTCACAAGTTCAGGTTATATATGGTTTTGGTAAAGCACACTGAGACTTTACTGAAGGTATATTTTGTTGGTGGTGCTGTTTTTTAGTTACACACATCATTTCAGCTCCGAGAGGAAATGGTTAGGGGGCTGCTTAATTCACACAGAATTCATATAGAAAGTTCTACCTTTGCATCTTAGGATTCAAATCGTATTCTATAAGTTTGTGAATCTCTTGTGGTTCACCTGCCCTCCTGCCAGAGATTTTTGTCCCCTTGGTTGGTGTTTGGTCAGTTGGCTGAGCTGAGCAATTCCAGGATACATGAAAGTTTACACGTTTTATTCTTTAAGCCCAGATCTATACATAATCCTGCAGTTCGCATACTGTGTACTGGAGTGGGGCTGGGGTGCGGGTGCTGGGGTGCGCAGGAAGATGGAAGATTTCTGAGATGCTTAGCAAGTCATCTCTGGGCATTTAACCTCTTCATCCAAAGAGTCTGCCCAGTTGGAATGTGGGTCTTCATTGAATGGCTGAGGTTAAACTGTTCAGACTCCAGGGGACCTTCATATAAGAGGAGGCCAGGCTCCAGGGTTTGTCAAAGAAAGCAGATGGAATTCTAATGAAAGAAGAGCACTCAGCTATTGTAGTCTAGCGCCCCCTGATGGTTTCTGCCGTCATCTGTTCTCGCTCTCTCTCTTTTTTAAGTATGAAAGTGCATACTTATTTAGAACAGGCAAATCATCCCAAAAATATAAAATAAAAACATGGACACAATAGCAAACATTCGTTAATCAACTGCCAAACACACCTCTATCATACTTTTTGCCCACAATTTTTGTCTCCCTACTCTTTAGCCATTGCTTCACATTTTATGATAAAATATATATTTTTAAAGCTCCATAAAAGACTAGGGGGGCTGCTTTAATGATCTATAAAAGGTAACAGACTTGGGGTAGGAAGGGAATTTCAACATCAAATACATAAGACAATTGAATGTCTCTTCGTTCCCAGTCCGTGTGCTGCATTCACAAAATCATGCACGAGTGTGTGTGTGTACAGCCTGTATCACATGGTCTGTACCAGGTACATACAATTGTCAGAATAAATTAAAATTGCTTTGTCAATTGCATCAAACACCAGTGTAGAGAAGCCCAATAATTATCGTAATTTAGCCACAACTGTTTCCAGGAGAAAATGTGCTGGATTGCATTGGAGTACACAGATAAATCAGATCAGTACGGTTAGAATTTGAAGACAGCCACAAGATGTGTGCATTCCAGACACGATGTGAGATATTTAACAAGGAATTATGACATCACTGTGGATGCTGGTTATGACTGCCAGGTCCCTCAATAAACTGTTACTGCTTAAAGATACCAATTGTATTACCTCCCAAGACTGAAGTTCTGAGAAGCCCTCCAACCAGGCAAATGTCAACATGAAATTTATTTTTGCTTATCTACACAAAGTCAAGATGATTAAAATATGGAGAAAAATGCATGAGAGATGTAGAAACAGAGCACTAAATACATACACCAAGAAAAAAAGTTAACCTGGAAAATACAAATGCACCAATCTAACTTGTGAAATAAAAATTCAAAACCATAATTCAAAAAGATACATGTACCACAATGTTCATTACAGCATTATTTACAATAGCCTGGACATGGAAGCAACCTAAATGTCCATCAACAGGTGAATGGATAAAGAAGATGTGGTATATGTATACAATGGAATATTACTCGGCAATAAAAAGGAATCAAATTGAGTTATTTGTAGTGAGGTGGATGACCTAGAGTCTGTCATACTGAGTGAATAAGTCAGAAAGAGAAAAACAAATACCATATGCTAACACATATATATGGAATCTAAAAAAATGGTATTGATGAACTCAGTGGCAGAGGCAGAACGAAGACAGATGTAGAGAACAGACTTGAGGACATGGGGAGGTGGGAAAGGAGAAGCTGGAGCAAAGTGAAAGAGTAGTATTGACGTTTATACACTACCAAATGTAAAATAGATAGCTAGTGGGAAGCAACTGCCTAGCACAGGGATGACTGCTGATGACCTACAGGGGGTGAGATAAGGAGGGTGGGAGGGTGGCTTGGGAGGGAGGGGGTATGGGGACATAAGTATAAATACAGCTGATTTGCTTTGTTGTACAGCAGAAACTGGCACAACAGTATAAAGCTATTATACTCCAATAAAGACTGAAAAAAAAATCAATATTCAAAACAGATTTCTGAACAATTGCTATCTTACACAAGCTGGTTCAGGAGACATGTGCACTTAGACATGCATAAGTTTAAGATCTTTTAGTGGAGTTTAGAAATTAAAGAGTGGTGTCACATGCAGTTCATGTCTTACCATGTAAACATATTTTTATATTAAAAATGAGTTTCGACAGTTATTCTAATAACCCATCAGTATTATACAAAGTATGAAATACATTATGGGGCTATTAGTGTAGAGCAAGATTTCATATTTTGTTTCCATGAAGCGTACAGTGTAGCATTCACTTGCAGGTAAAGAGTGGGACGCTTCCAGGTTAGGTGGGTATCAGGCATGTGAGAGAGCTCCTAGCAGAAAAGAAGAAACTGGATATCTCAGGATCTTTTTTTTTTGTTTTGATGCAAATGGTTCTGTATCCAGGCTAATACTTAGTAGCACAGCTGCAAAGGATGTCTGATCTAGGATTCCTGCCAAATGTTATATTCTACACAGGAAAATGGAATAAATCTGCAAAATTCTGGTGGGGGCTGAAATTAGTAGTTTATGTCTCAGTTGTTCAATTAGATATAATTAGATAATTTATGTTGAATTCAGAATGATATTTAAAAGGAGTTCTGATGCTTCCAGTCTTTCCTGTTCTACCAGGAGACACAAAGATGGCTGCCTCTGGTTCTGAACTTTATGGGCTGTGTGTGTGTGAGTGTGTGTGTGTGTGTGTGTGTGGGTGTGTGTGCACATGTGGCATATGTATACTCACACAAGTTCTATCGCATAATCACGTATATAACTGCATAAAATAAATCTCATTAATGTGTACGCCTTCCAGCTGTTTTCTGAGCTCGTGGGACGGAGGTGTGATAAATACACTCTTTTAGAATGTACTCTTTCTTAAGAAGACCCGGAGGATGAAGGGACATCCTGGAAAAGCAATGCACGGTTCTGTCATATTGTCTTAGTGTGACATAAAATGCCACGGCATGTGGCACTAGCAAAGGTCATGCTGAGAAGCTGACAGCTGCAATTCTGGCGGATTCCATAGCATGACTGGCGGATGACTTTACGTCCTTACTGCACAAGATGCCTGCAACAACAAAATGTATGTTTCCCTTTGCATTCGCACAAATACTTCAGAAAGCTGCATTGTCCCCCAACCTTCTTCCAGCCATCCTTAGGGACCACTGCCCACCTCCTGATCCAGTACATTAGGATAAGAAATTTACCATCCGGGTCTTGGTTAGTACAATGTCAATAAATATTTCCTACTGTGAACGATGATGAGAGATAAGTAAAAGCAGAATACCAAAAAAAAAAAAAAAAAAAAAAAAAAAAAAGATGCTGCAACTTTTTAGGAAAGGATAATATCTGCTTAAGAAACATTTATACAGCAATTTAAATTGCTTAAAGCACTGAGGCTGGATAAAGAGCAAATAGCAAAAATTATCCTAACTCAAAAGATCAAGAGACAGACTGATTACTTACTAATAAGAATGAAAAAGAAGTAAAAGACTTGGTTTGGATTAGCAAAGACATTCATTGTGTCTAAGTACAGTAAAGGGAGAGGGGCAAGTCCTTGGACTGGACTATTCATGTCACATGAAAGCCTTTCCACTCGCCAGCAGGGCCCCAACGTGGCAACAAGGTCCATAAGCAGCCCCGAATCCCTGCCCGGTTGGGATGAAAATAATTGCGGGATCATATAGTGAAACAGAAAGATACAGATGAGCTAATTAGACAGTCTGTCACCATGGTGAAGCCTGCTCATGATGAATAAGGGCAATTTTCTGTTTTCTCTAATCTATTTCAAATGTCAAAGCTCTCACCGTGTGAGGGCTGCCTCTCTTCTTGTGCTCAGGCTCTGCTCCTAGTTATGAGAGATGCATACTGAAGTGATGAAGGGTGCCAGGAACTCAGCTCTGCTGTGTACTCGCCATGTGATGTCGGCCACAGCATGTGACCTACCTGAGTTTCTTTGGTTTATCTATAAAATGAGGATATCAATGCCTACTTTGAAGGACTGTCAACATGAAGAAATGCAACTATTTAAATATGTGAAAGTTTTCCGTCAAGATACTCTGAAGGAAGCACCCAATATTCAATTATCCAAATTTCTCACCTTTAAAAACGTAGGAATAGGGATTTCCTAGGTGGCGCAGTGGTTAAGAATCCGCCTGCCAATGCAGGAGACACGGGTTCGATCGCTGCCCCAGGAAGATCCCACATGCCGCCGAGCAACTAAGCCCATGCGCCACAACTACTGAGCCATGAGCCACAAATATTGAGCCCACGTGCCGCAACTACTGAAGCCCATGCGCCTAGAGCCTGTGCTCCACAACTAGAGAAGCCGCTGTAATGAGGAGCCCACGTACCACAATGAAGAGTAGTCCCTGCTCGCTGCAACTAGAGAAAGCCCACGTGCCACAAAGAAGACCCAACACAGCCTAAATAAATAAATTTATTAAAAAAAGGTAGAAATAAAACTGAAAACGCAATAAACAATGTTAAAGACACAACACAGAACAGAGTAAAGCTCTGCTAGAAGTGAGAGAAAGGATGACCACGCACATTCTTTGCACATGGCGACGAGTTTTCAGATGGAAGAAATTCATCAGTCTCATGCCATATACAACTTTCCTTAAAAAAAAATAAAACATTTCCGTAAACTCAAATCATCTTTCAAAAGCAGAGCAAAACAAATGGAAATGTGGAAGTGACCATGAAAAGATATTTGTAGCAACTCGTGCACAGCCAACAAAGCATCCTTATCAAAGCAGGGGAATTATACTGAGAGGAATAACTACTTGCGGCTTAATTCATCACAAACTTTGCTAATATGATGATGGGCTGTTGGTGAGAATTTCTCCAGAGCTTGTCTGGCATCATAAAACATCAAGAGAGGTAGGTTTGGATAATTTACATCCCATCTCTGCAGGAAATGGTTGGAGAGCAGATACTCAGAACTAGGAGCAGCCCAGGACCTGCTGACCCCTGTTGGCTGGAGAGAAGTGAAGGTGAAATAAATCACACACGAATATAACTCTATGTCAGAAGTTGCTTCATTATAAATTGGGAATGGTTCTTGCCAATCTATTATGGTTCCAGCCCTGAACCAATCAGGTACTTTTATAAGTACCTGATCTAGGAAGGCCTTATCATCAGAAGATGTGAACTAGATCAAAATGTTCCCAGCATGAGGTTTATATAAATATAACACAAGACAAGTTTAGGGAAAGCACTGGAAAAACAGATGGAACATAAACACTCAACCAGATCAGGTAGTTACTGAGCCAATGAATCATTTAAATTAAATATATAACCATGAATAAAAAAAAATTAATGAAACAATCTGACAGTTCAAAGCAGAGGTAAAAGGCTAATTGCGACAAGGAGGTGGAATATAAACTATTTAAAGAACACAGGAAAGAAAAGGAGGGGGTTTTGTTTTTAATTCACAAATTGACTGCCATACTGTTATCAGCCCAAAGAAAGTAGATATTGCCCATAATATGTAGGGCTGGTTTACAAAAATAGCCTAGGTGGGTGATAGATAGATAGTAAGATGGATACCTAGATAGATAGATACCTAGATAGATAGATAGATGATAGATAGATAGATGGATAGATAGATAGATGATAGATAGATAGATAGATAGATAGATAGATAGATAGATAGATAGATGAATTAAAAAGGACTCAGAAGAGGTAAGGAAGAAGAGGAGATCCCAAATCTGTATAACTGGTATTCCCGGGTAAGAGAGGCATATAAATGAGCTAAGAAGTACTAAAAATGCTATTTAGGAAGTAATGCAGGGCAGAAAGGGGGGTGGAGTGGGATGAACTGGGAGATTGGGATTGCCATATATACATTATTAATAAGAAAAAAATATCAAATTGTACACTTTATATGCAGTTTATTGTATGTCAATTGTATCTCAACAAAAGTCCTTCAAAAAGAAAGTAATGCAGAAATATCAAGATAAGAAGACTTGAAATTAAAGTGGTCACAATGTCCTAAGAATATCTGACATAGGAAAGTCGACAAGAACCTTGTCTCTATTAGGATTTATTTTCCAGGACTTTTGAAAATAAATATTTTATAATTGGGTGAAAAAGAAAAAAATCAAGTCACTTAAGAGAAGAAAATAAATCATACTTACACTCGTCTTTACCACAATAACATCCCATATTTGAAGACAGTGGGACAATGTGAAATATTCATGGAAATAAAATGTTATATTCAGGCAAAATAGCATTCAATTATAAAGACTTCAGAGCACATTTTCAAATGGAAATGCAGTCAGGAATTATAGCTGCTGTGAAATCATCCTGACAATTAGAAAAAAACAGCTAATGGAAAAACTGAATGAAGACTATTAATATTAAACTCTAGTTAATGATGTGTAGGCTGAAGTGCAAATTATTTTGAAATGCATATGTGTAGATTATTTTGAAACGCATCAAGAAATAAGATGGATGGGTGGTTAGAGGGATGAATAAATGTATCACTAGTTGATAAAGCAAGTAGAGTAAATGGAAATTGTAGAATCTAGGCAATGGTTAATGGTACTCACTATACAATTATTTTAATTTTTCTATATGTTTAAAAATGTCCAAAATAAAAACGATGGATAAATGAATCAAGAAATCATAGCAAAAAGGATTGGCTTCTTGCATCAATTCTGTTTTACTATAGGATTAGGGGTAAAACAACTGTGAGAATTATACAACAGAAATCAATTGCTTTAAATGATGGCAATTTAGAATTATTATAATAAAAATTCATAGGATGAGGGAGATAGGAGGTAATGTTTATAACCAGGGATAAGATACAGGGATAAGATACTTTAATGGTGATACATCAACAAATTAAGATATAAATGTAAATACCAGAGGAACCAATACAAATCCAATTAAGTAAAATTGAGGGTGGCATTCTCAGGATACCACATAATTTCAGCTTAGGTCATTGTGAAGCCTTGATACTCTCTAGAAAAATAAGATCAAGTATCTCACATACATTTGTAATTACAGGTTAGCCATTATAAAAACTAAAAGCAGTCCGTCAATATTACATACCATAAAAAGAAATCACACACACCAAAAAAAAAAAAAAAAAGGGCAGAGGAGAGATGAACAAAAGAAATGATGTAAAGAGAAAGCATAACATAAAATATGATATAGCACAACATAAATTTGCTCAATTCATTCCCATATTGGATCACAAATTTAATTATATACCATTTTGGTGAGTTTTAAGGTGATTAAAAGTATTGAATATTAAGGATGTAAAGGGCATATTAGGCAAATGCAAACAAAGAGATAGCATTGGTCACGATCTTGAGTGGTACACAAGCTTAAAATTAGGGTGGAGAGCATGTGTGCGACAAAGAATGGCCCTTTATAATGGCAAAAGGTATAATCTGCAACAAAGATATAAAAGGTATAAATATATACACATAATGCCAATATCACATTAAAATTCATGAAGCAAAACCTACAAAAAATAAAAGGCAAATAGGCAAAAATATATCAGTAGCTGGAGACTTTAATGTACCCCCCTCAGCCCATGACTGACCAAATATACATAAACAGTGAAGCAAATGAAGATTTAAACCACATAATTAATGTTAGATCTATATGTATTTACTTACTTCCAGTATCCAAGGAAAAAACATCGCCAGTCCTGAAGACATATTAGGCCACAAAGAGTAGTTCATTAAATTTTTGCAAGTAGAAATGGTATAAAACAGAACTTTCTGTGAACAAAATACGACCTAGAAAATAATGTTAATGAGTATAGTTCATACCAGAACCTATGTGATGTGCCAAAAGCAATATCCAGGAAGAAAGTTCACAGCCTGCACACTCATATAAGTAACAAGAAAGGATGAAAATAAATAAGTATCCAATTTAAATACAAACAAATGCAAGAATGAATGCATTAGAAAGCAAACTGATAACAGAACTATGAAATAGATCTAAAGTTTTAAAATAATTAACAAAATAGATAAATGGTTGGCTAACCTAACCAAGAAAAGAAGAATAAGCCTCACAAAACCAGAAATGAAAACGAGGAATGAATCACAGATGGTTATACAATTAAACGCCATAATGCAAATTGATAAGAGGAAAGAGAACTGTGCACACTAAAAATGAAGCAGAAAATATCATTGTGTGCACACAATATAATTACAAAACTAAAAAATTCTTTAGAATCCGTTGAAAAACTATTACAAATGGTAAAGATAATTCTGTGAAGTGACTGAGTAAAAACTAAAAGATGAAAATAGACTGAGTAAGGATACACAAGCAACCAGTCTTTTGGAACCAAGATCCTATTCACAAGAACAAACGAATAAATGTAATAAAAGTGTACAAACCGTATGAGCAGCATTTTGAAATGCTTCTCAGATATACAAAAGGACATTTGAATAAGTGGGATGACAGACCCTATTTAAGAGGAGAACTATTAATACCCTACAAAGGGCAATTCTTGAATTAATCTATACATTTCAGACCACAATAGTGAAATGCCAAACAGATTGTTTCCAGATAGATAATCTGATTTTAAAGGAAACATGCAAAAACAGCCAGAAAAAAAAAAAAAAAACTTCAAAAAATGAGTAAATAACGCAGAAATAGATCTACCAGATCTTAAAACATATTTCAAGACTGTAGCAGGATGCGTGAACAGACAAAAGAATAGAACAGAAAGGAGAGACCAGAAAGACAAATAAATATAGATTTTTTAGTGGGTGATGAAAAGATTATTGGATACCAGTAGAAAGAAAACAAGTTCTTCAATAAATGGTGTTAAAGTAACCGGCATTCTCTGGAAAAAAATTGAAATTGCATACCTACCCAACTTAATTTAAAACAATTTCCAGGGATTTAAACAACACAAGTAAAACAGTGTGGTTATCAGAAGAAAAATGGAAAAAACATGTTTACATAACATGAAATGGGGAATGTCTTTCTAAGTATGATACAAAAACGTGATGTTATAAAACAAGTCATGAATTCAGCCACATAAAAATAAAATATTTCTGTAAGGCAAAAGCAAACAAAGTGAACAAAATTTTGTAATTCATAACATGGAAAAGAGATAGTTTCTTAAACTGTGATGAAATTCTATAAATTAATCATTAAAGACAAAACTCAACCACCCAAAAGAAACATGGATGAGGAACATAAACTGATGGTTAATTGAAAGGGAAATATGACTGTGAAGGAATATACAAAAAGACTCTTGTTCACTCATGAGAGATGCTAATGAACTACAATGAGATACTGTCTTTACCTTTCGCAGTGGCAGAAGTGCCGATGCTGATGACACGCACCAGCCGAAAATGTGTGGACACCCATACAGCACTGATGGGAATGAAAATGGACAAAAGGCCTCAAGAGAGATGATTTACCGATTTATATATTATATATATATATATATATAAAATATATAATGTTAATCTTTGATTCAGAAGGTTCACTTCTTGGAATTTATATAACATACATAGGGCACCTGCAAACTTATCAACTTGTTAGAATATTAGTTTAGCCCTGTTTACAATCATGAAAGGACTGAACATGTAATGTTCATCAATAGAGGATGGGCTAAGTTGAAGTACATTCATGAAATTGAAACTAGACAGCCACTTAAAGAAAGAGGACTCGGACGTAAGTTAAATTATTATTCAGAAACGTACGAGTTATAGTCTTCCATTTGTGCAAATAAAGTATATATTTGCATATGTTTGTAAATGCATAGAACATATTTGAAAGAATGCTCAATGAACTGATAACAGTGTTTGCCTATGAAGTGGGGAACAATTACACAATAATAATAATAGCTGAGATTTTCTAAAAATCCCTTTGCCAGAATCTGGCTCGCTCTATCTACCTATCATCTATCTATCTATCTATCTATCTATCTATCTATCTATCTATCATCATCATTATTATTATTATCTATCTATCATGTCTATCTATCATCTATTTAATTAAATACCATATATTTAATCCTGTCTTAACACTTTGAGGTAGGTACATTAAGTCCTGGACTCCCAGCAGTTTAGAGAAGTTCAATAACCTGCCCCAGGTCACTCCCCCCCACCCCCAGCTCTGGAGATGTAGAGCTGGTTTCACACTTATGCACTCAGCCCCTGGATTTGGGAGTCTAGAAGGTAGAGGTGATAGGCAGAATATTGTTCCCAAAGATGTTCACATCCCAAGCTCCAGAACCTGTGAATAAATCAGCTGATCTTAAAGTAGGAAAATTATCCTGGATTATTCAGTTGGCCCAATGTAATGACAAAGGTCCTTAAAAGTGAAAGAGAGAAGTCGGAAGAGCCAATGTCAGAGTGAAGTGATGTCAGAAAGACTTGATCAGCCATTGTTGCCTTTGAAGACGGAAGGGGCTTTGGAATACAGGTAGTCTATAGAAGCTGCAAAAGGCAAGAAACCCTTTCTCCTCTGGAGACTCCAGAAGGAAACACAGTCCTGCCAACTCCTTGATTTTAGCCCAGTGTGGACTTCTGGTATCCACAACTGTAAGACAATAACTTTGTGTTGTCTTAAGCTGCTTTGGTTTGTACTATGTAATTTATTAAAGCAGCAACAGGAAATTAATACAGTGAATAAGAACAGAAGAATGACCACAGGCAGAAAAGAAGGTAGGAGGGAGCAGATGGGATTTAAACACATATCATTCCTCTGGGAAGTCCCTTCCTGCAAGTTTCTGTAAGCTGTCACACAGGGAATGTATGAGATTCCAGCCATGCCACCTGCAACCAAACCCAAAGCTTCTCTCAGCCGAGCACAGTGGTTCTCACCTGTGGTCCCCACACCAGCAGCAGAAGTGTTACCTGAGAACCGGTTACAAAAGCAAATTCTCAGACCCCTCTTTGGACATCTGGAATCAGATACTCTGAGGATGGTGGCCAACAGTCTGGCTGATTAAGCCTTCCAAGTAATTCTGAAGTGATGCCTGTCCGAGAACCATTGCCTTCATATGGCTGTTGGATGAGGCTGGGCAGTGGCCCCAAACTTTACAGCATGTTGGAATCACTTGGAGCTTAAAAAAAAATCCCCAGTGCACTGGCTGCACCTTAGACCAACTGAATTAGAAAGTTCCAGTGTGGGAGGTGGGTATCAGAAAAATAGACTATTTAAATTGACACAGATCAACACTAGAAACTGTGACTCATTAAAAACAATGAGTTCACTCATTCGCTTAGAGGGTAAGACTGTGTTCTGTCCTCCAAGAGCCTTGCAGCAAGGTCTTGAGATATTTAAGGAAGGAAGTGACCCCTTCTTCTGACAACTTGTTTGATTTTAAGCATGTGTGATTAAAAAATAAATAAAATATTTTCTGCAAGAGTGTCCAATTCTAAGGTTTGTTTGTTTTTCAAAGCATAAAAATGAAAGAGGACCATATCCTTGCTGTTTGCAGTGGCAGAATCATGACTGCAAAAAATCTCAAAAAGACTGCGAAATATGCAGATGTGGTCACAAGGGTGCAATATAAATGGAGCTGTTGTTCAAAAAGAAATGCCAGCATCCCGCAGACACATGCAGCATGCCGTCTGTGAGCCCAAGGTCATGGCTCATGACTGCAGAGTTGCAGGGATCCGGAGCCACCTGTGCTTTCGTCCTTTCAGAAATAAGGCCACACACAGTCTAGATACACCCACCCTCTGGGACTTGAGGCAAACGACACTTACCCACCTCTGCCGCGACACCCCCTTCCATTCCTGAAACTCTTTGATGTAAATGACGTCTTCCAGTGCCATAGGTAGCTCCCACATGACTATTGATTAGAAACTCACACAGTCCCAGGGTTGGAGGGGGAGAGGGGATATTGTAGTCCAGGCCATTCCTTGAAAGCCTGAATCCCCTCTGTGCGTTTCCGACAAGCAGGTCTCCATCTGCTGCTTGAATACTCACAGAGATGGGGAACTCACTACCTCACAAGGCAGCCCCTTCCATCTTTTGAAATATTTCATAGTAAGTTCATAGTAAGTTCTTTTTCATAGTAAGTTCTTCCTTATACGGACCTGAAACAAACTGCTTCCCCCCACCCAGCTTCTATGTCTGCCTTCTCTGTCAGGTGCGGAGGGGAGTCGCTATTACCAATATGGCCCTTCTGACTTTTGCAAATAACTGACACACCTCCTCTTTTCTCCAGCTTGCATACCCTCACTGTCTTCAAGGCAAAATGGTAGCAGTTTCTTTGGGGCCATCTCAAAGGGCTTCTGAATTGCTGAAAGTGGACATCAAGGCTCCAAGGACATAGGGATTAATCTGTGACCTAACACATGGTTTTGATTTCTGTGGTCTATAGGGACACTCACAGGAACTTGATTGACCCTAGCTCATCACCACTTCCAAAAAGTCATAATTTTTCCCTAAAGCAGTTATATTTGAAACCTTAAAAATTTTAGGGAAATTTTTAAATCTTTTTATTAAGTTTTCCTTTATTTTCAGGAATTCTAAAATAACTGGATCTCATGAACCTAGAATTTAAGCTGCAGGATAAATCTGCCAGTCTGTATCCAAAGATATTTTCACCACTTTCACCACCAGGGGGCTGCCCCACTTTGGTCATTAGTATTTCACCTGCGTTTACAGGACAGAGAAAATAAAGGGGGGTTGTAGAAATAGCAGTCAGGTTTAAGCATTAAGTTGTTACTGACGTGAAGATACATCAGATTTTTTACTTGTTTTTGTTTCTTAACCTCAATGTACTATCTCTTTACACACATACACACACACCCACTTAATCCATAAAGTAATTATTTTATCTTTACCCACAAATTTATTCATATTTTTATCATTTGTCTATATCTGTAGAAATTGTCATATGACTATTTATGTGAAAGAATGAATGCTCTACTTTCAGAAACACATTGCTTTCCAAAGGCATATATTCAGAAGTATGAACGATGGCATGAAATTAATTTTCCTGTCAAATTGGAAAGGATAAAGGAAGCGATAATGCTTAATGTTGGAAAGGGTAAGAGAAGAGCCATCACTCTTAAACAAACTTGTTAGCAATGAAATTTATATATTTGGGAGGGTAATTTGCAAAATCATGGTATATCGTAAAATGTGTGTGCAAAGAGATGCTCACATATTGGACTTTTTTTTTTTACTAGTAATGTTTATAATAATGAAAATGAAGGGAGAAGACTAAAACTTCATCAGTAGGAACCCAGTTAAAAAATACGATTCCATAGCAGAGAGAGAGAGAGAAAGAGGCTGAGAGAAAGAAAAGAAAAGGATGAAGAGGAAGAGGGAAGAGAAAGAAGAAGGAAACAAACACCATCCAGGAGACTCGTAGTATTTCAGTCTATGAAACGTGAAGTGTCTGCAAATCCAGGCTCCGCTCTCTGAAGCCAGGAAGCAGACGGAACGTTTTTTTTCCTTTTTTCTTTTCTTTTCTTTTGTTTTGCACACACAGAGAAGCCTGAACAACTCAGGAATTGGAGGCACCAGATACTTCACACCACTTGTGAAGTCTGGCATGAGAAGAAGAAAGAGACACTCCTGAAAACCCCCAACCACCCCTCTTGCACCACCTCAGGCATCTAAAGGTTTATTCTCTGGCTACAATGAAACAGAGCTCTAGTGTATTTAAACTGTAAATGTAGAATATTTTAGAAAGTTGATATGTAGACAAGAAGAAAAAAGCTGAAGGAAGTTTCTGGGATGTCAAGCAACAAAGACAAGATTTGGACTATAAAAGAATCAAGACTTAAAACATTAACTCAATGCAGTAGGAGTCCCAGCCTGGAAGGAGGGTGGAAAGTGTGGGAGGGGAGAGTTTTCCAAAAGTAAGACGAGGTAACTGCCCCACCTTGAGGGACAGGAGTGTCTGTACTGTGACAGCCACTCAAGGGCCAGCGCAGTGAATGAAACAAGAGCTCCAGCCAGACACATCCTCATGACATCATGGGACGTCAGGCATTGGGAGAAAGGCCTAGGAGTTTCCTAAGAGAAAACATTAAATGTGTGTACACCCAAAGATCAGAACTCAGGAGGGCAACAGCCTGGGAAGCTAAAAGGCAATGACAAAATGATTTCATATGAAATTATTTTAAGCTTCTGAGAGAAAAATTATCTTCAAATCTACATTCTTTTGGCAAACTGAAGTTCTGAAAAATATACTTCTCATGCACCCTTTCTCGGAGTTGACTGCGTGGAAGAGAAAGAAAGAGAATCCAGTGGAAGATTACAGGGCTTGGGAAACCCAACACCAGAGGGAAGTGTAGGGAATTCTTAGGGTCACACAAAGGGGCCGTGGCCATGCAGGGAGCAGTCACTTCAGACTGGCAGCCAGTGGCGCGGGGAGGTGGGGTCAGGAGAGCCCTAGACACATAAACTACTGGACTTGCTCGACCGTGGGGAAAACTGTTGTGTGCTGCGGAGTGTGGACGTCTTAGCTGTTTAAAGCAAAAAGGTAAAATGTGGCCATGGTACCCTACCTGCCCCAGTAGTTAGTAGTATTTACATGGTTACAATGGATTTGACTAAAAATTGAGAAGTACTAAGACCGTGGGGATATGGGATGCATGACTAAATTTCTCATAACATGAAGTCAGTAGATACATGAATAGGATTTAGAAAAATTAAATACCAAAAGGACTAGTAACAAGTGATGGAAGGGATTGCCTTTATGGAGAGAAAAGGGGGAACATTGTTATAAGTTCTTTATAATATGACATTGATATTATTTACATGTAATGTTTGATTAAAAGTGCCAATGAAGGAAATGTACTCTATGCAAAATGGTTTTAATAGATTCAGTAGGGGACAAAAAGTGTAATCTCATGTATTATCATAGGAGAAAAACCTAGAAGAAGCTTCTCCAACTTGTTTAAAATGTTCATATCCGGGGCATAGGCTTATAGGGGTCTCTCACTATTTAATAATCATTCCTGTTTTCTGAATGTCTTACAGTCTATCTATCTTTTGTCTTTTACCTAAAAATGACATAATTAATATGAATATTATAATCAATATAAAATAATGAAATTGTATATTCTGTTTACTTCAGGTTTGGCTGCAAAAGGAAAAGTTCTGTAACTTTATACAGTACAGAGAGCTTTTCAACCAGTGAAGATTCAGTAAATATGAAGAAAACCAAGAACTCTATTAGGCCATGAATTTCGTGTTTCTGCTTTACAGCAAAAAGTCTTGGGGGCAGAATATCCACGAGCCTTGAATGCTGCGATGTGAGCCAGGGGTAGGCTTACACCAGTGTCACATCAGAGCCACCCGTGCTGCACAGTACTTTCCTCACCTGGGCAAGTTTGCTTGTTGAAGTTGGTTCAAGAGCTTTATGACCCTGTTTCCAATGGGGTCATGAAGTAACCCTGTAAGGTAACACTGTAGCTCAATCTCTCATGTTTTTTGGACTGTTCACATTCTGAACCTGCGGGGAGCCGCCCTGGAAAAGGGGTCCTGCTCTCAGGACATGGCTCTGGGAGCTGCCTTAATTCAAGGGTTTGTGTAAAACAAACATAGCTCTCTGTCCCGCCACCCCTGACCTTTGAGTAAGTGCTTAAACAAAGAACATGTGATCCCGTGGGTTGCAGTATGTGCGCACGCAGACTCCTTATCGCATAAGTACATCTTGAGATCTTTTAACAGGCTGTACAGTACAAGTTGCTATACAAGTTTATGGTTAACCTAAGGAAAAACACATTGTTATCTAAAGAAAGAATCATTCTCTTTTAATGTAGCTGTTGATGTTTTCCTCTTTCCTGAATCTGTATAAAAAGTCACTGTGTAATAAAGAAGTTTGTCAGTTGCCCTAGAATGCATCTGCATTCTGGGCTTCTGATCCTCTCGACCCCATTCTTTGTGTGTTTGTCTTTCTTCTTTCTTAGCCGCGTCGTGTTTGCCTAAGGACCTGATCGATTTTGCCGGCAGGCTCCGGCATGAACCCAGTACTAAGGTTACTTGTAGTCATGAAGCTTGATGTGTTGAGATTTTTAATTAATAAAATTAATTCAAGGCTAACAAAGAAATCACAGTCTTAAATCAGCAGTCTTGGAATGCCATACATACGAGAAAAAGTATCATGAGTTATTTTGGTTTTGTTTAGCAACTTTGTTTTCGTTATGGATATTTTATGGTTTTCCTTACCTAGATTCTGCTTGTCATACTCGATTTTATCTAGCTATTTCTTTTCTGGTATTTTCTCCCTTTAACGTGCCAGAGGTTGTAAAATGTAATTGGTAAAGATCCATCCCTGGCAACTTTCTTTTCAGAGGTTTAACATAATCAGCATGAACACTGACCAATTAGTAGTAGCAGGTTATCCCATCAACGGAAGCTCTTCACTTCTAAAGTTCTGACTCACAGGCAGAAAAAGCAGTCGGTTCACAAGCCAGAGAAACGAGGGCACATCAGGCAGGGACCCACTGACTAATGAAGTCAGGACCATCTTGGACCCTCCCTCACTTCACAGATGAGGAGAGTCTACCCCTTCGGCTACCAGCTAGTTCGTGGCAGTGATGGCATTGGACTGACTGTGATTTTTAACCCATTGCTTTAAACAAAACAATAGCAACTGGCCATGCATGCAGCAGTACTAGGGTCCCGATTCTAAGTGCTTTGCAGGGATGAAATCCTTTCATCGTCCACAGCAGCCAGATCAGCGGGGCTCTATATTTTCCTTGCTTTATTGATGGAGAAACTGACAATGAGGACCATCCGTGTGGACCACCTGCCCAAGGGCACAGGGCTGAGAAGCTGTGGAGACAGCCTTCACTTCTGGTAGCCCAGCTCCGCCCTCCATGAAGCTGTGACCACATCAGATTGGGGCTCAGAGGGAGAAGTCCTGCTCCCTCGTTTTACCAGGAGGGAAAGCTCAGAAGAGCAAAGACAGTGTTCAAATGCCTCATCACTTGTCCAGAGATAAAGCTGGTCTGGAACTCCCCTTCTGACCCCTAGTCTCACTGTGGCAGCTTTTAGTTCCATTATGTCACTTAGACGTGTCAAAGAAATGGTGTGTCTGTGCGTAAATGTGGGGATGGGGACACTTCACCCTTCAATTCTTAAATTTAGAACATACGATTACATCACATCTTAAAACATATGTTCTTGAGAAGATGGGTGCGAAGCTGTTTTTTTTTCATATTGAATCACATTTTAAATTCAGGAAGTGCTATTTAAAGTTATCCTGAAATATTTCATTTTTAAACTAAAGAAAACTTGAGAAATAATCATTTTTTAACTACCAGCGTGCCAGTTCTAATTTTCATAAATTTGTTTTAGTAACTGGAGATACACATGCATCTTGTTATATTGGCCATATTGTTTCCTAAAAGGAAAGCAAAAAAGGGGAAAAAAAAAGAGCGGGATAAAACTTCATTTTGTAATAATTATATCTTGGATTTTTAATTAGCAGTTCTACCAACTTGGAGATTCAAGATGATATTGCAGGGAGTTCAAAATCAAACACAAGGAGAGTTGATCTGGTTTGTTTCATTGTGTGTTTGTTTCAGATGAGGTGGCTTATTTTTAATTTTTGTGTGTTAAAGTGTTTTTTGATTAAAAAAAATGACTAGTACTCATTTCTCAAAACAATTACATGATGTGTCTCCTATCCTGTCCCCTTGGAGAATGCTACCACTGCCCAGATCTGCACACATTATGCAGAAGCTGGATGCAGGATAACGTGCATGACCGTGAAGCGGGAAACGAGGGCAGACGCACAGCTTCCCGAGGCTCATTAGCACAAATGCAGCGGCACACTTGAGATTTTCGTTGCAAAGGTCAGACGGGTCGGCCCTCTCGGTGGGCTAGAAACCTGTCTCCCAGCAAACAAGACAGTCTGTGTGGAGCACAGATTTATTTGAGCAGAAGCATCAATGTCGTTTGGGGGGAATCAGGGGGCCGTTCACCAAACTGGCCGAGACCTTGCTAAAAAGCAGCCACCGTAACTGGGTTTACTGCCAGCTGGTCTCAGGTAATGGCTATGAGTGTATCAGCCAGACTGAAACAGAGACATTGACCTGCAGGCATGGAAGAGGGACACAGTCCTTTTGGACCGACAGGTGATTAAGGTTATGTCGAGTGTGCAATATGAAGGAGACAAATGCTGGAGTTCCTTGAGAAGCTTACTGAGGACCTACCCCTGAAATAATGGGTAGCTCTAGATGAAGGGGAGGACAGGTAAGAAGTCACTGACAATGAAACAGGCCAACCTAAAAGCAGCCACGCCCTCTAAAGATGACCGCAAATGAGGGCTCTGAAATGGGGCTGTGGCCATCGACGATGTAGATTTGTGATCCAGATTTGCACACACAACTTTTTTTAGATATTGGACTGAATTCCATCCCCCCAAATCATATGTTGAAGTTTGAACCCCCAGTACTTCAGAGTGTGATTGTATTTGATTGTAAGATCTCGAAAGAGGTTTACCCCTTTAAATAAAGCCACGTGTGTAGACCCTAATCTAATAATGGGTGTCCTCACAAGAAGAGATTAGGACACAAACACACACAGAGGGAAGACTATGTGAGGATACGGAGGACATGACCATCCACAAGCCAAGGAGAAATGCTCCCTGGAAGAAATCATCCCTGCCGACACCTTGATCTTGGACTTCTGGCCTCCAGAACTGGGAAAAAATAAGTGTCTGTTTTTTGAGCCACCCAGTCCGTGGTACATTGTCATGGCAGCCCTAGCAAAATACAGGTGACCATCAAAATAAAAACACACATACAGGTCCAGAAGATTCCAGAATATGGCCCAAGAACACCCTTGGTATGCTCCATTCAGCCCATACTATTCCATCCCATTGTTTTCTAACTTTTCTTTAGTAGATAACACTTACTTTTCTTCATCCAAAATATTAACAAGAATGATAAACAAACGCATAAAATAGCTAAAAATGGAGCAGCAGCTACAGGAGCTGCCGCCCTCCCCCCCCCCCCCCCCCCCCCCGCCTCCCAGCGCAGCCCCTGGGGCTCCAGCAGAGCAGAGCTTGAAAAATGCTGCTTCCATTCTGGTGCCTCACAAAGATCTAATATGTCAGCAAATTACCTCAGGTTTGCACATTATCATTAATCACGGTTGTCATGGGAGATGGCAGCATCCCCCAGACATAATAAATAATGATGACCTTAAGGCTCGTGCAGGCAGAGTGTGTGTGTGCGCATGTGTGTTTGCACACGTGTGTGCCTGTGCGTGAGAAAGGGGGCGTCCGAGGCCATCAGGGACAAAGGGAAACATTGCTCTTGACATATCCCCTTAGGGTCCCTGCAAGGCGATTCCCCGGGGAAGCCCTGCTCCTGCAGACACCCAGAGCAAGTGAGTCACGAGTACCTGGCCCAACACCCTGCAAAGTCGTTCTGCAGGCTCTCAAGGGCGGCTGAAGATTTGCATCTCTGCAAAAAAAAAAATAAATAAATAATGCCCATCATCCCAAACAATAACAAGGCTGCTGTCACCTCTCCTCGCCTCACTCCTGGATTCTGCCGAGCACCTGAGACTCTCAGAAGCTTCTCCAGCAGCGAGGCACACACTCCTTGAGCCGGCCATGCACAATGAGTGACACACTTCATTTCCTCGGGCACTGGTACTTCACTCGGCCCTTCTGGGGCTCTCCTGAGTGTCTCTGTGTGCTTAAGCCTTCAAACTCTGCTTTGACTTGGGTCTTAATGTTCAGATTGGTGCCCTTCAGGAGGACACGTGGGTGGCACGTCCCGTCTTTGAGGGCTAACGGGACCAGCAAGATGCCTGCTCTGGTACAACTCATTCGATGTGGCAGCGAGGCTTCTCCTGGAGTGGGACTGGGCTCCCCCCACCCTTCTCATGCTTGTAGACCAGAGTCAGGCTCTCTGTCACCTTCATCCTAGGCTGGTTATTTTTCGAATCGTGTCACATTACCGATGTGCTCCTTAATAAACGTGCTTCCTTTTCACACAGAGCCACCAGCCTGCTCAGGGGAGTTCAAGTTTCCTTGGCCTTTCATTCCATTCTTCACTGTATAGGGGACTCAGACTATTTGCATGTTATTAATTCTCCAGTACTCTAGGCGGCTTTATTCCATAGCATGGTTCATCTTTGTGTAAATGCTGCTTCACTCACCATCTAGACTAGAAACCTCAAGGGAGAAGAAATTTTATTGGAAACATATCCCTGTATTTCTATGGAAGCATCTGCGTTTGAAGGCGCTTAGTCAAGACATACTAATAATTTTAGGGAAGCAAGAGAGCATGAGGAAGGCCAGTCGACTCTGAGTTTGAACTTCAGCTCAGCCATCCGTTCCTGATGTGTACTTGGCCTTTCTTAACTTTACCTTTCCCGAGACTCCACTTCCTCCTCTGCTAGGTGGGGCTGGTATCACCCACGTGGGTCTTTGCGGGGCTTAAATACTTGGACAAGGCATAGGAAGAGCCCAGCTAAGCGCCCGGCACACAGCCATCCGTTTATAACAATCATGCGGATTGTTGGTGAACAGAAACACTGGTAAAGTGGCGATTCGTTTCTTTTAAGCTTTTTTTTGATGTGGGCCGTTGTGTAAAGTCTTTACTGAATTTGTTACGATAGCGCCTCTGTTTTATGTTTTGGTTTTTTGGCCACGAGGCATGCGGGGCCTTAGCCCCCCAACCAGGGATGAAACCCGCATCCCCGGCATTGGAAAGCGACGTCTTAACCACCGGACGGCCAGGGAAGCTCCTAAAATGTAGATTTAAAGTGGAGCTCGCTAACAACTGCACCAGCTGAAGTGTGTGGTCTCAACTAACCAACCAAAGAGGTTCTGAGTGTGTTGATGGAGGTCAAGTCCATGTGATCAGTGTAATTAACCTGGAACTGGGAAGCAAACTTGAGGGAACACTCAGAAGGAGAGACGAGCTTTATTCCCTCCCCTTAGTCCAGAGACCATAGTTTCACAACCCTAGGCCTATAAAAATAATATTTATTTGTTTCTAAATTTGTTTATCTTTAAGTTTAAATTGCAAAGTAACATATTTTCTTTGTATAAAATGGGAACATGTGGAAGAACCTAAGAAGAAAACAAAAGTTCTAGAACTTCTTTAAAAGTATTTTAAGGAAGGAATAAAAAAGAGTAGGAGGAGAGAAAAGATGGCGGCGAAGTAGAGAGACGTGGAGTGCATCCCTCTCCACAGATGCATTGGGAATGCACGGAAGGACGCAGTAATTCCCACAGAGAACCAGCTGAACACCAGCAGACGGCCTGGGACACCAGAAAGGACCGCGGGGAGCCCGACATAGCCGACTTAATATTCATTTAATCCAATACTTGGACATTAGTCTGAGGCTTGGACAGTCTTCTATAAACACCTCTATCGCCAGAACAAGCAACCCCAAAAGTTTGGACAACCATGAGGAAACAAAGAAACACCATGCAGGCAAAGGAGCAGGAAAAAAACCCACAAGACCAAATCAATGAGGAGGAAATAGGAAAAATGCCTGAAAAAGAATTTAGAGTAATGATAGTAAAAATGATACAAAATCTCAATAACAAAATAGAGAAAGTACAAGAAACAGTTCATAAGAACTCAGAAAAACAAACAGCAATGGATAACAAAATAAATGAAATTAAAAATACTCTAGATGCTATAACCAGCAGAATGACTGAGGCAGAAGAACGAATAAGTGAGTTGGAAGATAGAATGGGGGAAATAAATGCCACAGAGCAGGAAAAAGAAAAAAGAATAAAAGGATTAGAAGACAGTCTCAGAGACCTCAGTGATAACCTTAAACGTACCAACATTCGAATTATAGGCATCCCAGAAGAAGAAGAAAACAAGAAAGGGTCTGAGAAAATATTGGAAGAGGTTATAGTGGAAAACATCCCCAACATGGGAAAGGAAATAATTAACCAAGTCCAAGAAGCACAGAGAGTCCCATACAGAATAAACCCAAGGAGAAATACACCAAGGCACATATTAATCAAACTAACGACAATTAAACACAAGGAAAAATATTAAAAGCAGCAAGAGAAAAGCAACAAACAACATATAAGGGAAAACCCATCAGGATTACAGCTGACCTTTCTACAGAAACTCTGCAGGCCAGAAGGGGATGGCAGGATATACTGAAAGTCCTGAAAGAGAGAAACCTACAGCCAAGAATACTCTACCCAGCAAGAATCTCATTCAGATTTGAGGGAGAAATCAAAAGCTTTCCAGACAAGCAAAAGTTCAGAGAATTCAGCACCACCAAACCAGCCTTACAACAAGTGCTAAAGGAACTTCTCTAAGTAGGAAACACAAGAAAAGGAAAACACCTACAAATACAAACCCAAAACAATTCAGAAAATGGTCATTGGAACACACATGTCAATAATCACTTTAAATGTCAATGGATTAAATGCTCCAACCAAAAGACACAGACTGGCTGAATGGATACAAAAACAAGACCCTTCTATATGCTGCCTACAAGAAACCCACTTCAGACCAAGGGATACATATAGACTGAAAGTAAAGGGATGGAAAAAGATATTCCATGCAAATGGAAGTCAAAAGAAAGCTGGAGTAGCAATACTCATATCAGACAAATTAGACTTGAAAGTAAAGACTATTAAAAGAGACAAGGAAGGGCACTACATAATGATCAAGGGATCCATTCAAGAAGAACATATCACAGTGGTAAATATCTATGCCCCCAATATAGGAGCACCTCAATACATAAGGCAAATGCTAACAGCTATAAAAGGGGACATCGACAGTAACACAATAATAGTGGGAGACTTGAACACCCCACTTACATCAATGGACAGATCATCCAAACAGAAAATAAATAAAGACACACAAGCTTTAAATGACACATTAGACTATCTCAACTTAATTGATATTTATAGGACATTCCATCCAAAAACGACAGACTACACTTTCTTCTCAAGTGCACATGGAACATTTTCCCGGATAGATCACATCTTGGGTCACAAATCAAACCTCAGCAAATTCAAGAAAGCTGAAATCATATCAAGCATCTTCTCAGACCACAACACCATGAGACTAGATATCAATTACAGGAAAAAAACTGCAAAAAATACAAACACGTGGAGGCTAAACAATTCACTCTTAAACAACCAAGGAATCACTACAGAAATCAAAGAGGAAATCCAAAAATATCTAGAAACAAATGACAACGAAAACACAACAACCCAAAACCTATGGGATGCAGCAAAAGCAGTTCTAAGAGGGAAGTTTATAGCAATACAGGCCTACCTTAAGAAACAAGAAAATGATCGAATAAACAACCTAACCTTACACCTAAAACAACTAGAGAAAGAAGAACAAAGAAACCCCAAAGTGAGCAGAAGGAAAGAAATCATAAAGATCAGAGTAGAAATAAATGAAAAAGAAAGGAAAGAAACCATAAGAAAAATAAATAAAACTAAAAGCTGGTTCTTTGAGAAGATTAACAAAATTGATAAACCATTAGCCAGACTCATCAAGAAAAAAAGGGAGAAGATGCAAATCAACAGAATTAGAAATGAAAAAGGAGAAGTCACAACGGACACCTCAGAAATACAAAAGATCATGAGAGACTACTGCAAGCAACTATATGCCAATAAATTGGACAACCTGGAAGAAATGGATAAATTCTTAGAAAAATACAATCTTCCAAGACTGAACCAGGAAGAAATAGAAACCACGAACAGACCAATCACAAGTACGGAAATTGAGGCAGTGATTAAAATCTCCCAACACACAAAAGCCCAGGACCAGATGGGTTCACGGGCGAAGTCTATCAAATATTTCGAGAAGAGTTAACACCTATCCTCCTCAAACTCTTCCAAAATATTGCAGAAGGCGGAACACTGTCATACAGAGTGAATTAAGTCAGAAAGAGAAGGACAAATATTGTATGCTAACTCACATATACGGAATCTAAAAATGGTACTGATGAACTCAGTGACAAGAACAAGGATGCAGATACAGAGAATGGACTGGAGAACTCGGGGTATGGGGGGGGTGAAGGGGAAACTGAGATGAAGCGAGAGAGTAGCACAGACATATATATACTACCAACTGTAAAATAGTCAGTGGGAAGTTGTTGTATAACAAAAGGAGTCCAACTCGAGGATGGAAGATGCCTTAGAGGACTGGGGCAGGGAGGGTGGGGGGGACTCGAGGGGGGGGGAGTCAAGGAAGGGAGGGAATACGGGGATATGTGTATAAAAACAGATGTTTGAACCTGGTGTACCCCCAAAAAAATAAAAAAAAAAGTATTTTAAGGAAGACTAAAGCCAGCCTACATGCATTTATGATCTTCATGTGGGAAGGTATAACACATATTTTAATTTATATACAAATTTTCAAAATATATCTGTTCAAACCTCATCCACACAATACTCACAAGTTAAGGTGAATGTGAGAGTAGTTCCTTTTCAATGCATAGCCTAGAAAAATAAAAAATGGTTCTCTGTCTGCCATAGGAAAATTAAACTTGATCTAATGAAAGATAAGAACCAAAAAAACAGAATGGCAGAAAAAGAAATCCCATCCTTAAAAAAAGCGATAATGGCTAAGACAGTATTTATCTGCTCGTCTTTTCTAGAGCGGAATTTTGTAATTTCTCCGGTGTCTAGCACTGGATGGAGTTCTAAAGGAAGGTTCAATTTCCAATACTGCTCATGAATCACCTGTAATTATTTCTACCATATGTACCTACGTCTTCTGCACTGAACCCACCCTTTAGAAAGAATATTCTAAATATAATGTTTCACTTTTTTCAGTTTTGGAAGAAAGTGATAACCCATAGGACCTCATGTGCTCAATTACGTGCATGGTCTACCAACACTGAGAGACATGCTTTTGTTGTTGCTGCTGTTCATGATTCTCTATTTCAGGTAAAGTTTACGTACCATGAAATGCACAGATCGTAAGTGCACCATTCACTTTTTTTTACAGGTAACTTTTTTTTTCATCTTTATCGGAGTATAATTGCTTTACAATGTTGTGTTAGTTTCTGCTGTACAACAAAGTGAATCAGCTGTATGTACACATATATCCCCAAATCCTCTCCTTTTTGAGCCTCCCTCCCACCCTTCATATCCCACCCCTCTAGGTCGTCACAAAGCTTCAAGCCCATCTCCCTGTTCTCTGCAGCAGCTTCCCACTAGCTATCTGTTTTACATTTGGTAGTGTGTATATGTCAATGCTACTCTCACCTTGTCCCAGTTTCCCCCCCGCCCCCCCACAATGTCCTCAAGTCCGTTCTCTAAGTCTGCGTCTCTATTCCTGTCCTGCCACTAGGTTCATCAGAGATAGGCTTTTAATTTGAGCATAAATTTATAATTATTTTAGAATTTTATCAAAACCATATATGCAATTTCAGATCCAAACATACATTTCTGTTTAAATTGTTAAAATTTTATTCATAATGTTAAAAGATAAACATGACACATTTCAGCATGGACTTTTTTCCTGCATTACTTTTAAAAGACTTGCTAGTGAAATATACTATATTAAAGTGTAATATACTTACAATATATATACTATATAAAGTGTGATATAGTTAGAGAAGAGGACATTTATTTTAAGTGAACAGTTCAATTGAATTTCTACCAACTGACCCCACCCATGGAAGCAACATGTAGGTCAAGAAAGAATAAATGACCAGCACCCCTGAGCGCCCCCTCCCCCGACATCCAAAGTCATCCACTTTCTGACTTCTAACAGCATAGGGTTCATTTTGCCTGTTTTTGAACTTTATATATGACCACTACAACCACACCTTCAATGACTAACTACAGCATCTAAACAATGTAAGTAATAATAACTGACCCCTTCTCTGTGCCAGGCACGGTGCTAAGTGCTTTATTGCAACGATGCATTTCATCTTCTCGGTAACCCTGCAGATTCTATCGCTGTCCCCAATTATCCACGAAGAAGCCAGAGACACATACTATGAGTAATTAGACCAAGATCACAAAGCTGCATGCCCTGGTCTGTTGGACTCCAAACCCAGCTCTTCCTGCCCACTGAAGCCCCAGGCTCGCATTTCAGCTCCGGCAAAAAAAAAAAAAAACGGGTCATGACATCCTACAGACGGAGGCGGGGTGATACACTGCTCATCTGGGTTTCCCGATGTGCTTAATTCCTTGGTCCTTTTAGACACATCTCATGTGGAATTCTCTACATAGGCTGTCATACATACGTTTTCTTTTCAGTGTAAAACTTTGTATCCTGGCCGTGAAGAGAATAAGGTTGCAAACATGTTACGTTTTATTTTCGTACACGTGCGCACACGCACAGATCTAATGGTCTTTTGTATCAGGTAAATGAGAACAACGAGCATGAGCTGTAACAAAAAGTAAATAAATAAAGTCAGGTTCCCTTTAGCAGGCTATTTAGCTTAGCAAAGTCGAATGCGGTGCAACAATATTCTCCCCCTAAATGCAGTCAGCCTAGGCAGACTCTGCCTACACACATTACAGAGAAGCAAGAAGGTGGGCTGTGGGTCAGAGGGAAGGTCAGAGGCCAGTTCTCGGTGGGTTCCTGTTAGATGCTGCTCCAGCCTCGTGGCGGGGGCTCAGGCTCCTGTTTAGAAAAGGAGAGAGTCTCTTTACCTAGATGGGGCTTCACCCATAACAGGAAGAATAAAATTAAAGCATGAGACAAAGCATTTCCGAAAGCCTTTTGGGGGTTACTGATCTTCTTCTCCCAGAATCCCTCCCTTTAAAAATCTAAATTGTGTGTGAACAAACAGCACATCGGAGACTGATACAGTCGGTTCACAGGCTCACCTGCATTAAGTTAAATTCTGTGCATAACAAACTGATATTATGTTTAGAAATATCACAGACTTTGTTCCACAAACACCTGAGACATGGTCAAGATGAATTTTAAACCACTGTAGAAATTATTTATTTCTCATATACATTCCATACTAAAACATGTCTATACTCCAATGTTCATAGCAGCATGGTTTACAACAGCCAAGACAAGGAAGCCCCTGTGTCCGTCAACAGATGAGTGGATAAAGATGCCGTGTATATATACATATATGTGTGTGTGTGTGTATATAATGGAATATTACTCAGCCATAAAAATGAATGAAATTTTGCCATTTGCAGCAACATGGATGGACCTAGAGATTATCATACGAAGTGAAGTAAGTAACATAGGAAGACAAATATTATATGATATTACTTATACTTGAAATCTAAAAAATAATACAAATGAACTTATTTACAAAACAGAAACAGACTCACAGACATAGAAAAGAAACTTATGGTTACCAAAGGGGAAAGGGAGGGAGGGATAAATGAGGAGTTTGGGATGAACGGATACACACTACTATATATAAAATAAGTAACCAACAAAGACCTACTGTATAGCACAGGGAACCATATTTAATACCTTGTAATAACCTATAATGGAAAAGAATCTGAAAAAGAACGTGCGTGTGTATGTGTGTAACTGAATCACTTTGCTGAACACCTGAAACTAACACAGTGTTGTAAATCAAGTACAGTTCAATTAAAAAAGTCTGAATAAGTAATGTATACAATTTTCATGGCAGAAATTTGGCTGTGTTGTTGCTGAAAGCTATTAACGTAGGGCCCAGTGCCAGCCTGCGTTGCTACTACAGGACCACGCGCCTTACACTGCGTGCAGAATTTTAAGGCAACAATACATGTAAGTATGTACACTAGGAAGCCCATTGCTAATCTCCACTAAAACTTTGGATAACTGGCCTTGAAAAATAATACTGGGTCAAGCTATTAATATCTATATATATTAATAATATATATTTATATATGTAAAATACACTTTAGATATTAATATTTACATATTTTCTCTCTGATGCAATAGGAAAACTTTTTAGTCCATCTACTAAATATATCGTTTTGGAAAAGAATTGACAATATCTATTCATTGAGAAAAGACGATTTTAAAGTTGTTAAATTCATTTCCAAGTCCTCCCACAGCCGCTCTGGCAACAGAAGCCGCTCCTTAGAGACAGTTCATGGCAGCAAAGGAACGCCTCGCTTGGGGGATACGAAACGTGCTCAAGACCAAGATTATTCAGTACTGGTGGAAAGGCCAAACAATAATTCAACCATGCTACAGAAGTATACTTGTCTTCTATGTTTTGACACGCACAATAAAGCCAGAACCACATTCACTAGCGCAAACGGTAAATTATGACCCCAAAAAGCCTTGTGCTAACTCCCACGCAGCAGAGCCCAGGCACCTGGGTAGAATGTGGGTTCGGGGGGCTGTCGTCACAACTAACTACCCCCTCCAAGAGGCCCACAGGCGGGGCGTCGGGCACGCTTACAGGAAGGAGGGAGCTGAGAGATGGGAGAGCAGCTTTAGGAGGCCACGGGCAGGTGAAGGTCAGAGCAAGAACAGGGAGCCGTGGCCCTGGCTACTGATGCAAGGCTCACCCCACGGGGTCCATTCACGGTCCCCAGTTGAGCAGAACACAAGACATCTCGGGAGCGGCTGACGTCACTACGTTACTATGAGAGCGACACCCCCGAGGAGAACAGCGTGGCCTTTCTCCTTCCTGTGAGCTGGCTCCCCTTTCTCCACACGTGAAAGTAGCACAGCACCACACTTTTGCGGGCATGGTTGCATAGAAGTGAAGATCATTCCTCTTTATCCACCTAAGTGAATTTCTTCCCTACATGTCACGATTACATCATGTGACCACGCTAACCAGCATTCCAAAGGTAACGACTGTGTACTTCTCTACTCCATGAAGCACCTTCTCTAGTAGACACTTGACTTGGTGCCCTTGTAGCAACAGAATAACATAACTAAATCAGATGTGTTTTCTTTGAACACATCGGAAACACATGCTTAGCCCCCAAACTAATAACACTAATGCTTATTTTTGCCATGTGTAGGTATTTCATACTTCACTTTTCTCCACTGTCTTCTCCAGGATCAACTTTAAAGAAAAAAAATTTTTTTTAAAGTAGAGAGTTTCTCAGAATCTTTCCTCGCTACAACATAGGCATCGCTTGAAACAATTTCATGTTTTTGAAATTGAACTAAAAGAAAACTATATTGGTTTGAGAATCCAGGCCAGAGAAAGCACATCTTCCCATTCTCTAGAGCTGTTTCAAAAGGAATTAAAGCAAAAGGTAACTCTGACAGGGGAGGGCAATAAATGCTTTGACTCTAGAATTTTTGATCCCCTTTGTTTATTTGATATGTGAGGCCCCTGTGTTTTTTCTCAAAGAATTTCAGCAGGACAATTTATAGCTCTTAACACTCTGCCTCAGCACTTTCCTAGGTGTAAAATAGGGGAGAAGGGAGGAAGAGGGAGGCTTCCTTCCACCAGATGTGTGCTTGCAAATGAGGTGATAATACACAGAATGCAATCAGGGAGGCTCACGACACAGGGCCTGCCTAATTGCGAAAATGTAATTAAGGTAGAGTGGCTGTACAGCAGATTTAATTATTTTCAAAAATATAACTGACTTGCTTTTTATATATTGATCGACTATGTCAGTGAAAGACCTCTCATAAAATTTGAGAACAAGTTAGTTGTGACTAATTTTTGAAAACACAAACGATTCTTCTTAATTTCTAGAAGATTAGAAACATTTAATGAAACGTAGTTAGTGGAAAACATGCGTGTGCATATATGCACACAAGAGCACAAATTCCTACTGATTTTGTGTTTGTTAGAAAATAGCAAGTATCTTCTTAAAAGTTTCCAAAATCATTTCACCAGTCTGAGATTTAATTGTGATATAATTTTGATTCTATTTGCAAAGTAGAGACGGAAGATGAAACATTTATTGGGAACCTGTTATGGATAAAAGTGGTTTTAGTCATTTAAAATATCATTATAGGTTTTTTTTTTTTAATTTGAAGAGAAAATCAAGAAGCTAAATGGGCAATGAATTGATTTAAGAGGTAAGTTGGCTTGGTTTTAATGTTACTGGCCTAAATACTTTGACAAGACATTACAATGGGAATTCTACCTTTATTAGCTATTTTTCAAAGCAGTTTTATTGTGTGGAATGACAAGCCATGATGCCTTCTCCCTGCTAAATAACTATGAAAAATTTCTCCTTCATAACATCTGTTATTTTCCTATGTAATAGAGGCATATTATCGACATATATAATAAAACTGTTTAACCTGTGTATCAGAGACACTTTTATGTAATTCACTTAACAACTGTGAACATTCATAAATAAACCTAGATGACTATTTTTCCGTTGACAGAGTCTCATCTGTGGGTTGGGCAGCAAAGTGTCCCTGGTTTATCATGTTAAAAGTAGGGCAGAAACACACCTTGGTTGCCCCGCTACATAGATACATCTTAAGAATTGGTAAGGTTTTCTGTGAAAAGGAGATCTGTGATTGTGGTTCTTTTAAAATTCAAATAGGAAGTCCAAATCTAAAGATTATGAGCTGTGGTTAAGTCCAATATTTCATCATTTAAAGTATGTTGTCAGGAAAAAAGTGTGGAAGGATGAAACGAGTAAAAAATGATTAAGTGGGCATTGAGTGTTCTTACCCAGGTCACCCATCCTGGCTCTCTTCATTTTTGCTTGTCTTTAACTAGGCTGTTTACAACTCCATAGAAATAGAAGTTACCTAGCAGAAAACATAGAGCGATGCAAGCATCTCCTGTCTGTAACCATGCGAAGGCTTCCTGTTCATGGCAATGCAAAGACCTTGTGTCCTGGGAGGATCCAAACCCTGTGGGTCAAAGGCTCTGCTGAACCAGCTGCAACATCTTCCCCGTCCCCTCATTAATAAATAAGTTACATAAAATCTTTGACTTAGGTTCATCGTACGTTTGCATGGGAATTATGTCTTTACTTCCTTAAAAAATCCTTTAATAGTGTTTTTTGCTAGCTTGTTGCTCTTCCTGCTGGCTATGTCACCTCATAAAGCTGCTGTCCTTTTTTTATCTGGCACGACGCAAGCATGACACACAAATTCCCCAGAACACTACTGACATAGGTTACCACGGTTCCCTGGCTTTATTCTGGGGTTTGGGATCGTAACATAAAGGGGCCCACAACTGTTCACGATGATATTTTAAACATGATGTTTTAGCCTTGAAATGTACACAGATCTTGTATCCTAGCCCATAATATAGCAGCATTTTAGCATTAAAACTAACACTTTGTACTAATGATCTATGCAGGAAAAGAATCTAAAAAAGAATGGATGTATGTCTAACTATACAGCAGAATCTAACACAATGTTGTAAATTAGCTATACTCCAAAAAATGTTAAAAAAAAAAAAAAACAAACCCAAAAAACTAACACGTTGAATTTCTGTGGAGTAAACTGATATCCCTCCTTTCCGGCTGCCCAGGTCCCCTCAGCAGCACAAGCCTGCCGTCTTGTGATCCGCTCTGGCCATCACGGGTGCTTGAGGGAAGCTGGCATCGGGTGGTCATCTGAGGGGCAGTGGCACCCCTGCCGGCTTCTCTGAGCTCCTGCTTGGCTCCGTATGGGATTTCTTCCTCAGCACCTGCCCCTTGGCCCCCGTGGTGGCCTCAGCACTGGCCTACTGTTTTCCTCCTCATTTGATGTTTCTAGCAGGCTGCCAGCACCAGGTAAGCGGGAGGTAAGATATATACGCAGCAGAAGAGGTAAGTGAGAAACCCTCCAGGGCCTGAAGTGCGGGATCTTTTAGCACAAAGGCGCCGTCCTTTCAAATTTAGCCTTTCATGGGTCTTTTATTTAATTCCTGGTTCTGAACTTTCTATGGGCTAGCTGAATAATCTCCGGGACAGGGAGGTCTCTCTCCCTCCCATCCTCCTTCCTCCCCTCTTTCTCTGTCCGCAGGTGGAAGATAAGCATGCCAGTGGTTGAAGACTTCACCACCGGTAAAGCGCACTGGGTGTTGCACGAGGCGAGGATGGAGGGGTCAACTGGAAGGCCTTGGAAGACTCGGGACCTGGAAGTCACAGCCAGCAGTGTGGATTCACCTCAGAGCAGCGGGGGGCCACTCAAGCCTTTTCAGCAGGGAGATGACATGAACAGACTGGAATTTTGGCAAAATCGGCACAACTGTGGGGTAGGGAATCCGCCGGACAGGAGCCAGGGCAGAGACAAAGAGGCCAGTGAGACGGTTCGTCATCTGAGAGAGAGAACCGGGGCGGTGCAGCGAGCTCTAGAGAAACTGCACAGCTGCTGTGAGGGGCTTTCCAGGGAGCTGTCTGGGCTTTTGGCCCCGGGATTAACAGGCGGTTTGCTGTTCACTGAGATGAGGCGCATGGGAGAGGCAGCAGACCTGCAGTGAGCAGAGAGCCTGTGGCCCGTAAATCACAGTCAAATGCATATGTGTTCTTGTTCACGTACAGTCTGGACCGGCTAAGGCACGTTCCACTTGAATCCGCTGGGCACCTCATTAAGCAGACTGATTCGGGAAGTCTGGGGTGGGGCGGAGGTTTCCACCTTTTCTAGCGAGCTCCCCAGTGATGCTGATGCTGCTGGTCCAGGGACCAGACTTTGAATTAAGGCTCTAGATTAACTAAAGCCTCTGTATCCTCCTCAACTAGAGCAGAACCAGTGGCTGGCTGGCCTGCGGTGGACACACACAAAGGCGTCGGGAGTTCCAGCTCCCATGGTGAAGCCCTCCCTCCCGGCGCTCCTCCTATTTCCACAAGGGGTGACGCAGCTGACATGAAGCCAAGGGGCTTGAGATGTCTCCATGGAGATCACGGCCCTTCCCCATACTGGGGACACAGGAGGATGGTCTTTGGTCTCTGTTAACTTCCATTTGAAGACTCAGTCAAGTCCAGGGTTCTTTTTCAGCATCAGGTTGTCTGATAGTTTGAATGATAAAAAAACAAACAAACAAACAAAAAAAACCCTTCTAGCTCTGAAGTTTGACTCTGTTCTCCATTTGAGGTGGGGGAATGAGCTTTTTATCCTCTTATGGCTTCATGGACACCAAACAACACCAGCATGAAAGGAAGAGGAGAAAGCCACCCACACAAATGAGAAGGGAGTCACGTTAAATGACCCCACTCAGGATGCCATCTATGGGAGTTCCCCTCAAGGATGATGGCTGGGAACCTCTAACCTGAGGGCAGTGGGGGGAGGGAGAATTATCCTGATGGTATCCTGAAGAGTAAAAAGGAAAACCTTAATTTTATTATTCTCTGCTCCAGCTCCTACGCTCATCCAAAGATTAATCAAATGGTTTATTTTCCCTTGGTTTCACTTCCAGAACCATCCCCAGCAGACACAATTTAAATTCTAGATATTTCTCCACCAAAGGCAACAAAGATGCTTCAGGAGAGTTCACAGAGATTTGAAACAAAGTTCACAGAGACTCACCAGCTCTGAGATCTACCACACTCTGCAACACTCACGTGTAACTGACAGTCAAAAACCACAGGGCACTATGCTCTCCACCTGTGCTTTAAAAAACTAAGGCCATAAAATATGCATAAAGGAAAAAATAAAAAACCTTCCATCTCCTAAACTTTGGAAATGGAAATAAAGAGGAAAGAGACACTGTTTTAGCCAGCATACAATGTGAGATTTTGTAGGTCTGTCTGGTTTGCTAAGAACAACATTGTTCATGATAAATGTAGCTCATTTTTTAAAAATCTCGGAATCTATGATAGGAGTCCAGACATTTTTCTTTTTCGCTTACCACATTCACATAGGGTAACAGCATCACCTGGATCTGTTCCCTTAGTCCTTTCCCACTTCGAGGCCCATCATGCACCACTCTGCTCCCCGGTCAGAGGGGCCGGGTGGAGGTGAGAGAAGGAAATGAGGGCACGGGAGGGATTGTCCTGGGACACCCACCTCCCTCTGCCTGCCCTTGCTCACCCCCACCTCATTCCTGAGAAAAGGTCTAGAGAGCCCCGCCTTGAATTTCTCATATCCAAACTGGAGGTAACACATCCCACCTGGACATCAGTTGTGTGGAGTTGTGTGGAGTAAATGGTGTGATGTACCTGACACATCTGGTAGCAAGCGGTTTTCCTTTCTTTGTTTTCCTCTCAGCTCCATACTCTTTACCACTGGCCTAGGATTATGTATATTTCAAATGTAATTCCCTTTACAAGAATAAATATTTTCTAGTGGAAAATCTATTTTTCATTTTGATAGCTAATGATCTAAAACATCGGGGAGTTATTGTTAACTGCTCTCGTTTCCTCATAGCTCATACCCAGGTCATGAACAAATCCTGTTCGCTCTTCCTGCAAAATATATCCAGAATGTGATCCCTTCGGCCCACCTCCGCTGCTGTCACTGTCACACCGTCATCTACTGCCCGGAACTCCTGCAAATGCCTGCACATGGGTCTCCCTGTTTCTAGTCCTGGCCCTCCCTGCCCCCACAATTTTCCTCAACTCAGTAGTCACTGAAACTCCTAAAGCCGAAGGCAGGTCCTCTACTCAGATTCCTTCAGTGGCTCCTCACACCACAGAGACGCTACGGGGCTGCAGGGCCCTGTGAAACCTGGCTTCCCAGGTCCTCGCTGAGATGCCGCAGCCCTACTACCCCAGCCCCATTTCTTCAACCCCGCAGCCACACCACTGACCTCTGCTGTTTCAACCTGCCAGCCATGCCCTCGCCCTAAGACCTTTGCGTTTCTCTCTGCCAGGGAAGCTCTGGCCCAAAACACATTTCGCCAGCTACCTCTTTCCTTAATGCATTTCCTCGGGTACTACTTTCTCAACGAGGCCCATTTCGACCCCCTGCCCCTGTTCAGTACTGCTGCCCTGACGCCGCCTCTCTTCTTTCTCTGCTGTCTACGTTTCTTTCATTCAGATGCTTGTCACCATCTAGCATAGGACATGACTGGTATATTTACTATGTTTAATGCAGAAGCCCCTCCCTGCAACACAAGTCCCATTAAGGGAGATTTTTGTCTGCTTTGTTCACTAATGTATCCCAGACACCTAGAACAGTGCCTGGTGTATAATAGTCACTCAGTAAATACCTTGTAGGGTAAATCAAGGTTTTTCACTGTTTTGGAGGAAACATGTTACTCCAGAGCTGCAGAGTTGTTGATAAATTCAACTTTACGATGCATATATTATTAGGTATATATTATACATGATGAAGAGAAGTTCCATGTAAGTTAAGGACTTGTTTTACTTTATATTTTATTGCTTTGGATAGTAATGTAGGCCAGTGAAGGCCAATTATACAAAAAGAAAAGAAACGAAATAATTGAACATGAGGCTCACCTTCCACCCCCAGAACAGATGGGTTCTACCTGTTCTGATCCCTTACCTTTGATTATGCATCTCCGAAAGGCAGGATGTATCTTTCCTTCAAGCCCTGCCTCTGGAGACCAGAGAGCGTCCCCTTTACCATCCACACAGGGCACAGGACGGGGCTCCCAAGTCAGTTGGTTTCATTCTTCACATCACAGGCACATGAATGAGAGAACCACAATAGCACAGCCTAGATGGCGTAGCACCCGTGGCCAGAAGGTAATCGTCATGTTTTAATCAGAAGGCAATCACTCCCGTGATGTGGGAGCACACACGCAATCGCTTCAGTGGCGTTCTTCCAACGGGTCAACCTCCAGCGAGCACTTAACTAATTTATTCTCTGTGACTGAATACATTTAAATGATTCAAACCATGCTTTCAAAATTTGCTACAATTAGCATTTATTACATATGTCAGTCTTCTCTCAACAAAAATTCAACACTGCACACTTGCTCCAAGAAACTCAGATTTAAAGATAATTAGGATATTTGCCTTTCACAGAAATCAGGTATGCACATTTGCCTTTGCACAGCTTTGTGTCACCAAACAGAAGCTTATCTTCAACTTGCATTTCCAGCTAACACTGAGAAAGGCTAATGTGATCTGTCAAAGTGCCATGAATTTTCAAACCATGGTGATCGTGAAATATGAAGCATTAGGTTTCCAAAGGAGAGTATCCCTGGTGTGTCACTCAATATACTCATAAAAGTTGAGCACTTGGCAGGTCACATGATATTCAGAATGTGGGCTTTGGCATTAGACCTGGGTTTAAATTCTGCATGAGACTTAACCTTGCTTAGCCTCAGTTTTTTCATTTGTAAAATGGGCTTAATAACCACATTTGGTTATTATCAGTTGTCTAATGCTCAGCACAGGACCTGCTTCACAGCGGGTGTTCAGGAAATGTCAGCTAGTGTCTCAAGGGTCACTACTGTCACTTTTATATGAATGTTCTGATCCCACCATATGTAGCTCGGTGACTTTGGAAAGCATCCTCTACCTCAGGGAGACTCAGTTTGTGCATTAAAAATTGGGGATAACATCATCTGCTCTGCAAGACTCCTGTGAAGACTGAACACAGTAATATACACAGATGTAAAGATCTAAGCATAGTGATTGGCCCACGGTAGGGGGTCCAAAGATATAGGGTTTAGACTTCCCTTTTCTTTACAGAAGGGTGTTTGGGGCACATTTTCTGTAAGGCTGGAAGAAAACTGGTACATTAGTCAATAAGATTATCAATAAACAAGTATCCACCATTGTTCAGAAATTAAAAGCAGATCTACAAGAAATTACACTTTAAGATTATGCATACATATATTATACTATATGATAGTTTATACACGTATTTATCAGCAATACATGAGAAAAGGTAGCAAAAATTAAAAGGAGAATAAACACTATTGTAATTCTCAAATAGAATTTTAGAATCCGCAGGATGCCCTTAGCTATCTGAGAGGGGAGATGAATTAAGAGAACGTTTCTCGTTAATAATATGATAAGCATTCCATTCCTTAACAAGTGAGAGAGCTGGAGCTTTACATAACGTCACGTAGAATGGGTGGCAATTCCCGCAAAAATCAGGTGGGAATAAAACAGATTGTTAACTCAGTATTAAATGAAATCACCTAAATTTGCCAAAGCTAGAAAACAGACTACATTGAAATAAACACATAGGTACTTACAAACCATAAAATACTGAGAAGAAGTTAATGTGCCCATTTATGTGGTCATAGAGCACAATGCGTAAGACACAGTGTGTAACATACAGAGACAGCTGCTGAGGAATCTGAACTCAACCATACAAGTCATTCCAGCCACAACACTGATCGGGGCTGAAGAGTTGTGACAAGAACAGCCAGCCTCTTCACTGAGTTCTCTCTTGCCTTCTACCACCTTGCTCACACACTCAAATTAAAACAAACAAAACCCTGGAGCTCCACTGCCTATAGGATGACAGGAGCTAGAACCTTTCAATCGGAGCCACCTCTAGAGGAACGATCCCGGCTCTTACATAAGAATCCACCCACTGGCAAGGTGTTTGTTTTCTTTACTACATGGGACAGGCCCACGGTCAATGTGCCTGACAAATCTCTGGGACAGTTTGGAGAAATAATTAGGGGATTTAATGTTATTCCTCTGCTGCTTTTCTCCCAATCACATCTAAGACAATTGAGTCAAAAGAGCAGAAATGCAGTTAAATTTAGCAAACACTTCTTGAAAACCTACTAGAGGCACAGAAAGGAGTCACCCAAGTTTCTGAGCTGGAGGTGAAGCGCTGAGCACAATTCTTTGATAAAAGAACTCCAACAGCACTGGACGGGAGGAGCAGGAAGAGGCAGAGATCGCAGGAAAGCATGTCACAAGCCAGGACCTGACTTGTTAGCTTTTCCTTTTCATGTACTAAACATTTTGATTTCTAAATTTTCTGAAGAAACCTCCTTAAATACATATGTTCTATAATTACAGGACTTGTGGTCTTCTTTTAGGAAGGACGTGGGCATTCTAGCGATAACGTCACAGTGATAAACAAAGGCCGTTATTCTCTTTCTTTCTCTTTCTTTCTTTCTTTCTTTTTCTTTCTTTCTTTCTTTTTCTTTCTTTCTTTCTTTCTTTCTTTCTTTCTTTCTTTCTTTCTTTCTTTCTCTCTCTCTCTCTCTCTCTCTCTCTCTCTCTCTCTCTCTCTCTCTTTCTTTCTTTCTTCCTTTCTTTTTCCTTTGGCTGATTAAGATTCCTATTTCTATTCATTCTTCCAGGAAGCTTTCAGGAGTAGATATTCAATTTATAAAGAAAATTAAGCACCCATCAAAACCTCACCATCTTTTATCCAAAATGAGTTGGGCATATTTGCGTGCGTGTATTTTTGAGTTCTCTGTTCTATTCCATTGATCTCTGTGCCAGTACTTCAGTCTTGCTTAATAAGACTATATATGAAAGCTTAAAACCAAGTAGACTGATTTTTCCCATATTATTCTTCTTTTTGAAATGGTAGTATCTATTCAGGATCCTTTGCATCTCCATATACATAGTTTAGAAAAATTCGGCTATATTTACAAAAAAAAAAAAAATCTTGCTGTAATTTTGATGGTAATTGAATTAAACCTATATGTTAATTTGAGGAAAAAAAAAAAAACTCACCATCTGAATGCCACAGCCAGAATGCTGATTCTGCCATTTTCTTTCCAAATCTATCTTTTTAAAATAATTCACACTTTCATGGTCATAGATGATACCCTTGACACTGGATACCTAGCTCTCATATCCTTTACTGGGCTAGAGGTCCAGCAGGGAAGAGATGAGTCCTCAAGCCCGGGACTCGGAGAAGAATCTAAGAAAGGGACCATTTACAAAGTCAGCGCAGTGTCCAGGGGCACTTGCCACCTGCCTCTACAAGGATGAGGTCACTGGCTGCTGCAGTCGCTGATCTTCCACACCCCCTGAAAGGAGCTCAGGGTGGAGATCAGGAATGAGGTGCTCTGTGCTCTGGAAAAAACTGGCAGAACAGGTCTTCAGGTAGTTATTTTCGGGAGAAGATTTTAGGAGCCCAATTCTTGCATCTCCTCGTGTCTAGAAAAGCACTGAAATCATTAGTGGTGATGTTTTCACCTCAGGACTAGCACAAACCTTCACAAGACAAGCAGAACCTTCTGCAAAAATGCGTGCTTGACTGCATGGATGCCCCTTCAGCAAAACCACACGTACGCTGACTTTCCCCTCCGCCTTCGGAGCACTTCCTCAGAGCTACCTGAGATGCTCTCCCCCAGGCTATAGTCCTCATTTTGTCCCAAGTAAAGTCCCGTTGTGCATTTTTTGTCAGTTGACACAGCTCAAAGCTGTTGTCTCTTCTCAGACCAAGGGTTAGTGGGAGGCTGACAGCATCCACAACAGGCTGGCAGGGAAGGAGGCAGAGAAATAAAACAAGTCCCCTGACAGCACTCTTCTCTTGGCCTCCAGGCTGCTGCTGGTACCTCCCGTGAGTGGAGTCCAACAGGAAGCCATGTGACCAGGGAGCCCACCGACCCCTCCAGCCTCCTGGAGCAGACCTTGGGAAGCAAACGGAAGGAGTGCAGCCACCAGAGCAAAGGCAAGAGGACGGCGGCGGCTGGGATGCTCTACACAGCCTCTCTCTCTGCTGTTGCAAAAATTACTCTCTTCTCGTAGCCTGGAGACAACGGGCAGTAGTCTCCTCTTTGTCGGGCTGCCAGATGCAGTCACCAAAAATACAGGACACCGGTTACATCTGAACTTCTGCTAAACGACGGGTAATTTTTAGTGTAAGTATGCCCCATGCAATATTTGGGATACACGTATGCTAACATTATTTACTGTTTATCAAAAATTCAAATTTCACGGAGCATCCTATATTTAATCCGTCAACCCTTTCTGTTTGTGTAACATTATTACTTCTGTCCCAGAGGATGAGGGCACACAATGAGTTTCCACAAGTATGTTACTATATTTAGTATTAATCCTGTGAGTTTCATATATTTGCTTCTCTTTCCAATTTAATTCTTGAGTCCTCCCTTTCAAAAGTTATGAGATTTTTATTCATTGTGATATATAAAGGCCGTCTCCATTGAGAATGTTCTGATTTTGTTCTCACTGAGGTCATCTGTGAATCGCCTCTTTTCTCATGAGAATACACTTTTAAAAACTGCATTAAGCATAGTATTCTGCTGCAAGGCAACGCAGTTTTGTTACGTGTCTTCTGTGTGCAAATGGGAAGTGTGGATTTTAAAGATCCGTCCTCATTTAAGAATCTTCAGTATACTTCCAAAGATAAGAAACGTACACATCTACAGAAACTGATATAAGGGCAAGGAAGACTGCGGTTCCGCCGCTTCAAAGAATTCCAGGGGTTTCATGCAGGAAAGGGCGTCTTTGGATGGATTAGAGCCCGAACATTCTGGGAACTCTGTTCGCGGAGCCGACAGGTCCTCCCCTGGCCCAGGGCTGGGAGCGAAGAGGGGGCCCGTGGCCAGGGCTGGGCCGAGACCGAGGGGCACAGAGATGGTGCTGCTTCTCCCTCCCTGTGCCTTCTTGTGGTTCCCTAACCATCCCCGTCTCACTCAGAATGAAGCCCAGAGTCCTCACGAGGCTTTGCGTGACGCCCCCCCAACACGCACATCTCATCTCTTCTTTCCTCATCGTCCAGCCTCCTCGCCTTCAGCCGCCATGACCTCCTCCGAGGTCCCGAATGTCCAGGCACACGACCGTGGCAGGGCTCGTGCACCTGCTCTCCCCTGCCCACCCCCATCTCCATGGGGTCCGATACCTTACTCCCTCATTTGTATGGTCTTCCCCCACCAGCGCCTTTAAAATGGTGCCACCTCCATCGTTCCCTGACTCTTTACCAGCTTTACGTTTCCTGTGGGCACTGGTCACCACCTCCTAATGCATACTTATGCGTCTGTCTCCCTTGCTTCAGAATACGAGCTGCATGAGAGAGGGGGTATCTGTCTTTCAGGTTTTGCCAACTCCTGTGTAGCTCGTGTCTAGAGTACAGTCCCACGTGGAGACACCCAACAAATCGGCGTAAAGTCCCCATCCTCCTGTGATATCAAACCATGCGTTTATTCTAGCCACATGTATGCCTTCCTCACCAGCTGGCTTTGCACGTGTCCATTACTTAAGGAGTTCACCACCACCGTATCAAGAGAACCAGACATTTCTTTTCTTTCTTTTGTTAAACAATTGCTAAAATCAGATCGCGTTGGAGTAGGGTGCTGTCAACATCAAAGTCTAGGGTCTAACCATACTGACCAATAACCGGCCCATCCATCCTGTTGTTGTTCATGGGTTTCACCCTTTAATACACTGCAGTACCCCTTCTGAGCTATGCTGATGCTGTTGCTGGTTTTCCAACAACACAAACCACCTGCATTCTTTGGAAGATGACTGGTCACACCACCCTGTACTGAAAAGGCTATCTGATCTCTGCTGACCCCTCTACCTACAGGCCATTAAACTGCTTCAGTCTTAGCCCAGGTAGCTACTCTTATTTTCCCTGAAAATGTTTACATGAATTGAAGCCTCAAGAATCTTGTTCTCCGTGTCTCATCCTCCTTACTGAAGTTCAACATCCATTACACCAGCCCTGAGCACAAGGCCCATCAGCCCCATCCAGAACCCCATCCCTGTCTTTTGGTTCTATTTAGAAATGCACCAAATAATAATTCAGGACACCCACACAACCTTTTTGAATTTATAAAAACTATTTGGTATATGTTATTTCATTTAGTCTTCACAGTAGGTCTGTAAGGGATTCTTTCCCTAATTTTACAGAGTACGAAGCTTAACAAGTGCCAGGTGATCCCAATGGGGATGCCTGAGTCTAAGGGGAGCTCTTCCCTCAGCGCAGTTGAGAGACTGGGCAGGGTGGCCCTGGTGGTCAGTGACTTGGTCACACATTACTTCAGTGGAGAAGGCAGGGGTATATGATTCCAGAATCTAAATTGAGGCATTTTTCCTGATTGTCAGCAGTTCTTATACACAAAATGAAAGGATGTGTTAATCAACTGGCTGTGATCAAAGTGCCTTAGTGGGGAGCTGGCCAGCAGACATGTACATCACTTAGACACCTATTTTTCACACCATCCAGTGAAATAGTTCAAACAAGGTGGTATTTTAATTTTATACTAACTTATTCTGGAAGTGTACATTTTGACATCCACAAAGACCACGTCATATGGGGCCCTCACGCACAGAGACACATGCATGAGCAGCCCTCAGAGCCCAGGGTTTTAGGGCTGGAAGAGACCATCATCAGTGCAGCCCCACAGTTCTCAAACAGGGGTCCCCTTAATTAGGATGTGTGAATGTGTGTCAAGGAATACGAATCCAGGCTATACGCACAGCCCATAATACTAATGCTTCAGTGTCACATAAGAAGCCATTTCACGTGTTATTTAGTATTGAAACAAACACATAGAATGTGATGGAGAATAAAACTCCACATGAATTTTCAAGATTTAGTCCAGGCTTCACAGATGGTTTGAGCGAATAGCAAGCTGCTTTGGGCAAATCCCAAACCCTCTGGGGTTTTATGTTATGTGTTCCTTAGGGGTAGGCAAATGGAAAGATTTCAGAAAAAACTAAACCTGTTCAAATAGCAGTTGAATAAAACTTGAGATCCAGACAAGCAAAACGACTAATAGAGATGTTAGAATTCACTGCTGCACAAATGCCATGCCTCTCCTGCTTTTTACAGGATGACATGCCTCGTGTGTGAACTGGCTGAGCACTTGTGGGTTGAATCCGGTGGGAGCACGTTAGAGGGGTGATGTGAGTTTGCTGGAATTGCTGTAACGACATACTGCAAACGGAGTGGCTTAAGTAGCAGTACTGGAGGCTGAAACTCAGAGATCAAGGTTGTCAGCAGGGCCGCGCTGCCTTTGAAGGCTCTGTTCCAGGCCTCTCTCCTAAGTTCTGGTAGTTCCTTGGTTTGTGGCAGCATAAAACTCCAGCCTTGAAATGGTGTTCTCCCTGGGTGTGTGTGTGCGCGTGTGTGTGTCTATCTGTCTATCTGTGTCTACCCAAATTTCCCCTTTTTACAAGGACACCAGTCATTTTGCATTAGGGCCCCACCCTACCCCAGGGTGGCCTCACCTTAACGTAACTAATTACATCAGCAATGACCCTGTTTCTAAATAAGTTCGCATCCTGAGGTCCTGGGGGTTAGGACTTCACATGTGAATTGGTGAGGGGACATATTTCAGCCCTTCACACAGGTCAAGTCCACTCAGGCCCAGACTCAATGAACCAGGTGGTTCTGAGAAACGGCAGCCAGGTTTGAAGTCTCTCTGGCCCATCACTTAATTTTCCTTAAGTTCAAAATTAACAGTTTACCTTGTCTTCGAAATTCACTACAACTGCACAGTCTAAGATTTTCAACTTGATATCTTGTCTGTGCAAACCTAAAGAGTCTATCATTTTGAGTTTTGTGGTCTTCGGTTAAGACATATGAGGCAAAAAGCAATGGATGTTTGAGCTAGCTGCCCATAAGACAGCAGAAATCCATTTGCCGGCACTGAATTATCAAAGGCCTTTTTGAGATCCCTGAATATTCAGAGTGATAAGCAAGAGATGGAAAAAATCTCAGTCACTCTTGAGCTAACTTTTCTTCTGTTTTAGGGGTTAAGACTTAGATTTATTCTCATTAACTGTGTATTCTTACATTTTAATTGCAGAGGTCAGGTAACTCACCATAACTAAATACTCAAGACCTGGTCCAGAAGAAGCATTTGGGGACTGTGCTCCATGTTTTGGCGTCAGCAGTATTTCAGCCTCTGCTCAGCTTCATGTGTGCATACAACACTTGACTCCTGTCCGTGGCCTGTCACCCAGCACTGGAGTAGTGAGGGTTATCAAGCAATGGTTACTTTTTTCTTTTTTTAAGAACTTTTTATTGAGATACAGTTAACAGACAATAAACAGCATATATTTAGAGTGTACAATTTGGTATCCCAATCTCCCAATTCATTCCCCCCTGCAACCCTCCTTGCTTTCCCCATTTGGTGTCCATATATTTGTTCTCTACATCCGTGTCTCTATTTCTGCCTTGCATTTCCTCTTTCATAGTTGTTAGCATTTGCCTTATGTATTGAGGAGCTCCTATATTGGGTGCATATATATTTATAATTGTTATCTCCTCTTCTTGGATGGATCTCTTGATCTTTATGTAGTGTCCTTTCTTGTCTCTTGTAACATTTTTTAAGGTCTATTTTATCTGATATAAGTATCACTACTCCAGCTTTCATTTGATTTCCATTTGCATGGAATATCTTTTTCCATTCCCTCACTTTCTGTCTGTATGTGTCCCTAGCTCTGAAGTGGGTCTCTTGTAGATAGCATATATATGGGTCTTGTTTTTGTATCCATTCAGCCAGTCTGTGTCTCTTGGTTGGTGCATTTAGTCCATTTACATTCAAGGTAATTATCGAGATGTATGTTCCTATTACCATTTTCTTAATTGTTTTGTTTTTGTTTTTGTAGGTCCTTTTCTTCTCTTATGTTTCTCACTTAGAGAAGTTCCCTTAGCATTTGTTGTGGGGCTGGTTTGGTGGTGCTGAATTCTCTTAGCTGTTGCTTGTCTGTAAAGCGTTTGATTTCTCCGTCAAATCTGAATGAGATCCTTGCTGGGTAGAGTATTCTTGGCTGTAGGTTCTTCCCTTTCATCACTTTGAATATATCGTGCCACTCCCTTCTGGCTTGCAGAGTTTCTGCTGAGAAATCAGCTGTTAACCTTATGGGGGTTCCCTTCTACGTTATTTGCAGTTTTTCCCTTGTTGCTTTTAGTAACTTTTCTTTGTCTTTAATTTTTGTCAATTTGACTACTATATGTCTTGGCCTGTTTCTCCATGGGTTTATCTTGCCTGGCACTCTCTGCGCTACCTGGACTTGGGTAGCTGTTTCCTTTCCCATGTTAGGGAAGTTTTCAACTATAATCTCTTCCAAGATTGTCTCGGGTCCTTTCTCTCTCTCGTCTCCTTCTGGGACCCCTATAATGCAAATGTTGGTGGGTTTAACATTGTTCCAGAGGCCTCTTAGGCTGTCTTCAGTTCTTTTCATTCTTTTTTCCTTATTCTTTTCCACATCAGTGATGATCACCATTCTGTCTCCCAGGTCACTTATTCACCCTTCTGCCTCAGTTAATCTGCTGTTGGTTCCTTCCAGTGTATTTTTCATTTCCGTTATTGTGTTGCATATCTCTGTTTGTTTGCTCTTTAATTCTTCTAGGTCTTTGGTAAACTTTTCGATCTTTGCATCCAGTCTTTTTTCAAAGTCCTGGATCATTTTCACCATCATTATTCTGAATTCTTTTTCTGTAAGGGTGCCTATCTCCTCTTCATTTAGTTGTTTTTCTGGAGTTTTATCCTGTCCCTTCATCTGGTACAAAGTCCTCTGCTTTTTCATTTTCTCTATCTTTTTGTGGCTGTGGTTTTCAGTTCCACAAGATGAAATACTGCTGATACTGCTTGATCCTGCTGTCTGCTCTCTTGTGAAGCAATGGCTACTTTTGAATTTTTCATGAAATGTCTCTCCTTTTGTTGAAAGTAGAGGTTTACAAGGACCAGAATGTGAAAAATGCTACTTCTATTGCTGAGTACAATTAGCACATTTTCCCTCACAATAAACATGCCACCAAGAAATAAGAGTTGTAATTTCAAAGCAGTTACTTATACCAATTAGATGTCAACTCAGTTATTTTTCTATGGTTCTAGGAAATGAGACTTTGAAAAATCATCTCTTAAAATACATTTTCATATCACACTGAAGTATTTAAATTAACAAAGACTCAACAATGACCGTCACTCACAGTAAAAGTGATTATTTGAGTCAGCAAAATTGCAATATTCACAGATGTACAGGATAATCTCCTGTTAAGCACAGCTGATTAGCAACCTTAATATCCTCTTGCCAAGCCACATAAAATATTCACACTTTCTGGGGATTAGGACAGGAACATCTTTGGGAGTCATTGTTCTGTCTACCACATATACTAATAAACATTTGATAAATTACTGCTTTTATAATATTATGTATTCTTATTTATACATTTAGAAACACTTTCCTGAAGAGGGTTCCACAGGCTTCATCAGATTGCCCAAGTGCTCCATGCACGGTGCTCAGCGAACAGGTTAAAAGCTCTGATTCCAGACAGCGAAGCTGCCAGCTGTGGCCCCTGTGCTTCCTTTAATGAAGCATTATCCACAGAGGCACTTGCATATAGTCTTTTTTTTATTTATGCATATATTCTCTTTAATTCTTACTTCGCAAAAACTTTGCACAAGAAGAGGATTTATTAGGTTATTTTTATAGATGAGGAAACTATGTCCTGGAGAGTCATTTGCCAAAGGTCACACCTCTCATGAGTCACAGAGCTGAATGCAAAGAGATCTCTGCTGTCCCCTGAGCTGAGACAATCCCCCTGCCTCAGGGCGTTTTACATCGTAATGTGTCCACTTACTGCCTGATATGCTTAATCTAAGAAAAAAATGAGTATTAATATGAGCCCACAATCTTTTTACCCTCCTACGAATGCATCTCAACAGAATAGAAAAATATTTTAGAAAAATAAACTCCAGTCACTTCTGTCACCAGCTTTCTTGCATCATCGAAGACCTTATTAACATGCATTCATGACAAGAGTGGCGTGTTGCTCCTGCTGTAGCCAGGATAAGTCAGTGAGCAGGTGTCAGTGCTCTCAAGAAGCTGTAGGATACCGACTACTCTATCCACACCCATTGCTTTTCCACTCTGTTACCTCCTCCACGTAGCTACAAGAACTCACTGAAAGTAAAATATACAGAAGAGCTGGAATCTGAATCTTTAAGTCATTGATGATTGATCTCTTTAATTGAATGATTTAATAAGGATAGATATTTCCTCTGAATTTTTCAGGTCATAAAGACTGAGATCTAGTTCTGGTTGTTTTTTGGTAAAAGCTGGAGAGCATCTTTGCTGTCTAACTCGGAACCCTAGTTGAGACCACAATTCAGCTCAGAATTGAACACTGACTGATTGCTATTGTTATTGATTATTATTGCAGTTTATCACTGCCACTGATTTACTGACTAGTAGGACTTCTCTTTCAAGCTTTCAAAAGAAGGTGCTATTGGATATTTTGTAACAGCTGCAGAGTTTCTCATCAGTGGCTCTTAAGTGTGTCTAGTAGAATAAAACCACAGCACACAGACATCTCCTCCTCACTGTTGTCTGGTCAGTTTCGGAAGTGCATGGTGTCCCAGGACTGGAACAGTGAGGAAAGGAAAGAGGAGAGGAGGGGACAGAAGAGGCAAGCGGAGGAAAGGGAAGGGGAGCGGAGGGAAGGGAACTTGAAAGAGGATTTGGTCATCACCCAATACCAAGTCCATACGGAGGATGCAGGCTGGCTCCTGAGCCATGTGGACACCAGGACTTGGGTCATGACCATGGTAATGACTGCAAGGACCCAGAGCTGGACATGAGGGCTCCACCCCTGCCTTCATTCTTCATTGCTTCCTCTCCAAGTTCCAGTGCTTTTCCTGCCTCTGCCCTTCATCTTGGGACCAGCCCAACTCTCACAGCAAACGAATTCTCGATGTGGAATGCCTTGGTCAGCAGGCATCACATTAAGATATACAGAATACAAGCAAGCTTTAAACGGGCAATACCAGCGGTGCCAATTTTGTAAAGAAAATGAAAACTAGACAGGCTATGGAAAAGACTCAAATAACGCATGCCATCAGTGGTGGTGGAGAGTCAGCCCTCTGAGCTGCCCAAGTTCAGGGCCACCCTCCATACTGTGTTCTATGTGAATCTGGATCCCCCTTTGGGATTGGGCAATACAAAGTCCCTGATTATTATCTTGGGGGGGGAGTAAAACTGTAAGTGCTCTTTATTTTCTTCTCAGTATTATTCTGTAGTTTTTAAACTATCCAAATGAAATATGTATCATTTTATTGTTAGAAAAAAATCCCATTATTTAAAAATAACATCTAGTGGAAGTTGTGTGTCACATGGGCTTTCATGTCTTCCTCTGAGGGAGACAGCTGGGGATGGTTGTGTGGTCCCCTGGTGCCGTGTGATACAGAAGATTCAAGTTAAGACTGAGGCTTCTGCCAGCTGGAAGGTAGCGCTCTGTTTATGATTTGGTTTTGTGGTTGCAACTGCCTCCCGTGAGCAGCTTATTCATTTCATAGGTAGTTGATATAACAGGAAAGCTTTCAGACAGCCTCGACAGGAACGAGTTAGAGAAAGTAGTGGAAATGGATTTAGCCCAGCATCACTCATGGTGGATATCTAGACCCAAACCGTGAGGGGCAGCTCAGTTCAGAAACTATCAGAAAAACAGCTCAGTTTTAAAATCAGTGTTGCACCATCTTCCCCTGCAAAGACAAGTAGAGGGAAAGAGCTATTTTCATGAAGGTGAGTATTCTCACGTGCTACATCTTCCTTCCAGTTATTTTTAACTGGTTTATTTTTACTATTTGATTGGACTAGGAGAGTCTAGAGATGCTTATAATTCACGCGTAACATTTGAGAAAAAGTCTGGTAAATTCTAAGAAAAATTCTCTTTCTTAGACCTTCCTCAATCCCTCCACAACTGCTTTTTGCTTCCCTAAACTCTGCCTCATGGAATTCCAGAGAACATCTCTAAATGGCTAATGCTATCAGGAGCTTTCTCCTTAATTCCGCCACCTGTATTCAGGAGCCCTCACGTTACTAAGAGAACAGGCTGTTGCTAAGGTATGAGGTGGCTGTCAGAAACTTGGAGCTTCAGACCTGCCGATTACCTTGCTCTCTGGGGATCTCGGTTCACCACGTAGGATCACTTGGAGAACCGTTACTGATGGTGACATAGATGCCCCTCACTTCAAATCCCACCACGCTTCCACATCCAGTCCCTTTGGACATGCTGATGACTGCACTCTTGGCTTTCAACACTTCACCAATAACTCTGTTAATCAAAGTGTCTATCTATCTAGACACCGTCATACAGAGTGAAGTGAGTCAGAAAGAGAAAAACAAACGTCGTATAATAACACATATACATGGAATACAGAAAAATGGTACAAAGCAACTGGTTTGCAAGGCAGAAACAGAGACACAGATGCAGAGAACAAACATATGGACACCAAGTGGGGAAAGCGGAGGGGAGGTGGTGGGATGAACTGGGAGATTGGGATTGCCGAACATACATTACTAATAACAAAGTATCTATCTATGAAATGAGCAAAGTAGCTATATTTGGCTCTTTTTCATTCAGGAAAATGTTTTAAAATCATGCAAAGAGTGATTAAGAAAACAAGATACGAAATGATCCACTGTAAAGTATAAATTGAATATAATACTCTTAGCTAACTTGCACTTCTTTTGAGACTCTTCACAGGTTTGCTGGGAAAGCTTTGTAACTAATGCCCTGCGTGCTTGCATTTCAAAAATATGTAACCAATTTTATAAGCTACACTGTTCATCTCCAAGACAAACGAGCACTGTCAGGGCTTCCCATCCTCCGCTAGTCTCAACAGCCAGGCTGTGTGCGCTGGGAAGGTGGCGACACCTATTGCATCTGGTTTTTAGACAAGCGATAAAGAGCTAATGAGATCCTCAGTTTGAAGGTTTTTGACGCCATTTTCTAAAACCCACTCCTGCCCCAGGCTTCCCTGAGAAACACGAAAAATGCCTATGGGAGCTGCTGACTTCACAGAGGAAAGATGACAGAATCTGAGGTTATTTGGCCATTTATTTGCTCCATCCCACTTAATTGGAAAAACCATATTATTCAAACAAAGTCAGCTTCATTCAAACATGAAGTGGTAAACAGGATTTGAGAATGAATCACTGACTGAGAGCAGCAGATTAGGAAGAGTTAGTCGCCCTCTCTGTACTCCTGTGCTCGCCAAAATGTCGAGTCTGTGGATAGGGCTGAAGAAAATGGTGGTTGTCAAGAGGAAAAAAAATACATTTGTTGGTAAACTATTAACCCTATATATAATGTGGAAAATCTTGATCTGGTAGTAATCATGGAGGAAAAAATATATTTTGCTCTACTGTTACTAAAACATTAACCACACATGTGAAGCATATTAATAAGGAAGTTACATTTTGATTTGAAAATACTTTCTTTGTTAAAATAACAGCCACCATTATTAAATAGTAAGGTCTGATTTCAGACTGTTCAGGAAGCTTTCTTATACATCATTAAAACAGGCCAAGTCTTCCATTTGACTATGCATGACAAACAGTACTCACATACTCACGTACACACTGCTGGCTCTGTATAGTGGCTAACTCATGCACTTCCTACGTACATTTCCCATTTTTTAAAATAACTTGCATTTACAGAGGATGGTTAGAGCTGCCCTTTGCACCGTGTTACAAGGCAACTTCCTCTGTATCCTTCAAGCCACTCTCTCTTCCTTGCACTTTTGAAGTGTTGCCTCCTTATGTAGTTGCTTTACAAAAGCACCAATCCCTGGACCTTTATGACCAGAAACCCACATGTATTTCTAAACGTAGTTGTGAAAAATGGATAGACGAATATTTTGTTTTGCTTGTTAAAGTGGAACAACTCTAAACTGAGAGATTGTATTTATAATCTGGGTGTAGGGAAGCACGTGACAGGACACACATCACAGGCAGGGAAGGAGACTGGAAGCTTTGGGTATTTACCCTACGATTTACCACATCACTCAGCTTGTGAAACCAAACAAGTATCTTCTGTGTAACTTTTGGAAAACAAATTAAATAAATCAATAATGAAATTGACCAAACAAAATATGTTGAGATGTACACTTCATCCACACTTGAAATTAACATGTTATTTATAACTCAAAATGAGAAGGTTAAATATCCCCAAAGTCTATTTTTTATTATTAGAATAAATTCAATTACAATTGTTAAATGCAAACTAAAAAGAGTCCAAGCATAGGTTAATTTAAATCAAATTAAAACATGCTGACCAAATAGTTTGGCATTTAAATGTGCAGAAAAACATGTTGCTAGAGAGAACAATAGCAAAATGAAGCATTTCTGAAGTAAAATTTGGTGATTGAGTATTAAGAATATGGTAAAAACGGGACCAGGGCCTGACACAGGTAAGCTGTCTGATGTCTGAAACACTTAAAGTTCTCACCGCTGCCTCTTGGAAGTGCGGTGTGTCCTCACTGAGAAAACTGTTTCCGCTCCCGTCCCCCAAATGCTGCCTATTTTTGGAAGTTGCTGGGGTTCTGGTGGAGCTGTGTGCTACACAGGTAAGGGAAACCTTCCGCTGGACTCTCAGTTTCCTAAAGCACCGTCATTGGCAGGCACAGATTCCAAGAAAACGAAGCCGTATGGACCGTGAGCCCAAGTGCCCAAGATGACGTCAAACCTCTGCCCCATGTCCTAGTGCTCTACGGACTGGCAAAGGGTCCCCTACCAAAACTGCCTCTCGTTTACCCTGAAGGCTGGGGAAATCTCCGGCCGATTCTCGCCAGCATGCAGAGGCCTAAGCAGATCTGATTTTCTGTTTTTCACTGGGAGGGCGCTGCGGGTGAGAGCTCCTCTTTGCTCACCTCCCCCAGAGGCAGGGGCCTGTCCCCCATTTCCTAGGGGACCTGAGCACATTCACCCCAATAGACGATGCCAATAACGCAGTGGGTTCAGCTTGACAAGGAGCACCCGGCACAGACGTGGACCCCAGCAGGCAGGCAGCACTTCACGTACGGCAGCACGTTAGTGAAAATTCCATGAGAGGACGATATCAAATCACACTAACAAGTAAGAATAAGGCCCAAGCATGATATCTTCACACGCTGTGAAGTGCTGAAAACGTCATACTTGCATTGTGAAGCAAAACAAAACTAGAATAGAAAGCAAATTTCATAAGAAATGCTTGGAAAATTTTTTTTCTGAAAGACCCCAAAACTGCCCTCCAAACATTCCAAAATAAATGACAAAACAAAAAACAAAAAAACAAAAAACCCTACAAAACACTAATAAATATAGCTAAATCTAATACAGAAATAAATTCTATATTGGTTATACTTCAATAAAAGGCAATCAAATTTAGGGGAGAATTTGTTAATGTCAGTGGAGCTAGTGTTTTTATCACTCATATTCTAGTTGCACTGTCAGACTTCACTACTTGTTGTTATCTAGTAAATTCTTTTAGGATTTAAAACATATCTATTTTTAAATAATAAATTATTCCAGATATTAGTATTGTGTTTATTTACATATTGGAATAAAAGCAAGAAATTTATGTTTGAGAAAATCACGTTTATTCTGTAGTTCAAAAATTCCGTACAATTCCTGCCTTTTAAAAATATATCAGAATTGTTTTCTTTTGTGCACATATATGTTAACAATAAAGGTTAAAGTTACTGCAGAGGATAATAAATTTCTGTTATCTTGCCCTTTAAAAAATACATCAGAATTGTTTTGTTTTGTGCACATATGTGGTAATATAAAGTTTAAATTTATCGGAGAGGATAATAAAATTCTATTAATTTGTTTAATTCTATTTGTGGTCTATTGCTTTCCAGTTCATAAAGTGCCTTCCCATGTTTTCAGCCACTCTTAAGAAAGGGACAGATATTACCATACCGTTTACAGATAAAGAAATAAAGGGAAATTTCATAACAGCCCCCAAGAGAGTGATGTTTAAAATATATTCACATATGGATACAATTAAATGCAAATAATTAAGCTTAATGTAGGTGAATTTCTTTGTTAGAGTAACATATGAGAGTTCCCACTGGAAAAGAAACATTATGAATTTAATGTGTGTTACTTAATAACATAATAATCAAAATGAACGTGATTTTGGTTGAGCAACCTTAGCATTTCTTCAAAGAAAAGAGTTCTTCAACTAAAAACATGGAAAGGCTTGAAGCAGAATCAGATTGCTAATGAACATTCCATGCGTCCATGAATTTTGAGCTCTTCAGTGAATAAAGCTATGATCCTGCACTTCCACAAAACAAGCTACTTCACCTTGGACCATTAGCTGCCCCTGTACCAACTTAAAGGTACCAGATTTGGGCATATATCTTGAGAAAACCATAATTTGAAAAGACACATGCACCCCAGTGTTCATAGCAGCATTATTTACAATAGCCAAGGCATGGAAACAACCTAAATGTCCAGCGACAGATGACTGGATAAAGAAGATGTGGTCTATATGTGCAACGAAATATTACTCAGCCATAAAAAAGAATGAAATAATGCCATTTGCAGCAACATGGATGGACACAGAGATTATCATACTAAGTGCAGTAAGCCAGACAGAGAAACACAAGTATCATATGATATCCCTTATGTGTGGAATCTTAAAAAAAAGGATACAAATGAATTTATATACAAAACAGAAACAGACACACAGACATCAAAAAGAAGTTTACGGTTACCAAAGGGGAAAGAGGGGGAGGGATAAATTAGAAGTTGGGATTGACAGGTACGCACTACTATATATAAAATAGGTAAACAACAAGGACCTACTGTATAGCACAGGGGACAATACTCAATATCTTTTAATAATCTAAAAGGGAAAATAATCTGAAAATATATATATGTATGTATATATGTGCATGTATAACCAATCACTTTGCTGTACACCTGAGACTAACACAAAATTGTAAATCAACTATCCTTCCATAAACATTAGTAAATAAAAGGTACCAGATTTGACGTCTAGTTTCTGAGGAAAACACTTGCACACGTGCAGAGAAGGGCATGCTCCACGAGGAGAGTGGAGAGGGAGTCAGGTCTCACAGGTTTGCAATAAGAGCGGGTACGTGTTGGGACGAGAGAATCAACCTAGCAATTGTCTCCTTCCAATGAAGCCTGACCCAGCGATCGCAGAGGAGAAATTCACGTGTCCATCCTGCCCTGAATGAATCCTGCTCTTTCTCACTCACAGACGTGACTGAGTCCATTTCCCTTCATTTCCATCATTTCACAAATACTGACACCTGCTCAGCCAGTCACCCCACTGTGCACGGGGGTCACAGCAGCAGGCAGACAGGCATAGTCACTGTCCCTCTGTATCTCACATCTACTACTTCAAGCTGCAGGAAATATGGGCATCTTGTGGTGTTCTGGAGTCTCAAATACGAGAGACAGTGAAATGTAATGACCTTCCAGGCCTGTAGGGGAAGGGGGAGAGGAGAGTGTGTGAGGCTTTCTTCAAGTTGCATTATTACACGTCCACCTATTGCCAAGAGCAAGTAGATCTCAGGTTTCCTATAATTGGACATTTTTAGGGAAGCATCTACGTTTGACTACTTGGTTAATCAGAAATGGAAATAGTCATCAATTTGTCATAACATCTTTAAATCTCACTGCATATTTCACCTTTGTTGAGTGAGTTTATACCACTGTATTGCTACATGCTTTAGGAGTAAGAGCGCTTTAACCTTACTGTTCATACGTGGGCAACGTCCCTCCCTCAGGCCCATTCACAGCACAAGTGCATCCCTGATGGCAGCCCTCAGACCAGCAGGGAAGGGACCACACACCCTTCCGGCTTCCTCAGTGCTTGCCCATTTCTTCCAAAACATCTAAGAAGCATACATGGGGCGCTCATATTCCCCTCTTCTGTCTTTTTCTTGCCGCCGCTTTCTTTAATCTCTCACTCCTATTTGTCTGTCTTCCTGTCATCCTTCTCAACTTTCCTCAGCTCACCTTCTCTTTTTGTTTTCCCTTCCCTCTGCCATTAATACTACTAAATTTCACCCTGTGCAGAGAGGTGTAATTCTCAAGAACAAAGAGCATGTAGCATAGCAGGAAGCAGAGAGGACTTCTCATGCAGATCACCATCTCTAAGATGTAATTTGCCCATGGACAAAAAGAGGTAGGTGCTTTAGGACATCTTGTCAAGATCCAAGTGAAACTGCTGCCCTAAAACACATGTATACCCTATTCATATTGAAATGCAGAAACCAGAAAGGTTAAGAGAATAAAATCCATCTTGAGAACAAACAAAATTCTAAGAACAAAAACAGGCATATGGGTGTTGAACAAATGGAGATAATACAAGAGAAATAACATATTTAAAAGTAGACGTTTAAAACCATAAAATGTACGTAATAATGAAGAAAACATAAGTGCAGTCAAAAATATTCCTATTGTTCTCCAGGAACCGGACCACAGATTGGAAGAGGAAACAGAAAGGCACTCCATAAATTTTGGAGGCTTTGGTTTCAAAACTGCTAGGTAAACAAGCCGTGAGAGACTGTGTACAGAATCCATATGGAAACCCGAGGCCACGTGTGTAAGTGGAGACAGGCATCAGCTGGGCGTGAACCAGCAGGCACACATTTCTCTTTAAAAAAATTGCCTTTGAAAAAAACGAAAGCAAACGAAAAAAAAGAAGAAAGAAAAAGATGAAAGCAATCTCTCTGAAATAGAGAAACAGTGAAAAGTACAAAGAAAATCCAACCAATATGGTAAACCATACTCCTTTTTCCCAAAGGGCTATCTTTTTTTTTAAGCTTTTTATTGGAGTATAATTGCTTTACTCTGTTGTACCGGTTTCTGCTGTACAACAAAGTGAATCAGCTGTATATATATCCCCTTATCCCCTCCCTCCCGTGACTCCCTCCCACCCTCCCCATCCTAGCCCTGTAAGTCATCACCTGTCATCGAGTTGATCTCCCTGTGTCATGCAGCAGCTTCCCACTAGCTATCTATTTTACATTTGGTAGTATGTAATGTCAATGCTGCTCTCTCACTTCGTCCCAGCTTCCCCTTCGTTCCCCGCCCCGCACCCAGCCTGTGCCCTCAAGTCCGTTCTATACATCTGCATCTTTATTCTTGCCAAAGGACTATCTTAAAGCCACCTGCTATCACTTCCAACATGCGTGCTCTATTTACAATTCCCGAATCACCTTTCTCACACCCTGAGGTGTCACTGAGCCAGGCAGCTGTGCGATGCTTCATCATCCCAAGGAAAATGGACGTTTGTCTTATTAATTTTACTACAAAGCATTTATTCTTCTTAAACCACAGCTCATTGTTAGAACTCCAGAGTAGTAAGAAAATGTCCCAGGCTCCAATCTAACGCATCAGAAAACCAGAGCTTATCTTCTTCCTCAAAATAAACCACAGCACCTCTGGATCTTTGTTTTCCCTCTTGACACTGAATAAAACTGGGAGAGATTTCAATAAATAACAGTCAGACAGCCCAGGTTGCATCAGTGTATATTCTAAAGCTGTGTGGCAATATCTAACAGAGTAAAGAAGATGAAAAAATACCAACAGTCATTTAAATATGAAAGCATTTTTTTTTTCTTCATAGGGCATGGTAATAGCATGCACCAAGGGACTTGAGAGCAATTTGCTTTCATTCCTTGTTTTCTCTCTTGTACTAGTAAATGTGATATAAATGTGTGATGTGTGCTAAATAACAATGGTTATTAAACCAGCTCTAATACAAGTTGATGGACAGAGCTGTTCTTCTCCCATGAGCCCTCTGAAGGGAGAAGCTCTGATTGATGGAAAGATGTCCAGTGGGTCACCTGGTCATTTGATTCCAGGACAGTGGCACACGTGTGGTCTGGGAAGGAAGCAGGAAAAGAACATGAAATAGTGTTTTTTAAGAAGTGGTGTGTAGAATTTGTTTTTTATTTTTTCTTAAAGAATGAGTTCCCAGACTTTATTAAAATCTAGAACTTCAATACTTTACAAGTGCATCCCTTCCCCAGTTCTCAAAATATAGCTGAAACTGCTCTACAACTGTTCTGAAATAGAAAATAACCTTTTCTGAAAGTGTCAAATGATCTGAAGTGGTACCATTTCTAAAGAATAGTTTCTTAACGTTTCTGAAATTTTGAAAATGATCGTTTCATCAAAAGCATATACTCTATTAATTTTTAACTTATAATTTTGAAAAAATACAAACTAAGAAACACAAAAATGATAGTTTCACCTGCAGCACAGCTTTTACTTGATAACAATTTGTCATCTTTTCTCCAGCACTTTCTCTTTTTCTATCTCTAACAACAAAAATAATTGTTTTTGCTTCTGTTCCACAATTTTTTAAACAGCTATTCATTTATTTCTATTTTTTTTTTTTTTTTTTTGGCTGTGCAGCTTGAGGGATCTTAGTTCCCCAACCATGGGTTGAACCCAGGCCCCCTGCAGTAGAAGCACGGAGACCTATCCACTGGACCGCCAGGGAAGTCCCCTGTCCCACAGTTTAAAAGTAAGTTGCATATAAATTTGCCCCTTTGCCCCTAAATACTTCAACATTATCTTCTAAGAATAAGGACAGGCTTTTATATACAATACTGTGGAACAATTATCAATTTTAGAATATTAAGATTTAACTGTGAATGTCTTTGAATTTAATAACTTATACATGGTAGTGTCATAAAACTCCAATGGCAGGTAAAGTATTTTTCCGTAATTATAAACAGTCTTTTCTGACTCCTCACTCCAAGGAACTAAATAGAGTAAATGTTTCATGAGGGCAAAGATTTGTCTTTTTTATTCCCAGGTACTCAGGAGCTCCCAGGAGATCTCATAAGTGGACACACGTATGCATCAAAAATTACTCTTCAAATAGTATTTAATGACTGTTAAGTATCTCACATGTCTAGGGCAATATATGAGGGGTCTCTCGACTACGTTTAATGTCAGTAAGGTTGACATGACCCAGGTATTTGGCAACACGGTCATTTTTTGAACATGTATTTGAACATAAACATTTCCCCCCCACAGCTAACCTCCAAACACTACCCCAACTCTCGATTTATTTTGAATGTGCTCGGTATGTATGCCGTTGATTTGGATTTTTAACACCCAGTGGAAACACCCATCGATAAGGGTGCTTATTGTTTTCCGTTGATTATGGGATCACTGATTTGTGTTATCCTTTTATCTCCCCTCACTGTCAAAAAGAAAAAAAAAATCTTTCAAAAGAAAAGCAAGACTCTCCAAACTGACTTCTATTAAAATTAATTTTTTAATAACTGCTTGGTTTTATCACTACTTCCCCAAATGCTAATTAATTCTAACTCTAAACTATGTAATTATAATACTTGTGCTGAAATACAAATTATCTGGTGCCCCTGGGGTGAACAGGTTAGAATGTATTTCATGTTCCATTCAGCGATTCCTGAGCCCATGGAAACAACGTCGCAGCCCCCGGCGGGCGCCCCTCCCCCAGCATTTGCAGTCCCGTTTCTTCCTCTTTAGCAGGAAGACAGGAACGGAGCTGACAGCTGGCATCCTCAGTTTAATGCCTCTCTCCATGGGGCTGGGAGAAAGGGTGGACGCCAAGTTATTTTTGGCCAAGCACCGAACCGCACACAACCTTCAGGAGCCTTCGTTTAGTCAGTGGCCTAAGTGGCCGCCGATACACCTGCAGAATGTGAATTGACGTTGCCATGGAAATAGAACAACTCTTCCTGGTTCTGTCAAAATCCATCTTTATCTGAGACGAGGCAGGGGTCAGAAAGGAAAGAAACGCCAGCTCCGGGGAGAACACAGAAGGGGGTGGGGAGAGACGCCGCAGCGCCCTACAGCATTGGAGAACTCCAACTGGCTTTTTCACATTCACACACATTATTGCCTTTAGACTCCAAATCCCCCTCCACTTTTATTTATTTCATGAAACAGCAGCTAATCCAAGTGCCGTTGTTTTTTCTTATACCCTCAAACCTGCGTTCACAGGGCTGCCCGGTACCATCTTTAGGGGCCATTTCCTCCACTGTCATGTGATCCAGGTGATGGCAGAGCCCCCCGATGCTGTTTCATGTCGTTTTCAGTCTTAACAGGCATTCATTAGCCCATTCCGCACACAACCTGACCCAAAATGTTGCAATTTAAGCACAAGAAAATAGGGCCCGCCAAGTAAGAACAGCACACAAATAGGAGCCTTGAAAGGAACCAAGGCAACTCCGGAGTGCCCTGGGTTGTAGTTCTGTGGTTCCTCCCAAGGCTTAGCTCTTGAGACAGCAGGAGGCAGGTCAGAGGCTTGCTGTCCCTGCCGCAGGGCCGAGGCCGCCAGCCGCTGTCACTGGGAATCTGTAGCTGCAGCCTGGTCCTGATTTTGGCCTGGATCCAGCCCGCTGGCCTCACCTTGACTCACCTGCTTGGTCCTGCACGTGACTCTGAGCCTCAGCCCTCAGGCCCAGCTTCTGGGCCCCACACTCTGCTGGCCTAGCCCTGGACCGACAAACTCTTGGTTCACAGAGATACTGGCACTTAATGCAGAGGGAGGGCATACCCACCATGCAGTGATGCAGGGACCAGAGGAGGAGATGCAGAACCTTGACAGTGGTGCTACTGGATACGGCATGAACAACAAATACCCCAGTTCACTAGGAATCTGTGTGTGCATTCTAGCGGACCTGTAGCATAGAAGGACGCCATCCTGGTGTCTGACCATTTGCAAGAGACCCCAAAGGCCCGAGACACGTGCGGCTTCGTTATCTGAATGAGGCACAAGCCTAGTCATCAGCTGGCCTGAGGCAGCCAGCAGGTTAAGCAGCCTCGCAGAGCATCTCAGGCACAGGGTCAGTGAGCCTCTGCCCTTCCATACGCAACATGGCCGATTAAAACGCCTAGGAGATTACATGCCATTGAATTTTAGGAAGCAAATCCACGCATTATGGTACTTGTGAATCTGGTAATTCAAGAATATGTTCAAGTAGCCTGCTATTTTATCCCTCCTAGATGTGTGTCTATGTGTGGTGGTTAGTTTATGTCTCTGTGGCCAGATTACAGTACCCAGGTTCTCCATCAGATGCTAATGGTATTTCATAGATGTGGTAAACATCTACAACCAGTTGACTTTATTGAAAGGAGATCATCCTTGATGATATGGATGGCCCTCATCTGCTTAGCTGAAGGCCTTAAGAGCAAACAGTGAGCCCCTCAAGAAGAAATTCTTACTGAAGACGTAGCATAGAAATCCTGCCTGAGTTGTCAGCTCCACAGTCACGAGAGCCAATTCTTAAAATCAATCTCTCTCTCTCTATATATATATATATATATTTATTTATATTTACACACACACACTATATATATGCTATATGTACAGTATATAGTATATATATACTATATATACATATATGTGTGTGTACACCATATACAATATATAGAGATATATTTGTGTGTGTATCTCATTGATTCTATCTCCCTGAAGAACCCTAATACAACATATCTTTGCCTAATGTTTCAACAAAAACAAAAAACAAAGCAAAAAAAAAAAATAGGCAAGTTTGAAATTTGTCTCTGGGGTAACTTAGATCATAAAACAAGACTTGCCTTCTTGCATCACCCTAGACCCCAAAATTTGTAGCCTCTGCCTCCTAAAATAAGTGAATACTTACATTATTTCTAACCTCTCATCCATTAGAAAGCATTTAACTACTCTGAACCAATATGTTTTTGGAGTGACATTATTCACTGCCCTACATTATGCATGAAATAGATTAGCTTGCAGTGCAGGGCTAAAGTTCCACCAGCAGAAATTCTGTGAGCCGAAAACCTGCAGCCCTCACGCTGAATCTCACTGGCACCCTAAAATGCCCTCATGCAGAAGGCCCACGTGACAGCAGCTCTACCTGCCTTTAAATACCTTCCTTCATCAAGGCAAAGTGATTCTCTGAAATCATCACTGCAAGTCAGACAGGCGGGACAAAGCTAAATGGCTGCCACTACATTCCAGCAAATACATTTTCCATGAAAGTGTTTCAGAATCAAAGACTGCCATCAACAATTTAAATGCCTTATGGATGTTTATACTTTTATAGGCTCTTGGGGGGGGGAACACCAACACTGAACTGAGAATGGGTGAAAAAGTATGTTGTGTGTACCTAATGCATCACAAATCATGACACTTGAGTCAGCACGTGAAAACTGAGCCGAAATGGGCTTCGTTTGCTTAGCTTCTAATAGACGCTAATAAAATCAGAGTGCAAGAGACTCCAGAAGCATTTTCCCTCTGTGTAGCTTTACAATGATCTTACAATCCCCACTGTAACTAGAACAGTGGTTTTCAACTGGGGGCAGTTTTGCCCTTCAGAGGATATTTGGTAAATATTTGAGGACACTTTTGGTCACAGCTGGGAGTGGCAGGGTGGGTGACACTGACATCTAGTGGGGAGAGGCCGGGATGCTGCACTGTGTTCTCAAGGGCACAGGAAGGCCCCCTCGCCCCCAGAACAAAGGGTTATCTGGCCCAAAACGTCAACAGTGCTGAGGCTGAGAAACCCTGCCCTGCTCTAGAGCAAAAGTAGTCATAAAGAGTGTCCTTTCCGCTGGGATGTGTTATATTGAAGTGAAGAGGGAGCTAGCCGGGACTCTGGACTAAAGCAAGGCAGTCAGCAGATAGAAAGCTGGTGTAGACTCAGAGTGCAGAGAAGAGCTGGGCGAACAAAGCCCATCGCAGCCCCGTGACCCAGCGCTCACTCGGATCCGCGAGGAGGGCTGATGACAGTGTGATTTGTTCCACTTGATTACCGCTCATTCTGCCCAACAGGGAAGTCAGATTGGATGTTCGGTGTCATCAAGCACCAATCCTACAAGATGTGTCTCATAAGAATGAGATGTTGTTTTCAATGCTTTCATTAATTTGATGTTTCCCCTTTTCAAACAATAAATATCGGTACCTCAATCTAAGTCACGTTATCGCTTTGGGTTTCAGGGTCTCCGTTTTAAAAGTGGAGAGTTCTACGTGGTGAGTGATTTCGCACTGGCGTTCAGGAACCCTTGCTGGTGCACGGCAAGCGTTTTCCCTTGGAAAGGAAACCACTGATGTCTAGGGTCTGTCATGAGTGAACACATTTCACCTTAGGAAGGTATTAAATCTCTGCCTCTAAAGGGTGTGTGTGGGCAGGGGTTCGCAGGATGCAGATGCCAGAAGCTGGCAGTGGAGAAATGTCCTTGTCCTTCCTTTGTCCATTCTCCATCCATATGGCCCCCCCGGCACCCCGAGTTGGGGGCAGCCTGGTACGCAGGGTTGGGGGGGCAGAGGCCAAGCATAACTGTCACACGAGCATGGAGTCCGTGAATCAACAATAAGGTAACACCGAACAACAAGCACCGAAGGCTGAGCTGGTTTTCTGTTTAGATCACACACAGCACAAACAGTTCTCTGCCAGGAACCAAAGACTAGACTCCGGTGAAGCATTTATATTGGTGAATTTTGTTGACCTTGGAGAGGTAACTTTACTCCTCTCTTTTGAGTTTCCTAATGAATGAACGCTTGCAGACACCCGCATACGTTTAAACTTTTAAAGACACAGTATTTCTAATTATTCTAGGACAAAATGTCTCAAGAACTTCTTGAATGAATGGGAGAGCTTGATCTGAGGAAAGGAATTTGGTTTATAACAAAGACACATCATCCTACACCTTTTAAAAAATCTGCTAACGGCAGTTCTGGTCCCTAAGAAAATTTAGGTCATGAGCAGCTTGAAGTTAGAATTTTAATGAACAAATTCTTCAAAATTAAGCTTTATTCTTCATTTCATATATTGCACTACTATTTCTCAAAAAAAATTAAAAATCTGGAAAGTTAACAAAGTGATATTCAAAAACTTTTCTTGTTTCTGTCGTTATGGGAAAATAGCACATTTGAGGGCTCTCTTTTTCCCTTTGTTTTTCTGTTTTTATTTCCAAACTTTTCTACCAATTTTATTAGCTCAGATTTGCTAATTCACACACACACAAAAAACCAGTATTTGCAGAGTGAAATCTCCTTTTTTTTTCAGTGATCAATAAAGGAACTTAAAATATTAGATATTTTTTCAAAGTTTGCATAATGGAAAAAAGTAGTATTACACATAACTTTAAGTGCTTTTATACATGTATAAACATTTTACCTAGAGTTGGGATTTTTAATGTGTGTGTGTGTGTGTGTGTGTGTGATTAACAATCAGTGCCAACTCTTGGTATACACTATGTCAGCTAAACACAGAATCTAGACTAGCAAACTAACTCATTCTTTTTTTTTTTGGTTTTTTGGTTGAGTTTTCTGGTGAAAGGTGATTTAGGCTCAGGGAAAGCTTTTTGTAAAACTGGATAGAAAAAGTGGAAAGGCACCTTTTTAAAGAAATGCATTATTTAAAAATTCACATACCTGTGAAATTCAAGTACATTGTTTTAATTCACATGCCATTGATACCAATAATATGCTAGAGAGAGCTCAGCAAAGTTCATCAAAACTTTACAAATAAATATGTATGTACTACTTGTGTTTTTTCAATACACTTCTTAAAGTGGGTCTTTATTTGTGATGCATTTATTTCACACAAACATATATGTATAATAGAACATCAAATACATGTACTTGGGGATAAAAAACTAAACTGAAGAGTGACGCCAGGCCTCCAGTGTTTGGGGGACAGAGCGCATCTCCCTCTTTTCTGTCCAGCGGTAGGCAGGGTGCAGTTAGAACCAGATGAAAAAGGATAACATTGGGGACCAGCAGTCTGTGTGAGGCAACGCACACAACCACATCACCGTCCATCACAGAACGTGGGGCCCCAAACCCACATGAAACAAACATCATTTGGGTAAGAAGAACAATTATCCATTGCTGCTAAGTCCTCCTCTGGATGTTATCGGTGGTTTGCTAAGATATTAAAACAATACCTTTACAGAGTGAGTTTGGTTTTCATTACCAGGCCTCTGTGCACAGAGGAAATACCAGGGTCTTGGATGCGAACATTCTGACTACTCGTTGATCATCATTTCCTCTTCTCTCCTGCTCTTTTTCTGTTGCTGCCTCGCGCTCCATTTTGCGATGTCCAACTCGTCCCTCCTTAGGGCCCTCAGCCCTTGCACACTCACTGCCCTTCCCCAGCACCCTCTGCTGCTCTGATCTCCTCTTTCCCTTTCTGGGCACTGCACATTGTTCTCTGGTTGGAATGGTGCCTTGTTCAGTGGAAAAGAACAAGGACTCTAAAGTCAGAGAGAGTCTGTTTCTGGATGTGTTGTCTCACAAAGTTCACCTAATGTTTTGAGGCGCCCCTTTCCAGCTCCAACCAAGAGGATGCAAACACCAGTGTCCTCACCTGAGAACCTTCTCCAGCCAGCAAAAGGACAGGCAGTGCTAGGGCTCAGAGACCCCAGACAGGTGGGCTTCTCATGCCTCAGGGCTGATGACCTAGAAGCCTGCTCAGCTGGGTCTCTCAGGGTTTCCAGGTGGGACCAAGTCCCTCTACAAAGGGCAGACCTGCCGGATAACACCAATTTATTGGCCTGGCTCCCTTCCTCAGTTCCTTAGGATAGTTTCTGGCACTGCCTCTGAAATTAACTGCTTGCACTCAATTTCTTGTCTTGGGGGGGATCCCAGCCTTAGGAGGCCCCATCAACAGCCCAAATGGGGAACGGTCCCCGGATGCAGAACTGTCATTCCCTAGGGCAGGTGCAGCTCACCCAGAGCCCTCTGGACCCTTGGCGGGGACCAGGCTTCCTTGGGAGAAACCTGAGTGTAGAGGAGAGAGTGTGTGTGTGACTCAGCACAGGACAAACCTTCCAGGGACGCACCACTGCCCCAAAACAATCACACCCACTCTCACTTGGCTTGTTCAGGCTGAGGGGGTCCCGGCCTCATGAACTCTGATCTCGTGATGATGTGATGAGAACATTAAACAGGATCCTCCCATTGTCCTCCCTTTTCCAGCCAAGGAGAAGACGAGGCACCTTCCAGGAGAGGGTTGGAGTAGGGCCAACCGCCAAAGCAGAGCCACCTTCCTGACTGGCCGCTGATCCCAGACTCCTGACAGAGCCCAGCTGAGCCCAGCCCAAAATGCCAACCTGAGGACCACAAGCCAAATTGACAGCTGTTGTTTTAAGGGGCTGAATTTTGGGGTCTGTCACCTATCGATGGCTCACTGAACGTGCCTGTCCTTCAGGGCCCGTTTCAGCTGCCACAGCTGCTGGTGCAAAGGGACCACTCTTGAGTCTGAAAAGGGATCTTGTGTGACGCTCTGAGACGGGAGCCCTGCGTGGGGCCCTCCTGTCTGTCCCTCTGGTGACAGCACCCCTTGGAGCTGTGGAGACATGAGAGCGCACCTCCAACAGGTGACCTCACAGATTCCCATGGTGTAAAGTGACACATGCTGGCAGCCCTGCTCCATCTTCATGTCCCAAAATATCATGGCCCCATTTAAAAACTCTAAGCCAAATAGTGCCGCAATGCCAGGACATGGAAGCAACCCAAATGTCCATCAACAGAGGAATGGATAAAGAAGACGTGGTACCTGTATGCAACGAATTTACTCAGCCATAGAAAGGAACGAAATGGTGCCATTTGCAGAGACATGGATGGACCTAGAGACTGTCACACGGAGTGAATTAAGTCAGAAAGAGAAAAACAAGCATCGTATCAACATAATATCACTTGCATGTGGAATATAGAAAAATGGTACAGATGAACTTATTTGTAAGGCAGAAATAGAGACACAGACGCAGGATACCAAGGGGGAGGGAGGTGGGATAAACTGGGAGATTGGGATTGACATATATACACTACTGATACTATGTATAAAATACATAACTAATGAGACCCTACTGTGTAGCACAGGGAACTCTACTCAATGCTCTCTGGTGACCCAAATGGGAAGGAAATCTAAAAAAGAGGGGATGTATGTATATGTGTAACTGATTCACTTTTCTGTACAGCAGAAACTAACACAACACTGTAAAGCAACTACGATAAAAATTAAAAAACAAAAGCAAAACAAAAAACCCCCTCTGCGCCAAAAAACAATCCCTTAGCACAGGGGTGTTTCAGTGCCAAAGACCACAGTATTCCTGCAAAGGCCTGATGCTGATCTGATAAATTATCATTGATTTAACTTCACAGAGATCTAATATAAACACAGCCACAAGTCCTGTGCCATATTTAACGGTGAAATTCCAGAATTTCATTATGCGCTGGAATTCCCCTGTTACCTCCCTGTGGCTCAAATAAGATACAAGAGTCACACGGCAAGACCCACCACATTAAGGGTGAAAGCAGCCCCTCTAAGAACACCATGCGATCCTTCTATTAATTCCGGGCCTCTGATATTTTATCACACACATTTAATGATTATAAAAATACATGTTTTTACAGGTAGAATACGCATCAGCATGGGCCCTGGATTTCTGAGGACAGCCCTGATTTAAAACATCCCTTCCCAGGATGCACTGGATGCTGTTCTTCCTTGAACTAAAAGAAAACATCGCTTCCCCTGTAACCTTCACCTTCTGACATCGTGGGCACTGTTGTCCTATGTGACGGATGGTTTGCGTGTGCTTGGGCCTCATCTTTCTAACAAAATGGTTGGTTCCTCAAGGTCACAAGGCTTGAGGAACGCCCTCATATCTTGCCTCCCTTGATGAAGGATATTTAGGGTGTGTTTTGCCTTTGCTGAGTTGGTCTGAATAAATCACCTTCTAAGTCTATGTCTCTGGTTTCAGAATCCTGGAAAATGGAGGGTGTAGCAACAAGTAATTGGGGTAAGAGGCTGTCAGAGAACCTTCATAGGTATGATTAAAGGCATGTTTTGTCCTTGGCAATGTCATTTCCAGCTTTAATCTCTCCTCTTTCTCAAGGCATACCTGACACTCAGCTTTGGGAAGGTTCTCATGTGGGCCATCAGAAAGCTCCCACCACACCTTCCAACACTAAAAGGCACTGACATGCATCTGTCATGCGTGTTGCAAGTTTCTATTACAGAACACTGTAGGGGTTCTTGGTGGCCATTAATAGCTTTTACTTTGGAATACAAATTATGTTTGCAAAGATTTCACTCCAAGTCCTAATATTTGCTTGTATTAATTAGCAATAACCTTGTCTTAAAAGTCTTGAATCCTTTCAAAGCCTTTCAAAGGCACAGGGATCTTCTTAATATCAGTATTTAGCTGATGAAAGGTCTGCATCCTGATGCTCAGAGACTGGAGGCCACTTCTCTCTGTCAGTGGATATTTCACGTTTGTCTCCCTCATATCAACTCTGACTTGGACTATCATCTGATTGGACAAGGAATATTCAAGGTAAATTTCTGAGCTTTTCAGCCCCTTAGATATAAAAAAGCTTCAAGAATGCTGCATGCATGTTTTCAGATGTGCAAGACTGCTCATAAGCACCTTCAGCACCCTCCTTTCTTCTTAAAGGAAATCTTCCTTTTACTGTAAAATATCAGAGTATTAGGATGACCCTTGGCCATCCATCCCTCTGGTACCCCTCTTTCTTCCCTTTATGACGGGAGAACAAAACTAAGAACCATTATTTGCTTAGAAAGCACAGTTACAGGAGGCAATAAAGTTTATGGAAACCGGTGTACCATTTTTTATTCCCCAGTGGCCCCAGCAGTACTTTAAAGAAACAATTTCTATATTACAGATATATTGTTTTAACTCTGAGGGTGCTGTTTATTTTCAAGAGATGCCTTTACAATGAGGATGAAATAAGAATAATTAAACATCCCTTCCAACGGCCTCAGGCCACTGCTCAGTCACTCTCTGGTTCAGTTCCACACTGCCCCCCAAAGAGGCTCGACCAAACAAAATACACCAGACACACATTCACCAATCATTCCTGACATGTATATCTTTTAAAAATAAACGTTCTTATGCTGGAATTGACCCTCATGTTCTTTTTTGTGGAGTCATATAGGCTTGACAAGCTCTCCCTTCTTCATCTGGCTCTGTTAGTAAACACGTAATGCTTTTTATGGTCAAGAAGAGAAGGAATCCCTAGTGCTTGTGCTGACCAGCCGTCTACAGTTTATCTACTGGGAGCGCTGACTTTAGGTGGCCCCTCTAACTGCTTTTACATTGAACTTAAGCCCTCTGCCCCTTTGTCATGGTAAGAAAACTCGGAATTATCGCACATCCTCCCTATAAAAGTGCCTAACCAATTTAAAGCAACAAATAACCAAAAATCTTTTCTTTTTGATATTAAATGTTCCCAGAGAACATTTGGGGAGAGGAGAGAAATAGGTGTGGGAGATTAAAAGGTACAAACTTCTAGCTGCAAAATAAATGTCACAGGTATGAAAAGCACAGTGGGGGGAATATAGTCCAAAACTATATAATATATTTGTATGGGGTAGATTATAACTACACGTATCGTGGTGACCATTTTGAAATGTAAAGAAGCACTGAATCACTGTGTTGTGTAACAGGAACGGGCATAGTGCTGTAGGTCAATTATACACAAAAGGCAGACAAATAAACTCATAAAAAAAAAAGAGAGAGATCAGATTTGTGGTTACCAGAGGTGGAGGGTGCATGAGGCAGTCAAAAGGTACAAACTCCCAGTTATGAGATCAACACGTACCAGGGAGGTGATGTACAACGTGATTAATATAAGCAACACTGCTGCGTGTTATACACAAAAGTTAAGAGAGTAAATCCTCAGTCTTCTCATCACAAAAAAGAGAACATTGTCTATTTCCTTAAATTTCTATCCATATGAGATGACGTTCACTAAACTTACTGTCATTATGTCATGCCGCAAGGAGGCAGAGCTGGGGTCCAACAGCCTCTCAGACACCAAAGCCCTGGGATTTAATCAGCTGCTGTCTGTTCGAGGTAAACATCTTCAAAAACTTGAGAATTTTTTTTTTAATTTAAGTGGTTATTTTATTTTATTTTCAGATCTTTATTGGAGTATAATTTCTTTACACTGTTGTGACAGTGCCAAGCAATTATACTTCAATAGAGAATTTTTACTGTATGTTTTAATGAACATTTTAACATTCTTATCATTGCTTAAGAAAAAAACTCATGTAAACTGAGTAGTTCCAAATCGATGTTTGTTTTTAATGCCTTATATAAAAGAGGTTGTCTTCAATATTTTACATAAAGAAGTTCCTTTAAAATTCACACCAGTGGGAAAAGCCAAGAATGAACTATGAAGCTGAAAAATTAATAAATTTCAGTGAAGACAGGTGCTGGTTTCTAGTAAAACTAATAAAGGTTAGTGTCCCTCCTTCCAAAGTAAATTCTCTCAACTCTTGAGGCAGAAATCACTCTGGTCCATTCTGGTCCTGGGGACACATCACTGAATGAGCAGAGTGAAAACCCACCCCAGATGTGGGGACACAGGCCATAGACAAAACAAGTGCACATGGAGTATGTGCGGCAGCAGTGAATGTCACAGAAAAAAAATGAAGGGAAGAGACATAAGAAATGTCCATCCAGTCCTGATTTTAAATACAGCGGTCAGGCAGCTTTCACGGAGGCATACAAAGCTCCAGACTGCAAAAAAATCAGGGAAAGGATGTCAAGGGTGATGGGCATGCTGTGGATGTGATGAGGGCACACGGGAGCAGAGACCTGGAGGAAAAGAGCGAGAGAGCCTGCGGTTTCCTGGGGGAGAGCTTGCTCAGCGGAGACACCTACGAATGGAACTGTGCAGTAAGCCAAGGAGAGAGGGACTGGAGGCAAAGTCCAGGGCAGGGGGACATCTCACTGTGCCCTAGGGACCAGCACGAGCACTTCAGTTAATGATGTTGTCAGACCTAGGCCTGGCAGTGTGGTGTGTGTGTGTTAAAACAAAGAATGCTGTTTGATTTGATTGACTTCACGAGGAGGATAGAAGAATATCTCACTTGTAGCTGGACAGCAAGGGCAGGGGAGCTGAGTAAACAGGGACTCTGAGGATGTTAAGATTGTTTCAGGATGTGGTAAACACAATGGTACCTCATTATCATCCCTTCATAATGGTCAAAACTGCCCTCACCTCTTGTCTGCGTGCGTGATTAGACCCATACATGTGTAGATGCATGGAAAAATCACTTTCTTCATGTCATGCTATAAACATACAGACATGCAATATTTTATATACTCTACACCTATTTAAAAATTGTTTTTTTTTCCATTTTCCAAACTAAAGATCTGAAGCATGAAACTTAACCAACATACAAGCATTGCTCAAAGAAATGAATCCACCTATCTATCCATTTTCCTATCCATTCATTCATCCACCCATCTATCCACTCATCCCCCCACCCATCCATCCTTCCCTCACTCCTCCATCCAGCCAACCAACCATCCATCCCTCCATCTACCCAACTACCCACCTACTCACCCATCCACCCATCCATCCATCTAATTATCCATCTTTCTCTCCCTCCACTGAAGTTTGAAAATTAGCCCCTAACGTCTATTTAGGTGATTATAGCATGTCATCACTCACGATACTCTAGCTGCTTAGAAGCTAACTTCTTGAAACAGGCTCCCTAATAGCAGTCCTTCTGATTGTTTTTGATAAGTCTTCTGTTACCCATACCTGATTTGAATTTAAAGTGGTTCAATATTTTAAAATTTATTTGAGTGACTTTGCTTTTACTTTATTCTTATGGAAGATCAGAAGTTTATAAAATAATGGATAAATTTTTAATGCCAATGCCCTGTATTAGAATAAAAATTTAAACAGGCAACCATATGCTTTTTTTATCCATTGAAATTAGGATATTCCCAAGTTACGGTAGGTGACTTTTTTTTTATGAAAATTGACTTCTATAACGAGAACAGAAAATTTGACCCCAGGTGGCAAAATCAATTCAGATTCCTTTTGACATTTTCTAACCTTCAAATTTCTCTAGGAGCAAGGTAGCTGTATAGAGATTAGATTCTTGGATATTAATTATTTCAAGTAGTTTCCAGAGGGAAAAAAAGTAAATGCCATTTGTGACAGTTCAGAAGAAAGTCAAGGTTTTACCTTCTCTAGTTTATAGAAAAAGGAAAAATAGGGAGATCAACTAGAAAACTCATGCATCTCAAATATAGCTGAAGGGGGCCTCCCGCAGCATGCGGGGATTCAAGGTGACCACATGCAGAAGCCCTGCTCCGAGATGCTCACCTGAGCCCCTGCAGGCACGACTCCAGCCCTCTCATTTCACTGTGCAGGGCGATGCCACGTATCATCAGGTGTTCATTTTTATGAACATATTTCATGGGGTGCTGCCCTGACCAACGTTCTTTTTATTTTAAAAGCATTAATTTTGTTTATTATCCTGGCCAATTATTTAGAAGTGATATGTATTTTAATGCATTCATCATTTTACTCAATACTTCTGTATAAGGTAATTAGCCAATGTCATTTTCTGTATTATTTTAATTTTATTTACTATTGATTACCCTTTGATTTGGAAATAATGTATAGAATGGTATCACATGATGGGAAGACACAGTGATCTCTCCCAGCATTACCTCTGGAGCCATCATAGCATTTCAGTTGAGCCTCTGAACTTACGTGGGGTCGTCTGACGGAAGATATGAAAAAGGGAGTTCTGGTTTGGGGAAGAGGATGGACTTTTGTGACAGACATACTGGGTTTGACCCAGTTTCCCAAGAGGGGGTCAGCGTTAAGAGTGTAACCTTTGATAAAAAGTCACTGGGTTTTAATCCTGGCCTGCCATTTATTTCTACCTAATCTGCCTGTTTACTCACATTCTCTGTGCCTTATTATTCTTATTTGTAGAATGGATATGATGATACTTCCTATCCTAAAGGTTTACGGGAGAATTAAACAAGAGGACCCATATTATAAGGCTTAGAACAGTGTATCTTGCAGAGGAAGTGCCGAAACAATGTTTGCTCTCCTCATTATAACATGTGGGAACCTGGGCAAATAAGTTCCCTAGACTTACGCCCTCATCCATAAAACCAGGCAGAAATAGGAACAGAGTCCAGGTGTGGCTCAGTGGTGTCACATGTGCTGAGTTCCTGGTGAGTCCCTGCCAATGCTGGTTGTAGATCAACAATCATTAGTTTCCTTGTTACCTTCCTTCTTCATGTGCTCAATAGGACATGAGATTTATGACATTCAATGGGGTCAAAGGACAAATTATTCGCATCATAAATCCTGTGGAAATTCAGTTAACTTTAGGCACGAGAATATATTTTTCAAAAACGTATTTATTTCAATTCTTAACATTTGTTAATTGAGCATCTGCTATGTACTAGGCACTACATGTATCCCATGTAGGATACAGGGTTGTATAAAGCCAGTTCATGTCCTTGAGAAGCGCAAGGTCTAGTGGGACTGACAGGAGATACACATGTAATATACCAAGGGTGGGTGGGAGCCCTACGCAGATGCCAGCAGACACACGTGCTGAACAGGAAACTTCAACGAGGGCAGCAGATGAATTCTCCTCTGTTCCACATGTTGGTAGCAGGACTGATCTGGAACCGAACCCCACTTTGGCAGGCCTGACATAGTCCTAGAGAGATTTATCAGAAAGAGGAATTGTGGCCAAAGGAGGCAGCCTCGAGCAGGAATACTAGAATTGAACCTGAACCCCCTGGCATTTATTTCAGTCACTTTCTAGTGATGTGATCTGGGGCAAAAATATGTCTCGGATTTCACATTATTAACCAAAAGAGGTGTGGTATTCCTACAGGACTGTTCTGATGATCAAAGGGGATGATACGTGCTTTTAAAAACCTTACTAATTAGGAAATACAGTGCGAAGATGGGTGTCGGGGCATAAGGAATGTGAACGACTGCTGTGAGGCACCCCGCCTCCCCGCCTGGCGGAAGCAGCGGCGGACTCAGGAGCTCCGGCTCGTCCACAGCCTGTTGTATGTTTGGTGACAAAGTCCCCTGGTGCAACCCGGTCCCAGAACGAATCTCTTAGGCACCATCCTTTAAACCGGACATCACATGATCTTTGTTGTCTGTTCTTTGTTTTTGTTTTTTGTTTTTAAATGCTGCTTTTTACAATTCTGATCATAAAGGTAATTTATGTCCATGATAGAAAACTTCAAAAGAAACAGAAAAGGAATAAAGATGTTAAAACCTATTAAGTTGGCTCTTCTCACTTCACATAGGCCCTGACTTAGAGCTTTACCGTATTAGCTGTTGAACCCTCGCAATCACCCCATGAGGCGGATATAATTACTGTCCCCATTTTTCCGACAAAGAAACTGAAGCCCAGAGAAGTGAATTCATGTGCCCATCACGCAGGTCAGAAATGCGCTCTGCAGTTATAATGGCCTATGTGAACTCTTTCTGCACAACCACCCTCCTGGGGGAAGGTCACAGGCCATCTGCTGACACATATTCCTCCTGATTCGGACACCTTTGTCCGCTCACTTACACAACATACACAACCGCCTTTTAGAAAGCACTCTGTGCAGGAGCTATCCCACACGCTGGGGACAGAGCAGCCACCCAAACAGCCCAAGGAACAGGGTACCTGCCAGCTGGGGGAGGCAGATAACAAACAAAGAAGATGTGCAATGTGGCAGATGGCACTAAGGTTACAGGCAGTCAGAAGGGAGGAGGCAGGTTTTGGTTTATTCCTGGGCACTTAAGAAAGAACTGTTGGCAACTTTGGCTTTTCCTCTAATGAAAGAGAAAACCATCAGAGGGCTGTAAGCCAAAAATGTGATCTTACTTACATTTAAAGCAAAATCACTCACTCCATTCATCTATCAGTGAAGAACGTGCTTAGAGGGAGGAAGGGGGGAGAGAGGGATTATTCTCAACATATGAAAGTGGGCCAGGGGAGAGGCAGGGGGCGGAATCCAATCCTTAACAGGCAGTGTTCTCTACTGTTAATTAATTTTTCCTGTGACGTTGGGTTTGCCACAAGGGAAAAAACAGTTTTAGTTTTCTCACAGGTTTTCGAAAGTGCTGACCATTTCTGGAAATGTTTACAAAAGACAGAAGCAATGATAAACCATGCACAAGTCTGTCTGCTCTCTCTCTCTCCCCCCCACCCCCCACCGGCCCCCCACCGCCGCTTCTCTCTGTCTCTCTCTGTTTCTATCTCTCTGTCTCTCTCTCCCTCTCTCTCTCTGTGTCTCTCCTGCTCTCCTCCCTCTCTCCCTCCCTCCCCACCACCCTTCCTTTTTATACACCTATTGACCAAATCATGTAGTAAATATGGTATTTCTAATCCCCAGTACTTCAAACCCTGCCTTGGAAATATGATTGCTGAAAATGTAATTAGATAAGATGGGTCGTATTGGAGGAGTTACTCCATGTAAAGATGAAGGCAGAGATGGCAGCGATACTTCTACAAGCCAAGGCACATCAAAGATTTTCAGAAAACCACCAGACGCTGAGAGAGGGCCAGGGAACAGATTCTCCATCACAGCCCTGAAAAGGAACCAACCCTGATGACACACGGGTCTTGGACGCCCAGCCCCGTGAGAGAATCCGCTGCTACGGTTTAAGCCATTGAGCTTATGGTGCTTTGTTACAGCAGCCTTAGCAAACTCACTCACTTCCCAAAGCATCTTTTGCATTATACCATCACCCCTCTTTCTTCCACGTGGCTTTAGAGCTCCTTGAAGTGGGGGTGGGGAGGTATACATCTTTGGACCTCAGAGTGTGCAATAAATGCTACATAGTAGGTGAGTGAGCTGGTGAGCAAGGGAATGAAAGAAGGACAGATGGAGGGTTTGGCTACCACTGAGGGCTGGGGCTGCCCCTCTGAGCAAAGGAAGATCTGCTTGACAAATAACACGGGGTAACCCCTCAGAGCCCTCTGCTCTTTCCACTGAGCAGCCATAGGTTGATAAGGAGACCAGTTTCAGTGCTCCCTCATTTCCACTTGAGAGAGATGATGAGATCCATACTTAACCCCAAACAAATGCCAAAGAACGGTGAAACCATGGGGCATTTAACACAGCAGGATCAGCTCCACCAATCCGGCGCTGTCTTATAGGAACCCGCGCTGTTGGCGACCCCACAACGTGCAGCTTCCCCAACCACATTGCTTATTACAACAACCCCAAACTGTAAGATGTCCAAGTTTTAAATCATTCTTGGGAAAGATTCTATCTTAATAAAGAATCCTGATGTCTCCATTTTGGTGGTGAGTAGAATCTGGCCCAAACCTAAAAGGGAACAATTCCTAAGGGTGAAATGAAAATTTGCTCCGACACTGTGCTTCCTTTCTGTGTTTGCCATCCTATGAATTCTAGAGCAAGGATTTGACTTTATTTTTCTGTTTTGTTTTTTCTCCGATTGCGCTCTTTGGACCACCTGCTATTAATAGCATCAGGGATGTTGTTTTCAAATCAGATCTGATGGCCCCTCTGACAGACTTGCTCAATGAGACGGGGGAGCAGGGTGTAGGTACAGAGAGAGAAACAGGACAGCACTCTGCATTTTAATTAACTAGTCAGCTGGTTCATACCCAATAAAGGTCGAGATCTATTTCTCTGGGTTCCATTCTTCTTACACAAAATAAAGCAGTAGAGGATGAAGACGATATCAAGATAAATTAGTTTATATATTGAAGAAAAAGACTTGCACTTTATAGGATGGAAAGAAATCCAGAAATACTTTTTATAGATCAGGACTGGGGACTAGGAGGGAGCCTGGTGATCACAGTCGTGGTTGTTTCGGGAGCCCCTCCCCCACACCGGGAACCTTAGGGTCTCCAGGGCCTTAGGGTCTCCAGGTGAGGGCGAGTGGTGTGGGTGCCGGGCAGGCTGGACTGCAGATGTCCTTGGGGTCAACCAGAGCTTCTCCGAGATGATCTGTTAGAACTGGGATTTCAAAAGGGAAAGGATTTTTTGCTCAAAAACAAGTTACTATACTTCAATTAAAAAAATAAAGAATAAAAAAACAAGTTTGCCAGCCTATGACCATTTGCAAATAAAACAAACAGAATCACAGTGAAATGGAATACGGCCAAAATCACCCAACATTAGTATCGAAACAAGAGCAAGAGCTTCATTTTCTTTCCTTTGTACCCGTGCTGTCCACAGGGTGAGAAAAGATGTCGTGATAAGTCCATTTAAAAAAATCCTGCATTATTTGAAAAAGGAAAATACAGCATAGGCATCTACCTTTAGATTAAGGCCCACTCTCTGTATCTCGATATAACACAGAGCAGTCCCGCTGTCTCATTTTTGTCTGATGGCTTTATTAATAAAAAAACTATTTTCACAAATATCCACCTATATTTTTATGTTCCCATTTATCTTTAGATACTATTGAAAACCATGTGATAAAAAAGATATTCCCTTATGTGCATCGTGCCTACAATTTTAGTTTAAACAACTTTTTGCAGATGTCTCTATATGAGATGCATTCTACAGCTGAAGATGCTTTATTTTCATGTATGATCCATGCTCGACCTCCTCACAAGAACTCACGCATCCTTGTCGGTATTGCCTGACTATCAGCTGTGGGGCTCACGGGCTGTTCCTTTTCCATTCCACGCCTGCTCACCTTCCCTTTACATACACAGCTGAAAAACAGGAAAACGAAACCCTCTCCACTCACTAGTTCATTCACTAAGCATTAATTACATTTCGTTTAGATTCTCGAGGAAGTAGAATACAGATCAAATATCAATTCCTTAAGAAGTTTCCATTGATTTTCCAGATAGAACCAATTTCTCACTCCTCCTCCCACAGGACTCGGAGACTCTCCTTTCACACACGCACAATCTTCTTTCTGTCCACCTGAATTATCGAGTCCATTGCTTCATCACCCCACATGGCAGGGTGAGCTTCTGGAGTACCACAACCATGTTTTGTATTCTTTGTGTTTTCTACTCTTCACATATATGACTTTAGTCCTCCCAAATTGTCTGAAGCTTAGTAATGGAGCTAAAAACATAAAATTTTCTAGGATACAAAAGCTTGAAAGATGTAACTCAGAAAAAGATTGATAATAAACAGTTACAAAAAGAAACTGTCTACCCTGAAACTATTGCACCTGTTTTGTCTCTTTTGCTTTATGTCAAAATGCCCTAAAATGTCCATCCTTCTCCACCCTGTTCCCTCTTGGATGCCCTCCAGTCCGGTTTTAGCCACATCACCCCACCAACAAATAATGCTGAGCCAGCCACCTAATGCCTGAGAGAATACATTTTATGAAAACATGGGCTGTTTACAATGAAGCACTGACAGTGTGAAAAGAAAAGGCAGCTGCATATCAATGAAATCTTGGTACAGGCAAGGTCTTTCTGTTCATTAAAATATGAACGAATGCTATTATTTTCAAAGGCCTTCCTTATTTTATTTTTGTTTATCTGTGTTTTCTACATATTACAGAAAGAATATGTATACATTTTCAAGAAGGAAAAAGCAATTCACATTGCTACAATCTAACCAAGCCAGAAGTGTCTGCCATGGAGCCTGTTTCAATATTTACTCCCTGCCATGCTTTCGGAACGGATAAATTTAAGCATCTCTTTGAAAGGCAACACATATGAAAAGTGAATTTATGAACAAAATAAGGCCCATCCTCACAAGCATAAGGTAATAAATGCTCCAAATACATAAGGATACACTGTAAAGCTCAAATTCAAGTATTTTAAGAGAAGAATTGTGACAACAGCTCTCCTCACAAGCTGTTGTTGACACTATTTATTTTGGTCCAGTTTACTTCATAAATTGAAAGTTATTTTCTTGCTAACTAGATGAATAGAGGTTTTTTCATTTTGTTTATGGTTTCCTTTGCTGTGCAAAAGCTTTTGAGTTTAATTAGGTCCCATTTGTTTATTTTTACTTTCATTTCCATTATTCTGGGAGATGGATCATAAAAGATTTCACTGTGATTTATGTCAGAGAGTATTCTGCCTATATTTTCCTCTAGGAGTTTTATAGTGTCCGTTCTCACATTTAGGTTGTTAATCCATTTTGAGCTTATTTTTGTGTATAGTGTGAAAGAATGATCTACTTTCATTTTTTTTCACATGTAGCTATCCAGTTTTCCCAGTACCATTTGTTGATAAGACTGTCTTTCCACCTTTGTGTAGTCTTGCCTCCTTTGTCACAGATAAATTGACTATAGGTGTGTGGGTTTATCTCTGGGCCTTCTATCCTGTTCCACTGATCTATTTTTGTGCCAGTACCATACTGTTTTGACGACCAGGGAACTCTGCTCAGTGTTATGTGGCAGCCTGGACGGGAAGGGAGTCTGGGGGAGAATGGATACATGTACATGTATGGCTGAGTCGCTTTGCTGTGCACCTGAAACTATCACAACATTGATAACTGACTATATCCCAATATAAAATAAAAAGTTAGAAACAAAACAAAACAAAAACAAAAACCCCAAAACCTCACAAAAAACAGAAAAGCAAAAAAAAAAAAAAAAGAATAGAGGTCTTTTCCAGGGCTGCATTTTAAGCAGGCTTGTGAGAAAATGTCACCATATGTGCTCATCACTATTAGGCAGTGGGTTTATGTGACTTGTAGGAATGACCTTTCCTCTCTTATATGGTCTCAAGGCTGAGGCATTTTGCATATATGAATTTTGAAACCTTTTGAGAAGTAAGAGAATACAGAGAGCTAGAAACTTAAAAACCAAGACATAGGAAAAAGGAAAGATAGTTTGGGCTAACGCAGGCCCCTCTGTGGGGCTTCAGATACTGATACACATACACATATATATGCACATAAATACATGTATTATAAGACCTGAGGCCAACGTGTTGCAAGTTGTGGTGTTATTAAGTCTACGAAAATGAACTTTAATAAGTGAAACAATGAGACCATCCTTAAGGAAGAATCATTTTCCCAATGTACTGATGTCCAGAAAGACTTTGAAGAAATGCATTCAAACTCAGCAGCATTTACCGCTCTGAAAGTCACAAAAAGGAAGTAACTGGAGGTAATTTTCTTCAATTTTTTAAATTAAAAAAAACTTTTTACAGTATTCCCTTGTTGGTTATCTATTTTAAATACAGCAATGTGCACGTGTCAATCCCAAATTCCCAGTCTAGCCCTCCCCCCAGCCTCCTATGGTAACCGTAAATTCATTCTCTAAGTCCGTGAGTCTGCTTCTGTTTTGTAAGTAAGTTCATTTGTATCATCTTTTTCAGATTCCACATATAGGCAGTGTCATGTGATATTTGTCTTTTCTGCCCGACTTACTTCACTATGACAATCTCCAGGTCCATCCATGTTGCTGCAGAGGGCATTATTCCATTCTTTTCAATGGCCGAGTAATATTTCATTGTGTATATATACCACATCGTCTTTGGGTAAATCTAAAGCTGGACCTGTAGATGTCACAACAGACAGCTGTGGTGTTTGGTTGTGGTCCTAAAGCATGCCTCTTAAAACACGAGGAACCCGTTTGGAGCTATGTTGTAGCCCTGACACTCAAGAATAATGTCACCTGCACAGCTCAGTAGCTGGAAACAGAGAAAAAGCCCAGCAGAACACACAAAAGAAGGTGGAGAAAAGGCTCAGTGGCTCAAAGATTTAACAAGGGAAACCACTCTTCTGAAAACACGTGGCACTTTTTCATCTCTTCTGACTTACTGAGACCATCTGTCTCATGTTCTTTAAATTGATTTTGGAAGAGGGAATTGATTATTTAAAATCTATAGAATGATACACTAACAATGGAAGAGCAGAAAGAGGAATTAAGGAAACTCTCCCACTCACCACTGCAACAAAAAGAATAAAATACCTAGGAATGAACCTGCCTAAGGAGGCAAAAGATCTGTATGCAGAAAACTTTAAGACACTGATGAAAGAAATCAAAGATGACACAAACAGATGGAGGGACATACCATGTTCTTGGATTGGAAGAATCAACATAGTGAAAATTACTGTACTACCCAAAGCAATTTACAGATTCAATGCAATCCCAATCAAATTACCAATGGCATTTTTCACAGAACTAGAGCAAGAAATCTTACGATTTGTATGGAAATGCAAAAGACCCGGAATAGCCAAAGCAATCTTGAGAAGGAAAAGTGGAGTTGGTGGAATCAGGCTTCCTGACTTCAAACTATACTACAAGGCCATAGTGATCAAGACAGTATGGGACTGGCACAAAAATAGAAAGGACGATCAATGGAATAGAATAGAGAACTCAGAAGTAAGCCCAAACACATATGGGCACCTTATCTTTGACAAAGGAGGCACGAATATACAATGGAAAAAAGACAGCCTCTTCAATAAGTGGTGCTGGGAAAATGGGACAGCAACATGTCAAAGAATGAAATTAGAACACTTCCTAACACCATACACAAAAATAAACTCCAAATGGATTACAGATCTACATGTAAGGCCAGACACTATCAAACTCCTAGAGGAAAACATAGGCAGGACACTCTATGACATACATCAAAGCAAGATCCTTTTTGACCCACCTCCTAGAATCATGGAAATAAAATCAAGAATAAACAAATGGGACCTCATGAAACTTAAAAGCTTTTGCACAGTGAAAGAAACCATAAACAAGACTAAAAGGCAACCCTCAGAATGGGAAAAAATAATTGCCTATGAAACAACAGACAAAGGATTAACCTCCAAAATATACAAGCAGCTCATGCAGCTTAATACCAAAAAAGCAAATAACCCAATCCACAAATGGGTGGAAGACCTAAATAGACATTTCTCCAAAGAAGACATACAGATGGCCAACAAACACATGAAAAGATGCTCAACATCACTCATCATCAGAGAAATGCAAGTCAAAGCCACAATGAGCTATCACCTCACAGCGATCAGAATGGCCATCATCACAAAATCTGGAAACAACAAATGTTGGAGAGGGTGTGGAGAAAAGGGAACTCTCCTGCACTGTTGGTGGGAATGTAAGTTGGTACAGCCACTATGGAAAACAATTTGGAGGTTCCTTCAAAAACTACAAATAGAACTACCATATGATCCAGTAATCCCACTCCTGGGCATATACCCAAAGAAAACCATAATCCCAAAAGAAACATGTACCATAATGTTTATTGCAGCACTATTTACAATAGCCAGGACATGGAAGCAACCTAAATACCCATCAACAAATGAATGGATAAAGAAGATGTGGCATATATATACAATGGAATATTACTCAGCTATAAAAAGGGATGAGATGCAGCTATATGTAATGAGGTGGATAGACCTGGAGTCTGTCATACAGAGTGAAGTAAGTCAGAAAGAGAAAGACAAATATTGTATGCTAATTCATATATACGGAATCTAAAAATGGTACTGATGAACTCAGTGACAAGACAAGAACAAGGACGCAGATGCAGAGAATGGACTGGAGAACTCGAGGTTTGGGGGGGCAGGGGGTGAAGGGGAAGCTGAGACGAAGTGAGAGAGTAGCACAGACATATATATACTACCAACTGTAAAATAGATAGCCAGTGGGAAGTTGTTGTATAACAAAGGGAGTTCAACTCAAGGATGGAAGATGCCTTAGAGGACTGGGATGGGGAGGGTGGGGGGGAGTCGAGGGAGGGAGGGAACACGGGGATATGTGTATAAAAACAGATGATTGAACTTTGTGTACCCCCCAAAATAATAAATAAATAAAATAAAATAAAATAAAAAGATGTGGCATATATATACAATGGAATATTACTCAGCTATAAAAAGGGATGAGATGCAGCTGTATGTAATGAGGTGGATAGACGTAGAGTCTGTCATACGGAGTGAAGTAAGTCAGAAAGAGAAAGACAAATATTGTATGCTAACTCACATATATGGAATCAGAAAATGGTACTGATGAACTCAGTGACAAGACAAGAACAAGGACGCAGATGCAGAGAATGGACTGGAGAACTCGAGGTTTGGGGGGGGCGGGGGGTGAAGGGGACGCTGTGATGAAGTGAGAGAGTAGCATAGACATATATATAGTACCAACTGTAAAATAGATAGCCAGTGGGAAGCTGCTGTATAACAAAGGGAGTTCAACTCGAGGATGGATAATGCCTTAGAGGACTGGGACGGGGAGGGTGGGGGGGAGTCGAGGGAGGGAGGGAATATGGGGATATGTGTATAAAAACAGATGATTGAACTTGGTGTACCCCCAAAAAATAATAAATAAATAAATAAAATTTAAAAAATAAAAAATAAAATAAAACCTATAGAATGTTTCAAAAATAAATATTTAATCTCAAAAAAGGAAAGTTAAAATGTCACTTATAAACATGGTGAGAGATGACTTATTAACATGAACTTGAAGGTGTAATGAAAGAAACTATGTAGGGCTAAGACTGTCACAAGGAACGCGTGTTGGCCAGGGGTCTTCTCCCACACAATGCAGAAGTTAGATGGATGTTTTTTAAATTGTGTTCCCAGAAGTCAGGGCAATGAGAGTTCTCTGGAAGTGGGGCTGTGGCAGGAAAAATTCATTTCAATCCAGCCAGAGTGTCTCCCTTTTTATATATTTTCTGTATTTTGTGCTCTCTTAAGAAGAGGAGAAGTCCTCGAATGTCTTTTGGTTTATAGGTTATTTTTATTCTTTTGAGATGGAAGCCATGCATTTTTAAATGATTAATTTAATAAAAGTCTGTATAAGAAGAGAAGACGCACAGGGAGACACAGAGAAGAAGCCCATATAATGACAGAGCAGAGATTGGAGATGATGTGTCTACAAACCAAGGAACATTGAGGACCACCGGCAGCCCCGGAAGCTGGCAGAGGCAGGGAGCACTCTTCCTGAGAGCTTTCAGAGGGAGCACAGTGCTGCGACACCCTGATTTTGGATTTCTAGGCTTTAGATCTGTGAGAGCGTGAATGTCTGCTGTTTTAAGCCTCCCAGTTCGTGCTGATGTGTTAAGGCAGCCCCAGGAAACTAACACACTAGCCATCACTATGCTCTGATGAATCTACCAGGTGAACCTTTCCAAATGAAAACTGTCTTTCAATTTGCCTTTGATAAGTTGAACTGAACTTGGGAGGTAGGTATCAATTTTTTTTCAAATAAGGAACCTGAGCCATGTATTCACTACCATTTAAGTAAAAGGGTGCAAAACAAGGCAGACTGGGGGCCAGGATTCAAAACCCAAGAACCCACCACGTGTTTGTTCATCTTCACAAATCCGGGGAAACACTTCTTCTTGGGATCCTTCAGTGGGATGATCAGGCCCTGTGACTTCTGGAACTTCACCTATATTAGCTCCCTAGCAAATGGAAAAGCCTCACCTGTAAGTACCACCCGTTTTCCCACATCTTTGCTTTAATATTTTATAAAAGCCAAAAACACATGAGAAGGCAAGGAGGCTGGGAGCAGTGACCAGAAACACGGCCTTGCACCTGCTGCTTACTCCCAGGGAGCCTTGGTTTCCTGAGCCGCAGAACGGCTGTGACTGTGACACCAGGGGGTGCAGGAAGGGTGTGAGATGAGGCATGAAGGGCGTGTCCTGGCCCCACACAGCACGGGGAGCTGCAGAGCTGCACTGAGCCACGTCGGGCATCACTTTTGAAGTCCACGGCACGAAGGAGGGAGGGCCTTGTCAGAAGGCAGATGGCCTCTGTACTGGCCCAGGGACACTAGAAACAATTTGGAAGCAGGACATATATTTCTAGCCATCGGTGGTGTTTCTGAACGTTTGTCCCCATTCGTCTACTGCAACAGTCTCAGGCCCTGCACCCCCATCGCGCGGCCAGGTGAGCCTGTTCTGGAGGAAAGCAATGTCCTGGGTGGCAGGGTGGCAAGCCAAGGGGCTTGGGGGCAGAGCTGGGTCCATCCTGGGCAGCCCCTGCTGGCACGCGACCTTGGAGGGTTTCCTAGCCTTGCTAAGCTTTTGCTCCCTCTTCCGTAAATGACGTTCGCGATGGTCCCTAACGAGATGGGTGTGAATCCTAAATCACGTGATGCGGCACCCAGGGCCCCGCCTAGAATGGGCTTGTATCTTCCTTGACAAGACTCCCTGCATAAAGCTCAGACGAAGAACTCTCCCTCTCCCTCAGGACACAGGCATTTGCAGAGGACCAACGTGCAGGGAAAGTCCATTTCCTGGGGAAAAGGAATTTTGAGTGCTTACAAGGGAGATGCTTGGGGCGGGGGGGGATCCATGGAGGGGAGCAGGGAATGGCTTCCCAGAGGCAGTGAACTCAGGACAGTTGTAGGCAGCACCTCACTGGGTCAAGGGAGGTATCTGGTGAAGGGCCCCTGGGCGAGCTCTGGCCAGAGCAAACTCAAATTGGGCAACAGACTATGGGCTTTGTCTGAGACAGTTCTGGGTTTGAATGTCACCACTTCCTAGCATCTTGACCTTGGGCAAGTTGCTAAGACATCTCGGAGCCTCAGTTTCCACAAGTGGATGATGGGAAACACCCACACCACAGGGTCTAGTCCCCTGAGCACAGCTCCTGCACAGAGAGGAAAGTAAATGGAGTCCCCCCAGTCCACCCACAGGCCTCAAATGACCTTTGTTTTTACATTATTTTTATTCCTTTGAGATGCATTCCATTCACTTAAAAAATAACTTTGAGTAATTTTTTAAAGTCTATCAATGACATGTCCTAAAGTCGAATTTGTGACTCATTTAATATTTATTGGGACCGAGTCACTGCTATCCACACCCCAAAACCCACCTAGAAAAAGAAGTGCAGGTCTTTTCAGAAAAGTCCAGACTTGTACCTCCCCCCCTGCAGTACCTTTCCGGGAGAGGACTAGTGAGAAGGTAGCTCTGTTCTGGTGGTCAGGCCTGGGGGAAGGTCTGGAGGACACTTTAAGAAGGCTGACGTCAAGTTTTGGGGGTGACTGGAGAGCATTTTTTCTTGAGACCGAAGTCTGCCCCATCCAAATTCCCCGTAAGACCATGAAAAGCCACCAAAATGGTGCTCAAGAGCAGCTGACCTTCGGTCAGGAAGGGATCTTTTTTCTTTTAAATATATATATATATATATTTTATATTGGAGTACAGTATATTAACAATGTTGTGGTAGTTTCAGGTGTGCAGCAAAGTGATACAATTATACATATACATGTACATATTCTTTTTCAAATTCTTTTCCCATTTAGATTGTTACATAATATTGAGCAGAGTTCCCTGTGCTAGACAGTAGATCCTTGTTGGTGACCCATTTTAAATATAGCAGTGTGTGGGACTTCCCTGGCGGTCCAGTGGTTAGGACTCCATGCTTCCACTGCAGGGGGCACGGGTTCAATCCCCGGTCGGGGAACTAGGATCCAGCATGCCATGTGGCATGGCCAAAAAAGTAAATAAACAGGAACAGGTCTTTACCACCCTATCTGTCCTCAGCCGCACCCATCCCAGGGAGGACGTGCCCTCATTGTCCCTGGGGTGAAGGTCCAGCTCAGCAGAAAGCAGCTGCCGCCCTCTGGCCATCTCTGCCATCCCCTCGGCTGTACCACACAGCCCCCTGCCTCCCAGCCCTCCTTCTTCCCTCTCAAGCTCCTGCTGTTAGAAAGGTCTTAATCCCCGTGACTGAGGGAAACATGAAATGGTGGCTCAAAATCAAATCAGCCCAGAAGGCACCCAGCGCCCAAACCCATCACCTAGAGGCACCCGAAAGCAAATTCCTCAAAAGCCCAACACAGTCATCTCCTTTTCAAAGCCCTGGGATTCAGCTGTCAGGCCACATGAAAACCTCTCTCCTCAAGGTTAAAATTTTAATGCGCTGTTTACACATTGAAGCAAAAGAGGTTGTATACTTAATAGAGCACAGAAAATTGAGAGTCAGAGCCCAAAGTATGTTTTAAAGAAAGAAAAAAATGGGTGAGAAGGAGGAAGGCATACCCTCCTGACGTGTCCTGCACAACTACAAAGAAATCCGTGGAATCAGAGAGCAGGTGCCTCTCCCACTTCTAAAGGGTGGTGACCCAGCCACAGGGGACCTGTTTCCAAAGACGGCCCCGCCCCCCCCCCCCCCCCCCCCAGCCCAGGAAGGTGCACAGAAACAGGGTGCCTGGCCAGTTTCCAGAGCAAAGCTTCCACTGTCCTTCACACGGGCATCAAATCCTGCAAGCGACTCAGTGTCTGGGCCACAGTCCCAGGAACAATGGAAGTCCTCCCTGCAAAACAGGCAGGGCAGGAGGAAGCCCCCACGCACACGGCCTCTGCAGACATGCATGGAGCCCCCCCGCTTCCCCCACCCCCCCGGCTCCCCAGTTGGGGAGGAATTCCGCGTGTCATCAGCAAGGGGCGCCCGGCAGAGGCAGCCTGGCATATGGTGTCTCCAATTTTTTAGTGACAAGTGGCGTGTTAGCAGAGCCGCCGCGGAGGAGCAGGAGAGAGCCGGTTGGCTAATCACTCCCCGTTGCCTGCACCCTCAGGCAGAATCATATTGCTTTATGCAGATGAGCTCATAACAGTTTCTTCAATTTGGCTTTTATAGAAAAAACTGCCAGCTCCTCACACTATGTCAACAGCCACCCGAGGGCCTACCACTTTACCACGCGAGTGTATTACTATTTAAAGACAAGCTTTTAGCTGAACATCAGTGCTGCCTTCAGAGTTTAATTACCGCCCTCCCCATGGGGCCCAATGAGCCAGCGACTCCTCCCAAGGGGGTTCTGCTTGGTGATGATCTTTAACTAAGTAAGTAAATGCCAAACCGTCTGGGCTTAAAGCGCCCGCGTCTGATTCCCTGCTCTGCTTTGAGACTGCGGGTGGCTGGGAACGAGCCCTGTGCAATTCAGAATCCTGGAGCAATTAATTTCCCGTTGATGGGGGCAGGGGAGACTAGGAGAGCGCATATATAACAAATTAGTAGAATATAATACATGATTTATTGTTACAGATAATAATATATAAAATATATATTAAATGTTTATTTCACTCTCTAAATTTCCAGAGAAAGAACTCAGTAGCAGAAGCACACACTTCAAACCACCTCCAAATTTACTAAAGCGGTCATTTAAGTCCGACACCAAAAGAGGGCCTTCTCCTCTTAAAATCCTTTCTCAATGTACTGAGTTGAAGGAAGCGGATTTGAAAGGCTGGGTCCCAGCTTCTTTGCTTCCTGCATAGTGATCATTAAACTAGCTCTTTCTTCAAACCACCATTAAGTAGGCACGGATTTGGGATATGTAACTGTCTTTTAGAGGACAAATTGACATGTCAAGAGTAGTACACGCTGAAATTCTGTCTGAAAGTGGTCCAGAGTTTAAAAATCTAGTAAGAGCCATCCAAATGTTGAAATAGGGTAACACATAAAGAATGCCTTTCATCGTTTTGTTTTTCAAAAATACAAAAAAATAAAGATGAAACAGGGCATCAATTCCATTTTCAACTAAGCCTAGCCTGGCAGAAGTCTCCTAAGGTGTTGACTGAGCTCCAAATAGGCTAAGGTATTGAGTTTTCATTCCAGAAAATTCCAGAAGCTTCTTCGGTCATCTGCTGATACTTTGAGATAAAAAATGCACCAAGGTTGTGCAGCTGTGTTGATGAATAGTGTTGATGAAGACAACAGAGAGCAGCTAAGTGGGATGAGTCCTGGTCTTACCTGACTGCCTCTCAGCATTCCTGTAACCAAACTAAGCAAAATGAAACTTCCCACAATCTCTGTTTGTGGCACTGAGTCAAATAAGTCATGTGGTGAAGCACAGAGGAGGGCCTCCCCCTTGGCGCCGGAAGACCCAGGTTCTAGTCTTGCCTCTTCTATGTTTAAGGTGTGAAATGTGGGGACAAGTCCTACTCTAGCCTCACATTCCTTCTTATTTAGCAAAAGCCTGTATCTGTTCCATTGAGTGTTGGAACTCCAGCTGGAGAGAAGGGCTGGGGGAAGCGAAGATGGGACACACCACCTGGGGTAGGTACCCCATGCGAGATGCTGCTGTTGAATAACGGTCTACAGCCGACAAATGGCACTGGCTAAATCCTATATTAGAGTCGAGCTGACGTACACACGAGTTAATGAATGAAGTGCTGCAATGGATGAAATGATGTTGAAATGAATAAACTAACGAACAGTTAGATAAAGAGCCTGGCTTTATTGAAAGGCTCTCAAGTATCGAGCGCTGCGCTTGGTCCTTTGTGTTCTTGATCTCATTTACTTATGAACAGAATGGACCCTATCAGAACACCAGCCCTCCTCCGCAGGAAATGGCCAAGGTCACCCAGGTGGATCCCAATGCCAAGCCAATATCCAGTTTGCCACCCAACTTTACTCAACCAATATCCTTTCCCTGAGTTACCCTGCCCACCTGCCTTCTACCTTTCATACACTGAGTTAAAAGTATTTTATCCAAAGCTTAATAAAATGTTGCACAGTCTTCATAAACTCCTTTGCATATAAAAATTGCTTTTTCATCAAAATTGCTACCAAGTGATCCTGGGCCCTTGCCACTCCACTTAGGGTGCTCCCTTCTTCCCATCCAATGAGGTATTTCCCATAACTGTATCACACTGTGTGGAGCACTTTTGTAGAGCCCTGGGTGCCAAGAGAGATGACTGCAGCAGCCTCACCTCAAAGGTTTGCTGAGAGGGTCAGGGGCCTCAGGTCCACAAGAAAAGGACAACAAGCAAGGTGACTGATGGGAGGAGGGGTGTGGCAGGCGGATGGTGGGCTACAGGCATCCCGAGGCTGCACCACCTGAACAATCAGCAGGTCTCAGCTTTCTTACTCTGGGTTTCATAGACAAGAGCAGAAGTGCTGCATGTTGCTCAGGCCAAGATGAGTGCTCCTTGGAGCCTATACTTCCCAACAGCAGGGTATTTCCAACCATACTCAGCCTTTGATGGGCTGGCTGGCCACTCGAGGTGGGGATGAAGTCAGCTGACTCAGAGAAGCGCGTGCTCCTTGGGCTCATGGCCTATAAGGTTGTTCTGCTCAAGCATGAAATGTGCCTAATCCCCAAGAGGGCTGCAAGGTCACAGGCCTAAGGAAATGTTCTGTGCAAGGGTGGCAGCTGAGGGAGTGGGACCCAGAAATGTCAAAGCCCCTCTCTCCAAAAGGGAGCCGGTGCGGTTACCCCGAGGTTGTGTGGCCGCCTCTTCCTGTTCACACCCACGTGAGACCCAATAAGCTGGTGAAGACCGTATCAATCAGGGTCAAGTCAGGACAACAGAAACTCCTTCTGTTATCTTAATGGAGAGAATTTAATACAAAGAACTGTCAACCAGATATTGGAGAACAGAAAATGCTCAAAGGAGACGCTGCAGCTTCAGCGAGTTGGTAACTGCAGGGCTGAGAGAATGAAAAGAAACAGGCTGAGGTCACTGGAACCCAGAGGCTTGGGGAGACGGCCCCAAAGCTGGACACGTGAGGTGACATCGTGGTGGCTGGCAGATGCTGGAACCGCAGGAGCTCAGAAGAGGGACCTTGCAGAGCAGACCTTAAACAGAGGAGGCTACTGGCTGGCACCTGCATTTCCAAGAGGTGTAAGGAGGGTGATTTTGCAGGTGCAGAGTGATAACCTTGAAGATAACCCAGGACTCATCCTCCACTGTTGGGCAATGTTTAGGTGCTGCTGGCACAAACAGGAGTGGATGGGTGGGAATTTGCGCCCTGCCTCTCTGCCAGCCTTCCACACAACCCAAGTGGCCCCGAATCGCAGAGCCCAACAGAGCAGCTGGCGAAAGAGAAGGGGTTAGCAGAATCCGAGCCTTAGCATCACAGTGCAGAGTAGGAAGCGTGGAGATGAAATACCTAATCAGAAAAAGGAAATGGTCCAATTGATTATCACTGTGTCTGTGTATTGGTTTTCTATTGCTGTGGACAAACCTCCACCAGCCTAGCACCTTACAGTAACCCCCACCACGAGCCCAGGGTTCTGTGCACCAGACACCTGCCATGCCTGGCTGGGCTCTCTGCTCAGGATGCCACAGGCTGAAATCTAGGGGTTAGCCAGGCTGGGCTCTCATGGGGAGGCTCTGGGGAAACTCCCCTCCCAAGCTCATTCTTTCTGTTGGCAGAATTCAGTCTCTTGAGGTTTGGGGACTGAGGCCTCTATTTTCTTGCTGGCTGTAGCTGGAGGCTGTTCTCAGCTCCTAGAGGTGGCCCTGGTCCCTTGCCATGTGGCCCCTCCCCTCAGTTTCTCCTCATGCTCTGACCTCTAGCCCAAATTTAAAGGTCAGTCTCATCCTGGTAATCTCCCCACCTAAGGTCAGCTTACTGGGGACCTTAATCTCAGCTACAAAATCCCCTTTGCCTTAGAATGTAACATAATCACAGGAGCGAGATCTCGATGGGAGGAAATCATACTTGGGCAAGTGTCTCTGAAGGTCACCTTAGAATCGTGCCGGCCACAAGCAGCGTGCAGGAGATCCCTTCTGTTCTTTTAATTTAAAGAGTGAAAATTCACAAGGAATTTTATGGGCATTCCAGGTAGGTCCAAGCTACACTCTGGTAAAAGGTGAAACTAAATTTTTAGACAAAATGCTCTCAGGTCAAAACTTCAACCACTTAAAATATTTTGAATCAGAAATGAAATTGTGGGGCAAGGAAAGCTCCACAGCTGTATTCTGTAGCCTCCCAATAATCCCACCAGAGGCCAGGATATGCAAGTATGACGTGGGTGGACAAGAGCTGAGCTGGCCACGCCTATTTCTTCTCTGCATGTAAAAGCTGCACCCTGCAAGCTGGCCTCTGGTCAGGTTTTAAAGGATGATTCTTCTTATTTAGCTGTTCTGCATGGTTAAGAGGCAAGGCTGAAAGGGTGAACACCAGCACGACACAGCTCCGGGAACCTGCTGTCTCCCTCCTGTCCTCAGAGAAACATCAGGGCTCCAAAAGTAGAAAGAGAAATGGACGAATAGAAAGTGGCACTTCCAAAGAGAAAGCCAGAAGAATCCCAGCAGCCATTTCCCCACCACCAGACCCATCCAATGAGGGAGAGGAATCCTTCAGATCTACAATGAGGGTTGGGGTGGGTAGGCTTCAGCACACGGCGTTTCTCAACTCTGATGCAACTGGAAACTCAGCTCTCTGGGAAACAATGGTTCACTGAGAAACCCACATGCATTGACCTATTAATACCAGTGCAAGCGACACCTAGGATCTGCCCCATTGCCCTGAAATCCTCTGTGTTAGAAATATTTCTGTCTTCTTCCACAATCGAATATTCTATCTCAGCAACTCCACCTGCATACTGTTGCCAAAGGTTAACTGCTTCATCTACTTTCTGTCTGAACCAGATCTCAAACTATATTTAAATCCAATAGGGCTAACCGAATCTGCAGGAAAATTCTTTCATTCGTTTTTTATCTAGAGAAATCGGCACTTACACAATCTCGATGCATTTTCACCTTTTTCCCTACCTCTGCAAACGAAGTTCACTCTGATTTGTGCCATGTAAATAGTCTTGAGACCACAAGAAGATGCCGTGTTCTTAAAAAGCCCTCTCTTCACCCAACTCAATAATGGGCAGTATTTCCTTTGTTTAAAGACGCCTAAAGGACTGCAACAATTGTCATAAAAGAACATTACAGATCATCTGGAAACAGTTTTTTAATTTTTTTTAGTCTAGGATTAGGATGCAAATCCATCCCGGAAATTGAACCATCCCTAAATTGCATCGTTGTTTATCTGATTACTGCTCAAAACCATCTGCACTTAATTGTAAGACAACAAATCTTTTAACAATCAGCTGGGATTAAAGAACAAAGCCTCTTACAGCAGTCTCTGTTGGTGGAGTTTAAAAATAAAAGAAGAAACAGCACATAGCCCAACCTTCCTTTCTAGACTTTAAAACTCCATCAAGAGTTTTTGTTGATATAATTTGAGTGGTTCTGTTATGAAAGCTGTAATGAAAGTAGTAGTAACTGTTATGAAGGTTATCTTTATAACCTCAGAAAGGGCATATGTGCTTTCTCACTTCTGAGAACCTCCAGTGAATTCTAGAGACCCAGACATTAGCAGAATCTTATTCAAAACGGCATTTCCTATGGAAGTACTGATGGTGACAGAGTAGAAGTCTGCCATGACCTCTGTGAGGTCATTGTGTAAGACTTTCCGTGTGAAAGGTCCTGAAGCTCTGTGAGGCAAGGAGGCCCCTGCATTATAACATGAAACCTAGGAAAATACACATTTCTCTTAACTCTTTACAAACAAATAAGGTATATTTTTATATTATTAAACCAAATCCATAGTCAAGTCTTCTCTTGCCAATCCTTCCTCTTCCAACCAAGTATTGTGGTGAGATAGGGAAACACTTCTCATTCTTCAGTCTCAAGACAGTAACTGGTTTTCACCCGAGTGTATTGCAAACACTTGCCAACAATGTCTATTCCAAATCTCAAATCCAGTTCAACCTGTAATATTTCTTCTGAATTATTGTTAACATTCTAAGGCAGAGTCTTAGTATCACTGAAACAAGACTATTAGAAATGAAAAGTTCCCAAGAGACCCCTCAGCTCAATTTTCTCATTTAACATTTGACCAAACTGAGCCCAGTGGGCTACCTGATTTGTCTCGGCCACAGCAAGTGGCAGAGCTCAGCCTGGAGGAAACCAAAAAACTCCAGATCCCTCAGGGGGGTGCTTGTCATCTTGTCGTTTACAGACATTTATTTTTTAATTTTTAAAATTTGATTGTTTTTAATGATAGTACAAATTGTTAACATTGAACTCATTTTAGAAGTTCTAGGACCTCATTGCAAGCTGAACAAAACTGGTCCATTTTGTGGCTAAGTCTTATTTAGGTAGAAGAGCCAAGGGAAAGGGTTGCTGTCATTCTTATAAAAGTGAAAACAAGATGCTTTAATGTACCTTGCAGTCTGTCACTGACTGCGGGGACTTTTGCTCCTGGCCAGTTCCATAGGGGATGATGTTGCTGTGTGAACCCAGTCCCTCAGGGCCCCTCAAGTCTCTCACCATGTGGACAATTCTGGGGAAATCAGGCCACTTTTGACAGTTATCTGTCAATAGTAACGGGATGTCCACTGGGCACTCAACATGGTATCGAGTAGAGAAGTGGTAATCCTCACTCAGAAAATTATACAGAGACATGTACCCTCCTCATAATAATCCAGTGAATTATGTTTTTAAAAATTACAGAAGTTATATCTATTTCTAAGTGTACTTGGAAGATGGCAGACAAAACTATATGTGAACTATAAAGTGTATTCTGGTAACCTTCTGCAGGGTACTGGGTGTAATCCCTCAGCCCTATAGGTATCTCGAGGCTTTCTGTAACCATTAACATATCATATTGGAACTGATCACTTAACACACTGTGTTGGAATCATGTATTTACTTTCCAGTCTCCTCTGTTTACACCGTAAGCAACATAAGGACAATGTCTTAATTATTTTTCAGTACCTAGCACCAAGCCCACATCCTGGCATGTGGAAGGCATTCAATAAGTGGTTGGTAAATGACGAAATCAATCAATCAATCAATCAATCAATCAATCAATCAGAGTGAATGGGTGAGTGAATGAAATGATAAATATTTTATATTCCAAAACATGTTATGGTTTTTAAATTGTCAATACATATATTTTAAAATTCAATATTCAGGCATTTCTATCCCTACGTAGAATAACCTGAGGAAGATGAGTGACCTCAGGTCTACACAGCCATCACATGAGATTACATGAGAAAGCAGAAGCTGAAATCCAGGTAGCTTCCCTTTACCCAAGGGAACCCAGGAAAGATAAAAGTGCATGTGATCTTTTTTTTAAATTTTTATTTTATATTGGAGCATAGTTGATTAACAATGTTGTGTTAGTTTCAGGTGTACAGCAACGTGATTCAGTTATACATATACAGGTATCTATTCTTTTTCAAATTCTTTTCCCATATAGGTTATTACAGAATATTGAGCAGAGTTCTCTGTGCTAGACAGCAGGTCCTTGTTGGTTATCTATTTTAAATATAGCAGCATGTATATGTCAATGCCAAACTCCCAATCTGTTCCTCCCCTCAACCCTCCCCTCCCCCACACTGGTAACCATAAGTTCATTCTCCAACTCTGTGAGTCTGTTTCTGTTTTGTAAATAAGTTCATTTGTATATTTTTTTTAAGATTCCATATATAGGCGATATCATATGGTATTTGTCTTTGTCTCCCTTAATTCCCTTCATATGATCATCTCTAGGTCCATCCATGTTGCTGCAAATGGCATCATTTCATTATTTATAATGGCTGAGTAATACTCCATTGTATGTATGCACCACATCTTCTGTATCCATTCCTCTGTTAACGGACATTTAGGTTGCTCCCATGCCCTGACTGCTGCAAACAGCACTGCAGTGAATATTGGGGTGCATGTATCTTTTTGAAGTTTGTTTTTCTCTGTATGTATGTAGGAGTGGGATTGCTAGATCATATGGTAATTCTATTTTTAGTTTTTTAAGGAACTTCCGTACTGTTCTCCATAGTGGCTGCACCAATTTACATTCCCACCAACAGCGTAGGAGGGCTCCCTTTGCTCCACACCCTCTCCAACATTTATTGTTTGTACACATTTGATGATGGCCATTCTGACTGGTGTGAGGTGATATCTCATTGTAGTTTTGACTTAAAGTGCATGTGATCTTGAGCTTTAAGACACATAAACCTGTACTCAAGCAGATATTTTATAAACGTGTATAGAAATATTTTAGTGGTAAACCCCAAAGAGCAACCCATTCCTCACTACCAGAAACTGATCACAGATCACCCCTATGGTACTGAATTATTGAAGACACTATTTAATTGGCTCCTGAAATTTTATTAAAATCAATTTTCAGTTGCCATAGTACTTTTTAATGGTGCCAAAACAAGAATCAGAATGAAAATTTGATCATTGATCCAAATAATATTCTATTTAGTTACTGAAAGTGACATATTACTTTAACTTTCTCATATAAAATAATTATTCCAAATTTGAGTGCAGGACACATTGACAAATGTTAAACAAAGTTTTGCTCTAATAATAGAAAATTTATCCATTGGGTGAAAGAGGTATCAATTGGATAATATTGCTAGATATTGAAGAAACATTTGTCAGTAAGAAAAATAGAATATATAAAATGAAAAGGGATATAGAATATTTGCTTCAATTTACTCTAAATTTTCTTTCCACCTCCAAATCAAGATCACTATATAAAATTACCACCTTTAACAAAAGACATATTGCTGATTTTAATGATGATATAACATTCAGGAGATGAGATTATACACAAAGACCTCTCACTACTTTTAGTGAGATGCAAGAAAGATACAACATGGATCAACGGGGCAGGGCTGTTTTTTTGGGTTTTTGTTTTTAATTTGGTTTTTTGTTTGTTTGTTTTTGTTTTGTTTGCTTTTGTTGCCTTTTTTGGTGTCAAATCCAAAAACTCACCACCAAGACCAATGTCGAGGAGATATATTTATACCATATCTCTATCTCTCTTTGCATATATATATATATAAAATATATATATTAATGAGGCATAAATAACATATAACATATAACATCATATTAGTTCCAGGAGTGCAACAATATTTGACAATAAGTATTAGATATACCTGCTTCATGATTTGACAGTAGTTTGATTTATGACTGCATTTCACAGTCATGTGTGCTCTTGGGCATATTACACCCAAGGACAATATTTTAAAAAGATCTTATGTATTTGTATAGATGATACAAGTCTACCTAAATGACCAGTATCTGAGGATCCTTAGATAAATGAATGCCCATCCCTTCCTTCAGTTTCAAAAACTTTCCATCATGTATCAATATCACTGCGAAAAAGATGTCATCACTTGATTGTTCCTTTATCAGTTATCGCTAAAATAATCTGTTAATTGTATTTATCAAGTACAGACTCCTATCCAGAGGGTCAATTTGTAGCATGAGATGGGCTTGCAAGTAAAGAAAAACTACCCTGTAAACTGACCGCAAAGTGATCCGGGTCCCATCAGCTGTATCTCATTTACAGCAAGACAGAAACATGGACGATTCCCTTCATAGCTTAAACATCAATAAAAACAAATATTGGAAGATTTCTTCTTTACACTTATTTTTAAAGAGATGGTCCTCTTTCTCTCTCTAAATTGCAACATACTTTCGATGCTATTTTTCCCAAGTTTTTATCCCTTTTCAAAAACCATCCTGGCTATTTTATCCCTTTGGAAATGTAAACCTTTATTGTTTTTGGCAGCATATGGAGAAATGTCCTTCACTAGGGACGCAGGATAAAGTGAATTTATAAGCCCATGCATAGATCTGATAAGCAGGCAGAAATCACTTTTATTATGTACATAAAACAGTGCCTGATTAAAGGACAGCCACATTCTTCCCCGGCAACCTATCTATGTCACTCCAGTAAATAAGCCTTTTTTTTTTTTTTTAAAGGCATCCTTATAAGAAACTTAAAGTTTAAAATGGAAACCTTTAAAACATAAAGGCAAGAGATGCGATTACACAAAGCAAAGAAATCATAAGTATTTGGGGATACTGGAAAATAAACTCTGTTGGTTGAGGACGATACCAGTGACAACATGATTAGAAGCAGAAGGAGAGGCTAAGAGAAAGGGCCTCGTAGTCTGAGCCCCTCACAGGACCCACAGTCTTGCCAACCCTTAAGAGGGAAGTCATCCCTTCCTAACTGAAACAGAACCTCGGTAGATCTGGGCTCCAAAATGATGCTTAGAATTTGAGACTCGTCATAATTATAAACAAATAACTAAATAGTAAGACCATGCTGTGCTGGAGATGGCCAAGGTGAATGCTAGGTTAGTACCCTTTACTGCGGGGGGAGTGGGGGAGGAAGACAGACAAATGTTACGTTGTGTTTCATTTCTAATAAGAATTAAGAAAACCTATCAATAGAATGCGCTATTTTACTTTTTTTCAATTGATTTAAAAAATATTTTTTCAGATCTTTATTGGAGTATAATTGCTTTACAATGTTGTGTTAGTTTCTGCTGTACAACAAAGTGAATCAGCTGTATGTATACATATATCCCCATATCCCCTCCCTCTGGAGCCTCCCTCCCACCCTCCCCATCCCACCCCTCTAGGTCATCACCAAGCATCAAGTTGATCTCCCTGTGCTATGCAGCAGCTTCCCACTAGCCTTCTATTTTACACTTGGTAGTGTATAAACGTCAATGCTATTCTCTCACTATGTCCCAGCTTTCCCCTCCCCCTCTGTGTCCTCAAGTCTGTTCTCTATGTCTGCATCTTTATGCCTGCCCTGCCACTAGGTTCATCAGTACCGTTTTTTAAGATTCTATATATATATATGTTAGCATACGGTATTTGTTTTTCTCTTTCTGACTTTCTTCACTCTGCATGACACACACAGACTCTAGGTCCATCCACCTCACTACAAATAACTCAATTTCATTCCCGAAAAAGCTATTTTAAAACCAACAATTAGCAAAAAAACAAAACAAAACAAAACAAAACCTATGGTCTTTGAATGACTACACGGCAGAAGAAAATGAGTGAGAAGAAATGATTTATTCAGATGAAAGTAACGACCAACGGAACGTACGCATGGCAGATTTTTTAAATAGTATTTTTAAAGCACTACTATCCCATTGCTATATACACCAAAAAAAATCCCATTTGTACATCTTTTTGAAAAGATATAAATACGTGTACAAATATCCATGAGTGTTTATTTTTTAAATGGTCAGTAAGATGAAATAATCTCCGAAAAAAGAAACCACGTCCTAACCAGTAGAGAGGACGGAAGGCAGAGAGCCTCCGAGTTTTAGCTGCGGAGCCTGACTCCCTGTTCCTAGTACTTTTCTAAAGCTCTCTGAGTGTGTGTGTGTGTGCATGTGTGTGCGCGCACCTCTGTGTGTGCGCATGTGTGCGTCTGTGTGCGCGTGTGCGTGCGTGCGTGTCTGTGTCTGTGTGTGCATGTGTGTGCGTGTCTGTGTGTGCGTGCACGTCTGTGTGTGTGCTTGTGTCTGTGTGTGTGCGTCTGTGTGTGTCTGCATGTCTGTGTGTGTGCGCGTGTCTGTGTGTGTGTGCGTCTGTGTGTGTGCATCTGCGTGTGTGTGTGCGCGTGCGTGTCTGTGTCTGTGTGTGCATGTGTGTGCGTGTCTGTGTGTGCGTGCATGTCTGTGTGTGTGCGTGTGTCTGTGTGTGCGTCTCTGTGTGTGCATGTCTCTGTGTGTGTGCATGTCTGTGTGTGTGCGCATGTCTGTGTGTGTGTGCGTCTGTGTGTGCGCGCATGTTATGAGAAGAGCAGATCTAGGCTGTGCATTTTTAGACCTCTCTGGGTGATTATTCACACGTTGAAAAATCAATGTTTCAAAGACGTCGAAAGCTGAATCTGAATTCTGCTAAGACCTGTGCACCCAGCACTTTCACTGTGAGAAGAAGAACCTCCTCCCCACCTGCCCCAACCCTGCACAAGTGGTTGGTCAGGCGAGGTCACCACCAGGTGAGGGAAGCTCTCCTCCAGGCAGGCCCTCCACCTGCCTTCACCCACGTTCCAACGGGAAACAATACCCTATCTGACCACGACTTCCTGGCAAGGCAATTCCTGCCAGGGACGCTGGGGAGGGTCACCCACATCAAGACGTTCACGCGGGCTGTCCTCCGAGCAGACGGGCGCCTGGTGATTCCGGCTACTGAGTCCTGTCAGCTCGGGGCTGAGCCGGGGTCTGTGGCCCTCAGGGCTCAGCCCCTGCCCCAGGGCTCCCCAGCCTCTTCACGGCCCTTCTGCAGCACCGAATGAAAAGAGGACCTGGCTTCTGACTGCCTGCTGCCTAGGTGTGAGGATCGGCACTGCCATCCCTTCTCTGTGGGAGTCTTTTCCCAGTGGGACTGTAAACCAGGTATTGCAGGCAGCAACCCCCTCTGCTTCTCTTCCTGTCAATCAAGTAAACCAACTCAAATGTTAGCATTAGAACTGGTATCATTTTCTCTCTTTTTAAATTGAACTATAGTTGATTTACAACGTTGTGTTAATTTCAGGTGTACCGCAAGGTGATTCTGTTATATATACATATATATACATATTCTTTTTCAGATCCTTTTCCATTATTAGTTATTAGAAGATAGTTAATAGAGTTCCCTGTGCTAAAAATAAATCTTTGTTTATCTATTTTATATATAGTCGTGTGTATCTGTTAATCCCAGACTCCTAATTTATCCCTCCCCCCCACTTGCTCTTTGGTAACCATAAGGTTGTTTTCTGTGTCTCTGAGTCTGTTCCTCTTTTGTAAACACGTTCATTTGTATCATTGTTACATTCCACATAAAAGTGATATCGTATAATATGTCTTTCTCTGTCTGACTTACGTAGTATGATCATCTCTAAATCCATCCCTTATTTTGTTTTAATAAAGGCAACCACAGACAATCTGTTACCCTTGTCTCTCGGACATCAGTACACGGTCAAGAAAAGAAAAGAAACGTGTTTATCTTCTACCTCACACCACCAGGACAAATTAGAATTGCTTGAACTAACAGTTTCTGGAAACCATACTAAAATATTCTTTTTAATTACTATTATTGTTCCTTAATTTCTGCTGTGGCCCATTTGACAAATGAGTTCATTGCTAAGAGAAGAAGAAAAACATACAGTTGACCCTTGGACAGTGCAGGGTTATGGACTCTGGCCCCTGCGTGGTGTGAAACCCGAGTATAATTTACAGTTGGCTCTCTGGGTCTGCGGTCCCACGTCCACGGATTCAACTGTAGCGTTTACTATTGAAAAAAATATGTGTATAAATGGACCCATGCAGTTGAAACCTGGGTGGTTCAAGGGTCAGCTGCATATGTGAGAATTCACCTGAAATGTCTGGTTCTTGTTCTTTCCATTTATATATTATATAAAGTATAGATGGCGTTGTGAGTTAATACCTGTTTCTTTGTGGGTATCAGTAGAAAGTGCATATAAAAGAAAATGATGAAAATTACCCCCATGCGGTGTAGAAACAGAACTCATCAGAAGTTCATGTTGTAGTTCTGGGGCCTAATGGTCTCATTCACACCACACACAAAAATTTACAAGCATAAAATATCAATGATTCAGGACATACAAGTCATATGAAAGTCATCGGATTACTATGTGTATTGAAATGGAACAGCATAACAATAGTTCTACATTTTGTGACTCCCTATGAAGGCTGTCTTTGATCTTTCAAAATTTTCTGTTTTTTCTTTAATGCAACACTTTGGCCGAATTCTCATCCACTACTGCTCTTAGAACAGTAAGATGAGAATATGCCAGAATCAAGTGGCAGAATTCACAGGGAGTCCACACACACTGCCTCAACACAAGGAGGGATCTTGTGTCCAGTGACAGAATGCATTGCCTGTGAAGTAGGAGGTGCCTAGAAAACCCCCAAGCAGGACTGGAAGACACGCAGTCAGGGAGGCAAAGTGGCTCCTCGGGGGACTCCTGCACCGGGAGGGGAACTGGGAGAGTGTGATCTGGAAATTCCCAGCGAGATTCCATGACCCCGCATTCCTGTGAGCCTCTACAAGCACCTTGAGGCTGACACCTACCCACGACCGAACCAGGTGAAGACGTGGGTGTTTTCTACCCTTTGCTAATATTATACTAAGTACTCATTGCTTAGTGTAATATTACACTAGGGGTCATGGGTTAACAAACAGCGATAAATGCTACTGTGGCGAAAGAAAGAAAAGTCTGAGATCGGCAAGTTTGATATTGCCAACAGTAGATTGAACAGTATAGCGTCATAGTGCAGGATCCAGATTTTGGGTTGCTAAGGAGCTGGGCTGTAGCCTAGGTGGTGTGACCCTCATTTCCACACCTGTCTAATGACCTGAGCTAAAGGGGATGATCACCAGTCAAAGATGGAAACCCAGTTATTCACGCTAAACATGCCAGCACCCAGCACCCCTCAAGGCAATGTATTCCACACGCAACAGTTCTTTCCAGGGGTACACACATGCCTAGAAAGTGTAACCTACAAAAAGTGTGTTCACATGCATTATGTTGAAGACGTAATTCCATCATTTTCTCACAGGCAGAAAGTTCTTAGGAAGAACATAAACCACCTTGTTACTTTGTTTTTATTTAAGTCTGTTTCAGCTAACTGTTTACACAGTGACAGATCACTGCTTTGGGGGCTGCCATTTGAAACAATTTGTATAGTCACCCTTCAGCTTTTGTTCCCTGAAATGACAGGGCAATTCCTCCATTTCCTCTGGCTTTTCTTCAAATAGTTTACATCTCAATAAAACATGGGGATTGTGAAGGTTTTTCACAGGGAGATGGTTTTCTTTTCTTTTTTTTCTCTCTCTCTCTCTTTTTTCAAATCTTAGTTCATTCCCAGATCTCATGATGACACTCTCATGAGACATAATAATGACAAAAGCAAATGGACAAAGTAGGTGTTTCCATTTTTGGAGATGAGAAGGCACGTGCAGGTAGTTACTGAAATTGCTTCAGGAAATAGAACTAGTAGCAAAAGTACTAAGGGAGCCTGGATCGGGAGGGGGGCCTTTTTGTATATTTCAAAATTTTTAATAACATCTGGACATATTTCACTTTCTAAACTGTTCAATTTACATATTTACATTATTTAAAAGTGACTTCACTCATAACCGTCAAACTTGGAAGCAATCAAGATATCCTTAGGTGAAGGGATAAACTGTGGTACATTCAGGCAATGCAATATTATTTAGTGATAAAAAGAAAACTATCAAGCCATGAAAAGACATAGATGAAACTTAAATGCATATTATTAAATGAAAGAAATCAATCTTAAAAGACTATGTACTGTATCATTTCAACTATATGATATTCTGGGAAAGGCAAAATTATGGAGAGTAAAAAACCTTAGTGGTTGCCAGCAGTTGAGGGGTGAAGGAAAGGAGGGATGAAATGGGGGGAGATAAAGGATTTTAGGGCTCTGAAACTACTCTTTATGATACTATAATGGTGGAACCATTTTACTGTACAAGTTTTCAAACCCATAGGATGTACAACACAAAGGGTGAACCCTACCGTAAACTATGGACTCTGGGTGATGAAGATGAGCTCATGTAGCTTCACTGATTGTGGCGAATGTATCCCTCTGGGGGGATGGTGATGGCGGGAGGGGTAAGCTGTGCATGCGTTGGAGGAGAGAGTATACAGAAACTCTGTGCCTTCTTCTCAATTTTGAGTGAACCTAAATCTGCTCTAAAATATAAACTCTTTAAATAAAAAAGATGTTGCTGACTTCTTCAAAGACTAAACAAACCTAGCCATCTGTCCATTTGACCGACTTTCCCCACATGCTGGTCTCTCTTTATGAGGGGTGTGTTCAATTCCTATAACATAATCTTTTTCTTTTCCAGGTCCTCTCAATGTCATGTGGTGCCCCCTCCCCAGACACAGCACTTGCTCAGAGAAAGCTGAGTGCAGGGTTTACCTCTGATTCTTCCTCACCGCTCACTTCCTTATTTATTTCCCTCACACCACCATTCCTTCCTGAGCGGATTTTTCTACTACCTCTGACAATAACAGCTCATTAGAAAGTCAACAGAGATTGAGTGAGCAATTGAATATAATTACACAAAATTACACAGATCTGAGACCCGGCATTCCACTATGTGTCTGCGTGTGCGAAGCTAAAGCCTTGTGTTTTACTACCCAGTGCTGCTGAGGTCACCCCGACAGCCTGAAACGGGTCAAGGGAAGTGATCCCTTCCTGTAACACACAGAACTTCATGCTGCCCTAGAAAAATGACCATGGAGGTGACAGCAGTGGGACATCTGCGGTCCATACATGGACAATCAATGGACAGGAGAGAGATGCTATGAGAAAGCGTGTCCAGAGTCTGGCCAACGGAGGCAGTGGCTGATGGGCAGTGATACAGGCTGACTCCTCCCCAAGCAAAGCTCACACGCAGTGGAAGAACCCACTGTCAGGGAGGGCTATGGCATCTCCAAATGGTAACATGGCCAGGGTATTCTTGCAAAGCGGGACCACTTTGACGGTGACTAACCATCCAGGACTGTCTAGGTAATTTTATGCTGACAGTCATGTATCCTGACTCCTCTGTCCCTAGATGACCAGGATGGTTAGTCACCTGAGATCATGTGATCTACAAACACACGGTAGAGAAGCCTTGAAAGACCAATCCAGAAATTGGCAAACTTCTTCTGTATCAATGACATACCTTGATTTTGAAAAAACATATAATATACACATGATAACATTTCTTAATGAATCAACACCTATAGCTGATTTAGTAACTCATGGTTTTCAGTTGCATGTTTAGAAGCAGAGCTGTAAAAACAGGAAAACCACAGTAAAAAGAGCCCCTCAATAGAGAAATCGGGAGGTAGAAGGAAAAGCTGAAGCTGTGATTTTAAGCTGGGTAACTGCCTGAGAAGAGGACCGGAAGTCCCTAAGTCTCAGCCGCCCAGCCATCAACGTAACACCTGCTCTCTGCGCTGCTTTTAAATTTAACGATGACCACAATACACGTATGTGGTCAGGCTTTCCAAATACGAAAAAAGAAATCACCGTAAAATATTTTGGCAGTTCTCCCCCCTTGAAACCTTGTGTTAGAGGCAGGCCCACAGTTACCCCAGTGGAAACAAAGGGCTTTAGGGTAAAACAGACCATCTGAAGGAAAAAAAAATTATCAAGCATGAATTTTCTTAAGAGGAACAGAAATGAAAACAGTGGTAAGTTTGCCTCATCTTAGTTCTTCACAGAGGCTGAGTAAGAAAATGTGGGGAAACAACTCCGATTTTGCACAGAAATAAGCCAGAGTGAACGGCAGGGCTGCTTCATTTATTCGGTGTGTCTCCCACCACCCTCCGCCTCCCGCGACTTTTCTATCGGCATCTCCGGCTTTCCTTTGTCCTGTTCCGGGCACATCCTTGGGGATGACACCGAATACCTCCCCAGCATCACACCAGCCCCACCTCCTACAGAAGCAGGTGCTTTGAGCCATGCTGGCCCCAGCTCCTGGGACTGTTGCCTAGGCGACGTGGAGGGAACCTGCCAGTTGTGAGTGTGATGAGCACGTCAATGGCGCAGTGGTTAGGAATCCGCCTGCCAATGCAGGGGACACGGGTTCGATCCCTGGGCTGGGAAGATCCCACATGCCGCGGAGCAACTAAGTCCATGTGCTACAACTGCTGAGCCCAAGTGCCACAGCTACTGGAGCCCATGCACCTAGAGCCCATGCTCTGCAACAAGAGAAGCCACCGCACTGAGAAGCCCACGCACCGCCACAAGTAGAGAAAGCCTGCGCGCAGCAACAAAGACCTAACATAACCCAAAATAAATAAATAAATAAATAAATAAATAAATAAATAAATCTTTTTTTTGAAAAAACAGCCTATGAATGAACCACCTGTGTGGGTTCTGTGTGCACGGTTTCAATGGGAGAGGTTCCATCCTCGGGCCATTCTGTAAACCTATGGGGACTGTGTGATTCCATTATGGCTAGAGCCCTGTGGGGCTGCAGACGCCGGGGAGAATCAGGAACTCCTGATGTCCTAAGTGTGCAGGCCAACCCCACATGGGGAAGAGTCCCTCCAAGTCTCACAGGCCTTTTGTATGTTCACATAGATGATAAGCTTGCTTACATTATCAGAACCTAGAGTCTAAGGCTATTTAGCTTATAAATATTGCATCCAGTTCTAGCATATACTGAATTTTCAAGAATATGACTACTCTGTCAAGTAGAACAAGGCTGTGGTTGTATGTTTCTCAGCTCAGTACTTCACCAAGTGTCTTTCACCCTTTTAAAGACACCAATGGCACTCTTGAAAATAATAAATAATATCACTTCCCTTACCTATGTAATGTTGAAACATTTGTAAAAGACTTTGTAGACAAGTATTCATAGCATCACCATTTATAACTCACGAATGGGTAAGCAGAATGTGATATATGCACACAGGGGAATATTATTTAACAATAAAAAGGAACAAAGTATTGATACAACCTCAAAAGCATTATGATATGTGAAAAATAATAGACATAAAAGACCACAAATACTATTATGACTCCATTTGCATGAAATGTCCAAAAAAGGTGACTCTGTAAGACAGAAAGTAGATTAGTGGTTGCCTATGTTTGGGGTAGAAATGTGGAATAACTGCTAATGGATAGGGGATTTTTTTTTTGAGTTAATGGAAATGTTCTAAAATGAGTCTTTAGTGGAGGTTTCACAACTCAGTAAACATACTAAACATTGAATTGTACACGTAAAATGGGTGAATTTTATGATATGCAAACCAAGCTTGAATAAAGCTTTGAAAAACTCAGTATATTGAATTAATACTAACCTAAAGACAGGATTAACAAAAATCGGTTTTTAATAAAACATGTTTTTCACTACATACATGCTCAGGCACAGGAGGCTGGAGGTTTGCCCTCTGCGTGGAACCACTAGGAATGCAGACCAGGTGTGCGGGCAGGCAGGTAACATTACTTATCCATTTCTCTTCAGGAAGTGAAGAGTTTTTCCAAAATATATGTTATTACAAGGGAAGCTGGGCTTGCTAGTGTTGGGAGCCACTGGAGATGATACTTTCTCTATCGCTGCATGCATCCTTGTTTCTGTTTTAGAAACAACCTCAGAGCAGTTGAATAAATTACCCAAGCACACGCCTGTCCACCCGTTCCTGGCTGATCTGCTTCCGGAGGCCAGCCTCCTAAATGCTGGGCTGCACTCGGCCTCCTACGCTATCTCCACTCAAGGACGCTCTCCTGTCCCCTAAAGCATGTGACTCCCTGACGCTGTTCATGTGGAACAAAAGCATTTGGCCCGCACGGCTTATCTGAGGGTGAGATCCATAGCCTGTGTTGGCAAGTGAGAGCAGGGTTGATATTAAAAATTGCACAGAACACAGAGAGAGAGAAATGGCCCTTGAGGAGGGAAAGAGGAGCCTCCTGTGATGGTCAGATTACGCAGTGGGGCCCTTAGCCCCTCCGCCCGGTCTGAGAGGCTCAGAAAGGAGCCATGGTCCTGCCCCCCAAGTTTTCTTTCTGTACTCCATGACTCACCTCCGTGGCCACAGTTGTTTGGCCTGAGGCTGGCCTGGCGGGAGGGCTGTACCCTGTGTGGCGTGTGAATAGCAGACCCTCTCCCTGGGGAGACTCCGTGGATGACTTACAAAGGCTCTGGGCTGACATGGGGAAGGCAGAAGCTGAAGGTGGGTGGAAAGAGGTCTGAGGTAGTAGAAGCCCTGATACAGTGAGAAAAGAAAACAGGTGACTTTGGCAGGAAGAGGGAAAAAGAGACATAAAAAGACTGAGACACCATAAGAGATTCACAGCTCTGCAGTAGTGATGGAACCTGAAAGGGCAGAGCCCAGCTGTCCTCTCATGGGTCCCACATTTCTTGAAGCTTCATGTCTGACTTAAAACATGTGTGAAACAACATTTTATCCATAACATATGCAAGCTTATTCTAACAGAATCAGCATGAGAAATTACTTGGCCTTAAGGAAAATCAGTGTCCCTACAAGATGCACCATGTTGAGCTGGTCCCTTACGGTCCTGTAATACTGATGCTCAGACTACAAGCAAAAACACAAGAACGAAGGACTGCAGCCTTTGCACGCATGCCCTCCTCTGCCAGCCAAGGTACAGGCTTCTCCTCTTGGGCCAGACCTGCTCTAGTGGCCTGGGGATCCAGGCATCTACATCTGAATGACCCATGTGGCCTGTAAGGCTTCTAGCACCTGAGAGTGTCCCAGCATTTGGCGCAATGCGATGAGAAGACACTGAACTTAGAGGACCGAACAAAGAGGATCTTCTACTCTTACAAAGAGGAGAAGAAGCTGTCTATAGCCACATGACAAACTCTCAGTGGTCAGAGCGGCAATCCCAGGGCTTTGAGCTGCGTTGGGACTACCCAGGATTTCAGCCATGTAATGGATGTCAGTCCCAACAAAAGGATGCTGAGATGCTAGCGTGTTATGGGAAGCCTCATGACACTGTCGCCATAGAGATAAGCCCTTCACGAGGAACAGCCGAGATAGGAAACACATCAGATTTAAATTGGGATTTATTTCCACAAAACTCAACTGCTGTCCCTACCCTGTGAATGGCTTCTGAATTATCATCAACCACCATGCCTGCAGACAGTGCCTCGAGGTCTCCAAGATGTATAAAATCAGCAGCCAGATTCCCGCATCTGTGGAAGGGCTCATGGCTCCAGTTCACATTTTTCTTTACCGTTACATTAAAAGGTAAGATTCAACTTGAAGAGAGAGAAAACACCTCCTAATGAACCGGGTTCAGCTACATCTAGGGATCCACAAAGGTCTCCCTCCAAAACTCTAGGCTCCAGCCTTTATGTGGGACAACTGGACCCTTACGTCTCCTGTCAGTTCCAGCCCCTCATGTCTCCCACCCAGGACACACACACACCTACATATATGCATCCTTTTATGTGAACTCTGCACACCAGCTAACAGAAGCTTCATAAAAAGAGGCACAAGTATAAAGCTAAAGCGTGAATTCTTCTACCAAGAGGGTAGACACTGAAGTCCCGACTGAAACCCAGTGCTATTTCCCCCATTAACTGGATCATTTATTTATTTATTTATTTTTAAGAACTTTTATTGAGATACAGTTAACAGGCAATAAACAGCATATATTTAGAGTGTACAATTTGGTATCCCAATCTCCCAGTTCATTCCCCCCCAACACTCCCCACTTTCCCCACTTAGTGTTCATGTGTTTGTTCTCTACATCTGTGTCTCTATTTCTGCCTTGCATTTCCTCTTTCATAGTTGTTAGCATTTGCCTTATGTATTGAGGTGCTCCTATATTGGGTGCATATATATTTATAATTGTTATCTCCTCTTCTTGGATGGATCCCTCGATCTTTATGTAATGTCCTTTCTGGTCTCGTGTAACATTTTTTATTTTAAAGTCTACTTTATCTGATGTGACTATTGCTACTCCAGTTTTCTTTCGATTTTCCTTTGCATGGAATATCTTTTTCCATCCCCTCACTTTCCATCTGTATGTGTCCCTAGGTCTAAAGTGGGTCTCTTGGAGACAGCATATATATGGGTCTTGTTTTTGTATCCATTCAGCCAGTCTGTGTCTCTTGGTTGGTGCATTTAGTCCATTTACATTCAAGGTAATTATCGAGATGTATGTTCCTATTACCATTTTCTTAATTGTTTTGTTTTTGTTTTTGTAGGTCCTTTTCTTCTCTTATGTTTCTCACCTAGAGAAGTTCCTTTAGCATTTGTTGTAGGGCTGGTTTGGTGGTGCTGATTCTCTTAGCTGTTGCTTGTCTGTAAAGCTTTTGATTTCTCCATCGAATCTGAATGAGATCCTTGCTGAGCAGAGTAATCTTGGTTGTAGGTTCTTCCCTTTCATCACTTTAAATATATCATGCAACTCCCTTCTGGCTTGTAGAGTTTCTGCTGAGAAATCAGCTGTTAACCTTATGAGAGTTCCCTTGTATGTTATTTGTCATTTTTCCCTTGTTGCTTTTAATAACATTTCTCTGTCTTTAATTTTTGTCAATTTGACTACTATATGTCTTGGCCTGTTTCTCCTTGGGTTTATCTTGCCTGGCACTCTCTGCGCTTCCTGGACTTGGGTAGCTGTTTCCTTTCCCATATTAGGGAAGCTTTCAACTATAATCTTTTCCAAGATTGTCTCGGGTCCTTTCTCTCTCTCTTCTCCTTCTGGGACCCCTGTAATGTGAATGTTGGTGGGTTTAACATTGTCCCAGAGGTATCTTAGGCTGTCTTCAGTTCTTTTCGTTCTTTTTTCCTTATTCTTTTCTGCATCAGTGATTATCACCATTCTGTCTTCCAGGTCACTTATTCACGCTTCTGCCTCAGTTAATCTGCTGTGGTTTCCTTCTAGCGTATTTTTCATTTCCGTTATTGTGTTGCATATCTCTGTTTGTTTGCTCTTTAATTCTTCTAGGTCTTTGGTAAACTTTTCGATCTTTGCATCCAGTCTTTTTTCAAAGTCCTGGAGCATCTTCACTATCATTATTCTGAATTCTTTTTCTGGAAGGGTGCCTATCTCCTCTTCATTTAGTTGTTTTTCTGGAGTTTTATCCTGTCCCTTCATCTGGTACAACATCCTCTGCTTTTTCATTTTCTCTGTCTTTCTGTGGCTGTGGTTTTCAGTTCCACAAGATGAAATACTGCTGATACTGCTTGATCCTGCTCTCTGCCCTCTTGTGGAGGAAGCTATCAACTGGATCATTTAGCTTCATCCTTTCCCCGCTTTCACATATGTTATTATTGTCCTGAATTTCATGGTTCATGGTTTTCCAATTAGCCTGCCATAAGCATGTGCTTCAGGAGACAGGGCAGAAGCATTTGGCACTACTGATGCTGGGAAAGTGCCGCTCAGGCAGAGCCAGTCCTGTCTGGGAACAGTTCCTGAGACGGTGGCAGGATGCCACAGCCCGGCTTTGCTTAACACTTCGTCACATAGTGAAGGGAAAAGATGGAAAGTAATAGGATGAAATCTTAACAATGTAATCCAAGAAGTCCCATGTAACATGCTCTGCATTGAAAAACAGCAATGGCTGGGCCTGTGCCCCTCAATTACACGTAAATAGCTGAAGGCTCTCTAGGGAATCACTGATTCTCAGGTCCTGAGTGCATCACAGTTTAGATTTCCACTGAGCTGCCCACCATCCAACACATTCTTCACTGCTCCAAAGTCGTCTGAATTTATCATGGACTGGATTTAGCAATTTTATCTTTAACTGAGTTCTACATGATTTCCAATTCTCCCTTTAGATCAAGGCAACACGTGTTATATGGCAAAGAATGCTTTTAAAACAACATCATTGTTTGAAACATTTGGTGGGGCTGATGCCACATTTCTCTGAAAAAAAAATGTCAGCTAAAGAGAGAAGGAAATAACATCAGCACCAACACAGGCATCCTTTCATTTACTCACCCATTTATTCACTCAAGAATTCACTACCTCACTGAAGTATTCATTAATTCATTTACTCATTAAGTCTTTCATGGAAGTATTCACTCAGGCATTAACTCAAGCATTCCTTCATTTTTCACTCATTTAAGAGCTATGCATCACAGCACCACCTAGTTGTGCACGGTGACGGTTTTGGTCCCTTTGCTTCTCTATAGGTATCTCTATGGCAACAAGGTGGGTGGGTGTGGGTTGATGTCCCCATTCCAAATGATAAGCATCTTTCCTTCACTGAGAAGGAGAAATGCCAAATAACAACAAAAGAGAAGCAAGGGGGTGTTGGCAATATTACTATGAAAGGCTTGGAGCTGTGGGCAGGGCCACATTAAGACATTCATGGGTCTTCCCTTCATAAACATTGTTGACAATTATATTTTATGACTAACAGTATAAAGACAAATGCAGTCTGGGCTGGATTATGTTCAATTTTCCTTCTGATTTGAAAAGAAATTAAAACATTTTCATGGGCTCCTAAAATTACTGTGGTCCTAGACACTGCACCTGTTGTACAAGGCGGTAATTTGGCCCTGGCTTTGGGGTCACTCATGCCAGCATCCTAATCTGTCAACATCCATCAACTGCATTGCCCTTACACAAGGCAGCTCACTTCCTAACATTCACATCTTTGTTGCTAAGACACACCTAGGACTCTTGTTTCTGCTTCTCCTCTTCCCATCAAATAGCAAGAAATAGAATCGGCTCTGGAGGCCAATGAACCCTAAGAGTGGCAAGACCACAAAGTCTCTCCTTCATTGCTCTTAACACTGAATCAGAGCACCCAGACTAAGTAAGTCTCATGAAACTGGAGCCAATTTCATCAGTTACCCATTATGAAGTTGGATAAACCAAACAGGTCCCACTTTAAGAAATGAATCAAGTAGGATGTTTTTTGTCTTTTATAATAATTCTCATTTTACGCCACACTCCACCTCCCCAGCCCTATCTTAATTGTCGCTTTTAACACACTTTGTAACTGACTTGCTATGTCCATCATCTGTCTGTCCTCGCTGGAACATTAGCTCTACTAGGGCAAGCATTAGTATGTTCTGTTTACAACCGTGTTATTATTCCTGACCCTTAGGTTAGTGTCAGGCACAATACAAGCACTCTGTGAAGATCACTTGTTAATTAAATTGATTTGAAAATGATCAGAAACACTGGTTTGAAAAACATTAAAATTCAGCCTTTAGGATATTTTGGTTATTTTCTAAGAAAATTTTTTCTCTATAAAACTATAGAGGTCTTGAGACTTCCCTGGTGGCGCAGTGGTTAAGAATCCGCCTGCCAATGCAGGGAACATGGGTTCGATCCCTGGTCGGGGAAGATCCCACATGCCACGGAGCGACTAAGCCCGTGCACCTCAACTATTGAGTCTGCGCTCTAGAGCCCGTGAGACACAACAGCTGAAGCCTGTGTGCCTAGAGCCTGTGCTCTGCAACAAGAGAAGCCACCACAATGAGATGCCCATGCAATGCAACGAAGAGTAGCCCCCACTTGCCGCAACTAGAGAAAGCCTGTGTGCAGCAACAAAGACCCAATACAGCCAATAAAAATAAACAAATTAATTAAAAAAAACAAAGAGCAGAACAACAAAAACAACAAAAAAACTACAGCCCTTGATCTAGTGTTGTTACCAAACTCTGGTCTGGCTGCTGGCTCAAAAGCCAATTATTGAGATGTGTTAGTAGAAAGGAAAATTTGCTTTATTCTGGAGGCTGGTAACTGAGGGAGAAGGCAGACTCATGTCCAAAGGCCAGCTCCCCCCTGCCAATGAGTGGTCAAGAGCTTCTAAAGAGGAGTTTCAGGGGTGTATAGGTGGAGGGAGGGGGCGACATGCAGAAGAGCACCGTCAGCTCTGACAGTCATCTTGAAATTGGTCAGGCAGTGGTCTGATCAGTGCCATCTTGATTGTTTTACGTAGAGTTAGTCTCAGTTCCAGGGTCAGTTTGTTCCCATTTCCTTGAGGCCAATTCTCGGAATTGTGGCAGCTTATGTCATGACTAGTCTGGTCATCATGTAGTTAACACCTGGTGGGGTTTTCAGTATCTACAAAACAGCTCAAAAAACATGGCTCAGAATATTATCTACAGCCCTTGAGGAGCAACTGGATGTCCTTGACTTTGCTTAATGATGAAACTATTATTACTTTGTACTGTTTGCTTTTCCTTTGTTTCTGCATTTTCTTATTTCTCTGATTAAACTTACTTTTTGGCTAAAGTTTTTCTGCAGATGAAAGGCAGGCAGAGAACATGGGGGAGGGGCCTCTGTCCTAGAAGGCCTCATAGGATCCTGTTGTTTCCGTATTCCTGCAGTGAAGCCTAATATTTTTTCTGTCTGTTCACCTTTTCCAATTCTAATATATAAACTATCTTTGACTAAAGTGTTCAGCAAGGGATAGAGAATGTATGTGTATCACTCCCTTCTTGCCCTTTCAAATTCTTCATGTGCCAGGATTTCTTATCTAAATTTTATAACAATCTGACAGTTTCTCAAAAAACAAGAAGAACAGAGAGAGCACATTAGCAAAGTTACTGAGCTAATTTTATTAAGGCACAAGGTGCTTTAGGATATGATTCAATTTTTTTTTCATTAAGATTGGCTGGTCTAGTTGAAAGAAAGCCAATGACGGGACTTCCCTCACAGCGCAGTGGTTGAGTATCCGCCTGCCAACGCAGGGGACACGGGTTCAAGCCCTGGTCCAGGAAGATCCCACATGCTTCGGAGTGGCTAGGACCGTGCACCACAACTACTGACCCTGCGCTCTAAAGCCCATGAGCCACAACTACTGAGACCACATGTTGCAGCTACTGAAGCCCGCACACCTAGAGCCTGTGCTCCACAAGAGAAGCCACCACAGTGAGAAGCCCATGCACCGTAATGAAGAGTAGCCCCCTGCTCTCCACAGCTAGAGAAATCCCACGTGCAGCAACGAAGACCCAAAGTAGCCAATAAATACATAAAATTAAAATAAATTTGAAAGAAAGCCAATGACTTTGGATTAACCCGTTCCAAAATTCTGAGTGTACAAACTACTCCATTTCCCACAAAGGGGCGCTCTCCCAAGCTTTAGGGCATCCTTTGTTGTTTCTGTGTACCACTTGGCATCACACAGACACTCCAGGCTGTACCCTCAGGGAGATGCTTATGGTAATTATAGCAGGAGATGCACGGAAAAGGAAAAAGTATTAAGAATCTTATTTTCTTCCTTATGACATATCAACTCATTACCTTTTTTATTCAAAATGTTTAGTTGCATTGATTTTTATTATAAAATTAATATATTCACATTGTAAAAACTTCTGTAAATACAGAAAGACAGAAAAAGAGATGAACCATGATCACATAATTGTATCTTGCCAAAACAAAATGCCTTCTGTTAACATTTTGATGTATACCCTGTAGACTGTTTCAGTGCAATAAGCAGAATGATCTGAGAGGGGCCCCCGGAGTTGACTCGCAGGGCAGCCTGAACAATGGGCCAACTGGAAGCAGGGTAACCCCCCTTCTTCTGGCGTAAGGGCTGCATCTGAGGGAGGCTTCTTCCCTCTGACAGAAGGGGCTACACCTTCCCATGGGCCTGGGGGTCCCCAGGTGCTGGGCAGCTGGCTCTCTCAGACAATTCCAGTAGCAGCTGATGCCTGACCCCAGACAGAAGGTTTATGTCCCTGCTTAGTAGGAGTTCTTTCAGGCTTATGAGAAAGGAGCATCACGATATGCAGAGAGGGTCCTCAAATGACACACCCGTGCACTGTCAAGAATGCCAGCCCCAGCCTGCACTTCTGTGGGATGAGGAACAGCTTAGGAACCATTTCATTTTCTCACTTACGTCTATTTTCTTCCTTAATGTTTATTCCCTGACCCATACCATACCACCCTGAAGAATATGCCCTTACCTACTGTGATTAGAGCTAGGCTGAGCACCCAGATATTCGGTCAAACACTAGTATGGGTGTTGTCGTGAAGGTATGCTGTGGATGTGGTAAACTCAACCATCGGTTGACTTCAAGTTAAGGAGATAACCCTGGATCATCTGGGTCAGCGCCATCTAAACAGTTGAAAAAACTTAAAGCAGAAATGAGCTTCCCCTGAGGAAGAGATTCTGCCTGTGGACCGCAGTGTCAGATCCTGCCCCAGAGCTTCCAGCGCGTCCGGACGGCTTGCCTTGCTGATTTCAGACGCACTCACCCCAGCTGCATAATTGTGTGAGCTAATTCCTTGAAATACTTTTCTATCTAGCATCTATCTATCTCCTACTGATTCTGTTTCTCTAGTGGACCCTGACAGATACACTCCCCTTGCTCCAGAGCAATATAATTTCATTCATAGGCTTAAGTTCTGTACAAATGGAAATGATCTATTTAGGTAAGCTTTATGAAACTTGGGACTTTATTTGCTTCTCTGTTTTTCTTTTTTCTTCTTTTTTTTCTTTCTTTTTTTATTGAAGTATAGTTCACTTACACTGTTGTGAAAGTGATTCGGCTTTATATATGTATGTGTGTGTGTGTATATATATATATATATATATATATAGTTTTTCAGATTATTTTCCCTTAGTTATTACAAAATATTGTATATCCTTGTTGGTTATCTATTTGACGGATAGTGACATGCATATGTTAATCCCAAATTTCAGATTTATCCCTCCTTCCACCTCCCCCTTTGCTAACCATAGGTTTGTTTTCTGTCTGTGGGTCTATTAAAAACATGAATGCTTCATGAATTTGCATGTCATCCTTGTACAGGGGCCATGTTAATCTTCTCTACTAATCTTTTCTGTAATCTTCATATACTTCTCTAAACTAGTATATGTGTTGGCAAAGCGAGCATGTGTCTCTGTTTTTTAATGCCTCCCCTTTTTTCCCCAAACTGGGTTTAAGATACCAATACAGCAAGATAGCACAAATTTAAATATAAGAACAAAAACACATAGAATATTTGTTAATACATAACTGATAAACAGCGAAAGGAGGTTTATCGTAGGAAAGTAAGAAGGTAAGAATATATTTAGCAACAAAATAAATGCCAAAAGCTGGGAGAAGGAAAGGAGAACTGAGATGAATCTCTACAAAGATCCATGGACATTCACCAAGTGCAAAGGCTGAGGAAAGTGCCCTAAGGCAGAAAGAGATGCCCCCAGGTGCAGAAAGCCAGGAATGTGTCTAGAGAGCAAAGTGAATGCACCAGAAACTCAAAATGATGGCAGGCAGGCTGTAAAGCAGAAAGAGCATTGCCATGGTTGGGAAAGCTTGTAGCTGGCCTTGCAATGCTCAAATATCTAAAGAGTCTGGCTGGTGCTCGGATCCCAAACTCTCCGAAGGTAAAGTTTCAATCCCACCTTCACACCATGTGAAGTTTTTGGTGAACTGAATCTAACTTAAAATTCCAACTTGGCAACAGGGTCCAGACCAGCTCAGCTACATGTTAGACTAACTCAGTCTCACACCATCAGCCTGACAGGTGGCATGTCCTTCTCAGGAGGTGAATATGTCTTATCCCAACACAATGTTCAGCATAAAATAAAGAATCACAAGATACACAACGAAGTGAGCAAGAGAGACCTGCATTTACTAGAGGAAACAGTTCATAGAAACAAATACAGCAATGACCCAGATGTATGAATTATCACTGAGGAATTCTAAAGTACAGATGCCGAAGGATCTAGAAGAAAATGTTGACAACAAGTAAGAGCAGATGAATTCTAGCACATAAATGGACACAGCAAAAAGGAAAATCGAATGGAACTATCAGAATGGAATTACATGATGTCAGAGAGGAAGAATGGATAAGCTTATTAGCATACTGGACACAGCAAAGAAAAGAATTAGTGAAATCAAAGGCAGGCCAACAGACACTAACTAGACCATAGATGGAGAATAAAAAGTAAATAAAATAAAATAAAATAAAATAAAATAAAATAAAATAAAATAAAATATCCAAGACATGTAATATACTATCAAGCAATGTAAATAATTGGAGTCCCAGAAGGTGAGAAAAGAGATACAGGAAAAAAATTATTTTAAGAGACAACAGTCACTAAATTTGAGATTGATGAAATAAATCAATATACATATCCAAGAAGCTCAGCAAACCACAAAGATGATAAGCCTTTAAAAAAGCAATTTTAAAAATTACACACATCACATCAGAGGCAAACTGCTGAAAACCAAAAATGCAAAGAGTCTTAAAAGCAGCCGAAAAACCCAGCCAGGTCATATGCAAGGAAAGCATGGAAAGAGTGATGGCTGAATTTCTCAGAGTGAAAAGAAGTTTCCAAAGTGTCAAAATAATAATGAAAAAAAAGCTGTTAATATAAAATTCTATATCTAACCAAAGTTTACATAAAAAATGAAAGCTAAATTAAGATAATTTCAACCAAAGAAAACCTCAGATTTTGTAGCCACAAAACCTATGCTACAAGAAATGCTAAAAGAACTTCTTCAGGGTGAAATATACAGTTCCAGAGAAAAGCTCAAATCTGTAGGGGGAAAAAAAAAAAGAAAACCAAAGAAAGTGCTATATATAGGTAAAAACAAGGGACTTATATTTTTAATACCTGTGTGTTTGTGTGTACAGACACATCTGTATTTGTGTAATATATATAACATATATAGATTTAAGCTACAATTGTTCAAAGAAAAATGGTAGCAACATGTGCAGTTCATAGAATACAGAGGAGTGAAAGGGCATGAGGAGTGGGAGGGGGTAAATGGAAAAATATATATAATCATGGTATTCCTACATTTTGTAAAGAGTTTGATATAATTGGAAATTGAACTGTGGTAAGTTAAAGATACATATTGTAATTCCTAGTGACCCCTAAAAGATAATACAAAAATGTATATTTAAAAAGTTAATAGAATTAAATAATTACTTGGTCTCTCAAAATAAGTCAGGGAATTAAAAAGAGAAACATATAACAAGATGAAAAATCTAACAAGCTATGCCGATAATTACATTACATGTGAATGGAGTAAATGCCACTTGAAGACTAGATAAATAAACAAGATCCAAATGAGTGCATTTTATGAGAAATACACTTAGAACATAAAGAGGCAGATGGTTGAAAATAAAATGTTAAAAAACAACATACTACCCAACCACTGTGCATCATAAATCTAGATGGCTTTGTTTATACCAGACTTGGTGCAATTCAAGACAAATAGTAACACCAGAGTTAAAGAAGAGTATTTCATAATGTTGAGTCACTCCACCAAGATGAATAACAAATATAACTTTATATGCACTTAACAAAATAGCTTCAAAATGTATGTTGCCAAAATTGACAGAAGATTTTTTTTTTAAAAGCTCAAATTCACAGTGGGGGATTTTAACATGCCTCTTTTTATGACTGATAAAACAAGTAGACCCAAAAGTGAATAAAATATAGAATATTTGATTAACACTATAAACTAATTTAATATAATTAACGCTTAAAGGACACTCCACTCAACAAATGTGTAATACAGATTCTTGCCAAGAGACATGGAACATTTATCAAGGTAAATCAAATTCTTGGACATTAAAAATCCCTCAATTATTGAAATTGCAATAATTCAAAGTATGTTCACTGAAAACATTAACATTGAAATTGTCATAAGATAACTTTAAAAATACTCACCAGTAGGAAATTAAATAATGCATTTCTAAGTAGGTGATGGCCTGAAGAAAATCCATAAGGAAAAATAGAAAATATTTTGGATTGAATGATAGTAATATTTGTGGCGGTGGGATGTTGAAGGTAACCTGGGTGTCCACCTCTGAGGAAGTAGACTCATAAAATGCAGTGGATACAATGCAGCTGCTCCATACAATGAATGCAATTTACACACAGCAAAGTGGGAGAATTCCAGACACCTGGTGTCCATGAAAACTAAAAGATGAATTACACCACTTGATTACGCAAATTAAAACCAAGATTTGTTAAAAAGACAGATAATAGTAAGTATTAGAAAATTTGGAACCTTCCTACACTGCTGGTGGGAATGTAAAATAAAGAAGGTGCTTTGGAAAACTGCCTCACAATTCCTCAAATGGTTAAACACAGAGTTACCATATGATCTGGCAATTGTACCCCTAAGTATATACCCCAAAGAAATGAAAACATATGCATTAAAACTTGTGCATTAAATGTATTATTCAGGAATGAAAATAAAAGACGTACTAATGAACCTTGAAAACACTGTGTTAAGTGAATGAAGCCAGTCACAAAGGACCACATATTGTATGATTCCATTTATATGGAAGGCCCAGAATAGGCAAATCTAGAGATACAGAAAGTAGATTAGGAGTTTCCTAGGGCTAGGTGGGATTGGGAGAATGCAGGGTGATAGCTAAAGTGGAGTTTCACTTTGGGGTAATAAAAATATACTAAAATTGATTGTGGCAATGAATGTACAATTCTATGAATGTACTAAAAGCCATTGAATTCTACACTTTATTTTCAATTAATTTATTATTTTTTTGGCTGCATTGAGTCTTCATTGCTGCATGCGGGCTTTCTCTAGCTGTGGCTAGTGCGGGCTACTCTTCATTGTGGTGCACCTTCTCACTGCAGTGGCTTCTCTTATTGCAGAGCATGGGCTCTAGGCACCTGGGCTTTAGTAGTTGTGTTGCATGGGTTCAGTAGTTGTGGCACACAAGCTTAGTTGCTCTGAGGCATGTGGGATCTTCCCGACCCAGGGATGGAACCCATGTCCCCTGCATTGGCAGGTGGATTCTTAACCACTGCATCACCAGGGAAGTCTGAATTGTACACTTTAAATGATTAAGCTGTATGATATATGAATTACCTGGTTTACATTGGGCAACTTACGTAGTTTGTACTTTTTGAGGAATTAGTCCATTTTATCTAAGTTGTCACATTTACGGATATAGAATTGTTCATAATGTTACCCAGTTACCCTTTGATGTCTGCAGAGTCAGTAGTGATAGTCACCATTTCGTTGCTGATATTAGCAATTTGTGCCATCTTCCCCGCACCCCACCCCTTTGGCAATTTGTGTCACTGTTCTTTTCCCCCTTCTTTAGCAATCTTGCTAAGGTTTATGAATTTTATTGATCTTTACAAAGAACTGGGTTTTTATTTCATAAATTTTTCTATTGCTTTTCTGTTTTCAGTTTCATTGACTTTTGCTCTTATATTTATTATCTCTTTCCTTCTGTGCATTTTGGATTTATCTGCTCCTTTTTTCTTCATTTATTTAGGTATGAGCTTAGATTATTGATTTGAGACTTGTTCTGTTTTCTAATGTATGAATTTAGGGCTATGAGTTTTCCTCTCAGCACTGCTCTAGCTGTATCCCACAACTATTGCTGTATTTCATTTTCATTCAGCTCAGTAAATTTTTGTACAATATTTCTCTTGAGATGTCCTTTTTGATCCATGGGTTATTTAGAAGGTTATTGTTTTGTTTCTACGATTTGGAGATTTTACTATTATCTTTCTGTTTTTGATATCAAGTCTGATTCCATGTGGCAGAGAACACCCTCTATATAGTTCTAATTTTAAAAAATCTGTTGAGATTTGTATTATGGCCCAGGATATGGTATATCATGGTGTGTGTTCTGTAGGCACTTGAAAAGAATGTGTACTATATTTTTGTTGGGTGGCGTGTTCTAAACATGTCAGTTAAGTCCTGTTGGTTGATGACATTATTGAGTTCTATACCTTTGCTCATCTACTGTGATGATGTTTTATTTCTTAGAGAGGGCTTTTGAAGTATCCAAATAAAACTATGGATTTATCTAAACAAACAAACAAACAAACAAAACCAACATTTGCATCAAACAACAGTACACACTGTAAAAAAATACCTATAAAAATGCACATTCAACACATGAGCACATTTCAAATGGCGGAGGGGGATCCGAGAGGGGTGGGTGATAGGAATAAAAGGGAATAAACAGAACAAAAAGGGAAAGAGTTTCTGTTAGGCCAATGGCCATCGTTTGCCACAAAATGAGAGTCCCAGAACTCTCTGAAACCAACCCCAAACAAACAAAAACTAAACAAACTTCAGACCAGACATAGAAGAAAAAGGTAGAGTGAAGAAAAAAGTTGATATGATGAATCACCCACAGTGCAATACAGAGAAATAAAGAGACAATGTGGAAGAGAAGTTAAAAGAAATAGAGAAAAGAATAACAAATCCCAAAGCACTTTTAATAGGAATCCTGGAAGAAGACAATATTTGAAGAGATAAAACCTGAAGGAAACCCAAAATTGATGAACAACATGAATCTTCAGCTTCCAGAACTATAAGCCAAGCAGAATAAACATTTAAAAAATATTTTAACTAGATGAAACTATAGACCATCACCAAGACAGGGAAAAATTTTAAAACCTACCAGAGAGAAAAAGACAGATTACTAGCAAAGGACAAATAAATGGATAGCAGACTGCTCATTAGTAATAAAATATGTAGGAAAATCATGAGAAGCTGTCACAAAAATTCTGAAGGAAAGCAAATGTCAATATAGAATTCTATACCCAGCTACTTTACCAGTCAGCAATGAAGCATGAGAAAGATATCTGAGACAAAAGAAGGAGAGAACTACTTTTAGACCCTTACTGAAGAAGCTATTGAAGGTTATACTCCATCAGGAAGGTTACACATCCTGCAGTAACAGGTGGGCCTCAGCCAGTGAGCTCAGCATCCTTAGCCATGCCTCTTCCAACTGATCAGGACTCTGTCCTGACTGATTAGGGTCTACGCCTTACCAGATCTTAACTATTCAGACCATCCCACCAGAAGCAATGATAAGTAAAGAACTCTATGCATATTCTGGTAAATCCAAATAAATATTAACTTTAAAAATGATGATGCTAAAAAAGGGATGCTAAAAAGAATGTATAGTTAAAATTCTAGACAAAGTAGCATGGAAAGTAGAAGAAAGAGATCGGAATTAAAGAAGTAAAGTTCAGAAGAAGGGTAGATGGGCGCCTTAACTTTAAGTTTTGTATGTGAGGGGTACATGTCAAAGTCATTAAGCTGACAACAAAAAACAGAAACAGAATCTGTAACTTCCACACCAGCAGAAGAAATGAAGAGAACACTAGCAATCTAACAAACAGCAGGAAAGTTCAGCAGGGGAGCAGGAGAATCAAAAACACTGTGGAAAGTACCAAATATGCCAGAAATTCAAGGAAATATAAATATGCTTACATGGCTTACTAAAAATATTTAATGATGTATTTTTAAAAATGTGGAGTGCAGCTACAGTGCTTATTAGAGAGGAATGTATAGCTTGAAATGCATTTCCTTTTAAAAGAGAGAAAGACTGGAAACAAATCGGCCAAAAGTTCAATTCCATAAGCTAGAAGAATGAAGCAAACTTAAGAAATCAGCAAGAAGACATGAAATACAAAACAAGAAATTAAAATGAAACAAAATTATGTTTTTAAAAAGGCTAATACATTAGGAAAGTGAGTCAGAAAGAGAAAAACAAATATCGTATATTAATGCATATATGCAAAATATAGAAAAATGGTACAGATCAACCGGTTTGCAAGGCAGAAATAGAGACACAGAGGCAGAGAACAAACATATGGACACCAAGTGAGGAAAGTGAGGGGGGTTGGGGTGGGATGAATTGGGAGATTGGGATTGCCATATATGCATTACGAATAAAAAAATATCAAATTGTACACTTTAAACACATGCAGTTTATTGTATGTCAATTATATCTCAATAAAAGTTCCTAAAAATTAAAAATTTAAAAAAAATTTTTAAATAATATAGAAAAGACTAATACTGTAGGAAAGAATCTCAGTAAGCACAGATAATAAACAGGAAGTAGGGAGGAGACACTGCCACGGCTAAATCATAAGAGGACCCTTTAAACAAAGAAGGTAACACTTTGGTCTTGTCTCAAAGCTCAGGGGGTGCCCTGCTGCCTCAGGGGGCCGCAGGAAGTCTAGTGCTCCTCTTTACACCCAGAGGCCACCTTCTGCCAGCCCCTGCACTGCTACTGCTTGAAAGCTGTCTGGGTTACGGGGCTCTGTGTCAAGCTCCGAGCCAGAAGTGCCTACACAGCACCTGTTCACATCCTCACTCTCTCAGCAGTGACCTAAGGACATCATCCCTATCTCACAGGTGCAGAAACAGACGCTCGGGGATGTCAAATAGCACGGTCACTTCCGCGCAGCTAGTTAGTGGGGAAACCACGTTTCAAACTCAGGTTTGTCTCCGTTCAAAACGTATCATCCTAAAACTGCAGCGACTTTCACAGTTTCTCCCAGCTGTGAGTGTAGGGGAGCTGGAATGGGGAGAGAAATACAAGGAAGTGCCAGGTCAGCATTTACGTTTTCCTCCACTCTTTCCAAAATGCAGCTTTCTAGTTTTGTCTGCCTGGCACGGGATATTTTCCCACCGTTAGGTGGGCTCACTTGGCACCGAAGCCTTCCAGGGTCCATAGAATCTGAATGTCAAGGTGTCCCCTTGAAATAGATGGAAAGGCATTCAAACTGGTAATTCATAGCTAGTACTAGCTTAGTCTTATTTTCTTTTAAAGCTTAACAATGACCTCTTCATATTAGTAAAATGTATTTATTTTAATTTTTCCTTTAAAAATGTAAACAAATAACTCAGTCAAATATATTTTCACTTCCAGAGTCACCTGGAAGTGATCTGACCTGCTTCTTATTTTTAATTCCCTGATCGCACATGCTTGTGAGATTAGCAAATACTACTGAAATGTGTTTGAGTCACAAGGTAAGTACTTTAGATAAATGTCATTCTGTCGTTTAGGATAATGGCCCTAATTCCAGTTTTTAATGGTACCTGATTAAGCCCTCCTTGAACTGGCTTGATAGTCCTGGGGACTATTTGTAAAAAAAAAAAAAAAAAAAAAAAACTCACAAAGTAACTCATTCATAAGCCAGTTCTGACGTGTATATCCCGCTGGCTGAGTTCATATCTAAACCCAAATCTTTATGTCAAATATGAGCAGGAAGGGATAAACCGCCATGCACTATTGTGTTTAAATAATGAGAATGTTATTCAGAAGGCAGACATCGGAAAGCACCTACATCAAATGTGTTCACCATGACTTTCAGTTTGTAGGTGTTTTTTAGTGCCCAAATCAGATAAAACACATAAAGAAATACAGACTCTCATGCACACCTACTCCAGATTCAGAAACCAAGGTAATATTTCCACCAAGAAGGAGTAAGAGCAAAACACTGCCTGCTTATGTGTCATAAACATGCTTGTAGTTGACATATAACCTTGGTAACAATATCCAGAAATTGTTTTTAAAATGCACCATTAGGCACAGGAGGAGAGACAGTAATGTGGAGAAATAGATATGGACACACGTAATAAATGTTTCAGAGATTTCCAGCTATTGGAATTCTGCACATATCTCATGCACGAAAGATAAGATCCAGAGAAAATGAAACTCTGGTGAGATAACATGAGGCCTTACTCATAAACACTTACTAGAAGTTGAGATGGTTTTTTGAACGTGGCCTAACTGAAAGCAAAATGTCAGCTTTTAGAACAAAGTACTCTAGATTTGGAAAAACACACTAGAGAGCAGAAGCCTGGGCCAGATGGAGCAATAGGTATAACAGAGTGACAGGCCTTAAGTACACAAAAGGATAACCTTAATATAGACTGCACACCAATATCTCAGCCACGGAGCAGACTACTAAAGCCATGAATAGATGAGAGAATTCAATTAAATTTACCACAAAATTTTAGAAAGCAATAAAAACAGAAAAAACCAAGGACAACGGATGAACTATTGGAGAAAATCCACAGAAGAATTCAGAAAAGTACAAAATGGAATCATAAAAGGATGCCTGTGAAACCAGTACTTTATTTTCCAAGAGACCCATTTTATAAATGGAAAGCAATGGCATGTAATGGGTCCAGCCAGTAAGATAAAAGGCTATTTGGGGCAAGTACACGTTGTACTATCCAAAGCCCTCGCTGGTGTCTAGGCTGAGAACAGATTATACTAACAATTCCAGGCTGGGGTTGATTTCCATTGATTCAATGTTTGGCAATTCAACTCCCATTTGCAGCATATCAACTTTCAGAACAAAGGCCACAGATGAACCCTCACTGGGCCTGACGGGTGAAGGAAGTAGGCACTTCCTCTGCTCCCCTTTCCTCCACCACATCCTACACCTGCCTCAGCTGTCCCCGGTGGTGGTCTTCTCCCAACATCACTGCAATGCTGAGGGTCCTCAGACCGACCAGGGGAAAGAGCTGGAGGAAACAGAGACGTGCAAAGGGGGAGAGAATATCCAGTTTTTTTTTTAAATGTGAACTTCCTCTTGGTCAGCCACCTGGCTCTAAGGGAAACTCCTTTCCCAAATTTTCAGTGAAACCGACGTAATAATTGGATAATCTCAGAACTGTGCTCTTGTGCCTGTATAATGAATGTGGTCTCATATAGGGCATGGAAGGCAGAATACAGAGTTTTCTGGGTGTGTCACCTTGTGTTACAGATGACAGAGCTAAATTCCAAAAATGTTGGCTAACATGGTCTCCATCTTCTTACTTAGTGTGATGCTGTGTAACCCGTGAACGTGGTCAGTGATGGAGCAAAAGTGGGAGGGAGGTCCACGAGGGAGGGGATATACGTATACATACAGCTGATTCACCTCATCATACAGCAGAAACTGACACAACATTGTAAAGCATTTATACTCCAATAAAAACAATTTAAAACACAGAAAGAAATCATGCCATTGGTGAAGGAATATCATCGACTTAAAAAACAAAAAATCCCCAGTGTTCTCAGCAGCATATGGTCCCACCTCCATTCCGTTCTTCAAGGTGTCTATAGGCCCCCGTGGCCTGGGGATGGCGGACCCTCTGTAGGGCAGCAGTGTTTGGGCCCCCCATCAGCAAGGTCAGGTCACCGCCTCTGTGGATTCATGTTCAAACTGAGTGCTTAGCGTCTCCGGGTTTGACCATCGGGCATCACTCTGAGTTTGGCGAGAAAAGGACAGTAAAAGATGAAAGGGAGTAAACCTTAGTGATGAAAGAGTTTCTGGGTTTTGAAAGGCACGATGACTACGCGTTAAACAATGAGGCAAAGTTGCTGGTGTCGATGGAATTATGCCTCAAGAAAACTGAAGGGAAAAACAATTCTACGTCAGTCAGAGAAAGACCTGCAACTTGATCCCCACTGCCTACATGTGTCACGTTGAAATCTGTAAGGAAAGGAGCACAGGAAATTTGATAATCGTCCCACAGACCCGCCTGTTGGTCCCTTTCCTGGATGCTCTGCCGGGGTTTAGACAGAGCTAAGCTGTGGCACCAGTCACTCCAGCTCAGAGCCCTACCTGTGAGGCAGAGTCGGGCCTGGGGAATGATCAAATTACATATATTTTGCAAATCTGTGTGCAGGTCAGATGAAAGACAATTTGGACTTCACTCCAGATATGAAGCTGGAGTGTCATGATGACAAGGACCCAAACCAACTCCCCTCTCAGAAGTGCTGGCAGAGGGGTAAGGGAGATGCTGGGGAAGCGCGGATCTGAGAAATCAGCAAGAGCTGCAGAATGGAAGGAAAAAGCAATGGTGCCCATGGTGAGGTGAGGAACCCTGGGCAGTTTGTGAAGTGCTTTTACATCCTTCAGTGTAACTAGCTCTCATTCCATCCCCATCACTCAAAGAAGAGACAGAGGCTCTGCAAAGTCAGGTCAACAGGCCCCACACATGCACATCACCAGAAACCCTGGGGTAGGTTTTCACAGGTACCAGTGTCTGGGACCCTGTGGTCCAAGGGATGCTCTGGAGGTGGGAACTGTGAACCTGGAACTGTCACAACCCATCTTGGTGACTGATGATCCACAGGTATGAGAACACAAAAAGTTTAGAGACATGGGAAGTTTTGGAGCCCATTAGATCCATGAGGAAATTCTATTAAATGTTAAAGAAAAATGGTTACAAAGACCTATATTCAAAAAATTATGAGTATTAATATGCTTGCATGTGTCTTTTTCAGTATGTCCATACAATAGCAAGGAACATGGGTGATTTCAAAGAGGGTTTGTTTTTCCTTGTCTAATGCTAAAGGGAAAATAACCCCATGCACCACTCATCAGAGGTGACAGATGAAGTGAAAGGGTCATGCTTGACAGTACAATGTCCCAGAGGCAAAGCTGGTTAAGGAGAATGACAAATCTGCATCCTAGGAGGAAACACTCAGAAACTCCCGGCCCAAGGTCGATCTGAAGGACAAGGATGTTTTAGACCAGCTTCTCAAACTTGAGTGTGTGTAAGAATCACCTGAGATTGTTAAAATGTTAGATTCTGATGCAGGAGATCTGGGGTAAGGCCTGAGAGCCTGCATTTCCGACCAACTTCCAGGTGATGCAGAAAGACACACACACCTTGGGGTGTAGCGAGCTGTTCCTGGAGGCAGTAGGTGTCTGCCAGGGAGGCAGACAGAGTGTGAACAGAGACCTGTGCTTGGAACCCAGCTCTCATGGGAATCCACTGACCACTGCAGAAAGGAGCCTGGCCTCTCAACATCTACTCAGTCCTCAATTTTTTTCTAAAGCTAATTTCTATAACTAACAATCCCGTATTCCAATCATAAAATTAAACTACAGAGGAAGGTTGGACTCGAAATGGCAGCAAAGATGACATCGGGGCAGCAACCACATTGCATGGTGTCTACCAAGAGACACAAGGCACTGATTCCATTGCACAAAAATTTCAAAGAGCAGATGAGTGGTTCAAGGGTCCATTAAAGGACACAATCTTTTCCAAAAATTAAAAACAAAATCTAGTAAAGTCATTTTACTTAAAAATACTAAATAAGAACACACAAACACAAAATGAGAATAATATCTTAGGGAGGAAATGAATAATAACAACACCCATAATAACCTCATCAATGAAACAAGGATCCAGTGGAGAAGATATAGGAAAGGTCACAGATCGCAGACTTTTTAACTGCAAATTACTTTGAAATCACCTAATTTTTACCTACACATTTTCTCTGACCAGAAAACTAGGACCACATCTGAGCCAAAAGCACATAATTTTCTTGACAAAATCTCGGCTGTAACTCAAATTACTACACATTTTTCCTAACATAAATGCTCATCTACACACTGATGTTTTAACGAGGTGTTCACGAGTATAGGTTAACTATAGCATGTATTATGTCGCAAAATGTTTTCTATGTTTATTGTTTGTACAATATTTTATTAATGTCAGTTAATTAAAGAAAGAAGATGATGTGTAGCCCATAACTGGCTAGATTACCAAAAAGAGAGCACATAGTCTTTATCCCGAAAGACTAAATTTGCCATTTGATAAGGCTTTCCCATATTCTAATAACGCCTCCAAATAACATTCTCTCTACATAACACATATCTATTATTGAAATCTCATAAGAATCATCACCTATCTAATAACTAAAAAAAATTGAGGGTGCTGCAATTTAAGTTTAAGCCCATTCAAATAGGAATATTCTGTTAAAAAAATCAACATTTTCTGATTTACAAACCAGGGTTTTCTTTTCACGCACTTGCAAAGCCTGCAGGCGTGAGCCGGAGTTGCAAGTTAAACATCTATTTGCATTTGGTTTAGGAAATCCTTGTCACCTTCCCATGAAATTTCGGCTGTCTCGATGGATTTGGCGAAGATCAAAGCCCCCACGCTCAGCGAGCGCGTTTTAATCCCCGCCAACAGTCCATCATGTGACTCCTGAGTACAAAGAGCTACTCCTGGCACAGTGCTGCCTGCACGGCTAGGACTTCACACAGCCTTGTTTTCACCTGCTTCCATTCACTGGGGTGCTTGGGTTGCAGGTACTGCAGAGACTTTACAAAACTGATACAAGGAGAATCGGAAATGCAGACTCCTGCTCAGAATTCAGTAACAGAAAACACTTCCCTTCTCTTCCTGCCCCGTGAGCAAGTGACACAGAGTAGCGCTGTAAGGCGAGGACTAGCATCATCCCTGATCCCCACCCCTCAGGTTTACACCAGGGACCTTTGTGGCCGCTGGACCGCGTTGGGGAGAGGCAGGGGCCATCTCACTTCAAAGTCCCCTCTCCTTCAACTGCATCACATAACCTCATGATGTTGCACACAGTCATACGTCCAGGAAAAATTACTTTGTGCATATCACCTAGTTAATGTCAACACTGGTCAGAACATCTTCAAAAGGAGGAATATGCCTGTAATTAATCTCATATACAAACCAGAACAGTAAAGGTTTTTATAGGCATGGATGGATGCCATGAATTTCAGCTACTGGTGATGGAGCAAAATTCTAGTGAAACTGCCATTTCCAGAGCAACAGACTCTCCTTGTTGAAGTCATGGAGACTCGATCATTATTTCTGTTACTACAGATTCATAAAAAATGATAGATAAAAATGTTTGATTAGCAAAGTGAGAAATAATGATCATTTAATATGTGAAATTACAGCATAGAATGCTCATAAATAGTCTAGTCTTTCATTCTCCCATGATCTAGACAAAAGAAAAAAATTAAAAAAATTTTTTTCCAGGCATAATATTCAATTTGTTCTATTCTGCATGTGGAAAATGTTTAAAAAGAAAAATAACTGAATAAGAACAAAGGAAATTATTTCGACCAAGGGTGAAGAAGAAAAACCTTTTTTTCATAAAAAAGAAAGCGAAACTATTTATGTGAAGAAAAAGAAATCACAATCAATTATCATTATTCTGTAGCCTTATTTTCAAGAGCCGAATTTTCCATCTTAATAATTAGGAACTCAAGACTACATTTATATGGAAAAAAGAAGACTCTGGCAAGTTATTTCATGTGACACATCACAGCCCTGATGGTGTAGCCCTCTCCACTTTTTGTGCTGTTTTTCAGACCATGAAAATAACGATTATTCACAATGGAATTGTAATCTATCAAGTCACTTTTTCCATGGAGATAATCAATGAAGAAACAGCAATCTGCTCTGCAGCTGTCACCTCCGAAATCTGGTTTCTATACTTTGGCAATCAATACAGTACAATTAATGTTTTATTCATGCCTCCTCACCAAACAAAATGAAAAGAAAAAATAAACGATAATCAATTACCATCCTTTTAAGACATAAGGTTTCTCACCTAAGAAAATTTTTAAAAAAAACAAGCCTGTAAATTTTGAAATCATCTTCAAAAATGAATATGACGTTATCAAATGTGCACAGAGAATGTAGCGCAGAGCTTGTAATCTGGCTCCTATAATCACCTCAAAATCATTTTTATCACTATTTTAAAAATAATAGACACATTATATTCTTTTGTTCTCTGGTGGCTTATGTCTGGATAATACAGGCAAAATTTCTACACAAATAGACTGGCTCTATTTTTTTAATCCACCATTAGAAATTACTATCCCCCTTCCCCTCCATCCACCAATCTCTTTAGGACACAAAAATAAATCTAAACAGATAACTCCTGTTCCCCAGAATTGAATGGACGGAGGCTGGCAGGCGGTCTCTGCCCTTATATAAGGCTGCCCACATGCTTGATCTGAAGCCCGTGGCACCTAAGAAATGGACCCAATATGGAACAGTTTTCATTCCCAAAGGAAGGACCACACCTGGAGTCAAAGGCCTAGATTCTTATACGGAGTCTGCAGCTTACTCAAGAATATGTGTAAACAGAATGTTAATATAGTGTTGGACAACGACACTTTGGAGAAGGGGAGGGTCTCATAACCCCTAAGTGATGCTCCATCATTGGGCCCCCTTCCCTCCCAGGCCTGGACACGCTCATCATTCCTGGAGTCTCTGCAGGGCTTCCACTCAGTGAATTGAGGTCGAGATCCAACTGTTCGCCCACCACTTTGATGACTCCATGAGCACCGGGGAAGTTAACTACACTCTCAGACTTTTCATGCATAAAATGGTGAGAATAACAGCCCTGATGTCACAGAATCACTGAGAAGAGTAAACGAGATAACACACTTCAAGGCTCGGACAGTGCTGGGCCTGTGACGTGCAGACAGGCAGCATAGCTAGTAATGCCAATAATGATACCACGGAACATTACCCTGAACAATATGTCTCAAAGTCAAAGATACTGAAAAGCTAACAAAAGACCTTACCTGGTGTCTTCCTTTTTTAAGAAAATGAATTCTTATGGTATTTATTTTTTTCCTTCCTGTTTAATTGAGATGTAATTGACTGTGTTAAGGTATACAGCATGGTGATTCAACTTACATACATCATGAAATAATTACCACAGTAAGTTTAGTGAACATCCATTGTTTCATATAAACACAGAACCAAAGAAATAGAAAACAGTTTTTCTTGTGACAAGAACTTTAAGGATTTACTCTCTTAACAGCTTTCAAATATAACATATAGCAGTGTTAATTATATTAACCATGTTGTACACTGCAACCCTAGTACTTATTTTTTTATAACTGGAGGTTGTACCTTTTGACCACCTTCATCTAATTCCTCCTCCCCCCCCCCAACTCCTGCCTGTAATAACCACAAATCTGATTTCCTTTTCTATGAGTTTGTTTGTTGAAGTTTAATTGATCTGTGTTGAACTAACACTGTGTTAGTTCCTGGTGCACGATGTAGTTGTCAGATGTTTCTCTACATTTCAAAAGGATCACCACGATAAGTCTGGTTACCATCCGTCACCATATGAAGATATTATGTGATTTTTCAGAATATTCCCTACCCTGTACATTTTATACCTGTGACTCACTTATTTAGTAACTGGAAGCTTGTACCCCTTAATCTCCCTCACCTATTTCTCTCATTCCCCCCACTCCTCTATTTTGAGATAACTTTTTGAACATTATGTCACTACTAAGGGTTCTGCACAAAGATTATCCATCTCACTGCTTAGATGAGAAAACAACTTGGAGGGTCCGTTTCTTGTCCAGGTCATCCAGTTACCCTGGATGGGGGCCAGGGTTCTTCTCCTTCCTCACCTCTGTCTCTGAAGGATGTATTCTAGACAGTCTTCCTGGAAGAGGCGGTACTGAATCTGAACCAGTCACCCAGACATCATTCTTCTTATCTAATTTGAGTGCTTACTCTATCCAATCACTGTCGGTGCTGGAGGCACAGCAGCAGTGAGCAGAGCTCCCTGCCCTCAAGGAACTTCCCTTCCAGAGAGGCTAAATGCAGAGATGCGTGCTGTACCATCAGCTCGTGATCACACTTCTGAAAGAGCCTGACAAGAGGACCGGCAGTCAGGGCTGTGAGAGGTCTTCAGTGGGGAGACAACCAGTGAGATCTGAGGGAAGCAATGGCTTTTCTCAGGCTAGGATAAAAGTTTGGGCCACTTTTTCTGTTTTTCGAGTGTCTCCTTTCACACAGTGTTTTCTGACTTTGTCAGTTCTTTGACACCACCCTCAATTTCACAAGTGTGACGTGCATAAGTAGAATCCCAGGGTTTTTCCAATCATTTGGAAAAAAGACATGGCCATCTTCCACCCCAGTGACCCTAAGGAGACAGCATCCTTAGGAAGTGAAGTTTCCTCACATATGCCTGGGGTGGAGAAGGCACTAGAACTCACGCCTTTGGACGTCCACTTCCTGTCTGGTTCATTCTGCATGCTGCCTATGGAGGCAACGCTTCTCCCACCGACTGAAATCTCACACGGGAAGGAAAAGAGAACTCCTGTGATACAGAGATTCCTTCCTCATACCCCAGTAGGGAACTGGCTGAAAGCCTGATTTCAAACAATGATGTTCACAGGAAGAAAAACACACTACAATATATTAAAGAAAGTAAATGTAGACAGGGTCAAGATTTTAGCTGATTGAGCTCATATGCGAAAAAAAAGAAAAAACCCTCTTGAGGTTCCCTGTGATTACCAACTTTAATAATCGTCTAAAACCTCCCATCAGCTAGACCAGTTAAAGGATGGCAGAAAAGAAACCACAAATCTTCCTTCTGTTGAGGAAGGGATTTCTATTTTTTTTTAAATATTTATTTATTTATTGGCTGCACTGGATCTTTGTTGCTACACGTGGTTTTTCTCTAGTTGTGGTGAGTGGGGGCTACTCTTCATTGTGGTGCGTAGGCTTCTCACTGCGGAGGACCAGCTCTAGGCACATGGGCTTCAATAGTTGCAGGATGCGGGCTCAGTAGTTGTGGCACAAGGGCTTAGTTGCTCCACGGCATGTGGGATCTTCCTGCACCAGGGCTCGAACTCATGTCCCCTGCATTGGCAGGTGGATTCTTAACCACTGCGCCACCAGGGACGTCCCGAGGAAGGGATTTTGAAGCACACTAAAACGTGTATCCACAGCGTCAATGAAAAGCAATAGCCATAACCACCACGCCAGCAAAGAACTGAGCAACCACAGGCTACCTCAACACACGAGGCTGGGTTTCTATAAAATCACTTGTTAAAAGCCTCCTTACCATAGGCGCCCATCTATTCATTTGATTAAAGTTGGAAAATGTCATTTAACTTGTATTCTATTACTGTATTATAAATGTTTGAAACACATAGAGAGTCTGTCCTGTGAGTATAAGTGATGCTGTGTGAAGGAAAGTGTGACCAGGGTTAAGATTCCTGGAGTAACTCTATTCGAGAGGAATTCTGAAAGAACCCAGTGAGTCATGGACTCCGAGTCATGGACTCCAGAGTCCTTGCAGGGAACTGTTCACAGCTATGGCGGGGACGTACTGAATTCTAATTTAATGATTTCCATTTCAATCCCTTAATCATATGCCAAGCGTGTGTTGGCAATATGCGTGGTCCAGGATATTTGGAGAAAATGCCTTGAATTTATGTCATTTAATAGCTTACCAATCATTTCCCTATATATCAGCTTGTTGAATCCGTCTAGTAAATCTGTGGAACAGATACTAGCCCCATTTTACAAAGGAGAGAAGTGTATGCATAGAAATTACATGATCTGCCCAAGAAAACCGCAGGGAGGAAGTGGCAGGGCCTTATTCAGCCAGGACCCCTCCTCACAGTTCAGGTACCCAGTGGCATTCAGAATTACTACATATGCCACATTTAAGAAGAAGGTCTATATCTTCCAAGAAGGGGATGGTATTCCAATAGAGTTTTAGCACTCAAGTAATTTTGTATTTTTTAATCTGACTTGTATATACACAAAGGGTATATATTTCAGGCAAGAAATTATTAGCCTTGGAATATGATTGTTCCCCAAGGAATTCTGAAATTTTTCCTAAGTCTAGGTACCAGTTATTCCAAGAGACTAGAAATCACCATCTTTATAGGTGATGAACAAAGAAACACCATGAGCTAAATGTTTATCAAAATATCACATAGTTGGACTTCCTAGGTGGCGCAGTGGGTAAGAATCCACCTGCCAATGCAGGGGACATGGGTTCGATCTCTGCCCCAGGAAGATGCCACATGCCGCGGAGCAACTAAGCCCGTGCACCACAACTATTGAGCCCATGTGCCGCAACTACTGAAGCCCATGCGCCTGGAGCCCGTGCTCTACAACAAGAGAAGCCACAGAAATGAGAAGCCTGCTCACCACAATGAAGAGTAGCCCCCGCTCGCCACAACTAGAGAAAGCCCATGTGCAGCAACGAAGACCCAACACAGCCAATAAAATTAATAAATTAATTAAATTAATAAATTTAAAAAAATATATCACATAGTTGCCTGGGCTTGTGCATCTTAACGATATTTTTAAAAAGCTGAAGAGACTCAAATTGGCAGCAAAAGGGCAAACTCACTTGGTTTGGGCAATGGCTTCCTTCTGCAATTACAATAAAACGGGAATGCCTCACTTCGGCCTACAAGGCTCAGCTTAATTTCTTCCCTGCCGGTCTCTCCCATCCACCTTAAGCCATCCTCCTCCTCACGCGTTCTCTCGGAAACGACCATCTTCTCTGTCCTCCAGAGGGCTCCTTCCTGCCTCTGTGCCTTTGCTGATGCTGTTCCCTCTGTCTGGCTTCTGCCTTCCCATTCAGGTCTTGACTAAAGTCTCAGTTGCTCAGAGAACCCCAGAGAACTCTTGTGACCACCTCTTCTGTCATCCTCCACCCCGGGCCTCTTGAGCACACCCCCGGGGTCATTTCCTTCAGCACACGTGGCAGCATCCGCCTTGGTCATTTATTGATTGTCTTTTCTACAGAAAGTAAGCCCCATGAAGGCCCAGACCTCATTTTTGTATATTTCTGTCCCAGCCCCTATAAGCGTTCTCAGAATTCATCACAGCCGCTCAACAAGCATCTGTTGAGTCAATGAACAGAAGACAGTGTAGTAGTGATTAAACTGAAATAAGGTTTGGGAACATGCAAAGAAAAATACATGCAAAAAATAAATTTAAATGTTTGAAGAACCAACAGATCTTGAATTTTTCAAAATTAGGTTGAAAAATATTTTCTTCCCAAAATTGAAGTTTGAAACTGCCTTAGAAACTTTTGGACTAATTTACACCACACTGAATATGTATGAGTTAAAGTATATGGTTATTGTGCTGGGACTTCACCAAAAAAGCGCTTTTTGTTATTTCATTTTAAGTCTCTGCTATTAGTAATTTTTGAAATCTCTGACCCATGGGATAAAGCGCAAATTTCTAGACTTACGTCATGATTTGGCAGCCTCGCTTCTCAGCTTTCCAATCCCCACCTTCACATGATGTGCTTCAGTGTTGTGAAACTGAAAAGATCTGAGCACATCATTCAGTGTCGTGGCTCTGGGGAGAGAAATGTAAAGGCTTGTGTTTGTCCCAGGTCGCTGATTAGTGAAAGGTAGAACTGGGATCAGGAGCCTGCGCTGGGCGGACTGCACAGGCCGTGCTTCCCCACCAGCCGAGCTCTCACTGGAGCTTCACGCGACACCAGGAGAGAAGTGGGTGGACACGAAGGCAGAGCTCAGAGGGACGGTGGTCCAGAATCGCTCTCAGGTACAGGCACAGCCTGCGCATGTGCGGAGGAACTGCGTGGAGGGAACAGCACGTTGTTGGCCTGTTCAGTGTGCGTGGGCAGGAGGCGTGTGGGCGGGAGCAGGCCGTGCGATGCTCCAGGTGTCCCGTGACCTCCTAACCTGAGAAGTTTCCCTTGCTCACCCCGCTCAGCCTGCCTCACCACTGCGCCACGCTCCTGAGAGTTCTTAACGTCATTTTCCTGTTCAGACCTCAAACTCCTACACAGAGTCACCTGAGCAGGCTCAGCACCCTTTAAACGCATGACATGTGGGCTGAACTTCCAAGTGACCCATTTCTGATCTTCATTAGTAAGTCAGACTCAGATCTTAAATAGCTGCTAACAGCTGGTTCTTATCTGCGGGTGTTTTCCACTGACTCCAGTGTTCCAAAATGGAATCTTAAATCTGCTCCTAGGAACACATGTTAAACAGTGTCATGTTATTTGCTGTTTTGTTTTGTTTTCGCTTTTTTCCAGAAAGTCACTTCAGTCCATTTATATATTACACAATATTTGATACAAAATTCTACTCTTTCTCAAAGTCCCTTTTCAGTTGAGGGCATGTTCTGTAATATTGAAAGTCATGGGGAATTAGTTTCATCTGTAAAGCCTATTGGAAGATGCTCATGCTTGAAAGAAAATATTGGAATAAGATCAAAAAAGGATCGCTCTCTAAAAGGTAAAAGCAGAAAAACAGTAACCAACACTAGATTTGGCACAATGTACACACTGCCCTATAGTTTGGAAATCTGCTGCTGGTGGAGAGTCTGCAGAGCCATGAGCCACTGGAAGGTGACAGGCATGCGTGCATGCTTCCAGGGTGACACAGACAGGCGTCACGGTGGGTGGAACCTGTGACTGCAGTACACTCACATGGGTATTCATCCTGGCTCTGCCCTACTTGGAGTTCGACCTTGGGTAAGACATATCTTTGAGTCTCCCACTTTTTATCATCTAAAAATAAAAACACTAATGACTATCTCATTAGGTTGTTATGAGTATTAAGTGAAATGACATTTGTAAGATGATTCGCACAATATTTGGCATAGAACAGGGGGGTTAATGAGTTGTAGCTTCTGTGAAAATGTTGAGGATGATGATGGAAAGAGGATGCTGGAGCACAGTGAGCCACAACTGAGTACCACTGGTTACATCGTAACCAGGCAGTCTACAACACAAAGATGCGGTATCTCAACCAGGCACAGCAATGTGGAACCACAGAGCAGGAATGAGTTACTGTGATGGTGGCGTTGTTCAGGGGCTGATGCCAGTAAAGCAAAGCAACCACAGTCCTCTGGAGGGCACTTCTAATGCTGGCAGGTATCACTTGAGAATGTTTCATACTCGCACTTCTAGAGGGAAGGGTGGCAGGAACCAGCATAGGTGAGATTACCCACATTCAATGGGTGCCCCTTCCCCCTCGGCACCTTCTGAAGTGCCCCCCCCCCCCCATTACCAGGCAGCACCAATCATGCCTTCCATGGTGCTGCCACGTGTCCTTTTGTTCACCTGTTGTCACCTTATGCATTTGTTCCCATCCTATCCATCTACCTGTGTGTACCAGACATTGCCTCTTTTCCAAATTTAATCTCATCAGTTTTATTGGTCTCTATTTTTCTTACTTTTACGGTCAACATTCTCTATTATTTCTTTAAATATATTTAATGTGCATGATTTATAATCTATATCTAATAACCCTTCTACCTGCAGTCATTGGGGGTCTGATTCTGTACCCTACGGCACTTAGAGTTGCTCATGACCACTTATTTCTTCTTATATATAATAATTTTTTATTATGAGTTCAAATTCCTTTCATCTTTGATCCTTTGATCTTTTTTAAAAATTGAAGTATAGTTGATTTACAATATTGTGTTAGTTTCAGGTGTACAGCACAGTGATTCAGGTAGGTAGGTAGATAGATATAGATAGATAGATAGAGATAGATAGATAGATAGATAGATAGATAGATGATAGATTTCTACATTCCTTTTCAGATTGTTTTCTCTTTTAGTATTGCAAAATACTGAGTATAGGTCACTGTGCTATGCAGTAGGTCCTTGTTGGTTACCTACTCTATATGTACTACTGTGTATATGTTAATCCCAAACTCCTAATTTATCCCTCCTTTGGTAAATGTAAGTTTTTTCCCCAGACGTATTTGATAAAGAACCAAATAAACCTATAGAAATAAAAATATAATAGCTAAAAGACACAGCCGAAAAGAAAACTAGTAAACTGAAAAAATAAATCTCAGAAAAATACAGGGAATGAAGTAAAGATATACGAAATGATGGGAAGTAAGAAAGAAAAGTCTTAAGAAAACAATAATAGAGTGAGAAGGTCCAATGTGGAGTAATGAGAGTTCAGAGAGCTAACAGAAAGCAGGAGAAGGCAATGACTATCTAGAGAGACGGTACACTGGGATTGTCTAGAACTGACGAAAGATGCCAGTCTTCACAATCAGAAAGTCATACACCCTACACCTAAATTCTAGTGAATCAGGAGAACACAAAAAGGAAAGGAAAGTTTACTAAAAAAAAAAAAAAAAGAAAAAAAAAAAGAAAGAAAGAAAAAAAAGCTGTTGAGAAAAAATGTTACCCACAATAAACAGTAGGTTTCTCAACTTACTGTCTTCTCAACAGCAAACATGAAAGTCAAAAGGCAATAGAACAATAGTCTTAAGACGGCAGGAGATCATAATATCAACCCAGAATTCTGTAGCCATAAAAACATCTTTGAAAAATGAGGTCAAAGTAAAAACATTTTCATTTTAAAAAAAAAAAGAAACCTCAGCAATTACCCCAACTAGACTGTCAAAAAAAATTTTTTTAAACTGTGTTTGCAAATTCCTAGATGGAAAGTCATAGCAGCAAGATTTTAATTTCTGACTCAATGTCACACTATCTGACACTGTCCATATCAAAAGTCTCAGGATTTAAACAAGTTGGATGATCCTTCCCATTAAAAAAAATTTTTTTTAATCTGAGATAGCACCACACCAGGCCCATGACAGGTACATCACAATGGATGAACAGAGCAATGGATAATTACATTTGCCTTCTCTGCATTAAGAACTTTCTGGGGAAAGGCGCATGCTAGGGTTTTAAAGGACCATCTCCACTGAAAGGCATGCTGCAGGCTCAGGCTGCTGAAGGCACAGTGGGCTCCCCCCAGTGCAGAGCACGCAGGTCCTGCTTGGTCAGGAGTGTGAATGTGCCTTCTCACCTGAAAGGCAACACATTCTTCAGAACCATCCCCTCCCACTCCCCCACCCCTGCCACCACCCACCAGCACACACATAATTTATCCTTCCTGGTAACTTATTTTCACTATAAACAACTAGAGCCACTCTTATTTTCTCTCCCGCAGAATTTGGCATACTTTCCTTTGGGATCTGAATATATCAATGAGCATGTGTGAATTTCCCCCTTGCTATTAAAGACCCCTGACTTTGACTGTGTATCATTTCAAAATAATGACAGTGTTGTTTTGATATATTTGTAACAAGGTCATTCAAAATAGACTGAGTCATTGAAAAGATCAAAACTGCACAGACACACACACCCATGTGAGTGTATTTATTTATATTGCAATAGTAGCTAGCAAACCTTTCTGACCCAGAAGAAAGTAACATTTGATTTGTTTACTACCATTTAATCCATACAAACTGTAAAATTTATAAGTCCTTATTAAGTGAAAAGCCTTCTTTCTTTGAGAGGAAAGCTTTAATATTTTGCTTATCAGATCAGCTCACGTTTAATTCATTTCTTCTCCTGCCAACTCTTTAAAGAAAGAACAATCATCAAACGAAAAGCGGAGGCACAAGTCAACCACAGACTCTGGTTCTGGTTTATAAAAGGACCAGATCCAAATTCTGTTTAATGTCATACCAAAAGGAAAGTTCTGGCAACACACCATTTTTAAAAAAAGGAAAGAAGAAAAGAAAAGAGGAAGCAAGCAGGATGCAACATCCCGACAGTCCTAGGACACAAACGTCACTGATGATAAATTCTTTAGGCAAAGTAAACCTCATAAGGCAGGTGAGATGGAGCATCCGGGCATCTAGTCACCCCTATTGCTAATGGGATACATGTGGCAGCAAACTGTGGCCTCTTTGTTCTCTCTCTGTGTGTGTGGCCCTTTTCTTATTTCTCAGCTGGCCTCTGGTTTTACTTTGGACAAAGACCAAGGAGGGGAGCAGTCTGAGGAAGGCACTATCCCTCCGGTGATTTCCTGGCCCTGCACTAGGGACAAGCCTTGAAGTGGTGCCTGAGTGTCAGCAAGAAGTCCCCTAATATTGACACCTCAACACGGCCAACTCACTTGCTGCATAAGAATGTACACTAGTACCTAAAAAAGTGGGTGTTTTAAAAAAAATAATTTCATATCCACAGGACTGGTAATACTATCATACTTCCTGATGCATACTTTCAAATATAAAAGTGCCTCCCCTGAATGACAGCCTTTTAAGAAAGTACTAATTTTGAAGCATATGAGAGACAATATTCTGAGTTCACTGATGGATGGAAATTGATGCATCTGAGGCCACTCACAGGCCCCTGATGCTCATTCTTGTTCAAAGAGTTTTTGTATCTTTCAGTTATTAATTTATTCTGTTCCGATAAAAAGAAGAAACGTTTTGTCTGTTCAGAGTTCTACAACACAAGGAACCAAAGGTCTTGACTGGAGAAGCTGGAAAGAGTAAATATGCTGTATGCTTTAAAAGTAAATGTCTGAGGGAAGAAAACAACAACAAAAGAAAACAATACAGAATTGTGGCAAATCCTTGCAGCAAGAAAATATTCCTGAACATTCAATCCCCCAAAACAATCTAGATGATACTAAACTTACACATTAAGAAAAACTATTGAACTCTACTGAGACAAATTTTAAGGGAAATAGAATGCTTTTTCTGTGATTGAAGGCCTGTCTCACATTTCAATGTCATAGCTGAAAATCACTCTTCAGGAAGCAATAAAATAGCTCATATATGCCTCATTTCTTGAATATATCAGACAAATATATACATAGCTGTTCACGTTCCTCACTGTCCCAGAATTCATCACAAGATAATAGGTGAGTCAATGTGATGCTCTATTAAAAATAAAGTAAATAGCATTGTCTTCTGCATTTGTTTTGCCCTTAAAACAGAACACTTTATATTTCTCTTTGTAATTCAGGCTCTTCCAGATTATTTATGTATATTGCAATCAGTTTTCTTTTTTTTACCAATATCAATCATTTGATATATTTTAAGAATCCACAATCACATCACACAATAATCCTTTAATAAATAGTAAGCACTGACAACACATGAATATATTTATGCAGTAATGTCTAAGCTGTTTTGGCTCTTGCTGGCTAAAACTAGCTTGTGCCTGATCGGTTGTCACTGGTATGTCTCAAGTGTAAATAGTAAATAGGGCAAATCAAAATAACCTACTTCCCCAATGTCAAGTGGCCTCGTATATTTTACACTGGAGCTTGATTTCTTGGAGAAATATCCTCTTCAAACAAATGAAAATTTACCTTATTGATGCAAGATGTTAATAGAGAAATTGTAGGGAGAGGTAGGGAGCAGTGTATGGGGAATCTGTACTATTTACTCCCGTCTTCTATAAATCTACACATGTTCTAGAAATAAATTCTACTAATTTTAAAAAGATAGGTTAAAAAAAAAGATTTGCCAACCTTGGTCTGAGACCATGAACCTTTCTCTATGAAAACCATAAGAGATACTTGGTAAATATGTTACAAAAGATAAATCTCTATTGATACATTATAAAAGAAAGTACACAGTTTATATTGTTTCACTCCATCTGGTACATTCTATGGGTTTTGATAAATGTACAACACCATGTATTCACTATTATAGTACCATACAGAATAATTTTACTATTTTTACCTAAAAAATCCTCTGTGTTTAACATATTTTTCTCTGGCCCCTACCTCCAAACCCTTGATCTTTTTATTGTCTCTGTGGTATCAATTTTTCCAACTGTCAAATAGTTGGAATCATACACTATGTAACATTTCCAGACTGGCTGCCTTCATTCGGTAGTACACGTGTAAGGTGTTTCCACATCTTTTTGTAGTTTGACAGCTCTTTTTTCTTTATCACTGAATAATATTCCATTGTATGGATGTACCAGTTTGCTCACCCATTCAATTACTGAAGGACATTTTGGTTGCTTCCAGTTTGAAGCAATGATGAATGAGATTTCTATAAAGATTTGTGTGCATACTTTTGTGTGAACATTAAGTTTTCAACTCATTTGCGTAAATACCTAGGAACATGATTGATGGATTATATGGTAAGAAACTGCCAAACTTTTTTTGAAAGCAGCCCTACCGTTTTGCACTCCTATCATCAGTGAAAGAAAGGTCCCTATTGCCCCATAATATCACCAGCATTTGGTATTATCATTTTTTTTTTATTTTAGCCATTTTAATAGATATGTAGTGGTACCTCATTGTTGTTTTAATTTGCAATTCCTTAATGATATATGATGTTGAGCATCTTTTCATATGCTTATTTTCCATCTACGTGTATCTTTTGTGCTGAAGTGTCTGTTCATTTTGTTTGCCCTTTTTAAAATTGGATTGTTTGCTTTCTTATTGTTAAGTTTCAAATGTTCTTTATTTTCAATGCAAATCTTTTTCAGATAATTCTTTTGCAAATATTTTCTCCCAGTATGTTGCTTGTCTTCTTATGCTCTTAATAGTGTTTTTTTGCAGAGCAGAACTTTTTAATGAATCCAACATTATTTTTTTTTTCTTTCATGGATTGTACTTTTGTGGTTGTATCCAAAAAGTCTTAACCAAGTAAAATCTGAGGTCACCTGGATTTACTTCCATTGTATCTTCTAGAAGTTGTGTAGTTTTACATCTATATTGAGCTAATCTATTTTGAGCTAATTTTTATAAAAATAAGTTTTGTAAAATTTTTATTAAACATTGTGTCTAGATACCTTTTTCTTTTTCTTGAATATGGATGGAACCAATTGTTGGAAAGACTATCGTTTTCCCATAGAATTGCCTTTGCTCTGTTGTCAAGAATCAGCTGAATCTATTTGTGTGGATCTATTTCTGGTTTCCTCATTCTGATCCATTTATCTATTTGAAAATTCTTTTCCCTATCCCAAACTGTCACAATCACTGGAGATCTTAAAGTCAAGTAACCGTAGTACTCTTGGTTCTTCTACAATATTGAGTTGGCTATTCTGGGTCTTTTGATTTCCCATATAAATTTTAGAATCAATTTACTGATGTGCAAAAATTAACTTACTGGGATTTTTTTTTATTGGTATTGCATTGAATCTGTAGATCAAGTTGAAAAGAACTGACATCTTAGCAAGACTGAATCTTCCTATTCATGAATATGAACTATCTCTCCAATTATGTAGATCTTTAATTTCTTTAATCAGATTTTTGTAGTTTTCTTCATATAGATTCTGTACATATTTCATTAGATCAATATCTAAATATTTCTCTTTTTTTGGTGTTAATGGAAATGGTAATGTCTTTAATTTTAAACTTTAATAGTTTATTGCTAGTATATAGGAAAGCAATAGAATTTATATATTAACTTGTATGCTAAAACCTTGCTGCAACTGGTTATTGGTTTCAGGAATTTAACTGTTTATTATTTGGGATTCTCTAAATTGACAGTTATGTCATCTGTGAACAAAGACAGTTTTATTTCTTCCTTCCCAGTCTGCATATCTTTTATTTCCTTTTCTTGTCTTATTGCATTAGCTTCAGTTTCCAGTATGATGGTGAGTAGGAGTGGTGAAAAAAGACATCCTTGCCTTGTTCCTAATCTTAGAGGAAAAGCACTTAGTTTCTAACCATTAAGTATGATGTTCGCTGTAGGTATTTTGTAGATATAGATCTTCCTCGACTTACAATGAGGTTATGTCCTGTTGTAAGTTGAAAATATCATGTCAAAAAAGCATTTAATGCACCAAACCTACTGAACATCATAGCTTAGCCTAGCCTATCTTTTTTTTAAATTAATTAATTTATTTAATTTATTGGCTCCACTGGGTCTTCATTGTTGCACACGGGCTTTCTCTAGTTGATGCGAGCAGGGGCTACTCTTCATTGCGGTGCATGGGCTCCTCATTGCAGTGGCTTCTCTTGTTGCGGAGCACAGGCTCTAGGTGCATGGGCTTCAATAGTTGTGGCACATGGGCTCAATAGTTGTGGCTCATGGGCTCTAGAGCACAAGCTCAATAGTTGTGATGCATGGGCTTAGTTGCTCCATGGCATGTGGCATCTTCCCAGGGCAGGGCTTGAACCCATGTCCCCTGCATTGGCAGGTGGATTCTTAACCACTGCGCCACCTAGGAAGTCCAAGCCTAGCCTATCTTAAACATGCTCAGAACACTTACATTAGCTAACACCTGGGAAACATCACCTAACACAAAGCCTATTTTATAATAAAGTGTTGAATCTCTTATGTAATTTATTGGATTCTGAACTGAAAGTACAAAACAGAATGGTTGTATGGGTACAAAATGGTTGTTAAGTGTACAAATTGTTTACCCTCATGATAGCTGCCTGTCGTTCACTGCCACTGTCCAGCATAAAGAGAAAATATTATGAGTATATTGCATATCACCAGCCCAGAATAGGATCAAAACTCAAAATTTGAAGTGGAGCTTCTATGGAATGTGTATCTCTTTCACACCATTGTAAAGTCAAAAAATCGTAAGTTGAACCTTTGTAAGTCTGGCACCATCTGTGTTCTTTCTCAAGAGAAGAAAGTTCTCCCATATTTATAATTTGCTGACAGTGTTTATCATGAATGGATGTTGTTTTCATCAACTGTTTTTTTCTGTACAATTGTTATGATTGTATGATTTTTTTCTTTCTTTAGCTTGTTAATGTGATGGGTTATAGTCACTGATTTCCAAATGTTGAACCAGCCTTCCATACCTGGAATAAATCAACTTGGCCATGATGTATAATTCTTTTTACCCATTGTTAGATTAGATCTACTAGGATTTCATTGGGGAATTTTGTATCTATGTTCAGGGGAGTTGTTCTGTAGTTTTCTTTTCTTGTAATGTCTTTATCTGGTGTTGGTATTAGGGTAATACTGCTCTCACAGAAGGCAATAAGAAACATGTCTTCTATTTCTATTTTTAGGAAGAGATTGTACAGACTTGGTATCATTTCTTCCTTAAATAGTTGGTAAAATTCACCAGCGAAGCCGTCTGGACCTACTGTTGTCTTTTTTGGAAGGCTTTTAATTATTGACACAATTTCTTAATAGATATAGCCACATACAGAAGATCTATTTTTCCTCGCATGAATTCTGACAGTTTGTCTCTTCCAAGAGTTAGTTCATTTCATCTAAGGTACCAAATTTGTGAGCATATGGTTTTTCATAACATTCCTTTATCATCATTTTACTGTTCATAGGATCATTAGCTACTGTATAGCTCAGGGAACTCTAATCAATGCTCTGTGGTGACCTAAATGGGAAGGAAATCCCCAAAAAAGGGGATATATGTACAGCTAATTCACTTTGCTGTACAGTAGAAACCAACACAACATTGTAAAGCAACTGCACTCCAATAAAAGTTTTTTTAAAATTTCTTTATTATCATTTTAATGTTCATAGGATCATTAGTGATGGCCTCTCTTTTATTTCTAATATTAGTGATTTGTGTCTTCTCTTTTTTTTCTTTTCTTTTCTTTTTTTGGTAACTTAGCTAGACGTATACCAATTTTACTGGTCTTTTTAAATAACTAAATTTTAGTTCCGTTGATCTTTTTTTCTTTTGGCTTCCTGATTTCACTGTAATTGACTTCTGCTCCAATTTTTATTCTTCCTTCCTTCCTTCCTTTCATTCTTTTTTTTTTTCCTTGCTTGCTTTAGGTTTACATTGCACTTCTTTCTCTATTTTCCTAAGGTGGAAACTTATATGACTGATTTTAGATCTTTCTTTTTTTCTAATATATGCATTCAGTGCTACAAGTTTGTTAAAGCAATACTTTCAATGCACCCCACAAATTTTTATGCTTCAGTTTCACTCTCATTTAATTTAAAATATTTTAAAGTTTCTCTTAAGACTTTTCTATGACGTTATCTAGACGTGTATTTTTATTCTCCAAATTTTTAGAAAATTTCTAGCTATTTTTTTTCATTGTATTATATTTAATTCCACTATAGTTTAATTCATTGTAGTGTGAGACCCTATTTTGTATAATTTCTATAATTTAAAATTGGTTGTGGTGTGTTTTATGGCCAGAATGTGGTCTTGGTGAATAATTCATTTGAAAAGATTATGTATACACTGTTGCTGATGAAGTTTCTGTAAACATCAATTAGATTCAGTTGATTGATGGTACCGCTTAGATCAACTATATCCTTACTGATTTGCTGCCCACTGATTCTGTCAATCACTAATAGAGCAGTAAAGCAGTGTTGAAGTCCCTATAATAGTGCATTTGTCTATTTCTCCTCGAAAATGTTATTTTCCCATCACTTATTCCTTCTATGATGCTTCTCCTTTCTTTAAGTAGATCCAAGTCTCTGATCTATGTCATTTTTCTTCTTGCCAAATAACTTATTTTAGTATTTTCTATAAGGCAGGCTTACTGGGGATAAAGTCACTCAGTTTTTGTTTAAAAAAATAATTCTCCTGCATTTTTGAAAAACCATTACAATGGATGTAGAATTCTATGTTGGTAGTTTTTTTCTTTCAGTACACTATGTATTTCTCTACACATTCTTGCTTATGTAGTTTGTGGCAAAAAGTCCACTGTAATTCTTATCCTAGTCCCTTTACAGGTAAGATTTTCTTCCTCTATAGCTTCTTTCAATAGTTTCTCTTTTTCTTTGGTTTTCAAAAGTTTAAATATGATATGCTTAGGTGTAGAATTTTTGAGTATTTATCCTGCTTGGTGTTCTCTGAGACTCTTGGATCTGTGATTTGGTGTCCGCCGTTAACTTTGGAAAATTCTCAGCTATTGTTTGTTTATTTTTTTTTAGGAACTTTTATTGAGATATAATTGACATACAATAAACTGCATATATTTAAAGCATACAATTTGATTTTTTTCTTATTAGTAATGTATATATGGCTCAGCTATTGTTCCTTTAAATATTTTTTTTAATGTTCCTTCTTCTCTTTCTGGTGTTCACATTATGTCTATGTTACACCTTCTGTAAGTTTCCTACATTTCTTACATATTCTTGTTTTTTCACTTTGCTTTTCAGTTTGTAAAGTTTCTGTTGACATACACTCAAGCTCACTGTTTCTTAGCTGTATCCTATCTAATAATGAGCTCATCAAAGCATTCTTCATTTCTGTTGTATTGGTTTTGATTCATAACTTTTCCTACGGATTCTTCCTTAGAGTTTCCTTCATTCTGCTTACGTTACCCATCTGTTCTTGAATGTCTTCTTTTTCCATTAGCACCCTCAGCATATTAGTCATAGTTATTTTAAATTCCATTCTGATATTTTCAACCTCTATGTCATACCTGAGTCTGTATTGATTCTTGCTTTGTCTCTTCATATGTATTTTACTTGCCTTTTAGTCTTTGGAATTTGCTCTTGACAGACAGACACATTACACAGAGCAATAGGAACTGGAATAACTCGGCTTTTGGTGTGAAGTTTTACGTGAGTCTGGTGAGGATCTGGGCTGTATTTAATGTTTGATATAGCTGTAGGTGCCAGGGGCTCTAGTTTCCTCTAATTTCCTTGTTCTATTTTTTTTATCTGCTCTTCCTCATATTTCCCTGGGAATCTCTTCTTAGATAGAGTCTGTGTACCCCTGCTCTCTCAGTTGTACGGCTCCTGTTTTTCAGCCCTGTTGAGGTAGTGTGAAGCTGTTAGGAAGGGGAAGCTTTCTATAATCTTATGATTAAATTTCAGTTTTTAGCATCCCTGCATCCCTTGGTTATGATCTTCAGAAATTTTGGTTTGCTTCTTTGTTTTTTAAAACATTTTACCTCCCTTTATGTGAGATAAGAGGAAAGCTAGAGCCTGGCTAACTGCTCTTCCTGAGGTTAGATAAAGCTCTGGGGACATAATTTCCCTTGCACGACAGGGCTTCGTGATGGAAAATATGCTGTGCTTAAATAGCGAGCTTCCATTTGCTCAGAACAGAAGGGGTCTTTCTCTGATCTCCATGTGCCAACATGATGAGTTTGCTAAAGGTAAAACCCAGGGGCATATGGGGCTCCAGGAAATTTTAACTCTCAAGCCATCCACACCTAATCTCCAGCAATTTATCAAACTCACCATTTAAATGTCCCTGCAAGTTCTGTTCCCAGGAAGCTGATCTTAGCTGTCATTCTCTGTTTGGGCCTATCTCTCCAGATTTCAGAGTGGTGGTTTGCCCTTTGACCTCAATTCTCTGAAGGATCTATGTCATTGACTTTCAGTTTGTTCTGCTTTTTTCTTGTTGTGAAGGCATACATGATAACTTCCAAGCTTTATGCATGTCAGAGTTGAAAGTGAAAGTCAGCAAACTTTTTCTCCAAGGGGTCAAATAATAAAGAGTTTGGGCTTTGCAAGATGCACAGTTTTTATTGCTGCTACTCGAGTCTGCAGTCGGAATGTAGAAACAGCTACAGACAATATGCAAATAAATGGGCATGGGTGCATGCTGATAAACACATTTACAAAAACAGGTGGTGGGCTGAATTTGGCCTGTGGGCCACCGTTTGCAGCCCCTGCTCTAGACACAAACTGAAATGCCACCAGGAGACAGCAAACACGAGCAAAGCTGGATGGGTTTTCAATAAAAAAATAAAGATTCTTGAGTTATATATTAAGCACATATTCTTTATGTTCACCAAAAATACGCCGCATCTCATTTCTCTTGAAACAAATATTTTACTTTGCATACAAATGTGGGTACCGCACATCACTTAATCCTTCTAAATTACTTTAGGGAGGCAACAGCACATTGTAAACATAAATGGTGACTGCTGCTTTGTCTGAGTGTCATATTCACCCGGGAATGGTGGAAACATTGATGAACTTCAGAGGAAAGAAGTAGCCCAGACGGCTGCTGTCAAGTGGGAGTAAGAGCCTGTATCGTCAGATCTACAGTTTTTCAGGAAGAAATGGACACCTAGATTGTATGATACCCTTCTAATTTTAAATGATGGCAACTAAACTTTAAAGCATCACACAAGCCAACACTGTGTAGAACAAACACAAATATTCTAGCTGCTGAGTCTGGCTCTTGCTGACCTTGTCCTCCATTCTAGGCCTACCCCCAGCTTTACGGAAAGAGAGCCCAGGAGGTTAAGAACTTGCCAAAAGTCACTCAGCCAGGGATGGCCTCGTGTGACACGTGTTATAGCTGCCAAGTACACCACTTCTCTGGGTCAGCTCAGAGCTCTCATCAAATGCACCCTTTAGCCTCCATGGAATTAAAGTCTTCCTGCTCTGAATTTAGTCCTGGACACTGTGTCATTTTCTTCCACTGATATCAATAATCACCAGGCTTACATTCCTAGGCAGCTTTTTAAAATCAACTAACTTCACATTTGATTTTTCATTTTTCCCCTAAAAGCACAATTATATTTCACTTAATCAGCAGAGAACTAATAAAACAATCACAATTATGTTTGTGCTGCAGTCACAGCGAGATAAATGGTTCCAATCAGTTACAGGAAGTCTGCAAAGAACATCTTCAAAAACTGTGTTTCAAGTTATTCACATCTGACTTCCCTGTACAATTTAATCCTGCTTGATTCTGAATTGGTCTAGAAAATTCCATCTTTCCAGGGATTTCAGATCACTAGAAAGCAACGTGACATCTTTTAGGGGCCAAATGAAAACAAGCAAATGGTTAGAACGGTCTCAGTCTAACAGGTCTCCTTCCCTGCACACTATCCCAGATAGAGTAGGAAGTGGCGCAGAGGGAGTGGCCTTCGGCCTATGGGACTTGGTGGAGCTGATGGTGAAGAGATGCTGCGATGCAAATAGAAGTGATGGTTCTTTTTCCTCCTGAGAGCAAGGAAAACAGAATGTGAACAGGCCGGAGAAGACAGATGACCTGGCCTGAGAGAGTTAATCATTCCTTGTTTCACTTTAGCTGTCACTAATCTGTAGTAACTAGATTTTTACTTCACAGAGCTAACTCCCTGATACTTAACTCTGTGTGAGTTACATCCTGCCTCTCACTCCCTAACCTTATTTACAACTTGGAAGCTGCATTCCATAGGACCATTGTAACAAATCATCCTCTGTAGTTTGTCTTGCATTTCAGAAAGAAGGTCTCCAGCCAATAAACTGGAAGCAAAGGGACAATCAACAAACTGCCAGATCCCAGTTACTGGGTGGCCTGACACCAGCTATGACTGTTTTAGAATAATGTGAAGGAAAAAGAATGCCAGACCTCCACCAACTTGAACTTACCACATACTCCAGAGTGCGAGCCCCACTTATAAAATCTTCCCCAACTCCCAAGGAAGAGGGCACAGTTCTTGAGGTACTAGCCTGCTGTGTCTTCCCTTTACCTGGCAAAGAAAAATAAAGCCATCTCTCTCTTCCTCCAAAATCTCTGTCTCCGTACTTCTGTTAGGCCTCAGTGTACAGAGTAGCCATCATTAAGGTAACAGAGACAGAGAAATGTGGAGCTTTCAATGTGGGGGTGGGGCTGGGGTGGGGGGAGGGGGTAGATGGCTGCATCCTTGGATTCAAAGTTCTTCAAAAGAGAGAGGTGTCAACTCTAAAAGTCACCACAAACACTAGGAAGACACTGAGTATGAACTATACACCCTCATAATAAACTCAACTGAAATATGTTCATATCGACAGCAGGACAAGAATTGTGCTAAACCTGGTGAGGCCACATTGTATAGCACTGCTATAATTTTGGAATTCCATAGAAAGATTTTTTTAATGGAGGTAGGTATGAAGACTGATATTTCAAAAATATCTTTTAAGCTGGAATGGACAACAAAATATTCTGCGATTAAACGCATTCGATAAAATTAAGGAGAACTGGCGGAGTCCACTGAGCAGAGGAGCAGAAAGGGAACACCTCATCCTTCAGCAGGCATCCGTACATAACTTAGCGTTTACTAAACCGGTATTCTGAGGAAAAACAAGAGACGTGGCTCAAAACAAAATGTTCTGTGCCAAAACAGGTTTTGGAAATGCGGGTTAGATAAAATTAAACAATATTTTTGGTAGAAAATCCCTCAGCACTTTCACCGGGCTTCATGCCTGGCACTCCCAGTGAGAGATCTCTCTTCTCAAGTAATTTTCAAGTCCATTGACCATCAAAGCCCGTATTCACATGCATAAATTCCAAACTCTCCCAGAGAAGTGTGTAATGGGACTTAATCTGGGAAATACTGATTTACTTTATTTGCTGGCAAACTTAAATAATAACTTTGTATATGAAGAAGTTAAATTTGGCAAATGGCAAGGTCCTACTGCATAGTACAGGGAACTATATTCAATATCTTGTAATAACCTATAATGGAAAAGAATCTGAAAAAGAATATATACATTATATATTATATATATATGTATATATAATCTCTTTGCTGCACACCTGAAACTAACACAACATTGTAAATCAAATAAACGTCATTTTTTAAAAAGTTAAACTTGGAATTTTCTTAAATAACACAGTGTTTTTTGGTTGCAAGGATACCAGGCCACCTTTATTTTTTCCTTTTCTTTCTTAAATGTAGGTTATTAGTTCTAGGAGCTACCACTGGTTCATAATGCAATTCTCATGTTCTTTCTGTGTAAAATATTTTGAATATAATGAATTGTTTCAGATTTCTAAATCAGGGTTTTCTTTCCAATTGGATCTAGAAAGAGTTACCATGTGCACATCATATGCAATTTTCAATGCCAGAAGCAATTAAGCAAAACTGTTGTCATAAAATTTATACTGAAGCAAGATAGAACACCTGGTTAGTTATCAATTAATACCTTTTTATTATGTTCTGCTTGGCTTTCTTCCTACTTATGTGTGATGATACTTGGGCTAGGGTTATCTACAATTTATAGCAAGGATGGTAGTTAAGATTTACACTCAGTGAAAATGGTCTGCATCCCTGCTCTGTGTAGAATAACACAACGCGATGTGCTTTCTAATCTCATGGTGGGGAGGAGAACTGGACCTTAGAGAAAAGGAAGATGATTTGGGAAGAAGAGAGCGCTGTTGAAGAAGGGGGCAAAAATGACACTGGAAACACCCATCAGAGACTCAGAGAGCTCTAGAATGCAAACATTTGATTGGGATTAGGTGCTAAGGAAAGGCCAAGACTGTCTTTGACAAAGATGGTGGGCACATCTTACCTGGGAAAGACCAGTCCCAGGAAGCACAGAAGGTGGTGAGAATGCCCAGATTGCCTCAAGCTCTGATTAGAGTCCTTCTCTCTCAGGACTCTTATATCAAGAGGATTCTGGAAATGGTCCATCAAAGAGGGTCACAGTGCCCATGGGATTAATTTATAAAATGCTACAATCATTCCTTATGGGGAGAGGGACTATTTCCCAGGCTCAAAGGGCTGAAGAACATCTTTCATGAGGACCAGTCACCTTTAAAACAAAAACGGGGCTCAGGACATAGTCCTAAGGGCAATCCTGAGGACTCTGTGTTGGAAATGGCACATTGATCTCTCTTGTCCTTCCAATCAGGAACAAAATTTGGAATGCCCAGTGAGGAAACACCCACCATGTACGGTAGGAAGAATGACATGCCCACATTTCTGCAGCCAGTTCAAGGGACCTGCAGGACAATATGGTGCTCTGACTACAACACAGCCTCCGTTTCCTCCCTCTGTGACCCTTGGACACGTCTCTCCACACACAATATACACCTGAAGTTCGAAGCTACCTTGATGTGCCTCTTCAGCAAACTGGAGAAATAAAGCACGTAGGAAAGAGCCCAGTGTGGCAGCCCAGAGCCCTGGGGCCAGCAAGGTTCTGTCCACCTCAGAGCAGAGGTGACCTTCAGCAGCCAGGGTGCACGTGTGTTTAATGTGACTTATGTGAGGCATTGTGAGACTCGGGGAGAATCCTTGAGTCTGGCTCTCTCCTGTATGTTCCCTCTCTCCCCCCAACAAGGAGGCTCTGCTTCTAATTTCCATAATGAGGTTCACTACTGAATAAACCACGCCTGTGACTGCAAGTTCAGGCCTCCTGGGGGCAGGTATTGTACCTAAACCATGTTCACCTGCGTGTGTTTCACAGACAATGAAAATACAGGGTCAACTCACTTCAAACACCACTGGCTTAAAGTAAACAGGTGTCTTGTCACAGGACTTCTCAGTGCCTTTGATACGTTTATTATAAACCTTCCAAAGAATGTGTTTGCAGCATTTTTTCAAGCATGTATCACCACAGAACCCTCTGTCTAGAGCAGCAGTGTTCAACAGAAATAGGACACAATCCACAAATGAGAACCACGCATGTGATTTTAGAATTTAAGAAAGGCTCGTTAAAATGTAAAAAGAAACGGTTTAATTTAATTTTAATAATATAGTTCATGAACCCAGTATATCAAAACTATTATCATGTCAACATTTAAATATTGTACGTGAGATAACCTAAATTCACTTTGGCGGTGCTATGGCTTTGAAACACAGCGTATGGTTTACAGCCACAGCACTAGCCTTCAGAGCAGCCACGTTCCCAGTGTTGAATGCCGCATCCATGTGGCCATGGCTGCCCCACTGGACGGTGCGGGGAGACAGCAATTTCACAAAACTGGTGTAATTTGGGATGCACGAATGAGCACGCTTTCTGGGATTTATGCTAATGTGATGCTGACTCATTTGATAAATATTTATTTTTGCTAGACACCCTAGAAATAGTGTTGAACAGCATTAAAAACACTGTGCCTTCATGAGGATTTCCTCCAGTGAGGAATGCAAGCACTAAATCTCATGATTAATCATTTAATAACACCAAGTGCTGAGAAAGGATGTGACAGAGGGGTCTGACTGCACCCACGGTCAATGAGGGCTTCCCCTACCAAGTGGCATGTAAATGTTGACCTGGAAGGTGCTCTGGCTTTAGCTAGACAGTGCACAGAGAGAAGACCATGAGGTGGGAAAAACCATTATAGTTCAAGGTGATGAAGGGTGGGATGTTGAAATACAGAGAGCGCAATCTGGGAGGGCCCACCCTGAGTGACATGAGCCAATGTGTTCTTGTGAGAACTTAAAGAAAGCTCACATTCTTTGCCGCACTGCTCATTGAGAGCTGAGGTCTAATTCCTCTCTCTTTGAATCCAAGTTGGCCTTAATGACCTGCTTGACCAAGAGAATTTGGTAGATGCAAAGTTCTGGGATTTCCAAGGCCGGGTCATAAGCCTTTCAGCTTCACCCTGGCCTTTGGGAACACTCTTTCTTGAGCCCTGACCCATTCCCACTGTGTGAGAGCTGTACTTGGGACACCACGTGCAGGGGACAAAACGTGATGAGCTGAAGACAGAGAGGGAGAGAGGTCAGCCTGTGACTAAGAACAGTCTCTACAAATCCCCAAATCAGCCTTGCCCCAAGGAGAGAACAGATTTCCATTCTTTTGGCCACTCATCCCATCCCAGCTGAGACCCATGCATCTCAGAGCAGAGGTGATTGCTCTACTGAGCACCACTCAAATCTCATGATCATGAACAAAGTAAATGGTAGTTATTTTAAGCCATCAAGTTTGGAGATGTTTGTTACACAGCATGGATGACTGTATGGTTTTCTGATGATCACTTTGGCTGCAGTGTGGAGACGCACCACAAGGGAACAAGCACAATGGCAGCTGAGTCAATGTGGCTGTGGATAAGGAGGGAAGTGGCCAGAGTTAGTCCCACTGAGGAGGGAGAACTGGAAACCCTGTCTGCCTTTGTGGGAACAGGAGATGCAGCAACACGTGTCATTTTCTTAATTTTTGCTTTCTTCTTCGTAAGTTTCTCTTGTTGGCTTAGAGAACTAAGGTGGGGTCTTTAATTCTCTTTCCTTTGCTACTTTCTCCACTTTTCAGGGAGCTCAGGAGTGCCCATGACCACTTGGTCATGAAAATAACACAGAAATGGTGTGACAGATGGCCATGCATGAGGGTAAAAACGTCTGTCAGTCCATCCTAAGAAAGAGGAGATTTGGGTTTATTGAAAACTATACATCCAAGCTTGGGTGGTTTAAGAAATAACAAAAGTAATCTAGGAAAAAACCTAAAACATTTACCTTCACCTCGTAGCTAATTACAAACCACTAAAATGTTTTTAAGCAGGAACAATTAACGGTGAAGCAGTAAAAGCGAAAAGAGTTCTCAACAACTGACTTTCCATTGATTATGTGTCTGGAGTTGGAACACCAAGGTAAAGCCATCTCCTAGCACCATTTTGGAAAATAAATGTAACAGAATATGGATTCATTGGGTCATTTAACGGTGATGTTTTTATTTGTGTCTATCCGTAGTGCTTTTATATTCCTAATTTTTAAAGAAGCTTTGTTTTGGTGTGTGAAATGTAATGCTAAATTAAACAAGAGATTTCTCAAAAGTTTCCAAGAAAACTTCTGTGCCTCCACGAAGGCCACAGTTTTTAATTCATCAGTGTAATTAATTGCAATCACATTTTTAAAGGCAAATTATTAAAATGGAGATCGGGATGTAAAGCTCGCCCTAGCGTGCAGTACTGCTGAGAAGAGATATTACGACCCACTTTTCCACTTCACATTCAGGGGATCGGTAGCCATTATTTCTTATTTAGGAAGTAAAATTGACTGCACCTGGGCATATTATTAGCTGCTCACCACAGGGAACCTCATGCTGATGGGCTATAATTTAGCAGAGAAGAAAAAAAAGGCAAGCCAATTAAAATGAAGCACATCACTTGATGCCCTTTCGCTGATTGTTTGTCAGAATTTATTATCCTATATTGAACAAATAAGGGATAATTAGAAAAGGAATAAGTGTGACATAATCAAAATTTGGGGAACAAATTACTTCTCCCGCACATGAAGAAAAGGTCTCCCTGAGCCCTTAAAATTGGTCCTGCCCAAGGAGAAAAGCACGCCACACCGACTGACATCCCTCCACGGAGATTCACGGAGAGCTTGAGGGAAGACCACCCGCCAGACTCCAGCTCATCGCCAGTTGATTTGGGTTGTTTGCCCAACATCAGGATTTATGGTGGTCATCAGCTTTCCTTCTGGTGGTACATGCCCATGTGACCAGGCCCCCAAAAGCCCTGGACCCCAAGACTCAAGCAGGCTTCGTTGGCCTGGGACACTTGGCACACAGCACATAGTTCCTGGCTGGAGGAGCACGTGTCCCATGCAATCACACAGGGAGGGCTTTGGAAGCCTTTGCCTGTCTCCTCCAGACTCTGCCTGACGTGTCTTTTCCCTGTGGTGACTCAGCTGCATGTTCTTTCATTGTAATAAACTGCGCCTGAGTCCTGGGTCCTGAGTCACTGACCTTTAGGGTGGTCACAGGACACCAAAAACAGACAAAGAAGCTGGACACTCGTCAAGGCCCAGGACAAAAGAAAGTCACAGGGTGGACACTGATGCTTAGGTCCCTGAACATGGGAGGCCACAGCCTGACCCCTTCCAGGCCCTACTGACACCAGCATCACACCGGAGACTCCCTGGCCCTGATTCCATCCCTGCCCTGGACACCCAAAGGCCTGCGGTCGGAATGGACCTAAGGTCTCTATTTCTTGACCTCACGGGGGGCTCCCAAGTATTGCACCTTAGAGCAGAATTTCTCAGCCTCGGCGCAGTAGATATTCTGGGCCAGATGTGTCTTTGTTGTGGGACATTCTGTGCATCGTAGGGTGTCTAGTAGCATTCCTGTCCTCTATATACTGGGTGTCACTAGTCCCTCCCCCCCATCACGACCATCAAAAGTTTCTGCTGACATTGACACAGAACTCCTCCCCAGGGGTTCTGGTCCCACCCCTGGTTGAGGACCACAATAGCAGCTTCAATCACAACTGGAAACTAGGCTCTGCTGACTCAGCTACTATGTCCAACACACACAGCAGACAAGTCCCCCGACGGAAGAAGGGCATTCGTGGGAGGCCCCCAGGCTCTCCGCACCATTGGGGCCTCCATCAGTGTAGCTGCCTGGGTTAAAGTGAAGAGTCAAAGGCAATACATAGCATATCTCTGCTTTCTCAAGGAAATTTTCTTTACTCACATTCTGGTTCCTGAATTAAGAGCTGTGTGGGACTGATTAAAATATGGTATTGCCTTAAGAAATGAAAGCATCGTGTTTCAAGATACAGCTCTGATAAGAAAATTGCTAGTTAGTGTGCACATAAAATCAATGGGCTTCTTGATGTGTGCCAAGATGTGTGCCCCATTTTCATGAAATCTAAACAAAGAGTGAATAAACTCATTTTTAAAAAGTTACTCAACGAAATCCATGGATGAACCCTCCATGGTCTTCGTCCTTATGGAACTTCCATTGGGCATGGTCTGAGGAGGGAGGGGAGGAGGGATGGAGGAGGGGAGGCAGGGTGCGGGGTGAGCTGGAAGGCAGCATCACATCCTGACAGCATGTACCACCATCACCTCCACATCTGAGGCTGAGAAGGGGCTGTGGGAAGGAGGACCAAAAGTCTACATCCTGCACATCTGGGTTTATTCTGCCAAAGTTTTTCCTGCACATTTGTGCTCTGTCAGATATAATCTACAGAGCTCTTAATAAATTCTGAATTACCTAATTTGAATATTATTGGTGAGTAAATCACATCAGGTGAAGAACATCCCTCCACTAGACAGACTCATAAAAAAAAAATCAATATTTTAGGGGTAATGTTTTTCAACAAAATAGAATCTACTCTAATTTTATTGTTATGCAGTCCACAGTTTTCCATTTTGTTCACAAGTATGAAAAAAAAAATTGCACCTATTAAGTTATTCTAATATACAATTTAAGTAACTCATCAAAAAGAAAGGAAATCAGGTCCCTTTGGCATAACTTATCCTTAGTGAAGGCGTCTGTTGATTACCACTTTAATATCTACTCCTAAGTGATCTACAAAATAATTTGTTGTAGAAGTTTGTTTTCCCATCACGTCCACAAGTATTGTAAATATGCCAATCCACAGTTTCTAGACTTAATGCATTCTTCTTTTGTGAAAGATAAAATCTGAAAGGGAAAGCTGTTAAAAAAAATCCCAGTCAAAAGATTCAAACAGATACCTCAATAAAGAAAAGACACAAATAGCAAATAAGCACATGGGGGGAAACAGCTCCTACATATTAGTCAGTAAGTCATTTAAATTAGTCAATTTACATCATGTGAGACAACACTATGACACCTGGTAGAATGACAGAGAAAGAGAAAGAGAGGGAAGGAGGAAGGGAGGGAAGGAAGGGAGGAAGGGAGGGATGGAGGGACGGAGGGAGGGAATCCAACAATATCAAGTGCTGGTGAGGGTATGAGGATGTGGAGCAACTGGTATTTCATACATTGCTGGTGGGGATTCAAAATGAATTAGGCATTCTGGAAACAATTTGACAGTTTTTTTTTTCTTTTATAAAGGTAAACATTCACTTACCATACAACTCAGAAATGCTACTCTTAGGTATTTACCCAAGTAGAATAAAAACAATGCTCACATAAAATCTGTAACTGACTGTTTATAACGACTGTACTCACAGCCTCAAGTGCATCACGATCAGGGAGAGAAGCCAGACTCAAAAGCCCACCAGAGCTGGGGCTTTCGGGGGGATGGTGGGGGGATGAGGGAGAGAGGAAGTTGACTACAGAGGGATGTCAGGGCTTTGGGGGGGTTAATACCAGTGTTCTATATCTGATTGTGGCAGTGGTTATATAACTATGCATTTGTCAAAATTTGCAGAAATAGACATTAAAAACAGTGACCTGTAGTATATGTTCATTATACCTTCATAAAAATTAAAAGAACAGCCTGGTTGCAGTAATGGAACCCGGTATTTGAGGTGAGCTTACAAATAGTGTCTGTTGCCTCACAGCTGACATCCTTCTGCATCTTCTCCCACTCATTGCAGCCTTGAGGGTTCACGCCTCAGCTCGCAAAGAGCGTTTCATGAAACCTGTTCCAGGTGACATGCTGACCTACTACCTAGAGGGTGACATTTCATGGTGGCAACTGAGGAAACCAGCAAGAAAATGGACATCTTAGAAAACTATAACATCCTCCATGATATAACTGGATTGAAGATCCTGTATTCAGAAGCTCTAATTTACAGAACAGGTCAGTGGATCCCTAACGGGCAGGTGCCAGGCCACGGCTGCTGAGCTTTCTGTTTGCCTTATGCTGGTTTATATGCCCAGGAAGGGCAGGTGTTTGCTGGAAGAGGTCCTCTCATGGTCTGGGGGGCACCGTTCCACCAGACCCCAGCTTTCCTAACTCACCCCTTAGTGAGTATGCATCTCCACCTCGCTTTTGTGTTAAGGGCATTTGGTACTTTTTTTGGAGGTGGTGCACAGAGGTAGCCCCAAAGGCCAGATCTGAGTGGTAATTAGGAATTGCTTTAATGGAGAGTCTGTTGCACAAAGAGAGGAATCAGGAAGTGAGGGCTGGCGCTGAACAAAGCCGCGGGTCAGCCTCAGAAACAGAACGTGTATGGCGTGAGCTCAAGGACCCAGGAAAGTCTCTTCCTACACCATTGACCACCACCATGAAAACAATCTCTAAAAAAGACAAAAGATTCTTAAATACTCAATCGGCGGGTTGCTTAATTTAGGCTGACATTCTGTACGTTCCCACAAACAGCACTGAGAACCCACAATTATCACCTTCCTTCTCTCTTCTTATCCCTTGACCTTCACCTGGCCCCCCAAATCAGGGTGCTTTCTTAACTTTAAAGCCAAAAATAGGGATTTGTGTGTCAGCCACCCTGTTGGAGGTGTAGGAAAAAAAATGTACACTTCAGTGGAAAACTATGAGACCTGCAGAGATTATCCAATTTTGGACTTCATTACCTTTGAGCTATTTTACAGTTCTGTAGTTTGTAGGTAACTGATGGTCACACGAATTTGCCCTATCTGGTAGGGGGTTAATGACTTCACTCCCTACCCACTCCACCAGATCAACAGGGAAAAAAACCAGTTGTGCGCCCATTTGCACATTTATTTCAATATTCCTGATAAATAAATGTTTCTGTTTCAAATGTTTCTCTTTTGAACTGGTCATAACATCTTTCCAACTCCCTCACTGAATAAGTTACATAAAATCTTCAATACATGTTCCTTTTTATATCTGCATGAGGTGTCTTTTTAACAGAAAGGTCTGTGAGGGCCACCCCTCCCTCAGCCTAAGGGTAGGTAGGGGTCGGGTTTGGAGGTTGGATTTGAAGGTTCCTGGTGCAGCCCGTACTGGGTGCCTTGTGGCTTGAGGTCAGGACTAGACCAAACCCAGCTCTGTCTTTCTGGCAGTGCTTCCGACTGAGCTGGCTCAGAGCCTCCCCTCAGGAAATATGTGTTTAGCATTAAAACCACTTCACCCTGATTTGTACATACCTGATACCAAAAACAAAAAAACAAACAAAAAACAAAAAAACAAAAAAAACACCCAGCATTAAGGGTTACAATGTGCTTACTCCTTGTAATACAGTTGGACCTAATAAAGAAACATCACACTAGTTACCTGAGTAAATTTCAATTTCTTACTAAATTAATAGCTATCCTCACCCACATCAAATATTGTCAACACTTTCCTGGAAGCGCGTGCCACCTACACATGTAACCAATTAAATAAGTAATTGAAGTAAAATGACTCTTATCCAACAGAATGGATATCAGATGCGTGTACTTGCCCTATCAAATCCCCCTTTTTCCACAGCACACCATTTTCTGAGAAGGAGATCTGAAGGGGGTCCTGGGCTGGCTCTTTCACTGAAGACTGCATAAAATATTTTGAAGCTATTCAGAGGGAACACATTAAAAACAACTTTCATACGCGGAGGTTAAATGGCAGAAATCTTTATAGAGAAAAGCCTCTTTGTTTTGTATGCTATTTCGTGAGTGCAGTGAACTTATGAAGCACTTTGATGTAGCAAAAATTGTGATGTGCATATGCACAAATGATTCAAACACAGCAAAAAGCAGCTAAAAAAATCAATAAAGCGGCTTTTTAACAAATGCATTCCAAACTGCATCAAAGGCATAGCCTCCCAGCTACATGCCACGGATCTAACATTCATGCATTTTCATTTCAAGGAAACATCTTTTGCAACCGAAAGGTGAAATCTACCTGTAATGAGCTTCTTCTAAGGCAGGAGGAAGGCTTCTTTTCAAATAAGAGACTAAGTAAATACAGCGACTACAGAGAGGTTTTGCAAACAGAAGGGTGCAGAGGGCCCACCTTTGAAACAGAGGCCTCTTGAAAGCAGCTACAGATTCAAAGGGTGAGCTTTGCCATCACTTTTTCACCTTCCGCCTCCCCCCAGAATAGACTTTAATATGTAAATATGTGGTCAAGAGAAAACAGTTGCCTGGGGAGAGGGGGTATTTTTGTTTTGTTTTGTGTTTGTTGTTGAAGGTACAGTCAAACACTGGAAACTGTATGCCCCTGAAAGCTCACCCGGATCTGATCTGATAATGATGGTTACCACTCAGGCGACAGCCCAAGGGGTGGTCTCCTGGCAGAATTTGTTAAAGCACAAGATTTTTCAAATGAGTTCACTCTTTGAAGCCTTGCTTGTTTTCTGGTTGGCACATGGAGCTAGGCCTTGAGGGCGAATTGGCGGCCCCGAATTCTGAGCATACACCCCTTCCAAGTTATCTCACCAGCGCTGCCTGCCTAATACAGCCGCATGGTGTCCTGACAGGATACCGGGCTCATCGCATCCCTGCTGGGACCCCGCCTTGCGCCAAAGCCTCTCCACACCTCATTTTCCCATTTCACTAACACAGAAGATCGTCCTTGCCTCTATCATTGGGCTACAACTAAATAAAACAGAACTGACTCTCAATTCACTTCTGGCAGTACAAGTAGGAAATAGATGAATAAGGCTCAGAGATATAAAATCTTTCTTCAGACCTGTCTTAACTGAACATCTACCTCAAATAATACATCCCCAGCAATGCCATAAGACAACAAGATTGGGGGAAAAAAAAGTTTTTTTCTCCCCTCTCCCTCACTCCCCAGGCCCTTAGAATGGAAGCAAAGGATTTCAGAAAGTAGGGAAATAAACAGCCTCATCTTCAGATGGGGTGGTGGACACCTGAACCACACGACACACTAGAGATACTTAGAAGCAGGGTCTCATGGAAGGTAGAACATTCTTCCAAAGAAAAGAAGGAAGCCTAGAGGAAGATGAAGGTCAGTACCAGAGCTTTTTGTGTCCTTAAATATTGACCCACCAGGGGGGCTGAGGTAGCCGTGCATGGACGGCAGGTCAGAGGGCCAGGGTATCTAAAGAAGCTTCTAGTTTGCTTTCTTTTTGGCTATATTTACCTCCATTGGCTCTTATTGTAACTGAACAAGATTCTAAGCCTTCCCAGGACAGACCCTTCCCCCGTATCTTCTGCTGTAGCTCCTCTCTGAAGTACCCAGATCACTGTATCTGATACATAATTCCTGAGTTGTTTTACAGATGCTAAAACAACCACCAAATGGAAGAAATCAACTACTTGACGATCATAAGCCCCCAGACCTACTGGCATCCAAGGACCCCTGTGACGCTGCCCTGTGACCTCACCATCACCCAATCAGAGGACTGTGCACGAGCTGATCACGTACCCTGGGCTGCCCTGCCCTCACCTGGCCTTTAAAAATGCTCTGCTGAAACCCCTTTGGGGTTTTGGGCACAAGCCACCCCTTCTCCTTGTACTGGTACCTTCACAATAAACGCTGCACTTTCCTTCACCACAACCTGGTGGCAGTAGATTGGCTTTACTGCACCTGGACAAGTGGACCCAAGTATTGTTACATATTACTGACTCTAATAGATAGTTATCCAGTGTATATTCCAAGGAAATGCCAGATTAAGAAAGAAGAAATCTTTGTGTACACACACACACATTCATGTGTGCCAAACTTCTAGACAAGGGCAAATTATGAAATACCTCAAATATATTTTGAAAAAGATGAGACGGTATAATTAATCAAACAATTTTCCCAACAGTTTATTTATACCAATCATTTTATAAGCAACACAGAAAAAACAGTTTTGATTATATTTTAAAATGAGCTTTTATGATCTGAGTATGTTTATTATGTTAGTTGTTGCTGTCTTGATATACATTATACAAATATATTCTTATTAAAAATGTGAAAATAGCATATAAATCTTGAAGTAAAACTTTAAGTTGTTATTTTTCAGGTGTCCAAATGTGGCAAATGGACATTTACATAATTTCTGAAAGAGGAATGAATGACCCAGAAAAATGAGAGATGTTTACGAAACTCAATAGATACAAAACCCAAAGTAAAATTAAAATAGGAGTGAAAAACCACAGGGTTATACATGGAGTTCAACTTTGTTCAGGTTCTGAAAGGAAAATAAAAAATCTTGGGGAATAAGAGAAAAATATCATAGAAAGATGCACTTTGAGCATCACAGCACAGTTATACTCGAATTCTCCAGAAACCAGCTTCTCCACGAGCCTTCCTCACAGGGAGTGGTCACTCAACAGAGGGACACAGCCCTGTGTCCAGCAGCTTCTTTCCATCTCCCGGGACATGATTTTAAGTTTCTCATCTCTGTCTTCTCTACTAAAAGCTCTCACAAGGCGCTCGCCACCCTCTGTCTAAGCAGAGGCTTCATCTTAAGCTTCCTCAGTCAGAATCTCCCTCAGCTCTGCCTCCAATCTGTTACCTCCTCCACGCTGATCCCCCTCCCAGAGCTCTGTGCCCCAACCCTGTGGCTTTCCTGAGGATCTCATCCCTTCTGTTTTTTTCTCTCCCCGGTATCTACCCCTCGGTATCCTATCCTCTATTGGATCACTGTGCCCACAATGAAACATGCTTGCTATTGATATATCTCATCTTTACAAAAAAAAAAAAAAACTCACATAAACAAATAAAACCAATAAGCCCAAATTCCCTTCACTAAACATTCTCCTTTACTGCTGTTGCATTTTTTGCTTCTCATGCACAATCATGGTCTCTCAAAGGAATAAATCACATATTCATCTGCACAGCCTCATCAGCCCCTACACCTTCAACCTTCAACAAGGCTTCTGTACCACAACTCTGCTTGTCCAGATCTCTGATAATGTTGATGCTGCCAAACCCTGTGGACACTTCATGGTCTTATCTTGACCTCTCAAGGCATCTGATACAGTGAGAGCCTCCCTATCATTCTTCTCTTGATGTCCATGACACCCCCACACTCCTGCCTTTCCTCCGGATGCACTGGGTGCCCCACTGAGGTCTCCTCCTTCTTTGCCTGATCTCCGTTAGTGTTTTCAGGAATTCATCTTGGGCTCTCTTTTCTTTCCTCCAGAGGGCATCTCATTCAACCAATTACTTCAGATATGACTACATGGCTGACAGCTCGCAGGTTTGTGTAGCAAGACAAAATCCATCTATTCACCTGCCCACATGGCTCTTCAATGTCAGGGTCTATTATATTTAAAATCCAACTTGTTTAGAAACCATCCTTTCTCCCAGACATTGGGGCCACCATTCACTTCCTCAACCCAGGACTCATTCTTGATTTCACCATCCTCCTGCCTCTAAGCTCCTTCTTCCCTCTCAACCCACCTCGACACAGCCTTCTGCAGATCCTATTCCTTCTATCTCCAAAATATAATATACCCCAGGGATGTCCACTTTCCTCGACCTCCAGTCCATGTGGCCATTATCTCTTGGGTGGACATTTCAAATAGCTCCCTCACCGGTCCCTCTGCATCCACAGTGTCTCCCATACAATTTATTCCTTCTTTTCTTCATTAGTGTGAGTGGCCTCTTTCACCCAATATCACATTATGTCATGATCTGATCGGTTAAAATCCTTCACTGACTTTCCACTGAACTTTGAATAAAATCAAAACTCATTCCATCACCTCACAGCCTCTGTGTAATCTGGACACCACTCTCTGTGACCTTGTCTCCTTTTAAGTCACCCAGATACAGCCACACTGCCTTCCTGAATCCACCATTGATGAATGGCATTCTCTGCTCTTCATGTTCCTGTTTCTTTCTCATTCCTCAGGACCAGAGAGACCTCTATGCTTCCCTAATTCAAAATAGATGCTCTCCAGCCCTGTCCCCACACTCTCTCTCGCCCTCATTTCTTTGGAACATGTAAAACAATCTATAATTATTTCAAACGATTATATGTTTCACTTATTGCTTTTTATTTCCTATCTTCCCCATTAGAGTCTAAGCTCCTTGAAGACAGGAGTTCATGGCTATAGAATTTTCCATTGTATTCCCAAGAGTGTCCATCATAAAGCAGATATTAAATAAAAATTTGTTGCTAGAATGATAAAGAATTAGACAGCTAGGGGAAATAAAACTTCTCAATGAGGTCAAAACAGGTATTACAGATTCAAATGCTACAAAACTTTATTCATAAAAAACACTGAGGACAAGAGGGCAGACAGCAGTATCAAGCAGTATCAGCAGTATTTTGTCTTGTGGAACTGAAAACCACAGCCACAGAAAGAGAGAGAAAATGAAAAGGCAGAGGACTTTGTACCAGATGAAGGGACAGGATAAAATCCCAGAAAAACAACTAAATGAAGAGGAGATAGGCACCCTTTCAGAAAAAAGAATTCAGAAGAATGATAGTGAAGATGATCCAGGACTTTGAAAAAAGACTGGATGCAAAGATCGAAAAGTTTACCAAAGACCTAGAAGAATTAAAGAACAAACAAACAGAGATATGCAACACAATAACTGAAATGAAAAATACACTAGAAGGAACCAATAGCAGATTAACTGAGGCAGAAGGACGAATAAGTGACCCGGAAGACGGAATGGTGAAAATCACTGATGCGGAAAAGAATAAGGAAAAAAGAATGAAAAGAACTGAAGACAGCCTAAGATACCTCTGGGACAATGTTAAACCCACCAACATTCTCATTATAGGGGTCCCAGAAGGAGACGAGAGAGAGAAAGGACCCGAGACAATCTTGGAAGAGATTATAGTTGTAAACTTCCCTAACATGGGAAAGGAAATAGCTACCCAAGTCCAGGAAGTGCAGAGAGTCCCAGGCAGGATAAACCCAAGGAGAAACAGGCCAAGACGTATAGTAGTCAAATTGACAAAAATTAAAGACAGAGAAATGTTATTAAAAGCAACAAGGGAAAAATGACAAATAACATACAAGGGAACTCCCATAAGGGTAACAGCTGATTTCTCAGCAGAAACTCTGCAAGCCAGAAGGGAGTGGCAGCATATATTTAAAGTGATGAAAGGGAAGAACCTACAACCAAGAATACTCTACTCAGCAAGGATCTCATTCAGATTCGATGGAGAAATCAAAAGCTTTACAGACAAGCAACAGCTAAGAGAATTCAGCACCACCAAACCAGCCCTACAACAAATGCTAAAGGAACTTCGCTAAGCGGGAAACATAAGAGAAGAAAAGGACCTACAAAAAACAAAAACAAAACAATTAAGAAAATGGTAATAGGAACATACATATCAATAATTACCTTGAATGTAAATGGACTAAATGCACCAACCAAAAGACACAGACTGGCTGAATGGATACAAAAACAAGACCCATATATACGCTGTCTCCAAGAGACCCAATTCAGACCTAGGGACACATACAGACGGAAAGTGAAGGGATGGAAAAAGATATTCCATGCAAATGAAAATCAAAAGAAAGCTGGAGTAGCAATAATCATATCAGATAAAATAGACTTTAAAATAAAAAATGTTACAAGAGACAAGAAAGGACAAAACAGAGACACAGATGTAGAGAACAAACACATGGACACCAAGTGGGGAAAGCAGGGAGGGTTGGGGAAGGATGAATTGGGAGATTTGGATATCAAATTGTACACTCTAAATATATGCTGTTTATTGTCTGTTAACTGTATCTCAATAAAAGTTCTTAAAAAAAAAAAACACTGTGTTCTTAGATTCCTTCTTTACATCCCAGGAAAACAATAACAAATAAATTGGACATCTGGTTTCTAGATCTTCAGCAAAGTAGGAGGGAAAGAGGAGTTCCTGTTGCCCCCAAATCACTCCAATTCCAACCGAGAAGAGAGAGATACACTAAGCGAGGACAGGAGCCACCTCTGTTTCCTATTTCATCACCTCTGCTTCTCGGACAGGTAATACGTTTCCTGATCCACAGTAGACAACTACATACTGGCTGAATGAATGAAAAGGCAAAGAAACTCTAGTAACCTCTGGCAAACAGAGGCCAGTACAAAGGGCTAGGGAAGGACAGAAGAATCGGTGACAAATGTAGCTTGGGAGATCATTATGGTAACTGAGGGTCCTGAGTCTTAAAAATTATGTCACATTAATACGACAAGCAGAAAAGGTAAAGAAAGATGTCCCCGCAAGAGGACCCATAGGAGCAAGGCTGGCTGCTTTACTTTATGAGTGAAGATGCTTTGGCAATCTTGAACAATTCTGAGCCTTCTAGAAAATCACTTGAGATTTAAAGAGCTAGTCATTTTCCTTAAATAAGTACGAGCAACTTGTAATTAAATGACTCTCAATTGCAGTTAGCATATGTTTAGAGCCTTCTTTCTTTACAGGCAATCAACCACACTTCAGTCACCTAGAATTACAGCAAAAACCATTCCCTGACCAAGAATGATGGCAATGCTTCCTTACCCTGTATCTATAGGGTGTTATAACTCCCCCAACAGTTGCATTTACTTAAACTCCTCTATTTTTCATAGCACACCTGTAAGTAGATATGTTATCTCCACTTTTCAGAGGAGAAAACTTAGACGTAGAAAAGAAAGCATGGTCACGTGTGCATGGTCACACAGTGAGACTGAGTGACTATTGTTGGGATTCAGCCCTTCAAACTTAAAATCAGCTGTCACCACAATGACTCTTCCTCATCCTTGGACTGCTGTGTTTTTTGCCTTTTATTCTATCCTGGTGGGGAGGCACCAGGAAGAAAGCTGAACATCCCCCAAGTTGTGTGTAGGTGAATGCCAGAAATCATGAAATGGTACATTTTTACCACTGTGTATGTTATCCAGTTTTGTACCCAGTGTAGTTAAACATGGCACACAGCCTTAGCACGATGGAAGCTGGAATAATTTGTGTGTTTGTTTAGATGGTGAGAGAGAGAGATCACCTATAGAACAGCCAAGCTATTAAATATCTGGGAAGCCACTCCCTGTTTTCTGATCCACGTTTCAGTAGTCTACCTGCATCCACCAGAACAGCATCACCAGGGAGCAATGCATCCTCACTGCTAGGAACATGGACCCTGAAGCCAGGATACCTAGTTTCAAGCCTGACTCCCCCTTACCAGCTGAGTGACCTCTTATAAGTTACTGCACCTCTATGAGCCTCAGTTTCTCTGTCTATATAAAATGAGGATAATACTAAGATTGTCATAAGGAAAAATAAGTTAATACAGGGGTCAATAAACTGCAGCCCATGAGTCAAACCAGTTCACATTTATAAACCAATCTGTATTAGAACACAGCCATGCTCATTTGCTAAAGTATTGTCTGTAGCTGCTTTTGCACCAGAACGGCACTTACATAGTTATGACATAGATTTCATGGCCCACAGAGCCTAAAATATTTAGTATCTTTCTCTGTATAGAAAATGTTTGCTGATTCTTAAGTAAACATGTGTTAAAAACTTATAACAGTCCCTGACACACATATAATAAGTACTTTATGTATCCATCATCTATCTATAATAAGTACTTTATGTATCCATCATCTATTATATCTATCTATCTATCTATCTATCTATCCATCATCTACCTATCTCTCTCTCTCCCTATCTATCTATCTATCTATCTATCTATCTATCTATCTATCTCTGTGTATGTGTGTGTATCTTATTATTTAGTTTGTGGGAAGTACTAGCATATATATAGCACGGTTTGCTCTTTGAAATATTTCAGTATCTACCTCCACACAAAGGCCCAGAGGTTGCGAACCATGAACCAAAAACTCCTGGAATTGAATGAGATTATTCTTATAAATTTCATTGAGCCCTTTGATTCTGGAGAAGTCAAAATTAAATTGAAATAAAATTCACAGAATTTACTTCTTCAGAAGAATTGAGTCTTATGAAAATGTGTAATTGTGTATCTTTTGTGTGTAGACTGCATATCCAGCTAAGTGATACCCAAACTCCTGTAGTCTTACACACCTATAGTCTATGGATGTCAAGACTGGCAGTGTGACTTGTTTTGGCCAATAATGTGGTGGGCTGTCACCCAAAAGTGGACAAATCATTGCAATATAATTGGATTTGGAACTAGGGCTCTTCGAGCATATTCAGCTGAGAAATGTGGGGGACGTGGTCCTTGGTCTCTGACCATCTGCAGAGGAAGAACAGGAATCAGAGCTAATGAGTCCTAGTGACGTAGGATGCCCAGGAAGTCAGATAAAAAGAATGGATTTCAGAGGCTGGCCAGGGAGAGAAGACCCCACAGAGAACCCAGGTCAAGTGGCTGACAAAAGAAAGACCCTGGGAGCTGGAGCATCTTTGTAGTAGATCTGCAGAGTAAAAGGATTATCATTTTCCAACAGATACCATGACCTTCTCCCCATGCCTTTCAACAGTAATGGTCATTAAATACACCATCACCACGTTATTAAGTAGAAATTTTGTACACCAGCATTGAACCTTCTGGACTTACACGTTTCCACCAAATCACTTGGAATTATTTCTTAGGCACATCTCTTGACCACCCACACCCTCTCTGCATGACTCCAAAGGCTCTGCCCTCCGTCCATCAGCCTGCGGGTTGACAGCACCCTCTGGGCTCCCCACACCACCTCCTCTGTCTGCCCCATCCTTGTGTGACTCTTATTGGTCAATTACTCGACTCGGTAACTAAACCAGAGACTTATCTTCTCTACTAGCTCATATTTCCTTCTCCAACTTTCAGGTTCATTCTAGTAAATTGTCCCCATGTCTTGCTCACCAAAAAAATGTGTTATTTCTTCAAAATAAACCAGGTCATCTTTGCTGGGCATGGCTGTTGGGTAGTATTCTGGTCCTGCTGCGGTACTCACATTGCTCACATGGGGACTCACTGTTTTCCTCCGACTGACTCAGCACCTTTGCAACCCCGATATTACTACCAGGATTGTTTCTTCCTTTGTCCTGTCTCATGCCCCACAGTGATGTGCAACGAGGAAGTAGGACATAAGAATCTGTCATTTAAACAGATAACTGCTCTGTTCACTTGGGCATAGTTTAGGTGGTTTTCCACGTTTCGCTGAATACATCTGGATGCTAGAATATCAGAACCGAGAGGACCAGGGAAGTCATCGGTTATAATCTCTGTCCCAAACCAGAAACGGATGCAGCAATAACATGTGATTACCCAACCTCTGTGTGCACCTGACTCTCCCGGAGGCCTCCCAGTCTAACGTGAGATGCTGGCCTGTGGTGAAGAAGGAAAATAAAGTGTTGATGGTGACTCAACAGAAGCTCCGGGCTGGATACCTGGATCTGACACTGTCCCTGCAACCAGGGGCAATTTCTTCAAACTCCCTGCATTTCACTGCTTTGTTCATAAAACGGGAACACGGGTCATGCCCACCTCCCTGTGGGCTGGAAGGTTCTACAAGAGCATGCACAGAACTGGGCATCCCTTTACAGGTCTGAGTTTGCAATCATAGCTCCGTGTCCAAGCACAGGACCTCTGAGGAGCTGTGCTAGCTTCCAGAACTGCTGACACCGGTGTTGACAGAAGTGCCCCTGGGCAAGACGCCATGGCTGCAATAACCAGGCTTTGCAGGCCTGTCATACATAGGAGGGCAAAAATAATACATAAAATCACCCCCAAACGAGTCCAGCTATTGTAGCCCACTGATAGAATTTGCCTATGCCTGGCTATATAAATATTTATCATTCTGTAAATAAATGAAGATGTAGAGAAAACAGTTCACAAGATTCAAAGGAAGTTGAAAGCAGGAGAGAGAGTGAGCACGGGGAGGGGGTTAGAGAAAGAAGTAGTGGGAGGAGTGGGTTCCAGATGCCGGGACTCCCTCAGGGACCCTGCCCAAGAAGCAGGGAAAGCCAGGAGCACCTGGAAGGCAGACTTAGCAAAGCACCCCTAGAGGTCATGGTCCAAATGTCTGGGGATCCACATCTGCCTATACTTGGGAACCTCAGCTGCCCCTGCCCCAGGCCAGCACAGGGACCAGCTGAGCCTCCAGGAGTCGTTGCAGGGGGGCCCCATGCATCAGCCTCCCTCGCAGCAGCCATCCACTGGCCAGGAAAGACACCCTGTGCCACCACCTGAGCCGGGGCCCCTCCAGGGGTCCCCTGTGGGCACCTCTTCACCTCACAAATAGCCCAGAAGCCCACTCAAGGAGGTAGGATGGGTGAGTGCTTCCCCCACAACGGCTGCCCCATCCGCACGTGGTCATTCTGGGCCACCTGAGAGCACTGCTGGCCGTGGACACACCAGGGCTCTTACATGTGCTCTGCTTTCCTTGACCCGTCCCTGCCTTTGAAACTTGGCTGCCCTGCCTCAAATTCAGGAGGCTTCTTGGTGGTCTTGCCTTTCTTCTAGTAGCACATCCCCAGCAGAATATTGGCCACCAAGCTTTTATTCATCCCTGTGTACCCATCACAGGCACGGTAGCATCTTCACTCTGCCTGGACTCTCACAATGAAGCAAGGGGCCTGGCCTACCTTCCAAACATTACTGAGTAGTGTGGTCTCTGCTAAGTGTCACCCTCACCCTCTGCTCGCCTTATAACAAAGAGAGGAAAAGGAAAACTGTATGCAACAGTGTGCTGCTACCAGTCTGAACAAAAAACTGGAATCAGTGTTCTTTTCCAAAAGTGCACACTTTGATACACCTCAGAGATTCCTAAATACCCCAGTCTTAACTTGGATATAATTTGTAAAATATATTAAATATTATATTAGTAGTTTATATAAAAGCCACAAGAAACATTTGTAAAGGTAAGCGGCTCCTGTAAAGTCTGAGATTTAATACTGAGACAAAATCCTTTTTAGAAACACACTGCTTAAAGCAAATTCTGATGTGACCCAACACTTCACTCCACAGACAAGTGATGCTGGAGGCTAGAGGTAAATTAATGAGGCAATGTTCTAATGGAATTAATTTATACTGAAAAAGTCAAATAGCAGTGAGAATATAACCCAGAAAGTGAGAGAGTGCAAGACTGTCAGGAAGTGTGGCAAGGGACTGAGATGTCAGAGCCTAGGAGCAGGATTGCAGGATTGGGGCAGAGATGAAAGGCCCAGTGCAAGGCAGCATCTTCTGATACCTTCCCTGCTGCCCCAACAGTGGAGACATCTGAACTCTCCTGGTGGTTTTATTACCCTCCCCTCCCACACAAGTGCCTTAGTACTTTATTTTATAGTTAGTGAGAGCATCTGTTTTTCTATTTAATTCTGATCCCTTTGAAAACAGGGACTAAGTTGCATTTAACTTTATTGCCAAAATGAGTTTAACATGGGGCCTTGCTGTATAAAGTGAGTGCTCAAAAACTGCTTTGAAACAAAGAATGAATAAATGTGTCCCTCTGCATACATTGCACACATACACGTAGGGTCCCATGAGCCTGCAGAAGGATAGCTCTGACATCCCCATGTCCTTCCCTCTCTGTCCTCCCTGATAGCTGCCTCTTCATCTGTCAGAGCTGGGCCCAGAGTCACAAATGGCCATGTTCACAGAACCGTGACATCCATCATCACGTGGCTGGTAGCCATTTATGTATCTCCTGGACTGTAAAAACCATGAGGACCCCATCTCTGGGCCCTGGCACAAGCTGTCATGTATTAGGCCCTCAGTAAGTGTTTACCCAGATAAGTGGAGTGGAATATGTAAGTAAAGTCAGAAAAGCCTAGAGCTACTTTTTTCTTTAATCAGAAAAATCACATTAAATATCACTTTTTTAAAATCTTACTTGGTGTACTGACTATATCACAAAAGCATGATGAATGACAGTCTAAGACTGTAACTATTAACCAGGGAAAGGCCATGGATCTCTATCAGGAAGTGAAGAAAATCCTCAAGGCCCTGACCTGGGGTGCGAGTGCAGGGGATTTGGGGTCTGGGGAGGGGACTGAATGCCTGGAGGAGGCAGCGATATGGCTTTCCTTCTATGTCTTCACCAGGAACTCCCCTGGGAATATGTCTAAGCATTGATTAGAGGGACACCTTTCCTATGGGCACATTTAATTAGATTCGTAAGCATAACTGGAAAGAAAAATCTACCTATTTATACACTGACCCATTAGAGTTGCCCACTTCACCAGGCAGGTGAAATGCAATCTCTACAGATTAGGGGGGTCTCTCGTGCACCCACAGGTCCCCACCTAGTAGACAAGGCCCCTCAGCAAGCAGAGTTCCTGTCTGTAAAATGGGAACAATGACAGTCCCTACTCTGCAGGATCCTTTTACACATACGCACTTGCACAAAAGGGCTGTCTTACACACGTGTATACATGTACATGCATGCATGCATGAACATATATGCAATACATTAAAGAGTTGTTATATACATGCATACGTATGAAACATATATAGTGTATATATTCACACATAATATATTAAAAACATACATAGACACACATATATTAAAGGATTGTTTTATACACACATGTTGAAATGTTTTATATATAGAAATGCACAAATATACTAAAGATTCTCTTATACACATGCACATACATGTCAAATATTAAGTGCACGGTAGTTCCTGTTACTGCTCTACTAATGAAGGTTATTATCATTATTTTTAGTCTATCAAACACCAAATCCAAAATGAAATAATGTGATGTGCTTGTTGGCAGGACAGGACCATATTACAACATTGAAATTCCTCACTTCTACATGTAAGGGCTCTCACTTGCTCCTTATTTCTAAACCTGTAGTTTTTCTTGCACTGATTTTGCACAGTACTTTTACAAAGAAGGAGCCACATAATTGCACCAGATCAGCCTGAAGCCCAGCAACTCTGGAACTGAGAAGAGGATGTGACCCTGTGAGAGTCCCTCCAAGGGGATGTTAGTTCAATTTGCACACTACGACATCACACATACTTGAGTGATTTTAGGTACAAACCCTCAGATAATTTGCTTAATGTTTTCACCTTTTATTCTTCCTTTTGCTTGTCCTATGGGAATTCATTCCCAGAGATTTTGCAAAATAGCATGGAAGGGAGTTTACACATGTCCTGGCCATTGCCTACACTCATTGTTCCAAAGCAGTGAATCCTAACCCCCTCTAAATTGTTTACTGGTATCTTTCCAGTCTGTGGTTCTCCCCCATCTAATATATCATCACCAGAGAATAAAAATAAATGCGGAATAGTAGTTACTTTAATAGGTTCCAACTCTGAATGTGATACTTGGGTTTCAGAAGTGGGGAGTAGCAGTCTGAAATGATTTTTTCTGTAGCGTCTGTCACATGGTCCTAGAAGAACCACACCACACATGATCAAATGGTGGTGGTCCTGGGAGGCAGGCGATGAGTCCGTCAGATCAGACAGTGAGCCCCACTTCTGGGTCACTTGTGGGTGTGCGGTATTTGACAAACAGATGTCACACACACTCTCACCACAGCTCAGATGCAACACTGCAGCCACAGTTCCAAACATCTTGTCTCTCTGTTCACTCTCAAAATGCCCTGGAAATTCCCATTTTTGGCAAATAACCTCTGAATAAATCAAATTAGCAATCAGTAAAAGAAAATATACAAAAATATAAAACAATTATTTGTAAAATGCCAGGTGAAAGAAATGTGTGAATGTCAATGTGTTAGTTTAAAGCCTTTATAACCATCATTATTTCCTTAGCATACACACATGCAGAGTTTTCTACTTGGGCAGTGAACTGACTGGGAAGAAAGGAGGGGGTTAGCTAGAAACTGGAGATAAGATCACAACCTGTAACAGGCATCAGTTAGAAGTGTAACATATGGACAATTTGAGAAACAGAGCACAACTCGAGGGTCTGGGTGAGTTGTGGCAGGGAATGTTCAACAGTATAAGATGTTTGGGTATGCATGACTCAGAGAGAATCATTCACAGGAAACACAAAATTGTTTTCTCTCAAAGGAAGAACATGACGGATTTGCTATTTCTTTTTCTTGACCCAGGAACATACACTAATTTTTAAAAAAGAAAACCTTAGCAGCTATTTATTTTTAAGTTTATTGGGATATATTTCTTAGAAGAAAGTCTCAAAGATACAGCATGTAAGCATCTCTCTTTAAAGGTCTGGACAATGGCCATTGTGCTTGGTCTGCCCAGGACCGTGGTGTCCGCTCTGCGTGTGCATAAAGCTGGCCCAGCCTGTTGCCACGTGGACAGTGAGACCTCCTGATGGCTGGAACTTTGGGTCCTCACTCCCAGCCCGGGGTGTACAGCGGCGGCTTCTTCTATTGAAATGCAATAGCACTAATTTTCCACGTTTGCACACAAGGTTCTGTCTGCCCGGAAGGCTCTTCCTCCAAATGTACTCACGTCTTCCCTCTCACATCCTTGCTTTGCTCTCCACCTTTCCAGGATGCCTTCACCGATCACCCTATTCAAAGTGTTCAACAGCCTAAACCTCTTACCCTTTCTTGGTTCATTTTCCTTTATAGCACTTAGCAACAAACATACCACATTTTACATGTACATCTCAATAGTTTTCTGTCTTCTTTCCAGACTGGAGTGCAGGCTCCATGAAGATGGGAATTTCATTTATTCTCTATCGTATCCCAGCCCCCAAACAGCACCCGGCACACAGGAGGGTCTTAGCACGCATTTGTGCAATGAAAGGATGAAAGCATTTGGGAACAGCTTAAAGAGGTCACAGTTTAAGGAATTCCAGGGCAGGAGAGCCAAGAGGAATTCCATCATCAGGAAAGAATGGGGGGGGGGGGGTGATGGATAAAGAAGAAAAGGGAGATAAATAGAAGAGAGTCAGGGACAGGTGCTCTCAGGAGGAAAGTTAGGACAGCAGCACCAAATGCCAGGGTGAGGTCCAGAGGCGGACCACCATGGCTTTTCAAAATTAAATGGTGGTGGGTAACTCTCAAGAAAGTAGTTTCAGTAGATGGTCCAGACTGAAAATTGCTAGGAGTTAAAGGGAAGATTTAGAAAATAGAGTTGCTGGAAATAATCCAACTGAGAAAGAAAGAGTGGGGGAGGGAGGCAGGCTGGCCAGCTGGTTTCAGCAATACAGACTCTGGAAAGAAGGCTCATTACTTTAGGAGTTGTGTGCCAGTGTGTGTGTGCACCTAATTGTGTGTGTCTGAGCATGTATGTGAGTGTGTGTGAGTGTGTGATCCTGTATGTGTCTGATCCTGTATGTGTGTGAGTGTGTGTGTGTGTGAGTGTGTATGTGTCTGTGAGTGTGTGTGTGTGCGTGCATGCGTGTGTGTGTGTTGGATGACCCAGGAGTAGTCCTTTCAAGTACACAAGAACCCACTTCACCATGTTTTTCTTTTATAAGTAAATGGGAGAAATTAACACAGAATTAAAAATCCATTGACACTGTGAATTTTAGTTTTTCTATTTCAGTTCCAGGACTTAAGATATCACAATGCTCACACTTCAATTTATTTAGGACCTTTTAGATGATAATTTTACAATAGCTCAGAACTAAGTTTCCAAGTCAAAAGAATTGACCTAAACATGTGCTCTTGATGCAAACAGAAAATAGCTGGAACGAAGTAAAAAAAATAAATAAATAAAACCCTGCATTAAATAAATAAACTAAACAAATAAAAGCCCTAAAGGACCGGAAGACAAAGGCAAAATGAATTCTCTGAAAAGGAAAATGAATTTTGTTCTAATATTCTCTTAATAGATTTTTTTAAACATGATAAGAAGATTGAAAGAAACCTGGGACACTCTGGATAGATTATGCAAATACTCCTTCCATGTCCCTGCTTTTGGGTGACCTATCGGCACCATTTTTAAAGCTGAAAACCCCCAACACTCCTATCTCTGCTCCCCAGCTGGTGAGCGCAACCAAAGGGTTTTGCATAATGAGCTCGAGATCCCTGGCAGCAAAGACATTCATGTGAAGCTCAAAAGAATCTGGGATGCTGCAGTTCTCAGGGGCTTAGAAGGAAGATTTTTAAAATACAGTTCCATGATTTTCACCAGCTTATCTCAACCAGGAGGTTAAATATTCCCTCTCTTCTGCAACTTGCTCTTTCTGAGAGACAGAGAGAGAGAGAGAGAGAGAGGAATTTGCTGCTGCAGCTAGGAATGGAAATGACTTTGATTCTTTGATTCTAGGTTATCCAATAACCACTAAGACTTTCCTTCATCTCCCCTCTTTTTGAAAGTGTGAGGTTTAATCAGTGAATATTCCACGCTAATTTTTACCATAATTATTATTTTTTAGGATAATATTGCTAGCACAGAAAAATATGCCTTGCTCTCACTGGGGCTGAGGGGAACGCGATGAAGGGAACACACTGTACTTTCAACTGTCTCCTCTTCTGCAACTCAAATGACCTACTTGGAAAAAAAATACCACTCCAGTCGGAGTGTTTTAATCTAAGATTCCCATGACTGCTTTTTACACCATCTCATTCCACAAATACCCCATGGCTTGCGAAGATGCCTCTCTACAAAGGTTCCTGCCATCCACATCCCTAGTTTGATTGAGGCCACTGCCAACGCAAGTTTCATTAGGAAACACCACCCCCACCCCAGAACCCATGAATCAGTGCAGAATCCAGCTCACCTTCGTCTTGCAAACATTATCTTTGTCTGAAGGGAGTCAGAATCTCTGTTTAGATCAAGGAAAAGACTCCAAACAAAATTAACCCTGGAGTACCTGCTTTTGCTAAAATAGTCACGGGCCAAGGTATCTATTTTCTTCATTCTGATGAGAACAGATAAGAATAGTTATTCTTGAGTGAACCTCAGAGATAAGATGCTGTATTAGAAAAATAAATAAATGGCAGCTATATTTGCCTGAATGCTTCAACCTGTACTAAGCAGAAATGATCAAGATGCTTCTTTGTCTACACTTGCCCCGCTATGTAATTTATATTGCCAGGTGCTGACTACCCATGTGCAATCTTGAACTTTCACATGGAATTTCCTTGATCAGAAGAGGTGACTGTAACCACTCCTAGAGCCCTGAATAGAAATAAGCTGTGTGTGACTTTAACAAACATGATTAAAGGGTGGTGATCTGCGTGGACAGCTTCTAGTAAAAACCACCTCCTGAGTTCTTCACGGGAAATGGATTCAAGATGATTCATCTACAAATAAAATGTAATTCAGAACAGAATGACAAGCTCTGTGGTTTCATATTTGGGTGGCAAGGGAATTGGGAGTTTATAAAATTCAAATTAAGTAGCCAGTCACCACTCTGTGCAAGCAGTCAGGGTTAATTCGGATCGCTTTCCCGGCTCTTGCCTTCCCCGATTTCAAGCTCCGCAAAGCCGGGCTATAATTAGGGACTGGGCAGTGCTCACCGTTCACCAGTTGGGTGTAAGCTTTAAACTAATAACTCAGCAATTACGAGAAAAATGAGCAGTAATTACACCCATTTACTCGCGGCTAGACAGATGGAACATTTCCTTCTCGTTACTGGCAAACTGTCGCCACATTTATTGCATTTTTACTGTTTACTATTTGTTGTACTTTGATTAAGAGTAATTACAGGCTATGAAAATATGAAAAACATGAATGTTGGGTATTTTTTAAAAATAGAAGGAGGCCCTTCTCCTCGATCTGTGCTGATGGAGCTCTCATTTTAGAGCCTGTTGAAATGATACAGCATCCTCAAGATATTCCCAGGCAGCCTTCGTTTCCGCGACAGCTCTTCAGCAGGGCATTTCCATGCTCGCTGATTACCCGATCACAAAAGGCTCCGTAAATACTCTGATTTATTTTCTTGCAGCAGCTGCTTTTCCCTAGCATGCATCCCTTTTGTGCCCAGTGACCAAGTAAAGCAAAATTCACCTGTGCCCGGAATAAAGGAATTCATGTAAAAATAGATTATTGCTATTGTTTTCCTGGTTTTTAGGAAGAGAAGTCTATTTCCCTCCCACCCTTGTAAAATACTTTAATATACCTTGTCCAGGAAACAATGACAGTAAGAGTTTCCTACTAAAATTTCCTTCTGAAGCCCTGTCTTATAAAGCTCACCAATTTTAAGATCACATGATATTTACATTTTAGTTACTGACAAGGCATAAGCAGTATTGATAATACTAGTAAGGCAAATATACTTGAATTCATAACCATGTTTCTAGCTGGTGTTATTCATTTTTAATTTATGTGGGCTAGAAAACTGCACTGTTTTTAAAGAAATATTGACAATAGCGTGCATACAGAATTGTCATTCATTGCACATAGATTTCAGCTAATGCTACACATGGAATCTATTTTAGAGTAGGTCCCTGTGACTAAAGTGACGTGTTCCATGCCTATAATTCTTTGTAATGCTTTAAAAAAAAAAACTGTGAATCATGATTACCGAGGATGTGAGTCCAAATTCTAACCACAGATGACACGGTGCCATGAGAAATAAAAGACATCACAGTCCACAACTAGCTCACACAAAAGCATAATTTTGCAAGAAAAAAAAAAAATGCTTTTCCCCTTTCCTAAAAAGGCACACTTGAAAACATCTGAAAAGTTGTTTTTGGCATCAGTTTTTCTTAATGGAAGAAAAAAAACCCCTGCATTCTGTTCTACAAGGGCTGTGTATTGATTCATGGAAATGCCAGGTGTTAATGCACAGACTGGCTAATGGCCCTGCCTGTGTGGTAATCTGCTGTGCTGGTGCAATACATGGAATTGATTAGTTCCCTTAATGAGCCTTAGGTTGTGCTGCTACCGGGGTGCAGAATGCAAAGCAGGGTGACTGTGCGGCTGGAGGAAGCCACCTCGAAGCAGCCACCAGGAGGGGAGCCACGCGGCAGAAAATATGGAGGGGACGACGGCTTTCTCTCTTTGGAGATGCTGCAGCTTCTGCCTCCCGGGCCTTCTCCCCGGCAGGGCAGGGTGAGGCTCAGGCCCCTGGGCAGCAGTGACCACGCACAGCTCTGAGAACAGCTGGAGCCACACAGATCTGGAGCTGACCCTGCCTCTGCCCCCCACCTTGTGCGACCCTAACGCTCCCCTCCCTGGGCCACAGCTTCCTGTGAACGAGGAAAGAGGGGGACGATGCTGCTGCCTTAGCTGCATTTGTGTGTAAACTGCACCATAAAATTTTAGCCTGAAATGCACCAGAGAAAGGAAGTCACATAAAGCTGTTTAGAAAGTCAGGTCAGGTGCTGGACAGCCAGGGGTGATGTGTGGGTGCGTGGGAGTGCTCGCAGGAGGGTGGGACTCCGGGAAGCCTGCTGTGGCGGCAGAGGGAGCACACGCGGCACAGTGTGTGCGGGAGGCTGTCGCAGACACGCTCCTGTGCCGGCCCGTCTGTTCGAAGGGTTTGTGTCCACACCTGAAGGGGTGCAGAGGGAGAAAGGAGGAGGAGAGCAGAACCAAGAGCTCCCCCTTTCCTCCGTCCTTACGTCCCCCGACACACACACCACACAGCATACACACACACCACACAGCATACACACACACCACACAGCATACACACACACACCACACAGCATACACACACACCATACACACACACCACACAGCATATACACACCACACCATATACACATACCACACAGCATATACACACACCACACAGCATACACACACACACCACACCATATATACACACACCACACCATATACATACACACCACACCATATACATACACATCACACCATATACCACACACCACACCATATATACACACACCACACCATATACATACACACATACACCATACACACACACCACACAGCATATACACACACACCACACAGCATACACACACCACACACCATACACACACATACACCATACACACACCACACACCATACACACACCACACACCATACACACACACACCACACCATATACATACACACCACACAATATACCACACACCACACCATATATACACACACACACCATATACATACACACACACACCATACACACACACCACACAGCATATACACACACACCACAGCATATACACACACACCACACAGCATATACACACACAGCATACACACACCACACAGCATATACACACCACACCATATACACACACCACACCATATACATACACACCACACAATATACCACACACCACATTGTATACACACACACCATACACACACCACACCATATACACACATACCACACCATACACACACCACATCATATACACACATACCACACACCGTATACACACACACCATACACACACACCACACCATATACACACATATCACACCATACACACAAACCACACCATATACACACATACCACACACCACACCATATACACACACACCATACCATACACACACACCACACATAGCACACACATACACACACAGCACACACACACCACATACACCACACAGACACCACATATGCCACACACATACCACACACACACACACACCACACACAAAACACATTCCCCCCAACACACACTTCAAGAGAGACAAAAATATCAGGTGAGCCATTAAGAACTGCATTTTTTAAGATATACGAAAGGAAATTTAGGAAAACATTTCTCCTTTCAGAAAGAAATAAGCAGTCAGTCCTGCCCGCTTCATGCGTGCGTGTCAGGAGCGAACAGGCGCATGAAGCCCCATGTCCTGTGGAGGAGACGTCCTGTCCCCACATGAGATACCCGCTCTTAGTAACACACGAGGGAACATGCTACACGAAACTGCACGTGTGTCCGTCAGTCTTGTCTTCATTCGACACAAAAGGGTTTCCCAATGAGATGAATGGAGCCTGTGGGTAAGAGGCACCCAGCCGGCCATGCTGCCATCCTGGTGGCAGCAGCAGCGTGTGGTCTGCGTGTGGACATTTAAACTCACGTCACTGAAACCACACGGGTGCTGGAGTGGAGAGGGGGAGAGAGAAAAGACACCAGAAGTAATTATAGGAAAAGGTATTTCACTAAGTGTTCAAGGAGGCTTCCTTTTCCTCTAGGCACTCAAAAGGGGCTCTTTGTTCCAAGTATTAATGTCCATTTCACAGATCATATGTACGTCAAGCAGTCATTTGAATGAAAACAAACCAAGATGCTTTTTCTCATTTTAGTTGTTTTCATTTTGGTAATCAGAGGCCACTTACTTTCAAAGAAGCGTTCTGTTTCCCTTCTTTTAACTATGTAATACAAAAGACTTAAGACCATGGAAATAGCTAGAAGGTAAATTCTAGAATACCCTAATTCTAAGACTTCGGACAAGAATTCATTTGGTTCCGGGGAAGGGGGGCGGGGTTGGCTGGGATGAATCGGGAGATTGGGGTTGCCATATATACATTACTAACAAGAAAAAATATATCAAAGTGTACACTTTAAATATATGCAGTTTATTGTATGTCAATTGTATCTCAATAGAAGTTCTTACAGAAAAAAAAAAGTATTTATCTGGTTCCAATTCAGTGGACTGACTTGCTCTGAAATGGAGACCATTACAGATTGATAAAAGACAGGTTAATGTATTTTAAAGATGTTCAGTAGCAAATAATAATAATAATAATTTAGTTGAATTACTATTTTGATCCTTGAGAATTATGTCATAATATCAGTTTTTCAGAGTATACTAATACATCGCAAGGCATCAATTAATAAAGGATGTTGTACAATGTTAAATTGGAAAGGTGAGCTTAAGCTCAAGATATGGCTTCCCAATGCTGACACTGTCTTGTAATATTCACTATTCTATGCTTTCAGACATACCACAGGGAGAGTCACCCTAACAGTATATAGTAAACATCTACTTATGTGCCCAACATCTGCGATGGGACAGAAACTATGAGAAAAAACAGAAAGCAAAGTGCAAAGTTTCCCCTTTAAATAAATGTATAATGTATTTGGAGAAAGAAGACCAGTGTTCTTAAAGTTTTTTGTGTGTGTTTTAGTTTTTTTGGTTTTTTTTTTTATGGTTCAAGTCCCTCTTTTGTTGTGTTTTTGTTTTTTGTTCCAGTTCTTTTGGACTAGAGCATAACAGAAGGAGTACAATTCAATGCCAGAATAGACTGTGGTAGAAAGTATCGTTTCCTGTGGATCTACTGTGTGCCAATACTCCACAGGATGATTTGCAGATGTTCTCGTGTTCAACCTTATGGCATCTCTCAATATCAGGATTATTATTTGTGCGTTGGTTCTTGGATGGGAAAGTGGAGGCTTAGAGAGGTGAAGTAATTTGTCCAGCGTCACACATGTTGTAACCATACAGCTGAACCCTGGCTGTTGGACCCCACAGCCCAGAAGGAACTCAGAGATAAAAATCTCAGTATTGGCTTTAGCCACGAAGTAGGCTTCATGGATGAGGAAGGGTCGGTGCTGATGTGTAGGATGAAGAAACGGTGGAGGAGGAGAGCACAGCAGGGGAGGCAGATGGCAGGGGAGGCAGATGGCAGGCGAGGACTAAGCCACATCCCACAAGAAGCAGTGGTAGATGAAATCGCAAAGAGCCGTGGTCTAGGGCTCCTGCCTCCAAATCACCTGGATAGCTTCCCAAAACATAAATATCTCTGTGCCCACTCAGAGGAGGTTTTGGTTCTGAAGGTGAATGATGAGGCCAGGAGGAAGCCTTTTCATAGGCTCCCGCATCATGGTGATATGCCCGCTATGAGCCTGGGAACCATGGGGCAGAGGACCCCAGAGCGCCAGTGGGGGTTACATTAGCTCTGGTAAGACTAGAATCTGGGCTCTGTGATTGCAGAGACTGGGCTGCCTTGTGTTCTAGCACAGAGCACAGTCTCTGGAGTAGAATAAAATGTTTTCTAGTGGATGTGTGAGCAGATGGATGGGTGGATAGAGGAACTGTAGAGTGTAATAAAATAAAGCTCTTCTGGAATTCAGCCCATATTTGTGTGAGTTGGATTTGCACGACGGCTACTGACTGGAGATAGTCTGTTAATATTTTCCAATATCTTGAATTGAGTAAGGCAGGTTGGTAGTCTCACCTCTAACTCACACTTGGGTAGCCTTCAGTCAGGGGCCTGACTTCTTGTTTTACTCCTTTTAGGAATTTTGCGAACATTAGAGCATCATGGTTGAACAAGCTTGGGATACCCTGGGTTAAATTCAGTTACACAAGCCTCCCTGGGAGGACTTCTCAGAACCTTAACTAAACCATGACTCTCTCAGGTGAGAAAATCATGCCCACAAAACCCCTACCAGCATTTCACAGAGCAGACTGGAAAACATGAGCTTGGAATGCCTGGGACTCAGCCAACTGAGCCGTTTCAGCCAAAGGTGGACTCTTCTGCCCCAGTATGGGGGAATTGTTCCCTAACCTGCAATTCATATGCCCCCCAGTACTTCAGAATGTGACCGCATTTGGAGACAGAATCTTCAAAGAGACAATTAAGTTAAAATGAGGTTGTTAGAGTGGGTCCTAATACATCTGACTGGTGTCCTTGTAAGAAGAGGAAATGTGGACATATGGAGAGATGCCAGGGGTGTGTACACAGAGGAAAGACCGTGTGATGACTCAGAGGGAAGGCGCCTGTCTGTAAGCCAAGGAGAGGGGTCTCAGGAGAAGCCAATCCTGCCGACACCTTGTTCCTGGACTTCCAGCCTGCGGAACTCTGAAGGAATACAATTCTGTGATTTAAGCCACCTAGTCTGTGCTATTTTGTTGTGACAGCCTGAGCTGACGAATCCATGCTCCATCTCGTTCACATCTGCTCTGCAGAGACCAAGGGGCTCACTGTGCACATGAATCACTGCAGGGGTGGAGAGAGGGGGGATCGAAGGAAGTGGTCAAAGGTACAAACTTCTGGGTCGTAAGATAAATACGTCCTAGGGATGTAAAGCCTGACGTGATGACTACAGTTAACACTGCTGTGTGATATGTAAGAGGGTTGTTAAGAGAGTAGATCCTAAGAATTCTCATCCCAAGGAGAACTTTTCCTTTTCTTTTTGGTGTATCCATATAAAATGATGGATATTAGTTAAACCTATTGTGGTGGTCGTTTCACAATCTATGTAAATCAAACCATCATGCTGCGTACCTTAAATTTATAGAGTGACGTATGTTAATTATTTCTCAATAAAACGTAAAAAAAATTGGGAAAAAAAAAGAATCACTGTGGACTTTGTTGAACTGCCAGCTTCTCAAAGCCCAGCCCTGAGATACTGATTTGGAGGGTCCAAGACGGAGGTTCAGAATACAGGTGATTTCAGGAGGTGGTTTCAGAACTCCACTTAGATTTCACAGCTTGGCAGAGAGAGAAAAGACAGCATATAGTACATGCTCAATAAGTGCTTTCTAAACAGGTGAATGAATTAACCCTTTCTAATAAGAGTATAAAGCCAAATTCAGAATTTATGACACTTCTCACTCCAGCAAGGAGTGTTTTGGGAAAGACTGAGGCCATTTATCTGCAGTTAGGCCCCTTGTTAGCATACACACAAACATGAAAAGCTTAGGACATGAAAGAAGGGGATGTATAATTTAAAATCTGAGGGGATTTACATTATTTTTTCTTTTAAAAATAGATTAAAAAATAAAACTGCAAGACTGCAAAAAATATTTTCGAAGTAACTAAAAGTCAGATACTCACTGTACAAATACGGATACATGAAAGAAAAAAAGAAAAGCTTCATTTTGTTCCAGCTTCAGGTCTGGCCACAGATGTGCACCCTGGGGGCTGTCGCATCAATGGCATTTTCCTAGTGTAACAGTACACTGGCCTCGTCCATGAAGAATTCCTGCTCTCCTCCTGCATCTTTTCTCCCTGATATTCCCCCTTCCTTTCTCTGTGGTGCTTGTTTGATGTGCTGGAAGCTATGGCAATTAAGGAAAACATGTCTGGAAGCTGAAATAACAACCAGTGCCATTTCTTGTGGTTTTGATGATTTAATCTACATTCGAAGCCACAAAGACGCCATCACCGAATCTGAAGTCGCTGAGAGAGAGCAACGTAAATCATGAACCAGAAGCAAAAGATTTTATCAGAGAGGATGTTACGAAGAGATGGAATTTAGCTGGAGTGTAGAAGGCTGTTAACTGAATCACGGGAAAGCAGTGAAAGCATTACGTATAGAACAATGTGGTGCTTCCATCCGGTCCTTTTTAAGGCATCCACTAGTTAGTTAAGGCTGGTGTCCACTGGTAATAGAGAACCAGTCAATAAGAAGAGTCTCCAAACCTCATGGCCAGTCAGCAAGATCACAAGGTGCCTTCCTTCCTGTTTTATGGGATAAACGTGCATTATTTTCTTCTGTCTGGGGCGAACATGCCCCTATCTTGCAAAACACTGTCACCTTTGGAGGTACTGGGCCGAGGGCCTAGATACCATGGATGACTCATACAGTTATTTTACCCCATTCACTTTTAAACCCAATTCAATCTCGCAAAAGGCAGCAATAGAACCTTTAGCATGACAGGGTATTTATCATGGTTCTTGGTAAACTAAAGGTAATTCGTGGGGAAGGGAAGGAGGCACGGAGGGAAGAAAGAAAGAAAATGCCATTTAAACTTAAAAAATGTTTTGTTCATGACTACCCCATGACCAATGGATAATCTAAACAATCGGTGACACTACAGGTATTTCCTCCATAAAGTGCAATGGGTGCAGAGCCGTCAGTGCACAATGAAAACAACACATCTGTTGTAACCCTGTGGGCTTCAGGCTACAGAATTAACTGCATTAACTAAAGACATAATTCTTACTAGGGAGGAGGCCAGGGCTGAGGGGCCAGGGCACCGTTCCAGCCCAATGAAGGAAGTCGGCTGGGAAAAGACAGACACTGTGGGTGGAGCAAAAGGCCCAGAACTGAATTACCCTAAAAATCACTGAAAAAAAGTGGATGTCCACCTGCTCTCCTGAGCTCTGATTTCTTACTCCCAAAGAGAAATACTGAGGCTTGACTCGGACTGGAGTCAGCTCTGCTGCACTGAAAACTTCACACAAGCAGTTTCTTTTCTTTGAGTTTAGATTATCTAGTTTTTTTTTTTTTTCCCTTGGATGACATATATAGACGTGACAGAAATATCGACCTCAAATAGAAAGTATCTAAGAGGAAAATCAGCAAGCAGAAAGGATTACAGGAGAAAATGGAACACAAAATAAGCATGGTAAAGAGAGCTGGTGTGTGGTTGAATTTCGGCGGGGCTAAGACACCTTGCTCTGAAGACCTGGGGAGCACGACATTCTTCTTTCCAGGCTCCTCCAGGCGCTCCAGGGAGAGCAGGACTGTCCCCCAGGCCCCACCAGAGCTGCTGAGTAGTGCTGTACCCCACATGCACCCGCGTGAAGGGCAGCCCCCCAGGTTTTCTTCCAAAGTTTCTCTTCGCTCTTAGCTATGACCCTATGCCTTCTTCTCGAAAATCGATACCATTGCAAAGACACGAAGTTGTTTAAACTTTGCTCTGGGTTTTCAAAGAAGGAAAAGTTCAAGCTATGAACACTCTCTTGGTTATATTAACTTATCCTTGTGAGGGAAAGTTTCTTGATCATTTAATCATCACTTTATCAGTGTCTGCATTGCAGAAATTGTAAAATTTGGAACTGACATCAGCCAAATGTTGCTGTAAAGATGTATACACTATAATTATAGCTTGAAAGGGGCAATCAATTTGCTCCTAAATTATAAATGCAACAATCCTTGCCTAGTCCCTGTGTGTATAAGTACTGCTTCTCTGGTAACTGTATTTATATCCTTCCTTCTGCAAAGTGTTTTTGAATTTTCTCTAATGTTTCTCTATCAGACGTATTTAAGAAAATAACTGTAAAAATAGCCTATTAAATGTTCCAAATCAAATAATTCAAAAATCTGATTAAAGATCAGTCATATTAATGATATAAAGTAACACGAAGTATTATGGTGAATTTTATCTACGATTTTACTATTATTAAATAAATTTGACTGCCCTCCAAGAAATTCCATTACCTAAACCATAAGTCCAAGGTCTGGTTCCCCTTTCTAAAATGGTAACATTTCCAGGGACAGGACAAAGATTTAACAGTGCCAGCATAGTTATAAAACAGAACCTTCAGTATAGTTAGACTATAAACTGCACATCACTTGAGAAATCCTGTCCATTCAAAATATTCCTTCTGCAGCTGTTTACCTTCAAAAATCATCAGATTATAGTAAGTGACAGCTGTTCATCATTGTGTGACTCAGAAACTCAGAAATGGCTTTCAACACTAACCAAATTTGGCTGGTTTATATGACTGCATTAATCTGCATGAAAAACAAGACACTGAGCATCACCCAGCTGTTTCCAAATGTCCAGCTCCTCTGGAATGACTCGCCCGTGCGTCTCACACATTGGAAATGCCACATTGTGGGCTGCGGGCAGGAATGTACCATGTGGGGAGGGACAGGCGCTAATGTTCACTGCAGAAATGAAAGGAGTCAAGTCAGTACACGTGAGAGAACATATACAGATTGACAGAAAAATAAATGGAAAAACAAAGATGGCAAAACTGCTATATTCTGCATTCTTGAAGCAATAAAAAATTAGGATTTTGAAAAAGTAGGATGAAAGATTCAATAACTACCTCACCACACACATATTCCCAGGGGTGATATTAAAATATTCAACAACCTGTGCAATTATTCAAATCATTAAGTCGAAAATTAAAAAATTTTCTCCAACATTTTTCTCTATGCGGGTATATATATGTGTGTATATACACATATACACATACATGGGTATATACATATATATGTGTATACACACACACACACACATGTCTGCATGCATGCATGTGCGTGCACACACACGCACGCATGCACTAAAACTCTTCATCAGGTAACCGAAGCTATAGCACCAAATGTTCACCAAATTATTCCTATACTTCCAATTTTAGAAACGGCTGGTGTGCTGGTTCCTCTGCCCAGACTGGACAGAGCCACATGGGACCCCTCGCCGAGCCATGACTGGGCACAATACACTTTCATCACCACCCAAGTCAGCAGTCATTAGGCCCCTGCACCTGGCTGCAGGGGAGTTTGGCGGGATGTGCCCCCCAGATGCCAGCACTCTCCACATCAACTGGACTTAAATGACTGGTGTCCTGGCCCCAACCCCAACTCCCCTCACCTGTTCTGCTGTCTCCGCCACCTTTGGACCACCCCAGAGCAGCAGGGGCATCACACATGCCCTGCCCCTAACCTCCATCTCTGTCCCCATCTAAGACAGCCCCACTCCCAGGTCTTCGCCACCTCTATGGTCTCCACAGGGCAACGCCATTAGGCTCTCTGTAGTCTCAATAAGCAGACTATTTCTGTTTGCTAAGTATATGGAAGACTTTTGTAAAGAATATCTGACAGACAATGTTACCTTGTTATATATCAGCTGAATACCTGCTCTGACTATGTCATCCCTTTTGCCCTGGCAATGAAACCTTAATACGATGCCCTGGGAATGAGAATAATAGCAAGTAGTGGTGGAAAACCACAGGACCCGGCAGTTCCATGTTAGAGATGGTCTAGGAAGAAGTTTGGCGGCGGGGGGGGGGGTGGGGGGTGGGGGGTGGGTAACTGTGTCCCTGTGATGCCACCTGAGAGAGAAGTTATGCAAGAAAGGCTGAGCCCGAGTGCACTGCAGGCCAGGCTGGCCCCTCTCTGGGCACCAGTTCCACCTTGTACTTCTTTTTGCCTCACCCGTTTTACCTGTCCTACCTTCTGGAAGGAGACTTAGAGAGGCAAGCGGAGTTCCCTCCAGGTGCCCACCTGGAGAGACAGTCGCTTTGATGGGGAAAGTGCGGCTCTAACAGGACAGAACTCAGCTTACTGGGGAGGGATGGAGGAGGGGAGGAGGAGTGAGCAATCACAGACCACTTGACGCGGGGCCACGGAATCATGGATGAGGACTTTCTTGGTCTCCTTTCGAACTGAACTGCTTCCAGAGGTCAAATATCAAAAACAAAAACCTTTTCTTTGGGAGAAGTCTTTACTTTCATTCAAGCATCTCTAAGCACTTACCACCTACCCAACATGTTTTGCACAATGCTTGAGGCAACACTTCCACTTATCACTATGTAAGTGTTTTGGTTCAGGGATAAGTGAGGGTGTTTATCAACTTCTCAGGGATGGAGATACTTAGGCCATTTTTACCTGTGTCATCATGCCTGCCTGACCCGAGGAGGAAACCCTGAATGTGTCAGACTGTCATTAACGGGGACGTAGGGGGAACGGGCCGACTGCAGAGTGGGTCAGGAAGGAACTTGGTTTAGGAGCTTTCCCAGGCCTAGGTGGAGAATTCCCAACGCTGCCCAGCTGTCCAGCTCAGGAGCCGGAGCACGACCCCGGCCTGGAGGAGGGGCCCAGACTCTCCTCGAGCAGCACAGCTGGGGCTGTGGGGCAGCCTTGGGGGCACATGAGCTACAGGCTCTGCCGTGCAGGTCTCAGCTCCTGAACCCTGGGAACACAGACCCATTCCTGCCCCATCTCCTGGGGAGAAGCAGCTCCTGCAAGGACAGCCCAGGCTCGGTTTGGTGTTAAATCACAATGCATAAGGCTGCCGGGCATTAGGGTCTTCAGTAAAATTGCTGAGCATAATTAAGATGGCAGGAACTAATGAAACCTTTAAAAATAGCAGCAGAAAAAAATAAATACATACAAATAAAAATAGCAGCAGAAGTTATGAAATCTCTTTCTTTGGGGCCTCCTAATTGGTTCACAGTTCCACACATCCTTGTCCAGTCCCCTGATGGCTTTGACGTACGGCCATGAACTGCTCTAAGGACTGACAAGTCTTGGTTCCCATTTGAAAAGCAGATAAATCCTGAATATTTGTTCATGTCTTATCTGTATCATCCCATCAATTATGTCCCACCCCTCTGATTTACAGAAGCAACTCATTTGTTTCTTCCAACCTGAAGAATGCGGTGAAGCTGGAGTAGTTATTCAGTCATTTAAAGATGTAAATTCCCTTGCCTATTGGAAACTCACTTCTACTGCAGCTTATCCAGGCTGCAATGAAGTATATTCCCCATCTTTTCTACAGCAGACATTGTTGGTTGATTACCCAAGAGATATCTTTATTTAGTTCTGAAGGAAATATATTGTTTTAGGGGATGAATTACGTTTGACTTAAAGCAAACACACCAAAACTAATTCCCTCTGCCAGCGGTTGGTCTAGGGGTGGGCATGTGACCCAATTCTGGCCAATGAGATAAAAGAGTGAAAGCTGGTGCTTTGGGGGAAAGTTTTCCTCCTTAATAAGGGACAGGCACAAGGAGAGAGAGCTGCGCTCACTGCCTGATATGGTCACTGTCCTCTGGACTCACACTTCCCCATTTAGTTGGTGGCATTCTTTCTCCTGGGGGAAAGTTACAGCAAATTATGGTGGAATGATAGGGTCAAATTACTTTTAGTTCCTAGAATCAGGCTTTGAGCTTCAAAAGTCGAAGCCCTGCATCCTTATGGACACTAAGTTGATGACATGAGCTTGAGCCACAGATGCTGAAGGCTGTGTAATACGTCAGAACCAGCCTTTCCGACCCCCAAACAGTGATGAGCCCATGGGCTAGGAGTAGGAAGCTCTGTGTATGAGCCTGGGAAGAGGACTACCCTGTGGGAGCCTATCTGATGAGTGAAGAGGAGGCAACAGAGAGCCCAGGGAAGCTGTGCCTGTGTTCAGTAAAGGGTTAACACAGCAGGCTTGGGGTGTTCAAATTCCACACACATCCAAAGAAAGACTGGCCTTGGAGTGACTCTCCTGAGAGATAATCTTTAGGCCCTTGGAATACCCTGCTGATGTGACTGTCTTTGTAAACCTGGCGATGGTTTATGATAAAACTGTGGTTTATGGAAAATGTCCATTTTTTGTTCATCTGGGTCTCAGGACCACAACGTATCAGTTTGGCCTCTCAGTCAAGGGGAGGGATGGAGAATGTGTAGGTCAGGTCAGTCCTCTGAACACTCCACATCCACATGACCAGCCCCACAAAATCCCGGACCCCAAGGCTGGGTGAGCATCCCTGGCTGGCTGCCGGGAGAAGTAAGCACTGTTTCTCTGCATCCACCGGGAGAGGACAGCTGGAAGATGGTGCCTGGTCTCTGCTGAATAAGGGGCAAGTGCAAGAGGAGGGAGCTGCCCTCACCACCTGATCCGCTCTCTGTCCTCCGGGCCCACACTCCTCTATCACATAGTGCCGCTCCTTCTCCTCCATCCTGGGCCTCGTCCTTTGCGATTTTAATCTGTATCCTTTCACTGTAAAACACTATAGCCACAGGAATAATAGCTTTTCAGAGCTCCACGTGTCCTTTTAGTGAATCACCAAACCTGGGGGTGATTTTGGGGACCCCCAGCACAGCCTGACTTTCCTAATTGAGTTCCATTGACGACACTGGCCTGGGTGCATTAGAGAAAAGGTGGCAGCGTTGGTGGGTGCAGTTGGGACAGGCTCAGGGTTCCTACCTCTAGTGGGTGTGGTGAGTAAACAAGCATTTTCAGGGTACCCAGAGGGGGCCACAGGGGCTTTTAGAGAACCCTTCCGAGAGAGGCCTTAAATTAATAGTTAAGACCACAGGAGGCCACAGACAATCTGCTCAGACTGATGGGAGCACGGCAGCTTCGGAGGCTGCTGACAGTGATCATGGACCGTCATCAGTGATGGAGGGAGGACCACAGCCCCCTGACCTCCCTGCCCTAATGCATCAGTTTCAAGTTAGACTGTGAACACAGCAGAAGCCCCCTAGATGGAGCCTGGAGGAGACCCGGAATGGACTGTGATCACCATGAACTAAGTGCATTAGGATTCCACCCTCCAGCGAAATTAGGTATATAGTACACATTAAGTTGAGCCATATCAAAATAAGATACAGGTTCTAACACATGATGTGCTTTGGCTTAAGATTCATACCTATTATGCACATAAAACTATGTTAGCTTTTTAACCCAGCCACCTATGCAATAGTCCTAAGGTAAAAAATCTTCTGGTTTTTCTTTACAAATCATACTTACTAGTGAGGAATGAACACGAACACAAGCTCTGCAAGCCCGTGTCCCATTTTCAGCTGAAACGGATCTCTAGGATGAGTCTGTGGAAGTGTGTTTTCTACTTTCCAGTGCTGGTGGGGGATTTTTAGCATCTCCTAGCACAGCCTGGATCTCAGCCCCTCACAGGTTGCTTGCGGCGAGGCAACCCATTCAGCTTTGAGTGCTGACTGCATTAGCATCCTGTTGTTCCTGGAATAAACTGCCACAACCTTGCGGCTTAAAACAATGCAAGTTTAGTATCTTGCAGATTTAGAGATCAGAACTCTAAATGACATTACTGGGCCAAAATCAGATGTTAGCAGGGCTGTGTTCCATCTGAAGGCTCCGAGGGAGAGTCTGTTCCCTGCCTTCTCCAGCTTCAAGAGGTTGCCTGCATTCCTTGGCTCAAGGCCCTTTTCTCTATCTTCAGAGCCAGCAATGATGGGCTGAGTATCTCTCCCCTTGCATCCCTGAGTCTGACCCTCTTGCTGCCTCTTTCCCTTATAAGGACCCTTGTGATTCTGTCAGGTCCACTCATATAATCCAGGGTACCCTCCCCATCTCAAGGGCCTTAATCATATCTTCAGAGTCCTTTTTGCTCTGTAAGCTAACATAGTAAAAAGTCCTGGAAATGAGGATGCAAGCATCTTTGGGACCAATTATTCTACTGATCACACTTAGCAAGTATCAGCCTTTGGTCCAGAAGTTGAGATGCAAACATGAATTAAACTATCCTCTCTGGGGACTTCCCTGGTGGTCCACTGGTTAAGACTCCACGCTTCCACTGCAGGGATCATGCGTTCGATCCCTGGTTGAGAAGGTAAGATTCCTCATGCCACACGGGGTGGCCAAAAAGTAAAAAAATAAAATAAAAAATTTAAAAATATATTAAAAAAAATTTTTTTAAAGTATCCTCTCTGCCATCAAGGTGCTCTCACTCTAGACAGGGAGATGACCATGGAAATGAGTGTTTATACCATGTGATCACTGGTTTAGCAGTTGTGAAGCACCCGGAGGAGGACAGAGCCCCTGGCTCCAGCCATCTTGCAGGGCACTGTCCAAGGCACACAGCACACAGGCAGACATCCTGCCAGAAACTAGATGATTAAGGATCCTGCATCTCTCTTGCTCCCTGCCTCAGGAAGCTAAAACAGTGCTCTCACTTCATTTCATGCTTTTTACCCCCCTTTAAAGGCTACATTCTATCTTTCTTGAAATTTCTATTTTATTTTCATACCCAAATGCTAATAACCTCCAAGTTCCTCATGCAGCCCTTCAAAATCCTAGCAAAAATTTTCATCTGTTTTTGCAAATCTTGTAGCACAGCCCTGCCCTGCAACAGCAAACACCCTTGTCACTTGCTCCATCAGTAGCTGCACTGTCAAACAAGCGCTGTGTTAGTTCTTCACTCCAGCCCCAAGTTGACAGAGAAAAGCCGAAATGCATCATTAAACGCTTCCATATAAAAGTGTTTGTCGGCACAAGCCTGCTATGGTTTTCTCTTTTAAAAGAACAAGATGGATCATTTTTGTGCCGTCACTGCCACATTTCTGCATCATTTTGTTGTGGCTGCTACTTCAAGACGATGAATTGCAATAATATAATTTTTCTTCCTAGCTGTCTTTGATGTTGGCAATTTAAAGGCTGGAGTTTAATTACATGTGACGTGTGGACAAAAATGGCCATGCCTACTAATCTCAGGCCCACAGCGAGGAGAGCAAGAGATAGAAACCAAGAGAATCCTATCAGCTCAGCTTCAGTAAAGGTGCGATGGTGGAATGTCTTATTTTATCTTAACTAATGTAGACCAAAGTTGGGAACACATCAATTTGTTCATTAAACAAAGAATGTTAATGTCAACTGTATATCAAGCACTATTCTATATTAACCCCTAATGCAAGTATGGTTCCCCAATCATTTTATGTCTATCCATATAAAAATCAACTATTTAAAAAATTAAAATACGTGCTTAATAAAGTTTTCTAAAAATTTTTAAATGCCTATTTTAGGCAAATCATTATGATAATAAAGTTTTGTTCATGATTTGCTCTCTCTTTCTGGACCATCATGGAGTGTACAAATCACCTTCTTGTGATCTTGGGTGGACTGAAGCTTAGTCATGAGCTCTGTTCGTTCAGGGGCGTAATCTCCCATCCCCAGAGGTTACTTTCAGGCTGACATGAGCAATACATCAATAATTAGCCCTTAAGATGCGATTCTCTGTTGGCCTAATTATTGGGGCCATTTTCACAGACAGTAAAAGCAAATAAAGGAGAGCACAACTCTTTTTTAAAATGTAAAAGAAGTTAAAGGCAACATCAGGGGACTAGTTCTAGTGCCTTTCAAATTAAAAAACAAAGCGAAACGGACCAAGCCCCAGGTTTTATTTTCAGCTGAGAAGGAGAGCCAGAGAGCTTCATAGAGCAGGAGAAACTACATGCTCGCAGGATTTATCCTGAGGCAACATGGCCACTAGTTCCTGAAATCCACCGGCACAGGCAGAAACACATCTTCTCAAATGTGGCAGGTGGGTGAGGAGTGCTCAGCGAAGAACCAATGCTATGCTGATTTGGTAGGTACTGGTGGTACAAAGTGATACATTTTTACTCCTTTGCTTAGGCACAGATAATTTCTGGACGGACAGACAGCAAATGGATAACACCAGGTACGTATTGAGTGTAGGGTATGCAGACCTGGGTACAGAGGGCTGACGGGCTTGGGCTAGGGTGAGAATTTTCTCTAAATACTTTTTTTTAAAATACTTTTTAAGTTCTGAATTATGAATGTATTACCTATTTACAAAGGTAAATAAAATATCAAGAATAGGCCAACAGTAATATCCAACTCAGAAGACGTTGCTTGCTGGGAACAAATTGGTCAGGTAAAGCTTTCCTGCCAGGAGCGGTCACCAAAGCCCTGTCTGGGAGGAAGAAGCCCGGTTCACTTACAGAGAAGTGGGCGCCTTCTGAGATTTTGTGGGACAAAGCCAACCACAGCAAAAGAAAACAGAACAGAGGCAACTCCACAAATGTCATCTCCTCTCACGTTCACAGCATTAGCATTTCATTCCTGAATGTCCCTGAATCTAGGAGGACACTGACCTGCTCATTTTTTTGTCAAGCCCTCTGGACAAATGTGCTTCTCAGGCTGCTGCTGACAGGCTTCAAAATGAACTAATATGTGGCTTGCACTTTGTATGAGTAACGTGATGCTGTACTTGAGCCAGACGGACACTTAGAGGCCACAGTGAGCTAAGAAGGAATCTTACTGCAAATTCTCACCATGGGGCATCGAGGGAATTCTACAAAAATATTCATATTCATGAAGCTTAATTATATCAAAATTGCCAATCTGTAAAATATGGCTGCATTTGAATACTACTTTCAAGTCTGAAACATGAACAAGGAGACTAAGGTCCCCTGGAGACACCCCTGCAGTATGTGCAGAGAAACACAAGTGAAAGGGAATTGTGGGGGGAGGGCAGGGAAGGAAGAAAAATAAAAACAGATCAAGAGGCATCCTATTTACCCAGAAAAATCAAATGCCAATCACAAAATGGGTCTTATTACGTACTTGTAATAAACTATAATGTTCAAATTGGTGAATAAAGAATCAAATAAATCACAAATTTAAGATATTAGTCCTAAAGGTAATACAAATTTTAGTTACTGAGATGGATAGGAAGTTGCAAAGCCTGTGTGCACATCCCATCTGTTCGATAATAGGCCAAATGAGGCTCTGTCTTTAAGCCCCTGCAATAATCAACTTGAAATCCTAAGAGCTCCTTTGGAGAGGAGATGAAGCATCTTGAAATAGCCGGGATTGAGGGGCTTCAGTAATGGATGAGAAGAACCATCATTAGTACTGCTCTGCCTACAGAGATCTGCCAATGTGTCTCTTAGGATCAAAATTACATGCGTCTATGTGATAAAAATTGAAGCAATTAATCTCTGGCAGGGCTATGGTTTCCTAGCAAAGAAATAACCTCTGATCAAATGAATTCTTCTCTTCACCCTTGGAAAGATTCTCTGGTGTGCTCTGGTCCATACTAAATTCAGAATCCCGTGCTGGTTCATGGCGGTTCCTGTCCACAACGGGATTCAGATGAATATCTGTATCTATCTGTCTATCTATCTACCATCCATCTCTGTCTGCTTACCTATCTATCCATCTATTTATCTATAACTCACAGGAGACAGCAGTCATGCTCCTCCAGTGGTCAAGCATGGCTGTGTGCAACATCCCTTCAGATAACATTTAAAGCTAAGGCCAATAAAGATGACTACAACGGATGATGTTTTCAGGCAGGTATGGCCAGGTAACTTACATGTAAGCACAGACCAAATGTATTTCAGACACACACAAATAAATGTGAATAAATTCATTGTTTAAGAAGGAAGAGCAAATGCGGTATGATATTGTAGCACATGGTAAGGACAGCATCAGCCCTTTACTGAGCACTAGTCATGTGCTGGGAGCCACATTAAGCGTTTTCACCCCCATCACCTTGTTGTGTCTTCACAACACGCTGGAGGAGTAGGTTGATGTGATCATCATCTCAGGAAAAAAGCCCCAGGAGTGACACAGAACAAGGAGCAAGCAGGCAGTGAGCGGCTGAAACAGAATGTAGCCAAGTGTAGTCAAACAGAAACAGATCTGGTTTAAGACCACACAGTGCTGCCTGTCTCCAGGTCCTTTGGTAATGAAATAACCGAAGAGAGGAAGAGAGAAAGGAAGGGGGAGGAGGGAGGGGAAGAGGGAGGAAGGGGGGAAGGTTCTGAGTCAGTGCTGAAAAGCAGGGGGTGATGCCATCAACTGGCCAGAAAGCCTATGAATTTATCCTCTTCCTCCTCCCCCTCATCATCTTCAGTCTCTTATCTGCAATTCCAAAATGAAAAAATATTTGAAAACTGAAAAAGTATTTTCATGATTCACCTGCTGGCAAAACCGGGCCCAAAAAGACAGAACACTCTACTTAGTCCGTGTTTACCCTGCTCAGAATGAAAATTCCAAAGTCCTGCTGCAGAGATACTGAAGCAATATCACCCCGTGTTCCACTGGGGGTGTAGGAAACATTCAGCATGTGCAGTGTTGCCTGTCTAAAATCTGAGAAATCCTGAAACACATTTGAGAGCATGTAGTGTTCCGCTGACCCAGAGAATCCCTCTGCCATGAAATGTCCTTGACAATCAAAGCAACCAGAAAATGACCTGTGGCCAAAGCCAAACCAGCAATGACAGAAACTTAATGGGAAATGAAACGCACATCTCAGTACCTGATGAAAAAAAGCAGCTTGCTGTGTTGCAAGGAGAAACCATGGCAATGTTATCACGTTAAGATCTGACATCACCCGCTCCCCACTCCAGTTAATTTCATAATCCAGTTTCGTTTGAGCCCAAGGACAGCCACTTCTGGACCCTGATTACATCTATACCCCCCAGGCTCACCAACCCCTGACCTTGAGGTTTCAGGAAGCAGAATATTTTGGTGCAGTTTCTGTAGAAAAACAGGGAGAATTTGGAGAAATGGTTTAAGAGAAACCTAAAGATGACTTTAACATGCATGATATCACTTACATACATTTTAAAATCCACCAAGTAACAGCTTCTTCACTTTATGAGTTCATTGATAGGTTGTGTAAAAGCAACGAAATATGCGTAGAAAATATCAGCAAGACTTTAGTTCTTTCTAACATTATCGTTTATGAAAAAGATAATAAAATGTGGCAAAGTATAAACATCTGTCTCTGTGTCAGATTTAAGTGCCTATTTTTATTATTCTCTGTCCTTTCTGTTTACTTAAAATGCATTTATTCTTTCAACATTCACTTCAACAAAAATAATCCTCACTGAATACCTAACTCTGTACCAGACACAGAACAAGACAAGGCAGAAAACAGACAAAAATCCCTGTTTGAAAAGTTTCATAATTAAAATTTCAAAATATATTATTTTGTGTGTCTTTTTTAGGACTATAAAACAAAATGACTTTTCTTAGTACAGATGAGAATTGTGTTGATTTGTTTATTTGCTTTTAGTGGAATTTACACTGATAAAATAATTAAGAGATTTCCCCAACCAAATGGACATATTCTCAAGCTAGGCAAAATCATCGGGCTATTATCAGGTCCAAAGGGACCAAGGCAACATGAAAACAGAGAAATTTAACTTTGTTTTCCAAAACTAGGCCTGTTTCTTTGAGCAAAAGTTCAGTCCTTGGTAAATAAGTGTAAACAATACAATAATTTAATATTTGAAGAAATAAAACTATAAAATTGAGGTTTTCATTAGTTAGACTATTCCTATCAAGATTTTTTTTTTCAGAGCTCTTACGGTACCCATAGGATTAGAGAATAAAAATCACATAACCATGGGAATTAGCACACAGTAAGTGTTACAAAGATGCCCTGAAAGCTAAAACATTGAGGGCATTAAGTGGTTAAAAAATTTTTGTAAAGAGAATAAAACATTAGAATTTATGAGCATTAGCACTTATATAAGAAACAAATGTCTGAAGGAAATTTGCTACAAGTATTTCTTCCTTGAAAGGTATTATCCTTCATTTCTATAGATTTTTTTCCTTTAATTTATAATCTATGAGAATTATTATCCTGAGAGAGAAGACCCTCTAAATACATGCCTTTTTTTTCCCCAACATAATGAGTTCCATACTTTACATTGAACATGCTGTATTTGAATTTGAGAGTAGACACGAGAATGTCACACTTTGACCCAAAGGGAATTCCAGCCCCAAATCTTTCCTCCAAGTGCATGTTTGGAAAGCAGATGTCAGGTATAGGCCTCTCTAGGCTCTACTTTACCTCACAATATACCACTGGCATTGCCTCACCCTAACCCTTCCAAGGCAATTAGTAAAAATAGAAGTAAATTCTAAAAAAATAGATAGGGGTGGGTGCTGAGATGCTCATCAGAAGCCCACCATCAGGGAGCTCTGGAAATCTGTGGGGGCTTCCTTTGGTTGTCACTGATGTGTGTGTGTGTGTGTCCCATTGGCATGAGTGCCCAGGGCCACCCTGCCATGCACAGGTCAGGCCCACACCACACGGAGCTGTCCACATGGCTGACATTCTCCTCCTGCCCCTTAAAGGCTGGTTGAGGGACATCTGTCATTTTTGTCTCCAGGCATCCACTTCCCCTCTTAAGGTAAGAGCCTCCGGGCTTCCTGGGAGGGGCCATCCATTTTTGGCGTGAGACCGAGGTCGCAACCACTACATCCCTAGAAAGAGTGAGTGGTTCATAGATGGGTGTGTGACATGAGCCCATCCCAGCCCTTATGGAGAAAGAGAAGTCGGTCCCCCTGGTGCTGAGCTGCTACCAGTGGTGAACCATGTGCTCCTCCTGGTCTGCAGAGGGGCCAGTCTAACCTGGAGGAAATCCCAGCACAGAAAGACTGACAGTAAAAGTGAGACGTGCTCCTCATAATGGAATATTTGAACACCTTGAGCCAGCCAGGCCTGAAGGTGGTAGCTCCTGGAATCTTTAGTTATATGAACCAATAACATCTTTTTTGGCTCTAGCTTGTCACTGGTTATCAAAGAGTCCTGATTAATACAAATGAACGTCCAAATGCTAAACTCAGCTTACTGCTACAAAATAAATAAAATACACTACTTCTGAAGTATATGATTACAACATGCTTGTAAATATGTATTCAGATGCCAATCTGCTCAAATATTGGCGGCTACAATGTATGCACAAATTACATATTCATACTCGCACAGCCTGTGTTCCCCTCCTTAAGTGTCTGTCTCCACCTGCGAGTGCCCCCTTGTCCAGCCTGAGATAAGAGAAGTGGATTTTTTTACAGGCTGAGAAACTCCTCTGTACCCCATCAGACTTACACAGAGCCAGCTGTGGGGTCTAGAAAATCTGTGCTTTCATGGGAGGAGTAAGGGGGGCTCCTTCCACCAGGACTCGCAGGTTTTCTGGCCATATTTGTAAAGATCTGGTCACCCTCCATGTGTGTTGTCATTGCCATCAAGGTGAGTGTCTTTTCCTCATGAGTTTGCTTCCCTGCATCATTGATCACTGAGGAAGCAGTTTCCTGCTTGTTTCCCCACAGATGAAGGTGCTAATTCCTTGGACTGTAATCCTGCTTTCAGAGACACTGGTGGAAATCATGGGTTTTAGCCTGGCAGGGAACAGAGCAGTGGAGAGAGGCTCTTTTCACCATCACTAGGGGAGCGGCTAACGAACGCCCATGAAACGTCCTGCGGGTGACAGAGGTGCTCTAAGAAAAACACAGAGACTGCAAGCAGGCTGAGAGGCCAACGTCCTCCTCTTACTTTCAGTCCCTGCCCATCCCTCCCAGCTGCTCTGCAGGCTCAAGGACCCAAAATAGGTGACCTAAACCAGCAAAATAGCCAAAGCGAGTTATCGGTGCCCAGAATCAAGCTGTACACTCGTACCATGTATTTGACCTGCGAGTGGAGGAGGCTTTACTGTTGTTTTATAGGGAAACTTCGGCCATGCTAGAGACCGCTTCCCACTGTTCCCTAAGCAGCGGGCGCCCACTGCGCGCCAGGCCCTGCGCTAGACACAGGCATTAGCACCGGACCCAGCAAAGGACCTGCTTTCAGGGGCTTCCGTTTGGCGAAGGAGGACAGACGGTCAGCAAGTGAAGGCACACATGAACAACAGAACTTCAGGTGGTGGCAACCACTACCAAGAAAACTGGGAGCGCGGCTAGGTGTGGGCGGGGCGGCTGCAGAGTCAGCCCCCTGGGTGAGTATGTGCTGAGTCACCACAGGAATAGGAAGAAGGGAACAGCCAGGCCCTGTGAACACCTGGGACAGAATATCCTGGTGCAAGACCGTCTGAGAAAAAGTCCCAAAGCGGAACAAGGGGACAGGACAGCCTCAGGGAACAAGAATGGGTGGTCCCCTCCTCACCCAGGCCAGTGCAGGCTCCCGGCCACTATCAGCTCCGGTCTCAGCATCTCACCATCTCAGGGTCCTCACATGCTGCTCCCGCTCCCAGAGCGCTCCCTTCCCCACCTCATCTGTCATCGATCCAAACGACTGAATGTCAGGGACACGTCCCTGCATCCCCTTGGCCAGGTCGCCGAGACTCCCTCCTACAAGTCCCACCCCCCCTCCACTTCCAGAATGTCTCGCTATTATAACCAGAGTTGTCTGCACGGCTATCGGAGGTCTCCCCAGGACCGTAGGCCAATGAGTACAGGAGCCGCCACACCACTGCTCACTCTCCCACCCCCTACACCTCATGACTAAGCTCAATAAACACTCATGGAATCAATCGACGAATAAGTGTTGACTAATATCTGCAGCCTGTTCTCTCCGAAAGACGGAGAGTTTTGGTGGCCATGATGTTGGTTGTGAAGATTTCGATATGGAGATTGGTGCAATGGCTCATTTTACAAGAAATGGAAAATCCCTGATGGGTGTTTTCCTGTCCCTTTGTCCTTGAGGTGCAGAGGCCCTCAGCACTCATGTCCCGGGCACCGCTCTGTCCTTCTGCTCCTACAGGCTACTGCAGCTCTGCGGGGCTAGGTGTCACTAGGACTGAACAACAGAGACCCAAAAGTAACCAAGCATTCCCAGAATCAGAAGCAAGCCCTCTGCAGGTTATTTCAAAGTGATGTGCAGCAAGCATAAGAGTTACTGAAAGCCACTGTGGTTAGTTCTCTTCTTAACTTAACTTTTCCTATTAGCTGGCTTCCTACGAGGGTGAGTCAAAAATTATCCGCACTCCAGTTATATTAAAACTTCTGTTGGATGCACTGTCTTATCAGCACTTTCTGTTCAAGGCTACTGTCTCCCCAGTCACGGCTGTGCAGGTGTGAATGTGTTAGACACATTCATTTGTACCTGCAGTGCCAGCAAAAATGGATGCCCCACCTGTGATCTGCACAAAAGAAGAGCAGCATGCAGTGATTCGTTTTTTGGTGGTCTGAGGGTGTACCCGGTGCCGTTATTTAACGAAGACTGTGCGCAGTATAAAGTGTTTTGTCACAAAGAAGTGTGTATGAATGCATAGAGGAATTCAAGGAAGGTCACACAAGTGTTAGCCACCAAAAAGGAGCTGGACACCCATCCACGGCCACGGCTGATGACAAGATTGAGTGTACACATGAAATGATTCTGTCGAATAGACGAATAACAGTGGATTATGTGGCAAATCATTTGCAAATCAGCCATGGCTCTGCCTATGAAATAATCCACGATGGACTTAGGTTTCGAAAAGTTTGTGCTGAAGCCTAAACTTCGGGTTAAACACAGAGGACTGTTACCCAGGGGCGTTGGGATCTTGCATCACAGTGCACATCCACACACTTCTGCCCACACTGTTGACACTCTGCAGAAACTTCGTTTTGAGGGGTTAAAGCATCCTCCCTGTAGTCCTGATCTTGCTCCAATGGACTTTCACCTGTTTGGTCCCCTAAAAGCAACCCTACAAGGATGAAGATTCACTTGCAATGAAGAAATGAAGACAGTGATGCATTCGTGGCTCGCAGCTCAGCCTAAAACATTTTTTAATGAGGGAATATGAAAGCTTGTGGACAGATGGACAAAGTGTATTGAAAAGCAAGGAGATTATGTCGAAAAATGATGTATTTGTCTTTTCTAAAAGTTAATTAAAATAAATTCTACAGCTAGAGTGTGGATAATTTTTGACTCACCCTCATAGACTGGCCATTAGTGAATGTGGGTGTTTGCAAGAGGGACACTGTGTGGCCCTGCAAAGCTCCTGGAGGAGCCTTCATATCTTTAGAAGCCACTTTATGTGGTCACCCCCAGGGCTACAAGGGCAGTGGATTCTCTTGCTGACCTGCACCCCACGAAGAAGCAGGCCTGCCTAGGAAGACGTTTCCAAACAGAGACATCAGGAATGTGATTAGGAAGATGAAACCCCATGAAAGACACTTCCTGTGCAGGTCTCATAATGCAGTAAAAATACTACTTTAGAAAAAAGCCCTTTCTACTCAAATGCAAAAATGCCTGCTCTCCTCCTACATATACAGTGAGATCATGCTTCTCTGAGAATTCATCACGGCTCAGGAGGAAAGGAGCATTATCTGAAAAGCAGTCCTTGGCCAGAGAAAGATATATTCATTCAGAAGCAGTTTTATAAGGCTTCATTTCTATTTTTATTTAAACACACCACTCCAAATAAATGCTTGCTTATTTTGCTGAACATCTGTTGAAACTCTGTGCCCATTGTACTTACCTGTGCCTCTCCAACTATAGTTCCTAAAAGGATACCAGCAATTTGTGCCTCTCAATTCATTGTACATTTTTTGTTTGTTTCTTTCTTGTCTTCTATCTGTCTTATCCATCCAACCATTCACCCATCCATCCATCCATCATCCATCCATCCAACATCCATCCATTCATCACCCATCTATCCATCCATCCATCCATCCAACAATTCATCATCCATCCAACCATACATTAATCATCCATCCATTAATCATCCATCCATCCATCCATTCATCACCCATCCATCCATCATCCATCCATCCATCCGTTCATCATCCATCCATCATCCATTCATCACAAATCCATCCATCATCCATCCAGCCAGCCAGCCATTAATCACACATCCATCCATCCATCCATTCATCATCCATCCATCCATCCATCATCCAAACATCCATCCATCCATCAGCCATCCATCCATCCATCATCCATCCATCCATCTGTCCATCCATCCACCCATACATTTATCAACCATCCATCCATCCATCCATACATCCATCCATCCATACATTCATCCATCCATCATCCATCCCTCCATCCATTCATCATCCATCCATCCACCATCCATCCATTCATTCATCACCCATCCATCCATAATCCATCCCTCCATCCATTCATTACCCATCCATCCATCCAATCATCCATCCATCCATCATCCATCCATTCATCAACCATCCATCCATCCATACATACATTCATCAACCATCCATCCATCATCCATCCATCCATGCATCCATCCATCATCCATCCCTCCATCCATTCATCATCCATCCATCCACCACCATCCATTCATTCATCACCCATCCATCCATAATCAATCCCTCCATCCATTCATCACCCATCCATCCATCCATTCATCAACCATCCATCCATCCATCCATCATCCTTCCATCATCCATCCACCCATCATCCATCCATCCATCCTTTCATCTTCCATCCACCCATCCATTCATCATCTATCCACCTATCCATCCATTCGTCATCCATCCATCCATCCATTTATCATCCATCCATCCATTCATCTTCTATCCTTTCATCATCCATCCACCTATCCATCCATCTATCCATCCATGCATCATCCATTCATCCATCCATTCATCATCCATCATCCATCCATCCATACATTCATCATCCATCCATCCATCTATTCATCATCCATCCTTCCATCATCCGTCCATTCATCCATTCATTAGCCATCCATCCATCCAACCATCATCCATCCATCCATCATCCATCTATTCATCTATCATCCATCCATCCATCCGTCCATCCATCCATCATCCATCCATCCACCCATCCATCCATCCATTCATTCATCATCCCTCCATTCATCATCCAACCATCTATCCATCATTCATCCATCCATCATCCATCCATCCATCCATTCATCATCCATCCATCGTCCATCCATCCATCCATCCACCCATCATCCATCCAACCATGCATCCATTCATCATCCATCCATCATCCATTCATCCATCCACTCATCATCCATCATCCATCATCCATCCATCCATCTATCCATCATCCATTCATACATGCATCCATTCATCATCCATCCATCCATCCATGCATCCATTCATCAACCATCCTTCCATCATCCATCCATCTATCACCTATCTAACATAGATATAAACTTATTTTTCCACCACCTTTTTTCCAATGCCTCTCACTGATTTTATCTGGGAGTCCAAGGCCTCTTTCTTCCTCCATTAACACCACCAGCCAATGGCTGACATGTTTAGGGATATTGATGCACTGGGGCTGCAGCGCTAGACCACTGCCCTGGGATCAAGTCACTGGCCATAATCTACAATGTCTGGAAATTATCTCACTTGCCCAGCCAACGTATCTCTGAGCACTAGTCTCTGTGCTAGGTGCCATCTTAGGACAATTTCTCCAGCCTTCCTTGTATTCCTAAAAGACACTGGAAATCACCAAATTCCATCAGTGGATTCAGGGACAGGATGACAGACAAGAGCCAGTTGTGCTTGTCCAGGGCAGTGGTCTTCAGCTCCCAAAGCACATTAAACTCAATTGAGAGCTTTTAAAAATACAGAGGCCCAGACCAATAAAGTGAATCTCTACAAAAAGGGCAGCAGTATTTATAAAAATCCACCCAGGTAGTCACAAGGTACAGCCAGGGCTGAGAACCTACAGCCATGCCACCCACAGAGCAGCCTTTGAGCCAACAGATTTGGTAACACCTGGGAGCCTATCAGACAGGCTGAGTCTCAGGCCCTGTCCTGAACTACCAAATCAGAATCTGTTCTAACAAGACCCCCTGGGCGATTCATGTGCACATAGCTTAAGGAACACTGCTCTAGGAGATCAGAAGATAAGAGTTTTTCTATTGAATTAATAGGCTATGTTACGGTATGTTGCCTGTCACATCATTTTCAGAAACTAACACCTATGTAACAACTTGAATATAAGATGCAGATTCCTCTAGACCATTTGGAGACATCAAAGGGCCCTACTTTCTCTTTTTGGGTAATCCCACCAAAAGGCTGTGATTGGGAAAAAAATAAAATTAAATGACAAAACTTCGGGCTAAGATGTGGCGGTGTGGCAGACAGGGCTTGCACATAGCAGGTGCTCACTAAATAAGTGTTGCCTTATTGAGTGCCTGGAACAGAGGACAGTTCTGTTACTCACTTATTTTGAGACAATGGACCAATCTCTCCAACCCTCTATAATCTGCTTAAATTATCTGCTCTGAGATACAAAATGCTTAGCAACTAAAAGCTCACTGGTAAGTATGTGATAAGCAAACAAAAGGAAGGCTTCTGATACCTAGGAGCGCCCTGTGCCTGGTCGAGGAGTCCACTCTTCTGCAGACCACATGCCCAAGTGGTATTCAGTACACAGATGCCCTGGACGTGCACGCGTTAAGCAGGCACGCAGTGAGCTTACATGATGAACACTATGCGCCAGCCGCTAATTTAGACATTAACAAAACACTCGAATCCTTGCTTTCTTGTCGTTTGTGTGCCTGTTATATATCATTCAGCCAACCACAGGGTTAAAGAAAATAAAGACTAGTAAAATTACGATAGTTACAACGTTCAAGTCTATTTACGGCTACAATTTTTTTAAAAATCCAGCTTCAGTGTTACCAATCACATTCTTTTAAAAAATAGTAGGGAAAAGTAATTCTTATGATGATTTTTGAAGCTTTTTGTAAAATACAGTATTACACATGTAATATTATTTAAAGTCAATTCATCTAGGTCTTCATCTGTGGACAAAATCAATTTTCCCATGCAGTTATTTAAAGGGAAAAGGTGCAATAATTTATTTTTTTAGTGTTTAAATGTGGTTAAATACACACAATATAAATCTCAACCATCTTAACCATTTTTAAGAGCATGTAGTTTTAAGTATATTCTCATTATTGTGCATCCAATCTCCAGAAGTTTTTCATCTTGCAAAGCTGAAATCCTGTTCCCATTAGACAACAGTTCCCCATTTCCCACCCTCCGCAAGTCCCTGGCATCCACCGTTATACTTTGTGTGTCTCTGAATTGGACTACACCAGGTTCCTCACATAAGTGGAATCACACAGTATTTATCTTTTTGTGACTGGCTCACTTCACTCAGCACAATGTCCTCAGACTTCATCCAAGTTACACGTGTCAGAATTTTCTTTCACTTTAAGGCTGAATTACATCCTCCTGCACGTATACGCCACACTCTGTGTAATGGACACCTGGGTTGCTTCCACCTTTGGTTGCTGTGAATAAAGCTGCTATGAACATCGGTGCACAAATGTCCCTTCAGCGATGTATTTTTAAAAATTAGTCTCCAGTTACTTTTGCAAAGGTGACTGAGCATTCCTACTCAAAATGCATTAGAGCAAATAGAAGACAAGTCAAATATATATTTTTCACATAATTTGTACGAAGGAAATTAGTCGGTCTTCTTCAAATAACATTGCCATTCCATTATGAGAAGATGCATCCTGATTTGAAGGTAGAAATAAGAACTTAAGAATATTACTTGGTGGGGCAGAAGCGTGAAACAGGTTGAAACGGGTAGGATTCATACCCATGTGCTGATTAGAAACATGACCGCATAGTTTCTCCAAAGAAACTCAGTTACAGTCGTTGATCACATTTGCTTTCTCGAAGAGATGTAAAAGTTCATTTTCTTCACTGCACGATTTTAGAAGAAAATTCATGCGTTGTTTTTAATGGAGGAATATTTGGAGAGAGATCAAAGAGAGCAAAGAAAATGACCCAAGGTTGGAAATTGTGAAATTTATACGGAGAGGTTAAAAGAATTTCTTCTAAAGAAGAAAAGGCTAAGAGAGTAGCCAGGGAGATTAAAAAAAAAATCTCCATACACTAAACAAGCATAAGGAAGCGGTGACTATGGGCAAAGCAGAAAGATAGTTTGAACTTATAAAGATGAATGAAAAGTAGACTGCCTGAAAGCTCTACGGAAACTGAACACAGAAGAGTAAGGAGAAAAGAAGAAAGCCCTTCAAGAAACCATGTTCAGACAAAAGAGCAGAAAGGTTCTTAGGGTTTCTACACGTAGCTTAAACAAACAAAGCAAATGAAACAGTGAGTAATAACTATTGACAAGTGCTGTATCCAGAGTTTTCAAAGTGGGGCGACTGAGAAGAGAGGCTACCATCTCCCTTTCTGTCCCAAATGCCTATACCATTCACTTTCCTTTATTCTTCCTCTGAAGAATCAGAGGAAGTCAGATCAAGAAACAGAGCAAAGAAAACTGTGCGAGTGAAGGTAGGAGGTAGGCATTTTGTGTCCCATGTAAATCTATGCAATGCCAGCTCCAGAAAGATATCTTTCAAGAGCTTAAGGGACTAAAAGGACTCCTCTCCCATGCCCACCAAGAAGAGAGTTCCTAAAGGGCTCTGCTGACTACTAAAACTATTTCTGATAAATTTCTGATTAATAAAATTAAATAATAATGTGTTGCCACGAGTTAATAGTACCACCATCCACTAAATTCCTTACCGCAAAAATCTGTCATCCCTGGTGATTGTCTCTCTTTCACTGCTCACCTCCAGTCTATCAGCCAGTGTATCAACTCTTCCACAAACATTTCCTAAACCTGTCCTCTTTCCTCTGTCCCCATATCTACTGCTGCAGTCAAGTCTCCAGTGTGTCTTGTAATTACTCATTCAATGATACATTTGTCCCCCACTCACCACTGTTCTTCATACAGTAACCATGGTCACATTGTCTCCCTGCCCAGATTTCAACAGTTTTCCATTATCCCTAAAAACTCCTTCACTCATCTGAGAAGACCTCCCATTTTCTGGCCCTGTCACCTCTCAGCCCTTCCTCTCCAAGCTCACCCCTCTTAGGGGTCTCTGCCCCCGCCAAAGACCCACACGTGGCTGGTTCCCTTTTGCTGTTACATCCCAGCATAGCTGTGGCCCCTTTCCTGCTCACTCTATGCTTGGTCCTTCTGAAGCCAGTCATGCTAGGGTCTTGCTTTACAGTTATAAGAAGAAAAATGATGCCCAGAAAGGTACAAAACAGAATCTGAATCCAATAAAACCTGAAGCATCTATAAACTAGATTCTAGAAAAGCAGAATTTTCAGATTTGTTCTACCCATAAGTGATGTTTATTCGTATAAAAACACTGAATGTAAAGCTTAGAAGAACACTACTGTTATATAAATCACCTTCAGTTGCCTTAAATTCTAAAGTAACATTTCCCAAATTGTACTCTAAGGAGTATCATGGGTTATCTAAGAAAATAAAAGTAAGTGAAGATAAAAATTGCCATGATCACTCAGGATTTGTGGTGCATGGTCCCATAGTAAAGAAATGTGCTGCTATTGTTTAATATATTATTTCCTAAAAAATTTTGAACCCAGAATCCACATAACCTTTTCTCTATCCTCTTAAGCTCTTCATGGACATAGCTCGAGAAACACTGGCTGAAAATATCCCATTTTATTAACTGAGAGGGAACGCTCTCAATTTGGAGAAGCATCACTAATTTAAAGGACATTTTTTTATGGCTCTAGTCTTGTCCCAGAATTTCAGAGCTCATAACCAGCGGGAAAACAACACTTCACTTAATGTATCATTAATTTTTAAACTATGACATTCATAATCTGCCTCCTCCTGGCTTGATGATGTGACAACCGCTCGTGTTGAACCATGCGCTCTGAAGGTTCAAATAGAAAGTATCATGGTTTGTTATACAGGTGCACGTTCCTCAAGGTTTCATTACAGAATATGTTAAACATGCACAAAAGATAAAAATGAGTATGAGGAACCTCCATCACCCACTTCAACAATGGTCAAGTCCTGTTGAACCCCACCCCCATGCACTGGATTAATTTGAAGCAAATCACAGATGTCACAAAGGCATTTGTAAAGAACTAAATGTTGGTTAACGTCTGTCACTGAGAGTAAAAAGGCCACAACTTCCATGTCAACATTTATACATACACAAACACACACACATGCACACAACACACCCACACCCACACATTCACTCTTGTTAAAACAAATAATTCCAGCCTCTTCTGCTTTTAAGCTGGTGTCTCTGAATCTCTTTCACGGCACAGGAAGGTGTGCAAGTGGATCTCTCTGTGTGTTCAGTTACTGTTGATAAGGACTAGGTATAAAGTGTTTGCTGCAGGCCACGTGGACTAATATGTAGCACGCTCATGACTGTCAGGTCGGCTTGGGCCACACAAACCTGCCAACAAAAGCAGGTCAGCAGGCTAGAGCAGAGAAGAAAATCAATACATTTTTGAATTAATCATGCAGCCGTCAGAGAAAGTACGGGTGCACAGAATGAAATGTATACCTGTGACATATTTGCTTTTCCTTTCTTCCTCTAGTTTTTCTTTCATTTCCGTCTGATATGCAGTCCCTCCTACGGGACCCCCACTCCAATAACTTCACTTCTGTAACTCAGTTCAGATAACTGTCCCTAATTTATAGCTTCTGTCTCACCTAATTGTTTTAAAAAAGGATTTGAGACTTAAGAGTAAATGCCCCAAGTTTAAATGAAAGGAAAAAGTGCATTCTAACTTGCTGTTTTTCACCAATCTTTAAATTCTGATCTCACAGAATAGTTATTAATAAACAGATCAACTTCTCTGTAAAACTGGGCTTGGTGTCTTAGGTGATAGCCTGATATACACAGAGAATTTTACTGAAGCTTGACGCAGGCTCTGAGTCTCATCAACTTTAACACCTCTGCTGCCATGCACGGGCTTCGAAATACTTGACGCTCATTCTGCCTCAATCTCATGGGCCCTCCGAAACAGAAATATTCTAAATCACATGTCTGTAGGCCTTCCTGTTCTACTCCTGAATAGCTATTTCACCAGGGTATATATAAAAGATCTATAAATCAATAGCCACTGTTAGTAAAAGGTAGCTTAATCTTAGATCGCAAATTTCAAATAAAAGCAACTTTGGATATATTTTTTCCCATGTACAGCAAGCAGGTAGAAGATTTGAGGTTACCAGTGACGGATGTGCAGTCAATGTATATTTTACATACATGAAACTAGTTTTCCAGCCTCATTATCTTTTTTTTTTTTTTGAGGGTATTAAATCGTTTATTGATTACACATGATAATGGATGATACACAAGCTTCATTCTCATCTGTAACTTTATCTGGTACCATAATTCAATTTAGATATATTGCATAGGATGTGCCAACAATCATTAATAACCAAAAAAATTCCGTGACTTTGCTTGGGTGACCCTTTTAAAGGTGAACTCCAGGTCACAACACAGTAACTGTCAGTTCAACTACACCACGGTTTCTGAAGACAATAGCTTCTCCACCAAAGCAGGTTGTAAATAAACTTCAAATGGAACCTGGCATCACCCTGAAGGAATTCTAACTTCACACTGTTGGGGTAATTTACCAAAATGGCTTCAGAGTAGACTAACTTTACACAGCACGTTTAAAAAAAGACACATTTATTCAGTGTCATGATCAGACTATTACATTTAGCAATCAACAGAATGGGTGCAAAAAAAAAAATCTACATTAAAACCCTTTGTTGGAATGCTTTACACTTTCCACAGAACAGAAACTAAAATAACCTGTTATACAATTAGTCACAAATACAGTCCTCGAGTTTTTTTTGCCCATACACATGAGTATTGTCTAAAACATGTCTTCTTTGTAGCAGCTAGGCCCTGCCACCACTGTGCTTGGCTGAGTTCACAAATCTGTTGTAACCTGTAGCTTCCCTGTTACTTCTCTGGCTCTCCTCTCCTGCTAAGCTTTGTTTCCTGGCAGTAATTAAAACCTTCTGCCACTGCCATAGCTACTGCTGCTGCTGGAACCGCCATAGCCACCTTGGTTTCGTGGTTTGGCAAAGTATCGGCCTCCACCGCCATAGGGGCCAGAACTTCTGCCTCCAAAGTTCCCTCCTTTCATGGGTCCAAAATTTGAAGATTGATTGTTGTAACTGCCAAAATCATTGTAGCTTCCACCACCTCCAAAATTGCTTCCACTACCACCATCAAAGCCGCCTCCGCCTCCTCCGTTGTCATAGCTGTCATAGCTGCCACTCCCGCCATAGCCACTGCCCTGGTTTCCATAACCCTGTCCACCACTTCCATAGCCTCTGCTTCCTCCAGAGTAACCAGGGCCGCCTCCTCCATAACCACCATCATTACCAAATCCATTATAGCCATCCCCACTGCCACCATATCCACCACCACCACGGCTGCCACCAAAGCCACCTCAACCACTGAAGTTTCCTCCACGACCAAAGTTGTCATTCCCACCAAAACCACCTCCACGACCACCGCCAGAGTTTCCAGAACCACTTCGACCTCTCTGACTCGATGAAGCACTAGCCATCTCTTGCTTAGATAGAGCTTTCCTTACTTCACAGTTGTGGCCATTCACAGTGTGGTATTTCTGAATGACAATCTTGTCTACGGAGTCATGGTCATCAAAGGTTACGAAAGCAAAGCCTCTCTTTTTGCCACTGCCTTGGTCAGTCATGATTTCAATCACTTCAATTTTCCCATACTGTTCAAAATAATCTCTTAAGTGATGTTCCTCAGTGTCTTTAATGCCATCGACAAAAATCTTTTTCACAGTTAAGCGGGCACCAGGTCTTTGAGAATCTTCTCTTGAGACGGCCCTCTTTGGTTCCACAACTCTTCCATCCACCTTATGTGGCCTTGCATTCATGGCCGCATCCACCTCCTCCACAGTGGCATAGGTGACAAACCCGAAGCCTCTGGAGTGCTTCGTGTTTAGATCCCTCATTACCACACAGTCTGTGAGCGTTCCCCATGGCTCAGAATGGCTCCTCAGACTCTCATCGGTTGTTTCAAAGCTCAAACCTCCGATGAAGAGCTTCCGCAGCTGTTCGGGCTCTTTGGGAGACTCTGACTTGGACATGACGGCAGTGGAGGGGGGGAGACGTCAACGATGCTTACTCGGCGGTGTCCACGGGCAGAAAGCTCATTATCTTTTTTAAAAGATTAATAACAATGCATGAACTTACCATCTACAACATTTTTTTAAAAAATTTCATTGTAAAGTTAAAGGTATTTAAGTTAAACATTTTGGTAATTTTGATAAAGGAAGAGAGGAACACGTATGCATGCACCTTTTGTTTCAACAAATCAAACCCAGTACACAAGAGCAAGAGATTCAGGGGAATAAACCTGGATTCATGTGTTCAGCACATTAATAAACCATGTAAGGAGTCCAGAGAAGAGCTTGCATCAGGCCTCAAAGAAACCAGAGGTTCTGTGACTCACATCTAAAATCGACTTCAGAGTTTCATGGAAACCCTTCACTGCAGAATCACTGAAGGTGTGACCAGCAATGGGAGGCTTAGATTTTCTTCATTTAGTGATGGGATGGTATAGAATTGAGCAGAAGAGGAAATAACTGAAACACACATTGGCATATTTTTCCTCGTTTAGTGACAAGAGATGGAGTAGAATTCAACAGAAGAGGGAAAAACTGGGATACAGACTAACAGAAAATAACAACAACGCACTGCATATGCGCCCTGAATAAACTCTGCGGATCATTTAAAAACTACCTGCAAGGCTGAAATATGCTTTTCTTCAACATTTGATTATTCATGGAGTAACTTGTAATACAGACTATTTTTTAAAAGATCCTGAATCCTAGGATAATTATTTCATGAGCAAATGCTGAACATGGAGATGGGAGCTGTAGAAACATGTCACGTGCATCCAGATTGTCTGTGCTCTGGCTTTCCATAGAAGGCTGGAGCCTGGCTGCATTCCCTTTTGGGAAATGGCCCTCCTCGGTTTCAAGTTCATTTGGCTTTTTCAATGATAGGGTTTCAATTCAAACAGATAATAGTGCCAAGAACTAAAAATTTCACCATCTAATTAGGGAGGGGAGAACTCAGTATGGCCTTTCTTTCTTAATATCATCTGCAGTTTGAAAATGACTTGATGAAGGCTTTTTATAAAAACCCCTTGCTTTTCCTGGTACGAGAACAATTGTAGTGAAAGTTACTGGTACAATGCAAGGGGCCCAGAAGGAGGAAAATAATGTATGCGTAACAGATGGAGCAAGAGAAGCAAGGACAAATAAGACATCAGCAAAAGAGTGAGGCCGAAGGCTTCCATATAAAGTTGAATTCAAAAACAGAGAGAGAGAGGCTACCCAACATCTCTATCACAGGCTTTAACCTGGTATGAATACGTAGTTAAACTGGGCCAGGGAAGTAAGGATGGAGCTAGGAGGGTGTAAATGGGTGCTGAGGCTGAAGGGAAGGAAAAAGACCTGGAATGAATGCAGGTTTGGGTGGTAATGTGTTTTTCTGGGGATCTACTATTCCATAGTTTTCATTATTTTCCCAGCACATCCCTGATCCAAAAAAGATCAAGTAACATTGATCTAAGGACATTTCTATCTCTAAACTGTACATATATGTACAGTTTCTCTTTTCAGAAACCACCAGTAAACACTGCAAGATATACTGCCTGCATCAAAATGCATTTTAAATGTTTGATATTGAAATAAAACTTAGAAACTCAGAATTTTAAGTCCATTTCAAAATAATTCATCTTGAAACGTACAGTTTTCAATGAACTTCTTTTAAATCAATAATTAAAAGCATCCCATTATTCTTTGCCTGGCCTTAAATATAATAAACCTATTGAATTTAAGTTATTTCTGTCTCACCTGTGCCCTTTTTAAATGGGTCATACAATAAAAAATGGCAACTTTAAAAACAACACCTCACGCATATAGTAAATGCTTAAATGAAGGAATTTAAAATCACTTGTGCAAAACCAGCCACACAAAATCCCAGGTTTGAGCCCCCACTTCGCCACTCACTGCCCAGATGACTCTTTCTTGCTCCAAGATATAATTTCCCAATGCAAAATGTGATCCTGTGATAGAGATGGAAGGATGGTCCAGGCAGCATTCCCATCCTCATCCAGGCTCACATGGGTGAGCGCACTGGCTAGGCGGCTGACCCCCAGGTGACCTTTCCAGGGCTCCACAGTCCAGGTCAGAAAGATGCTCTGAAGCTCTTCCACCCAGAAATTCTGCAATTTTTAGATGCAGCAGCATAAATTGGTGGAGCACACTGCTCCCTGTTTGAAACAGGCACACCTGCACACAACAGCCATGCAGACTGCATACTCTGCGTTTACCACATGCGTGTACCCGTGTGGGTATCTCCCTTTGGACAAACAAGAAAAGCGATGCCTCAGGAACAATGGCTTGGCTGTGGACCCAGTGCATCATGAAATGCTACAAGGGGCTTCCCTGGTGGCACACTGGTTAAGAATCCGCCTGCCAATGCAGGGGACACGGGTTCCATCCCTGAGCCGGGAAGATTCCACATGCTGTGGAGCAACTAAGCCCGTGTACCACAACTACTGAGCCTGTGCTCTAGAGCTCTTGAGCCACAACTACTGAGCCCACATGCTGCAACTACTGAAGCCCGTATGCCTAAAGCCCATGCTCCACAACAAAAGAAGCCACCTTAATGAGAAGCCCACGCGCTGCAACAAAGAGTAGCCCCCGTTCGTCACAACTAGGGAAAGCCCGTGCCCATCAACAAAGACCCAATGCAGCCAAAAATTAAATAAATAAATACATAAATAAATACATAAATAAATCTTAAAAAAAAAACCCAGTGACATTAAAAAAAAAAGAATAGCTACAAATCTAAAGGTCATTGACTTATTCAGTACTACATTTTAACAAATACTGCAGCATAAAATTATAAGGCAGTCACAAAAAATAAAATCATTTCTTGAAAATAAAAGGAGACAGCTTTTGCTTTGGGATTACTAAATACTGGGGGTTTGGGTATCTACATGCGAAAGTCAGCTGTGAAATACAGGGTTACCTCTGAGGTGCCTGCCCAGTCACTCTGCATTGGGAAGAGAGGCTGATGTGAAACTGCACGTTGCAGAGGTAGAAAAAAAATTTATAGGAAAGTAAAAGCTCTCCATAAAGCATTAAGAATAATTTTAAAGGAAACAGCACCACCACTTTGATGGAAAAGTTGCTCATTCAATATTCATTCAAGAAATATTTATTAAGCTCCTACTATGTACCAGGCATCATAATCTTACACTTGAGGTCAATGCGAAGGGCCAATTTTAAATAAAACTGAAATTAAGAACGTCATTTTGGGGACTTCCCTAGTGGTGCAGTGGAAAAGAATCTGCCTGCCAATGCAGGGGGTGTGGGTTCCATCCCTGGTTGGGGAACTAAGATTCCACATGCCACGGGGCAACTAAGCCCGCGTGCCACAACTACTGAGCTCGCACGCCTCAACTGGGGAGCCTGTGTATCAAAAACGACAGAGCCCACGCACTCTGGAGCCTGTGCACCACAGCTAGAGAGAAGCCCTCACACTGCAGTGAAAGATCCAGCTTGCCTCAACGAAGATCCCACGTCCCTCAGCTAAGACCCAACACAGCCAAATAAGTAAATAAATAAATAAAATAAATATATAAAATAGGACATATTTTAAAAAGAAGAAAATTATTTGTATCCACTTAGTTTTATCCATGTTGATTTTTCTTTAGTTGTGCAATACTGTTTCAAAAAACATTAAGCATATTGTCCCTGGACAGCAATAAAATGCTCTACATAGATCAAGTGCCCAGAAAGTTAAGCCAGGTTTGGATCATACCATATTTTAAAATATTTTACTTGCTTAAACAAGTTCCTAGTCTCGAGTTAAGGCTGTTAAAGTTGTGTGTCACGCAGTTGATAACTTGTGTTGACTCTTATGCATTTATGAACTATGGACTGAAATGAAGTGTTTTTTTTTTTAATGCAAAAATTCTCTATTTTACAGAGAGAGAATTGCAAGATAGAATCTTGCACAAGTTACTGAAATTCTCTGTGCCTCAGTGTCTTCACCGGTAAAGTGCGCTGATGAGAATAAAAACCTACAAGGTTGCTGTGAAGTCACTAGACATAACCTGATGTACATTTTTAGCTATTTAATTACATAAATGTGTTGCAAGTGTTTTAATCTAAGTCCAAACCTTTCTTGTAAACATATATTCTGGTTTATCTGTGATGGTTAAGGCAAAAAATAAGATAATTTCATTCTAGTTTGTTGCTCATTTTACATCACCCAATTTCTGTTTAAGAAAAGTAAATATTTAATGAGTTGTTCATTTTGATAAAATCCCACACAACCATTAGTTCAGTAGCATTCTAATGCTCTTACATTCAATTTGCAAGATTTCAGATCATTTACCCACGACTTCTTCAGGATACCTTGTATTTTAACAACTCATCTTAAATAAAATTACTTCTGTTCTTACCCCTAACAAGCTCCACACAAGCAATTTCTTATTTGTTTTGGACCACTGAGTCCTGACCACCCACTTTCTGGAGGAGGAGCACCTTGCACAGATAAGAGAGAATAATTACAGCGGTGATAATGAGAGACGATGTCAAACACTGTTCTAAGCACTTTCCATGTATTTACTCATTGGAATATTACAACATTTTATTGTTCCCATTTTATGATTGAGGAAACAGAGGCATAGAAAGACTATGTGATTAGAACAAGGTCACAGCTTGGTCCGTGGTGGGGCCGGCACATGGACCCCAGCTTCAGACTCCATCCTTATACCTGCTGACGAGACAGCTGAGTGCACAGCCAGAGAGCAAGAACGGGGTAAAAATGTATAATTCACGCAGCACCTTTCCCGGCATTTCTAATCTTTATGAAATCACTGTCTCCAATTCCACAGAGGGCGATTAATTATTGAAGCTCCTACAGCTGTGAAATTGAGACCCAAAGCCAGGTCTCTCTGAGTTCAAACTCAAGCCCTCATGCAGACTCGGCAAAATGGAAGGGGTGGGAAGGGGCGGAAGCCCAAAACCTTCCCTGGAAGAGCATGTGACCCAACTGGGAGGTGTGTTAAAAAGCCCATATTTCCTTATTTGCTGTGTCTCCTTATCAACCTCTCTGAGAAGACCATCTCAGCTATGCCCTCCTTCACAGCAACGTGTGCTGGGGATGTTCAGTCTTTACACAGCCCTCGTCTGAACAGTCAACACCAGGCATCATCACAGTATTCCAGAAACTCAAGAGCCTGAAAGAGTCTGTAAATATTCTCACTACTTCTCCACATACAGACACAGCACAGTCAATGCAAGTGTCCAAATATGGCTTAGATGTAGGTATTTCAGTACTAAGTGACTGTTCATCCAATAAAACTACAGTTACCTTGGAACTGACTTTGGAATTTGGGGTATTTGGGGGAAAAAATTTATTGCATGTAAGTTTTCAGACCACCAGTCATTTGGGAAATGTATAGCTGTCCCCCTTTATCCATGGTTCTACTTTCCGAAGTGTCAGTTACCCATTGTCACCTGAGGTCCAAAAATATTCAGTGGAAAATTCCAGAAATAAATAATTCAGAACTTTTAAATTTTACGCCCATTCTCAGTAGCGTGATGAAATTTTGCGCCATCCTGCTCCATTCCACACGGGAGGTGATCACCCCTTTGTCTAGTGTATCCACACCGAATAAGCTACCCATCCGTCAGCCACTTAGAGGCCCTCTTGGTCCTAGGAACCCTTATGGTACTTAATAATGGCCCCAGCGCCCAAGGCAATTCAGATATTCTCTTACTGTGCCTAATTTATCAATTAAACTTTATCATGTATGGGAAAAAACACAGTGTGCATAGGGTTTGGGACTCCCCACAGTTTTAGGCATTCACTGCAGATTTTGGAGTGTATCCCCTGCAGATGGGGGGGACACTGTATTCATCTTTCCATCAACAAATGACCCGCTTCCCTTAGAGAAGGGAGACACAGGACTCTGAGAGGCTGTCACCCACTGCCCCTGCAGAGAGTGTCATTCACCAAAACACGAGTGCTCACTGTGCCATCAGACTGCTTCACAGCATGTTACGCGGTACTACCGATACGTAACCCAGACAGTTGAGGTGGGAAGCCCTGTAACACGTGGAGTTCACGAATCACAGAATTAGATTCAGAAAGTGTGTTTACATGCATATGACCTGTGTTAGCCAGCTCCGGCTGCCGTCACAGAGCACCATAGACTCGGTGGCTTAAACAGCAGACGTGTATTCTCAGAGTTCTGGAGGCTGGAAGTCCCACACTAGGGTCTCAGCATGGTCAGGGTCTGGTGAGATCTCTTCCCTTCTTGCTGTGGACTCACCCGTCTCTCCCTCTTATAAGGACACAGTCCTATTGGATTAGTGCCCAACCCTTATGACCTCATCCAACCTTAGTTACCATCTACAGAGCCTATCTGCAGATACATCCACCTTGGGGGTTAGACCTTATGCATTTTGGGGGATGGGGACACAATTCTGTCCAAAGCATGCTCTGAAAACGCAAGTCGAGCAGTTTGCCTGCAGTCCCTGGTGTCTTGGCCCTGGACCATCTTGATTCGGTCTCATCCTGGCTCCCAACCCAGGGTGACACAGTGTGAACTATATGCAGCTGAAGGAGAGGCAGTTGATGGGGTGGCTGCCAGCTGACGTTCTGACACAGCTGGGGCAGGGTGGGGGACAGCACAGGAACAGCCGGGTATTGGCACCTCTTGCCACACCACGGAAGCTTACTGACTTTTGTTTCCTTTCTTTAAAAACAAATTTTAAGGATCTCCTTTAATATGCATTTATCAGTTGTCGATTGTGTGTCAAGCAGGAAATAGAAAGATGTAAAATATGGAGAGAGGGTCAAAAAGGAACTGAAAGGATTTGTTCATGTAGTGGGTTGAATAGTATTCTCCCAAAATTCATGTCCTTCCTGGAATCTCAGAATGTGACCTTATTTGGAAATAGGGTCATTGCAGATGTAATTAGTCAAGATGAGATCAGACTGGAGTAGAGTGGGTCCTTAATCCAACGTGACTGGTGTCCTTATAAGAAGAGAAGAGACACAGTGTCACACACAGAGGAAGACAGCTATGTGATGACAGTGACAGAGATTGGGTGGCGTGTCCACAAGCCGAGGAAAACCAAGGATTGTGGGCAGCACCGGAGCTAGGAGAGACACATGGAACACTTTCTCCCTTAGAGCCTTCAGAAAGAGCACAGCTTTCCTGACACCTTGATCTTGGACCTCTGGCTTTCAGAACTGTGATGGAATAAATTTCTGTTTTTTTAAGCCACCTAGGTTGTGATTCTTTGGAAACTAATAGTCACTATGTGAAAAAAAAAAAAAAAAGAGTAATGCCAAAGGGAAATTAATTCATGGTTGGGGGCAATGCTTAGTTCTGCATTAGTTACGCTCTGTTGGAAATGGCAGGAAGGGAGCAGAGAGAGGGGATTAATCAATCCCAGGAGAGAAGACAGATCCAAAGTCAGGGTCATCTATGCAGAGGCGATGGATGAAGTCTGGGAAAGGGATGACATGAACAATAAAGTGGAGATTGAGAAGGGGAGGCGGGGAAGACTGTGTTTTGGGGTCTACTCACATTTCTGAGCAGGGAAAAAAGATGTGAACTCAAGGAAAGAGACAGGGAAGAAATAGACAGGAGAAAGTCTCCCAGGGAAGTGTAGCGGGGCACCTGATGAAGGAGGACATCAGAGAGAACTTGCACCAAGAGACAGCCTTGGGATCTGACACTAGGATGCCATGAGTGACCCTGACAAGAATATAAGAGGCATAGCCCAAATCAGGACAGATTAGGAACAGCAATGAGTATAGACTATTCTTTTAATAAGTTCCCACACTGAATGAAAGCATACAGTAGTATGAAAGTTGGCAAAGGGAAAGTTTTCTGAAAACTGGGGGAGCTAAGCACCTGTGCCATAAGAAATACAGTAGTCATGGACGAGAGGATGGCCCAGGCAGCAGAGGAGAGAGCTGATGGACCAGGTCGTAGAAAAGTCAAGGGGGGACTGTGACCACAGCACTGGCCAGGCATAGACTGGAGGGAAAGAGAGAAAACACGAGGAATACAATGTTTGAGGTAGGAGGGGTCGCTGGAGAGAGATCAATGCAGGCTCGATGAAGTAAAAAGATATTCTCTTTTGAATATTAGCGAGTAGACCCACAAAGGACTGGGAATGAGGGTCTTAAGAACTTCCAGGAAAAGCTTGGGAAAGCCACTTTCAACAACACAGAAATGATCTCCAGAAATATCCAAAGATCTGGAGAGACAGTGAAGGGCATGAATGGTCAGGGTACCCAGTCTTCAGCTGGCTCAGCAGCCTGGAGGAGGGAAAAGAACATGGTGGCGACTACCTGGATGGGGGATTCTACTGGCGATGGGGATGCTGAGGAGGGAAGAAGTCTAGGATGCTAGAAGTTTTACCATCCTGCCCCATCTGCCCGGAAGTAAAGCCACAAAGGGCAGGCAACTGTGGTACCTCTGTTTGGTGGTTCTCTGGAGCTCCTGCCACAAACACACCTAGTGAGGGGCTTTCTTCCACTTGGATTTGGTCACTGCATAGGAAGCAGCACCAAGAGCCCCACATCATTCATGTTTATCTCAGGTCTCAGCCCTGATTTCACAGTGACCTCTTATTCTGCGTCAAAAACTATGTTTAGAAACCTTGAACCCTGCTTTCTTATACTATGGCATGTTGCCCAGGCAAATTTCGATGCACGATGCCAGACTTTAGCTTGATGATGATAATATAAACAGTATCATTCACTGCCATCACTGCCTGATAATATTTTGTAAATAATCCTATCATTGTCTCCAACTTCCCTGAGATAAAATCTCACAGAGGATCAAGAGACCAGAGAATGCACCGGGGTCCAGAGAACATCTGAGTGACTTGGGTTACCATCTGTTTCTCATGTTTAGAAAGAACCAAACATTGCAGGTAGAGAGGAGAACAGGCAGGAGATCCCTAATAGCTAAATATAAAATAAAACTGTACTGACATTCGGGTGGAGCCAGTGTGTTTGGGGATATTAGAAAATTTGGGGTGAGATTTATGTAAAGGCGGTGAGTATATGGATATTAGGTGATAAAGTCCTCAAAGTATAGATGGTCTTATTCACTTGATTTTTCCAACATTTGGTGCTAGGCATATGCAAAAAGTGATGGCTGAAAGAATGAAAACAGTGAGGCACCGTTGGGGATGTCCCCGCAGTCCAGTGGCTAAGACTATGTACTTTCACTACCAAGGGCATGGGTTCAATGCCCGGTTGGGAGCTAAGATCCCACAAGTCCTGTGGCACAGCCAAACAAAAAACTAATAGTAATGAGGCACGATTACTGAAGTTACGTTGTACAGAAAAGAGTTAACACAGTCAGTCTGTGCTACCCTTAGAAAGGCCTGTTGCAAGTGGACCCTTGGCTGGGGTCTGGGAGCTGGAATTCCAGGAGGGTTCCCACCCCCAATGGGTAAGAGTAGCTCACTGTGACTAAACTGTACAAACAACGTTGTTTACGCTGAATACCTGCTTTCCTTCGGGGAGTCTGGAATTTGGGGATATGCCCCACATATGGCTACCTGATCAGCACCCCCAGTAAAAACTTTGGGCACCACGTCTTCAGTGAGCTCCCTGGTCGATGGCATTCTGTATCCACCTATTGTCACTGCTCTTTGCTAGGGGAAGAAGCACATCCCCTGTGACCCCTGGGGGAAAGAACTCTCGGTAGCTTGTACCTGGTTTCCTCCAGGCTTCTCCCCATGTGCCTTTTCCCCTTGCTGACTTTGCTCTGTACCCTTTCACATCATGATAAATCCCAGAGGTGCCTACGGTACGATTATATGCAGAATCCTGGGAGTCTTCCCAGTGAACGCCTGGACCCCTGACACGTGCATAACATTAAAATTCTATGACCTTAAATCTAAGAAGAAAAAAACAACTTGGACAGTAGTTGGCTTGAGAAGAGGAATATTCAATTTGTAATTGTAATATCCTGCTATTTTACTGTGAAAGGAACCAGTGGAACCAACCTTCATCCCATGAGGAAGCTGCAGCAAAAGAAAGAGGCACTTCCCCTGCGTCACCCAGCTAATCTGTGTCGGAACTGCAATTAGAAGCCACGTTCTCCTGGTCACACACAGAGGAGGAAATTAAGGGGCATTTTAGGCTGATCTAATGACCAACACCTTCACACGCAGGTGTGCACACACACACACACACACACACCCCACTCCAGAGATGCTCCAGGCTACACTTGCTACAATACTCTCTTACTTCCTTGTCTTGTTTAAATATTATGCTAACATGCCTATCGCTATAGGTCTTTCTCCCTGTCTCGGGAGTTCAGAAGTCAGAAACATATCTTTTTGTTTCAGGCTATAATCTACAATGTACAGTTTCTAATTTTGAGTGTGGGAATTTGTCTTCTTTGTGAAGGCTATTAGGAGGCTCTGTTTGCTCTGGGTCTTCCAGAGTCTCATTAGCGGGTCATTTTTGAAAAGCCGGCCTTGAGCTCCTCATCAATATGACCTCCTATCTCACTGTCATGTGAGCTTTCTCCAGATCTGTAAACAAACCTGTTTCTAATTACTTCCAGGTGGCAGGAGAATAACATGTAAAAACTAATTTAGTGAGCAACAGACTTAAATGGCAAAATTATAGTCAATTAATGGCTTTTAAAAAGAAAGACTAGGACCCTCCCTTCTGGCAAAATTCCACGTAGAATATATTTTTCAGTTATCCCACTCCCCCAAATACAGCACAGTGAAAATATTACATATCTCCACCCTTTGAATTCCGGTTTGCTGCATACCTCCTGTGTTAAGAATAATTTCCAGTGTTTCAAATGAGGCTCCTATTTGCTGAAAATCAATATAGATAGATGATAGATAGGTAGATGGGTTGATGGATGGCTGGATAGAGAGATGACTGATAGATAGACAGATATAAAGATATTTCTGTCACAGTTTCCTTTTGGTCCTAAGAATTTATTTTTAGTGAATGTTAAATTAAAGAAATGCTTCTTAATTCTGCAACACTCTGGTACCTTAAAAATCAAAGATGAAGCTTTCAGGTGACTATAGGTTTGCTCCTTACATCATTTTGATGTTTATCACATTCCTTTTGCTCATAAGCCCCTTGAGGGCAGAATTAGGTCTCATCGCCATGGCAACCTGAGCAGCTACGTAAGAGAATGCCTTGAAAATGCCCAATGATTGGAAGTCAAATTAAAATGTAAGTGCCTTGGAAAGAGGGATCATGGGCTCGCAGAGCTCTGTGTTATAGCAACAGAACACAGCACACAAATGCTGCACCACCCAACTGCAGCATCACCCACCTGCCCCCCACAGCTGTGCTCCTCTCTCCTTCCAAAAGAACACAGAGCACATCAAATCCGCTTTTAGTTTAAGTTTGCTGAAACGTGCTTAAGGAAAACCTTGCCCCATATATACGATGTAATTATTTTCCCCACCCTAAAATGCAAAGACTTTCTTAAAAGATCACTTCTTTTGTGAAACGTTCCCTACTTCCCCAAAGTCATTCGAAGGTGTGTGTTCTTGTAAGCTTTGCCCACATGGCTGTCACAGCACTCACATCCCACACAACACAGTAATCTCTCCCCTGAGCTCCCTAAAAGCAGAAACTGTCTCCATGGGGGCTTGGAGGGGGGGATGCTTCTTAAAGCTCAGGTCCTGCCTTATCTGTGATGACCAGACCCAAATACAGCATCCAAAACCCACAACAAATGTTTCATGTGAAGTGCTAGGCTGATGTCCTTTGATATGTAATGTGGGAAGAAAATTGTTCACTTTTTCTCGAAATGCAGGAAGAAGATAATCATCCCTGGACTTAAACTCATTGATGCTAAGAGATAAAATTCTCCTTGAGTCATCACTAATAGAGGTGTTCAGATGGGAAATAGTGGAACAGAAAATTGGGCCAGTGCTAAAGAGGGAAGCAGATTCTCCGGGAATGGTAAATGTTTGCTTTTTCCATTTTCCAAATCCGGTTACCCTTGGGCTGTGTCTTTGATGTTAACGTAGCTAAACCCCCAGTGAGATTCTCAGAATTTTATCAGAGGAAACAGACATGGAATGCTGGGGTCTCTGATTGCTGGCCTCCCTAATCAGGAAGAAATTCACAACAGGCCATTGAGTGAAACCCGGACATAAAGCTGTTGATATTGTTCTTTTCCAGGATGGGGTCCTATGTAGCCATCTCCACATCAGCAGTACTTCCCAAAGCGCATCCCTGCTCAAACCACTACATTTTTATTGGGCTACATTAATAATCTGATAGTCAAAGTCTCTCATTTTTGCTTCGAGGAAGAGAAGTGATAAGGGTGCTTTAAAAGTGCATTCAGGCCTCATCACGCTTCTTTTCCCTGGCTTATTTCAGGAAGGCAGTAAGTCAGGAGCCACCATATTAATAGAGCATGTTACATGCATGGTGTGTGCCCGTGCCTGAGATATTTTCTCTCCACACATTTACAAGCCTCCTGTCATCCACTGTGCTGGAGTCTGAGAGTGAAGGTTCACCACGGGTTGTCCTGGGGCCCAGGTGTGAAGCCAGGTAGACAGCAGAGCAGAGGGCCCAGCAGCAGGTGATGTGATGAGCCTTTCCTTCCCGGGGGGCATTATGAGATTCCTTCCCTTAGGCCTGTCTTTGCTCTGCTGCTAAAATAAAATATCACAGATGGGGGTGGGGGGGGGGCGGGGAGGAGGGGTTAAACAGCAGACATTTACTTCTGATAGCTCTGCAGGCTGCAGGGCTGAGGTCGGCCGTGGGTGTGGCTGGCGTGCCGCGAGAGCCTTCTTCTGGGTTTCTGGGTTGCAGGCAGTTACCTTCTCACTCTATCCCCGTGTGCTGGAGAGACACCTCCACTCTCTTCTCACAAAGATATTCGTCCCAGCATGGGGGCCGCACCCTCATGACCGCATCTAACCCTAAGGCCCCCCCCTCCAAATTCCATCCCACTGGGGGTTAGGACTTCAACATGAATTTTGAGGGGACGCAAACATTCAGTCTATAACTGAATTCCTTCCAAAGGTTTTTCAAAATAAATGAACTCATTTACATTCTTAACTTCAGTGATCTAATGACCTCATATGACAAAGAGACACAACTCGATTCCTGAATCTACATTCAGGCCAACTCGCACCCACCCGGGGAAGAAATCAGTGCACGAAGCTACTGGTGCCACGGTCGGGATGTCCAGTGACACCACGCTGCTCCCATGGAGACCAGACAGACCCTGGCCAGTGCGCTCACCTCCATGAGAACGTAACCCAGTCCTTTATCCTCTCAACCAAGATAAAGGGCCGTATTAGTAGGCTGTGCCAATACAAGCCATTTCGTTTCTTTTTACAGGAATACACCCACCTTAATCTTTTTCCTCATTGGAAAGGAATGCCTAGAAAACAGATACCCGTTGACCTTAGCCAACGCTGCCCAAGAGCCCTGCCCTCGAGTCCCAAGGCCCACCTTTTAAAAGCAGGCCTTTGCTGCTCTGCCTCCCCACCGGTGCTCTGGCCCCACGGGGCTGCGCGGTGGCACCCGAACGTCACCACCATGGACAGGCCCCGCCTGCACAGGCCACTGCGCCCTCTCCTGATGCCCCCGCTCTGCGCTTCCTCAAGGCAGCCCCCCAGCACCCCTCTGATCTCCCCCATCTCACTGCACGAGGATGGTCACACGGGCCTGCTTCATGGCTGATCTAGTTCATTGCTTTTCTCCACCTGGAGGATCAGAACTTAAAGAAGCTGTCTGTGCACAGCAGGCATGCTTCCGGGGACAAACTTCCCGGCCGGGTTCCCTGCAGATCCGGGGAAGAGAGAGGTGGGGTGACCGCCACTGACAGTGACTGAATCTAACCAAGTTCAACAAGGAGTTTCAGGCCTTATCAGTTTATTTACAAAGTAGAGACAAATGAACCTTTTACAGCCCGTCTGCTGCGTACATAGCACTGGAGATGTCTTTCCTGAACTCAGAGGCAACTCAGGAAGAGCCCCGTGGTCCCTGGGACCTGTGTGCTGTGCAGGGTCACCCCTGCAGTCGAGAATTCCCAGCGCACCCTGTCCCCCCAGCTCAGGCTTCGGGTCCCAGGCTCCTCCTCTGAGCCTCCCTGCCTGCCGTGTGTGTGTGCCTGTGCCCTGCCTCACCCTGGGTCCTAAAGAAAAATGTAACCCTTCTCCACCGAAACCACCCAACACTGGTTTTTATTAAGATTCCCACTCTGTTTAACCATTCTGTCATTTCTCATGGCTTCGTCGCCGCCTTCCTGGGGCATTCTGCAGCCTCAGAGGATGGGGCTCAGGCACTGGGAACAGGGTCTGATAATAAGCAATAGTAAGTCCTGTTATAAGGAGTAATTCCAGACTTCCTACTTACACATCACAACACCGCTTCAGGGCCCTGTCCTCCGGGGGGATACCTGAGCAGTAAAGTGCTGGCTCTCGCCCTCACTCTCACAGGGAGCCTCTTGGGGATAACTTGTGTCTGTTTAAATAATTTACTTATAAACAACAAAAACTTACTATGGGTGCATTCCTTCATGACGTAAAAGCCTGTACAATATTGGTTTTCTGATACTTTTGTGAAAAAAGAAAAGCCCGTGGTCCATGCTGTCCTGCCTTAAAATTTTTGCCAAAGGGTGAAGCTCCAGTGCGCAACCGAGGAGGGGACACGGGGTCAGTAGCTCTCATCGGCAAGATACCAGCCGTACGCAAGCCAGCACCCTCCACTCACCGGATAGAAAACTCCTCTCCCTTTACTTTAATTAGCTTCACGTGGGAAGGAGAGAAAAGTCGACTCACATAGATGATAAAATGATGAATCCTGAACAAAAGCATACCGTTAAGTAAAAATGTCTGGGAAACAAAGAACAGATACAGATATAGATACAGGTATAGATATAGATACAGGTATAGATATAGATATATAACCTCAGCGTAGATATTTCTATTTCTCACCCGCATTTCCAGTTCTCTCCTTTCAGGCACGTGCCCCATTGAAGTCAGACATGGCCATGCAACTTGCTTCGCCAATTAAATCTGAACAGAAATGACATCTGTCACTTCCAAGTAGAAGCACTTAGAGGCGGCTGGGCATTCTGCCCTGCTCTCTTGCCCTTCCAGGGCAGATGCTGAGGTCGCATATCTGATGGCTGTTATAAGAAGGTGGGGCTCGGCGAGCCTAGGCCCCGAGTGTGGGAGACGGCTCACGTCAGCCCCGTCTCTCCCCTGCCCTGGACCCACGAGCCCCTGCCATGTACATTAGCTTGCTCCTGACTCTCATTCTGCGCCCAGCCAGACCGAGTTGTCATCAAATCTCTCCACTTGCTGTCAAGGAACTAAATTGACCTCTAAAGAAAAGCAATTAAGACCATTAAAAAATCAAAATTAGAAAATAAAATTGTACAGGTGAGTCCCTATTCTGATTATTGCAATCACACTTCAGGTCTTGAGCTTAGTATTTTTTCAGGACTCTAAGTTAACAAATTACTGTGATTAATCACCGTAACAGCAAGGGATTTATTGTTCAGTGAAGTGTGAGGGACTTCAAATTCACTGTAAAGAGGATATTAAGGAAAACCCAAAACATCTGTTACATCCTAGTTCACTATAATATACTATAAAGACCAAAGATTTAATTTTTGATTTGGACTTTGTAATGGTTTAATGATTTTTTAATGGTCCTTGTTGTAATAGTAACCTATACTGTCTAGCAAATCAATAAGCCAAGTAACAAAAATGCTCTGTCACCATGGAGTTTAATGCCAATTTCTTATTTCTGTAAATTGACACAAAGTTGGTGGTTTTCCAGAGTTACAATAAAATGTGAGGGTGTGCATGCACTCACTTGCACCCACGTGGTGGGGACATGTAAAGAAAAGCAATCATTTCTAACCCACTGTACCACATTCAATGCTCACCGTGACTCTTTCCCAAAAGCATCCAACAGGCATTCCCCATAGATGTGCAAAACAGGAAAACTGAGCCTAGCTGCCTGCATGGCCTTTCCAGGTTAGTAGCAAGGAGCAAGAACTCAGCTTAAAAACCACGAGAAAAGAAGAGCCACAACTTCTTAGAAGCTAGATTTCAGTGGTATCATTTCCAGATGCCATAAATTAACCAGGAAACTATTTATTTACATATATACATATACACAGATATAAATATAAATATATATATATTTCAGTGCTGACTACATATTCTGAATAGAATCTTCAAGAAAGAGACCGGAGAGACCACATAACACTGAAGACTCTTGAAAAGGTAAGAACAGCATGAAATCATTTTCTAGATTATAGAGAATATCAGATTATCAGTCCTGAGGTCTCTCACAGATGCAATAATCCCACTCTCCTACTCCCAGGAGCAGAAATTAAACCAAAATTTCCTTATAAAAGTAACATAATGATTACACGCACAGTGCAAAGAACTAATTTCTACCCATCAGTCAATTCACGGGAGAATATCTGAGTCAAACCACATAAGCCAACAGAAAACACTGACATCACATTTAATCGTAGAGCAGCGTCAACTTGAAGCATGCTATTTCTTAACTATGACGTGCATGTAGATGGAGACCCGGTTCCATACCCAGAACCAGCTGTGAGCAGGTGAGCCCGGGGCCCTGCAGCCCAGAAGCCCACTGGCCTACCTGAGATGAGTGAGACGGTGTCTTTCTCCCATGAGACGACGGTGATGTACGCCTCCACCGAGGAGGGGATAATGCACTTGAAGACCGCAACATTGCCTCTCATGGTTTTCTGGTCCTCCACACGGACTGTATAGGGCTCCCGTAAAACTGCAAGGCAAAAAGAGGACCCCAGTAACACACTCAGGCTCATTCTGAGAGAATCTCATCCAAAAAGACACATTGTATCTTACACGTATCAATTGCATCAAAAGCATTTATTGGAAAAAGTTTTAAGAAACCTGTATTTCATGTCTTCAAGACTTTTGTTCTGTTAACAGTAGACTACACTGAGAACTAAATGGTATGTGTATATCTAGAAACAGCTAATCTATCCTCTAAAAGCATCTGGATGTGTGAAGTAGTTTCTTAAGCAGAAGTTATGATGATGGGACACTTCCCTCCATGTCCTCTGAGCACCGAGGAAAAAATTTCAGATTATCAAAAAAAAGAATTAAAACATCAAGGAAGGCAGCCTCTCCTGGGAATCCTTGAAACTGTGTGACAGTTAAAATAACTCTTCATAACTGAATTTCTTTATGACAATCTCAAAGCAGTTTTGGAAACAATGGTCCTGCGCCCCGTCACTCAGGGAAGGATGTTGTTAAGGGAGGTGGCTCAGACCTTCCCAACAGTGAGAGCAGCCCAGAGAGTGCCTGGAGGAGATGTCCACAAACTAGATGTCTGGGCTAGAGGCAGGGGCTGCTGAGGTCCAGGGCCTACCCTGCAGGCCAGGCCCTGCAACTTTACAGCGAACAAGTTATCTTGCCATCCATATAATGGAGATTCTGATTTAAAAATATCTACCAAGTAAGTCAATTGTGATGACTCAATTAGCTACTGTGGCTAAAGCATCCAGAACCATGCCTGTCATGGACAGTTTGCATAAAGCTACTTGGACCTACACCTTCTCCCAGGACGGGGAAGACCTCTGCCTCCAGGATAAGGAGACATCACTGTGTCTAAGCCACGTTATGCCTCCCTCTAACTCTATAAATATGGCGAAAGCCTTATTTCTCCAGAGTTTTGTTTTCTCAAATTTGAAATGAGGGAGTTGGGACAGGAAGAGTCAAGGTCTGAATGCTGCTAAGTCCGTAATTTTTCTAAGACATACACAGAGACAACTTATCTTACCATCTAATTAGCTCTCAAAGTTTTAGTCATTTATTAGACAAATATATGTCAAGAAAACTGGCCATGAAATGAATGTCAAAAGAAATTAATATACCAACAGATACAAGAATGAGTTTAGGAAGGGAAATCTCCTAATACGCAGACGTAAATAATGCTCTAGAAGAAGCACTTTTAAGACTGGTGCTAGCTCTGTGATATGCTAAGATTTTAGTGTCAGAGTATGTCACTATTCAGAGTATTGATAAGAGGATGGCCCTCAGGTCCAACTTTTAAATATGAGTATATAATATTTTCCCAACTTGGAGAATTTTTTTTTAAACTCTTTATTGGAATATATTTGCTTTACACTCTTGTACCAGTTTTTGAGGTACACCAAAGTGAATCAGCTGTATTTATACATATATCCCCATATCCCCTCCCTCCCGCGACTCCCTCCCACCCTCCCTGTCCTGACCCTCTAAGGCATCTCCCATCAAGTTGATCTCCTTTTGTTATACAGCAACTTCCCACTAGCTATCTATTTTACAGCTGGTAGTGTAAATATGTCTATGCTACTCTCTCACTTCGTCCCAGCTTCCCCTTCGCCCCCCTCACCTCAGCCCCGTGTCCTCCAGTCCATTCTCTACTTCTGTATCTCTACTCTTGCCTGTTACTGGGTTCATCAGTACCATTTCTTCAGATTCCATATATATGTGTTAGCATACAGTATTTGTTTTTCTCTTTCTGGCTTACTTCACTCTGTATGACAGACTCTAGGTCTATCCACCTCATGATATACAGTTCAATTTCATTCCTTTTTATGGCTGAGTAATAGGCAGAAGACCTAAATAGACATTTCTCCAAAGAAGACATAGAGATGGCCAACAAATACATGAAAGATGCTCAATATCACTAATTATTAGAGAAATGCAAGTCAAAGCCACAGTGAGGTATCACCTCACACCAGTCAGAATGGCCATCATCAAAAAATCTAGAAACAATAAATGTTGGAGAGGGTGTGGAGAAAAGGGAACTCTCCTGCACTGTTGGTGGGAATGTAAGCTGGTACAGCCACTATGGAAAACAGTTTGGAGGTTCCTTAAAAATCTACAAATAGAACTACCATATGACCCAGTAATCCCACTACTGGGCATATACCCAGAGAAAACCATAATCCAAAAAGAAACATGTACCGTAATGTTTATTGCAGCACTATTTACAATAGCCAGGACATGGAAGCAACCTAAATGCCCATCAACAGATGAATGGATAAAGAAGATGTGGCACATATATACATGGAATATTACCTAACTTGGAGAATTTTTTCATTCCTATCTCAAACCAGAGAGACTTTCAGAAGTTTAGGAATCTTCTGAGACTCTCATTCCTGCACTCTTCATGCAGTATGATGCGATGGTCCAGGTGGCAGTTCCACATCTGCAGGAGGTCCACTGGGCAATCACTCAGGGTACTCAAGGGCCTGACCCCAGAAACATCATCGCTGTACACAGAGGGAGAAACTGACTTTGTACAGAAAAATACCTCAATAGGTAGCCCTTTGGGGGAGTGGAGGGCTACAGTCATAAGTTGGAAAGAGGCAACAGAGACAGGTGAATTAATCAAACTCATCAATGAATGAGAACTTGGTCCTAGTGGGAGAGTAGAAGACAGAAAAAAGGAAGAAGAGCGGAGAATGGAAGAGAACAGGGGACTGGACAGCATGGTGAAGGCCTGCAGAAAGATCCCGCTATTCCAGGCACAGGGTCACCTGAGCAGGTGTATGAGTCCAATTTAAGTTTGTGTGTCCGCTGATGTTTTTTCTAAGCTACAACATCACTCCGTCTCTCCAAATCTTCAGACCACAGATGGCTCAAGAGTTTTTAATGGAAATCATGGAAAAGAGCCAAGTTCTATGTTTCAGACAGGAAACAGCAGGGACAAGAGAAAGTGCCCATGGAGAGACAGAGTTGCTGCTACCACAGTTTACATCTCTGTGACTCTTCCTCCTCCCTCTCTCCCAAGCCAGCCCCAGATCTTCTCGAAGCAGGGATACAGCTTTGATGCACTGAACCTCATCCAGCTCAGAGGGAATGGGATGTGGAAGGCATTTCTCTACTCCCTTCACTAGATTATTCCCTCCACAAAGACAGACCATGCCTTCAGCCTTTTGAAAAATTATCTTAGAACTTCTAACAATGCTTGGCACATACTAAAGTATTCAACAACTATTTGATGAATTAATAAATAGAAACACACAGAGCTTCCCTTTTGAACGTATTTCTAGCCTTACGGTAGGATATACATGCATTAACATTTGAATTTATAGCCATTATCTACTGTTTCAAAGAAGCAATTTGGGTTTTCATTACAGATCTCCATCTTATTAATGGAAGCATGTTTATTCCTGAGGGGCCCACAATTCAAGAAGCCAATGCTTCTGTCTTTCGGAATATACCTCCTGCAGTACAATGGAAGTTACAAGGGGTCATCCTCAGCATCCCAACGGTCCTATGTAGGTGTGGTCTTGGATCTATATCCAACCACGACTAACTACGGGCATCCTTTGGTATCCGCAGGGTATTGGTTCCAAGGCCCCACACCCTCCATAGATACAAATTCCGGGGATGCTCAAGTCCCTTGTACGGCATGGCACGTACACTCAGCCCTCCCTATCCGCAGATTTGGAGCCCGTGGACACTGAGGGTTAACTGTATAGGAATAGAAACTGGGCTAGGGATGCAAAATAGGCACAACTAATCATTGTTTTAAATGTGATTGGCATTTTCTTTACAAGATAGTGTTATTTTTTTTTAATTAATTAATTAATTTATTTATTTTATTGGCTGTGTTGGGTCTTTTTTGCTGTGCGCAGGCTTTCTTTTAGTTGCAGTGAGTGGGGGCTACTCTTTGTTGTGGTGCACGGGGCTCCTCATTACCGTGGCTTCTCTTGTTGCGGAGCATGGGCTCTAGGTCCGTGGGCTTCAGTAGTTGCAGCACATGGGCTCAGTAGTTGTGGCTCACGGACTCTAAAGCGCAGGCTCAATAGTTGTGGCACATGGGCTTAGTTGCTCCGAGGCATGTGGGATCTTCCTGGAGTAGGGATCGAACCCGTGTCCCCTGCATTGGCAGGCGGATTCTCAACCACTGTGCCACCTAGGAAGTTAACTACACGATGACCAGGCTGTAGCCATGACATAAGCTGCCACAATTCCAAGAACTAGCCTCAAGGAAATGGGAACAAACTGACTCTGGAACTGAAGATTAACTGCACCTAAAACAATCAAGATGATACCAGTCGGACCACCGATGACCAATTTCAGGATGACTGTCAGAGCTGCCTGCGCTGCTTCTGCATGTAGGCTCCCACCCCCTCCCCCGCCATCTATAAAAGCTCTTGCCTGCTGGTTGTAGTCGGGGGGAGTCTGCCTTTAGACAGGAGTCCGCCTTCCCCCACCCCAGGTTGCCAGCATCCAAAATAAAGCAAACTTTCCTTTCCACCCACCTTGACTCTTTATCTGCTTTTGAGCGGTGAGCAGCCAGACCCCGCCTTTGGTTACATACCCAGTCTACCCACACCCCTGCCCAGACCTCCACCAGGATGCAGGGTGCCAGTGTTTGCTGGACAGGATAAGGAGAAAGAGGCTGGGAAGGGCTCAGGGAATCAGGGATCAGAGGGGCAGCGGCGGTCACTGGGTGGGGTAAGGGAGGTGGAGGCAACATGGGGCTTTGGGGCAAGCAGAGCCTGGATGGCTGAGAACCCATCCCAGGGGGCGGCATGAGGTGGGACCCTGCAAGAGCTGAGGCCCCAGGGCCCCAGAGCATGTTCGATTGTCCCATCACACCTCACTCACAAATGCAAATGGAAAGATAAAAGCATTAGTAGTTCAAGAGGGCAGCAGGACAGCCTTAAGCCTGAGCACAGTGCACTCAGCACTGGGCCCTGTGTGACCGTGCTGGCCCCATGCCATAAAGTCAGCCCTGCTCCCAATCTGTCTATGCAGCAATCAGAGGAAGGGGACCGATGGCGGGGAGGGCATTAAGGAGAAAGCCTGAAGAACTGGGCGTTGCCGGCAAGGCAGGTCCTTTCCTGAAAGGCTGGACTCAGATGGTTCCTAACCCCCTTGGTCCCTATGTCTGAAGTGATAAAACACAAACACATGCCCCAGGGTTGGATTCCTCGGGAACACCAGAGGACTTTGGGCAGGTAGGAGGGCTTACGCCCAATGTCTGTCCTGGAGAAATGGTTATCAGAGGCACAATATGACCCTAAGGCATAACATCACTTTTATAGAAGTTGTGTGTGCGTTTTGTGGTCTTTCTTTCCTTTTATTCTCTTTTATTTTGTAGCTGGTTACTTACATTGAGAGATGCTTTAAATAATCAGTTACATCTTGAACACAACCCCATGCCAAGCACGGCTCAGGGACTAAGAAGGTCCTCACATTTTATGGAATAATTAGCTGAGGAAAGAAAGAAAATTCACATGGCAGGACAACTAGAAGAAAACAGTCAGACTGAAGTGCATGGGCCTGAAAGTGACTAAAGGTAATAGGAGCTTAGGGAAGGATGGAATCTGGGTGCCTTGAGCTGGCCCTGCAGGACAGGAGGAACTTAGGAGGCAGAGGGAAGCAGGGAGGAGAGCAAGGGTGAAAGCAAGCACACAACTGTCCGGAGACCGAGACACTGGCTCTGTGCTGTTTAGCTAAACGGGCCTCCCAGACACCAGCCCTGAGAACAGCTAACAGCAGGCACACAGAGGCCTCTACTTCCTTCACCTGAAAATGGAAATAACAGCCAACTCACATGGTTGTGCAGTTAGAACAGAGACTGTCTTCAGAGGACGTGGCACACTGTCTAGCACATGATCTGTGTATTCACTGAGTCTCTCTGATTGCTGGCCGGAGAAGCCCACCTGAGCTACCTTGAGCTGAAGACACTAGGAGCTCTGGAAGCTGCAAGTGGGCCTTAGGAAGGGTACCACAGCCTGTATCTTCTCTTTCCCCACAGACAGGCTTCCTCTGCTTTTCTGGGCCACATGGAGGATGGAAGGTATCTGGCCCACAATTCCCAAAATCTCCATCTCAAGATTTCAGTTTCAAATTTGGAGGGCACAGGAACTGATAGACTAGCTTGGTTAACTGCCTTCCCTCAGTTCAATCACCTGTGACCAGGGATTCAGGACCATTTCAAATGATGTGGATGCAAGAGACAATTAAGAGGGTTGTTGTGGGCTGGGCAGAGAGGTATATATAGATGCCCACCATACATTCAGCCATTATTAGCTACTTTTATCATATGAACATCAGGACAAGCCCAATACGTCAGAAGTGTGCTATCACTGGCTTTTTCTTAAAACAGCTTTACAAGAAATAATTGACATTCAATAAGCTGCACGTTTATTGATGTTTTACCATATGTTCAGACCCACAAATCACCACCATAACCAAGATGAAAACAAATCCACCATCCAAAAGCTTACTTATTCTCCTAGGGAAGCCCTCCTTCCCAGCCCCCTTACGGGTAACCACTGATGCGCTTTCCGTCGTTACAGATTAGTCGTCATGTTTTAGAGTTTCACATAAGTGGAGTCCTGTAGTACATATATTCTTACCTGGCTTCTATTCAGTATAACCATTTTGAGATTCCTCCCTGCTATTCTCTTATCAATAATCCATTCCTTTTCATCCACTTGTGTGGCTAAAATATTTGTTTACTCATTTGTCTGATGATGGACTTTAACAAATAAAGTTGCTATGAACATTCATGTAAACTCTCTGTGTGGACATATGCTTTGTAAGTACCTAAGTATAAAATGGATGGAATATAGGGTAGGTGTTTCTCTTTTTAAGAAACTGCCAAACTGTTTTCCAAAGAGGCTGTACCATTTACATTCTCACCAGAAGTTTATGAGAGTCCCAGGTGCTACATATTCTCACTAATATGCATAGGTATCTATATCATTGGGGTTTTAATTTGCATTTCCTTCAAGATTAATGATGTCAAGCATCTCTCATGTGCTCACTAGTCATTGTATATCTTTTGTTGCACTCTCTCTCCAAATCTTTAACCCATTTTTAAAGTAAGGGTGTTTGTTTTCTTATGATTATTTAATTTCATTATATTTCTAGATAGAAGCCCTTCAACAGATACATGGCTTGGAAGTATTTTCTCCCAGGCAGTGGCTTGCCTTTCTATTCCCCTAACAGTGTCTTCAAATGAACAGAAGTTTTTAATCTTGGTAAAATTCAATTTGTTTTCTATGGATTTAGCATTGGGGTTGTATCTAAGAAATCTTCATGTAATTCAAGGTTGCAAAGGTTTTCTCCAATTTTTTCTTTAAAAGTTTATTGATTTATATTTAGATCTATGAATCATTTTGAGTTAATTTTTGTGTATGGTGCAAAGTGTGGATTGAAGCTGTCTGTGTATGTATGGATCAATTTCCGGATTCTGTTATTACATTTATAATAGTTATCTTTATAATAAGTCTTGGGGCTTCCTAGGTGGCAAAGTGGTTGAGAATCTGCCTGCCAATGCAGGGGACACAGGCTCGATCCCTGCTCCAGGAAGATCCCACGTGCCGCGGAGCAACTAAGCCCATGTGCCACAACAATTGAGCCTGCGCTTTAGAGCCCATGAGCCACAACTATTGAGCCCATGTGCTGCAACTACTGAAGCCCACACACCTAGAGCCCGTGATCCACAACAAGAGAAGCCACAGCAATGAGGAGCCCACGCACCACAACGAAGAGTAGCCCCCACTCACCACAACTAAAAAGAAAGCCCACACACAACAAAAAAGACCCAACACAGCCAATAAAATGATTTCTAAAAAAAAAGTCTTAAAAGTCAAGTAGCGTTAACTCTCTTAAATTATTATTTTTATTTTTCAGGGCTCTTTTGGCTATTCTAGGTCCTCTGTACTTTCAATAAATATTTTAGTCAACTCATTAATTTCTATTTGTTAAAAAAAAAAGGCCACTGAGTTTTCACCAGGATTGTACTGAATCTATAGATCATTTTGGGGGAAACTGACATCTTAACAACACCATATCCTCCAATTTTTCTCCTTTAGCTTCTCTCAGAAACATTTTATAATTTTCAGTGGAAGTGTCTTCCACACTTTGGGTTAGACTTATTCCTAAGCATTTCTTGGTTTTTTGCTGTTTTTTTTTTTTGATGCTATCATACATAGTATTTTTTTTTCCTATTTACAATCTGTGTGTGTGTGTGTGTGTGTGCGTGTGTGTGTTGGTCTTGTATACTGCCATTTTGATAAACTCACTTATTGGTTCCAGTAGCTTTTCTTTTTGTAGATGCCATCAGATTTTTTTAAGTTGATGATTGGCATCTACAAATAAAAACAGGTGAACTTTTTTCTTTACAATCAGGTTGGTTTTTACTTATTTTTCTTGCCATATTGAATTGGCTGCAACCTTCAATACAATGTTGAATGGAAGTGGTGAAAGCAGACATCCTTGTAGCCTTCATCTTTGGGGGAAAGCACTTAATCATTCACCACTAAGTATGAAATTAGCTGTGGTAGGATTTTTTTAGTTTTTGTTGTTGTTTTATCAAATTTCCCTCCTACTCCTAGTTTTCTGAGAGTTTTTACTCATAAAAGGATGTTGTGTTTTGTCAATGATTTTCTGCATATTGAAATGTTCACACGGTTTTTATTTTTAATATGTTAATATGATGAAGTGCCTTGATTAATTTCAAATGTGACACCAACCTTGCATTCTAGAGACAAGCCTTTTTTATATGTTGCCAGATTCAATTTGCTAAAATTTTGTTTAGAAATTTTACACATATATTCATGACAAATATTTGCCTGTTTTTCTCTTATAATATCTTTGTCTTGTTTTAGTATCAGGGTAATGGTGATCTCATAAAATAACCTGGGAAGTATTCTTTCCTCTTCAAGTTTCTGGAAGAATTTGTATAGAATTTTTATTATTTCTTCCTTAAATATTTGATAGAATAAAGAGAATTCATTTAAGCATGGAATTTCACTGCAGGAAATTTTTCTATTAGATATTCAAATTCTTTAATAGATTTGGGGCTATTTAGTTTATTTCTTATTTTTTTTAAGAATTTATTTTTTAATAAATTTATTTATTTATTGGCTGTGTTGGGTCTTCGTTGCTGCATACGGGCTTTCTCTAGTTGCTGTAAGCAGGGGCTACTCTTCATTGTGGTGTGTGGGCTCCTCATTGTAGTAGCTTCTCTTGTTGTGGAGCACGGGCTCTAGGCACGTGGGCTTCAATAGTTGCGGCACACAGGCTCAATAGTTGTGGCTCATGGGCTCTAGAGCACAGGCTCAATAGTTGTGGTGCACGGGCTTAGTTGCTCCGTGGCATGTAGGATCTTCCCAGAGCAGGGCTCGAACCCATGTCCCCTGCAATGGCAGGCAGATTCTTAACCACTGCGCCAGCTAGGAAGTCCTAGTTTATTTCTTCTTAAATTCGTTTTGGCATTTTATTTCTTTCAAAGAGTTTCTCATTTTGTCTAAGTTGTTTGATTTATTGACATCCCCATATTCTTAATATTCTCATTATAATTTAAGTATATGTAGAATGATGACTATTACAGAATACTGGTGAATATATATATATTGATTATATCTGAAGAATAGTAATGTAACCTCTCTCATTCTCGACACTGATCATCTTTCTCCCTTAGTTTCCTCCTCAGTGTGACCAGCTTCTCAACTTTATAGATTCTATTGATCTCTTTCAAAGAAGCAACTTTCAGCTTCACAGATGTCCTCTGTTTTATCATACACTGATTTTCACTAATCTTTATCATCTCTTTTTTGCTTATATTGGTTTTAATTTGCTCTTTTTTTCTGGAGTTAAGATCATTTGAGGTAGCTATGTGAGACCATGTTTCATTTCTAATGTAATTTTTTAGAAGTATACATTCTCCCCCGAAGCACTGCTTTAGTGGCATTCCCAAAATTATTATATGTTGCACTTTCACCTTTATTCAGTCCAGAATACTTTCTCAATTACCTCCTGCTTTTTCTTTGACACAGATTACTTAGTATCCAAATAACTCAGGATTTCCCAGAGCTTATCATTAGTGATCCTAATTTAATTCTATTGTAGTCAAAGAACATGCTTCACATAGTTAATTTTTTAAAAATTCATCTGAGACTTGTTTCACTCATAATACAATTTATTTTAGTAAATATCTGCATTTTCTTGAAGAGAATGTGTATTGTGCTCTCATTGGAAGGAATACTCTGTATTTAAATGTCAATTGGGTCAAGCTGATCAACAGTGCCATTCAAGTATTCTTTATTCTTGCTTATTTTCTGTCTACTTCTGTCAGTTATTAAGAGAGGCGTATTGAAATCTCCAACTATAAATATTGATTTGTCTGTTTCTCCTTGCAGTTCTATCAGTTCTTACTTCATGTATTTTAAAGTTCTCTTACAGGTGCATAAAATTTATAATAGTCATACCCCTTAATTAATTGATCTTTTTCTTTACATGGGTTTCTTTAGCCTTAGTAATATTCTTTGCTCTGAAATATACTTTGATATTAACATAGGTACTCCAGCTTTCTTTTGGCATTTTCTTTCAATTAGGCTGATTTGATTAATGATCTGATTTTTGTCTGGGTGCTACTGTTGTTTCAGATAAAAGGGTAAATTTGTTCTCTGCTACTCCATCTTGGCCATAAGCAGAGGCCCCCGACAAATGTTATCAACCACAGTTTACTAAGAAGAAAACAATCACTAGAAATATTTTGACTTGCTCAAGGTCATATAGCTGATTACTGTTTGCTAAGTAGAAATGCAGCATGGACAGGGCAGTACTGCTTCAAGTGATCCATCTGCATTTCAGTTCTTAGAACAAAAGGGGCAAGAAAGTATTTTACGTGAAGGAGAACTGGGATTGCTGATCAAGGAGACATGACAGATGAACCTTCTCTGTTTTGTTGACAGTCAGACCTGAGTCAAAGTCACTGAAAACTGTTAAGAATAAAAATTCTCTGTACTTGCTTACAAAGGAGAGATTATGAGGTCATTTACCTAATGGATTATTCCAGGAAAATCCCAATGCCAATCTAGAGGGACACAGACATTTAGGATGACCCAATACACAGGAGGATACCCCTGAGTCAGTGCTCATTCTACTCAAACCTGCACTACAGCCATCACTGGGTAACACACACATCCCTCAACTGCCCTTCTGAACAGACATCCAGTTTTATAATAGCATCTACAGAAAAATGGCAAAACAAGATTTTGCAGCATCCAATAAATAATCTAAAAGACTATTACAACCATAATGTGTACATAATAAGAAGTAAAATTAAATAAGAAAGGTAATTTCATTGGGGCAACATTGCTATTCATCTTGTAAGTTTAAACTGACACACCATCATGTGTATCTTGGGTCCTAGATGTCTAGAAAACCAGCACATAGACAGCAATCACGTAACTCGGTGGAAGGGGCAGGTAGCACAGATGCCAGACAAGCCGATGGAATTTCCATCCCTCTAAAACCTATGTGGTCATGCAAAAACAATCAATTTTATGACAAATTTAGAAATAGCTGTTAAAACAGAAGGAAGCATTTAATTCTTTTATCTGACAGGAAACCCAAGACAGAAATAGCATATTAACACAGACAAGTATAGCTGTTTGAAGTTCCAGGTTTTACTATAAGTGGTACTTTGTAGTTTATGAATATGTTTTTACGACACATCATTAAACTTGTTAGCCTGCCAGGTAAAAGGCATTCACTATGTCTCCCTGTTTGTCATGTTTAGAAGTTTCTATACAGATTTCGTTTGCTTTATTTTAATTATTTGGAGCATCTATGTTTCATATCTTTTGATTAAAGCTAGCCTTTTTTTTCCTTTCTTAAATGCATTTTTGTGCACATCTTGGAATTTATGAGCATGTCATGGAGATCAAAATATAGCTGAGAAATGACTAGCTGGCAGAAGGAGTCACAGTCTAATATTTGAATGCTTACATCAAAGAGATCACATGCAGCAATTCAGAAACATTTCACATTTTGCTCATGTTGTGATGTCTTCAAATAGCACCTCCACACTTGCTGCAGAAATTATTACAAAGTTCCCCCAGCTGCCTGGTGTATAAGACAATAATCAAAGTCACATTCTCTTTTCCTCGTCCTTATATTATGTCAGTCTACCATAGGGTTTGAAAGGCTAGGCTTTAAAAAAAAATAAAAACACTGTATGGTAACTGGCGTCTAGCTGTGTGTATGTTTTTCGGGGCTTTATTAAATCTACAGAATGACACAATATGTCCTGTATGTACAACTTTTGACATCTGCGAATCTCAGGCTGTATTCCTGGTTTGGCTTGCAGCAACAGCAATTAAAAACTATAGTATGACATTACAAAGAACATAACCTATTCAGGGTTTACTTATTGACAACATTCCAGCAACATGTGACACAGTCAAAAATGTTAAAAGAGTCTTTTTTTTTATTTCACTAGGAATAGACGCTATTTCACTGACAATAAGCATCGATGCTATGGTTCTACTCCTGTCCAACTCCTTGTCCTCTGCTCTCCCTTTGCCTTCCCCATGCCCCCCGCTGCCCACCTCTGGGGCAGAGTATGGTGGCGGGGAGTAAAGAGGGGAGCAGGAAATAAACACAATGAGCTGTAGACACTGAAACTTTCAGTCACTGTATCAATTGGTCAAAATACAGTTAATTCTAGGATGTAGTTTAGACCTTACCAACTTGCACTCACTAATTTCAAGTTTCAGTTCCAGCAACGTAAGGCACTCCAAAATCTGTCAGTCAAAAGACGCTCTGACATCTCAAAGCAGCCACCAGTATCACACTGACCTGATGAAAAGGTTTCCATTGATTCTCAGCTGATGAATTTTTTTTCTCTCCCCAATGTTTACAACATACTCAGCAAACGTCAGAGTGCCTCGAACAGAGGCCAACTTTTCTTTATAAGCTTGGCCCCAACTTTGCTTGTCCATTGTCTGACTCCCTCATTAGGGTTATGTCCATGAGGACGTACACCAGGACTTTTTTCCCATCTACTCCCTGCACCTGGTGGAGTGCCTGAATCAAAACAGAAGCTCACGGAATGTTAGTTGAGGGACAACAGTAAAACCAACCCAAGAATTGTATGGCAAACTTAATGTTCGTTCCGCAGAAGGATTTCCGCCATTTCCACAGTGTTTGGTGATTTACAGAAACAGAGTTGTAAGGGTTTACAAATGCATGGAATGCTCTTTTGACATGTCTTGTTCAAATAGCAAACATGTTGAATACAGACAGAAATACCTCAGTAAGAAAAAAGCTAAAGGTGATATTTATAGGCATCTGCATATTTGTTTCACCGAGGAAGAGAACCACTAATTTTGAGTTTTAGTTCCAACAATATAAGGCACTCTGACATCTCAAAGCGGCCACCAGAAGAGTGAACTAAGGACAGGATTTTCACTGGTTCGCAGCTGATGGCATTTTAGCATTTGTCATTGCCCACCCGGACCCCCCTAGCAGGCATGGAAGGAATAAAGTTGGAGGAGCTGTACTCACCAGCCTTGATGTGGACATCCTGACTTCTAATTTTCCCTGAAGGATTTTCAGCTGTGCAATAGTAAGTATTATCATGGATTAAGGTACTAAAGCTTGAAGGAGGGAAGGGGAAAATTTGGAGAGTGCCGTTGGGGTGGACGTGGCGGATCCCGGGGACATCGTAGATCTCCTCGCCTGTCGCTAGGTACCATCTGAGAGACACAGGAGGGATGCCTGCAGCGGGGCAGGGCACCAGGGTCCCCGTGGTGCTCGCAAACACTACCTCTTGCAGAGATGCATTGACAAAGTAGAGGCTGGAGTGAAGGTCCTCACTGAAAACTACAAGAAAACAACACAAGAATATGTCAGTAAAGTGTACCTTCTGCACTTGTCCTCCAATCAGCCTGGCCTCAGGAGGTGATTTTGAGAAGCAGACATGAGGCTCAACTAAAACTAAATCATTCAAAATTGCTCAGCTTACTATGCACATAGAGGCACCATCTTCATTTCGTAATTTGTACACAAGTTAAGTTATCCTGGGTGTTAAACTCTGAATAGATTACTCTGCAGTCCCGTGTCCCATGCCCTATTCTGTCTGCTTGGTACCAACCACTACTGGAATTGATACTGTGTTTTGTATTCAGTTATTGTCTGTCTCCCCCTCTAGACTGTAAGGCCCATGAGAACACCACTGTGATTGGCTCACACTGTTACCTGGGGCACAGAGCAGAACATCCCATGCAGCTTAATAAGGAGAAGTTACATGATTGAATAACTCGATCTGGTTGCTAGGATCAAATTGCTCTAGTTGAAAGGTACATTGAGAGCCAATTTTGAGTGAAATTAGTCTCAAATTTTTAAAATTAAAATTGAAGATCATATGTAAATCATTTTAAAAAGGACAGCTGGTTTTCTGAAAATCAAATCCAATCAACAATGCACTTTTTTATTGAAAATATGTTGTACGGAGCCAAATCATGGGGAAGCTGTGTTCATGAGATTTTCATCCTCCAGATATCTTACTTGGAGATCCACTTGCTTTCTCTTGGTCTCCGTCACTAGCAGTGACCACGAGTTTGCCCACAGCCAATGCTGCCTATCTCTGAGCTGGCAGCAGAGTGAACGCCATTTGTCAAAAGATGGCAGAGAACGCTACACGTTGTAAAAGTGATAGATTTTCTCAAAGAGAAGACAGGCAGGGTATTCATTACATAGTAACCATTTGATGGTCTTCTCCCCTAACCATGAATGAAGTTTCTAGCAAGTCTCCAGAAATGAGGATATGGAAATTACTGCTAACTAAGAAACTAGTTCAGACCAGAAGCACAGTTAATAGTTAAACATCACAGCTTCCAATTCAAATAAAAGTGCTGATAGTAGCACTGTGATTTTGAGCTTTTTAGGAAACTGACATCACCCCAAACATATTGTTAGGAAAGAGGTAACTGTCACTCTTGAGGCTAATTAATTCCACCCCAATTCTTTTTTTTTCCCCTCCCCACATTACTCTTCTGTCAGCTGAATTGTAGGTGATTCAAACTAAGTAAAATTTAGTCGTATTTGAATTTATTCGCTTGTGTCATAAATGTGGCCTTGTTAAGAATAGCAGTCTTTGAAAATGTGGCTGTATATAAGAAGTATTTCTTAATTAAATGTATAGCTTCCTATGGTAAACCTCATTCTAAGAGCCAGCTTATGAAATTATTTAAATGACTGTGAGAAAAAAGCAAAATAAATGTTTAATCCTAGCAGTTAAAGAGGTAAGTGACTTATGGGGGATAACTGTCACTTCTTACGTTTTTTAGATATTACACGAGTCTATTTCACGCCACTGGGTTTAATAATGTAACATAAACTCACTTTCTAAGATACACATCACATGGCCACAGGCAAAAGAAAGCCCAAACTATATTCCAACAGCCTTCATTTCATGCATCTAAGGGACCATCCATCTGCTTAAATAATAATACTTCACTTTATAGAGTGCTGCATGCTCCCTCCAGTAAGGACACGGAAATCTTAATGTGAATTGTGTGTGTGTGTGTGTGTGTGTGTGTGTGTGTGTGTGAAAGTTCCTTGAAAGTAATTGCACTTTATTAAAAGAAAGCTAAACAAAACAGTTGGCAGAATCTTCTTGGGAGATGCAAGGTATAAAATCCTGGAGTATTAACACTAAGGGCACTAAAGGAAGGACTTTGGAGAATTGTTTCTTCGTTTGCAGATTTCCCCACATTTTATATCGTTATAACAGATGGTATAACCAAGGCTCCAGTGGCAAACATAAAGCAGAATGTCACACTAAAAAGAAAAATCAGTCAATATTGCTTTCCTTAAAATCCAAATACGGCAAAGTGAAAAGAAGAAACGTGGGAGAAATGTTACCGGAAGCAATGACACCATCATTCATTCATGCGACAGTATTTATTGAGCACCTGCTATGCACCAGGCCTCCTGCAAGGTCACAGTTATACAGATTTGCAGGAGTCATGCTACTACTCTCGAGGAATCTTTGGTCTAGAGACTTGCAGGGCCATGTAATGAGATCAGTGATCATTGTTTTGCTGAGTGCTGTGACAGAATTATTGACAAAGTGCTACAGACACATAAACGATAGAGAAACTGACGCAACCTGGTGAAGGTGAGGCTAGCTCCCCAAAGAAGAAGAGAAAGCAGACTCTAGGCAGAGGCCTAAACATAGTAGGACACTGAGTCGTCACAGGCAGGAAAGAAGTGAGAGGGTACTGGATACTGGGAACTTCAGGGCAGAATCAACAGGGACACAGATTTGGCAGAGGAAGCTTGAGGTTCTTTAAATTCATCTATTCTGTATATTCTTACTCAGCACCCAGTAAGTATTTGGGCTTGCTAAGGCCTTGGACCACACTAATGACCAAGTCTTGGAGGGTGATCCTGGGAGCCTCTATTTCAGAAGCTTATTATAAAGTTTAGATCATGAGGGGTGTCCGATCTCAAGCTAAGAAGCGTGTGCTCAATTCTGCAGACAGCAGGACAGTAGGGAGTCCCGTCACTAGGCACAGGCACAAGAGAAGTGAACACATACGTCCATGCAAAAACTTGTATGCAGATGTTCAAAGCAGTGTTATTTGTAATAGACAAATGCGGAAACAACTCAAGTGCCCATCAACTGAAGAACAGATAAACAAAGCCTGGTATATTCACTCAATGGAATTTTACTCAGCTATAAAGATAGATGAAATACTAATATGTGGTACAGACATGGATGGCTCCTGACAACATTATGCTAAGTGAAAACAGTGAGTCACAAAAGAGCACATACTGTATGATTACATTCACATGAAATGTCCAGAACAGGGAACTCTATAGAGACAGAAAGGAGATGAGTGGTTCACTTAGGGGTGGAGGTGAGGGGTGGGGGAGGAGGGTGACAGCTAAATGATGCAGAGTGTCTTGGTGAGGTGATTAAAATAGTCTAAAATTGACTGTGATGAAGGTTGGACAGATCTTTGAATTTACAAAAAAAAAAGCTGAATTGTACAAATGAATGAATATTATTGTATGTAAATTATATCTCAATAAAGCTGCTTGAAAGACAGGGAGCTAATGAAAATTTTGACACAGAACAAGCAATTTTCCAGATTGCAGTTTTAAAAGTAAACGCTGAGCAGTGGGGAGCGAAGCCTAGAGGCAGGAAGTCTGACTGGGCTGCGGTGGGGGTGGCCTAGGCCCTCCCGGGCATGGGTGGTGTGAAGGGAGGAGAAAGCCTAACCACACAGAGGTATCTGGCATGACTCCTCTGGAATGTGTGGGCAGGGCGTGGACATAGTGGGAGTGAGGATGCGGGATAAGTCGATATGATCCACACGTAATAGCTTGCAAGCCTGGTTGCACAGTTACACTATGAATGCAGACAGAGAACACACAAGGCAGAGCCAGATGCGTAAAGGGAATGACGCTGCCGGTTTTACTGCTGTTAAGGGGGCACGGCCCTCGGGCTGCCCATTAGCAAGATGGGAATAGGAGAGCAAGATCTCAGAGAGAGATTCCACAGTCAAGGAAGTGGAAGCCCATCACCGGGTGAGACATATCAAGGAGAGTGTGAAGAACAAGAAGAAACATAAAAATGGAGATGGATCCTCAGGGATAGTTTATACATAAAGGGTGAGCAAAGGATATTTGACCATGGACTTGCACCCAAGTACATAATGAACTCCTACGAGTCAATAAGAAAAATATAATCTAATAAAAAAAAAAAATGGGCAGAAGACTTAGAGGGTCACTTTGCAAAGGCCAATATATACATGGCCAATAAGCACATGAAAAAAAAAAAAAACTCAACATCATTAGTCATCAGGAAAATGCACATTAAAAGCACAGCAGTCACCACTACACACTAATGACTAAAATGGAAAATACAGACTATATCAAGTGTCTCAAGGATGTGAAGCAACATGAAACACATACACTGCAGATGGCAATGTACATTGATAAAGTCATTATAGAGAACTGTTCACCATTAACTACTACAGCTAAACCTATGCATACCCTATGGCTCAACAATTCAATTCATAGGTATTTATCCAACATAAATGCATCACACACTGGAATATTCATAGCAGTACTATTTGTGAGTTCCAAACTGGAAACCACTCAAATATCCACCAATAGTGAAACGTGGATATATATATTGTTATATATTTGCACAACAAATCACTTTGTAAAAATAAGAATGAACAAGGTACCATTACAAACAAAAATATATTATGAAACCACAGCCATAATGTTGAAGGAAAGCAAACAGACACAACAAGAGTGCATACCTTATTATTCCATTCATATCAAGCACAAAATAGGAAAAACCAATCTCTGATGCTGAGTCAGGATAATGGTTATTCATGGGGTGGGGGCAGACACAGAGACTAGAAAAGGCATGAGGGGGCATCCAGGCTGCTGGCTGTGTTCACTTTCTCGACCTGGGTGCTGGGTACACTGACGTGTTCACCTGATGAAAATTTCATTGAACTGTATTCTGTGAATATGCACACTTCCCTCTATGTTTTCTTTACTTCAATTAAAACAATAAATATCTTAAAGAAATGGGAAAAGGAAGAAACATCATGAAGATAAAGAAGACATTATGAGATAAGCAGCCAATATTTCAGAGAGAATGATGCCTTAGAAACAAAAGGACAGCACTTTGCAAAGTCAAAGAACTTAGAAATATGAAATCCTATCTCTGTCCACGATAAAACAAAACTAAACAAAACAGGAACAGAATTTGCCCTCTTCTATGTAAACATTTAGGCAATACAAAACAGTAAGCTGTAAAAGAAGGAAACAAAAGAGATGGGTCCTGCTAGTATCCAGCTTCATGCCTGGAGAAACTTCCCAAATCATCCCAAAAGGAGGAAACCTAAACAGACCTTGGTGGAGTTTCTGAGGTGAGGCTTGAGGAGGCCAAACCCACTGGATTTACAAAGCAAAGAGAAGGATGTTGCATGGAGAAGGAACTCCAGAAAACTGAAGAAGGCTCCCTTTGATGAGTCTTTAGCTGTGGACTGATATTTACAGGTATGTGAGGAAACTACCAATGCTGCATAAGAAACTCCAGAAAGGAGCAGCTGGAAAATCCCTGCAGCTCTCATAGGGGAATAACTAGTTCATGTGCCAGCCAGAAAGGAAAGAATGAATATACGGGGTATCAGATAGAGTACTCAGAACTGTATCTGAGTACTGTGGTGGCCAAATTAATCATAACAAAGTTTAAAAGGGATCCCAGGATGGCTTCCAGAAGGGATTAAATTAATTTCAAGTAACTTAACTGCACAACAAACAGCTTTCAATGCTGGTTAATGAAAAGAAACAAAATTCAATAATCAATAATGTAAAGTTTACAATATGTGACATCCAATAAAAAAATTAGACTCAAGCAGGAAAATATGACCTATTATCAGAAGTAAATTTATTCACTAGAAGCAGACACAGGAATGACAGGTGATAGAATTAGCAGGCATGGACATTAAAATAGCTATTATAAACATTCTCCCAATATCCTCAAAATAGTAAAGGAAAGCAAGGGTATATTGTTGAGAGAAATGGAGAATATAAAAATAGTCAAAATGAAACTTCTTGAGATTAAAAAAATACAGTATATGAATGAAATACAGGCAAATGGAAATAACAGCAGATTAGACCTTGCAGAAGAAAATATCAATAAACCAGAAGGTAGAGCAATAGAAACTACACAAATCGAAAGACAAAGAGAAAAGGCTTAAAGACAATAAACATGAAATTAGTGAGATGTGGAACCATATCATGTGGCCCAATATATGTATAATTGGAGTTCTGCAAGGAGGAGGTAAGACAGAATTTCTTTAAAAGAATTAATATCTAATGTTTTCAAAATTTAAGGAATGCCAGAAACCCAAATACCCCATAAATTTAATGAACAACAAACAGAGGAAACACAAGAAAATCACACCATGACACACCACAGTTAAATTGTTGAAAGTTAGTAAAAAAAGAAAAATATTAAATGCAGCCATTTTTTAAGCTCTTTATTGGAATATAATTGTTTTACACTCTTGTACCAGCTTTTGAGGTACACCAAAGTGAATCAGCTGTATTTATACACATATCCCCATATCCCCTCCCTCCTGCGACTCCCTCCCACCCTCCCTGTCCTGGCATCACCCATCATCGAGTTGATCTCCCTTTGTTATACAGCAACTTCCCACTAGCTCTCTATTTTACAGCTGGTAGTGTAAATATGTCTATGCTACTCTCTCACTTCGTCCCAGCTTCCCCTTCCCCCGCCCCCCCCACCGTGTCCTCCATAAATGCAGCCATTTAAAAAAAAGATACACATCACATGCAGAGAAACAAAGGTAAAAATGATGTCAGACTTGTCAGAAACAATACAAGCCATAAGAGAGTGGAGAAAAAATTAAAGTATTATTTAAAAAGAAAAAAACCTTCCAATCTAAAATTCTATACCCAGGAAAAAAAAATTCATAAATGAAGGCAAAATAAAAAAAGGCTTTTCAGCCATTCAAATACTAAGAGAATTCACTGGCATGGACCAGTGATACAAGGAATGTTAAATAAAGTCTTTTAGGCAAAAGGAACATGATACCAGATATACATTTTTGACTTCTCACAAAAAAAAAAAAAAAAAATGAGAACTGCTAAGAATGGTAAATATATGGGTAAATATTAAAAAAACAATTCTTCATTTAAAAAAATCAAAAGAATTTATTGTTTAAAGCAAAACTGATAAAAATGTATTTTGGGGTTACAACATATACAGAAAGGTAAAATGAATGACAATTTTCGCACAAAGGCAGGTGGGAGGAGAAAAACGACAATCTACTGTTTTAAGTCTCTTCTACTACACATTGCGCTGTAACGTTATTTGAAAGTAGGCCATGTTAGTTTAAAGATTTTGTATGATAAACCCTAAAGCAAACACTTGAAAAACAAAACCAAGCTTAGACATTAAACCACTAATGTAGATGAAACTGATCATTAAAAATTTCCATTAAGCCAACAGGAGGTAAGCAAAAAAAAAAAAAAAAAAAACCAAAACAGAGACTAGATGAAATAAATAGGAAGCAATTATCAAGATGGTAGATTTAAATCTAACCAATTTGGTGTTTACATTAAATATAAATATAGGCCTACACACTCCAATTAAAAGGCAGAAATTGTCAGATTGGATGAAAAATCAAGATTTAACTATATGTAATCCAGGAGAAACCCATTTTAAATACAACGAGAACAAGCAGATTAAAAGTAAAGGGATAGAAAAATATACCATGCTAACACTACTCAAAAGAAAGCTGGAGTGGCTACACTAATAGCAAAGTAGATTTCAGAATAAGGAATGTTACTAAGATGGTTATTTTCTAATGATACAGTGATCAATTCAAGAATACATAACAATCCTAAATGTTTATATATCTAATAAAACTTCAAAGTACATAAAGCAACTCTGCTAGGATTAGTGGGAGGAATACCAGATCCAAAAGGAAAACTGAGCACTAGGTTTCTTTCTTTTTTAGTGCTAATTGCCGTTGGGTTGATAGACCCACTTTTTGGTTAGGTATTTTACCTGCCCTCTTGTATATTTTGACGTTAACAAATTGCACATAGAAGAAATCCAATCTTACCCCATGCTCAGGGTCTAGCCAGACCAGTCTCCTCAGTGCCTTGGGAAACCCATTCCCACCTCAGGGCCTGCACAGATGCTGAATGCCTTGCTGCAATACATCACCATCCTTCACCCAATTCACCACTGCTCATTCTTTGACTCTCAGCTTAAATATCAATTCCTTAGGGATTTATCCCTGGTCTTCTACCTCCCAGAAAAGACCCCATGCCCCACCTCTCAGCTTCTTGCTTCATTCTTTAATAGTCTCAGCTTAGTTGTTTAATGTGTGTCTCCAACTCTGTTGAAATCTACAAGAAGGACACCGAATATGCAAACTTACTCATTGGTACTTAGTGCACTGACACAATAGAAGCCTTCAAAATTTTTATTGAATGAATAAATAAATCTTTAAAAACATTGTGGTCTTCATATCACACATAGCTAAAAGATTCCTTTTAAGGAAAAATATTTAATCTGCATTTCATATGCATCATCTACTATAATTTAAATTCCATTATAAAGATGTCAAGGGACAACAAGAATTAGTGGCTGAAAAAATAATTTCTCGGATATTATAAGAACACATTTATGAGATTTTAGTTACCTTGTGTAAGAATGTTCTTTTTATCCAATATGTGTGCTGATTTTTCAATAAGGAAGAAAAAAAGCTCAATTTTGCTATGTGTTTTACAAATCTCTGGAGGAAAATAAATAAGAAAAATGTTAATATTTTACCCATAAAATGTCTAAGTATTGTTTGCAATATCCTTCTAGAGAATTATTTCCATGTGTGTCTAGGGAATTTATTCTAGAGATGAAGTCTCCCTGTCCCTTCAGATGGATGAAAGTCACCCTCAGTAACATTGCTGGTGGTTAAGTGTACAGTTTCAGAGAAGAATACAGACTCTGTAATGAATAATATGTAGGTAGTATGCTACATTCCAACATTTACATTTTAAGCTCAAAGATTTCAAAAGGCATGAAAGTGGCAAGCAATCTGAAAGAAGCAGAAGACTCTCTGGGATTTATGATCACAAGTAGCAAAGCACATGAATAAACCAAAATGATGTAAATAACTCCTTAGGATCAGGCAGCACAAAAAAAGTGGGAACAAAAATTGAACAAATTAATGAAGAATGAGGGGTAAGTGCAGATTCTCACAAGGAATTATAAATTAAGAAAACCATCAGAAAAAAAGATAGTGGAAAATGGAGCTGACACCATAATAATATTGACAGAATTGCTTCCTGCAGATTAAAAGTCTTGGAGAGAGGGGGAAAATTACAAAAAGAGAATGTCCAAAACCACAGCAATATGAACTAGAAACAAAATAGCAAAGCAACAATAAAATCAGACTATTAATAGGAGGGAAAGATTGAAATTCATTGAAGCCTAATAAGTCGCCTATCCTATGATTAAAGAACAAAATAAATTGGGAGTTTGGGATTGACATATACACACTACTACATTTAAAATAGATAACCAACAAGGACCTACTGTATAGTACAGGGAACTCTGCTCAATATTATGTAACAACCTAAATGGGAAAAGAATTTGAAGAACAGATACATGTATATGTATAAGTGAATCACTTTGCTGTACACCTGAAACAAACACAACATTGTTAATTAACTATACTCCAATATAAAATGAAAACTAAAAAAATTTTAGAAATTAAAATAAAATAAAAAATAGAAAAAAATTAAAAAATAAGTAAATAAATTAAAAGCAGAGACCACAATGGTACCTCAACAGAAAATGTAAACTCTAAGTTCAGTAAGAAACTTTAAGCTCCATTTTTGAGTGAGAGCACTGAAGTGGAATGATAAAAAGACACACATTCTTCTTAGTTAATCTCACTGACTATGGCAGTGTTCAGAATCATTTTCTTTTGCTGTAAGTTCACCATGAAAATCATGGGCACTCAATTTTCCATTTTTCTCTGGTCTAAGGACTTATGTAAGTCTACTTTTTAAGGTAATTTAATTTTTCAGGTAGTGCATAGGTTTTACTTTGTCTTTCAGTGCTAAAATGAATGGTTATCCTCATAATGGCAAATATACCCTAAGTTGTAAGTGCCAAAAATCTTTTGAATGAGAAAGACTCTTAGAGGACTGACTCTAGTCTAGCCTGGTCCCTCCAGTTCACCAGCCTGAGTCAGAGACCTGGTCACTGCCTTCCCACCCCATGGGAGACTTCCTTGAGTTTTCTCCAGTGTATTAAATGTGGTAGATGAGGGACCACTCATCTACCATCACTGGCATCTGATGACTGCCATCATTTCACCTCTCTTCCTCTTATCCTTAGGATTATGTTTATATTCCTTTACTACCTTCGTAATGGAGTTTCAGGAGCAAGGTGGATGAACAGTGATGGAACACAGATCTTCAGTTATTTTATGTAACCAGCAATGTCTACTCTCTCCAAAGCAGTGATAGGAACACACCATGCCTGGGTTTCAGGTATGATATACCCCTCTTTCTCCCCACAGAATCCTGAGGAACACTGCACAGCCTCCACCTGACTTCATCATTAGCTCTTCTTTCACACCAGCTAAAGTATTCTTGCATTTTCTGCCCTTGCTCCATAAGATATTGCTCATAAATGTGACTTGGTTCATTGCCAAAACACTAGTACCTTGGATGAAGCAAAGGGGACATTACCATCCACACACACCATCTGCTTACGCGGCATTGAGTACATAGATGATACAGTGAACACTTAAATATAACCCAAGTCAGATCTCCCCTGAGGTAGAAAGAGCACTTCTTTGGGACAAAAAAAGCACCATCCTCCTAGGACTTCTCCACCATTGAAACCTGCTGTCAGGTTCTAATCTACAACAGTATGGAGGCCAAGGGCCAGTTCTTCCACCTCGGTGTGACCATTTATAGCAAAAGACGTGGGACTGATCTAGAATTCTACACCCAGAGTATTAAGCAAGTGAACGAAGACATTTTTAGACAATGCAGAGTCAAAACCTTTACCTCTCATGCACGCTATTAAAAAACCTCCTGGAAGATGAATGAAGAGGCAGCAAATCAAGAAAGAGGAATATATGCGATACAGGAAACAGGCTCAAATTCAGGTGATGAGAAACAAAAGGAATTTCCAGAGTGACTCTGAAAGATTTCAAGACAACAACTATTTAGTGGAAACTAGTCCAGATTGATGCAAAAAGAAGGCTCCCAAAGAGATGTTTTGGAAAAAAAAAAAAAACATTCAAAGACCCTGATGTATCTGAATGTATTAAAAGGAATACTTTGTCCTATTGGAGAATTTGGGAAATGAATCAGTTACACATGCAGTGAAAACTAAGTAAACAAAAAAGTAAGTAATTATTATTCCTAGGGAACATACAAAGCTATAATAGAAAGGAAAGTGTTTATAATATGCTATGTGGTTCAGCTGCAGCTGAGCTATGTGTAAATATTTACACAGTTATAGTAGCGCAAACCCCAAATATTGATTTTACCCCAAATGGTAATATCATTATAGGGAAAAAATAGCAGAAGGTAAGGAAGCAGATAGGGCATTCATAGTCCAATTTAACAATGAAGTTAAATAGATAGCAAGTCTGAAAAATTAAATATTTCAACGTAAACAGAGAATCTGAGAATGCAGATCTGAATACTAGAAGGAAGAGCTTAGAGAGGAAAAACATACAGAAAGCGAAATCGGTAGGTGAACATGTTCCTAGAGACTGTTTCATTCGGATCACATGAAGACGCAGCCCCAACCAACCCTTATGGTCAACAATGCCTTCTACGTGTACAAGTCAGTGTGTCCGATGACCTCACACTACATCCGCCAACACGATCCCAATGACACCCCACAGCTCTCACCGATGGAATGTAGGGCGTAGAAAGCCCACCTACTCAGCCTTAATTGCAAGTCTCAAACACTTAAGACTTCAGAAAAAAAAAATCTGTTGACTGGGACCCTGGTAAATTTTTGCCCTCATCTCCTGGTCTGCTCTGTTACGCCCATATTCTGGGATCCAGAGTTCTCTTTTTTAAAATGTATTTTATTGAAGTGTGTTTGATATACAATGTTGTGTTAATTTCTGTTATACAGCAAAGTGACTCAGTTATACACATGCATATATTCTTTTTCACATTCTTTTCCGTTATGGTTTATCAGAGGATGTTGAAAATAGTTCCCTGTGCGGTACAGCAGGACCTAGTTGTTTATCCATTCTCTATATAATAGTGTGCATCTGCTAACCCCAAACTCCACATTCTTAACATATCACATTCAAGTTCTTACCTTCCTCCTCTTCCATGTGATTCTTTTTCACATTTGTTAAGATTTCAGAATGAGATAAATTAGAACCACACAAGGTACATACAAAAATATTCCATGCATAAAATACTAGTGTTTAAATAAAGGACATAATGACCACCCATTCTCAGTTGCCCAGAGGGAATGAGCTCAGTCCTCCCCTTGCCCTGCTCCTTCTCGTGCTTTATACTCACTGCGTCAGGAAGTCCAGCAGCTGCCCCTTCCACACAGACTCAGCTCTCTGCCATCTCTTCTGCCAGCTCCCTGGTCCCAGCCACCACCCGCTCCCCTGGACTGCTGTGATGCTGCCCCATGGATCTCTCTGCCCCCAGCACTGCCCACTACCCATGCACTGCTCTAATCCGTCAGCCAGTGATCCAGTTACACATGTCAGGTCCTCTCTCTCCTTTGCTCAGAACCTTCCAGGGCCCCATTACCTCACAAAAAGCCAAGCTTTCTCTAGGACACATGTTCACGGGTCCTCTCTGATGTGAGCTGCTGCTCCTCTCTCTTGCTCTTTCCACGCCAGCCACTCGGCCTTCTTGTCGTCAAGAGCATCCCCACAGGCTGTGCTCTCTGGATCTTTATGCATCCCTCTCCCTCTGCCTGAGATGGCTCTTCGCACAAAAACCATCTGGCTCATTCCCTAACTGTCCAAAGCTGTGCTGAGCCAACGCCCCTCGGTGAGACTTGCTCTGCCTGCCTTATTTAAGTTGTCCTGCCTCTGCCACAGTGCGCACCCCCAACTGCCCCCATCTGCTCTTTCTCCCCACAGCATTTGTCACCATTTAATAGACTGCATCATTTACTTATTTACTATACTTTTTATTGTCTGTCTCTCCCTCCCTTTAAAATTTAGTTCCTAAAGAGTAGATAGTGGGTTGGTTTCATTCCCTAATATATCTCCAATTCCTTATACAGTTGCCAGCATGTAGTAGAATCTCAATAAACATTTCTTGAATACATGACTGTTTCATTAAATTCAATTAAATATCAGCAAATAGGCAATTCTCTGGTGGTCCAGTGGTTAGGACCAGGTGCTTTCACTGCTGTAGCCTGGGTTCAGTCCCTGGTCGGGGAACTAAGATTCGGCAAGCCATGCAGCACAGCGAAAAAAAGAAAAAAGAAAAGAAAAAAAGAAATACGTGTGGAATTTATAGGGTGCTATAGATTTGGAATTTATCTGAAGTGCTTTTATTCCAAAGCATTTCCTCCCCCCACTGTCTCATTAAGTCACCAGAATGTTTGTTGCTGCCCATTGGATGAGGGGAGAAGACAGGCACAGAGAGGGGAGGAGGCTACTTATGCAGGATCTCACGTTGCATGTTCTGAGCAGTACAAAGATGCGAGTGTGATCTCTCCTTGTGCACTTCTCAGTGTCTCATTTCATTGCTTGTCACCAAGTGCATTAGAAAACTTTAAATTTAGTTTAAATCTATTATTTTTATTTTGGGTGTAATTGAAAAGCTAACACTTACTGAACACGCCTTACATGCTGGGACTATGCTAAGTAGTTTAATACAAGACTTCACGAATCCTCAAAACAAACCTTACAGGCAGGTATTATTGCTATGTTCACATTAGGGATGAGAAACCACATTGAACTTGAACCTTGTAGTGAAGAAGAGACGTGGGGTTTGATTCAGGAGTCATTTATGCAGGGACTGTGTTTGGGCTCAGGCCCCTCTATGAATGACAGGCTTGTCCTGGACTCTGTCCTCTGAAAGGAGGCAAAGGCATCTACAATTCTGAGCTCAATTCCTTAAGGGTCAAATCCCCAAGTTAGCTACCTTCGATCTAGACAGCACTGCAAAATAATGGTTTGTGATGCTCATAAGATGTGCCTGGCTAGATACACTGTACTTCTGGGGCTCGTTTCAACATCTTTGTCATCTTTCATCTTTGTAACCTTTTGCCTTTAGATAGAAGCTCAGGAATGGCATCCTTAGACTAGAACTGAACACAACACGAAAAAAAGAAAACTCTGCCACTGAAATGTCTTTGATTATAACTCTTATTTCCTCTTTCCTTTCCTCCCTCCTTTCTTTCCCTTTCTTTTCCTTTCTTTCTTTCCTTTTCTTTCTTTCTTTCTTTCTTTCTTTCTTTCTTTCTTTCTTTCTTTCTCTCTCTCTCTTCTTTCTTTCTTTCTTTCTTTCTTTCTTTCTTTCTTTCTTTCCTTCTTTCTTTCTTTCATTTCTTTTCTTTCTTTTTCTAGAAAATCCTAATAATCTACTGTAGAGTACTTCTTCCAAAAATTAAAACTACGATTAAGGATTGGAATAACCAAACCGAAAATCACAATTTTCAGAGTGGTTTCTTCAAAAGACATCCTCTAGGCCTGAATTCTCGGTGAAAATGTAGCATGTTCAAAATACATTGTCACATTAATGCTAATTTACACCCTCATGAGGTTTTTCCCTTCAGGGATTGAATCTCTTGGAATTCATTAATTTTGACAGTTTGCCTATCACAGTAGAATGGATTCGCTGAGTCACAGAAACTTCTCAAAAAAGAGAAGAATCACATTCTCCTTGCTCTTAACTATTCATAACAGAGTGGAGTTTGAACATTCTCAAGGCAGCCAGACGCACCATTAATAACTCCAGAACCTATGAAATGCGGCTCAGGCTTCACCAAGCAGAAACCCCACCGCCCCTCGAATCCCTTTCGTAATAAACCTAATAGACACCAGCCAGCTGTGTAATGGGCCCAAGCACCCCCTGGGGCACAGAAGAAGGTCATAAAATAGAGTCCATTATCCCACAATGGAAATTTGACTCGATTCGGATTTGACACTTCATTTGGAGAAATGTCCTAGAGGCGTAACCTTTCTAGAAGGTTGGGGTTGGAGTGGGTGTCTGGCTGTTGCCAAATTAATTCTGCAGAACACTTTCAAACTTAAAGGAGTAAGACTTTTAAAATATTCCCTTCATGATGACTTCTGAAAATCAAATTGAGTTGCAACATCTGAAAGTTATTACTGGAACATTTTAAATTAAACCAACGCAGCATCACTCATTCCCAAGAGGGAGCATGAAGACAGTGCCAGTCACAGCATTTTCTGGTGCTTGATAAAAAAATCAAATCTTATTTGTAAAGACAAAATAGTTCTAACCTTAAATGGGTCATAAGGAGGAAATAATGACCACACAGCCTATCAAAGGACACCCCGGGACCACAAACCTGGCCTGCTCTTGATCCTACTATGACTGTCTCTACAGACAGGATGACCTGGTGTGAGAGGCTAGCAAGAAGGTGCAGGAGAGGAGGTGACTGCAGGCTGGGACCAGACTCCATACCAGCTTCTAAATCAGTGCTGCCTTCATTTGCATATTTGGGGATGGCTACACTATCATCTTGACAACACAGTGCATGAAACTCACACACAATTACTGAAGCCCAACACAGATATCATGAGGAAAGAGTACAAAGGAAATTCTATTACTATTAGACAAATTTTAGCCAATAGAAAGTGAACCCACAATCCCAAGTAACCATCGCAAGAACTATTTTCATGTTTGCAAACTTGGACCAACTCTATGCACTTAAAATAATTTAACTACTCTTGAATCTTTTCTTTAAAATATAAGAGGCCAGTAAACTAGAAGAATACCCGAGGCAACACACCTAAATGTCAGTAAGGAGGGTAGGGACACCCTGATGGAGCTCCAAGTATGAATCTCTGAAGAAGTGTTTGGGAAAGGGTCAAAGTCATCCTTGCAGGAATGCTGAAGTGGAATTAGACTGGCCCTAACCTTGTCTTATTTAACAACTCATTAGTGACCTAAGCAAAGATCATGTAATGATAGGAATAAGAATGAGAGCCATATTAACAAGAGGAGCATTCATTCAATAACGTGCCTGAACCCACCGGTTACCTCCTGTCACCCCGTCAGCCCATGGGGCAGGTGCTCTGTTACACAGACAGAAATTGAGGCAGGACACTGACAAATTACACTCAGGGGGATGTTGGGGTTGGGGTGGGAAGAGAATGTATTCATCTGCTCAGGCTGCTGTAACAGAATACCACAGACGGGGTGATTTCAACAACAGAATTTTACTTTCTGACAGTTCTGGAGGCTGGAAGTCCAAGATCAGGGTGTTGGCAGGGTGTTTTCTCCCGAGGCCTCCCTCCGTGGCTTGTGGACCACCATCTTCTCACTGCATCCTCACGTGGTCTTTCCTCTGTGCATGTACATCCCTCTTTGTGTCCAAATTTCCTCTCCTTCTAAGGACACCAATCAGATTAGGTTAGACCCTCACACTAATGGCCTCATTTTAACTTAACCACCTTTTTAAAGGCTGCATCTCCAATACAGTCACATGCTGAGAAACTAGAAGTTTTAGGGCTTTAACATATGAATTTGGGGAGGACACAGTTCAGCCCTAAAGGAAGGAAACAAAGATGGGGGAGGCATGAGGAAAAGCAAATTTGAAACAACTGTGATAAAGAAATTCTGAAGCTCCTGCAGTGACTGCTCTGAGTAAGAATGTGAAATGTACTCTAGGTCCCCAGACCCCCAAGAAGGAAGTTAAAGGCAGACAGCTTTTTGCCCTCACAAGAGGTAGAATGTTCTGCAATTAGAACTGCCTGACATTGAGGCTGGTGCTGGAATGTTTCAGGAGGGAATGTTGCATTGGTGCAGCCAAGGGCCTTGAAGGTTGATTGGACAATGTCTAGGTCCTTACACCTTTTTACTAAGAAGCATGAAACACTAAAGCCATGCATTTTTCTCTGCCTTGGAATAGACACACTGATTTTATAACTTGATCCCCTTGGAAGCTCCTTTTCTGGGTGATATTAACAAGGGTCTTGTGGGCTTCCCAGGTGGTGAAATGGTTAAGAATCCGCCCACCAATATAGAGGACAAGGGTTCGATCCCTGCTCCAGGAAGATCCCACATGCCGTGGAGCAACTAAGCCCATGCGCCAAAAAAAGAAAAAAAAAAAAAAAAAAAAAAAAAAGGGTCTTGTAATTAATTACATATTTGCTCTAATTCCCAAAATAACTTAGACAATTATTGATACAATTTCGTGAACATTCTGCAAAATAAGTTACTTTTCACCTTTAAACTAGTCCTATTTAGCTACATGTATGATAGAACTGGAAGATCATAGCTTGAATCCAAGATAAAGGAATATGAATGATGTATTAAAAACACTTTTTGAGAGGAATCCAAATGAAGAAGGCAATCTATACGACTGTTATCACTATTTAATGGTACTTTGTGCTAGGACTGGGCTTGGAGCCAGCACCTCGGCTCTGACAACCACTTGCTATTCTTTCCACTATTTAAAGAGGCCCTACATTTTGTGCTGGGTAAGATCTATGCATTTGGCAGGTCAGATGACTGCATAAAATGATTTGGGAGAAATACATTGACAGCTAAATATTTATATGGGAAAAGGCTCACATCCATTTTCTTCCAATATCTGAAAAAAATTCTCTAAAACCAATACCTCCATACACACACAAGGCCCTTCTGTGCCAAGGGCTGCACAGACACTGGGAGGAGTAAAGAAGTGCATGTAGGTGCTCAGGGAACATAGAGCCAGGTAGCTGCTGTCTTCACAACTACCTGCAGGTCACGGTAATTGTAAGAAGGGGGGATGGAGAAAGTGAGAGGGAGGCAGCATAAATGGGGCACGGGGATGGAGCAGAGGAGGGCAGCGATCCTGCCTCTGGGGTCAGGAAGGACCCTGCGGAGAATCTACCTGGAGTGTATTTTGCACATTTAGCGCCCTGCTCCCGGGCTTTTCTTCCCTTTGGAGGGTCCTTATATTAGAGAAGCGGTTCTCCATGGGGGCAATTGTGCTCCCCAGGGAACATTTGGCAATGCTTAAAGCTACTGCTGATTATCCCAACCGGGGGGTGGGGTGGTGGTGGTGGTATGGTGTCTCGTAAGTAGAGGCCCCAGCAGCTGCTAAACGTCCCACAATGCACAGGACAAGCCCCTACAGTGAAGAACTATCCGGCCCCAATGTCAGTAGCCCCACAGCTGCGAAACCCTGCACAGACTTTCCGTCTTTTCCTCCTTCACCTCAGATGAGAGATGAGTTTGGGAGAAGAAAGTAGCACATCTTCTTTGTGTCCTTGCTCCTGCTGGCATCTGTCGGCCTGCAGAGAACACGTCCTTTACGTCTGCTGTCATCCGTGTGGCAAATGGAGCAGGGTGTAGCTTGTCCTGGTTCTGAGGTTCAAACTGAGATTTTGTCATAAAAAGATATTTTGATCTCCATCTGACTGACTCTCTCTCTCTTTCTCTCCCCTCTAATAGTTTCCAAGTGTGGAAAGAAAACCAGGATGTCTCATTGGCTTCCTTAAAATCCCAGCACCTGTTACCCTCAAATCTAAAATATATGACAGGCCTTAACTAAATTCTCCAAATGTCAGTGCTTAATAAACGATGAGTAGACTAAGCTCCGTGAGTATTGAATTAGATGTGCATCGACTTGGGGTCATCTGGAGATACATGTCGCCTTCAGGAATTCTGAAAATGGCCTGAAGATGAAATCGAGGACCTCAAATCCAAGGAAACCCTAATTAGAGGCTCTTGGTTTTAATAGCTTCTGGAGAGATCAGACTCTAAAGCTACTCTAGAAGAGCCTTTAAAATATTTTTTAAATTAAAAAAATGTGTAACTCTGTGTGGTGATGGATGTTAACTAGATTTATTGTGGTGGCCATTTATATATACATACACACACATACATATATCAAATCATTAAGTAGTGCATCTGAAACTAATACAATGTTTATGTCAATTTTATCTCAATAAGAAATTTAATTTAAATTTAAAAATGATATTTTTTTAATGATCCATAACCACCTTGGAAAAGGCTCTTTAATAGACAATGGCCAGAGCCCAGGGTCAAGCCATAAGAACAAAAAGTCCTTCTTTTCTTCCTTCCTTCCAAGGTCTGCACAACATGTAAATTACTGCACTTTCTTTTCACCCTATTTCGATGTGAGCCTGCTCTGCCTCTTTGAATGTAAATAGAATTGTTTGCAAAATCTGCACACAATGTATCAACAGAAGTGTCTCTAAAAATTCAATTAACTCCTCCATCCCACGTTTGAAGTACAGTTGGTTCCCACTGGACTTTCCAGGACCCTCTTTTCAGTTAATATCTTATTTCCTCAAGAATGCCACATGAAAATGTAGACTGGTTTTTCTGCTAGGTTAATATATGCAATCTCTATCCTCCTTCTGGCTTTGTCAACCTCGCCATCTAGGATTCCAAAGGGTGAGGCACTGTCTTACATATTTATGGAGAAGAAAAATGTGATGCGCTTTTGGAAGAGAAGAGAGTAGACAAAGTACAAGAAACCAGGTTTTTGAGTCAGTGCCTTCATTTGCATCTATGACACAAAACAGAAATGCTCATCAGTTTGAAATGGGTCAATTATTCACAAATCAATTTTTAAAACTGCTAAGGCATCCAGAGATAAATTGGCAAAGGAATTAATCACTCTCTCCTCTTTCCTTGTCAGTATGCTGGTAATTGTGTGAATTGCACCAAGTTACATTGATTCCTATGCTTGCTTGTCTCTCTCTCCCACTAAACTTAAAGTTTCAGTGAAGCAAGGATGAATGTATCCCATCCATCCTCCGGTTTCTAACACCTAGCCCAGTACTGACACAAATGAATTAATTGTTTATTGAATTAAATTCAATTCAAAGGATATATGAGCAGCGGCCATAAAACAGGAAATGCAACTAGTTAAGTAACATGTAGAATTTATAGCAATTAAAGAAATGCACAAATAGCCACAGTGTTTAAAATGTACTTGGATTCAATCAAAATGAAACTGTATGCACATCTTAGAAAGCAACTTGTACCTTAACAGGTACCAAGATGCTGAAAAATGTTATAATCTTTTGCTCAATATCTCTGCTTTAAGGAGCCTACTTTATAATACTATAATACTAATACACATACACACACTATTGGTGAAATAGCTAACTACAAGTATGCTGAGAAACTTTGTCATTGTGTCTTTTAATCCTCAAAAGACAAACACAATAATCTTATGAAGTAGGTAGTAGTCCATTTTAAGAATGAAAAACAGAGGCTCCTGGATGTTAGCTAAAATAAAGAGGCAATTATTAAGGCCAGAGGGCTGCAGAGGGGAAGAACTACAATTCGAACCAGATCTGTGGAACTCCCAAGCCTGGGCTTTTTCATCTATGATGTATTCTGAGGTTATGATAGTGAACTATAAATTGGCACTTGCCATGGGCACCTGCCATCTGCCTCTACTACAAGGATTAAGTCACACGGGCTGCTGCAGCTGCTGACCTTCCACATCCCCTGAAGGGAATTCAGGGTGGAGACCAGGAATGAGGCACTCTGTGCTTTGGAAAATGGGTGGAACAGGTCTTCAGATAGTTAGATGTCTTCAGGAGCTGATTTTATGAACCCAACCCTTGCATCTCCTCATATCTAGAAAAGCAGTAAATCCCTGCATGGTGACGTCTGCTCCTCGTGACTCACAGAAACCCCCTACAAAAAAATGTGTTTGGTTGCATGTACTCCTCCTTTACCAAGAATACATGTATCCTAATCTTCCCCCTGCCTCTTTGGAACAGCTTCTCAGAGCTATCTGGGATGCTGTCTCCTGGGCTGCCGTCCTCATTTTGCCCCAAATAAACTCAACTCGTAACTCTCAAGTTGTACATTTTTTTAAGTCAACAGATTTTGAATAGCATAGATGTTTCCACACCAAGGTATTCTTCTCAATCTTATTTAAAACCCCACAAAATTGGAAATTACCTAAAAGAACCATAAGAAGAAAATAACTAATTGTGGAGCATTAGTTTAGTAGATATACAATTTATAGATGAAAAATTATATTTAAAATTATATTATGAATAGGATAGATTGAAGATACAATATTAAGCAGAAAGCATAATGTGATCACACTGTGGTTTCAATTAGAAAAACAATTTTACATGTAAAAAGAAAAGACTATAAGGAATATTCTAGCCTTATGAGAGTTAGGACTATTAAAGATATTTTCCCTTATTCTAATGTATTGTTTTTACTATTAGAGGATTTTACTAATGGATTTCTTGAATTCTAACTGTTAGTCATAAAGGCAGGTTTTGATTTCACTTTAAGGCATAAATGATGTATATTATAGGATCACATTTGTTAAATCAACACTTTACCCAGCCACGGGAGAAGTTTGCATTTAAAAGGTCAGCAACCTCTATGTCTTGGGTCAACAACTAATTACAGGGCTGGTGGCACTGTAACAGGGAAGAGCTAAATCTGACTGCACGTTGGATCTGTTTCTTTTACTTTAACCTTTGCCTCCTGTTGCTTTTGTTCACTATAAGGATACTGTCTATACACAATGGTCTGCCTCAGGGAACACTGCCCCTCTGCCTGAATGTTAAAATGCCTTTGTTCAGGGAAGCATCCTGACCCTGTCCACCTGTAGATGGCTGCAAGAAAGAAGAAATTAATACATCCCCTCCCCACGGCTGGCCATTCTAGGGTATGTTTGCAAAATGTATGGCCTTTCTACTTTACTTCCTCATCTCCTCCCCCTCTCTGTGCTATAAAAGAGACTGGCATCCAAACCGCAATAAGATGGTTATTTTGAGACACTAGCCTGCCAGCTTTCCAAATAAAGTCATATTCCTTGCCTCAACACCTTGTCTCTGATTATTGACCTGTTGAGAAATGAGCAGAGCAAGCTTGGACTCAGTAACAACACTAAGTCAAAGCAGGTAGAGAGCAATCTTGGCTCCTCTTCTGATGGCCCTGAAAGTTGGGACTCATCAGGACAAAAGCAGCCTCTTCCTAACTTTGTTTTTGCTTCCCCTGACATTACTGGACTCACCAACCTCTTGCTGAAGTTTTCTGGGACTTTTCTATTTGCTGAGCTGTTCTGTTGGATCTCTGTTTAGTCTAATGGCAATGGGACTTAGGGGGAAAAACTTATCCAAGCCTCAATTTATTTATCATTAAAATGGAACTGCAAATAACTGGCTTATATATATATAAATAAACATGTATATCTAGTGTTATTTCTGGCCAATAAATGTTTGATGAAGGATAGCTACTATTATTAATATTAAAACAGTAGCAATAATAAAGAACACAATGTTGATGGCAATATAGCTACCTGATTACAAATTAGCCTGTTTCAATGGGACCAATGCTATTGGTGAATGTCCTTTACCAGCAGGAGTCTATTTCTAGCTCTTTCTTCCACCCTCCCTTTCTCGCTCCCTGTGTTTGAAGAGCTGGGAATCTTTCTACCCATCTGTTCATCTCTTTAGCCACCAAAATACACACACACATCCTCATTCCTCCTACAAGAACTCAAACAGAAGTGGTGAAGGACATTCTAAACTAGACTAGACTACCCAGTTTGCATCTTGGCCCCACCACGTTCCAACCATATGACTGTGGGCAAGGTAATGACCTCCTGGCTGCCTCTCTTTCCGTATCTTTAAGATTAAGACAATAATAGAACTGACTTCACAGGGTTACTATGATCACTAAGTGGGCCAGCACGGGGAGCGTTAGGACAGTGTGGGCATGTAGTGCATGGTCAGTCAACTAGTTCTGTGTCTTCATCAGGATGCCAATTGTTAAAGACACGTGCATGCCTACGTTCACAGCAGCACTATTCACAATAGCCAAACGTGGAAGCAATCTAAGTGTTCTTCAACAGATGAATGGACAAAGAAGATGTGGTTCATATATACAACGGAAAATTACTCAGCCATAAAAAAAGAAGGAAATAGTGACATTTGCACCAACATGGATGGACCTAGAGATTATCATATTAAGTGAAGTAAGTCAGAGAAAGACAAATATCATATGATATCACTTACATGTGGAATATAAAAAAACTATACAAATGAACCTATTTACAAAACAGAAATAGATTCAAAGACATAGAAAACAAACTTATAGTTATCAAATGGGATAGTGGGATGGGGAGGATATATGAGGAGTTTGGGACTAACAGATACACACTACTATGTATAAAATAGATAAACAACAAAGGTGTACTGTATAGCATAGGGAACTATACTCAATATCTTGTAATAACCTACACGTTTAGGTATGGGAAGGGTTGATTTGTTTTCTGAGGTCTCTCTCCTGGGTTTGTAGGTGGCCTCCTTCTCCCTGTGTCCCCATAGGGTCTTCCTCTGTACGTGTCTGTGTTCTAATCTCTTCATTTTATAAGGACATGAATCATATTGGGGCCAGTTTAATTACATCATTTTAACTTAATTATCTCTTCAAAGGCCCCATCTCCAAATGCAGTCACATTCTGAGATACTGGGGGTTAAAGCTCCTATATACGAATTCCGGCGGGGGGCGGGGGGGAGGGGGTGTGTGCACAGTTCAGTCTGAAATGTGGAGGACAAAATGCAGCTTTTATTTTCCACAGTCACGGCGTCACTTAAAATCTGTAGCTTACAGTTTTCTCCAGCAAAGCAAATCTCCTAAGTCTGGCGGGCAGTTTAGACTTGGTTGCTTTTTTTCTCTTTCGTTTACAGTTTCAGGCATGATTTTCAACAGGCAGCCTGTTGTCACAAATGGAAACTTTCCTCAGGAAAGAGATGCAGGTGAGGCTTCTTCCTGCCACTTCAACCAAGAGCCACAGCAAACCTTTACGAGCAAACTTTTACTAGTCTCTGCCCCAAGAACGGTGGGGATGCTGCCATGTGAACAAAGGAAATCCCTGTTGCCGACAACCTTTTCAAGTGACTACTTGAAAGACTGAAAATTGTGCCCTGTAAAGTCCTTGTAAGGAGGAAAAAACTGATTCAGAAGAAGGTCTTCTTCCAGATTTGAGATGTGAAGTTTTAAATATTCACAGTTAGCTTTAAGCCACGCCAGCCCAAGTTTAATGTGCTTCACTGCAGCCTCCTTGCAAAGCTAAAGGGAGCAGAGGGGATGGATAGTTTGGTCAGAATCCTAAAACCCTATGTTTAGCCCCACCAAACTAAGGGCAGTCCAGGTAAGGAGGTCAGGAAATTGTCCACAGCGTTTGCTGTCCACAGGCGTCCCCTAATCCAGTGTAGTCCCATACATGAGAGTCAGTACAAGATCCTCTTTAAAAATTAAGACTTCCATGGAGCAGCAAGCCTTATTTACATCTGAGTGCAACTTACTTTAATCACAGAATCTTCTGCATTAGTTGAGTGTTGCTGTGTGCTTTCAAGAATGGACAATATTAGTTTGGATAAAGGGGATGAAAGGGAGGTTTGGGATCCATCTGGATGGAATTAAGGTTTCTGACCCAAAGAAGGGAGGCTGGGGACCATCGGCTTCTGAGTGGTGGGGACACTAGGGATGAGAGGCGGGATCAGAAAACCAGGGAGGGCAGCCAGCCAGGAGTGACCCCTTTGAAATTCCGCCTGGAGGCTCTGAGATAGGTGGTATGGTCCTCAGAAATGGCTCTCGGAATTTACAAGGTCCTAGTCAACACGTCAGAAGTTGAGAGTGATGCCAAGCTCAGCAAATCTCAAACTGGTGTCATTTCCCACATCTAGGTTAGTCAGCGTGCAGTGTCTATTCAAGCAGATTCAAGACATCTCAGCTAAGCGGCTGCATGTGTCGTGCAAGGAGGGGGACCAGGACAAGCCCCCAGGGCCCTCTCACGACAGTCACCGAGGTAAGGGCAGGGCCCGTGACCAGAAATGGAGAAGGAAGATGAGCACAAAAGAGTGAAAACGTCTCTAGTCTCCGGAGGGTGTGACTTTGCGACATACTGAAAAGATGAAGCATGATTCGAGCAGAATTCACCTCCCTGGTGTTCGAGTTTGTCAGCTAAAGAAACTGAAGGTTAAACATGCCTACCTTGGAAGGCTGTTGGATAGAAGGAATACAATTAGGTATTTAAAGTGAGTGCTTAAGATCTTTTGTATCTGCACAGACATGCACACGCTTCCAGAAGGATGCCCCAAATGTTTATCCCAGTGCACATGGAGGGGAATTACCTACCACTCTCTAGAGCAGTGGTTCTCAAAGTATGGTCCCCATACCAGCAGCGTCAGCCAGATCTGGGAGTTTGTCAGAAATATATATCTCAGCCCCCAGTCCCAGCCCTACAGAATCAGAAAACCTGTGTTTTAATGAGCCCTCCAGGTGATTCTAATGGATACTGACATTTAAGAACCACTATTCTAGACCAGTGGTTAGCTACCTAGCTGCACAATTGAGTCACCTGGGATGTTTCTTAAAAAAGTAATAATACCGTGGCCCAACCCACACCAAATAAAACACAACTTTGTAAATAGAGTCCAGGCCCAGAACCTTCTTTTTAAAGATCGTTGTCAGATGATTCTAATGTGCAGCCAATGCTGAGAAACTACCCTTCTGGGTACCACACACGAGGAGTTACTTCGTGGTTCTCAGATTGACTATCCATCTTATCATTCCTTTGTTTCCCTAAATACAAGTGCCTGTTCTATGCCAAGCGCTGCAGTGGGTAGTGGGGATACAAACCAGACATGGGCCACACGTCCTGGAGTGTAAAATCCGCTGGGTGTCACAGAGAGTCCACCGTTTACAGCCACACAAGTCCCACACGTCCTGGAGTGTACAATCTGCTGGGTGTCACAGAGAGTCCACCGTTTACAGCCACACAAGTCCCACACGTCCTGGAGTGTACAATCTGCTGGGTGTCACAGAGAGTCCACCGTTTACAGCCACACAAGTCGTGCACTGCGTAACTCCAGTGGATGCCCTTCACATCCTTATATACAACCGGTAAAGCCACGCACAGCATCTGAGGTTGAAGCCCGAGGTAATCTTGGCACCTAAAGATGTAGAGTGTATGACTTCCAAGTAGCTTTAGCGTCTACTCTGGGCACTGCCAACGGCTTCCCAGGAAGTCCCAGCAGGATCCAGCCAGTGAATTGATTTTTTTCTCACTCTGTTATGTATAATCACTACATTTTTTAATGGATGAGGGACGTGATGTGGAATACGACTTTGCCGAGCATGGTGGTTTTATTCTTTAATGAACTGGTACCATTATAAAGTGTCTGCATTTTGAACTTAATGTTATTCTTACTGTGGGAGGCTGACTAACGGCCCTTAAAGACATGCAGGTCTTAACCCCTGCAAGCAGTGAACATTTTCTTATCTGGCAACAAGAACTTTGCAGATGTATCATGTGACAGATCTTGATATGGTGAAATTATCCTAGATTATCTGGGTGGCCATAAATGCAATCACAAGCGTCTTTACAAGAGAGGGGCAGAGGGAGATTTGATGCACGAGAGGGGCGGAGCGAGGTTTGTTTCAGAAGAGGAAAACAATGAGACCAGTGAAAAAAGATGCTACCTTGTGGGCTGTAAAGGTGGAGGGAGAAGCTAGGAGCCAAGGAACGCAGCTCTAGAGAAAGTAAAGACAAGGGGACAGATGTTCGCCTACAGCCTCTGGAGGGAACGCGGTCCCCCTGACCCACTGACTTTGGCCCGGTGAACCTGAGTTCAGACCTCTGACCTCCAGGCTACAGGAGAATAAAGGTGTGTTGTGTTAAGTCACCGAGGTTATAACTACTTGATGCAGCAGCAGTGTAAAGTGTAAGTGGTATCCTTACACCCAAATAAAGAAAATCCAGAAGAACAGAGTGGAGGGTTTGGGAGAGAAGTTAAGGGCCGTTGAGATTTAATGGGCCAGGCTCTGCGCGGTTACTTTACGCGGATTAGGTCTCAACCTCACAACAGGCACGTGAGACGGGGGTCTCATCACCACAAGCACCGTCACCGTCACCATCACCACCATCTTCATCTCCGTGTTGCTGGGGTTTTTTTTCTTTTCTTTTTTTTGGCTGCATGGCTTGTGGGATCTTAGTTCCCCGACCAGGGCCTGAACTCAGTACTTCGGCAGTGAGAGGGCCAAGTCCTAACCACTTGACTGCCAGGGAATTCCCCATTTCCATTTTAAAGATGAGGAAACTAAATTATAGGAAAGGTTAAGTAATTTCCTCCAAATCACTCACCTGGTAAGTAGCAGTCAGAGTTTGAACCCATGCCTGCTTGACTCAAAAGTACAATTTCCAAAAGGCACCTTGCACTAAACAAATTAACACAATGTCACTGAAGAAGGCTTTTGTATTGAGTTTAAAATTCAGCTCTGATTGGTGTATAGCAGGTTGTGGATTAATGATCTCTCTGGCCTGAAAGCAGAGTGTCTGAAGCAACCCCTTTGAAGAGTTACAGAGCAATTTTTTTTTTTTTTTTGTAGAAACCTGTAAAGAGCAGCCTGTCCCACAAATGAACGTGGTGGGTGGTCCCACAGATACTGTTCATACAGCAATGAACAGGATTAAATTCCATTAATAATTCCCCCTTCACCACCGTCTTGCCCCAGAGAAATTGTTTCTGCGTCATCAACTCCTGGCAGCAATTTAGCTATAACTGAGCTGCCATTTCTCACAAATAATGGCCTTTTAGCCCACTTGAAACCTGTCACCTGGAACAAATAAGGTCTATACAAGTCCCAGAAAGTGAGAGAATTTTCTCCGCAAACTATATTATTTTTTACTTATTCCCTATCCTGACATAATATGAGGTGTTAACCTACCGGAGAGGTTGAATTCATCCCCTTAAAGTATTAGCAACCCCCCCGCAAGATGCAGTGAGGATTGCTCACATTGGAAGCGAAAAATCCAGTTTGTATAAAAAAGTAAAATCTGAGATGCAGAAAAATTATTCTAAAATATAACAAATAAATTTTATTTACTTATTATAAATAAAATTTGATAAAATTTATTTTCTAATCTATAATCATACCAGTACAGTTGTTCACGCACAGAGGCTTGCTCAGATATCATATTTCTATGTGGTCAGAAAGTCTCGGGCTCTCCCACAAGTGCTGGGTCTGAGGAACATCCTCCAAAACCCCTCAAAATTTGTCTTTGTCTTTTTCTTTGTAATATAAAGAGGGTGACATTCCCTAAATTGATCAATAGTTTAAAAGAAAGTCCAATAAAAAATAACAATAATTATGACACACTCAGTGGTTCCCATATACCAGAGAATTTCGAGGGTCTCACAGCCAGTAACTCTTTACTCCTCCCCTTGGAGGAAATATCTTTGTCATCCCTGTTTTGCTGGTGAGGAAACAACGGAGGCACAAAGCTGGTCAGAGGTGGAGCCAGAATTCTGTGCTGAGCATATTGGCACCAGTGTCTTCTTAAGCACCACGTTTTAATGTCTCATCAAAATTCTAAAAGGACTTTCAGAGAAACCTGAATACCTTACTTCAGAATTTACACATAAGTCTAAAGAGCCAAGGATAGCAAGGACTCACTCTACCCGATCCCAAGACGAACTATAAACCATGCAGTTGAACCAGGGTGGCACTGGTACGAGGATGGACCAGCGGGTCTCCACAACCAACGGGAGGCCGGGAGAGACCCGCACTACGCAGGAGACAGGAAGGGAAAAGAGGAAACACTCAGTAAATGATGAGGGGGCTGTCTGTTATCCACGTGGAAGTAAATGAAATTTAACCCCTATCTCTCATCATACAAAAACCAATTCCAGATGAATTAAGGACAAAGTCAATACAAACTATTCTAGGCACCAAAAAAAAGGAACTGTGTAGTAGGAACACATTTTTTAAGATACAAAACACCAACCAAAAATTGTAAAATTAATCTAAGACCATCTATTCATCAAGAAAAACAACAAAAGGTGACATATAAAGCACCAACGGGAAGATATTTTACAGCAGCCGTAACTGTATTACTAACAAAGAATTAGTATAAAGAATATATGATGAACTACAGAGAGAGAGAGAGAAGATACACAATTCAATAACAAATGGGCCGAAGGCATTAGTAGGCATTTCATAGAATGAAAATTTTCCTTTTCTTTTTCAAATCATCAAATTCCCTTTCTCCACCAGATCATTCCTAACAGCATGTAAATCCCTGGGAGATCCTCTCTCCCAGGTTACCCTCTCTTCTCAAATCCTTCCTTGGCTCCCCTCTCCCCCTCAGCCTCCTAGTCTCACATCCTAAGCAGGTTTTCGTCCCCACTGCTCCACCAAAACCACTCCTGGAGACGTCACCGTGGCCGCATGTCACCCCAGCAGGAATACTCGACACTATGCCAGGTTTCCCTGCAATTGGAAGCTTCTTGCTGCTCCTTCTAAGAGTCCTTTAAGGATTCCCTCTCGCTTCCTGAATTCTGCAGTGTCTGTGCACTCAGCCTGGGGCCTCTTCCCTGTGTATACTCCCTCCCGTGATCATCACTCATTCTGAAGGTTTTCAATGGTATCTCTAGGCTGCATCTCCTAAATGTCTAGTTCTAGCCCAGACCTCTTTTCTGAACTCCAAATGTCTATGCCCAACGGCATCTTCCTATCTCCACTAGGATGCTGAGTTTGTTTTGCAGACTGGACAGGCTCCTAAGCGAGCCCTGGTCCTTCCCTCCCTGCCCTCCAACCTCTCCTCTCTCCGCTTTCCCCATCGCCACAAGCAGAACCTGAAAGCAATCATCCTTTCTCTGTCACCACAAATCCGATTCATCAGAAACTCCCAACGCTCAACCAAAATATGACCCCCTTTCACCACGTCCGTATTGTCTCTCCTTAGCATGACTGCAATGACCCCTGCTTAGTCTGTGGGTGCCCAGCGATGGACACAGAAATCTAGTCAGAACTCTGGTCGCAGAAGGAACGTCACTCTGCTCCAACGCCCCCCACTCTCTCTCTGTCCTCATCTCCTCCTCCCGCACCCACTTACTTACCCTGCTCTCGCCACAGTGGCCTCCTAGCAGTACTTGACACACACCTGACACAACACTGCTGCAGGGCTTTGGTGCTTCCTGTTTGCTCTGCCTGGAACGTCCTTCCCCTGACGTCTCCCTGACCCTCTCCTCCCTCACCTTCCCCAGGTTTTCACTCAAATGTGCCCTCCTCAGCCCGCCATGTGAAACTCCACATCTCCCCTAAAATTACGCTTCACTGCTTCAGTTCCCCCTTACACCAGTCACCATCTAATGGGCTACCTATTCTATTCATCTCGTGCACTGCCCTCGCCCCTCCACCCACCAGAAGGAAGCTGCCTTAGGAGGTGGGATTGCCAGTTCTTGCTCTCTGTCTCCAGACCTAGAATCAATGTGCACAGCAACTGCACAAATAATTATTTGTTGAGTGGATGAACGAACCACTCACATCATCCTGGATAAATCTCAAAGCAATAATGTTGAGAACAAAGCCGGTCCCAGAAGAACACCTCCTCTGTGATTCTAATTACATAAAGTTCAAGAGCATGCACATCTTAGCAAGATATTACTTAGGGCTACAAATGTACGTTGGCACAACTACAAAGAAGAGCAAGGATTAACTAACATCAAATCCGGGAGTGAGGTTCCCTCTGAGGGAGGGGGTGTGGTTGAGAGGAGCACACGGGAATTTTCAAGGACACCCATTGGTTTCTTAACTTCGGCAAGGGTTCTATACATGCTTATATTTTGTTAGTGCAACAAAATTTTAAGAAGACAAGAAAAATCATTTAGAGCACACCAGACCACACTACCTCTCTGGAATCCAATATGCATAATACAGGATTCCAAATATGGTCCCACCGCTGATACAGGGCTCAGTTCTGCTTACTTGGCCATATTACAAACTCAATGTGCGGCAAAATCAGTTTCCTTATTCTTTCTCCATAGTCCAACTGAATGGCAAAACTCACCCCAAGAGACTGACCTCTAAGAACAGTCAAGGCAAGAAGAAGGTGAAGGTTATCTCTGATTTGTATCTGTTGACAGCAATTTGTACATGGTAATGATGAAAAAGAAATGTACTGGTGCATTATACAAGCCACAGAATTTTACTTAGCAGCATGAGGGTTTATACCAAGAAAGGAGAGTGGATTCCCAAAGACTGTGTCAAGAAGGAGTGCTTCCTTTTTGCAGCACCCCCTCCTTTTCTCAAAAGCCAACCCAGCCCTCCCTCCTGCCTGAGAGCAGCTGTGTCCACTCCTACCCACCATGTACAGGTGGGTCCTCACAGGCTCTCACGGATGAAAACTGCAGCATGAGGCAGAGACGCCACTAAATGTTCTTCCTGAGGAAAATTATCTTTGACTCCAATGACATCTGACAATTTGGCATGAACACCTAGAAGATCTGAGGCAATATGTGAGAAAGCATGCAGTTATTTAAAAAACATTGTTATAATACTAGATGAGAACACAAATGTTCAAATGAAGCCCTGTGAATAAAGCTCAAGGAAATGGGCTTCCTAGGTGGCGCAGTGGTTGAGAATCCACCTGTCAATGCAGGGGACATGGGTTTGATCCCTGCTCCAGGAAGATGCCACATGCCACGGAGTAACTAAGCCCGTGCACCACAACTATTGAGCCTGTGCTTTAGAGCCCGTGAGACACAACTACTGAGCCTATGTGCTACAACTACTGAAGCCCACACACCTAGAGCCCATGCTCCGCAACAAGAGAAGCCACGGCAATGAGGAGCCCGCGCACCACAACAAAGAGGAGCCCCCACTCACCGCAACTAAAGAAAGCCTGTGCACAGCAAAAAAGACCCAACACAGCCAATAAAATAAATAAATAAATAAATTTATTTAAAAAAGGAAATAAATTAGATAATAGAAAGACAGATAGATAGATAAAGATAGATAGATAGATAGATGATAGATAGATAGATGAATAAATAAGTAAACGGAGGAGGGAAGGAAGGAGGGGAGTTTGTTGAGGTCACTAGTATATCTGTTACCGAGTCCAAGCTCACTCCGCTCACTGCACGACAGGCCAATAAATCCAAGACGAGGTGTTAAGGCAAGGAGTATGACTTTATTCGGAAAGCCGGCAGACCAAGAAGATGGCCGACTAAAGTCTCAAAATAACCATCTTTTTTTTTTTTTTTTTTTTTTTTTTATTATTATTATTATTTTATTTTATTTTTTTTGGGGGTACACCAGGTTCAATCAACTGTTTTTATACACATATCCCCATATTCCCTCCCTTCCTTGACGCCCCCCCCTCGATTCCCCCCCACCCTCCCTGCCCCAGTCCTCTAAGGCATCTTCCATCCTCGAGTTGGACTCCCTTTGTTATACAACAACTTCCCACTGACTATTTTACAGTTGGTAGTATATATATGTCTGTACTACTCTCCCACTTCTTCTCAGTTTCCCCTTCACCCCCCACCCCCTCCCATACCTCGAGTTCTCCAGTCCATTCTCTGTATCTGCTTCCCTGTTCTTGTCACTGAGTTCATCAGTACCATTTTTAGATTCCGTATATGTGAGTTAGCATACAATATTTGTCTTTCTCTTTCTGACTTACTTCACTCTGTATGACAGATTGTAGTTCTATCCACCTCATTACATATAGCTCCATCTCATCCCTTTTTATAGCTGAGTAATATTCCATTGTATATATATGCCACATCTTCTGTATCCATTCATTTGTTGATGGGCATTTAGGTTGCTTCCATGTCCTGGCTATTGTAAAGAGTGCTGCAATAAACATTATGGTACACGTTTCTTTTGGGATTATGGTTTTCTTTGGGTATATGCCCAGGAGTGGGATTACTGGATCATATGGTAGTTCTATTCAAAATAACCATCTTATTGGGGTTTGGGTGCCAGTTTCTTTTGTAGCACAGAGAGGGGGAGGAGATGAGGAAGTAAAGTAAAAAGGCCATAAGGTTTGCAAATATACCCAGGAATGGCCAGCCTCAGGGAGGGGACATGTTAATTTCCTCCTTCTTGCAGCCATCCACAGGTGGACAGGGTCAGGATGCTTCCCTGAACAAAGGCACTTTGGTTTAACATTGAGGCAGAGGGGCAGGGTTCCCCGTGGCAGGCCATTGTGTATAGATGGTATTCTTGTAGTGAACAAACGCAACAGGAGGCAAAGGTTAAAGCTAAAGAAACAGATCCAACGTGCAGTCACATTTGGCTCTTCCCTGTTACATATCCTCAGCAATTATTATACACTAGACACTCAATAAATATCTGTCGAATGAATGAATGAGGTAATGGATGTCAAAAAACAGGATAAAATGTGGTCCAAACTCTCTAACCCTTGCCAGGTACCCTACACCCGAATATACACAAGCTGCCCTTAGGCCTCCACTATGCGTGACGCTCAGGTAAACGTGCATTTGGCTTCCTTCTCCTGAACCCCAGGCCTTCGGAAAGCCAGCCTGTCCATGTTCCTGCTTGGCAGGTGCCTGACGAGCAGACTCTTTTACTTAATCACTATGCATTTGGGGAGAGCACCTACAAGGATCCATCCAACTTCGTGCATCAGGAGGCTTTCCCTGATCTCTTAGATACCAGAAAATGACCTTCTCCAGGGAAAATCTGTCTGTACCTGGTGAGTCCAGTGTGATGACACTAACACCTGTATCTCTGGGCAACAAAGGGCCTTGGATGGGTCAAAACCTTCCCCAGCTCAGCGACAGTCTTTGTCCTGCAGAACCGTGCCGTCTGATATGGCAGCCACCAGCTGCACGTGACTATTAGACTCACACCCATCGAAATTACATAAAATTAGTCATTTCACTCCTTGGTCACTCCAACCACATTTGAGGGTTTCAGGAGTCCCACCTGCCTGGTGGCCAGCAGGCACCCAATGGCTCGATGTTCTAGAACACTTCCACCATCACAGAAAGTTGCACTAGACAGGGCTGGGCTGGCATGTGATCTGACGTTACAGTGCCACCTCTGATCATCCCTCAGCGAACACTCAGGATAAACCAGCTAGAAGTCCTGAAAACTGCAGAAAAAGCTACGATGATTTAATAAGGATTATGGGACTAAAAAAGACACGAATTATAGTTTAGGGAGCAAAAATATAAATCAAGTAACATTTCATGGGCGAAGGGAATGAGTAAATCCTCTACATACAGATGAAGCAACACATTTGTACAGAGTATAAGCGGATGCAGCTGACACTCTTTGGCCCTGTATAATACTGAATTGAAAGCAAATGCATTGGGCAAGAAATAAACTAATCCATTTGCAAACTAATTGGATTGTTAGGTACACATGACTATCAATAGCCTGAGGAAGCACTTCCAACTAACGGTAGTAACTGCTTTTAAATAACCTTAAGATGAGTACAGTCATCTCAATGTGCTATTTCACTCCCTTTTCTGCTGCAGAAATTATGCTGTAGATCAGCCTAATGGGGACACACACCTTACATGCATACAAAGGACCACTGAGGAGTCAAGAAGTAAAAAGCTGAAAAATGATGCTTTGTAGAGTGAATTAAGACAGACAAGCATCTGCACCACCATGGCAGCAGAGCCAAAAACCACACCCTTCACATGGTTCTGCATTTGTGAGCTTTGTGACCTTGACTTTGCCACTGAGCCTCATGGCACTTCAAAACGAAAGGGATTGTGCGAGCATTTGACATTTGTCTTCAACCCTGTGGGCAGTGAATCTACACCACAGCAGTGACATAGACAGGAAGGAAGAGTGGCCAACTCTTTCTCGTCATTAGGCCAACTCCTCCCATGACCAGCCCAGGTGGAGACATCAACATCTTCCCAGACACCTTCCCCAGACACCTTAGACCCAGGCTCCATCCTTCTGCTGACCCTGCCACTACACTATCCTGTCCTCCTGGTTGCACCACCAGCCGCAGACACACACACACACACACACACACACACACACACCCCCATACGCACATTAGCAGACAGGTGAGTTCAAGAGCAAAGAAAGAAATTAATCAAAACAGATAGCATTTATTTAGCAGTTGCAAGGTGCTAAGTACTGTACAAAACACTTTCATATTTTAACTCACTTAAGCCTTATGACACACATTCCTTGGAAGGAGGTATTTTTATTCCCATTTTATACACAAGGAAACTAAGGCACAGAAAGGTTGGTCAAAGGTCACACAGTTTGTATGTCTTGCAGCTAGAATTGCAACCAGCCATGTAGCTTGCAAGCCTGTGCAATTAATTTCTACAATATTCTATAGCTCTGGGAAGAAAATTGTCAACCAAGTGGCAATATATGCATATTTTACTATACTGCATACACAAGAGATCATGTCAATCAAAATCTATGGTCGATTATCTGCAAAAAACGGCTGTGGTACGTTTTCCCATCACTCTGTACTTGCCCTTTGCAATGTGGCTGCAGCTCCTTCCATGAAGAAGTGTCTTCTTCTCAAGTCCTTGAATCTGGGCTTGGCCATGTGACTTGCTTTAACCAATGGGATATTGACAAATGTGATGCAAGCAGAGGCCTGACAAGTGCTTGTGCATTGGGGCTTGCTGAAGACATGGGAAGACCACCATGTGGACTAGTTAGGCTACCCCCTGGGGGCTAAGAAACACAAGTAGAGGCCCAGCCATCCCAGCCATCCCAACAGAAGCCCTTTAAACAGGTGGTTTGAAAATGATCTGCAATGTTCTTTTCCCTTGCTTTCAAATGCCTGGTCTTTTCACTGACTCATTCACCAAGGCTTGGTTGAGCCCTCCCTAGACACCTGGCATTGTTTTGCGTGCAGAACTTAGTACATATAGTGTCGTGAGCAGAACTGTGTCTTCCAAACAGGTATGCTCAAGGGCTAATCCCCAGTGCCTATGAATGTGACCTTATTTGGAAATAGGGTCTATGTAGATATAACCAAAGTTAAATAGATGCAGAGACAAACACACCAGGAGAACAACATGTAATGACGGAGGCAGAGAATGGAGTGATGCAGCCACAAACCAAGGGATGCTGGCAGCCACCAAAAGCTGGGACTGAGGCCTGGAACAGACCCCTCCTTGAACCCTCCAGAAGAACTAACCCTGTCAACATTTCGATTTCAGATTTCTAGCCACCAGAACTCTGGAACAATCAATATCTTTGGTTTTAAGGCACTCAGTTTGTAGTACTTTGTCACAGCAGCCTAGGAAATTAATACATATATATTCTGGGAACACAGAAAAAAAAAGTGGGGAAGAAAGAAGATCACAAAATAAGAAACCAAAACTGAGATACAGATTGTAGGACGTGCAGTAACTTCTGGCATAAAATTGAATGAATCCCTTTGGTTACACCTATTCTTCTTCGGGGCCACCTCTGGCTTTGCGGTCAGCTGCTTGCCTGGTCGAGGACTAGGAGAGCCACCCTAGTCACCTTGGGAGAGCGAGGTGCTAACCCACCTCCTAAAGGAGCCTTTATATCCCAACTGGTCTTGTCTGTCTTCCAGCCAAGACACGCCTGACAGAAACTCAGGAGAAACAGGCTTCTTCAGAGCACCTGGTTAAGACACTCTCCTGCCCTAGCAGGTGATGGTAAGGCAGACGTCTGATCTATAGCTCTTCATCTGGTCTGCACTCAAACATGCATCCTAGTTAATGTCACCTGCAAACAAGGAAGCCCGATGCACTTGTGGTGTCCCAGAGCATAGGGGTCTAGACTACACAGGGCTGCCTGAAAGGAGTCCTGGGGTGTGGGGTGGGGGACAGAACCATGTGGGAGAGAGAAGGGCAGACAAAGATGAGGAGAGAGGTGGGCAGGAGAAATCACAACAGCTCCTCCCCAGCCCAGGTCTTTGCCTTTGCCCCGTCCCACATCCTGGGTGTTAAGTCTTCCTGGAATGAGCACTAATCGCCCAGGTGGACCCGAGGCTCGATTCCACACACCTCAGCCCTCCAAATGGTCTCTTCTTCTAATTCCATCCTGGGTGTCCCGCTCACCTCCCACCACACCCCAAAACCCATCTATCATGATCCCTCGCTGTCCCCTAATTCTTCCAACATCACAGCAGCCTGTAGCCAACTCTACTCTGGGTTCCTCACAGTATTTTGGAGTCTCTATGTGTTGGCTTACATCTTTTTGAAGTCAATAAAATAAGCAACTGAACAACCTTTAAAGTGCATATGTCTCCCCCAAGCCCTTCCAATCACTGGTAAATACCCATGATATTGAGAAAAGCTGGTGGCTGACCTGTCTCAGCCTCTTCCTCTTCTAGTTGAGGGACCCCAAGGGAGTATTCTTACAGATTAATGCTCATGTCAGCAGGGAGTTGTGCTGCTAAGACCCTTCTATGTTGCCTTCAGCACAGATCTGGTCCTGTTCTCAGACCGTTGGGCTGGTTTGGGGGCTGGTGGACTCTAGAGCCCTTGCTATACGAGCACGAGAACCAGTTACCTCCAACTCAAATAGGAGTGGTCAAAGGTTGCCCACAACCCCACCCCCACCATCTCTGAGATGCTCCCTGGTGGCATCAATGCACAGCACGGGGTTGCACCTATGCTTTCAGCACCACCTTCCCACCCCCCACCCTCCATCTCAGCATCACCGCCCCAGACTGAAATCCAGCCATCGCCCTCCACACCTCAAAGGAGGGAGGTGGTGAGAGGCAGCATTCACCTTTCTGAACCCCACTTAGAATCAGACTCTGCACTTGACCCTTTCACACCCATTGATTCCATTGGTCCTTGCCTCACTCCTGCTCCAAGTATCACAAGATTATTCCCATTTTTTAAGATAAGGAAACAAAAATCCATGGAACATAAGGAGCAGAAAGTGGATTTGCTTCCCAGCCAGGCTTGCCCCAGAGACGATGCTCTTTCCACCAGACCATGGAGGCCTCGGCTGCAGGCCATTTGCAGAGTTAAAACTTGCCACTTACAGACCCTCAAAGCCGTGAGCAGCATCACTGCTTTGCCACAGTCAGGCAGGCAAGAGCCAGGGAAGTCACTGCAGCTGTGACATTCTGCCACAGAGATTCTCTGTGACCCCCTCCGTGCCCACTGGCCAATGCCTTGCCTGCCTGTCTCCTGCTCCTGGAGCTGCACGTGAATCCCACACGGGGTCCCTGGGGAGCAGTGCACCAACTGTGCCTATGACAGCATCCAGCCCTCCTGTATCCCCACCTGCTGTGCCTGACCCCCCCCCCCCCAACTTCCCTGCCCACCCATCCCTTCATCCTCCCAGCTGGAGCTCCAGCTTCACCAGAGCAGGGTTCCCCAAGACACCTTGCGGGGAGTCAACTCAATCACAGCCCCCCCCCCCCCACCTCCAGTGAGTGTGTGTGGAGACAGAGAGGGAGGGAGAGAGAGAGACAGACAGACTGTGGAGCTTGGGGCTGGGCTTGAAAATGGATGGAAGGACTTATTCACAATCTCGAGAGTCCTGGATCACAGCTTGGTACTCAGCTCTTCTCCTTTCCCTCCTGTGAGGCAGGAACCGCTGCTGGGTTTCTACCTTCCTGACGTCAATGCCTCTATCCCTTCTGTAACCTGCCAACTCCTATGGAACAGGCTGGCTGGTATCTGAATTGAGTGGAACCTGGGTGGGGGCTTGAAAGTTGTTAGTGAGCGACTCTAAGTCAAGCCTTAGGCTTCGTCCGTGCTCTTTCAGGTAGTGGGTTTTATCATGCGTTCCCCTGTGCAGCTTTGCTAAACCCAAGTACAGCTCTGGGCTGCTCCAAGCCCACCAGCTTGGTACCTGCATTAGTTTCCTACTTGCTGTTGTAACCGCCACGTACTTAGAGGCTTTAAATAACACAGGTTTAGTCTCTTACCTTTCTAGAGGTTAGAAGATCACATGGGTGGGAAGAGCTAAGTTCCTTCCTAAGGCTGTGAAGAATCATTTCCTTGTCTTGCCTGCAGTCCTTAGCTTGTGGACGCTTCATCCATCTCCTCTCTCCTTCTCTCGCCTTCCCTCCCTCCTGTTTTCCTCTCATAAGAACCCATGTGATTACACTGGGCTCACTAGATAATCTCCCCACCCAAGCTCCTTAACGCAATCCCGTGTGCACAGTCCCCACTGCCATGTAAGGCAGCATACTCACAGGTTCCAGGATTAGGACAGGGACATTTTGGGGGCCCACACATGCACCCACATGTACCATGACCCACGGGGGGCCCTGTGGAGCCACCGGGCCAGAGCTGTATCTTCTAGGTTTGCACCTCACCAGACCTCGCCCTTGATGGCCATCGGACACCTGGTTTTTGGATAAATGAACGGAGAGGATGTGGACTGCGTTATGTCCATTCAAAATTCATATATGGAAATCATAACCCCCATTAGCTCAGGACGTGACCTTATTTAAAGACAGGGTTTTTACAGAAGTTATCAAGGTAAAATGAGGTCATTGGGGTGGCTCTAACCCAACATGACTCTGGCTTATAAAAAGGACACGAACGAGAAGCCCATGTGAACAGGAAGACGGCCGCCTACAAGCCAAGGAGGCATGGGGCTTACTCGTCTCCCACAGCCTCAGAAGAACCCAACACCTTGAATGTCTACTGTTAAGCCACCCAGCTTGTGGCGCTTGTTACAACAGCCCTAGCAAATGAATGCAGACAGTGAAGCTCCTAATTAGAGAGTGTCCTGGTAAATTGAAAGTAAGATTAAAAAAAAAAAGAACTTGTCAGAAAGTTCTGTGCCACCAGAAATATTTCACACTAATTGTTAGTTTGGAGAGGTGGGGGTGGGTGGGTGGTGAGGGCCTTAGGGCATCATGTCCTAATCAGGGTTGTTGCCATCTCTGGGTGCGTGGAGACTACAGCAAAGAAGGCGGGGCACATGCCCCGTCCCAATGAGGCGTTCTGGCACCAGGACAGGATGCTGCTGCCCCTGGGACCCCGGGCTCCTCCCTGCACAGAGCAAGGCCAGCCTGGAGGCCAACTTCACAGGAGTCGCCAGGCCCCTCTGGTCCCTGGCTGGCCCTCCTGGTCCTCCTGTGAGGTCTCCACCGCATCTTGTGTCTGCTGTCAGGTGTAACTCTCCCCTCCAAGCCCAGAGCTCTGTGTGAGCCATCCACACCTTTATTATGAGTTGTTTATTTGTCAGGGTGTCTGTGGCCACAAGTGACATCTCCAATTAAGAACAACAACCAGAAAAGTGTCCCTTGAGAAAGAATGCTAAGGCTTTGGACAGTGTTGGGGTAAAGAATTTGGGGGTATCAAGTCATTGCAGGTGGGATAAGGCCCCTCACAATGGCATCCTTGACCTCTCATAAGATGTTCAGGAAGGAACTGTCTCCAGAGGAAATTAGTTCAGGGTCATCTTGCTAGAAACAGGTGAATTGTCTGCTGGAGGCCACCAATAAGAGGGGTGTTGACTTGATGTCCACGCCCAAAGCTGACCCCTCTCACTGAGCTGCCCGTGTGTTTATTAACGCCAGTGAAGGGTCTCAGTCTCTGGATGGCCCCTCATTTCTCATCTTATGCACCAACTGTGGGGAATTACTGACTGGTCAATTGTGGGGAAAATAATTAGCTTCCTTCCTCCCTGTGCTAATTACAGAGAGCATCATTCAGGCAACGCCGCACCCGCATGCGCAGTCCACCTCCACCCAGGCTTCCCAGACCCGCGGGAGGCAGGCAGTGGGCGCGTTCCAGTGACAGCTGGCAAGCCAGCCGCTGGGAATGAAACATTTTAGCACTTCATAAATTTCTAACAAGGTTTCAAATTGCCGCCGTTTCCCTCCTCTCAGCTCTGTCAACTAGCGAAGGGGGGTGGGGGGGGGAGAAAAAGACTAATTAAATCTACGGTGGGAAAGTGCTACTGGTAAGATTGCTACTTATTAAAAATAATGAACTGTTACGACCAATTTGCAAAGTCAGATGAAATTCTCCCCATTTCCCCTATATATAAAAGCAGGACATATATCCTTCTAAATGTATATGTATTGGGTATATACGGATATATATCAAAGCGCTAAATACATATCGGAACAGAAGATCTGACATATGACATTCCTAACCCTAATGGAAGGTGGCACATAATAAACTGAAACATTGAGAGACTGTGTAACCATGCTCGATACGAACATTAAGGCTTGATATCGTTTATAAAGTAGGTCATGTCGAATTCTTTTCCCACGTGATTGTTATTGCAAAAAAAATTATTGCCTGTCACACCTCAAATGGAGAGAAACACAGCCTTGAAAACCTTCCTGAAATGACAAATTCCAAGTTGTGCTCACCATCACAATTTTTAAAAATAAGAACAGCAATAAAACCCTCTCAATTCTTTCACTCTGTTTTAAAAGGAAAGATACTCAACTAGGGATATGCAGGGCTGCTGGGCAGGGGGAGGACTGGAGAGGGAAAGAGAAAGGGAAATATTCACGGCGATATTTCACTGTCAACTAAAAAACATGTGAGCAGCCTGGTGGGAGGGGTGAGTTCAGAAAAGTAAAGGATAACATTTTAAAGAACTGTACTCCGAAAAACACACACTCCTGTTTGTATTAGCACAAGTGAGTGACTGCAGCTGCCACAGCCTGTTGGGGTATCTCATACAATAACTATTCAGCCTGATATACAGGGGACAGGATTGGACATGTGAATAGAATAAGGCAAAAACCAGGGTTCTGACAATCCTGCCAGTAACCAGGGGTCCCAATCCCTTTGAGCCAAGTGCATGGCCAAGGACAAAGCAGGTATTGGGCATTGAGCAGCTGCTGGACGGGGATCATCGTGCACCCTGCCCCCGCCCACCACACGCCTGACAACCCCTGCACAGGGCCGGTCTATTTCACCTGATGCCTGCTTTCTTTTTCAGCCTGAGAAGGCTGACCTTTAGGATGACATATATGAACAAGCTTCTGCAGCTAGGATGGGAGGAAAATGCAAAGGACATGCGCCCTGTTTACCTTTGGGAAAATAAGCACTCCTTTAAAGTATTGGCTAGCACAGTGACCTCAGGATTGGAACTCTCACAATGGCTCCCGACTGAATTTCAGATGCAAATGATCACTTGGTACTAATGTCAGCCTTGCTAATATTTGGTCCTGAGCATCACAGCTAGTTGGTGGGAGGAACTGCCAGCTGCGCCGATGGCGGCCCCATGTGACATTTGGGATCTTCTCCGTGCTAGAACCCACAGTCACTTGACAGGGCCAGTTTGCTCCCTCCTCTTCCCCCCTCCCTGTCTCCTTCTCTCTCTCCCTCGTGCGCGCGCGCGCGCGTGTGTGTGTGTGTGTGTGTGTGTGTGTGTGTGTGTGTGTGTGTGTGTGTGTGTTGTTTCACTAAGAGATCTTTCGCATTTTATTTTTTCTACATATGCAGAGTTTTGGTGTCAGGGACAATAAGAAAAAAAAATCAAGAATAATAAAGAGTGTGACTAAGTGGAAAAGTACTCATAAAACACTCCAGTGTTTAATAATGTCAAACAATGTAAAGTGATTCTAGAAATTCATCCAGGCTTTTAACGCATGGGCTGTGACTTCACTAAAGAAAACAAGGTCATCTCAGGCCACTCTGCATCCAGATGACAGCTTGGGGCCACTACAGGGGACCCACCCATCTGCCCCATTACTTTATAGTGACACTCCCTGTGGGGGCTGCAGTGTGACCATTCTGAGCACAGCATCAGAACATACATGTGCCCTGTATTTTTAACCAGATGTCCCAGTGATTTTATGGGCATTGTCTGAACTAATGTTTGCCACAATCACATCCATCTTGTCTTCTACCAACAGAAATGATTATTCTCTATCTCTCCCAGCAATTCCTACAGGGTATAACCTGTAAGACAAGACTAGTGACCAGCCAGCATCTCAGGCTTAATGAATGAACCCAACTGGAGTTTATTCTCACCAAACACAATTTCCATCTCCAGGTGTTTACAAGGTTCATCCAACATCACATGAAGGTCTTTTCCTGGTAAATTTAGAAATCCATCTGCTGCTGGAAGCACTGATGCACTTTGATCACCAGATCTGGAAGTGTTTCAAGGTAAAAGCAGGCTTCCCAAGGAACGTATGGGTTGTAATCAGAGTGAAGTCAGCAGTTACCAGGGACAGAAGTTGAGCGCTGAACCATGGGCACCACGTGGGGGTATGCAGGAGCCTACGGAGAATGAGAAAAATTGCTTTTTCTTTGGAAAGGGAGGTGGAGGTCTGTGTAGATACGGCTGAATTATTTGAAAGGGGAGGTTATCAGAGGGACTGAGATTAAACATGGCAATTAAAGACCTCTTTCAGTGTTGGGGTTGTGTTTGGGGGCTAAAATTAGACCTGTCTCCAGAGGGTGATTGGGGGATATTTGCTCATATTAACTCACTGGAGTCTCCCCCTTAGAAGCTCAGGGGTCTTTCCCTGCCCTCTGCAATCTCCTCGAGGGCTCTGAGTGGCCATGAGCAGTGCCGGATGCCCTCCCCTGACCTGCAGCATTCCAGAACAAAGAGTGATATTTACATCTCTGCGATAAACTACTTGCTCCCCCATAAATATTCTGAATGGTTGGAACTGTCAGAGAAGAATCTTCTAGAAAAGATGGTGTGTCACCTTAAATACTCAAATTCCATTTTTCTCTTGGGAAATGTGAGCATCCTGGCCAGAGCCTCACAGGTGACCTCAGCTATGGAAACTGCCCAGTTGTGCTGCCTCTGTGGGGCAGAAGAAGGGTGAGTGTAAAGAGCACCCCACATCACGCCGTGAGAACCCAACAGAGACCCCCGAGGCCTAGACCCACTCCCTTCACTTGCCCCTGGAGAGGTGGTCTCAAAGCTTTGCCCAGTGTCCTGTGTTTAGCCACACGTGACCCCGAGCTCTTCCCCAAGTCAAACCAAGGAATTCCCTCAAAGTCATACCCATCACCTCCCTAAAAATAAAAGCGAATTGTTACCCAGCTGGCCTCTGTTATCGCAAAACAAAACACTCTTTTTCCTCCCGTTTTTCAGTTTCTCCTCATAGTTACTGAAATATGAAAACCAGACTTAGCATGGGTTTCCCATCCCTTTTCACTGTCTCCTTCCTCTGTTGACAGATTAGGGTCACAGAGTGAAGGCTGTGGGTTGGGACTCACAGCTCCAGCCCTAGGAGATGGATAACTCATGCATAAGTACCTCTTCCAAGACTGGGACCCCGGGACACAGGGATGGTCTTGCATCAACTTCAAAATTTGCCCATAAGGACTCATTATTTGAATTTTCTCCATGAAATCAGAGCGAGATATTGTCAGTTACTGGTGTGCCCAGTTCAGGGCTCAAGGTCCTCTGTATCCTCTCAGTACTGTTGGGATGCGGGAGAAGAAATAATACCTAACACTCAGCACCTGCAACTGGCCAGACGCTGCTCTAAGCCTTTATGCACAGTGAACTCACTTAATTCTCACAGCAGCCCTACAGGAGGCGGATGTTATCATTATCCCCCCTTTCCAGATGAGAAAACTGACGCACAGAACAGGTTAGGTGAGCTCCCCAAGGCCATACAGCTGATAAGAAGAGGAATAGAGCTTCAAACTCTGAAACATGGAAGCCTAATTAGGAAACCTTTTCCACAGTTACTAAGAAGCAGGTAAAGCACGATAAACATGTTGGGGGCATAATTTCAGTGTAAAAAATAAAAGAAGAGGTAAAAAGTTGCCAAGTTGAGGAGCACATGAGGACCCAGGCAGTCTTTTCTTTTGGAAACTCCCAGAAGGATTCAGGAAAAAAAAAAAAAAGCAGCCTTTGAAGGGAATGGAATAAACATAGCCTGCGTGGGGCTGGGCGTGGGTATGACATCACTCCTCCCAGGCTGGGTGGCAGCACAGACTCCCCCGGGGAAACAGCGTGGGTGGATCCTCAGATAGAGACATTCAGGCCTGATGCAACAGGAAACGGGCCGCGAGGTGTGCAAGTACAGGAGGGACAGAGGAGCTGCGTCAGGAAAGGAGCCTTCATCAGCACGAGAACCACGGGGTTCATTTTCCCAGGCGCTGGGCTGCGTGTCCTTCAAGGACCTCATTGCTCACTCAGCTGCTGTCGTGATGCTGTTATAAACCGAGATGGAGGGAAAGAGACGGGGGAGGAGGGTAGTACCGGGAATGGAAAGGAGTGAGGTCATCTCAAAGAACAGCGTGCCTTTTGCAATTTTTCTAAAAGCTGAAGTTCTGGAAGCAGAACTCCTTGAAGATGTGTACCCTGCTGCTCCCTAAGACCGTGAACAAGTGACCTCTCGGCACCGACACCAGGTGAGAGAGGGCAGCTTCTTGACCCCCTTTCTGCCAAGCGCACCTCCACCCACAGTTGATGGAAGCTACACCAGAACTTGCTCAGTCTGCCACCTCTGTCCCTCAGTGCCTGGTTCATTTCCATCTAAACTGTGCCTCTAAGTAAATCAAGCACAAGCAAAGAAAGCATGAAGTTATAATGGGGCACCTTGAACAATACATTTTTATTCTCAATTACTTTGGGTAAAACTCTGAAGACAATTTGTTTGATTTGTGATGCTATTGCTCCTGCTTCAGAAACTGATTTCGATTTGGAAAGGCGTTCCAAGTAGGTACACTGGGGAACGCAACCTAAAATAGCCAGGTGATTTAATTTTACATGCATGTTTGATTTCCTGGGAAAGTGCCTATGTTGCATACAACAGAGACTGGAGTTTATGATGTCATCTTTATGTGAACATTCTTTATTATTTCATAAAATGTGACCATGTTAATGGGAAAGAGGCCATGAAAAACATTCGCTTTTGCTACACGAGCTGGTAATTGCAAAATAAGATGGATAGGAACTGATACAGAATTTTCATAGTAAGGACTGATACCATGTCCTGCTGTGTCAACACAAATTCCACTCCTCGTTTTTGTTATTAAATGTTCTGTGAGTAATGCATGAAAAAGCAATTCAGTGGTTATCGCCTACCTCCTTCCTCTCCGTTAAAGGGATCTCAGACCTCATCCTGTACCATCAGCTGGTCCTGGCTCTGTACGGAGCTCAGCCAGTTTTAGGAACTGCCTTAGTCCTCCCCCAGCAGGAGCCCCACCTCTCTCTGAGGGCTTCTCCAGCCAAATTCCCTGCCTCTCTCTGGATTATGTGACTCCCCTCCCCAAGTGCAGAGAGCTGGAAGGATGGCGGGCATCTGATGTGCTGGGCAACATGGTTCCGTCTGTGGGTGTCTCCTGTTGTGCAAAGTGGTTGCCACTCAGCACGCATCAGGACCTATAGCCAATTCCACACCCTCACTGGGTTTGCATTAAGAAACAATTACTGGCATAGTAGAAGCTGTGGTGATGCAGCACTGGGCCCCTTTTCCAAGCTGGTGCACCCATCTCCTAGCAGCTGAGAGGGTCATCAACTCGTGCCTCTCAGCTGCACCTCACCACCGCCCCCCCCCGCCCCCAGCCACAGAGAATTCTCCACCAAACAAGAACCAGCCCACCCCACTCCTCCCTGGCAGCCCACAGTCAGTAACTGGCTGACGCAGGGTTGAAAAGGGTGCCCTCCCCCCACAGGTGGCACAAGTCCTGCAGGAGGACACTGTGCTCCAGAGCCCTCCTGTGAGGTCAGGCGGAATCCAGGCTCCGACTGAAACCATCCCTGACTCACCTGGCTCCTCACACAGCCCTTCTTCAACCAACCCTTCAAGCATTTGCACAAGAATCCCCTTCTCAGGTTCTGCTTCTAGAACCAACTGTAGTAGGTTCCTGGGGCTGCCGTGGCAAATGACCACAAACTGGGGGAGGCTTAAACCAACAGGAATTTACTCTCTCAGAGTCTGGAGACCAGAAATCTGAATGAAGGTGCAGGCAGGGTTGGTTCTTCTGGAGACTTGAGGAAGGAACCCCCCCATGCCTTTCTTGGCTCCCGGTATCTGCCAGCCGTCCTTGGAATCCCTTGGCTTGAGGCTGCATCCTTTCAACATCCGCCTCCATCTCACATGACTTCCTCTCTCTGTCTCTGGGTCCAATTCTCCCTCTGCTTTCTCTCGTAAGGGCACCAGTTATTCAGCTTTCCTGGATCTGGAGACCCTATTTTCAAATAAGGTCACATACGCTGAGGTTCCAGGCAAACAAGGATTTGGGGGACATTTTGGGGACCAAAACTAAGACAACTGAGCCATGTACCTACAAGCCAAGGTTAGCAAGAGAAGGCAGGGGCCCCCTCCCCTTCACTCTGCCCCCATGGAGAGTCACGCTGGGCTAGGATGCTGTGACGGACAGGCAATGCGGCTATGAACTCCAAGGAGGCGCCCTCCACCCTGCTGCTCTCCCTTCCTGTAAGGCGAGTGTCAGAGCAACCCTGCACGCGAGGGAAGGATCAGGCTACTGGGCCCAAGGATGGGCCTGCTGGCTGCCTGCCAGCTGTTTGCAGCAGTTGTGTGGGGAGGCTGGATGCCAGCACCTCGGAGCCCTGGGGACCCACTGGAAGCTGGGTTCAGGTGCACCCCCAATAGGAAGGAAGCCATTGGTCCCATAGGAAGCTGAAAGTGGGTTGAGCCCCTCCGCCCCTACACACACTGGGAGAAGTGCCAGCTGAGACACTGTCCAGCAGGCAGGAGAGAGCTCCTAGAGCACCTGCAGACAGTTGTGCTAAAATTTCACACCGCACACTACAAGGATGTCAGCCTGGGACTTGGCGACTATGAGAGCTCCGCCACGAGCCTGTTCCTGCTCCCTGAGATTCTAATATAAAATACAGGGTCAAGAGCATCAGCGTGATAAAGAGAAGGAACAGGCATGCTTCATAATGGGCAGTGAAGTCAGAGGTGTGTAGGTAAAAGCAGCTGTGCCCAGAATCTGTGAGTGAAGTGAGCAGCAGGAGGCAGAGGGCGGGCCCATGAACCTCACACACGAGGGGTCAGTGGGACCGCCTGGGCTCCAGAGCCGCCGGGGAGCCTCAGTTACCTTCCAGTTCTAGTTTCCAGAAGATCCACCTTCTTCCTTGATACCTGGTCCTGTAGCTGAGGGGTCCAGCATTCTCACTACAAGTGGATACTTTACAGTAAACTCTCATTGCTTGCCGTGATGTGAGTCAGTCTCGTTCCAGTGTGTTACAATGAGCCAACAGAATATCCCATAAAGTTAGGAGGATAAAATGAGTCCAAATCTGTGACACTACGTTAAAAGCCTTACACACAGAGCATCTTTACACTGAAAGCCACAACAATCATTACTTAGTCTTGCTTGTGTCTCAGGTGAGTCTGAGATTCAATTTAGTGAAACATCTTGCCATGATCACTCAGGGGGCTCTACTCAGATCTTCTACATGGTCTCAAAAAAAAGCAAGCTGAGGCAGACCTCCCAAGGCCCTTTGTTATACTATTCACCTATATTCATTTATGCATTTGCTCACTCAGTGGGAATAAAATGGTAAGCAAAGTCAGATATAATCATTACGGTGCTTGTATTTGTTGATGAGACAGATTTAATCACATGATCACAGAAACAAAAGTAAAATTATATGTCTTATAAGTGCTACAAAGGATATGTGATGTTATGAGGCTATTTACAAGGGTGATTTTATCTATTCTGGGGTCAGGGACTGAGAGGGCCAGAAGTAGAAAAATTCTTTTGAACAGAAAGAATGAAGTGTGTGCAAATCCCTGAAACACTAAAGGAAGCAAAAAGAGCACTGAAATCAAGATGGAGCGTGACTTAAGTCTAGGCTGAAAATTCATGTGGGGAAAAAGCTATTTAGAGCCTTGGGAATCCAGGCTAAGGATCCTGGTCTTTGTTCTACGGGCAGTTAGCATGCTTTAAGCAAGAGATTAATATGATGAGACTATTCTTTAAAAAAAAACAAAACCACACTGGGCTTTTAATTCAAGATGTCAGGATAAGTCTATTCATGTTCCCCCTTCTGTCCCAAAGCTTCCTTCAAATAAGAGCAATAGGCTCAGAAAAAGGAAAAATATATCACCTTGGTGAACAAAATGGAGCCAGCAGAAATCAAGAAACTTCAACAGATTCCGAAGCGCAGATGCCTCTCACCCCAGAGCAAAGATGCCTGTTCTGTGCACTCTGACCACTTGCACGATGGTCCTGGTTTCCCTTTGTATGTGCTCAGTCTTGAATATAAGTAGACAACCCATGGCCACCAGATAGTCAAGGAATGCTCACATCATAAAAGAGCAAGACCAAGGTAAATAAATATGAAAACACAAATCTTGGATGAGACATAATTCAGAAAATGAAAGAAAATTGAAATTATCACCATTATAATCATCTCTAATAAACACCCAGCAAGGAGTTCTAGAAGATAATTTATTTGTAAGACAGGAATAGACTAATAATGGAGACTGTGAGAGACATTAACAGAAACAAAGAACTGAATGAAAAGGCCAGATGCACATCTCACTGGAATCTCAGGAACATAAGAAATGAATATGAAGATATAGTTAAAAGAAAGTAACAGTAAAAAGTTCTGGACTGACAGAAAACATGGACCCAAAACCCCCAAAGCACAATATACTAAGTTAAATAAAAGTTAAATGTTAAATAAAAAATTCATGTCTAAGCTCACTTGGATAAAAATTACAGAACATCAAATACAAAGAGGAGATATTAAATGCAGCCAGAGAAAAAGAGCAAATGATCTACAAAAGGCAAATAATTTACATGACAGCTGACATCCCAACTATACCAATGAAATCCAGAGACTGATATATGACCTTCAAAGCGTAGAGGGAAACAGTGTAACAGTCCACATAGAAACGTGTACCCAGCAAAACACTCTTTCATGAAAAGGATGAAATAAGGACAAGTTAGAGATAACAGAAACTGAGAGCATACTACAAAGAGACCAGAAATGAAGGAAAATCTAAAGAATACACTTCAAGAAAAACGAACATGATCCCACAAGGATCATATGAGATCCAAGTAGGAAGAACAAATGAAATATAGAACTGTAGGTAAATCCAAACAAGTATCATCTGGGTAAGGTTGTAATAAAATAATGGCTAATTTCTGGATTAAAAAACAAAACAAGCACATGTAAGTCTTGAGATGGGTAATCAAAATCAATGTGGTCCAACCCTGTCTCCAACAGAAGACCATAGCCTGGGTGGCTTATGAACAACATACATGTTATTTCTCACAGTTCTGGAGGCTGAAAGGTTTACGATCAAGGTGCTGGCAGATTCGGTGCCTGGTGAGCACTCTCTTCCCGGTTCATAGACGGCACCTTCTTGATGTGTTTTCACATGGTGGAAGAGGTGAGGGAGCTCTCTGGGGCCTCTTTTATAGGGGTAATGATCCCATTCATGAGGGCTCCACGTTTATGACCTTATCACCTCCCAAAGGCCCCACCTCCTAATTCCATCACATTGGGCATCAGGTTTCAACATCTGAATTTTAGGTGGACATAAACATTCAACCTATAGTACCTGTTTTGTTCTCGTTTTTTTCCTCCCTGTGGAAGAAGGTGGCTAGGTTATCAGTTAACTACAGACTTTTGCCAGTTTAAATGCACACAGGAAAATTCTAAGGCAAATTTAAACATGTAGAAAGAAAAATGTAAGTTTTAAATAAGTAGGAAAAAACTCATTAAACAAAGAAAGAAAGGTAAAAGTCTAAACATAATACAGTCAAAAAGTAAGACAAGAGGAAGAAGTCCAATGTCTCAATCACCACAATGAATGCAAGCAGACTAAAGTTGAATTTGGATAACCCTATCCTAGTTTGGGACAGCAAACTATTGTTTTCCAGTATAAAAGACTAACTTTTGAGCACAATCATTTTCATAGGAATTTTTTTTTCAAAAAGGGAAGAAAAGATATCTTGGCTGAAGTATGAAAAAAGAGAATGGAGAGATGAAAGGCTGACTCTCAGGCTGTTATCACAGCAGCCTGAGCGAGTGAGGATAAACATACTTAAACTTTCTGAGGACATCCTCAATTACATCCACAGAATAAATTCTAAGGAAGAAAAATTTTAAGGTCAAAGAGATGCCAGTATTTTTAATTTTTCATATGTATTGTCAAGCTTCCCTGCAGGAAGTTCGCAGCCTTGAATGCTGCTACAATACTTATCAGTATTCTTGTTCTTGTTGCATTTACCAAGGGCAGGAACTATTCCAGTTCACAGTAGGGAATGAGAAAAAAAAAAAAGCCCTCTCATCATGCATCTACCATTCCACGTGCAGAGGGGAAGAAGACAAATAGAATAGAAAGTAAATCAATAAATAATAATTTCAGATAATAAAATGTTATGAGGAAAATAAAATAGGTAAGTTGATGGACAGTGACTTCATAGTGTGTGGTCAGTGAAGGTCTCTTTGAGCCAAGACTGAGTGACCTGGAGGAGAGCATCCCTGCAGAGGGATGGCAGTGAAGGCTGTCCAGCGGAACTCAGGCTGGCCGGACATGGCCAGGGAATAGGAAAAATGCCTGTATGGCCAGTGTATAATGAATGGGCAAGGGGCTTCTGGGCTTTTCTTTCAAATAGATGACCAAGATTCACATACACGACCATGTCCATTAGGAAGGGAGGGGGGACAAAGACAACTGAGGGGCATATCAAACCCATTAGTGTGTCTTCATTCACACAACGCAGGGATCTCACCTTTAGTGTGCATTCTTATGTGCTTGGGACTTTATACACGCCGTCTCTTCAATTATAACACAGTCACAGACAGACATCGTCACCTCCATTTTAGTGTCGAGGAAACAGAGGGAGTCAGAGGGAGATAAGACACAGCTTGTAAGTAGTGGAGTCTGGCTTTACACCCAAGTTATGCTGACTCCAAAGTTCATGCTCCTTCAATCCTGAGCAAAGGGACCACCCGCTTAGACACTGACATTGTGATGAGCTTTAGAAACCAACATGCAACATCTTGAGCATGTAAACTTGCAAAGGTGAGATGGTTTTCGTGACTTTATTTACCTTCTGTAATTTTAGGAACCACCTATTTTCAAATTATATATACTAATTATTGTATGTATTATTTAATATATATCCTACATATAACCTAAAGATAATTATTATGAGAAACTAGAGAGCAGAGAAGAATAAGCATGGCAGCATCCTAGGGTGAATCGGCACTGCAAGCAGACATTAAATTTATCTCCAGCTACTCACTGCTACCTTTAGGCTCAAACTAAAAGTAATTGTGTCTGATAGTCTTGTTACTTTATGTAATAATAAATTCTGATTGTATTAATTACTAACTCGTCTTTAAATTGAGAATTATAATACTGGTAATGACTATCTCATACTAAGATTTTAAACAGTAAATTGTGCTTATATAAGACCTTCTGGGTCTGGGATAAAGAAGCCTAAAGTGGGTGGTCGTGACGGCTTTCAGATGTTTTCAAGTGAGCTGCAAGAGAGAGGCTAGCAGGCACCACTGGTGCACAGGAACCTGAAGGATCCTCACCCAGGACAGGCACCACAGTGACCTAAGAAAACCGGAGAAAACATTCAAAAGGAAACCGCAACAAACTCATGGGTACGTGGTATCAGGAAACTGCAGGCTTTCCATCTTGAACACAGGGCTGATACACTGTGAGATCATAATAAAGGAATGATGTTCGCATAATTAAACAGAGGAAAGAGTTCAACAAAGATTTGGGCCCATCATTCAGGAGAAGACTTAGCCAATTCTAGTGGAAAGAAATCTCTTGAGCCCTTGTCTATGGCTACAGGAGATGGACTGATGTTTTTTAGACTCCATAGGATGAACACAGAAGCACTGCTGGAGGGAATTCTGGACTGAACAGAGGCAGGGCCTTAATAGGACACAAACTACCTTTCTTGGTCATCACTAGGGATGCATGTCCCAGAAGCTACTCCAGGAGAAGCATCGCCCTCAACACACACAGATGAACGCAAAACCCCTCAGTAACAGCCAGTACAACTCATTCTTTCAGTTTTTTTAAGTTGATGATTTACTTTTCTAATGTTCATAGTAAAACATGTTTTCAAGTATGGAAAGATGTTAAGAGCAAAACTGTACCTTTACACTCCCAACCTCAAGTGCAAAAGGAGGAAACTGTGGATAATAGTTTCATATGAATTCTTCTGGATCAAAAGTATATAGTATATACAAGTATATAATACACATGTACTTTTGAAACATACAAGTGAGATTCAAATATGATATTCACCTCATTTTCGGCATCTGATAACCTATTTTTTTATATCAGTGCGTATAGATCTACCTCATTCATTTTAGTGGCAGTACGGCATATGGTTTTTTTGTTGTTACCAATATTGATGCATCAATATTGTTATTTATGTGTCTTGTGTGAGAATATCACGGAGTAAATTCCAAGTAGAAAACTTGTTGGGTGTTTCCATTTTGAATTTTGGGAGATACTGCCTCCTGCAAGGTTGCTCCAACAAATCTCCCACCAGAAGTGGGTGGTGAGGGACCCTGTCCCCCACACCCAGGCTACTGCAGTGACAAATTTCCATTTTGGCCCATTTGGTACATAAAACAGGGCATGGCATTGTTGTTTTGGTTTCCAATTCTTTAACTATAAGAGGAGCTGCGCCCATTTTCATGTTTTTACTGAACATTCAGATCGCGTCTTGGGTATCTGCCTGTCCATGTGCTTTGCACATTTTTCTCTTGGGTTATTCATCTTGGTCATATTCATTTTAAGCATTCCTTATAAAAGAAGAAAATTAGTTCTTTGTTATATGTCTTCCATGTTATTATTACAGATATTTTCCCCAGAATTCCGTGTGTACAGTGACTTTATAAAATTTATTAAATTGTAGGTAGTCTTGGAGTGTTTTGCTATGACTAGAGAGTTTCTCCTCCACTACAGTATTATTTTTTGACACAAACATATTTTTCTAGCACTTTTTTTGGTTCACATTCTAAATATAAATATTTATTTCATTTATAATTCATTTTTGTGTGAGAAGTACTGTATAGATTCAGCTTTATTCTTTCTCCTAAATCATAATTATGTAGTTGAACCAACTTCATTCACTGAAGAGTCATCTTTCCCTTGCTGCTTCGAGCTACATTTATTGTGTAATGAACCCCCACATATATTTGGACCTATTTCTGAACTTACTTCTATTCCGTTTAACTGGTCCTGCATCTATGACAAGCTGAACAACAGGTACAAATCATCTAACCTTCAGTTCATAACTGTCCTTTTACGAACCCTTCCTGTCTTCTCCCAGAAGGACTGGACTCTGGTCACATCCCACCACTTCACTTACTGGGTGTACCTGCACGTAAGCCTAAGTCAGGTGCCTCTCTTTAGCTCGGTGTTCTCATGTGTAAAATATTGACATGACTAGAACACACTGCAGCAGACACCCTTGAGGAGTAAACGATTTTAAGCAGTTAGAGCACAGCAGGTACAATAACCACCCAAGTCTGTCCACTACTGTTGTCATTCTTCTTCTTCTGCCTGTGGGCTGGTGTTTTCTCCTCTGCATTTTTTAATAATTTTGAAGCTTTACAGTTTTAGTCCTCCTAGTGGTTACATTTATAATTGTATTTAATATTAATTACTTTGTTAGTGATTTCAAGCAATATCTATTGGTTCTCCCTTAATTCACTGTATGTTTATTGAGTACCTACCATGGTGAGCACTGTTTTAGGCTACATTCAGATCTTCCTTCATTTTAGGATATTTTTTTCATTCACACCTTAACTTTCTCTTCTTTGGCCATCTGCTGTGGTCCCTGTTAACCTCATACCATTGTTGTATGCCCTCTATGTCTTTATACATATCTTTGATTTATTTTTGTGATTATCTTAGGTATTTGTTACATTCATACAACACTGTACCTATTATGTACCATCCAAGTAACTTAGTTTTCATAAATATCTTTTCCTCTTTCTTCCTAAGTCTTATTTATTTATTAGTTGGGAAAGATGTTGGTTTAGTTCTCATCCTATTTCTTAGTAACCATAATTACATTTTTTAAATTAATTTCTGTTTTTTATCAACACTTTTACTTTTTCTTTCAGTTAATTTCATATTACTTAATGTTCTGTTACAAACAAAACATTGTTCTTTCTTCTCTTTCAGAATGTTTTTCTTCCCAAATGGATCTCTCACATATCTGCTTCTCATACGCATGTTGTATTTCTTTGCTTTTTTTTCTGTGCACTATTTTTGCATGGTTCTGTGCGATTTCTCTGTATACTCATCTCATTTACTTGGGCCACTCTCGCTAGTCCTTCTAGTCACTCTTCGCGTGATGCAGGTAAATGTCTCCTGGTCCTCCTCCCACTCTAACTGAAACATGCCCACCTTCCTTTCAAAAAATCTGATTTGTATTCTAAGCAGTTTGCATTCCGTATATTTCTCTGTAGCTGAGGTCACTTTGTACCTGTGAGACGGAGGTTGTTTTGGGTGCTGGACTCCAGATGTAGCTCTAAGAATCTGGGACCACAAGTCCCAGTCTCTGCTTCTTACTTGTAACCTGGCCCCAGGTTCACCCCACCCACTCAGGGGCCTAGCCCGTCTGTGTTGGAGAAAAGTGAGTACCAGATTCATATCATTCTTCCCACCATGGGCCTGGAAACTGTGCCAGAAATGATAAGCCCCTTATTGCCCCCAAAGCCACCTCATCTTTACTTTTCTGAGTGGAAAATCAGAGGAGAGAGCCATGGGTTTGGGCCCAGCCAACGTGTAGTGGAGAGAAGAGGGTTTCAGAAGGATTTTCTATGGCCCTTTGCCCCTGAGCCATGGGCCTCCTGCCAACACCGTCTGCTGAGTGTTTATTTATCACTAGATGCAATTAATTATGGTCAGTTACAGTCTATGTGCTTCCCTCCTTCTCTTCCCCACAAGCTTATAAAAAAGGGTTATCTCCAGGAGTCTTCCCCTCAGGCGTCTGAGGTGGGAAGAAAGTTTCAGATTCCCTATGTGTCACCTATTAATCAAATCCCCCACGAGGATTGCCAGATTCAGCAAATACAAATACATGAGCCAGTTAAATCTGAATTTCAGGTAAACAAGAAATACATTTAAAACGTAAGAATGCCTGTTATGGATTGACTTGTGTCCCCGTAAGTTCATATGTTGAGTCCTAACCCTCAGCACCTCAGAGTGTGACCGTATGTGGAAATAGGGGCATCACAGATGTCATAGTTAAGACGAGGTCAGACTGGAGTAGGTGGCCCCTAACCCACTATGACTGGTGTCCTTATAATAGGGGGAATGTGGATGCAGCCACACACACAGGAAGCATGGCATGGAAGTCTGGGGTGATGGAGGGACAAGACAAGGGATATCTGGGGCACCCGAAAGCCAGGAGAGAAGCAGAAGCAGATTTTTCCCTCACAGCCCTCAGAGGGAACCAGTCCTGATGACATCTTGATCTCCGACCTCTGACCCCCCAACTGTCAGAGGATAACTCTGTGTTGTTTAAGCCACACAGTCTGGGGTGCTTTGTTAGGGCAGCCCTGGGAAACCAGCACGATGACCCCTGCGATCCCGGGGAAATACTTACACGAGACGAGTATTCACCACATTCACCTGGAATTCAAATCTTAACTGTGCATCCTGCATCTTTATCAGCTTTATCTGGCCTCCCAACCCCGAATCAGTCTCCTTCTCCCCAAATATGGTGGAAGTGGGGATGTCCTGGAGGTTTTTCAAAACTTTGCCAGCTCAACGCCCCTGGACCTTCTGCCTGGGGCAGGCGTGAAGGTCAGGGTCAGGGTATTTCCTGAGACTGCTTGCCTCTCATTTCCTTGAAGAGGATCCAGTTTTTAGGATGCATCCATTCCCTCCCGCCCCATTGTTAGTTTCTGCCCATGTGACTTCGCTGTATTTTACTTACTTGCAGTGATGCTCAAGGGAGGGAGGTTTTGGACCCAGTCTCACTTAGCCCTCAACCCCAGATCTCATCTCCAATTTAATTTCTCTGTAGTGTCAGTGAAACTTAAGAAGCATATGTGTACTCATAAAAAGTTAGGGCTGAGCTCTGGTTGCATTATTTTAATGTGTGTTTTTTTTAAAAAAATGTCCCCAGTCATGTTTATCCACGCAAAAAAATGGGGGTGCCAGTTCCCGAAGCTGGACTCAGGTGAGTAGGCTGGTGACTCACATTCCTCAGTTGTAGGTGTAAACTCCCAAAAGGTGACCCTCACAAGTGTAGAGACATTGATAAAAACCATACTTTCTCACAGGACATGCCACATACTCCTTATATGAGCACCAGAATGTTCTGGAAAGTCTGAAGCATCAAGGTGAGGCACTACGCCAACAGGTAACTGTAGCAGGGGGCAACATTTATGTAGCCCCTACTGTGTGCCAGGTACTACTCTAAGCGTTTCATACATTTACTCAGTTAATCATCATAACATTTCTATGAGATAACATTATTAACCTTCTTTTACAGATGGGGGGCCTGAGACACAGAGATTCGGTAACTTTCCCAAGTTGCGCCTCCGTGATGTACCAGGATTTGAAGACAGGGACGCTACTCCAGGGTCCCTACTCTCTAACTATGCTGTGATGTCTCCTGAGTAATTTGGGGTGGTCTTAAACGTTTGTACACAAAATGACCTAAGCATCTCTGATCACAGCTGCTACCTGTGATCTACCTCAAGTCTGTCTTGGGCCCATTGATAGGATAATTATGGAATACTGCCTAATTCACCATAGAATCTGCCTAGGAAGACTTCCCAGTGTCTTCCCTCATCCACCTGCATTTCTTATGTAAGAAGACAGAGCCCTCAGCTTAAATTCGCATCATGCCCTATTTATACCAAATCCCCACACTAACCCAACAGAGTTGTAGAAATAGGCAATGGGAGAAGATCAAACTACCAGATTTGCTACCAACTATCTCTGTGAATACGGGCAAGAGATTTATCTTTCCTCTGCCACAACATGGGCTGCTCGGAGGAAAAAGGCACCAAAGAACAGAGGATTCTGTTTTATCATCTTTTGGATGGACAGCTTCTCTTACTTGGAAAGACAAAGCTTAGAAAATGTTCTTTAGGTTTGCAAAAATGAAACACTGCTTTCCATCTTCAAATGTTCATGTCACAGGCTGAAACAAGAGACATACAGTAGATTTCTTTTTCTCTTTGAAGGGAGATTAAAGAGCCGAGGGGAGCGAAGAAAAGGAGAACAAAGAAAAATCCAAATGCATGACTTGAGTTTATAACAACTTGGTTTCCCTGTGTATTCACAAAAAGCTCTTCAATAGGGAGGCACCTTCCCAGAGGTAACCAGGAGGAGAGAGCTGACAGTAGTCAGTCCTTACCCAACTGTTATGTCCAGAGCCCTTTGGAGATGGACGACCAGGTGCTAGGAGCTCTGATTGGAACAGCAAGCCAGGTAACCTATTCCCAGCACCATGGAGCCCTTTAAGAGTTCCACCCGAAGGAGGAAATAACAATCAACCAGAAAAGAAATTACTTTCACGATCCCGAAGAAGGAGCAAATGTGTTACCTTAAAGAATGAGTTCCAGGATCTTCCCTAGTGGCACAGTGGTTAAAAATCCACCTGCCAATGCAGGAGACACGGGTTTGATCTCTGGTCTGGGAAGATCCCACATGCCGCCAAGCAACTTAGCCCGTGAGCCACAACTACTGAGCCTCCACTCTAGAGCCTGCGAGCTGCAACTACTGAGCCCGTGTACTGCAACTACTGAAGCCCACGTGCCTAGAGCCTGTGCTCCGCAACAAGAGTAGCCACTGCACTAAGAAGCCCATGCACCACAACGAAGAGAAGCCCCCGCTCTCCACAACTAGAGAAGGCCCGCGTGCAGTAACAGAGACCCAAGGCAGCCCAAAACAAAAACAAAACAAAACAAAACAAACAAATGAGTTCCGGAGTTCCGGAAGCCCGTATTCAGGCTATGACCTTCACAGGGAAGACTCTCCCCCCAAAATGATTGCGCTGAATTTGACAAACAGTCACAGTACAAAGGAACATCGTTTAAGGTCCACTAGTCTAATTCCTTCTTTGGAGCAACAATTCATTTCCCTGTCTTAACATTTCAGGCACTAAAAAGCCATATATGTGGAAAGTGATAGACTGATGTGTGTCCTTCCAAAATTTATATGTTGAAGTCCTGACCCCCCAGGGCCTTAGAATATAACTGTATTTGAAGATACAGCCTTTAAAGAGGTAATTAAGGTAAAATGAGGTCACTGGCTGGGCCTTAATCCAATATGACTAGTGTCCTTATAAGAAGAGATTAGGACACAAGCACACACAGAGGGGAGACCAGGTGAGGACACGGGGAGAAGATGACCACCTGTAAGCCAAGGACGGAGGCCTCGGGAGAAACCACGTCTGCCAACACCCGGATCTCAATTTCCCAGCCTCCAGAATTGTGACCAAATCAATTTCTGTTGTTTAAGCCACCCAGTCTGTGGTACTTTGCTATGGCAGCCCTAGCAAACTAATACATGGAACATTTGTATATACTAAATGTGCTATACAATATTGGAATATTTCTGAGGCCACATCTAAGGTGACTCATTTAGGTAAATCCTGCCAAAACAGAATAGGTTATTAAACACTTACGTCTTGAGCTATTATCAGTGTTTTAAGAATAACTCAACAGTGGCACTTTCCACATATTTCTGTCCGGTATATTCTGGTTGGGAATCCAGGTAGGTCACACAGTAACGTTACTGCCCCGAGCTTGACCCCCGCAGCCACAGAGGCACCTGCCTCTATGGAGCACACGGAGCCTGTGATCTGAACCCCATGGGGAGGTCGCCAGCTGGTGGTTTTATTGGCATTGTTCTCCGTCCTCCAGAAAAACAGTGCAACCAAGTTATTGTAAAAAAAGAGGGAAGAAAGGGAATGAAAATGGGCCTCGGAGGACACCCAAATCAACAACGGTAGTGAAGGAGTCAGAGACTGCTGAGGCTTTCACACTGGTGCCCCTTCTCAGTCCAGGGAGGCAATCTCCCCAAAGTCCAGGGTCGATTTACCACGTAACAGGGGTGGTCACTGGCTTTTCCAGTTCTGACCAGGAGCAGCACATGTAATTGTAGCAACACACGCAGAAATATATCTATCCTGTCATAACAAAGCTGCATCCATGCACTTACAAAGCAGTAGATGGGGTGAGATTGGATGTTGCATATGTAGCTTTAAATCTCCTACTCTGTGTGCATGTGTGTGTGTGAGAGAGAGAGAAAGAGAGAGAGAGAGATAGCGAGTGAGTGACAGACAGACAGACAGACAGACAGACAGAGAAAAGTAACAAACCACTGGAAGGCCTCAGTTCTGCCCTTGGAGAAAGCTCATTCTTTGGAAGAACTTCAAATGAAGAAGTAATTCTCCGATGGGAGACACAAGAAGAACACTCTTGGAGTCCGTGGAACATAAGTATTAAGGGGCCAAAAACCAAGCTGGAGCAAAGAACTGGATGTAAGCAGTATGATAAAACTCAGGGATGGGGCTTAAACTCAGCACACATAAAATTTCATAAAAGTGTCTTCCATAGGTCCACTGGCACTACATTTTTGAAAGCAAATGACTGTGATACTTTGAAGATGCCCAGTTTGAAGAAACCATTGCTTTCCCACAGCCTTTGTTTGGGGGGGTCACACTCCCAAGTGCCTGGTGAAACTGCCTTCCATTCTTCCTTCTCACGCACACATTTACAACGCCAGGAAGGTGAAACCTGATTCTGTGTTTAATCCAATAGGCCGGCAATCTTGGGGGAGTTAAGGAAAAATTTTACTTTAAGACAAGTTTTTTTTTTTTAAATGATTCATGTACCTTATTTTATTAGAGGATATATAAAACAGACTTTGTATTAATTTCTAGAAATATCAACATTTATTAGAATCCCCTTTGCATAAACATATTCATTCTAGACGAGGCCATGCTATAACATATTTTATTAATTTGATGACTTGGTTACTCACTTAAAATACACCATTTAGTCCTCTAGTTCATGAAATCTCAATACACAGAAAGATAGTTTCCAACCAAACGAAATGATTCTGCACTAAAATTTTGGAGGGGAGTAGAGGCTGATACAATTACAATGGAAACAAACTTACATTAGGGCAAAGCCATTTGTTTTGAGCCACAAACAGCAACCACTTTGGTGACGTTCAAAGCTGCACACAGGAACCTACCCCACACTATGGAGAAGTCTGAAGGAAATCTCCATCTGAGGACCTTCCCTATTGACTGTGTACTGTCGCCCAGAGGCTGTGATAACCTACTAATGAGAAAGTGCTCTCCTGCAGAGACCTTAAGGGACTGCAGTGAAGAAGGAACTGGACCCATCCATGCACCCTTCCCTGAGCTCACCATGGAATTACTCTCCTGGAAAACTGCCTTCACTGTCCTGCCTGTCCCTGAGACTCCTGAGGTACCTAAAATAAAATGCAGACATGGCCTCTGCAGGCCAGCACTCTTATTAGAAGAGTATCAGTAAAGACTTTTACCTGGAAGAAAACAGAAACTACTGCAGGTAAATGATACATAGAAGTGATGTTTTTGTATGTTACCCAAGCCCTAATTTTGTATGTGTCTTTCTATTACCATAGTCTGGGGTGTGGCAACTGAGACACCCAAAGAAAAAAAAAAAGACTTGGAGTCCCTCCATTCATTCCTTCAATCACTCATTCAGTCATGAGATATGCACTGATCTGCCTGTGTGACACCATGAGAAGCTCCAGCTACTAGGGACACAGTGGTGAGAAAACTAACATGTCTCTCTTCTCAGAGAGCATCATCTAGAGGGTTAGAGACAGTCCTTTCATCAAAGCCTCACAAAATATAGTGCACTCTGTGTGTCTCTTCTCTCCACACATTCCTGTCTGTGTCCTCCATGGAGATGATATCCTGTCCCTACTGCCGATATAGGATTACTTCATCTAAGGAAATCACGTAGATAAACATTTCATAAGTAAAGTTACAATACCCACACGCCCTGATTCCTTGCTCCGTGTAAGGAGGCCCCTGAGCTGGCAGCATCAGCATCGCTTGGGAGCTTCTTAGAAGCACAGAATCTCGAGCCTGCCCTGGAACAGATGAATTAGAATCTGCCCTGTAACAAGAGCCCAGAGAGATCTGTGTGCAGATCAAATTTCGAGAAGTACTGCTCTAGATGCTTTTCCCAAAGTGCATTCCAGGCAATACTGCATATTCATCCTCAGACAGACCTAAACATTAGGTGTTACAGGTCTTATTTTTCAAAGTGGGAATCTGCAGCTCAGAGAAGCTAAGTGATTTTTCCAAGACGGCACAGCTAACAATTAATCAACTGGGATTAGAACTCAGCCCTGCCCCATTCCAAAGCTCAAGGGCTCACTTGGAGACTTACAGCAGTTTTCTAAACATATCTGATCACTGACCTTCCCCCAACATAGACACAGCATTGTTCTATTTCATAAAGATCTTATAGGACTAGCCCATGGTTGGCAAAGTCTTTCATAAAAACGCACCATCTGCCATGGTGTGTCAGGCCCATCCTCCAGGCAAAGAGGCCTGCAGTGGGGTGAGGTCACGGTACCAGCAAATGTGATGTCAATTTTCAATGGGAGGCTTGCATTCCAGTCACTCAGTGGGTCACAAAACATCTAAGGGTTTCCCTCAGACCTGGGACGTCGGTTATACCCTTTCAAATTAACCCTGATTATACTGACATGCCACTACCATATATAATGTAATAATCACATGTGGCCTAGTCCAGACACACAGTGGACTTGTGGACTCTCCTCCATCGTCGCTAAATAGCTGCTAAAAATGGACCTAATTTTGCTCATATCAGGCTTGGGACTTATACCTTTTCTCAAGTAAATATTCAAGCACCTTATAACGTCAGAATGCTTGGGTCATCTTATATTGTTTAAAACCACATGGAGGCCCACCTTAGGGTCCATTCAGTTGTGGTTTATTCACGTGCATCTGGTCTTCACTCACCCATCCAGACCTGTTCATTTGAGTTCCTACTATGTGCCGAGAAGCAGTTCGGTGTAACATGAGGCTCTTCACACTTACAATTATGATCTACTCAACCCAAAATTGCTATACACTCAATAACAGCAGTCATTCAAGCATCTCCTGATCCAATATGATATCCATGGAGAGACTTGGGGGAATAGAAACATCAGAATTCAAGGTCAGACCCAGAATGTACGGGAAAAAATTGCACTATGATATTCATTTTCTCCACTGCCCCCTCAAGTTGACACTCAGGAGATGTGTGTAAAATAATCATTAACAGCAAACTCAACCTAGGAAAAGAAACCACAGGACAATGGACATTATGAAATGTAAGCAGGTGAGCAGATCCATCCGCTAGCTGGCAGAGGTGATCCAGAGTTCAGGATTTGTTTTGCTGTGCGGGAAGCTCTGACTATCTATCTCTGTGTGTAACACCCAAGCAAATTAGCACCAGCATCAAAAATGCCTTCCACTTCCCTCACCTCTCCTCCAAGAATTCCTTACATATTTGCAATTAACTAAATGTGTTTAGTTCTGAAATAAGCACACGCTTTTCACTAAGAAAACATTGTTACACAAATGGATCTCAGTTTTTTTGCAAATGTGTATTTCTGTGTTCTGAGTAAAAAAAATGTCTAACCGACACATATTTCTTTTTTCATCTAGAAGGACAACATTAGGGAAATTCAATGGGCACACGACCATGCTTATCCTAATATATTTATTTTTTTTGTAAATAAATCCAGGTCCCCTTTGGGTTAAAGTATAACTTTGATTTGTGACACAAAGAACCAGCATCTATCTTATAGCTTCACTGGAGGAGATCTTCTCAAGTATCTAAATGACTGTCCCAGGCAAGATGGAAGAAGAATCACAGCCTCCTAGAACCTAGGACATCTTTTGCCAGATTGGTCTGTTTCTTCTGTCTCATTTTGAGTTGGAATCACTGGTTACTGTCTCCAACTTGTCCTAGAGCTAGTAACATTATGTAACTTCCGGCAATAGTTATTTTTAATAACTTTCTCCAAACTCCAGTGTCCTATAAATTGAGTGATTTATCTGTACACACAATATCTATAACTCCTTAGTGAATATCATATGTGGATTTTGCTTTAATATCAGAATCTCTTTACTGTAAAAGCATATGGAAGCTGTTCTATGATGATTTTAGTCTAAAGCCATAATCCAACTTTTAATTTAAACAAGATTATTAGGACATGTAGTAATCCATCGAAAGATTTAGCAATTTATTTTTTATGCTATTTTATAGTGTAATGTAACAATTTAATAGGGCCATAGTTTTATATTTAACCATTAAAAGAATTGTTTTCTACTTAGCAATCTTAGAATCTGTCTAGAATTTCTACTAGAAAAAATATTAATATTTTAAAGTCATTGCCTCATACGTAGTTGGCACTCATGAAAGGTGACATAGTGGTAGAATGTTACTAAGGACCCGGCACAAGTATGTTACTACAAACGCTTCAACGTATCCTTTGGAATAATTAGAGAATATTACACACTCATCTGTTGGAAGGCAGTTGGTAGAAGAGATGGATTTGATGCTACCTAAAGAAGATAAAATGAAACCAGAGAAGCACTGAGACGATCAAGAAGATGAGGAACGATAACTGACAGCTGAAGGAGACAACTGAGATAAAAATGAACCACACTTTAGAGGAAAACTCAAACCTTAATCCTTTGGCTCCAAAGAAAAAGTGTCAGCGATGGAGTGACTGTCTTGAGTCGTACAATAAATCATGCTTACCACCTGCTCTAGAACCTAAGCATGGGAGATGTGACAAGGACAGTATTCAGGGAGCTGTGCAGCTTTGTAAATAAGTGGACAAAATTCCATAATCACAGCAGCTGCTTCCTTCTGTCCTGATAAACTGCCCAGGTAATTAAAATGTCACACATGATGGAGAAGAGGAGATTGATGTTTCTGCTCCATTTCTTAAAGTCAGATGTTCACTCCCAGCTTCAGTGCTGGGCGCCTGACCAAGCACACGCGGGCTGCATGGCTCTGATTGGTGCCTCAGCCAATTCAGCACAGGTGGGTCTTGTGCGTACTTCCCAACTGAGGTTGAGCCTTTGCTTTTAAAGTTCAGAATAATTCTTATTCCTTCCCAATATCTTTTTTAAATTTATTTTTACTTAAGCATAATTGATTTACAATGTTGTATTCAGATGTACAACAAAGTGATTCCATTATACATATATATGCATATATACATATATATATTCTTTTTCAGATTCTTTTCCATTATAAGTTATCACTAGATATTGAATATAGTTTCCTGTGCTCTACAGTAGGTCCTTGTTGGTTATCTATTTTATATATAGTAGTGAGTATACGTTAATCCCAAACTTCCAATTTAAAAGATTTATAAGCCACTATCCAGAACTCATAGGAACCCCAAACCTTTCAGTTAAAAGCCCCCAGGATGTAAATGTTGACCTTCACCGAGCTTATCGCAGGTGGCTTTTCTCATACATCCTAATTAATGTCCAGCTTATACATAATGGAATCCATATTGGCCTTGACGACTTATATGCTCTCCCCAGGGGCAGTGCCTTCAGAATTCCTCCTCCTCCTATGTGCCTGACATTTAAAGAACACTATCTGGAATGAATTTGGTTAAATGATCTCCACTGAGGCTTTCTGATGGTCATCTACCCATCATCCTGTGATCCTAATCACCTGAATAAGAAACTGGGATTGTTTAATTCTTGGAGAGAATAATCGTGTGTGTGTGTGTGTGTGTGTGTGTGTGCGTTTACATGTGCACTTGTGAGTATGCTGTCTCTGGTGCAATAAAGCTTTGAAGATGTCTGAGATGCTATAGGGTAGAACATAACAAATAACAAATAAGAATTTATAAAAATTTCTAGGGATCAAATAACAAATAAATAGTACATATTCTATTCATACTTGTTACTTGCTCAGAGCACGCACTTTCTGCTTCCTGTAATGGGGAAAACATCTTTATGGAAACCACTCTGCGGTGACTGCCTGACGGAAGCAAAGGCCTTACGAGCACTCGCACAGATGCACGGAGGGCGGGCTGGTTTATATCTATCTTCCAAGAGGCTCTAATAAATTGAAGAGGAAAACAGATAACCTGCAATCCTCTGACAACATCCTCTTAAGTAGTCACAGCGTCAAGAGTTATTTGTATAATAAATAGAATAATGAAACATCGGAATATGTCATTTTTGTTCTTAGAGCCAGGACATGGTGAAATGGTTTCTTGTCCTGTTCCTAAGAGGCTCCATAATCGCTGGAGCTATAAATAAACGTGCTTCTCTGCACACTGTCTTCCTCCCAGCCCCAGGCACCAGGGGTGTGCAGCACAGAACTGCAGGCATGTCTGCAGCTCGCTGCACGTGGACTGACTTGCCCCTTCACCATGCTTCCCAAGTCTGCTCTGTCCCTTCACCCTCAGAGTGCTCAGCTGAGCTAACTAAACCGCACCTCCTTCGAGAACACAAGTCAGAAAGGGAAAGCAGGTACTCATTTCATTTGAAGCCTATTTGGTTTTCCTTAGATTTCTAGAGAACTCTTATTTAGTAGTTGCTGGGTCCACAGATCAGCCTGTGTTTTGGGCTGGACTGTTCCCTCAGAATTCCTGTGTGGGGTCCTCACCCCCAGCACCTTGAAGGTGACTGTGAAGGAAACAGAACTGTTGCAGATGTAATTAGGTAAGACAAGGTCAGACTGAAGTAGGGTGGCCCCTAATCCAATATGACCGGTGTCCTTATAAAAGGTGGATATTGCACATGGAAACATGCAAACAGGAAGTACCCCATTGTAAAGACAAAGGCAGAGATCTAGAAGCCAGGGGTCACTCAAGTCATCAGCAAACCACTCGAGGATCAGGGGGAGGCCTGGGACAGAGTCTCCCTCCCAGCCTCAGAAGGCACCAGCCCTGCCCACACCTTGATCTCAGACTTTTGGCCTCCGGACTGTGAGAGAGTAAATCTCTGTGGTTTAAGCTCCCGGTCTGCGATGCTTTGCTGTGGCTGCCCTAAGAAACATACAGCACACATGCTCCTGGTTGATTTGACTGTAATATAATAACCATCTTCAACGGCTGACCCCTGGTGGTCTTGTCCTCTCCTGCCTTATAAGTTTAAGAGCAATGGTGTCACTGTGGATAAAAAGAGGTTCTTCACATCAATGAAATTAGTGTAACACGTTGATCTTGCAAAGACAAGTATTCTCCCCTGAAAAGAGATGATAACCTTCCAACAAAAGACCAAAGTTTGCATGGAGTCAAAATTACTTGATGAGAAGAACTGTGATTAAAGTAAGAACTTGTCTAAAATTATAAATTTGGAAGCCATTTATTTGGTTCTTGCCTCATAGAATATTGGTCAAATCCTATTTGTTACTAAGCCCACTCTAAACCAAAAGCATTTTAACTTTACATACAGACACATACATGCAGGCATGTATGTGACTGTATATGTTTGTACGTGTGTACATGTATATACCTTAATACAAATACATACATACACATGTGCATGTATGTGCAAAGCCTCTAAGATGCTCTCATCCATGACATTAGGCAGAGCAGAGCACATTTTGAAAAAACAGCATGAAAGGCAAAAACAATTTAAGTAAGATTAAGGCTTTATGGAAGCCTCTGGGAGGATGCCAAAGGGCAATTAGGCTTGCTATACAGAGTCCAAAAAACGCAGTCCTCATTCTCCACCACAACCCCCCAACACACACACACACACACACACACACACACACACACACACTGGGCTTCTGAGCAGACAAATTACTCTCCCATAATATTCCAAGTTCTCCAAACAAACACTGTCTCCAGCAAGTCACCCAGGCTCTCCCTGCTCCTTTTCTAGGAGGGTCTGTCTCTTTACAAGCAGCTCTCTGCCCTTCGGAACATAAAACTCCTTTGTTTTCGGGGTTCTCTAGCTTTGGTTTCGTTTTGCCCATGCCTCCCCAGAAAGCCTCAAGTCAGCATCTTCCTGCAAGCGCAGAGTGCTCCCCAGCAGGGGAAAGCTGGAGGGGGTGACGGCGTGGGAAAAGAGAGCAATTACTTCTTATGCTCTGTCTTCTCCTTTTCCCTTACCAAACATTCCAAGTAAAAAAGGTACCGCCCTTTCAAAAAAGACCAGATGTGCTGCAAGAAGCCCCAGGTGTTTTAGACCTTCAGGTGTGACCCTGCCTGCTCAGGGATCAGGCTGGTTCGTTGGACCTCAGAAAGGAATAGAAAAAGGGAAAAGTCGAAGGAGTCCCTCAGGGGCTGAGCACCCAGTGTGGATCCCGGCCCAGCTGTGGGCAGAGATTTCTGCTCTTCCACGCATGGTTTTAGGAGTAGGGAAGGTGTCTTACTCTGCTTGGCAGCCTGAGCAAATACCACAGACTGGGCAGCTTAAACACAGACATTTTCTTCTCAAAGCACCGGAGGCTGGAAGTTCAAGATCAAAGTGGCAGCAGGGCAGGTTTCTCCTGAGGCCTCTCCCCTTGGCCTGTGGGCGGCCACTTTCCTGCCATCCTCATGTGGCCTCTTCTCTGTGCATCAGCATCCCTGGTGTCTCCTCCTCTTCTTATAAGGGTACCAGTTCTATGAGGTTAGTGCCCCACCCTTACAACCTCATTTAACTTTAATTACCTCACTGAAGGCCTTATCTTGAATATGGTCATGGTGCAGGCTTAGAGCTTCAACGTATGAATTTAGGGAGGACACATTTCAGTCCAAGATGGGAGGGATGAAGGAATAAGTGGGTGAGAATAGGGAAGGCCATACGTCCACTGTTGGGGTCACAAAGTCAGCTGTCTACACACTTTGCCAGGATCAAGACAGGGCAGTGGAGGAGCCCGAGATATCTGGAGAAGGGGACCTGTAGATGGGCAAAGTAAAGAAATGAACATCCTGCTGGCCAAACAAAACACATCCGTTTTCAACCCTTGTTGTAGAATATCTGGAGACTTTCAAAATGAACTGAAAGCTGCTTGGACTGGCATCAATTACCCAGCTGGCGTTCACTTGTTCTGGGTTTGCTTTCTTCTGGGTGACGAGAATTCCATTTGTTTTGGGATGGAGGGTGAAGGGGAAGCTGACGGATAGCTCACATTTAGTTCCCTCAGATGTACGTGTAGGTACAAAAGGTAAGATAAGTGTGTCACTTAATGTCTTTAAACATTTACTTCTGGCCTTTAATTTCCATATATAGAGTAGAAAGAACTCATTTCTACAGCCTGAACTAAAACATCAGTTGATAGATATTTGCATGTAGTTAAGAAATCAGACAAATTGTTAATATGCTAGACAGATGTTCCCAAATTCTTAGTTCCTCAGACCCTCAGTCAGATGGCAAGTAGGTTTCATGTCACAGGCCTATTATTTTTTTTCACATGCCTATTCTGATCAACTAGCAGTGACTGCCTGGAGTCCTGTGATGAGAAGGACTCTGAGGCTCAGACTGAACCTACAAATGTAGTACTCTTATCAATCAGCTGTCTCGTCAGGGATGGCAGAGGGAGGGGTTTTGAGGTACCAGAGCATGAAAGGACAGGAATCAAACCAGCTTTCTAGGACACTCTTGTCTTGGATGAGATCCAGTGTGGCTTCAGCTTCACACCCTCACTTTGCAGAAGCAACAAAGGGGAAAGTGCTCTGCTGTGCTTTAGGGGCCCATAACCACAAAAAGAGAAAAAATTATTTCTTTGCACTTGGAAGAAAATTAAGATCATGTGAAATACAAGTAGCATTCACACTCTATGATTTTAATATGAAATCCAAAGAAACAGATGTTTATCAAGTTTTTGTTTGCTTGTTTGTTTGGGAGGTTGGTGGTTAGTATTTTGTGGTTTTGATTTAAAAAGAATATCTCTGTAATAAGCTTACTGATTTTTTCCCTCTTAAAATAAGCAATATTCTGTGGGAAAAGGCCAACTTTTCTTGGCATTACCTCTTTTTCCTGGAGATTATTAATTTCTTTTTAATAGACCTCATACTGCAAAATCGAAATTTTATATCACAGCGGGATTCACATTTATCTTAAGCTGCACACTCTTCATCGTCTATCAAACTGAGTTTAAGTTTCTAATTGAAATAATTTTTCAAGTGTTGAGCAATAAAGAGGCAATAAGTGATATGTTTAAATTATTTATTCATCTTATTTATAATTAATTCGGTTTTGTTCCTTGCTGCACAGTGAGGCTAACTCGACATGTTTGATTTTCAAATCTTTCTAGCATTAGGCTACAACAGAAGTGGTTGTTTTCTCCGTCCTTCTTGTGTTTCATTGGTCCCTAGGGACTCAGGCAATGTCAATTTAAATCACACTTAAATTTAACACATTAACTTTGTTTTACAACACACTGCTCCCAAAACAGAGATTTGTAAATAGATCATGCCTATTCTTAGTCATATTGAAAAAAAAAATTACCCACCTGGTAAGATGAGCTATTGCATTAACAAAGATCTCATTCTTCAGCATTTAAGGACTGTACATGCTTTGGTCTGTTTTGACCTGATTACCTGGTCTGAAGATTCCCTGAAACTCTTTCTCCAGCATCCCTCTGTGGGTACCACTTTTGCAGCACAAGCTCATGACCAAATCAACTACATCATTTCCTCCCTCACCTAAACCATTTCCCTGCTCACGAGACCTCTTCTGATTATGGTATCATGATGGCCTTCAGAGTTCTCTCTTCTCCCACCTACACGTACAGCCCAGCCCTGTTCACTCCACCACCACTCTAGATCACACCCCTATAATCTCTCCCTCCATCAAGTTCCAACCACTGGACCCTCCTACAGCCTATGCATATACGTACTACATTTTTTTCCCCTAAAGCCCAGGTAATGTACCTGCTCCGCTTACAAACCTATAACGGTACCCCTTGGCTCAATGGATATGCTCAAGCTTCCCAGATTCCCATTTATTCAGGTTGAACCCCATCTCTGCAGCCTCATCCACCACCACTTGGCAATCGGACAGTAATGAATAAGGGCTTACATGCTTCTAAGCCCTCATACAACAGTAACCATGCTTTTTATGTATCCTTGCAGCTCACGGGACATCTGGTATACCTGGATACTCAATAAATATCTAGAGAATGAATGATCAAAGAGTAGTCATGAGACAAAATACAGAGAATAGAATAGAGAAATCAAGTGATCTGAAGCTCAAGCCAAAAACTCAGAACATGGGATGGGCAGGAAGATTAAGCCACTGCCTAAAATTATTCAGAAATAACTCATTGTGTGATAACCCAGCCACCTAGAGCTGCAGGCACGCACCCAAATGACCAAATGCCTCGCGTGATCCGACTGCTCAGTCCACAGTGGGTCTCCACATGTCCTGGGCGTCCTGGCCGGCTGAGATGGGGACGTTCCTCAGCCTGGAGGATGCAGCAACTTGGCAGTGATGATCAGGGTGAGGTATAAGAACAAACACAATAACAAACACCATCACAGACATTTATTGAGCTTCTCTTATGTGTCAGTTACCATGTGCTACTCACTTCAGCTCATTCAATCCTGAGAAAAACCCTGTGAAAGTAACAAGAGTTACTGAGTGGCTTCTAAGAGAATGTTCTTGTCCCAACGCTTCACTCCCTCTCCTGTAGGGGGCGATACCTCCATACCTGCCACCTTGCAGGAGGAGTCAGAGTCCTGCCTACTGACATCAGACTTGGACATGTGACTGGCTCTGGCCAATGGCAGGTGAGCAGACATGAAATATGCAAATCCAAGCACAAGTTTCAGGAGGTTCTCACAGATCTAGGGGAAAGTGCCTGCCCCAGAGAAGGCTGCCTTCAGGTGAGTCCTGAACAAGCAGAGCTGTAGCCAATACTCAGCCTGACACATCAAGCAGGCAAAACACAATCTTTGCTGTCATCGGTCACAGAGATTTTGGGGTCACTGTTACTACCCAAAACTTAGCCATAGCAGAGCCAGGATTCACACCCAGAGCCTGCATGTTTATCCGTCACATTCTTTTCCACCCTGAAGCACATGCCTTATTATTAGAAGACACCCTAAGTCTACTTCCATTGGGCTCTGTTACCTTCTCGCTGCCAGCTGGAAGCAGCATGCTACTCAGAGCAGGTGCATGGACCCAAGAACTGGAAGTTGGTTAGATATGCAGAATCTCACACTCCACAATCTGCATTTTAACAAAATCACTAACTATGAGATGTGCTGGCTTACCACATCTGCATGAATACCTCGCAAAATCAAACGGCCATCAGCTGGAAATGGAAAGGCACAAGCACCCACTTACATTCCTCACCTCTTAGACATCTGAGGGGGAGGCCCCACGTGCCGCACTACCATGATATCACTGTAAGACTTTCCAGGACTTGCTCTCGCCACCAAGTAATGTCCTGTGAGGGAGCCGCTCACACCTCACTGCTGGCTATGCTGACCCCTTGTTCACAACCCAACGGCTTGTTTATTGAACAAATAAACATTAGGTCCTATTAGTCCTCATTAGAAGCTGTTAGCATGTGAAAAAATGACACATTGCACTTATCTCTACTGTCCTGTTCCAAGATCCCATTATTGGTTTATCACCCTTTTGATGAGTGACATTGACCATTAACCACAACAGTAAACATACAGCTTCCCAAGCACAAGTTAGCATCATAATTAGAAGAGGAATATAGCCCATACCCAGTGCTGCATAGCTGAGAAGTCAATGTCATGGTCTCCTCTCCACATGGTTCTAAAACCCAGTGGCAGAGAGCCAGAGCATCCCAGTAGTCATGGAAATGAGTAATGACCTTTCAAGATGGCGGGTGATACAGGTAGAACAAATACCCATGCGTCTGAGACAATTTCTCCTCAGCAAAAGCTACGGTTTTTGACAGGCTGGTTTATGAATAAATTCATGACATGAGACATTTCCAAAATGTCTGTTAAGAACTGTTTCAAAATGAAGTCATCAAAATTACTGCAAAATGTATGCTTTAAATTCAAACAGCTGGGAGAAAGAGTATGCTTGTTATGTAGAATTCATTATCAGTATTTCGGAGTGCAGCCTCTATAAACACTTGTTTGGATTGCTTTTATGCAATTGTTTGGAACATAAGCAGAGAAAGAGCTGAATGGGAAGTTCCAGAAGCCCAGAGCTTATTCAGCTTGTTTTTTTTTCCTGCTTTGTTAGAAAAATCATTTCTTTTCCTTCAAATTCTAATGAAATTGGAAGAATCTGAGTTTTTTCTAATTTATCAGTTTATGTAGTTAAGAGTACAGACATCACTGCAATGTGGAAAATGGAAGCCACACAGTAGAGATTTTCTCTTTCATTATCATGTGGGGCAAAAAAAAAGCCCCTTTATTGAATGCACATGACTTTTCATAGGTATTTAATTCACAATATAAGTATGTGCACATTCACAGACACACATTATATTGATCCTTATATATTTTGAATTCAGCCTCGAGCAGCTAAGATGAGATTACATGGTCAAACAATCAAATTAGCTAAGAGAGGAGATTCAGGTCAAAAATACGCTAAGGGGGAAAAGAACTATCCTTAACATAGAATGAACTAAGTGGTTCTTTAAGGATTAGAAATACCACTGTTGCACCGCAAAGAAGAAAAGCTATATTTGATCTAAAAGAGAAGCTGGTTAAAACCTGGTATGCTATCAGAATTGAAGAAAATCAGTCTAGATTATAGAGAATAGAAATCACCAAAGACACACCCAAAAAGCTAAATAATTTAGAGTACATAAAATTTAGTAATATTTATATGTTAAAAGAAGCTTACCATAAACAAAATTAAAATGCAAACAATGAGTTTCAAAATTGTACATATTTGCTTAAAAAATTAATAACCCTAACATACTACAACAACAAAAGCTCACAAACCTATTTTTCAAATAACATACCAAAAAAGAAATGGGCAAAGCACATGAACAGGCAACAATAAAATTGCAGGGAAAACCTAAATGCACAAAAATAGCTGGATTGGCTAATAAATTGTGGAAGATGAGTATAATAAAACAGAATGCTCCCATTACAAGCTTACATTACAGAAGAATATATACTGATGTGGGGAAATAGTCAGAAAATATTAAAAATATTCAGATGAGCACCAAATTACAAATATTTGACAAAAGATACCCCAAAGTATTAACATTTCTATCTCTACACTGTAGAACTACAAGTGTTTTCTTGTCTTTTTTGACTTGTGCACAAGTATTTTATAAATTTTACACATTCAGAATATATTGGTTTTCAATTTGAAAAAATAATCTCATAAAAAAATTTAAAAGGGCTTAAAACTGGAACAGTTTAGATCATAGACATCAGCATAAGTAGGAGAGACATTCTTCTCAATCTTACAAAATCATAGCCTAAGCCACTGAAATATCTTACTCTCAATGGTAAACGGAGATAGTATTTTAGACAAATGTCATTACCGTAGGCTATGTTTCAATATCAGCAGCCACGTTTGCAGGCAAAGGACAGTGCTGAGTCACAAATGTAAGGAGAAAGCGTGGACCAAGAGGAAGACTCCTGTGCGTACCTCAGAGTGTGTGTGCCACATCAGTGACTCTCTTGCCAGAACACCTGCTATATTCTGGAGTGAGCTGGGTGGGCAGGACCAGGCTGCTGGGGCTTCAGATTGGGTGGTCCCTCCTCACTACCTTTGGTTCTACACTGTCAACAGGTAGAGACAGAGCTGACACGTCAACTCAAGTTTACTGTCTGCCTCATCCCCCCCACCCCACTCCATCCCCTCACATGAAAACCAATCATGTAAATTCATCAGGGTAACTGATCAGTGAAGCACAAGGGGAAAAACCTCTAAATAAACTACCCTACCACATTAGTGTCTTGTTGTTACTCTCGTGACCCAACACAGATCCGGTGGCTACACTACTCTAGTGTATTCTCTTATGGTTCTGGAGGCCCCAAGTCCAAGATCCCCTTCCCAGGACTCACGCCGAGATGTCAGCAGACCTGCGCTCTCTCTGGGGGCTCCGGGGGAGAACCTGTCTCTTGGCCTTTTCCAGTTTCTCGAGGATGCTCGAGTTCCTTGGCTCGTGACCCCTCCTCACATCACTCCAATCTCTCGTTCAGTTACCACATTTCCTACTGTCCCTCTGACCTACCCACTCCCTCTTAGAAAGATCCCTCATCAAACCCAATAGGTGGTTTTCATGAATACACACACACACACACACACACACACACACACACACACACACACACACACAAGAACAGGCTTGTATGAAAACAGATAAGACTAAGTTCATTTGAAATTGGTTCAGCCACTATGGAAAACAGTATGGATTCCTCAAAAAACTAAAAACAGAGTTGCCATATGATCCAGCAATCCCATTCCTGGGCATATATTCAGATAAAACTATAATTCAAAAAGATGCATGCACCCCATGTTCATAGCAGCACTATTCACAATAGCCAGGACATGGAAGCAGCCTAAATGTCCACTGACAGATGAATGGATAAAGAAGGTGGTACATATATATATAATGGAATATTACTCAGCCATAAAAAAGGATGAAATAATGCCATTTGCAGCAACATGGATGGACCTAGAGATATCATACTAAGTGAAGTCAGACACAGAAAGACAAATATCATATGATATCACTTATATGTGGAATCTAAAATATGACAAAAATGAACTTATCTATGAAACAGACTCAAAGACATAGAGAACAGACTAGTGTTTGCCAAGGTGGAGGGGGTGGGGTGGGATAGGAATGGATGGGGAGTTTGGGATTAGCAGATGCAAACTATCGTATATATTTATAATGGATAAACAACAAGGTCCTGCTGTATAGCACAGGAAACTATATTCAATATCCTGTAATAAACCATAATGGAAAAGAAAAACAGAAAAAATATATATACAATCAAAAACAAACAAACAAAAATCTTATAGACAATCCAGGAGAATCTCCCCATGACCAGAGCCTTACTTTAAATACATTTGCAAAATCTCTTTGGCCATCAGGACTTCCCTGGTGGTCCAGTGGGTAAGATTCCGTACTCCCAACACAGGGGGCCTGGGTTCGATACCCAGTCAGGGAACTAGATCCCACATGCACGCTGCAGCAAAGACCCAGAACAGCCAAATAAATAAGTAAGTATATTTAAAAAGAAAGTGTTTGGCCACATTAGGAAACATCCACAGGCTCTGAGGGTAAGGGCATGGGCATCTTGAGGATGTGGCAGCCTTATCCACACCCACCAAGCAGCCAGGCAAGGCCCAGCCCACAAAACTCCTCTGCTAAGAGCAGTGATTCGGTACATTTTTACTGATGTTTTATTTTTTTTCCATTTATTTATTTATTTATTTATTTATTTATTTATTTATTTATTGCTGTACAACAGAGTGAATCAGCTGCATCTACACATATATCCCCATACCCCCTCCCTCCCACAACTCCTTTCCACCTTCCCTATCCCAGCCCTCTAAGTCATCACCCATCATCAAGCTGATCTCCCTGTGCTATGCAGTAGCTTCCCACTAGCCTTCTATTTTACATTTGGTAGTGTATATATGTCAATGCTACTCTCTCACTTTGTCCCGGCTTCCCCTTCACCCCCCCTCCCGCCCCGTCCCCGCACCGTGTCCTCAAGCCTGTTCTCTACATCTGCATCTTTATTCTTGCCCTGCCACTGGGTTATTGATGTTTTAAAGTCCTGACACACTACGACTCTCTGCAGAAGTGCTGGAATAAGTCAGGTAAGTGGGTTTCTGATAGGAAAAGGAATCCTCATTCTTAATTTCTCGTTCTTTCCCCGCGTCTCCGATGAGGGCGGCACAGCTGAATATGCGTGTGTTTTTAAAAACAATTACGGCACATCGGCCATCTGGTAGATACAGATGTGATCCGCGGGCTCTTGCTTTACAAATGCAAATGACGCCTTTGCCTTCCTGTGGCCTGTCTTTGCCAAGAAGGCAGTGAAATGATGAGAACACCTCTCTCACGTGCCCCACCCAGATCGCCACCCCAGGCCTGAGAAAACAGCGGAGGGTCAACGACGGCAGTCGGCGGAGGGACTGAACATCTGCTAAAGGCAAACACAGAGCCTTCAGGCTCCTTCACGTGGCAGGGCCACGAGGCAAGGCAGATCACCCACGAGATGTCCTTACCACTGCCACACCCGCGCGTGACCCATGGCAGCCACCAGCCTTCCCCTTCCTTTGTCCTCAAGTTCATCACCTATAATGTGTGGTCAGTTAGTCATCACTAGGATAATTACTACCTAAAACTAAAAATAAGACAAAAATACTGAACTCTGACTTAAAGAGATTAGGAAGGGAGAGAGGGAGAGAGTAAGGGGGGAAAGGGGAAAAGCCACCTTCAAGCCCATATCTGGACCCTTCAGTGTCATTGGAGAAAATCACAGCAAACACAAGCTCACTAACCTACCTGGGCCCTTCCATGTCTCCCGGGAAAGGTCCCTCTCCTGCTCTTCACATGGCCTTTACACCTTCTTCAACCTCCCCAAGCCTCAGACCCCCACTCTCAGGAGCCAGTCTGCCCTCCCTCTTTGTAAAGAGAAGGGGGGAAATAGTGAAAAATGCCTTTAACCCATCTCACCACCACCACCAAATCCCAAAGGCTCCAGGATCTGATCCCTTCTTTCCTCACCTGGGCTGGAATGAGGTGGCCTGTTATATAATATAAGGCCCTCCTCCAGTTGTGTCCACAGGGAGACAGGGAGACAGGCCTCTTGGAGTCCTTAGTGTGGAGGTGGCCTTGCTGATGCTGAGTTGGGTACAGGGTCAGAAGAGCCTTCAGTCTGCAAACCTCCTTTAGATGGAAGCACAAAGGTTGCTCTTCCAGAGGGTGTGGAGGCCTGGGGACAAAGGGTCTGCAGGGGAGCAAGGCTTCCTCAATTCTAGCCTTTCTCTTAATATCCTCTCCATCACTGCCACTGATTTTCCACCGACTCTGTCACCATTTCCTTACGCTCCAGGCCCGTCCCTAAACAGGGCTCTCCCTGGATCCCCACCACCTCCCACTACTGACCGATTTCTCCCTCATCCCTGCCCAGAGGAGACAGGAGCACTCAGGCTGGTCCCTTCTTCCTTGGTCCCTCCACCTCCCACCCCAACCCCCTCCCCGCCCCCTCCCTCGTGATTTCCTGTCATTGATGGCCATTGCTTCTCATTCTCTTTTACTGAGTCGTCTTTCTCTGCTTGATCCCAAAGTGTTGATGTTTTTAGGGATTCGCACCTAGGCCTCTTCTCGTCTCACTGTGCACCTACTGTTTAGAAACAGCAGCCATACCCTTGCCTAGATGACCATCCATCAGCCAGCTCTGCACTCGCTCGACCCAAGCCTGTCCTCTAAGCTCCACACCTACCTTTCCAACTGCTATTTGATACTCCACTCGGATGCAGTCCTAGCACCTCTACCCGACCGGGGCCATACCTGAGCTTATGCTTTCTCCTTGCTCACCCCCAAACTGCTCCAACTCCAACGTCCCCTGCATCAGGGAAAAGGCATGGCCACTCAGCTTTCCAAACTGGACTCTCTAACACACCTCGAATTGGCTCCTTTTCCTCAGTTGCACTGCTTGGCCCTGGTCCAAGCTGCCATCCACTCTCCTACTGAGTGGTAATGACCTCCTGGAATCCACTCCTGCTCTTCGCACATCCATCGTCCACTAATGAGGTAATGCTACCTCATTACCTTCCTATAATTTGATCACATGACTCCTCTGCTTAAACACTTTCATAACTGCCCAATGGCTTCCTTTTTTTGGTCTTTTTTATCTTTATTGAGGTATAGTTGATGTGCACTATTATAGAAGTTCCAGGTGTACAGCTAGTGTTTCAAAATGTTTAAAGGTTATATTTCATTTATAGTTATTATAAAATATTGGCTACATTCCCTGTATTGTACAATATATCCTTGTAGCTTATTTATTTACTTATTTACCCAACGGCTTTTGAATAAAACTTATCCTTAATTTGAGCCAACCGTATCTTTGTAATCTGGCCACCGTCCACTTCTCCAGTCCCATCTGTGTCATTCTCCTTCCTCCAGGAAGGTCCCTTCTGTTTGCTCATCCACATCCTCTCTTCACCCTGTTCCCTGGCCGGTGAGGCTGACCAGTGCTGACCACACCATGGAGCTGCCCATGCCCTCAGACTTCCTGCGGGCCCAGGGCAGTGGGCCCCCTACAGAAGACTGGAGGTGGGCAGGAGAGTGCAGTCAGCCACCGAGCTCCCGGCTCCCTTCCTGACGGGTCTCCTCAGCTTACTGCATCTGTCAACCAAAAGTCACTCCCCTGTAAAGGCGTCCTCTCCTTCCAGGTTCCGGGAGCCACTCCATCAAGCCCTACCAGGCTTGTGGACGGTGACGCGTCAGCCATCACAGCGCTCAGGGCACTGCCCATCCTTTGTGCTCTCTTGCCACCGAGCCCACACCTTCAAAAATGGTGCGATTATTAAACACTCCTGGTTTTTTCTCATCTGACAGCGCCATCCACTTCCTGCTGGCATCCTGCCTGGTGTATCCTTGTCCTCCATGCTCCGGCCCTGCTGACCTTTTCTCTAGTCCTTCAGCAGACCATGGAGGCCTTGTCACAACTGAGGTTGGTCCTCCTGTTCTGCCTGTTCCACACAATAGATTAAGGGCCCCGCTATGTACTCCTAGTGTACAGTCTTCTTTGCTGCTGACATACTGAAACACTGCCATGAATGACCCATTACTGACATATCTCTTTAACTAGCTCCGCAAGGGCAGGGACCACGTGGATGGCACCTGATTCCTCCAGTGCCTGCCACCAGGCAGGTGTCCAATAAATATGTGTTGACCAGCAAACTCATTTCTCCTAGTCTGCCTAGAGGACACCTGATGATATTTAAAGTTTCATTCTAGCTTGTGTATTATACATGCAGAACTGCTACACAAATAGCTTGGGATGACCTTGGGTAAAAAGTGACACCATTTATTTCCAAATCCTAGAGGTATTCACAACTTATCCTTCATTTTGACAGTCATGAAGTCTAAAACATTTATGACTGCTACAATATATACAAATATATTCAAGGGCCAAATTTCCATCAGTTTCTTCATAAGAAATTAGTCTTGCATAGCAGACCCAAGGTAATATATAATGAAGAGCATTATAAATATTTGATGAGTGGTTTATTAGTATTAAATTCTGTGGGTGGTTGACCACCTGACCATATGGTGTCCAAATTCCTTTATATATTAAAAAAAGAAATCTACATCCTATATGCCTATGGTCCAAACACAGGTTCTCATATCTGCCTCCTTCCAGGTTGGCCCCCTGAGCCTTTGGAAGGCCACTTAGGAATTGGTTCTTGTCCTTGGTCCTTTGATTATCTTCAACTGCTATCAACCAAACTGGAGGTTCTTGGTTCTCCCACCCTCCTACCCCTCTGGGAGACAGTTCTCCTGTCCACTCCCCTTGGAAAGCTTCATTCCACTCCTTAGACCTGCGCACTCCTAATTAGTGACCATAACTCTCCTAGCTCTTTGCCAGCTCACCAAAAAGGGGGAAACTTTGACTTGTTCATAGCACCTGACAACCTAAAGACCCAAAAGTAAGAAAATGAAAGGGGGGCATCCTGCATGGGGATACAGAAGTAATAATAGCAAAGACAGAAACACACAGCAGCCAAACTGTGGCAGGAGACAAGAGAGGAGAGAGAAGAGAAAAAGCAGGCTGGGGAGAGGGGGAGGGGAGGGTAGTGCTGAGGAGGGTACAAAAGCCTCAGTTCCTAGCCTCCTTCTTCCATCATCCACCCAAGGGGCATTTTTATGTATTACAACATATTATTGTGAGAGATGTTGTATCTCACAAACCACCAGTGCCCTTTGGCCTCATGTTCACTGGGTGGCTTTGTTCGGCCCTTGCTGTCTGTAGTGGATGCTGTAATCAGCTGCCCAGATTCCCACCTGAGGTCTCAGGTACCCACCCCTGCATTTCCCAGGTGCACTGTCTGCTGAGAGTTCACCACTGAGCCCCTCCAAGGACTTGACCTCAACCAGTAAAGCCTCCTTTTATCCAATGATGGGTCAAGGCGGGTTACAGGGGCCCAACCTAACCAGGGACAACTCTGAGTGGCATCTCGGCTCCAGAGTGTCTCTCAGGGCCAGCTGAGGCTCTGGTTGTAGCTCAGTGCAGCTTCTCCTCAGCCCAGTACTCATGCTTCACACCCTCACAGGCGCTGTTCCTGAGAACATTCCTCCCCAATTTCCTTCACATAAACCTTCCCAGGGACTGACCTAAGACATCAACCCTCCCTGTGAAATATTGAACAATGGAGGCTCCATCCTCAGTATCCTTCAACCAGCAACATCTCTACTCACTAGGCCTCAGGGAGGTCCAAATATGCCCACTATAGATGACCTTTGACCTTGAGATTCTAGACAGCCCTGGCACTGTTACCATCTTAAAGCTGAAAAAGACCTTAGGGGTCACACGTTCACCTGCTGTTCAGTGTGGGTCAGAACCATCCCCAGAGCACATGCCATGTGCAGACAGCATCCTTCTCTGCCTCGTGCAGGGTGTGACCCCCCAGGCCATCAAGTCCAGCCTTCTCAACCTGTGTCTACCTCTAACTTCCTCCACAGAGACTGTCCCACACCCCCTCCACTGACCATTCCCAGTGTCAACCTGACCATTTTTGAACAATCTTTGATGACCGCTCTTCATTGGACCCTTGCCCCACCCTAAAAGTCAGCCTGCACGCACCCAGCTCTGGTCTGCTGGGACCCGTATCAAAATGCCCAGGGCACCCCAGGGCTACAAACCCCTACCACAGTGAAAGCAAGAGGAAGCAGGTGTTGATTGGACAGGGCCATATCCCGTAAGACTGGACAAGGGGCAGGGTCTTGGTAGGGGGTTCTGCAGAGGCAGGTCCTAATTCACAAATTCAAGTGTAAGATATCTATGTCCCTGACACCTAGGGAGGGAATGTTATAAAATCTGCTATCAAAGTAGGCCTGACACTTCATCCTGCTGGGAAACTCTGAGAAATAGTGCAAAATACACACCTCAGAAGGGAGCAGTGTTATTTACATGCCCACTGCAGTGGACTGAAGGTTTGTGTCTCCCACAACTCACATGTTGAAATCCTAACCTCCAATGTGATGGTGTTAGGAGGGGGGCCTCTGGGAAGTGATTAGGTCATGAGGATGGAGTCCTCATAAATGGGATCAGTGCCATTATAAGCAGACCCCGGAGAGCTCTCCCACTCTTTTTCTGCCATGTGAGGTTACAAAAAGAAGAAAGCAATCTGCAGCCCAGAAGAGGGTCCTCCCTAGAACCCGACCATGCTGGTACCCTGATCACAGACAACCAGCCTCCAGAACGTAAGAAATAAATGTGTTGTTGATAAGCCACCATGTCACAGGATAATAATTTGTCACAGGATATCTAACTAAGACACCTACTTCCATGAATCACCAGCTTTGGTTGAGGGCGGCTATGGGGGCAGCCTGCCCGATATGGATAGACCAGCCTTGTGGGAAAAGTCCGCAGGCACTGACAGGCAGACGCTGGCAGCTGGGAATCTTCAGACCTCACGGCACAGTCAGGGCTGGGCACCTGGGGGCAGGGAGCACAGAGATGGCCCACACGCCCGGCGCCCCCTCTCCTGCTGTGGTGTAGACTAAGTCTCAGGGGGCAGGTGGCACAGAGATGGCCCACACGCCCGGCGCCCCCTCTCCTGCTGTGGTGTAGACTAAGTCTCAGGGGGCAGGTGGCACAGAGATGGCCACATGCCCGGCACCCCCTCTCCTGCTGTGGTGTAGACTAAGTCTCAGGGGGCAGGTGGCACAGAGATGGCCACATGCCCGGCACCCCCTCTCCTGCTGTGGTGTAGACTAAGTCTCAGGGGGCAGCTGGCACAGAGATGGCCACATGCCCGGCGCCCCCTCTCCTGCTGTGGTGTAGACTAAGTCTCAGGGGGCAGCTGGCACAGAGATGGCCACACGCCCGGTGCCCCCTCTCCTGCTGTGGTGTAGACTAAGTCTCAGGGGGCAGGTGGCACAGAGATGGCCACATGCCTGGCGTCCCCTCTCCTGCTGTGGTGTAGACTAAGTCTCAGGGGGCAGCTGGCACAGAGATGGCCACATGCCCGGCGCCCCCTCTCCTGCTGTGGTGTAGACTAAGTCTCAGGGGGCAGGTGGCACAGAGATGGCCACATGCCTGGCGTCCCCTCTCCTGCTGTGGTGTAGACTAAGTCTCAGGGGGCAGCTGGCACAGAGATGGCCACATGCCCGGTGCCCCCTCTCCTGCTGTGGTGTAGACTAAGTCTCAGGGGGCAGCTGGCACAGAGATGGCCACATGCCTGGCGTCCCCTCTCCTGCTGTGGTGTAGACTAAGTCTCAGAGGGCAGCTGGCACAGAGATGGCCACACGCCCGGCGCCCCCTCTCCTGCTGTGGTGTAGACTGACTCACAGCCTACTGTGGTTGTTGAGGTATACAGTTACTGCAGTGGATTTCAACAACCAGGTTCAGAACAAGCCAGAGTGCAGGCGGGTTGTATTGGTGCTGATTTCCAGCACTGATCACCCACACCTGGAGACTTCCATGTTGCTCCACGTTCTCCATAGCTTTCTTTAAAAAAACAATAGGAAAGGGACTTCCCTGGTGGTGCAGTGGTTGGGAGTCGGCCTGCCAATGCAGAGGACACTCGGCTAGGAGGATCCCACATGCCGTGAAGGAACAAGGACCTACTGTCTAGCACAAGGAAATCTACTCAATATTCTGAAATAACCTACATGGGAAAAGAATCTGAAAAAGAATAGATACGTGTATATGTATAAATGAATCACTTTGTTGTACACCTGAAACTAACACAACATTGTACATCAACTATACCCCAATATAAAATGATTTTTTAAAAATAAAAATTAAAAAAATAAAAATACCAATGCTGACAAGGGCGTGGAGAAGGTGGAACCCTCACGCACAGCTGGCAGGTATGTAAAATGGTGCATCCATTCTGGAAACAGTGTGAAGGTTTTTTAAAAAGGTGTTCACCCAAGTTTACCTGTGACACATGACACAGCATGCCCACTCCTAGGTACAGACCCAAGAGAAATGAAAATACATCTCCACACAGAAACCTGTACACAAATGTTCACAGCAGCATCGTTCATAGCCGAACGTGGAAACCATCCAAATGTCCCTCAGCTGGAGAATGGGTAAACAAAACGTGGCTCGTCCACGTGGTAGAATATTATTTGGCAATAAAAAGGAATGAAGCACATGCTACAACATGGATGAACCTCAAAAACATTACAGTCAGCGAAAGAAGCCAGTCAATAGACCACATGTTATATGAAATACACAGAAAAGGCATGTCTATAAAGAAAGGAGAGTAGAACTCACAGACATGGAAAACAAACTTATGGTTACCAAAGGAAGTGGGGAGACAGAAATTAGGAATTTGGGATTAGCAGATACACACTACTATATATAAAAAAAAGAGGACCTACTGTATAGCACAGGGAACTATATTCAACATCTTGTAAAAATCTGTAATGGAAAAAAATCTGAAAAAGTGTGTGTGTGTGTGTATATATATATATATATATATAAACTGAATCACTTTGCTGTACAGCAGAAAGTAACACAACATTGTAAATGAACTATACTTCAATAAAAAAAAATTTAAATTAAAAAAAGAAGGCAAGTAGAGGTTGTTGCCCAAGCCTGGGGGTCGGGGGTATGGATGGGGAGTGACTACTAATAATATGAGGAATGTTCTGGGTGATGGAGAAATATTTTTGAGTGGTTCTAAAACTGGATTGTGGTGATATTTATACAACTTTGTAAACTTACTAAAAATCAGTGAATTGTACTTAATCATATGCTATGTAAATGACACCTCATAAAGGTGTTAAAATTTGAAAATACAATTAAAAGGTAGATAAAGTGCTAATAAAATGAGCCTTGTGGTCCCCCGGCACAGACCCTACCCTGCCTCAGACTAGAAGTAGCTGATACGTGTCTGTGTCCCCACTGAGACTAGTGCTTCTTGTCATTTGGCATTTTCATATCTGTTATATTTGCAGCAGAGTCTCTTGACTATAGTTATCATTCAACAATTGTTTGTTGAGTTGAACTCTAGTGGAGGGTGGAAAAAAAACATTTTTTCTGGACATCAAAATAATGCTCTAAAAAGAAGTTTTCTCAAAACCCTTCCCCCAACACCCCCGTCTGTGACTCAGGAGCACCACGTCTCGGGAAAGTGTGATGACGTGAGTGTGAGAAGCAGATACGACATGTAGCTAAACACCCAGCAAGTCTGTCTTTGGGGGAAAAAATATAGCAGCAGTGAATGTGTGTCACCTCCTGATTTCGGGCCAGGTGACAATGAGGATCCAGAAGGGGCAGCCATCCGTCCGCCACTCCACAATGCCAGAGGCTGCTGGCTCCTCTGCTAAAGCTGTCAGATGGCTGTGCTTGTGGACAAAGAAGACACCTGAAGCTGCTTTTCAGTTTAGGCTAAATGTTGCTGTGCATCTCCCTGTGGGATCTTAATGAATGTAGCCTCCATCCTGATGAAGCCTGTCACCAGACTCATCAGAAGGTGAGTAGAATTCTGCACCCCCAGGACAACACAGCAATATTCAGGTGCAGGGAGAACTTCTCTTGGAGGAGTGGAAGTTGTTTTTCCTCTGGAGGCTCCCTTAAAAGGGGCCCAGAAGGTATATCAAAAAAGAAGAATTCATTGGAAGCTCTCCCTGACCCAGGAGGTCCAGGCTACACCCGACAGGCAGTTTTTTGAACCAGGAAGGTAGGTGGATGGGTAGAGTGTATAGTCTTTAGGGTTCGAAAGACTTGAGTTTCAATCCTGGCCCCATCAGTTAGCTTTCCAGCTCTAATCTCCTGGGACCTCAGTTTTCTCACTTGTGCAACTGGAATAATAATAAAGTCTTCTACTCGGAGTTCTCACAAGCTTGAACTGAGAAGATATACCCTGATTGGTGATGCTGTGTAGGAAATACTCAGCTAGGTGCCACAGAGCCCCAGGGAAGAGCCCGAGTGCAGTGGTCATCAAATAAGACTGGAAAGCTGGTATGCCCTTGGTTGGGGTTTCAAAAGTTCTTTCCAGGAAACATTAAAGAGAAGAGTGTATGATTTCGTGACTTTCCTACTATAACATGCAGACTCAAACAGGAAGAAAAAGACCTCCCTGTGATATTTGAAGATTGGCTTTTTGAAGGTATTACTGAAACGGTAGGACCCTGTGTTGCTTTCCCGAGACAGACCCTGACCCCCACTCCCTGCCTCTTGTTGTAGAAAAAGCTTTACCCTCCTAGGCTTTCCCTGAATTCCAAAGAGCAAACAATTAAAGAAGTAAAAAATACAAAAACAAAGGAAAACAGTAAAAAAAAATAATGATAGTTTATCCATAAAACAAAGTCAAGGACCTTCAGCTCCTCCTCAAGGGCTATAGATAACATCCTGAGCCATACCCTTGAGTTGTTTTGTAGATACTGAAACTCCCGCCAGGTGCAAGCAATTGACTGCATGCTGCCCACAAGCATGGAGACACCAGGAGGTTGATGATGTTAACTCCCTAAATACCACCCTGTTACCTCACCACCAACCAAACAGAATAACGTGCACCAGCTGACCAGGCACCCTGCAACTCTCACCCCCTAATGTTGCCTTTAAAAACTTCCCTGAAAGCCACCAGGGAGTTCGGGTCTTTTGAGCATGAGCTGCCCATTCTCCTTGCTTGGCCTTGCAATAAACACTGCACCTGGTGTCAGTAGATTGGTTTTACTGTATTTTGTGCAAGTGGACCCAAGTTTGGTTCCATAACATTATGTATAGCCAGAACCCCACAATTAGTATCTGCAGCTGTGCATTTTAGAGAGCAATCACTTCAAGCATTTCTTTTTAAAACTTTTACCTTTCAGAAATCAATCTTGACTTCACACAGTTAATATCTGATACCTAACAAGTGCATAATAATGCCTGTTCAATTTAAATTCACTTAATTGTTCCCACAAGTTCACCAACATGAATCATAAAGAAAAAAAAATATATTATAACAAGACTTAAATTTCACCCCAAAATGGGCCTAAGCAGGGAGAGAGTCTTTCCTCTAGGAACTGGGAAGGGGGCTCTGGAACTGCAGAACTGGTGGCCCAACCAAGAGAAGCCGAGAGAGAATGAAGCCAGTACACCGGAGAAACACAGAGGCAGCCTGAAGACCAGGGAGCAGCCGGCTCAGCCAAGGGTCGCTCCTCAGGTCTGGCCTTAGTTTCTTGTCTAGAGAAATCTGTATCCCCCACTAGCATCCTTCCAAGCTGAGCCACACAGAGTAGGTTTCTTGATGACTCATATGGTGTCTCACATGGGATCAGTGGCCTGGGACCACTGCAAGTCCACCTGGTCTTGGACGTGATTCACAATCAGCATGTTCTCCATTTGAAGCATCCAGGCGCCAGTGAAAAGCAAATATTCCTCTTCCATGTCCCAGCTTCATGGTTCTGGGGTGTAGAAGAGATGGCTTATAAATAGAAGGACAGAAGATCAAGAAAAGGTTTTATGGTTTATGGGGAAAATGTCATCGACGAAGTGGGGCCTGAAGTTTTATTTTTGAATTTTCTAATTTAACTACAGTTGATTTACAATATTGTGTTAGTTTCATATTCTGTTCCATGATAGGTTATTACAAGATATTGGATATATGTGGGAGAGTCAAAAATTATCCACACTCTGGCTGTAGAATTTAAGAAACTTTTAGAAAAGACAAGCACATCATTTTTCAACATAATCTCCTTGCTTTTCAATACACTTTGTCCATCTGTCAACAGCTTTTGTATTTCCTCATTAAAAAATATTTTAGGCTGAGCTGTGAGCCACAAATGCACTGCTGTCTTCACTTCTTCATCAGAAGTGAATCTTTGTCCTCATAGGGCTGCTTTCAGGGGACCAAACAGGTGAAAGTCTGATGGAGCAAGATCAGGACTATAGGGAGGATGCTTTAACACCTCAAAATGAAGTTTTTGCAGAGTGTCCACAGTGTGGACAGAAGTGTGCAGACGTGCATTGTCATGCAAGATCACAACGCCCTTGAATAGCAGTCCTCTGCATTTAATCCAAAGTTTAGGCTTCAGCGCTTCAGTAAGCATCTCACTGTAACAAGCACTATTGATTGTGGATCCTTTGAGCCATGGCTGATTTGCAAATGGTTTGCCACATAATCCACTGTCACTCATCTGTTCAACAGAATCATTTCACGTGTATGCTCAATGTTGTCATCAGCCGTGAACGTGGACGAGGGTCTGGCTCCTTCTTGATGACTAACACTTGTGTGACCTTCCTTGAACTTCTCTATCCATTCATACACACATCTTCATCACAAAACACTTTCTCCATACTGTGCACAAAGTCTTTGATAAATAAACAGCACCAGGTTCACCCTCAGACCATAAAAAACGAATCACTGCACGCTGCTCTTCTTTTGTGCAAGTCACAAGTGGGGCATCCATTTTTGCTGGCACCGCAGTTACAAATGAACTGATATAACACGTTCACACCAGCACAGCAATGACTGGGGAGACAGTAGCCTTGAACGGAAAGCGCTGATAAGAGTGTGACTAACAGAAGTTTTAATATAACCGGAGTGCAGATACTTTTTGACTTACCCTCGTAGTTCCCTGCACTATGCAGTACATCCTTGTTGTTTATCTATTTTAGATATAGTAATGTGTATCTGTTAATCCTATACTCCTAATTTATTCCTCCCTCTCCCCTTTCCCCTTTGGTAACTGCAAATTTGTTTTCTATATCCGTGAGTCTGTTTCTGTTTTGTAAATAAGGTGATTTGTATTATTTGTATATATTCCACATATAAGTGATAATCATATAATATTTGTCTTTCTCTGTCTGACTGACTTCACTTAGTATGATAATCTCTAGGTCCATCTGTGTTGCTGCAAATGGCATTATTTCATTCTTTTTTATGGCTGAGTAATATTCCATTGTATACATGTACCACATCTTTATCCATTCATCTGTTGATGGACACTTAGGTTGCTTCTATGTCCTGGCTATTGTGAATAGTGCTGCTATGAACACAGGGGTGCATGTATCTTTTTGGATTAGAGTTTTCTCTGGATATAAGCCCAGGAGGGGGATTGAAGGATCTGAAGATGGGAAAAAGTAACCAAGGGGCAAGAAGCAGTACCAGAATGTTATAACAGCTGGAGATCCTTAGCATTGGACCTCACAAACTGCCAGTATGTCTTTAGAGAAATTTGACTTTGAAGTATAAAACGAGAGAAAAGGATAGTAGAAAGTGAGATAAACACCCAAGAGCAAATCTGCATGAAAATGCAGCCAAATATGTGCTAAAGAGTATAACAAAGATGATGCTCGAAACAGCCGAAATGAAACAGCTTTTCATTCCACAAGAGGCTGGAGGATGAGCTGATTGAATTTGAACCCACATCTCTTTGACCTAAAGACCATGGTTGGTCAAGAGAACAGAAGTCCAAGAGACCGAACGTACGGTCGTTAATCTAAGTAATGGTGGCTCATGAAGACAGGGGTGTGGGGCGGGCCTGATCCATTGAATCTTTTGGGCGCTTGCAATTTCCCAGCGGTCACGTAGACACAGCTGAAATTCACTGCTGCAGCCAGGCAGCCAAACCCAAGAGGAAGCGAACAGCAAAGGCCCTAAGAAGCATCTCTTTATCAGGAGGCAACAGGAGTGTGCTGAAAAACAGCTTTATTTGTGCCCCCAACCTAGGGGCTGGGTGTGCCAACTGTGCAGTTCTCCTGCACACGGAGAACCACAGAACCATGCAGGCTCTCCAACTGTGTATACTTCCAGTTACATACTTCAGAGCCCTTTTAAAAACCCTTCCCAATGTTTAGCTTCAAGCTAAAATGTGTCAAGCTGTAACAGCGTTGTCAGTGAAATTTTAAGAACAATCAGTATGGAAGCCCCACCTCTTAGTATAGTAGAGAAAGGACCAGAGCTAGAAGTGCTGAAATCTCTCCTGAAAAGACATGCTATGAAACAGGAAAGATTGCTTTTTCTCAGTTACATCTAATCCCTATTTTAAAAGCTCACATAAAGATGTGCATAGATGAGAAAGGAGCTGTTTATCTCTACTGCATTGGTACAAAAGGCTTATAAGTAACACTGATGAATAAATAGTCCACTGATGTTCAGATTTTTAGTTAATCTTGGGGGAAGAGGATATAATAGAAGAAGACGACGCTGACCTGTAAATGTGATCGACTTGGAACCACAACCTTGCAGGTGTACAGGCAGAAATAAAAGCACTAGGACCATCCACAAGAGGCAATGAGGCAATGCAGTTAACAGGAGGTAGACCAGATAACTGAAATGTCCAGAATTCACATAGTGACCTTCAACTATTTAACAGCAATGGAAAATTCTGTGAAGACCTGTTGATCTCACACTCTTTTTTTTTTTTTTAATTTTTATTGGGGTATAGTTGTTTTACAATGTTGTGTTCATTTCTACCATATAGCAAAGTGAATCAGCCATATGTATACATATATCCTCTCTTTTTATGGATTTTCTTCCCATTTAGGTCACCACAGAGCACTAAGTAGAGTTCCCTGTGCTATACAGCAGGTTCTCATTACTTATTTATTTTATACTTATTAGTGTATATATATCACTCCCAATCACCCAATTCATCCCACCCCACCCCCATTTCCATATGTTTGTTCTCTGTATCTGTGTCTCTATTTCTGCCTTGCAAACAAGTTCATCTATACCATTTTTCTAGATTCCACATATATTCATTAATATACAATATTTGTTTTTCTCTTTCTGACTTACTTCACACTGTATGACAGTCTCTAGGTCCATTCACACCTCTGCAAATACTCAATTTCACTCCTTTTTATGGCTGAGTAATATTCCATTGTATATATGTACCACATCTTCTTTATCCATTTCTCTGTTGATGGACAGTTATGTTGCTTCCATGACCTGGCTATTGTAAATAGTGCTGCAATGAACATTGGGGTGCATGTGTCTTTTAGAATTATGGTTTTCTCTGGGTATATAATCTCATATTCTTATTAACAGAAAACAGCAATTTGTGAGGTGATTGCAATGTTTTAAATGTGATGACAATTTACAAGTTCAAAATAAACACAAGTAAAGACAAGTACTTGAAAGAATACATATCAACTCTTCTAAACAAGACTTGATCTGCTTCTGAAGGAAATGTTCAAATACCACAGCACTGTGATGGAGGAAGGTAGCTAAAAACGACAGTTTAGGGGCTGCCTGGAGAAAAGATACCTATTTTCACCAACCTCAACCTTCCAGTTGTTGCCATTTTGTTGATTTCTAGTCACAAAAAAAGAGCAATCTTAAAGCAATTTCAATCTAAGCTGTGTTTATATACCAGGAGGGGCCTATTGCCTGGTAATTTCCTAAGGACAAATAGGAATGGACAGACTGTCACAAGATAAGGCTATTTTCCCCCTAAACAAAGCTCATTTGTCTCAACCAGCAGGCTCCACTCCTGGAGCCCACAACCTGGCTGACACAGATAATACCACAAAGGCAGGCAACCCCCACCGAAACACAAGACTCCGTTCAGCACATATGAGCAAATGGAGGTCCCTTTATCTCCAGGATAAAGCTGGCACCAACCTCTGCTGGAAAAAATTAAAAGACAAAATTTTCCAACACTAATCAAATCCCTTCCACTTAATGAGTACCAACATCTTCTAGGGCAGCTGCGATTATGTCTATTTCACAAATGGAATCCTCAGGAAGTGGCAATGAGGGCCTTGTGACACACACCGAGATATGTTTGCTTTTTCAAGGTATGTTCATTTGCGTTCAGACCATTTGATTTGCTGTTTACAACAGCTTCATGAGGAAAACATGCAATGCAGTCTGAGCCAGATTTTAAGGATTTGGGTCAAAAAACTGGTCCCAAGTCAGAAGATCCGGGTTCAAACTGAACACCCACCTCAAGTGACCTTGGGCAATTTCCTCAACCTTCCGGTAACCCAGTTTGCCCATCTGTAAAGGGCAGAGACCTGTGAAGACAAGGATTTCTAGGAGAGTTACATGTGATCATCCAAGATGATACCACAGTGCCTGGCACTACGAAAGTCCTCAGTAGGCTGTAACTCTCACGCTTATGTCGTCCTCATCCTCATCACCACAGAGGAGGCAACCTGATCAGATCCCGTAAGACCCAGCCAGCAGTAGAGGGTGCAGCTCCTGACCCCCGGTCTATCACTTCTTCCAATCTACCATGCAAACAGCTTAAAAAATGGCAAAAGGAAGTTTTATTAAAGGGCAGGGCTCTTGTGTTAATGGTGTATTTTCAATAAATGGAGGCTAAAGTCCTACAGAGAGACTGGTAGTGTGGCTTGACACATAGGCAAAAGCGAAAAAAAAAAAAATGATAGTAGTTTGTTCTTAGCTCTGCCCCTAATTGTGTAATGATGAATACAAGATGTCAAGATGCTGGAAGCTTTTTCTGCCTCTGAAATAAAAAATATTTTTTTTTAAAAAGGTAGGGGGGGGCATGATCATCTTAACAGGAGAGAACCAGTCATCACATACATCAGAGGTACCAAAGCATCCTCCTGGGTACCAAAGTCCTAGCCCAGAAGATAGCACTTTGCTATTCTGAAAGCAACATGACAGGGTTGCCTTCAGAACAAATCTTTCTTGAGAATATACACCTCGAGTCTTGAGAATATACATGTGCATTCATTTTATTTTTCAGATACTCACTATTTCTGAGAGCTCAGCCGCACTAAAATTTTCCCAGGATGTAACTAGAATACATCCAGGTGAAGAAAATAAAAACCAAAAATCTGTACATACTTTCCAGCACTGCTTCCTTTTGGACATCTCTATTGTATCTTATGCTGAACATGGGAGGTGAATTTCACAGCCTTTAAAATCACTACACTCACTTCTGCAATAAAGGTTGAAATCTCGTAGGCCAAATAATGGGTTATCTTTATTTAAAGATATGCAGTAAATTAGATTTTTTTTCCTGGTGCCAACAATGAGGAATACATACTTCCTGTTTCTAAGCCATTTCAGGTTTAATTAGGATTCTCTAAGCCCCATTTGTCTTAACAATTTGACAGCTCCCGCTTCCCCTTCCACACCCACACTTTTCCTCTCTTCCACTCCTCCCCACATGTAGGATTTTATTCCGTATAAATGCCAGGAGGAAAGGGAAGCAAGCGTAAATGCAAATCAGATCACTTGTTTCTTCTGTGAACATGCCACTTTCAAGGCACCTTTGATAAAAGGTTATTTTCCCTTGACTGACAATTATCTCTAAGCTAATCATTAAAGTGTCTTATTAAAATGTGCATGTTTGAGGGGTTTCTGTGGGAGTTGGCGATGAAACCCCCGGAAGAAGAATATGACATCACAGGGAGAATGTGCAGGAGAGCGCCCTGTTTGTCCATTTAAATTAGTTTCACCATCCATAACAAGCGTTTAAGGAGCAGAAAAGCACGTGTGATGCATAATGCATTGTGTCATGATGCATAATAATTAGGCCTGCTCCCCGCCACCCCGTCTCCCAAGACTTAGAAACCTCTCCGAGTAAGCATTTTGTTCTAAAGGCTTTGACAAAAATGCCATTTAGGGGCTTTCAAATTTACAGTCAGGCAATTTGTCATCATTTATACGAGAGGGAAGAGGTAAAAGGAACGTAATGCCGCACAGCTCATCACCTTGCAAACCTGCTGGTGACGAAAGCTCCCAGGCCGCCACTGCAATAAAACAGCAGCCTGTCCAGTGCACACAGACCCTCCCCATGCCATGCACTGCTTTTCCCTAAAAAAAAAAAAAAAAAAAAACAAGAAAGCCACGTAACAGGTTCATTCCATGCTCAAACACGAACAGAATAATATACTCTTGAAATAGCTCGAGTTAACTGAAGATTTGGAAATAAATTCCCGACTTCACACGTGCTTCTCCGATTCTCCGAGACTGGGGTTGAGGGTGGCGAGGCATTCAAAACATTCTTTACTTTAAAACATCACTTTTAGAGGAGATGATAAAATCTAAAACAACACTAAATTTATGTAACAACTAAAACAGGGCTGAACCAAAAAAAGAAAGTATGTGTTCTTTGGAATGAGACCTTGTTACCTTAAAATGACCAATTATTTTAAAAGAAAGAGCTTTTTCTAGGTGTAGAATAAAATTGAGATCTGAAGTACAAATATGACATTCCCCCATTGAAGCAGGAAAGGAAATCAGGGTTTGTAATTGAATAAGCCATACACAGCATCCTTCTCCTTCCCTCCCCCATTCATTCAACACTGAGCACCTCCTACGTATGGATTCTTTACCAGAGCCAGGGCTACGTGTCCAAGAAAACCTAAATAAGGAACAGCGTAGAGCAGGAAGGTACCTAAAAGCTGATCATTGGGACTAGTTGGAAAGGGTTAATGTAAACGATTTAATGAGTGAACAATTAATGGAGTCCAAAAGGGAGACTCAAGTAACCAGAAAAATTCTCTTTCAGCTAATTTAACACTTCACCGTAATTGTGCACAGATTGCCTGGAGCCAGGGCTCTGGGCCTGCCGCACCCAGGGGCCAGCGCTTTCCGGCTCTGTGTTAATCCCTACCAGACAGCAGGGAAGTAAGTCCTGGTCACTAGAACATCTTCCTGGACCTTCACAAAGACCTGGGAGAAACATGCAAGGACCAAACAAGGTCATACGTCTGTGCGCCTTTCCAGTTGCAGCCTTATTTAGCATTCATTACGCCGAGAATTTAAAGAAACAGAGCTAATGCCACGTAATTGCTAATTCTCACAAACTTCTATAATGATGGACCCATTGCAGTCAACCAAGGAGATGGTCATGGGCATCACTTCAGGGTAGATCACACAAGATCACATGTATACACTGATCTGCTTTGACCTGTGGGCTTCTTTTCAGCTTTTTCTACTCTCCTCCCCACTCATGCGTCTGGCATGATGGAAACTGTCTAGAGCCAGGAGGCAGGTCAGCTTGGTTTGAAGCCCAGCTCTGGCCAAATCCTATCCTGTCATATTAAAAGAGGCCCGTTTGCCTTTCTCTCCCTTCCCATCTCTCACACAACAGTATGACACGCGGCTGTCAAGGTCCTTTCCACTGGTAACTGTCCACGGTTCTAAGGCTCTGAGGCCTGAATCCTCCAAAAGTAGGATGTCATTGTCAGGAATGTGCTGAAGTGGGAAGGTGAGAATCTGTGGAGGAAGATAATGTGTGGAGGAAGATAAATGAAGCCCCTTTCACGTGACCAGAAATATAAAAGGAACTTGGATGAAAGATTAGTCATAATGTATATGAGAAAAACAAAACATCATCGTAAAGTTAAACCACAGAACCGTGAGCAAAGATAAAGAAAGGAAAAGCAAGAGTGGGGTCTTCGGGTAAGGGGCACAACGTGTCTGGAGTCCACATCCTTCCAGGGTTTATGAAACATAAACATCAGTGACCTCAGGGGTTTGAGTGTGGAAACTAGCATTAGGCTCCGGATTAAGCAATAACTTCTCTAGAGCAAAATAACAGATCACATTTTATTATGCCTTTAACTTAGTAAATGGCTTCAAAATCTACCATCAATAGTCTCATACAGCAAGTGTCTTTAGCCCAACGTGGCAAATGTGTTTACTCTAATTTCCTGAATCACCTTCTTCACTGTTCGGATTTTGTCCAGTTGTCATTTTTGACTTTCACATCCTGCCAGTCAGGACATTGTCCGTTTTATCCTTCTATCTCCCTTGCACGATCCCTGCCCGGTCCAAGCGTTCTTCTTCTCATGCCACTGGTCACGACAGCAGCAGCCTAGCTAAATGTTCACCTGCCCACTTTCCAATCACTCCTTCGTGCCACTTTCAGAATATCTTTCCAAAAACTCCATTCAACAAGTAACCACAGTAGAAATGTAAAAACCAGAATCATTCTTTTTAAGAAGAGAAAATATGGAGTAAGAAATGGAGGCCTCTCTTCAACATCACTAATTATTAGAGAAACGCAAATCAAAACGACAATGAGGTATCACCTCATACCGGTCAGAATGGGCATCATCAGAAAATCTACAAACAGTAAATGCTGGAGAGGGTGTGGAAAAAAGGGAACGCTCTTGCACTGTTGGTGGGAATGTAAATTGATACAGCCACTATGGAGAACAGTATGGAGGTTCCTTGAAGAACTAAATACAGAGTTACCATATGACCCAACAATCCCACTACTGGACATATACGCAGAAAAAATCATAATTCAAAAACACACATGCACCCCAATGTTCATTGCAGCACTATTTACAACAGCCAGGACATGGAAGCAACCTAAACGTCCATCAACAGAGGAAAGAATAAAGAAGATGTGATACGTACATACAATGGAATATTAGTCAGCTATAGAAAGGAATGAAACTGGGACATTTGTAGAGACGTGGATGGATCTAGAGACTGTCATACAGAGTGAAGTCAGAAAGAGAAAAAAAATCGTATATTAATGCATATATGCGGAATATAGAAAAATGGTACAGATGAACCTGTTTGCAAGGCAGAAAGAGAGACACAGATGTAGAGAACAAACATATGGACACCAATTGGGGAAAGCTGGGGATGTTGGGGTAGGATGAATTGGGAGATTGGGATTGCCATATATAGATTACTAATAAGAAAAAAATATTAAACTGTACACTTTAAACATATGCAGTTTATTGTATGTCAATTATATCTCAATAAAAGTTCTTAAAAAAAGAAAAAAAGAAATGGAAGCCTCTCTTTAGGAGATGTCAACTTTAATTAAAGGAAAACAACAGCAAATTGCTTGGACATTTAGATGTACTGCTGGGAAAGCTAAAAGACATTGTGTATTTAGAAGTCAGAGGACTAAAATATAAATGCTATTTGCTCACTAAAAGTGTTACTGTGAAGGTCTCAGGTAACACTAAATTTGACTAGGTTATAACTTTGATTAATAATAAAGACCATTTTTGCCCCTGACACTCCTCATGTAGGTGGATAAGGACCCTCTTCTGGTCAAATCATCTTAGCACAGATTTTGCCTTTACTTATTCTATCTGCAATGTGAACCTCTCTGTGTGCACAGGTATCAAGGTCTGTGACACTTGCTTGTGATAATTATGGAAATCATAAAACATGGCTGGTGTTAGAATACTGAGAGGTTATAAATGTTACCTTTTGTACCTCTCTTCATCTCATTCGTCTGTAACTGACAGGAAATTCTCTGTCATCTTTTCCTGCCTTAAACTAAAACCTTTACATGTTATAAAAACTTAGTGCCAATTCTGCAGCCTCCAGACCACAGCTCTTTGCCACAAGCGTGAATCCTGTAGAAGTGCTTCTGACGGTTTCTAAATGCCTCACTGTAATGTGAAACTGACCTTCCCCACTCAGTCTTGCTGAGTCTCTGACGGCTTCTTGCTGCAGCCTGAATTTTGCTCCTCAGCTGCCTACAGACCCATGGATCAGTCTGCAAGTTTACAATACTCACCCCTATTTCCAAGCCTGCAAGCTGTGCGCGCGCGTGCACGCATGCACGCACACACACACACACACACACACACACACATACACACACCCCATTCCTGCCAACACCCTGCCCATTCCTCAGATTGCTGTCCAGCACTGACCTATGCCCTGTAGGAGTTTGCTGAAGTCGCTTCTCTTCCAGGAAGCCTTCCTTAGTTTCAGCTAAAAAAAGCTTGCTCCTTCTCTTATTTTTAAATTAAATGTCTTTTCTGAACCATCAGCAACCCATTTTTTAATTTAACTAAACTAGATTACCGAGTTTTTCCCCTTATTTTATTAGTTTCTAATACCTCGAATTTAAAAAGACCTTGTATGTGTCATGATTTCCCAATTACATTCCCAACTCCTTAAGGACAGGACTCTTTATACTATTCTTGCCTTATTCCATATCCCCAAAGGACATAAAATAAGCATAGTAAATATTTTCAGGTTCATTAACAAACACTCTCCTTCTCTGAAAGCCCACTGGTGAGTTTATGCTGGTTTTATGGTCAGTCCTTAGTAACACTGGTAACATTCTGTCACTAATGATCAGCCACTGTAGATAACGCCAGTCAGCCGTGATCACAACCCTTGACTCCCTACTCCTCATCTCAGTTTTCAGTTCTGAAAACACGTCTTTAACAATAAATACAAAAGCAAAGGAGATGTTAATAAACTTATAAGAAATAACGTTTGATGTAAGGACACAGAGATTGAGAGTGTGCACGAACCAGTGCCGATGGTGAGGACAGAAAGGAAGAAATAAAAGGAGATGAAGAAGAGAGAAATCATAAAAGAAACGCCATAAATTGTGCGTGCGCACATACACACACACAGAGAGAGACAGAGAATATGTAATATGAACCGAGTTGTAGATTATTTTGAGGATGAAGTTATACTAACTTGGATTCTGCTAAATCTAAATTTGACTAGCTTGAGAACTGGGAGACTCTGGAAACTCACAACATGGAATCAAGCTTTTAACTTACATTTTCTAACCCTATCATAGATTTCTATGGAGCATAGTACATAAATCAGAGAAAATGGACGTTCAGGTGATGACGTTTGAAACTGTTGCATGCTAAGGTTAATTTAGTTACATTGCCTGACAGAAATTATAAATCTTCATTGAAGTGTTTACCCCTTCCTTTTCTGGTAAGTTTAGAACCCAACCAGGTTCTCACCTAAAGGAACCAAAGTTTAGCTCAATTATCTATAAAGTAATAGATGGAGATTTCTACAGTGGAACCTTAACCCAAGTTCACTGTCAATTTTAAATTTTTGTATGCTTTTTTTCTAAAGAGATACAAAAGCTAGAAGAAAGTAAAATTTTTAGTTATTTGTTTATTTAAGCTGATTAGTTAATCTTTGGGGGTGTGCCCTCTGATTGTGGTCCATTTTTCAGCATCTCTTGGGTTATGCTATGATAACTAAGCTGCAGAATGGCTCTTATCGTGTGCTATAAAATCCCCTGTCAATGATTCCATTCTGGCATACAGTTTTAAGACAGGCAAATTTCATAGGGTCTCAAGAAAAAAAGATTGAAGGGAAGTAGTATGGGCAGTAATGAACGGGCATCCATGGCTATAAACCTATTTATGCCTTTAGTTTACCAGTTAAGTTCACGTAGTGAGATGTTCTCACGGGGATAACCTAGACTTGACCTGACTCATAGTGGAGCTTGGATTATTCCCATCCATCTCCCTCTTACCCCATCCTCCCACCACTGTTGGTACCCGGTCATTCACCACCAACCTGGTGGCAGAGTGCCTCCTTCCTGCATCACTGGAATAGCCTTTGTTTGGTCACACGTCTACCAAGTCTCTACTCCACAAACTTCCCCGGGCACCACAGCCAAAATAACAAAATATATCATGGGTTGCTCACATGGCATTGAGATCATGGTTTTAACACACAAACCTTACATTCAATTAATTTAAATTTGAATTTGAATTCAAATACATCCATATTCTGCTCCGTAGCCCATCTTTAGACATATCTTCCTCTATGAGGATCACGGAAACTTAATGGAGCTACTACATGCCCCCACCCCCTCATCCTGGAAACTCAGTGCTCCTCACTTCGACTCTGCCTAACCTCCTTCCTGCCCACCTTGTTCAACCAAACACATACACATCCTTCAAGGTCCAGTTTTGAAACCTCCTTCTCCTGGAGGCCGTTTATAAACATTCAGAAGTTGTATCTGCTTCCATAAATGCTACAGAACTTTCTCTGTATTTCCAGCACAGTGATCATTGCCATGTTCAGCCTTTTTATAGCTGTGAGTTTGTCCTGTCTCCCTTGGGACTTTGCCATGACCTATAAAACAGGGAATGGCCTTATTTTCTGCACAGTCCTCAGTATAATGATTTTCCATCATTTATTCATTCAATGAATATTTCTGGAGCAACCTACGTGCCAAGCCCTGTTCTAGGATCTGGAGATACTGTGATGGATGATACAGAAATCTCTGTTTTCTGGGAGTTTATATTTTAGTCCATATAACAGGCGCTCAGTAAACCTCTGCTAGAAAATTACTGAAACAAATATGTTTGTACTTCCCAAAATACATGTAATATTTGTATAATTACATACCTATTTGATGAAGATTTTTTTTTAAATCAAGGTATTTTTATTGTTATGCCTCTAGGAATGGGTCAGACTCAACAATTCTAGGGCATAGGCCTGTTGACTTTTCAATCAATACGCACATCCAGTTCTTCTACACAAAGTACACCTGGTATACGGAGAGGGACTGTCACTCCAGCAGGAGGAAAAAAAAATTGAATTAAAGAAAGAACAATGATTTCAGGCCCATAAGAGTCATACCCCTCTAAACAGCATTCATTACTTAATCATTTATTCAGTAAATACTTACTGGGCACCTGAAGTCTCTAGTAAGTCTTCTAGGCACCCACAACGCAGAGGTGAAAACAACAGAATGATAAACATATAACTATATTATTCCAGTATTCATAGCTACTATCAAGAAACGCATAGCACAGCAGGGAGAAATAAAATTATCCAGGAGGCCACTTTATTTTAGATCAAGTGGGAAGCCTCTCTTAGGAAGAGATATTTGGGCAGAGAACAGAATGAAGTGAGAAAACAGAGCACAGAGACATCTAGGGTGGAGCATTCCAGGACGAAAAAGCAGTGAGTGAAAGCTGCTGACCTACGAACAAGCTCAGGATGCTGGGGAAACATCCAGAAGGCCAGTGTGGCTGAAGCGGGGGGAGTGTGGTGTGGCCAGCAGGAGTCAGATCATGGAGGGCCTTCCAGGGTATAGTAAGGAACGCTGGGTTTACTTTAGGGACGACGGGACACCCATACAGGCTTTGAGCAGAGGAGTGGCATGACCTGATTTATCATTTAAAGAGGTCCCTCTGGCTACTGGGTGGACCTCTGACTGCTGAGAGCAGGAGTGGAAGCAGAGAGACCAGTTGGCAGGTTGTTGCAGAGACCAGCCCAGGCAAGCGAGGAGACTGAAGTGCAGCATTGAAGTGGAGATGGATGAAATGGTCATATTCTGAGAGCAGAGTCAATAGGACGTGCTGGAGGGCTAGATATGAGATTAGAAGGAAAGAGAGTAAAGATGACTCCCAAGTTTTCATTCCAGGCAGAGGATCTCTAGCAATGCTCAACTTGGGTGACAAAATCCTGAGACAGGAGCAGGTGTGGGGAGAAGGACCCAGGAGTTCTGTTTCAGACAGGTTAGGGTCTGAGAGGCCTGGAAAATCTCTAAGTGGAGACGCTGAGTATGCAGTTGGATTTGGGGCCTGAATTTGAGCTGAGAGGGGAAGTCCTGGATAGAGATATGAATGTGGATGTCATCAGCATTTACATGATATTTAATACCTCCGCCTAAGTTAAGTCATGTAGAGAGTAAGTGTAGACGGGAACCAAGAAGAGGGGAGAGATGGGGAGAGGAGGGGAGAGGAGAGGGCTGAGGACAGAGCCCTGGGATACTGCATGGTTTGGCATTTGACTAGAGAGAAGTTAGCAAAGACAACAAGAGGGGAAACCAGCGAGGCAGAAGGGAACCTAGAGCGTGACATTCAGGGTCCAGGTAAAGGTGTTCCCAGGAAAGAGCGATCTGTGGTGTCAAAAGCTGCTGAGACATCGAACAAGATGAAGTCTAGAAACACAGAGGTCACAGGTGACACCATAAAAAGCAGATGCAATGGAATCGTGAGGAGGACGCTATATTTAAGGGAGGCTGAGAGATGAAGATGTAAAGTGGACTCAGACAGCTCGAGCCCCGTTGTGCACAGACCAGCTGCTCGTTTTCTGGCTGCAATCAGACAAGTGCAGAAATTGAGATGTTGCTGCAACTTGCAAATGTGTGACCTGCACCCTCCATTCCTGGTGACGGGGGGTACAGACACCTTCGCTGACTGCTGGACTCCAGTGGCGAGCAGTGTGCAGGGCAGCCTGTGCACTCGGTGTGTGCACTCGGCGTATCCTATGGGGCTTCACATCCTTCTGCAACAGACTGGAAACGGAAAACGAAGCCCGCACCTCAGTTAATTTGAGAAACATTCGTGTATGCAGCTCTTTCCGGTGGTTTTGCTACAAGGAGTGTAAGAGAGTGAGGGAGGTGAAGGAAGTGGTGACAAGAGCGGGGGTTTTGGATGTGAGTATGTTTACGTGTTAGTATGTTTTCAGGAGAGATCACCTGCTGCTGGCGTGTTACCCAGAAGAGAGGAAAACGGGGAGATGCTTGAGGACACGATGATAAACTCGGAGGCAAAGCCCTCATGTGGATGGCACATGGGGGGGTCCCGGGCATGGGTGGAGGTCTCCGCCTTCTGTGGAGACAGGCCGGTGCTTCCGTGGCCAGGGGAGGGAAGGCACGCCCACAGGGATTGCGGCATAGCCCCTGAAATTAAGTGTTGTCTCGACATCTGGGAAAAGCCTCAAATGCCTTAACCACTAGCTCCCTTCTCTCCCTCTGCTCCCACAAAGTCCCCTTTAAATGACCCTCCTTATCAAGGGACTGGGCGCAGTGTCTGCTTTTCCCTAAGGATCAGGCATTAGCTTCCTGCCAGCCTGCGGAACTACTCCAACAAGCCAATCGCATCCTCCTGCAGGAACCAGGGGGTACCCCACCCTTGTGATACTACACAGCTCCTCCTACAGCCCCTGGTCGTTCACTTGCCTCCCAGGTACAACCCCCGCGTGGCCCTGTGTGGTGCGGGTATCCTCCTCACCTCGGCCGTGAGTGTACGTGACTAAAATACTGCTGTCCATCTCGCCTGTCCAGGCCAGGAGCCGGTGGTCAGCCATCCCCATAACGGAACCCCTCCCTCACCACCAGGGTCAAAAGGGAGACATCAAAACAGGTACAGACACGTGCAGGCTGATGACCTGCGTGTGTGGGGAGGGAAAGAGGTATTCCAGCAGTTCCCCTGGGTCTTCTGATATCTTGCTCAGAGAAAGGAGGTCATTGACTGAGGGTCTGGAAAGCGAAGGGGAGTTTGAGGTTTTGGGAGGAAGGAGAAGGTGTGAAATCCTCTTCCCACAGGAACAGGAAGCAACAGGATGGTCAAGTGGGACTGAGGGCAGAACTAAGGGCTCACGTGGGGTTTGTGGTCACAACTTCAAAGGAGACTAATCAGAAGGGCAGTGTGTAGAGTTTCTCCAGTCCAGCTCCGCTGCTCTGCTGTGGCCGTGAGTAGGCTGGCTTGGGTTTCATCACATAAATCCTAAAGTCTAAAGTCTCCGACACAGGGGGAATGTGGGGCAGACATGAGCACCTGTATGAAATGGGTCAGAGCAGAAGCTTGTGGGAGAGAAGACACGTAGCGATGCCAGCCATCAGGTGAGGCACAGACAGGTTCTGAGATCACTACAGGGCGTAGCCACCTTGCATTGTCCACAGAAGTTTGGAGGGTTTCATTCTTAATCCAGACACCATAGAAATAGGCACATGACATGGGTCACATGCTGCATCTTGGGAAGAGGAGGTAACCAGGGCTTTGCAACATGCAGTGGGCAGCAGGTGCTTGGTGGCATTTTGGTGACTGAGCGTCCTGTCTCAGGAATGAGCTGAGATTCTAGACATGTTGTGACTAACACTAACCAACCCTGAAACTTCCAAAACTGTGCTTGTATTGCCATCTTCTTCCAACATCCTCCGAAGAAAGCATTGTTTGCTCTCTGGCCGGTCCCCACTCTCCGGCATAACTCCTATTTCCAGCTCTCCAGACACCTACTAGCACTTAAAAGAGTGCATGTGCTCAGAAGCCTGTCCAGATACCAGGAGCTCGTCAGTGGATGAGGACAGCATGGTAATCAAGTTCTGGAAGTGGATAGTCCAGGTTCAAATCCTGCCTTCACCACTAGCTGGATCTATGACATTAGGGAAGTCACTTTACCTTTCTAAGACTGGATTTTCCCCCAAGTGTAAAGTGAGGATAATATGAATAAAGTATCTCAAAGACGTGTTTGAAGATTAGATGAGATAATAAAGCACTGAGCCCCGGTCCTGGAACACAGTAAGAGCTTAATAAGTATTAGCAGTTATTATAAATAGGCCCGTTCAGCACTTCATAAAAAAGTGACTCTGTAACCATCATCATAGCCATAAACTTCAGGTTACTTAGCCAGCAAAGAGGATGCCAAATATCTTTCAATCTCTCTTCAGTCAGGCCCTCCTCGGGACCACTATCCAAAGTTTAAGATATGGCTAACTGGATAGGGTTGAGGGCAGATTCCAAAACAGGGATCTAATTGGGGGATTCAGGCCATGATTCTGCTAGAACCTCACACTAATGAACCGCAGGCAGTGTGTTTAGTGCAAGGAGGTCACCTAGACAGTAAACAGAGCTCCGTGACCTTGCAACCACCAGCTGAGGGGAGCCTGGGCCGTCCAGCTCCGAGAGCTCACAGAGTTTGGCATTTTCATCACATCTGGACAGTGGAGTTTCCTATACTCCACAGAAGACAAATACGTCATGTGTGCATGACTGGTCTGCATGTTACCTACACGTCAGAGAACAATAAGACGGTCACCACCACATGGCACACATACACACACACACACACATGCACACACAGGTATTACGCTTATCACAAGCACTTCCGCTTAGGCTCAAGAGTTGAGACTGGCTAAGTAGCATTTCCTAAACTCTTTGAGATATTTGTCCCGTAGATACTTCAGTGGAATAATTCAGCTGCAAGACGAGATTCAGACGTGTATGCACAAAACTGCTTTGTGTCTTTTTTCAGAAGAGCCTCAACTGATACAAAACTCACATCCAATTTCAGTCTCCGATTACCAGTCCCCCAAAAAGCTTTTATTCTAATATTTTGGCATTGAGAAAATCGTGGTCAGTTGAGGACAAGTAAAACATAATGTACTTGAAGACAGATACACGATTTAAACTTGGAGGCTGGGGAAGACCCCACCATGTAATACGAATGTAATATAACTGTCATCCCTCCTCCAATTTCATATTAAGCACACTGAGGATACAACATAATACCAGGAAACAGCTCTACCCCTGAAGTGGATAGAGGTTAATTAACCTGTCTCTCTCCTACTTACATAAGTGAATGGGGGTCGACAAGGAAAAGTAAATGAGTTTTCCCCATTTACACACTGATTCTGAAAAGCTGATATTCCACTTTCTCAAAACAACGCTTTACTGCTCAACTTTAAACCAAGTTTAATGTCATCATTTTCAAAGTTTAAAAAAGTTGAGTGAGTAAATGCGGCTTTGTTTGGAAGATCCGGTGATACTCATGTTGTGGAGTAAACAAATCTGTGACCTCAGACCCCATGAGCTCAAAAGGCTGCCCTTGAGTCACGGGTCCCATTGAGTCAGGCTGTTGATCAGTATCTCCAAACTCTAGTCTCTAATTCTGTAAAACGGAGGTTAAAAGTACTTATCCATTTGACTTTTTGGGGATGAACGCAGGCCACAATGAGATATAATATCATCTTGTGGTCTGTTCTGAAACAAAAGATGTCATAAGTTCCAGTGAGATCAAAACACGTGCACATTTTGATACGAAAGAAACGACTATATATAGCCTAAATACTCACGTTTCTGGTAACCAGACTGTCCCATTATACTAATGTAAAGGCCAAAATAAGTGAAGGGTATAAAGAAAAATCCAGTCATTGCTAATCTCACTGAACTACAAAAGTGAGCCCTGGTAACCTTGTACCATAGAGTAGAAATCTATTAATAACGACACTGCCATCCATATTTTTCACTCATGTTCTTTCCCACGCATTCCAAATTTTCTTATATCAGGGAGCATTTCGTAAGCATTTAACTCAACAAACCTCAAAGTCACCCAAACTAAAATACTCCTCTTGGAAAAGCTATCTCACTACACGTGCTCAGGGATGAACACCACCACCCTAAGCCATGTTACTAAAACACAAGGCAAACAAAAACAAAATGGTGGACTTCAGTTTTTGTGCGGAAATACACACTTGAAATAAATGCAGAGACAATCCCCCAGGACTACCACAGACACGAGAAGCTTGTGTTCACAGGACACGCGGAAAAGAGAGAAATGCAAACAGGGACGTCTCTCTCCCAGAGAAAACAGCTGGCGGCCTTTGCAGGCACACAGCTTCTTCCTCCGTGTTTCTCTGCATCTAATATCTTCAAATAACGGGTGCTTTCTAACCAGGGTTCCCATTTCCCAGAGGCCTCTGCAGTCCAGCCTTTGCCTGTGAGAGCAGGTGGCAAACTAACCCCTCTCCCTTTACCAGGCAACAAAGAGGATTTGCACTGCTTTGAAAACAGAAATCAACATCTCCAGGAAGAGCAGATCTCTGTCAGCCTGCAGCACGGAGCGCTCCGGGCACAAGGTAACCAGGCGGGAGAAAATGCATTCCGAGTGGTTAGCACACAGGATTAATCGAATTATAATTTAATCATCTGATCAAACACTAATTAGCATAATCATTCGAGGGGAAAATGGCTGGAGGAACCCAGGAACACCTTGGCATCTGTGTTTTTAGTGTCTGACAAAAAAGCGGACATACAGACTTGGGAATTTTTTTCTTTTTGTTCGTGAAAAAAATGGTAAATAAAATTTAATCAGTAACAAGCATTACCAGTTATGGTTTTTGCAGCCAAAGGAATTACAACTGAGATTCAGAAGAAACATCTTGTTTTCTCCCCAGCACCTCACTAGTATCAGTAGAAAAGCACAAAACGGATATTACATTGTAGCAACGAGGCTCTAAACTATTTAACTTAGTGTTTCTCAGCCTCAGCACTATTGACAATTTGGACCAGATAATTATTTGGGGGTGTGTGGGGGGGGGGTCGCCCTGTGCACTGCAGGATGCTGACAGCATCCCTGGGCGCCACCCACCAGGTGCCGGGGCATCCCCTTCTCCCCAGAATTGTGACAACAAAATGTCTCCAGATATTGCCCAATATCCCTGAGGGAGTGAAAATGCCCTGGTTAGAACCCTGATTTAACTAAAGAACACAATTTGTCAGGTGCATCTAAATCGTAAAAGGAGGGAAGGAGTCTTTTATTCCCATCTGCGAAAAATCATGAGCCTAAAATAATAATTCCATGGAATTCCATGGAGTTTACTTTACATCTGATATCGCTGTTTAGAACTTTATAATAACCCATAACACCTATGCTTGTGCAATTCAGAAAAAATAACTATAAATACCAGCCTCTCCCCATTCAGGAATCTCTTGAAAGACACAGCAGACTTCCACAGGCAATCCCTGAGGGGGACACCCACAGGCTGAAAGAACACCATCCCTTGCTTTCAGGCTTCAGTGTGTCCTGAGCAGCTGGGGGGTCATAGTAGTGTCCTTCTATCTGCCCACATGAGGGCAAACTACCTGTGACTTAGGAAATCAACAGAGGCAGCAACGGCCTCCAGACCCCAGGGAAATATCACCTTCTTCCTACCCTCTCATGTATGCAGGGAAGCCCTGATATGTACTCCTAGTTTCTAAGGAGGGAGAGAGCAAGGTAAAACTGACGACTAGTTAATAAATACAGAAAGCCCCTCCTTTTCTTGCAAATGTATCTCCACTTACAAGAGATTCATTGAATTTCCTTAAACTGCCTTGGCCTAGTCAGACGGTATCTTATAATGTTCATTCTTGGGAGATGTTAGAAACCTAAGGGAGAAGCACTCACTAAAGTATGCAATAAACACTTTCTATGGGTTAAGGTGATTTGTTCTAATAACAAATCTGAGTCACACAATCTCTCATTTGTATTTTTTCTAAGGAAAGTATTTAACCATTTACAATTACTCGCAGATCTCTGGAAAGTTATTAAACTTGCTGATAGAAATACTTATGACCTTTCCATGGAGGAGGTATGGAAAAAGGTTGATCTCGTCTGCTACAAAATTTAAGAGAGAGCAGCTGGTCCAAGCGGTGGAGGCTGTGAAAACTTCAAATCAGAGAGGAATTGTGAGCTATTTTAATGATATCTTCTTCTGCAAACTCCCTTGGCAAAGCTGTGACTTCTGAACACAAAGCCCTCCCTGCTTTTTAAAGGAGCAGAGGTGCAGGAGCCCTTTGTTGCACAGAAACAGAGTCTGCCCTAATTCAGGGACTTATGAGTAAGCAGAAATTACATTTTTTTTCAGCCCACAATGTCTTTCGTACCATTTTTCTTCTAAAGCTAAAAATCAAAACAGCTGCTCCAAAAGAATAATTTCTATAGTGAATCACGATAAAATCATCCAAGGATTATAACATCCAACTTATTTCAGATGCCTAGGAGGGAAAGTTATTTTTAATATTATCTAAAATAAGATCTCAGGACACAAAAAGTTATTTTTAAGATTCAGAATTTAGGCCTCTCTCCAGCACACGTTCGCATCTATTTTAGTTCAAAATATCAAGGACATGGTGTTTTGAAAAGATTATTCAGCCACTAATAACTGTCCTCAATTTTATCATATATACGGTAAGGCCTAAAATGCATACATGTCCTTATATGCCATTTTCTCTTTTTATGACAACCTAGTGTTAACGACAATATTTTGTATGATAAATAGAGTCCACTTGGGGTCATTTACCTAAAAGAAGGGAGCAGAGGCCAAGAAAACCCCAAAGAGCAAACAACCCCCAAGTCCCTTATACCTGGCTTTGGAAGGAGCTTGTGCACTGATATTGGAAAGAAGGCATGTGTAATGTTCCCAGGCAGACATCCAGGCAAAACCTCAAGCTGCAAACAGACCCGTATTCCTGGCCTGTCTATTCTGCCCTAGTGCATCTCTTAAGCTTTTTCAATACGGTTTCCCACTATTGATCTCTTGCTAGGAGGAATGTGGTTACATTGAGGTTCAAAGGGCTTCTCTGTCAGGACTCCAGCTGCTAGCAAAGAAGGGGTCAATTTGAGGAAACACAATAGAACCAAGTCCATCAGCAAAGCACATGCTAGCAATAAACCTGGAGATCAAATATGCTAAAATAATAAAAAATAATGTGCGTGTATATATGTGTATATCCACACACTTATATATACATTTGGATACAAATAAGCATAGATATTAGATATATAAACAGATGATTCTCAACCTACTAGCATCCCAATCAGAAGTCCCTGGTTGGGATCACACCTCCCTCTCCACTCAGGGTCCTCCCTGTTACCAGCCCACCACCAACTCTCCCCAAATCTGCCCAGATCCTTATGGTAGTCAAAGAAGCCTTAGCCCTGCATATACATATATATATACACCCTCCCAATAAATCACTACTCGACACAGAGCTCCCCAGCAGTGCATTGGGGTCTACTGTTGAAGCTTTATTGCATCGACGTTCTAGGCACTCTCGGACCCTCTACCTCAGTCAGGGGCTGGGCAGCCTCTTTCCAAGTGTGTGTTTTTCCAGAGCTGTATTATACCACTGGGATCAGGATAATAACATAGATATTTCAGGCATGCATACCCCAGAGCTGCACAACCAGACCCTCTGGTGGTCAGAGCTGGGAAACTATACAACAAACAATACAAAAGATCACATGAGCCTTGAGCACAGTCGAGTTGAAGGACTTATGGGGGAGGGAAAATATGGCAAAGGTACATATCAATTAGCCCTCAGGAGCTTTTCAAACTACAGCCCATTCTCAAAACAGTGCTGGCATCGGAATCTCCTTTGAGAGGCTCATGAGGGGAAAAGCCTTCCAGGAAATACCCAACTTCTTCCTCCCTGACCCACCCCAGCTGGGCTTTGAGAACCAGTGGCCCTGATCCTTGCCGGGAAGGTCCGGACAGAGGCATGGTAAACTGGAACACAGTTCAAGCCATCAACAGACTGGTCTCCAGTCAGCACGCATCCTCCTTCCTCCCTGCTTACACTCCTGCTGTCCTGACACAGGGAAGGCCCCTTCCTCCCAATGCCTGGGCTTCCCATAAACCTTAACTTCCATGGCCTCCAAACATCTGATACTACAAAGGTCTACAGTGTATTCTCACCTTCCCATCCCCCGTGATGGGGTGATGGGGCGATGGGGCAATGGGGGTGGGGGGAGATTGAGGGTTGGGGGTTTCTTGTGACTATAGATCAGAGGGGATTGTGGCTGGTGATGTGAGATCTCATGGACATAGATGAACGGACCACTGATCAAAGTGATTACCCAAAACGAATACCAAGATCACTTCTAGGTCAAAATTTTTCTACCCACGTTTCTACATATAAATATCCATCAAGCCTGTTGTAAAACAGTAGCCACCAAAGATTTAATAGCTATTGATTTTGGTGAGTCATAATACACATGTACACGTCTGGTAATTAACCATCTTATTCACTCTCTGCTATCATGTCAAGGTACCAGACAGACATCACCTAACTTTGGCTTTACCAACCTGAATAATGTATGAAAGAAGAATTCTGTGCCTTAGAGAGCATTTCATACGTTTTACACATTTCCTTTCACTGGCCAACAAAATAGACAAATGGCTACCCTTTGCAGGAACTGGCTGTGATAAGGTCCAGGAGGGGTGATAGAAATCACTACTGCACCCACTCCGCCGTGTCAAGTTGCTCGTTTCACTAGTAAAGTCAGTTGTGGCAGTGATTGTTGGGGTCCTCAGCTCATTCTGAAGTCTCACACGTAATATTACAAAGCTTTGTTATTTCTACCCTGGTTGCTACAAATCAGTTATTTAAAAAGCTCTACAGCCGATATTAAGAAATAAACACTGTAATTAAGCAGACTGGGACTTGGGGTTTTTGGTGTCTTATGGGAACGCAAGATCAAATCATGCCACAGTGGGGCTACTGTGGAGAGAAGAAATGAATCTCAAGCTTCTCTAATGAGAAAGTATGTTTACTGAAAAGCTTCCACAGTAGAGCTCAGGTCTTTACGTAAAGGAAAAAAAAAAAAGAGTAAAATTAAAAAACACAGCAAATTGCAGTGGTTCTAATTATCTTCATGCTTTGCCTTTCTCTTACAATATAATTGTAAAAATTCTCCCATTGTCCTGAAGTCCATGCAATGAGTGAAAAAACAGGTTTCGAGAAAAATCAATGCTTTATTCAATATTAGGAAAAGGAATCGATGGTGAGTCTACACTGCCATCAGCCATTTCAAATGACATGGCTCCACAGGGCGTGACACAGGCCACCTCAGTCAGCCTCCAATGGACCAGAAGCTACCATTCATGCTGGTTCTAACCCCAGCTTAACCTGGCCATCACTCAGTCCCATGAGGATGCAGAAGGCACCTGGGGACCCTGAGGTCATCAGAGTCTCCACTCTGATGTGTTGTTATTACCACTGTCGTTTTGCAGAAGCATCCAATAATTTGAGATTCGGGTATTTAGAAATAATTATAAACTGACTTCGCTGTATTTAGTATTTATGCACAGCGGACAACAAGAAGAATTGCTTAAGTTTCGTGTAAAGCCAAGCTTCCTGGTTCATTATTTTAATATTAAAGGAGGCAAGGCTCATATGAATCAAAATCTGCAATTAATTAGCTCAAATCTCCTTCTACCACCTCGTCAAACCCAACTTTTCTGCAGTCTGGGGAGATAGGCTACAAAACAACCCAATGTTTAGATGGTTCTTCACAAGACAAAAGGAAAATGCTTCTCACAGTATCATACGCTGGGGTAGGTCTGCCTTTTGTTCAGATGTCCAACCTGCACACCAGCAGCATTTTCATACAAATTCAAGGATTCTACCCTTAACAGAAAATAAGGTGCACCTGGAGCCAGTAAAACCAAAAGTTACTCTGAATAAACGTAGTCCTAGGAAGAAAGACTGTTTCATTCCTTAGAGCAAGTGTGTTCATGTTTCTTCGTCGAGGAACATCTATCAAGCAGCCTGTGGTGACACCACCTATCCCATCTGGACTGGCCAATTAGAAGAGTATATACCACAATTTTTTAAATCTCCAGAATAACTGATTAATATAGAGGACCCTGTAATAATCACAAGATTCTAAATGTGAACACTTTCTTAATAAGCGCTCTACTTTAGACAGGCATGCAGATTCACCTGTCCACTCTGTGCTGTTGAGCATCTTCAAGAAAGACAATGCTTATTGTCAAGTAAATATCCATAGCAGCCCTGAAAGTTCAACACGTTCCTTTCTCTTCATTCCTCTGTTCAGACCTACCCTAAGCCCAGCTTCCAAATAATACAGATATTGGCTCCCCACCCCCACTTCCCAAGTCTGACATGGACTTAAGCCCTGAGAGCATTTCAAGAATACTCTGCAGAGTCCGAAGCGATTTCTCAATATTTCTTCCAGGGTTGTTATGCTTTTATTCTCCTCAAAAAAAAGAATCTCTGTGGTCCTGGGAAAATACGGGAAGCTGGCATTTCGTATGGAGGTGATCTCACGTTTTCAATTCTTTTGCTTTCCCAGCTGCTGCATTTAAAAACGGCTTTCTATAAATAGGACTGCTTGCTCACTCTTAAATCTTACTCACTGTCTTCTGAGTAAAAATAACTTAAAGAGGGATGCAGGCGAGAGACATTAATCCCTGTCATTCTGTCTCTCTGTGTAGTAGCCTCTTTCCTTCTTCTCATCGTCTCTCCAGTCAACTCCATTCATCCCCCTCTGTGCCACCATGATACGTATTTCCATAACCCAGAGGGCTTAAAGACCAAAAAGTAATCCAAGTGAATGACTTTTTAAAAATAGTAAGTATTGACAATATAGAATAAAGAGAAATCTCCAAAAATCAAAAGATGATAAATACTGTAAGCTTCAAGACACCTAATTTGATTCTCGTATTTGAATACAAATCACAATTTTAATGTAAAACACATTCCTTTCATGTTGCTTTGACAAAGGAACCAACTTTTACAGTTGGTTCTGCTGGAAAATAAGAAAAAAAGATAAGGATGAGACAGACACCCATAAGTCAACAGAATGCTTAAGAACAGTCACGTGATTTTTTTAAAGACGATTAAGGCCTAAGAAACTGAGCTTTGTTTTGATGTCCTTGGAGGCTCTCTGATGAAGAAATGAATTCCCAGGAACCCCTAGGGAAACTTAGGGGTTGGTTTGATGTTTCTGACTGGCTTTCAGAATGCGACAGGGCATTAAACCTTGTACGGGGTTTTGACTGGTCCTGCTTAGAAGCATACACTTGAGAACAAGGGGTCCAATGCATTTATTAACTTATTTCCTGTGACATCGACCCAATCCAAGTCACAAAGAGCACCTAAAGTAATTACAGCCTCGTTATGTAACTGTGATGAGGTCCCATCACATATTCCAAAAGTGAATCCATTTTGGAAAAGAGAAGAAAAGGTCCTCAGAAGCACTTCTAGAAAATAAGCATTTCTACAGCCACGGAGTCAGTGCATCAGACAAGATGGCCGAGCCAAGGTGTGCACACTGCTGCTTGCGTGCATGTCTCACGATGGTTTACACAGTGGAATCACAGAGCCAGGCTGAGAAGAAGCAAAGTCGGCAAGAACGGATAGGACAGAGGCAGGAGACGGGGCAGATGGAGAGAGGAGGGGGCAAGGAAGGGAGGAAGGCTCTGCCCATCACCCTGTCCCTCCTGTCTGTCCGTCAGTGAACATCTGTTTTCACCTGCCCTGCATGCGCTTTGCTCTGTGCTAAGGACACACTCTGGCATGCCTGGAGCCTCATCTTTGGACCTTGCCATCCAGCGAGGGAGGCCGTCACTAGCCAAACAGGCAACAAATAAACAAATGAGTTACAGATTACCCTAGACACGATCAAGGAAATGTCCTAGGTTTTAGGAAGCAGGATATTGCAGGAACCTAATCCGTGAGGAGCAGCTCCTCTGAATCTAGTCCTTCTGAACATCCTGATCAGCTGTCTGACCTCTGGACCCGAAACCCTTTATCCGCACCTGCCCTCCTGCCACCTGGGTGGACAGTGTGCCACCAGCAGAAGGCATTCAGAACAGCACAGTGGGGACATGTCGGGGCTGCCAGAACCTCCCATTCCCCCTGCCTTATCTTAACTCATAAATTCAGCAAGGGAAATGCAACTTTGAATGTTTTCGCATCTTCAAAACATTAAAGGAAAAAACATAAACATGGGGGGAGGGGCAGGAGAGATGAGAATTTAAGATGAGAATTTCTGTGCTCGGCTCTCTGGGCTGTGAAGAGTTAACACCTGGTCCAGGCGAACAGGTGCTGCGCCATGTGCCTGGGGCAGCAGGGCGGGGGTCCCGGGTCCCGGAGCGCTGTGCGGGCAGGCGGCCGCGGGGATGGACCGACTGCAGAGGAGCGGGCGGCGCGCGGCCGCCTCACCCCCGTCCCCAGCGGCGGCGGAGAACGGGCTGCGCCTCCTGGAATGACATTGGAAGGTCAGCCAATCAGGCGCGGGGCTGCTCCCGAGCTGCCACCTCCGTCGAGGGGAGGCGCACGCGGGCCCGGGCTCCCCTGCCAGGGGGAGGGGAGGGGGGGGATGCAGACGCACCCTCCGCGGGCCCACCAGCCCCGGACTCCGCCTGGCCCTTTCTCTGCACCTTCCGGATGGCAGTAGATGGCTGTGCACCCGGGCCTCCCGGGGGAAATCGGAAACAAAGACGGCGGCCCCTGCCTGGCCGGCCTAGCCCGCGCGTCCGTGGCTCCTGTGGGGCTGCACTCCGGGACCCGGGAGGCTGGGCCCGGCGAACTTGAGCAGCCGCGGCGAGGAGAGCCTCCGGCCGCCGCGCGCAGCACCGCTCGGCGGAGGCGGCCACGTCGCCGGCTCGGCTGGAGGCTGGCTGCAGCAGTCTTGCCAGGTTTGCCGCCCGCTGGTGTCCTGTGGCAGGGACACCGTGGACACGCAGGGCGCATCACCTCACCGCCTCCCGGGAGCCAGTGTGAGCGGCGGCGCAGCGCCCAGAAAATGCCCGGGCGCAGCAGCGTCCTCCTGCGAACGCCCCGCCGAGCACCCAGGGGCCCGGAGCGCGGGGGGGGCTCGCCTCCGGAAACGCCGCCGACTGCTCCGCCCTGCCTGATGCTGACTGTCTCATTTCCCTGCCTGTCCGTTATTTAGGAGGCGCGTGCACACTCCCAGCCGCAGAATTCAGTTGATTGTCTGAAATTTGGATGCCATGGATTTTGTAAATGCCTCCACTGGGAAATCCATCGTTCTATTTTTCAAACACAAATTTCCAGTCTCCTGCGGTGTTCTTAGGTCTCTATAAAATGACCTTCCCTATTTTTTCTCCTCTGTCTCTCCCTCTCTCCCCTTTACGTGGAGTTTCGATGCCTACTGCATTTAGTCTCTTTAGGAACACTGCATCTCATCCCAGGAACGTCAATGATAAAGCACGCTGACAGCTCCATGGAGGTCCAGGAATCAGGGATTTAGATGGGCTTTTTCCCCCTTGGTCACAGTTATTTCCTCTATCAGCCTGCTGTACTGGACCAGTTCTGCCAGGGAGTCACTGACTGCCTGAGGCAGCAGCAAACTGCGGTCACACCAAAGTGGCATCCAGGAGAGAGTAAGAAGTGGAGAAGGATCAGATGGCATTTAATAAAGGTCTGCATGGCATTTTATTTTCCTACACAGGGCATCTCGTAGGGCCACGCAAGCTTAAGAGACCTAGAGAATTCTTATGAACCCTATAATTCTGGGGTAGAATTTAAATCTGCTTAATAAAAATAGGAGAGGGAGAAAAAAAAGAAGCAAGCCCTGGAATTATTCACCTGATGACATTTTTTTTTTTACTTCCACATATTTACATGAATTAAATGAAAATCACCCTGAAACCCTCAAAGTGCATTTGCACTCAAAAATGTCTGCTCCTAAATTTAAATAGAATACACGTTTGTGGTACGTAATTCCCTGTGGAGATGACAGGTGACGCAGAAAGGGGCTGCACAGCCCACTTTCTCTTTAACGAGCACCCTTCTCTCTCCCAACACCCACCCTCTCTAAGCTGCACAAGCTCCCTGAAAATGGCAAAGCGGCAAAGCCCAGAATTGCAGGTCTCAGGAAAAGACGGTGTCAGGGACCTATGTGTACAGAACAGAGATACGAGGATACTAGCAAAAATGTAATATATAGAATAAACCTACTTATTAGTCATCATTCTGCTCATCCGAAGGCCCACCTATGCTTTTACCAAGAACTGTGAACTAGAATGTTCTCATCAGGGTTAAAGCCAAGAGAAATTGTGATAAAACACAATGCAGTGTGATCCCATCCCAAGGAAAGGTTGTGAGATGTATCTGCACATACAGGGACTCCCATTCCCTTGCTCTGTAACTGAAGCTCCCTGAGAGTATTTCCAGAATATTACAGGACAAATCGACTGCTTTAAAACATGATGACTGCACCTGATCAGGTGAGGTAATTCATTCAAGGGTTTAACCCATGAAGGTACTGTTCTCTGACTTCTATGTTTTACCCCCAATACTGTCTGCAGCCTGTCTAGCAACCATGCTTTCATTAAGAAATGAATGTACATCCCATTATATCAGTAGGAAAAACACTGCTGTCTACTGTTAAAATGCAGATACATTGTGGGCTTATTATTTTACAAGTACCCCAAAATATCAAACTGCATAATCTTTTACAATTAGATTTTTTTAAATCAGTTCAGACATTTTGATGTTTGAGGCCTAGCAGCAATCAGTTTAGGTATTAGAATTTATAGATCTTTCATCACACACATTCAGGAATTTTTCAAAATTCAGGTAGACCAAAATATGACAGTTATTGAAAAAAAATCACTCAGTGTTTTTCAAGACTCATTCAGATAGGTAAGAACCATTTAATTTCACATTTTTGAAATATGGTCCTGTGAACAGGCATCATTCCAGACTGGACTCTTATTTTATTGTGACATGACTATATATTTTATGATCCTTTCCACAGCATGCATTGAATATCATTCCTTGAAAAGTCTTTGAAGCTAGTTTCCCCCCACAAATGAAAGAGTCCAGAGCTCTACATTCAGGCTTTTTTTTTAATGTTTCATCATATAAAGAGAGGGCATTTTTATATAAGAGATTCCGTATCCTTCTGGTAGATACGATCAAAACATGTAATACAGAGAGTAAAATATTCAGGTATGTACAGTCTATATTTTATATTGTGAAATCTACCTGTATTCATTACAGTATCAGTAATGGTGATTATCAATCAATTTTAAGGGTCCTGAAAAAAGGTGTAAGAAGATAATGCTCTAGGACTCAGTATAAATGCACATACATAGCCTTTGTACATGTCCACAGAGTACATTATTTGAGGTTTTATACAGTTTTCTCACTATATATGACTCTACATGAGTATTTCAGTAAAACTAATTCAAAAAAAAAAGTCACATATTTCAGCATCTCTGTTTCAGAGACTGTACCAGACCTATTTCTGTCATATATAACTATGAAACTGTAAAACAGATACCAATTGACTGACAATCAGAAGCACAACGTCTCTCCTCATCCTGAAATACATACTTTCCAATCGGATGGAAATTATGTTTCATCCCATAACCCAGGCCTTTCTGAGGAGCCCAGACAGGTGAGACAGGCCATCAACGCTTTGAGGCACTGGAACACGTATGTGAACATCTTTACGTTTTCTCTGAGCTCACATTAGCGGAGCAGCATAAAGGGCCGACTTGCCTGATGCATCACCACACATTAGCTAAAGCAGATCTACCCCCAAGGTAAATTCCCGCGAGGCTGCAGAAGAGGTATAGTGCCCTCTGGGAAAGATGGGTGTCATGTCAGAACTTGTTGCAATTCTTTCCTGCTAAGAAATCTCAAAATGAAAGTTTTGAACACTTTGCTTTAGGTTATATTAGAGAGCAAAGTATCATTTTAATGTTAATTTCAGTTTTCTTGCAGTGTTACCTTCAGTCATCTTTTTTTTTTTTTAATTTTACAAAGTTTATGCATTTCCCCTGGCCTGTAGACGTGTTGATTCTTTAAGTACTATCTTGGTAGGTAAAGAAAATGCACCTGAATGCAGCTAACACTCAGAGCTGCCCTGTGCATCTTCCAGGAAAATCTTACAGCCTCTCCTTGGCTTCTGGTATTTTCTCACAAGGGCGAGATTTCCTTCCTTCCTTTCTCTCTCTCTCCCTCCCTCCCGCCCTCCTGGGTAGGGGATTCTGCTTAATGGTTTAATTTTAACTGTCAGCAAGTCATACATTTTATGCAGATTTGTGTTCGGAAATTTGGAATGAGAATTCAAGCTGTAGCTACTCCCAGGCAATGCCAAATGATGACAATTTCCTCTCATTCCCAAATGAGAGGAAGCCATTCATACAAGCGAGTTCATATTTACGCGGTGACAGGCGACCGAAGGTGCAGTCACACTTACTAATTGGATCTGACTCAGGCAAGAGCAATAGCCTTTCAAATATCCAGGAAGAAAGCATTTCAAAATATAATCCTGGATGGGCATGAGGAAAGGAATGCTCTTTGCAATATTCACTGATTTCATTTTTACAACCATACAGGTGTTTTAAAGAATTTGTCAGCATTTCAGATGATGTAATGCTCATCAGTGCATATTTTTACATAAATGACTGTGGGGGCTCTGTGGTACCAAGAAGGTGGGGGGGGGGAGAAGGACAGATCCTTCTGAAAGGCTTTTCTTGCTGCTGGAGATGAACTGCAGCAGAATGAAGGCACATGTTTTAAAAGCTCAAAAAGCTTTGAATCTGAAGGTAGACGCTCTTAATTGACCCCTCCACCTGCCTGCACTTGGAATGTCATGTCCCTTGCAGGCTGTGATGTGTCAAAGTGGCGATCTTTCCGTCTCTCCCCCTCTCACCAAACCTGGTTTATTCTGAATGAGGTAGCTATCTAGTACAGGAGTTAGCTCGGAGCTGTCACTTTGCTAGGTAAGCGCCTTTAAATGATTACAGAGCAATTTTTCCCCGGCCTCTCTTCATTGCCTCCTCTCTTCCCCCAAGAAATATAAATAACATTAAAAAAAAAAAAAATGCCTGAACATTTCAACCCGGATGGAGGAGGAAAAGGGAAAGACTTCACCCATGCATCCAATCCCCCCACACTCCGGTCAATACAAGAAATGAAATTCATCACAAACCGAAAGGCTCACCATTCGCGAAGCTCTGGAACAAGGAGAGAGCCAGTATCCACATGCCCCGCGGCTCCCCGGCCTCCCGCGAGCGCCGCGCCGGCCTCGCCCCCCGCGCTCCGCCCGGCTCCGCTCGCTCGCCACCCGCCCGGGGGCCGCCGCCCGCCCGCCGCTGCCGAGCCGCCCGGGCACGCGGCGCGGCCGGGCTCCGGGGCGAGGGCTGCGCTCGCCGCGCGCCGCGCTCCTGCACACCTGCTCCCGGGCGCCGCGCCCAGCGCTGCGGCCAGAGCGGGCCGGCGGGGCTGCAGCCCAGGTGCGCCGTCAGCTCAGGGGCCCGCCGGCAGGTCGGCAGGTGGAGCGCGCCGCACTCGCGGGCGTGAGCTCATCCCGGGCGCCCGGCGCCCCGACTGCGCAGCAAGCGGCCTCCCGTGCGCCGGCCCTCAGCCTCCGCATCCAGGCAGCAGGCGCGCGGGCAGGCTCATCTTTCCCCTCCTGCGGCCCGAGTCACATTGATCCCTCGCTAACCTTCCCTGGCTGGGAGGCGGGCGGGCGGGCGAGGAGCGAGCGGAGCGGAGGCGAGCGGGGACCCCCTCCCCTGCCTCTGGCCGCTGGGGCGCTCTGCAGTCTTAAAGCAGCAGCGGAGAAGTGGAACCTAACTGGAGGCAGGACCGGGGAGAGCGCAGCCACCGCACAGTCACGCACAGTCATCAGGATGCATTTCTTCGAGGCTTAAATAATCATTTCAGTAGCCGATTATTTTTAGTTATTTTCTTGCCGGTTGCTAATAAGATATGGCCAAGGGTGACTGTTCCAGAAGGTTGCCAGATAAGCAGAGGTGACCAGGAAACGGCAGCAGTTTTAATAAAATGTGCAGCTGGATTTAGCTTTTGTATTTACTGTCATAAAAGTCCAGTTCATTTGCCTAGAGGGAAATGCAGCTTCCAAATCCTGCTGCTACTATAAAGATCTCTATGGTTTCACAGGCTAATTTTTAATTATCTCAAATACATTGCAGACTACTAACACAGGCAATTCTAATTTTGCTCTCTGAATGGTGCAAAAAAGGAAAAAAAAAAACCCCGATTAAAATTGCTGATAATTTGAGTAATTCCAAACATATAACCCTTTCCACATTACTGGGAAAGGCCAATATGACATTTCCTAAATGCTCTATATGGTGGCTGAAGTCATAATAATATTTCAATAAAACCTTGAAAAGGGGCATGCATCCATATTCCAGCACTTTGCAAAATCACCACCAACAGGGCTGGAATGCACCCCATTTAGGATCCAAGGTAGAATTTCAGGGGCAGGGCAAGAAAGACTGAGGAGAAGCATTTGAGGCGGGAGGGAGGTCTCACGCGAAATGAGTTGGGCTTCCTAGGCACTGGGTATCTCGCGCCTAAGCGCCACGCGCCCCTCCAAATACAAATGGGAGTTAAGCACACCTAGAACAGCTCACAGAATAACAGGAAAAGCAAATGGTGAGGCAGAAACAAAATGGTGTGTTACCAGAGTTGGGCACAAGATGGCCAGGCCCTGTGTATGAGGAAAGGCCAGCTGAGCCAAGGATGCTGCCTGCTCGCCATGGCTCTGCAGCTGCAGGTGGTCACGTGCTGCTGCCCACTCAGGACCGCCAGCCCAACCCTGCCCTCCACACTCCCCGGTGTCCTCTGGCTTTGCCTGCCCAGGGCGTTCAGACTCTGGGCCTTCTAAACGCAGCCCAGGAAGGCAGGTAAAGAGGTGATTTCCGTCCCTGCCTCTATCTCCTCCACATACTCATTCAATCCACAAATTCTTAACTGCATCCCAGCCATCTGTGCGGCTCCACTTGGCCTTCACAGCCAGGCACTCCAGCACCGGGGTCAGAGCCCAGCTTGGCCACTTACCCGACACAGGGCCTGTGCAGATTACTTGCGCCTCATCCTCCCAGAGAATGGAAATTATCAAGCTTCCTAACTCGTAGGGCTGTGAAGGTCCGATGACATGTTCCTAGGCACGTGGTCACTGTGATAAACGATGGCTACGGTTATTACTGACTCTGGCAGCAGAGCCTGTTACATAATTTGCAGGGTCCGGTGCAAAATGAAAATGGTGGAGGGGGGCAGCTCCTTTCACAAAAAGGGAAAAGGCACCATTTCAGGTGTTAAAATGTACAGCTTTTCCCTTTCTTTCTCAGTCTCTCCCAACCCATCATGGTGTTTTTTATTTGCTATTTAATGCCACACGCCCTTGGGCACAGGAATTAGTCCCACATGAGTGCATGGGATTCAGGGAAGCACCAGTGGCCCACATCCACCATCCTCCACTGGACCAGTGGCCATGCCCTCACCAGAGATGGGAGGGGGAAGTCCATCTTCCTTTCCTGCAGGCCACTGCCCCAGCGTGGGGTGGACTAGAGATCCCCAAGGGGCTGCAGTCTCCATGCCGTGCGGCACTTGTACCTGGATGGGAGGTGGCGTGGTCAAGTCACTTGCGGAATATGCCATGGTGACGGCAGGCTGGGGGGGGGGGCACCCTAAAGCACCACGCTGCTTCGAGTTTCAACTCTCCCTGTTATGGTACCAAGGGCCCCCCTCCTCTGCAGACAGAGGGCACTAGCCAAACCCAAGCCTGCTTTTCTGACAGGACCCAGCAGCCCCTCTATCAGGAAGCAGGAGCGACTGCAGGATGGGGAGGTGGAGGCTGGTCAAGGCTCAGGGCACCTTGGGCGGGGGAGGAACCATCCCAGGAGGTGAGAGGAGGCAGGACGGTGTGGGAGCCGTAAGTGTAGGAATGCAACTAATTTTACAAATTAACAAAGATTTTAAGATGGCAACTACACAGCCTTGAACCCCTAGGGGGATCCCAGGACAAGAGTCTTTGTCACCAGCAAAACCCACTGGGGTGCCCGGGAAAAATAAGATGGAACTCAGGACATAAGGCCTCACCTCTTCTTTTGGGTTTAGTCTAGTTTCACTGGGCGATATGGTGCCGAGTGCAGAGGCCTCGCGGCTAACACGTCAGATTAGCGTTCCCTGCGCCCACAGAACCGCTGCCCACACCCGGAGGTGGCGACTGCGCCGTGTGGCCAAGCGCTGCGCACAGCACCTCAATTCAAGATGGCGGCAGCGGGCCGTGTGCAGAGCTGCGGCGGCCGGCACGTTGCTGTGAGCAGCGCGCATGCGCCTGGTGGCGATGACTCCGCCTCTCCCTCCGCAGACCGGAGCTCTGCATAGTAGCCGCTCCTACGGCCTCCGACAGCCTGTGCGCTGGAGAGACCTGGCACCTCTCCGTTCTCTGGTCAAAGAATCAAACTTCAGTCTGCTTCTGAACCCAACTCCGTCTCGTTCTATTATTGCGAGTGACTTCAGGCAGGAGGACCCAACTCGAAAGGGTATGTAACACATTGGTCTCAGCTCCGTGAAGCCAACCCTCTGTGGTTGTCTATCTCATGCGTCTGCTGCAGACTGAGTTGGTTAATAATCCAGCATGGGCCTAACAGAACACCAGGCCGTCTTTGTGCAAATATTTCCAGAACTTACTTCAGTATAAACACATACTTACATCCCTCGCAGTCGTGAGTTCCATGAGCTCAGACACTGCACTTCCCCTGTTCCAGAAGCTGTCCCCAAGGCCAGCACAGTGCCTGGCCCATGCACCGCTCAGTGAGTACCCGTGGAATGGAATGCAGAGCTCTGATGCAGGTGGAAGGCGGCGCCTGTTCCGTGATACGGACACATAAATGCCTCACACGAACCCTCGGAGAAGTCTTCTGGAGGAAACGGCAGTTTAGCTGAGACATCACATGCAGTTAAGACGTCAACATGCAAAACTGAGGCAAGGAAAGGGGACATCCAACACCGATCAAGCAGCCCTCAGGAGAAGCCAGCTTTATCAAATACACTGAGGTGTGCCTCGGGAGTGCCCCGGGTGAAATTTGAGACTGACTCCAGTACACGGAGGGCAAGAGAGAGAGAAGACAGAGGCAGCCGCCCCAGAAGGTAGGTGGCAGGTGTAATAAGCAAGGGAACTTACACTGGAGGCTTGTTTGGGTCCACCTTTGCCCCCAGAATCTTAAGACTTTCTAACAAGAGAGGCCTCGATGGGGTTAAATCACACATCCAGTCAAGGTGGTCTCAACACATTGCTTTCTCAAGGTTGCATCCTTGAGACCTCTCCTAGTACAAGAAGGGCATGAGAGAGGGGGATGGAGGGAAGGAGTCTCTGATGGCCTGGGTCCAGCTTAAATGTCAACCCACAGTGGGTTCCTCTGATGACCTCCTCCACAATGTGATTCTTCTTTTTGGTACAGTATTGCTAATTAATGTAATCCCTGGCCTCCTGAAGACCAACATTTAATCTAAAACTATACCATATGGAATTAGCATCCCCCTTACACATACACACACTCTGTCCTCCCACTGCCCTGGGTCATCCTTCTCAGCAGAAGAGAGATAAAGTCGAAGAGTCTACTTTTGTGCGCACTTGAATGATGCCTAATAACAAACAATCCTCATTTGAGGGGCGTCATCATTCAAATTACATGATCTGTTACTCCTCCGTTTTCTGCTGGATCAAGAAGAGCATCTCTGAAGTGGTGGCATTTGAGCCATGATCTGGAGGAGGGGATGGGGATGAGGAAGAGGGCATCCTAGTGGAGAGGTCCTCAGTGGCCAAAATGGAGAGGCTCGCTCCTTTCTGATGCATGGAGTTAATTCTGACCAATAGGATTCACAGTTGACCATATGTGAGCTGTGTTAGTGTCCCAGGGCAGGTGAAATGAGTACCAGAAACTGGATGACTTAACACAACAGAAATGTATTGTCTCAGTTCTGGAGGACAGAAGTCCAAAACCAAGGTGTTGGCAGGGCTACGCTTCTGAACCTTGCAGCGGAGAATCCTTCCAGCTTTTGATGGTGACCAGCAATCCTTAGAGTTCCCTGGCTTGTAGATGTAATACTCCAGTCTCTGCCTTCACATGGACTTCTTCCTCTTGTGTCTCTGTGTCTCTTCCCTTCTTCTTATAAGGACAGCAGCCATATTCAGTGAGGGATTCACCCTAATCCAGTGTGACTTCATCTTAACTGATTATATCTGCAACTTGCAATAAGCCTACTTCCAAAAAAGGTCACATCTGAGATTCTGAAGGTTAGGATTTCAGTATTCTTTTGAGGAGACACAATTCAACCCATAACAGGACCCAAAATCAAAAGACGAGGTGTGAGATGGGTTTCCTAAGAAAAAGGAACATGGACTTGGACGGGGACCCCAGAGGCTGACCCCACCTTTCACTTTCACCCTGTGGACCCAAGGCCCATTTGTAGTGCATGTGCCCGGAGAAGTTCAGACTTCATCCTGGAGTCTCAGTTTTGCCCCTTGGAAACTGAAATAATCATGCCTGCTCCTCTTATCTTAAGGCACTGTTGAGATGATCAAATGAGATATGGGAATTGGCTTAGATAAGGGATGCACAGAGAACAACTACATGGAATCATTACTGTCTACAACCGGACCTGCAGAAATATTTTGAGTAAATTTATTACTTGATAAAGCCTTTTTCTGGCCGCTGGTGCTTTGATTAAATCGAAATCAGGCACCATTACACCTCTGGTCTCAGAACTGCAAAGGGCAGAGACGGTCAAGAGTGTCAGTGGTGGCCCATCCATTTCTTCCTCCAGTGAATTGATGGAAACCTTCAACAAATATTTGGAGCATGCTTGCTACCTCCACATCACTCTAATATTTCCTGGAAGCTTAAAGCTGAATAAGCATGGACCAGGAAGGGATTTGGGTACTGCTAGGGAGCCTCTGGGCTGCTTGAAATGTTCCCTCTCTGGTTCTGTCTGGGTGGAAGTTACAAGAACACATACACATATAAAAATTCATCAAGCTGATCCTTTAAGATTGGTGCACTTTACACAATTGACTGTACGTAAAAAAAAAAAAATGCCTATAACACAGTCCCTACTAATTTCACAATTTAGTGGGGGATTCAGATAACAGTTAAAATCATTTGATCAGATAAGCTCTATAATTGGAACTTCATAATTGGCATATCTAACTCAGCCAGCTGGCATGCGTGCATGTGTGTGTGTGTGTGTGTGTGTGTCTGTGTGTGTATTTGTGTGTGGTGGGAGCAGGTGTAGCAGGAGGTGGGACAGCAATGGAAGGACCAGTACAGCGAGGTGTCTGGGAGTGATGTGGGTAAGCAGGAAGTGACACAGTCAGATTTGTTTTGGAAACATTCCCTGCTAGGGACAGAGAATAACCTGAAGCTTTCAAGAGGGCACAGGGAGACCATTCGAAAATTAGCCTGGGTCCAGAGGGGAAAGGACTAAGGCCTGGTGAAAGCCATGGTCCTGGGATGAAGACACGTGTATCATAATATCAGGAGATACTTAAAAGGCGGGATGATCAGACTTAGAAATCCTGCTAATAGTGATGACAGTTGCTGTCACTGTCAGCATGGTGGCTCTTCAGCTCAACAGCACTGGTGTGTCCAGTTCTATGCTGGGTGCTGTACATGCTTATGGAACTCAATTCTTGTCTATGAGACAAGAGCTATTACTGTCCTGCCCATTCTTCAGATGGGGACCCCTCAGCTCAGAGAGGCCCAGAAGCTTGCACTGCAGCCCAGCCCGGCAGAGACAGAGCTTGGCCTGAGTCCAAGCTCAACACTCCTAGGTCTGGTGAGGATGGGTCTCCTCTCAACAGGGTTGAGATAGGGAGGGGGTGGTGAGAGAGGCAGGAAGTGGTGAGAGGCAGGAAGTGGTGAGACACAGGCAGGAAGTGGTGAGACAGGAAGGAAACTGTGAGAGACAGGTAGGAAGTGGTGAGAGACAGGCCAGAAGTGGTGAGACAGGCAGGAAGTGGTGAGAGACAGATAGGAAGTGGTGAGACAGGCAGGAAGTGGTGAGAGATAGACAGGAAGAGGTGAGCCAGGCAGGAAGCAGTGAGATACAAGCAGGAAGTGGCGAGACAGGCAGGAAGCGGTGAGACAGGCAGGAAGTGGTGAGACAGGCAGGAAGCAGTGAGACAGGCAGGAAGCGGTGAGAGACAGGCAGGAAGTGGTGAGAGACAGATAGGAAGTGGTGAGAGACAGGCAGGAAACAGTGAGAGACAGGAAGAAATGAGCCAGGCAGGAAGCAGTGAGAGACAGGCAGGAAGTGGTGAGACAGGCAGGAAGTGGTGAGACAGGCAGGTAGTGGTGAGAGACAGGCAGGTAGTGGTGAGAGACAGGCAGGAAGTGGTGAGAGATAGGCAGGAAGTGGTGAGACAGGCAGGAAGTGGTGAGAGATAGGCAGAAAGTGGTGAGAGAGAGAGAGAGGAGAAGGTGGTGATGAGAGATAGGCAGGAAGTGGTGAGACAGGCAAGAAATGGTGAGAGACAGAGAGAGGAAGGCAGTGATGAGAGGGAGACAGGAGGTGGTGAGAGGTAGGGAGGACACCAAGACGACTCCCGGGGCACCTGGGATGCCTGTGTGGACAGAGGAGCCGCTGACCAAAAATAGGGACACCATCATCTCTCAGAGGCTTTTCATATTCCTCCCACTTCCACCCTCACACCCACAGGCTGTTCCCTGTAAAGCAGCCAGCATGGTCTTTTAATACACACATGGGTGCACGCACACGTGCACACACAGGTGCACACACACAGATCACAGGAAGCCCTGTTCAAAACTCTGCACTTCCTTCTGATCTTTCACAGCATAAACTCCACAGCCCCCACCATGGCCGTGGGCCTGTGCTCCCACCACCACGCTCACCACCACTCTGTCGGGTGGGCCTCCTGCTGCGTTCCCAGTTGCACACTCAGCACTGGCTCCCTTGATTTCCCCAGACCCCGCCCTCCGCATAAAACATGCTTCCCTCAGATGCCCCCGTGACCTCTCACTCCCAGCTCCAGTGCCTTCTCCTCAGAGATGCTTCTCCTGACAACACTCCACACCTGTAGCGTTTCCACCCTGTTGCTGTTTATCTTCTGAGCTGTATTTCTCTAGATTCGTCTGTAGATACGTGTATTTCCTAACTGGCTCAGCCAGCTCTCTGGGAGCGGGACTGTGGCACTCACCACACCCACAGCAATGCTTAGCACCGTACCAGTGCTCAGTGAACATCTGCTGAATGATGGAGAAGAATGACTGGGTTTCCAAGAGAGATGTCATAGGAGGCAAAACCTCGGGGACCCTCCACTCCCTCTCCTCCATTTCACTTCCTGGGAGGCTATAGAACTGGAACAGCCAAAAGGACAGCCAGACAGAGTGGAAAACCCTACTACCTGTCAAATAATCTCAAGGTGCATAAACATTTCATCAAAATAAATATTTCCTTACTCCCCACAGTGCAGGCGGCTTGCTAATAGGCACGCTAAGCAGTTATTTTCCAAATGAAGACAGTCACCGAGTCTGGGGATTTGGATTGTAAGAGAAGGTCAAGGCGGGGTTCGCATCAAGTACGTTTTAGAAGCAGAGAACACGTCAAAGGAAACATAGGCGTGTGTGGACAGCGCTGATGACGGCAGCCCATTGGGATTTGGGAAGAGGGGCTGCAGGGAGAGGGGATAGGAGGGCAGGACCGCGGATGCTGCTCCATCCAGGCTGACACCCTGCACGTCTGCCTGGGGTGGGGCCGGGAGGAGGCCTAAAATCAGGGGTGGCAAACGGCCCCCTCTTGAAAGTCTAGTGTTCACACAAAATTTCTGGAGATGTGAGAAATTCAGGCGGCTGTGCTTTACACCTCATTACAGAAGGTGCCTCAGCTCGGAGTGTGGGGAAGGATTCCTTCTGGGTCTAGCATGGGGCTTTCGTGGAATGGGACATGACCCCATGTGGCCCTGAGGGCAGCCTTAGGGGAAGCAGCCCAGGATCAGCCGGTGACCCCCGAGTCCCCAGCCACAGCTCAGCCCTGTGGCCTCATGGGCTGCACACCAGAGGCCACTGGAAGGAGATGAAACGGCTGAGGGACCCCATTATTACTGGGGGATAGTGGACAGGGAGGAACAAGGACTGAAACACCAGGGGGAAAGGCTGGGTGAGAAGCCTGTGTGCCCGGGTGGGTGTGGGCCTGGAGCTGGGGTCCAGACGGGCACTGTGTGCAGTCAGGCGCTGGGACAGCCTTGGAGCTGTGTGACCCTGGAGGTGGCTTAGCCCCTGGCTTCAAAAGACTGCCCTACTAACCCTGCCTATGCTACAAGGCCACAGGGGGGATTAGATGGCGCAGGCCTTGGAAAGTACCTAGGAAAGTGCACGCTTTGAATAGCAAAATGTCACAAAACAAAGTGAAGGACGAGTGAGGGCTGGGTTTGGGACACAGGCAGGACAGGTAAAGAACTAGTGTCATTGAAAGTTTGAACACTTACATTTGATAACAAAAAGGCAATCAAGCCAGTAGAACAATGGGCTCAGGATTTGAATTCGACAGTTCACAGAAGAAGAGAACAACGCGGCCGGTTAGCCTGAGCAGCTGCTCAACCACATTAATAGGCAACAAAAGGTACATGTAAATAACAACTAGATATTGCTTCTCACCACCAAAATGAAAGGCATGAAAAGAAGTGCGATTCCAACATTGGCAGGATGCAGGGAGAAAGGGCACTTTCAGACATTGCTGGTGGTGATGCTTTTGTAGCTTTACTTTTTAACAGATTCTGGCAATAGGTATGTTAAAAAAAAATGAAAAAATACATTTACCCTTCCACTTAGCTATCCTACTGTTGGGAATCTCTCTCACTGAGGTAAAAAATAACCAGTGCTTAAAGCTATCTGTACAATGCTCTCCACTGCAGCATTGTTTTCTGAGACAAGAAAAAAGGAAGAAAAAGAAAAGAAAGAAAATCATCTGAGTGCCCAGCAATAAGGGACATTGAATAAATTTTAGAACATGAAAATACTGAAACATTACAGTCAAAAAAATCAGTGATGTGAGGACATTTCCACCACATTTAATTGAGAAAAGCAAGATGCAGAGGACTATATAAAATGTCTCATTTTTGTAAAACAATAACAGAAACCCTCTATCTGTGTGTGCTTGTGTGTGTGTGTGAGCAGTCTTGTAAGGGTGGAAAAATGCTGACACCAATACAAACGCTTGTTACTGTCTGAGCTGAGGTGGGAAGACTGGGATAAAGAAGACAGAAAATAACTCAAAGAAAATAAGAACAGGTTGATTTAGAAAAAACAGTATGTATAACAAGAGCTCATTTATGTAAAATATACATATCAAAATGGAAATGGTAATTATCTATGTAGTGGAATATCTGCTTTTTACTTGTTTGTTTATTATGCTTTTCTGGGTTGTTTGATCTTTTTTATTGTCTTGATGACTAAAATGAAATTGAGACAATCATAAAATAAAATAAAGGACATTAGGAAGCGTGACAAGGTCTGAGTACCACAATGCCACGGAGAGCATGTTCTGCATGTCCTGGACCTGGAGGGCGATGTTTTCTCATCTTCTGCTCTCCTGATCTTGCTGGTTGACACCCAGTTGGGAACCCACTTTCCTCCCCAATTGTGCACTCAGGGGCCCGTTCTTCCATGTGGTTGGTTACGTCTCCTTCTTGTCATCCACGTCTGCCGAGAACCCCTCAGGATGCGAGACTTATGTTTCATCGGCTACTCCCATTGCACTGAGGATGTATTGGATGACAGCCCATTTTGACCTTTTCTCATCATAAAAATCCCTAGAGAAGTAACATCCCTCGTGTTCGCTTCCCCTCTCTCCGGAAGAGGGCTGAGCCACGGGGTAGGAGCAGAGTCAGAAGCCAAACCCAGAGGAGGTGACAGAAAAAAGGGGGCTGTGTCTGAGGCTTCAAGGTGCAAGCTCTCTCAGAGGTGAAGGTTCGGGGGATGGGAGGGAGACTGGGTGGTTACAGAAGAAAGGGCAGGGAGTGTTCATGCAGATCTACGGTGGGGGGAAGAAGATGGAATGAGAGGAAAGAGAAGGCCCATTTCAAGTCCACTTGGAATCTTGCCCGAGATCAACCTTCCAACTTTGGCTTCCCCTTCTGTGCCACAGTTCAGTTCTTGACCTTGCAGAAACATCACATGCCCTGGGGTGGCTGCGGACTGGTCCTCTTAGCCAAGGAAATCCCAAAGGAGCACCGTGGCAAAACCCAGTCCATGAAATGGGCAGTGACACCTTCATCCATACCAATTTCTATATGATTTTATCAAATTTTAAGAAAAGTTTTGAAGAACGAGTCCCAATATTTTAACTTCTCCGTTGCCACTTCTCTAAGTACAGTAATGGACATTATTTCCAGAATTAGTATAAAGAAATTAAAAATAAATAATATTTGATGGCCAAAGTTATCAGTAGTCTTTGCTGCCTATGACAAAGGAAACCCATTCAATCTTCAGCACATCCTTTCCAAAGTAGGCGAAAAACCTCAGAATATGATCTAAATCTAAGACACTTACTCATTCTCTTAACATGTAATTTGCTGAGCTTCTGCTACGGGCCAGGAATGTGGGCATCTAGGGTACGTGAGTGAACAATATAGAACCACTTCCTTCGTGGAGCTGACGTCAGCATTACACCCATCAGAGTAAAACTGCTCACTCTGGTTTGCTTCTGAGAGTAACTCAAGGAAGAGGACGCATTCAGTCCTAACTGATTTGTGTCCTGCTGTTATCTTTGAGAGTTCTCTTCTCATGCAATTTATTATCATGGAAAATACCAGCCACAAACATGTATACAAAGCTGTAAGTGGATAGATGATCATGAAAATGATGTTTGCAATAGCAAACTGGAAGTAAAAAAACAAAATATCCATTACAGGGGGCCAGTTAAATGAATAGTTGTGCTCCAAGATAATGGACGACTGTGCAGCCATTAGAAAGATGTGGCAGCTTTAGAGCTCATAGGACAAAGGCCCCAGGATGTTTGGAAATGAAAGAAGTATGGTATGGAAAATGCTGGGCACTGGATGTGCCCACTTATCTAATGAAATTTGTGTAGATTTACACAATTGTACATGAAAAGACAACTAATGGAGAGAGGTAAGAAGCTGTTATTCAAGGTCACATATCAGAAGGGGGACTGGAGTAGGACATGGGATGGGTACCTAATTTCATGAAATAGTATTTTCTGTCAAATCGATGGGTTTTATTACTTTTATTTCATTTTACTATGCATCTGTTTACTTTTTCAATTAATAGTCATTAGCATAAAATAGAGATCAATGAGCCTTAAGAAGTTATTATCTATAGTTCTGTCCAATATGTCAGAACCAGTATCTCTGCCGCTGGCCACATGTGGCTATTTATATTTAAAGGTGAATTTAAAGGAATGTTTCCATTATTGCAGATGTTATGTTGGATAGGGCTGGATACTCTCCGTGAACGTCGAGCCAGAGAATATTTCTTGAAATATCTAAGCCTTCATTCTTCATAGTAGACAATGCAAAACCAACCAACCAACCAACAAACAAAAAAACCAATACAGAACAGATTTTGCATCACCAAACAAGACAGACATGTTCTTAAATTTAATGTATATTTCTCCCTCTCTCCCCTCTCATCGACCAGCAAGAAAGTGAGAAACTCATTTCTTCAACCTTCTACAGTGTCATGACTTAAGGCTCTAAGTTATTTTGCATATATTTTGAGTATTATTACAACATCTGTGTATTTTTGCCCTATGGAAACCTAAATTAATGTTTATTGATGCTGTTTGAAAGCATAAAGTAATAATAATAAAAAAAAACTAACAAGCCAAAAATCATCTGATCTTTTTATTACTGTATAAATACTGGTACCTCCTCATTTTTTCAGATCCCTCATCCTCGAACTTGTTCAGGTTTCTGAGATCCCTCCTCACTCCGGGAAACCACAGTGCTAATCTCAGCTGAGAGTAAGGCTTGGGTAACTACAGATCCCTACGGGTTGTAAGCAATATATTTGGTTCAATAAACTACAGCGAACCAATGATCAGGTAGGGATTCCCCATCCATTTGTACTCTGAAATTTTCATTTGTGTTTCTTAATCAGTCCAGTATCAATTTAAAGCTTCTCCAGCACTCAGACTGGGGTCTTGGTCAATCAAATGCCAAGGAAGCCAACTTTAAGACTTTGTAAGGCTTCCTTCAATTAGTGAAAGATAAAATGCAAAATTATTTCTTGTCCTTGCCTTTCAGAGTGAAAATAGCTGATTCTAAAACTCTCTCCTCCATGAGTGGAGCCACCTTCCTCCCAGCTGACAAGACATCAGAGCATCATCTGGCTGAAGACTTGCCCTCCTGAGAACTCTGTGGAGGACACTTTGTTGATTTTCGTATCTACCACACAGAGCCCTGCACCCAGCCATCCCTTAAGTGGGGGTTTCCATAATCAAGCACTAGAAGAAGAAGTGTGGATGAATATAAAATGCTCTTTCACTCAATTTCCTTTTTCTATCTTTGGACTTCCCAGAAGAAATTGCAATGAGCTGTCTTAGAGGAGAAAACAGAACCTGCAGAGAAAGTGCAAATCTTTGTATTTACCTGCAAGCAGATATTCAGGATGACCTTCTTGCTACCACGAGAGGAATATAAATCTCCCAACACTACAGGCTCTCCCTTTTCTTATTCACAGTCTTTTATGAGAGTCGGCTTATAATAGAAACCTGATCTGAACTCACCATGAGGAAAGGGAGGCAGAAATGGGGCCCAGTCCAGCTCACAGAGAACATCCTGTCTCAGCCCAGGCACTAACTGGGATAACCTCAAAACAGGCCAGTGGAGGGAAGGTGGGTAAAACAGCATATTTCTGCTATTCACTGTTGCTTAGACTGAAAAAAAAAAACCAGCAAATACAATCCTGTATGGCTCTGCCTCAACTTAGAAGGTACACAATAGTAAAACATGAGAGCCTCAGTTTTATTTTTCTCTTCATCCAAGGCACTTTGAATACAAATTAAATAAGTACTGAAAATTTTACATCTGTCAACCATTACCCAATCCATTCCTATGGGTAATATTTAACATGGCAATGGTTCACTAACACGATAACCCTGATAGGTAATAATGTGTTCTTCATAAGTGAATTTTTCCAACAAAGTTGTCTTTATTGTGGACAAAAGGAACTTACTCAAATAAAGATGAACATTTTCACTTTAGAGTCAGAAAGATGAGGGTTAGAGTTCATTCCTCCACTTACTAGTAATGGGACCTTGAGCAACTCTATCTCTCAAGGGCTCAGTTTCCTCATCTGCAAAATGGGAATATCAACAGATCACCACCTGTAAGGTTCTTGTGAGGTTTAAACAAAGCATCATCTCTGCTCAGAACTGTGCCTGGTACACCAGCAGTGCTCAATGCTGGGGATTTATTATGTCCTGTCTTCTTAAAGAACACATGTGGAGCAGAACTGAATTTTTCCTGATGACCGAAGCCTGTGATTATGAGCATCATGGTGTAGGTCAGAGACCTGCTTGTCCCTATACTTAGTGTTCCTGTTGTTCAGTGTCTGGGACCAGTTTCTGGCACGTTCCCCTCCACCCCCCGCCATATTCATTTCTGTCAGTCTGCTATGAGCCAGGAATCCAGGTGACCAGATAAGTTACTATTGTGCTTAAGACAAGTGTAGACGGGTTAAAGTCAGTGATTCTCACGTTAGAATCCCCCGGGGAAATTGGACTGAAGTGGGGTCAAGGCTTTGGCATTTCATAAGTCCTCCAGATGATTCCAACAGGCAGGTGGGTGGTAACCACTGCTGTCAAGGACAGTTCCCTCATCCTCTCTTGGTGGTCCAGGAAGCAGAGTAGTGACCAAGCTACAGCAAGTGTAGCGGAAGGGGAGGTTCAGGATGTCAGACAGGTCACAGGACGTGTTATAAATCCAAAGACCACCCCACCCCACAAGGGAAGGCAAAGAAGAGGCACCAAGGCAAACTCATTCCTTCAACCACTGCTAACTGTATTCTGGGTCTGGTGCTAGACACATGGGATAGCTTAGTGAATAAGACAGACACGGCCCCCATCCCCTGCCTGCACAGAGAGGTGAGAAGATTGCCAGTGTGGGGCAAACAAAACATGGGATATTGGTCTAATCAACATGACAACTGTCTTGAAAGGGGCATAATGGAAGCACACATGTATGTTAGACTTAAATGGAGACCAAGCTTCATTGATTATCATGGGAAGTTAATAAATCATGCCTAAAACTGGAATTTAAAAAAATGTTGAACACAAACATGTTATTTCTAAACAAAATGATCATTTTTAAGCCAATTAAAAAGAGTTAAAAGTGATTTTCTCTAGAGCGAAGGAAAGAAAGGGATGCTGTTTCTGTAGCAAATTTTGTAAACTATACGACTCTTCAAATTAAGTGCACATAGAAGTCTGAGAAAAAAAGTTAAAACAGAAATATCTAAAATCTAAACAAAAATGAACAAATAATAACATATAAAGAAATACTTCTGGAATATTGTCATGTTGAGCTACATGGACCCTCTCTCCAGAGAAACAACCATAATTGGTGAAAATTATTTTTTTATTGAGTCTCTGGAAATTGTCCTAAGAGCGTATAGCAAAAGGAGAAATATTTGTTCCAGAAAATATACTAGATCTCAGTAAGAACAGTGAGTGTCTGTCACATCTGAGCCATAACATGCCCCCTCTCCACTCCCACCTCGGTGTGATAGATGCTCTACTCCAAACAGGCATCACCAAAGACCTGAGGCTCCCACTCCATCAGCCCACACCCCAAAGCTACAGTTTTTCCCAGGGCAAGGAAGCCACCAACATTTCTCATTCCCTTTTCCCCCAGCTCTAGGTAGAAGAAGTTCTATTCCAGGCAAGCATGGCCCCGATATCTGGGGTTCCCTTCTCCACCCAGCCACCTTTCACAGGATGGAAATTCTACCCCCGCTTGGCACAACAGGCTGAGAATTCTGGATCCTGACTGCCTTCACCTCAGCTCACTTGTTGGGTAGAGATTCCACTTCAGGAGAAGCAAGCTGAGAATACCAGAGACTACCATTCCTGCCCCTCACCCCACTCATAAATAAGAGGTGTTACTCCGAGAGAAGCAGGCCACTGTTCCTACTCCCAGCTCCAGAGCAGTATCACAGAAGCTCTTCCCAGAGGTAGAGACAGGTTGTAAAAACAGACAGCTCTGTAGATATCCCTAAAGCGACTTATTTCATTTGGAGCAGAGTATAAAAAGTTCAAGCCACAGGGTACTGTCAAAAACAATGGAGATTCTGTTGGCGAACAATTAAGAGGAGTCTAATAGTTTCATGATAGCAACAAGGGAAATGGGAGGTAAGCTAGAAGTTTAACAGAGAGAAACCATGGAAAGAGAGTCAAAAAGAGTCGTCCTAGAGTGAGAGTAAGCCTCAAAGACTGGCTTCAAATAATACACCTGCAAAGGGGTCTGATTTTGATTGGATCATACTGTGGAGTACTTTATGGCCCAGAATGTTGTTAAAAATAATAGAGCAATCAGCTTGAAATTAGTGGAGGTTAATAACTGGGTGTGATACCAGCAGACCCAAAGCATCCAGAAGCTCAACAGGGAAGTCATAGGGATGAAGAGTGACAGCCTGGCCAAAACCACTGTCATGCCTCAGGTGACTTTGTGCATGCCCAAGGCTGCACCCTGTGAGGAACAACATCATGGCACACTGCAGAGGGCATGGACTTCACTGACCTGGCCCAGCCAAGTCCTGAACAGATAAAAAGTCAAACACCAGCAAGCCTTAGGGGAGTGGCAGGGTGGTGGGTGGGGTGGTTAATATCCAGAGTTGCTGAAATGTCCATGTTTAAACATAAAAGTTAAACATGCAGAGAATCAAGAAACAGTGACACATACACAGGAAAACTAAACAAAACAAAATAAAGCAGAAAATAAAATCCACACAGCAGAAATTGCCTTCGAGAGACCCAGATTTAGAGTTTAGCAGATAAAGACTTGAAAACAGCTTTAAAAAAAAAAAGTTCACAGATGCCATGCTTAAAGAATTAAAGAATGGTATAACAATGTCTCACCAAATAGAGAATATTAACAAAGAGATATAAATTATAAAAACTAACCAAGTGGGAATTCTGGAGTTGAAAAGTATAATAACCAAAAGGAAAAATTCACTAAGGGGCTCAACAGTAGGTATGAGCTGGGAGAAGAAAGCATCCATGAACTTGATCATGGATCAATAGAGACTATACAATTTGAGAAACAGGGAGAAAAAAGAATGAGAAAAATGAACAGAATCTCAGTAAATGTGGGAGATTGTAAAGCACACCAACATAAGGGTAATGGGTGCATCAGAAGAGCAAAGAAAGAAAGAAGCACAAAGAACACTTTTCAAAAATAGCTGAAAACTGCACAAATTTGATAAAAGTCTGCAATTTATATATCTAAGAAGCTCAATGAACTCCAAGTCAGATAAATCCAAGAGATTCAAATCCAGACTCATTTTGTATAAAATGTTGAGTGCCAAAGACAGAGAAATTTTGAAAGCAGCAGGAAAAAAAAAATTTAATGTCTGCAAGGGAACCCTAACAATATGAGCAGCTGACTTTTTGTTAGAAACAATGGAAGTCAAAGCAGTGGGATGGCATATTCAAAATGCTAAAAACAGACATGGAAACAAAAACGTCTGTCAACCAAGGCAAGAATCGTATGTCTAGGAAGGTTATTTTTCCAAAGGGCAAGTGATATTGATGATATTCCTAGAAAGAAGAAAACTAAACAAATTCATTGCTAGCAGATTTACCTTACAAGCAATTCTAAAGTAGTGTATTCAGACTGAATACAATCTACACCAGACAGTAATTCAAATATATACAAAGAAACACAGAGTGCCAATAAAGGAAATCATATAGTTAACTGTAAGAGAGAGTATACATGCATATTATTATCCTCTCTTAACTGATTTAAAAATCAATTGCTTAAAATAATACATATGTAATTGTACTATTGGTCATATAACCTACAGAATTATATCTGACAATAAAGGAGACAGGTGGTAAAATTATATTGGAGGCAGAAAATGACAGAAGATGGTAATTCAAATCAGCATAAATAGAGAGAATCAGAAATGATAAATAAGAAGGTTAATCTAACAAGCTTACAATTATACAAAAAATAGGAGGAAGAATGTAATTATACAGCAATAACATTTCTATAATTTCATTTGAATAACTTTAATATAAATCTAAAGGACATTCCGATAAGAAGATGTATATGGTAAACTCTAGAGCAATCACTAAGAAAGAAAATCCTGAAAAACATATAGTGAAAAATCATTAAAGAAATTAAAATGCTACATTAGAAAATACTCACTTAATTCAAAAGAAAGCAAAAAAGATATGATATATAGAAAACAAAAAGTAAAAGGGCAGAACTATCCAACCATATCAATAATAACATTAAATATGAATGAATTAAACATTCTAACCAAAAGCAGAGATAGTTGGACTGGACAAAACAAAACCAAGATCCTCCTATATGATAACTACAGCAGACACACTTTAAATTCAAAGATATAAACAGACAAGTAAGAGGGTAGAAAACTATATACAGCAACCATAAGAGAACTGGAGCAGCTGTGTAGATATCAGATGCAATAGATTTTAAAGCAAAAAAATGTTTCTAGACAAAGTGAGGGAAATTGGGTAATGATAAAACATCAATTCTTCAATAGGATTTAACAGTTATAACCATATATTCCCTAACATCAGAGCCCAAAATAGGTGAAACAAAAACTGACAGAGTGGAAGAAAGGAATAGACGATAAGAAATAATTACTGAATACCTCACTTTCAATCATGCATACAACCACCAGGCAGAAGGCCAGTGAAGAGGGCTTCAACATCACCGATCAACTGGACCTAATAGACGTCTACAGAGCACTGCACCCAACAAGAGCAGGTTATACATTCTTCACAAGTGCACACGGAACATGCTCCACAGAGACCATATTTTTGGCCATAAAACAAGCCTAAACAAATTTAAAAGGATTGAAGTCATACAAAGTATGTTCTTTGGCCATAATGGAAAAAATTAGTAACCAATAACAGAGAGAAATTTGGGAAACTCACAAATATTTGGAAATTAAACAACATGGTCCTAAATTATCAATGGGTCAAAAGAGAAATCAAAAGAGAAATCAGAAAATATTTTGAGTTGAATGAAAATGAAAGACAAAATTTGTGGAATGCAGATGAAGTGGCACTTAGAGGAAATTTCATAGCTGCAAATGCCTATATTAAAAAATATGACAGATCTCAGATCAATGACCTAGCCTTCTACATTAAGACACTGGGGAAGAAAAAAAATCAAACTAAACCTAGGCAAACAGATGGAAAGAGATAATAAAGAGTAGAGCAGAAGGTAATGAAAATAGAAAAACAATAAGTAAAATCAATAAAACTTTGAAAAGACTAACAAAATTTACAATCCTTTATTTAGATTGACTTAGAAAAAAGAGAGAAGATTCAAATTACTAAAATTAGAAAAGAAGCATGAGAGATTACTATGGAGCTACTAAAAAGTATTATAAGGACATACTATGAAAAATGTATGCCAGTAAATTACATAACAATGCTGAAATGGACAAATTCCTAGAAAAACAGAAACTCCTGAAGCTGACTCAAAAAGAAACAAAAAATCTGCATAGACCTGTAACAAGTAAAGAGAGTGAATTTCATAGCAATCAAAACCCACAAAAAGTGTTTAGGCCCAGATGGCTTCACTGGTGAATTCCACCAAACATTTAAAAAATAATTAATATCAATTTTCATAGACTTCCAAAAATTAGAAGTGGAGAAAACATCTCCCAGTTTATTACATTAGGCCAATATTAACCTGATACTAAAACCAGCCAAAGATATCATGAGAAAACCATAGACCAATATCATTTATGAATATAGATGCAAAAATCCTCATCTACAGGCTAGAAAATGAATCTAGCAACCTAAAAGACGGATTGTACAACATGAACAAATAGTATTTATGCCAGGAGGCAAGACTGGCTTAACATCTGAAAATCAATTAATGTAACATATGTCAATACAATAAAGGACAAAAAATGACAGGATCATCTAAAAAATGCAGATAAAGCATTTGACAGAATTCAGCACTCTTTTGTAATAAAAGCACCCAGCAAACTAGGAAGAGAAGGAAATTTTCTCAGTCTGATAGGGAGCATCTACAAAAAACACACAGCTAACATCATAATTAATTGTGAAAGAGTGAATACTTTCCCCCCAAGATCAAGAACATGGCAAGAAAGTTTGCTCTCACCACTTCTATTCAATGTTGTACTGCGTGTTCTACCCAGGCAATTGTGCAAGAAAAGAAATAAAAGGTATCCAGACTGGTAAGGAAGAAACAAATCTACCTCTATTTGCAAATGACACAATCGTCTATTTAGAAAATCCTGAGGAATTCACCAAAAAAATTATTAGAACAAATGAACAATTTGAGCAAGAATGCAGGATACAAGGTCAATATATAAAAATCAATTGTAGCTCTATACAATTTCAATAAACAACCCGAACATGAAGTTAAGAAAACAATTTCATTTCTAATAGCATCAAAAAGAATAAAATACTTGGAAATATTTCTAACAAAAGAAATGAAAAATGTACTTTCTAAAAACTATGAAACAAAAAAAGTAAGGAAGAAAAGTAAATGAAAAAATCTCAAGTTTATAGATTAGAAGATAATATTGATACTTTTTGTTTTTGTGGAAAAACTATGGAATATTTCTTTTTTTCAGGTTTTAAAACTTTTTATTTGCATATTTAAAAAATGGTGCGTTCCAGGATAGAAAGCCCAGAGATAAACTATGGTCAACTAATCTATGACAAAGGAGGCAAGGATATACAATGAAGAAAAGGCAGCCTCTTCAATAAGTGGTGCTGGGAAAACTGGACAGCTACATGTAAAAGAATGAAATTGGAACACTTCCTAACACCATACACAAAAATAAATTCAAAATGGATAAAAGACCTAAATGTAAGGCCCGACACTATAAAACTCCTGGAGGAAAACATAGGAAGAACACTCTTTGATGTAAATAACAGCAAGATCTTTTTTAATCCACCCCCTAGAATAATGGAAATAAAAATAAAAATAAATAAGTGGGACCTAATGAAACTTCAAAGCTTCTGCACAGCAAAGGAAACTATAAGCAAGACGAAAAGACAACCCTCAGAATGGGAGAAAATATTTGCAAATGAATCAACAGACAAAGGATTAATCTCCAAAATATATAAACAGTTCATCCAGCTCAATATCAAAAAAATAAACAGCCCAATCAAAAAATGGGCAGAAGACCTAAATAGGCATTTCTCCAAAGAAGACATACGGATGGCCAAGAGGCACATGAAAAGCTGCTCTACCTCACTAATTATTAGAGAAATGCAAATCAAAACTACAAGGAGGTATCACCTCACACCGGTTAGAATGGGCATCATCAGAAAATCTACAAACAGTAAATGCTGGAGAGGGTGTGGAGAAAAAGGAACGCTCTTGCATTGCTGGTGGGAATGTAAATTGATACAGCCACTATGGAAAACAGTATGGAGGTTCCTTGCGAAACTAAAAATAGAACTACCATATGACCCAGCAATCCCACTACTGGGCATATACCCAGAGAACACCATAATTCAAAATGACACATGCACTCCAATGTTCATTGCAGCACTATGTACAATAGCCAGGACATGGAAGCAACCTAAATGTCCATCAGCGGATGAATGGATAAAGAAGATGTGGTGCATACATACAATGGAATATTACTCAGCTGTAAAAAGCAATGAAACTGGGACATTTTTAGAGACATGGATGGACCTAGAGACTGTCATACAGAGTGAAGTGAGTCAGAAAGAGAAAAACAAATATTGTATATTAACACATATATGTGGACTATAGAAAAATGGTACAAATCAACCGGTTTGCAAGGCAGAAATAGAGACACAGATGTAGAGAACAAACATATGGACACCAAAGGGGAAAGCGGGGAGGGTTGGGGGGGGAACGAATTGGGAGACTGGGATACCAAATTGTACACTCTAAATATATGCAGTTTATCGTAAAAAAAAAAAACAAAAAGTTTAAAAAAATGGTGCATTCCAATAATTAAAATTATTTGAACAACAACAAAAAAGAGGGCACTGATTATACTACATTTTACAGCCCACAGGACACCTTGAACCAGCTTGCTTTTCACTCTAGATTTCACTATCATTCCAACGAGCTTCCTCCTTCATCAACATGCAAGTGCTTTTCCTTCCGTGCCTGCCAGACAGGCGGATGGAAGAGGCCGGCATGGCCTTCCTTGTCAGTAGTTCTCCATTCTTTGATGTGAAAAGAGGCAGCACAGTCATTTAAACTTGATCCAACCTCTTTGCATCTCACGAAGTTAAACAGCTAAAAGAAGTAAAATAAGAAGGTGGTGCTTATGGAATGTACAGTGCATATTGGCCGTGCACGCCTCATTACGACTCGCCTGCTTGCTTCTTCTGTTTAGTCCTTTCTTTTGAAGGCAGTGGATTTTTCCTCGCGTTTCTGTTTTCTTCAGTGTCGACTTATGGAATTTCTCAGTCTCAGCCATGTTGGGTTTGTCAGACACGGTTGCAGAGGAAGCAGAGGAGTTCTGAGTGAGTGAAGTAGGGTCTGGGCAGTGCTCGCTGCACAGTGCTGGAATATTTCTTTAATGGCATACTTTTTATGAGTGATACGTGAAATGAAGAAATTTTTTAAAATGTTATTCAAGAGGTTTATTGTTTTGCTTCCAGTTTTATTCAGATACAATTGACATACAGCTCTGTACAAGTTCAAGGCGTATGGCATAATGACTTGACTTACTACATCATGACTCAGTGACCACAATAAGTTTAGTGAAAATAAAACATCTCACATATTAGACAAAATAAGAGAAAAAGGAAATATTTTTCCTGTGATGAGAGCTGTAAGGATTTAATCTCTTAACAATTTTCACATATAACATACAGCAGTGTTACTTATATTTTTCATGTTGTACATTACATCCTTAGTACTTGTTTACCTTATAATTGGAAGTTTGTACCTTTTGACCACCTTCATCCAATTCCCCCTCCCCATAACCTCTGCCTCTGGTAACCACAAATCTGACCTCTTTTTCTATGAGTTTGGTGTTGAAGTATAAATGAGCTACAACTCCATGTTAGCTTCTGGCGCACGCCATAGTGTTTCGATATTTCTATACATGTTTTAGTGATCACCATGATAAGTCTGGTTCCCATCGTTCATTATATAGACATTATTATAACTCTATTCCCCATGCTGTACATTTCATACCCATGACTCATTTATTTTGTAACTGTTAAGTTTGTACCTCTTAATCTCCCCCACCCATTCCTCTCAGCTGCCCTCCCTTCCAGCTGGCAGCCCCCTTTCGTCTCTGTTTTCTTGTGTTTGTTTACTTGTATTTTTTATATTCCACATAAAAGTGAAGTCATACCATATTTGTCCTTCTCTGACATTTCACTTAGCATAATATCCACTAGGTCCGTCTGTGTTGTTGCAAATGGCAAGATTTCGTTCTTTTTTTATGGCTAATATGCCATTGTATATGTATACTACATCCTTTTTATCCATTCAACTATGTTTGGGCACTTAGATTGCTTCCATATCATGGCAATTGTAAATAATGCTGCAATGAACATAGGGGTGTGTATATATATATATACACACATATATGTATACACATAGATATACATATCTTTTCCAATTAATGTTTTTTCTTACTTTGGATAAATACCCAGACATGGGATTTCAGACTGTATGGTAGGTCTGTTTTTAATATTTTGAACAACCTCCATACTGTTTTCCATAGTGGCTGCATCAATTTACATTTCCACCAGCAATGTACAAGTGTACAAGGGTTCCCTTTTCTCCTCATCCTCGCTAACATTTGTTATCTGTTGCCTTTTTGATAACAGCAGTTCTGACAGGTGTAAGGTAATATCTCACTGTGGTTTTGATTTGCATTTCCCTGATGATTACTGATGTTGAGCATCTTTTCATGTTGGCCATCTGTATGCCTTTGGAAAATTGTTTATTCAGATCCTCTGCCCAATTTTCAATTGGGTTGTTTGTTTATTCAGCGTTGAGTTGTATAAGTTGTTTGTATATTTTGGGTAACCCCTTCTTGGGTGTATCATTTGTAAATATCTTCTCCCATTCACTAGACAACATTTTCATCTTGTTGATAGTTTCCTTCGCTGGGCAAAAGTTTTTAGTTTGGTGTACTCCCATTTGTTTTTTGTTTTTGTTTTTTGTTTTGTTTTGTTTTGTTTCCCTTGACTGAGGAGATATATCCAAAAAATATTGCTAAGACCAATGTCAAAGAGTGTATTGCCTATGTTTTCTTCTAGGATTTTTATTTTTTCAAACCTTGTATTTAAGTCTTCAATCCATTTTGAGTTTATTGTTGTATATGGTGTGAGAAAATAGTCCAGTTTAATTATTTTTCATGTAGCTGTCCAGTTTTCCCAGCACCATTTATTGAAGAGGCTATCTTTTCCCCAATGTATATTATTAGGAAGACAATATTCCCCAAGTTGATCTACAGTTTCAGTGCAATCCCTATCAAAATACTAGATGGTTTTCTTGTAGAAATTGAGAAATAAACCCTAAAATTCATAAATTAATAAAAAGGAAATGAATAGTCAAACCAATATTGAAAGGGAAGAATGAAGCTGGAGGACTCACCCTTTCTAATTCCATAACTGACTGCAATGAGAATAGATTTTAAAAGTTATCATCCAAAGGAAAAATATAGATAACTATGCGAGGTTGATAGATGTTAACTTATTGTAGTAATCATTTTGCAATACATACATATATAAAATCATTATGTAGTACACATTAAACTTATACAACACTTTATGCCAATTATATCGCAATAAAACTAGGAGGGGGAAAAGTACTACAAAGCTGCAGTTATCAAGACACTGTGGTCTGGAGATGAATGAAACAGAACTGAGTACAGAAATAAACCCTTTAATTTGGGGTGAGTTAATTTTCAACAAGAGTGCTAAAACAATTCAAGGGGGAAAGAATAATCTTTTCAACAAATGGTGTTGAGACAACTGGACAAACATAAAAAGGATTGAAATTGGACGCCTTCTTCCCACCACACACAAAAATTAACTCGACGTGAATCATAGACCCAAGTGTAAGAGCTACACCTATAAAACTCCTAGAAGAAAAGATGGGAGTAAATCTTTATAAACTTGCATTAGGCAAAGTCTAATGAGATACACCATCAGAAGCATAACTGACAAAAGAAAAATGCATAAATCAGACTGTATCAAAATTAAAAGCTTTTGTGGTGCAAACGATACCATCAAGAAAGTGAAAACACAACCTATAGAATGCGACTATTCCCAAATCATATATCTGATAAGGCACTTATATCCAGGACATAGAAAGAACTCTTACAGCACAATGATTAAAAAAATAAATACTCCAATTAAAATAATGGCATCTAATTACACATTCCTCCAAAGAAGATATGCAAATGGACAATAACACATGAAAAAAACACTCAGCATCATTAGTCATCAGGGAAATAGAAATCAAAACCTCAATGAAAAGCTGCTTCACTCAGTCACAGAAAGACGTAATAACAAATGTCCGAAAGGATTTGAAGAAATTGAAAGTCTCATTCACTGTTGCTGGAAATGTAAAATGGTACAATTGCTTTGGAAAACAGCTTGTCAGTTTCGTTAAAACAGTAAACATAGACTTACCATATGACATGGCAATTTCACTCCTAGGTATCTATTCAAGAGAAATGAAAACTTATGTCCACACAAAAACTTGTACTTGAATATTTTAGAAGTGTTTTTCATAGTAGCCAAAAAATGGCAACAACTGTAATGTACATCAGCTGGTAAACAGATCAATAAAATATGGTATATTTATATAACAAAATATTATTCAGAAATAAAAAAAAGAGTGAAGTACTGATTATCAATACTGATGAATCTTGAAAACACCATGCTGAGTGAAAGAAGCTGGTCACAAAGAACCACATATTGCGTGATTCCATTTATATGGAATGCCCAGAATAGGCAAATCCATAGAGAGAGAAGAGATTAATGTTGCCTAGGGCTGGGGGAGGTGCAGTAAAGGGAACTGACTTCTAATGGGTAAAGGGTTTCCTTCTGCAGTGACAAAATGTCCCAAAATTAGATGTGGTGATGACTGTACATCTCTGTGAATGTCCTAAAAACCACTGAATTGTACACTTTGGATGGGTGAATTGCATGATATATGAATTAAATCGCAATACAATTAGGTAAAAACCACATAAGCAAGAGGCAGAAAGAATGCTATAGACTATATTTACTAAAATTTCTCAGGGAGTATAGAGGCTCTTTGCTTATGAAATAATGCTTTTTTTTCACCTTCAAGCCATGATATTTGTCATGTGAGAGCACATGTTTCATTACAATAGCTCATGATCTATTAAAAATATGTTTATAAATATAATAAAATTGTAGGGTGAACTAATTCTTATTTATAACTCAGAAAATATAATAAAGATGCAGACTGGATGACTATATCCCAGCCACTGTGCATATCAGCTGGTCTCCATCCACTTCTCCACTCTTCTCTGCCCTCTGCTCCTTAAGCAGCTGACCTCCACGGACTGCATCACCTACACTCCCTGGGATTCTGGCTTACAGTGAGTTTGACCAGTAGAGACATGGGCAGGGGACCAGAAGGCAGGAGGAGAGAGACCTGATTAAATATCCCTCCTCCCTCCCTACCACACCATGGTTTTATCAGTAGCGTATTCCCTGTGGCCACAACCCCTGTCTGCAATCCTATCTTCACGGTTCTTCCAGCTATTGAGAGGGTCCTGTAACACCCTTCACTCACTCCCCTTTTCCCTCCATTTTTAGGAGTAGAAAAGCTTTCTTCTGGGACCATTGCTTAGTTTCATCATCACCTCTCCTCGGTGCCCACACCTGGGTATTTAGTCCTTCATTGTACCTGTTATCTTTTTCCTATGGGAGGAAGGGGACGCAGGGGGCCTCAGTGGAGACACAGCTTTTCACATCAATTCCTCATTCAACACGTACTCTGGCCTTTCAGACCCATCAGGTTCTCAGACCCATCAGGCTGAGCCCACTGCTGTCTTCTGTGTCCTAATACAGTCACACTCACAGCCTCAGTCCTTCCTCAAGGTGAGTAACAATTCATCCAGAAGTAGCAAAGCCCAAATTAGACATGTTTTGCTTACTATGCCAGATCTCTGAGGGAATGATTTTTTAAAGTACAAAAAATATTTGGGTGGATTTCTTGTGGGTTAAGAAATATATTGCACTCTTTTTCAAGGATGCTTTAGCCATGGGTATTTATCCATTTCCTTCAAGTTGTATAATATCCGATCTCTTCACTGACATCCTGGCTGGAGAGGTTTTCTCTACAGCAACTGAAATGCCCAATAAGGGGATGTTTATAGCCTTTCACTCGTCATGAACCCATCTCTTGATGGTGAACGCAGAAGCTCACTTTGAGGGACGTCGGTCTCTGGGATGCAAGTTGAGGGACCCCTGAGCAGAGTCCCTGTCTGGGACTGTCGGCCCCTCCACCTGTCACTCTACTGTGATGGGTTTAGCCCTTTCATCAGGGTTTCTCTAAGTGTGTGTCTACATTTGGAGAGTGGAGACTGACACTGTCCAGCCCATTAATGCTTGTCACCCAGGGGATGGGGCTGGAAGGAAGAGGGGCAGAGAGAAATTATTAACAATTTATGGCATCATTTCACTGGTTACAATGAAACAGAGCAGGACCCTATGGTCCTCCCCACCCCCTACCATGTCTTCTACCTGCCTTTTGTCTGTGGGAAGGCTTTAGCCAAAGAAGTTTAATCAGAGAAGTGAGAAAATGCAGAAACAAAGTCCAACAAGACTAAATAATAATAGTTTAGTCAGTAAATAAAGTCAAGGACTTTTAGTTCCTTCTCAAGGGCTATAGATGAAATTCTGAGCCACATCCTGTGAGCTCTCTTATAGATAAGGAAACCCCCACCAGGTGGACAAAATTAACTATTGATACATGATGACCAGAATGTGTCCATGACATAAGCTGCCACAATGCAGAGAACTGGCCTCAAAGAAATGGGAACAAACAGACTTTGGAACTGAAGACTAAGTGTACTTAAAATAATCAAGATGATGCTGGTCAGACAACTGATGACCAATTTCAAGATGACTGTCAGAGTTGACTGTGCTGCTTCTGCTTGTAGCCTCCTCCCTCCACCTATAAAAGCTCTTGCCCACTGATTGCCAGTGGGCAGAGGTGGGGGGGTGGCGATATGCCTTTGGATAGGAGTCTGCCCTCCCTCCCCCATACCCCCATTGCCAGCATCCAAAATAAAGCACACTTTCCTTTCCACCAACCTGGCCTCTTTATTGGCTTTTGAGCAGGGAGTAGCCAGACCCCACTTTTGGTTACAGCACTATGTATCGCTTAGGGAGTTTACGAAATTTAATACCAAGCATTTATCAGGTTAAAAGTAGTCCCATAGAATTAGTGTACTGGGAACACATTTTGGGATCTCTGCTTTCAACCAGGTTCCCACTGATAAAGTCCAGGCTCCTCCCGCAGCTTAGGGGGCCCTGGAAAACCACATCCCAACCTGGACACACACCTCCCAGGAGGCTCGTGTGCAAGGATGCTGGGTGCCAGCACCACCAGATATCCACAGCTCCCAAGCCAAGTATATCATGCACGTCCCTCTGCCAGAAACTCCCTCCTTTCCCTCTGCCTGGGGAGAGCCTGCCCTTAACCCACTGGAGCCAGTTCAGAGGTCACCTCCCCACACCCAGGCTGAGGTCTAGTGCCCTCTCTGGGTTCCCCCGTGTTCCACCCACTTGCTGTTGACCCACCTCACGTTCTGGGGTCCACAGAGGGCTCACGTGCCTGAGTCACACTCAAGAACAGCAGGTCTTTACTGAGCATCCCTTGCCCCTCCCCCATGAAGCTCCTTACAAGGGTCCTCCCATCAGCCTAGGAGGTAGAGACAAGCCTTGCCCTATATTATCAACAAGGAGCCTCAAATTTGGACAAGTTACAGAACTTGCCCAAACTTACATGGCTACTGGGGCTGGTAAGATGCCAACACTACTAGCCAGCTTTGGACGCCCACACTCAACCTGGGAGCCTGACATTAAACCATGAGCTCCTTGGGAGGATGCCAGCATGAGCTTCTATCCTCGCCTTCCCCCAGGACCTGGCAGGACTGTCCCTTGATGGATATTTAATAAAAGACTGCTGAACAAATAAAGGAAAGATTTGATTCCTTTTAACTCAGGGCCCCACCTTAATCCTGAATGGAATTACTAGATATAGCTTCTGTTATCAGCACTTGAGCAGGGTGACTGGATGGAAACATTCCCGATACAGGGCCTGAAACTCGGTAGGCTGAGCAAATGCCTTCTTTCCTCCCAAAGCTAGAAGGACAGAGGTTGGACATGCGAGGTGTGGGACGGTCACAGTGTGCCCAGAGGACACTGATGTGGGATGGAGAGGACGTCACAGCCACCCTTCACCACCCCTCTGTCTCCGTTAGCACGGGGCTGCACACAGTGCTACAATCGGGGGATGTACCTAGTCCCACCTCACTCACCAAAATGTCCATTGTGCACAGGTAAATATGGCTCGGAATTAACAACCTGCCTTCACATGCACTTTCTCAAATAAAATCCCTGGCAACCCAGCTCTTGTTTGTAGGTGATGATGAGAACTCAGAGGGTTCAGGCCACCGAGATGACTGCCGGGGACGGGGGGAGGGGGTCGCAGCTGAAGATCAAACCCCGGTCTCTGGACCCCAATCCAGATCTCCTTCTCTCCACGCAGAGCCCCTTCTCTGGGTGTGTTTCCATCACCAGATGTGGATAATTAACAGGAGAAATCGTCTGACTTTGCTTGTTTCCCCTTCATAGCTCCACCTCTCCAGGAAAAGTTCCATGCCCTGTCGTCTAAAAGCCTTTGCCTCCTGGAGGAGGTGACAGGTGCCCCCACTCTTCTCTCTCCTCCAGGCTCAGAACTGGGGCAGGGTGAGGGGATTCCACAGGGAAAATTTTTGTCCAGGAGCAAATGTCTAAGTTTCCCTTGAAAATCTTTCGCTAGACTTTGGAGCCCACGAATGCATCTAAAAATTGAGGACTGGGCTTAAAGAGAGGATTTTAAATAGAAAATAATCTCTGTATATGTCTCCACTGGGCGTGAGGATGGGGGAACAAAGTCATTTCTAGGCATTAGAATGCAGCAGCCCAGCACAATGAAGGGGGGTGTGGGGCCCCGGGTTTTAGTTTTACCACAGTGAATTGTATGATCAGGCATACATCACTGACTCTCTCTAATCCTTGATATTAAGTACCTATAAAATGGGAATAATATTGCTTGGGCTATTCTCACAAACATATTGTTAATCATATATAAAAAGGTAAAATATTTAAAAGTTATTAAGAATGTAAAAGAATACATGAGTATCAGATTATTGTTATTCTTTATTTTTATTACTATCAATAGAGAAATCGAAAGGAAAAAATATGCTTTGCATATTAATAATTAAATTCTGAAGCTCAAAGTTTTTGCAAATAATAAAGAAGTTTTGTATCCCATGGCGCCCCAGAAAGCAATTATTTATTTGTTTCTTCATTGAATCAAATTAAAGAACAAATAGTGTCGATGGGTTATTGCCCATTTATTTGTTTGTGCAAATACAGATTCACATTTTACTCAGGAAAGAATGGTTATAATTTTTCAAATCCATATCCCTAAACTTAATAAATCCACAAAAATAATAATAGCTCTGAGATTCCAAAAGGGCAAGTTCTTCGTGCTCCTCCCTTTTAAGGACAAGCATTTTTCCCCAGTTCTAAATCACTTATGCTTAAGTGACTGTGAACTGTAGAGCTGACCTTTTTTAAGTAACAGCATTATTGAGAGATAATTCACATATCCTACATTTGGCCCATTTAAAGTGCACATTTCAATGGTTTGGTGATATTCACAGAGTTGGACAATGATCACCAAATCTAATTTTACCAGATGTTTGTCAGCCCAGTAAGAAACCTCATACCCATTTCCCTCCACCACCACCGCTCCCTGCCCTGCAGCCGAATACAAGCTCAATTCTATCTGCTTTCTCTACTGATGTGCCTTCTGGACATTTCGTATAAATGGAATCATACAGTATGTGACCATTTGTAATTGGCTGGCTTCTTTCACTTGGCACAGTGTTTTCAGGGTCCACCCATGCTGTAGCGTCTGTTATATGTTATTCCTTTCTATGGCTGAATACTATTCCATTGTATTGATTTCCCATACTTGATGTATCCGATCATCAGTCGATGGACATTAGAATCATTTCTCCTTTTAGCATCGTGCTACGTTATGAATAACGCTGCTACGAATATGCACGTACACATTTTTTGTGCGGCAATGCGTTTCATTTCTCTTGGGTGTATACCTAGGAATGGAATCGCTGGGTCCTATGGTAACTGTATTTTTAAATTTTTAAGGTAGTCCAAGACTGTTTTCCAGGGTGGGTGCACAATTCTACATTCGCGTGAGCAATGGATGAGGGTCAGAGATGATTTTTGAAGGTTAATCTGTAAGCTTCTCTCTTAGATAACGTGTTCAGATCCACTGCTCTGTGACCTTGAGCACTTTGGGTACCAATAACAGCAGCGGACCTGCACCTTGGGGAGAATACTACCTGACCCTGAAGCACCCTGAATGGCTCAGATGAGCTGCAGGGCAGCAGCCCAGGGCAGGTGCTCAGGCAGGGCTGGAGGCTGGCCACGATGGGTCGTCAGGAGGAAGACAACAAAAGGGACCAAAGCTTATGAATTACAAAACATTATCCGTCTCCAGAGCAGGACAGGCCCACTGGAGGGGTACAGGTAAGTTAGGCCAGACAGGGCTAGGCAGACAGGAAGCAGGTTTGAGATGAGGATGAAGTCCTGCCTATCCTCCCTGCCCCAGGCACAGGTGGGAACGGTGTGAATCCTGGGAACAGCGAGATTGCTCCCAGATGCTAGCAAGGAAAAAGCATGGAGAAGACTGTCCACAGAGATGACCCAAGCCAGCTGGGCAGAGCAAAGTGGTCGGGTCCTGCCCGACCCTGAAATAAGGAGTTCATCTGGACGCCTTTTCCCAACGTGAAGATACAGAAGAACGCAAGCCTCTGGTATCCTGTGTCCATGAAAGACCAACCTTAGGCGAGAATGACCAGAAATAGTCCATTTCACTTCCTGTTCTGTCTGGGAATACCTCATCCCTGAAGCTCACAAACCAACTGCAAAGGTAAAATCGGCAAGTGGGTTAAAACAGCCATGGGTGGGTGTCAGCCCTAATTTAAGCCCAAGGTGGGGCGCAGACCTCACCATATGGCCCCTTACAGACCCAATCCCAAGCTTTCTCAACAAAATACAATTGAGCACCTCTACTTAGCACAGCCTGGGAATCCGTCACCATGAACCACCGGGAGGAGGACCCTGGCGGGGAGTGGACACGCTTCTGAAATGTTCGGGGACTTCCCTGGTGGCGCAGTGGTTAAGAATCTGCCTGCCAATGCAGGGAATTCGGGTTCCATCCCTGGTCCGGGAAGATCCCACATGCCTCACAGCAACTAAGCCCGTGCGCCACAACTACTGAGCCTACGTGCTGCAGCTACTGAAGCCCATGTGCCTAGAGCTCGGGCGCCACAACCAGAGAAGCCACCTCACTGAGAAGCCTGTGCACCGCAAAGAAGAGGAGCCCCCCCACCCCCACCCCAACTAGAGAAAGCCCGAGCACAGCCAAAAATAAAAATTAATAAAATAAAATAAAATAAAATAAAATATTCGGAAAGAGAGAGGACGGTGCTTTGCGGGGAGGGAGTATTGAGAACATAAAAGGTCCACTTCGTGGAAGTGAGATTAAGCCTTGGCTTTGCTGCTGAATCCGGCTTGAAAGATGGCCCAGTTGTTTGCAGTTTATCCGCTGGCAACACCGAAGAGGGTTCATCGCTGAAATCCTGTTCGGAGGCTCGATGTCCATTTCTGGATACTCTTCAATTTGCAGATATTGAAAAGGAGCACCAGCCGCAGGTCGCCGGCCACTGCCCTGCGCGAAGCCCCGCGGCTCCCCGGCCTCCCGCGAGCGCCGCGCCGGCCTCGCCCCCCGCGCTCCGCCCGGCTCCGCTCGCTCGCCACCCGCCCGGGGGCCGCCGCCCGCCCGCCGCTGCCGAGCCGCCCGGGCACGCGGCGCGGCCGGGCTCCGGGGCGAGGGCTGCGCTCGCCGCGCGCCTCGCTCCTGCACACCTGCTCCCGGGCGCCGCGCCCAGCGCTGCGGCCAGAGCGGGCCGGCGGGGCTGCAGCCCAGGTGCGCCGTCAGCTCAGGGGCCCGCCGGCAGGTCGGCAGGTGGAGCGCGCCGCACTCGCGGGCGTGAGCTCATCCCGGGCGCCCGGCGCCCCGACTGCGCAGCAAGCGGCCTCCCGTGCGCCGGCCCTCAGCCTCCGCATCCAGGCAGCAGGCGCGCGGGCAGGCTCATCTTTCCCCTCCTGCGGCCCGAGTCACATTGATCCCTCGCTAACCTTCCCTGGCTGGGAGGCGGGCGGGAGGGCGAGGAGCGAGCGGAGAGGAGGCGAGCGGGGACCCCCTCCCCTGCCTCTGGCCGCTGGGGCGCTCTGCAGTCTTAAAGCAGCATCCGAACATCCGAGCAGCCGGAGTGCGAGGAAGGCAGGAACCCCAGGGATGGAGTCCATTCAGTCCGGAAAATGAAACAGTGGACTGGTCTGCCTACCTGTATTCCGGGTCCTTTATACAAATCTAGCCTTACGTCATTGGTGATAGCATATTTTCTTTAAAGCTAAAGAAATATTATACTGCACTCATAAACATGCCAGCTTTGAGATAAGTGATCGAAATAGGCTGCCCTGACTGACACTTCCTGCTTTTCAGAAGGCCTTAGCATACGTCTTGGCTCCTTTTCCCCGCGATAGCTGGATGACGCAGGTATTGGTAGATTGGGCTCATTTTCCAGAGGAGGAACCAGGCTTGGAGAATTGTGATGTGTCCACCAAAAAACAAGTGCTTGAGGAGAAAGGCGCAGTCTTTCCAGCTGCAGGTCGGTATTCTGAGGCCGCTGTTACTCTCTGTGCCTGCCTGAACTGTCCTCACTGTTCCCTAACTTTTGTAGCGAACACTTTCTAGATTCTGTCTGGGTCATGCCCTAAAGGCCTAAAAACAGACACTGTATTCTAGAAGCTAGAGGGTTTCCAGCTAACCACGGAGAGCTGGACACAAGCTCCCCTCAGGAAGCTGACTCCGATGACAGGAAAGAACTGAGCCCCAAAGGACAGGCAGAATGGAGGGGAGATGAGCATGGATGGTAGATGCCAATATAACTCCAAAAGCCATGGGAGCGGAGTTTGTGTGCCGACTGGACAGGGGGAAAAGCTGGAAGCTTTGTCTGTGGGGAGGAGTCACTGAGAGCAAGGTGCTTCTGCTTTAGGAATCTGGAATGACTGAGAGTTCTGGAGGCACCAGGTGCTCTGAGGGGGAGTCTTCAAGGAGAGGTAATATTCCCAGTGACCCCTTCTGGGAGATGCTCCGCAGGCATCTCCCAGAAGATCCTGGCAGGACACTTGGGCAAACCTCCAGAGAGCATCTGGACTCAGTACCAGGAACCCTGGGAACCCTGTAGATGGGGGTAGGTTTTGAGAAAAAAAAAAAAAAGAATTCAGTTGAAATCCACACCCCTAAGCTAAGTGCCTCCCTCCCCCTTGCTCAGACTCCAGGATGCAGGCAGCCAAACTTGCACCACCCATGCCTGCACCCTCTGCTCCCTCCATGAGACTGCAGATTGCTCTTTGTGGAAGTGACCCACAGGAGAAGAGACCCCCAGATACTGGCATTTGGGGGAGCTCCCCAGTGGAAAAGCCTAGAGAGACGCCCACTAATGAACAAGGCCCTCCTTCCCACCCTGTGCATATGATATGTAGGTTTCCTATGAAGAACTTTGTTCTCTTTCTGAAATATAATTGTACATCCAAGGATTGACAGACATTTTAAGAAAAGCCCAAACTAAACAGAAGGAAAGTCTTATAATTAATGACTCCTGAAAATAACCAAAACATTTCCAATCATGAAACAGGTATGTCATGATACGCAAAGGATTATTTACATAAAAATGAGCTCTTGAAAAGTGAAAATATGAGACCAGAAATTTAGAAAACCAATAGGATGATTGGAAGATAAAGTTGTCAGGAAGTTTCCCAAAAAGGAGAAGGATGGAATGTAGGATTAGAAAAAATAACTAGAAAATGAATCAAGGGGAGCCAATATCTGAATTATAAGAGCTACTAAAAAAGAGAATAAAGATTGTGGAGAGAAAAATGTTATCAAAAAATTGTTCAAGAAAGTTTCCCAGAACTGAAGGACATAAGCTTCTGGAATGAAAATGTACATTGAGTACCCAGAACAAAAATGTACACACTGCTATATTTAAAAAAACATAACCAAAAAAAAAAAAAAAACCAAAAAAGATAACCAACAAGGACCTACTGCCTAGCACAGGGAACTCTGCTCAATACTCTGTAATAACCTAATTGGGAAAAGAATTTGAAAAAGAATAGATACATGTATATGTATAAAAAAATAAACAAAAAAATAAACCTGGTGTATATCTTTAAACAAACAAACAAACAAACATAAATAAATAAATAAATCCAAAGCACTTCATTATGAAATTTCTGACCCCTAGGAATAAGGAGAATATCCTAAGAGTTTCCTAACATCTTTCACATTAAATGATCATGGTCTGGAAGGGCATCGTATTTCTCGATAGCAATGCTAGAATACAGAGGAGCAATGTCTAAAAACCTCAGGAAGCAGAATGGCTAGTCTACCCTGGCCTATCCATCAACCTCACAGTGTACGGCAGAATAAAGGTAAACACCTCTAAAATGTTACCTTCCATGAATCCTTTCTTACAAAGCTACTAGAAGACTTAACTTCACCAAAACTAGGGAGTGAAGCATGGAAAAGAAAGACATTCCCCATGCCCTCCCCCAGGAAGCAGGGACCCCCGAGAGAGAAAGGCAGGAGGATTGAGAAGCAGGATCCCAGGATGAGAGCTGTCAATCATTCTCAAGTGCAGGCCATGCATATTGGAGCAGGGCACAGGGATCATCAACAATGAGGCTTCTGGGACTTTCCTGGTGGCACAGTGGTTAAGAATCTGCCTGCCAACGCAGGGGACACAGGTTCGAGCCCTGCTCCGGGAAGATCCCACATGCCTCAGAGCAACTAAGCCCATGCACCACAACTACTGAGCCTGCACTCTAGAACTACTGAGCCCAACTGCCACAATTACTGAAGCTTGTGAGCCCTAGAGCCTGTGTTCCCCAACAAGAGAAGCCACCTCAACATAGAGACTGTAGACATAGGGGGCAACTGGGGACTGTGGGGACAAATACACACAGGACTAATACCAGATCACAGTCTGAGCTCTCCACAGTCCTCTTCACAGCAGGTGCAGAGCCCTATCTAGAAGTATTGAAGGACTTCTTGGTATGTTTGTCTTGTTTCTGGTTTTAGGTATTTGTTAGTTTAATCTTCCTATATATATTTGGATGTGGATTTGCTTGTAAATGGTATGAGTACTCCCTCCTTTCTTTTCTTTGCTGTCTCTATTTCTCTTCTCTTTGGTTTCTTTTCCTCTTCTATTTTTGCAAGTGCAAGTGTGCACATCTCCTTGTGTGATTTTGACTGACTAGAGTTGCTTTTACCACCAGTCTTGGGGATCTGTCTGTCCTTTCCCCTTCTTCCCATTTTTCTTCCTTTTTTTCTTTGCTCTCCTTCTACCTCCTGTTTCTCTGTGCTGTGCAGCTTCCAGAGCTTTGGTGCCCTGGCCAGGGGTCAAACCTGGACCTCTGGGACAGCAGAGCAGAGTCCAGGATGTTGGACCATGAGAGAACTCCTGACCTGAAAGAATATTAATCAGCAAGTGCTCCCCCAGAGTTCTCATTCTCAACACCAAGTTCCAAATCCAACCAAAGGCCAGCAAGTTCCGGTGCTTGATACCTCAAGCCAAATAGAACAGAGACAAAAGGAATTACTACTAGGCAGCATAGGGAAAGGAGGCAGTAAGTCCTATAAATTAGACAAAATGAGAAAACAAAGAAACACCTTGCAGGCAAAGGAGCAAGATAAAAACCCACAAGACCAAATAAATGGAGAAGAAATTTGCAAATAACCTGAAAAAGAATTCAGGTAATGATAGTAAAGATGATCCAAAATCTCAAAAACAAAATAGAGAAAAATGCAAGAAACATTTAATAAGGACCTAGAAGAACTAAAGAGCAAACAAACAGTAATGAACAACACAATAACTGAAATTAAAAATACTCTAGATGGTATAAACAGCAGAATAACTGAGGCAGAAGAACAAGTAAGTGAGTTGGAAGATAGAATGGGGGAAATAACTGCCACAGAGCAGGAAAAAGAAAAAAGAATGAAAAGAATGTAAGACAGTCTCAGAGAGTTTGGGGATAACATTAAGAGTACCAACATTTGAATCATAGGGGTCCCAGAAGAAGAAGAAAAAAAAAAAGGGGGTCTGAGAAAATATTTGAGGAGACTATGGTGGAAAACTTCCCTCACATGGGAAAGGAAATAGTAAACCAAGTCCAAGAAGTGCAGAGAGTCCCATACAGAATAAACCCAAGGAGAAATACACCGAGGCACATATAAACCAAACTAACAAAAATTAAACACAAAGAAAAAATATTAAAAGCAGCAAGAGAAAAGCAACAAATAACATATAAGGGAAACTGATAAGGATAACAACTGATCTCTCTGCAGAAACTCTGCAGGCCAGAAGGGAATGGCAGGAGATAATTAAAGTCTTGAAGGAGAAAAACCTACAGCCAAGAATACTCTATCCAGCAAGAATCTCATTCAGATTTAATGGGGAAATCAAAAGCTTTACAGACAAGCAAAAGTTAAGAGAATTCAGCACCACCAAACCAGTCTTACAACAACTGCTAAAGGAACTCCTCTAGGCAATAAACACAAGAGAAGGAAAAGACCTACAAAAACACAGCCAAAACAATTAAGAACATGGTAATAGGAAGATACATGTCAATGATCACCTTAAATGTAAATGGATTAAATGCTCCAACCAAAAGACACAGACTGACTTGATACAAAAACAAGACCCTTATATATGCTGTCTACAAGAAACACAATTCAGACTTAGGGACACATATAGACTGAAAGTAAGGGGATGGAAAAAGATATTCCATGCAAATGGAAGTCAAAAGAAAGCTGGAGTAGCAATACTCATATCAGACAAATTACATTTTAAAGGAAAGACTATTACAAGAGACAAGGAAGGACACTACATGATGATCAAGGGATCCATCCAAGAAGAACATATAACAATTGTAAATATCTATGCCCTCAACACAGGAGCCCCTCAATACATAAGGCAAATGCTAACAGCCATAAAAGGGGAAATCAACAGTAACACAATAATAGTAGGAGACTTTAATAACACCCCACTTACACCAATAGATCATCCAAACAGAAAATAAATAAGGACACACAAGCTTTAAATGACACATTAGACCATCGTGACTTAATTGATATTTATAAGACATTCTATCCATAAACTACAGAATACACTTTCTTCTCAAGTGCACACGAAACATTCTGCAGGATAGAGCACATCTTGGGGCACAAATCAAGCCTTGGTAAATTCAAGAAAATTGAAATCATATCAAACATCTTCTCTGACCACAACACCATGAGACTAGATATCAATTACAGGAAAAAAACTGTAAAAAATACAAACACATGCAGGCTAAACAATACCCTATTAAACAACCAAGAAGTCACTGCAGAAATCAAAAATACCTAGAAACAAATGACAATGAAAACATGATGACCCAAAACCTATGGGACAGAGCAAAAGTAGTTCTAAGAGGAAAGTTTATAGCAATACAATCCTACCTCAAGAAACAAGAAAAATTTTGAATAAACAACCTAACTTTACACCTACAACAATTAGAGAAAGAAGAACAAAAAAACCCCCAAAGTGAGCAGAAGAAAAGAAATCATAAAGATCAGGTCAGAAATAAATGAAAAAGAAATGAAGGAAACAATACTAAAGATCAATAAAACTAAAAACTGGTTCTTTGAAAAGATAAATAAAATTGATAAACCATTAGCCAGACTTATCAGGAAAAAAAGGGAGAAGACACAAATCAACAGAATTAGAAATGGAAAAGAAGTAACAACAGACACCGCAGAAATACAAAAGATCATAAGAGACTACTACGAGCAACTATATGCCAATAAATTGGATAAGCTGGAAGAAATGGATAAATTCTTAGAAAAATGCAATCTTCCAAGACTGAACCAGGAAGAAATAGAAAATATGAACAGACAAATCACAAGCACTGAAATTGAGACTGTGATTAAAAATTTCCCAACAAACAAAAGCCCAGGGCCAGATGCCTTCACAGGTGAATTCTATCAAACATTTAGAGAAGAGCTAACACCTATCCTCCCCCAACTCTTCTAAAATACAGCAGGAGGAACACTTCCAAACTCATTCTATGAGGCCACCATTACCCTGATACCAAAGCCAGGCAAAGATGTCACACAAAAAAGAAACTTACAGGCCTATATCACTGATGAATATAGATGCAAAAATCCTCAACAAAATACTAGCAAACAGATTCCAACAGCACATTAAAAAGATCATCCACCATGATCAAGTGGGGTTTATCCCTGGGATGCAAGGATTCTTCAATATATGCAAATCAATCAATGTGGTACACCATACTAACAAATTGGAGGATAAAAACCATATGATCCATAGATGCAGGAAAAGCTTTTGACAATAGTCAACATCCATTTAGGATAAAAACTCTCTACAAAGTGGGCATAGAAGGAAGTTACCTCAACATAATAAAAGCCATATATGACAAACAAATAGCCAACATCATTCTAAATGGTGAAAAACTGAAAGCATTCTCTCTAAGGACAGGAACAAGACAAGGGTGCCCACTCTCACCACTGTTATTCAACATAGTTTTAGAAGTGTTAGCCACAGCAATCAGAGAAGAAAAACAAATAAAAGGAATCCAAATTGGAAAATAAATAAAATTGTCACTCTTTGCAGATGACATGATATTATACATAGAAAACCCTAAACAAGCTTCCAGAAAACTGCTAGCACTAATTGATGAACTTAGTAAAGTAGCAGGATACAAAATTAATGCACAGAAACCTCTTGCATTCCTGTACAGTAACAACGAAAGATTAGAAAGAGAAATTAAGGAAACAATACCATTTACCATTGCAACAAAAAGAATAAAATACCTAGGAATAAACCTGCCTAAGGAAGCAAAAGACCTGTATGTAGAAAACTATAAGACACTGATGAAAGAAATCAAAGATAATACAAACAGATGGAGGGACATACCATGTTCTTGGATTGCAAGAATCAACATTGTGAAAATGACTGTACTACCCAAAGCAATTTACAGATTCAATGCAATCCCGATCAAATTACCAAAGGCATTTTTCACAGAATTAGAACAAGAAATTTTATGATTTGTATGGAAATGCAGAAGACCCCGAATAGCCAAAGCAATCTTGAGAAGGAGAGACGGAGCTGGAGGGATCAGGCTCCCTGACTTCAAACTATACTACAAGGCTGCAGTGATCAAGACAATATGGTACTGGCACAAAAACAGAAATGTAGATCAATGGAACATAATAGAGAGCCCAGAAATTAAACCCACACACATATGAGCACCTTATCTTTGACAAAGGAGGCAAGAATATACAATGGAAAAAAGACAGCCTCTTCAATAAGGGGTGCTGGGAAAATGGGACAGCAACATGTAAAAGAATGAAATTAGAACACTTCCTAACACCATACACAAAAATAAACTCAAAATGGATTAAAGACCTAAATGTAAGGCCAGACAGTATAAAACTCTTAGAGGAAAACATAGGCAGAACACTCAATGACATAATTCAAAGCAAGACCCTTTTTGACCTACCTCCTAGAACAATGGAAATAAAATCAAGAATAAACAGATGGGACCTCATGAAACTTAAAAGCTTTTGCACAGCAAAAGAAACCATAAACAAGACAAGAAGGCAACCCTCAGAATGGGTGAAAATACTTGCCAACCAAGCAACAGACAAAGGATTAATCTCCAAAATATACAAGCAGCTCATGCAGTTTAATAGCAAAAAAGCAAATAGCCCAATCCACAAATGGGCAGAAGACCTAAATAGACATTTCTCCAAAGAAGACATACAGATGGCTAACAAACACATGAAAAGATGCTCAACATCACTAATCATCAGAGAAATGCAGGTCAAAGCCGCAATGAGGTATCACCTCACTCTGGTCAGAATGGCCACCATCAAAAAACCTAGAATCAATAAATGTTGGAGAGGGTGCAGAGAAAAGGGAACCCTCCTGCACTGCTGGTAGGAATGCAAATCAGTACAGCCACTATGGAAAACAGTATGGAAGTTCCTTAAAAAACTAACAATAGAACTACCATATGACCCAACAATCCCACTACTGGGCATATACCCAGAGAAAACCATAATCCAAAAAGAAACATGTAACATAATGTTCATTGCAGCACTAGTTACAATAGCCAGGACATGGAAGCAACCTAAATGCCCATCAACAGATGAATGGATAAAGAAGATGTGGCACATACATACAATGGAATATTACTCAGCCATAAAAATGAATGAAATTGAGTTATTTTTAATGAGGTGGATGGACCTAGAGTCTGTCATACAGAGTGAAGTGAACCAGAAAGACAAATACCATATGCTAACTCATATATATGGAATCTAAAAAAATGGCACTGATGAACCCAGTGACAGGGCAAGAGCGGAGATGCAGATGCAGAGAATGGGCTGGAGGAAATGGGGCTGGGGAGGGGCTGTGGGGGGCGAAGGGGAAGCTGGGACAATGAGAGAGTAGTATTGACATTTATACACTACCAAATGTAAAACAGATAGCTAGTGGGAAGCTGCTGCATAAAACAGGGAGATCAACTTGAGAGTGGGCGATGACTTGGAGGGATGGGATAGGGAGCGTGGGTGGGAATCGCGGGAGGGAGGGGATATGGGGTTATATGTATAAATACAGGTGATTCACTTTGTTGTACAGCAAAAACTGGTACAACAGTGTAAAGCAATTATATTCCAATAAAGAGCTTTAAAATGTGAAAAAAAAATTTTTTGTCCTTTTTGTCTTCCCCTAGCTCATTGTGGTTACAATTTACATTCATGTATTCAATAAAATTCTAGAATAGGCATCACCGCCTATAAGATTCCCTTGAAAACTTGGGGACAGTTTTAAAGTCACATCTTGAGTGCCCCATTTCTCCTGCCTTTCCTCTCAGATTTTAGGTATCTTGGTTGACTTCTCCCAGGGCCCTCCTTTGCCTTTTTGGGCTGCAAATCTTAGCATGGCCTTGCCAGTAAACATTTGTCAATAAAAAATTATTATCCTATATGAGCAGATCACTGTTTTTTAAATGCAGGAGACTGTACTAAAACACCCTCCATCCAAACCATTTGAATACAATTCAGTTTTTATGATTCCAAGGACATCGTCAGAGTGGGAATCAATTTCTGTAACGGCTTCATGGATACAAGATCAGATTCCTGTGTCCCCAAATATTTTCCCACCATTGAAAAGGATGAGTGTCAGTGCTGTGGACTCACCTAAATGGAGCACCTCCCACCCCAGCCCTTGAGCAGACACCAGTCCCTTTGCAGGCTCAGGTGCAGACAGCGGTTAGTGTCTTCCTGGACCCCTTCTCTCATGCTTGGTCTTGTCTCATGTTGCATCTGCAGGACCAATATCAACAATGGACAAAATAACCAAACCGGGTGTCAGACAATGTTACCAAATTTAACTGTTTTCTTAGTACAGTCAAATCATCTTGTATGCGTGGACACAGTAACATTATAGTGTTTTGTTTCATGGTTGGTAAAAATCTGTATTTTGAACTCAGGCTTTTTTTCTGTGTGTTTTTTTTTTCTTTCTTTCAAATAGATCTATACCACTTCTTCCATTTCTTTTTAAGATCTTATTCAGTATGTAAAGCCTTGACAGGTAACAGTTTTTTGAAAGTCATATAATTCAGAGTGAGTCTTTGGGGACCCTCAGTCTCAGCATGGGCATTGGAGGTGGGGGTGTCCAGGGCACACAGTTAGCTCAAGGCCAGGCCAGAGCCCACCCCTCCTAGGTTTCTGCCCACGTCTCTCCCGCCCAGTGCTCTTGCTACCTGACATGGCCAGCACTGCACACCAGTGCTGCTTGGAGAGCAGGAGCCCAGGCATGGGGGCAGGAGACTGGAGTCTGAATCCCACTTCTACCACTCAATAGCCATGAGACCTTGGCCTGTGACTTAGCTTCTTAGTGCCTCGGTTACCTCATCTACAGAAGGATGTACCAACCTCCTAGAGGGGCTTTTAGTGAAGAATGAGATACAGACGGCGCCCAGTGAAGAGTGCTCAGCTCAATAAACATCAGCGATCATCATCATCACTATTATTCACCCAGCATTGACATCATGCCCCCAGAAAACCATTTCCTGAGTGCAACCCATTAATGAAAGGTCCGCATAATTTTACTTACTGCCGCCCGTACCCTGATCAGCACCACGTATATATTAAGAACTGTGAAGGGGCTGAGGATTGACCCTGCTTACAAGCTAACAAGTCAGCGTATAACTGTTTGCTGGATGCTGGAGGAAGACTCAAGGCTCAGGATGCTTGGGGTTCAGAGAGGGCTCCTTTCCCATCAGCACAGAGCAGCATCAAAGCCACTCAATGTAGGGCTTTGAAAGCATGGAGTAAACAAAATACTGTGATTAATGGAAATGGTTCACTTAAAATAAAGAATAAATGTGGCTGGACACTTGGACATTTTATAAAGCCTATAACTCATAGAGATTTGACCACCATTTTATTTTTTATTGAAGTATGATTGATTTATATCATGTTAGTTTCAGGTATACATAAAAGTGATTCAGTTATACATACATATTTTTTCTCAGAATCTTTTCCATTATAGGTTATTACAAGATATTGAATATAGTTTACTGTGCTGCACAGTAGGTCCTTGGTGTTTGCCTATTATGTATAATAGTGTGTATCTGTTCATCCCAAACTCCTAGTTTATCTCTCCCGCACTTCCCCTTTGGTTATCATATGTTAGTTTTCTATGTCTCTTTTTAGCCTCACAACAAGCCTGTGTGGAAATGCTTACCATGCCCCCAGAGAGGTTAAGGACTTGCTCAAGGTCACACAGCTAATCACTGAGGGATCTAGGATTTTAGCTCGGTCTTTGGCTTTCCACCAAAGGTCTTGAGACAGCAGAGCTAAGTGGCTAAGACCATGGTCTATAGAATCAGATCTCTTTCAAAGGCTGTCTCCTCAACTGACCAGCTCTCCCTTAGAAATCCCTTAACCAATTTGTGCCTGAGTTTTCTCATCTGTAAAATGGGTGTAAAAAAATACCTCCCACACAGGACTGAAGTGACAATTAAGTGAGATATTTGTAAAGAGTTTATATCATAAGGAGCACTAAAGAGATGCAGTCTGGTATTATTTTCTGCTTTGACTAAATTTTCCAATATTTACTCAAATCCCAATTATCCATTCATGAATCATCCATCCTCTTCTCCTGGGAATCACTTCTCATGCTGCACAGCAACCTAGACTAACACACACACTCTCTTGACGCTTCTTAGTATGTGAGAAGGTCAGTTAAATTTAAGGTGTGAACGAAGATGGTGAAGGCTTGGGAGAGTGATGGCCAGGAGCAGGGTCAGCAAACTTTGCCTGAAAGGACCAGGTGGTAAATATTTTAGGTCTTATGATCACCATCTCAACTTCTCAACTCTGCCTAAGTAACACAAAAGCAACCACAGAGGACATGGAAACGGACGGCACAACTGTGTCCCAAACAACCTTTATTTATGGGCACACATCTAAGTTTCATATAATTTTCTTGTGTCACGAATATTCCTGTGTTTCTCAACCACTTAAAAATGTTTAAACCATTTTGTGGCCTAGCAGTGGCTTGTTGACCCCTGGACTAATGTATTAACCACAAAATTAAAGCTATCAAAAGAGTTGAGGATCGCTGGGGCAGGAGAGGTTTTGAAAAGAGTTATCAGAGGTTAAGGACTCGAGTGGATCCAGAAAGAGTAGAGGGTGCGGGGGGAGGAGCAGGCAGCAGTATCTGGGCATGTTCAAGAGTCTGCTTAAACGAGACACAGATGCAAAGATTTAACATAATGCCTGGCACTTCACTGGTGCAGATGTTTACAAAATTACTATCCCATGTGAGTGAATCACTGTTTTTTAAATGTGAGAGACCCCACCAAAACATCTTATGTCCAAACCATTTGAATCCAATTCAGTCCTTATGATTCCAAGGTCATTTTCTGCACGGGACAGCAGTTTCTCTAACACAGCTTCAGGGTGCAAGGTTAAATATTTTCCCAACAATTCAGTGGTGCTTAGAATTTCTTCATTGGTATTCCATTTCTGGGACTTGAACTTCTGCCTGCAGGTAGATATCAGCTATACCTGCAAAGAATTGTACATTACACATCCTTAAACATATGCACTTATTGACATAAAAGCAAAACTTTATCGGGAAAGGAAAAACAGCTTAAGTTCTGAGTGAAGGAAACACACACACACACACACACACACGCAAACACACCATCCTGGGAGAAGAATCCAGAACCTCGGGTCAGAGCCCCCAAAGTCAAACTGAACCAGCTTCCTCTATTTATTCAGCTTCATGGTCATTATTCTGGGCATCAATTTTCACAGCGAAGAGACAAAAAAAAAAAAATTGCCAACAGACAGAGAGTTCTTGTTTAAAGGAAGTTGGATAGTAAGCTGATTTGTTCAAAGTACCAGTGCCTTATTAAGCCAAGGTTGAAGATTTCAGTGTATCATGACAGAAATTTAAAATCCTATCTGAATTATCTAAATCCCATCTAAATTTGAAGGGATGGATACATTATTAATGATTTTCACACCTAAAAATACTTAGTTCAAAGTATTAATATGTGGACATGTAATTAAGATTATCTAGTTTTATTTTAAATGATTTAACGAGAGACTAGGCTTCTGGATGATACAATATTAACATCAAAGATTTTTACCCTGTTCCTATCTAAGCTCACCATGAAAATTATCTTATAACTCACCATTGACAAGTAATTACATTCTTAAATATGTCCTGAAAATAGTGTGCTTTAGCGTTTTGTTGTCCAAATTATGACTCCAGAATCATCACTTTACACCGTCCTCATGACCCCATTCATTTCAGGTCAGCAACCCACCCGATCTTTAGGAGGTCTGTCTCCATAAAGAAGGAGAAAAATGTTGTGTGGAGAATTGAAAACAGCTTCTATTTGATTTGGAAGCAAAGTGCACTAAAACCCACGAGCCACAAAATAACCATTATATCAAACAGCAAATGTTGAGTTCGCCCCGTTCTATTCTGTTCCATCCTTTGTACTTTTCAGAGCAATGTCATTATTGTCCTGAAACACACCGTCACGTGCACTCCGGATTTTCTAACAAATCTTCATATTTTACCTTGGAACATAACTTCTGTGCTGCCATTTCTGCTTGGAATTTTATGTCAAAGGGTAAAGAAAATTGGGTTATCCTCCATTTCCCACTAGCATAACTCGCCAGAGCTCTCTAGGGTCTCAGACCAGGAGGGACCACACATCCCTGGCTGACACGTGACTAGGGTTTCATAACCACACCCTGATGCTGTAGGTTAGAGGCATGGAAGGCACTGTTTTGATGTTGCCTTAAAACATTGTTAATGACCTGAGAGGCAGAATTATGAATCATTGCTACATATTTATTTAATTTAGTACTAATTTGTTAAATTTTACTCCAAGTTAGGCAGATTTGCCCAAAGACAGGAGCCTTTTATTTTATCTTTTTTAACAGGCAGATGGATTCAAATAAACAAGGCTAGATAAAAAAGGAACATAGTAAGGTATCTTGAAGCTAATTATCAGTTTTCTTCTCTACTATTCCATACTATCTTCCCAATATTTCATTTTGAAAAAGTCCCAAACCATGCAATTTTATTATAACATATCGTATTTTCTTATAAACTTAATTTGTAGGCTTTTTAGGACTTTTTTGTGGTAGCTGTGCTTAGGGGTTATAGGTATGTTACATGGGACAAAATTATATGGTTTCCAGAATTAATTAAATTCATAATGAAAGAAGTGTAAATATTCCCGAAAGAGGAAGAAGTTACAGTGCAGAGATGATCACGGCTGTCACGGTGGCAGTGCTGAAGAGTATAATTTTATAATAATAATAAATAATAATAATAATATATGGCCAAATAGATATGAAAATAGGTTAAATCCTGAAGACAGTGAAAGCAAACACGGACACTGCAGGCATAAACACCCAGGAGCCGGGGGGGCAAATGTTTTAACTGTGTCAGAACCAAACCAGATCCCAGCTGCTGGGTCTGGCTCTAAGGTGGTGCTAGTGTTAGTCACCCTTCAGATGTTATATGTCTAAGGATACATGTTCGTTCTCAGCGACTGCAAGAACTTTATTGACCACAGCTTCCTTTCCCGGAGTTCAAGCATTGAATGCCAGGTACAGTGGCTTCTGACTTGAGCCACCCTCCTGGGTGGAATGGGTCTAGAATAACGGTCTTTCCACTCTTGTCGTTTTCACAGACTCTCTTTTTTCCCAACCGATCATTGATCCCCAAGGGATTATTATTGTTCTCCCAGTTCTGTCCCTTTAGCCGGGTCCCTTCTCATGCCAAGTAATAAAATACCACTTTTAATGCCCTTCTGAGTAAATCAATGTCAAATCCAAGCGTTATTAGTACCTTAGACCTGGATTCTATACCAAACATCCCTCTTAGCAGATGCTTCCCTAGAATAGTAATGATGCATCAACTACACACCAGTTTCTCATTAAATGCTGATATAATTGCTTCCATAAGATTTTATTACAGTAGCACAGCCAAGTGTCCAACATCTAGAGAGGAACAAACTCTCTCAGGAGAAATCAACAGTACCTACAATTTCAGGCAGCCTCTCTTCATGCAACTTAACGGTAGTAACACAATGGCATGTGTTTGCACAGTTTGGTGGGATTTTTTGTTTGTTTTCTTTTTGTTTGTTTGTTTTTAGCTTTGTGATCCTACAAGTAAATCAGCTAATGCTCTAAGCCTCAGTTTTCTTGTCTGTAAAATGGGCATAATGACTTCACATCAGAGTGTTTTGAGAGGATCAGGGTTGATGATGTCTGTGTGATGATGCCAGTTTATGGGTGGGGCTGAACGTGGGGAAGATATAGTCAGGAAATAGTTTTAATTTTAACCCACCATGATCTCCAGCCTTCAAGTCTCTGTTCCAAAGTTGGATGATGTCTCAGAGAAATCCACAGTTTTCGGGTATTTGTAAGATTTCCCTTTTGGATATTAAAACGTCAGTCTTGTCTAATTCCTGAATTTCAGTATCTCATTGATTTTTCCATAGTTCAGCCCTGACTTGGGTTTGGAAATCCACAAAGAAGATGCAGGGTGTCTCTTTGTCCTCTGATCACCTTTGCTGCCTCCCCTCCAGGAGTGAGAAAGAGGAACAGACTCAAGGCTATCTCTCTCATGTCAGCCAGTGCTGCCTGTGGTCCTCCATCACAGCAGATGCTCAAATGCCAGCTCTCTCTCCTCCACGTTCATGGTTTTCTCAGGAACCTACCCCACACCACTGGCCACCCCCACCAGCCAAGAGATCTCTGTGATGGACACACGCTGTGACCTACCTCAGCTGCTGCTCGAGCTCAGGCAGGCATCTTTCTGATCCTGGAAACTCTTTCTTGACAGCCCTGGCCCACCCTCCACCTGTAGAGCCAGCCCGGAGTGAAGACGGTCATGGTCCAGCTCCTCCCCCCGTGCCACTGAGTGCCCTTCCTGGACAAGGAGGACCACTGCAACCTCTACCCGCTGATGTCTCCCTCGTCGGCTGCCCTGAGGATCATCTGAGGTGGCCCACTGATACCCTTGCCACAGCAGCTGCCTCACGTGGCACTTAGCAGACAGGCAGCACAGCCGAGGTGGTTGGGGGCAACTTGACCTACAAAGCTGATCCCCTGGGTTTGAATTCCAAACCCACCACTTACTAGCTGAACTACCAACGTTTGCACAAATCACAAGTGAGTCGACCTCTCTGTGCCTCTCGGTACAGTGGAGATGACAGCAGAACCTCAGAATCCTGCACATCGTGTGCTGACATCTGGTCGCCCGCTGCTCCGTAGGGGCAGAGCCCGGAGACGCGTTGACCACCCTCTCTGCCGTGGGGTCTGGTTGGATTCTGCCGGCGGGCGCTGCTCAGAGTGGGGCTGGGGAGCAGCAAAGGCAGCTGTGCGGACATTGGCTCAGCACACCTGTCGAGATCTTCCAGGGGTTCCGCGCTCCCCCCGGAGAATCAAGCACTTGGTTGCTGCAGGTACATGAGAACCCCACCCCCACACACCGCTACCCCACCCCCTCCGGGTTGTCCTGACCAAGCCTGACCGATGCCTGGCTTCACAGGGTTGCTGAGAGGATGAAGTGAGTCTGTTTCCCGAAAGTGCTCAGAGCAGCGCAGGACATGGTCAGTGCTTGGTGAATGTCAGCGGCTATGATGTGTTCATTACGATTCTCAGTGATGCTGATCAGTCCATGCACAGCTCTTCACCACAGCTTCACACTCACTGGAGGAGGGAAATGGGGCACAGCTTGGTGCTGTCCCGCAGGCCTGGGCACAGGGAACAGAGGGAACAGAGAAGGCGAGTGAGCAGAGGCCGCCATGCTCACATCACTTGCTCAGGAACAGAGATGCTATAAGCGCTCGCCCAAGTGGGACATGTTCAGAAACGGGTCGGGAACACACATGTTATTGACAGATGATGTCCACAGCAAAGGCAGCCGAGAGCTGTTCGGCTCTCACTTCAGCCACTCCAGAGAGAAGTTCAAAATCCAAATGCAGACCCAGACCCCTCACTATTCTGTACTCAAATGGGGCACCCGAGTGGAGGGCAAGCCCACATGTTCTCCGTGCTGTTGAACCATCATTGGATTTAATTTGGAGTCACCTTATATTAGCAAAAACAAACCAGGGAACTTGAAGGTAGGTCAGGGAGTTATCTCCAGGCAAAGCAGAACCAAGCTTGAGAGCTGCTATAACCACCAACCCTGGGGCTGAACGGTGCAGCTGCAGCCAGCTTTGTAGCCAGGACCTGCCACCAGGGCACCAACTAGCCGGCTGCATTTACTTCTGTTCTGCAGGGATTGTTGAAGGATGCATATTTGAGTATTATGGTAATTACATATTTGTCTGCACATCTAAAAGGACAAACCCATGTAAAGGCCTAGAATATAAGGGAGAACAAACACTAAAACATAAAGCTTTTCATGACACCTTGATTTTTTGCTTGCAGAGAAAGAAACTGCTTTTTTCAGGAAAGCTCATCTAAGATACACCCTCAAAACTTTTTATCCCAATGACATATTATAGCTTTGTTTTTGAACCCTAAAGCACGTGTCATTTATGCCTACTCTCTCTAATAATGCCTATGTATTGTTAAGGTAGCATCCCCTCCCCACCTCTAAAACTAGAATAAAAATAAATATTTTTATTTGCATACAACCTATTATTTCTCGAATCAATTCTCTGTTTAAAATGGTACTGGTCATGGCCACCTCAACTCCGAGGATGACAAGGGCTTACAGCAGCAGAGGCCACTCCTTTCCTGGAATTGTCACCTATAATAAACAGATGCTCTGTTAGTCATTGACCCAGGCATGCATGGTACCCTGTGCTTAGCATATAGGAGACATTCAGGTTAACGGTCACGGCATCTTTGATAGCAGATCTATTTCTCTTCTCCCTCCATTTCTCTAGTTTTTTCTATAACATGGTGAAAAGGAAGTGGAGTCACTATTTGAGATCCTATTTGGATGTTTAAGAAAAGTACGATAAACATGAAAAGGTTTTGAAGGATAAAATAGATGATTTCTGCTGATATTACATATAAATGAATATATATATATATTAAATATATGTGTACATACATATGTATATATGAAAGAGAGAGAGAGATGATTTTCTTTTAGGGGACTTATCTTGGTCCAGGGATTCCCATTCCACCATGTAATCACACTGTATTCAAAGTGCAGAAAACCAAAAAGAGAAGGCGGCCAAGCTCTATCTAAAGATAAAAGATCCAAACTCCAGCCTCTCAGATGTGAGGGTTGGGCAAAAGACAGGGCCTGCGGCCAGGAGTGAATATTTGTTAATCTTCATGTTAAACTTCATGGGGAGACGGCCCAACCTGCACTCTCTCTGGGGCATTGGAGGGCCTCCCTGTGATCTCATCATCTTTCAACCAGTGTGCCTGGAGCTTTCCTGGATCCTGGTCCTGGCAACAGAAAACAGGAGACAGGTTTCTGCCTTCATGGCTACTACTTGCCAGTGGAGAAGACGCAGATAAATAGACCAATGCGATGCAAGGTATCTTGTGATATGGTCCCCAAGGAAGACTCTAGCTGCCATGAGAGTGTGTACCTGGGGGGTCTGGGCAGGTCAAACCAGGTAGGAAGTACGACATTGGGAAGGGGAGGCTATAAGACAGAATGGAACGATGGGGACAGAGGTTAAACTACAGAAGCCACTACCTGACAAAAGAACAGATCAAAAAATGTGAACACTGTGCTGGTCCCAAACTCCCAGACTGCCAGCAGATTTACCTGCCAAACACCTCTGCAGTTTCTGCTCTGTCCACATCTCATCTGGGGATCTCTGCAGTTCCAGGGCTGCCCCACTGAGTTCAGTCCCTCATCTCAGATTGCCTGAAAGGTAGTTTCCTCCGGAATAATGACGATGAAGCTTTTTAGTTTTACGCGAATACGAGCTTTCTCATGGTGCGTTTATCACAGAGATTGGAGACGACGTTCCCAGGGATGCTTATGACGACAGCAAAGGAGGGATGCTGGGTTGGCGTCCATCCTGTGCGTGGCCCTCCCGGGACGCCGCTTGTTTATCTCCTACTGCTCGCGGGGCCAGGGGTGAACCTTGCCAACCCACATGGGCATGGCCATGAGCTGTAGCGATAGACCACTCGTTACTCACTAAGTCTGAGAAATGAAAGGCCAAAGTAACCACCGCCCTCCCTCCTGCCATGTGCAACAGGGACTCATGACTTCTGTGGGGTTATAAGTGATATTGCAAAAATAAGTTTTCTAAATGTTTTCATTGTACCAGGGCCATGTGGGATTGTGCTCTAGCTTTCGATGCATATATTCAACAAGATAGAACATGTTTATTCCCAAAAAATAGCAAAACGGTGAGGGAGGGATGTGGAAGGATACTTAAGATCAATCCATATTTACGGCTGAATGATTGGTGTTAGAGTGTGCACGTGATTTTGAGAGCTATCCTATCCACTCAGCTTCTGCCTCATTTCTCACCATGTTTCCTCCTTCCCCAGGTACTTTCCCCACTCCGGCCACTGCTCTCTCTGTGGCATCTCTCTTCCCGCCTCCCTTTGCAGCAGATTGGCACAGTGCCACCTTGACAGTGTTTGCTCTCCAAGCCTGGTCTCCATGTTTTCCTTTTCTCTTCTACCAAAGAGGAAAACAGCATTTGCTTTTTACTAAAGAGTAGCTGATAGCGCTTGTCAGGTTAATGTCATCCTGCAGGTCAGGACCCAAGCCCACCTCCACTGTGAGCTCCAGCACCCATGATGAAGGCCTGTCTCTCCCATCCTCTGGGGCCCAGGTGCACACAGCCCTTCCCAGCACCCTCCCACCCCACCAGAGCCCAGCCCAGCCCAGAGCTTCCATCACAGCGTCAGAGCCCTCCTGGTCCAACCACTCATGGTGACAGCCCTTGCACCCTAAGCAATCCATGCCTTGTTTCCCCATCCATACTTTGAGGTCCTCAAACACAGCTCCACATGCAGCATCTTTTGTCTCCCACTAAACACAACCATGACCGCATGGCAGGGCTCGTTTTGTAACCACCTGCCACGCGGCATGGCCTGGGGGATAAGGTGATACTGACAAGCTCTGCTTCTCAAAGAACTCTCTGCTCAATGAGGAAACCAATGGCCCGTTGATCATTTGCCACTAGGTGTTAAAAAAAAATGCATTACCTCCTCCTTGCTATTTACACAAAGGAGCTGGAAAATATGTCTGCATGAAAACCTGCACATGTTTCCAGCAGCTTAATTCATAATCTCCAGCACTGGGAAGTAACCGAGATGTCCTTCAGTGGATGGATGGATACTGTGGTACATACGGACCACGGAATATTATTCAGCACTAAAAAGAAATGAGCTATTAAACCATGAAAAGACACGGAGGAAATTTAAAGGCAGGTTATGAAGTGAAAGAAGCCAATCTGAAAAGGCTGTGTACTATGTGATGTCAACCATATGACATTCTAGAAAAAAAACTATGGCTACAATAAAAATATCAGTGGTTGCCAGGGGTTAGGGAGGGAGGCAGGGATGAATAGGTGGAACACAGAGGATTTTTAGGGCAGGGAGTATACTGTATGTGATCCCAAAATTGTGGATACCTGTTGTTGTACATTTGTCAAAACCCACGGAATGTACGACACCCAGAGAGAACTCCAGTGTGAACAATGGACTTTGGGTGAAGGTGATGCGTCAGTGTATGTGAATCGACTGTAAGAAACCTACCCCAGTGAGGGGAGATATTGATAGTGGGGGAGGCTGTGTCTGTGTAGGAAAAGGGTGTATATGGGAACACTGTACTTTTCACTCGATTTTGCTGTGAACCTACAATTCTCTACAAAGGGGTGGGGGGAAATATTGGCCGTGTTGAAGGGGCTCTGGGGGGGTAGGGGCTAACCTTCTCTGAGGGTGAGTCAAAGCGCTAAAGAATGGTGAGACTTTGCTTCTGAAAAGTCTCAAACCTAACCTAAATGTCCAGCGACAAACCAAATTACACACGGTTGACTCAGAAATAGCAGAGCTCCGTCCATGTAATACACATGGGTTTTTCATTCTAGCAGCTTGAAACCATAGACCGTTTCTCCAAGAAGCAGATTTACAGGTCATTAACTAAAACCATTAGTGGCATAAAGAAACCAAGTCGGATGGAGACAACGTGATTGACCTGAAGTGTAACCTAGTCCTCCTCAGGTCTCTAAGCGCCCAGCCTCCTAGAAACTGTCTGCTTCGGTGTGATCCCTGCAGATGGGTGAGCATCTACAACCTCAGTTTCTGAATCTGTGAAATGGGCAAAATAACATTACCTCTCAGGGCTTATGTGAGGATTCAGTGAGATCGTGTAGTTGGCAGGTTTCATAAATTCACCGAACTCCACTCAAGAATATTCTGTCCCAGAAATACTGTGACGGGGGAGTCTAAGGCAGGTAACCTCCCTCAGGAAGCATCCATTTCTTACCAATGTCAGAAGAAGTCAGTCAGAAGGGCTACATTAATTCTAACCATGACTTCTGGGGGCACAAACATGATTAATAAAAAGCTTTAAGTGACTGATGCTACAAATACAGGAAATACTTATTATGAAGAAGGGTCTGTGGTTACCAGAAGCTTTGCGTTTTCATTCATTCTTTCTTGGACCCCCAAGCTGTAAGACTTAAGAGATTTTTAAAACTTCTTAACTTCTTTGAATTTAGTAAAAATCTCTTTGGATGACAGTATTTACACAGGAAGTACTGACTGGATTCAAGTACTTATTTGAATCAAGTAGCTGTATGGTCTTATTTGAGGAGACAAGTAAATGCTTAAGAATATGTATCTGATGTCTGCAGTTAAATGTGTATTTTGAAAAATTTATGTGAGAAAACATTAGTGAGGAGGGGAGGGAGCAATAATTATGCCTCAGCTTTAACATAGTTTTGCAAATTAGTTGATATTTATTGATTACTTATGCAACAATCCTATGGTGTAGCTACTATATGACCCTGTTTCAGAGATGGGAATGCAAGGCACAGAGGAGAAGATGGTACCTATTACACCAACGACCCTAACAATTTTAGATCAAAGATATGAATACTCTTTCTTTGAAAGATATGAATATTTTCCTTCAAAATCCCCCAAATAAGTGTGATTTTACAGTGAAGATCATGTGGGTGAGAATGAAAAGGGGTTCTCCTGGAACCAGCCACAGGAAAGCACCATCTGTACCATTTTAGAACCGTCGTCTTGGGGGTTTGCAATGTGGGAGCGTTTGATGGAAGTCTCACTAGTCTAAACGTGAACACCCAGCACATCACTGGCTTACCAGGGATGCTAAAAATTTTATCTTCGAAGACACCCGAAAAGAAGAGGGGCCGTCTCGTACAAATGCCAAGAAAGAACAAGTGTGTTCAGCTGTGCCAGCAAAGCACAGGGCTGAGAGGATGACAGCCTCCCAGTTCTCGGGCAGGTTACTTTCCCTTTTCATAATCAATTCCTCATCTGAAGATGGAGGTAACAAACAGTACTTCACTCAAAAGATTGTTATGAGGATTAAAGAAGTTTAGAACAACGTCGGACAAGTTTCAGGTTTTGTGAGAATAAGTCAGATATACAAATCTGGTTTAGAAAAGATGAATCTGAGCTAACGGGAAAATTCAGAAGGAACGCTGTCGCAGGTGAACTGCAGAGGAGGTGGCACCTGGGGGGCTCGGGCGGCATCTAAGGGTGTGAAGGGCAGCCCGGGGGGTAACAGGCAGTGCCAGGGTGTGGAGGAGGTGATGGGCAGCCCTCTTGGAGGGCGTGTATCAGCAGATGCAGGGCATTGATGTGCAGGCCATGCCAGGCAGGGAGCAGCCAGCTCTGGAGGAGGTGGCACCTGGTGGGACATGGCCTCTGGAGATGAGGAGGAGCTGCATCTGCTGTTTTACAGTATGGACTTTGACTGATCCCCTGACTGGACCAGCAGAACGTGCTGGACACAAGCAGGTATTGCAGGTGTGTTCAGGAGCAAGAGATGCTCATTAACAGCCAGTACAGGATCATGAGGATAAAGTCCCGCTGAAAGCATCTTTTCCTTAAAAGCAAGAATACCAGTCTGTTAGATCAGGGTAATATCTGTTAGATCTCAAGGATCAAGATCACCGGTGGGGGGTGGGGGTGGTATTCCCTGGTGGCACAGTGCTTAAGAATCTGCCTGCCAATGCAGGAGACACGGGTTTGATCCCTGGTCTGGGAAGATCCCACATGCCATGGAGCAACTAAGCCCGTGCACCACATCTACTGATACTGAGCCTGTGCTCTAGAGCCTGCGAGCCACAACTACTGAGCCCACGTACTGCAACTACTGAAGCCTGTGTGCCTAGAGCCCGTGCTCCGCAAGAAGAGAAGCCACCACAATGAGAAGCCGGAGCACCGCAACGAAGAGTAGCCCCTGCTCTCTGCAACTAGAGAAAGCCCACACGCAGCAACGAAGACCCAGTGCAGCCAAAAAATAATAAGGAAAGCAAGTTAGTTTAAAAAAAAAAGATCACGGGGGGATGTTAGGTTGATTCCAGCAAGTCCTTTTCATGAAGATGTGCCGTTCTTGTGACTGCCACAGAGAGCTGTGAGGAGAAGCTTTGAGTAATCAGAGGGGTTGTAGCTGGTTGGACCACCACGTCCAGAAGGCTGATGGACAGGTCATTACAGAGATCAGTGGATTTTCTATTGGCACATGAAAGAGCTGGTGTTCATATTTTGTCAACAAGTTGAGTGTGTTCATCAGCTGCTCTCATGACACTGGCTGTTGTAGGAGACACCACACTGACTGCAGAACCAAGCTGCACAAACATTGTCACACAGGGTGTGTAGTTGCAGTCGGGAATGAAAAGGTTCTGGAGATGGATGGTGAATGTCCTTAATGTCAATGAACTATTTACCTAAAAATAGCTAAAATGGTATTTTTATTATGTATGTTTTCCTACAGTAAAAAATGTAAACAAAAAGGTAGTTACAGCTGAGAGAAATAAGTTTATCACATAAATTCTATTTAATGGAAGGGCTAAGAGCCAAGGTGCAGTGTGTCTCACTTCTTGCTGTGCTGTGACATATTTTTGGTGATAAGTTTTCAGTTCCGATGGGTTTGAAAGCAAGAGCATATTTAGAGAAGGGCTTAGGGAGTTTCCATTTCGTGTCTGTGTTGGTTTTGGATACATGCTGTTTGAGGTTCAGTGAAAACAACTCGTGTAAAGGGAAATTTAAGCCATCACTTCAATATAACTAATGAATGCAAATAAGAATCCAGAATTTAAAACAATTATGATTGACCAATTATTTATAAAACATGATTGTAACAAATAAATTATAGTAACAAAACATATGGGAAAAGCCTGCTTACAAGTAGGACCATATATATACACGCCATGTCATAAAGATATTTCATTTAATATTTTGAACCTGTTTCATTTTAACTTTGTATAACTACTTTTTAACTAACTATATCCATGAAATGTAGAAATAGTACCACATTATTTGTTTACAGTATCCCATGTGTACTAGGTGTGCTGTGAAAATGAAGCAGAATCATTTGGACAATTTAATTCAAATAAATGTTAATAAAAGTGTGAAATAAGGTAAATGACTAAAATCTATATTTTTGTTTCAAGTATCTGAATTGGGATAAATACTTTACCATAGTCAATACTTCAAATGATGCCCACTTAGCTATTAACGGATACCAAAGTAAAAAAAAATGGGAAATTTTACTGAGAAAGTCAAAGAAACATCAGGAAATGAGAGAACTTTAGAGGGAGAAGCATAGATATAGTTAGATGTGGGCTGTGGATTCAGAGACCTTGGGTTTGTGCCTCAACATCCCCCTCTGCTAAATGTCCTAAATCCAAAAGTGATTGCTGTGAGAAGGAAAGAAAGGAAGCATGTAATACTAAAGCACCTGTTGCTTAACCCCTGATCCAGGGGATTCAGAAGGCATTAGCTCATTTTTTTGGAAGTCCCTCCCCCATCAGAACACATACACACTACTATATATAAAATAGATAACTAACAAGGATCTGCTGTACAGCACAGGGAACTCTACTCAGTACTCTGTAATGACTTATATGGGAATAGAATCTAAAAAAGTGTGGATATATGTTCATGTATAACTGATTCACTTTGCTGTACAGCAGAAACTGACACAACATTGTAACTATACTTCAATAGAAATTAATTAAAAAAAAGATTAGATGGGGAAATGTCTTCAACTATTTCTCAGAGGTCTCTGGGAAGAGAGCTGAATAAGAGGACCATTTCCTGAGATGCAGGCAGACAAGGAGGATGCTATGTGCCCAGGGACTAACATGGGAAGCCATTTCCAAACCTCTCCCTCCTCCTCCCCTCCCACCTGCAGGTCTTCTGCCCCTGCCTCCCCTTGGTGACCCCATCAGAAGCCAGAGGGCAAGGGCCCTGGAGGGATGCACCCACCTGAGGTCAGACTCCAGGCCCAGCAGGAAACACCCCTGGGATAGATCAGCCGAGACTAAGCAGCTCAGAAAGCGTTTGGAGCTTTCCTGTTCTCCCCAACAGGACTCGATCAGAGTAGCAAGTCCCACACCTGAGTTTCTAACAAGTTATTTTTGTTATTCTTATAAGTTATTCTTATTTCTTCATTGAATTGTCATGAAGCAAGATACTGCAGGAAATAAAACCTGTTGAATTGTCTTACCAAATGAAATGACTTTTCCAGCCACCCGTTTTCACTCTGATGCGGCCAAAGATGAAAGTAAGAGAAAGTGGATATAAGGATTAAGAAAAGGAAACAGTTTTAACATTTGGTAGGAAAATAATTGAGCTTTTGGCATTAATAGTAAACTCAGACTGCAATAGACTGAATGTCTGTGTCCCAACACAATCCATCCGTTGAAAGCCTGACACCCAATGTGATGGTCTTAGGAGTGGGGTCTTTGGGAGGTGATTAGGTCACGAGGGTGGAGCCCTGAGAACTCTGTGGTTGCTTCCACTATGTGAGGCCACAGCGAGAAATCTGGGAGCCTGAAGAGGGCCCTCCCAACACTGCTGGCACCCTGTTCTTGGTCTTGGAGTCTCCAGAACTGAGTGATAAATGTCTGTTGTGTATAAGCCACCCAGTCTGGGGTATCCTGTTAGAGCAGCCCCAATGGGCAAAGCCACAGACTTGAGAAGATTCCTGCAAAATGGAAGCTCATGCCTGGCCGTGGGCTCAGCATTTCAGACCCTGTGCTTTTCCCAGTAGGCACCACTCCCCATGTGTGGCTGAAGCCCTGGGTCACTGTCACCCCCAGTTACCGGATCAGCAGGCTGTTTGGATGCAACTCCTTAAATAAAATTATGGCAGAGGTGCTAAAGGGGCTGGGCTTTGGGGAGGCTGACGGTCATCCTTGCTAAGCCCAGCACACTACCCTGAGGAGGAGACCTGGTTGTTCATCTTGCAGTTAGCAGTTTTGAGGCATCTGCCCCAACTTCCAGACTCATCCTCATCGCCCCCACCAACTTCAGTGAACCTTTTATTTTAACCAAGTGGGTCCGAGCTGGTCCTCACGCACCCGGGTACCTTTCTACATCAGTCCTGCCCCCAGGTCCCAAGTGGCTCCTTGTCACTTTCTCACACCCTCCTCCTCTGGGGAGTGCTTGCCCCCCAGTACTCCATCAGACAGTATCTCAGTAATTACATATTATTAGTGTGCTTCCTATTGCGAAAAGGCAGCCACAGGCAAGTGTGATGCCACCGCGAACCTCTGGCTCTCACACTCTCCTCTGAGGAGTTCAGTGTCGTGCCTCGGATTTGGCACCTACCTAGTGTCTATTCTTGGTAAGAATCCCCTGTGTCGTCTCTCTCTGACCAGGCTGTCAGCAGCTGGAGGACGAAAATCATTCCTAAATGTTTCCAGGTCCCGTTTATTCTCCGTTACAGAGCCTCAGTGGAGAGGCATCTAGCCTTAGCCCCGCCCAGGACACAGCCCTGGTGATGGGACCGTGAGAAATGCTTAGGATATCGAAAGTCGTCCTAATAAACAGCTCACCCTACCACGCAGTAGAGATCGTGTGTCATAATTAGGCAATTAAGCTTCACCGTGAGCACTTCAATCATAGAACCATTCCAGAATCAAACCACATAGCTACCACTGGAAATGCGACGGAGCATCCGGAAACAGTCCCAGCAAATGGTAAACATATTTTAAAGTGAAATTGCGAGTGTATTTTGAATTAAAAAAAGTAAACATTTGAGCTAGATAAATTTAAACAAAGAATAAATGAATAAGTAAAATTGATTTGAGCTAAATAAATATACATCTTTAGGTAAACTATATATTTTATTTATAATATGTAAGTATATTATACATAATATACAATTATTTATAATATAGAATATAAATATATAATTATGTATGATATATGTATGTGCTGAGATATATGTGAATAATTATATATTAAATTAAATTAATTAAAAATTTCATATAATTATATCTTACTTGTATATAACATTATAATTGTTATAATATAATGTAACTATATATGAATTATATACAATATAATATTTATTTACATGTAATTATACATTTATATATAATTATTTATAATATACAAATGTATATAATATAATTATTCATAATATATAAATATAAAAATAAATAAATACATCTCTCCCAGGAGTCAACTTCTGCAGCAAATGAGAGAGAACCTGTGAGACGTACTAAACAAAGATGCCCACAGGTGAGGGGGTTTCCGGTGGTCCGTGAGTCAGGGTAGAGCCAGATAGAAGCAGGTCGGATTCCAGGAGGGAAGGTTAAGGAGGGCCCAGCCTAACAAAGGTAACAACCAGGACCTGAAAGCAGATGAGCGCCCAGGAGCTGAGAGCCAAGAGCTAGGGAAAGGCTCCAGGTAGGGCAGTGTGGCAGGGTCACCTGTCTGCAGCCACCTCCCCTCTTCCGGGAAGACGAAGCTGCCGCCGTCACTGTGACCTAAACGCTGCCACCGTGGCCATGGCCATGGCCGTGGCCGTGGCCCTGACGCTCACCTCAGGCCCGAGCTGCCATGGCCCTCGGCAGCACGGTGCAGTGCTCCAGGCTGTGTGCTGCACAACTGCCGGAGGAAGCCCTGCACAAACCTGACAGCCTTCTCCACGCAAACGATATGAATTTACCCAAAGCCCACTGAGAACGCCTACTGCCCACCTGCAGCGAATCACCTGGCGGTGGCTTCTCCATCCCCTGATTCCGCCCGCCTGGGGCTTGCTGTCCCATCCCCCATGTGCCATGGGCTACCGATTGCTGTCCAAGGACACACTCTGCCTCGGTCACGGGGTTTCAGTTATGGCCTGCGGGTCCTTTCCTGGTAACGGTGAGTGTTTGAGAATCACGTCATGAGGCTGCGTTTGCCTCCCTGGCCTGGCGCCCTCTCTCGTGTCTCGGCTTCTCTATTCGCTGTTTCTTCTTTCTCCCCATGGGCCCTGCTCTCATCTGCTCAGAGTTCCTGGGAGACGCTGAGCAGACGTCTGTGCACAGCCAGGGCCGGGCACACGATGACAGTACAGGATGAGTAAGGGGGATGCTTCCACCTTCCCAGGGGTCCCTGTCCCTATGTGAGTGGACAGAAGGCCCCCTGGGGGTCCCCAAGGGCACTTGGCTCTAGCTCGCCTTCTATAGAAACCTGCAGCAAGGACTGTGCTCAGCGGGTAGTGTCCAGATGCCACATCTTCAAGACCCCCTGCAGCACTGAGCCCAAGGCCACATTCTCCCTGGGCAGCTCTGGGGGGGGCGGAGGGAGAGCCGGGACATTTCTGCCCAAGGCAGGGCTCCCTGAGACCATCTCTGCTTGAGAGCTCCCTGTTGGCCTGGCCAAGGCTTTCCTGAAGCTGCCTCTTAATCCGAGGCTCTTCACACCTAGCCCTCCCTCCTGCTGCTTTCCTTGCCCAGGTGTCAGACCTGCATCGTGTCCTGAGGGCCCTCTCCCATTTATCCTTCACAGGCATTCCCTATAAATCTCTCCAGGCCTAGTTCTGCTTGGCATAGCTTCCTGGAGGACCCCAAACCACACAGAGACCCAGGAGGGCTGGAAGCTTTGAGGCATCAAGCTGGACCAAGAATCCAGCAGGTGGGACCCCCCACACCTGAAACAGAGAGGCCGCCTTCTCTCTATTGGAGCCTCAGGCTTCCAGAAGCCATCCCCCTCCCCAGGCAATGTTTGGACTTCTTTGCAACCTTCTCCCTTTTGGGCTCCCATCCTCACTTCCGCTCCATTTTGAGAAATACTCGCTTTGGAAGTGCTAATAGCTTCATTCAAGTTACTGTCAGTTTAGGAGTTTCAGCAAGCAGCTGTGTATATGTGAAAAGTAGCTGTGAAAATGGTGTCAAACACGTGGTCCTCAGCCAAACCTTGTGGCACGCGTGGCTTTGCCATCTCCTTACAGAAGCTCTGCAGACAGAGGTTTCTCATCAGTGGGCCAGAGCACTCCTCACACATGATAGCAGACACCTTAAAATGCTGATAAGCGTCTTGGTTTTTTTGCTTAGTTTCGTTTTCTGTTTTGTTTTGTTTTACACTGTGTATGTAGGAAGTATTTTGCCAACTATACTATTCACAAAAGTTCATTAGTAATGATTGCCTGACATCAGACTAGAAGCAGCACCGATGACCAGCAATGGGGCGGGGTGGGGTGGAAGTCACAAAGAGCAGGCAGAAACCGGAGGAAGCACAGAGGCTCCTTGGTCCTGCAGGAGCTGAAGGTCGTGCTGGCTGCGCCGTCAGCACAGGGATGAAAGGTGGGAGCTGATAAGTGCTGTCCCGAGTCACTGAGAAAGGTTCCAGGCAGGTTCACTCTGCGGAAGACTGGGGCAAACCTAACCCTTTGCATGTACTATGAACAAGTGCTATTTCTTACTGCCTGATCGCACACCAGATACTCTTCTAGACCCTGGGGATGTGGTGACAACCAAATTGCTGCTCTAGAGAAACTGAATTGGAGCGGCATTTCCAGCGAAAGTGGCTAAAGTGCTCCAAGCGATGGCAGTCGCGTCAGTGAGCTTCTGCTACCCAGAAAATGTGCTTAAGTGCAGAGATGTCTTTCCTGAAAGATGCTCAGTAAATGAGGTGATATCGTGCATATTAAGACAGAAAGGTTGGGCATGGGGCAGGGGACAGATATAATTTTTTTCTTCCTGCAAAGTTGTTCCCTCGCCTGGTTAGTGGGGACAGTCAGGCACAGAGGGAGCGAGCACGGAGTGTTTGTTCACGGGTCTCGAGAGAACGACTTATTCTGACCTCACTGCCGTCAGATGGTGATGCAAGCTTGTACTTGGACTCAGATGTAATAATGTCACAGGAATAGAAAATACACAGATGCCATCGGTGAGGCCAGCTGAAACCCCACCCTGCTCACGACAGTCCCTGTGGAGCCAGAGCAGCAGAGGTCAAAGTGTCTTCAGAGGTTAAAGAGGATGGGCTTTCACTGTGATGTTGCCCATGGAGACCAGAGAATGGAGGGAGGGATTCCTGATGGCTAAAGCCTAGGAATAAACTAAATGTTCGGTGGTCAGAGCTGGTCACATAGGCTATGATACACCCATAGGCCTAAGTGCCACAGAGTCACAAAGATTGTATTTTTTACAACATTTAATGACATGGAAAATGTTAATTATATAATATTTTATGAAGTTACTTACAATCTGAACAGCAGTCTGCCATAGGACCCAGAATTTGCCTTTATATACACACACACACACATACACACACATGAGAAAGAAAAGTCCATGGAGAAGAGAAAAATACCCAGATATCTACACTGTTAGGTTTGCATATTGCCTGTTTTCTTATTTTCACATAGAATTTAAGAGCATAGACTCTGGAGCTAGAATTCAGGCTCAAATCCCACTTCTACCACTAACTAGCTGTGTGATCTCAGGCAAATTACTTAACCTCTCTGTGTCTGAATTTCCCCATCTTAAAAAAAGGAGGCAATAATAGTATCTATTTATATGGTTGTTATGAAGAAAGTTCTGAGAATAGTGCCCAGTGCAAGGTAAGCATTATATTTGTATATATCAAATAGAATCAATCCATAATACAGTCAAATTAATTTTCTGTGTTTTTCAAATTTTCTGCAAAGTACATGTATTGCTGTCATAGGTAAAATAAAAATAATTATTTAAATAAAGTTTAGAATTAACCTGATATATTATAAAATGCCTTCTTTCTCCTCTCTTCTCTGGTTCCTCTTTTGGCACTGACCTGAAAACTTCCTGGTGTGAGAAGGAAAGTCTTCCCTGAATTAAGTGAATGAACCTGAATTTGTGTCACTTTAAAATCAAAAAGTCAAATGTGCTGACCATGTCAATGTCCCTCCAGAGAGCCTCGTCCCGAGGAGACAAGCGCAGCTGCACAGAGTCTGGGGAGGAAGAGAAAGCCGATCATGATGAATTAAGGGATCTTTTATCCTCCTTTCACTTTACAAACACATTTTAAGCACATTTATTAGTACACAGAAAGGGAAGAGGAGACTCTGTGAGTTAATCCACTTATTCAACAAGTATCTGTTGAGGATCTGCTGTGCGCCAGGCAGTGTTTTAAGTAAAGGGAACACAGCTGTGAATAAAACAGGCAAACGTCCTGCTCTCGTTGGGCCCACGCTCCAGTGCAGGAGAAAAATGATGAACACGCAAAAAGGCAATGGGACATACACGGCAGGTGACAGTCACACCGTGAAGGAAAACAGGGTGAGGTAAGGAGGAAGAAGGCAAAGCATCCCAAAGGGAGCTGCTGTAGGGACCAAAACGGAAATCCGGAGCAGTGCTGGGTAACTGTGCCTGGAAGGAGAGAAGATGGAATTACAATGACAGCACTTTGTACGGCTTGTGGGCTTCTGTGGCGAGAACAGAGAAGACTCTGGAACCCACCTGCCGTCGCATCAGTGTCTGGGGTTGATGAGCGCCGTCCGAAACCACAGCACACACTTCCTCTACCACAGTGGCCTCAGCATCAGCACATGCTTCTGCCTCAACCTTTTCTCCAGGGAAGCGCTTTTCCTGAGCATCCCATCAGATTTCCAGCTGAACGTGGAACATCCCTTCAGACTAGATATGTCCAGCACTTAACGTATATTTCCCTCCCAAAACACGTCCTCTCTTCTCCATGGAAAGGAGCCATCGATCGCCCAGTGACTCAGTGCAGAAATCTTGGTGCCGTCTCAGACATACTTCTTCCCACTTATATTTAGTCTCAATTGGCCCCCATGTTCTGCCCACGCAGGCTCCGAAGGGTCTCCCTTCTGGCTCCCACCCTAACCCAGGTGAAGAAACCCTTCCTCTCTCTCCTTCTTTCTTAATAAAATGAGATTAGCGATGGAGAGAGATGCCCATGGGGGAGGGGCACGACTCTTGCCCTTGACCTTTCAGTGGGGGTCTATCTCTAACTGCCGCTGCCACCCCCCGTGCTGGATCTCAAGGGACACGAGGTCCTTCCCCCCAACAGTGCTTCCATTTCACGTGGACACGGAGTCTCCTCTTAATCCCATGTTGCTCAGTTGATTCCAAGCTGAAACTTGACAGCAAGAGATAACACAAAGGAATTGTCACAGAGAGCAACATGAAACCAAACCTATCTTTTGAGAAGGACCAGCTCCCTGGGGCTCAGAGACCCTCTCCTGTTCTGTACCCACAGCAAATAGATGCTGCCCAGTTCTCTGTGATGCTCTGTTCTCTGAAAAGGATGCTTAGACACAGGTGTGACACTAGGGACCCCGTCTGTGCCCTGTGACCCTATCTACCCCATGTCTTTATCTTTAATGATCCAGGGATTGTCATCAGACCCAAACAGGATAGACAGCACTTTTCTGTAGAATTTTTCATGGGACCCATGGGAGTATCCTGTAGCCTGGTGACGGACGGGATGTCACAGCCATGTGGGCACCATGTGGAGAAAGCCACCAGGAGAGGAAGATGAGTAAGAAGGTGGTGCTGTATGCAGGGAGATGCAGAGAAAACAAACACACAGGAGTCTCTGCTGCATGTCTGGATCTCCTGGAGACCCAGGTGCTCTCTGGCCTTTCCTAAGATCTGGTAAAAGGATAACCGAGCATCATCTCAGAAAATGTCCTCCCAACTCAGACTAGGTGTAGTTAGTTTTCCGTTTCTTATGATGATCCTGAGTAGTATGTTCTCGCCCCCTTTGCCTTCTCCTTGTCAGGGACCCTTCACTCTGGCATGCGGTCCTGGAAATCCCTCTCCCCAGGAGTGATGTCCCTTCCCTGCAGGGCTGTGAGATCAGAAGCCATGGCCGTTCCATACTCTGTGACATTAAAATCCGCTGGGCTCCTGTCGCTTGGAACGGGTCTTTGTAACATCATGCATTGGTTACTGAGAAATACTGGTTCACCGAATGACGCGTTATACAGTATCCAAAAAATCACAACTGTTGATACGACATCAGAAAAGCCTTTAAGTATTGGGAAAACATCAAGTTCAATTTTTTAAATCAAATTTTTACTTAAAAGATTAAATTTTATCATTGACAACAAATACTCCCCATCATTTTCTCTGAAGCAAGAGGCCCAATATATTTATTTTCAGGGCCAGGTCTGCCAAACACTCAGGTCTGAGTACTCATAGTTTGTCTGTCAATTATTCCTGCAGGTGAAAGTGGGATTCCATGAAAACCCAAACTAGTTTAGCTCGAAGCTCAAAGAGTCACACAAGTGTTTTTCCTGGCCACAGATATCGTATGTCAGCATGCGATAAGGATGCTTTCTGTGTTTTCCCCAGCTTGTCACACAGAAAGTGAAGAGACATGAACTCAAGGGCTGAAAAGTAATTAAGGTGATTATTTCTTATGACTTCATTAAGGATACGCTTAAGTGAGACGGTCTTTCTTGTTCTGTCTGTTTCAGTGCTGGTGCACAGTAGTGAAGAGCACAGTGGCTGCTGTGCAGTGCGATGCCCCGGCCTCATCCGTGCTGAGGCACCAGCAGTTTTACCCACTGCGATGGTTGGTGTTATGTGTCACCATGGCCATGCTGGGGTTGACTCCTCCCCCGTGTGGTCATATCTGTGAAGGTATTTGTAGGTTTATTTCACATACAATCAGTAGACCTTAAGGAAGGCAGGGTATCCTCAATGATGTGGGTGGGCCACATCTAATCAGCTGAAGGCCTTAGGAGAAAAGACTGAGGGCCCTGTGGACTAGGGAGTTCTTCCTCCAGACAGTCTTTGGACTCAGGCTGCAACATCAACTCCTCCTTGCAGATGCCAACCTGCCCTGCAGATTTTGAACATGCCAGCCCCCATGCACAGGAGCCAATTCTTTAAAATCTAATCTCTCTTGTGTGTATATTATCTATATCTATCTATTTATCTATCTCTATCTATCTATCTATCTATCTATCTATCTATCTATCTCTATCTCTATCTATCTATCTATCATCTATCTATCTACCTATCATCTATCTATCTATCTATCTATCTATCTATCATCCCTATCTATCTATCTATCTATCTATCTATCTATCTATCTATCTATCTATCTATCTATCTATCTATCATCCCTATCTATCTATCTATCTATCTATCTATCTATCTATCTATCTATTATCTATCTATCTATCTATCTATCTATCTATCTATCTATCTATCTATCATATATCTATCATCTATCATCTCTCTCTCCATCAATCTATCATCTATCCATCTCTCTATCAATCTATCTATCCATATACCTAATCTATATTTACCTTATACGTACATGTATTATCCCACCAAAAAGCACATTTTCTCTCTGTCTCTTTCACACACACACACACACACACACACACACACACACACACACAGGGCCTATTGGTTCTATTTCTCTAGAGAACTCTGACTAATACAACCACCATTGCTTCTGCATCATCAGTGTAAAAGTCAACTCAGTGAAAAAGGCAGATAGCACCTTCACAGTGTATGAGGAGAACCATTTTGATATGATTTTAGGAAAGTACATTGGATCTTGAGCTTCCCAGAGGTCCTCAGCCCACACCTGGAAAACAGCTGTCACGACTCATTTCCTCCTGACAGCTCTACGACCTCAAACGCTCACAGCAAGGCAAATAAACGGATACCTATTAAACCTGATTCACAGGAAGAGCTTAGAGTCTGCGAGAAGCAGACAGCAGGGCCACCCTGCTGGGCCCCAAGTGCTTTGATTCCTGGGAGACGCCTCCCCCACCCCTGGAGCCTCTCACAGCCCAGCCACACCTGCACCATGTGCCCCAGGGGCCCTGGATTCAGAGCTTTTCCTGATGATTCCATCTGTGGACCGAGTCCTAGCAATTCCCGGTTCTGCTCTCCAGGTGTAACAGCCGTGCATACTTTATTTCTATATATTATGAGACGTTGAGACATCACCGCTTGGAAACGAGACAAGACTAGTTCTTCATGCTCTTCCTGTCTCCTCCAGACTCAGGGTGTGCACTGACTCTTCTGGGAAGGGACCGAGCGGGGGCTCCTCCTGAGATCTCGGGAGGGCCTGGACCACTGTCAGGCTACCTCAGGAAAAAAGGAGAAAGCGGAAAAAAAAATTCCATAGTTGGTGGCAAAACTGTCTCCTCGCCCAGGGAAATGTTAGTATGCAACTTCTTAAAGACAGCAGCTCGACCGACAGTTCCTCTGAGAAGCAATTCGTACCATCGCAGCTGGATTAGTGAAACGTAATCACCCACGCATTTCAGTTTCAATTATTCCAAACGGGTGCACAATTTTTAAGGTTCAGGAATAGTTTTAAATGTCTCTGGGAAACGCGAAAAATGAGTAAGCTTCTTGCTCTGCGGCTCTGAAGAGGGTTTCTCATCCTCCTTCTTTTTCCTCTTTGCCTTCACTTACCTTTGGCGTCAGGTGAATGAGACCAATTGCCTGGTTTTGCTGTGAGGAGGGGGACTCACTTAGGTTCACGGGGAGGAAAAGATTTAACTGCCAGGAGGACCCAAGGAGGAGCTCTGCTGCCACCTGGCCCGACACTCCCAGCCGGTGACTTCTGACCAGCGCCTGCCTTGTGGGTTTCCTGGGCGACGAGGTGTAACCAACATGCACCGCAGCCGCTTGGAGGCAGTATGCTTGCCCCCTACCGGATCCTTTTTGCATAAGTGGCTCAGCCCGATAGGAATCCGAGGAGCACTCCAGGTGACCACGGACTCGGGGTACAGCTGCTCGTGGGGATCCCTGCTCATCACCACGGGTGCAGTCGCCTCGGGACCGGCCTGCCCGCTAGAGGTGCCTTTCGCAGCGATGCCTTGATGCATTTCTATTCACACACCGTCCTTTAGCTCAGAGAGGGTCTGGGTGACGACGGTTTGTGCCCTTTCACACGAGGAGGCTTTGAAAGGTGGTGGTCAGATGAATCAGGAAAGTCAAGGCCAAAGGCAAACATTCTAGGAACTGCAGCCGTGGGGAAAGTCTCCCTTTCAAATATGGTGTTGCGGCGTGGGAGAGGAAATTCCCACTTAGCTGGGTAAATTGTGACCCCACACATTTCATTTATTGGAAGTGTGAGGAAAAAAACAAGCCTGGGCGGAGGAAAAAAGGAAGGAGGCAAGATTCAGAGCCTGTTTAGTCACAAAGGCAGGGAGGAGAGGTAGCAGGTGCTGAGGGCTGTCATCCTGTGTGAGGCCAGGGAACGCCATCTGCATCTCACTGAGAAAGACACTGGCCAGGATGGAGAAATGGGGAAGCCGTCGAGGGCCTGACAAAGACCAGAGATGAGATGCTGCTGGACGCTTGACCTGCCAGGACCACTGACTGCTCATATAAATAACCTGGAAAAATACATTCTGCTAGGTGGGAGTACCTGGGACCGGCCCATCCTTCTCCCCTCACATCTGTTTTTATTTATACATTCCTATTGCACTGAAGTTGCCAGTGGTCACCACAAATAAATCCAAAATGCCTGATTTAAACCAGTGTGTTGGAACTGTTACTGAGTGCCACAGGGCTTACACAGGACCTGGAGCCGAAATCTCTCCAGGCTTCTCAAGGAAATGCCTGGCTCTGAGCTATCTTTTAATTATTGAAAATCCCAAATGCTCCACATATAAAGAGATTAACATATGCTTCAGGGGACAAGGCCTATGAAAATGCAATCTCTCTGCAATGCATGGTCTGAGTTCCTGATTTAAACAGATTTTGTTCTTCTAACCAGTTAAGAAGAACATCTCTTATCTCTCAAAGTTGGAAGCAGTAACTAGGTTTTTTGCCCATCTCCTCCCCCCGGCCCCCAGCCTCACCTCTGCCCTCCAAATAAAAAAGGCACTCTTATCAACTCAATGATGGGTGATGACTTAGAGGGCTGGGATAGGGAGGGTGGGAGGGAGTCGTGAGAGGGAGGGGATATGGGGATATATATATAAATACAGCTGATTCACCTTGTTGTACAGCAAAAATTGGCACAACAGTGTAAAGCAATTATATTCCAATAAAGAGCTTTAAAAAAAAGGCACTCTTGCCAATTTTCTAGCTTACGTCAAAGGACAAAATGGAAAGAGAACTTTGAGATTGTATTTTCACATTTTAAAAATTCTTACCCCTTCTCGAATGAACATGACGTTGGTAAAGGGGGGACCCCCCACTCACCTGTGTCAACAGGTGGGGGAGCCCTCTTTCCTGCAGAGTCATTTCAGGTGAGGTTTCTTCTGTTGGTATTTCAGAGTCAGGAAAGGGCTTATACTTTGGCACAACAGGGAGATGTGTGTGACTAATTTGGTTGTCATATGTCAAAGAGCCCACCAGTCTTCTAAGAGGGAAAAGGGGGTAGGAAAGAAGAAGCTTACATAATAGTCCTGAGTTTGATTGTAAGCCTCTGATTTTATGGTGATGCAAATAATGGATACAAGGGAGGAAGGAACAAGAGACCTTTCGAAAGTCAGAGCGAGACAGAGACCCAAGATGCTTGTGCTACTTAATCAATATGAAGAAATGAAATTGACAAAACTAGTATGGTATAAGTATTGATAATAAAAGGATATAAGTAGGAATTGAAAATATGATATTTTATTTTTATGTTCCAATCACAGCTGCCATTGGGATGCATCTTAAGTGTATACTTAACTCAACAGAACAGAGCTTGCTGTAGCCTACCCCATAATTAGATGATTATCAATTACCTACTTAGGAATAAAAAGGGGGTGTTTAATTTTGCAGATTAACCATCTAAACTGTCCAGTGTTACTTTCTTTCCCCTGTAGTGTATTGAGTCTGTGTGTGTATATGTGTGTGTGTGTTTCTCTGAGCAGTGATTCTGTCCCATTAGTCTATACTCACACTAAAATACTCTAAGTGCTTTAAAGAAGAAGGTAATTCAGGTGCCCCAGAGATCGTACAGAATTTCTTATGATACTCATAAGAATAGTTAAGCATAGATCTTAAGTAAGCTATTAGTTTGTGACATACAGTGAAACCATAGAGTGGATTAAATGTAGATAGTAAATAATTAATTAGCTTGTGAAACAGGCAAAGTTGATAAGATGTGTTAAATATAGAAGGTAAGTTAGTAACCTGTAAGACATGTCATGGTTAGATGGAGCAAATCCTTAAAATCAAATGTAATAAAGAAGATCTTAGTTGACAGCAGCAGAGGGATGGAGAACAGGTCATGAGCTTGTCACCTCCAGAGGTGACTCTGATAACTGTGTCTCCCCCAGACCCAGCCAGCCACCAGAGACACCTATTAGAGCCTCTTCGTGGCCCCCGTGCTCTGCCCAAGAAAGACAGATGAAAACCTCAGCTTCTCAACAGACTACTAGTGACCTACGGTTGAGCCTGGTCTCCTTGCCCCTGTGTCCCTCCAATGGAACAGGGGTGGGCCAGTGGCCCAGGGAAGCTTCCCTTGGGAGAGCCCCTTGCTCAGACCTCAACTCCAGCTCTCATGATCCCACCCTCGGGGGAGGCTGATGTGGCTGAAGAGAGACAGGACACAGGAGCATCATGGAGCCCAGAGGTCAGGGAGCTCTGAAGTGTGTTAACTAAGCCTTTCTCCTCTTGCTTCCTCTCTGTGATGCAGGTTGATTTAATGGACGGTGGGGTTCAAGCATCTTAATATGGTCTGTGTTCCCTGCTATTACATCCTCCTCGGAGGGCCCCCCTGCTAGCGTGCTTGGGGGCTACTGTTGCACCAAGACCACATCCTACACAGGCAGGTTTTCATTTTAATTCCTAATTTAATTTTATTCCACTGTAACCTAAATGCTATTAATTATTTGGTATTTGTGGAAGACTTTTCTTTGCGACCTAATACATCGCCATTGTTGTCAATGTTTAATATGAACTTGAAAAGAATGTCTATTCTCCATTTTTTAAGTGCAGGGATTATATATGAGTGTGTGTATACATATACATTATATATATACATATACATATATATTTAGCCATTGTGTAAATGATATTTTTTGTATATTTAATATTACAATTGTTTCTGTTTGTTCTATTGATTTTTGACAGAGCTGTGTTAAATTCCCTAAGACTGTGCACATGCCAACTTTCTTTGGTAATTTTTGGAGATACATCAATAGATGATTGAGTGAATCAGTTTTATAGTTTGTCTTTTTCATGTATGTGAAGCCAGATATTTCTCAGACGCATGCAGGTTGGTGGTTGTTGCATGTTCTCAGGAAAATGTTTGTTTTATCCTTAATGCATCTCTCTTTATCCCTAATGGTGCTTTTCACCTTAAGTTCTACTTTGCTGATATCACTCCAGCTATATCAGCTTCGTTTTGAGTAGTATGGACTGTTGTATCTTTTATTCAACTTTGCTCTCAATCTTTCCCCCACATTCTGTTTGTCTGCCTCTTTTCACCATCCATGTAGTTGATTTTTTAAAAAGTCCGTCCCCTTCTTTATTTTCTTTTAGTGAGGACACGTAACCCTGCTTAAGAGAAGCTAAACCATACGCAGTTACGAACACGCGAATATTCTCACGTAGACCCTGGCGATCTCACCTCCTTCAACCTAATATTTATTGTGACATATTTTCATGCATTACTGCCATCTTATTTGCTGTGACCATGTTTTTCTTTCCTTTGCTTTTTTTCTAATCTTGCCTTTTGTTGAATTGGTGTCTTACTAATTTTTCTTCACCAGCACTTAATTCCATTGGTTATGAAATTATACATTATTTTCTGTTCTTTGGTTGTTACTCTTAAATTGTTAATGCACAAACGTGATTCTAACTCTAGTAGAATGTAAGGCTTTTCCTGTCTCAATGGTTCTAGCCCACCCATTCATCAGATGAAGATACTTTTCTCTTACCATCATTATCTAATTTTAAATCCACATTTATGGCTATTTTAAAAATAATTATTTTCACAGGTCATTGTGAATTTAGTATTTATTTATATTATTGGCTGCATTGGGTCTTTGTTGCTGCACACGGGATTTCTCTAGTAGCAGACAGCAGGAGCTACTCTTTGTTGCAGTGCGCGGGATTCTCACTGCGATGGCTTCTCTTCTTGCGGAGCACGGGCCCTAGGTGCGCAGGCTTCAGTAGTTGTGGCACGTGGGCTCAGTAGTTGTGGCTTGCGGCTCTAGAGCACAGGCTCAGGAGTTGTTGCACATGAGCTTAGTTACTCTGTGGCATGTGGGATCTTCCCAGACCAGGGATTGAAACCGTGTCCCCTACATTGGCAGGTGGATTCTTAACCACTGTGCCACCAGGGAAGCCCGTGAATTTCGTTTTGTAAGTATGTTTTACCCTATCTGTGCTCACCATCTTTCTTCTTGCATCTCAGCCCTTCCCCACAGTCCACTTATGTTTTGCCAATGTGTATCTTGTGGTTGGCCTTCCGGCCAGGATCTGCGGTGGGAGACAGCATTTCTGCTCTGCAAGGGAGAGTGAGAAACGCAGCTTTTCTTCAGGGCAGGTTGGCCCCAACTAAGACCTGAAGTTCCTTCAACTCACAGGAAGAGGAGGATGTTGGGAGGTAACCAGCAACGCTGTCACAGCCCCGACCGTGTTGGTTCAGGTACTGGAAGCACAGTGATGTTCATTCTGGAAAGAAAAATCAATATCTTGACGATTGCTTTCTTTCTCATCTGAACAGAGAATAAAGCCCAAAAGCTGTTTATTTTTCTAAGAATGCCAAAAATACAGGATGTGCATCGCCGACAACAAACTGGGCAGCAGAGGAACGTTAACAGCATCAAATAGATTAGTCACCTCTGCCCCCTGGTTTAAAGACCAAATTCATACATTGAAGTCCTAACCCCCAGTGTGGCTGCATTTTGAAATGGGGACTCAAAGAGAGTAATTAAGGATAAATGAGGTCTTGGGGTGAGCTTTGATGCCATAGGGTGAGTGTCCATATAAGAAGAGACACCAGGGTGCACACGTGAATAGAGAAAAGGTCAGGTGAGGACATGCTGAGAGGGTGGCTGTCAGCAAACCAGGAAGAGAGGCCTCACCAGAAACCAAGGTGGTGGTAAGCACCTTGATCTTACACTTCCAGCCTCCAGCACTCTCATAAAATAAATATCTGCTGTTTAAGCCCCAGCAGACTAAGATACCCAGCATCACACCACATGGGCTAGAGGCTGCTGGAAAGCAGTGCAGACACAGCCTGATGTCAAAGGCACGGGCTGGCCTCTCCCTGCCAAGAGCAGCTATGATGGCAGCCCGTGGTCACAACATTTCTATGTGTGTCAGAAGAATATGAGGTTTCACAGAGCCAGTGGGGGCAAAGTCAGAGAAACGCTATCTGGGGACGCGCCCTGAGACCATGCTCTTCTTTGGCCTTGAATTACAGCACATAGCACAGTACCCAAGGCTCTGCAAGATGGTGAATAAATACTGGGACAGATGAATAATGACTGAATGAACAGGCCCCTTGAGGTTATCAGGAAAGAGATTTCGATCTCACGATACAGAAGGGAGACCTGGCATCTTACACAAGCATCTTCCCCAGGATCTCAGAGCTGGCGAGCAGCTCATCAGGATTGCACCTGAATCTCCTTTGACTCTTTCTTCACCAGACTGTGCTGGGAGTGGGAAGTGTCGTCAAAGAGACCACGTGCCCATGGAAGAAACACTAGGATGGGTCTTGAGCCCCCTCAGAGCTGTGTCTCCTGTCCCTTGAGGAGTTGGGCCACCTTGAGTGAGGCATCTGCTCTCTCTGCTCCCATCTGCTCTTGCCTACAGAGAGCAGAGGGGTTGGACCAGGGGATGACCAGGGCCCTCCTCAGCACTGATATTATTGGTCTCTCCCAAAAGGTAAATTAATGAATTTCACTGGGATGTGCTTTCAGGAGTGGATTCTGTTAACCAACCTCTCCGCAGATGGTCAGGTTCAGGCTGAATGGCACAGGGCTTTGATGTAAAGGAGCATGCACTTTCTGTCATTTGTGTAAATTCTGTCTTCTTGGCTTGGAAATCAAAAAATTATTCGAACTGCCAATTCTACCCTCTCCATTTGGGACCTGACGAGTATTCGAAATGCTCTCATCATTGAGGAAGTTGCCCCTTGGTGTGCGTGATGGAGACGGGCTGGCTGCTGCCTCTGCGTTCACGTCCGGCTTGGTCTTGTGGTGTTAGAAGTGGAGCCACCTGGGTTTTGTCCTAAGTGAAGAGAGTTGGAGGGGGCGGGGGAGCAAGTAGTCACAGAAAGATAAAGGCAATATTCTGCTTTTCACTCGCTCTCTCTGCTTAGGGCCTCATTAAAATGGAATGAGCAGACATTGGCTAGGTGAAGAGCGAGAAAGAGTTTTTTTTGTTGGACAAAGACCTTGCAGGAAGAGGAGAGAAGCAGCATGTTTAAGGAGGAGAAATGTGAATAGCGTAGTATTTGCGTGAGCCTACGCAGGGCAACATATGTCCTGCCTGGGGAGAAATAGAAAGAAATCGGGCCCAGCCCCTGTGGGCTCTGCTCACCAGCACTAGGAGTCGCTGTGTATCTTGCAGGCAGTTGGAGGCAAGGAGAGGTTTCAGCAGTCGAGTCACACGACAGATTCACATTCAGGAAAGATCACTGTGGCTTCTATGAGCATTTTAGGGTCTGGGAATCGTTTAGGAGACAGGTGCTGCAATCCGGGGCAGAGATGGTGGATTTATGGGGATGTATGGATAGCACATGAGTGAGAGGAAGGCATGGAGGGTGACTCCTGAGCTGGTTTGGAAGCTGGGGGGTTAGGGGGTCATTCATGGCCATCGGGGACCCAAGACCAGGAACAGGCTGGGGAGGCAGTTAGTTCTGTTCTGGAGATGTTCAATTGCAGGTGGGGGTAGGACAGGTAAGTAGCACCATTTATCGCATCGAGTGCCATCAGCAAATAGATGGGAAGATGGTGGTGGATGGCATGGTGGTGGACATTGAATCTAGATTTCTGCAGGTGAAAGAGTGGATGGTGGTGGGGAAGGAGGGACAGCAAGTGTGGGTCACTCATCTTCTAAGGGGAGAGATGCATGGAAACGTGGGGTTGGCGAGGCTGCTCTTTTGTTTTGCTTATGTTAATAAAGGAGAGAGTGGATTTGGTGTAAACACCTATGAAAATGTAGCAGTAGCAAGAGTCCCCTCATGTCACTCTCCTGCTGAAATCTCAGCAGGTCATTAAACATGCACGTCTCAGCATGGCTTTGGGGGCTCTCCGTAAGCCAGCCTGTGGTGGACTAAGACAAGTCCCCCCAAAATACTTTAAAGGCCTAACCCCCATCCCCGTGTGTGTGACATTACTGGAAACAGGGTCATTGCAGATGTCATCAAGTTAAGGTGAGGTCAGACTGGATCAGGGTGGGCCCTAAATCCAAAAACTAGGCTCCTTATAAGAAGAGGAAAATTTGTACAAAGATAGAGACACACACTGGGGACGCCACGGGACGACAGAGGCATAGACAGGAGTGATGCACCTACAAGCTAAGGGACAAGATTTATTTGTAAACATCAGAAGCTGGAAGAGCTTTCAGAAAGCACAGCCCTGCCAACACCTTGATAGCAGACCTCTGGCTTTCAGAAACGCAACCCAATACATTTCTGTTGTTTTAAGCCACCTGGTTTGTGGAATCTGATACTCAGCCCTGCCTACCTTTCCCTGCCCCTTCCTTTCCCCTCCCTCACTAGGAGTACATGCGGCCCCCCAGCCACACTGGGCTACTCGCCAACCCCAGTTGCCCCTGCCTGGTCTTTCCTCTGCTCCTGCCAACTCCTCTCCCACTCCTGAAATGTCCTGCTCCTTCCCTATTGTTTGGAAATTCTCCCCATCCTTCTCAACCAAATCTACACTAAGCTTTAAGTCTCTAGAAGAATGCCATCTCTGTGTCCTCCAGCATCTTGTGGATACAAGACGGTGGCCTTACATCATCCTGTATCACAGGATGTCTGTTGTTCCAGTGTCGTCAGCTGCGTTGTCAGCCTCCGAGAGCACAGAGGCAGCTGTATTTCATCTCCACCTCCCCCACACTGTTGAAATGGCCTATCTGTCAGGGACTCGCCAGGAAAACAAAATCCCTACCAGACAGTTAAATAGAGGGAATATAATTTGCTGAATTAAATACAAAGATGTTTAGAAAAATTGAAAGAAGGGAGGAGAAGTGAGGCAACTCAGAACTTAGCAGCATGAAGAAGCCACAGCTGCCCCAGGGGCTGGAGGGACCAGGATGGGAAACAGAAGAGGAAATGGGACCACCAGCAGGAGGGACACCATGGAGGGTGTGCAGCTGCTGCCCGGAGCTCGCCCAACCCAGAGAGCAGGTGAGAATTGCCCCAGCTTCCCCTTTTCTCCCGCTGCGGGAACTCACCCTGAAGCCAGCTGACAGTCCTGGGGCCTGGTGACGGGGTCAGCTCCGCTGACTTCAGCAGCAGAGCTCAGAAGGGCATTGGAGTGGATCTGAGAGCAGAGGGGTGTCCAGCACACATCTGAGGGCTGGAAACCTCAAAAGCGTGAATGACCAAAAGCATCGGATCACAACAGCTGGAGGAGCTGGGCGGTGAGGAGGATGCTTCAGGCTGCAGGAGATAGGACACACCTGTGATGGAGAATTTGGTGAGCCCTGCAGTGGACAAAATGGTCCTGGAAGGCATGCACATCCTACCCCCAGAACTCATCAGTACGTTCCCTTACCTGGTGAAAGAACTTGCAGATTAAGTCAGGGTCTTGTGATGGGGAGGGTACCTGGATTACCTGGGGGAGTCCACTGTAAACACAAGGGTCTTTAGGAAAGGGAGGCAAGACACCAGGGGGACAGTAGAGGGTGGATGACAGAAGCAGAGGTCAGGGTGTTCCAAAGAAGGGGCCACAAACCAAAGACTGTGGACAACCTCTAGAAGCTGAGAAAGGCACATGTCTTAGTACAGGCGTCTAAAACAGGATATCATGGACAGGATGGCTTAAACAACAGACTTTATTTCTCACAGTCTTGGAGGCTGGAAGTTTGAGATCAGGGTGCCAGCTTGGTTACTCTCAGGTGAGAGCACTTTCCAAACCACAGAGAGTGGACTTCCTCATGTCCACACATGGCAGAGAAATCTAGATTTCTTTTGTAAGGCCTCTGATCCCATTCATGATGGCTCCATCTTCCTGACCTAATTACCTCCCAAAGCCCCACCTCCTAACACCATCACCCTAGGGGTTAAGATGTGAACCTATGAATTTGAGGGGGACAGAAATATTCATCCCATCACAGCAAAGGACAGATTCTCCCTGGAGTCTCCAAAAGGAACCAGCCCTGGGGACACCTTGATGTTAGCCCCAGAAAACCCATTTTTGACTTCTGACCTCCAGAGAGAATATGTATACAGGAGAATACACTTTGTACTGTTTTAAATCACACATTTTGTGGTTATTTGTTAGAGCAGCCATGGGAAACCAGTAGGAGCCCTTGAAAAGGAGTTCAGACTCATAGACAGAGGGGTTTCCAGGTGTAATAGGAGCCAAGGGCTCATGGTGGTGGGTGGTGGATGGAGAGAAAAGACAGGACAGGGAAAGGGAAGGAAAGGAAAGAGACAGGAAGGGACTCACCTACCAGGAATGCATGTGCTAGAAAAATCCGAGATCATGGGGAACATGAGGTTAGACTGGGGAGCCTTTGAATTCCTGGCTGAGGAGTGTGGATTTTATGTGGCTGTTAGGAAAATATTAAAATCTCAGACTGAGCTTGCAATAACAACCTGGCCATAAAGATCTAGCCAGCTGTTGGGTAGGATTAGGCCAACACCCAGTGATGCTGGTGCATCTAATTAATCTCAACACCTTGGGCAAAACAATCCCTGTTTTTGCTTTAATATCAAAGCTACAGAAATCAAAACAGTATGGTACTGGCACAAGAATGGAGATATAGATCAATGGAACAGGATAGAAAGCTCAGAAATAAAGCCACTCACCTATGGTCAATTAATCTACAAAGAAGGCAAGAATACACAATGGAGAAATGAGTCTGGTCAACAAGTGGTGCTGGGAAAATTGGACAGCTACATGTAAAAAATGAAATTAGAATAATCTCTAACACCACACACAAAAATAAATTCAAAACGGATTAAAGACCTTAATGTAAGACAAGATACTCTAAAACTCCTAGGGGAAAACACAGGCAGAACTCTCTTTGACATAAATTGCAGCAAGATCTTTTTGGATCGGTCTCCTAGAGTAATAGAAATAAAAACAAAAATAAACTAATTAAACTTAAGAGATTTTGCACAGCAAAGGAAACCATAAACAAAATGAAAAGACAACCTACAGAATGGAAGAAAATATTTGCAAATGATGCAACTGGCAATGGGTTAACCTCCAAAATATACAAACAGCTCATACAACTCAGTATCAAAAAAACAAATAACCCAATCAAAAAACAGGCAGAAGATCTAAAGAGACATTTCTCCAGAGGTAAATTTGCTTTTGATTTTTGTTTTCACTTCAGAGAGGTGTTCCCCTTGACCTGTATCGTGCGATACTTGATTTCATTTTCCACTAGACCTCATGCAAATTCGGTCTCATGCAAATCTTCTACCGATATTAAGTAATTTCAGTCAAAAACCACTAACTCCCTTTAAAGACTGTAGGTATACTCTGAAGCTTTTTTATTTCCCTTGGCTTTAATAAGCCATTATCACTGTTCTGAGTCAGTCCTTTCTGAGGTCGAACCCTCATTTCACCACCAGGCAGCCAGTGTGGAATTCCATGGCATTGTGTTTTGTTTAACTTTTTTAAACTCCTATTAGAGACTCTCCTGAAACTAACCTTGTTTTGTCTAAAATCCACAGCTAACTCCACCTAATCCACATGGTTCTGGTAAAACCATTGTTTCTAACTTCTTTTAATTTTTTTAAAAGTGTATGTGCTTTATTTTGAAAGTGCAGTCTTAAGCAAATATTTCTCTAAGGGTTCAATTTGGAATCGGGATTGAAGGAGCTGCATGAAGGATAATTTTCACATCACAACCTCACAGGTCCCGTGAGCACACAATATCACCGTTGTTAGTGCTGACTGACGCATTGGGGATACATGTCAGTTTAGATCATTACTGCAAACAGGCCACAATTAGCTAGCTGAATGTATTGTTATAACTGCATATGATTTTTTAAATGCCTCTCTCCAACCATTTATTGCATCCTTTCAAAACTGGAAAGATTTTTTAATAGGTTCCCAAGGTCATCGATGGGCACGATGTACCTGCTTTTTTTATTTTTCTTGTCACATTTAACCCTTTTTATATTAGTGATTTAAAATCTGTTGGCATTGAAATTACCAAGTTAATATCTTAATATATTAAATCAGCTTGACCTCTTCGAATCATAATCATTATTGCTATTGCTTTAGAAAAGTGGAAAAGGTGAATTCAGCTTTTAACAATATACTTCTCAATAAATAGAAAACCAAATGAGGCCATCTACTGAAAGGGAATAAAGAGAACCAACAACTTCTAACATGCAGATTAAGCCATGAAGAGCAGGGGAAGTAACGTATTCCATCCACCAGCTCAGTCAAACTTGGTACACAGTAGGAATTCACGAAATATCTGCCAAATGAATGAATGACAATGAACTCAATTAAAACTGGGAGATACTAGGAATCATTTATCCATGGGATAAAATTTTAATTAATATTCTTGCATGCAGTATCTGCTTTTATGGAGAAAAAATATAAAATAAGACTGCCCCAATACATTGTGGTAATCCTCCAGTTTCATACAACACGTGACGCTACTTCCATGGTCTGCATCTTGAGCATGTCATTTGTGATGTAGCTGGAACTCTCTAGGGGGTGGTTCGCCTCTTTGCCAGGCAAGTTACAGCTCATTAGGGCAGGCAGGTGCTCTCTGCTCTAGGACAAACCAGATTGACTGAAGAGAGTTTCCAAAAAAGAATCAGAGTCCACCAAACATGAGTGCCTGCCAGGGGAAAGCAGAGGACTGCAAGCTTGATTCCTACAGAAAATTTGTTTCTGTGGATGAAGACAGACTAATAGCTGTCGCACGGCAGTGAGTGCCGAGATACGCAGAGATAACTGACTCGGCATCAGAATCTGGTGTTATCTCAGCTGTCAGGATTCAGATGCCCCAGGTGATCGGGCAATGCCTTTTGATTCCTTTGAACTCTTTCTGATCTGTAGGCAAAATACACACAAATCAATACAAGGTTTATTGAATACTAGCATGCGTGGAGGGCAGGTTGTTTTAGGTCTGCTCCAAAAGTAGCTGAATATTTGGCATATACAACCAGAGCTCTTGTTCTTGCCTAAAGGACCATCTCTATGTGGTGACAACAACTAAGAATCCTCAGGGGCTACCAGGAAATTATTGGGATGCAATTTACTTCTTTTTAGATAATTTTTAATTGAAGTATAGTTGACATAATGTTTCAGGTATACAGCAAAGTGATTCAATTATACACACACACACACACACACACACACACACATATATTCTTTTTCAGATTTTTTTTTCCATTATACAAGAATTCAAGGTTGTATACAAGGTTATTACAAGATATTGAATATAGTTCCCTGTGCTATACAGTAGGTCCTTGTTGTTTATTTTATATATAATAGTGTGTGTATGTGAATCCCAAGCTCCAAGTTTATCCCTCTCCCCTCTTTCCCCTTTGGTAACTATCAGTTTTTTTTCTACGTCTGTGAGTCTATCTCTGTAAATAAGTTTACTTGTATCATAGTTTAGATTCCACATTTAAGTGATATCATATGATATTTGTCTTTCTCCGTCTGACTTACTTCACTTAGTATAATAATCTCTAGGTTCATCCACGTTGCTGCAAACGGCATTATTTCATCTTTTTTATGGCCGAGTAATATTCCATTGTGTATATGCACCACATCTTCATCCATTCATCTGTCAATGGACACTTAGGTTGCTTCCACATCTTGGCTACTGTAAATAGTGCTGCTATGAACATTGGGGTGCATGTGTCTTTTCAGCGTAGAGTTTTCGTCTTTTCTGGATATGTGCCCAGTGGTGGGATTCCTGGATCATATGATGACTCTACCTTTAGTTTTTTTAAGGAGAACAATATGGAGGTTCCTTAAGCAACTGGAGTTACCATATGCAATTTACACCTTTAAGGAAGTCCTTGCACACTGCCCTCGAGCAGAGTCGAAGCTGGCTCGAGGCCCATGACGACACAGAGGACAGCAGGGCAGGAACGTGTCTAAAGTCAAAGTCACAGGTGGGCCTCCAAAATGTCACTCATATGAAGCTGCATGCTTTGGTCCTCACTTTAGGACAATGTGACATTCAAATAAAATGTAAGCGCCCTGAGGTCAAGGGTTTTGGTCACTGTTCTATCAGCTCTGGAATCCCAAGAGCCTGGAACGGCCCCAGGCATAGAGTAGGAACTTAAGAAATGTGTATTAAATGAATTAAAAATATTGTAGGGAAATGTATTTACTAAAATCCTTTAAAGGGAGAAACTTCTTTTATAGTTCTTTGTTTCTTCTCCCTCCTTCCTCTCTCCTTCTCTCTTACTCTACTCTCCCCTCCCCCCAAGCCCCTACTTCATGATGTGCTGGTTTCCTGTGGCCACGGTAACAATTCACCACAAACTCGGTGGCTTACCACAGCAGAAATGTGTTCCCTCACACCTCTGGAGGCCAGAGTCTGAAATCAAGATGTCTTCAGAATTGGTTCCTTCTGGAGCTTCCGAGGGTGAAACCATGCCTTACCCATCTCCTAGTTGCTGGTGGCTGCTGGTAATTCCTGGTGTTCTTTGACTTGTAGCCGGTTCACCCCAATTTCTGCCCCTTCTTCATACCGTTTTTGCCATTATCTTCACTCCATCTCTTCTATCCCCTTCTCTCCTCTGATAAGGATGCCTGTCATTCATCTAGGGCCACCCTGAACCAGGATGACCTCATCGGAGATCCTTAATTACATTTTCAAAGATGCTTTTTCCAAATAAGTTCACATCCACAGGTTCCTGTTTGACGTATGTTTGGGAGGTCACTATGCACCCCCACAGCTGGTATCTCGCAGAGGTTTAGCAGTGCAATGTCTCTGAGCTGTCTCCGCCAACTCCCCCAAGTCTTCCTAACACTGCCCACTTGGCTCTTCTCTCTTTCTCCTTGTCCTCTTCCCCAGCTAATCCCTTGATGCAGAGTGTCTGGACGTCTGACGGTTGCCCCTCACCCGCCTCAGCAGGCTGGGGAAAGGAAAGGCAGTGGAAACCCATTTCACCCTGTCAATAGCATTTTCCCCCACATAAACCGATACACAAGTAATGCAGAGAAGTATTTTTTTCTTATGCTGATGACAAGAAATATTCATGCTCCAACCCAATTGACACAGTATTTTCCAAGGTCATCTGTCACCTAGGCAGCGGACCTCTAAACGTGAATATCAGGATCCCAGGAATTATCATCTTTGGGATGGTCCTTGGGCCTTAATTTGAAAGCCTTCCCTGATTCTTGAAATGTAATGATAAACATCCAATTTGATACATGATGGACTTTTCCTATTATTTATGGCCACATTCAGATTTCAGTTTAAGTAGACTAGAAAAATAGCAGAGTCGAATATATGGGGGTTGCATGTGTGTGTGGATACATATGTGTGTGCGTGTGTGTATATATGTAGGCATACATACATATATGCACATACACACGTGCACATATACACGCACACAGTTTACTAGTTCATTGAAATCCTAACGCTTATTCTTGCAGTTTTCCTATATTTGGCTTATATTTTATTAATCTTCCAATTATTTTCTTCTCTACTCTTCCTCACTCTCAAAGACTTCTGATGAAAGATTAAAGAGAGGAAGTTAGACCCTTAAAATATTGCTTATGGCAATGAAGCCAATGTACTCACCCCCAATCAAAAAGCTTCTATAAATTTTTCCTGTTGTCCTGTTAAATGTCTCACTTTCCCACTAATTCCTGTTAAATTTTTATTGCTTTGTTCTTAACGATGGCAGTGTGTTTCCCTATTATTAGGTGACTCAGTTTGCTGTTTGTCACCTATGATCTTCTGTGTTTGAACGGCTCGGTGGTTCCTCAACTCAACTTTCAGAGCATCCATTCAAGGGCCAACCAGGAATACATCTACGTCCTGTCTACCTAATTTATATAGGTGATGTTTTATCCTTTATTCCCATCAGTGGTCCTCAACGTGGAGTTGTGAGTGATATTTTGTGATATCCTTGTTCATAATGGGAAACGACCCACAGTTGCGGAAAACAGCACATCCACTGCAGGGGCTTGGGGCTGCCGTAGTATCCAGCTTCTGTAACCACAAGAGTAAAGAGAATCCGATTACTTCCCTTTCTTTTTTCTTCCTTAAATCAGATTTCCAGAGATCAAGTTGGCTTATGACAATGGACACCTGTGCTCTCATTTCACTCCTTGATTCATGGACTAAAATGTTTCGAAAGAAAGGAAAGCATTCTAAGTGGGAAATTCAGTGATAATGATTTTATGATGGCCATAGCATTTGAGGCTGAGGGATGGTGAACTGGCCCTTTGTTCAGTGGAGAGAACCCCTGTGACACTCCCAGGAGGCCCATGGAGTTCTGAATAATTTCATATCCGCAGAAGCACTGCCGGTTTGGACCAAAAGGGACAGGGGATGAAATCAAAGGAAGCTGTTCAGCTGCCTGCCTGCCCTGCCCACCCCTCCCCCACCTCTGCTCCTACTGGCAGGAAACAGGTTAATCAAACAGCTCAGCTGAAAGCGTTGCTAACTTTTTTGAGAAAGGAAAGACGACTCAGGACAAAACTGAGAGCCCAGAGGCAGAGCTGAGAGCCATGGAAAAGTATTCCAGGGCCTCGAAGTCTAGTCAAGTTTGCCTGGCTAGATTTCAAAATTGCTTTGGATTGGTGACTTCTTCTAACCCTCCATTTTCCATCATTTTGAACAGGAATGCCTGTAGCTGTTAACCTGTGCCTGTCCCACTGTTGTATCTTGGGGAAAGGAAACACAGGTGTGTAGATTGGAATTGCGCCCAGGAGCTGTACTTAATGGCTTGCTCATCTGCACCCGATTTAGATGACGAGCTCTGACACTTTCACACGGATAAGATTTAGATGAGATTCTGGATTTGGAATTGATGCTGGGATGGGATGAGATCTTTGCGGGCTCTAGGGAGTGTGAGGGATGAGCCTGGATCTTGGAAACCAGAGGGCAGACGGTGACAGGCAGAATTTTGGCCCCCATGACTTTGACCCCTGGTGTTACAACCGTGAATACATCATATGAGGAAGCAAAAGGGACTTTTCAGATGGAATTAAGGCTACTAATACAGTGACCTTAAGATAGAGTATGCTGGGTTGTCCTGGTGGCTCAGTGTAACCACATGACCCTTTAAAAAGGCAGAGGAGGAAGACAGAGAGATTTGAAACTTGACAAGCATTCGACAGGGTGTTGCTGGCTTTGGAGAGGGAGGGAGCCATGGACTAAAAAATGTGGTTGCCTCTAGAAATCGAGGATACTAGCAACAAGGAAAGGGGGGCTCTGTCTTGCAAATACATGGAACTGAATCCTCCCATCTCCTGAGTAAGCCTGGAAGAGGATTCTTCCCTAGAGCCTCCAGATAAAAATCCAGCCTGGCCAACACCTTGAATTTGGCTTCGTGGGGCCCCAAGAAAAGAATCCAGCCATGCCGTGCTAGGTTTCTGATCTACAGAGCCGTGGTGTGCGGTAAGTCCCCTATATACAAACTTTCAAGCTGCGAACTTTCAAAGATGCGAACGTGCCTTCCATCAACGTGAGGGTGAGTGAACGTGCAGCTGGCCCTCCGTCTCCTGTTGCTGACCGTCCTTCAGCTCTACCATCTCCCACCTCCTCTCCCTCCTCCAGCCAGTAGCTCTTCTTGCCTGTTCACTCGATGCCAGCCCCTGGATGCTGGCTGTTGTACTGCACCACTGTACTTTTCAAGGTCCTGAACTGTAAGATTAAGAATGTTTTCTTTATTTTTTATTTATCTGTTTTTTATGTATTATTTGTGTGAAAAGTATTATACACCTATTACCGTGCAGTACTGTATAGCCGATTGTGTTAGTTGGGTACCTAGGCTAATTTTGTAGGACTTACGAACAAATTGGACTTACGAACAGGCTCTCTGAATAGAACTCGTTCGTACGTAGGGGATTTACTGTGATAGATTTGTGTTAGAAGCCACCAAGTCAATGGTAATTTGGTACAGCAGCAATAGAAAAAGAACCTACCTTCTCAGCCACTGTGGAAGAAAAGGCGCCTCTTCTCACTAGCCAAGACAATCCCAGGTCCGCTGGTCTTGGTTCCTCCTCTGATAACAGAGGAACAGCCTGAAAGAAAGGCTCACTTGCATAAGACACGACTTCTGTGACACAGTCATCACGCAGCACAGTATAATTCCACCTCCCTCGTTTAAAATATGTGCGCTCTCAATGACATTCTGGTTCCCCCTAGACTTTTCCCCTCTAGCAATCTGCTGGGTAACACATTTTACTCGAAAAAAGAACAAGGCGCCAGAGTTTCATTCCAATTCTTTTCCCAAGCAAACCAGAAGCCGGAGGCCCTCGCCCAGGCTGGGTTCTCAATGGTGGGAACTGGGAGGAGCGAAGAGGGAAAGCTGCCAGAGGTGGGACGGCGGGGGGAGACCTGCAACCGAGGTCAAGGGTTCCGAGGGGGCACCAGCGTAGAGCTGGAGCAGGTTCCTGGGGCAATGGTACACAGCTGCACTGTCCTGTGCAATTTGTATAATTTTTCTGCAAATCTACCTGCCCTCTCCAGTCCCCACTCCGCTCTATTTTTCTCTACAGCCCTTGTTAATTTCTAATTCTCCAGAGGGCAGTTTCCACGAGGACAGGGATTTATGTCCGCTGCATCCACTGCTGCTTACTCCAGCTTTTAGAGTCGCCTACGTAGTAGGCCCTCAGTCAAGTAGTCATTGGGACAAAAGGTGAGTGATCACATTTGGACTTTAAGAAGATTGGCAGGGGGTGGGTAAGAGTGGAGACTGGCCTAACACAGTAACTCGTTTGAGAGATGGTAATGGCTGGACTAAAGTAGTGAATTTTATTCTCATAAAGGACTGTAGCACACAATTTACAAACAGTAATACCATATATAATATTCTTTATTGTTAATTCCACATAGCAAATGGATTCTAAGTTCCACATAACAAGTTGATTCTCACAATATGTTTTTATTTATTTTGGCAGAACTCACATGTACAGAGAAACTGTGTTTCAACGGATGAAATTTCTGACACGAATACTGGGTGATATTTTTGTTTATGAGGGAGACAAAGGTGAAGTAATGAAGATGTGTATGAGAACTTCACTCCTTGCTCAATAACCTGACCTGTTTCTTTGCTGAGTGGGCTAATAATAATGGGAGACTAGTTTCTCAAATTTTTAAGTTATTCTCACCATGATGGCTAAAGGCATGATACACTTTCAAGTTTAAATGTTAATACGTTTCCTCCAACTCTTCATTAGCTGTAGACAACTAACAGAGCAATACATCAAGCTCCAGTTGGTAACATTTGCTGGTTTCCATGGTGAAACTGTCCTCACGGTGGCAGATTTCCCGCTGCCCATGTGACATCACTGAAAGCAGGGGAGGGGAGGGACAGAAGCAGGGTAGGATTTCCACCATGCAGGAACCATGGGTGAACCACAGTAGTCTCGAGAGCATAGCTAATAGTAAAGTGTGCTAAAATCAGGAGTGGCGGTTTTGAATATTTACTACCTTTGCTTTAGTATCATTTGTTTACTTGTATGTTAACGTCACCTATTTCTTTGAAATTTTTATTGGAATATAGTTGATTTACAATGTTGTTAGTTTCAGGCGTACAGCAAAGTGAATCAGTTGTACGTACACAAATATCCACTCTTTTTAAGATTCTTTTCCCATATAAGCCATTACAGAGTAATTGAGTAGATTTCCCTGTGCTGTATATACAGTAGGCTCTTATTTGCTGTCTATTTTACATGCAGTGCTGTGTATATATCAGTCCCAATCTTCCAATTTATCCCTTCCCCCACTTATCCCATGGTAACCATAAGTTTGTTTTCTACATCCGTGACTCTACTTCTGTTTTATAAATAAGTTCATCTGTATCCTTTTTTTAAGATTCCACATATAAGTGATATCATATGGCATTTGTCTTTCTGTGAATATCATTTATTTTTGATCATTAAATTTTTAGAATTTGATATTTAACAATCAGCTCACAGAATTGTGGAAAATTTAACCATCAGCTGTCACAAGTCAGTACAAGCCAACTCCGGCACCCAAGTGACACAGAAAGAGAGGTTTTGGAATGATTCTAGAAGCTTCACTTGCATAACTAGATAGATGGTCTGTCACTCACTTAGAGAGGAAGCACAGTAGAGAATCACTCCCTCATGGACAGGGGCGGTAAGTGGTTGGGATCATGAAATAGAATCAGACATGTCAACAAAACCTCCAAGCGGAGATGCCCAGTTAACAACTAGATGCACACATCTGGAGCACAGAGGAAGACCAGGGGTGGGGAAATGAAGTCGTGAGTTATTGGTTCGTAGTTGAAAAGCAGCTGTGGGCATGGGAGAGCTTCCCTAGGGAGCGAGCATACAGTGAGAGAAGAGTTAGGTCTGAGCCTTGAAAAACTACATACAATGGCCAGATAAGGGCAAGCCTGCAGATTGAGAGGAAATGCAGGTGTGATGCTACAGAGCTCAGAACGGAGGCTGCTGCAGGAAGTCACCAGCACTGAAAGCTCCCATGAGGTTTAAGTAAGAGGAGAGCTGCAGGTTATTGATGGCTTTAATAAGAACTATTTCAATGCAATGTTGGGTGAGATCCAAGTAGCAGAGAACTGAGGAGCAAAGCGAAAGTCAAGGAAAAGAGGCAGAAAGTATAATTTTTTTCTTTCCAGAAGCTTGGCAATAAGAAGGTGAAAAAGGATAAACTTAGATGTGGGGCAGTGTAGAGTTGAGGAAGGGTATTATTTTATGGGCAAACAAAACAAAACAAAAAAAAAACGTGGTCTAGTCCAAAAGCCAATGGGTAGAATGCAGTAGAAATATACAAAATTCCAGGGGGAATGCAAATAAGAACCTGGGAGGATTCCAAAAATAGATCTGAATGCATGTGGGACTTTATTATATGTTTAAGGTGGACATTTCATATCATAGGGGAAACCTGATAACCATTCAGAAAAAAAAATATGAATCTATACTTAAAATCATAAATCAAAATAAATTCCAGAGATTTGTTTTAAAAAATAGAAATTATAAAAGTATCATAAATAAGTGTGGATGAATAGTATTTAATTATCTTAAAGTTCAAAAGGCCTCTTTAAGTATAACAAGCCTAGAAGCCATAAAAGAGAAGATGGAGAAATGTGACTACATGAAAGTTTTTTTTTAATCTGCACAACCAAACACCATAATCAAAGTACAAGACACATGGAAAACTCTGAAAAAATTTGCAGCTCATACCACAGAGGGCTAACTTCCTGAAAATGGAAAAAACATTTATAAAGCTAACAAGTCAATGGGAAAATGAGCAAAGATAATAACAATTCTCAGAAAACAAAACAAAACCTCAACTGTCAGTTCTTCAGCAAAGTTCAGTGTCACTGCCTATAGAAAAAGGTGCAAAATGAAACTATATTGTCATACCCTTTTTCAATCTATTGGGTCGAAAAATTTTTTGCCTTTGTTTACATGCTGAATTTGAGAGGGGAAGGCAGGAATGTGGCCTTTTCGTTTACTGGGTGGTTCAGGGTAAATGGGCGGCAGAGTCTTGGTGCGCGCAACTGGGAGTTTTAAAATCACAAATAAACCTGCATTTTGAACTTGCAGTTCCACTCCTGAGAGTTTATCCTACAGTCCTGAGTGACAATATGCTATATTTTATCAATTTTTAAGATGCATCTTGGAAATTGAAATGAGTTTTATAATTGATGCTGCAGCATGTTTTCTTTGTTAATGGCACATGAAATAACAGGGTGTCTTTATTATCAAAGCATCTTAGATTAGCTGATGTCAGTTTGTAGAAGATCATTCATTATAGCAGGATTCAGGGAAAACACTGAAAGCAAAGCATGAAATGGAGACATATATATATACTCACACCTAACCATTTGCTTATGTGTGTGTATAATAGCGTTGGCTGGATTCTGGTAACCTCGTTCGCTGCCTCTAGGGGAAGGGAGCTGGGTGGCTGGAGGACGGATGTGGAGGAAAATCTCACCTCTTTTGTATTTTATAAACATTGCGCAAATGAATCATCTAAAAACTATAAAAAATGTATCATCTAAAAGCAACTGTTCTGTTTAACATATCAAACACTCCCCCTGGTGTACCAACAACAATATGTGGTGTTTGATATGTTAAACAGAAGATACCTTTCTCCAAAATGGATCAAAATGTTTGTTTTGGATGAAGCAGATGAAGTGCTGAGCCGAGGGTTTAAGGATCAAATCTGTGAGATTTTCCAAAAATTAAATACAAGTATTCAGGTGGTGTTGCTTTCTGCCATGATACCAATGGATGTGTTGGAAGTGACCAAAAAAATTCATGAGAGATCCAATTCGAATTCTGGTGAAAAAGGAAGAATTGACCCTTGAAGGAATCAAACAGTTTTATATTCATGTTGAAAGAGAGGAATGGAAGTTGGATGCACTTTGTGACTTGTATGAGACACTGACGATTACACAGGATGTTATTTTTCTCAATACAAGGCGCAAGATGGACTGGCTCACTGAGAAAATGCATGCCAGGGACTTTACAGTTCCTGCTCTGCATGGTGACATGGACCAGCAGGAAAGAGATGTTATCATGAGGGAATTCCGATCAGGGTCAAGCCGTGTTCTGATTGCTACTAACTTGTTGGCTCGTGGGATTCATGTGCAACACGTGTCATTGGTTATAAACTATGATCTACCTACCAATCGTGAAAATTATATTCACAGAATTGGCAGCGGGGGTCGATTTGGGAGGAAAGGTGTGGCTATATACTTTGTTACTGAAGAAGACAAGAGGATTCTTCATGACACTGAGACTCTCTACAAAACTACAGTGGAGGAAATGCCAATGAATGTGGCTGACCTTATTTAATTCCTGGGATGAGACTGTTTTGAATGCAATGCTCGCTGTTGCTGAACAGGTGACCACAACGTGCATTGTGCTTCTTCCTTTGGGAATATTTGAATCTTGTCTCAATGCCCATAACGGATCAGAAATACAGATTTTGATAGCAAAGCGACATTAGTCGTGAGCTCTTGCGAGGAAAGTCATTGGCTTTATCCTCTTTAGAATTAGACTGTTGGGGTTGGGTATAAAAGATGGGGTCTGTAAAATCTTTCTTTCTTAGAAATTTATTTCCTAGTTCTGTAGAAATGGTTGTATTAGATGTTCTCTATCATTTAATAATATACTTGTGGACCAAAAGATATAAGTGCTGCATAAAATCAGCCAATTATGTTAAACTAGCATATCTGCCTTTATTGTGTTTGTCATTAGCCTGAATAGAAAGGCTTTAAAATTGATTTTTTTTTAGAAAGCACTTGAATGCATTTTGTTTGGTGTTATGTTTATTCAATAAAGTGTTTAATTAGTGCTAAGTGTGAACTGGACCCTGTTGCTAAGCCCCAGCAAGCAAGCATCCTAGGTAGGGCTAAACCCCTAGTAAAATTGCCATATTGCACATGTCTTAATGACGTTTGAATGTTAAACAAGTTGTATATTCACTTTAAAAAATAATAACAATAAAAATAATACAATAAAAAAATAAAAACAAATGTTATTAAAAAACAGAAAAAAAAATCAATCATCTACGCTGTAAATCTTGCTTTGTCTTGGTTTCACAATTATGCTCCCTTTTTTTTAACTGACTAAATCTACATTAGCCACTGGGCCTGAAGAATAAGAAGAAAAGAAAATTTTTGCCACAAAATTATTCTTTATTCTGAGTCTAGATATGGCAGGAAATCCTCAATTCAGTAACTGAATGCCTTCTCTATACTCTGAGTAATGTATTTAATATCATAAAAATCTCTTTAAGACGTATGATTTGGGGCGACTAGGCTGACATTCCTTAGAAATGAGTCTAGTTCTAATAAACTTGTAAAAAATCCTCATTTACTTTTCTGATCATAAAAGCAATACCTTCCGAGGAGAAAAAGAAAAGAAAGGCTGTAGAAATTGCTGCTGTAGAAAATGGAAATACCGTTCAGCAAGGGTGGGAGTCAGGGATGTAGTCAGGTCCGGGAATGCCTGTTGTAAGCAGTTTTTAGAATTTAAACAACAGTGATTTTTACGTTGACAGGGACGTGGTGACCCAACTAATGTCACACCACAGCATCAAAACCTCTGTGTCAAAACGTTCTCCAAGTCAAACAGCCGTGTGAAACAGTCCTGTTTCCCGTGCAGGTGGCCTGCCGTGACTGGTGCCACGCGGGAGGACCAGGACTCCTGCCTGGTCTGCAGGTTCCTTGAGGCCATCTCTGTATTCTCACCGCCAAGCTGGGCTCCTGACACACGCGGGTGGTCAGCATGAAGGGGGGTGTAGGACGTGGGACGGTGGAAATCCTACCAATGAGGAGGGGGACCCACCTCAGACCCCACCTCAGACTGCAGATGGAGGAGGTCTGAGTAGATCACCTAATACCTGAGTCTTGGTCCATCGTCCATAAAGTGGCTATAACAACACTCCTCTTGCTGTGGAAACGTCAATCTGTGCGCAAGGGATCACAGTTCCGGGAACAAAATCGGTGCACCGTGTATTTTTTTTTTCACTGTAATGATTACCACTAGGAAGGAATCTGGGCAGATGGGCAGAGTAGGGGGTGTACCACCCCCAGGGGACAGTGGAGGTGGCAATGACTGTGTTCTCAGGCTGTGGTGCCCCCAGGCAGGGCTCCACCCAGCCATCCCTGCAGGAGACACACAATGTTCAGCGAGTGAAGTAAAAACCTGCATTGTTGGAGCTTCTGTCTAAAACTCAACTCAGAGGACGCACCTGTACCTAACCTGCTGAGGGCTGCTGGAGAAACCACGGGCCTGCAAGGATTGCTGCGGCTGTGAGCCCTAGGATGCAGCCCTGCGTCCTTCTCAGGCCGCGGGTCAGAGTCCCCGCTCATCCCCACAACAGCTCTTGCAAACCTTTGCCTCCCTCCCTAAGGCTGCTCCCCACCACCTACCCTGGGTTCTTAGCAGACAGCCTCACCACCTATTTCACGGAGAAATCAGAAGTTGCTTATGGAGATATGATTTACACACCATACAATTTGCCCATTTGAAATGTACAATTCAGTGGTTTTAGTATATTCACAGAATTGTGCCACCATCACCTTGATCAATCAGAATATTTTCATCACCCTGAAAAGAAACCCTGGATGCATTAAACACTCCCTCCCCATTCACCCCTTACCCCATCCCCAGACTAGGCAACTGCTAATCTCCTTTATGTATTTACATAGCTGCCCATTCTGGATGCTTCATAAAAGTGGGATCATACCATATGTGGTCTTTGTCACTGGCTTTTTTCACTCAGCAGAATGTTTTCAAGATTCATCCAATTTGTACCATGTGTTAGTACTTCTTTCCTTTTTTACGGCAGAATAATATTCCACTGTGTGAATAGACGTCATTTTATTTATCTCTTTATCAGTGATGGACATTTGCCTTGTTTTTACTTTCTGCTATTATGGGGAAGCCACTATAAACATTTGGGTGCAGATTTCCGTGTGGACGTGTGTTTTTATTTCTCTTGGGTGTGCACTAGGCATGGGATTGCTGACTCACATGGTGACTCTACGTTTAGGCACTTGAAGAACTGCCAGGATGTTTTCAAAGTGGCTGTGCCCGTTTACATTCCCACCTGCGGTGGATGAGGGTTGCAATTGTTCCACATCCTGGCTGGCTGACACCTGTTATTGTCTCTTTCGGATTCTAGCCAGCCTGGTGGGGGTGAAGCTTTCTCTCATGTGGTTTTGATTTGCAGGGCTAGTCTTCAAGTTCTTGAACCACCCCTCTCACTACTGAGTCCATACAATCATCTAAAATATATGATTATGTTTTAGGTAAAATATAAATAAAAATATAACAGTAATGTATAATACATAAAATACAATAAAAATATGATAGGAAGTTAGTAGAAAAACAAGCAAACCCTAAATACCTACATTAAGAAACTCATAAATCCACGAGGACACATTTATTTAGTGGCAGCAGTTTAAAGGGATGAGGTAAGTCTTTGGTATTGACATTGAAATGTCTGATGTCAGCCATGCAAATCATGTGCTGACAGCACCAGTCTACAGGACCCTTCCCTTCTCAGTGGAGGGGGTCCTTCTTTCCGAACCAGGTCCATCCTTGCCTTGAGTCCTGGACCCCATCTCCTCACACCTCTCGGGCACTAGCTTTCCATCATCTGTATCCCCTTCCTTATCTTTATCATTGACTGTAGAAAAACTCCCCATTCTTTGGGTGTTTCCTCCACAAACATTTGATAAGACAGAGACTCAGAGGCAAATGGCTGGAAGAGTTCCATTCCTGCTGCTCACTTAGCAGGCTGTGTGCCTTGCACTTTGTTTCATCATTGTAAAGTCCCTTCCTTCCTAAGCTGTGGCCAGGATGCTGTGAGTTGATGTTTCTGAAACACTCAGAGCAGTGTCCGGCACGTAGTAAATGGTAGTGTTTGTTCTCATAGGCATCATCTTCAACATCGTGTTCACAATTGGAATAAATAATATGTGCAAAAGATACAAAACTTAGGATAAAAAATGTTATACAGGAGGATGCAAGATTCTCTCCAACGGCTTCTTCCCAGTCTTACCCCAGAGGCAAGCACACTTACCAGCTGCTGGCATCTCCTCACAGAAAGGGATATTCTGTACTTCATGCGAGAAAATCGTTGCAGTGAAAACTGTACACACAGAGCCCAGCACAATATTCTCCCTCTTGATTTTTTTTTTCACTTCATATTTATTTTGGAGACGTCTCAATGTCGGGAACAAAGACGTACCTCACCCTTTTAAACTGCTGCCGCTAAACCAATGAGTCAGCATGGCTTTACCTGTTTCCTGAATAAGCTGTCTAGGGTTTCTTTGTTTCCTTTTTTTCCTACCAGCTTTATATTATGAAAAAAAAAGTCTTGCAAGGCCTTGCTCAGATATGAATTTATATATGTGTGAAAATATCTATAGATAAATGACTAGAAGACAAATTTCCAAGTCAAAAGAGAGCTGCACTTTTATTTTGTAATTGAGTATTATAAATGTATAATATTAACACATTATTAGAGATATTAATATATGAAATATTACAAATACATAATTATAAGTAAATATAATTTAACATAATTAACTTTTATCATAAATATTACCAAATTTGCCTTCAGAAGGTGTGCCAAGTGATAATTCCGGCCACAATACAAGAGCCTGTCTCTTTCCTCGATTTTCCCCAACAGGTGGTGATGTCTGTGGTCCATGTCAGTTTGGTTGGTGAACAACAGAATCTGGATGTAGTTTCAATTTGCATGATTCTTTTTTTTCCTATCATCTTTTTTTAATTTTTATTTTATGTTGGAGCATAGTTGACTAACAATGTTGTGTTAGTTTCAGGTGTACAGCAAAGTGATTCGTTTATACATATACATGTATCTATTCTTTTTCAAATTCTTTTCCCATTTATGTTCTTATAGAATACTGAGCAGAGTTCCCAGTGCTATACATTAGGTCCCTATTGGTTATCCATTTTAAACACAGCAGTGTGTGTATGTCAATCCCAAACTCCCAGTCTATCCCTCCCCCACCCTTCCCCCGGTAACCATACGTTTGTTTCCTAAGTTCTTTGAGTCTGTTTCTGTTTTGTAAATAAGTTCATTTGTACCATTATTTTAAGATTCTGCATATAAACAATATCATATATTTGTCCTTCTCTGCCTGACTTACTTCACTTAGTATGATAATCACCAGGTACATCTATGTTGCTGCAAATGGCATTATTTCATTATTTTTTATGGCTGAGTAATATTCCATTGTATATATGCACCACATCTGCTTTATCCATTCATCTGTCAATGGACATTTAGGTTGTTTCCATGTCCTGACTATTGTAAACAGCACTGCAGTGAACATTGGAGTGCATGTATCCCATGTTTTTCTCCAGATATATGCCCAGGAGTGGGATTGCTGGGTCATATGATAATTCTACTTTTAGTTTTTTGAGGAACCTCCAAACAGTTCTCCATAGTGGCTGCACCAATTTACATTCCCACCAACAGTGTGGGAGGGGTCCCTTTTCTCCACACCCACTCCAGCATTTATTGTTTGTAGGTTTTTTGATGATGGCCATTCTGACTGGTGTGAGGTGATTCCTCATTGCAGTTTTGATTTGCATTTCTCCGATAATTAGAGATGTTGAGCATCTTTCCATGTGCCTCCTGGCCATCTGTGTGTCTTCTTTGGAGAAATGTCTATTTAAGTCTTCTGCCCGTTTTTCAATTGGGTTGTTTGTTTTTTTGCTTTTGGGCCACATGAGGCGTTTGTAAATTTTGGAGACTAATCCCTGGTCGGTTGCATCATTTGCAAATATTTTCTCCCATACTGTGGGTTGCTTTTACATTTTGTCTGTGGTTTCCTTTGCTGTGCAAAAGCTTTTGAGTTTAATTAGGTCCCATTTGTTTATTTTTGTTTTTATTTCCATTACTCTAGGAGATGGCTCAAAAAAGACATTGCTGAGATTTATGTCAAAGAGTGTTCTTCCTATTTTTTCCTCTAAGAGTTTTATAGTATCTGGTCTTACATTTAGGTTTTTAATCCATTTTGAGTTTATTTTTGTGTTAAAGAATGAATTAAGTGAAAAGGAACATATTTCCATGTGTCTGGAAGTTAGTATTTGTATTTGTGTTGGGAGGAATGTGGAAACTATCTTTGTAAATATCCCTTACTCAATTTCTATTTTATTGTAAGCATCTTTTCCATTGCTTTGTTAGAAAAATTAACCCTTTGATCATGATAAAAATTGCAAAAATTTTTTTTGCAAGATTGCCATTTGTGTTTTGAATTTCTTCGTGAAGTTTTTCCCAATTCAGAGCGTTATGGAGTTGAATTTATCAAGTTATGCCTTGTGTAATACTTACAGAGAAATTCCTCATTTTGTATTTTCTTTTAGTGTTTTCATTGTTTCCTTTTTTATATTAATAGCTTGAGCTATTGACAATTTGTTTTCTATAATCTATTTTTTCCAAATACTGTCTAGTTATCTCCATAATGATTAATTAATAGTTAACATTTTCCTCTCTAATTTAAAATACCGTCTTTAAATTCTTATATCTAATTGTCTACATATGAGGTGCTTTTCCAATTATTTGTCTTTTCTAATGCCAGCAACATTGACTGAATTGTTGCACCTTTATTTAAAAATTCTTTTTCAGAAAGCTTATTTCTCTCTTCAGAAATTGCTATTAGGTTTTTATTTTGATTATGTTAAATGTAGATTAACTAAGGGAGAATTGACAACTCTGTAAACCTGAGTTCTGTCTCAGCACAAAGTGTGCTTTTCCATTTATCAAGCCTGTAGCATTCTTTCATAGTTTTGGAACATTTCCTCCATCATGATCTTCACCATCTCTTGGGAAGTTTATCCCCAGTTACGTCATTTTTTTTTTTTGATGTCATAAATGGCTTTTTTCTTCCACTGTAACTAACCTCTCTTTGCTGTGTATAAGACAGCAGTTTGTACCTGTATATTAACAGTTTTATTCTGACACTTTCTGGTTTCTCTTATGGCATGTAATTGCTTTTCAAATGTTTCCTCTTGGTTTTCCACTTTTTCCCATAATACAAAGTTACTTCATCCACCCCTTATTTCTTTCTCCCTTCTAATTGAATTGACCATTAGCCCCAGATTAAAACAGAATGGTAATATTCAACATTCTTTTGTTGTATTCCTGACTCTACGGGGATGCTTCCAACGTTTCCCTATGAAGCATTAGAGTGGATTTTGGATTGAAATGAATATTTTTAAAATATTTGATTGTGAATATTTTAAAACATGCAGAAAACTAAAAAGTATAGTACAATAAGCATCATAAGCCCAGTAACCGAGTAACACACTATCTTATTTGTCACACACACACACACAATCTGTATCTATATCCAGATAATTTAAAGTAAATTACAGAAGTCATGGATCTCCAAAAAAATAAAGATATTCCTCTGCGTAGACACAAATCACTATCCAACATAACAAAATTAATCATGATAATAATTATAATATGCAGCTCATTTTCAAATATGTCCAATTGATCCCAAATGGCTTTTATGGCAAGAAACAATCAGAGATCACAAGTTGCATTTGGTTGTTATATCTTAAGTCGGATATGTTTCATATTGGTGAGAAGGTAAATAGCTATTCTTTTCTCATTAATAATGTAGATGTTGAATTTATCAACTGTCTCTTCAACATCTAAGGGGAAGGTTATAAACTTTTTCTCTTTTGCTCTGTTAATGTGGTGAATTATTACTCAGAGATGTCCTAATATTGGACAGAACTCTCTTGGTATTGTTTTCTCCAATGTGATGCTTAATGTCACTAAGTGAGATTTGCCTATGGTTTTGGGGTTTTGTACTATTTTTTTACCTTTGATGACAAAGCTATGTGTGTTTCAATTTTTTATACATAGTAAGATTTTCTTGTTTATCTGTGCTCTGATATAATTTAAATAGTACTGGCGATGGTTCTACTTTCATCACGGTGATGCATCGGCCCTGCAAACCAACTCTCCCGCTGGTAACACCTGTAAACACTGGGAACAACACACATTTGGTTTTCTCTCCATGCTGTATCACTCTCATATTTCACTTCCTTCTCTCTCTTGCTATCTCTTCCCTGAGCTTTTGAAACTCTGATTTTTTGTTTATTTTACTTTACATTGCTTGATAATGATAACTGAATTAAGATTAACATTTCACAGATTTTCTGAAGAGATGCTCAGCCTCAAAGTCCATCTGTTCCATGACAACTTTCTTCTGCTGAGTGTTCTTGACCTGCCATTTTTCCTCTTTTTCTTGAAGTGCCTTTAGATAGATTCTTTGGCAGTTTATTATTGATTAGTTATCTCCAATAAAGTGAGTTCTCTTTTTAATCATTTGTTTATTGAAGTATAGTTAACTTACAATGTTGTGTTAGTTTCAGGTGTACAGAAAGTGATATATATATATAAACATATCAGTTATATATATATTCTTTTTGTATACTGTATATATTATATGTATATATGCGTGTGTATGTATATATATCCTTTTTCAAATTCTTTTCCATTATAGATTATGACAAGATATAGAATATAGCTCCCTGTGCTATACAGTAGGACCTTGTTATTTATCTACATTATATATAGCGGTGTGTATCTGTTAATCCCAAATTCCCAATTTATCCCTCCCCCTTTCCTCCTTTGGTAACAATAAGTTCATCTCCTATGTCTGTGAGTCTATTTCTGTTTTGTAAATAAATTCATTTGGATCATTTTTTTAGATTCCACATATAAGTGATGTCATATGATGTTTGTCTTTCTCTGTCTGACTTAATCCACTTCACGTGATCATCTCTAGGTCCATCTAGGTGAGTCCTTTGTAAACCACCTGCTAGAAGGACTTGTCCACTGGAGGAGGTATCCAGACATATTGCAAGCTAGGGGGAATTTTCTTTCTTATCTGGGGCTGTGACTGTAGATTAACTATTTTCACCTTTGCTTCTTCCCAGCCAGTGAAAATCAGAAGTTTCACAAAGGAAAGATATCTTTCTTCTTGCCTGCACTGGACCCCCACCAAGCAGATTACTGAATGTGCCAACTGTTGGGTTTGGAATAAGTCCTTTATCCTAGCCTGGGATAGAGTCATGATCTCAGTCCCAGCATTTGCGTGCAGAAGAAGAGCGAAGAAAGACAGAAAATAGCCTGGACTGACGCTCTCCTATGTGCCAGACACTCTTCTAGACAGTTTGTGTATATCATCACATTTAATTCTCAGAACAATTTCATGAATTAAATATTATTCCTGTTTTTCAGATGGACAACTTGGAGCAAAGAGGAATAAATTCCTTGGCCCAGATAAGAGACCCAGTATGTGATGCAGTGGGATGCTGCCGGCCCCAAAGGTCATGCTTGGCAGGATCTCCCAAGGCCTCCCAACTGAGTTTCTTCATTGCTGCCTGTCTCAACCGCTGTTATTTAGACAAAGACTCTCTTATCACAACGACAATCACAAAGAAGCTCCTGTTGCTCCGACAGGTGGCCCTTATCTCCCCGTTGCTTTTTGCCTCTCATCCCCATTTGCCAATTGCTACACTGCCTTTGGCTTAGTGGGATGGGTCTTCTGTACTGGCCCCTCTCTGTTTAAAGCACTGCTCTGCAGGTCCCCTGCACAGTTGCTAGGAAATGATGCCCAGCCTCAGTGGGGGCGATTTTTTTCAAGACTCAAGCCTGTCTTGCCCTGAGCCCCAACATGCCTCCTTGCTGGGGTGGAGACCCACAAAGAAATGAACAGATGATCTGACACCTTCTGCTGCCCAGCTGCCCACCCCTGTTCTCCCCTTACCAGGAGTCCTGACACCCCGGCACTCGTTCCCAAAATTTAATGCCTGACTTTACTGGAAACGGAGGTCCTGGGACAGGAGAGGTATGCTGGGCTTGTGATGGAAGGAAAGATGCTCAGGCCTCATGGTCAGAGGGCTGCATTTCTTCCTTTTGCTCATCTGGCAAGTAAACTTAGGCATACCGTCCCGAGTTACACGACTTGCCCATAAAGCAGGGTGGGAATATTGATCCTTCTACCTGTTGCGAGGTTCCAATGAGAACGTGATGAGAAAACATTCTGAAAATTGTAACATAATAAATGTTCTGTTATTAGCAATCGTAACACCGTTGGTATTAATAGGACAAATGGACGGCGAAGGCGAGCCTCTTGAGTTACATCAGACAGAAGCTGCTGTTCCTCAGCGTCACAGGGTGGTGGGGAAGGTGGTTTCTGCAGGCAGGTGTCTAGTGTGAATCCTGCTAACACCTCTTCCTACCTGTGTAAGCTTCAGTTTCTCTAACTGCAAATGTGTACTAGTCTATGTATTTCACTGAGGTGAGAATCAAGGGAGAAAGTCCTTCCATGATATCCATGAGAATGCATCTCAGTCAGTGTAAACTGTTACTGCTATTCTTGTTGTGTTTAGTCGAACTGAGTCAATTAATGGAATCAGAAGGAGGGCCCAGAGAGCGGCACAGGGACCCCTCTCTCCACTGTAAGTTGAAGTTCTAGCCATGCCGGTCCAGAAACACAGCCTCAATGGACGCATTCTCATGAACTAAACTGACAGCAGATCAGTTCTGTTCCAAGATGTGAAAATCTTCATCAGCAGTTGGGACTAAGACTGGTTACCATCTGGCAACGCTGTTTGGAGGATGCCTCCAGGGCAGCGCTATTCGGTAGGAAGGGAGGGTGATGAAAAGGCTCAGAAGGGAGGAAGAGAAACCGCCTTCAGCCTCCCCAAGAACACAAATGCCCTGCCCTGTGTCCTTGGCTGTCCCTTCCCACAAAACCTGGTCCGACCTTATTGCCGCAACCTTAGCCACCCGCTATGACCTCTGTCTAGCACTGCTTCCGATTTCCCACCCAGGTTTTGTTCATCTCATTCCAGCTTTTGGTCACTCATGGCCACTTGTTTGGGAAGCATTTTGCAGAAGCCGCCAAGAACAAGAAAATTTCTAGTTGTCTTGATGTTGGCTGCCCTGGCAGGGTCCCTTAGCCCCACCTCAGCTACAGCAAGAGAAAGACACCCTGGTTCTTTGACACTCCTTTCTTCTACCTCTGATTCTCACACATCTGTAATTTACTCCCTTTTTTTCCCCATGAATATTTCACAGTATAAATTGTGGCATGGAAAATGGTGTGTTTCCTCTGGTTCCAGATAAGGAAAGCTGTAAATAATTTAAAGTTCCTGCTGTGCAAAATTACCCAAACAGAAAGTGCCTTTTTTATTCTTGGCACTGAGGATGGTAAAATAAGAAATTGTGCCAATTTTCCTACAGGTGAAATTTTAGCTTCTTTATAAAGTAAGCACTTAGACTCCAAAATAAATAATGTAATGAGATTTCTTGCAAAGCATGCCAGCATTAACATAGGGCCATAGGAATAATGAGCCACGTTTATATTTCTCAAAAAAAAAAAAAAAAAAAGACTCACAAAATTACTGATTGAAATTGTGTGCCTGGGACCACTAAGTCACGCCCCAGGGCTCAAAGACTGTGCTCACTAATAGCATTTTTGTTACCACAACTGCCCAGGTAAGCACACCAAACTTACATGGAAAGATGCTATTTTGTAGCACAAAATTCTGATTTGCATATTATTGGATCTCTACGAGCCACCACATTTTGAAATAGCATTCTGACCTATTTTTCACCCCTTAATTAATGAGTCATTGTAAAATGGGGCCATGGCTTGTTTCCCCTGGCCCTCTGTGCACTGTGAGCACCTCCAGAGATGCCCTGCCATCTCTGCTAGGGCTGCAGGATCTTCCTCCTTTATCTCCATGTGGGCAGTGAGGCTGGCAAGGCTCCATTCTCACCAATCAGAAGGTCTCAGAGCAGGAGGAGAGGAGATGCCATTTTGCCCTATCTCTTCTCCCCAGGAAATATGTGCTGGGAGCATGTAATGGAAAGAGAAATGGACTCATGGTCTCCCATCCAGGTACCATTTTGTGAGAAGGGCTGCTTTGCTTGCTTGGACGCCAGACCAGTGGCTCCCATGTCATCCAAGCAGTCCCAGATCTCGTTCTTTATGAGGTGAAGGGGCTGGGTCACTGGCTTTACAAAGACAGAGAACAAGCATTAGCGAAGAGCCAGACAGACATCAAGGATTGTCATAAAAATGGTTTGCCAAGAGCTGCCGAATATCACAAAATACACATACAACTAGAGTTTGTTTCCAGTGGGAGCCGTCAATCCCTCTCACCAGAGTGCTGGCTCCATCCTTAGGCGACAACCGTCCAGTCTCTTTACTTCCCCAACTCTGGTTCTCCTGTAGGATGTCCAGTTGCTGAACAGTTCTGAGCAGGTGTTCAAAGGCCAGAGAGATGAGTCCTGACAGGTGGAAATGAGGTAGGCTGATGTTTTCTACAAAAGAAGATAAAGAAAGAAAAGAAGGAAGCCAAGAAACAAGAAAGAAAGAAAGAAAAAAAGAGAAGATGGAAGGAATGAAGGAGAAGAAGGGAAGAAAGGAAGAAAGAAAAAGAAAGAAAGAAAGAAAGAAAGAAAGAAAGAAAGAAAGAAAAAAGAAAGAAAGAAAGAGAGAGAAAAAGAAAGAAAGAGAAAGGGAGAAAGAAAGGAAGAAAGAAAGAAAGAAAGAAAGAAAGAAAGAAAGAAAGGAAGGAAGGAAGGAAGGAAGGAAGGAAGGAAGGAAGGAAGGAAGGAAGAAAGAAAGAAAGAAAGAAAGAAAGAAAGAAAGAAAGAAAGAAAGAAAAAGGGAGAAAGAAAGGAAGAAAGAAAAGAAAGAAAGAAAGAGAAAGGGAGAAAGAAAGGAAGAAAAAAAGGACACGAAGAAGGAGAAATTAAAAAGGAACAACACATAACATACGGAGATCATCTTGATGATGGGTGATGACTTAGAGGGCCAGGATAGGGAGGGTGGAAGGCAGTCATGGGAGGGAGGGGATATGGAGATGTATGTATAAATACAGCTGATTCACTTTGGTGTACAGCAGAAACTGGCACAACAGTGTAAAGCAATTATATTCCAATAAAGAGCTTAAAAAGAAAAAAGAAAAAGAGAAAGTAACAATAAACACTGCCTCCCGCAAAATTGTCTCCACAGTAGCAGTAGGAGACGTGTCATGGTTTCTTTGACTGCAGGAGATGAAACAATAAATCCTCAGCTATTTCACCTGAAAATCCCCCCTTGGCTCCATGTCCCTCACTGTGCTGAGAGGGTCTCTGGGCAGCAGCTGCCGTGCAGGCCATCTGCTTGGCCAGCTTGCCCCAACTTTGTATTTCCATCCTGATGGTGCTTTCTCGGGGAGACTGTCGTGACCCTTGAAGCAGGCTGGGTCTTCCTCTTACGTGCTCCTTACACATTGTGGTTACACACCTTCTTTCAGGTTCTTTCTTCTCCATTAAATTGTACACTCTGTGGGAGAAAAGATTTTATCTGCTTTATTCACGGTCTCATCCAGAGCCATCTGGTCAACACTCCATGACAATTACTCAATCCATGAGTTCAGGGGATCTTGCATTCACATACAGGTGACAGGGTCTGTATTCTCCTGAGACCAAGGAGGACAGTGTACCCTTTCTTAGACCCTTCCCAGGCCAGCCATACACTCAGCTGTTGCAAACATGCCTTGGCTGGACCCTGGAGATCTCAAGGGAAGCCCAATGACCAGTCCACAAGGGAGCCTCCTCGGCTGCCTGACTTGGCAACTTCTCAGCCTGAGTCCCAAATGCCGTAAGTTTAACTTGGATGGAATGGAAGAACCTGGAGGCCGTCTCACCAACAGTGACATCAGGCAGGGCCACGTCTGTGCTTCCCTTAGAGAAACACAACCATGTTCCTGTTAAATGTTTCCAGAGAACCCAGAGAATACACCCTGAAACAATGGATGTTCTCTTGTTGAAAATAAATCCCAGGAGCAGATGCATACATTTCCCTTTCAATAGCTTTTCTGCCTGTTACAGATTGGAGGCTCCCAGGAGGCAGGACTTGAGTTGTCTTAACTTGCGTAGTCAGAGGACAATTATAAGCTCAATGGATGCCTCTGGATGACAACTGAGCTTCAGGGCAAATGAAATCCACTTGGAAAAGATCTACTTATGACTTTAAAACATCCAGAATGGGTTTCTTGTCACATGACAAAATCACAGGATAGAGTGCTTGCTAGCTAATCTCTACAATTTACTGCCATCAGGAGACTTGGCATTAAGGTTGGAGTCTGAAAACCTGCTTTGTCACCAACTTCCTGAAAAATGGACTTGGACTGAATGGCCCTTCTCAACGGGGATGCTCAGCCTGGATGAGAGAATCCAAGCTCAGCTTCTGGTTTCTTATCATCAGTTCTCCCCAGTGAATACTTAAACCTCCGAAACAGAGTGTGAGTCATACATTTAATATGTTTCACCTTCAAGCTTTATTTCATAAATTATAAACACCTGCTTCCTAGTATCTGTGATTCAGCCTCCTCTATTCTAGGGATTTAGTAGCGACTTACAGCACTATTTTTTCCCCTTGGAAATAATTTAGAGTATATTTACCCCCAAAGAATGCAATTTGAAGGAATCATAGAAAGTCTTTCCCTTAATTTTAGCACTGTTTTTAGTAATCTCCAAATACAAAGAGCATGCCACAACTGTCCTTGACTGACAGGGAGAATAGAGCAGCTGACTGCGTGGGCTGTGTGTACAGCAAACACAAAGAATCCAGGAAAAGAAGATGTCCTCCACAGTCAAGGCTGCCGTGATGGGGATGCACAGCTAGTCACTCGGGCAAGCCACAACTCCCTTGAGACTAACTCCAGGGGGACTTAGAAGTGTACCCACCACCAGTCACTCTCAGGATCAAATTCCCACCCTGACATAATCCTCTGGGTGGGGATATTGACTCCACCACAATGCTTCTAAACAGTAAATATACCGTCTGCACAATGGTAGGAGGAACATGGGAATCCATAGCTCTACTAGCTAAGTAGGATTTTCTGGTCAGATTTGCAGGAAGCTTCCTAACGGGACATGACTCAGGAATGGTTTCTGGACAAGCGGCCATGCTGGTCCTCTTCTATGTGACAGGAGAGCCCACCTTACATAGGGTAGACACAGGAGGAAAGAGCAGGTGGTCAAGATCCTTAAATCATCTCTGAGTCCCAGGAATCCCTGGAAACGATTGAGTGTAGAGAAAATATTCGTGTGTTTCCGCTGTGTTGGCGCTTCCTGTATCTTTGTCTGCAAACTGCGAAGCCTGGGTTCAAAGTAAGCCTTGGGAAGTTAATTCACAACTGGAGAGAGTGAGAGAACCCTGAAGAGATTTATTAACTCTGAAAATATGCTTGCCTTTCAAGGGGGAAATGAAACCTGGGAACTTGGAAACATCTCCAGGTCATAATAGCTTGACATCATGGCTCACGTGGCCCTCAAACGGATGCGTTTACATTCTAAAAGGTTAAAATGAGAACCCAAGATCCTTTCTCTTCCATCTCCAAGGACCAAAGTTTTTTCCCTCCCTCATTTTGGGAGGGTAGGGGGAGGCAGCTGCTTCTTTCTCCTGAATATGAGGAGGAAAAATTCATTCTTCACTTAGATGCAGACTTAAAAATGTGTATGTGTAGGACATTTGGCCTGGTTCTCATCACAACACTCCAAAGGTAAGAATTGAGGTGAGGTCATTATTTGCTTTCTCAATGAATAATGGTCATCTTCTGCTACTAATCCAGAGCAACTTGTGCGCACACTTAAGATAAAGTTAACAAAAATGAATATTTAAACCTAACAGGGGAACTTCCCTGGTAGCACAGTGGTTAAGAATCTGCCTGCCAATGCAGGGGACACGGGTTCGATCCCTGCCACAACTATTGAGCCCATGTGCCGCAACTACTGAAGCCTGTGCGCCTAGAGCCTGTGCTCTGCAACAGGAGAAGCCACCACAATGAGGAGCCCGTGCACCACAATGAAGAGTAGCTCCTCCCCCATCTAGAGAAAGCCCATGTGCAGCAAGGAAGACCCAATGCAGCTAATAAATAAATAAATTTATTAAAAAAAAACTAACAGGAATTCAAAGGGAGAAAGTAACCTACTTTATTTCTCTTTGAGCTTCTCTTCTGGCCAATCAAGAGGAGGGAAAGCCTGTTTTGGGGTAAGTGGAGGGAATTCTCATTTCATCAATTTTTGTTGTCGTTGCTGTTTTCTTTGCCAAATATATGGGGTTGAATTTGAGTGTCTTAAGTCAGAGCTTCTCAACCTCAGCACTACTAACAACTGGGGCTGGATAATTCTTTGTTGTGGGGGGTGTCTTGTGCATTGATGCCAAGAGAAAGAACCCCACTCCTAAGTTGTGACAACCAAAAACTTTGTCAAATGCCCAGTAGGGGGCAAAGTCACTCCAGTTGAGAACCATTGTTTTAAATGCACAGGTGACAGGGTAGGTCTATGCATTTCATATAGTAGTCATGGGTGAGATTGGAGGAGCTGGTCTTAGGCAATTGACAAACTGGATTATTTCCTTCTAGTCTGAAGAGGTCTTTTTAGGTACTCCCGTATGTTAACCCATGTAAATGGTAACCAAACCTTTTAATCCACATTGATGAAGCTTCATCTACACAAACACCTCTGGGAAAGGTATCCCAGGCATACAGGTCCACTTGAAAGAGCACATGAGACAAATGGCTGGCATGCAGATGTTTTTCTTGAGCTCAGCATTGGATAGTGGTGAGGGCATCAGATTCCTGAAGGGAAAAGGGAGATCAATGTGATAGGAAAAGGATGCAGAAGTCAAAGACCAGTGGTGCCAAAGACTAGATTCACTTAACACAAAATTTTGCAAAGAATGAGCACCAGTGAGTATTGAGTCAGTTAGAAAACAATGCACAGCTTTCGAGAATGCCATAAAAGTCAGCCAGCTCTCGTGTGGAAAGTGAGGCCCGTTTGTGACCCCTGTTTTGGAACATCAGGGAATGGGCAGAGACGTCATCTCAGGAGAGGGCATGAGAGTACAGAAGGGCAGAAGCCTAGCCCCCTAGAAAGTGAGGTCACAACTGTCAAGAAGATGCTTAGAGAGGCGTGAATACAAAAGCACCTTTCCTGGTTCATATTTTCCTAGATTTACTTCATTTGTAGACCATAGATGTGCCTTAAATTGAGGTTATTTATCTAAATATGCCTCTCTTCCGCTGGATTCCAGAGTTTTGTGGGCAGTTTCTTGTCTTCTCCATTAATATTTCTGCTGAGGTGCCTAGCCCAGGATCTGACACAACCGGGGGATCAGAAAATAGGTGAATCCATGCCAAAAGGAAGCATTGTTAATTAAGCTTTGTCTAGTGTATCTCCACTGGTTGTAGCTGTGCTTCAAGATTAAAGATGCGTTTCAGAAGAAGGTCATCCCATCATGGGTAGCGGCTCATCCCTGCCACTGTAGGCAGTCTACAAGATGCAGAGCTGGGCACCATCACCAAGGTCTCAAGGATTCTCACCACAAAGCCATCAGAATCTCCAAGTAGAATATGGCCTGGGGAGATGTGTTAGTTTTCTATGTTGCATAACAAGTTAACAACATAGTGGCCTAAAACGATACCCATTTATCATCTCAGTTACTGTGATTCAGGATTTCCAAGCACGGCTTACCTGGGTTCTCTGCTCATGGGTCTTGCAAGGTTGTCGTGATGGTATCAGCTGGGCTGTGTTCTCATCTGGAAGCTAGACTGAGGAGGGATTCACTTCGAAGTTTGCACAGAATTCCTGATGGCTGTGGGCTGGAGGCTGTGCAAGCTCCTACAGGTGCCCACAGATCCCCACCACGTGACCCTTCTCCTAACCTGTCCACCACATGGCATATTGCTCCTCCAAGGCCTGCAGCAAGCAAGAGCCAATCCACTAGTAAAACGAAGTCTGATATAACACAATGTGATCACAGCAAAGACATTCCACCACCTCTGCCATGTTCTCTTGAGGAGCAGCAAGTCATAGATCCCGACTAAACTCAAAGGGAGGAGATTTCCCAAAGGCACGAACCGCAGAAGGCAGGGATCCCAGGAGGTGGCCTTAGGGTAGGTCCACCGCAGCAGGGAATAAAATAGAAAAGACCTGTAGCATTTCTCCCCTGCACAGCTTCCCCGCAGCTGTTCACAGGGGAGGCTGTTACCATCACTTTGCAGCAATTCTGATTATTCACCATTGAAGGAAAAGCTAAGGAGAAAAAAGTGAACTGCAGGATTGCTCTCCACTTTCCCACGCAGCAGACTGCACTGCAATAGCTCTCTCCGGGATGAGAGCATAGGATCCCATCATTCATCATTTTGACGGACAGCTTAAACAGAATGGGGTTGAGGGAGGGGAAGAAAGTCCAACCACTTCAGAAACCATGAATTAAAATGCTGCATTGTAAATTCGCAAACTTTCAGTGGCTCTTTCCTGGCAGGAAACCCAAGATCACACAGACTGCCCCCTTTCCCATCCCTGGGAGGGACCCAAAGCCCTTCACTTGACACTTATGCATGTCACACACAGAACCTTCTGCTCCAGGAATCCGGTCAGTCCTTCCCTCATCCATGCTAATTCCTTTCGGATTCTCCATGGAATTCTTTTCTGACCTCATGAGAAGGAGCTTTGTTCGGTCTCACCTGTGTGCTTCCAGGCTCTGTCTTCATCCACTGTTTGACTAAGCACAAAATGTTTCCCTCATCAGGTAAATTTAATTAAGAGGCTAGTCACTCAGCCATGCCTGGGCCAAAGGCTGAAAACAGAGGGAGAAAAAGTCCTCCCAGTCACAGCAGCAAAAGTGAATCACATTCCAAACCTCTTTGCAGAGTGAGGCTTTGTCAAGGAGGAAGTAGCCACGTTTCTCACTTCCTGGAAGCGCTAGGTTCTGAGTTAGTGCCTTTTCCTCCTAGACTTCCGCTACCTCCCCACCCCACCCCGACCTTAGTGCAGAAGTTGGAACTGCTGCTACTCCCATCCCCCACCCCCGATGACCCTCTGTCCCTCAAGGGGGCCGTAAATGAAGATGTGTGTCTGGTTTGTGGCCCACAGTGACCCTTGCATTCTACACACCACAGCAGTCATGTGTAATTTGTTTTGCCTCATTGCATATTACATGTTTACGCTTCTGTTCTTACTTTTATTCTTTTAAAAAAAACACTATCAGGTGTTTCTTTAACTTAGATGGATTCTTAGCGTTGTGAAAGTCTTCACAGATCTCAGCCCCCTCATCTTCCAAATGAGGATAGTGGGGATGATGGAGTCGAAGGTCCTGCCGGGGGTCACGTGGTGACTGTACTGTGAGCAGAATTAGATCACACACAAATCCTAGACTGCAGGCTGCAGCAGTGGAGACGCTGGACTGCTAGGTTTATTGTGACTCTGTGAGAAGAGAGAAGAGCTAAAGCACAGCTCAGAAGGACCTGGAAGAGGCCACACTCAGGGGTCTATGACGGTGTTCCCAGCTGCTTCCTGCATTTCTCTTCATCTTTTTTCTTATCTTCCTAGCACCTGTTTTCCTGTAATACCTGCACCAGATTCCTGCACCCTCCAGCTCTGCTCCCCAAACTCTAACCTCCTGGTGACTTCATTTAGTCCACACGCCACCATGCCGCCTCTCCCACTCAACCGGAGACGTCTCTCTTCTTGTCACGCCCATGCCCACCACAACCTAGTAACTTGTTTCCCATGCACCACGTAGTTAGAAGAGCTATCATTTATAGAACGCCCATCAGGTACCCAGCATTCTCTGTGACATTAATCACGGATCACGTAATTTAATCGCCACAAATACCCTGTGAAGTGGATGTTATCTTCACTCTACACCCGAGAGACGGCAGCTCAGGAATGTTAAGTACGTTCTCATGTCCATCCATTAGTTAAGTGTGGTGCAGGATTCGAACACACATCTGATTCCAGAATCCACGTTCTCTCTCCTATCCCAGCATGGCTCCCACTACACCTTGGATTTTCCAGAACATTGTTGATTTCAGATACCTTGTCTCTTGGGAACACTTAATACTCATACATATATGCCAGATGGTCTATTCTCAATTGTGTTTGAAAGGAGAATCTCTGTATCTACAAGTAACACTTAGTGACACACAATTCTTCAGCCTTTGCTTTAGTGCACACACACACCACAAATGCATGTGTATAACACACCTCCATATTTTGAAGAGGCAGCCATTTCAGCCCCAAACGAACACAGATCTGTTTGCAGTCAAAGACTCCTACCTTCCCTCCCCGCTTCCTCCCTCAATGTCTATCTTGTCATCCAACCAAGCTAAAGTCACACAGACTGTTTGTTTCCATTTTCTCAAGTACCTGACCACTCACATCCTTGCCAAGGATGCTGAGAAATTAATGTGATGGTTTTCTGTGTTTTTTCTGCAACACACTGACATAATTGGCATTATAGAATGTTGAAATATTTTGAGAATTTTTTTGAAGTTAACTTTTCTTTTTTCCTTTTGTTTTTTGAGTTTATCTCCCCTGTTTACCATTTCCAGTATAATATTTTTGGTATACCTCTAAGTGGTCCTTCGTGAATCTACCCTGGATGGTTGCTGTTCTCTCTGTTGTTGCTAAAGAAATTGCAATTTTCTGGGCTCTAATTAGAGTGCCCCACAGGACACGCCAGTTTTCTTCTGCTTCATGTAATATTGCGCAAGTTTTCCTATTGTGCTTCCTGCTCCTCTTTATGATGCTGAATCCTCCTCCCCTGCATTGCCTTAAATGCCCACAAGAACCATAGACATATGTATGTTTATTATACTTTTCAAAGTCTGAATCACAAATATTAATTCCCCATTTTTTTTTTGACAATCCAGCACTAACTATGTGGGGATGATTGCATATTCCCAGATAATTTGATGAGCCAACAGTTGAGGATTCGTCAGCTTTGCTGAGATCTGCTGCTGGAGACGGTACACACAGGCAAAGGCAAAATAAAAGAATTCTAATTGTTCTTATTAAAAAATAGCGATCTATGGCTTCTGATTCCAGGTAAATATCGTAAGACATGACAGACCTATACTACCAATGTAACATTTTTTGAAAGCTAGATAAAATATCCAACTCATTTTTTTAAAGGATTGGAGAGCTAAGGAAGTGATGAACACTAGAAGAAGTCAAGCCCCAGGGGCGCAGAGTTTCTCCGAGGTGAGATGGTCACTGCTGATGCTTCCCTCTCTTGGCATACTTGCCAGTTCTGGACGTGATCTGAAGATCAGGCTTGGCCCCAATTGAGGGATGTTATTGGAAAAATTTAGGCAGTCACTTGGGGATGGAATAATGGATTGGAACCTACCAGAAACCCCAGACAAGCAGGTCTTCCCCATGAGACATTTGCTGAGCTCTGCTAGAAACCGGGGAACCTCACAAACACAGATTTCAACTTCACACGATAATCCGGGGCTTAAGAGACTAAGTCCCATCCGGAGAAACTAGTATTTCTCTCAAGACATCAGCCATATTTGAACTTGCGTGGGGAGAGATTTACGCTCAAAAACTCTGAAGGGCAAAGCATTCAGAGCTGAGGAAATAGAGACATTTCGATCACAAGTCTGGGAAAGGCATATGTGATGAGGGAGCTTGGCATAAAAGCAGAGTGAAATCTCCCTGAGGTTCCCTTCGGAGACATCCCATGAGAAGGAGGGGGCCTGAAAAAAAAAACAACAAACAACTTGTCAAGAAAGTGATCAAATTTGCAACCTTGTATAAAGTGAAAGACTAAAGAGCTAAGTTCAGTCTTTGAAGAATAGAACATTCTGGCATAAGGAAACAAAGCAAAAAGCTAGGAGAACCACACCAAGAAACAGGGACTTACCAGACACGAAACAGATCTTGCTAAAATTGAGATCCAGAGACCAAGATCATCTCAGTTGAATTAAAGTGATCAGCCCCTCAACCTCTATGCCCGCAAGAGGGAGGGAACCCTCACTGATGGCAGAGTTTATCTCAATACTTTGATTTTTTTACATGCAATGCCTGGAATGTAATAAAAATATCATTAGACAGCTAATGGGACTGATAACCAAGAAAAGGTAATTTAAAAATTAGAGGTGTTTGGTTTCAGCTCTGACATAGGAAGAGCTTGGAAGTCATGACCATTTACTTAAAACAAGAAAAATTTGGACAAATTGAAAATTAATGACCTTCCTTGAACTCATCAGAACACTGAGGTCACAGAATAGATCTTCACCACAAAATTTGGAGAGACAGGCAAATACAGAGAATCATTGCCAAGATCTGCTTATCTGGAGCAGAACCACCAGAGCCCTAAACTGGTAAGAATAGTAAAATGGCAATTTTGATAAATTGCTAGAGGCTGAAGTATAAGCCAGAATGAGAGTGAGAAACTCCTGGGGGCCGTAGTCCTAGGAGGGCCCCCACACACGTTTGTGGGCTATACTTCCAGGAACCATACCAGGTTCTCATGGTGAAGACTTGAGGAAGGCATCCCCCAGCTCTGGCGGGGGAATGGTAATCATTGTGAAATATAATAAGTATCACTCTCCAGTGGAAAAGAATGTGCACTGAACCTTATCCCAGAGGCAGGAAGGGCATTCCATCCAATAAAACCCCATGCAAACTTCCTGGTTCACCTATGAGGGGGAAAAAATACGGTGGCACCAGGGGTCAAATCTTCAAGGAAATAGGTTGGGAATGCTGCATCCAAGGGAGAGAGTAGGAGCAAGAACAAAAAGAAAAAGGTCAGCTATTGGAAAGACATTTGTGGGGGTTACAGCCCAGAGACATGACCCATTAAGACACTGAGATTTAATTACAAGATTATGAAATTTCCCCTTCCCCACACATTACCACCATACCAGCAGGGCTCCAGTATGGAAAACAATACATTTACAGCAAAAAGAGCTGCAGAATGCAGACTTTATGTGTGTGTGGTGGGGGTGAGGGTACCCAGGGAAGCCCAGAGTCAAGAGGGGAGGAGAAAGCAATGATACAGAAGGAATAGGAATACGGACACCTACAGCAAGAGCAAATATCAGATACAGCCTATCTCCTGGCCAGATGGACATAAAACCCAGCATCATAGCCCTGTTTACTGTAGTTTCTGTCACCTGATAAGTAACATCCAGCCTTCAACAAAAAATTACAAGGCATGCAAAAGGCAAGAAAAAGCAAAATCTGAAAATACAAAGCAAGCATCAGAATCAGAGACACATCTGTGGGTGCCAAACCACAGAGATGAAGGACCAACTGTGTAAGGGACTGAGCACCCACAGATTTTGGTATCTGCAGGGTCTCCTGGAACCAACCCCCAGTGGATACCAAGGGACAACTATATGACACAGACGTTGGAATTGTCAGACCAGGAATTTAAAATAACTAGAATTGCTATGTCAACGTCTCTAAGAGAAGAAGTAGACAACATGCAAGAAAAGATGAGTAATGTAAGCAGAGAGCTGGAAACTCTAAGAAAGGATAAAAAGAAAGGTGTTGGAAATTAAGAACACTGTAAGGGAAATTGAGGCTATCCTGATGGGCTCATCCATTGAAGCAACATAGACAGATACTAGTAAACTTGTAGATAGGTCAATAAAAGCATCCCAAACTGAAATACAGAGAGAAAAAAATTGGAAAAAAAAAAACAACAAAAAACAAACAAAAAAAAACAGAAGCAGAACATCCCTTAATGGTGAGACAATTTCAAAGATGTAACATATGTTCAATTGATATACCAGAAAAAAAAAATAGAGAACTGTGCAGAAGAAACATTTGAATAATAATGGCAAGACTTTTTGAAAATGAATAACAAACACTAAACCACAGATCCAGGAAGGTCAGAGAACACCAAGTGGAATAAATACCCACTCCTCCAAAAGGGAAAAAAAAAAAGCATGCCAAGGCATATTAGGTTCAAACTACAGAAAATCAAAGATGAAGAAAAAAATCTCCAAAAAAGCCAGAGGGGGGGGAAATTACCAGAGAGGGGAAAAAAATCACTTATCCTTATAGAAAGAAGGGTAAGAATTACAGCAATTTTTTTATTATAGCAAAGAATAAGATTTTTTATCCAAAGGGTAAAATTACAACAAAGGTTAAGAATTACAGAATCACAAGAACTACCCTGATTTCTCATCAGAAACAATAGAAGAGAAGAGTGTGAAGTGAAATATTAAATTCTTTGAAAGACAAAAAGAATCACCTTAGGGACTTCCTAGGTGGCACAGTGGTTAAGAATTTGCCTGCCAATGCAGAGGACATGGGTTTGATCCCTGCTCCAGCAAGATTCCACATGCCGTGGAGCAACTAAGCCTGTGCGCCACAACTATAGAGCCCATGTGTCACAACTACTGAAGCCCACATATCCAGAGCCCATATTCTGTAAGGAGAGAAGCCACCACAATGAGGAGCCCACATACCACAACAAAGAGTAGCCCCCGCTCACCACAACTAGGGAAAGCCCATGTGCAGCAATGAAGTCCCAACACAGCCAATCAATCAATTAATCAATCAATTAAAAAAATCAACTTAAAATTCTACATAAGCAAATTATCCTTTAAAAGTGGAGGATAGGATAGGATATTTTATATGCTTCAAAAGAGACACAGGTAATACATATTAAGGTGTTGTCATGCCTGCAAGGGGCACCTAAGAAAGTTATAGCCATTTTGTTCACATAAGAAGAAACGACTTTGATGAAATTCAATGTACAAAGAAGAGTAGAGCCAAGGCTATCTCTGCAGCCTTGACTACACTATGCATGGAACAGCCCTAAATGTGGACTTCATGCTCTATAAAATAATAATTTCCTTTTTGATTGAGTCAATTGAGTCAGAATTTACTTGTGACCAAAGGCTTCCTTACTAACATGCTTGTCTAAGTTTTTCTAAACATTTTTCCATTTTCATGATTTAAGTTAATTTCACCATTCTTAGGTTTATTTTTGTGTCCTCTAACTCTCAAATTGCACATGAAATAAATTTGTGTTAATGCTCCTACAGTTAGTAATGAAAGCTTTCCTCTAAATGCAGCTTGGTTTATATTACATTTTGATGTTTATTAGTCTCATTATTAAAAGTTGTTTTTATTATTTAGGACTGTGTCTGTATCATATGTGTGTGTGTATGTTTGAATGTTTATGTTTGAGTATTTTTCTAATAATATTAAAATCCTTTTTCAGTCTCACTGGATTCTGGTTTAAAAAAATGTAGGTTGTAGAATTAATCCTTTTGATAATTAAAGACATTTTGTTTGTTGCTTAATATATGATTAGTAGTTTGTGCCACGAATATATTCACTTAATAATCATAAAGTTCAAAGCCTTTTTTTTAAAAGAAGGAAAAATGGAGACTTTCTCAGGCCTAGAAAGACGGAATGAATTCATGGCTGGTAGACCTGCTCTATAAGAAATGTTAAAATAAGTCATTCAGAAAGAAGAAAAATGATGAGAGTCAGAAACTAGAGTCTACATAAACAAAGAAAGAATGTTGTAAAAAAAATAAAGTAAAAATAAAATCATGTATTTTTCTTTTTCTTAATAATTCTAAAAGATAACTGTTTATGTAAAGCAATATTAGAACCATTTATTGAGTGTAGCATGCAGATAAGTCAAATGAATGGCAGCAATGATATAAAGAGATGAAAGAACAGTATTGAAGTATTGGCTTAAGTTACCTCCATGACGTGATATTAGATAGAGTCACAGATGTAGAGAACAAACTGACGGTTACCAAGGGGGGAAGGGGGGAAGGTGAACTGGGAGATTGGATTGACATATACACACTACCACATATATAATAGGTAATAAGAACCTGCTGTGGGAGATCAACTCGATGATGGGTGATGACTTAGAGGGCTGGGTTAGGGATGGTGGGAAGGAGTCGCGGCGCAGGGCGGGATATGGGGATATATGTATAAATGCAGCTGACTCACTTTGTTGTACAGCAAAAACTGGCACAACAGTGTAAAGCAATAATATTCCAATAAAGAGCTTAAAAAAAAAACCCTGCTGTATAGCACAGGGAACTCTTCTCAATACTCTGTAATGGCCTATATGGGAAAAAAATCTAAAAAAGAGTGGATATATGTATGTGTATAACTGATTCACTTTGCTGTACAGCAGAAAATAATAGCATTGTAAATCAGCTATACTCCAATAAAAATTAATTAAAACAAGCTTGTTCTCTAAGTCTGTGAGTCTGCTTCTGTTTTGTAACAAAAAAAACAAACAAAACAACGTTAACCCTTACCTCCTATAACCACCTAATACAGAAATTAATCAAGAGATAATACAACTAAGTGGAGAAAGGAAATCTATTAAACTTCTATAAAATAAGACAAGAAAATATCTTCTTGACCTTGGGGTAAGTAACAAAAATTAAACTTAACTTAAAAAGTACTAAAAATAAAGAAATTTCGATCTATTGGATAAATGAAAACTAAGCTGTGTCAATCAAAAGACACTACAAAAAGAGTGAAAAAGGCGAACTCAGGTTAGAAAAAAATCTTTGCAATACTTTCATCTGATATATACCTCATATTCAGAATATTTTAAGTGATTCTAAAACTCTATAAGACAAGAAAAAAAGATAACCCCTTTCTTCACTGGCAAAAGACTGGAACAGTCACTTCTCAAAAGAGTATATCCAAAGGTGATTAAACATACTGAAGGGTGCCTAATATCATCGTTTATCAAGGAAATACAAATTAAGAACACATGAGACACCACTATGTACCCATTAGAGTGGAGTAAATTTGTAGATTTTTTTAAATGAATCTCAGCCCTTAGCTCAATTTTTTGTAGCATCCCACCAGACCCTAAGTAAGATGTATATGTGTGTGTGTGTGATGGCCTGGGTGAGGCAAGGTGGGGGTGTTCAATTAACCTCTACAAAATTGCAAAGTGAATTTTGACATTTGGAAATTTAATTACATAAATAGAAAAATATAAATATTAGAAATTTCTGTTTCCCTAAGGTGATATGGGAGCGACATTTCCTACTGTTTAAAGCAGCAACTTTGGGTTTTCTTGTAGTGTTCACACTGGGTAAGAATGGGTTTCCAGAACTCACATCTTAGCCCTGAAGTACTCTTGATAATGTTTGGCTGGTCTTCCTGAAATTTTTTCCCCTAATTCTCTTACTATGTTTTTTCTGAAATCAGCTTTAGTACTGCTACATTAGTTAGATGCTGGTCTCCTAGAGCTCATGAAAATTTCAAAGTTCAATTCATCCTCCTTTTCCTCTTTCTTCAGGTCTCCATTTCAGAATCTCATACTCTTCTAAACTTAACAATACAGAAATTAACTTCTTTATTTTGTAGCTTTTATTGAGTTTATATATTCAATTTGAAATGTTTAAAGGATTAGTGGACATCTGACATATTTCTCTAATAGAAAGAGACAAAATCATATTTTCATTTATGATCCTTGATTGAATTTGGGTGACTTCTTGTTACTTTGTAGCAAAAGTTTTCCATCTGTGATTAAAAGATAATCTGAACTATCATCCTTAGTTGAAGCAAGATGAAAAGACACCCTGTACATTATTTATTTGAGGAAGGGGATGCAGAAAAATTCTCCAGGACTCTCTCACTCAACTCTGCTCAGTTTCCCAATATGTGTGAGCTGTTCTCATGAAGCCTCCTGCCCTCACCTGGGATAGGGGACGTGCTACCACACACAGAGACCACACCACACGACACACACACACCACACAGTGTGCTGTGCGCGCGCACACACACACCACACACCACATACATACACAATACACAGTCATTCACTAGAATGAAAAGAAAAAAAATTAGACCATGACCTTGACAATTTCCCCTCAAATGTCTTTATTTCCCTTTAACCTTTAGAATTTTAACGTGATCATAATGCAGCCTGGGAAGGGTGATGCATAAGGGTGGAGGGACTGCTGAGGAAACATTCATTAAGCCAGAAGCAGCATCTGTAGAACGGAGGGGGTTTGCCTGATTTACCAACACCGTGGCAGAAACAAGCCTGTGAAGGTTCCCACCTCGGGAGGGCTGGATGTGACAGAGGACAGAAGCGACTTCTAGCAGCTCTGAAGAAAAGCTGGTGAGGGTATTAGATAATCAAGGTTGACTGGTTCTGGAATCACAGGATGTGTGTGTGAATCCCTGACAGCCACTTTCTAGCAATGAAGCCTCTGGAAGTCTCCATTTCCTCACCTGTAAAATGACATTGTGAGGACGAAATGAGATAGAGTGTGAAAAGTGGGCTGTAGAACAGATTCGTATGAAAGGTTGTCTGCCAATTTTTATTGATGAAAACGCCAAGAATAACAGATCAGAAGAAAGGGTTTTCTAACATAGCAAATAGAAATGAAGGCAAAGAACCCCTGGGGAGGCTGACCCGTGAGTCGCCTCGGGAGGAGAGACTGAGTGTGATCATTGAGAAGCTATCTTTTCACACTTTGAACAAGTGAGTTATTTGAAGACCTAACATTGCTTTAAACCTTGCTGGCCCTTTGGATGCCAGAATATTCTGGGGATAAATCCACCATAGGTCAGTGCAAACAAAACCAGCCTTCTCATTTCTGCCCCAAGCACACATACGAAGTCTGGCCAGCTGGGGGCTGGACGGGACAGACAGACACATCTGCTGCAGTGGAGAGGACAGCAGTGCATGGTAAGGGTGAGAAGAGATTCCTTTTCGCCTTTGTTGCTTTTCTTAGGAAGACCTTCAGTGATTCCATCCCAGCTCTGTCAGAGTCCCAAGGGTCCCCTTTTCTAGGTAAAAGCATCTTCCCCTGCTTGTCATAGACCACACATAAGGGCAACATTTCCTAAATATTCACGTCATGCATCCCCTAGGGGCATTTTTATGGAGAAAGATACGTGTTTGCAAGAGAATTATTCCAAATTGTGGAACATATTACGAGATGCATGTGCGTATCAGAAGATCCCGCTTTTCCAAGTATCCTTGAAGAAGCTAATTTTCCTCTGAAAAGAACTACAGTGGGAAAATCCTACAATTCCTGCTTTTCTTAAGGAGACCACAAGGATATGCCACTGCTCGTCTTTTCTGAGTTCTGCTCTTCCTCAGCACCAAGAAAATGAGGTTGCCATCAGAACACATGGATCAGATAAAAACATTCCTTTTCTATTGCATGCTGGTGTCATTTTACATTGATGCTTCTTGGCGCAGACTGGAATGAGGAAGGAGGAAACTTTTAAAACGTGTTTTGTCAATGTGGAAGAATAATGGATATTTTTATCTATTTTTCCAGATTCTGAAATGTATTGACCTTACTGTTCAAAGGAACTACTATGATCACAGTTGTCAACTACGAAGGATCTGGACCTATAAGGAGAACATTTAGTCCAGAGCGCTGAACATCTACTGCATTTTGGTGCTTCCCTAAGAACTTCCGTCTGTGTATTGTGATTTTTTTTCAGCTCTAAAGCACTCTTAATAACTGACATCCTGTTGATGTGATGGTAAAAGGTGGGGAGAGGAAGCATTATAAAATAGTATGATAAATCTGAGTACTTTAGTGGCTCTGTGCCCCTAGGCTGTGACCTTCACAAGTGTCTCTTAGCTGTTTTCATCCCTCCTATGAGACAAGAAGCCTGAAGAGAGCCGAGGTGGGACATTTATTTTCCTCCATGTTGGAATAAGGTTCTGGTAAAGCCTTTTCCCTGGCTGGGTAAACCTTTGTTAAGCAGGATGTCCTGGGCATATTTCAAAATAGTTTCTTGGCCCCTCCTCTTGCCAAGGACACAAGAGGATCTTTCTCTGCTCTTCACGAGAGAGCTTGTTGGCATTCCTGGCGGTAAACCCACAAAAGTGTGGCGATCCCCAAAGACCGCTTCTCCCAGGAGTTACTCACCCTCGTACTAGGCCATGCTCACAATCCACAGTTCATCAACATTACCGTTTAAGCCTTCCTACCGGTGAATGGCTTCAGTGAATCCATCCCGGGTAAGTAGACCTTAGTGGCCGTATCACTCTACATACATCTGTCTGCAGCATCTGTTTTCCTTCAATGTCAGTTCTCTGATGGGTCCTCCCAAAAAATTTCTTGATTTTCAGCTCTTCGAGTTTTTTCTTGTTGTAAAGATGGCGCTTAACGACTTTCAAGCTCTTTACCTTTTGAGGCAGAAACTGGAAGGTCTAGGTATATATTTCTAAGGTAAAAAATACTCAGGCTTCCTGCCAGGTTGGATACGAAGCTGAGAAGAATTATATTGATTGGGAGTTGTTCAGCTGATGGTGATTGAAAGTTGTACTCGCCGTATACAGTACTTCTGGTTTCTGAGCATTACCCAATGTTCGAAAAACAGTCTGTTACACGCATCCCTCAGCTCGATTTTGAGTTCCGAGGCCCCAAGCCGTTAAGCTGACATTATTTCCATTACAAGGTAGCACAGTAAACACTGTGGGCCTCTGGGTTCAGAATTACTCTGCCCTTCAGGGTCTCCCGAGGGAAATCTTGAGAGAAGGACCTTCTAAGTGGGAAATTTTAACAAGGCTGTGTCGCAAACGCATCCTTAGTCCCAAAGAAGGTGCCCGGCAGCCTTCAACAGCTCCTGGGTTTGGAACGTTCCCCTAGCTGCGTGTTGGAGCCCACTCTTCACATGTCATGGACGTCATCTGAGGGCCCCCAGAAAGGCCAAGGTGTTGGCAAATGCTGAGGATCAGCATTTAGTGAGAGTGGCTTTACCCTCAGCCTCGTGTGGGGACGACTTAACCATTTATGGAGCAATGGGACCAACGGATTCAGATTTTAATCCAGACTCTGGACGCAGATATGACTCCTTGTCTGCATTTTCATCTGTAAAATGGGCATGGGAGTAACGACCTCTTATGCCCATAGAATTTAGCTCCGTGTATGTAGTGTAAGAGCCCAGTCCATATGAAGTCATTGTTTGGGTGGCTTGCTGCCGCCTGCCCCTTGGTTTGGCAACATTTTTACCAAGTAGTGTAAATATCGGATATTGTTTTTCTGATGACTGATCCCTGGGAGATTTGCAAAGTTAGAGGTTTCCCCACAGATCTAACTAGTCATGCTTGTCTTGTGGCCCATGACCATGGACATTTGCTGGTGCAAAGGATAAGTTCTGATGGGCTGAGTTTCCGAGGTCCCTTGTCTTGTGCCTGAAGTCGTTCTTCTCTGCGTGAGATGTCATTCGAAACCTCAGTCACGTCCTCTATAAATATTTCTGTGCTGTGTTGAAAGCTACTGATATAATGGTGCATAAAACAGGCATGGAGCTGCTCTCACAAAGCTTAGGGTCTACAGAGGAGGAGGGGTTTTAACCCCGTAATCCCACCAGTATTAACCGTAGCAAGTGTTAGGATGGAAAAGCCCAGTGTGGGCAGAGGGAGAGGAGGGGATTACAGACCCTGGGGACGGAGCACCTAGACTAAGCTGGGGGTCAAAGAGGCTTCCCAGGAGAAATTGCATTGACCCCAAGATGCTGAAGGATGGGAAAGAAGCCTGGCTGACACACAGGCAAGACACAAACTTTGAAGGTATCATCATGTAAGCAAGGTATTGGTAAACTTTTTCTGCAAAGGACCACCTAGAAAATCTTTTCAGCTTTGCAGGCCCCATCTGTCACCACGACTCAACTCTGCCATCATAGGGCAAGCCATAGACAACAGGTCAACAGGAGTGGCCGTGCTCCAAAGGAGCTTTAGTCATGGGCACTGAAATTTGAATTTCACGTAACTTTCATGTGTCACAAAATATTCTTCCTTTGATACTTTTTTAAGTTGAAGTATTTTATAGTTTATTTACAATGTTTCAGGTGTATAGCAAAGTGATTTAGTTATATATATATATATATACATATTCTTTTTCAGATTCTTTTCCATCACAGGTAATTACAAGATATTGAATATGGTTCCTTGTGCTGTACAGGAGTCCTTGCTGTTTATCTATGTTATATATAGTAGTGTGTATCTGTTCATCCCAAATTTTTAATTTATCCTCCTTCTTTCCCCTTTGGTAACCCTAAGTTTGTTTTCTATGGCTGTCAGTTTATTTCTGTTTTGTAAGTAAGTTCATTTGTGATGCTCATTTTTTTTAACCAATTAAAAATGTAAAAAACATTCTTTGCTCACAGGTTACACAAAAACAGAAAGCAGACCAGATTGGGCCCTCAGCCTGTGGTTTATAGACCCTGGAGTCAACCAAGAAGGAGCTCATGGCCTGCAGTGGGCATCCTGGCTGAAAGGCTCTGAGATGAGCATTGATTGAGAACACTTTCCTCCCTGGAATATATACGTCAATCAAAACTGCCATTTTGTGAACTATTAAATGCTCACAAACATAATGCATTCTATATCCTATTACAGTTGTTTATGGTCTTATCAAATGTCAGTGTTGGGGCCAGGAAAAGCTATCTAAGTTAGCTCATCTGCGTGTAAGGAAAATTCACAACTGCCCAAGGTCAAGGGAGCTGCCTAAGACCTAATTATTGGGAGACCTCATCACGACTGCGAAGGACTCATTTCCTCTCATCTGGTGATGAACATGTCCTCGAGTTCAAACTGCTTAAAAATTTATTTCCAGCTGCTAATGAATATCAGTTAGCAAAATATGGAACATCCCACGATAGCATTCTTTTCCTAAAGAAGAAAAGTTCAGGAAACCTGTATACACTTTCAATTAAACAACAATAGGTGTCGGGTAATAGTTCTGTGCTTTGTTAATTCATTTTTTCAACATCTAGTGAGTCCGTAAGGATGGATATTAGTTCAGAGGAAAACAGTAAACAAAATAGATAGGACCCCTTCCTCGTGGAACTTATAGTTTAGAAGGGGAGATAGATGCTGCCTGATCACACAAAAGAATATATTTTCAGAACAATTCAGGAGTCACACGGACAAGGAGTAGGGCACCAGGACACAGGTAAACAGGACTCATGATTCAGGCTGAGGCAGGGTTACCTCTCTGCTCTCTCTGTCTACAGGACAAGTCTGAAGCTGGAAAGAGTTTAGACTCTTTTAAAAACACAACAATTGTTTGGGGACCTTATGCATTGAGGATAAATAGGATAAGTCAAGACCAACAGGGTGGATCCCGCAGGACCTCCTTGGCCCCATGAGGAGTTTGGATTTCATTCTTTGTGCAAAGGAGTCTCTGAGGGTTTAAAGCAGAGGACCATCACTCTTTTCTTATGAGCTTGAGTTTTTATTACTTTTTCTTGAAGTATAGTTGATTTACAGTGTGGAGTTAGTTTCAGGTGTACAGCACAGTGATTCAGTCATACATATATATATATATATTTATTCTTATTTACATTTTCATCCACTATAGGTCATTACAAGATACCGAATATAGTTCCCTGTGCTATACAGTAAGTTCTTGTTGGCTACCTGTTTTATATGTAGTAGTGTGTATCTGTTAATCCCAAACGCCTAATTTATCCCTCCTCCTTTCCCCTTGGGTAACCATAAGTTTGTTTTCTAAGTCTGTGAGTCTGTTTCTGTTTTAGAAATTAGTCCATTTGTATCATATTTTCGATTCCACATGTGACATCATATGATATTTGTCTTTCTTTGCCTGGCTTACTTCACTTAGTATGATAATTTCAAGGTCCATCCATGTTGCTGCAGATGGCATCATTTCATTCTTTTTTATGGGTGAGTGATATTCCACTGTATACACGCACCACATCTTCTTTATCCAGTCATCTGTCGATGGACATTTAGGTTGTTTCCATGTCTTGGCTGTTGTGAATAGTGTGTGGTGTATATTTTAACGGAAGGGTACGTGGAGGGCAGGCATCAGCCATGGGGCTGAGTTTCTAAGGGCAACTAGATTCAATGATGCTTCAGTGTATGTACAGCAAGGCTTAAACCATTAGGTTCTTTGTGCTGCAATTTCACTGTTTGGCACATCCAGGGAAGTGAGCAAATGAACGTCACCCTAAACTTGTTTGTGCACCAGCCTATGAGTGTGGGGCTGTGGTGGTCACTACGAGAGGTCCAAGAGCTGGGTATCACCTGCTTCCCATCCTTGTCCAAAGCCATAGAACATTCAGGAAACAACCATGGAGGGAAGTTCACACATATATACAGCATGGAAGTACAGAGTCTAATGTTTCAAAAGAACCCAGTGCGATATTTTATAGAAAGGTATTTTCTTTCTCAGCTAAAATAAGTTAACAAGATGCTGCAAGCAGTTTCTTAAAAAAAAATTGTGACTGTTAAAATAAACTTTCATCTTACCTCGATTGTTTTCTGTACACATCTTTCCTCTGCTTCATTCATTCTCAAAAGATAGGACATTAGGCAAAAAGGTGCCAGCTAAAGAGCTATTCCTTTTGAATTCAATGAGAATTCTTATAATTTACTGCCAGAACTCTGACTATGACCCTCACTTTTCTCGAAATATGACAGAGTGAAAATGCTTAATTGTGAATAAAGTAGTATTTTTCTTATTAAAATGTACATATCATCCATTTAAATGTGATTGCAGTTATTTAATTAGGAGTGAGTGGAGAGGAAGCCTGCAGCATAAAAATATAAAACATTCTGAGACAATGTACTGCATCTTTGTCCTTCCCAAGCTCCCTCTAAAAGTACGTGATTCAACCGAAGGCGGAGAAAACACTTGCTAACTGCTCTGGCTCCACGGCTCACCCAGCCTGCCAGAGAATCAAAATTGACCTTTGGTACCTTATACTTGATGTCGTATTCATTTGCTAGGGCTGCCGTAACACAGTTCTACAGACAGGGCAGCTTAAACAACAGAAATGTATTTTCTCTGATTTCTGAAGGCCAAAAGTCTGAGCTCCAGGTGTCTGCAAGCTTGGTTTCCTCCTAGGCCACCTCTTTGGCTTGTAGGTGGCTGTCTTGTCCCTGTATCTTCACAAGGACTCCCCTCTGTGCATGTCTGTGTCCTAATCGCTTCCTTACAGTGGATTAGGGCCCACCCTAAATGACCTCACTTACCTTAATAACCTCTTTCCAGACTCCATCTCTAAAAACAGTCACATTAGAGGTCAGGGCCTCAACGTATGGCTTTTTTAGGGGACACAAGTCATCCCATAACAATGCCCAATAGAAGTGGAGGCATGTGGACATGGCCCCAGGAGGTGGCCTGGAAGGACCAATGTCCCCAAGAGCCTGGGCAAAGAAAAGGCAGAAGAGATACAATGCACAGTTTCTCATTATTGTGCTGGGCTCCTGGGCTCACCCCAAGAGTGGACGCCCAGCATATGGGGAGTGAGAAGGGGGTGAGGAAAACAAGAGCCGTGGTACGTGGAGGTGGCCCCACAGAGTCTAAGGCCACTACAGGGGCTTAAACATAAGGGGAGCATTAACGTCTGAGTTGAAGATGCTGAGTGCCACGTCTGCCTGTTCCTGACGTCTCCTTTGTCACTGGGGGTTATGCGTGTTCCCTGTGAAACTGAGAGTTGTTTCTCTAAAGCGCCATCTCTCCTAAGTGCAGTGTAACTACCATGTGAGTAGCTGGCCTCAATTCACGCATATGTGACCTGCGGGAACTCACAAAAAATTATAATACACATGCTTATAATTTGGACATGGGGGGGGGCATGAGAAATAGGTACTGTGAACAATTGAAACCTAGAGGACAGTAAAAACAACAAAAAAAGGAAAAATACAGAATGGGAAAAAATTAACACTTATTTAACATGCCCTTAAAAAATTATCAGCTCAATTTCTCCCTAAGAAATTTCCTCTTCCTGTTTGAGACAAGAAGGCATCTAGTCCTTACACGGCACTGACTTGTCGGATGCCCTCCCAAGAGCTGTGATATTTTAATTCATTACCATTTCCACCAATCAGATGAAGAGGCACTTCTCCATCCACATTCTATAGAAAAGGGATCTCTGGCTGCTGAGAGGGAAGCAGTCACAGAGCCAGTAGTGGAAAGACCAGGTTTTACTCCAGGCCATTGGGGGTGCTCTCTGCTACAGGGACCACCACGTGGCTGGGAGGCAGGCAGCCCTGGGAACAAACTTGGCCCTGCCTTAGCCAGGTACCAAAATTCTCAGAGACTCAGTGTGGTCAACTGCCATGTGTGTAAAGCGGCACATCGCTACCAGAGTCAAAAGCGGTAGCTCTTCCAGCTGAAGGTAAGAACCTGAATTGTACCTTCAGTGTCGCCATCCTGGCCACTGTCTGGGAGAAGTGCAGGAAGGAACACAGGCAGGGCTCATATTGCACCTGTGGAGCCTGAAAAAGAGACTGGAACAACCAAGATAGTGCTAGAAGGACCACCGCTACTTGGGCCGGGCAGATCCGCACGGTTCTCCCGCCAACGGCTCCACCTCCCCACCCGTCAATGCCGCCATGAGTCTACAAAGCCCTTTCTTTTTGCCTGCAGCCATGGATCAGCTCCAGCTCTTCTCAGAAACCTGCCATTTGGTGCGACGTTGCTATGAGACTCTGAGGTAGGGAGGCAAATGGGGCCATCAGGCTGGGCGGCTGGTTTGAGATGATTAAAACCACTATCTCTGGGAGTGTTTCAAAAAGAGCAAATTGGGAAAAATAGCCACCTTCCTCAAGCCAAGCCTGGAAATTACATCAAGAGCTGATTGGAGGGCTGACATCTCCAATCAACTGACAGGAGAATCGAGAGTCAAGGAAGCCGCTCATCAGCCCGGCTAAAAATACAGAAAGTGGTCCCATGGAAGCTTCTTTTGAGAGAGAATAATTAGGAGCTAATGAGTCAGCCGAGGGCATCTCGCAGATGTAGTCCAGACACCGGCCAGAACCCAGAGGTGCTGGAAGCTGAGATGCAACCCGAGGAGTCCTGCCTTATTGCCAGTTTATTTCTGACCTGAATCTAAGCCCAGCGCAAGAAGTCACCTACATCTTGGCGTGAGACTCGAATGCTTGATTAAAATTTTTAAATGAAAAGATAAATTTATCTATATGTTTTAAACGCTTTACCTTACAAGGTTTTCTTTTGTAGATAAAGAATATGAAAATGCAACTTGAGGGGTGATTTATCATAAAGGAAAGAAGCTTTTTTTAATATATGAGCCCAAGTTTTTGTTTTTTGTTGTTGTTGTTTTTTTTATAAGAGCCAGTTAGACTGGAGCCCCTCAGAAGAACTGGCAGGCATGGGGCTCTCCTGAGGCCCCTCTTCTAGTGGGTATTCCCAGCACTGCTCTGGAGGGCAGACCCCAAATCATAAAGTGGAGAAGGGATGAATGCATCCACTACAAAAATTACAGGAGAGTCTCCATGTTATTATTCCATTCTGCTACCCGGCCATTGGAAAATTGTCTGAGTTCTTGGGAGGGAAATAGCCTAAAAGCTATTATATAGATAGAGATAGACATAGATGTAGATGTAGACACAGACGTAGATGTAGACATAGACGTAGAGATGTGTTTGTACATATGTATTAAGTGTAAAAATATACGTACGTGCATACATACATGATCTGCAGGTCTACTAACCTGTGTGTATGTAAGCATGTGTGTATATGGATAGATAAATTGTAGATAGATTAGATAGATAGATGATAGATAGATAGATGATAGATTGATAGATAGATAGATAGATAGATGATAAATAGACAGATAGATGATAGATAGATAGTAAATAGGTTCTGATACCAATTCCAGTGTGAAGGGTGAGGTTCCCCATACTAGCAAGAAGCAATTTTCTGACACCAGCTAGGTGTCCTACAACTTAATTCAGTTTAACTCAGTTCTGACACTATCTACCTGGAGATTCCATCAGATCTACAAGTTAAGGGCTCAGTCCCGGGAGACTGCCCCTCCCCTTCAGATGCCAATCACAAGTCCATGTTGTTACCTGTGTTTCTGATGGACAGGTTATGGACAGGAGCTTCCCACAACCCCTTCCTTGGGTTCCACTAATTTGCTGGAATGACCTACAGAACTCAGAGAGACATTTTACTTACTAGATCACTGGTTTTTAAAAAGGAGATAACTCAGGAACAGTCAGATAGAAGAGATGCAGAGGGCCGGTATGGGAAAGGGTGCAGAGCATCCATCCCTCTCCAGCGTCACTCTTCCCAAATCTCTACATGTCCACCAACCAGGAAGTTCCCAGAACTCTGTCATCTTGGGTTTGTACAGAGGCTCCATTACATAGTCATGATGGATTAATCACTGGCCACCAACTTTCAGGTTCTCTCCTGTTTCTGGAATTGGGTGGGGAGGACCTGGAACTGAAGGTTTCAACTCTCTAATCACATGGTTGGTTTTGTGGCAACCAGCCTCCAACCCTGGGAGGAGTCCAAAAGTCACCTCAGTAACATAACAAGAGACACCTTTGTCATTCTCTTGACTTCCATTTGCATGGAATATCTTTTTCCATCCCTTTACTTTCAGTCTATATGTATCTCTTGGTCTGAAGTGGGTTTCTTGTAGGCAGCATATAGAAGGGTCTTGTTTTTGTATCCATTCAGCCAGTCTGTGTCTTTTGGTTGGAGCATTTAATCCATTTACATTTAAGGTGATTATTGACATGTGTGTTCCAATTACCATTTTCTTCATTGTTTTGGGTTTGTATTTGTAGGTGTTTTCCTTTTCTTGTGTTTCCTACTTAGAGAAGTTCCTGTAGCACTTGTTGTAAGGCTGGTTTGGTGGTGCTGAATTCTCTTAACTTTTGCTTGTCTGGAAAGCTTTTGATTTCTCCCTCAAATCTGAATGAGATTCTTGCTGGGTAGAGTATTCTTGGCTGTAGGTTTCTCTCTTTCAGGACTTTTAGTATATCCTGCCATTCCCTTCTGGCCTGCAGAGTTTCTGTAGAAAGGTCAGCTGTAATCCTTATGGGTTTTCCCTTATATGTTGTTTGTTGCTTTTCTCTTGCTGCTTTTAATATTTTTTCTTTGTGTTTAATTGACATTAGTTTGATTAATATGTGTCTTGGTGTATTTCTCCTTGGGTTTACTCTGTATGGGATTCTCTGTGCTTCTTGGACTTGGTTCATTATTTCCTTTCCCGTGTTGGGGAAGTTTTCCACTATAACTTCTTCAAATATTTTCTCAGACCCTTTCTTGTTTTCTTCTTCTTCTGGGATGCCTATAATTCGAATGTTGGTACGCTTAATGTTATCACTGAGGTCTCTGAGACTGTCTTCTATTCTTTTTATTCTTTTTTCTTTTTCCTGCTCTGTGGCGTTTATTTCCCCCATTCTATCTTCCAACTCACTTATTCGTTCTTCTGCCTCAGTCATTCTGCTGCTTATAGCATCTAGAGTATTTTTAATTTCAGTTATTTTGTTATCCATTGCTGTTTGTTTTTCTGAGTTCTTATGAACTGTTTCTTGTACTTTATTTTGTTATTGAGATTTTGTATCATTTTTACTATCATTACTGTAAATTTTTTTTCAGGCATTTTTCCTATTTCCTCCTCATTGATTTGGTCTTGTGGGTTTTTTTCCTGCTCCTTTGCCTGCATGGTGTTTCTTTGTTTCCTCATGGTTGTCCAAACTTTTGGGGTTGCTTGTCCTGGTGATAGAGGTGTTTATAGAAGACTGTCCAAGCCTCAGACTAATGTCCAAGTATTGGATTAAACAGATATTAAGTCTAGGAAACACATACATGTATAAGACACACAATTACTGAATCCATTAGGACATAAGGCTCTAGAAAGATCTGACAGAACCCCAGTGTGCTATCAGATATTCAAAGAGAAACCCAACAGAAATTGACAACTGAAACAGAACAAATCAGAGACAAAAGCAAAAGCAAACAAACAAACAAATAACACCTTACACATACAAACATTAATCCAGGGAGATTTTGTAAGCTAGGATCAAATATAGAAAAGAGGCAGAGTACCACCAGAGATAATGGAGATTCTCAGAATATAATTAGACATCTGTACTAAGAACTAAGATAAAGACAAAAACCTAATATTAAATACCAAGGCGGTACGTCATCTGGAGAATAGAGCAAGAAGTCTGAGCAAATCGATAGTGTTGCTTATAAGTATGTTAAGATAAAATAAACTTAAAATGGCTGGAAGAAAGGGGAACAGAAGAGCGTAGTGTGGTTGGAAATATGCAAATAAAAAGAAAGGAATAGAAATGTATAAAAGATAGGGATGAAAGGAAAGTATGAGAGATATATTGTCCATACTACCAAAAACTTAGCTAGATATAGAAGTATATAAAAAGGCAAAAAAAAAGAAAGAATAAAAAATATCATTAAAAAATTATGTTATAAAACTTGTAGATCCGTTAGGGCTAAGATCATATTTAATAAAGAAAAAAAAAAAAGAGAGAGAGAAAAAGAAAAAAAAATATCCAGAACTGATCCCAGAATGGACCAGTTCAATAGGTATTGATACTACTATTTCTGTTTCCTTAGCGTCTCAGCTGTAAGTGTCCTTCTCCTTGTCTTGGGTTTTTTTGCATTACTCTGTGACCAGCAGAGGTTCCTTTATTGTTTGTCTGTAAGCATCGGTGTGTGGGGAGCGAGAGGGTACAATAGTGGCTCCTTCCCCTGGGAGTGAGTGAGCAGTGGCGCACTGCTGTTTCAGTCAGGCTTGGAGGTGCCTGTTGCAGAGGGACGCCGGTGGCTCAGGCGTAAACAGAAAGTCTTAGAGTTGGGCCTCTCTCGGGGTTTTGTTGTTGTTGTTGTTGTTGTTGTTTTCTTGGCAGCCTCCGTGCTGCTGGCGTTGCAAGGGGTTTTAATCTAGCCCCGCCCGAGCACCTGAGGGTGCTTGTTATCCCTGAGCGCCTTAGGTGGCCCACGGGCGTCTCTCCACTGCCTGTTGCAGAGGCGCCGAGAGAGAGAGAGAGAGAGAGAGAGAGAGAGAGAAAGGCTACGCGCGCGGCTCCTCCCCACCGCCCGTGAGCCTGCAGCCTCCAGCCGCCATCATGGCCGGGCAGCTCTCAGGGACGGGCACTCCTCGCCGCAGACCTCTTCCCTCCTGTCCTCTCGGTCCGTCACCTTACCGGCAACAATGTTTCTCTCCCTGAACCAGCCCTCCGGTTCCCACGCTCCTGCTCCCGGACCCTCCGTTCAGCCGCGGATCGAGGTCTCGGTCCGGGAACGCTGAACTGCGCTGCGGACCCTCCGTATGTCTCTCACTCCCTCCCGTCTGCCACAGCTCCGCCACTTCACCCTCTCTGAGCCCTCATAGATGCCTCCCTACCGGTCATGTCGGGCTCCTTGCGGTCCCCTCTGGCGTCTGAGGCCGTCTGCTGGTGTTCAGCTGGTTCTCTGTGGGAATGACTGCGTCCTTCCGTGCATTCCCAGTGCATCTGTGGAGAGGGCTGCATTCCATGTCCCTCTACTTCGCCGCCATCTTTTCCTCCTGTCATTCTCAACACTTTGGAAATTCCAAGGATTTGGGGCTCTTGAATGGCCACATATATATTTTTCTTATAAACCACAATATAATAGTTAATTAGATACATGGGTGATAGATAGATATGGATGGGTGACAGAGATAGACAGATGATAGATTAGATAGATAGATAGATAGATGATAGATACATAGATAGATGGTAGATGATGGAGTGATAGGTAATAAATAGACACAGACCATAAAACTCGCATTTTCAGGAGCTGGGAATCCAGGAGCCAAATCCACCGAGTCTAAAGGCAGAAACCATCAGAGCAGACTTAGGTTTAAACAGAGTCAAGGTTCACAGTAGGATCAGGTAAAGACTCATTCCAGAAACCTTAGGGCTGCTCTAATATAGCAGACTAAACCAGGATGTACCCCAGAGAGCCGGGACCATGTGAGAGGCCAAATTCTGGGGTTTCAAACCCAAATGCCCATAGGCCAGCTAGGGAGCTGGGGCACGGGTGGGGAGGAGGCACTCGGAAGCTTCAGGACAGTGTGTGCAGACACTGGGAGCAGGCACACGGCTGCCAGTTCTTCCTATTTTTAATATTTTTAATCCACCAGTTTTGCAGGAAAATGTGAGAGCTCTGGGCAGGGGGTGGGGGGGAGTGCGGGGAGGGAGGGGGATAGCTGGAGGGGACCCTCAGGAAATGCAGGAGCCCCTGGGCAAGGCTGGGGGGGGGAGCCCAGAGCCCATGTAAGGAGGGTGAGGAAGAGCAAGGTTTGAGGACCCAGAAGGAGGCCCTGAGGCGGGAAGTGACATTTCCCACTGCAGACACCGCCCGTGCTCCCTGGTACGGAGTCCCAATTCTGCTTGCTCCACGCTTCACCCATTTCTCTGTTGCGTTGCTCCCTTTTTTCTTGTCATTTGTACCAGACATTAAAGGTTTTATCCATCATCTCCACTGCAAACATATTTTCCAAAACTATGATTTATTTTTTTTGTTTTGTTCATGGCATCTTCCTACCATATGAGTGTTTATATACAAGAATATATGTATGTATTACTTCGTGGCTTTTCCATTTTCTTTGTAAACAAAGTCACCTTAGCCTTAGAACCGCTTTTATTATTTTGACTGAGTTTTTGAAAACACAATCCCCGAATCTATCTGCAAGTTATTTTTGGATATGGCCTGACGTGGGAGTCCAAAGTTATGTTTTTCCACACGGACAACCAGTACATTTGTGCCGGTATCACTTTTCAAATAAGTCAACTTTTTCAAATAAATGTCAATTCTACCTTTATTATAAATTAAATTTCCCTGTATAATATTAGAATTGACTTCCAGATCCTCTGTTCTATTACATTAATTAATTCCTCTGTTCCTATGCTAAAACAATATTGATTTGATGATTCTAAAATGTAAATTTCTCTCAAAAGTGTTCTAGTTCTTTTCCAGGCAACTTTCAGTCTTCTTTTTTCCTATATGATTATTTAATTCTATTCCCCCAGAAATCCTCTTGAGGTTTCAATCTCAAGAGAATTGGTATTTTTATATGACTACGTCTTTCTATCCAAGAACATGATCTACCTTTCCATTTACCCTGGGCTTATTCAGTGACGTCCCCACAGAGCCTAAGGGCCTGCACTCTGGTCCCCTGACGGCCCCCAGCCTGGGCTGGGAGATGGAGAGGAGTTATAGTTGGGAGTGAGAAAGAGCTGGTGTGCATCCTTCCTTCCAGGACACCTGCGAGCAGGGCCTGTTCTTCCAGGGGGACTTTGGTTAAGCTCTGGAAACGTCCACAAGATCCAGAGACCAGATCCTGCGGATGAGTCAGGGGGAAAGCCACCATTCACTTCAGAGGCTCAGGAAAGTTCCAGTCTGCCACACCATTGCCACCACACACACACACACCACGCAAACCACACACACACACACACACACACACCACACCACACACACACACACACCACACACACACACCACACATACCACACACACACCACACACACACATCACACACACACCACACACCACACACACACACCCCACACACACATTGCACACACACCACACACCACACATACCACACACACATCACACACACACACCACACACACCACACATACCACACACACATCACACACACACACCACACACACCACACATACCACACACACATCACACACACACACCACACACACCACACATACCACACACACATCACACACACACATCACACACACCACACACACACACACACACACAAACTGACAGACTGAATCTTGGAAGTAAAAAATCAGACATCTTTCCTCTATTTTAAAGCAGGAGGCTTTCGTTGCGGCTCGTGGGCTCCTTTGTTGTGGCATACGATCTTTTAGTTGCGGCATGCATGTGAGGTCTAGTTCCCTGACCAGGGATCCAACCCGGGCCCCTGCATTGGGAGCGGAGTCCTAACCACTGGACTGCTGGGGGAGTCTCAGGAGGCTTTTTAACGTGAATGAATTATGGTCCCCTCTGTGAGAGGAGCATTCTAAAGAGGTAGAAAGAGAGACAGGGAGTAAGGCTACGGGCTCCTACAGGAAGTTCTTAGAGAGCTTGTCTAAGGCAAGAAGCAGCAAGACACGCGGGCCTACAGCATCGGGGGCAGGTCTGGTCCGTGTCGCGGTTGGATGGGCTCCATTTTGTCTGCAGGACACTTTCCTCCTTTACTGCGATAGTTCTTTTAGAGCAGAGGGCAATGCGCTTTTCCTTAAAAGGCCAGATAGTAATTCTTTAGGCTTTGAGGGCTACAGAGTGAGATGGAGGGTATTATGTAGGAGCAACAATTTCAATTTTAACTATTTGAAAATGTGAAGACTGTTCTTAGCTTGTGGGCCACAAGGAAACAGGTAGCTGTCCGGATTTGGTCCTCCGACTGTAGTTTGATAAGCCTTGCTCTAGAACCTTCTGCAAACATTGTTATGGAGTTCCAGGATCCATTCTACTGTCCCACTGAAATGCTGATAGTTAGTTATGCATATAAAAACATTGTGTCTGTAAACAATCACGTACACCACCACGCATGGAAGCTACACATTGAAAAAGACACCGCATGCAACCTACACATTGAAAAAGACACCGTGTACCCGACAATATTGACACAGAAGCACAAAGACACACCCTAGGAAGACTACTGCACTTAAAGGAAATGGACGGGCATCTACGCCAAAAGAGCACGTGCATTACAAGCGGAAAAATAAGATTGCTAAGACGAGATTCGGCAGGAATGATTTCTGCCTTAAGAAAGTGGAGTCACATTTTCAAATATTGAAGTAAGCCAGGCAAAGAAAGACAAGGATCAAATGATACACGTGGAATCTAAAACAAAAAAGATACAAATGAACTTATTTACAAAACAGAAATAGACCCACAGACATAGGAAAACTTATGGTTACCAGAGGGAAAGGGGGGTATAAATTAGGAGGTTGGGATTAACCTATACACACTACTATTCGTAAAATAGATAATCAACAAGGAGCTACTGTATAGCACAGGGAACTATATTCAATATTTCATAATAACCTAGAAGGGAAAATTATCTGGAAAAGATTGTATATATAGCCAAACAAACTGACTTTCAAGTAAAAAAAGGCACAGAAAAACAGGTTTCATCGTGCATGAGCCCTTCTTGAGGTACTTGCTGCGGAAACAACTTCCAGAAACCAACATGACGCTAAGGTGTTGCTATAAGCACTGATGGTGATCATTGTATAGTTACTTCTACAACTAAGTCTTAACGTGAGTGAAAAGGGAGAGTGTGGTATGAACTGGCTACGTGCTCTGACACCACAGATCTAATATCACAGGAAAACAGAAGGGGCACATGAAAACAAAATGTTGAAAGCATCCAGTGATCATACTGGTGATGACAGTATTGGTACTGCTATTCTGAGAACTTTGTGTGTGAAAAGGGGACTAAACAAACGTGTAATTGTGGGTGTTCTTAGTGTATCATCCTCCTTGTGGTTGAGAACCAGGATTCTTAGTTTGGAAGAAAGGAGATACAGCTGTATTGATAGTGTAGGAGAGGTTAGGGCGCCCCTCTGTAGTTTATGATTTATTTATATTTTTATTAAGATTTTATTTTTTAGAGCAGTTTTAGTTTCACAGAAAAACTGAGCAGAAAGTACAGAGATTTTCCCTGCACCCCCGCCCCCCCTCCCACATGCACAGGCTCCCGCACCATCAGCACCCCCTCTATTGGGGTACATTTATTACAGGCAATGAATCTACACCGACACAGCGTTATCTCCTGGAGTCCACAGTTTACATTACGGTTCGCTCCTGCTGTTGTACGTTCTATGGGTTTTAGCAAACATATAAGGACATGCATCCACCAGTGCAGTATCATTCAAAGTAGTTTCACTACCCTAAAAATCCTCTGTGCTCTGCCTTTCAATCCCTCTGCACTCCAGCCCCGGGCAACCACTGATCTTTTTACTGTCTCCATAGTTTTTCCTCTTCAGAGTGTCCTTTAGTTGTAATCATACAGGACGCTACCTTTTCAGATGGGCTTCTTTCACTTAGTAACATGTTTGTTTCCTCCGTGTCTTTTCCTGACTTAATAGCTCATTGCTTTTTTGCATTGAGTAATATTTTGTAGTCTTATGTACCACAGTTTATTCATCGGTTCACCTGCTGATGGGCATCTCGGTTGATTGCAAGTTTTGGCAGTTATGAGTAACAGACTGAGTCAATGAGCACCAATGACTACAAATGCTAAAAAAAGAGAAAAAAACGATAAGCGGCTATCATATGCCTTCTGATGAAAGAACACTCCACCCCTCCCTGTAGTCTTGCCAAAGGAGGGACGAAATCTGAAAATCTGAGTCTGATCAAACCTCAGGATCCAGTCCCAGTTTTTAGGGAATATCAAGGAAGAACAACATGCTGGACTGTACCGTGAGTGTGCAGTTGGCAAAATCTAGATGGGAGGTCTTTGTGGTTCAAACAGCACAGATGCTTCAACAGGTAAATTGTAAGGACAATAAGGAAATGGATGGGATGGAGGGGAATTCTATACATTAAAAGAGACTGAGGAAATTGTCAAATTAGAAAAAGTAGATGAGACTAAATGATACTGTTTAGGGAGCCACAGCTGGAGGTTAAACTTTAAAGAAATGAAAGGAAATCATCATTGTAAAAGTCAGAATAGCAGTTACGTTTTGGGGATTTGTTGTGATGGGAACAGGAGAGGCTTCTGGATGGATGGCACAGGGCTACCCTTGACTTGGGTGTTGGCTACAAGTGTGTTCCCACTATCCTGACTAACGAAGCAACACGTGTTTTGTGTGGTTGTCTGGATTTCTTATGTCTTACAATAAGATTTTAAAACCAAAAAAAGAATTTAAAAAACAATAATCTAGATGTTCTTCGAGGTTGTCTTTCCCCTCAAAAATTCAATATGTTTTCATGTTAAGTCTCTAGGGAAAAAAAAAGAAAAGATAAAAGGTCAGGATGTGGCTTGAGGGGAAGAATGTAAAACAAAAATAATTAGTATTATTCATGTAAGGCCATGTCAAGAGAATTTCCTGCAGAATCGATTTCTTGATTTTGAGGGCTAGGGTGCATGTGTGGCTAATGAGAGGTCCAAACAGCCAAAGTAGTTAAATTAAGCAGAAAGAATAATGGTGGGGAGACTGTGCGTTTTTTAACCATATAGAGGTCATGCATTTCAAGTATCAGATCGCAGCACATTTTAAAAGTCAGAAACTTGGACTTTCTACCGGAATTGCTGATAGACTTGCAAATCCTTGACTGGAGCCTTGCAAACTGGGCCCAGTGATTAGTCCATCTGGATGATTGAATTAAGTTTGTCCATTTGGTGTGGCAGAGACATATTTGATTTTCAGTACTCAGTCCTGACAATCAATATTTTTGTTTCGTACATTTCATTTGAAATATTTATGTGAAAAGTAACCTGCCACAGTATTTTATTCTGAAGCTTCATACCCACAGTGAGATATATTTCTCTGTTAGCTGAGCAGGTGGTCTGTTCACGGCTAAAGCCAAAGGGCTTGCATCATGTGCTGTGCTTTGAGGCAAGCAGGCCAGCGGGACAGGAAGTGTGCTTCAGCTCCTAGCAATCCAATTTACCCCATTGTCTCCTTGGATTAAGCATCAGCTCAGCTAGCCCAGGCACATCGTTGCATTGAATTAACAAGGTTTTTCAAAGCCTGAAATCTCTGTGATAGAGGAATGTTATTCATAAGGTAACTTTATTCCTTATTTTTGATTAGTTTTTTTTCTCCAAAGTAAATTAAAGGGCTCTGTTAAAATTAATAAAACTTCCATAAGAAAATTCTCAGTTTACAAACACAGCGCATTTACAGTAGACCTGTATTTCCTGGCTATATGTCCAAGGCCCAGATGGAAGCAGGGAGACATGGATTTCTAGGGACTTTGCTACTGAGAACAGACTCGTTGCCTCTGAGATTCCAGATCAACTGCATATAATACAATTTGGGGGTGGAAGCAAAGATTCAGAAATATGAGAGGAAAAACGTAGAAACAGGCCAGATGAAATTGGATCATACATTGCAGAGACTTAAAATAAACTCTGTATAAATTCTAGCAAAAATGTGCAGGAAGGTGTAGTTGCAGGGATGAGCCTTTTATACTTTATTAGGTCTGGCTGTAAATAAAGCTTCTGAAGAGAAGCAGAAAAAGAAAACTCCAGTTGAGGACTCCCAGAAGTCAGAAGACTCTTAGAGGTCACCCAGCCCAGCCCAGCTCTGGCTCACTACTCACTCAGCATACGTGAATTCTTTGTACAGAGTCTCTGATGAGCTGTTGTCTGGCTGCTGAGTAACGACACAGAGGGCGGGACCTAGAAGGTTTGAAGACAAACAACCCTTGAGCACTGGGAAAAATGATAAATGAAGTCTATCTTCATGGCTCCCAAGTTCCCTTTTTCCTCTGCAGAAAATCTCTATACATTTTCATCAGCCTAGTACCCACTTAATTTCCTGGTTGGGACTTTGCAGTTAACTAGAGTTCCAAAATGGGATGTAACGCTTTGTGTGATAACAAGCTCCCTGTCACAGGAAGCAACCAAGCCAAAGCTGCAAAGCTATGAGCCAGGAACACTATAGAACACTGAGCAGGGGAGCATGGCTGAGGCCCTCCACGCACACGTAAGCAAAGGCCTTTATGACATCAATTGTATATATTGATATCCATTCAGCAAATCTGTATTTATCTTTTACAATATGCCAGGTACTGTGCTGGGCAATGCCATGAGATTGCCCATTGAATAAGCACAAAGACCACGTATGCTTTATTGCTTGGAACAAAGTATGTGCTCAGTATTCATTGCATGAATGAATGTATCACTGGTACAAAGCTAAATAATTGTTAGCTAAGTGATATGATCAATTTTTAAATCCTCAGTGCCCAAATTTTCCTAAATGTAGAATGGGATTAATAGTAACACTAACCTCTTAGGGTTATAAGAATTAAATTTAAAAATACAAACTCCTTCTTTTGCCCATGGAAGAGTAACTGATATAATATGTGCGTTCCTGCTTTTAAAAAAACTAGAAAAACTAGACAGAACATATGAAATAAATATTTTCAGATCTTGTACAGAATTGCGATTCTTTTTTTTTTCTCTCTCTCTTTTTTTCTCTTTTTACTTTATTCCTGTGATTGGATTAAAGTTAATACAAGTATTTTCAGTAAAGAGTATGACTGTTCTGCACACAGAAGTCAGAGAATTTGTTTATTTTTTTACAACTGTTTATCAGAATAATCATTGTAATCCAATAACTAGAGGAACTTCCTTGACCTAGCCAGAGAATATGGCCATATATTTATAATTCTGAATTCATCTTGGTGATAGGACTTATCTTGGTGATAGCTGACACATATTTTCAACACAATCTTACACTAAATGCAGTATTATCTAAACTCCAAGGTAGATTTCATTGGCTCACAAGAACATATCCTTTGAATTCATATTTAAGCATGAGAATGTATGCATTTAATCAACTTGTGAGCAAAAATGGAGTTGGGACTGGAACCCTAGACTCTAGGCCACAATTTGTAATTTGAAGATCAACTTGACAATAATCACCAAGTCTGACCAACTAACCTTTGTAAAACTTGTGGGCATAAATATAATATGTAACATATTTGGCCTCTAGCAAATTGCTGATACAAACAGCTGAGAGTTTTGCTTTTCCCCCTAAGTGGAATTCATATTCTTTTTTTTTTAAGGATTTTTTTGATGTGGACCATTTTTCAAGTCTTTATTGAATTAGTTACAATATTGCTCCTGTTTTATGTTTTGGTTTTCTGGCCACAAGGCTTGTGGGATCTTAGCTCCCCAACCAGGGGTTGAAACCGCACCCCCTGCATTGGAAGGCAGAGTCTTAACGCTGGACCACCAGGGAAGTCCCGGAATTCATATCCTACTCCCAGGTTTCTTCTGTGTCTACACAACAAAGTACTTACAGTGGCCTCCAAGAAAGTCACATATTGCTTCTACAAGAGCTAAAAGATTTTTCCAGCCTGCCCCAGGAAAAGCAATGATACCAGAACTGTGATTCTTGATTAAAGGAAAAGAAATGAAGGGAGCACTATGACTATCCAGGCTCTCTGGCCTGGAGTCAGTTTTTCAGACCACAAGACAGAGAAGGGAAACCCAAAAACAGATCCTAGTAATCTGCTGAGGGGAGGAAGAAGATTATAGTTTAGGAAGCATGTAGCAGCTGGAATTGTGGTGCAGGAAACCAGAGAGAAGGAAGCTACAGAGAGAAAGAGCTCCAAACATCTAATCAGGAGTCTCTTGAATATGGATCTGCATATATTTAGGGTGAAAATCTACAAGCCTGGGCAAAGAACAGTTACTAAGGAAAAAAAAAATTATTTTTGGTAACCATAGGCTAAAAAATTCCCAGAGCTCACCTGTGACTGGCAATTACTCAGGTGCCCACCAGGTAGCAATTGTTCATTGAGTACACAGGGTATTCCTTACAGACACCAGAAGGGCTGCATCTTAGTAGAGGGGATAAACCAGCCCCCAAAATAGGCTGCTTTAGACCTGTGCCATAATTTTTTTAAAGAGCTTGAAAAGATCAAACGGATGTACAAATAACTCAGCTGCCAGCTACAACAAAGTTCAATATTCTCCAAAAAAAAAAAAAAAAAAAAGGCACTCAATAGCATAAAATACAACAATTTAAAAATTACTAGATATATGAACAAGCTGAAAAAATGCAACCAAGAACCAAGGTAAAAATCTATCAATAGAAACAGACCCCAAAGTAACATAATGAGCAGGAAAAGATATTAAAAGTTACTACAAATGTTATAAATATGTTCAAGGATTTAAAGGAAAACATGAATATTATGAATGAAACAGAAGATGTAAAAAAAAAAAAAACCGAGTGGAACTTTTAGAGATTTTAAGAAATGTAATATCTGAAATTAAAATTTTATTGAGTAGATGGAAGTATTGGTAACAGGAGATTAGATAATGTAGAAGACAAGTTCAGTAAACTTGAAGGCATAACAATACAATCTACTCAAAATAAACTATAGAGGAAAAAAATATTGAAAAAAAATGAACAAAGCCTCAGTAAGGTGTGAAATAATATCAAAGAGTCTAACACAGTGATAGCTGGAGTCCTAGAAGAATAAGAGAGACCAGAATATAATAATATAATAAAAAGAGAGAGAAAAATATTGAATAATGGCTATATTTTTTTTCAAATTTTGAAGAAAACAAAAATCTCAAATATCTAAGAAGTTAAAAAAAATTCAAATTAGGATAAACATGAAAAAATGACATCAAGTCATATCATAAATAAATTGCTGAAAACCAATGACAATGAGAAAATCTTAAATGCATTCAGAGAAAAAAGAGAGCATGTACTGAGGAACAAATGTTAAGAATCGTCATTTGTCTTGTCAGAAAGTGTCTAAGCCAGAAGAATGAATTAACACTTTCAAAGGTGATTTTTTTTTTTAAGTTTCATCTTAGAATGTTACACTCTGGAAAAATATCTTTCAATACTAAGACGAAATAAAGATGTTTCAGACAAACAAAAGCTGAGAGAACTTAACTTGCAAAATGAGACATGTTAAAGGAAATTCTTCAGGAAGAAAGAAAATGATTCCAGATGGAAATCTCTACAAAAAGAAATGAATAACACCAGAGATGATAAATATGTGAGTAAATATATAATAAATTTGTGTTATGTTTTAATTTACATAAAAGATACCTGCTCAAAGCAAAAATAATAGTAATGTATTATGGCGCTTATAACATTTAGAAATAGGTGATTATTTGGAAATAATAAACAATAGTACAAATGATGAGAGAAGAAAGGAATATACTATTGTGATTTTCTTAAATTATGGCCTAAGATTATTTAAAAGTATACTGGAATAAATTGAAGGTAAGTATTCTAAGCCCTAGAGAAACCAAGAGAAAAAAATGTCAAGAGATGTAACTAATAATGTAAATAAATTCCACAACAGACTATTGAAATGCAGAAAAAATTGTAATAATAAATAAACAACAGATGGAATCAATAGAAAGCAAATAATAATATGGTAGATTTCAATCAAACTATATAAGATATTACCTTAAATGTAAGTAGAGTCTAGTTAATTGCAAAGTTCCCCAGCCAAATAAAAGACATAGGTTGACAGGCTAGATAAAAAACAAAAAACAAACAAAAAAAGTGAGATGCAACATATGCTTTCTACAAGAAGCCCACTTTTTTTTTTTAACATATTAAGCATTTTTAATGGCAAAAAACAAAATGGAAAAAGAGAGCCATCAACAACAGAATGAATAAATAAATTGCCATATATTCACACAGTGGAATCAAAACAGCCATAAAAATGAATGAACTAAAGCCACGCACATCAGCATGGATAAATTTCACATGAATAATATTGAAGAAAAAACCAAGTTGCAAAAGACTATACACAGTATGGTATCATTTACATGAAATCCACGACCTTGTTAAAAATGCTGCATGTATAAATATTTTAGTGATACACAAATTATATAAGAAAAATATAAATTCATGCATGGGAATGACAAACTCCAAATTCAGAATAGTGGTTCTTTTCCACTCTGAGGTGCAGAAAGGAATGTGATCAGCAAGACATAAACTGGGAGCTTCTGTTTCCTCTTCTGTGAACATAAATGAAAACACCTATTTCACAGATTTTCATAAGGATTAGCATAATGTATGTAAGATATCTAACAGAGATGTGTATGCTGTGGATACTTAATGTTGGCTGCTATTATTAACATTAAAATTAATGCAGTGTGATATATGAGGGAAAGAAGGTTAAAGAGCCTGGATCATGTTATTCTTTCTACATATTTACTGACCCAGTGCCCCTGTGTCCTATGAACATTTATGGTATGAGGGGCTGGGTTAGGATATGTTATAATGGAAATAGCCTGGAAAAAATACACCAGAGTGTGAGCTATAAGCAATTTCAACAACTGTCCCAAACAAAATGTAGGTTAAAGACACCTGGATGATGTTGCTCTAGGTCAGTGGTTCTCAAACTTGAGCATGCATTAAAATCAACAGGAAGCTCTGTTAAAACACAGGTTTCTGGATCCCACTCCCAGAGATTCTGATTCAGTAGGTGTGGGATGGGGCCAAGAATTTACATTTCTAGCAGATTCCTAGGTGATGCTGTTGCTTGTGGTATAGAGAGCACACTTTGAGAAACACTTTCCTAGGTATGTTATTCAAGTGTCTGCTTGCTTACTTTGCTTACTTCTTGGAAAAACAGGAATTACATTGTAGTTTGGCCTACAGCTAATGCACTGGGTGCTCTTATTTTCCTATACTATCAGAGTCATGTGATTTTCCCATTTATACCCTGGTGTCCATTAGCCAGGGATAGTGCTTGAAAATCTGCCTTATCACAACAGTGGTGGAGAGATCATATAGCTTAGTTTCACTCCTAAAAGGATTAATAGTTCCATGTTACATCTGATAAAACTGAATGTATACTCATTTAGTCAATACATAATTTATTGAGTCTGTTGTTTGCTACGTAGGGATTAAACAATAAACAAGACAAACATGAACTCTAATGGACTTGTGGTGGTCCGTACCAACTTTCAGACAAGTAAATAGAAAACGACCAGGCGACATGATAGGTGAGTTTTCTGACTGAGGGAGATTTGGCTCAAAATTGCCTACCTATTCTAGCCTGGGTCCGGGATGACAAGTGACCAAGATAGCTTTTGAAGGACTCAATTATTTCAAACCCAGATAAATGTGATTCCTAGTGAAGCACTTTTTTTCCCACTAGACCAGACTATATGATGATAACAGTGACTAACACTTATATAGCACTTTCTTATGTGCCAAGCCTTTCTCTCTAAGTGTAACTCACCAGATTGGTAGGTACGATTATTACCTCCCAATTTATAGATGGGTGAAACTGAGTCCTTAAGTTTAGATAATTTCTTAGGATCATCTCACCAACTAACAAGTAGTAGAGCCAGGATTTGAACACAGTCAGTCTCATTCCAGGGCTACTCTCCTAACCATCATGCCATAACCACTCCTAAGGGAATTTATGATTTTTTTTGATGACAGTTTCTCTTTATTCCAAAAATTCATAAATCTTTGAAATGTCATTTCATGTATTTTCTAACATCTGATTTCTTTCTTTTTTTAATCTTTATTGGAGTCTAATAGCTTTACACTGTTGTGCCAGTTTCTGCTTTACAACAAAACGAATCGGCTGTATTCATACATATATCCCCATATCCCCTCCCTCTTGAACCTCCCTCCGGAGCATCTCTCCCACCCTCCCTATCCCACCCCTCTAGGTCATCAGCAAGCATTGACTTGATCTCCCTGTGTTAGGCAGTTGGTTCCCAATAGCTATCTATTTTACATTTGGTAGTATATAAATGTCAATACTACCCTTTCACTTTGTTACAGCTTCTCCTTCCACACCTCCCGATGTCCTCAAGTCTGTTCTCTACCTCTGCATCTTTATTCTTCCTCTGCCACTGGGTTTATCAATACCATATTTTTAGATTCCATATATATGTGTTAGCATATGGTATTTGTTTTTTGCTTGCTGGCTTACTTCACTCTGTATGTCAGACTCTAGGTTCATCCACCTCACTGCAAATAACTCAATTTCATTCCTTTTTATAGCTGCATAATATTCCATTGTATATATGTGCCACATCTTCTTTATCCATTCATCCATCAATGGACATTTAGGTTGCTTCCATGTCCTGGCTATTGTAAATAGTGCTGCAATGAACATTGTGGTAGATAAACCCACGTCATATGGTCACCTTATCTTTGACAAAGGAGGCAAGGATATACAATGGAGAAAAGACAGCCTCTTCAATAAGTGGTGCTGGGAAAACTGGACAGCTACTTGTAAAAGAATGAATTTAGAACATTTCCTAACACCATACACAAAAATAAACTCAAAATGGATCAAAGACCTAAATGTAAGGCCTGACACTATAAAACTCTTAGAGGAAAACATAAGCAGAACACTGTGACATAAATGACAGCAAGATCTTTCTTGAACCACTCCCTAGAGTAAAGGAAATAAAAACAAAAATAAACAAATGGGACCTAATGAAACAGAAGCTTTTGCACAGCAAAGGAAACAATAAATATGACGAAAAGACAACCCTTGGAGTGGGAGAAAATATTTGCCAGTGAAACAACTGACAAAAGATTAATCTCCAAAATATATATAAGCAGCTCATGCAGCTCAGTATCAAAAAAAACAAACAACCCAATCCAAAAATGCACGGAAGACCTAAACAGACATTTCTCCAAAGAAGACGTACAGATGGCCAACGAACACATGAAAAGATGCTCAACATCACTAATCATTAGAGAAATGCAAATCAAGACTACAATGAGGTCTCACCTTACACCAGTTAAATTGACCATCATCAAAAAATCTAGGAACAATAAATGCTGATGAAGGTGCAGAGAAAAGGGAACCCTCCTGCACTGTTGCTGGGAATGTAAGTTGGTGCAGCCACTATGGAGAACAGTATGGAGGTTCCTTAAAAAACTAAAAATGGAGTTACCATATGATCCAGCAATCCCACTACTGGGCATATACCCAGAGAAAACCATAATCCAAAAAGAAGCCCACTTTAAACATAAAGACTCAGACAGGTTAAAATTAAAAGGCTAGGAAAGGGATCGTGCAAACACTAAGCCTAAGAAAATGAGAGTCAAAATGCTGATATCACTCCAGAGAGATTTCACAACAAATCAGGGACACAAGGGGATGTTTTGTAATAATAAAAGGATCAAATTATCAAGAAGAAATCATTGTAAATGTGCATTTGTCCAATAACAGGGCTTCTAAATACATGAATAACAAACTTACATAACAATAAGAAAGTAGACAAATCCACAGATATAGTTGGACATTTCAGCACCTTTCTCTCAGTAATAGAACAAGTGGACAGATAAGCAGTGAGGACATAGACTTGAAAAACACAATCGCCCATCTTGTATAATGACATTAATGACACACTCCAACAAACAACAGCAGAAAACATAGTGTTTTCACACAGAACATTTACCAAGATAGAGCTTATGCTAGATCATAAAAAGCCTCAATAAATTTATAAGAATTAAAATCATGCTAAGTATTTTCACTGATCACAACAGAATTAAAGTCCAATAAAAGTAATATATCTAGAAAAACTCAAATTTTTGGAAATTAAAATTATCCTCCTAAATGACCCATGCATCAGAGAAAAATCACAAGGAAAATTAGAAAATAAATATATTGAACTAAGTGAAAAAATATTTTAATGACATCAAAATTTGTGGGATGCGGCTGAAGATGTACTTAGAAATACATAGCTTTAAAACTTATATTAGAGAAAAGAAAAGCCAAGAATCAATGATACAAATTTCCTCCTTAAGAAACTACAGGAAGAGCAAAATAAACCCAAAGGAATTCTGCTCTCATTATTTTCATTCCATTTTGAATTGGAAGTCCCAGACAGTAAAAGAAAGAAAGAAAGAAAGAAAGAAAGAAAGAAAGAAAGAAAGAGAGGAAGAAGAAATTATTTATATATAGAGAGAGGAAGTAGAAATGCCTTTATTTGCAGATTCACAGAATCATGTATATAAAAGACTAAAGAATTACAAAAATACTGTTATAACTAATAAATAAGTTTACTCAGATAGTAGAATACGACATCAATATTGAAAAATCAACTTGATGTTGTACTAGCAATGAAGAATGGGGGGAAAATTGTAGCTACAACACTGTTTTCAATAGCATCCAAAAGCATATAATAATTAGGGATAATTTAACAACTACATTCCAGTTCTATACAATTAAACCTACGAAACAGTGATGAGAGAGCCTAAATAAATGTAGACATGTTCATGAACAAAAAGACGATTTTATTAGGATATCAATGCTCCCCAAATAAATCTATAGATCTAATGCAATCCAAGTCAAAATTGTAGCTGGCTATTTTGTAGAAATTGACAAAATAATTCTAAAAGTTCTAAGCTGATTTTAGGACTTACGGTAAAGACACAATAATCAAAAGACAGTGTGGTACTGACATAACAATAGACATCGTGTAAATAGAGAAGAGTTAAGAAATAAACCAGAGAACACATGGTTAACTGACTTTCCAAAAGGCACAAGGCAATTCATTGAAGAAGAGTCTTACAACAATTGGCCTTGGAACAACTGGATATCCACACTGGGGGATGAGAAAGGAATTTTTACCCCTACCTAAAACATTCCAAGAATTTATTTGAAATTGATCTATAAACTAAAATTTAAAGTCTTTTTGAAGGATATATAGGAGAAAAATCTTTGTGCTCTTAGAATAGGCAATGATTTTTTTGGCCAAGCAGAAAAAGCACAGACAAAAGAAAAAAATTATAAATTAGACTTAATCAAATTTTAAAACTTCTGTTCCTGTAAAGATATTGCTTATAAAATGAAAAGATAAATCATAGTTTGGGAGTAAATATTCATAACACACACGTCTGACAAAGAATTTGTATCCAAAATATATAAAGAACTCTGACAAACCAACAATAAGACAAACAACCCAATTAAATCTTGAGTGTAGGATCTGAGCATATATATTACAAAAGCAGGTATATGAATGTTCAACACTTTAAAAGATGTTCAACATCATTAATCGTTAGAAAAATTCAAATTAAAGCCACAAAGAAATACCATTACAAATCCAGCAGAATGTCAAATTAAAAATCAGACAATATCAAATGTTGGCGAGGATGTGGAGAATTTGAAACTCTCTTATGTTGCTGATGGTAAATTAAGTGGTCCTGCCACTTTTGGGAACAGCTGGGCTATTTCTTACAAAGTTAGACATGTTCTTATCATGCAACCCACACTTCCAACCCTAAGTGTTTATCCCAATGAAGATGGACATCCATGTGACACTTGTACGTGGGTGTTCACGGCAGCTTTAGGATCAATAAAGGAGCCAAAAACTGGAAACAACCCAACTGTTGGAAATTGGTGAACAGATAAACCAATTATAATATATCCACAAAATGGATACAATTACAGAGAAAAAAGAAAAGGAGAGGAGGGGAAAGGAATGAACGATGCGTACATGCAACAGTGTGGATGAATCTCAAAATCACACCCAGCAAAAGGAGTCAAACCCCAAAGAACATGTATTGATGATCGCAGACCCATGACGTTCTAGAAAAACGAAACTAATTTATGGTGACAGAAAGCAGATCATTGGCTGCCTGTGTTGCAGATAGGCAAAAGGGAAAATTGGGGGGGGGGGGGCGACGAAAACGTTCTATGTCATGATTGTGGTGGTTACAGGACTATCAATTCATCAAAGCTCTTGAACTGTGTGCTTCAAAGGGTGCATTTTATTGCCTATAAATTACACCTCAATAAAGTTAACTTTTAAAACACACATAAAGCACTGAGCCCTGCATCTGCCACGTAGCAAATGCTTGAGAAAGGTTAGGAATGAAGTGGGGGATGGGGGGAGAGGGATGGGGGGAGGAGAAAAAGAAGTAATTATTCTCGTTAAATTTATTTAATGAAAAGATTTAACAACAAAAAAACAACTTAATGACAATATCAAAGTTGCTGTTACTATAGTTCAGACATTAGTTTGCTCTCAAAGAGTCCGTAAACAATCCAGGGAAAGGCATGTCTGATATTATAACATAGATATATACAACTAGTGCTGCACACCAGGGGTTCTTTCCTGAGGTTTCTTTGGAAATTAAAGTTTTCATAGATCTTCAAGTTCAAGAAAAAAATGGTCAAGAAATCAAGAAAACAGAGAACACTATTGAAATTCTCCCTTGAAAATAGCTTAACAATCACCAGAAAGATGTGACTATTTTGAGAAATCACTTGGCCTCAAGCTGAAGGCAGGAACAGGAAACCCTGACAGTGGAAAGAGAGGCAAAGGTGGAAATGTCCAGTTACAGGGGCAGGAGCACTTAGGAGATAAGTGGTCGAGTTCCGATCAGTCCCTCTGGCCTGTACCTCTTGCCATCTTTGTGGCAGTGTGTGTTCCTGGTGGCTAACAGGGAGGCATTCTTGAAAATAAAATCATTACGAATAAGTTTATCACATATTTACTTACATAGATCTTATGAGCAGTGTTCTAGGAAATAAATTTTGAAAGCAAAGTAAGTCCGTAAGCTGGCAATTTTGCATCCTGCTATCAACACAGATATCAACCCCACCTCTGGATCAAGGCCCTTTTTATTGGGATATCAAGGGCTCAGGAATGGAGGCTCAGCACCGCTGGCCTTCTGTTGCTCTGCTTGGACCCTGCACGCCCACTTTACTGGCTAAGGCTTTCAGAGCAAATCCCCCTCCCATGTCCCAGGTCCAGCGTCTGGGTCTTAGAGAGCCCAGTCCCTGCTGAATTCTACTTCCTTAACCTCCTTCTAATCAACCCCCTCAGGAACTCAAGTCCTAAACTTCATGGCCATGGAGTGCCTGGTCCTACAGCTGGTCCTGGCCCCACTTATGCTCCTCACTCCACCCCATCCCATCCTCCCCATCCATCAGGGCTGAAGCTGACCCCCTGGACCTCTTCATGTCACAGGGCTCCTCCGACACACCCACCAGCGTGTCCAATCCATCTTGTAGCGGAACAACTTGCAATGTGAAAGTGAATTTTTTTTCCCTTCCTCCATTTCAGGAAGGTGACCCGTCTCTTAGTATCTCTCTGTATCAGTCAGAAAACAATATTCATTAAGAACCTAAGTTCATTTAAGAGTCATGCAGGGCGTGTCTTTGTGGGTACCAGGGGAAAGAGTGGGAACTTCCCCTATACTGAGACATTGGAGGATGTGGTTTGGGACAGACTTAGGAAGGGCAAGGATGCTCATAAAACATGATAGCAGCACCCTAAAGAGGGCAGTCTCAGGGGGTACGGCTAGTGGCGCACCTGCAAAGCTGCCCCAGGGGCACCAGCAGGGATTCCTGTGCCCCCCAGGCAAGGCAAAGAGAGCAGACCACCAGACCTGAGGGGTCAGATCACAGAGGAGGAAAAAAAAGGCCCCTTAACAGAAACCAGAGAGCCTCCCCAGGCCTCTGCCCAGCCCCGGAGAGGGACACCAGGACCGAAGCCGTGCCCACTGAAGGCTGAGTCCGGATGTACAGCCTCATGCACAGCTGTCTGTGGAATATGATGGGTGGCTGGTCCACGCCTGCCTGGGTGGGACCATCTCCAGCTCGCATCCTCCCTGCTGAGCCCCGGTGCTGACAGCTCTGGGGAGGACATTCCAAATAACATCTCTTTCTGTCACTCAGCATCTTTTAAAGAGGATTAATTGTGTTTATTGAGATTGGTTGAAATTGTGTAATGCGGCTGAAACAACTGTGCTGATTACCTGGACGAGCTCATTCGGGAAGCTTCTGCTCCTATTATTAAGCATGGAGGGCGTTCAAGAGGCCCCACAAAGAGCCCTGCACTTCCCCTTCCTCCTGGAGGGAATCTGCTCATCTGAGGATCAGACTCAGCCCTCAGCATTTCCAATTAAGCCCTGATTACATACCTGAGCCCTCTGCTTCCACAGGTAATCAAACCTCTCTCACTGTTTTGTTGTGAGTGACTTAAGCTCTGGGAACAGAAACAGCAAACCAGAGCACAAAATCAATAGCCGGGCCCTCTGCTGTGACCAGTTGGCAGAACTTTCAGATTAGATCTCTCCATATCAGAGGAGGAATTCTGAAAAAAAGGAAAGAAAAAAAAAAAAAACCCAAAAAAAACATTACCAGCTTCTTTGGAAGCAGGACAACGAGCAGGTCATGTAAATATTACCAAGGACTGTAATTTTGAAAAGCTCGCCTGTGTGAACTAGCTGTCTTGAGAGTGTGGATTTTGTTTCTAAAGATCTAGTTGCCTTAACTCATGAAGAGCCAGAGTCAGTGAAACAGAGCAGCACCCTGCAATCCTTTCCCACCATGTCCCCCGCCTGCCTTTTGTCTGCAGAAAAACTTTAGCCAAAAAGTTTAATCTGAGAAATGAGAACATGCAGAAGAAAAGGAACGCGGTCAAACAGGACAAAATAATAATAGTTTCGTCATTAAGTAAAACCAAGGACCTTTCATTCCTCCCCAAGGGCTACAGATAATATTCTGAGTCACATTCTGTGAGCTGTCCTGTAGATACTGAAACCCCCGCCGGTGTAAGAAATTAACTACGTGATGACCAGACTGTAGCCATGACACAAGCTGCCACAATTCCCAGAACTGGACTCGAAGAAATGGGAACAAAGGGATGCTGGAACTGAAGATTAACTGTGCTTCAACTAATCAAGATGACGCGGCTGACACGACCAATTGCGAGATGACCGTACTCTTTCTGAGTGTAGCCCCCTCCCTCTGCCTATACACCCCGGAAACTCCCCTTTAAAAGCTCTTGCTCCCTGACTGGCAGAGGGGAGTCAGCCTTTAGGCACGAGCCCACCCTCCCGCCACGTTACCAGCCTCTGGAATAAAGCAAACTTTCCTTTTCACCAACCTTGCCTCTTGAGTACTGGCCTTTGGGTGGCAAGCAACCAGACCCCCACTTCCACTAACATTAGTGCTTAGGATAGAAATTATTTACATTTTAATTGCAGAAGGGATGCTCTTTACTCTCTTTAAAATATTGAAGGGCTTTGCTCTTTTATCGTCAAGGTGAAAGTAGGTCATCGGGGCAGGATTCAGCCAGTAGCTCAGTCTCTAAGGACACAGAACAAAGCATCTCAGCCAGGTTGTGCAGTCCTGCTAGAAACAGGCTGCAGGGGGACAGCTCCTGATCCTTAGTGTGGGGCCGAGTAATGGCCCCCTAAAGATGCTCATGTCCTCATCCCTGGGACTTGTGAATATGTTTCCTTCCAGGGCAAAAGGGAATTTGCAGATGTTGTAAGGATCTTGAGAAGGGGACCCTTTCCTGGAATATCTGAGTTGGGCCCAATCTAATCACAGTGGTGGTTATAAGTGGGAGGCAAGAGGATCAGAGATACAGAGAGATGTAACAGAGGAAGCAGACGTCCAGGTCAGAGACAGCAGGAGCCTGCATGATGCCGTGCTTATAGGTGAAGGAAGAGGCCACGAGGTAAGAAATGCAGGTGACTTCTAGAAGTGAAAAAGGCAAGGAAACTGAGTCTGCCTTAGAGACTTCAGAAGGAACCAGCCCTCCTGACACCTTAATCTCAGGACTTCTGACCTCCGAAACTGTAAGACAGTGCGTGTTACTTTAAGCCTCTAGGGTTGTCACGCCAGCAACAGGAAGCTATCACCCGGGGGAGCCAGAGGAACGGTGTGCAAATGCCCTTCCCACGCTCACTGCATCAGCCGCCTCCTTCATGTGGGGTCACTGTCACCCCGTTTAGATACACGAGAGAAATGTCCTTTCCTCCATCCACCTTCGGGGTTCATGATACCTCCCCACACTTTCAGTTTTTCATCCCAAACAATATATTTTTGAAATGCAATTAGTATTCATCGAGCCCAGACTCCATTTTTGGTGGAAGTATAGCTAAATAGAAATGAAATTTGAGGGTAGTCTTAAGCTTCTAACAGACCATGCTCTAGAAACTGGGGGAGACGTATGGCCCCACCTTCACAATGTCTGTGCAAATGAGAAGCAAACGTCGAAGAGGATGTAAACCATTATCGTGAAGCTGTGAATTCCTCCAAAGCAAGAGGAGACTTCTTCTTTTCAAGTTCTAGAAGGTACTTTCTTAAGACTTCAGGGGATAATCAAGATGGTTAGAAATAAGAAAAAGTCATCTCTTCAGACCCAAGTATCTGTAGATATGAGCTACGGAGACAAACTGTTCGTTTCTCTTCCCCGGGACTTTGACAACATACAATGTGTAATAAGGGAAGGCGTGCAAACAAGCATGCTTACCTGCTGACAGATCAGAGCCCCTCAACTGCTACTGTGTTTCGGGTTTGTTTTGTTTTATTTTGTTTCTCTGCGCCGCCTTCCTACTACCTGATATTTCACAGTTGGATTAAAGGAAGGTTACCGTGTGCTGGGCTCACCGTCACCAGCGTCCTTCCCCCTCACCTGGCAGACATCACTAGCTGACCATGGCCCCATCCTTCTCAGCCTGGATGCAGGCTCCTCATTCTCAACCTAGTCTCTAACAGTCAAGGCGAGATCAGAACTGCCAAGAAGTTCAGTTATTTGCCAATCCTGGATGAAACAGCCTAACTATGGAAATCACCTACTAATGCAAAAAGTTACCCTCGATATGGTAGTACGTCCAGGTCAGAATCAATCTTTAAGGAGGCGACAGGGAAGCCACCTGCAACAGGGAAGTGGGCACGGGCAGGCTTGATCCACGGGATGCTTCCCAGCTTGGGATGCTGGGTGGAATTCCTGAGAAGCCCCAACAGGGTGGGGCTGAAAGATAAAGAGAAGGGAGGAGAGAGGTCCCCTCTCTAGCGCAGGGAAAGCGGGGGGAGGGGGTCTCCCACCCACCTCCTGACCACATCCATCCTCCTCTCTGGTCCATGGGCCTGTGTGTGATGCCCTGTTCTGAAGGCTTGCATATCACTTCAGTTGCCATGGAAATCTCTGGCCTCATCTAGTGATATCATTAGGGTTTCAGTGAGCGCCACTGTGCAACTGTGGTCCATTGGTTGTGAAGGTTAGGGGACCCGGTGCTCAGAGTCTCCACAGAGGTTATGATTTTTCATAAAGGCACGTTTGCTTCAGTCTAGGTTGGAAAGCACTGGGATTTCAGCTGAAGGGCAGAGAGTGGATTGAACAGCATCTCATGAAGAGGAAAGCCTGATTACGGGTTTCTAGAATGCGAACATCACAATACAGTGTGAACGGCCCCCTCCAGGTCCCAGAGAACTCGAGCCAGCCAACTAACTGGCAATTAGACCTGACAAAGGGGGAAACTAAATGACTTACCTAAGAACTCAGACGGCCCCAGCACCTGCACACATGCTGCACTCGAGCATCTTATTTTCTCTCCCTCATTATGGAAATCTAAAGTCAAAGCAGAATTTGGGGGCTGGATCATTCACCGTTTTATTGCAGTTTGCAGTAATACTTATCTAATTCATTTCCCACATTGACTAACTAAATATCAAACTAGAGACCTGATTAAAACAAATTAAGGAATAACCCTAAGATGAGTGCAGATACCGACAATTCAGGGACATCAGCGTTCCAATTTTCAGTGAAAAAGCTGTTGACAAAACTATACAATATGATGCAATTTTTAGTGACTTGTGTATGTGTATAAAAGCTGAGAATTACATAAACAAGAGGGGCTAAGACTGGGGGAGGTAATGAGTGTGGTTTTGCTTTGTATTTTCTGATTTTTCTCTGTTAATAAAGCATTGCTTTTGTAAAAAGGAAAAATTTTCGTTCTTTATTGTTCAAGCAAACTTAATGACTCTAATAAGCCTGCTTACAATATGACAAGCCTGTTAAACAACGGTAATGGGCGAGAAAGGTGACGGAACGTGTTCCTGGCTTTCCTTTATCACACTGGCTGTCACCGCCAGGAACAAGAGAGCAGTGTGTCCCTAACACACTCGGAAAGGCTGTGCCCTTGACTCACATGTCAGCTGGGTCATGGCCGTCATCACCATCGTCACCACGTGACCTCCAGCCACCGTGATCAATTCTCTTAATAACGGCACTCACAGAGCACTAAGCCCTCTGGCCAACACCTCATGTAGTAAATCCCACCAGTGGGAGAAAACAAGCTTCTCCCAGAAGCTGGTAAAGATCCCGTTGCTTTGCCCAGCCCTGCTCAACCCTCAAGTAGATGAGAGACACTCCTACTTTTTCCTGCTTCTCTCACCATTTATTGTTGGTATAAAAGGGAGAAGATATAAAAATAAGAACTGTAGCGCCACATACATCATGATGCTCTGAGAGAGGGGTACAGACATCCTCAGCCCTGTGACTAGAGAATAGTATGGGCACCGCAGGGTATAGGAACAAAATGTGGGGGTTTCTAGGGAGGATCAGCATATTTTACAAATCAACTAACGTTTGCTTTGAATATAATGCACAACGCACCCCCAAAGTGTTGTCTGAGATCTTGGCACTTAGGGAGATGAGGCCTTATCTTGGGAGTTTGTGTGATGCTTGTCCGTGTGCGTGTATGTGTATATGATGGGTGTGAGTGTGTGAGATTCAATTTTGAATGTTTCCAAATTCATCATATAAACACACAGGCACACACCCACACCCACACCCACTTGCACACACGCATACACACATACACGCCGCAGCCAGCTTCCTGCAGGAAAGCCGATGCCAGGAAATTACTTGGTGTGGTTTACTCCTGGGCAGCAGGACAATGAGGTACCCACAGAGGTAACCAGGTGCCCCCTCTGGCCAAAGCCCTGTGCGCTGCTGACCTTGGTGAACTGTCCAGATGCCAGCAGAGCCCAGGAGCTTCAGGAACGGGCGCTGCAGTGCCAGGTGGGTTGCTGGCAGAGGTAGCTGAGTGGACAGGAGACGGGCCGTGAGCAAGCACGACAGAGGGTGCGGGGAGTGGCCACCTTCAGAGTCAGACGTGCTGCCAGTGGCAGGAAGGCTGCTGGGAAAAAGGGAGTTTCAGAACAAGAGGAGAAAAACGCCCCAGGCATACGTACTCAACGCGCGGGAGGAGATCTGCCTTTCCTGCAGGGCATTGGCTGTACTTCTGAAGTGTTTGTTCTGTCTACAATGAGCATGCATATTTTGAAAACGAATTGTAAAAAACATGCAGAAGAATTGTATGTGCTCATTTTCATTTCTTTTCTCAAACCTTCTCTGTTTTCTTTCCGTTTGTGTCACGGCCCCTGTTACGCGTCTAAGTCATCTGCTTCCCTTCCCTTTACTCCCCATGTCCTGTCCCCAGAGAAGTCCCGTTGGTGCTGCCTCAACAGCCCTCCACACCTCTTCCCTCCTCACTCAGCTTCCTTCATCTCTTCCTAACCCAGCCTGCCATATGCAGTGCGTTAGACTCATTTAGGGAAACCCAGCTCTGACCATGCACCCGCTGCGTGTGTCCTATATCTTCTGCTAGACAGTCAGCGCCTTTGGGACAGGACCTGTCGGAGTCATCTTTGTACCTCTCACAGCACCGATCAATAAATATTTCTTGAAAGAATAACAACAGCAAAGACTGTGACGCATGCCTGTCACAGGGGCACAGGCCACCCTCTGTCCCACCCCCAGGTCTTTATCTCCTCTTCTCGACGTCCCCATCCTTGCTCTCCTCCACATTGGTGCTCCTGCCCAGATGCCAGGGAGAGAAAGGGGGGCACTGCTCCAGGTTCCGAGGCACCCCCCTTCTTCGTGGAGCACTAAGCAGGCTGACCCAGCCTACCGTGTTGAGGAAGGGGAGATTCCTGCATCACAGGGGAGGAGATGGCCTTTCTCCCGAAGGTCAAAGTGTCCCTTACTCTCATCAGGTTTTTGACCCCTTGTCCTTTGCACACTCTTACCATTATCATGTCCTGTCACGGGAAGCTGAACAAGCCCATTCCCCACTGAGGGATCGGGATGGAGGAATTTAGAGATGCCCATTTTTACTACCGTTAGGAAACAGAAGCTACAGGCATGATGCTTTGTGCTATAGGCATTTATAACTGTTCAGCCTAGGGGAAACCAGCCTCAGACACCAAGAAAGAACCTTTAACAATACAGATGAATAAAATATGGAGGCAGTAAAATTCAGGAACCTCCACTTGGCTCCAGTACCTCACGGCAGGAATACGACTGCATTCATCAGCAAAGACAACTGGATAATCCCCTCCTTTGGTTTCCATTTTGAATGTGACATTTTCCAAAGAGAAAGCAAGGCAAACATAAATAAATACAGCATGGCATCAGTGACACTGGAGGCTGAAGACACAGGTAGGGGTTGGGCGCTTCCTTCGGCCCACACCTCTCCTCTGCGTGAGGGAGCAGCTCTGCCCTGTGGAATACGCAGTGTCACCATACAGGTGTGCAGGGAACGCAGCCTTCAGGGGACGTACAGCCACAAGCAAGAGGGCTGTATGGGTAGAAGACAGTTAAAACTGAAAGGAAGGAGACAGACAAAGCCAGGTTGATACCTAGAACTAGTCACCTTGGACATGATCTGATGGGGAGGGTCATATGCTGAACAGAAGCCTCTTCATTAATTCCCAACCAGAACTGCAGCTGTTAGGAAGAGATGGGTGCGTTCCGGAGGGCTTTATAACTGCAGGCACGTATATCCTTGTTGTGTAACATTTATTGCTATACTATGGGAACATGCAAGGAAATGGATCAAGATACACTTAGCTCCTTACTCTGGAATATTAAGGAGGAAAGCCAGCATATAGGAGACTGATTTTAAATCTAGGTTTAAACCCTCTCCAGAGTGCTAACCTCTTGCTTTTCCACTGCCAAAGCTAATAGTGTACACATTTTGTTCTGTAATCATTATTCTGATTAGTTTCTAATTCTGAAAGGCAAAAATCAATAACATCAAAAATAATACTACAATTAATTTCTCCTTTGATATGCATTTTATTTTTCTTAATTATCTTAATTTTCTGATTTATCGTACTTATTTATCTATCCAACTATCTACCAATCTATCTAATTTGTAATGTCTGATTTTATCAAATCCTTACCATCATTCAATATTTCAAGGACATTTTCAAATATATGGAATCCTTCTTCTTCCATTCACATACCATTATTGAGCCTTTTTGCTCTAGACTAATCTCTCTGTAGTTCTGTTGCAGAGCTATTGTCCTGGATAGAATCTATTCTCTCTGGACCTTAAGTCTTCCTTTTTTGGTTTACTTCCTTGTTTTGCTGGAACACATCCTTGAATAGCTTTGTCACAAAGATTGCCTTGGAATAAAATTTCTAGGTTCTTTCATAATCTGTCTTTGCACTGAGTTGATAAGTTTATTGCACGTAGAATTCTAGGCTGTTAATCACTTATCTCAGAACTTAGAAGATGGTCCTCTTTGTCTTGTGATATTAAGCTTGTAAGAATTCCACAGGCAGATTGACTCTAATCTTTCATAGGCAGACAGTTCTTACTCTTTGGAGGCTTTCAGAACCTTCTTCTATCAATTGGCATATTTTGAACCTTCATAAAAAATGTGCCTCAATGTCAACTTCCTCATGCTTTATGCTAGGATCAGAGGACTATTTCAGTCCAAGGACATGCCTTCTTCAGCTTTAGGAAGTGATGTTCTAATACTCCAAAAACTCATTTCAGCACGACAGTGTAAAGCAATTATATTCCAATAAAGAGCTTAAAAAAAAATTTCCTTGTACTTTCTTTGGTTTCTCTCATCTGTTGGCCTTTAATTTGTCTTTATCGGTCTTTTGTCACATAGGTACTTGCACATGTTTCTATCCCTTTGTTTTGTTCTGTTTTTGTTCTACTTTATAAGAGATTTCCTTGATTTCATTGTTAAACCTGCCATTGAATTTGGTAGTGTGAAGACATTTTTTTGCTCAATGAGAGGCCATTCTTGTTCTCTAGTGATCTTTTTAAAATCCTGTTTATGTATTATGGATTTAAGACATTCTCAAATCTATCTGAGGACACCAATTAGGATTTTTTAAAGTACACTTTTATTCCTTGAAGTATTTTTTTTGTTTTGGGTCATTTTCTTCTGCTTGCTTGTCTTTGCTTTTCTTTGTTACATCGCAGACTCTCTTCAAATACCCATGAGCCCCTGACGTCCATTCATATTTTAAAATACTGCAATGGCAGAGCCCTGAGCTCTGGGGCTGTGAACGAGGCCCCTCATCTGGAAGGTTTCACTCCAGCTTGAGCAGGATGGAAACAGGCCGTACCACTGGGGCCCAGGATGCATTGCTTTGGAGCTGCCCAGCTTTTTCTTAGACACTTTGTTCAGTTGCTTTAGTGAAGGATCCTTTGCTTTTTTGCCTGAGGAGTAAACATCTGCCTATTGGCCGTCCTGTCCTCAAAGAGCAGGAAGGGGTTTGTCTGGGCTCACCTCATGGTCAACCCTTCCACATCTCGCTCCCACTCTCAAAAGTGTCTCAGAGTTCAAAGCCTCCGTGTGATTCTACCGGGAACCTGAAAAGTGTGGGAAGCGGTCCATCAGTGATGGCTTCCCTCCAGTCCTCTTTATGGTTGTAAGCGAAGTCATTTGTCATTTCCTAACTCTCTTTTTAATTGGATTTTGAGAGGAAGAGAAAAGAAACATATGTGCTCAGCCTCTCATTCTGGAGTAGACATCACTTTTTGAAGTCATCAATTCCCAAAAAAGGAATGAGATTTAGTTAACTTTTCGAAAAATCAGTTACAGCAAGGAGATTCTACTCAGCAACATTTTCTCAGGTTCCCACTTGGTTCAAGGTTTGATGCTGGACTAATGGGAGGATTAACAAAACAGTAAGATTAGGGATTTTGTCCTTTCCCCAAAGGAATTTACATTCTGTACTAGTGACAGAGGTTTATCAACATGCTATAACTGTACATTTGACTGTACACTGCTTTTAAGAAATGACTAAATATATCAAAATACATGTAGGTATGGTTTTTAGTGCAATACTCTAAATTGGCTACAAAAATAGGTGTGAGTTGCCATAAAAAAAAAAAAATAAAACAGAATAGAAAAGGGCAGAAAAGGGAGAGAAGGTGGCATTCCAGAGGTACAGGCCTTGAACTCTGGGTAAGCATGGCTTTTGCATTAGTCAAGGGAAATCCAGTGGAGGTGGTGTGTCTACCATTAATTGTAATGTTTGCAGCCAAATTAGAATATTGTATCAAAAAACACACAGAGGTGCATTTGAATCTATGTAGTTATTTTTTAAATATCAGTATACAGTCAAATGCACCTTGTAATCCTCTTTTGTGAAAAGTGTAACTGTATTAATAAAGGTCAAAATACAAAAAAACAGTAATCTACAATATTACTTAGGGGCAGTAATGATTGGGAGGAGGCAAAAGTGAGGGCTTTTGGGGTGGGTAACATGCTTTACTTCTTGACCTGGGTACTGTTTACAGGGGTGTGTTTAGTCCAGGAAGTTTCCTCCAGCTGTATTCATAGGGTTTCTAATATGCATTTGATAGACATCAATTTTAAAAAGAAGAAGAAATAAAAATAAAAGGAGGGCAAAATAGTTCAAATAGCCTTCTCTTTTGAATTTATCCCAGGGGGGACATCTAGAGCCCAAGCCATGAGTTCCTTGGAAACAGGGGCTGTTAATATTGTATTCCCAGCACCCAGCCTGCCCCATGGTAGGTGCTTCATATGTATGTGTAGGAAAAAAGAGAGAGTGAGAAAGAGAGAGTGAGTGAGGAAGAAAGAGAGAGAATGAGAGAGAGAGAGGAAGGGAGGGAGGGGGAAGAGAAACCTTTACGTGCTCAGCCATGGAGATCCAGAGTTGTTTGTTTGTTTTGCTTTTTGTTACCATAGCACTAACCTTACTAATATACCTCCCATGAGCTTTCTCGGGGGCATGTGTCCACATCCACTAACAGCATACATCCCTCCCTCCCCCAGAATGTGCACTTCTTGAGGTGGGGACTGTTTCTTCACACTTGGAACAGTTCTTGGCCTGTAACAGGTGTTTATGAGAAGTATATTGAATGAAGCCTTTTCTCACCCTCAGTACCAATCACGGGGGTTTGTGTGTGGCTGGCCCTGAACCAACACAGTGGCTGATTGACGGCTGCAGGAAGTGATTTCCAAAAGATCATAAGCAGGGGAGACAAATATCAGTGGATTTTCTTGGAAATTAGCTGAAATCCCACGAAAACATCAGCTCATCTGCTGTGCTTGCCATCTGCACCTGGGTGGATGCTCCCAGAAACTCCTCCCAATACTTGGTCTCTTTTTTCCTTCTTCCAACGCACACTGTAGTACAGGCCACCTTGAAGAAATGCAGCTTGAGTAGGAACGGTGAGCTGGGAAAGACTTGACCAGTTCAGTATAATGAGGAGCTTTCCTCGATGCTTCTAGAAAGGAATATGAATTCCACTCTTCCTGGGCTCGCCAAGCCATAGCAACCTTTCCAGGCTGCCACAGGCTCTGCTCCCAATACTGGAGAGCCGGGGCACGCCCTCCTGCCCATTCACAGAGAAACTGGGAAGGTTACTCAGAGAATGAGCAGCTGTAATGGTTTCCCGGAGGGGGTAGCATCCTTGAGCCTGCGGAGAATTTTGCAGCTTTTCTTTTATGCATTTTTAATCAATTCTAAGCTACTTACAAATATGTGCAATTACTTTCTGCACTTTGCTTTGTAATAAGATTTAATGACTCTGCTCCAATCCTCTGGGTGAACATTGATAATCTGACTCTATGATTTAAAATTTAGCTTTGGCGAAGGAGGAGGGTAAAAACTGAGATGAAGCCTTTTTTAGTTTTGAGGGTTTTTTTTTTTTTTACGGAAATCAGAAGTTGAAATGAGTTTAGCTTTCAAAATATTCCCAATACAAGAGAACAGAATATCTCATTTATTTGTCAAATAGCATCTGATTAAAATATAGGGGGGGAAAGTCTTGGAAACAAAAGCTCTCTTTCTTTAAAATGTTCTACAGATTATTTTAAAGTGAGAGGCCCAGAAGTACCCAGTGAGGTCCCAGTCCATATGCAAACATTTATGTACGGAATGTCCTCCAAGCATCCTTGACAAATGTTACTGAGTCCAAGATCTCTGTGCTCATAGCATGACAGGCCAATAAATCTGAGTTGAGGCAAGGAGTACGACTTTATTCAGAAAGCCGGTAGACCAAGAAGACAGCAGACCAGTGTCTCAAAAATATTGGGGTTTGGATGCCAGTCTCTTTTAGAGTACAGAGTGGGGGAGGAGATGAGGAAGTAAAGTAAAAAGGCCATAAGGTTTGCAAAAATACCCAGGAATGACCAGCCTCAGGGAGGGGATGTGTTAATTTCTTCTTTCCTGCAGCCATCCACAGGTGGACAGGGTCAGGATGCTTCCCTGAACAAAGGCACTTTGGTTTAACATTCAGGCAGAGGGGCAGGGTTCCCCGAGGCAGGCCATTGTGTATAGACAGTATCCCTGTAGTGAACAAAAGCAACAGGAGGCAAAGGTGAAAGTAAAAGAAACAGGTCCAACATGTAGTCAGAGTTGACTCTTCCCTGTTACACAGAGAGAACTTCTCCCAACTCTCTGATCCTCTGAGGACCACCTGTTTGCACCATCCTGGTGTATGCTGCCTTAGTTGTTTCATAACAAATAATAATAAATACGGGTAACACCTGCCGAGTGCGTGCTCTGACCAGCCATGGATGGCAGTGCAAACACCCAGGAATTATTGTCACCCTCATCACATGTGAAGAAATGGAGGCACAAGTGAAGCTGAATCTGGCCTTTGTACTCTGACACCAAATTAAATCTTGGAGACAGAGTTTTGGGTGAAGTAGAAAAGAATAGGTTTGTTGCTTTGCCAGGCAAAGGGGGCCACAGTGGGCTAATGCCCTCAAAACTGTGTGTCCCAATCTGGAGGGGGTAGTGAGTTTTATAGTAATGGTTCAAAGAGGCCTGATCAGCTCGTGGACATATCTTCTTGTTACTGAGTCCAAGCTTGCTCTGCTCGCAGCACGACAGGCCAATGAATCGGAGACGAGGTGTTGAGGCAAGGATTATGACTTTATTCGGAAAAGCTGGCAAACCGAGAAGTTGGCAGACTAGTGTCTCCAAAAACCATCTTATTGGGGTCTGGATGCCAGTTTCTTGTATAGAATCAGAGAGGGAGAGGCGGTGAGGAAGTAAAGTAAAAAGGCAGAAAGGCGGTGAGGGCATAAAGTAAAAGGGCCATCAGTCTTGCAAAACATCTCCGGGAATGACCAGCCTCGATGACATGACAGGACGGGATGTGTTAATTTCTCCTTTCTTACAGCCATTCACAGGTGGGCAGGGCAGATTGTCAGGCTGTGGGCTGAACAGAGGCACTTTAGTTTAACATTCAGGCAGAGGGGCAGGGTTCCCTGAGGCAGGCCATCATGTATGATTATAAAAACAAAAGCGTCGAAAAGCAAAGGTTAAAGTCAAAGAAAGAGATGGAACATGGTGTCCGATTTAGCTCTTCCCTGTGGCATTCTGACTGGTAGGTGGGGAGGTAAGTGAGCGTCAGCAGCATCAACCTTCTGATTCTAACCAGGCTGGAGTCTACATGCTTGTGGGCAGCATACCGTTAACGTCTCCCACCTGGTGGGGCTTCAGTATCTGCTCAAAGATATTGTTATGTGTATCCCTTGATGGGAAACCAGGGAAACCTGCCCCAAGGTTACACTATTGTTTCTTTTTTTTTTTGTTTTAATTTCTTCAGATTTTCTTTCTTATTTCTTTTTTTATTTTTGGCTGTCTTGGGTCTTCATTGCTGCACACAGGCTCTCCCTAGTTGTGACGAGCAGGGACCACCCCTCACTGCAGTGCTCAGGCCTCTCATTGCAATGGCCTCTCTTGCTGCACAGCATGGGCTCCAGGTGCATGGGCTTCAGCAGTTGTGGCGCTCAGGCTCAGTAGTTGTGGCACACGGGCCCAGCTGGCATGTAGGATCCTCCTAGGCCAGGGCTTGAACCCGTGTCCCCTGCATTGGCAGGTGGATGCTTAACCCCTGCGCCACCAGGGAGGTCCCTGCACCATTGTCTCTGGGCTGCCCCTCCTTTGTCTCTGCATCACCCCCCTTCCCTAATTAGCAACGGTTTGAACCTGCTGGAACTCAGGGAATGTCGTGGAGGCTGAATGAAGCCTATTTCCTGTAATCAAGAAATGGGGGACACAGAAAGGGAGCCCTAATTGTGCTCAGTTTCACAAGTAAGATGAAGGAATATTCTTCAGAAGCCACAGCGCCCACGTTGACTGAGGAAGGCTGAGGACACACAGGGTCCTGTGGATGTGGCTACAAACCCTCTGGCCTAACTTCCTGCAGACAGCAGGGCTCCCCCCACCACAAGGCTGGTGCCAGCAGACCCTCTTCCTGCTTTTCACACAAAATGCATGGGCACAAAAGTCACCCTAAGCCACCCCATCAGGCGACTTCCCTGTGTCCAGAACCGGAAAAGGCCGTGTGGCCCCCCCGGGAGAGGAGGAACCAGGCAGAAGCCCAGGCCTCAAGGCCATCATGCAGTTGCCATGCAACCAGGTAGCCAATCTGGGACTCCTATTCTCCAGAAGCTAAGGGGGCGAGAGAGATCTCTTCAAAGCCCCTATCAGCTCCACCATATGTGAATTTATTTCACAATCACTTACTGAGAGTCAACTATGCCATGGGAAGGATAAATAAGGTCTTTCTGTACCCAGAGAAGGCTAAGTTCTGTGTGCAGTGGTAGCCCTGTAACCAAAGATTCAGGTCCAGCGTGCCTTCTCAGGGTTGCCCTAAGAGAAGGCAGATTTCTTCCTTTCCTGTTACACAGTAGAACATTCTATGTCTAGAGGCACCTTCCTCCTCTTCCCACCAAGTACTGTATTCTTACTCTGGGCAAAACATATGAGCTACTTCTCAGCGAAGGCCCTGATAAGCCATGAGATCCAAAGCAATGGAAACACGAGAAATCTGGGTGGCTCTGTGAGCTGTTGTGCACATACTCGGGTGAGTCACAAGTTACCTGCACTCCGGTTATATTAAAACTTCTGCAAATTCTACAGCCAGAGTGCAGGTAATTTTTGATTCACCCTCGTACAAGCCTCTGCCCTTGTTCTCTGGTCCCATCCACTGAGTCCCCACATGTGCTTTACAGCCTGCCTGCATTGCCTTCATCAGGAAGGACTCATAAGACATTGTGAGAACTGCCTTTAGTTTCCAAACTGGAAATGCCAGGGCAAGCCTCCTTATTCCCAAGCAGCTCTGGCACCCCCGGTAACCTGTGTGAAGAGCAGCCCCAGAACTTGGGCAATTCGAGGTTTTTTAAATAATCAGGGGCATTTTCTAAATTTTTTTTCTGCAAGGTACAATTTAATGTAATTGACAATGGTATTCTAAGCTGTTGAATTGCAAATTTGAGTAATTTCATTTTTCTCTATTTGGACATGGAACACTGGTATTTTAGATCTAGATTGTTTTTTAAATTTATCTTATTGTAGTATAGTTGATTTACAATGTTATGCTAATTTCTGCTGTACAGCGAAGTGACTTAGCCATACATACAAATATATATATATATATATATATATATATACATTTTTTTTCATATTCTTTTCCATTATGGTTTATCATGGGATAGTGAATATAGTTCCCTGTGCCCTAGAGTAGGCTCTTGTGGTTTATCCATCCTGTATGTGATAGTTTGCATCAGCTAATCCCAAACTCCAAATCCTTCCCTCCCCCACACCCCTCGGCAACCACAAGTCTGTTCTCTATGTCTGTGAGTCTGTCTCTGTTTCATAGATACGTTCATTTGTGTCACATTTTAGATTCCACATATAAGTGATATCACATGGTATTTGTCTTTGTCTGACTTACCTCACTTAGTATAAAAACGTCTAGACGTAGGATGGTTTTAATAGAAAGGTGCATGTGTAAGGTTGGATGACATGGGAAGATTCTGATTCTTCATTTCGTGGCTGGAGAGGCAGTAAGTAATGTCAAGAGTCCGTATGGCCAAGAGGAGAGCAGAGAACGTGAGTGTAGGAAGGGGAGGAGCCAAGAGGAGAGCAGAGAACGTGAGAGTAGGAAGGGGAGGAGCCAAGAGCAGATGCCCCCACCGGCAGCGCAGACCCTCGCGTGCCCAGGCCGCCTTCCACGGGGAGCGTGGTGAGAACCTCTGTGGGAAAGGGGTGCCCAGCCACAAGGCAGGTCTGAGTGTGGACAGGGAAAGGACACTTCTGGAAGAGAGAAAGGTGGGGTATAGTACGTCATCCCCTCAGTGGACTGAGCATCCCCAAATGGCACCCAGAGAAGTTAAATCTCAAAGGACGTGGCAGAGAAGATGGAGGGGGAAGCAGGGGCCCCATCAGACCCGGACAAAAATACAGGCAGTGGGGGATCAAAGTGGCCAGCTGAGCTGACAGATGTGTTTGCAGGAAGCTGATTTTCCGTAATCGACAATCCACCAGAAAGCACAACCTCTCAGACGATTTCCCCTGCTCCGTGAGCCACTGTCCACCAAACGCACACTTTCCAGTCCCCTGAAGGGGGGTTGGAGTTTCAATTACTATGATCAGAAGGAAACCATCTACTTAGAAGAATAACTCATGCAGAACATTTGCTTGGTACATTTGGGCACCAAGTGTGTCCTAAATGGTGGTCACGAGGCAGAATGCTTCTGCGAAAGGCCTCCGTGGGGCTCTTGTATCAGCGTCCTCACCGGGAATTGCAGAAATACAAAGTCAAGAAAAGCACTCTCTCCTTCCAAACTGTGAGCTCTGCAACCAATAACAGAGACTCACCCAGGCATCTTGCAGAGTCTCTCCCACTTTAAAGATCTGACCATTTGTTTCTCTCACAGAAAAAAAAATTATATATATATTGGCTTTACAAGGGAATATGTGGAAAGAAATTAATATTTATTGAGTTTTCCCAAACTTTGAACCTCAAAAAGGCCTACAACCAACTTGCCCAAGGTATTACATCAGCTGGGCGGCATTTGAGCAGCTCAGTCCGGCTCTGACATCTAGTTGATTCTCTCAATAAGACGGTGATGGAGGAGAAATTGTTACAATTTCTATTAGAAATGAGGAAACTGAGGCAGGTAAAGGAAAGCGTCCAAAGACACAAAGCTAGTAAATGGGAGAATCTAAACTCAAGCCTAGGCTTCTAAAGCAACAAATAATTTTAAAATAAGTTTTAAAGAATACTATTTACAATGACATCCAAAAAATTAAATATCTAGGAATGAATCTAACAAAATCTGTTCAGGATCACTATCGTGAAAGCTAAATATGTTACTAAGAAATTAAAGAAGACAAATTAATGGAGAAATAGACCATGATCACAAATGGGGAAGCTCATATGACAGCTGTTCCCCCAAGCTGATCAGTGGAGTTGACATAATACCAAAATCTCAACAGGTGGTTTTTTTTTTTTTTTTTGATGGAAATTGACAAGGTGATTCTAAAATGCATGTGGGAGCAAGAAGGACCTGAAAGACTCAGGACAATATGGGAGAATGAGGTGCGAGGACTTACACCACCCAATTTCAAGACTTACTACAAATGTTCATTAATTAGGACACTTTGGTATTAGCTCAAAGAGAGACAAACAGACCAGAAGTAGAACAGAACAGTCCCACCATATACACATCAAACTGCCACTTGTGTTGTTTTCACTTCCTTTACTCAGAGGCTTTTCACTTCTGTCCAGCAGAAATGCAGTTTCCACGTCTTACAAACTTCTCCCCAACATGACCAGCACAGGGCCCTGAACTTAGTAGGCGCCTTATAAGTACTTGCTAAATTACACACCCTGTTTGCTTTCCTGCTTCCACAGCGAACCTTGAACCTAGAGATACCTGCCTCCATGTCTGATCCCTGAATGCCTCCTTGGAACCAAACCCTGTGCAGAATGGGTTACTGATTCTCTTCACTTATTTTTTTCTGAATTAATTCCACAGTCTTTTTTAAAACACCTACTATGTACCAGGAACCTTGCATGTGATTGCAACTTCTTGTGGCTTTATACACTCTTTCAGCTCCTCTGGTTACCACCCTCCACTTGATCCTGGTGACCACCCTGTTGGATGGGCTTTCTTCTCCCATTCCTTATTTTGCAGAAAAGGGGGCTGAGCCTCGGAGAGAAGATGTGACTCGTTCAGTGCTGTACTGCTGCTATGTCTCAGAGCAGGGTGAGAACCACTGAGCTGAGCGTTCCTTATCCTCCCGAGACCCATGCCCACCCCCTGGAGCTCCACTGGGCATCTAAGGGGGCAGCCCTTTCCACGCCTTTCCCTCCCCCATGAAAAGCCTGCACACCTGTGGCTGACCACTCCACACTATTACATCACTTCATTTAGGTTTCTGACTGGTCGTAGCTAATTTTTACACCTGGGGATAAAACCTATGGGGAAAAAAAAAAAGAAAAGAAAAAAAAAACAGCAGGGGAAACATCCCCACTCCAGCTTGGACAGGGCACTGTTATGAGCACATGTGGGTCAGGGTACGTGCCTTGGACCCCATCTCTGGAAAATCTCAGGACGTGGGTTGAAGGAAAGAGCTGCGAGCTCCAGTGTTTCTCTTTCCACATCACCTCCACTCCCAGGTAGGAATGAACCTTCCCAAGGACAGAGCACCGTGGTTTCCAAGGTAATCTTCGTGCTAAGAAAGATCTGTAAGGAGAGACTTGAAATGTCCTCATTCTGTTCTCAGAGCTATGACAACCAACCGAAATCCCCCACATAGGGTGAAATGCCATAAGCTGTAGCAAACAATAGCTCTAAACATCTGATAGCTACCTATTTGCATAGTCTTCCCTCGGTATCCACAGGGAACTGGATCCAGGACCCCCTGGGGTGCCTTAATCCACGGATGCTCAAGTTCCTCATACAAAATGGCATAATATTTATATAGAACCTCCTGTATACTTCAAATGAACTCTGGATTACGTAAAATACCTAATATAATGTAAATGCTGAGTAAATAGTTGTAAATACAATGTAAATGCCATGTAAATAGTTGCCAGGGAGCAGAAAATTGAAGTTTTTGCTCTCTAGAATTTTTTTCCATAATTTTCAATCTGAGGTTGGTTGAATCTGGAGATTCCTCTGTATACCCACAGATACTGAGGGCCAACTGGCTACTTTATTGAAGATTTCAAAATGACTTGACAAAAGCGAGGAGTGATATTGACAAGTTAAATAATGAGCAGAGCTGCGAAGTAGAAAACACCCCATTTGTGATACCGTGGAAGCTCATTTAGTAAAGCAGAGCAGTTTTCATATTTTGGTAAAATGAAGAAAAGCAAGATCATTGTCCTAGGAAATACCCTTTATTAAAAAAATAATAATAATACCGTACAGGGTCATCCTGCTTGTGGGCCCCTCAGGACATGTCACAGATGAACTGCTTCACACTTACCTCCCACTGGAAGCACCCAGAAGCTTGATCGCCCCCTTCGTCTCCCCGGCCCTTGCACTTGGCATGGCCGATCTCTGCAGGTTCTGCCAAGTGGAGGTTGTGCAGTTTTCAAACCTGACTCCATCATAAGCCTGTATTTTGAATTATTGAAAACCTTCCAACACACTTACCTTTAGAGAATAAATTTTTAAAATCCGGTACTTATCCTAAAGGAAATGTTTCCAGAGTAAATTAAAAAAAAAGTGATGGAGGTGATCTAACCACATCTTATTCTTAACTCACTCATCCCAGATCAGGTATACCTCTGAGAATATTTGTACCGAAGTGGCAAACTCTGTATTCATTGCTTGTAGGTTTTCATTATTTCTCCAGCTATTAAGGGACAGAAAATGTCTTGAGAACAGTGAACAGGGCCTATGAGACACAGCACATCTTGTTAGGATGCATTGACACAGAAGGATGGAGTCCAAGTTAAGACAGATCTGATGGGTTATGCACTGAACACAAGCTCTGTTCCTTGGTTCACAGACTATTGAGAAAATTATGACTTGCTAGTTTAGAGAATTCTTACTCAACTCACTAAATTTTCCTCTTTGAACAGCCCCACATCTGATAGTGAAATTTTTTTAATATTTCCTAAATTGGGTCATTAATTTTTTAAGACAATTTAAAAATTTTTTTATTTTGTATTGGAGCATATTTGATTAGCAGTGTTGTGTTAGTTTCAGGTGTACAGCAAAGTGATTCAGTTACACATATACGTTATCTACTCTTTTTCAAAGTCTTTTCCCATTTACGTTATTACAGAATACTGAGCAGAGTTCCCTGTGCTATACAGTAGGTCCTTGTTAATCTATTTACAATATAGTAGGTGTGTACATGTCAATCCCAACTAAACAGTTTTTTAAATAGTGAGTGTGCAGGCAAGACTTTTGGTATCAAGCCTGGGGGGCTATTTCATTCAGGGCTGTGTCTGGGGAAAACTGTGAGACAGACAAAGATAAAATGACAGGCGAGGCTTTGCTAGGCCATCTCCTATGTACAGTGTGTGCGTTATCACAGCAGCAATCCCAGGAGTGTCCCAGGAAACCAAAACGAATCTGCAGCTCCAAGCCTTTTCCCAAAAATCTGGCTCAGTGACTCTCGGCACTGTGGCTTCATGCCACGCCGCCATCTGCACCCTCCCCTGCGGCTTCCTCTGTCCCATCTCCTCCGAGAGGAAATCCTAAGCTCAGAGAAAGTGCTCATGAATGTACGTAGTGGGTAGAATTCCATCGCCCTCAAAGAGCTGAAGACCTAACCCCCCCAGAACCTGTCAACGGGACCTTCCTTGGAAAGAGGGTCTTTGCAGATGTAATCAAGTCAAGACAAGGCCATCCTGGTTCAGGGTGAGCCCTAAATCCAATGACTGGTGTCCTTATAAGAAGAGGCAAATTTGGACACAGACGCAGAGGCAGGACGCCATGTGGTTGGGGTGATGCACCTACAGGCCACAGAGGTGCCGGCTTGACACCGGCCACAAGGGAGGGAGAGGCAAGGAATTCTTCCCCTAGAGCCTTTGGAGAGAACGTGGCCCTTCTGACACCTTGATTTTGGACTTCTGGCCTGAAGTGTAAGCAAATAAATATCTGTTGTCTTAAGGAATCCAGTGCATGGTCATTTGTTAAGCCAACCCTAGGAAACTAAAACAATATACGGATCATAATATAGCCACGAGTGGCATTTGCTCTGTCAAGATGACAACGCCTTATTCCAAAATTCTCAATTTCTAATGGTAAGTTTCCAGACACCACCTGCCTCACCCTGTCTTCTCCCCAGATCTCTATCCTTCCCCTCTCTGAGTTTTGGTTTTCCTCCTCGGTATATTGGAAATAATATTCCTCACCCAACTTGATGGGCAGCATTCAGTGAGAAAATATAAGAAAATGCTGGATATGTTAGAATGTCTCTCCTCTGTGTCACTGGAACCCTTCATAGAAGTTTGATCAGGATTTTAAACCTTCACCAATGATCCTAAAACCTGCTCTTTGTTTGTTTTCTTAATTTGGTAGCTGTGACAGTTAATTTTACGTGTCAATTTGACTGGATCGTGATGTGCAGACATTTGATCAGACATTATTCTGGGCGTGTCTGTGAGAGTGCTTTCGGATGAGATCAACATCTGAATCCGTAGACAGACGGAGTGAAGCACATTGCACTCCCCATGCAGGCGGGCCTCAGCCACTCTGCAGGAAGCCTAAGTATAATGAAGGCTGACATTCTCCTGAGTAAGAGAATGCTCCTGACTCACTGCTTGTGGGCTCTTCCTGGTTCTATAGTAGCTCCCAGCCTTCAGACTCAAACTGGGACGTTGGCTCTGCAGATCTTGGACTTGCCAGCCTCATAGTTACATAAGCCAATTCCTTATAATAAATCTTCCTGTGATATATAGAAAGAGAGAGAAACATACATGGATGGATGGATGGATGGATGGATGGATGGATGGATGAATGGATAGATGATGATAGATAAATGATAGATAGATAGATAGATAGATAGATAGATAGATAGATGATAGATAGATAGATAGATGGATGATAGAAAGATATACATGGATAGATAGAAAGATGGGTACCTAGGTAGATAGCTAGCTAGATAGATGATAGATGGATACCTAGCTAGCTAGCTAGCTAGCTAGATATATAGACAGACAGACAGACACATACATACATAGATGGGTAGACAGATAGATACAGACCTAGAGACTTAGAGATATATGTCCCCTCTTGGTCTGTCTCTCTGGAGAACCCTGACTGGCACAGTACTGACCACGGGCTAACCCCCCCAATCTGAACACACATTTGTATTCTCCACTAATATGACTGAACGGAGCACCTACTGCATCCCAGGCACCCAGGGGGCAGGTGTGAGCAAGCCAAGCCCCCGCCACCTTACCCCCTGGGTCTGGAGTCCCTCTGCAGCACCCAGCACTGACGTCCATCACAGCGTGTGGAAGTTGGATGAAGCGCGAAAGTGCCGGAGTCATCACCCCTATTCTAAAGTGAGGGGCTAGTACCTACAGGGCCTTGAGAAGGAGGCTGCGAAACAAACCCGTTTTGCACTCTTAACCCAAAACTCTGCTCTGCAGGACTTCTTTGGGGAGAGGTTTTGCGACACTGTGGCGTTTTTTCCTACCTCGCCCCGCACGAGGCAGGGGTGGGGGACTGTGCCGCCCTACCGTTCAGAGTCCAGTGGAGGGTTCCCAGGGGACCTCTCAGAAATCTCATCCATGTTGAAACTGAGCGATCCAGAAGGGCCCGCGTCTGGGAACTGGGGAGTGTGGGGGTGAGAGGCCACGGGAGGCTTGGCAGCTAAACAAACAGCGGTGGCCATGGGGGGAGTCAATTACACGTCTATCAAAGGGGGTGGAGGTGTACTTCCTTTCAGGGCTCCTCTTAGGTGGCTTCCGCTGGAGTGACCAGGGATGTGGATCTGAGAGCAGGTGACTACACAGGAGGCGACTGCAGAGAAGGGAAGCCAGGGACGGCAAGGCGGCCAATGAGCAGGGTGTATTGAACAGATGACTTTTGTAAGCACCTGCGGCTCACACCTGCTGGGGACCCTCAAAGAGACTGCGCACCTGAGGAATGACGAAGCTGGGACATTTATCGTCTGGCTCCCATGGGACAGGTCACAGGCATTACCAAGATGATGAGGGTCCAGAGGTAGAGTCAGGGCACTGAGCATCAGTTGCAGCATCTTTAAAAGAGACCCACCCAAAAGCGCCTCCGGTCCAGGGTGAGACAAACTCAGCAGAAAGAGGGTAGAGCGACTCCATGGGATGCAGAAGCTGAGGGGAGGTTCCTGTGTGACAAGCAGTGCCCACATTGTAGGATCCACACGGAGATGTTCCCAGTGGAAAGTCCAAGGAATACTTCAAGGGAAGACGTCAGCAGTGACCATACGTGAAACCCAGGAAGCACCCAAACCGTATCTCAGCCACAGAGTCCTTGACCCCCCTGCCCTCCCCCACCCCCACCACTGGCTCAGCTCTAACCCTGGAGGGGCCGCTGGGGAGGGCTGGGGAAGGTGGCAGGAGACCAGGGTGGATATAAGAAAGATTGTCAGAACCCTTCCATTCCCCAGGGCTTCCCATCTTAAGGCATTCCCGATCAGGGGAAGGAGAACTTTCAACCCTGAATGCCGTTTGGCCTTCTGGCCACTGAACTATATTGGACATTTTAAATATAGAATCAAGATCATTCAGGGGTCTAAAATTGTCTAGAACTCCTTTTCACCACCCAAGAGAGATTTAAGGAGTTACTGAGCTGCTCAAGATTTTATCCAAGAGCAGGGCTGGGGAGAATGAGGCCACATCAGACAGTAGAAGGAAAGAATAAAGTCACTTATGGAGTTTGCCTTCTTCATAGTAAAAGTTACACATGTGGGCAGGTAGGGGAAGTTAGAAACTCTGGCTTCCCAAATGCAAGCAGGCACTGAATGAAAGCCAAGTAGCCACGATTCTAGAATTACAATGAATAAAAGAAATGGAACAATAAAGAAATCTATTCCACTTAACATTCTTATAGTGTTAAAAATAATAACTATCCAGGACTTCCATAGTGGCACGGTGGTTAAGAATCTGCCTGCCAATACAGGGGACACAGGTTCCATCCCTGGGCTGGGAAGATCCCACATGCCACAGAGCAACTAAGCCTATGCGCCACAACTACTGAGCCTGAGCTTTAGAGCCTGTGAGCCACAACTACTGAGCCCTGTGCTGCAACTACTGAAACCCACACACCTAGAGCTCATGCTCCACAACAAGAGAAGCCACTGCAATGAGCAGGCCTTGCACCTCAATGAGTAGCCCCCACTTGCCACAACTAGAGAAAGCCCATGTGCAGCAATGAAGACCCAACACAGTCAATAAACAAATAAATTTATAAAAAATAATAATAACTATCCAGCCTATTTAACTACAAACAAAATATTTTCCTCTAACAAACACTGCCTTCTGCCACATTCCTTCCTTCAATGTATTACCCAGAATTTAAATACTTGGTTTGCCACTTCATCTGGGACTCTGCCATTCGCTTGTCATTGAATGAGATTCATCTCTTTGCAGGAGGTTCTTCAGTTAATTAACGGTACATGATCAATAAGACAGAATGGTTATTCCCTGCAAATGACTCAGGGCTCTGTTTCTCCCGGGCACTGGGACAGCAGCATCACAAGGCGGGAACGGTTGGTGTGTTTACTTGGACCAGGTGGTCCACAGTTCCCACGATAGGTCTGGCACACAGGGTCACAGCACCAACTACCATGGAAGCTCTAGGTCTCCTGGCTCAGAATTCTGTCATCTGCCCCTGGGTCTCGACCTCTTTAACGGTTCCTTCTCTCTCGCGATTCCCAAAACAGCCCCTCTCCCTCTTTCTACCCTTCAGGGTTGGTTCTTGCCACTCATTTGTCAGCAGCCACCCTTTCCTCCCTCTGCCCGCTCTCACTGGCTTTTAACCACATCGTCAGCCTCCACCTGTGTCCTGAGCTTCAGTCTCATTCATTTATCTAACCCAGTGTTTTTCAACCATGCCTGCACAAAAGAACCACCCACGTGGCTTCCCCAAAGTACCAACGCCTGGATTCCTCTCTCATCTGCCTGGATCATTACATGTGAGACGCAACCTGGAGATTGACACCTTCTGATCGCTCTCACAGACGGCCGGCAGCGCACCAGCGACCCACGCTGCTCCTTTCTCCTGAGGGCTAACACACTTCCCCATGCATGAAGTCTTGTCACCACAGTTCAGTGGTGACATCCTGAAATGATCATCTCTTTGATGATGATCGCTCCAAAGAGACTCAGTGGAAAGAGAAATGACCGAGAATCCACAGCTGTAGGGTCTGGATGAGATGTACGCCCACGAGCGCTGTGCCCTCGGGAAGCTCTGCAGACCCTTCGCCTGCAAAAGAGAAGACGGGACCTCACTGCCCCACGTGGAAGGCACTTGCACGCTCTGTGAGCCTAGGTCCTTGTTACTTACCTGTAATTACCTGTGTGTGTTTCCTTCAGGGCCACTCTCTTTTCTCTCATGTAGCTATGGAAGTTTCTTTTTTCTTCCTCTTCTTTTTTTGAATTTTTATTTTTAAATAAAATCATTCAGCCTCTGTTCTGTGGAACTTCCGTGAGGTAAATAGCTTATTGGCTCCAGGAGCTACAATTTCTCAAGAAGGGAAGACGTGGGTGGTTATAATAGGTAAATGCCCCAGGAGAGAATAAGCCATTAGCTCCACCCTGTGGGGGTAGGAGGAAGCTTCACGGATGTGGTGACTTTTGCTATACACCTTCAGGTAGGAGTTTGTCAAATTGAGAAAATAAAGTGGAAGTGGAAGGAGGTCGTGAAAATACCTGGAGAACGGGGCGATGGATGGACACTAGAGCAAAAATCAGAAAGCAAAGGTGAAAGTAAGAGAGAGGGCTGCCTGCAGGTCAACACAGCGTCTGGAGTTTCACAAACAGGTGTGTGAGGCTCAGGAAATCAACTGCAGAAGGTGCAACACAAAGCTCCAGCCGATGGAGAAACACGGACAGAAATCCGGTTCCAACAAAGCACCCTCGCATGGAACAGCGGCGGAGGCAAATGTACACCCTGATTTTCCATCTGCGTTTCTCCAGAAATTGTGTTGGGAGAGGAAAGTCATCATATCCTCAAAAATATCTGGCCTTGTCACGGCTTGGAAATGTGTTCACCTCTGTTTAACAGGTCAAAAATGCTACAGGGACTTCCCTGGTGGTCCAGTGGTTAAGACTCCGTGCGTCCACTGCAGGGGGTGCGGGTTCCATCCCTGGTCAGGGAACTAAGATTCCCATGTGCATCAAGGTGCAGCCAAAAAGTAAAAATAATAAATAAATAAATAAATAAATAAATGCTATAAATCGCTAACATGAGTCATCCATAAAAAGGAATATGGTAATGGAGTTTAACTCACACAGAAAAAAAAAATTTCTTTAAAAAGCAATTTCTGCCTATATAGTCAGGCAATTGTGTGACCCTAATTGTGCAAACTCCAGCTCCTGGTTTGCGTTCAGAGTCGTGGGGGGAGGGGCAGGTGGCGGGAGCAGGAGGGGGCAGGGACGCAGGGAGAGGCGAGTCTCAGGAGCAGGAGGAATGAGAGGCGTCCTTCAGCACTAATTTCTTAATCATTTCGTGCCCCTGTAACAGAACAAACGACTAGCTTTAACCACATGTTTCTCAAAGACAAACACCAGCATTTACAGAATTAGAGAAATTCCAAGGAGGCAGGACTGAGGCCAATTATGCTGCAGACCAGAGTGAAGGGCGATGACCAGCTGACGGTATCAGCCTCTTGAAAGGGGCCTTTATAATTGAGCCCCGGACAGACCCCCAACTAAGGCAGCACTGCTGGGTGCCTCCCCAACACGGCGCATTTTAATTGCCTGCGCGGGCATTTATCTGACGTCTTTGGTCAGGCTCAGCGCCCTTTTATAACCATTCTATCTGACCACAAATCAGGTACAAAGAAAAACTTCGCCACTGCATCCTTTCTCCTGAAGTCCGTTGTGGTGGTTTACAGATAGTTGATATTTAAATTTTAATGAAGGTAGAACTAGGATGGAATATGGACAGAAGCGGGGTGAACGGAAGGAGAACTCATTCTGGAATAAACAGGCGGAGTGGCAGAAGGGGAAGCTCAGGGGGACAGCGAGGACAGGGATGGACCTGCTTGTGGCTGAACGGACGGTGCCTGTGATGCCGATGGTCAGAGGCTGGCAGTCAGGGTGACAAGATGGCTTCAGGCCCCCAGCAGGCAGGGTGCGAGCCAGCAGGGGTGGGAGAGCCCGGCGTGAAGTCAGCTCGCTGCTCTTAGGTGCTGCCATCACTCACTGCTCTGGCAGAGGCAGCCCTACGCTCTGCTCAGTACTGTGTGGGTCCTCCAGCTCTGCTGGGAGCCACACAGCTCCTCTCCCACCTGCTGGCAGCTTCCTGAAATGCAGGGCGCACCTGGCCATCAGCAGGGCTTCCTAGATACCCAGATTCTACTTGACTTCCTCGCATTTGGAAACCAAAACGTGGCACAGAAGAGGCTCCACGTCGGGCTAAATGATTCCCATCACAGACGTCTCTTCTGAAAAGTATGTACATCTCTACAGGAAGTTCTGGGCTCTGTGCAAGAACAGAAGGTTATGGACTGGATGGTCAATATTTTATGACGTCAACTCAGCAGCAATTTTGAGTGAAATCTTCCATGCGCTTCCAGAAATAACTTCACTTTCTCATTAGAAACAACAGAACAAGTCCTATTGCTGTTTGGGGGAGGGGCGCGGTGTTTTGATATCTGGAAAGCTCACTCTTGTCAGACACTGAGAGGGTGTCGGATTTTACCCAAAGAATAACCCTCTGACCACAACTTTGACCCTTCATGTTTGTTGCTGTGCCTTCTGGAAACTGCAGCAGGACTGGGGATGGGGGGTATGAAAAGGTGAGAAGGGAACCTTCCCTGCACCTTCGCAGACACATCAGTGGACTCCCAGACCAGATAAATGAGGTTTTAAGTTTTATCTGGCCCCATGTGAACTTGACTGATCTCACTTCTTCTGTCCTGACCAATAAGGTGATGGAATTAGCTGTTTTGAGGAAACAGAGTGCAACTGGGGGCTCCGAACGGGGCGGGGCTGGGAAGTATTGATTGGTTCGAATTAATCAGTCAACCTCTTAAATCCAGAGTGTTCAAAGAGGCAAATAAAAGTGGACAAAAGTGGAAATCAAAAGAAAACGAAATTGCCTACACTGACCAGGAAAGGGATAGTTGGGTAAAAAAGGGGCATCTTCATGAAATAGTCAAAGAGGCTCGTCATAAATCAGTAACTGCCAGCCCTTGTCAAAGAGGCAGTAACATTCTGGCATCATCAGGGAAGCAGTATTCTCAGAGAGACAGGATGTGGAAAGACCCAGCAATCCACATGAGGGCCTGGGGCACGGTGTACAAAGAGCTTCTCAAAGTGTGGTCCCCGGACCAGCAGCAGGTGAGCTTTGCAAAGTGTGGTCCCCGGACCAGCAGCAGCAGCCTCACTTGGGAACTTAAGAAGGCGATTGTTGGTCCCCAGCCCAGACCCACTGATTGAGAAATACTGGATGGGGCCCAGGCACCTGAGTTTCTAACAAGCCCTCCAGGTGACTTGCAGGCACCCCAAGTCTTAGGACCACTGAGCTCCTAGCAACTGCTAGTTTGGAGAAAAACAGCTACTGCGTTGTGTTACCTGTTCCCACTGGGCAGTGCCAATACCTGCCTCGGAGAGATCAGAGAAAAGGTAAGGCAAAAATGGCCTTTTTGTTCTGAGTTGCAAGCTTTTGTCCAGGAGAATCTCTAACTAGCTGCTTAGTCATTGCTGCAGAAACGCCTTCCTTGTTCCCTGGAAACCGAGGCTGGGATGGCCACGTGCTCCACAGGAGAAGCAAAGGGGCAGGAAGAAGTTCTGTTCGTGGCCCCTGCCGGGCATCTCCTGGAGTGCACCTGCCTCCCTCTGCTGACTCCCGCCTGTCCTTTGGGACGGGGCACCCTCTGGGGCAAAGCCTTCCCTGGGAGCCCGGAACCTCTCGATGGTTGGGGCACTTTGCTGAGCCCCACCGGGTGGCTGTCTGAGGGCTGGTGACCCCTGGGCCCTGCTGAGCTGGTGTGCAGGGAGCAGGCAGGGCTCAGGTGGAAAAGGAGAGAGCAGCTGGGGCCACTCACTTGCTTCCTGCAGAAGTGCCTGGGGAAGAGAGGGGACAGGATGAAGAGGAGGAAGGGATGGGGTAGCACGGTACCTGCACCATGTGAAGGGCCAGACTTGAGCACACGGGGCTGGACCAGAGCTTAAGGATCTGTGCCCATGAGAGACTTGTTCAAGGAGACTCTGGGTGCCAGGAGCCACCCGCGAGGGCCAGGACCAGAGCAAGTGCCCGCGTGGCTGTGACAGTGAGAGGCCAGCTGACCCAGGAAGAGGCAGCCGCACTCCCCCAGGCAGTGGAGTGCTGAAGGGCGGCTGGGACTGGATCTTGGCAGGCTTTCCTCCTCTGACATACACCTGGGCTCCCTAGGAAAGTTCCTGGAGGCCCGAGGGAAGGCTAGGGTCCTGGGAGCCACCTTGAGGAGGTGCAGCTCAGACCTCCCTGCTGGGAGAGCCTGACACGAGGAGCCCGGAAGCAGCTGGCCTCCAGCTGCTGCACCTTGAGGACCACTGCACCCACCACCTGCCACCAAGCTCCCAGGCTGCTCCAGCAACCCTGGGCTTTGCAGGAGTATCAGGCCTGGGCCTTGCTGCCCAACGACACAAGACTCCTCCGCAGGCCATCTCTGCTCTGGGGTCCCTGCAGCCCTACGGAGACTTTCTCAGAAGGACGTGGGAATCTGAGGCTTTTCTCATCCACCCTCCTTGCTCCCTCCCTGTCTTCACAGGTGTCCTCAGCATCACGCTCTGAGGCTCTCCTCTACTCTGCCCCTCCTCGACTTCCCAGTCAACCTCTGCACTTCCTCTTCCACTCTGGCAGCTGCTTCCCAGAACTGGAGGGACGCATCCCGCTGGGGAGAAGGGGGCTGAGAGCCAGCATACATCCAACAGTGAGATCCTGGTACCCACGCACAGGCTGGCGGGCACTGGGGCCCATGGCCACACCCTTCACACTATGTGCAAATATAATAACATCATTCAGTACTTATGCACCAGCCACCTCCCAACTCTTCACGTGCTGTCACTCATTTATTTCTTGCCATGATCCAATGAAGGAGGCTACTCATATTATCTCCACTTTACGGGAGAGAATACTGACATACAAAGAGGTGAACCAACTTGCCTTGGGTCACAAAGTTACAAAGCACTGGAAGGAGGAATCCAACCCAGGCTCGCCCCGCCCAGACTCTCACTGGTGCACATACGTCCACCTGAAAGCGAGAATTCTCTCTCGTCCATCTGTTTACCGCAGTGCCCAGTACATCATGGCAGCCACTAAACAGTTAATGGATAAATAAAGGGAAACGTACGTATCATGAGTTCATTGGTTCCCAACCTACGGACAGTTGCAAGTTCATTGGGAGATGTCCTTGGGTCCATACTGGCCCATAGATGGAAAAAATATTTCTTTGCAGGTTTATGGGTAATGTTTTTTAAATGTGTATAGAAGCCATTGTGATGAATTAAATAAAATTGATTGTAAGAGGTTGTTGAGTTCATAGTTGTTTTCTGGGTGCTGTTTCTATTTCTTCCACAAGAAACATGGGGTGAGGTTCCATGACATTTGGCCACGTTAAAAAAAAAGAGGGCTTCTTAGGTGGTGCAGTGGTTAAGAATCTGCCTGCAGGGCACATGGGTTCGATCCCTGCTCCAGGAAGATCCCATGTGCCGCGGAGCAACTAAGCCTTGTGTGCCACAACTATTGAGCCTGCGCTTTAGAGCCCTTGAGCCACAACTATTGAGCCCATGTGCTGCAACTACCGAAGCCCACGCGCCTAGATCCTGTGCTCCGCAACAAGAGAAGCCACGGCAATGAGGAGCCCGTGCACCACAACGAAGAGTAGCCCCCACTCACCGCAACTAAAGAAAGCCTGTGCACAGCAAAAAAGATGCAACACAGCCAATGGAAAAAAAAAAAAGGAGAGTCGTAATATTGGAACATGAATCAGAAGAAGGAGACAGACAAAGAGAGAAGAAAAGCTGGAGAGGAAGATGGGATTTGAAGGAGGAGGAGGGAGAGGAGGGAAAGAGGATGCAGAGAACCAGCCTTTGGGGCAAAAACCATCATGAGGATTTTGCTCCTTTCTTTTATATACTGTCCCACATCCTTCTCCCCCGACAGGGCTCACGCACAAAAACTTTAATTTGATTTCTCCAAGGACCACCATCCTGATTGGCCCAAGCAGGATTTGAACCTGAATTGTACTAGAAATGCTTGAGAACCACATTCCGTGTTTAAAAATCACCAGGCTTTACTCAAGTCATTTTGGGCCATCATTAATGAATCAGCAAGAATGGGAGCTCGTTCAAGCCTCCACAGAAAAACCAGGCAAGTAGAAATGCAATTTGCTTCCTGCATTACCAGCAATAAACAATCTTTTATATCATCATGTAAGATCTAAAAATAGTTCATTTTCAATTATGAGTCCTTGAACATAACGAAAGGAGGCTGTGCATAAAAGTCAGTTATTCATTTATTCTCTATGTTCAAGGCTTCAGCAGTAAGAGCCCAATTAACAAAAAAGACCAGTGGGAAATCATACACAATGCTTTTTGTTTATTATGGAGAGACGTTTCGTTCCTATCTCACTGGTGGGAAATTTTGTACCAACTCATATAACTCACGCAGGGCATTATCGCCTCTGAATTCAGAGCGCTTAAAAGAGACTGTGCAGAAAGAAACCAAATGGAAAAATGTGATTTTTAGAAAGATAGTGCCATCTGTCATTACAAATTGTGGGCATTTCCCAGACCACGGGTCAAGCTTATAGCCTTGGACGACCAGGCAATGCCATAGCTATGGCTTCCAGAAAGCCCCAGGATCGTGACTTAGGAATTCTGGATTCTCGTCCTGGTTTAGGCAGGATCATCTCTCCACAGATGTTTTTCTTATGAATTCTGGGCATGTCATGCAAATTACTTCTAATTTTCTTCCCACTGTGCCATTGTGCATATAAGGAGACAGAGGATTAGCGAATTGCAGGGTTGGATTCTCCTACCAACTCACTATGAAAACCTCCAGCCCTGAATTCCTCTTCTGCCAAATGAGATGGGTAATAAGATCATACTTAAGATATGTCTGCTACTTAAGTCTCTGCTACAGTATGACTACTTCTCAAGGTGGCCGGGGACATCTGCAGGATGCCAGGTAGCTAAGGAGAAATAGCAGGGATCACGCATGCTCTTTAACTTTCAAGAATGAAGTTCCTGTTCTTCCCCATCCTCAGTGTCCATGTCATGTGATCATTTGTGACTTTGCTGAGGCCCATATTTGGATACCAGCAAGGAAGCTGGCATGTCAGAGCAAATCCTTTGGTTGGGGAATGAGCCGGCTGACCACCCAGCAACCCCATTTGCAAAAACCCCAGTGGTTCTCTGCTTCCTGTCATAGTGAGCAGCGCATGTGAACTGATTGAACTCTTCCTCTTCCTGGGGAAATGGAGGGCCACCAAAGCCAGCCACTGGCTAGTGCTGGTGATGGAGAGAAAGGGGAAGCTCTTTCTCAGGGTACGGGCACAGTACATCCTGAAGAGTGCCTGGGTCTCTGGCCAAGCCCACTGTATGCTCTTCCACGGGTGAAATGCTGTGTTATCGTTGCATTTGAGAATTGGGGTATGTATTTAGTTCTCAAGGTGCATCTTTTAAGAATATCAACTGTCTTTCCCATCAATCCCCCCATCTTCATTGTGCCTAAAATTTCCAGAAATGAGAACGTGATTTTTTAATTAATTAATTAATTTATTGGCTGCGTTGGGTCTTTGTTGCTGCGCGTGGGCTTTTCTCTAATTGTGGAGAGCAGGCTTCTCAGTGCAGTGGCTTCTCTTGTTGCAGAGCATGGGCTCTAGGTTCATGGGCTTCAGTAGCTGTGGCATGTGGGCTCAATAGTTGCAGCTCACGGGCTCTAGAGCACAGGCTCGATAGTTGTGGCGCACAGGCTTAGTTGATCCATGGCATGTGGGATCTTCCCAGCCCAGGGCTCGAACCTGTGTCCTCTGCATTGGCAGGCGGATTCTTAACACTGCGCCACCAGGGAAGTCCAAGAACGTGACGTCTTGAAACATGACCTGCAGATGTGCTATGACTAGCGTGTTAACACATAACGTGGGTGGTTGGCTAATTGGGGCCATTTTCACAATCACATAATGTTTCTACTTGGCTTTTTTAGTATCAAGAATGTCTAACCTGGCCTCTTCATGTTCTGGCAGTGCTAGGATACGGTTGTAAGTTTCACATTACACAGGCATGGGGGATGGTCACAGGAAAGGTGAAAAGCCAAAAGGGAGGAGATAAATCCAACACTTCCCATGGTACCAGAACACAGGGACTTCTAGTGACCACAGGGACCAACGTCTCTGGCAGAGCCGCTGAGCAGATCCAGTCTCCCAGCTACCCCCAAGTGACTTGTTTCTCAGACCTCTCACCATCCCGGGCGACGGACTCTGGCAAGAGTTACACATTGGGATGCTCAGAAAAAAGCACGCTATTTCAGTGATTTCCAACCCAGACGCGCCGGGATGAGACAGATGATTAATCATAATGTGAAAAATAAATACAACAACTTTTGTGCGTTGTCATTTTTACCCAATAAATGTGTGTAATTCATACATATATGTATATCATAAGATATATCTATCATGTACATGTAACTATAGTAATATGTTTTTATACTATCGTGTATTGTATATACATACATATAAAATATATTACTATAGTTACATGTATGTAATTAGATACATGTATGTGTATATATATGGTGGTTAAATGTTATACATAAAAGTATGGGTCTTCCCTGGTGGCGCAGAGGTGAAGAATCCGCCTGCCAGTGGGGACATGGGTTCAATCCCTGGGCTGGGAAGATCCTACATGCTGCGGAACAGCTAAGGCCGTGCGCCACAACTGCTGAGCCTGTGCTCTAGAGCCTGTGAGCCACAACTGGTGAGCCCACGTGTCACAACTACTGAAGCCCACACACCTAGAGCCCACGCTCTGCAACAAAAGAAGCCACCGCAATGAGACGCCCATGCACCACCATGAAGAGTAGCCCTCACTTGCCACAGCTAGAGAAAGCCCACACACAGCAACAAAGACCAAACACAGCCAATAAATAAAATAAATTAAAAAAAATACAAAGAAGTAAAATATATTACAATAGTTACATGTGTTATTAATAAATATATACATAAATGTATATTGGAGCACATGCTCCAAATTTATTTCCAAATGTTAGTGTAAAATCAAAGATGCTCTAGGTGACCTCCCTTCATCTGGACACTGTATTTGATTCATTAATGTTAAGATTGTGTTTGCAACACTTTTCCACATTCACTTTGCAATCAAATAAAAAAAAAACACAAGATATTGTTGATTTTAACATATGTTAAGCCAGATGTCTCTAACTTGTATCTGTGAAAATACTTATTTAACAAAATATCAGAATTGCCACTCATCCTTATTTGGATTTCTTTTCTGTCCACTTCTTTTGCCTGTCAGAATTATTACATGTACTTGTTCTTAACTATGTTAAAAAAGGAAAAAATATGAAAAAAGTCTGGACAGAAGTATGCAAAATGGCAACAAAAGTTGTTCTAAGCTGGTGGGTTTTTGGTGACGTGTTCTGCTTCTTCACACTTTTGCTACTTCTGCAATATTCTACAAGAGCATGCATTTCTATGAAAACGAAAAGATAAATGTGTGAAGAAAATATTTCAGTTCTAGCACCCATTCTCATCACAGCCCATCCAGCCCCAATGCCGCTGGTAAATGCTCTAAGCTCACATGTCCTGAAGCACAGGGCAGGATTTGATCTTGAATTTTGACTTGGTTTTAATGATTTATTTCCACCAAAATTTCACAATTTTAAATAACAGTAGCATTTGACAAAATATGTATATAATAAATATATAATATATTTTATATTTATATTTAAAAAAATATATGTAAACATTTAACCAAAATGCACATTTTGCTCAGAGAAAGGGAGGAGCCATGCCTGGCTTTCATGCCCCATGATGCACCAGGCTACCCTCTCAGGGGAGGAATCTGGTCTATTTGACCTGGTTTGTTTGAAGCAAATTCCATTTAGCTCCTGGGGATGGATACTCCTTTTTCAATGTATTTACCAACCACCTATGAGCCACCTCTTACATAAATTCTTGATGTACCAATTAATGGCTAATCAGCTTCAAAAAGAATCTTTAGCCCAACTTAGATCTTTGATCTTTTATCTGCTCACAGTAGCCTGATCAAAGCTGTTGTGCTTTTCACAAGGATACCAAAATTTTATCTTCGTAAACATTTTACACCAACTTTGGGTGGAACACTATAGTTAACCAGCTACAATGTTTTAAATTTTTTCTTATAAATAACTCAAGATGTGACTGATCATATCAGCCAGTGCAAGAGGGGGCAGGGCCAGTGGTCCCGTTCCCCCCATGAGGCAGCCAGCCACCCACGATCCCCACTGCTCCCTGGATGGGCCGAGGGGATCAGAGTGTGGCTACCTCAGCCCAGATCAGCAGGACAACCGGGGTGGCCTCACCATGAACAGCTGTGTCACCTCTTCAGAGCTGAGGGAAAGCACAAGGCATCCTACAAAAACTGTAGACACGTAAGTGCTATTAGCAGAAAGTAGGGCTTCCTTGGTGGCACAGTGGTTAAGAACCCGCCTGCCAATGCAGGAGACACGGATTCTAGCCCTGATCCGGGAAGATCCCACATGCTGCGGAGCAACTAAGGCCGTGAGCCACAACTGCTGAGCCTGTGCTCTAAAGCCCACAAGCCACAACTACTGAGCCCGAGTGCCACAACTACTGAAGCCCGCACGCCTAGAGCGGGTGCTTCACAGCAAGAGAAGCCACTGCACTGAGAAGCCCATGCACCACAACTAGAGAAAGCCCGTGTGCAGCAACAAAGACCCAATGCAACCAAAAATAAACAAACGAGCAAATTTATTTTTTTTAAAAAAAGCAGAAAGTAGGCTGTGAATGTTTCTAATTCTGAGAATTAGAACGTGCGAGATACATCCAGAGGCATGTGGACCTGTCTCCTGACGCAGTAAGTGCTGGATGAGGTGAGGGAACGTTAATGAAATCTGAGGATGTGGAGGCAAGGGGCACAGGCAAAATACCATAAATACATAGGAGATAAGCCAGAGAGTTTCCCCAGCAGCATTTTGACAGATAACAGCAGCAAAAGCAGCAAGAAGAAAAAAATCAGTGCTTGGGAAGAAAACAAGATTATGCGCTGGGTTCCAAATTGGTGTGAGAAACACGCTATTGTGTTTCTACAGATGAAAACATTCACAGCGTGGATTAGAAACCCACAGCTATTATCAGTGACTCTCACAAAACATGTTATTATCTCGATTATTAAACTAGCGGCTCAGATGCTACCATTATGAAATGATTGTACAGAAGGGACGTTGCAGGATGGGAGCTTAATTAGACAGGATATGGGAAACCAGATGGGTGGAGAAGCCAACAAGTGGATCTGGGGAAGGGGTTTGGATTCAGAGTGAGGCTTCATTTTTGGTCCTATGATGACCATAAAAGTGTATAATAAAGACCATATTGTCAAAGTCACAAAAAAATGCACAAATACTGCTTTGTACAATTCTAGTTGGTATTTTCTGTACATTGCTGAAAAAGTGTGTGCAAATAACTCTTTTTTGGACAATCAAGTTATCCTTTACGTGCGCCAGGTGAGATAATGCACATTTGAATGTTTTGAAATGTTTTAAAGCCCCAAAATATCAGTGATGAGTAATAGCAGGGTGTGCACAGCTGATCTATGACCCGTTTTGATTTGATTTTTAAAACTCGATATGGAAAAGCATAACGAGAGTGAAATAAAGAACAACTATGGCTTTTGTAAATGCAGAATTCTCATGTAAGAAAATGCTTTTCCCTTGTGTTTTGTTTTGTGTGCTCCTGCTTTAGAAGACGTAGCTGGCTGCTGGCATCCAGGATGTGGTGGCCTGGAAATGAGCTTATTGCAGCAGCCCAGACCTGACTTAGGATGTGAGGCTATGGGAACCAAAAGAAAATGCGTAGATGCAGGAGGCACGTTAAAGAAGTAGTGAAAACAATCGTACAATCTGGTGGCTGATTATATCTGGAAGATAAAGACCGCTGGCACCAGAAACCAACCCACGTGAGCCTGAGGAACTAGAAGATGCTGCTGGTTGGGGATGGGGAGAAGCCAGGCAGGGCTATGTGGGTAGTGGGACAGGGCACCATAACCTGTTCATCCTTGGAAAAGCCCGGGTGCTAGAATTACTGAAACCAGCATCTTTGCCTGAGGGTTTTTACACATTGAGTTTCTGCAGGTTTATCGGGTGTGAGTGAAATTAAGCGCCTGAGGATTCCCACAGGCTCTGATGAAATTGAGCTCCTAGATCTGGAAGGATTGGCAGGAGAGCAGGGGTGTCCCCACCAGCCTGAATCTCAACTACGTGCAAGATAGGGCAACCAGGTTTGGCATGAGTCAGCTGCCTACAGGGAGCTGGGCATGCCCACCGCTCCAGAGCACTCCACCTAGATTCAGCAGCAGGCCAGGGTCTAGCCAAAGCTCCACTCAAACACGCTCTCTAACTTCCCCCTTTTGCTGCTACAAATGACTACAGAGGAGAAAAGGAATTCAATTCAAGATAAAATATTTTCAGAAAATTTACTCATTGAAGAAAATTAGCATCTCACTATTGAAAACTCAGAGTTGAGGTTATTGTTTTATTTAGATACTGACATGCACACAATGAGGGTAGCTCTATCAGAGTTCAGCATTGCAGAAAAATGTACACCCCTAAGGAGTAACAGATAAATGACATCCACATTTGTTAGTTTTTTTTTTTAAATCCAGATTGGAACATTTAAAGGTATAAGAAGAGAAATTGTATTCTGTTGATACAAGAGACAGAATATTCCCTGCCACTAAGAATGTGCTGGCCTTTCAAAAGAATCGCTGTTGGACCTGAAAGTGTGTCTAAGAGAGAGAAAAATCACTTATTCACATGACCGCTCTCAACGTGGTTCATTTACCACTGCTTTTCAAGCCCCTTTGTACAATCTTCCCTAAAATTCATCTGAAAACGTGATTACAGGAGAGCTCGGAGGCCAGGTAAGAAGCCAACAATGTGGCTGGTTCCTGTGCCTCCTCTTCCTTAGTCACAGGTCACACATGTGCAGCTGTCACCTCAGCATTAGTCATATGTTTTTCAGCTTTGGAATGACACACGCCAGAAGCCCTAGATCACTTGCATGTTAATTGCAATTACATAGCAAAACATAATGTACTGCCAAAATATTCACAGGATAATTGGCCTGTGATGACAAGATAATTCTTCCTATTCTTCCAAAACAGAATGTAGATGCCCCATCTAATTACTTTGCAGTCTCCTAGGCAAAAATCTGCACGAGGCCCCAGCCAAGCATGTACCTCTCCACACACAGCTTCTCTCTAAACATCTTTCATAATGTCAAAGGAAGTGTGTGGGGATGCCAAGGATGCAGTCAGGGTTTCTCAGCCTCAGCACCACTGATGTCCGGAGCCAGATGCTGTTTTGCTCTGTGTGTGTGTGGGTGTGTGAGTGCGGAGGGGCTATTACTAACTGTGCCCTAGAGGGCAACATTACCCTCTGTTGGGAGACACTGGATTAGATGTTTTTGTCCAGTTGGTGTGAAGGTCCTGGTTACAGCAGGTGACCCACGGCACACACTGGAAGTGGAGAAATGTGTCTTCTCACACACCCCTCTACACACATACTCCTGCGAACCTCCCCTATGTGCCTCTTCCTACATCTCCAGGCACCCAGCACCTGCTGTCCTTCCACCCCTTGAGGTCCCCACTCTAAGAAGCCATCCAGGCCTTCCTCCCTCCAAATGGTCCCAACTCCACAATGATTCTGCTGTCTTCTTTGCTTTCCACAACACCCCTCACCAATCCAGAAGCACACATGTCCACCTTCTCAAAGCATCTATTTCATCACTGTCACTGATCTCAAACCAGAATGAAGAGGAAAGCATTTTGATAGAAAAATAAAATATAAAACAATAATATTCTTCATCCCGACAGGAGTATTTGGTGACATTGTAGGTGGTCTGCACAAGGGAACAAAGAAATAATTTGGGATCAGAAAGCACTTTTCAGGATTGCCTACCTAAGTCCAGCTCTGCAGAGGCCTCCCCAGACTATAGGGGACAGGAAATCCTTCAGATTACAAGGACATCCTGGTCCTCAACAATTTGTATTCATTCTCAACCCTGAATTTATCTGGCTTAGGCGGACTCTGGTAATTTTAAGCAATACATGAAGAAACTTCCAGAAGAGTCTCAATACGTCACTATAATTTGCTTTAGGATACAATCACCAAGGTCAGATGCAATTGCCTTGGAGCATGTGACCCAAACATTTGCTGTCAAGGGTCAGAGTGTAAATATTTTAGGCTTTGTGGTGGTAGAGTAGCAACTACTCAACTCTGCTTTTGTACAGAGCCATAGACAAAATGCATGCATTCATTTACAAAATAAACTATTCACAAAAACAGCCTAGGGGCCAGATTTGGTCCAAGGGCGGTATTTTGCCAACCTCCGACTTAGAGGATCCCCCTGGTTCATGCGTCCAGCGTTTACTGGGCTTCAGCAATGAGTCAGGATAAATAACACACCGACCCAGCTCCTAACAAGCTTGCAACCCAATGAGCGCAGCACCATGCAAGCTGCAGTTCCGGGAAAGGGTGAGAGGCGTACCGCCAAAACCCAGAGCAGTATTCAGTTCTCCACTGCGGTGGCGGTGGAGGGTGTCTAATCGAGACTTCACTGAAGCGGTGCCCGGAACTGCTGGTCCACTGATAGAGGTGGAGTTGGCTGCAGAGGTACCTGTGTGCCCCGACCCTGTGCTGGAAGCAGCGCACCTGTCCCCCTAGCTGGGGCTTCCCACCGTCGCCATGCTCGGAGATTCCCCTCCCTCTTTTGGGGGCTCCTGTGCCTACAGACAAAAGAGGCTGCCGTTCTGAAATGCCTCTTCCTCAATGACTTGAACCAGATGCTTTGACCTCCTTACTTTTCCGAAGGTAAGGACAGGAACGTCACGGACCAGATCCTTTGCCTCCTTCCTTTATGACTAAAGAGACTAACTTGGAACTTAACGCAGAGGTTTCGTGCACGTTTCAGCAAGTTGCCTTCATGTTTTATTTTTTATTTGTTTTTTAATTTATGGACTCACTTTAGTGTCACTGCAGATGGCAAATATATCTCATTTCATCATATTTACCGAAGCCTGGTGACTGGCTAATCTTCTGATTGCAGAGCTAGGATCGGATGAGATTTTAATTCTCACTTTAGGACTGTAGCGTCACGTCTGACTTATAGGTGAGAGAACACAGAATGCTATTGTTTTCCTCTGTTTCTAACCAAAGGGTAGTAGCATTGGAAGTCAAGAATTCATGGAAAAGAAAATGAAAACACTCACTCCTATGGGAGTATTAAGGGAAATATTCCATTGACTGCACAGCGCCGATCGTTAATACCAATACACATCTAACTGTGATTTCTGAAATTTCACCCATCACAAAATCGTCCAAGCCTCCACATGGAGAAAATAAACATACTAATTTTAGCAACAAAACACATTAGGGAAGGACGGCAATTAGCAGCTCAAACTCTTTTAAGAACAACAGCAAGTACCAAAGCCGCACAATGGCAGCCTTCTTGGTATTCCCTTGGAGAGGTCCCAATTTTATAAATAGAGAAAAATACTGTAAATCCCAATGAGATGAAGTGGAAGGGCTTTGACCTGTGCTACTCTGACGTCAGCCCCATGGATCCTACAGACCTTCCGTTTGAGAAAAGGGGCAGGAAGACGGGGGTCAGTGCCTTGGCCACTGGGGCACAGGTCAGAGCCCAGAGCTGGGACATTTCCTTCCTCTTATCTTGGCCACACGCTTATTGAAATGGCTAATTTTACTGTGAACATTGTCAAAGCAAATGTCGAAGTTGGAGCCAGCGTGTCAATGCCCGTGGCATGACTGGCCTCCAACATGATGGATGCCAAAGGCACTGCCTGCTCACCGTTGCTCTAGCAGCCTGTCCTCATCTCCAAAAGAGGAGTAACAACTCGTAGCCCGGCGCTCTCACAAAGACTTTGCCATGATTTCACACAGTGCACCGTGTGAGTGGGAACTAGTCTCCAAAACAGTGGATCTCAGAGCTGGCAAGTTCTCATAAAAGATGTATTAGTTATGTCGCTGTTGTAACAAATGACCGCAAACCTAGTGGTTTAAAACAACATTGATTATCTTATTGTCCTGGAGGTGAGAAATATGAAATGAGTCTTACAAGACTAACTTAAGATTTCAGCAGAGCTGCCTTCCTTCTGGAACCTCTAGGGGACAATCTGTTTCCTGGCCTTTTCCAGCTTCTAGAATTTGCCCACATTCCTTGGTTTATGGCCACTCCCTTCCATCTTCAAAATGCAACACTCCAAACCTCTGTTTCCACTGTCATGTATCCTTTCCTGACCCTGACCCACCTGCCTCTGTCCTCTAAAGACCCCGTGTCTGCCCACCCAGAAAATCTGGGGTAATCTCCCCATCTTAGAATGCTTAACCGCACCTGAAAAGTCCCTTTTGTCATATACAGTAACATACCTGCAGGTTTTAGAAACTAAGATGCAGACACTTGAGGGGAGCTATTGTTCTGTCTACCACCACAAAAAGCAAGGGCAAATCCGGAGTGAAATACAGCACGTCAAAGACAAAGCATGCACTTGGACATGGAGGCTGGGAGAAGGAGGAGAAAGGTAGAAGCTACCAAGTTTGGTGGTAGGGAGCATTGAGACAGGAGTGTCAGCCTGGAGTCAGGGGACCAGGTCGCGGGACAGCTCAGCTGGGACTCCACGCCAGGTGAGTGTCAGGTCACTCGCCTTTCTGGGCTTTCTTCTGCTCTTTTCTCCAACCTCAGCCTCCTCCCTCTCCACCTCTGCACCCTCGTACACTGCCTTCCGTCCTGGTAGAGCTGTTTCTTCTCACCCCACCTTTGCTCACTGCACGTCCCTCATCTATGCTTCAGAGGTCATCTCACTCTCGTGTGTTGTCAAGTCCTTTCTTCTCTATGGAATCGCTTCTTTAACCCATAAACACGTGCTATAATATCTCTTGTCTTTAAAATATCTCCCTTGGCCTCACACTCACCTTCATCTGCTATCTCTTATCGCTCCTTCTCTTTAAAGCAAAACTCCCCAAAATAGTAGTTTATGCTGGCTGTCTTCACCTCCTCACCTCCCACTCCACCGAACCCAGTCTGTTTAGGTACATGAGTGTCAGGAATGGCAGTTACTTCCATTGCCAAACCTAGTGGGCAGTTCCCTCACTCTCCTTGACCTCCAAATGCATTAAAATTAATTAATTAATGGATTAATTTATCAGTTGCATTGGGTCTTCATTGCTACACTCGGGCCTTCTCTAGTTGTGGTGAGTGGAGGCCACTCCTTGTTGAGGTGCACGGACTTCTCACCATGGTGGCCTCTCCCGTTGCAGAGTACAGGCTCTAGACTTCAGTAGCTGTGGCATGCAGGCTCAGCAGCTGTGGCTCTCGGGCTTAGTTGCTCTGCGGCATGTGGGATCTTCCTGGACCAGGGATCATACCCATGTCCCCTGCATTGTCAGGTGGATTCTCAGCCACTGCACCACCAGGGAAGTCCCTCCAAATGCATTTGACGTGAGTGATCATCCCTTCCCTTTAAACACGTCCTTCGCTTGCCTTCCGTAACTTCAAGCCCTTCTGGTTTTCCTTCTATCTTCCCATCTGCATCTTCTCAGCCTCATCAGCTGGTCCCTGCTCTTCCTCCTCTTGCCAGCATGACACTGCTGGGTGCCCCAGGCTTAGTCCCCAGACCTCTTCCATTCCTACACTTATTCCTTTGATGAGCTTATCCTGTCTTGCTGATCTAAAAGCCTCCTGCCTGCTGACAGTTCCCTAATTTATATTCCCAGCTCAATCTCCATCCCTATCTCTAGACTCTTGTATTCAACTGCCTATTCAATATCTCCACTTAGATGTCAAAGAGACGTCTGAAACACAGCATGCCCAAGGATGAAACTTGGTTCATCAACTCCAACCCTGCTACTCCCAAAGTCTCCCCACTTCAGCAAATCTATTCTTCTGGTTGTTCAAGCCAAAGTGCAACCCATCTTTGCCTCCTCTCATTCTCTGCCCCGTGCATCCTACTCAGCAGCAAGACCTATTGGCAATACATTCAAAACACACCCAGAAGCCTCCTTGTTCTTTGTACAGCCTCCATCACAAACACCCCACCTTAGCCTCCATCATCCTCCACCCGGAATACTTTACAGAATATTATTGTCTTCCTCTCTTTCTCCACCTGTGATCTCATTTCAGTGTGGGAACCAAAGAGCAGTATTTTTTTAAAAAAATCAGATCTTGTCTTTCTCCTGTGCAAAATTTTCCCATGACTCCCCATCCCACACAAAAACACAAACAAATGGTAAAACCCAAGCCCCCGCGATGTTCCTGTGGCCCCACCATGTGCTCCCACTCAGCCTCCCTGCAGCCTCATCCCCCCTGGCCCTCACCCTGGCTCACTTCTCTCCAGCCTCCCCATTCCTTGAACAAACTTCCCTCCGCACTTTAGCACTTTCTGATACCTTGGGGTCTGTGGCTCCTTTGGATCTTCCCAAGTTTCACGCCCTGCCTTCCGTGTCTCTGTTCACAAGTCACTTTCCTAGAGACACCTACGCTCCCCAGTTTACCCAGCAGAGCCCTTCCTTCCTCATCTCTTCCCCCATGCGTGCAGGGCATGGCATTGCCTGCGACAGATGCACATTTTTAGGGGCTGACCTGTCTACTCTCTGTCTCCCTGCTAGAGTGGAAGCACCATAAGGACTGAGAGCTTATGGGCCCCATTCTCTGTTGTATCTCCAGGATCAAGACTAGTGCTCACAGGAGATGCTCAGGACATCAGTAGAATATCCACAGGATGAGTGAGTTGTCCTCACAGCATATCTGCTGCTGCCATGACGGTGCTCTCTCCTAATCCGTGGGACCCCCACTACCCACCCCTCACACTGGGCTGTTGGGTCCTCAAGGGCAGGGAGCATAGCTCTTTGCACCAGCTCCTGGGCAGTCCATATATATTGGATGTTTGGAAAGACGGGTGGACAGATGGATTTATGAGATCAGATGAGTAAGACTTAAGCCTAGGGCTTACTGTGATGTCCACAGCTTGATGAGTAAGTTGACTTGCTTTTAGAAAGTAATTCATCCGTCATCTCAATGGGCCACATAAATGCCACCCGAGCTGGTCATGAAGACGAGCACAGTCAAAGTGATTGTTCAAAACATCTATGGTTCAACACTTTCCATCTTCCTCCAGGTTTTAATTAGCACAGGGGTTACTTTCCCTTGCAAAGCCTCCTATTACTGCCCAGTTCTAGCTCCCACCCTGCGCCTTAAACGATAGGAGGGAATGTCCCCTGGGAAGTTCTCCAAATGCCACCCTCACCTTCGCAGCAGAAAATACAAAGGGCCCAAATCAAGCAAATCCCCTCCCACAGCCAACGCTAACATAATGAGAAGCAAAGAAAAGTGTATCCATTTTCATGTGGGCTCACGACCTGATTTCCATCAGATCTCAACCGTTTTTTTTAAGACCCTCACCCAGCATCCATTTGTGTGGATAATTTAACTCCCATTGTTATTTTCTATGTCCCAAAAGATTTCTTGATAATTTTGTGCTTCCCAATAAAACTTTAGCCTTTCTTTTGGTCTAAAAAAGCAAAAATTAATTAACTGAACCAAGTATGTTATTTGAAGAAGGAGAAGGGAGAAAATGAAGAAAGCACTTAAAATACAGATATTTTTAAGGTACGGTTGAGAAAACTAGCATCCAAACCATTTGTATTAGAATTATAGTATTTTCCATTTAGAGAAGTGGGACAAGTTAATTGCATAGTTACCATGAAATAAACTATGTGGTAATTACACAGAAACTCCTTTAAAAACCATAGTAATTACACTGAACTAAAGCAGTCTAAAATAGACCAAGAGTTACCAAGTTCACATACAATGGAAAGATGTTTAACCTGTACTCCAGCTCCTTGCTGTGAATATAGCACTATCAATGACTTTCGATGCCAATTTTTGAAGATAATGATTTTTAAATATAGACGTATTTCAAGAAATGGTCCCTGGCACAATATTTCCTTTCAAAAACATGGGAGGAAAAGCTCAGTTAAGTACTGCCAGACAGCAAGAAAGTTGACTAATTTCCTGCCCTAAAAGAGGTGACGATCTTCAAAGAAAAATATTAACAGTCTCCATTTTAGAAAGGAGTTTTTGGTTGTTGGCTCACATTTACATACTGTATGTTGAATTTGAAAGGAAGCTGTGTCAGAATAAAAATGGCTATGTTGAGAAGTGAATGGTACAGTATATTTTGCACAGAACAAGCAATTTTCTTGGGAATTAAAAGGCCTGTTATATAGCCAATCTACCAAAAGGCTCAAAACAATTGTCTTTTGTAACTCTGTTTTACACAACCCAAATTATTCAGCTGGAGAAAAAAAAGGGCGGTGAGGGGGAGGGTAGATGAGTGATGGGGATCTTCAAGTCCTAAGAAAACCGGCAGAGTACAGAGGTCGTGGAACTAAGGTTCCTGGAATCCTGGGTTCTCAGCACAGGGTGGTTTGAAGCAACTTACTAAGCCTTGGACTTGACTTTATTAAAAACGTCAGGCTCTCTCGCCAGACCTTCTTTACTTAAGACTTGGAATTATGGTTCCAGAAAAAAGCAAACGGAGGGTTTCCAACCGTCAGCAGGGTTTCTTAGTACATCAGCTAGCCTCCTGCCACCCCCTCCCCCACTAGACAGGGTTCAAAAGGCCAGCCTACAGAGGGTCACTCTGCTCCCTGCCCACGTTACTAGGTCTACCAGATGGCCGCAGCCCAGGGTGGAGACAACATGGGGGCTGGACTTAGAATGAACCGCCAAGGCCTCTGTGAATTTAATTTTACAGACATTGTTCTGCGACGTTGCTGCCAGGCTAGACGGTGGGCATGAGAGTAAGAAACAAGATTAGAGATGAGGAAAACCAGACGAAGGGGGAGAAGGGAAATTTCCAATCGCACATAATTTGAAGCTTATTTGTGTTCAGCTCTGGCGCAGCTCGGCCAGCTCCAAAGCCACAGAGAAACACATTTAGTCCAAGGACAGTTCTGTTACACCCTGACCCAAGCTGCCTCTTACCTGATACACACACACACACACACACACATGCATGTGCACGCACACACAACACCCTAACTGTTTCCAGGGCTGTGAGCATCTCCACTCCACATCTCCAGGTTGTGAGATTCTCGAGGGCAGAGAAATAACTTCTGCTTCCTCTTTCTATCCCAGTAAGCGCGCGTTGACTGAATACATGAGTGCTGACATCTGAGCAGAACGCCACCACGGAATGTCTATGCCGTTAGCCAGGAAGGCTTTACACGGTCGATGAAGCTGCAGAGTGGTCTTCCTTTTACCTGTATGGTCATCAAGAGAACAAAGTCTTAGAATTGGTTTGAATTTAGAGATAAGAAATGTTCCAGAGCCTTTGTCATCATTCAGTCATGCGGTGACTAGAACCCAGAGTGACAGGAGCCTCTTTCACAACTCTTTTCACTCTGCTATGCTGCTTCATCTTTTTTTTTTTTAATTTTTTTTTTATATTGGAGCATAGTTGATGAAAAATGTTGTGTTAGTTTCAGGTGTACAGCAGAGTGATTCAGTTATACATATACATTATATCTATTCTTTTTCACATTCTTTTCCTATTTAGGTCATTAAAGAGTATTGAGGAGAGTTCCCTGTGCTATACAGTAGGTCCTTGTTGGTTATCTTTTATTTTATTTTATTTTATTTTATTTATTTTATTTTATTTTATTTTATTTTATTTTATTTTATTTTATTTTTAACAGACAATAAACTGCATATATTTAGAGTGTACAATTTGGTATCCCAATCTCCCAATTCATCCCCCCCCCAACCCTCCCCACTTTCCCCATTTGGTGTCCATATGTTTGTTCTCTACATCTGTGTCTCTATTTCTGCCTTGCAAACTGGTTGATTTGTACCATTTTTCTGGTACATGGATGGACTTAGAGACTGTCATACAGAGTGAAGTGAGTCAGAAAGAGAAAAACAAATATCATATATTAACACCTATATGCAGACTATAGAAAAATGATATGCTGCTTCATCTTGACCGATATTTATGTCCTGCTGCTACTTTAAAGGCAATGTGTCTAAAGTTGATTAGCCATCACTTTTGAAGATCCTAAGACTAGGTTCTGTGTGTGTCTATGTCAGACAGAAACAAACTTGACTTTCTTATTCTTGTTCTCGAGTGGTTGCTAGTTAAAATGATTAACACAGAACTGCTTTAACAAACCTACGGCCATGGAGGATTTTATTTCAGCTGCTGCTATGGCTGAATCTTTGTGTTCTCTCAAAATGCACATGTTGAAACCCTGATACCAATGTGATGGTATCTGGATGTGGGGCCTTTGGGAGGTAATGTGATCATGAGTGTGAGGCCCTCCTGAATGGGGTTAGCGCCCTTATAAGAAGTCTGAGAATGGGGAGAATGAGCCCTCCCTCCACCAGGCCAGGACACAGGGAGAAGCCAGCCATCTGTAAACAGTAGGAGGTTCCCTCATCTTTGACCGTGCTGGTACCCTGACCTCCGACTCCTCACCTCCAGAACCTTGAGAAATGAACTTCTGTTGTTTATAAGCCACCCGGTTTGCGGCATTTTGTTTGAGCAGCCCAAGCTGAGTGAGACCGCCACCCTCTTGACTATGGATATAAATTAGTCAATATATTCCCTTCTCTGGGGACATATGTGCTTGACATAGCATATGGATGTGTTGCCCCTAAGGAAAGGGGAAGGACAAATTTGAAGTCCTCCCTAGTATCACGCCCCTGACTTTGCGCCTCTTTCAGACTTTCCCCCATGGCCTGGAAGGAGGCCCTGGTCACACACATCCTCACAGCGAGATCGGTGCTAGGGGAACAGGAGGTGGTCCACTGAAAGAGATCCAGTCCAGTAATCACTGTGTCTAAGGAGAACCTGCCAGTCCTATACCCAGCCAGATCCCACAAGAAGGCAGCCTTCTCACTTCAGGCTTAGCAAGTACCAAGAACATAGACTCTACTACAAGAATCAAAACTTTAAATGAATTTTAAATAACTAACTCTGATATGCTACTTAGTTCCCAAGAGGCTCTCCAGTGCCATCTACTTTGCAAGTCTCACACATTTCTGTGGGGGGTCCTGTCTCCCATCACCCCATCTTGAGGGGCAGGATGGCCTGCTGGGTGGAAGCAAAGGCCCTAGAAAGCATCACCAAGTCACCTGACACTCCGTGCCTCTGTTTCCTCAACAGACACGGGGCTGATACCAGAACCTCCCTCTCAGGCTTGGTGTAACATTAATGGGGGAAAGTGTTTAGCAGGCCCGAAACGTGGTACCCACTCTGTGAACCTTGGCTCTCATTTTCACAAATTACAGCAAAAGAATCTATGTCTCCGGAAGGTGCCTGAAATATGCACATGGTCCGCGTAGGGCCAACCACAGAATTCCTATCTTCTGAATCTAAATCTTCTAGATAATCCCCATCGAGGGGAAAGTCTGCTCACTGCTCAGAAGTAAGTTTGTTTACTTCTCTCCTTGGAAGAATAAGTAGATTTATGTGATAATACTCATTTTTTCAAACCCCTGGACATTATACACTTGTACATATACATATATCCTCATATACAACATATACACACGGATACATGCGTGTATACATGCTTTACATGTTTATACTTGCTGATATAAAGGTAATGTCAAGTGTAGAACATTAGAAAAATATAGAAAAGTATAAAAGTAACCAGGAGTTTCTCTTAGTCACATTATCTCAACACCAGGCACTGGCACAGTGAACATTCTGGGACGTGGCCTTTATGGTTTGGGAGTTTGGGGCCTAAACACGTATCTATTTGGGGGTTTATCCAACCTTGCGTCATACTTCTGTCCAGCTCTGGGGTATCCTTGACACACCACGTTAAGAAGTTATTAGGTTTACAAGACAGAATTTGGAAGGAAGAGGCGATCTTCTGATGTTGTATTTTTCTTCTTGAGGGTTTCACAGTCTGGATCACAAAATCCATCAATCAGAAACTCCCCCACCCCCAGGGCAGGGGGTCAGCCTGTCTTCATTGTGTCAAGGTTTTCATATCAGGGAAGTGAACTGGTAGTGTATTTTCCCAGGACCTCGCTCTCCGAGCAGCTCCGATGCTAAATGAAATAAGCCTGTCACAGAAGGACACAGCCAGCACGATCCCCTTCTGCGAGGTCTCTGAGTGGTCAGACTCATCGAAGCAGAGAATAGGGAGCTGGTTTTCAGGGGCTGGAGGAGGAGAGAAGGGGGAGCTGCTGGTTGGGGGGTATAAAGTTTCAGCTATGCAAAATGACAAAGTCCAGAGATCTGCTGTACAATGTGGTGCTTATAGTAACAACACTGTAACTATTTTTAAGAGGTTGAGCTCATGTTATGTGTGGTTTTTTTTAACCACAATAAAATAAACTGAACATACAAAAAAAGGTTTGCTGAATTCTGCACATAAGGTGCCACTGAACCTGGGATGGGCAGGCTGGCATCCTGTAGGTGTGCCATCTGGGGACAGTGGTGGGGTGAGTGGACCACCTGGAGCCTTAGCCCCGGGGGCCAGGAGCTCCCCACCCTCACGTCTGGTGGAGGCTCTTCAGAAACAGACTTGCATCTTTCCAGGTCTCTCTGCTCCTGGGTTGCCCGACTTTCTGTTGCTTGGTAACTAGAGCACCTAATTATTCCACTAGGAGGTCAAAGAAATGTCAGCAACCCCATTACATAGACCCAAGATGGTCAGACGTAAGGCAATCATTTGCATAAAGAACTTCATTTTCCAGTGAGAGATGGAAAGGAAAGAGAATTCCCAAGTCCCGTGCATTTCAGCTATTGTGGAAGCAAGGTGGTCTCGCGTATCAAATGCTCCTCAACCACAGGATAATGAAAAGCAACTCAGAATAGGTTTTTGGTGCTTTCTGGGTGTTTTTCTTTGTCTGTTTTGTTTTTGTGATTTTTGTCTCTAGCTTCTGAAATTGTCCTTAGATGAGGAGCAGTGAATGGTCACGGGGGGAAAAGCTCTTCATCTGCGAGATAATCACTGGTTTCCTAGTAGGGTTTGTGCAGGATCATGGGGGGGTTTGGCTTGGATTTTGCTTTTTTGTCTCTGTGTTTAAGCTGAGTTTTCTCCTCAGCTAATTCTAGGTTATCAGGTTTGAAAATAATTGAGTTGTCCTGTTTATTTCTTTCTTGACAATACCCATCCATTTTGATCTGATGATCTGTGGCTCTAATTGCCAGGGTTTTATTTTCTAAAGAATTCTTCCCTATCCTCTGGGTAATTTGCTAAAAATGTTCTAGCTGCCTGTCGACAAGGGAACTTGGTTGTTCCATATAAACTCTCCCTGCAAACGGACCAGTCTTCTGTTATTTGTTGCTGGACCCACGTTGGGAACTCAGAGGCTGGAAGCTCTGATTTCCGTGTCTCCTCTAAGTAACATGATGAGCGGCTGCGGGGGCCATGCAGAAACATTTAGCAGTGACTGTTCCAGTGTTCACAGATCGGCCCCATGCCATTCCAGGGACAAGGAATCCCCCCACCCCATCCATTTCTTTATTTTCTTTAAGCCAAATTAAAATTCATACCAATGTTGGCAACACCGCAGGGTCTCACTCTCTGACTTGAGTGACCCCAAGAATTGTCCATCTAGTTTAAAATAACCAAACAATGCTGTTAACTGCCCGCTGGGACAAGAGGGCCAAGACTCAGAGAGAGAGAAGGACCCTGGAAGAGAGGGGAGAATTATCATCCTTCCCTGGTGATTTCTCTCGCCAGTGAACAGCGGTGGAAAAAATTACCATGAACAACTAAGCCGTTGTTTGGCCCCAGCTTTCCTCATATAGCGTGGTGCTTGTTTGGTGATGCTGATTTATCTCCTGCATCTGCCTGGCTGGTCCTCCCTGGGTTCAGCACAGGAGGGGAAGGAACAGCAGTGCCACAAGGCTTGGCCCACTGGCCCCCTCTGCTGACCATGAGGGGTAAATGGTCCAGTTGAATCAGCCACTTAAAACCTCACTGAGTTTTGGCTCTTTCCTGTAGAACCATTTCACTTAATCTTCCTATCTATTTTGAACCCCCTCAACTGCCCTGAAATATCCCCAGTGACTGACAGACAGCAGGAAAAACGTTATTGTAATATACACGTGAAAGTGACACACACAGGTTGCTGTGATGGTGGTACAATATGAATGTGTTCAGTGTCACTGAACGACATGCTTAAAAATGGTCAAAACAGTACATTATGTATATTTTACCACAATAAAAAATGATGCACACAGAGAAAAATGACACCAGTGAGAACAAGTAAAATGAAGAGTGAATTGCGTGTCCGAATCTAATGTGTGTGTAGCCCCTGGTCTATTGAATGCTTCGTGTGTCACTGTTGGCTGGGGGTCCACATGCCTGGACCACCGAGGGCTCACAGTCGGTACCCAGGGATGGTCTGTGGGTGGGGAGGGTGATGTGGCAGAGGAAATAAGGGCCAGGCCTCAGAGGGGCTGGGGCAGACCTTGATGGCCAAGGCCATGGCGGAAAGCACCCCTCTGCCCTCCCTCCCTGCACTTCTCTGCCCCTTCTCTCAGTCTGCCTCCTCACTCTCTCCAGGGTGTAGAAGAGACACTCACGGGGACCCCAAAAATGGAGCTGCAAGAGACTCCGAAGACCCCTGTGTACCCAACCCCATTATTTTAACGGTTCAGAGGGTGGAAAGGAGGTTTGAAAAAAGGACAGAGGTGCTCTGAACAGGAGAAGCACGGAGGGTACCGAGGACCCCACACACAGAGTCACCCAAAGAAGGTAATTCAAACAATGAAAATCTCAGAACCCAAGAAGCCACGTTCCAAATGGGAAAAAATGGGTCATGGGTTATGAAGAGAGAAAAGATCAGCCTCTCCCTCCCTCCATCTTTTTCTCTCCAGAGGAAAAGGAAGCTCAATGAGAGGAGAGGAAGGGAGAGAGGGAGGGAGCAGGTGGGAAGGAGAAGAGGAGAGCGAAGAACATGAAGTAGAAAAGGGTAACAGGGGAGAGAGACTGCTGGTCTACCTGGAGCCCTGAAGGAAACCCGGCTGCCGTGCGCATCTCCAGGTGAGCTGGAGGCCCAATGCCCACGTTTGTCCTTGTTTATGCAGAAGGTGCAAATCAGCAGGGAGGCCAGTCTTACACTGTTGAGATGGGACGTGTGTGTGTGTGAGCGCTTATGCACTGCATGGCCATTGTTTTTTGTTTTTTTGTTTTTAGTAGCTATTACTAACTAGATAGTATATCAAAGGAAAAAATAAACCATCAAACCATCTCTCAGTTTATTCCTTCACTCACTGCAAGCCCTTATTATAAACTCTAAATTGAATATGTAGCCCCAAATATGGTATTATTTACCTTTTTCTGGGACTTCCCTGGTGGAGCAGTGGTTAAGGCTCCACGCTCCCAGTGCAGGGGCCCTGGGTTCAATCCCCGGTCAGGGAACTCGATCACACATGCATGCCGCAACTGAGTTCACAAGCCATAACTAAGGAGCCTGCCTGCCGTAACTAAGACCCATCACAACCAAATAACTAACTAAGTAAATAAATATTTTTAAAAAGATAGAGGGGTTATCTCTTTTTTTAATCCAGGAGAAAATAGAAGATCATGAGAAGTTTGGCAAGGTTTTGACAAGTTCACATATTACATGAAACTCTTACTTGTCATGTTTCAAGTCCCCAGCCTGTGGCATCCTTAATAATCAGCCCAAAGTCGTGTATTAACTGGAAGCTGTAGGTCATACGGAACATCGATGCCCAGCCACGTGCTTAGAAAGTGCTCCTAGAATGCAGAGCAGCCGCACTGCCGGCGCACCTGCAAGTGGACTTCCTGGAAATGTGAATCCCAGCACCTCGTGGAGACAGTGGCCCGTCCCCGAGCCTTTGCACTTGTGGACATTGGCAGTTCCAACCACACCTGTTTATTAAAAGAGACACCACCTCAGATGGGTGTTGGGTCCTTCGTATTCCACTTAAATTCCACTCCCACAAGCTACAAACCCTTTGGAAACTTTGTAGTAACAGAGAGAAGCAGCTCCTGTAACAGCACGTGCACCATCATGGTTTCTGCATTTCATTTAGAAGAATGTATACACTATAAATAGGCCTCGAATTTAATTCATGCAATCCACGCTTCTAGGGAGCACTGAAGAACGATACTCTTATTGAGATTCTTCTATTTGGGAAACACCTATTGGGAATGTGGCAGGTCCAAGCACTGGGTTAGTCAGCTGTCCCAGGTGGCTGGAATTATTATTGCAAATCAGCCCTGGGAAAGAAAGAGCCGTCCTCATGCTCCGACTTCCCATCTCCCTCATTGCAGACTGTCCTCAGGGTGGGCTGACCATTCTCATCATCTCCATCCAAGTGATGGGAAGGCCATTGCAGGGGACCTGTCACAGAACTTAGCAAACTTCACCAGCTCAAGGCAATCTATAGAGCCAAGTATGTTTATAGTATTGATGCAAAGCTATTATTAAACTTTAATTTTTAAATTGTTTTTAAAAATTACTTTTAATATTTTATTTATATATTTTAAAATATTTACTTTAAAAATCATGAAAGATTTTAAGGATTCCTCAGATATATTTTGGTACCATGTTGCAGTCTTCCATTCATTCGACAAACATTTTTGAGCACTTGTTAACTGGCAGGTGCTATGAAGAGAGATTATGATAAGGTGTGCAGAGTCCCTGATCTCACAGACACAGGCAAGAAAAAAAAACCCAACCAAGTGTATGGTGTGGTCATAAATATTTTGGAAAAAAATAAAGGAGGAAAGCATGCTGGGTGGGGAAGAATACTTGTTTGAAGTTTGCAATGGCACGTCCAGAAAAACTTCACTTCTAAGGTGACATTTGTGCACAGACATGACAGAGTGAGAGACTGAGCCATGAGAGTTACATCTGACCATCCTCTTCTCGTGTCTTTCAGTTCTTTGGGGATACTCTGTCCACATCTATATTTTGTAGGTGTGTGTAATTTGTCAATCACATATTGAGAAATACAGGAACACTGTAAAATAAGAGGTATGCGGGTAAGAGACAAACCAGGAGATGGCAGCTCACGGGAGTGTACGGCCAGGTGGGGATAATCTCTAGGTGCCAGGTGAGCACAGGTGGGCATCTATCCCAGCTCTAGATGCTGGGAAAGCTGCAGTGATCAAAGCAGACAGAAATCCCTGTCCTCAGGGAGCTCACATCTACTGAGAGGGAATAGTTATGTCCGTTATCTATATTTACATCTATTTCTGTATCTTCTTCTAATTTGTATCTCTATCCATCTACTCATCTATCTATCCATTTACTTACCTAACTGAACAGCCATGGTCTTCAAGGATTATAATTTAGCTGGAGGAATAGGAACATATCTATGTAAGTACATGTGTATAATTTAAAATAGAAATACGGTCCCCCAAAAGAAAAGTAAAAGTGCACGGAGCACTCCAAGGGAGGAAAACATATACTCCATGAGGACCCTCAGGAAAGACTTAATAAAATGGAATCAATCAACAGGGGATAAAAAAAAAAACACAGGAAGTGTTAGACTTCTTGGAAAAAGCAAGAAGCTCTGGGGGCCTCCAGCACAGGCAGCTGGAGCAAGAATGGAATGAGGTGAGGCTGGGAAGGTGGGCTGGGGATGTAGCCCTAGGGCCCCTCTGTCCTACACTGGACCCAAAACACGACATTCATGATAAATAATAACACTATCATAACGATGGTGGCCACTCTGAGAACTCAAGATGTGTTTGCTTAATTTTCTGAGAGAAAAATCAAGCTAGAGAAGCCTCAAAAAGCCTGAATTTTCCTGCAAAAGAATAGAGAAAGCCCTAGTACTTATGCAGAATAATAAGGCACAAGTTGTTACTATTCTGTGTTTTACAGTCAACTTAAAATACCTCTTTTATGAAAAAAATTACAAAATTTATTTTACCCTGAATTAGACAACGTATCTAATCAGCATTTGATTTGTCAACATTGATTTAATGGTGAGTATATGAAAAAAAAAAACCCCAAGAACGCCACATCACACAACCTCCATTTCTTTGTTAAATACCAGTAGAAGTGTTCATGCATCTCACTCACCAGCGTTTAGCAGAGCAGGCCTTCAAGAAATGTTTGTTGTAAATGCAATGATCCAATTAGAAATGTTATCGCAATCTTTGAGACAAGTGTAAAAAGGCTGAGAAATGTTGAAGAAGGCAGAAAAATTTAGAAACCATCTGGAAATCTTAAATAGACGACAGTAATTATTCAGCTGTTTAGAAACAAGTCTCTAACAAGAAAACTCAAAGCTGGTCTCTCATTTTCTGCTAGGGTAATTGTTTGTTTTCAAATCCTACAGCTTTGGGTTTTGCAATACCACCATCAGCCAACCCCACCACCACCCCTGCCACGAGCCTCATGAACAGAGTCCACAGGTCGAGTCTCACGGTCCACATTCAGACAACATCTTTACCACCCTTGTTCTCAAATGCAATTCACCCCCGAACCACTGCTAAGTCCCTCCTAGAAGTGACCCGCCTTACCCTCCATATTCCAAATGCCGAAGCTTCTTCCTGCCCCTGTAGGCAGGGTCCCACCCCAGAACTGCTCCATGTCCAGGGAAAGGAAAGGGAAGTAGCTCCGGCTGAGGAGCTGGTGTGACTGGAAACAAGTCAGTTCTGGTATGTTCCCCGGTACCTGAGTCAAGATAAGCGCTCCTACACGTTACTGAATCTGCATGAGCGGGAGAGTAAACCCCCTGCTTTGCTCTGTGCCTCATCAGGTTCCTATGATCGGCCCACCTTGAGCCAAGTTTCCTCAGCTTTGGAGTCCAGCCACACTCGGGTGGTTCTCCCACACCCAGACCATAGATCCTGCTCTGGGCAGCTCTCAGCCCCCTGCACCCAAAGTCTAATCTAGTTCGTGCTTCATTCATGCCAGGAAATCCATCTTTCGCTGGCCTCCCTGTGCTGACGGTACTCCTGGACCACCAGGGGCACTCAGATTAAACCTCATCCGCGGCCCCGAACTCTGTTCTGCCCCAGCCCCTTTCTCTGGGACTGCTGTGTTGCCTCTGAGTCCTGTCCATCACCCAGGCCCTGGCCCAGACGGAACGCCCATTCTCATGTGCGATTCTCATCCCTGCCTGGGGATCATGGTGTGACTGGCCTACCCTCTTCCCTGGGAATTCTGTAGAAAGGCACCACCCCACCTCTAGACAGAGTTCCTGGCTCCCTGTAACTGCCAGTGCACCCTAAACCGTCTAGTTTTCCCCGTGCTCTGGCCCACGCTCCGTGCTTTCTGCTCTTTGTTTCCCACCAAGAACCCAATAATTTGTAGAAGGATCAAAGAAGGATGAAGAACCACAAGACGGCAGAGACACCTCCTCGAAAATCTAAGCTACAAGTGTGCTTAGGCTGCCGTAACAAAATGCCACGGACTATGGGGGCTTCAGCCACAGAAACTTATCATCTCACAGTCCTAGAGGCTGAAAGTTGAAGATCAAGGTGTTGGCAGGTTCGTTTCTCCTGAGACCTCTCTCCTTGGCTTGTAGATGACTGTCTTTTCCTTGTGTCTCCACATGGTCTTCCCTTTGTGTGTATATGTGTGTGTGTGTGTGTGTGTGTCTTAATCTCCTCTTATAAGGACACCAGTCAGATTGAATTAGGGCCCCTTCTAATGACCGCATTTTAATTTAATTACCTCTTTAAAGGCTCGATCTCCAAATAAGATCACATTCTGTGGTGTCAAGGGTCAGAGCTTCAACATGTGAATTTTGCAGGGGAGGGGGGGAGATACAATTCAACCCCTAATAACCTCTAAGCAAACTACGATAAACATTTACAGCACCATTCTCTTTAAACTGGGCCCCCTGGGCAGTGAGATTGGGAGCAGGCAAAGTCATGAGTTCAGTGCTGTGACTGCAAGCAAGTCAGTTCATCTTCTGGCTTCCCAGGGTCCATTTTACTTCACACTATGTTATGCCTAGAAAAAAATATTGTACTCAGTGTGTTTTGGAGAATTAAAACTTTGAATATTATTTTACTTTTAAAACACAGGACTTCAAAACAAAATATGTACTGGCCTCAGACCACGCCACGCTGGATTCTTAGACCCACCAGTGGTATAAATTCTCCTTCCCCTGTTGCAAAATCATGCTAGCAGAGAAGTTTGAGGAGCCCTGAGTCTTTCTCGGAAAGAGCACTCATTACCAGCTTCCTCATTTCTTAATGCATGTTATTTTGATAATCAAAACAAAGGTTTCAGAGCTCCCTGGGGTGTGAATGCTGTTGAAGGCTTGTTGGGCTGGAAGCATGCTGAAATTTTTCTACTCAGGCAAAGTGCATGTCTTAAATCACATCCCCAGGGTGCAGCTAATTCATTTTAATTGATTGGGGCTTTTAACGTTTTTTGAAGAGCTCCATCTAAGAGGGAGGTTGGAGATGGACGTTGAACACACCAGCCCTGGCTGAGCGAGACATGTTTCCACAGACTTTTGTGATGGAATATGACAGAAGCTCCTCTGAGTGACTCCCCAATTAAATTTTGTTACAACGAATCCCACGCTTTAAAAAAAAATAGCTTGCGCGAATACATGACACCTGAAATTTTCAAAATTATTGATAGATATTAATAATCTGAATAAATGGAGATTTATGCCATATTCCTGGTATAAGTTTGCATAACACAGTAAACCTAATATAGTACCTATACCAATTAACCAGCTTAATATGATAGATACACAATTATTCCTAAATTAATCTGCATATTTGATGAGCTCCTAATCCACAATCCGGCTGGATTTTTTTATGGCTTCAATATACTAACTCTAAAACGTATACGAAGGAATGAAGATTCATGAATAGCTAAATTGATCTTGAAACTGAAAAACAAAGGCAAGGGTCAGGATGACTTGACTCGAAAAAACCATAATAATAAAAGCAATAGGGTTCCTGTACAGATTTAGACAATAGACCAACGAACCACCCGAAGGAGCTTAGAGACAGTCACACACCAACCTTTTGTGGGATCAAGGCAGCACCACAAAGTGATGGGGGAAGAAGGAACTGTTTAGTAGATGGCATGCAAGAAATTGAATTACTAGGGAGGAAGTAAAGCTAATACCATATAAAACATGTAAACTCCAGACAGTTTAAGAACCCACAAGTTAAAGATAATTGCAAAGACGTAGGAATATATCTTCGTGACTCAAAATTAACACATGTCTTTTTAAACAAGAACCAGAAAAGGGTAAACCATGAAGTGAAGTGTTAATGGATCGATCTGACTATAGTCAAAGTAAAGCCTTTTGTTTAGTGATTAAAAACCACAAAGCTACAGAGAAGGGACACGTTAGGAGAAGATACTTGCAGCGCTAATAACCTAGAACACACAAGGGCTCTTGTAAATCAATGAAAAAGAAAATCCTATAGAAATTGAAACCCTATAGGAAAAAAAAATGAATTAGCAATTACAGAAGGATATGTGCAAATGGGTATCCAAATAGCACAAATAAAACCACAATGAGAGACCACCTTACGTACACAGTAAATAATATCAAGAGTTGGGAAAGATGCGGGGAGTTGGAAATTCCCTGTACTACTTCACTGTTCTACAAGATACATGAATACCCAAGGACAAGTAATGAAGACTGGAGTGACTGTGAGGGAGGGAGGAGGAAGGGGAAGCTGGTGTGGGGGGAGGGGTGGCATAAAGACGAGCCTCTAGGCAGCAACGTTGATATCATGACCCCAACTCTGCCACAGAGGAACAAAAGAACACGTATGTTACCCTGTGGGAATTACATACGTGATTGGTAGTCATCAATGACGTAAAAGTTTCCTTAATTATTGGTGTCAGAGACCCACTGGCTACATCCCAAATCCCTGTGGGCTGTCCCTGGGAAGTGGAGAATCTCGGTCTTCCAACCGCCTCAGCAGGTTGGTCGGGACCATCTGACTGCTCTCTGGTCTGTGAATGCAGGTGCAACGCCTCTTCCCTCTGGCCCTGCAGTGTCCCATGGGACCTTCCACACTCCCTCTCTCCAGCCACAATGCCAAGTATAAAGGCCTCCCAGATGGCAGAGCTGCTGGATGAAGGAAACCTGGATTCTCCAATTAGCAATTGGAGCAGAACCACTCAAGGAAGCCACCTGACCCCAGCAAACTCACGTGAGCAAGAAATCAGCCTGGGTTAAGCCACTGGGATTTGCGGTGTTGCTTGTTCCAGCCTACCCAGACTAGAATAATGTTCTATGAAACCTAGTTTGAGCCTCTCCAGTGAACATCAGTAAGGCATATACACTTACCTCGCACCAGGTAAGGTTGAAACCATGCGACTCAGGCTCAGAGGGGATGACGTTGGAGAGAAATTAGCATTGTGATTCTTAGGAAATAACTCTCGGGAAATAAGTTAGGAAATAATTTGCTTTCTATACTCCACAAACATCTAGAATGCCAGAAATCCTCACTGATAGAGCCAACTCTGAGGTTGAATCCGACACAGCAGCATTTGCTAAACCAGCCTTCCTCAATAATTCCTCTCACAATCTTTTTTTTTTTTACATTTTTTATTTATTTATTTATTATTTTTTGGGGGGTACACCAAGTTCAATCATCTGTTTTTATACACATATCCCCATATTCCCTCCCTTCCTTGACTCCCCCCACCTCGAGTCCCCCCCACCCTCCCCGCCCCAGTCCTCTAAGGCATCTTCCATCCTCGAGTTGGACTCCCTTTGTTATACAACAACTTCCCACTGGCTATCTATTTTACAGTTGGTAGTATATATATGTCTGTGCTACTCTCTCCCTTCGTCTCAGCTTCCCCTTCACCCCCCGCCCCATCCTCTCACAATCTTAAAGCTTTCTCCAGGGAAGCAGAACTTCCACAGAAGCAGCAGAAGTAGGAGTGCCAGCAAGCTTCTCCACTCCCGCCACAGGTATAGCAGCCCTGGCTATTTACTCAAACCCTAGACCATAGGTGAGTGCAGGGACAGGAGACTCAGCTTCCAACCCAAGGCACACACACAAACGAGCACCAACAAACGCAGCCTCTCGCTAGAGAGGGACTCAGGTCACCTCCAAAAGCAGTTATTTTTATGTTATTGTGCCTTGTTTTAAAACGTTAATAAACTACCAAATCCTTTTTGAAACTTACATTTTTATATGAAAACGTCTCTTCCATGTCGTGTAGTTTATTATTATCAAAGTCATGTAGATGACAATCATGTCCTTAGTTGTCCCCATCCAGGTCACGTCAACTGTCTCTGTTGGCACCACAGTTGGCTTCTCTGGAAACAATGATGAAACTGTAAAGCTGGATTCTGAAATTGCCGGAGATGGCAAATGACATCAGAGCCGTTCAGTCGCTGTGGTACCATGACTCTTCAGGGTTTGTGTGGCTCAGAAAGGCTGCAGAATCCTGGTGCCATTGCCTCTTAGGTATTACTTTCAGAGCAACATCAAATGAATTTCAAGTCTCAAAGAATCACAAACCACAGCAGAATAGCCTTTCGGTAACTGGTCTGTTGCTTAAAAACCATTATGATGAAAATAAGGCCAAATGTGTCAGAGGGGTGTGCCCCTCATTCATACTGGCATACTAAAGGCACACCCACAGTTGAAATCCTGCTCCTCCTTCAAGTGACTGGTGCTTCCTACTTCAAGCCTAATCCACAATTTTGAGCCCAAACTGTGACAAGTCCTGTCCCCTCCTAGTGCTTTGCATTTCAATTACAGGCCTTTTTGTTTTATCTATGTCAAAAATTGCATCTTGTCCACCAAAATCCATTCTCCCCTTAGTCCACAGAGCTAGAGTCATAGGGTGGGGAGGCAATGGAGGCCATGCACGTCCAAGCTGCCTCTGCAGCTCGGTGTAGCTCGACGCATCTATCATGTGGCTCCTATCTCAGTTAGATGAGAAGAATCAGCTACCCTGGACCCCTTCTCCCTCTCCCTCCACTTGAGCTGGAATGTGGACCAATTTGCAGATGCGCACAAGGCTCTTGGAGCTGGTGGAACAACAAGAGGGCAGGAAACCCCTCCCTTCCAGGAACGAGCACATGGAGGAAAGCTACCCTGCGTCTTGGGACTGTTCCAGGAGCGAGAAGCCAACTTGTCTCTTCCCTAACCCACTGAGCTTGGAGATACCTTCGTCACTGCTACTCAGCTCTCCCATTGCCTAACCCTGCCTCTCATCTAGGGGAGCTGTCTGTGCACATACCAGTCTCATTCCTTACTTTGTAAGATTTTTGAAGCCAAAGAAAGGAAAACCAAGATAGCATCAGTCATTGTTCTGCATCAGGATTCTCCTGGATGCCTTTATTCCCATTTTCTTCTGTCTTATTCAACATAAAACAGTAAGGTAGACATGCCTCCTTTCTTCAGATGAGAAAACAAGCTCTTTGATTATCTATGGCTGTGTAACAAATTATCCCCAGACTTTGCGGCTTAAAGAAACCATTTTGAATTTGTACAGCCACTATGGAAAACAATATGGAGGTTCCTTAAAAACTAAAAATAAAACTACCATATGACCCAGCAATCCCACTATTGGGCATATACCCTGATAAAACCATAATTCAAAAAGATAAATGTACCACAATGTTCACTGCAGCACTATTTACAATAGCCAGGACATGGAAGCAACCTAAATGCCCATCAACAGATGAATGGACAAAGAACATGTGGCACATATATACAATGGAATATTACTCAGCCATAAAAAGGAATGAAATTGAGTTATTTGTAGTGAGGTAGTTGGACCTAGAGTCTGTCATACAGAGTGAAGTAAGCCAGAAAGAGAAAAACAAATACTGTATGCTAATGCATATATATGGAATCTAAAAAAATGGTACTGATGAACCCAGTGGTAGGGCAAGAATAAAGATGCAGATGTAGAGAATGGCCTTGAGGACACAGGGAAGCTGGGATGAAGTGAGAGAGTAGCATTGACATACATGCACTACCAAATGTAAAATAGATGGCTAGTGGGAAGCTGCTGCATAACACAGGGAGATCAACTTGATGATTGGTGATGACATACAGGGGTGGGATAGGGAGAGTGGGAGGGAGGCTCACAAGGGAGGGGATATGGGGATATATGTATAAATACAGCTGATTCACTTTGTTGCATAGCAGAAGCTGGCACAACAGTGTAAAGTAATTATATTCCAATAAAAATCTGAAAAAAAATAAAAGAAAAAATAACAGATATGGAAAAAAATTACAAGCAAAAAAAATAAATAAACCATTTTGTTATGCTTGCAGGTTCTTGGGTGAGGAGGGAAGAAGGGACGCAGCATTGGTGGGGTGTTGGAGTGCTGCTGCTCCAGAACGTCTGACTCTCAGCTGGGGGACTGGGAGATCACATGTGAGTCAGCATCCTGTGTCAGGATTCTTCTGAAGGCATCTTCACTCACACACATGGCTGTCAACTGGACTTCAGGTGGAGAAGTTGGCCAGAACACCTATATGTGTCTTCTCCTCGTGACTTGTGTTTGCTTATAGCAGGGCAGCCTCAGACTTCTTACATGTTGGCTCAGGTCTCCAGCGGTGAGTGTCTAGGAGAACCAGGTGGCAGCTGCATTGCCTTTGATGACTTAATTTTGAAAGATGTGGTGTCATTTCCACATAGTCACAAGTCCATCTGCATTCAAGGGAGGAAATATAGACACCCCCAACTTGGTAGGAAGAGTGTCAAAGTCACATTAAAGGAGGACATACAGAATTAGAAACATTTTGTGCCCATTTTTTAAAAATATAATCTGCCAAAGACCTAAATAGAAATTTCTCCAAAGAAGACATACAGATGGCCAACAGGCACATAAAAAGATGCTCAACATCAGTAATTATTAGAGAAATGCAAATCACTTCACACCAGTCAGAATGGCTATCATCAAAAAGTCTACAAATAATAAATGCTGGAGAGGGTGTGGAGAAAAGAGAACCCTCCTACGCTGTTGGTGGGAATGTAAATGGATACAGCCACTACGAAGATGAGTATGGAGGTTCCTCAAAAAAGTAGAAATAGAGTTTCCGTATGATCCAGCAATCCCACTCCTGGGCATATATCCAGAAAAGATGAAAACTCTAATAAAAAAGACACATGCACCCCAATGTTCATAGCAGTACTACTTATGATTGCCAAGACATAGAAGCAACCTAAGTGTCCACTGACAGATGAATGGATAAAGAAGATGTGGTATATCTATATATAACAGAATACTACTCACCTATAAAAAAGATTGAAATAATGCCATTTACAGCAATATGGATGGACCCAGAGATTCCCATACTGAGTGAAGTAAATCAGACAAAGGCAAATAACGTGATATCACTTCTATGTGAAATCTAAAAAAAAAAAAAATGATACAAATGAACTTATTTACAAAACAGAAGTAGACTCACAGACATAGAAAATAATCTTATGGTTACCAAAGGAGAAAGGGGGTGAGGAAGGGATAAATTAGGAGTTTGGGATTAACAGATGCACACTGCTATATATAAAATAGATAACCAAGAAGGACCCACTGTATATCACAGGGAAAGATATCCAACATCTTATAAAAATCTGAAAAAATATATGCATAAGCGAATCACTTTGTTGTATACTTGAAACTAACACAACATTGTAAATTAACTATATTTCAATAAAAAGTGTCTTTCTATATATAGCTATACATACGTAAAATCTGCCAAATAAGCTCAGTGAAGAAATATTATATTGAACTTGGTGAAACGTCCACTTTGTCAGTCAAAATGGTTGGATATCAGCAATTTAATGTGATTCAACATATTATTTATTTTATGCCTCTCCACCTCCTAGCATCTAGCCCGTAGTTCGTATGTGATGGATTCTCAGTTAGTGTTTTATAGAATAAGGAAATGGCAGAATATAAGGTATAAGAAAGAAGAAAAAACTGCCTAAGTCCTCCGACTTCCTATTACAGTATGAGTTTCCTGTGCCTGTTGTAACAAATTACCGAAAACTTGGCGGCTGTAAGCAATAGAAATTTATTTTCTCATAGTTCTGGAGGCCGGACGTGTGGACTCAGCCTTCCTAGACTGCAGTTCGGGGGTGGGCAGGGCAGGACGCCCTCTGGAGTCTCCAGGGGAGAGTCTGTTTCCTGCCCCTTCCAGCTCCTGGTGGCGGCCAGCATGGCTTGGCTTGTGGTCACATATATCACACTAATTTTGGCCTCCAGGGTCACGTGGCCTCTCCTCTTCTCTCTGTGTCAAATCTCCCTCTGCCCCTCTCTTAGAAGGACACCTGGGATCGCGTCGAGGGCCCACCCAGATAACCCGGGATCACCTCCACGTCTCAAGATCCTTAACTTAATCATGTCTGTAAAGTCGGCCCTATGAGGCAGGAGTCAGAGGTCCCAGAGGAGGCAGACATCTTCAGGGACTATTCTTCATCCCGCTAGACTCAGAATAGCAATTTCCAAGGGCACAGGTGGAACACCTTTGCTGGCAGCAGGCAGAGTGTGACAAGCTGAACTAGGATCAATGGTAAGAGACTGTCAGGCGAGCCGGGAGACGGGGCTGCCTGCAAGCCCTTGGGTGCCCTGCTCATCCTGGCGGCGTCTACTGTTCTGGCTAATGTCTCCCATACTCACACCATGAACCCAGGAGCCTGAGGAGAACCCATTGATGGTCTGCTTTTTTCGACAGTTTCGTGCATGCTTGTTTCACTACTCAATTTTCCCAGCATCGTTATCCTATATAAAGCCCAGGATTGTAAGCAATAAACGAGAATGATCTACGATTCGTCTTTACTATTTGAGGAACAATACAACAAGCTTTTGGCTAGTGGACTGTCCAGTGTCAAGGACGTGGTGAAATGAGAAAAAAAAAAATCAGACCACGTGGGTTTGTATCTTTGCTTTGCTGGTGAACATTCCCTAATCCTTTGCATGTTCGTAATTGGCTGTTTACATTTTGGCCATTTCATGCTCCCGTACATCTATAATAGCCACCACTTTTAGGCACCCCTCGTGTACCAAGAAGGCCTATACGAAGATGACTCAGATGCTTGTGAAATCTTGACGTCCAACAGGGCGTTCTGTGCCTAATCGTTTGTACGCTTTCACCCAGGTTTCACCCTGGCAGGAGCATTGTACCTCCAACATGGTACCTCCAGCATCTTCAGCCCAAGAAAACACGGCTTCTGTCTGGCTCTGAGAACCTCCTAACGCCCATCCACCCACTCAGTGTCCGTGAAGATTCACACAAAGAATGGGAACCGGGTCTGGCTGCATATGATGTAGCAGTCACTATAAGGAAGGAAGGACGGGTATTTTTCGCAGTGAAACAGTGAATGTTAAGACTCTTCACTTTCTGGCTCACCATCATACTGAGGAGAGTAGCAAACGTCTGAACAAGGCATGAAGATACAACGGGTAGAGAGGAGGGTGAATAAGAACCATTTGAATATCGAAAGGCGAGAGAGGATCTATTTTTACAGGGTTCATCAGGAAAGCCCAGTGACGCTAGCAGGGAGACAGCCTCCGTGGGGTGGGCTTTCTGAGCAGCTATAAGATGCTTCCTGTGTGCACGGGTGCAGGGGAGACAGAAAAGAGGGTAAGTGGGAACATATGGTGGAAGATTAAACAACATCCCTTTAATCCCCAAGTGCCCGGCTGCCCCTGCTGTAATTACATGCCATCAGATTGAAAGGCCACCAGATGTTCAAAGCCTAAGCTGGGAATTACCCACTTGGCCACTATCTTAGTGAATGAGCGCTCTGGCCAGAAGGGCAGAGCTGCATTTAAATTGAACAAGATGGAAACATTTTTAGATTTGTTCACTGGAAAAAAGGAGGTAAACCGGAACATTAACCAGTTTCTTCCCAACAGAGGACCACCACATGTAGACCGGGGAGCACAAATTATGTCCGTAAAGGCACCGGTTGGAACCTACCCAGCAGACTCTCACTGCTCTTTTGAGCTCAGAGAATTCCGGCTCTGACTTTTATCTTGGGGAATGAAGTGTATCTCAAAAGTTATTTTTTCCTTGATGCTCCAGTACATAAGTCACTTCTTCCATAAGCTTTTTAAAAGCAAAAGCCAAATTTCCTCTCTCCTTCCTTTAAAGAAAAGAATAATATGAGATGCAGTCAATAAAAAGAGACTTTCTTATTTGTGCTTCATTGATTTTCATGATGGTTTCCAGGAGATGACTTAGTCTAGATTCTAGGGAGAAGAGATATCTCCCCAAAACTAAAAGTGACAACGGAACTAGATAGATCTATCTATCTGTATTCATCCTGATTTTAAAGCTGCATGTAGGGACTTCCCTGATGGCGCAGTGACTAAGAATCCGCCTCCCAATGCAGGGGTTCGAGCCCTGGTCAGGGAAGATCCCACATGCCGCAGAGCAACTAAGCCCCTGCACCACAACTACTGAGTCTGTGCTCTAGACCCACAAACCACAACTACTGAGCCCACGTGCTGCAATTACTGAAGTCCTCGCGCCGACAGCCAGTGCTCTACAATAAGAAAAGCCACTGCAATGAGAAGCCTGCACACTGCAATGAAGAGCTCATCACAACTAGAGAAAGCCCACGTGCAGCAACAAAGACCCAACACAGCCAAAAATCAATAAATATATATATATAATAAATCTTTTTGGAAAGAAAGCTTCATGTAACCATGAAACTGCTTTAAGTTTTATATATATATATAGTTAAAGGTCTGATTCTGATAAATCTGGAGTGACATCCCTTTAACTAAATGGACTTTCCAGCAGACCCAGCCTGATTCCTCAACACTGGCTGCGCCTGACTCAGCCTCTTCTTGTGTTTACCTCCCGAGTACCAAGGATGCAGCATAAAACAGTGATATCTGTCGATGTGAGAAGAGATTCCACTTTTTTATTGACAGTGTGTTATTAAAAACAGTTCCCATATATCCATTAGAACAGGCTACAAAATTTGGGGACTCAAAATTGCTGGGGGGGTAAAACCCAGGCCTATGGAGTTTTGAGGAGCACCCAGGTGACCCTAAGGCACAGCCAGGCCTCAGAACCTGTTGTCTAACCTAACGTTACTTTTTTAAAAAGTATCATGGCTGTTGATTTGCAGCCTGAAAGACCCCAGGTGACTACGCTCATTTCCAATGATCTGTCAGCTGCAGGGCAGCAAGAGAGGCAGGACAGCACAATGGTTAAGAACGAGCCCAGCCCAGGAGTCAAATGTCTGGGCTTGAATCCAGCCAGCTCCCAACCTACTTACTTAAATTTCTTCTCTGTGCCTGAACTTCCCAGATTATTCAGTGAGATAAGGACTGGAAAGCCCATCTTACTTCCTGTAACAGGAGAAGTTCAATAAATGGTAGCTATTATCATTGGCAGCTTTGAAATGGTAATTACCTGATCAATTGCAGGGCCTAGACTGGCCACACAGGGCCAGTTCCAGCCTAGGAGAATGTTATAAAATCCTGGGAGAGGGATTACGTAGGTCTTGGGCGGTGTTGAGTCTCCAAGTGATATCTAATTTGCTTCCTTCATCCTCTCAAGGCTCCTGACCTGCAGACAGGCCATCCCCCAGCCTTATCCTTATTCTTCTCTTCCTTTGTTTTAACTTGTCTAAGTGCTTTTAACCCCCAACCTCCCCCTGGCCCAGGCTCCACTCAAATGTGTCATTTAAGTTCTAACCTCAGGTGCCACCTTGGTCTCCAGGATGGAAACCCGGCCCTCCAGTATGGAAATCTGATCCACCCCCCCCACCCCCCAAATCTTGCTACAGTCCGTGTAGCCTCCTGACCATATAAATCTCAAATTAAAAAGTGGGGAAACTTTTTACATTCATGTTCTCAGCAGCACTGTTCACAGGAGCCAGAAAATGGAAATGATCCAAGGGTCCATGACAGAGGGATGGATAAACACAGTGATGTGTGTGTGTGTGTGTGTGTGTGTGTGAATTCTGACACATGCTATCACATGGGTGAACCACGAGGACATTATGCTAAATAAAATAAGCCAGCCACAAAAAGACAAATACTGTATGATTCTGCTTACATGAGGCAGAGTAGTCAAAAATCATAAAGACGGAAGGTAGGACAGTGGTTACCAGGGGCTGGGGGTGGGAGGGTGGGGAACGGGGAGCTGTTGCTCGATGGGCACCGAGTTTCAGTTTGGCAAGATAACAAGCGTTCCGGAGATCGGTGGTGGTGATGGTTGCACAACAGTGTGAATGTTTTTAATGCCTCTGAACGGTACACTTTAACTTCACGTTACGTGTATTTCAGTGCAGTATATTAAATATATATATTGCAACAAAGCTGGGGAGCCGTTGGAGGTACTTCCTTTGAAGTCAGGGACTTGGCAGTGATAACTCACCATAACCACTGTTTTTAGACTTGACCTAGAAGTGTCAATCAATGCAGCCAGAGAAATAAAAAGAAGAGTGATTTGCAAAGGAGGGGGCATAATTACGATTATTGTTAGATATAATTTTGCACCTAGAAAAATCAAAATACGCTAAAAAATTTTTGGAAATATTAAAGAGAAATTAAAAGTCCCCAGATTTATTTGCAAATTAATGGCTTTGAATAGCTTTGAATCCCTTCCTGTACATTAAGCCAAAGCAGCTCAAGCACTTCGAACTCACTCACTGTAGCTCATTTTTGGTCCATGATTCAGCCAATCGACCAAATAAATTGTTTGGTTTAGAAGGTAGAGCCCTTTCTAAGTCCCTGAACTGCAACATTACATGCAGAATCTCTGCTTGGTGAGTCCATGTTGGTAAATTCAACCTGACTCAGCTTTATGTCCCTTCCACCAGGAGACACAACAATAAGTCCATTGAGCTGATGACTGTCGCCCAGTGGCCACTTTGGGCTCTTTACACCTCCCAATCAAGAGACAAAGAAGTCGGGCTTCCTAGGTGGCTCAGTGGTTGAGAATCCGCCTGCCAATGCAGGGGACACAGGTTCGATCCCCACTCCTGGAAGATTTCACATGCCACAGAGCAACTAAGCCCGTGCGCCACAACTATTTAGCCTGCGCTTTAGAGCCCGTGAGCCACAACTATTGAGCCCATGTGCTGCAACTACTGAAGCCCATGCACCTAGAGCCCGTGCGCCGCAACAAGAGAAGCCACGGCAATGAGGAGCCCATGCACCACAACGAAGAGTAGCCCCCACTCACAGCAACTAAAGAAAGCCCGTGCACAGCAAAAAAGACCCAACACAGCCAATAAAACAAATAAATAAATAAATAATAAATTAAAAAAAAAAAAACGAGACAAAGAAGGCAGCAACTGTGCGGACTGGGGTGACTGGTCCTACCTACCTGCTGCTCCACAATGAGGGGAAGAAAGAGTACATGTCAAACACCGAAGATCCCTTGGGGTGTCTCTTGGTATTACCAAGCCCTGGGAGGAAGGCCAATGGAAAACTACAACAGCCCCATCCAGGCAGGACTGCTAACGGGCCCAGGCCCTTCAGGAATGAAGGTGTGGGTTAACCACCCCCACTCCAGGTAAAGAACCACAATCAGCTGAGGTGCTTGCTGAAGGCAAAGGGACTGTGGAACGGGTAGTGGATGAAGTTACTTAGAAATACCAGCTACAATCATGCAACGAGTTACAGAAATGAGACTGTAATTGTTGCAAGTGTCTCCTCCTTATTTTGCTACGCATGTGCGTACGTGTGCATTTATGTTTACATTTGGAGATTAAGTATGACTCAGTTTTGAGATGTATATGAGTGCCAGGTTGACAAGGAGTGGACTTTTGACAGTGAATTTTATAGGTCAATTTGACTGGGCCACAGGGTACCCAGATATTTCCTCAAACATTATTCTGGGTGTACCTGTGAGGGTGCTTCTGGACGAGATGAACATTTGGATAGATGGACTGAGTAAAGCATATTGCCCTCCCCAATGAGGGTGGGTCTTGTCCAATCAGCTGAGAGCTTGACTAGAGCAAAGGCTGACCCCGCCCCCCCAGTAAGATAATTCGCCTGCCTGCTAATTGGGTGGGCCTCGTCCAATCAGTTGAGGCTCTATATAGAACCAAAAGGCTGAGTAAGAGCCAACGCCTCCTGCCTGGCTGCCCTCAAGCTGGGACACCAGTTTTCTCCTACCTTCAGACTCCAACTGAATCGTCGGCTCTTTCTGTGTCTCAAGCCTGCCCGCCTTCAGGCTGAAGCTACACCATCGAATCTCCTGCATCCCCAGCTTGCCACCTGCAAATCTTGAGACTTTTCAGCCTCCATAATTATGTGAATGAATTCCAACCAATCAGTCAATCAATCAGTCTCCTGCTGGTCTGGCTGCCTGGAGAATCCCAACTTCTACTGTACCCTTGAGCAGAGCAGAGTAAGGCAGAGACTCTTGTTATTCGGTTTGCATATCTGGGAGCTAGAGTCAGGACACAACACTGCCTGGGACGCTCCTTCCCCTGCCAGGTGTGCTGCCGGGGCTCCCCTGGGCTCTGTCTACACGTGAACTTTCTTCCCGTGGCAGGAAAGCTGTTGCTATAATCCCAGGCCAATATTCCTCCAGCTCATGAACCAAGAGGCAGAAAAAGCTATTCAACCCGACTCTACCTTCAACTGTTCGTCTAGAAAATCCTAAGGAAGGAGTCCAATTGTCCCCGCTTCAGTAAAGAGCCTGCCCCCCTGCAGTAATCCCTGCACCCAGGGAGCGGCCTCAGGTGACTGGCTCAGCTTGGGCAAATGCCCCCTTGTGGCCAAAGGATGCAATGCACCGTGACTGCAGCCCAGCAGGTGCATATCGTATCATATCGTATCATATCATATCATGACATGACATGACATGACATGACATAACAATCACTAGGGAACATGTTTCACCAAAGCAGGAAGGTGAGGCAGACATTAATAGACATGGTTGGACTCAGCCCCGTCACTGAATTCCCACCTCCTCCACCCACCTCTCCCAGCGCTCCATATTCCGCTGCCTCAGGAAACCCAACTCTAGTTTCAGATGCTAGACCGTTGCCCTAACCAGGTAAGCCCAGTGAATCCCTGATGACCCCAGGGGATGGTGGTGAAATTCTAACAAGAATAATACAGAATTCAAGCTGTCCTCTTCAGAGTTCGCAGTCAAAGGGAGAAAGACACTTGGGTTGCCCCAAGATCCAAATACGAATAAAGTTCAGACCATAAGATCCAGAATTGAGTGTTCTTTTCCAATTTAAGGAGAAGCACCACCATTTCTGACCTGAAGGGTCCCTCAGTGCTTCCATTAGGAGTCGTTTGTATGACACGATTCATAACAAGTGGCCCCAGATGTGTGTCTACACCATCTCCCTCCATCTGCAGGTCTGTGTTGAGTTCCTCTCCCTATGGGGTTTCTTTCCCTGGGTAGACATGATGGAAACTTTTTCAAAACAGTTTCCTCTGAGGTCCCCTGTCCTCTGTCCACACCTACACTCCAATATCAGGACAAATGGATAAAGATACTTATATTTAATGAGTACCATTTATGAGGCATGTAGGAGAAAGAGTCTATGTATTGCAGCAGTCAATATATTATCACATAATATATATGTACTGGCCTGAACATAGCCTTCAGGCTGCACCCCAGGTCCAGCCACCATGAACACAGGGCAGTTCTGCTGTAGCGTCCACCCTCCAAATCAACCCAGAGACTTGTATCAGTCAGGGCTCTGTGGCTTTTCATTCATCCATCCTTCCTTGAAACAAACACCAATTTCCTTCTCTGGGTGAGTCACCATGCTGGAAGCTAAAAGTATAGAAATGCCTACAAAACCTCCATCGTAGGGTAGAGACAGTCAAGCAACAGATGACACGAGAAGTGCTGGGATGGAGGTAAGGACAGGGCACTACAGGAGCACATACGAGTGTGACCCGACTCACAGGAGGCTGGGCAGAGGGGGCAGGGGACCAAGAAGCATGTCTCCCAGAACATCTATACAGGCTCCCAGAACATCTACACAGGCTGAAGTTTAGATCTGGTCAAGTGTCCCAGGCGGGGAGGTGTTTCTAGGAAGAAGGCTGTGCAACCCATGGATGGCGGGAAGACATGAGGGTGCACATGTTGTTTGCAGAGCAGCAGGTAGACCAGCAGGCCCTGGCTTTATAGGACAGTGATGCAGTCTGTTCTAGGCTCTCTCGCCTAGTTTCTGGGTGTTTTGCTGGCAATTGTAAGGGTTCCTTGGCTTGTAGAAGCATCACCCAATCTCTGCCTTCATCTTCCCATGGTGTCTCCCTGTGTGAATGTATCTCTGTCCAAATTTCCCCTTTTTATAAGGACATCAGACATATTGGATTAGGAACCTGACCTACTCCAGGATAACCTCATTGAACTAATTACAACTGCCATGACCCTATTTCCAAACAAGGTCACATTCTGAAGCACTAGGGGTGAAGACTTCAACACATGACTTCTGAGGGGCACAACTCAAACCCTGACACATGGAGAAGCCAATAGTCTGAGGATGTCCAGGAAGACATCCCAGCGAAGTAGAGGAAAGGAGGCAAAAGCATTCTAAGCAAAGAAAACAACATGAGCAAGGTTCCTGGGGCGGGAAAGAGCATGGCACCTCCAACACCAGTGTCATTCAACTAAAGAGGCCATGCCGGTGGGGACAGTAGTTGCAATGGGAGAAATTTGAAGTTATAGTCTTGACGACAATTTTTCAGGCCAGAATGAGGGAGGGCCCATGGTGTGGGTGCCACAAGCCTTGGGCAGACAGACCCATCAGACCTCGGCAACTTCCCACTGGACACAAGTTATAGGTGACCACAGGTGTGGTTACATGAGGGTTTGAAAGTGAAGACACCATTAAAAACTTACAGAGAAGATGAGAATGAGTTCCCCATCAGAGATGCTGGAAGAAAAGGTTCAGAAGAGACGAAGAGGTTGGTACAATGCAACCACAAACTCTGCCCACATGAGTGAAAGAGGCTCAGAACCCTCAAAACAACCAGCGTGACTCCCGTGGAGCAGTGTCTCGCATTAACAGCGGCTGTAAAAGCCAGAGCTGAAAGATGAAGGGAAAATCCCAAGCCAGGGCAATATTCCAGAAAAATTCCCAAGATGTGACACACTCGGGCAAAAGTTATGTCTAAAAGGCGAAAGTTACGTGTAAAAGCCAAAAGTGCAGAATGAGCAATTGTGAAAAGCTCTAAGGATGACTTTTGTTTTTTACACAGTCACAGTGGTCAAGAAGAAAATCGACTGAGTTCCCTGGTTGCACTAGTGGTTAGGATTCTGGGCTTTCACTGCTGTGGCCCAGGTTCAATCCCTGGTTGGGGAAGTGAGATCCCACAAGTGGCGTGGTGCCACCAGGAAGAAGAAGGAGGAGGAGGAGAAGAAGAAGAAGGAGAAGAGGGAGAAGAAGAAGAAGGAAAAGGAGAAGACAAAGGAGAAGATGAAGAAGAGGAAGAAGAAGAGGAAGAGGAAGAAGAAGGGAAAGAGGAAGAGGAGGAAAAAGATGATTCAGGAAAGATGGTGAGCGTGTGCTGACACGTAGAGAAAGCCAATAAATGGGTAAGAAGCAAGAAGAGAGGATGACACATGGATAAGAGATGACAGAGCAACAACAGAGTTAGTTGACATCAGTTTTCCTTCTGGCTTGAGTTTCAAGGAGAACTGGTATTTGCAATCCCATAGGGCACAAATGATCACACCTAGTTTGAACCTCAGCTCTGCTCCTTATGATGACCTAAGACAAGCCACGGGCTGTATTTGAACCTCATTTTCCTCATTTCTACATGGAAGCCAATAGGAGAATCTATTCCACAGAATTCGTCGGGGAGATTTTATGAGAAAACATGCTCTAGCCAGGTCTGCCCGTAAAAGGAGCCCACTAAAGACAACGCTGCCTGTCACCCAACCAGAACGACAGAAGAAACAGTCCAGGGGGTGAAAGTCCAGGGTAGGTACAGGTTCAGGAGGATCTGAACTTCTGAAACATGTTCATGTCTCAGGGCTACTCAAGTTTCCGCCCAAGATCCTGAAACTGAGGTGAAGTCAGAAGCACCTGTATGAGTCAGCTTGGGCGGCCGTGACAAAATACCACAGACTGGGGGGCTTAACCAACATTTATTCTGTCACAGTTCTGGAGGCTGGAAGTTCAAGACCAAGGTGTCAGCTGGGTTCGTTCCTCCTGACACCTCCCTCCTTGGCATTTGATGCCGTTGTCTCAGTGTCTTCACGTGGTCATCCCTCTGTGTGTTATCTGTGTCCTGATCACCTCTTCTTAGGAGGACACCCCTCAGATTAGACTAGGGCCCACCCAGTGACCTCATTTACCTCTTTAAAGAGCCCACCTCCAAATACATTCTGAGGTCCTGGGGGTTAGGACTTCAACACAGGAACATGGGAGCACACAGCTCAATCCTTGGTTAATCGAGAGACCCCAGTGGGTGGACATGCTGGCGGGAGACTGACCGTGGCAGCTGCCCCAGTTTTAACAAGGACAGATTTTGGAAACTACAGATCAACGACTCTGATCCTCAGAAAAATTATGAGATGCATTATTAGACATTGACCTTGAGAGCACTCAGGGAAAAAAAAAGTTCTGATTACCTGGAGGCAACATGCATTCACAGGAATTGTGCCAAATCTCAAATCTCTCTTGTTACCTTCTTTTCCAATGAAATTCTCACGTTAATAGATGTTTGTTGAGCGCCCACCCACTCCGTGACAAGCATTGTGCTGAACGAAGCACAGTCCAAGCTTCAAGGGGTTCCCATTTCCCTGAGGAAGTGAGCAGCTAAGCAAATAAGTTTCACTTACAGTGAAATTTTACAACAAAAGAAGGAAATGCATGTCACCAAGATTATGCAGAGTAGAATAATTAATTTTTATTTGAGGGACTAGGAGGGAGGTGGCTGGCTAAGGGAAGCTTCCTAAAGAAGATTTGAGCTGAGCTCTGAAGAAACAACCATTTTCCAACAGAGAAAAGGGCTCGGAGCTCCCCAGGCAGAAGGGCTTGAGGTTTTTTTCAGGGAGAGACCCAGCAGGCAAGGGGAGGAAGCACTGACAAACTTCAGATATGAAGCGATGCATGTTCAGAAAACCAGAACCTGCTTGTTTTTCGTCCTCAGATGGACAGCATATGTGGGGGACAGCGAAGGACTCCAGGGCAAAGAGGAAGTCAGAGGTCAGAGAGGAAGGGCCCTTGCTTTGCCAATGAGCTGGAACTTTCTCTACTAATGATGAGATATCAAAGTGCTGTTTAGAAATGGAGAGGAGACAGCAAAGTGAACGCCTGTGGCGGAAGCACACGTTCACTGCTGCAGGAAATGGTGAACTCATGCGGGAGGCAAGAGCCAGGACTCAGCAGAGACGTGGCACCGGGGAACCCAGCGCCCCGCACGCTAGGTCTGAGCCCCTGGCCTCTCTCCTCTCTCTGCGTCAGCTCTGCCCACTTTATTACCCCCCGGCCTTTGCCCAGGGCTGGAAGAAGGTCTCTGCATATTCCCTGGGCTGTGTCTCACAAGCCATGCCATTCAATAAAAAGATACTCACACTCCATCCACATACAAAAAACTATCAGGGAAATTCTTTCACCACCCCTGTATCCATGGGGCCAGAGTCAGGGCTGACCAATCACCCCCCTGAACCAGGAACAGGAGTGGATGGAAATGAGCAGCTGGCGGAGTGGGCTGGAGGACTGTTAGGCAGTGGATGGCCGACACTTGCTGAGCATTTATGAGTCTACGGCAGTGGTCCAGGCAAGAGATGCTGAAGACAGACGCGTAAACTATTATGTATGAATACGCTACACACATATGTTGTACAACACAGAGAATACAGGCAATATTTTATAACAACTATACATAGAGTATAACCTTTAAAAATTGTGAATCACTATATTGTAACTTATATGATATTGTACATCAACTATACTTCAATAAAAAGAGAGGGAGAGATGAAGACGTGAACTAAGGCAGTGGTGATGAGAAAGAAGTTTGGTATCAAGAGAGATTTAAGAACCAGAATTAACAGCACTTGGGGGCTGAGTGAACAAACTGCATGGAAGAGAAAAGGTGACTGAGATAACGTTCTAACTCGGACTATTCTGTGAATGGAGAACTCGCATATGAGGGAATCAGGGGATAGAGGTAAGAGTGGGTTTCAGGGAAAGGTAGAGTATGCATGTTGGGGGCAGCTTGAACTTGAAGGTATCTTCTAGTCTCCAGAAGGACATTCAGCATGTTGTGCAGGTTATAAGCCTGGACCAAAGCTAGACACCTGAGAGCTATTAGTCTGGTGGAGGCAATTACAAGTACAGGAGACAAGGTCGTGGAAGGTGGGGATGGGGGTGGGGCAGAGTGAGAAGCATGGTGACGACCCCTGTTTCCATTCACGTGATCAATACAAGAGTTGTAACCAGGCACACATTCGGCTACAGTCCTAGGAATCAACTAGATTTACATCCATATTTCTGTGTGTATTGTTCTCCTTAAAATTCATCTAGTCTTTGCCCACTGCCCAATTCCAGGGTCATTTATAGTTTTTTTAAAAATATGGGGTTTTTTTACATTGGCACCACATTTCTGGTATCAAAGTCTATAGGAGTTTTCTAATACAGCTGCAACAAATTACTGCAAATTTGGTGATTTAAAACAACACAAATGTATTATCTTACAGCTCTAGAGGCCAGAGGTCCAAAATGGGTTTCACTGGACTAAAATCAAGGTGTTAGCAGGGCTGAATTCCTTCTGAAGCTCTAAGGGGAATCTGTTTTGTTTTCTTTATCCTGCTTTTCTTTTCTGGCCGTGTGTCCATTGTCACATTTTCTTCTCTGGCTCTGATTCTCCCTCTTCCGGTTTTAAATATCCTTGTGATTACATCGGGTCCACTTGGGTAATCTGGGATAAACTTCCTTTTTGAAGGTCAACTGATTAGCAACCTAATTGAGTTTCACTAGCGACCTCGATTCAGCTTTGCCATGTAAAGCAATATGTTCTCAGAGTTCAGGGGTTAGGACCGGGCCTCTTTGGAGGGCCATTATTCTGCCAAACACAACCTTAAAGATGGTTGAGTTTGGGGCCGCTGCCCTGAGTTTTGGATAACACGTTGGACAAAAGGGGGCATCACACCTTAAAAAAAAAACCAACAGTTTTCATCTCAAATTCTTGGTATTTTAAAATGAAATTGAGATAACACATATGTTTACAGCAAACAATTATTTGGTTAGAATTCCCTCTTCTAGCCCTTAGGAATCAAAGGATTTAGAAGAATGAGGGCTGTTTGGTGTACCGGGGAAGAATGTCTTTGGGCCTACAAACATTGATATTTCTGTTAAATAATGCATGATTGCTTTATAACTATGTAATTCTAGCAACACACTTAATCACTCTTGGATAACGACCTGTCGATAGCTCTGTCTTTGTGCTATGATGGTCCTGCGGGTGAACTTGGGCTCATCATCAACCCCAGTGAGCTTAGAGGAAAATAAGCTTCAAGAAATTTAGGCAGAGTTAAAGTTAGAAATTCAAATACAAATATTCACATTCGAAAACATCAATACATTCGTGACCATTACCAAAGTTCTTCTATTTTTCAGCTAAGGTTTAATTTCTCTCTTATTTAACCATAGGAAATAAAGTACAACCTTTACAGTTACAGAGCCTACACTCCAGCAATAACAAAATCCATAACAACAAAACAATTCACATTTGTTGAGCATGTGGCAGGCTCTGGGCTAAATTATTTGCATGCATACTTTGATTTAGAGGAGACCAAAATGTCTCTGAAAGACAATATCAAGTAAGAAATAAAAAGTTCCATAACAGAAAGAAACTAACATGCTGGGTGCACTGTACCTTACATGTTGTCTTCTTTCGTTCTTTTCAGCAGCACTGTGAAATAACATCGTTTTGTTGGTGAATCAATAGATTCAGTGAAGGAAAGCAACTTTCCTAAGTTCCCACAGATAATGGTGTGCAAAGTTGGGTTACAAACTTAACATGGTACAAATGAACCTATTTATGAAACAGAAATAGCATCACAGATGTAGAAAACAAATTTATGGTTACAAACGGGAAAAGGAGGAAGGGATAAACTGGGAGATTGGGATTGGCATACACACATTACTACCTATAAAATAGATAACTAATAAGAACCTACTGTATAGCACAGGGAACTCTTCTCAATACTCTGTAATGGCCTATATGGGAAAAGGATCTAAAAAAGAGTGGATACATGTATATGTACAACTGATTCACTTTGCTGTACAGCAGAAACTAACACAGCCTTATAAATTGACTATACTCCAATAAAATTTAATTTAAAAAAACCTAAATATGACCTCTACAACCTGATGTCTTCTATGAAGTGCAAGATGAGTTTTGTGCAGGACTCAAGGAGGGAGATGTCTCCGTGTAGGGTAACTGGAGAGTGATCTACAGGAGGAAGGAATAGAACGGAGAGATGGGATAGGACAGTTGAGAGATGGAGGAAAGATACTAGACTGACAGAAGAGTGAGGACCGCAGCATGGATGAAGAGAGCTTGCAGTGGGTTGGAGAGAACAAGGAGCCTGTAGCTGGAACACAGACTTTGGAAGAAAGTAACAGAGGAGCAGCTTGGACTCAGCAATGGGGTTCCAATCCAGAAGACCTGAATGGAAGGCTGTGGGGTGTGGCCATTTTTAGTAGGCAATGGGAACCCACTAAAAATACATGAGCAAGGAACCGATGAAATCAGAGCCACACTTCACCTAACCACAGTGTGTAGGACAGAGGAGAGGAAGAAACCGGGGAGCTGAGACAAATGAGAAAGTGGTTGCTGGGTCCACATGCAAGGTACTGGCGATATGAATTACAGGGATGGTGATGGGAATAGAAAAGAGAGGGCAGATGCCACAGCTGAAGTGAGAGGCCGCAGAATGAGGCTCGACAGCACGTGACAGGTGATGGAATGTGAAACACACAAGGAGGAAGAAGTTAAGTAGGTCTGACTCAGAGGTTTCCAGCCCAGGAAAGCAGGTGGAAGCTGGTCCTAGACTGCAGGAATGGGGATGCCAGAAGGGAAACTGGAAATGAGGCACTGACTCTTGGGGCAAATCAGAATGAGAGATGCCACTTTAGGAGCCTTCCAACAAAATGGAAAAGTTACGAGTGGAGAGGAGACCATGGCAGGAGATGGGAGGAGGACCTGGGCAAATCTTTGACAGAGCTTGACTTTAGAGGGCTGGAGAGCTAGCAGTGCCCATGAAGGATGGGGGAGAAGCAGCTGCAGGGACAGGAAAGAGTGGCCTGGGTGCAAGGGGTCTTCCAGTGGACGGAAGTGCTCGCTGATGCAGGGAGGTCGAGGAAGATGCATCTATCCAGGGAGTTAGTGTTGATCCCGTGTGAAGAGGGTGCCGAGCTCTCTCCCACAAGATGAGCCAGGGACTCCTTGCATCGACCCTATGAGGTAGAGCTCTTTACATGTGGAAAACCAGCTCAGGACCCCAGCAGGTCACACAGCTAATGCACCGTAAATGTGCATGGGAGCCTAAGCTGGTTTAACTCTTCAAGACTTCCATGATGCCACGCTGCCTTTCCAAGTCTATGCTGGGCTTATTCCTGCCCTTCAGAACGCTGCAGAGCCTAGGGGTCCTTGAAGGGCATCATTCGCTGCTGTGTTACAGGTGTAGCATATAGCAACGGACAGAGTCCAGTCCAGCATACGCAGTTCCTGCAATGTGGGTTTGTGCTGCATGAATGTTTAGTTCCCATCTCTTTAGTTTACCTGCTACAACAAGGCAGGGAACACAGTGGGGAAAGTGGCCCTTTCCCAGTAACACGTGCCTGGGCAAAGCAGGTGCCAGGCCCTCACCTGGCTGCAGTCTGTGCCCTACTACAGCGTCTGGCACCAGGAAACACTGTGGTAAGCTGAGAACATGTAGCTCAGAAGGAAGGAGAGAGAAGGAAACAGCTGAGCCCTGGGCTCTCCCTCACTTCCTGCAATGACACATCGGAGACTGGGATAAATTTCCTTCCGGAAGTTTGCCCTCTCCACACCGGCCAACGCCCACCGGGAGGTGAACCTGATATGTTTGTCTTCCCCCAGATTTCCTGCTCTTCCTTCCATACTCCCCTTCCTTTTTGAGTCTACTTTTACCTTCTCCATCTTTTTCCCTCATGCCCTCATGTCAAAAAAAAAAAAAAAAAAAAGCTGTCTACAAAAAAAAAGTCACTATTTTCCGAACAATAGAAATCTTACATTAGCATGACTTTTGATCACAATGTCAAATAGTCTAAATGAACACCTCCAAAGGGTCTAGTCAACTGGAAATCTGAAAAGCAGTTTGCTAAATAGCTCCCGTGGTAAAAAGGAAATTGCCATGTGAACACTAGTCATCAACGCTTATAGGATGTAGAAAGTCAGTAATTCTAAGAACAATTATGGCTTTATCGGAAAACTATAGAGATTGAAAATAAATGAGGCAAGCACTCAACTAAAGAAGTCAAAACAACTAAACATTAAGTAAACCTAAAGGGAAGAATTAATGGAGATAATTAGTGAAAAATAACCCCCCTCCCTTTAAAAGTTAGCAGATTGATAAATAAAATCAAGAGCTTTCTTTACAAAGACCAGGAGAATAGACTAACTAGCAAGTTTTGCATAGACATTAAGGGTGATAAAGGCAGAGTAATTTCTGGCAATATGGAGAACTGTGTTGGAGTCCTACCACATGTTATAAAAAAGCAAAGAGAAATGCTGGGTTCAATATAACAAAAACGGTTCTTTCTTTTATATACACAGCAATCTCAAAGGAGAAGTTGCCAGGTGCCAGAAAAGAGGGGGAAATTCTAAGCAGATGAGGAAAGATGAGCAGACCCTACAGCGCCAACAGGAGTAGTGGAAACAGATTTTAGCCCAAGGATTGGAGCCTGGGGCTAAACTCAAGCTGAGTCAAGAGATGTAGCCTTTTGACCATGTGGCGTGAAGAGCAAGAACTGAGATCCCTACAGAGTTGGAACCCTCAGGAGTCACATTTTTGGGAAAATGGGATTGGACTTGCTCTGTCCACCTCTCCTAGGGGGCAAGAAAGCTGACACCAGCCCAGCACTCTGGCTGGTCCTATGGGAAGTGAAACGTATGCATGCATTTCATATGGTTGAGGGATCCAAATTTATACCTCCTTTGTGGTACAGAAACACACAGGGAACAAAACCAGAAGGGAGGGTCAGCTATGTACATTTTCATTTTAATTAATTAAAATTAAATAAAAATTTAAAATCCAGGTCATTAGCAGCAGTACCCACATTTCAATGGCTCAACAACCACAAGTGACTAGTGGTTCTTATATTGGATCATGTAGACACAGAACGTTTCCATGATTGCAGAAATTTCTACTGGACAGCCCTGGTCTGGAGATCTCAATCAATGCTGTAAGATGGGGGTAAGAGGGAGTAAAATGCGTAACTATTAGAATAAAGGAGATAAAAATTGTAGTTGCTTCTGCATCACATCTACCTAAGAAATCTAACTAAATCAACTTCAAAACTATAAGAAACCAATAAAAGAGTTTGGTAAGGGGTAAGATACAACATAAATATACAAAAACAAGTATGTATAACACAAAGAATCACTAATTGTAAAATGTGACTAAATGAAGCAGCCACACACAATAGCAACTACATGTATAAAATATCTGAGTTAGCTAAACAATGATCTACAAGACATATGTAGAAAACTACAAATCTCTCCTGAGGGACATGAGAGAAGTTCTGAGTAATGGGTGAGATGTATATTCCTCAATGAGAAGAGTTCATAACCACAATTATAAGAAGAATTACCCTTGACTGAGAAATCAGTATGTACTAGGCACCTCCTATGGATCAGCCCATTGAATTCCCACTATTCTAGGAGCTGGGTCCAATAAGGACCCCAACCTGCAGAGGAGAAAGTGAGAAAGCTAAGGCAGGAAGAGGCCAAGCGATTTGAGGATCACATGGTGAGTGGCTGAGCAGGATTTTGAATGGAGGGTGCAACTCACATCAGTGGAGAAAGAATGACTAATTCACTAAATGGTATTGGGTTAAGTGGCTATTCATGTAGGTAAAATGAGTTAAATCTCTACCTCACCTCATGGGCTGATATTCTACATGGGCTGAAGATCTACATATTTTCACAAATTATGAAAGTGCTAGAAAAAAATGTGAAAATATTCTTTTTTCAACAATCTTAGAGTGTAGGAAGTCTTTTGTAGCACGACACAAGCCAGGAGTCATAAAGGAAAGTGACAAAACTGAGTATTTAAAAGTGCAAAACCCTGCATGGCAAAAGACCCGTGACCGAAGTTAACAGACAGGTACAGGCCGGGGAGCAGAGTTACTCGTGTGTGTTTTGGGATCAGGGGTTCATTGTGGGATTTAGACCCTGTGGTTGGGGGTAAGCTGGAAGAGCGAAGGGACAGGAGAGAAGGAGGAGGATCAAAGGAGTGGACAACCAGCCACTCCGGGCAGCTGGGCACATCCAGTCCCCTAGTCGGGCTGTGAAAGGAAGGCTCATGGAAGCTGTGGTCTGGGGACGAAGGGAACAAGAAGCTGAGGAGAGCAAGGACAATTTGCAGCCTTCTGGCACCACTGCTTCTGTCTGCCCCTCGTCTACACAAATGATCTTTAGAGAGTGATGGCTGGGGCTTCACTTCTTCTCCAAAATCTCATGTAAACTCCTCTTGGCTAATGCTAACTGGTATCACACAAGGATGGACTTTGGCATATAGAGTTCCAGGTAACCAAGTTGACAAATGGCAGGATAGAGGAAAACGTTTGCACATCTTTACTAAAAAAGTGGGGGGAATAATAGGCTACTAAAGCAATAATATGATGGTATTTTTTTGCCCATGAGATCAACACAAAATGTAAAAATTAGAACATTTGTGCTGGTGATGCTATAAGGAAATTATCATTTTCACTTACTATTAGTGGAAGTGTAAATGGATGCAAACATTTTAGAAGGGGAAAAAATGTCTCTGTTCCAAGATTTTAAGTATGCATATTCTCTGCTAGAGCAATGCCATTTTGAAACTAGAGAAACAGCAGCACAGGTGAGCAAGGGTATGGTGTATGAGGCTAGTCACCGCAGCTTTGTAACAGTTAAAAACAATACTAATAATGGAAATAACCTACATTACTACCATGAACCAAAATGCAATTGTTTTCAAAATGATGTGTATGCAATGATGTTAAAACATGATTACAATGTATTATTAAATAAACGAAAGAAAACTGTTAATGTAGATAAGCAGGTAAGTCGGTAGTTAGGAGAAGAAGGAGGGAGAAGGAGAGAGAGAGGAAATGGTAAAAGTGGCTATGATTGTAGGGAAGTGAAGGCTCATGAGGGAGCTTGGAGATAAGAGAATAAGTGGTTTAGGATTTGGTGGAAACTCACATTTTGCTTAAATGTGAATTTATTTTAATTCATTACAGCAATTATGTTTGAATTTGTTGGAACAATTATGTATTTAATTTATGTACCTAAATTTATTTTAAATTATGTGTCTAACTAAAAATATTTTTTATTTTATATAGGAGGGTAAAAGAATGAAGGAAAATGAAAACAAAGAAGCAGGGGAGGGAGGAGACACTTTCTCCGAAGCTCAGATATAAATGCATGGCTTTCACGTGATGACCTACCTCCAAGGCAATTTTTTGTAAAATAAGTCTGTGGTAAGATAACGTGAGTCAACCTTGATGAAAACAAAACAACCACACATCTAAGCAAAGAAAACAACTATCTAAACATAGAATTTCAGCATCTAAGTGGACACGTAGTAACCAAAGTCTCATCTTCTTCTCCCAGGGTTCAGTGTTCCTCTTCCAAAGTTACGAGAGCTCAGGGCTCAGAAATGCAACAGAGGCCCAGCCCCAAGTCCCGATGCTAGGGGTTCCTGCATGATATTTCCCTACGTGCCTTCTGCTCTTTCACTGCTGGACTTGGAGCCATGGTGTTTCCTGCTGCACAACAGTCAAGTCAGTGCTTCTCTCTCCTGACTAATCACAGAGACCTTTAAGTCATCACCCTCACCATCTATGATTTCTTAACCTTATTTTAACCCCTGAGGAAACGGTCACACCAAGCAACATACAGTCAGGCCTGTGATTATAGTAAACCAATAGGCTATATATAAACTGGACTTTCTCACTCTGTCAGTGCTGACACTGAGGAGGAGGAGGAGGAGGAGAAGGATGGCGAACATCTACCGTATGCTAATTCTGAGCCAGTCAGCATCCTTAAAGCTCTATGTATACTAATTCCTTGAACCTCAAGGCTACCCCACAAGGCTGAAATGATCACTTTCCCAGTTTGCAGACGAGGAACCAGCTGCACGCTGCTTGACCACAGTGGGAAGCGGTGGGGGGTCTTGGCGCTCCAGCAGCCTGGTCCCAGGTTGTGCAACCTGCCTCCTTACACGTGGGGAAACCTCTTACCATTAATTAACTCAACAGCCCAGCTGGTCTTCATCCTGTTTCATCCTTCCTTTTGAGGCCCAAACCACAAGCTAAGACATCTTGTTTCTTAAAGAGGCAAGTGGCCCAGTGCTCCCTGCAAGCAGGCGTCCCGTGTACCACCTGGACTCCACACACCTATAGCTCTGCTCCCGGTGCCGTGCTGGTCTGCAGTTAACAGCAAACAGCTAGGTGCCCGCCGCAAATCAGTTAGAAGGAACCATGTGTCCTTTCACTCTTCTCCTCTTTAGGCTGCCCTTCTGAGATGAGTAAAAATTGCCCCACTTTACAGATGAGGAAACTGAGAGTGAGAAAACATAAGAAATCTGCCCAAGGTCAGAGAGAATTATTTCTACAAGGACACCAAACAGAATTGTGGGGCATCTTTAAACAATATACTAAAAATGTGTCTTTAAATTTCCTGAAAGTGAATTTCAGCCTTCCTGATGGAGTGATTCCAACTCCCACAACCTCCCACCAGCCTCAAGGTCATCGGAGGGGGCGAAGGTCAGCCTTTCACTGGAGCCCAGGACAGTGTCTTCTCGGAGGATGGAGCCCCTTCCCAGCGCTCACGCCTGCAAGGCCCTGTGCCTCCCTGAGCAGTGGCTGGTGCACACTTTGTTGTAAAGCAAGGTGACATTTCCCGTGAGGGACAGGAAACAGCATCCAGCTGTGACTTGAACCACGTTGTCAGGACAATGAAGCTACTGCAGGCCCTGATTTTTATCCTAGAGGAAGAGCCCTGGAAGGCTCAGGTCTGCTGCAACCTTCGTGCACCCCCTGAATGCCGTGGCCTGGGTAGCACTGCATCTAAACACTTGGGCTTAGCATCATCACTCTTCATGGTAATAATACCATTACCTGTTTAAAACAAATTTGATTGAGGTAAACTTGACTTACAGAAAAGCTGTACATATTTCTATATACCTTAATGTTTGGAGATAAGGATACACCCACAGGGCTTCCTAGGTGGTGCAGTGGTTGAGAATCCGCCTGCCAATGCAGGGGACACGGGTTCGATCCCTGCTCCAGGAAGATCCCACATGCCGCGGAGCAACAAAGCCTGTGCACCACAACTATTGAGCCTGTGCTTTAGAGCCCGTGAGCCACAACTATTGAGCCCATGTGCTGCAACTACTGAAGCCTACACGCGTAGAGCCCATGCTCCGCAACAAGAGAAGCCATGGCAGTGAGGAGCCCGTGCACCACAACCAAGAGTAGCCCTCACTTACCACAACAAAAGAAAGCCCTCGCACAGCAAAAAAAAGAGACCCAACACAGCCAATAAAATAAATAAATAAATAAATTAGAAAAAGGATACACCCACAAACCCATCACCGTAATCAATGCCATGAACATACCCATCATCTCCAAAGTTTCCTCCTGCCCTCTTAATGTTTCACATAAGATCCACCCTCTTAGTAAATGTTTAAGTAAACACTACAGAATCATTTACCTTGTATAACCAAAACGTTGTGGTTTTTATAATTTTTATTTTATATGGGAGTAGAGTTGATTAACAATGTTGTGTTAGTGCCAGGTGTACAGCAAAGTGATTCAGTTATACATTTTTTTTTCAAATTCTTTTCTCATTTAGGTTATTACAGATTATTGAGCATAGTTCCTTGTGCTGTACAGCAGGTCCTTGTTGGTTACCTATTTTAAATATAGTAGTGTGTATATGTCAATCCCAAACTCCCAATTTAACCCCCCCCAACCTTCCCCTTTGGTAACCATAAGTTTGTTTTCTATGTCTGTGAGTCTGTTTCTGTTTTGTAAATAAGTTCATTTGTATCATATTTTTTAGATTCCGCATATAATCGATATCATATGCTTTTGACTAATGCCCCCCATTTCCCCTCCCTCCAGCCCCTGGAAACCACCATTCTATTCTTAGTCTTTAAAAAGAAGGACATCCCGCCACGTGCAGCAAAATGGATAAACCTGGAGAACATTACACAGAGTAAAATAAGCAGAAACAGACTAGATCATTTCATATGAAGAATCTAGAAGAGTCAAAACTACTGACCTGTTTTTGTAAGAGCTGAGTATGAACCATATGCAGATTCCCTTTTAACTCTCTCACACCCCCTTTCACTCGTTCATGGAACAGGTACTTACTAAATGCCTGTGATGTGCTAATCACCAGGGACAGAGCAGAGGACAAAACACGGTGACAGATGAGAGCTACAGACCAGAGGGGGTGCAACACGTGAAGAGACATTGGCAAACTGGGTGCAACTGTCACAGAAAGGTAAGTAGGAAGCAGGGCACATGGGGGGCTGGGGACGACTTCAGAGAAAGGGTGACGTTGGTCCTGACAGACAGATGATAAGAGTTGGCTTGGTCAACAAAGGATGGGGGCAGACGGAGGGCCGGGTTGCCCAGGCAGGAGAAGATCCAAAGACAAAGGCTTAGCTTAGCAGTTAGAGGGACGAGGGGAGGGAAGAAGGAGAATGAGAAGGATGGACACCCTGCCCTGGGCGAGTTCTAGAAGCAAGAGGTGCACTGGAGAGGAAGGTGTCCCATGGCATGAACGGGAGCCAGGGCGCCTTTGAAGGGTTCAAGCAATTCGAGACATGGACACATGCATTTTCAACAGGCTGTTGGCCACAGGGTGAAGTACGTTGGGAAGGTTCGTGTCTGGAACCACAGAGCTGTCACAATAATCCAGGTCCAAGGTGGCAGAAGGGGGTAATTGCTGCGGAAATGGAAAGAACTAGATGCTTGCAAGAGATACTTCTAGAAACAACATGAGGGGATGGACTGGATGTGGGAAGTAGGGGAGAGAGACGCAGCAGTCAAGGAAGACTCCCAGGCTTCGGGCAACGGGACAGATGCTGACGGAGTCCCTGAGCAAGAGATTCTAGGAGGTGAAAGGTTTCAGGGGCAGGGAGTTTATTTTCATTTTGAACACACTTGAGTTTGAGACACCCATGGAACAACCAGATGGAGTTGTCTTGTGGGCTGAGGTGGCTCATTTCAGCAGGAACTTAGGAAAACGGTCCGGGATGAAAATTCAGTCTGGGGAATTTCTGGGAAGGGTTATTGTTGAAACAACAGACATGCTTGAGGTAGTTCAGGAGTCTGTGCAAATGGAAAAGAGGGTCTATAAACAACAAGCTCCTACCGTATAGCACAGGGAACTGTATTCAATATCCTGTGATAAAGCATAATGGAAAAGAATATGAAAAAGAATATATATCAGAATATGCATAACTGAGTCACTTTGTTATACAGCAGAAATTAACACAACATTGTAAGTCAACTATACTTCAATAAAATTTTCTTAAAAGTTTTTAACTATAAAAAATAAGATAAAAAATAAATCATTGGGAAAGCTCACTGAAATAACACACGCACTTCAGGGCTTCAGAGGAGCCTGGTACAGCAGCAGCGGCTGTCAGTTTCTTATTATTTTGTCATTATTAAAATCACTTAACACAAAGCTTGACACACTGTAAGCACTCAGTAAATGTCAGCTGTTATTTCCACAACTTTACTGTTGTTAAAATCACATCGTGCTACAGCACCTGGCCCAGGTAAGCTCTCAACAACTGTCCACTACTTTGCTACTGAATGTTGTCATGCCTGGCACATGCTAAGGGTCTAATGGATGTTTTATTTAAAAAAAAAAAGGAAAAGAAAAGAGGTCCTTGGACAGCCCCCAGGAAGCAGCAACATTCAGCATCTCAGCGCAGGAAGATAAAGCCACAAACACGTGGGGAAGGCGTAGCACAGGTGTAGACAGGAGAGTAAGCAGGTGTACAAGGGCCGAGGGCCTGGGAGGAGACTATTTTAAGGAACTTGCGGTCCACGGTGGTCAGGCTGCAGGGAAGTCAGATGAAGAAGGACCAGCAAGGATTCACTGGGTTTAGCAGCTATTTTGGGGTATGATGGACGCCCAGTGACAGAGGACTGGGGTTGAGTGGGAAGGAGAAATGGAAGCAGTGGGTGTGAACAAGTTTTCACCAAGGTTGGCTGTGACGAACAGGGGATGGTTCTGGGAACAACAAACTCTGAGAGTGAAAACTAAAGTGGAGTGAGATAGAGAACCCCGTGGAGAAGGTTAGATACCAGAGCACCAAGTAAGGGTTCAGGATTCAGCAACAGGGGGAAACCGCGGGTCTAGTGCCAAGGTCTCCCAGATGAGGGGCGTGGCCAGGTGGAGGATGGAGCACAGCCAGGAGAAGCGATGAAGGATGGTATCGCAGGGAAGCACACCCTCCTAAGAATCAGGTGTGGCTGGGGTTACAGGTGAGGAGCAGAGAGCACGGGCCCCACTTTGGATCCCTGTGGTCCAGCCGCACTGGAGGAGGACGAGCTTCCTTGTGAGAGGCCGTGGGAGCCCTGTCCTCAGGTAGAAGCAGTTTTTGGCTAAAGCCAAGAGGAGAAGGACTCATGGGAGAGGTTTAACAGTGAGTAATTTGCTGGTTTGCACACCTCTGTTCCTGAGGGCAGATGGACTGGCACGTATGGGAGGAGGGTAACGGGAGGTAGCATGGAAAAGCCCAGAGCGATGAACTCTGAGGGCCCTTCTGAATTCCCTTTGCAAAGGGCACAAAATGGGATGAAGACAAGGATCTCCACGTTCTCCACGGAGAAATCTCTACAGATAGAGAATAAACAGTTACCCCCTAGTCACCAAAGCAAGTGCCGCAGCGCAGATTTCTTTGAAGATGTAGGTTTCTTCATAGGATCACGTGAGAATCTTGCATCTTGCTTGTGTCAGATTCCTGGGGCTGCTGCAAAAAATTACCACAAACTGGGTAGCCTCAAGACAGCAGAACTGAAGGCCTCAAGTCCAAGACCAAGGTGTTGACAGGGTTGGTAGCTTCTGGAGCTCTCGGGGAAAATCTTCTGGCTTCTGGTGGCTTCAGTGATCCTGGGTGTTCCTGTCAGACCCAGATGACATCCAAGTTCCCTAGTAAAGTAGGCGAGGGTTGCGTCGGCATCTTAACTCTGGGAGGACATCGAGTGGAGGTGGATTCCCCCTGAACTTACGAGACAAAGCCTCCAGGAGGAGCCCTGACTGATGTGGGTGAGTTACCAGGTCACTCCTCACATTGACACCACATGGTTTAAAAGTCATCCTGTGGAGACGGTAATTTCACATTTCTTCACAGGTTTCAATGCTGGTTCTCGAAGCCTTCTCTCTGGAGCCCATGTCCTTTGTGGACTCCATTTCCTCATCAGTAAAATGGGAGAGTAACGTCCCCTAACCTCGCGCCTCACTGCCCTGGACACTGGTCCCTGAGGAGCCACTGCTGGAGTCATCAGAAGGAGTCTGGAACATTCTGTGTCAGCTGCGTCTGAGAGACGGCAGAGGAGCCAGCATTCAGGAAAGAGCCCGGTCCTCGAGGTTCAGGGCAGTCACTCATTCAAGGCGTGATGTTCCAGAAGCAGCTCCCAGGTCTGGGGGTGTGACTGAGGGGCCCCCTCAGAGAGAGCACACAAGGGGCTCCTGGCTCGGGACACAGCTTTTTGACTTGACCACCATCACTCAACTTGAACCTAACTCTCATCACCAGGCGGGGTGATGAAGCTGCCCAGGCTCTCCCTCCGTCATCGGACTAGCACCATACTCCCTTTCCCTCCCCGCAGTTCACCCTGCATGCCAACACCTGATTAATTCTCCAAACGTGTGCTTTTAGATCAAGTCATTCCTCCACTGGAAAATCTTCAGCATCTTGACTTGGTAGTCACAACTCCAGAATCCAGTGACAATCTAATGTGTCAGCTTTACCTTCTACAACTTCTGCACACGAGTCATTCCCTGCAGCCAGCTAACTAAGGACTGCTGAGTGCAGCTGTGCAGGTCCCACACTGCACAACTAGCGTCGAGGTTTGCATATGGTAGACTGTACAAGGTGTGCACTGGTAGGCACACTGGTCACTCCCCTTCCACCACCACCCATTGCACCAAGCACATTTCACGCCTTTCTTGTTTGTGCACTATTTTACTTATTTTTTAATTATTCTTTTCTATTGAAGTATAATTGATTTACAATATTGTGTTAGTTTCAGGTGTGATACAGCACAGTAATTCATTTATATATATATACATTATATATGGATATATATTCATATATGTATAATATATTCTTTTTCAGATTCGTTTCCCTTATAGGTTATTACAGGTCTTTGTGGCTTATCTATTTTATATATAGTAGTGTGTGTATGTTAATCCTATCTTTAGTTGTTGAATTTCTTTCATTGTTTTGTGGTTCCATGGATAGTTTTTCATTTACAGAAAAAAAAACTCATGTAACCTAGCAAACGCTCCCATACCCCATCATCATACTTTATTATCAGGAATGAAACATTACTTATATTTACTTTTATTTTTTATATTTGTTTACTAAGATGAACAAAGTATCACAGATAGAGTTGCAGTCAATTTCTCCCCCAACCTTGACTCCTTCTGCTCCTCCCCTCCCCCCCCACAAAAAAAAATTAGCAAGAAACACAACTCTTGAAACTCTCAAATATTTTCTTTCTTGATCTACTACGGTCATTTTAAGTTGATAACATTTCAATATACAGGGTTTTTTTTAAGATGCCATAGACCGCCAGGATTAGGAAAGCCACAGGCTTAGGAAAGCCTTGCCTTAAAAATGGAGTTTGAGAGGGTGGGGGGGACTCGAGGCGGGGGGGATTCAAGGAAGGGAGGGAATACAGGGATATGTGTATAAAAACAGATGATTGAACCTGGTATACCCCCCCAAAAATAAAAAAATAAAAAATAAAATGGAGTGTGGGGAGCTGATGATAGGTAGGATTTTAGAACTCTTCAGCATTGAATACGATGCTCCTTATGAGATACCATTAAAAAAAAAAGCCACCATGCTCCCCAGCTAAGGAGGAGCCCTGTGCTCAGACTACATTAGGATATGAAGAAAGTCATTTGTAAAAATAGCACTGGCCAGAGTCACCATTCTTGGTGACTAGAAACGGTAGTTGTTCCAGAGGACCTTGGGGTCATCCCTACAAAGTCTCCCGTCTGATTTGGGGAATAAATATGTGCTACTTCTTCACTCCTCTTCTTTCAGCTGAAACTAGCAGTCAGCAGCTTCAGGACTCATGTCTTTCCTGTTTTATTTTGACTGTGGTAAAATATATAGAACAAATATATAAAACATCTTAACAATTTTTAAGTATACCTTTCAGTGGCATTAAGTTCATTCACATTGTTTTGCATTCATCACCACCATACATCTCCAGAACTTTTCCATCTTCCCAAACTGAAACTCTATCCCCATTAAACACTTACCCTCATCCCCTGCTCCCCACAACCACCTTCTGAGTTCCTGTCCCTTTGAATTTGACTCCTCTAGGTGCCTCACATAAGGGGAATCATACAGTCTCCGTCCTTTTGTGATGGGCTTATTTCACAGAGCACTGCCTTCAAGGTTCATCCACGTTGTAGCAGGTGTCAGAATGTCCATCCTTTTTAAGGCTGAGTACTATTCCACTGTATGTATAGATCACATTTTGTTTATTCATTCATCTGTTGCTGTTTGTTCTTTGTGTCAGTAAGTAAGTCTAATGGGAACAGAAAATAAAGTGAGATCATTGAATCACCCACACACACGCAAGGAAAAAAAGGAGCTCATTTTGCTTTATTTTGGACCAGCCTTGAGCACACACAGAAGAGTAAATCCCCTACCGCGACCTGCAAATCTCTCTTCCATCTGCCTGTGGTTGATGCCAAAGGCATCACTATAGAAAATTACCTTTTAGTTGCCTGATGCACCTGAGACTAAGTAACACATTAAGGTATCTCGTCCTCTAATAGGCTGGAGCAGAGCGGCTCGTGGGCTCCAGCGTTCCCTGTGACAGCTGTCTGAGCAGCGGTAATTGATTTGATACAAGATTTGATGGGAAGAGATGGGAGGGAAGATGAGGGAGAGTTTGAATTGTGGAACTCTTCTTAGGAGAACCTTAATGGAGACTTCTGTCAAAGGAGCAGAAGGGCACAGATTACCTCCAAGGCTGTGGTTGCCGCAAGAAGGCAGAGAACGAAGGTGGTAAGAAAGAAGGAAGGATGCATACATGTCGGTCCCACGGGAGCAGGGGGTGCAGAAGGGGGGCATCCTACGGGCACATCTCATCTCTTCCTACAGACCCTTATTTGGGCAGGACCTGCAATTGAGTCACAAATAAATTTCCACCTGGAAAACCCAAGAATCCCTAAGGAAACACAGCAACGTGGTTTAAGCTTCTTAAATGCATATCCAAATGCAATATAAACATATGGAAAGTAATGGATTCAATTGTCAACTCAGACATAATTTTTACCTATAAAGTGGGGAGGGTCAGTAGATCATGACTGGTTGGGATTTTAGGGGTGCAGTTTAGCATCTCAGGCCGAGCTCCTGCTCCTGGGACACGTTCCTCTGAGTCTTTACCTGGCCTGTCCCTTCCTGACCTTTACAGCTCACCTTCCCAGGCGCTCTGAGTGCTTCCTCGACCAGTCCACCGTCCTCTTGTATCCAAACCAGCACTGATGATTACCTGTCTCCTCGTACATTCGTTTATTCAATTCCCCTTCTAGAATGTGAGCCCCACGGACACAAGACCCTCGCCCATGTTTATTGCTGTATCCCCTCAGCACACCCCCCTGAACAGCGCCTGGCGCGTAGTAGATGCTCAGTAAATACTGGGCAGAGTCTAGCAATTTTCCAGAAGGGCCAAGTGTCAGATGCAGAGGGTGAGTCCCCCACGACTTAGCTGGCAGTGTTTTCTATACCGAGTGGAGCGTGGAGTGGACGCGTGTCTCCGCCTCACGCGCTTGCCTCTCGGCCATGAACACGATCCTCTCTCTTGCTCTGGGACCAACCACGGAATCGCTCTCAGCATTTCTCCGTCCGAGCAGGCCCCACATTGAGCTTTCTCGGTAGAGGGCACTGGAGGGAACGTAGAGAATGAGGCTTCCTGCTGTGTCCGGAGTAGAAGGGGTCAAAGTGTAGGTGAGAGGACTTTGGTGGGGGGAGGGGGGGTTGGGGAGGAATGCCCAGGAATGGGTCTAGAACTCACCCCTCTGAGATCTCGCAGCCTCGGCCTGGTGACAGCCTCTGTGTAGCCTCCTCCTGCTCTGAAGGGCTCCTGCCCCATCACACCCACATCAGCAACACTCCTAGGGGTGTCCTACAGCTCACCGCACAGCTCCAGACCAGCGCTGCCTGGCCTAGCAAGCAAGCTTCCTGCCGTCCAGAGGCTGAACCACACCTTCTCCAACGAGATTTGGCTCCTTCTGAGCCTGTCCTTTCTTGGCATTTCCTTATGTCTCATAGTTACTCTTTCATCATCACTAGTATTACCTAGAAGAGCTTGCTGCCCTATGTGCATAGAAACCAATATTATGGACCAACTTTTGAGAAAAGAAAGAGCTTTATCGAGAGGCCAACCAGCAAGAAGAGAGGAGGCAAGGCTCAGATCTATCTCCCTGATCCAAGGTTCTGGGAGAAATGTAAGGAGTTAGGGAATTTTAAACTTGGAAGCTGATTGGCTAGTCTCAAATCAGTCCGTGTAAGCTGCTCAAGCTGCTGGAAGCCAGCTTTTTCTTATTGAAGGACTTCTTGCTTTGTAAAGCGCTCCACTAGCAACATTTCTATTCTTTGAGTTCTATGGACTGAAGATTCTTGGTTCCAGGGTCATGCTGGAGACGTGGCTTCCCGTCTTGCACATGCGCGGTGTTATCTCTGTAAAATAACTCACCGTTCAATTAATCAGTCAACTCATTTAAGGAGGCAAAACCAGTTTAAGCTGGTCAATGCTTTACATGCTGTTTCACTAGTAGTTCTTTATCTTAAACTTCCGCTGTTTCACCCACCATGTGGCTTCTCTCTCCTCGTTGGACGCAGACCTCTAACCACAGTGGTCCTGCCCCAAAGCCCGGCTCAGGGAATGTCTTTAAGTTGTTCTCTGCCCAGAGGGCCCACTTATTTGACCAGAGGACTGAACTGACCCCAGGGTGGCCCACACATCAGCTAGTAAGAGACAAAGAGAGGCCTGAGTAACAAGCGTCAGTCAACTAAACTAATCAGTGTCTCTTTCTCTAGCATTTGGCGGGGACACAAAGGTAGCCTGCCTTTAAAACAGCTTAGTAGTGATAGCAGCTCACGACCATTATCATATGGTAGTTATGGGGGTTGACTACCTACCAGACCTCCCTCTAACCACCTGGCTCCTATTAGCTAACGTAACCCTCACAACAGTCCAGAGGTGCGAGTTAGTGTTATCAGCTCCACGTCACAGATGATGAGACAGGGACCCGGAGAGGTCATGCAACTAGATCAAGGTCAACAGATTGTACGTGGCAGAGCTTGGATGTGAATCCAAACCGTCTGGGTCATGAGGCCCCATTCTTCATCACATGTAAAATTAAAATATGTGCCCATAAAACATCTTTTTAAAAGATGGCCTTCAAATTAAAAGAAATCCATGAAGCACGTTACTATAAATTGATTGCCTATGGAGAATGAGTGAATGGAAATGGGGGCCATGGGGACAAAAAGAAATGAACACAAGAAAGAATAAACAACCAAGTAAGTGTAGGGTCATGCAAGCGTGTACCAGTTACGATGCGTGCAGTGATCAGTGTGACTGACCCAACCCCGTGTGTGTGTTGGCACGCTACAGATGCGTGAGGTTCAAGATGGCGGTAACAGCGATGGTGTCCAAGGTGACAGTGGTGGGGATGCTGTTGAAGGACCAAAGGCAACCACCCCCAGGGCAGACGTGGCAGGAAGTATTCTGGCCTTGACCAAGTGTGGCTGAGCACCTCTCTGCTGTTATAAAACAGAACCAATGGAATGCAGACTTCATGAGGTAGGGAATTGTGTTCAGTGTCTAGAACACAGCCTGGCACACAATAGATGCTTAATATTTACTGAATGAATGAACGAATGAACCAGGGGCATTTATCTCCTGGGAGTTTACACTAGATGGGGAGGTCAAGGGCCTACAGTAAAGCGCATTCTCCAAGATCGTGTGGAGGTAGCCGTCCAAATGGATAAAGGCAAAATACATTTGAGTCATCTGTCTAAGGCAAATCTCTTGTATTTTTTCAAATTTTGAACATAAATCAAAAAGAGCACGTGTATTTCCAATCATTTTTCACATTAAATTTGGGGATGAGCCCATCAGGTGTCCAAATAAGCTGTTTAGTGTTTCTGCCCTTTGGAGGAAAGGGGGGGTATCCAATATTTAATACCAAATCAAAATAAGGAATTGATTTTAAGCGCTAACAAGAAATGAGTATAAATAAAGCAAAGATGATTATCTTAGCAATAGCTCTGTTTGCTTTTCACTCTAGCCAGAAATAGGGCCTAGAAGCTGACCAGCATCGGTTGCTAGAGCTAGCACTAAATTAATGTGTCCCCGGCGGATGCCCTTAATAAGATCATCAGTGAGATTTAAAAGTCCGGCACGTAGGAGTGTTAAAACTGCCATCCATAGTCCAAGCACATGATGAGTTTTCTAGCACTCATTTTGTCTGTGTGATTTAATCAGGAAATGCTCCATTCCCTTCTTTCTTTCAGGTAAGTCAGAAAAGAGCCACTTCCAACACACCAGAAGGTCTTCCCTAGTTGTTCCAAGTGGTGGTTTGAATCTTATGTAGACTATTCCATGATCACTGACCATCTGGGCTGATGTCAGTTTCTTGGGGATGAGGAGAAGCACGAGTGCCTTAGCCAAGGTACCGGTCTCGAGCATCACCAGGCTGACATTCAACCTCTTCACTGTAAAACTCACGCGATGCACACAGATGTGATTATATAACTACAATCATATGGCAACCAGAGTGTGAGTCTTGAATTACTTGTCTGGAAGAGATAGAGCTATTTATAATCACACTGAGGCTGGGGGTAGCGTAAGTGTGGACAAAGGCAGACTAATTTCTAGCTCAGGGACTGAGATTTTAATGAAGCATCCTCGGGGGTTAGCTGGCAATTACGGGCAGAACAGTTCACGCCACCCACAGACCACAAGTGAGAGCACTTAGAGCTGTGGCCTCCCAGAAAGGGACAGACCTTCACAGGGAATTGTTGCCCGGGATATGGCTTTTAGCCATAAACCACAGCTATTCTTGCTAGAGAGAGGTGAGGCTGCAAAGAGCCCTAAGGCCTCTTTTCTTTCGTTCCCTTGCTGGGTTGAGTATTTTAGCTCCCTGCAGAAGAGTGGCTACCAAAAGAGAATTTCAGAAGGGGCAGAGGCTCAATGATGTGAATAAATTAGTTCTTTTCATTTTAACGGACCTGGGTTTTCTTTACAAGGAGGGAAAATTGAGACATCAAACAGGCAAGGAGTTTATTCCTCAATGTAAGGATTCATGGATTTACGTGAGGACACACCTGTTCATTCAATAGCCAATCAGGCAAACCTGGGCAATGCTGGAGGCTTGTCCTCAAGATGCTCATGTGGGCTTGGTCCTTTACTAAGGACTGAGAGATAACCACTTGGTGGTTCAGACCCTGAGCTTTAGGGTCAGAAAGGCCTAGATTTGAATCCCATCTCAGGGTGAGCTTATTCAAGTCACTTAAATATATCTATAAATTACAATGTATCCAGACAACAGTTTCCATTCCTGCTGATGTAGTCAATTACTTTAGGATTTTTGCATTAAAAGTCCCCAACCTTCTGACTCCAAGGAACTGAGCTAAGATTTGGATGATCTATATTGTAGAAAACTTATTTTAGCAGACACAAGGGAAGGCCTGACTCTCACATCAATCTCGCATCATAAATATCTCCTCCTCTTCCCCATGTGTCAAGAAGAAGAGACAGCTCCTCCCAGACCCTGTTCCCCAATCCACATTGACGTTCTGGGTCTTTTTCCTTCCTCTTTTCAGCTCTTTATCTTTTGAAGGGTTCTCACTTTGTTCCATATCTAACTAGTCAAGAATTTTAAGGAACTGAGAGCAAATTTTTAGTTATGATCACCAAGGCATTGATATTGAGCAAGCCGGGTTTCCTCAAGACTTTTTCCCCTTAGTCCATAGAACAAAAAAAAATAAGGTGCTGTGCTAGTTTCTTATTGCTGCTCTAGCAAATTACCACAAACACAGTGGTTTAAAACAATACAAGTGTGTTCTCTTAGAGTTCTGGAGAGCAGAAGCCTGAAATCAAGGTTTTATTCCTTCTGGAAGCTTCAGGAGAGAACCTGTTCCCTTGTCCTCCTGGGATCTAGTGGCCACCTGCATTCCTTGGCTTATGGCTCCTTCCTCCATCTTCAAAGTGCATCTTCTAACCTCTGGTTCCATCGTCATGTCTCCTTTTCCTGCTGTCAACTCCTGCTTCTCTCTTATAAGGACCTTGCGATTACAGTGACACACCCAAATAATCCAGAGTAATCTCATCTTTAATCACATGTCCCTTTTGCCACATAAGGTAACATATTCACAGGTACTAGGAAACTAGAATGTGGCATCTTTGAGTGGGACCATTACCACCCTGCCAGAGGCATCGACCATGAGCTTGTGTAATTGGTCAGAGTTAGGGATGCACAGATTTAAAACCCCTGCTTCTGCATCCTGAACTCTTCTCCTAACACCCAGAGGAGTCAAAGGGAATAACTGGCACCAAACTGGTCCTCCCAACAGCAACAACTCTGAAACCGGACAAAGTACGTGAAACAACTGTTTGCAGCTGTTGGACATCAAGCATGGCAGGACTGAGATCTCACTGAGGGGAAATGGGGTGAGTGGCACCACTTCCCTGGTTTTCTGTCTGAAGGCATTTTGCAGACCATGGCATAGGGAAGGCAAGCCAAGCAGAGCACAGCAATCTTGCTGAGCAGAGAAGACAAAGATTGGAGTTTGTCTGCTAAGACAGTGGGAGTGTGTGGCCTGGAGCACGAGACAGAGGGAACTTCACAGAGGAGGAGCTCCAGACATTGGTGTGGGGTCCCCCTGGGCCTTTGGCTGAATAATAATCTATGGTATGTAGGTGAAATTCCACAAGGCAGGCAAAGAAAGACTACCAGGGAGCTGTGAGCCAAACAGAGATTCCAGAACTTGCAAAGAGCTGGGAAATGTAAGAATTAATAAATCTCCATGGAAACTCTGTTGACACCTCAGAAAATGTGGTTCTCTAGCCCTGGAGTAAAAACTACTCTACACCCACTCTAACAAAGCCTGAAAACAGACCTTAAAAGAACTGTACTGAACTACAAGTAAACTAGGTACTTGCCAGAACAAAATCCAATACTCCTTGTGAAAGACAACTTAATCCAGACACTTAGCAAGCGAGCATCCACAATGTCCAGCATAAAACTTAAAAATTAATAGGTATGCAAATAGGCAGGGTAATGTGACCTGTTACCTGGAGAGAAAGCAGTCATTAAGAAAAGACCCAAACATAACAAGAATTCTTGAACTAGCAGACAAGGACTTCAAGGCAATTATAAGTGTGGTCATGGACTTAAAGGAAAAAACATGAGTATGGTGATGGAACATTGAAGAATCTCAAAAGAGAAATGAAAACTATATAAAAAAAAAAAGAACAGAGTGAAAACTCTGGAACAGAAAAATACAATGTCTAAAATAAACTATTCATTGGCTGGATATTCTACAGTTTTGACACTGTAGAAGAAAAGATCGTTGAACATGAAGACTGAGAAACAAAAATAATTGAAATTTAAAGACAAAAAGAAAAAAGGTTGAAGAAAAATAAAGAAAAACTCAGTAACCTGTGGGACAAAATTAAGTGGTCTAATGAGGAATTAGAGTTTCAGAAGAAGAGGAAGGAGGTATTACAAAAAACATAATTGAAAAATAATGGTCAAAATATTTCCAGATTTAAAAAAAAAAAAAAAATATTTCCAGATTTGATGAAAAACAGAAACTCACAAAACTTTAGGGAGAATAAACACACACATAAATAATACCAAGGCCCACTGTAATCAAATTTCTGAGAACTGGTAAATAGATAATCTTAAATGCGGCCAGAGGAAAAAAGTCACATTATATACAGAAGTACAGTGATAAGAACACCCCATTTTTCTCATCAGAAGAACAAAAAATGTCATGTGTTAGTGAAACAACATCTTCAGAGAACAGAAGAAAGAACTATCAATCTAGAATTTTATATCCAGAAAAAAATATCATTCAAAAATAAAGGTGAAATAAGAGCACTTTCAGAAAAACAGAAGGCGGGAGAATTTGTTTACCAGCACAGCTGAACAACCAAAAATGTTAAAGGAAGTTTTTCACAGAGTGAAATGATGCCAGGTGTAAACTCAGATATGCATGCATGAATGAAGAATTCTAGAAATGGAAAAATGAGGCAAAGCGAGGGAAGGTATAAAAAGGTTTTTTATACATAATATCCTGAAAGGTTAGTAAACTGTTGAAAGCAAAAATAATAACGATGGAGTTTATAACATTAGAAGAAGTAAAATGTAGGGCATAAATACCCAAAGTGACAGTGGAGGAGGAATTATACTGTTGGAAGATGCTTAGTGTAAACTCTGAGCAATTACCAAAAAGTAAAACAGTCTGGTGAGAAAGGCAGAGAGAAAGCCAGAAATTACAGCAACGTCATTGTCGAGGTAGCAACACAGACAGTCACGGGGTGAGAGGGCACACGGTGGGCAGCTCCTGCAGAACTTTGTACTAACGAAGCATCTTCAGAGTGGGTGTCGCAAGCTAAGTCTTGAAGGAGAAGTTGTCCAGCCCCAGGGAGCAGAGCTAGAGGGGACATCCGGGGACACAGGTCCAGGAAGAAGGAACGGCACGTGCAGAGGGACCCGGCTGTGAGAGAGTGAGGCTCCCACAGGAAGGAGACTGACCTGTGTCACCCGCCTTCTTCTCACTTTTTGGTTAATAATTTTTCACTTCATGGAGCTCAACCTCTTACCTCCTGGGCCCCCGGAATTCCAGATTCCTGGCTACAAAGGGAAACTGACCAAGTCCTCACATTAAAGGGAGCTTTCCAGAGACATGCACCTGTGATGCTGTGATCTATATTAGATAGAGTGGTCCCTCGGTATCCACAGCGCTGGGGGGAGTTAGTTCCAGGACCTCCCCTACTTAAACCCGCAGGTGCTTGAGCCCCTTTTATAAAATGGCACAGAACAGTCAGCTTTCTGTATCCACAACCTGTGGATAGGAACAGCCAGGGGACCAACTGTATGTATTTTGGCTTTCATCCAATATTCCTAGCTCTCAGCTCCGAAAACTCTTAGAATTTCCTGAGCATAAGAGCAATGGGGGCATCTCTTGTTAAAATCTTTGGTCTTTTGTCCTCATGTCCCAAAATCACTTCAAAGTCTCGAAGGTGAAAAGAGTGTCTTGTCATTCACAACAAGCCACTTTCCATCATAACTGAGTTTGTGTCAATGCGGTGGCTTTTGGAAAGCACCCAGGGATGGGGATCCATTGCCAGGGGAACCAACTGTGAATAGAGGGTTGGAACACTCAGTCCCACCCGCCTGACTTCCTGGGAGGGGAGAGGGGCTGGAGGTGGAATCAGTCACGGATAGGCGATGATTTAATCAGTCATGCCTATGTAATGAAAGCTCTGTAAAATCCAAAAGGATGGATTTGGGAGCTGTCAGCTAAGTGAACTGGAAGGCTGTCAAATACTGTGCTTCCAGGCCCCAAGCTGCACAGGGACAGAAGCTCCTTTGCTCAGGAACTTCCCTGTGTATCCCTTCCTGTGCCTGTTAACGCGTGTCCTTCAGCATCCTCTGTGACAAACTGGTAATCTAGGCAGTATATTGGTTTTGCTGAGTTCTGTGAGCTGCTCTATGAAATTAATTAAGCCCAAGATGGGGGTCGTGGGAACTTCTGATTTAGAGCCCACTGGTCAGAGGCACAGGCAATAATCTTTGTGATTGGCATCTGAGGTGGGGGGCAGTCCAGTAGGACTGAGCCCTTAACCTCTGTGAGCTGATGCCACCTCCAGGTAGGTGTGTCAGAATTGGGTTAAATCATAGGACACCCAGCTGGTGTCAGAGAATCGCGTGGTGTGAGGAATAAACACACACTGGAGCTGGATGCAGAATCGTAGCCCCCCACCAGCGCGGGCACGTGCGCCCTGCCCCTGCCTCTCACGTAGTGAGATGACAGTGCAGTGAGGGCTTCAAAGGCACTCGGCACTGCATGGTGTATTCCCAATGCAGGGTGTCTTGGATTTAATCCCCACAACAACCCACAACTGCCCTGTAAGACAGGAACTATTACTGTCTTTGTTTTTTTATAATAAACAGAGACTGTGGTCCGGGGAGGTTAAGTAACCTGCCCCAGTCACACAGGTGGTGGGTGATGGAGCTGAGATTAGGACTAGGCAGCCTGGCTCCAGGGTCTGCACGTTTTGCCGTTAGCTATGGTGGTCTCCTCTTTAACCGTAAATACAGAGTGTTGTTAGTACCGTAACAGAGACAGCCTACATACGGGAAAACGGCAGAGGGACATTCACCTGTGGATGAAGGAAGTATTTCGGAGAAAGTGATGTACTCTGAGTCTGGAAGGTTGCATAGGAATCATCCCAGGGAAGGAGGCATGTGGGAGGGTGGGGAAGCACTCCAGGCAGAGAAGAGCAGGTGCACAGACAGCAGTGGGAACAAGCCACCTCCTATGGGGTGTGTGGTGGAGCGGGTATTCAGGCCCAGGTGACAGAGGATTGGGGATGTGATGGATAGTGAAAAAGGGACATTGGTCACCGATGGAAACAAATCTAGGATTTCTTGGCCTCGTTTGTTCAGAAGTAAATTTTGAATGAAGCTATTCTCCAATCAGTTAGGCAAAGAAGGGTCTGGGAAGAGCAAGGTCCTCTTCCTTCAAGCTGCTAATTTTACCATGAGTTCTGGTGAGACCCAAGGTGTCAATAAAGACTTATTCAGAGACCATTATGGTCCGGAGACAGAGCTGGACCTAGATATAGCCCCTACCCTCAGAGAGCCCATGGGCTGGGAGAAAAAGACCAGGAAACAGGCGAATCTAACGCAGTCTGGGATGTGTCGGGGTAGGGCATCTGTGGGCACCTGGGCCCACCCCCACTGCGCATGTCTGGGAGACCGTGTGGGACGTGCCCCAGGTTGTCCTGCCTGACACCGCCCCCCCCATCCACCACTGATGAAGGGCTGCTGTGGACATGCCCATCCCCTGGCAGGTTCAGTTTGTCCTGTGCTCTGAACCCTCAAAGGCCCTGGGGCAGAGAAGCAGGTACAAGAATGAATGCCATCCTTGGCCAAGTGGAAGGCTTAGGAAGGCTTCCTGGAGGTGCTGGTGCATAAGTAAGCACAAGTAGGTCAGGTAAGGAAGAGGACGGGGCCGAGTACCCCCGGTAAAGGAACAGCCTCAATCATATTTACTAGAATTACTTACATGTGTAATTTTCCCCCACTGGATATACATTCCTATGCAGCAATGATTAAATCTTACCCATCTTTTTAGTCAACTAACTTTTCTGAAGCACTGGCTCCTTTTGTAATGGGCTAGAAAAATCTAAGGGCAAGAAATACAGGACAAGGTATAAAGGGAGCAACTGGTCTACCCCTTTTCTAGCTTCAGGGAGGGTCACCAAGAATGACCAACCTGAAATTCCTGTCACCCCAAAGAAAATGCAAAAATATTTCCAGGTGTGTAACTTTGTGTGAGAGAAGCCACACAGTTTGTTTCCTTAAGGACTTTATTATTTTTGTACAAAAGAAAATATTTTTAATTTTTAAGAATTGTAATGTATAGAATGTACATTGTATAAAAAGATGATGTTATACATGTTAATTTAGCATTTAAAAAAATCAACAATATGCTGTGGACACCATTTATAGCCACAAACATATTTCTAGAATGTTTTAAAATATCATATATCATACGAGATTTCTTTCCCTTCGTTTTAACCTATTTTTACCTTAAGACCTTTGAACAAGGTTAATGTAAGTGAACGTTTGCCTTCTATTTTCTTCAGTTTTTTGAGTAACTCCTGCATTTTCTTTGAAACAGGAAGTCGTTTTCCTCAAACACCAGCTCACACTATGGCAAAGGCAAGACTACAAGACAAGGTGATTTTGCAGGTCTAGGCTGGTCCTCTATCCTTGCTAGACCTACATTATACTGACATCTGCTGGTCACTTAGAGGTCATTACGGGGAACAGCGTTCAAAACCGAGAAAGCGGCTCTGAGTTGCCTTCCCTGGGTATGCTGGACTCAGGATTCATTCCACTTTCAAGGCTTTAATCAAGATAGTACCAGGCTCTCAGGGCAGCGGTGTCCGTGATTGACTAGCCGTCTTCTGGACGCCATGTTACTCAGTCTCTCTTTCACCCACGGTTGCCATTTGCCTTTGGCCGTACTAACTACGCTCCCTCAGCATTCTGCCGGGAGCATCTGTGGTGGGAAAAGGAAGCAAACGGAGAACTCTCACAAAGTTACCCATGTACCTTATTTTCACAAATGATCCTCAGAGCCTGGGCTCTCGGGTCTTCAGCAGAACAAAAATAATGGGGGTGGGAGGATGGCAGGTCACGGAGAAACGGTTTTGAGAACATCTTGTGGAATGCCAGCTCTTTGCTTTCCATCACGCTCTGTCCCAAGGGCATCAGTGATGTTGTAATACATGGCCACATCAGAGAAACGTCACTGGCAGAAAAGTAAAGTGTAATCTGTCATTTTGGAAAATAGCTTAGAACGGTAAGGTGAACGTCCAGAACCCACGTTCCACCAAGAGAAACTCCACCTGCTCCTTACTCTTCTGTGCCTACTGCTCCTTGCTAGTGTCGCCCAGCCCCTGCCCCTTCTACAAGAGTGTGGTCACAAAAGAAATATATTTCAGAATCCATGACCCTGGGTTCACATCCCATCTCTGCCCCTTACCCGTCTGAACACAGGCACGTAATGCAATCTTCCTGAGTCTCCCTTTCCTCAACCATCAAACTCAAGTAACAACAGATAATGCAAAAGAAAAAGGAATATCCGTGTAAAGTGGGAGCAGGAAGGAACTTCTTGGCGCACAGTAGGGATTCACTTTTCCACCTCAGCCTCCCAGCAGGTGCCCAGCCTCTGTCCTCTCCTTCCTGCCTCCATGTCTGCTCCCCTCACAGCCAGTGTCTTCAAAGCATTCTTCAGTCTCCCCTCTGCCCTCCAATCAGGTGTTCCCGACCGCTGCACAGACACCACTCCCGACAAGCTCACCAGTGACAACGCGGATGATTTTTCTGTCCTTATTTAACCTCTTAGCATTCCAGGACACCCACTGACCCGGTTTTCCCGCTACTCCACTCCTTCTCAGATCCCCTCTGAACAGGGAGATCTCAGAACTCAGTCCTGGCCCTCTCATCTTTCCTCTCTGATCTGTGCCCTGGTTGACCACCCCTGGCTCTAAATATCACAGATATCCAGATGACTCCTACGTTTATAGCTCAGCCTCACCTCTCCCTGAGCTCCAGGCTCAGATGTCCAACTGTTTACAGGACCTGTCTTTTGGATGCAGTGCCGGACATTTTTCACGCACCACCTCACCTCCACTCAGCCCACCTTTGGCTCCAGTAGTTGCTTTGATGACAGCTGCACAGGCCAGGAGCTAGAAGCACCTGCCCCTGGGGCCCCGCCCACCTCCTCCTCTGCTCTCCAGGACTGTTTTGCTGCTATGATGTGGAGCCTCTGCAGAAGCCCACTCACCTGGCCGAGGGGGAAAGCAAGGGAGTTGACACGCCCTGAGTGACACTTGGGAGTCGGGGATGGGAGCCAGGGGCGATCACACCCCTCCTCCTTCCCCAGAAGGACTGAGCCCAGAGGCCCACGGTGGGAATCAACTCAAGAACACCCCCGGGAGTGGCTTCCCTTCTGCTGGGTTCCACATCTTCCCCGTTCCTGGGATCACGTCACCAAATAAACGATGTGCATGTATAATCTGTGCCAGGGTCGGCTTTTGGAGGAACCCAAGCTAAGCTGTATGTGTCACAGGCCCCTCAAACACAAAGAAAATGTTGCTGCCCTAGCCCCACTCTCCCCTCGCCCAACCTCATCTTCCCATCTCCGAGGTCAGGGCTGTGCATCTGAATGCCTTACAAGCACTTTAATTGATTCTTAAATATTGAACACATTCAAAGGTGAAATCCACCTGTCCAGAGGCTCTCACTTAGGACCTGGGAAGAAGCGTTTGGAGAATGCTTGGAGAGGGGGTCCACAGAAATCCTGCCCCCTTCCTCCCCTTCTCGTGGACGCGCCCACCCAGTACACAGCCCCCCAGGTCAGATCGCGGGACCTGACCTTAGCGGGGCCCCGCACGCACTTTTCCACCATCAGCTGTGAGGCTGCATCCCTTACCCTGCGGTACTGAGCTCCACCAGCAGCGGGACCACGTGGGAGACACCGAGCTTCGAGAGACGTGCGCGCGTGCTCGTACACGCGAGCACACACACGCACAGCGCCTGCACGCTGACAGCACACACATTGTCTGCTTATGCTCGTGACCCGGAGACCATTCAGGGCTCGTGGGGTCCATGGGACTCATCTCCCCCTGCCCGCCCTCCTGTTCCTCCCTGGGAAGCAGCATCCTTCGGTCCTGAGGTCCATTCAAAGCTCTGAGGAGTTACGTCTTTGAACCACTCTCTCCCTCGGTTTTCTCATCTCTAAACAGGGTAAAATCCCACCTACTTCACATGTTTACAACACAAGTTAAATGAGATGTTCATGGGAAGATGCAGAAACACTTCCTTCCTGCTGCTGTAAGGTTTGGGATTCCAGCTAACAGGGCAGGACACCGTGGTTGGGGCCGTAGGGCCGTTAGTAGGAGCCCGGGCTCCCCGGAAAGCAGAGCCAGAGCCAGAGTGCTTGTGCCTGGTGTTAAACTGGTGAGTCTAGCCCCCAGGAGCAGACTGAAGAGGGGCGGGGACGGAAGTGATGCCAGGGAGCTGGGAGAGGCCGGGAGAACCCCTTATCCAGTGGTCTTTGTAACAAAGAAGCCCTGAGAAGACTCATACACCTCGCTCAGGGGCACCCTTTGGAGGGGAGCCCCCCCAGGCCTCTGAGCAGGTGGTGCCCATGGGAAGGGCTCAGAGGGGGCTCTGCGGGTGATGCGGGAGGAAGCCAGGGTTGGGGGAGAGGAGCAGGGGGGACAGCAGAGGGCACTGTTGGGGTGCACACCTGAGCAGTCAGTGAGACCCACCCCGAAAAGCACTCGAGGCACAGGTGAGGTCCCGCGATCTGACCTGGAGCAGAGCTGGTTCCTGACACACCTTGTTTCCGAGTGGAAGCATCCCTCTGCCTTTCTCTCTGTTTTCTTTCTAATCTGCGCTCTTGTCACCTCACATTTCTCAGCAGTTCTGGGGAAAGCTTGGGCTTTAGCAGACATCCTCATCCTAACAAGCGTCCTTTCACCTGACCCAGTGGCAGGGCCTCCCAGCACGAGGAATTCACCTCCAGGGCCACTCATCTCCTTGGCCGGGTCCCTGGGGAGCGGTGAGGCTGTTGTGTTGCTGTGTGTGGTGGTTGTGCTGCTGTTGGTGGTGTTTAAGTCCTGGGATCATTGAAAACCCAGAACTCTTCGGGTCTGGAGCCTTCCAGAACTCTGAGCACCAAGTTTCCTGCCCCACCCATTGCCCTCAGGCCCTGGCCTGTGCCCGACACACTGTAAACTAGGATTGCTGGAGGATGTTCCTGGAGAGCAAATATTGTTAAATTTAAAACAGATGGACGGCACTAGCAGGCAGGCAACAGCCCGTGCACGTAGCTTGTGCCTGGGGCCAGAGGCCACTGTCGAGAGCAGCACGCAGAGGTGACAGAGGTGGCTCCTGGGAGGACTGCTGGGCCAAGGGGGTGTCCCTCCTCCACCCAAGCACGTCCCAGCCTCCTGGGCAGCACCATCCCGCACGGCAGGGACTCTTTGTGCCATGGAAACTCGGCGCCGCCCAGTGCCAAGGCTGGGAGCTCTGCTGTCGGGGGCTGCAGGATGCTGTCCGCTGGTCCCTCCGCTTACGGCCCAGCTGGGTGGCGTCTGCAGGAAGGAATGTGCCAGTTCGCTGAGTGCCCGAGCTGGGAACTATCTGCTGGTGTGTTCCCTGCACCCCCTTTCCAGGAGAGAAGCGATAAGAAGAGAGAAACCAGCTCTAACCCAGTCCCCCAGTAAGTCAGGCAATTCAGGATGTCAGGCAGGGTCTTCCACCTCTGCTGGCTTTCCCTGCAGTGCCCCCGGAGGCCTGCCTTGAGTCACGCCTGAGAGCTGGCAGGGGGATGTCTGTCCCCCCACCCCACCCCACTCCACCCCCGCGCTTCCCTGGCAGCCCAGGAGCCTCAGGTCCTCCCTCTAGGGTGGGGGCTGCTGGACCGTGGTGCTGCCCCTGGTCGAGACCCTGGATACATGGACACGGACACCAGGCAGGAGAGCCAGGCGTCCTGCAAAAGAAGGGCCTGGATGGTCCAGCTCACTAACAAAGCCATGGAGTCTCCCCTCCCCCCGCCTCTCCAGGCCAGGCAGGAAGATGGGGAGCCTGTGGGAGGCGGGCGCAGCCTGTCACTGCTGTTCTGCTGTGCTTCCCAGAGGGTGGGCAGCGGCCACGGCTCCAGCCATCTCTTCCCGGGTCCTAGGCAAGGGACAGACCCTGTGCTGCCAAGGCCTTGCCCGGCATCCAAGGAGACAGAGAGCGGGAGGGTCTGCTCCCCCGCCGGGTTGCTCGGGTCTGAGATGCCCACTGGGAGAATAGCAAGCCCGCTGGGCTCTCTCCACTCTTGAGCTGGGCATCAGCCCCGATGGAGGCACTTTTTGTCTCTTCTCGGGTTCTCCCGCCAGCCATGCGGGAAGCTCTCAGCCCTGTCTCCCGTGTACAAAAGCTGAGCCTCAGAGACGGGGCTGAGCCTGCCACCGCTGGTGAGTGGCAGAGCCTGGATTTGAGCCCAGGTGTGTCTGATTCCCAAAAGAAGGCGGCAGTGGAGGCTTTCATCTGCACGGGAGCCGGGAGTGCAGGGCTGGAAACAGAGACACCGCCAGGAAACTGGCAGCACATGCGGAGGGGGGTGGAGTCCCAGACGGGTCCCTCGGCCCCCGCTGAGGGGTGAGGCTTGTATCCACGGCTATGAAGTGGCCTCTCCTGTGCCACCAACCCCCACCCCCACCCAAGAAGGTCAGCTCCACACGTGTACACTTTTTTCCTGCTTTGCTTATTGCTGGATACCTGTGTCTGGCTATAGCGGGTGCTCAGTGCATATTTGAATAAGTCAACCGGTCAATCAACGGGGTGGCTGAGCAGACGGGCTAAGAGTAGAGCAGACCCAGACTCCCGACTCTGGGGGTTTCCTCTCACGTAATTCATCCAGACCCATTTTCACAGTAGTCACTTTGAACATCCTTCATCATAGGTCTCTGTCTCTCTGTCTGTCTCTGGCTCTGACTGCCTCTGTCTCTGTCTCTTTCTCTCTTTAGCAAAAACCCTACCCATCGGCTCCTTGAATTACGGGCAGTGAGAAGTACAGGGGAGGGCAGGGCCGTTGGGGTGAGAATGCCTCGATAAATACAGGTTCCTTCCCATTCCTGTACGGCCATCTCCGAGCATCTCATTGGGGGAAAAAAAGAAATTTAAAATTGTGTCTGCGTAGGAACACTTTAAAAACTAACAAGAGAAAACAAGGGTTTTTTCCCCTCTCTATATCTTGAAACTGGCTCAGAAAGAGGTTTGAGAAAAACCTCCGTCCATCTGCTGCCCAGTCTTCCCTCAGCTGAGCGTTGCTCAGTCAGGGTACACCGAGCTCAAGAAATCGTGAAAACGCTCAGAAAACCTCATCCCAGCCTACACGGCTGATCATTTTCCAAAACAGTGTTCTTGCCAAATGGGCTTCTGGCTTCAGCCACTCCAGCGACGTTTGTGTCCACTGCTTGGAAGAGGCGTCTTGGCAGGAAAAGGAATCCACGCGCGAGCCTGACAGGACGCTCCCGTGCTGATCGAAAGAGTGGGGTAGGAAACCAACACGGAGAAGCAGGTGAAGGTTACCCAGTGTCCTCCTTCCAGGGTTCTTCTCCCCCAGTCGTCTGCCTTCTTGTCACCCAGGCATCCTGGCAGCCACCCCTCTGCCCCGTTTCACAAGCGTGTGTGTTCAGGGCTACGGTCAGCCTGGCACTGTGTAAGCACCTCGTGTGCACAGTGTACACTCTGGATGGTTGGTGTTACATCCATTTTACAGATCAGGAGGCAGACAGTCCAGTGCAGGAACGTGTCCGAGGCCACTCAGCTGGCAGACGGCAGGGCCAGGATTCCTACGGAGGCCCCTGCTCCTGGCCCATCCACGTGCTCCACCAGCACATGGAACCTGGAGGTGAACCAGCCTGAACCTCACCCCCAGAACACAAGGTAGGCAAGGAGCTGGTCTGCCCATCCACCTGCTGCTAATGGCAGGGGGTTAGAAGACAGCGTCCAGCGATTAAGACTTCCAGACTCTGGGCTTCCCTGGTGGCGCAGTGGTTAAGAATCCGCCTGCCAATGCAGGGGACACGGGTTCGAGCTCTGGTCGGGGAAGACCCCACATGCTGCAGAGTAACTAAGCCTGTGTGCCACAACTACTGAGCCTGCGCTCTGGAGCCCACAAGCCACAACTACTGAAGCCCGAGAGCCTAGAGCCCATGCTCCGCAACAAGAGAAGCCACCGCAGTAGGAAGCCTGTGCACTACGATGAAGAGTAGCCCCGGTCTTCACAACTACAGCCTTCGTGCAGCAACAAAGACCCAATGCAGTCAATAAATAATAAAAAATAAATTACTTAAAAAAAAAAAAAAAAAAGACTTCGCACTTTCACTGCAGGGGGCTTGGGTTTGATCCCTGGTCAGGGAACTAAGATCCCGCATGTTGCATGGTGCAGCCAAAAAGAAAAAAAAAGGAAGAAGAAGAAGAACACAGGTTCTATTACACAAGTCATGCTAGAGAATCCAAGACACTAGTCATTGTAAAAAACTCTGAGACAGGACTTCCCTGGCGGCACAGTGGTTAAGAATCCGCCTGCCAATGCAGGGGACACGGGTTCGATCCCTGGTTGGGGAAGATCCCACATGTTGCAGAGCAACTAAGCCTGTGTGCCACAACTACTGAGTCCACACACCACAGCTACTGAAGCCCATGCACCTAGAGCCTGTGCTACGCAACAAGAGAAGCCACTGCAAAGAGAGGCCCGCGCACTGCAACGAAAACCCAACACAGCCAAAAATCAATCAATAAAATATAAAAAACGAGCAAACAAAACAACTCTGAGACAACTCTCCTCTCCTTGCTTTGTTCTGAGGACTGTTTGGCAGGCTGCAGGGGGCAGGGGGTGGGGAGGGACACTAACGTTTGAGAACAAGAGGGTTTTCCATGCACACTTTAAAGCCTTAAAGCTGGCAGCGTGTCTTGTACGAACATCGGGAAGGCACAGTCTCTGATGTCCTTGATTTTACTGTGTTTGGTCACCACTGACATTTGCTTTGTGGATCATTTTGATATTTATTTGGTTATAAATGTGTCCCATCTGCTTCCCCAGGGCACCGTGACCTTAGAAACACTTGGTCCTTGATATAGAAAACAAACCAGGGAAGGTGGCTGGCTGTGTCCTCATTTGGAGAAAAGAGAAGAGGATTCAGTAGTACAGATGTGTCCAAGGCACTTCTGGAAAGAAAGAGGGATGGGAAAGAGAGGGCTGTGTGTTGGAAAAATCAGCATGGCCTCATGCCTGAAAGGGCCGGGGCTATGCAGGAGAACCTCTGCCCACGGAGCAAACATGTGCGAGGTCACAGGTGGGAAGGAGAGAGCCCTGGACCAGCAGCCGAGAGGCAGGCGGCAACATGACCCAGGCAGGTCGCATCACGCAGGCAAGAAAGGCTTCGGCTTGAATCAATTGTGTGTGACTTTCTTCCCCCCAGAACTCTTTCTTCTCAAGAAATTTTACTCAGAAGCCTATCTTAGACCTGCCGGAGTGAGGAGAGGTTCCCCCTGCTGCTCCTCTGCCCTCGGGGACCCTTTTCTGTCCCAGCAGCCCAGGAACCCCCTGACCCACCCAGATGCTGGGGTCAGTTGATCAAAGAAGCAGGAGTGTGTCACATGGACCAGGCTGCCCCTACTTCAAGGCGGTACAGGTTCTCAGGCCATTATGCTTTTCCAGGACAGAAATGAGGGCCCAGAAGTGACTCCCTGTCACAGTTCTTATATGAATGTGCTAGGGCTGCCATAACAAAGCACCACAAGGGAGTGCTTAAACAACGGAAATTTACCCTCTCCCAGCTCTGGAGGCTCGAAGTCCAAGACCGAGGTGTGGGCAGCGCTGATTCCTCCTGAGGCTGTGAGAGAAAGTCTGTCCCTGCTCTCTGCCAGCTTCTGAGGGTGTGCTTAAAATCTCTGCCACTCCTTGACTTATAGACACATCACCCGATCTTTGCCTTCATCTTCACATGACACTCTCCCAGTGTGCCTGTCTGTGTCCAAATTTCCCCTTTTTATAAGGACACCTTCACATTAGGTTGGGGTCCGCCCTACTCCAGCATGACTTCATCATAACTAATGACATCTGCGATGACCCTATTTCCGAATAAGGTCACCTCCACAGGTACTGGGGGTTAGGCCTGCACCCTAAGGATGTGGTGGGAACAGGAGCCATCCCACACCCCATCTTACTCAACAATTAGGGCAGGTTTAGCTGCGCCGTTCAATCCCGACTTTCCCACCTCATTTCTGGAGTGAGGAGCCTTCTTTTCCTCTTCTTTCAGACAACTGTTAAAAAGCAAGAAACAACTTCTAGATAAAGAAGGACCCCCACTGTTCCTCCTCGCTGGGACCGAAGGACGCAAACTTCACTGTAGCTTCACTGAAAACAGCAGTCACTGTCACAGCTGGCAAACTGCACAGCCTTCCTCGGAGAAAGTGAAATGACACCTGTGTGTGTAGGGGTGGCTCTTCCAGCCCTCCAGGGGAGTGTGGCCGAGGCTCTTTCTTTAAAATCCCAATGTGGGACACTGATAAAAGGAGAAGGTCTCTGATGGGGAGAGGAGGTGGCCAGCTGCAGCATCTCGCTGTGGGATAACCCCATGCCTCCCACCTCAGTGCCCTGTAAGCTTCCACGGCCCCTGGCAGCAAACATGCATTTCATGTGTTGTAAGCCAAGGCCGCTCTCCTAGGAGCATCCGTGTCAGACCAGCCATGGCTGGAGCAGGGGGGCCCTCCCTGGGCTCCTGCAGGGGTGGAGGGTGTTGCTTCCACGAGCGCAGGGCCTGCCTCCCTCAGGGTCCTCACCCGTCCCGGCGCCGCCCCTGGGGCCACAGCACCGCCTCTCCCATCCTTACCTTCACCCCAAGCCCCAGCTGCAGACTCCGGCAGGCGGCAGTGCCCTCCGGGAACTGCCAGGGCTGTAAGGCCCCGGCCACAAATGCCGCCACGCTGTCCAGACGCACGTGAGTGGGACTGTCTGGCGATCTTGCCCGTGTCCTTGGCAGAAGGGAGGGCTCTGCCTCGTTTTTGACGAATCAGCCCCAAACTGTATGACGTAGACGCCAGTAATGGCCCTTATGAACAGCGTGATCTGACAGGTTATGAAACGCACTTACAGGTGATGAGGGAGTATCCTGTGTGTAAAAGTTGGGCAGCTCAGATACGCCCAGACCACGAGGGGCCCGTCGTGTGCCCCGAAATGGTTTATGGAATCACAGTCCTGGGAATGACGCACTGCCGTCCCCTGACAAACCGCGCGTCAGGACAGGGGGCCCGTGTTCTTCCTGCATCAGCAGAACCAGGCAGAAGTAACGCGGCTGTGCGAGAGCTTCTGCGTGGCGGTGCTGGAATCAGTTCTAGAGCCTCTCAGGCCCCCGGGCTCCCCCCACCCCCACCTCGCAGCGTGAAGGCAGAAACAGGAGCCACCTCCCGGCCTGCAGAGCTTGGCACCTCGCAGAAGACCCCCGTCAGATGTTTTATTAACCTCCAAGGCTTCTCTCCTTCCAAATAACCAGGGTGAGACCACAGCATCACATGCACCTGGACTGTGTCCTAAAACCGAAGATTTCCTGAATTGTCCATTTTGTGCACGATGAAGCATGGGGTGGGCTTGTGTTCTGATTTTAGTCGGGTTGATAGTAACAATTTTTTAAATTATTAAATTAATTAATTAATTAATTTATTTATTTATTTATTTATTTTTGGCTGCATTGGGTCTTCGTTACTGTGAGTGGGCTTTTCTCTAATTGTGGTAAGTGGGGGCTACTCTTCATTGTGGTGCACGGGTTTCTCATTGCGGTGGCTTCTATTGTTGCTGAGCATGAGCTCTAAGCTCTTGGGCTTCAGTAGTTGTGGCAGGTGGGCTCAGTAGTTGTGGCTCCATGGCAGGTGGGATCTTCCCAGACCAGGGATAGAACCTGTGTCCCCTGCATTGGCAGGCGGATTCTTAACCACTGCGCCACCAGAGAAGCCAGACAACTTTTAAATGATTCACTGAAAAAATTGTGATTTTTTTTTTCGATGTCCTTAGTCCTTGGGCTAATGTGGTGGGAAGAGGGGGCCCGGGACCCCGTGCGCCAGGCTTGTGACAGCACGTGGAGGATTGCTGTCCCACGAGGGGGAGACGATGGCCCCAATTCACAGAGGCAGAAACTGAGGTCCAGAGAGGGTGAGAAACTTTACCCAAAGTCCATAGCCGGGAAGTGGTGGTGCCAGGGTGGCTGTAAGGCTGGTTTGCTTTCCAAGTCTGTGCCCTTTGTAGGACACCAAACTGCCCTTTATAACTGGATGCCGAAAGCATTTGCTTCTCCAGACCTTTAGAAAAATGAAGTCAGCAAATCAAGGGAGCCTGCAGAAACCAGTGTTCATTATTCACGTCTAACAAGGCAGCCGTAGGAACAAACTCATGGAGGGAACTGCGATGAAATGTGGGTGAATTCTTCCTGTACAAATGTGACGGTGGGGTCGTTACGTGAAAAAATCAAGGAAGGACATTTGAGATGTTTTTTAAAATCCTAGTGAATGCAGTTTGCAAACCGAGAGCATAAAGGAAGCTGCAGTAATGAGCAAGACCCAGATGACAGGTATTACAGAAAAAGTGCTGACGGGCAGGCTTGCTGCCTCTGCCGGGAGAGGGGCCAGCTCAGGCAGGGTGGAGGGGACAGAAATGTTTCTCGTGGCAAAGTATTCGGAGTTCAGTTAGAAAACTACAGAAAAGACGTATATCCAGTCACAAGACAGGTTTTTCTAAATAGTTTTGCCTCAAATCTCCCAGTGAGCTTAGTAGCCTTGAGGATAAAGTGGGGCAGCCCTCCTGAATCAGCAAGGACCAGGTTAACAGGGGTTAAACTATACCAATAAAACAGCCAGTTATTGTACCAGTACAACGGTTTATTCGGGAGCGGCAAGGAGCTGTAACTCAGGACGTGCGACTCCGGGAACCACCTACTAGCCCAGGAAGGCAGAGGAGAGGACGCTCTGGTAGAGGAGACGGGGAGGTGGGCGGGGCCCCACAAACAAAAGGTCCATTGGAGGAAGCTGGGCTTTGGAAGGATAGTGGCTTTTCACTGGCTGAGCTGTTACCGGTTCAAGGAGAACGTCTTCCTCCCTCCTGCTGGGGGTAGTAAAGCCTTGTCACGTCCAGCCTGAGATACCAGGTGCTGCCTTTCTTTTGCGATCTGCATTGACATCCTTTGGCAGGTGCCTTAGCGCGCCCCCTTCTGGCCTGCCAACTCCCTTTGGTGAGATTTCCCTTTATTTTTTTATTCAGGTATAGTTGATTTACAGTGTGGTGTTAATTTCTACTGTGCAGCAAAGTGACTCACTTATACATATATATACACACACATTTTTAAAATAGTCTTTTCCATTCTGGTTTATCCCAGGATACTGAGTCTAGTTCCGTGTGGTCTACAGCAGCACCTCATTGTTTATCCATTTTATATAAGAGTTTGCATCCGCTAACCCCAAATTCCCAGTCCATCCCTCTTCCAACCCTCTCCCCCTTGGCAACCACAAGTCTGTTTTCTATGTCTCTGAGTCTGTTTCTGTTTCATAGGTAAGTTCATTTATGTCGTATTTCAGATTCCACATATAAGTGATAAGATATAGTATTTGTTGTTCTCTGTCTGACTTACTTCACTTAGTATGATCATCTCTAGGTCCATCCATGTTGCTGCACATGACATTGTTTCATTCCTTTTTATGGCTGAAATATATTCCATTGTACATATGCACCACATCTTCTTTATCCATTCATCTGTTGATGGACATTTAGGTTGTTTCCATGTCCTGGCTATTGCGGATAGTGTTGCTATGAACATAGGGGTGCATGTATCTTTTTGAATTATAATTTTGTCTGGGTATATGCCCCAGAGTGGGATTGCTGGATCATATGGTAGCTCTATTTTTAATTTTCTGAGGAACCTCTACACTGTTCTCCACAGTGGCTGCACAAATTTACATTCCCACCAACAGTGTAGGAGGCTTCTCTTTTCTCCACACCCTCTCCAGCACTTGTTAGTTGTAGGCTTTTTAATGATGGCCATGCTGACCTGTGTGAGGCAGTAGTGAGGTTTCCATTTATTAATTTTCACAGGTGACCTCACCTGTCACCAGCTGGTCCCCAGCCCCAACTCTTGCTGAAGCCCCTCCTTACTTTCCACTCTTTCCCACCCTACCTTTCCCAGCCCCGGGGTTGTCGCTAATACAACAGCCATTGTTCCCGGACTCCATGTGTCCATCACTTGGGTGCATAGCCAATGAACATACCATGTACTTTCCATCAAAGCAGAAACTTTATTACTCGTGACAAGTAGGAGGCAGGGAGATAGCTCTCAAAGCAGTGCCTCCCCTCCAGCAGCAAGATCAGGGAAGTTTTAAGCCAAGGGTGCAGGCACGTTCATAAAAGCGTAAGTATGACCTTCCATGTGGAGGCGGAGCCCTAGATGCTCTTGCCCAGTGTGACAACAGGCTCAAACATAGGCCACACATTCAAAACTGGCAGCAACCCATGCCCTTGGGGCGGAGATCGTACCGTTAAAACGAGGCAATGCTTACTCTAGGTTGATGAAATCCAGGCATCTAGTTGAGTGACATCACGAAGGTCCACAAAGGTCAGCTTCATCAATCCTTAGGCTCCAGTTAGCCTGGGGGGTTGAGCACTTAAGGGGGGTTGAATCCTGCAAAACAGCTCAATAACAGGCATCAGGCTGCTCTTTACCTTCGGAACAGAACTGAGAGTCTTTGAGACTGATTTACTGAATCTGCTACGGTGACTTCTCTTGCCTGATAATAGTCATTCCTTTCCACGTTCACTGTTCTTTTAAAATCATGAATTACTGAGACCTACCCTTTGTTCCCTGTGAAGACCTAGGAGGCCATAGTTCATCTTTCTCCCAATCACCAGTGAGGAGAACAACAAACGTTTCTGAAATTCACACTCTGGTTCTTAACTTGAGCTTGGTCAGCACATTTGTTAATTTCTCTTACTGCCTGGTATTCACACAGCCTGGTTTCACCCATCCCTTCTTTATTGCAGTCTCACTAACACCATCACTCCTGTTCTCACCTGCAGTTCCTACCTGAGCTAACCCTGCTGGGCTCCTGAGCACAGGTGCCCCCGCATGGGTTCCTGGGCTCGCTGGGGCTCCCCTGTTTGCTGAGCCTATGGCAGACAAGCCCCCCACCCCAGGGCCCCATCCCTCCTCTGGGAGCTCACAGCACACGGGCTCCACGGCACTCTCAGTGGACAAGTTACGGTCAGTGGCCACTGTTCAGTGAAAGGAGATGTATTGTTGAGACAGTTCCACCACCAGTGCTTCAGGTAGGAAAAGTGGTGGTGAGGGTTTGCTTCAATCACCAAATTACACGTCTGCTCACCTTTATTCTTCTGGAAAATTGTCCAGAAAGCCTGTTTTTCCAGGTCATGAAGAGAGTCCAGCCAGGCCACATTCTGCAAACTTTGGGCAGAAGCTGCCTCCCCGGTGCCACGCCAGGCACAGTGGGACCAGCGATGACTCTGTGTGTGGATGTATCAGCTCCCATGGAGCAAACTGGAGAAAAGAAGCGTGAAAAACAACTGAAAGGTGTGTGTGGAGGGCTGGAGAGGGGCCTGTGTCCTGTAGGTCATAGGGAAAACGGGGAGAGAAGGAGCATCTCTGAACGGCTGTACTTAATGTTGGGGGAATATGCACACGTGCACCCACACTTGTTTTCTGTGTCTATATCCAGAAATCATGAGTCTAGGAAGGAAAGTGAGGTCTACAGTAGAAAAAAGTCAGAAAATCTAAAATCAAATCAAAATCTACTAGTTTTTTTGTGACTCCAAACAAATCATCTAGCTTATATAAGCCTCAAAATGTAAACGAGAAATAATCATTCTTGCCCCACACCTCTTGCAAGATTGCTGAGACAATACAATTACATCATGAAATGAATGTGGATTTTTTTAAATATAAAGCACTGTGCAAATGCAAGGTACTTATTCTCACCCTGCAGCAAAGAGAACATTAGCTTAACTGGTGTCATTATCTTCACTTTCTACTCCTATGATGTGCTATAGATTGTACAGCCTCCTGAAAAGCTTTATTAGACATGGATCAGCAACAACAACAAAAACCCTTTTTTCAAATGTGTGATGTCTGAAAAAAGCAAAATGTTTATTAAAACCTAATAAATGCCTCTTTAGAAAGATAATCTAGAGTCTACCCATTTTCCCATGGCAATCGTGAGGGGCAAAGGATGTGGTGCTGAGACCTGCTTTGGACTCTGGAAAGCATTTTATGTACAAGTTGCTGCTGCTGTCAGTGGCCGTGTGAACTGGGAGGCTGCACGTGGCCAGTTCTGAGTGCCAGTGAAGGGAGGTTCCATCGCCACTAAAGGCTAAGGAATGACATGGTGTGTGTGGTGGGGGGTGGGGGTGGGGGGTCGAGACGATAACCGTGAGAGAGAGAAGAAGGTGGAAAGGGACAATGGGGAGTGGGGAGCAGGGAGCACAGAGGTTCCCTGGGCAGGAGAGGGCCCCTCCCCCGCCCCGGCTCGACACCATTATCCTCCCTCCAAAGACTGGACTCCAGCTGTACCTAAGCATGGCACCCCTGGGCAGCAGACGGGAGCCTCCAGCCCTGCCACCCCGGGATGAAGGTCATGAAACATAGCGTATTCTGAGACACCTGTTCCTCCTCAGCGGACACTGTCCAGACTTCAGGTCAAGGTCCTGAGACTAGGTGTTCGCCCACCTTTCTTCCTGATCTTTGAGACCGAAGCAGCTCCCAAAACTTGTCCTGGTTCTCACGTCTGCTCTCCACGGACATGCCTCTGCTGGCTGAGTGCGGCTACAGGGTCACCTGTGTGTCCAGGCGCACCTCATCAGGACAGGGTCAGGAGGCAGGTGACGCCTGAGAGGGAGGCGGGACCAGCTGACACGCCCCTCCCAGAGCTGAGGACTCCTGGGCGCATTCCCGGGGGTCGGGCAGGAGGGGCTGCCTGGGCTTCCTGGAGGAGGGGGTGTCTCTTCTGAAAGCACTCCCACTGAGCAGGGAGGTCACAGCCCTGGATTATTGACTAGTTAGCATGATAAAACTGGTATTTCCAGATGGTTCTGAGCCAGGAGTTAACCGGAGCCAAAGAGGCCTCCAGGAGCAGGGCGTGGTCAGCACTGACCCCAGGGACCTCATCCCTGAGAACTGCGCTAGGGAATGGCCCCCCAGGGCTGTCCCGTCCCAACTGGCTCCATCCTGAGAAATCTGGAAGTCCGGCTTCTCCAGAAGCAGGTCTCTGAGGGCAGAGAATGACTCTGGTAGGGAGGAGCTTGGAGAAAAAAGAAAATAAGCAGCTCAGTAAGAGATGCGGCTACTTCAACTCAACCCTGTCCTGCGGCATTCACTTCCTCGGCCGCTTGCTTCTGGGAATGTACTCACTAGTCTGGAAATACCCCTCTCTGTTGTTCCTTGAAAACAAAGAACGGAAACAGAAGAAACGTCCTTTCATTACCTGGTACAGTGCTGCACAGGGACGCAGGACAGGGTTGGGGGGGTGGGGATCAAAGCTGGGGCTTGTAGTCGTGAACAAAGAGGGATTCATTGACTGCACTGCAAACAGGCAGGCACACAGCAGACAGACCAACCTATGCATTTTCTTTTCTTTTTCTTTTCTTTTTTTCTTTTTTCAAAATATTCTAGCCAGGAAAAAAAAAAAAAGATTTGATTCAGGGAGAGGAGAAATCAGCCAGGGACTGAACGGATTCCAGGGGGTCTGAAATCCACATCCATGTTTTAAAAAGCGCCCTCCCCTCCCCCCCCCCGCCACCCCGCCCTGGACAAAGTGAGCATTCGCTCCCAAGGGATTTCTCAAGAGGGACCTGAGTGTAAACTGGCCTGGGTGTCACTTGACCTGTTCTCAGCTGTTTCTTCTGTAGTGAAAATGGATTGCGGACAAGACCCTGGCTGATCCCCTCTGCCCTGGAGCTCAGGAGAAGGTGCAGGTGGGTGAATGAGAACTGCGCAGCCGGCCATCTCTTCCACACCTCTGTCAATTAAGTGATTAGGAAAGAGAAACATGTACAGACACAGTGTGCTCCCGGGTTTATAATTCCTATCCTGGGATAAGTGGCACTGCTCCTTTTCCTCACTCAGGGCATCTCACGCGAGTTCCCTGACTGACAGAGCTGCCTTGGCTGCAAGGGGGGGTGTGGAGAGGGGGACGGGGATCAGGGCACAGGTGGGGCTGCGGCTGAATCTCTGCTCTGCAGGGCAGTGCACAGCTTCTAGAGTAGGGGACTGTCCCCCCGGAGAGCCTGCAGCATCCCCCGAGATTAGAACCCGTATTTCAAACCACGTCCCCACGTGCCCGGAGAGGGTCACAGCAACCCCCCCTCTGCGGATGCTCTGTGTGGAGCCCCCTTTCTTTTTTTCTAGAGGGGTCTGTCCAGAGTCAGAGGGCTGGGCAGGCCTGGGAGAAACCTGCGCCTACAAGAGCAGGTGCGCGCGGGACTGTGGCTTACGCATCAATAGATGGTCTGTTTGCTTGTGTGTGTGGGGTGTGTGATGTGTGAGGAGTGCTGTGTGTCTGTGGTGTGTGTGCTGTACGTGTAAAATGTGTGTGGTGTGTGTGCCGTATGTGTGAAGTGTGTGTGGTGTGTGTGGAGGGTGTGTGTGGGGTATATGTGTGTGTCATGGTGTGTGATACAGTGTATGGCGCGTGTGGCGTGATGTGTGTGTGTGGCATGGTGTGCCGTGTGCGGTGTGTGTGATGGCCGAGAGCAGGGGTCGCCGTGGACCAGGGTGGTCGGGAAGCCTCCCGAGTGCATTAGGACTTGCTGCTGCTCCTCACACAGGAGGATGGGCAGAGCCCTGTTTGAACCTCTGTCAGGAAAGCCCATCCAGATCACTCTGAGCAACTGGATGGTCAGCGGGTAACTGACCCCGGAGCCCAGATCTCCTCACCTGTGCGATGCGAAGATGTGAGAGTTAGGACATGTGTAAAGCTCATGTCACACAGAGCTCCAAAGAGCTGCCAGGGGAGCCCTTAATGATATCGTTAACCGCATCCTGCAATATTCTTATTTTAATATTTTAAAGTATTCTTGCAGTAAAATATTTTATTCAGGCATTGGAACAATCTATTCTTCCTCTCCTCTAAAGATGCACAAATAACAAAGCTCCAGTGTTTCCTTTAGGTGTGTATGAGGTTTTATATTTTGCAAAATGCTCTCAAATGAAAAATCATCTCACCCCAGTTCCCTACCCAGTTCCCTACTTACTCTCCAAGCTACTTCCTTAACCGTTTTGCACCTAATTTCTTCTTCTGTGAAACAGGGTTGATGGTTTATAAACAACTTAATAAAAGTAAAGCGTCTACACCTGTGTACACAGAGAGTGCCCAATAAATGTTAGCCAGCCTCCCAGCCAGTCTCCTGGGCAGTTTCTCTGCTCTACTTCAGATGCTTGGTCTGAAGGTTCTAGGGTGAGTCAGCTTGGTTGATAGAAGATACCTATGAAAGTGAACCTAGGACAGTGACAGAAAGTTCAAAAAGAAGAAGGGAGGGAGGGAGGGGCAGAGAGAGAGAAACAGAGAGAGAGAGAAAGAAAGAGAGAGAGAGAAGGGACCAGCCACGCCATATACGGGAAAGATAACCAGACCACACATGGACCCAAGTTCAAGGTAGAGTGTTTCCATTGTCCTCTTCTATTTCCTCCCCAGCAGAATTTCCCAGCATATACAAGTTGGGACCAAATCCAGCATCTTACTGTGTTCTCTCTGGCTGAAAGTATAGTCGAAAACCATGTACTATGAATGTCCACATCAAGATCTGCTCATGTTAACAGTATTCCAGAGTTTATGAATCTTAACTCCGAAACAACACAGTGCCTTTTCTTTTACTGAAGTATAGCTGACAATGCTGTAGTAGTTTCAGATGTACAACATAGTGATTCAAAGTTTTTGTAGAATACACTCCACTTAAAGTTGTTATAAAATATTGACTGTTCCCTGTGCTGCACGATATACACTTGCAGCTTATTTATTTTATATGTAGTAGTTTGTACCTCTTAATCCCACACCCCTGTACTGCCCCTCCTCCCGTCCCTCTCCGCAGTGGTAACCACTTGTTTGTTCTCTATATCTGGGTCTTGCTTCTGTTTCGTTATATTCATTTGTATGTTTTATCTCTTTAGATTCTGCATGTGGTAACATAAAGTATTTGTCTTTCTCTGTCTGACTTATTTTACTAAGCATAATACCTTCTAGGTCCATCCATGTTGTTGTAAATGGCAGAATTTCATTCATTTCTATGGCTAGTGTTCCATTGTGTGTGTGTGTGTGTATATATATATATATGTGTGTACACATATATAGATAGATAGATGTATCTATATATGTATATTTATATATTCCAGAAATGCAAAGATGGTTCAATATCTGCAAATCAATGTGATACACCACATTAACAAAAAGAAGGATAAAAACCACATGATCATCTCAATGGACATGGAAAAAGCATTTGACAAAATTCAATATCCATCATGATAAAAACCCTCTTTAAATTTGGTATAGAGGGAACATATAACAATGAGTTTTTTAAAGGCATTTTAGCTCAAAACTATATAACGTGGGAAATAGGTGTAGTAAGAAACAAATGGACTTAAAAGAATCATGCCTTAGAAAAGTGTTTAACATACATATAATCTGGGAATCAACTGGGTTTACACGACATGTGTAAGAGGAGTTACATACATCCTAAACATTTAAATCTTTTGCCAAAAAATTAGAAGCTTCAGTGCTCACTCACTTGAAAATGACTTAAACCCCATGACATTATTTTTAATCAAAGTTTTATTTATTAGGATATTCTTGTTAATATCTGCAGAAACCAAATAAAAATTTTGATGTCCTCAGCTTGGTCTTCTAGCCTTTCCTTTAATATCTATTTTCACTGAAGTGTGGTTAATTTACAATGTTGTGTTAGTTTCGGGTGTATAGCAAAGTGATTCTGTTATGCATATCTATATATACACATTCTTTTTTCAGACTCTTTTCCATGATAGCTTATTACAAGATATTGAATACAGTTCCCTGTGCCATACAGTAGGACTTTATGTTTACTTCGAGCCTTTCCCTGAAAGACGTTTCTTTTGATCTGGACCTGGAGCACCTCCCACCCAAGAGGAGATGAAGCGTGGGTTACAACCACAGGTGGGCCCAAGGCACCACCATTTTCATAGCTTAATAGCTAATTCAGCTCAACTAGGAACCAACACAGCTTCCTACTCCTAAGAACAACATCCCCAGGCTCTAGAGTGGCCAGCAGGGCAGAGGTGACCCCAGCAGTGCATCGAGCGCCACCCATGGTGGCAGGAACCACATCAGCCAGGAGAACTTTTAAGGACTACCCAGGTTGTAGGACCTGTCAGGACTCTAGGAAGGAAGAGGGGCCCTGGAGGCAATCTTGGGACTCCTTCAATTCCTTCCTTCCTTCCTCCCTTCTTCCTCCCTCCCTCCCCTCTTTCCTTCCTTTCTTCCTTCCTTCCACAAATACGCACTGAGTACTTACAGCATGCCAACCTCTGTCCTAGGCATTTGGGATGTGTCAACAAACAAAACAGGCAAAGACTGCTGCCCATGTGGAGTTTATGAGCTGTGGGAGGGAGGTACGTGGGGGGACAGACAGTGAGCTGAAAGGAGCAAACAGAATGAGCGATTCATTTGTCTGAGTGATTCATCTGTCTGGTTCATTATAAAGTGGTAAGTGCTGTGGAGGGAAAGAAAGAAGGAAGGAAGGAAGGAAGGAAGGGAGGGAGGGAGGGAGGGAGGGAAAATGGAGGGAGGGAGGGGAAGGGAAAAGGAAGGAAGGCTGGAAGACAAAAACGTAGAGGAGGGCAAGGGTCAGGGAGCATCTGGGCCGGGCTGGGGAGAAGACTGCTGGTTGCAGCTGGGAATAGAGAGGTAACCTCTGATCAAGAGCGTGAAGGAAGTGAAGGTGTGCAGTGTGGAGTTGTCCAGAGGGAGACCATTCCAGAGGGAACAGGCAGCAGAGAGCCCTAAGGATGCAAGCACATCTGAGCATTCCCTGGGATAGCAGTGAGGCTGGGTGCCTTGGGCGGGGGTGGGCAGGAGGGGCAGTAGGGAACCCAGAGGACATTGCAGGTCATCGTAAGATGTGAGTTCCCTGGGAACCATTGCAGAGGTTTGAATAGAGGAGTGACACAATGTGACATATTTTAACAGGGTCTCTGTGGTAGCTGGGCAGAGAACAGACCATGAGGACAGGGGTGACAGCCAGGAGACCGGCTGGGAGACTAGGGCAGGTGGGAGATGAGGGTGGCTCAGACCAGGGGGCAGTGGAGGAAGAGGAAGTGGATGGTCCGTTTCTCATAAACTTCAAAGGTGGAGCCAGATGATTCCTGATGGGGGGAGGTGGGGTGTGAGGGAAAGAAGCATCAAGGATATCTCCTGAATTTGTGTTCTGAACAACGAGAAGAACGGGTGGGATGTTAACTGAGGCGGAGAACATGGCAGGTGGAGGGTTTGGGGGAGGGGGAGGGGGATAAAACAGAAGTTCGTGTTGATCACGCTGAACTTGGGATGTCTATTAGAAATCCCAGTGGATTGTCAAGGAGGCAGAGGCTCTAGGGTCCTAGAGGTGGGAGTCGAGGAGAGGGCTGAGCTGGTACTGAAAACTGATGTGGTACTTCAAGCCACAATCTGGATGAGACCCCAAGGACACAGAAGAGGACCAAGGATGGCACCCTGGGTTTTCCAACGCTAAAGGGCTGGGGAGGGGGGAGCCAGAACTTGAGAAGGAGAGACCAGCGAGAAGACAGGAAAAGCAGGGGAGACAGGTGGCAGGGAGATCAGGAAAGAGAGTGAAGGCTGAACCATCAGCCCTGAATCAAATGCTTCCGAGGGGCCAGGTCAGATGAGAATGAGAGCTCAGCAACTCCCTTCTGGGGCTCAGAGCCAAAGATCATTTTCATACATTTGATCGTCCTCCCCTGGGTTATGCAAGCTCATCCCCAGGGTTCACACTTGGTTTCCATCACAGGACTCCATCAAGTTCAATGTCCAATGTGGTGAAAACAGAGACTCAAGGATAGGAGCTTATTTCTTTAGCCTTGAGCTTCGTGTACAAAATGCCTCAGCCCAAGGTTATCATAAAGAGCTGGAAAAAGAAAACCACTGCAGCCATCACATCCCCAAGCAGAAAGGCAAGGTCGCCACCCCCATTCCTAAATAGAAAGCCGCCAGCCTTCAAGACCTGATAAGGCAAGGTTGTTTCCATTTCACAGGGGAGCTTTACTGCTCGACACCCTTATAAACTACAGATGCGTTAAGAGTAGTTTCTTTCAAAACCAAATAGAAACTTCACTTAGATGGAAGTAATCTAAAGGTACTGATGAAGGAAAAGCCTAAGGAAATATATTGCCCTCAAATCCCTCCTGAAGCTATGCAGTGGATCTGTTACTCCAGCCTGGGGGCCAGCATCCCCTCCACCTGCCATGGGGCAAGTTCATGAGTAGTGACTCTTATAATGGCAATGGTCTGGCTTCAAACACTTCCCAAGGAGATGTGACACCAGAGGTCCTAATCCCCTAAGCCCCCTAAGCCCCTCAAATCCAGTCCTGACAGCACTGGATCCACTCCCCCACCAAACCCCCCCCCCCATCCCCCAGTGCCTCTTACAGAACGGTTACCCAGGTGAGAATACTTGGCTCCCAGGTGTGTGGGAGAGGCCACTCTTGACCTTTTCTCCTCTTTGGACAGGGAAGTGAGGCCCTTTGCAGGAGTTTGGCTGGATGAAGGGAGCTCCTGAGTGCAGTGTTGGCCTGTGATTCAAGTCCTGTTCCTGCAGTTTAACCACCTACAGCTGCCATCTCACTGTGTACACAGGTCAACAGCCTGCTCTCTGCCCTGAGGGAGAAGTCTCATGTGTGACTCTTTTTCAAGTGCTTTCTTGTTGGCTGTAGGCTCAGCCCCCACCTACCTGAGGGGGAGAGGCCCCAACCTCCCAGAAGAAAGCAAACAAACTGCACCCTCCAGACCCAACCCAAGCTGGTCAACCTGGCCGGGTCCACCTGCCTGGCTTACTCAGGGACAGAGCACCCCGCCCACCCACCCACCTGCCCCAGGTCTTTAGAAAGGTGTTTCCTCTGCAGGACTCCACGGGGGCACAGATTTGTCACCAGGGCGGGAATGTCAATATTCCAAACTCAGGTTGTACATTGAAAGGGTTTCTGGTAAGTTTTTATAATGGCATAACTGAAGTTCTAGGTTTTTAAATTTAAAAAAAGAAGTTTAAACATGGTTGAACCTGTATTTTTCTATCACCATCAATAATAATTGTTATTCATTAAAATTAAAGCTAGTGACCATTAAGTAGTTAAAATGTTCCAGCTCTGGATGAAGTGATTGGCATGTGCTATGTACTAATTTCACCATCTCAGACGAAGTGGGTTTCTCTCCCACTTTACAGACAAGGAAGGTAAGGCAGTGTGAGGAGAGGACACAGCGGGCGAATCCTGCGTCAGGACTCAGTCCCTGTTGTGGGGCCTGACATCTCCCCTCCCTCCTCAAGTAACCCTTCCCACACCCCCTCCCACCGTCCGGATCCAGCCCCACCCTCACCCAGGCGAGACCCCACCCCACCTAAATGAAAGAGCTTGGTGAAATAGTCAGGACTCTGTGGTCTCGGTTAAGCGGCTTTATTTTTTCACATCCTGTCTCCTCTGTTTCAGGAATCCTTCCCCAACAACTGTGTTAAGCCTTTCAGTCCTGTTCTCAACAGCTGTTCAGATTCAACTCTGAGTTTTATTGTATCACTGGTCACCATCTCTTATACACTGCACCTTCCTTTTCTTGAACGTCTTCTAATTCATTTTTTTCACCTGGTTGACGTTTAATGAGTAAGATCCCTTTCAGAAGCGGCACAGGAAGGCACGCACCACTCCCCATCCCTCCCAGAGGAGAGAGAACCCAGGTGTTACTGAATCACGTCCAGATGCTCAAAAGTCAATACTCAGAGAGGCAAAGGTAGGTAGAAAGGAAAGTTGCTTTTAATCAGAAAAACATAAATCTGGGAAGAAGGTGGACCCAGTGTATCCTAAAACCGCCTCTGAAGACTCTGCTTGGCCATGAAAGTTTTTTTTTTTTAAATTTTATTTATTTATTATTTTGGGGGGGGTACACCAAGTTCAATCAGCTGTTTTTATACACATATCCCCATATTCCCTCCCTTCCTTGACTCCCCCCTCCTCGAGTCGCCCCCACCCTCCCTGCCCCAGTCCTCTAAGGCATCTTCCATCTTTGAGTTGAACTCCCTTTGTTATACAACAACTTCCCACTGACTATCTATCCTACAGTTGGTAGTATATATATATGTCTGTGCTACTCTCTCGCCTCGTCTCAGCTTCCCCTTCACCCTCCACCCCCTCCCAAACCTCGAGTTCTCCAGTCCATTCTCTGTGTCTGCTTCCCTGTTCTTGTCACTGAGTTCATCAGTACCATTTTTAGATTCCGTATATGTGAGTTAGCATACAATATTTGTCTTTCTCTTTCTGACTTACTTCACTCTGTATGACAGACTGCAGGTCTATCCACCTCATTACATATAGCTCCATCTCATCCCTTTTTATAGCTGAGTAATATTCCATTGTATATATATGCCACATCTTCTTTATCCATTCATTTGTTGATGGGCATTTAGGTTGCTTCCATGTCCTGGCTATTGTAAAGAGTGCTGCAATAAACATGATGGTACAAGTTTCTTTTGGGATTATGGTTTTCTTTGGGTATATGCCCAGGAGTGGGATTACTGGATCATACGGTAGTTCTATTTGTAGTTTTTTAAGGAACCTCCAAATTGTTTTCCATAGTGGCTGTACCAACTTACATTCCCACCAACAGTGCAGGAGAGTTCCCTTTTCTCCACACCCTCTCCAGCATTTGTTGTTTCCAGATTTTGTGATGATGGCCATTCTGATCGCTGCGAGGTGATAGCTCATTGTGGCTTTGACTTGCATTTCTCTGATGATTAGTGATGTTGAGCATCTTTTCATGTGTTTGTTGGCCATCTGTATGTCTTCTTTGGAGAAATGTCTATTTAGGTCTTCTGCCCATTTGTGGATTGGGTTATTTGCTTTTTTGGTATTAAGCTGCATGAGCTGCTTGTATATTTTGGAGGTTAATCCTTTGTCTGTTGTTTCATAGGCAATTATTTTTTCCTATTCTGAGGGTTGCCTTTTAGTCTTGTTTATGGTTTCTTTCGCTGTGCAAAAGCTTTTAAGTTTCATGAGGTCCCATTTGTTTATTCTTGATTTTATGTCCATGATTCTAGGAGGTGGGTCAAAAAGGATCTTGCTTTGATAGATGTCATAGACTGTTCTGCCTATGTTTTCCTCTAGGAGTTTTATAGTGTCTGGCCTTACATGTAGGTCTTGAATCCATTTGGAGTTTATTTTTGTGTATGGTGTTAGGAAGTGTTCTAATTTCATTCTTTTACATGTTGCTGTCCAATTTTCCCAGCACCACTTATTGAAGAGGCTGTCTTTTTTCCATTGTATATTCGTGCCTCCTTTGTCAAAGATAAGGTGCTCACATGTGTTTGGGCTTACTTCTGAGTTCTCTATTCTGTTCCATTGATCTTCCTTTCTATTTCTGTGCCAGTACCATACTATCTTGATCACTATGGCCTTGTAGTATAGTTTGAAGTCAGGAAGCCTGATTCCACCAACTCCATTTTTCCTTCTCAAGATTGCTTTGGCTATTCGGGGTCTTTTGTGTTTCCATACAAATCGTAAGATTTCTTGCTCTAGTTCTGCCATGAAAGTTTTTAAAGAGAAATGGGGAGGAGGGACTTCCCTGGGGGTCCAGTGGTTAAGACTTTGTCTTCCAATGCAGGGGGTGAGGGTTCAACCCCTGGTCAGGGAGCTAAGATTCCACATGCCTTGTGGCCAAAAAAACAAAACATAACACAGAGGCAATATGGTAAAAAAAATTCAATAAAGACTTTAAAAAATAGTCCACATTAAACAAAAAATCTTTAAAAAAGAGTGGGGGACAGTGACTCATTGAGATGGGGGTCAGTGTCCTTGCCACCCCCCACCACATGCAGGCTTGTCGAATCCTCTTGGCCTTTCTTTAGATGCTGTCTTGTTCACACAGTTTGTTTGTGAGATTACTGAAGGGGAAGCCAGGGAAGAGAGTTGGCCATCTGTTAATTACTTATTCTTCATTCCCATTTCTTGATCTACGGAAAGAACCCAAAAGTTAGGCAAAGTATTGTGTGAGCAAAAGATTTGAAAAGCGTGCCTGGGCAGGAGATGAGTAGAGCATGGGGGTGCAAGGTTGCAGGTTAGTGACAAGACAAAGGGGCCTCCCGCAGAGAGTTCTTTCCTGCCAAAAGCGGCTCATGCTGGACCAGCCCTGGTCACCTCGGTTTGGTTGTTCTACCACCATTCGGTCTTCTGGAGACACTCCCCTGTCAGCTGGACACACAGTTTAAACAATTTCCTCTTTATCGTTGGAATTCCTAAGTGTCCTTTTCAATAATCGCACCCAGCATTTGGTGAGGATTTTTTTTTTAAATAAACATTATTTATTTATTTATTTTTGGCTGTGTTGGGTCTTTGTTGCTGTGCACGGGCTTTCTCTAGCTGCGGCAAGCAGCAGGGAGTTACTCTTCGTTGTGGTGTGCAGGCTCCTCATTGCGGTGGCTTCTGTTGTTGCAGAGCACGGGTTCTAGGTGCATAGGCTTAAGTAGTTGTGGCACATGGGCTCAGTAGTTGTGGCACACAGGCTTAGTTGTTCCATAACATGTGGGATCTTCCTGGCCCAGGAATCGAACCCATGTCCCCTGCATTGGCAGGTGGATTCTTTTTTTTTTTTTTAAGCTTTTTATTGGAATATAATTGCTTTACACTCTTGTACCAGCTTTTGAGGTACACCAAAGTGAATCAGCTGTATTTATACATATATCCCCACATACCCTCCCTCCCACAACTCCCTCCCCCACTCTCTGTCCTGGTCCTCTAAGGCATCACCCATCATTGAGTTGATCTCCCTTTGTTATACAGCAACTTCCCAATAGCTGTCTATTTTACAGTTGGTAGTGTATATATGTCCATGCTACTCTCTCACTTCATCCCAGCTTCCCCTTTGCCCCCCACCCCCCCCAACCCCGTGTCCTCCAGTCCATTCTCTGCATCTGCATCCTTATTCTTGCCCTGCCACTGGGTTCATAAGTACCATTTTTTTTTTTTTGATTCCATATATATGAGTTAGCATACAGTATTTGCTTTTCTCTTTCTGGCTTACTTCACTCTGTATGACAGACTCTAGGTCTATCCACCTCATTACTTATAGCTCCATTTCATTCCTTTTTATGGCTGAGTAATATTCCATTGTATATATGTGCCACATCTTCTTTATCTATTCATCTGTTGATGGGCATTTAGGTTGGCAGGTGGATTCTTAACCACTCTGCCACCAGGGAAGTCCCTTGGTGAGGATTTTTTGATCTGATGTCTTTAGCTCAAGGAACGTTTGTTTCTCTGGCCTTTTAGTCTCCATCATTTCAGTTCTATACTCCTGGAACTTGTGACATGAAAGTCAAGGCCCCCTAGATCTGCTTCCCCATAAATCTATCCTTTTGTGCCCCCCCATCTCTTTGCTCTGGGGCTGCAACCGTTCCTTGACCTACATCGAGCTGCTCATTTACACCTCAGATTTCAGCTCTGTCCCTTCTGCCATGTACTGCCTCTGTGAGTTTTTCTTTTATTCTCAAAAATTATGTTTTTATCTCCAAGAATTCTTTTTTGAGCACCACTTGCCTTTTTTTTTTTTTTTTACAGTAAAAGCTCTTATTTCCTTCTTAGAATAGCTCCTGAGATTTCCCTGAGGAGAAAAGTCTTAGAATTCTGTGTTAAGTTCTCCACTGCCCCCTCTGCTCAGTGGCTTCCCTTCAGCTGCTGGTCCTCCTAGCGTGTCTGGGAACTGCTCGTTGTCTGCACATATTTGGAAGCAAAAGCTAAGACAGATGGATCTTGGTAGTGGTGCAGGTTCTCTCTGTAGCCAGTTTAGTGGGAGTCTTTGGGGAAGAGGAGAGAATGGGATGGGGTCAGGGTCAGCAGGTGATGTGCCTTCTCTTGGGGGTGGAGCGGAGGCAGGATGGGGTTATCCTGGCCTAAGAACCAGGGCATAGGGTTGGTGCCATTTTGAGCCAGGGATGGAGGGTTGGGGGTTGCCTAGGGGTCCCTGGGTCTGCAGGCCAGAGCTGGGCAGTCACTCTGTGTGTGATACTCCGGCGGAATTTCTGAGATTTTTAATGAGTTCTCCCACCACTGCTCCAGGTTTGCCCATCCACTCTTCCAGCATCTCTCTGCTGGTGGGATTTTATTGGTGTCACTGCAGTGTGAAGACATGGGCCAGGAGTTCAGGGCAGGGGCTGGGCGTGCTCGGAGTTCCACCGCTGCCTGGAGCCCTGCTCCCACCTTTGACAACGGCATCCTGCAGGGCAATGCAGCACTGCCCTCGGGGTCCCCGCTGTCTGCTAAGGACCTTGCCAGACCGGATGTCCCACATCACATAGCAGGCCACCCACGGGGGCAATCTGAGGTCAAGTGTCAGGGTTAGATGCTTCGGGGAGACGAAGGGCCATTCTGATTATTTGCCTCTTGGGGTCCTTTGCCTTCACTCCTCCAGCCCCACTCTGATGTCCCACAGGGGCTGCTGCACCACAAGCTTGAGCAGGAAGACAGTGGAGGAGGGGTTCTTTGCCCTGAGCTTGAGGGAAAGCACGGTTTCTGGGGCCCACATTGCTTCTTTCTCCAGTGCGAGATGCAGCTGATCTGATTTAAACTGGAACAGCCAGGGGCTCTGAAGCTCCACTAGCACAGGAATCTCCTGGGGTGGGCGGGGGTGGGTGATCCAGATTCCCAGGCATTTCCTGCCCCCACTGCCCACTGACCTGCACGTCTCCTGCCCTTTCTTCCTTATTCTCTCCACTCCCTCCCTTCTTCATGCTTTTACTTTTTTCCTCCACAAACTCATAAGTCCACACAAAAGACAGTCCCATTCTCTAAATGGCCCCTGTCAGAACAGATGCTTTTGCAGGCGCTAGCTTGAATTTGTCTTCCTCCGGACTTCTACCAGGAAAGGAAAGCAATTAAGACTTTCAGAAGATGACCAAAATAAATACAGCGCATTAAAAAAGACACTTGTGCAGCCAATGGGTCCGTCTGTGGCCAGCAACCCACTTCGGATTTCACCACTCAAGGTGAAATCAAGGTCTCTGCCTGCCTTGTCATGAATATTAATTAATTATGATGATGTAAAAGTCACTGAATGCGAGGGAGCTGTGAACTCCAGGGTGCTGAATGCGGTGAAGATTCCACTCTCCCACCTGTGCCGTCATAACCACACGAGTCCCGGTCTCTCAAGTGAGAAATGGAAACCATTCCTAGTGCAACAGGAAAGATGGAGCAGCGCAGTTGCAGAGCGGGGAGAGAGGGCATCCTGACCACGCTCTACAGCCGAGTGTCAGGAAGGGTGACAATGAAGATGAGCGCCCCCAAATCCCAGATACACATAGCCAGGGGGGCAGAGGCTTAAAATCCAAGATGATAGCTGGTGGGAATCTGCTTATTACACAGGGAGCTCATCACCTGTGATAACCTAGATGGGTGGGAGGGAGGTCCAAGAGGGAGGGGATATATGTGCACACATAGCTGATTCACTTCCTTGTACAGCAGAAACCAACACAACATTGTAAAGCAACAATACCCCAATTTAAAACAAAAAATGTAGAACAACATTTTCAGGGAAGGTAAACCAACATTTCCTGAGTGAATACTGTGTAGCAAGACCTTCCACAAGTGTTGTCAATTTTACTGGACCACCGACTCTACTCATAGTAAGATACACACCTCAGTGAATAGAACCACTATTTCATGCACCACCAAGAAGAAAAAAAAGGTTACAGTGACACCATGATATGATGCTTTCTTATTGCTTAGGTTTTTTGTTTTATGCCTATAAAAGAGGTTTTCAGCCCAATTTAGGTATTCCTGTGTAAACATAAATTATAGGTGAAATAAGCTGGTGAGCTCTTCTTAAAATTTTTCACACTCCAGCCAACTCGCCAGGATCCTTTTTGGATTCACAGTCATCAACATCCGTGTTTTTCCCTACAGTCTCATTCACTGTGCCATTGAGCTATGAAGTGATACAGTTTCCTAAGAGTGGTGTATTAGTTTCCTATTGCTGCTGTAACAAATGACCACAAACTTGGTAGCTTAAAACAACATGACTTTTATTAGCTCACACTTCTAGAGGTCAGAGTCTGATTTGGATCTCACTGGGCTAAAATCAAGGTGCCAGCAAGGCTGCTTTCTTTTCTGGTACCTAACGGGAGAGTCCGTTTCCCTGCCTTTACAAGCTTCTCAGGTCACCTGCATTCCTTGACTTGTGTCCCCCTCCCTCTTGGAAGCTGGCTACCTTGCATCTTTCTGACGGTTCTCCAGTAATCACGGCTCCCTCTGACCACAGCTGGGAAAGCTTCTCTGATTTTAAGGATGTGTGTAATTAGATTGGACCCAGCTAACTAATCCAGCTGCTCCCCCAAGCCCAAGGGCCTTAATTTAATCCCATCTGCAAAATTCCTTCTGCCACATGAGGTAACTTATTCACAGGTTCCAGGGACAAGGACATGGACATCTTTAGGGGACCGTTATCCTGCCACCACAGTGCTTTCCTACTGTGGTCCCCAGGAATCCCCCAGCCCCTGACAGATTTTTGCAAGCGTTTATGCTGGGCTTTCTGGACGTCGATGGCAGAAAGTTTTAGACAACCCCAAGACTCATATACCTTTCTCAAGTGATCCTTAAGTGCTTTGGCAACTGAAATGCCAGTGGTTTCCACTCATGGTACAGGAATCACAAGCAAATGCATGCCTTCTCAGGTGACTAGCATCTGAGTCCTGGCTTTGGAGTAGTTAAAATGTGAACAAATAGAATCGAGGGACAATGGAATATATTCAATAATTTTATCCTAAGAAGGAGCCTACTAAAGTAGGAAAAACCACTGATACACAACTTCAGGGGGCACCATTCATCCTAACCCTATGAAAATGTGCCTCTGGATGAGGGCATTTCCTTAGAAACCAAGGCTCAGCGAGCAGAAGACAGTCCTCTGGGGACGTCCCAGTCATCTGCGGCAGAAGTTGATCCCAGGTCTCCAGGCTCAGATCTTTTCTGCCTTCTTTTGGCTGTTACCTCCTCACTCATTCAACGAGCAGGGCTGTCAGTGGACAAACATTTGGAAACCTCCACAAATTTGGCAGCCTACCTTTCCAGGTAAAGCCTTGCCTCGGTGGAACCCAGCTGGTGTAATATAATACTGGTGGGCCTTATTTAGCCAAGTGATGTGTCCCTAAAAGTGTACATGGCTTTCTGCAAAGGGCGACCTGTTTTAAATGCATGAGGGAAGGTTGGTATAGGGAAGCCGGAGGTGAGCCCTTACTTCCCTCTGTCCCAAGATGTGCCTGATGAGTCATTTTAAGAAGACAATATATGAAATAATGCCATTTGCAGCAACATGGATGGAAATAGAGATTATCATACTAAGCAAAGTAAATCAGAGAGAGAAAGACAAATACCGTATGAGATCACTTACATGTGGAATCTAAAATATGACACGAACTTATCTCTGAAAGAGAAACAGACTCACAGACTTAGAGAACAGACTTGTGGTTGCCTGGGGGGAGGGGGCTGGGGGAGGGAAGGATTAGGAGTTTGGGATTAGCAGATGCAAACTATTATATATAGGATTGATAAACAACAAGTTCCTACCGTACAGCACAGGGAGCTATATTCAATATCCCATGATAAAGCATAATGGGAAAGAATATGTAGAAGAATATCTATGTATAACTGAATCACTTTGCTGTACAGCAGAAATTAACACAACATTGTAAATCAGCTATACTTCAATAAAATTAAATTAAATTAAATTAAAAAAAGAAGGCAATGTGTTTAGGAAAAAGAACATAGGCTCAGGCAGCTTATCGACCGGGTTCATATCATGCTGGCCATTTACTCGCCGTGATCTCAGGCTGACCTTTGACTCTGCCGGAATGCCCTCCTCCATGACCCGGGCACAGGATGCCCACCTTGGAGAAAAAGTCATAGGATGTGAGTTACAGGAAAGAGCATCCAGGATGTGATGGGAGCTCAGTGCTCCTATCACTCATTGTCCCTTCATAAACGGGGACATGCAACATCCCCACCTCCCACTGTCTGAGGGTGAAGGTGAGATGGGATTTGCGGCTCTGCTCTGAAAACTGACGGGCACCAGCCACCGGCAGACAGAGCAATGATCACGCAGATGTCTATACACTGAGTGTCCTGACATGAGCCCTGTCATCCTATGTTGTGCAGATTTAACTTCTCAACACGAAACACTAAACTCTCCTTTTCAGTGCCCACTGCCGCCATCCTCGTGGACTCCTGCAGTGGCCTCCACATTGGTCTCCCTGTCTCCAGGCTCACCGATTCCAACTCTCCTCCACCCAGAAGTTGGAGTGGTGTCTCCAAAAAGGAAGTGTATTTACCGTCTGTCTCCTGCTACCCTGTGGTCTCTGAGGGAAGGAGCTGTCTGGTCTCATCAGCCCACGTGGCTCCGGTTGTAACGTGACGTCTGACACAGAGGGGCGCTCAGCGTGTCTGTTAAAGGAGCGATGTGGATCCGTGGACACTGTCGGTAGGCTCTCCCCGGGGGGTGCTCCTCTGGAGGTCCTTCCCAGCTCAACCATCCTGTGATCTTCAGAAAATCCACATCAAAGGGGTGGCCCAAGCCAAGTGATGGAGAGCACAGGATCTGAAATCAGACCTCCAATTTTGAATCTGTGCCTCAATTCTCATCTGTAAAGTGAGAATAATAGTGGTGCCCATGGCTTATCTGTTTCACTGAGAACACTGCCTGGCATGGTCCGTGCCAACCCATATTATTCTGAAACAAACCTCATTTCATTCATAAATATTGCAGCATCTACCTCCACTAGATGAGAACTCTTACACACTCACACACACACTCAACACCATCATTACATCTAAAATATTAACAATTCCCCAACATCATCCAACTAGTGTTCAAATTTCCCTAATTGTCTCACAAGTAACTTTTTCAATATGTTCAAATCAGGATCCAAATCAGGATCCTAAATGGCAATTGATTGATAAGGGTCTTGAGACTCTTGTGATCTAGAGCAGGGTTGGCACTTTGTCTATAAAGGGTTAGGCAGTAAATATTTTAGGTTTTAAGGGCCATATACGGTCTCTATGGAAGCTACTTCAGCAAATAGGTGTGGCTGTGTTTCAACAAAGCCTTATTTACGAAAACAGACAGCAGGCCGGGTCTGGCCCCCAAGACATGGTTTGCCAACCTGCGGTCTAGAGCTTAATCAGATTCAGGTTTGATTTTTTGTCCAGAACATTTCACAGGCAGAATCGTGGCCTTCGATCAGGAGGCACAAAACACTGTGTGGTGTTATCAGCTGTGTATGTGCTATGCCTAGATCCATTCATTCTTTAGGGGCTGCAAAATGACAGCAGTCTAATTCCATCATTCCTTCATTTATTAGCTGCAATACTTCTATAAAGAGAAATTTCCCTTCATCAATTATTTGGTTCTACTGAGGTATGGTTTGTACAAGAAAGTCAAGATAATAAATGCTTGATTCTTTTCCTTTCTCTGTCATTTTTAAAAATAATGAGTTGGGTTTCTTAACATTCTTCAAAGATAATCAATGTGCTTTTTAAAAGAACATTATGAACAAACAGGTTTCAACATAATTGAAGTGTTCCGAGCCATCACAATTACTACTTTTAATGATGTTTAGATTGTTGCCGCTCTGCCCCAGCTCTTGATAGGACCTCTTTGGAATAGGAATCTTTGATAACATCCTCACTTTCTGGTATAACAAGACATCCCAGGGTCATCTCGTTGGGTTTCTGCTCCAAGCCTGGAGTCAGCCTTCTCCAAGGAGGCCTGGTGTAGAGGGAAATGATATTTAGAACCTCTAATTTGGGCACTGGGGATGCTCACTTTTTCTAGGTCTTTTCAGTCAACGCAGCAAGGAATTTTTTTTTTTTTTTTTTTTAATATGAAAGACCTCAGGAATGCATACTGAAATGTCCAAGTCAATTCAGGACTATGAGGGCACTGAGCTTCTTCAATCTGACATTTTTATCTCATTTCTCCCAGGCTCAAATTCCAGATTCACCTGGAAGATTTGAAAACAGGCAATTCTGGAGACCTGCCTCAAACCTCTAGGGAAGAGGTGCAGGCTGGATCCCCAGGTGATTCTAGTGAAGAGTCGGGCTTGAGAATACCAGGCATGGATGGAGACCAGTGTGGAATGCTGCCAAGGGGGTGGGTAGGGATAAGGATGGAGAATTGTCCACAGGGACAGAGCCTGTCAGTGTGTGGGTGGAGAGTTGTGGGTGAGGAGTGAGTGGGAGTGGGGGGAGGAAGTTGGGTTGAGAGTGCAGGCAGCATTTTCAGTGGGAGGGGGAACATGAGACTGTAGCCGCAGAGGGGCAGGATCAGGACAGGTTTAAAAAGAGAGCGAAGCAGGGCCTTTAACGTAAGCCTGTTCATAAGTTTCTGAGAAGGAGCCTGGAGGCAGGCGGGAAATGAAGCTGCAGGAGCACAAGGAGAGAAATCCACACGCTTCCTCTGGGCTGCAGGTGGCTGGCGTCCCCCTCCTGCTAAGTCGGGTGGGGGCAGGGGGGGAGTCACTACTAGGATAAAGGAAAGGGCCTCTGGATCTAGTCTGCAAACTTATGGACCAGCTCTTGTGTCCCCTTTTCCTCCCAGTCGTTGACACAGTGCCTGTTACAAAGGACTCTTTATATGTTGAAAATGACAAGATGGAAACCAAAGAAAGACAATGCAGCACAGCACTGCTCAAACTGTGGTCTGAGCCTTTCAGGGGTTCCGTAGCTCAAACTTTTCTATGATAATACAAAAATGTCATTTGCCTTGTTCACACGCATTCTCTCCTGCCTGTTGGTAGAATTTTCCAGAGGCTTCCTATTCCTGTACAATAGAAGCAGATACGAGAATCCAGCTGCCTTCTATTAAGGCAGAGAGAAATTTGCAAAAATGCAAAATAATATCATGCTTCTAATCCTTTGAAAAGTAAAGTTGGTTTTCATTAAAATGTTATTGGTGTTGCTGTGTAATGGGTTTGTTGTGACTTTTACATGAATTACTACGTATTGTTAAAATTTCTCAGTTTTATTTCCTCATTTGCTCACTATTGATAGCCATGAGCCACGTAAACAAAAGCTCTTTGGGGTCCTCAGTCTTTAAGAGTGTAAAGGGAACCCCAAGACCAAAAAGTCTGAGAACTGCTGGTGTAAAAGGAACTCAGAGCCAGTGGTAAGAGCCAGGGGACATCGACACATACATCAACGGCAATCTTTCTGGACAAGTGCCTCGTATGTCTGGAAGGAATCCTTGGTTAGTTCCTTGGGCCGGGGGTGAGACCCTTCCTCACCTCCTGCTGTCCAGGGACATGATGATGGTGTTTGCTCTTTGCAAGGAGGGAGGGCCCATCTTACTGTGGGGCTTTGGTTTTCCTGCGTGGACCGAGGAAGTGTGTGGCTGAAAGTGGAGGCGCTCAGGCTGGAGGGAAGAAGGGGAGGAAGAGGAGGAGGAATGGGCGGAGGAAGGGAGAAGAAGGAGGGAGAAGGAGGGGTGGGGAGGAGGGGGGAGCCTATGCGTGCAGTGAGGGAGCATGGGGCTTCTGAAGAGGATGCGGGGCTGCTCTCAAGGCGTGAGGGGTTCACCTCCTCCCCTCCACACTGCGTTGCTCACCGACACTATGGGAAGTGGCTTCTTTCTTGGAGAAGCCTTCAAGGATGCTGTAAAAGAAATCTGAAGCCACCCCATGGGAGGACGGCCACATATGATTTCAGCTAAAACACCTGGAAGGTAAAATGACCGTTTCTCAGATCCAGCCAGTACCATAGTTCTGAGTCGCGATTGAGAACTCTAAGACCATTCATAACAACAGAGACCACCAAGGGGACAGTCATCAGATGCTGTCACTTCTGCCTGCATCCTTTTCTGATGCGGCAGCTCTGCCCTCCATTAAAACTGCATGAGTTCCTCTGTGACTGTATCTCACTGCATCTGTTTACTCGCAAACCTAAACTAGCCCTCTTAAAATGAAAAGCTCATGAATACTCATATTAGATGGAGTCAGGAGTTTCATGAAGGACAAATCTTAATTAGGCTCAGCTTTTAAAAACTTCTCTTACACTGTTTAATTACTAGAGCAAATGTCTCTAATGTTGAACTTCTATGTCACGTAGCCCGTATGTCAATGTCCTTAATAAATTCTGTGGGCTTTTTACAAGGTTACTATGTGCTGAGAGCTCTCCGGATGTCTTTTGGAACCCCTCAAGACTGGACACTGAGGAATATAAATAATCATTTTTTTAAAAAATTACACTTCTACAACCTTGAATTTAAAATGTGAATATATGAATGTAATAGCTCTGGGATAACTATGCAGATTTATGGGGAATATCAGCTTAGGTTATATATATCACAGGACCCAACTAGGCCTTTCTCTGTGTGGCTGGGGATTTGTTAACATTGGGATACCGTTTGGGGAAAATGTGATTTATAGTTAAAGTCATCTGAAAATCAATACAGCTGAAGATCTCTGACATAAGGGTCCCTTGCAGAGCCAGCCCTGGTTCTAAAATGGGGACGACAGCAATAAAAATCAAATCTTGAGTAGAAGTAACTGGAAATTGCAGGGAGGAGGGACACTTTCCTCCAACCTCCCCGCTGTTTGAAGATGGGCTTGTTTGCTTTTTAAAAAAAAAAAAGCAGCCAACATAATTCAGCTGGTGGAGGTAGAAAGAGTTTTCCACTCCTTGTTTCAGTAGCGATGGATGGACTTTAGCTTGCGTAATTGTCCCCCTGCCGTTTCGTATCTAAAAGAAAATACCCCTCATTGCTTGCATTACGGAATGCATTTCTGGGTCTTGGTGTCTGTGGCAAAACTAGTATTAATTAGCTAATCCGCGGAGAGCCTGGGGGAAGCGGAAAGGGGAGAGATGCAGGCAGAGCTGTAAATCCATTGGCCCTGACTTTGGAAGATGACTGCAACTTGCTGGGCGGAATGAGGGAGTCCTGGGGCAGGTGGAGGCGCAGCTCCTCGCAGCATCAGCGTCGCATCTGCATTACGGTCGAGATCGGGGCGGAGGAGCCCAGGCTCAAAGCCAGCTGCGGACGCCACCTCCCCCGGCCGAAACGGTGGGCGCAGAGGGAGAACCGAGGCTCGTGCAGCTACAGCAGCCAAGCCCCCCACCTCCCCCAGGATTTCTAGGGAGACGTCTCCAAAGCTCTCGCGTCCTCGCCCGGCGCCCCCAACCCTTGACTCTCGCAGCCTCCACTCAGACCTCTTCAGAATCACTCAGGGGCCCCCGAAGAGGGGATGCTGAACGGGCAGGAACGGGGGTGGAGGAGGGGGGTAGTGCACAGAAAACGCCCCGAGGAGCAGCAGGACCCGGGAGGGTTGCAGGGCTGCAGGGACGTACTTGGCGAGGAGAGGCGCAGCCGCTTTCACTCCTTGAGATGCTCGCGGCTTTTTTACGATTCCCTGCACTTCCCTCTGAGCCCCCAGTTACCCCCGGCCAGCCCCCGCCACTGTGGGGCCAGGGAACACCGGCGGCGCGCCCGGGCGCGCGGGGCCAGGGAGCCACTTCAGGCCCTCGCTGCCCCTTTAAGGGTTCCCGAAACTTTCCCCCCTGGTATCAGATGAGCCTCGTCACATCCGTTGGCCGTGGCAGCCGGGGCGCGTTCCGAGGAAATTGGGGACTCGAGGTTCCCGGGGAAGAGGCGCGGCCCGGGACGAGCGGGGGTGACCGGGGCAGGCCTGGGGGGACCCGGGCGGACCCCGCGCCTCGCTGTGACCTTGGCCGCGGGGGGAGGGGCCCGGCCCTTGCGGGGCAGCCGTCGCCCGCCAGAGGGGGCAGCGGCGACCAACTTGCTTAACTTGGCGCGGGCTGGGGCGGCTCCGGCGCCTCCTCCTCCCGCTGCTGCCGCGCCTCCTCCCAGGTCCTCCTCGCGTCCGCAGCCGCCGCCGGGCCCCGCCGCGCGCCCAGCCCTGCCCCGCAGCCCCGCGCGCCGCCGACTCGCGGAGCCCCTGTCGCCGGACGGGACGGGCCGGGCCGGGCCAGGCGCGCCCCCCGGGCCCCGCCGCGGGCATGGGCGCGCTGGCCCGGGCGCTGCTGCTGCCGCTGCTGGCCCACTGGCTCCTGCGCGCGGCCCCGGCGCCGGCCCCGGCGCCCTTCACGCTGCCTCTCCGGGTGGCCTCGGCCACCAGCCCCGGGGCTGCGCCCACCCCTGGGCCCGGCCCCCCCGCCGCGCCCCGCGCCGACGGCCTGGCGCTCGCCCTGGAGCCCGCCGGGGTTACGGCCAACTTCTTGGCCATGGTGGATAACCTGCAGGGGGACTCTGGCCGCGGCTACTACCTGGAGATGCTGATCGGGACCCCCCCGCAGAAGGTAGGTAGGTCGGTGCGCGCTCGCCAGCCCACTCGGACCCGGCGCCCTGCAGCCGGGGGCTTTTCGCGAGCTCTTGGGGGCGCCCAGCTGTGCCTCCGTGCAGCGTAGCGTCGCCCCCAAAGCAGCCACTGCCCCCCGGAGAGCGGATCTTGGGGACGCAGAGGGGCTCCGGGCCGGGAGCCGGGGCGCGCGCCCCCGGGACGCGGAGCGGTGGGAGCCCTGCCCGGGGCGCAGCCGAGGGTGTGTGCAAGTGCTTCAGAACTTGTTAGCTCTCTCTCTGCGTGTGGCTGCGAGGCGAGAGACCTGTAACTTGCTTCTATCGGGTTTGCCTTCTGGCGAGCGGCACCTCTTTTCAGCGAGGAGACCGTGCGGTGGGCCCAGCGAGCGATGCCGCTGCTACCCGGAGAATCACTTTGCGTTAATATACCCACCCCCCACCCCCATGCTGTCTCATCGCCTAAGGAGGCTCGTGGACGGCCTCCAACGGCGCAGTACCCTTTGAAAGGGATTCAGCTTCAGCTCAGCTCAAAGCAACCCTGTCCAAGGAGGCTCGCCCGCTGGCTGCCCGCGGAGGAGCCTCGGCGCCACTTTCCTCTCTCAGAGTGGCTGGTCAGCTTCACTCCCGGCCCGCCCAGCCGCCCAGCCCCTCTGCGCCCATCCAAGAGTCTGCACACGTGTGTGGAACGTGTTAAATGCAGTAAAAGGACTGGGAAAAAAACACGGGCTGAGCCAGGGTTCCGGGCACCAAAGCGATCTCCCAAAGAGAAAATAAAATCGAACAGCGCTCTTATCCTGATTTTCAATTATTAGCACTTTTTGTAGCAAGAATCAACTGTGCCCAAGCTGGGTCATCTTAAGAAAAGCAAAATCCCAGGAGTTGATTCCCAGCTCCACTCCCCTTCCAGACTACCTAATCTGTGATTTGAAGTTAAGTTTTTCTTATCAATTCAATATACTGTCTGAAGATACTTTATTTTTAACATTGTCATTTGGGTTTTAATTCAGCTATGATTCCCCCATAAATAGCACATACTCATGACTTTGGTGTAATTCTAATTAAATTATTCAAGGCTTTCTTAAGAGGAAAGACATGCCATGCTAATCTCTTTAAAAAAAGAAACTCTACTGAGTAACTTCTATACTTGTTTAATTAGTTTAAAAAAGAAAAGCCTTCAAAAATGTATTTCGGCTCGAAAGTTTGATTCTAGCTGCCTTTCATCTAAGTGCTGTCTTTGGCATGTCTGGTGGATGGTGGCTGGAGGGCAGGGGGATGATGGGGGAGGAAGTCAGCTGAGGAAGCTTAACTTGACCACAGGAGGTTGGAGCTGGGAACAGTCACCACGTGAGAACACGCGCTGGTGGTGAGAACCTGGGACATTTGGCTTTTCACAAGATTTCACGAGATACTAAGGATGAACCTCTTTTTGTGGTTCTTTCCAAACAGGCCTTCAATCATTCTCCACTTGGGAAATGTGTGCCTTGATGTTCTGAGTGGAAGGGAGTCCTTTCAACTAAAGTAAATTTGGGCAGTTTGGGTCCTGACACCCGTCTCCCTCCAGAGAAGAGAGGAAGGGAAAAAAGCATTGAGAAGGAGAAAATAAGGGCTTGCGGAAAAAAAACAAACAACTCCCCAAAACAACAACAACAAAAAACCCTTCCCAAGTAATAGTTTGTCTTTATTAATTAGTCCAATGACCTTTACTCTAAAATGATGATGTTTAATGAACTAACAAGAACGTACAGAGTGTCTTATGCCGTATCTTTACCTTGGCCGAGGAAGTAGTTCATTCAAGGTTAGTTCTCAGCTACACATGCTCATATTTCCAGGGAGGGCTGTTTTTAACCATCCAGATTTCATTTTTACATTTGATGGGAAATGAAATATTCTGTGCCTCCTTCTTGGCCTGATTTAGTAATAAGCTGCTTTATAGCGGAATTCATGTGTATACTTTCCAAATGCCTACTGTAGACTCTTAGGTGTCCACGGCAAGTGTGTCAGGATTTCTGTCTCGCCTGCCCCTGCTGAAGCATCTCCCACCATCAGCCGGGTGTTTGTGATGGGCAAGAGGGGGCAGCCACGGGGTGACCTCTGAGCTTGAAGGAAGTTTTCCTGCTCTGTTAATTGCCAAGAGTCACGCATATGTTCTCTGCTGATTCTCTGATGCCTAGAATAAAACTTGCTTAGGTGGAGAGAAAAATGGAATTGTAAATTCAAGTGGTGAATAACCAATAACTTTTTGAAAATTAAGCAATAGTCATAGGTAGAGTGGAGGGCTCCCCTTGTGGCCAGCACTGTGCTGTGTGCCTCGTGTGCTGTCCCTCGGGGAATCGGGGACCCCTCACAACGGCTCCAAGTTCTTACCCCCCACCCCCTTTAGCAGATGGCACAACTGAAGCTTGCAGAGCTTGAATGACTTTCCCAGGGTAACAGGACAGGAAACAAAGTGCCAGTAGTTGAACCTAAGCAGCTAGACTCCAGAACCCAAGTTCTCAATGACCTGGCAGATACCTGCTCTCTTCCTTTCCTCCCTCTGACGTCTTTTCTTTGGTTTTTGGCTTCTTAGTACCCTTTCCAGCCAGAGATCCCTGAACTATACACCTCAAGGTGTTGGAACTTAACATGTGTCCCAAACCGGACTCTCCCAGCCCCTGGCATTCCCTCCACCGTGTTCCCTTCCTTCCGGGCGATGCTCAAGGTGCTGCATCACGAATGATTGGATCCAGGTGTGCACGGGAGAGAATGTGCGAGAAGATTCACAGGAACCAGAGCCCCACGATTCCCGCTCTCCCATGGGAAAGGCAACTGTTGGAAATGTGCTTGTTCCCTAAGTGCTTTAATCAAGAACAGGGGGCCCTCATTCTGCCTGACAACTTTCAAGACATCACCGTCATCTGCCCAGAAGCCTGTGTGTGAGCAGCCAGCCCCACGTTGGCATGGAGATGAGTGTTGAGGCTTTGATACCATTATGCGACTTCTTCTAACAGTGGAAAACCAGTGGCTGCTTGAGCCATGTAATTTGGTCTTATTAATAATAATAATGGTGTTCTCAAGTGATTATAATTACAGCAATTTCCATTATTTTTTAAAAAAAGACTTTCATGCTAACACAATAAATCCAACGGAAGAAGCTAAAGGTCTGAGGCTATATACCTGGTAATGGCTTCAAAAAGGCTTTTGGGGTTTCTGTGGAAAGAGTTTCTGTCATCTCCCCTAATATGGGTAAAAGAGACAGCAAAGTGATTTTTGGATTTAAACATTTGAATGTAAAGAGCTGACGAATCACACTTGAATCATACCACATGGGCTGATCCCTTCTTAGTACACAATTATCTGGAAGATTTTGGATTGAAGATCAGTATCCATCCTATACAACTTAAAAGTTTGTCTTTTTCAGAATAAGCCACCCAGTGTCCTCAAATAACATGAAGCTCACTGCAGGGGAGGCTGAAAAAGGGCCAGCAAGAAGAAATTCAGTGGAACAAATCGAGATGGTAAACAACTAAGGACAGTGAAGGAAGAGGGGGGGGGTCACTGGGATGGAAAGAGCCGTCAGGTCAAAGCTAGCTTCCCACTAGTTCCTGGGGGGAAGGTAGGGGGAAGCTGTCCTTCCTGAGCTTTGGAGCAAGAACTCAGCATCAAAGGCCTCATTACAGAGGACTGTGAAATGCTAAGCCACGGAGTCCGCTCTAAACAACTTGAAGAGTCAGAGTCTGAGAAATCGTTAATAACTGTGCATTAATAGCTAACCTTGATTTCAGGCTTCTTGGGTGCTGGGCACCGGGCAACGTTTTCCCCACATCGCCTCATTTTACCTTCATAACATCCCTGTGAAGTACATACAGTTATTTGACTTGGTTTTCAGATGGGGAAACTGAGGCTCAGAGAGGCCAAGGCATTTGTCCCAGGCCACACTGGTGAGTGGCCAACCTGGCTTTTCCACCCGGTCTGTGCCCTGGTCCACAGTCTAAGCGCCTCACCGCTCTGCATGCTGCTGTTTGAGCTGTAGTGACTTTTTTTTTTTTAAAGAACCCCCTTCATTTATCTGTGAATGACTTGGGGGTAGTGGGAAGTGTCCTGGACCCACTGCAGGGTCCCGGGTTCTAGTGGCATTACCTACGTGACGGTGAGCAGGTGACGACCTCCCCGGGCTTCCCTTTCCTCATCGGTTGATGATCTTTGAAGTTCTTCTTAGTTTTCTGCAGCTGCTGTAATACATGACCACAAAAACAGTAGAAACGTGCTTGCTCACAGTTCTGAAGGACAAGTCCAAAGTCACGGTGTCTTTGGGCTGCGCTCCCTGTGAAGACTCTCGGGGAGAAAGCTGCCTCTTCCAGCTTCAGGTGGCTCCAGGCAGGCCTTGGCATTCCTTGTCTCTTAGCTGGATCCCTCCAATCTCTGCCTCTGTCTTCCTGCAACGTTCTCCACTACCCACCCTGTGTGTGTTTCTGTGTCCAAATTTGCCTCCTTTTATGAGGATACTACACCAGTCATTGGATTAGGGCCTGCCCTGATCCAGTCCAACCTCATCGTGGTTTGATCACATTTATTAAGACAGGGTTTAGGACTTCAGCATCTCTCTCTTTTTTGGGGGGGTGGGGTGGGGGGACACAATTAAGCCACGACAAGTTCATTTAAGTCTATCATTCTATGGACTTTTTTTTCATTCTATCCCATCTTTTAATTGCCAATAATTTTACTTTGGAATTCAAGTATAATTTTCATCAAAGGCAGAAGCACATGGTGGTTTAGGTGTTGTGTTGACACAGAGTCTGTGACAAGACATTGTGCTGGGGACAAGGTGGGAGGTCGTTTTCTGTATTTCAGTGTCAGTTTCCTCACTAGAGAGTAATCACTTATTTTAAAATTGTCTCTTATCATGTTGCGTTAATTCCAGAATTGCTGGCATTTTTGCGTAGCTTGGGAAAAGCCCACTTAGACAAGCTCAGATCACTGGTATTTAAATACCTATGACTCACAAATACTCATGTTGAAAGCTGTGTTTCATGTTTTGAAGACTTTGTAAGGCGTCTGTCACCCTTTTCAATGGAATTTGTTTGATGTGAAATACACACCTTTTCCCCTCAAGCATCCCCAGCCCTCTCTTGACTTCTGCCTGACTTCCTTTGTTGGTGGCGGGTGGCTTGACCTCCTCTGGGCTTCCTGTTCCCTCCTAGAATGACCCCATTCTAACTAAAACCAAAAGGGGGAGGTCAAGGTGAGCCATTGCAGTGAGTGCTTTCTCCTCCACGGTGGGCTGTGTCGGACTCAGGAGAGGAATTTAGAGGCGGCATTTTCCCTTCCCCGGGGTGTGGGGCAGCATGCCCTGGGGTTTCCTTGATATCCCACACACAGAACGGAGCAGGTCAAGCCTCTGGCCCTGGATTCAGGGTCCACCTGCTGAGGATGGGGTTCAGTGGCAGCTGACTCTCGCCCCAGCCCCAAGCAGAGGGCAGCAGGGGGAGGCGTTGGGTCCTGCCTGATGGTGAGCAAGGCACTTCTCCCTTGAACCCAAGAGCCTCCTTTGAGGTCTAACAATGGGCCTTCTGCTTACACTCAGCCCCCCTGCCATCTGTCACAGCTTCCTCCTTGTGCTCACTCTGTTCTGCTGGCCTCACCCTGGCTAGATGTTGACAGTAGACCTCACTGTTCGTTAGTGACAACAGACACCACCTGGAAAACGGAACACACCCGTGAGGCAGGAGGATGGCCCACCTCGGCTGCTGTGCCTCGTGCCCGGATAGTGAGGGGTGCAGTGTGAGCAAGGGTGTGTGTCCCACCCTCTGGGCCAGGTTCCCGGGCCGTGGAGAATGTGTGTGTGACGCAGGGTTGGATTGGCTGTCACGTGGCTCCTCTTCCTCCTCTCCTGGCCCAGATGGCCTTTTGGATTATTTTTGCCTTTCGCTGCTCAATAAACAAATGGTTGCTTTTTTGCTCCTGGAATTCTCAAAGATGTAAAGAGACCCTTGGAGGGCCGATGTCACCGCAGGAAGGAAACAAAACTAGTAGGTTTGTTTTTGAGTTAATGCTTGACACCCTGTCCAGGTCTCAGGTTGGATGTTTCTGAGATTTATTATACAAGGCATCGTATACCTGCACCTAGAAACACACACTCTCAGCCCTGCCATTTTAGGAAGATGAAGAGGACTGTCTGCAGTGTAAAGGGTGATACCCTGGGCCGGCTTCATCATGCCGGGGGGCCCTAAAGGGCAGTGGGAAACCTCTCCCTCCATCTCACACTACACTGAGGACGCATGGGGGGAGGATTGATACCCAGCCTTCCCCAGCACCGTGCTGGATAAACGGCCTTCTTGGCAGTGGGCTGAGAACTACTTCAGTTTGTCTGCCCTGTAAACCCCCTGCCAGAAGCCCCGAGAACCACCCACAGGGCAGCCCCCGCAGAAGGTGGCACCGTGGGGAAAAAAGGTGGAAAGCATTGAATCAAAAAGTTTCCACGTAGCTTAGGGAGGGTGGGATAACCAGGTCTGACTTGCTTTCAAGGCAGGACGCTGCTTGTGCCAGAAGGGAAGATGCTGCTTTGTGAAGGTGGGCTTGGATTCCCCAGCCCTCAGAGGGGCACCCAGAGCCCTTTTCACTACATCAAGCTGCCTCCTGGGAAATTCATTAGCTTTTCCCAATTGAACAAGCCACCGAGGAGCAGGCGTGTCTGCGCGGTTGTCACAGCCTTTGGGAATTAGGTGCTTCTGGTACCTGTCCCAGGTAGGCTTCTTGCCAAATATTGGTGTGGGTGAGCAAGCTCTTGCCTCTCGAGGCATTTGACCGGGTGACCTGAGATGCCTTTTAGAAGCCTTAACACTCAATGATCGTAATCTATTTTGTTCGTGAGAGCTTCCAAAAGCCCTACTTCTCAGCAGCTGCCTGTAGGTGTGTCACCTGGGGGGTCTGTTAAGATGCAGAATCTGGTTCAGGCCCTGGAGAGGGGGGAGGCTGGATGCTGCTGGTTCAAAGGCCAGAACTGGAGTCCTTGCTTTGCAAACTAGGTGACCACGGGGAGAACTAAACACGCCTTGTAGGGTCGGTTAAAAATATAGATTCCTAAGGCCTGGTCCAGACTAACCGGGCGAGACGGTCTGCACCGGGGCCTAAGAATCTGCATTTTATCACATCTCTCAACTCCTTGCCCCCTTAAGCAATCAGCCTGGCCCCAGCCCAGCCCCAGCCCTTGGACACTATTTGGTCGCCGTGACACAGACCAGAGTCTCCTCTGCTGGGTGGTGTCCTGAGCGGAATCGACAGGTTGTTTCATCTTCCTAAAGGCTGTTGTCTGATTGAGTGTTAACTCGGCCCACTTAAGAAACCTCTATCTCCAGCAGATGTGTTCCTGAAGCTTCCTCGCACTTGGCGAGTTGGAAAGGTGGAGTGCGTGTTCTCCAGTGCGAGAGCTCTAAAGGCGTGCTGTTCAAAATCTCTGTGCTGACTGCGTCCTTTTTAAATTTCCAGTCTCTCCGGAGCAGTCATTTGTAAATCAATGAAAATGAATTACTAGGAAAGCGGAAGTTTAGAAGACACAAACACACACAAGCGCCATATTTTAAATTCTTAGATTCAGCGGACATCCCGCTTTTCTGTTTGAGCTGATCTCAAAGTTTCTGGGGCTTCCTCTCACATCCTGTGGTTACCTTATTGCCAACAGGTAGCCAGTTGTTTGTGGAGGGGTGCACCAGCAGGGCACTGGTGGAGTGCAAATTAGAAGCTGTTACAAATGGTTCCAGTAACATGTGTTTTGCCCGCCTCCTGTCTTTAGCGGGACAGTGGTTATTTTCACTAAAGCAAAAAGGAAATGTGAATGTTGGGTTCTCCGCTTCCTGCCCTCTCAAGATGGGGTGGGTATAGAGCTTTATTCCAGGGGTAGCAAGTGAGTCTAACTCAGCAGTTCCCAATGCAGGGGAACTGTGTCCTCCTGGGGACATCGGGCACTCTCTGGAGACATTTTTATGACATTTTTGGTGTCACAATTTGGGTGGTACCACTGGCATCTGGTGGATGCACAGGACAGAGCCCCTCCCCCAACAAAAGGTTACGTGCTTCCACATGTCAGCAGTAATGGGATCTGAAACCCAGGTAGCTCAACACTCCCACTCGGCTGGCCTGGGAGCGGCCGCCCAGAGCAAGGAGGGAGACTGTCTGTCAGAAGCATCTGTGTAGGCACGAGTGGGCAGTGACCGCAGGCCTACACCTGTGGGTCTCCTGACCTTTGTGGTCCTGTCTTATTCTAACGCCGAGGGTCTCCTCGCCAGATGCAGTCAGGCACTTCTAGCTGGAGCAATTGGGGATTAAAGAGATGAAAGAATTTTGAACTGGACTCAAAGGATGAGCATGCTTTATTCCTTCACTTGGCATATTTATTAAGCACCTACTGTATGCCAGGCCCTATCCTAAGCCCAGGGATACAACAGTCAACTAGACAAAGATGGCCCTTGCTTTTCTAGAACCTATGTGCTTGTTGGGAAGACGGATTGTAAAGAAAGTAAACAGAATTTTTGATGGGTACCGAGAGACAGTACAGCCTGGTGAAGGGTGTGGGAAAAGACCCCTTTAGAAAGGTGGGGGGGACCCATGTTCCAGGATGCAGCCAGGCAGGCACAGGCTGTGGCCAGGAGGACGCACAGTGTTGACCGTGGGCCACAGGGAGCCACTCTGACATGCTCAGATTTGGAGAAGTTCCTTGTTCATCTGTTTTAAAATTGTGCTTTGAGGTTTGATTTTATTAGAACAAAGACTTTGCAAAGGGTGAAACATTATGCTACATGCTTCTAGGCCTCTTGTGTGCAGGGTGTGAGGACTTGGGGGAGGGCCGTTGAATATGGTTGTCAGGGAGAGTTTCTGGATTAGAAAGGAAAGTTAAACTCAGGGTGCACGTGGTGGCAGAGTGCAGGGGACCACTTAGACTTGTTTCTTGGGTTCCCCCAGAAACAGGATATGAGTTGGACAGGTCACTTGGGATGGGGTGGGGCAGTGAGGGGAGGGGAAGTGTGGGTGAGGGAGAGCTTGCAGGTGTAGGCAGTGGGCTCAGTCCCCCGGAGGGTCTCTGAGAGCTAATGTCGCCTAGACTCAGCTGTCCCAGCTGAAGGGCAAGGGAGCTGGACATTTATCACCCACTCCTGTTGGTCCTGGGTGAGGGCTGACAGGGGCAGGTTTGTGGCCCTGCAGCTGCTGCCCAGAGAGGCCGGCAGGCAGAGGCCCAGGGGACCGGGTCAGGGGCAGAGAACTGTCGGTGTCAGCAGTGTCCTGCGGCCACTGCATCCCTCCTGCCTGGAACCGTGGCTGGACAAGGCTGGGCTAATATTTGAGGAATGAAAGAATGATTACTCTTTACCATTGAATGTATTTGAGAGCATCATTTTGTCTCAGGAGTCACAAAGCAGAGTTTTAAAGCTCTGCTTTAAAATCCTAACTTCCTGGAGTGTTCTAGAATCTAACTCACGAAAGCCTCTGTGAGTCAGTCCAGAGTGAGCCTCTTATTGCTGCGTATACTTTGAACTTTTTTCTGGAAGAGGAAGATGTGATATGTAAGCACTAAGAGAAAATGGTTGGGGGGCAAAGGGAGATTTTGTTTGAGGTTAAAAACAACCACAAAACCTCCTTTGAAGACCAAATGCTCTGATTATAAGGATTTTCAAAACCTTTTGAGTGGCCAGTGCCTTGTGATGTGGAAGAGCAGGGCTGCAGAGGTCGCAAAACTGCCAAGTTCCTGATCCACAGACACCACCATGTCAGGTAATCCACAGCCACATTCACCCAAGTGTGGCTCCCAGGTGTGGGTAAGAGTTTACTACCTAGTAGTTTGCTGATAGTCTCCATAACATCGTCTTCAGTAGACACACATTTCAAAAATATATAAAATATTTTTTGTCACCCTTTGATCAGTAAGTGTATGTACATTGTGTCTTATTTACCCTGTAGGATGTGGGTGACTTCCAGTATCCCACCTCCTTGCTCGCTCCGCCCAAACAGGAGATGCTGCAGTGCCCATCAGGCTTGGCTGTTGGCAGGGGTGGAATCCTCACCTGCCCCCCACGTCTGAGCGGATGCTTCACTTGGAGCCTGCTCATCTCAGTCGCTTTGAACACACGCCTCGTTGTCCTCGGCTTATGAACCACAAGGCTGGCTGGAGAACTGAGAAATCCCAGTATTTATGTTCAGGCCCCTGGGGAGGCAGAGACCTGCTGAACCTCAGACCCGAGCCTCACGCTCCAGCCCAGCTTCACCAGGGCTCTGCAGGGGGGCAGGAGGGGTGGTCGTGGGGGTCAGCACGGCCAGCGGTCACTGCTGCCCTCTTCCCATTTCCTGCTGCTCGTTTGGTCAGCGTCACCTCTGACTCCCACCCAAGAGTGACTGGAGACACAGGAGCCGGGGCGTCCTGGCTCCTCTGGCCAACAGCACCTTCACGTATCCCTCAGAGACTTTTTTCCTTTATTATTGAGGTATGGTTGATTTACGGTATTATATTAGTTTCAGGTGTACACTACAGTGACTCAGTATTTTTACAGATTATACTCCATTAAAAGTGATTACAAGAGAATAGCTATAATTCCCAGTGCTGTACAATATATCCTGTTGCTTATCTATCTTATGCATAGTAGTTTGTATCTGTTCATCTCGTACCCCGATCTTGCCCCTCCCCCCTTCTCTTTCCCCACTGGTAACCACTATATATATATTATAATATATATAGTACGAGGGTGAGTCAAAAGTTATCTGCCCTCTGGCTGTAGAATTTACAGAAGTTTTAATTTAACCAGAGTGTGGGTAATTTTTGACTTACCCTCGTGTATGTATGTGTGCTTAGACACTCCTATATACACACACACATATATATATACACGCTTACTACATTTTCTTTATCCATTACACTATTGACGGACAGTTGGGTTGCTTCCATATCTTGGCTGTTATAAATAGTGCTGCTATGAACATTGGGGTGCATGTACCTTTTCAAAGTATTGTCTTTGTATTCTTCGGCTATATATCCAGGAGTGGAAGGGCTGCATCATGTGATAATTCTATTTTTAGCTTTTTGAGGAACCTCCATACTGTTCTTCATAGTGGCCTCACCAAATTACCTTCCCATCAACAGTGTAGGAGGGTTTCCTTTTTTCCTCATCTGTGCCAATGTTGGTGATTTGTAGACATTTTGATAATGGCTCTTTTAGCAGGTGTGAGGTGATATTGTGGTTTTGATTTGTGTTTCTCTGATTAATGATGTTGAGCATTTTTTCATGTGCCTATTGGCCATCGTATGACTTCTTTGGAAAAATGTCTATTCAGGTCTCCTTCCAATGTTTTAACTGTGGTGTTTTTTTTCCCCCTGATATTGAGTTGTATGAGCTGTTTATATATTTTGGATATTACCCCTTGTCAGTCATATCATTTGCAAACATTTTCTCCCATTCCAAGGGTTGTCTTTTCATTTTGTCAGTGGTTTCCTTTGCTGTGCAAAAGCTTTTAAGTTTAATTAGGACCCATTTGTTTATTTTTACTTTTATTGCTTTTGCCTTAGGAAACAAATCCAAAAACATATTGATACGATTTATGTCAAAGAGTATTTTGCCTGTGTTCTCTTCTAGGAGTTTTATGGTTTTAGGTCTTACATTTAACTCTTTAAACAATTTGAGTTTATTTTTGTATATGGTAGGAGAAAATGTTCTAATTTCATTGTTTTAGATGTAGCTGTCCAGTTTCCCCAACACCACTTGTTGAAGAGGCTGTCTTTTCTCCGTTGTATTTTCTTGCCTCCTTTGTCATAGATTAATTGACCATAGATGTGTGGGTTTATTTCTGGGCTCTCTATTCTATTCCATTGACCCATGCGTCTGGTTTTGTGCCAGTACCACACTGTTTTGATTCCTATAGAATTGTAGTATAGTCTGAAGTCTGGGAGGGTGATACCTCCAGCTTTGTTCTTCTTTTCCAAGATTGCTTTGGCAATTCAGGGTCTTTTGTGGTTCCACAGGAATTTTAGGATTATTTGTTCTAGTTCTGTGAAGAATGCCATGGGTATTTTGATAGAGATGGCATTAAATCTGTAGTTTGCTTCAGGTAGTATGGCCATTTTAATTAATTCTTTCACTCCAAGAACACAAGATATCTTTCCATTTATTTGTATCATCTTCAGTTTCCTTCATCAATATTTGTAGTTTTCAGAGTATTAAGGTAAGATTGTTTATTCCTAGGTATTTTATTCTTTTTTATTTATTTGGCTGCATTGGGTCTTTGTTGCTGTGCACGGGATTCGTCTAGTTGCAGCGAGCAGGGGCTACTCTTTGTTGAAGTGTGTGGGCTCCTCATTGTGGTGGCTTCTCTTGTTGTGGAGCACAGGCTCTAGGCAAGTGGGCTTCAGTAGTTGTGGCTCACAGACTCTAGAGCACAGGCTCGTTAGTTGGGGCACACAGGCTTAGTTGCTCTGTGCCATGTGGGATCTTCCTGGACCAGGTTTTGAACCCACATCCTCTGCATTGGCAGGTGGATTCTTAACCACTGCACCACAATGGGAGCCCCCTAGGTATTTTATTCTTTTGGATGTGATTTTAAACTGGATTGTTTTCTTAATTTCTCTTTCTGATAGTTCATTATTAGTATATAAAAAAGTAACAGATAACTGTATGTTAATCTTGTATCCTGCAATTTGCTGAATTCATTTATTAGTTCAAACAGTTTTTTGGTGGAGACTTCATAGTTTTCTATGTAAAGTACCCTCAGAGTCTTGAAGCTATTTTTACTTTGTCTTCTGCCTTGGTGCTGTTGAAAAGCCCAATGCAATTGTGATTTCTGATTTTTGTATATGAACTAAACATGAGATAGTGTAAATGTGATATTATTAGTCCTGGTATTTTGAAACTTCATGATGATGTCTTTTTTTCTTTTTTTTTATGCTGGATGCATGGTGAGTCTTTTCAGTCTAGAATTTCATGACGTTCAGTCCTGAGAAATTTTTTAGTAACTGTTCTCTCCTTTGGACCTCCTGTTATCCAGATGCTTGTCCTTCCTGTGTGGTCTCTCCTATTTCCCATCTCTTTGTCTTTTGGTTCTACTTTCCGTATTCATTCCTGCTATCTTAATTCTAATTTTCAAGAGCACTTTCTTTTTCTCTGAGTGTTTCTTTTATGGTTGTGCCTCGTTCTTGTTTCAAAGTTGCCTGTCTTCTATTACTCTGAGAAAATTATGATTTTTTTTGAAGTTTTCTTTCGGCTTCCTGCCTTGTCTCTGTTTCTTCTGAGTTCCTTTTCTCAGGATGTTTGTCATGGTCTCTGTATCTCATCTAGAGGCTTTTCTCAAATATCTGGTGATTGTGACTGTCTTTTCATATTTAAAAGAGAAATATTACAAGGCTGATTGGAAGTTCAAGGCTGTGTGTACACAGAGTATGGAGTACATGCTCATTATGTGTGTCTGTGTCTAGTTTTGAAACATGGCAATGGTAATGATTCTGTTACCTGACTTGTAACTGAATAATAATGGAAACAGATATTTTCAGTTGAGTAAATAAAATCTCCTAAAATACCTTCCTAAGTCTATTCTCTCCAGCCTGAATCTTTTCACAGTAACTTCTTTTGTGTCTAAGGACCCAGCTGTGGACAGTGGGACCTAAATGGGGTCTCTGGGGGGTTTCAGGGAAAGCATATTTCACCTTTTTCCTGATAAAGGTGGCAGGTGTGACTAGATTTATAATTTCTCCTCCTTCCTGCCTTTGATGCAAATGCAAGGCATTCCACAGAGGCAGCCAACTTCTGACCTTGAACAAGAGGTCAGGGGGAGCAGCAGAGATCTGACACTGACTTTCCCTGAGTTATTGATCTCCTACCAACTCTCTCAAGAGACTTCTTGATGTGGAGAAAAATAAACCCCTACTTGTCTGGCTACTCTAAATCTATGGTTTTCTGTTTACTTGCAGCTAAAAGCCTTCCAAATGATGCATCATCATACCTTTGAGGGGAAATAATAGCTTAATAATAATTTTAAAATAGTTTACCTCTGCTTGAACTCTCCAAAGAAGAGAAGAACAGGTCTAAAATTCTCGTCACTATTGTCTTTGTTGCTGTTATGGACAAAGTGCTTATTTCCAGTGAGCAACATTTGTCCCTGTTACAGGAATCTAGACTTTGGTCAGCACAGAAGGAAACCTACACAAGAGAGGACCACCATAGGGAGTTTGTATGGGGTAGACCAGGGATCAGCCAACTAAGGCCTGTGGACCACCTCTGCCTGTTTCATGCTACAGTGGCAAAGTTGAGTGCATGAGACAGACACCGTATTGCCAAAGCCTAAGGTTTTTACTATCTGGCTTCTATACAGAAAACGTTTGCTGACCTCTGGGTTGGACTGTCAGGTGCTGGAGACGACGCAGGGAGTAGTAAGTTGCTCACTGACTAGCAGTGGTTTCTGCCCACACCAGGAAGCTGCAGGTGGGAGCCATCCATGATGGGGATGGGGAGGAGGAGACAGTGGTTCCGAGGAGCCCCCTGCACGCTCCGTGAGAGGAAGGTTTAGCACGTAGACTTCAGCCACACCAAGAATCTCCCAACCATGGGGTCAAACAAGAACATTCCTGGTATATGTATACGTACAGCTGATTCACTTTGCTGTACAGTAGAAACTAACACAATAATGTGAAGCAGCTCCACTCCAAAAAAAATTTTTTTTTAAAGTTCCTCCCTCTTGCTTTTCCACTCCCCCTGTTTGAGTCCTGAAGAATCAGAGGCATCGTTTTGATCAAGGTGGGGAAAGAGAAGTAAATCCAACTATACCTCCCCTTCCGCTCTAAGTTCTGAGCCTCAGGCAGGCCCATTATATTGGATGCCAAATAGAAGCTTCTGTGTTAAACAGGACAGGGCTTATAATACCTAAAAGTAAATATATTGCCATAAAGCTATTAGAAAAATAGAGCTTTGGCCAAGATTTCATTAAAGGATGGGAAAGAGCAACTTACAGAGCTTGTTGGAAGGCATTTGTATGACAAGAGAAATTTCTATTAAAATATCATCCCATCCCACAAAGGCTACGGAGGGGAGTTTGGAAACGTCTGGGCAAATTCATATACGTTTATCCTTTGGCTCAGAAATTCACTCCTGGGAGTTTACACGAAAGTTACACTGGGCAGAAATGTAAAAAGTAATTCACAAGGCTGTTTTTTGTAATGCTGCTTGTAAGAGTGAGTGATTGGAAACAGCCCAAATGCTCATGGGAAGGGGACTGGGTGTGAACCTCTGTCCCATGGAACGCGAGGCAGCAGCAAACAGATGAGGATGCTGTTTAGAAACTTCAAGTGAGGACAGCAAGGTGGAGCAAAGAGAGGACAGCGTGCAGCTAAGGAATTGGATCCAGCGCGTGCAGGCACCTCTGTCTCAAGATTGTCCGGGACAGAAATCTCCAGCATCAGGCCGATTCTGCAGCCAAGTGAGCTCGGGCTCTGCTCCCATACACGTTCTCTTTCTTACAGCTGTTGCTGCAGTTCTCAGGCTTTAGCACGTTATCGGTCTGGTTTGTTTTTAAAAACAAGACCTCTGGGACTTCCCTGGTGGTCCAGTGGTTAAGACTCCATGCTGTCAATGCAGGGGGCACAGGTTCGATACCTGGAACTAAGAATCCTGCATGCCGACCAGCACAGCCAAAAAAAAACCCAACTAACCAACCAAACAAAAACAAGACTCTGAAGATGAGTTACATGCCTTAATTTCCCAGAAAGCCACACTTCCAGATTTGCTGACTTTTTTTGCAACCACAAGTGGCTGGCAGCAGCATGCTACTTAATAGATTTTGAAAAAAATAAATAAATATAATTAACACATGTCCTCTAAGGGGATATTTTAACTGAGTTGGAAATAGTTTTCCAACAGAAACTCCTGATACAGAGAGTCTTTTGAAGATGATATCTTTGTCATTTTTTAAATTAATTTATTTATTTTTATTTACTGGCTGCGTTGGGTCTTCATTGCTGGGCACGGGCTTTCTCTCGTTGTGGAGAGCAGGGGCCACTCTTTGTTGTGGTGCGCGGGCTTCTCATTGCAGTGGCTTCTCTTGTTGCAGAGCATGGGCTCTAGGCCCACGGGCTTCAGTAGCTGCAGCACACAGGCTCAGTAGTGTGGCGCACGGGCTTAGTTGCTCCGCGGCATGTGGGATCTTCCCGGACCAGGAATAGAACCCGTGTCCTCTGCATTGGCAGGTGGATTCTTCACCACTGTGCTACCAGGGAAGCCCCGAAGATGATATCTTTAAGTGTTTCCGTCGTGATTTGGTTCCTATTACCAAAAATGATATGTTTGCTAGCTATAAAAATAGTTTTGAACCCTTGACCTGGAAACTGACTTTTCTACCTGGGTAAAAATCTTCCAGAGAATTTTTGCTATTTAAGAAAAATGACAAACTAGAGATAAGTTGTACATTCTGGTTAGTTTGCTGGAGCTACTGATTGATGTTTGGGAAGATGAAAGGTTACCATCCTCTGTCCCCATTTTACAGATGAGTAAATGGAGGCACAGACAGTCATGTGTTGAGGCAACACACAGCATGAGGCCAGAGCCAGGATTTCAGAATAAGTGGCTGGTCCCAGACTGTGTGCTCCGAACCACTTTGCCAAGCTGCCTCTTAGCACATAAGTTATGGATAGACACACATAGAGGGGTTGAGTACTCAGATATATTTTCCTTGATGAAACAGTTTATCCCCAAATTTCCAGAGTCACTAATCTGAGAATTTAGGAGCCTGTCAGGGACAGTGGACCTGGTTTGATTCGAGAGAAACTGTCCATTGCTGAACTGAGCCAATGTGTCTGGTCCTCAGGCCAGTGCTTGGAAAAGCACAGATGCTCAGAAAATAGCCATTCACTTGTTCACTCACCCATCTGTCCCTGACACTTGGCCTTCTGGAGAATGGACTGGCTGCCTTCTCTAATAAGCTCCTCCACCAGAGCAGTCCCAGAATAGAACTGGACGATTGAAAGCTTTATCTAAACCATAAATATCAACTCCCAGCGGCAGTCACAGGCGGTGCCTGTATGTGTGTATTTCCCCCTCTATCCAATTAGCCTGTAGGAGTTACACCCCTTGAGTTTAGCAGTGACCACTCTTTTATAGGATGGTCTCAGAAGTCAAGGTGGCGTCTGCTCCTCTTTTTCCGCCTTGTGTGTACGGGAAGGAGGGTTGGTTTCCAGTGGGAGCTGGAGGAAGGCGGAGGTGGAGGAGCAGGATGAGGAGCAAGGTGCTGGGGACGCCTGTGTGGGTGGCAGGGGCCCTGCCCCGCGCACTGCAGGGGGCATCTGATCCGGTGCCGGATGAAACTGGCATCACCTAGGAACTCGACAAGCAGGGAGTTTTTCTGGGGTGGCCCTTCTCTCCTCCATCAGGGTGGCCAACTTCCGGAACTGTACCATCCAGCTCCCTTTTCCTCTGGCTTCGGGTTGGGCTCCTGACCTGCCCTTCGAGCCAGGATGGGAAGGTCCCCACAGCTGCTGCAGGGTCTGTTGTAGGCCCATGGGGATCCCTGCCCCTGCCTACCACTCCATGACGGTCCTGCGTCCAACCTCCTCCCGTGAATCCCCGCTCCTGCTGGGCTCTGGTGGCCAGGACATCAGTGCTGCTGGTGGTGATGACAGTGAGAGTGACACTTGTTTATGAATCTGTTGAGCCTTTACATTCAGGCCTCAGTTTATTTGGTTTGTAGTGGACAGACTGAGCCATGGACACTCAACCAGGTTCCCAAGCGTCTTCACCACCACCTCCTCCTTCTCTGGACTGGGAAGTCAGTGTCCCCATGCCCACAAGGTCTCGGATAGAAACTGTGTGATCTGCAGGGTCTCAGGGCCTCATCCCCTCACTGTGCTGGCCCAGTCCCCTGTTATGAGCTAATTGTGTCCCCAAGATCCATCCATTGAAGGCCTGACCCCCAGTAACCTCAGAATGTGACTGCATTTGGAGATATGGGGCTTTTAAAGAGTAATAAGATGAGGCTGTCAGGGTGGCCATAATCCTATCTGACTGGCATCCTTTTAAGATGAGAGGAGGATACACAGAGAGACACCAGGGAGCCCATGCACAGAGGGATGATGTCTGCCAGCCAAGGAGAGGGGCTGCAGGAGAAACCAACCCTGCTGGCATCTCGGACCTCCAGCCTCCCGGACTGGGAGAAAGTGAATTCCTGTTGTTTCAGCTCCCAAGCCGGTCGTATTTTGTTCTGGCCGGCCCAGCAAACTAATACACCCCCAACCCGCTATGTCCAGCTCCTGATGGGGGCAGAATGCACAGGGCCATTCCAGCTCTGGCCGCACACCCTTACTCAGATTCCAGGGGTTTCCTGTGTGCCAGGCCCCCCCCCCCCCGCCCCAAACCAACACTTCCCATCTCAACATCTTGGATCATTTTATGTTGGCAGGAGGGGGAGGGCCTTCCGGGATAGAATTGTCCCTATGCTGTAAGATCCCACCTGGACAATAAAAAATACTTGTCCTATTAAGTCTTTTGTTCTCCAATAGGTTAATATGACAAATACCCACTGTGTGCTGGCCGCCATTCAGCTCTCCTCTCGCACTGAAAGTAGCCCTCAGGGAAGCGCATTTAATAGAGTTAAATTTATTTGTTTTTCACAAATCAAGACACATCCACCTGGGGCAAAATCGTGACATTCGGGTGAATCAGAAAATTATAGCTTCTTTTATAGCCAGTTATCCAAAGGCTAAGACCATCTCGCTGCCTGCCCTTCTGAGCACTTGAAACAAAAAGGATTGGGATGTTTTGCACAAAACCTGGCACTTAAGAGTCTGAGGCTTTCAGCGGTGACTCTTATGGTCTCATCTCCAACTGGGCAGTTCATTGATCTCCAAACCTGGCAGCCTCCTCCGGGGAGAGAAGATTTAAGACTGAGCGGCTCAAACCTCCATTGGTGTAGCAGGCGCTCTCAATAGGTGCGTATTAACGCTCTGTGGTGAGGCTGTGAGACTCTTCCTATAAATCAGAGTTCAGGAAATGTTGTGGGGAAATTTTTTTCCAGAGTCTGCACTCACACTCATTTCTGCAGGAAATCTATTTTGTCAGTGGAGGAGAGGAAGTTTAAGTTAATTTTGGCACTTTCACACAGTAATCTCTATTTTCCAAACTGACAGGCCCAGCATTTCTTAGGATTATTGTCAGGGATTAAAACTTGATTGTTTTAAAACTTCCGTTGGATGCTGACAGACAGAGGCCCTGACTGGACGGAGCAGGGTGTGTTGGAGGACTAAAAAGTCTATATCAAGTGCACATCCCATCTTTGTCTGGCGCTGGCTTTTCTGTAGCTTTTAATGTTTCAGGGAATTGTGAGATCATGTAATACAAGTTTTACTAGGAACTATTTTCACAGGTTTTTGTGCTAAGTGGGCAGGTGCGACTGCAATTCAGTGATTATTGTGTGTATCATGGCATGGATGAAGTTGAGTTGATATGTATGGGAATTGATCATTAGATGATTGACTATTGGATTGTTGGAAGGTAGTATGGAGACCGGATAGTAATTTTCGGTGGGATCCTGAGAAACTACCATGATGGGAAGGTCATGTGACCGAGACTTGGAGGATTCCAGGGAGATGTATATCCCACCCACCCACCACCCCAGAGGAGGGACGCCATGGACTCTACGTAGGGCACACTCTACCCCACTTCAAATATTCAATAAGCTGCTTCATGGAAGAGGGCATTGCTGCAGAGCGCAAGCTAGGTCTCCTGGGAAGCAGTGGGGACCATGAACTATTTAACCAACTGGAAGCTCCCTGAGGACAGGCACTGAATCCCTCTTTCTACCCCTTCATCCCAGGATGAAGCATCATGCCTGGCACAGGGTAGGTCCTCAAAAAATATTTGCTGAATTAAACTGAGAAAGGAAGAGCATTACAAAATGAATGCCCTGAACCTGTGACAAGTCAGGGCATAAGGTAATGAGCTTCCCATCACTGAGGCATCCAGCAGAAATGTGACCGCCTGTCAGGGTGGTTCTAGACGGCAGTGTTACGTTACGGGGAGGCTGGACCACATCGGTGGTCCCCATACCTGGCTGATCATTAGTCATCTTGTTAAGTGTGTGAACTCCAGGCTCCATTCTCTGGATTGGAGATTCCAGATATTTCTGAAATTCCTGGAGTGATTCCAGTGGACAAAACAATGACCCCTAAGGGTCATTTCAATTCTTCAATTTTTGTATTTCTTAATAAAATCTAATCTAGTGGGTGAGTTTGGTTATTGTCTGGTTAAGGCATTTACTATGATTCACAAATGACTAGACACGTTCGATAAATATTTGATGTGCGCTGAATACTTGCCTGGCCCTGTTCTAGGTACAGAGGCTGCAGCAGTGAGACACAGTAACAGGAAATCCGGCCTCCTCAAATCTCATAGTTTAGTGAGGAGAGACAGACAAATCAAGTAAGTGTGCTGTATTTGGATGGTGGTAAAGGCAATGAAAAATATTAAAACATGGGCAAAGGCATGCTGGAAGTGGGGCAGTGTTACTAATTCATTTAGGGTGGCCAGGGAAGGCACCTCTGACTCGGGAGCTGCGACCTAAAGAAAGAGGGATTGAGGCACGTGGGAAAGGGTGTCCCGGGCAGGAGGAACAGCCAGTGTAAAGCCCCTTCTTGAGAAGAGTGTGTGCTCACAGGTGGAGAAAACCTAAGGAGTCTCCAATGGGTTGTGGGAGAGGGGAGAAGAGACAAGGCGGGGTGGGGGGGGCGTTGCTGTGGATGACTGCTATGTGGTTTACTAGGTAAATTAGGAGTTTAGTTTTAGAAAAGCCAAACGGAGATTCCTTTTATAACATCCAGGGACAGTGGTCCAGTGGCAGCTGAATCTACGTCTGGAGTTCAAAGCAGGAGGTCCCAGATGGAGACCTAATTTGGAGAGTCACTTGGGCAGAGGGGACGTGTACAGTCTTGAGATTGGATGCAATCCCCCAGGGGGTGGGTCTAGAGAGAGGATGTGGGCTCCAAGGATGGGGACTGAGGCCCCCCAAAACTTAGAGGCTGGGGAGGGGAGGCGGGATCAGCCAGGGCCCTGAGAAGGAGCAGCTACGGAGGTGGGAGGAGACTAGAAGATGGTGTGTCCAGAAGCCGAGGGAAGTAGAGTCTTGATTGGGGACAGATCCCACAACAGGCCCAGGGAGGGGGTCTAACGGTTGACTTAGGCATGCAAGGGTCATGGTTGACGTAGAGAAGAGCTGCTTCTATGGGGTGGTAGGTTCCAGTGAGAACAGGAGGCAAGGATTTGCCCTCAACTCTTTTAGGAGCTTTATTGTAAAAGGAGTGCAGAGAAATGGGGCCGAGGTGGGAGGAAGATGTGGGGTGAAGAAAGTTGTGTGTCATCTTTCTTAAGATGGGAAATATTGCATCCTGCTTCTACGCACGTGGCAGTGGTCATGGCAGAGAAGGGAAAGACTGACGATGTGGAGGAGAGACAGGGGAGTTGGGGGTGTGTTGTCCTGAGTGGGCAATGGAGTGGGTCCGGTGTCTGTGGAAGAGGCTGGAATTAGGAAGAGGTGGATCTGTCTCTACTTTTGCCGTATCCGCCGTATTTAATAATAATACACAAGAGCTCCCACATGTGTGCTGGAGATTTTGCCAAGGTCAATATGTTGCTTTTTTTTTTTTTTTTTTTTTTGCCAAGTTTTGGTCTCTCCCATCTCTAAAATGTTCTGGAAGGCTGTTCTATACCCTAATTAGGTAAACATCTGTATTTCGCTGGCATAGACGCAAAAGAGGGATGCATTGGTCATTTCTCTTCTGGGCTAGCATTCTTTCGGAGTATCTGGACGCCATAAAAAATGTGGAGATTTAACGTCTTTCCTGAAAGGAATTTACTTGCAAGGGCTTTAAAAAATCTTTTTAGCAGAGAATGGTATCTTTGAATACCATATGCCTATTAAAATACTTTTTTCGTCCTTGCAGGTTTAGTGAGAAAAAAATCATCAAAGCCTTTTATGAATCACATAGAAATAGTCTGTTTCTTAAATGGCTGGACTGAAATTAGCAAAGAGTAGTGAATCTGAAAACAATGGCATTTTTGTATTATATGTTCCAAGTTTGGACTGATCAGATCAGTATGCAAAGAGGTTCTGTAAAATGGAGAGACCATTTTAGATTTTGAGCAGATGTCATTGTAAAGGCTGGGTCACAGCATTTTCTACGGAGATGAACCTGAGGAATCATAGATTCTCAGTTATTACCGTTAACATAGCCACGTACAGGCATCAGTGCTGCTAGACGGTGTGTATACCCTTGTGATACTTAGGACTTAAATCACATTTTCTGCTTTCAAAGCACTTAGCGATAGTATTGTACGTGCATTTTCACTACACGTCCATGGAGTTTATTTCGAGTCAACTCCGGGAGGCCAACCTCACAAAGCAGTTTGGCCAGGTCGGTTTTAGATCCAGTGCAGTTATTATGTCGTCATCTGTATTCCCAGTGCAAAATAATATGATGGGCGGTCCATGTCTCTATTAGGAAATTTATTTTCCTAATTCAGAGTCTTAAAATCGATTATAGTACCATGACAAATAGCATTATAAGCAGAAGGATTTTTTTTTTCTTTAAGAGTATTGATTGGCATGAGAAAGGGCTTAGAAATTAAACTTTTAATTCAGTGGAAACACCTCAAATAAGTCATCTATAGTTACATATGCTTTATTCCTCTCCAGTCCTATATCCAAGTCAACAGAGACTGGACCCCGTTACAGAAGAGAAGGCCGGATTGAACCTGATGTACCCCCCCGAAAAAAAAAATAATAAAAAAAAAAAAAAAAAAAAAAAAGAAGAGAAGGCCGGTCTTAGGTCTGAATGTTAGGTGAGGAATCCCTTAAGGGGCCCCACATCTCCTGTCTCCATGGCCGGGGTCTGTGGTCTCCACTCGCTAAATATTCTTTGAAAAAAAATGAATCTTCCCAAGAGAACCGAAATAGGATTCTGAAGAGATATTTGAACACCTATGTTCATAGCAACGCTATTCACAGGAGCCAAAAGGTGGAAGCAACCCAAGTGTCCATCGATGGATGAATGGACAAAAAAAAAGTGGAAAAGACATACAAGGGAATATTATTCAACCTTAGAAGGGAAGGAAATCCTGACACCTGCTACCACGTGAATGAAATTTGAGGCCATTATGCAAAGTGACATCAGCCAGGACAAATACTGGATTCCACTTACATGAGGTCCCTAGAGGAGTCAAATCTGTAGAGACAGAAAGTTGAGTGGTGGTTGCCAGGGGCTGGGGGAGTAGGGAATAGAGAGTTAGTTGCTGAGTGAGTACAGAGTTTCTTTTTTGCTTTTAATTTTATTTATTTATTTTTGTCCGCACCTGGTAACATGCAGGATCTTAGTTCCCTGACCAGGGATTGAACCTGGGCCCCCTGCAGTGAAAGTACAGTCTTAACCACTGGACCGCCAGGGAAGCCGCTAGAGGGTAGAGTTTCTGTTTGAGATGATGAGAAGTTCTGGAGACGGTTGGTGGGGATGGTTGCATGGTAATGTGAAGGTCGTAACTCTTCTGAACTGTACACTTAAAAATGGTTAAGGTGCTAAATTTCATGTTATGCATCTTTTACTACAATTAAAAAATGAACCTGAATACCTAGAATAATAGTGAGGAGTAGCCATTTTCTACTAATAGTAACTGGCTATCTTGCCTGTTGCTGCAGTGAGTGTATGTGCCTTATCTTTATTTTTTCCACATTTTCTGAAAATTGTAACAATATTTGAATGCTGGGAACCGGGATGAAGTTAATCCTGTGTCTTTCTTCTGCGAGTTCAGATCGGAAATGGCTTTCCATTCGAAGTTATCAACTCTTGAGCAAAAGGGAAAATTTAGTGAAACCCCAGCAATGTCTTGAGGGTTAAGACATTACGACTTTGATGAGAATCTGTTTAAACTCTTTTGAAAAATGTGCAGGGAGAACCAATTTTTAGCTAAAATGATGTCCCCTAAAACCCCTGGAAATGTGTAATGGGTTTTAGAGGGACTGGCTTTAATTATCTCTGGGAAAGAAAGGTCTAACTTACCCTAACAGAAGTTTCCCTCCTTGGCCCCTCCCCCAACAATCATGAAAATATGGAGACAGACCTGCTTTTGTCCTTTTTTAATAGTGCTGTCTGAGAAGCAGTTGGGCATGACTTTTCCTGTCTGTGGGAAAAAGGATCATTATGTGTATTGGCACACATGAATGTGGTCCATCCAGACTCGTGACTCTCATCGGGTCTGTTTCAGTATCCCCCTTGATTGTTCATTCGGTGGGATCGCATCCTGCCAGCAGGTAAAGTGTGTCACCTCAGAGGTCCCCGGGGCCCTGACATCCTTGATAGAAGGGGTGCCCCTGTGTTCTTTCTCTGCCTCCCTAGCCCCTTCCTGAGTTTGCCTGCAAAGAGGGAAGGGCTGGCCAAGCAGGTGGAAGCATGCAGCCTACCTGTCTCTGAACATCCCCTTGCAAACTTAGAAGCACTTTCTGGCTCCCGGCTCTTACTTCCAGAAACTTGGTGGACGTGAGGCTGCTCACGGCAGCCCCCTTGTAGTCCCTGCTTGGTTTCTATGTCCAAGAGGCAGAGAACCAGGCCCTGGCTGCTGTGATCCCTGGAGACAATGCCGTGATGTGTAACCTCTTGGCAAACAACCAGGTGCCTTCTTCAGGTGTGACGTCGGCCACTCTGTGAGCTCTGAGCCCAGAGGTGAAGTGGCTCCCGGTTCTGGCCCTGGCTCTGCTGGACCCGGAGCAGCCCTGGGTGTGAGATTACACCCTTGGACTTGTGGGCAGATGCTGTCTCTGATTCTCAGCAGCCTAAACAATGGCTGGAGCCTTGGACCATTAAGTGAAACAATCCCAGGGTCTGCTCTCACATGCAAGGATGACACTCAGAGATGGAGACTCCCAGAGGCAGCTGGCTGAGGGCAGTGGGCTCAGAGGATTATTTTCTCTTCTTTCTCAAGCGTATGCTAATGCTATTGCTACACCACTGTTAAAAATTGTCCTCAGAGCCCAGAAGACCCCGGAACTCACCAAAACCCTGGGGAGGGCTTAGACCCTGAGAAAACCCAGGCCAGAGAGCAAAAACTAACTGGACTTAAGTCTCTTGGGACAGGATGGCCTCAGCGATGTTTGGGCACTGTTCATTCATTCAGCAACCTTTATTGAGCACTCACTGTGTGCCAGGCACCGTCCTCAGAGCAAGGGACACAAAGACATGGGTGAGCCAGGGAGGTGGAAGGGGAAAGAGGAACATGGACACTTTTAGGAACATTCTGGGAGTAGAATAGATAGGACACACCACCTCCAGGGTGGGGAAGAAAAGGCTGGGTGAGTGAAAACCACCTTCCTGGCCCTGGGATCAGAGCGTTCCCGGTGGATCTCGTTCCAGCCAAGTGCAGGTGCTACCAACACAGGGCGCCCCCGACTGTTTCAGCCCATGGTCACGGCCATCTGGGCATCGCCTGGTGCAGGACCAGCCGCTGTGCACAGGGGCTGCTAAACACAGTGCCCGTTCTGGAGCTTGTGTGCCTCACTTCTGGGCTGCATCCAGACTAGCTGCAGTGTGGAGACTTGCAGTGAAAGTCTGGTGGCGAGTTGGGTGCCTGTCATGTTTGGCACAATGATGTATTTGAGAAGTCAGCCCTGTAGCAAGAGAAAAAGTCGCACAGCCCCTCTTTGAGAATTTGAAGCACCCCAGTGTGCCAGGCATTATTCTGGGTGCATCACATGTACATGAGCTCAGAGCTACACTCTCTATCATCTTACCTTACCGATGGAGACACTGAGCTCACACATGGTAGTTTACTTAAGGTTCCACGGCCAATAGGACGGTCAACTGAAAAAAAAAGAGTTGAGAGTTATGTTTTATTCGGCAGACAAAACTGAGGACCTGAGCCCAGGATGCAGCCTCTCAGATCGCTCTGAGGGACTGCTCCGAAGAGGTCAGGGAGGAGCCAGGATATAGAGGAGTTTTTTCAACAAAGACCAGGTAGTAGGAGCATCAAAAGATGACTGTTAATTAAAGAAAACCGGACATCTCAGGTTAAGGAATTTAGCTCTTTTCTGTGTATGGGAAGATGCAAGAGTCTGGGCTCCCTGAAATCATTCCTTTGATATGCACCTCAGCCGTCTGGGGCCAGTGTCCTGTGCTTTCTCATCCTGAGTCCCCTCAGGGTGCACCGTGGAGGTGGCTTCAGTGTCTGAGGATTTGATGCCAGACATCCCGTTTCCATCCTGAGTTCCCTCAGGGCTCACCTTCGGGGTAGCTATAATGTCATGGCTTGATGGCTATAACATCCTTTGTTTACTGATATGGGCAGGCGATATTTTTCATTCACAGGAGGCTAAGCCAGGGTTCAAATCCAGGTCTAAACAGATGCTAAAGCTGGTATTTTTTTCTTGCTACTCTGCTTTAGAGAAAGTGTGGGGTGTATCCTGGAGCCGCAGGTAGAAAGTGAACTTGAAACCAGCACCCCATGAATGGAGATAGCTGCATTTGTAGGTGTGTGATAAAATCTCCCCCTGACTTAGAAATCCAGCCTTTCCACTCATCCTAACTGGTATGGGTTGTTTGAAAAGTTAGAAAACTCCATCACAGAGCAGCTCCTCCCTCCAGTAACTGGCCCATCGCCCCAGTGACCGGTTTCAGCTGCAGAGGTAGTGGCAGCTCCCATATCCAGAGGATTCTGATTTCAAGGTGACTTTTAGTTTTCTTGAACAAGGACCCCCACACTAACCCTCTTGCAGCCTACAACCTCTGCGGCCAGTCTCAGCCTGCCAAGCCCTAAGCATTCGGTGGAAAACTGCCACCACGTTCGGATTAGACAGCAAAGCCAGTGCCCCTCCCTCTCCTCAGCATCCTTTTGGCAGTTGGGGTTTTCCCAGGAGCCAGGGAATCCATCTGCAGGCCTCTGGACTGTGTTTTTCTAGTAAAAACCCCGTCTGCAAGAGGGAAGCGTGCCCACACGCACACACACACACACACACACACAGCCTGAATAGATTGTATAATCAAGCCCCTCATAACTAACTTCTGTAACATCTGTTTGTGTTAAGTGGAGCCCTTTGAAAATGATTTTTTTTCCTTCTCTATAAAAACAACCTTAATTTTAGAACATGGAGAAATGGCGCGTGGCAATTATTTTTGCTTCCTTCGACAAGACGTGTTTAAGTAAATGAGATTCATTTCCAGAATTGAAGCCCTGAAAGAACCTGATTAACAAGATCAGTGCCTACAATCACACGGAACGACTGTGGGCAAACAGCCCCGCGGAGGCAGGCGGAAAGGACCCCGCCGCTGTGGGTTCTGCTTGCCGGCAGGCTTCAGCAGATGGGCTGTTAATGTCATTAGGAATCGTTGTGTTAAATGAGCCATTATTTAACTGATCGGCTCATTTTCCTATCTATTAACCTGCTGAAAAAGAGGCAGTGATATCTGAGAAATCTCAGGCTGTTAATCCCTAACTAGACGCGGAAACAGTTCTTCCCTTTAATGCAGTCTTTTTACCTTATTACAGCAATTAGCAAATGGCTTTCAGTGGGGCTGTTGCCCACTGCATCCACAGAGGGCTGAGGACGGACAGTGGAAGACGTGCACAGTCTGTAGGTTGGTGTGGGAGCTCCTCCAATGGATATTTGGTCTCTAGGGGCACATGAGGCGAGGCTTGTGCAAGTCAACCTTCCCAGGTTCTCTCTACGCCAGACACAGGTGGGGGCAGGGCAGTGAGGAAGGACGAAGAACGGTGATACGGGGCAGCGCTGCAGGGAATCCTGGCGGCGCAGGGCACACTCAGAGCCGTCCACCTGGGCATCAAGGAAGTGGAAGCTTCACCCATCGGCTGGACCCCAAATGGGGGTCCAGGACTGCTCGCAGGAGGGAGCATTCACTCCTGGGCACTTCAGGCCTGCCCTGGCTGCTGGTATGATTAAGGCTTTACTGGAGGTCAGACAGGGCTGGGAAGGAACCACACTGCGCCTTGGATGCTGGAAGAACCCCGGCAGCTGAAGTGAATGTCGGGGCATGTGGAGGGTTGCCAACAACCTGCCCCCCCATCATCTCACTCCTAACTCTGCTTAGCCTTGGATATTTAAGAGGAAGCATGTGATTGTTTTATATAGCAACGAGGAAGTGAAGTTAGCCACCCCAGCCAATTCTAGAAAAGCTACGTAAAGTCTGTGCACAAATGTATCAGGAGTCTGGCCCGATGAACTCTCCCCAGCTTCTTGGCAGTTCTGCCTTCTTTATCAGTTTTCCACTCCTAGGTGGAGCTCATGTGTATTTCTTGCCCATCCTATGGACCAGGCCATTAGCGAATTCCTATCAGAGGTCGTCACTATGGAGATTGTTCCAAAGACTAAGAAAAAGGGCTTCACCCTCAAGCAGCTTACAAGCTCACGGAGAGGAAAGACGTGCACCTTGGAGAAATGAGAGGCCAGTAAAAGGCATCAGACAAGCAAGGGGGCCAAAAACCAGGGCATGGCTGTTAGGGGAGGGGAATGGATCAGGGCTGCCATTGAAAGGCTTTTTGAAGGTTGTAGGACTGCCTGGGTCTCAAAGACAGCACTGTGTTTGATTTGCAATTAACCTTCGCCAGCCAGCAGAGAGCATGAGAGCTGGCTTATAATTGTATGAAAACAAAAGGAGGAAAACAAAACCCCATAAAATGTTCCATTCTAAAAACAAGTAAGCTTTGTCTAAGCAGAGCAAGGCATGGCGATAGAGTCCTGACTGTCCCCTAAAGGAGTCTTCCTGGAGAATCTGCTAGCTTCAAGCCTCTCCAGAACAAGCCCTTGGCCAGCAGTTCCTTGGGATGTCATGGAGTTTGTGTCAGTGGCCACCAATGACCGACCTGTCTCCCAACCTCCTGCTGAAAGTTGTGTGTGTAACCAGCACTAGCATTTATTATTCAATTCATATGACTGCATTTACTCCTCACAGGCATCCCGTGAAAGTGGTTCGTCATGTGCTTCCTGGATGAGGGAGCAGAGGGGCGGGACGGGAGGAGGACTGCCCGGCACAGGCTCCTGAGTGGTGGGCTGCCACTTGGTCCTGGGCCCTGCATGCTCTGTCACTGCTTAGCAAAGTAAAGAGCAACAGTGACATGAGGACAGGACTGCCCTCCTGACTTGGAGAAAAAAAAACTGTTCACTTGTGCATAAAGGCTATCCTCATTTCACAATTATTTTATAAAATCTTGTTCTGCAAGTTTGACTGGGGCTGCTGAAATTGGAGAATATTGTCAAAGAAGCATCCTCCAAAGAAGAAAGTCTTTATTTGGAGGGTAATAGGATTTTCACACCTTGTCTTTCTTGTCTTTTGGAAGAGGTCATCTAACATCTTTGACCATCTCCACATTTTGTGTATAATTAGTCAGTGAGCCTTGCAGGTTGCTTTTATACCGGTAATAAACACATTCAGTTTGCCTGGAATGGGCATTTTTCCTACTTAATCTCCATTCAGTGAAAATCTCTCAGTCCCTGACTTTTTCATTTATTCAACCACTGTTCATTGAGCACCTAGGACACCCTGGGCACTGTCCAAGGTTCTGGATGGAGGAAAGATGCTGAACCACATGTGGGCCACACTCATGGCGATGTCCTGTGCTCGGATGTCCTCTGGAGAAAACAGCCTCCAGTGTGAAAATGACGCACAGTGGGGACCCACTTCTTCCATAAAAGGGCCCCTGAGACCCGGACGTTGGCAAAAAGATTGGAGCAGCGAAAAGCCAGTGACCATCAGAATAAAGGACCCTCTTTCCTTGTGCAGACAGATTTTTGTCCTCATTTCTGTATTCTGGAAGAAATGGAATGTGGGTTCTACGGGAGGCTGCTTAGTACAGGGAAGGAAGTGGGGACTTCCAGCTCTCAGCCGCACTTCTGCATTTCTTGTAAAGCAGGGATGATGTTTCTTACGCGCTTCTGAGTCATTTTCAGTTGTGCTTCACAAGTGCAAAACATTTCCTGAATTTGTGTGTATTTTCAGTGTCCCATTTTGGGGCTGGACGACGTGCTCTGGGGTTAGACTGTTGCACATACTTGAAGTTGAACCCAAGGAGGCAGGAAATGATGTTGGAAATTCCCCAGATAAGGACGCAGCAGGGGATATTCTGTGTGTGGAGTGGGGTGAGGCATTTTCCTGTCAGTAGTTTCAGGGTGGATTCTATAAAATTTATAGAGCAAGTGACAGTATTTTTTTTCTTTGTGGTTGAGACGAAGACTTGCAAAGGGAAAGTCATGGCCCTGGCAAGAAGTCAACTTGAGGAATGTCCATTTCCAGGTCATCACACAGAAAAAAGGTATTGGAGGCTCAGAAACATTACTTGAAACCCAACTCAGAGCGTTTACCGCTCCCTAGAAATCCATTCTTTGCCTGGCTTTGTGGCTGCCTCCTTTATTGGAGTGGTCTCCCGCCTCAAATCCTACGCTCCAGGAAGAGCCGGGGTGGTGACCACCTTGGCTGAGCCGTGACTCCAAATTGAATTTCCTCAAAAGTTGGCTCCTGCTGAAACAGCTGGCGACTGTGACTGTGCCCAACTCCGGGCAATTAGAAGTCGTCTGTGTAAAATAATGCCATCTATGTTCGGGTGTAACTTTCTGTGTTTTGTGTCGCCTGCCTCTGCGAGGAGGGTCCGTGTGCGGTGTGGCAGAAGTGAGGATGGGGCTGTGTAAGAGGACTTGGTTCTGATGTGATGCAGAGGCTGTGGGTGGAGTTACACACCGGGGAGAGCAGAGTGAAATGTCTTCAGAGAAAGTCCCCAGTCACTGGGGCAGTGATGCCCGGGACAGTAGTCCTGTGTCTGCTTTGCCCGTAGCTGGTTGTACCGGAGTGTTGGGTGTGGATGTGGAGTGCCAGCCTGGGGACCTGGGCGGCCAGGTGGCTGGCCTTTCCACACACATCTTGCTGGGCTGCTGGTGCATGTTTGCCAGAGAGACCCAGGAAAGTCTTGTGAAAACGGCATGCTTTCCTGACTGCCGTGAGCCTTTCTGGGTTTGTTTTCTTTTTTTTCTCCTTCTTCATCTACTTTCCCTCAAGCAACTTTAAAAGCTCATCTTGCCTACAGGAACCATTTAAATCCAGGATGTAAAGACAGGGCTGAGGATGCAGGGCCATGTGAGTTACATATATTATGAGGTCAGCTTAGACCATGTCTTCTGTCAGGACAATGAACTTCTTTCCAGTGATGGGTGAGGTTCTGGGCCTTGCTGATTTTCCATTGCCCATATATGATATTGTGATTTGTATGAAGAAGTACATATTTACACAAAGAAATATATATTTGATCTTTGTCCCAGTTCCTGGCACAGGGCTCCGGAAACTCTCAGGACTTCCTCGATAAGGGTGATAAAGGTGTCTTTTGTTTTTCATAACAGGTCCCTTTCAAGCACAGCTGAGTTATGTCAATGAGCTGGCTGTTGGAAAGCCCCGAAGGAGGGACACCCAACCCTGAGAGTAGAGAGTTGGAACTTTCAGCCTCATTTCCAGGGAGGGGAGAAGGGTTAGTCACCAATGGCTAATGATTTAATCAATCATCCTTACAGATGAGACCTCCAGAAAAATCCTAAATGGCAGAATTAAAGCAGAAAATGTGACAGAGTAAGTGGTGGGATTAAGAAAAAATGTATATCATTGGATATAAATGAGATAAACCCATCTCTTAAAAGGATTGAAGTTAAGGAGATTTTTAAAAAAAACGTGCAGAGACTCTGCTATGAGTGCCCACTGGAAATTAGAGTATTTAGGAGCAGAAAGAAAGGGAGGACTCTGCCCGGTAGGAATATCTGGCCCAGCCTGGTTGACCTGCAGGCAGATCTCTATACCTAATTTTCCCTGTTACCAACTGTTCAATGGTACATGTGAGGATTCCTCGGTGTCCCCAGTTCCCCTCCAGTAAAATCCAAGTTCATGCAGATTGACGTGTGCCCTTGACATGTTTATGAGAAATTCAGGTCAAACCCAATGCAATCCAAGCCGTGGCTTGGTAGCTTGGGCCGTTGAATGTCAAATATTTGAATGGAGAACAAGATAATGTATATTTTTTAACTGCGTTCTATCTGAAATCGATCCAAACATGTCTGTCGTGAGGTCCTGCAACTTTTCTAGTGACTATGTGTTTGTAAATGGAATGAAGAGAGTTCCTTTCCTAAAGTTACGATGCATGAAGGGGCACTTAACGTCTTTTTGTTCAGTGTGAGAAACCCCCAAACACGTCGAACAGAAGGAGCCAGACCTTCCTTTCGCTTCCCCGATGAAACCCCCACAGGATGCCATTTATATAATGTCCAGGAACTGGCGAAATCAATCCGTGTTAATAGGAGTCAGAAAGTGGTTGCCTCTGAGAAACGGGAGGGATTGACTGGAAAGGGGTGTAAAGGGACTCTGGGGAATAATGGGAATTCTTGTATTTTGGTTTGGGGAGAATACCTTGTCAAAACTCACTGGTGGAAAGTCCAGGCTCTTCCGTTTTTATTTGTGTGTAAATGATAACTCGTGAAAATAAAAAACCAAAAAACCAAAAAAGGTGGTACCTCTGACAGGTGTTCCCAGGTGCTGTGCAGTAGAGATGAGGGACACCACTGCCAGGAGGAGGCTGGGGAGGTGTCCTGGGTGGGGGGGGATGGGGATTTCCAAGTGAGATTGGAGAGGCAGGAGGAGGACCACCCCCGCCAAGTGACAAACGCGGCCAACAGCCCAGGGCGAGCTGGTGACCCCGGCTCTGCCTGGCTACCAAGTACCAACAGCTGAAAAAGGAAGTCCTGCTTATCTCACCGAATGCATCTTTTAAGGTTTGGTGCACGTCTGAGGCAACACTGACCCCCCGCTCCCCGTGCAAGCTTCAGGATGCACCGTGTTCAGGGTTCAATTTTCTAACAGCTTTTAAAAAATATTTCTAATCCATGTGAGTTTTTTCCAAGTAATAAACAGTTCTTGATACTTAATTTTTAAAAGAAGTATTCAAGGGAGTTGCCTTACTCAAGTAACCTGATGTTTCTCTGTTTTTCCCTTAAACATAAAAGCTGCAGATACTCGTTGACACTGGAAGCAGCAACTTTGCGGTGGCTGGGGCCCCGCACCCCTACATCGACACGTACTTCGACGCGGAGCGGTGAGTGATGGGCGCGTGCCTGGCGTGGCCGGTCCGGGGGCACCACACACACACTTCGAAACACACTGGGAGAAGGCAGCCACAAGAAGGTTTCATTTTAAGGGGGATAATGGTCATGCATGTATTTGTGTATGTGTGTCTGTCTATCTGTGTGTGTATATGTAGATATCTGTGAGTGTGTGTGAATGGTGGCGTGCATATTGGTATATACATGTATGCATTTGTGTATGTGTAGATATCTGTGTGTCCGTGCACATGGTGGTATATAGATTTGTGTATATATGTGTGTATTTATGCCTGTGTGGGTATCTCTGTGTACGTGCGTAGGGCTGTGTGTATGTTTGTGTATATACGTGTACATTAGTGGATGTGTAGGTGTCTGAGTGTACGTGCGCGCGTGTGTAGTGCGCATGTGTGGCATGTGTAAACGCATACGAACATTCCAGATAAACCCACAGGAGGATTCTCCGAACAGCCATGGTGCCCTTTCATGAGCCCTGCTTTATAGAAGTTGGAGTCAGACAGGAGTTTTGTAGTCAGACCTGAGTTGCAGGGAGCATGTGACCCTCTGACATGTGTTGAGCCCCTCGAGTCCTGAAGTGGAGGTGGACCCGAGCAGAGTGGGGGGCTTTGGGGGTGAGTGTGAGGCCATTCCGGGCGACAGCCTGGAGTTGCTTAGAGAGCCACCTTTGTGTCACCCCAGAGTTCCGTGGCGTCGGTCAAGGTGTGGCTCACTGAAACCGTTCCTGCACCGGGAGGGGTTTCTGGCGACAGGGATGCATGACTCACTTGGAAAGGATGCCTTGTGAGCACAGAGCGCTCAGGCCTGAGACGGGCTGCCAGCCAGCGCTTGTGGGCGGTGTGGTGAGGAGGGAGGAGCCCAGATACAGGGCTCTGGGAGAAGGCCAGTCTGTGGGTCCAGGCCCCACGACCCTGGGCCCTGGGGAGCTCTGGGTGGGCTCCAGGGAGAGCTGCCAGGTCCTCGAGTGTCAGCGTTCATCGCTGGAGGAGCCCACGGGGTCAGAGGCACTATCTCCCGAGCACCTACTGCCGCCCTCATGCTGTGCACATTTTAATTCCACATCAACTTTTGTGACCCTAAGATTTAAAGTCCGCCGATAAAACGAGTCAGCTGACATGTGGTTTGCTTTTTCCGGTTGTGAGCAGGCATGTCACATTTCCCTGCTGCAAATCCTTTGTGTCTTTCCTTTCTCACGTTCCTTACCCACGCTCTTTTGTTCCGGGGAATAAACCCCAACTTTAGTTGGGGGAAAATAAGAAAGGAAACATGGGGGGAAAGTAACGACTGGGAGAGTTCAGCAAATTCCGGGCAGCAACCGTAAGGCAGGAGACCTTATAAAGAAGTGCCCGTCTCTCTTCTCGCCATGCGTCTTGGTGTCCATTTTGGCGGCACAAAGAAGTTTGATCTCCTTGTTCGTCCAGCTGGAGGGGAGGGGTGGCTGGTGCTACGGGGGCCTCTGGGGCTACGGTGATAACTGGTTGGCCCCTCCTTCAAGGAACCTGTAGCTTAGTTTATGACTCAGTGTGTTGATAACGTTTTATCACTGAAGTTCCGGATGAAACTCCTGGCTCGTGATTGCTTTGTGAAGACGAATGTGTGCCCTGACGTTGTTACTGTGATGTCCGATGCCTGTGAAGCGGGGCGAGGGGTGTGCAGCCAGGGGAAGGAGGTAGACTTTTGACTCAAATTGTGATTCGTCCAAATCCTCTGCCCCAAACAGCCCCTTCCCCTCAACCACTTCATCATAGAATAGAATCTGGAGTCCGTCCAAACCTCTCATTTTTGTTCACGTAGTATAGGAGGTCTGGGAACCAAGAGACTGGCCCAAGTTCAGGCTTCTAGAACGAGAGGTGCCCAAACTTCAGTCCCTGCCTCACCTCTATAGAGAGAGTGCTTTGTAATGCCCTGACGTGAAATGCAAATGTAGTATAACTTACCTTCATATGTAATTCTAAATGCCCTGATGCAATGTGCAGGGGCTGGGGGTGGATAAAAGGAGGTAATTTATAGGACGGTGATCAGTACCTCAATATGTAAACACCCTGGGTGGGATACACGTGAAGTTGGAGGATGCATGAGGCTGTAAGCATTGCCCCAGCCATGTAGTGCCCAGTGCAGACTGACAAATTGGATTAAAATAGACTCAGACACCCAGAGCAGCTTGGTTTAGTGATGTCAGTTTCCCAGATCAGCGAAGAACTTTGGTAAAGTTCCCCTCCCGGAAGTATCACCTTCTTCCATTTACACAGTAGTTGCATTCTAGAAAATGCAATGTATATTAAACTATGTAAAAGATGTTTATCTTGGTGGCTAAGCAACCCTAGCCTTATGTTTTTTCCACTACAAGGCTCTTCCTAGTCTATACATTCACTCACTTTCCCCACTCCTACCAGGGACTCTGCCTGCTGTGGAGACGGAGCAGACATCCCTGGAGCTCAGTGACACCTGTAACAGTTTTCCTCCCCAGAGCAATTTTGTTTTGCATCACACATCTGTAGACACGTGACACAAGAGAAGAAAATAACAGTACAGCACAGTAAAAGCAAGTTCGAGTGATGTGTATATCCACTTTATAGATTTAAATGTGCAAATCTAACACCATGGGCGGGTATTTCCTTCCCAGTAGGTAAATGCCACAGACAGGGGCCAATAAAGGTCAGAGTGCACTTTCAACCCAGTCACCCTTTTGTTGTGAAGATGCAGTTATGGAAACATTTAAAGGTAAATAATAAACATTACAAATATTGAGTACAGTGTCATTTAATACGTGTACAATATTTAATTGACAGTAGACAACTGCGGTTCTTTCTCACTTGCCTTCTGCTTTGTTCATGGTTGGGTTGGACTATAGTTCTCTTTCAGCCTTCAGTGGGACACACCCCTCTAACCTTTCTGCTAGCTGGATTTGGGTTCAGGTGGCAGAAGGCTCTGGTCTTTCATACTTAAAAGATTGAGCTTCTCTGGCTCCTTTGCACCTGATTTAATGTGAAGACTTTGGGAACATGCATAGGCCATGACGGCCAAGCCTGCCCTCCTGCTAACCCCACAGGAGAATTCAGGACTCCCTCCCAGCTTCCTGAGCACTCAAGGTTCTCATCTGTGAGTGAATAGAGAGAGAAATAGCAGCACCTGCCACCGTGTAGCGGAAGCCCTAGACTCCCCTGCTTTGTCAGTTTCATCCCACTGGCACCTCCATCATTCAGACTTCGACCTGCCCTCCTCGTTTGCAAGTATTATTGAAATGTACTTAGTACCAGAAAAACATGACCCATTTTGGGCCTCTAGCCCTGGTGCTGCCTTTCTTTTAAGGAGATCTCTTCTTCACTAAGGCTATCAGGTTTCTTCTTATCTGAATCAAATGCGCAACATCCCATTTCTGAGTTGTTGGCAAGTTCTGTTCCATTGATGGCATCTCTACTAACACGTGTTTTGCAGGTTAAACAGTTGCTTAGATTTACATTAACCTTTCTTTCTCTCCTTTCCTCTGTTTTTTTCTCCATGCTTCTCATAGGCTCATGTCAACACAGATTTATTATTGTAAAGACATGAACTATAATTTACATAGTAAATTATGTGTACGATTGATTTGTCTGATGCTTTCAGCTGACTTTGGAGTTGGCCTAAGCTACACCTGCCACCGTTGTATCTGATGGAAGCTGAGGGAATGTTCTACCTCCTTTCTCAATTTTTGACAAAGGCTTCTTTTCTGAGATGTAGCTCCCTGCCCTGTGATGCTTCTGTATTTGCTTGTCCCTCTGATCTTTCTTAGTTATAATAAGGTTTCTGGTTGGGTTTGCCAGCCTCTGATTCAAGTCCCCCAGTCTCTGGATCTTCAGGTTTAATTCTTCCTGAAACATGTCCCAGTAATTGGAGATTTGACTTGGGGTTCTTTGACAAGATCCCTTTGATTTATGGAATCAGACGTCAGGCCACCATTAGTCACTTGTGTAGCTCTGTCCCGTCAGGAGCCTTCTTTTCATGGTGGTGAATGTTCCAATGAGTTACTATATAGCAAAAAGACAATCATGTATTTTTTTAGATCTTATTTTTTAGCCAGTAAAATAGCCTCCAGCCAATTGGCTTGATGAGAGATTCAATATCCTTATCCCCCTGATCTTATACTAATCTATTCAGGAAAGTAAGTATATTTTCATTAAAGTGTTTCCTCCTCCTGTAGTCCATCTGGGGTGAAACCCACAGAGTAATTATGGCAAGAGACCAATTTCTTTTCCTCAACTGGTGCTTGTAAGTAGAATTAGGATACTAGAAAGTTACCAGGTAATTTCCTTAGGGCGGCTCAACTGGGCCCTTGAGACCCAGGAACTCATCTTTCCACGTGCTGATGACAGGCGTTTTTGCCTGATTATCTAGATGATTTCTCGAGCCTGCCCACAGCTTGCCCTCCAGGAGGGGTCTTGCCATATTGGAGCCCTGAAGCATTTGTCATTTTTGAGGATGTTGATGACCCTCCAGGATAGGCAGAAGCCCCTGGGCTGGTCAGTGGCCCCATTTACTCAGATCTGGTCACTTCCAGACCTTAGAAGAGTTAGAGGGGTATCTGGTCACCTGGTCCAGGCCAACTATGCCCAAAGGTAGCCCCCAAACTCTGAAATGTGCAGAAGAGCCCCGGGAAGTCTCGGGCTGAGTTTCTCAGGAGACTCAGCATTCCCGGGGTGGGGTGATTTAGGACAGTGGACCCCAATCTTTTTGGCACCAGAGACCGGTTTCGTGGAAGACAGTTTTTCCCCGGGGGTTGGGGGGATGGTTCAGGTGGTGATGCGAGCGATCAGAGGGCAGATGAAGCTTCGCTCACTGACCCGCCGCTCACCTCCTGCTGTGCAGCCCGGTTCCTAACAGGCTGCGGACCAGGGGTTGGGGACCCCTGGTTTGGGAGAACCAGAGCTGACCCCAGGATTCAACTGTTTTGAATTCTGCCCTTTCACCTTTTCACTGTACGTTCTCTGAAAACAGTAGTGGGTTTCTTTAAAATAGTGACGTGTGCTGTGGTTCTTTTCTCCTCAGTTCGAGAGATTTCACTTTTCAATCCTGCACTCCCTGAACGCTCTTATCAGAGGCAGAATGTCTCCTGAATTTGGTTCAAAGTGATTTCGTTGCTGTGAGTAGACTTTTTCCTGTCTACTCACGTCCTCGACAGATGCACCCTGTCTCCGTGCACCCAGAATGGACGCTGCAAAGAATTAGCCAGTCTGGGCTTCGCTCTCAATATAGTTAATTAATGTGCAGAACAGTTGAGAGCCAAAGCATTTGAGTGCCAAGAGGTGGGATGTTAGAACATGAAGATGGAGGAATGCACTTCTTTAAGAAGTCTAGTGCTGGAAACTATACATTAATAACCCTCAGAGCTGCTTATGGTTCGCCTCTGGGATTTCTGCTCTTTGAGATTTAATTCAAGGAACCCAGGGAATATGAGCTTTCTTCTCGCATTGTCTGGAACTGTGCTTTCTCCAAGGGTAGCTACTAGTCACGGTGGCGTTTAAATTCAAATTAATGAATGTTAAATAAAGGTTTATTCTTTAGTCAGACTACCTGGATGGTCCCTGACTTACGATGGTTTGACTTATGATTTTTCAGTTTTACAGGGGTGCCCAAGCAATGCACGTTCAGTAGAAACTGTACTTTGAATTCTGAATGTCGATCTTCTCCCGAGCTGGCGATATGCCCGACAATCCCCCTTTGTGATGCTGGGTAGAGGCCGCCGTGGCTCCCCACCAGCCGCACCGTCGTGAGGGTAGACAGCGGACACGCTGATAACCATGCTGGACCCAGGCGACCCCTCTGTTTCTCACTTTCACTATAATATTCAGTAAGGTGCAGGATGTATTCAATGTTTTATCATAAAATAGACTTTGTATTGGATGATTTTCCCCAACTGTAGGCTGATGTCGGTGTTCTGAACACGGTTAAGGTGGGCCAGGCTCGGCCAGGATGTTCAGTAGGCCAGGTGTATTAAATGCACTTTCCACTTAGCAATAATTTCAACGCACTATAGGTTTTCATTATGTAACCCCATCGTATGTTGCGGAAGATCTACAATCACATTCCGGGTGCTCTGCAGCCATCCATGGCTACTGTATTAGAAGAGTAGATAGAGAATATGTCTGTCATTGCAGAACTTCTATTGGACAGCCCTGGTCCTGGACACAGAAGAACCCCATCTTTTCAAAACCTGGAAGGCTCCTCACCTCCCTAGACTATTTTAACCAAATCTTACCCAAGATTTGCCCCTTTTCCTGGAGGTTGTTGGACTTCAGAATGAGACAGTTTCGGACATTCAGAAAGAGTATCTCCACAGGAACATTTTCTAGAAAAAAAAAAGTCTTACGTTTTCTAATAGCAGTTCATAGATTGAATAAAGGTAGCAAATTATTAGGTAATTATAATAATAGCAGCTCTTTGTGTTGGGTAGTTGCTGTGTTCTGGGATTTTGTTCTAAATGGTTTACAGTATTAACTCTTTTAATCCTTAATATTAACCCCATGAGGTATGGTGCTGTGTTTGTCCCCACTTTTTAGTAGAGGAAACTGAGGTACAGAGAAGTTAAATAATTTGACCTAGGTTCACACATGGCTCCTAAGTGGTTGAAGTACTATTTGACTCCAGACAGTGCACCTCCAACTGCCTCTCATCTCTCTGCAAATGGCACCGAAATATCCAGAATGTTTGCCCACGATGGAAATAGAAAGCTGGTCAGTACCCTGCAGAGGACGTGCTACCTAGATGGTCAGCCTGGTCCAGGCTCTTGTCCGTAACATTAGCAGATTCTAATGTGTTTTCTGTAGGCTGGACAGAGTGAAGATAAAACAGCTTCTCAAGAGAAAGTCATGGTACTCTAGAATGTTTGGGGGGATAGTAAGCTTATAGATCAGGAGTTGGCGAACGAGGGCTGACAGGCTACATCCAACCTGCTGCCTGTTTTTTTTTGTTTGTTTTTTGTTTTTATTTTTTTTTATTTTTATTTTTTTTGGGGGTACACCAGGTTCAATCATCTGTTTTTATACACATATCCCCGTATTCCTCCCTTCCTTGACTCCCCCCCCTTGAGTCCCCCCCGCTGCCTGTTTTTGTAAGTAAAGTTTTATGGGAACACAGACACACACAGTTGTTAATCTGTGACCTGTGGCTCTTCTTCATTATGCTTGCAGAGCAGAGTAGGTGTAACAGCGATCATGTGACCCACAAAAGCTGAAACATTTATTTCCTTGCCCTTTACAAAGAAAGTTTGCCAACCCTGTGCTACATCAGATTCTCTAAGGCTTTCAAAATAATTAGCCTCTTCCATTAGCAGTACGTGTAGTTTGGCAGTCAAATGCCCTACCATGGAGCTGTACCCCCAGCAACTGTGCAGTTTTGAACTTGAGGAATGACCCCACATTGTCAAAAGGGACTGACAGTTCAGTATTTTCCTTGCTTTTCATCCTAATGTGTGCAGCTCCCGTCTGCCAGCCACCACTGGATTCATGCTGGCACTGAAACACCCGCCCTCTGGCGCCTGCATGTCAGTGACCTGACTACGTGCTTTATATGTGAAATTTCTTTTTCAGAAAATAAATGTATTTATTTATGTATGTATTGGCTGCATTGGGTCTTTGTTGCTACACGCAGGCTTTCTGCAGCTGCAGCGAGCGGGGGCTACTCTTCATTGCATGTGCGGGCTTCTCATTGTGGTGGCTTCTCTTGTTGTGGAGCATGGGCTCTAGGCACTCGGGCTTCGGTAGTTGCTGTGCGTGGGCTCAGTAGCCGTGGCTCGCGGGCTTAGTTGCTCCACAGCATGTGGGATCTTCCCGGCCCAGGGCTCAAACCCATGTCCCCTGCATTGGCAGGTGGATTCTTAACCACTGCGCCACCAGGGAAGTCCCTATATGTGTAATTTCTGTTGGGTCCCTTAGAGCTCCAAGTGCCAGGGGTCCACCCACACTTACTTTTCTGTCTGTGCCTGCCCTTGTCAGAAGATGTGTATACATGAAATGTTCACTTAGTGCTGCTCTCTCTTTAAGATCATGGTGGAGTTCGCAAAAAGCGTCAAAAAACATTAAAATTAAACCTTCTTCGTATTTCACATCCCATTATGAGGTTAGAATAAATTAAATTTCTCTAAAATGTGTCTGCCAGACATTTTAAAACTAACCCTTTTCCCCCTGATTATACAAGTTATATATGCAGAAAATACAGAGGGATCTAACTAGAAGAATAAGAGTTTCCCCCATAAAACGCCACCACCCAGAGGTAGCACAGCTAATATCTGAGTATAATAAATTTTTTTGAAGAAGATTCTGCCACATACACAAATGTTTCTTTTACTTCAGTTTTTTACTATGTCATTGAAAATGTCTCAGTCAACAGCATTTTTCAGTGCTACTTATTATTCCATCACCTGGATGTACCATAATTTACTGAACTATTTCCTCTTTATTGGGCATTTAGGTTGTTTACAACTGTTTGCTGTTATAAATAAAACGTAATGACTGTCTTTGTTCATGAATCTCTGTTTGCATCGTGGGTGTTTTCTTAGGGTCAGATTCTCAGAAGTGCAATTACTGAATTAAAGACTGTTACCATTTTTTAAGCTTATGAAATATACCCCCCAAAAAAGCCATATCTCTGACTTAACTTTCTCCCTGACTCCCAAAAAGACCACACTAGTTCAAATAATGCTACAGCAAAGACTTATTAACATGTATTAATGTTCAGGAACTTAATATTAAAACAAAGTGAAGTGAAAACTGCAGACAAACAGGAACACTTTATAGTGGTCTGTTTGGTGATTTGACACTTCTCTTAGGACTTTGTTTTCCTATGAGAAGCATGGTTTGCATGCCCAGATATTTTCTCAGAGACATCACTTGGGTTCCTGCCTCTAGTCCAACAGAGTTTTCAAGCTCAAATGGGTGTAAGAATGACCTTACAGGACTGGACACCCCAGGGCCTTGACACCTGCTATTCTCTGTCCAGGATGCCCCTCCCCAGAGAGCCCCGTGGCTCATGGTCTCCCCACAGGTCTTGCATGAATGTCCTCTTTCTGAGAGGCCTTGGTGTCCACCAGGTCTCTCGCCCTCCCCTCACCCTGCTCTCTTCCCTGGGTGGCTCTTATCACTCTGTCATCTCCTGGAATTCTAGGTGTTCATTTGTTTACTGTCTGTCTCAGAAATCCCGAGAACTGGATTTCCATCTGCTCTGCCCGTTGTCTAGCCTTGTTCATGTTGTTCTGTTTCAGTAACTCTTCCTCTTAGAGCTGTATGGGTATAGGGCTGTCACAGTGACTTGTGTCACAGCTTGTCATCAGCAACGTCCTTCCTGATTTGATATGAGTACAGTCAGCTTTGGGGCACAGGGACGGCCTAGAGAAGGAACCTATGACACCCGGAGGTCGTGTGGGCCCTGAGGAGGGACAGCCCTGGTGCTGGGGGGTGGCCTGTTACTTACTCATCACGTTGGCTGTTTGTGTCAATCTGAACCCAAGGCCACTGCGGGCACAAGCTGGTGGCCCCTCCTTCTGGGCTGCCAGCCCTTCCCTGTGTCGCAGAGCAGCAGTGCAGGGTCCCCGGAAAGCCAGAGGGCTAGCTGGGACCCACACCCGGTTATGCCGTCCCAGGCCAATGCAGTTAAGTACAACTGCGGACGTACCGGGCGGGACTTGGCCTGAGGCAAGAGTTAAACTCAGGGTTACATGTTGACCCCAGTACTCCCTTACACATGGCACAGAAAATGCTGTTACCCAAATGTTAGTGATTATTTTTTATGGGAAATGTCAGCTTGTGAGGATAAAGAATCTTGATTATGAAGAATTGCTTATACAGACCTGTGCTTAGGGCCTCTGTCTTTGCAGCCAAGACCACCATGCTGTCAGAACAGGGACAGGCGGATGGGATACAGGATCCGATGCCTCTTCTCTTTCACCAGGTCCAGCACCTACCGCCCCAAGGGCTTTGATGTCACCGTGAAGTACACGCAAGGGAGCTGGACCGGCTTGGTTGGGGAGGACGTTGTCACCATCCCAAAAGGCTTCAACAGTTCTTTTCTTGTCAACATTGCCACCATCTTTGAGTCAGAGAATTTCTTTTTGCCTGGGATTAAATGGAATGGGATACTTGGACTAGCTTATGCTACCCTGGCCAAGGTAAGAATAGCGGATGGATCTAGAGAAATCAAATGATGGGATAGGATTCTGAAGCCAGTCGCTGGAAGGGCCAACAGATAGGTCTGGCCTGTCCGAGACAGTCAATGAGAATTTCATGGTTAAAGACCAGTGTTCACACAATTAATTATATCTCTAAGCATTTTAAAAATTTAAGGTAAATGGTGAGATTCTTTGAGGCTTCCTATAAGACATACTTATGGCATGACTTTTTCCATTTGTCTTTTTTTTTGTTGTTTAATTTGCTTGTGTAGTTGACAAATGTTAACAAAATCTGGGTCACTTTGTTTATGGTGTTAGTTTAGACGTTTTTATTAGGGCAGGATTAAGAGAAAACACATTTATTAAATTCATACATTCACATAAAGACGGAGCCTCGGGGCGACACTGGGACCTTGGCAGGAAGAGTTGTCCTGCCAGGCAGAGAATATCATGCTATGTCCCGCTCGCTCCAGAGCCAGAGCACAGGCAGCCTGCAAGTGCCCTTGGGGTCACCAGCCATTCAAAATAGTGGTGCACCGAGGAGAGATGGCAGAACCCCCGCTCTCCTTAGCGTCAGAACCTTCACGAAGCAGGGAAGGACAGGATTGAATGTTCTCCAGTTATCTGTCCTCGGTCTACCCAAAGGAAGTAATGTTCATGTGCAAAAGGAGGGAGGCGGGCTGGGGAAGTTCCACCAGGAAGGGATGCCAGGGGCGGGCGGCTCCGACACCGGTGTGGCCCCTGGGCTCCAGGAGGCCAGGGCAGGTTAGCGTAGGCTTGAGGAGAGGTCGCCCCTCCTGGCCTGTAACCGGGCACCCCAGCTTGGCCTATTCTTGTTCAGAGTTAGGCTCTGAGCTAGCCCTAAGTGTGGAACAAAGAATCGTAGGTGCGGAAAGGCCTGTTTTCTCTCTGCGAGGACATTTGTTCCAGGTCAAGTTTACTGGCAAGTAATGCAGGGCAGCGAGGTGAGGAGGTGGGGGTGGGGTAGCGGGCAGGGGGTGTTTCCCAACACTGTGGCTTCTTAAGGAGAAAGAATACCCCTGAGGCCCTAGGCTGAGACCATTGCAAGACGTCTGAGACTCTGCATAAGGCAGACTTTGTAGGCCCATGTTATCCCCATTTTAGAGATGTGTAGAGTGAGGGCCAGAGAGGTTTCCCCCTTGCCTAGGGCTGTCAGAGCATAGAGCCCCGTCTGCAGAGCCTGGCTGGGTTCTGGAGCCGTGTTTTTTTTTCACTCAGCATTGTAGGAAAAGCTTAATATGAGTTCCCAGACTTGTAACAACAACTCCTTTTCACTGACAATGTGACCTCGGGCAAAATGTTTCATCTTCATGTGACTCTGAAAATGAAAGATGTATGGTTGCTTTTATGCGGGTTATTTAGAGGGTGGTAGCGTAAAGCTAAATTATCTGGAATTAGTAATATGTAAAACTTCCTTGAGACTAGACTGCTTCGGGGTTCTTCTGGGCATCCAGACTCCCCATACGGACTTTTATCTTTTCACGTATGAAATTCCAAAATTGCCAACAATTGGCTTCAACTTCGTAGGTGTGGGGAGTTGATAACAGGATTTGTAGGAAGTGGAGCACAGCTAGAAACAGGAGCGGCAGTGTGGTCTGGGTTGGTGGCCCGAAGGTGCTCCTGAAATAGGTTCCCCGAGCAGCCTGTAGGGGTCGTAGTGTGCGGTGGTCCTCGCTGGATCCCGGAGGCTTCCCACCAAGGATGTCGTCAGAACCACCTGCAGGGTCTCTTGTAGTACAGTTGCCTGCATCCAACAGCATCCCTGCTGAATCAGGTCCTCTTGGGCTGGTCCTGGGCAACCGTGTGCTTTTAAACCTTAAAGGGATCCCGAGTCCTACTGAAGCATGACTCAACGGAATAGGAACAGATCCTACCCCTGTGCCAGGCACTGTTCCGAGCACTCGGTGTGCACTGACCCATTTAAGCCCCAGAAGCACTCTGGGATGTGACTATGACCCCCATTTTACAGACAAGGAAACAAAGGACCAAGTCACACGGTTCGCAGGTGAGTGTTGGAGCCAGGATTCGATTCCGGGCAGTGTGTACCTGGCTGCCTCCCAAGAATGTGGACACAGACTGGGTCATCACCAGACCCAGCCCATTTCAGGAGGGGCTTTGTCGTATTCCTTGACCCAAACACAGAGCATTTATACTAAGATTACACGTCGAGATTGTGCAGAATTCTGCCCGAATCCCCAGAGGCTGGGAAAGAAGCAGGTGAGAGACCAGATACACAGGAGCTAATCAAATGGGAAGGGTTCTGTCTGTCTGATAACACTCCTCTCATTGCCTCCAGAATTCGAGTTTTAGTTCTTACAGATTATAAATAATCCTTCCTTATATTAGCCGTAGATGCTCAGAAGATGCCTGTAGCATCTATGCTGCTACATTTAAGTTTTCATCAAGAAAATACACTACTGTGTATACAATAGATAACTAATGAGAACCTGCTGCATAGCACAGGAAACCCTAGTCAGTGCGCTGTGGTGACCTAAATGGGAAGGAAACCCAAAAATGAGGGGATATGTGTATATGTATAGCTGACTTACTTCACTGTAGAGCAGAAACTAACACAACATTGTAAAGCAACTATACCCCAATTAAAAAAAATAAAAATAAAAAGAACTAACCACTCATAATAACCAACTCTAATCTCTCTCAGTTGTCAAAGCCAAAATCAAAACATGGGTCTCTGACCTTCCTTCCTGACCATCAGCACCCATGGCCAATGCCCCCCTAAGACCTGTTCACAGACCATCCCTCCTTTTCAGTCCTAGAGAAGTACAGCTGTTTTCTGAAGGCGTGGCTACACATAAGGGAGGCACAGAGGACATTACTGACATGTGGCGGTGGGGAAGACTGAGCTTTTAAACTGCAGGAGAATAGCATTGTTCCTCTTGTGGTCACCAGAGTTCAATAGACAGCCAGCAGAGCTAAGCCACCTCCCAGGGTCTGGGGTCTGGGATGTGACCTGTCCTCCTGGGTCAGGCCCCTGTCATTTGCATGATGGATGGACAACTATGTCTGAAAGGGGCGAAAAGAACTTTTTCTGGAGCTGCAAAGTCAGCTCCTGGAGATGCTGTTCTCTCCTTACTCCAAAATGTCTAAGATTAGAATCCACCACCTACCTGGGTAACCCACTTCCACATCTTCTCACGCCCGCCTCACAAGGCAGCCAGGATGGTAAATGGGGCAGCCTCTTAACAGCTTCTGGAAATACTCTCTTATTTTTCCAACAGAGCCAACGTACCAAAAGGAAAAATACCAAGTGGTAGGGAGTTCTGTTGGAGGTTTCTGAAATAATGTACTTAATCATAAGCTTGTTTATTTCTTAGCCTGGAAAATATTAAATATAAAGAAATGCATGTTGTATACCATGCCCGGTGCCTGCGTGGGGTCACTCCTTGTCTACAAGGTGAGTCCTGAAGCAGCTGTGCTCTTTCCCGTCCCTCCTGCAGCCATCAAGCTCTCTGGAGACATTTTTTGATTCCCTCGTGGCACAAGCAAAAATCCCCAACATTTTCTCCATGCAGATGTGCGGGGCTGGATTGCCAGTAGCTGGATCTGGTACCAACGGAGGTAGTCTTGTGGGTATCTTTTAGTCTTAAAGGGGGGAAAATCACAAATCCGTGGGGCTATTCTTTCTGCTTTATTAAGACCCTGAGAGAAATATTAGACATGCAAGCATACGTAGGTACTGTAAAATTTTGATAAGGCCTTGTTTGAGGGCCTTTAAAAATGGATAAAATTAGGTATGACTTTTATCTTTCCTAATCATCCTGCCATCTAATAAGGTGGTTTCTCATTGCTTCCCCAAATTCCTTTAAAGCTTCATAAAAATATTCCTTTGAGAGGTAACTGGTTTTGTTGGGTGTGAGAGGGGCACACGAGGGGGTGGGGGGAAGGGGGGTGGTGGCAGGTAGGCCTTACTCTGGGGAGGAGAAATTAGGTGGGGAGACCGCGACACCTGTACATCCTTTCTCTCCCTCTCAACACGCACACACAGACACAGACACACACACATACACATGTATACACGTGTACACATACATCCACACATGCATACACTGATACACAGGTACACAAACACACAAACACATCATATACACATACATACACTTACACCACAGACACACACTTAGAAACACATCTATACACAGGCATACACACACCCGCACAGACACACACACACAGTAAAGCAGAATCAACACTGTGGACGTGCCGTAACCCAGATGTCCCCTTGGTGGGCCCTGCACCCGGACACCTAAAGTGGGAGGTGACTGGAGAGAACGTACGTGAAGGGCACCCCCCCAGGGCGGGTGATGCTGACTCTCCGACTATGAGAAGCAGGCTCATCTATGTTGTTTTCTAACAATACACCTGCTCTCAAGAGTGTCTTCATCAGCTTTTCAGGGGAGAGGGTAGCCTAGAATTTGTGGGGTGATGTTATACAGACTTGCAAAATGAAGTTTTGATTAGGGACGCTCTTTTGATCTGCTTTCCATGCGAATATGTGGGGCAGGAAGGCATCCTCTGTCTTCTGAGGAACTATGTTTTTTTCACTCTCTGTGGTTAACTGATTCATTGCATTTTTTGCCAGAGCTGGAGGCGGGACAGGGTGTGGGGTGGAGGATCTCAATATTGGGGAGCTGGAACTGTATGTACTTCCTTTAGATAAGGGAAACCATCAACGCATCCTGACTAGACCAGGGCATAAGTGTCCCTAGTCCTTTGGTCTTTGGATACACGGCCTCAGAACATTCCCTGTTTAATGTCCAGGCATATGTATTTGTTTATAACATCCCAATAAATTGAAAGGACTGACTCCAGTGAAGTTTTGCCTTATAATTAAGAGCATGCTTCTCAGTGTAACTCGTTATATGCTTGTATATATTTTTTCTCTTATACCTGTAAATATTTTCCTTCCCAGGTCCTGGGTGGAATTGAACCAACTTTGTACAAAGGAGACATCTGGTATACCCCTATTAAGGAGGAGTGGTATTATCAGATAGAAATTCTGAAATTGGAGATTGGAGGCCAGAGCCTCAATCTGGACTGCAGAGAGGTATTTCCACTGTGATCTCTTTGTGTCTACCTGTCAGTGTGTGCCTGGGTCACTTAAAGATTACAGCTGGGACCTGAATGTGAAGTCAGAGGGTATATTACATTGCAAGATAAATCAAAAGCTCATGACCTTAAAAGTTTCAGGGCCTTTTCATAGATAATTTTATATCAATGACCTCCCCCCACCAAATTGCTTCCCTTCAACTGCTTCTCTTAATCGAGAGGAATTAGCGTAAAATGATGAGTGAAGAGAGCTATCTAGAACCTCATCATCTTGGCCTGATGGTCCCTGAGCTCTGTTCAAGACAGTGAAGTAAGCAGAGTTTTATCTGTGTCGAAGGGGACTAAAAATAAGCAAAATGAAACCAGAAATATATCATCAGCTTTATCCTTCATTCACAGCTATCCCCCTTTCCCCCCAGTACACAATTTTCACTCGAAGAAATGTTATGCTCTAAAGATGTGCGCGGCTTGATGGTGCTAAAAGAAGGCAGCTGTGCAGAGCTGGGAACCCATACCTCTCGTTAACCTCCTTCACACCCTCCCACTGCATTTTGGCTTATTTGCGGTGCCTAATGACATGATTATGGTGATTTGGGGGAGCCTCGGTCCTCTACAACATTTTCAGAAGGGTTTACAAAACCACCAGCCTTCCATCAGCGTTCGTGGTATTCCTCCCTGTCACTACTGCCTTTCATTTGAACCATCACATTGTACCGTAAGTTCTCATATACCCAGATGTCTCTGAAACAAGACTCAAAGCTTGATAAAGCAATGGTCCATTCCACTGGGATGGTGTTTCAGTCCTAAGTCTACACATCTGTGTATTGTCAAAGGGCATTTATTTGCCATTGGAGAGTCCAATGGTAGAATCAGACGGGAGGGCTTAAAATAAAGCACAAACTCCGTGTGTGTGTGTGTGTGTGTGTGTGTGTGTGTGTGTGTGTGTGTGTATTGGAGAGTGTGAGCATATATTTGGAGGTTTGATTCTCACATTCTTGGTTCTTTCCTGCCCCGACCCCAATCAGCCACGCTTGCCACAACAGAGCAAACAACAAAACCCAGAACAACCCACCCCTGACATTTTAGTGTGCGAGCTTCTGTTACACATACAACCATGATAATTTTGCAAATTAGATTATATTTAAGTTAAGTTTGTTTCGAAACTGAAATGGGTTTTACATTTGAAAAAACGTATCGATATGAATCAGTTGCTGTATTTCAATTTCTCAAAACTCTTCACTCCTCCCACCTGCCGCCGAGACAAATCCTCATTTGCTTTTGACCTGATGGGTGTATTTGGTCCTGCAGCTCAAGGATCTGCCGTAGAAGCAGGAGGGTCAAGTTGCCCATGACTCGTTCCACTCCTGGGCAGCTTTGCTCATGCAGTTGTGTCCCTAGGGATTGGGTGATGTCTCTGGTCTTGGCCCAGGGACCTCCATTCTTCCCACCCGACCACGTAAAGAGTGACAGAGGTGGGGTGGCTGGGAAAGCCTCTGTGTGTGTGAGATTCTTTCACTGAATGTGGCTTTGGTTCCATTCTAAATGCAAATTTGGGATGGCTGTTGAAAAACTGTCCTTCCTCCTCTTTCTCCAAGAGCAGGGTAATAGGGTTGATTTTTCATGATTTGTGTTAAATAACATTTAATGTATCTAAAGACAAATGGGTCTTCCCTCTTTGGGAAATCCTTGCCAGAATCTGGCCACTGCCATGTAAGAGACAAGCCCTGCCTTAGGCTGTTGGTTTTGGTCACGTCACTGCCCTTTCCTGGCCTCGGTTTCTTTATCCGTAATGAGAACGTTGGGCTAGGAAGTTCTTGGTTCCCAAGTTCTGAGAATACGAAATGAGTTGTAGCCGCCAAGGAGATCCCGGGACTGCTGAAGGCCTGCATAACAGATGCCCGGTGATGGTGGGCTGGGGCTGTGCGCTGACGTGGCTGCCCTGTCACTTATGTGCCCCCCCCACCCCCTCTCCCCTGTTCTAGTATAACGCGGACAAGGCCATCGTGGACAGTGGCACCACGCTGCTGCGCCTGCCCCAGAAGGTGTTTGATGCCGTGGTCGAGGCCGTGGCCCGCACGTCTCTGGTGAGTCCTCAGGATGCCCGATGAACCTCGGAGGTCACACCCGGGCGTGACCTCGTCCTGGGGAGCACCACCGTGTAGTCTAACCGTCTCCATCGGAGGATTTTGAGGGTTGTTTTATTTTAATGATTACTTATTGAGTTCACAATCTTATTCTTTGATATTAACCAGCAAATAATTCCTTCACTGTAACCTCAGAGGACTTGGATCTGAAGGGGCAATGCTTTTTAGTATTTCAAACAATAGTGTAGTTGCTGCAGTACTTTTTTAATCGAAGAGGGGAAACCCACTTGGTAATATACTATATCAGAGTAACTAGTAAACCAGGAATATGCTTGTAGCCTTTAAAACAAACCAAACATTGTACTCCTTTTTGGCCTTCAACCAAGGTATGCTAGGATTTTAATTCCCACTTCTGTAAAAGAATGTGACTCACGGAAGACAAAAGTCAACCCACCAATGTAGTAATTATTTTATGGCCATGCTTTGAAATACAATTAAAATCATGGTCAAGGACAATATGCCTTTTGAGGGCCTGGTTAACACTAGTCCCAGCGTGACCCCAACTTTCCAGTTAGTTTGCAGGGCAACAGGATGGGCTACCAGGCATTGACTGGAAGGACCACAGCCTCAGGGGGCAGATGGAATTGAATTTAATCTATGAGTTGTTTCTGCCACTTATTATCTGAGTGTCTGGGGAGGGCTTCTGTGCCCCTGAGAGCCTCTGTGTTCTCATCGCGGGGTTGTTATGAGGGTTTGGGGTAAGAGCCTGTTACAGTAGGCATTCAGTCAAGAAGAGCTTCTATTTTTTTTTTTTTTTACAATAAACTGCATATATTTAAAGTGCACAATTTGATTTTTTTTTAATTTTATTTATTTATTATTTTTTCGGGGGTACACCAAGTTCAATCAACTGTTTTTATACACATATCCCCGTATTCCCTCCCTCCCTGGACTCCCCCCGCTTCGAGTCCCCCCCACCCTCCCCGTCCCAGTCCTCTAAGGCATCTTCCATCCTCTGATATTTTTTTTCTTATTAGTAATGTATATATGGCAATCCCAGTCTCCCAGTTCATCCCGCCCCAACCCTCCCACCCAAGAAGAGCTTCTATTTAATATCCAAACCACAGTGCTACTACTGTTTGTTTGACATGAGATAAACATTTCTCTCGACTTCTTGGGTGTCTTCATAAACATCTGTTCACACAGGGTCACCGTTGCAAGGTCACCAAAAATGAGTGTTTCCTGCACACAGTCTTTATATTGGTACTGATTCCAGTGGGGCTGACAGTCCCATGACTCCACTGGGCTGGCCAAATTCAAAGAATGATGGATAGGAGATGTCCAGCGATTACAGGTGACAGCAGAACAGGGGAAGGAAGAGCAGGGTTTTGCTTGGGCTGGACCCAAACTTCAAAAGTCTAAACGTGCTATGGGAAGAGCAGCCGGCAAATCAAAAGAGTACGGAGGGGAAATCCGGAGGAAACAACACTGAGGTCCTTTGTGAACTGAAAGGTCAAGAGCGCAGTGGACAAAAAAGCCAGAGCAGAACTCTATCTTGTCTAATATCTGCTGAATCAGAGAAAAATGGCCGGTAACATTTTTAGTGACTTAAATTTAGAAAACTGGCTGAAAATCAGACCTTGCTGGAAATACAGAGCAGTATGTTGCTTTTCTTCAAAAATGTCCTCAGTGAAATTAACGTGAGCATCTTCAAATTTAATACTCTGAGCTGCAAGTGTTTTACAAACGTCCCAAGGACATGCTGGCAGCATCAGCATGTGACTTCAGCAAGCCCGTGACCCGCCCAGGCCTCTGCAGAGTCCGTGACTTCAGCGGGGACCAGCGGGGCTGTGGCGGAGCGGCGTTAGTGCTGCTGAGGTCAACACAGCCTGTGTTCAGCCGTGCCTGACTTTGTAAGAAAAGCGCGTGGTAGAAGGAACGAACAAGATTACGAAATTTGTTTACCTAGTCTAAAATTATCCTCTGATTTCAGTGCCTGCCTCAGGAAGGAGAGGCCTGGGAGGACGTTTGTCTTGAGCGAGGAACGCTCAACAACGGTGCAGGCTGTCTCTGTCTCATCGTGCGTGGACCAGAGAGGTGCCTGTTCTTTCTCTCTGCTAGGTTCATCTCAGCTGGTTCTCTTGGGTTGGGTGTTCTTCCTTAGTTAAGGAAAGGGCTGGCTTTGGAGAGTTAAACACCCTACTGATGCCGGGCTCTGTCTCTGGGCCTGGATGGTTCAGATGGGATTTTAGAAATGAGTGGTTTGTAGGTCTGTGGTTCTTCTTTATTATTGAAGTATAGTTAATTTGCGATGTTGTGTTCCTTTCAGGTGCACAGCAAAGTGATTCAGTGATACATATGCATATTCTTTTTCAGATTCTTTTCCATTATAGGTTATTACAAGATATTGAATACAGTTCCCTGTGCTATACGTAGGTCTGTATTTTTAAGTGAGCCTGGTGTCTGGTGGGGAGTTTTGTGTTGGCGGGGACCTGGGCTCCCTTCCCGCCCAGCTGTGGCACCCTTGTTAGCTTAGGCCAAGTGTTTCTTCCATCTGTAAAACCCAGAAGCAGGATGATACCTGCTGTAAACTGACTTCTGACTTTCAACTCTGTGATCCAAGTGTCCAAGCTCTCCCCCAGCACACAAGGCTTGGCCCCCAGGGAGGCCTTCCAGACTTACAGGCACCATTTTGGAAGCAGATGGTCCCCCATCCAATCCTGAGCTGTGGGCAAGTTACTTGGCCCCTCTGAGCCTCATTCTTTACCTGGGCATTAGAGCTCCGTGCCCTCTGTGCAGCCCCAGCCAGCCTTTGCTCTTCCTGGCATCCGCAGAATGTCTGCCTCACCCCTTCTCACTCATCCGGCAAAGGGTTCTTCCCTTACACATATTCCCAACTGACCTCACTTTTATAAAATGTACAGATCTATTAAGGCCAGCATGAAAGACTTCACAAATCAGCACTGACAGTTTCAGTGGAGAACCCATGATGGGTGAAGAGACCGCAGGCGCTTCCTCCCGCTTGTCTGCCCTGCAGGGCAGTGGCACATGCCCTGAGTGGCCTGAGCAGGTAGCTCTCACTCCACATTCATCTAGGGACATCCAGTTTTCTCAGTTCCTGTCCCCCTTCACCTCCGCAGCACCCCTGCTCACCTGCCTTACCTGTACCCTCGGCTTCCATAACGCCCGCCTCCCAGGACTTCTTCCTGTCCCTGTGCCCTCTTCATGGGAGTCCCCTTTGCTGGTCCCTTTCTCAGCGTGGGTCCTACATCCCTCTCTTCTCCCTGTACCCTCTTCTAAGCAATCCCGTCCACGGCCACACCAGCACTTCCTACCCATTGGTCATTGACTTTCAAATGCATCTGTCTAACGCAGGCTGACTCGCTGGAGGTTAGACTCGAAGAACCAGTGACCTACATGAGTCCCACGTCGTTGACTTAATTATACCCCATGTGCCATAGTGCTCAGATCCCTGATAAATGATCTCAGATAAGTGCACGAGGGTGCCTGTGGGTCCCTCCCAGCCCCATCTCCTGCCCCTTCCTGTCCTCAGCGCCAGCCTCCATGGCCATCGTGCTGTCTAGTGGGAGAGGTTCCATGCTCTGCCTGCCCTCCTCCACTGCATCTCTCTGACACCCACCTGCACTCAGCTCACGTGCTTCTTCCTCAGGGACCTTGACAGTCAACACTCTTCTAGCTCCACCCCACACCTCCATCACATGCCCTCCTAGCTCTGCCCCTGTCATGTGCCCTCCTAGCTCCACCCCATCACACGCCCTCCTAGCTCCACCCCATCACACGCCCTCCTAGCTCCACCCCATCACACGCCCTCCTAGCTCCACCCCATCACACGCCCTCCTAGCTCCACCCCCATCACATGCTCCTCTGTTCTGATCTAAGCAAGGCACTGTGCTGGGTGTATTAAAAGAGACACATCTGACACAGTCCTTCCCTCTGGGAGCTGGCAGGCCAGGGCAGGTCTGCTCTGGAAACTTCACTGGGCCTGGTGAGAGGGCACCGGAGTAATTTGTAATTAGCTAGGGGATTCAGCAGCTAGTGGACAAGCATGATTGGCATTGCTGTTCTGGTCCCTTGATGAGAGGCACAGGTGAAGGAACATTCTGTGTTCGTGGTCCCTGAGTCTTTACTGTGGGCCAGGTGTTAGGCCTATGGAAAGAAGATGGGGGAGCTGACAGCAGACCTGTGTCCTTAGAGGAATCAGATTCTAGTGTCAGAAACAGAAGTTAACCAATCACATCAACATATGCAAAATTATAATTGCTACAAGGAGAAAGGCCAAGGAGGAGAGAGACATGGTGGGGGTATCAGCACTTTGGGGGGCAGTCAAGGAGAGCTTCCTGGACAAGGTGACACTGGAACTGAGATCTGGAGGAGGAGAAAGATGTTCCAAAAGAGCAGAGAGCCTGCAGGGCTCTGCATCACAAGGAAACTTACTGGGCTCAGGGAATTTATAGGGAAGGTGATGCCCAGAAAGGCTTTGAGCACCACTTTTAAGATCTGGTGTCTCTTCTAAAGAGTAGGATCTATTACAGTGTGACCTTGGGTGAGTTATTTCACCTCTCTGAGCGTTGGTTTCCTCATCTGTGCAGTGGAGGGGTGATGTTACTGCACTGATGCAGGTGTTTGAGGATTAACGTAGTTACTGCTGCAAAGTGCTCCTAGCAGCGCCTGACACCAGCGATCCTTCCCCATGCTTGGTCATTTTAATAACTGTGACTTTGTCATCACCAACACTCTTCCAGAGGACTGATGTCTCTGCTTCGCGTCCAGATTAAACACTGTATATCGCCATGGTGAGGTGATGAGGAGAGCTGGAAGCTGCTTCCTGTTGCTGTGCCATACTAGTCATTGTTTGTCACATGATCTTGTTTTGTCTAGATTCCAGAATTCTCTGATGGTTTCTGGACTGGGTCCCAGCTGGCATGCTGGATGAATTCTGAAACACCTTGGTCTTACTTCCCTAAAATCTCCATCTACTTGAGAGACGAGAACTCCAGCAGATCATTCCGTATAACTATCCTGCCTCAGGTATGAACTTGGATTGTGCTTTTCTCATTCTAACATGGAACGTGCAAAAGTAAAGCACTTCATGCGTAATGCTGCATTTCAAAATCACACCTGCATTAGGTAGCGATTGCCACGGTAATGCTGCGTAACAAACAACCACAAAACCCAACAGCTTTAAGCAATGAGCATTTATTTCTGCTCCTGAGCCTGGGCAGGGCTGCTGGTCTCTGCAGGCTTGCTCACATGTCTCTGGTCAGCAGGTGGCTGGCCAGGGATAGGTTGGCCTTGGTTTAGGATGATCTCAGATGGCCTCACTTGTACATCTGCTGGCTCAGTTGATGGAGTGATGGGGCCTTTGTCTCTCACCATCCAGCAGCTGCCTCACACAGTGGCAGCAGGATTCCGTGAGACAGAAAAGAAGCACACAGGAGCTCCTGAAGCCCAGGCCTGGGACTGGTCACCACCTCTTGCACAGTGTTTCCCAAGCCAGGCCAAGGGCAGCCCAGATTCCAAGGGTTGGGACATAGGTGCCACCTCCCAATGGGAAGAACTGCAAGGTCACATCACAAGGGTGTGGCTATAGGAAAAGTCAAGAGTTGAGGACATTTTTGCAGTACCTACCACAACATCAGTATATGTTTAGTTCTGACTTATTTATAAATAAAGAATAAAACTGGATGCTCAGAAATGAAAATGAAAACATCAGTGTTTCCATATTCAGTAAATCATTGGCTCCTCCTGCATCCTAAGCATCTGGTTAAACAGACCAAGTTCTGTCTTCCCCGTATCATCTCTTCCTCCCCCTCTCCATCCCCAGAGCCCTCACTCACGCCACCTCTCACTACCACCTCCAGACCCTCCAGTGTTCCCTCCACCCCCCACCCCGCTTCCTTCTAAAACTATTGCCAGGTTCATCTTGCTAAGCCACAGCGCTCCACCCCACCACTGCAATCCATCCGGAAGTCCTCATCCACCAGCGTGGCTTTCCATGACCTCACGGGACCCATGCTGATGCCCCAGAGTATTTCCTGCTGTGCCCTTGACCCTCCACTCTTGGTGGCTGTCCTCTATCACTGGGTGCCCGCTTCCATCTCCTCGCCTTTGTTTCCGCCAACCCCCCTGCCTGAAATGCCCCCTCCTCCCCACTCCATCTGTGTATCCACATTCTTCCCATCCTTTAAGACCCAACGCAAACAACCCCTCTTTGTTGAACCTCTATGGAACAGAATGACCCCTTTGTGAACTCGCCCTTCAAACTCATAATGCGTGTTTTCTAGTCTACTCATCCGGTCTGGCATCACATCTTCAGGGCATAGTTTATGCTGTTGCCTTTTTCATTTGACTTCTTTTTTCTCTAATCACACACACACTTATATTTGTTCCCCCATTAAATTATTAATTCCTTGTGGATGAGAACCATAAGACTTAAAGATCATCCTTCCTTCCCTGAAACTGCCATGTGGTAGAGGGTGATGCGCAGTAACTGTTTGCTGAATGGACAGACCAATGTGTCTTTGTTGCAGTTTGCGGAATTTGGGATAAAGGAATGGGATTGGGGGATAAGGAAGGAGGAATAATTTCAGAAGAAAGCGTAAATGGTAATAATGCCTTTTCCCTGCTCTCAAATTTATGTGGGAGGAAAGTGCATTCCAGAAATGGAGAGTCACTGGGGAAGGGATTGAAAGCTTTAAGAATAACACACCCCAGCAGAGGACATGTACGCTGAGAGCCGCAGGCTTGAGTTATATTCTCAGCACTGCCCTTGACTCACACTATAACTTGGAACAAATCACTTAGCCCTTTCTGTGTCTGTCTCTTTAACTATAAAAAAGAAATAATAATACTTGCCAAAGACATTTTCAGAAGACTGCAATATCCTCGGATGAACAGCACTGCATAGAGTGATGTTAGAATGATATGTTTTCAGCATCTTTAAATTAATGTGCTCTTAGTGATTAAATTTTGGTCAGTCCAACAGCAAAATGTGGACATTATTTCATCAGTGTGGTTTGTAAGTAAGGTTGAAACCCAGCTTGAGGACAAAGGTGAATGTGAACTGGAGAATAAATGGCGTGCGGGTGAGTTGACAGTCAGGGACTCATATGAAGCAGGAGGAAAGCTGGCTTTCAGGGGGAAATCTATTATTACGTCCAGCGCAGGCAATAGCCATTAGAGCTGAATGTCCACTGGGGACTGTCAACCACTTTTAGAGCCCAGCTCTGGGTAAGCATGAAAATATAATGAGGGAGGTTTGGGAGTATTGCATTTAATTTGCATATCTCTGCATAAGAATTTGGTTTTATTCTCACTTACGAGACTGTAGATATTTCTTGGTTGACTTTCACATGTCCACATTTTCAGTTTTTAAAAATCTGCTTTCTCCTGTTTTCCTGATTTCTTATTCAACCAGCCCCATCCCGTTTGCCTTCCACTGTCTTGTCGGGAAAAGACAGCAGGTATGACCCCTCACCTGCCAGAACCTCACAAGCTCTGTGTACTGGTGACACACCCTGGGGACAGCGCTGGGGGCCCCCTCCTCAAACCCCAGCTCTGCCTGACTGACGCCCTTCCTAACATTCAGGGCAATGATCGAGGCTCCTTGTCACCAAAGCTTTAGAATCAGGCCCCTACCCAGGACCGTTCAGGCATCCGCAGCGGTAGATGGCCAACAGATTGCTAGGGCAGAAGAGTCATGTCAAAAAACAGAGTGTCCAAAAAAAAAAAACAAAAAAAACCCAGAGTGTCCATCCCCAATACTATTTTCCAGAAACACATGGGCTGAATCCTCTTTGGCCTGTTTAAAAAAGCAGCCCCCAACCCCAGCACACAGGCAAATTCTGATTTATTTTTCATATAATCCTAAAAACATAAATAGTTTCAGTCTAAATACCACCGGTCTGTCTATTTGTACTATTTTAGTTTGAAGGCAGGCATTTTATTCTGAGACCCAGCAATACTGGAGCTTTCCCAACATGTTACAAAATTTACAGTCTGGAATTTTTATTGGAAGTCAACCGGGACACACACAGAAAGGACAGAGTGAAAGATACAAATTCAGTTTGCATCATGTTTGTATCAGTGTCGTCGATGGCATTTTATTTGGTGATTTGGGGGGGCATTATTCTGGACTTAGTTCATTCAAAGGGGTGTGTGTGTGTGTGTGTGTGTGTGTGTGTGTGTGTTTTCTAGGACCTGTTTACAGAGCCCTAACTGCAAGTGTTTCAGTGGCAGCTAAGCGAATCTACCACCTCTTCTTAATTTACGTTGACCCTCAGGAGACGTCATCTGCTTCATTACACTGATCAAGTTCATTCACTTAATCCACATTTACTGAGGCCCTGCTATGTGCCCAGCATATATGAGATGCCTGGGTGCCAAGACGATAGTGAAGAAGAGGGTGATTCCTTGCCTTGAAGAAGGGTTTACAGACAGACACCCATCGGTGCAGGGTTCTAACTGCTGGACTCACCTCCTGGACACGGCAGATGCTTGATGTCCAGCGGGTGGTGCCTCTGGGAACCACCCCAGTTGTGTCCTTGCTCATCTTCCTGCCTTGAGACCCCTCTCCCTCCGGTCCTCTCTGCACGTGGCAGGTGCACTGACACGCATCCTCCTCACGTGTTGCTTCGATCATGTATGTGTGGATCATGGAGCGTGTGCTGTTGTTCCTCTTTGTATTGTGGGTACTGAGGACAGCCTCTAGGCTTGATTAAGTGCTCAGTAGTGTTGAGCACATAGATGACAGATGGCTGGATGGACAGACAGACGTCTCCTGGAGGGGTATGCGCCTATCACGTCAGTAGTGTTTCTCACCAGGCCCGTGGTCCTAGCTCCTGGATGCTGGGGCTGGTAGCATCCTCTCCGTTCTCTGTTGCTCCCACGGTACCTTGGAGGGTCTGAGCCCACAGCAACCTCAGCAGTGTTGTGACATTGCCTGATTCAGGCTTTTTCTTGTTTGCTCTTTCCTCTTCGACAGCTTTACATTCAGCCCATGGTGGGCGCTGGCCTGAATTACGAATGCTACCGATTTGGCATTTCACCTTCCTCAAACGCGCTGGTGATTGGTGCTACCGTGATGGAGGGCTTCTACGTGGTCTTTGACAGAGCTCGGAAGAGGGTGGGCTTTGCGGCCAGCCCCTGCGCAGGTAAGCGATGCTCGCATTGGACAGGGGGCCCTCACGAGGGCACCTCATGTCCGATAATTGACTTGGAAGCGGTTCTTGATGACAAATCAGTTTCCATTGAGTTGTTTGACTCATGCCTATCATCAGAGATGAAAGTCTTATCAACAAAATGTACTGGGGGATTGCGGAGAGGAAAAAGTGAGAATAGTCCATGTCAGACTTTTAGCCCAGTGCTTGGCATACGGCAAATGCATGATAAATGTTAGTCATCGGGGTTCTCTCTCATATTAAACTTAAAATGGCATCTCATACCAGGAATAAAAATACTCTCTGGGGCCTTGGGGGTGACTTACAGGTTTTGGACAGTGAAAGCAAAATGAATAAAAAAGGACATTCATAGATAAGCTGTGTGTATTTTCCTCGAGGTATCCTCGCCATGAAATAAGAGGTGAATGCCTGTCATTGCTATTTCTCAAAATCCTAAAATCACGAGACCAAGGAGGCCATGTTTCTCATAGAATTTTTTTGAAGAGATTTTGAGGATGACACAGCAGTGGTGTCCGGTGAAGTCTAGCTTGAGGATTGGGTGGGTCTTCAGAGAAACCAGGGGAGCACGATGAAGTTGATGGGGTGGTTAAACCCCTTCCACTTGGAAACGTCACAGAGTTAGCAGTTTGCTTGAAAGGAAGTGTTCCCACCACACACAGTTTCGAGGGTGTATCACAAACTTCTGACTAATAGCCCAAGCTAGCAGGAAAAGGCAAATCACAGAAGTGGCAGGAGACTGAATCTCTGGAGGAATGGAGAAAACCCGGGCGCCAGGGCTGAGGCCGAGAGAGCTGCTCTCAGGATTAGGTTTCAGAGGACTGAAAACATCCCTGTCCATTGGGTTTGGGGCCAGAAACAGAAGGAGATCCCCAAGTTGTGCTGGTAAATGCTAAGGGGGAGACCAGGAAATGTGAAGTAGAAAAAGAACTAACAACAAAAAGATAAAACAGGAGAAAACTGAGGGTTCTAGTGAAATAACAAGACTGGCGTGTGGGGAAGGAAAGGAAATATGACTTTGATGAAGAAAGAACAGTCATAAACATGAGATGCAGTTGTTAGACAGGCAGGGACGCTGGCTGACCATGCTGGTAGCCTGCACTCGAACCAGACCTTCACATGGATCTAAAACCAGCTGAGGGGTTTGGAGGCAAGCAGAGGAGGTGAGGGTGTACAGGCAGAATGCCAAATGCTCACAGCTGATTTATTCAGGAGGTGGGGTCTCAGTCCTCATCTCTTACTACCTACGTCGTGGCCTTAAAATAGAGGCCCAGTAAATAAAGCAGATAAATGATGCTTCATATTCTTGTTTCAACACGCTGTCTCTTCCCACGAAGTAAAATAACAATTTGGAGAACAGAAGAAGAGAAATAGTAAATGGAAACATTTTATCTGGACTATTAGGCCAATTTATATTCTTGGTAAATAAAATCATCCCACCCCATGTACAGATCTGACATCTTGCAATATATCTTCTTAAATATCAGCGCAAATTTCTTTGACTTTGCATGAACAGACTCGATATCTTTGAGACTCGTCATTTTTTTTTTATCTTAGTCACCAGGAAATGCTTACCTTTCAGCTGTGTGTTAACTCTTCCAGCCTGTGAGATTATCGCTGAAAGAGACTTTTCGCTGAGGCCTTATCTGGGAGACTGTACAACCTGAAACACTGCCGTATCTCCCAACTGTGATTCGTTCCCTTCTTCTAACCCAGAGGATCTAAGAACTACAGCAATTTTCCCCACAATTTCTGTTCTTTTGTGAAATACCATTAAAGGAGAGGCTACTATGGCAACAGCCGTATGTCGTCCACCTAATACCGTGGAGGGCGTAATCACCCTGTATCCCAAGTGAGTTGCTGTTGGAAATAATTTAATATTAAGCGTCTCTAAGTAGAATATCTCTTGCATTTCATCGTGAGTTCTTCGTTAGGTGCTCTTTTACAGCTATTTTGTTGCTATTTTTTTTTTTAATGTATTTAAAGTCTTGGTACTTAAACATTAGATTTTATCAGCAGTGGGAATATACCCTGATATGTCTCCTCTTTAGAGCAAATTGTTTAACCATTAAAGTAATTACTTCCCTCAGGGCAGCAGTTAGGAGCTAGACAATGGTCTAAAGCACTGTAATAAGTGGAAGAGACACCCTGCCTTTCGTTTTCTTTTTAAAAGTGTTTATTTTTAAGTTATAACATGTTTTAAATAATAAAATGTTTTCAATTGCAAGAAATCACATATCATGTACACACTTGGGAACACCCCAATTTAGCAAATGCTAACATTTTGTTATGTTTTCTTCAAAAATTTGTCATAGAAATACAAATAAATATAGCCAAAGCCCCATGCCACTGCCTTCCCCAGAATTACTTTTTATCCCAAAGTTTGTGTATATTCTTCTCCTAATTACTGCACACTTATAATTTCACTTTGTGGTTATAACTACCTTGGAGTAGTCATCCATTGCTGTGTCACAGTTACCCCCAATTTAACAGCATTCCATGGCCTTGCGCAGGTGCCGAGTGGCAGGAATTGAGAGTGGGCTTAGCTGGTGGTTCTGGCCCAGGGTCTCTCTTGAGGCTGCAGCCACCAGAAGGCTGGAGGGTCCACTTCCAAGCTCACTCACGTGGTTGTTGGCAGGAGTCCTCTTCCCTCACCATATGGACCTCATCCCTGGCCTGCCTGAATGTCCTCAAGGTGGGACACTGAACACCCCAGAGCAAGTCATCTCAGGGAGAGAGAGGGAGAGGGACAGAGAGCACAACAGAGTCCCCAAGACAGAAGCCACAGCTTTTTTATGACCTAATCTTAGAAGTGCCGTGCTATCACTCTGCCTAGTCTTCTGGTCCCACAGAGCAGCCCTGGCACTGTAATACTTGGGAGGGGACTCACGGAGTAGATGCCAGGCAGCAGGGATCACTGGGGGGTCATTTTAGAAGCTGCCTACCATATACGTACAAATCAGTACCTATGCCAAAACCTTGGTTGGTTTGCTGTGGTGTTTGGGCACTTGTTGATTTATATAGGAATGCTATGGTGCTGTGCCTATTTATTGTCAACCTGCTGTGATTGCTCAGCTTTGCGTCTGCTAGAAGTCCTGTGCTGAAATGAGTAGTAGATCATTCATGGTGACTGCTGTGTAGTATCCCATTGTATGGATGTACCCAGATTATTTACCCACTCTGGCCTTGATCAACTCTTGGGTCATTTCTGATATTTCAACCATAAACAATGCTGCATTGAACATCTTTGTGCACGTGAATGAGATCTTCTGGAAATGGAATATTTAGGTGATTTGCTATGCCGGCCTTCAGTGTTACTGGCTGCTGTCAAATTTGTTTTCCAAGTAGCTGCACCCCCAAAGTTATGCAGAAATTTTCGTTCCCTCAAAGTAATACCGTATTTCTTTTGTTTTCGTTTTTCCCAATATGTGTGTGAAATGGTGTCACATTTTAATTAATTACTCCTGAGATGACATAACTTTTGATATGTTTATGGGATGGCTAAGCTTTTTCTCTGATAGTGGATTTTTCTATTAATAGCTTATGCACATTTTCTAGTTATTTTTTTATTGACATACATAGGTTCTTTATATATTTGCGATACTAATTTTCTGGGTTATGTGCATAGCAAATATTTTCTCCTAATCTCTCTGGCTTTTCTTGGTTTTGGTGTCTTTTATTTACATTTTTAATTTAATGAAATACAATTTATTAATCCCTTTTTATTGCTTTTATTCTGTACTTTGAGAAATTCTTCCTTACTCAAAAAATAGAGATTATTTTTCTTCTAAAGGTACTTTACACTTTTGTTTCATTTTCTTCTAAAATATGAAGTAGGAATCTAATTTTTATGAGGCCACTGAATTTTCTCAGCATCATTTATTGAATTTATGTTTTCCCACCTATTTTTTCAATATTTTAATGTGAAAAAATTTAATATACAAAAAAGACTAAAAATATTACAATAATATTCTGCATACCAACCATCTAGACTTAATTTTAACATTCTGCCATGTATCAGTACATGTGTATATGTAGGTATGTATTTTTTGCTAAACCATTCGCAAATAAGTTGCAGATATTGTGACATTTCACCCCTAAATATTTCATTGTTCATGTCTTAAAAATAAGAACATTCACCTTCCTAACCATAATATCAATATGACACCTAAAATGGTAAGAATATCTACCTAATATCATGTAATATCTAAGCCATATTCAAATTTCCCCAGTCGTCCCCAAAAATGTTTTCCTTAGCCTTTATTTTTTTTGAAGGCCAGTTGTATTATAGAATGTATCACACTCAGATTTGTATGAGTATTTCCTGATGGTATCACTTAATGTTTGTTTAATATCATATTCATATTTCCTGTAAACTTGAACTTAAGACCAAAGACTTGATTAGATTCAGGTTAAGTATTTTTTGCAAGGTACCAACTGAATTTTAGTAATATCTTTGTCATATGTATATATGACATATATGATAGATAGATAGATATGATGTATATGGCATATATGATATGTATGAGATATATATATACACACACACACACACACACACACACACCTGGGTCTGTTTTTGAGCATTCTATTCTGTCCCAACAGGGATAGTTGTGTAGCTCTGTGCTATAACTTATGGATTTAATTTCTGTAGTTATAATAAGATTCAATATCTGGTAGAGGTTTGACTCTATTCCTTATTCTTCTTTAAAACTGTCCTGGCTACTTTTATCCTTTTATTCAACTTGTCAAGATCCCTGAAGAATCATATTGAGATTTTGATCAGAACTACATTGAATTTACAGATTAACTCGAGAAGAAATCAGATTTCTATTGTATGAGTCTTTTCCCCATGAATGTGCTAAATCTCATTTGTTTAGGTCATCTTTGATGTCCTACAGCAATGTTTTGTAGTTTTCTCTAAAAAGGTCTTACAGGTAAACTTATTACTAGATATCTCTTAGCTCTTTCTGTTACTATAAATAAGATTATTTAAAATTGTATTTTCTAACAGATTATTTGGTATACAGTCATTCAGTTTTGTTGTATATTAATCTTCTATCCAGTCACCTTACTGAATTCTCCTTTTTTTAAATAGTTGTTAAGAGTCCCTTGGATTTTCTTTGGAAAGTTATATGATCTTCATATAATACATTTTTCTCATTTCTAATCTTTTATTTATTTTTCTTTTTGTGATGTTTTAGAGACACTATTGAATAGAAATGGTGATGGACATTTTTTCTTACTTTAATGGGAGTAAATATCATATTTTACTGCTGAGCATAATGTATGGGATATGTTTGTGGAATTCCCTTCTAATCCTCAGTTAAGGGATTCTCAGTTGCTGAAATGGTTTCGTATGAATTAAAACAACAACAACAACTGCTTGACAGTTTCTACTAATGTTAAACATACTCCTACTCAATGACCCAGTGACTTCACTCCTAGGAATATGCAAAGAGAAATGAATGTGTATGTCCACTTAAAGATTTGACCAGATACAACTTTATTCATGAAACTAACCAAGTGCTGCATTCATTTAGTAGTTACATAAAACTATCATTTTCTTCAAACTAAGAACAGCCCAAAGTCCTACAAAAGAGAATAGATAAACAAATGTTCATCTTTGCATCCAGTAGAATGCTACCCAGCAATTTTCTTTCTGCTGAAGATTGTACTTGAGGATTTCTTTTATAGAAGTCTGTGAAAGGTACATTTTACCTCACTAATTCTTGAATCATAATTTAGCTATGTATGGAATTTAGATTGACTGTTTTCCCTTAATGTTCTGAAGATGCTGTTTTGTTATTCTCCTGCCATCATACTTACTGATGAAAAGACCCCAGTGAGTTTCAGTTGTTACACCTTTAAGGGTAATCTATTCCTTCTCTCTGGGTGCTGTTGAGACTTCTTTTCTATTAAATGTTTAGTGTTCTGGACTTTCACCACCATGTATATGGATACAGATTCCTTTTCCATCTTGTTCAAGACTCACTGTGCTCTATGAGTCTGATAACTCATGTTTTCATCATCAACCCTAGAAGATTCTCGGCTGTATACCCACAGCCATTCTTCCTACTCTCTTCTAATTGCCTATGAAATAAGTTTTGGGAGTTCTTGTTATTTCCTCCATATCCCTTGACCTTTCATTCATGTTTTCTTCTGTTTATTTTTGCTGCATTTTGTGTAGGTTCCTCAGATACATCTTATATTCCTCAGACCATCTTATATTGGTCTACTTCTTTCTTCAGCTGTGTTCAATCTAGCCTATTCTGCGAGTTTCTAATTACATTGGCTATTTTTCTTTTTCAGAAATTCTATTTTGTACTTTCTCAAATGGACTGGTTTCCTTTTCTGCAGTGTTCTGTAATCACTTTGTGGTGATTTGTATTTCCTTTATCTCCTTTATCATTTTTTATTTAATTTTAAAAAATGGCTGGGTAATATTCAAAGGGTACAATGATTTATACAATGCCCTGCTCTCTCAGAGTCAATCATATGAGTACATAAAATCTTCCCTTAGTATTAATTTTTTGAGCTTCATGATCTCCCATTGTATGGGTGTTTCCTCATTTGTTTAATTAATCCTTATTGATAGGGATTTTAAGTTGTTTCTAATCTTTTGTTGTTACAACAGTTCTGCAGTGGATACCATTTATGTCTATTCACACATAAGAAAGTATACCTCCAGGTTGGATTACTAGAAGTAGAATTACTGGGTTGAAGGGTATAGCATTTGTAATCTTGATGAATATTGTCACATTGCATTCCATAGAGGTTTTACTTGTCTATACCTGGCTCTACTAGTTCTCTAGCAAAGTATGTGATGCCCTGATTCTGCAGTCAGTCTCACCAACGTGTCACTACACTTTGGGGAGTTGTGCCAATCTGATATGTGAAAAGATGATCTCAGTGTAGTTTTAATTGTGTCATTTTATATGGATGAGGTTGAGTTTCTTTTCATGTATCTAAGGACGTTTGTTTTTCCTTTTCTGTGAACTATCCACTCCTATCTTTTCCCCATTTTTTTTCTGCTGGGTTTTTAGTTTTTGATGTCAGTCTGTAGGAGCTCTTTATGTCTCTGTTTGTCTGGAGGGAAAAAACTAAAATTCATATCTCAATTGGAAATTATTTTTAAACTTTGCGTCTGAGGAATTTTAGTGTAGAAAATGTTTACTTTTATGCATTTCAATATATCCATCTTTTACTTTAAGCTTCTTGGGTTTAATGTCCCATTTTAAATTACCTTTCTCACTAAAATTATTTTGTGAGTCATTTAAGTACTTTTATGTTTTATTTCCCTTGGCATAGAATGTGTAGATTAAATCTTTTTTCCCCCAAGATGACTACCAGATTGTTTCAGTAATATTTATCAAATGATCTAGCTTTTCTTCACTAATTTGAAATCCCACTATTATTGCATACCACATTCAAGTAATATTTGGGAGATATCCACTTATTTCTGGATTCCCTATTTTGTTCCATTGATATGTTTTATAGTATTAGTTTCCTCTTATTGTTCTTTTTTTCAAAACTTCCCTGCTATTCTTAATTTTCTTTTCCCTTGTGAAGTTTTGAATCAACTTGTTTAGTTAAAAAAGTAATCTTGTTGGTGCTTTAGTGAGTTTTTAATCCCTTTAAACACAGATATTGTTTAATTCAAGCAGGTTTCTGTGTTTTCTATCATGGATGGAGAACTAATCTTGTTTTTGTGTCTGCTGACTGTTCTCTCATGGTGGATTTTTTTTCTCACTTGCTTTGCAGTTTTTTGTTGTGAGCTTATCTTTAGTGAGAGTGCTTTTTTTTCTCCCTCATCTGAGAGAGTTCAGTGCACTTTGGGTTGTAAAAATGCAATTTTGCACTTTTCTGTTAAGTGTTTTCAAACCATGAGAAGTATAGGGTTTCTACACCAAGTTGTGTAAATGTAGGTGCCAGCCGTGCTTGAGGCATTGATTTTGAGGTTCTGTTTCTCATGGGAGAGTCTTTCTTGTCCTCAACTCCCATCCCTCCTCAAACCTCAGACAGAATCAGGCTTCCTTGTTGGTAGAGTCTTCCTGGCTCCCTGATGGACCAGACTTTGGCTGGCATTTCCTCTCTAGCACCTCTGTCCTTGGTGCTGGGGTCAAGTGTGCCTACCCCCCACTTGTTGGGAATTGGAACCCCAGCCCTAGGGCCCATTTCTGAGCTCAGCTACAAATTTAAAACTGAGTGTTGTTTTGTCCTCATTTCTGTGTGTTACAGCAGGAGAAAGTCCTACCTTCGCACCAACCAGCACTTGAAAAACCTTTGGGAGCTGCCCTTCTCCCCTAATGTCTTTATTTTGGTTTTCACAATAATCTGTGCTTGTCAGACAACACTTAGCTTACAGAATTAGGCTTCTCTATAAGAGTTGGGTGGGGCGGGAAGGAGGGCAGTGAGTGGGAGCTCTTTGATTAGAATCTCCTGGGGAGCTTTTTAAAATATGCACAGTTTCCATCCTCACCTCCTTTTTCAGCCAAGGTATACAAGAATGGTGGTGGGTAGGAGGGTGATGGGTGTTTTGGAAAAAGATCCCCAGATGCTTCTCTTCTGCTGCCCCTGCTTCTCCTCAACTCACCCTCCACTCCTACAGTCGACATTCTAGTATCAAATCAGAGCCAGATAAATAAAGCGGCGGTCCCGGTGTGTCACGGAGCTGGCCAACCTAGGTCTTCAGCACATAGTCTCACACACCTGGAATAGGTACCCAGGGACTGGAGCACACTCACCTGCCTCTCTGTTGCCTGAGCCAAATTTCCTATAGTCAGGAAAATAATAGAGTGTTAAAACTGACAACTTTCTCTTAATGTACCCACAGCTTCTGAAATACCACCCATCTCTTTTTATAGATTGAGACATTTAGCACCCAAGAACTGTATAGATTTCAGCTTAGACAATCTGAGACACATCATGGATTGTGGCAGTCATTTTACTGTGAATTTTCTTTGCTGCAGGTTGAAATTGGATCTTTTGGTTCATGTTTAAAAATAGGAAAGTTAGCTGTTAAGAACAGAGTCTCAGAGATATGCCTCTGCCATCAACTTAGAGTACAACCAAAAGATGCCAAAGCCAAGGGCCCCCAAAGACACAGATTAGGCAGCCCTGCTTCCCCATTTTACAGGAAAGAACACTGAGGCTTCGGGATGGTAACTGGCTTCACATGGTTGCAGAGCAAATGGGTACTGAATCCATGACGTCTGTCCTATAACTCCAAGACACTCTTCCAAGTCAACCTTCTCCACTCAGAAAGCATCTCAGTACCAACGAATGCATCGGAAGGGACAGATCACTTCCTTTTGTATGCCATGGTGGAAAAGACCCGATCATTATAGTTTTTATAGTTGGTAAAAGAGCTATCTTCCTCAGGCACTAGTTATCAGCTGGGTCCTGACCTTCTAGGAGACAAGACAGAAAATGCATAATTAAAATTTTAACCCAAGACCTGGATGAAAGAATTTAAAATAACAGTACATTAGCAGCTGACATTGAGTAAACACTGACCTACTCCAGGCACCGTGCTAAGTGCTTAACGCCTATCGACTTGGTTATTTACACAACAAGACTGTGCTATTATTAGCTTCACTTTATAGATGGGGAAACTGTAGGGCTACGAAGTTAAGTAACTTGACAAAATGACACAGCTCTTAAGTGGCAACTAGGATTTGAACCCCAGGGACCAAGGCACACTGCGCCTCTCCTAAGTAGATCCAATATGAAGAGTTAAAATCTGTTCTATAACCACAGAATCTGCAGTATGTGTAATAAATGCACAGGCTTGTCAGTGAATGGCGTGTCTAAAAAATATCCCCAGAAGTCATTTTAAATCAACTTTCCTTTAACATTGAGTAGCTAGTTAGCAAATGTGAGAAGGCTGTTGTTTCCAGATAATACATCATGTCTGACAGCCTTTAATTGGTGCTAGTTCTCAAAAACTTCTTTAAAAATACATAACTTTTTTGATTATAAAAATAATACATGTACATTAAAATTTGATGATGGGTTTTTTTAAACTTTTTATTGTATTTATATATATGTACAGATGGTCCTAGATTTATGATGGTTTGACTTAAGATTTTTTGACTTTACGATGGTGTGAAAGCCATATGCATTCAGTAGAAAGCGTACTTCGAGGTACAGATTTTGATCCTTTACTGAGCTAGTGATATGCAGTCCGATGCTCTCGGGATGCTGGGCAGGCGTAGCCTCAGTTCCCTGCCAGCCCTGCCATCACCAGGGTAAACAGCCAATGCTTAGAACCACTCTGGACCCAGACAGCCATTCTGTCTTTCACTTTCAATACATTATTCAATAAATTATAGGAGAGGGACTTCTCTGGTGGCACAGTGGTTAAGAATTCACCTGCCAGTGCAGGGGACACGGGTTCCATCCCTGAGCCAGGAAGATCCTACATGCCGTGGAGCAACTAAGCCCGTGTGCCACAACTACTGAGCCTGTGCTCTAGGGCCCACCAACCACAACTACGGAGCCCATGTGCCACAACTACTGAAGCCCGTGCGCTGAGAGCCCGTGCTCCGCAACAAAAGAAGCCACTGCAATGAGAAGCCCGCACATCACAAGGAACAGTAGCCCCCCGCTCGCCACAGCTAGAGAAAGCCCATGCAGCAACGAAGACCCAACACAGCCAAATAAATAAATTAATACAAAAACAAATTACAGGAGATACTCAACACTTTATTATAAAATAGGCTTTGTATCAGATGATTTTGCCCACCTGTAGGCTAATGTGTTCCGGGCACTGTTAAGGCTAGGCTCAGCGAGGATGTTCAGTAGGTCAGGTGTATTAAATGCATTTTGACTTAATGATATTTTCAACTCATCATGGGTTTACTGGTATGTAACCCATCGTAAATCTAGGCAGATATGTGTGTGTGTCTCATACATGAAAACATGTGTAAACTTGGGCGTTCCACTTAAAGAACAATACTAAAATACTAAAATCCCTAGGTACCTAGCAGAGCTGGGGTGGCTTTTGTTTTTCCTTTTTAACCTAAATGCAGTCATTTCACATGTTTTATTTTTTGACATACTTTTCTGACTGCCTTGTTCTTTTGATTTTTTTTCAAAAGCATTATTGAGATAGAATTAGGATGAAATGAGCCATTCGCATTATAGGGTACAATTTGGTAAGTTTTGCATTAGGTATGCAACCTGAAAACCACCCCACATGCAAGATGATAAATATTTTCATCAAGCCCCAGAGTTTCCTTGTACTTTTCTGTGTTTCCTGTCCCCCCTCACCCCAGGTAGCCACTGATCTGCCTTCTGTCACTGGAGATTACTTGTCACTTTTTAGAATTTCATGTAAATGGAATCATAGCATGCATTCCTTTTTGTCTGATTTCGTTCACTCAGCATATTTATTTTGAGATTGATTTCTTTTTATCAGTGTATCGATAGTTCATTCACTTTTATGCTGAACAGTGCTCATTTGCATAGATATATCATAATTGGTTTACCCTCTTTCACCTGTTGAACTTCTGGGTTGTTTCCAGGTTCTTTTTTTTTTTTTTTTTTGGCTATTATAAATAAAGCTGCTCTGAAAATTAGTGTGGAAGTCCTTGGACATAATTTTCATTTCTCATGAGTAAATAGCTAGGTAGTGGTATCTTTTTGTGGTTTAGATTTGCATTTCTCTAATGGCTAATAGTCTTGAACATCTTTTCATGTGCTCATTTGCCATTCACACATCTTCTTTGGTGACGTGTCTTTTCAGATGTTCTTGCCCATTTTTATGTTGTTGTTTGTTTTCTTATTTCTAAGTTTTCAGAGTTCTTTATATTCAGAATACAAATTCTCTATCAAAAATGTGACTCGCAAGTATGTTCTCCCAGTTTTTCAGTCTCTTAATATTGTCTTTCAAAGAGGACAGGTTCTTAATTTTGATAAAGTAAAATGTATCAATATTTTTCTTTTATACATTGTGCTTTTTGGTGTTATAGCTAAGAAATTTTTTGCCTCACTCGATGACATGAAGATTTCCTCCTGTGTTTTTTCTAGACATTTTATATTTTTTGAAATGTGTCATTTAGTTTCTAAATATTTAGGGGTTTTCCAGCTATCTTTCAGTTGTTGACGTCTACTTCCACTGTTGCCAGAGAACATAGGTAGTATGAATTGAATCCTTTTAAATTTTTGAAACTTGTATTGCGGCCCAGCATATGGTCTAAATTGGTAAATATCCCATGTGCTCTTGAAAACAATGTATATACTGAGATGTGGGTGGAGTATTCTGTCATTGTCAAGTGGGTGGATAGGTCAGCCTATCATAGGTTGATAGGTCGATTGATTGTTCAGGTCATCTATATCCTTACTTATTTTCTGTCTAATTATTGAGAAAAGGATGTTGAAATGTCTGACTATATTTGTGAAGTTGTCTATCCCTCCTTGCATTTTTACCGTTCTTGTTTTACATACTTTGAAATTCTGTTATTAGGTGCAAAAATGTTTAAATCGTTACATCATGTTTATGAAATGAACATTTTACTGTTATGAAATTACCACATTTATCTGATAGTACCCTGCTCTGGACCTACTCTGTGTGATAGTAAGATAGGCACGCTGGGTTTCTTTTTGTCAGCGTTGGCATGATACATCTTTTTCCATCTGATGACTTCTAATGTAATTGAGTATTTACATTTAAGGTGGGTTTCTTGTAGGCAGCGTATAGCTGTGTCTTGCTTTTTATCTAGTTTGACAGTCTCTGTTTTTTCAACTGGCACGTTTAGACCAGACTTCAGTGAACAACAGCCGGCAGGCTGAATCTGGCACATAGCCTGCTTTTATATGGCCTACAAACTAAGAACGGTTTTTACATTATTAAAAGGGTGTTTAAAAAAATCAAAAGGAATATGCGATAGAAATCATGTATGACCCCCAAAACCTAACATGTTTACTGTCTGGTCTTTTATGGAAAAAGTCCGCAAACCCCCAGTGTAGACTATTTGTATTTCATGTGATGATTGATAGGGTAGGGTTTAAGTTGGCAGTCTTGCTATTTGACTTCTCTGTCTCACCTGTTCTTTTTCTTCCCCTTTTTTTTCTCTTTTTTTGCCTTCTTTGTATCTCCTCAGCTAGTTTATTAGCTATGACTCTTTGCTGTGTTATTCTTATGGCTCTAGGGTTTGTAGTATCCACCTTTACTTTACCACGTCTACCACTTCCTACAGTAAAAGACCCTGCGCAGTGTGCTTCCCTTTCTCCCCTGTCCTTTGTGCAATTATTGTTATACTTACTTAGGTGTGTGTTAGAACCACCCAGTATGTTATTATTTTTGCTTTACTCAATCAGTTATTTTTTTCCACTCATTAACTAATTTACTTATTGGCTGCATTGGGTCCTCGTTGCTGCACACGGGCTCTCTAGTTGCAGTGAGCGGGGGCTGCTCTTTGTTGCAGTGTGCAGGCTTCTCATTGCGGTGACCTCTTGTTGCGGAGCATGGGCTCTAGGCACGTGAGCTTCAGTAGTTGCAGCATGCGGGCTCAATAGTTGTGGCTCAAGAGTTCTAGAGCGCAGGCTCAGTAGATGTGGCACACGGGCTTAGTCACTCTGCGGCATGTGGGATCTTCCCGGACCAGGGATCAAACCCATGTCCCCTACATTGGCAGGTGGATTCTTAACCACTGCGCCACCAGGGAAGTCCCTAGTTATCTTTTTAAATATTTAAAGTTAGAAGTGAAGATTTTACAATTGCCTACATAGTTACAATTTCTAGTGTTCATTTCTGTGTGTAGGTCCGTGTTCCACCTGATATCATTTTTCTTCTGCTGGAAGGGGTTCCTTTACTGCATTTTATAGTGCAGATCTGTGGTGGTGATTTCTTTCTTTTCTTCAGCTTTATTGTGATATAGTTAACAAATAAAAAGTATACATATTTAAGGTATGTAACTTGATGTTTTGATATATGTGCACATTGTAAAATGATTACCACGGTCAAGCTATAACATACCCGTCACCTCACATAGTTAGTAGTTTCTTTCTCTTTCTTCAGTTTCTTTCTTTCTTCTTCTTCTTCTTTTTTTTTTTTTTTTTTTTTTGTAGTGGTAAGAACGCTAAAGATACACCCTCTTAGCAAACTTCAGGTATACAGTACAATATTGTTAACTGTAATCACCATGCTGTAATTAGATCCCAGACTTATTCATCTTGTGTAACTGAAACTTTGCACGCCTTAACCATCATCTCCCCGTGTCCCCACCCCTCAGCCCCTAACAACTGCCATTCTACTCTCTGAATCTACGAGTTTGACTTTTTTTTAGATTTCACATGTAAGTGGATCAAGCAGTGTATGTCCTTCTGTGTCTGGCTAATTCCATTTAGCATAATGTCCTCCAGGTCCATCCTGGTTTCACAAATGGCAAGATACCTTTCTTTTTTAAGATTGGATAACACTTCATTATGCATGTGTGTGTGTGTGTGTGTGTGTCTGCTTATGATAAATTCTTTCAGCTTGTGTTATGTCTGAAAACATCTTCTTTGTCCTCACTTCTGAAAAGTATTTTTGCTTGGTATAGAATACTAGACTGGCAGGGTTTCTCCCCTGGTACTCTAAAGATGTCTCTCCACTCTCTTGTAGCTCGCATTATTTCTGACATGAAATCTTCTGTACTCCTTTTCTTTGTTCCTTTGTACATAATATTTCTTGTTCTCTCTCTCTGCTTTAAAGGTTTTCTCTCTATCACTGGTTTTCAGCAATTCACTGGTATATTTGTGTTTCTTATACTTGGGGTTCTCTGAGCCTCTTGGGTCTGTGGGTTTATAGTTTCTATCAAGTTTGGAAAAATTTTGGTTACTATTTCTTCAAATATTTTTTCTGTCTCCCATCCTCTACTCTCATTTAGGTGGTTTTCTGATTCCCTACTTTTTTCAGTATTTTGCTCTTTGTTTCATTTCGATAGTTCCTATTGCTATGTTTTCAAGTTCACTTGACTTTTTTCTGGAGTGTTTTATCTGCTATTAATGCCATTCAGTGTATTTTTCATCTCACATATGCAGTTTTTAGTCTCTTGATCTTGGTTTTGGTTTTTTTTTTATAGTTTGTATGTCTCTGTTTAACATGGCTAATACTTCCTCCAGTTTTCTGAGTGGAGTAGAATTATAATAGCTGTCTTTATCCTGTCTAATAATTCTATCACCTGTGTCATTTCTTGCTAAGTCTTAATTGATTAATTTCCCCCTACCATGTATTGTGTTTTCCTGTTTCTTTGCATCTTGGTAATTTTTTGTTTTATAAATTTATTTATTTATTTTATTAGCTGTGTTGGGTCTTTTCTGCTGTGTGCAAGCTTTCTTTTAGTTGCAGTGAACAGGGGCTACTCTTCGTTGTGGTGCACGGGCTCCTCATTGCTGTGGCTTCTCTTGTTGTGGAGCACAGCCTCTAGGCACATGGGCTTCAGTAGTTGCAGCACATGGGCTCAATAGTTGTGACTCACATTCTCTAAAGCACAGGCTCAATAGCTGTGGTGCACGGGCTTAATTGCTCCGTGGCACGTGGGATCTTCCTGGAGCAGGGATCAAACCCATGTCCTCTCCATTGGCAGGCGGATTCTTAACCACTGCGCCACCTAGGAAGCCCCAGTAATTTTGTATTGGATGCCAGACATTGTGAATTTTACCTTTTTGGGTGCTGAATACATTTGTAATCTTTAAAATACTCTTGAGATTTGTTCTGGTTCACAGTTAAGTTCCTTAGAAAGAGTTCTATCCTTTTTTGTCTTGCTTTTAAGCTTTATCAGAGGGATCAGAGCAGTGTTTAGTCTATGGTTAATCTTTCCTATTACAGAGGAAAGACCCTTAGTACTCTTAAGTACCCTGTGAATTGAGTGAGTTTCTGATTTTTTTCCACTATGAGAAACAGAGTAAACAGGAAATAATTGGCAACAGGCATTATTTCTTTTAATCCTTCCACGTGGTTCTTTCACTGAATTTCATTCACTTTAAGGTCAGCCCTCGGCTGGAGGCTCAGGGGAGGCCCTCTGGAGACGTGTGACATTTCTCTGTGTAGCTGTCCCCTCTGCATCCCTCTCCCTGCAAACTCTAACAGCCTCTGCTTCCCCGGATTTCTGCCACACTCTGCCAGTGTCACCCTTGTCTGTGCCACAACCCAGAAACTCTCTCCAGGCAGTAAGAAGGGCACCTGTGGGGCTCACTCCGTCTGTTTCCCATCTCTCAGGATTTACCGTCTCTCCTTGCCCAAGTTTTAATATCTTCAGAGTCCTTTTTCCTTTTTTCTTTTCTATTATTTTAGTTGTTTCAGGTGGGAGGGTAAATCTGGTTCCTCTTGCATCTTACCTGGAAGCAGAAGTGGTTTCAAGTGATTTTTCATTTCTTTGTGCTTTGCTCTATTAAGATACTGTCTTTGCACTAAGCAGGTTTCACTCTCATAATTGCATTTGTTAAAGCTTCTCTATTTATGAAGTAAATAAATCTTTGAAAACAAAAATGGCCTACTATGGAAAGACATTTGCAACAAAAGAAAGTTTTTACCCTAAAAATGACTCTTACAAATCCATGAGAAAAAAGATAGAAATTATAATAGAAATAGAAATGGCCAATGAGTGCATTTTTAAATAGAAAATTAAATGCTTAGCAGTGTTATTTTCTGGCACCTAAATATTCATTTCTGCAATTAAATACAGGTAAATGTGTCTTGGAGCCTTTTTCTTTTTCCAAGTAAAACTTGAGATGTCAAGCAAACTCTATACTTCTGAAAGGAGCAGATCAGTCTGGTGTAGACAAATGAAATACTGGTAATCCCCAAACCTGCTTTAGGAAATCACTTCAACTTCCTTCTCCAGGAAGAACGTTTTTCAAGAATCAGTTTGCAGAAGTCATGGGATGCACAGTAGCCGTGTTTTTTCTTGGTTACCAGTTACATCCAGAATCTGCTGTTCCACTCATTAACCACTCCTGATTCTGGGCCTTGTGTACACTGAGATATGACGTAGGACAAGAGTGGGGCGGGGCAGGGTCTTCCAGGCCAGGCTGGCCCAGCTGGTCTTGGCACCCACTAGGAAGGCGGGTCAGGCTGGTGTGAGCGTGTTACCTGCTGCGGAATCCACCATGGAGCATGAACTCAGGCTGACTTCACAGGGGAAATCCCCATGATTCTGGCAGCCGTGGCTGAGTTTTCTGTTCTAGATGCCACTGCTCTTCCTGCTCACTCTTCATCTCCACTGAAGAAGCACAGCCAACACAGATCCTAACGGGCTCTGACCAATACACTCTCAGCTGCATAGCGCTCCGGCCCTGCCAGCCCTCCACGAAGCACCTGCTGTTTCTTCACCTGATGTGCCCTTCTGCACATTGCTCCCCACCACCTGGGTTCAACGCCTGCAGACCCTGAAACATGCTGTCACTCCAATGCTAGGGGGCTGGACCCTCTGAAAGGACACAACCACCGAGACCTCCCTTGGTGCGTGCTCGGATGCCTGGGCCGTTGGAACCCGAGTGCCCGTGGGACTTGACTTGGGCTGATAAAGCACAGGGTTATCTCTTTTGTCATGTGGTAGAGATGGACTGCTCATTTCATAGCTGTGGATTCTCCCCCTTCTGTCTCCCCAGAAATCGCAGGTGCTCCGGTGTCTGAAATTTCTGGGCCTTTCTCAACAGAAGACATAGCCAGCAACTGCGTCCCGGCTCTGCCTTTGAATGAGCCCGTTTTGTGGATCGTGTCCTACACGCTCATGAGCGTGTGCGGAATCATCCTTCTTACCTTAATCATCCTGCTGCTGCTTCCCTTCCGGTGTCGGCACCTCCCCCGAGATCCCGAGGTCGTCAACGACGAGTCCTCCCTCGTCCGGCATCGCTGGAAGTGAAGAGAGAAGCCTGCACGCTAGCGACCTTGAACTCAAGGATTATGACACTTCAAGTGCAGCAGGCAGGGGTTGTAAGGCAAGGCTTCTTCCTGTGTCCATTAGTCTTAAATCTCTGTTCTGCTCCCAGATGCCTTCCAGATTCACTGTATTTTGATTCTTGATTTTAAAGCTTCCTCCTCCTCTCCTACTTCCAAGGAAAATGATAATAAAAAACACCTCGTTCTTAATCAAAACAGAGTGAATTGGGCTTCAGGCTTTATGTAGCTGGTTTTGCCAAACTATCTAGATGTGCCACCCCCCACCAAAAACAACAAAACAGACAAAAAGACTACAAGCCTTCACGTGTTCTCTTCTCTCTCCTATCTCTGGAGAAATAAGTGCATACAGTTTATAACTCTTCATAGCTAATGGGAAGCTTTTTGTATGAAATCACATTTAAGGGTATTTTGTACCAGGCTCAGCCTGGGTCAGAGTGGTACGAGAAGGCTTGCAATATGATGGCAGAAGAAGTCTGGGGCCTGATGGCATAACCATCCTGCCCCCTTCTGAGGTGGACAGAGAGCAGCAGGTCCCTTTTCTGGGTCTCTCTGTGCTCTGAGCGGGAGCTGGAGTCTACTACGGAGAGATGGTCACTCAAGTCTTCACCAGCCTCTTCGGAAGACGGAAGGCCTTCACGTGTGAAGGACACCGACTCTCTGTACTCAATACTTCCATAGTATTGTGGGTATAAAAGTAAAAACTACCTCCGTTGAGACTTTGCCCAGGGTCCTGTGCCTGGTGGGGGTACAGGCAGTCTGGTTCTAGCCGTTGCCCTCACCTAAAGAACCCTCTTTTCATCAGGTGAGACATAATAGGTGCTGAACCACACGTCAGCCTGGAGATGTTCTGCCACTGAGCTGGTTATCACCACATACGCTTACTCTTACTTCAAATGAATAAACACTGTATTAAGGAGAAAAACAGATTCTCTTTTACTAGCTTAATTGTTTCTTTTTCCAAGTCTCCTCTGAAGGTAGGTTGCTAATTACTCTTTTGGGAAACAGAGAAATGGCTCAATGCCCGTACTCCTGACCAGCTCTCTGAGGAAGGAAGACATAAGATGTGCAAAGGATGCGGGGGAATTTCTACTTTTTCCCATGCTTTGGAACCACGTTGCTCTCTTTGCAGAACCCCTTAGGCTTGAGCACACCCATCTGAAACAAGCTGTCAAGCAGCTGACCTACATGCGTCTTCCCTTTGGCGTGTTCAGTCTTTGGTGATGAGTCAGGTGTGCAGTGGTATCCTTATTTGGGAAAATCCACACTTGCTATAATTTATTTGAGGGCGTTGGTAGAGAAAAGCAGAAGGCTTTAACGTGATGTCATTAGAAGAAGCGTTTAAAGCTAATATCCCTTCTCTCACTGTGTGCCAAGTTCAAGGTTCCTTTTGCAGTGCTGTTTGAGATGAGTTGGATATAAACTGCAACCCCACCGGCAGGGCTAACGGAAGTATCTCCTCTGGCTGGAGTGTGACGTGTGTTCAAAATAGGCTTCCTGTGGATGTTTCCACCTCCTGGCCTGCTCACTGTCTCCCCAGGTCAGCTCCAGATTGAGAAATAGATGGCCGTGCCAAAGAGATGCAGTGTCACTTATTGCTGTCCTCACAGACTCCCCGGCAGCTACAGGAGTCTGTGGCATTCTTGTGGAGAGGGTTGGAGTTGCATCTTAGAACTTGGGTCTTGAAATGGGGTGATAGCAGGAGATCCGGTCATCAGAAGCTCATCGTCACGTCCACTCTCAGCAAGTTGAGAGGTGACAGTTTCAAAATACATTTCAGAGATGGAAGTCTCTGGAAGTCCAGTTCTCTTTGTGCCCTCTTGGCTTTTTCATGGGTTTCTATTTTGTGGGACACTTTACCTAGATGTGAAGGCAACACCCCTCGACGGTGCCCTCCCCTTGTTGTGAAAAATCCGAACCCGTGAAATAAAAGGAGGGAGTTGCAAGTATGACCCGGTTAAGTTTTGCTACTTATTTCTTCACTCAGGCGTCTTCTGTTTCATTTTCCTGTGTTGTTTCCAAGCTGGGGACCATTTCTCTTGCCATAGACGAGCAGGCACTGTTTCAAGAATACTTGATAATAGCAAGTTAGATTTCAAGCTTGGGTATTTGAATGAAATTTGCTATAATGCTCTGTATTTCCTATCAAATTTCTCTACCTTTTCATCTGAGATGTCATTGGATGTGACATTTTAATGGAAATACTTAAATTACAAAAGCATAACTTAGCAACAAGAATGAAATAGACAATTGAAAGTGGGACATTTTCCTGGCATGCCTTGCTGCTGAAAATTGGACTTTGAGTCAAAACCCTGTTAGTGACACATACCTCTTCCAGTCATGTAAATTGATACTTAGCTTGGCAAACCTTCAAGGAGGCTTGCTTTGAACAGGAAAGGAGGCAACAGTCCTTCGGGGGTGTCATTTTTACCTCGCAGCACACTGTGGAAGGTGCTTGAAGATGGTCCTCACCTGAAGATGCAAATTAGCATTGGGTTTTTGTCAAAACCTTGTCACCTCTCTGATGGGAAATGGATGCTTCTACATGAACAATTTGTTTTTAAATAGGCTGATGCTTTATATTCTTGATAAGTTATTTGGAAGCCTGAAATGAAATCCTGCCTTCAGAAACTGAAACCGTTTATGAGAAAGAGCATGAGATGGGGATTGATTCTATTTTTTTTCCTCTGGAATTTAAAAGAAACACAAAGGATTGGTGTCTGATCACCATGGCATTTACCATGGTGAACTCTTTCGTATCTCTTATGAACCAGAGAAACAAGAACCTGGCATTGAAGAAACAGATTCCTTGTGTGTGACAACAGAGAATCTCTCCCCGAACACTCCCAAACTTTTGTGAGGGTTTATTTTACCTGATTCTGTGAAACACAGACGTTTTGGTTGGAAATAAATTTGGGGTCAATTGCAGTTCAAAACCATGAAAGTAACTCATAGCAAAGCAGCATGAACAGCTTCACAGAGCTGTGGGTCATGGGTTCTGCAAAGCAGTTTTGATTTGGGGATTCTATTATCTTCGTTTAAGAGGAGAGAAGGATGATTTCTTTATTTAATAGGTTCTCCTCTCAAATGGAAATTTGTTAAATCCCTCTTACCAAGTCCCCCCGGTGGAGTTGCCAGGCATGATTCAGTTCCAAGTTCTGGCCTAGTGCCACTCGATGTCATTGGAAATAAATCACTGCCTGACAGCCGGTTCTATAAACAACAATAATTGAGTTTCATAGACTTTATCCTTATTAGTAGCAACCAAATAATTGAGTGGCATCCCAGTGCATTTTTCTCTTGCACAAACTTATTAGATTGATTACAGAACTGCTCAGAGGGCAAACGTGCCACTGAGTATTTTTTTTTCTTTTTTTAGGAAAAACAACTAAACACCATAAAATGTAAAATTAAGGGTTTTGCCAAGAGAATACTAGATTTCTAGTGCCAAGAGAACTCCACACAACAGAAGTTATTGTGTACATTTGTAGTGGGTTTTAAGAACTTCAGATTTGACCTTATGGCCGTTTAGCAATTAAATAGCAAGATGGAAAAATACATTTTGAGAGTGAGGAGGAGAAAATGAAAATGTAATCAAAGTATGCTAACAAAATAAGCAGCATTAGCTCTTTTGGAAAAGTAGCTTCAGTTCCAGGAATTCTCAGATTTCTTTTACCCTTAAAGTTGCTGAAGCAGTGGGAGATGTGAATTATTTCACACAGCTGCAAACCAAACTTCGAGAACATTCAAGCTGGAGTCGCGCGTGGGATGTCGGCATGGAAACACTGAGAAAAGGTGGCCCCTTACACTTTGCGTTGCTGCATCCAGGTGAAGACTGGTTCATCCAAGGAACAGAGAGTAGGCGATGGTTGGGACTGGGAAAATTCTAGAACCTGGGAAGGCCAGTAGGGTAAGAAGCTGCATCCCTTGGTCAGCAGATGACAGCAAAAGTGTGGAAGAACTGAGAACACCCCAAGATGTCATAGGAAACTCATTTCCCCGAGTTCTTGGCACAGCCTACTTTTTTAGGAATTTTCCAAAGGAACCTCTCAGGATGTGTAATTTGTCAAAGAGAAACTTGCTCTGCAGCCATCACCTCTGTTCTAACAAAACTAGAGACACCTGAACTCCCAAGCAGGACCCTGTCCTGAGGCTGCAGGTTCAAGGTTGTGCACTGGGACGTTCATAAGGCAGGGTCAAGGGTCTGGAGCCAAAGGGAAGTTGGCAAAGTTTGGGATCTGAGCATCCTGGGAGGGCTTCTGGCCGCAGCCACCCTGGTAGTTGCATTGAAAGCCAGAAAACTCAGACACATCCATGTCTGCACAGCCCTGCTGGCCAGCTCGCTGACTCCGAAAGTCCTGCAGCTTTTTGACTACATTCCTTCTCCGGGGACACCTGTTGTCAGGGACACTTCCAGAAAGAAGGGCTTGCGGGCAGCAGAAGGCTCCGTCAGGGTACTGCTGTTCCCGCCGTGCACCTGGGCACCAGCATCCCTGCAGGGCCATGCCGGCCCAGAGGACACGCAGGTCTCCATTAGAATCTGTGCAGCTCTGGGCTCCCCAGGAGACTCTATGAACACAAACCCGGCTTTGGCGGGTGGAGACAGCCCAACACCCCAGGCCAGCAACACTGTGGGCTGGGAGTGTGAGAGCAAAGCCAGGCCTCCCAGTGATGCAGTGGGTCTGCGAAACCTCTGGTTCCTGGGACTCAGTAGGCGTGTCTCAAGGACACACTTCGACCAATCAGTACAGTGTTTCCTCCCCATCCCTGAGCTTTCTCTGGGTTTCTTATAATCAGACGTCGCACACAGACTTCCAGTGTTTCTAAACTACCTTGTAGTGTGTGACTTGCAGCACACGTGCTCTTAGAGGACACCCAGTACCCAAAGGCTTCCAAGAGGCCCATGAAGGTTCCAGATAAAGTCAGATGCAGCCCAAGGCAAGAGTGACTCCAGGGCACCTGATCTTTGGTGCTCAAGGGCTTCTATGTGTCCATAAAGGCTTCGGGTGCTTTTTGGGACACCACTGGAGGAACGGTGGGTCTGGATGTGTCCCGCTAGCATCTCAGGATACAGGAGAGGTCTCACCTCTCGCTATCAGCTGGTCAGGGCTTGCCAGCGCCCTGGGAGCAGCGATGAGAAGTGGGCAGTTCTTTCTGCAGGTGGAGAGTAATTTGCAGAGGATCCCCAGGGTACACTTTAAATTGTAGACAACACACAGGTGTTATTTTTGCCAATGTAGATTTATAATTATAAATTATATAATTACAAATTGTAGATTTATAAAATAGATTTTGAATACAAGCACAGCTGTCATGCAAACGGTATCACTAAAGGGAGACTTGAAGTGTTGAAAATCTTTAAAGCCTAGCCTAATTTGACACTGATGTTTTTCCAGCCAGTGTCCTTGCTTTTGGTTGGAATAATTGTATTTTTATTCATGATGCATGCATGGGTCAGAATCACATGAAAAGGCAAGTGTCTCCAAAAGGGCTGATTTCTTCCTTTTTTTAAACGCTGCACGTGGAGGTGGTTGAAAGTTTCCTGATAGAACTAAGGTTTCAGCGTGCTTCGTTTCACCTGCTGAAATAAAATTTCACCCGTGCCTCACGTTCTGGTAGTCAACGCTTCTGCGTGAAAGTTAAGAAAACATTCAAAAATTATCTTTGTGAGATAAAAATTAAGCAAAGCTAATTCAGGATCTATTCACTTATAGTAAAAATCACCAAAAATACACTTCTGTAACCCCATTTTCTTTCACAATTGTGTGTTCTTTGCTGTTAGTGGTAACAACTTGGAATTGTTTTTCTCTCATTTTCCTAATTGTGGATGTAATGTTATACATTCTTATCAGTGAGGCTGGAAATTCTGTTTAGGGTTGGAATTAGCATAACAAGAGGGAAAAGAACGAATGAGATTTACAATGTGCTAATAAAAGATGAATTTTTGTAATCTAGAATGATGTACTATTTCTGTTAATTTGCACTGTTAAATATAATTAAAATTTAAAATCCATATGTTCAGTCACTTAAAGTAGCCACTCATTTTTTTCTCCAAAAGGGTGACTTTTCTGCACCAGTGTTTCTGTTTTGGCTGAAGAGCTGCAAGCCTTGTATTCTAAAAAAAAAAAAAAAAAAAGTCCTAAAAGTAGTGCTTTGGAAAATATATCTATGTGTGTATCTCAGATGTACATCCTTTAATACACAATGCTTAAGTGCAAACTATTTCTGAAAATGCTTCAGGTTATTTTATATTTCCCTTTGGAGTTTCCCTCTATTTTTAGTATATCATGTTAAGTCAAAGTGTTGATGGGACCAGGAGCTGGACTACAGAGGTATTCATGCCATCCGAGAGGATGCTATCTTAGCTACTGACCAGTATCCAAGTTGTGATGCACCTCAAAAGTGGAATTTTCTACAATAATCTTATTTTTCTACCTATCTGTTCCACCAATTTGAGATATGTACCATTGAGAAGGAAATAAAAGAGTTTGGATTGTTTGAATAAATAATACTTCCAACGTGTTGGGTTTGGAATTTTTTTTCATTTCTAGGTCAAGTCACACTTCTGAAATTACGGTCGGTGATGTGTCAGGGTCTGCTTACCTCCACTACTTTAATGTGCCTTCCTGGAAAGTATCCAAGAGAAAACTGAGTGAAGGGAGGGGCCAGTCCAATCCTTAAGAGGTAAAACAGGCTGGGAAATGGGAGAAGAATAAAGTACTTTAGAACGTGAGAACCGTCCCGGGGAGGAGTGGACAGAAACTGCCTATAGAAAAGACCCCCCAAAAGCACATTCAAACGGTCTTAAGGATTGAACAGGGCTGTCCTATGGGGACTGAAAACGGCCGGATCGGGGCTGCTCCCACAATTACCCCACGAGGAGATGGCGTTCTCCAGATTCTACAGATGAGAAACCAGCTCTGAGTCACGTACCCAGGAAAACGCAGTAAAGGGTTTGCCCTGGGAGTGGACCCAGCTCTGTCCACCTCGAAAAGCAAAGCTTCCTCTGCACCACACTCCCTGCCCAGGTGCAGTACTAAGTCACACCTTCCAGAAGCCTGAGGATCCAGCCGACGGGTCAGTCTCTAGAGAGGGCGGGGTGTGAGCCAACTCAGGCGAAGCAGAAATACTTAATGGAGATGGACGTCATCCCTGAGCCGTGAGAGACCCTTGAGAAATACACTTCTTTCTGTGCCCAGACACTCTTTTGTTGACAATAAGCAGACAAGGGGGAGAAAAAAGGAGGGGGGGGGTGTCAAACCATTAGCAGGAGAAGCAATAGTTACTGGAGAAATAGAATAGGATATTTAATTATTTCTAATAATGAAGACGATCATTTGATTTCCTTTTCACTTTTGTTTTCTGTGCGGGACTCCCAGGTGTATCAATTTTGCCATCCATCAGCGGTGGGGGGCATTGCACATGTGATTTTGCATCTCTGCCACCAGGTGGTGCTGTTGGGAAACTGGAGTGACATTTGTGCCTTTATTGTTTTGGTCCCGTGTGGCTTTCACAGACAACTTTTATCCAGCGTGTCTGTAATTAAATTACGTCCAGCAACTATCAAGAGTGTCCACTCCTCCATTTTTCTCCCAAAATAGAATCTGCCAAATACACTGGCTAGATGTGTAGTAAATCTTGGAGGCAGGCCCCACATCCGGTCTACCTGGCTGTGTCACAGTGAAGTAAACTGAGTCAGGAAGGTGCTGGAAAGTCCCCAGGTGTGGTGGCAGAGTCCAGACTGGAAAAACCAGGTCCGATTACCAGACCCATGATCTCAGCCATTAAGCTGCTGTCTTTGTAAGGTTAAAAGTTGGACATTGAAAGTTACTTTTAAAAATTAAAAAAGGATGTATGCTAAGACAAAAATGCTACCAAGGGAGGGCCTTCCTAGGTGGCGCAGTGGTTGAGAACCCGCCTGCCAATGCAGGGGACATGGGTTCTATCCCTGCTCCAGGAAGATCCCACATCCCGTGGAGCAACTAAGCCCGTGCACCACAACTGTTGAGCCTGCGCTTTAGAGCCCGTGAGCCACAACGATCGAGCCCATGTGCTGCAACTACTGAAGCCCAAGCACCTAGAGCCCGTGCTCTGCAACAAGAGAAGCCACAGCAATGAAGAGCCCGTGCACCACAATGAAGAGCAGCCCCCACTCACCACAACTAAAAAAAAAAAAAACAGAAAGCCCCCGCACAGCAAAAAAGACCCAACACAGCCAATAAAACAAATAATTAATTAATAAAAAAATGCTACCAAAGGAAATATTGGGGAAAATATTTGTCACAAAGATAAGGAGAGAAGCTAACATTTGTCGAACGTGAAATTCTGACATTTCGTCCTCAGAACTGTCCCATCAGGTACACATTGTTACTATAAAATAGTTTTTAAACCCTGGGGTAGAAGGCAGGGGGCCCAGAGAGCACAGATTCAGAGAAATCAAAGGGTGCACAGAAAGGAAGGTCTCGGGTTTCCTAGGTGGTGCGGTGGTTAAGAATCCACCTGCCAATGCAGGGGACATGGGTTTGATACCTGCCCCAGAAGGATCCCACATGCCGCGGAGCAGCTAAGCCTGAGCGCCACAACTATTGAGCCTGTGCTTTAGAGCCCGTGAGCCACACCTATTGAGCCCATGTGTTGCAACTACTGAAGCCCACGTGCCTAGAGCCTGTGCTCCGCAACGAGAGAAGCCACGGCAATGAGGAGCCCACGCACCACAACGAAGAATAGCCCCCACTCACTGCAACTAAAAGAGAGCCCACACACAACAAAAAAGACCCAATGCAGCCAATAAAATAAATAAATAAATTTATGGGAAAAAAAATGGAAGGTTTCAACCCAGTGTGTCATTATGGTAAACAAATAAAAACTGAAAAGTTTTTTGCATGTAAAAATTGCATATAAATAATTCAGATATTAAAATATGTTGACATCTGAGTCCTTGCTGACCCTGGAGAGACTGGACTCCTGGGGATGGCCAACTCCCAGAGAGAGCAAACAGCTCACCTGCAAGCAAATGACTCACCTGGGTGTGTGTCTTTCAAATGCAGAGCAACCAATCCAGAGCCTTCACCCCTAAGATCTCCTTTATCCTTTACAGTCTCTCACTCTCTGGGCCACCATCCACTGCCCTCATCACCCCAGGGTCAGGTACCAAGTGATTAAGGACAGCCCCTGTGCCCCAGAGCCTGCTGAGATTATACAGTCTAGGCTCTCTGAAACCTATCTGTCCTGCCTGCCCATTGCCTCCTGAGGGGAGGAGCTTTTTCCCCTCCTCCTCCCTCCGGTGCTACCCCGAGTAGCCCCCACGGAACGCTGTCCCTCCTGTCTCTAGGGATCTGTGAGTAAAACAAACTTCTTCCTTCATGACATTCATTTCCACTTCTGTGTGTCTTACCTCATTAAACAAACCCCAGGTACCCTTAAACACCACAGAAAAAGAACATGAGAGCCCAGGAGAAAAACATGCAAAAGCTATGAACAAAAGCTGATTAAAGTGGTCAAGAAACCTGAAAGTGACCAGTCTCTTTTTTTTTTAACTTTTTATTTTACACTGGAGTATACTTGATTAACCATGTTGTGTGAGTTTCAGGCGTGCAGCAAAGTGATTCAGTTATACATGTATCTATTCTTTTTCAAATTCTTTTCCCCATTAGGTTGTTACAGAATATTGAGCAGAGTTCCCTGTGCTAGACAGTAGGTCCTTGAAAGTGTCCAGTCTTAATGAGGTATGCAAAATGGTTAAGTAGCTAAAAGTCAAATGAACAAACTTTTTAATGACAAATAGCTTCCTAAGCGGTGAGCAGTCTCCTATTTTGCTCATGAGAAGTGTGAACTGGAAAAATCATTTGAGAGAGCCCTAAAACATCCAAGCTATCGCTAAATCAATACTTCTTTTAGAAATCTGTGCTAAACAAACAGAAATGTGGACGGACCAGGAAAGAGTGTAGAGTGAGAAAAGCAATTTGCTGAATAATATGTCAGTAGTGCATCCATTTTTTAAATTAATTAATTAATTTATTTGGCTGCGTTGTGTCTTCGTTGCTGCACACGTGCTTTCTCTAGTTGTGGTGAGCGGGGGCTACTCTTCATTGTGGTACGTGGGCTTCTCACTGTGGTGGCTTCTCTTGTTGCGGAGCATGGGCTCTAGGTGTGCGGGCTTCAATAGTTGCGGCTCACTGGCTTAGTTGCTCCACAGCGTGTGGGAATCTTCCCAGAGCAAGCATGGATGGCGGATTCTTAACCACTGTGCCACCAGGGAAGTCCCATACAGCATCCATTTTTAAAGAGAAATATATTAATATGAATGTGAGAGTGTAAAATATGAGTCTAGTGAGTATGTGAAATTCACACTAATCTGTTACCCCAAGAAGTGGGAATCGTGGATGGAAAGGGATGGTTTAGGGGGTTATAAATTAATTTTTATTTTTATTCCAGTAACACATTCACATCATTATTAAAAATTCAGATCATCTCAAGAGAGGCTTCTCACAAAAGCAGCAGTGGTCACCTGCCTCACCCCTACCCACCTGTAGATCCTGCTGTGCACAGGCGGTCCCCAGCCTTGTTTGCCCTGGCACTTACTCCCATGTTTCTAAATGGCACACTCATGCTGTGTTTGCTACATGGGTCAGTCAACAGAATTATCCTATTGAGAGTAATTGCCAACCTGAGCGTTCTCTAAATTCCTACATTTACTGGGGCCATTTCTGCCCCTGATTCTTTGTGTGCATCTGTTTCCACATCTGAGCCCAGTGTCTTAGTTACTGTCACTGTTGATGTGGTTTTAAAACATAGGAGGAATAATATAATTACTTAATATTAATACAGGATTCATATGTACTATCCCCCGGTTAGTCATCTCACACAATATTATCATATATTTATTCTCCTAGACATTCTTTAGAAATATTGGATAATGTTTCTTAAATCATCCTTTTGAGATCTGTTTTGGAATCATGCTAAATTTACGGGTGACTTTAGGGAGAATTTACATTGTTAGGAAACAGAGACTTTGAACTCAACAGAATGGTGTAGTTCTATCTTTATTTGTCTTCTGTCACACCCCAGTATAGTTTATTTCATGTAGATCCATGCCTATTTCTTGATACTTTATTTCCCAAGGGTTTGGAATTTTCTATTATCCTTATGGGTGGGATATTTTTTTCTATAACATTCTAAAATTGGTTATTGCTCATATATCTGAAAATACCTATTTTTCTATGTTCTTCCTGTAATTGAACATAGAAAACTATGTTCACATTAGTAAACTATTGTTTCTAACAAGTTTTTTTTCCCCTGCTTTAATTTTCTGGGGGTTTCCAAGAAGAAAATGACATCACCTGCAAATGATGGTAATCTTATCTCCTTTCTAATATTTGTGCCTTTTATTTTATGTCCTTTTCTTCTTTTTTTAATGCCTATTGTGGCATATAGCACACTGTTTAAGCCAGTTTTTTTAACTTAATTTTTAATAGGTTATACATTCGCAAAGTTCAAAAATCAAAACAACATATGGTGAAAAATCTCCTTACCACTCCTGACCCCTCATCTGCCTAGTTCCAACCCCTCCCCCCCCACCTCTGCCAAGGTCACCTGTTATGAGTTTGCCATGTCGCCTTCCAATTTACCTTTAGGCACCGATCGGCATATATTCTTATTCTTCCCTCTTTTTTCCATGAAAAGATAATAAACTGTATACACTGGGCTGCTTTCTTCCAAAAGGAAGGAAAAAACTCACGTAGTTTACCTTGGAGATGGCGCCCTACGTTTTTCCAGACGCATCATTCTCTGTGTAACCGGTCCCATGTTGACACCATCTGGGTGGCTTCCCATCTCTGCCCCTACAAATGTTGCTGCAATGAATAACCTTATACAAACATCATTATGTGAGCAGGTCCCTCCTGGATTCACTTCCAGGAAGGGAGCTGCTGGATCAGAAGACACCTGCATCTGTCATCCTTACGGGCACTGTCCAACTGCCCCTCCTAGGCATTAGTCCAGTTGACACTCCCACAAGCAAGAGATGACTGTGCCGTTTTCCCTGTTTTCTCATCAGGAAGTTGAGTATTAAGCTTTTGGATGTTTGCCAAGCTACTATCTTTTATTATGAGCAACTGTAGACATCTTTTCATGTGTGTAAGAGCCAGTTGGAGTTCTTTATTTATGAACTCTTCGAATCTCTTGCCCAATTTTCTATATTGGGCTGTTGGTCAATTTCTAGTGAATCTTATATATTGGTATACATATTACAGGGTTCATATATGGAGGTCTCTTTGTACTAGCTCTGTGACCTCGGCAAATTAATTAACCCTTCCTGCGTCAATTTCCCAGTTGTGAAATGGGTTAGTACAATAATAATTCTGCATCACAGGGTGGGTATACAGTTTAACTGAGCCAAGCTTTGTAAGTGCTCAATTTAATGCCTGTCACATAAGAAGAACCATATGTGATGATTAATTTTTTTAAAGGGGTGTGATTATCAGTTGCAATTTTCATTTCCAGTTTCTCATGTCGTCTGGCTTTGCTTATATTTTTTATTTATTTTTTTCTGTTTTTGCCTTTGAGAAAGGTGTATACTCACATATATTCAAATTTACTAAACATTTTTTACTAAGTCTTCTGGATTTGAGTCTATTAGAAAGGTCTACCCAACTCCTACGTTATAAAGAAACTTATAAACATGTTTTCTTCTAGTGTATTTATAGCTTGTTTTTTTAAACATTTAATCTTTAATCCATTTGGAGTATTTGCTTATGCGAGATGTGAGATGTGATTTTTCTGGTGGTTTACCCAGTTATGTCAACACTATCTATTATATAGTTCATCCTTTCCACTGATTTAAAATGACATCACATACTTAATTGTTGTGTGTATTTGATTTCTGAACTTTCTTCTTCCATTTATTTTTCTTCTCCATTGGTCTGTCCCATCACTTGCCAGAACTCTGCTGTTTCAGGTGTTAAAACTTTATACTATGTTTTAGTAGCCATTATGGCTACTTCTTTCACATTACTCTTCTTTTTCAATGTTTTCCTGGCTGTTCTTATTTTTTCATATCAACATTTGAATCACCTTATATAGATGCCCCCAAAATACACATTAAGATTTGGTGGGGATCACATATAATTTAACTTAGGGAGACTTGACACCTTTCTGATCTTGAGATATCCTATCCAAGAAGAGGAAATGTGTTTCTATTTGTTAACTATGTCTTTTTTGTTCCTTCAGAACACTTTTAAACTTCCTTGATATTTGTCTTGCCAGTTTCTTATTAAATTTATTTCTAGGTATTTAATCTTTTTGTTATTGCAGAAGAGATCTTTTCTTCCATTAAGTCTCTTAACTGGTTGATTTTTTTGTGACTATGAAAGTTGATGGTTTCTGTGCATTAATTTTGTGTCATGCTATCTTCATGAATTCTTCTGTTTGAGCTTTCCAGGTGAGTATTTGGGATTTTGCAGGTATACCATTAGTGATAGTATCACATCATTCTTTCCCATTTTACACCTCTATTTCCTTTCTCTTGTCTCATACCTTTAGTGGAGGGCTAAATAGTAATGGGCATTCTTATTTTGTTCCCAACTTTAAGAACTGACACTAGTGGCTGAGAAAGATACGATTTATTATGTTGAGGAAGTATCCATCTCTGATGGCTAATTTTATGTGCTGGTGTTTCTGTGAAGGTATTTTTAGGTGATAGTAACATTTAAATCGGTGAATTCTGAGTAATGTCACTGGGCCTCATCCAATCAGTTGACGGTCTTAAGAGAAAAAGACTGAGCTCCCTGGAGAAAGAAGGAACTGCCTCCAGACTGCCGTTGGACCTGAGCTGGACTTTCCTGTGGTCTCCAGCCTGCTGGCCTGCCCTGCAGATGTGGGACTTTCCAGCTGCGGCAATCATGGGTGCCAATTCCTTAAAATAAATCTGTGTTGGTTCTCTGAAGAACCCTGACATGTGCCATCTCTTCCTATTTTATTGAGAACCTTATCATAAATCTTACAGTTCTGTTAGGTGCCTTTTCATCATCTGTGGAGGACATGTTTTATTTTCTTAGATTTAACAGCATCATGAGTTATAAGATTTCCTAATACTAAAATATTTGTGCTTCTGGAATCACTTTTATTTTATTATGGTGTATTATTGCTTTAATGTGCTTTTAGATTCTGTTTGACCATGTTTTACTTAGCATTTTCTAACCCTGTCCACAAGTGTAGTGGGTCTGTGGTTTTCTTTTTCTGCAGTTTGTCAGGTGTTATTACCAATGCCGCATTCACTTCTTAAAAAGCAATTGGATGTTTACCCTTTTTCCTATGCTCAGGAAGAGCTTTTGTACAGAAGTGGAGTATCTGCTCTTTAAGATTTTGGTAGAATTCCCTTAAGAAGTTCCCTGGGCAGAATATTCTTTGGGGAGCAGCACCTTGACAACTTTCTGTCTTCTATGGAAATACTCTGTTTAGATTTTCTCTCGCTACTAAAAAGTTTTGATAAATTATATTTCATACAGAATTATCCACTATAATCCAAGTTTCCAAATGATATTTAAAGCACCACAGTCTTATGATGCTTTTCCCCATTTCTCCTGTTTTTGCAGTTATTTTTCCCTTATTTCCTAGTTTGTGTATTTCTGTTCTTTTTCAATATGTATCAGGTCACTCATGACCTATCTATTTTATTGTTTATTCTAAGGATTTATTTTTAAATGTTTTTGTTGATTAGTTCCACTGTTTACTGCTCTTATTTATTTCCACTTTTACTTTTATTAATCTCTCCCTTTTAGTTTTTGAGTGATAATTTGTTTTCATTCTGTTTCATTGATATAAGCATTTATGGCTATAAATATTCCTGATTGCTGATTTAATTATATTTCAGACATTCTGGCATATAGTATTTTTATCATTATTGTCTAAATACTCTATAATTTTTCAGTTTATTTCCTTTCATCAGAGGGAGTTAGAGTTTTTTTTTTTTTTTTAATTTTCCAGTGGAATTGGCTTTTTTGTATTCTAATAGTTTCCTCTTTGGTTGCTCTGTGATCAGTCAGTTTTGCCTGGAACACGTCCAGTCTTTGGAACTGACTGAGATTTTCTTTGTGGCTTAATACAGACCAGTTTACAGTGCTTGAAAAAAATGATGCTTTTTTCCCTTCACGGGAGACAGTTTGAACTATATCCATCAATTCTGCTTTACTACATGACACAAGTTTTCTTATCTTCACTTTTTAAAAAACTTTTTCATTATTTTGTGCATTGATAGTTCTATAATCCCAACTCTTTATATTTTTTATTATTCTATTTATTTTATTTTTGGCAGCATTGGGCCTTCGTTGTGGCTCACAGTAGCCTCCGCTGCAGCCTGGACTCCTTTTTGCTGCACTTGGGCTTCTCTCTAGTTGCGGTGAGCACGGGCTCTCTAGTTGTGGCCCACATGCTCAGCAGTTGTGGCACGTGGGCTTGGTTGCCCCATGGCATGTAGGATCTTAGTTCCCTGACCAGGGCTCGAACCCGTGTTCCCTGCATTAGAAGGCAGATGCTTAACCACCGGGCCACCAGGGAGGTCTCCACCTCTTTACTTTTTAAGAGAAGATGTTATGGGCTGAATTGTGGCCCCCTCTCCACCAAAATTCTTATGTTGAAATCCCAAACCCCAGCACCTCGGAATGTAACCATGTTTGGAGATAAGGCCTCTACAGAAGTGATGATAACAAGATGATGGCCCTTGGAAGGGCTCTGATCCAAAATGCCTGGCATCCTTACAAGAAGAGGAAGAGACTCCAGGGCACTCATGCACAGAAGGACAACCACGTAGAGAGGCAGCAAGAGGGTCTTTCTGTCCATCTGTTCAAGAAATCTTTAAAATAGATAAGTCCAGTTGGTTCAAGATGGCAGAGTAGGAGGACGTGTGTTCACTCCCTCTTGCAAGAGCACCAGAATCACAACTAATAGCTGAACAATCATCAACAGGAAGACACTGGAACTCACCAAAAAGGACACCCCACATCCAGAGACAAAGGAGAAGCTGCAATGAGATGGTAGGAGGGGCGCAATTACGATAAAATCAAATCCCAAAACTGCTGAGTGGTGACTCACAAACTGGAGAACAGTTACACCGCAGAAGTCCCCCCATGGGAGTGAGGGCTCTGAGCCCCACATCATGCTTCCCAACCTGGGGGTCCAGCAACGGGAGGAGGAACCCCTAGAGAATCAGACTTTGAAGGCCAGCGCTATTTGCTTGCAGGACCTCCACAGGACTGGGGGTAACAGAGACTCTACTCTTGGAGGGCACACAAAAAGGAGTGTGCTCACCAGGACCCAAGAGGAAGGAGCAGTGACCCCACAGGAGACTGAACCAGACCCACCTGCTGGTGATGGAGGGTCACCAGCAGAGGTAGGGGGTGGCTGCAGTGGTTCACCGCAGGGATGGGGACACTGGAGGTGGGGGGTTCTGGGAAGTGCTCATTGATATGAGCCCTCCTGGAGTCTGCTATTAGCCTGCCAAAAAGCCTGCAAGCTCCAGCACTGTGTTGCCTCAGGCCAAAGAACCAACAGGGTGGGAACACAGCCCCACACACTGGCAGCAAGCAAGCAAGCAGATTAAATTTTACTGAGCTCCACCCACCAAAGCAACACCCAGCCCTACCCATCATCAGTCCCTCCCATCAGGAAGCGGCACAAGCCTCTTAGGTAGCTTCTTACACAAGCAGGCAGACAGCAGGATCAAGCAGTATCAGCAGTATCTCATTCTGTGGAATTGAAAACCACAGCCACAGAAAGATAGAGAAAATGAAAAGGCAGAAGACTTTGTACCAGATGAAGGGACAAGATAAAGCCCCAGAAAAACAACTAAATGAGGTGGAGATAGGCAACCTTCCAGCAAAAGAATTCAGAGGAATGATGGTGAAGATGATCCAGGACTTTGAAAAAAGACTGGATGCAAACATCAAAAAGTTGCAACAAAAGTTTACCAAAGACCTAGAAGAATTAAAGGACAAACAAACAGAGATAAGCAACACAATAACTGAAATGAAAAATACACTAGAAGGAACCAACAGCAGATTAACCAAGGCAGAAGGGCGAATAAGTGACCTGGAAGACAGAATGGTGAAAATCACTGATGCAGAAAAGAATAAAGAAAAAAGAATGAAAAGCAATAAAGACAGCCTAAGAGACCTCTGGGACAACATTAAATGCACCAACATTCACATTATATGGTTCCCAGAAGGAGAAGAGAGAGAGAAAGGACCCAAGAAAATATTGGAAGAGATTATAGTCGAAAACTTCCCTAACATGGGAAAGGAAATAGCCACCCAAGTCCAGGAAGTGCAGAGAGTCCCAGGCAGGATAAACCCAAGGAGAAACACACCAAGACACATAGTAGTCAAATTGACAAAAATTGAAGACAGAGAAAAATTATTAAAAGCAACAAGGGAAAAACAACAAATAACATACAAGGGAACTCCCATCAGGTTAACAGCTGATTTCTCAGCAGAAACTCTGAAAGCCAGAAGGGAGTGGCACAATATATTTAAAGTGATGAAAGGGAAGAACCTACAACCAAGAATACTCTACCCAGCAAGGATTCAGATTCGAAGGAGAAATCAAAAGCTTTACAGACAAGCAACAGCTAAGAGAATTCAGCACCACCAAACCAGCCTTACAACAAACACTAAAGGAACTTCTCTAAGTGGGAAACATAACAGAAGAAAAAGGACCTACAAAAACAAATACAAAACAGTTAAGAAAACAGTAATAGGAACACATATATCAATAATTACCTTGAATGTAAATGGACTAAATGCTCCAACCAAAAGACACAGACTGGCTGAATGGATACAAAAACAAGACCCATATATATGCTGTCTCCAAGAGACCCACTTCAGACCTAGGAACACATACAGACTGAAAGTGAGGGGGTGGAAAAAGATATTCCATGCAAATGAAAATCAAAAGAAAGCTGGAGTAGTAATAATCATATCAGATAAGATAGACTTTAAAATAAAATAGATAAGTCCATTTATGTTCATCCTCATGACACTGTCTTGCTTCTGTCTTACTATTATGTTTTATGTTATATTTGTATCATTTTTATTTGTCTCTATATGGTTTGTTTGCTTTGTTTTACGGGGTTTGCAAGGTAGGTGGGATTGGAGCACTCCCAGTGAGAGAGAAGGCACTGAGTATCACTCCTCTGGAGCTGTTCATCTGTGGGTGTGCTCTGTTGTGTCCCCTTTCATCCATTGTGCGAGCTTTCAGATTACACTGATGTTGGCACTGCCCATGGCCCCACCTTAACTGTGGGTATGCTGGCAGTTGACCCTGGCGTCTCTCAGACGTTGTTTTCACCAGGCCACCAGCATAGGTCCACTGAAGTCAGGTTCCAGGGCTGCAGTAGTCGTGGATGTGGACCTGCCGTGGGCCTGATGGGGAGCTGTACGTGTGCCCATAAAGTCTGCAGCTGCTACAGCTAGATTCATCTTGGTTACAGCAGCACTTGTTGTCCATTTAGATGTTCTATAGGTGCTAGGTTTACAAAGCGGGTCCCTAGGGTGTCAATTTGCAGCCTGCACAGCAGAGGAGAGATTTCAGCTTTTCTTCCTTCATTGCATGGCTCCTGGGGCTCAGCTGTGGGTTCAGCCCCACCTCTACATGTGGGCCACCCACAGGGGTCTGCTCAGAGGCTGGCGCGGAGCACACGAGGCTGCCCCAGCGAGGAGGAGGCGAGGTGGTGGCAGCAGGTGGGGTCACGAGAGTGCCCTTCATGGCGGGGATGGGATGTGGAGGAGGAGGCAGCTGGCCACCGGGGTCACAGGAGCCCGGGAGCCCAGGTGGGGATGGGTGGTGCAGGGGAGCTGGCAGCCGCATGTGCGAGGGAACAGATGCTGGTGGGAGCCCTTTCCAGTGTCTGGCATGTGGGGAGAGAGGTTACAACGGTGGCCCCACCCTTTGCAAATCACTCAACAATGGTGCTTCGCTTCTGTGCAAGTCCAGGCTTCCTCTACAGGCATTCCCAGTGGCAGGTTTCTTCACCCCCATCCCCTCAGGCTGTCTCCTTGCAGCCAACATCAGTGCCCTCCCTGGGTCTGCTCTCCAAACCCCACATTCCAGCCCCCAGCCCCCATGCCCACAGGCAGACACCCATCTCAGGCTGGGGTGTGCAGGGCTGCGGCAGGGACCGCCCGTGTGGGGCTCTCCTGCCTGCCACAGACGGTGGCTGGGCTCTCCTCTGATAGCCTCTGAAATTCCCCTTCTGTGCCAACTGATCTTCCCACTGGAGAGGAGGCTTCCCTGGAGGCAGGACCTCTCCTGCCCTTCAGTTTCCCTCGCCAAGGGGTGCAGGTCCCATCCCTCTTCCTCTCCTCTTCCTTTTCCCTTCTTTCTTTTATCCTACCCGGTTGTGTGGGGACCTTTCTTGTCCTTTTAGGTGTCTGAGGTCTTCTGCTAGTGTTCAGCCGGTGCTCTGTGAGAATGGTTCCGTTTGTGGATATATTCTTGATGCATTTGTGGGGGGAGATGAACTCTGCATCCTCCTACTCCTCCACCACCTTGACTCCTTTTTCACCTGCGTCATTTCTGTCTACTGTGTTCCTAGTAGGTTTTCATGAGCGTCTATTTTCTCTGGGGCTTCTCTGAGTGACTTTGTCTTTTTCTCCCAGGTCTTTCTTGAGTTTAGTCAGCTTGAATTTTATCGCCACCAGGGATTTCGCTATTTCCCCTAATCTTTGCACATCTCCATTATGGGCCTCCTTCATGGAAGGAATTGCTTCCGTGAGTTGTTTTCGGTTTTAAAAAAAAAAAAATTGTGATAGAACACATGCTTCTGTTCCCTACCTGCTTTCTGGAGACCTTTTTCTGGCGAGTGTTCTTCATTAGATGGTAAGTTTTGTTGCTCTCTTTCACACTTTCTGTTTTTGAAATAACATTAGCTCATAATTCTGCTTGAGTTGCTTTTTTTAATTAATTAATTAATTTATTTATTTATTGGCTACATTGGGTCCTCATTGCTGCACACGGGCTTTCCCTAGTTGCAGCAAGCGGGGGCTACTCTTCATTGTGGTGCGTGGGCTCCTCGTTGTGGTGACTTCTCTTGTTGCAGAGCACAGGCTCTAGGCACTTGGGCTTCAGTAGTTGAGGCACACGGGCTCAGTAGTTGTGGCACACGGGCTTAGTTGCTCCACTGCATGTGGGATCTTCCTGGAGCAGGGATCGAACCCGTGTCCCCTGCATTGGCAGGTGGATTCTTAACCACTGCGCCACCTAGGAAGTCCCTTGAGTTGCTTTTTTAAATCACTCACTCACTCCCCATGGAGCTGTAGACCAGCTATTTGCAGGAGGTTCCAGTGGGGCAGCGAGTGTAGGTTTCACCCAACCGCGCCGTCTCACAGTTCCAATATTCCCTCTTTCTCGGCTGCCAGATAAGGGGACTGTTTTGTGGAAATGTGGGACGTGTGTGTGCACAGTTTCCCAGCCCTGGCTCTTCTGATTCTCCCAGGAGTGCCCCCGGGCCTGGTCCCTGTCCTCCCCTTTTCCCTTGTTGAAAAGAAGGGGCAGGATTTCACACTTCCATGTGAGCCCCTGGTGTGGGGAAATGAATGTTTTCTGGTGCCTTCTGAGACTGGGTGCTGCTGGAACCTGCAATCACTGGCCATCCTGTATCACTTCCTTCCTTTCTTCCCCGTGGCCTCTGCCCTCTCTCAGCTGCTTCTGGCAGCTTCTACACACTCTTTCCATCGGCAGCTTCTCTCTCCCTCCTACTTTCATAGAAAATGCAGGGTGTGGGGCATGCAGTTCATGTTTTGTTTCACTTTTCTGGTTTCTCTTCTGTGACTTCCCAGAGAAGCGGCGGGGGGCGGGGCGGGGGGGGGGGGGCAGTTGCTATCTTCCATGCCCATGTTCGTACTAGAAGTCTCGTTTTCCAGGAGTTTTCTCTTTTTTTCTTTTTCTTTTTGTTTTTTTTTTTGGCCGCACCACGTGGCATGCAGGATGTTAGTTCCCTGACCGGGGGTCGAACCCATGCTGCCTGCAGTGGAATTGCAGAGTCCTAACCACTGGACCGCTGGGGAAGTCCCTGGTCTTCCGTTGTGACTATATATATTTTGATATATTTAAGGTTTTTGTTTGCTTATTTTTTTTGTTTTTTTCTACTGGAATGCTGAGTTTGGTTATTTAAATGTTTTTAAGCTTTTTATTGAAACCTGGGTAAAGATGTAATACAAATATATTTATTGCTGTATTATTCAAGGTGGAAAAAATGGAAGTGATCTACATGTCCAACAGTAAAGAAATAGAGTAACTACCACACATTCACAGGATGGAATACTCAGCAACCATTAAAGATACACAGGCGGGGGTACATAAGCCTATTTTAAGCACAAGATTACACCAGACAAATCCAAACTGGCACATATGAAGGCAAAGTCTGAGGAATTGTTGCAGATTAAAGGAGACAAATGAGACCTGAGGACTAAAGGCAACAGAGAATTCTGGACGGCATGCTGTACTAGAGGGGAAGACAAACGCCACAGTGGACGTTACTGGGACTCTTGTCAAACCGGAATACGGATTATGAACTAGAAACATCTTGTATCAATTTAAATCTTCTGAATTTGATAACTGCACTTATCTGGGACAATATCCTTCTTCTCAGGAAATACTGACGTATTAAGGAAACTAGGAGCATGAGGTATGCAATCTACTTTAATGATTCATAAAAATTATACATATGTACACACATATCAAATAAAAATTTTTAGTTAAAAAAGTAAAATACACAGGCAGACCTCGGTGATGCTACAGGTCTGGTTGCAGTCTGGTTCCACCATAAAGGGAATATCACGACAAAGCGAGGCATGCGCAGTGTTTGGCTTCCAAGTGCATGGAAAAGTCATGTTTACACTGCACTGTAGTTCATTCAGTGTACAACATGTGTCTCTACCTTAATTAAAAAGCACTTTATTGCTAAAAAACGCTAGCCATCATAGTAGTAACATCAAAGATCCCTGATCACAGATTACCATGACTAATACAATAGGAATGAAACAGTTTGAAATATTGCAAAAATTATGCAAATGTGACCCAGAGACATGATGTAGGCAAATGCTGTTGGAAAAACGGTGGCGAAAGACCTACAGGGTTGCCACAAACATTCACTCTGTAAAAAAACACAATACCTGTGAAGTGCAGTAAAATGAAGTCTGCCTGTATTTTAATAATTCAAAGGTCGGGAAATGATTGTATTAAAAGAAAAAATAAAATAAACTGTCTATGCAGTGAGATCAATAATTTTATATGCGTGCCTACATTTACACAAACACACACACAAACACATACAGAAAATACATGACATTACTTGTGGAATCTAAGAAAATGATACAAATGAACTTATTTACAAAACAGAAATAGACTCACAGACATTGAAAACAAACTGATGGTTACCAGAGAGGAAAGGGGGGAGGAGGGATAAATTAGGAGGTTGGGATGAACACACACACACACGACTATATATAAAATAGACAAACAACAAGGACCTGCTATATAGCACAGGCAACTACACTCAATACCTTGTATTAACCTGTAATGGAAAAGAATCTGAAAACGAATATATGTATAGTTATATATATACTCAGTTATATATATTCAGTTATTTATACATATTCAGTTTTATAAATATATAACGGAATCATTTTGCTGTATACCAGAAATTAACATGACACTGTAAATCAACTATACTTCAATTTTAAAAAATTCTTTTTCATTTTTTTTCAGATCTTTATTGAGTGTAATTACTTTATACCGTTGTGCCAGTTTCTGCTGTACAGCAAAGTGAATCCGCTGTATGTATACATATATCCCCATATCCCCTCCCTCTGGAGCCTCCCTCCCACCCTCCCTATAGACGGTTAAAAAACAGAGAGAGAGAGACCAAAGACTGGAAAAAAACGCACCGAAAAAGTCAGAGACGTTATCTCTAAAAGAACTACAGGAATCTTTTAAAAGAATCTACAATATTCTTTTTAAAATTCCATGTTTGCTAAATATATATATTACTTTTACAATGAGGAAAAACTATTGAAAAAGCAACCCTGCTCGTTATTTTCTTCCTGTTCCACGCTTGACCCTGTTATTTCATTCTCTTTCTTGATGGATGACAACCGTCCCCCACCGGCCGCCTACCCCTCCCACCCCCACCCCCGCCAAGCCTGGGCAGGAAACCTGAGTCATCTCATCCCCTCCCTTTTCTTACTCCCCACCCCAAATTGCTTTTGGTCCTACCTCCTAAAGAGCTCCAATCCATCCGTCCTCACTAGGATGGTTGTAGCTCTCTGTCCTCTGGGCTCGTAGGTGGGTTCCCTTATTCGTGTCCTCATCCTCGGCCTCTCCCATCTTGAAATCACCTTCTCTATGGGCTGGACCACCCTCAGCCTAAACACTTCCATGGCTCGAGGCAGCCGCAGAAGAAAAATCTGCATGCAGGCACTTAAGGCAGCCCAGTCTGCCCTGATTCTACCTCTCCCAGGACACACCTGTCATGCTCCAGTGTCTGGGTAGCCTGCATTCTGGCACAGGACCTGGATGTAGGAACAATCATCATATTATGTAATAACTAGCAAGCAGCAGACTCCAAACCACCAGAAGACACGCCAGCCGTGCCGGCTGCTGCGGGCCGGCTGGATCTGCCCTGCTGGGAAAGGAACAGGTGTATCATCCAGGCGGCTTGAATGCACGAGGCGTGGAGGAAGGGATTCAGCCTGGCACCCAGCTCCAGAAAGAACCACTTCTCAGCCACGCTAGAAAAATGACAGCTTGTCCTGGCTTAGGAGTGTGAAAGAGCAGGAGCTTGAGATTCCTGCACAGCAAACCGTGACAATATCCAATCCGTGTTCTCCTTGTTTGAATAGCATTTGGTTTGAATAGCATTTTCTATGTCACCTCTACACTTTTTTCTCTGCATTTTCACTGTTTCCTTGGATCCTTCTGGTCACCTCATCAGGCAGCTGGAGCAGACGGCAGCCTCGTGTTATAGGAAGCAGAGGGTCTGACGGGTCAGGGCTTTATTTGGACAGTTCTCCAGTGAAGCTATTCAGGGTCACGCTCCACTTACCAGTGGCTGAAATCAGTCCCCTGACTGATGTTAATGTTATTATTTGTTAAATCCTTGTTAATTTTAGAGGCATCTGCTTGTTCGTAAGAATCATCATCTTCTTCTGTGTATCACGCATTTTGTTTGGCCCATTTTTCACTTGGGGTTTCAAGTTTGCTCTGCCTTGAGAGCGTTGGTGCTTTATGTCACCCAGGATCTTGTTAAAATGCATGCTCTGCTTCTGTAGGTCTGGGGCACGGCCTCCTGACAAGCTCCCAGTGATGTGATGCTGCTCCGTGGGGGCCCTTAAGTAGCAAGGTCTAGATACGCCCTCTCCCCAAACCCCACCATCAACAAACGCCCTGCCTGGTTGCTGCCTCTCACCCCTAAGGCCCCAACCCAACCTCACCTCCCCCTGGAAGCCCTCCAGATCCCCCTGTGATGGGATGAAAACCGAGCACTCCCCTGATGATGTCAGTCAGCTCAGCCCGTGTCCCAGCCTGACCGTCACCTGCCAGGAAGCAGGCAGTGGGTGTGGTTGCCACTGTCTCACCAGAATCCTGCTGTGTGCCTGGCCCAGGAAGAGAGTAATTCTTTCCCAGATCCGTGAACGAATGGTTGCTTGCCTACATTTCTCTGTGCCTTTTATAATCGCATTAAAATGTTTTGACTCTTCAGACATTAAACATCTTAAACGTACTGGGTTGTGTGCTGAGAGCCATTTCTCTACCTGCGCTTGGCAAAAACCTATTGGTTTCGGAATTCCCAGGGGGTCCAGCGGTTAGGACTCTGCAGTTTCACTGTTGAGGGCCCAGGTTCAATCCTGATTGGGGAACTAAGATCCTGCAAGCCTCACAGTGCAGGAAAGAGAAGAGAGAGAGAGAAGAGAGAGAGAGAGAGAAAGAAGAAGAAAGAAAGAAGAAGAAAGAAGAAAGAAAGAAAGAAAGAAAGAAAGAAAGAAAGAAAGAAAGGAAGAAAGAAGGAAGGAAGGAAGGAAGGAAGGAAGGAAGGAAAGGAAGGAAGGAAGGAAGAAGGAAAGAAAGAAAGAAAGAAAGAAAGAAAGAAAGAAAGAAAGAAAGAAAGAAAGAAAGGAAGGAAGGAAGGAAGGAAGAGAGAGAGAGAGAAAGAAAGAAAGAAAGAGAGAGAGAGAGAGAGAAAGAAAGAAAGAAAGAAAGAAAGAAAGAAAGAAAGAAAGAGAAAGAAAGAAAGAAAACGAAAGAAAGAAAAGAAAGAAAGAAAGAAGGAAAGAAGAGAGAGAGAGAGAAGGAAGAAAGGAAAGGAGAGGAGAGGAAGAAGGAAGGAAGGAAGGAAGGGAGGAAGGAAGGAAGGAAACGTGCTGCTTTCACTCTTGGAGAGCTGCTATGAGCCTCCCGTGAATCCACCTACGCTCTCCAGCCCCTTCCAGGCGCCCAGCTCCACCCACCCATCTGTGGACCAAGCAGGGAAGGTGCTTCGAACTTTTCTAATCCCTCCAGGAGGGAGAAGGCCAGGCGCATGGGTCACACATGTGGTGGTCTCATGATTCCTAATGTGGTGGGTCTTGCATCAGTTACCAATAAGGCCTGTGTTTCCCTTGTGCTGTAAAACTAGTTCACGTTCTGAGCCTCCGGACTTCTCTTCATAAGGCTTCCATGGAGCATCTGTGTGACCCAAGTGGGCAGGTCCCCTCTGACAGTCCCCTCCCCATAAGATACGGATGCTAACAGCCACCTGCCCGTGGGCCCTCAGGTTTGCATGACACAGGTCATGCTGGCCTGTCTGTCCCAGCACTTCCTGTGTTGCCTGACAGGTAGTGGTAACTCAGTTGACGTTGTTTCATTGAATATACAAACAAATGAATGAATGAAAGCATTCGCCTAGCTGAACTCTCCAGAGAAATAGGAGAGAGGTATAGCAGCAGGTTTTAACGTCTTTAAAAGCGAAGAACATGAATCCAAGCAACAGAACTCCCCTGTCCCCAGGAACAGCAAAATTGAGGCTGTCCTCTTGGCCCTTTATTGGGAAACCTCAAGTAGATTTTTAAAATCAGGTAAATATACAATCAATCAACTCACAGGGAAAGGAAGAAGGAAGAGGCGTTACCGTTAAAACAAACCCGAGGCTGATCTATTTGCTCATTCGTTTGTCCAGTCATCGAACAAATATCGAGGGAGTGCCGGCGGTGACCAGGTCCTGTGCAAGGCCCTGGGGATCCCCTGTGAATGCGTCTAGGGCCCCATCTATCCTCATGGAACTTGTGGTCTGGCGGAGAGAGGATTACCCTCCAGATGATAAGCTAGTTAACATGAAAATACCTAAAATACAGTCAGTCCCCTACACACGAACGAGTTCCATTCTGCGAGCATGTTCCTGAGTCCAACTTGCTTTCCAGTCCAACAAAGTTAGCCTAGGTACCCAACTAACATAATCGACTATATAATACTGTACTATAATAGGTTTATAATACTTTTCACGCAAGTAATACATGAAAAACAAACACATACAACAAAGGAAACATTTTTAATCTTACAGTACAGTACCTTGAAACGTACAGGAGTGCAGTACAACAACTGGCCTACAGGGGCTGGCATGGAGTAAACAGGCAAGAAATAAAGATTCTGTACTAGTGTACCCTATACAGTACCGTACGGGAAGGTACACAAAAGCAGGACCACCTGTGCAGGATGCATGCACGTGACAATGCACAGCAGACAAGCGAACTAACTTACGTGACTGGACACGCGCGCACACATTCGCACCTTTGAGAGTTCACGACCTGAAGGCTCGTATATAGGGGACTTATTGTACTGCTGGAGAGTAGTACTCAGTGCTGTGGAGGAGCGGGAAGGCAGGGGGAGGGGGAGAGGAATGGGGAGGGGAGGGGCTGGTCTGATAAATATCACAGCCCGCCATCCCATCGCCATGGCCCATTTCCACAAAACCCCACAGGCTGCCCTTTGGTGGCCCTCCACCTTCAAGGCTACCCTGGAGATGTGTGTTCCAGCCAGCTCTTGCCTGCACAAATGCCTGGGGTAGGCCAGGGGGAACCCCAGGATTGGTCCTTCCAGGAGACAGAGCAGAGGGCCATGAGGAAGGCCTGCTCCCTGTACCCCACCAGCCCCGAAGCGGGGGTGCCTGCGAGCCTGTGCCCAGGTGGCTCTGGTCAGGCAAGTTCAGTCACCCCCCATGCCTCCCCACCCATCGTTATCCCGCAGGAGCAGCCTCTTGTCCACACACCAGGAAGCACTGGACGGAGGTGACTGTCATTTACAGGGTGCCCGGCCAGAAGGAAGCAGGAGGAGGAACAGGCTGTCTCTGTGAGCCAGTTTCCTGGTTATGACCATCATGAAAGTCCCCCTCTCTCCCCTGTCCCCACCCCGCCCCTCCCATCCAGCAAGGCCGGTGGTAGGCACACCGCAGGTGTTGCCTCTCACCTCCCCCCCTGCCATGCTTTGACCAGCTCCATGGAAAGGGACCAGACCACACCAGGGGCTTCCTCTGGGAGGTTGGGATGACTTCCCAAAGTCCTGTCTACGTTGGCACTCCATGGCTCTGATCGCATGTCATCTGGATGCAGAGGGTGAGTTGCTATTTTATTTAAACAAAAATTTTTGGCCCAGCCGCATGGCTTGCAGATCTTAGTTCCCTGACCAGGGATTGAACCTGGGCCACAGCAGTGAAAGCGCAGGGTCCTCACCACTGGAATTCCTGCTGAATTGCTATTTTAATAAACGAACTCTGTTCATCAGTGCTTCCAGAGGAAAGAAGCACAGTGGCCTGGCAGTGCTCTCAACGTGCCTCACACACATGATCACCGGGGATCTTGTGAAACGGGGAGCCCACTAGGGTGCGGGGGTCCGCAGTTCTAACAACCTCCCAGGCGACGCAGGTCCCGGGGTCGCCCACCGAGGACCAGATGCCACGGCTGCCTCTCTCCTGCCATCCTTTCTTATCAAATTCAGTGCTTCTCACCTGAGGGCAGGTTTGCCTCCCAGGGAGACGTTTTTGGTGGTCACAGCTGGGGCGCGGCCACTGGCCGTGGTGGGAAGAGAACAGGGCAGCTGCTAATCGTCCTACTTGGCACAGGACAGCCCCGCCCGCAAAGAACCCTCTGGCCCCAGACTGAAATCGAACCCAGGTTGACAAACCCTATGTACTAACTCAGGAGGACCTAATTCTGCCTATTCCCTTGAGCTACCTATAGTTCTTCTAGAAATGTCAGTTCCTGGGCTCCCTCCTGGACAATGACATCAGCACCTCCGGGGTAAAGCCTTGGTCCTGCATTCTTCAGATGTGCCCTTGCGATGCCAACGTGTGTCCCCAGCTGAGAAGCAAGGGCCCCGCCAGCATTGACCGTAATGGTGGAAATTGTGGGCTGGGGAGGAGGGTTGGTGTTTGGGGACTTTTTACTTTCCTCACTATTTCCCAGCATACATTTTTCCTGACACCGGCTGCCAGTGGTGGGGCCGGGGTGGGGATGCAGGGAGCAGCCTAAGGACAAAGTGCTTTTTTGTGCTCTGCTCAGCGAGAGGTCCTCCCTCTGCCTGCAGGCTGGGGCGGGGGGAGTTGGGGTGACAGGTGGTTTCCAACGCTGCCCCGGTGCCCAGAGAGCAGGCCAGGGCCCTCTTCTGCTTGCTTTCCAGAAGTCCCATTAGACATCTACATCGTCACTCTTGGCTCCAAAGCCCACAGGGACGGCAGGGGAGTCTTCACCTCATCTTTATGGAAACCTGGAGGTAGAGGGTTCACAGCACCATCATCCTGCCATCTTACAGGGGAGAAAACTAAGGGCTGAAAGAATTAAGGGAACTAGTTAGAGAAATGGCAGCGCTGGGATTGGAACGCGGAAGTTATCAATTCAGATCAAACGCAGTCTTCACTTTACTCCATTGCTTTCCCGAGTTCCTTTGTTCATTCATTCATTTATTCAAAAGGCATTGAAAGTGTGCTACATGCCAAGTATGGTTTTACCTGCTGGGTAAACAAGTCTTAGAGAGTCCTGTCCACAAATAAGGGGAATAGGTCATCGGAATACAGTGTGACAAACGGCCCTGGAGGAGCACGAACCAGGGGGCCTACCGTGCTGTGCCGCCCGCAGCCCAAGTCCCACCAGCCGTGCGTCAGTGAACAACACTACACTTCGCAGATCCTCAGCTGCCTCATCTGTAAAATAGGTAGAAAATTCTTCCCTCCCTGCATTGTCATGGCTGTAAAAGGACATCATGGAAGTCACAGGTCCGAGTGTCTGTTAATTCATTCACCCCTCTGGTAACAGGCTGGAGGAGGGAAGGGAGGAAGGTGATGACCAGGTGAACCTGAGCTAGTGAAAAAGTGAAAACTTCTCTTGTTCCTCTCCTTAGAAAGAAGGCGGACTCCTTTTTTAATTTTTTTTGGCTGTGTTGGGTCTTCGTTGCTGTGTGTGGGCTTTCTCTAGTTGCGTCGAGCAGGGGCTACTCTTCATTGTGGTGCACAGGCTTCTCATCGCAGTGGCTTCTTTTGTTGTGGAGCATGGGCCGTGGGCATGCGGGCTTGAGTAGTTGCGGCACGTGGGCTCAGTAGTTGTGGCGCATGGGTTTAGTTGCTCCGGTGCATGTGGGATCTTCCCAGACCAGAGCTCGAACCTGTGTCCCCTGCACTGGCAGGCGGATTCTTTACCACTGAACCACCAGGGAAGTCCCAAGGCAGACATTTTTATTAAACAGGGTTAAAATTTTTTCTTGTCACTTCTTAAAAGACGTGTGTGTGTGTGTGTGTGTGTGTGTGTGTGTGTGTGTGTGTAACTACTTGCCACTTTACTGATCACTGTTAGACTTTATGAGGGAAAAGCAACTTTCAGCTCGCGGCTTTTGAAAGGGAGGTTTCCATTACAAGAACAGAATAAGCCGGTTCCTGGGCACACTTGCGGTAAGGGGAGGCCACCGAGGAGGTTTGGCATTGCATTCCTCACCAGGTATTTTCACCTTTCTTCCAAACTATGAGGTCAAGAACAAAACGTGAGAATGATTTAATGTTTGTATTTCTCTCAGAAAACCTCTCCTCTCCAGCTAAATCCTGTGTCAATCAAACCCACCCCAGCTGTCAACACTCACGACCACCATCACTGGAGGTGTGATGCCTCTCCCTGGTCCTGTGGCCTGAACTATACCTACTGCTGCTGCTAGGAGCCAAAAGCTTCGTTTTATGGAATGAATGTCCATAAATAATGAGCTTATTGTTACTCCCAACTGAATCCAATTCAAGGCCCTTGAAGATAAGGCCTTCAGAGAGAAGATTTATACACGACACGTGGGTGGGGAGACATTGCCGTGAGCATCAATTTCCAAGTGATCTGCAAGAGAAGGGCTAGGGAAGAAGATTCCCCCTACGAGGCGTCCTTCCAGCTCCTGGAAGGCCATGGAACTCTAGGTTTGGATTATCCCTGCTGTTATAGATGGAATGCTTGTGTCCCCGCCCTGCCCCCCCCCCAATTTCATACGTTGAAGCCTTAACCTGCCACGTGATGGCATTTAGAGACGCAGTCCCTGGGGGTAACTGGGGCTAGATAAGGTCATGAGGGTGAAGCCTCCTGACAGGATCAGTGTTCTCATAAGAGAGGAAGAGACACCAGAGTGTGCATGTGTGGACCCTCCCTTCTCTCTCACACACACACACGGTCATGTGACCACACAGTGAGAGGTCAGCTGTCTGCGAGCCTGGAAGAGAGACCTCACCGAGACCCTAACCTGCAGGCACCTTGCTCTTGGACTTCCAGCCTTCAGAACTGTGACACAATAAACGTCTATGATTGAAGCCCCCCCAGCCTGTGGTATTTTGTGACAGCAGCCCGAGCTAACTGATGCCACGGCACTGGGATTAAAACGCCCCGGGGGAGCTGAACTAAGCGAAGCCTGCACTTTTCACCTGCTCTGCATTTTCCTAGGCATCAGTTCAACATATACTTTACTTCTGAGTGCTTCCTGGGTGCCCCACCTGTGCTGGGCGCTGGGGACACAGAGAATAAACACAGTCCTCCCCCTCCCCCCCACCAGGATCCTACAGACCAGCAGGTGCCACAGCCATGCAAAGAAGCCATTAACCCTGCTTTGAAACAAATACGTGAAAGAACTGTGGGGGGCATGGGCCAGGAGAAGGAAGGGAGGTGGGGAGCATTTTCACAGAAACATTTTAATATTGGAGTTAATTCTAAAGTACTTCAACCAGGGCTCCTCATACTTTTTTTCTTTTTAATGACACACGATTATAAAGGGACAGAGGACCACAGTGGGGAAGCCAAGCCGTGACTTGAAAAGCCAAGCCGTGACTTGAAGAAGTGGGGAGGGTGAGGCCGGTGGACAGATCACTAAATTGGAGCTTCCTGGCTGAAGGAGCTCACACACTACCCCCAAAGTGGGCCATTTCCAACATCCAGTCCTTTTTTAAATTTTATTTTTTATTGAAGTACAGTTGATTTACAATGTTGTGTTAATTTCTGCTGTAGAGCAAAATGACTGTTATACATATATATGTTCCTTTTATATACTTTTCCATTATGGTTTATTACATGATTTTTTTTATTAAAGTATAGTTGATTTACAATGTTCTGCCAAACTCTGCTGTACAGCAAAATGACTCAGTTATACACATATAGACATTTTTTTTCAATACTCTTTTCCATTATGGTTTATCACAGGATATTGAGGATAATTTCCTGTGCTCTACAGTAGGACCTTGTTGTTCATCCACTCTAAATATAATAGTTTGCATCTACCAACCCCAAACTCCCAGTCCATCCCTCTCCCTCCCCCCTTCCCCCTCAGCAACCACAAGTTCATAGTGACACAGGCCTTCATCAGAAAACAAGAAAAGTCTCAAGCAAACAACCTAACCTACCACCTGAAAGAATTAGGAAAAGAAGAACAAACAAAACCTAAAGTCAGCAGGACAAAGGAAATAAGATCATGGAGAAAAAAATAAAATAGAGATTAAAGAACAATAGAAAAAAATCAACAAAACCAAGAGCTGGTTCTTCAGAAGGGTAAACAAAATTGGCAAACCTCTGGCCAGGCTCACCAAGAAAAAAAGAGACAGGACGCAGATAAACAAAATACGAAATGAAAAAGGAGAAATCTCAACTGATACTGCAGAAATACAAAAAAAGAAGAAAGAAAGAAAGACAGACAGACAGACAGACAGAAAGAGAAAAAGGAAAGAAGGAAGGAAGGAAGAAAGAAAAGAAAGAAAGAAAGAAAGAAAGAAAGAAAGAAAGAAAGAAAGAAAGAAAGAAAGAAAAGAAAGAAAGGAAAGAAAGGAAAGAAAGAAAGAAAGAAAGAAAGAAAGAAAGAAAGAAAGAAGGAAAGAAAGAAAAGAAAGAAAGGGAAGAAAGAAAGAAAGAAAGAAGAAAGAAAGAAAGAAAGAAAGAAAAAGGAAAGAAAGAAAGAAAAAGAAAAAAGAGAATACCATGAACAATTATATGCCAACAAACTCGACAACCTAGACGCAATGGAGAACTTCCTAGAAACATACAGCCCACCCTTTTGAACGCACCCTCGTCAGCCTCGGGGACTTGGCGGCGGGCATCACACGGAGCAGCCTCATTTGGTGGAGCAATTTCAGCGAACACAACTCCAGCAAAGCCTAAGGCAGGGCAGGGGCCACTGGGCAGGGCCGCCTCAGGAAGGTCGCTGTGGGCTTCTGCGCCTCCCCCGGCTCTACCCGGCAGCGAAAATGGTGTGGGCCCAAGGGGCCACGTGGAGCCGGCAGGAAAGGCGGTGAGGGAGCCGAGGGGCCACGTGGGGAGGTGTGGGGGGGGGCAGGAAAGGCGGTGAGGGAGCCGAGGGGCCACGTGGGGAGGTGTTGCGGGGGCAGGAAAGGCGGTGTTGCGGGGGCAGGAAAGGCGGTGATGGAGCCGAGGGGCCACGTGGGGAGGTGTGGGGGGCGGAGCAGGAAAGGCAGCGATGGACCCAAAGGCCACACCCACACCCGGCATCCGCGACTCGCGAGAGGCTGTGGAGATCCGACTTGATTCACCCGGCGTCCACCAGTAGGGAGAGCCCGCGGGGATCCGACGTGAGGCCCCCCCAGCGGCAGGAGCGGCAGCTGTAGACCCGGCCACGCGGGGATGGCGTGGGCCGGCGGAGGCCCGAGGCGGCCACGTGGTGAGAGGGGGGCGCCGCTCTGGGGTGCGAGGGGCTGCGGTCGGGGGCGGGCTTAGGGCCGAAGGGAGACCCTGGTGGGGCGGGAGGTGGGGTGGGATTCGGGGCGGGACGCGGGTGGCTACGCAGGCCACCGAGGGTCAGGGGGGCCCACCAGGGGGTCTCGGGGACGAGCCTGTGGGTCGCCGGCGCAGCTGGCTTGCGGGGATACCCTGCAGGGGTCTGACTCCCCCGGGCCCTCTGCTCAGCGCGTGGGAGCCCTGCACCCCGCGCCGTACTCACCCCCCGAGGGGGCCAGAGCGTGAACACCACCTGACCCAGGACCTCCAGACTGGCCGCCACGTGCCACCCCTCCCCACCCCACCCCACCCCACCTGAGCGGCCAGGGACCGCGCCCCCCACAGAAGGTTCCAGAAGCTGCCGCGGGGGAGGGCAGCACCCAGGGATCAGAGCTCCCGCGAGCCCCTGCTGTCCCCCGACAGCATCGGCCGGCATGGGGGCATCCGTGGGGCCGTGGGAAAGGAGAGGACATCTGGAAAGGAGGGGTGGCCGCAGGTAGGGGGACCGGTGGGGGCTGTCAGAGTGACGTCATGAGAACCGCGTGGCGCAGGGACCCCCGGGGGATTCTGCGCTGCTGAGTTCTGCAGGGCCCCGTATGCCTTCAGTTCTCCAACAGCTCCCCGAGGAAAAGTGTTCAAACCCATGCGTTTCCAAGCTTGAACCGCCTCATCTCGGGGCGACTCCTGGAAGCAGCCCGGGCCGGATGGGTGTCTGGAGGGCTGCGATCTTTATAGGAAGATGGAAACGTAAAGGGGGGTGCTGTGGTCCATGCGGGGTCCAGGCCGTATGCTCTTGGCTTGGTGAGGGATGGTTTCGGTTCAGGAAAGGAGAAGCGCGGCCCTACACGGCTGAGAACTCTGAACAAATTATTGCAGCCCAGTCCAGCTCACCAGTCTCGGAGTTTCAGAAATATTTTCCGTTTTCTTCCATTTAGCATTTTTGGACTATTACATACACATGCTGTTGAGATTCTGTTTTGTTTTGTTTTCTTTCCCGAAGGATTTACCTTTAAGAAACATTTTTTTCTTGTTGGAATATCCTAGGACTGGTGTCATACAGTGCTTCTTTGGTTGTCCCTTACGATACTTTTTTCTAGGTCAAAACTGAAACTGAGCTAGTTTTTCTCTAGGTTGCTTATGGTAGTGAGAGAGAGAGTGATCCTCTAAGATGATAATATGGGCCGTGTATGGGGTGCTTCTCCTACATCCAGCATTGTTCTAGGTACCTTCTCTGTTCTGTCACCTGTGAGGTGACGTTGTGACACCCCCTCCCCCACCACTGGCTCACACCCCAGACCATCCAGCCGCTGAAGGACAGAACTGGGAGAGCCGGGTCAGTCTGATCCAGTTTTCATGCTCTTCCTCTTAAAACTTTCAGCCAATGAAAATAGTTTCATAAAGAGTGAAAACCAGAAACAAAGGAAAGGAATTGGGGCCTTGGGTTTTTGTTTTTGTTCTTCACACATCTCGCACTCCGGATGGTGTGCACATAAGCAGCGAACTGGTCCTCAGGTGGCAGAAGGTCGAGGAGGGAGGGGCGTGGCATGGGGTCGGTCCCACCGTCTCTGTGTGGCCAGGGTGTGCGTGTGCACCTCCCCTCGCCCCTCAAGGACCCGGTGACCTCAGTTTATGTACGTCTTTATGCAAGGAGGCAGAACACTCCAGGAATGTAGGAGCCCCGACTGCACGGTCCCAGGTTCTAGCCAGGTGGCGTAGGGTACTATGGTTCATGCTGTGCACTCCAGCTGCCTCACGCCAGGGATCCGGCATCAAGCATAGGATTCCACACCACTCGGGGGGCCTACAGGATCCCCCACATCCGGGACTAGACAATCAGATGAGCCTGTAAATTATATACTGGTTTATACTACACTTTTGGCCAAAACCTCTTCTCCAGTCTCCAAATAGACCCTCCCTTCCAGCAGATGGGCAAAAACCGCTGCAATTCCCCCTGAGAGCTCGTCTCTCACTTCTGCGTCTGTCACTCGAGTTCATGAAAATCGGTGCCTTTTCTCCCCACAAATGAGTCACCTGCGAAGCCTGGCCTTGGCCTTAGTCTCTCGCTGTCCCACCACATCAACCACGGCGGCGTGATGATGCCAAAAACATAGAGGAGACATTTTAAACTGCGGGAGAGAGACATCCCCAATCCCAAGTACACGGATCAAAACAGTCCAAAAATTTGGACTTTCCCCAATACCTTAAGTGTCTCCAGGTGGATTTCTGCAGCAAAGGGTGGGACCCAGCTCTTGGTTGTTGCAGGCAAAACCTTTCCCAATGAAAACTCCAAGGTCACCACGCATTATCTGCACAAACACATCAGGAGCGTTTAGAAGACTGTTGGAGAAACAGTCTGCACGTAACAGCTTGACAAACAGAAACAAGGCCAGTTCCAACGCTTACATGCAGTGCTCTGAACACTCGTGCACCAGTCCTTCCCGTGAGCAGTGGCTGTTCATAAAGGAACCCCGGGTACAGTCAGCGTGGGACCTCCATGTGTGCGTTACCGTCTGGCCCATCCAGGTCGCAGCCCAGGACACAGGGCAGTAGCCCTGAATGGCAGCGGAAAGGAGGGCTGAGCGGCGTGTTTACACTCTTGGTTCACCATTCCCGGCTTCTTGTGGCCCCATTCAGACTCAGATGTCTGCACCTTCTGCTGAGCCAGAGTTCACAGGCCCTGGGTGGCTCTTCCTCCCTACCCATTGCAGACCAGGAAGGTGCTGACGGAGTTCTGATTTAGGAAGAGGGTTGAAAGTTTTCACCCAAGAGGTGCCTTCCCCAGTCTCAGGGTTCTTGCCTCTCCCTCCCTTGTCTTGCTTCAGGGCAGCCAAATGTCCTGTCTGTCGTCACCCCAAACATCCCTGACCTCCCCCACGGCACCACGTGACCCCATGCACGGGAGGCCTTACAGGTCACTGCACGTCCTCAGCCCCTCTCCCTTGCCAAGAGTTTGCCTTTGGTCCTGCTCCTGTCTGCAGGTGCGTCCTCCCTAGGACCCTGTGTGGCTGCTTCACTTTTCATAACTTTGCACTAGAAGGTGAGCTGCCCAAGACCCAGGTCTTTGTCAGTTTTGTTCCCTGATGCATTTTCGAGGCTTAAATAGTGCCTGGCGACTATAGGTGCTTCATCAACATTAGTTGAATGGGATTAAAGACGTGCGCCTCTGCAGAGCTAGTCTGTCTGCGTTTCTGGCCCCTCGACAGGTGAACGCTTCCTCCCAAAAGGCTGGAAGAGTCCTGAAGGGTCATGCCTTCCACCCTCCTGTGGCGTCTCCAGGATGTGTCCCAAGACATGGAGAACCTTTGCTTTTCTCTTGGTTGGTCAGCTGGCCAGGGTCCTGAACTTCACTCCCACTCAGCCGAGTCTCTGGCTGCCTCAAAGCCTTATGGGACCAAGTGCAACACGCGTGAATAATGAAATGTCCGAGTGCCTACCAGCTGCAGGTTGTCTGTGCTGGTACATTCCATGCCTTAGCTTACATAATCTCAGCAGCTCTGAAAGTGGTGTTATTCTTCCCATTTCATAGATTAAAAACAAAACTCTGAGGGGTTTCCCTGGTAGTCCAGTGGTTAAGACTCCGTGCTCCCAGTTCAGGGGGCCCCAGTTCAGTCCCTGGGCAGGGAACTAGTTCCTGCATGCTGCAGCTAAGACCCTGCACAGCCAAATAAACTAATTAATTTAAAAAAATAATAAAATCCTGAGGTTCGAGGGTATTAAGTTCGTTGCTCCATATCCATTAGTGCAGTGTGGAACACTGATAGAAACCGAGGCCTGTCTGACTGCAAACCCAGCATCTTTGGCCCTTTCATTTGTAAAGGGTCTGCTCAGTGTTTTAGGCAGGCAACCTAAAGCATCCATCCTCAAACCTTTTCATCTGAGGACCCCTCTGTACACTTAAAAGTGATTGAGGACCCAAAAGGGTTTTTGTTTCTGTAGGTTATGCATTTGAAATTGAGTGAGAAAAGTTTTAAATATTTGTTAATTCATTTAAAAATAACAGCACTAGAGTCATTGCATGTTAACATAAATATTTTTATGAAAAATAATTTTACTTTCCAAAACAAAATATCTAGTAAAAAGAGTGGCATTGTTTTGCACTTTTGTAAATCTCTTTAATGTCCTTAACAGAAGACAGCTGGGTGCTCACAGCACCTTTGGTATTCAGTCTGTTGCAGTATGTTGTTTTAGTTGAAGGATTGGCGAAACTCTAGCCTCACACAGATGTGTAGTCAGAACAGTGTGGAGTGTCTTAATATCCTTCTCACGTAATTGTGGATATCCTTCTTTGATACTATGCCCAAATTCAACAAATGGTAGTTTCTTAAAGAGGAGTTGCAGTGTAGAATCTGGGGGAAAAAAAAAAGTTTTTTACTCCGTTATGTGAAAATGTACTGCTGTCTGGCACTTGGAATGGGTCTTATGCCCTTGCATGATTTTGTGTCATTCTGCTTCCATCATTTGGAAAATGCTGGTTCACTGAGTCATGCAGACATTCTTAGTATACAGTGGAAAGCACCACCTTACACTCCTGGGAGGATGAAAGTGGAAAAGGCAATTAATGTCACAGAATATAAGTTTTGACCTTGCAAATTCCCTGAGGGGGTCTCATGGACCCTCCAAGGGACCCCTGACCATGTTTTGAGAACTGCAGGTCTATATAAATTGAACGGTCATTGACCACAAAGCCCTGTAAGGGGACACAAAAGGAAAAACAATGAAGTCCAATGATCTTAACACTTAAAAAGTATGTTTATTTCAGTATGTGAAACTAAGGAAAGGCAAAAAAAAAATAGCAGTGATCACTTAAGTCTGCAATGTAGTAAGAAAAACCAAAACACTTTGGGTCTCATTCTCTTTGTGTACTTGTGGGTCAGTGATGATGAACGACCTGGGTGGCTACTCAGGACACCCAGTCACATCCATGCCAATGCTCCTAGGCCAGTGTCCCATGAGCGGAGGGTCGCTGGAGAGTCTGGGATGACCGGAAGCACGTGGGGACCAATGGCGGGGGAGGCGTGCAGGGAGGAGGGGAGGCTTGGAGGAGACCTTGAAGGAAGAGCAGGATATAGGTGTTGACTTAAAAAAATACATAGATAATGTTGAGGGTCACAAGTTAAGTTTTATTTGGGGCAGAATGAGGAGTGCAGCCTAGGAGACAGCAATAGTAGGAGACTATTGTTAATTAAGGGAAACCAGATATCTCAAGTTTAAGGAATTTAGCGCTTTTCTATGTGTGGGAAGATGCAAGCTCTGGGCTCACTGAAATCATTCCTTTGATGTGCACCTCAGCTGCCTGGGGCCTGTGTTTTCACATCCTGAGTGTCCTCAGGGCTCACCACAGGGAGTGGCTGCTGTCTGATGGCAGGTATCCTTTTCAGCTAGGGCAGGATCCTTGATGACTGTGACATCCTTTGTTTATTGGCAGGAACGTTTCCATTTATAAATATTCCATTCATCAGTCCCTCCTCTTGGTTGGAAATTTGACCAATGTTTGGGAGACATTTCATGACCAAATTTTGTCCCACGGCGCTGGGAGGCTCATCCCAGATCAGGTGAAATTTCTCGTTGAGTCACCACTCCAGGTGTTAATTTTCAGATTAGGCCCTGTTTAATCATCAGAGTAAAGATTCTCTGGATGATCTGTCTTGCTAATCTATTATGATCCAGGAAAAGTTTTCCCTTGTTTCATCTTCCCATATCTAGAGTTGCACTATTATAATCATTGATCGCATACAGAACTATATATTTGATCAAATTTTTCAAGTCGCCTAGTCATCATTATTTTTGTTGGTGGCTCAGTCACACATTTAGTAATAGAAAAATAATCTTGTCAAACAGGCAGACTACAAATAATATAGCCAGTAACATTAATAGTTTTGAGTACACATTTAAGCCAAGTGATTTTTATGCCGAACCAGTTTTTTAAGAGGTCGTCAGTACTTGGGAGTGGCTCACTTAAGGCAGAAACCTGATGTTTCATGTGTTAATTAAACTTGTTATGTTAGAGGAGTCATCTGGTGACTTACAAGTCCTTTCCTGAGATGTTGTAAGGATGTCAAGGTCCACACGGTTTTGTAGCACTGCTTTTTTTTTCTTTTGGTCATAGAGACCTAAGAATTCCATAGGCTAGTATATTTCCCAAAGTCATAAAGTTATAAATCATATTCATCTGTTCATTCAATCCCATGTAATTAGTTCCGGTTGATTTGGATGAAGTACTCAGGTTTTCCGTCATTTGTTACATATTTCAGTGCTGTTATCTAAAGGCCATCAGAAACTTATGTTTGTTTAAAAAGTTCTTTTTATGAGTCTTCTTGAAAATCTTCATTTTGTAAACGCATCGGGACAAAACAAAATAGCATGGTTAAAGATTTGAGTACGATGCAATTGGTAGGAAACATATATTTCTGTGACATATAACATTTTAGAATAACTAGAATTTTGACATTATATCAAGACATCTCACGATATGTATCCATACACTATAACCTAAGGTTTCTCTGCAATCACTTGGCAATGTTTCTGAAGTAATTAAACATACTACATGAACTTAGTTAAGCGTTCATCTCTGAGATGTCTTAGGCTGCTCCTTCAAAGCATCCCAGAGTCAGCTGGAGGCTAAAAGAGCTTTAGTTAGATTTTGAGAAGTTTGTTAAAAATATCAAAGAAGGTTTTAAAACACAGCAGGATCTATAATGATGGATAAAAAATAAAATAAAATAAAACAGCAGGATCATAGGTCACTATAAAACAATATTCATTTAACCAAAGTCTCAAAATGATTAAAAAAAGACTACAAATACAGATCTCTTAAGGGCACAGAAACTCACACAATCCATTTCATATAGCTGCATGGTGCCCATTTCTCATGTGGAATAGTCTAGAAACAAAAAGTACAGGCAAAGTGCAAACATTCAACAATGCCATCAGGAAATAAAGTCCTACATGTTTTCTGATATCACAATTATAACTTTCAGGGTAGAGTCAGGAACACAGGGTCACTAGATATATTATAAGCAGATGTTCCCTACACAAATCAGACCCAACACAAGTATGCTAAGAACTGGAGAAAAGAGAATGTCAGAGAAGGTCATCCATCCAAGAAAGTATAAAATCGGTGGCGTGAGTGTACATGTTGGAGATGCAGGAAGATAGACTTGTCAACTGAAAAAAATGCACAACATGAGAGTTGTGAGTTTAGTTTCATTTGGGGCAAAATGAGGACTGCAGCCCGGGAGACAGCATCCCAGAGAGCTCTGAGAAACTGGCCCAAAGAGGCAGGGGGAAAGCTCAGTATATATGTGTTTTTTGGTGAAAGGGAAAAACACGCAGTCAAGCACATATTGTTCATAGACGGTTACTGTTAGCCACAAGGAGCAGGCGTCGCCATGAAGGATTTCAGTGTTTTTCTAGATGTGAGGAGATGCAGAATTGGGCCCATAAAGTTGGCTCCTGAAGATATCTAACCATCTAAAGACCTGTTCTGCCAGCTTTTCACAGAGCACAGAGTGCCTCCTTTCAGCTTTCCACCCTGAACACCTTTCAGGGGGGCGTCGACAGCCGCTGCAGCAGCACAGGATTTAATCTTTGTGGAGGGAGATGGCGCGTGCCAGTTGTAGTTGACACCAATTATCTCTAAAGATCATCTAAAGTAGACATTTCTAAAATATAATTATTTTTAAAGAGTTTACTCAAAAGTTCTTATCTCATTTACATTTAAAGTCTCATCATATCAAGTTATTTTCCTTGTAACAGATATAATAAGGTCTTATTTGATTTCTATTAAACCTAGATACAGTAAAGTATTATACTTAATATTAATGACTCTGAAGACAAGTCTATGTTAATTACATCAACAAACAAACTAATACCAGGTATCAACTTAATATTGAATATTTTCCCGTTCACATGAAACTGAACATCATTTTGGCCTTTTTTTTTTTATACTTAATTTGTAAATGTTTACTTTTAAATTGAATAGAGCTCTTTAAAAATTCAACTTTGATAATACTTTTCAAAGATAGAGATATCTCAAATGTATAATGTGCACACAGACATATAATCAGGCAAAACTCGAGATCTCATGGTTTACTTAGAAACTTAGTTATGAATCAGGTATTAGAATGTAAAATTACTAGTTTACAAACAGTTGGAATATATTAAAGTTGTTTGTTCAGACTACTAAGGCTTTACGATTTGTAAAGTTTGGCTGAGGGAGCAATTTTAGCTGTTTGGATTTTAAAATTTTGTTTATTTTCTCTGTTTGTTTTTGGGTTTAGGTTTTGTCCGATTGAGCTAATTAAGTTCAATCTGAGGTCCTTGTGGCCTGTATTTACATTCTGGTTTGTAGAGATTTGCAGGAGGACCGTTGTTTTTAGTTCCCCAAAGACCAGGTCTGTCACCTAAATGATACCAAAGATTTTATCAGTGACAAGATTTCTAACTAAACAAATTTATTTTACAAGTTCTGTGTTCTAGAACTTTAGAGTTGAATTTATTGTGCCTTCAAAGGTTTGTATAAGGCATTCAGCAAAGACCTTTATTTTGAGTTCACAACTTAAGCCCAGAGCAAAATTATTATTTTTGTTTTTTATTAGCCCTTGGATGTTAGTTCCCAGTGTTTACTTGTTGTATGGCTCAGGTAACACTATTGGTTTCCTTTAGTATGTTTAATATTTTCCGAGGGGCAAGCTATATGCCTGTCTTGTAATACCACGTAGGGGAAGTATTCCCCAGTGAAATACATTTATCTTACAATATAATTAAGCAAAAGAGATGTAACTGCCTTTTATAAAACCCATTTAAATATACCCATTTTATACACTTCCATCTCAATTCTATCAACCTTTATACCTTTAACTTTAGCTATTATTAGGATCCAATCAACAAACTTTTATAGGAAAAGTTCTAAAAGTTTTTTTCTTTTTTTTTTTGTTTTCTGTCCATTTTATCTGTCTTTATATACAAGGCTCTGGGATTCCCAGAGTGGGGTTGAGCTGAGGAACTCAGGCCCTTTGGCCTAATTTTTGCCCAAAATAATTGCTGGTCAGGTATCTCAGTGTAAATTTTTTTTTTAGCCCCTTAAATGTATATTTTAAACCTGGGGCAAATAGAACAGACTTGTTCGGCTTTTAAAGTTGGGGATCAGTAGGGGGTCCCTTTTGGCTCACTTAACCTTAGGTAGTATAGTAATATCAAAACCTTGTGTTTTAATTACATAAATGTCCACTTTATTATTTTTTTAATTAATTAATTAGTTAATTTGGTTGTGTTGGGTCTTCCTTGATTCATGCAGGCTTTCTCTAATTGCAGCAAATGGGGGCTACTCTTCATTGTGGTGCAAAGGCTTCTCATTGCCATGGTGCTGTAGACTAGAAGGCTTCAGTAGTTCCAGCATAGGGGCTCAGTAGTTGTGGCTCATGGACTCTATAAAGCACAGGCTCAGTAGTGGTGGTGCACGGGCTTAGTTGCTCCGCAGCATGTGGGATCTTCCCAGACCAGGGATTGAACCCGTGTCCTCTGCATTGGCAGGTGGGTTCTTAACCACTGTGCCACCAGGGAAGTCCAATGTCCACTTTATTTACCCCATTTTAAATAACCATCTAAAGAGTTCTTTATTCATTTGAGATAATTCCTTTACAATTTCTACCTTGTTGAAAATAGTATCTAGACTTTCCTTACAGGATTTTTCCTATTAACGTTAATTATTCTAATGCTTTATTAGCATTTGTAAGACCCATTGAAGGGAAGCAAAGACCACAAATGAAGCTCCTCTGTCCAGTTTTTCTTGTTTTAAACTAAAGTTCTTAGGTTAACCGTTAGATATATCTATCCTTCTTTTCTTCCATCTTTAGTTTGATTTTTGTTTTATAAGTACCAATAAAACAGTTGTTTATGAGAGCACTCTAGATTTACCAATTTGTTAGTTTTTCCAATTTAAAAGGATCCATCATTTGACTAAAAATACATACACACTCACACAGAACATCTTAGGAAGATCAGATAGAACATTTACATCTCAAAGACACAGGAAAAGAAATGTAAGTTTCCCCCAGAAGGCTTTTGTTTAAAGTTACAACTTTGAAAAGATATTTTTATTAAGCCAGTTTTTTAACCTTAATTTACCTCAACTGTATACACAATAAAAAGAGCCTTTGGGGGGAGATTTTCTTTAATTTTCAATTAAGTAAATACTAATTGATACAGAGGCTCATAGGTCTGGAGGGTTAAATTCCTTAGCAAATCCCAATGGGTGAGGAAATTCCTTAGCCAAGGCTCTCAGTTCTGCTTGGGTCCACGGTGTGTACAGTGTGTACATAAGCACCTAGGTCAGTTCATTTCTCCCTGTAATAGGTTTCTCCTTAAAGGGAGCTGTAATTACTTCTGATTTTTTATCCTCCTTTTGTGGGGAAGAGGGAGCAGCAGGAGGTGGAAGAGTTGGAAGAAGAAAGATAGCTTCTGATAGAAAAAGATTCCTGGGAGGAACAGACAGAGAGACAGTATTAGTGGCTTCTTTTAGTTTTAATATAGTTTCAAGCAATTTTTTTGTTAGTATCCTGTAAAGAAGTTACTCTATCATTTTCTCTCTTAGAAGCTTCTAAATACCAATCAAAGTAAGTATTTAGTCTGTTTGACTTTATGGCCAGCTTTTTTTTAATTGTGCGCACAAAAATATCAATTTTGGAATATCAAAAGAACCCCAATTTGGCCATTTTAGGTTGAGATCTCCTTTAGCATAATTTCCCGAATTAAGGAGGTACTTGCAAATATAAGCTCTGTACGTATTGTACATGAACCTGGCTGGGGTGTTAGTTGGAGGTTGTTTTTGTGACATCCCTCTTTTTTGTGTTTGGGAGATTTTATTTTCCATTTTAAGTTTAATTTGTCAGGGATAAAATTTACTAGTGAAATTGTGTGGTGGGCCAGGGTGCTGCTTCTGCACTTAATTCCTCTAGGCATCACTCCAGAGTCGTTTTAGCTCTGTGTCTCAGTTTTTCCCTTCTGCGTTCAAAGACCACCACGGGTGCTCGGATCACGGAATGGCCAGTTCTTATTGTGACTCCTGGACGAGCAAATGTTTTAATTATTGAGTGGGTTTCACTATAGGACCACTGCACGGTATGAGGACTGTGACTCCACCACTCCCATAAATTTCCCATTCACCTGAGAAAGCTGTAACTGGCCAGGAGGAGTCTTGTCCTATTTCTTTGGAGCGAAGAGCTCATGTAATATTTTCACTTTATCCCAACAAATTCTATTAAGACAGCCGAACTGAGGAAAAGCTTCAGATCAGCCTCTTACCTAACCACTTAGCCAAGACCACTCAGTCTCCTACAACTGAGCAAACCCTACTACCTTTCAACAGCCCCCCACCCCCCACTCCCAGGTATCTTTCAGCTGAGAGGAGGCAGGTACCTGCCACACCACCAAATAAAACTCAGGATCATCAACCAACGTGGAAGATCTGAGAACTAGGAGGGCCTTACCCGAATTCGTCTGAACTCTCTGAGGAGGCGGACGGCACAAGGTACCTCTGCTGGTACCAAGGCTCTGGTTCCTCACAGAGTTCAGGCGAAGGCGAGAAGTTCACTCTGGGTCCCTTATTCGTGGTTGCCATAATTGTTGACTCAAAAAAATATATACACAATGTGAGAGTTGCAAGTTAAGTTTTATTTGGGGCAAAATGAGGACTGCGGCCCGGCAGACAGCATCCCAGAGAGCTCTGAAAAACTGCTCCAAGGAGGCGAGGGGAGGAGCCAGGATATACAGTAGTTTTACAACAAATGACAGGTAGTCAGGAATGTCAAAAGATTATTGTTAATTAAAGAAAACCAGATATCTCAAGTTAAGGAATTAGCGCTTTTCTATGTATGGGAAGATGCAAGCTCTGGGCTCACTGAAATCATTCCTTTGATGTGCACCTCAGCTGCCTGGGGCCTGTGTTTTCACATCCTGAGTGTCCTCAGGGCTCACCACAGGGAGTGGCTGCCGTCTGATGGCAGGTATCCTTTTCAGCTAGGGCAGGATCCTTGATGACTGTGACATCCTTTGTTTATTGATATGGCAGGAAATATTCCATTTATAAATATTCCATTTATCACAGGGTAGTGGGGGAGTGTGTCCAGGCTGAGATGGGACCACAAAGTCTTCCCTCCAATGTCCTCAAAGAAGGGTGAAGGCAGCCTGCAGTGTGTGCAGCTCGTCAGAGCCAAGGGCACGCTTTGGAGTGGTCTGGAAGTGCACTTGACCAGAGTAGCTTGTGTGTGCTGCCTCAGCCAGGCTGAGCAGTAAATGTTCTTCCACGGCACTGTCTGGCTCTGTCACCTCTACCCACTCTTTTTTCTTTCTCTGATAACATACTTTATTGAAGTATACTTTATATGTGGTAAAATATACATATAGCTCTATAACTTTTTATATAGGATTCTTGTGTACTCATCACCCAAATAAAGACAAAGAACTTCTCCGCTGCACCAGTAAGTTTTCCCTGTGCCCTTTCCTATTGGGTATCTTCCCATACTCAGAGGAAACACCTATCCTATCTTCTATCAGTAATCTTCAAGAGCAGATTACTTTTATCTGCTCTTGAACTGCATCTGAATGTGGTCAATCGTTCAGTAGGTATGCATATTGTTTTTGAGAGTTAACCACGTTGTTGCACTTATCAGCAGTGCATTCTTTTTTTTTTTTTTTTTATTAAATCCATGAGTAGTATTTTACCCTATCTGTATACCACAGTTTGTTTATCTGTTTTCCTGTTGATGGGCTTTTGGGTTGTATCTGCATTTGGGCTGTAATCTTCTGTGGCTACTGTGAACATAAATGCATGCAGTGTGTTTTCTAGGGGAGAGACTTGGGATGGAGTTGCTGTGTTGTATGCTAAGTGTATGTTTAACTTTATTGGAAAGAACAGCAGAATACACATTCTTCTCAAGCTCACATGGAATAGTCACCAAGATAGACCACCTTCTGGACCACAAAACACACTTTAACAAATTTAAAGGAATAGAAATTATACAATATCTGTTGTCAGACTACAATGGAATTAAACTAGAATTCAATAACAGAAAGATAACTGGAAAATCCAAAAATACATGGGGATTAAACAACACACTTCTGAATAACACATTGTCAAAGAAGAATTCTCAAGAGAAATTTTAAAATATTTTGAACCAAATGAAAATGAAAACATAACTTATCAAAGTGTCTGGAGTGTAGTCAAAGAAGTACTTAGACAATGTTTATAGCACCAAATGCATATATTAGAAAAGAAGAAAGATCTAAAGTTAATAATCTAAGTTTCTACCTTAGGAAACTAGAAAAATAAGAGCAAATCAAATCCAAAGTAAGTAGAAGAAAAGAAATAATAAGAATTAGAACAGAAATGTGTAAAGTAGAAAATAGGAAATCTATTAAACCAAAAACTAGTCCTTTGAAAAGACTGATAAAATTAATAAGCCTCTAGTCAGGCTAACCAATATAAAACAAGAGAGAAGATAAATTACCAATATCAGAGATTAAATTAAAACCATCAGTATAAATCCTGTGGACATTAAAGGGATAATAAAAGAATACTGTGAACAACTCTGCCCACAAATTTCATAATCTAAATGAAATGGACCAATTCTTTAAAAGACACAGTTTGCCAAAACTCACAGCAGAAGAAATAGACAATTTGAACTGGCCTATATTCATTAAAGAAACTGAATCAATAATTAATAGCTTTCCAAAACAAAAAGCACTGGGCCCAAGTGGGTTCACTGGTGAATTCTGACAAACATTTAAGGAAGAAATTGTAACAATTCTCTGTGATCTCTATCAGAAGATAGAAACAGAGGGAATACTCCCAACTCATTCTGGGAGGCTATCATAACCCTATTAGCAAAACCAGGCAAAGACATTACAAGAAAAGAAGACCAATATCTCTCATGAACATAAATGCAAAAATTTTCAACAAAATATTAGCATATCAAATCCAACAATGTATAAAGAGAATTATATACCACAACCAAGCAAACTTTATCTTAGCTATGCAAGACTGAATCGATATTCAAAAATCAATTAATGTAATCCATCACAAGAACAGGCTAAAAAAGACAAATCACAGGATCATATTAATAGATGCAGAAAAAGCATTTGACACAATCCAACACACACACAACAGAGTTCATGACTAAAACTCTCAGGAAACCAGAAGTAGAGGGGAACTGCCTCCCTTTGATAAAGAGTATCTACGAAAGCCTCCAGCTAGCATCATACTTAATGGTGAGAAACTCGAGGCTTTCCCACAGAGATCAGATACAAGGCAAGGATGTCCCCTCTCACTACTCTGGTACTGGACATTCTATCTATTCCATAAGACTAATAGGAAAAAGAAAGAAAAGGTATACAGATTGGGAAGGAAGAAATAAAACTACCTTTGTTCACAGATGACATGATCATCTATGTAGAAAATCCAAAAGAATCAACCAAAAAACTTCTGGGACTAAGTGATTATAGCAGGGTTGCAGGATACAAAGTTTATTAACTTGACATAAAAGTCCATCTTTTTTTTATACAGCAGCAATGAAGAAGTGGAATTTGAAATGGATGCAATACCATTTAATTAGCACCCCCAAAAATGAAATACTTAGGTATAAATCTAACAAAATATGTACAATATCTATGTGAGGAAAACTACAGAACTCTGATGAACAAAATCAAAGAAAAACTAAATAAATGGAGACATAGTTTATTTTTGTAGATGGACTCAATATTGTGAAGATGTCAGTTCTTCCCAACTTGATCTATAGATTCAATGCCATCCCAATCAAAACCCTTCTTTTGTGAATGTTGGCAAACTGATTCTAAAGTTTATTTGTAGAAGCAGAAGACCCGGAATAGCCAACACAATACTGAAGGAAAAGAACAAAGTCAGAAGACTGTCACTACCCGACTTCACTACTTACTGTAAAGCTACAATAATCAAGGCAGTGTGATATTGATGAAAGAAAAGGCAAATAGATCAAGGGAACAGAATGGAGAGCTCAGAGATAGACCTGCGTAAGTATAGTCAACTGATCTTTGACAAAGGAGCAAAGGCAACACAGTGGAACAGAGATGGCCTCTTCAACAAATGGTGCTGGAACAACTAGACATTCGTGTGCAACAAATGAATCTAGACACAAATCTTACACCCTTTACAAAAATTAATTCAAAATTATAAAACTCCTAGAAGATACATGGGAGAAAACCTCCATGGCCTTGGGTATGATGATGCCTTTTTTAGATGCAATGCCAAGGCACCTTCCATGAAAGAAACCATTGATAAGCTGGACTTCATTAAAATTAAATACTTCGGGGGTTGGGGGGGATGAATTGGGAGACTGGGATTGCCATATATACATTACTAATAAGAAAAAAAGTATCAAACTGTACACTTTGGATATATGCAATTTAGTGTATGTCAATTGTATGTCAATAAAATTTCTTAAAGAAAAAGAAATTAAATACGTCTACCTGCAAAAGACAATGTCTAGAGAATTATAAGACAAGCCACAGACCTTTAGCAATCTGATGAAGGACTGTTATCCAAAATATACAAAGAACTCTAAAAACTCAACAACGAGGAAACAAACAACCTGTTAAAATGGACCAAGGACCTAAACAGACACCTCACCAAGGAAGACATACAGATGGCAAATAAGCATAGGAAAACATGCTCCACATTATATGTCATCAAGGAAATGCAAACTAAAACAAAAATGAGACACCAAAACACACCTATTTGAATGGCCAAAATCGTGAACACGGACAACACTAAATGCTGACAAGGACATGGAGTAACAGGAACTCTTATTCATTCCTGGTGGGAATGCAAAATGGTCTAGCCACTTTGGAAAATAGTTTGGCGGGTTCTTACAAAACTAAACATGTGCTAACCATACGATCTAGCAATTGTACTGCTTTGTACTTACCCAAAGGACTTGAAAATTATGTTCATACAAAAACCTGCACAAAGATGTTTATAGCAGCTTTATTAATAATTGCCCAAACTTGGACGTAACCAAGATGTCCTTTCGTACGTGAATGGATAAAGAAACTAGTACCTTTAGCCCATGGAACATTTCAGCCCTAAAAGCAAGTGAGCTACTAAGTCATAAAAAGATATGGACGAACCTTGAACATCTATTACTAAGTGACAAAAACCAGTCTGAGAAGACTATACACTCTATGGTTCCAACTACATGACATTCTGGAAAAGCCAAAGCTATGCAGACAATAAAAAGATTAGTGGTAGCCAGGGAGTGGGATGGAAGGATGACTAGGCAGGACAGAGGGGTTTTAAGGCAGGGAAATTACTCCGTATGAGGCCATAGGAGGAACATATGCCGTTATGCATTTGTGCAAACCCGTGGAGTGTGCAAAATTGAGAGTGAGGTCTCATGAAAACTGGACTCCTGGTGTTCATGGTGTGTCGGTTCATCGATTCTAACAAATATGCACTCTGATGGGTATGTTGATGTCGGGGGACTGGGCATGTATAGGAAATGTCTGTATCTTCCCCTCAGTGTTGCTGTGAACCTAAAACAGCTCTAAAGCTTTTGGGTTAATTGGAGAAAAAAAATAAAGACATCTAGTATGTTTTGGTCCCAAAACATTAAGGTATGGTTGCAAGCATCCTCTGCTCCGAATGCCTTTTATTTATAACCCGTGTTGTAAGAAAGAGAACAAAGTCGGTGAGGCTGGCCTTTATAACCTTTAATTGGATGGTTCCTTCCCTGTTTCTGCTCTTCCCCCTTCCCTGCGTCCTGCAGATCCTCCTTTTTCCTGGGCTCTGCAGCCCTCTGCCCCGTCATCTCAGAGCAGCTTCATAACATCTCCCTTCGCAGGGTGCTGCCCCTCCTGACTCGCTGTCTCTTCCCATGGAATCTCTGGTCCTCACGTTATCCATGTACTCACGTGTTCACCAGAGACCCGTGGAGTAGTCCCGCCGTGTCAGGCTCTGTTCCAGGCACTGGGGTCCCAGAGATACTCCTGGTCAGGCCCTGCCTTGGGGGATCTTATATCCTGCTGAAGGAGACAGACAGTAAACAGCCCCCCAAACAAGGAAAAGAACTCGGATGGGGATAAGAGCCGTGAAGAAGAGTCGTGGGGAGTGAGGGGTGGGTCCAGGCGAGCCCTCTCTGAGGAGCCCCCTTTGTGTCCAGATGCGACCATCATGAAGGGGGCGTCGTTATCCTCGGCCACCGGTCACAAGGGTAGCCTGAGGGCCTTTTGATGTCCCCTTCCCCGTATCTCACGTCTCCGGCTTGTTTTCCATTACAGTTGACACCACCCCTGTTGAAAAGGCATCACTCCTCTTTTACCCTAATGTCCTTCTAACAGCCCAGCCCCCTAGTGCTCCCCACCAATCTGAACCTACCATCTCACTGTGCTCCCCGGGGATGCGCCCCCTCCCCCCCCCTCCCCCCGCCCCCAGCCCTGCTTCAGCAGGCAGGAAGCCACATTTTACCCAGGGGCTCTTGTTCAGCCCCCAAGTTAGAGCTAAGGAGTCTGACAGTAGATGCTCCACACTGAGAAATCCGGAGCCCAATTCCATCCTTGTGGGCGTTCACCTCAAATGAACAGCTTGTGTTGAATTATAGCTCATTTTGAATTGACTGGGTTATCCAGGGATTTTCAGGCCTTGAATATATATAATTTTAAAAGATGGTTCCGGTGTGGTCATGACTCAGACCCCTAGCAAAAGCAAACACAAATGTCTCCTGGAGAAAATTATTTTCTCTAGCCTCAAGACATTCTTTCACATAGTTTTTCAAATGCAGTCTCCAGTGCCCATCCAGGACAGCAGCTTCCAAAGATTTCAGCCAAATCAAGGTCATCAGAATCAGATGCAGGCTGTTTACTAGGTAGGCTGATTATGACCAAGAAATAAAAGCAGCTGGGCTTCCCTGGTGGCACAGTGGTTGAGAATCCGCCTGCCAATGCAGCGGACACGGGTTCGATCCCTGCTCCAGGAAGATCCCACATGCTGCGGAGCAACAAAGCCCCAGCGCCACAACAACTGAGCCTGCGCTTTAGAGCCCGTGAGCCACAACTATTGAGCCCACGTGCTGCAACTACTGAAGCCCACGCACCTAGAGCCTGTGCTCCGCAACAAGAGAAGCCACGGCAATGAGGAGCCTGTGCACCACAACGAAGAGGAGCCCCCACTCACTGTAACTAAAAAGAAAACCCACGCACAGCAAAAAAGACCCAACACAGCCAATAAAAATGAATAAATAAATATATAAATTAAAAAAAAAGAAATAAAAGCAGCCTTTGAGATACCGTCAAGAAACAGAATTTTATAAAAAGTAACATTTTTGAAAAAGAACCCAATAGAACTTCTAGAAATAGAAAAAAACACACAGTAACAACAACAACAAACTCAACAAACAGGTTTAACAGCAGATTCCATGGAGCCGAACACATCATTAGTGAACTGCAGGGAAAGTCAGAAAAAGCTACACACAGAGCAAGTAAAGAGAAAGGGTGAGCAGTGTTGGGGAGACACGGTGATAAAGGTCTCACAGCTCCGAAAGAGAAGACGGGACGTTAGTTTCCAGAAATTTCTGGGCATTTCAATGCATTAACTCTCCAGCTGTGTGGTAAATAAGAAAAAACTGAATTGACTTAATTGTAAAGAAGTTACATCTAATTATGTAAAAAAAAATAATTTTAAGTCTTAGCATTTTATGTGATACGGATTTTCGAGATGCAGAATTAAACTTAGGAAGCAAGGTCATTCACAGATACACGCAGACGGAACTTAGGGCTCATGGCTATTAAAATACTGTTATTAGGAGGCCCTGGAGTCGTCCCATTGCTGTGACTTAAGCCAGCAGATAAAGGCTCAGAGGTAGTAAGTGTGGTGTCGCTTGGAGTCCTGGAGAATCCTCGCTCACTAACTGATGACCTTTGTGACATTTGATGTTTCACTTTGCCGTTTGTAAAATGGTTCAGGTGTCTTCCCTTTAGGCCAGGGGTTCCCAGCCCTGGGGCGTGGACCGATGTCGGTCCGCAGCCTGTTAGAAATGGGGCTGCACAGCAGGAGGTGAGCCACAGCCGCTCCCCATCACTCCTCATCACTCACATTACCACCTGAACCATCCATCCATCCATCACCCCCCCTCCCTGGCTCCCCATCCGTTGAAAAATTGTCTTCCACGAAACTGGTCCCTGCTGCCAAAAAGGTTGGGGGCTGCTGTTTTAGGCTATTTGTGCGGTTGGAAAAGATTTCTCAGTAAAACGTCCAGAACAGAGCGTGGCCCGTGGTGGGGGCTCCATGGCTAGAGGGTGGTAACTGCCATGAAGAGTCATCTGAGTTCAAAGTTCATGTGGAAAGTAAACATGAACTTATTTACAAAACAGAAACAGACTCACAGACTTAGAGAACGAACTTATGGTTACCAGGGAGGAAGGGTGGGGGGAGAGATAGACTGGGAGTTTGGGATTGACACGTACACACTGCTATATTTAAAACAGATAACTAATAAGGACCTACTGTCTAGCACAGGGAACTCTGCTCAGTACTCTGTAATAACCTAAATGGGAAAAAAATTGAGAAAGAATAGATACATGTATATGTATAACTGAATCACTTTGCTGTACACCTGAAAATAACAACATTGTTAATTAACTCTGCTCCAATATAAATTTTTTTAAAAAATTTAATATTAAAAAAAAAAACCCAAAGTTCATGTGGAAAGTAAACATGTAAGAATCGCTAGGAAATACCTAAGCAGAAGGAAATAAGGCAGAAAGAACAGAATATAAGGTCCAGACATGGATGCGATTACACATGGGACTTAAGATGAGAAAGGGGCATTTCAGGTCAGTGGAGGGAGAAGATTATTCAGCATTCAGGGAACAGCTGGCTGGCCAGCTGGAGGAAAATAACTGTGGATTTCCAACAAAATTTAGTCTAGAGGGATCAAATACTTTAATTAAAAAATAAGAAAATATGGGGAAATGGAGGGAGAAAAAGACCTTTCTAAGCAAAACAAAACTCAAAAACTGTAAACAGAAAAATCAAAAGTTTTTAACTGCCTAGGGAGAAAAATTTCATACTCAAAGTAAAAAACAAACGGAAGATTTTTTTATTACCTGCAATAAGGAACTAATAAATATAGAATCGTAAAACCTATAATATAGAATTTAGAATTATATATCAAGGGTACAGTAGATGTCCCTTTGTGCAGAAAGGGGAGGGGTGCTTTACACTGTCTTTATATACGCGAGGGTGTCCCCACCCTCCTCAGCTCCTTGCTATTTTGGTTGCTTCACATCAGAGTGTGTTTTAAGGAACTCCCCTTCCTAAAAGACAGTGCTTTCCCAAAGTAAGCAAGTGAGGTGAAAAGCAAGCAGTAAAAATTATCCTTGAAAAGCCTTTAAAATTAAACATGCACAGATGCAGCTGGGAGGTGGGGCACATCAGTGAACACAACATCCATCGGGGTTTGTTTTGGCAAAATCTCAAGATAAGCAATAGACAAGCCCAGCAGTTCTTCTTCCAGGAATTTATTTATTTGCTTGTTTCACATAAGTGAAACACTCTATGTGAGAGGTTTTCATTACAGAATGTTAGTCCTAACAAAAGTTGGAAAAGCAGAAGCTATGCTAGGGAGCTGGAAAATCGCAGTCCATCCTTGCTGTAGGATGCGCTGCGGGTGTGGAAAGAGTGGGGAATAGCTCTGTGCACACACGTGGCTGACTTTCCAAGGTATCTTGAGAAGCAAGATGTGGGTAAGAGTGAAAGAATGTCAGTTTGTCAAAGTGTGGGGGGAGAGAGATTCTTATTTGGTTAAATACGTATAAAGAAATTCTGGAAGGACACCCAAGAAATTAATAACCTAGGTTCTCTATTAGGTAGAAAGGATGCAGGAGTGGGGAGGTGGGTAGTAGGTAGTTATCACTACCTACCTTTTAATATATTTTAAAAAATAGAACTATGTATGTGTATTATCTACTGCACAAGTTATTTCTCAAAGCTACTATAATCAGAAAGAAAAAGACTAACAACTTAGAAAAATCGGCAATGTATGTGACTAAATCATTCCTGGAAAAAGAAAAACGCACAAATCACAAATATATTTTTTAATACATCTTTGTTGGAGTATAACTGCTTTACAATGTTGTTAGTTTCTGCTGTACAACAAAGTGAATCAGCTATATGTATACGTATATCCCATATCCCCTCCCTCTTGAGCCTCCCTCCCACCCTCCCTGTCCCACCCACTAGGTCATCACCAAGGACCGAGCTTATCTCCCAGTTCTATGCAGCGGCTTCCCACTAGCCATCTATCTTAACCTTGGTACTGTATATATGTCAATGCTATTCTCTTACTACATCCCAGCCTCCCTTTCCCACCTGTGTCCTCAAGTCACTTCTCTACATCTATGTCTCTGTTTCCTGTCCTGTCACTAGGTTCTTCAGTACCATTTTTTCTAGATTCCATATATATGAGTTAGCATATGGTATTTGTTTTTCTCTTTCTGACTTACTTCATTCTGGATGACAGTCTCTACGTCCATCCACCTCACTACAAAAAACTCAATTTCATTCTTTTTTATGGCTGAATAATATTCTGTTGTATATATGTGCCACATCTTCTTTATCCATTCATGTGTTGATGGACATTTAGGTTGCTTTCATGTCCTGGCAATTGTAAATAGTGCTGCAATGAACATAGTGGTACATGAGTCTTTTTGAATTATGGTTTTCTCATGGTATATGCCCAGTAGTGGTATTGCTGGGTCATATGGCAGTTCTATTTTTAGTTTTTTAAGGAATCTCCATACTGTTTTCCTTAGTGGCTGTATCAATTTACTTTCCCACCAACAGTGCAGGAGGGTTCCCTTTTCTCCACATCCTCTCTGGCACTTATTTTTCCTAGGTTTTTTGATGATGGCCATTCTGACCAGTGTGAGGTAATACTTCATTGTGGTTTTGATTTGCATTTCTCTAATGATTAATGATGTTGAGCATCTTTTCATGTGCTTCTTGGCCAACTGTATGTCTTCTTTGGAGAAATGTCTATCTAGGTCTTCAGCCCATTTTTGGATTGGGTTGTTTGTCTTTTTGACATTGAGCTGCATAAGCTGCTTATTAATCCTTTGTCAATTGCTTTAACAAATAGCTTTTAACCCTATGAAAGTATGCCAAGGCCATCACTTTAATGAGAGAACCAATTAGAACAATACTAAGTTTTCTTTCAACAGTAGATTAGTATATATCAAAAAGTTGGATAGCTCCAGCCGCGGTGTTGTGCTGTGGGGAAGGGAGAAGGATTTGTAAACCCCGGAGCGAGGTTCTGCCTACCCGAGGCCGCTGCTGTGCAGAGACCCTGGGGGAAGCCACCGTCACCATGTCTGACCAGGAGGCAAAACCTTCAACTGAGGACTTGGGGGATAAGAAGGAAGGAGAATATATTAAACTCAAAGTCATCGGACAGGATAGCAGTGAGATTCACTTCAAAGTGAAAATGGCAACACATCTCAAGAAACTCAAAGAATCATACTGTCAAAGACAGGGAGTTCCCATGAATTCACTCAGGGTTCTCTTCGAAGGTCAGAGAATTGCTGATAATCACACTCCAAAAGAACTGGGAATGGAGGAAGAAGATGTGATTGAAGTTTATCAGGAACAAACAGGGGGTCATTCAACGGTTTAGATATTCTTTTTATTTTTTTTTTCTTTTCCCTTAATCCTTTTTTATTTTTAAAAATAGTTCTTTTGTAATGTGGTGTTCAAACAATTGAAAACTGGCACCCCATCTCTTTAAAACATCTGGTAATTTGAATTCTAGTGCCCATTATTCATTATTGTTTGTTTTCATTGTGCTGATTTTTGGTGATCAAACCTCAGCCCCCTTCATATCACCCTCTCCTTTTTAAAAATTACACGTGTGCACAGAGAGGCCGCCTTTTCCAGGACTGTGCATTTGCAGGCTTGTGATAAATAAGATTGACTGATGCGAGTGTTCATAATGACTTTCCAATTGCCCCTGCAGTTCTAGCATGTGATTGCTTCACTCCTGGACTGTAACTTTCAGTGGGAGATGGAAGTTTTTCAGAGAACTGAACTGTGGAAAAATGACCTTTGCTTAACTTGAAGCTACTTTTAAGCTATGAGGGTCTGGACCAAAAGAAGAGGAATATCAGGCTGGAGTCAAAATGACAGAGGTGGTGAGAATAATGACTAACTCCAAAGATGGCTTCACTGAAGAGAAAGCATTTTAAGATGAAAGAAAAATCTTGTCAGAAGATCCCAGAAAAGTTCTAATTTTCATTAGCAGTTAAAGTTATTCATGCAGAAGTGTATACAACAGAACACTGCTCTTTTTGACTTTATTTGTACTTTTTGGCCTGGGATATGGGTTTTAAATGGACATTGTCTGTACCAGCTTCATTAAAATAAACAAAATATTTGTAAAAACCGTAAAAAAAAAAAAAGTTCGATAACACGGTGTGTTGGGAAGGGTGTGAACAAACAGGCATTCTCATATGCTGATGGCAGGTTTGTAAACAGGTAAAACTTCTCTGTTGAGCTGTGGGAGATATCTGGTAAAATTCAGAATTCACATACCCTTTGATTTAGCAAGTTACGTCTAGGGATTTATTTTAAATCCACCCCAATATTTATGCCAAGATAGATGCACAAAGGTGTTCATTGGAGCATTGCTAATAGTAGAAAAGACTGAAAAAAAAAGTCCTTCTGCAGCCTAGTTAAAGAATAGTTTCACCCAACAATAAAATACGTGATTAAATGATCCACAATCCCACAACAGAAGATGTTTCATCAAATAATAAAAGACTAGAGCAGCAAAACAATAAAAGAATCCAGTGGCAGAATAGAATACAGGAGTCAAGTAGAACAGGTCAAGTCTGTGTGTGCTCATGCACGATGCTCTCTGAGATATTAGAACATAAAAGGTGAGTCGTGAAATACCATGTGCAACATGATATCTTATGCGTAAAAAGGATGAGGGAAATATATATGTGCCTGTGTAAGCAGAGAATAGCTCTGAAGGCTATAGGAAATGCTTGGGACAGTGGCGGTCTCTAAGGAGGGAACTCTGGACCTGGGCGTGGGAGGCAGGTACCTGTGGAGGGGACTCCTATGAAATAAGCTCGCTGCGGGGGAGGGGCTGTTAGAGAGAGAAGGGCTTTGAAGGTGAGCCGGTGGTGGCCCGGTGAAGCATGAGGTTTGGAGGGGGAATGAGGCAAAGAGTATATAACTTTTCAGTGCACATTTATTTTCAAAATTTTTAAAATAATGTGGCTTTGTAGTATGCTCATTTGGATGTGTTTCCAGTCTTTTTATGTGCATCAGTGTCCACTGTTTGTTCATGCTTTTTCACTTAACGTGCATTTCACGTATATTTTTCGTGTGTTTTACAAGTAACGCGTGGTCCTGGTGCCTATCATTTTAAGTCCCTGAGTAGAGTTCCAAGTGATGAAACAGGATTTATCTGAATAATCATTCCACCTTTTATTGCCCTCATAGGTGTCATTACCTTTTTTCAGTGTTGAGTGTACACAGCATTTCCTCTCTAAAAACATTCCTTAGTTTAGATCCCCAGACATGGCACCTATGTCATGTTTTTCCAGGGAAGTTGCTAAGGAGAACTTGAGCAGGTTTCTTACAGACTGTGTGAGAATCGGGAGTGGGGGTCTGGATGTGGGGCGATTAAAGAAAATGAAAACAGACCCTAACCTAACCAAGGAAGTACACTGAGAGTTATAAAACTATTGAAAGAAATTAAAGAAGACACAAATAAATGAATAGATATCCAGTGTTCATAGATCTGAAGATTTAATATTGATAAGCTCCTGGTACTGCCCAAAGCAATCTACATATTCAATGCAATCCCTATCAAGATATCATGTGCTTTTGGCAGAAATAGAAAAATCCATCCTTAAGATCCTATGGAATCTGAGGGGACGCTGAATAACTAAAAGTCTTGAAAAAAGAAGAACAAAGTTGGAGGGCTCGCACTTCCTGACTTCAAAACTTACTATAATGCAACAGTAATCCAAAAAATTGTGGTGCTGGCATAAAGACAATCAATCAATAGAATAGACCAGGGAGGCCAAAAAGTATCCCTCTAATACATGGTCAAATTATCTTTGACAAACACACACACACACATATTTTTTTTTTTTGACAAGGACGTCAAGACCATTCAATGGGGAAAGGAAAGTCTCTTCAACAAATGGGAGTTGGGAAAACTGCATATCCACATGCAAAAGAATGAAGTCAGACCCCTACCTAAAACCGTGTGCAAAAAAATTAACTCAAAGTGGACTAAAGACCTAAAACTGTAAATCTCCTAGAAGAAAACACAGGAGAAAAGCTTCATGGCATTGGAGGTAATAATTTATTGTATATGCCACCAAAAAACACAGGCATCAAAAGCAAAAATAGATAAGTCAAATAGAAACTATATCAAACAAAAATTTCTGTACATTAAAAGACACAATCAACACAGTGAAAACAATGGGATGGGAAAATATTCACCAACCATACATCTGATAATGAGTTAATGTCCAGAATATTTCAAGAACTTCTACAACTCAATGACAACAAAAACAACCAGATTTATTAATGGGCCAAGGACTTGAATAGACATTTCTCCAGAGATAATATACAGATAGCCAACAAGCATAGGAAAAGAGGCTCAACATCACTGATTATTAGAGAAATGCAAATCAAACTACGCTGAGATATCACCACATGTCCTTCAGGGTGACTACCATGAAAATTTTAAGAAACAGCAAATCCTGTGTTGGTGAGGATGTGGAGAAATCGGAACACTTGTGTGCTGTTGTCAGGAGTGTAAAATGGTGCAGCCACTGTGGAAAACAGTATGACTGTTCCTCAGAAAAACTAAAATAGAATTACCATGTGATCCAGGGATCCCACTTCTGGTATGTACCCAAAAGAATGGAAAAGACGTGTGCACATGCGTGTTCTTAGCAGCATTATTGACACTAGTTAAGTGGTGGAAACAACCCAAGTTCATCAAGGGATGGATGGATGAACAAGATGTGCAATATTATTCGGCCTTAAAAACAATTGAAATCCTGTCACGTGCTACAACAGGGATGAACATTGAGGACGTTATACAAGGGAAACAAGCCAGTCGTAACAAGGCAAACACTGTATGATTCCACGTACATGAGGTATCTGAAGTAGTTTCTTTCTCTGGGAAGAGAAAATAGAATGGTAGTTACCAGGTGCTGGGGAGGTGGGGGGGGAGGAGCTGGGAAATTGGTGATTATTGGGAACAGAGTTTTAGTTTTGCAAGATAAAAAGTTCCAGGGTTCTGTTGTGCAACAATGTGACTATACTTAACACTACTGAACTGTGCACTTAAAAGTGTAAAATTTTTTAATTTGGTAAAAGGTGATAAATTTTATGTTATTCACTTTTTGACCACATTCAAGAGAAAAAAATAAAATAAAAGCAAACCTGGAGATAAAACTCCATCTCTGACATGAGGTGAGCTCAAGACAAAGATGAGATTCTTGGTAGATGAAACCAACACTCCCTTTAGTGAGCCGATTCACATGTTTAATGTAATTGTTAGGAACGGTTGGAGAATGACTTCTGAGTATCACAGTAGAGCAGCTCAGAATGGCATCCACACTGAAACACGCGGCACTCAGGCCAGGTACCATTCTGGAGTCCTGGGGGAGGATTCCCAAAGGAGACCCCTGTCTTGTGTTCCCTCTGATTTGGAAGACAGCAGGCAGAGGGTGACCTAGAAAAATAAGGCCACACTGTCCACAGGGCATGTGTCCCTAGGCTCCCTGGACCGCACCACACGGGAGCTTCTCAGGAGGGAAAGAGGGTGGTGGAGGGCAGGTCACAGCCAAGGCCCCTGTGACAACACAGGGTACTTTGTGTCATTGTGGAAGGCTCTGGGCTTTCTTGGGGGAGCAGAATTGCAGGATCCAGCAGGCACAGAGGGTGGTGAGCCTGCCTCTCTGGAATTCTTTTTCCACAAAAGTGACCAACTGCCCTTGAAGGCTTAACTTGCCCTTGGGAGCCTGAGGCCACTGTGACCTCGCTGTAAAACCTGATGGATGTCTGGAATGCAAGCCCACCTGTGGCAGGAAGAAGCAGCTGTTCCAGTTTGGCCATGGGCAGTCTCCCAGGAAGGCTGACTCTCACCTGAGCAAGCCTGGCCTCCTGTAAACCCAGGGACCTGCAGGCCTGCCACCCTGACCGTGGGGCCTGGGAAACTCTTCTTGTCCTATTTTCCCTAATCAATCCTGGAGTAAAGGAGGAAGCCTGCCGGCCTGTGCACACAGCAGTGGGCAGGAAGTTCAAGAGCCTTACAGCGTTGCCCCCGGGGACCTGGACTTCGAACCTGGATTCCCCTGGGATCCGGGTTTGCCTTCTAAGCGACTCAGATTATGCCTATCTTGGCGGTCACTTGACCTTGTGAGACATTAAATTGGGGTCTGGGGCCGCCAGCCGTAAAGGAGGAGCGTCCTCCCTTCAGCGCAAAACCCGCTGGTTCTCTCCGGCCCCCTGCAGAGCTGAAGGTCAAGGGCGCTGCCAGCGCACCTGCCCGTCCGGCGCACCTGCCCCGCCCGCACCTGCCGGGCGTGCCACCCCGCGCACCTGCGCGCCCTCCCCGCCGCCGGCCTGTCCCCGGGGCGTGTCGCCCAGGGGTCCGCCCAGTCCTTGCGAGGCTCCCTCGGTCGCCCGGAGCTGCGGCCAAGGGTCAGGAGGGCCCGGAGCCGCACCTGGAAGATGCGCCCCGTGACTGCCGGTGAGTGCGACCACACCCCCCCCCCCCCCCCCGCCACCCACCGCGGGGGGCGGGACGGGGGACCCGGCCTGGGAGAGTCGCGGACGGGAGGGTCCTCCCTTAGACCTCAGATCGCGAATGCACGACGCGAAGCCGGCAGGGCAAATCGGCCTGGGTTTCCTCGGCCCTGCAGCGCGTCCTGGCCGCCCTTATGCGTGCAGGCGAGGATGGCCGGGAGATCAGCGACGGTGACGCTTTGCCTGGAAAGTAGGTGTTGGCTGAGCGCAGCCAGAGCAGAACCCAATGAGTCCCAAGGGGAGAGGGCTCCTTCCACCCGGGCGCAGGTGCCTGTAGGGGCGCCCCGCCCCCGACCTCCTGGGCCGGGAGGGGGCTGCCGGGCAGGCGCGGGTTGGAGGCTCTTGTGGACTCCACCTGGGGCTTCTCGGGCGGACGTCAGAGCCAGTTATGAAAAGTGCCGAGAAGGTGAGACAGCCCTTTTTAGGTCACGGGCCTGTGGGTGGGTGAGAAGGGAGGACTAATTAACATGGAATGCCCCATTGTCCCTTATGAGAACAGTTCCCCTAGCATCTTTTTGTAAGGCTCCCCCACCCCCCTCATTCTACCAAGCTACTTGAGCCTGCAGAGGATTTGGGGTAAAAAAAAGAGGAAAGAAGAAAAGAAAACTATATCTTGAGTCATTTCATCTCAGTGCGTATCTACGGTGGCCTCTGCACCTGGCCTGCCTCCCGGCCTGAGTACACAGGGTAGGCTGGGGTCCGGCTGAACCACTGGCCTCTGCCACACATTTCCTTTCTGACTGGTTTTGCTGTTTCTTCTTATAATCTGAGGAAACTGGATTCTTCCCAGAGCAAGGCGGTATATTGTACAAGCATTAAAAGTTCAAATATGGAAAGTTCTCTCGGCGTCTCTAGGGGTCAGCTGCCCATCTCAGGGTGGCAGGCCATTGCCTCGAGGTGTTTGTTAGACTCTGTGGTCTCCTTCCTTCCTAAGTGCGTTCTGGTTGTGTGGTCACACTGCAGAAAGTTCTGGGCACTGCCTTTCTGCTCCATCCCTAATGTGTAGGAGAGGCAGATTTTAAGATTTTTATTTGTGTAAAATATTCATGTTTTCTACAAAGCCATTGGTTTATGAACAGTACTGGCTCAGGTAACTTGTGTGGATTGTAGGTTAAATGCAAGGAGATATGTATTTTTTTTTCTTGGCAGAAAATGTCTCCCTCGGGGCCCTGACTTTCCTTACAGCAATTTGGAAGACTTGTTTCCATTATTTCTGTGTTATACGCTTAACATCCAATTTGATGCTCACTTCGTGGAAAATGCTGAATGTTATCAGATTGCTTGCCCCCATGCAAAACTTTTTCACATGCACCGCTCGTGATTCATGTTCTTTCACATCAAGGTTTAAGGTTGCACCGGCTCTGCATATATCCGGGTGTGTGGCTGTCAGAGAAATTACTCACAGAAACTCAAAGGCCACATCACGTTTATTTTGGGAGCTAAAGATTTGGCAGCATTCGTGGAAGCAACATTTCCCTGGATGCTTCCGTCAAGCCCCGGGTCTATCCCACGTAGGAACCCAGCTCACAGAAAGGACATTCAGACTGAAGGCATGAAGTCAATTAAGCCACCACCACCCTTCACCCAGGGGCAGCTGCCCTAAGCAGTCATCCTAATTCCTCAAAGTTAAGGGCGTTGCCACATGAACTTTGAAAAGTGCATTGCTCTGCAAACCTGAACCAAAGTGTGCAGGCGTGGCACTTCCCAGCCGAATTGCCAAAAAGCCTCAGTCAACAGGACAGTGACATCAGAGGATGCTGGTCCCAGCAGAGCCTGGAACCACAGAGCAGCTGCACCCCACGTCTGGCTCAGCTGCCCCTCAGCACCTCCAGCCCCTCAGGGACAAGAGGTGCAGGTGTGGCTGCCTCAGGGTGAGGGGAAGTGGTTTCCTGTGGGGAGGCTTTCAGTGACAGATGGCATCCTCCGTCACTTCCTGTGGAAGGAAATCCCTGCAGTATGTGTTCTTATGAGCTCAGAACGGCCCTCTGCGGGACCCCTGGATTGGAGGTGGGGGGGATCCCCAGAGCCCCCTTACCGGTAACCTGCCTTAGTGCACACTGGCTTCCGGACTGCTTTGTCCTCCAGGCTAAGTGAGGTGTCCGGGCCAGCCTGAGACCCCCAAGAGTCTGAGGGTGGGGTGAGGGAAGGACACACACGCATGCCCCCTAACAGAGGGTTGCCGAGAAGGAAGTTCTTCCTACCTGTGTTCAGGATTGGCCTTTGCTCTAATACTCCCGGGTACCTGCTGGGTGGACGCGCTTAGGATGTGTCTGTGGGCTGATGTCGACTTTATTACCTTAAGAGAAAAGGCCGGATCCTGATCACTGAGTCACAGAAGGTTCCCAGACTCTGTGAACTTCCTCTGCCTCCTTCCCCACGTCTGAAGCTGCTGGACCCCTCCTGCCGGGGCAGGCCCTCCCCTCGGAGCTGCCCTAGCTGAGTCCCTGAGCCCCCGCCTTTCCCAAGACACATCCTCACCTGTGCCCCCCACCTCCCACCCCAGGTGCTGGGTCCACTGCCGGCCCGTGCCCTGTCTTCTCGCCATGAACTGGTCCCAGCACACGCTGCTGGGTCTGCCCTCCCTCCCGAGGTGGTTCTGGCTCCAGATCGTGGCTTCTCCCAGCTACTGCAGGAAGCCTGGCCCAGGGGTCAGCAGCTGCCCACCTAGCCCGGAGCACAGACTCTTTATAGCTTTCCTAGGAGCCTTGAAAAATGTCCGGGGATGGGTGCCTGCAGCCCCACAGCCTGGGATTCATAGTTCTCCTTGTGAGGATGCGTGGGCTTTTACTCTCTCTTCATTTTCTTCCCAGTCACTTCCGCCCATGTATCCTTGTTCACCTGGGGACAAAACCATGCCTCCCTTCCATACAGGAAGGAAGGCATCTGACAGGTGGCATCTTACTCCCTTTCAAGTCTTCTCCGAACCAAACAGCAACCCTTTGCTCAAAGACCTCACGTGTGACATTCGGAAGATCTTCTGAATAATCTCGGCTTTGCCAGTTTTCTTCAAATCCGATGCTTGGGTAAAATAGTCCGTCTGGGATCTGACACACCGGACACAGTGAACTACTGTTTTTGAACCCGAGCCTCTATCGATGACAAATCCATGTTTCCGGCAGTCCCATCACACCGTTCACTCAGCCTGCATCCAGCAGCGATTTCTAGAACATCCTGTGACCCTCACCATCCTAGGTGTGTGGGCACAGACCTGGAGGGGGAGCCACGGTGGGTAGTGCCGACAGGGCACATGAAGGGCTGACCTGAGGGTGCCTGTGTAGGCTGCACCCAGGAGCCACAGAGCCACGCTGGGAGACAGATGCCCTGGGGGGTGGGGGGAGGTCTGGAGGAGAGCGCCCTGGGGCAGAGGGACAAACTCTACCCAGACTGCAGCAGGAAAGGGCAGCCGCCCGCAGCGGGTCCTCGTGGCTGGAGCACAGAGCAGACAAAGGAATTTTCAGAACAGCACTCCGGCTTCACATGTTGCCCTCACTGTGTTTTCTGTGGCTGGTGTTCCTGGCTCAGGGATGTCCCTCCATCCTAGGAACTGCAGGGACCACGCTGTCTCAGGCATTTCCCATCAAGAAACCACCTCTGCATTACGTTCTAAGCATCTTAGAGACTGCATGGTTTGGAAAAGAGAAAGAAATGGTTGATATCAAAATATGCGCTTGAAAAAAGACCAAATGGTCCAGCTGAGACAGAGGCATCCCATTTCACCAGCATGACTACTGCAGCTAACTAGCCACGCCCCCCTCCCCACCCAAGCACCAGCAAATACTGACCGATATAACCTAACCAGTGGGGGTTCCAGTGGGGGGAACCTCTAGGTGCTAGAATTGAAGAGGGAGCCAAGATCCAGGGCTCCACATGGCCGGACTGACTGACAGACAGAGGTTTGTGTTTCATCACCACCCTGAGAGAGAGGATGCCTGGGTTTGGTGCTGGAGGGTTGGGGCTGCACACGTGGAAAGGCTGCCGGTGAACACCCACTGGTCTCTGCTCAGGGCTCTGGGTGGGGAGACACCAGCCCTCTGACACTAACTAGGTGTCCAGCCTTTCCGTTCAGCTCTGACACTCTCCAGGGGTATCTTTAGACGCCAGCCACAGGGTCTCGCCTCCCCCCCCCCACACACACACTTCTGGCCAGCTGGCTACACATCTGAGGGTTCTCACAACTCCTGGGGCTTCAATATTTTGCTAGAATAACTTACAGAAATTCTAACAGCATCACTGTACGTATGGTTACAGTTTTATTCCGAAGGATCCAAGACAGGGGGACCAGCCAAATGCAGGGACATACGGGGCAAAGCCCAGGAGGGGACTGGAGGGGGCCTTCTGTGCCCACACCTCTGGGAATTGGGGTGCACACCCTCCTGGCACACAGCGTGTTCCTCACCAGGGAAGACCCCCAGGCTTCTGAGTCCAGGTTTCCTTGGGGTCTTACTACATCATTGGTCACATGACTGAGCTCCTCTCCTTCCCCTCCCTGCTCCTGGAGGTGGAGGGGTGGGGTTGAGGTGTGGGCTGGGTCTTTCTGGCCCTGTCAGCCCCTCCCTGGAAGCTATCCAAGGACCCACCCTGAGCCACTGGTTAGCATGAACTGGGCTGCGGCTGAAAGGGGCCCCACATGAACGCCAGCAGACACTCCAATCGGGAAATTCCAAGGGTTGGAGGAGTTCTGTGCCAGGAACTGTGATAAAGATGAGACCTGTTCTTCATTATATCCCCTGGGATAGATGAGCGCCCAACGTGGGGAGTTCGCAGGTCCCCCGCCAGCGAGAGAAGAGCTAGGATGGCCGGGGACCGGGGAGACGTCTGTGGCACGCACGCCAGCAAGACTGGCTGGTGGCTCCCACCGAGGGCCGGCAGGGGACGTGTGGCATCAGGAAGAGGCCCAGACGTCTGACCCTGTGCTGGGCAAGAGTGGGGCAGGAACAGATGCCGGGAGCCGGGGACAGTCAAGGGTTTCATCCGGGACGTGCTACGTGTGAGGCCCTGCGAGGCATCCTGGGTGCAGACAGGGGTCGGCAAGGGGACAGCCTTGTCCGGAGCTCAGGGGACGGTCTGGGTCTCAGCTCATCTGGGATCCTGTGGAGAGCCGCAGGCCGCACGCTGGGAGGGATGAGCCAGCGGAGCAGGCTGGGTCTGCCCAGGACATGGGACCACCTCCCCACCCCCCACCCCAGGGAGTGTGGGCGCTGTCCGGGGGGACGTGGACAGGGCAGGGCCGTCATCGGGGGGGGCCTGGGGCTGGCAGCCTGGCGGCTTTGGAAGCCTTGACCAGCACAGCTGCCCTGAGCTGTGGGTGGAAGGTGAGGCCTGGAGGCCACTGCAGAGGACGGTTATTGCCAGATGCTTGGCCTGAGAGGGGACAGAGATGAGCAGCGAGGAGGGTGGGGGGGTGAGGTGTGCAGGCTATTTCCCTCCCCCCCAGTCTTGTTTTACCCTCTGATTTTCTCCCTCCCTCCGTCCCTCCCTTTCCTCCCTCCCTTCCTCACTTCCTTCCATCCTCTATTTCTCAGGATGGACCTATCAGCACACAGGCTGATGGGGACTTCCCTGAGGTCCCTTGATGCAGGGCCTTGGGCCATCTCTGAATCTTAGCAGTTTGGGTAATCCTGCACAGGCATGACCTGTGAGCTCTTTAGGGAGTAAAATATGGAAGACCCGGGGTGGGTTGTCTGTGAAGGGACAGAGCTGTCCCCTGTGCCTCCTGGAACCCAGGAGCGGGTCAGTGCCTTTTCCTGAGGAACTGAGGGAGATTCTGGAGTTGACAGATTCTCTCCAGGGACTTTCTGTCACCGGAAAACCTGGGTGTCCCTGCAGGCTTGTCTCTGAGGATAATGACAGGCTGGGGACCTTTTCCAGTGTCACAGGGGTGGTTGTGTGCTCAAGGAAGCAACTACTATTCTCGGCACTGTTGACACAGCAGTAAACAAAACAGTACCCGCCCCCCGGAGCTTCCGTCTGCTTCCAGGAGCTTCCTCACTCCCGGAGACTCACAAGGGAAGGGTCACTTCTGTCCTTAGACCCCTTTCAGGGCCAGCTGATGAGTCCTTGACATGAGCGTTTGAAGAAGCCCTGAGACCCAATGCAGCAGCAAATAGGGAACCTTGGCCTTGACAGCCTTCACATCCTGTTTGTGGTACCCGCTCCCGTGGCTCCACTGAGTGGCTCTGGGCCCTCGCCATCCTGCCATCCTGGGTAATTCCCCTCGGGCATCCTGCTGACACTGGTGCAGGGATACCATCCACGGAAGGCCGGGGAGGGGGTCAGGAGAGCCTTGGGGAGGGAGGCACCCACATGCGTCTGTCCTGTCTGTCCGCAGGCACCTTGAAGGCACTGTTCTTCATCTTCGCCTCCCTGTGCGCCTGGTATTCCGGGTACCTGCTGGCAGAGCTCATTCCAGACGTGCCCCTGTCCAGCGCCGTCTACAGCATCCGGAGCATCGGTGAGAGGCCCGTCCTCAAAGGTGGGTACCACAGTGGGATCCAAGCAAGGACTCGCAGCCCAGCGGCAGTGGTGAGACTGGGCTCTGGCCTCAGCTCTGCCCCTACTGGCCATTTATGTTGATGAGAAGGAGGAGAAAGAGGAGGAGGTGGAGGAGGAGGTGGAGGGGAGGAGGAGGGGGAGGAGGAAGGGGAGGAGGAGGAGGAGGAAAAAGCCTCTCCAGTAGTTCCCACACCATTCCAAGGTAGGGACCCCTGCTCATGCCCTGTGAGACCCCAAGGCAAACCACGGTGTTAGGAAAACAAATTCATGGGCAGGATGTGTTTAATAAAAATATGTGTTGGAATTGGGAATGAAGTGAAATTACAAAATATCAACTAAAAATTACAGTGGGAAATGTGCAGGACCATACAGTAGTCATCTGCACCCTTTTTCACAACCTCATGGTAAATAGGTATACTGGTATATTTTTAACACAGAAATAAACTATACAAAATTAATTTGCACGAATATAAAGAACTGGGTAATGATTTTAAAAATTTGTAAATAACCATTCATTTTCAGATTTAATTATATTTTGTGGCCAGGAAAAAAAAAAAAAAAAAGAATTTTCTAGAAACTGACTATGACTGAAGTGTCTTTGTTGTAAATAAGAGCTTCGCAGGGAATCTGCTTGTACTCAGAGTATTGCCTGTGGGTTGTGGATGAGGTCCAGCGTGCTGGGAGAGACCCCACGTGCCCTCAAGGGCTTACTTTCTCATTTTCTCCATTTTTACACAAAATGTGAAGTCGGTCCTGGATGCAGGCTTGCCTCGAGCAGCTGCCTCTGACCAGGTCTTTTTAGAAGGGCTCGTTTACGTTTACGTGGTTTCTGATTCCCAGCAGCGGGGGGGGGCCAGGGAGGCTCTGTCACCCTCCCGCCTTGACTGAAGCACATCACGTTTTTGGGACCCCAAAGGTGGAGGTGAGAGGCGACCGTGACGGCTGCGTCCCGGCTCCTGCGTCCTGGGAACCTCCACGCTAGGGGACACGCGACTGCTTGGGGGTCTGGACTCAGAGCTTGGAGCCTGAGCCCAGGGATTCGTAATCTAATCCTCACGTGGATGAGAGGTTAAAAGGGGACGGCATGGCCCACGGGGCTAGGCTGGCTTTGTGGCCACGCCTGCTCCGTGCTGTCACCAGGAGCGTGGGGGGGGAGGCGCGCCCCAGGGACAGGTGCCCCTTGTTGAGGTGCTGCGTGCGGGCTCCTGCGGCGCCTGCTGGGCAGGCAGGAGGAGGCTGCTTACCCTGCCTCGGGACAAGTTTCCGGGACGGAGCACGGCTCCTGCGGGCAGCAGGGCTCTGGAGCCTCTCCGTTACTCTGGGCCCCCACCGTGTTCGTTCTACGTTCCGCGACCCCCCCCCCAGGCCACGTGCGGGCAGTGAGCAACACATCCGCTCTGAATCGGAGGCTCCAAGCTCTGAACCCGCAGGGCCAAGGCCCCCGCAGTGAGGCCACCCGCGCCCACCACCTTGGGCGGGCCCCCCTCTATCCAGGTTTGGCTTTTCCCACGTATCTGTTTTCTTAAAATGGCCCATTTCTTGACTCAGCTGTGGAGGCCCTTGATCTTGGCTTTGAAATTCCATGAAGTTAACGCCTACCCCCCAGGCCAGCTCTCCTTGGGCTCACACCGTCCGTCCTTAGGTTGGATGTTGCCTCCCCACGGTTTCCACGCAGTTTTGCTCTCGTAGGGGAGTCCCGCTGGCTCCTGCTGGTTTTCTAGACGTGGCCGGTCTCTCCCCGGTCAGGACCCTTGGCAGCTGTTGGAGTCTGTGTGGGCACCAGCCCTCCATGCTCTGGCTCTCTCTGTGTTTCCCTAACCCTCGTATTTCAGGGGGGAATTAAGCCTCACCTTCCGTCCATCAACTTTGTGCTCGCCAACGGGAAAGGACAGATGCAACTGTCTCCCTCGCCCTGCGGGGCTCAGCGTCCCAAATCTCCCCTCCTCGGAGCACCTCCTCCCTTCCATCCCATAGGCTGCCCCCCCCCACCCCCACAGGCCTACAAGCCCTGCATTGGCCCAGCTTCAAGACCCAATAAAATGCCCCGCCCGGAGTCAGCAACACAGACATCGACGGTTTAACGGGTGGGGGAGCTCACACGTCTGCAGCAAGGTCCTAGAGGGACATCCCCTCCCCCCACCCTGTATGCAGAGGAGGCGGGCAGGACCTGGAGGCTGTCTTTGCTCCCAGGGGCAGGAGGAGGTTAGCAGTTAACAGGGGAAGTTCACCTCAGGTTGGTAATTGGTTACCAGGGAAACCAGCAGAGGGGCTGGCCCCTCCCCGCCCCTTTGAAAAGAACCCTCTCCCGCTGAGGCCTGGGGCAGGCACGTGGGGAGGTGTCAGGTGAGCAGGTGGAGGTGAAGCAGGCCCTAGTGGAGCAGGGGATGGACCGAGCAAGAGGACAGCCACCCTGAGTGGCCTGACCACACACTCCCCCATTTGCACCTCTACCGGGGAAGGTAACTCGCCTGCCTGCTGGGGGGGCCCAGGCCCCCCTCGTTTTATTTATTTCTTCATTTATCCCCGCTGCCCTCTCCCACTTCTATCCCAGCCCTCCGGGGCATCAAATGACACCTTTCTGTTTGAACACTTGATTGCAGACCAGGCTGTCCTGTTTTGCAGGCGTGCATTCCAGCGCTGTTACAGACACCTCTTGGTGTCTCTCATCACCACGCCCCAGGCCCTGTGTGCGGTGCACACCTCTCCTCTGAGGCTGCTCAGAGCTGCGTGGCGCAGGGGGCGTGAGTCCTCATGTTTTCCTCCTCTTTCCCTCTGGGGGGCTTGGGGACGGCTCCCCATTGTCCGCAGCTCATCAGCACACAGATGCTGTGCGGGGAGCAGCCGCACCGGTCTCCCTGTGGACCTGGCTGACATTTTCTTTGGGATTTATGTTTGCAGGAGTGGAGCCATCACGTACGTGTCACCTTCAGGGGACTCCGTCGAGTCCGACGCCTTTCCAGAGTGGGCCTGCCGGGGTCCTGTCTCCCGCCGTCCTCACCCACATACTCTCATGTCCCAGTGTTCTGAGCTTGCCGGTGGGATGGGCTCACAGTGGCAGCTCGCTGCTGTGACAGGCATTTCTCAGGTTTCCGGGGAGTTTTGGAACACCAAGCCCTACTGAGACCACTGCAGTCACCCCCGCATCCGTGGGGGATTGATTCCAGGACCCCCGCAGATACCAAAGTGCACGGATGCTCATGTGCGTTACATAAAATGCTGCGATACTTGCACATAACCTAGGCACATGCTCCCTCGTACTTTCTCTTTACTTTTTTCTCCCAGTTTTATTGAGATATAAGTGACGTACAACGCTGTGTAAGTTTAAGGTGTGCAGCATGATGATCTGACGTCCATCAGGAAATGGTTATCACAAGTTTAGGGAAATTCCCTCATCTCACGTAGATACAAAATTAAGGAACTAGAAAAAAATTTTTTGTGATGAGAACTCTGAGAATTTACCCTTAACAACCTTCCTACATACTTTAAATCATCGCTAGGTTAAATACCTCATACAGTATAAACGCTGTGTCAGTCGTTGTAAATGCAACGTAAATGCTATGTAAATTATTGCCTGCAGGATGCAAATTCAAGTTTTGCTTTTCGGATCTTTCTGGAATTTTTTTTTTTTTGAATCGTTTCCATCCCTGGCTGGTTGAATCCAAGATGCGAACCCACAGAGGGGAGGGAGGGCTGACCATGTTTCTTTCTGACAGGCAGGAGGAGAGACAAGGGACAGCTGAGGGGAAGAAGCTCCATGTGGCTCGATCCCAAGCACACTGGGCCGTGGTCATCCCTTTGTCCCTCCAGCCACCACTTCTCGAAGAGAACAGCCTCCTGCTTTCCCTACCTCTGCTCTCCGTCCGGAGTGTGCTGCCCCTGCCTTGGGCGCCTGTCACAGAGGTGCACTCAGAGATCATACGTAGGGCTCGCAAGGCCTGTTGGCACCCGAGCCAAAGGAAGAAGGGCAAGGAAGGAAAGCCCACAAGTTCAGCTTCACAGCTTATTTTCTAGGTGAAATAAGCTTTATGTTGAGATACATATATATATCACTGAATCACTTTGCTGTACACCTGAAATAAACTTTACCTAGAAACCATATATCCACATATATAGGTATATATGTACACACATATGTATAAAACTGAATCATTTTGCTGTATACCTGTGATAAACTTTACCTAGAAACCATATATCCATATATATCCATATATGTATACACACACGCACATATATATATAAAACTGAATCATTTTGCTGTACACCTGAAACTAACACAACATTTTAAATCAACTATCAGGTATATTTCAGCTAAGAAAAAAACCATTCACTGCTATTTTTACAACAAAACAATATATCTTAATATTATTTACATTGTATTAAATACATAAAACTCTTATTTGATATGTTTGCAGGCACAGCCCTTAGCTAAATCTTAAAAATACAAGTTGTTTTCTAAATCTTCCCAACATTTTTGCAAAGAAGCGCTCTTTCCCTTCACGGCCCTCTCCTTCTTGTTACTGGGAGGTTGAAGTTCTCACCTGAGTTTGGCTTCTCTCTGCTTTCTGAGTTGCGTCACGTACTTACTGACCAGGCCGAGCGGTTGGCACAGGAGACGGTCAGCACAGGGTTAATGTCTGGGAAGACAGGTAGTTACACCCGTGAGGTCATTCTTAAACGTTCAGCCTCAAAAGCAGCGTGGGTCACACTCAGCCGTGGCTCCGGAAGGCACGCTGCCTCTTTCACCCCGTGGGAATCTTTCTCCCGCACATTTGCGATGTGATCAGACCCTGTTTGCTTCTGTTTCTTGGACTGGCTTAAAAACAAAGTAAAATACCATTTCTTGTTTCCCTCCCTACCTCTCATACTAATCAGCTATCATTCTTGGCTCTCAGCTGCCACATCCCGTGGGGGTCGGGAGGTATGCGGTGTCCCCAGGACCGTACGTTTTAAGCTCTGCGGGGGCCAGGGCTGTGTTCGACCAGCCACCTCTGTGGGTCACAGCACACCTGTCTGCATGCCCAGCGCGCCGTGAGGACTGAGGTCACAAGGATCATGTCGCCAGGGCACTCGGACAGCATTTCGATGATGGCAGAGGGCCTGGAGATGATGTCCTTCTCCAAGAGCAGGGAGCTGCCTCAGTGAATCTTGAAGGAGTCCTGCCGAGAGCAGCAGGGTCCAGCGAGCACCTCTGCCTGCTTGTCAGGGGAAAGCTCGCCGCCATTCAGGGAAATGCAGGTGGCAGGCCGAATGACTGTGGATGCCACTTGAAGAGTGTTCCCCCTAGATGAGTACAGAGCCTCCTCGGCTTACAGTGGGGTTGCATTCCAATAAACCTATCGTGAGTTGAAAATATCATTAGTTGAACATGTATTTAATACACCTGACCTACTGAACATCCTAGCTTAGCCTGGCCCGCCTTAACCGTGCTCGGAACACTATCAGCCTACAGTTGGGCAGACTCACCTGTCACAAAGCCTGCTTTATAATTGTGTTGAATATCCCCTGTAATTTACTGAATACTGTACTGAAAGTGAAAAACAGAACAGCTGCCTGGGCCCAGAATGCCTGTCAGTGCATCCGTTGTTCACCCTCACGATCGTGTGGCTGACGGGGCTGCGGCCGCCAGTGCCCAGTATCACAAAGGCAGTGGACCGCACATCACTAGCTTGGAAAAGGATAAAAATTCGCAATTCGAAGCACGGTTTTTACTGAATGCATGTCCCTTTCGCACCATCACAGAGTAGAACCATCGTAAATCCAGGACCGTCTGTACACATACTCAGGACGTCTACAAACTCGGGAAACAGGACACACCTACTTTTAAACAGTATGCTAGTTACATTTTCAAATACTATGCTCAGTGTGTTTTTGGGTAGATTGCCTCTAAATTCAAAGTAATGAGCATTATCATTAAATTTTGTAAAAACTAAAATGAATGCACTTTAGTGTTCAAAACTGGGAAACATTGAGAAGACACTGTATTTATAGCACCTTTTCATGGTAAGGGTCAGACCCCTTGCTTTAAATTTAGGTTACTGGAGATTAAGAAAAAACATAGTGAGTATATTATATGAAAATGTGAGGGAACATACTGATTGTTTAATCCATGTTTTTCAACTTTGCAGATTCCCTCTGCAGGCATAGAAAAGTCTGGAAGGAAATATACTGAAAGGTAAAACAGTGAAGATTCCTTACAGTGAAAATACGTAGGATTTTTTCCTTCCTTTTGCTTATCTGTTACTCTCAATTTTTTTCGTCAGAAATTAGATACGAAAAGATAAAATCCCAAGGTCCTTTGATATTTTAAAACATAGAATCAACAGGAGGAAAAATTGGTAAAAGCAGACCAGAGCCTCAGTAGCACGTGTGCAGAAAGCCCTGACTCAAGATCCCTCATCCCTTGTGTGTGTGTGTTGGGGCGGGGGTTTCAGTGTCTCTGAGTTTTCTGTCAAAGTAGGTGCGAATTTCTGCTCCATCAAGGGGCCAGATGTCCACTCATTTGTTACCGAACCAAACTTGGGTCCTCTTGCCTGCTTGCAGTAAAGCCAATCTACTGACACCTGACACTGGGTTGCAGTGAAGGAAAGTGTGGTGTTTATTGCAGGTGCCAAGCAAGGAGTCCAGGACAGCTAGTACCCAAAAGACCAGAAGTCCCCGATGCATTTCAGGGAAGCATTTTCTTTTAAATTATTTATTGGCTGCGTTGGGTCTTCGTTGCTGTGTGTGGGCTTTCTCTAGTTGCGGTGAGCGGGGACTGCTCTTTATTGCATTGTGCGGGCTTCTCATAATGGGGGCTTCTCTTATGGTGGAGCATGGGCTCTAGGCGCGCAGGCTTCAGTCGTTGTGGCACATGGGCTCAGTACTTGTGGCACACGGGCTTAGTTGCTCCGAGGCATGTGGGATCTTCCCAGACCAGGGATTGAACCCGTGTCCCCTGCATTGGCAGGCGGATTCTTAACTACTGCACCACCAGGGAGGCCCAGGGAAGCATTTTTAAAGACCAGGTGAGGGAGATAGTCTTGAAGTCTGTGATCAGCTCATGCGAAGTTCTCTCACTGGCTGATGGAGAGGTAGCAGGGCAGGGTCACAGGGGTTCACATTGTCAGTCCTCAGGCTCCAGGAGGTCTGGAGGCTACGAGCTCATGGCCATTGAGTAGTTAACCTCTTCCTTTTGGTGATGGTTTGAGCACCTGTAGAACAACTCAGGAATGTGTATCGGGTACTGTTATCCTTCAGGGAGGAACTCAAGATTCTGTGACTGCTGATTTCCTGTTTAAATTCTTACCAGTTCTTCTGGCCCAACTGCTATTTTTGTCACGACATGTTCATATCTTTTCAATCACTGATCCTTGAGCCAGGCTTTTTGAGACTGGGGAGACGGCAGCTTTTCTGCAAACAAGGGGCAGGCAGAGGACTCCGGGGCGGGGGCGGGGGGAGATCTGGCCCGGGAAGGCCCCACAGGTCCTGCTCGGTTACACTTTTGTTCAGCAACATTGATGGAGCCGCTGCCTGGGCTGCACACCGACTTGGTGCTGGGGGAGCAGTGAACACAGACAGACGCCATCCCTGTCCTCATGGAGAAGCTTTTAGAAAGGAAACTGTAGGATGTTAGGCAGTGGTGAGGGATAAGAAAAAGAAAATAAAACAGGGAGAGCTGGGCCGAGCAGGGTGCTTAGTGATGGGGATGGGGCAAGTAAGGGCGAGGAAGACGTGAAGGGCTGAGTAAGCATGATGCTGGAACTCCCCAAGAACTCTGTGTCCTCCCAGGCACCAGAGCTGGGTGTGCACCCACGTCCCTGTGGTCCCCGAGCAGCTCCGCTCCAGTCCAGCTTGGCCCCATCACAGCCCTGCCTGTGTCCTGATTCCCCCCAGCAGGACCTCCCAGCCACTCTGCCAGCAGTGCTCCTAGCCAGATGTGCTGAGACAGCACGTCAAACTGGAGGAGGGAGAGTGCTTTCTGGTTTTTTTTCGGGAGGCTCAGGATTTAAACTGCACCCAGCGCAGGACAATGGGTTCTGTGTGGGTGGCCATGGACAGCCACACCTGTGACAGCCACACCTGCGACGGGAGGGAGACAGGAGGGGTAGGGATGGCAACGAGGCACCCAGCAGCGGGAGACACAGGGGGTGCCCAGGGCCAGCTGACCCCGGTCCTCCCCGGCGGCTGGCCCCTGTTGCTGGGTACGACATCTCCAGGGCCTCCCAGCACTGACACAGCCGCTCAGGCAGAAAAGCTCAGCGTCTCAGGCTCAAGGAAAAGGAGAGGGGTCAGCCATGGCCAGGATGCCGGTCAGGGGTGGGTGGGTGTGTGTGTGTGCGCGCGCGCGTGTGTGTTTCAGGTGTGTAAATGCAGAAGCTGGACGGATGCTCTGTAGGCTACTTCTTGGTCCACCAGCACTCTTAGACCCAAGTAATCTTTGTTTAATTGGAATACAAAATACCGCGCACTGCAGTCCAGCAACGGCAGTCGTGATGATCAAGTGTGACGCCCAACTCTTTTGAAATTGTGCCGCCTACTCAACCTCCCCTCCCTTTGGCATATTTGCTATTTGAAGACGAAAGCAGGGTACATTAACTTCGTGTCTTCCCAGTTTTCCCCCACTGCTACAGGGACTTGCTGGTATGAAATCCTGGGACAGAACAGCCGCGGCTCACGGTCAAGCAGTGGGTTCCCCTGATCAATACTGCACGACGCTAACTGTGACATTCCTGTCCCTTACAGCCCCAGCCCCGAAAAGGCAAAAGTGTGACCACTGGACCCCGTGTCCCCCGAACACGTACGCCTACCGGTTGCTCAGCGGGGGTGGCAGGGACAAGTATGCCAAGATCTGTTTTGAGGATGAGATGTAAGTACTGGTGTGGAAAAAAAAAACCCAGCTCTCCCGCTTGGTTCTTTCCCTTCTCTGAGGCTGACCAAGCAGCATGTCTGCCCCAGGAGAGAAAGGCATGTCCTTGACCTCAGGCAGAGGCTGGCAACATCCCAGGGGAACTGAGAATGCCCGCGGAGGGTGGGGGACATGTAGATGGTCTCCTGCGGTTCTATGTGTCCCGTGTTGAACTTTCATTTGACAGCAGTTAGCAGAAACCTCAGTCGATGTTTTGTACTCTGGCCTTTCAAAGTCAGGGAAACACCAACATTCAGCGGACACAGCTGTCCTCGCATTTGGGTTTTGGTCCTCACCCTCATGGGTTAAAGCAGGTGCCCTCTCCCCTGCAGCCCCCACCCGCTACGTAGCTCTGTTCAGGTTCTGTTCGACTGCCTTACCCCTGACAGCCCAATAAACTGGAAGTGTGGCATTTGGAAGTGTCCTAGCCCAGTGTACCCCATGGCTAGGGCTGCTGTAACAACATACACAGGCAGGGTGCCTTAAATCACAGACATTCATTCTCTTTCAGTTCTGGAGGCCAGAAGTCAAGATCAAGGTGTGGGCAGGGTTGGTACCTTCCGAGGCTGCAAGGGAGTCTGTCCCAGGTTCTCTCCTTGGCTTGTAGACGCCATCATTGCCCTGTGTCTTCATGTTGCCTTCCCTCTGTTTGGTCCAAACCTCGGTCCAAATCTCCCCTTTTAAAAGGGACACCAGTCATATTGGATTAGGGTCACTCTAAAGACCTCATTTTAACTCAGTCATCGCTTTAAAGGTCCTATATCCACATTCTGAGGTTCTAGGGGTTAGGACTTCAACATTTGAACTTTGAGGGAACACAGTGCAACCTGCAACACCGAGCTTAAAGATGGTTGGGCGATTAAGTCATTACTACAAATAAGAGAAAGTGTGGGCTGTTCCTAACCCGAGTAGGAAGTCATTCCCAGTTATCCCACCATTCTCCCTAAACCGGGCACACCTTCCCTTTTCCTGCTGGTTGGCAGTCGGCCAGAGCACTGGGCACTTGCTGCTCTTCCCTTGGTCTCTGCGTGTACCTTGGCCTCCCAAGGAGCAGGCACACGCTCAGAGCGGGGCTGGATTCAGCTTCGTATGCCTTACCGGGTCCCAGCATATCCCTCATTCAATATCTGGGAGTTGGGTAGAAATAGCCGCTTTGCTCTGCAGGGGCATCAGTTCTCTAAGGCCCTCTTCGCTCCGCCAGACAGTTTATTGGTAAACATCCACCGATGAGCTCCTGAGGATGAGGCACTCAGTGGAGGGCCCGTGACATGCAGCACGTGACTCCTGCCCAAGGAGCTGATGTCACAGTTCAGGGTTCTCCGCCTCAACCCCAAGGACACTCGGGGCTGCTGGTTCTGTGTGGTGGGGGCTGCCCTGGGCATGGCAGGGTTAGCAGCACCTCTGGCCTCCACCCAAGAGATGCCATAGAACACCCACCGCTGCCTGTGACAACCACACACATCCCAGACATTGTCATATGTCCCCTGGGTGGCAAAATCCTACCCCCCACCGCATTAAGAACCACTGGTATAGTTGGAGAGAGCAGAGTTTCCAAATGTCCACGGTAAATGCTGTAGGGGGTGTGTGTGTGTGTGTGTGTGTGTGTGTGTGTGTGTAATGTCAGAGGTGATGCCCCGATGAATGGGATTGCCAGTGAGGTAGATGGGGGAGGGCTTGGGCTTGAAAACTGAGCAGGATTCCTTGATAAGGAAGAGGTGGGAAGACCTGGGAGGAGGGGGGACAGTGGGAGGAGGTCACTCACCCAGAATCACATGGCCAGAAGGGGGTTATTCAAGCTCAGATCCCAGAGCCTGGGATTTGCCATGCTCTGGAGTGCCTGACACCTTCTCCCAACCATGGTGTAGGAGCTACAGCATCTTACCTGGTACAAACCAACTCACTTATGCCTTAACCTCATAGGACTCCATCTGAGGTAGGTACCATTATTATGCCCATGATACAGACAAGGAAACTGAGTCACAGAGCGGTGCAGTCACTTGCCCCTCATTACACAGCTATTATTCACAGAGCCAGGATTCCACCCTGGCAAACACTGGGTCTGCTGGGTGGACCAATGAGAATCCCACAGCCTGAAAGAACGACTAACCCTTTCCAGGAACATGTAGGATCCAAAGGTAGCTTGCTTGCTTCAAACAGTATTCTAGATGTTTTTCAGAATTCAGTGCAGACTAAAGCAGGATAAGCACAAATAAAATCAAGTTAAAAGGAACAGGAAGTGATGCAGTCAGACGCCAAGATGCTGGCTGTGGCTTTAGCGTTGTGTTTTCTCGTAACCAACACCTGGAACAGAAAGTACGGGTTGTAGAGATCTCATTGTCTTAACAAATAAAATACACAAGTTTGGCGGTCCCGTGGTTAGGACTCGGAGCTTTCACTGCCAAGGGCCTGGGTTTGATCCCTGGTCGGGGAACTAAGATCCCACAAGCCGTGTGGTGCAGCCTAAAAAATATATATATACAGGTTTACGTAGAGAGACAAGAGGTGTTTTGCCATTTGCTTCATCCCTGCAACCAGCATGTACTGGGCGCCTGCAAACGTTCCTGCCCAAGGGACGGCCCCCTCCGTCGGCAGACTCCCCCACTCACTCACATCCGTGCCTGTAAGCAGCTGGCTTGCAGTCCAGCCTCCCGTTTTCCCATGTCTGCCTTGCCTGCCCTTCGGGAGGTCAGCTCTCTTCCACTATCACACAATTCCTGTCCTCTTTCCTTACCACTGTTCTGATTAAGTTACGATACGGTCGTGGTGGTTTCAGCAAGATTCAGCATTTACATGATTATGACTGTGAAAATAAAATTCAGAGAGTTTACTAGATAGGAATATTTTACCAAGTGAGAACCCAACTCCTGGCGTACAAGGAGACTTCCAGATGGAAGGCAGTGAGGAGGCGTGGCTGTCAGTGGCCACAGCTCGGCTTATAAAGCTTCAATGAGTAAGTGCCTTACTTTCCAGTGTGATTCGTTACTAGAAACTCAGGTGCCTTTGCCTTGCATGAGCAGACTTGTTCATAACTGCAAGGTCACACTGACATCAAGAAAGCTTAGGTTCTGTTTAAGGTCAGAGTCAGCATTTGGGGGATGTCAGGACAGTTTTAAGTTTTGGTTATGTGACTGTGAGGGTCCGTCTAGGGATATATTCAAACCGTGGCCTCCAGTCTGGGTTTTTCCTTTTTCTTTTTTTTTTTTTTTAAGGGAGAAATTTTTCTTTTAAGATTTATTTTATTATTTATTTATTTAATTAATTTTATTTTTGGCTGCGTTGGGTCTTAGTTGCTGCACATGGGCTTTCACTAGTTGCAGTGAGCAGGGGCTACTCTTCATTGTGGTGCGTGGGCTTCTCATTGTGGTGGCTTCTCTTGTTGCAGAGCACCAGCCCTAGGCTCGAGGGCTTCAGTAGTTGCAGCATGTGGGCTCAGTAGTTGTGGCACATGGGCTTAGTTGCTCCGAGGCATGTGGGATCTTCCCAGACCAGGGATTGAACCTGTGTCCCCTGCATTGGCAGGCAGATTCTTAACCACTGCACCACCAGGGAAGCCCCTGGTTTTTTTCTAACAGGACTAAGTGAAGGTTCTTCACAAATGAAGCATGTTGTGTACAATAATTATAGTTCGTTCGTTTGTTGTTGGTTCACTTGGTTTTCCATAAACTGACATCAGTTTAATCCCCAAAACTTCCAGTAGTTAAAATAAATCTCTCACACCAGATATTTACCAGCTTCAGCTTGTGAAGCTTCTGTCCCGCTCCATTCGGCCAGGTTGCCCTGGAGCCACTGTGCGGCTGTCACCCGGGAGCCCCTCTCCACCACCATCCTGGGGATGACCTCTGCCTCCCTCTCTGTAGTCAGGGCCCCTGTTTCCCAGATACGGTACCTTCCAGTTTCTTAGTTTCCACCCTTGTTTTGCTGGAGCACATCTTCCAATAACATCCTGAGAAAAGAGTACAAGGGGAGGTAATATTTTTAGAGAGTCTTCATGTTTAAAATGTATTCATCCCCACCCACAATTAACTGAGAGTTTGGCTGAGGATAGATTTCTCAGTTATAAATAGCTTCCACGTTGAATTCTGAAGTCCTTGCCTGGAATTAAATGACGCCAGCGGCGTTTGAGTGTGGTGACGGTGAGAACGCACTTCTCAGGTTTCTAGTTGCACGAAGTTCATTGACCAAGAGGTCCAGTGGCTGCGTTCTGAAATCCATCACAGGTTCGCTGGAGGCCGGGCTTTCCTGGCTGCTCCGAGCCAGTGACTGAGGACTGTTGCAGAAAAAAGTATTCATGGCACTTCGGGAAAATGGTCAGGCAGACTTTACTCGAGGGGGTGGTGGCCGTAAGCATAGGGACCACCGCCGTGGGGTCTTATAGCAGAGGGGAGAGATTGATTCAACTCCAGACACATCATGGACAAGAATTTATGGCAAAGAGCAGGGTGGAGATAGTGGCTGGAAAATTCTAAGAGTAAACATCAGGGATGAGGGGATTCTGGCTACACAGGCTAACACCACCACCTGGAGGGCGGTTAGGGTTAGGCAACCGATTGGATGCAGCTGGTGATCAGATATCAACGGTGGGGTGTTCTGGTTAAACTGACTGAGCAGCATTCTTGCTAAGATTGGACAATGCAGAGATGAACCCAGAAGTCCAAAAGTCAGGTCTAGTTTAAAAAGAGCTCGGGGGGCCTGAGGAGAGTTTGGTCAAGGAGAGAGTCCTTGTCAGACCCTAGAGATACCAGGCAGCCTCATTCCTGGGACACACAGACTCAGCTGAAGGCCAGCTTGGGTTCCAAGGTGCCCAGCGGCCTTGCTGAAGCCTCCTGAGACTGCCTGGCAGCCTAGGACGTGTCCACCCCAGCTTTTCCCCTCCCCTCCCCTTAGGGTCCGGCTTGCATCCTGGTCTGACAACTCACCCTGCGTAACCCCACCCCTAGGTACTTCCCCGGATAAAAATTCTTGTGCATTTAACCCTGTTTTGGCATCTGCTTCTCAGAGGACTCCGATTAACCCAATGAGAACGACTGTTTCCTCACAGTCTGTCCAACAGGGCGTGTTGACCAATATTTTGATTTTTGCCTTTCCAAGAGAAGAAAGTCAACCTCAGATTAGTGTCTTATTGCTCTTGCTGTGAGTAAATCTGGGGTCTTTTCATGCTAAGAATGGCTGTACAGACGGCCCTCTCTCTCCTTGGGCGCCACATCTGTGGATTCAGCCACCCATGGGTCACGTACTATGTTGACGATCCGATCCGTGGCTGGTTGAATCCACTGGTGCAGATCTCACAGGAAGGGAGGGCCGGCTATGGGACTCGAGCACCGTGGGTTTTGGTATCCGTGGCAGGCCCTGCACCCAATCTCCTGCAGACACTGAGGGACAACTATATTTATTTTCTCTGAACTGTTTGTATATCTTGCAACATTTTTATTCGTATTGTAACCGAAAGTGGGGTCTGGCTGCTGGCTGCTAAAAAACAAATAAAGAGGCCAGGTTGTTAGAAAGAAAAGTTTGCTTTATTCTGGATGCCGGCAACCAGTGGGTGGGGGGATGTGGAGGGCAGATGCTGGTCCAAAGGCAGACTCCCCCCACTGACAATCGGGGGGCAAGAGCTTTTATAAACAGAGGGAGGGGGCGACATGCAGAAACAGCGCAGGCAGCTCTGACAGTCATGTTGAAATTGGTCATCGGTGGTCCACCCAGTGTCATCTTGATTGTTTTAGGTGCAGTTAGTCTTCAGTTCCAGGGTCGGTTTGTTCCCATTTCTTTGAGGCCAGTTCTTGGAATTGTGGCAGCTCATGTCATGGCTACAGCCTGGTCATCGTGTAGTTAATTAACTTCTTCCACCTGGTGGGGGTTTCAGTAGCTATAAGACAGCTCACAGGGTGTGACTCAGAATATCATCTGTAGCCCTTCAGGAGGAACTAAAGGTCCTTGACTTTGCTGAATGATTAAACTATAATTATTTGGTCTCTTTTGACGGCTTTGCTTTGTTAAACATATTCTTTGGCTAAAGTTTTTCCAGACAAGAGGCAGGCAGAGGACATTGGGGGGGTGGGGGACAAGGACCATAGTGTCCTGCTCCGTTTCACTATTATTGGCTTTTTTTAATTGATATATAAGATTATGTATTAAGGTAGTTAGCCCTTTTGTGTTGTAAAACTGCTCTCCGTATTTTGTCTTTTCATTTGTAGATGGCATGTTTAACATGCTCATCTTTAGGTAATGTTATGACCTTTAACAAGGCAAACACACACCATATAGTGAAAGCAAAAGTTAAAAAATTTGAAAAGCAACAAAAACAGAAAACAACCCAGTTATGAAGGTATCGCAAAGAACACGTATATCTCACATATTAGTAAGTGGCCTGTAAACTGCCAATTAAAAGGAGGCAGTTCTTAGATTGAATCACAGCACATAACCCCCAAATTATGCTGTATATTAAAAATGCATACATACAAGAGAGTTGAGGTCACAGGGAAAACCAGCGCCCTGAAAACTGGAAAGACAGGCAGATTCATAGAGTCACAGCTTACCTGCAGCAGAGCTCAGCTGGAGCTAGCATCAGGTAGGCGCGCTTAAAGGGTAAGTGACTAATTGCTGGAGACTGAGCTTGGACGAGCTTGAGAGATTAACTCCTGGAGGCCGAGCCTTGAAGGAGCTCCTCCACCTTCCTGAGCTTTTCCTCCAGGAGCCCCACCAGGCTTTCAGAGGGAAGACCAAATCCTCTCGTGCTTCTGGTGGGAATGGAAAAGTAGCTGTTTTGAAATACGCCCAGTGTTCTGTTCTCCTGAACAACAGCCTGCCTTCAAGGGAAACTGTTTTACCAGACTCTAACCAATGCAGGTTTTCTCAAAGACTAGCCAACCTGGGGGAGGGCAATACCCAGCTCCAGGTCCCTCTGGCCTTCCTGTCTCACCTAAGGAGTGAAAGAAAAAATAAGGCCACTTGTAAAGGCCACGGCCCAGGGGCACAGGCTCACTGAAAGACTGAGACCTGATCACAGGACTATAGAACACTTCCTTGTCTGACGTCTTACCACCACATAATAGGGCTCCTGTAAAATAACAAGGGATTTCTGCTGAAAAGAGCTGAAAGTCTCAAACCCAATGTAAAAGAGTCTATAGGAGTACCCAAGACAGAAGGGAGAAATGTTAGCCTCTGATACTTACAGCTACAGCAAACAATAAGCACAGCCTATCTCCTTGCCAGAGGGACATAAAGTTCACACTAAAGACCTATTTACTGCAGTTCCTTTTACCGAGGATACTATGTCTGGCTTTCAACAAAAAATAACAAGGCATACTAAAAGTAAAAAACAAAACAAAACAAAGAAAAAAATCAAGTGACCATATGTGTGTATATCTGATTCTGAACCCTCTATTCTCTTCCACTTATCTGTTTGTCTGCCTTTTCACTATATGCAGTAATCTTGATAACTATAGCTTTACAATAATTCTTGAAATTCAATAATATAATTTCTTCAATTTTTTCTTTTTTTTCAAAATTATTTTGACTATTCTATATTCTTTCTATTTTCATATGAACTTTTGAATCGGCTTATAAATGTCTATACAAAACTTACTGGCTGTTTTAAATTGAGATTGCATTGGATCTCGAGATAGTTTGGGGAGAGTTGACATCTTAGCAATATTGAGTCTTTTACTCAACTCCATTTCTTTAAATCTAATTTGTCTCGGTAATGGTGTGTAGTAGACAGTGCATGCATCTTGCAGATCTTTTGCAATATTTATCTCTAATTATCTCATACTTTTATGCTATTCTATATATTTTAATTTAAAATTTAAAATAAAAAAATTAAATTTAAAATTTCAATTTCTAATTGTTTGTTGCTAGGGTATAGAAATACAATTGACTTTTATATAATGACCTTGTATCCTGCAACCTTGCTAACCTCACTTATTAGTTCTAGTAGCTTTATGTAGACTCCATTGGATTTTCTACACAAGGGTCATATCATCCACACACACACACAAAAAAAGCAGTCATACCAGTTCTTTTCTTTTTTTTTAACATCTTTATTGGAGTATAATTGCTTTACATTGTTGTGTTAGTTTCTGCTATGAAGCAAAGTGAATCAGCTATATGTATACATACATCCCTATATCCCCTCCCTCTTGAGCCTCCCCCAAACCCTCCTTATCCCACCCCCTAGGTTGTCACAAAGCATCGAGTTGATTTCCCTGTGCTATGCAGCAGCTTCCCACTAGCTATCCATTTTGCATTTGATTACCATCTCTTTTCTAATCCACATGCCTTTGACTTTTTTTTCTTGCCTGATTGCACTATTGTGTGGTTACTGTTGTACAGTTACAGTGTGGTATAGAAAGGATGAGATAAGACAGCCTTGCTGTTTTCCTGGTCTGAGAGAAAGCATTCAGTCATTCACCATTAGGCATAATGTTAACAAGGGATTTTTTGTACATGACCTTTCATAGATGACTCAGGAAATTCCCTTGTATTCCAAGACTGCTGAGGTTTTTATCAGCCATGGATAATGAATTTTGTCGAATGCTTATATGTGTTGTTTTTTTCAGTCTGCTAATGTGGTGAATTACATTGATTTCTAGTGTTAAACCAACCTTGCATTTCTGAGATAAAGTCCACTTGGTCACGATATATTATTCTTTTTTATATATTGTTGGGTTCAATTTGCTAAAATTTTGTTAAGAATTTTTGCAACTCTCTTCGCGAGGGATATTGGTCTGTGGTTTTCTTGTCATTTCTTTCTCGGGTTTTGGTATCAGGATAACACTGATCTCATAAAATAAGTTGGTGAGTATTCTCTACTCTTCAATGTTCTGAGAGAGTTTGTGTAAAATTGGTATTATTTCTTCATTAAATGTTTGGTGCAATTCCCCAGTTAAGTTATCTTGCCTGGAATTTTCTTTGTGAGAAGAATATTAACTACAATTTCAGTTCATTTAATAAATACAGGGCTACTCAAGTTATCTGTTTCTTTCTGAGTGAGCCCCATTATTTCCGAGTGAGCAAAGGAAACCCCTGTTGTTTACAATAGTGTCTTTACACTGCATACAATACTCCAAACACTTCTGTACTCTGGTCACCAAATGTGTGGTAGCTTTCCTCCGCATCAAGCAGTTCTCTGAGACACCAGCTGGGTGACTTACAATTTAATTAAATTCTGACCCTCTCTACCTGGACATAGCATCATATCCCACCAGTTAAGGGCTCTGTCCCACAAGACTGCTCCTCTTCCTTACTTCAGATGCCAATCACAAACCCTAATTCATCACCTGTAATTCTGACCAACAGGCTATAAATCGAGGTTCTTATGACCACCCCCTCCATGGGCTCAATCATTTTCTAGAATGGCTCACAGACTCAGGGAAACACTTACTTATGTTTACTGGTTTAGTGTAAAAGGATATGACAAAAGATGTAGATGAATAGCTGGATGTCAGACATACATCGGGCAAGGCATGTGCAGAGAGGCACAGAGCCCTCTCCTGGTGAACCACTCTCCCCTCCACCTCCATGTTCTCACCAGCCTGGAAGCTCTCTGAATTTCATACTTCTGGGATTTTAAGGAGGCTTCGTCACATAGGCATGATCCATCACTCACATCACTTCCAGGGTGGAGGGCAGGGCTGAGGGGAGCTGGGCTGAAAATTCTAAGTTTCTAATTGTGACTTGGTGACCAGCCCCCTTCCAGGACCCAAGCAAGCCCTGTCTCATTACAACAAATGCACTCCTATCACCCAGGAAATTCCAAGGGATTTAGGAGCTCTGTGTCAGGAACCAGGGTCAGAAACCAAATATTAGAACAAAAAAATCTTCCTGATGCTCTTCTCATCTATGAAATTACAAGAGTTCTGGGAGCTCTGTATCAGGAGCTGGGGGCAGAGACCTATATATATCATATTTCTTATTATTTCACAAAGTGCTTCCTTGATTTATAGCACAACTAAGCTCACCTTAGTCTTTCTTTGTCCAGACCTGAAATCAGTCATTTCTCCAAAAAGACCATTCCTTTAGTGGGTTATGATGTTTAGAAATTAAAATCTATACACTAAGTGTGCTCATAGCTACCGTGGTATTAATGCTTCTAAGAATTTTTAGTGGACAGAGACAAGAAATATATACATATTTTCAAATCATGAATTTACATAAGTATTTCCAATTTAAAGTTTAACATCGTAGGACTGTTTTTTCTCCTTCAGTGCTTTGATTTTGCATTTTTAACTCTTTTCATGTTATACTGAAACGTTTGGTTCCTAATACCATTACGTTTGCTTGCAAATTACAATACAAATATAACTATTAACAACACAACTACTAAATGAAGCTTAGAACTTCTTTGCAGTTCTTTTTGTCTTTAAAAGTATTCCACTAAAAGTACAATCCAAGTACTGTGACCAAAGCCATATGAAATAGTTATTTTTTCCTGTAGTTATATTACATATTTGATGTATGGTTGGATTTATCTCAGTTTGGTTTCAGTTCTAGGGTTCATTTTGTTTGTCTTTGGATTTTATTTAAATTTTGAATACTTAATATATTTACATTGTTCAAAAATTGACATTATGGGTACAAAGTAAAATTATACTCAAAGAAATCTTCCCTATAATCCTCCATATATATATAAATGTATATATACACACACATATATACATTCTTACATAAAAGGTGGCAAACTGTATACACAGTTCTGCACTTTGCTTTTTGCAGTTAACAGTATAATAGTGATCACCCCATGTTAGCACACAGAGGTTGTCCTCATTCCTTTTTGTGGGTACATAGTACTCTATAGCATGGATGTATTATACTTTATTTAATCATTTCTCACTGATAGATGTTTTTGATGTTTGAATTATTTTGGTATTACACATAATACTGAGGTGAATAACCTTGTGAACATTTGTTTTGTAATGAATTATAATAAAGTGAATACTTGTATAACTACCATCTAGGCTAAGAAATAGACTAGCACTAGCACTCTGCAAGCCCTGTGTACACCTTCCCAAATGCAGCCTCCTCTTTCCCTACTGTTCAATTCCTTGCTTTTATTGATGCATTGCAAAACAACATTCTTAAATTTTATCTATTTTGAAATTTATTTAAATGGAATCATAAACCATATACTCCTTTGTGTCTGAGTTCCTTTGCTCAAAATTATATTTGTGAGACTTATCCTTGATTTGGGGGGGGGTAGCTATTGTTCATTGCTTTGCACTGCTGTGTAATGTTGAATTGCATGAATATAGTACAATTTATTTATCCATTCTCCTATTGAAGTACATTTGGATCATTTCTAGTTTCGGGTTGCTGTGAATACCAATGCTATGAATAGTTCATGTTCATGCTTTTGCTGTACATGTGCATATATTTTGGTTGAGTATTTGGTAGGGGAGGACACACTCATCCTCATCCTCAGTGATAGTGTAGGACTCATAAGACTCAGCAAGAGCTAATACTTTCAGATAACATTTATTACAGCAAAAGACACAGAGCAAAAGCTTCTGAATGGTTTGCTGGTGGAGAATTTTCTAAATTTATGTTTCTCTAAAATATCTTTATTTCATCTTCATTGCTAAAAGGTATTTTTTTTCCATGCTGAGTTGGCTATTATTTTTTTTTTTTCAACCCATTCAAGATACTATTCCATTGCCTTCTGGCTTCTATTGTTTCTCTTGAGAAGTCAGCCAACATTCTGAAAGCTGATCATGTGAGAGTAACTGCCTTTTCATCCCTCTCTGATTGCCTTAAAAATTTTTTTCCTTGTCTTTGATTTTCAGCACTTCTGCCCTCTGTGTCCATTGTTTTGGTTGCTTTATTCATTTGGGATTTATTGGGCTTCTTAAATATGCACATGTTGAAGTCCTTCACCACATTTAACAAATTCTCTGTCATCAAATCTTCTGCCCCATTCACTTTCTCCTATTCTTCTGAGACTTTCAATGAAACATGCCAGACCTGATTACGATATTCACTGTAGACTATATTCTATTTAGTATTTGTTCATATTTGTATCTATCTCTGTCCTTCATTGTGGACAGGGCTGGTTTCCTCTAAACTATTTTCAGTTCCCTAATTCTCTCTTCTACTCTGCATAATCTGCTGTTAAGCTATTGATTTTAGTTATTTTACTTTAGTTTCAGAACATTGTTTTTCTAATCTTCATATCATCCTTTTGTAGTTTCCAGTTCTGAAATCTTCAGTTTTATTTATCACCTTCTTGAACATATTAATTGTAGTTGTTTTAAAGTCTGCTTGATATTTTGGAGTTCATGAGTCTGTCATTATCATCCATTGCTTTTTGCTGGTTGCATTGGTTCTTCTTTATGTTGGCTTCTGTCTTTAAATACATTTGATAGTATGCCAGACAGTGCATTTGATAAGTTGCTTTTTTTCCAGTTGAAGCATTAGATAATATTGTCTCCTCCTGAGGGTTTTTGTTTGCTTCTGTCGGGAACACTTGACATATTTACCTAAACTCCCCTGTGTACTTTCCAATTTAAGTCCTTTTGGAGGAAGTAGCTTTTTTGACAATTTTAGAGAATAATCCCATAAGAACTTGAAAAAGAAAAAGAAACTTCCATTTATGATAATGGGAAATTGGGTAATATGAACCTACTCTCCCATAGAGAAAATTTTAAAATTGAACTTAAAAAAAAAAAAAAAAAAAAAAAGACCTGCTTAAATAAGTTAAAGACCTAATAAGGTAATAAAGGATTCCCAGGCCAAGATTTGTGAAAAGGCAAAATTTCAAGGTGGTGAGACCAGCATTAAAAGCCGCTTTCAAATTAGGAGCATTTGCTGATTCCAGGAAAAGTGCAAAAGAAGATGAGTAGTATTTCTGACAACCATCCGAGACGAAGAGGACAAAAGCTGAAGCCAGGGCCAACCAAAGGGAGGGCCCTGATAAATGCCCCACATTTGTTTGGGTTGATGTCAAAAAGAATTGAACCCTAAAAGTGAAAGTGAATCAGAAATAAGTCAGAACTTGTATAACTGTGGTGCGGTTTTAAGTTCATTGGGTGGCCCAGAAAAAATCTCGATCCTCACCATAAATATTCAGATCATTCTGTTCTGCAGAAGGTGCTCCATATTTATAAAGAGGGAAAATGAATGCCCACCCGTGAGGAGATCGAGGATTCAGTGAGAGAATGTTTGCAAAGAGCCTATGCTAAACAAACACGGATGTCTCTCTCCCTGGCCACTGGTGTAAATTATAAGACTAAAAGCAGTTTCCAGGATCCCTGAGGGACTCAGTCTACAGAGAGCTGCGTGGGGAGGGATGTGTGTGGATCGAGTGTGGGGGTGACTTTCGAGGGAGGTGGGTCAAGGCCAGTGCGTATCTACGAGGAAATGGTAAGTGGAAAAGGATGGACAGCGATTCTGCCAAGAGAGGATCTTATGGAGCAGGGAGGGCTCGTGCTGCTTGCTGAGAAAGGAGTTCTTTGACCAATGCTTATTTACATTTCAGGCTCATAGGAGAGAAGACTGGGAATGTTGGAAGAGGAATAAATATTGCCATTGTCAGCTGTAAGTCATTAAATGTTTTCTTTAAAACTCCTCTAAAAGCTCTGTGATTGGATATTCAGTGGTACCTTGGGTTTCTTTGTGATTTTTGCCCACGATCTAGTCTAGGTTTATATTTTAATGCATTTCAAGAGTATACATTTAACTATTTTTACAATGCCTCACTTTACAGATTTGTGTTTCTACCAAAAAACTGAAATCAAATATAAATTGACTAAAAAATAACAAAGAAGGACCTGCAGAAGTCAGGGCTGAAACCAGATCAGCAGACCTGGGAGCACAGACACCCTGGAATCAGGCCTCATGTTTGCTCTGATTCCTGGTGGCCCAGCAGAGGGTGACACCAGATCCTACCTTGGTCTGATAAAGCACAGCCTGGACTCCTCTTAGGCCTGGAAAAAAAAGACATCTGTCACTATTGCCATTGGGACCCCTGACAGTAGGAACTGTAGCAGGTTTGGGGAAAGGGTTTCCCGTGGTGTCTGTCCCTATGAGCAAGGTGAGCACATAGTCCGGTGACAGCGGGGCTGCAGGAACCTGAGAGAAATGTGCCCTGTCTGATAATCTGGCAGGAAAAGCTACAGTGGGGAGCAGACAGGGCTGAGTGGGGGCCCTGGTGTTTGTGGGAAGAGGCAGGTGCCCTGGGAAAGCCCGTGGGCGCTAATCTAACTGGAAGCAGGCGGGAGGGATGGCCTGGGCAGCGGGCGAGCCCTGCCTTCCTGACCTCCGTCATCGGGGCCCCCTCCAGGGAAGCCAAGCCTTTCCTTCGGGTGGGGCCACGGCAGTCACGCCTCCCAGAAAGAGACAGAGAAGGAACACGCCATTTTCAGAACGTGCCCCGAGTCCCCATGTGCCTTCTTCTAACAGCTGTCCCCCTCGTTTCCAGATGTGACTGGGAAAGTGATAGCGACACATTATTTTGATATGTACGAAGGCGGTAAGGAAACTCTTTTCTTTCGAAAATTAAAATGAATTAAACATATAAATTAGGATAAAAAACCACAACCAAAAACGTCAAACATTCTTATTTTCCTGGAAGCAAATTTTTTCTAGAACTGTCTGCCAGAAATCCTCGGAGCCTCTGAGTTTGTATACCAAAGTTGGAAGGCATTCTTCTCTTTGATCACACTTGTCCTGGATCTTGTCCTTCTGCTCCTTCACCAGATGATGGGAAAGAGAAAATGTCTCCTTCTTTTTTTAAACCAAACATGTAGAATAACGTGATTGGCATCCAGCCCTGAATGTCGTCGTAATTACTGCTGTGTGCGCAGCACTGGGCTTGGTGCACACGTTCCTGGAGCCCCGGGCGCCCCTTCCCCTCCAGTGGTCCCCCCATTCTGGGCTCTGGATCTCGACTGCAGTCATTTGTATTTAACACTGAGAATTACCTCAACCAAGTCTTTATAAAAACAATGGAGAGGAGCCATTAGAATTGCCCAGATGCGCTCAGGAGCGATGCGTTTTCATCCTGCAGTTGACTTAATCATAAATATAAGTAACAAGCCCCAGTGGTAAATAACGGAGTTTGAGCCGAGCCTTCCTTTTCTTCCTATAGGAAACAGAAAGGCCTGTTAGCAAAGCCTTACCCATCCCGGTCTGGTGTGTACGTCTCGTGTTTCCCATCAGCATCCTGGAGCCGCTTGGCTCTTAGATGGTCGCGCCAGGTCTGGTGCTTTCTTAGTAATTGCAAAGCAGGGCCCACCTGTGCTGCTGAAGTTGTTGCCCATTTCACAGTTGGTCGCTAGAATCTTTATGATCTGATCCTGTGAATCACGTGGCCCCACTGTGGAATCCACAAGCCATTTACCAGGAAATCGCTAGAGCATCGTTTGCATGGTCGAGACACAGCTCCGGAATCAGAGGATTCAGAGCGCAGGGCACAGAAGCTGAGAGCAGAAGCACAGCCTCTAGGGCCAGAGTCTCAGCTGACAGAGAAGGTCCTAACACTGATTTGCGTTGACCGGGCAGATAACTCTGGACCAATGACGCATTTTATTCAGAGCGCTCCCTCGAAGTGCCTGCTCTTCATGGTGACCCACGATGACGGGAGCAGCAGGTGAGTGAACACGTGTCATGGCGGGGATGACAGGGGCAGGAGTCAGAAAAGCCGGGGGATGGGGGGCGGTGGCCGGCAGCGGGCAGGGCCCTTCAGGACACCCTTTAGGAGAGAACAAAGCTCCAAGGAGCAGGAGGCTTCCTCAAGGGAAAGGAATGGGAGACCATGTCGAACAGATGGCATTCCTAGAAAAATGATGAGCTGATGGAGCACAGAAATCCTAGAAACTGAGGAATATTTCCAGGTAGCAAGAGAAAGCCACTGCGGATCATAAATAAAATAGCAAAGCTAACCCTTGGCCAAAGAGCTAAACCCAGGGCGGGACTTACACACACACACACACACACACACACGCACTCACGCATGCACGAACACACAGTGCTTTCACTAGGGAGAAAGTGACCTGGTCAGTGCTTCTCCAAGTGTGCTCTTCTAAGCAAACGTGTGCGTCTTCACCGCCTAATTTCTGAGAACCTCAGGGTGATAATGGCATCGCGAATTTCTGAGATGGGGCTACTGAACACAGCATGCCCCAGATTTGTTTGAATTCAGATCCTATTCTTAATACGGCATCATCCCAAATAGAAGTTCTTTGACACATGCTTTGGACAACTCAGATTTAACCCATTTAGGACAATCTGAACTTCTTTTTTTCTTTTTTCTTCTGAGCCCCTTCCTTTGCTTGCTCTGAATTACACCTTTCTACAGTGGTAGGATTGTTTACGATTTTTGGATTTTTTTCTTTTTTGATACTGACCTTTCTGAATATGAAAGGGACGGTTTTGACATTTGTTTTCACCTTTCAGCAACTTCTGTGTGCTTTATTTTGTGGTCAGTAAGCAGGAGAGCAGCAAGGACCAAAAACTCTGTTGGCTGGGGGTGAGGATGACCGAACCCCAAGACCCAGGGTTTTTCAGAGTTGACAATTCAAACTCTGTGCCCCAAATTGAGTCTAAAAGGGTCCTGGAAAAAAAAATAATGCATAAAAGGGTCCTGGATGTGGCCTTAACGTGTCACTAGAGATGTGACACACTCAGCCAGCTTGTGCATTTCCCTCCTGCCCTGCGCCCCAGGAGGCCAGGCGCTGCTTTAGAAACCTGTCCTAGGACAGACTGTGTCCTAGCGCCACACATCCGAGTCTTCAGGTGAGACATTCACATGCCTCCCCCTCTGCCCCCCAGACTGAAGGAGGACGCCAAGAAGGCCATAGAAGCCCTGGGAAGTAAAGAGATCAGGAACATGAAATTCAGGTCGAGCTGGGTGTTTCTTGGAGCAAAAGGCTTTGAACTTCCTGCAGGAATTGAGAGAGAAAAGGTGAGTGGTTGCTAAACATCCCTTCCCAAAAAACGGATACCATATGTCCTAACAATTCCACCCATAGATGCATAGCCAAGAGAGGGAAAATATATGTTCACACAAAAATTCGTACATCAGTGTGTTATTATTCATGTCAGCAAAAAAGCAGAAACAACCCAAATGCCTGATTAATGGATTTAGAAATGTACAAATAAAATATGGTACAGCCACACACTGGACCATTATTCAGGCACATAAAGAAATGAAATACTGATATATGCTTTGACATGGATGAACCTTGAAAACACGCTAAGTAAAGAAAACCAAACACAAAAGGCCACATATTGTATGATTCCATTTCTATAAAATTTCTAGAATAATCAAAATCCAGAGACAGAAAGTAGATTAGGGGCTGCCTAGGGCTGTGGGGAATGGTGAGTAGCTTCAAGTGGGTATCTGCTTTCTCGTTCCGAGGATGAAAATGTTCTAAAATTGAGTGTGATGATGTTTGCATGTCTCTGTGAATATGTACTAGAAACCACTGAATTGTACACTTTAAATGGGTGACTTTTATAGGATCTGAATTCTATCTCAGCAAAGCTGTTATATTCAAAAGAGATATAAAACTAAAATTCTAAAGTTTAGAATGCATATCCTTATTGTTTTTAAGCATTAGGCTAAGGTGCTCCATTATCTGTGAAAGAATTGAAGATGGAAAGGCTTAAAGTCAAATCAATCTGAACAAACATCCTCTGAGCAAGGAACACTCCGAATACCCTGAAAAAAATATATAGTCCTTCTCCCAGAGAACTGAAAACCAGACTTGAGAGCTGTGCCGTCCATGTGGCAGCTACTTGCCAAATTTGCAGATTATATTCAAATTTATTCAAATTAAATACAATTTAAAATTCAGCTCATCAGTCACGCTAGCCGCATTTCAAGTACTAGTAGCGAAATGTGGCTCGTGGCAACTCTATTGGGCGCGTGGATCAAAGGACATTTATATCATTGCAGAAAGTTTTCCACGTGTTGAATCACGTTGCTTCAAATATTGAGAGGAAATCATGCACCCTGAGTAGGCTGGAACAAATCCCATTCTGGGAAGTGATTCTCTTTCTGTGACTTTGCTCATAGCTGGCACACTAAATATGTGTTGATTAGATGAAGGGATAAATTAAATCCTTTTCTTTCCTTTGCACAGGTCAACCACTCAGATAATTCGAAGAACAGGTATTCGGGCTGGCCTGCAGAGATACAGATAGAAGGCTGCATACCAAAAGGACCAAGCTAACATTGCCTGGCCTCAATAAACGTGCTTTTTATGGACAAATGCATCCTGAATGGACTACAATTCTTATCCAACAGTCAATATTTGATGGGTATTTGGGGTTTGTCATCAACCAACCAAAATATTTGCCAGTTGTACAAAATCTTGCCACACAGATTTTTTATGCCAGTGTTTGTAGGGTGAACATAATGGTCAGCACAGCTGAAATGCATGGCCTTGTTGATGGGATGCAGTGACTTCACCTTGAAAGGAGAGGATTGGGGAAGCCGCCACCGCTGGTCCAGGTGTGGAGCCATTTTACGATCAGATCTAAGTTTGAGCCCTGTGGTCCAGGCAGCTCTGCAGGCAGAAAACCCTTACTCCCCGATCACCGAGCACACCCTCCTTCTGGACGGTCACCTCCTAGGAAGATGAGCAGCGGTCGGAGGGCTTAGCAGCCTTCTTGGGTCAGCCCCACTTGAGCTCTTAAACTCTCCCAATGGGTCCCTGAACGTCTCCATTCATTCCACAAATCTGGGTGCTCTTAACTCGGTACCAGCAGTGCGGTAGTGAAGAGATTGTGTCTGCCTCCGTGCAGGGGTGTCACTCCAGTGGCCGGTGGGACCTTGTTTAACAGGGTGGGGAGGAAGGATCTCTGACAGGCAAGCACGGTCTGCTCTCGGGAGGGCCACTGTATACCCAGGCTTCCTAGGAGACACATCAGAGATCCACGTACCCAGATACCCAGGGACTTGGGGTTAAGCAGATCAAGTGATTGCCAAGTGCGCATTCCATCCTCCCTCCCAAGCCTGGCTACCAGAAACAGTAGGAGACTTTGACGTCAGCTTAAGGGTGCCTCTCTGAGCCTCTAGTTTCTCATCTATAAATAGAGGCATTGGGATGGATGAATGATTTTCAAGCACTTTTATCAGCAGGCCTCCTTTGAAAAACATGGCAGCACGTGGCACCCAGAATTTCAGCACCCTCGCAGGGTCACATCACCCGGAGCTCAGTGGCCGACAGTGCTGAGTTCTCCCTTGTGTAGTAGGTGGGCCTCAGGGCAGCTCTGGGTGCCGGAAGCCAGGCTGAAGGAGGGTCCCTAACAGGCACAGAAACCAGAGAGAGCAGAAGTCCAGATGTCCCCCAAAGCTCCTGATGGGACACATGTGAGTCCTCATCCTCACACCCCGTTGCCAGCCAGGAGTGATGTCAACCTCGTGGCAGTGGGGGTTAGGTGACTGTCGGCCCCACAGGGAGCCTGGGCCTCTCTGTGCAGAGGGGTCTGCAAACCACTCGATGGGATCTTGGCTGGGGCCCTGTTATGGTCTAGATTCTGTTCCCCCCCAAATTCATGAGTTGAGTCCTAACCCCCAGTACCACAAAATGTGACCTCATGTGGAAATAGGGTCATTGTAGGTGTAATAAGTTAGAGTGGGGTGACCTCTATTCAGTATGACTGGTGTCCTAACAAAAAAGAAACATTTGGACACAAACAAGCAATCAGGGAGAAGCCCTTTTTGGGTTCTGGACCACCTTGGAGGAGGTCCGGAAGAGGCGTCTGGAGAGTGTGAGGGTACCACTGAAAAAGCAGCAGAACTGGGACCCCTGGGGGCTGCAGGGGCTGGGGGAGGGAGGAGCGATCAGGAGAAGCACAGAGGATGTGGGGCAGCGGGCTGCTCTCCAGGGGACTGTCACAGGGGGTGCACGTCACGACACGTGTGCAAACCCATCCCATGCACAGCCCCAAGAGGGACCCTAAGGTAAACTGTGGACTCCGGGTGACAATGCCTTGTCAGTGTGTGGGCACAGACCCTGAGAAATGTGCCCTCTGGAGGGGGTGGTCAACAGTGCAGGAGGCTGTGCACAGGCGGGGTGGGCAGGGAGTCTGGGGAAAACGCTGTACCTTCCCCTCAATTTTACTGAGAACCTAAAGCCGCTCTAAAAAATAAAGTCTATTAGCAAAAAACCAGCAAACAGAAAAACCTTTTAAGGAAACCAAGACTTAGATGGGCGACCACCCCTGAACATCTGTTCTGATTACCCAGACCCAGGGGGAAGTGAGCCTAAGCCCTGCCCCCCGCTCCCCTTCCCCTTCCCCTCATTTCCGCCCGCGGCCCTCGTGAGCTCTCCCAGGAGTGCAGCCCCGCCCCTCCCTGCGGCCGAGGGGGTGGGAGTGGGGGGTGTTCCTGGAAGGGATGCCCCTCCCACGGAGAGAGCAGGGCCTCTAGCCTCTGCTCTGGGGAAGTCAGGCACTTCCTCAGCTCTCAAGCATCCCTACTACCGAGGTGCCTGGACAGAAACCAGGAAGGGAGCTTGTTCCCGACTGAGGAAAGAGTGTCGCCAGCTGAGACCCTCCACGGCTCGGTAGCCCTTTGTCTCCCTCTAGCCCAGACATTGGCACTGCCCACCCCGGCCTGTCCCCCCGTCCACGGGCAGCATGCACACGGGCTGACATCCTCCTAGCACCTGCCCTCTGATGGGTCACCGTCCGCACCCCCGCTGGAGCAGGCGGGACCCACCCGGTGAAGAGTCGGGGGGTTTCCACCCCCAAAGTGGTCTCTGCCACTTCGCCCCGCTGGCGCAGACACACACGCAGAACTCTTGCCTGTCCACAGGCTACCAGGTCTCTCCACCTTAATCCATTAACCCGGGAGACGCTGCACGGTCTCCTCCGTCCAACTGAGAAAGCACACTCAGAAGGAGAGGTCTGGCTGAGCGTGGGTACATCCTGGCTCCAGATGGCTGGGGCTGTGTGAGCACACGGGCAAGCCCTTCCAAGGAAGATCAGTGGGCCGAGTGGGATGAGGGGCTTTGCCCGGGGTGGTCACCAAGCTTCCGGCTCCACGCCCCAGGCAGCAGCTCGGGAACCAGCCCAGCACTTTGGTGCTGCCAAGGACCCCTTCCCCTCCTGGAGAGCTGCCAGGGTGAGGGGCGTGCTGAGGGGATGCCCTTCTGCCGGGGGATGCAGGGTCCTCCAGCTGCCCGTGCTGCCTTCTCGGAGGCAGGTGTCACTCTGTCCCCTTCTGCTGCGCCTTCCCCTGTAACTTTCCTGGAGCCTAGATGCACCCGCCCTGGGACACGAGACAGCGGTGGTGAAACGGAAAACTCTCACACAGCGTAGTCAGCCGCCCGTTCCTTCCCTCCACCCTCCACCTCTGCCCAGGGCCTCCAGTTATCCCCGGGCAACAGATCCTGCAGGACACAGACCCTAGAGACTCTCCCTGTGACCACCAGTGCCAGGGTTTGGAAACCATTTTTTAAGCCTCTAAATTTCTTCTCTAAAGGAAAATTTGCCCACAGGTCAAGCGGATGAGCCAAGAAGTGTTCAGAATTTATATTCTAATTTATGCTATTATTTTTTGTTTTGGAGAGGACCGTGGGAGTGAAGCCGAGACTGAGGCCGGCTTCCCTGTCCTGTGCCAGCCCCACATCCCGACGGCTCCTCGGGGTTCCCCACACTCTGGAGATGGAAATGCCTGGCTTTAGTCACAGCGCAGGGAGACCTTTGGGACCGCCTGGGGTGCGTGCCTGGAGTCTTGCAAATGAAGTAACCAACCCAGGACCAGACAGGTGAGCTGACTCAGGGCTGAGTTCCCAGCAAGAACTCTGGAGAGCACAGGGACCATCCTGAGTGTGAGGGTACACGCTGCAGGAGGGGGGTACTGCGGGGAGCTGTGGACGTGCATTCTCTGTGTGTGCAGAGCTTAAAGCGGGGAGAGAGCCACAGCACAGAGCATCTCAGAAAGTCCTGCTGGACAGCACTGTGCTCAGTGACTGCATCTCCCTCCACGTGTGGTCCCACCCCAGCCTCCCTGAGAACTTGTTAGCAGAGCCGAGTGTGGGGGTGGGTCCAGCCCCCCGTGTGTTTACAAGCCCACCGGGAGACTCTGATGCAGCTGGAGTCTGAGGACTGCTGTGTGAGTTACTGGGAAGTGTACTGATTCTTCAGTTTCATTTCTGTGGCAGGCTGTGGGTTTCATTTCCCTTGCTGACGGAAAAGGGAGCAGCCTGCGTGGGGAGGAGCGGTTCCTATAAGAGGTCAGCAGAGGAAAGGAGAGAGATGATTTGCCGGGTCTCGTTCTGCTGGTGTGCAGGTAAGAGCTGGGTGGGCGCAGGGAGGGATGCTTCACCACGTCTTCATGAAGCAGACGTGCCTTTCTTTTAAAAGCATTTCCTGGTAAACCTGGCTTGTGCCAGAAGGATGGAGACGGAAAGGTAAGTTTCTGAAGCTGCCTGTGTTGGTGCTGGCCCCCAGCCACCGCTGCACGCACAGGGAACTTTCTAGAAAGTGGCTGGACTGGGAGCAGGGGGGGGGCTTCATCTCCCCAGATCTGGCTTGAGGCCATGGGGCCACGAAGAAGTGGCTTTGAGAACTTCCGCGGAAGGTAGACATCTCAGGGTGGGGAGAGAGCGTTGTGTTCTGTGATGCTGTGATTTATGATAAGAAATATTAACTTCAGTCACTGTGCTGAACTGATAATACTGTATCCCATTTTTGAAAGTTGCTAAGGGAGTAGATCTTAAAAGCCCTCAACACAAGAAAAAATGTAAGCATGAGGACAGATTGGGTGACTATTTCACAAAACATACAAATGTAGGAAAAAACATATATTATTTGGCCTTTGTCAGTTCCTGAACCAGCGCTCCTAACACCCTTCGAAATGAAGAAAGCATCGTCTTCTGTTATGGTAATGAGGTGACTTTCGGTGGCCGTGTTACGTTAATGAGATGGGAGCTGGCTGCCTGGGTGCGTTATCACATGACAGAGGGCTGGACCTATCAGCCCCACCTCCAACCTCTGGGAAGAGAAGAGGGGCAGGAAATCAAGTTCAGTCACTGATAGCGAATGATTTCATCAACCATGTCTCTGTAGTGAAGCCTCTTTGAAACCCAGGAGGGTCTGGAGAGCTGCTGGAGAGCACGTGGAGGTGCAGGAGAGTTTGCCGGCAGAGAGCACAGAAGCTCCAAGCCCCTCCCACGCCTACCCTCCGTATCTTCTCCATCTGGGCTGCTCTTGAGTTAAATCCTTTTATAATAAACCTGTGATCTAGTAGGTAACATGTTTCCCTGTGAGCCGCTCTAGCAAACTATCCAGGTCCAAGGAGGGGGTCGTGGGAACATGCAATGGATCTATAGCCAGCTGGTCAGAAGCACAGCCTGTGCTTGCTAGCTGTGGGCATCTGAGGTGGATGGTGTCAACTGGAAAAAAACAAAAGCACAATGTGAGAGCTGAGTTGTGAGTTAAGTTTTATTTGGGGCAGAATGAGAACTATCGCCCGGGAGACAGCCTCTCAGATGGCTCTGAAGAAGGGCTCCAAAGAGATGTTACCTGTGATTGTAGTGGGCGGGGGGTGGGGGCAGGGGGGGTACGTACAGTGAAACACACACTCTGGCAGAGACTGGCTGCTGGTGACGAGGAGCAGACGTCACTGTAAATGATTTTACTGCTTTTCTAGATGCCAGGAGATGTAGGAAACTGGGCTCATAAAATCTTCTGGAAACATCTAACTATCTAAAGACCTGTTCTGCCAGTTTTTCCTAGAGCACAGGGTTCCTCATTCCCGATCTCCACCCTGAGCTCCTTTCAGGGGGTGTGGAAGGTCAGCAGCTGCAGTGGCCAGTGACCTAGTCCTTGTAGAGGAGGACGGCAAGTGCCAGTTTGTAGTGGGCACCAGGAAGGGGTGTGAGCAGCTGTGTAGGACTGAGTGCCCTCTGATAGCCCTGTGACATCTGATGCCATCTCCTGGTAAAGCGTGTCAGAGCTGAGGTCATTCCTTGGAGATGTGGGAAAACCCACACATTGGAATCGGTATCAGAACTGAAGCCTCCAAGCCTGGCCTCAGAGCTTCAGGAGCCCTCTTGTCCGTGGCAGTGGGGGCCACCCTCCGTGGTGTCCTGGAAAGCTGGCTCTCCTGAGAGGCGATGACACCTGATTTCTAGCATTTGCTGCTTCCCATTGCAGCATGCACTGGTACGTGACTACACCTTCAAAGTTTTAGTTAGAGGCAGACATTGACACCAAGTCTGCCCAGCAAAGAAAGGTGTGTTAGTGTCCTGGGACGGCAGGCTGGAGGGCTTAAATATCAGAAATGTGTCTCTTCCCGCTCTGGAGGCTGGAAGTCTGAGACGCAGGCGTCAGCAGGGTTGGTTCCTCCTGAGACTCTGTGTAGCATCCTTCCTTGCCTCTTCCAGCTTCTGGTCATTGCCAGCACCCTTGACACTATTTGGGGAAAATATTCCATGATGCTGAGGTCACGCCGCCAGCAGGAAGAAATAATACAGGCCACGTGGTCAGCCGTGACCCATGACCCGTTCTGGCAGGTTTTACAGAACAATCAGACATTGAGCTCTTTCCCTCCCACTGACATGGAACCAGGGGCTAAGCCAAGGATGGAGGGAAGGTTTAGACTTGGATCTGAGAGTAATGATTTCTTCTTCCTCTTTCCTGTAAACTGTGGTGAAATCTCAGTGAATCAGACTTTTGCTGTTGTATTCTGCTTTTAGGAGAAGTTAATTTCTATTTACTAGGAAAGGAGAGGAAATATCCTCACAGGTCTGTGTGAGGGGTCGTACAGATTCAGCACAAGATGTCAGGTCAAGGGGAAGGTTTTAAATGAATCGCAGCATTCTCCATGATGCAGGCACGAGCCTGCCCCGCTGGGGAATGTCCCAGCAGAACCCGGGGCCAGTGCAGGTCCTGGACGCCAGACCCAGGAGCCCGGGGATGGTCACAGGGTGCTGAGACCCAGGCCCCTGGGACCTGGGACCCCTCTGGGACTGACTGGAGCAGGTGGAAAGCTGGAAACACAAGAGAAGCAAAAATAGTCCAAAGGAAGCGGGCCAGGCAGGAGGGGCTGGTCTTCAGGATCGCATTTCTGAACTCTACCCATGACTGATGGTAGCACTCTGCGGTGGGCTCTCAACATTGGAATGCGTTAGTTTCCTCATTAAGAAAGTTACATGCTACCCATGAGAATCCTGAATCTGTGGGTTTCTGGCCATGGGACGGGGTCTCCATTGCTAGACTTCTCTGAACTTCACTTCCCATCTTATGTAAAAATAGGGATAACAGAAATGAGATCGGGGAGCACGCATGACTCCATGGGGCACGTGAGGAGTGCAAAAGAGAGATCAGTGTGGTCGCCGAGCCCCAGGGAAGTCCACCCGACCCTCCTCTTGGCCTCTCTCCCTGCCCAGCCCTTCCCAGCCCGCCTGTCCCTGTGTCAGTCCAGCTGTCCCACCACCCCATCCCCATCCCCGACTCCATCCTCAGCCGGTTTCCGCCCACACCCACCCTGGCGCTGTTCATAGCAGATGCTCCCAAATTCCCTCCGTCCTGGGCGGCCCTGACTGTCTCAGTAACTGGTTCATGATGCCTCAGTCAAAAGACACGCCCAATAGCTCTATTGATTCATGAGTCAGGTCCAAACAACTCAGTAATAGTAACGTGGTGGCCGACAGATGTCCCTGTGTATCCTGGGAAGTTCTGATGACCCCAAGTGTTTCTGCCGGTTTGCTGAGGTTCCCCAGGGTGACTGGGCCCCCTGTTTGGGAACATAGCTTTATAGTCTCGCCCGAGTCCCTTTCTTCACTTGTGCGTCCCTCGAGGGGCTTATCTGTGATGTTACTAATCTCATCACAATTTGTCTTTAACAGAGGGGGGATCGTCCCCATGGGCCCAGCTGTCCATGTTGCGATGAAGTCGCTCTCCCAGCTACTCCAGGGCTGGCTGGACTGGACAGTGGACGGACAAGGGGATAGTCCAGTTTGGGGGGACGCAGGAGACTGAGCAAGGGCTGCACAGCTGCTCCGGTGTGTGCGGCCCGGCTGGCGGACAGCGCTGGGCCTCCTGACTTGTCCTCAGCTCAAGTCACACCGCCAGCTCTGCCCTGTGAGTCTCTTCCATCTGGTGTCTGAGTTATATCCTTTTGTAATAAACCATCTTCTGCCAGGGACAGAGATCAGGACGGCCTCCATCCTTGTAGGTGATGGAGGACACAGGCAGGTGCCAGGGATGACTCAAAACAATTCTCTCCTTCCCCTTCAGCTGTCCCTCTGTCCAGACTCCCCTCCTTGGGAGGCAGGGAGCCCTCCTTCCTCCCACTTGCCTCCTCCCATCTCTTCCTCCTGTCTCCCTCCTCCCATCTCTCTCTCCCTCCTCCCTCCCCCCACCTGCCTCATCCCACCTCCCACCTCCCTCCTCCTCCTCCATCTCCTCCTCCCATCCTCTGCAGGCGACCTCAGTGGCTCCTGTGCGGGACCAGCTGTCTCTCTGCTGCCCATGAGGTGCTCTTATGCCCTCAGCCTCTTACCAAAGACAGTTCACATGACATGAGCCTGCTGCCCCATCCCGCCACACAGAAGCCCTGACGCCAATATTCCTCCACTGCGCACCTCCCAGCCTCTCTGTGGAACCACTGCCTCTTCAGCTACAACCTCTTCCCCACCCCACCCTCCCCCCTGGATCCTCCAACTCCCTCCCCCTCCCCCCGGAGACAGCAGCCACCATACAGTCTCCCAGAGATCACCTCTTGCACGCCCTGCTTTAAGTTGCTTTTAAAAGTGCCACAGTTAAACCACAAAACTAGAATAAACTTTGATAAGGCCTTGAGGACAGGAGCCAAGGAGCAAAGCTACGTGCCAGAGGCAGCTAGGACCACCCACAACTTGTCCTGAGCCTCCTCACTCCCAAGGCCAAGGCTGCGCGGAAGGGATGGTCTCTTTCCCTCTTGACAAAAGGAAGCACTTGATCCACCAGGAGAGCGAACTCCTCCAGCTTGGCCCTCTGCAAAGTAATCTGTTGGGTTTTTGTATTAAGGAGGTTAACATAATTTTAATATAATTTCCTTATATTAAGGAGATTAAATAAATCCCTGGATATGTTCTTTGTGGGGTTTGTTTTGGGTTTTTTTTTTTGGTGGCTGTTTTTTTTTGTTTGCTTGTTTGTTTGTTTTTGGCCTCACCCCTCATCTCAGTTCCCCCACCAGGGATTGAACTCGGGACACAGCAATGAAAGCTCCAAATCCTAACCACTAGACTCCCAGGGAACTCCGCTGGATGTGTTCTTTAGGGCAATTTTATTAATTAAAAAAAAAAAGCAGAGACCTTTTACATGAGGTTGTATCTTCTCTTGACACTTGCTAAAGGGCTAGGTGTTTTGTGAGATGAATAATTTCACAGGGGAGTGTGGTAGCATGGAGACTGTCAGATGGGGAACAGATCAAAGGCTAAACCTCAGGCACTCAGAGAAAGGAAGAAGAACAGGAAGATGCAAAACAGATGTAAAAAACCCAGATTTATTTTTGGTCCCCAACCAGAGGGAGGTTCTGACTGAGAGCCCTTTCCCTGAAAGCTCGCTGAGGCCACGGGACACTCTGGGGGCTTCATGCCAGCGGTTCCTGGCCAGGAAGTGCCTGCACGCAGCCCCAAACACTGGAATCAGCGGACAGCTGGCTTTGAGTTTGGCCTCCCACCCAATTCAAGATTACTGAGCCATCTTGTTGCCCTGCATGCACAAGAGGGAACAAAGGTGCTGGCTTAGGATTTGACCACAGAGGTAAGGGTGCTCCTTCTACCTGATAGCCTTCACAGGGCTCCCCAGGTGCAGGGCCAAACCTGGGGACCCCCCTTCGCTTAGGGTCCCCAGGTTGGTGGAGCTGACCGCTCAGAAGAGTGCAGGTAGAAAACCTTCTCTGTCTCCTTCCAGCCCCAACCCAAGTGTCAGGTCCAGCCCCGACAAAGCCAGGGAGAGCCGGGGCACACCCCAGGTAGGACAAGGCAGAGAGGCCAGCCCCCCAACCCCGAAAAGGGGCACTGCCCCTAGGCTGGGCTTTCTGAGCTCCCAGGAAAAAGGGGTGCTTCCCCCAGCTCCTTGAGCTCAGTCTGACCTCAGGCCCTTTGCCCTTGCATTTCCTCTGCCAGGGACGCCCCTTCCCGGGCCCTCCTCTGTTCATCCCCTTCCTGTAGATGGACACACCCTCAAACAGACCCCCTCCCCGACACCTGACCCCAGGATCCGTAACCCACGACCTTTCTTCCAGACTCTCTGTCATCACAGAGGGTTATATTATTGTGGTGGTCTTTGTTGGTTGGCTTGCTTATTTGGGGGTTTTCCTGACAGAATGCACGCACTGGAAGCAGGGACCTTATCTGACTTGGTCACCACTCTACCCCCCTGGCAGGAACTACCTGTCACATGGCAGGCCTTGGATTCGTTTGCTCAGGCTGCTGTAACAAAGTGCCACAAGCTGGGCGGCTTAGACAACAGAAACTTATATTCTCACTGTCTGGAGGCCAAAAGTCCAAGTCGATGTTGTCACCAGGGCTGGTCCATCCCAAGGCCTCTCTCCTGGGCGTGTAGACGGCTGTCTTCTCCCTGTGTCCTCGTGTGGTCTTTCCTCTGTGCATGTCTGTGTCCTAATCTCCTCTTTTCATAAAGACATCAGCCAGATTGGATGAGGGCCCACCCTAGTGACCTCATTGTACCTCTGTCACCTCTTTAAAGGCCGTGTCTCCAATACAGACACAGTCTGAGGTCCTGGGGGTTAGGACTCCAACATATGAACTTTGGGACACAGTTCAGCCCATATCAGTCCTCCAAGCATATTTGTTGAATGAATGAAAGAAGGAAGTGTCAGCTTAAAAAAAAACATGCACATGTGAGAGTTGCGAGTTGAGTTTTATTTGCGGCAAAATGAGGACTGCAGCCCAGGAGACAGCATCCCAGGTAGCTCTGAGACCCTGCTCCAAAGAGGCAGGGGGGAGGATTAGGATATATGTAATCTTGATGAAGGAGGAGTACATCTAATCAAATACATATTTTTGTAGGGGGTTTCTGCGAGTCACGAGGAGCAGACGTCACCATGTAGGGATTTAGCGCTTTTCTAGAGATGAGGAGATGCAAGGGTTGGGCTCATCAAATCAGCTCCTGAAAACATCTAAGTATCTGAAGACCTGTTCCGCCCATTTTCCAAAGCACAGAGGGCCTCCTTCCTGGTCTCCGCCCTGAATTCCCTTCAGGGGATGTGGAAGGTCAGCAGCTGCAGCAGCACGTGTGGTTTGATACGTGTAGTAGAGGCAGATGGCAGGTGCCAATTTATAGTTGACAGGGCCCCATCACGGTCATACATTCGACCATGCTTTGGGAGGCATTTCATGACCATTTCTTTTCACGGTGCTAGGAAGTCTCATTCCTAGGTTGGATGAAGATCTGGCCGATAGGCCCCTTCTGGTGCCAGTATTGGGCTAGGTCTTTTCAACAAAAGTCAAAGGTCTCTGGACCACCTGTATTCCTAATCTGTTATGGTCCAGGAAAAATTCCCTCTTGTTGCATCTTTCTACATCCAGAGTTATACTAGTACTATCATTGATCGCATACAGAACTATATTTTTGATCAACTGTTTCAAGTCGCCCTAGTCATCATCATTTTTGCTGGTGGCTCAGTCACACATCTGGTAATACAAGAAACAATACACGCAAAATACAAGTAATATAGCTAATAACATTAGTAGAGTTAGAAGTGAATAGTTAAGCCAAGATCTTCCCACACCAAACCAGTTTTTGAAGAGGTCAAGACTTGGGAGTGGGTCACTTAAGGCAGAAATCTGATTTTTCATATGCTTCATGAAATGTGTTACATTAGAGGACTCATCAGGTATGAAAACACAGCATTCAGTCTGAATTATGGCACAGGTGCCTCCCTGAGATGCTGTAAGGGTGTTGAGGGCCATGCGGTTTTATAGCACTGCTCTTCTCTTTGTAGAGACCTCAGAATTCAATAGGCTAAAGCTTGGTTTCTATCATTTAAGGCCTGTTGAGTGAATTTTATTAAGGCTTCGATATAGCTGCCCAGAAGGCGCAAAAATAGCTGCTAAAAGGTCATACCAGCAGAATACAGAACTCTTGACCCACCAGCTCATGCTAGTGGTCTCTAATTTGTTACATATATGCCCTTGAGTCCATGGGAATCCTAGGGTACAACTTCCTACCCATCCCAGTGTGGAAGCCAAGGCCATAAATTAGTACCACAAATCCACTGAGTTCCATTAGGTGCAACCCAGTGAATCTCTGGCCATCAGACTCAGCCAGTTCCACACCAATCACTGTCTCTAAGGGTAATGACATGTAGGCATTGTTCATAAGGCACCCAGCCCGGTTTCCTGATGTGACTGGGCTGATCACCCTTAGTATGATTTAATCGTTCCCAACATAGAGGAGTTTTTAAACTTAAATGATCATAGCCTGGTGTTAACTACATCAATCCATCCCACAATTGTGGGAGGTTTCCTTTTAATAGACCAGAGGTGACAGGTTTTGTTTGAGACTTAGCGGTCATTCTGATTGAGACTGAGTGACCTTAAAAGAAAATTTAAATCTATGGCCAGGCTCAGAGCAGGTATTATTAATTGGCCAGGTGAGGGGATCCCCTGAACAGGACTATAATTTTTTTCTCTTTCTTTAGAGTAAATTTCCTAAGGGCCTTCCAATTAGAGCCTTGGAGGGAGAAATGCACTAAGGTAACCCAAAAGTACTAGTCATAGGTAATTGGCCGCAAACCCTCCAATTGGATTGATTTTAAAAATTAGCATATGATTGTTCCCATGATAGGGAAACATTTGATTCATATACAGAGCTCCAAGAAGTCAAGAAAATATTATAAGTGCTCATACGAGTCAGGTCCAGGATCTTGGGCTAGCTGTCTACTTCTGTTGTCGGCTTCTTCTCATCCTAGTGTGAATGTAGTTTCTCCTCTCATAAGTGTCCTTCCATCTAGGTTGGAGGTTGTCCTTTAAATTATGTCCTTTCTAGTATGTACAATCCCCTGGTTGCAAGTTGTGGGGCATCTGATTTTCATCCAAAAATAGGTTACTGAGATAGTCTTCAGAAACAAACTTAGAGTGTCCTTTTAAAAATTCAGTTAGACTTTATATTAATATAGCATAACAGCAAGGAACTATCCAGGGAGTGAATCTTAGTAAATACAGACCTCCATCAGCAACACTGGCACTTAATATTTATCGAAACATAATCCTTTTCTCTCTAAAATTACCCTCATTTTTACCACCTATAACCAAATTAGGACTAATTTGTTTGCAAAATAAGTCCGGTCTCGAAAAAACTTGGCCTGATAATTTATGTAACTATAATTGATCTCATAGGCCTTTTGCTTTGCTAAAACTTTTATAAGGAGTCTCAAACTGGACCTTTTAAAAGATCTCTCAGGGCTAGGAAAGCCACACCAAGGGCTTGCGCTTATCACGGATTTTACCTAACAGATATAAGTGAATTCCTCCCTTTTCAAGGTTCCCAAAATACCTTGAGTTTTCTATACCTGTTAGTGAGGTAGCCTTCCTATTATCTGATAAATCTGCTGGGAACCTAAGATTTTCCAGCGCTTGGAGGGAAGAGATAGAGAGAAAAGATAAATGTTTCAGCCCTGATTTACAAAGGTATAATTTACCAAATTACTCTGTCATAATTAGTCAGAGGGGAAGGTTTTCCTTACACCTGGAAAACACAGATTTAAACCAGTAATTTTTCAGATAGAAACCCTAAAATTCATGGCCATATTCACCAATTTACTCAGTCCTGTGTAACTAATCCTTTTTGTTAACAGCTTATGAAACCATCAGTTTTCTCATTAGGATTCTTCAATTTCTTACCCAGTTCAGCATTATGTCTGAAAGCCAGACACGTGTATTTATCCAAAAGTCCTTTTTAGAAATCTTCTTGCAAAGGAAGCCTTTTTTTTGCAAAGGCATCAGAATAAAACCATAACTGTCTACAATGACATAAGGCTTAAGAAGATACGTTTAAAATCTGATTTCAATGTCAAAGAAACTTGGTTACTGATGTTGATTTTGGACACAGGCAGCATTAGGCAGCAGCTTGCAGCAGGCGGCAGTGAGCAGTAGCTGGAAGCAAGATCTTGATTCTTAGTTCCCAGACCAGGAGTCCTAACCACTGGACCACAGGGGCCAGTGGCTAGGGCCTGGGTCCCTAGTTCTTGCCTACCTTGTCAAGAATGAGTTCAGGCGAGGAGGCAGAAGGTAAAGAGAAAAGTAAAAACATTTATTGTAAAAGCAAAGTACTTGCGGAAAGATGCACAGATGAGTTCAGGGAGAGAGTCCCAGAGTCACGCCTTTGGGGAGTTTAAATTCAGGGTCTTTGTTTTCTTCTTAGCCAATCATATTGTTTTGACCCCAGGGCTAATTTGCCTCTGGACCCTTCCCTGGGTGCACACGCACCCCTCAATTAAGATGTATCCTATCGCAAAGACCTTTGGGAGAGAGATAGCAAGACTTATTATGGTCTGGCACCCCCTGCCTTATTGACCCCATGAAGGCTTTTACACATGCGTAGTCTCCCTTGCCCCAAAGACGGGGAGTGTGTAACCTCTTGATCTCTTAATAGGGTTGAGCCACTCTATGTCCCTGCCATAAAAGTGTCTAAATGTCCAGTTATTTACCCTATTTCTATTGCTTTGTCTTATATCGAGGTGCAAATCTAAAAATATAGACAGGAGTCCAGTCATAAGTATGTAATCTGCAGCCCAGTTGTCTCTTGCCTTAGAAAATGTAAACGGGGGCTGGTAATGGATGTCCGGCCTGGAGCTCATCTTCTTCTCACTCCAGAGGTGTGAACAGGCCAGTTGTAAATGCCTAGCCTGGAGCCCATCTGTCTCCTATGTCAATGTGACATATAAAACTTTAAGGTAATAACTAGAATTATGACTGATAACATTTTACGAGGAAAAATCAGAATTTTAGGAACTCCATATAATTTCTAGAATACTTATATTAATAACAATTACCAACACTAAAACCTAAGATTTATTACTTATTTGGCAATGCTTTCCATGTAACTTAAAGTACCAAATGAACTTAGTTTATATCTCTCTTTGGGATGTTTCAGAGGCCCTTTGAATCATCCTAAAGTTAGCTAGAGGTCAAAAGGACTTCATCAGAATTTGTTTTAGGAAGTTTTGTCAAAAATATCAAAAAAGGTTTAGAACACTCAGATAGGCTCACAAGTCACTGAAACGATAGTTATTCACTTAACCAAAATAATAAGAACAGATCACTTAAAAGGTAAGGAAACTTAAAAGCTGTTATCAAAAGGCAGTTCAACATTTTAGGAAAACTTGTCCTCTTAACAGAGAGAAAAGCCAAATCCAAGTTTTGCACCAGCTTACCTTTTTTTTTTCCAGTTTATTTATTTTATTTATTTATTTATTTTATTGGCTGTGTTGGGTCTTTTTGCTGTGTGTGGGCTTTCTTTTAGTTGCGGTGAGTGGGGGCTGCTCTCCGTTGCAGTGCACAGGCTCCTCATTGCCGTGGCTTCTCTTGTTGTGGAGCACGGGCTCTAGGCGCATGGGTTTCAGTAGTTGCAGCACATGGGCTCAATAGTTGTGGCGCACGGGCTTAGTTGCTCCGAGGCATGTGGGATCTTCCTGGAGCAGGGATTGAACCCGTGTCCCCTGCATTGGCAGGTGGATTCTTAACCACTGTACCATCTAGGAAGCCCCACCAGCTTACTTTTAAAATTAATTTACTCAACTACATTTATTCTAAACTTAGGCAATCCTGACAGTGCACAAAACTCTTTTCTCAGGGTCCACTTCCCACAAACCCTCTTATGACTTTCTGTATCATTACATTCCCATTCAGAAACAGCCACCTGTAAGTCAGACCGACTTTAATAAAATGTAATTCCATTCCTCACGCCTTCTTGAAAACATACATCCTACTTTTCTTAAGCTACCTTTCTTAAGGGGAAACAAAGTCATTTTAGGAGGATAACTTAGGTAAAATGTTACCAGTCATAATTCCAGTTATTATCTTAAAGTGTTGCATGTCACATCAAGTTTCTTTGACATTGCAATCAGATTTTCTTAACATGAACTGTCCTTTATGTTAGCATTCTGTAGATTGGTGAACATAATACCAGTTACGTTTTCTAAAAACATTTGCTTTCTTCGCAGAACACGGCACCGAGCATATTCACCAATAGTCCCGAATATGCTTTTGTTTCTGTGTAAAAGGCAGCCAATGCCCAGTAATTAATGTTTCAGTATCTTATTTTATTTGGGAATGACCTAGCTAGCCAAGAAGCCTCCATCACTTAATTTAGTGCAACTGTAGAATTTCAAGTTACCAGAATCTGGAGAGACTATTTTAGGTAGACATTCTTAAAACATAATTATTCCTAATAGAGTTTATCTGAAAGCTCTTATCTCATTTACATTTTCTTTCCTTAGAAGCTTTTCACATCAAGTTACTTTCCTTGCTGACTAATTGATAACAGATATAACAAGATTTTATTTAGTTTATATTACACCTAGGCACAATAAAAAATATATATATAAAATTATACTTAATGTTGATGACTCTAAAACATGTCTATATTAATCAAACCAACAAGCTTAAGCCACCTTCAATACCAGATATCAGTTTAGTATTGTATTTTCCAGATAACATGAATTTGAAATTCATTCTGGCCAGACTATTTTCTATTTCTGAGTATTTATATAAGCACTCAATTAATTTTTTTAAGCCAGTTAAGCAGAGCTCTTTTATGAATTCGTTTTTGGCAATACCATACACCTACAACACACGTATAGATACCTATGAACACACAAACAAATCAAGTTCTAAATTACTTTACCTCTTTTTTCAAATTTGCATTTAAAAAGATAGCAGAGATAAGGGGTCCTGAGATGACCAGATAGGACATTTGCATCTCAAAAGTACAAGCAAGTTGCTCCTAAAATGTCTTTGTTTCCCCTTTGTTTAATACTTACAAGCCTCTTAAGATAAATAGGGAAGATTTGGGGAGTGGTAAAAGAATTGGTGGGCTTTGGATTATTTTTGGAGCCACAATTAGATCAACAAACAAACATTAATACCAGGTATTAATTTGATACTGAATATTTCCCAGTTCACGTGAACCTGAAATTTACTTAGCTTAATTTCTCTTGTAGGTAGAATTGTTTGATTTGTAAGTGCCTGTTTTTCCTTAAGACAATCAGATAGAGCTCATTTACAAATGAACCTCAGCAACAACATCCAAAGACAAAGACACACTGAGACATATATATATCCAGACAGACACAAGAGATCTCAAAGCTTCATTTTCCAAACTTAGTCATGAATTAGATATCATAATATCAAAACTCACTAGTTTATAAACAGTTGGAATAAGAAAAATTTTAAAGGGCTTCTTCCAGGTTTTTTTTTTTTTTTTTTTCCTTTTCAATCTCAGGAATTAGATGCTTGATAAGATATTTGTTTCTGAGAGCTCTGATCTCAAGGAAGAGGGAGAGAAAATCAGGTTCTCCCTAGTAGGATTTATTCCCTTAGGGTCAGAATTCTGCTGAGAATTTTTTTCTCCAAGCTAGCTATTTCTACTGGCTGGGAATTAAACGGGGGGGTCGATTAAACCTTCAATTGTCACTGTGTACTTAATTGATGCAACTGAAGATACCCCCTTCTCCTTTTTTTTTTAAATGGTTTTAAAAAGTTGGTTTGATAAAGTCTCAAGTAATTAATTGTTGGTTTCCTGCAAAGAAATTACTCTATGGTTTCCTCTTTTAGGAGCTTCTAGATACCAATCAAAGTAAGCATTCCATTTAGTCCATTTGATCATATGCCCAGCTTTTTTTCCTACCTGTGTATGCAAAAATATTTTTTTGAATATCAAAAGAACAATTTTGTCATTTTAGATTGAGCTCTCCCTTAGTATAACTTTCCCAATTAAGTAGGTACTCATAAGTATAAGTTTTTGTACGTACATAAACCTGGCTGGGGTGTTAGAAAGAGGCTGGCCTTCTGACGCCCCATGTTTCTATGAGAAGCTCTATTTCCCATTTTAAGATTGAATTTGTCTGGGATAAAAACACTAGTGAAACTGTGTGATGGGTCAGTGTGCTGCTTGTGAGCTTAACTCCTCTAGGCATCACCCCAGAGTCGTTTGAGCTCTCTTACATGTCTCAGTTTCTCTCTTCGGTAGTCTAAGACCACCATGGGTGCTCAGATTGCTGAACAGCCAGTTCTTATTGTGACTCCTGGACGAGCAAGTGTTTTAATTAATGAGTGGATTTCCCTAAGGGACCACGGCACAGTATGAGGACTATGCCTCCACCACTCCCTTAAATCTCTCAGTTGCCTGAGAGAGCCATACTGGCCAGGAGGAGTCCTTGTCCCTTGTCTTCAGAGCAAAGCTCTCAGGTAATATCTTCCCTTTTATCCTGACAAATTCTATTAAGGCAGCCGAATTGAGGAAAAGCGTCAGATCAGCCTCTCACCTAACCACTCAGCCAAGACCACTCAGTATCCTACAACTGAGCAAACCCTGGTGTCTTTCAACCAGGCCCCCGCAATATCTTTCACCTTGATGGGTATTCCCCTAGTATCTTTCAACCGAGCCCTCACCCCCCACCCCCAGTATCTTTCAACTGCATGGGTATTCCCCTGGTAACTTTCAACCAGCCCCCCCCCCACCAGGATCTTTCACCTAGGTGAATATTCCCCAGTATCTTTCAAACTATCCCCCCCTGCAGTGTATTTCCCATCCAAGTACTAACCAGGCCCGACCCTGCTTAGCTTCTGAGATCGGACGAGATCGGGTGCGTTCAAGGTGGTATGGCCGTAGACCCTGCAGTGTATTTCCACTGGGTGTGTATTTCCCTGGTATCTTTCAGCCAGCATCCCCCCACCCCCCTGCCAGTATCTTTCAGCTGGGAGGAGGCAGGTACCTGCTACACCACCAAATAAAACTCAGGATCATCAACCAATACGGGAGATCTGAGAACCAGGAGAGACTTATCCAAATTCACCTGGACTCTCCAAGGAAGCAGATAGGCACAAGGGGCCTCCACTGGTACCGAGGTTCTGGTTCCTCATACAATTCAGGTGAAGGTGAGAAGTCCACTCTGGGTCCCTTCATGGTTGCCAAAACTGTCGACAAAAAAAAATGCACATGTGGGAGTTGCGAGTTAAGTTTTATTTGGGGCAAAATGAGGACTGCAGCCCAAGAGACAACATCCCAGATAGCTCTGAGAAGCTGTTCCAGAGAGGCAGGGGGGAAGGTCAGTATATGTGTAATCTTGGTAAAGGAGGAGGACATGCAATCAAACACATATTTTTGTAGGGAGTTTCTGCTTGTCATGAGGAGCAGTCATCACCATGTAGGGATTTAGTGCTTTTCTAGATATGAGGAGATGCAAGGGTTGGGCTCATAAAATCAGCTCCTGAAAACATCTAACTATCTGATGACCTGTTCCATCTGCCCATTTTCCAGAGACCAGAGTGCCTCATTCCTGGTCTCTGCCCTGACTTCCCTTCAGGGGATGTGGAAGGTCAGCAGCTGCACCAGCACGTGTGACTCTGTCCTTTGTAGTAGAGGTAGATGGCAAGTGCCAATTTATAGCTGACAGAGGAAAGAAGGAACCACCTCATTTTAAAAAAATAGGCCAATGGCACACACAACGCTGTGAATGTGCACATCCAATTGGCAGAAAGGCAACATGTTAGGCCCAACATTCAGAGATGTTATAAAACATGAAAAGGTAGGTTAGGACCAGAGGTTTTAGGAACTTTCTTCTGAAAAAAAGATGACAGAGGCTTTCAGAAAGGGCAGCGACATGAGACTGGGGGTTTAGAAGGAAAAGGGCCACAATGTATGCTCAAGGGCCGCTGTCGTGAGGAGGGGATGGACGGAGGGCTGGACCTCGGGACCGCAGCTGGACATGGGGCACACGTGGATGCCCTAAAGTCCAGCTACAGGGGAGGGGCTGCCTCAAGATTCCAATCCTCCACACTGGTTAGTGCCCTGGGGCTGGCATAACAAATCCCCCAAACTCAGATGCTTAAAACAAGATGTATATTCTCTACTCCCAGTTCTGGAGGCCAGAAGTTCCAAGTGGAGGTGTCAGCAGAGTTAGCTGCTGCTGGAAGCTCTGAGGGAGACTCCCTTCCAGGCCCCTCTCCCAGCTTCCAGGGCTCCTGCCACCCTTGGGGGTCCTTTTCTTGGGCAACATCCCTCCACTCTCTGCCTCCGTGACCCTCCAGCAGTGGGTCTCTGGGTCTCAGGTCCTCTCTGCCTGTCTCTTCTTGGATTTCCAGCCCACTCATCTCCAGATCCTTATCAATTATACCTGCAAGTGGCCTTTTTCCAAATCAGGTCACATTCACACGTCCGGAGGGACATGCATGTGGTAGGGGTGGAGCCATTCAGCTCCCTGTATGCCTTCTGCTCCCAGTGGAAGGTGGGGCATAGTGGGAGAGGGTTCAAGACCCAGAGGCACTGGCTGGTCCCTGGTCCCTGGTCCCTGACTTAGGCCAGTAACTGGACCTCCGCGCTTCAGCTTCTTGACCTGGGAAAATGCAGATTAGAAGCTAGCACGTAGGGTTGCTATGAAAATGAAGTGAGCATCTCAGAGCAGCGCAGGGTGAGGGCAACACTCAACACTGCCAGCTCTTTCTAGGGTGCTGTCTACCCGATTATAGGCCCCACGGAGAAGCAAGAGACCCAAACCACCATTTCTCCCAGGATGCTTGGCAGTTGACCTAGTCTGGGTGAGAAACAGTGATGGCAGGGCAGAGATTGGCTTCGAAGGGACCTAGCAGGGGCTGCCTGTCATCTCCCACACCTTACTCCCGTCCAGTCTTGAGCCTCAGGTGACCCGGAGCCCATCAGCAGTGACAGCAGAACATTCAGACTCCCTGTGGAAGCTTGGCATCCATGTGTCCCCAGGCTCTGGGGGCCACGGAGACCCCTCTCGTGCTCTGCACCCGAGTGTTGCCATCAGCACCCCGTGCAGAGGGGGCCCGTGCTGGGCTACTGGCCTCCCCTGTGTCTGTACGCAGAGGGTGGGTTGTGTGGGGTTGGGCGAGGCAGAGCTGGAAAAAAATGCAGCCCAGGGGAGGTCTGCTGGGGGGCCTTTGGGCCATGTTCCCATCTTGTGTCTTTGCAGAGCTTGCCAAGGAGATCGGAGGTTCTGAGCAGCGTGGACCACTCCCACCAGCTCACCCAGGCGACAGGTGATGTCCAAGCCCTATAAACCTCTGCGACACCGGAGGCACAATCTGACTTCCTCCCAACACTATCCGCAAGAGGAAAAAGAGGAGATGAATTTCTTCCAGCAGCAGCCACCAGTGCCACCAGGTGCAGCACCGGGACAGCCAACATGCCCCCCACACCGGCAGGTGGGAGGGAAGGACCCGGTTCTCCTCCCTGAGGACTTCAATCTGCTGAATTTGAACCCTCAGCAGCCAGAAGGAAACAGGGGCCAACAGACATCAAAGGTAAGTTGGGTGGAGGGATGGTCAGGCAGGGGTCATCCCAGCCCCCCTCCCCCGGAGTGGGAAATAAAACCTGCAAGTCTGGTCCAGCCCCAGCAGCACAACTGGTGTCCCCCTCTCTCCTGGGCACTTCCAACAAGCACCAGGGACGAACACTGTCTCTGGGGCAGCAATGACCTTCTTGAACATGGATGTGCGGGCTCCACTCCCTGCACTGGGGTCTCCTTCCTGGGAGCTTTTCCTCCAGCCGTGACGGCCGCTGTCATCACTGCCGGCACCCCACCACCAACCTACCTCAGCTCGGCAGCCCCGGGGCCGGTCCTCTTCTCCTTCCAGCTGGGAGCGCCTGCCCCTTGGTCTCCCTGCTCAGATGGGCACCTCCACCTCCACTCCACAGCAGCAGAAGCAAAGCCTCTGCAGGGACAGAGCACGGGGGCTTCCCCGCAGGCACATCCAGACCCACCTCTCACGCCTCCTCCTCAAGCCCAGCATCCGTAGATCCATTAGTTCGGCCACAAATTCCCGAAGGTGATGGAAGCCCCATCAGAGGCCAGGCCCGTGAAGTCTGCTGTGCGTCTTCCAGGGGCTGGAGAACAACCTGTGCAGACAGTACGAGGAGAAGGTGCGGCCCTGCATCGACCTCATCGACTCCCTGCGGGCGCTGGGCGTGGAGCAGGACCTGGCCCTTCCCGCCATCGCTGTCATCGGGGACCAGAGCTCGGGCAAGAGCTCCGTGCTGGAGGCTCTGTCGGGGGTCGCCCTTCCCAGAGGCAGCGGTAAGTTCTGCCAGGCCAGCCTCCTGCAAGCCACAAAGCATCCCGGGCCCAGAGGTCTCAGGGGAGGTCGCTGCCCCCGGGAGGGCAGCTCCCACAGGCCCTGCACAGCTGCGTCTGGAGTGCGTGGTGTAGGCAGGGGGCCAGGGTCGGGGGAGACCTGGGTGTTCCTGCTGCCCCTAGTTTCTGAGTCCTCTTTCACGTGTCAGTAGTCATCACTGGGCCTGTATCAGTTCGTTTCTTTCCAAGAGTGTAGAAGCATTTGTTCCTTGAACTTGTTAATGTATGAGTTTCAGGTAACATGTGAAGTCTTTTTTTTTTTTTTTTTTTTTTTTTGTATTTTATACTTACAACACTTTGTTTTTAAGCTCTTTATTGGAATATAATTGCTTTACACTCTTATACCAGTTTTTGAGGTACACCAAAGTGAATCAGCTGTATTTATACATATATCCCCATATCCCCTCCCTCCCCTGACTCTCTCCCCGCCTCCCTGCCCCGGCCCTCTAAGGCATCACCCATCATCAGGTTGATCTCCCTTTGTTATACAGCAACTTCCCACTAGCTATCTATTTTACAGTTGGTAGTGTAAATATGTCTATGCTACTCTCTGAAGTCTTTTTGAAGAATTTTCTCAACACTTTGAGAAGCTGCTGGCCAGCATCATGGTGCAATAAGACACAATGTTTCCTTTAAAAAAAATCTTTTTTTTTTTGGCTGCGCTGTGTGGCATGTGAGATCTTGTTCCCCACCCAGGGAAGGAACCCCCGCCCCCTGCACTGGGAGTGCAGAGTCTTCACCACTGGACCACCAGGGAAGTCCCTGTTTCCTTTAAAAAATGTTTACGTGCGTATAGAATTTAAAAAAACTGCTGTACATTTCTGATTTAATAAAATAATTATAAAGGGAAAGAGGAAGGAAAGAGGTGGCACCTGTAGTGGGTAGAGGTTCCCCTGTCCTGCTTCCCTCCCTCATTCCCATCTCCTGCCCGCACTGCCCATCGGCCAAACCCAACCAGAACCCAGGGGCCAGGACTGCCTCCCGGGCACAGAGGAGGGTGTGGGGATGTCCGAGGGCTTCCTGGACCCTGCACAGCCCCCAACAACAGCAGCCAAGCCAGGCGCCCCGGCCGGTGCCTCCTGCCGACCGCAGGCAGTCAGTCCTTGACTCCAGGGTCTCCTGTGAGTTTCCCATCAGCCGCAGCACCCGATGCTCAGTGGAGTCAGAGTGGGGACGGGGCTGCTCCTCTCCACCCTGGCTTCAGCACTTTGGGGAAAGAAGCAACAGGGCGGCGCGTCTGGAGGCCAAGGGTGGCTGTGGCAGTCCTGTGGGGCAGGTGGGTGACCCCGGGCACACCCCCGCGCAGGACAGTCTTGCGTGCTCCCTCCACGCCTGAATGGGAGGAGCTTGGGAGGGCTGGATGGAGTCGGGCAGATCTCACTGCTCCGCGTCCCACCTGTCCTGGCCCTGGGCTGCCGCCTGGACCACACCCGAGGCCTTTCGAGGGCCCCGGGGGTAATGACGGGCCTGAACTGGGCCCTAGAGAGGGACGAGATTTCAGACGAGGCCTCTGGGGACACAGGGGAGGATAAGAGCAAGGGGTACCCGCCAGCGCTTCTTTTAAGGGACACTTAGGCTGTTTGGGAAACTCTCTCTCAGGAATCATAACCAGGTGTCCTCTGGTGCTGAAACTGACCAAGCAGGAGTGCGAGTGGAGGGGGAGGATCAGCTACCGCAAGGCTGTGTTCCACCTGCCCGACCCCTCCATGGTGGAGAGGGAAATACGCAAAGGTAGGGCCCCGCGGGCGTCTGCACCTCCGCCCCTTCTCCCCCCGGGCAGCATCGGTCTTTGGGGCCTCTCCAGCGCCACAGCGAGGGCCCGTCTCCTCCTTCCAGGCTTTTCCACTTCCCGGACCCCATGCCTCGCACGCCGTGCCTCGCACGCCGCCCCTCTTCTTTGCCTGCCTAATTCCTACTCTTTCTTCGGGTCCCAGTTTACCTGCCCCGACTCTGGGAAGTGTGCCCTGCAGGACCCCCAGCCCCAGCTACCCTGGTCACAGCTGGGTACGTGTGTCCCGAGGTGCTGCTCTAACCTCACGTGGCCGGTTGCCTGTGGCCATGGCCCTGACCCCGTCCCATGCAGCTTCTCCCAGCGCCGACCCCGCCCGCCCATCATTCCTGGAAGCACAGCCAACGCTTGAAAGTAGCCTCTGGTCACCACAGAATGACCAAAAGGCTCAGTTGCTCCTGGAATCCACTTCTGTACCCACTCAGAGGAGACCCTGGAGGTCACCCCTTGCAGCCCTGCCCCCCAGGTCCCTGAGCCTGCGCACCCCTCCCCCAGGCTTCTCCCCCTTCCTGCTCTCAAGCTGAGCCCAGCCAGGCAGACAAAAATTAAAACCCTGATCATAACAGGAAACCCTGCAGCCCCAGCCTCCGCCGTTCCAGGGAGGTAGGCTTCTGCCTCTCTAAGCAACAGACTTGGCATCCAAGGCTGGGGTTTTCACATGAATCCTTGGGCCCGGCACCCAGGAACCCTGTGGCCTCAGCCGGCTCACCAGAGGGACCCCTCCCAAAACAGAGAAGTGCTGCCCCCCAAAACAGGAACTTCTTGAGACCCTCAACTGGCAAGTTTCCTAGCTTCAAATTATAAAAGCTCTGCACCTGCTGTGCCGTCTGAGGCAGTCCTCAGCCTGTGCCCAGCACATCCTGCAGCACTGCTGAGATCTGCCCAGATTCTCTAGCTGTGAGCTCTGTGGGCAGGACTGGGAGGGCACCGTGGGTGCCAGCTTGGCTGAACCTGCTGTGTAAGGAAGGATAATGAGGGTCTTGAGAATAGCGTCTCGGAGCTCCAGTCCGCTGCTGGAGGGAGTGTGAGTTGGTGTAACCACTTTGGAAAACTGGCACAGCATCCACTAAGGCTGGAGGTGTGCACACCCCATGACAGCCCCAAACTCCAATCCTGAATGTACCCCCAGCCAAAAGGTGCACCAAAAGTCAGCTTCTAGAACGCTGATGGCAGCACTATCGTGACTGCCCCCCTCCCCCAGTGGAAACAACCCAGTGTCCATCAGCGCCCCCAGCACACCAACTTCTATCTCGAAAGAGTCCGGCAATTGATCAGGGCTGTGCCTTACGTTGCCCACCCCCCCCCCCCCCCCCCGCCCCGCTCCCCGCTCACATCAGCTCTGTCCCCAAGCATAGGTGAAATACGTAGCTGCCCACAGATTCCACGGCTTTTTGTAGGCCGGGTTGTTCATCTGACTCTGGGTTTCTCCTCCCTTGGTCTCCATAGCCCAGGACATTGTGGCTGGGACTGGAGTTGGCATTAGCCACGAGCTCATTAGTCTGGAGATCACCTCCCCCGACGTCCCAGATCTGACCCTTATTGATCTTCCCGGCATCACCAGGGTGGCTGTGGGAGATCAGCCCCAGGATATTGGACTGCAGGTGAGCCTTTCTGGAACTTGGGAATGGGTCACATGTTAAGCTGGGGAGACGTCTGCGGTCTCTGCCCGTTGCCCCGAGGGCTCTGGTGCACTTTCCCAGCCCCTCCTCTGAGTAGCTGGGGAGGAGACTGGGGTCGGACCATGTAGGGCGAGGGCTTCATACAGTAAGTCCCCTACATATGAACCTTCAGGTTGCAAACTTTCAAAGATGCAAACATGCGTCCTCATGTCCAGTTATGTGAGTTAGTTCACGCATCTGCCGTGCATTGTCACATGCATCCTCTACAAGTGGTTGTGCTTTTGTGTACTTTACTGTACAGTGCTGTATAGGGTACAATAGTACAGTCTCTTTATTTCTTGCCTGTTCACTCGATGCCAGCCCCTGGGTGCCAGCTGTTGTACTGCACTCCTGTACTTTTCAAGGTACTGTACTGTGAGATTAAAAATGTTTTCTTTAGTGTTCTTTAGTGTTTTTATGCATTATTTGTGTGAAACGTATTATAAACCTATTATAGCACAGCACTATATAGCCTATTGCGTTAGTTGGGTACCTAGGATAACTTTGTTGGACTTACCAACAAACGGACTTACAAACGCACTCTCAGAGCAGAACTCGTTCGTATGTTGGGGACTGACTGCACTCAGGTTCTGACAAGGGCCTGGCAGGTCATGGAAACAGGTGACGCGGACTCGGTGGGACTGGGGGTGTATGGGGTAACACCCCTGCCCGGCGTTGTCCTGTGGGAGTGTTGGCCCACTGTCACCACTATCATGATATTTAAAAGAAGCCAGAACCTGGATTTTCAGATGGGATCTTCCAATTTTAGCAACGTTTTTTTTTTCATTAGCACTATGTAAGTTGGTCAGAACACAGACTGTGATCACTGCCTGGGGGCAGAAAGGCCAGCACAAAGGACAGGAGTGAGACCCACAGGCCAGCAGTGACCAGCTGCTGAGCCTGGGGCTCCTTTGCCAAAGACCTTCCCACCTAAGGTTGTCTGAGGACGCGGCCATCACTGGGATGCAGAGTCACCCGTGACCTTTGGGTTGGGTGCACCCCACGACCAGCCTTGTCAAGCTTTGCCAGGATGGAGGCCAAGGACACAGGATGGTCTCAGGAGCGGGGTTGGGGTCCAGGGTGTAAAGGGACATGGTGGAGGAGGGGGAGAACATGAGACCCTCCTGCCCTAGGACTGAGGTCACTTAACCGCCCTCTTCCCTTTTACGGAGGGCGCTGCCAGGGTTGGGAACGAAACCATAGCCCAACTAGGATTGTGGCAGTCCCTCCTCGGTGGGGTCTCTGCTAGCTCCACTGTCTTGGGCAGTTAAACTACTCTTTCTTCCTCAACTTCCAAATCACCATTCTCTGTCTCTCTGGGAGCAGTGCAGTTAGGTCATTCGCCTTATTGCCTTAAGGGACTAACTTCCTAGGGTGTGAGAACGATGCTTGCCTGGGGTGAGAGCACACCACCTCTTCCTGCCAAAATCTTAGGAGCATCACAGGGGAGAGCTGTCCAGGAAGGAGTGGTCTCATGTGGCCACAGGAATCAGGGAGCCTTCGGGAAAGAGGAAATACCAGTGATGAGGTTTGGAGGATAAGAGGACATCAACAGAGAACTCAGTAAGGGCAGGTGGGCGGACATTCCAGAGGAAGCGGCCAGGCTAAGCCAAAGCTCAGAGTGTAAAAACTGGGTCGTGCCCTGGGATGTCCAGCTGTGCTCTTGGGTGACCAGCGATATGCTCTTCCTTTGTGACTCCTTGGCATCAGATCAAGGCACTCATCAAAAAGTACATCCAGAGACAGCAGACGATCAACTTAGTGGTGGTCCCCTGCAACGTGGACATCGCCACCACGGAGGCGCTGAGCATGGCTCAGGAGGTGGACCCCGATGGAGACAGGACCATAGGTAAGAAGAGAGAACCAAACTTCTAGAGGGCAGGAAGCCAGGGCAGACCCCTCATATACTTAGAAGGTCCCGGAATGTCGCTCTGTGAGAGGCGCCCACATCCCACGTTAGATCCCAGTGCTGTTCCCAGGGAAGCTCCACGGGCTCGGGGTGCCGTCGAGCACAGCAGGTGGGTCACCCTCAGTCACAGGGTCAGGTGTGTGGCCAGCATTTGGAGGTTCTTTGCCCTCCTTCCCATTGTCCCTTATTTGCATTCTGGATCCATTCTGCATGCGGGAGGAGAAATGCCTCATCTGCCTTCCCACAATGGTCCAGAGAGGAGAAAGTGATGGCAGTTCCACAGGGAAAGTTCCTGCGAGTCCTCGGTGCATGGAAAAGACCTTCGCAGGGCCTATATGAACATACTCAGGGAACATACTTCCAGGCTTATGTTGGAGCACAGGTGTCTGCAGAATTTACATTCAAGCAGAACTCTTCCTTGGGGAGATGAGTTCTCTCTCTCTCTCTCTTTTTTTTACAACAGCTGCTAGTTTATCGAGCAGTCTTACGTGTGAAATTATACCCTTTTCTTGTTTACGCACACAGCAGCTCTTAGCAGCGAGGCGCTATTATCTTCATCTTACCATTGAACAGATGCAGCTAAGAGAAGTTAACTAACTTGTTCACCTAGCAGGGAGATGGGTTCTCTTAAATTGCTTTTTTTAAAAAGTCACCCTGGAAGGCATCACAGGGGATTTGGTTTAAGAGCAGAGACTGCCTGACTTTGTTCTACCACTTACTGGCTACATATCCTTGGGCTCAATAGCTTCTATTTTTAAAATTTTAATATTATTATTCAATATCACTTCTCCCCCAATCACTTCACCTGCCCATCGAGTTTACTCTTCTGAAAATTTGAAAGTCATTTTCCTTGACTAAATGAATACTCAGTATACCATTGCCTTTTCCTATTTTTCCCCAACAAATTCCCAGTTTTCCAGTAAAGATAAAAATAACACTAGGGGAACACAAGTCAAGTGTCACGTGTCATTACATGCCAGGCTACACTTGTGTCCTCTCAGCTGCTGACTTCCACAGGCATCTAGAACACATTGAACCAGAGAGAAAACTCAGGTTTTGGGTCACCACTCATTGTGCAATCATAAGTATTAGGGATGTCTTATTGATGGCCACAGAAGATAATGTCATCTGTTCAGTAGATTGATCTATTTGGATATCAGCATCTCTATAGAAACTGAGTAACACTTCTTATTAGTAGTTTTCTGTTCTCATTAGCCACAAACTCTGATAACAAAAAGTTCTTGCAAAATATTAGCTATTATTGTTATAAATAATAACCATATATTCAGCTAAGGACTGTAACCATAGAGTATACACAATCACACCTTAGTACATTCCAAAGAGCATAATAACATCAATGCAGACTTCCCATGCGTTCTAAGTCGAGTACAGAAATAGAGAAAAATGTGCTAATTTAAAAAAGGAAAGGGAATATACACTCGTGCACAGCAGCCTTATTGACAACAGCCAACAGGTGGAAGCACACCAAGTGTCCATCAGGGACACAATCACTTGGAGTTCAAAGCTTTCTGTCCAGTGTGAGTGGGATGGAGTGAGGGCAGGTGCGTGAGAGAGGAAGGCAGGGAGGATGTCGGAGGAGGTACCCACCAGAAGGGCAGAGTGAGTCTGTGACAGGACACACTAGAGAGAGGGCATAGATGCCCCTCACGGTAGGGGATGACGTGTTTTTGGAAAGATGGTGATGGAGTGGGTCGGTTCTGATGACACATGCTGCCTTAGTGTCTGACACCCAGCAGGCACTCAAGGGACATTCGTTACGTAAATTACACAAGGCAGTTTGTGAGTTGAGTAAATGGGTGAATGCATAAAAGTACAAGTAAGAAGAGTGACGATGGAATGAATGAATGGGCTGTCCAGCACTGGGCACTCGAGGCTGCAGAAGGCTCTGCTGGCTGTGGCCAAAAAAAAGATCCTGTAGCCTAACAGCCTTCAATGTATTTGAGGGGAGAACCAACTTTTCTGCTGCCCTTCTCCAATCACCTCTCAGGAATCCTGACCAAGCCAGATCTAGTGGACAAGGGCGCCGAGAAAAATGTCCTGAAAGTCGTGCAGAACCTAACATACCATCTCCAGAAGGGCTACATGATCGTGAAGTGCCGGGGTCAACAGGAGATCACGAACAAGCTGAGCTTGGCAGAAGCGACCAAGAAAGAAATGATGTTCTTTCAATCACATCCGTACTTCAGGTAAGATTCTTTAGGACCATCTTGGACTCCGTGGAAACCAGCCCCTCTTACCAGAATTGGCCAAGATGATCACCAAATTGTAAATAAAAATTATACAATTAGCATAAGCTACCTTCACCTTTAGTTCAGTGTTAAATTTATTGGCCTATGTAAACAAATCATTTTTTCTTGGACTCTGATGATGACACATTAAAAATTGTAATATGGTATTTCGTAGGGCACAGCACACTTTGGTTTCCCAAAATGTTTTCACTTGCTTTCTTGTTTAAGTCCCGCAAAATCTTTTTTTTTATTATAAATTTATGTATTTATTTATTTATTTATTTATGGCTGTGTTGGGTCTTTGTAGCTACGCATGGGTTTTCTCTAGCTGTGATGAGTAGGGGCTACTCTTCATTTGGTGGCTTCCCTTGTTGCTGAACACAGGCTCTAAGCACACAGGCTTCAGTAGTTGCAACACGAGGGCTCAGCAATTGTGACACACGGGCTTAGTTGCTCCGCGGCACATGGGATCTTCCCGGATCAGGGATCTAACCCGTGTCCCCTGCATTGATAAGCGGATTCTTAACCACTGTGCTGCCAGGGAAGTCCCTGAGTCCCGCAACATCTTGAAAAACACTGGGATTTTTCCCATTGAATTGGGTACTTTTGTCCTTCCACTTTATTGAGGAACTAGCTGTTCCTGAGCCACGGGGCGGGGGAGGGGCTAATAAGATACATAGGTCACTCCTGCTTTAAGGAGAGACAGTGGGAGAATGGCGAATTTGTGCAGACCAGGTTTGCTACTTGCTCTGTACCATTGCGAGATGGCCCAGCATCTCTGAGCTTTTGCTTTCTTATCTGCTCAGAGTCCTGCTACTGCTTTATGGGATTGTCTTTAGGATTAAATAACACGGCACACGCAAATGTTCTGGCCAGTACCCCATAAATACCACCCTGGCTCCTTCTTTTTCTCTGCTCCTGCCCTGAACGGAAGAAAGATCGTCTTCAGTAGTGTTAGGGGTCACAGGGAGAGAAGACTCTGCTCACCAAGCAGAGAGGAGATTCTGTAGCCATCACACCCCATGGTTCTCAACCCCTAGCAAACAGCAGAATCTGCAAGAGACTTTGTTAAAATCCAGCTGGCTGTGCCCCATCTCAGGATTTCTGAGGTCTCGGGAGGGGCCCAAGAATTTATATTTCTAACAAGTTCCCAGTTGAGGTCGACATTGCTGGTGCAGGGACCGCACTTTGAAAACCACTGTTCAAGGTCTTTGGGAAAGTTAAGTCTTGGATAAAAAAGTGTGCTGAAGTGCTTTGTTGTTGAACATCTAAGGTTAAATCCTTGTGCGCCCATTCAGCCCTTGCAGGAAAGGCACGCACAGTCCACGCTGGAAAGATGATCCTGCTGGGTCCTTCATGAATTTATGTTAACGGCAAACCCTTAGCAGCCAGACCACAGGGTGTGTGACCTTGAGCGAGCTACTAAATCTTTCTGTGCCTGTGCCTTTGCCTTTCTCTCTCTAAAACTGGTTGTTCAATGATTAAATATTTATAAAGCCCTTAGAAAGGTATAGGCACTTAGTAAGCACCATGTAAACATTTTTAAAGTTTAATTTTACTGTGGAAAGAACGTTTAATATGAGGTCCACCCTCCTAACAAATGTTTAAGCGCACAGAGCGATATTGTTAACTACAGGCACAATATTGTTCAGCAGATCTCTAGAACTTATTTATCTTTCGTAACAGGAACTTTATGCCCTTTGATTAGCAACTTCTCATTTCCTCCTCCCCCAACACCTGGCAACCACCATTCCCACTCTCTGATTGCATGAGCTCACACAAATGGAATCATGTAGTATTTGTCTTTCTGTGGCTGGCTTATTTCACTTAGCATAATGTTCTCAAGGTCCATTCACGTTGTCACATATTGCAAAATTTCCTTCTTTTTAAAGGCTGAATTATATCCTATTGCATGTATCTACCACTTTTTTTTTTTATCCATTTATCTTTCCATGAACATTTAGATTGTTTCCACATCTTGGCTATTGTGAACGGTGGTACAATGAACATAGGAATGCTAATATCTCTTTGAGATATTGATTTCAATTCTTTGGAATAAATGCCCAGACGTGGGACTGCTGGATTTTATGGTAGTCCCGTTTTTAATTTTTTAGAGGTACTTTCTTACTGCTTTCCTTAGTGGTTGCACCATTTTGAATTCCTATCAACAGTATACAAGGGTTCCAGTTCCTCCACATCCTTGCCTACACTTATCTTTTGTTGTTTTCAATAATATCATCCTAACAGATGTGAACTGATATCTCATTGTGGTTGTGACTTGCATTTCCCAGATGCTTAGTGATGCTGAACATCTTTCCATGTGCCTGTTGCCCATTTGTATGTCTTCTTTGAAGAAATCTCTATTCGAGTCTTTAACCCATTTTTAAATTGGGTTATTAGGGTTTATTTGCTATTGAATTGTAGAATTCAATATTTTTGAACTCTACTTACATAGTTTGGAAATTAACCCCTTATCAGATACATGGATTGCTAAGTTCTCCCATTATGTAGGTTGCCTTTTCCTCTGTTGATTGTTTACTTGCCGTGCTGAAGTTTTTAGTTTAATGTCGTCCTACTTGTCTATTTTTACTTTTGTTGCCTGTGCTTTTGCTGTGAGATCCATGAAATCATTTCCAAGATCAGTATGATGAAGATGTTCCCCCATGTTTTCTTCTAGGAGTTTTACAGTCTCAGGTCTTACGTTTAAGCCTTTAATCAATTTTCAGTTGACTTTTGTGTCTGGTGTAAGATAAGGGTGCAATTTCATTCTTTTGCATGTGAATATCCAATTTTCCCAACAGCATTTGTTGAAGAGATTATCCTTTTCCCACTGTGTATTCTTGGCACTTTTGCCAAAAATCAGTTAACTGTATAGGCAAGGATTTATTTCTGGACTTGCTATTCTGTCCCATATGTCCATATGTCTGTCTTTATGCTAGCACCAGACTGCTTTAATGACAGTAGCTTTGGAATATACTTGAAATCAGGAAATGTGATGCCTCCAGGTTTCTTCTTCTTTATCAAGATTGATATGGCTACTCAGGGATAAATATTCACTATGAGAAATAAAATAGTATTTTTGGGCAAGTCACTTAACCTCTAAGAATTTATATTTGTTTTGCTTTTCCTGAAAAGATGACTTACCTCATGAGTTTGTTGGGATGACAAAAAGAGAAAACAAATGTAACCTTCCCAGCACTATGCTTGCCTAGGTATACGCTTGCTCCATAATTATCAACTGTCCTCAGGTGTTACCTGGCTTTTCTGATGGATTGTGTTACCACAAGGAGTTGAGCTCACCTACCCATTTACAAGGCCCAGTATTGCAAAGTGATCATATGGGTCCTTCGTAAATTCATGTGTGCTCTGTCTTGCTTCAGGGGTCTCCTGGAGGAAGGAAAGGCCACGGTGCCCCGACTGGCAGAAAGACTTACCACCGAGCTCATCTTGCACATCAAAGTGAGTCAATGGGTTGAGTTGCAAGCTCCAAAAATGGCAACCTGGCCAGGTCACTTTCTTAGTCATGAGTTAACTGAGACACTCCAGTGAACTGTCCAAACCAACAGACCAACAAATGCATTCTGAAAACCAAATCACTCCTGGTCAGAGGCTCACGAGAGAGCTTCTGAAATAAGCAGTAACTGCATAATGTTGAAACAAAGAGTTGAATCTGTCAATTTGGGGAAAGCAAAGAAGGAAGAAAGGAGGAAAACCCTGACACCAGGTTAGCTGTGTAACAAGGAGTGAACACTGAGCTAGCAAATTTTTTAATAGGTTGTTATCAATTCACAGTATAAAAAAACATTTTCTCAGCTTCAAACTTGTAGCAAATAAATGTTCAGTTTTCACTGATTCTCAAACATGGACAACCACAGACAAAGTTCTCATGATGTCATTGAAGACAGGGGAAATGTGGCTTAGTGCTTATTGAGAAATAGAATATTTGTAGCCACCACCACCATCATGGGCTCTGAGAGTGGGCAACAGCCACCGCATCTACACATCCCCTCTCCAGAGGATAACAGCCAGGACACGCTGAGGAAAGAGGTGGCAGGCATCCACACTAAAACAGCCCTCGCACCAAAAATATTAAACACGCACAAGCTACACGAGGACACTCTCACATAAAAATAGCCCTCCAAGACCAGGGTAGATAATCATTTCTCCTAAACTCAGAGAAGTATAAGTAAAATGAGGAAACAGAAGAAACCCTCCCAGTTTAGACCCAAGAGAATTCCCCTAAAAGAATAAACAATGAAGCAGACCTCTGCAGTCTAATAGATACAGAGTTCAAAGAGGAGATAATGAAAACCCTAAAGGAAGTAAGAAAGGCTATCGACAGAAATGCAGAGTACTGTAAAAAGGAACTCAAAACTATAAAGAGGAGCCAAGAAAAATTAGAACATTCATTTGCCGAGATGAAAGCTGAGCTAAAGGCAATGAATAGCAGAATGAATAATGCAGAAGAAGGAATAAGTGACCTGGAAGACAGAATAATCACCCAATCAGAACAACAGACAGGAAGACAAATGAGAAACAGAATATTTGTCATGCTTGCCTGAACCTTTGTACATGAAGTAGAGCAACGTGAGACAATGGAAGATTAACCCTTAGAGCAGAGATGGTCCCAGGGGCTGGATTCCAGTCCATGCTAAATTGCATGTCATGCAAAAACAATGAATTCTTTTGAACCAGAAAGCACATACTCAAAGAATACTTGGTTGCAAGAGGCCAGAGATTCTCAAGCTGTGTGTGCACAAAAGTTACCTGGAAAGTTTGTTTAAATTCAGATTCCTGGGCCCCCGGCTTAGTTTCTGAGTCAGTGGGTCTCAGGTGGGACCTGTGAAGTTGCTTTTCTTCCCTCCCAGGTGATCTGGAAACAGATTTGGAGGAGCACTGATTCTGGTAGAATCCCCTCAGTTTGCAACAGAGAATTCTGAAAGACATATCCCCATCTAAAAGACATATCCCTTGTCTAATTGAGAAAAACATCTTCTTTTGCAAAAAGATGTTGTATTTTGATAATTTTTTTCATAATAGTTCTCAACATTTAAACATTTCATGTTAAAATTTGGATTTGTTTTGTACTATTTTTAATTAATTTTTAAAATTTATATCAACTCAATTATGATAATTTGAAATATCTGGGAAAAAACTAATACATTTCTGCCTAGAGATACAAACTGTCGAGAGAGAGAGAGAGAGAGAGAGAGGCTGAGACCTTATCAACTTCTTGGTACCCTAATCCACAAACTGACTCTAAATCATGATGAGCCATCCTGCCTGGCTGGCTGCACCAATGTCATTTACTCAGGTGTCTTTACCTGCAGTGTTTACTTGCCTGGGCTATAAAGGTGATGAGTGGGGTGTGAAATGGAATCTGCTGCTTACAAGCTCAGCACTGACATCCAGCTGTCTGCCTCCAGGCCTTAGGTTCCTCTCCTGTCAAAAAGAGGCAATGAAGACCCATGCTTTGTACCGCAGTGCTGGGCTTCGCTGCAATGTGAAGGGCTTGGAATGATGCTTGGCCCAAAGACAACCCTCCTTGTCTGGATGCCTGTCTCCATCCTTCCTACTCCTCGTCTTTGTTAAATTGTCATCAGCAATGTTGACTGCTTAGGACTGTACCCAGCCCGACAACGACACACAGACGTAGCCTCCACCAAAGCACCATTTATCAGTTTGTAACGCTCAACTGACCACCAACAGAACATTTTACTAAAGAAATCTTCCATTACATTCAAATGTCAACAGATTGACACTTGCCATTGGCACTTGCCACCTGCCTCTACGAGGGCTGAATCATGAGCCGCTGCAGCTGCTGACCTTCCATAGCCCCTGAAGGGCGCTCAGGGTGGAGATCAGGAATGAGGCCCTCACTCTGGGCTCTGGGAAAAATGGCAGAACAGGTCTTCAGATAGTTAGATGTTTTCGGGAAAAGATTTTTTTCAGCCCAATTCTTGCGTCTCCTTGTATCTAGTAAAGCGCTAAATTCCTTTACGGTGCCGTCCGCTCCTCGTGACGAGCGGTGACCCTCTGTAAACCATACGCGCTTGACTGCATGGGCTCCCCCTTCACCAGAATCACAGGTATACTGGCCTTCCCCCTTCTTTGGAGCAGTTTCTCAGAGCTATCTGAGATGCTATCTCCCGGGCTATACTCCTCATTTGGCCCCAAATAAAACTTAACTCACAATGCTCACGTTGTGCATCTTTTTAAGTCAGCACAAGGGTACTTTTCTCTCAATGAAAGGCACTGAGCCAAACAAAACAAAACAAAAAAAAAACAAAAACACTGGCCCCTATCCCTTTTCTCCCCAACTTGACGGAAGTTCAAAATTCTTAACACCAGGTCTTTCAAGCTGTGGTGCATAGCACTGCATCCAAAGTCCTCCTTGAGCTCTTAACAGGTGGCCATCTCAACAAGCTTCACAAGATAATAGAAATTCCGGATCCCCCTGAATGCTTTCAAGTGAGACTCTGCCCATACCCCTGAGAAACCTGTCAGCTAATTCCATCAAGCCGCAGCGTTTTACTGTTTGCTCTTCCTTTGCTCAGAAATCGCTCCCTTTGCTAGAGAATCAAATAAAGGAGAGCCACCAGAGGGCGACCGAGGAGCTGCGCCAGTGTGGAGACAACATCCCCAGCAGCGAAGCCGATAAAATGTTCTTTCTGATTGAGGTGAGGGTTACCGAGGACCTCATGTGACCTTCGGGCACAGAAACTGGCTTCCCCTAAGATGCTCCCATCCTTCCTAGTGGCCCTGCACGTCTTGAGGTGGCCCTCCATGCATACAAGCTTCCCCACCTGTGGCCTGTGGGAGCCCTGCCCTCCCTGTGTCTCACCTGGGGGATGAAGTGGCTGGTGGGTTATCTGACCCCCTTGCAGCCCCAGCCCCCGCACCACACACGCTGTCCCACATACCAGCTCTTTAATATGATTACAGCACAGATTGATTATTTTATCTCATTTTTCAGAAAATTAAGGTGTTTAATCAGGACATTGAAAGGTTAATAGAAGGAGAAGAAATTGTAAAGGAGAAAGAGAGCCGCTTATATAACAAAGTCAGAGAGGAGTTTAAAAACTGGATGTTCATACTTGAAGACAACACTCAAAAAGGTAAGTCCCGGGACAGGAATCCTCCCAAAGCAGCATCATGTTCACCAAGACCAGAAGCTACTTCTGGCCCATGAAAAGTGTGCAAAGAGCTGACTATGCCCCCATGAGGGACCCCTTAGTATCTGTAACAACTTCCCACCCATCAGTGTGGAGCGCTGATCTTGCCAGTTCAAATCAGCAGAAGACCATTCCACCACCTACTTCCAACTTTCTTCTTTCTTCTTTATTCTGAGGCTAGGCAATTTCACTTACCTCATCTCTTCCCTCCTCTTCACCCCTAATCCAAGACCAGAAAGGTCAATGCTTTGACAAGAAACTCCTTGTTTCCCCTGGCAGAATTCCATCTTCCATTCTGCTCCAGCCCAAATGCCAATAGGGTGTGTGCCCATGGTGTGTGTGTGTGTGTGTGTGTGTGTGTGTGTGTGTGTGTGTGTGTATCTTTGTTTTGGCACTTGATAAAACAGCACTAATCCTACCATGGTAGGAGTCCTCCAGCTGTAGTCTGATGTCTTCTTGGGAGAGCTGTAAGAGCCAGAAGAATTTTATTTCTATTTTCATTTCATTAATCAGATTTTCTTCCTACCAATCATAAACATTCAACTTCTCTCTCGAGATGATGACACAATTAAAACACACTTGAATAGAATAAGATTTTTGTTTCTTAAGTCAATATTTCTCAAACTGGCATTATCAGACAAAATATGAATATTTTTTCATTATTAAAAACAAACTGTTTAGAAATATTGTCATAGGGTTCATTGGACAAGCAAGACTTGAAGAAAAGTCCCTATCTTTAAACTGCCCATGAAGTTATTAGAATTTACCCTGGTGGTTTGTTTTATGTTGCAGTTAAGAGTATCATTCATGAAGAAGTCTCAAAATATGACAAGCAGTATCGAGGCAAAGAACTTCTCGGATTTGTGAGCTATAAGACATTTGAGACCATCGTGAAGCAGCACCTCGATCAACTGGTAGAGCCAGCCCTCGAGATGCTCCGGAAGACTGTCGGTGAGGAACTCTCATAAGTGCCTCTCAGATGATCATCTCAGTACCTCCCATAGGTCTCAATGCCTTGAGGGAGAGATTGGGATGGAATTACCAAACACAGGCTGCCCCTCTGGGGGAGGACTAGAGTGTGAAGGAGCTTTATCTTCCTCATACCTAAGCCTGGATACCATTGTGCAAGCGACAGTCAGTTGTGAACCCTGCAGAGAACACACACCAGGAAAGGACCAGAAATGCATGGCACCTGCCCAGGGAGGTGTTGGATTTGGCATCTCCCTGGGACTATGTACTGTCCCCTCCTCCTCCCTTGGTCTTTAGATCTGGGCAGCTAGGCCCTAGAACGGGGTCAGTGTATCATGATTTAGCCTCCCCGTGCCTTTAACCCATTTCATCCCTGCTTGCATTTTACTGATGTTTTGTTCTTTCCTTTTTCAGAAATTATCTGGCAAACATTCATTGACACAGCCAACAAAAATTTTGGTGAATTTTCCAACCTTAATCAAACAGTCCAGGTATGCGCCCACAGTTTACTTGCTGGTAGCCAGTACTACTGGCTGATTTATCTGGGTTTAACCTTTGAAAGAAGCTGGATATTTACCGTCATCTGAAAACACAAGGCCAGGATTATAATGGCAGGGCTGCAGGGCTGGCGACTCCAGAATTATCTGTCATTTTGCTTCTGTTCAGGAGTGTCTGCACTCCCTGCGAGAAATGAAACCTGATTATCCTTTCCGTAAGGTCTTCTGCAGACTGGCAGGACATAGGCTGGATGGTGATGACCTTACCTAGTGATGGGCTAGTATTTTTAATCTTTTTCTAGCACAAAGGACTAGTCTTACTCCAAAATCTTTGTAAGATTGATTTAAAAATATTGCCGCAGCTGTGTGGGCTTTCACATAGCAAGTTAGTTACTGAAACCCTCCCTCAGGAAAGGGAAGAGAGGGGATTCTCGCTTCCACCTGGGCTTAGATAAAAATCCTCTTCCATCCAGGCCTAGCCTATTGGTCAGGAGCTCATTCCACAGCTAAGGTGAGCAAGAAAAAAAAATTGTCATTTTTCCATAACAAAACAATTTCTCCTTTCACCTCTTTGGCCAGTTGGTGAAACCCAAATCACACTTATGCAACTACCCCAGGTGCTGTGTCTGAGTCCTGAGGTGGTGCCTCCTCCTGGGGTAGGTGACATGCCGGATCCTTGATCACCATTTCTCCAGGCTGGCAGCTTTCAAGATGTATGCATGCTTCCCCGGCCTAGTGGTTGGTCCTCTGGGTGCCCTGTGCTCCTGACTGGTCCCCCTAAGCGCTTCCCCAGCCCTGCAAGGGCAAAGTGCACTCTGCTGCCAACACAGGCTGCTCTGGGGCCGAGGAAAGTCCAAGGGCCTCTACCCACTGCGCTGTCCTGGGCTGAATAAGGTCTGGGCACAGCTACCCAACTCCTACCCAGAAGCACTCCTCCTCAGTCTGTGCCCTCTTCTCCTGAGCCACATCAGAACCAAGGGTCTTTTGTCCTCCTGAAACACTTCTTGGGGAGTGATGTACAGCCCACTTCTGCTCTCAGGCCCTAAAGCTGCAAGCAGTGAGGGTGGTTTGCCACATACCTGTTTTTGGCCACATACACTCCAAGGAAAAGAAGGAGAACCTGCCCTTGTGAAGCTCACAGTTTCTCTCCTCTTTCAAACTACCATCTCTGCTTTCAATTCATAAAAGTGTGTTTGGAACGTAAAAGTCAAGAAGTGACTCTGCTCCACGATGTCATCTCTACCTTTCCCGGGATGGCTTTGACCCTGTGGGTGGCTGGGAGTCCTAGGATTTCTGGGAAACACAGATATGGAGCTGTTATCCCACTGTGCTCGCGAGCCCTGCAGGCATTCTTGAATACTTGGATTCAAGCCAACTACAGAGACAGGAGGGATAGGCATGAAAATGTAGAATAAACCATAATTGAGGAAGCAGAAGGATGGGGATGTGGGACGAGAGGCAGTGAGGCAGGGCGGGGCAGAGAGGACGAACAGGCAGGCGCTCCCTTGGGCAGCAAATATACTAAACAAACAAACGCACAAACGGGCGGGAGAGAAGGTGAGCCTGGCACATCCAAAGGGCAGAGTCGCAAGACAGGACAGGCAAGGACACAGCAGAGGGTGAAAGGGGACCTTCTGAAAATCGCCATTTCAAAGTCTCAGGTGTTCTCTGACCTTGGATTATTTTTACCTCTGCATTCGGCATGATAGTACTTCCTAAGCTGTCTGCACAACGGGGGGAGCAGAAAGGAACGGGTTTCTCTTTCTTATTCAATCAGAACAAGATTGAAGACGTAAAAACAAAACAAGCAGAAAAAGCAGAAAATCTGATTCGACTTCAGTTCAGGATGGAGCAGTTGGTTTATTGTCAAGACCAGATTTACAGCGTGGTCCTGAGCAAAATCCGAGAAGAGATTTTTAACCCGGTCGCAATGCCTCCACAGAGTCTTCAATTGAAATTGACCATTTTAAACGATCAGCCTTCTGTTTCCTCCAGCACTGAGATTGGGGTCCACCTGAATGCGTACTTCTCGGTGAGCATGTAGGGGTACAGGGTCGGTGCACTGTGGTCCCTGCTGAGCAGAGAGCGGGGTAACCTGGTTTTCAGCTGCTTAACTGAGCAAAGAAGGAAGAGGCCAATGCCGTGTGCAAAGCCCTTCGGCTGGGGGAAAATACTCATATATCATCTCATTATAGTTTTAGAGTAAGCTTACCAAAGCACTTTTAATTAATTTGCCCCCAAATCAGGTTTATAGCAGCGCATGTACTCAAAATTAACTTCAAAGTTCTATATATTTTATGCTATGCATAAGTTACAAATTACTATTATCAGAATACAGCAAAGCACTAACTTCACTGATTATAGTTTAACTTTCCTTCATGTTCAAAAGGCACTCAGCTCTTGAAGTGCCTCAAACTCAGGAGCTCCACAAAGTAGGAATGAAAAAGCCTTTCCCTAGGTTTTCCGACCCAATTGCTTTCAGGGTTTCTAAGGCTCCATCTACGGACTAACTTATTAGGGTGGATGGGAAAGGAGGAAGCTTTTAAACGGCAAAGAAGCCCAACTCCTGAAGCCATTTCTCTATCAGAATAGAAAGTAGAGTTATCCAGATGTGGGGCCCAGCTGTCAAGCAAACTGGAGATGCTGATGAAAGGCAGGGAATGAAGTGAACATTGAAATACATCCTGATCCGCTCCCAGGAGGGACCCAGGGTTCACGGCTGGGAGGTCTCTCCAGGGAGACGTGGGGTGGGGGAGGAGCTCCAGGGAAGGCTGGGATGTCCAGAATGTGGTTTGGGTTTGCTAGCCTATGGGTGGGTTCTTAGTGCAGAGGGTAGTGAAAATTGGGTGACCCAAATCGGTCCTTCCCTTGGTTTGGTACTGACCGGTGGAGTGGAGGTGGACAGGACACCAGGACTTAGTGAGGAGACCATCTGTGCATCCAAAAACCTCTCTCTGCAACCACAGGCCTTGGGCCGAGACCCCCTCCAGCTGACCCTTCTTACCCCCCTTCCAGGAAACCAGCAAACGTCTCGCCAACCAGATCCCATTCATCATTCAGTATTTTGTGCTCCAAGAGAATGGCGATGATTTGCAGAAAGGCATGATGCAGATACTACAGGAAAAACAGCACTATTCCTGGCTGCTTCAAGAACAGAGTGACACTGCTGCCAAGAGGAGATTCCTTAAGGAGAAAATTTACCGGTTGGCTCAGGCACGACGAGCTCTCTACGAATTCCCCCTGTTAAAGGTGTAAATCCCAAAAGAACAGCGGTACTTCTGGGTTTTGCTTGTGTGCATGACTGTAAGGGAGGTGGTACAGGAGGTGGTTTTGATAGGGATAGAACAGAATAGTTAAACAGATAGTTATAGAAGTCCCACTAGGGGACTATAGATAGAGAGGGAAACCTAGGAAATTTTGGGAAGCCACTATAAGTGATCGCTCAAGAAAGCTATTGGAACACTGTGGAATGAAGCAGTCTTGCTTAGCTATAAAACCATGAATAAAAGCACGAGATATGCCCCAAGCCATTAGGTGGAAGAAATACGTCATCACCCTTCTACTGATTTGAATAAGAGCTATGACCGTCCTAGGTTGACCTCATACAGTCAGACACTCTCCTGCCTGACGCGAAAGAGGTGCTAGTGATGTAAGCCTGCCATCTACTGAAGAAGGCGGTCTTTCCCCTCCCCCTTTCCTTTGACTATAAAATTGGAGCCCACTTAACCCTCAGGGCAGAGTCCCCTCGCCTGCCTGCTTGCATCTCTCACAAGTGTCCTATTAATCTACGTCTTGCCTATCACTTTGCCTCTCGCTGAATTCCTTCTGCGCTGAGACACAAAGAACCTGAGCCTCAGTAAGTCCAGACGCCGCGTAAGTGGTTCTAATGAAAAGACTGTGGGTTCGAGCCCCAAGCAGGGTTTTGGCTGGGTTCGAGTCCCGGCACATAGGTTCAAGTCCCAATCTGAGGCGCACGGTTTCAGCTTCTTGTGTGGGGCCAGACTTTTCTGTTGCCGTCTGTGTCCATCTTCACTGTACTGCACTCAACACTAGAGTTTGTATCTGAAGTCCCGCACCCCACAGAGCTGCCACCTCCACCGGGAGGTCTTCCTTGTCCTCTATGAAGAGGGGGCTCTCCAGTCCTTGGGCCCCATAGCCCCCGGGTACAGCATTCTTAAATACTGCTGTCATTCTTTGTTAATGTGTCACCCCTCCCCTTTAGACTGAGACCTCAGAGAGGTAATGTCAGTTCATATTTTGTTGTATTTCCAGAATCTCGCATGGCACCTGGTGCATACTAGTCGCTTAATGAATATCTCATTGAATGAATGAATGATGGAGATTACCTGAGGCGATGGCTTAAGTCCAGGCTTTGGTTGTTTGGAATGGTGTCCTGTAGCTGGTCACTTTCAGATACATTCAGTCCTGCCACCTGCTTCCCATCATTTGCTATGCTGGGGTTTCCCAGCCCCCCAGGAGAAAAGAGGCTGAGTGATACCATTTTTAATTTGTTGTTTCCCTGATTGCAGTGAGCTCTATTGCTGTGTTAAGTCTTGAAGAGAAATTTAATAAGGAAAAACATTTTTTTCAAAAAACATAGAGCTCCACATCAGTGGTCATCTCTAGATTGGAGGATTATGGCTAATTTTATTTTCTTCTTCGAACTAAGCTAATGACCTCATAGGAATTTTAACACGGTTAAGTGAAACCATTCCTACAAACTATGTGTCCCAAAGCAGGTGTTCAAAAATGCCAGCAATTTTTCCCTCCATCAAAGACCTCTTTTTTTGTTTACCTCTAGGTCTGTAGAGAAGCCCTCAATTCTAAAGCTTTTCCAGCCAGTTCTTACATTTTGGTTCTTTGATAATTTTTGACAGTTTTTGTATATGATGTTAGATAAGAGTCCTTTTGCATAAAGATATCCGGTTTTCCCACCGGATTTCTTGAAATGACTGTTCTTTCCCCATTGATCTTGGCATCCTTGTCAAAATCATTTGACCATATACGCAAGGACTTGTTTCTGGGCTCTCTGTTCTATTCCATTGGTCTATATGACTGTCTTTATGACATTACCACACTGTTTTGAAAACTGTAGGTTTGTAGCAAGTTTTGAAGTCAGGAAGTGTGAGTCCTCCAACTTTGTTCTTCTTTTCATAATTTTTTTTTTTTTTTGGCTATTCAGAGTCTCTTGAAATTCCATATGAATTTTAGAATGAACTTTTCTATCTTTGCAAAAAAAATGTCATTGGGATTTTGATAGAAATTGCACTGAATCCATAGATTGCTTTGGGTAGTATTTGCATCTTAACAATGTTAAGTCTTTCAACACATGGACATAGGATGTCTTTCCATTTACTTGTGTCTTCTTTAAGCAATATTTTGTGGTTTTCAGTATACAAGTCCTTTAATTCCTTAGTTAGTTATCAAGTGTTTTGTTCTTTTTGATGTTATTATAAATGGAATGGTTTTCTTAATTTCCTTTTCAGATTGTTCATTGTTAGTTTACATATATGCAACTCACTTTTATGTGTTGGATTTTATATTTTAAAGCACTTTTGTAATATTGAACCTAAAGAGTATGAGAAGAAATTTTAAAAGACAAAACATTGGTCTCAGTTTAGGTATCGTACTTTTTTTCTTTTTGGATTTCCACCTCATTTTATGAATTGGGCCACATGTACAAATACTAGCAGAGCTGAAGAAAGAATCAAGTCCCTTTGTATTATAAATGCTGTTGTGAACAATAAAGTCTGAGAAAAATAAAATCCGATGTTCATTATTTGTTTCATAAATTGTATAGTCAAAGCTTCCCCTAAATGTTTAATACATTTCACACGTGTACACATACACACAGCCTCAACCAAAGCTTCTCATTTACCACCTCAGGACTGACCTCAAAACCCAGGTGTGAGGCATCCAAGGAAGATGCTTCGGGCCAGATGTGTGAGTGTCCTGGGGCTGCAACACAAAGTACCACAGACTGGATGGCTTAAAACAACAGAAATGTGTTCTCTCACAGTTCTGGAGGCCAGAAATCTGAAATCAAGGTGTCAGCAGTGTTGGTTCCTCTTGGAGGCTCTGAGGGAGAATCTGTCCTAGGCTGTCTCCCAGCTTCTGGTGGCTCCAGCTACCCTTGGCTTTCCTTGGCTTGTAACTGCATCCCTTCAGCTTCTGCCCCCAGCTTTACATGTTATTCCTCTGTGTTTCTTTATAGCAAATCTTCCTATCCTTTATCTTTTAAAGATGCCAGTCGTTGAATGAAGATGCTTCCCTAAATCCAGGACGATCTCATCTCAAGATTCTCAACTTAATTACAAGTGCAAAGTCTTTACTTCCAATTAATGTAATATTCATAGGCTCTGGAGGTTAGGACTAGGACATATCTTTTAGGGAGACACAACTTAAGCTGGAAGTGAGCAAAATCCTTCACCCCGACCAAATACAAAGGCACTCTATGCCCTTGCCTCTTGCTTGTAGAGAAGCTGACGTCTCCCAGGCCTCCCTGAGTCACAAAGCAGCAGGCTCGAGCAGTTAATGATCAGGACAACAGAGTCACAGAATCTTTCAATGTCTGATGCGCATTCCTGAGTCATTCTACAGATACCATAACTGCCACCAGAGGGGAAAACTCACTGAGTGATGCCCAGACTACAGCCATGACATCAGCTGTTCCATCTTGAGCAGGATGGGATCTATGGCTTCACAGCTCCAAGAGCTGGCCTCAAGAGAATGGGGTTAACACGATTGCTCATAATAATCTATGTCTCTGTGGGCATCAGAATAAGTGTAGCGTGTTCTGCCCATAGATGTAAACAGGCAACTAAGATTATCAGCAAAGGGATGCTACAGGCCCACGTCAACATCTTCCACTCTGAGAATACGGTGGCCTATGTCAGCGCAAAGAATGTACAGAAGACAAACCTTCGCCCCTAATCCCTTAGAAATGGGATGATGTCTGACAAGTGGGGATCTGTAAGCAGCTCTTTTGCCCCTTTCCTGTTTGTCTATTTCTGTTCCTCTTAAACCTTAATTATAAAAATGAGATCACTAGGTAACATTTACCCTAACTCCTGACTTATGCTCTACTAAATGCACACAATACCTTGCCTAACCTGTTGACCCTTCCCTAGATTAAAAGAGGTAGGAACAGAGAATTAAGTAGTTAAAGAATGACTAGCTCTCTATCCCAGCAGCGCCGTTAGCAGGCAGACCACTTGGGCAAGACAACATAAGAAGAAAGATCATGAGGCACCAGCTAGCTTGTCTGCAATGGAGAGCGAGGCAGAGCTTGACCTCCTGCCTTGATGATTCACTGAGATTCTCTCCCCTTTTTCCCTTTAAAAACTGTCATGCCTGAGAAGAATCTTCAGAGTTGGTTTTGGGGACATGAGTCCATCTTCTTTCCAGACGGCTGGGCTTTCTGAGTAAGGCAACTTTCTACCAATATTTGCCTCTTGAGTATTGGCTTTTGAGGAGTGAGCAGCCAAACGTGGTAACAAAGCCACTGATTTGGTAACAAAGCCACTATACCTGGCTTCCCAGCAGGTGAAAGCATGGCGCTAACTGCTCAACGCCTTAAGATCTCCACAGCTTAACACAGTCCACGTGTGTTTCCTGCTCACGTCATGGTGATCCAAGGCGGCTTGGCAGGGCTCTGAGCCACACTGTCCCTGAGGGCACCAGCCTCCTTCCACCTAATGGCCCCACCATCTCAGTGACCTTCAGTCCTCCACTAGACCCTCTATATCTGGCCACGAGGTGAGGCACGAGAGAGTGGTGAGGATTGCAAGGAAGGTTTCCACGAGCCAGGCCTCGGAGCAGTGTACATCACTTCCTCCCACACTCAATGGGCAGATGTCAGGCTGTGGCCACACCTAGCTGCAAGGCAGGCTGGGAAATATGGTCCAGTTAAGCAGTCAGGAGGAGGAGCAAGCAAGATTCGGACATTGCCACACCAGTCCTTACATCCATGGAGAATACTCCTTGAAAAAAACACAGCAGTAAAGAAACAATGTGTTCCCTGCTCTTCCTTCTTACCCCAGGCTTGCCCTCCCTCTCTCTCTGTCTCTCTCTGTCTCTCTCTGTCTCTCTCTCTCTCTCTCTCTCTCACACACACACACACACACACACACACACACACACACACACAGGCACTTGTTTCCTCCTCCATTGCTACTGTGGGTCTGGGGTTTGTTCATGAAAAATGTGGAAATAAAGGAAAACTACCCAAATGAGAATGTTGATGGAAAAAAATGCACAACCTAAAAGCTGAGAGTTATCTTTTATTTGGTGGACATTCTTAGGATTTTAATCCCCGGGGACACAGCATCTCAGATAAAGGCTGAGAAAATTGTTCAGAGGAGGTGAGGGGGAAACCAGGATACATAGGAGTTTTCGCAACAAAGGGCAGGTAGTTGGAACATCAAAAGATTGTTAATTAAAGAAAACCAGACATCTCAAATTAAGGAATTTAACTCTTTTCTCTGTATGGGACGATGCAAGGGGCTAGGCTCACTGAAATCATTCTGTTGATGTGCACCTCAGCCATCTGCGGCCAGTGTCCTGTGCTTTCTCATTCTGAGTTTCCACGAGCTGCACTGTCAGTGCAGCGCACTGTTGTGAACTGCACTGGAGGATGGCTGCAGTCTGATGACTGCTAGACGGTAGGCGTTTCTTGTTTCCATCCTGAGTTCCCTCAGGGCTTACCGCTGGGTGGCTGCAATTGCTGTTGACTGCTACATCCTTTGGCAAGCAGCTTTCTTAGTCCACAAGAACAAGCAAAGTTACTTATTCACAGCTGGCTATGGCAAGAGGATCAGCCACCATCACTTACATTTTGGCAGAGACCGAAGGGCAGGCAGAGGAGTGGGAAAGCTTTATAGTGGAACAAAGGGAAGGCTCAGATTTCTCTGAGAAAAAGCGCCAAAAAGGTAAGGGAAGAGCCAGGATATTTATGAACTTTTTTTTAAGCTCTTTATTGTAATATAATTGCTTTACACTGTTGTGCCAGTTTCTGCTGTACAACAAAGTGAATCAGCTGTATTTATACATATATCCCCATATAACCTCCCTCCCAAGACTCCTTCCCACCCTCCCTACCCCACGCCTCTAAGTCATCACCTATCATTAAGTTGATCTCCCTGTGCTCTGCAGCAGCTTCCCACTAGCCATCTATTTTACATTTGGTCACGTGTATATGTCAACGCTATTCTCTCACTTCATCCCAGCTTCCCCTTCGCGCCCCCCCCCCCACCCCATGTCTTGAAGTCAGTTCTCTATATCTACATCTTTATTCTTGCCCTGCCACTAGGTTCATCAGTGCCATTTTTCTAGATTCCATATACATTCATTAGCATACGGTATTTGTGTTTCTCTTTCTGACTTACTTCACTTTGTATGACAGACTCTAGGTCCATCCACCTCACTACAAATAGCTCAGTTTCATTCCTTTTTATGGCTGAGTAGTATTCCATTGTATATATCTGCAACATCTTCTTTATCCATTCATCTGTTGATGGGCATTTAGGCTGATCCATGTTGAACTTTTTTCTGCTAGGAAAACCATGTGGTCAAGCATAAAAAGATCACTGCTAATCACAAAGAACAGATAAATCAAGTTAATGATTTCAGTGCTTTTCTACATATGGGAAGATGCAAGAATCTGGGGTCATTGAAATTTTTCCTTGGATGGGTATCTTATCTACCTAAGGGCTGGTATATCCAAAGCACAGAATGCTTCCTGTTTTTCTTCATCTTGAATTCCCCTCAGGGGCACTGTGGGTGGGCAACCATGGTGGCCAATGGCTTGATCCTTGCAGATCTGGAATGGCAGGCAACATATTTTTCTTTACAGTCCTAAATTAAAAGTAGGGACAAAAAAGTAGGGACTCTATTTGATAGGGACAGAGTAAACGGACAAAGTAGGTGCTTAAATAGCTAATCCTACTAGGGGATTTTAAGTAAAGAAAAAAGTATGGGAGACTCTGTAAGTTAATGATCACTCAAGAAAGCAGGTTTTCTTAACCACAAAACCAAGCCGGCTTGCTTAGCAACAAAACCATGCAGCAGAAGCATGAGACATGCCCCCAAACAATAAAACCATGGTGGCACGAGACCCACATCCTGCCCAGTGAGCTCAGCAAGTTAACGATTCCTAGGACGCGCTCCTCTGCGTGTACTAAAAACAAAAATATAAGGAAAAGGTGACGTTATACTGAAACCTGAAATGATTTGCCATTTTTAGCACATGTTACCACCTTTTTGCTCATGTCCATTATGCCATGACAGTCCCGGCTTGACCACGTAGGGACAAGAAAACTCCCCCACCTGATGTGGCGGAGGAGCTAATGATGGAAGCTTGATGTCTACTCAAGAATGAGGAAGAAGGTGGTTTTTCCCCCTCCCCACTTTTCCTATGATTATAAAACTGTAGCCCACTAAGTCCTTGGGGTGCTGCACCCTCTTGCCTGCCTGCTGTGAGCCTCACAAGTGTCCTATTCTAATACATCACTTCTTACCTCTGATTTTGCCTCTCAATTCTTTCTGCACTGAGGCATGAAAGGAACCAGAGTTCCTTGGAGCCCCCCAAAATGTCACCTACAGTTTCATATTAACCACATTGAAACCATGTCCCCCTAGAGTTGACAGAAGCTGAGGACTAACAGGAATTCTCCAGCCTGCCTTGCAGAACAACAGACAGGGGACAGCTTGTAAAAACCCCTCAGCTTGTAAACTGCCTTCACCAATTAATTTCCTTTAGTTATTTTTCTTTCTCTCTTTTTCCTTTTCTCGTTCTTTTTCTTAATTCCTTTCTTTCTTTTTCTTTCTTTCTTTCTCTCTTTCTCTCTTTCTTTCTTTCTTTCTTTCTTTCTTTCTTTCTTTCTTTTCTTCCTTCCTTCCTTGTTTCTTTCTTTTCCTTCCTTCCTTTCTTGTTTCCTTCCTTCCTTCTTTCTTCCCTTCCTTCCTTCTTTCTTTTCCTCTTTAATTGCACACCTTCCCAGCCTCATGTAGCCCAGCTGTTCTACAGGAACTTGGATCAGGTCTTGTACAGTGTGAGCTGGCTAAGGCTGATTGGGGCCACTGACCCTAAAACTGGGCTTGTGCAGGTGTCCAGGGCATGGCCTTTTGAGATCAGAGGGCTGGAAAACTCCACCCTCCCATCATGCTAAGTGCCTCCATTGTGACTATGCAGAAACCAGTGATAAATGGAGTAGTGCCTACCGTACCAGTACACAAAGGGTGTCACAGTCGTCAGCGATTGCAGCCACAGCCTATGGTGAACTGGTGGGCCCTGAGGGAACTCAGGAAGGAAAAGAATACCTGCCATCTAGCAGCCCTCACACGGCAGCCAGGTGAGCCCTGGGGACACTCAGGATGTGAACACACAGGACACTGGCCCCAGATAGCTGAGGTACACATCAAAGGAATGCTTTCAGTGAGCCCAGACTCTTGCATCTTCCCATACATAGAAAAGTGCTAAATTCCTTTACTTGAGACGTCTAGTTTTCTTTGATTAACAGTCATCTTTTGTTCCTACTACCTGCCCTTTGTTGCAAAACTCCTATATAGAATATCTCCCCCTTCATGACCTTAGAGCAGTTCTCTCAGGGTTGCTTGAGACGCTGCCTCCTGGGCTTCAACGCCTCAAAATTCCTGCTGAATCAAACATAACCCTCAACTTTTAGGTTCTGAATAATTCTTAGTCGACACATGTAACCCAGGTGAGCCTGTGCAGAACACCGGTTGCCTCACCTTTTCCCCCACCTGCAATCACCTGTCCCCACCTCTAAGACCACCCTGCTTACCCCATACATATCTCAACCCCCTCGCCTTCTGGGAGGCGGATCTGAGACTTGCTCTCCCTTCCCCACGCTGGACTGCCTTGTGAATAAACACTTTCTCTGCCGCAAACAGACCTGGTTCAGTGTGAGAAACAAGGCCACTTGTCCCATTACCAAAGAAAGGACATGGAAGCCTGGAGTACAGCAAAGCGAGACTTTAATGACGGTCTTGTAAGAGCAGGTGTCTGCCAGACAGGCACACCGGATACGGCCACAGCAAGCATTTTATCCCCTAGTCCACAAATCCCTCCCCTGGCTCCTCATTGGCTGACTACGACAGGGTTCACACGCTTTCCTGAACGTCGCCTACCAATGAGGTTAAAATAAGTACCTTGTTGCTACTTGATTGGAGGGTTTAGACTTCCTCCAAGACGACGTGACTGTTACCACGCCTCCCTTTGTTCTAGTACTCTTTGGCACCAGCGTTTGGTCACCTCAGCAAACTTTACTCCCTTTTCTGGAGATGAATCATAAAACATTTGTTGTCCCTCACATTCAGTAACAAAACGCTGGTCATTTGGGGCTAATTGTTACAGGAGTTATTGTTTGACTTTCTAGATTGTTGGTAGGTAGCATTCTGACTTCCTACAAGGCATCCTAAAGCAGGCTGGCTTCCTTGGTTGGCTACTGTAGACAATGGATGGGTTTCCTGGGCAGCTTGCTGCAGCCTGTGGCTCAGCGTTCTGTTTTCAAAGATGGTCTGACCGTCGACTGTGTGTATATTAAGTCCCTCACAGCTTACCTTGCCCTGTTGGGGACCTTCCTTTCTCCTCTGCCTCTGGGCCCTGCAGACCTGCTCCTACAGGTGAAATCTGCTTTGATCGAAGTCTGGGGATTTGCCTGAGCTTGAATATGATCCCTCCTGAAGCTGAAGCCGGCCTCTCCGCCCCAATACGGAATTAATTTTTGAAGACGGAGTTTTGGGTGAAGTAGCAAAGAAGAGCTTTACTGCTTTGCCAGGCAAAGGGGGCCACGGCAGGCTAAGGCCCTCAAAGCTGTGTGTCCCAACCTGGAGGGGGTAGTGAGGCGTTTTATAGCAATGGTTCAAAGAGGGCGTGATCAGTTCATGGACACTCTTCTGATTGGCTGGTGGCGAGGTAAGTGGGAGTTAGCACCACCAACCTTCTGGTTCCAACTGGTGTGGGGTCTAAGTGCTGGTGGGCAGCAGGCAGTTAACTTCTCCCACCTGGTGGGGGTTTCAATATCTGCAAAACAGCTCAAAGATATTGTTACCTGTATGCCTTGAGAGGGAACCAAGACCTGCCCCAAGGCTGCACTATTGTTTCTTTTGACTGTTTCTCCTGTCAACTTAAAAAAAAAAAGCACAACAAGAGATTTGTGAGTTGAGTTTATTTGGGGCAAAATGAGGACTGCAGCCCGGGAGACAGCATCCCAGATAGCTCTGAGAAACTGTTCCAAAGAGGCAGGGGGGAAGATTAGGATACATGTATTCTTGGTAAAGGAGGTGTACATGCAATCAAACACATTTTTTCGTAGGGGGTTTCTGCGAGTCACGAGGAGCAGACGTCACCTTGTAGGGATTTAGTGCTTTTCTAGAGATGAGGAGATGCAAGGGTTGGGCTCATCAAATCAGCTCCTGAAAACATCTAAGTATCTGAAGACCTGTTTCGCCTATTTTCCAAAGCACAGAGGGCCTCATACCTGGTCTCCACCCGGAATTCCCTTCAGGGGATGTGGAAGGTCAGCAGCAAGTGTGGTTTAATCCTTGTAGTAGAGGCAGTTGGCAAGTGCCCATGGCAAATGCCAATTTATAGTTGACACTCCCTTGTCTCCGCTTCTCCCCCCTCCCCCCCACGTTAGCAACTGTTTGAACGGGAACTCAGGGAAGGTCATGGAGGCTAAAGGAAGCCTATTTCCTGTAATTAAGAAATGGGGGGACACAGAAAGGCTTTTGTGCTCAGGAGCCCCACAGGACCCTGCTCCATACCCTCCCTCCCCTCCTTTCCCCTGAGATTTCACACTGGGGTGGAGGTGGGGTGGAGGAGGGATATTCTCTCCAATCAATGGTGCAGTGGTGATGTAACAGAGAAGAACAAAACCTGACTCCATGTAGGATCTGTTTCTTTGACTTTCACCTTTGCTTTCCATTGCTTTTGTTCTGTCTGTAGCTATAGGCATAGATAACGGCCTGCCTCAGGGAACCCTGCCCCTCTGCCTGAATATTAAACTAAAGTGCCTATATTCCGCTCACAGGGACTCTGACCTTGCCCCCCTGTGAATGGCTGCAGAAAAGAAGACAGGACATTAACACGTCTCCTCCGCGGGGCTGGCCAAACCAGGAGATGTTTTACAAGACTTACGGCCTTTTTACTTTACTTCCTCATCTCCTTCCCCTCTCAGTTTTATAAAAGAAACGAGCATCTAGACCCTGATAAGATGGTACTCTAGGATGCCAGTCCACCACCTTCTCCAATAAAGTCATATTCCTTGCCTCAACACCTCGTCCCCCGATTTATTGGCCTGTCACGCGGTGAGTAGAGCCTGCTTGGACTCAGTAACGACAAAACAGAGGACTAACCACAAGAAGGTATCTACAGCGGGCATAAACACATTTGGATTTCCCATCTCGTTTCTACCCCTTGAGGCCCTCAAATGCCCCTTTTGTCTTGCATTGTGACATGGTGTAATGGTTATCTATTGTTACAGAACAAATCACTCCAAATTTTACCCCTGAATTTCTTAGCTCACAGTTTCTGGCCTCAGGAATTCACATGAGCCTCAGCCTGGTGCCTCCAGCCCAGGGTCTTTTATGAAGTTTCAGTCCAGCTGTGGGCCAGGCAGCCGCATTTGAGGCAGGAGATAGATGAGCTCCAGGGTCGACATTTACACATAGAAATAACTTCCAGATGGAAATAACAACAGGAATGGGGTAAACAGCCGGGCTTTGCCTCTTTAAGGTAATAGTCATGGCGGGGGCAGAGAGGAGCTGAGCCTCGCCCAGACAAGAGATGGAGGCCACAGACTTTCTCATCCTCGAGGCTGTCAACTACAACTGGCACGCGCCATCTCCCTCCACAAAGATTAAATCCTGTGCTGCTGCAGAGGCTGTCAACGCCCCGCTGAAAGGTGTTCAGGGTAGAGAGCTGAAAGGAGGCACTCTGTGCTCTGTGAAAACCTGCCGAACAGGTCTTTAGATGGTTAGATATTTTCAGAAGCCAACTTTATGGGCCCAATTCTGCATCTCCTCACATCTAGAAAAACACTGAAATCCTTCATGGCGACGCCTGCTCCTCGTGGCTAGCAGTAACCTTCTGTAAACAATATGCATCTGCACTATTAGAGATCATGTGTGTAGAGAAATTAACCCAGGGCCTGACATGGTCACTCCACTGATGATGTAACCAAGCGATGACAGTTTTAACACAGAGATACTGTGCTGGGCTCCCTCCAAAACACAGATCTCAGTTGCAGGCAAAGGAGGAATAAGCAGCCTGCGTTGGAATTTGCATTGGTGGAAAGAACAGCCTGGACCAATTCCCATCACCCCCTGGGAGGAGTTCCCCGGAAGGCAGCGAACACCTGCTGCTGCCTCCTCCACCGGAAAAGCACACTTTCACCAAGTGCGGATCACCAGGCGAGCGCCTGGCAGACAGCTGGCCCTCATCCAGGAAACATGATTCTGGAATGACCACATGTACACCAAGCCTGGGCCCAGGGCCACCAGCTCAGCGCCACCAGAATGACGGACCCTGCGTTCCTAACGAGCTCCAAGGTGAAGCCAGCACTGCTGGCCCGGGGACCAGCCTTTGAGAAGCACGGGTCTATGTCACCCGCACGGAAGAGAACACAAAACGCGGCAGTGACACCAGACACTCGCGCTTCGGGCGGGACTGACGGGGCGCTGGGCCCCGGAGCGCTGCTCTGCGCTTCGGTCCCGGCAGCGTCAGACCCGGGAGCATCACCCCGGCCGGTCCGGGATGCCCCGCAGGCCCGCGCGCCCCCGGGCGCCGGGGGAACTGCGCGGGAGCGCGACGCAAAATCCGCGCAGCCGCGCGGCCAGAGAGCGCAGCGGACCCGGGGGCGTGGCTGCGCGGCAACTGGGCGGGGCGGGGGCCCCTAGCAGCGCCCCGCCCCTAGGCCACACCCCTCACCCGGGCTCCGCCCCCTCGCCCTCCGGGCTCCGCCCCTTCCTCCCCCGCCCCCGGAGTCTACAGTAAAGCCAGCGGGACTTCCCTTTCTCTGCGCGGAGAAGAAACCAAACCTTGCATTGGCTGGGAAACCGAGATCGGAAACTGGGCTGCTCAGGGCAGCTCTCCCGAGGTCTCGTGAGGAACGCGTCTGCAGGACCAGAGCCAGTCCTCCGACTCTTCATTCATACCTCTATTCATGCATCCTGGAAACATGCACTGAAATACTGTGTACCAGATCCCAAGGACAGCGGCAGACATCACCAACTTGTCCGCCCCCTTGACGGCCTGGTGGCAGACAGGGCTTCAAAAAGGCCACGACAGTGTGACGAGGCCATGGTCCTGGGAAGGGGGTAATTGGGGCGTGGCGCTCCCCGAAAGCAAGTCCCCTAGGCCTGGAGAAGGACAGAGGCAGGCTGCTTGCTTTCTGGGAAGAAGCCCAGCGCGCATGTGAGGGAGGAGTGCCCTGGATTGGAAGTTCTTGTGTAGTGAGGAGGCCTGACCTTGAAGCCATGTGGGTGGAGCGAGGTGAGGCAGGTTGGAATACCCCCACGCCCTCCCACCGCGGCAGCTGCACACCCTGCAGCACAGGGGGCCCGTCCGCTTCCCACAGGTGTTTGGAGCGATGCCGGGGAGCTTGCCAGGCCTGGTGTCCCATGAACGCCAGCTCCCCTCTCCTATGCAAGGCCAGGCCAGGCAGGTGATGAGGGGACTGGACAAGGACCAGAGAGCCCGGGGCACTCATGACCGCACAGGCCGCAGGGGCTCTGGACGCAGTGTGATTGCTTGGCCACTGATACGCTCTCCTGCCGATGCTATGTTTTTTGCCAGACACGTTTTAATGGCGTTAAGGAACGTTAGTAAGATCCCCAGGGGCTGAGGTGGCTGGGCTCAGTCCAATTAAACTCAGCCTAAGATTACTAAGCACCTACTGTTGGTAGGTGGTAGGCCCTGGAGGGATCCAAGCTTGGTGAGACCGTTGTCAAGGTGACAGCCCCAGTGGGGAGGTGGCCACCTCCCCACTATTCAGAACATCCATCTGAGATGCAAAGCATCTTTGCCTGAGCTAAGTCAGGGAAGAGGGAGCTGGAAGAGGTGTGACCCAGCCCTAGAAGGAGCTGCCCAGGGCAGCTGCAGAGACAAGCAACATCAGCTGGGACTTGGTAAGGGAGGAGAATGTCTCCGGGAGCCCGGTGGGGGGGGACAGAGAGGCCAGCAGAAGTGGGGTGCTGAGCCTGGAGGACAGTTCTCAGGGGCTAAGAGTCTGACACTTATCTGGTAGAATAGAGATTCATCAATGTCTCTTTAGTAGAGAAAGAATCATCAACAAATCAGGTGAAAGGCTGTGAGCTTCCTGAGAACAGGAGCTGCATCTCCTGGATTTTAGCATGGAGAGAAGGTGCTACAGAGCACAGGCTTGGGCATAAAAGCCTGGATTGCAATCTCACCTCCCTCACCTCCAAGTCAAGGGGCCCAGCAGTAACCTAACTCCTTGGCCTCAGTCTCCTCATATGTAAAATGGGCCTGGCAATCTTACTTCTCTCACAGGGTGGTTGTGAAAGTGAGTTAGTCTTTCAGGCTGGAACCCAACACAGACTATGGCCTGATGCATATGAGCTATTTTTGTCTTATTCTTGAATTATACCCCAAACAAGCCCCTGGGCTCTTCAGGGAACTGCCATCTAATGTGCATATTGGAAGCAGCAGGTACCAAATCCTAGACCAGGAGGCAAGAGCCGGAGGAGTGTGAAGCAACTGGGCACCAATGTAAAGGATGCACTTGACCTACTGAGAGTGAGCGGCTTCTTCAACCTTGCATCCCAGGCACTGCACTCACCTGCCCCTAGTCCTGGTCCTGTGCTGGCTTTGGCCCCAGCCAGCTTCCACTTTTGCCAGTAGCTCTTTCTGAATTCATTCCTGAACAGGAGGCACAGGGAGAGCTGTGGTCTGAGGAAGTAGGGTCATTCCTCAGAGTGGTCTTCACTCTTCTTTGTAACTAAGAAGTAACCAAGGCCCAGACGGGTGCATGGCCAGGCAAGTGTTCCTTGATAATTATTGGGGAAGCGTGTGTTCTCCCACCAGACCACCCTGGGTGGGATTGCCCAGACCCCAGCAGTGGGCCCAGCAGAGGGCCCAGCAGAGCATGGCAGACTTCAGGCCAGGGAGTTGGTCTGTGGGGCCTCCTCCCCTTCTTTTGGATGCCACCATATTGAATTTGGTTCCATCCAAGCTTTCCCTGTGTGGGTGAAGAATGTTACCTGCCAAATCAGTAAACAAAGGGTGTTGCAGCCATCAAGCCCTCAGCCGCTGCAGCCCCAGAGACTCTGCATCCTGCGGGGATTCAGCATGGAGAAAAACAGGATACTGGCCCTAGATAGTGAACAGGCCCATCAGAGGAATGATTTCAATGAGCCCAGACTCTTGCCTCTTCCCATATATAGAAAAGTGCTAAAGTCTTTAACTTGAGAGGTCTGGTTTTCCTTTAATTAATCTTTCGATGTTCCGACTACCTGGTTTTTGTTGCAAAAACTCCTTTATATCCTGGCTCCTCCCTGACCTCTTCGGAGCAGTCCCTCAGAGCAATCTGAGAGGCCTTTTTCTGGGGTAGGTCCTCAGCAAGTCCACCAAATAAACATAATTCTCCATTTTTAGATGTGCAGTTTTCTTCGATGGACACCTGACCACAGCACTTGGAACAGGCACAGGTTCCGGGTCTGTGTGGAATGAGGGGTGTTCTTCCTGATAACAGGGGTCTTTGTGGGGAGGTCTTTGTTGTCGGGGCTTGTTAGCTGAGCTAAGGAGAACGGAGGTGGGGTGCCAGCCCCTTCCAAAAGGAGATGTTACTGCCACCCACAGAGCCCTCACTGGGAGGCCCACGTTTTGGTTTACTGGACCTTGCCCACCCTGCCCCCCCCCAACTTCCATCCTGAAGAAATCAAATGAGCGCAACCCCAGGGAGGGCTTGAAGAAGATAGGGAGAACTGAGAAAGGCGGATGATGTGGACCTGCATGGGAAGGGAGTGTTGGGCTGGGAAGGAGCTGCCATGAGTTTAGAATGCTGGAGAATCCCTACCGGTGCTGGGATGTTCCCAGTGAACCTACAGCAGGAGTTTAAGACACCCAGTTACCAAAGCATCTGTTCAGAAGCCCAGAGGTTAAGGGACCGCCTAGGTTCAAAGCTACGTTCAGCTTTGGATGACTCAGGACTGTCATAGCAACGCTTCTCAAACTGTACCACCACCATCAGAAGGGCCGGATAAGGCTCAGGCTGATACAGCAGATCTAGGTGGGAGCTGAGATCCTGCATTTCCCGCAAGCTCCCAGGGATGCTGCTGGTTTCGGGGGCACACCTGGGGGGCCTCGAGGAGGCTGCAGCCGCTGGCGCGGGGCGCAGGGTCTGCAGGAGGTGCTGTTGTGTAACGCGTTCGGTTTCGTTTCTAATCCCCAAGTCCTGGGAACCTGCCGAGAGTTTCGTTTCCCAGCGGCGGCCGGGGGCGGGCAGAGAGCGAGGGGCGGTGCTCGCGCCACATAAAGCCGAGGAGCGGCGCGCGCCAGGCTCCGGTCACTGCACGGGGACGGGTAAGTGTCGCGCTGCTGGGTCAGGGCATCCTCTGACAGCCACGGGCCTCGGGGCATTGGGGCGACTGGCTGGGAGTTGAGCGCTCCGGGGTGCGCGTATTGCGCAAGGTAGTAACAGTAAAAACGATGGTGGTTAATAGCGGTGATGACATGATGCTAAACGATGGTGGTGATTGCGGTAATAATAACCAGGGCGATGCTGGCTGGGCTCAGAGCACCCTTGATGCTACGTTCCTACCTACACGCTACTGAGGCTCCTGGGTGATGCAAGAAAAACAGTCCCCCGCCCCCCAAGCTGGCGGCTTTTCTGCCTGAGGAGGTAGGAAGGTGGAGGGGGCGGGGGCAAAGGGGGTCTCCGAGGGAGCTGTTTAAGAGGGGTGCCCTGAAAAAATTTCACATCCACGGCTGCGTGTCCTCCGAGCCCGCCCCAAAGGCCGACCAAGATTGCTGTATCAGTTTATATTTCCTGCTAAGGAGTGCAAACCAGAGAAGTCAGTGGCCCGGGGGTTCCTGGGAAGAGCACGGGTCAGGGGTCTTCACCGATTCTGATGACTAGAGGGAGGTTGGCGCGGAGGGTCTGTGCCGGGAGGTTTTGCTTGAGCCAGCGAGGGATGCCGGAGAGATGGGGCATGCGCAGAAGTGCCCTGCGCGGAGTACCCTTAACTCGGGGGATGGGGATACCCATCGCCCTTGCTCGTAGCTTGTGCCGCGGGGTGCGACTGCGTGGGGCCGGCACACTTCGTTTTCGGGGTGGAGGGAGGTAGGACAGCCCTGGGAGCTGACAGAAAACCCAGGCGCTGCTGAAACCTGCACCCCTCCCACCGCGGGTGACCGCAGAGCTGCGCTTGTGGGATTCTCAGAATTAGTGTCAAATTTTAAATCAAGTTTTTGTTGGGAGTAGGATCAAGTGATGTTAACCCCCCCCCCCCCAACCCTCAGCTGTCAAGTCCCCAAACGGCTCCTAAAATGTTTATGTCATCTTTCTACTTTAGAGCAGAGCTACTGGACAGGAAGTCCCACCCCCCACCCCAACCTTCTTCTCTTCCTTTTTCCCCACCTCCGGACACAGCCTGATTTCATAGAGACCGTTAGGTCTAAAGTATAAGATGTTCTCCCTTTTAATCAAATTACAGAGTCCAAGCTCTTCCTGCTCGCCCTGGGAGAGGCCAATAAATCAGGAAATAAGGGGTTGGGGCAAGGAATAAGGACTTTATTCAGAAAGTCAGGGTTCTGAGAAGACAGCAGATCAATGTCCTAGAGAACCCTTTCCCCAGGGTCTGGATGCTAGTTTCTTTGTAGAACAAAGAGAGGGGAGTTGAGGAGGTAAAGTAAAAAGACCTTAAATTGTTGCAAATATCTCCTGGTTTCAGCCAGACTCTGGGAGCAGGTGTGTTAATTTCTTCTTTCCTGCAGCCTTCTTTCCTGACCTAGGTGGGCTAGGTCAGGATGTTTCCTGCCAGCTGCAAAGGTATTTTCCTTTTACCTTCAGGCTTGGGGGCCATTATGTTTACTTTAATCTATAGGCAACGTCCCTCTAGTGATTACCTTGTAGCAAAAGCAATAGAATATAAAGATTAAAGTAAAAGAAACAGATCCAATATGGAGTGAGATTTGTTCTTCCCTATTCCAATCAGAAACAATTTAAATGCCAGTGAGTTTTTGGAAGGCAAAACACTTTCTTGATAAAAAGCAAGTCCAAGTGCTGAGAGGATTAACTGGACTGAATTATTTGGGCAGGTTGCAAACACTGAATCCAGCATTTTCTTGAATTTGCTTGGTAGGTGTTCCTTATTTAGGGCTTGGGGAAGCTGACTCCTCCCTCCCATCCCTGCTCTTCTGTGCAAACTGGGCGGAGGAAGCTTTCTCACAAGGATAGAACCCTCCCTGGGATCCTTTGATCCCCTCCCCACCCTCCACTGCAGGGATTCTCCAGTGACACTGGGGAATGGCATTTGGGTCTCTGGGAGATCTTAAGGGGAAGGGGGGTGTGCCACCAGCCAGCCACCCCATGGACGTGGGAACCTGAGTGGACAGACAGAGTGGAAATAGCCCACAGCGCCTGGGCAGTTTCTCCCCATCCCTACCTTCCCCAACCGTAGGAGTGAGAGAAGAGCCTGGCGCAGTAACCCCACCAGTGACCAGTGGGGGTGTACAGGACTGGGGAGGTGGCAGCCGGAGAGAGACTGCAGGTGCTGTGCCCACCTCGAAGCTCCCTGCAGCCTTGTATGCAAACACAGGGTATGGGTTAGATGCTTCATGAGAAGTTTGGGGCTGAGGGCTAAGGGTCACACGGCTTGACTCTAGTGCAGCCAGAATGGGTGAATGCGTTCAGCTCACTTTGGCAAATGCAGCCAGATGCTGAATGTAATGAATCAGTAGAACACTGGTTTGTACTACTGAGATGGCCTTGCTCCTGAGATCCAAACTGATTTTCAAAGATGATCCAAGAGAGGTACAGATATTTAAGATGTACAGACAAAACTCACGCGATTTTGCTGTCAGGGAATGTCGTTTTATGAAACAGAGGAAGGGAATTTGTTCACAAAGAACCCATGGTCATGGGGTGCTAGCCCTGGGGACCAATGATGCCACTTGACTGGGTGCAGCAAGGCCAACTGAGGCTGCAGTCTTTTACGAGGAGCCCCAGCTCCAGCCCAGGACCCCCTGGGTACGCAAAGTCGTTCCAAAGGCATGGTGGTGGGTGGTGGTTAGGGACCACATTTCCAGAATGCCAGATTCCATAAGAGCTCTTTAAAATTGATCGCCTTTCAGAATCAGCTTTCTCTCACTCTACAATGCACAGAATGCATCCATCCCTCACTCCTTTTTTTTTTTTAAAGCAACCCTGTCCTTTCAGCTGCAGCAATATGGATACAGAATCACATAGGCCTTGGGGGAGGGTCCCTTGAAAAGGAGCAAGAAGAGCACCCAAAAAATAAACAGTGTTGATGCAAGTGGGACGTGACAGCAAGGCTCTGCGCCTTATCCATCTACCTTACAATTGAAATATTTAAGGTTTACAAAAAGGACTCAGGGAACTGTGACTCTCCTTCAAAGCACATTCCCTGGGCCTTCTCACCATTCTCAGCAGTGGGGATGTACCTGGATGAGAGCTGTCATTTATTCACCCGGGTCTTGGTCTAATTTGTAGGTTTTGCCTGATTTCAAGGAGGTGTCAGAGAACAGCTCTGCACTTCTGCCAGCTAGTCAACGTTACCTTGTCAATAAAAGGAAAGTATATTGGAGGTATGTGCTTTATATTTTTTTACAACATTTATTTCAAGTCATAGGAGAAGTATTTTCATTTACTTTTATCCAAGATTATTAGATGTATAAATTTTAATATTTAGAGACTTATGGTCCTAGAAAAAAATTTTAATGCATTTCAAATGTATGTATATGTATTTTTGGGGTGCAGACAAGTATGATAAAGTGGCCAATTAAATGCTTTCAGAAATAAAATGAACGACTTAAAGATCCACTGTGTGGGGGAAATGGAACAAAAATCTGAAGTCAAGGATCAAAGGAAGAAAATTAGAGACTTGGAGTTCATATTTTTTAAAACACAGGTTTCATATTAAATTATCATAAAATTTAGAATCCCTCATTTACGTTGGAAAGAATTTTATAATAATTTTACTTTTAAATGTAAAAAAAAATGCATCAGAAATTTCATTCTTTGCCACTATTTAAATTTCTGGTGAAAAAAAATGTTTGATGTTCAACCTACAATCATGATGGGAAATACAGAGTTTAAAAAAGTCTTTGGGGGTCCGGAAGCATATCCTTGAAGACTGCTGAGCTGGGTTGGAGCATTTGTCTTCATCTGACACTTGATCCCTTGGAGTTGTCCTGTCATTTCTTTCTGAGCTCCCACTGTGTCCCCATGTATCTCATGGTGGGGTTGCTTCCCTGATTGAATGTACCTAGCTTCTGAATTGTGTTAATCCCGAACTGCTTGATTTTAGGCTGAACTGATAAAGGAAGAAGATGGTTCATTCTGACTTGAAAATCAAAGAATGCGATTCACCTCCTGCATCCAATCATGTGTTACCAAATGGAAATGATGATACGGTGGGGGAAAATGAGGAAACGGTAAGTCAATGCCTGAAAACCACTGTCCGTGTGGACATGAGCTGTGACCACTTGCAGGCTGCCCGTTGATACAGTGATGCCGTTGCTGCCTGGAGATGCCCGCTTCCACATGTCTCCGGGGGCAGCGTATGGATGCAAAGACTCTACTCATTCTGCTTGGGCCTTTCTTGCAGCCAAATGCAGCCAGTGTTTTGCCTTGGCTGAGGCTAGTTGGAGTGCAGTTTTGGTCTGGAAAATCAGGCAAGATGCCAATTGGCTGGTGTGGGAATTGGCCCCAGGCACTGGGCCTGAGGAGCCCTGTGTTAGCACGTGCCCACCTCATGGTTTAGTCTCCAGCTCAAGGCTCTGAGGTGTCACTGTGACACCTCCTCACAGTGAAGCCATGTGGTGTCTTCTCCCAGAATCGAGACATCTTGTTGGTGGGGACAAAACTTAACTTCTGGAATCAGTTCAACCTGGATTTGATTCCATTGCTGATCCAGCTGCATGATCTTGGGTGGTTATTCCTCCCTTTAGAAGCCTGGTTTTCCATCTCTAGAATGGGATTAATAACAGTATTTACTTTGTGTGGCTGTTGAGAAGAGGTAGAGGCCGGGCACTTACAGCTCTGTTTATTGCTGTCCCATGATTTAAAGCGAGGGGTCTTTAGCCTCTTTCCAGTTGCCTCTGTTTTAAAACCGTAATCAATGTTTAACAATATTTTAAACAATATTACACACTACGTTGAAGGACATAAAAAAATAAGAATGTCCACCCGTCTCTCTGCCACCCTAACGTAGCTGTCGTCTCCCGCCTGGGTCTGACTGGCAGGGCAGTAGGAACGCACATCACTCACAACCACGTGCTCGGGTGTAGCTTGGCCTTTTCCGGCCGGGTTGAGCAGGGTTTGTCTCTTGACCCAGCAGTTCCGCTTCTGGGTGTAGAAGACCGTGGTTCTTTGAGTGTGGTGCCCAGAGAGGCAGCATCAACGTCCCCAGGGAGGTTTGACATGCACTTGATTCACCCTCACATGTGCTTCCCCCCAACCCGGTGAACTGGAAATTTCAGGGGTGGGGACTACCATCTGTGTTTTAACAGGCCCTCCGAGGGATTCTTCTTTGTGCTGAAGTTTGAGAAGCGTCCTGCCACTTTCATACTGCGTTTTTTTCTAAGCAAAACCAAGTGCCCACGTGTATGTAGGAATGCATACATACGAGTAGATTGTGGTAAGCTCAGGCAACAGAATCCCATACAGCAGTGAAAAGGAATGAGCTGGAGTTCCAGGTATCAAGGGGGCTGTGGGAGTTCTCTGGCGGTCCAGTGGTTAGGGCTTGGTGCTTTCACTGCCGTGACCCGGGTTCCGTCCCTGGTCGTGGAACTGAGATCCTGCAAGCTGAATGGTGCGGCAAAAGATAAATAAATACATAAAATAAAAATGAAAAATAAATAAATAAACAAACAATGGTGAGCCCTGGGATCAGGTTGCAGAAGAAATATACTGTATGACCCCATTTATATAAAGATCCACAACAGGCAACCATAATAACCATGTCTCATTTAGGGAAATATGCATCAGTGATAAAACTGTAATGAAAAGCAAGGAGGTGTAGTTATCACAAATCTGAGCATAGAAGGACCCTCTGGGGGTGACAGCGTTTTAGGAGAAGAGTGCCTGGGGAGGGCTGGATAGAGTATCCTAAGTATAGGGAATATGTGTTTTCTTAACCCAGGTGGTCGGTACATGCATTCTGGCTAATTATTATTCATGTTTCATAAACTCATGAATGGGTGATATAGAGAAATGAAAACAAAAAGAACCCATAGGAGGTCTAAGACTGAGGCCACAGGTGAGTGGAAAGGTATAGCCAGGTGTGTGCACAGCCACCACAAGGCTGTCCCTGGAGAATCGTGTTCCAAACCTTCCCTACGTGTTGTTATGGAGAAAAATTGCACAGGACACTTGTTTAAAAATGTCAAGGAGGATTTTATTCAAGACTATTGCCATAGGGGAGAGAGATTGCACTCAGTGTAGATACAAGGACAAGCGGGGACTTAGAGCCAGCTGGCAGGGTGGAGGGGAGGAGGAGGAATTACCAAGAGGAATTTGGTTAGGGTGAGGGGAGCCGGGGAAGGAACTGATTAGCTATCAAAGCTGAGAGGATTCTGGATGAACTGGCTTAGCACCGTTCTTGGCTACATCTGGACTCTGTAGGTGAAGAAGAATCCTAATGGAGAAGAGGGCTCGGAGGAGCCACACTAAAGTTTGGTCAAGGGCATCGCGGTTGGTGTGTGTACCCCCTTCTGTGCTGAATTTTGTCAGCATTGCCCACGTGTGAAATGTTGTAATCTGGCATCTCGTAAGACAGTGGTTCTCATCTGGGGGCAGTGTTACCCTTTGGAACACCTGGCAATGTCTGGAGACATTTTGGTTGTCCCAACTCAGAGTGGCTAGTGAATGAAGCCCAGAGATGCTGCTACACCTCCTACAATGCACGGGACAGCCCCCTACCGCAAAGGCTAATCTGGCCCCAAATATGAACACCTTCTCATGATGCTATAAAGCAACGATTCTATTAAAATTTAATTGTTATAAAGCATACACAAAAATAAGAATTAGAAAAGGCAAAAGATAAAATGATTGTTCTTATTTTCTTCTCCACTGGAGTTGTTGGTTTTCTTGTTGTTGAGTTTTGAGAGTTCATTATATATGTATTCTGGGTACAAGTCCTTTGTCAGATATAAGCTTTGCAAACGCTTTCTCCCTGGTTGTGCCTTGTCTTTTCTTTCTTTTAACAGCCTCTCTCTTTTTTTCAAATTTTTTATTTATCTATTTATCTATGTATTTATTGGCTCCGTTGGGTCTTCGTTGCTGCTCGCAGTCTTTCTCTAGCTGTGGCGAGCAGGGGCTACTCTTCGTTGTGGTGTGCGGGTTTCTCATGCACCGGCTTTCTCTTAGCTCTAGGCGTGCAGGCTCAAACCCATGTCCTCTGCATTGGCAGGCGGATTTTTAACCACTGCGCCACGAGGGAAGCCCTCTTAACAGTCTCTTTTAAAGAGCTGATGTTTTCAGTTTTGATGAGTCCAGTTTATGTGTTGCTTCTTTTACAGACTATACTTTTGGGGCCATATCTAAGAAATCCTTGCCTAATCCATAGTCACAAAGATTTTCTCCTGTGTTTTCTTCTAAAAGTTCTATAGTTTTTAGGTTTTGCATTTAGGTCTGTGTTCCATTGTGAGTTAATTTTTGTACATGGTATAAAACATAGATTCAAGGTCATTTTTTTGCATACAGATATTTAGTTATCCCAGTACCAATTGTTGAAAAAATTAATTCTTTTCCATTGCATTGCCCTTGCACTTTGGTCAAAAAACAGTTTTCATAAATGTATTGGTTTATTTCTGGAGTATGTATTCTGTTCCATTCTTTTTCTCCATTTTTGTTTTTGTTTTTTTTTTGATAAATAAATAAATTTATTTATTTATTTATGTATTTATTTAATGGCTGTGTTGGGTCTTTGTTGCTGTGCTCGGGCTTTCTCTGGTTGCTGGGAGCAGGGGCTACTCTTTGTTGAGGTGTGCAGGCTTCTCAGTGTGGTGGCTTCCCTTGTTGCAGAGCACGGGCTCTAGGCACACGGGTGTCAGTAGTTGTAGCACGAGGGCTCAGTAGTTGTGGCGCACAGGGCTTAGTTGCTCCGAGGCATGTGGGATCTTCCTGGACCAGGGATCGAATCCATGTCCCCTGCATTGACAGGTGGATTCTTAACTGCTGCTACCGCCACCAGGGAAGTCCCTGTTTCTCCATTTTTGCATCAGTATCACATTGTTTTGGTTACTACAGCTTTATAATAATTATGGAAATCTGGCAATGTTAGCCCTCCAACTCTGTTCTTCTTTTTCAAAGTCATTTGACTATTTTAGGAGTATTTAGACTATTTAAATTTACTGTGATTGTTAATGTAATTGGGCTTGGAAAGATCATTTTGCTATCTGTTTTCTATTTGCCCTGTTCTTCATTTCCTCTTTCCTCTTTTTCTGCCTTCTATTGAATTAATGAAGGTTTTTATGATTCCATTTTATCTCCTTTGTTGGCTTATTAAGTAAAACTGCTTTAGGGAATATATTATATGTCTTTAACTTACCAAGTTTACATTCAAGTGCTAATATACTACTTCACGTATAAGAACCTTACAGTATAGTATGTGTCCATTTCTCCCCTTCCAGACTTCATGCTGTTTTTGTCATGAGTTTTAATTTTATCAATATTTTAAACCCTACAACACATCATTATTTTTGTTCAAATAGTCAAATGTCTTTTGAAGATATTTACGTAATAAAAAAGTATAGTAGAAAACATTTCTTGTGTAAATTCCTTAGTGTAGATTAAGATGTCCATTCAATATAATTTTCCTTTGACTTGAAGGACATCCTAAACATTTCCTGTAGTGCAGGTCTGCTGGTGATGAATTCATTCAGTTTTGTACACCCAGAAAAGTCCTTATTCATTTTCATTATTTTAAAAGATATTTTTGCTGGACAAGGAATTCTAGGTTGATGGTTTTTCTCAGGAATTTAAAAAGATTGCTCCACTGTCTTCTCACTTGCCTAGTTTCTAGTGAGAAATATGCTGTACGTCTCATCTTTGTTCCTCTCTATATAACATGTCATTTTCTGGCTACTTTAAACATTCTGTCGTTATAACTGATTCTGAGCAATTTGACTATAATAAGCCTTGATGTAGTTCATTTTATGTTTCCTTTGCTTGGGGTTCACTGAGATTTTTGGATCTTCAGACTAATAGTTTTCACCAAAATTAGGGGAAACTTTAGTTGTTATTTCTTCAAATATTTATTTCTGTTTCCCCCACTCTCTTTGGAGAACTCCAATCACCTGTATATATTAGGCCAATTGAAATTGGCCATCTTTGATGGAACATGACCTGCAGGCTATGATAGAGGTCCACTCTACCTCTTCCAGGGGTCAGAGAACAACCTGTACAGCCAGTACGAGGAGAAGGTGCGGCCCTGCATCGACCTCATCGACTCCCTGCGGGCGCTGGGCGTGGAGCAGGACCTGGCCCTTCCTGCCATCGCTGTCATCGGGGACCAGAGCTCGGGCAAGAGCTCTGTGCTGGAGGCTCTGTCGGGGGTTGCCCTTCCCAGAGGCAGCGGTAAGCAGTTGCTGTGTTAATTAGCTCAGCCTTCAGTAACAGGATCTCAGACTAGAGGCTTAAACAATAGAAATTTACTTCTCACCGTTCTGAAGGCTGGAAGCCCTGAGATCAAGGTGTCAGCAGGGTTGATTTCTCCTGACACCTTTGTTCTCCGCTTACACATGACCATCTTCTCCTTGTGTCCTCACGTGGCCTTTTCTCTGTGGGCACCTGTGTCTAGGATCTCTTCCTCTTTTTAGAAGGATGCCAGTCATGTTGTTTAGGGCCCCACTCTTACAACCTCATTTAATGTTAATTACCTCTTTAAAGAGATACCCTATCTCCAAGTATAGTCACATTGGGCATTAAAGCTTCAACATATGAGTTTGGCAGGGTGGCAGGGGCGGGGTGGGGGGAGGCCCAATTCGTAACATCCTCTCATTACACATTTAGTGTGGATCGCATGTAACCTGTACTTGCGGAAGGTCTGAGTAAATGCACATGGGTCTTCAGCCCTGAACGCTGTACCCCTTCCCAAGGGGTGACCCTCCATCTGGGAGGTGAAGATTGTGCTCTGGTTAGTGGTGCTATTTGAGCTCCCAGGCCAAGGATCAGTGAGGGCTTCAGGGAGGAAGGCAGACCTGAGCTGGGTCTTGAAATTCAGGTCGGATGTGAAGGTGAGTGGGATTTAGAAGAAGTTTACAGTGAGGAGATTGTGGTGAGGAGGCATGGTGGGGGCAGTCCACCTTCCTGATAAGAGTGGGGTATGTGCCCTGAGGGTGGTGGAGGATGTTTGCAGAAGTTTGGGGTTTCCCACTGCAGTTTGCCACCTGGGCTGATGGAAAACACTGGGGTGAAACAGGAGGTCTAAAGTAGTAGCTTTCAGGCCAAACACCACCTGGGATGTACATTCAAGATGTACATCCGTGAGTCACCCTAGATAGAATGTGCTAGAGTGTCAGAGGGTAAGACTAGAAAGTCTGACAACAGTATCCCCAGATGATTATATAAAACTCTGAGAACCACTGGTCTAGGAGCACCATATAGGACTGCTAAGAGCAGAGTATAGTATTGATGGGAAGTGCCCTCCTAGGTATTGTTACAAGATGTCCTCTGGTGCTGAAACTGAAAAAACTTGTGAATGAAGATGAGTGGAAAGGCAAAGTCAGTTTCCGAGACAGAGAGATTGAGATTTTGGATGCTTCGCAGGTGGAAGAGGAAATCAGTGAAGGTAAGTGTCCCATGTTTGTTTGTCATTGCCTATCTGGATGTCTGGTCAACTGGGTGAAGTGGGTGAGGTGGGCCTGTCACTGTTCCCACTCTCCCCTTTCTGAACCTGTCCTGGTCCCTGAGGAACCCTGCCTCGCCTACATCAGGTCCCCAGCTCCCTTGTATTTTCTCTTCTTTTACTCTCATTAAGACCAGCACTTTGGACAGAATCTGACCTCAGTAATTTATTGCTTAGTTCATAAGTAAGTATCTGAGCATAATGTGAATTTTGAAGCTTGTATCCATCACTGAACCCTTTTCAGAATTGGGGGTCCTTTTCCTCCCAGAGCAGGGTGCATGTGCTTGCATAATCCTGGCTTAGGCTAATTTATGGCAGGTCTCAGTAAATGCAAACCACAGAGATTACTTTATTGATTTGAAACATCTGAAAAGAGAAAATTAACACTTAGTTGCTGCTAAGTGTGAGTGAGATGAGTAAACAACTTTCCCTTATTGACTTTAATTTCTTCCTAGCATGTCACATAATTGAGTCCCAGTCATTTTGGGAAGATACAAAAATGGCATGAACTGATAGCCAGCAGTAGGAAAGAATGGTGGCTTTGACTGTGTAAAGGTGGAAGCACTAATTACTGTTTATTGGCTGTTTTACAAAAGTTAAATAATGTTATCATCAAAATGTTATTGTGTGTTTTTTGGGATTAGGTTTCCTGCCTGGGGCAGAAAGATCAAAATTACAGTGTATATCAGTTAGCCCCTGCTGTGTAACAAAGCAATCTCAAAACATAATGGCTTGGAATAGTTCATTTCTTGTGATTCAGAGGATTGGCTGGGCAGTCCTTTTGCTCTGGGCTGGCTTGCTGGGGCCAAGTCTAGGATGGCCTCAGGCACCAACCCAACCCTTGGCTGGAATGACCAGGCCTTCTCTCCATGTGGTCTGTCAACCTCCAGGAAACTGGGATGGGCTTTTATGCTTGGTGGTAGAAGGGTTCCAAGCAGCAAGAGAGCTGAGTTCCAAACCCTGATTTTGTAAGCACCTTTCAATATCTGTGGGAATACATTTTGTAACATCCTGTTACCCAAAGAAAGTCACATGCTCAAGCCCAATTTCATGGAGCAGACTTGACGGGAGAAGTGGCAGTCACTCTATAACGCAGCCTCCACACCCAGATGGGAAGGAACACTTGTGCAAGCAGGATGCTGACACAGTGGTTGAAACAACATGTCAGTTTCACTTCTTGGTTACGTAAAAGTCTGCAGGTGGGCAGACCAGAGCTGGTGTGGGGGTTCCAGCATCATGAACCTAGACTCCTATCTCAATTCTCTGCTCTATATGGCCTCTGCTCCCAAGGCCTGCTCATGATTTAGTCAGCAAGTATCCATTCCTGCCAACTGGACGTTGGCAAAGGGCATATCCCTGCCTTAAGCACACTTTCTGGAAGTTGCACAGAACACCTTCACATCTATCCCAGGGGCCAAACAAACGTATGACCACACCTCTGGGAAATGGATTTGGGGGGAATGATTAGCAGATTATGCCACATATGCCACTGTTGTTATTATATCCTTCCACATTCTTGACTGATATAAACATACCAAAAAGACATTCTGGATGCAGAAAGTGGTAAAGTGGTATTAGCTAACAATTTAATGAAATAGATTCCTACCTTGAAATTTTCATTATTAAGGAAGAAGGGGCAAAATGAAATCCCAACAGCTAACACTCATCTTGCCTGAAACAAGCACGTACCCCCCCTACAATTTTCCAGGTCATCTTTTAGGAGTCACCATGTATTTTTATTTGTTTTAATTTTACTTCATTGTTTAGTTCCTAAATACATCAACGGGAGGGATTTAGGTGTGACACCAGGAAAAACTTACCAGCTCTGCCCAGCTTAGGACTGGTACAGATGGTTGTCACCTTGAGAGAAGTTTTCACAAGGTCTCCCTGCAGACAATTCTGGCCACTGGAAGTGAGAATACTGAATTATCCTTTGAGGTCCCTTTTGCTCCAGAAAAGTGAAGCTGCTTCAAATATAGTATGTCCCCTACATACGAAACTTCAAGTTGTGAACTTTCAAAGATGTGAACGTGCATTCGCATGTCCAATCACATGTTATTTTACGTGTCTGGCGTACACTGTCACGTGCATTCATCCTGTACAAGTGGTTGTGCTTTTGTGCACTTTACTGTACAGTACTGTATAGAGCACAATAGTACAGTATCTTTGTTTCAAGCCCAGGATGTCCAGAAGCAAGTGGAAAAGCTGCAGTGATGTTAGCTGGTACAGTGCTGTATAGCCAATTGTGTTATAACCTAGGCTAATGTTGTTGGACTTAGGAACAGATTGGACTTATGAATGCACTCCAAACGGAGCTCGTTTGTGTGTAGGGGACTTACTGTCCCTGAATCATAGTGGGGGTGAAGGGGGGAGTTGCTTTCAGAGGATTCGCTGTAATGCAATATTCCATCCTAAGCTCTGTTTCATTGTTCCTTTATTCTCTTCTGTAGCCCAGGTTGCCATCGCTGGGGAAGGCACAGGCATCAGTCAGGAGCTGATTACTCTGGAGGTCAGCTCCCCTCACGTCCCGGACCTGACTTTGATAGACCTTCCTGGCATCACCAGGATCGCCGTGGGCAATCAGCCAGCCGACATTGAATATCAGGTGAAACTTCAGGCTCCACCCTGGCCTGGGTCTTGTGGAGGAGGGGCTGCATTAGAGCATCAGCGAGTCCAAGTCTGAGCTTGAAGAGTGGGTATTAGGAGGTAGGGAATTTGGAGAGTGTGATGGTCAGAATCTACTCCACCTAGTTGGGTGGAAGCTTCTGTGGAAAGAAGAAAACAGGCAAAGTTGGAAATACATTTTATTTGTGTTTTATGCAGTGACTCATTTCTGGTTATAGGTGTATTTTGTGCCATATCTACACCAACACATATTAGGAACGAGTTTTATGTGGGAAGAAAGAGCATTAGAAGCAAGTATGATGATATTCCTGTATCAATGAATCTCACCCAATAGATTAAAGATTTAGGGAACAGTCAAGCAGTGCTTTTGGCATCTTGTTTTCCATTGTAACCTTCAGATTTGAAGTCTTAGGAGACAGTTAATGAGTTAAGACCTCACAGTTTTCCCTGTTTTAGCCACAGAGAACTCGTTTCTCTGACTTGGGAAGTGCCGCCAGGCTTGTGTTGTAGTCTGATTTCTCTGTAGTTGCTTCTTTGGAGAAATACCTCTGGGACTTGGAGGGCCTGAAGCAAGTACAAGGTTATTACCTATCTCAACTCTCCTATCCTGTCATTTTCTTACAGATCAAGTCTCTTATCAGGAAGTACATTCATAGGCAGGAGACAATCAGCTTGGTGGTGGTCCCTGCTAACGTGGACATTGCCACCACGGAGGCGCTGCGCATGGCTCAGGAGGTGGACCCCAATGGAGACAGGACCATAGGTAAGAAGAGGGAAGAATCTAAAAACAGTGGGTGGCCTGACAGTGGAAAAGCGTCCCTTGAACCCAGTGGGTGCTTCCTGGCACACACATAGCATGCGAAACTTTTGAGAACCCATTGAGGCCAGATGAAATGGGCCACATTTGACTCTTTTTCTTTTTTTTTAATTAGTTAATTTATTTTTTTGGCTGCCTTGGGTCTTTGTTGCTGTGCGCGCGGGCTTTCTCTAGTTGCGGAGAGTGGGGCTACTGTTCGTTGTGGTGCGTGGGCTTCTCATTATGGTGGCTTCTTTTGTTGCGGAGCACGGGTTCTAGCAAAGCAGGCTTCAGTAGTTGCGGCTCTCGGGTTCTAGAGTGCAGGCTCAGTAGTTGTGGTGCATGGGCTTTGTTGCTCTGCGGCATGTGGGATCTTCCCAGACCAGGGATCAAACCCGTGTCCCCGGCATTGGCAGGCGGATTCCTAACCACTGTGCCACCAGGGAAGTCCCCACATTTGACTCTTGTTGGCCATGCATTGGCTCGTAATCTTTGTCTGCCTGCTTATAAGAGGCATGGTGGCTTCAGGGGGTGGGGCAAAATCAGAAAGCAGTTATATCAGCTGACAATACATTTGGGACCCACGTGTCCCAGACAGATGAATGGATATACAGAATGTGATGTATCCATACATGGAATAGTATCCAGCCTTAAAAAGAAGGACACTCTGACACCTGCTACAATGCAGATGAACTTTGAAGACATTATGCTCAATGACATAAGCCAGTGCTAAAGGACAAATACTGTATGATCCCACTTACATGAGGGATCTGGAGTGGTCAAGTTCATAGAGACAGGAAGCCAAAGAGCGGTAAAGGGAGAAAGAAGAGTTGGTGTTCAGTGGGGACAGAGTCTCGGCCGGGGAAGATGAAAGGGTTTTGGAGATGGATAGGGATCAAGGTTGCCCAACAATGTGAAAGTGCTTTATGCCCCTGAACTGTGCACCAAAAAATGGGTAAAATGGTAAATTTTGTGTTTTAAAAAATGTGTTTGGCTGTAAATAGCAGAAAACCTGAGTATAGTGGCTAAAACAAATGGCGACTTATTTTCACACCTAACAAGAAGTCTGGGCAGAGGCTGCTCCCCTCTGGACCACTGTTCAGTGATGCTGTCAGGACCTAGTCCCTTCCACCTTCTGCTCCACCATCCTCAGCTGTAGGCTCTCATTCTTTGCCTGTCCTGCTGCCCGTCGTGGCTGGGATGGGACTCTCTCAGGCAGGGCAGCAGCTACCAGTGGACATGGTAAACCTCAGGGTTAGTCCTGGGCTGGCTGCACTGGACCCAGAAGGGTCCACACTTGATGTAATGCTCTGATGCTGCCGTCTTGCAGTACTCCATGTTTGAACAAGGGGCTTACGTTTTCATTTTGCAATGGGCCCTGCAAATGATGTAGCTGGTCCTGGCTGGACCCGTGTTTCTCCAGGTGGGAGCCAGGCCCCACCTGCAGCAGAAATAATTGGAGAATTTTTAGAAATGCAAGTCCCTCGATACCACCAAACCTCCTGAATCAGAATCTCTGGGACGGGGCCTGAGACTCTGCATTTTAAAACATCCCTGAAGGTTGGTCAGGTGCACAGGAAAGTTTGAGAGCCACCGTAGTAGAAAGTGAACTCCTCCACTGAGCAAAAGGAACACAAAAGGGCCATTACACGCTGCTACCTCTTTGGCCTGAGAGCGGAGATCTGGGTGAAGTGAGCTTGGGGAGAACACAGGGGCTGAGCCTTGCACCTTCTCTCTGCAAGCCCTATTGTCTGCCCTCGCGCAGGGTGGGAGGAAGCTGTGGGCCAGGGGACCATCCTCCCCAGGGGCGGGAGCTGTCCTTACTTCTCACCCTGCAAAGTTGTGAGCAATCTCTAACTAAAGTCTCTGGGTCGCAGGAATCTTGACGAAGCCTGATCTGGTGGACAAAGGCACCGAAGACAAGGTGGTGGACGTGGTGAGAAACCTCGTCTTCCACCTGAAGAAGGGCTACATGATCGTCAAGTGCCGGGGCCAGCAGGACATCCAGCACCGGCTGAGCCTGGCCAAGGCCCTGAAGAAGGAGCAGGAGTTCTTCGAGAACCACGCCCATTTCAGGTGAGCGGGCAGGTGGTGTTTTCCTAGGGTGAACCCAAACTAAAGACCACTGTCCTCACGGGGGGAAATGGACGCTGTCCAAGATCAGATATTGACAGTATCTGTGCGTGTTTGTTCCTTGCCAATGACCATGGAATTTACCTGGAAGAATAAAGGAGAAATTCACAAAGCACTGCAAAGTATAAATTTAAAACATCAAAATAAGGCAGATACTTTTTGCAATATCTTAAATAGTATGCTTCTGGAACCGGCACGTAAACCTAAGTGAAACAGGAAAGAAACAAAGTGGAATGCCCCGAAATAGACTCAGATACACATATTTGGTCTATGATAAGTGTGGCATTTCAAATCCCTGGGCTGTGTCAGCTTGATTATCGATTAGCAGCACTGAGATAATTGTTTAATATTTGGGGAAAAATTTAATTGTGAAAATTTGGAATCTACATGTTGAAAATTGTGGGATTTATATAAACGAACCAGAATAAAAGATCACAGTGTTGGCAACCATTAGAGTGTTGTGCCAATGAGCTGCCAATAAAAACGAGCTTATAAGATGCTGAGGAAAAAAGTGGCACATTCACTTAGAGACCTTGTGTGTGCACATGTGTACGTAGGTGGAGACCCGTGTCTTTTGTAAACGTTATCACTTTTGATGCCCTCAGAAGCCTGCAGAGACATGTAATTCAGGAGAGATACTTGTACACCTGTGTTCCTAGCAGCACTATTCACAACAGCTAAAACATGGAAGCAGCCTAAGTGTCCATTGATAGATGAGTGGGATAAACAGAGTGTGGGCCACTCTGTGTATACCGTGGAATAGTATTAGCATGGAAGGAAATTCTAGCACGTGTTGTAACGTGGATGAACCTGGAGGACATTATGCTCAGTGAAATAAGCCAGTCACAAAAAGGCAAACGCTGTATGATTCCACTTGTATGCGGTCCTCAGAGGGGTCAAATTCACAGAGACAGGTCCTGGGGGAGGGAGATAGGAGATGTTTAATGGGGATGGAGTTTCTCTTGGGGAAGATGAGAGCGTTCTGGAGGTGGGCGGTGGTGATGGTCATACAACAGTGTGATTGCACTTAATACACTAAACGTACTTTTACAAATGATTGAAATGGTGAATTGTATGTTGTGCGTATTTTACCACAGTTAAAAAAATCGAAGGTGCAGAAACTGAAACTTAAGTATGAGTGTGCTCTTGCAAAGAGGTGTGTAAACTCATGACTATGTGTGACTGTTTTTATAAAGACCAATTCTATAGTCAGATATCATGAGACACATTTAATATATCAGCTGGCAGGGATCATTCTATACCATTTTTCAAATACCCAACATTACTAAAAGTCAATTCTATGCGATCCAAGTCTGAACATTTATGGGATACCAATTGCAGGACATTCCGTCCAGTGGGAAGTAACTGGATTTGCCTTGGCTTTCCCCAGCGGCAGAGCTGACTTGCATGTTCTGGCTAGACCCAGATGGACATGTCCGTTGCTTTCTCTTGCAGGGATCTTCTGGAGGAAGGAAGGGCCACGGTCCCCCGCCTGGCCGAAAGACTGACCACTGAACTCATCATGCATATCTGTGTAAGCACATGCAGAGCTGTCCAATCTCTGAACAAAACCCTGTAAACGCAGAGCTTAACCATGTCGGCTAAGAAACGTCAGCGTGCGTGAGCTCCTGTGCATCTTGTTAAGATGCCGGCTCAGATGCAGGGGGTCTGGATGTGGCCCGGATTCGCCCAGGTGATGTGGGTGTTGCCCGTCAGAGGACCACATGTTGAGTGGGACAAACTCTTCACTCGGCCTAATTAAAAATGGGCATCTTATGAGCGCTGGACCAACGCTTCCTTTCCCGTCACCAACCACGGCTCATTCCCTGCTCATATTTATGTCTTTCCATTCTTTTCTATTTTTCTCAGAAATCTCTGCCCCTGTTAGAAAATCAAATAAAGGAGAGCCACCAGAAGATAACGGAGGAGTTACAGAAGTTTGGCTCGGATATCCCGGATGACGAAAGTGGAAAAATGTTCTTTCTGATAGATGTGAGTCGTGGCAGTGGCGCCACGTTGGAGAGCCCACCCGTCGTTGTCCACAAAGGGATTGTGGGCCTCGTGTACATTTCTCTTCCCTCCCCTAAAGCTGATCCGGACTCATCCTGCCCCCTTAGCACCAGAAAGGGGCCGGGGTTGAGGGACGGTGGGCCGGGAGTGGCGGTCTGTCCCATCCGTGCCATTGATTCCTCCTCAAGCATGCTCACCCGAGACCCTCAGCCAGTGGCGGGAGTTTGGGGTTTTCTGCAGCCAAAGCCTCTTCTCTTCTGTCCTTGCGCCCAGGCCCTTAAGGCAGCGAAGAAGGGTCTGCCCACGCTCTGTATTCACGTGACCGCCAAACGACTTCGCTTGTATTTGGAATATCTCAGCTGATACTTACGTTTTCCTTCTTGGCAGAAAATTGATGCATTTAATAAAGACATCACTAATTTAACAGAAGGGGAAGAATTCGTGGGCGAGTATGACTCTCGGCTGTTTAACAAAATACGAGCTGAGTTCTGCAAATGGAGTCTCGTGGTTGAAAAAAACTTCCAAAAAGGTACGTCCAAGGCACCATGTAAACCCAGCAAGTTGCATTGAGTCCAGGGCCCAAGGGTGGGGGGATGCAGTTGGTGAAGGACGGCCAGAGTAAGCGGTTAGCGGTGCGGAAGCCACATGTGCTGTTTCATGCCCCTGAACTCTGGCCAGCAAGCATCTAGTACTGATTTCAAAGGACACCTGGAGAGAAAATGCAGACTCACTGGCCCACATCAGTCATGACTCTTAGAAGAATCAGCCCTCCCTCCACAGTGAGCAGGTTGACATGGCATGTGTGTCACGCTCTGTGTTTCCAATGGTGCCGCCCCTGACATAACCCAGGTTCCATCTTGATTAACCCACCAAGGCCTGGAAGCCTGATGTGTCTCATAATGGCTCTTAGAGTTGTGGCGATGAAAAGAAAATACAGCAGCGTGCTAGGTACCACCCTTGCATCGTCAAAGCCTCAGAAGTCTGAAAAAAGTAGAAACTGTGATCTGAAATTTTTTTTTTACTATTTTAAGAGGCCTAAAGTAAATCACATGTTGACCAATGAGAAAGCTGCTAGCAGCAGAGGGAAATTTCAAGTAACTTTGCTTTTATGCCAGCAAGTTGGTGGCGGTGGAGGAGGGTGGGGTGGAGGGAAGGCTGGTTCCATATTTTAGTTCACCTGGCCAGAGATGCACACTGACAATCCTCCTTGGCTTTGGGTAATGAACACGGGAAGAGAAATCATGGGAGGTTTTACATAATTCAAAGGCTACACCTTTGTTCCTTGGCAGAGGGCATGGAGGGTGGGATGGGGTAGATAACAGTGAGCCTCGGTGGAGAAATGTCTGGGAAACTCATTCCTGGGGTGGTCACTTGTCACATGTCCACAGTCCCTGTGCTGCTCACAGGAGCTAAGTCCACAAGCGGAGGGCTGCACGCCTGCTGTGTTCTCAAGGGCGGGGGGCACCACTCTGCCCCCTTCAAGGAAGACAACAGTCCTTGGCTCCCAGAAACCCCCTCATGGCATTGCCCAGCCAGGTGTTTATGACATAAGGGCTTATGGCAGGCAGCCTGTGAGAAAAATAGCTCCCTTTTTAAAACGCTAAATTCCTCCCAACAAATTATCAGTTACATATCACTGGGCACCCAAATGTAAGAGAATTAATTTGGTCCCATAACTCACCCCCATCCAAAAATAAACTCAGAAAGAATCACAAACCAAAGTGTATGAGCTGAAACGATAAAACTCTTAGGAGAAAACAGGTTTAAAGCTGTGACCTTGAATTAGGCAGTGGTTTCTGTAGGTGGGACAGCTAAAGCACAAGGAACAAAAGGAAAAAAGATCAATTGGACTTCATCAAAATTAAAAACTTCTGTGCATCAGAGAACACTGTCAAGAAAGTGGAAAGACACCCCACAGAATGGGAGAAAGTATTTGCAAATCATATATATGATAAGGGTCTAGTATCCCCAGTACATAAAGAACACTTACAACTCAACAACAAAAAGAGAAATAATCCAGTTTAAAAATGGACAAAGGACTGGAATAGACATTTCTCCAAAAAAGAAGAAATATGTACGGCTGAGAAGCACATGACAAGACCCTCAGTGTCATTAGCCATCAGAGAAATGCAAATTAAATCCACAACGAGATCAAAAAGACAGTTAGCAGGAAGTGTTGACAAGAATGTGGAGAGGTTAGGATGCTCACGCACTGCTGGAGGAAGTGTAACGGTGAGATGCTTTGGGAGACATTCTAGCAGTTAAGCAGATGGTTGCCAGATGACCCAGAAATTCCATTCATAGGTGTATAACGAAGAGAATGAAAATAGGTGTTCACATGAAAACTTGTATATGAATATTCTTATCAACGTTATTCATAACAGCCAAAAAGTCCATCAGCTGATGAATTGATAAACCAACTGTGGTATATCTGTATGTATTAATTTTCTAGGGCTGTCACAATAAAGTACCGTGGACTGAGTATCTTAAACAACAGAAATTTCTTTTCTTTTCTTTCTTTTTTTTAATAAATTTATTTATTTATTTTTGGCTGCATTGTGTTTTGGTTGCTGCACGGGGGCTTTCTCTAGTTGCATTGAGCAGGGGCTACTCTTCATTGCAGTGACCCAGCTTCTCAGTGTGCTGGCTTCTCTTGTTGCAGAGCACTGGCTCTATGTGCGCAGGCTTCAGTAGTTGTGGCATGTGGGCTCAGCAGTTGCGGCTCGCAGGCTCTTGAGTGCAGGCTCAGTGGTTGTGGTGCACGGGCTTAGTTGTTTTCGCAGCATGTGGGATCTTCCTGGACCAGGGATGGAACCCGTGTCCCCTGCATTGGCAGGTGGATTCTTAAGCACTGCGCCACCAGGGAAGTCCCAGAAACTTATTTTTTTACAATTCTAGAGGCTGGAAGTCCAAGGTCAAGGTGTCAGCAAGTTTGGTTTCTTCTGAGGCCTCTTTTCTAGGCATGTGGATGGCAGCCTTCTCCCAGGATCTTCACATGTCGTCCTTCTGTGTGTGTCTGTGTCTTGATCTTCTCTCATTAGGCCGCCAGTCATATTGGAATCCACCCTCCTGATCTCATGTCAACTTAACCACCTCTGTAAAGGCCCTGTTTCCAAACGTGGTCACTTTCTGAGGCACTAGGGGATAGGACTTCAACCAATGAATTTGGGGGAGGCACAGTCCAGCACCCAGTGGAGTATTGTTCACCCATAGGAAGGCGTGACGCGCTGACCCACGCTGCAATGTGGATGAACCTTGAAGGCATTATGCTAAGTGCAGGAAGTGATACATGAAAGGCCACAGATTGTTGATTCCATTTATATGGAATGTTCAGAACAGGCAAATCTATAGAAATAGAAAGTTGATTCCTGGTTTCCAGGGGCTGGGGAGAGAGGGAGATGGGGAGTGACTGCTGATTGGTACTGGGTGCCCTGGGGTAATGGAAAGGTTTGAAAGTTAGGCAGAGGTGATGTTTGCACCACTTTGTGACTGTACTAAAACATTCTACACTTTAATAAGGTGAATTTTATGGTATGTGAATTAGGTCTCAATTCTTTTAAACGCCTATGAGAAAATACCTCCTGACAAAAAGAGGGGGACCAGGCTACCATTCCTGGTTCGTTCTTCAAAATAAAGGAGCCACAGCCCCTTCTGCATTCCACCCCCAAGGGAGGTGTTTCTCCACACTCCTGCTTGTTGAGAGTAAAAAGAATTCCAGGAGTATAAAGAAAAAATTAAGCGCTTTATGTAGTAAACAGTGATACCATATCACATTAATAATCTAACTATATTATCCTTTTGATTTCACTTTCTACTCCTGCTGCAGCCCAGGAATATGTGCTGCGTCACTGATTCTAGCTGGTGTCATGGCCACTTCTATTTTCTAAAGGTTATGCAAGTCATAGTATTCTGTGACACAATTTTTTAAAAAAAAGTCAAATTTGATTTACAAAATGTCCTACTCAAGTACCTTTTCAAGAGTCCGTCTTACTCTATGTTTCTGCATTTGCCCTTTTTTGACGTCCTACCCTGGCTCTGTATTTTCCATCTTGAGATGACTAAGGACAGTTCTCCTGAGATCTGTGTCTTTGTTGCCATCCTTGAATCTTCGTCAATTTGAAAATCAGATTTGGTTTTTTTCCTGCTGCTCTGTCCTTTCGGAAAGTTCTGAATGAGATTGTGTTCAGCAAAACCTGCAAGGTTATTTCTGTGAAATAACTCAGAGCTACTGTTCCCTTCCGTAGGTTACAACGCCATATGTAAAGAAATCCAGCAGTTTGAAAACCGCTACCGTGGCAGAGAGTTGCCGGGGTTTGTGAATTACAAGACGTTCGAGAGCATCATAAAAAAGCAGGTCAGAGTTCTGGAAGAGCCGGCAGTGGATGTGCTGCACACAGTGACCGGTGAGTTCTTACTTCTGCTTTCAGGCATTTTATTTCCAGGACAGGGAGAAAGCTGAAGCCAGCACCTCCTGCTGGGGTGTTGCCCAGCACAGCAACCCAGCCAGTCTTCTCCTCCAGACGCCAGCTGGGTGTCCAACAGTTCATTCCCGTTCTGAGGCTAAGTGCCTGAGTCGACACAGACCCCACAGCTTAGGGGCTCAGCCCGCAAGACCGCCGCCCCCTGCGGATGGCATATTCATGTCCAAGCCTCTGTACTTCTGAGCGACCAGCTGTAAATCAGAGTTCCCACGACCCCCTTCTTGGGTGCCATGCTCTGTTAGAACAGCTCACAGAACTCAGGCACACGCTGTATTTACCTTTACTGGTTTGTTATGAAGCATATTATAAAGGTTGCAAATGAAAGAGACACATAGGGTGTGTGGTCTGGGTGGGTTGCACGGGCAGCTGCTTCTGTCCTGAGGAATCGGGGGGTAGTGGTGAGGGTGGGTAGGGCACCAGCCTCTGGGCACGTGGACGTGGGGAAACTCTCCGAACCCTGTCGTTAAGGGTTTTTATGGAATTATACTCAATGACCCTATGGCGGTATAATCAAGTTTTAACTCGATCTCCAGCCCCTCTCCCAGCCCCCGGAGGTTGGGGAGAAGCGAGAAGATTGGTCTGAAAGGCTTGGTCTTCCTGGTGAGCAGTCCCCATCCTAAAGCTAACTGGGGCCACCTCATTAGGACGAGTCCCCATCCCAAAGCTAACTGGGGCCACCTCATTAGGACGAGTCCCCATCCCAAAGCTAACTGGGGCCACCTCATTAGGACCTCACCCAGGAAATCCTAAGGGATTTAGGAGCTCTGCGTCAGGAACCGGGGACAAGAACCACATGTATATTTCTTACCACCCCTCACCTCCCTCTACTCCAGTGATTACTCGCAGTCTCAAAATATTCTGTTTAGTTGAAATCGCTGAGAAGTAAGGTTGATGACTAAATAGCTATGCAATATAGAAGTATCTTGAGCCTCTCAAGTGCTGTATGAACCTAGGGTGGTGTCACTGTTGTCACATGCAAGTAGGAAAGTGCTTCTGCACTGTCGAGGAGAAATGCAGCACGAAACAGTACTGACCACTCCCTTCTTGAAATGCTCTGCTCCTGAGAGGTTACTGAATCTCTCCTCTTCATCGCCTCCTGGGCTGACACCTTTCTCACGCAGGCTTCAGCTGTCTCATTTCAGCACTAAGTAATGTCTTCCATGGATCCATGAACTGGCAAGGATGGGGTGGCAGCCTTATAACAGTTTATTATAAGGGATGTATTTCTAATTAAATTTTACCTTCAGGCTTAATAGCTATAAACCAAAATCTGAAATTGTGTTTTGTTGATCAGTTATTTTTATGCATTCTTCATTCAGTCCTGAAGAAAATTTTTCGCACTTCAAGCCTTCTTAACTTGAACAGAAAACATTTATATATATATATATATATATATATACCTACTCCTATTTTAGAAATATGTGCACTATGGAGTCAAAAGATTTCCAAGCATAGAGATATTGTACGTCATACTAAGATAACATTTTGTGAGGAAGTCACCTGGAAATAGAGGTTTCAAAAATAAAAAGAAATAATGTAAATTTTCTGATTGAAAAAAGAGTTTGTTCACCTATTTCTTTCAAATGAATTACAGCTATTTCAATTTCACTGATGTATTTAAAAGAGTGATATGTTTTACTATAAATATTAATATATTTATAACTTACCAGAAATTGCACTCTTTGCAACTATTTATACTTGGGATGGCAATTTAAATGTCAAGTAAATATGCCAGGGGACATTTAGGCTTTAAAGTTCCTCCAGGGAGTTTTTGAGCCAAAAAAGCACACCTTTCTCCTTCAGTGAGAAGAGAGGGGGGAGGGAGGTAACTGTTAACTGTTTCATGCTGTTTTATCCTCTTGTTTTCTGCAACCTGTGTAGATGATGAATCCTTCTAGCAATACTGGACTTCTTTGTCTTTCTTTCACCAGATATAATCCGGGCTGCCTTTACAGATGTTTCGGAAAAAAACTTTAATGAATTTTTCAACCTCCACAGAACTGCCAAGGTAAAACTGCCTGGATATTACTTTCAAAAAAAAAAAAAAAGAATGTAGGCCTGACACTAGAAAATAGATTTCTTAGATTAATACTCTTGAATCTTTATTTTGTATTTGGGGAAGCAATAATCAGAATCAACAGTGAACCTCACGATGTGAGCAGTGCGGTCTGGTTAAAAGGCAGTCAGAGGGAGCTGGAGAGCGAGGATGTGCAAAGAAAATGTTTCGTTCCAGGAAGAAAAGCGAGCTGTAGTGAGTGGGAAACACTGTCACATCGGAAGAAAATGGGCCTGAATCCGGAAACTTGTTGAGGAAACTGAATGGAAAAGACTCATCCAATCTCAGAACTGGGGCTTCCTGGCCTCCTGTCTTGGGCTGTATAGCTAATACCACGGCAGGCGTTTACTTCTCACAGTGCAGGAGGCTGGAAGTCTCCGCCTGAGGTGCTGGCTGACGTCTCATTGTATCCTCACATGGGGGGCGGGGGCGGGGGGAGACAGCTCCCTGACGTCTCTTCTCAGGGGGGCACTAATCCATTCATGAGGGCTGCACCCTCGTGACCGGATGACCTCTCAAAGACGCCCCCACCCCCAACGCCATCATGTTGAGGATTAGGGTTTCAGGGTATGAATTTGGAGGGGATGCAGTCCCAGAAACTCCAGGAACTCCAGGGACATGAAACATACAGAATTTGACCAATTTAAATCTGACCCCCATCTTATCCCTGTGAGCTCTCTGGTGGAAAAAGTACTCCTCCTCAGATGGAAAAGCTTGTAAAAGAGAAAGGGAAAAAGCTGGAAATCAGGCCCAAGAACAGAGCCCATGTGGGTTCCCAGGCTCTGGGGATGCAGGGTCTGGTCACATGTGTGGCTCAGGCCTTCTGGAAAATTCTGATCTTTGGCAGGGGATGGGAACCCCCCACCCTGTGCCCAGATAAGCTGACACGGGGACAGACGTCTTCTCCAAAGCCACATGCTATTTTGCAGTTGGCATCTGCTGCTGGTGGTGTTTGCCAAGGACCTATCTTCCTATGACCCAGCAATTTGTGTCTACAGGGAAATTGTGTTGTTTCTCTTTTGCTGTAGTCCAAAATTGAAGACATTAGATTAGAACAGGAAAAAGAAGCTGAGAAGTCGATCCGACTGCACTTCCAAATGGAGCAGATCGTCTACTGCCAGGACCAGGTTTACCGGCGTGCGTTACAGGAGGTCAGAGAGAAGGAGGCAGAAGAAGAAAAGAACAAAAAATCAAACTTTTATTTCCAACAACAGACCTCCTCCACAGACCCCTCCATGGCTGAGATCTTTCAGCACCTGATCGCCTACCACCAGGTGAGTCTGCGAGTGCCTCAGAATGGCACTTCTCATCCGTTTCCTTTCTGTGAGTGCCTCTCTCTTCAGTCTCATCTCTAAGGTGATCACCAGCTCCATCTTTCAGCCCTTGGTAAGCCTCTGTAGAAGCAGCTCGATCAGAGAGATGAGAAGGGTTGTTACTTAGAACCACTCGTATCTGCTTTTGGCTGGCTGTGTGGCCGTAGTCAAGTTACTTAACCTCTCTGAGCCTAAGCTTTCTTCTCTGTAAAGCAGTGCCTCCTCTCGGGGTTCTTGTGAATATTCAGCATGAGGCGTGTGAGTAAACCCTCCCCCCAGCTTTGGAAGGCAGTGGCCGCTGGCCCTGGAGAAGCTGCTGCTGGCAGAGACATGTGCGTTGATCGCTACCCTACATTTCAAGTGACTTGAAGGGCCATCTCAGTCATCCTGGGGAAGGATGTACAACTCAGAGCCCTTGGGATATGTGAAAGTCGGGACAGGAAAGCAGATGAGAGTCTCATGGTCTACCAGATGTCTCCGTTACTTGGGCAGAGTTTCTCATGCTGACATGCTCACACATCTCCAGGATCTTGTGGAGATGCAGAGGTGGGGGGTGGCAGGTATGAGGTGGGGGGCAATTCTTCATTCCTGATGGGCTCCCAGAGGATGCCACACTGCTGGACAGGGAAACGCTATTGCCCAGTGAAGGATAAGGTGGGGACAACCCTGTGCCCCTTGGCTTCTCCTGCAGTCAAGCTCCCCCCTCCCCACTGCCGTCTGCTCACCTGCCTGGCAGAACCTTTTACAGTGAGTAATGCATGTGTGCACACACAGGCGTGCGTATACACACACACACACACACACACACACACACACACACACACACCTTCAACTGATTGGGTGAGGCCCACCCACGTTCTTGGGGGTTATCTATTAACCACATCTACAAAATACCTCCACTGTAATACCTAGATGAGAGTTCAATTGAATAAGTGAGTCTACAGCCTGGCCAAGCTGACACAAAACTGACCGTTACCCTTGGGGAAAGGATAAGGCTTGTTTTATATGTATTGATAAATATAAGCAAAGGAATTGCCTTATATGATTGTGGAGGCTGGCTGGTCAAGTCCAGGATGTGTAGGACAAGCCATCGGGAAAGCCGGGCAGGAAACTCTCCAGCAGTAGCTGAAGCTGCTGCCCACAAGGCGAATTCCTTCCTCCTAGGAAAATTTCTGTCTGCATTGGAAGAGTTGACATCTTTGTGACTTTAAAGTTTTTATCCAAGAACATCAGGGGTCTTTCCTTCTTAGGATCTCCTTTTGGGGGGCCTCAGAAGTGTTTTAAAGTTCTCTTTGTGTAGCTCATGCACACTTCTGGAGTTTATTCTGACATCTTTTCTCGTGTTGTCCCTCCTGGAAATGAGCCTTTTCTTCTATTACATTGTCTGTTTGTTTCAGTAGCTACAATTTCTGTATATTGTCTCATCCCTGTTAACTATACTGATTCTTTTATCGTTTGTTGTAGTTTTACAGCTGACTCTTCTGAGTTTTCCCAGTGGACACTCGTCCTTCTGCAAAGTGGTGGCTTTACACTCTCCCTCCTCTTTCCAATTTCATACCTCAAACTTTTTCTCCTCATCTGGTCCCTTCAGTGCAACTTGAAACAATCGTGGACTGACAGACAGGCTTGCCTTGACTCTGACTTCAATGAGAACCCCAATTTTCCTGTTAAGTATGACCCTTACTGGCTGAAGTCAAGGTGCCAGCAGGGCTGTGTGCCTTCTCAAGGTTCTAGGGGAGAATCTCTTTCTCTGCCTCATCCAGCATCTAGAGGAGCCCACATCCTTTGGCTCTTGGTCCCTTCTTCCATCTTTTGAGGCAGCCATGTTGCATCCCTCCATCCTTCTGCCAGACTCACGTCTCCCTCTGACCCTCCTGCTCACCTCCCTCCTTTGCACTGGGCCCACCAGACAATCCGGGATGACTCCCTATCTTAACATCAGCTGGTGAGCAATCGTAGTTCCATCAGCCACTTCAGCTCCCCTTTGCCATGTAAAGGAACACGATTGCAGAGTCTGCAATGAGGACAGGGACATCTTTGGAGCTGTTACCCTCCCTAGCACACCCATCAGTAAATGCATTGGGTTTCCCTGGGGCAGTGACTTACACAGTATCCCTGGGGAAAGGGCCCAGGGGAGAGGTCCAGGGGAGCTGGTTTTCACCAGTCAACAATTTCTCAGCTACCAAGAGATGGTTTCGTGCCAACATGGCCCATCCATGTGATTCTTTGTGTGGTCCACCTCCTCAACTCCGCAGACCCACCTGGTCAGGGAGGACTCTGCACCAGGCCTGCTCACCGGGCTACTGTGCTCACCAGGTAGCTCCCTGGCAGGAAAGGCTCTCCCTCCCCCTCCCTGTGTGACGTGTGCTGCTCCCCTCCCCCCAGGGGACTCTGCCTGACCACCCCTGCTCCTGTTACACGTGGGTCCCAGGCCGAACATCGACGTCTCCTACGTCACCAAAACTGTGGGCGATCTGGACAATCTCCAGGACAATGTGAAAGCGACTCTTACAGCCACGTTCACGCCAGACTGTCTGTCTGGGTGCCCGGTTTTGTCGGTCCGATACTAGCCCTTGCTTTCAGCTGGTGTCCATTCTCCACCATCAGACGTCGGTCTCTTGGCCCCCAGCGTCCCTTTGGAGTGCCTCCACCTGCCTGTCCTTTCTCTCCCCTCCTGCACTGGTGACACGGGTGGTCCCGTCCCTCGCCCACTCTCATCCTGAACACGGAGCCTGTGTTCCGGCTCTATCTCACTGACTCCCTCTGCTCACATCCCCTGAGGGCTTGCTCCATGCCTGGCATCTTTCTAAACTTTTATTTTTAGCTCATGTAATCTTTTCAACCATCTCATGAGACCAGGTGCTCATATTATAGAGAAGGAAATGGATGCACAGAGAGGTCACAGAACTCTCTGTGGTACCAGTATGTATCAGCTTGTTGAGAGATCAGCTTATCTTAGGAAAGAGAAATTTTGCACTAACATGTGGGGTGTGGGGCATTACCCAGCTCAGGTTTGGCTGCTCTCTGCTCAAGAGTCCAGTACTGAGAGGTGTTGCTAAAAGGAAAGACAGCTTTATTCAGGAAGCTGGCAATCCTGGGGAGAAGGTGGACTCATGCCCCAAAGAACCAGCTCCCCATTTTCCAGGGTTTGTTCAGAGATTATATAAGGAAACGAGGAAGGGTTACATGCTGAAGAGAGGGTTGTGGGGGTGTGATCAGCTCATGGACATTCCTCTGGTTGGTGGTCAGGTCACCAGGAGTCAACATCATCAGCCTTTTGGTTCCGACCAATCTGGGCTCTGTGTGGTTGTGGTCAGCGTATAATTAACTTATTTTACCTGGTGGGGGTTTTACTATCTGTAAATCAGCTCAAAGGACATGGCTGAGAATATTGTCTATAGCCCTTGAGGAAGAACTAAAGGTCCTTGACTTTAATGGCTAAACATTTATTATTTTGTTTTGCTTGACTATTTTCCTTTGTTGCTGCCTTTTTTTTCATTTCTCTGATTAAATTTATTCTTTGGATAAAATCTTTTTATAGACAAAAGGCAAGCAGAGGGCATGGGTGGGGTGGGAAGGGGGTATTGTCCCAGGAAGACCCCACAGCATCCTGCTAAGTTACAAAGAGGGAGAAAGGAATGTTGAAACCAACTTCCAACACGCCTAGAACTCAGAGGGCTCCCTTCTGTGGCTTTTGATAGCCCAGCTCCTTTTCTGCTAAATAATTTTAGTCTTGATTTAAAAAAAAAAAAAAAGGCCATAAAATCTTTGGGGCAGAGTTGTAAATAATTTAAAAATGTAGTTTTTGTACTCAGTGTGTCCATTTACCTTTTTAGAGCACATTTACCCTCTTCCATCAGAAGGAACCATTTAGTGATCAGGAGAGGCTAGTGGGAGCTGGGAGTCAGGGTTGGCCCCTGACCCCTGGCTGCCTGGAGCACAGAGGATGCGGGTGGCTTGGAAACCCAGGCAGGTACCTTGGATCCGCCAGGTCTGGGTCCTCGCCCGGCTCCGCGGAAAAGTCAGGGTCTCCTGGCTGCCGGCCCCTCCCCCTCCCGTGAACTGTTTCTTCCTTCCTTCCTCCCAGGAGGTCAGCAACCGCATCTCCAGCCACATCCCCTTGATCATCCAGTTCTTCGTGCTCAAGACGTTCGGCGATCAGCTGCAGAAGGGCATGCTGCAGCTGCTGCAGAACAAGGATAAGTACGACTGCCTGCTCAAGGAGCGCAGCGACACCAGCGACAAGAGGAAGTTCCTGAAGGAGCGGCTGGAGCGGCTGACCCGAGCTCGGCGCCGGCTCGCCAAGTTCCCCGGCTGAACCCGCCCTCCCTCCGGCCCCGGGTCTCCAGGGAGCGGACGACCGGCATCTCTCACCGCCTGCCTCGCGTCATTCATTATCTGCCTATTTCACAGATGCTCCAAGAGTTAGTAGTCAGACTGTAGGCATCCTCTCTGCTGTCTGTTAGTGGGCGAACACTTAGTAAGACGCTGCAAAGTGCACGCTGGCTTCAGGCATCAAACCATTTACTTAGTTGGTCCACGCCCTGCCTCCCCCCTCCCTGAAAGCTCTCCATCTCTTTATCGTTAGTGACCACTCCCCCCACAGCATCGTAGAAGGGTCATTCCAGTTTCTGTAATAGCCTTTAACTCCCGACGTTTTAGGGCCATTAGTGCTATGTGTGTGAATACACACAGAAGCCTCTTTCTTTAAACCCATTTCTACCAGACATTTCTCTGACACCTTCTTTATTTGGGGGGAGAAGTCTGAAAATGACAGCGGGTGGGAACCCATGGGGCAGTCGGTGGGCACTAAGGCTGCCCTCCATGCTATGTCAGGTCGGAGTGAGCAGTTGAACAGGGGAATGTGGTCGATCATTTATGAGAGGCTGGAGGGAAATGGGAAATAAAAAAGAAATGGGACTGAATGTGAAGCAGTCGGCATTCGTTCTTTGTAAAGTGTATTGATCAAGTGTCCAATCTGCTTAATCGCTGGGCACCTGGCATGGGGCTGAAAGGTAAAAGCCCAAGCCCAGAGAGGTCACTGCCCACCCAGTGGGATTTTCCAGGCAGATGCTGGGCTGGGAGGCAGAGAAGGCGGAACATTAACCACGAGTCGCCCAGAAGGAGCACAGCAGGGTCCTGACTGTCCTCCTGGGGCTGGGCAGGGCTGGGGACGTGCGCAGCCAGCCAGCCAGAGGGGCAGTGCCTGCCTCACGAGCTGTCCACTCCCAGGCCGAGCTGGACGACCGCTTGTCAGGGGAAGTGGACTAGCTACACTGTTCCCTCCCATTCAGCCCCCGCCCGGCCCCCACCCCATCCCAGGGCCCTGCTGACCCTCGGGACTCTGTGATCCTCATTGCTTTGGGACAATACGAGACTTCACATATGAGAGGGGATGCTCTGGACACTTGGAGCTGGTGCCCGCTCGTGGCTGGACTGAGTAACTGCTCCAGTGGCAGGTGTCCCTGCCAACACCTGCCGGGACCAGAGACAGCCAGGGGTGTCAGTGTTGCCAAGGGTTCTCCTCTGCTGTTGTTACAGTTTTCCTGGAGATCCCTAGACAGGATGGAGGAAGAAAGCTGATAGTGTGTGCTCCAGAGAACAGGAATTTCCCGGGGGAGCAAGCCAGCTGGGGGCGCACAAGGTGCTCACCCTCACTTTCCTTTTAGCCAGAAAGAGCAGGCGTCCAGGGATCCCACAGGTCTGTCCCGACCAGCCATGGGTACGGGAGAAGTGCACTCCCTCCTCCCAGCTGTTCAGGACTCAGGGAGAGACAGCCCTGGAGTCCACTGTGTGTGATTCCTTCACTCAGAGGGCAGAGGGGCCCCGGCAAGGGGTTGAACTGCACCCCCATCCTCCACCTCCCATCCCCCACCTCCCCCCACGCGGGGCAACACCAGGATCAGAACCTACACTTCCAGATTCCGCTGCCTGCTCTACAGCATCGGCTTGAAGGTCCATCAACCTGTGCAGAATATGCTAAAACAGCAACGATGCCCGCTCATGGACCCTCACTCCAGGCAAGCCTGGGGCACAGATGACCCCACAGGACAGGGCTGAGTCTGGAGCAGAGCAAGGAGAGAGGCCAGATAACATTGAACTGACCAAAGTAGGACGTCTTGGTTTTTCAGAACGTGGGGTCTGCTGATGCTTAATAAAAGCGGTGGGAGGGAGTGGGCATGGAGACGCTGGGCACTTGTCTAAATGACTTGCTGGACACCTGACTATCTTCTTAGATGCTACAGAGCACCTGCCTTTATTACTCTCCTTCTGGAGCAAAACGCAAAGATAAAAGCAGCCAGTCAGCCAGAAAAATCCCCATGGTCAGTTTTTGTTTGGGAGGAAAAGAATCCAGTCCCAGTAGCAAATCGTCCACCAAATAGCCATAAAAGCAGCAAAAGGGACGCTGACCTTGGCTTTCAGTGGACCCAGAGAGATCAGTAGGTTTTCAGGCAATTATAAAATCAGGTTCTTTAATCACAGCAAAGCGGTGGCTCAAACACCCATGTTTATAGGACTATTTCATTTAAAATGAGGTAGCCGGTGGACTTCCCTGGTGGCGCAGTGGTTAGGAATCCGCCTGCCAATGCAGGGGATATGGGTTCCATCCCTGGTCTGGGAAGATCCCACATGCTATAGAGCAATGAAGCCCGTGCACCACAACTACTGAGCCTTCGCTCTAGAGCCAGTGGGCCACAACTGTTGAGCCCATGTGCCGCAACTACTGAAGCCCATGCGCCTAGAGCCCGTATACTGCAACAAGAAAAGCCACCGCAATGAGGAGCCCCCACTCTCTGCAACTAGAGAAAGCCCGTGTGCAGCAACGAAGACTCGATTCAGGCAATTAATTAATTAATTAATTAAAAAATAAAATAAAGTAAAATAAAATAAGATGAGGTAGCTGGTATAACAGTGAATCTTTTAAGTGTTACTTTGGAAGCAGCATAAATCGCAGCCCTGAAAACACCGGGTGCGCTGGGAGAAGAACTCTGGTTTGTACCACATCATACCTCACCCTCTCTACGTCCAAAGCAGTAAAGGGCTGTGGCCGTGGGGTTTTACTGCAACCAGGGGTGTGTGTGTGGCTGTTTACAAAATCAGGTTCCCGGGTGAAGCCTTGGTCAGAAGGAAAAAGGGTCTGAAATCAGAGCCAGGTCAGGGAACCACAGGAGAACCAGAGAGAAGGGGCTGGGAGCAGACCAGGGATCCGAGTTTAAGGCAGGACCCGCCCCACGCAACCCCCGTGGCTCAGCGAGAAGCGAATCGAGTTCATTCATTTTCCACGCTGGGAACTCGCCTGCTGCCTCTGCTGCAAGAAGCCGCAGAACGAGCAGCACAGATTCCACACTCTAACCCTCGTGTTTCCACTTTAATTAGTATTTTGGGTTAATTTATATTAAGCAAATTCACCTATGTCTTTTATAAAGGTTTAAATACAAAAACATCAACATTTCCCTAGTCTGAACATTCTGGCTGGAACTTTTTTTTTTTTTTTAACATATTCATTTTCTTTTCAGCCTTATTGAGGTATAATGACCAATAGGAATTGTATATATTTAAGGCATACAACTTTGTTTTGATTTTACCATTTTCTTACAGATCTTAAAACTCATGAGGCTGAGTACTCTGATTAGGGTGTCCCAACCCAAAATTCAGGTGTCATCCAGTCTGGACTCTACTCTCCAGACTCTGGGGAAGAACCCACCTCCAAGATATTTTAGTGTGTTGGCAGAATTCATTTTTTTCTCACATTCTCCGTGTGTACCACCTGCACTCCATCTTAAATGTCAGCAATGATGTATTAGCTCTCTCTCAAGCTTCAAGTCTCTGATTTTGTCTTCGAACACAATTCTCTGGCTTCTTTCTCCTTTTAGGGCTTGTTATTGGACTGACCGATAATCCAGGACAATCTCCCCATCTTTACATCAAAGGATTAGCCTTCTTAATGACACGAGTAAAATCCCTCTTGCCACGTAACGTAACATGACCATCCAGTTGATGTTACATGCAGGGTCGGAGATGTGTCTATCATTTTTAAAAATTATCCACATATCTTCAATTCTATGACTACTCACTACCCCGTGATGGTCTCTTATAAGGAAGAAAAGGAGCAATGGGGTAAATGTCCTCACAATTTTTAGTTGCCTTGTTATGTTCTCTCTTCTTACAGTAAAGCTTACAAATAAAGGCTTATAAAAGTTCATCTGTGGTTGGACCTTTTAAGTGAAATCAGCCTCATCCAAAAGTAAAACCGTTCATGAGGGGACTCCAAAATGAAAAATCTAACTGGAAGTAGATCAACTGCTTTGCCCCGTGGACATTTTTAGGTAAACAGTCGAGCTTCACTATTTGCAGATCCCTTATGGATGGATTCACCTACTCGCTAAAATTTATTTGTTCCCCCGAAAATCAACACTAGCAGCGCTTGTGGACACGGGCAGAGGGGCAAACAACTTGAGCTGCTGAATGAGTTTCAGCCTGTAAACAAGTAACCTTTTCCGTCTAATTCATGAAATTTAAAAAAAAATTTATTTATTTTGGCTGTGCCAAGCTTAGTTGCGTCACGAGGGAATCTTCATTGCCACGTGTGAGATATTCAGTGGCGGCATATGGGATCTTTAGTTGTGGCATGTGAGATCTTTTAGTTGCAACATGAGGACTTCTTAGTTGTGGCATGAATGTGGGATCTAGTTCCCTGACCAGGGATTGAACCCGGGCCCCCTGCATTGGGAGCGCGGAGTCTTAACCAGTGCCAAACAGGGAAGTCCCTGGTGCAATGTTTTCAGCATTTTTGTACTGTCAGCTGGCGATTTGACTGTTGAAATATGGTTTGCTAAGTGCAGGAAGGCTGGGCTGTGCCCTACGGAGACACATCCTTCAGGAGTGAGTTTTAGGGCTGTTGGCTGTGAGTTCAGTGTTAATGAACCAACAATATATGCCACTAAGGTGTCTTTAAACACACACACACCGAACAAGGTTATGTAGTGATGGGCTGACAAAGACTGGTGGCTGGCAGGCACCTGCCCTCTATTTCCCTTAGGAGCGATGGTTTGGAATTCACTAATTCAGCATTCACGATCACTTTGTACAACGTAATTGCCACAAATAACAAGAATCAATTGTACTTAAGAATATCATCTCACAAAAATGTGTGCTTTCTCTACTTTTTTTTACAACTTTTTCATAATTTTAACACAAATTGACACGATGAAGGCAGTCATTTTCTCTAATCCCCTGTTACCTGTTGGGACCTGCTGGATTGGGGAATTTGAAGAATAACAATGGACTTTTGTTCTAGACAGAACACATTTACCCAGTCTCTCTCTACCACCTGTGGTCACAACTCCAGGGACAGGGATACATGTTAGTTAAGGAAGCAGCTCTGCCACCATGAGCTCACAGGTATTTTAGGAAGAAGCTTTGGGGGAAGACATGCTAGACTCGTGTTTGGGAAGGCAGGATCTGAAAACTCTTGGGACACTGCGCAGAGAGTTCTAGAGGAACGTTGGGTCTCAGGGTCTGAATCCGGGAGAAGCGGGAGGTACAGGTGATGCCCATAAAGGAGCTATGCTGGATCACCTCCTATAGAACAGACTGTGGGGGCCGGCAGGGCAACCAGAAGACCACACCTGCCCGGCCCCGCCTGGCCCCAGACCCACCCCCGCCGCGCAGCACTGCCCCCACATCATACAAGGGAACTGGTTCATGTTCACGGCACAGATTGCCAGAGACGCAACACATGTTTGGAAAAAAAAATGCATAATTTATTTGTACAATTTTTCATAATTACATTTTACAGTTTAAAAAAGACAAAAAACAGAAAATAACCGGTGGTCACATAAATTAAAAGAAGCCCTAAAGAAGGAGCGCTTTCTCACCACGACGATGCTTTTGAAAATCCGGCCTGGGGAGCAAGTGCATCAGGACGGTCCCTGGGGATTCTGCTGCGTATGCATCCTGCAAGTGGATCATACAGCGTTCCATCCAAGGTTAAGTCCCAGCACCGAATCCCTCCACTTGTTCTTGGAGACCGGTGTGTCTGAGAGGAGGCAGAACCTCACACACCCACGTTTACACGTCACACGTGGCAACTGACGTGTCACCCTTCCCTCCAGGGAAATTTTAGGGGCTGGAAGGGGCCATAGGGAGTCCAACACACTCCTCTCTCTTCTCTGTCACAGGCACAGATGCTGTGCTTTAGCACGTCATTTGCAGAACATTAAATTCGGAGCCAGCCACTTTGTAAAAGCAGTTCAAGTCCACTACCGTTCACACAGGCAAAGACAACTAGTTTCAGAGCCAAGTGTAGAACTACTTAGAGGATCACACCCAGATTCCATGAGTACTGAGGTAGTAACATGTAAAAACTTTACAGGAAACAGTGTATCTTTAATCAGTATCCCTGATTTCCCTGGGGGACCTCAATTTCCACATGATTAGCAGGCACTAGGAGGCACCCCACTCGGGGTGGGGACCACAGTGGGGGGTGGGGTGTTGCATGATCTCCAGGGAGGCCGGGGACCGACAGGGAATAAGGCTGGTCCCCCTGGGCAGAGCCCCACCCAACACGCAGGGGTCCTCTGCCCCAGCAGGGCTTAGGACTGAACACATCTGCTTTGAGGGCTCTGTCTACACCCTCACTCCTGAAAGAAGGAAAAAAGTTTCAGTGCCCTTACAAGTGGCTATCAAGTCATCACCCATGAAGGGCTGGTCCCTTTGTTTCCAGCCACCATCCAGGGCTGCTAAGAAGGCACTAAGAAAAGGACCAGCAAAGTCCCTCGTGGGGAGACAGGCCCTGGAGCTATCCTAAGTGATACCCTCACTGGCTGTGGTCCCAAAGGGTGGCCCCTACAGCTTCTGCCAGGCTTCCCCTCTTCCCATCTCAGGCTGTCCAGCAGCTGAGAAGTCACCAGCCCCATGTGCATCCAAGAGGAGCCCATGGAATGGGGCGAGGAAGGGAGGTCCCTGTGGGGCAGACCCCATCCCTCTGCTCTGCACTGGCCCTGTGTGCCCACACCCAGGCAGGCCTCCCCTGTCAGACGAGAGGTCTGGGAGTGGGGGCCCGGGGCGGGGAGGTGGGGGGAGGTGGGAGGAGGGACGTGGCCTGCACAGAGCTGTGCAGAGTGCCAAAGACAGACAGCTTCACTATTTAAAAAAAATGAAAAGACCTGGGGATCATTTCTAAAAATATGTTATGCATGGGGATTACACATCAGCCCCTTGGTTTTCTTGTGGAATGGTGTCAAAGACCCAGGCTGTACGGATTAGCTGTTTGCCTGTTCAAAAAGGAAAAAGAAACAATGTTATTTTCTTGAGACAAACAAAGGTAGAAAATTATTTTTTCCCCCAAATTAACATGAGACCCTTATAGACCAATGAGCAAGCTTAATAAGACAAAGGGATACTGTTTTTCTACAGCGTGAAGGTCAAGGGGTTAGGCTGACAGTGGAGGAGAACGGCATGTGCAAAGGCCCGGAGGCAGGAGGGGGAACGGGTGTGTGGGGATCCACTCATTCTGCACAGCTGGGACAAGGGCCTTTCTGGGCAAACCAGATGTGACCTTAGCCATTGAAAGACATCAAGTGTCTAATCAGCCTCGCTTTCTACCCCACTTTCTCTGCTGCCAGCCAGCCCTCTCACTCCCCGCTCCAGCCTTGCGGAGCCGCTGGCAGTGCCTAAATACCCTCTGCCCATATGCTCACTCATCCCGGAGGGACAGCTACCCCTTGGCCTGGCTCACCTCCCTCGAGGTGTCCAGGTCGCCTTCTCCCAGCACCATCCCAGCACCATCCCAGCCCCCCCCCAGCTTCCCTCTACCACGCAGTCCCCGGCCAGACAGCAGGACAGTTGTCTATTTCTAGCCATCTGTGGGGTGGGGACTGGCCGGACCCCAGGGCCACTTGAAGGTGTTAGGCCCCACAGTTTCACTCCAGGGAGATGCAGGCTGGACCTTGTTTGGCAATGCCCTCTGGCTCTGCCCCAACTCCCGGCACCTGGGCACCTCTGGAGACTTGAGAGGGGACAAAATAGAAATTTTTCTTCCACCAGAAGCCTAGCCTTAGAAGGAACCAAAATCTGTGAGCTCTGCCAGTCCCGAGGCCCCTGTGATGGACAGACATCTGGTCCTCACCCAGGGTCCGGGCAGAGCTAAGGACTGGGCTCCACTGAGCACTGCGGGCCGGGCTGGGCGCCCCTCCTCACCACCTATTCTTTACCAGAGAACCCCAGTTTCTCCCCTACCCAGGGCACACGCGATGGCCCAGAAAAGGACAGGGCAGAGTCACGGCTGGCTGACCTGCCTCCCGCTGCTCTCCGCCCACACCAGAAGTTTGATTCAATGACACCTGGGTGGGTGAATAGAGCCACTTGAGCCAGAACTAAGCATGGTCAGCAGGGCACAAGCGAGCCCATCCCAGTGAGCTCTGGACCCTGCAAGGCTGCGCTCCAGACGTTTTCATCCAAACACCAGAGGTGGGCCCTGGAGGCTGCGGGAGGGGACGCCCCCTGACACGGGGACCACACCTCCTAGACGTCTGGGCGTGGACAAACGAGTCAGAGAACCTGGTCAGGAGGACGGGAAAGTTACCCTCATTTGGCGATAAATCCAGTCTGTAAACATGGTCACGTTTCCGTACACTCCCGGTCGGTAAGCCTTGGCGCAGCCGGAACCCCAGCTCGTGTCCCCAATCAGCCACCAGAGGCTGCTCTTCTGAGTGACCAGAGGCCCTCCGCTGTCACCCTGCGGGATGCAGCAGGGTGCAGAGCAGAAGTCAGACCACAAGCTGCACGTCACAGAGGGCAGGGCGGCGGCGGGTGGGGGGCAGGGGTGCCCAGTGGGGTGATGGGAGGGTCTGCGGGTCTCCTCCAACAAGGCGATAGTAATACAGTCCCCCGAAGGGACTGCACCAGTGACGAGCTTTCGTCTGCATCCGTTAACAGTTACCAAATAGATGGCCGTCCATATCTTTAAATAGTCAAAATGCTTATTTCTGTGGCATTTTGACCAAATAGAGCCTTTTGGAGGAAGCAGCAGCAGGCAGTCCTCTTGCATCGTCAACGGCCATCCCTTCCCACGGCCACCCGCTGGGTCCCGGGTCGGGGAGGGGGCTCTCCTCAGGGGCTCAGTGGGAGGCGGGCAAGGCCAGGCGCTGTACAGCTGGTTATCACCTGGCAGGAGTCGACGGTTCCCTGCAGGTACCCCGCGCAGATCATGGCCGGCGTGACGAGGTTGTTGTACACGTGCTTGCCGTTGCATTGCCAGGGCTCGATGAGCTGCACCTTGGCCGCGTTCAGCAGGTCTGAGGTTCTCCCTGCAACGGAGGACGGCATGGCTCTCACAGGAAGCCTGGACTCCCACCCGGGCACGTGGACAAATGCTCCTGGGGCACCGGGGTACCTTCCAACTGCTAGGGCCTGTGTCTAAAGCAGCTCTAGATTCCGTCTCAGGGCAGACTGCCTGCCCGTGGGGCTGGGGAGCTGCACCTGTGTCCTAGAATTGCCCTCTCCCATCGCCCAGCCACTTGGCTCCCTGGGGTCAGTTTTCCTCCTCCATCACTCCATCTGCTCTGGAACGTTCCCAGGGCCACATGAGGAGCCCTGTGTTTCCGCCTCAAACACGCCGACCGTCCTTGACCACACACCATCCTCCACACCCCGACCGCCTGCCCTCTGCTCCCTGCATGCGGAAACTTCCTAGATGCTCACTGGGACTTGCTGTCTCCGCCTCCCAGTTGCTGCTTGGATGTCTTCTGGGCTTAGGGTGCTGGAGCAGACCCTCTCCTGGAGCGCTCCTCCACCCAGAGCCACAACCCCAGTCCTCCTGACTCGGGAAACAACCCCACCACCCACCGTGGGGCTCAGATCACAGGCTGGAAGCCGTCCTCCCGTGACTCTTCTCTCCCCCCCGCTGACGCTCCATCCATCAGCACATCTAGTGGCGCTGTCCTACACGTGCCCCACACCCACCTCCCTGGTCTGAGCTGCCCTCTTGTCTCGGAGGACACTGCAGCAGTCCCCTCACCATGCCTCGCCCCCACCCCTTCCGTGACTCCCCACACAGCTGTCAGGCCACATCACTCCCCTGACAGCTCCCTGTCCCACTCGGATTAGAAGCCAGAGTCCTCATCCTAGCCTACTAGGCCCTACACAACCTGGCTCCAGCCTGCCCCCTCACCCTGGCTCATCAGCCCCAGCCGCCCTGGCCCTTCTGTTCCTAAGACACTCTTGTCGTACAGATCTCAGCGCAAACGTCCTCTCTTCCGAGAAGCCTTCCCTGATCACCCCTCACTACCACAAACCTCAGCTGTTTGAAAGCACCATAGTTCAGTAATTCGTTTCCTGCCTGATTACACCCAGCCCCGCCCCCATCCACAGGGGAGTGTGAAGGTCCCTCGGGCAGAGGTTTCTGTCTTATTTTGTTCACCGCTGCATTCCCAGCTTGAGGTAGGTGCTCCACAAACCGTGGCTGACTTTCCCTTTCATCTCGGCTGCGGGGAAACCTTGCGCACAACTGGAAGGCTCAACCCAGGAGCTTTCTTTAGACCAGATGCCAGGACACCCAGCACCACCACCGACTCCCCCTTCTTCCCCCAAATCCCCTCACCCTAGTGCTATTCACCTTGCTTTAAAGGATCCTTGTCGGTGTGCCCTAAACACTTTTGGAAGGATGTAAACAATACATAAATGTACCACTAAGCACATCCAATGCTCCGTAAAAATGCCACAGCCAGCATCTCTTCATTTGATAAGTATTATCTGAGGTGAAAGCAAATTATAGCTGAAGGCAGCTGGGCCAGCCTGCGACAGGAGAGTCTAGTGCCTCTGGCCTCTCTGGGGGTCAGGGCAGGAGGGCAAAGGCTTTGATGACTTGCAGCCGGCTGTCACCGGTCACACAAGCCCATCCCCACTGAGTCCGCTATCACTCAGCCATCAAAGGCAGGCAGACTTCCGGGCAGCCCATTAGCGACTATGTGACGTGAACACAGGGGGCCGTGTGCCTCCCATGTTTAGGTGGCCTTTACACTTCAAAAAGCCGTTTCTACACATTGTTCCATTTGACCTTAATCAGGGCACTGTGGTACATAGGACAGTTGGGATTTTCCCTTTTAGCATGTGGGGAAACTGAGGCAAATAGACCAGGTGAATTGCCTAAAGTTGTCCAACCATTTAGTGGTAGAATCAAGATCAAAACCTAGACTTCCCACTTCCAAGCCCAGTGCTCTGCTCCCTGGGCCCTGCAGACCCCATGCCGGGAGCCTCACCTTTCTCATAGGTGGCCCCCCACCCGGAAATCCAGCAGGGTTGTGTCGGCTCGAGCATCATGCCTGGGTTGGGCAGACACACCGGTTTCACTCTGTCTGTTTCAAGAAGGGAAAACACCATGAGCGGATCTCTTCTCACTGAAGGCCTCGGGCAGTGGTCTCCACCTGGATCTTCCCCCGTGCATGTGCTGGGCCTGGGACCACCACCCTCCTGCCCAAGAAGACTTCTGGATTCCACTGTGTCCTGTCCCTGCCAGGACCCTCCTTCTAACAGGCAAGACGTCCCCCTCGGGAAATTAGGGTTTTGGAGGATTAAAGGTCAACGGCCCTGTGATGCAAATAGTTGACACTGCACGTGGTAGGGCTGCACGGACTAAATCAATAAGGATGATGGTAAATGATTAGTAATTTATAGTTAAACTCATAACAGGCGCAACTGCAAACCAGCACCAAGTCACATCTGATCCCCCAGACAGCGACTACAAACGGACTTTCCTGGACATTCACGTGTGCTGATTGTCACTGTGCGGTGGAGGAGAAGTGTGGTGGTGACCACATCCCTCAGTGGCCACAGGCACATTTTGGGGTGACTCGGCCTCGGCTGAGTCCTCTTCTAGCAGCCAACCCCTCCCCTGGCCCCACACATTACAACTCAACGCAAATTCCCTCCTTCCGGCCAGCACAGCACAATTTATTTCCAGTCAACCTCTCCTTAAGATTTGGGCAGCACCGTTCACGCACCCTGGGCTGCAGGAACACAGGTATGTACCGTTAAAAGTCAGAGGCGCCTGCAGCTTCATAAGAGCGATGTCGTTGTTCTTGGTCTTGGAATCGTAATTTGGGTGGGAAATCACTTTTGCTACTCGGTATCCGCTTCCGTAGAACATGGAAGATTGGCTCAAAATTCCTGCAAAGGCTGCCCAAATCTTGGGATTGTTAAGGGGTCTGGAAGACAGAGACGGACACAGCCCAGCAAGTCAGAATCACAAACATGAAACACTCATTTGACAGTCTTCAAAAACCATCAGCCGAAGCCAAGGTCCCAAAGGTAACGCGACGTCAAAAGCCACAGGACGAGACTGGCCAGGTGGTCTCAGGCCCTTGCACCTCCCCACCCCACACAGCCTCATCCTTTGCCCCCACCCTTTCCTCATCAATGAATCCTATTCCTCTCGTGCTCACGCACCAGCTTGCAAACCCTCGCAATTCCGAGCTTATTCTTGAGCCTAAATGCCTCCCTGAGGTTTGAAAGCCCGTTTCTGGCATGGCTGGGTCCTCCTTACCTTTACATGCTAGAGCATTTCTTGGCACACAGTAGGCGCTTATTAAATGCGTACCAATGAATAGACTCTGAGTCTAACAGCCACTCAGCCATTACCTTTATCTGGGTTTTTCCCTTCTAAGAAAATCCCAAATCCTATAGCCCACGGAATCCGGTGGATGGAAGGAAAGAAATGCTCTCAGGTAATAAACGCTGCTTCCTTCAACCTTTCCAACAGCCCTTGGAGTAGCAATCTTGTCTTACAGGTGCAGATGCTACAGTCAGACACCTCGAGTGAACTGTCTGAAGCCACTCAGCCAGAGAATGGCCAAGCCAGGGCCAGCCTCCCTCTAAACAAACAAAAACATAGCTCTGATGAGTGAAGCTTTTTCAAAATAGCCATGAGACAGACAAACAAACAAACAAACAAAACCCTCCATGTTTAAGAAAAAAGGAGGGGAGACAGTACCTTCTACTAAACCTAACACTATAAATGACAGCTTACCCTCGCCCCTCCCCACCCATCTGTATGAGCCACACTGTGGCCCAGGGTGGTCCACAGAGAACCTTCTGGCAGGGCAGTGTGAGGTCTGAGCATCTCTGAGTGCACCCTCTCTGGGGATGAGCACCCAGGGGCGATCAGGCCTCCCGAGAGGGCAGGGGCCTCAGGAAGGGTGGGACGGAGCTGAGAAGGCTCTGGGCTAGAAATACTTCTGATCGCAGCATCACCTCGGCCCCACACGGCATCCCTGCGCCAGACCCTGCAGGTGATGGACACGTGCTGAAGGCATGGGCTTGGCCAGGTGCTTCATTTGATGCCCCCCCACTCCAGCGACGCCACACACAGGGCACCCTTAGAATCTCCACTTGCCCACAAGGAAACCGGAGCGTGAAGAAGTCAGAGACTCCGCTCCAGGCCGCAGGGCACAGAGCTGCCCCAGTACCCCAGACCCCGCCCCCGCCCCTCAGGCCCCGCCCCGCGGGACTTACTCCTCCACGCAGTGGGCGGCCGTCACGATCCACTCGGGGGTGATGATGGAGCCCCCGCAGACGTGGATGCCCTGCACGTGCAGGCTGACCTGCCAGGGCCAGTCCCCGGGGGCCGCGAGCGACCCGCCCACGATCCGGCTCTGGCGGCTCGTCTTCCCGGAGACGCCGCACTCTGGGGGCGACAAGCGCAGCGCGGCGGCCAGTGAGCGAGGCAGGGCCGCCGCGCCACCCTGACGCCCGCCGCACTGTGTGCCCGGACGGCCCCCAGCCCAAGTGTCCTGCCTGGCCGGAGGGTGACTGCCGTCTCCTCTTGTTCCTGTTTGTTTAGGGTCTGAATTTTAGAGAATGTGTCCTGGTCTCTTTTGGTTGGGGGTGGGAGTGGGGGTGGGGCGAGAGAACCGTCCTCCGGACGTCCCCAGCCCCCCCCGGGAAGCACCCCTTCTTGTTGGCGTTGGATGCCACCTGCTACTCTGCCCTTGTGTGATTCCATCAGCATCTCCCGCATCCCCAGCTGGGGGGCCTGGAATAACAGAGGCCCTGGCACCGCCCCCCCCCCCCCACCCCGGGAATGCTCAGAGGCCCCAGGATGCCTGAACACAGCCAAGGCGGCTTTTCTCGTCTGTGCTGCTCTCGAGCTCTCAGGAGGTGGACAGCGTGGGCGGGAGGGCAGGGCAGGTACCGTGGTACCTAAAGAAGCTTAAGCCAGCCTGGGTGGGAAGGTACTGATGGGATGACTGGGGCATGTGTCCACCCTGGGGCATCTGCTAGCTTCACCTGTTCAAACTGAAAAGCCAAGCTTCAGGCCCAAGACCCATATGGGAACAGGATGGGGCTGTCCCAGGGAAGGGAGCTCAGGGATGGCGTTCTCGATACCAATAAAAGGTTTAGAAACTATAAGTAATCCAAACACAGGCCTCCAGCTCCAGCACGGGGATGCCACAGAGCAGGGCCCTGCCGGTCACTTGAGCTTGCCCATCCTCATGGGACACCTGCTTCTTGGACCCGAGGCTGGAAGGCGTCTAAAGCGCGTCAGAATTCAAGAAAAGAGTCCCTTGGGCAGAGGGCTGGGCATGTCCTGACCTGTTACCCCACCTTCTCTCTCCATGTCCCCCAAAGACACGGGGGGTGGTACGTTTCTATAAGTACCAAGTGTTTCCTATTTTAGCAACACGAAAAGGAAAACCAAGCATCACTTACCTATACAGCGTAAGGAAACCACAGTTTTTGAAGAACAGACATCACTGCAAAGGAAGAGGGGGAAAATCTGGTCACTATAACGAGACACTTGATTCTCAAAATACTTAGAAATGAATATTTTCTTCTAGAGTTCTCACTCTCTGCCTCCCCAGACATAGAAGAGTCCACCGCAGTTGAAGACTTGAATGAGGAAAGTAAATCCATACACAGAGGAGACAGTAGCAAAGAGCAGACACTGAGTCAAAGTGCAGGGTTCAAATCCAAACTGTGTGACTTGGGCAAGGTACTTAACCTCTCTGTGCCTCAATTTCCCCATCTGCAGAATGGGCTAATAATAGTACTAACTCATAGGGTGGTTGTGAAGATAAGCACACATCATATAAGCTGTTATTTTCCTTGGAATTTAAAACCACCCTTTAATTTTGTAAGGAAGACATTTGGAAACTTCCGGGTTCCTATAACTGCTTTACATTTACTGCACAGGAAACTATACAGTCAATCATTCGCCTGGGAACAGAAGAAAATTTACTCATTCGGGAGGCAGCTCTTCCAGGTTACACATGAAAAAGAAACAACAGACGCGTAAAGGACACTGTGCGTCTTTTACATTAAAGAACATTCGCATAATAATAATGATCCTAGTTCTGCTGTATATTGAATTTTCCCCCAATATGCTGAGGAGAAGAGAAGCAGCCCTAACACCCAGGTGTTCGGAGCTGGCCGTGTTCTGCTGAACATAAACAGCTCACAGGGCATCAACCTGTGGCCAGAGCACTGTTACATGATGGAGCAGGACCCAGGCACGCCCACCGCACAATCCCATGAACCTGGTCCAAACCACACAGTGACCAGCAGCGCCCTCTGCTGGCTGAAATGAGGGGCTGCACTTCTTTGCCAATCCCAGAGGCAGCCAGGCTTCATGCCACCCACTTTCTAAAAAAAAGCATTAAGGTACCAACTACAGAATCACCCTCACTTCCGGACAGCATCCAGTCCAATGCGAAGCCCTGCTTCCTGGAAGCTTCCCCGAAATGACTCAACACAAGCCCACGTCCTATAATAAGTCTCTTCTAACGCCCTTCCACTGAGACACCCACAGTTCCAGGACAAGGCGTGTCCTGGTGGTCTCTGGCTGGGGGGCATTGGACACCAAGAGAAGACACGTTCCCATTAAGAGAAGATGTTTTCTAAGGATCATAAGGTCATTCCCCTCTGCACAGAGGCACCCTGCGCAGCCACCAGCATCGCGGCACGAGGCAGCCACCCATGTGAACCCCACAGGGACTCAGGTGGCAAAGAGCAACCTCTGAAAGCAAAGAAGAAAGACGTCCTCCCACCCCCCGCCATGCATACCGGACTCCACATGCCAGGCAATGACCGTCTCTTCTTTCCTTCAAACCCTGCAGCCACCTTGTGAGTTACAAGAGGTGGCAGCCTTCCCTCCCCTGCTCAGCCTTGATTCCATGTAACCAAGGAGGACAGAGAGACAGTCAGCATTTACAAAGAGCCCAGGCAGCTGTGTTTAGCTTCTCGGGAGGGCAAGCCACAGCCCGCTGTTTTGATAAGCACACTAGGCCGTGCGCACCCCTCCTCCTGGGCTCATCCTGTCACATTCCTGGGGACAGTCAGGCTCAGGTGCCCCAGGGAAAAGTCACCCCCCCCCCCACTCCGGAATGCAAACCTGCTTCCAGCCTCCCACTCACAGGGACGGAGGGAGAGTGTGACCAGTCTATGCCCCGCTAAATGCAGCACCTGGCACCTGGCCAGCAAGGAGGTGATGGCCTGGCCAGCCACCTGTGGATGGGTGATATGGATCTGGGAGCTGAGGAAGACTGATGTGCAGAGGACACTGTGTATCTTTTACATTAAAGATCATTCCATTCAGGTAATAGTAACAATCCTAGGAAGACTGCAAACATTTTAAACCTCCGCACACAAAATGAGGAGCTTAAGCCCAGCCCTCTCCCCCACGCTCCTAACCAGTTAAACCATCAACCATGGGACCAGCTCAGGTTCATTTCCACCCACCAGATACACTGTGACCCTCCCAGCACTGCAAGTCGGCCTCCAGGTACAGGAAACATTGGTGCACTGGACCACCACTCGCTCCCAGGCCCACCCTTGCACACCATCCTCTGACATGATGGCTTGGGCCAGGGGACGAACCATCCCTGCTGCCTGGGGCTATGAAACCAACAGTGTCCTGGGCAAACCAGGATGAGTTGGTCACCCCAGTTGGGACCCTGAGACATTCTTTTGGACTCCTAGACACACACCCTGACACACAGTAAGGCACATGTCTAATGTCTGGAGAGAGAAGAACATCAGAAAGGAGGAATCTCAATTTTGCAATGTTACCCAATGCCATGGAGGGCAGAGGGCGGAGGGCGGAGGGGCACAGACAAGATGGCAAATAGACCTCAGCCGCATCCCTGGAATGAACCCAGAGCTGCTCATAGTGACAGGTCTTACTGAGAGTCCAATCTCCTCCCTGTGAGAAACTCAGACAAACCCACAATTGCAGCAGAGAAATCAAACTCCAACAGTGATTCTCCCTGATGTCTCCTACTCATTCTCATTATACAGTTTTTGAAAGGAAAAAAGAAACAACCATGGCCAACAAGCACATGAAAAGATGCTCAACATCGCTAATTATTAGATAAATGCAAATCAAAGCTACAATGAGGTGTCACTTCACACAGGTCAGAATGGCCATCATTAAAAACCCTACAAATAATAAATGCTGGAGAGGGTGTAGAGAAAACGGAACCCTCCTACACTGTTGGTGGGAATGTAAATTGGTGCAGCTACTATAGAAAACAGTATGGAGGTTCCTCAAAAAATTAAAAATAGAGTTGCCGTATGATCCTGCAATCTCACTCCTGGGCATATGTCTCGATGGAACTATAATTCGAAAAGACACATGCACCTCTATGTTCATAGCAGCACTATTTACAACAGCCAAGACATGGAAGCAACCTAAGTGTCCACGGACAGGTGGATGCACAAAGTGGTGCATATATCTCACGGAGTATTAGCCACAGTAAAGAATGAAGTAATGCCATTTGCAGCAACATGGATGGACCTAGAGATGATCACACTAAGAGAAGTGGGTCTGACAGAGAAAGACAAATATCATATGATATCACTTGTATGTGGAATCTAAAATATGACAGACATGAACGTATCTACAAAACAGAAATAGACTCGCAGACATAGACACAGTTGTGTGGTTGCCAAAAGGGAGGGGGTGTAGGGGAGGGATGGATTGGGAGTTTGGGATTAGCAGATGCAAACTATTATACATAGGATGGATAGACAACCAGGTCCTACTGTAGAGCACAGGGAAATATATTCAGTATCCTGTGGTTAGCTACAATGGAAAAGAATATGAAAAAGAATGTATATATATGTATAATGGAATCACTTTGCTGTACAGCAGTAATTAACACAACATTGTAAATCAACTATACTTCAATGAAATAAATTTTAAAAAATAAATCACCACGTTAAATACCTGTGGTAGAGTTTTTTATAGAGATCGATATCGTTGGCACTTATGTTCAGCTTCATAAAGCTTGTGGCCCCGCTGTCATCTGCTACTCCTTGGCTAGAAAAAAAGCTATTCCTAAAAAAGACAGAAAATCTTATTTATAATAATGGTTTTATTGCAAGCATTCGCAAATCCTATGTTATAGCTATACCGTAATACTTCTCTTATATGACATTCAGGTTAAGAACATTTTGGAAAACAAAAACACAGCTTCTAACCAAGTGACACTGTGTTATAACCATCTTTCCATCTGATAACCCTGAAGCGTCAGGGAAAAGTCCTCCATCAGTCATGTTTCTAAGCTAATCTGGATTAGGATAAAGAAGCAGTAAGAATAAGGATGGGTGAGGACATATGATGTAACAAAATTACACATGTTAAAATACTCCCAGTGATAAAATACAGACCCTGGACCACAACGGGGCTTCACTACATCAGTCACAGTGACAGATGCTCAATTAGGGGAGGGGTGGCATTTTGAAGTATTTCACTAGCTAAGATGCCAACTTGCTTATCAAGTGGTAATTCATTTTGAAAACCGGTGTAAAGTGAACATGCTAGAATTGCACAGAAGTCACCTGGGGACACCCCCAAGGCAGAGAAGGTGGCTGTGAAATCTCACAGCCTTTCCCTGGGAGGCCAGATGGCTGCCACTCCATGGCAGGGATGCTCTGGAGAGCCTCTGGCTGGAATCCTGAGGATGGGGCACTGCCTTCCCGTCTCCCACCTTCTCTGGTGGCTGCATGCGGAATGAATTCTCTTATGGACAAATCTGATGATCAGCTCTCTCTTGTACAGAAGCCTCCAGCACCTCCTGCACTCATGCAGTGAAAGTCATGCAGATCTGTTCCCTCCGACCTCTCCCGCAGCCCTCCCCACTCTCCCCCCAGCCCCAGCCCCTGCCCAGGAGGTGAGCAGAGTCAACACTTCATCCCTGCCTGGAGGCTCCTCAGGAAATGCCACCCAAGGCCCTTGGCCAGCACCCCGGACCATGGTGACAGTGGCATTGGACAGCCCCGAGTAGCCAGGAGCGGATGGAGGCCCAGGAGGAGGTGGGGCTGGGGGATGCCAGGGAGGGGGCTGGGGAGGGGATTGGTGCACACGTTCCCCTACTGGTTTCCCAGAGAAACTGTGGGAAGGAGACAAAGGATTGCGGTGTCCCTGTGTTGGCATTTCCAGGGAGGGGCAGAGAGAGGCACAGATCTTATATTCCTGCACTTGTCACCATCATTGCAGAGGCCTCGGGGTTCCAAACTCACCGGTAGCCCATGTCTTGGCATGCTGCCCGCCCGTAGCTGTCACTCCAATCGTCCCGGCACACGGGATGCCAGGACTTCCTCTGAGCTGAGTACACCTGAAGGATGAAGTTGGGTCCGTAGAGGCGAACTGCGGGAAGGGAGATTCTGGTGAATCTCAGACCATCATGTGTCCGTCACGTGAGCCCCACCCTCCCCGGGACACAGAGGCTCAGGAGGGAGTGGTGCTGGCCTCCCTCTTCTCAAGATGCCAGCTACACATGAGGGATGCTGAGAATCTAGCCTTTCCCCACAAAAAAAAAAAAAAAAAGGCCCTTCACCCAAAAGAACTGAAAACAGGTATTCAGAGAAAAATGAAGTGTGCACAAATGTTCCTGAGAGCATCATTCACAAGAGCCGAAAGGTGGAAACAATCCAAATGTCCATCAACTGACAAACACACAAAATACGGTCCACCCGCACAACGGAGCATCATTTGTCCATGAAAGGGGATGAAACATGGAACAATACAACACGCATGGACACACATGACATTCTGCTGAGTGAAAGAGGCCAAAGGCCCCTGCACTGGATGATCCCATTTCTGTGAAACGTCTGGAGGAGGAGATCTATAGAGACCGAAAGGAGATTAGGGGTTGCCTAGGGCCTGACATCTGAGGCTCAGTCTGCCATGGAACGGCCAGACTCGGTCTGATCATTTCCTAATGCGTCAGTGATGAGCGATGCCATGCACCATGTGAGTGGTTAAGCCACCTGTAGGACATCTAGACAATGGAATAGAATTCAACACTAAAAACAAATGGGCTATCAGGCCATGAAGAGATGGAGGAACCTTAAATGCACCACCACTAAGTTGAAAGGCTACATCTGAAAGGGCTACATCCTGTAGGATTCCAACTCTAAGACACTGGGGGAAAGGCAAAACCATGGAGACAGTAAAAAGATCAGTGGTTACTGGGGGATGGGGAGTAGGGGATGAACAGGTGGAGCTGAGAGGATTTTTAAGGCAGTGAAATTACTCTGTGTGACACTATAGTGATGGATACATGTTATACGTTTATTCAAACCTACTGGCCAAATGTATACATTGTACACTTGTCTGCAATATCGAAGAGTGCACCTAATGTAAACTAAGGACTTCGGTCAACAATAATGTATCAGTATCGACTCATCACTTACAATGCATGTACCACCCAATAGGAGATGTTACAAACAGAGGCAACTGTGTGTGGGGGCCGGTGGGGGGGGGGGGAAGGGGAACGCTGTACCATCTGGTCAGTTTTCTGTGCACGTGAAACTGATCACTATTCCATGCAAAGGAACGGGAAAAGGGAGTCTCATGTCTCAACAGAGATGACTTCCAGGATGTGTCATCTAGTCCTGTGGCGTTGGCTGGATGGTACCCATTGGGAAACGGGCACATTAAGAATGCAAACACATATTTACTTTTTTGTGCAAAAACTCTGTGCAAGGAGAAACAAGATACTGTTATTAGCTGCCCCTAAGGAAAAAACACGATTGGCTGGTGAACAGGCATGTGTGTGTGTGTGTGTGTGTGTGTGTGTGTGTTAGAAAAACAGCCCCATTCTTTCCTCCTCCTAGCACCCTTGTTTCCTGTGTGTCTCCTTTACTGCTCACACAGAACACGTCACTCCTAACACGACTGGTCACCAAATGTGGGGGGCGGTTTCTTCGAAGGTAGCTTAACCACGTCTGCTCAACCTCAAAAACTCCCTACTTTAGTTAAGAAAATGGTGACATATATATTGTCACCAAAATAAAGGCAAGGGACTATGTTGACATTTTACAGTGTGGGTGAGTCGCTGCCAAGTGCAAACCCTTTCCAGGCGGGAACTGCAGGAGCTCGGAGCGCAGAGGCCGAGGCACCAGCATGGACGGGTCCACGCGGGTGGCACAGAGGCAGAGCTCTGGCCCAACCCCCCACCCCGAGGATTCCGCGACCAAGTCCACACTGCATCTCACACAGGTGCCCTGACCTGGAAATGGGGAGTGTGGGAGAACCATCTTCCCCCAGGATGGCTGCAGAAGGAGGGCGACCGTGGGGTGGAGCATGGCCCTTGTCTGATAACTGCATTCAAAGTCAACAGCTCCCAGAGGACGCAGCAGACTTTAGGCTCTGGGTACCACCCTCAGTGGATATTAGCACAACCCTCGTCTTCAAGCAACATTTTCCCTGGCACGGCCACTTACCCCCCTCTGAAATAATTCACTGAAAATAATAAAAGCAGAAGAGGTGCCCAGCTCATGACAACACTTGAAAGGCAGCTTGTTTAGAAAACACAAAGCCCACTCCCAACTTAATATTTTAAACAGTTTGCTTGTTTTAGTGACGCCCTGTGGCAGCCGGGCCCTGGGCTGTGGTCTCCCTTCCCCCTGGCTGTGTGATGCCGGGAGGGAGCTCGCCCTCTCTGAGCCCGTCTCCTCATCTGGAAACTGGGCTTAGATGCAAGGCTCCGTCTCCAGGTAGGGAGGGATCCAGTGGTGGAATGATCGACGTGCGGGACACGGGCCTGGCACCATCCCACCTGCCCTGCTGTGGCCTCTATGGTGGGCAGCCGGTACCCAGGCAGAGCGGTCCCCTCCCAAGGGACCAGCTCGGCCCCGCCACTCACCGCATCGGTTCTCGTCCTCGCCTCCAGGGCAGTGCAGGATGCCGTCGCACCAGTGAGAGGGGCTGACGCAGCTCCCCGAGGAGCCACACTCCATCCCAGAGCACTCGTCTTCCACTTGCAGAGAATCAGCAGGGAGATGCCCGTCAGGCTGAGAAACCAAGAGAACCTCCCAGCGCCCACGTGACAAGAGGAGTCAGCTTTTCCTCCTTTAGTGTAAAAGGAGGGGATGGGTCCTTCCCCACAGCATACATCACAGGAAGCGGGGCTGGCCGCAGCGATGCTGAAGCCCTCAGGTCTTTTACTTCCGGTCAGGGAAGGACCTCCCAGCCTCAGATCTGGACAGCAGCCCCCCTCCTCTCTGCCACAGAGGTGAGTCCTGTGATCCACGAACCCTGCCCCGGGGTGATGGAGGAGACCTGGCTGTGGGTGCAGGAGGTGCCCAGGGAGGGTGCACCCCAGCCTGTGGCAGCCGCCACCATCCACTGAGATACAGGGACCAGGTGTGGCCCCAAGGTGCGGGATCTGCGCTCATAAGTGCCAGGTGCCACCTAGTGCCCTAAAGCACGGGGTAACCTCAACGTGCTTCTCCCACATGTGTCAGTACCACACAAAAGGCATGGGATCTTAACAGCCCGTGGATTAGCAGGAAGCCCGCAAAGGAGATAGGCTGCTTCTGAGAACGGTTATTCATGCATAACGTAACCAAACAGGAGGAAAGTATGAGAAATTTCATGAGGGACTGTGGGTGGCCCCCCAGCCCAGAGAGCAGAGCTGCTGAAGGGCCGGCACACCACGACTCGGCCCTGTCCTGCACTTACTGAATTTCCAGAGCAGGACAGCGGCCAGGACGGCTCCCACCAGGAGGGCCCCCAGGGTGAAAGCGATGCACAAGAATTTCTTAGTCCCTGGAAGAAAAGTTGAATAAACAACTTAGTGGCCAAGTTTCTTAGAAGTTAGACTCTCAAATATCATCGAAATATGATATATTCTTATACACTTTAAAATGTGACTTTTCTCTTTTTTAAGAACCTATCCTGGGAGGTCTTACTTCTTCCACGGCACTGAACTTTAGGCTTTTTGGAGAACCGAAGCAGGAAGCCGTGATATGAAGCAACATACACTAAAGTCAAGCTCTTAAAAAAGTAAGGCCTGCAGATTGCCAGATAAATGATGACTGTAAAAAACTGGCTGAAAAAGGAAACATACCTTGTTCCTCTAACTACAAGCATACTCAAAGTAATGACAGTGCCCCGCAAACCATCATCTCCATGTCAGTGGTACCCAAGGCAGCAGGAAAGAGCCTCTTCCTCAAGGTGGTGTAGGGAATGGATGGGCCAGAGTCACACTGCCTCGTTCAACAGTCACCACCCACACGTGTCTATCTGCACATCAATTAATTATCATTAAATGACAGCAAATCGTTCTGTAAATTCAACTGCTCAATAGGCCCATGCGGCCAGCGGCTACTGCGCTGGACCGTGAAGAGGCAGGACGTCCCATCACTGCATGGAGTTCTACTGGGCAGCGTTGGCATCGCCCCCGGGCTGGGGGCAGGAACTCTGGGCTCGCATTTCAGCTAAGAATACAGACTTTTGGAAAAGGTCACCAGTCTCTCTAGTCAAAACAAACCGACATGCTGTTGTTGGTCAGCGTGTAAGGCAAACATCGTGCCAAGGTTCAGGGGAAGGTGCCCGCCACCGCCACCCCCAGCAGTTCCTGTGCAGAGAGCAGCCCCAAGCCCAGTGCTCCCTCAGGAGACAGGTGGGGGCGGGGGGGGAGGGGAGAATCGGGGCAAATGCTCTTACACAGACCCTCCAACTCCTTAGTTCATACAGGAGGACACCCCGGCTGCAGAGGTGGAGTGCATGGGGAGGACCTGCAGCCCACCTGTGAACAGTCTTGCTTCCAGAAGTCCCCCAGACCAGGAAGTTCAGCTTCTGGAGTTGCTGGACCAGAGCTGACCCATCTGATCTGGGCTCAAAGCCTCACCTCTCATTGTGTTACCACATTCTGGAAATTCCACAGTCTGTGCTCAAACAGGCCTAGGAATCAGCCAGGGAGCCTGTTACCCAGAGATTCTGACTCAGCTCGGGGTGAGGCGGCGTGAGTCTGTGGTCCTACAGGTTCACCTGTGAGGTCACAGCCACTGGTCTGAGGAGCGCCACGTGCCCGCCAGCCATGTTATCAGCACGTGGCCCACGGTGGTTGCATCTTACAGCAGTCAGGGCGGGGTGGCCAAGGAAGCTCAGGGGAAATTCCAAACGGCCAGTCTGACCCATTAGCCAAGGATGATTTCTTCCTTTGGGCGACTTCCCTGTATGTCATCTTATCCAAGATTAAATAACATGCCCGGTGGGTTGAACCTCTCAGTGAGAGGGTGGCAACCCGCCCAGCTCTCAAACGAGCATAAAGCGGGAGCTGCAGGTCTCACCTTTGCTGGACAGGCATTTCAGAATCAGGGTCTGGTTGATCAGACGTGACTGGGTGCTGGTTTGCGACTGTATTCGTTGTGAGTGTGATTGTAACTGACTAATCATTGACCTCCACTGTTATCAATTGTCGGTGCAGCCCTACCGTGTCCAGTGTCAACTGTCGGCATCACAGGACTGTTGACCTTCAGTCCTCCAAAACCCAAACGTTAACACGTGTGCGCATTGTGGTTCCCTGTCAAACACCTATGGCGCTTGCGGAAACAGAGCCATCAAGGTAAAAATTTCCCTTGTATTCCTGCTGGGGTTCTCTTGCATCTGTGCTATTTAAGTAACCTGCAACATAAAAATTGCAAGGCTCTGACAGCTACGTGCTGCATGATTCCAACTCTACATTCTAGAAAAGGCAAAACTGTGGAGATAGATCCGTGGTTGCCAAGTGTTGGGGGAGACAACGGGCCGGCGGGGGGGGGGGGGGATGCGTCGGTAGAGCACAAAGGATTTCTGGGGCAGTGAAAGTATTCTGTATGATACTGTAGTATGGACACATCCTTATACACTGGTCAAAACCTACCGAATATCCAAAGGGAAGAATGGAATCCTGATGTAAAGCTATAGACTTTAGTTGGTAATAATGGTTCAATACAGGTTCATCGATCGCAACACATCTAACACATTCAGGCAAGATGGGGAGGGAAACACTGGGAGTGACAGAAAGCGGTACACGGGAGCTCCCCCTCAATTGCTCTACAAGCCTAAACTGCTCTAAAGAGTCATCTGTTCATTAAAAACAGAGACTCCAAGACTAGGCATCACACTTATCAAATGTATATGTTTCTATATAAGTCAATAAAAGGTTTAAAAAAATCATACCAAAGGAAGGTCACTAAGCTATTTTTTGAGTGTAAAGGGTCATTTTATCGGCAAAATCATACCTGTGGGCTCAGAGTCTTTCCTTATAAAGTAACTGAGGAGGGATTTATATATACCTGTCCAAATGCCTATCATCACCACATCTTTCCCCCAGAAAAGTGGAAACATGTGTGTCAGGCACGTGGGTTCCTTTTGTCCTCCTAGGCTGGAGGGTCGCTGGTATAAGCACTGCCTTTTGCAGGTGCTGACCTCAAGAGGACCCTTGGTTTTTCTGACCACTGTCTTCTTTCTTTGGGAGGCAGGTACCACTGTCTGGGGTTCCTTAACTCTCTTCAACCTGGCTTTGCTCTAACCACTCTGATGGGCTGAGATCAGGGGTCCTCAGCCTGGGTACCACGGACATCTTGGCTGAGTCATGCTTGGTGTGGGGTCATCCTGTGCACTGAAGGATATTGAGCAGCATGGCTGGTACCTACCCAGGAGAGGCCAGTAGCACCCCCACCCCGGTTATAACAACCAAAACCGTCTCTAGACATTGCCTCATGTCCCTGGGGGTCAAAATCACCCCATCAGGAGCCACTGGTCTCGATCTACCAACCACCACCAGAAAGACATCAGTGCAGAGTCAAGTGCTTCCTTGATCCAAGACAAACTGATGGGGGGAAAGAGAACCATATAGGGAAGGAGCGGGGGTGATTAAGGGAGAGGGATTACAAAGGGGTAGAAGACGCTGCAATGAAAGAGAATAGAGGTGGGGAGAAGGAAGGATGGAAGAGCCACCTGTGAAGCGTGATGGCGGCAGAGGCAAGGCAGAAATACAAGAGTGACGGTGCTTGTAAAGAGCTGGAGAGATGTGGCGAGGGGCATCTTCAGAGGGTACAGGTATGACTCGTTATCCCTCACTGCCATTACTTGTGGCGAAGTGGTAGCTCATGGAAATTCACTGTGTCATTAACCTTTCACTGTGTAAGTACACAGGTGTGCACATCTCATGAAATAAACTAAAAACATTATCAACGAAAATGTTCCTTGGTTCTGCCACTCTACTAGCTCTGTGCTCACACTAGTACTGGCAATACTAGTCCTGCCTGGGCAGTTCTTACCACGTCCACTAGCCTGTGTTAAAAGCTGGGGGAGGGGTGCAATAGGAAGGGGTCTGGAGGGAAAAGAGATAAAAGGAAATGCAAAGAAAGTAGATGAACCAGAGGGTAGGAAAGATATGGGATTAAGGTGACGGGCAGAGGACATACCACCTTCAATCCCTCAGCCCTCTTCCGTGGCCCGCTCAGATCTGGCTACAAGAGCCTCCTTTAAGCCAAGAGAAATGTTGCAGGTGCTTCTGTACAACAACCCCTCCAGCTACTTCATTCACTGAACACAAAATACTCTTGGAGCACCTTGAACGTGATGTGCAGTGTCCCATGGCACCCAGGGAAAGGTTAGGTCGTTTCTCCCTGCACTGGGAGCTTAGCATCTACTCAAGATGGTTCAGCGACACACCAGGCAGACAAGAGGCAGTTAGGGAAGCCCCGCTGGGAAGACCACCCTGGGTGGTACGGGCCGACCTGGTACAGGAGCGTTAGTGGGAGACGAAGGTCTTAGCAGCCGGGAGGTCCCCCCAAAGGCCCACGGGAGGTGAGACCCAGGCCCACAGCTTTGACGCAGAGTCAGGGAGGGGAGAGGCACGCAGATCCAGACCAGCCCTGGCAGCCAGCAGAGCCGGAGCCAGAGCTGGTGCGGGCAGAGGGCCCACCGGAGCGGGCAGACCCAAAACTCGGGTTCCATTAGAGGAAATAAACGCAAAAATGGTCCTACTTGAGGTCCACGCTGTCCCCGACGGGGGTTTGGGCTGCGTGCAGATGACAGGTGTCGAGGCGTGCGTCTGAACCCTGGGGGTGTACTGGGGCACCGCGGGCGGGTAGTACTGAGCTGGATACCCCACGTAGGCACGGGGCGCCATGGGCGGCTGTGGAGGGTAGAGGCTTTCGGGCTGGAATCCGTGGTTTTCATAGTAAGGCCCGACACCTGGTGGAGATCCCTAAAGGATTAAAAAGAAGATGAATGACACAGTGTTGTAAAGCAACTATACCTCAATTAAAAAAATTTAGAAAGAAGATGAATGATACAAAACCCTAATTATCCTGAAGGTTAAATACACATCCTACTGCACTCAGACAAGACGCTGGGACATTGCTGCAGATTCTTTCAGGGCATCTTTAATAATGCAAACACTGAACTCATGTAGGATGAAAACTCACCAGCGCTTCCAATTAATGGGCAATAGTTTTTGGTTTTGCTTGTTTGTTTACTATCCATTTTTTGAAATAAAGAAAAAAAATAAATGGCTGACATTGAGACTGAGTGAGAAACTAAAGAAAAAAAGTGTGTAGAAGTCTGGGAATGAGCCAATACCGTATGCCCTGAGAGGAGGATGCAAAGATATAAACTAGCAATGGTAGAATTATAATGAGAATAATAATAGCTGACACTTGAGCGCTCACCAGCTTTGGGCACCTGTATCCACGTCCTCCTTGAAGCCTGATCATAGCCCCCTAAGACGGTACATGTGTGATGGACATACCCATTTTGCAGACAGGAATGTGAGTGACAGAGGTTAAGAAATCTACCTAAAGGATTTACAGCTGAGGGGCGGCTAGCAGATCTGCTCCCATGAGCATCTTTCTACGGCACATGCATTTGTGTGGAGACCATGTGGGCTTCAGCAGCTCCATCCCTGTGAGTAGAATTTCTGGGGCACGGTGTGCCCACACATGAACATGAAAGGGGTACCCAGCCACTGCATTTCACGCTCAGCTCCATCCTGTGGCTGCTTTCTATCCTCTTAGAATGCCCTCCCCTCCCCCTCTGCCTACTTAAAAATTGCCCTTTCCAGGCCCCACCCCCACTGGACACTCCAGACCCCAGCAGCATGCGACCTTGTCCTGCTTCAGCCCCCCTGGACCGCCCTCTGCGAGCCACACTTGCTCTCTTATCTGAGTGTCCACATGCAACACTCCTCCTCACTCAGTGATTTCTCCCCTTGTTCCTTGTTGACTGGGAGCTCAGAGAGGACCAGTATTCTGGGCAGAGGTGACCTGATGCTGAGAATTTTAAATGGGGCCTCCAGGGCAGCGTGATTAGAAAGCAACGGGCCAAATGTAGTTTAATAACTCACCAACGCGCTCCTCCCAAAGTCCAAAGATTACACTCAAAACCAGAGCAGTCACAGAAAGAGAAAGCGAACTGTAATCTCTCATCTAAATGGGGGAACCAGAGGCCAAAAAGCAGCTCAGGCATTTGGCCTCTGCTATATCTGAAGCATCTAAGAACACGCTGTCCTTCCCAGGGAAGGTGGGAGCAGGTGCAGCGGTTTGGCCAGGTGAATTCCTGTGCCGTGGACTTGAAATTTTCAAAGGATCCAGTATAAATAAATACTAAATAAATACATAGCACTAAATAAAGGGGCAGGGGAAGCAAAGGTCTATTTTCCAGGTAGAAGCAAGAGAACATTTTTGTTATCAACCACAACTGTCTATTAAATGCACTTATTCCCAGATATAAGATGATGAGTGAGATGCAATGAGGAGTAAAGATAGTGCCTTTGTCTCCAAAGCATGAGTGTGCGTGTGTGTGCGCGCACATGTGTGTGTTGGGGGAAGCGTCTCAGGGAGAGGGGCGGCCAGCCCAGTGTCCTATTCAGCCATGACCTGTCCCAGGCTACCAGGAAGCAGGCTACACTGTACTCTGCTGGCCAGTAGTATCCCATGCACTCTCTTCTCCCGGGACTCACTCCCTCTCACCTCCGTCCTGCCTTATCTGTCCCCACATCTCACCCCTGCCCCCTGCCCCGCCCCAATCAGAGCAGGAAGAGAAGACAGGCAGGGGAGAATCACATCACCACACCCCCAACAGCTCCGAGACTCCGGAGACTCCCAGCTGTGCAGCTGCCAAGCGGCTCCCCATCCCCCCAGCCCCGCCCCACTCCTGCTCACCCCTCACCCGGAGAATGCCTTCACAGACTCCTGGGAGCACAAGGCAGTCCTGCAAACAGCTCCTAAAATGCTGACCAGCACACACCGCTGGAAATAACAGAAGGAACTGGACCGAGGAAAGGCTGGGAAGGTAATGATTAACCACTTACTGAGTTTAAAGCCATCCTGATTGTATCAGCTGCATCAGGTAGAGGGAGGTATCTGGAACGTCCAAGCGGACCTAGAAGCAAGAACGACGAGACTGTCATATTTCCATACCGGTGAGTTTGCAGAAGAGGAGTCAAGAGAGAACTAGGAGTGTCACCTCTTGCCAGAACCACGCAGTTTTGACCGCTCCCCTTCGCCTTGACCTCACCACCTCCTCCCGCAGCTGCTCATCCTGAAGGAGACTAGGACCCGCTTGCTTGCAACTTAAGTTCAGGGCCTGCTGCACTCACCCAGCTCCCATCAGGAGGCCCAGACTTCCCCGAGGTCCCCTCCACCAAGAGGAGAATCCAGGAAAAGAGAAACAGGCACAGGGTTGGGTGGAGGTGAAGGAGGGCAGAGATCCGGGTCAGCCCCTGGCAGTGCCACGTCCTCAGGTGTCCTTGGGCAAGTGACCTCTCTGAATCGCGGGCCGAAGCAGACGCAGCCGTCACACTGGCTTGTTCAGGTGAGGATTTAAACGCGAGGGCACAGGCAGACACCTCGCACGCCTGGGCCGTGGCGGATGTGATGAGACTCTGCAGAGCACCCGCTGGGACAAGGGAGGAGCTGCCCACCCCGCCTAGAGCAGCTGGTCTAGAGCTTGGACCCACACGGAGGCCACACCGGACTTTTCAAATAAACCACATGGAATCGCCCCAATCTTAATAAACACATTTGTTTAAAAATTCCATAAAACGCATCCATACCGACCTGCTACTCCACTCATTACCCCAAATCCAGAAAAGAAATTCAGAACTAACCCTTTGGGTGGTTTCTAAGGATATCGGTAATGAAAAGAAAGCTCTGGGTCACCTTGTTTGCTGACGTTTGTGAGGAGTTAACAGTACTATCTAGAAAGACGGTCAACATACAAAGCTTTACAGTCAATCTTCCCATCATAAGCAAATAATGGCTTTTGTCCACCGCTCCCGACTGCCTTGAAATGACCACACAATACTGCAAGACACGGCCTTCACAGTCACCCATCCTCAGGACCGTGTCCCCACTGAGAAAGCTCCGGGCTTCAAAGCTGGCCAGATCAGGTCTGAGCATGTTTCACTTGTAAACTGCCTGGCACACAGCAGATGTGGACAGCACGATCAGGTGGTTACGTCCACGACTAGCCTCTGGATCCAAACCCCAGCTCAATCACTCACTACCTGGCACCCTGGGCAAGTCATTTAATGTTTCTGGGCCTCGGTTTCCTTGTCTGCAAAAGGGGATAACAGGAGCACCCACCACAGGGTTGGTGGAGCAGTGAAACGAGTTGATAATGAAACCCTCAGTGCGTGGCACACAGGAAGTGCTGCATACATGTTTGTTAAATAAAAGTGATCATAAAGCCGACAAATGTTGAACTGCCCACAGAGGCAAGATGGGCCTGATTGGTAGCATTTGCAGATTTGCTGATTTGCATCTGGATGATACCAACATGAAATCCACCAGCTCGGAAAGCCCAATGGCGCCAAAGGCAACAGAGCTGACTCCCACCCAGCACCGCCTCCCTGACTCCCGGGCAAAATTATTATTTGACTCATTACATCAAAAAAAAAAAAAAAAACCCAAACATTAACTTGCTGTAAATAAAAATAGAAGTATGGCTGTTTAATCTTGAGAAACTTCACTGAACAGGTCACAAGAAAAATGCACCAGATCGTTTATTTACTCTCCATGTAAAGACAAAATAAAAGAACCAGTTCGTACTGATAGGTTTGAGATTTTTTTTAAGATTAAAAAAAAAAAGTGAATACCTTTCCGGGTACGAGGGAAAAAAACCTGACCAATATATAGGAGGAAGAGATTACCATTTAGAATATATATGACGTTTAAGCCTTTAAGTGGGTGTAATTATCACATATTAACAACCTTTCCTACATCTGCTCTGTAAAGAGAGAGCTTTCCGAGACTTAACAGCAGCACAATATCCTCTACCCTAAGCAAGAAAAGCTCGCACCTTCCTTGGATTAGTTTCAGGCGAGTCCTGCCCCTGCGAACATTCTCACCCCTGGTTTCCCTGTCCTCAGTGGCAGTCTCTCCCTGTGCTCTGAGCTATCTTGCCTGTTATAGGTTTGGTTGAAGTTTCAGGAAATGAAAATTCGATCCCACTGGCGGCTTTCCCGGTCTAAGAGCCTTCTGAAAGGAGTGATGAATCAATGCCTGAAATCCACGCTCCCTATTCATTCCAGATCCCTAACAGCGAGAGACCAGGAAGCCAGGACCTCGAGGGGCACTGAGAGCCGTGGCCAGGAATGGCCCCCTAAAAGCCCAGGACCCAGAAGCAGCCGCAGCACAATCCTATCTCACCCAGCGATCCCACAGCCCACTAACCCTTAGAATCCAGCACACCAAGTGCGCCCAGGTTGGTGGCCACGGACTTTGGAAGGGAAGAGGAGAGTCGTTCTGCCTCTAACTCCCTGTGGCCAGAGACAAAGGAGGGGGGGGGAATGTCTCCCTCAGGAACTGGATCTGATGGGAGACGCACTGCCGTCCAAAAGGACCAGGAGATCACGTTCCGTGTGGTTCATCTTCAAAACAGGCAACTCCACGCCTGCACAAGATAGTAAATCTCTTTAACTGGTTTCCAAAAGGGGCAAGGCAACCTAGATGGCGACACAACACTGCTTCTCGAATGTTCTTTCCTGTCCATTAAAGGACACAGATGATCACCCTTGATTCCGGAAAGCCAGCCTGGAAGAAGCACTTTTCCCTGAAGCAACAAAGAGTATGTGCGCCGAAGCTCTGCCTGCCTCCTTGTTCCTGGGGAGGTCCCGCTCCAACTTCGCCCACTTGAGTCACACAGCAGAGCACGGCTGTCCCGGGCCACCCTGGGCTCTCCTTTCAGAGGTGACTCATGCCTGGAGTCACCTGCCCGGCCACCACTCAGTAAGATGGTGCTGTGGAATCCTACCACCATCCTGTGATGTAATGAGGTTATTTCCAAACGAGAAGAGCCTCTCCGTATTTTGTAGAGTCTTTCCTCTGGACCTCAGAACACATTTGCTGGAGATTTATTTTGAAAACTATCAAACCAATGCAAATGAGATCAGTCTCATAGATACTCACCCCCACCCAGAGGTCAAGGGTTTTCCCTATAATGAAGGCTCCACTGACTTTCCCCACATCTACCGTTCACACGTGCGCTCCTGTACTGGGCCCCGCCCGATGCCTACGAGATGCTGGTGGTGTGACGAGGTGTGATGAGTGGAAGAAGCCCCACCCTCCTTGAGTTCAGATTTGGTGTCCTTTCTGCAAACTCCAGAGCAAGCAATACCAACAGACACTCCCTATCCGATGATCCGTGACCAACAGAACCCCTATGCCTCAACCACTGCATAAAATCACCTTGCATGGAAAGATGTTCTCATGTCCTGTTGGGGACAAAATGCACTGTCGGAGGAAAGTTAACGGACAGTGGTGGATTTAAGTAGCAGTTCAACAGAAACAAGTGTAAGACCATCAGAGAAATGGCATACACAGTGATTGACCCAGGAATGGGGGGGGGGGGAGACACGGCAGCTCAGGAGAGGTACTGCCTACATCATCCAAGTTTCTTTTCTTATGAATGCCTCATTGTCCAAACGAGATTACAAACTTTTTAGGGCAGGAATTAGGTCTGGTCCTTGTATTTTTCAAATCTAGCTTTGTACCATACAAAGAAAGTGTTCCAATATTTGGGTTTTTGTTTTTTGTTTTTTGTTTTTTTTTTGGTATCCCAAAAGCCAAATGAATAATATGAAATTTAAGAGAGAGAGCGCACCGGAAAGCCTGCACCTGGACAAAAGCAGCCTCTAAATTGAGGACGTGGGTGACCTCACAGGTCCAGGTGCACAGAGCTGACCGCATGGCCAACGTGACAGGCAGGCCGGAGAGGTACCCCATCCCTCCAGGAGGGAGGAGGCCTCGATAAAGTGCAAAGGCCACTGTCTAAAGTTTGAGGAACTTGTCTGAGTCAACCTGTGAAATGGGCATAACAAGTCAATGGGGGTTTTGCCAGGATTAAGTGAGTACGTGTCCTAGCACCGTGCCTACCACATAATGAGCCCTTAGGGATAACATAATGATAGCAGCTAAGGGACTGCTGTGCAGAAGGGGGACTTGATTTTTTCCTGTGAAAACCCAAAGAATCCAGGATGGAAATGGTCAGAAATATCAGGAAGGCAGATTTAACTCAATCCAGGGAAAGCAAGTTCCTAACAATGAGAAAGTTAATATCGACTGGGTTGCCTTGGAAGAAACATTTCCTCAAACCAAAAAAAAAAACCAACAACACTGAAAGGTCATTTCTCCAGCACATTCTAGAACCAAATTGGGCTTCAGCTGCAAGGCCAGGCATGATGATCTTGTATTAATTTTTGATGAGAAATGCAAAGAATGGACTCCAAACCCGTCCCTAGAAAACACAAGCTCCAAGCGCCCTGTATGCAGATTAAGTTTCAAACGAAGCCAGGCACGCACCCTGCCAGGAGAGCCCCTCAGAAAGCAAGGATCTTAAAGGATTCTGACAGCAGGTCACATACAAACAAGCAATCACAAAGCCTGGGCTGGGTCTCATCTTCCAGATCAGAGCTCACTAGAAAATATTTCTCTAACGAACGTCTGCCAGAAGGCCACGGTCTCTCTTCCCAGGCCTATTGGTTGAGCGCCCAACGATCCTGTCCACCCTGCCCCTGCCTGAGCTTCCAGACTTCAGCTGGTGCCTTTCAAACATTTCCTGCTCTCTTATCACATTTCTGTACCCTCCCCGCTCCTGCACCCCAGCCCACCCCTGATGCCTGATGGCTTAACTGGTACACACAAACCAAGTGCCTGCAGTTCCCACCCACGGCAAGTCCTTCCTTCCTTCTCCTTGACGTGCCTCTAACAAGAGCAAAAAGCACGTCCTTGGGTCACCTTCCCTCCTCAAAACCACACTGTTCCCAGTCCAAGGAACTGGCCGCACCCCCACCCGAAAGTCAGGGTCTGCCGTCCTCCCTGGATGCCGCTAAAGGCTGCCTGTGACATTTTTCACACTCCTTGTTCTTCTTCTCCTGACCACTGTCCAGTGGCCGCGGCCAACCAAGTCCCAGGTCACCTCCCCGTCCTCCTGACCTCAAGCGCTGCCTCTGGGTTGTTCCCCAGCACTGCCTGTGTGACCAGCCGAGCCCTCTGCTCCTCTATGTGCCGTTGGGCCCAGGACAGTCAATGGCTCAGGGGGCACCAGGAATCCCCTCCCCCACCCCAGGCCCATCCCCCCCCCCGGGGGGGCCTGCAAGCCAGGGTTCCCCAAGAGGGCCGATGTATAGGGCTCCCCCACCCCGAGCTAGGAAGGGACTCCCCAAGCCTGCCCCAGTTCACATCTCAGCACTGAGGTGTGTGACACCCCTGCACCCCATCCCCCAGAGGCCACTTAGCGCATCCTGGGCCAGCCCAGAGGCAGGGGGTCCCCTGGCAGGTGGCCTGGAAAATAAGGAGGGGCCAGGAAGAGCAGCAAAGGCTCAGCAATTGTGGGAAGTAGGACCCCCGTAGGAGACCCAGAGCTGTGAGAGCAGCAGAGGCCCCTCCACCACCCCCCACACCAGCAGGACCAGCTTCCCCTCCTTAAGTAATCAAAGCTGGCCAGAAGCTACCTTGAGCCAGTTGCCTTTTCTTTCTACTTCCCTGTTTAAGGCTTAGGCATGACCCCTGGTTCCCAAATGTGGAACTTTCTGGAGGGCTTAGAAAAATAGATTTCTTATTCCTTTAGAGTCTGATGCAGCAATTGAAACCAAGGCAATGGCCCCAAATGATTCCAAAGTCCCCCAGGACTCCTGCCACAAGCTTCGGTGGCAACGAGTGAGAGGTACCAACCCGGAGGCCTGCCCCACACACCCTGGCAGACCCCGTGCCCCGTGCTGGGCCCAGAGTCACGATCAGCACACGTAACAGGATGATAACCAACACAATGTCCTTCGTGCGTCTAGGCTTCGTGGCCTGGAGGACTTTCTCCCCCGCAGCCCCATCCCCCAGCAAGTTCAGCCCTCTGCACTGCCCCAGGCTCTCCTGCCCAGGTCACCCTGGAAGCGGGCATCAGGGAGCCCAGGTGGGGCTCTGCTCTTGGATGATGGGGAAGCCAGCGTGGCCCACGAGCAAGCCCCTTTCCCACGAGGATGGCAGCCCTCACCCAGCTTCCCTGGAGCCAGATGGTCTGCCTGCATCCCCAGTTCTCCCTACAGGACCTGGAGCAAGTGATTTCACCTCTCCACCTCAGTTTCCTCTCAACGGAGTTAAATACATTATAAAGAGCTTGGGACGACTCCCGGCCGGAAGAAAACGCCACATCCACACTTGCTGTTATGATGACACGCGTGTGGCCCCATTTTCGCCTACAATTAAGGCAACCAAGTCCAGGGTGCAAGGCAGCCAGTTTCCAGGCAGTCTCCTGGACGCTGCAGGCTCCAGGCAACCACAGCAACTTGTTAGATGACGGACCTTGGAGGCGTCAATAAGAAAGATGTTGCTGGGGACCAAACAAACATCCCAGTCAAGACCAGAGGCCCCCACTGCTCTCAGGCTGCTACTTTTAAAAGCAGAGAGGGAGGTGTGGATGGCCCATCTCCAGGCAGAGGCCCACACGGCAAATTCCTGGACTCCTGTGCTGAGGGCTTGCTGGCGCACCCTGGCCTTGCACCCTGACCTCAGGGGTCCAGGAAGGTCGGCGGGGATGGGGGGACGCAGGCAGACCCCACCTCTGGTAAAGCTGAGGAAGCCGGGAGCGTCGCTCCAGTGACTCCCTGGGCTCCCCCACCCTCTCCACCTCACTCAGCAGCAGCAGTGCCTAGGCCCCCAAGCCCCTTGGTTGTGTAAGCCCTGCCCACACTCCCAGCCCCCACCCTCCTCCAGGGGACGTTAGCTCCATCCTCACTTCCTGGAGAACCTTCCTCAACCTCCCAGGCTAAGTCAACAACCCTCCCCTCACTTCAGGTTTTCTAAACACCTTGAAACTCTCCTTAGCAGCCTTTGTAATTTTCCATCATTTGGTTGGCTACCTACAGCCGTGATCGCCAGGAGAGCGCGCCGGGTGTGTGCCCCCTACTGTACTTGGCTCTGCGACTACCACCGGGTTTGAATCAGGGCAGGATTCGCAGGCTCGAGGTAGATCCCTGGGTGACCCCTGCCCGGCAGGCAGACCTCGGAGTGCTATCCCTTCCCTTCCAAACTATCCAGGGGGATTCCACCTGACAGGCCCGCTGCCGCCTGGGCGTCGGGAACGAATTTGGGATTTGGGATCATCACGCAGTGCCAGGCTGGCGAGCTCAGCCGCCCAGCCCCAGTCCTGGGTCCTGCCCGACAGCATGTGGGGGACCAAAGCGCCCTGTGCCCGGCCTTGTCCCTGGCAAGGAGCGAGCGCCTAGAGACCAGGACTTCTCCTCCCGGGGCGGGAGTGGGGGTGGGGGGGTGCCCCCTGTCCAGGCGGCCCAGCCCTGATCACCGTCTCTGGGTCTCTGCACTGGGGCCCGAGCTGTGGGCAGTGCCTTCCACGGGCCGCCGAGCTGTTCGCACCTCGGCCGGGGGCCCTCCGGGCCTGTCTCCACCGCGCTAGCCGTATCTCTCCCAGCATCTCAGAGAGTTTCCAGTTTCTCCCCACTTCGGGAGGGAACCAAGAAGCGGGAGTTCAGGTAACACTCCGGGGCTGCAGAGATTTTTCCCGAAACAAAGAAGCGGATGGACAACCCTCCCCCTCCCTTGTCCCCAAAGGGAAAAGGCGCACCCCTCATCCCCAGCTCGGGGCCCAGAAGGCAGGACATCAGGAGCCGACTTCAGCTGAGGGGACCCACCCGGAGGGACCCCGAGGCACCTTTTCTCCTACCAATTGGCTAAGGACCCGCAGGGCAACCTGTCCCAGGCGAGTGGTGCCAACGGGGCAGCCGGGGGACTCTGACCCGCGCGCCAAGGCGTCCCAGGAGCGCGGAACCCTCCCGACCTCCCGCAGGTCACTTTGCCAGGCTCAGCCGCGTGCGTCCCGCGGGCGGGAGGACGCGCCAGCCGGAGCTGCTCGCTCCTGGCTTCACCTCCCGCCGCTCCCACCCAGCGCGGGGGGCGGTTAGGTCGCTCCTGCGCGCCCAGGTCCTCGCTCGCTCCGTGGACCCCCAGCCCCGACCCCGCACAGGGAACCCACCGCGCGCGCCGCTTACCTGCTGCGCTCCGGGCCCGGCGCTCCCCGCCCCTCACCCCTCCTCCTCCTCCTCCTCCTCCTTCTCCTCCGCCGCCTCCGCCGGAGTTCGCGTCTTCCTCTGCCCAGCTCGGACTCCCCGATCCTCCCTGGCTCTCGCTTTAATCCCAGGAGGCGGTGTCCGAGTGCCCAGGGCGACACCCCCAAGCGCCGGTCCCGTGTCACCTCGGGCAGGAGGAGGGGACGGCCGGGAACGGCCGTCCCGGGAGAGGCTGGTTCGGGCGGGGGCGGCCGGAGGAGGCGTTTCCTCCAGGGAAAGCCCGGGACGCGCTCTCCGCAGCTCAGGGCACGCTTCCGTCCCCAGAGGGCAGTTTAGGGTTGGGGAGGAGCGCATCTCCCTCCCCACTTCCCCTGCACCCGGCCGATCGCCGGCGCTTGGCGCCTGAACACTGGAGTTTAGATTCAGGACGGGGACTCTGGGGAGCTCTGACCGAGTCTCGTGTGAGCCGGCCGAGCCCTGGTGCGGGGGACCTGCTTGGCCTCTGTGCCCTCGGCGAGGACCCAGAGATCTGCTCCCAAGGGCCGTTGGCCCGGGCACTAGAGCCCAAGGACGCAGCGCTCCGCGCCAAAGACCCTCCCCGGTCCTCTTGGGCTGCCTTTTTCTGCCATCAGGTCCCAAGTCCCTCCCCCTCCCTAGGGAACGTCCGCAAGAGTGGCTGGAGGTCTTCCCGCCCATCTAAGGCAAGAGACAGGGGGTGAGAAAAGAGGGTAAGATAAATCTTGTATTTCTGCCTCTTTTTAAGACGCTCTTTCCAATGTTGTTTGAAATGCACAGATTAACGTGCATTGCTTCAGAATCAGGTAGAAGCAGAAGAACGCCCAATTCATTCCAAGTCACGTGCTACCTTGGCTCAATTCTCCTTTCTGAGCAGGTGCGAGTCCTGGGACTGGACTTTCGTAGTAAGTTCTCCCCACCCTCTCCATTGGCTCCCATCCTTAGATCCACAACAGGGGACCATGCCGCATATGCCCCAGTCCTTCCCATTTCTCATCTGTCACGGGTGTACAGGTTGTCCAAGTAGAAGACCCTTGAGGACTGTCTCCAGGAGATAGGTCGGCTCAGGTGGCCTTCTGGTGGCGACTCATTTATTTCTGTCTTGAATAGTGTAGCTCGAGCCCTCAGGGAATGGCACCATTGTTCCAGCAAACCCCAGTGTCCACCTACACACCAGGCGGTGCGTGTGTCTGTACCTTCATCCCTCTTGTGGTTGTTTTCTCACTATTCATTTTCCCTTCTTTTGGCAACTTTCCAGAACTTTTGTAAGGGTTTACACATCTCCCAGGGGCAGATCACCAGCTTGGGGAGCCACCTCCACCCCAGTGTTGGAGGTGAGCACGTGGCCAGTGCCTGGCTCAGCAGCTGAATCCCATCCCTGCATGAACTTGTGCTTCAGGGATGAACACACAGCCCACTTTTGGCCGGTGAGACTTGGAAGAGAGGTTTCCTGGGGTAGGGAAGCTGGTATTTTTTTACTCTTCTACTGGAGGCTCCAGAGATCCTCTTCCTTGTGCTTGGAGAAAGAAGCAAGTAGTCACAGGAATTGTTGGTAGCCATCTTTCCATCACCAGGGAGCTAGTACCGGGATAAAGATAGCTCCTCCACCAAAAAGCACAGCATGCACCTCACACCAGTCAGAATGGCCATCGTTAAAATGTCTACAAATAAAAAATGCTGGAGAGAGTGTGGAGAAAAAGGAAGCCTCCTACACTGTTGGTGGGAATGTAAATTGGTGCAGCCGCTATGGAGAATAGTATGGAGTTTCCTCGAAACATCAAAAACAGAGTTGCCGTACGACCCTGCAATCTCACTCCTGGGCGTATATCTGCACAAAACTACAATTTGAAAAGATACATGCACCCTTGTGTTCATTGCAGCACTGTTTACAGTAGCCAAAACATGGAAACAACCTAAATGTCCATCAACAGAGGAATGGATAAAGAAGACATGGTACATATATACAACAGAATATTACTCAGTCATAAAAAAAGAATGAAATAATGCCATTTGCAGCAACATGGATGGACCTAGAGATTATCATACTAAGTGAAGTAAGTCAGACAGAGAAAGACAAATATCATATATCACTTATATGTGGAATCTAACAAAATGATACAAATGAACTTATTTACAAAACAGAAATAGACTCACAGACTTAGAAACCAAACTTATGGTTACTAAAGGGGATAGCGGGGTGGGGGGGGGGAGGGAATGGAGAGATAAATTAGGAGTTTGGGATTAACATATACAGATTACTACCTATAATATTGATAACCAACAAGGACCTACTGTATAGCACAGGGAACTCTACTCAATATCTTGAAAAAACCTATATGGAAAAGAATCTGAAAAAGAATATGTATAACTGAATCACCTTGCTGTACATTTGAAACTAACAGAACATTGTAAATTAACTATTTTTACTTAAATAAAAAAAAAAGAATAGAGATGACAAGAATCCCAATTCTTGATGACATCGTTGAATCACTGAATGCAAGAAGCTCTGAAGTTAAAAGTCCCCTTTACCACATTTTCCATGAATACAAGTGGAAATCAGAATTATCAACCAAGGGGAGCAGCCAAAATACTATGAAAACAACACAGTATTATTTTTTTTTATAAATTTATTTATTTATTTATTTTATTGGCTGTGTTGGGTCTTTTTTTTTTTGCTGTGCATGGGTTTCCTTTCTAGTTGCGGCGAGTGGGGGCCGCTCCTCGCTGTGGTGTGTGGTCTCCTCATTGCCGTGGCTTCTCTTGTTGCGGAGCACAGGCTCCAGGTGCGTGGGCTTCAGTAGTTGCAGCACATGGGCTCAATAGCTGTGGCTCATGGGCTCTAAAGCACAGGCTCAATAGTTGTGGCACATGGGCTTAGTTGCTCCACGGCATGTGGGATCTTCCTGCAGCAGGGATCGAACCCGTGTCCCCTGCATTGACAGGTGGATTCTCAACCACTGCGCCACCTAGGAAGCCCAACACAATATTAGTATATGTTAAAAATAAGCAACAGAGTTCTGTTCATGGTAGCGTGGCAAACTAGATATCCTGAAATAATCCTCACACTACAAAATGGCCAAAAGAGCTCAATAGAATATATATTGCTAACATCCTTAAAAATTACAGCTGATTTTGCAAGAAAACTTGGAAAATCCTCACACACAAAAATGAAGTGGGAGCAGATATGCAGGGAAGTCAGGGTCATGGCAGGCATCCTGAAATCATCTAACCACCTCTAGTCCTGCAGAGTTTTGTGGGTAGGGGGTGCGCGTAAATGATAGACAAAGTCACAAGTCTCAACAAGGTGGGAGGTTGCTAGGATACCACAACATCCATCAACCCAAAAGCCCTACCCTCAGAAAAGGGATGAGGAGAGAAAAATTGTATCTATCCATTGATGGGTGATGTCCAATAAACTTCCCTGTATCTCAGTCCACTTAAGTTTTGAACCCTAATCCCCACTTTGTTTGTAGTCAGAAAAACATCAAGTCAAGAACTTAATTGAAAGTGGTCCCAGATTGGTAATGCTGCAGGCAGATGACAGAAGCAAACTCATAGCCTCTCTAGTGGAATGCCTCTTGTGATGGATACTTTTGTGTCAACTTGACTAAGCTAAAGGATGCCCAGGTAGCTGATAAAATATTATTTCTGGATGTGTTCTTGAGGGTGCTCCTGGAAGAGATTAGCATTTGAGTCTGTAGACTGAGTTAAAATCTGTCCTCACCAGTGTAGGTGGGCTTCATCTAATTCTTTGAGGGCTTAAATAAAACAAAAAGGTGGAGGAAGGGCCAATTTGATCTCTCTGCCCAACCTGGGACATCCATTCTCTGCCTTCCAACATTCATGCTCCTGGTTCTTAGACCTTTGGACCCAGACTAAATTATGCCACTGGCTTTCCTGGTTCTCCAGCTCGCAAAAAGCATGTCATGAGACTTGTCCTCCATAATCAGGTGAGCTAATTCCTGTATAATAAACTCACAGACTTACACACACACACACATAACATATACCTCTTACTGGTTCTATTTCCTCAGGAGAACCCTAACTAATACACTCCTGCACCCAGGAGAAATTCCCACACAGTCCATTAAAATGAACTTAATTAAAAACAATTAAAATAAGACATGAAAAAAATCAAAAAGCATAACAAAAGTGGAATCAGGCCATAGATATTGGCGTTATTAGACACAAATGACAAAGTAAGTATGTTTGCGATGTGAAAAAATAAAGCAGAGATTCTAAAAATGAATGAGAAGCAAAGATTGTTTAAAATTAATAGAATTGGGGGTAAAATACTAAATAGAACTTCTAGAAACAAATGAACAACATGTGAATTTTCAATAGCTGAAGAGGGAATTGATGATTTGGAATATAGACCTGAATAAATTATTCAGAATTCACATAGAAAGACAAAATTATTATTTTTTTAAAGACACAGACTACATTTTATTGTTATCATTTATTTATGTATTTGGTTGAGCTGGGTCTTAGTTATGGCAGGCAGGCTCCTTAGTTGCAGCTCACTGTCTCCTTAGTTGTGGCACATGGGCTCCTTAGTTGTGGCATGCAAACTCTTAGTTGCAGCATGCATGTGGGATCTAGTTCCCTGACCAGGGATAGAACCCGGGCCCCCTGCATTGGGAGCACAGAGTCTAAACCACTGGACTGCCAGGGAAGTCCCAGGACAAAATTATTTTTTCAAATATATAACAAAGAAGCTAAGTGACGTGGCGAATAGAGTAAGAAGATCTAAAATATGTCTGATTCGATCTCAAAAATGTGAAAACGGAAAGAACAAAGGTAAAAGCAATAATGGTTAATTTTTTTTCCAAAATTGATGTCATGATTCCTTAGATTATTGAAGCACAACAAATTCTGAGCAGAAAAGAGGAATCCAGAGTTGAATGTAATATAGTGAAACTGCAGAACACTTAAAATAAAGAAAAGATCTAAAAAACATCCTGAAGCAAAAGACCTAGCCCCCAAATGGAAGGCAGAATATGGTGGAATGAAAATACTCAAAGTGTTAGAAAAAAAAGACTGTCAACCTAAAATGTTATGTCCTGTAAAAATATTCTTCAAGAAAGAGAGGAAAGACATTTACAGACAAACCAAGACAGTGTTGATGACAAGAAAGAAACTTGAAAAGGACATAGTCCAGGAAGAAGAAAAATAGTCTCAGAAGGAAAGTCTGACCTGCAGAAGGAAATGGTGAGGCAAGAAAATGATAAAAAGTGTAAATAAATCTAAACAAACATTGACAGCATAAAAAGCACCAGTAATAATAGTTTATCTATAAAGACAAAGCAGGGACATCAACAACAAAATGTAGAGCTAAAATATTGGAAAATGCTTAAATTCTGTTCCTCCCCTCCAAATGAGGAACAGAATTTCAGCATTATAAAAATTGTAATCTTATGAAGGAGAATAAACACATAGATTAACTTGAGACTTCATTGAATATGCTTGTTAAAAGGAAAACTGCAAAATAGAGTGTATGTTGACTTAGTCCAAACCCAAAGAAGAAAAAATGAGATAAAGAGGAAAAAAATCAATAAAATTTAACATAATAAAGCAAAGAAAGATGAGGGGAGGAAGAGGAGTAAAATCGAACCCAGAAGAAAATGAGGCAAATAGAAAGCATAAGGTATAAACCTAAAAATATGTACAAATACATCAATCATCAGTAATACATGTAAATATTCCCAACAGTCTAGTTAATATGAATAGATTTTTTGAAAGATGTAGATTATCAGTGTCTAATTTTCAGACCGACTTTTAATTAATTAGTTTGTTTTTGGCCACATTGGGTCTTAGTTGTGGCACACAGGCTTGTCTCTAGTTGTGGAGCACGGGCTCCAGAGCACGTGGGCTCTGTAGTTGCAGCATGTGAGCTTAGTTGCCCTGCAGCATGTGGGATCTTAATTCCCTTACCAGGGACTGAACCCAAATCCCCTGCATGGAAGGTGAATTCTTAACCACTAGACCATCAGGTAAGTCCCAGATTGTCTAATTTTTAAAGACAGAAACATGCAATTTATGAGACCTATGTAGAATGGACATGTGGAAAAGAAAGCTGGTTTGGCTAGATTAGTAATGGACAAAACAGACATTTGAATAAAAGGCTTTCTTGAGAATAAGGAGAGTCACTTAGTAATGGTAAAAGAAACAAATCACTTGAGAAATGTAGCAGTTGTGAACTTGCCTGTACCTAACAGCATAGTCTCCAAAAAAATGTACAAAGAAAAACATATAGAACTGCAAGAAGATCTTTTCAAATCCACCATCATCTCTCTTAGTCATGATAGGTCAACCAACCAACCAAACAAATAAAAATTAAGTAAAAATATAGAAGATTTGAACGATGCAATGAGCAAGATTTATTAATGGACATATATAGATGCCTACACCAAATAATTGGCCAGAGGATTTTCCAGGTTAATTCTTAGAAACAGTTAAGAAACACAATATTCCAGTCTTTCAAATATTTTCTCTAAGGAATAAGGATATAGAAAATACTCTCCAGTTCATCAGTGCCTAAGCCAGCAAAGAAAGTTCAAGAAAAATTATAAGCCATTCTAATTCGTGAATATAAATGGGAAAATCCTTCTAAAAATTAGGAAAATGATCCAACAATGTATAAAAAAGATTATGACTAAGTTGGCTTTATCCAAGGAACGTAACACTGACTTAACACTAGGAAAGCTGTTAGCACAATTCAACACAACAACACATTAAAACAGAAAAATCGTAAAACCATCTTAATATATTTAGAAAGAGCATTCAATAAAATTTAAAATGCCTTCATAAGTCATTTGCCAAGATGAAATAAAAGGAAGTTTTCTTACTTGATAAAGTGTATCTATTTTTAAATGTCCAAAATTATCCTTAATGGTGAAAGGACTATGGCTAGTGCCACTTCTGCTCACCATCGTACTGAACCCTTTAGCCAGTGCAGTAGATGAGAAAAAAGAAATTAAACTAGTGAGAATTACAGAGGAAGAAACAAGTCATTATTGAAGATAATACGACTGTGTACCTACAAAAGCTCAAAGAAGCAAAGAAAATTGTTACAGTTACCAAGAAAGCTTAACTATCTATATTTATATTCCATAAACACAGAGGCAGTATTCAAAAATAATTTGCATGCTTCTACAGCACCAACTAACCATTGGAAATGCGGTTGTTAAATGTATCATTTACTGTGATTGGTAGCGTGATTTTGTAGGAGAACGTCATTTTTAGAAGAGGCGTGTGAAAATATTTAGGGGTGAAGTGTCATGACGTCTGCAACTTAATTTCAAGCGGTTCATCCAAAAAAAAGCCTCACGTGGGGAATTTTTAATTATTAACGGGTCTGGGAGGATGGTGTACCCATATTTATTGTACTAATCTTTCATATTTCTGTGTCTTTGAAATGTATCATCATAAAAAGTTGGGGAAAAAAACTACAAAGTTATATCACTTAAATGACAACAAAAATTGGTTACTTTGAAAAAATATACCAAAATATGTGAAAATTCTTATAGAGAAAATGATAAACCTTTATTGAAAGGTATTAAAGACTAAATAAATGGAGAAATATATAATTTGTGTGTGGAAGATACAGCATTATAAAGATACCAATTATCTCCTCAAATTGACATAATAGATTGCATACAATTGCAACCAAAATTCTAACATGTGCGTATTAGAGTTCTTTAATGAGCTCAGTCTGAAATATATGTGTGAGAGCTTGAAAGAACAAAGGGCCAAGAACAGTGAAGTCACACCCAAAGAAAAGCAAAGACGTGGCAAGCTCATTCCTAAATGAATCGTCCCATTCCGAAGACCTAATGTAGGAGATTGAGTTTCCTAACTTCATTCTAGAAAGCTGTGCAATGGTCTTGGAGTAGGGACAGGAGGAAACCATGAACGGGAAAGAACAAAGAGCAAAGGCACAGAAGCATGTCTACATGGAGACATGAAATGTTGCAGGAGGATGCAGGCCAGTGGAGACGTCTCACGGGAAAAGCCATTATCCACGCGGAAAAAGATGGAGTTAGACTCCTACATCACATCACACATGTAAATCAATTCGGATGAATTAAAGACCGCATGTGAGAATGAAGGGCTAGAATGTTTAGGAGATGCTGTGGCTTTGTAATGGGACAGCCTCGCTAGAATTCCCTGTCCCGTATGTTTCTGGTTAGGTTGGGCCATGAGATCTTGGGAGATGTGGGGAGAAGTGAGGCAGGAATGGAAGGGTTTGCCCCCACACTCGTTGCTGGTCAGCTGGCCACCTCCTCGCGTGAAGCACGGGCCAGGCCCTCTCCCTGACCCTCCCGCTTCTGCCACTCCTGGCCACATGTGTTTACCCCGTGATGATGAGCCCCACCCCGGCTTCTGCAGGACACGCCCCCGTCAAGGTCAAGGGCAGCAGCCCAACCTTGTGGGCTACGGCTTGTCCTTGCCCTCCCCCACGTCACCCCTGCTGTGGACTGAATTATGAACCCAAGTGCATACATCAAAGCCCCAACCCAATGTGACTATATTTGGAGATAGACTTTCAGGATATCAAGGTGCAATGAGGTCATAGGTAGATGGGTGATTGATGGGATTGATGGCCTTATAGAAAGAAGATGCACGCTCTCTCTCTCTCCCTCGCTCTCTCTCTCTGTACACACATTGAGGAAAGGCCATGAGAAGACCCAGCCGGAGCGTGGCCGTCTGCCAGCCAGGAAGAGGGTCTTCACCAGGAACCAAACAGGCTGGCACCCTGATCTTGGACTTCCAGCCTCCAGAAGTGTAAGGAATAAACGTCTGCTGTTTAAGCCGCCCAGGGTGTGGTATTCCGCAGGCTGGGCAGAGTGATCCGAAATCGCTCAGTGGCCCTGTGGTCTGCAAGCTTCAGCATCAGATGAGAACCCAAGAGCCGCATAGAGACTGGTTAGACAGCTTCCTCGAGGGCAAGGTCCAATCCTCTTTCCCTTTTGAAAACACACAGACACGTCATTGGAGAACGTGGAACACAGGTTAACACTGAGTGAGGGCTCCAGCGTGGAGGAGGCGTGAGGATGTTATGCTGAGTGACATTAGCTGACACAAAAACACAAATACTGTGAGGTTCTGCTTATATGCGGTCCCTAGAGGAGTCAAATTCATGGAAACAGAATGTAGATGGTGGGGCAGGGGCTGGGGGCGGGGAATGGCCAGTGAGTGTTTAATGGGGACCGAGTTTCAATTGAGGGAGACGGAAAGTTCTGGAGATGGACGGTGGTGACAGTTGCACAACATTGTGAGTGCACTTAATGCCTCTGAACTGTACCCCTAAAAATGCTTAAAACACTAAATGTCATGTAATGTGTATTTTACCACAAAAACAAACACCCACCAGATTGACAAAAGTTAAAGTTACTCAATATCATTTATGGCCCAAACTGAGTCAGCTGGAGGGGAGGGGAGGGGAGGGTAAAGGAGGAGGGTGTAGACTGGTGCAAACACTTGAAAAAGCTTCTCAGAGTTCTGCAGTAACACTCAAGTTGTTTCACACTTTCACCCAGCAATTTCACTCCCAAGTATGTGCCCTGAAGAATTCTTGCGCAGTGTCCAGAGCCTCCTACAGGAATGTTTACAGAAGCACTGTTTCTATTGCAAAAGCCTGGAAACAACCTAAATACTGACAGGAAACTCCTGTCAGTCCCTTCTAATGGGAAAAGAAATAAAAATGATCTATTGAGATGGTGCAACGAAAATGGGCAAACTACAACTGTACCCGTTACCACAGATAAATCTCACAAAATGTGGCGCCAAAAAGCAAGCTGCAGGAGGACAACATATAGAGGATTCATTTATATGAAGTTCTAAACATTCAACGTTAGATAACGTTTGTGGAGGTACATACATGTACGGCAAAACTGTGGAAAAGAGAAAGAAATGGATAAACGCCCAATTCAGTACTGTGGTTTCCCCCAGTGGGAATGGATGGGGTTCAACGCAGGGAGAGGCAAACTGGGAAGACTGGACGTCATGCCTAATGTACCAGTGATAATATGTTTCTTAACCTGGAGGGTGACTTCATAGATGTTCCCTCTCTGTTTTCTTTATAGCTTTTTGCATTATATAATGCTATTGTATGCATGGAATATTTCATAATTTTACAAGCAATGTAAATGTAGTCATTAAGCTAACTGGTTTTAAAATGTGGTACCTGAATGTGACTCCCTTGATGGGAATGATGGAGCTATTCATGATCTGTCAGTAATAAGACCATCTCTGGCCCCACGCTGCTTAAGATGGAGAGGGCAATTCTGTGCTGTGGTGCTTTGCTGTTGTTGTTTTTGTAGTCGTTGTTGTTTTGGCCACATCCTGTGGCTTGTGGGATCTTAGTTCTCCAACCAGGGATTGAACGCGTGCCCCTTGCAGTAGAAATGCAGAGTCTTAACCACTGGACCACCAGGGAAGTCCTGTGCTGTGGTTTTGACTCTCACCAGCAGCAAGAGTCCCATGGGTGCCCAGACTGAGGAGGAGCAGAGAAGAATCAAGTCCTTGAAATCCAGGGACGCAGGACACAGAGAATTTATTCTGAATTTATTCTGGGGAGGACTGTTCAGAAGCCACCTGCAGCCATCCCTCGGTGAGCTCAGGACCTGTGGCCCGTCCTTTCCAAGTGGATGAGGCCCCGATCCAAACACGACTGCTGGGAAAACAACATCTCCCGTGGCTCCAGGGTACCATCTCCGTGCTTTCGGCAAGTTCTTTGGGTGAATTCAGATCCCAACTTGTTCAAACAAGGAAAAAGTTTTCAGTATTTGTTGTTTTTCATGGCTGGAGCCAGTTGTAAGGCTTTGCTCCAAAGCTCTACACGTCCCGGGTCTCTGGTCCTGTAAAAATAACAATTAGCTTTCAGTAAACGTTTACTGTGCCGGTCACCACGCTGGAGTTTACACCGCCGCATCGTGAGATAGGTACGTTGATGTCCCCATTTTACAGCTGAGGATGCTGGGGCTCTGGGAGGGGTAGGTGACGGCAGGACCTGAGCTGCCTTCGGCACACAGGTGGGGCTGAGACCAGAGCTGGGTCTATGGGCTCGGCCATCTCTTGGGTGTCTGCATCAGGCAAGGGCCGGGACTCCTCGCAAAAGGATGTGGAAGGGCCCCATGTTCCTGGTCTGTCCCAAGTTCTACCAGCCCCACTTTGCCCCAGAACCGAGAGGGAGGCAATGGCAGGGGCAAAGGGTGTACCAGGGGCGAGGGGAGTGCCCACAACAGCCGGCAGTGAAAGAACAGCCTGCCCTACGTATGTGAATGAATCCATTTCTAATGACTCCACTCTGGAATTACCCTCTTAATGGTGGAAGCATCAACCTCAGCCCAGTGAGTTTCAAGCTCTGTCTCTTGTCAAACCACATTTCTACCGTGAGACACCAAAGACTCTCTTACCATCAGAGCCCCCAATACCTACCCTCTGTCAGGGGCCCGATATATCGTGTTGTCTCTGCCTTAGTGAGTGAAAGACGTTTTTCATCAGGTCAAGACTGATGTTGTCATCACGCTGTTGAATGCCCCACCTTCAGACGAGAAATGGCAGCAGAACTGCAGGTAAAGTGCAAATGCCAGCATACACGGGTGCCTGCCGTGCCCTTTAAAGCATTTTAGTAGATGCCCCGCTGCTCTCACAATAACAACTTATTGTTAAACAAACTTCCCTAAAGCTCAGTCACCAGAGTGACTTTTCAAGCCCACATCCTGGGCTTTCTGAAAACCGCTGAGTTGAATGAAACCTCATATACGTCAAGGTGCTGAGGCTCAAAGGGCCACTTTTCGGGGGGCAGGGGGGGGAGGTCGGGGTCACAGATCTGTTCTTTTCAAGCTTCCTGCGTTCCAGAAGAGCGAGGCCAGCAGACGTGCTGGCCACCTCACTCCTCGGGGACTGTCCAGGGGGCCGGGAGTTCCCAGCCAGGGCCAGGACTAAGGCCAGGCTGGCAGGTGGGAGAGGAGGGGGCCCGTGAGTGGCTTGGCGGGGGACAGAGACAGCATAGAGGAGCTGCTTCTCCTCCCTCCTCCCCACCCACGCAGGGAGTCCTGAAACCACTGCACGTGCTTGGGGAGGACCGGGTCTCGTAGGGGCATGGAGGCCAAGGTGGGGCCACCCTGGCAGGTCTGAACTCTCTCCTTTGTCCATGTCTGCGTGGGTCCATTTGGCACCAAGGGCAAGATTTCACTGGAAATGTGCCGCTGCTTTTGAAAACATTTGAAAATGGGCTGGGTCGGACCTCGTGACCTCAAAGATCCGTTCAAAGCGCTTGGTTGGACCTCAGGGCGGGGGCATCCCTGAAGGGCTTAGGAGGGGAGATGAGATGGATTTGAGACCCTGGTTTCTGCCCCCGCCCCTCCCCCACCAGCTACGCAACAGGAAGGGGATGTGCTTGTGGGGGAGGGGTGCTCCGTGAGGTCAGACACCCAGGGGACTCCTGGTAAGCTTCATTTGCATAGCAAATAATATTCCACGCCCCTTACTTTTCTCAGCATTTTATTAAAATTTGTTTCTAAATGAGCAATACGGTTTTCTTTATTCTTTGCAAAATGCACATTTCTGTTAAGAGAAATTAAAATACATTCATTACCAAATGCAATGTGTTTACAGAAAGGTTACTCTGATGAAATGGGCCCCCCTGAACCTCATGTGAGCCCCGGCTCTTCACCCTCCTGACACCCCCACCCTACAAAGACAAGTTTTTTCAGGGCTGTTGATGATCTGGATTACTTTTTTCTTTGAACCAGAGAAAAATTAGAAATATTATTCCATTCATAGTAAGTTCTTTAAAGATCTAAAATTCAGAGGCTTTTCCACAAGTATTTCACGTTAGAAAACATGCTTAATTTTTTCATGCTTAATTTTTTCATGCTTATACGTGGTTTCTCTTTCCTGGCTCAAATGCACGCAAGTGAATTTTTGGGAAAAGTTTAAGCCTTGCTGGTGATGCTATAGGTGCTCTTTTTGGTACCGTACCGGCGCTTAAATGCCCTTTCAGACTTTGAGGCGACATTCAGGACCCCCAGGCTTCAGCAGCCAGACCTTGGCACTGACGCTGCATTTCACACTCCCAGTGCCCTCGCTCCGCCAAAACCCCTACTGCTCTGGGTCAGGAAGGCAACTTAGGGAGCTGCACCTGTTTTCTGCTTCCACCGCCCCTTCCCCCCGCCCTGTTAATGGCTGGTCCGAAGTTTCATAAACCCCTTCAATCTCTTTCTCCCCAGAGAAATACAACGTTCAGCCGGTGAGTCTATGCAGAATGTGAGGGAGGCAGCTGCTCTGTTGAGATGGGGGCCACGTGCTGCAAAGCAGAACAGGAGCGACCCCAGGGGGCCAGAAACCTGCAGGGACTGCCTGGTCCTCCTCCCATTTCTCCAGCCACGAGGCTCCTTCCCGTGTGACTACCTCCGCTCAGGAAATGAAGTGTAACTGATCAATACTCCGCAGAGCTCATCTGGACTCAAATGTCTCTAGTTCAGTTCATTTGAGATATGTGACCCGCTGAGCACAGTTTCAATATCTATGCACAGATGTGTACACATGTGTGTGGGTAAACCATGCGTGTGCGTACACCATGCGTGTGCGTACACATGTACATACACAGTATGTGTAGGTAGTGTGTGTGTGTATATATACTTAAAGATGCAAATATACAGATATCCCTTTTCTCACTGGTTTTATTTTTTGTTTATTTTTGGCCACGCCTCATGGCTTTCGGGATCTTAGTTCCCTGACAAGCGATAGAACCTGGGCCCTCGGCACTGAGAGCTCCACGTTCTAACCAGTGGATCACCACGGAATTCCCACTCACTGGTTTTTAGAAACTGTAGATGCTTCAATATGAAAATTAAAATATGAAGACTGAAACCACCCATGTCCCACACCCAGAACCTCACCATCTACATTAACAAGATTTTAGTTCCACTGTCTTCATTTGCATGACTGCTACTCCAGGAGGCCCAGGCAAATGATGTGGTCCTTCATTCCAGAAACCCCTGGGAAGGCCCACCAACTCTTCAATGGAAAGTATCAGCCGTTCGTGCCTCTGCCTCAAACTCCTCACCTGGCTCTTCCCGCCAACCTGGCTCTGGTAGCAGGATCCACACCGGACCCTAGCATACCCATCCCCACCCCCACCCCCTAAAAGCCCCCAATTTCCAGCCCAGAGCGGATCCCACCTGCCCCCTGCCATACACATGAGCTCTGCCTTATCGCCGGGACTAGGGAGCTGGGCTTTGTCTGGGAGGGCGAGTGATGCTGGGGGAGCCTGCCCCTGGCAGTAATGGGCCGATTTCCTGTAGATGGACCGTGATCAATTACTCAGTAGCGCTAATAAAGAAAAATAAACAGCAGTCATGTTCCTGGCTGTAAAAGTCTTTCAGTCCTGGATGCAAAATGTCTGCCTTAAAACAATAAATTCTGTGCATTAAAGACGGACGAGAACGACAATCTCTGACTATGTCCTTCAAAAAGGATGGCTCCCGGTCCGCCCAGTCACCCGCAGGCAGTGCCCTTAGAAGGACTAGAGATGACCCCCCAGTGGAATCTGGGTGCTGGGATGGGAGTGAAAGCACCGCCTGCCCAAAGGATAAGGAAGCAGATGTCCAGAGCCTCGCAGGTCCCTGGCCTCCAGGGACCCCTGAGGTCAGAGCACTGGGCTTCCCACTCCCTCTGCCTCTAACTCGTCTGTAATCCCATAGGCAAATTGCTTAACTGTTCAATATCCACAAAATAGGCATAACAACATAAATATTTCTGGGTCGGGGAACATTAACCAATGAATGAGGAAAGACTTCGCAAACTGAGAAGAGCGAGGCAAATCCAAGGTCTCATCTTTTCCAAGGAGTGGGGAATTCAGACAACTCTCAAACTGGTATAGGTCTGGAAAGGGCTGGACAGAGGCATCATACCTAGGGTGTCATATGTGACTGTGCAGGTTGTAGACTGAACAACTCCAGGTAGTACCTTTCAAGTCTGTAATCATGAGGGATGCGTACCTTTAATGCGACAGTTTCCAGCAGAAGCCGGAAAGGATGACTTATTCTAATTCATGTGAAAGAGCTGAACAAGCTTGTGGTGAGCCTGCCTGTCCGCGCAGCTCTTAAGATTGGAGGAACGAACCCTACGACAGTGCTCTCCTCTCCTTCGTTTGCAAAGTTAATCACTGTTTTTGTGTCCTAATTGTTCTTTGACTTAACTATATGGCTAGAGGCCAGAAGTAAATGCACCAATCACTTTAAAATGTGTCAAGGCACTTTAGATTGATCTAGAACAAAGCTCTTAATTGTTTGTAGTGGCCAAACCAGGTATGACATGTCTTCCCAGAAACGCAAAATTCTAAAACTGTTTTGAACCAACATTTTAAAATCGGGAAACTTCACATAAATCTAGCTTTCCAGCTTCTCTTTAAGACTTGTGAGATCTGGCTGAGTGGGGCCCCCACCTTTGAGATGGAGCAGGGGTGGCCCCCGCAGCCCGGTGCCTGTCAACTTAAAGAAAAAAAAACACAGCATGTAGGAGTTATGAGTTTAAGTTTTATTCAGGGACTTGCTGAGGACTACAGCCCGGGAGACAGCCTCATAGCAGCTCTGAGGAAACTGCTCCCAAGACGCATGGGAGAAGCCGGTTTATGCATGATTTTTAGCTGGGAAACGCATGCAAGGAGGCACACATCTTGGTAAAAGATGACTTACTGCTGGTCACACAGAGCAGATGTCTCGAGCTAATGATGTTAGTGCTTCTCTGTGCACGGGAAGATGCAGGAACCTGGGGTCACTGACACACTTCCTGAGACACGCATCCAACTATCTAGGGGGCCTGCTTGTCCACAGCACAGGGTACCTCCTCCTGTGACTGTCCTCATTTCCGACTGGGCACTGCCGTGGGTTATGGCTCCATCCTCATAGAAGTGGGTGCCTAACGACGCTCTTTGCTGTCCTTGGTTTACGTGGGCATCTGCCAGGTGGCCCTGGTGCAGAACACTCTCGGAACCACTGTACAATCTGCTCTGGGGTCCGGGCAGGGTGGGATGCCCAGCAGTGTGTTCCGGGTCCCTGTCTCCCTGGAAGGTTTAGATCAGAAGCTGCTTCCAAGCAACACAGACATCTCACCTTCTTATGTGCTTCTCCTTATTCTTCACATCCTTAGTTAGAGGTGATGGGGAAACCAGCAGAGGGTCCCCACCCCCATGCCAGTGTCTGCTCCTGGGCACCCCATGTTTACTGAACCTCTGCCATGTGCCAGGCTTGTGCAGCTTCTGCTGCACCAGAAAAGGCAGAAATTTATAGACAATAAATACGGAGTGTCAGATGGGACTAAGAGCAAAAAAGAAAAATTCAACCAGGGCAAGGGGGCACCTTCTCATATGGGAGTCAGGGAGGCCCCGAAATGAGGCTGGAGGGGAACAGGTGCCCCTGTGTAGGTGAAGAGCTTTCCAGGCGGAGGCCCAGGGGTGCATCCCTAGGCAGTGTGGGAGAAGAAATAGACACCAAACACTATACACCCCTGCCCTCTCTCGTCTCCTTCTCAGCAAAATCTCTCCTCCCTTCATTTTACAGCCTTATTTTTTTTTAAATTGGCTCTGTTGGGTCTTCATTGCAGTGCACAGGCTTCTCATTGAGGTGGCTTCTCTTGTTGCAGAGCACGGGCTCTAGATGCTCTGGTTTCAGTAGTTGTGGCTTATGGGCTTAGTTGCTCCACAGCATGTGGGATCTTCCCGGACCAGGGCTCAAACCCATGTCTCCTGCAGTGGCAGGCAGATTCTTAACCACTGTGCCACCAGGGAAGCCCTTATAGCCTTTTAAAAGGATGCTCTGCTCTGTAAATAATTCTCCTAAGGATTCAGGCTTTTGTTTTTGTTTTTTTTTTAATTTATTTATATTTATTGGCTGTGTTGGGTCTTTGTTGCAGCACATGGGCTTTCTCTAGTTGTGGTCAGTGGGGGCTACTCTTCTTTGTGGACGGGTGCCTCATTGCCATGGCTTCTCTTGTTGTAGAGCATGGGCTCTAGGAATGTGGACTTCAGTAGTTGTGGCACGTGGGCTCAATAGTTGTGGCTCATGGGCTCCAAAGCACAGGCTCAATAGTTGTGGCACACGGGCTTAGTTGCTCCACAGCATGTGGGATCTTCCTGGACCAGGGCTCAAACCCATGTCCCCTGCATTGGCAGGCAAATTCTTAACCACTGCGCCACCTAGGAAGCCCAGGATTCAGGCTTTTGGACTAAAAGAAGCAGAAAGACCCACTTCAGATCACTTCTCTCCATCTGCCATCTCCATCTCCAGGAAATAAAGTCCACAGCCAGCTCCAGCAGGAACGAGGGGGAGAAGGGGAGGTGTAAGGAAAATAGGAGTTAGTATCTCAACGTGTGTAATCTTGAAAAGCTCCTGAAATCCTCTAAGCCTCAGTTATCTCATCCGTGATATGGGACAAGCGGCGCCTGCCTCCGCGGGACTATTGGAAGGACTACAGGACCCAAGCTGTGTAGCGGCCACGACACCGCGGGTGCCGGTTTCTGCGCAGGTGCAGCCTGTGAGCACTGTCCGTGACAGCATCTGACAGTGCTTTCACTGTGCGCTCCAGGCTCCAGTCCACCCAAGAAGATGGATAGGCAAGGAAAGGGTCTGACTGTCTTCAGGGAATAACGGGGATGACAGTTTGATGCAGAACCAAAGAGCAGGAGCAGGTGGGGAACCAGCCTGAGGATCTGAAACAAAGGCCAGGTCTGGGGGAGGAAGCCTGTGGTCCAACTCTCAGAACCTGGGCATTTTCTTCTGGTTGTTTATCAACTTTAAACTCATAATTTCACCCACAGCATTGGTGACATACACATAGAACAGAGCTCCTTCCAATGATAGCTTGACTTCGGCATGTGAAGTGTCTTCCCTCCTTCCCTCGTCCTGAAATTTAACCAAGAGTGGTGAGAGGAGAAGCACACGCGTTATTGTTTCTGGCAAATCCTAAGCTAATGTTATGTTCTGTAGGGAGGTGTTAACTAAGCACCACTTTATCGGGGAGAAGTTTGGGAGGATAAATGAATTTCCATGTTGGTTCTTATTCAATGACAGCAAACAAAACGCATCCCAAGCAACAGGAAAAGTACTTTAGGAGAGAGAGTTTAAGGTCAATATTTTTTTAAAATATAAGCTATTATACCAACTAAACTAAGTAATGACAAAAAAGCGTTCAAATATATATTTCAGATTACATTTTTCATTATTTTATAATGGAATTGTAATCACATAGGTGCTATAGAGTGAAAGTTTGTGTCCCCCCAAAATTCATGTGTTGAAATTGTCTACTGAAAAAATATGCGCGTGGATGTAGAGACAGTCATACTGAGTGAAGTGTCAGACAAAGACAAATAGCACGTGACATCAGTTATTTGTGGAATCTTAAAAAAATGATACAAATGAACTTATTTACAAAACAAAAACAGACTCACATAGAAAACAAACTTACGGTTACCAAAGTGGAAGAGGGAGGGGGTGAATTAGGAGTTCGGAATGAACAGATACACACCACTGTATGTCAAATAGGTAAACATCAAGGCCCTACTGTATAGCACAGGGAACTATACTCAATATCTTGTAATAACCTATAATGGAACAGAGTCTGAAAAGGAACACACACACACACACACACACACACACACACACACACACACACACACGAGTCAAACATTACCTGCACTCTGGCTGAGGAATGTATTTCAATTAACTTTTAGAAAAGACAAATACTTCATTTTTCGACATAATCTCCTAACTTTTCAATACACTTTGTCCATCTGCAACAAACTTTCGTATTTCCTCATTTAAAAATGTTTTAGGCTGAGCTGCGAGCCGCGAATGCACCGCTGTCTTCGCTTCTTCATCAGAAGTGAATCTTCATCCTCGCAGGGCTGCTTTCAGGGCACCAAACAGGTGAAAGTCCAATGGAGCAAGATCAGGACTATAGGGAGGATGCTTTAACACCTCAAAACGAAGTTTTTGCAGAGTGTCGACCATGTGGGCAAAAGCGTGCGGAGGTGCACACCCTCAGACCACAAAAAATGAATCGCTGCACTCTGCTCTTCTTTCGTGCAGATCACAAGAGGGGCATCCATTTTTGCTGGCACCGCAGTTACAAATGAACTGATGTCACACATTCACACCTGCACAGCAGTGACTGGGAAGACAGTAGCCTTGAATGGAAAGTGCTGATAAGACAGTGTGACCGACAGAAGTTTTAATATACCCAGAGTGCAGATAATTTTTGACTCACTTGCACACCCATGCGGGGTGTGTATGTGTGTCTGAATCACTTTGCAACAAAAAACAAGTAGTTGAAACATCAAAAGATTGCTGTTAATTTAGTTCTTTTCTGTATATGGGAAGATACAAGGGTCTTGGCTCATTGAAATTATTATTTTGACACGCACCTGAATTATCTAGGTCCAGGGCGCATGGGAGTGGGGGAGCTGCAGTGGCTGATGGTTTGACAAGACTGTGGCGTTCTTTGTTTACGAATGTGGCGGGTGACGTTCTTTGTCCACAAATCCTAATTCCCCATGTGATGGTATTAGGAGGCGGGGTCTTTGGGGTGATCAGGTTATAAGGATGGAGCCCTCGTGAATGGGATCAGTGTCTTTACGAAAGAGACCCCAGGGAGTTGCCTTGCCCCTTCGGCCATGGGAGGACATCGTGAGAAGTCGGCCATCTATGGACCAGGAAGGAGGCCCTGACCACACACTGAACAGGCAGGCAACCTGATCTTGGTGTCCTTAGCCCTAGTCTCCGGAATTGTGAGAAATGTTTGCTGTTTGAGCCACCCAGTGTATGGTATTTATGTTATAGCAGCCTGAATAGACTAAGACAATAGGATTAATGTTTTTTTAAGTGTGGAGGGTCTACCGTGTGCTCTGTGTGTCAGTGGTGCTTCCTGACTGTGAATACGGAGTTAGCTGTTACTAGCCCTGCTTTACAGAGGAAGCCCAGAGTTGGAACAGCTTGTTCAGGGTTGCACGGTGGTGGTTGAGGCTGGGGCGGGGAGAGGCTAGAGTCCACACCCCCTGCGTGTCCGTCAGTGTAGTTGTGTCATCAGACTCAGCACTCACGTGCCTAGGGGCCACGGTCAAGGTGGGTGCCAGGTCGGCACCATACCTGGAGATGATGGCAGCAAAGTCAGGCCCAGGCCTGAGCCCTAGAGGCCGTCCAGCCACCTCCAGGTGGCCCAGCATGGGGGGGACGCAGGGGGGACATCCGGGTTCTGGCATTTCCACGTTTACTTCTAGGCCACGGAGTGAGTGCTGGCCAGGTTGTTAGAAGAAGCATGGTCCCTGGTCCTATCTGGGAGCTGGCTTGACAGCTGGGTGGGAGACAAGATGGGGAGCTGGTAGAAATGGGGGCTCAGCAAGAGACTGAAGTGAGTCCTGACCCTTCCTGGGCCGGGCCTGTGTGGCCGCATCCACAGCTGGGGTGCTGGTGTGGAGGCCCAGACCGTGCCCAGGCCCGGCTCCTGCCCCTCCCCCAGCAGGCTTTGTGTTCCTGGCTGGGTGGTTCAGCCTCTGGGCTTCTCCCCTTCCTCACCAGCTGCACCAGGAAACATTTACCCTCTTCCCACTGGCCCATCACCCAGAGCCTGGCCTGCCTGGTTTTTCCAGTTGGACCAGAAACGCCCGCAGAGGCAATTAACCCCTGGGGCCCACGGGCTTCTTTCTCTGGACCCGGAGGGGAGAACCGTTCCTTGAGCACATCTCTGCTGTTGCTGGAAATTTCAGACGACACTGGACACACACGCTTCCAGGCCGGCACTAGAGTTTCCAGGAAATCTGGGTTCGGGCTCCAGGCCCCCAGGGTCCAGCGGGGTGGCTGCCAGCCAGCGACAGTGTCCCCTCTGCAATGCAGGGCCTCGGGGTTGTGCCCGTCCTTACGGTGCCCGTGATCCAGGAAATGATGGGTGTGAACGTGGCTTGGGAAGAAGAAGAAAGAGCAAAACCATGGCACAGAACCAAACAAAACCACAACCCAAACCGGCCGGGCCTGGCAACTGGGGCAGGGGGGAGACTCGGTTTTCTCTGGCACAGGCCTGCTCCAGCTCTTCTTCTATGTCGACAAACCGGCTGTTTGCACAGACCTGGGAACCCGGCACTGCTGGGGGAGGCAGATGCATATTTGCAAGAGGTTCTACCAGGGCCAGACCCTGTATAGGAGCTGGAGCTTATCTGGTTTGGAAAAACCCTCTTGAAGGAGAAAAACACAAAATTGTAGCTCCAAAAGCAGGTCGAGAGCAGATGTTTCTTCAGAATGAGAACCCACATCACAGATATAGCCATTAAAGGAACTGAAATCAGTGATATAACAATCAAAATACAGGAGCAGAGGGAGGAGGAATTGAAGTGTTAGAACAAACAAAATTCTTGTTGATTGGAACAGGAATATATGAACGTCAATAAATATTGATATTTTTGTAATTTGAAGATAATCACAAAACACTGATAACAGAAATATGTGAAAGTAATTGCATTGCTTGTAAGAATCTGTTCTGTAATTTAGCGACTGGGAGAGAGAGTTACTCTTTTCTCACTCCTTTTGTGCTACTCCATTTTTATACTACGTCGCATGAATTAATTTGTTAAAAATGTAATAAAACATAAGTAGAGCAGAAGTCTTTATGGATATGATTAAAGTGTTTAATTTCAAAACATTTTTAAAAATAAAATAAAATGAGAAACCACAGTAAATTGCAAATCTGACAAGCTAACAGTGCCATGATAGCACAAATTCAGAAAAACAAACGAAAGGTTTTGTTAATTCTATAATAACTTTTAAGCTACATTTGGGGGTGCATACTCTTTGCTTACTTCTTGTGACAACAATTTTTGAAAATTTTTATGGGAGTATAGTTGCTTTATAATGTTGTGTTAGTTTCTGCTGTACAACAAAGTGAATCAGTTATACCGTTGCAGAAAAAAAACTGATCCCACGAGAAACCAAGCACAACACTGGGAGAGTTGGAGAACTCAGGTTTATTTAGCCGGCGGACCCAGACGAGCTAACGCTCCAAAATTCTGGGGCCCTGTTTCAGGGAAGTCTTCTCCTTATATAGGTTAAAACATACAGCTATAATTGGTACAAACTGATTGGCTACAAATTACTATAGGTCAGGGGCAGTTACAGAGCGCGGGAATTGCCAGGGGTTACGCACATAGTAGGGGGTCCTAACAGGAACTTGTAGGAGCTGGACATTCCATTCCCATCAGGACGAAGGTCCCAATTTGCATTCTCACATCGGTTGCTGGTTGAAGTTAATGGTCACTTAACAAGTCTATGTGCAAAGGGTCTCAAACAAAGGCTTGGTGGGGGGGGGTGCCTGAGAGGGAGACAGTCTTCCCTTATCTGATCACTCTTAGTCATTCATTTTACTGTTTCACTGAGAGTGGCGAGCAGGCCTTTGCAAGATAGAGGAGAGGAAGCAATTACAAGCATGGAAGTTTCCATTTCCTCATCAATACCTGTACATATATCCACACTTTTAGACTTCCTTCCCATTTAGGTCCTCACAGAGTATTGAGTAGAGTTCCCTGTGCTGTACAGTAGGTTCTCATTAGTTATCTAGTTTACTGACAACAGCTTAAAAGCAGTGTTTCTGTGCAGAGGGTGGAAGAAACTCTGCTTTTCCTTAGCAGGGCAGCTTCTGGCTCCATAGGTCTAGAACCTATGCTCTACTCCACGTCCCACGAAGGTAGGGCGCTGGGCATCACAGGACATACTGCGCTCATATGATGAGGAGACATCTGCCCTGCATCCTTGCACCCCAGCCGGCCCTGTGGGCAGTGGGAACATTCCGGGAAGCCATTCCCACACCTCACAGTTCCCAGAGAATGACCTACACTCGACGGCAGACAACCTAAAAATTACTCATCCCACCTGAAATGCATCCCCGACGCAGCTTCCCCTGGCGTCCCCCAGCCGTACCCGCGGCAGCTGCAGCATCGCCAGAGAACGGATTGGAGGCAGGTGTGAGCAGAGACAGCGGCCCTCACGATGGCCGTTGTAACGTCTGGCTTGTGCAGCATTTGCAAAATGTTATGATCACGTGAGCACTGCCCTCCCAGGGCCCCCAGGCTTTCACGTGGTTAGTGTCCAGGTAAACCCCACTCCGCGCTCCAAGGTGACGCTCTGGAACCAAGCCCGGCCTCTCTGCAGGGCTGTGAAGTGCTGAGTTTTTGCCAGAGGACAGACACAGAGCCAGCACAGGCCAGCTGGGCAGGCCTTCTTCATCTGCTGCTCCAAGCCCTTCCCGCCTCTGCTTCTGCAGGTGACGCAGAGACAGCACCAAGCCCAGACCTGCCATCACCCGGTAGTAAGCCTCTGGACCCTTGATTTATCTGCAGCCTCGTGTGGTTAGTTTAGAAGAAAGGCACTCAAGCTCGTTGCTGTGCTCTCCGGATTAGTGGGAAGGACTAGTCTTATGCCTCCAGGGTTCTTGGCCTGATCTGTTGGGAGGATGGAGTTGTCATCTACGGGCTGAGAAGGGGAAAGTCTGTGGGGAGATGATGGTTCAGGTTTGGACAAGTTAAATCTGCGCTGCTCACTTGACACCCAAATGGAGACATCACAGAGACAACTGACACCTTGCGTCTGGAGCTGGGGAGAGAGGGCAGGGCTGGAGGGGAGAGGCGGGAGTCATTTGTACAGAAGTGGAGACAGTGATATCTAAGGCCGGCTGGGGGGCGTTACCAAGGGGAGGAAGCCAGAGAAGGGAGCTCTGGGTGGACGCCTGGGGACCGCAGAGAACCTGGAAAGAGGGGATCAGGAAGACCAGGCAAGGTGAGGCTATGCTCTGTGTTGTATCCTCCCCCCAAATTCACATGTTGAAGCCCTAACCCGTCACCCCACCATACCACTGAATGTGACTGTATTTGGAGATAGGGTCTTTTTTTAATATATATTTATTTATTTGGCTATGCTGGGTCTTACTCACGGCTCGCAGGATCTAGTACCCTGACCAGGGATTGAACTTAGGCCCCCTGCCTTGGGAACGCAGAGTCTTAACCACTGGACCGCCGGGAAAGTTCCTGGAGATAGGGTCTTTAAAGAAATTATTCGGGGAAAATGAGGCCTTCAGGGTGGACGCTAATCCAACCTTCTGTCCTTGCAAGAAGAGATGAGGACACACAGAAAGGCCCCAGGGGTGCACATGCACAGGGCAAAGGCCACTTGGGGGTGGAAACTTTTCCCTTCTTCCTTCCTAAATTCTTTGGTCTAATAATTAAATTGATACGACAGATCAATAGGAGAAAAACAAATTTAATTTTGTACTTACGGGATCCCCGTAAAAACATGAGACCCAAAGGCAGGCCGGCAATTGAGGCTGATACACCACCCTGAGCTTCGGGACGGGATTGGGGTCTGGGCTCCAAAGGGAAGGGGGGTCCCTCACAGGATGCTAAGGAGGGCAGAGGTTTGGTCATTAGCTGTTTGCCCTGCCACCCAGGTGAGTCTGTCAGATAAAAAGGTACCTCTAATAAGAGCCCTCTTTCTGGGCCAGGCCCTCTGTCTAAATTCTTGCAGGCAGTTAAGGGAGAGGTAAAAGTTTTTCTTGAGTCAGCTGGGTCTCGACTGCCTTCAGCTCAGTGTAATCCACAGGTGGGGTGACGAGCCCTGCTCCCCTTCAATCAGGCAAGGACATAGGAAAAGACGGCGGCCGACAAGCCAAGGAGAGAGGTGCAGGAGAAACCTACCCTGCCCGCACCTTGATCTCTGACTTCCAGCCTCCAGAACGATGAGAAAGTAAATTTCTGTGGTTTAAGCTGCCCGGTTGGTGATACTTTCTTACGGCCGCCTGATCACACCACCCTGGGTGGGGTCACGGAAATCCAGGAGGTACTGTGCCCTGGAGGGCACGGTTGCCAGGGGGCAAGTCAGATGAGGGCCCACAACCTCCCTCCTTCCTATCTGCGTTTTGAACTTTTTTTTTTCTGATAATAAATGAGCAGATAAATGTGCGCAAATATTTTAAATGTTGCAGAAATATATATATAAAGAGGAAAATAGAACCTCCCCCAGGGTCTGGTACCTTGAGATTTTTTGTTGTCTCAAAACCCGCAGCCATAACGGATGCCATACGTAAAGAGAAAACTAAAAGGAACACACAGTAAAGGAAGTCAGCAACTTTCCTGGCGCAGGCATAATACAAAGTGCTCATCAGCCAACGAGTGATTTGCTGAATGACAAGGACTCTTACCCTGAGACCACTAGGGGCCTGGGCAGGGTTCGGGCTGGCTCCCAAGGGTCACGGAGATGAGGGGGCAGGCATCCAGAGAGATGAGGAGCCAGACTCGGACTCAGGGCTTGAAGCACGGGCTGGAATAACTCTGTGCACCTCCCTCCTAGGTGCTCAGGAAACTGGTCCCGGGGGGCCTGGGCACAGGGAGCTGCTAGCTGGTGACTCTGCAGTGAGGACATAAGGGACCTGGAGTGCCGGGGTTGGACCTGGCTTTGGATGGAGAGCAGGGGGCCAGGAGGAGGCGGCCACAGACCAAGGCACATGCTGCTAGACATGCAAGAAATTGACCCTTGGAACATGAGTTCTCTCCCGGAAAATTAATTTAACAGAAGACGTGAGTCCACTCACAGCTGTAACTGGAGGAGGAACTTGTGTTTTTCTGTTTGGATTATGTGGTGTCCTGGAGGACATCTTTTGTGTATGGGAAAAACTACCCTCAACTACCTTTATAAAAAATTTAATATTTGATTTATCAATGGTGACAAAATTGTTCTTGAAGAATATGGCAACTCTACGCAGTCCATTTATTTATTGGCTGTGTTGGGTCTTCGTTGCTGCACACGGGCTTTCTCTAGTTGCAGCGAGTGGGGACTACTCTTTGTTGCGGTGCGTGGGATCCTCATTGCAGTGGCTTCTCTTGTTGCAGAGCATGGGCTCTAGGCGCTTCAGTAGTTATGGCAATGTGGGCTCAGCAGTTGTGGCTCGCGGGCTCTAGAGTACAGGCTCTGTAGCTGTGGCACAGCGGCTTAGTTGCTCCACAGCATGTGGGATCTTCTCAGCCCAGGGATCGAACCGGTGTTCCCTGCCTTGGCAGGCAGATTCTTAACCACTGTGCCACCAGGGAAGCCCCAATGGTAACAAGTTTTTAAATGTTTTTTCCTTAGGCTTTGATGTTCACTTGATCTTATTCTACTTATAAATCTGGAGAATTTTGATAATCCTTTAGTGGGGGAGGGATGATTCAAAACGGTTTATTAAAGGTCCTTAAACATTTTGAATTGCATTTCTTATTTATACATATTTATAGTTTTGTTTCAAGTACTTTAGTTATCTCACAAACAACGCTTTTTGAAGCACCTAAGCAATTTTAACAATCTAAGCTTACAAATAAAGTGACTTGTCAACCATCTTTGATATTTAATAATGTTTTTAAAAACTTGTAAGATTCTATCTTTCCATTTGACCTCAAAGAGAGACAATTATTCAAGAATACATTAGATTGGAATTACAAGTCCAGTTTGTTAACTTCTCAAATAGTCCAAAATCTCTTAATTGTTACAAATATTTTAAACCCCAAGCATGTACGGGCGATTCCTTCACTTGGTACAAAAAAGCTGGACTTTCACTGTCTCTAGTGCCCAGGGCCTTGGTTGGGGGTTTTGCACATGAAGAACCTAAAGCTTAAGCCGCGTTAATTTCATGGTAATTTCAGCTCTGACTCTGCTTCTCTTCAGTGCCTTTCCTAGGGTTAAAAGCGACTTACCTAAATCTTATTCCACCACAAAAGGGAAAGAAGCACCTGCTACAATGTGGGTGAACCTGACGGCATCATGCCAAGTGAAAGAAGCCAGTTACACAAGTCACATATTGTATGATTCCATTTGCACATAATGTCCAGGATACGCAAGACAGAGACGGCAGGCCGATTAGAGGTTGCCTAGGGTCGCAGTGGGGGATGGGGGGATATATGAGCGAGCGCTAAAGAGGGACAGGGTTCCTCTTGACCGTGATGAAAATGCTCAAAAATTGTCATGACAGTTGGACAACTTTGTGAACATACTAAATATCTATTGAATATATATATTTCAATATACACCATTGAATGGTACATTTTAAATGGATGACTTGCACGGTATATGAATTCTATTTCAACAAAGCTCCTAAAAAAATCAATTACCTACCAAGTAAGAAATTTGATATACAAAGCAAGTTGGGATGACCCACCCAAGGACCGAGGTTCCTGACTGACCGGAGCCTGTTGGTGGGAACTGCCGCCCCGGCTGTGACACCCAAGTGGCCTCCAAGCCTTGAGCGCTCAGATGAAGGTACAGGCTGATGCAGGATGTGGCAGGGATGCTTCAGAACTTTAAGGATGATGGGAAATTCTAAAGGCTGCCAGAGAGAACAAGCACATTACCTATAAAAGGACAAAAATTAGAATTAGGAATTAGGAAACTCCTCATCACCAGTCGTAGACCCCAGAGGAAGGACAGGCTTCAGCGGATTGAGCAAGAATCACTGTCATGAGAGCGCCTTGTCCTCAACAGCAGTGTCATCAAAAGTGGGAGTGAAAATAAAGATATTTTTAGACAAGGAAAGTTTAATGGAGTTTCCCACCCACCGTCTCTCATTAAAGGCATATTAACATGAGAACTTGAGTAAGAAGTAAATCAAAATTCAGGGAAGGCAGGTAATTTGAGAAATAATGAACACAGAAATTGACAAAACAACGAGAAATTAAATGTTCTATTGACAGAAAGTGCAGCAGGCAGAAAAATGGCCCTCCCCAAGATGTGATCCCCTACTCTCAGAACCTGAGACTATTATTAGGTGACAATAGCCATCATTAAAAGTTGGGTGTCAGACTGTCCATGTCTCCTGTAGGAAAAGAATAGAAATGTTGGTTTTGTTTATATGTTAAAGAAAATGTGCAGTCAAGTCTGCATGTTTAAAAAAAGACCATCACTAAAGGACTAGTAGTTACATCAGTTTGGCATTGTTCAAGTAACCACAGACCGACCAATGGAACAGAACAGAACTTGAAGGAACCGCCCCACACATGGATGGGAAACTGATCCAGGCTAGAGGCACCCAGACAACAGTGGGTGGAGGGCCATTCCATCAGCAGCCCCGGGATGGGCCTGGGGAAGCAGTGGGTTTTGAAAGTTGGGACCACCTGACCCAAGACAGAGGAAGGCTGATCCGCTGTCTGCCTGGCCCCACCCTCAAGACTCCCCCCACCTTAATAACCTGAGTGACAAGTGTGGCTCTATGGAAACAGCTGCAGATAGAGCCGGGTCTGCTGTTGGCACCTGGCCTGGAAGGTTATTGGCTCAGAGGCTGTCAGGGGCCCGGGGCTGGGCAGAGGCTCTGGGAATGGGGTGCGGGGCACAGACACCTGTCTCCATATCTGGGCTACCTGAAGGCCTGGCCAGCTGTGGGCGGGGATGGTACTCATCCGGGCACATTTACTGAGCTGTTTTCACTTCCAGCGGCCAGGTACCAACTTGAGACCTAGTTGAGTGACCCAGCCTAGATCCTGCTCTTATGAGGTCGATGGAATCTCAATTACACCAAGGAGGGGTGCTTGAAGATGCTAAGTAGCTCGACTTGCCGCACATTTTATAAGTGGCTGGGCTGGGATTTGAACCAAGGGCTCTATGGGTCTCTGTACCTCCGACAGCACCAGTCAGGAAACATCCCCCCAATGCGCCCCCTTTAAGTTGCTGCTGACAGTTCTGTTGGGAAGAGCCGCTGTAGCCAGCAGAGAGAGGACCCTTCACAGGCATCTCCCATGTCACCGCCTAGAAGACAAAGCAGCTAACAGACCATCTCAGAAGACAGGCAGGATTGAAGGGAGGGGAAGCCTCTGGGGGAAGGAACTGTATTTGAATGCAGACGTCCTTTGTTGCCTTCAAAGAAGAAAAGCAGCTCAGGGCAGGCTGTCTGCATGGGGCTGGAAGAAGTCCAGGTGAAGGCCAGGTAGATGGGCTCTCAAGTCGGGGCAATGGAGAGTCACTGACAGCTACTGGGCAAGGATGGCATCAAGGTTATCAATGTCTAGATCCTCACCCTCCAAATTTGCCATCTTACTCAAATTGCTCTGCTGAGAGGAAGCTAAAAACACAGCTCCCACCCACCTCCTGGCCTCACCCTTCCCCTATTTGCCCAAAGTGGGAGGCGTGAGGGGTGCCGTCTCTAGGCTGGCTTTAAACGTGGGCAGGCGAGGGATCTGAGTGGGTCACCACAGCGAGATCATGGAGAGCATGTGAGAATTATTTCACACTCGGAGGGAGCCCCCTCCCCCCCATGTACCAGGGGCTGTTGGAGGCCCCACCGACATAGCCCATGAATCCCCCCAACCCTGGGGGCTGGATGGCACTGGGCCCACCTGGCAGGTGGGGAGACGGGGGTAGAGGGGTGTCAGGTCTAGTGAACCTGGCCGCCTGGCTTACATCATGTGATTCTGGCTCTTTGCTGAGAAGGACTTCAAAGATTGGCAGTGAGGCTGGACCAGCCCTTTGTTTCCATCTGCTTCTTAAGGCCAGCAACGTCTCAGCCCTGACATTTATACAAAGAACAGAAATTCAGCTGATGCCCGACTTCTCACTCATCTGGAAGCACAACCAAGGTGGGGGAACTGGAGCAGCCTGTCCCCTATATCCCCACGACAAGCTGAGCTCATTGCTCACCACGGCCGGGTGGCACCCAGCTCCTCAGAGATGGGGAGTGTCTCGTAGGGGAGGCAAGGTCTGGACTTTTTGTAAGTTGGCAGTCTGTCTGGCTGGGGGGAGAGGGGTTTGATTAGAATTGCGCAAGATGGTAGAATAGGCAGAAACAGCCAGGAGAGGATTTTGAAGTGAGGGGTTTGAAAGAATCTTGGGCAGTCCATGCATACCTGCCATTGAAGGGCTGATGGGCCTCTGGGCAGCTTCCTGTAAGGAACATCGAGCCTTTTGCCTGGGAGCAGACGCCAGGAGTGGTACAATCATGCTATGAAGACAGCAGGTTGGTAACGTTTCCTTAGATGTAGCTGTGTGTGTGTGTGTGTGTGTGTGTGTATGTGTGTGTGTGTGTGTTTCCAGTCTCAAATCAGACCATCTCCTTAATATATGCATTTCCAACAAACAGTTATTAAACATAGAAGTTACAAGTGCGTCAAAATTTAGACTATATACTCACAACATCATCATCAGCTATGCATTGAGCATTGTGACCAAAACTCCAATTCAAGAGTTTTTTAGACACTCAGTGCCCTACGTCTCGGGTAATATTTAAATTACATTTTCTTCCAAGGAAACATGACAGGTTAATCCAAAAAGCCATAGATACATATTGTGAAATCAAAAACAAATTATATCCAGGCTTAGTAAGGAGAGACTGTATTTGAAAGGCTATTGCAAGGGAGGAAAGGGGCCTCTTGCAATAGGAGGACTGCTCTGAGCAAAGACTTGCAAGCATCTCATCATGCGAAAGGGGGTTTCTTTCCTAGAGTGGAGTGAACACCACTGGAAAAGAATGGGGCATAGGGAATTGAGATGGATGAAAGACAGGGGCTCCGGTGGGGGTCAGACAGGCCAGTTTATCCTCAGAAGGGGTTGCCCGTGGCACAGGCCAAAGTCATGCCTGCAGCACAGGCCAAAGTTCAGGAGCCTGGAAGGAGAGAGGCTTCGCTCGGGGTAACCAGACGTGATCAGTGGGGAAGAGCTGTTGAGCTAATCACTTATGAGGCAAAGAATGGGAACGTGGAGGGTCTGCACAGAGCCTCATCCCAGGTAAACAGGGGGGCCCCTGTTATGAAGAAGGGGGGCTGTCCTTGCAGTGAGCTATTTACCGGAACACAGAAGGGTCAGGGGATGTCTAAACCTTCAGCTACAATTCAACATTACCAATATTGAACCGATTGTTTGGGGATTACATTGGGAGGGGCTTTAGTGTGGAAATGCAAGTCCAGGGAGAAAAAAATCCACACGAATTTCCTGACTGGAAAAGAGGAGCTGGTTCTTATACTTTCTGAGTGGCCAGGGGTAGGGTCAGATCCATAAGTTATTTAGATTTGATTGGATCCATTTTAAAGGTGATAAAAAAGGTTATTTAAAATGTCAATATTCAAAATATACGGATTGCATACTTCACTAACTAGATGTCTGATAGAGGTGTTTAGATAGCAGCTCAGGAAGTGCTAGGGGGCACCTGGTCTTTCAAAAATGTTTTAGAGGTTAGAGAAGTAAAACTCTGAAGACCATCCCCAGCAATGGGTGGAAGCTGGGTCTTAAAGGTGGCTCTCAAAGGCCACCTGTGTGGGGGCAGGGCTGGCACCCCACTGTCAAGGGGGCCCCCTTCGTCTGGGAGAGGGGTCGGAGGGCAGGAGGGGTCTGTCAGGCTGGGGGTCAGCCCTCTGGCCCGCAGGCTGCCGGCAACTCTTCTGGACAGACCAGCCTGGCAGCCCCCTTCCCTCCCCATCCCTGACCCTAAGGAGGCGGTGATCAGCTCTGGCGCCCCTTGCACTCACCTGCGAGTCTCCGGGAAAACCAGGGATGCTCAGGTCACACTCCGGAGACTCAGGTCCAAATCAGTAGGGGTAGGACCTGGGGCTCCGGAGGATTTTCTGCTGCCAGGAGATTGCCAGGTGAGCCCAGGTTGAATGCCTCTGCTGAAAGGGGTCTGCAGGACCAGGAGCAAAGTGTTTGAAAAAAGGAGACATGAGTTTTTGTTATTAAAAGGATGCCAGTCCTGAAGCCCCAGGTCCCTGCTATCCTCTCAGATGCAGCCTCTTTGCTTGTCCTGCAGTGGTTCCTGTCCCTCTCTCTGCTCCCTACTGTTAATTCATCTGTCCCCCAGATTCTCAAAGTTTGTCCCTCCTTGGGGGCTGCAGTGGGCAGAAGGAAATAGCCCGTTTTTGGTTCTTACTTGAAAGAGAGGTCTAATTGTGCTGACCTTGTTTTTGTGGAAAATAATGGGCTATTTACTTGCAGCCTATGGAATGAATTATTAAAGATGACAGTCTTATACATCCTGGATAAAATTAGTGATAAAATTAGCATGTTGTGGGAATTCACTGGTGCTCTAGCGGTTAGGACTCTGCGCTTTTACTGCCCAGGGCGTGGGTTCAATCCCTGGTCAGGGAACTAAGATTCTACAAATTGCACAGCACGGCCAAACTTTTCTTTTTAAGTTAGCTTGTTGCCGATTAACTGAAATTGCAAAAGCAATTGAGCTGATGCTACAGACCTGAGTGTCTCCTGCTTCAACCTAACTCAGGAAGCTCCTTCATGTCCTCGAAGATAGGAGGCCCTGACCGTTAAAGACATTTTCATATGAAAAAAACCCATAAAAGATTTAATGACCCCGGTTAAATAGTGAAATCTGTCCCTAAAACATAAAATTTATTAATTTCATTACATATATTAAAATGTCAGGTATCATGTGCATCAAATCCAAACGACCGTCCCGCTGCTTTTCCGTGCTCTCATTTGATGACGCCGTTTCATTCAGACTCCTTACTCACCCGTTTGTCATCCAGTTTCCTTGCCACTTTTGAGCTGTTCTCCAGGGTACATTATAGGTCTCATTTCTTTGCGCTACAGCAAGCTGACTCAAGCAGGGAGCTGTCACTGGAAACTTTATCCCAGACTGTATCTGTTTACATAGCATGAGAACACTGTTTCTGTTTCGTTCTTTGTAGGTGAATTTACATAACATGTTGCTTTTAATGTGGTCTTTGAAAGGCGTATTTTAACACCCTAGGTCCCCCAGTGTGAGGTCATCCCTTGTGGAATAATTCAATCCCTGTTAAATGTCTTTTTTTTCTTTATCTTTTGTGAGGGATTCAACCAGGTAGCTGCTGCTCCAACCATCCCAACCAAACCCTGATCGAGGTCATTTCAGGTTGCTGTGCTTTCAGGGAAAAGAAGCTTGCTTTTTGTATTAAAAAAGAAAGCTGGTGTTGTATTTCACAATAAAAACATTAACTTAAAAAACAAGTATGAGTGCCTCATAATATGAGAAACTTTATAAGAACTTAAATAGAAGGCAACCTAATATTTCCTGGGGGATGAATTTTTAGGGAAAACCCTTTATTTAGGGATATATACCTTGGTTGTGATTTCTGAAGGTTTTTCTTTGCTGGCATCATTAGTATTGCTTTGAGTTGGCTGTGGTTTTCAGTTGCTGCTATCCAGCAGTCTGCTTATAAACGACTGTTTTGTTAGTTTGTTTCATTATCCACTTAACTTGTTTGGGTTATTTAAAGAATAATACATCAATAGGATTTTGGGTCTAGAATTTTCTAATAACTAAACCCTGTGCCTTGGAGTTCATATGTGTTACCCAAACCCTTCCTGATGAGCAGGTGTGGTTGGAGGTCTTGCGTCCAAGTTGCTTGCTTGGGCCACAACAACGTGCTGCCTGTGAGTCTGCACGATTAAAGTATCTGCAAAATTCTCTCAAGGTCAGTGTACTGAAACTATTGGGGTATTTGAAACTTTACAGAGTATCGTTTATAATAGCAAGCAACATATAGAAGTTGACACTCTTCTCTAATGGAGGCATAAATGAGTGGTTCCTATACATTTCCAGGGCAGGTTGAATCCTTACCTCTCTTCTTTTTTGTTGGTCTTTCCACCAAGTTTTTCCTACTGCAGAATGAAAATGGGCAGATGGTGGTAGACCTCTGAGTCTTTTGCTCTAATTAAGTTCCGATTGGGATCAAAAGAGATTGTGAGTTAGTTGATCTTTAAATTCTGTTCCACTTTTGATTTCTAGGAGCCCAGGAGATCTATGCATGGTGGAGAGCACAGCCATGTGTATACGTGCACGTGTTCACGCACAGACACACGTGCACACACGTACACGCACATGCATGTTCATGACTTCACATGTGCACACCCGCACGTACATATGTATGTGTGCACTTGGCATCACACATGTGAATATGCTCAAACACCGTCTCTCTCTCTCTCTCACACACACACCTGTCACCCTTTGTTTTCTTTTCAACAATTCTGTTCCCTAGGTCAAGATTTCCCCAGGGAGAGTGGATAAGCTTTCATTTTTTTTTTAATTAAGCTTAAACTTAAGTTTCACATGCCCCATGTATAATCCCTCTTTTATCCTTGTATGGCATGATCTGAAATGATTCACGTAACTTCTCATCTCTCTTCTCATGAAGAAAAGTCCTTAAGTGATCCATCTTGAAATAAGAACTGCCTCAAGATCAAGTTCTCCAGAAAGGGATGGACGGGTGTGGTACTCGACATGGCACTCAGTCTGCCTTTGGCCATCACAAGCGGTCCCTCAAGCTTCTGACAATGGTCCTCAGACTGTTACCATGGTCACGCTGCATCGTGGACGTTGCAAGTTCAGAGGCACCAGGCCCAGAGCCATGCCTAACCAGGCCACTGCCTCCCCGCCTGGCGTGGGTGTCCTCATGGGACACCAGATCTCATTCAAGCTTCAAGGCAGCTCTCTGTGATGTCCATTTTGTTTCAGGTAAGGAGACTAAGGGCATTTTGCATCTTGGCTGTAATCTTGGATCTGGGGACTCATGAAAGGTTTAGGAGCCATTGTTTTCAAATAGCAAGTATCTTCTGAACTGCAAAATTCTATAGATTGCCAAGCAACATGGCAAAGGGAGTTGTCATGGAAACACACCATGAGACTCACTATGTCTCTGTCCTCTCCCAGCTTAGCAGAGATGATGGTTGTCTCCTTGTCACTCATTCCATCCCTGCCCCATCATTACGCAGCAGCCCTATGATTGGAGGATGGATCTCAGAGCTAAAAAATCTAAGCTCATCACAGAAATTCCAACTTCCTCCATAGCACTTAGTCAGAACACCCCTGTCTAAGCCAATCGACGCATGCCATTTCCCTGATGGAAAGGAATTGGCTCAAGAATGGACAAGGGACTGATTACGGCCAATGAAATGTAAAGGGAAGCTGGCTGGTGGCTTCTGGAAAAGAGTCTTTGTGGTCTAAAGCAGCAGTTGCCAATCTTTTGGGCACTAGGGACTGGTTTCCTGGAAGACAATTTTTCCACGAATGGGGCGGTGGTTGGAGGGGAGAACGCGCTGGTTCAGGCAACAATGTGAGCAACGTCAGCAACTGCTGTTGAACGGCCTAGTACTGAGCAGGCCACGGACCGGTACCAGTACCAGTCTGTGGCCCGGGGACTGGGGACCCCTGATCTAAAGGGATGACCTCTTTCTCTGTCACCGGATGCTAACATGTATCCACGGTTACTGCCCGTAACCGTGTAATAAAAACTACCATCAGGAGGAAGTTCATCCTGTGGATGGCAGATTGGAGACACAAAATACATGGATCTCCGGTGACTTTTTATCAAGCAAATTCCCAGTAGACGGCACATTGAAATAGGAATAATTTGAAGAGACTTTTGTTTTTGGCCACACCGTGGGGCTTTGGGATCTTAATTCCCTGACCAGGGATTGAACCCGGGCCCTTGGCAACAAAATCATGGAGCCCTTACCACTGGACCACCAGGGAATTCCCTTGAAGAGGTTTTAATAAAGTAACTGCTTTAAAATGTGAAGAAGAGTTAAGTGCGGTGCCCTGTTGGAGCTGGTAACAATGGCAGGAGCTGTTTGAGCCTGCCCTGTACCCCTACATCCTGAAAGAGGGGAGGAGACTTCTGTAACCTGGAGGCAGAGGCCCTGTGTGGAGGTACCCTTCTGGAGGTCCCCGCAGGGAGAGAGCTGGGGGAATACATACCCCTCCCACTCCCCGTCCCCTCTAGGATCTCCCCATTAGCCACCTCTGACTGGACGTTTATCCAGGCAGCCAGCTGGGTAGGTAGCACAGGGAGGGTTGGCACAGTCTGGAAAGACAAGTGGAGGCTTCCAGCACATTGTAGGACAACCAGACAAGAACTGCCGGATGTGCAGCTGCACAACACGGCAATTTTCCTTGTTTTAAAGTAATTTTGAGTTGCATTTTCTGTTTCTTGTACCCTAAAGTATCCTAATACACATACAGAAAATCTTTTATGTACGCAGTTACTTTTTTAAAAAAATATCATGGGCCTTGAAACTAAATGAAGAAACTCAGAGAAGAGGCAAAAGCTACCAGCCTATTGGTGTCCAGGCCCAAACACAAACAGTACCACCAGGATTTCACATCCTAAATGGGAAAGGACACCATTTAGGCTTCTCCCGGGGTGTGGGAGAAGCCCAGAGCTGCCTCACTCTAGGAAACAAACTGCTTTTGACAAGGGTTGTTTGCCTGACTCTGGAGTAGGGTGGAGTTACAGGTGAGTCAACCGTGAGTCTGTCAAGCACAATAGGATGAGAGAAGCAAGAGGAGAGCTAAGAAACAAAGCAACAGGAGCTGCAAAATGACGTTTCAAAGCACAGGAAGAAAACAAATGCCTTGAAAACATTTCCAATAAGTGCAGCAAACGGAAGAATGCTCCTGAGCAAATCCAAATAATAGAGCAATCATCAGAGAACTGTAACTTGCTCTGTGCATTCTTCAAAGCAATGGAGGAAAGGATAACAATAGAAACAAACAAAAAATAGGATTCCAGGAAACAAGCAGCTGTGAATCAAGAAGAAGTAGACTGAAAACTGGCTGATTAGAGATCCTGGAAGTTAAAAATATATATATGGAGAGAAACAACTTAATAAACAGCATATGCCCTGATGTAGACATAGTTAAAGAGACAATTAGTGAAATAGAAGATTGTACCAAGGAATTCATGCTAACGAGCAGAGAGATAAGGAAATGAAAAATATGAAAGAGACTTAAATGACATAGAAAATAAAATGAGACCCTCCAATAAGCATCTGATAGGTGTTCCAGGACTAGAAAAACATAAGAAAGAGTGGAGGGAAGATTCAACTTATCCTAGAAGGTAACCTTCCAAAATTGAAGAAAGACGTGAGTTTCCAAAAAGAAAGAGAACACAGAGGAACAAGCAGGATATGTAAACATAAATCCACTGTCAGATGCACTGCAGTAAAAATGCAGGACAACAAGGACAAAGAGAAAATCTAAAGGGTAGCAGAGAGAAAAATGGTAGGTGACTGACACAAAGGAATGATAATTAGACTAAAAGCTGACATCTCAACATTAAGGATGGAAGGTGGTGAGTGGAAACCTTCAAAAGGCAGAGGAAAATGACTTTCAACCTAGAATTCTATGAACAACCAAATGATTTTCAAGACAATGCAGAGGAAAGACTTCAGACTTAAAAAGTTTAACATGGACTTTTGATGAAAGAACTACAAAATCAGTGGCTCCCAGCCTCGGATACCCATTACAGTACCTGGGGAAAACTTTTAAATTCCAGTGCCCAGGACACACCGCAGAACCAGGCATCAGGTACGTTTGGTCTCCCTGAGTCATTCCAGATTTCAGCCAGGATTGAAATTACAGTGCTACCTCATAACTTCAGGAGGAAGAAAAAACAAATACAGGAGAGGTTAATGAGAGCACAGAAATAAGTAAATTACATCCGTCAGTATAATTGTTGTTTGGGGGAAAATAATATCCCCGGCAACAATTTCCTTGGTTCTGGTGAGGCAGTTACTGGACACTCCAAATTTCACTTGGTTCGTCCTAGCCCAAGTGAATTTTTCTCATTCATTTGTCAAATGGTTAAGGTTTGTTTTGTGGAGAAAGTCCAGTTCAGTGGTGTGACCTCGTGAAGGCAGTGGATCAAGACCTTGCTGTCCGTCGGAAACACCTGGGGAATGTTTGAAATCTGCTAACGCTTGGGGTCCACTCCCTGGGGCTCTGCTTTAATCGATAAGGGGTGAGGCCTCTCTGGCAGGAGCTTTCAAATCCCCGCAGGGGCGGTTGAGTCTGAGAACCACCAATTTAGGGATTCTCTGGGCCAAGGACACCAAAAGAAGCACAGAGAAGGCAGAAAGAAGCACTGCGTCCAATGAACTGTTCTGAAGTCTCTTAGAAATAATGGGTTGCTGAGGCCTCTGGAAGGTACAAAAGTGGCTTATTTTCACAATTATCTTAGAGACTGTGTATCAACCACATGAATGTCTTCTGAACTTTGGAACTGTCTAGAGAATTCGTGAAGATTTAAAGAATTGCCTACTCGTAGTTTTTCTGACCCAACTTCTGCTTCTCACAACTGGAACCACTGTTGCCTCATTGGAAGGTGACAGTGGTTCAGAACTCTTATCTCAACTGTGTTTTTACTTGGGGGACTTTGGACAAATCAGTTCATTGTTCATTGTTAGGTGAGCTTACTTCCTGGGGAAGCCTGACCAATCCCATGTATGTGCGGTTGTAAAATAATTTGATAGCTCTCAAAAAGGCACTAGGTGCCTATGGAAGATAAGGCACATTATCTGGGCCTTCCACGGAAGCCTAGTGACCTTTGTCCAAGCACTTCGCTTTAATTCATTTCCACCAGCGTTTACATGGAGTACCCATTGCGACCCGCCTCTTGCCCTGACATAAACGAGCCCAGGAAGGGTAAGAGCTTCCCCGCCCTGAAACCTGAAATCTGTTTCAAATACCCGTTCTTGCAAACATAAATGCCCAAGGAACCAGACAATGATACTATGGGAATCCAGGAGGCGAGCTGATAGGAGGGTGTTGTTTACCTGGGGACTTAAAACCACGACGTTTGTGAACACAGCTGTCTACACCAAGGGCATTTCTGGGCTGAATTAGGTGACACGTTCACTAAAATAAAACACAGTCTGGCCAACTTCCTTTAAAAATAATTTTTACTTTATTTATTACAAATTTTTTTTCAAAGTGTAGTTGATTTACGACGTACAGCCAAGTGACTCAGTTACACACACATATACGTTCTTTTTCATATTCTTTTCCATCATGGTTCATCCCAGGAGACCGAATGCAGTTCCTTCTGCTATATTGTAGGATCTTGATGTTTATCTATCCTATATATGATAGTTTGCATCTAGTAACCCTAAACTCCCACTCTATCCCCCCACCCCCACCCCTTGGCAACCACAAGTCTGTTCTCTATGTCTGTGAGTCTGATTCTGTTTCGTAGCTAAGTTCATTTGTAAAAGTTGGCCTTTCGAAGGATTCAACTTTTATAAACCAAACCTAGCTACCCAGTTTCACACTTTGATACGCATGGAAACCCCTTGTGCACATGGTGTTAAAATACAGATTCCCTGGGCCTACCCTTCAAGGCTCCGAGTCAGAGGACTGGGGACAGGGCCCAGGAGTCTGTATCTTACAGCAGCCTCCCAGGAAAGCTGCGGCAGGTGGTGCGGCTGCAAGCTAAGAAACAGCTCGCAGCCCTTGCTGTGGGCTTGGCCACTTCCTCCTGTGGCTCCAGTCTGCAGTCTCCAGGTGCATCTGCTGTGTCCCTCCTGAGGCGGCCATCCTTGGGGCAGGGGTTACTTCTGCAACACCCTGAAATCCACGCACAGCTATAAGAATGGGGAACTAGAATTTACTGTTTCTTTCCTGGAGCACTTTACTGCATTGTTGGAGACTCCGTGGCCATAGGTGACAGTTCTCGTCGTGAGAGGCCATCCAGTGCAGGGGGGCCGGGGGGAGGGGGTGGCGCACGGCTTTGTTCCGGGACTCAGCTGACAGCCTGCTGCTGTGAAAGCTGGGTTATCAGTGTGTCTCCGAGAACCCTGGATGGTGTGATTCCATTGTTTTACACAGAGGGAAACAGGCTTTCAAAGACAACTGGCTCCCCAGGTCCCAGCGCTGAGGCAGAGCCCGGCCTTGCGTTCCGACCCCTGCTCCATCGCCCCTTTTCCAACCAGCTCCACTCTCTTTTCCTCTTGCTTCACCGGATTCTGCGAAGAGTCTTTGTGGTTCAAATTCTCCCGTGTTTGGGGGCCCCTGAAAAGCCGGCTTCCCACATTCTGAGTGCTTCTCCATCAGCACAGAGCATCTGTGGTTCACTGGCTGTGGACCAGCAAGCTCACATCATTGGAGGGTGTGCTAAAGCCCAGGTCTGTGGCCGCAGTGAGGTGGGGCGAGGCCCCTAAGCCCCCCTCGCTAGTAGAAGGGCTCTCTCTGGGGCAGAATCAGCCACCTGACCCTGGGGTGGGGGGAGGAGGGGAGGTTCTTAAATAGAATTTGGCAGGGCTGCAAACACCTCTCTTATCTAAGCTAAACGGGCTGACGGCACTCTCCTGCTCTCTCTCTCTCTCTCTTTCTCACACACACACACACACACACACACACACACACACACACACACTAGGGGTTTCTGTGGTCACCTCTGGCCACGATCACAGCAGTTCTGGAGGGAAAGAAATGTGCCCCAGGACAGCGTCTGCCTCACCCCACTGTGCCCTCACTGCCCCCAAACCATGTGCATAGGAAGGGCCGGGGGCTCCAGTTGGGGGCCCGCTAGTGTGGTGGCCAGAATGAGCCTTCTCCCCTGGGTGCCCAGAGCCCTGGGCGGAGGGGTGCAGACAAAGAGATGCCCAGCCGGACCGACAATTGCCCCGGGCAGGTGACTGGATGCGTGGCTCACAGCATTTTGCACTTTAGCCCGGATTGGATGTTGGTAGACTATTGTCTTACAGATAAGAAAGGAAACTTTAAAAAAAACATCAACCACTCAATAGAGCACAAGAATTACGAACCGTTATCCTCCCTGGAGCTCCTCCTCCCACCCCAAATGCCTAAAGGGTTGGGCTCCTTTATCCAAAGAAATACTGCCTCTGTGGGCCACCAACACTGGGCGTGGCACCTGCGGGAGGAGGACACTGCCTACTGTGTGCACTGTGTCCACCCTGACCCTGCTCTGGTCTGTGTCCCCCAGATTCCCATGTTAAATCCTGTCCCCCAAAGTGATGGTGTTAGCCTCTGGGAGGTGATTAGGCCATGAGAGTAGAACCCTCATGAGTGGGATCAGTGTCCTTATAAAAAAGACCCCAGAGAGCTCCCTGACACCCTCTTCCAGGTGAGGACAGAGTGAGAAGAGGCTGTCTGTGAATCAGAGAGACGGGCCTCACCGGACGCTGACTCTGCCGGCACCTTGACCTTGGATGTCCAACCTCCAGACCTGTGAAAGAGAGAACCCTCTGCTGTTTATAAGCTGCCCCGCCTCTGGTGTTTTGTCATAGCAGCTGAGCTAAGGCAGACCCTGTCTTACACCATCCCTTTCCTACCTTCCCGGGCAGACTTCTTGGAATAGCATCCCCACCCTCAGCATCTCACCAGCCTCCTGCTGTCTTGTCTGTCAGCCCAGCATCCCCCCAGAACTCTGGAAATGGCTCTCGGCTGGCCCTGGGACCCCCATTTCAGTCTGCCAGCTGTCACGTGGTCCTCATCCTCCCAGGCCTGCATCTCCTAGACTCTGTCTGCACACGCATCCCTGGAAACATGTGCCTTCCTTCCACGGGGTCTCTTGTTCCTCCTCCAGGCCCCCAAGGTGCATGCCGGGAAGTTTCTGGTTCTGTGCCCCTCATTTCTGCCCCCTGGATTCTCTGCCCATTGGCATCTTGCCTGTTCTGGCTGTGGACCACTGACCATCCTCCCACCCTCTGCCTAAGCTCTGTCTCTCAGGCAGCCTTGGGACCAGGAAGCTCATCTGCTCCATCCCCTGGGGGAGCCACTTAGGCACATCAGAGAGAGTGGGGACAGCCCGGGGGAGCTGGACAGCACCTTCCAGGGGCACAGGACAGACGGTAGAAAAGACAGTTCTCTGGGCCCCTCCACACGGCTTCAGCCCTGACGATGCCACCAGGAGCCACCATCTCCCTTCTTCCTGTCTATTCTCTTTTCTCCATTCTCCCTCCATCGGCCCCCGGGGTCCAGACAACCAGGCCTCCTTGCTTCCCCGAGGGGGGGTCCTGGGAGCCCCAGCTGGTAGATATTCAGGTCCCAGGTGTCAAGGACCCTGGGTAGGTCGTGAGGACTCCAACCGGTGGCGAGGAAGTGGCTCTTGAAGGGAAGTGTCTTCTCAGATTTTCACTCTCTAGCAAGTTCTAGGCAGACGGCAGATGTCAAGACAGAGGGAGTGGGGGGTGGGGGTGGGGGATGAGAAGCTGTAGGTTTGGGAAGTTTGACGGGAAGGTAGGAAAGAGTTCCTCTGAGATCTGGGGGGAGCCAGGTCAGAGAAGAGCCTCAGAGATGGAGCATCCTGTAGGTAACGGCTCGTGCTACCAAGGTGGGACGAGGAAGGAAGGGAATAGAGTAGCGTCGCTGAGAAAGTCAAAGGAAAACTGGGCGGTGACAGAGGAAAAGAGGTGCATGGAGGGGAGGCGGAGTATTTGCAGCACACGTGGCGCCCCGCCCCGCCCCCTGAACTGAGAGATTAGGGAAGAGTGACAACGCCACTGTGCTTCTTCCACGGTGCTTCACTTTGGGTACCTTCCAGAAGGAAGCAGGTACTAACGACTATTCTCTTTGATTGCAGACTTGATATATAAAAGATGAGGCTCGTGCTCTCCTGACTGGGGAACGTTTACAAATCCACACGTAGACGCCTTCTAGGGCGGGCTCCTGACCTGCTTTCCGAAAGCAGCTGGCCAGGTGCGCGGGGTTTGCAGTCAGACCTGAACTCGGCGTGAACTCGGCCTCTGGCTTTTCCAGCAGGTGACCCTGGTCACCTTCACCTCTCCCAGTACCTCAGCTTCCGGCTGAGCCATACTAGAGTAATTGTTGTCCTACCACCGGAAATGCTTAGAATGCACTCGCCCCATCCGGGATACCTTTTTGCATTTTTCCGTGGAGTGTAGTAAAATGCTTAGTTTCCAGGGGTGACTGGTGTGGTTTATGAGTCATTAGTCCCTGGAAACCAGAGCAAAGTGTAGCTCCCCAAATGCCTGATCGTTTCCTTGTTGCTAAATCTGTTGGTTTTTTTTTAACAGCTTTCTCTTCAAATGGCTTTCAGTGGGCTTTTAGTGCTGCATGAACTTCCTTGGGGTGTCCCCTCTTTCCTCCCCCAAGTCCTCTTCCTCTTTCATGATTTATCACCTCAGCAACTCAAAGTCAACTTAGCTACATTTCCTGGTGCTGCAAAATCACGCTTAACACACAGCAGGTTTCCTGCTACAACCATCCTCCAGCCCAAAGCCTACTCTCCTGGCTCCTCCCCTCCCCCGCGCTCACCACATGCTCCCTCCAGCCTCAGGGATCCCGCACACGCTACTCCTTCTACCTGGACACTCTCCCCTCCTCCTTGTTGACACCGCTGAGTCAACCTCAGCTCTGGCCTCAAACCCTCGTTCCTCAGTGAAGCTTTCCCTGACTTCCCGGTGGGCTCAGATCCACAGAGTTCATGCTTTCACAGCACCCCTACACCCTGCAGGTGGTCTGTGGGCAGGCTGACGTCTGTCTGCGGTGTCCTCTCTACACCTGCTCCTGCCCAGGTGAGCAGCACAGGTCAGGCAGAGGCTGAGCATCCTGAATGAAGGACTCACTGTCCTGAGTGCTGTGTAAGTTGAGCCCCACCACCATCCCATTTTATGGATGAGAAGGTTGAGGCTCGGGGATAGTAAATGTGTTGTCCAAAGGCCAATGGCTGGTGAGTGATAGAATCCTATTTCCAGTGGCTTTTCACCATTGAGCTAAAGATTCCCCAGCTTTTTCTTAAATTAGGTCTCGCTTTGGCTGAGTTATCCAGGCAATTGCCCTATAATCGACTTCCCCCAGAGCTCCTTGGACCTGATTTGTAATCCAAAGGGCAAAGGGGCAACGGATAGCCCTCCAAGCCCTTCCAGCCCTTCCTGGGAGTAAAGGGCAGCCCATGAGCTGTCCCCCGTTTTCTACTCAGTTATCTGCATGGGGCTCTCTCTGAGGGAGGGGCCAGGGGAACAGCTATCAGGAGCCCAGCCCTGGGAACTTTGTTGAGGGCAGAGGTAATGGACATCATTGTGCAACACAGAGGTAAAGCATGTCCCGTGTCCTGCCACATAGGGGAGGGGATTTCATTGCTTCTCCAGATAAATTAAATGAACAGATGAATGAATGAATAAATTCTGTTGGCCTTGCCAATAATAACCTGGGGGCTACTTTCAGAGATTAGTTAAAGGGGATTCTCTCATGAGATATAACATAGTACAATCCTTATCAGCCTTTTACACTTGAGTGAGAATTAGTATTAGCTTGCCCTCCTCCTGCCCACTGACAGCTGGCTGTATACAAAAGAGAAGGGTTGGGGGAGCACCTGGGTTCCAAAATGCTGAGAGATTTAAAGTGCCAGGAGGGAACAGAAGAGTCCTGATACTATCTTTGTCCAATTTCCAATCTTTGCGGGGTTGGTGTTGCCTCCCTTATAAGCCCCAGAGATGCCATCTGGTACCTAAAGAGTGGGGGTAATCTGGTAACCATAGAGTGGGGACCGTAGAAGGACCTAGTCTGGCTTTAGGATAAATTCACTCCTGCCCACTCTGTCCTCTGAGGACAGATGACAGCAAGCTGCCCCATGGGCCATGGAGTGTGGGCACTAGTCCGTCTGGGCACCCCCAAGAGGCTCGGCATAGGCCCAAGATCCACTCCGCTCAGAGGTCCTGCCCCTGGAGGGAGAAGGGGCTCTCCTGCCGCCCAGGGCCACTCTGGTTCCTGAGGCCTTGCCCCCAGGTCCCATCTCCTCTGGTGGGGTGGCTTAGGTATTGCAGCACTTGCTGATGTGTTTGGGACCAGGTTGTCTCAATAGGGAGGGACCCACCCTGAGGGGCTTCTGAGGGCTTGACCCCATGCCAGGAGTGTGCGTTGATTTCAGAAGCAGCCCAGCCTTGCGTGGAGAACACGTGCTGGGGTTACAGGCCCGGATCGCTTGTGCAGCTTCGGGGGAACGCGACTTCTCCGTGGGGGCTCGTGCAGGTGAGTCTAGCCCCTCTAGACCAAGGCTCCCCTTCTGCCATCCCACCTGCAGGTGCTGCATCCCAGTGCCTCTGTCTCACCCACCTGGCTGTGAGGCTTTATACAGCCCTTGCTGCCAGCCCACATCGTCCTAATCTGACTGTAAATTGCCTGGAACTAAGCTTCAAGAGTTAAGACTCCATTAGAGTGTTGACCTCATCTGCGTACAGCAATTGGACCCGATTTGGGGTACAAACGGCGGTTCTGAACACTCTGGGGCCATGGGCCCCATACACCAGTTGTAAATTTTGGTGAGAGCCAGAAAAGCCTGGAAGACAGGAGCCAGGAGAGGAGAAAGAGCCTAGCGGAGGTGGGGGGGGGGGGGGCTTCCGGGAGGACAGACCCTGGGCAGGTGGGCTGCCAGCTCTCCTCCAGGTGAGGTGGTGGGAGGCGAGGGTTGAGGGGACAGCGGGTGGCAGTGCGGGTTCTCCAGGGCTGGAGAGAGGGCCCAGGAGGGATGGAGCACAGAGCTACGGGGAAGAGGACCTCTGGCCTCATAACCACTTTCTGGGTGGATCAAGACAGCTCACGCAAGATGACGTTACATTTAACAGCATTTTAATTGTAACTGAGACTGCCAGGCCATTTTACAAGGCTTTAAAACACTGGATTCATTTCACACCATGCTTGTAACGTAGATGGGAGTGCTATTTTCATTTTATAGGGTGAGCTGAGCAAACACTGGTTCCAGGTCACAGGGTCACACAGCCAGTCAGCAGCTGTGCAGAGAGGTAAATTCCAGAGCTGCTGGCTTCCAGAGCATTGGCAAAGCCCATGGGATGGGCTTCTCTAGGCGGGACCTTGGACTTGTCCCTTTCCCCTCCCAGGTGCACACGCCACCCCTGGGCCCTGCCTGTGATGGGTGAGAATAGACAGAGGGGCCCCGGAAATGGGGAATAGGGAGGCCCAGGTGGAAAGGAGCAGGCAGAGCTGATGGGGGAGCGGCGGGTGGGCTGCACAGGGTGGGGAACGCTTGCTCAGTGCTGCACCCAGGAGGCACCCCGAGGTACCCAGCTGCAGGGAGAAGCCTCTTCAGGCCTCCTTGGTCATCCTCCTCTCAGGTTCCCCTCTCTGAGCACAGGTGGACTACTCACATATTCCATTCATCACCTCTTCACGGAGCACCTGGGATACCATCAACTCCTCTCTCCTAAACCAGGACTAACGGTCACCTGGACAACAGAGGGGTGGCCAGGTCACTTTGGTCCTAGAGCCCATTCAACCATGGACACACACCCTGGGAGCATCCAAGCCTCGTGGGAGATGGTGTATGTCTCCGCAGAGGGGACGGCGAGCCCTGGGGACTGTCCCTCCCCATGGGGACAGGAACTCTCTGTGTTCAAGTACAGATGGAGCATCTCAGGGCCAAAAAACAGGAGATAAAGTAACAGGTCCTCGAAGGAGGGACGACCGATGGGAGGCCTAGGCAGAAAGCTGGTGTCTCCAAAGGCTACACCCTCGGGTGAATGAGAAATGAACCCACTGTGCGAAGCGGACAGCCAGCCAAGGCTCCTGCCATGGGCTTGCTCTGGGCAGAGGGGAAAAAGTCTTTCATGTGACTTCATAACCACCAAGGCCCAGGTTCTCTATGTGCGTGGCCACAAAGTCTTCGGGGACAAAGTTGAAATTAAAGTAGGTTTGTAGTGTCCCTGGGTAACTGGAAAAAAACAACGGTAAACAAAGTTTAATTCTCAAATTCACGTGGAAATGCAACAGATGTAGAATAGCCAAATCTTTTTCGAAAAGAATAAAACTGGAGGACTCACGCTATGTGATGTCCAGGTTGACTTGAAAGCTACAGTGATCAGGACAGTGGTATCGGCCTGGGGGTAAACAAGTAGGCCGGTGGGACAAAGTAGAGTCCAGAAACTGACCCACATTTACCTGGTCAGGTGATTTTTGACAAAGGAGCTGACACCTTTCAGTGGGAGAGGAAGGCCATGAAGCTGGAACAAAAGATATTTATACCAGGAAAATGAGCCCAACCCTCCCTTATACCAAATGCAAAGACCAACTCACAGTGAATTATTAACTCAAATGTGATAACTTAAAGTATAAACTTCTGTTTGACTAGGCAAGGATTTTTTTAGGCAGGACACTGAAAGCACCAGACATAAGAGGAAAGAATTGATCATTAGATTTCAGGGAAATTAAAAATTACTGAGAAAATTAACCAGCAGCACACAGACTGAGGATAAATATTTGCAATACGTACCACTGACAAAGGACTTGTATCCAGAATATATAAAACGTTGCTACAACGGGATAATAAAATGAAATATTATAAACTTTAAGAAGTCAAAAGACCCAATAAAATTTGGGCCAAAAGCTGGAAAAATACTTCACATAAGAAGATATAGGGCTTCCTAGGTGGCGCAGTGGTTAAGAATCCGCCTGCCAATGCAGAGGACACAGGTATGATCCCTGCTCCAGGAAGATCCCACATGCCGCGGAGCAACTAAGCCTGTGAGCCACAACTATTGAGCCCATGTGCCACAACTACTGAAGCCCATGTGCCTAGAGCCCATGCTCCGCAACAAGAGAAGCCATGGCAATGAGGAGCCCGCGCTCTGCAACTAAAGAAAGCCTGCGAGCAGCAACAAAGACCCAACACAGCCAATAAAATAAATAAGTAAATCAATCAATCAATCAATCAACAAAGATATAGAAATGGCTCAAAAAACATGAAATGATGCTCAACATCCTCAGTCTTCAGGGAAATTCAAATTAACACCACCATGAAGTCACTACACCATTATTGATGACATTATGACATTAATTAATGTTATCATGTTAATTAATTTAAAAGTAATGATATTCTATCAGTCAGTAGAATGGCTAAAATGAACAAGACTGTTGCCAAGGTAGAACTGGTGTGCTCATATCCTGCAGGTGGGAATGTAAAATGGTATGAACACTTTGGAAAGCTGTTTGGCAGTTTCTTAAAAAGTTAAACACATATCCAGTAGTTGTACTCCTAGGTATTTTTCTCAAAGAAAAACTGATGTCCACCAAAAGATTTATACACGAATTTTCATAGTAGCTTAAGCATAATGGCCCCAAATTGGAACCAGTCCAAATGTCTGCCAGTAGAAGAGTGAATACACAAATCTGAAGTATCTGTACAGTGGAATATCGCTCAGAAATAAAGAACACACAATCGATACAACCAACCGCGCAGATAAGTATCAAAAACGTTTCGCTGAGGGAAAGAAGCAGGATACCAAAGAATGTAAGCTGTAAATGTCCGTTTCTATGATGTTCTAAAATAGTTCTAAAAATAGCTACGGTGGTTACCTGCAGGATTGGGGGGCAGAGGGGTGGAGATGGCTGCACGGGGTATCAGGAGCCTTTCTGGCGTGATGCAAATGTCCCGTTTTTGACTGGGGTGTGGATTGCGCAGGCTTAGGCAGTTGTCAGAACGCATGGTGTAGGCTTGCTGAAGGAACACAGCAGACCCCCACCCAGAATTTGGTTGGACTGATGAAGCTACACACACAACAAAAGAGGGTGTGAAATTGTCCACTGCTCACATAATTGAGGTCTCTGGGCAGGGCAGGCCTCCGGGTCCAAAATGTCTTGAGAGAGCAAAGTCAGCCAGAGTGTTTTTCTTTTTTTTTCCCTTCCGGTGTTATTGACACACTGCCCCGTACAAGTTTAAGATGTACAGCGTAATGATTTAACGTCCACACATCGTGAAACAATTGCCACAAGTTTAGTGAACATCCTTCAGCTCACATAGATACAAAATGAAAGAAATAGAAAAAAATATTTTTTCCTTGTGATGAGAATGGAAGATATTCCCTCTTAAGAACTTTCATAGATAGTATACCGCAGTGTGAACTGTATTTATCACGCTGTACGTTACAACCCTAGGACTTGTTTACATTACAACGGGGTGTTTTTACCTTTTGACCACCTTCACCCCATTCTCCTCTCCCCACCCCCACCCACCCCACCTCTGTGACCACAAATCTGATCTCTTTTTCTATGAATATCTGTGCGTGTTTGTTGTTGAAGTGTAATTGACCTACAGCATTGTGTGCGTTACTGTCACACAGCATAGCGAGTCAATATTTGTGTACGTTTCACAATGATGACCGTGATAAGTCTAGGTACGATCTGTCACCACACGAACAGATTACATAGTTATTGAGTGCATTTCATCCCTGTGACTCATTTAGTTTGTACCGCTTCATCTCCCTCTCCGACTTCTCTCCTCTCCCAACTCCCCTCCCCTCTGGCAACCACCTGTTTGTTCTCCGTATCTACGACTCTTTTGTTTATTTGTTTTGTTTTTTAGATTCCACATACAAGTGAAGTCACACAGTATTTGTCTTTCTCTGTCTGACTTACTTCACTTAGCATAAAACCCTCTGGGTCCATCCATGTTGTCACAAATGGCAAGATTTCATTCTTTTTTATGGGGAATAATATTTCATTGAATAGTCATTGAATAATATTTCATTATGAACATAAGGGTGCGTGTATCTTTTCAAATTAGTGTTTTCATTTTCTTCATATAAATACCCAGAAGTGGAACTGCTGGATTGTATGGTAGTTCTATTTTTAATTTTTTTAAGGAATCTCCATACTGTCTTCCATAGTGATTATACCAATTTACATTCCCACCAGATTCCGCGAGGGTTCCCTTTTCTCCACATTCTCACCAATACTTGTCATTTGATGACAGCCATTCTGACAGATGTGAGGGGATACCTCCTTGTGATTTTGATTTGCTTTTTCCTGATGATGAGTGATGTTGAGCATCTTTTCATATGTCTGTTGGCCCATCTGCATGTCTTTGTTGGAAAAATGTATATTTAGGTCCTCTGCCCATTTTTTAATTGGGTTTTTTTTTAATGTTAAATTGTGTATGAGTTTTTTGTATGTTTTGGATATTAACCCCTTATCAGATATATTGTTTACAAATATCTTCTCCCATCAGTAGGCAGCCTTTTCATCTTGTTGATAGTTTTCTTACTTGTGCAAAACCTTTTTAGTTTGATGTAGTCCCCTTTCCTTATTTTTACTTTTGTTTCCCTTGCCTGAGGAGACAAATCCAAAACAATATTACTAAGACCAATGTCAGAGAGTGTACTGCTTATGTTTTCTTCTAGAAGTTTCGCTTTCAGGTCTTACATTTAAGTCTTTAATCCATTTTGAATGTATTTTTGTGCATGGTGTGAGACAGTACTCTAGGTTGATTCTTTTGCATGTAGATGTCTGGTTTTCGCAACACCATTTATTTAAGAGACTATCTTTTCACCATTGCATATTCTTGCCTCCTTTGTCATACTTTAACTAACCATATAAGTATGGGTTCATTTTGGGCTCTCTGTTCTATTTCATTGATGTGTGTCTATTTTTGTGCCAATACCGTATTCTTTTGATGACTGTATCTCTGTAGTATGGTCTGAAATCAGGGAGCATGATAGCGCTAATTGTATCCTTTTTTCAAGACTGTTTTGGCTATTTGAGGTCTTTTGTGTTTCCATACAAATTATTATTTATTCTAGTTCTGTGAAAAATGCTATTGGTATTTTGATAGGAATTGCATCGAATCTGTAGATTGCCTTGGATAGTAAGGTCATTTTAACAATTTAATTCTTCCAGTCCATTAATATGGTATATCTTTCCATCTGTGTCATCTTCAATTTCTTTCATCAGCATCTTATGGTTTTCTGAGTATAGGTCTTTTACCTCCTTAGATTTATTCCTAGGTATTTTGCTCTTTTTGATTTTTTAAAATTTCTGTTTCTGATAGCTTACTGTTAGTGTACAGAAATGCAACAGATTACTGTATATGAATTCTGTATCCTTCAACTTTGCTGAATTCATTGGTGAGTTCTAGTAGTTTTTTGGTGGTATTTTTAGGATTTTCTATATATGGTATTATGCAATGTATGAACAGTGACAGCTTTATTTTTTCCTTTCCTATTTGGATTCTTTTATTTATTTATTTTTCATCTGATTGTGGTGGCTAGGACTTCCAATACTATGTTGAATAAAAGTGATGAGAGTTGGCAACCTTGTCTTGTTCCTGATCTTAGAGGAAATGCTTTCAGCTTTTGGATATGATTCTAGCTATGGGCTTGTCATATATGGCTTTTATTGTGTTGAGGTATGTTTCCTGTATACCTAGTTTTTGAGAGTTTTTATTATAAATGGATGTTGAATTTTGTCAAAAGCTTTTTTCCATTTATTGAGATGATCATATAATTTTTATTCTTTATTGTGAATGTGTTATATCACATTGGTTGATTTGCAGATATTGAACCATCCTTGCATCCCTGGGGTAAATCTCCTTTGATCAGGGAGTACGGTTCTTTTAATGTATCGCTGGATTCTCTTTTTTGTTTTTTTGTTGTGATTAGGGAGTGGGACCCACATGAGGGTTCCTGCATGTGAACAGAGCTTGTGTGGTTTAAATCTCTTGCTGGTGTCAAAGGAGAGAGTGGGAGCCCAGGACTTCTCATCTGTGGGCCCAGATGTGGGGCAGAAGGGCAAAAGGAAGTCATAAGGCTTGAGAGCTGTCAGTAGTCAAATATCAAAATATAAAATGTGTAGACTCTATTACACACACCAGACTGTAACACTGACAATGTGTGCATTTCACTATATGTAAATTATACCTCTGTTTAAAAACAAAAACAGTAGATGGAAAAAGTAGATAATGATCGCCAACTGGACTGACAGGTGCTTCTTTAAAAGTAACAAGGAAACTCAAAAGAAATGCAAGAATATCTTCAAAGTTCTGAGAAAATAGCTGTCAACCTATTTTCTACCCAGTAAAAATATCTTTCAAAAATGAAGATGAAAGATATTTTCCAATGAACAAACACTGAGAGAATTTACCATGAACAGATCCCACAAAAGGAAATTTAAAATATATTCTTCAAGAAGAAGGAAAAATTTTCCAGACAGATGGTTAGAAATATAAGAACAGATGGTGAACCAAGATAGTGTGTGGGTAAATTCCACAGAACGATTACTTCATAAATCATTATAAATCATATCTAATTTGTAGGGCTCTTGGACAACAAGATAGGACTCAACACTGTACAATAATAACAGAGTTTGGGGGCAGAGTGATAGAATGAAAGTGTTCTGAATATTTTGTGTTATTTGAGAGAAGGTAAAGCTATTGCTCAACATTAGAACTTTGTGGTAGATTGCATACAGAAATGATGCCAATTCTTTGCTCACTTGTATCCACACCTTTTGCCATGTGATCTTCTAGCTCTTGCCATTAAGCAGTGGAGTCTGTTTCTCCACCCCTGGAATTTGGGTGAGTGTTAGGACTTGCTCTGAACATTAATAGAATGTGGCCTAGGCCTCCAGAGGCCTCACAACCTTCCACTTTCTCTCTTGGAAGCCAGCCCAGCTGCCGTGAGATTGAGTCCAGGCTAGATTGCTGGGTGGTGAATGTACTCAGCGCAGTGCTTCAGCCAACAGCCAGCCAACCTCCAGGAGTTGAATCATCCAGCTGGCCTGTAGCATACCACAGACCCACGAGGGGGCCCATGGGGAATAGCAGAACCATACGGATGAGCCCAGCCTCAGTTTTGACATACAGAATCTTATGCTGAATAAATGATTGTTTTAAGGCACTAAAAATTGGGGACAGTAGTTATGCAGAAATAACTAACTGATACACTTGTGTTAAGTAGGCATGCCAAAATATCTGTTTCTGGGGACCAGCATTATAATATTCTTTATTAGGTGCAACAATAAATGACATTTCCTTTACATGTATTTTTTTTCCAAGTTTACAAGCACCATTTCTCCAAATCCATGGTGTAGCATATGTAATTAGAAAAATCTCTGCATGTATGGTCAGACCTGCATTCAAGTCCTGGTTCCACTGTGAATTAACTGAGCAGAACATGCCTAAAATTTGTGGGGTCAGGGCCAAAGTACAAACGGAGGCACAGGACATAGGCTGGTCCCTTCACTTTCCGCCCAGTTCCATCCTTCCCAAAAGGTCCTATGCACTAGCAGGTGGGCGCTGAGCTGTGTCAGCCCCTCTGAAGCTGTGAGTTGACACTTCAGGAGGAGGTTGTGTCTGCGACTTCTGGAGAATCAACTTAACAGCTGGGATTGTGTGGTCAGACAAAGCTATGAGAAATGCCACGATTCCACAGGATTTCATTTTAAAATCTAGAAGTTTTAGGGCTATGAGAGATGGTGAAACTAGAACAAGAATTCGAGTTTCCCATTAAGTTCATGGGTCTTTGTAGCTTGAACCAAAGCAAAATCTAACCAAACATGGAGGCAGTGTGAATGGAGACCACGGACCTCCAGGAGGAGATGCGGGAGGTAATCAGCAAAACTCTTTCCAAGGATAACGACCTGCCCTTTGCTCTGCTTCTGGAATCCATGCACGGCATGGTGGCTGCATGGAAGGGCTTAGAGAAAACCAGAGCTGCTTGCAGATGGAGCAGGGGCGAGGCTGGGCCAGGGTGAGGGCAGTCAGGCAGGAGCCTTTGACCAGCTACCGAAAGAGAGGAGGGAGGATTTTAAGCAGTTTTTCCTATGTGCTACAGAATAATTCATCCTGCGTGCAGAGAATTCATAAAGGATTAGTCAGCTTTTTCCTTTTTCCTTTTCCTTTTTGTCAGTCATCGACGAGTGTGTTTGGAATACCACAGCTTATGAAGATGAGCTTTGCAAAAGAAGCAGAAATGTTCCAATTTGGAATCGTCACATTATCCTAAAGCACCTGGATGCCAAGGAAGGATTAAGTTGCAGTGTATTTTGTAAGACCTCAGTCACTGCAGCAGAGAAACAGGACAGGAAGAGTCAAGGTCAGGTTAGGGAAGAGACTAAAGGTTCATCAGATAGAGAACAGACTTGTGGTTGCCAAGGGGGAGAGGGGGTCAGGGAAGGAAGGAATAGAAGTCTGGGATTAGCAGAGGCAACCTATTATATATAGGATGGATAAACAGCAAGGTCCTACCATATAGCACTGGGAACTATAGTCAATATTCTGTGACAAACCTTAATGGAAAAGAATATGAAAAGAATATATATATGTATAACTGAGTCACTTTGCTATACAGAAGAAATTAACACAACATTATAAATCAACTTGCTTCAGTAAATTTTTTAAAATTAATACGTTAACAATGTTTAAAGTTCATCAGGATAGTCTGGGGAGAGGAGATGGGGACTTGGATCAGGGCTGGGGCAGGAGGAATGGAGAGGAGGAGGATTTGAGGATCTGGAGGGAGAAGCGTGAGGGTTTGAAGGTTGGTTGGTTGCAGATGCAGGAGACAAAGGAGTCAAGGACGGTGCTGAGGTTTCACCTGGAGCAGGTGGTACTTCATCCACAAGGACAGGAAAGAGAGAAAGGTTTGGGAGAACCCCATTCTGGATACAGGGGATCTGCCATGATGCTTGGGGGCAGGCTGGGACCTCAGGAGAGATATCGGCCCTGACAGCGGATTTGACAGCAGACACAGAAACCCCCGATCACCAGGCAGAACTCCACTGCCCTCATGGGTTTCCTGGTGACCACGTAGGACAGCGGGGCCCATCTCTTCTGCATTCAACTCACACAGAGCAAACCAAGGTTGCCTCTAAAAGAGGGACAGAAAACAAAACCGGAACCATCTAAGCTGCACGGGTGTGTGCGCCACCCTAATTCCCCTTGCGGGAAACCAGCACACAGCTCGCAACACTGCATCCGCTCCCCCATCTAACTGTACTGATGAAAATGGTAAAACTACTATTTGCAATTTTGTTTCCTTTATAGAAAATGTCTACGGTATATACATTTTAATAGCTTATGTTCCTATAGTGCTCAAGACTTTAGAAATCTGTTTACTCCTTACTGTAAAGAGTCACTAATTCTTTTTTCTAAAAAAAAGTGCTGAGACAGGCCTGCTCTCCTAAGGTCCCCTGGAGTGGTGGCTGGACACCAGAGGGACTCGTGCCCCAGATTCGGGACTGCCCTTTCATCCAGGAACGAGTCCTGGCATGTGGTTTGCAGAATTGATGGACAGAGGCCAACACCACATCCATCGCCTCTGTTCACAGACGGTCCCTCCGGCGGCAGCAGAAGCGGAATCGGAGGCAATCGGAGTGGGGGTGGGGTCACAGGGATGAGGCCAGCCCGCTCCGCTTTTTCCTAAGGAAACAGTTCCAGATACTATGCTGGGTCATGACTTCTGTCAGGTTGATTCACCCTCAGGAAACCCAACAAACTCGGTGATGAAACCTAGGGTGGTGGGGGGAGAGGTGGCAGGTCTGTGACTTTTGACTTTCCTTCCTGATGTCAGAGGTGGCACTGCCCTGTCTCTGACCACCTGGGAAATCCTTCCCAACCACTCAGGGCCCCATGAGTTTGCCCCTGAAGCTGCTGGGTCTCTGGATTCCCTGACAGTAGACCTGCAAGCTGTCTCGATTTTGGGAACAGATGCCAGCCTTTGAGGGGGTAATAGATTGGTGATCGGGAGCCCAGCCACCCGGGAGGTGTGTAGAAGGGAATGAGCAGTCGGGGGCATCCTCCTTTGGGGCCAGGAGGAGGGCGGGAGCCATGAGAAGGACGGAGAGGCGGCGTCCCAGGACAGGTCGGAGGAAAGGCAGGGGAGGAGGCAGGCCTCAGCTTCTCTATCTGTGCAGTGGGCTCCCAACAGCTCTCCTGTCTCCCTGCTGTGCTGACCATGACCCGGTTCCCTCCCTTCCCGAATGGTCTCTTGCCCAGTGAGTCACTCAGGTGCAACCAGACACAACACACCTGGGAAGGACAGAACGATGGAGCCGGTGGTGCAAGCGTGCTCTGCCTCGTGGGTGAGTCAGGGGAGCTGCGGGCCGGACGGCCCACCAGGGCCACTTCCCCACCACCCTGTGGGCAGGGGCCGGCCCAGGCCCTTCTGAGACGTGGTCACGGCGTTATTCTTGACGTGAATTTTAGATCGAAGACAGACCTCACATCTCACTGTGAGAGGAGCCACCCAGGCCCTCTGATGTCAAAGTGGGGGAGCTTTCCCACTTCCAGCACAGCTGCGCACCCACTCAGGAGTCGGGGAGCACCCTGTGTCCCACCCCGCGGAGTCGCTGTCCTCAGGCGGCTAGAATCCCACATCTGGAATCATCACGGAGAAATGCCCCCGAGGCTGTGGCGGGTGCTGGGCAGGATGGGGGGTGGCGGGCAGCCCCAACAGAGGGTGACCAACGAGGCTGCAGCAGTGCCTGGTCCACAGGAAGAGTCCTCTCCTATCCTCTTTTTCTTTCTTTCCCTCTGTATGCCTCTCTCTCCCGCCCTCCCTCCCTCTTTCTCTCTCTTGTGTCTCTCTCCGTCTTTCTGCCTCTGTCTCTGTCTCTCTCTCTATCTCTCTGTCTCTTTCTCTGCATTTGCGATGGTGACCAGAGGATGCTCCACTGGTGAACGAGCACATGTCATCAAACCACCCAAACAGAGCTGTGCTGGGCAGGTAACCGGAGGACCCGTGGCCTGTGTGTACTTCCAGGCAGGGGAGAGGGCTGTGAGGTGTCCGCCCGTAAGCTACTCGGCCTGGCACTGTGGGGACATGCCTGGCTCCCCCGGGCAGGCCGCACAGCTCTGCCTCTGTTTATTACTGACTTATCTTTATCCGGGGGTTGCAGACATCCACAGGGTTTGAGGATAAAATCAGAGCCAGAGAAGGGAGTGAAGAGAGCAGGAAAGGGAGGAAGGCAGGGTTGCGGTCGGACCCCAGGGCCCACACTCCCAGAGGATCACCCATCTGCCTGTGAGAGACGCAGGGACCCAGTATCCACCCTGTGACAACCAGTTCTTTGGCCAAAAGCAGCATTTCCATGTGACCTCAAGTCCCTCTGTATCAGAGGTGTTTTTTTAGCACCTACCATGGCCTCATATCTTGGTGGCGGGGAGGGGGAGGACATCCCTTGTTTCCAGAGAATGATCCAGGCTTGGATTTTGAACCCAGACCCTCAGAGAGGGTGGAGGAGTCAGAAGCCGGAGCCAGGGAGATGAGGCTGCAGTGAGGCCCTGAGCCGGCACCCCAGAAGAGGGGCTCTCAGGATTTGAGGGGCCAGAGGCAGGAGGGGGCCAGCACCTGGGCCCAGAGGTGCTCACCGCAGGCTGCCCTGGGCGGGAGGTGGCGACAGACTCACTCGGATGGAAGGATCCTGGGCCACCGCCGGGAGATGCTGCCAAGGCACCAGCAGCCCTTCCCAGCTCCCACGCCACAGGGGACCACGAGCCGGGCCCGGGCTGATCTGCTCAGACACAGAAGAACCACACTGTCCTTCTCTCCAGGGCGCTTTGTCCCCATCACACATATCACGTCCTGGGTTCTGTTCTGCTCTCACCTTAGCGACATCCCGGGTCCTCCGCTGCCCCCAGAGCCTGAGCTCGGGGCCTAGCCTCCAGGGCCCTGAGACAGAGACCCCGCGCCCCAGGCCTGTCCAAGCGGCGACCTCCTTACAGGTGTGCCAAGCAGAGAACGCCCACCTCCCGGTCCTGCGGGGCTGCGACGTGGAAGCTGGAGGGCTGTGCCCTGCCTGTGCGGTGCGCGTGGTGGCTGAGGGGCCGTGCTCCCCACAGGGGCAGGAATTAAAGGGGCGTTTAGGAGGAGAGCCCGCCACAAAGGGCACGGGGTCAGGGACCACACACCGGCAGACGCAGACCACAGTCCTGGGGGGGACCCTCGCCACGCCGGTCGTGTCTGAGGGGAGCATGCGCGGGTGTCGTCCGGGGACTCGGGGGGCTGCCGGGATCAGTGACAGCCCCAGTGTCCTCCAGGGTGCGGGGGGGCGTGATAAGGCCCCCTGCGGCCGGTGTGAGCTCTCAGGGCAGTACTGGCAGGTCTCCAGGACTGTGTCAACATTTGTCGTTTTTTTGTTGTACATTTTCAACAACCTGGGATTCCGGTTTACACGTCAGGGGTAACAGTGGCTCAGGGAAGTTGGATCCAGAATGATGTCACTGTGAGGGTGTGGTTTCCCCCGCTGACTGTCCTCTAAACCAGACTACCTGACCTGAAAACAGCTCAAGGCAGCGTTGAGCGGGGTGGGGGACTCGAGGGGGCCGCCACCAGCCCTGGAGCCCTCTTCCCCATCCAGGGAAACTCCCACGCTGAAGACGCCCATCTCTTCCTTCTGCCTCGTAGAGCTTCACGCTCTCCTGTGTCTCTCGGTTCACAGCACACGGAATCTCATTTTGCCAAAATACATCAGCACCTGACATTCTCAGTTCTTTAAGGCTAAAGTTCTCTAAACAATCCCTGAAGAGTGAGGGAGTTCAGCAGTAAGATCCTATAATTTTTTGCAAAACACAAAGAAAACAGGGCCCGATGGTACATGCCAACCCCTCCCCACACGGAATTTACTGCGTCTTAAAGCACAGACCTCAACACTGGGCAGAGATTACGGTTTCCTCACGTACCCACTGGGGCACACACCATTAGCTGCCAACCCAATATCCATCTTCCCACATCCTAACCAACAGGACCCGAATTACGTGCAGGCAGGTAACATGCCCAGCTACAAGTACTCACCTCTTCAGACTCATTTGAAGCTAAAGGTGGCCACATGACACTTCTGGCAAATAAGACATAGAAATCTGCTGGGGCTTCTGAGAAAGTTTTTCATCTTCCATGAAACAGGGGCCACCCTTCACTCTACCATTCTTTCCTCCTGCTTGAACTACAGAAGCAGTGCCTGGAGCTGCAGCAGCCATCTTACAGTCATGAGGCAGTGATCTGGGAATGAAAGACAACATTAAGGGTGGTAGAGCAGAGAGACGGAAAGAGCCAGGGCCCCTGATGGCATTGCCCAAATGTGGGGCCTACCACGTGACTTCTTATAATGGGAGACAAGTTATTAAACCTGGGTTAGTTGCGGGGGCAGGGGGAGTGTTATTTGCAGGCAAACGCTCTTGGGCTGTACCTGAGTTTATAGTGGAGGCTTCATAATGTGACCCGAATAGACCTGGGTTGAAGTCAGGAGGACATTCTGGCCAGTCACAGGTGTATTGTTGCTGATAAAGACCTGGACAGGCTTCCTTGGTATGGGTCTGAGGCTGAGGCTGTGTGGCCTGGTTCTGCCTGTCCCCAGAGCCCTACACAGTGACTTGTTACACCCTGGCTTGTTGCAGAGTCTTGTGGGGTCTGCTAATGAGTCAGGCAATACAGAGGCAGAAACCACTTCTCTGGACCTCAGTTTTTGTTTAATTGATTTTCTTTTGTTTTCACTATAAATTAAGGTTCCTTCCTGACCCATCTTTCTTACGCCTGCCTGAGGGTGGCAAGATTGCCAGTGGATGGAGGTGGAAAGGGCAGAAAGATGTCATTGGAAAACCATTTCTGACTCTGGTAAGATAACCATGTATTGTTAGAGGTGGGGGTGGGGAGGTATTTCCACATACAACTATTTTTATCAGAGAATTGTTTTGGTTTTCTTCCTGTTTGACAAGAACACACACCAAGTGTCACGGGTATTGGTATGAACTCAGTATCCTGAACCCAAATATTTACATTCCAGGTGAATTAGTCTCGCTCCCATGTCTGCTGGGTCAGTTCAGGTACCAGCCCGCACACGGGAAGCAACGCCCTGCCTGGGATCCAGAAGGCTCGGGGCCCCTGAGGGTGGTCGCGCAAAGCCTTTGACCCTACATGCTCGGTGAGACTCCTGAGAAATCAGAGTGATTCCGTGGCCTTTGCTCTGCAAATATGCAGCAGAGGGCCAGACCCACCCAGCTGCATTCTGAGAGCTGACCGCAGAGCAGGACGCAGGTCACAAGCCACGCAGTGAAGTGCCCACTGCTTCCTTCAGGAAGAGCTGCTCCTGGCCTCCTAGAGGGCTGGGCTGCCCACAGAAATGCAAGCCTCGTGGGTTCTGTAGGGCAGGGCTCTGGGGCTTCAGGGCAAGCAGCAGATACCTTTGCCAGATTCCCTGCTCCGTCCTTCCCACCCCACCCCCCAGATTCCGCCGTGGGGGGGTGGGGTGGGGGCGTGGGGAGGAAACGCCAGTCCACACCTGGCACTTGTCATCAATAGAATTCGCGTTTCTATCACCCCTGCAGACAAACCTGACAGCGCAGAGATGGAGGAGAGAGGCTGGGCTTACACCTCTCCAACAACAGAAACTACGCAGACCCCCCACCCCAATCCAGGTGAGCCCACCGGGCTGTGCACCCTGAGGACGTCAGGGCCAGCCTGTTAACTTGTATCTCCGGCTCCAGACGGTAGGTGCTCAATGCTTGTTCCTTTGAGCTATTCCTGCCTATTTGAAATAAGGACATGCATTTGGCTTTGAAGAGAAGGCTCTTTTTTTTTTTTTTTGCTTTTGAAACTCAAAAAGAGCTCTGTAATATTATAATTTAGGCATCTTTATTTAGCTTGAGGCTTTCAGATAATTCACTTTGTAAGGTGTTTGATGTTCACAGTAGGTCCATCTGGGGCCACGTACGAAAGAACACACACACACCCCACACATGGATCCTAGACAGGCCATATTTTCTCAAGATGTCATCCATGTAATATGCTCCATTATGTTTTGTACATTTAGGCAAAAATAGAGGCTGCCAACTAAACTACACTGTGCTATCATTTGGAAGATGTCTCCCCGTTTCAGAGATGTTAAAACATGGCCTTGAGTCAAGGAAGTAGAGTTATTTACCTTGCCTTGATGTGTGTTATCATTTATATACCTGAAATACACTTAAAAACTGAGAGCTGCTATCATTTATATACATGACATAAATTTAAAAACTGAAACCGTGATTATGAACTCCGTGGTCTGGCACAGGTGACACCGGCCCCGGGACTTCAGAGGGGAGAGACGCCAGCTAGTGCTGAGTCAGATCGGGGAAGGACCTGAAAGCAAGGTGACGTTATGTTATTTGAGCCCCGAAGAGGGAGGCTCTAGCTGCAAGGAGAGGCCGGGAAGGGGCATCATGGAAAATCCTCAGAGCTAAGGCAAGGGGAGGGGGTCAACGTGGGGTGGGCACGGATGGGGCAGTGGGTGCTGGGGAGCCAGTCAGACTGACTGTAGCTCAGGTGTGATGCTGAGGACGTCCGCTCACCTGTGCACAGAGCCCTTCACACACTACCACGTCTCACCCATCATGCCCCGCAGGTGAGGCAGTTTCCCCGGGAACACACGTCGTGTACTCAGGAAGTGCTCCCAGGAGAGCCTGGTAAAGGGCTGGGACAACCAGATCAGCCTCTGACTCTGAATAAAGCACTTCATGCATCATTCATTTATCCATTCAATGAGCAATTACTTATTTTTCTTCACTTTTTTTTTTGCTACAGCCAACTGCTAAGCAAAGGACTTGACTGCAGAAACTTGAATAAAATGGGAAAGACAGAACCATCAGTGAGCTGTGGAATTTTTCAACTATCTTTTGTTCCCTTTGTTCTACATTAAAATAGAAAGACTAGATAGGTAGATAGATGATAGATTATGATAGAGGATAGATAGATGATAGAAGATAGATAGATGATGGTGATAGATAGATTGATAGATAATAGATAGATAGATGATGATAGATAGAGATAGAATGATAAAATATTACCATAAGGAAACTATAAGACAAAAAACAAGTTAAGAAGAATATTTACAACTTGTACCACAGAAATGTGCTATATCACTAATATTTTAGAGCTGCCAAAAATCAGGGAAGGAAAAGACCAACACATCAATCTTTTAAATGGGCTGGATATGTGAACAGCAACTCGGAGGAAAAGAAATGCAAGTGGGCTTGCACATACAAAAAGATGCTCAAATGCATATTAAGAGAAAGGTAAATGTTTTAAAAACCACAAAAGATACAAGTCCCAGCTATCAGAATGACAAAAAGTCAAAAGCATGTTGACACACGCAGTTGGAAAAACTGTGCTAGATAGGCATTCTCACACTCTACTTGTGAGAGTGCAAAATGGACCCACCCAATACAGAGGGGAATTCAACAGGATCTACCAAAACTGCATGTCGATCCAGTAGCTAGAAATGATCCAAATGCTAGAAATATACCCCAAAGATACACTGGCAAAATTAGTAAACGATATCTACTCATTGCAGTGTTACTCAGAATAGCAAAGCACAGGAAAAAAACAATTGTCCATCAGCAAACTATGTGACATTCATATACGGAACAGGAGTGGGGAAGGTCTCCATGCACTGCTATCGCGTGGTCTCCAGAATATATCAGTAAGGGAAAAAGCAAGGTGCAGACCAGGGTTATAATATGCTACCTTTTTGTAAGAAAGGGGAATAAACAAACACAGATTTTTGGTTATATTAAAAAAAAAAAAACAATGGAAAGATAAACCAAAGCTCCATGAACTATTATCCATAGAGAGGAATAAAAAAAAAAAAAAAAAAAAACTAGTGGAGGGGACTCAGATGAAAGCCAGGCCTCTGTGAACGAATCTTGCAGGGAGTTATTGGAGGTGGTTCTTAGAACACAGATTCCCACGGGGAAAGTGATGGACAGCCGATCAGCTTTCCACCAGCGATCATGCTGGAGCCGCCTGGAGCTGACTTGTACTAAGTTGCAAGAGTCAAATAATAAATATTCAGGAATTTTGCAAGCTGGCTGCTAAACTACTGGTAACTTTATATTGGACGTGATCAAGGTGTTCTTGTCTGAGCACTGGCACAGGTCCAGGAGCTCGGGGAGGGATCAAAGCTCCTATTGGGGTGATCGCCCTCCCCTTCCTCATCAACCATCTTAGATTTCTGTTATTTTTGGGTTTGGTCGGGGTGCGGGGGGCTGGTGTTTAAATTTGTTCTTACAGATTTTGAAGAGTAGGCAAGTGATGCAAACTGACTTTCCAAAGAAAGGTCGTGATTTGCAGTGTCTGCCAATTTCCTTGATGTAAATGCCCTCATCCTGGAAGGAAGAACCCTACAATCAAGACAAGCACACGTGGTAATCATTATCCCAATGCCCCGCCCCCGCCCCGCCCCCCCAGCACTTACTCATGCAACAGTACCGGGGAAGGGGACTAACCCAGCACGTCAAGGACAGCTGAGCACAGAGGTCAGTGCTGAAACATTACGGGCTGTCGACATGAGACAGAGGGGAGGAAGGTCGTTAGTGGAGTCCTGGCTGTGCCCAGGTCAGAGCGGGTCCTCTGGGCCCGCAGACCAACTCAGTGGTCATTCCTGTATCCCTGGATGTATAGTTGGAATAGACATCTTTGGTGTTTAAAACAACCCACACATTCATTTCAAGAATTTGGAAGGAATTATCATATTAGGAAAGGTAAGCCACTGAAGCTATTCTCCCCTCCCCCTCCCCCACCCAAGTCAAGATAAGGGTTCAAAATCAGCATCGCGACCTGGGAACGGTGGCAGAAATTAGTGCTGCTTTAAAGACCTAAAGGATGGGAGTGGTTCCAATAGCACCTCCATTCCCCAGTCTAGACCCTGCAAAAGCCAGTCGGACCCTGGGAAATGACAGTGAACGACTGCAAACCCCACCAAGGAGTAGCCCCCGTTGCAGCTGCTGTGACAGGTGTGCTGGTGTATAGCTGGAGCAGCCTAACCCAGCATTCAGTGCATAGTAAGCAGATAAGTTGGATTTTATTAAAGTTTAAAAACAAAAGCCGGTATATCAAAGGAAACTATCAAGAGAGTGAAAAGGCAACCCAAAGATAAGGGGAAATATTTGCAAATCAAAACTCTGATAAGGGCCTAGTAGCCGGAATACATAAAGAAGTCCTATAACTCAACAAGAGGACAAACAGCCCAATTAAAAATGGGCAAAGCACTTTGATAGACATTGCTCCAAAGAAGATATACAAACAAGCACCAGAAAGGAGGCCCAATATCATTGGTCATTAGGGGAATGCAAATCGAAACCACAAGGTGATGTCACTTCATGTCACTAGGGTGCCTATAATTTAAGACACACACACAAACAGAGAATAAGTCTCAATGAGCACGTGAAGACATTGGCATCCTCGTACATCCCCAGGTGAAATGTAAAATGGTACAGCTGCTATGGAAAATAGCGGTCTCTCCAAAGTTTAACAGAGTTACCACATAACCCGTCAAATCTACTTCTAGGTATACACCCAAAAGACTTGAAAAGAGGCATTCAAACAAAAACTGGTACAAAAATGTTCATAGCGGTATTATTCCTGTTAGCCAAAAGATGTAAATGACCCAAACGTCCATTGACTGATGAATGGTTGAATTCAATGTGGTCTATCCCTATGAGGAATGTTATTCAGCCACAAAGAGGCGTGAAGCACAGATACATGCTGCAAAGTGGATGAACCTCAAAAACCTTACCCCAAGGGAGAGTCGGCCACGTATAGTGTGACTCCTTTTATATGAAACGTGCAGAGCAGGCAAAGCCATAGTGACAGGAAGCAGATGAGTGATTGACAGGGACTGGGGAGGGACTGCTTAATAGTACATGATTTCCTTTTGGGAATGTTCTGGAACGAGGTAGTGGTCATGGTTGCACAACATTGCATCTGTACTAAATGCCACTGAATTGGATGCTTTAATATGGCTAAAATGGTAAATTTTATATTACATGTTATCACACACACACACACACACACACACATGCACGCACACACGTGCCTGCTGAGGGTTTCTAGGAGGGATGCCCCCAGGCTCTGCTGCACTGGGTGTTAACAGATTGTAAATCTTGGCTGATCTTGTAGGTGGGACATTTGTGTTCTAATCTGGGAAACTTTATGAATTATTAATAATTACTGGATTAATTAATCCAGTCACTTTTTGTATGCTTATTGGAAATTTTAATGAATTGTGTGTTTGATGCTTTTGTATTGTATCCTGTTTTAGTTGTAACGACTTTTAAATTTTCTACTGCAAATATTTTCTAGCAGTTCGATATCTTCACTTTGTATACCAAATAGATTCCTTTTGGGTTCCGATTGAAATTACATCAGTGATGGATCGATCCAGGGAGAGCGGAGATTCTATAGCCCCGAGTTTCCTGCCCACAGCTCTCATGGGTGCCAGTGGACATAGAATGTGTGTGTTCTTTGGTCAAGTTTACTACTTTGTTCACAACTTACCTTCTTAATATTCGTCTTAGGTGCGCTATAGTCTTGGCAGCAGTAGTGCCGGGTATCTTTCCCCGTCGTGTTCTCACGCTGGCACCGCTGGTGTGAGGGAGGCGCCGCCGGGGCTGGGAGTTTATCTCACGCCCAGCCCGCCCGTGAATGTGACTTAAGAGCCGTGGCAGTCCCTCAGCAGAAACTTGCGTTGTATATTCTCCACAAGTTTCCTGGAGCCAAACAAAGAGCAGATGGGAAAACAGATCTTGCAACGTACTCACAGGTTTAATGAGTAAAAGCTAATTGTAGAAAACACAGCAGCCCTCACGAGGCTCTCGTGCAACCAGCTCCACACATCAACAAGGAAGGGAGGGCGTGGGAGCCTCCTGCTGGGGCCACGGTACACCAGGGGTGGGGTATAAAAGCGGACATCCCCAGCATCTCACACACACTCACACTCCTCACATCCACACTCACACACACACCTCCTCCAGCCCCACTGCGCCACCATGGCCGCATCCACCCTGTCTGTCTGCTCCAGCGACCTGAGCTACAGCAGCCGGCTCTGCCTGCCCGGTCCCTGGGACTCTTGGCAGGTGGACGACGGCCCAGAGAGCTGCGGCCAGCCCCCCTGCTGTGGCCCCAGCTGCCGCGCCCCGGCCCCCTGCCAGCAGGCCTGCGGTGTGCCCGTCTGCTGCACACCTGTCTGCTGCACACCTGTGTGTTGCACGCCTGTCTGCTGCACACCTGTGTTGCACGCCTGCCTGCTGCACACCTGTGTGTTGCACGCCTGTGTGCTGCAAGCCTGTCTGCTGCACGCCCGTCTGCTGCACGCCTGTCTGCTGCAAGCCCGTGTGCTGTGAGGCCGCCCCCTGCTCCGCCTCCTCGTGCTGCCAGCCCGCCCCCTGCCCCCCGTCCTGCGGCAGACCCTCCTCGTCCGTGTCCCTGCTGCGCCGCCCCGCGTGCCGCCCCGCCTGCCGCGCCCCCGCCCCCTCCTGCCGCGCCCCCGCCCCCTCCTGCCGGCCCGCGTGCTCCCGCCCCGCCTGCTGTGCCCCCGCCTCGGGCACGTCCCCCTGCTGACCGGCTGGATGGTCTCCCCCCCCCACAGACAGCTGCTGTCTCTCTCAGGAGCCCCGGGAGCCCCTCTGCTGGCACCGGGACCTCCCCCTCCCCACCAGTGAACACACAGTTGCTGCCCAGAGGGGATGTGAACACACCATCCACCCCACAGACCCCTGGACAGGTGTGGACGGTGGGCCCCGGGAGCCTCCTCTGGGGGGTCCGCTGCTTGAAAACCACGTGACAGAGGTCAGCTGCTCTCATCAATAAAGCGTTTGTGTCGGGAAATATGGACCCGAGTCTGATTTGCCCTCCTCCCCGGGGCCCCCTCGGCCACACCAGTTTGGGGCTGTGGGTGCTCTGCGGGCAGAAACCAGACAATCAAGATGTGTTCTCGCATCCGAGTTCAAAGCGGCTGAGAGGCCACAGGATCTGAAAGCAGGTGCCGTCCCCACGCTCCGTGTCCCTTCCTACCCCAGGGCCCACCCTCCCCGCGGTGGACAGCCCTCCAAGGCCGGCACGGGAGGCAGGCATGGGTACAGAAAGCTCAGAGCCTGAACGGGCCCTGGGCTCCTGCCACGCCCACCCCCTGCCCATGCAGGTTGAAGGCGACGCTGTCGGGTCGGGATCTGAGAGTCCAGGACCAGCACTGTTGGAGGGAGGGGCCCACACAGAGGAGGCCTGCCTGCATGTGGTCTGCATATGAGTTCCTCTGGGCCCCGAGGGGTGCTGGGTCAGGTCTCCTTCTACTCAAGCTTTCAAGGCCTGACTGAGGAGGCACAGAGCAAAAGAGGCATCTTGGAACAAACCCTTGGGACAGTAGGGGAGGATGAGCCTGCAGTCTCAATGGACCACTAGCACTAGAGGCAGCAGTCAGACTGACCAGGTCAGCATCGGGTGCCCTACTTACCCCCACCATCAGGAACAGATGGATGAGGCCCGGAGGAGCAGAACAGCGGAGGCCGGGGCAAGGGGAACCAGGAACTGAAGGTACCTCCCGGGGTGGGGGGGTTCCTGCCCCGACCCCAGCTCACCTCCACCCAGGGAAGATGGGACAGAGCAAAACCCTAAGAGGACTTTAAATAGGAAGTGGCCAGATTGTAAACCTGCCTCAACTCTTAAATCTCTTGCCCAGGTTTATTCAAGACCTGTACCTTTTACATGTTCATTCAAATTTTAATAAAATGTAACCATCTCCATAAATAAATGGACAAAGGGCCTCGATGGACTCTTCACAGCACAAAGAGCTATAAAGACGTAGAGAAGTTTCCACTTCACCCCAACCCAAGAAAAGTGAAGCGCAAGGACGTTGACACACGTGGAAACCAGAACTACAACCCATAGCGACACCAAATCGGTCCATCAGAAGGATGAGCAGGAGTCTGCAGGGCTCCTGATGGGACAGCAGTGTCACCATGGACAGTGCGACCAGGCACACGTGGTCGCATGTGCTTCCTGCTGGCACTGTGGGTGTCCACGCCGGTCAGGCCACACTTGGACTCGGAAGGAGAGAATCAGTTAGAGACATCCGTGTCTTTACTTTGGAGAGTTTATTTAGTACATGTTTGTAACAAAACAACAATTCTAAATGCTCTGAGCGCCTCCAGATCCCAGGCGAGCCCCTCTGTCACCGTGACACCCATATCATCCATGTGACAGGGGACAGTCACTGCCCTCAAAGGCATCCCATGAAACAAGAGCAAACTGCAAAGCCTTCCTCCCCTGCCTGGTGGACAGAGCAGGCGGCACCCTGGGGGTGTCTGGGAGGGCGTTGGAAAGGTCGGGAGGTGACATAAAATGGCCTGGCTTGGATACAGGTGGGAATGTTCAGTTTGAATACCAGGATGGTGAGAAAGTGCCAGGCGTAGTGGGAGCCCTAAGAATTCCTTCTGCATTTCACATCCTCACAATCATATGACATCACAGTGATGGAAGTTTCTCGATATGTGCCCTCCCACAGGAAGGATGCACGGATGCCACCGCCTTGGACTATTTCTTGGTTTCTAAACATCTCCCCCCTGGCACCCTCGTGTGACAACAGCTTCCTCCTGCTGGGGATGGTGCTCCTCTGGGCATCCCGCCCCACCTGTCCCCCGGACGTCCCCAGTGCCCTTGCTCTTGAGGGGCCCACGTTCACACCACAGGGGCTGAGCTGGCGCTTTCTGGGGCAGCCCCCTGGTTTCAGGGCCGGGTTCCCCCTTCCTGGAATAGCGCAAGCATCTCACACTCAGGCCTGCACCTTCCTCCCGTAATCACTGTGATTCCAGACTCTGGACAAGAGTAGGGTCTTTGTGCCCAGGGAGCCCGTCAAGTGAGGCAGGATTCTCTAATCGGACCCTCCTGGTTCCTGAGGAACCAAGACATCAGGTGCCACGGGACAAAGGGGACCGCGACGTGGCCACGCATGACGGAGGGGACATACTAGACATGCAGCTTTCAGCGGCCCCCTGAGGGGCTGAAGTGGGCCCCCCCCCCAAAGATATGTTGGAGTCCTGACCCCAGTACCTCCGAATGTGACCTTAGTTGGAAATGGTGTCCTTACAGATGTGATCAAGTTAAAATGAGGCCAGTGGAGTGCGCCCTAATCCAGAGACATATGATTGTGTCTTTATTTAAAGAGGAAACTCTGGACACAGAGGCACGCACAGAGGGAAGACATTGTGAAGATGCAGGCAGAGATCGGGGTGATGCCTGTATAAGCCGAGGAGCCCAGAGACGCCAGCAAACAAGCGCCAGGAGCTGGGGGAGGGGATGGATTCTCCCTCTCCGCCCTGGGAAGGGACCAGCCCTACCACACCGGGATCTGCAGTTCTGGCCTCCACACCAGGAGACCATACGTGTGTGCTGTTTCAGGCAGTACCCTGGCAGCGGCCAGGCAGCCCAGCTGCGAGAAGTCTCTCGGCACGCCACAGCCCACAGGCACCCAGCATGTGCCCGCCCCGCTGGCACGTTCCTGCCCCGCCGCCACGGTGCCCAAGAGGAAGGTCAGCTTCACCGAGGCAGCGGTGAAGGAGGAACCCAAGAGGAGATCCATCAGCGAGGTTGTCAGCTAAACCAGCTCCTGCAGAAGTGGAAACGAAGCCAAAAAGGCAGCAGGAAAGGATAAATCTTCAGACAAAAAAAGTGCATACAAAAGGGAAAAGGAGAGCAAGGGGAAAATGGGCAAACATGGCTAGCAAGAGACTGAAGAAGACTTACCTGCAGAAAATGGAGAAACTAAGCATAAGAGACCAGCCTCTGATGAAGCAGCAGAGAAAGAAGCCAAGTCTGATGAATATCACACACCCAGTCCTTTCAGTGGTCCCTGTCCCCCCCGTGCACAATCCAGAGGTATATTTTTATCAACTATTTTGTAAATGCAAGTTTTTTAGTAGCTCTAGAAACATTTTTTTAAAGGAGGGAATCCCACCTCATCCCATTTTCTTTGAGTGTAAATGCTCTTTTTTTTTTTTTTTAATTTCCCAAGGAGAATTTTATTAATGGCACGAGCTTTATTTCCCTTCCAAAGAAACCGATTGAAACGAAACGAAGCAAATAGTCTCAAATTTTTCTTGTCTTCATGATAAAACAAAATGTGAAGCCGAGAACTGGATCACGTGGCCCTTTCTCTCCTATCTCCTCCCAGCTCAGAATGCTTGTGTCTCTTAACAGCCAGCATTCCCTTAGGTCTGCACTTAGGCCCAAGGCACTCAGGCCTCAGCGCAATCTTCTCCGTAGTCTCAGCCTTTTTGCAGAAAATCGGCTTCCTCTGCTCACCGCAGCCGCTCTGCTTCCTGTCATAAGGCTACTTTCCCCGGACACAGAGGGAATCCTTGCGCTTGTGCTGTGTCACTTTGTGGGGTTGGTGCCCGCCCCTTCTTACAGAAAGTCCAGCAGGTTTTGGGAATGTTTACCATGTTTGTGAGAATGCTGTCAGCACAGAAAGGGGGTAAATGCTTTTTTTTTTGCTTTTTTTTTTTTTTTTTTTGATGTGGACCAAAGTCTTTATTGAATCTGTTACAATATTGCTTCTGTTTTATGTTTTGGTTTTTCGGCCCCCAGGCATGTGGGATCTTAGCTCCCCGAACAGGGATCAAATCTGCACCCCCTGCATTGGAAGGCAACATCTTAACCACTGGACCGCGAGGGACGACCCAGTAAATGGTCTTTCTTTTTTAAGAGGTGAAATCATTTGCTGGTTGTTTATTTTTTGGTACAACCAGAAGATAGTGGGATATTGAATATGGGAGGCTTTGATTGTCTTGGGTGTCAGCTTAACATTCCATAGATGGGGGGGGGGTAGCTTTTATATCCTGTAATACAAAACATACTAAATGGCAGTTTGGAGTCAGTCGCGCATTTTATGTCATGAACACTTTAAACTGCTTCTCTGCGCATTGTTTTTGGTAGAATTGTTTCCTAAAGCAAACCACTCCTTGATCTCGGCTCTCCTAGTCAGAATTTCATGCACTCTGTAATATCTTCAGTTGTGGTAGTCCAGTTCTTCTAGTAACTTTGTTAATGTGCTGTGAAAGATTGTCAATTGGAGTGTGTAGTGTATGTGATATTAAATTGTGAATTAGTGGGACTTCAGATGTAACAGCATAACAATATTTGAAGATATCGGTACTTGATATCCTGTTACGGAAAATTTGCCTCCAAATTTTTAGCTGGAAAATCACTGGAATAACTGTTCAGAAAAGAATCACAACTACGTGATTCTTTAGATTTTTGGTACGTACATTAAGAATTGTGCACAAATTGAAAAGTCTGTGTACTAATCCTGAAAACAACCAGAAAAATCTAAATTATGAAAGAAAGAAAAAAGACCGTACCCAGTCTGTGTACTTTGCAGCCCCGGAAGTTTCTCCAGCCCCTCCCCAACTCCAGCGCCTACAGAGGGTGGAGAGGCCAGGAGGGCGCCTGTGCACCCAGGGTCCAGGCCCACGGGTGCCGAGGTCAGGAGCTGTCCCTGGAGAGAGCTGTGCCGTGTTCCCCCACCATCCTCAGGAGGGGCACTGGGGCAGGTACATCCTCTGCAGGTAAGGGAGGGGCTCCCAGGGGTCACCAGGAGGGTGACAGAGTCCCCTGTAGGGAGGCCCACCACTGCCCGGTGCCAAGGGGCCCAGAATCTGTGCTGGATGCTCGGGGGTGCGGAGCGGGGAAGAGTGTGACCTAAGGGTGGTGCTGCCTGAGAGTCCCCACGGCTCAGGTGTGGACCCGCGGGAGAGAGGACAGAGCCGACTCAGGCCAGGGACAGAGCCTGGAGCAGGAGAGACCCAGGCAGGAAGAGCATCAGCCACTGAGCGCCCAAGAAGCGCGAGGACCAGCCGGAGGGGCCTCCTCCCCCAGGTGGGGGGGCCGCAGGGCAGATCGCCCAGCAGGAAGACCCTCCGAGGAAGAATGGGCTCCAATACTCCGCAGGAGGGGGACGGGGCCGCTCCCTCGAGTGGCTCCCCCTCCTCCACCCACGACCCCGGCAGTCACGACGCAGTTGGCAGGGCCGTGGAGGGAGGGTGGAGCTGGAGGCTGTGCCACCAAGATGAGGGACTGTCCTGTGGCTGCCCTACCAAGTGGCCAGGAACACGCGGCTGAAACAACACGAAGGCGTCACCTCACAGCCGTGGAGACAGAATCAGGAGGACGCGTCCCCAGCCGCAGTCGCAGCGCGGGCTGCCCGATTCCTGCTGGAGTCTGTGGGGCAGAATCTGTTTCTCATCTCTTTCAGCTTCTAGAGGCACCGCCTCCTCGTTTAGTGGCCTAGCATCTTGCTTCCCTCTTCCCGCGGCCTCCCCTTCACGGCCGAGTCTCCCCGCCCCCTCTCCCATGTCCCACCTGTCTGGCTCAGGACCACCCCCATCACAAGACCCTTAATTTACTCCCGTTGGCCAAGTCATTTTGCCATGTAAAGGGACATATTACAGGTCCTGGGGTCGGGACGTGGGCATCTCAGGGCACCACAGAAGGTCCCCACCGGGCTCTTTCCCACCTCTCGGGAGGCAGGGGAGCCATGCTTGTCAGTAGAGCATCCGGTTTCCGTTTAGACTTGGGGGTGGGTGGTCACCACGTATCAGTTGCTGAGCAGAAGACCTTTTTACCTAAAAGGGGTCGGGTCAGGAAGTTAGTGACTTGCCTTCAATCCACGCAGAGCAGGGTGAGGACTGACCCTGTAAGTTCGGGGGACAGGGCGGGGTCCCCCAGGCGGAGCCCTGGGAGCTCACCCCTCGGCCGAGAGGCCACCTCCCTGGGCTCGGTCACCGGCATGGCCATCTGGTGCCATGGCTTCTCTGCAGAAGGACTTTCCAGAATCCTGGGGAACCCGCCCCGGAGGAAGCAGTTTCGGGGTAAACAATGGAGCAGAGACATCGCACGCTCGGGGAGCCTCGCGCTCTGGTGTTCACGAGACCCGTGATGCTGGAGGCCGCAGAGCCTGGACCCGTGGCAGCCCGTGTGGGCGCCGTGCGGATGACCCAGACTGGAGACACTGTGGGGCAAGTCCCTCGGCCTGGCCGGCTGGGACCCGGCGGCCTCGCTGGGACGCGGTCGAGTCGGGTCTGGAAGGTGTGAGGAGGGTGACGTCTGGGCCGCCTCGCGGGAGTTCGGAGAGCCGGCTGCTCCTGACCCACACACGGGGGAGGGGTCCCGCGGGCCACGGGCGCGGCAGCAGGAAGGGACACAGCAGGGGACGGGTCTGCAGACCAGGGCGGGGCAGGAGGGCGGGCAGGAGGGCTGGCAGGAGGGGGCCGCACACACAGCGGGCGTGCAGCTCACAGGCAGGCACGGGGCCGGCGTGCAGCTCACGGCACACACACGACGGACTTGCAGCTCACGGGCACCCGAGTGCCTTCCTCGTGGCCGCCTGCTGTCTTTCCTCCTCTTCCTCCTCCTCTCCCTCCTCCGCGCCCTCTTCCCTCCGCGGGTCTCTTCCTGGAGTTCCCAGTTGCAGGGATTCCGTTCAGGAAGCTCCTTCCCAGCTAGAGGCTCACGGTGATTTCACCACAGCTTGTGAGTTCTGGAAGCAGAGCCTGGGCTGGATGGGAAGGGCCGTCGGGTGGGGACAGGGGCCCTACAGCATGATTTTCAAGGTCCTCCCCAATTTTCGATACCGTGTCTGTCCACACAAGCACAGCCACACTCACCGCACCAGCGTGACCCATGATTTGGAAACCCAGTGATGCAGAAGCTTCTCCCCCCGGGTCAGGTCCTCCCTGGGGGCCATGGCCACGTTCTCGCCATAATCAGAATGACGGGTTACAGCTCTGGGCCGGGCCTGAGCTCAGCGTTTACGTGGATTCCCGTAACTGATCAGTTATCAACCCTGCCACCACCCAGGGGCAGGTGGTGCCGCGTTTGCACAGACATTCAATCGGGAAGATCCGGGAGGACCCCGTGACGCGTGCACGTCCTCACCCCTGCGCACGGAGGAGCAGCCACTGAGGCTCGCGGTCTCACCCTAGGATCCGTGGTCCTTACCTTATGCCTGACGGAGCTGGGCCTCAGGGGTGGTCTGAGACTCTTGGATCTGTGCGTTGTCATCTTTTTAATCAAATTTGGTGATTTTGTTCATTACGTCTTCAAAACATTCTTAGGCTTCAATGTCATTCTCTTCTCCTTCTTGGGTTGAAATTACTTGCCTGTTAGCCTTTCTGATACGGTCTCGTCAGCCCTCTTCATTCTTCTTAACCCATGGCCCCTCTTCTTCAGATTGGATACTTTCTGCTGATGTGTCTTCAAGCTCAACAACTCTTTCTTCTTCCATCAGCCTGGGTTGTGCTGCCTGCTCCTCGGGTTCCGTGGTCTGAAACTGTCCCCCTGCACCGGCTCCCTCGGCCCCACGCTGCGGGCTTTCCCGCTGCTCCTGGAACGCGCCCGTTTCTGCAGCAGGGTCCTCACACCCTCGACTGCCTCTGCCTGGAGCCCCGCCCTGACCCCTCCCGGCACCCAGGGCCGGCCCAGCACCACCTCCTCCCAGAGGTGGTGAGAAGCCCCACTTCTCTATCTGCTGAACCCGCGCTCCTTTCCAGGCCTCAGACACTCCAGAATGATTTCATGCCTTAATTTTTCATTCACTCATTTATCCATTGCCCCAGAAGACTCATGAGGCTGGACGTCTCTATCGCCAGCCCACAGGATAATCTGTTGCAGGAATCAGTTCTTGTACGGTTATGATAAGGCAGGAGCTGGCAGACGTTCTGTAGAGGGCAGAGAGTAAGTATCTCAGGCTTTGCAGCCACACGCTCTCTCTCACAACGACTCAGCGTTGTCTGGGAAAAGCAGCCTTAGATACACTAAACGCACGAGCATGCCTGTGTCCCGGAGAACTTCACTCACACACAGGCAGCAGGACAGACTTGCCGCACAGACTGCCGTTTGCAGACTCCTGCCTTAATATATTCCTGTGCAAAATAAAACTCAAAATACATGATGGCCTCAACGTCTTCACTGACGGCGTGAGATAAAAAGGAGTAAAAGGACGCAGTGCTGGGAGTGGGTCCGGGGGCGCTCTGTGCACAGCGATGGGCGGGAGAAACACCGCGAGCCCCGCGGAAAGGCAAACCAGCGCACCCTGTTTGCAGGAGGAGCTGGCCTCAAAGCCGAGCTAATTCATGGTGGAGAATGGCACAGGGAAGGGCGTCCCAGGATGATGAGATGTTGGGGGAACACGAGGGCGACAACCACGGGGAAGACAACAGCTGTGCTTCTGTGCTGCGGGGACGCCCTCGGCCCGGGTATAGAGGCCGCCCGGGGAGGCAGCCTGCAGGCATCACCGCCCTGCTCCCGACACCAGCCCAGCCCCTCGCCACCATGCGCCCCACCAGCTGCTCCTTGGGCTGCCGGGCTGCCAGGCTGCCTGCTGCGTGCCCAGCCCCTGTCAGGCTGCCTGCTGCATGTCCAGCCCCTGCCAGGATGCCTGCTGCATGCCCATGAGCTGCAAGTCAGTTGTGCACGTGCCCGTGAGATGCAAGCCCACTGTGTGTGTGCCTGTGAGTTACAAGCCTGTGTGCGTGGCCTCCTCCTGCCAGTCCTCTGCGTGTTGTCAGCCCTCCCGCCCCACCCTGGACTGCAGACCCATCCCCTGTAGCGTCCCTTCCTGCTTTTAACCATGAGCCTCCCCCAGTTGCTCCCAGTGCAGACAGGGTCACACCTGTATCCCTCCCAGCACGAGTCCTCAGTGGGCCTCCTGGTTCTGCACGTGGCAGATGAAAAGGATGATCAACCAGCCTCTGAACTCCAGCGAGAAGGTAGCAGGATGATCTGGACCCTTCCTTGAGTGGTGCATCTCCCAGGAAGCCCTGGTTCCCGGTTCCTTCTCTGTCTCCAGCAGGAAACCATGCCCCACGTAAACCAAATAAACTGTGCTTTCTCAGTGCAGCCTGTCCCTCTGCTTTATCGTCACATATTTTTGACGTTTCGTTCTTGAAGGTGTATACAAATCACAAGCACAGAAGACCCTCCTCAAAGAGCCCTCTCAACAGCTCAGCTGAACAGGAGGGTCCTTGGTGGGTGGAGGGTCCCCACATCTGTCACTCGAGACTCACATTGTGGATGGGGAGGGTCGTCCCCTCCCTCTGAGTGGAGGACAGGAAACAGGCCTGGGCCCCACCTCCCCCCGGTGCCTAAAGGACGGCCACACAGGGAGACCGGAAATGCTCACACAGACCCACCACACACACAAAGGGGGGTCCAGCCGTCCCAGGGAGAAGAGGCAGGTGTCTGAGAAAGCCTCTCCCCACTCCTAGCCCCAGGCACACAGGGACTGCCAAGCCTGACCCTGGGCCAGGACCAGAGAGCCCCCTGCCTCCCAGCTCCGGTCTGGCCAGCACAGCTGCCTGAGCAGCTGCGGTCTCCACCAGGGTGAGGCAGACACGTAGAGGTCCCTTCTGTGTGCCAGGCATGCAGGGGCAGCTGCAAATGTAGGCCAGAGCGAAACCACTGTGTCCTCCAGCCCTCGTCCCAAGCACAAGGTGCTGACGGCTCCCTGCAAGGAATCTGAAGTCACTGGCACCCTGAAGGTCCTCAAGGAATAATAAAACCCGAACCAAAGTCGACATCTCAGCAGGTTGATTCAAACCTCCCCAGACATGGATGACCTGACACCCAATCCCAGAAGGAAACACTGTTTATGTCCATTTAAATTAACACATGATAGCTGAGATTAACAAAACAGAAGATAAAAAAGCATGGAAAAATCAGTCTATTGTCAACAGACGAAGCAATCAACTTGACTAGACTGAAAATGACCCAGATGTTGGAGCTATCGGACTGGAAGTTTAAAATAACCGTGAGCAGTGAGATAAGTGAGACACAGAAAGACAGAGACACTGTATGATCTCACGTGTGTGTGGAATCTAAGGGAAAAACAAACTCATAGACAAGGGCCTGGTGATGATTAGAAGTGGGGGCAGGGGTGGGCAGAATGGGTAAAAGGACCAAAAGGCAAGAATTTCCGGTTATAAAATAAGTCCCTGGGGATGCGATGTACAGCTTGGTGACTGTAAGAGGAAAAACATTTAATTTTAATTATTTACTTTCATTTTAAAAAATAAAAGAGAATTATGAAAACAGTGACAGTCTATTAGAAGAGAAGAAAGACTTCAGGCGAAACAAATAGAACTAGAAATAAAAAAAAAATCAAGCAATGGAAACTGAAAACTCGGTTGAACAGAATATTAGACACAGCTGAAGAGGGCATTAGAAAGATTAGAAGGCAGTTGTTCCGTGTCCCCTGCCGTCCCTTTCTGGTAGCTACCTCAGCTGAAGACAATTATCTTGACCAAGGTCAGACCCCCTTCTCAAGGAAACTCACATCTAATAACTAGTCCAGGGCAATAAAGACTTGGGCTGGGGCCCCAACTCAGGACGGCTTTAAAAGACCCTCCCAGCTGGAGAGCTCCCTCTGGGGTCATTGCCTCACAGCCTAACTTTTCCGGAGTCCAACCCTGCTCCCGCCCCCTCCACAGGTGTCGCTCCTGAGAGAGCTCCCTAATAACCCTGGTATCTGGGCACCTCCGTCTGCAGCAAAGGGCCCGGAAGCAACGGCAGCCCTTCAGTGATGAGTGCTCCAGGATCTCGGATATGGCTGCCAAATCTCATTCCCCACCGAAGAGGACCAGGGGCTCCTGGAGGGAAGGTGGGCCTCTGGGGCAAGAAATAAGCTCAATGAGTCTGGGACACCTTGAGCCCCAAAACAAGGAAGCTCTCAAAGACTGCTGAGACTATATAACAGGAGCCAACGTGAAGGGGAGCCCACTGACACCCCCTGAAGAGGGAGTAATTTCATCCTCCAAAAGAGCGACTCCTGTCATAGAGTGAAACACACCAATTATATACAAATCCACGAGTGCATAAGACACACAAGATTTTATGTATATAAATATATACATACACACACACAAAATATATAAGCATATATATGTATATATGTATAAACATGCATGTGTATAATTAGAGATCTGTAGAGGTTACTAGGAAACCAAAAATTATTCTGAAAATTGATAAAAAGGACAGAATAAATCATGTACCTGGACTTTCCTGGAAAAAGAGTATTTTAAGGTCACCAAATAGGTGTTGAAGGAATGTTCTTTATAGAAGAATTCCAGGTTATAAATGTAGAAGGGGTGCTAGACTTAGACAACCGCCACCCTTCAATGCCCAGTGCCATGAGGGATCTAAGCTCAGAATCTCGTAGCTGCTGAAACCGAGCTGAAAGGCTGGTGGGAAGCAGGCTGACAGCAGCCATCCCAGGGATCAACCTCAGTGCCCCCCAGACCGAGGCACCCAGACGTCATCTGCCTTTTGATGTGATGCGCTTGGAAGCACGCAACTCCCATGAAGTATTCGAGCCAAAGGAGTTGAACCTGCATTTCAGCCCTTCCACAGATCTCCCATTCTACAAGAAATATAGGACATGGAGGATTATTTTAAAGGGCATTTAGGGCTTCCCTGGTGGCGCAGTGGTTAAGAATCCTCCTGCCAATGCAGCGGACACGGGCTCGATCCCTGGGCCAGGAAGAGCCCACATGCCGTGGAGCAACTAAGCCCGTGCACCACAAGTACTGAGCCTGTGCTCTAGAGCCCACAAGCCACAACTATTGAGCCCATGTGCCACAACTACTGAAGCCTATGCGACTAGAGACTGTGCTCTGCAACGAGAGAAGCCACCATAATGAGAAGCCTGCATACCACAACGAAGAGTAGCACCACTCTCCACAGCTAGAGAAAGCCCGCATGCAGCAACAAAGACCCAACGCAGCAAATAAAATAGTAAAATAAATAAATAAATAAAATTTATTAAAAAAATAAAACTAAAATAACGGATATTTAAAGATACAAACAGCCTAATCCAGAATGTAGGAAACTCTCCAGGACAAATATCTGAATTTCTTTAACAAATACAAGCTATTAGAACTGCTATAAATCAGAAAGGACTTAAGAGAAGCATCACCCATGTGCTTTGTGAGAGCTGTGTTTGGATTCTGATCTGAACAAACCATCGCTTTAAATGTCTTTTTTTCCCTTTTTTCAGGAAATCAGAGTAAATCGAATAGACTACGTATTAGTTAACCACTGTTTATAGCTCAGTATTTCAAACATATAAATCCTCACAGTATATACGTTACATAAGTATAATAGTGTTGGCTGGAAAAATGCACAGCCTGAAAGTTGAGAATTATGTTTTATTTGGTGGACACTCTGCAGACTTCAAGGCCAGGACCCAGCATCTCAGATCACTCTGAAGGAATGCTCCGAAAAGGCAAGGGGAGAGCCGGGATATATAGGAGTTTTTGCAACCAAGACCAGGTCATTGGAACATCAAAAGTTTATTGTTATGAAAGAAAACCAGACATCTCAAGCTAAAGAATTTAGTGCTCTTCTCTATATGGGAAGATGCAAGAGTCTGGGCAAAAAGAAAGCACTCCTTTGATGTGACCTCCGGTATCTGGGGCCAGAGTCCTGTTTTCTCCATCCTGGACCCCCTCAGGGTGCACAGTTGGGGGTGGCGGCTGCAGTGGCTGAGGACTAGACGGCGGGCATCCTGTTTCCATCCTGAGCTCCCTCAGGACTCACCATCTGGGCGGCTGTAACATGACGGCTTGATGGCTGCCACAGCCTTTGTTTACTGATACGGCAGGTGGCATTTTTCATTCACAAAAGGTACATGTCTATCCATACACACATAGCTTTTTAAAAAAATTAATTAATTAATTAATTTATTTATTTATTTATTTATTGGCTGCGTTGGGTCCTTATTGCTGCTGCGCGGGCTTTCTCTAGTTGTGGCGAGCGGGGGTTATTCTTCGTTGCGGTGCCTGGGCTCCTCATTGCAGTGGCTTCTATTGTTGTGCAGCACAGGCTTTAGGTGCATAGGCTGCAGTAGTTGTGGCACATGGGCTCAGTAGTTGCTCAATAGGCTTGTGGGCTCTAGAGCGCAGGCTCAGTACTTGTGGCACACGGGCTTAGTTGCTCCACGGCATGTGGGATCTTCCTGGACCAGGGCTCGAACCCATGTCCCCTGTGTTAGCAGGTGGATTCTTAACCACTGTGTCACCAGGGAAGCCCCACACATAGCTTTTTGTAATGTACTTATACTTAATCAGTTTGCTCCTCTTGGCAAAATATCAAGGGCTTCTTCTCGGGTCCACATGTACAGATCTACCTCATTCTTCTTAATGCCCAAGCAGTATTTCATTACACAGACATGCGGTAATAACACCATTCCTCTATTAGCCATCTTCATCTAGTTTCCTTTTTTTGCTGTTGTTGCTATTACACTGGGGTCATAAACACCCTTCATGCATATCTCTGTGCAGGCATTTCTGTTAGGATGATTCCTAGGAGAAAATATCCACTTTTTAAAGGAAGAGGAAATGGCCTGGAAAGACTCCTGCCCCAGGCTGCCGTTAGTGCGTCCACCGCAGAGCTGGATGGAGTCCCAACCCTGGTCTGTGTCTGCCTGTCCGAAAGGTGATCACCTCTTCCATCTCCTGCCCTGCCTCCTGCTCTGGCCACTCTTTTAGACGGTGCGATGAACTGACTGTGAAAGCCTGGGGAGGGGGTGCAGCACATCCCACCAGGCTGACAGCTGCTGCAAACGTCTGAAACCTGCAGTCAGTGAATCTGGAGATCGCGAGCCCCCTCATGGTTGAGTGACATTTCTCAGCTGGAATCCAGTAAACTGATGGAGCCCATGGCCGCCCACTCGGGCCGTCCTGGCAGTAACCAGGTGACAGCAGAGGATGAGACAGTGGCCTGGTGGAATTCCCCTAGGGGTTACTCTTGGTAACACACACCAGCCGCACCCAGGGGCTCCAAGGTCTCTTCCGTTGAATCTGGGACTTGAAGAAAAGAGGACAGCGATGCCTCTTGAGTGGGTGGCCCCGAGAGAGGCTCCCCTGTCTTGTCCCCTTTCAGGGGGCAGTGGGGCTGACCTGGAATCAGAAGGCTTCTTTTCTGGTATCTCCCCCAACCTGTTTTGTCCATCTCTGAGAAGGAGGCGTTGCCTAGCAACCAGAGAGGGGCAGTGACGTCCTTGGACTATTCTGTTCCACTCCTGTGACACTTAACTCCGGTTGATTATTAGCTCACACACTGGGGAGACAACAACCAGCATTAAAGGAAAACGAGTTCTTTAAAGTCACCAAGGGGCAGAAAAGGGACTTCTAGCCTGGCTTTGGGAAGTGGTCTGGCCTGTAGGAGATTTTTCAATTCTGAGAATCTTTCTTCGTAAACCTGCAAGATTCCTTGGGCAGGAGGACAATAAGTGCTGAGAAAACTCTTTGAAATATGAACCGTTCCATTTACTTTCTAATCTGCAAAGCTGCGCAGCAAATGTGATCTTTGGGGCCTGTCTCCCTTGACATTTATAGCCTTTATGCTTTGTAAGTATATTAAGCAACTGGAAAATAATATTGTGTAGGTAACTGTGATATACCATTAATGGGCTTTCTGTGTCTTTTTCTCTAAGAATGTGTTAATAATTTACATTTTAACTCAGTATTGTTGACACAGTGGTAGAAAGACTTCTCAAAGAGCCATTTCTATCACCAGGTAAATAATCCTAGATAAGCTTTTGCTTACCCTGAGACTCAGGTATCTTGGAAACTTTAAGGTATGCCCTTGGGAAAGTTCCTGTGGCTGCTGTGCTCCCATAGTAAATTGGCACAAAAAAAAGAAAAAACAAACAAACAAAAAACAAAAAAACCAAGTCACCCGCCTGTTCACACAGAGGAGATGTCAGGTGTTTTACATAATGCATGGTTCTAGACTTATAGACAAAGAATGTCCCCTGCCATTTCAGTAAACAAGAGATGTGACCATCAAGCCATCAGCCACTGCACCCGCCACCCAACGGTGCACCCTGAGGGGATTCAGGATGGATAAAAGCAGGTTACTGGCCCTAGATAGTTAAGGTTCACATCAAAGGAATGATTTCAACGAGCCCAGACTCTTGCATCTTTCGATACAGAGAAAAACCACTAAGTTCATTACCCTGAGATGTCTGGTTTTCTGTAAGAAACAGTAATCTTTTGATGTTCCAACTATCTACTTATTTTTTGTAAAAACTCCTCTATATCCTAGCTCCTTCTTGACCTCTTCAGAACAGTCCCTCAGAGCGATCTGAGAGTGCCTTCCGGGGTAAGTCCTCAATATGTCCACTGAATAAAATATAATTCTCAACTTTTAGGTTGCGCATTTTTTTCAGTCAACAGACTCAACGGAGGGCAAGGGTCATGTTTGCCCAGGGCTCAGGACAGACCTCAAGGATTTCTTCAACACTACACGTCAGAGTTCCTATAAAAGGGAAGGAAAAGAACGCGCCCCACATTCCTACTCCGTAGAGTGGGAAACACTGTTGAGATTTTGGTGTGTTTTAAAAAAAACCTTTTTCCGTATTTTGTGTGTGTGTTGTTGGGGGAGGGGGGACGTTTGCTTCTTCTTATAAAGACGTGGTTATATTGTTAGTATAATTTTGTTTCCTGCTTTTTTCTCATGTCTTGTTTGTGACATAGGCCTATTGGCAAAATGAATTGCTGTGGTGGCCATCAGCCTCTCGTTTGGGGTCTTTGATGTCGTTTACATAATGCTTGGCTATTTAAATAGTCTGCTGTATTGGAGTAGGGAGGACCCTAAAAAATTATTAATCAGAATTTAGATTCGGATGACGCTGGAGGGACATCTCGCCAACGCTGCAAAGCCCCCACTGAGAAAGGTTTGAACTGGGGTAACACCTCAGCTCATGTCTGCTCTCCCCAGATTTCAGGCCGGTGATTCTGACTGTTTCTGTGATACTCCAACATGTCTGAAATGCGTAAGCTTAGACCGCTTTGGTCAAATGACTAAAATCCCAAGTATACACTGGGATCCCTACAGTGCTTTGTCTGGTTTCCTTGTTTTCTCCACTGGGGTCTTATTTCCCTTCTGGGTGAAATCCTAGCATTTTCACCACACACCTGTCAACTGCAAAAAAAAAAAAAAAATACACAACCTGAAAGGTAAGAACTATGTTTCATTCGGCAGACTTTCTGAAGACTCAAGCTCGGGGGGCAGCCCCTCCAATAGCTCTCAGTAACTGTTCCAAAGAGGTACGGGAGGAACCAGGATATGTAGGAGGTTTTTTTTTTGAGCCTCTTTTAAAAACTTAAAACATTAAAGTATAGCTAATTTACATTGTGGGACTTCCCTGGTAGTGCAGTGGCTAAGAATCTGCCTGCCAATGCAGGGGATGCAGGTTTGAGCTCTGGTCTGGGAAGATCCCACATTCTGCAGAGCAACTAAGCCCATGCGCCACAACTGAGATTGCACTCTGAGCACCTACATGCTCCGTAACTTTTAAGAGAAGTCACCGTAATGAGAAGCCTGTGCACCATAACAAAGAGTAGCCCCTGCTCTCTGCAGCTAGATAAAGCCCGCACACAGCAACAAAGACCCAATGCAGCCAATAAATAAATAAATGAATAAATAAATAAATTTTAAAAAATTTACAATGTTGTGTTACTTTCAGGTGTACAGGTGTACAGAAAAGTATATATATATACATATATATTCTCTTATATAGGAGTTTTTGCAACAAAATCCAGGTAGTCGAAACATCAGAAGATTACTGCTAATTAAAGAAAAACCAGACCACTCAAGTTAATGACTTTAGCACTTTTCTGTGTACGGAAAGATGCAAGAGTCTGGACTCTTGGAAATTATCCCTTTGATGTGCACCTTAACTCTCTCAGGCCAGTGTCCTGTTTTTCCCCATCCTGAGTCCCCTCAGGGTGCACTGTCAGGGCAGCTGCTGTGGCTGAGGGCGTGATGGCCGCTGCATCCTTTATTTACGGATACGGCGGCGAAATTCTTCATCCACGCACCTCTTGGAGCTGATAACAGGCAGCTCATGATCACCAGCTTGTGGCCACAATAACCTACTCCCCAAACCGGTGAAGAATGAACAGGAGGCCCCTCACAAAGTGCCCTCAGCCAGGTGGGGTGCTGCCTGAGGCCTCACCCACGGGGGTGGTTATGGGTTGAACCGTGTCCCCCCAAAGATATGTTGACGTCCTCACGCCTGGTACCCATGAAAGTGACCTTATTTGGAAGCAGGGTCTTTGCAGACATCACAAATTTAGATGAGGTCATGTTGGTTGAGGGCAAGCCTGTAACAAGCGTGCTTAGAAGAAGCAAGAAGTCTGGGCAGATACACAGGGAGAGGGCCTTGTGAAAGTCAAGACAGAAACTGGAGTGAAGCCCCTACAAGCCAAGGACGCCAGCTGCCCCGATGCCGGCAGAGGCCTGGAGGGATTCTCTCCGACAGGTTTCCGGGGGAGCAGGACTTACCCACACCTTGATCTTGGCTTCTGGCCTCCAGAACTGTGAGACAGTAAACGTCTGTTGTTTAAAGTCACCCAGCTAGTGGTGCTTTGTTACAGCAGCCCTAGGACACTGACGAAGGGGTGGTAAAGGGGGGAGCTTGGGGGACAGCACCCTGTGGTTGTGGGAACCCAGATCCCTGCCTCCAGGGCTCCCAGGTCTCAGTGGGGACAGAGGGGCGCGGAGCTCACGGGCGGGAGTGGACCCCGCAGGGCACTGCCTCCAGGAGCTCCGCTGCGTGGGGGGGTCTCGCAGCATCCTTCCTCCAGACCACTGCGTGGGGGCCCTGAGCCCCGTGTGTTGTCCCAGCAGCCACAATGGGCCCATGTCGGCAGCCAGTGACGTCACTGCCCCCACCATCCGGTCACCAGGGCAGGCTGTGGAGCAAGCGGGGGTCATGGCGGCTGGGCCTCAGGTCCTGACCCCGGTGGGTCCCTGGGAGAGTTCCCTGGAGTCGACAGTGAGGAAGCGCGGAGGGAGAGACCTGGGCCAGCATGGACGGCCTGACAGCCCGTGAGCCCTCCGAGCAGCCACCCCTGGCCTCCTCCTTCTCAGGCCCCCGCTGACCTGCATTCACCGGCCACTGTGGGAACCACAGCCCCGGGGGACGGGATCCAGCCACGTGATGCAACGTCCCCAAAGTCCCACGCCTGAGAGGATTCAAGCTCAAACCAAGGCTCAGGGTCAGGGTGACAGCCTACAGTCTTCACGTGGGGTGGGGTGCACAAGTGCGGGCGCACCTCTGGCTCTGTCCCAGGAGGGACCCGGAGCCCTCCAGGGTATGACAGGAGGCGGGGAGGACGTGGGGAGAGGACCTCACCCCTGAGGTGCCCTCCAGGGTACCAAGGCCATCCGTGCATCCTAGCATGTTTCCTCACATCGCTAGTCTACACCTCCTCCCCTGTGGGCATCCCTGGCCCCACACTGCCCACCTGGAGTGGGAGACAGAGGTCACAGGTGCCCAGAGCCCGACTGAATGACCAAGGGCACCTCTCGGCCTGGCAGCCACTATCAGTGAAAGGCTGAATAATGCTCCCCAAAGACACGCACATGCTTCGTAATTCCTGGAAACTGTTACTCTGACCTTATGCAGCAAGAAAGGACATTGCAGATATGATTCGATGAAAGCCCTTGAGATGAGGAGATGACCCTGGGTTATCCATGTGGCCCTAAATGCCATCACAGGTGGCCTGACAAAAGCAAGGCGGAGGGAGATTTCACACGCGTGCAAAAGAGGAGGAGGCCGTGCGACCACATGGATGGAGATTGAAGTGATGGGGCCACAAACCACAGACACCCGGCAGCCTCCAGCAGTCACAGGAGGCGAGGGACAGATTCCCCCTAGGGCATCCGGAGGGACCACAGCCTTGCCAGCACCTCCACACACCCTCCCAGCCCAGTGGTACCGATTTTGGACTTCTGGCTTCCAGAACTGAGAGAACATATTTCTGTTGTTTTAAACCCCCCAGTTTGGGGTGCTTTCTTTCTTTTTTTTTTTTTTTAATATTGAAGTAGAACCTAATATTTATTTTTTAAATTAATTTTTATTGGAGTGTAGTTGATTTACTATGTTGTGTTAGTTTCTGCTGCACAGTAAAGTGATTCAGTTATACATATACATATATCCCCTCTTTTTTAGGTTCTGTTCCCATATAGGTCATTACAGAGTATTGAGTGGGGTGCTTTCTTAACAGCAGCCCCAAGAAGCTCACCTACCCTCACGCCCTACGGGCTCTGAGTCAGGCCATTTCAGCTCTACGTACAAGGAGCCACACAAAATACACAGCCCAGGAGAAAATCCTCACCGACGCGACCTCCTTCTAGGGCAACCTCGTGGCTTTCTGGCCCAAAGTGCTGTCACTTTGCTCCTGCTTGTTGAACATAGCAAGAAAAATAGAGAGAAATCTGAACTCTAATGGGCTCATCATTCATCTGCAGTGTATAGACCTCCAAACAGAAAGCCAGGCCCACAGATGTGGAAAGGATGCGTTGATCCGGCCAGAGGGAGGGTCCTGCCTTCACAGCAGCATCAGTTTCTGCAGGAAACTAGGCCACAGCAATGATGCTCTGGCCCCCCTGAGGGTCAGGCCCCTGCAGGATGGGCCGTGCCAATGTTGAGGCCTTTCTCCCTGTCCCTGTGCAACTGTTTGTCTGGCAACTGTGACCCAGAGAAAAGCAGGCATTACGGTAATGCCTCTGAAAGGCCTCACACCTAGGGAACCGCTGGAGTGTTATCACAGCCGCTCGCTTGTTCTTTGGTGTTCAGTCACCTACAAACCCAGGCTGCGGGTCACTTTGCCAAGAGTCAACCCTGGCAGGTTTCCAGAATGTACGAATAGAACCAGTAGCCGGAGGACATACCTCTGCCTCCCTTCTCAGTACCAAATACCCACAGGTCAGGACAACCTAACCTTGACACTAGGCATTTCCCCAACAAGAACATTCTTCACCAAGTCATCAGGCCCAGTCCTTGGCCTCCTTCACAATTGTGCCCAATGCAATCTCCTCCAGGAAGCCTGCTTAGAGTAAACCACTCAACTTTGAGAAAGGCCAAGATCACAGCCAGCAGGGAGAAGCCTGTGTAGCCAGACCATCTGGGTCAGCACCAGGCTTCATCCCTCATTAATCAGCGGGGCAAAGTCGCTCAACTTCTCCAAGTGCCTGTGACACAGGACACGGGGCGGGACACCCCAAGGTCGGAGGTAAGTGACATAAAGCGCTGAGCACAGGCTGGCACAAGGTTAGCATTTGAGCGTCCGTTAGTGCTGCCACTTCCAGCCAGTCCACCCTGATGCTCAGTGCAAGGTTGGCTCCAAGACGGCCCCCAACCATGACCCTGCCTCTTGGAGTTCCCATCCTGTGTGACCCCCTCCCCTCGAGTGGGGGCTGGACCTAGTGACTTCCTTCTAATGAATAGAAAACAGCAGGAATGACAGGATGTCACTTCTCTGATAGGTTTCAAGACTGACTTCCTCCCTGAGGGGCTTTATCTCTGCTGCGCTCCCAGCTTGCACACTCTGATAAGCATCAGTTGTGTTAAGCTCTGGTCCACACAGCAAGGAACTAGGGCAGCCTCTGGCCAACAGCCAGTGAGGCCCAGAGGCCCTGAGGCTAACAGCCAGCCCACAAGACAGAGAATCCTGCTAACCAGTGCTGCCCACAGGCGGATTCACCCCAGGGGAGCTTCAGATGCTTGGGGTCTCACACAGACACATTGACTGCAAGCTTGGGAGAGGCCCTGAAGAAGAGGAGTCAGCCCAGCCGTGTCTGAATTCCCACTCCTGGAAACTGGGATGACAAATGTCGTTCTGAGCCACTACGCCCTGGGTTTATTTGTTAGGCAGCAATAGCTGACTCGTACAAAGCTGTGCTCTCTCCGTGCCTGCAGAGTGTATATGCCACTGATAGAAATGTATATCTTCAGCTCAGCCCAGATTTATTAATACCTGCCACCTGCAAAGCACAAGAGCTGGTCCCACTCTCCAGAGAGAGTAAACCCCACCAGTGTCTGCAGAAGCAGTGATGGGGCCACAGAGAACTCTGAGGCCCATGGCCTACTCAAAGGACAGGTGATCTCACAGGCAGACAGAGCGGAGGCTCGAGACAGTGGACAGCTGGACAGCCAGAAGGACTGGGCCTCTTGTCCCTGAAATACTCCGGGACCAGTCCGTAAGTGGCTGCTGCACCAAGGCCTCCCAAGTGCTCCCCGTGGGGGCCTCCCTAAAGTGGTCAGTCCTGGCTCATGGGGGTACCTGGGGCTCTGCTCCTGCACCCCAGCCAGTGTCCGTTTCTCTAATCCGTGCCCAGTGGCAGCAAGTTTTAGGAGGCCAAACTCTAGCTCTCCCTCTCGGGTCTCCGGCTGACCTGAGAATTAAATGACACAAGACAGATTTAACAGGAGAAAAGCAGACACATTTATCCCATGTACGTTTCACTGGATGCAAGTACCTTCATAAGGCAATGAAGACCCCAAGAGGCGGCAAAACCTACATGTGTTTATACCGGGTTGAACAGAGAGAGAACATTGTGGAAAAGTGACTAAATACAGGGGGAGGTGAAGGGCCGGGGAGCGTTATTCTAACGAGGTCTCTTTGTACAGAACTTCCCATCCTCCTGGTGCTGGGAGGGCAACCCTCAAAGGGGACTTTTGTTGCTGTTGTTTTGGCCGAGCGGCTTGCAGGATCTTAGTTCCCTGACCAGGGATCAAACCCGTGACCCCTGCAGCGGAAGTGCAGCGTGCTAACCACTGGACCGCCAGGGAAGTCCCCTCAAAGGAGACTTGTATCTCCTACTTTCAAGAGGAAAAGAGGGCTCAGAGCACCCTCCTTGCGCTGGTTGTTCTTCAAGTCCCTTCAGCTGAATTTGATCCTTATGTCAACAAGGCAGTTCTGGGGTGACCTATTCTGTTCTCTCCACAGGGGGAGAGTTTTCATGAACTTCCTCCTGGTTAAGGAGATGCTCGTCGCACAGAGGTCACCCCTGTGCTGGACAAGGGGTTATCTGGGGTGAAAGGCCCAAGCTGCCTTCTCCGTGCTCCACCCAGAGTCCCGTGAGTACTTTTGTCAAATAGAAGACAACCCACCCTGGGACATGTCGAGTCCAGGCAGCCAAACAAGAGAGGGTGTGGTCTCCCCAATGGTCCTGTACGGCTTGGTCACGTGCTGGCCACCGGTCACGGGCCTGGCATCTCTCTGTTAGCCGGTCTGACACCTGCCAAGCCCTCAGAAGGCTGCACAGAAGAGCTGAATGCAGAAGGAAAAAACATCCTGGTTTCTACCCCGGCTCAGCCACTAGTTGCCCATGAAGGTGTCCTGGGAAATTCCCTCAATATCCGGGGCAAGTTCCTGCAGTTCTAAAATGAAGAGAGTTCACTCGAGTCAGTGCTTCTTGAACTTCTCCACTGAATGACGCCCGCCTAACGCAGGGAAAGCGCGGGGAAAATTCTGGGCATCTTTGGCCCTGAGTTACCTCCTCGAAGTTCAAAATATCTTCAGGGACTTCTGTTTTATCTTTAAAGGCCGTGAAATATAGTCATGCTGTCACGTAGACTGTCCATGTTTGTTTTAAAATAAAAATAAAGGGCTTCTCTGGTGGCGCAGTGGTTAAGAATCCACCTGCCAAGGCAGGGGACACGGGTCCCAGCCCTGGTCTGGGAAAATCCCATATGCTGCAGAGGAACGAAGCCTGTGAGCCACAACTATTGAGCCCACGTGCCGCAATTATTGAAGCCCGTGCACCTAGAGCCTGTGTCTCACAGCAAGAGAAGCCGCCACAGTAAAAAGCCCGTGCACCGCAATGAAGGGTAGCCCCCGCTCTCCACAATTACAGAAAGCCTTTGCACAGCAAAGAAGACCCATAAATAAAAAATAATAAAATAAATAAATAAATTTAAAAAATAAAATAAAAATAAACCGGAGAACTTTCCTGGCAGTCCACTGGTTGAGACTCTGTGCTTCCACTGCAGGGGGCGCGGGTTTGATCCCTGGTCAGGGGAATAAGATCCCTGGTCAGGGGAATAAAATAAATAAATAAATAAATAAATTTAAAAATTCTTAATTAAAAAAAAAGATAAACCCTCAGCCTTAAAAAAAGTTGCCCCTCTCGGATGTCTGGTTTGACCACGTGGTGGTGGGGTATCCGCCTCGCCAGCCCCAGAGTCTACCCCAAGGCGGTCCCAGCCGCTCTGTCCCTCCCCCAAGGAGGGGAGGGGACAGGAGGGTCAAGGACTCACTGAACTTCCCATCCCCACCCCCATGCCAAGCTGAGGGGTCAAGAGGATGACTCCCTGGGTTCGAATCCCAGCTCTGGGCAAGTCACTCAACCGTTCTGTGCCTCCCTTTCCCAGCACAGAAAATGGAGGTGACGTTATCTGCTGGCAGGGCCGTGGTGAGGCTCGAGGAGGCGTTCTGTGAGGCTCTTAAACGACGCCCAGGGTGTGGGAAGTGCCTCACGTGACGATCGGTCAGCACCTTTCACCTCAAGGGCCTCTTCCTCCTGCCTGCTCACCTCACCTTCACCTCCCCCTTCAAGCTTAGGTAAATTTCTCTTCTGCTTTATTTCCTTTCCCTGGCTTTCCTCCCCCCTTGTCTCTCTCTCCCCCCTTTTTTTGGTTCTACTTGTGACCCTAATATGACCTCAGGCTGGGTTATGGCATCAAAAGCCTTAAGGTCACGTGCCCTTGACTGTTGGGCTTCCGGTGGAGGAATCCGTCCTGCGGTGACCCTGCGACAAGCCCAGGCACATGGGTGACACGGAGGGTGGCCTCCTTTACAGCGAGATGCACGGGGAGCTACGTACGGAGCCCACGGGGCCAGGCGTGTTGACAAATAGAGATGGCCGAGATGTCTCCCCGTAGGGGACCACTAGGAAATTCGAGATGCATTCACGGGGTGGCGTGCCTCGGAGGCGTGCGTAAAGCAGTACCAGCATCTTCTGATATCCCAGCGCTGAGAAGATTTATCCAGACGGAAAGCCTACAGCTGTTCTGCTGGCCGCAGGGAGGGGAGCTGGAACACCAGCCCTTCCCGTGCCCCCCACGGTGGCCCACCTTGGCTCCCCAGCCCCCTTGGGTGAGCCTGCAAACCTCCCAGGAGAGATGGTGGGATGGCACCGGGGCGATGCTGCCAAGTGAACCCCACATCTTACAGTTCATCCTATGCTTTGCCCCAGTGCACATTTACTACCTCAGTCCATTCGGGCTGCTGCTGGAACACGTACCACAGCCTGAGCTGACAGACAGCAGACAGTCGTTTCTCCCAGGTCTGGAGGGTGCAGCACCGTCGGGGAGGGTCCTCTTCTGGGCCTCATGCTTCTCACCGTGTCCTCACCTGGGGAAGGCACAAGGTGCTCCCTGGGGTCTTTTGCATAAAGGCACTGATCTCATTCATGAGGGCTCCACCCCAGGGATCCTAATCCCCTCCCAAAGGCCCCACCTCCTAGTGTCACATGGGGCATTAGAATCTCAATATTTGAATTTTTAAAACATATTTATTTTTTAAATTTATTTTTATTTTTATTTTTTGGCTGCCTCTGGTCTTAGGTACAGCACTGAGGATCCTTTGCTCTGGTGTGCGGACTCTTCCCTGCAGTGCATGGGCATCTCTCCAGCTGTGACGCGGGGGCTCCAGAGCGCCTGGGCTCCGCGACATGTGGGATCTTAGTCCCCTGACCAGGGATCAAATCGGCGTCCCCTGCGTTGCAAGATCAATCCTTAACCCCTGGACCACCAGGGAAGTCCCAAAATTTGAATTTTGAGGGAATGCAAACATTCAGGCTACAGCACTTACCTACAGAAAACACCGAAAAGACGCCAATTTGTTATAGGTGATTTTCTCTGGATGGGGAGATTACGAGTGGTTTGAAGCTTTTCTTTATTCTAGGCATTTTCCCAAAAAAATTAGCATAAACGGGTATGACTTTTATATTAAGAACAAGAGTCAGTAAAACTCTATGGCCGCAATAGCAGCTGAAATCAATGGCCTTGGTTGAGGGCGGTGTGGGGGTGAGAACAGCAGGGGCACGGCTGCAGAGCCGTGGACCCGGACCAACACCGGACATGGTGAGCTCCATCGCAGGGGCCCCGGAAGCCGGGGGGGTCACGTCAGGAGGGCAGGATGGGCCGTCCCACTGGCTATAATGTGGAGGACACGTGGGGGTACTTAGAGGAACTAGATGGACAGGAGGAATGGAATGGTGGGTGGGACCACCAGGGTGCATGGCCTGCTTGCATTCCGTTGTGGGGGGCTTCACGGGGCCGCCCTGCAGGGAGGGTACATGTGCACAGCCCACGCCGCATCTCCCTTCGAGGGGCCAGCCAAGCAGGTATGGCTTTGACAACCTGTGTTAAAATGTTGCCATAGGCCCCGTCCTTGGAGTTAGCTGCAGCCACCTCTCCTTCCAGGCTCTCAAGGGGAGGGTGGAGCGGCAGAAAGGGGGAGGGGAGAGGAAGCAGGGGGGCGGTCCAAGGTCCTGTTTGTGGAGGTGAAGCCAGCTAAGCAGTGGGGGATGAGGGAGTGACCCCTGGCTGAGTGGCAGGAGCGGGTGGGAGGTTAGGAAGAGACGAGCTTCGGGTGGGAGCAGAGTCACTGAGGGCAGCCGGGGGGAGGCGTGAACTGGGAGGGGAGGGGTCAGTGGTGGGGTGATGTGGGGAGGGGAGGAGGGGACACGGATGGGAGCAGGTGCTGTGATTAGAGAGGGACAGGATCTTTCCATCATGGGTCCTGATGTGGGGCGGATTGTGTTCCCCGAAAGATACCTTGACGTCTTACCCCCTAGTACCTGTGAACGTGTCCTGATTTGGAAATAGGGTCTTTGCAGATGTAAGTAAGTTCAGATGAGGCCAGACTGGATTAGGGTGGGCCCTGATGCAGTGACTGGTGTCCTTGTGAGGAGCTGGAGACACGCAGATGCACGAGGAGGAGGCCATGTGAAGACAGAGGCGGAGACGGGAGTGATGCACCCACAAGCCAAGGAAAGCCGAGGGCTGCCAGGAGCACCAGAGTCTGGGAGAGGCAGGAAGGATCCTCCCTGGAGCCTTCGGAGGGAGCACGGCCCTGCTGACAGCTCAAGTCCAGACTTCTGGCCACCAGATTGCGCAAGAATAGGTTTCTGCTGTTTAAGCCCCCAGATTGTGGTACTTTGTTACAGCAGCCCCAGGAAGCCAACGCTGGTCCTTGTAGACACGGCCCATCGCCTGCCCGTTCCCTGATGGACACGCAATGAGCTGTGAGGCAGGACCACCCAGACCCTCAGAGAAGCCTCACTGCAGGGTGCCTGTACCCCTCCTCCTCTGACACCCTGCCCCCACCGAGACCTGCATTTGGCAGAGGCATCTGAGCTAAGCCAGATCAGCAGGCAAGGGGGTAGGGGGTGGGGGGGGGGGGGGTGAGGTCAGGAGAAGGAGCCCTTGCAAAGGGCTGTCTGCACCCTGAGAGCACACGCCGACTGGGTTGGGGGCCACGTGAAGCCAGCCCCTCCACTTGGGCCGCAGAGACGCGCGTGCTTGGGGCCGGGTGTGTCCACGTAAGCCTCAAGCCACCCTGCCCTTTGGGCAGCTCCAGACACACTCCTCTCGCCACCTCCCCACTCCTAAGATGAGCGCCAGGGGGCTGGGGGCACTGAGCAGTCCTGGATGGAGACATCCTGTCCCCTTCCTAGGACAGCGGTCGGGGGCCTTTCCTGGGCACGTGAATCCCTTCTCAGGGGTGAGTGCAGATGTCACCCTGCTGGGCGGGGGGGACCGGGGAACTGGTGCGACTGCCCGGGGCACAGCCAGAGAGGCTGGCCTGGGCCAGGCACTTGTCCTAGAGGAACCGGGTGGTCCTCACAGGGTGGAAGGGTCAGGGCCGCCTTGGGGACTGGGGTGTCCTCCGTAGCAGATGTTGAATTCAACAAGGAGGCCATTAGACAGATACGGCCCTAAGGCCGTGACGGCTGCGTAAGCAAACCAAGATCCAAGCCTGCAAATGCCTCGCGGTTCTGAAATCAAACCCGAAGGACAACCAGTCCTAACAGCCACCTAGGCCTTCAGCTACACCCATCAGGAATGTCCCGCGCTCTGTCTCCGCCTCTGTCTGAGGGCTCCTCGCCACTGCTGGTTTGGTGCTGACACATTCCAATCAATTTTTGCTCAAATAAACTCTTAAAATGTTCACGATGCCCCCAGGTATCTTTTCACAAGGAGAGACGCTGCAGGCTCTCACCGCTGCCCTGCAGGGGAAGCAGGTAGTGACAGGCCCCTGGAAGGGATCCGGGTTCTTCCGTTCAATATGCAAATGAGGAAAGCGAGGCCAAGAATAATGAAAGTTACAACATCATTAGTTGAGAGCCAGGCTCCGGGCTCTACGCTGTGTTATTTAAGCCCCGCGGCCCGTGGAGGGTGTTCCTATTGGCCCACTTTACAGATGAAGCAACTGAGGCAATAGGGCTGAAGACCTTCCCCAAATGCCCGAGGCTGCAGAGGCAGAGCAGGGCTGAAACCTAGGAGGAGGCTGGTGGTGCGGCTTCCCACTGCCTCCACTTACCAGTCCCCCACGAGCCAGGACTCTTACCCCATGAGTCCTGATGCCCTTTCCCGGCATGGAGCCAGGCAGGGGGCAGGCCGGGCTGCCCAGACAGGACAGGAGGGCAGAGACTCACGGACCAGGCCCTGAGCACTGAGGAGGAGCTGCCCCAAAGCCGCCATGCAGGGGGCGAGGCCAGCCCCTGGCGAGGTCCCCGGGCTGTGGATGACGGGCACGGAGCCTGGCCCACTGGCTCCAGGGAGGAGCACGGGGACGCTGGAAGCCCCGGCACACAGGGCGCCGGCGGAGGTTGAAAGCAGCGGTGAGATCGTGTTCAAGCCTGACACGCGATACGGGGAGAAGACACCACTAGCTCGGGGCGTTGTTCATCTGGTGCTTTGGATTCAGGCTTTCTCACTGTCTCAGGTTAAGGAAGTTTGGGGCTCTGCATTCTTGAGGCGCGGAGGCGGGCTCATCACTCCCGTTCCCTGGGGAACCGCTCTTGTTTTGGCACATTGCTCCAGAGGTCCTGAGGGAGCGAGGCTGATGCTGTGTGTGGGCTTCTCCCTAACTGTGTCCCCCAAAAGAGCGATGTCCAAGTCCTACCCCCAGTACCTGTGGATGTGACCTTATTTGGAAATAGGGTCTTTGCAGATGTGACCAAGGTGAGATGAGGTCAGGCCGGAGTCGGGTCCCATAACTCGCCCCCCACCCTTCCTGCCAGGCCTTCCTGGTCTGACCCTAGGCTGTTGCCTGCCTCCCCACTGCACCCCACCCAGCCCTGGCCGTGGCCCTGACCGTGCTCACTAAGCAGCCTGGCCCGGACCCCATCATCACCCCACCTCCCGCTACTCCCCCAGGGGAAGACTTGTCCACCCAGAAGAGTGCCACCCTGCCAATCCATGCCCACCCACCCCCTTTAGCCTGCTTTCGAAGACTGGAAACCTCCATTCATACGTTGCCTCCTCCAGGAAGCCTTCCGGGAAGCCCCACGTTGTGGAAGAAGCCCTCATGCTGGCATTTGCCACAGTGTTGGGTTAATCATCGTGCATGCATGTGTGTCCTCCACTGGACGGTGGCCTCCCTGCGGGCGGGCCCTGTGGTCACACTCGTGGAGCCCCTGATTAGCACGGGGCCTGGTTCCCACAGGGACACCGTGAAGCTCAGGGAAGCAGAGAGATGATTCAACAAGGGAAAGGGGTTAATTCACGCCCATTGTCCTTGGGTTTTCCCATTTTTTGGCCCCGAGGCAGCGTCTTCTTCTTGGTCCCAGAGTTCCTGTGTGGTAGTTAGTGATGGGATTCGGTGGTAATAATTAAACACATCTACCCATCCAGGTTCTGACACAGAGGCCGGGAGAAAGCAGGCTGGCACCAAGCCCTGAATCAAAAGAGCGAGTAGGGAGGCAAGTGGGTCAGAGTTGCTGGCTGGGGACAGGCAAGGGGGGGGACACAAGGAGAGGATGGGGGAGCCAGTGGGCACCGGGTGGGTGTCCCTCCACCCTGGGCCGCTGGGGCGCAGTCTGGGGACTCCCGCCCGACAGCCAGTGTTCGACTCTGTCACCACATGGCATCTCGAGAATCTAATGTCACTGTCCAGCCGGTCTAAGCTACCTGCTCCTGCTTTTTATCTGAGAAAAGCTTGGTAAAGTTTCTGTCCTAATTATGGTGGTAGCAGCACAGGGACTGCAAACACCCATGAAGGACCCAAAGTCCCCCAGGCCGCTTCTTAGACTCCAGGGAGTTGCCTGCCTCAAGGGGACCCTGGGGGCGGTGCCTGTGCTTCCAGCCCTCATTGGAGCTGCTGGCTCCCGCCTGGGGTTCTCCAACCACACGGCGCTCCTCACCAGCCCCCACTCTCTGCTAGAGATTCTCACCGCAGCCACCGCTCTGCTCTCAAAGCTTAGAAATGTTGGCTTGTTTTCTCCTCCTTTATTCTCTTTTAAGACGATCGTGTGTGTGCATATGTGTGTGTGTAACCATATACAAGGGTGAGTCAAAAATTATCCACACTCTGGCTGTAGCATTTATTTTAATTAACTTTTAGAAAACACAAATACACCATTTTGGGACCTAAGCTCCTCACTTTTCAATACACTTTGTCCATCTGTCAACACGCTTTCATATTCCCTCATTAAAAAATGTTTTAGGCTGAGCTGCGAGCCATGAATGCACTGCTGTCTTCACTTCTCCATCAGAAGTGAATTTTCATCCTTGCAGGGCTGCTTTCAGGGGACCAAAGAGGTGAAAGTCCAAGGAAGAAAGATCAGGACTATAGGGAGGATGCTTAACACCTCAAAATGAAGTTTCTGCAGAGTGTCCACAGTGTGGGCAGAAGTGTGCAGACGTGCACACCCTCAGACCACAAAAAAAACGAATCACTGCACGCTGCTCTCCTTTCGTGCAAATCCCAAGTGGGGCATCCATTTTTGCTGGCACCACAGTTACAGATGAACTGATGTAACCCGTTCACACCTGCACAGCGGTGACTGAAGAGACAGCAGCCTTGAATGGAAAGTGCTGATAAGACAGTGCGGCCAACAGAAGTTTTAATATAACTGGAGTGCGGATAATTTTTGACTCACCCTCACATATGCATATAGAGTTATGAGCTGAATTGTGTCCACTTAAAATTCATATATACCAGCCCCACCCCCAGCACCTCACCATGTGACCTTATTTGGCACTAGGGACATTGCAGATGTAATTAGTTAAGATGAAGTCAGACTGGAGTAGGGGCCCCAAACCCAATATGATTGGTTGTCCGTATAAGAAGCAGAAATTTGGACACAGGTACACAGGGAGATGCCATGTGAAGATGAAGACAGAGATCAGGTGATGCTTCTACAAGCCAAGGAATGACAGAGATTGGTCACAAACTGCCCGGAACTGGGGGAGAGCCTGGGACAGATCCTTGCTCAGAGCCTCAGAAGGAACCAGCCCTGCCCACACCTCCAGCTCAGACTTCTGGCCTCCAGAGAGAATGTGAGACAATAAACTTCTGTTGTGTAAGCCACTCAGTTTGTGGGACTTTGTTGCAGCAGCCCTAGGAAACAAATACCTACAGACATGTAAGAAGTACATGCCTAGTGAATAAATATGGAAAATATAAAAATCATAAAGACGAAAATAGCAACCTTGGCTTTCAGAGACGGCACACTTTTGGGGGGACATCCTTTCACTTTTTGCTCCATGTGTGTAGGTATCAAGTTGAGTTCATACTGTCTACTTTTCCTTTAAAATATGACTGTTTTCCCGTATTATCAGTTGTTCCTTGAAATGGTTACATAACACACCAGCAAATAGCTAAGCCATTTCCTTCCATTATTTCCAATTGTTTGCAGCTTCAAAGAAATGCAAATGAACACCCTCACGTGTAAATCATTCCCTGCATTTCTGAGTAGGTGAATGGACCTCCCCAATCTGCAGGGAAGGCCTCCATTGTTTTACCCCAACTGGGGAGTCCATCCTCTTAGCCCAGGGATCAGAGTGACATTGGCCTAAGGTGGTCCTTGTGAGATGGGTTCAGAAATGAACCTGCAGCTTGCCTGTTGCCATTGAGACCTGGGGGGCATCTGCCCTCGCAGGTGTGGAGGGAACATGAGGCTCTTGGCTCTTCTACCAGGAGTTTTCTGCTGGACAGTGCAGTGTGAAGATGTGATGTTTGGAACCATCGCAGCCTTTTTGTCGCCATGAGGGAAATCCCTTAGGGTAAAGTGGAGAAACACAAGGCAAGCAGGTCCTTGATGACACCTATTCCCAGATTTCCCAGGAGTGGGAGCCAAAGGATCTTGAATTAGAGCTGGATTGAGTCAGTGCTTGTGTCATACAGAGTTGAGACCAATGCAACCTCTGACAGCTGCCACAAGCAAGGAGAAAAGCCAATAAAAGCTTGCTTGCCCTTCTGTTCATATTTGGCCCTCCGCATCCTGCTTTGTCAACACTTGTCTCACCATCCTGTGGAACTTGAACTTGGAGATATTAACAAAATCGCTGGGCAGACCCGCTCAGACATCGGTTCATCAGACTAGGTGGCAGACCCAGGTCCTCATGGGCGTCCACGGGGTTCCCTCCACGTGGAGGGACCATGGGTCAGGCCGGGCTGGTAAGGCCTGAGCAAGTACCCTTGTTCTCCCAGGGCCAGAGGAAACAGGCTAGATTAGGCTGTGGAAACAGCAAACTGGACAAATGTGGAGCAGACCAGACCATCCACCTTTGCTTTTCTCAGCTGTAGGAATTCACTCATGTAGTGGGTTGAACGATGTCCCCCCCAGAATTCCTGGTCATCCAGGACCTCAGAATGTGACCTCATTTGGAAATAGGGTCTTTGCAGATGTAATTGGTTAAGAACCTGGAGATGAGCTCACCCTGGATCCTCTGCATGGGCCCTGGATCCAATGCCAGCTGTCCTTGTTAGAAGAGGAACAGACACAGAGACAGAGTGATGGGGAGATGGGGGCAGAGACCGGAGGGTGTGGATACAATCCAAGGGCTGCCAGCCACCAGCAGGAAGTTGGGAGAGGGGCCTGGATCAGATTTGCCCTCGGAGACTCCAGGAGGAACCAACCTGCCCACACCCTAATTTCAGAATTCTGGCCTCCAGAGTGGTGATGAGAATAAACTCCTGCTGTGTTAGTCACAGGGTTTGTGGTCACTCGTTCCGGCAGCCCTAGGAACCTGACATGTGGGAATTCTGACTCTAAATCTAAAGCCACCCCCCCATCAGGCCCCCTGCTCAGTAAAGAACCCTTGTGATCATAAAGCATTCTCAGGCAGTGTGTCTGGAGAACTGGTCCAGCGTCACTCATCCTGTGTCCCATTGTACCTAACGCCCCCTAAGACAGGAAGAGGTGCTCCAAGAGAAGAAGGGCCAGGTCCCATGGAGCTGGTGGCCACCTCGTGTTGCTCTCAAGCGCCCTGTTACAGGGACATTCACATTAGCGTGTCACCAGCTCTGAGATGGCCTGGAGGAAATAGAAAACTTAGAGAATTTTTCCAGGCAGAGTTTCTGTCCATGGAATCTTGTCTTTCATCAAGCACTTAGAAATGTATCAAAGAGCCAGAACACACTGCGGGCCTCGCCGCCGTCCTGCCCTGTGATACACCATCTTCCCGGCGAGAGAGGGGACACCAGAACCTTGGCACACCTGGGTTAAATTCACAGACAAAGGAAAGTCACTTATTTCTCTTCTCAGCACAGAGTCAAGCTGATGCAGTGGCGTGGGAGGTGGATTTGGGGAGAGGGACACACGTGCTGGTGAACTTCATAGCTCTTCCTGCCCAGAACTGCGTGTCTGGTCAGCACTTCCTCCCTGCCGAGTGGCTGTTCCCAGGTCAGGGAGGGAGAACGTGGCCCGGCCCAGAGCCGTGGCCCCAGGGCCGCCTGAGACGCAGATGGTCTGACGGCCTTGGTGTGAAATACACACAGGCTTCCAAAGACAGTGCAGAGTAAAAAGAATGTGAAATGTCTCATCCACAACATTTTAATCATTACATATTGAAATGTTACTATTTTGGATATAAAACATACTGATGAAATTAATTTTAATAATACATTTTAATTTTTAAAATATTTTTGATGTGGCTCTTGTTTGTGGCTGGTGCTGGTGTCCCACCAGACAAAGCGGCAGTAGGGGCTCGGGTGTCCTGACCTGCCCGAGTGTGGGGGGAGAGGGCCTCAGCTTGGGGAGGTGAGGCTTCCCGGGGAGAAAGATTTCAGCTTGCCGGGCCTGGGAGCTGAAGGTGTAAGTTCCCAGAGGCTTCCGGAGCTCACACTTGGGGTACAGGGTCTAGATCGGGGCCACGTGAGGAGAGGCAGCTCACAAATGTCTTTGGTTACAATGGCCTGCAGCAGGGGAGCCTTCACCCCAGCCAAGACACAGCACCCCCACTTTTCTTCTCTTTTCACTCACTGTCCACTGACTCCACTTTATGGAGGGTGACCTTCACGGTCCACAAAACCTTTGGTGGATGACCTCGGGGACAAACGTGCGCTCAAGTCATTAATCCTCAACCAGTAGAAGCAGGTCTGCCTGTGCGCTCGGTGGCTGGAAGGGCGTGGAGTCCTTGGCAAGTTCTTGGAGGACACGAGCGGGATCTGGGCGCTCTGGGACCCCGTCTGGCCAAGCACAGCATGAGTGCATGGTAGGTGGTCTCAAATGCCTGTGGATAGTGTGAATGAAAGCTACTGCCCGCCACACCAGCAAACAGAGGATGTTGCAGCCGTCGAGCCATCACATAACAGCCGCCCGATGGTGAGCCCTAAGGGAGCTCAGGATGGAAACAGGACACCCGCCATCTCGCCAGCAGCCATGGCAGCCCCCGCGCCAGTGATACTCCCTGAGGAGATCCAGGATGGGAAAGCACAGGACACTGGCCCCAGACGGCTGAGATGCACATCTAAGGAATGATTTCAGTGAGCCCAGACTCTCGCATCTTCCCATACAGAGAAAAGCGCTAAATTCCCTAACCTGAGATGTCTGGTTTTCTTTAATTAACAGTCAACTCCTCTATATTCTGGCTCCTCCCCTCACCTCTCCAGAGCAGTCTCCTGGGCTTGAAATCCTCAGAAAGTCCTCCAAATAAAACATGATTCTCAACTTTTAGGTTGTGCATTTTTTTTCTATTGACGATAGAAAGCAGGAGTGGCTGCTTCTCTGCCAGTTCTTGTTTTTTGTTTGTTTGTTCGTTTCACGGCTGTGGGGGTCAGGAAGGAGATACGAGTCCCTGACTATCAGAGGTCTCTGACCTGTCATTTGGGACAGAAGGGTGACCTTTCTAGAAACTTCACGTAGAGTCTTTTTTTTTAGATTTATTTTTTAATTTTTTTAAGAATTTCATTGAGATACAATTGAGATTACAATAAACTGCATATATTTAAAGTGTACAATTTGATTTTTTTTCTTATCAGTAATGTATATGTGGCGATCCCAATCTCCGAACTCATCCCACCCCAACACCCCCACTGCTTTCCCACCTTGGTGTCCATGTTTGTTCTCTACACCTGTGTCTCTATTTCTGCCTTGCAAACCGCTTGGTCTGTACCATTTTTCTAGATTTCACATATATGTGTTAATACATGATATTTGTTTTTCTCTTTCTGACTCACTTCACTCTGTATGACAGTCTCTAGGTCCATCCACGTCTCTACAAATGACCCAATAGAAACTTCATATAGAGTCTTAATATTTGAACTTTTACTTAAGTACACGTCTCTTTCTAAAAGAAAATAGACCACAAACGAAATTTATACAAGCGGATTCTTTCTTCTCACTGGTTACTCTCTCTCCTACTTAAAAGGAAACTCTCTAAAGCCAGAAGCCTGGCCCATCTTGTTTACTACTTTCTCTCCAGCCTTTTTCTGTCGGTTCTGCTCACAGCCTGTGCAGCTTGCTCATCTCCCAGGAGGCCTGGTGGGGGGGGGGTGTGTGTGGAAGAGCCCTCTATGATTGCAATCTGTGGGGGACTGAGGCTGGCAGGCCTCTCTCCAGCGAACAACAGGCAGAGCAGTTACAGAGCAGGATGGGGGTGACCCAGCGCTCCCCGGCCAGCAGGGGGCAGTGTGGCACACATCTGCTCACCCAGGGCCCTGCTTCCAAAGAAAGGATGCTTGGTGGGGTTAAATAGAAGATTTGGATCTGTGGCCATAATCACATCCTAAGACGTTCAGGCAGTGCTTGGGGGCTTTTGTTGCTGTGGGGGTTATACCAACTTGATAACTTAAATATATACAAGCGAATGTGAATAAAAGTAAAAAGACAGACGTCGGAGAAGTTTCTGGGAGGTCCCAGCAGCAACCTGCCCCGGCAGAGGAAAGGGAAGCAGTCACGGTCCTTAGCAGCCCGCCCCACAGGCCAGCTTCTGCCGACATGGAATGACACTTAGGACGTTAGTCCCTGAGGAGGTGCACACACACATGACTTATTAACGTACCATCTGTCACTTACTGCACATTCCTTAATTGTCCCCCTAAAGCATGGGCCCCGTTCTGGTTCGAGGCACATCTGGACCCCGTGCAGAAGGGGCTCGGGGTCTCGGTGTGAGGCCGCAGGTGCCGAGGTCACCAGACATCAGCCCCTCAGGGGCAGGGATGCAGCAGGCAGCTGGGCCCCACCACGTGTGTGCTCCACGTGGACCTGTAGGTTCTCTGCACCAAGGGCTCCTCGCCTCAAACGAGAAGGAAGCATCTCTGTGATTCCTGTTTCCCGGAACCTGGCTGGACCTGAGCAAAACAGACACCTGGGTTCAGAGCTGCGGCTTCCAGACGGGGGAGCTCTCTCCTTTGCCTTGACGGGGGTGCCTACACCTTCTACACCTTGTGGTCTAAGCCAGCGGTGACCCGGCCCTCTCTGGGTAGCCTCAGCTTCCACAGGCCCGGAAGCACAGGATGCTGGACACGAAACAGCATCCCCACCGGGGGAACTGCGGGCTAGGCAGGAGAAATTCCGGACCCCGCCTCTCGTCCCATTGCAAACACATGCTCTGTACTTGGGAAGATGGGGTAGAGGGTCCCTGTCCTTGTCTTGAGCACTACAACAATTAAGGAGGCAAGAAAATTAAATTTTTTTCTTTTTTCTTTTCTTTTCTTTTTTTTTTTTAGCAAAACTGGTCCCTGCTAAATGCCTCGAATTCTGTTGCCTTCCAGCCTTCCTGGAGTTGTTGAGGGTGGCTGCATGAGCAAAGTGGTTAGTGCAGCCTGCGTTCTCTAGGAACCGTGCATTGAAGGGCGGGGAGGGTCTTTCTTACCGATCTGCACCACACACACACACGCATGCATACCTGGCCCCCAGCCCCAGCACCCACGGGCCGTCCAGCTGGGGCAGGCCTCCGCCTCGTGTGGGCACCTGTGCAGTGGGTTCAGAACGCACCCTCCTTGTAAGAAAGGCAGAGCCGCCCAGATTCCTTTCCTGACTCTCGCTGCCAAGACACACAGGAATGTCTGTTCGCCTGCAGCAACTTTAGCCTGGGGACCTGAACAGAGCTTTGATCCAGATCCCGGAGTGCAGTGTGGGAAGCTCGCCGCACCATGGGCCTGGGAACAAGCCCAGACATCTCCGCCCGCTCCAGGCGTCACCTCTGCCTCGCGCCCTCCCCTGCAGTGCTCCGTGGAGGGGCCACCCTGGAGGAAATGCCCGGGAGAAGGATCCAGATGTCTGGGTGCAAACTGCCTTCTACGTCCTGGCCTTTATGCTCTGAGACATTGTGTGTGTTTCCCTGAGCCTACAGGGTGGAAGCTCCCTTCACCCCACTTATTGTAAATCAGCCCCTGTCTGCTAGTCGTTTATTCACTCGCTCATCCTGCAAACGTGTCCTGCGTCCCGCCCACACCGCAGGGCCGGGCTTCACGCTGGGACGGAGCCTGCATCACTTTGAGGCTCTTTCTCGATGGACACACCAAGCCTAACGCAGAAAACACAGGAAAAATGGAGGCTGGACGAGTGAGATGTTCTAGCCTCTGTAGTTGGTAGATGGGAGAGACAGAGCATCCTTGAGAATGGCAAAAATTTTTTGACTTTATTTTTTTAGAGCAGTTTTAGATTTACAATAAAATTGAGAGGAAGGTACAGAAATTCCCCCTCGACTCCATGCCCCTCCTCCACTTGCCAAACTTCCCCCATGATCAACATCACTCCCAGAGCAGCACATTTTTAACCAAGGATCAGTACGTTATAATCTCACCCAGAGCCCTTAGTTTACATCAGGGCTCACTCTCAGTGTCTTACATTCTATGGTTTGAACAAATATAGAACGACATGCAAGCCTCATCAGAACATCATTTACAGGATTTTCACTGCCCCAAAGTCCTCCCTGCTCTGCCTGTTCACCTCTCCCCCTACCCACTCTCTGACAAACACTGATTATTTTTACTGTCTCCATAGTTTGCCTTTTCCGCCATATCATGTAATTGGAATCATGCAGCACGTAGCCTTTTCAGATTGGCTTCTTTCACTAAGTAATCAAATGCATTGAAGGTTCCTCCACATGTTTTTGTGACTCCATAGTTCATTTCCTTTTAGCCCTGAATGACAGTCCATTGTCTGGATGGGCCACAGTTTATCTGTTCACCTACTGAAGGACATTTTGGTTGCTTCCATGTTTTGGCAATTGTGAATAAAGCTGCTGTAAACATCCCCGTGTAGGTTTTGATGGGACATACGTTTTCAGCTCCTTTGGGTAAGTACCAAGGATCACAGTTGTTGGGTTTTATGATGAGTGTGTTCATTTTCGTAAGAAACCTCCGAACTGTCTTCCTAAGTGGCTGCACCATCCTGCACTCCCATCGGCCATGAGGGAGCGCTCCTGGTGCTCCACGTCCTCACCAGCATTTGGTGATGTCCGTTTCAGGATTTTGACCATTTTAATAGGTAGGCAGTGGTATCTCGTTGTTGTTGTTGCATTTCTCTGATGACATACAATGTGGAGGGGAACGGAAATTTGATTAGCCAACCACTCGGGTCTGCCAAAGTCATCAAAACAGTGATTCCTTCATTCAGTATATTTTTATTGAAAGTCAATTATTACTCTAGGTTCTATTTAAATAGCATACGCACACAGGTGAAATAAGTAGGCTCCTTGATATATACAAGATATATCTTTATAAATACAAAAATATAAAAACAATTAGGAAAAGAAGGTTGTGCCCCTTCAAAAAAAAAAAAGATCAGAACTTTGCATCATCTATCTTTTAAAGTGTGCTTTCAAAAAACTGAACCAGGATATTCCAGCGTGATTGCTTCCTCTGGAGCCTGTGGTCTAGGAAGAGAGACAGTAACCAAGGTGACAGCTTCAGGAACACAAGAGACCGCCTGGGCTGGGCAGATGGGAGGAGACCTCTGTGAGCCAAGACCTGGAGAAGCCATCCTGCACAGAACAGAGACCCTGAGTGGGGAGGGGCCTGGCTTGTTCCAGTCCCTGAGGGACACTGTGTGTGGGCAGAGGAATGACCCCACCCAAAGATGCCCACGTCCTAATCCACGTCACCTGGGAACATGTCACAATATATGTCCAAGGGAATTCAGGCCGCAGGCAGAGCTGAGACTGCTAAATCACTGACCTTAACCTAGAGAGGTTTCCCTAGATTATCCGGATGAATCCAAAGTAACCACAGGGTTCTTAAAAGTACGAGGTTCTGACCCAGAGTAGCTGCCTATGAAGATAGAGGAAGGGGCCCTAAGCCAAGAAATGCAGACAGCCCCTAGAAGCTGGAAAAGACAAGGAAATAGATTCTCCCCTAGAGCCTCCAGGAGGAACTAGCCCTGCCAACACCTTGATTTCAGCCCAGTGAGACCCACTGCAGACTTGTGACCTCCAGATGCTTAAGATGATAAATTTCTATGCACTGTTTTGGTAGTTCACTATGGGAACTGTAGTAGAAGGCTGATAACACCTAACAAAACCACTTTCCTCTTCTCTAAGCTTTAGCACAGAACCATGAAATAAACAAAGCATGCTATGACCAGGGACATTCTAGAAATCATTAGGACCTGCCATCTGTGGGTGAGGCTGCCACAGCAGGAATGCAGTGTGTGGTCACCTCCTAGCAGTGCAGGGTGGATGAGGAGGGGTGGGTGGGTCCACGGGCAGCAGCTTCTCCAGCCAGGTGAACCCCAGCTCTCTGCTGACCAGCTGTTCAATTCAAGGCGGCTACTTAGCCTGGCTGGGTCTCCGTGTCCTCCTCTGCCAAAAGGGCAGAAGAATCTCCAATTTAGAGTCGTTGGGACGATTACTAGGGGTGGGTGCAAAGCACCTCACTCCATCTGGCTTTTAATAAGATCTCAAGAAAGGGATGCCCTTGTTAGTTTCACACACATTCATTTGAAATAGAATACCCGTCATCTGCCCTGAGAGGAAGTATGTAAGTCAGGACAATTACATGAAAGTTATAAAGTGAGAAGAGAAACAATTTAAAGAGCGTGTCCCAGGTGTCTGCAATGAGCTAATTTCTGCAGGTGAAAGCTGCACTTAGCTCACGCTTCCCAGGTGCAGAGTGGAGAACAGGCCAGGTGTCAGGAGGCTCCTTTTGCCCACAGAACACCTGCAAGCTTTGCCGGGGGGGGCCACCTTCCTTCTGCTGGGCAACTCCAAAAGATGTTAAAGATATATCTCATATGTTTACGTGTATGTGTTTTTACAGGGAACCCATTCATATGGCTTAAATATATTCAAGTACATACATATATTATAAAATGCATGTCTACATACACGTGTGTAGTCACCACATACTTTACACACAGTGAAAAGTCTCTTCAACCCTCTCCTCCGTCAGCCCCTTCCCATCCCCACCTCCTCCTTAGACAGCCATGTTACTAGTTTTCTTATGTATCCTTCAAGAGCTTCTTTAGGGAAATACAAGCAAGTAACAAATAGACATTCTAATCCCCACCCCGTCTTTTTACACAAAAGCTTTTACTATCACGATGCGGGCTAACATTTACACGGTGCTTGTGTGCCAGGCATGGTTCTAAGTTAAGCTTCACAATAGCCCTGGGTGGTGAATTAATTATTGACTCTGGTTTACGGATGAAGAACACAGGCACGGAGAGGTTAAGTTACCTGCCCGACATCCTGTAGTCCGTAAATGATCCCATCTCTGAAGCGCTCACCTGACTTTGCCCTCTTCTCTTTCCTTCTCTCTCTTTCTCTTCCTTCTTCCTTCCTTCTTTTCTTTCATTCTCTTCTTTTAACTGAACAATACATTATTCCTTAGTATACAAAAATGCCTCCTTTTATTCACTTTATTGTGCTTCATAGATATTGCATTCTTTAACAAATAGAAGGGTTTTTTTTACAAATTTTGGCACCACTAGGTCGAGCAAGTCTATCTGTGCCATACTTTTCAAAAGCATTTGATCACTTCACATCTCTGTATCACATTTCTATAATTATCACAATATTTCCAGGTTTTTCATTATTCTATTTGTTAGAAATACAAAACTTTAACATATGAGGAGTTGCTTTTAGGGATAAGCAAAGACAGTGGTTCCTTGAGATGGAATCTACTGTCAGTGAAGATGCTGTGAAGACCGTTGAGATGACAACAAAGTATTTAGAATATTACAGAAACTTAGTTGATAAAGCAGAGGCAAGATTTGAAAGGATTGACTCCAACTTTGAAAGAAGTTCTCCTGTGGGTAAAACGCTATCAAACAGCGTTGCATGCTACAGACAAATTGTTCATGAAAGGAAGAGTCGATTGATGTGGAAAATTCACTGTTGTCTTACATTAAGAAACTGTCACAGCCACCCAGCCTTCAACAGCCACCACCCTGATCAGTCACCAGCCGTCGACATCCAAGCAACACCCTCCACAAGCAGAAAGATTATGACTCGCTGAAGGCTCAGAGGATGGTTAGCATTTTTTAGAAATAAGGTACTTTTAAATTAAAGTCTGTACGTTGTTGTTTTAAGGCATAATGCTATTAGACACTTACTAGGCTACAGTGTAATGTAAACATCCCTTTCCTATGCACTGGAAAACCAAAAAATTGGGCTGACTCACTTTATTGCAATATTCACTTCATTGAGGCGACCTGGAACTACATTCACAGTACCTCCTAGGCTGCTGGTATGCATTTCCTCCTGCTGTTGCAACAAATTACCAAAAATTTAATGACAACACAAATTTATTATCTTATCGTTCTGGAGGTCAGATTTGAAAATGAGTTTCACTGGGCTACAGACCATATGTCGGCAGGGCTGCATCCCTTCTGGAAGCTCCGAGGGAGAACCCACATCCCTGCGTTTTCCGGGTTCCAGGGGCTGTCCTCTTCCCTTGACTCGTGGCCCTGCCTCCGTCTTCAAAGCCAGCAATCGCTGTATTCAGACCTCTGCTTTCCCCCATCACATCCCCTTGTCCCCATCTGCCTCTGCATCAGCTAATACCCTTGTGATTACATGGGACCCTCCTGTGCAGTCTGGACTCATCTCTCCATCTCAAGGTCCTTAATTTAATCACATCCTCAAAGTCCTTTTGCCATGTAAAGTAACATAGTCAAGAGTTCCAGGACATGGACATTTTGGGGGGCCATAATTCTGCCAGTTGTACCTAGGGACCCCCTTGTTCTTTTTTTTTTTTTTTTTAACAGATAAATAGTATTCCACAGCAGGGAATTCTGTAAATGTGTTCACCCACTCTTCTATGAATGGGTCTTTGGTGTCTTTCCAGTCTTTCACCATTATTAAAAATGCTGCAATAAACAATCTTGTACGTGACATCCTCTTGCACATGTGCAAGTAGAGATGGAGGATAGATTCCCAGAAGTAAGATTATTGGGTCAAAAGATGTATATACCTTTGTCATTTTGTTGGAAATTGCCAACTTTCTCTTGTATCTGAATTCCCATTGGCAACGTGCTCTCCATGCCCTCACTTTCACATCTTCTATATTTTGCAATCCAGGAGGAACATGTGACACAGGCCACATGCACCTGTATTTGAGATAGCATCATGCTTTTATCTGGTTTGCCAGGAAAGGGGGGAGGGTTCTTTTATTGGCTCTGGAGAGAAGCCAAGGGCATTGCATTAGTTTATCCCTCAATGAAGTAATTTATTTGGAGGAGGGCAAGCTAAAATTGTCATTTTGCTACCTTTTTGGTGATTTTTAATGTTAAGCAGTATGGAACTTGGAAAACAAAAATGGATGGTAGGGCTTTTAACAGTGTCTATTTGGTCATAGATGTCAAACATATTTTTGGCAGGAACTAGAAATGGTCAATTTAGCCCAAGAATGTCAATTCCATATTTTGTGTTGCTGATTGAAAAGAGAACAAAACGCTCCAGTTACCAGATGAGAAGATAGTCGCCGGCATTCAGATATTTTCACAGAAGATCAGAGATGGCCTCATTCAAAGACAAGCCATCCCTTCCCATGCACTGGGCAGCTCGCCTGTGGGAAAGGCCAAAAGAGTCCCTTAAAAGAGATTTGAATCTGCTGAAGTCCTAGGACACGCATTTAATTAGGAACCCAAAGTTTTGCTCCCCAATGAATGGAGATTTTCTGGGTCTGGAAAATTTTGAGATGTTATTTATTCATAGTAATAGCAAATGAAAAAAAAAACCCCACAGGTCCAGGGAGGGCAGAATAGCCAACGATTGTCACATGCCAGCCCTGCCCCCTGGCCCTCAGGGATGGAGACTCCTGTGACCCCTGCAGCATCCCTGGGCCTGAGCTCTTTGGACCAAGGCAGAGAGCTCTCGAGCGGGTGGCAGTCCTCCTGCTGGCAGGCCAGGCCTCCAGTGGGCTCTTGGGTCAGCTCTGAGGGCTGGCATGACCCCTATATCACGAATCTCGTCCCTCTGACAACAACTTCCCACCTCCATACTGCGCTCTGGTCTCCTGTCTCAGTTTCCCTTTATAGTATTCTGTGGTCTGGCAGGATAATTCCAGGATCCCATAGAATCCTGTCTAGCTCCTGTTAGCCCCTGGTCTCTTGGACTGGATTCCACCACTCACTGCCAACTGCACTTGGGCTCCATCCTATAAGTGAAGGAAGTCCTCCAGAGGCACAGTTGAGCTATGACCAAGAATCTCACACCACCTGGAGCCTCCCACCAGCTCAGACAAACTTCCCACTTCTCCATCCAAGACAGACCAGGCCTACAAGTACAACGTTCCGCTGGGGTTCCCCTTAAACCGGTGTTTCTTGAGCTTGTATTTAGGGATCCCCTAAAAGAAGAATTGCGTGGACTTCCAAGTTTTGGTTGAATCATTTTGATGTGAATTATATGTGTAGCAACACAAGAATATGTGTAAATGTATTTCATTTATAGCTCTTAAGTAACTAAAAACCAAAGAGGTTTATAAATGAAATGAAACAAAACTACAACACAAGTACCTTTCACATTAACACTAGAAGCTCAATGCGATGGATGGTATGGTTCTGTTAAAACTAAACCACCAATGTTAGGGTTAAATTTTTCTTTTAAACATTTATATTTCTTATAAAATAGATAACTAATGAGAACCTACTGTATAGCTCAGGAAACTCCACTCAGTGCTCTGTGGTGACCTAAATGGGAAGGAAATCCAAAAATATAGGGGGTGTGTGTATATACGCACATACAGCTGATTCACTTTGCTGTGCAGTAGAAACTAACACAACACTGTAAAGCTCCGAAATAATTAATTATAAAAATAAATAAATAAAATTTATTTACATATGCTTTAAAATGCAAAAGAATGTATAGCAGATTGTTAAAATGGTTAATCTGGCCTTTTTCTCAAGATTGCTTTGGCTATTCAGGGTCTTTTGCAGTCCCACACAAATTGTAGGATTATTTGTTCCAGTCCCTTGGAACACGTCATGAGTATTCATTCTGGTAGGGATCATATTGAATCTGTAGATTGCTTTGGGTAGTATGGACATATTAACAATATTAATTCTTCCAATCCATGAATATGGCATATCTTCCTGTTTATTTTTATTGTTTTTAACTTCCTTTATCAATTGTCTTATAGTTTTCAGAGTACAGGTCTTTCACATCGTTGGTTAAATTGATTCTTAGATATTTTATTATTTTTGATGGGATTGTAAATAGGATTGCTTCCTTCATTTCTCTTGCTCATAGTTCATTACTAGTGTATAAAGTACAACAGATGTCTATACATTAATCTTGTATCCTGCAACTTCACTGAATTGATTTATTAGTTCTAACAGTTTTTTTGGTGAAGTCTTTAGTGTTTTCTACGTATAATATCATGTTATCTGCAAACAGTGACAATTTTATTTCTTCCCTTCCAATGTGGATGCTTTTTAATTTTTTTTCTTGTCTGATTGCTGTGGCTAGGACTTCCAGTACTATGTTAAATAGAAATGGTAAGAATGGGCATCCTTATCATGTTTCTGATCTTAGAGGATAACAAAGCTGGAGGTATCATGCCCCCTGGCTTCAGACTATACTACAAAGCTACAGTAATCAAAACAGTATGGTACTGGCACAAAAACAGATGGATAGATCAATGGAACAGAATAGAGAGACCAGAAATAAACCCACACACATATGGTCAGTTAGCCTACCACAAAGGAGGCAAGAATATACATGGAGAAAAGACAATCTCTTCAATAAGTGGTGCTGGGAAAATTAGAAAGCTACTTGTAAAAGAATGAAATTGGAGCATTCTCTAACACCATATACAAAAAATAAACTCAAAATTGATTAAAGACTTAAATGTAAGACCTGAAACCATAAAACTCTTAGAAGGAAACAAAAGCGGAACATTCTTTGACATAAATTGTAGTAATATTTCTTTATACCTGTCTCCTAAAGCAAGGGAAATAAAAGAAAAATAAACAAATGGGACCTAATTAAACTTAAAAGCTTTTGCACAGCAAATGCAACCATCAACAAAAAGAATGGGAGAAAATATTTGCAAATGATATGACTGACAAGGGGTTAATATCCAAAATATATAAACAACTCATGCAACTCAAAATCAGAAAAACAACCTAATTTTAAAATGGGCAGAAGACCTGAATAGACATTTTTCCGAAAAAGACACACAGTTGGCCAACAGGCACATGAAAAGACCTTCAACATCACTAATCATCAGGGAAATGCAAATCAAAACCACAATGTGGTATCACCTTATACCTGTCAGAATGGCTATCATCAAAAAGATCACAAATAACAAATGCTGGCGAGGATGTGGAAAAAGGAGAACCCTAGTACACTGCTGGTGGGAATGTAAATTGGTGCAGCCACCATGGAAAAGAGAATGGAGGTTCCTCAAAACATTAAAAATGGAACCACCATACAATCCAGCAGTTCCATTCTGGGTATTTATCTGAAAAAAATGAAGACACTAATTTGAAAAGATACACGCACCTCAATGTTCACAGCAACATTATTTGCACTAGCCAAGATATGGAAACAATTTAAGTGTCCAGCAACAGATGAATGGATAAAGAAGACATGATATGTATGTATATGTATATATATATATATACACACACACATATACAATGGAATACTACTCAGCTATAAAAAAGCATGAAATTTTGCCATTTGCAACAACATGGATGGACCTGGAGGGTATTATGCTTAGGGAAATAGTCAGAGACAAATACTATATGTTCTGACTTACATATGCAATCTAAAAAGTAAAACAAACAAATATAACAAAAGAGAAACAGACTCACAGATACAGAGAACAAATTAGTAGTTACTACCAGGGAGGGGGAGGGGGAGGGGCAAAGTAGGTGGTGGGGATTAAGAGGTACAAACTACTAGGTATAAAATAAGTTGTCACAAGGATATAATGCACAGCATAGAGAATATAGTCACTATTTTATAATATTGTATGGAGTATACTCTATAAAAATAGCAAATTACTATGCTATATGCCTGAAATTAATATAATATTATGTCATCCATACCTGAATTATTTTTAAATGGCTCATTTGCGGAGGTGGGGTGGGGAGTATGGAGATTTAACTTTCTACTTCATACAGAAAGAAAGCAGAATAACTTTTTACTTTACAATAGTTCATGCAAGGGAGCCAGGTATTATTCCAGGGGCTGGTGACATAATGATGAATAAGCAGGATGGGTCCCTGCCCACACGGGTAGCTGTTCTACTGGAGAGACGGACGGTAAGCAGTGGACACGTGAGGATGCAGGAAGTGATCTGTGCTGTGATGGAAAACAACTGGGCACTGCGCTAAGGAGTGACGAGGGCGCTATTGTAACGGCATGAACATTTTCAGTCAAAATCGGTCCTCCTCCACTTGTTTTCCCCAGAGAAATGTGGACAGAGGGACATTCTTCCCTGGTGACAGGACAGGTGGCATCAGCATCAGTTCCAAGTAGGAGGCAGACGATCTGGTCCCCTTATCCTCAGGGCCCATCTGTCCACCCCTTCCTGGGCTGTGCGTTGTGGTTTGGGGTCACAAGCAAAGGGCAAGTGGGATCAGGCTCATTATAACAGATTATAAAAAGGAGGCTTTAAAACGTATTGCCCAAATCAGTAAACTGTGTTGCTTCACGAGGAATCTTTCGAAAACTACCTTATATGAAGACCCTGTTATGTGACAGCTGTTTTGCTTAGTTTCATGCTAAGCCTTAGAGCACCAAGTAAGGCAACCATTCCTCTTCTAGAGTCACAGGAGCCAATGACTGGTTGGAGGGGGGGTGGATTCGAACCCAGGTCTCATCTGGTAATTGGTCCATGCATATGACACCACCCTGCCTCTCCCCACTGTGCAGGTGAGAATGAGCTGACCCTCTCCTGGCGCTCGCCTCCCACCCCTTCCACCACCGCTCGGCCACCCGAGCTCATTCCCGAGGGCCTGTCCCTCCGCGTCGGCCCTGACTCAGGACCGTGGAAACTCCCTCTGACCTTCCCCGTGGCTCAGCGGGCGTGGGCAGCCCCAGCCCAAGCGGCTGTCTCCCGGCGGGTGCTGAGTCAGGCCTGCCCCTGATGTGGTGACACGCACACGTACGTCACAGCTAGTGTAACGCATACATGGACACAGACAGAGCTGAGGGCCCGGGGGATTGAAGACAGCTTGAAAGGAAAGAGACAGATGTTCAGACGTTGCTCACATCACTTCAGGAACTCTGACAAAGCCCCCAGCCCGGGATGTTACCTGGAAAGGTTATTGACCAATGTCCTCAGCCTGAGTCTGACAAAGTCACAAATACACATTCCTCATGTTATTACAATGTGATGCCAGGCACAGTCTCACACACCCATCAGGTGGACCCGCTGTGGGTTCGGAGCCACTCCAATCCTCAGCAATTTTAAAGCTATTTGCTCTTTTATCTATATAAATTAATTAATTAATTAATTAATTTATTTATTTATTTATTATGTGTTGGGTCTTCATTGCTGTGCACGGGCTTTCTCTAGTCCTGGAGAGTCGGGGCTACCCTTCATTGTGGTGTGCTGGCTTCTCATTGTGGTGGCTTCTCTTGTTGTGGAGCACGGGCTCGAGGCACATGGGCTTCAGAAGTTGTGGCACATGGGCTCAATAGTTGTGGTTTCTAGGCTCTAGAGCACAGGCTCAGTAGCTGTGGCACATGGGCTTATTTGCTCTGTGGCACGTGGGATCTTCCTGGACCAGGGCTTGAACCGGTGTTCCCTGCATTGGCAGGCAGATTCTTAACCACTGCGCCACCAGGGACACCCAAGCTATGTGTTCTTAAAAAAAGTTACTCAATTTCTCTAAGCCTCATATTCCTGACCTGCAGCACGGGTGTGTTAATTCCTCACCTGTAGGGTCCCCGGAAGGATTATCCGAGGTACTGAGTAGGGCTCACCTAGCACAGCCTGACCAGTGATGTGACAGAGGGGCAGTGACGGGACCCTCATCTCATCAGTCCCTTCCAACAGAGAGGAAAGAGCCACTGCACAGCTGACCTTGTTCTTTCACCACCTTTCACTGAGGGTGGCAACGCCTGAGTTCCTCCTTTCTGCCGGCACGACCATCCTGTTTGCCAAAAGTATTTTGCATAATTTTTCTTTTTAATCTTCCTGCAGAAGTGGAAACAATAGCTTTCCCAGCTGGCCTCTGTGACAACACTTCCAAGATCCTCAGAGAAAGCAAGCTCGTGCCTGGTGGGGGTTGTGCTGGACCCTGGAAATCTGGGGGCTGCCTTTGCAGAAGGAGGACTTCTCCCCTCGGGGGACTGCCTTCTGCCTGCGGAGCCGGCAGTTAATTTTTGAAGAAGCTCCTCTAGATAAATGATCAGCACTGCTCTCTCCAGGTCTCCTGCTCTTGGTGACCCTCTGCTCTGTTGGGCTCAGTGTGAAACTGAACTTGTACGAAATCAGTTTTTTAAATCCATTTTAATTCTGGTAGAAAGCCACGTGCAACCGCGAGGAAAAGCACTCAGCGTTTGGCATGTCTGAGGCGAGTGCGTGACTAATCAGCTTTCCCCTTGATCTGCTGTGAAACTCACTCAAATCCGGTCATGCCTCTGCACCAGGGGCTGCCGAACAACAGCCCTGGCCCCTCTGCCTGTTTTTGCAAATAAAGTTTTATGGGAACACAGCTATGCTCACTCGCTTACACGCTGCCCGTGCCCACTTTGTCACAATTACAGCAAATCTGAGTATGTGTGAGAGACTGCACGGCCCTCAAAGCTGAAACTACTTTCCATCTGGCCTTTTACAGAAAAACACTGCCAATTCCTGCTCTGCTCCAAGTATCCATTAACTGTTTCATTCCTCTCTCTCTTTAGGGACTCCCCTGGCGCTCCCATTCCCGTGGTTAGGATTCCGAGCTGCCACTGCAGGAGGCACAGGTTTGATCCCCTGGTCAGGGAATTAAAACCCTGCATGCTGCGGTAAGAAAAAAGAAAAAGAAAAAAGAAACAAAACAAAACAAGAACTCTCTCTCTTAAAAAAAAAAAAAGAAAGAAAGGAAACTATTTTTTAGGACAGCTTTATTTTACAGAAAAAAAATGTGCATATACACCAAAAGCCCACATCCCTCTGCCCCCACTTCATTTCCCCTACTAGTAACATCCTCATTTATATGGTGAATTTGTTACAACTGATGAATCAATTTTATTTGTTTCATTATTATTACCTAAAAAGTTCATCATTTACATTAGAGTTCACTCGGTTTTGTACATTCTACAGGTTTTGACATATTGTTTTATTTCTTTATTAAAAAATTTTTTAAATTATGAAAATAATTATCTGTTTAACACAAGTTGGAACAATACAGATGATACAAAGAAAGCAGTAGAGGGACTTCCCTGGTGGCACAGTGGTTAGGAATCCGCCTGCTAATGCAGGGGACACGGGTTCGAGCCCTGGTCTGGGAAGATCCTACATGCTGTGGAGCAACTAAGCCTGTGCGCCACAACTACTGAGCCTGTGCTCTAGAGCCCAAGAGCCACAACTACTGAGCTCGTGAGCCACAACTACAAGAGAAGCCACCACAGTGAGAAGCCCGCGCACCACAACGAAGAGTAGCCCCACTCACAGCAACCAGAGGAAGCCCGTGCACAGCAACAAAGACCCAACGCAGCCAAAAATAAATAATAAATTAATTAAAAAGAAAAAAAAAGGAAGTAGTGGAAGGGTCCCACACCAGCCTTCTTACCTTCCCAAAGGCAATACCCACATGGCCGCTGTGCGTCCTCCCCAGCTGTTCCTCTGCGCACAGCACTTACACGCACAGAGATCTGGGATTTTTCTAGACACAGTATGTCACACGTCACTGTATTCCATGGATACAGTCCTCAGATTTTTTAATGACTGCAGAATATTCTACTGAATGCATACGTCAAGATTTATTTATGTCATTATTATATATATAATTATATAATCCATCTTCTTGTTCATCTGTCTTGAAGCGGTTTGGGGAGCATCTCTTCAGAATAGATTCCAGAAATGGGACGGCCCAGAACGAAAGTATGGGCATATTTAACTTTGAGAGAAACAGAACGAAATGCCATCCAGAAAGCTTGTGGCGTTCACACACCCATTCTCCTGCATGCAGCGTGGGGCTCAGAGGCGAAAGGCAGCTCCCAAGGCAACGGGAGCCCTAGAAGGAAGGGTTCATGTGGGTTAGGGCAAACCCGGGAGGCTTCCTGTAAGAGGTGGGTCGTGTACGGGAAGGTGAGAGGGCTCACAGTGTCTGGAGGAGTAGAAGGGGGTCATCCCGATGAGAGGCCCCTGAGCAAAGGATGAGCCCTTTATGGAGCCTGAGGTCACAGGCTGCTCCTCCCAAACTGCATCAAGCACACGCCTTCCGGGAGGAAAGGATTTGGTGGCCAGGGCGGGAAAGTGGGTATGAAGTGCAGCTTCACTAGGCAGAGGGAAGAGGCGTTGAGGAAGGGCACGGCCTTGCTCTCCGGGGCATCTGGGCAGAGGGCCTCGCCCAGCGTGGGGGGAGGGGAGGGGTGGGGGGGGGAAGAAAGCAAGGGAGAGAGGGGAGTGGGTAGGAGGGTAGGCAGGAGAGAGCGTGGGGGGGAGGGGAGAGGGGAAAGCAGGGGCCTCCACGTGACCCCCAGGAAGACAGGATAGAAAGTTCACGGCCATCGCCTCACAGTGGCCCCAAACTGCACACGTCCCGAGGGGCATTTATGACAGGGCGCATACACTGGGGCGCAGCGGTGCACGGAGCTCCCCACGGCGGGAGAAGAGCGCAGGTCCTCAGAACAGCACGTGGGGGTGGGCACACATGGCCCTGCGGCCCGGGCGCTCCCCTCCCCCTCCCCCACCTCCTCTCCACCATCCTGACCTCAGCGGTAATGACCTCCTGGTCACAGTGTCCACCTGAGCACACACCCCCCTCCTAAAGAGCAGGCTTTTTGAGCAGGCATCGCTTCTCCTCAAGGCGCTGGGAGTGGATTCCCCCAGGAGGTGTTGGGAGAGGGTCCCATGGGGTTTCTCGTCTGGTGACCTTCCACGGAGCCGTGCTTTTCTGTTCTGGGCACGTTCTTCTATGTGTGTCGTATTTCACAATAAAAAAGGTTCTCCAGCTTTAAAAATCTGAAAACCACTGGTTTCCTCCTTCTTGTTACACTATTTCTATAATATGTGCAATATATAGTATCCTATATATATTGTCTGTGTGTGTGTGTGTGTCTGTTACAGAGAGACAGAGACAGAGAGACAGGGATATACACTGATAAATACATATGTATAGTATATAGTACAGAGTATATAGAGGCACCCTATATATATAGGTGTATATGTATACCTATATATTCCTCTATTTTTATATATATACACGCAAGTATATATGCATATACATATATATAGTACAGATTACGAAATAGAGGTATCCCGTATATATACGCATACATATACATATATGTGTATATATATATACACACACGCACATACAGTACCCTGTATATGCAAGTATATATGTATACCACATATCCCTCTATTTTTACATATATATACCTAGGTGTGTATATATATCTCTATATGTGTATAGAGATATATATGACACTTCTATTTATGTAATCTGTACTATATACAATAACAAAAAGAAACAACAAAATGAGGAAACTCCCGCAAACACGTGGAGCGGGCGGCATCGAGGCCTTCAAGGTCTGCGCTTTCTCAAGCGTGGACGTGGAGATGTTTCCTGGTCCGCGTGAGTCAGCCCCGCCACGGCTGGGCTGGGCAGGCACAGCCGTGACTGATGGTTAATCTTCATGGGAAGCCAGCTCACATCACTCATCTTTAAAATCCCTCGAGTGACTCACCGGGTCTGCACAAGACTAAGGCTCTCGAGACCTTCATGGGGCAACGTGTTCGCCCTCACTTCCCAGCCAGCTTAAGAAAGAGTGAGGTACCAAATTGTACGCTCTAAATATATGCAGTTTGTTGTAAAAAATTAAAAATTAAAAATTAAAAAAAAAAAAGGAAGGAAGAAAGAGTGAGGGATTCAGGAAGCTGTGATTACAAAGAAAAACAGTTTTCCCTCATCCCATGCTCCTGAAGAGACCAAGGCTCGGAGGGCCGCAGGTCGTGTTGACACGAGCTTAGCCAACTCCTGCCCAGGAATTTAAACTCTTCCACGGTCATTAGCAAAAATCACGATGATCCCCGTTCACAAGCACAGCTCGAGTCAAAATTATCAACCCGCTCAAGAGCCACGCGTGAATGGTTGGCGGTCTGAATCATTTTCCCTAAATCAGTTTCCTGGAATTTTATTTCATTTTTAGAGATCCTTCCTTCCCCCCATAAAGTGTGAGATTCCCGGGCTGCTCTAACAAAGCACCGCTCCCTGGGGGGCTTACAGGAACGGAAATGTCTGCTCTCACAATTCAGGAGCCAGAACTTTGAAATCAAGGGGTCGGCAGGCTTGGTTCCTTCTAGAAGTTCCGACGGGAATCGGTCCCTCGTGCCTGCCCAGCTTCTGGCTGCTGCCAGCAGGTCGGGTGTCCCTGACTTGCAGGACCATCTCTCCAATCTCTGCCTCCATCTTCATGTGGCATGTGTCTTTGTCCAGATTTCCCTCTTCTTACAGGGACCCCAGGCCTGGCACTTAAGGCCCACCCCAATTCACTCCCAGGTGTTACAGGACTGAAGTTTATATGATGGAGGCAAGGCAGGGAGGGGCTCTTAAAGGAAAACAACACAAAATTATTAAAGCAAAATCAGGTATAAATGTGAATTCATACCTGCACTGCGAACGAATCACACAAGAAGTGACAAGAGCTACGGATATTCGGATGCCCTCCTTCTGCCGTCTCTTTAGAAGCAGCTCTGTGGATTGATCCCTGCCTACAACACTCTATAGCTCCCAGAAGCCCTGCACATTCTTAGGGGATGTGCAGATGAAGGCCCTGGAGCTTAAGCTCATTTATTCCCAGATAAAGCCCCCTCTGTCTGCAAAAGGAGGTACACTTTCAGGCCAGGTGGGTAGGAAAGGAAATGGGGCTAGTGTGAGTATCAGAGTCTCGATAGGAGGATGCAGCACGCTGGCTCGGCCTGGATGTTGCAGTCACCAAGGCCTGGGAGCCTGGCCCAGCTGGACAGTGGTGACCGTGTTCCTCTCTCACCTCTCAGCCTTCTCCTGCTCCCCTAGGCACTCCCACACAGAACCAACAATCAGGGAAGGGGGCTTCTTCCAGCAGCAACGTGCCATTAGTGCCCCCTACCCCCCCCAGATCTGAGAACTTCACCGGCAGCTTGTAAAGTCATGCCACAGCTTGAAAGGCACATCCTGAATTGCCCCAGTTTTATGCCCCTTGTAAGATAGGGATGTAATCACAGCCCTCTGCTGGGATCCAGACAGATGAAAGATGCCAGTGAAAGGACAGGTGTAACTGGGCCATCTGAAGCCCCTGACTACAGGGCAGAGCCAGGCCCCAGGTTAGACTCTCCCAAGGACCGCCAACCTGGCTGGGGCCAGCAGGCCTGATTTGGGAGGAAGGGCAGAGCAGAGCTGTCAGGGGAGCAGGGAAGCTGTGCTGCCCCAGTTCTCAGCCCTCCCCGTTGTCCCTGGGTCATTCCTTTCCCCTGCCTGACACCTGTCTATCCAAGGCCCACCACTCCCAAAGGGAGAGGGTTAGCCCAAGAGTCCTGGGTGGGCTGTTTGTGTAGGGCGCAGCTCATATGTAAGCTTGGCTCTTTGAAGCCTGCTATTAAATGGCCTGCTACAATGGGGGGTTTGGCAGGATCACAAATCTCTTCCTTATGTCCTAGAATCCTGTTCATTTGTCCATCTATCCATTGATCCATCCATCATTCTTCATCCATCCACCCACCCATCCATCCATCCATCATCCATCCATCCATCATTCATCATCCATCCATCTATCCATCATCCATCCACCCATCCATCCATCCATCATCCATCCATCATCCATCCATCCATCATCCATCCATCATCCATCCATCCATCATCCATCCATCCATCATCCATCCATCATCCATCCATCCACCCACCCATCCATCCATCCATCATCCATCCATCATCCATCCACCATCCATCCATCCATCCATCATCCATCCATCATCCATCCACCCATCATTCACCCAGCCATCCATCCATCTATCCATCACCCATCCATCCATCATTCATCATCCATCCATCCATCATCCATCCATCCATCCATCCATCCATCCATCCATCCATCCATCATCCATCCATCCATCATCCATCCATCATCCATCCACCCATCATCCACCCAGCCATCCAGCCATCCATCCATCCATCCATCCATCCATCATCCATCCATCACCCATCCATCCATCATTCATCATCCATCCATCCATCACCTATCCATCCATCCATCATCCATCCACCATCCATCCATCCATCCATCCATCACCCATCCATCCATCATTCATCATCCATCCATCCATCCATCATCCATCCATCCATCCATCATCCATCCACCCATCATCCACCCAGCCATCCAGCCATCCATCCATCACCCATCCATCATCCATCCATCCATCCATCCATCATCCATCCATCCAATGATCCATCCATCATTCTTCATCCATCCATCCATCCATCCATCCATCCATCCATCCATCCATCCGTCTCATAGAAAAGTTCTGAGCACCTCCCACTCTGCCAGGGACTGTACTTGCCCCTGAAGCTACAGAGCTTTTCAAGACCAGAGTCCTGCTGCCAGGGAGCCTTTGGTCTCTGGAGGAAGCAGACAGCGTGATTGATGGGTGTCATCTGCAGGCACAGGGCACGCACAGCCTGGCTCAGCTGGTGAGTCGCCCCTCCACCACCACCTTCATTCTCTGGCTCTTAGGCCTATTTCTCAGCAGCCCTGCCTTCAAGGCAGGGAGAACCCCTCCACCCTTGCTGCTCCCTCCCTTCTCCAATGCCTGGGAACCTGGGGGAGGAGGACTCCTTGCCCCAGGCGAGGGTGATTAGCCGCCTCGCCCCTGCCAGTCTCCACAGGACCGCCCCGGAGGCCACAGCAGCTCAAGGATGCTCTGCATTTTTCTTATTTCAATAAAGGTGCAAAGGGTACTTCTGCAGGAAGGAAGCCAAGAAATCATGCCCTTTCAGGTACATGCTTGGCTGCTGCCTTGGGGATTATGTATGTACTATGGTTTTTTCGGGGGTGTGGGGTGGGTGGATAATACTTTATTTGACAGTTTATCTCTTTGACTCAGGCCTGAGGAATGCCTCCCCGCCCACCTCTTGACCCCCAGACCCCTCAGCCCTGCCAGTGAAGCACTGGCAGCCCCCCCCCGGCTGCACTGTGTAAGGGAAGGCTGGGAGGAGTGATGCCCGTCCCAGCAGAGGGGGGGACTGCTGAGGACCTGAGGCTGGGACTGAGGGGCTGGAGGCCCCGAGTGGTGGCAGCTGAGAGAGGAGGAGCCAGCCCTGTCCATCTTCTGAGCCACGGCATTGCCTGATGTGGTGCTTTTTCCTGCCCAAGGACTAACTTTGGCCTCCCCCCAGTGCTGAGATTCAGCCTGTCCCAGTGCTAGCCTTGACACATCGAGTGACTGAGGAAGAGTCAGGGCGTCCTCCGCTTGCAAACGAGGCTGGTAACATCTGTGACCTCACGGTCTGTTGTGAGGCCCCATTTAGTGACTCAGTGATTCCTCGGAGCATGAGCACGTGCTCTGGCGCTCTCTGGGAGCTTGGGTCGGGCAGACCATACAACTCACCCGACCTGGGAGGCGGCCGCTAACCGAGGGACCGTTTTCCTGTGTGCCCAGCCCCATCCTTGCTGAGCTGCCCGTGGCCTTGGCAAGACCCTCCACTTCTATAGCTCTCCTCGCCTATTAACGGGTGATGATGGTAATAATAGGGTCTCCCTCGATGGTGGGTCGTGCAGTTTCATAGTATCAGTAAAAGGCTTTGAGCTTCCAGGAGGAAGGCGCCGAGGAGCTATAAGGTGTTATTAGCAGTAACTGGGCCAGCACCTGGGTCACCTGAAAAGCTGCCAGATTCCGTCTACTTCACCCAGTTTCTCTTCTTCCCTCTCAATCCAGTTTCTCTTCTTCCCTCTCAATCTCTTCCCTCTGCCTTCCCCACTATTACGTCCCCCTTTCCACCCCCAGAAATCCCTTTCTGACTCACCTGCAAGTAACTCACACTTTCCCTCCTAGCTTAAGACTCTGTGCAACAAGCATTCTGCCTCCCAAGTAATGGGACCCCAGCGGACAGAACTGGCAAAGCCCTGAGGAGTAGCATCTAAACCTCGAGCTAGAGAAGTAAAGGTTGTCCATCCATCCACCCACCCACCCATCCCCAACTAACCAACTACCCATCCACTCATCCTTCTCTCCACTCACCCATCCATCAATTCACCCACACAACCAACCAACCACGTACCCATCCATCCACCCACTCACCCATCTACCCATCCATCCATCCATCCACCCATCCACCCACCTAACCAATCAACCACCTATCCATTCACCTATACATCCACGCATCTACATACCCACCCAACAAACCATCCATCCACCCATCCATGCTTCAGACCTCTGCCCCACACCCAGTGCTGACCCTGGCAGGCCTATGTTAGGTGCTGTGACACCCGGATAAAAGGCCTGCCTCCAGTTCCCTCCCAGTCGGGCTGCAGAACACAAGGCTCACCCCGGAAGGTCCATGCAGGACAGCGCCCTGCTTCCCACAGAAGCCCCTTGTCCTGCCGCACTCCTCCCCCAGGCCTTTCTTCATTCTCATCACCCTGATCTACACTCCACTCGCTCTTCTGCAGGGGTGAGGGCATCAGAGGACAGACACAGGGGAGTGACACCCCGCCCTTGGATTCCCGCATCTTCTCTCGTGCAGACAGCCATGTGTGGGCCCAGGAGAAAGCATCCAAAGCTGGGGGCAGTTTCCTGAGGAAAGTCGAGCCAGGATCCTGGTGGTTCCCCACCCTCTGCCCGCTGTGGGTTCTGGACGATGCCCTGGGAGCCTGTTTAAAATACGCACCGTCCTGGGCCAGCCCTTTTGCATTAGGAGCCCTAGTGCACCGTGTTTGAGAACCACGCCTCAGGAAGTCAGAAGTCGAGTGTGCAGTTAACACGGTTAACACTCCTGGTTTATCCCAAACTCCCTGAACCCCTCAGGGCCAGACTTGCCTATGTGGCCAGATCGGGGGCTCTGGGAGGGCCCTTGCTCCTGGGGCTGTGGACTCTCCTCTTTTTGTTCTCAATCCTAAACACAGGTCCACACGTCAGCTGTGATACAGGAGAAGCCTGGGGCTTGCAAAGGACAGGGGAGCAGCTTCTCCCGCTACTCAGGATGAAGGCCAGGGTTTGGGGCCCGGCCAGGGCCAGGTAACATCCAGGTGCTTCAAGCCCAACTTTAGTGTGCCATCCCCTCTTCTGGCCCTTCCTCCTCTTCATCTGCCTCTAATGCCTCCGTTCTCATACTACTTGCCTCATTTATTAGAGAGGGAAATCTATGGACTAGGGAATGTTATTTTATAGGTCTTTCTATGATCTGCTGGGCAACCTGCCAGATGTTTTCTATAACAACCTGTGAGGTGAGACTGCTTTCTTTCCTCCCTTCCTTCCTCCCTTCCTTCTTCCCTAAAGTACTTCCCAGCTCAGCACCTGCCATGTGCCCTGAGAAAGGCAGCACCTCACAGAACTCACATTCTCGTGGGAGAGACACACACACACACATAAGCAGTAAATCTGTCAGATGTCAGGTGGAGGTAAGTCCCTTGGGAAAGAGGAAGCTGGAAGAAGAAGGGGACTGTTTGAGGGGGAGTCACAATTTTAAATTGCACATTCAGGTGTGATTTGAGTAGAGACCTCCAGAGGTGAGGAGCACCCCAAGTCCCTAGCTGGGGGAAGAGGAGTCCAGCCTGGAGGCCAGCAGGTGCAAAGGTCCTGAGGCAGGCTTGTGCTGATGGTGTCTGAGAAACAGTAAGAAGGCCCGTGTTGTTGGAGGGCAGTGACTGGAGGGACAGCAGCAGGAGCTGCGATGGGAGGGGAACAGACGGTGACAAATCACCCCAAACGTCACGGCTGAAAACAAGACCTATTTTATTTTCTCAGGAGTCTTCAGTCTGAGTTGGGTTTGGCTGGGGGGTGGGGGTGGATCTTCTGCTGATCTTACCAGAGGTCCTGGTGTGGCTGCATTTCACTGGCATGTCAGCCGGGGGGCTGGCCAGACAGGGGTGCTAGGCGGCCAGGCTCCTGTCTCTCCGTGTGGTCCCCTGTCTTGCCCATCTGTGGGCTCTCCAGTTCTCTCCATGTACCTCTCAGGCAGAGGAGCTGGCCTTCTTATGTGGCGGCCCAGAGCATCCACAAGTGCCAAAGTGGAGGTTGCCATGTCTTCTTAAGGCTTAGACCCACAAATGGCCACTTCTGTCACATCCTGTTGCTTAAAGTGGGTCACAGGGCCAGCCAAATTGAAGAGAAGGGGACCACACTGGGAGTAGTGGTCCGTGGGGGACCACAGAGGTAACAGACACCCGAGAGAACGGATCAAAGAGAGCGGGGACCAGCAGCAGCAGCAGCATCACCTGGGAACTTGGTGGAAATGCAGACTGTCAGGCCCAACCCAGACCTACTGCATCCCTACTGCATCCCTACTGCATCCCTACTGCATCAGAATCTCTGGGTGGGGGGGGAGGAGTCCTCAGGAATCCGGATGCTTGCAGGCTCCCTACTTGATTTCGAATGCTCAGAACCATTTGAAAATGATGGATCTATGGCTTTGCTGAAAGGACTTTGGCTTTGTTTCAAGGCGGAGGCCCCTGGAGGGCTTGGAGCAGAGAGCTAGTAAGAGAATCACGTTTATAAAAGGGCAAAGGCACACAAGAGGTGAGGGCGGGGGTGGGGGGGACTAGTACAATGACATGGGACCTGGGTGGTGGTGGTGGAGATGCTGGGACAAGGCTGGGTGCTGGTTCTGGCTTGAAAGTGGAGCCAACAGGATTGCCCCACACGCTGAGTGCGCAATGTAAGTGAGACGGAGGACCCCAAGGCCAGATCCTGTTTCTGGGGTCCGAGAAAGGGTGAACAGTGGAAAGGCCAGGGCTGCTGCCGTGGTGTGACGGAGCAGATCAAATGGTGTTATTTTCAGCCATGACACAGTGGGTGTTTGGTTCCCCTCTGCCTCCTCACAGCCTGAAGAGCAGAAGAATGGAGTTGCCGTGTGCCTCACTGGGGAAGAAGAAAGACTGGGGTGAAGCAGGTGGTCAGGAGTGCAGGTTGGACCTGTTAAATCTGGGATGCCCTCAAATATATTTGTGGGGGCAAATATGCAGGCTGAGAATTCAGGAAGAGGTCCATTCTGGAGAGGGATAAATTTTGGAGTTGCGTAGAGTTCGGTCAAGTTCTGGGACGGGATGGATCTTCTAGGGGGTGAGTGTGGATGGGAAAGGCAGGAAGTTGACATGAGGACGGACACACAAGGAGATGGAGGAGGCGTGGCTGGTGGGACAGAATGAGAGCAGAGAAGGGTGCCTCCAGGAAATAGAACTGTTTAACAGTCAAAGGTATGACTCATAAAAAGTGAGTTATCGCTCTCGATAACAAGGATGGTAAAGCTGGTGCCAAAAGCATAGAAGGAATGAAAGACTGAGGTCTGTGACAGAAGCCATGCTGGGATGATGCTGCCGGGTCGCGCAGGTCTCCACAGCACAATAATACGCTCCCACCGGGTGGCCACCTGTTGGCTGATAAGTTATTAGCATCTACAGGACAGAATTCAACGGCGTTGCCATCAGATAGAATCGTTTGCATCACTAGAAGTTTTCTACAAGTTAACATGAACCTAGCAGAGTTGTCCAAAAAACCCCAAATAGAAAATAGTCCAAACAAAAGGCACCTGCCCCAGTGGGTCCCTAGTGGTCCCCAGCTCATCACTGGCCGGTCCTCGTGTGGGATCGTGAGACCTTGCTCTGCGCGAGAGACAAGAACTGGCTGCTGGGTCCTGGCTGTGGCCACCGCTGGTTGTAGAAGAGAAATCCAGGCTGGATTTTGGGTTTTCAGAAACCCAAGCCTAGCTGAGATCACAGGGCCCAAGAGTGGCAAGTCAGACACAGACTCAGGCGTCTGACACCGAGGCCCCCAGGTCCTGGGTCCGGTGAGCAGCTTTCCAGTGAGCTCACTCACTCCCAGGATGTGGTCCCAACAGGAAAGAATGCCTCACCCAAAAGGAATGATCTTCAGGCAGTGATGGGCCTAAGCTGGGGGGAGACCTCAGGCACTGCCTGAAAATGCAATTTTTATCCACTCTCCTTTGTACAATTTTTATTGCTCCCAAAGAGCGTCTAAAGACCGATTGACTATGATATCACTTATATGCGGAATCTAAAAAGAAATGAAACAAATGAACTTATTTACGAAACAGAAGCAGACTCACAGGCTTAGAGAAGGAACTTATGGTTACCAGTGGGAAGGGTGGAGCGGGAGGGATAGACTGGGAGTTTGGGATTGACATATACATGCTGCTATATTTAAAATGAATAACCAACAAGGACTAAAGTATAGCACAGGGAACTCTGCTCAATATTCTTGAGCCACCTAAATAGGAAAAGAATTTGAAAAAGAATAGATACACGTATATATATAACTGAATCACTTTGCTGTACACCTGAAACTAACACAGCATTGTTAATCAACTCTACTCCAATATAAAATAAAACGTTAAAATAAAAAAAAGTAAAGATTGACGGAAGGCGAAAGACCCCAGCCCCTATGCGCCCCTGCAGCTCACATTCCTCGTGGGCAGAGCCAGGCTCGTGCTTGGGGTGCTTGTCTGGGAGGTCCCCTCACTGCGGTGGCCGCCAACACTTGGGGTAACAGCAAGCCACAGACTTCCACAGGGTCTGTCTTTTCGGCAGAGGTAATGAAGATGCAAAAGCAAGGAAACCATCTCAGAGGGGCTGCGGGAGAGAGCAGGGGGGAAGAGCCAAAGCAAAGTGCAAAGGGCGAGTTCCGGGGGCTTCTCACAGCTTGATGGCAGGGCTTGGAGGCGACCCGAGTCATACTGGAAACCCCAGGATGAACAATAACCCCTCGGTCTGCCTCCCATGGTGACCATCTGACTGCTCAGATAGCATCGGAATTCCCTCGGATGAGAGGTGAGGCCACCAAGGAAGGCAGGGCTGGCCTAGATGCAGTGGAAAGGACGTGACTAGGGCGGGTCCTTGGAGGTCCTGTCCTGTGGGCTAAGGTCTGAGCACAGATGGGAGAGGAGCACTGTCCGTGAGATTTGGGGTGTCTTTGAAAGCCGCTTTTGTGACAACAACAACAAAAGATCACTGTTAATTTTTTATTTTAAATTAATGTCAAATTAATTTGATTTTAGATTAATAGGTTAATATTGATTTACACTTTAATATCTGGTTTTCCTTAGGTTTTACGGTTCCATCTGTATATTAAATTTTATTTGTAAATCCAGGAAATTCTAATATCACTTTCAGGGAGCTTAATTCGATTAATATATTTCAACAGCTCAGTCTGAACTATAAAACTCCCTCATGTCATCAGTCACACTTACAAATCTAATAAATCTAATTTCCTTAAACATTTTAAATTGCATTTGTAAATTTAGTATTTTCTTTTAAAATTACTTCAAATACCTCCAAGAAGCATAAGCTCCCCAAGCACGAAACTCATTGCACTAAACCTTGCAAAGAGAGTTTGAAAGGGGTGAATATCAAGTGTCCCTGGCTGTCCCAAAATCTCGTACAAGTTTAGCAAAATGCTCTTACACTTTTCCGCTTAAATCTCGCTTCAATCAATTACTCCATGATGCAGCTTAAACCTGAATCACAAGGTTAATCTGACAGTTATTGCAATGTGCCAAATTCTCTTAATAGTTCACGTTAAATACCAAACATACCTATTGTTTTTGTTCTACACTTAATCCTTCAGTACTAATATTTGTGGTTGATTCCTCCATCATTTTCATATTAAATTCTAGGCCTTCCTGGTATTAAAAGGCTCTTGCCAAGTAAGGAAATAATTTCACCTTCCTAGGCAGACTGGTGTCCTCCAAGAGGACAGAGTTGCTTATTAACGTGACTTTCAACTGGGACTCCAGATCTGACTGTTCCCTGATACACAGGCAGCCATGCTGAGCCTTTCAGGGTCACAGTGGCACCTGGCTCCTGGGCAGGCTTGGACCCAGGTCCCTGTATTTTTTCTTCAGCCCCCTCTGTGTCCCCCTGGAGCCTCCACCTCCCCCGTGGCAGTTCCTTCACTGTCCCCTCTTCCCTTCCTCTGTCATCAGCACCCGCTGCTTTCTAGCTGGACATCCCGCCATGAAGAATAAAGATGCATTCCCCTGCCCATGCTCCGTGACCAAGGTCTGGCCATGGGATGTAAGCGGATGTGGAACGGGCAGTGTCTACACAGCCTGGGACAGCAGACGTGGTCTCCTTTCCTTCCTGCTTCCTTCTGGCTGGAGCTGGAGCTGCCATCTTGAAGCATAAGACGGAGGCCAAACGATGGGGATGCCAGAACCAGACATCACCACTGGATCAGGCTCAACTAATTAGCTTTCTTTCTAATTTTCTGGTCTAACAGGGCCACAATGCATGTGAGTATTAAAGTGGCCTCCCCTGGACAGGCACATTCTCATAGCTTTGTCTGGCTCCACACTCAGGACACTAAAGTCACATTGTCAACAAGGTCAATGGGTGAAAATCCAAGGTAAAAGGATGCCGATGTCAGGTGACGTGTCCGTGGATGTTACAGGCCAAGAGATGGGAAACAGCAGTGCCGATGTAGGGAGCAGAAGATGAGTGTTCCTTATTTAGGACCGCAAATAAACGACTGAGCTCGAGGAGAAAGCAGAGGGGATGAGAAAGAGGACCCCAGCACCAAGAAGAAGGACCCCCAGTGCCAGGGCACCTCTGCCCCTCCTCCAACCAGAGTGTTTCCCAGGTACAGGTGGACGGGAGCCATCGGGCCACAAGACCAAACCTGTATGGCAGGTATCAGAATTACCCTCACATGGGACTCTTTGTTTTTATGTAATCCTATATCTAGTTTAGTTCAGCCAAAACATTGGCTTCTCTTCCAAAATTTCCTTGTTTTTTAAAAGTCCCAAGTTAAAAGACCTCATTCAAGAACTGTAAAATAAAGTGATTTTACAATTTAAAAAAATTGTAAAAAAAATTGAAAAACATCACCAAGTGGTGCTGATTAAATAAATTATGGTAAATCTTCATAACAGAATTTTTTGCAGCCATTAAAAGTGATGCAGAAAGGACTTCCCTGGTGGCACAGTGGTTAAGAATCCACCTGCCAATGCAGGGGACGCGGGTTCCATCCCTGGTCTGGGAAGATCCCACATGCCGAGGAGCAACTAAGCTCATGCACCACAACTACTGAGCCCAGGTGCCACAGCTACTGAAGCCCGAGCACCTAGAGCCCATGCTTCGAAACAAGAGAAGCCACCGCCACAAGAAGCCGGTGCACCGCAATGAGGCCTCTGCTTGCCACACTTGCTGCAACTAGAGAAAGCCTGTGCACAGCAACAAAAACCCAACACAGCCATTAATTAATTAATTAATTATTTAAAAAGCGATGCAGAAGACTTAATAAGGGGAAATGTTTGTAGTCTGTGAAAAAAATATGTAACTTTATATATTGCATGATCCCAATTTGGCATAAACATTTATTTGTAGCTTTTTAAAAGCTGAATTTTAAACAACAACAACAAAAGTCAGCAGTAAATCATTAAAAAACAAACAGTTTTGGTAACCAGCGAGGACTGTATAGCACTTAATATTTTGTAATAACATATAGGAAAAGAATCTGAAAAAGAATAGATATATGTATGCACGACTGAACCCCTGTGCTGTGCACCTGAAACTAACACAACGTTGTTAATCAACTATACTTCAATAAAACATAAAAATAAACAAAACAAACAGTTCAAATCCAAATTCACCCCTGATTTCCTCTGGTTCTAGTGGAGACAGCCTTGATCAAGTCTATTAGAAACCAGCGCAGCCAGAGGAGAGCTCTGCTCAGCTCAGCTGGAGGAGACCGCACACCACCCATGGAGTCAGCATTTTAAGGCTCCTAATGATAGAATGTACAGGAAATCTGCTGTTTCTTTTTTTTCTTTTTCTTTTTTTCTTTTTTTTTTTGGCCACACCTTGTTGCTTGTGGGATCTGAGTTCCCCGACCAAGGATCGAACCCGTGCCCCCTGCAGTGTGCAGTGGAAGCGTGGAATCTTAATCACTGGACTGCCAGGGAAGTCCCAACATACAGGCAATTTTTTTTCTTTCTTTTTTTTTTTTTTTTTTGGAAATGCGCTCTTTCTACCATCTGTCACTTGCAAGATGAACGAACATCGGATGTGGATTCAGAAAATCTGGATTTTTACTATCCATTTGACCTTGAGCAAGTTCCTTCATCTCAGGTGAGTGAAGTGGGCTACGCAGCCCGCCTACGAACGCGCAGGACCACGATGGGGGTGAAAGGTGAGGTAGTGAACGCAGCCTGAAGGCGTCCAGGGAGGCGGGAAGGAAGCTGCCTCCTGCAGGTTTGTTGGGTCCAGGTTTTGACTTCGAGGAACATCTCTGCTCCTCATGTGCAGGTGTTGCCCTATTCGAGAAAAAAAAAATGTGTTTTTACCCTGTTTTCTGAAACAGGTTTACCACACTGAGGCCAAGCAGGAGAGACTCGTGAACTCCATACAAGCTTCATCAATTGCCTTTTTTTGTATTGGAGTATAATTGCTTTACAATGTTGTGTTAGTTTCTGTCGTGCAGGGAACTGAATCAGCTGTATTTATACCTATATCCCCACCACTGAGATTCTGGTTCCTGTTTCACTTATTTATTTATTTAATTGATTGATTTACAATATTGTGTCAGTTTCCGGTGTCCAGCAAAGTGATTCAGTTATATAAACATGTATTTTTCAGATTCGTTTCCATTAGGGTTTATCACAGGATATTGAATAGAGTTCCCTGTGCTCTGCAGTAGGCCCTTGTTGGTTATCCGTTCTCTATACAACAGTTTGCATCTGCTAATCCCAACCTCCTACCCCTGCCCCCCATCCCTTGGCAACCACAAGTCTGTTCTCTATGTCCGTGAATCTGTTTCTGTTTCCTAGATAAGTTCATTTGTGTCATATCGTGTCATATAAGTGCTATCATATGGTATTTGTCTTTCTCTTTCTGACTTACTCGATTGACTTTTAATCATGTGCCCTGAGCTGGCTCCTTTTAACTCCCAGGGAGGTTTGTCCTGAGCCCTCCACATGCACCTGGCTATGTGCGGCTTGCACACCTGCTCGTGTGCCTGGGGTCCCCTCCGACGGGTGAGCTAGATGAGCAGGATATCTGGGGAAGAGCAGTACCTTCCTCTGGGGTGCTGAGCTGCACAGATGCATGTCTCCACGGCACAGGCAACACACAACACGCTCCTCCCCTGCTTTATTCCTAAGACCCACAGCCCCTTCCGTCCCGGACACCAGGATCCCGCGCTCAGAAGGGCCCTAAACTTGTTTTAAAGCTCTGCTGTCAATGTTTTGAAATTCATAATACTTTATGAACAAGAAACATTACATTTTTATTTCACTCTAGGCTCTGCCGATCGGTGGCCATTCCTCCCTGTCACCCCCTCCCGCCTGGCTCCCTGCACCTTGATCTTGTCCTCACCTCTGCAAGGATGAGGTGTATCATAAGGAAAGAGCCTTGGAGGGGCAGAAGGAGGTAACAGGGGAACAATCCAGCAGGTAGAGGAACAGGTGTGGGGCACCTAGAGGGCGTCTCAGTTCGTCCCTGCATCCTTCCTTCCACATTCCAGGAAGGGGCAGGGAGCTGCATTCTGTTTTGCAAAAAGCAAAGCAGAAATAGCTCTCTGGTCTTCTGATTCGGCCACATTTCTGAAATGCAACAAGGGGTAAACATGATCGTTCCGTGTGGATCCCAAAATACTTTACAACCATCTGGGATCTATTCTCTCCTTTCCCTGGGTTCATGCTCTCGGCTTTGCAGCCAGGAATACAGGGTTCTGGCAGGAGTCTGGTAGGCTCTCCCCATTGGCTCCGTCCCTTGCTCGAGACCGAGGGTGCCAGGGAAGATGTGCTCCTGAAGGCTGCTGTTCTTGTACACCGCTCAGTCTCTCAGTGCAGTCTTTAAAAGTCACTCTTAGTCATTTAAATTTGAGAAACAGGGGGCGTCCTTGGTGCCACGGTGGTTAAGAATCCACCTGCCAATGCAGGGGACACGGGTTAGCGCCCTGGTCCTGGAAGATCCCACATACAGTAGAGCAACTAAGCCCGTTGCGCCACAACTACTGAAGCCCGTGCACCTAGAGCCCGTGCTCCTCAACAAGAAAAGCCACCTCAATGAGAAGCCCATACACCGCAACGAAGAGTAGCCCCCGACTGCCACAACTAAAGAAAGCCCACATGCAGCAACAAAGACCCAATGCAGCCAACAAATAAATAAATTTATTTAAAAAGAGAGAGAGAGAAAAACAGGAGCTGATAAATATCTTATTAGTTCATAAAGCAGTGACTCTAAAAGTAAAAAGAAAAGGAATTTTCTTAACACTTTCTTATTATTTCTTATCAGACCTTTAAACAAAGCACACTATTATAAATGGCTAAAGCCATTTAAACTCATCAGATGATCTTAGACCTAGGGCGCTGCCTGTAATTTACAGGTGAAGAAAGAGAAGACAGACCAGAGAGGTGGAGTAACTCGCCCAAGATCACACAGCCAGCAGCAGAGCCAGGACTGGAATCCAGTTCTTCTAGTTCTCGGGTTGGGGCCTGACTCAGAGCAGCCAGCGGGGAGGGAGACAAAGGGTCGGAGGCAGACATGGCAGGAGATCCCGCTGTGGGCCCAGGGACTTGTGGGGGTGCCTCCGAGGCCTGTGTCCCGGTTCCCAGGGAGTCCTGGCCCCCTGGCAGCGCTAATAGGAGGCAGGGGAGGAGTCGAGGATGGAACCAGGCTGTATTTGATTAGAGACATCAGCACCTATTAGCATGTTAGTGTGGAGGCTTCTTTGTTGTGGTTACTGTTTTCATTTTTTATTACACAACATTTAAAAAAACAGTTTTATTGAGATACAATTCACATACCACACAATTTACCCATTTAAAGTGTACAGTTCAATGGTGCTTAGTATTTTCATAGGTGAGCAATCATCCCTACAGTCAACTTCAGAACATTTTCCTCACCTCGGTACCCGCTCATCTACTTACTCTCTCTGTGTGGGTCTGTCTATCCTGGACATTCCTTACAAATGGAATCAGCCAGTATGTGGCTTTTTGTGTCTGCTTCTCTCACCGAGCATCATGTCCTCAAGGTTCATCCGTGCTGCACGTGCGGTCAGGACTTCATTCCTCTTTCTGGCTGGCTAATATTCCATCGGTGGATATTCCACAGTCTGGCCATGGCCCATGGACAGATGCGCCGTCTCTCCCAAGGCCTGGGAGCTGCCCCCAGTGCTGCCTTTCGGATGAAGGGCAGTTCTCTGCTGCAGCTGAAATGGCCTCGCTCTAGGGCCCGGGGTCTGACCTGCGATGCACCTGTCACATCTTGCTGGAGGCTTGAGCTTCCTCTAGCTCGGGCATCTCTAAGTCACAAGGGCTCTGCCGTGTCATGTGGCCCAAGAAACAGGACTGTTTGCCCCGCAGCCTAGACCTTCTGTGACACCCTCTTTGCTCTGGGCCCTAAGCAGGCAGCCTCCACCCTATGGGGTCAGTGGGTCAGAGCGCTACCCGAGGCGCCAGATGCACTGCCTCCAAAATCAAAGAGGCCTGCCACACATCACTCTTTGTCTGACCGGCAGGAGGGGCGGGGCAGTAGCATGTCCTTTGCTTTGGAGGACGGTTCTGGACTATCCAGATCACTCTGAATGGTGCTCCGGCGTGGCAGCCCAGAATCTTTGTAGAGTTTGTCCCCACAGAGGGTTTGCCCTTTAGAAGACAGGTGTCTTGCCAAGGCGGCCAGAGTACCTGCCACTTCTCATTGCTCGGGTTAAGACGCCATCATGGAGGCTTTCCAGGTGGTGCAGTGGTTAAGAATTCATCTGCCAACGCAGGGAACATGGGTTTGATCCCTGGGCCGGGAGGATCCCACATGCCACGGAGCAACTAAGCCGGTGCACCACAACTACTGAACCTACACTCCACAACGACTGAAGCCCGAATGCCTAGAGCCCGTGCTCCACCACAAGAGAAGCCACAGCACTGAGAAGCCCGTGCACCGCAATGAGGCGTAGCCCCCACTCACTGCAACTAGAAAAAGCCTGTGCACAGCAACAAAAACCCAATGCAGCCAAAATTAAAACAAACAAGTAAATAAATAATACAATAAATCTTAGAGAAAAAAAAAAAGACACCGTCCTGGTCCTCAGGCTCTGCTGGCTGTGGAGACGGGGGTCTCTGTAAAGGCCCCCAGTTGTCCTTTGACTCCCACCTTTTCTTTAATTTGCTGATTAATAAACCCAAGATGGTCAGCTTTCCTCTTTGGAGCTGTTGCACCCACGGTGCAGCCGCCTCCACGCTTCCCCGACCTGGCTTGCCAAGCTGAAACCCCGCCCACCAGGCTGTCAATCTTCCAGCTCACAGGTGCCAGGGCCCCTCAGGGATTCCCGCCCTGGAGCCCATCTTTAGAGTCACTTCTTAGACAGGCCGGGACCTGGGACCTGGGAGTCTTTGCTGTAATGCTTGCACCCAGACAAATGTCTTCAAACAGCAAAATACAAAGAAACTATAAGGGACTAAAAATAACTGTGCATGCGCAGTGGGGGCAAGTTATGGACAAAAGATACAAAAAAACGAAAAACCCCAGCTGCCACTTCTGAAGAGCCGGAGCACAAGCAGGGCACTGTGTCTGCCGCCTGCATACACGGCCGCCTAAGGGGTGGGCAAACCACGTAAGCCACCCACCCGGCCAGACCCCTGCACCCGCCCCCAGCCTCATCCCATAGAAGGAACCAGCTCACCCCCACCCCACCCCCGCAGGAAGCGAGGAAAGGAACCTGCTACTTGTTCTCGCTCCCCCAGAGTCTGAGTCTCCGCCCTGGCCTGGCCCTCCGGGGTGGACCCCAGGTGTAGCTTTTCCCTGATGACTTGTATCAGCTGTTGGGGTCCCCGGGGGAGGATCTGGTTTCCTTTCCTCACCCTCCCCTCTCTCCCCTACCAGCAGATGGCGGATGTCATAACTGCTGGAATTTTGTCACGTGCACGGTGGTCAGGCCCGAGGGTGGAGGGAGCCCTGCAGGCAGGCAGCCCTGGCCCGGGGACCACCAGGAGAGGCGGAAGGAGGAAGCACCCCCTCTGCCACCAGCCCCGGAGCTTCCGCTCCCAGAATTCGCCATCTCATCCTCTCGGGGCAGGGGAGGTCCTTTCTCTGCCCCTTTGCGTGAGGCTGGGTGTTCTCAGGAGAGTAATGTCAGGTGGGCAGCTCGGTCCTGGGCGTGAGCAAAGAGCAGACGTGCCGCCCTCCTCTTCCCAGCCCTTGTCCACAGAACAGCTGCCCCCATGAGTTGCACAGAGAATCTGGGGAGAACCTGTAACCCCATCCAAGTCACGTGACTCACGACAAACCCTCAGGCTGCACCTTGGGGCCCCCATCTCAGTGCACAGATAAATGTGTCTACAACTGTGGCTTCCTTTTTCTTTTCTTTTTTAATGTTGTTAGATGTTTTTTTTGATGTGGACCTTTTTTTGTTTTTCTTTAAGTCTTTATGGAATTTGTTACGTTATTGCTTCTGTTTTATGTTTTGGTTTTTTGGCCAAGAGGTACCTGGGATCTTAGCTCCCTGACCAGGGATTGAACCCGCACCCTGTCTGCATTGGAAGGCAGATTCTTAACCCCGGACCACCAGGCAAGTCCCAACTGTGCCTTCTTTTAAACTCGCCTTCCTTTTGGGAATTCCCTGGCGCCCAGTGGTTGGCGCTTTCACTGGCCCAGGTTAACCGAAGCACAGAAGCCCCCGAAGCGTCTCCTTATCGGACGGACGCCTGATGTGAGGCAGGAATGTTGGCCAGAGGCAAGGGACTCAGCAACAGGAGCTTAGACGGGATGTGACGTCGGCGTTGATCCATTTCCCAGATCGGATCAGAGTCCTGGGGGTTCTGCTCCGTGGTCTCCTCCGTCTCCGGGCCAGCTCCACGTGCTGGGGTCCAGAGGCTCTTTCCTGTATCAGCAGACGCAGCACGTACAATTCAGCCCCTACGGCCAGCCAGGTTTTGGGGGCAAGGAGTAGAGGGCAGTGGTGAGGGAGGCAGGCCTTGGGGTCCCGCGGGCCTGGGTTCGAATCCGCCAATACCTGTTACACACGGCCTCGGGCAGGGATTTCACCTCCCAGACCTCCTCATCTGTCAGTTGGGATGGTCAAAAGGTCACCTGCAGAGTTAGGGAAAGTAGATATTGTAAAAGCAGCTAGTACCCAAGCAGTGGTAATTGCCCAAGAAAATGGGAAGAAAGGAGAGATTTTCCTTGAAACAAGATTCTCGGAAGAAACAGCTACCTGGACGTTCTCTGTCTAAATGTCCTCCAGGCCCGTCCCCTGATGTTCTGTGTCCCCATCTCTCCAAAGCAGTCAAACACATCACCCTATTTCCCAGTGAGTCTTGTGAGATTTGTTGGTGATCTTGAACTTCTCTCTCCGGACTCCCTAGCGATGACTACTGGCCTTCCCAAGCCTGGAAAGATAGGGCTGCGGGGAAAGGAGGGTCCAGCGTGAGGACAGGGAGGATGAGCTTCTCCAGACATTGCGGAGTCTTTCCTCCTTGACAGAAGGGTCGCTGTGTGGAGGATGCAAGATGCAGTTGTAACAGCTTCGGTGTGTTCTAGGGGTCCCGAAGCACTCAGGTTTCCAGAGGTAGAGGGGGAAGGTATGGGTGTCTCTGCGGGATGGGGAGGAGGCGGTTGCAGCCCCTCCCCCCCCCCAACCCCCTGACTCAGGGAAGCTTATCTGGAGAAGGAGACGGTCCTGGTTTGGGTCCCGTTACTCACCCTCCGTGGGGCCGGGCGCGAAAGTCGCCTCCGGGTGACGCCTCTGGCACAGACACAGAGGCACAGAGACCTGAGGGAATGGCCTGAAGCCAGGACCCATGAAGGTAGGAGGCAGTGTCCACAGGTGAAAGCAGCCAGGATCCCTGCAGGGACACCTGCTCTTTGGGAAGAGTACGCTCCCTGCCAGGGTGCCAGCAGCACCTCTCGCCATCGACTTTTCCTGCACGAGCTTAATCGAGGAGACAGATGTGTCCTCTCTGAAATCTGCAGAGGCCAAGGTGGGCATAATCGCTTATGTGGGGAAACTGGGGCCACCCCCAGGAAATTTTGACGCTAAGGACTGTGGCACTCTGGGTGATGTTACCCAGCAAGGATGCAAGAATGTATTTAAAATGTGGATGGCTGCCTCCTGGAAGCTTGAACATCTCCCACTGGCTAACTTCTTGACCTTTCTGGAGGCTGCCCTGAGCCCATAGATAGTACAGAAGCCACAACACGTACTCAGTGAGAGCAGGCAGTAAGAGGCTTGGATGTCTCCTGCTCTTTAAGTCTCCTCCAGCAAAGGGTCCTACGGTCCTTCCGCTAACCGTCAGGACATGAAGATGCTTCATCCAAGGGAAGGTGCTGGGTCCAGGCCGGGGGCCCAGCGAGTTCACATGACACAATAAACTGCTTGGACAGAGGATTTTCGAAGTCGACCTCCGGTTTGGCTGGAAAGACTTGTGTCTGTCCTGGTCCAGGAGCCGGCGGCCCTTCCCACGTGGACGCCCCCTTCCTTCTCGACCCCCTCAGTCTCTTTACGTGTTGTAAGAAAGTAGTCGTGGATGACGTGGAAACCAGTGGGGTGGCTGGGTTCCCATAACATTTCATGTGCGAAACGGGAAGCGGCCAACCCCTGGGTATAGGATTCAAGGGACCATTTTGGAATCTGCGTGCGGGCACTTGACGTGGTAGGGAACTTGGGCGAGTCTTTTCAGCAGCCTGTGTCCCTGTATCCGAGCAGATCCTATGGGGCCTTCCCAGGACAGACACCCCACACCCCATGTCCTCCACCTGCCTCTGGTTTGGCGACAAACTTTAGCCTCCTAGGCCTTCCCCGAGTTCCAAAGAATACATTTAACCAGAGAAGTGAGAAAATGCAGAAACAAAGGAAAACAGCCAAGCAAGACAAAATAGTAGTTTAGCCATTAAACAAAGTCAAGGAGCTCTGGTTCCTCCTCAAGGGCGGCAGATAATATTCGGAGTCATGTCCGGTGAGCTGTTTTGCAGACCCAGAAACCCCCACCAGGGGGAAGACGTTCACTGCGTGCTGCCCACAGGCACGGAGACCCCAGGCTGGCTGGAACCAGAAGGTGGATGGTGTTGACCCCCGATGACCTCACCACCAGCCAATCGGAAGAAGGTCCACGAGCTGACCACACCCCCACAACCCCCCTCCCTCACCCTGTCTTTAAAAACGTTTCCCGGAAGGCCTTCAGGGAGTTCAGGCCTTCGACCATCAGCTGCCCAGATTCCTTGCTTGGCGCCTGCAATATGCACTTTCCTTCACCGCCACCCAGGTCGTCAGTTGGCTTTACTGCACGGGGGCAAGTGGACCCGAGCCAGGTTCAGTAACATCCCCACTTCCTCACATGCAGATGAGATGCTGGGGAGAGGGGGGACTCGGAGAGGTCAAGGAGCACGGGGTCCCCCTCTGCAGCACCTTCACTGATTGCTCTGAAGAGAGACATGTACTGACAAAAATGAACCAGTGATTTAAAGGCCTCTGGCTTCAATGCTCTTTAAAAGGCCGTCAAAGTCTTTCCGTGGCTTTTTGCCCAAAGACACAGGGCTGCTGGGAGCAGGAACTCTGCTGGGGGAGGGGAGCAAAAATCTGATTTTGCCCAAGTTGCCCCCCATCTTTTGAGGAGGAGTCCCCAGGGTCCTTACCAGCCTCAGGGACGGGTTCCCTGGCTTAGGAACACAGGGAGCGGCCAGGCCACCCGCTCCCTCTGGACTGATGCCTTAAGGTCTGAGGAAGACCTGCTTCGGGGCCTGCGGGAGCTTGACCTGCAGGCAGAGGCTACAGGGCGCTGCCCTGGGTGCCCAGGCTGCTTCAGCACCAAGCCTGCCCTCGTCGTGAGCAGGGCCCCAAACTCCCTCCGGGGTGGGAAGGTCCTCACAGCAACGCCCACCTCAGACAGTCAAGGAAGCGTCCCCGTCAAGGGGGGTCGGTGTTTCTAAACATCGCCAGTGGTCCTGGGGAGCAGCTACCAGGCCGGCTCCTTCCCACGGCAAAAGGGCTGAGGGTCCCGAGTCCCAGCAGGGCACGGTGCCCAGCCTGGACCCTGCCGGCCAGCGCGGTCGCAGCACCAGCTCAAGCAGGACCGACCTCACCGCCCTTCCGCTGAGGTGGCAGGAACGGCCTCCACACGAGGTGCGGCCTGAGCCGGCCTCACGGGCTGGGGGCTTCCCCTGTTTACTGCATCTGTAACCCCCACCGGAAGGCATGAACCAACCCCATTTTACATTCAGGGAAACTGACGTTCAGCAAGACAAAGGCCGGCCCACGGCTGGGAGGGGAGACCTGCAGACCCCAAAGCTGTGTCTTCCTCCTCACCCTCCACAGCCTCGCCGGGGGGCACGCCTTGGACACCTGTGCTCACCTGTGCCACCTCGGATGTAGGGAAGCAGCGACAGAGCCGACGGGGTGGACCATGGACGGGAAGCGCACCTGCCCAAAGGACACGAGGGGCGCCCCTCTCTGCCGGGGCTGTCCCTGGAGTTGCGGGGGTGAACCCTCTTACCTGCCCCTCCACCTGCCACCTCTGGCCGTGGGGAGTGGGCTCCAGCGTGGGTCAGGCCCGTGGGCTCCTTCCAACACCACAACAGAAAGGATCTGATAAGGTTGTAATAGCTACTCTCCATCCTCTCCTTGGGGAGCTGCAAGGATGACCTCACCCCTGCCATCACCTTGAGCCAAGAAAACAGGGCTAGGCCTCCCTTTTTAGAAGGGAAGAAGGACCCAGAAGGGATCCCGGTGGGGGAAGAGTAGGACCTGGCCTCCCAAGCCCTCCCAGGCACAGCCAGTCCCATCCTGGTTTTGACTACTGATGACTAAGCCTTCCCTGGTTACCTTCTACATGAACTATGATTTCCTGGGGACAGATACCAGATACATCAGATCAGGTGATGGTGGGTACGGGGCAGGTGGGACAGCTCACAGGGCCTTGATTCCCAGGTTGAGGGGTTGGACTGTTTTGGAAAGAACAATGATCTGTGCAAAGGCAGATGAGAGGGTCACAGCCTGGAGGAATGGGACAAGCTTGGGAAGGGAGAAGGGCGGCCCTCAGGGAGAAGAGGCCATGGGGGTGGCGGGTGGGGGCAGAGATGGCAGTGATATGAAGCGGGGGTTCCTGCCCTTTTCATGCCATGAATATTTCTCAGGTTAACGTGTTAAGATAACACAGGTAGGATTCCAAAGGAAACGAAGGACGTCCAAACACAGCTATCGGAATGTGAAAGATCGAAGCAGACACAGTGGTATAGGCTTCTTTAGAAGCACATTTGCCTGTAGGACCAGCTCTGGGCCCGATAACCATCACTTCAAGCCGGTGACGCAGACGGTGCCTGGAGAGGAAAGAGGTGGCTGTGACGTGATGTGGACGGTCTGTGATCGCTGCGGGGTCGCGGTCCCAGCGCTGCTGACACCACCATGGTGGCGGCTGTCGTTCAAAAGGGAGGAGAGGCTGAGCGCGTTTAGAAGCTAGCAGAAATAAGATGTGATTTTTTTTTTCCTCCGAATTTGTTTTTCCAAGTTCAGAGTGTCTGTAGAGAGGTGGGGTCAGCAGGCCTTGTGAAGGTCAAGGATGTGAGACACACGGAGGGTACGCTGCACCCTGAAGCCTGAGGGTCAGGGCGCAGGGTGGGGGCGGCCTTAACAAAAACAGGAAAGGGCTGGGATTCCAGTGTGTGAGCGGAGGACGGGGCGGGGGTGCTGACCCCCGCGACATCTAGTACCGTCCCTGCACTCCCAACGGGCGCCCGAGGCCCAGAATGAAAGAGTGGCTGGCGGGGACGATTTAGACGCTAACCCAGAACCCTTGATTCCCTGGCTCTTGACCCTGGAGTCAGACCCCCGCTGAGTGGAGTGGCTCAGTGGGCAGGTGTTTCCCACGGGAGGGAACACGCCCGGCCTGCGCAGCCCCAGCTCAGGCCACGCTGCCGAGGGTGCCGGAGGCCCGCTCCGTCTGGGACCTCATCCGCTGGCTTCAGAAGAATGCCTTCTCCGTGCGGCGGGGGTGGGGGGGTGCGCCTTCAAAGACATCAATCAGGCTCTTTTTCAAAGGACAATGCCTGGGCACGGTGGGGCTGCCTGCCCCCGACACCCCCTCCCGTGGCCAGCTGGCCGGCCCCCCCACTCCCGGCTTGAAGACCCCCAGAGCCTGTCCCCTGTCCCTGCGTCCTCCACCCCCACCAACCCTGATCAGTGCTGCCTAAAGCGCCCCACGGCCCCCACAGCAGCGCCCCCCGGCGCCCAACCACACAGGGAGAGCCGCCGGGGTCTTCCGGGCGCTGGTGCGGGGAGGGGGAGGCGGGGGACTGCTGGAGCCGCTGGGGTGGGGGGCCTGAGCTCCTCACAGACTCCACCCCCAGCCCCGCCCCGGGCGGCCCAGGGGTCTGGTTGCCGAGGCTCAGGTCTGTCCGTTCTTGTTGGGACCTGGAGACCGGGTGCAACAGCTCACCTCACAGGGACAGCTGGGGGTTCGTGACTTAGTGCTGCCAGCGCCTGTGCGGGACGCGGCCCTGATCGGGGGCCCTGCGTGCAGGACACAGCCCCGGCCACTGGCTGCCTTGGATCAGGCAGGACGGCGGCTGGAGCGGCAGCCTTGTCCCCCGGGCCTCCCAGAGTTTGCTCAGCACCAGCGCTGGGCCTTCAGGCATCTACTGTCTGCTGCCCCTTCCAGAACATCCCCAAGCAAATGCTGGAAAGGGCAGACTCTGGCCTGGGGTGGGGGCGGGGCATCAAGCCCAGCTGGGCCACAGCCCACCCGGCAGAGAGGAGAGGGTCCCATCTAGTCCAGGTTCTGGGGGACAAGCTGGGCACCCACCTTCCCAGCCAGCCTCATCCCTGCTACACACCCTGCCACACCTCGGCCGCATGTCTGGAGCGCGCGAGGCAGGACCGGTGGCCCTTTCAAGATGCGACAGCCCTCCCCGGGGTCTTGGGGCTGTCTCTCGTGGGACAGGAGCTCCACAGCCCTGGCGCCATGAAACCACACGTGAGTGGAGGGCTCAGGGCCCCGTCCCCATCCCCGGGCTCCGACGGGGCCCCGCGCTGCCATATTTCCAGTCATTCTCAGGCACTTCTCAAATCAAAGGAAAATGGAGCTTCTGTGAAGGAAAAGCAAGGCTCCCTAGATTTCTGGAGGAGTGTGTCTCCCCGACCCTGCCCCTCCCAGCACGACCTGCAGCACCGCTGACCCTGGTCCCTGGACATCCAGACGGGTCCTTGCACAAGGGGCCCAAGTGCCCCTCCACGATGCAGCTTTTCCTGGTAACAAAGCACCACGGACGGGAAGACTTAGACCACAGACATCTGTTCTTTCATGTTCTGGAAGCTGGGAGTCAGAGATCAAGGTGTCGCAGGGTTGGTTTCTCTGAGGCCTCTCCTCCCGGGGTTACAGACGGCTGTTTCCTCCCTGTGTCCTCACACAGTCGTCCTTCTGTGGGCAAATATGTCCCAATCTCCTCTTCCTATAAGGACACCAGTCACACCGTCCATAACAATCTGATTTTAACTTAATTACCTCTTTAAAAACTGTATCTCCAAGTACAGTCATTTGCGAGGTACCGGGAGTTAGGACTTCAGCACATGACTATTTTGGGGGGGGAGGGTGCGTGACGTTATTCAGCCCATAACACTTCCCCAGCAGAACACTACACCTTCTTCAAGGGCAAACAACCGCCACTTCCTCCAGTAAGCCTCCCGGGCCTGCAGTCCACGGGGAGAGGCCCCCATTGGCATCAGCAAATGTCTGTTAGAGGCTCTGGGCAGGAAGAGTGTGGTGCTGTGCACGGAGGGCCTGCATGGGAGTCGGACAGGACGCCTGCCCTCGGGACCTGCAGGCCCACTGTACTCTCCCCGGGAACCTTTCATTCAGCCTGTGATATTTATTAAGCACCGACTGTGTGCCAGCCAGGCACGGGGTCTGAGTGGTGGTGAAGGGTGCACAGAAACATACCCTCTCCCTCCAGAGCTCTCAGTACCCACGTGCCCCCTCTCTCCCCCACATTAGACTGTGAATTTGGGGAACAGGGGCAGCATGTTACACTTGCAGAACCCCCACGAGCAGCCAGGGCCCGCTGTGCGCAGCTGGCTTTGTCAACTGGCTATTAGAGCATCAGGCAGGTGACTCCCCGCCACCAACAAGAACCAGCCTGAGGCAGCCACCACCTGCTGGGTGAGGGCAGCAATGGGGTGGTGGAGGGCACAGGGCAGGAGAGGTGGGTGGGCCCCCACCTGTGTTGGCCCTTGGGAGCCCCACCTTCCAGCGGGGAGCTCTGTGAATCCCAGCACCCCCGCTGTACCCCCCACCCCCTGTGAGGGACACAGAAGAACTATCCTGTCTCCCATTTGGCTAAAGGGGAAACTGAGGCTCAGACAGAGTCATTGATTTGTCCATCGCAGCAGTTCTCCAGTGGGGTGATCCTCCCGTCCCCCACCCCCGGGGTCACCAGCAGTGTCTGGAGACTTCGGTTGCTGCAGCTGGGTGGAGGGAGGCTCTGGTATCTAGTGAGCGGAGGTCAGGGATGCTGCCCAACCCCCTGCAGAGCACAAGGCAGCCCCCAAACAATGACCAACCCTGCAACGTCACAGCAAACTGACCGCCTCTGGTCTGTCAAGTGATGCATGGGGTTGGGGCTGGGAGACCAGCATCTTCACCCCAGTCACCATCTCTCCGCTGAGGCTATAATAACCCTGGTTGCTGTCATCTGTGATGGTGAGATTATCTATGTAACATACAGTCATAGGGATCCACTGGGCCCTCTGTGCCACTAAGCATCCTTTGCAAACACTGTCATTTAATCTGCATGACAAGGCTGTGTGGTGGGTACCAGCCTCACCTGCTTTTACATCCAGGGAGACGGGCCTGGGGCTGACCAGCTCCTGTTCAGTCCTTTGCCAAGAGTCCTGTGAGCCAGAGTCCAGGCAGCTCGTGCTTAAAAGGCCCAAACTCCCCAGTGGCTTTCAGGAAAGGGTTTTAAAGACAGGGTGAGGGAGGGGGGTTGTGAGGTGTGAAATCAGCTTGTGGACACTCTTCTGATTGGCTGGTGGTGAGTAACGGGGAGGCGCCATCACCAGCCTTCTGGTTCCAGCGGGTCTGGGGTCTCCGTGCTTGTGGGCAGCACACAGTTAACGTCTCCCACCTGGTGGGGGTTTCAGTGTCTGCAAAAAAGCTCAAAGGACGCGGCTCAGAATATTATCTGTAGCCCTTGAGGAGGAACTAAAGGCCCGTGAGTTTATTTAACGGCTAAACTATAATTATTTTGTCTTGCTTGACTGTTCTCCTTTCTGCATTTTCTCACTTCTCTGATTAAATTTACTCTTTGGAACTCGGGGAAGGCCTAGGAGGCTAAAGTTTGTCTACAGACAAGAGGCAGGTGGAGGACACAGGGTGGGGGGATCTGTTTCAGGAAGGGTCCTGCTCGGTTACAAAATCCATCCCCCCAGCCAGACTTGCATAGGCAACAGAGAGGCAGCCCAACCTTGTGGGGCATCCAGGCCCAGAATCGAGAGCAGAGGGAGGGCTGGATGCCCAGCAAACAGGGGTGTGAAACCAGAAGCCACCTCCAGCCTTAGAAATTACGTGGCCGCCACCCCCATATGACACGGAAGCCAGTGCCACAGGTGGAGGCCAACGTCTCTCCAAGGTACAGACCCGCCTTCTGTCCATTGGGAGGGCTCGTCCTCAACAATCCGATGATCTTCTAATTAGCCCCCTGCTGTGGAGGCCCATGTTTTATTATAATGACAGCTTGGATTCATAGAGCATCGATTTGCCGGAAATGCCAGGCGCTCTGAAGACCTTTCCTTAGTACTCATGCCAAAGCCCTAAGGGGTCTGTAGAGGAGCAGGGAGGGGTTAATTGGTCATTAGTGCTAAGGAAACTGAGGCACAGGCAGGTTTAAAGACTTGCTCAGGGCAGGAAGGGGTCACAGCCAAAGATCAGAGATTGGAGTTTGGAGTCTGCCCCTGTACTTGGTCCACAGAAGTTTCTGAAGACTGCCAGGAGCATCTTGGCGGGGGAGGGTACTGGTGGCAGGCCCCAGGATGCCCGAGGACACGACGCTGTGACAGTAGGTGGACCCCATTTCCCAGACCGCCCAGGAGCCCCTGGACCGGCCCATGGTGTTAGTGTAGAAGCAGGGTGTTTACCACGGGGAGGATGAAAGCCAGCCTCCACCTGGACGGCTCCCCAACCAAGACAAGAGGTCACACTGGCCAGAGTGTCAGCAGCCCCTTGGAGACCATCCCCTGAGCAACGTGACATCTGGGTCTCCTGCGGCCACTGACCGTCAGTGACACATTTACAGAACAAAAGTGGGACCGCTGTGTTTATCCAAGAGGGGCATGTGGCCTTCGTGGTGTGTCCTCTGAGCCCAGCCTGGCCCCCACCAAGCTTGAGCCTGCAGTCGTGGCCCCACCCCTGCTGCCCTCCCACCGTGCACGCGTTGAATGTCTGGGGTCAGGAGGCGGGACTGGCCGCAAGCCAGCCAGTGTGGCCTCAGGCAAGTGAATTCACCTCTCTGGCCATCCAGGTGAGGGGGTGACACTCTGACGGAGGAATCTCATATATCATGGCCGCGGTGAGCTCCTGGAGGAATGACCGACTGCACGTCCAGTGACTTCACCGATCACATGAAAGACAGAAGACGTAGAACTGCTACTTACTTCAAAGTTCGTAATTATCTTGAGACTGGCAGAAGACAAAGACTGAGCCCAGGCGGCTGAGTCTGGTTGTCACCCTGTGAGATATAACTTCATTTAGATCAAATGGCAAAATTCTAATTAAGTGTGCTCACTTTCAAGTTTTCTGGGGCACTTACAAGATGAAGTGATAGCTGTTACTGGGTTGGCTCCAGGAGCAGAAGAATTTCACCAACGGCCAAATGATCCCAGTTTAATACTTGTGTTATCAGATGCTTCAAGTAGAAAAGCCAATTAAGTTAATTTAAATAACTGCTTAATGTTTATGCAAATTATTAAATAAAAGAAAAGCTTTGAACATTTGTTCTGTGGAAGATGTGTCATTTGATGTTTTCGAAAATGCAAGATGTAAACATGAATTCAATGAAATAGTCAATATAAGTGGTATCATTATTTGTTTCTGTTATAACACAAATGCAAACGTTGATGCCACAATATCATGGTAAAAATGTGCTCTTATTAAATAAAGAAATTACGGAGCTTGATTATAATCAAGAAGACAAGAAATAACAAGGTGAGGGTGTGGAGAAAGGGGAACGTTTGTGCACTGTTGATGGGAATATAAATTGGTGCAGCCACTGTGAAAACCAGTATGGAGTTTCCTCAAAAAATTAAAAATAGAACTACCATACCATCCAACAATCCCACCTCTGGATGTTTATCCAAAGAAAACAAAATACAAACTCGAAAAGATATACGCCCCTTCCATATTCACTGCAGCACTGTTTACAATAGCCAAGATATGGAAACAACCTAAATGTCCATTGATGGATGAATAGATAAGGAAAATGTGAGATAGATAGATGGTAGATAGATAGACAGACAGACAATGCAATGTTATTCAGCCATAAAGAAGAATGTAACCTTGCCATTTGCGAGAACATGGATGGACCTTGAGGGCGTTATGTTAAGTGAAATAAGTCAGACAGGAAGTCAGACAGAATATCTATGATCTCACTTATGTGTGGAATCTAAAACAACAAAAACAAAAAGAAAAACAAAACACATAAATACAAAGAACACATTGGTAGTTGCCAGAAGTGGGCAAAGGATGGGCAAAATGAGTAAGGGCAACAAAAGGTACAAACTTGCAGTTATAAAATAAATGTCATGGGAATACAATGTACAGCATGGAGACATTAGTCAATAACACTGTATCACCTCTTTCCAAGTTAAGAGAGTAGATCTTAAAGCTTCCTCATCACAAGAAAAAAAAAAATCTGTAACAATGTATGGTGACAGATGTTAACTAGACTTTTGTCTGTCAATTATACCTCAATAACTTAATTAATTAATAGTTTTAAAAAAGAAAGTGTGAAGCAGAAATATAGTTGGAATTTTTGTCATAAACACAAGTCATATATGAATCTTAAGCTGCAATATATCTGTAATTGAAATAAAAGCTGCAGATATCAAAAGGTAAAAACATTTTTATATTTACAGATTTAGAGTAACTGAACTACAAAATTTCTGTGACAAAGCTAATATGCGTTACAAACAAGAAGTCCTTAATCAGGGCTGTATAAACTTTGATATCCACAACCGATCAGATTTTAGAAATGCATAGCCTGGGGCTTCCCTGGTTGCTCAGTGGTTAAGAATCTACCTGCCAATACAGGGGACATGGGTTCAATCTCTGATTCGGGAAGATCCCACACGCCGCGGAGAAACTAAGCCTGTGTGCCACAACTACTGAAGCCCACATGCCTAGAGCCCGTGCTCCGCAACAAGAGAAGCCACTGCACTGAGAAGCCTGTGCACCACAGTGAAGAGTAGCCCCTGCTCCCCACAACTAGAGAAAGCCCGCATGCAGCAATGAAGACCCAACACAGCCAATAAATTAATTAATTAATTAAAAAAGAAAAAAGAAATGCATAGTCTTTGAAAAAGTCATTTGCAAACCAATCTAAATGGCTTCCAGTGGTACTCGATTTGTGTGTGTGTGATTGGGTCCTCTGGATTTTGGTTGCATTTTGTTCAAAATCTTTAATCTAACTATTCAACAAATGGATTCCCAGAAACTTCTTGTGAAGCTCTTGGGGAATTATCACAATTAATGAAAACAAGATAGAAAACAGAAAGACTATTTAAATGTATCATTTCAGATGAAAGAGAGGCGCTGAACAAATTGCACGTTGCCTGCACAAATGGTGTATGAGAAGGACTTTGGAATTCCAATGTGGCTTCTTGGAAAACCTCCATTTATGGGGGGATTTTTGATGGAGTTCATATTTTAGTTGGAGTTGTAGATAGATGATAGATATAGATAGATAGATGATAGATAGATAGATAGATAGATAGATAGATAGATAGATAGATAGATGATAGATGATAGATAGATAGATGACTGATAGATAGATAGATGATAGATAGATAGATAGATAGATAGATAGATGATAGATAGATAAATAGATAGATAAATAGATAGATGATAGATGGATAGATGATAGATGATGGAGAGATATTGATGTAGATCTGAGTGGAATAAAACAGAGAAAGCCTATGATTTTCAGCATATAACTTTGACAAAACATTCAAAAGAATCATACACACACACACACACAAGCACCTGCTGATATATTTTTGCCTTATAAAAATATTTATGAAAGAAAGATTCTCGGAATGGAAGCCAAAGCACAGAAACTCTAAAGCTTTCCTGTGTCCCTTCTGTGCCTCTGCCCCTAATGACCATCGATCTCGAATACATTTTTTAAACTTTTAAAAACATCATTCTTGAGGTATAATTGCCATGTAACAGACTGTACATATTTAATGTATACAATGTGCTATGTCTTGAAATATGTACCCACCAGTGAAACCATCACTTCAATCAAGAGAGGGAACACATCCATCCTTCCACTGAATGGAGAGACCACAATTGGTTTCTCCATCTCACCTGTTGATGGGCACTTGGGTTGTTTCCCTGTTTGGCTTTACAAGTAAAACTGCCAAGAACATTTGTGCAAGTCTTCCCATGAACACGTGATTCAATTTCTCTTGATAAATAGCTAGGAGTGGAATGACTGAGTCATCTGGTTGGTGTATGTTTAATTTTTTAAGACACTGTCAAACGGTTTTCCAAAGTGGTTGTACCATGCTGATTCCCGGGCCGGATTCCATTGCTCTGCTGTCCGTCTTGAAGCCAACATCATCTTGATGTTCATCTTGATGCCTTGATTACCACAGTCCTCATTTTGCCCCAAATAAAACTTAACTCATAACTCTCAAAGAAACAAACAAACAAAACAAACAAACAAAAAAACAAACAAAAAACCCTGAACGTGGTTGTACGATTTTACACTCCCAGCAGCATGTGTCACGAGAGTTGGCACATCTTTGCCAATACTTGGCGTGGTACTCTCTTTAATCGCAGTCATTCTGATCAGTGTGTAGTGCTAATCCATTGTAACCTTAATTTGCATTTCCTTAATGACTGATGCTCTCCATTTGGTGCACTCTTTTGCCCTTCATATGTCTTCCTTGATGAAGCACCTTTTCAAATGATTTGCTCTTTTTTTAAAAAAAATGGGCTCTTTGTTTTCTTATTATTGTGAGAGATAACAGATGTCTGGTGATTCATTTCCAAGGAACATAGTAAAAGTTTGTGGACGTGACCAAAGGCTAGTACCAGAAAGTAACAGGCAAAAGTTCACAGCCAAAATAATAGGACAAAGGGAGACGTGGTAACAGTCATGTCATCATGAGGGAAGTCTAAGCCCTCTAATCAAATAGTAACAAAGTACATATTGTAACCTCATTGGTAGGTGACGTTCAGGGAAAGTGTGTGAACCCTGTAGTACTCAGCCAATGAAGAACCAGGGGAGGCATTGGCGAACTAGGGGATAAAATGCTGGCTGTAGCCATCCTGGGGTGTGCCTGTCCCAGACACCCACTCTTGCAAGACCATTATTAAAGTCTCTCTTTGCTGAGCTCTGAGCTTCCATGTCCTTTCTTTGGTAATTGAACAAGTGAACTTTGTTTCCCACAATTATCAAGTTTTGATAGTTCTTTATGCAGACTGGATACATGCCCTTTATCAGATATGTGACTTGCTAGTACTTTCTCCAGCCTGTGGCTTGTCTTTTCATTCTCTTAATTGTGTCTCCCAAAGAGCAGATGTAGCAGGAATCAGCAGTGGCAGACAGGACACCGAGACTATAAGCAGGAAGCAATATTTATTGTACCAGCGCAGGCTCAGCGGATTTCATATCCAAAGGCTGAGCCCTGAACACAGCAGGACACCCCCTTATATACTTTCTTTAAACACGTATGCATTGGAATTTTTTGTCTCCCAAAAAAGGTAACAAGCAAAGGAGCATATAATCGGATTGGGTACTTCCCCTTCTGTGGCCTCTGGGCCATTGCTAAGTTACAGAGTTAGGCAGGAGTTACATAGCAACAGAGTTATGCGGGAACCATGCCAGAGGGGCTTCAGAGTTAATGGGCACATAAAGATAATGGCAGGATCCAACTGCATTCCTTTCTAGTTGAGTTATGGCCTCCAGACCCTAGTGTTACTTTGTTCTGGGGGAGCTCCCACCACACAAAAGATCTTAATTTTGATGAAGTCCAATCTGTCCATTTTTTTCTTGTACAGGCTATGCTTTTGATGTTGTAGCTAAAAAAAACAATCTCTGCCTAACCCAGAGTCCCTAAGATTTCCTCATATGTCTTTTTAACAGTTTTCTGGTTTTACATTTAGACATATGATCTATTTTGAGTTAAATTTGTATGTAATTCAACATACTGCTTTTAAGTGGAACTATACAAATGTTGCTCTGTTTCTGGATTCCGCTGCTCTGTCGTCCGTCTTGAAGCCAGCACCATCTTGATGTTCACCTTGATGTTCACCTTGATGCCTTGATTACCGTAGCTTCATATCAACCTTGAGTGTAAGTCCTCTAATTGCTCTTATGCAAGCTGTTTTGACTGTTCTAGGTCCTTTGCATTTTCATATGAATTTTAGATTTGGCTTGTCAATTTCTACCAAAAAAAAAAGGCTGCTGAGATTATGATTGCGAATGCATTGAATGTACAGATCAGTTTGAATAAAATTATCTTGTAGGTACACAAATATAAAAGTAAACCTCCAGTCTATGCATAAGTGTTTAAAAATATACAATTTCAATTGTTTTTAATCCCCCTTTTTATTCTTGAAAAAATGTCCTGATTTGGAGAATGCGTTTTATGGTGACTGGCCCTGAGTTTGATGTGACCACAGAGGGATCAGGCCTCCACTTCCTGAGTCCAGCGATCTGGTTTAACTTTAACAAAATCAGCACAAGACAATCTATGCTTTTCATATGACACAGTATGAAAAGACACCATCACCTGTGACATCATACTGCCAAAAACTTGAACCTGAATTTAATTGTAGCGTTCACTTCCATTTACAGAAAATATGAAGGCAAGAGGAAGTTAAATGACATAACAAGGAAAGAAATAGATAATTCCAGAATATAGGGCATTCTACAGGTCAATCCGCCAGTTTCTTCAAGTCAATGTTTTGTTTTATTTTGTTTTATTTTGTTTTAAGTGAAGGGACAGTTTCTCTAGATCACATTAGACACATATCTGTCTAATGTAATGGACAAACCTTATTAGGACCCCAACTCTCCCAATGAACTGGAAAAAGACATCTTTGAGTCACCTGAGGATGTTTGAATATGGACTCATTTTTAGATAATACCCAGAGATTAGCATTAATTTTGCTAGCGGTGGAAATGGCATTGTGGTTATATAAGAAAATGTTCCTAAGTTTTTACATTGCTGTGAATAGAATACTGAATTATGTAGGGGGTGAAATGACATAATGTCTGGGCTGCTTTCAAATACTTCATTGAAGAAAAGAATAAGACAAGGGATGGCTTTATTCAGGGTGACAGATTCTTGGTAGTTGTTGAACCTGGAAAACAGGGTCACACATGTTGAATTTTCTTTTCTCTCTACTTTTGAATAGGTTGAAATTTAAAAAAACAACAGCAAAAAAGTAAAGAAGGGATGAGTAGAGGGAGCACAAAAGATTTTGAGGGCAGTGAGCGCCTCTATATGACCCTGTCCTGGTGGAGACATGTCCGTATACATTTGTCCAGATGCACAGAATGTCCAGCACCAAGAGTGAGCCCTGATGTAAACTGCAGACTCTGGGTGCTGATGATGTGTCCATGAAGGTTCACGGATTGTGGCAAATGCACCATCTGGTTGGGGTCCAGATAAGGAGGGAGGCTGTGAGTGTGTGTGTGTGGGGGGGGGGGTAGGCAGGGGGCTATGGGAAATCTTTGTACCTTCCCCTCAATTTTACTGTGAACCTGCTCTAGAACATAAAATCTGTCTTAAAAACAAAACAAAACAAATAAACAGGCATGGGCAGGCGATCAATTCTGGCCCACGAGACATAGCGAGAGGTCTGCCTGAGGCTTCTAGGAGAAGGATTTTCCCATAAGAAGGAGCACAGGAAGGAGACTTCCTCCTCCCCTCTGAATATTATTGTCTGCATATGATGCCAGGAACAGTGGCAGATGTCTCGGCATCAGGAGAAGGGATCCCGCCAGAAAGGACAAGCCAACCGCAGGGGTGGCGGCGGGAAGGTGGGAGAGCCTGGTCCTGGTGCGCGTTGCTGAGCCCCGAAGTGACCGTCCTACCACTGCATTCTGTAAGACGACAGTTCCTCCTGCTGTGTAAGCAGTAAGTATTTCCTATGCAGCTGCTTCTGGCAGCTCATTTGGGGCTTCATAAATTGAGTATATATAGGAATCTTCTTCCAACTTCTTTGTAAATGACCAAAGGGCTTCTTTTTTATTATTCTTCCAACTCCTCTGAGGTCCAAACAATCCAACCAGCATCTATTTAAACTTATTTGCTCAAATCTACATCCAAAAGCCTAAGGGCAGCAACAAGATGAGTAGGTAAGAGTCACAGTCCCTCCCCCAGCACACACTCAAGGAGTGGGAGGAAACGTGCACACGACATGACCGCTGAGAACCAGGAGGGGGTTGTTCTGGGATCAGAGCCTCATGGAAGGCTTCCTGGAGGAGGTGGCCTACGAATTGGGCTGGTTGTGCTTCACGGGTAGAGAGAAGAATGGAGGTGGGTGTTGAAACTTCCCAAGATAATTGAGGCAAAACAAAGGCCTTTAGGAGGGAAATCCAGTTTCCTTCAGGGCATCTTGGCCCAAGTACTGTACAGAGTTCAATGAGAGAAGTTTGGAAATACAGACTCAGATTGTGAAGGATCTTCTAGGCCTGTGTAAGGCACCATTTGGTCTTTTTTATCCACTGGGTAGGGAAAAAAAAATAATGTGATGATTAACAATTTCAAGTCCCTCATTTTAGGAATAACCAAGTGTCCTCCAGGTGAGCAATCTGCCCAGGGTCGCAGGACTGGACTCGCAGCTTCCCATTCAGGGCCCGGATCCATCTTCTGGAAGGCACGAGGCCACCTCTGGGTAAAGGTGGACGTGACACCTCCCAACAGTCACAGCCAAGAGGGAGGATGGGATGCTCTCCGGAAGAAAAGGAGGAGTCTCACCTTCTGGTGACGAACAACAGAGGTCCCCTTTACCTTCTGTAAAACGCAGATACCCCCCAACTTAAGTGGGGATGTGAAAGATTGAATAATTAAATTTTTTTTAGAAAGTTTTGTACACAGGTATACCTCAGTAAACTGTGATTATTCTTCCTGTAAGATCTGATCAAACTGATCAAGGCAAACCGAAAAAGTCCCTCTTTCTGGAAAGAGGACTTACCACTCACTTATTAAACCCAATGAAAATTTCACCGCCTCCCCACCCTCCTCCACTCTCTCTCAACTGAGCTTCTGCTAAAGACAGCCCCTCACCCACTGGCTCACCAACTGAGGGCAAGCCACTTAAGGGCCATTTTATAATTCACTCTAATTAAGTCATGATTCCAACTTTGGGCGGTAAACGTGCCCCGGGGAGCAAACATCATAGGAAAGGCGATGAGGCTGAAGGGGCGGGAGCTCAGGACACTGGCCGGGCGGAGGGTTTGTGGGGCCACAGGTGGTGTGCAAGGCAGAGCCCTGTCTGGGCGGGGGGATCCTCTGGGGTACCACCTTAGTCACCAGCCTGTGAGCACTCGGGGTCCCAGCCACGTGGAAGGGTGTCACGGGTGTGGGCCCCCCCAGAGGAGGACATCTGCAGTCCCTCTGAAACCACAGTCCATCTCAAAACAGGGTCAAAGTGACTGTGTTCTGTCCCAGGGACGTCTGGTTGCGTCTGATTGTCCTCCAGAAGGGGCTTTCCGTGCCACATCCCCCGACGTCCCAGGTCCCGGTTCACGCGTTCCCCAGAGGAGGACTCAGGACATGCATGGACTCCTGGCGTCCTCCAGCCTGGGAGGGAGGAGGCCGCAGGGGGCTGCCAGGGGCCGTCGCATCTCGCGGGGACCCTTTGATCAGAAGTGGGTGGGTTATGAGCAGGGTATGTGCACTGTTGGAAGGTTAGCTCATCTTGTTGCGGATGGTTATTCTTAAGAGATTTGGAAAGATTAAGATAACTCTTCCCAGTGCAGTCTGGATGGGAGAGTTTCTAGATCAAAGGTAGCTGGATTTCCTGGCATATATATAAGGTGTTTGATAAACATGGTGTATGAGTGTAGGACCACATGACTGCATGAATGAGAAAGAGGGAAACGGGGAGGGAGGAAGGAGGTCGAATTGCCTGTAAAATGAAGGTGGGTTGGGAGCCTCTCTTCCAGGCACTGATTGAACTACAAGACCCCTGCTCTTAAGCAACTGCCAACTACTGGGAGGGAAGAAAAATGTGTACCCAGAAATATAATGCACGTAAAGGACTGTGAATGTTCCAAGAGGAAACAGAGACAGAGATGCGACTTTATTTATTTATTTATTTATTTTTGGCTGTGTTGGGTCTTCATTGCTGTTTGCGGGCTTTCGCTAGTTGTGGAGAGCGGGGGCTACTCTTCATTGGGGTGTGTGGGCTTCTCACTGCGGTGGCTTCTCGTTGCGGAGCACGGGTTCTAGGCGCACAGGCTTCAGTAGTTGCAGCACATGGGCTCAGTGGTTGTGGCTCACAGGCTCTAGAGCGCAGGCTCAGTAGTTGTGGTGCACGGGCTTAGTTGCTCCTCAGCATGTGGGATCTTCCTGGACCAGGGATCGAACTCGTGTCCCCTACATTGGCAGGCTTATTCTTAACCACTGTGCCACCTGGGAAGTCCTGGGATATGACATTAAAAAAGGAAAACCTGGGGCTCCAGACCACCCTTGGGGCCCAGGCACGCAGCCTCTGCAGGACAAGCGCGGTCCGAGCCCACCCGGGAGGCAGGGAGGGCTGGCACCTCTTCGTGAATCGCTGCCTCCCAGCTTCTCCACCTGCACGTGACTCACCCTGGATCTTGTGGTAGCCTGCCCTGGCTGTGAGCGCCAGGCTTCGCTTCCTCCCTGGGTAACTGCCAGCCTCAGTTGTTTATGAGCCTAACGTACACGCTGGTGGGTTCTGACCAAGGCCACCGAGGGACCAACCCGTCTGCAGCCCTACACCCCACACCCAGGCATGGGGTGAGGAGGCCTCAGGGGAAGGCACAGGCCTCCTCTGCAGAGGAAGAGGGAGGAGGAGGCATGGACGGCCCCTTCTCCAGGGCGACCAGAGCGGGCCAGGGGCAGATCTTCTTCTGCGCCCCCTCCACTGTTTCCAGATACTTGAGGGCGACTGCGGTAACTGGGAGGTGAAGGCTGGTGGGGGCTGGGGACAAGAACGAGGGCATGTCCTGGGGGCCCCAGCACGCAGCCCAGGCCTGGAGTGTAGGGAGAGAGAGCCCAGAGCCCGGCTGACGCCCCAGCTCTGCCAGTTCTGGGCCAGGACAAGGAGCTTAACCTCTCTGTGCCTCGGTTTCCCCATCTGAGCAGCTGGGTTGCAGTGAGGATTGAATTCAGGAATCCCTGTGCAGTGGACTGTTTGCAAAAGTACCCGCAATTGTTCCCTTCTGAATCCACGCCCCGTTGCCCCTCATCCCCAGGAGACGTCTAGTCCACGGGCCTGGGATCTGACCGGGCCTGCAACTCACGCCAGCCAATGGGATGCCAGCCAATGGGATGCCAGCCAATAGGATGCCAGCCAGTAGGATGCCGTGTAGGTGATGTCACCTGCTCTAAGCCCTGCAGCTTCTGCGGGTGGATGCAAAGAGCAGAACCCAGAGAAGGGGTTAGGTAGCAGGCCAGCCATCATTACTAGGTACCAGAGGCCAGAGGCCACACCCCTCTTCCCACACAGGAATGCCCCGGGAAAGGGAGGTGGGCTCTTCGGAGACATGGAGGGTAATGTCCTGTCTGCCAGGGACTAAGTTTTGAGCCAGAGGGAGCCAGATGTTTTGGGGTCACTAAGGGGGACCGTGGAGTCTCTGGGTGTAGCTGCTTCAAATTTGCCAGACTAGCAGGACTTAAGGAAGCCAGAGGATTTCCCTTCCCTTCCGTGGGAAGGGGGCAGTGGGGTCTGGGAAGGTGTTGGGGGTAGGGCTGGGGGGACCCTGACTCTTCCCCGGCTGTCTTTATAGAAGGATGGATTGGAGGGTCTCTAGGGCCGTTTGGTTGTTTTTATTCTTGCTCTTTGAACAAGTGATTCTTTCACTCTTCATAGCTGAGGGTCAACACTTTCCTTTGGGTCTCCGTGACCCTGTGTGAGCATGTGAGGAGGTGGGACGGCGCAGAGGTTCCGGAAGCCCCCCTTCCTCCTCCCTCAGGCTCCATGTTGTGGCTCTGCCGCAGCCCCCAGCCTGGAGCTTGTGCCTCAGGGCTTTGGGCCACCAGAGAGTCCTATTTTGTTCTTCAAATCACACAATAGCCTAAATGCTGAAGCAAGGATACAGGTCCACAAAGCTATCCCTGTCCATTTCCTACTTGTCTTTAAAGTAAAAAAAAAAAAAAAAAAAAAAGTCCTCACATCAAACATAAACAGGAGCATTTGCAGGCAAGCCCGGTCCACCTGGAGAACCCAACTTTCAATGCTCACGTCTACCCTGTGGATCCAGCCCTGTAACCAGTGGTTTCTGGGGGTCCTGCCTGTCTCCGGTGTTCTGCAAAGAACACTCTGGAACTGCCCAGCGACCAAAGATGCTGTGTCTGCGGCTCCTCCTTGTAGGTCCGAGGAGGCAGGCGATGTCTTTGATTTTCATCATGGTTGCATGCGCCTTTGGCGCTATCTCCTGCAGGAGGTATCTCTGGCTTGCGCAGGAACGGCTCAGCAAAGGCAGCAGGTCGTTGAAGAAACCCCAGAGCATCCAAATTCCCAGGCCGGCTGGTCCAGCCCAGGTTGCTGAGTCCACGGCCGGGGTCAAGCTGTTCAGCCAATCTCTGCCTCAGTTTCCTCGTCTGTAAAACTGAGAGTAAAAACACTTTCCGCATGGCAAACACCAGTGTAAGTGTCATTTGAAGCATAAGTACCTGGGGAAGAGAGAACAGAAGATGTGAAATCTTCCTGCCCACTGAGCTGGGGTGACGGGGACCCTGGCCCTGTCCCCAGACCTGGCTATGGGCAGCCGGCCCAGCTCCCCCAGGTAAGAAGATATCAAGGTCAAGTTTAGACTCCCAGTCCTGGGGCTTCAATCACCTGGACCTGCAGAACCAGAAGAGCCAGTTTCTCTGGGTGCAGAATGAAAGGAGGGGGAAGAGGAAGAAGAAAGGTATGTGAGGAGCCCAGGGCAGTCCTGAGAGGGTGAGGGTCCCTCACCTGGGCCTTTCCCACAGCAACTCGGGGGTCCAGAGGGAGGGCAGGGTCCCTCCCAGGAGCCTCTGCTCTCAGGCTCAGGGTCCAGCACCAGGTGGGTGGCAGACCCTCCCCGAGGGACACCTGCACTAGCCCCAGAGAGATGAGTCCCCTGCCCGGGCACCAGCTCAGGCCCAGAGCTTTCCTGCAGGTTTCCCTCCCTTCATCTGCTCTGTCTCCTCCAAACCCCACCAGAGCCGCTGGGAAACTCTCTGGAGCGTGGGTCAGACCCCATCACCGCCCTCGTCACCGTTCAAGCTCATCAGATGGGTCACCAGCCAGCCCTGCCCCCGCCTCATCCCACCCCACTCTGCCCCCACCTCCCAGGCGGGGACCATGGGCCATCAGAGCATCTCACGCCCCCACGCCTCTGCTCCCACTCTGCCCTCGGCCCGGGGGGCCCTTCTGCACGTAGGCGCCTGGCAAAGCCCCAGCAAGCTTCCCAGTGAGGCGTCTTCTGGGAACTCTAATAGTCTCTCTCGTCTGTCACTCCCACCCTGTGCTGTGCCCGCAGCTTTTTATGTAACTGTGACCCTAGTTTGGAAAGTGACCTGCTTGCATGTCCAAATCCTGGACTCTGAGCTCCGGGGAGCAAAAGGCTCCAGAATGACCCTTACATTCACAGCTCAGGCCAGGCTCCTCTGATCTGGGCAACTCGCTTGCCTGGCTGGAAAGGTGAGCTCTGGGCTCTGACTCCCTGGGTCTGAGTTCCAGCGGCCCCGACAAGCTGGGGCAGGTTAGTTTACCTCTCAGAGCCTCTGACTCCTTATCTGCAAAATGGGTCTAGCCTCTGACTCAGACGATTAAGACGATCCTGGCCCAGACACACCCGCAAGAGACTGACTGGGGCATAAACCAGAAATCTGCTTCTTTTTTCTTTCTCGTCTCTTTTTATTTTTTGGCCGTGCCACGCGGCATGCAAGATCTAGTTCCCTGACCAGGGATCAAACCCATGCCCCCTGCAGTGGGGGCACCGAGTCCTCACCACTGGACCGCCAGGGAAGTCCCCAGAAATTTGCTGCTTAGAATGACATAAACTGGCATCAGACACTCAGAGAGCAAGCCCGTGCTAGGTTATCCGAAGCCAAGTTATCAGAAGGAGCGGGAAGCCCATCCCCAGGGAGAGAAGGGCAAGGGGCGGCCAGGCCCGCATTTCCACAGCAGAGGCCCAGCCCGGCCAGTGCTTCCTGCATCTGTTCTGGAACATTCCTTCCTCTTGCCTTCTGACTTGGGGGCATCCAGGCCTGCCCTCCTGATGGGAACGACCTCGTTTTGACGTGCTAACACCTTAGGTCTGACGCATCCAGGCTGCCATGGAGGCAGGAGCCATCCAGCGTGAGGGAGCTGGGCCTCTGCCCGGACAGGTGTGGGTTGTGGAGTTTGACCTTCTGAGGTCATTAGTCTCCATTTTCCTTCTCAGTGGCCAGGGCAGGGGTGTGGAGAACACCTCTGGTCACTCTCTTGCCCTCCACGCTGACCTCAGGAGGCAGCCAGTACTTGTCAGTGGATTGGGTAAAAAAAGCACGTCCATTGAAGATGGGTGAAAACCGGAAAGCATCCTCACCGGGCTGCTGCCTTGAGCACAGACAGCATCCGGCAGCACTGACGTCCTGTGTCCGTCAGGGCTGTGGTCCTGCTCACACCACCCGTCCCAAGGGCTCTGGAAGTGAACTGGGGACAGAGATCAGACACCCGAAGACACAGAGGCCTGCGTGCACACACGTGCACACATGTACAAGCACACCCACACAGACACCACACAAGCACACGCACATATGCACAGCACAGACACACACCAACACATACAGCACACACGTGTATACAGTGCCCACGTGTATACAGCACACACGTGCATATAGCACACACATGTATACAGCGCACTCGGACACACACACACACACCCACGTGTACACACAGATGCTGCAAGCCAGAACAACCAGCACACCAAGCTTTCACCTTTTTTGCTTCAGGTTTTCACGCAGTGGAGACTGCTTTAGGCTGAAGAAAGTTAAGACGGAAGGTAGCTCGCGGTCCGGGTGTGCACCCACACTCAGAAACCCCCAGAGAACGGGGGCGGAAGAGACCACTCGCTCGCTTGCTCTGACGCCCAGCGTGAGAGAGAGCCCGGCCTTGGGCGCTGGCGGTCAAGGCGAGATGCCGCCGCCAGAGCGCGGGTGCTACGCCCGAGGCACAGATCTGCGCGCGCCGGGCATCCGCGCGCAGCCGAGGTTCCTGCCCGGGTGTGCGCTCGCCGCGGGGAGGGTGGACGTCTGGACGGCTGGACGGCTGGACGGCTGGAGGAGGGCTCCCCGCGGAGCCCCGCGGCCTCGGGGCGCCGGGCCAGCGGCGCATGTCTTCCGCAGCAGGCAGCGTCCACAGCCTGAACTGGCCTCGGGGTCAGGCGGCCCCGGGAAGACCCTGCTCAGCCACCGCTGGCTATCAATTTGAGCAGGTCTCCAAACTTCCCACAGTGGCAGTTTTCTCACCTCTAAAACGGGTAAAACCAGCCACTGTATGGAATGATTGTGAAGGTGGGAGTAATATTTGCAGAGCCTTGAACGCATTGAGGGGTCCAAAGTAAGTGTGCGGTGACTACGGCAACCAAATGACCAGGAGACGGGGCATCCTGCGCAGAGAAGGCATCCTCTTCATTAGGAAACTACACCTTTAGGAGGGCACCTGAGCACCTGCCTGCCCTAGACCAGAGGGGCTTCTCCAGGCTGGGAACAGGAGAGGGGTGGGAGGAGGGAGAGGGGTGAGGGAGGGGTGGGAGGAGCCAGGACAGACCCAGATGCGAAATTCCCTAGGAGAGAGTGAAGGCCTCCCGAATATAACACTCACTAGGTGGTGGGTGTGAGAGTTTTCCTTTCAACACAGACAAGTTCAGACAGGGACACACAAAATCTCCCCGCATGGGTAACCCCTGATGGCACTTTTGAAAATAAAGACATCTATTGGTAGAAGACCCAGACAGCGCTGGCAGGTACACAATGAAAAGAGAGCCCCCCCTTTGCCGCCACCCTACTCCTCAGGGTTGAGTTGAGGGGGAGGGCGTCGGCCTGACTTCCTGCCCCAGCTGGCCCTGAGCCCCTGGCCCGCCACCCTGGACTGTTTGAGTTTCCCATGGCTGATCTAACAAGTACCACACACGTAGTGGCTTCAAACCACAGAAACGTATTCTTTTCCAGCTCTAGAGGCCAGAGTCCACAATGAGTTTTTAGGGGCTAAAATCAAGGCGACAGGGGGAGTGGCTCCTTCCGGGGGCCCCGGGGGAGGACCGTCCCTCATGTAGGCCAGCACCTGGGGCTGCCGTGTTCCTGGCTCGTGGCCGCACAGTCCAGGCTCTGCCTCCCTGGCCACGCGGCCACCCCGCCTTCTGTAGTCAGGTCTCCCTTTGCCCCTCTCTCATGAGGACACTTGGGATGACGTTTAGGGCCACACAGATCATCTGCCCGTCTCAGGATCTTTACCTTAATCTCACCTGCAAAGTCCTTTTTATCTTTCCATATGAGGTCACATTCACAGGTTCCAGGGGTGAGGACAAGGCTGCCTCTGGGGGCCATCATTCAGCTGCCCACAGGACCAAGCCTCAGTCCAGGGGTGGGGCAGGGAGGGGGTGGCGAAGGGGCCCTTGGCACAGGCGGAGGGGCCACATGGAGCTGCACACTCAGTGCTGACCTACCTTCTTAAGCGGTGCCGTGTTGGACATGACCTACCACGTGTCCCACCTTGAGCGCCTGTTGGGATTTTCCAGAGCTAGCATCCCCGGTTCCCACTACTCACCAGACTCTCCAGGCCTTTGTAAGCATTGGAACTCCCACCCCTGAGTCCAGGCTCGTGTTTTCCCACCTCTGAGCACACATCCCAAGTGCCAACTCCTTCCTGCCACCTCCGTTGCCCTCCAGCAGCTGGCCCTGCCTCCTGCTTTGCTCAGCTGCCAGCACGGCCTCTGCTCCAACCCCCAGACCCCACCTTGTCAACTTCAGGGCCTCTCCAGCATCTTCCTCTCTCCTGCACCTGGACACCCCTCCCCCCCACACACACACCTGGCATCTTTATGGGACCTGGGATCCACCTGCACCCACCCTAGCGCACACGACCCTGGCTGTGCTAACAGTCGGACCTGGAGAGGAGGCTGGTACAGAGGGTGGGAGGGCCTCTCACAGGCCAGGAGGCCTCCTGCTGGGGTGGGGTCTCTGCCCCGCCCACCGCACGCTTGTCAAGGAGACCAGCCTCAGCCCCCAGGACAGAAGCACAAGCGCCATGCCCGTGGTCCCGGCCATGAGCTGGTGCTTGGGGACGCCCATGACAGGCCCTCAGAGCCCAGAGCACGGGTACCGGGGTTAAGGTCTGGCTCTTCTGCTCTGTAAGTAGCAGCTGGCAGGTGGGCGGTGGGGTTTGGACTTTATCTTGCTTCCTCAGGTTCAGAGCCCCTTTTGCTGGACCTGACCTGCACCTTGTCGGCCAGCAACCACGACCCGTCCCCAGGGGGAGGACGGCGTAGCTGATGCTCTCGAGAGTCGAAGGGATTCCGAGTCCGAGGGTGCTTGCGTTTGCACATCGCCTCAAGGGCCAAGCCACAGACCCGTTCTCAGGACAACACTGGGGCTTTCCTGTCCCAAAGGGGAGGCTCTGTCTGTTCCCTTTTCTGTTTGTTATCTACTGAAAGCTGATGACAAAGATTCTCTCCTTGTAAACCCCAGCTGGGTTCCTCTGAGCCCTCGTCTCTGCTAGGCATCAGCTGTGCCCCATAAGGACTTGAACAACATTAGCATCGCTTCCAACAGCTCAAGGCCACGTCCCTGGAATGGCCCCGGCCCCCTTACACTGCCTGCTTGGGAAAGCTTCAGGCTGTTTGTTCCAGCCAACACCCAGAGACAGGGCCCTACCTCACAGCAGCGCATAGGAGCCGGTTAGCAAACCCAGCCAGGCTGCACGAGAGCCAGTCCTCCTTTCCTGATTGCCATAATTTTTCACTCCGTCAACTCCACTGAGCCCTACTCACCCTCCCTCCCCTCCCTGTACAAAGTAAAGCTGAGCTCAGCCCGCGTGGGGCCCCCTTCGTCACAGCAGCAGCATGTCACTAATGAGAAGGTGTCCTTCCCACTTTAACTAGTGTCGAGATTGTTTATTTTGCCACATGCTCCAGGCAGGTCACCACTGGGGAGGAGGGAGCGTGGCTTTGGTGTCTTATTCCCTGTGTCTAATATAGCACTTGTAATAGTGCAAGGAAGGAGGGGATGGAGGAAGAGAGAAGGGGCAGCGGGGAATGAGAAAAACGTCGTTCTAAGTTTCAAGGAACTTAAAACCCTTTGAGAACACTGCGCATTTAAACAACTAATTAGGAATTGAAAATGGCATGTGATGTAAGGCCAGCATTTCTGACTCGTCTTCCTAGTTCCTGGAACTAGAACAATCACCAGGATGTGTCACTAGGTCAGCCCCAGGCAGCTCTGTCCCGAGTTCAGTCCAGGCTTCAGCCCTTGGCCCCAACTCCAGAGCCACTGGGAACCCCCTGCAGGTCGCTCAGCCACACCCACGCAGCTCATCTGCGCAGACCTTCCAGAAGCTGCTCTGCAGGTGAACGCTGACCTCACCAGCCAGACCCCGACAGGTGCTCTCGCATCTCGCTTCAGTGTACTTAACACTATTGACCTGTACGCTTTAAAATAAAGTAGTAAATTTTGTGTTGTATACATTTTATTACAATTAAAAAACTGTCTAATTTGAAAATGTACATGCACCCCAATGTTCATAGCAGCACTATTTACAATTGCCAAGACGTGGAAGGGACCTGAGTATCCACTGACAGATGAATGGATGAAGATGTGATATGTGTGTGTGTCTATATACACACACAATAACACACACAATAGAATAATTATATATATATACACACACACACAATAACACACACACACAATGGAATACTACTCAGCCATAAAAAAGAATGAAATTTTGCCATTTGCACCAACACGGATGGACTTGGAGGGCATTATGCTAAGTGAAATAAGACAGAGAAAGACAAATACTGTATGATGTCACATATATGGAATCTAAAGGATACAACAAGCTGGTGAATATAGCAAAAAAAACCAGACTCACAGACACACCGAACAGACCAGCGGTTACCAGCGGGGAGGAGGGGGAGGGGCAGTGTAGGGGTGGGGCAGCGAGAGGTGCAGACTGCTGGGTGTAAACAGGCTACAAGGACGTACTGTGCAACACGGGGAATGTAGCCAATATTTTATAATATCTGTGAATGGGGTGTCACCTTTAAAATTGTGTAAAATTTTTTTTAAAGTTTAATTGTTTATATTTCAATAGACAATAAATCCCCTTCCCACCAGGTTACCAGTGTTCAAGGATTTGGGGTCTTCCCTAAACCCACTTTCTAGGAGGATGAAGAAGGGAAGGAAGGAGGAAGAAAGGAAAGGAGGAAGGGAGGGAGGAAAGAAAGAAAGAATGAGAGAGAGAGGGAGAAAGAAAGAAAGAAAGAAAGAAAGAAAGAAAGAAAGAAAGAAAGAAAGGAAGGAAGGAAGGAAGGAAGGAAGGGAAAAAGAAAGAAAGGAAGGGGAAAAGAAAGAAAGAAAAAGAGAAAGAAAAGAGAAAGAAAGAAAGAAAAAAAGAAAGAAAAAGAAAGAAAGGAAAGAAAGAAAAAGAAAGAAAGAAGGAAAGAAAGGAAGAAAAGCAGAAAAAGAAAGAAAGAAAGAGAAAGAAAGAAAAGCAGAAAAAGAAAAAAAGAAAAGAAAGAAGGAAAGAAAGGAAGAAAAGCAGAAAAAGAAAGAAAGAAAGAAAGAAAGAAAGAAAGAAAGAAAGAAAGGAAGGAAGGAAGGAAGGAAGGAAAAAAGAAAGAAAGGAAGGGAAAAAGAAAGAAAGAAAAAGAGAAAGAAAAGAAAGAAAAAGAAAGAAAGAAAGAAAGGAAGGAAGGAAGGAAGGAAGGGAAAAAGAAAGAAAGGAAGGGGAAAAGAAAGAAAGAAAAAGAGAAAGAAAAGAAAAAGAAAGAAAGAAAGAAAGAAAGAAAGAAAGAAAGAAAGAAAGAAAGAAAGAAAGAAAGAAAGAGAAAGAAAGAAAAAGAAAGAAAGAAAGAAAGAAAGGAAAGAGAGAGAGGAAGGAAGGAAGGGAGGGAGGGAGGGAGGGAGGGAGGGAAAAGGGGAGAGGTAGAAATATGTTTATTATCTCAGTCTCCAGATAAGAAAAGAGCAAAAGGCGCCAGCCATCCTCCCTGCAGGAGGAGTTTGCAGGAAGTGTGTCCACTGGATGCCCCCAGGGGGTCCAATCTTTCTTCTTGTGAGACCCGCAGCCAGCCCTTCACCTGCCTTCTGAGTCCCGGGTCCTCAAACTCGGGGTCGTGTTATGCAGTGTCAGGCTCTATCCATCCGTTCCGCCCCCTCCACGAGACACAGATAAGGAAATTGTGGCTGGAGGGGTTCAGAGCCCCTCCTCATCACTGGTCCTGCTGAGGGACTTCCAGTGGACCACCCCGGGGGGGGCCCCAGGCAGGAGACCGTGCTGCTGCACCGCTGGGCGTCAGGGTCCTGCTCACCACTGCTCTCACCTCTGCGGGGTCCCTCACCATCTTCAATGACAATTTCACTGCCTTGCAGCCTGAATGCTTCTCTATCTGGAGTGGGAAACTCTCTCTTGTTTGTTGACTCTACCTAAACCCAGGACTTTAGGCACAGGGCACTGCCCTCCCCGAGACACAAATTGACGCTATTTTCAGAAGCATGAATGTAAAGGAGTGGGGGGTGGGGAGGAGGTTGTGGCCAGAGGACCAAGGGCCTTGTGACCAGCTTGGGGCGGGAGGACGCTGCCTTGTCCAGGCAAAGGCAAGGGGGCACTGGAAAATGAGGGCGATGGAAAGACCCTGTGTCTGATGCTTTGCAGGCAAACTCTCCCAAGACCAAACCAGCCTTCAGACGGTGCCGGCTCACTTACTTGGAAGAGTAACGGTGAGCCAGGTGAGGCGATGGGGATAGCTCAGGTCAGATCCGGGTGTGTCTCCTTTGAAGAGCCCAGAGCAGAGGAGCAGAGCTGCCCTGTGCCAGCTGCTCTCTGAGGGTCTGTGCGCTTACCCAGCCCTCAGAAACCCAGCAGGTATGAGGAGGGCCATCGCGTGGGGGTGGGGCACGGGGGCTCAGGGAGGTGGAGGGAAGCTGGGGGGGCACAGGGCTTGCATCACTAATCATCTGGGCTCACACCTGCCTCTGGCTGAGTGCAGTGTCGGCGAGCCTTCCGTTGTTCCGTTCTGCCGGATACAGTGAATTCCCTTCACTCTTCCCCCCTGCAAACCCCCTGGAGTCGGGGATGCGCACGCCTTGAGTGCCTTGGGGATTCCCCTCCCTGGTGACTTAGCCAGACCTCCGTGCTTCTTCAGGAATTGGGTGGCTGCACTGTTAAAGCACTTTCCCCAGCCTGGCTGGAAAGGAAACTCTACTCAACAGGTGCATTTAGGGAGCAGCCGTCCCAGCATGAATTCAGGAAGATTCTGGTTTGCTTTTTGAGATCAAGCGTCAAGAGGCATCGTGGCATGTGGGTTAAGAGCATGGACCCGGAAGCAGAATGTCTGGGTTCAAATTCTGGCTGTGCCACAGGTCCTGGGGCAACTGAATTAGCTTTGCGTATCTCAGTTTTCCCATCTGTAAAATGGGGATAATCAAAGCCCCACTCCTAAGGGCTGTCCTGAGGCCCAATCTGTGATCTGGTTGCTGTGTGTAATCAGGTGATCAGGGCTCATTTGTTGGGTTTCACACCCTGTGAGCCTTCCGTACTGCACCTCCACAGCCCCCTCCACACACCTGGGGGCAGAGGCGTTCAGAATCTTTGGGTTTCAGGAAGGTAATCTCCACACCCCAGCGGGCCTGGCTCAGTGATCTATTAGTATTTCTACAACAGAGCATAGACCCTTCACCCTGAGAGGAATCAACATCTGGTATAAGTAATGGTTTTATAGTCATTTCAGATCAGAAACTGCTACCCATGAGTCATATGTCAGTGAGATTTAGCCATCAAATAAATTCCAGAAAAGGCCTTTCATTTTATTTTGGATTTCAGCATTGAGGAAGAGGTTTTCATCTTATCTTGAATGACACGCTTTCCTGGTCCCAGGGACAGGGCCGGTGAGTGGGGTGGGCCAGTTGGAAGGCCATATGGAAAAGGGACAAGGGTGTTCGACTCCACTGCGGTGGAGACACATGGGCAAGTTGTTAAATGATTTTTTTTTAAAGATCAAGCCAAGAAAATACGGCTGTTGGCATCGTCCTGCCCCCCAGGGACTCCACTTGGGCAAAGCAAACATGGTGCCTGTGTAGGAAATGCTGACACCTGCTGATGCTAACCTGGGCCTCCTGTGAAGCCCCACCCCTCCAGGGGGCTGCCTCCCCCACACTCCCTTCTCCGAGGGGCTGAGAATCCGAAGTGCACGGCCATGCTCAGACCCCAGGAGAGCCTGGGAGAGGAGATGGCCATCCTGGGCGGGTCACGGCCCCTGCTCCCACAGATGTGGGAGAGTTCTGCAGCAAAGCCAAAGGCCAGGATGCAGCCTCAATGACCCACTGGATGGTCTGACTATAAAATAAGCAGATGGCGTCTTTAAAAAATAGCACCAAAACTCTTCAATTACATTGGATGAGGGTGAACCTTCCGCTGCTCGATTCCACTGTTGCCGCACTTTGCCCTGCCTGGGTCCCAGCAGCCTCTTCTGTGAAGCCGGAAGAACAGTCATTCATCGGAGTCCTGCTGAGGCAGATTTTGTTTAAGCTCTAAAGGTCCGCTTTCCTCTTTTTTTCCTTTTTGCTACTTAAAAGGAACTAGGGCAGCCTTCTAACTGACAGGTGTCCTCTGTGGAAAAGGGACAGGGGTGTTCGACTCCACTGTGGTGGGGACACACCCTGGGTGTTTTAAATGCAGGAAAGCCGTCCGGATTATTCTGGGGAAAAGATCGCCCCACAAGCTCCCAATCACTTGTTTCCCTTCTTCTCCTCCACATTCTTTGGTGCTGTCTCACGCTGCACCTGACAGGCACTGGTGACCTCACAGAGGGCACAGAGGGTCAGGTTTCTACACCGTTTCCTGGCCAGAGATGTGCACTCAGCTTGGAAGGGGGTGTCCCCTTACTTCTAAGTCAGAGAACGTGAACAGATCCAGGCAAATGCACCCTCATTACTGGAAAAACTCCCCCAGTGGCCAGTGAACACACAGCGCCTGCATCCCCAAGGACTGCCCATTTCTTACCAAGCTTGAAACAACTGCTCCCCTGGGCTCACAGCAACGCTTCCCAAAGAGAGCACTTCATCCTGCAGTAATGTCAGGACAGCCCTGACACGGGTCTACCTAGGACGGCAGGTGTCTGGGAGAGACCCCCGACAGACATACCGGCAAACATCCTCCAGATTCAGTACCCAAACCAGGTTGGACGTTCGGATGCTAAGACTTGGAGGAGAGAGCATCAGCTCTGCAGATCCCCGCCCTCTGTGCTCTCTGATCCTCCCTGGGCCAGCAATCTTTGCGGGTGGGAAAGGCAAAGAGAGACGTTCCTCTGTCCCCATGTCTGCCACATTGGATTCAGTTCTAGGAAAAAGTTTGTTCCTGCATTCAGACTTTGGTGCTTTCATCGGAAGACACAGACATGCAACTCTTTTGGCCTAAATTTCCACCTCTTAAGGGCTATTCCTGGGATCTCAGGCACGATCAGATGCTGCGCTCCATTCAAGCATCTCCTCTTCACTAGTTATACCCCAAAGTCAGATCTGTTGCTTTCTCCTTACTTGGTGGACATAGTAGACAGAATGACAACTCCCCGGAAAGATGCCCATGTCCTAACCCGGGGACTTATGAATACGTCACCTTAAGCGGCAACAGGGACTTTACAGGTGGGATTAACTCAAGGACGTTGAGGAGGGAGGTTTCCCTGCGTTATCCAAGGGGGGCCCAAGAGCATCCCAAGCGTCCTCATAAGAGGGAGGCAGGAGGGTCAGAATTAGAAGAAGGCGAAGTGACAACAGAAGCCGTGCTTGGAGTGATGCTGCCGTGAACCTCTAGAGCGGGAAGAGGCACGAATTCTCCCCCAGAGCCCCCAGAAGCACCCAGGCCTGCCCACACCTGGATTTTAGCCCCTCTAAGCCTCATTTTGGAATCTGACCTCCAGAATGGAGAGAGAATAAACTCATGCTGTTTTAAACCACTGAGTTTGCAGCATTTTGTTACAGCAGCCACAGGAAACGAATAGTGGCCACACTCTGAACACTGAGGGTTGTTTGTTTGTTTGTTTGTTTGTTTGTTTGTTTGAGGGCAGAGTCCTCTCAATCCAGATTTGAAGCCGTTTCCCGCTCGCTGACAATGAAGTCGTAGATGAGGTAACAGGGGACCCTCACCCATAACAGGGCGTTAGCCCCTCCAGCTCGGTGGCTTCCCGCAGGATAGAAATTCACATACGAGGTGCAGGGCACCTCCCCGGTGCTAAGCTGAGGCCTCTCCAAAACGGGGATTTGCTAAAAGCAAGAAGAAGGAGATTGGGAGGCGGTCTCTGTGAGCCCCTCCAAACCAGGCAGCGGGACCATCTGCACCCCTGACCCCCTGAGACGCCTTGCCCGCAGCTTAGAGAGCGAAGGGACCCGGCCTGGGCTTCAGCGAGAACATGACATCCACGCCTTTTTTAACACCACTGTTTCCTTCACTCCAGACCCACCAGCTCAGGGAGGGAGGCCAGCGGGATTACCCCTCCTCTCACCCAGGGCAAAGGGAGATGTGGTCTGCAGCCGCAGGCCGGGGTCTACACCTCAGCCTTCCTGGACGAAGCCACAAAACCTACAGGAACGTAATCGCTGTCCTCGGGGACCTTCCCGCAAGCATGTCCACATGTCTGAGTTTTCCCCGAACCTTATCCCACTTCCTCCCTTATCTCAGCCCTTGGGTGGGCGGCAGCTGGCATCTTTCCACTGCTGTGGGCGGATAAGCCTATTGATCTTCACTCCTGTGGGCCCACTTGGCCTTTGGATGCCATTCTCGAAATGCCTTTCCCAGGCTCGGCCCTAGCCTGGAGCCACGGCCTCTGCAGGGCGGGTGACAGGCGAGGGACCCGCAGCCCCAGCCAGCTGCCCGTCCTCAACCCTCCTGGGGGCTGGGCCAGGGCTTTGCCTGTGATCTCCTTCCAGTCCACGCGGACCCTGGAGGCAGACCCTCATCCCAGGCCCGCTTTAGTGACAAGGGAAGCGCCTGGGGAGGGCTAGAGATGGGCACGGCTGGTGTCTGAATCCAGGTTCGAATCCAAAGCCCGAGTGTGTAGAAGCTACCCAGCAGCTTCATTGCTGAACCGCCAGCTTCTTTCCGCTCCTGTACACGGCATCCTTGTTCCTGCCCCTCAGGGTCTCTGCTGAGCAGCTGCTGAGGGAACAGCATCTCCAAGAACACTAACAAACACCTGCAGACCTTCTCCAGTGTGTCAGAGGTGCCCATGGGGCAGCGGGGGCGCCTGGGGTAAGCCTCCTGGTTCCCGGCCAGGGCAGCAGTTACCGTCCAGAGCCTGAAAATGTGTGAAGCCACCGTTACCGCATAGTCGTGTTGCAGGAGAGAATGCTGGGGTGCGAAAGGATGCTCACGGCCCTGGAATCGCCACCCAGTATGGGTTCTTGGCTTCACGCAGGAAAGAATTCAAGAGCGAGCCATCGTAAACTGAAAGGAGGTTTATTCAGGGAGATACACACTCCACAGACAGAGCGTGGGCCACTGCGGAAGGCAAGAGGCCCCAAACGTGGGGTTGTCAGTTTTATAGGGGTGGAGAATTTTGTAGGCTAATGAGGGGGAGGATCCTTTCAACTATTTTGGGGGGGGGGGTGGGAATTTCCAGGAATTGGGCCACCGCCCCCTTTTTGATCCTTAGGGTCGGGCTTGGATGTGTCGTGACGCCTGTGGGTGTGTCATTTAGCTGATGTGATACAGTGAGCGTGTGCGGAGGCTCAAGGTCTAGTGGAAGTCAGTCATCCGCCATCTTGGACCTAGATGGTTCTAACCAGCTTATGTCGTGTCCTCAACGGCTGTCATTCTTTTAAAGGTTGTGCCCTGCCCCCTTCCTGTTTCCATGGGAATAAATGAAGACCACCCAGAGGAGAACAAGCAAAGGCTGCTCATCCAGAGTGATGTATTTTGCCAAGGTAGGCAGGGGACCAGAAACGCTTTAGAGTGGAAAACAGCACAGGCTCCAGGTGGGCCTGATGGAGGCTGTCTCCACGGGAAAACTGGGGCGGGATCACCTCCTATGTGACTGGCCAGGGGAGCACATTCGACCTTCTCTGATTGGTCCTAAACTAGAGATGAGGACCACAGTCAGGGAAGCTGACTCTCGTCGACCAAGTCCTGACAATTCTTGGTCCCAGAGGCTGTGGGTCTTTCTCCTGTTGCGTGTGGTCTGGCCATTGTCTGTGTAGGGGAGGAAAACCTTTTTCTCTACCCTGTTATGTTCTGTCACTGGGGGCCAGGACTTGCTGAAGCTGAGAGCAGGAGGAAAAGGTTTATTTCCTGTGCATCTGGAAACCAGCTCACAAAGCAGCTGGCTCATTAAATGGTTAAAATGAAAGGCTTGTACACCTAACTTAGCAGGGAAAAGGGAAGGAGGAGAACAGCTTCTGTGGGCTTCCACAGCTTCTATGAACAGCTTCTATGAAATAAATAATAGGTTTCTTTAGGAAAGATACATGAGTTTTTAGGAGAATCAGATGGGAGAAAATTGTGATAGTGTTTGTTTAAACAGGTAAAAACGGTCTTTCTGTCCTCAGGGCCATAAAACGCCCCCAGAGAGGGGAGTTATGGCAGCCTCGTTCCCCAGAAGTTGCTGCTTTTAGTCAGATAAGGGGAGCGCCAAGGAGGCTTTTTGCTGCATCTGTTGAATCTCAAATGCCTACGGCTTCAAATAAACTTTATGCCAACTCTGGGGTCCCAAGTGGGTCCCTACATCTGTTTGTATATGCAGTCCCTCACCATCCTCAAGATGAGGAGACTGAAACTCAGAGATGTGAAGCATCCTTACCCAAGCTGTCCATCCATTGGGTGGTATAGCCATCCTACTCCGGGGCCCTTTCATGGGGTCAGCGCTCTCACCCAGGAGGCACCCAGGATGGTGGAAAGATGGCTTCACAGAGAAGAATCCTACCCATCCATCCACCCCCCCACTCATACTCCAGGGTTGTTTCTTTTTTTTTTTTTTTATCTTTTTTTTTAACTTTTTATTTTATGTTAGGGTATAGCCAATTAAAAATGTTGTGATAGTTGCAAGTGCACAGCAAAGCGACTCAGCCACACATATACATGTATCCATTCTCCCCCAAACTCCCCTCCCGTCCAGGCTGCCGCATAACATTGAGCAGAGTTCCCTGTGCTATGCAGTAGGTCCTTGTTGGTTATCCTTTTTAAATATAGCAGTGCGTACGTGTCCATTCCAAACTCCCTAACTATCCCTTCCCTCCACCCTTCCCCGCTGGTAACCATGAGTTCGGTCTCTAAGTCTGTGAGTCTGTTTCTATTTTGTAAATAAGTTCATTTGTATCATTTCTTTTTAGATTCCTCATATAAGAGACATCACACGATATTTGTCTTTCTCTGTCTGACTTACTTCACTCAGTATGACAATCTCTAGGTCCATCCATGTTGCTGCAAAGGGCACTGATTCATTCTTTTTTATGACTGAGTAGTATCCCATCGTATATATGCACCACATCTTTACCCATCCTCTGTCGATGGGTATTTAGGTTGTTTCCGTGTCATGGCTGTTGTAAACAGTGCTGCAATGAATACTGAGGTGCATGTATACTTTCAAACCATGTTCTTCTCCAGATACCTGCCCAGGAGTGGGATTGCAGGGTCATGTGGTAGCTCTATTTTTAGTCCTTTACGGAACCTCCATACTGTTCTCTATAGTGGTTGCACCAATTTACCTTCTCACCAACAGGGTAGGAAGCTTCCCTTCTCTCTGCACTCTCTCCAGCATTTATTATTTGTGGATTTTTGATGATGGCCATTCTGACTGGTCACACAGTAGGATTTAGCAAGAATCACTATGACATTGGCCCTAATTTTCAGTTGTCCACCCTCTAGTCTAGTGGGCGACAGACTCATAAAGAATTATTGATGTTATAATATATTTAAAATTCCAATTTTTTTTGTAAAATATCTGCCCATCCATCTGCTTCCTAGAACAGAGCATTCATCCAATGATGATAAACAGTGACCAATAAGTTCAGAGCAGTCTTTATCTTCCTATTTATTACATTCTATATTTTCCAAATTGTCTACCTTCAGAATTTATTATTTTTATAATGGGGTAGGGAGTTTTTTATTTAAAAAAACCTCTCCAATATCTTTTTATTGCCTGAAAGTCTGATTGTTTCTCAAGACCCTTCATCATCTGATCTGAGTCTTCCGTGACCACCTGCCCTCCCCAAGACTCCCCACCCCCAACACCAGGGCTTCTCAAACTTCCCATCCTTGCCTACCTTGAATTGTGTCTGTAGCGTTCTTATTGGGTTGGCCAGAAAGTTCATTTGGGTTTTTCTATTAGATGTTACCTTTTTTTTTGGAAACCCCCCCCCGCCCCCATTCCTCAAAACCCAACTTAAATGTCTTCCTTCCTCGATCTCATAACTCTGTCTGCTTCTAAGATTTTATCAGCGCTTCTCATGGTCTTGGGAAATGTGCTTTTTAATGAATGCATAATATTCCCCTATGAGTCACCATCGTTTACTTCCTCGGTCCTTGGTTTGGGAGTATTTGGGTTGTTTCCAAAATCTGGAGTATAAATAATGTTGTAATAAGCCTTCCCATTCACTAACTTTTTTTTTCTTCAGATTTTTATTGGAGTATAACTGCTTTACAATGTTGTGCTAGTTTCTGCAGTACAACAAAGTGAATCAGCTGCATTTATACATATGTCCCCATATTCCCTCCCTCTGGAGCCTCCCTCCCACCCTCCCTATCCCACCCCTCTAGGTCGTCACCAAGCATTGAGCTGATCTCCCTGCGTTCACTAACTTTGATCTCTACTCTGCTCCCATACAGTAGATTTCTAGAAATGAAGTCTCTAGGCCAAAGAGTGAGAACACTTTTAAAGCCTCTTCCTTCATATTTCAGAATCACTTCCCACGGACTTCCTTGGTGGCACAGTGGTTAAGAATCCACCTGCCAATGCAGGGGACATGGGTTCGAGCCCTGGTCCAGGAAGATCCCATATGCTGCGGAGCAACTAAACCCATGAGCCACATCTACTGAGCCTACATGCTGCAACTACTGAAGCCTGCACACCTAGAGCCCGTGCTCTGCAGCAAGAGAAGCCACCGCAATGAGGAGCCCATGCACCACAATGAAGAGTAGCCCCTACTCACCACTAGAGAAAGCCCACACGCAGCAACAAAGGCCCAAAGCAGCCAAACAAATAAATAAATAAATAAAAGTTTAAAAAAAAATTGCTTTCCAAACAGGTTTACAACTTACCATCCAGCATCAGTGTGTAGGCATGCCTGTTCTATCCCAGCTTCACCAGAATGGTGTGTCATCGGTTCAGAAACACATGTAGGTTTGATAGCTGACTCTTCATGGCTTTGATTTGCATTTCTTTGACTGTTAGTGAAATTGAATTTTTTAAAAGTAGCTTATTTTAGCAACTAGAGATGATCATACTAAGTGAAGTAAGTCAGAAAGAGAAAGACAAATACCATCTGATATCACTTATATGTGGAATCAAAAATATGACACAAATGAGCTTATCTATGAAACAGAAACAGACTCACAGACATAGAGAACAGACTCGTGGTTGCCAAGGGGGAGGGGGTTTGGGGAGGGATGGAGTGGGAGGTTGGGAATGGCAGATGTAACCTTTTATATATGTAATGGATACACAGCAAGGCCTACTGTATAGCACAGGGAACTATATTTAATACCCTACGGTAAACCATAATAGAGAAGAATATAAAAAAAAAAGAATGTATGTGTATATGTATATGCATATCTGAATCACTTCGCTGTACAGCAGAAATTAGCACATTGTAAATCAACTATATTTCAATTTAAAAATTGATTTAAAAAAGTCAAAAGTAGCTTATTTTAAAAGTTTATTTATATAGCTAATGGTTAGGGCTTCAGAGTCCATGATGGGCTCAAATTTTGGCTCTGTGATTAGGTGATCTGGCTCTGACGACTTAGGGAAAATTCCATAACCCCCCTGAGTCTCTGTGTCCATCAGCAAACAGAGAGTTGGGCTGAAGCACCCCTCACAGAGCCCTTGTGAGGACTAAATGAAGACATACGTGCAAATAACTCAGATTGATATCTGGGAACTGATTACTTACAAACATTACCCTTATTATTATTTCTTGGACCTTAATTTTTCGAGTTGAAATTGGATGCTTTTTAACTGTTTTTCTAGTGACATATATATATATATATTTTTAAAAGTTTATTTATTTTATTGGCTGTGTTGGGTCTTTTTTTTTTTTTTTTTTTTTTTTGCTGTGCGCAGGCTTTCTTTTAGTTGCAGTAAGTGGGGGCTGCTCTTCGTTGTGGTGCACAGGCTCCTCATTGCCGTGGCTTCTCTTGCTGTGGAGCACGGGCTCTAGGTGCATGGGCTTCAGTAGTTGCAGCACATGGGCTCAATAGTTGTGGCACACGGGCTTGGTTGCTCCACAGCATGTGGGATCTTCCCAGAGCAGGGATTGAACCCCTGTCCCCTGCTTTGGCAGGCAGATGCTTAACCACTGCGCCACCTAGGAAGCCCTAGTGGCATATATTTTTCATAACAGTTTATGAAAAACTTTTCTATATACTGAGTTCAATCCTTTGTCTGCCATATTTATGCTGTTTTTGCAATGTTTACCATTTATTTTTGCTCGCATTATTTTTCCAAGAGATTTTTATTTTATGTAGGTAAGCATACTCCTGTCTTCATTGATGATTCCTTCCATTAATTTTTTGCCAATGATTCCTTCCGAGAACTGAGATCAACTAAATATTTTTCTCTCCAGTTTTTTAAAAATCATTCTGATGCTTGAGCTTCTCTCTTACATCCACAGACAATTTTGGTTTAAGTTATTAGGGAGGATCTAATTTTTTTAAATAAATTTATTTCTTTATTTATTTTTGGCTGTGTTTCTCTAGTTGTGATGAGCAGGGGCTATTCTTCATTGCAATGCATTGGTTTCTCATTGCGATGGCTTCTCTTATTGCACAACACAGGGCTCCAGGCACTCGGGCTTCAGTAGTTGTGGCGTGTGGGCTCAGTAGTTGTGGCTTGTGGGCTCCAGAGCACGCAGGCTCAGTAGTTGTGGCACATGGGCTTAGCTGCTCCTCAGCATGTGAGATCTTCCTGGAGCAGAGACGGAACCCGTGTCCCCTGCATTGGCAGGGGGATTCTTAACCACTGCATCGCCAGGGAAGCCCTCTCTTCTTCTTTCTTCTTTCCCAGTCACCCTCTTCCTCCTGCAGAGGGAGGAGAGGCACACCTGGTCCTGCCTGGGCTTTCCCGTCATTTCCAAATTAGCCCACATCCCCCAAGCCACAAAGACCCCTGGCTGGGCTTCTTTTAAGGCGGCATCAGAGGGACCTAGCGTTCCTCTAGTTGACCAGCTCCTCGAGCTGGGGTGAGCTGTGACCAGGTCCATCACGGGTGGGTGTGACATCCGAACCTTCCCCACAGACCTGAGTCCATTGTTCTGAGACTTGCAGCAGCTACTGGGCTGAGGACAGATCTCCATGACATGCCACGGCCGTGGCTGCAGTCACACCAGCTCGTATGGCAGTAGCCGGGTCTCAGGATCCAAAGGCAAATTAGAAACTGCCCACACTTTGACCTCTCCAAACAGTAGGCAGAGCAACTCTGCAGTCACACAGAGCAGATCTGAGGTCCCCTCTCTGCCTCCAACTGCCTGCACGAATAAGTTTCTTCTCTGGCCTCTGCTTCCTCTTCTGTACACGGAGCCACTGCAGCTCCCAGCTCGGGGTGACTTGGGGGAGGCTGATTGAAATAACACACCCAGGGGACTTCTCTGGCGGTCCAGTGGTTGGGACTTCACCTTCCGATGCACGGGTTGCAGGTTCAATCCCTGGTCGGGGAGCTAAGACCCCACATGCCTCATGGCCAAAAAACCAAAACACAGAACAGAAGCAATATTGGAACAAATTCAATAAAGGCTTTAAAAATGGTCCACATCAAAAAAAAAAATCTTAAAAAAAAACAAAACACACCCACAGAATTGAGCCTATGCCAGACCTGTAGCCCAGGCCCAGTAAACACCAGCTTTGGAAAAACAGAGCTCCTTTCCTGGCTTTTCAAGTCACCAGTTTGCAAAGGTATGTTGCGTCCTGCAGGGAGAATTTACCCAGAAACGCTTTGGAGGGTGGGACTGCCTGGCGTCGATGGCGCTAGGAGTTCACCCGGCCAGCCCCTCTCTCTACCTGCAGCTCCCCTGCTGTGTGATTTTTCATGTGAATTCTTGCGTGTTTAGACCTCTTCACCTGCAAAAAGATCAGAATGACCATCGCACTTGCCTAATCAGGGGAAAGTCTGAGGTCGCAAAATGCTGGTACTCAGTCTAAGTGTGAGGATGCCGTAACCGTGACGACGGTGCTCTTGGCACGTGGAGGCAGCCTGGGTCTCTTGCTCCTTCTTTTCTGGCTCCTCATCCCAGCACCCTGGCCCCTCCCTGAGCTGGTGAAGGAGGGTGAGGGCCTAGATTCCCATCTTAAGTCTTTCTGTTTCTCTCTTGCTGGTAATTTCACTTTCCTTTTCTGCCTCTCATGGATAGGGTGGGGACCACCTCTCTGAACCAGGCGGTTGCGCCTCTCTGACGCCCTCCTTTGCTGCCCTGGGATCCCAGGGGCTGTCCTGTTAGACCGTCTTAGCGGGTTACTGGCTAATAATTGTTCTTGAACTTCAGGTATGTCATTCGACCTGCATTTCCTGCTGAGGGAGAGAGACACTGAGGTTCTGTGACATCGGTTGACATATCTGTCAACAAAGCCACTCATACCTGCTCCTCCACCCGCTCCTTCCCGGCCATCTCTGCCTCTGCCCCCCAGCCTGCCTGCCTTTGGAGAGAACCACAAAAAAATGAATGCAGGCTGCATGAAAAGAACCAGGCCAGCACCTCTGTGAAGCTGAGTCAGCCCCCGAGTGGAGAATACGAAAGGCCATGGAGATTCACAGAGATCTTGTCTCTGAAGATTGACATCTAAGCCCCTGTCCCCGGGGAAACCATCTTTACAGGCAGGCGAGGAGCCTCCCACGAGTCAGAGAGCACGCACCTCCAGGTTTGCTGCTGCAGATCAGCCGAGAGGAGTCTGTGTCTCTGCAGCACGAATTCAAGTCCCCCGCCCCCCAGCCCCAGCCCCCTGCCAGGGGCCTTGCCTGGAGAACCACCCACTTCATCCTTAGTTCTTCCAAAAGAGATGGTCTGTCTTCCCAGCTCTTCCCCAGAAGGTCAGTGATCCTAACGTCCCCCTTCTTAGGTGCATCTTCCCTTCTCCCACTCTCTGCACAGTAGAAGACCCCATGGGATGCTGTCCCGGGTCAAGTCCTGGCCAATGTGACGCAGGAACAGTGAGCCTGAGTGAGCATTTCAGTCTCACTGAGAGCCTCAGTGCCTTCATCTGTCAAGTGGGGACAAGGCCTCCCGAGGGGGTTATCACCAGGGTCACCGGAGAGAGTGGAGCTGAAGCACTGGTCCCCTCGGTAGACCAGGCTGCTGCAGAAGGGCTGCAACTCCCTGAGGACATTGCAGCAAACAGGACCTGCCATCTGGCCACCTTTGCTCAAGAAGGCGTGGGGACCAGTCAGGCAGGTCCCCGGGGAGCTGACCGTGTTTGCCTTGGGTCACAGGGCTGGTCTGCAGCCCTGCTGGGGCCGCACCCTGTGTGTCAGCCTCCAGGAAGCACACTGGATTTTCCACTGTGTTTCCTACTATTTTTCTACCAAGCTGTGTTGGGCAGAGCCGGCGCCCAGAGCAGATGTTCCTGAGAAACTGCCCCACGGGAAGACTGCCCCCCAGATGCCCCAGGGTCTCATGCCAGTTCGGGGCTAACTCTCCCATCCCAGCACCATCTCAGTGTCCTTTGTGTGGTAACTCATTTGGGTCTCACATTTCCCTAAGGTGTCTGAATTCTCTCAGCAAATATCTACCGACTACCTGCTCTCTGCAAAGTGCAAAGACCCATCAGCAAGCAAAGCATCTCAACATCCCCGCCTGGGTGCACCTTCCATCCTAGCTGCAGGGACAAACAGCACAGAAAACAGGAGACACACATTACAGAATGTGCTAGAAGGAGGGAAGCATGGCCACATTGAGCACAGATTAGACAGCAAGCCACTGGCATTGTTATCCACACTTTATAGATGAGGAGACTGAGGTAGAGATGGGCAGAGGGACCTGACCAAGGTCACACAGTTTGTCCTTGAACCCAAGTACTCTGACTTCAGAGCCTGTTCCCTAAACAAAGCATCACGAGCTTTTTCCTAAAAAGGCCTGGAGAGTAGATATTTTAGGCTTTGCAGGACGCATATGGACTCTGACACCTATTCTTCTTCCTTTTCTTCTTTTTTACAACCCTTGAAAAATGTGGAAACTATTCTGGCTCTTGGGCAGCACAAAAACGGGTGCAGGGTGTGGCTTTTCGATCCTTGCTCTAAGCCATTCGCCTTTCCAACTTTCCTAATTAAGTTAAAATTTCTCAAAACCCAGCATGACATGAGGTAGGTGGTATTACTCCCATTTTACAGATGAGGAAATTGAGGCTCAGGAAAGTGAAGTAGCTTGACTATCATTACGGAGCCAGAATTCCAGCCCCTGTCTGTCTGCGTTGCCAAGATCCAGGCACTTTCTCCATTCTGCTTGACGAAGAAAGTAGGATAGCGGGTGCCGAGGGCTTGGTGAAGGGGTTGGGCGTGAGTATTTCAAGGGAAAGAGTTTCAGGTTGGAAAGATAAAAAAGTTCTGGAGACAGACGGTGGTGATGGTTGTACAACAATGTGCATAGACAATGTTACTGATCTGTACACTTTTGATGCTGCATTTTTGAATCCCTGCTGTAAACTGCAACAGGGATAAATTGGAGGTTGGAATTAACATATATATACCCTACTATGTATAAAATAGATATCCAACAAGAACCTGCTGTGTAGCACAGGGAACTATACTCAGTATTTTGTAATAAGCTATAAGGGAAGAGAATCTGAAGAAGAATAGATATATGTGTGTGCATGTGTGTATAAATGAATTGCTGTGTTGTACACTTGAACATATTGTAAATCAACTATAGTTCAATAAAAAATAAATAAAACACAACATTCATGATTCCTCAAAAAATTAAATACAGAATTACCATATGACCCAGCAACTCTACTTCTGGGTATATACTCAAAAGAACTGAAAGCAGGGACTCAACAGATATTTGCACAGCCTATGTTCATAACAGCATTGCTCACAACAGCCAAGAGTGAGGCGCCGCACGTGTCCATGGATGGATGGACGGACAGGGAGAACGTGGTCCATGCACACCATGCAACCATGTTCAGCCTTAAAAAGGAAGGACATGCTGACACCTGCCACACGTGGATAAGCCTTGAGGACCTGATGCTCAGTAAAAGAAGCCACTCGTGAAAGAGCAAACGCTGTGTGATTCCACCCACATGAGGTCCCTGGAGGAGTCAAATTCATAGAGACAGAGGGTAGGATGGCGGGGACCTGGGGCTGGGGGAGGGGGATGGGAGTGAGTGTTTCATGGGGGTAGAGTTTCAGGTTGGAAGGATGAAAAGAGTTCTGGAGACAGACTGGTGATGGTTGTACAACAATGTGAACACACACGGTTATTGAAGTATGGATTTAAAAATGGTTAAAATGGTGCATTTAAGTTTTGTGTATTTTACTACAGTTAAACAAATAAAGCATTCAAGGGAGGACTCGTTCACCAAACACTGACCTCGCCTATCCCCTGTCTCCGAGTGAATGTCCATCCACATGTCACCAGCTTGTCTCCAGGAGCAGAGAGACCCCGGAGGCAGAGACACATTTGGGAAGCAGGTGATGGAGATGAAGGCTCACAAGGTTCTCTCTTGGCAACAATGCCCCACCGCTGGGCGTGGGAGGGGGAAGCGGGCAGATCAGGCCCACGGTGTGACCTGACCACCCCCACGGCCCGCCCAGGCCTTCCAGTTCCAAGTTCTAAGCGCTTTCCGTTCACCCAACCCCATGCCCGCAGCCCCTGGTCCGGGGAAGCTGTGGGAGGCTGGGCCCACATCCTGCAAACTGCCCGCTCCCTGCTGGTCTTCCCAGGAGGACCTGGCTGAGCCCGGCTGACGGTGCCAACCTGTTTGTCTTCATCGTCCCAGGGAAGCACCGTTGTCACAGCCCAGGGAGGAGCTGCCGGCGCCGGAGTGGCCTCTGCAGGAGGTGAGTCACCGCAGGTGTGCCCATCAACTCGCCAGCTGACCCTGCACGCACATGGGTAGCCGGGAGGCCACCGCTTACTGGAAAACTATCCTTAACTGATCATGGTGGTCACTGTTGGTCGAGCTCCTATTAGAAGCCATGCACCGCACCTGAGTGTCTTGCTTGTGAATTTCATCTAATTCCCTCAGTCACCCAAGGAGGAAAGCACCACCATCCCCACTTTCCAGGTGAGAAAGCTGAGGTTTCGAAAGGTCAGAGGCCTGCCCAGCATCCATGGGTCCATCAAGAAGCCCACTCCGTGGCCCCTTCTGCGTCTCTAGCACACTGGTTTGACCTCTGACCTTTCAGGGTGCTGTGGACTTTGGAAAGAGACAAAAGCTGTTCAGAGCCGAGGGAAGCGGGTGATCCAGCTAGGTCGGGGGTCCTCAACCCCCGGGCCGCAGACTGGTGCCCGTCCACGGCCTGTCAGGATCCGGGCTGCACAGCAGCAGGTGAGTGGCAGGTGAGCACGCGAAGCTTCACCTGCTGCCCCCCCCCCGTCACTCCCATCGCTCCCCCTTGCTCACAGTACCACCCGGGTGATCCACGCCCCCCACCCCGTCCAGGGAAAAACCGTCTTCCACCAAACCAGTCCTTGGTGCCAAAAAGATTGGGGACCGCTGAGCTAGATGATGTCTCTGAGAGTCAAAAAAAAGAGGGCAGCTCTTTGGCAGTGAGCCCAGTGGTCATCAGTGTCGTTCTTAAGCTGGTTCTGGAAGCCAAGCTCAGATGCAGAGCCTCTGGGCATTCTGTGGGGAATGATGGCGACGTCCGACCCAGGGGGAGCTCCCACCCTAAACAGTGGCTCTGGAAATACCCGTCTGTGCTGGGTGACTTAGGTCAGGTTCTTGGTGGTCTGTTCTGCCCCTGCATGAACTCTGCAGAGGTCACAGCTGCCTGCCCTCAAGGAGAAAGCCATCAACAGGGGGGCTGGGCCACCACCGGGCACCTGTGATATGCCAGGCGGGCAGGGGGCACGGGTGCAGGAGCATAAGCGGGAGGAAGGCGTGGGCTGGGTGGATGGTGCTGATGGGAAGACGGAAGGACGTTTTCAACAAGTTTGGTGACAAGGAGAGAGGGACAGCGACAGGAGTGACGCTTCTAGGGTCAGCATGTTGAAGAAAGGGTTTTCCAGGGTGGGGAAGTCTTGAGCAGCCACTGAGGGTAGAGCCATCTAGCAAGGTGTTAAATTCTGTTCCCCTAAAAGATATGTCCATCCCCTACCCCCCAGTACCCGTGAATATGACCTTATTTGGAAGTAGGATCTTTGCAGATGTAATCAAGTTAAGAGGAGGTCATACCAGGTTAAGATGGGCCCTAAACCCGATATGACTGGTGTCCTTATAAGGAAAAAGAAATTTGGACACAGACGCGAACAGAGGGAGGACACTGCGATGAGACACCAAGAGGAGAAGGTCAGAGGCAGAGACGGCAGTAAACCGTCTACAAGCTGAGGAACACCAAGGACTGCGGGCCACCGCCAGAAGCTAGGAGACGGACGGCTCAGATGAAACCAGCCCAGCCGACCTTGATCTTGTACTTCTGGCCTCCAGAGCTATGAGAAAATAAATTTCTGTTGTTCAAACCACTCAATTTGTATAATTTGTTATGACAGCCACAGGAAACTAATACGCGAGTTGAACAGATCGGCTCCGACTTCTCGGCATTGGACACCAAATCAGCTATGACCTCGTGGTCCAAGAGCAGGCTCCTCCTCCCTTCCACGCTCTCCCCTGGGGCAGCAGGGACCTGAGGGGTCCCTGGCGGGGAGGGGGGCCGGGCTGCGGCGGAATCCGCCATCCACCGCCGGAGGTGTCAGAGGGCCAGGACGGGACAGGAAACCAGGGTCTGACAGGAGAAGCTCCCAAGCTCTTTGCTGCTGAAACACCAGCATTTGTGTTCCACTGGGAAAGAAAACAAGAAGACTCTGAACAAGACAGTAGGGAAAAGGAGACTAACGTGGGTGGACAGCTTCTATTTTCCCCACTGTCCGCGTTGCCGGTCCAACACGTCAGAACCCCTCATTTGTTACTGGGTGGCTGTCTGCACGGCAGTAAATCCACCTGCACCAACCCATAAATCTGCCAAAGGCAGGAGATGATTCTGACTTAGTCACGCAAGCCTGCGCTCAGACTTCAGCCGGCTCAGTGGCCAGGGCCATCACAGCCACTGGACACAGCGTAAAGGAGAGACTCAGGCAACCTAGCCTGCCTGCCCTGAGGTCCACACAACTGGGCTGGGGTTTCTAAAAACCAGCTCGGAGGGAGTGTCCAGATTTTCTCCTGAGAGGAGAGTATGTAATTTTTATTAAGATTATTATTTCTTCCATTTTAATTAATTTTTACAACGTTGTTTTAAAAGTCAGTGTTGCAAGGCTTGTGTTTTTCACCACACCCCTTCCCACCTCCCATCCCCACCTCCCATTCCCTCCCCCTTGAGTTACTTACTTTCAAGTCTTTTAACTGTTTTTTTAACCTATATCTCCATGTTTTTAACTAACATGATTACTACATTATTTCTTGTTTTTTTTTTCCATTTTGGTTCACTTACATCACCACCCACCACACAGTCTCAGCCTCTTCCATTCTCCCCACCATCTTCATAATTTACTTCTATCATAATCTTTGGCCAAACCAATATTTAGGGTTGGTGTCGTGACTCCATAAATGTCACAACTCAGCCACTTATGGCACTAAGATTACCTTTTCTTTTCTTGTGCAACGTTTTGTTTTTCCTGGAGTTAACTCTTGCCTCATTTTTTCATATACTTAATTTTTTATACACTACAGACCACTTATCTGACAAAGCTGCAAAACTCCTCTCAACAAATTCACACGCATCATGTTTTGCTTTGTTTGTTTTGTTTTGTTTTTCCAAGGGAAACATCCTTTCTGGAGCTCCCTGTTCTCCCGATTGTATCTGGACTGGTTGACCTCTTGGCTCGTGGCACAGCTGTCCTCCTGAGAGGCCCCTTGAACTTCAGTGAGAATCTCTTTGTATATTTCTCTGCTACATACAGTGTGTCCTGTGTCTCGTGTCTTTCTCTTTCTGGGTTTACTTTTTTGCTCAGTTGAAGCACATCTTCCAGCAGCTTCCTGAGAAAGGATGCATGTGAGGTACAATTTTTAAATCTTAAAAATCTTTCATATTTTCAAACATCTTTATTCCACCCTTTGATTGGCAGTTTGTATAGATAAACAATTCCAGGTAAACCTTTTTTTTTTAGAATGTTGAAGGCATTCCTTCATTATTTTCTGTTTTCCAATATTATTGAGAAATTATATTACTTTGAATTTATCTCATTGTTTTTCTTCTATAAATATTAAGGAATTTTTAAATCCCCTGTGTTTTGAAATTTCAAAATGATGTACCTTGTTTCACGTTTTGTTTGCTCTTTCAATCAGGAAAGTCATGCAGTTCCAGCAAATTTTTTTGTATTCTTTCTTTGGTAACTTTTTCTTCTTTCTGCTCTTCCTTGAGTCACCAAGTCCAGAGCCCGTCTGGTGTAATTTCTCTGTAGTGTATACATCCTGAGTTCTCTTCAATGGGAATGGAACAGTTGCCTGTCTCTGTGAGATGGGGGAGGAAACCTTAGAGTTTAAGTGTTTCTTACGATATACATCCTGCATTTCAGTCCTATAGTGTTCAGCCAACCCCTCACTCCAACCTTCAAAGATCTTTGGTGCCTCCAATTCTTCAGCCGTTCTGGAGGTTTGCATGTGAGTTGCTTGTGTAGGTTGGTGATCCTTTTGGCAGGTAGTCTTGCTCCACTTTTCACTGGTCTGCAGGGCCAGTGCATCATCACTTACATTTGACTGCAGGTAACAGAACCCCATTCAATGGCTCAACCAAGCAGCTTGTTAATGTTTTCACCCAAAGTCAGCAATCCAGGGCTAGGACAGCAGCGTGTGATGTTATCACTAACCCAACTTCCTTCTGTCTTTCTGCTCTCCCATCCTCGTCATGTTCCTTTCATCCTTGTGGTCACAAGACGACGACTCCACTTCAGCGTCCGGTTCACATTACAAAGAGATAGAAGGAGGGAAGGGAAGAGAAGAATAGATGATAGAGAAGGAGTGCCTCCAATGTCAGCAAGGGTATTTTCCCAAGATCTCCGGCAGACTTCTACTTACACAGGACCACAAGGACACCCCTAGGGACAGGGGCTCTGGGAAACAAGGGAATTGGGAGCATGAGGGCCACAGCCAAAACTGGAGTGCTGTCAGCAAAAAGGAGGGAGAAAGGATACTGGGGAGGCCACTAGCCTTGTCTGCGCATCTAAATTTTCATGGACACCTCGGCCTGCTGTAGTTTCCTCTTCTATTTCCTTTGTTCTTGTGAGCTGACGTCCTATTGTTGCCGCGCTGGTGTTTTGGAGGACTTTTTAAAGGAGCGGATACATGTGTATCTTCAGTCCTCCATGTTTAACCTGAAGTCCCTTGAAGAGCTCCCGGAAAAGATCAAGGGCCACTGAGCTTTTTTCCTTACAAATGGTGGGAATTCATGTTTTGAGTTGAGGAGAAGGAGAAGTCTTGCTCAGTTGCTTTGGGTTTTATTCTTCTCTGTACGTTGCAAAGAAGAGAGCCACCTGCAGAGCTGAGTGCAAATTCGTGTCCCCACAGTGCTGCTACTGAGCAATATCAGGCAGATCACATAACCTCTCTGGTGCTGATTTTCCGCTTCATCTTTAGAATGCAGAGCGTTGGTCAGAAGAGCATTTCCCATGAAATACTCCAGCAGGGGAAAACATTCATGCCAAAGAACATGAATGGATACCAAAGAGGCCCACAGAAAGATATGCGTCATTATTTATTAGAGGAATGCAAATTAAAACCACAAGTAGGGACGTCCCTGGTGGCGCGGTGGTTAAGAATCTGGCTGCCAATGCAGGGCACACAGGTTCAAGCCCTGATCCGGGAAGATCCCACATGCCCTGAGCACCTAAGCCCGTGTTCCACAACGACTGAGCCTGCGCTCTAGAGCCCACGAGCCACAGCGACGGAGCCCGTGTGCCACAACTACTGAAGGCCACGCCCCTAGAGCCCATGCTGTGCAACAAGAGAAGCCACCACAATGAAGAGCAGCCCCTGCTTGTCACAACTAGGGAAAGCCTGTGTGCAGCAACAAAGACCTAACACAGCCAATAAATAGGTAAAATTAATTAATTAATTTTAAAAAACCCACGATGAGACACTACTACAGTCCACTAGCATGGTTGTAATAACAATAACAGCAATAACAATAAATGAATATGAAACCAAGTGCTGGGGAGGTTGTAGAGCAAGTGGAGTTTGTGTAAATCAGGGATAAGACTGCATGATAGTGTAGCCACTCTGGGAAACGGGTTGCAGGTTTCTTGTGAAGTGAAACAGAGACTCACCAAATGACCCAGCAATTCTAATTTTAGATACTGACCGAAGAAATAAAAACCAATGTTCACACTTAAGCTTGTATACAGATGTTTATGGCAGCTTGAGACTCATAATCTCTGCAAACTGGAGACAAGTGAAAGGCCCGTCAGCTGGTGGTCGGATACACACACGATGGTAACACCGACAGTGAATGTTGCTCTGTAACGACAAGGGAGAAGCTACAGACGTACACATGCCACGTGGACGCAGCTCGAGTGCATGATGCTGCGTGAAAGAGCCACATCCTGGAGGACTCCATTGAGATGGCATTCTGGAAATTCACTCAGCAGAGACTGGAGCCGCTCATTGGTTGCCAGAGGCTGGGGCGGAAGCAGGGGATTGGCTATAACGGGTGGGGGCGGTTTGGGGTGGTAGGTGTGTCCTGTTCTGGATTCCAGCGGTGGTGACACAACCGCGTGATTCGTCAAAGCTCATAGAGCTGAATTTTACTCTACGCCAATTGTATCCCAATAAATCTGCCTTTGAAAAATAAGTCAAAGTTAAATACACCTGGGGAAATGCTGCACCCATGGCCCTGTTTATTGAGTCCCTGAGCAGGTGAGCTGTCAAGGCCCTGAGCAGTCCTGCAGGGCGTTTCACCAAGAGGATTCAGCCTCCAAACCTTTTTCCAAGTGACATGCTTGACAAAGGCCAGGCTAGATGATCTCAAACTCCAGGCACAGCAGTCTGTGATCTTCAGGAGGTCTGGGCCACGCCCTCTCTGGAGTGGCTCCTGGCAGCGGCCACCCCGCTTGGCATTTATGTTTCTTTGAGGAAAGCGGCCTCCTCTACCACTTTCGCTGGCTGACTCAGGTCTTCTCCAGCCCAGGAAATGAGGAAGGACGGCAGGATACGTGGGGGTCCACACCCTCTGGGAAAGGGCAGCTCCCACTGGGGAGGGATGCTGAAGCCCCAAGCCTGGGAACAGTGCAGCCCCACCCTCGCAGCCTGGTGCCAGCCAGGGGACCACAGCCACCATCACAAAGGCCACTTACTCGCGGGCTCAGACCTTGTCCATTTCACAAGACCCCTTGAAGGAGGTGTGCCTGGTCTCCGTGTGCAGTGAGGGTCTGCGAGCCAAGACTCGACACGCTTCCTGTAGACCCTCACCCCTCGCTATCAGGCCCCTGAGGGGGTCAGAGCCCGGTACCAGGCAGACCAGAACCAACTTTCCCAAGGTTTGGATCACCCACCATGTGGGATCAGAGCAGGGCAGGGTCCAAACCCCCCTGTCCACTTCCCAATTCAACAGCCTTCCAGGTGTTTCCCAAGCACAGTTAGGGAGGGGACTCAGCCCAGGCAGGGGACGCTCATGCAGGACACAGGCTGCAAAGGAAAGTGCCAGGGCACCTGGGCGCTGCTTCTTCTCTGGCTCCGCTGGACGGCTGCCCAGGAAGCCCTGCCCTTCCCCCGCCCCACACAGAGGATGCCCCTGGGCCTCCTGCAGGCCAGTCCAGCTGCTAAAAATAGTCCTGACCTGCAGCCAGAATCAATAAATACATCCCATTGTCCACACCAGGCATTAGCACAGGTCGACAATGGAAATTACTGTGACTTTCCCAGTCTTCCCCGTGCAGCCTGCCGTTGGCAAAGGGAAGCTTTCCAAACTGGATGGCAGCCCCTGGAACTCACACCACAGCTTGAAACGCTTTCCAAAGGCTGGTCAGGCGGGACCATGGTGGCAACTAAGACCCGAGAGAGGAGCTAACCTCATGTGTTTTTTCAAATGCCATGACGTTTAAATCCATATGTTTCTTATTTCTTAGAAAGCCAAATCAGTGACGATGTAGATAAAATAATCCCTAAACTATGTCTACAAAGGGATTCTTCATTTTGCAAGACAAGTTCTTAGCAAGCAAACCTTTTGAGTTTTGAAAATATACTCAGTTTCTCAAAATCCTGATTGATGTGCAACTATTTCATAAATGAGAACAGATAAACGGGTGTAATATCACCCCTTGATCAAAGTAGTATTTGCAAAGCTTATTCCCCCCACTTTTGGTGAATTAACTCCCTGCGTTGTTTCCTAGGACTGCCTTAATAAAGTACTGCAAACTGGAGGTTTAAACAACAGGAATTTATTTTCTCGGTTCTAGAGACTAGAATTCCAAAATCAAGGTGTCAGCAGGGCCGTGCTCTCTCTGAAGGCTCTAGGGGCGGGTCCTTCCTCGCCTCTTCCAGCGTCTGGGGTTTGCCAGCATCCGTGGTGGACCTTGGCTGGTAGAAGCATCACCCATCACACTGTAACCAAAAGTGAGGGTCCAGCCGCTGGCCCCGCAAAAGCCAATAAAGAGGCAAGTTGGTAGAAAGGAAAGTTTGCTTTATTTTGGATGCTGGCAACAGGGGGTGGGGACAGACTCTTGTCCGAAGGCCAACTCCCCCACTGACCATCAGGGGGCAAGAGCTTTTACAGACACAGGGCGGGGGCGACATGCAGAAACAGGACAGGCAGCTCTGACAGTCATGTTGAAATTGGTCCTCGGTGGTCCAACCAGTGTCGTCTTGATTGTTTTAGGTGCAGTTAGTCTTCAGTTCCAGGGTTGGTTTGTTCCCATCTCCTTGAGGCCAGTTCTTGGAATTGTGGCAGCTCATGTCATGGCTACAGTCTGGTCACTATATAGTTAATTAACTTCTTCCACCTGGTGGGGGTTTCAGTATCTGTGAGACAGCTCACAGGACCTGGCTCAGAATATTATCTGTAGCCCTTGAGGAGGAACGGAAGGTCCTTGACGTTGCTTAGTGACTAAACTATTATTGTTTTGTCCTGTTTGACCACTTTGCGTCTGCATGTTTTCACTTCTCTGAATAAACATTCTTTGGCTAAAATGTTTCCACAGACAAAAGGCAGGCAGAGGATGTGGGGTGGGGGTCGGGGGGAAGGACCATAGGGTCCTGCTCCAATTCAGCACGGCCGCCGTCTCCCCGTGCCTTCACACCGTCTGCCTCCCTCCGTGTCTGTCTCTGTCTGAATTTCCCCTGTTCCTTAGGATACTGGTCACGTCGGGTTAGGGCCTCACATTCACGCACTCGTTTTCATTTGATGACCTCCGTAAAGACTCTCTACCCCGATCAGGTCACATTCTAAGACACTGGGGTAAGAACCCCAGCACATCTTTTGAGGGGTCACAATTCCACCCACAGCACTGCCTATTTCCTCCTGAAGGAGTGTAGGGGGGAGGGGGAGGAGAGAGATGTGGGAAGATGCCATGCGGGGGATGGGGAAGGGGAAGCCCAGCCCATTCCAGGCACGCCAGCTACATTTTTGTGGTTGGTACCCATAAAGCATGCTGGGCAGACAGAACAAAGGCATTAAAATGCAAAGCCAGGGCGCGAAACCCTGACGGTGCCAAAGCCGAAGTGGTGAGGACGTCACCTGAAGCAGCGCTGACAGCTTTTTGTGATTTGTCTAGAACATGATTGGGGTCTAACCTTGGTCCAGTGTGGCTCAAGTTCCACGTGGGGCAGCAGATCGTGGACCCTGGAAGCGCATCTGGCTCCCCCGGCACAGTTCTGGGGAGGCCTCCCCTGCAGGTGGAGAGCCAGTGAGCTTCCCAGGGGATGGGCAGCATGCGTTGAAGGTTAAAGGCGTTGAGTTGCTGACTCTGGAGGCCGAGCCTCTGTGACGAAGCACAGATGATGGCCGTTTACCATCTGTGATGCAGCGGTCCCTTCGGCAGCACCACCCACGGTTTAAAGTCCAGGAGGCTGCCGGACAGGTCTCGGGCTTCAGAGCCTTCGGCCTGTCTGAGCTTAGGAAGTCTCAACCCTAAAAACTAGTACTGGAGAAAACACACAGATGCGAGGCCAATGGGGCCGGTCCATCCTCCCTGTGCTCGTGGGACTCAGGAGTCGGGCTTAGGCTTTGGGTGCCTTTGTTCAGGAGCAGCCTTGAATTGGGGGGGTCTCGGCCTGCTGGACACTCGTTAGAAATGGTGACATCTGAGCGTCAACGCAACACCATCTGTGCCCAAAATTGGGCTCCACGAGGTCAGGGCTGACGCAGCCTCGCAGACCATCTCGCCTCTTCCAGGCTCCTGACCGGCGTCCTGTGTCCTCCTGGACGGTGCCCCCCGGGCTAGCTGGGAGCAGTTGTCTGCACCTGGTTCCCTCATGCAGGGCCTGGAAGACGGTCCGGGTGCAGGCATTGTTAGGAGGGGACCCCAGGGAGCCCCAGCGAGCGGTGGAAGAGGGTGAAACAGGAGGAGGAAAGCCAATTCAAGGCACAGTGGAGTGGGTCACGGGGCGGGCGCAGGCCCCCAGGGCCTCAGAGTTGTCGGGTGACGCTGCACAGGCCGCGGCCTTGCCCATCCATCCCTGGCTCCTACAGTCGAGGGGTCACTCCCGCATCTCCTGGGGGCACCTGTACACCAGGTGGGCTCCTCGAGGAGAAGCCGGGGGCAGAAAGTGAACAGGGAGCTGCCGCTGAGGCCCCCCCAGACCTGCTCCCGCAGCGGCGGCTGGGATCAGGGGACTGGGCCCCAGAGGCGTTGGACACACCAGTCATCCACGCGGCTCTTGCCTGCAGACATAACTCACCTTTCTAAGCAAGTGACCCGCAAAGCAGCCTCCCCCCGCAATTGTCTGGGGAGGTGGCCTGCGGTCCGGGCGGAGGTGGCCATGGCTGAGTGGGTCCGCCCCCCGGCAGCGGAGTCTGCGTCCTGGGAACCAGGCCTCAGCCAGCAGGGGAGGCGCGGGGAGCAGGTGGGGGCAGGGCGGGAGTTGGGAGGCCACCTTGTCCCAGCTGACTCACCAAAGCAGGAAACACCCTTCCCTGAAGCCTCGGAGGCCCCGGGCCTGTGCCCCACAGTCACCAGCTGACCCCCAGCTGGCGGTAGGGGCCTTCCTGCCCGGCCCTCCCAAAGGAGTGCCCACTGGGTGTGTGGTGCGCGAAAATGCCCGTTTATTTTGCACCTGCTGCATGCCCAGGGCTCCTGCCACGGCCGTGCATTGACCATCCAGCATCCCTGCAGGGTAGGCGAGTGAGGACACCGGGGCTCAGAGAGGTTGGCCTCTCGCCAGAAGCCACACAGCGGGCGTGAAGCAGGGCAGGGCAGGACACAGGGCTGTGCTTTCCCTCCACCTGCCAGCCTAGCGCTCACTTGGTCTTATGTGACTTGTCCAGAGCCTGCCAGGACGCGGGCAGAGGGAGCTCCCCGTGGTAAGGCTCGTGGGGGCCCCATCGTGGTGTGTGTGTGTGTGTGTATGTGCGTGTGTGTGCATGTGTGTACACGCATGTAGTGGGGCGAGGAGGCACCACACATTCTCGGAACCACCGGTTGGGCTTTGGCTCTTATGCACACCTACACAGGCACAAAGATCTCACCAACAGCCACGTCGGCCTCCCCGGCCATCAGAGGCACCTTTGCTGACCAAGAGCAAACACAGTAGTGTGTGTGGGTGTGTGACCGTGACCCAGAGTTCAAGTCCTCGTCTGTGAATGAGGACGTTCACGGTGTGGCCGAAGCATCACGTCCCTGGTGTGTCCGATGCCTCTCGACACCTGGGCACGTGGAGCAGCCTCTACCCCTGAACCTGGTAAACTCTGAGCATTTCGGCTAAAACACGCTCTGTGGGCTCAGCTCCAGCCCCGCCCCACAGGCCTCTGTTCTAGCTCTTTGGGTGTGGGGGGAGGGGGATCCTGGCTCTTGGCCCCTGGAAACACCCCTCCCTTCTCTCCAGCCAGGGGAGGGAAGGCGGGGAGATGCCCCCTGGGATGCTGAACTCTGGGCTGTCTCTCCATCTAGAGTTGCCAGATTTAGGGGAGAAAAAAAAAAAAAAAGCAGGGAGCCCAGTTAAACTTGAACTTGAATGTCAGATAAACAAATATTTCATAGGATATACTTATACCAAAAAATTATTTGCTGTGTATCTAGAATTCACATTTAACTGGGTGTTCTGACAACTTTACCACCTGCCCACACGGGCTGTTGGCTCTTCTATTCTCATGCAGTCAATTCCTGGCATTAAACATATCATGTTTTAAACATTTACAGAGGTTTCTGAGTACCTAATGGGACGCTGACAGTTATACTCAGGGATAAAAAAAAAAGACAAACAAAACCTGAACAGAAATATACTAAATTGTTAATAGCCCTTATCTCTGGTTAGTGGGCTTACAGGTGGTTTTTATTTTCTTGTTTATATTTTTCCATAGTTTTTAATTTCTGTTAACCCACGTCTATTTCCCGGAAAATATTTTAATGATTCCAGTGACAATGGTACTTTCCTTCTTGGCACCTGAGTCCAAAAGGGCAACTTCTGCAGGCTGGGGGAGGGGACGGAGTGGACTTCGGCAGCTTGTGGTTCCCAGGCCATGTGAATAATTAACTCTCAAGGGGGAGTCTCGAGGGTCTGACGACCATCCGGGTGCCCACAGAGATGGGGCTGTGATGAGAACAGTGATTGGAAAAAGGAGTAGATGCAGTTCCCGAGTTGGGCACTTTCGGATGAGAGGGCTGTGCAGGGGGCAGCCCTGCCAGGTGCCCCCATCCCTCGAGCAAAGGCTGCTGCCCGCCAGGAAGCCAGGAAGACTCAGGATGCTCAGGGGCGAAGCGGGCTGAGCTGCACCACCCGAGGCACGTGTGTGCAGCGGGGACATGACTAACATCGGTTGTGGAAGAATATTCCCTGACACACGGCTCATATCTTCCCTAAAGAGAAATGGAGAAGAGCCCAGCAGCCCTGCACCTGAGCCACGAGGTGGGTGGGGGGTGCCTTCTAGCCGGTTGTCTTCATGCAAAACCCATCCCTCTGCATCTGCTGGCAAAATGCTCCTTCCACCGCTTGGGACAGCCATTGTTTTAATCAGTGCTTCTGCTATAAATCTCTTTGTTGCTCCGTAGTCTGATACATTCTTTATTACTTGAAATACACGACAGGCATCCCACAGAAATCATCAAAGAGAGTGATGTGTTTTCACTTGCTGGCCAAAGCCAGTTGACATAATGAAAATCGCGTATTTGTTATTCTCTTCGCAAATTCAAGTAGTTGATCCAGATGTCGGAGGATTCATTTTTCACTTATTTCTATATTAACCCTAGAATTGCAAGAGAGAGAGAGAGAGAAAATTGTATACTTTTAATGCAATAAAAGGCTTTAAAATTAAAAAAAAAAGCGTGGATGGCCCTGAAGCTCCCACTAGGTCCTGGCCACTGGCTAACGTCAGTGGGCACCTCTTTCCAGATTGTGCCAGGAAAAGTACTGGGCAGGTCCTCAGAGCCCACCCCCCACTCATTCCCCAGGGCCTGGGTGGAGGACCCCTGATTGATTCAGGTCTGGCTGGGGTGACCACTCCTGAAAAGGGATTATCCTTGCCCCTTGGGGACTGCTTGGACCAAATGTGAGTCTGTGTGTGTATGTGCGCGCTCTTATGGGGGTGGAAGGAGACACAGGCCATCCACTGCAGAGACTGGACACTTCAGGAAGCCCCCCTGCCCCCTGCTTCTTTTTCTTTAAAGTGCTTGAGTGTCTAGCAGTGGCTGTGTGACTCTGTCTGGTCAGTGATTAGGAAAGTGAAGTCACCAAGGGCTTCTGGACAAGATGATAAAAGAGCTGTGAGAAGAGAAGCCCTTTGCCACCTGCCCCTCCCTGCATGGGGTGTTGTCCTAGGAGGATGTGATGCCCGGAGCCCTTGCAGCCATATTGTCACTGTGGAGAAAGCCAAGAAAGTCTCACCAACACCATGTCCACCCTCCGCAGTTCACGAGACAATTGAAAGTATCGCTATCAACTGTACTTCAATCACAAAAATGCAAAACAAAAAAAAAAAATCTTTCTAAAAGAAAGTATTGCTTTAGCCTCTGAGAGTTAGGGATTCAATCATTTATGGCCAAAATCACCCCAACCATGGCACTCTATAACTAGAACCATTTTGCTGACAGGCAAATAAATGGCCAGGAGGCCAGCTTAGTCCTCTGAGCAGAGTTTGGCTGAGACCTGGCCTGACACCTTCATACCCGGAGGCTATAAATGCAAACTTTGCCCCTTGACACTGTCTCAGCTCCCCATTCGCACAGGGCCATAACCTTCTGTTTGTGAAGTGATTCCCTGTTGCTGTGGAGACTAAGACACCTGCAGTCGAGGCAGACCATCCAGTGGGGTCGAAGGTTCAGTCCCCGGGGGGTGGGGGGAAAGGGTGTGAGAAGGCAGACTCAGGTGGCCCTGCTCCTTAATGGCCTAATTGTCATTACCCGCACACAATAATCTAGTCACTAATTCTTTCCCTAAGGTCATGGACATGGGCCTGCCTGGGGCCACTTTCCGTGTTGTCCTTTCCTTCTGACTCCTAGGTGTGCCTAGCAGGGGCCGGGAGGCCCCCAGGGCAGAGGTGGACACTGGCTCCACACCCCTAGGACGGTAAGGAGGGGGCCAAGGGGAAGCTTCCCCCCACCCTCACCCTCCACAGGACCAGACCTGGGCAGCAGGGCTGAAGGTGTAAAGGTTCTGTTTCTAGAACTTCCTGACTTGCCTGCTGACCTCCAAGCCTCACAGCAGGCAGGCGGGTGGGCAGAAGCACTTACGAGGCACCGACTGAATACATCATCCACTTCGCTGCTCCCAAAGCAGAAGCTCTTGTAACATCTCCTGGGCCAGCAATCAAGCCTAGACTTGACTTCACCTAATCCCTTGTTCTTTCACTCAACACATATTTAGCGAGCATCTTCCATGGGCCATTTCTCTGCTCTCAGGTGGGGGTGTTATGGTGGGCAGAATAAAGACCGCTAGGGATGACGACCCTGGTCCCTGGGACCTGTGAGTGTAATTTTATCTGGCAACAGGGACCCTGCAGCTGTGGTTCGATTAAGGATCTCGAGCTGGGAGATTAACCTGGATTATCCCGGTGGGCCCGCTGTCATCCCAGGGGAGGACACGCAGAGGCGCAGACCTTCGAGGAAGCAGAAGAGGGAGGGAGGTGATGACCGGCTTTGAGGATGAAGGAAGGGGTCACAGGCCAAGGAAGGTGGACAGCTTCTAGAAGCTGGAAGAGGCAGGGATTTACATAAGGAAGCTGCCCTGTTGCCACCTGATTTTATCCCAGCCCGGCCCACATCAGACTTCTGACCTCCGGCATGTGAGCTGGTAAATGCGTGCTGCTTTAAGCCACTAAGCCCGTGCTAACGTGTTACAGCAGCCACGGGGAACTAGTGCAGTGGCCCTCTCACCCCTGATCTGTCCCCAGGCTCGCACCCTGGCCTGGCCCTCCTCCCTGTGATTCACACTTTCCTCCTGCCACCTTCAACTTCCAGACTCTTCTCTCCCAATACGGCCTCTGAGCACGATGGTCCAGTTTTAGGCCTAGAAGGGAGCTTCCGGGCCCCCAACCCTAACTGCCTGGACCCACAGCTGAGGACCCAGAGGCCAAGACAGGGAACTCAGTGTCGCCCAAAGACCTTCATTTCCCCCAGTGTGCACAAGCACGGCTGCCTAAGGGCCGCCTTTAAGAAAACCCAGCCCAAGAAACAAGGCTCCGCTCGCGTCCTGGAGGGAGGCGGGAGCCCCCTCCCCACTGGCAGGTCCTCAAGAGTAAAGACCAAGCCGTTCACATCCTCAGGACCTGAAAGCCACCCATTCTCTGCAAGAGGCTGGTGGGGCTGACTCCTGTCTATCCGCACCCACCGGCCAAAGACCTGACCCTGCTCCCCTCCCTGGCTCTGAGCCCAGAAAACTGCAGCAGGACGTGTCTCTCCATGAATACAGCCCCAGGGCAGGCAGTGTTGCTCTCCTTGCTGTGGGCTACACAGAAAAGGGCGTAATGGACGTAGCGTGTTAAACCTCTGCTCCCACAACACGACCAAGGTAGTTTGCTCGTTGAAGAGAGAGTGGGGGTGGGAGTGAGGGGGCAGCCAGACCTGGAAAAGCACCACATTGTCATTGCAGAGGCTTCATTTCAGCCAAACCTGACCATCAAGTCATGCTTTTTACCTACATGGTATTTTAAAATTTTAGGTTGTGTTGACTTTACAAGTGTGCTTTGCTTTTATGATTACATGAGAGCTGCAAGCTACAGTAGCTTCAATCAGCATGGAGAGCTTGCAGGAATAGCTTTCCTATCACCCTGCCTTCCCACTACCCGAGAGCACGCGTTAACCAGAGCGGCTGTAACAAAGCGCGTTTATTCTCTCCCGGGTCCGGAGCCTGCAAGTCTGAGGTCAGGTGTCACAGAGCTGGTTCCCTCTGGGGGTCCTGAGGCAGAGTCTGTCCCAGGCCTCCGTCCCAGCTCCTGCTGGTGGTGGACAGGCCTTGGTGCTCCCTGGCCTGCAGACGCACCCCCCCATCTCTGCCTCCGTCACGCGGCCCCTCCCCGCGTCCGTCTCTGTGCTCCTCTTCTGCGTGACTAATACCCCTTTGCCTCAGTGGATCGAGGCCCCCCCCCTCCAAATCCAGGATGATCCCCAAATCAATTACATCTGCAAAGACCCTATTTCCACATAAGTCACATCCACAGGAAGGACTTAGACATACTGTGGGGGGGGGACGCCATTGGATACACCAAGGTCCAGCCCAACCCGCCATCTTTCAGCCGTGGGAACCGGGCTGGGGAAGGGAGTCTGGCCCCGGCACCGACCCGCTGTCTTCAGACCTCACCCCTGCAGCGGTTGCCCGTGCAGCTGCTTGGGGCCTCCCCCTCGCAGGTGTGCAGAACCTGCGTCTGCCGTTGGCCCAGGGGCGTCCCTCCCGAGGCCAGGCCTGGGGCCCGCGGCTGCGGGCAGAGGGGCAAGAAGAGCAGTGCCAGAGCCCAGGGTCGGGTCCTGGCTCTGCCCCTTCTTAAGGTCATTCAACCTCTTTGCCATTGAGGCTCGGAGGACTCCCCTGGGGAGCGTGAAAACACATCCACTGGGCTTGGCCACGGCCACGGCCCGTGAAGATATGTCCTCTGTCTGTACAGGCTCAGAAAACAGCGGTTAGCATGTCACCCGTGGGCTAGAACCTGGAGGCCAGCCCTCCCCGTGAGGACAGAATGGAGGACGTCAGGCCCGAGGCTGCACGCGGCCCGTTTGTAGAAATGGCAGCTAGAGGCGGGGGGAGGGGGGCCCCACATCCCAGACAGACTCTGTGCGGGGAGCGGCTGGTCCACCGCTCAGCTGACCCACTTAGCTCCCGGCGGAGTGGGGAATGAGCAGAGCTTGCGGGGCTGGTTACCAAGCAGCAGTGGTTTTTTTCAACAGCTTTGTTGAGATGTAGCTCACACACCATGCCATCCACCCATGAACGTGGACGTGCAGTGGCTTTGGGTACACTTGCAGAGTGGTACAACCATCCCACGCTCAACTCAGGAACAGTTGCATCACCTCCAAAAGAAACACCCTACCCTTTTACAAACACCCTGCGCGTCCCCCCCAGCCCCTGGCAACCGAACATCTGTTTCTCTACGGACGTGCCTGCGCTGGGCATGTCACGTGAATGGAATCACGTAACACGTGTTCCTCTCACCCCTCCTTTCCCTGCATGCCACCCCAACCTTCCACCACCTCCTACACCCATCTGCCTGGCACCCGTCGGAAAGAAAAAGACTCCTCTTGATGGGGGGTGGTGGCAGCGCCTGTTACAGGTGTTACCTGTTACCTGTTCTTTGGTGGTTTGGGGGAGAGGTGTCTGGGGAGACGCCCTCACCGGTTCCTTCAATGCGGACATGCGGGAAAGCACCACAGGTGAGGAAGGGCATCCTCCTACAGGACCCGTCACACCTGGACGCGGGGCGGGGAGGCTTCCTGGAGAAAGCGGCAGGACTGGGTGGAGGAGGGGGAGGGCAGGCAGTAGGCCAGGCAGGAAGCCCTGGGGGGAGGGGGACAGAGGTGTGAGTGGGGCCGCTGGACCCTCAGGGGCCAGGATGGAGGCCCAGGATGGTGACGGGAAGTGGGGCTGGACCCAGGCTAGAGGGAGCGGTCTTCATGGAGGCAAACAGACCAAGGAAGGGCCTGGAGGCATCCGGCCTGGGAGGGAGAGTCACGTGCTGGCTGCTGAGGGGAGAGAGGCCCGGAGGACAAGACGGAAGGAGGCCTGGAGCCCTCCTGGCTGGCATCCTGGATTAACCTCATGAGCTGCTCATGCTAAGAGCACGGGAGAGGCCAGAGTTCCTCGGGGCAGGAAACACTTGACCACTCTGCCGAGCGCGACCACCCGACCGTGAGCCTCACACTTCCCACCCAGGACCTTCTAGACTCCTGCCAACACCCTCGCGTGGCCCACGCTCTCCCAGCACCCTCCTGTGCGCTCTCGGGGGCCTGGCTCCCCGCTGGGCGCTCTGCCCTCCCCCCCCCCGTCCTGTCTCAGCGCCCACCGGGGGCTGCAGCCTCTGCAGAGGGGCTGTGTCCCCTCCGATTCTGTCACCCTCACGCCTCCCCCAAAGTCCTTGGCCCCAAAGTGGCGGCCAAAGGCAAGAAACAGGCAACTTACCAGGTTGGAGAGGATCCTGTTCCCCTCATTTCACAGCTGGTTTTGCAAATGGCAAGGCACGTTGTCCTTGTAACACAAGAAACGTAACCCCTTTGCTAACAGAGTTGTGACATCTGTGGGTTGCAGTAAAACCTATGGAATAAACTCACTTGAGAGAAATCCAAATTCTGAAGTATTTAAAAACATTGCAGTAAAACCTATGGAATAAACTCACTTGAGAGAAATCCAAATTCTGAAGTATTTAAAAACAAAGTTTTACAGGAGGAGGGACAAATTAGGAGTTTGGGATTAGCAGATTTATCTATAAAATAAACAAGAACCTACTCTATAGCACAGGGAACTATATTCAATATCTTTTAATGCTATCTTGTATGATGGAAAAGAATCTGAAGAAGTGTATATATATATCAGATATATATATATATGTATATATATATATATATATATATAACTGAATCGCTTTGCTGGACACCTGAAACTAACACAACACTGTAAATCAACTATACCTAAAACAAAAAACAAATTAACAAATTAAAAAATTTTATACTTTTCAAACAACGAAGAATTACTAGGAAGATGTTATGTAAGTAGGGTTGCCAGATCAAATATAGGATGCCCAGTTAACTGTGAATTTCAGATAAACAACAATTTTTTTATTGTAAGTAATCATAAATAATAAAGTACAAGCATAAATTGTAAATATTCATAAGTTAGTCATTAATTTTTGTAAGTCCCATGCAATATTTGGGGTACGCTTATGCTAAAAATTATGAATCATTTTTAAAATTTCAAATAAAATGTTAGTAAAATGGAGAATTGTAAATTTTAATAAAAAGTTAATAAGCTGTATTACAGCTACCTTTTTAGCATAAGGATGTCTCACGCAATATTTGGGATATACTTCCGCTAAAAAATGGTCTTGGGCAATAGCTGTGCCTCCTGGGGGCCTCGATCTTTTCACATCTAAGGTGCCAGTGTCCATCCCCTCTTAGGACCCTCCTCATCCTCTGGGACTGGTGGCACTGGCCTTGGTTTTAACCAACAAGGTCAGGGCAGTGGGTCCCTGGCTGAGATGCTCAGACTCAGGCAGGCCTGGACGCGTCCCTGCAAGGGGCAGTGGGGACACAGGGAGCCCTTCCCTGGGCGGGAGGCGGAGGGAGAGCCGGGCTGTGAGTGAGGACAACGGGGAGGCCACCCCAGGAAGGCGTGTTCAGGGAGGTCGAGGTGACGATTTCCTGTGGCAGGTCCCAACAGGCCGCCGCTGGCTTTGATGAAGGAGGGAAAAATGTGCCCGGATCAGCAGAAGCGGTTTCCTGTGACCTGGCACCCTCGGCGGCTGTGCGGCTGTCTGTGAACCTCTTCCCTCCTGAGGGTCCACCTCCAGAGAGGAAGCACGGTCCAGGCCGTGAGCGGGACTGCCAGCCTACCTGCGTCCCTCAGGAAGCCAGCACCTTCCGTCCGTGAGTTACCTGGAGGCCGGGTGGGGACCGTGACATTCACGCAACTGAAGGGGGCCCCCTGGGAGCCTGGTGATGCTGTGCGGCCCTAGCATCCTGGGCTGCCGGTGGGGGGAGGGGATGTGATGGTTAATTGCAGGTGTCAGCCTGGCTGGGCCACGGTGCCCAGACATTTGGTCAACCATTATTCTTCATGTTACTGCGAGGGTATGTTCGTATTTTTTAATTTTTATTAATTAACTTTTTTGTTTTTTCGGCCGCGCTGCACAGTTTGCGAGATCTACCCGGGGATGAACCTGGGCCCCCCACAGTGGAAGCTCAGGGTCCTAACCACTGGGCAACCAGGGAAGTCCCATGAGGGTGTTTTTGGATGAGATGGGCATTTACCTTGGTGGCCTTGGGGTAAGCAGGTTGCCCTCTGTCACGTGGGTAGGCCTCACCCAATCAGTTGAAGAGCTTCACAGAACAAAAGGCTGTCTTCCCCTGAAGAAGAGCTGCTGAGGCAGGTGACCGTCGCACGTGAACCGGGTCTTGGGCTGCTGGCCTCCCACAGGCCTGGGACCCGCCAGCCTCCGTCATCGCGGGAGCCGACTCCTTACAGTACATCTCTCAGTGGGCACATCTCCAGGTCCTGTCGTTGCGTTTCTCTGGACAGACCTGACGAACACAGGGCGCATCAGGCCCGCTCCCCGCCACGACCAGGAGGAGCAGACGCCCATCAGACACACGGCTCCCCCGCCTCGGCCGGGGCTCGGAGGAGCCTCTGGAGAGGCCAGACAGGGGCCGAGGGACCCGGCAGAGACCCCGGATCCCCCAGCCCCGCCCCTCTGTCCTCCACACGCCCCGGCCAGGGTGGGGGGATCACTACTGCCGCCACCAGCAATCGCCAGGAAAGCCCACGGGCCCGGCCCCCACAGCGCTCCCGGCACCCAGGCCTCCTCCCACTTCTTGGCAGTATCTTCATTTTGCCGTTTCAGAATCGCTCCTGTGGCAGGTGTGGGGCTGGGGGCCCACGGCCTGAGCTGCCCCCTCCTCAGGAAGATGTGTGCTGTGAGTGGAGGAGACTCCAGCCGTACAGGGGGTCCCGTCGTGGAGATTTCCCCGGGGGTGGGGGGAGCCCTGCCGGCCAGGGAGGAAATGGCAGAGGACAGGGTGGGGGCAGGGACACCTGGACAGCCACCCCGGCCCGATGTCCATCTCGCCAGCCCACGAAGCCCGGTTCTAAGAGCTCGTCCTACCTGTTGGGAAGAGCCCAGGCCGGGCCAGGATGCTCACTCCTCATTCCCGTGCTGGGTCTGTGGGAAGGGACAGTGTTCTGAACCACCACCCAGCTGACCCCAGAAAGGGGAAGAATTCACTCTGAGGACAACACAGGCTGCTTCCTGTGCATCCACAGCCCCCGTTTCTGGCCAGTATCCAGGGTACGCCCGGCGCCCTGGCCCATGACACACCCCAGCTCAGCATGCCCTCCCACCCCGCTGCCCCGGTCTCCCTGACCTCTCAGGACCATCACCCAGCGGCCACCTGAGGACGGACTCCCCAGGCCGGGGACCTCCAGGTCTCTTCTCTCCCCCTCTCCTCTGGGCCAGCTCCCTCCACTCTCCACTGTCCTCCAGAAAGTGAGGAGAGGGACGGAAAAGGTAGTGGACTTGGTGGCCAAGAGGACAGGAGACAGCCAGGCTGCTTGGTGGGAACGTAGCCTGTGCAAACGATGGAGGAAGTGAAGGAATGAAAGGTGGAGGGAACACACGCTTTAGTCTAACCCCTTCACGCTGCATGGCTTCATCACACCTATAAAAGCGACACAGCAAATCATAAAACAAGATGCAAATCAGGGTAAAATACTGGCACACCGGGCACCACCCACCCCGTTAGCCGGACAGGAAGAAGAATGCGGACGAGTAGCCTTTTGCTGGCGTTACTTCGGGTCCTGGCAGCCGTGAGACTTGCTTCTGTTGAGGGATCTTTTTTTTTTTTTAATTTACTGAGGTGAATACACACAACATAAAATGAGCCATTTTAGTCATCGATTTGGAAGCTGGTACCTTTGCAATGTTGTGCAACCCCACCTTTTCCCTCCCTCCAAGGGAAGACCCTGGGCCGTTAAGTAGTTTCTCCCCAGCCCCTCCCCCATAGGCTGGCAACCACATCCGGGGCATCTAATATCAGTGGAATCGTACAATACGTGACCTTCCGTGTCTGTCGTCTTTCACCGAGCCTAGTGATGTAGAGCTTCATCCTCGTGGTAGCACACATCCATCCTCCCTCCTTGTCATGGCTGGTGTGGAGATGCTACATTGGGTTGATCCAGGCATCTGTTGATGGACGCTTGGGCTGTTTCCCCCCTTTGCTGGTTGTAAACCCGCTGCTCTGAGCATGGGGGTATTTCTACTTCTCTGAGTCCCCGTTTGCGACTCTTTGGGTATACACCACTGAGAGTTCTTTATGGTTCGTGGAATTTTGGACCCTCCGTTTTCAGGCATCACAGCTTGACCAAGAGCACACGGTCAGGAGCAGCAGGCAGGCCTGGGACCCAGGTCTCCGGCTCCCTCCCTGCAGAGGCCACCCTGATGGTAAAGGAAGGGAAGGGAAGGTGTGTCCACTGGCCTTAGCAGGTTGGGCCACACCCCCCGGGCCAGGCTGCAGGCCATGTTGTCAGAGGTGGGGCTCACATTGCCTGCCACCACCCACCCAGGCCACACGCAATAACCAGGTTGGTCCACATGCCGGGAGAGCTAGAGGAAAGGTGGTTCAGGCCTCAGAGAGAGATCAGGTTCAGCCTCCCAGGGGCACAGGCAAACGCTGAGCCTGGGTGGAGGGAGGGAGGGCAGCGGGAGGGACAGGCTCGTGAGCGAAGCCCCACCCCGTTACTCAGCGCCAAGTAAACATCGGTTATTCCCACTCAGGGCTGAAGGAATGAGAAGGAAAGTTCCCTGGTAATGCCACCTTCCCAAGAAGTCACAGTGAGCCATTGAGGGTGGGTTGGCATGGAAAGGAAAATCTGTGTGGATTCATTACAAAGTCAATGAGTCAGATCTAAACCAATGGAGCGAGTCTTTGGGGTCTATTGGGTGCATCTTCCATTCTCCCCCGTGAAAGCCGGGAGGTTCTCAGCTCCTAATTGAGGCACTGGCACTTGGGAAGAGCTGAAGAGCATTTGTTGAATTGATGTTGAACGTCAAGGCAGCTGCCCTAAAACGTGAAAGCAGAGCTCCTGGATTCCTGCAATTTGGGATCCGTCAGCGAGGCGGGTCTGTGCCTTGATACCCTGCCTATTGCTCTTTCCCAAGCCCCATGGGGCGCTCTCACCAGCAAACCAAGTGCAGGCCGTGTTTTCAGACTCTTTCATGTTAGCTAGAGTGTTTTTCAATCAAGTCAGTAAAAACGCACAGCATAAAAGGTAAAAAGCTCAAGACAAGGAAACAGAGCCCAGCTGCCCCCTGCCCTACTGGTTGCCCACCATGAACATCCAGCTCTCACACGTGGCAGAGAGCCACGTTCAGACTTTGAAGTTCAAATCTTTAGTGTTCACCCCATCACATGCATTCACTGTTGTTTGTCTGCTTTCTGTGTTTGATTTTAGGTCTTCATTGCTGACTGCGGAAGATGACAATTTAGCCCTTTCACAACAACCCCACCCACACCCACAGCCACCCAGGGTAGTTATGTCACCATCCACAGTGAAATAAAAATTCACTCTTTATACATCCCTATGACTAGGTCAATATGATTGGGCCTACCTCTTTCCTGTGTGGACCAAACATGAAGACTTTCCTACTACACAGCTGGAAATGTTGCATAAAATGTGAGAATCCCTTTAAATGACAAGCTAACATACCAGGAAGAAAGGGAACAAAGTCTCTAGGGGCCAAAAGAGAGGAGAGAAATGAAGACCAGCCTGGTGAACACAGCTGCTTCAGACAGTGAGATGACACCAGTCTCCATGCCTGGGGAACTGGGTCAAACATCCCGGACACAAGATAAGGCTGGGGGCCCATGTGAGACAGCAATTATAAGTGAGACCCTTGAAGCCCCCACCCCAAAAGGAATACATCCACCTACCAGCAAAGAAAGAAGACCTGAAAGTATATTTATTTCAGCCTGTGCCATAGGTGGTTAAAAAAAAACAGACAAAAAACAAAACCAACCTTGTAATAGAGAACTTGTAATGATGGGCTGGTCCTCTTCAGGTGTGAGTTTCCAATGTGTACTGTCTGCATAGTCTGGGACCCACAGAGCCCTGAAATTAGCATAAAAGTGATCAAAGGCTGGAAACACAACTGAGAATCTTGCCAACACAAAATCTCTCAGGAAAGACACATCCTCAGCCCAGGCACAGAAGATTCCCACAGGTAGAGCCCTAATGAAAATGAGCTCACAATCCAAAATTGTAAGACACATGGAAACAATCCACCAGCAGACCCCATAAACAGAGAAACAGGATCCCTAAGAGCCTCAGGTGATAGGATTATCAGATAATAGCTTTAAACAGACATGTTTAAAATGATTATAGATGTAAAACAAGGAACTGAATACAGTACCACAGGGGGAGAAAAAGGCATATTCAGAGAGAATGAAATAGAACTTTTAGAAATAAAAAATATGGTGAATGGAATAAAAATGTCAATGGATAAGTTAACCACAGTTTAGACACAGCCACATGATCACGAAGTCAGCTCCACTCAGCAACTGGAAGGTACAGCTCCTATTTAGGGGTCAATTATGCAGACTGTAGCACAGGGAGAAAGAGATGGAAATACAAACAGGAAGTTGAGAATTAAAGCAGAAAATTCACAGGAGCTCTAGATTGGAAAACCACCTTCCTTAGAATGTTGACAGCATTGCTCTCTTGTCTTCTAGCTTGTCCTTTGTTGTCTAGCAGTCCAACGCCATCTGATTTAGAATCCCCCCCACCCCCCTGGAAGCTTCTAGGACCACCTCTCCATCCCCATCCCAGCTTTCCGGGGTCCTGTGGTTTGGACGGCCGTCCAACCAGACACCGTTCTGTACTGTGTGATGGGCCTTCTCCAGCTGAGGGTCACGTCCTTTACTCTGGGCATGTGTGCATGCTTCTCTGTTTCTGGAACACCTATCATGGGGATGTGGGGCCTCTTGGAATGATTCTGACCTTCTTTCTTTCTTTTAAGAGTTTCATTTCCCCCAACACACTTTTGTTTGTTTGTTTTGTTTTTTTGGCACATGGGCTTAGTTGCTCCATGGCATGTGGGATCTTCCTGGAGCAGGGATCGAACCTGTGTCCCCTGCATTGGGAGGTGGATTCTTAACCACTGCGCCACCTAGGAAGCCCCCCCAACACACTTTTAAAGTTTTCAATTTCTGTTCTTTAAAGGTTTATACACACACACACACACACACACACACACACACACACACACATCTGCTCTGGTTTCCATTTACTCAATATCTTCTGTTTTGGGGACTTCCCTAGTGGTCCAGTGGATAAGACTTTGCCTTCCAATGCAAGGGGTGTGTGTTCAATTCATAGTCAGGGAGTTAAGATGCCATGTGCCTCGCGGCCAAAACCCCGAAACATAAAACAGAAGCAATACCGTAACAAATTCAGTAAAGACTTTAAAAGTGGTCCCCATCAAAAAAAAATCTTCTGTTTTTCTCTCTGAGATAACTATAGATTTTGAAGTTTTCTTCTCTCCATACTTTGTGTTCTCTGACTACTTTGTCTGCTTGTTGGGCTGGTTAGGGGTGGTGTCTTTGTATTTCTTGTGAGGGTCTTACTGTTTACCTTCCTGACACGAGGTAGTAAGCGATGTTTGGAAGCCCTGTGTGCATGGGCGGGACTTATCAATGAGCAGGTGTCTCTGCAGGATGATGGACGGTGGGGACCTTTAACTGTCAGGGCCGTAAATCTTTTCCTGCCTAGAGGTGCTGGGCGCTGAGAAAAGGGAGAGAGGCTGAAGGGGCGGGGGAGGCGCAGTTCCCACCTGAGAGTTTACAGAACGGACCTAATTTCCTCCCGTTGAGTTCCTTCCCCCAACCCTACTCCAGATACACCTGGTGTCATCAGGTCCAGGCACATCTGCTCCAAACGTGTCCCATCTTTGATGGAGCGGGGGCAGGGTGGGGAGAGGTCTGGGTCTAAGGGCTCCCGGCAAGGACTCTGAGCAGTCTTCATGTCTGTCTATGCTTTTCAGAGTCTGGTGCCTTCACCCCTGAAGACTGACATTTTAAATGTCAGATTGAACACATTCAGTTGGCTTTGTTCCCAGAAGCACAGGGAGAGGTGGAGAGGCAGGAAGACGCCCCCTTTCCTGGGGAGCTGATTGGTTGATCAGCAGGGCTCTCTCCCTACAGCCACCCAGGAAAGACCAAAGGAAAAGGAGGTCCTGTGGCCACAGCCTGCAGAGGAGGCAGCGGTCTCCGCGAGAGCCAGCTTTCTCCTGAGCAGGGGCCACCTCCCCACCAATCACACTCAGCGTCCCCGCCAGGTGCCACTTCACCTGGGGCTCATTTTTCCAGTGGCCCGCCCAGCCCAGGCAATGACTCAAGGAGGAAGGAAGCAGGGAGACCTCATTTTCTTTGGTTGCCACAGAGGGACCGCCACTTGATGCAACCTCCAGGCTCTGAGCCAAGCGGCAGCATCCAACTCAGACATGTGTCATAAACCGTGGGTGTCCTCCCCCAGCACCCTGGACCCTCACTCTCTGGGGCAGCACCCCACAGACTCTGGGGCATCTTCCTAGAGCTCATACAACTGTCCATTTATTCTTTCCCCTACACGTGCTCGTAGGCGCAAAATGACCCGCAGGGATGCCCCTTGCCCTGAGCCGGCTCGTCTCCTATTGCATTGTTTTCTCATCCTCACCCAGCAGCCAAACCCTTTTCTTTTTCTTTAAGTCGAGCTTACTTCTTCTAGTGCAAACATTTTTATCATAGATGTTAGCATGTTCCAGTAGTCAGGGAGGCAGCTTACTCTCTGCGTAACCCCTTCATTATCGTGGTCCACAGCCGTTACCTGGGAGGCCCTGGAATGGTCTTCCCTCCTGTAGCCCCCAGAGGCGGTCACCTGAGCGAGGGGGTTGTTCCCACAAGCCTTTCTGTTACTTGGTGGCTTCGTGCCCTTCAATCAGGTGGGCAACCTCTTGGGCCTGGCTTGACTTGGGGAGGGCAGGCTTCCTGGCTTTGTGCCGCCCCTTCCGGACAAAGCTCAGTCACTAGTGATGACTTCTCTTCCCTTCGACGTGGTGGGGGCTTCACGGAGCCTGGGGACAGCGGTTCTTCCCCCACTTCTGATGCATCTAGTGGGTGACCCCAAGATTCTCTCTCTAACCCACCACTGTGGCGTGGAAGCCACCGGGCACCGTCTCCGTGGCCAGGCTGATGGTGGTCCTTCCGGGACACCCCTGCCCTTCTCCTGGGGTTCTGAGAGGGACTTGGATCGGGGAGCCCTCTGTCTGAGGGCTGAGAAGATGCCCAGACACCCATTCCACACACAACTCAGGTCCCCAGGTGGTTCCAGCTGCTCTGAGGGCTCTCTGTGGGGGTCCCTGTGTCCTGACACCTGTGGCTGTCACTACCCAGCATCTAATCCACCTTTTCCAGCAGAAGTGTCCTGATTTTCCTTTAGGAAACTACGAGCCCATGTTGAGGGGTGAGCTCAACCAGCCTGACCCAGCCTGCCAGCCAGAACGTTCTCTTCCCCTGGCTGCCACAACCGGTCTTCGGAATGGGCACGACCAGGCAGAGAGGCCACCGTACGACATCAGTTCTGAGATGCCATGAATGAGCAAATGTGCCATTATCTAAAGCACCTCTAAAAGAGAAAAGAATGCTGCACCTTCAACTGTAAGATGCCCACAACACTCAGAGCTGTTAAAATGTGGGGAGAAAAAAAAGTGTCTAAGTTTCTAGGAATGATGTCTAATTTGGGTTTGGGGAAGGGGCAGATAGTGGGGGAAAGAAGCTCTCTTTCTACTGGGATCCTCGAGCTGAGGTTATGTAAGCTTGGCGATGCCAGGGCCATGTTTCTTTTTTCTTTTTTTTTGCATGGGGCCTGCCTGTCCCTTAATGAAACCAACACTGGTGAACACCTGGATCCAGCCACACCTGACACTGCCTCCCAGAGCAGTATATTTTTCTTTGCCAAAGCGATGACTAGGGCCACTGCATGGAACACTGCCCAGCCAGTGCCTCCCCTCACTCAACAGTCACCATCAGAGCCACCGTCCCCCAATCACGCAACAGAAGGCCTGAAGCTCCAGCCCCTGAGAAGGTTGTGCAGGTCCTTGGGTGGCAGCTCCTGACCCCCCAACTTCCTAGGATAATTGTAAAGGAAGGAAGGAGAAGAGAGAGGAAGAGAGGCAGATGAGGATGGGAAGAGAGTAGGAGGGAGGGAGGAATGATGGTGGGAGGAAGGGAGGAAGGGAAAGGGGGGGAGGGGAGGCGGCAAGGCCCAGCAGGGAGGAAGTTTTCCGTAAGCTGGCCAACGAAGTGTAAGCTTAGGGGCAAGGACTCTGCTGCGTGTCAGCATCTGCAAACACCCGCTTCTTCTCTGCTGCCGTGTCAACCGCCCGCCGCACCCCAGATGCTGGGCAGCAAACAAAGGTCCCAGAGAACTGGGCCCCGGGCACAGCGACCCGGGAGACGGCGGGTCAGCGCTCGGGAGTGGAGCGCGAGTGGGAAACCAGTTGTTTGCTGAGGGAGCCCGAGGGACCCAGGCACGTGTGCTGGCGGCCGTCACAGGAGCACACCCGGAGCTGACTGGCTGCCATCCTCTGCCCAACGGCGATTCAGAAGGAACCTACACCCGCTCACGATGTCCTAACATTTGTTGGACACGGAGTCGTGAAACCATGGAAAGAGAAAGGACACGTCAGTCACGGTCAGGTGTCTGAGCTCTCTGCTTGGAGTGTGGCTGCAGGTGTGTCTCTAAGGATGACATGGTGACAATAAAGGCATGAGGGACCCGAGCCCAGGGGACCACATCTCTGAGGCTAGGGTTGAGACCTCGGCTACCCCGTCCTGGGTGGTCCCCGCCCTGGTCGGTAACAAGGGAACGTCTGGTGCAGTGTCGCCCCTGGTTCTGACCTCGTCCCCAGGCTGTGGGAAGGAGTGCAGTGAGCGAGGTCATCTGTGGACCTGGATGTCCGTGCTGGAGGGCGCTGCCCGGCTCCTCCACTTGCTCCAGCTGCAAACCCCTTCTCTTCCAGAACCTACCATCTCCCCGTCTCAGAGCTGCTGAAGAAAGGCTGGCATGCCTCCCTGATGGTGCCCTAGGCCCTGCCCTGGGGGGACTACCTGGGGGTGTCCCACGGGACCCTCAGCCCCAGAGCAACAAGCAGAGCATCTGACGTTTAAGACTCACTTTTGTTTTCTCCTAGGAACAAAGCTTTTCCTAAAGCAGAAAATCTAGAAGTTCATGCAGTCCTCAAACTCGAAGATGTTCCTGAGTGAAAAAGCATGGAATAGGATGAGAGAAAAAAGGGAGAAAGGCCCAACTTTTATGGGAAGCAAAGAAGGAAAAATGTAATGTTGTTAGACTGTCTCAAGACAGGAAGGGAAATGAAGGCGGTGCACACTGGAAGGAAAGGAAATTTAAGCCAGATGGCAGAGGCTTAGCAAGTGCAAGTTCCTAGGTCTTGATTCCTGCACAAAAGGATTTTTAAAAGAATCCTTATTCCATGGACCAGGGAGCTCAGCTGGTGCGCTGCTGGGCATAGGCAGGAGGGAGCTGCTTCACACACATGGAAGGAAGGGCCCAGGCTGAGGAGGCAGGAAGCCCGGGGCCAACCCCCGCCCCCCCCACCTCCTCCATCCCCCCAGATCACGGGTAAATTCAGGGCACAGACTGTCCTTCCAAAAGGCATCTCCACGCCATGTCTGACTGCCTCAAAATCTGGCTTTCAGAAATCAGATTCCTCAAGCTCATTTATATGAAAATGTAGGAAAGTCAGCTTCAAAAAAGTAGGAAGAGAACTTAGCTTTATTGACATCAAACACGTTTTTTCTTCCATGTGTTCGCCATACAACAGTAGCACAATGTATCAAAAGCACGAGGCATATTAAAACATAGCCAGTTCCAAACAGTCTGGATATTTCCTGTCATAGAAAAGAAGTATGCTACCCACGGATTCACATTAACATACACAGTACATCAACATCAATCTCTGCTACATACACCAGTCCAACGGGCATGTCTGCGTACAGGGTCAGGTCCTGCAGCAAACCGACTCTAATAACGTCATTTGGGGACGGGCGTGGGGGGAATGTGGCACACACATGACAACCAAAGAATGGGGTTTTTACAACCAAGACCGTACGGCTGTCTCCTGGAGCGGACTTGGGGGTCACACCCCAAAAGCCGAAGCCCCTGTTCAGTGCAGTTGTTCATAAAGCAGGTCAGAACCCCCCTTGGACACCCTAAAACAGCATTACTCAGCACACACCACCACCGTGCCAAAAACGACAGCTGCAAAGAAAACGATGAGGAAGGTGGTTCACGTAACTAGATAACACTGTTTTGAGTCCAAAACTGACAGAGGCTATCAGTTAATATTTCTTGACTTTTAGACATTTGACTCTAAAGTTCAAACATTTTATGCAGCAAGAAATGAACAACGGCAGGTAGCACGCGTGGCATACGTACGTGGCCACCCACGAGGACTCAGTGATGGACACTGGTGGGTATAAAAGGGCTGTTAAGATGACCGTTTTTGTTTTAAAAGCCAACCTATCCGTTCACACTCTTTGCCCACGAGCCAGACTACCTAAGGACATGAAAGTTTATCACAGATCTAAAGCGACAGCTGACACTGTTCATCTACGAAGGATATTCTATAAAACAAGAATTCTGCTAAAACTTTCTGGCACAGCCTGCTCGGCCTGCTGCGGCAAATGGAGAGAAAAGCCGCAGCTCCTCCGGCACCTGCCTCCCCCGACGGTGTGCTCCGGGCGGCCGCAGGTGGCTCTGCTCAGGACGGGTGGGCTCACGGCTCTGTCACCGAGGGGCCAACGGCAGGGGCGAGGGGCACAACTAAACGCCTCCGACCCGCCGTCCCCTCGACACCGGGCGCAGCCGCGGGTGGCGGTCAAGCACACACGGACCCACCTCGTCGGGCGGGCAGGCGACGTCCAAGCAGGCGGCGGCGCCATTCAAGCGGACAGCCACCCGCCCCTCGACGGCCCGCGGCCGGGGCGAGCGGAGCATGGCGCTGGGACAGGAACCCGCAGGGCCCCGTCTCCGGGCGGCCAGCTAGGTCTTGCTCCGCCGGAGGAGCGAGGCGGCGGGGCCGGGGCCGCCCTGGAACTTGAGGCTCTGCAGGTTGACGTGGGCCCCGTGTCTGAGCAGCGTCTCCACCGTCTTGGCGTGGCGGCCCTGCGCGGCCAGGTGCAGCGCGCTGAGCCCCTGCTCGTCGGACAGGTCGAGCACGTCGGCACTGACCAGCTCCTCCACCACCTCTGCGTGCCCGGCGGCGGCGGCCAGGTGCAGCGCCGTCTGGTGGCGGGGCCCCCGGGCCAGCACGTCGGCCCGCTCCTCCACCAGCAGCTTGACGGTCGCCAGGTGCCCGCTGCGGGCGGCCAGGTGCAGGGCGGTGCAGCCCTCGGCGGTCACCGCCTCCCTGCGGGCGCCCCGGTGCAGCAGCAGCCTGGCGGTGCTCGTGTGCCCCGTCTCGGCGGCCACGTGCAGCGGCGTCTGCGCCAGCAGGCTGCAGACGTTGACGTCGGAGTGCAGGTCAATGAGGACGCGGGCCACGCGGTAGTGGCCGCGCTGGGCGGCCAGGTGCAGGGGCGTCCTCCCGTCCAGCGTCTGGGCGTCCACGCTCACCCCCGGCTGCTTGGCCAGCAGCTTGACGATGGGCAGGTGGCCCTGCCAGGCGGCGTAGTGCAGCGGCACCCAGGCGTCCTTCCCCGGCAGGCCCGCGTCCACGCCACGGCGCAGCAGGATCCGCACGATGCTCTCCTGGCCGTGCTGGCAGGCCACGTGCAGGGGCGTGCGGCCCTCGCAGTCCACCTCGTGCAACGACGCGTTCTTCTCCAGCAGCAGCCGTGTGCTGCCCTCGTCCCCGTTCTGGGCTGCGAAGTGCAGGGCCGTCCACCGGTCCTCGTCCGCGGCGTTGACGCTGATCTTCCGGGCCAGCAGCAGCTCCACGACGCCCCGCACCCGCTTCTCCACGGCCACGTGCAGGGGCGTGGAGCCCTTCCTGTTGGTGAGGTTGGGGTTGGCGTTGTTGAGCAGCAGCCACTTGACGCAGTCCTCCTGCCCGGCCTCCACGGCCAGGTGCAGCAGGCTGGCGCCCCCGTCCAGGACCAGGTCGACGTCCTGGGGCTGCAGGATCTTCATCAGCCTGCTCGTGTCCCCGTTCACGACGGCGTCCACGAGCTTCTTCTTCTGGACGTCGGTGGTGCCGAGATCTGCCGGGAGAGCAGGGGCGGGGGTCACACGGGGCTGCTTCCCCAGGCCCGGCCGGGGTCCTAACGTGGCCCCCGCCTCCCCACGGCCTCCAGGCCGCTGTTTACCACCTGAAATCGCTTAAGTGCTGTGTTGTCCCTGATGGTTTAATTTAAGATCTAGCAGGGAGACCTCGGCAGGTCAACAGATGTCTCCAAAGTGCTCTTTTGTCAATTTGCAAAATAAAAATCATTCCACCCGTCCCTGTAGGGTTGTGATTAGGTAAAGGATGTAAACTCAGGCCCTGCTGGTGCTCAGAAACGGCAGCACAGACCAGGCAGGAGCCCCCGACCCACCGGAGAGCGGGCAGCTCCCACCCCAGGCCGCCCCTCCAGGGCCCACCACCTGCTCCCGGCCCAACCTCCAAACGGTGCCTGTTGTCCCAGCAACATCACAAAGGATGCTTTCTAGGATAATCCTCAAAGGACTGAGTCTCCCATTTCAGGAGGACTGTTACTCACGATGTAAAGGTTTGAATTAACACAAAAATCCTTCCACATCGTCTGGGGCTCTGCTTCACATGAGACAAGATGCCCTCACACGAAACATTCTCAAGGGGCCTTGAGGCAGGGGGGAGGGTACAGGTACGTTAGGAAAACAGAATCAACCCAACTGGGACTTGCTGTTGTGACAACTGGCTTCTGAGATGGGCCAGTGATTACTCCTCTCTTAGGATGAAGGTGTCACTTGAGAATATCAGACCCTGAGAGAAAGTTCTACATCTTTCTCTGTGTGAGACGGGTGCTTCTTTCTTTTCAACCTCAACGCTGGCTGGTAACCTCCAGTCCAGCCAGGTCTTCCCCGCTTCTGCGTCCCTGTAAGGAGTTTCCTCAGCCTTAAGTGACTTCTTTTGTCCCAGATATTCCACTCTAAAAATCCCAGGAGGTCCACAGCATCTAGGAAAGGTCCTCATTCTAGAAGGAACTCCCCGATCCCCCAGGAAAAGCAAGCTCCCCTTCCTCCGGGGGTCTGCACGCTTCCCACAAGCCTCTGGCCACCCCTGTGCTGCAGCCCTGCGCGTGAACAAGCGTATTTTCCACATGGAAAGGAAACCTTGCACGTCATCCGCACAGGCGGCAACGAGGGCGCCTCAGGGAGCCCCAGCCCCACACCCGAGGGCCCGTACCTGGGACGTGGCAGGGACGGGGAAAAGTGCCTTCTGGGAACAAAAGCCAAGGCGTACAAGCAGGACCGGGGAGTTACAGTCTCCAAGGACGGGTCATGCATCAACATGCACGGCCACGGGAAAGAACGAACGGGGGTGTCTTCCCCGCCCTGTCTGGGAAAGCGGGTACAGGGCTGACATTACCAGAGAGAGGTCTCCAGGAGTGGGGTCCCATACATCCACTGGGCTCCCTGATGCAACTGGGGTTCTTCAACCTGCACACCTGAGGTCCGCCCCTGCTCGCCGCGCTGGCACCGGTGAGACCCTCCCACACAGCCGGGGGGGCGTGGCCCACTGCCCTCACACCTAGGTGACACCCGCTCAGCCCGCGTGCATCTCTGGATCTGCGCTGATGCCCAAACCCAGTGAGGAAGGGCTGCAGGAAACACGGCAGGACTATCATCAGGTCAGGAAACCGGACGCCTGATCCTTTCAGCTGCTCACACTCTGCCCGGCCCCCCAGCCCCCCAGGGAAGCTCTTCATTTCCCAGGGACAGGTCCTCCGCTCACCGCCTGCTGAAGGCTCCCGCTCGAACGACAAGGACAGAGACCCTCTGGAGGAGAAGGCGGAGTCCACCGAGGACACCCCGGAGAGCCGCTTGCCGCTGCTCGTCGACGGAAGTTTGGATGCGGAGGAGCTGCGGCTGAGCTCTTCCGGGCCCTCGAGGGTCTGGGAGGTGCCCGAGTCCAGTTGGGACAGCAGCTCGGAGAGGCTGTCGTCGTCGTCGAAGGTGGGGGCGGACGCTCGCGTGAGCGGGGCGGCCGCGGGCGCCTGCGGAGGTGAGCAGATGGAGGGGGTGAGGCTCCGTCTGCGACCCGGCGGCTCGGGGTCGGGGGGCAGAACACGTGGGTCCCCCGTGAGCCACACAGGGAATCTAACCCGTTCCCGTGGCTCCAGGGGGCCCAAAGACCCTGTGCCGGGTCCAGCTGGTGGAAGGACATCCTAAGAAAAGACGGTGACAGAAACGGAACGCCCGTCACCGTGCTGGGCCCCAGCAGCGCGGACGGGACGTAAGCCGCAGGGGTGAAGCCTGTGTGCCCGCCGCGTCCGCCCAGGCCAGGGCAGCCCTGGTACGAAACGGAGGAAGGAGATGGATGGGGGCGGGGGTCCTGACAGCCTGCCCCCCCCCCCTTGGAGCTGTGCACGTCTGGCTTGGGCGCTGCGTGGGCACCGGGACGGGGGTGGGGCCCCAGCTACGGGGACAGCAGGGTGCCACCCCAACCCGCGCTACCGGGCCGTTCTGAAGGCTCTCTCCTGACAGCCGCGAGAGAGGCAGACAGTGGTGAGGGATTAGGACCTGCGGGTGACTCACGGCTCTTCCGAGGCCCGCCCACTTGTCCCCACATCCTCCCTCTCCTGGGGAACGGCTAATCTCCTCCTCCCCCGGTGGCCCGGTGCGCTGAGTCACACCCACGCGTTGGGCCTTTCTTTTCCTTATCCGGGGGGGCCAGGTCACCTCCCCTGCCCCTCTGCCCTCCGACCTCACGCACACACCCCTCGTGCTCAGACAGTAGACACGCCATAAATGATTACTTATCGCCGGGCCTTACACCATGGCCTGGGCTGATAACACCAGATAACACCTTATAAAGTCAGCTTATCAGCCTCCACTTTACAAGTCTTATTACCTTAAAGGCATTTAATTAGTTACCATAGTCAGAATTTCTTATCACATCTTACCTAACCTGTGTGGCACCCAGAGCAAAACATTTTTTTTTTTTTTTGGCCACGTTGTGCAGCAAGTGGGATCTTAGTTCTCCGACCAGGGATCGAACCCGTGCCCCCTGCATAGGGGGCGTGGAGTCTTAACCACTGGACCACCAGGGACGTCCCTCATCGAGCAAAACATTTATGCAGTTACAAAGTGGCCAGATCCCCAACCTTGAAGTGCAAAAAGACACCCCAGACCTCTTCCCAACCTGGCCCAGCAGGGGCCTTCAGCGCCGCTGGTTCAAAGAGCATCCAGCTGGTGGCTATTTCATGTCAAGCATGGGCCCACAGTGCCCTTTCCTAACCACAGGCAGGAGGTGAGGAAAGGTCCCCGCTGGGCAGGAAACCAATCTGAGGCCAGGGCACCACGGACCTGCCCCCCGCCCTGAGACCGGACTCTGCGGCCGGCTCGCCAAGGCAGTGAGCTCGAGGCCGACCGGCTTGGGACGGGGCAGGGGCACGGCCCCAGCCTCAGAACAGGGGGCGAGCGGTCCGGGCTGCCACGGCATTTACAGAAAGGAGAGACTCCAGCCCCGAAGTCAGTGCAGCAGGGACCAGGCCCCCAGGAGGCCCCCTCACCTCGGCCTCTGGCTCAGCGGGGTTTCTCACATCTGGGTCCCGAGCCGTCTCTTTCACCTCGTCGTCAGGCTTTTCGCACAGGTCCTCGGTTTCAGAAGTGATTTCTTTTGGGGAGAAAACACAGAAGGGTGTATCACCTGGACACGGACTTGCGCAAATGCCCCACTTCAGTGTGTGACCTCGGGCGGGGACCGAGGAGGCAGCATCTGCAGCATCCCGTCTTTGGCTGGTCAGCACGGCGGCCTCCCAGGCTGCTGGCCCCCGGCCGAGCTCGCAGCTACCCCCCAGGGCCCCCCGTCAGCCACTACGTGCAGGGTCTGGCCAGACTTCACGTAGCAGCCACCGTGTCCCTGTGTCCCCAAGAAGCCTTCCTCCGGAAAGCCCCGTTGGCCAGAGCGCGTACCCCGATGGCCTGGGCTGCCAGCACCTGACGAGAGGCCCCCACGGCCTTCACGCTGGTTTCCCCATATGTTTTACACGTCACGATCCATCTAATTGCATCAGGATCACCTTCCTAATCAAAGGACACAGCCATGCCCGAGGGACAAGGCCCCAAGAGAAATGCAAAGAAAGCTGCAGGCCAGCGCTCACGTGGTCCCTGAAAGACGCATCGCTGCATCTGGACCTGCAACACCCAGAGCAGGCTCCCTGGGGCAGCAGGCAGCACGCCGTTCCAGCCACCCCGCCCCGCCCCGGGCACAGGCAGGGGCCACCGCCTGCAGGAGCCGGGCTCGCCCTGGCGCTCCTGTCTCAGGACGGCCTCCCCCGTCCCGGCCGTCGGCCCCGTCACCTGGGACAGCCGCACGGCCCCCGGGCGGCAGTGCTGGGGAGCCCCAGGCCGGGAGCCCTGTGGGGGCGCTCACCGTGGAAGCTGGGCCGCTGCCGGGGCTCCGCGTGCCAGCATCGCTGCATGAGGCGCAGCAGGCTCCTGCAGGCGCGCGGCCTGGGTCTGCAGACGGGCGGCAGCTCGGGGCGGTGGCCCTTCACCACCTTCACCATGATGTGCAGGATGTTCTTCTCTTCTGCAGAGGACAAGGCGCACAGGTCAGGGCGGCGCCACGGGGCCGAGGCCGGGTCTCTCGTCTCCGGCAGGAGTCACGACCGTGGGAGAGTGGGGGGCACACCACCGCACCCGCCTGGGAGACACGGCCTTTGCCTTTCAAAGCATGGCACCGTCTTTAATCCTTCACCCTGCAGGGCGCATCTGCCCTCTGTCTTCCAGGTTTGGGAAACTGTCTGTGATCTACCAAATGGAATCTCTGCCTTGTATCACAGAGCACATCTTTCTGGGCATCGAACTCAAAGGAAAACCAAGTTCAAAGGAGAAAAGCATCAAACGAGACAGGTTCCAAAGGGGCCTGCGGCCACCAGAGAGAGGAACACGTACAAATCATGGAGTCACACAGCCCAGCCCCTAAGTGGTCCAAATCTCCCTGCGATGACGAGAAAGTCTTCCTGAATTCCTACCCCAAAGCGCAGGCCCCTGGCAATTCGTACCGTGGGGCCCTGCCTGTCCTCCTCCGCAGCCCCCTTCAGAAGCAAGCATGGACCCCCCACCATCGTTATCCTGCTCACAGAATGAGAGGCCCAGGGTGACTTTCAAGGGCCAGGTTTTCTGGCTCAGCCTAAAACCACACTGCCCACCAAGCTGGACAGCAAGCTTCTTGTTCCCAACACGGCCATCAGCAGGGTGGAAAATTGGCCCAACGTCAACAACGGCTGCCAGGATTCTACCCTTGATGTTCTGCTCCACTTTCCCATTAAATCTTGTGCAATAACTATCCCAGGTACCTACACATTATTTCCATGATAACTCAGCCTTCCAAACCCAGCAGGTCCTCTGGATAAAATGAAAGTCACCTAAACACCTGGAAGGGCTTCTGCTGGGACTGGGAGCACGGATGGGACGGATGCACGGATGAGAAGGGCGCACGAGCAGCCTCTGTGCACCCGGACGCCCCGCCTACCATGCGGTAAAGCTCCCATCGTGCGCCTGATCCCAGGGGCCCCGTCCAGACTAGGGGCCTCCATGCAGGAGGCGGCGGCAGGGAGACCGGGCAACAAGGTACAGAGAAAACCCTGCAACAGACCTGGGGCCACGTGCTGACGCTGATCTGCATTTTTAGACCCTTTCGGTCAAACGAGAAAAGAGTGAGTGGCCCAGATGTGCTCATAGAGGAAGAGGAAATCTTTCTACAGTAAAGAGAAAAGTGCTCGACTTTTCCAATAAACCAAGTCAAGGTACTGAAACCTTGAGGCCAGAAATCAGCACCGCAGGTGCCTGGCAGGGGGAGGAAACCCACGGCTCCCGGGCCGGGTGTGCTGACCCGGGGGCGCTGACACAGGGGCACCCTCTGCGCCAGCATCCGCACGACGATTCTGGAGACTGGCTGCCCCCCGAGGTGAACACACCGCGTGCCTGAACTATACACTTCAAAACGGTTCAGACGGTCATTTTTAGGTGATATGTATTTTACAATCAAAAATTAGAAAAATTTTAAAAACTAGCTGGAAATAACTATAACAAACGAACCGACAGAGACAGAAAACAGATTAGTGGTCACTAGGGGCTGTGGGTTGCAGGAGGGGAGGGACTGCCTAACCGCACGGGTTTCCTTTTGGGGTGATGGAATGTTCTAGAACCAGATGGCAGTGATAACTGTACAACTGTGGATGTACTTAAAGCCACAATGTACAATTTAAATGGCTAAAGTGGTAAGTTTTATGTTATGTATGTTATATCACACACACACAAAAGAATGAGCCAGTACCTAACAAGATCCACTGAACAGACCCCATCACATCCGTGCCTTTCCCTGTATGTGAACTGCACGGCAAAGAGCACCTTGTTGGCATATATGAAAGCCTGCGATGAGGTGGACGGTGGGTCCCTGTGTGGACCTGCTGGGCAGGACAGGGCAGCCCTGCTCCCCGCTGAACGGCCCACTGCCCCACCGCCCAGAGCAGCCCCCACCGTGACTCGCAGGCACTTCTTACACAGAGAAAGGACCACAAAGCACGTCCTCCACTGCTCTGGAGAGACGGCTGCATCATCCCCAGACACGTCCACTCACCTGCAAATGGTTTCTTCTGTGTGAGCACACCCCAGATCACGATGGCAAAGCTGGAAGGAAACAGGCCCATCAGTGTCTGTGAGTCAGATCCCCAAGAAAAGCCAGAGCCCCCCCCACCGCACAGCAACAACCTCAAGGAAATCCACCCCAGAGTCTTCTAGAGACTCAGTAAGAAAGCAGGGACAGCAAGGTATTTTTCATGAATTTTTTAAATGGGTGAACACTCTTACTATGGAACAAGGCATAGTGAAAGCTTGAATGCCAAACAACGGACAAAACTCCACCAACTGAGCAGTCCGTCCAAACAGCAGGAGCGGTTCCTACAAAGAATACTACCCTGTCCCTGGACCATGAGCCCGTGGGGAGAAGGGCTGTGTGTGTGTTTTATTCACACCGTCTTCTCGCAAACACTGGGCCTCAAAATGCTGACTACAGCTCTGTGCATCTCAAGTAACCTACCCACTGATGCCATCTGAGGGCTCAGCACCGGCTGAACCTCCCAGAGCCCTGTGCAGTTGCTAGAAACAGTATATACTTGTGTTTTATACATGCATATAAAACTACTCTGGATATACCTCAGAAGAGCAAAAGAGCTCAATCTGGTAAATTTTTACAAAAACAAAACCAAAGTCCAAACATTGAGCGACCAGCCTGCCCTGGGTTAACAGCAGCTGTTTATAGAGACGCAAGAAGTTCCCACTGAAAATTAACTGAAATCTGCACGTTCAAAAGCCGAAACTCTCAACTCAGAAATAAACAGAGAATCGTATTCTCCCCACACCCCACAAGTGCCCCGTGCGCCGCCCGCCCGCCTGCCCGCCTGCCTGCCCGCCAGAGTCCAGCTCAAAGCCCAGAGAGGCACATGCATGGTGGCTGTGGTCAAACCAGTCAGCCAGGACTCCCGGCGGCGGTGGCAAAACCAAGGCAGGGCTCGGGGCGACGGTCACCCCGTGTGGGACAAGAACGACAAGGAGGGCTCAAGGGCCTGCTGGCACCTGCCCTCCAGCTTTTCTTCTCCGAGAAGCCTGAGTGATGAAGGCCTTTACAATCTGGGAAAGAAAGGCCCCACGTGACTCACGACTGTCCTCTAGCACAGAAATCCCCGGTGCTAGTCTGTGAACAGCCTGCCACGCATAAGTGACGTTAGGGAGTGTAAGTGCTGGGCCACAGGGGCCTGGATTTTGGAGCCTGAATCCGCACGCAGACAGACACACAGACCATGGAGGCGGCAGGTGCTCAGCAGACACGCTATAAAACCCACGTTTCCGACAAACAGCAAAGCCGTCACAGCACAGGAGCGGCCCATCTGGTGACACACCGCCGCTGACCGACACCAGCCACCCGCGGAGCGCCACCCTGGGCTGGCAGCGCCCACTGCAGAGAACGTCCTGGCTAAGTTATTGAAAGTTCTAGGGTAGCCTGTACCCTCTGCGTAAAAGCCCTTTCGTTTGGACTGAACCTCTCATCTGACAGCACCACGGAGCCCCCGGGAAAGCCCCCCTTCAGAGAGCGAGGAAGCCAGGGGCAGAGCCCGGGGCTGCACCCGTCACACACCTGTACACGTCATGCTTGGTGTCGAAGAGCCGGCTCTTCTCCCGGATGCGCTCCGGAGGGAGGTAGGCGATGGTGCCGAACAGGCCATCCATGCTGAGGTCGTGCGAGTGGGACAGCCCGCTGCACTTGGCCAGCCCGAAGTCGGAAATCTGCAACACGGAGGGGAGGGGGAGGTTGTCAAGCTTGGCGGGCGGCCTGCCAAGGGACGCGCCCCGGGCTGCCCCGGGCAGTGTGGGGCGAGGGGGCGGGGTCCCCCAACCTGGATGAGCAGCTATGTTCAGGAACAGCATCGAGGCTCTCACGTCACCTGCGCTTCCCGGGCAGGCGGGAAGGCCCGGCCTGGGAAGAACCAAGCCTGAAGCCATTAAGAGCTTGACGGACGGACGGGGAAAAGATTACTCTTAAAGGAAGGAATTCACTGGCAGAGAGAACTCAAGAATTACAGCCTTGCGTCTGTCATCTGTCGGGTGTGACATCTGGCTGGAGTCGCACAAAGGGAGGAAGCGGCCCTCAGAGCTTTCAGGTGCTCTGGGCAAACCAGTTATGCAATCACACAGCTGGCGAGGCGGGCAAGTGGCAGCTCGTTCTTGAAAGGGAAGTGTGCCTCCAGAAGCCCTTTAAAGAGAGCAAAACACAGCCGCCCACCTTGGCAGGGCCCTCTGTCCTCCACCCAGGACATTCTGGGAACTGACACTTGCTAGCTCCACACACACAGCATCCAGATGACAGGTGTGACACGCATCTTGTCCACTGCAGGGCCCCTGGGCTGAAGGGGCCGCTGGATCTGGTGGCTCAGGCCCCGTACACCTCCCTCCACCTCCTCAGCTCCTGCGGCAAAGGTGTCCTGAAGGCTCAGGGGAACCCACAAGGGGGAAGTCACTGCAGGGCACCCGCCCGCCCTCCAGCTCCCCAGCCCGGGGGTAGATCAGTGAGACCACACTCCCTGGCATAAAGGGACTTGGGATCCACGTGGAAGACGGCCCCTTTATAAATTCTCAGAGGCTCGTGGATTTTTCTAAGCCTTCTAATTAACTCCGGGCTCCTCCTGGAACACACCTCTGCAGCGATCGGAAATGCGGCTGAGTCAGGCCTTTAGTTCTGGGCGCCCCTGCCCACAAGGTGAGCCAGTGGCCTGCCGTCATCAGCGCTGGGCAGAGAGAGAGGGGTCTCTGACCGCATCTGCCGGCGCGGGTAGGGGGATGGGAAGAAAGCCTGCGACCCTGGACCCGTCCCACTTCTGCGACCAGGCTGTGCCGGGACGGGCATGGGTGCACGCGAGTGAGGCTGGCCTGGCCTTACCTGGGCCCCAATTCTCTGCACTTCTCTGCTGGTTCCCCAGAACAAACCTATCACCCGGACCCTGTAGCTCGGGCCCCACACAAGGTGGACGTGCGGGAAAGTTTCAGCACCAAACTGTCAGCAAGGTGAACCTTCTAAAGTCAGGACTGAGGACAGACCGGGATGCAGGGATCCTGGCGCCTGGTGCCCCACCCCCCACGGTGGCAGCCTTTTCTTTTCGTTTCTGCAGTTTTCAGGTACAGCCAGCTGCTTCAAGATACATACTTGGTGAAACAAAAATAAGCATAAATTCTAGGCAAAAGCTCTGGCACCTAACGGCAAACTCAGAAATGAGAATTCTCTGAGGGCTGCAGGATTTCTCCACCTGCCCTTTCTCACCTGTCCCGCCCAGAGAGGGCCGGCTTCATCTGCCCCTGGGGTTCCCGGGCAGTGGGACAGCATGGCAATCCCCAAGAACAGCAAGCGCCCTATAATTTACAAACGAACTCACGCCTTCCATCTGCCTTGGTACTGCCCAGAGCCAGTGCTCACAGGAGCCCCAAGACACGGCCCTTCCCCTGCCAGGCACAGCTGGCTGAGGCTAACAAAGGGCCGGGTGAGGGCTGTGCTGCCTTGGAGAGAGAGGCCATTCTGGACCACAGAGAATAGGACCCTGGTATCCCTCTGAATACCGTCTGGTCTGGGCAAACTGGGCCCCACGTGCAGCTTGAGACTTTATTTTCTTTCTTATTATTTATTTATTTATTTATTTAGGCTGTGCCAGGTCTTAGTTGCGGCGTCCAAGATCTAGTTCCCCAGCCAGGGATCACACCTGGGTCCCCTGCATTGGGAGTGCAGAGTCTTACCAATGGGCCACCAGGGACGTCCCAGCTTGAGATTTCAAATCGAGTTATTTCATTGTCAACTTGAAATGAGTTTACTACTGATACTAAGATTAATACTTTAGTAGTGGTGTTCAGTCTACTTAACATGAACATCAAGTATTAAGTGCCTTGAATACACTTTCCAAAAACAAGTGGCTGCTGTGAAATTTTCAGTTCCAGTCCCCGTATCTACGGACAAAGACGTAGCCTCGAGGGATCAAGGCAAGGGGCCGGAGGGACAGCTTAGGATCTCATTTCAAGACTCCAGACTAAAGTTGTATCGCTAAAACAACAACCTACTAAAAGTGCCCGGGAACCCAGCGGCCGACGTAGAACCTCAGACGAGGCCGCTGCTTGGCTGTTTCTGAGGATGAGAGCAACGCCTCTGCAAATCCATCTTCTGCGTGTTTGGGGCCGTGCGCGGTGACGGCCCACCTGGTCAAGGAGTTACAGACGTGCATTCAGGGAAAGCGGGGCCGGTGCGCTGGCCGCCCCCTTGGAGCGGCAGCGTCCCCTCCCTTCCTGTCAGTGCAGACCGCTCCCAGCCACCCCAGGTCCTTATCAACCGGCCGCTGGGTCCTCAAGAATGCTCCCCGCCTTCCTAGACCGGCCACGAAGCGCCAGGCCTGCCACGCCAGGGGCTGACACGCGGAGGAGCCAGCGCAGAATCGACCACCAGCAGCAGCCCGGCTGCCGGCGAGCAGTGCTCACCACCCCACTGGTCCTACTGTGCGCCCGGCGCCGGGACCATCCCTGGAGGAAGGCCCACATCCCAGCGTGGACAGGAGAGGTGGGCTGTGGACTGGCCACTCCCAGCGCCCACAGCTGCGGCCTCCGCCGGCGAGCGCTCCCACGCGCCAGGCGGGGGGCCCCCAACCACAGGGCCAGCACCCCACCCACCAGCAGCAGCGTGCAGAGGGCTGTGCTCCCGAGGAGGACGCTGGGGAGGAGGTCACCGTGGTCCTCCAAGGGGCAGCCTCCTGCCCCACACACCCCACGTGGCTGTTAGGAGAGTGGCTTGGAGAGCGGGAAGGGAATGAGCTGAGGTACAAGCCCAGAGAGCCAGCCTTGCTCCGTGACTCTGAAAAGACCCCCAAAGGGATGGGGTGCGACCAGCGGGAGCTCCCTAAGAGAGGCGCTCTATTACAGCAGCATCTCAGCATCCTTAGAGGTGAGCGGAAGGCCTTCCCACACCCCGTACCCTAATCCAACTCCGCCTCCTGCTTCCCTTGCCCCTAAAAGCCCAGAACTATCCACACTTTTCTGGGGATGTTTCCCCCTCCTAAAGGCCCTTCTGTGTGGGCCCCTCACTCCTGACTGGTCCCCTCCAAAGACCAGTCCCATCCAGTGACACGCCCACCCCGAGCTGGAGTTCCAGTAACTCCTCTCCCACTGCACCCCCTGGGGCTGCCTGGACACCTATCGCCTGCTCCCCGCTCTGCCCTCGTGCGACACTGCGTGCCACCCGTGGTGTCTGGGAGCATCTCACGTACGGCAGCGGGTCAGGTGGGAGACCGAGGGCTCCAGGGCTGCAGAAGCTGGTTCTAACCTCTGCTCAACAATGTGCAGCTGGACGACACTGGCCCTCCACGTAACCCCTCTAGCCTCAGCTCAGCAGGAGACACGGTTCTCTCGGTACCTCCCCTGGGAGAGGGGGCAGCTCCCGGAGGCGGGGCCTCTGCACACAGCAGGGACCCATCCTCACCTCCCCTTTCTTGTGCACATTCAAGTCTGAGATCAAAGGTTCCCAAGGACCGCACACTCCAAGTCATAACTCTGTAATGTTCATGGGGGGCAGAGTCCACACGTGACGCCCGCACCCCAGCCAGAAGGACGCAGGGCTGCGGGACGCTGGGACTCCGGTGCCCTGGGAACCACCCACGTGATGTCTGTCTTCTCAATTCCCTGCTTCCCTTTAGCAGGAAGGTGCGCGTCTAGCTTCCCCTAAAATCTTATGACTGAAAGACACTGCCTTCAGAACACGTAATTAGTGTCCGACGTGAAAACGGATCTCCCCGCCGGCCACAGGCTGGCTCGGCCAGATGCAGAGTCAGGGTGCAGGGGGGTGGCCGTGTGCGTGCCCCTGGGCCCAGCCCTCCTTCCACGGGTGAGGGTGCCGAGGAGCTGGAGGGGACCCAGGCCAGGGTGGGTGGCCTTTCCTGCCGATTTGCCCTCCTGAGGGAGGAGGCGACTGAGGCAGGTGGGCAAGCCTGGAACCCACGTCACCACCTGGGAAACCCACAGCCTGTGTCCCCTACGGTGCAGACACGATGGCCCTCCAAGGGACAGCAGTGTTCCCAGAAACACAAACCTGACCACACTAACAATGGCCCGTGCCGGGGGACAGCACCGGATTTTAGTTATATTATCCCTCATGCTTTTCCGCTTTATAAACATATCAAAAAAAAAAAAAAAAAGATCAGATCTCACAGGCCTTGAATGAAGAGAACAGAGTGGGTCCCTCCAGGCCCTCTCTCCACAACACCCGGCAGCCTCTGTGTCTGAGCGCCCTGAGACTCCCAACACCCTGACGCTAGGAACCGCCGAGGGGAAACACAGCCTGACCTCCCTCTCACGGAGACGGCCAACCTGAGGTCCATTTTCCAATCTGATGTCGTAAGACGGCCGATAAGACCGGAATCCACAAGCCCACCATCTCTCTTTCCAGGGTGCTCAGAACCTCGAGTCCTGATGCAAGATTTGAGAGAGTGACTCGTGTTTGCAAGACTCCATTTTCCAGCGACACATTTTGAGGTGTTTACACCAGCCACACGTGGCAAGACTGGGGAGCCTGGTGCTGAGGGGGCCTCCGCTTCGCGTTCTTTCCTGCAAGAGGACCACCTCCTCTGCGGCCCTCACCCTGGCCCTGAGGCTCCAAAACCATGCCCTCCACCCCGGCATCCACCGCTCCAGCTGCCCGCTCCCCGCGTGTCCCTACCTTGACGTGGTAGTGGGCGTCCAGCAGGATGTTGGCAGGCTTGAGGTCCAGGTGCAGGAGAGGGGGGGACATGCAGTGCAGGAAGTTCATGCCCACGGCCGTCTCGTGGACGATGCGGAAGCGCAGGTCCCAGGGCAGCGGCTCGGAGGCCAGCAGCTTCTCCAGGGAGCCCGTCTCCATGTACTCCATGACCAGGCCCACGGGCTCCTGGCAGATGCCGTACACGGGCAGGATGTAACGGAACTTGGCCATCTCCATCTTCTTTGCTTCCTCCAAAAGCTCCATGCGCTCCCTGGAGAAGATCAAACATGTGAGGAACACACGTGCAGCAGTCACCTGGCCACAAACACGGGCACTGTGGCCAGGAGACAACCAGCTCCGTACGGCTGAGAAAATTACTAAAATGCACACACACGTATGTACAAGTGCATGTACATGTGCGCGCGCACACACACACACAGAGCTCACGTCAACGTCACATAATTAAATTCTGCGCCCTCTGGTGCCTTCAGTCCTGTGGTTATTCAAGCACATCTACGCGTCGTGGGGTTACTGTGTGAGGAGAGAGACTGCAACTATTATCTGAAAACCCTCAGGTAGCACTCAGCCAATGCAGTCTCTGGGCTTCGGAGGAGGAGGCCGACGCTTGGGATGGCGGGAGGGACGTTTAGGTCTGACTGAAAGCTGTAACGACCTGGCCATCCAAAGAGCCCACCGCCTTCCGCGTGCCGCCCATCACTCTGGCCAGCTCCTCATTCCTGAACTCAACCGCGCACTGAAATTAACAGAATGTTGGTCTAAAGCAGGGTCTGCAGACTGCTGCCCAAGAGCCACCTTCTTTTTAAAACCAACATTCAAATTGTAGTAAAATGTACATAACATACCATTTTCACTGTAACCATTCACAAGTATGCAATTCATGGGCATCACATCCGTTCACGACATTGTGCAACCCACACCACTCTCTCCTCCCAAAACTTTGCCATCACCCCAACAAAAACGCTGTACCCACTCAACAGGAACCCCTCCTCCCAGCCCCCCCAACCTCTTCTCCGCTTTCCGTCTATGAATTTGCCTACTCCAGGGACCTCACATGAGTGGAATCATATAGTATCTGTCCTTTAGTAACTGGCTTATGTCACTAAGCGGGTGACATGTTTCCCACGTCCACACAGCTTGTAGCACACACCAAACATCACTTTTTACGGCTGAGTAATATTCCACTGTACGAACACACTGCACTATGTTTATCTGCTCATCTGCTGATGGACACTTGGGTTGCTTTCACCTTCTGGTTACTGTGACTAGTGTTGAGTCTTTATACACACAGGTGTTCATGTCCCTGCTTTCAACTCTTTTGGATACACACTGAGCAGGAGAGCTGCCTGGTCACGTGGTACTTCTACGTTTAACCTTCTGAGACTTTGCCAAACTGCTGTCCTAAGCCAGCCCCTGTTTTGTAAAGAAACTCTGACCAGATGACAGTCTCACCCATTCGCATCCAGGGGGGCAGGAGCTGCCTCTGCAATCAAGGCAGAGCTGTGTGGCTGCAGCACTGACCATGGCTGCAGAGCCTGGCAGATCTCCTCTCTGCCCTTCACAGAAAGTCTGCCAGCCCCTGGTCTAAGGTCACTTCCTGGTGCAGCCTTTACAGATGAGCAGCACCCAGGGCCCTGTTTGGTGTCAGCGTGATGGGTCAAAGTCTCAGAGTGCGTTCAGGAGAAGAGGCCAGATCCCACAAGGACAGGGTCTGGCCTGTTCTCAAACACAGTCACCGCAAGTACCCGGGGAGCTGGCTGAAATGCAGATTCCCGGGCCCCGCTCCTGGAGAACAGGCTCTGGGTGGGTGCCGGGAACCTGCTTTCTAGGAAGCTCCTAAAGGAACAGCCCAGAACCACATAGCCTACAGGAGCTGGGAACTGTAGTAGGAAGAAGCTGGGTGGCCTCAGGGACACCCTCCCCCCCGCAGAATGCAGCCCACACAAGCCACCTTGCCCATGACCCAAGACGGCTCTGTTCCCGCCACGGGGGCTCTTCCAGAGCTTGGGTGCACCTGTCCGCCCAACCTGCACCTGCTCCTGCTTCCCAGCCTGCTGGAGGATCAGAAACTACCAAGAAAACGATCCTGTTTCTTCTTGATCTGACCTACTCTCTGAGACCACGGCTCGCTCCCAGGCTTCCCTCACATGTACACAAACACTTCCAAGGGAGGCGGCCTCCTGCAAGGAGGAGCCACGCCACGCTGTTTACCAGTGTCTGCGGGACCCAGCTCTGCCTGTGGTGGGCTCAGCTGGACAGGATCGCAGCACCTCTGCCTGCCCGTCCAGCCGCTGCATTTGGGAGGGGAGGCCCCCTTGAACACTCGCCAAGGTGGGTATCTCAGGGAGAGGATCCCTGGGTGTAGACCAGTGGTTCTCACCTAAGGGTGACTTTGCCTCCAGGGGACACTGAGTACTGCCACTGGCATCCAGCGGGTAGAGGCCAGGCATACCACCCCACACCTTGCAGCGCACAGGACAGCCCCCAAGGCAATGACTTATCCAGCCCCAAATGCCAAAAGAGTTAAGCTTGACAATCCCTGGTACAGAGCTAACGCATTTTCAGCCAAATTTAAAAATAACCACTACGGGGGCTTCCCTAGAGGTCCAGTGCTTAAGACTCCGCTCTTCCACTTCAGGGGTTACAGGTTCGACCCCTGCTCGGGGGACTAGGATCCTACATGCCATGCAGCACGGCCAAAAAAAAAATTAAAAAAAAAAAAAACCGCTACAGTCTGGAATCACCCATCTAAGTACTCCCAGCAATTACTTTAATTTTAATCTGCATCCAATTAAAATTATCGACATGTATTTACTGAGCATCCTCTACATGTTAGAACGGATGACAAAAGAGACCCCTTCCCTGCCTTCAGGATGTTTATGTTCTAGGGGAGAAGATGGAAAATTACCCCCAAAAAAGAAGTGTAGTTGAAAATCCGAGTACTTTGAAAGGAAAGTACAGGGACCTGGGGAGGTTTAATAAAGGGGGTCCCTAACTCGGGTGGGCAGAAGGGAAGCAGCGAGGGCTGGTGAGGAGGTCCCAGTCTCACTCATGCACCGGAGCCCCAGGCTGGGAGCCGCAGGGGCAGAGGGGCCGTGATGCACCCGGTAGTCACCAGGGCCCTGGCTGCCGGAAGCGGAGAGGGAGGAAGCTGGTGAACACAGGGCCCATTTTCCAGGGAGAATCACTAAGGCTTGGTGACCAACTGGATATGGAGAAGAGAGAGGTAGCAAGGGTGCCCCTAGAGCTCTACTGGGAATCACTGGGCAGCTCCCCATTTGCAGAAGCAGCAGGAACGGGGCAGGGCGGGGGGCGGGGGGGAGATGATCAAAACTTCGGTTTTGAACAGACTCAAGGAGTAGAAGAATCCCCCTGGCCGCAGGAAAGACCGCAACAGGTATCAGGAGTGGATTGGGACATGAGTATAAAACAAAACTGAGCTTCCTTAGCAGGACGTGCTCTCTTAGCACTCCGGTTAAAGAGCCAGGTAATGGGAAACGTGATGCCCACAAGAGCCCCCGCTGGGGTCCCCCGGCCGGGCTGAAGAGTGGGTTCAGGTGCCTGGCCCAGGCCACTCAGCGGCCCCCCCCCGCCCGCCCGGAGCCACGGTGCTTGCTGGGCTGGGCTCCAGGGTCACATGCAGGCAGACCCTAGCCTCGTGTCTGGTCCTGAGGGACGTCAAAAGAGGAAAGGGCTGGGGGGGGGAGGCGTCAAGGAAGGGAGGGAATATGGGGATATGTGTATAAAAACAGTTGATTGAACCTGGTGTACCCCCCCAAAAAAAAAAATAATAATAATAAATAAATGCAATTAAGTTAAAAAAAAAAAAAAAAAGAGGAAAGGGCTGGATGCCGAGGCCAAGTATCATTTAAAATAAAGGTAGTCATTTAAGCAGTGAAAAGGCACCCTTGAGCCCAACTCCTTTCTCCTTCTCCAGGAGGACCTCACGTCCCCTACACTAACCAGCTGTCCCTCCCAGGCTGTCACAGTGGGGATTCGTACCACCGCTGCTGCTCTGTTTCCTATTTTAAGAATCAGTTTTGGGACTTCCCTGGTGGCGCAGGGGTTAAGAATCTGCCTATCAATGCAGGAGACATGGGTTCGAGCCCTGGTCCGGGAAGATCCCACGTGCCGCGGAGCCACGAAGCCCGTGTGCCACAACTGCTGAAGCTCACGCACCTAGAGCCCGTGCCCTACAACAAGAGAAGCCACTGCAACGAGAAGCCTGTGCACCACAAGGAAGAGGAGCCCCCGCTCTCCGCAACTACAGAAGGCCTGCGTCAAGCAACAAAGACCCACCACAGCCAATAAATAAATAAAATAAATAACTTTAAAATAAAAACAGAATCAGTTTTGTGACCTTGGTCCCATCACCTGGTTTTCGTTTACAGTGGCCGGCGTGCCACCCCTCCCCACCCGCATAAGTCCAGGGCACGGAGCCCACCTGGCCCTGGCACGTGTCCGGCTGCAGGACGGACAGAGACCCACGTCCCTCGTGAGACGCTGGGAGGCGCCCCCCAGGCCCGCAGGCTTCCAGGCCGGCCGCGGACAGGGGTGGCTTTCCCGGCTCTCAGCAGCCCTGCTGCGCGCCGCCCCCCGGCCTGGCCGAGTTGGGACGGAAGCCGAAGGTCTTATGAAGTGAGGCTTGGAGCCTCTCGGCAAGCGTGTGTTTCCATTTGCCCGAAGGGCTAAATACATCAGAGCCAGGTGACTTCTGAGGGCTGAGCTCACCAGCCTCTGAAGAGCCGCTGGCAGGAGATCACTGCCCGCCTCAGCGCGCCGAGGTCAGCAGGTGGGCGGCCCTCTCCCCTGCCCTGGGCCCTTTCCACCCAACTGAGACCCCATTTACCGTGGTTTAGAAAAGGGGGGGGGGGCGCGGCAGCTGGACGCGCCAGAAAGCTGACCGCAGCCTGAAAGCTCTAAGACAGCCCGTGCCCTTTGTGGAAGAAACACCAGGCGGGCTCGGCTCCATCAGAAACTCCTGAGAGCCGAGGACCCCACCGTGGCTGCACCCACTGGGGCAGGGACGAGGGTGCAGGGACCACCCAGCAGGGGCTTTAAGCAGACTCGGAGGGAGCCCCTCACACGGGCCTAGGGAGCGGGCTGGCCAGACCCCCTGACCACCGTCACTGGTCACGTTCAGAAGGGTCGGCACAAAAAATGTGCGTCCCGTTGACATCCTAGTAACCACTGAGCAGAAATCCGGGCCATCCCATCCTCTAGGCCTTTCTTCAACTGCCCCCAGGATATTCTGCCGGTACCCACGCCCCTCACCGGGTAGCTAGCATCTGTCAATTCAATGATCCTGGGCTGGGCCCTCTCCAGGAGTTTCTGGAAAAGACCGGAAAGTGCTTCTCACACACGATGAAACCATCACTGTGTTTTCATCAGGTATTCCTTTAAATATACTTTTCCTCGAAGCAGTGCTTCCAGTTTATGCTGACGACAGCACAAAGGAACTGGAGGTCAATTGCTGTGACGACAGCTCTCCCTTTCAGACCTGGAGAGATTTTCAAAGCAGTCCCAGAGCCCAGGCGCAAGAGGGAGCCGGGGGCCAGGGAACTTCAGGGGCCCAGACTCCTCACGGCCACACCATCATCAAATCCCATTCCACCCAGTGAGGAGTGAAGTTCCAGGCCACCCGAGTCCACTAACCTCAGTCTTCATTAAGACAACCTAAAAACGGTGACGTGCTAAAAGTGTGTCTACCATTAAGCACAGTTCGGTAGGGCTGGTGTCATACTTCTCTTCTGTAATCATTTCAGTCACATCTGCTTCCTCCCATTTGGGAAAGGGTAGCTAGTTCCGTTTCCCAGCAGGGATGGGGAAAGTGCCCTCGCCCCACCCCTCTTGGTCCAAGACGGAAAATCTGGGCATTAACTGACCAAATCCGTCAATTTGTTAAAGGCACTTTCTCAATAGCACTTACATCAGTTCAAGTTTTCTTCTCATTTAGGGCTGGCCGAAGCACACTTCCCCCACCCCCGGGGAGGGCATCAGGGTAGGGAGAGAGAGAAGAAATATCACCAGACTGGTTATTTCTAAAGGACACTTTCTGGAGAAGCCGTGGGGTTCTCCTCCAGGCTCCGTCAGAAATTCCAAAGACATCCAGCGGGTGAGGGAAGCTTTCTGGAGGCATGCACCTTGGAAGGGGGAGAAAGCGGGCCCTGGGACACAGCCTCATGAAAGAGGAGCGGCAGGAAACCACAGGAAGAGGGGAAACGACGGGGGGACCGGGGTGTGGGGAAGGGCGCCCGGCAACAAAGAGCTCCTCAGAGGGAGAAACCTGGGAACCACCTTTGGGAAAAGGCAGCAGGAAAAATGGTTTAATCATTTGTTAGCTGATGCCTCGCAGCCCGGCCTCTCGCTGCGCCCAATCCCATGACGTTCCCAGGGAGCCTGCGAGGGGTTCCCACGCTGCTATTTTTAAAACTGACAAGACCCGGGCTTGTCCAATTGTCAGCTCTGTACCTGCAAACCCGGGGTGTGCTCAGGCTCGCCCCAACGAGCCACAGCCGAGCACCAGCGGCTGCCGCGGTGCTCGGTTACCTGGGCTTCCTCGCAGCCAGGGGTGGGGGCCAGAGGGACGGGCCTCCAGGGCTTTATTCTCATCTCAGCGGTCATGCTCCCCCCAACCAGACTCCGGCTGAGCCCTCATGATCCCCTAATGAGGGTCAGCCATGCTGGCCACACATCTCCCCAAAGCTCCCAGGGGTGCCCATGAGGAGAGGGAGTGCAGATCAACGGGGTGTCAGCTGGGAGCTCCCCGGAGATGCCCCTTGGAAGCCACCTGGTAGGGGTTTCTCTGCCCCCTGGGAACTTCAAGGGGTGTCTGGGACCAGGCAGCCCCTGACCTTCCCCACAGAGAAGTACCTGCTCACAGGCCTGGGGCTGCCTGCTGCTCTGAGGGGCCCCAAGTGGCCTGTGGGGCTCAGGCCCTGCTGTGGCCAAGGGCTGGCATGAAGGCTGCGGCCAGGAGCCTCCAGCCTGCCTGGAGGGAGAAGCAGCCTGAAAGTGAGCCTGAGCCGCACCTGCACCTGCGGCAGGTCCCTGTGTAACCAGTGAAGGCGGCCTTGGGAAAGAAAAAGTCAGGCCCTGGTGGCAGGGGTGAGAGGTGCCACCTGTCAAACAGGTGAGACGAGACCCAGCCGGGAGGGTTATGGGGCTGGGGGCTGCACCCAGGAACCCCAGTAAAATCCTATTCCCCACTCCAGGGAACACCCTGCAGAGAGAAGGCTCAGGATGGGCAGCCGCACATCAAAAGAGCACTGAGGCCAACCTGCCAACATCCGGCAGGATGGGAAGCGCCGCAACCGTTTCAAAGTCTAGAGGCAACCCTGCAAGACTGCAATGCGAGCAGCTCCTCCTGCGCCTCAGGGGGCGTGACACCAACTCCTAATGGGAATCTCAAACCAAAGAGAGTCAATAATTAACCCAGAAGAGTTTTCTTTACAAAGACCAGCGGTTTGACCATCTTCTCCATCAGAGAATTCAGCTCCTGCTGCCAACGCAGGACGCCAGCCTGCTCCACCCAGCCTGGCAGAGTGCAAGAGGGGAATCTCTTCCTGTTGGGCAATGCTGACCTCGGCCCAGCTGTCCAGTACATGCCACCACCTGCCTATCTTGGGCAGGGCAGGAGAGCCTTCCAGGTAAAGGACAAAACACTTTTCAACCAGGCACTGCAAGATCCTAAGGGGCCCGCCTCACGTGGAGAAACCCTACCTCCAACTGGGCCACCCAAGAAACAAGGGCCTGGTCGCAGGAAATAACAGATCCTAAGGATGCAGCCTGATGAGTCAGCCTGGGGACGTGCTTGTTTACTGGGCTCTTCCAATACAAGAAGTTGGTGCTAAAACCTTCGCTGATGAAGAAAACTCGGCCAGAAGACTCCAGCAGACAAACGAACATCCCCGAGACCCTAAAAGTACCCACACAGCGGCAAGAGTCTTGCCTTCCAGGACCTAACTACTGGCTGGCATTCAAAGTGGTTCGGATTTCGCTAAAATAACCACTGCACCCCTCCCGGCCTGCCAAGTCTGCGGGATCCAAGCAAGGCACCGCTTCACATGCAGCTCACCTTTGAGTTAGTGATATTTGCATGACGCTTGTCACCACTCTAGTGAAACTTCCAAGAAACACAGCGTTTGAGGCTTAGAGCAAAAAGCCAGGACGAAAAAGCAAAGCCAGTAAGCGCCCGGGGCTTCCTCCTCCCCGGGGCCCGTGGAGGCACACACTGCAATCCTCTGTGTACCTTGGTCCAGGGACACGCACACAGCCACCCCGGAGATGAGCATCGCCACCATGCTGGGGGTGAAGACCTGGAGTTTGGAGGCCGCAGCACTCATTATGCCAGGAACTGGAAACCAGGTCTCTGAGACCGTAAAGGAGCCGCTTTTCTTAGTCTGTGTCTGTTTGGGGCTGACTGTACATGGGGCTCTCCGTGCAGAACGGAAACTTCACCAAAGGATACGCAATTTAAACGCACTCAGCCGAAGCTTATAAATTATTAAAATGCAACCCAAAATAGTGAACACCCCCCACCCAAAAAGCGCTGCTTCTCAAGACCCTCCTCCCACCCCACTCCACCCCTAAAATTATACACAGACCACAATCCACGGACCCAATTTAACTGAGGCTGCTCTGGTCCTTTCCAACTGTCTTCATCCACCTGAGCACCCCCGTTACAGAGGGACAGTCAGGAGGCCTCCCAGCTTCTGGATGGGGAAACGGGTCCAGGAGGGCGCGAAGGCCCGGCCCCTCCCCAGAGCCTCGGCCTGGAAATTAACTCAGCTGAAACGAGAGCGCGCGGCCAGAAAGCACTCGAGGTTGGACCAGGCCCCCGGGCCGCCTGCCGGACCCCACGGCCAGGCCCAAGCCGGGTAACGCCGACGCTCAAGAGCCCGGGCGCCGAGGAAGCCTGGCCAAGGCAAGCCAGGGCTTCCGACCGAAATAATTACCGTCTTACAACCAATTTGTGCTCCAAAGTAAATTACTAAGCAAGTCGAACGGAGTCTAACCAACTCACAAAGCCCAGATCCCCACACGGCAATTTTTCTAAGCCGGGCGCAAACCGCAGCGCAGCGCCCGGGTGGGTCCCGGGCGAGCCGGACGCGCCTCCGAGGGGCGCGGGTCCAAGGCGCAAGGTGAGCCCGCGCCCCTGAAAATCCGGGGCTCACGGGAAGCCAGGTGACAATCCTGGGCACTTAACCCTGTCTGCGGCAAAGGCGGCTCCCCCGAGATCCCCGACAGGAGCCGCGCAGCCCGGGGCCCCGGGGCGAGCAGTCTGACCCGGAGCTCGCCAAACCACCCTCCGCGTCCCTCCGGCCGCGCAAGCGGCGCGGACCCCGCCGGGGGCTCACGGCCTCGCCCTCCACTCGGTTTTCCTGCCGAGGCTGCTCCCGAGGCGACTCAGGTGGAGGGAACGGGAACGGCCGGCACCCGAGCACCCCGACCCCGGCCCGCCGCCGCGCGCCCCGCCCGGGCCGCTGACCTGTCGTCGACGTGCAGGCTCGGCGAGCACTTGATGGCGAGCCACGTCTTCCAGTGGACGTGGCGCACCTTGTACACCTGCCCGAAGCCTCCCGAGCCGACCTTCTCCCAGCCCGCGAACTCGTCCGCGTCGAAGGTGCGCAGCAGCCCCAGGGCCCACGGACCCCGGCTCTCGCCCTCCATCGCGCGCGTCCAGCCGCCGCCCCGCGCCGCCGCCGCAGCCCAGGTGCCCAGGTGCGCGCCCCGCCCGCTGACGTCACGTCCGCCGCGCGCCCCGCCCCCCGGGGGCCAGCGCCGAGCAGAACGACCCGAGGACGGGTGAGGTCACAGCGCTCCCTCCCTCTGTGTGTGTGCGTGTGTGCAGATCATTGATATGCAGTTGTAAAAAATAATTCACTCTGCCAAGTGTTTCCCCAGTGCTATCACCTTGCAAAATTTTGCAAAGAAAAAAATAGATACTGACTTTGATACAACCCACCGGTTTTATTCAGATTTCCTCAACGTTATTTGTCCTTGTTAGAAGTTCTATACAATGTTATCACCTGTGTCTGTTCGTGTATCCGCCACTACCGTCCATATACGGGACATTACATAACGCAAGAACCCTTCCCACGGCCCTTTTATAACTGATCACTAATCTCTCCTCTGTTTCTCAAATTGTGTTATTTCAAAATACGCCGTGTTTGCGCACAGGAATCACGAGGCGTGGGAGCGTTTGGAATTGGCTTTTTGCACTCAGTGTAATTCCCTGGAGATCCACCTCTGGCTTTTTTACACCGAAGTTTCCACTGTGAAAGTAACTATTTTTCTTCCAGTTACCCCAACAGCAAATCTAAAGTGCAGTCCAAAGACAGCAGGGTTCCCATCCTTTTCTAGAGAACGGCATATTTTTACTTGTAGGACAGACCACTTGAAGAGATGTTTTTCCACCTTTGGGAGAAAAAAAAAATTTCTTGGCCTGCTCCCTGCTCTTGGAAAGATATCTGGGTCAGAGGTCGAGAAATATAATTGCGAACTCCCACGCCTACAAAAACACTCATCTGTGCAGACTGTACAGTGATGGAAAATTTATTTTTACCAAATGAGATGAATAATGGGGGCAGGATGAGGGAGATGAGAGGGTGCATTTTAATCACATCAACTGTATTTTTGTGTTAGTCACAGAAAAGGAGAGGTTGATCTTAGCCAACTTATAGAAGCCTCAGACTTAGCTTCTACAGACCATATCTTCCACTGGGCACATAATCTTATTCTCCAGCCAGTAACTGAGTCCAATTTTCTCCGGGGCCTTCTCTTCCTCTGGTACTCACACATTGGGAAAAGACAGTGCGTGTTGCGGCGGCTCTTAGGAAGATCAGGCAGCCACATCCTTTCCCATATAATCTTGTGATCAAAATTGATTTCCTTGAGACTGGAGTGGCAAATGGTCATTTCAAGCTTGCTTATAGCAAATGTAACTAACATTTAAACTAACGTTTTAAAAGTAATCAGAGTGTAAAATGTAAAAGATAACTTGAAATATATAAACATGGTCATTATTTTGGTGGGAAAAAAACAAATTGAGTGGAAAATGAGTCATCGGTGCTGCTTCTGGCCTTCCTCTAGACTTCCTATCATCTCCAGAGTCTCACCTACAGGAAGTTCAGCAGCATCAGTGACTAACTGTCCACACCAGTCTAGTAATAAAACACACCAATTTCATTTCTTTAATCACCTGCTTGCTTCACTCGACAAATATTTATGGAGTGTCTGCTGTGGGCTCAGCTTTGGGATCCTGGGTCAGGGATCCAGGGCCCACAGAGGTCTCGACAGCCAGCCCCCAGCTGCAGGAGGATGGAGCCAAAGATTCCAGCCAGGGCTGGGTGGACTCGCCCGGGTGCTCCTCCAGCTTCAATGGGGTCCTCCTACCAGCCATTCAACCCACGCTGAGGGTCAGGGTTTTTTTGTTTTTTTTTTAAATAAATTTATTTACTTGTTTATTTTATTTTATTGGCTGTGTTGGGTCTTCGTTGCTGCACACGGGCTTTCTCTAGTTGCAGTGAGTGGGGGCTACTCTTCATTTTGTGGTGCACGGGCTTCTCATTGCAGTGGCCTCTCTTGTTGCAGAGCACAGGCTCTAGGCATGTGGGCTTCAGTAGTTGCGGCACATGGGCTCAATAGTTGTGGCTCACGGGCTCTAGAGCGCAGGCTCAATAGTTGTGGCGCACGGGCTTAGTTGCTCCGCGGCATGTGGGATCTTCCTGGGGCAGGGATCCAACCTGTGTGCCCTGCATTGGCAGGCAGATTCTTACCCACTGCGCCACCTAGGAAGTCCCTGAGGGTCAGGTTTTTAACCTGTACAAGGAAAACAAAGTCCCTTGCAGGAATCGTGAAGACAGGTGGGTTCTAGACCCTCCGGGATTATAGGAGAGTAACCGTTCTTTATGTTAATGATCTTTGGTCATCGGCAGGTAAGGTGGACATTTCCAAGTATAAAAGTAACTTACAATGAGAATTAGACTCGTAGGTATAGAAAACAAACTGGCAGTTACCAGTAGGGAGAGGCGCAACATAGGGGTAGGTGGTTAGGATGTACAAACTATTGTTATACGATAAGCTACAAGGATACATCCTACCACACAGGGAATATTGCCAATATTTTATAGTGTCTATAAATGGAGTCTAACCTTTAAAAATTGGGAATCACTATAGCATATACCTGTAACATATAATATTGCACATCCACTATACTTTAATAAAAGAAATCACTTATTTAAAAACTTTTAATATTTTAATGGTTATTTTGGCATTGTTTATTTTACAGTGTGAGGAGATAAAACTTTATGGTTACTCCATGGCCATCTAAGAAACCCCAAAGATTGTTGCTATAGAAGATATAAGATATGAGACTAAAGAGTCTAAAGGAAATATTTAGTCTTATTCTGTTATGCAAGTATTTAACATAAATACATAGCAAGTAACAGCGATGAACTAGGTGAAAAGATTTTAAATGAACACAGTAAATCATTTAAAAGGCACAAAATATAAAGAGCTGTCATTTTTAAACTGTAGATGTTTTAACACTTGTAAATTTTTTTTAAAAAATCCTAACATACCATTTTATGTATGAGATTAAGCATATACAATTGAAATTCAAAACTCAATGTTACCTGTAAAATACAATAAATCTTATTAGCACATTACATAAGAAAACACATACTGGATTGAATTTTTCATCTTAATAAGCAAGTGTCTTAGTAAACAGAAACCATATCTATAATTTAGTAAACCTTCATATTCGCTGAAATATTGAACCCACTCCAGTGTCAATAATTTTTACTGAAGACTTTTAATCAAAGCATAGTTTCACTTACATTTTAGGTAAAACTAAAAGTGGGCCGATTTAAAGAAGAATATGGGGTGGATAACGGCGCAAGCTTTGCCTCTGGCACTTGGTTAGTGGCCGTCGTGAGGATGAGCGCGAGCGCGCCCCTGCAGTGCCCGGGTGCCCAAAATCAGTCGGCACAGGCCAGGGGCGCCCCATGAGGGCGCAGCGCCAGGAACCCCGCAGGGGCTCCAGGAGCGAAGTTTTTCGTCGGCAGCGCCCCGAGGGCTTGACGCTCAGATAAGAGACCGCTGACCCCGCCCGGGAGCGCGGGTGAGCAGGGGAGCGGCAGAGAGGAGGGAGCCCCCGGGGATGCCGCTGGTCCTCCTCCCGAAGAATTCCCGAGTCCGCCTCCTCCCCCCTCGGGTCCTCGGCCAGCGCCTCCCAACAGGCGATCCCTCCGGCTGTGCCCGCGGCTGCGAGCGGGGGTCCCCTTCTCCACGTGGCCATCTAGCCCCGCGCGCTGACCCTGCGAGCCGGCGAGGGGCCGGGAACTCACCGCCTTCGCGTCCCACCGTGGGGACCGGCCGACCCTGCCGGCCAAGGACAGGCAGGTGCGACGACTCTCCCTGGGGCGGGGTCGCAGCGCCGTGACTGCGGATGTTTGCCAGTCCCTGAAGTGAGGGTCCCTGCCTCGGGATGGCGTCGGGCTCCAAGGACTGCGCCTGGCAGGTACCCGGTGGTGGATAAACAGTGTCGGTTGTCTAATACTTCTGGGACGTGTGTGGGCTCCGTGGGTTTAAACGTATCTCTGTCCTCCTTGGGGTCCCCGGGGCAGCGCGCCCCCTGGCACAGCCTTCCGAGGCGAACGGCTCACTTAGGTCACGGAGTTACGCTGGGACTGACCGTGTCCCCGGGGCCCAGCGTGAAGCCAGCGCCTCTAAAGCCCCCCCGCTGGACCGGCCGACAGAGAGGGGGCAGGGGAGCCTAGGCCACCCCGCCCCTCCCCCTCCCCCTCCCCGCCTCCTCCTCCCCTCCCCCATCCTCCCCGCCCCTCTTTCCCCTCCCCTCCTTCTTCGCTCTTCCCTCTTCCTTCCCGTCCCTCCGCCTCCCCTCAATCCTCCCCACTCCCCCCGGGGCTCCTCCCCCCCGCCCCTCTTTTCCCTCCCCTCCCCCTTCCCGCCTCCTCCCCGCCCTCTCCCCTCCCCCACCCTCCCGGCGGCGCCTCCCACCCTGCCCCCTTCCTGCCCGCAGGTTCCTGCCTAGGAAGGTGGCCTAGCTCTCCTGGAACTGCAGCCCCCCCAGCCGCCTCCGTGGCTGCTTTTGAGAGTTCCCTGCGTGATGTGAACGCTGTTTGCTGAAAGAGCGTCACTTGCTCGGGGCTGCGATCCCGTCTCCATTAATTCTGGAAAAGTGACTTGGGAGAACAGGATGCCAGGAGCAGGATTCCCGGCAGGGATGTCCGCAGCCGCCCCAGGGCTCGGGCAGGAAGGAGGGAGGGGAACTGAGTTCTGATTTCTAGCTTTTCTCAAGCAGATATGTTCTCTTTACCCAAACCCTCCTTTTCAGAGACCCCTCTTCTGACCCTCGTGGTCCCATACCTGTCCTGCCTGGGGGACTTCATGTGAGGTCATTGATTGGGTCAGCGCCCTGGGGACAGAGCCTCCAGAGGCCCTCAGCGGCAAGAGCACGGCATTGAGGAGATGCTTGCTGAGTTACGCTTGTGTTATTGCTCTGCGTGCTGGCCTTTATTATTTTTTTTTAAAAAATCGTATTTATTTATTGGCTGTGTTGGGTCTTTGTTGCTGCGCGGGCTTTCTCTAGTTGCGGAGAGCAGGGGCTACTCTTCGTTGCCATGCACAGGCTTCTCATTGTGGTTGCTTCTTGTTACAAAGCACAGGCTCTAGGCATGTGGGCTTCAGTAGTTGTGGCTCACGGGCTTAGTTGCTCTGCGGCATGTGGGATCTTCCCGGACCAGGGATGGAACCCGTGTCCCCTGCATTGGCAGGTGCATTCTTAACCACTGCGCCACCAGGGAAGTCCCTGCATGCTAGCCTTTAAGTGCTGGGCTCCGTAAAGCCCCATCCAGGCCTTCTTCTCTTTCACTGGATAGTCTCCTCTTTATCCCTAGGTGAGCTCACCCAGGCCTGCTGCCTCAGTTTCCATCTATTCAACAATGACCCCTGTGTTCCTACTCCAGGCCAGACCTCTCCTGTGAGCTCCGGACCCCGAAACCCAGTGTCCATGTGGCGCCAACAGAGGAATGCCTCTAACACACCTCAACACATTTGAGATGAGCCTGTGATTTTTACCCCCGGACTGGTTCTTTTCAGAGTCCCCCATCTCTGTGAATAAAACACCTCTGTTCTGAAGGCCGGGAACCAAAAAGTGTGTGTAGAACCTTGTGCAGCCCCCATCCTATAAGATCCAGTGCATTGCCAACAGCCCTGCCCTAGACCTGGACCACAGAGCTGCCCCACAGGGCGCTTGTCTGGCCTTCATTGGTCCTGTCCGTCCACCCAGGGCCAGGAGATGCCCACCCTTGGACATCAAGCTCTGGGCACCTGCAACCCTGGAATTCCCAGCCCAAACGTCCCCATGCCCACTCTTCACCCCCTGTGTGGGTCTGTCCCCCAGAGGGTGGCCCCACTGCTGGTGTGAGCACCCTAGGCCCAAGGCACGGCTAGAGGAAGCTGTTTGCAGGAGATGAGGGTGGAGCTGGGGGTGGCCCTGGGAGGCCTCCCTCTGCATGCCCCAAAGCTGGAGGTGGAGAGAAGGAGGAGCTGGGGTCTGAGATTTCCCAGCTGGACTCTGGCCCTCCAAGGTGTCGTGAAGGTGTGTTTGTCGAAGCGGAAGGACCGAATACATTTTATTTAACGTTTGGTTAGCTGGATTTATAGTGTTCAACAATTTAGACAATTAGCATGTGGGTTTCAACCTGTACCCATCCCTGGCAGAAATATCTGCATGGTCTGGTCACCAAGATACTAGCTCTTCCCTCCTGAGGACCTCCTGGGGAAGCTTCTTTTCCCATGCCAGCCCCTGGGCCACTTGGTCATTTCTCAGAGGGGTCTTCACACTGTAGCTGATGTTTTGAAAACACAAATCCAACCTCACTGTTTTAGGATGGAAACGGGCCTGCCTTTCTAGCGTCATCCTCTGTTCTCCGCTGCCCTTGTCCTTGGGCAGCCCCTCCCCCACCCTGCTTCTCCCAGGTCCTCCACTCAGGCTCCCCTGGGCCTTTGCACAAGCTGTCCTGTCTGCCTCAGAGCTCAGCTGAAGCCTGGTTTACTCCCATTCAGCGCGTCTCTCTGCTTTACCCGAGTCCCAGACTCAGGGCATGTGGCCGGGTGTATCATCGTGTCTATTGGGGGACTGCTGGTGAATACCTGGTTCCTGAACTCTGGGCCCCGAGGGGGCAGGGTGGCCTCTCTCCCTCCGCTGGCAGAGGCCCGTGTCTGACGCCGCCCCGCCCCGCCTACCTATCCTGGTTCATCACGGATCACCACCCCCTCTCTCCCAGCCACTGGCCTTTTTTCCCTCAGCCCCTCTGCATGTGCGGCTCCTGGTCCTGGGATGCTCTGGCCCTAATCCTCCGCTGGCCTCACCTGCCTTCCCCTCTTTCTTTTCTTTTTTCTTTTTTTTTTAGAAGGGTCTTCATTATATTTATTTATTTATTTATTTTTAGAACTTTTATTGAGATACAGTTAACATACAATAAACTGCATATATTTAGCGCGTACAATTTGGTATCCCAATCTCCCAATCCACTCCCCCCCAACCCTCCCCTCTGTCTGTGCAGTGTCACCTCCTCCCCGAGGCCTTCCTGTCTACGCAGCACTGACCTGCTCTACCTGGACCGCATCCCCCGGAGCCGCGCAGGAGGCTGGAGGCTTTGTCATCGCTCTGCTGACACCCCCCCTTGGTGAGTCCAGTTGCTCAGAGTACATCCTGCCTGGCTGGCCTCCAGAGCCCCCAGGGCCTGGGTGGTGCAGCACGGGCTCCCTAAGTCAGAGGCCCCTAAACTTCTTCCCCACACGTACCTTTAGTATCTCAGCGTGCCTGGGCCCAAAGAAATGTCCAGAAGTTTTGTTCATTAAGTTAGGATCAAGAAGTATTTATGGGAAAACTCTGGCAGTCCCTCAAAAAGTTAAGCATAGAATTACCATATCATCCAGCAATTTCACTCCTAGGAATATACTCCAAAGAACTGAAAAGAGGAATTGGAACAAAACTTGTACACAAATGTTCACAGCCAGGAGAAGGCTGCCTCCTGCCTCCACCCCCATGTCCCCTCGCCCACCACCCCCCAGCCAGGCCCACCCCAGGGCCCGGTCCTGCATGCACGTGGCCTGCAGCGTCTCTCCTATCGGGCATCCAGATCAGACCTCAGCAGCTAAGACTTTCCTCCCCAAGATGTCTATTTGAAAAGGAATTCTCCTTGGGGCCTGCTTCTCACGCACGCCCAGGTGGCTTTGCCAAGTTCTCCGCGAGGTGGACTCTGCCACCTGTGGGCCGAGCTGGGAACTGCAGTGGCGGCTGCCGCGGTCCCTCCCTGACTCAGATCCTGGTGGTGACTGCTTTGTGCCAGGCACCCTGTAGGCACGCGTGGCCATGGCCTGGCTCTGGGCCCCTGGGTCCATCAGTCCAAATGACAGCAGGCCGCATGGTGGCGCTTGGGCTGCCCGTGGTGTCCAGTGCTGCCTCGCCACCTCCCAGCAGGTGACTGAGCTCTGTTGCCTCAGTTTCTCCCTCTGTAGAAGGAGGTAGGTGGAGCTGAGGGTCCCGACTTCTCAGGATTATGGGAATTAAGTAAACAAACGTGTCCCCAGGGCAGTGTCTGCATGGCCTCTGCCAGCGTCGTCTCGCGTGTCTTCTTTCTGTCTGCGCTGTTTTCATGGGCTCTCAGTGATGCATGGGAAGCTTCTTCTGTTAATTCCACCCGGTGTATTTTCCCATTGAAAATACATTTCTGTTAAAATATTATACAATTTTTAAAAGCAGAACGTTGGAAGCAACCCAAACCCCCACTGATGGGGCCCTGGGTCAGGAAGAAGGAGGAGGTCAGTCCCTAGCGGTGGCCCTGGGGTCATCACAGTGATCTGTAAACAGAGCACGGGGGAGGGAAGCAGAAAGCGTACATTACAGTTTGTCCAGGACGGGTGGGGGGTAGGAAGGCAGCCAGCTACCTGTCTATCATCATAACCCACCTATCAATCAACCGTCATTCAATTATGTGTCTGTCACCTACCCATCATGATCTATCAACTATCTATCATCTATCATCTGTCTACCATAACCTATCAACTATTTATCAGCTACCTGTGTACCTGTCTATCTAGCATAACCCGTCTATCAATCAACTATCGTTCAGTTATTTATCCATCATGCACCCATCATGATCTATCAACTACCTATCATCTATCAGCTATCATAACCTATCAACTATCTAGGAACCTATCTAGCATAATCCATCTGTCAATCAGCGATCGTTCAACTATTTATCATCTATCATCTACCTCTATCTACACTATCTCTGTCTATCTACCTACCTATCTATCTCTGTCTGTCTACCTATCTATCTATCTCTATTTCTACTTTAAAAATAAGCAATGGGAGAACAATCCGTAAGTATTGTTGTAGGATACCTTCAATGGGGGGCCGGGCACAGAAAGCAGGAAGACCTGGGCTGGAAACCCAGCGTCTTTGTATGTGCCTTGTTTTATAGGTTCCACTTTGGAGCCGTGCAAATATTTCACATACTTACAGAGCAAATTAACTTTAAAAAAGCAATCCTGGACTTCCCTGGCGGCTCAGTGGTTGGGAGTCCACCTGCCAATGCAGGGGACACAGGTTTGAGCCCTGGTCCGGGAAGATCCCACATGTCACAGAGCAACTAAGCCCGTGCGCCACAACTACTGAGCCTGTGCTCTGGAGCCTGCGAGCCACAACTATTGAGCCCACACACCACAACTGCTGGGGCCCGCGTGCCTGGAGCCCATGCTCCGCAATGTGAGAGGCCCACGCACCACGGCGAGGAGTGGCCCCCGCTCTCCACAACTAGAGTAGAGCCCATGAGCAGCAACCAAGACCCAATGCAGCCAATAAATAAATAAATTAATTAATTAATTAAAAAAATAAAAAAGCAATCCTAAATGTCAAAAATAAAATATGGCAAACCATATATTTATCCTTTTGGAGGCCCGACTGACCAGAGGGGAGCTATTCCAAGTGACTTTGAAACATGGAAAGTTGAACGTCACTCCCAGGGAAAATACTCCAGGACAAAAAGAACGATGAGAAGGAGAAAAACCTAGACCTTTCTTATAATCACGCTGCGGGTGTTATTATTCAGGGGCTGCTGTGTGTTGAGGGGTAAAGCAAATGAGATATTCAGAGTCTGTCATTACCTGTGTTGTGGAGTTTTCTGTTTTGAGAGAGTGAAAGTTAAGGCGCTCTGAACTTAAAGGGAATATTACCACAGAGACATCAGCAAAATAAGTAAAATTTAATCGTGCGAACGTGTTGTACATTGAGCTGATTATGCAGCGTAAGGTAGGTGCATGTTCGGGGAATTGTTCCTCCAAGCAGCAAAGGTCTCTCCTCTTCTGCACCTTCTGTCAACTATTTTTATATAAACAAACACAAAATTCCCATTTCTCCCAAAATGAGAGGCATTGCATTTACTGCAGTGAACCTTTAGGCCATCCTAAGACGGAAAGGTGAAATCGATTATTAGGCGTTTACTTACAGTCTCTTAAAATGCCAAAGCCCTCCCCACCCGATCAGTTACTTCTCTTCATGATCAGTGATGAGATTATCATCATTTTTTATTTTTCACTATTAATCCTAAAGGTCAGCAAAACACATTCACTTTCTGGAATAACATAGTGTTTGAAAGTTATCAGACAACAGCACGTCCAAGTTATACACACAACGAATAAAATCATTCTGCAGAAATGAGGATTTTCATGCTTTCAGTAACCGACTCCCATTCGGACTCCTGATCTGAAGTTCTGGAAGGTGATTGGAGCGAAATCCCACCTGCTGGTCCTGGAAGACGGTCACGCGAGGTTCCCACCTGCTTACGTAGGGAGGCACGTGCAGCTGTAGAGCTGGAGAGAACTCGGATGAAGGTGACTTCCATCAACGTCATCCTTCAGTTATTCTCAAACACACCTCTGCTTTATGACTACTCATTTCACTTGTAATTTAAAGCTTAAACAAACGATGCATTTTTAAATGCCCCTTTTTAATTTGCAGAGAGAAAAGTCGATATTTATCATTAAAGAATGTGGCTGAAATACAAGACCTGTCTAGTGGGAAGCAGGGAAAAGATCAAAGGCGTGGCTGCAGAATACATGACAAAATTAATTAACTTTTATAAAACTTTATCCTTGAACCCTATTCCTTCCTAAGATCTAAAGCACTTTCTTTACCCTGTGTGTGTGCACACGTGTGTTTGTGTGTGTGTGAACCTGAACCAGCGTCTCCCCATTCAGCAGCACCAGACGCCTCTCCGCAGGACACTGTCACCCAGACCTGCCCCCACACCCACGTCCCATCACACAGATGACCCCACGTTCTACACACAGCACTCAGGGCCTCTGGGGAAGGGACCAGTGACGCTAGCCCTACCCACACCCAAAGAACCTGCAGGTTCGGCAGAAATTTGAGGAAAGCCTCTAACGTGAGAGGCAGAAAATAATCAGAGAAGGGGACTCAGAAGAAACAGAGACAGTCCAGAAACAGCTGTGCGGGGGGGGGGGGCAGGGGCAGGGGCCTTAAAACAAGAGACCTGCACATGATGCCAGGGGACCAAGATGTGTGCACCTGTGAAGGTAGAACAAGATGTGGCAGTGGGGAGAAAGACACCTAGAGGACCAGAAAGAACTCTTAGGAATTAACCTGTGATCACAAACCTAAAAACTTGAAAAGCCAAGGAAATCTTCCAGAGATGTCGACAACAGGCAAAGAGATGGAAGGAAAAAGTAGAGTAGACGCAGGAGAGTGCCAACGTCCAACGCACAGGAACTCCAGAAGAGAGGAGAGAGAAATGGAGGGACTGCAAGGTTACCAAGGGAAGAGCACAGGGAGCTTCCAGGACTGGCCTACGGCATGTGTGTCACGTACATAAGGTAAAAATTAGGACGAGAACGAAAACAGGGAGGACAAGGCAGGAGCGCACCCTCCACTTCTCACACCTGGTCTCCCAGCCCCGGTGGGAGCACCCACCTTGAGACACGCCCGTCCCATGATTTCATTTCCCTCGGGTAAATGCCTAAGGGTGGAATGGCTGAATGGTGGGGGAGATGTCCGCGTAACTTTAAAAGAAAATGAGAGTTCTCCAAGCCAGCCCAACCACTTTGATCTCCTGCCAATGCCATACACACACACACACACACACACTGACACTCACAGACACACACACGCACACTCACACACATTCACATGCACACACATACGCACGCACACTCTGACACACACATGCACACACACTCACACACACCACACTCACACACCACACACATACACACACATACATAAACACACACATGCACACACACGCACACACGCACACATACACACACACCACACACACATATATACACAATATATACACATATATACACAAATGTATATACATACATATACACACACATACATACACAGAGGTATAATTTTATATATCCATACATATATGTATGTCTTTTAACAAAATTAATAGACTTCCTTTTTTAGAGCAGTTTTGGGTTTACAGACAAATTACACAGAAAATACAGAATTCTCCTACCCCCTGTCCCACTGCACCCCCCCAGTCTCCTCCTCATCAACACCATCATTTATGTCCTGCGCTGTTACAGTTTAGAAACCAAGACTGGTTAGTTTTAACTAATAATTTAAAATTAACGTTTAAATTAAGTAAGCTAATATTAACATTTAGGTTAACCTCACACTGAAAATAGGTGAATACTTTTTTTTAAAGCCTCCCATTTTCCCACATTTTTGGATCAATTTTAAATACTTTCACTTGCTGTGGAAATAATTCTTTCTGCAAGCAGCTCCAATCCATGCACACATCAACAGCATGGAGAAGGGGCAGAGGTGCGTGCGTGGCATGGGTACCAGGCTCGCCTTAACTCGGTAAATATTGACAGTCTGGCGCCCGGAGGAGACCGCGAGACTGGCTGCGAGTTCCCTGAGAGCCGTGACACACTCTAGGTTTAGAGTTCAGGGAGAGACCCTGCCTTTCACGCCGAAGTCTTCTATAAGCTCTCCTTAGAGATGCTTTTGAACCTATTACATAAAACTACCCGTTTTTTTAGGAGTCTGGGATTAACATATGTACACTACTATATATAAAATAGATTATCAACAAGGACCTGCTGTGTAGCATAGGGAACTCTACTCAATATTCTGTAATGACCTATATGGGAAAAGAATCTGAAAAACAGTGGATATATGTATTTGTATAACTGATTCACTTAACTGTACACCTGAAACTAACACAATATTGTAAATCCAATATCAAATAAAAATTAAATTTAAAAACGTATGGCATTTAAAATAAACCATCATTATGAATGTTAACGGAGAAACTATTAAATTATATAGCCTTTTGTCTTTCTCTCTTCTGTTGGCTTTATTCCATACTGATGGAAGATGTTAGGCAAAAATTGAATATTTTACTAACTCGAATTCATATGATCGTTTTTTGTCGCTAAGAACTTTTATTGAGATACAATTGACATACAATAAACTGCATATATTTAAAGCATACAATTTGATATTTTCTTATCATATGATCATTTTCATATTTTAAGATTGTATAACATAAATCAGAAGCACTTGTTTTGTTTCTTTTTGGCTGTGTTGGGTCTTCGTTGCTGGGCACAGGCTTTCTCTAGTTGTGGCGAGCGGGGGCTACTCTTCGTTGTGGTGTGCGGGCTTCTCATTGCAGTAGCTTCTCTTGTTGCAGAGCACGGGCTCCAGAGCGCAGGCTCAGTAGTTGTGGCACACAGGCTTAGTTGCTCCGCGGCATGTGGGATCTTCCTGGACCAGGGGTGGAACCCGTCTCCCCTGCATTGGGAGGCGGATTCTTAACTGCTGCGCCAGAAGCGCTTTTTAAACTCTCCATCATATCTGAAACTTGGAGTGCTGAAGATCATTCTTTCATTTATTTGATAAAGTCTTATTTAATAATAATAATAATAATAACCTACCCCTTTACTTTTCTTCAGGCTGGTAAGAATACTCGTGTTACAGTGATGCATGTGACACCTCCCACACGTGTGTTCTCCCAGCTTGCCACCAATGTTTCCTGCGTACCACCAACCTCAGTTACTTTTGTCCAACTGTCTTCTCCTTGATTCTGTCCTGTTATCACAGAAACCACAATCCAGGAGCCATTTGTCTCAGAGAGGAGACATTTACACAAACCACAGTGCACAACAGACAGCTTGTATGGCTAACGAAAAGACAATCAGTGGAAACGTGAAAACAGCCTGGTTTATCTGAGTCAAGGTTTTAACTCTTCAACTTGCAAAACCAAACAAAAGTCTTTGCAAGCAACCGTCATGATATTTGCATTACTTATTAAAATGTAATTAGTAGCAAAGATGTTTAAAGGAATGTCAGCTGTCTTGAATAAATATGCATGCTGTTCCCAACAAACCCCAGCTATTTGTAGGGCACTGTGGAGTGTTTGAAAACAGTGGTTTCAAATATTTTAACCCACAGCCCCAATGGGCCCACATTGCCAGGATGGTCTCTTCTTCAGCAACGATCAGAGGTGGGCTCCGGGGCCCCCCAGTCCCCACGTGCTGGCCTCCTATTCCCTTCTGGGCATTGACAAGGGAAGGCCGGACAGGATGGTTCCTGCGAGCTGCAGGGGGCTCCTCTGGCCGCTCAAAGCCACAGGGAGAATGAAACGCCCCCCACACTGCAAGAAATTGCAGGTGGCCTTGGTCAGAAGCAGGAATTGAGAGAAAGAAACCTAGTTGCTATAGAAACCATACACTTTTCTATCTAAACTATCCAGCATCAAATCATGGGCCAGGCGCCAAAACGTGAAAACCGCCATTAAAAGCAAAGAAAAAGAAAGAAAAGAAAACTCAATACAAGGAAATTCAGAATATAAAGAGCCCACTTTTTTTTAAAGATAAATTTGTCATTTACTCTAGAGATTCATCTCGGTTTTTCTTTCCTCAGCTTTGGTAGATTCTAATTAATCAAATTCTAAAACTTGAGTTATTCTTTACCCTTTTCAGAATAGACTAGCACATAGCTACAAAGTAACATTGCTTTTTGTATATAAGTTTAAAAATCTCCACACAGTGATCTGTGAACTATTGGAAAAGCACAAAGCACTCTAACTTACCAGGCATTCTAACCTGTCTCCGTAGAATTCTCTTATTGACAAAATATTTGCTACAATATTGATAACTACATACTCAAAAATTAAATGTAAACTCACCAAAAAATGAAACATAAACTCCTTAGTAAAGTACAGTTTAATGAAAGATTCTTTAAAAATATCATTCATATTTTTCCTGAAAATCTACATGTGAGGTAAAAGCAAATACCAATGAGGCTCACACGGAAAGCGGAGTTAAACACAGACAGAAACAATTAAAACAAAATAAAATTGCAATTACAACATTTTAAATATAAATTGTAATGATGATCAGCAAATATAAGTATTTCTGAAGATATTTCTACTGTTAAACACTCATTTGCAAAAACACACTAAATGCATATGAAAAATAAAAACCTAACCTAAAATACTAACTGAAAATCTTTTTTCTTCTTTTTTTTAAAAGTATTTATTTATTTAGGCTGTGCTGGGTCTTAGTCGTGGCATGTGGGATCATCATTGTGACATGTTTAGTTGTGGCATGCAGGATCTCTAGTTGCGGCATGCAGGATCTTTAGTTGCTGCATGTGGGCTCTAGTTCCCCCACCAGGGATGGAACCTGGGTCCCCTGCATTGGGAACAAGCAGTCTTACCCACTGGACCAGCAGAGAAGTCCCCTAATTGAAAATCTTGAACGTGAGTTGTACATATGAATGTGTGTTTGACTGAATAGAAGAAAATGTTTTATTTCAACTGACATTTCCTACAAGAAAAACTTCCTATAAGCAGGGCCTCAAATTTTGAAAGCAGAACTAGGCCAGCAGCAGATTTCCTTATGGTTCACGCGAACCCAGCCATGTGTTGCCTGTTCCTAAAGTGTGCACCGCAGGCATGCATTCCATTTGGAAAGGCACAAATCCAGGACATTTTGGCCCGTTCTAATTCAAGAGAGATATTTGGGACCCAAGCAGTTTATAAGGACCTCAGGCTGCCCCGAATCCATACAAAGTCAAGAAGGTGCCTAAGAGTTAATGCTTCAGAAGAAAAGTGCTAAATTCTTTTCTTGCTCTTGGACCCGGAGAGGCCAATATTACCCTGATTCCTTACATACTCTGAGACTACTCCAAATTTGTCAACACCAAAGTTTATGTCACTCGTATGTCACCAAAAGTTATGATAAGATATGAAGACAAACATCTTTAAAGGCACCTTAGATTTTTGGTAAAATGTCTTTCCTTATCCTGATATCTAGTAAGAATCTTCAATAACATAAAGAGGTCAAGGAGTTTTTAAGCTGGGATGAAGCTATTGATCAGACAACATTCAAAAGCAAATGGAGTAGATTCCTAAAGGAAAAAAAGCTCTTGTTTTAAATGAGTGAAAAACAACTACAGCCATATTACAACAAAATATGCCATTCTCTTGTAAAAGTTCTAAACCTTCCTCAAACCTCCAGTTTCTGAACTTCCATTTTTTCTGTCTTAACAATAAGTGATGCACTTTCTAAATCTTTCTTAAAAGAACTTCAAATCTAAATATAATGAACTTGAGGGACTTCCCTCGTGGTCCAGCGATAAAGAATCCAGCTTCCAATGAGGGGACGAGGGTTCGATCCCTGGTCAGGGAAGTAAGATCTCACATGTTGTGGGGCAGCTAAGCCCGTGAGCCACAACTACTGAGCCCATGCGCTCTGCAGCCCTTGTGCCACAACTAGAGAGAGAAAACCTGCATGCAACATCTAGAGAGGAGCCCACGCACCACAACTAAGACCTGATGCAGCCAAAAATAAAAATGTAAATAAATAAATAAATAATAAAAATCTTTGGTTTCTTTAAAAAATGAGAATTTTTTAAATAAATAAATAAATAAAACGAACTTGAAAAGAGTACTTTGATGGAATTGCACACAGTGGTGTTTTTTGGGGTTTGTTTTTTTTTTTTTTTGGCCACACCATGTGGCACTTGAGATCTAGTTCCCTGACCAGGGATAGAACTCGAACCCCCTGCACTGGGAGCGTGGAGTCTTAACCACTGGACTGCCAGGGAAGTCTGCACACAGTGTGTTTTCACAGTGGCAGCCCAGAAGAAGGCAAGACAGCAAATCTCATCTACAAGGGCACTTGCCTGGGCCCCGAACCCATCTGACAGCAGCGTTACCGTCCACAGCCTGCGACTTCATTGTACAATGACATGGTGAGGTTGACGTCACTGTCTTGTTAATGCAGTTTAAAAGAAGTTGTTAAATGGCTTCCCTGGTGGCACAGTGGTTAAGAATCTGCCTGCCAATGCAGGGGACATGAGTTTGATCCCTGGTCCGGGAAGATCCCACATGCTGCAGACCAACTAAGCCCGTGCACCACAACTACTGAGCCCATGTGCCACAACTACTGAAGCCCACGCACCGAGAGCCTATACTCCACAACAAGAGAAGCCACCGCAATGAGAAGTCCGTGCACCGCAAGGAAGAGGAGCCCCCGCTCGTCACAACTAGAGAAAGCCCGCACGCAGCAACGAAGACCCAACGCAGCCGATAAATAAATAAATAAATAAAATTGAAAAAAACAAAACAAAACTGATGTTTAAAAAAAAAAAAGAAGTTGTTAAAGACCTACTAACCTGCAATGATCAGTTGAGGAATTGTCTGCCAGTCTGTCCAGAAGGCTTGGACGTCCTATATATACAGTCATCCCTTGACTTCAGATTCAAAAGGAGGTGCCAGTTTAAAGCATATTACTGTGATTCACAAACCTTCAAAACTTCATGCTTTTAACCTCCTAATTGAATCCAACCACAGAAAGACAGTATTTGGCAAGACTATTTCATTTGTTACCAAAAAAATAGCAATGGACTTATTGTCCTCTGGAACCTATTGTTTCACAAGTTCAAAAATTTATATTTTGGCAAAACATTCCTGGACAAGCAGGACAAGCCAGAACTTCTTCCTGAGGGTGTGTCCTGAGTGCCCGCTGGGTTGGTAGCTACAGCTCTCCTGGGCCCCCACCCTAAAGGCATGTCCTTGTAGGTAACAAAGAGCTCTCCTTCAACTGGATCACCTGATAAAGGTAACATTACTTTTTGCAAGGCATTCTAAAACTGAAAGACAGATGATTAACTTAAGCAATATTTTCAGCCTTTGTCTAGGGGAGGACCCTCTTCACATTCACTTAAAACAGAAGAAAAACATAAAGCACACATACAATATAGTACAATTCAAGTTACGTTTCCCATCTAATCAAGATGGGACGGAATGAACTGAAATTGTCAGTGCTAGTGCACGCGCTTTCAAAGAACAGGAAAAGGCTGGGAAAAGTGTGCAGCCTAGGGGCACACCAGCCCTGGATATGGACAAACCCAGTTTACTGTTTATAGTTGGTAAACGCATCCAGATGTAACCACAATGCTTTGGATGATGGATACATTAAAAAGCTAAATTTCCCTCGAAAACTGACAAATGGATCAGTGTTTCAAAGTTTATATGGAGTACCATGTTTGGGTAGAAAACAAAAGCACAGAAAGGCACAACATGAACTGTTTTTGTACACAAACAAGAAATGAAGTTCCGACTGCACAAAAATGAACATAATATTTATGTACGTGAACTAATAGAACCTAGTATGAGCAACAGGTAGATTTCTGCTTGGCTTTATCATTCTCTTTTTTTTATTAAGAAGTATGTAAGGACCCTATTTTTGAGCAATGTTCTTTGTGCGGGATCTTTCTGAGGCTGTCCTGGGTCCTCCCATGAGCTACTCTTTATCACCTGTGCGTAGACTTTAGCCCCCAAGGTGGCCAACATGTTCCGTTTCCCTTTTTCAGATCACAGGAAAGTGGTCCAGACTCCTCATTGTTTTACCACCGCAAGAAAGTGAGGATTTTAAAAAGGCTACTATCTCAGGGATGTCCTGAAAACTTTATCACCAAAGACAGAACAATAGTCAATCCATTCTAGAAACTCTATGTACTTAACTCATGTTTAATTGAAGGAAAATGATTCGGAGTTGCTAAGTCACTAGATACAGCCCTCATCAGGAAGACCCTAACGAGAATATGCAAAATAATAATTTTGGGTTTACAATCAATATTTGGAACCCTTAAAGAGAACACAGGCAAAACATTCTCTGATATAAATCATACCAATGTTTTCTTAGGTCAGTGTCCCAAGGCAATAGAGATAAAAAGAAAAATAAACACATGGGACCTAATCAAATGTACAAGCTTTTGCACAGCAAAGGAAACCATAAACGAAACAAAAAGACAACCTATGGAATGGGAGAAAATATTTGCAAAATTTGCAATATGTGACCAAAAAGGGCTTACTTTCCAAAATATACAAACAGCTCATACAACTCAATAACAAAAAAACCCCCATAAAACTCAATCCAAAAATGGGTAGAAGACCTAATAGACATTTCTCGAACTGAAGACATACAGATGGCCAACAGGCACAAGAAAAGATGCTCAATATCTCTAATTATTAGAGAAATGCAAATCAAAACTACAATGAGGTATCATCTCACACCAGTGAGAATGGCCATTATTAAAAAATCTACACATAACAAAAGCTGGAGAGGGTGTGGAGAAAGGGGAATCCTCCTACACTGTTGGTGGGAATGTATGGAAAACAGTATGGAGGTTACTCAGAAAACTAAAAATAGAATTACCATATGATCCAGCAATCCCACTCCTGGTCATATATCCAGACAAAATTATAATTCAAAAAGATACACGCAACTCTATGTTCATACCAGCACTATTCACAATAGCCAAGACATGGGAACAACCTAAATGCCCATCAACAGATGACTGGGATAAAGATGTGGTACATATATACAATGGAATATCACTCGGACATAAAAAAGCACGAAATAATGCTATTTGCAGCAACATGGATGCAACTAGAGATGATCATACTAAATGAAGTAAGTCAGAAAGAGAAAGACAAATACCACATGACATCACTTATATGTGGAATCTGAAATATGACACAAGTAAACCTATCAATGAAACAGAAACAGAATCATGCACAGAGGCTGGTGGTTGCCAAGAAAGGGGGATTGGGGACGGTAGGAGTGGGAGGTGGGGCTTAGCACATGTAAGTTTTTATATATAGAATGGATAAACAACAAGGTCCTACCTTGTTGTTTACAGCATAGGCAGAGAACTATATTCAATATCTACGACAAACCATAATGGAAAAGAATATATATGAAAAAAGAATGTATATATATGTATAATTGAATCACTTTGCTGTACAGCAAGAAGTAGCACAACACTGTAAATCAACTATACTTCAATAAGAAAAATATTGGAACCCTTGAAGGTCCGAGGGGAAGTCTGAGCAGATAAAACATCAAAAGAAAAGGCCGAAGGACAAGGGCAGGTTAAGAAGTAAGTTCGTGGGTTTAAGAAGTGAAAGGCTATTAGACAGAAAGCTGTAATCAGCTCTGCTTGATCTCTACCACAAACAAAACAAGAGGGAACACCTTCCACTATTCAACACAAGGATGTCTTTGGACAGAAACAATTACGTTATGAAATCTCTTCCACTTGCCTCATTAACAATAAAATAAATCATGTCTGGGGGAGTTTAGCCATGTTTCTGTTCTCGGTTTGAACTAATGGTGCCGGATGGCAGCTCTGGGCGATAAAACTTGAGTTGGTCCCACGTTGAGGAAAAGACAGTGCTGGGCTGTGAGTCACCGGAGTCAGGGACGGGCTGTTTTCCAGTGGAAGTTCTCACGGCGATTTGCACGGCAAGCTGGAGGTGACGGTAAGCCCTGGAGAGTCAGAAGTCTGACTGTGGCTGCTGACTAATCAGTTAAAATATTTAGGCTTTGACTCCACTTGAAGGCAGGTGTGGGGTGGGAGTAATTATAGCCAAAGTTGGAAAGCTGAGCCAGGGGTGACAAACAGTTGGATGGGAGCCAGTAAAGTCATTTAACTTTTTGTTGTTGCATTTGCAATTTAAAAGGGGGAAAAACAGTATGGGGGGGCCTCAAAAAACTAAAACTAGAGTTGCCATATGATCCAGCAATCCCACTCCTGGGCATATATCCAGAGAACACTATAGGTGAAAAAGATACACGCACCCCAATGTTCACAGCAGCACTATTCACAACAGCCAGGACATGGACACAGCCTAAATGTCCACCGACAGATGACTGGATAAAGAAGATGTGGCACATACGTACCATGGAATACTACTCAGCCACAAAAAAGAATGAAATAATGCTATTTGCGGCCACATGGATGGACCTAGAGATGATCATACTAGGTGAAGCAAGTCAGATAGAGAAAGATAAATATCATATGATATCACTTAGATGTGGAATCTAAAATAAGACACAAATGAACATACCTACCAAACAAAACAGACTCACAGACATGAGAACAGACTTGTGGTTGCCAAGGTGGGAGGAGAGGTGGGGGAGGGAAGGACTGGCAGTTTGGGATGAGCAGATGCAAACTATTATGTGTAGAATGGATAATGATGTGATATATTGCTCTTTGCTGTACAGCGGAAATTAAACACTATAAATCAACTATACTTCAATAAAATTTTTTTAAATTAAAAAAAATAAAAAGGAAAAAAAATAGGCCTCTGGTTAAAAAAAGTCCCTGTACTGGGGGCTTCCCTGGTGGTGCAGTGGTTAAGAATCCTCTTGCCAATGCAGGGGACGTGGGTTCAAGCCCTGGTCCAGGAAGATCCCGCATGCCGCAGAGCGACTAAGCCCGTGCGCCACAACTACTGAGCCCATGTGCCACAGCTACTGAAGCTCGTGCACCTAGAGCCCATGCACTAGAAGAGAAGCCACTGAAATGAGAAGCCCGCACACCATGACAAAGAGTAGCCCCTGCTGCCCACAACCAGAGAACGTCTGAGTGCAGCAGCGAAGACCCAACACAGCCAAAAAATAAATTAAAAAAATCTCTTACTATTTGGTGCCACATTCAGATCCTGGCTATTTTGGAGACATTCTGATGAATCCTGGTGGGAGGCTCTCAGTCAGGAGCCTAAGAATGTCGGCTTGCTGGGCCAGCTGCACCGGCGTCTTCTTTTCTTAAAATGAACTGTTTGGCCACGCAGGCCAAAATTCACAATGTCTCCAGAGGTACTGACACTGTTCTAAATACAGGAGAAGAAACTCAGTTCCACACACAGGACATTACAGATTCGTCAAGACAAAGTTTCCTAATGATATTTCGCTGGCAGTGAGGTCTACCCTTTGCTGAGAAACCCCACCTGGTGACACAATGAGACGACGGCCACCTCGGGGGGCCGCTGGGGTCACTGGCTGAGCTGACGTCGGTGGAGCCCTGTCTGAGCAAGAGTCAGTACTTTGGACTGTTGCTCTTCTTACCCTAAACAGACGTGTGAGGTATTTAAACACAACTCCTTTCAGTTATGTGTTTTTGCTGACGCTTACGAGATGCACCCAAACTGAAAAGCTAGAGACACAACTTCAGCTCTGTTTCTAAAGGACTAGGAAAACCAATGTCCAATCTACCACAAAGATAACCAACTGCAGTGAAAGATCTTTGCTCAGGATTCTGAGATACTGAGAACACAAGGCATGGGTATTTTTTTCACTGTGGCATGTGTTAGAAATTTCCATCGTTCTTCTATTCCATTCCTCAACGTCTCCAATAGACCGTCACAGCGAAGATGCTAGAAAGTTATGCGATGATTGGGAGGCGTGGGGCAGTCTGCGGAATATGTTTTGAAAACTAAATGGGGTGCAGCATTATTTCACCAGCTTCTATATTTGAACACTGACCTGTACTTCAGGGTCCGCAAAAATGTACTATGATGTTAGTCACGAAACAGATGATGGTGTCAAGTGAGTGTCTTTTTCACTCCCATTTCCATTATGTGATCATTTCACATAATGAAGAGCACTTGTCTTCAAGAAAAAACCATTTTCTACTAAATGATCACCTGCCATTAATCATTAAGAATGAAGAATCAAAAGGCTTTGATACTCGCGTTTTACTGTTTGCTAATGGGGCAAAAATCATAATTTAATAAACAAAGTTGAAGAACTAATTAATAATCTTATCCGCAGGATCGAGTCATTGGAGATTAGGATTTCCAAGAGTCTCATGAACACTTAGAAATCTCAAGTCATAATTCTAACTGGATATAACAAATTTGGGGGGTTTTTTTAGGCGGGGGGGAGCTTCAAAGCTTTGGTGACCAAGGAAGTATGTTTTCCCTCCATGCTTAGGAAAAACACTTCTCTATTAATCTCTACTGTGGGTCAGGCTTACTGCGCGTGGGAACTCAGGAGAAATGATGACATGATGAGAAAAAGCACAGTCCCCGCCTGCCCTTCCAGAGCTTGCTGAACGGCAGGGAGGCACAGATAGGAACAGAGTCATGTAATGAGTAAATAATCAGTGTAATTGCCAACTGGCGAGTGCTGTGCTTGCTATAGGAGCGGGAGGCTCCTCTGAGCGAGTGACATTGGAGCCGAGATCTGAGGGACAAGCAGCATTAACCAAGCGGAGGTCAGGGCGCTGGGTGTGGGGAGACCCTGGGAGGGGATGGGAGGAGGGAGGCAGGGCAGCCCCTGCAGCCGCGACGCCACAGAAAGGATGGGCGTGTGTCCAGAGAGCACTTAGAATCCATGGGAGGACGTGGGCCTTGGTGTGTGGGTGACACAGAGAGTGACACCTTTCCAAGGGCCATCCATCGAGGCCGCCATGTGGAGGACAGACTCCTGGGGACGCGTGAGGGCTGGGCGGCCCCTCAGCTGGGAAGTTGCGGGGGGGACGGTCATGGAGGTGGCAACCCCTGGACAGGTCCAAAGGCCCAGTGCGTGTACGCGTGGGATGTCCCTGGGTCCCCGCCTGCGTGAGTCGGTGGAGGGCAGGGCTGTCAGCTGTGAGTGGGGACAGTGCGGGAGCGCCAGGTGTGGGGCTGGGGTTCAAGAATTTCAGGGTCAGATGTGCAAGCTGGATGGTCCTTGAAGACACCCAGGTGGAGATGAGTCGGTGTGCTTTCCTGGAACAAAGGATGGCAACACACAAGACACAGTGGCCACTCCCAACTGCAGCCACCCTCACCCCCACCCTGTCCCCCAGATTGTTTTGGAAAAGCAGACAGTGCAGCCTTTGGATTTCTAGAGCAGTGCCTGCAACACGGTGGCCGCTCCCTCTCTTTTCTTCGTAACCTTACTACCCTGTTTTTTGGCTAATTCTTAGAAGACGAGAAAATTTCTGGAGTTGAGGCCAAGCTCCAGATGGTCAAGCAAGCGGGTGAGACACCAGCGTCCAGGAGGAGTTGAACATTCCCCGTGAAACAGACAGTAATCAGCGGGTACCAAGTCCTGGGTCCTGCATCCTTGCTCTTCTGGGGAAGGATGCTGGGTCGGGCTCTTCGCAAAGACCCAGCATGGGTCTCGGACACCTTTCCATAGAGAGGGGGTCTGCTTCCCTCCTTATGGAGCAAGTGCGGGCAAACAGCCCTGTCAGCAGGGAACAGCAGGTGGCTTGGTTTCCAGGCAGTCTGGACGTGGGGTACCGGCCCTCAGGTGTTGTCTGGACGTCAGCTGCCTGCACCTGGGACTGGAAGGCGCTGGGGATTCGCTGGCCCCAGCTCAGGGAGGGGAAGCCTCAGGTCCATGGGCATGGGTGCGCGGGTGGGAGGGGTGGTCCCAGCCAGCTCGTTGTGCGGGCAACCTAGATAATTCTGCCTGCACCACCACGCAAGCCAGGCCATCGGCTGTCGTTCCAGGACTAGGACCTTCTGACGTGGCAGCACCCAGGCCAGACGTAAAACTGGACACGAGGAAGCAGCTGGAGGCCCGGTGGTCTCCCCTTTCTATTGGAATGTGTGGGACACACAAGAACGCTGGCTGCTGAGTGGATGAATCCTATTCACTGGCAGGAGACTTAGCTGCCACCAATTGCTCTCTAAGACATAACTGAAGTACCTAAAACAAGGTTCTCATAATTCAAATCCTCAGAAGATCGGATGATACTCCAGGCGTCTCATAACTGTAAAATGACTATTCCTAACAGATCAGAGCATCATTTAATGTTTGATCAGTGAAATGAGGGAGTTTCAGACCACCTGCCCTAAGAAACACCAGACGTTCTCTTCTCTCTCTGGCTACTCATCTTTTTTTGTGTCCGTTCTCTCCATCCAAGCGTCACAAAAAATGCTACTACCACCTGCTTTGTTGTTTTAGAAAAAAACACAAGAAACCCCTGTGAAAGCTTCTGATATCTCAGTATCTTGTTTATATTCAGTGTTTGGGTCAATTTAAAACAAACCAAACATTGCACAGGGTCTAAACTATTACAGCCGTTCTCAAAATATACCAAGTGTGTCCACTACTTGGGACGGGTAGTCTGAGCAGAGGGCCAGCAATGGAAAAACACAGCTCAGGGCAGCTTTTATTTGTCGTTATACAAACTGATGGGACATGAAACACACGTTACGTCTCAGCCTTGACGCCTTGCAAAACCCAGCGGGAAGGTGACCGACACGGGCCTAAGCTGGAGCCTCGAGCTCTGGGTGCCATGACTGAGGGGTCCGTGCATCTGCCTCCCGGCCCCAAATCCTCCAAGGCGGGTCCCTGTCGGTCACAGAGGAGCGGCACCCGGCACACGGAACACCTCCCACTCTGGGGCCCTGCCCCCTCCTCGCCTTGAAGACACACCATCGATGGTAGGCGGTGTACCCCGGGGCCCAGCTCTGCAAGGCCCACACCGCTGTGTGGCACAGAAGGACACAACTTCACAAATTCATGGGCCGAAACCAAGCATCTTTTGTTTATTAATTTAGAATTACCCAGAGGGATTCACAGAGCTCAGTGGTCACAATGGCTGCATCTAATTTCCTCCTGTGGATACAGCTGTGCACCTGGGATCAGTTAAAAAATGAAACCCTTTCCATCACAAATCAGTGATAAAGGTGCAGAACAGTCTAGAGCTGATAACTCTTTTGGCTGAGCAGTACTTTTTTTTTTTTTTGCTTTCCAGTTTTTATATGCAAATTCACAGCAACTGTTTTAAGACGGCATGAACCTATTTTACCTCAGATAGTGACCTTATTAGACCAAATATTTCTACAGAAAACTCAGGAGTAAATTTGATTTTTATTGTGAGTTCTCACTTATTATAACAAGAAGTACCATCACGCATCTGTGTATTTAAATCAACGGCGGGAAGTACGCTGGGGCCACGCAACTAAATGAGGTCCTTTAAAAACATCTGACACGCCCTTACTCTGGGCACAAAAACAACTTCTCTTAAAAAAATAAAATCGTGATTTAAAAGGCCTTTATGTCATAGAGGAGAGGAATAAAAGATATAGATGCTAGCGGGTGTTCAATCATGTTTGGGTTTTTCACGTGGTCATTCATCCCTTCTATTCTGCAAATGCAAAAGGAAATGGTCAGTGATTTTTAAAAAAATACCTCAGGAACCTTGGCGCTTTTAACGATTCCACGGATATCTGGACCACTTACATTTGGAGAACAGAGACAATACTTAGAAAATATATCACCCCTAGCCCAAGTTCATTTGATGAAACTATTATGTATAAAGCAATTATATACATAAATAACATAAAAATAATTATCATAAATTAAAGGTCAAACAACCCCCCGCTACTAATTCAACAGAGAGGTGCGCGTTGGGAGTTCCGGGTGAGCTGGGTGTGGAGGGGGAATCCTGAAGCCCCCTTTCACATGCGGTGTGGGTGACGAAGGCCTGTATTGCACAAATCAAAGCCTAGCCCCTCCTTGAAATCTTGCCATCTGGAACGAAGTGACGTGCTGAGAACGCTGCATTTTGCGTCACACTGTTCACAGCCTCCCTGGCAGCCTCACATATGCTGCCTCATCAACCCGCTACGGATGGTCTCCAAATAACAGGGGATCGGCGACACGCAGTGACCAGGACAAAGTAAGGCAAACGTATCGCTTCATTCTGGACAGCGTTAAAGCGTCAGGAGAGGGGAAATGAAGCTCCTTTGTTTCCCCGGCTGGGCAGTGGGAGGGCTGGGAGCTGACTGCCACCTCGGTGGTCCTGAGCCTCACCCGCCACCTGTGAAATGGGCGCACAGGTGTGAAAGCGTGCCCCCCGGGGGAGCGGAGCTGCTGTCACCCAGCACGTTCACTCATTCGTGAGGGCGCTGATGCTTCTACTGGTCAGCTAACAACCTTTTCTGCTTTCACACGACGTTGCAGGAAATAGCACTGTCTTTGTATTTCAGGAAAACCTCTACCTTTCTGCTGTACAGAGCCAAGCTTGTTCAACATCTGTATAGAAAACTGGTCTTGAAACACACCAACCTTTGGAATTAAACAGAAAAAAGACGTGAATGTCTTCCCTGTTCTCCAGTTCAGGGGGCTGTGGCTGAGCCGCAGCCACGATAAATACATTTGGATGGCAGAGAATCCTGAGACAACTCCAAGGAGCCTCCGGAAGGGCCGGCGCAAGGCGCGCAGATGCACGTTTACCGTGCCCCCTGCATCGGGGCAGCCGTGTAGAGCCAGACGTGGACCACAGTCCTACAGTGCAAACGACTTCAGCGTGTTAAAGGGAAAAAGAGAACATGGTCTCCACAGTCTCGAACACACAATATATGCTCGAGATAAAGTTTTAACAGAAAAAGGAAAAAGCCATACTGAAAACCGATTCATGAATTCTATTACTAAGATGCCTTGGTCAGTGACCTCATGTGACCCCTTGCCCGAGACAAACTTGTAAAGGCCAGAGGAGGGCGTCCGTCCCCACAGGGCATCCTCCCAGGTGGTTTCAGCCCGCAGTTGCAGAACAAATTTGACTCAACTCAAATTTCAAAGAGAGTAAACAAGTTACTTGAACTTCTACCTGCTGGTTAGCAAAAAAGTCCAGGAGCCAGGAGAAAACTGGCTACGTTTTAATACAGTAGCTGAGCCCTTAGGGAAAAATGAAACAAACCACCTACAACCCTAATAACCTGAGGTTCTTAAGAAGCTGCCCCTCTTCGCCTAATAACCTGAGGTTCTTAAGAAGCTGCCCCTCTTCGCCGTTTCCTTTTTCCAAACCCTGTGTCCATCCGCATCCTGGGAGGGAAGCCTGGGGGCCTGGCCTCACCGGGCAGAGCGTGGGAGCCGCTCAGGTGCACGACTGGCCTGCTTGGGGTCACTTCTGAGTTCAGCTGACAGACGGTGATGGTTTTTGGCGGATTTTGAGATAATTCTGCAAAAGCTACGTCAACCTTACTGACACTGCAATGCGTGTGTGTGTTTTTTTTTTTTCTTTGTTTGGTATCCAGCAAACAAACCTCAAATAAAAACAAACCGCCCGTCTGTGGTTCTCTCTCCCGGGTCCCCACGAGGCGACTCAATAGCTGTACATCTGCGGCTGCTGCTCAGCCGGCACCGGGGGCTGGGCGGCCTGCGGGGCGGGGGCCGGCGGCGGGGGCGGCAGCACGTCCGTCTGGGGCACCGCCCGCCAGGTCAGCGGGTGCTGCTCACCCAGCTGGCTTCCCAGGGGCGTGATGGAGTTGACCAGCGTGGTCAGGTTGATGAAGTGGGCCACCGACTGCGGGTTCGAGGCTTCTGGCTGGGGGTGGACCTGGAGGTCGCTCTGGCGGTTGTGCAGCATGGCCGAGCCGCTGACGGTGTCGAAGGTCACGGTCAGGATGGAGCTGTCCAGCTGCAGCTGGCGTTCGGGGGCGGCCAGGTGCCCGACGGCCACCGGCTGGAGGTTGGTAAACTGGGTCCCGGCCGCAGTGGTGATGGGGGTCACGGTGATGTTGCTCAGGCCGACGGAGCTTGACGGGGTGGTCACGTGGGGGTCGCCTAGCGTCACTACCACCTGGAAGAGGCACGCACGACACGGGACCGTTAGAGCCTGCAGAACTGGGAGTGAGAGCAGCTTCCCGTGCTGCGCTTTGTCACGGAGGCCGTCCAGTGACACTGGAATCATGACATGCCCGGACCAGAGGAAGGAGGTAAGACGCCTGCTGGTGGGAGATCAAACCCAGTTCATTTTTGCTGGAAAGAGAATTCTAGTGCAAGAGAGAAACAATGTACAGACATAATCATCGAGGCCACCAGCTGCAACTGAGAAATAAGTGACTTCAGTGGCTAAGATAAAAAAATAGAGAAAAGTAATCACGAGAACAATAGAGTGCATATTCTTCATTGTGTCTTAACTTCTGCGAGGTTATGATGGTGCGTGGAACGTCCAACCATAAAGCTCAGAGGGGCAGTGGACCAACGTGTGGTGCATGAGCTCGTAAGTGAAAAAGGAAGCACCGCTCCTCCCCAGGGACAGGGATGAAACGCAGGAACATCTGTAACCAGGATGCCCACGGCCAGTCAGGAGAGGTGCGGGGACCGACACGTGCCAACAAGGAGCCGGGGGCCTCAAAACCCCAGCGCGGAAGGGCCAGCAGACTGGCCGGCCACACGCTTGGTGTGCAGGGTCTGGCCCTCCCCGGCCCGCCGGCACGCTCGGGCCATCGAGAACCTCCCCAGGATAGACGCAGCCCCCTTCCCAACCAGGGAGCACGGCCGCTCTTCACCACCATGGCTGTGCCTTCTGGGTCTAAACTGGGAAACGCTTATGGGGAGACGGGCGCATGCTGACCGCGGCCACAGTCCAAGCCCCCCGCGAGGGGGACGGTCGCAGGCCAGCCTCCCGCACCTGGGCCCCCGACACGGCGCGAGAAGCAGCGGCCCACCTGCTGGATGCTCTGCACGGCCGAGTCGGTCTCGTCCCCGACGCCGCCCGAGAACGTGGCCTCCTTCTCCGAGAACTCGCTGAAGGCGGCGTCCTCGGGCCCCGTGGCCCCCGCCTCCTCCTCCGGCTTCTGCTTCCTCTTGTGAGTCCTCCTGGCGGCTTTCACGTGCTTCCCATCGGCCAGATCCTCCTGCTCCAGGCCCAGCTCAGGCTGCAGGGAAAGAAGGTGCGACAGCGGGGGATCACTGGGCCGTGTCCCCAAGGCGGCCAGGGCATCCCGGCACCATCGCAGCCTGTCTGCTAACTTGCGCTTCTAAGGGTGGGGGCAAGTTCCTGCTGGTTTCAGTTGCTTTCCTTTCAAGTAAAGGAAATTAGATACAAGCCATATCTTTAAAAGCGCATTTTGTGCTAAAACAGAAACATCTCTAAAAACGAATTTTTTGAGCCCCTGTTTCAGCCCTGTGGAGCTCAGCCTGAGACTGAAAACACTTTCCCATCAGGGCTCTCATCCCCGGGTGAGAACAAACTCGCCGCGGACACAATCTTGGATCAAAATAAGGCTAACTGCAAGCACGGTGTGGTCACCTTTCTGGGGGACAGCAAATAGGGCCCAGTGGTAACAGCGACCCCAGAAGGGTACCCTGCACATTTATTCGTGAGCTGCTGAGTGTGGCCCATTTTCCGAACCACAGCTGGGCTGGCCCAGCATCAAAAGGCCACTGGGCGTTGGTGGCCAGCAGGGCTCTCCACCCTGGCCACCCAGCACCCCGCCTGCTCCTCGGTGCCATCCCGTGAGACTTGGTCCCACCTGGGGCAGACAGCCCGGAGGAGGCCCGCCAGGACATGGCCACTGAGGGGCTGCCCTGGTCAGGAGCGGACGTGGTCCTGGGCCTCTGGGGCTGCGGAGACGCGGCGCGAGGCTGCTCAGTACGACCTGGCCGCTGAGCGCTGCGCTCAGAGCTCCTTTCAAAACACAGAGGTACAGACGTGATTTTAAAGTAACTGAGAGCATGACGAGTTCCCTTTAAAATAAGAGAAAATATGTATATAACGTCATGGACTAAAAAGTCTTTTAAAAAGTAAGTTCACCTAATATGTTTAAAGTGACTTGTTTTTAACAAACTGATCACGCTAAACTTTTCTGGAAACCACCTGTGATGGTTAATTTTAAGTGTCAGCGTGGCTGGGCTGGGGTGCCTGGTTAGGTGCTGGAACACCAGTCTAGATGCTGCCGTGAAGGTACTTTTCAGACGTGGTTCACACTGAATCAGTGATGCTGAGTAAGGCAGCGCACCCTCCGCAATGCGGGGGACCTCGTCCAATCAGGTGATGGCTCCAGAGATGCCCGCGTTCCCAGAGGTGGCGGGAATCCTGCCTCCAGATGGCCTCAGACGCAGCAGCTCCTCCCGGGCCCCAGCCTCCGCCCGCCCGGCAGACTCTGGGCCTGCCAGCCCTACACTGGGATCCTTAAAATAAATCTAATTCTAAGTGTGTGTGCACACACACGCACACACACACATGCACATACGCGCACACAGCACACACATGCACACGTGCGCACACACGCGCACACACATGCACACACGCGCGCACACGCACACACATGCACATGTGCGCGCGCACACACGCTTTATTGACTGTTTTCTCTGGGGAACTCTGACGTAATAAACCATCTATTCTCCAAAAGGTGACACATCAGTATTCAGAAAACTGAAATTCTAGAAACCTTTACAGAAACTAAAAGCCTCCTGGGTTGACAACCAACCACTAAAACAGAGGAAGACGAGTGTGAAACGTGGGGTTTCCTCCCAAAGGCTGCTCAGGGCACCTGCCGGGGCCCCTCGGGTGAGACGGTCCCAGGCCACGTGCGCAGCGCTCACCCGGACAATGCCGATGGAGGAGGCGTCGATGGTGGTGGTCTCAGGAAGGTGGTCCAGGTCGTCGATCCTCACGGCCAGGACCTGGGAGTGAGCACGGGGCGGTGAGCCCAGGATTCCACGCCGGAGGGCCGGCCTGGGCCCAGGCCAGGAGGGACCCAGACCTGCGGGCAGCGGGCCGTCACCCTTGAAGGCCCCCACACCCCCACCGCTCTGCTCGGGACCTGGAAGCCTGGATTCCCGAGTCCCATAGGGGCTCTGCTTCCCTCCTCCCAGGTCCCCTCTCTTCAAGTCTCTGCTGGGGTCTCACGCACAGGGGTGTCACCTCACCCCGCCCACGTGTCACCACACTGTCCGCCACCCGAGGGGGGAGACTACTCCCTCCCTTTCATCCTGCACTAAGGTGTTACCAGGACGTGCATTCTCACTCAGTCTTGTTCTTTCAGACCAAGAGCGGAGCAGGATATGATATAGCACGGTAAGCCCGTCCTACAGGGAACCACCAAAAATGAGACGTACACCGCAAACACCTTTCTTTTCTGCTTGCGCACCCTCTCCCCCCCGCATGAGCCACGCTGGCCGGTCCTCAGCACACAGACCCTCACGCCACGGCCCCGCCTGGTGCCTCCCACCCCTGAACCCGGTCCACACACCCGCGGACGCCGGCTGTACTGTGACTGTGGTCACTTAAGTGAACAAATCACAGTGAGGTGACGGACCCTGAGTGCAGAGAGAACAGGATCCGCGGGAGGGAGGTGTGACGAGGGGAGTCGCTAAAGGAGGGGAGTGCTGCACGAGACCAGGGCAACCGGGAAGGTCTATCTGTACTGGCTCCTCCGCCAAATGGCTCTGCAAGCATCTTTACATTTTTGCTCAAAAAAAATTAAGAACAAAATCATAGGCTATGTATAGTGGGTGTGGCTTAGCTAAGAAGGAGGATGGGGAACTGCCTTTCCAGGCTTAGGTGCTAAGACCAGTGCTGGGCCTCCTCCGACACGACGGCCAGCGAGGTGGTCCTGGTCAACATAAACGCTGACGGGGCACCGAGGACCTGAGTGTGACTGTGGCACTGCAAACTGAGTCACAGCAGCCAGATGCCACCGCCTGTCCTCTCCCACCATCAGCACCTCCACCGCGGTCCCTGCTGTCACTACCCCACCACCGTCACCACCGTCACCACCTCCACCGCTGTCACTGCTGTCACTGTCGCCTCATCACTGTCACCACCCCACACTGTCACTGTCACCACCACCTCCATCATCATCAACGACGACATCCTCAGTGTCCTAGTCACACTGTCCAGAAGCGGATGCCACGGGAGAGCCAGCACAGAAGCATCCGCTGGCTTTGCTCTTAGCAGGAGATAAGACCACACAGGAAAAGTACGTTTTGCGTTTCAATTTTTTTGAACGTCACATTCACTCAAAGCAGAGGGAAAGACCGCACCTTGAAGTCATAAAATAGCATCCGTTCTGAAAGATGTCACGTATGAAACAGTAGTGTACGCTTAACATCTGTAACACGCTAGGCGGCCTCTGCCGGACCCCGCCCCCGAGCCTGTGCCCAGCACTGCGTGGGCCCCCAGCCTCCCCCCGGCCCAGCACGGCCCAGCCCGGGGCGGCGCCCGCACAGCAGCACAGGCCCTCTCGGCCTCACTCTGTCTGCTCTTCTCTGAACAACTGGTCCGTGTCCTGCCCCTCCCTCCACCTCCCACCCGACACGGTGGGTCCAGGAGGACAGGACGCACCCTGTGCGGCCAGTCACCAGTGCTCACCCCCGCGGGCACCTCATTGTATTTGTTTGAACAACACAGAAGGAAAGGACAGAGAAACACCAAAGGAACGGCCCGGGAGGGGAAGAGGCTGAAGGCTTCAGAGACGAAAGGGCCTGAGAACAGAGCCCCGGCAGAGGGGCCCTCTGTCTGCTGATTCCCCTCCAGCGCGCTTTGCTGCCCAGCGTGATGGGCTTGAGAGGAAGAGGGGCTGAGAGGTGGCCGCACAGAGGATGGGTCAGGAAGCGACCGTCAACCAGATGCCGCGCTGCTCTGCACCCGCAAGGCCTCCCGAGCCCGGCAACGCGCATCACACATCCCGTCTGCAAAACCCGCGGTGCACGCTCCGATCGTGCGGGGGCTGCAGACACCCGCGTGTCACTGGGGAGCCACGCCCGGCCACGCATCCCGAGCCCTGGGGCCGCCTGCGGTGCCTGCCCTGGGCCCCGAGCCCTGCAGGGCCCTGGGTGCTGACGCCGGGCAGCCGGGTGGACGCTCCCACTGCAGGCTCCTGCCCCCGACTGTGCTGTCCTAGGTGGAAACGCTCGCTGGCCGCGCCGGGAGGAAAGAGAGTGAAGCCTCGGGCTGAGCAGGAAGAGCTCGGAGTTCCCACGCCGGGACTTGCCCGGGCGGCGGAGGACCCAGCGAGGTAACGGAAGAAAAAGACGCCTTATCATCCAAATGAGGCGGATGGCGCTTTTACAACTGCAAAAGTAGCTCACATTCATTAGAGGAAACTACTTAAAATCAAGAAAAATATGGAGATAAGAAACAACTGAAACTTCAACTCCAGGAGACCACTGTGCAATGCTTTCCTCCTTCCTTGTTTCACCTGCCTCGTTTATATTACACAGGTGAGTATCCTATAAACACACGCAACGTGAACGACGTATTGTATATACACATGGAGTACACACATGGGGTGTACTGCCTTCTTACAACAAACATTCACAATTTTACCCGGAGTTCTCTGCAAACATGTTACAGTCACTCACATCACTAAACTACCAGGAACTTAATCACATTTCTCTTGCTGGATGTTGAGGGGTCCAAATAAACCTCCATTTATAAAACACTGGAGAGGACTTCCCTGGTGGCACTGTGCTTAAGAATCCACCTGGCAGGTGGGATTAGGGGCTTGTACGGAAAATGATGATACTGATAACGGCAACAGATTTTAACAGATAATAAAATTCATGCGTACTTGATAGGTACCAGGCATGAGCTCACTTAACCAAAAAAAAAAAACAAACAAAAAAAGAATCCGCCTGCCAATGCAGGGGACACGGGTTCGAGCCCTGGGCCAGGAAGATTCCACATGCCATGGAGCAACTAAGCCCCTGCGCCACAACCACTGAGCCTGCGCTCTAGAGCCCGCAAGCCACAACTACTGAGCCCACGTGCCGCAACTACTGAGCCCATGCTCTGAAAGCCTGTGCTCTGCAACAAGAGAAGCCACCACAATGAGAAGCCCAAGCACCACAATGAAGAGTAGCCCCTGCTCCCCATAACTAGAGAAAGACCATGTGCAGCAATGAAGACCCAATGCAGCCAATTAAAAGAAATAAATAAATAAAATAAAAAAAAAAAAACAAAAGCAAAAAAACAACACTGGAGAGAGACGGGAACACTGCCCTCCAGGAGGACATGCCACAGCTGGGTGCCCAGCTCATGCCAGGCACATGGTCATTTTGAATCTAAGAACCTCCCCTAATTCAGTGGAAGAAGGATGGCACCTTCGACTGTGAAGGCTTTCTCCTGTGTCTTCACCACATGCATTTCCTTTTATGGGTCTCCTCTCGTTGGACACACTAGGTTCTTGGTGTCCTTCTCATGGAATGGGTATTACCTTTAATAAAACAGTTTCTATCTGTTCATGACAGTAACATCTTAACACGTTTTTTCAGTTTTCCCTTTATTTTCTTGCCCTACAGAAGTTCTAAATGTTTTGTTGCTTATTTAATTAAATTGTTTGTTCTAAACTTCTTCCAGTGCTTTTGTGCTTAGGAAGTCTCCCCCTTTCAGTGGTATGATGGCTATTCTGTATCTTCTTCTAGCTTTGTTTTTCAGCTGACTCCTTTTTAAAGTACACTGAATTCTTCGATGCCCTGGACCTGCCTTTAGAACCAGCTTCTGGGTGAGCCAGGGCCTACTTGCCTCGACATAATTTCTCCCTCTCGGTCCTGAGGGCCACCTTCTAATCAGCCCCCAACACCACACGGAGGCTCCCCGTTCTGCGTTTTTTTTAGTTACTCCAAGGGGAGGAAAGGGGGAGAGGTCAGGGTCATAATCCCACCTTGCTGTAATTCCAGCGAGAATGTAATTTACAGCCTCAGCAAAAGCACGTCTGAGGCACTTCTGCTCACTCACTGGGCGCGTCCTACGCGCAGGCGGAGGGGCGCGTCAGACCAGGTCCTGCCTGCAGGCATCACAGGTCTGCAGGGGGCAGGGGTGTGCGCCAACGTGGCGGGCTCGCTGAGGAGCAGGAGAAGCCACGGGGCAGCGGGGCCGCGCCTGCATGGCGGGGAGGGCAGAGGGCAGGGGAGGGCCGCCCCGCCCAGGCTCACCTCGGGGTGCTTGCGCCGCATGTGTCTGCTCATGGAGGCCCGGGTGGACACCTTGGTCCCGCACAGCTGGCAGCTCTGCGCCTCCACCTTGTCGTGGGTGAGCTGCACGTGCTTCTGCAGCATGTACTCGGTGACGTACTTCTTGTCGCACACGGGGCATGTCCACTGCTTGCCCACTTCCCGCACGCGGGCACGCAGAGGAGGGAGGGAGAGACAAGCGGGGTGGTGAGGGGGGTGGGCTTCCGCACGTGCGGCCAGGGTGGCCGGGTCACCCGCTCTGTGGTCAGGCCACGGAACAGGTAGCGTGGCCTCCTCCCTCCTGGAGCCTGGAGCCCAGTCGCTGCTCCAATGTTTGAAAACTCAAGAACATATCTGAAAGTTTTGACAGGCTGAGCTTTGCGGCAAGGGGCCATGGTTAAGGCAGAACAGCACCAACTATTCTGAAAAAGTCTACCGACAGCATCGCAGCCACACCGTCCCCACCCCATGCACCCAGACAGCCTCAGAAGAGACCGGCAGAGGGCGGGCAGGCCCCAGGGGACCCCGCTTACCTGTGTGGATGAGCTTGTGCGTCTCCATCGTGTTTCTCTCGCTGAAAGTTTTCCCGCACAGTTCGCACATGAAATCTTTAATCCCTGCAGAAAAAGGCACATTTAACGTCACGTTTCATGAGTGTTTTAACTACACACAGACGTGGTCTTGTCCTTGACACATTTCCGTATCTGTAGAGGCCGCGGGGGGAGGTACGTTACCAGGAGACAACAGACAGTAAGCGTTTGTTCCCACATTCAGCCGGCAAGCTGTAGCTTGAGAGCTACCCTACCACAGGGGCCCGGGTGAGCGCCTTCCGCAGAAACGGTGGTGAGGACAGAGGCAGCCCACGAGCTGCCACGGAGGCTCACTTAGCAGAACCCAAGTCAGTGAGTTTACTCTGCACAGCTCGGGTGAGCAGGGAAGGCAGGGCCCCATGTGGGCCACGTTTAAGGTTGCTCCCCTCTCCATTCCAGTCTCTAGTGTTCAGATCAGTCACTAGGTGTGGGACGATCACTCTGCCCGCCTGCAGCTGGCGAGGAAGCACCGAGCCATCAGACTGTTTCACTCCCAAAACGGGAAGAAGACGGACCCTCAGCATGGCTCTGAAACAGGGGCTCCCCCCAAACGGAAACAAGGCGAGTGATTTTCAAGGCCCACGTGTCTCGGACTTATCTCGGTCCTGCATCTATGGAACCCCTTGTACACTCACTGTGGCTCTCGGAGGCAAGAGGGACAGAGACCACTACACCCCAGCGTGTGAGACCCTGGAGGAGGCGCAGGACCCAGTCCCGGGGGAGGGAGCGCGTCCCAGGAAAGTGGACGCGAAATGGATGAGCATCCCCAGAAAGAAGGCAGCACGCTTTTGTGAAAGCCCAATACCCTGGGGGCTGGCACTCCATGGGCACCCAAGGCAGACCTGCGTGGTGGCCTGGGCGGCCCTGGGGGCCATGAGAGATGTGGGCGCACAGGTGAGCTGGGCCAGGCAGTGGCGGGACTCAGATCCACTTTAGAGAGGACACAGAACCGACCAGAGGCCCCTGCCAGAACTTCAGGCACAACCCCATCACCCAGGGACAACCATCTCTCACTCTGCTCTCTATCCTAATTCTCTCACACGCACACGTTTATCCACATACAAACGTCTTATGAAAAAGGAACATTTGTTGTACAGGCTGGTTTATCTCCCACTGCCCCATGAACATCTATATAAGTTAACATATGATTCCACCACCTGCTGGATGCCCTGTTCCTTACGGTGGACACGCCACCATGTAGCCCCTGCCCTACTGATGGACACTTAAGATGGTCCAGTGTCTCCTGTCCGGAAGATGACACGATGACTAGTGCGTACGCACGTCCCAGGCCCTCACACCATCGCTTCTCTGGGTACGTGCTCCCGCAGGCAGACGGCTGAGTGGGAGGGGAGGCGGCGAGTTGGGCGATAACCCGGGCTCGGCGTCTGGGCGCAGGGACACAGGTCGCCCGCAGGGACGGGGAGCTTCTGAGAAAGCAGCTGCTGAACCAGCCTCCAAGAGCTCGATCAGAAAGCCTGGGGGCTGTCGGGAGCTAAAGGCCGTGAGGAGCGGCGGCGGCCCTTTCCCGAGGCTAAGCTGGCCGCTCTCCGCGAGAGCCGGGCGCGGGGACTCACCCGTGTGCCGCTTGTAGTGCTTGAGCATGTTGACCTTCTGCGCAAACTTGCGGTGGCACTCCCTGCACTCGTACTCCTTGATGCCCTTGTGCAGCTTCATGTGGTGGCGCAGCGCATGCTTGGTCTTCATGCCTGCGGGACCCCGCCCCGCGGAAATGCACGTCGTACCGAAGGGACGCTGTGGCACCGCGGCGCCCGCCCCGGGCACCCCGCCCCGCCCTCCGGGCCCGCCGAGCAGCACGCAGGGTGGAGGGGTGGCTGCCCCTGCCCACCTGGGGGGACGGCCCATCCCACCTCCGCCGGCTCCAGCCCTGCGGGGAGGGGACTGGAAGAGCCGCGGCAAGGAGGGGGCTGCAGCCGACGCTCCAGCCATCGCCACGGACACGCGCAGAAACGTCTACACGTGCGCGTGCACAACAACCGCATGCTTCTTTTGAAGAGCGTAACTGAGGTCTGAGGTGGGAATAACTTTATTTTGCGTCTCCAATTCTGTTACTTAAAAAATTATTTTTGTTTTTGGTTAGGTGCGTGTGTTACTCTTTCAATGCAACAACCTACATGCTGCACACAGTTTATCTGGAGAACAAACAGGAAACTGTCCCCTCTGGGGAGAGGGACTGTGGGCCAGGGGGGGAGGGACGTCTCACTTTCTGCTCTTCTCTGCAGTGAATGCTTTTAGCCACGTGTACTCTTATCTTATGAGTCTAACAGGGGTTTATCCAGTGAGTGGAATTATGGGGCATTTTGTTTTCGTCATACGTTTCTAAAAATCAAATAAAGGAAAAAAGTAAACACTTTATGGGATATTAACTTTAAAAAAAAAAATCCTAACGGCAAGGCAGATGCGCTGGATTTGTCCCGTCTCTGGAGGAGGGAGGCCCTGCGCTCTCCACCGCGCAGAGCACGGGCGGCCACTTGAAACCGCCGAAGACCCACTGCTCCAAGTCTTCCTGACAGTCTTGGTTTGTTTTCAAACAGAGATGGGTTAAAATTTTACTGTCTACTGGGGTTATCTCTTTTTTTTTTCTCATTCCACTTACTGATGTGCGCTATTTTACTGATAGATGTATTATTATTTAGCTACTTTCACCTGACTGAAATAAAGGTCACAGTCATCCCTGGTAGCAGTGCCCCGGGGTCTAATACACAGCTGGTCCCAGGCAGCAGGTCCACTCCGCAGCCAGGGACGCTGCGTCTACACTCAGGCTGTGCGGTGACTCCCGGGTTATTCTGCACCTCAAACAACGGTAAGTCGCACCATTTCCCTACTTTGAAAACGACTTACCTGTGCTTCGATTTTATCCCATCTCCCTGCTTTGACTGCTGTATTTTTCTCCTTGATTCCCATTTAAATGCTTCGCGTCTCATTTTTCCTGAGTCAACGACTCAGGTCTGGGCGACCCCCAACTCGGCCTGCTGCCCCTCCCGCCTGACGGCCAGGCCCCCCCCACCTCCGTGTGCTGCCGGCCCTCACCGTCACCCTCCCAAAAGCACACTGAGCACACAGCCCAGGTCCCCCCTGCGCTCACCTTTCCCGCACTCGGCGCACAGGTACTCGCGGATGTTGTCATGGACGCGCATGTGCTCCTTCAACATGTCCTTCCTGGCAAAGGACTTCCCACACTGCTCACACGCATGGCTTTTCACACCTACGAGCAAACAGGCCAGACTCTCACAGCAGGCGATGCGCACCCGTGGTCACTGCGTGACAGCAGTGAAGCAGAGGCGCACAGCCCCCGCCTGCAGCTGCAGCAGTGACCACTGAGCCCTCCTTCCCTGGCGTCCACGGGGATCCGCAGAGACCAGGCCGGGGGCGGGGGGGGGGAGGGGGGGGCTGCGCTGGGAGGAGGCGTGGCAGGGACGGGCAGAGAAGCCCTGGCAGGGAGGCGAGAGAGACCGCCGGGCAGGAAGCACGCGGAGGGGGCCGGGTCAGCTTGGGCACCGGCGTCCTGCCCGGCACGGCTACCTGTGTGGATGAGCTTGTGCCGCTCCAAGTTCCCGATGCTGTTGAAGATCCGCCCGCAGATCTCACACGGGTGGATGTACCTGGAAGCAGACACAGGCTCAGGACGGCCGTAGAGCCTTGCGGGACCGCTGCAGCAGAGTGCACTCGCCTGAAAGCTTCTATCAGCAGGAGGGGCATAAGAGGTGCTGGGAGAGGGGGGTGACAAGGGACCCAGGGACTTTAGCCTCCATCTGGCCTGAATGGTCCTCACTGACGTTCACATACAGGAGTCCTGACTCCCAGCACCGCAGAACACCACTGTGCTTGGAGATGGGGCCTTTACCGAGGTGGTTAAGTTACGCGAGGTCATTAGAACGGGCCCTAATCCAGCATGACTGGTGCCCTTAAAAACAGGGACACAGAGACACGCAGAGAGGGAGGCCATGAGGACACAGGGAGAAGACAGCATCCACACGTCAAGGAGAGGCCTGGGACAGACGCTCCCTCGGCCGCAGAAGGAACCAGCCCCGCTACATCTAGGGCCTCCGGTGTCCCGCACTGAAATGACACATTTCTGCTGTTCAAGCCACTCGGCTGGCAGCCCGAGCCGACCACTCAGCTCTAAGCAGGGCTGCTGCTGACGCGCTGGGACACAGAGCGCTGACCGCGGACTGTGGCCACGTGGGGCTGACAGTCATGAAACCCAGTTACTGTGGGGAAAGGGGGCTCTGGCCGTAGGCAGGCAGGCTGCAATGCGGCCCACTGCGCCAGGGGTCCGGGAGGGTGTGCAGGCTGGGAGAGGGCTGATGACCCGGAAACGAGAGAGCCAGCGCTTCCCCCAGGCCCGCCCAGGGCTCCCGGAGGAGACGGCTTGCTCTGCGCTCCAGACCCCTGATTCGAGCACCCGCCGCTCTGTGAGGAAGCCAGCCCTCCCTCCACACCACCCTAGACCGGGAGCCCCGGCCCAGGAGGCCTCACTTCTGCACGTTGGGGTCGGGCAGGTTCTCGCGGTGGATGACCATGTGGGCGTGGTAGGTGGCCTTCAGGGCGAAGCGCCGGTGGCAGATGCTGCAGCCGTAGCCCTTCTCCTTGTGCACCTCCATGATGTGCTTCAGGTACTCCTTCCCGCGGCCGAAGGTGAGCTGCGGACAGACACACTGTTCACGTGGGCCCGCAGCCCCGATCCCCACAGCTAATGACCCCCCCACCACCACCCAGCAGCCCCAGATGCCGAGGAGAGCCTGCTCTCCAGCAGGAGAGGGGGACTCCCGACGGCAGGGCCAGTGGTGGGCAAGATCATGAAGCGGCAGGCGCATAAGAAGAGAACCCCAGGTCCTCCTGCACCTCCTGGCACGACCCGCCTTCCCTAGCCGGCTCCCAGAACCCTCCTCTCCAGCCACCGGACCCCATCTCCTCCCCACGCCCAAAGGCCCTGACAGGTACACGGCCAGGTGCTGTGCCGAGCACACAGGTGTGAACACCGAAGGAGAACATGGGGACCTCCTTGGCAGTGGTGAACCCCAGCGCCCGGAGCAGTGAAGCCGCGGTGACCACGGCTCGTACAACACACTGCTGAAAACGCCTCCCCCACCCCAGCCTCTAAGCAAGGACCCCTGGCACGTGGCGGGCAGGCTGAGGAGAGAGGAGCCCTGGCTCGCGCCCACCTTCGTGGACACGGTTCTCCACCGGTCAGCCACACAGACACGTGGACCAGACTGGTTCTGAGACGGTGGTCCCTGTGACAGCACTGAGACCCGCGTGCACCATCCCGGAGAAGCAGTGAGACCTGGGGTGCCTTCCAAGATGCCAGTGAAGCACCCCCACACCCAAGCCTCTGCCGGCCAACAGCCCCGCAGCCCCCGGCGCTCAGAGGCCGCGGTCTGCTTACCTGACACCTTTTGCAGCTGTACTTGTGAGGCTCCGAGTCTGCACTCTCGTCGGAATTGTCATCGTTTTCCTCCGAGGAGATCCCGATCTTGCCAATGAACTCCTCCCTCTGGTGGTCGTCCATCAGCGCGATGTCCTGGGAAACAGCCATCGAGCCGACTCCCAACACGCTTGGTGGAAGAGGCTTTAACCCGTGATGTGTGCACCAGGTGCAGAAATCACGCCCTCGGGCCACCTGGGCCACCCCACTCCCTGACGGCAGTGCAGTCAGGCCCTGCGTCCATTCAGGGTGGCTCTGGACGCCAGGGCGGGAGTGGCGGGGGGCAGGGAGGGCAGTCCCCGAGCTGGGAGGCGTCTGCAGGGTGTGCTCTCCATCCTCACTTGGGCCTCGGCGCCACCTACCACTCCTTCCTTTTCCCTGGATTGCTGCTTCTCCCCGGAGCGAGGACCCTGGCTCCTCACTCCTCCCCCCACCCCCAAGCTCCTGTCTCAGGTTCCTCAGAGGCAGGCGAGGAAGCAGAAGCCCCCGGCCCGACCCTTGTTCTTCTCCTGGGAGGTACCTAGCCTGGAGGGATTTTAAGGCCAGCGCTGCAGGTGGACTGCAGGAGACACAGCAAAGAGACTCAAGAGAGCTCACCTGAAGAGCAGCGGGGAGGCCGCGCGCCCCGCCCCCCGCGCGCCCCGCCCCCCGCGCGCCCCGCCCCCCGCGCGCCCCGCCCGTGGCAACACTGGCTCACCTTGAAGTGGACGTGGATGTGGTCCCTGAGCACGTCCACGCGGAAGAACTTGCGCCCGCAGATCTCGCAGGTGTACTTCTTGTCGCCGTGGGTCAGCAGGTGCTTGTTCATGTTGCTCCTGCAGGAGAAGACCTGCGGGCAGGGGAGCCGGGCGGAGAAGCCTTCAACGTGCACGTCAGGCCTCGCTGAGAGATCCTTGTAACCGGGCACGAAAACCCAGTGCGTCCACCCCCAACGTTTAAGCTGCAATAACTTCTCGGTGTCTGACACACAAATCACCTCTCGGTAGTAGAACCACGACAGCTGGTGCTTACCTTGTAATATAGAATCAACCATCCTCTAGTCTAGAATGCTAAAAACGGTATCCTGCTCCACTTTATTCAACTCACTTAAATATTTCACTAGGACGGTGCCTACCAGGAAGACCAAGTCGCAGAAACAGCTGAAGTTTTCTGCGAGTGGGTATCAAGGAGAGTTCCGTCCTCAGTCTGTTCCCTATTTCATGCACAGTTCACACCATCTCCCCCAATTTCTCAGGATTTCCTGTCTAAAATGACCAGTGTGGGGACTCAGTCATTCACGCCACACTCACCCACTGGGTGTCCCCTCTGTGGCCCGCAGGCCAGATGTGGCCCTGTGTCCACCAGCAGAGCTCAGTGGACAAGACCGGCAGCAGAGACCAGCCCAGGGCCCCACTGATCTGGGAGTCTCCATCTGCATGACCTTCCCCCAAATGGCCAAGTCACCCAGAGAGCAGGCCTCCTTAGAGCTCGCCGCACCACGCACGTTCTCAGGAAGAGAATGCAACACGAAAGGGAAACGGTCCACGAGGAACAGGGCCTAATGCCTTCACGGGACATCTCTTTTCACGATCTGCAGGTGACTTGGGGCCAACAGCCCTGAGATCACAGCCCGGGGAGGCTGGGTGGGAAGTCAGCAGAGCAGGAAGATGGGCCTCCCAGGGAGGGACAGAGGCCGCAGGTGTCCCCCAGCACCTGTCTTCTCCAGGCAGATGGGGCTGAAGACAAGGAATAGCTGGAAGCAGTGAAGAATTCAGCCCTAGAGACCTTCAGGCTCTTTCCCTGCCTGCCTGGACCCTCCGTGAGCGTTTAGTGAACATCTCACAGAATAAATGTGTTTGAAGGTCAGTCACACAGCTGACTGGTTTCACGCACATGATCTCCAAGGCCATGGAAGGGACGTGGTGCCACCACTGCTCAGAGCCCATGGTCAGCGGGCAGAATGACCAGCACATCTAGACGTGGGGCGTAGCCTCCATCCACCCCTGCCCGCGAGCAGCCCACCTGGCCACCTGGGCTCAGGGCTGTGTTCCGTTGTGCTGGCTCCCCTTCCCCCCCACGGCCCCCAAATCCACACTAAGTCAGAGCCCCAACATGGGGCCCACAGGCCACACTACCCTGCAGAACTGTTTGCTTTGTGATTTGAAAAAAAATCAGGAAATTTCCCATAAAAGCACGGATTTCCGTTTTCTCTTGAAAAGGTCAAAAGATCTGGCAATGTTGCCACGTGCCAGCTGGCCGGCCCGAGTCACAGCTGGCTGTCCGCCCGGAGCCTTCACTCCTGGCAGCTGCTGAGGGTGCACTGTCGCTCCAGGGCCACGCGGCTCACGTGGGCTGCCCGTGGCTGAGAGCCTGGGCGCCCCGCGTCGTGGGAGGCGAGTCTAAGGAATGAGCAACCATACTTCCAGCCGAGCCCAGGAGCTCCTGACCACCACCGTTTCCCGTGGTGAGCAGATGTGGCCTGGACGGCAGTGCCCGGACGGGGTTCCCCACACAGGGCTGGCCGATGCCCGCTGCTGGCTGTGGCCCGGGGCTGCTCGGATGGGCAGTGCACTCTGGGTCTGCCAAGGAGTCAGTCCTGACAACCAGCCCCGACGTCCCAGCACAGATTTGCTCACTCGGGGCACCGGCATCCACGGACCAGGTACAGAGCATGTGGCTGTGGCTTGGTCACTTCCAAGCCACAGAAATGCAGCGAGGGGACTAGCGCTGACCAGGAAGGTAAACCCGGGACGTCCTGCCTCCACCAGAAGCTCACAGCTCAGGGCGCTGCCGACGGAGCAAGCGCACCCGGGCAGCATCGGTGGGAAATTGTGGCCGAGGGCAGACAAGGCTGAGCTCCTCCACTGGAGACCCATCCCAAAGGTAAGAGTGCAATGACCAGAGCACCAAATGAGGGGACCATGGCACAGGACATCAGAGTATCCCCTTGACCCTAACCACTCCTCCCGCCACGTGCAGTGCAGAGCGCTGAATTTTCCTGTAAAAAAAGGAGAGCTGTGTCCGGGGTCCCGGGCAGCGCCTGCGTTACCTTGCCGCACACCGGGCATCCCGACGGCTCCTTCCTGTAGCGCACCAGGTTCTCGCTGCCGCCGGCCTCCACGTCTTCCCTCTTCACCCGCCGCACTCCTGAAACCCCCCGCCCGTGAGAGTCAGCACACACGGGACCTTCCTACATCAGCCGGGGTCACCTCCAGCTGACGGAGGACAGGGCTGCACACGAGCGGGGTCCCTCGTCCGTGATGCACCAGCACTACCGCCGCTCCGACACGGGGCCCAGGAGATGGGGCAGGCGGTCCACACTGCGGGCTCTGGAACCCGGGCCGCACCTGAAACTTGGAAATCCGAGGGCAGCAAGTGTCTCGTACCATGTAGAAGGGTCAGAACGAGCTACGGGCAAGGAAGGTACTTGTGATCCATTTCAAGGCTCAAGACAAGGGTGGGGTTCTGGGAGGCAGCTATGAGCAGGAGCGCGTTTTCATTAAAAAGATACTAGTGTTCATCCTTCAAATTAGAGCAGCCCAATTGGGATCAAGGTAAAAGGTGAGACGATAATAAAATCTTTATGGTTTTAAGGCACAACTCCTCATAACTGGGATCCAAACAGACTTAGAAGTTGTCAGGAATCGGGGAATCTCTGAATAAAAGGAAGAGAGAAGCTCCTTCTCATGGTCTCTCTCTATACCACTGACCCGTCCTCCTGGGACATTACTCCTAAACCGTGTGAATGCAGAGCTGGGCTCAAGAATGACCGGCAAGCTGGTCAGGAGGTAAATACGTCACTCTCCAAAAAGCTCCCAGCGGCGTAAAGCACACAGGCCTGATGCGGGTGTGGATTACGCTTCAGTATAGAGGCAAAAACCAACAGCCACACCGCATTCGCTCATTCCCAAAGAAGAGGATCTGAGATGAGTCAGCTGTAAAATGTTGTAAGATAAAGTAAGAGGCAGCCTGTGTATCTGTCAATCAGGAAACACCTGACTTCCGGCAGTAATGGCGGCACAGACGGGCCCGCCTAGGGCTTTATAACCGGGGTCCAGTTCAGCCAGCCCAGTGGGTGGGCACATGGCCGTCCTCACCGCACAGATGAGGAAATTGAAGCCCAGGAGTGTGACCAAGGCCACCCAGTCGCTAAGTGGACACCAGGCCCTACGTGCACCATCGGATCACACAGGGAAGTGGGTGCAGCTTATGAACCCACAAGAAGAAGGGACAGGTGACAAGGCAGGGTACAGAGGTGATGCAGGATGTGACCTGACTCCGGGCTTGTTTTAAAAGCCGTGATGACACGTGTACATGCACAGCTGTGTGCAATGGTGAGCCTTCTCACACAACTTTGGTTTCTGACTCTTTTTTTTTCCCCAACAAGCCTATACTTCATTTTCAATTCTTTGTAAGCTGATTTTTGACAAACTTTTATGAGAAGGTGCTCTGGTCAGTGAATGCTGCTTACAGAGGCTGGTTAGCAAGGGGGCAGTGGCTTTTAGGGTAAAAAACTAAAATTTCAGGATTACCAAAACTAAAATGCTGCTTTGCAAGAGGGTCTGTGAGAGCAGACTCTTTGAGAAAGCCCCCCAGGTGGGGTGGGCGCTCAGGACACACCTGCAGCCCAGGTCTCTCCCGTCTCCGGGATCCCCTGCCTTCCCGTGGGGGGCTGCCGCCTGCACGCAGGCCTCCCTCCTGTTCTACCTCTTGCTTCATCACGCTGCCTCCCCCCCATTACTCACCCCACTGACTCCACCTTTGTCCTGTGCAGGCCTCTTGTAAACCTACCACGTAGAAAGGCGGCCCCCCGGCACCCCAAGCCCACCGCAAACGGCGAGGGTCCTCAGGGGCCCCTCGGGAAGCAGAGGAGGAGAAATAAGGGGGACTCACGCCCCGACAGCCTCCACCAGGGATGCTCTGCTCCACTCACACGGCGGCAAGCACACCCCACGTGAAATTCCAAACACCGCTTTTTTCCTACGTTCACATGGAAAGCATTTTCTCACAATACTAAACTCTCTGAAAACAAATGCTTCTGGTGACTGGCAACACTCAGTCCTACAGAGTCGTGTTTTCCTAACCTCCCCGCTGTGGCGCGTCTGGGACCTTCCCATGTCCCACCATCACGTGATGCTGTAACCCCACCAGGACCTCTCGATGCCCAAGTCAACTCCCTGCAGGTGGCGCCGCCTCACCAACAGGTACCCACAGAAGCAGCGCGTAAGCCCCGCCCCCTTCCCCTGGGGCAAGTGCACTCACCTTCCAGGTGCCTCCTCTGGTGGTCCAGCATGACGTCCTTGCGGTAGAACATCTTGTTGCAGACTTCACAGGCGAACTTCTTGTCCCCGTGCTTCTTCTTGTGCTTGGAAAGGTTGCTGTTGGTGGAGAAGAATCTGAAACACATCTCACATTGGAACGTCTTGTCGTCTGTCGAGGAAGCAGGGAAACACACGGCGACTTTAGGTACGGGACACCGCGTGCAGGCTCAGCATCGTGGCCGGGGGACCGCAGGAGGCACAGGTGAGAGGCGGAGGCCGGAAACAGCACCACCTGAGCTGACGCAGCCCACCTGCCAGGCCAGGCCTGAGCAGCCTGCAGAGCAAACAGCTCCTCTCCTTCCTCTGCCAAGCCAAACCCAGCCCCCTCCCCGTGCCAGCCCCCTCCGCATGCCACACCTGGGGCTTCCTAGGCAGGAAAGCGGCCCCAGCCACAGCTGTCCTGGGCCCTCACCCCCAGACCCAGCCTGACCGCAGCCCCCGCCCCTGCTTCCCCCAGCCTCGGATGGGTGCCATCCTGCCCCCTCCCACGGCTCCCGGAAGCCCACCCACCACCTGCCCTCCACACGCTCCTCCCCCTTGCCCACACACATCCCCAGTTCCTCCCACCTGTAAACAGAACGGTCTTGCTCTTAGGACCCGTTTAGTAGACGTGTGCCTCACGGGCACCAAACACCCCTGCACATGCCCTCCCCCACCCGGAAGCCTCCAGAAATGCCCACATCCTGACGTCCTGGCCTCACCGCCAGTCCCTCCTCAGAGGCGGCCAAACTGCCCCATCAGGGCCTCTGACAGTCCCCACCCGCTCCCGCCCAGGGCATCCCCTCAGCTGTCCTACCCCTCCCCCCAGCCCAGGATGGGGGGGTCTGCTCCCTGCGAGCACAGGAGACGGGCCATCAGGGCACCTGTGTGGCCCGGGCACCTCTTCACTTGTCTGCCTTGGCCCCACCCACCTGGCCTCTGCCCCTGGTTTAGGGGGTCTCAGGGCCCCCACCCAGCGCCCTCCCCTCAGGTTTGTCCCCTCCCCCGCCGTGCCCACCCTGCTCCTGCCAGGACGCGTAACTGCCCAAGGGTCTGGCACTTAAACCAGCCCCAGAAGGCAGCCTCACTGCCCACCAGGAACCCTGTCCATGTCACCTGTGCAGGTGCGCATGACAAAGTGCACCCCCCACAGTGAGGACACGCCGGGTCACCCTCACTTCTGGGCCCCGGCTACAGCCCAATGACCACGTCCCATCATCCGTAAATGACTGCCGACGAATCCTGAGGCCAGAGGCAAAGGTTCATCCTCTACGATGGCCCTGACCGGGGTTCTCACTCTTTGCTGGAGGACGGCCCCCCACGTCCAGGAGCTCAGCCTGGGCGCTGCTGACACTTGGGCCGGATGGCTCTGGACAGGGGGGCGGGGGGGTCCTGTGCCCTGTGTGCTGAGCTGCAGCACTGGCCTCCACCACCAGATGCCGGCAGCACCCCCCCCCCCCCCCCACGGCAGCCGCTGCAACCCAGCCGGCTCCACGCTCCGTCCAGCGCCCCCGGGGGGCTCAGGCCTCAGCAGGTGACGCTGACGTGCGGCTCAGGCGGAGGCCCGGGGGTACCTGCACCATCCCCTGCACGTGTGTGTGTGTGTGTGTGTGTGTGTGTGTGTGTGTGTGTGTGTGTGCACGCGCGTGCAGTACGTGTGCCTCTCATGCACACACTTTCCTGCTTATGTGGTGGCTATGTAATATTCCACCCCGCTCATGTATCACAATTGACGTCATCATTTCTGATACTGTAGGTAATTTAGTGATCCTCAGTAAGGTAGTTTTTTTCCTGCTAGACTTCCTCAGCATGGATTCTCAGGAACGAGACCACCAGACACAAGGGCATCTGCCAACTTGCTTGTGAAGGGCCACCCCTTACAGTGCTGTTCCATCAGATGGCCCGAGACCCCGCCCACCCCTGGCCTGCTAAGCTGCACAGGTGAGCCCCCCTCCCGGGCAGCGGGCCCCACAAGACCAGGAACCCGCCAGCCGTGGAAGGTGCGGGGCGGCCCTTGGACTTCAGCTGCTTCTGAGTCCCTCCCGGCATATGGAGAGGACCCATGTCTAACCATTCCCGACGGCTCAGGTGTGGCCTCTGCGGGTGACAGCAGAGCTGGAGCAGCTGTCCGGGCCAGGCCAGGCTGTCACCACGGGTAGCTTTTCCTGCTGTGGCATCCACACGTCACCAGCTCAGGAATCCAGACAGGTGCTCAACGACAACCTTCTCCCACCCATAATTCTGCTGCCCTCGAGGTCTACACTCGCATTTTAACAAAACGCAGCAACTGAGAACAAACACATATTACGTAGTGTATGGTTAGGCCACTCAGGATGACTGTCCCCCGCTCTCTGCCCATCCCCGCTCGACCAGGGCCCGCCTCACCTCCACCTGCTCACGTGAACTGCTTGCCCTGTGCCCCGGCTGGGACAGTTCCAATCCTCAGGCCAGAAAGGCTCTGCCTGCTAAGTCATTAAAGGGAAACACCTGCCCTCGTGATGGTCATTAAGCCAAAGGGCGGGGAGGGGTGTGGCCCAGCCGCTGCTCCCGTGGTAACTGAAGAGCCAACCAGAGGTCAGTCCCCTATGAAGGGCAGCCTCCTCCTCCCTGCGAGGCGCGAGGACTGCCACGTGTGCTGCCTGCCGCCTGCATGTGACAGGTGTGCCTTCAGGACCTTTGTTTCGGACGGTAAGGTCCCCTGTCCAATAAACAGTTGATGTCTCTGTCGCTGCCTCCGGTCTTGGCTCTGATGAAGGCCGGGGAGGGCACAAGATCACCTGGAGGAGGGACAGGGGATTTCCAGGGAGCCTAGGGAACCCTGTCTCGCCCGGGGCCTGGATGCGACCCTCTGCTCTTCACCAGCTCCGTCGGGAAGGTCGAGGGCAGACGAGGGCCGTTTAGGTGAGTTACACCCCGGACAGGCCCCGCTGAGTGAAAGTGCGAGAAAAGTCCACCAGGCCCATCATTTCAGAGCTTCTCCCCGACACGGCACAAACCCCTGACTTAACGGCCTGTGAAAGACACACGCTCCCAAGGTGACGTCTATGAGAAAGGACAGCAGCACGTGAAGACTGTACTACACAAATGAGCTCAGTTCCCAGGCTTAATCCTTCGTTTTCTATCCAAGACGTCTAACCTTTGAAATCAGAGAGGAACTGCACTTCAATTCACTGCCGCTGTTCCTTCTACGTAATGACAAACACCTTTCTGTCGCAGCTCTGTGCTGACCCGTAGCGACTGCTGCTTTGCCTTCGTGCCTCCTGTTTCATTTGTGTCCAGAGAAATAAAAAGAGGACAACTTCTCCTCCTCGACCTCCCGCCGGCCTCACCAACACCTGAGACAGGGCCCGGGGCGGGGGGGTGCCCTCCACGCTGCCCTGCCCCCCACCCCCCACCGCCCTCGTGCAGAACTGGGTGTGGCCACACGGGGCGCCATCCCACCGCCGGGCAACAAGCGCAGCCGAGGCCCCTCTGACGGACGCTGCAGCATAAGACTGGTCTCCACCAGTTCCCCGGGCCTGGGGAACACCTGGACTGCAGATCGCAGGGGGTGCGGCACACTGGAAGTCCATCCGGAAGCTTCCGAGGCCACTTTATGCTGTGCCTGATGCTGCGGGGCAGCCGGAGCTCAGGTGAGACAAGATTCACCCGCCTGCCACTGAGAAGAGCCCCGCCGTGGGACCGAGGCTCCTGGATGGGGAAACCGGCCGTGGTTTCCAGCGGGAGCCCTCGAAGCAGAACAAGCAAATAAGCCAAAGAAAAGGGCGTGTCCGAGGCCGCAGGGGCCGGGGCCACCGGCAGGGAGGGGCGGCCGTTACTCAGGTGATGGGGTAAGGGTGCCCCGAGACGCGGGCGGCCGGCGCCTCAACGAGAACCAGCACAGAAACAGAGTGACCTGTGACACACACAGAGGGCTCGACAGGAAGGGGGTCCAGAATCAGAGGTTAATCAAAGGTCTCTAAGCCGACCGCCACTGGTACCCCCCGCCCAGCTGTGCGACGCTTCCCAGAAGAGGGGCTGAAAAGACAACAGCGACCTCCCCGTCCCCATCCTCCGTGGGTGGGAGTGGGGGCAGCACGCCTTCTCCCACGGGGCACAGGGAAAGAGCCGCGGGGACAGGACACAGGCCTCCTCCTGGACAGCTGTCCCCTGGCCGTCCACGGGGCTTGATATAGACCGCAGACGCCCACCAGCTGTGAGCTCGGCCAGACACAGGGCCCGAGACCCTCAGCCGGGCCCAGAGACCCGACCCGGCCACAGGCTGGTGCCAGCTTCAGCTGCGGGCGAGCAGACGAGGGTCCACGAGTGGGGACCGGGGACAGAGGCCGGCTCAGAGCAGAGCCAGTGTGTGTGAGGGAGCGGCAAGGCCCTCGCCTGGACGCGGGCAGGGCCCTCGGAGGGAGGAGGGCGGACGGCTGAGGGAGGTCCTGCCGACCACGAGGCAGAAGCCCACTCCTCCAGCCGGGACCCACCTCTTCCTGTACTTCTCACGGGGTCTCAGAATAACCCCCACACGGCCGCTCATCACCCTCGGTGAGCGTGAAACCCCCCGCTCCACCACTGTCTCAAATGTGGGCCAAAGATAGCTGCTTTTGAAGAATAATAGGATGTAAAATAAACACACTTTTAAATGAGACGTTTCCATCTGTGTCTGTTTCGAGTAACAGCTGCTTGAAAGCACGCGGAGGAGAGGGCACAGTTACAGGTGAGGTTGTGTGTTACACCCACGCGGCTCCCGCCCCGCGGGTACCTGGGCCTGGGCGCCGGGCGGGGCCACGCACCTGTCCTGCAGTTGTGAAACTCCAGCGCGCTCTGGATGCGGAAGGTCTTCTCGCAGGTGCCGCACCGGTACCTGTACTCGCCGTCGACCTGGTGGGAGGCGGGGCGGGAGGCAGGGCAGCTGGGACACCTCCCCGCAGGAAGCCGCTCCGGCAGCCGCCCCGTGGGTGTGGCTCACAGCCCCTTCCTGCTGCCCTCCCGCCCAGCTCAGAACGTGAGCCACGTCTGGCCATCCCACTGCCCCCGCAAGAGAAGCCCGCATCCAGTGACCTCGCTGCCTACGTGGGCCTCCCGCGCCTCCCCGAGCCCTGGCAGCACCTGGCCAGGCCCAGGGCCCACCTCAGCCCTCTGGCCCCCCCTCCCCACTCCCGTGACCCTTTCATCCACATCAAGGGTCTGCTTTCCTCCATCAGAGCCAGAGCGGCGGTCCTTCACCTACCTCGTTCCTGCTGTGCTTGTAAGAGACGTGCTGCTTCAGACTCTCCTTGCGGCTGAACAACTTGGCGCATTCCTCGCATTTAAACAGCTTGTCCCCTGAGGAACAACCCGTGACAAGCCGCGTCACTCCTCCAGGCGCACCGAGACCACGGTGCCCACCTGGGACGCGCCGCCCAGCCCTCGGGGCGGACGGCCGCCCGGCCCCGACGCCTGGGGGACTCACCGTGCGAGCGCACGTGTCTGCTCAGGTTGCTGCTGTTCTGGAAGACCTTGCTGCAGATGCTGCACTGGTAGACCCGCCTGTGCTCCCCCAGCTGCCGGACCAGCTTCCGCCTGATGCCGTGGCGGCTCGAAAGGACCAGGCTCCGCTTGAGGGTGATGGTGCCGCTCTGATGGTGGGGGAACCTGCGGGCCAGACGCACAAGCTGGTGAGACGGGTGCGAGATGGGGCTGGAGAGGAAAGTCCAAAGTTACAGTCATCCTGGAAAGAGCTCCTGTCAAATCTTCCTAGCCTGACACAAGAGCAGGGACGGTGCTCAGGTGTCCCCCCCAGCTTTGGGGCGTCTAGAACGGAGACACCCCGCATATACAGTGACGTCAGTCAGCTTTTCTGTACCAGCCACTCATCTCCCTGGGCGTTACCTCTGGCCACCAGGAAGCTTGGAGCTCAACTGGTGTGCTGACCAGAGTAACCATACCTGTTCTCTTTTTTTCACTTGCTTCTACCCTGTTTCATATTTTCCCTGAACCTGATTTCTCAAACTTCTTCCCCCTATGAAATGTGTTTCTAATGGTAAGTTACCGATAGCCTCTGGGCAATAAGATGGAGTATAGATAAAGTAGGTCACCTTCACCATTTCTGACACTGCTCTGCTCTGCTCTCTGTTTTTCCACAGCTTCCCGGACCCTACAGGACCAGGTGCATTTTGACACTGTGGGAGGCACTCCAAAAAGGGCTGCAAAAAAATACTGCCACCAGATACTCAACCTAAGGGCAACAAGTTACCTAAGGATAGTAACTAAAATACAAATATTTTCCTCGTTCATAAAAAGAAACAGAGCAGGGTGTTAAACATACAGAAGTTTAAACACAAACTTCTGTTGTAGCAGCATTCGTTCACAGCCGCCAAAAGGTGGCGGCAACACAAGTGCCCCGATGGAAGAGCGGATGCACGAAATGTGGTCCATCCACGACTATCGTTCTGCCTTAAAACGGAAGGGCCTTCTGACACCTGCTACGACACACACGAGCCTGGAGAGCGTTATGCTACGTGAAATACGCCAGTCACAGAAAGACAAATACCGTGTGAGGACACTTGTATGAGGTCCCTGGGGACACAAGTCCCTCCTGGAAGGCCTTCACAGAGGCAGAGAGCAGAACGGCGGGGGCCAGGGGCTGGGAGGGGGTGATGAGGAGTCGGTGTCTAACGCATGTGGAGGTTCCGTTTGGGGAAGATGGCAAAGTTCCGGAGATGGATGGAAGGTTGGTTGTACAATAATGCGAGTGTGTTTAGAACCGCGGATTACACACTTAAAAATGGTTAAGATGGTGAATTTCACACGATGTGTATTTTACTACACTAATAAATATTTTTAAGTTATTTTCACAGCAGATGCTCTATTAACCCGCTGAGCTCCAGAGTTCCTGCTGCTTCCCGAGCATGTGAGTTTCCTACAAGAAGTAAACCATCCCCTCATCAGGCCTTCCCTCCAGAGTGGAGCAGCCGCCGCGGTGCCTTCGCCCGCGCAGCCGGGCCCGCGGGCCGCTCCGGGACGTACTTTGGCACTGGGCTGGCGTCGCTGGGGGTGGTGGCCAGCTTCCCCAGAACCAGCTCCATGATCCTCTCGTCCGGCGACGTGGCCACAGGCTCGACCTCGGTCATGATGTCTGCCACTTGCTCTGCATGGAGGGGATGGGACAAGCTGTGTCACGGCCGGTGCCGGGGCTGGAACACAACCGACCCGAGACCAGAGGCCCAAGGGGCCACGATGGTCAGGCCAACGTCGCAGACACGGGTCACAAGATTGACACAGGGGAAAAAACCCAGCAATAATTTAGAGTCCACACATTGACTTGTAGATTAGAAAAGCAAAATGTTATTCTTAACTCAAAACTGGAGTTATAACCTGTGATCCTTTTTTAAAACCACAGAAGTGGACACTATTTCAATTCCTTTTCCTACCACCTAAAACCAAAACACTGATATATAGTGGGATTTTATAACTTACTGAATTCGTCCTGACAGAGATTTGGAAATATTAATTTTTATAATTACACGAGCCATCTTGAGTATGTTCAAAAGAAGATAATCATTTTGTACAAGAGTCAAGGATCACATACCCACAGTAACAGGGACCTAGGCCTGAACCTCTGGACAAATGAAATACCGGAAGACCACACGAAAAGAGTAGCCACTTCACCTACCATGATACGTCTTCCTAATGCAACTGACAATCCGTGAAATAACCACTTAACAAGCTTTTCACCTCTTTCTCGTCTTCTCTGCTTGTTTATAGAGAAGTACTGTCCAGGGGAAGTTCAAGCCTTCTCCTGAGAACATTACATGAAGGCTGCTCCTCTGAACTCTCTTTAATTCCGAGAAATAAGAATTTCTTCTCACTCTCGCAAAAGAAATCCTGGGCTACAGCAAAGAGCAAAAAGAAAGCCTGTGCAGTGGTCAGTAGTGGTCAGGAAGGTAGAGAGGGGCTCACTAGTGTCTGAGCATCACATCTGGACCCCACATGCGACACCTGCCAGGAATCCGCTGGCACCAGGCACTCCTGGCAGAGCCGCGTGGGGGCTGAGGGGACACGGCCCTGTGGGGACCCCACACCCGATAACAAGGGTCCAAGAGCCCTCCAAACTCAACGGAGGCTACCGTATCGTCAGGCAACGGCTTCAGCCATGGCCTGGAAACCAGCTGCACACCCGTCCGCAGGTGACGGGATAGCAGATGGGGGGGCATCCACACGACGGACCAACACAGCCCAGCAGCAGAGGGGAGGGAGCGGCCGGGACCCCAGTGCGGAGGCGTCTCCCCCACACACCACCTGGGAGACGCCGGGCACAGAAAGCCTGCCCAGCACGCAGAGCTCCCGTCCACCCGAGACAAGCAGGGAAGTGCCTGGGGGGATGGAAACGTTCTCTGTCCTGATAACGAGCTACACAGGTGGACCCGCCTATCAAGGTTCACACCGGCCCGCTCTCCCAGATGCACGTGAAAGAGCTGCTCCGGAGAGAGAGAGAAGGGCTTAGGTTTCCCCGCCATGTGGGCTCTGTGCCGAGTTTTCCTACCTGGCATGGAAGCAACATGGCCTCAGGTCCTTCCCACTCCCGTCACCCCTCCCCCAGGGCCAGCCCACCAGCTGGCCCCTCCCCCAGGATCGCCCCCACCTGCTGGCCCCTCCCCTAGGACCAGCCACCTGCTGGCCCCTCCCCCAGAACCAGCCCACCTACTGGCCCCTCCCCCAGGATCGCCCCCACCTGCTGGCTCCTCCCCCAGGTCCAGCCTCACCTGCTGGCTCCTCCCCCAGGACCAGCCCACCTGCTGGCCCCTCCCCCAAGATCGCCCCCACCTGCTGGCTCCTCCCCCAGGATCGCCCCCATCTGCTGGCTCCTCCCCCATGGCCAGCCCACCTGCTGGCCCCTCCCCCAGGTCCAGCCTCACCTGCTGGCTCTTTGCCGTCAACAATGACTAGAGGCTGCTCCGGTTTGGATGCTTTGGGCTTTCTGCCCCTTCGAGGCTTTTTCTTCTGCTCTCTGGCGGCACTGACACTCTTGGGAACGGTGGGAGGCTCTCCCCGGGGCGCGTCTGCTCCCTTCTCCGGAGCTGGCTCCTGCTGGCTGGTGGCGGGGACGCTTTTGGATTGTTCCAAGTGACCCAACAGGTGCTCTGCAGGACAGGGCAGCAAAGCACAAGGGGCGTCCACCCTCCACCTCCATTTTGTTTGTGTTTAGTTTTATTTGCTAACAGTGTGCCTGCTGCACAGGCAAGTAAACTTCACCTCCTCTGCTTCAGAAATAAAAGTATTCGCACGGCACCAAACACAGCCACCACTTAAAAAAGTCAATTAGGCGACAGAAGCAGGGCAGTTTTATAACACCACACAGTTACGTAAAAACTAAAAGCATGGGTACACATGCATGTGCAAAGAGAAACTGCGGAAGAACACACTAAGACAGTAATGTGGTCTCTATGGTGACCTTACAGGCAATTTTCACATTCTTCTTAAAGCTTATTTAAACTTTCTAATTTTTCTACAATGAATATATAATACAATTATTGTAAATGTAGCCTTTGAAGGGGAATATTGATAAATATTGAGTTCACAGTGAACAAAACTGTCTCTAAAAACACTGCATGAAAGCCAAAATCTTTGCTTTATTTTTAACAGGAAAAACCTCAAAGACCTCCCAAGGAGAGAGAACTGGGCCAAACACAGGAAACAGACAGGGCTGGCCACGCTCCCCGAATGAAGACAAGCTGGGCCCAGGCTGGCTGCAGGGCAGGACAGCAGCAAGAGGGCCGAGGCGTGACCCACGGGACAGGCGGGGGCGAGTGCCCTCAAGTGACCGTCAGCGCCCGCCTGCTCGTTCAGCGGAGGTCCCATTCTCCCCAGCAACAACCTCAACTGGCTGACACGGGCCTCAGTGTGAAGTGGCCGCTACGTTCCCATCTGTTCCACACTCAGGGCCACTGCGCAGGGCGTGTGCCCTCGAGGGGCCAGGTCTAGTGAGGGAAGGAAAGTTTTAACGCAAACAACGTTACGTGACATGTGTCATGGGAAAGGTTTGGAAGTTTGGCCACGTAGCAGAACAAGCTAACGACGAGGCCACCTGGCCGCAAGCGCTTGGAAAGGCTACAAAAAGAGAGACCACCCCCCACCCCAAGTTGAAATGCTCTGCTGAGCTTCAGAGAAAGAACACGAGATCCCTCGGTGCCAGACATACAGAGAACTTCAAGCCAAAGGACAGATCCCAGGAGGAGGCCTGGGAGACACAGGCTAAGAGCTGAGCTGCTCCTGCAAGGCCAGGGAACTCCCGTGTGTTCTGCCACATCCGGGGGGGCCGGCGTGGACGGGACAGCGCGCGTCGGAGTGAGCGCAACACGGGACTCGCTGGCGGCTGGCTGAGCGCTCGGCCCGCCCCTTACCGTTCAGCAGCTGCAGCTCGAGGAAGGTGGCCGAGCACACCTTGCACACCCACTGGCTGGGCTCCGCCTCCACCGTGGCGCTGTTCTCTGGGGCACCTGCAGCTTCAAAAGACGAGAGGGGGTGCTGGTCCCGCAGCTCCTCGCTCCCTGCAGCCCAGCGCCGGGCGCGCCTGCCCTCGCAGGAGGTGGCAATGACAGCGGTAACAGCTGCCACTGCTGGGGAGCAGGTCCCACGCTCCAGGCACGGCTCTCAGAGTTTTACCCACACGGACTTGTTCATGCCCGTGAAGGCCCCCATTTCGCGGATGAGGAAACTGGGCACGGAGAGCTGGAACCAGAACCTGACAGGGCTGTCACCAGTCACGGAAATGTGCCTCCTCCCAGAAGCCAGTCCGGTGGGACCGACTCTGCGCCCCCCACCCCCATATGACAAAGAAAAACAAAACAGCCCACATCGAATTCCCCAATCTCCCACTGGCTCGCGCGACAAGAAAGGGTGGAACCCACAGCAGCCAGGCCCGGCTCCTGCCCGGCGCCGCCCAACAGCGCCTTCTGCAGCGACAGCCATCCAGGGGGCAGCCACGTGTGCCGAGTGCCCCCGGGGACCTGGGCTTTCATGCTTATTGAACTTGAATTTAGGTTTAAACAGCCGCCCGGGGCAGGTGCTCGCTTTGGGGCCAGTGCCTCTAGCCCTCCCGGCACCCCCATGGGAGTCTGGGAGCGGAAGATGACCAGGGTGCATGGAACACAGAGGGAGGTCCTGGCTGTGCGGGCTCTTTTAAAAAAAGACAAAAAAAACTACCAATGCTCTTGCGAGACCTCAAAGTTGGGCATGTAATGGAGAAGAACCTTTGGCTTCTATTCCAAGTTCATTTCTAAAGGGATGCCTCCTATAAGCTTAAGGTATACATAATGGCCGTCTCGAGGAGCCCTGCCTCCCAGGTAACAAGCATGAAGCTACAATACCTCCGTTTAGCTCACAGGAACCATCCTGACGAAGCCCACCTGTGAGTAGTCGCAGGGAGGAAGAAAGTCACACATCCCCTCCGGAGGCAGACGGGAGCCAGGAAGTGTTTGACTTTACTCCCTCTGCTCTTAGTATAAAAGCGGCCTGAATTCTAAGTCAGGCACGGTGGTTCTTGGGGATGCTGGTCCGCCACCGTCCCGGTCTGCCGGCTTCTGAATAAAGTCACTCTTCCTCCCTAACACCTCGTCTCTGGATTTAGTGGCCACTCGTGAGGCAAGCAGCAGGAGCTTGGGCTCGGGAACGGGGACATTCTAAGTGCATGTTCGTTCGTGATCTCCTGCCCCAGGAAACTGATTTCTCTAAGCCCCTGGGCAGCCTGTCAGGGCTGGACGGGGGCCACCAGCCCTCACCGCCACCTCCACGCCCGCCTGTGTGGCCTGTGTTGACACTCAAGACCCACTGTGACACCCCGGGGCCCCTCACAAAGCAAGCCCCCCACACTGTGCGTGCACACGCACTCCACACCAGGGGAAGCACACCTCTCTCTGTGTCAAAAACTAGCCATCGGGACCTTCCTGGTGGCCCAGTGGTTCAGAATCCACCTGCCAATGCAGGGGACATGGGTTCGATCCCTGGTCGGGGGACTAAGATCCCACATGCTGCAGAGCAACTAAGCCCACGTGCTGCAACTACTGAGCCCGCGCGCTCTGGAGCCCATGCGCCACTAGAGAGAAGCCCTCGCGCTGCAACAAGGAGCCCGTGTGCTGCAACTAAGACCCGATGCTGCCAAAATTCAACAAATGTTTTAAAAAAAACTAGCGATAAGGTTACAAAGGATGGATGAAGAAGATGGAGACCACTGCTACAGCTGCTTGCAGGCATTTCTGAGTCTCCCTAAGAGGACAAGAAGGGAGACCTGCAAGAGCAATAGGGAAGGGTTGTTTATAAAACCACAGCAGAGAGGGTGGAGCGCGGGCAGCACGGAACAGGGTACAGTCTCAGACATGCCCGCGGCCCAGCCTCTGCCTCCTCCACACCCGCCTCCGGGAACTGGCCGGAGAGCGTCAGGAGGAGATCGGGGACAAACGGGGCAAAAGGGCCAAATTCCCGACCTCACTCAACTTCCCAAACACACATCTTCCTAAAGAGGGCAAAGCACTCTTGCACAAGGGCGTTTCAGAGGTTGAGGGGGGTTTAGAGGGAGGAAGACCCTCGGGAATAAAGGCAAATCCTTTCCGCGCGAATGAGCTGCTGTCTCCACCACAAGGCCAGCAATGGCGTTCACACCACCTGACCTGAGGCAGGAAACCCATCTCTTCAGCCCGGTGTCCTGACGCTAGGAGGACAGGACTAACCAGAAGCACCAGGCATGACGGCTGTCCTCCCACCCAGGGCAGTACTCTATTTTCCAAAAATTATCTGTAGAAGATAAGACTTTTTAAGAAAAAAATTAGCCAACAATCAGAAGACAATTCCTGATCCCAATCACTCACGCATTTGACAAAAGAGAAGCATCTACGCAAAGTGCAACAGTGGCTGGCGGTAGAGAGACGGGGAAAAGGCCCACACGGGACGGTCAGCAGAACGTGTAAGGAAGAGCAGTCACGTGGTCCACCAGCAAGCCCAGTCACGTGGTCACGTGTGCAGCAAGACCTCAACCACACAGAAGCGCACGGCTTTTTAAACGACAGAAAAGGCAGAACTTCAGGGACAGAGGGTAGAGGCTGGTCACCAGGGGGTTGGGGCAGAGCCGTACGAGGGAACCTTCTGGGGTGCTGAGAATGTCCCGTATCTTGATCGTGGTGGCGCTCATGCAACTGCAGACATGCGTCCAAGCTCTGAACTGCCACGTAAAATAGCTGTTCTCTTGTTTGTAAACGAGATGCCCGCAGTGCTGGTTTTTCAAAACTACTAGAAAATGCTAATCAAAAATGCCAAAAGTCATTAAGATGGTGATGTTACAGGTGATTTTAAAGTTCCCCAAATGTCATGAAATGTATTTAGGTTTCATCTTTTTCACTAGAAAAGTGATTTTGAAAATCTGACGCGGACAGCCGGCTCTGAACCCCATGTGCCTACCCACTGAGACCACTGGCTTCCCCGGCCTCCTCCTCCATCGGCCAGTGGGTCCAAGTGTGTGTAAAGAAGAGGAATCAACCTTAATGGGAGCTCAAGGAAAACATGTGATGAGAAGGTAAATCCGCTACCAGAAAACAAAAAACACAGATTAATTTTTTAAAGGAGTGTGTCACTGCTCCTTCGGGGGAAGGAGGTCCACTTCCCTCTATATTTAAAAGTCTACTCTGCCGACCTGCAACCTGGCTGGTTTCTATGACAAGGATGCATGTTTGAAGGAAATCCAAAGAAGAGACAGAGTTAAATTAATGAGCCTGAGCGGTTCTGATGCGTACCTAGGATTACAGATAACGTGTGGCCGGGCTGCTCCTTGCCCACAGGCCCCTCGTGACTTCCAGGACAGACTGGTGGTCCCTAAGGCCCTTCACCTTGCTCTGACCCACCCCCACCAGGCCAAAGGCGCAGCGCTGGCCACAGAGGCTGCACGTGGTCTCCCGGGGGTGTCCAGACCAGAGGCGGGATGGGAGCGGCCTCGTCTCCGCGGGGAGGGGTGAGGCCATCTCCCCCTTGTCAGTTCTGAGCATCACAGACGTGCGGAAAAGACGCGTCCCTGGGCTTCGAGGCCCCTCTTCACAGGTCTTGTTATCTGCTCAAGTGGCTGGGAAGCGGGTGCTCCGTAACTGTACCCCCAGCCACGCCTGCGGCTGGGTGAGGTTCCAAACACACACCTGAGGTCGCGCTGGGCCCCGGGCACCTGCGTGGGCTGCAGAAGCTCCGCTGTGCCAGGAGGGGACTCCAGAGAAGGGAAGGGGTGGGCGGGCTTCGGGGAAGGGGGTGGGAGGAGGCAGCACAGGGGTCCTGGGGCAGCTGCCACGTCCCTATTTTGCCAACCGGCGCTGACGCCTGGCAGCGATGTGGCCGTGGACACCGGGTGGCCCTCCTGGGTTGCCAGCAGCACTGCCAGGGCCAAGCGGTCACTCAGCAGAGGGCTCTCCCAGGAAGAAAAGAAACAAGGAACCCAACTAACCAACTAGTTGACAGCCGTCCATAACCTTCCCCACACGGCCAAGAAGTACCTGCCATTTGTCCCAAAACAGAAAGTGAAAAAAATCATAAAAATTATTCCTAAAACTTTAGGGTGCCTAAGTTGCTTATTTATTTCCCCAATTCAGGAACGAGTGTGACCACGCTGCTCGGCTGGTGTAACTATGAACAGCAGTGCCCTACGTTCTCAGAAGCCCAGAGGAGGAGCCCCAGCTACCCTAGTGTCCCGAACGGGAGCGCTCAGGACGCAATCAGCAGGCATGTATTGGACAACATGGCCCTGCGCTAATTTCATAAAGACGTGTGCTCTCAAACTCGGCCCCAGATTAAAGGGCCCTCCCGTAGGGAAAAAGCCAACAACACCTGGAACTCTGATGAGAGGCGACATTTGCACGGACTTTGACCTTGAGAGTCTTGAGGGGTGTGTGTGCCACCCCCAGGACACGACAAAGACAGCCTCTGACGGCCCACACCCCAACAAGGGTCTGGGCTGGTCCCAAGACACCCACGGGGAAAGGAATCCGGGACACGAGAAAACCAGGTCAGGGAGATCCTGGTGACCTTGGACAGCACCTAGGGAGTTGGCCTCATCCTGGTGCTTGAAAGCAGGGTGCCCTGTGGGTGCCTCCCAGGGAGCAGGGCCAGATACCCGGTTTTATCAAATCCTAGAGGGTGGGGCTAGAGCAGTCTGGTGAAAAACCAAGGGTCTCTCCAAATTCTTTTTGTCCCCTCTACTATCAAAATAAAGAAAGGCCCAGGCTTCCTAAGTGGCACAGTGGTTAAGAATCTGCCTACCAATGCAGGGGACATGGGTTCAATCCCTGCTCCAGGAAGATCTCACATGCCATGGAGCAACGGAGCCTGTATGCCACAACACAACTATTGAGCCCATGTGCTGCAACTACTGAAGCCCACGCGCCTAGAGCCCGTGCTCCGCAACAAGAGAAGCCACCGCAATGAGGAGCTGGCGCACCCCAACAAAGAGTAGCCCCCACTCACTGCAACTAAAAAAAAGCCCGCACACAGCAAAAAAGACCCACCACAGCCAATAAAATAAATTATTAAATAAATACATTTATAAAAAAATAAAATAAAATGAAAGAAAGGCCCATCAAGGCCAGTCTCCCTCTGCACATTCCCTGTGAAGATGCAAACCCTCTGCTGCCCCCAGACACCCAGGGCCAGCCCCAGGGCACCCCCAGGAGGCTCCACACGCCACCATCCCCCACCCAGCCTGCAGTGACTGGAGACAGGCCCTGGAAATTCATGTCTGCCTGGAACCTTTGGTAGGGTCTCTGCAGATGTAATCAAGATAAGATGGGTCAGACTGGATGAAGGTGGCCCTAAATCCAGTGACCAAGTCCTCATAAGGAGGGAACCCAGAGACACAGGCAGAGACCCAGGCAGGCGTGGGGTGAGGCAGCTACAAACAAGGGTGGTCGGAGGACTTCCCTCATGGTCCAATGGTTAAGACTTCGCCTTCCAGTGCAGGTGGGCCGTATGAAAGCCCTGCTCTCCCAGGTCACAGTGCCACATGTGAGCCACTGCACGTGGTCCCTCAAGGTCAGATGGAGAGGACGTGTGCCCAAAGGACCCACAACATGGGTAGAAAAGGTTTAAATTCACCGGCCCCCTTCAGGAGGTGATGCCCCAGACCCCGGGTCAGTGGGACACGCAGTTTGATTTGCTTTTCCAATACGATGTGGGTGAATCATCTGTGACTCCACCAGGTCTTTCTTTGACCACACACACACTCACATGCTACACACGCACACACCTGCATATACACACATGCACATGCTACACGCGCACACACCTGCATATGCACACATGCACATGCTACACACGCACACACCTGCGTATAAACACATGCACATGCTACACACGCACACACCTGCGTATACACACATGAACATGCTACACACGCACACACCTGCGTATACACACATGAACATGCTACACATGCACACACCTGCGTACACACATGCAATGCTAAACACGCACATGCTACACATGCACACACCTGCATACACACACACGCTACACATGCACACACCTGCATACACACACACAAACACGCTACACACGCACACACCTGTGTACACACACACACACCTGTGTATACACACACACATTACACACACACACCTGCATACACACACGCTACACAGGCACACACCTGCATAGACACACACGCACACGTTACACACGCACACACCTGCGTACACACACGCACACGCTACATGCGTGCACACCTGTGTACACACACACGCTACATGTGCACACACTCACATGCTACACGTGCACACACCTGCGTACACACACTCACATGATACACGTGCACACACCTGCATACACACACACACACATGCTGCACACGCACACACATGCACCTCTGGGAGGAGGCTGCTGGAAGGTGGCCAGCACCTGCGCCAGGTTCAAATCCTGATTCCTTCGCTCTCTGCACTGTGATTCCGAGCAGGTCCCTTAACCTCTCTGTGCTCCGTTCCCTCTGCCCAAACCAAGGGACCATAACCTGACCCCAGAGGACCGGCGGGTGAGTGACGCGTGGGAAGCCCCAAGGACAGAGCTGAGCAGTGACTGCGTCCGTCCGGGAACCCAGGCCCCCCGCAGAGCTGGGGCAGAACTGCCCACCAGCAAGCACTTGGCTTGGGGCGAGCTCCTCTCACGGTCCCTCAGCCCAGACATTCAACAAGCGGACAGACAGACCCACCACGTGGGTCAGGACCAACCCCCCAGCGCTCCCCACACCCGCCAGGCTGCCCGGCCTGACTCCTTTCACGAACACTGAGCTGCTGCGCGTGGCCAAGGGGCTGGGGTCCCCGTGGGGTGGGCGGGCAGGACCCCCACGTACCGTGGAGCCCGGGGCAGGCCTGCCTCAGCATGGGCTTGTCCATCCTCTTGGCATAGAAGGCCGCGTACCACACGCGCAGCTCCGTGCCCGGGGGGATGTCACGGGAGGTGGTGAAGTACACGTCGCTGCCGTGCTGGAAGGCCGTCAGGTTCTGGTGGCTGGGCTCTGCCGCCGGCCGCACCAGCATCATCCAGTTGCAGTCGTCCTCGTTGGAGGTGTCGAAGCACACGGGGTGCCCGTCCTTCTGGAACACCTGGGGGCGGGCGCGGCCCAACGAGGGTTATCCACCAGTGCGCGTGTCTGCGTGTGTGATGAGTGTGTGAGCGTGTGCTCTGGGCGAGCGTGTGGGTGTGCAGGGGGGCTGCTGAGGGGCCGGTCTGGACAGAGGCCAAACCGGGCTCTGGACGGGACTGTCTAAGCTTTCACGAGGGGGCGGGCAGAGGTGGACCCCTGAACGGGTCAGGCTGGTCACAGGCAAAAGGCCAGGTGTCACTGGGAGACCCGAGTTCTCTGCATGGCCCAGGTGGGAACTGGCAGGCCTAATTTCTACCTGCGGTCCAGGTGGGCACCTGGACGCGTGCGTTCTGCTCCTGTCCCAGGCTGCGCGAGGAAACCTGACGTCTGCTCCTAGGCCAGGAGTTAACAGGAGAGCTGAGTTCTCCGCATAGCTCAGCTGGGAGCTAGGACATCTGAGGTCTACTTGCGGTCCAGGTGCAGAACCTGGACACTCAACTTCTAATCAGTTTTCAAGCGGGCATGAAGGCGGCACCTGAGTTCTACTCCTGGCCCAGGTGCTTTCGGGACACCTGAGTGTTGGGCCTGGTGCAGGTGGCAATCAAGATGCCTGAGTTCTATTCCTATTCCAGACGTCGTCAGGACATCTGAACTGTATACCTGGGCCAGGTGTATCGGGACACCTGCGTTCTACACATGGCCCAGGTGGGAATTACGATGCCTGAGTTCTACTCATGGTCTGTCTGGGCATCAGGACACCTGAGTTCTTCTCCCGGCTCTGCTGCAAGTATGTTCACTGACTTTAGCAAAGTTCCTCGATCTTTACAAGCTGCGCTCTCACCTGCAGAGCAGCGCCATTGCTTCGTGGACTAAATGCAGGCAGGGACCAGGGCAGAAGCCGGAATATTTGGACGTTCAAGTAACCACATGGGACAGGGAGCTCCTGTCCCCTATTTTCTGATGTAATCATTGCTTCCTCGACATAGGAAGAACTCTCCCCCCTCCTGGGCTTTTTCCATAGGAGCTCCCCGCTGCTAAGCGCTGGAGGCCCCCTCTGAGGATGGAGCCCTCAGAAGCAAGGGGAGGGGGCAGAGGGAGCCGACAGGTGCCTGACGACCCCCAGCCAGTGCGGGGGCTGCTCCCGTGCCCTCCTGCCATGGGCATAAAGCTGCCCCCGGCATCCGGGTACCCAATGCTGAGCCAGTGCTGGAAACAACTCAATACCGGACAGACCTTCAGAATCTGAGTCACCGAAAGAAACCAAAACGGGCACAAAGGACTTTTTCAAAGGGGCCTCGGCCCCCCTCGGGCCCACAGCCATGACGCGCGCCGGCCCCAGGCCTCTTTACATCACTCTTGCACATAAAACAGCCTTTCTTTCCTTTCTTTCTTTGTAAACAAATCAAGCGCCCTTTCCTTTCTCTCCGCTGTGCTGAAGTCTGTCTGGTGAACTCAGTTCTCCAAGGACGGTCGAAACCCCGCGGTCACCTAGATCATCTGTCCTGAAACATGTGGGTCTCTGCTAAGGGTCTCCAGGGAAAGCTCACCTCCGGGAGTAACCGTTGCCCGACCAGCCTCTGTTCCTCTCTGTTTATTTCACAGGTGTTTCTGAAGGCTGGCTGCAGCCAGGCACATGCTGGGCACGGGGACAGAGCCGTGCCTGACACCTACGTCCCCCGCCTCACGGCACCTCCGTGGGTCTCACTTTACGTGATCCAAGCCCTCCCAGCCATTCCTTCCATTTTGTTTTTCTCAGTGTCACATAACAGCTGTCATTTCCCACTCTGTTGTGCTTTGCAGAGCTGCCAAATTTTGAACTGGCCTCTCATCACTGCCTCGACAAGACACCTTCCTTCCAAAAGAGCCTTGCAAAGTACCCTACGCTCTGCACCGGTGTGAAAGTACTGACGCACCCCTGCAAACAGCCACAGAAAGCCCCCCTCCTAGAGCCTGCACGGGGGGTCCACTCTTGCATATGTTCTAAAGACACTCTCTTTAGGGTTTTACCAAATACTAACTTAACTCTGATGCTCTTGTGATATAAAAACAAACTTAAAACAATCCAAACATTGTCCTGGAAAGTCAGACTACAGCGTGTAGAGCTGTTTCCGAGACACGTGTGAACCAGCGGAACTCGGCGGGCACGCCCCTCCCTCTGCACGAGGAAGGTCCCAAAACACGCGCTCCGCCGCCCCCACGGGCCCCGGCTTTCACCTTCAGGGGAAACGCGGACTCCTTCTCCCACTTGGCGACCCTCCGCGACTCAAACGGGCCGAACTGCGTGCGCTTGACGAGCTGGGTCACAGCAAACACTCCCTCAGCCCCGTCTTCCAGGCGTCTGATTTCCAGGTTGGAGGGAAGGGACGACCTAGAAATGGAGCGAAGCAAGAGACTCCCGGCCCTGCGTGCCCACCGGCCAATGGGCCACCCGCACCAGGGACAGGTGGTTAGGACGACAGGGAAGGTCGCTCTCACTGGCCCCCAGAGCCGGCGTGGAGGGGCGCTGACGCAAGGGGGAGGTTAAAATCCCCGGCCAGGAGACAGAGCCCATGTGTGTACGTGTGCACAGGCATACACACACACACACACACACCCACCCCCCAAGTGTGCACTTCGATCAAACAGAGAGGGAGGAGGACCACACAGAGACCACAATGAGGTGACACGTGGAAAGTACCACGGGAAAGACAAGCAGTGCCACGGCATTCCAAAGACCAGGAAAGGGTTTCCAGCCAGGCTGCACTGGGCTGGTTTCATCAAGGATGTGGCCTTTTCAAGTAAACTCGAGAATGTCAAGGATGGGGCACATGTGCCAGACGGGGAGGCATGCGGGCTGGGGCCCTGCGCGAGCCAAGGCCAGGCAAGCCTGACCCACGTCGGGAGTGGGGTGGACCCCCGGGACGCCTGGAGCACAGGCCCCTCACAGCAGCCAGCAGGAAGCTGTGCTGAGACAAGGGACCCATCACAGAGGGACCGATGGTTCCCACAGGACTTTTGTGGGCAACAGGAAACCACTGAAGGTTTTTGGAAGAAAGCGCATCCGATCGGTACTTTGGGCAAAAACAGTAATCTCTTTGCTCTGTGCAGGTAAGTCACAGTGAGGCAGAGTAAACAAAGACGCTGGGAAAACCAGCTGGGAGGCTTCTAGAAGCAGCACGGACGAGATAACTTTAGCGCCACCACGGGACAGGCCCTAAATCAGGTGGAATGATCCCAGCAACTTTCCAGGGGGCAGTTATTCTCTCCACTTTACAGCTGAGGCAAGCGAGGCGCGGAGAAGAGCATGTCTCAACCAGGTTCAAGCAGCTACTAACGGCAGACGGGGCTGTGCCCTGGGCAGCCCACGGGGGACACAGTCCGTCCTCCCCCAGGGACACGTGGACTAGCAGAGCCACGAGCCTCCCCAGCAGATCTGCAAGTGCTTGTCCAGAAGCTGCCACGGCTCTGCCTGGCTGCCCCCACTCACTGCCCAGGGCACGCACCCTCCCCCCCGCCCACAGCAGGCATTTGTCAGACGGCAGGCCAAGGGGGAGACTGAACAAGCAGACCTACAACCTTGGCCGTGGCCAACCAACGTACAAACCAACTCATCCCACCGGTGAACCAGGAACCAGATAAAAGCCTCTGCGACAGGAGCCTCAGCTCACGGTGGGATGGAGATCTTAGACGGCCTCAGACGCGAGGCCTCACCGAGGTCTGTCCTCCTCCTTCTTTTGCTGTTCCCTCCCTTTTTTTTTTTTTTGTATTTATTTATTTATTAGTTTTGGGGGGTGTACACCAAGTTCAATCATCTGTTTTTATACACATATCCCCGTATTCCCTCCCTCCCTTGACTCCCCCCCCACCCTCCCTCGAGTCCCCCCCACCCTCCCCGTCCCAGTCCTCTAAGGCATCTTCCATCCTCCCTCCCTTTTTGTAGACATGGGGGCCGCCAGGCTCGCGTCCCAGGTGACACGCCGACAACCCCATCGGACGGGCAGGACAGTAAAAACGGCTCGAGGCGGCCACTCACCTCGCCCTGCTTAACACGAAGGAGTCTTTGACCATGACCACCGGGCCCAGCTCGGGACATTCGGAGTCGTGGTACTGGCTGCAGTCTTCACACCCTGCAAACAGACATCCCGGCGTCAGAGGGGGCGTCCAGCGGGGAGGGAGATGCCCACAGGGCATCACGCGGCCTGGGGGTGACCGACAGTGCTCCCCAGAAATGCAAAGAGAATGCAACGCAGGACGTGTGCCCCCAGGAGAAAACCCAGCTCCACGGCACAGGGCAAAGCAGGGCAAGTCGCCTCTATGGGGACGGAGGACGAGGCTTCCCCAGGGAACGGGCGGAAATGAAAATTCACCAACTTGTGGATCATAAATCTCACGTGTCGTAAACCTCTTTCTAAAACCTGGGATTACTTTTCGGAGTCAACTGCCACCCTGCCAAGTACCCTTTGCTGGGAGTTCTCAGAAAGACGATCCTTTCACAACCGTACCCGGCAGCACATTTCTGGGGTAATAAATCGTGGGTCTTAAAGCAAGTTAAACCACATCTAAAGGAGACAGCTCTTCTCTACGATAAAACCACACGTGGACGTGGCTTTGCCTTCCGCGGTGCGGACGGGCCACGGGCCACTTACAGATAAACATGATCTCCTCGTTGCCATCCTCAGCCATGGCCGCCACCTGTCAGGACAGAGCACCACGTTAGTGACAGGCGTCTGGCCAAAGGCATTTCTTAAACTGAAGTACAGTTGATTTACGATGTTGTGTTAACTTCTGCCGTACAGCAAAGTGGTTCAGTTATACATACATACACGTTCCTTTTCAGATTCTTCTCCCCTGGCATTTTTAAAGACAGTTCCTGCTAACGGCCCCCTGGAGCCTGTGTGACTTTGTGCTTTTTTAAAAAAATATTTTATTCTGTTTTTCTGGCCGCACCACGCAGCTTGCAGGATCTTAGCTCCCCGACTAGGAATCGAACCTAGGCCCCGGCAGTGGAAGCTCGGAGTCCTAACCACTGGACCGCCAGGGAAGTCCCTGATTTTGTGCTTTACAGGCAACATGCAGTAGGGTCCCCTTTATCGTGGGTTGGGTGGGGGCCTTGAAATGTTTTCTCACCTAGCATGCTGCTGCTTTTTTAATACGCCACTGACGCGAAAGGCTCTGGATCAGGACATCTGCGTGAACTCAGGCTTCCAACTTTCATATCAGCCATCCATTTCCACTTGTAAAATACACATACCACCGTTTTTTAAAAGCCAGTGTTCACATTGGTGCTCCTATTTTCTCCCTCCCTCACAGGGCTGTGAATTCCTCCAGGGCAACCACATCTCACGCAACCTCTATTTTTCTCCACCTGCCAGTCTGTGCGTGACACCAAATTTCTCTTGGGGACGAAAGCACCGGCTGACATCACGGAGGAGAGCCCTCCTGCTCTCCACAAAACCTTTCCCACATCCGGTCACTTCCACCTCCTGTTCAACCTTCAGGCGCACCTCCACGGCGGGCAGTTGCGCTCAGGCCCCCTACATATTCAGGGGTGATCTGGACATGGTCACTGTGGGGCCTCAGATTCCATAAAACGGAAATTAAAATACTCCTCTCGTGTAGTTGTGGGGGGAGAACAAGCTGAGATACACCCCGTGTGTGCCACTCAATGATCGTTCCTCTTCCCTCTCACCCCTCCATCCCCAATTAAGCTAACCCAGCGCATCCTTCCTGCATCCCACTCCTGGCCCAGCCACGAGGGAGCAGGTGGAAGGAAAGAGAGGGAGGCTATAATGGGGCACCAGAGGGATCCTCGTGGGGCTGGAACACCCTGTACCTGGACTGCATCAAGGTCACCATCCCCGCTGCCATCCGGTACTGCAGTTGTGCAGGGTGGTACCACTGGGGGAAATTTTCACACATGCAGTGACGTGACCAGGGCAGCCTCCAAGTCCTACCGGTGGGGAGCCCTGGACAGGGTGGTGGGGGCCGTCGGGCCTGGGCCGCCACGGCTGGGCTGGTGATGGACACGTGGGGCCGGCTGCTGCCAGCCTGTCCACTGTTTCACGTGCTCATACTAAAACTACGTGTACATGGTGCCAATAGACTCACACTCTTCCCACGTCCTCCTCTTGTTGCCTCTCTGAGTGCTTCCCCCAAAGCGGGCCTTGAACGCGTGCCAAGCCCACCAAACATCTTTCCCTTCACCTCACCTGACCTCTGGGTCACACCAGACGTGGCCGAGCGCCCTCCTGCACAGCCCCTCCTCTCCCGTCCCTGATGAGCTGCTCTCTCCCAGTGCCCCGACTCCCCGGGGAGGCATCCTCCACCACCTGACTGTCGTGCTGGCTCCGTGCCGGCCCCGTCTCGTGCCTCCTTATGCTGGACCCTCTTCCCCGGCAGTCACACCTGCTTCTGCGGCTGATGCTCACACCACGTGATGCTGGGGACGCTTCGCAGGGTCCCACACCTACACCCAGCTCCGCAGCCGCACCTCTGCCTGGAAGCCCGTAGCAGCTCAACACACCGAAAACAAACCCCGGGCCACTCCCAGCTTCCCTGCCTGGTGCTTCGAGGGCCACGGGCGGCCAAGCCTGGCCCTCAGGCAGGTGGTTGGGGACCAGGTCCCCTCCTACAGAGGCAAACATTCGTCACCCAGAACTCGGGTGCAGGCAGCTCCTCTGCGCCACCCTCAACTCAGAGAGTCCAGAAACCTCCCGGGACTGTCAGTTCTGCACGAATTCTCTATAAAAAACACAGTGTGGTCCCGCAAGACCCCCGCCACTGGCCGTGTTCCCCACCCTGCCGCTGGCTAAACGCCGCCTGGAGAGGAAAGAGAGGGTAGGATGAGCCGCCCCTGCATCCCAGCGCAGACCAGCTGGATCCGGATCCTCCCAGAAACAGGTCCTGGAAGGGAGCCACGCACCAAACGTGGGACAGAACAGTCTTCACAGCGATGATGGCTCAGCTTCTGAGGCCTCGAGGTGCCTCCTGTAGGTGGTCAGACAGTGTTCCTCCTTCCGTGATGGGCTGACTTCACTCAGCATCGTGTCCTCAAGGTTCATCCACGCTGGACTGTGTGTCAGAACGTCCCTCTTATTAAAGGCTGAAAACACCCCGTCACACGTGTGGTCCACACCCGTTACTCGATGGACACTTGGGTGGCTTCCACGTTTTAACTGCTGTGAATGGTGCTGCTATGAACAAGGTGCAAATGCCTCTTCAGGTCCCCGCCATCCACCCTGTCTACACCCAGGGGTGCAGCTGCGGGATTACATGCTAATTCTACGTTTCATTTTTTGGGAACCACCGTGCTGTTTCTCATGGCGGCTGTGCCGGCTTCCATGCCCTCCACACCCTCACCAACACCTGCTATTTTATGGGTTTTCTGACAGTAGCAGCGGAAGTGGGGAAGGGGTGGGCAGGGGGTCGCACGTAACCACTGGACCGCGAGGGAAGTCCCGATAAGCATTATTTTTAAATGTGACCTGCAGAAGCTGGGGTTTAGAAAAAGCAATCGGTTCTGAAACACTGGAAAAGGAAAACTTCACCATTTTAAAAGACAGGTAGCTAAAAATAACTCAAAGAAAAAGGTGTTTTCAAGAAGGTTGTTGATGTAAGTACGAAACGAAGGTTCTCTCTCGTCTGTTAACCCGGCTGGGCCTTCCCGGGCCATCCCCGGCCCATCTGTGTGCCAGAGGGGAATGGATAAAGGATGGAGGGGATGAAGGCTGCTGTCCTGCACGTCCGCTATTGGCCCAGCCCACTTCGCAGTCTCTCCTCTTCGGTGAGTAAAGCGGTGCTCTTGACAGAAATATAAGGTAAGCCACACATGGAATACCTTTTAGCTAAAAGGTTTTTAGTCAAGTTTTGAAATAATTACAGGAAGTTTCAAAAATAGCACAGGGAGGTCCCCCGAACCCTTCGTGCGGTTTTCCCCAGGAGTTATATCTTATGTAACAGTGTATGACACCACAGCCCTCCACTAACTGCAGCACACTCTCAAAACCAGGATATTGACCTTGGCACTGTGCGTGTGAACGCAGTTCTGTGTCTTCTCATCGCAGGTGCAGACTCATGGGACCACCTCCACAGTCCAGATTCAGGAATGTTCTATCACTGAAAAGACCTCACTCGTGTGCCCTTTTACAGTCACACCCTGTCCCCGACCATCCCTCACCCCTGGCAACCACTAAGCTGTTCTCCAAGTCTACAATTTCATCATTTCAAGAATGTCATATAAAGGGAGCCGCACAGTATGTGGGCTTTTGAGACTGGCTTTTTTTCTACTCAGCACAATGGGGTTGGGTTGCTACCTATATCAATAGTTCATCCCTTTTACTGCTTCTTATGCCTCCGTGTGAATTAACCACTCACTCACTGAAGGACACTTCGTTGTGTCCCCAGTTTGGGCTGTTACAAATAAAACTGCTATGAACAACTGCACACAGGGGTTTTTTTTGGACATAAATTGACATTTCTCTGGGATAAACGCCCAAGAATGTAATTACGGGGTCCTACGTTAGGTGGATGTTTAGTTTTTAAAGAAACTGCTCCACTGGCAACGTCTGAAAGCTCCAACTTCTCGGCGTCCATGCCAGCATTCGGTGTCACCGTGTTTTATTTTAGCCATTGTCACACGTGTGCAGTGGCAAATCGTGGTGGTTTCGATTCGCATTTTCCTCACGGTTAATGACACAGCACATCTTTTCCTGTGCTTCTCTGCCAGGTGTGAATCCCCTTCAGTAAATGTCTCTCTGTGTCTTTCGCCCACTTTCTAGTCGGCCCCTAGCTGTCCCACTGCCCTTCAGTGTGACACAGGCTGCGTGCGCGGGGCCTCGCCTCCACCGTCACCCGGGGTTCGTCTGTCCTCCTGTTTCCGGAGCCCCCCTTGCTTCCATTGTCTTGGTTTTCCTTTGATCTGGGGAGCACATTTTCCAGTAGTTTCCTTAGAATCGTGCCTGGGAGGTAATCTCTTCCGAGGACCTGCCTTGTCTGCAAACATCTTTACTCCAATCTCGCAGGCCAGCTGCTCTGCCTGGTTCGCAGTGGTTCTCCTGCAGAAGGTTGAAAGCGAGACTCCATCGTCCTCAGCTTCCAATGCTCCCACAGAGGGGTCTGAGGACTTCCCAGCAGGCAAACCCTCTGTATGTGACTCCCCACCCTCGAATCTCTTAGACTGTTTTGGCTCCAGGGACCTGAAGCCTCGGCGCTGAGCTCGGGCTGGCCCTTTCAGCCTGGCTCTCCTGTCCTGCAGTCCTCGGATTTTCTTGTGTTATTTCTTTTATAATTTCTTCAGCTTCCTCTTTCCGAACCTCTTGGTTTCATCAACGACGACATCTGTTTTTCTGATTTTCATATCTGGTTCTTTAGAAGGGATTTCTGAGCAAAGGCGGCAAGAGAGGTCTGCATTCTGCCATCTTAAAAATGGAAACGGAGCTAAGCGCTGACCTCCAGGCGGATGAGAGCTCTAACGGGCAGTCATCTTGCTTAATAAAAAAAAAGCAGAATGTGAAGCCCGATTCTTACTTAATAGGCCTTGTGAGACAGATATTTAAAACTAGGCACCCTGAGAGCTTTGGTGGTGAAAAGATCCTCACACATTCTCAACATAAGGGTGGGAGCACAGCGGAAGGAGAAACCGCAGAGAACAAAGCCCAGAGAAGTCAGATGTGTGGGAAAAAGGGACGCAGAGGGATGGAGGGGGGTGGGGGAGGGGCGCACAGGGGTCAGTGCACAGAAAGCTGAAGCCGCCTGGTCGGAACAGGTTCTGTAAACCTCCTAACACGGCACCAAACTGCATGTAGGTTTTTGGTCACCGTAAAAGGCAAACTTACTACAACTCATTAGCACCCATATTCTTTAAGCTTACAAAACGCCAAAGACCTAAGTTACAAAACACTAGAGGTGCTCCTTCCCGAAGTCAGACTCTGTCCAGCAGGTAGGGTCCCCTCTCCCGAGGGCGAGCGGGGGTGACAGTCCCGGCACACGGCCCCGTGCAGGCCCCTGGCAGGAATCACGACTCGGGGACGGTCGGACCACGACACCTGCCTCGGGCCACGTCGCGCTGGGAGGCCATTTACTGCGGGCTTTCTGATGGTACCTGCAGTATTTCAGCACGTAGGCCGGAGAAGCAGATGGTGCTGAACACTGAAAACAAGCCTGACGGAGCCAATAACACCCGCACCTCTCGGTGAAGAAGGGCGTCACCTCTGGAAAGCCCACACTTCCCTTTCGTGTACGTGTGTGGAAACCTGACCCCACGGGCTCTGGGAGACTCCAGGGGCACATCCAGAGCTGGGCTTCCTCGGATACCATGAGGACGAGCGGCTTCCACTGGGTCCCCGCCGGGACCCTGAGCCACTCCGTCCGTGACGGCCAAGGGGTCCCCTCCACCCAAAGGGTCCATGAGCGGCTTCCCAGCCTCCGCGACCCCTTTCTCTTGTTTCCTCCTCCAGAAACGCCCTCCATCTGCCGAAGCCCACCTAACCTTTCCAAATGGTCCCTCCTCTCTAGAGCCCCCCCCCCGGCCACGCCTGTCACACGCCAGGCAGGCACGCCGCCCCCTTCTCCCGAGGGAGGCCCCACCCCACCTGCGCCTCCCTTACCACACACCTCTCCCTGCTGCAGAGAGTCACACCCTGGATTCTTCAAGCCAGCCTCCAACAGACCTCTCTCATGAAGACAAACAAAAAAGTTCTAACGTCACCTCCGCCTGGCTCTAATGCCCCACTTCTGTCTCCTTTCACTGCAGAAATCCTGGGAAGGCCTCTCTCTTGAATGGGAAGAATCGCCCTGAAGCTCCACCAAAGGCTTTCCCCACATCATCCCCTGGGCAGCATTCAACCCCTCCCCCTGGAAACACTTTCCTGCGAGGTCTCCCCGTTGTCCCATCCCACCTGCTGCTCCCCCCGCGGCCCCTCTTGTGTTCCCATCTCCCATCCAAAGCCACCACAGTGGGGCAACCCAGGCTGGCTCCCCCGTCCTCGCTCCATCCGGACCCAGCAGGTACCCGCCATCACCTCCCACGCCCAAGTCCACCAGGCCTCTGACCCACCTCTCTGCCGATGGTCCCACAAAAAGTGTTTTACAAAATGCTAGTTTCTTCCCTTCAGCCGACAGTGTAAGCTGCTCAGCCTTACTTTCAACAGCTGCAAGGGACGTAGTTTCCAGCATATTATAAATATTAACTTTTCAAAATAAAACTGTTATGTGGCTCTTTTAAACATGTCCATTGGAGTCGAAGCAGCACATTGTGATACCCACTGCCATCTGGTCACAAGGCACGTGGACAAGCTCTTCTCCAGCTGTCAGGAGGCTCACGGCACTTCCGTCTCTACCGTCGTCTGTGTGCATCACTACAGATGTTCAACCCAACGTGTTCTATCTGTGCTTGACATGACTACCGACCCCCTTTTACACATACAGATCAAATTAGTCTTGATTTCCTGTGACCGTGAGTCTGTGCCCATTTCTCCTGGACTATCGTTCCAATAACTGGGACAACGCTGGTCAACACGGCAATGCCGTCCACACTAATGAACCGTCACCTGACACAGACGCTGGCTTTAATGAGGCACACAGGACGTTTCCCCCCACCCATTTACTCCATTCGTATCGTGGGACTGGATTCAAAGGCTGTGCCTACCTGCTGCTTCTGCAGGTGTGAGCGCAGCAGACCCTGCTCCACAGACAAGCAGTCAGGACGGAGGAGCTTTGTCACGGCCGCCACGCAGCAATGACCACATGCGTGAGGTCTCTCACGTTTGGGAACTGACCCCGGCCCACACCAAGGCTGGGGCTGGGGGTCACCAGCTTCTGGACAGTGGGAGGGACCCTTCCTTAGGATGCGGCACTTAAGGAAGGTGAGGACCAGGACCATGGGCCCTGGGCAAGAGTTTCTCCCATCCCGAGGGGCAGTTTGAAGATGCCACTGGGCTCCCGGACCCCAATTCCCCGACCACTCCTGCAACCTGCACACCTGTCACCTGCACCTCAGTGAGTGGCACCCCCTGTCACCCCTTGCACATTCCCCACCCAAAGCAGCAGCAAGGCCTGCCTCTCCTAGAAATACTCTTTGTCCTGTCCTGACACCTCATTTCCCTTTCTACTCCGACCCTAATTCTAGGGCAACCTTGTTGGACAGGCACAGGGTCCTCTCTAAAAAGACACAGATCCCGCTGGACCCCTGCCCAAAGCCCCCAGTGGCGTCCCCTGGCGTTCAGGGTGAACTCTGAGTACAGCCTGTGCTGCCCACCTGTGCTGCCCCAACTCAGCCACACAAAGCTTGCTGCTGCCCCAGGGCCTTTGCACTTGCCATGTGTGCCTCTGACACCCTCATCCCAGACCGCTACTGAAGCCCTCACAGCACTGGTGGTCTTCATTCAAACATCCCCTACTCAGACGGACCTTCCTGGTCCCCACGCACGAGTGTGCCTGCCCGCTCCCTGCCCCAATCCACCCCCCGCCTCCACCTGCCGCCCTTCCTACCTTCTCCTCCATGTTCTAACCACTGTGCACCTCCCTCCCTCCAGATCATTCGGTCCACTAGACAGGGCCTTCTCTCTTGCTCTCTGCACGTGATAACTGCTGGGTGGATGGCCAATGGACACGCGCAGGCGTGAACCATGTGAGATGAACGAGACAGGTATCGTCACATGTCACAACTGCGAAAAGGGGGCTGAGAAAGCATTTGAGTCCCTGCTCTCGATCCCAACCTGTCAGATCACAGCTGCCTTTCGTCTTCCTTAAATCTGCAAAATGGGAGGAGTGTTCTTCTGGGCTTCCACACAGACAATGATATCAAAAGAATGGTATATAAGAGGTATATCCCACGCTAACAGAGTTCTTTCTCAAATATAATTATTCCCAGAAAAGCTATTAGCCTTCCCACTGGGATCGATTTTTAAATTTATTTATTGGTCTTCTGGAAAAAATAACTGTTCCTTCTGCTTACAAAATAGAACATATTATTGTATCCTCTGTTGGCAGCTTTTCTGCAAAAATATGAATCAAAGATATAGGAGAAAAAAAACTTTAGCAGGATAAATCTTACTATTTTTCCCTTTCAAATTCAAACTATGGTCCTATTTCTTATCCATTCGCCATAAGGCAGTGATGTCAAGGAAATCCAGAAGCAGAGTGAAGCAATGAAAATGTGGAAAATGGGAAAACGTCCAGGTTTGAAACAAAGTGGGGGGGGGGGGGGGAGGCTGACTTATGAAAACAAAGTGTCTACATCCTTCTACTCTCCAGGGAGACTTCTCCCTGTTGCTTTTTAAGATTTGCCACAAAACCACTTGCTCATTTACTTTGCATCCTTAAAAAATACCTCCAGGAACCCAGCTGGGTTCTCCAAATGCATGTGGTGAGTCCGGACTCTGAGAGTGGCTTGAGCGAACGTGGCTTCTGCGGGTTGGCAGCTTAACATGTGCACACGGGTGCACGTGTCTCTGATCACACTTGTTCCTACCATTTTCATCTGCCCTTGGTGGGGGAGGGGGCGACTTCTGAGCCTTTGCGAAACAACTGTCATCCACTACATGAAGCGCTTCATAAAGACGGACGCGTAGCCACCGCAGCTACCAGGAAGGCGAGCACTTGCACAGCGTTCCCACGTTCTTCTCACGGCCGAGCCTCACCGCAAATGACCGTCCCCTCGCCAGCGCCCACCTGGCCGGCCCACCTGTCCGCGCCAGGGCGGGGCCGGCGCGCCGCTGCCCAGCGCAGCCACCCACCCGAGGGCGGGCGCGCGTCCGCTGCGCGCGGATTTCACGCCCCTGCCTCCGCCACCCAGGGGTGCACACAGACGGGATGCAGGTTCCCCGGGGAGGGGGCTGCGGGTGGAGGTGGGGGGGACCGGGGCAGCCGCCTCGCCCGAACCCGGGGGTCTGCCCGGCTGACCGCAGCGGCGGGGGTCCCGGGACCCTCCCCGCGCGCCCCCGGGGGCCGGGCCCAGCACGGGCGAGAGTGACATCACGAGGGACCGCCGGCGACGAGGGCGCCCGGGGGCGGGCCGGGGGCCGGGGGCCGGGGCAGGAGGACCCCCCGCGCCGCGCCCACGGGCGAGCGCGGCCCGGGCCCCGAGCGGGCGGGCCGGGGGCCGGGGGGCCGGGCGGCGGGGGGCGGCGGGGCCCGCGGCGGGCGGGCGGGCGGCGCGCGGGGCGATCCCGGAGCGGCTCCGGGAAATCCAGCCGGGTTTTGACTCCGATCGCCCACGGTGCCCGCAGCCGGCGAATGTAACAAAGAACAGGCGGCATGGCGGCCGGACCGGGGCGGGCGGCGGGCCGGGCGGGGCGGGGGCGGCGGGCCGGGCGGGGGCGGCGGGGGCGGCGGCGGGCGGGGCGGGGGCGGCGCGCGCGGGGCCGGCGGCGGGCGCGGGGCCCGGGCTTTACCTGCCTCCGGAATGTGCAGAGCGGGATCGGATCCGGGCTCCGGGTTGCGATCCGCTCCGGAAACTGCGCAGCACCGGAAGCCGGGGGGCGGCGGCGGGGCATTGTGGGACTCGTAGTTCCCTCGGGGCGCGGGCGGTGCGGACGCGAGAGCGGGCGGCGCGCACCGGAGAGCGGGGTGCGGGCGGCGTGGACTGGAGACCCGGGGCGCGGGCGGCGTGCACGGGAGAGCGGGATGCGGGCGGCGTGGACGGGAGACCCGGGGTGCGGGCGGCGTGCATGGGAGAGCGGGATGCGGGCGGCGTGGACGGGAGACCCGGGGCGCGGGCGGCGTGGACGGGAGAGCGGGGTGCTGGCGGCGTGGACGGGAGAGCGGGGTGCGGGCGGCGTGGACGGGAGACCCGGGGCGCGGGCGGCGTGCACGGAAGAGCGGGGCGCAGGCGGCGTGGACGGGAGACCCGGGGCACGGGCGGCGTGGACGCGAGAGCGGGCGGCGTGGACGGGAGACCCGGGGCGCGGGCGGCGTGGACGGGAGAGCCTGGGAGTAGGCGGTGGGGACGCGGAACGGGCGGTGTGGGCGGGAGAGCGGAGGAGCGGGCGGTGTGGACGCGGAGCGGACGGCCTGGACGCGGAAGCGGGCAGTGTGGACGGGGAACGGTGGAGCGGGCGGCGTGGACCAGCGAGCCCCAGAATGCGGGTCGTTGGACGGAGGAGGTGTCACAAACCAGAGGAGCGGGAGCGGATGGGGTGGACGCGGGGCAGCAGTGCAGACAGGACTGTGGCAGAGCGCGGGCTGGGTGCGCAGGGCAGTGGCGAGGCGTGGACGGGGCGCGGGGTGAGCGGGCGGCGTGGATCCGGATCGGCCGGGAGAAGCGGGGCGGGTTGCGGCTGCCGTTTCCCCGGGGCTGGAGGGGGCGGCCGGCGGGCACGCGCGGCCCCTTACCCGGCGGCGCAGCCGGGAACCGCGGCCCAGGAGAGCTTCGCAGCTCGCACAGCCCCACCCCACCCCCTGGTCGAGCCTTCATTTCCTTTGGGGGGGGGGGGGTTAGGTGGGAGAGGGGGTCAAGATTTTCTCTAAAACAGGTCTAAGATTCGCTGCCCGAGCATAATGATTTCTGAACTTAGCTCAGGGGCTGCTGCCATTCTCCTTGGTCACCTTTCTGTCCGCCCAGGAAACGCGTAGAAGCGCTGTGCCCCCCAAGCTCGTGAATTAGAGCAGCTCGCTGGTGAGTGGAGAGCCGGGCATTTCAATCCAGGCCCGTGGGTCCCCGAAGTCCCCGCCTTAATCGCGACCCCACCCCGCTCTGTGCAAAGTTCGGACACGGACCCAGGCTGCGAAATTGAGGCCAGAGGGCTCCCTGGCGCTGAGTGTCTCTGTCCCCTCCCCCTGCCTAGCTTGGGGGCTGGTGTGGCCTCTTGACCCCCACCATTCAGTGGATAAGCGGTCACAAAGTATCAGAAATAGAAAGGCACTAGCAGGATCGTTTATCTAGTCCCGCCGTCTCAGATTCAGAGAGGGAAGCTGTCTTGTTCATTTCTGCCTGGCAAAAACCTTCATTAATAAAGTCAAAGAGAGGGGCTGGACTGAGGGAAATGACTTGATATTAGAAAGGGCTCACTCCCCTTATATATGTAAAGCCCTGAAGAACCAATAAGAAAAACATAAAGAACCCAACAGAAAAATGAACAGCCTGTGGACAGTTCACAGAAAATACAATGGCTCCTAAGCATAGGAGGTGCTAGTCAACTATATTGTAGCAACTATGCATGTAAGCAAAATTGCAGTGAGGTCATTTTTATCTATTACATTAGCAAAGGTTTTCAAAGTTTAGTAAGCATGATTTTGAAGAGGCTGCAGAGAAACAAACGGTCTCATCTTTCCAGGTGGCTGACTTAATGGTACAGCCTTCATCTGGGTCATCTTGTTAATATCCACAGACATTCTAGATGCACATCGCCTTTGGCCCAGCAGTCCCACCTGCAGGAATTTATCCTTCGGCCAGACTCACTTGTATGATTGGTCCGTGTATGAGGTTGATTCCCCCCCCACCCCTTGGCCGCATTGTGTGGCTTGTGGGAACTTAGTTCCCTGACCAGGGATTGAACCTGCACCCTTGGCAGTGAAAGCACAGAGTCCTCGACTGCCAGGGAATTTCCAAGGTTGATCTTAAGTACCCATCAGCGGGGCATGTCCACAGCGAGTGGGGACGGAGCCTACCGAGTGTGGGGTGCCGCTGGGGCTCATTGCACTCCCCCCACCCCCCCTTGACGATCTGCGGTGGCTTCCCTGTGACTCCCACTGTAGGTCTGCACTACAGCCTTCCACACCTGGATCACCTCACCTGTGCCCCTCCCCTCCACCCAGCTCGCGCCCCACCCAGCAGTGAAGACCCAGCCTCACGGCAGCTTCTGTTCTTCCAACACATTCCCAAGCTCTGCACTTACTCCCTCTATCTTGTAACACGTTCCCAGGTTCTCCACCACCATCTCCCCATCCTTCAGGTCTTTGCCCAAATGCACCCCAACTCCCCAAAGCCCCAAACTGATGACAGCTAACGTGCACCCCCCCCCACACACACACCTACACACCCACCCCTCTGGTGACATCGTTCACAATTCTCATCCCAGATGGCTGGTCCTCTGGTCTCTGCACCCTGAATAAGTACTGGCATATATGCACAAGAGCAGGTCGTTTATAGAAAACAGTGACAGGTCAGAGCAAGAGTGAAAAAGCAGACAAGACCTCAGCCCCTCTAAAGCCATTTCTCATAGCAGTGCCCAGGGATGGGTCCACATTCCCCAAGATCATTGCCTCTTCAAAAGAATTCTCAGCCTGTTCATTATATTCTGTCTGTGAGGGCTGGAAATAATTCCTTTTAAGGCAGATTTGTATCCAGAATTCTAAAGTTGAAGGTTTGTGGCTGAAAGTTCAAATTCTCGTTGTAAACAACTAATGCAACAGGCTTTTCCTGAATCCCAGGCAAAAAAAAAGAAAAACCACCTAAAAAGGATGTCATGGAGGCAGTTGGGGGAATGTGAACATAGACTGTGATACCAGATAATAGTATTGCACGAGTGTTAGATTTCCCAGGCATGATCGTTGTGTTGAATGATACTGAAGATGCCTGTGTTCTTAGAAAATGCCTTCTGAAGCATTTCGTGACACACGATGTCCTCAAACAATAATTGATCGATTGAGTGATAGATCCTGGACAGAGCAAATGTAGCAAAACTGGTGAATCTAGGTGAAGGGTATGTAGGTTATTCCTTAGGTTTGGAATTTTTAAAAATAAATTGGGAGAATTAAAAAAAAACAACAACGAAACAGAGAAGAGCTTCCATTATTGTCAGTGGATTTCCCTTCCCAAACAGAGACTAGCTGTGATGTTAGGATGTCATCAGTTTACCGTGTGGCCCCAGATCGGGGGTCGTGCTCCCAGCCCTGACCTTGGCCTGCCTGACACATGTACTTTCCAATCAACTTGTCTCATCAGCTCTGGTTTTTTGTTAATTTAAATACAGTGTATAAAACTCCTTTGGACTTCCCCGGCGGTCCAGTGGTTAGGACTCCACCCTTCCACTGCAGGGGGCACAAGTTCAATCCCTGGTGGGGGAACTAAGATCCTGTATGGCACGTGGTGCAGCCAGAAAAAATAAATAGGGGACGGTATGGACGTACATATCCTAAGCCACTTCTCTACACCGTCTCTAGCTCCTGCTCCCAGCCTGGCTAACTCTTCCCATCCAGATAAAGAGGGAAGTAATCAGCAAATAATCTCACTCCTACTATGTGCAAAGCAGTTGCACCTCACTTTCTATCATTCTCTCCCACAACAGGGAGCATTAACGTTCAGGAAACACTACGTAAGGCCACAAGTCCTCTGTCTCTCCAGTCTCCCTGCCCCATCCCCACCCAGTAGCCGCTGACGGGCCTGTGCCAGCCTGGATACCAGCCCTCCCATGGCCCTGCCCAGCATTTGCCCTCCCGACCCCACGCAGGAGCCCTCTGTGTACCCACCCTCGGGTGCCTGTTGGGGTGGGGTGATGACAACGGGGTAATGGATGGCTAAAGGCTTTACCCCAAGGGGACAGCACTCTTAGGAAGGTCCCTGGAAATCAGACGGGGTCACGTGGCCGCTGGGGGACCCCAGCCAAGCAGATCCTGACTGGAGCGCCTGCAATTCACCCGAACCCAAAAGTTCACTGGAGACACTGACGTTCCAGTATTCGCTTGGCCAAAAGGTTGGTTCGCGTTTCTCCGTAAGATCTCGAACGAACCTTTTGGCCAGTCCAATAAATGACTTTAGCTCCAGGCCTAAAGCAGGTGCTGAGCGACTTACTAACCATGAAAGAAGAATGTCAGGAGGACGGCTCCTCCTTTAAGCAGCTGACCAGGCTGACACCTCTTGAAAGAAAGACCAGAATCCCGAGATCCTCAGAGAAGCCTCGGGACTTTGGGGACAGCACAGGACTCAGCGAAAACAACTCAGTGTTTAGTGTTCCGTGGGCACGTTTATTTCCTTCAAAGACTGTTGTGTTCCAGCCACATCTTCCCGGAATGAACCAACCGCACAGGGTCGGCGCGGGACCACAGTCTGCTATTAAAGTGCTACCCAGGGGTACAATCATTGTCGGGTAAATCCATCACCATGCTTGGTCATCCAGCCAAAGCTCTCCACATACCTGGAAAACCTCTTTTCTTCTTAAAAAAAAAAAAATGTAGCTTTGAAATGACGTTGGGGAAAAAAATCTTTAAGCCTAAATTATAGACGGCATGTCGCTGACCAGCTGGAAGCTGGGTGAATGGGGCGGTTTGTTGCATTCCAAACACCTCCTCATCCGGAAGGTAGGAACGTCAAAAAAAAGGAACCAGAGAGGTGTAACCTGAGTTTGCTTAAAGGATTAGCAGTGCTGGTGTCCCCGAGCTGCTTGCTTTGGTCCTCACGCCTTGGCAGGTCTGGGGCAGTGGAGGCAGGGCCTGGCGTCAGGGTTGAGGCCGGCACCGAGATCTGTTTTTCATCTGATGGAGTTAAACGTTCTGACTTCCAACATCCACCAACTTATACTCTCAGGTTTCAAGACCCAGAGCCGTGAGATCATTACTCAGAAAATATTCGAACTGAGTGGCCGCAGCGTAAAGGAATCTTTCCCTTTTTGTTCAAGAAGAAACTCTGCAACATTCTTCTACAGATGTGGCCAGTGAAACCAATCGAACATCTGGACAGGCATCCAATTTGTCACCGGTTGGCAGCGGCGGGCCCAGGCTGCTTGTGAACTTAAACTTGAGACCTGATTTAAATAAAGTGCTCGGTTTAAACCTCCTTCCTTACAGCAGGCTTTCAACTGGAACGATGAGATGGGTACTTCTGTTGATGTTACATGAAAACACACGCACACACCTACAGGTCCATCTCATTCCTCCGCAAAGAACACAGGCGCGTCCTTAAATTAATCCAAAGGAGTGTTGACCGCTCACTAAAACCAACGTGAGCAGCTGGTTCCAGACATACACACACACATTAATATTAGTGTCCATGAGAAATTGCTTTCAAGGCACCACTCTGCAAAAAGTTCATCAAGACAAAACAAAAACAGAAGCCCTCAAACCACTCTGACGTGTGGAAAAAGTAACGGAATAGGTGATTTACAAATGAGTAGGTTTTGCATTTGGTGTATAATCTTAATTGATGTTTGGCCTTAATGACATTTACCTTCACATAGATATCCTACATCATTAAAAAACAGACCTGGATAAACAGCTCGGAAAGGAAACATTCACAGTGTCAACACAGCCCATGTTCTCCTGGGGCTGCCCTGACCCTATGCTTTTTTTCTTGTCCCATTTTCTGCGACATTGGTGTCCTCCCTGTAACTTTAGAAAAAGCTATTCGGTGGCGATTGTGTGCACGTCTGGAGGGTGGGCTCCCGGACTGACTCAAATGTACAGGGTTCTTGCTGTGCATCTAACAGACACCAAGAAACACATCTCCCCAGCAACACTGCCCCTCTCCTGTTAATGCACGTGCTTCTCATGCATGGGCAGGCGCAGCCCATCTGACACTGTCCCAGGACCCTGAAGAGGTTTCAAGTCATGAGGAAGCTGAGAAAGCAGAGCCCTGGATGAAAGAGTGAACGCTCGTGAGGTCATTCAGGAATGGGAAAGGTTAAGACTTTTTTTAGAGCGAGCAAGTTGAATCTGAAGCTCTGACACCTTCACACTTGAATAAATCGAGTCCAAATCAAACAAAAAATTGTACTAACATCTTCCGAAATTCTGACACGACATCCTCTTAGAATTGATTCTGGAATGTCACAGGGTCTGCCAACCGCATGACAGAGAACAGTGATCCTTCAGGTACAACAGAACATTAACGAGACCATCGATTCCAAAAAGACGAGCAGCGATTACTCGCCTGTGGGGAGTAACGTGGTGTGAACATACTCTATTTTGGAATGCCAGGTGCTCATTTACAGTGATTACAATTGGAGTATAATCTTTAAAAGGAAAGCATGCTGAAAAAGTCATTTTACAGTCACTTGATAATTCTTGGGAGACCTAAGGATTTTTAAATTGTGCGTTTTAAAATAAAATTCCTTTTTTTTTTTTTTGGTTGTGCCACATGGCATGTGGGATCTTAGCTCCTTGACCAGGGATTGAACCCGTGCTCCTTGCATTGGAAGCACAGAGTCTTAACCACTGGACCACCAGGGACGTCCCAACATAAAATTGCTAATGTAGTGTTCTAATCTCTCCCTCAAAAAAAAAAAGAAAGGAAAGGAAAAAATTCTATAATTTTGATGTTCATAAAGGTTTTTTGCTCAGCCATGGCTCTCTTTACCCCTGAAATATGTTTAAGGATTCACAAAAGCACCTATAGGAAGGAACTCACCCAATTTCACATCTGTGACAGAAGCCAAGTTTTCAGTATTGACTTTACATCTCTTTGGAGGAAAATGAATCTTACTCAAGACCTTTCACCCTGATGACAACTGCTGTTGAATAAGCATGTCTCCTAGAAGCGGCTCATCCAGAAGGAGCGGACGATGTGAAAATCGTGAATGAGCCCCAGGGGAGAGGCATACGGGTGAGGAGAGTGGTTTGGAAGATGCACAGGGATATCAGCATCGTGTGCCAGGCTGGCTGTTTTTCCCACCGGAAATCAAAACAAGGGCATCCCAAGAGGGGCTGAGCACTGTTCCCAGTAGAAGTCTGAGGAGCTCACAAAAGAAACTGGATGCACGTGTGGCTCATTTCTTACTCAACTTCCATTCCTAAGACCCACACCTGAGACATAAAATAATTTCCTCTTTTGTCCTAAAAGTGCTTTGTTCCAGCTACTGGCAATATTGGCAAACCAACCTTGGACTAAAGAAAAACCATGCATGTGTGGTGACCGTGTCCTTCTGGCTGTGGCTGGTTGCTGCTGACTTCATCTCATGGGCTTGCCAGGATGCTGCACAGGGGAGAAGCAGCCCATGTGCTGGCTGCTCTGCCGGTACTATTATAGCTTCTGACGCTATAGAGAAAAATGTAAAAACCACAGAAGGATTTATATATCTCCCACTTGCAAATAGGCTCAAAGTAAACTTAGAAAAGTGTTCAGCTTAATATGCATAGGATATATTTAGTATTTGCATAATGTTTCAAGTTACATGGCTAATATCAAAGGCAAATGTCTTCCTACATCTGTCATAGTGTTTCCATTCCCATGGTAATTCCTCTGTTTGCCTGTGGCCCACCTCTCAGTACTCAGGGCCAGCGGCACTTTTTATTCTCAGCAGCCAATAAGGAGAGGTGACCCATCCATTCTGTTCACAGTGACAGCACAGAGGGACCCTCCTCCTTGTGATGCGGTCCAGGCCCGGACCAAAGTTGGAGCGTGGAGGGCAAAGCTTGTCCTCCCACCTGGCCATCCACAGCGCCTTACAGTAAGTTCCGTAATTCACACAGTGGTAAACATCCTTCTCCCATTTAATGTCAACCCTTAGATGAGAGCACAGCCCTCGCGGTGGAGCCGTCGGGTCTCATGGCTTCTGGTGGCAAATTGGGCTTTGTAGGTTCTCTCCAGGGCAAACCTCCTGGCTGGAGACCCAGGTTGTTTTTTTCCCTTTAAAAGACGAAATTGTTGGGAAAAAACCCAGCCAGACTGGCGACTGGGCGGCCGTCGGACAGCTCGCTGGCCCCCTGGCTGTGTCCAGGCGGGTGGTCATGGTGGGCCTGCGTCTGTAGCATCCCAGGGAAGGAGGCGCAGATGGCCTACAGGCAGGGGTCCAGGGGGGCGCCGTGAGCGGTGCTCTGGCCCCGGTGCCTGGAGAGCAGCTTCTTGTTCAGGATCCGGGAGAGCGTCGTCCCCTTCCTCCGAGTCCCCTCGGGCTGCTCCAGGAACACAAGGTCGTTGTGGGACTGGCTCAGGCCGGGGTCTTTCTGCTGGTGCCGCCGGCGGAAGAACAGCTTCGCACCCTTCCTTAAAATCCCTCCTGCAAGAGCAAGGCACAGGGTCAGGGGGGCTGCGGGTGAACGGCCGGGTGAGGCGTCCAGGAGGAAAGGAAAGAAGGCAGCTCCGGCGACTCTCCTACGAGACGGTCTGTGCCTGCAGCACGCCCCGCAGTTGGCACAGGAGAGGCAGCGGGGTCTGGCCTGAGCACAGCATGAGCGCTTCCAGGGTGCAGTGAGCCGCTTAAAAAGTGAAAGTTAGGGCAGTGAGCAGGGCTGTCGCTTGGAATCCATTCCCAGGCAGGCATTTAGATCCCTGACTTTTAGGGGTCCCCCCAGCCCTGCCCGCTCCCCACCATGAAGAGGGGTACAAACGGTAGAGCACTGCTTCGTGCCCCAGAAAGGATGTGCACGCTATTAAAACCAAATTCAGGGCTCTGAGAACAATGGTACTCACTTTCTTAGGAAATTTAAATAACGTTTATTCTTTCGGCGAGGAAGAGCTTTTGGAACTCCAGATCCAGTGTGTGCCTATCAGGCCAAGTCACATGAAATGTCTGTTACTTGATCACTTTTGACCTAAAAACCTCAATTTTGTTTGCCTCGACCTATCTGCATATGATGTCAAGCGGTGGAATAGGAAACAGAAAAAAAATCAGCAGCAATGATTTCCACGGCAAGGGTTCCTCAAAGGTTAAATGCCAGCTAACACAGCCATGGGCAGAGCCCACACCTGCTTCCACTTCCACAAACGAGCTTAACGTCCTATGAACAAGGCCTAGCGGGCTCAGGGGGCCTTTCCAGCCAGGCCATGTGCACGTAGGTCTTAATGACTTTGAAAGAAGAATGGCCTGACCACCCCAATAAGGAGCTTTATAGCTAACCTGGCAATTCATTCTTTTTGTGACAGATCCAACGAATACTTCAATAGCCATGACACACGCAGAGAGCATCCGGGTGTATCCACCCGGGAGGCTGGAGGGCATGGCTTGGCTTTTCTACGTGAAATGTATGGAGAGTCGGACCGTCGCGGGATCTGACCCCCCCGCCTATGGACCTTTGCACACTCAGCACTTACCGCGTGGAAAGCAGCACACTGGGGACTTTAAGAGGCCACGTCTTGCACCTGGCATTAAGAATGCCAGTCCTCCTTGCTCTGCTGGGTTAAGCAGCAGAACGCAGTCGCTCAAGAGCTCCGAGGAATTAGCTGAATTTAATGTGGTCAAAGCTGCACAAGAGATTTTTTTTTCATTGTCTCTTTGGATACAATCAACCTAGACTCATTAGGACTTTTTTTTTTTTTTTTTACAATTGTTTGAAGTTGGGAGGCAGTGTACAGGGGGTCTGAGGACAGCTGGAAAGGGCTCGAAGCAGAAGCGTGGGTATAAAAGTGTCAGTGGCTTTACTCTTGTCCCTAGGCCTGACCGGCTGCTCCTTGGGCCATAAAGGTCCATTCCCGGAGCCGTTCAAACCCCTGTAAGATGCGGCGTATCTTGAAAAATCACCAGGTAGGGTGTGTGATGGCGGGAGTCACCACCACTTACCAGGGCTTGACTCTGGAGTCTGGCCAGTGGGGTGGATGCAGTGATGCCCAGCGGTTAATTGCTCAGCGTATCAAATGCCCCTGGGCCTCCCAGCCTGACCAGGTTACTTCTGGTTGGGGGGTTGGGGGGGCCTGGGAGGTATTTCTGATCTCTAGGTACCTGCTTTGGGTTAAGCTTGGCACCCCCAAATAGCACATACATATGGGGCTGTCACACTGCAAGAGAGGAGAGGAAGATCTGCGGGGTCCATTCGGTTAACCTGGACCCTAATGCCACACCCCACCCCAATCTCCCTGGGGCAGGGGGCAGGGGATGGAAGGGTGTGCCGGAGTTGGGGGGGGGTGCAGACCAGTCCATCTCCCAGACCAGCTGCAGACCTAGGGATGTGGAAGGCCGGCAGTAAGAGGGTCTCCCCTGGAAGGCTCCATCCGCAAAGACCATTTCTTACACGTCCTTGTGCTGAAATTCCGCCTGGGGTCTGAAGCCGGGGTCGGAGGTGTGAGCAGGGCAGTGTCACAGGTTGGATCACGTCCCTCCAAAATTCTGATGTTGGGATCCTAACCCCAGTACCTCAGAACATGACCTTATTTAGAGATCTGGTCATTACAGAGGCGAGTAAGTTATAGGGAGGTCATTAGGACAGGCGCTAATCCAGTATGACTGGTGTCCTTATAAAAAGGGGAAATTTGGACAGAGATGCACCCAGGGAGACGCCACGTGAAGATGAAGGCAGAGATCGGGTGATGCTTCTACAAGCCAAGGCGTGACAGAGATTGGTCACAAACCCCCAGAGGCTGGGGGAGGCCTGGGACAGATGCTCCCTCACAGCCTCAGGAGGAACCAGCCATGCCCACACCTTGATCTTGGACTTCCAGCCTCTAGAACTCAGAGAGAAGCAATCTCCATTGTTTACACCGCACCGTCCGCGGTACTTTGTTATGGCGGCCCCAGAAATCCAAGGCAGACGAGAGAGGGGAGGGGAGGATCTGACTTAGATGAGGGTCCTGAAGCACCACCCACGTCTTCCTGTTTATCCTTGGACCCCAGACGCCATGCAGAAGATGGGGGCAGAGGGCAGACACTGGAGCGGTGTTCCCAGCCCCAAGACATGCTGGAGTCAGGCAGCAGCCAGTAAACACTCCAGACACCCAGGTCCCAGCCCTGGGGAATGTGATGTGAGGGGCTCCGGGGAGACACCTCGACATCAGCATCTATTAAGAAATCCCAGGTCTTCCTAACGTGCAGCTGGGCCTCGAAACCACCTGCCGAGGTCAGGTCAAACCGCGCTCAGCACTCGGAAGGTGGGAAACGCTTTACTAAAGACACAGACATCAGCGCTGGGGCCCAGACCAGAAAGCAGAAGGTAAGCAGGGCATTCGCTCTCTTCTCCGTAGTTTCCTGATGTCCCTTCACGTCTTGGCATCTCCGGGCCGTGTGGGACGGGGGACGGGGACACGGCAGCCCGCCCTGCAGGGCACGGCCCCCAGTGCCGAGGGTCCGGCTTTGCACCCCGGATCGAGAGCGAAGCCAGAACACGGGAACAGGCAAGGGGCGGCTCTGCTCAGAGCTATTTAAAAAGGGAGTCTGCACACTTCCCAGCAGTTGCTTTAGCGCGTTTAAGTGACCCTGCACTCACTTTAAAGGCCGACACTTCAAATTCTTGCCACATTAACATCAAACAGCAAGGACGTGCCTCTCGGGAACAGAGCTGGGAGAGGGCAGACGTGTTGGCCCTGAGTGTTTAAAGGGCATCCCCGCCCCAGCCAGCCCCACCTGCTGCAGACCTGCGCCGCCCCCGCAGGCCTGCCACGTATGGTTTCTGTTCTTGGGCCTCACGCCCGCCTGCCCGCCGGAGCAGGTGTGCTGTGCTGCTAACTCTGCCTGCTCCGCGTCACCGCCAGAACCGGATGCTGTCGTGTGTACCCAGGCGCGAATCGTCCTGAAGTCACGTGCACGGCCCACCAGGCCTGCGTTTCCCCAACATGACACGACTTGTCACGGCTTCTGTGGGGACTTCGGCTTCCTGGACAGAGGACAGTCGCGTGAATGGAGAGAGGGAGGTTTGCAAACCTGCAGGCTGGAGCCCCGGTTACGTCTCCCCGCCACCTCTGAGGGTTCTCTTCTCTCTTGCTCACAGATAAGGAAGCAGAGACTTGGAGGGGTGACATGCTCTGTCCTACAAAGCTGTGCACTCGTGCCTGGCTCTTCTGTGCTGCTGAGGATGGCATCTGAGCTGGGAGCGGCTGGCAGGCGTCTAGAGGGCGGGGTGAATGCAGCGCTCAGAGGGATCACAGAGCAGAGCCCTGCTTGCCGGCAACGACTCAGACAGGCTTCCCAGAATGATGTAAATCTCCCGGGGGGCATATGCTGGCGGCCTGGGTAGGACAGAACATTCTAGCGTGGTGAGCCCATCTCCGGGGTCCACAGTTTAACTCACCAAACGTGAAGAATAACCAGCACAGAGGTTATTCCATCTTCACGACTAAATAAGAAAGCTATCGTCTGTTTAAACCTGGCCACTAAAGCACAATGACCTCTGCCAGTAACGCTGGAAGGACACGGCCACAGGTGGGCTCAGTGGACGCTGAGGTGGCTGCGCCCCAGGTGGGTGTGGGGTTGAAGCTCAGACTGGTGAGCGCCACCTTGGCTGCTGGGAGCCGCCGCAACTAATGGACACCAGAGCTTGGTTTTCTGTGTCAGTCTGCCTGGCGCATCGAGACACTCCATCCCAATTCTGAGCTGAATGCTGCTGGGAAGGCACCTGGTTGATGTGGTCCAGCTCTCCCATCTGTGCCGGAGCTCTAGGAGATAATCCCGAGTGATGTGGGCAGGCTTCATCCAATCACTGAACGCCTGGGGGTGGAGATTCTGCCCCAAGTCTGCGGTGTCAGCTCCTGCCTGCCTTGCAGATTTCAGACTCATCAATGGGAACCAGTTCCTTGAAATAGAGAACCTACTGGTTCTGTTTCCCTGGAAAACCCTGACTGAGATAAGAACTCTGGCTTGGTACGTCACACTTGACTCTGGGCCCACAGAACCCGTCACCCTTTGCCAATAGGGAAATTCACATCAGTGGGGCAAGGGAGCTGGGGCCATCTGGATTTAATAAGTCCACCTCCTCTCCTCCGCACTACCTCATCCACCCAACAGGCAAGAAGCGAGACTCAGACTTCATTCCCAATCTTAAAGACGCCTGAAGGTAAGATTTGGAAATAGTTGTATGAAATTTAAGGCAAGCAACCAAAATCTTAGATGGGACAGAGAAGGGAAAAAAAATGTTTCCCTGGTTCTAGCAAGGTAAATAAAAGACAATCATACAGCTAAAGTATAAACAACTATATGAAGGAATTAAAAGTAATTATTCTCAATTATGGCTTTAATGTTGCAAATATTCCCAGATTCATTCCCACTTGTCTCCACAGTTTAACAGACAGAAATCACTCACTGAGGAATGCGTCTTAACATCCTACAGGTAGGCAAACAGTGACCAAAAGCAACCTTAGAAATTGCAGTTTGCTGCCCAAAGAACAGCTTTAGATTTCAAGCGGAACCACGGGAGGCCCATTTATTATGGAAGGGATGACTTTTTAGAACCAAGGACAATTAAGGGAGTCGTCTGTCTGAATTTCTTGGCCAGGGTGTTTTGTCACATCAGCTAACACAGGGATGCCATCCCTGGATATGATGGTTCTCTCTACCTCACCAGGGCGCTTTGAAGGAGGAAGATGGGAAAGATCCTGGGAAGGTCAAACTGGAAAGGGATGGGAGGAGTAAGGAAAAGGGGAGGGGTTAACTTCCAGCTCAGGTACGATGGGTGCTTTTCTCCTAGCTAGGCTATACTTAATTGAAAATATATATATAAAACAAAAATAACTTACTGTGTAGACAATGAATTCTGCTTGGCATAGCGATCCTCTTAAGTTAAAGGGGGTGAGCAGGAGATGGAGAAAAGGAAGAGGTGAAAAGAAAAGTTTGCAACAGCAAAATCAGAACGAGAGACGCTGAGAGTCTGAAGCATTTACAGTACACACAACATAAGACGTTACTCTGCAGGACGCTCGACAAGGCTTGCTTTTGTTTTTACTTTTTAATATTTTTCAGTCTCCACCAATGCTTTTGTTCTTACTTGTGGTAAAATACACATAAAATGTACTCTCTTAGCCACTTCTAAGTGTAGAGTTGGGTTATGTTAAGTGCATTCACCTTGTTGTACAAGCACAACAGTGCTTTGTTACGCTAAAAACAAAACCAAGTTTGAGGAATGCATTTCCTGTCTTGGCTGCCCCATCACAATATGTATGTTTCCAATCAGCAGAATTCCAGGGGAATTCTAAATAGGCAGGCAGTCTCTGAGAGCCACCGTGAACTCCTTCCTCTGACAGGAGATACTGAAAAACAAGCTTTAGTTTAAGAAGGAGAGAAAACGCCACAGAGCTGCCCCCTAGGTCATCAGTTTTGAGAAAATTTTGGTGGAAAAAAAACGATTTGGTACCCACGAGGCATAATCACCTACGGTTCTGACATCTCGTAGAGATGCCGAGTATGAATCCCTCAGAAGCACCAGAATGAAAAGCCGTGTTTAAAATGCTGCCAAATACGTCCCTTTAAAAAAAATCCTGGGTCTGTGCAGCGCTCAGAGCGAGATGCGTCTCTGGGGTCTCAGTGTCCGTGCCCAGCCCCACCCGCCAGGCCTTAGGGTGGAGCGAGAGGCACACCTGCTGGCACCAGGTCCCCAAGAGTGAGGGTGGCATCCGCCTGGCTGGTGACAGGAGAGGAGCAGGGTGGCCAGGACACAGCAAGGACGGAACCCCAAGGGAAAGAGCTCCCTGGAAGGAACAGCAGACAGAGGGAGGGAGGAAGGGATGAAGGAACAGTGGTCTTGGAACGGACCTGGGCCGGTGAGGCACGGCCTTTCAGAGTGAACGGAGGGCAGGAGGGAGGGGTGGGTTCTGGGAGAAGAGGAGATGGGCTGCTGGCCCACCGGGTTGCAGAAGGGGCACCCCCACCTGCACTCCCACCTGCCCAGTGCCCACCTGCCTTCCTCGGGTCCAGGTAAGACCCCCGTGGGCTGCTCTGGCCCCAAGACAAAGCCCAGGCTGGGGGTACGTGCCAGGCTGTGGACCAGCAGCTGGGCCACCTTTTCCATAACAGAAGCCAGGGAGCCGCCACAGAGCCATAGGTCATCGCTTCCATGCTGCCCCCGGCCACCCGACGGGCTCCGCGGGATAAGACTCCAAGACAGGGCAGCGGGCAGATAGAGCCCATCTTCATCACAGGGTCTGGAAATCACTTCCAGGAACCCTGCTCCTTTCTCTCGCATCCTCTTCTAACGTCTGCCTCCTCCCCCACGTGTCCCCGCTCTGCTTCGGAGAGGGGGTGGGTCATGGAGGAGAGACAGGACGTGAACAGGAAAGAGGGGGTGAGGCGGGATGGGGACCCTCCCCAGAGGGGCTCTCCAGCTTGGCCCCATGGACACCGGGGCCACGTGATGCTGCGCTGGGCCACCCTGCGCCCTGAGGGGTGTTGGGCGGCACCCCTGACCTCCACCCGCCTGAAGCCAGCAGCACGCCCCACTCCCAGCTGTGACAGCTGAAACTGTCTCCAGACATGGCCATTGTCCCCTGGGGAGGGGTCACGATCGCCCCAAGTAGGAACCACTGGTCCACGGTACCGAGAAGAAAGGAGCAGAGACAGAGCAGGTCACCAAGGTTCCTGACCCGAGGGACTGAGATTCCTCATGCCTACACTCTCGGGGGAATTGCGGCTTAGCGCAGAGCTGCGCCCAGGACGCCGGGCTTGGCTCCGGCCCCTGCCTTGGCTCTCCTGTCCTGTCCTCTGCACTGGGATCTCCCATTACTGCCCGGCTGGCGGGGTTCTCGGGGAGGTGGGCGCACATGGTGGGCACATCCCCGTTTATGGAGGTGGGAGCTGAGACTCAGTGAGTCTTGAAGCCTCACATCTAGAACTGGCCCAGCCTCTGGACTATGTTCCCTCGGCAAACATCTCCAGGTCACCATCGTGCCAAAGCGCTGTCTGGGTAAAAGTGCACAGTAGAAGAAATTTACAGATTTAGAGCACTGATTTGGTGCTGATGGGAAACAGTTGCTTACGGTAATGCAATGATTCCCTCACCACTGCGCACATATTAAGTTAATTGGCTAATTTTCTAGGGAGCTCATCTCCCCGTGGACCCTGTTAGGGTCGAGTGGGGAGGTCTGGTTTGGTTTCAGTTGGAGGGAGGAATCTGAGAGGCACACAGGGTAGGGGTGCCCACGCCCGCAGCTGAGGGGACCCTCGTCTCTGCCCGGCTGCTCTCTTTGGCTCCTTCATGGTACATGGCTCTCAATGCTCTGGACAGTTCTACTCCTGTGGGGAGGGGTGCCCAGACAGAGGAAGCGGTGCCTCTGGCCGTGAACACAAACTGCCTCCACAAATGCAGAGAGATGACCCAGCTGCTCCCACTCAGAAGGGCTCTAAATGCGCCCCGGACTCCCTACCTCTGCCCATGGGCTGTACATGGGCTCAAATGTTCAGCGCAGGTGTTTCTGTAGGTGTGGGGGTGCTGAGGGTGGGGTGCCCTTGTAGAGGAGAAGGGAAAGAAAGCAGAGGGCGAGAACTTGTTTCGCTTGGAAACTAGCAGGAGAGCAAAGCTGTGGAGTGGGGCGGGAGTGGGGGTGGGCGGGGAGGGGAGGGGCTGGTACCTTTATGTTTCTTGACAGCGCCCGGCTCCAGCTCGGACACGCTCAGGGAGCTCTCCGACAGCTCGTCCCCATCGGGGTCCAGCGTGGCCTGGCCACCCCACGCCCCAGCCGGCGGCTCCTTCTCCAAGTCCCAGGAATCTGGCTCAGTCTTCTGAGGCTCTAGGGCAGGCGGGGTCCCTGCTGGGGCCTCCTCCCCCTCCTCGGGTGGGGCCAAGGCGGCGGCCACCCCCGGATGGTCCAGGGCATCCTCCTGGCGGGTGCCGTCCATGGAGGCCGCATAGTCCAGCATCAGGGCGGCATCGCTGTCCCGAGATAGCGAGGTCTGCCCGGGGGTGAGACACAAAGTCAGGGTGAGGAAGATGCCAAGGACACTAGAAGGAGCGGCAGGCGAGGAAAAGCCCCTGCAGCCCTGTGCAAACATCCTGGCTGGTGGTTTCAGCGTCAGAAGGCACCCCAGCCCTCCAAGGAGGCAGCTAAGGAAGCACGGGCTGAAACGCAGCCGACACAGGTCTCCTGCGGCAGAGGGTGGGCCCGAGGCCACAGGCTGGAGGAGTCGGGGCAGAGCTTCCCTTCTCCGTACGGATGGCACACAGGGTGACAGAGGACGCGAGCTCTGCAGTACCAGATTTGACGTGTCTTTAACCTTTGCTCCTACAGCATCTTTGTGCTTCCTGCAAGCAGGAATTAACTGCTATGCACTCTGTATCCCAAGAGTTACATTTATGTGTAAAAGAGATGTAGGTGCTTGGGGGTGGGAAAGTGGTTTGATAGAGGGCAGGAAAGTGACTGCAGGGACACGGGGGCCCCCTGGGCGCTGGTCCTCTGTTCCTGATCTGTGTGGCCATTGTACAGGAGAGTCTGCTTAGTGACAGGTGACAACTCCCCTTCTGTGACTGAAGTCAGAAGTGCCCACTGACTCGATCCGGGACAATTTAAGCATCAGTAAAGATATGAACTGCACCCAGCTGGATGATCTAACTGATCTAGAATAAAAGAGAAGGTGCAGAGGAGATGGAGAGGGCCACGCGTCTTGTCCTCATTTCTCCTTTTTTTTTTGGTTTTTAGTTTTGTTTGCTTTTGGCCGTGCCACTTGGCATACAGGATCTCAGTTCCCTGACCAGGGATCGAACTTGTGCCCCCTGCAGTGGAAGTGCAGAGTCCTAACCACTGGACTGCCAGGGAAGTCCCCTCTCTCATTTACTCATCCTAAAGAAAACCCAGCCACTGGGCCAGGTGCTTCCAGAGACACCATCTCCCCCTGCTGGCTGCTGCTCGAAGTGCATGCGGGAAGCCCGGAGGCATCACCTGGCCTGGGAACAGGGCAACATGGGTGACTCACCTCTGGCCCCTCTCCTGGCAGCCAGGCGATCAGCTGTCAGCACGCCCTCCCACCCCACCCTCTCGTGCCCTCAAAGCATCAACCCACCCTCCGTGTCCAAAAATTCACCTTCTTCCTCCCCCCCTCCCAACTACCAAATGTCCCAGCAGCCCACGTTCTCCTTGCTCGTTCTGAAAGGTTAAAAAAGGGTAAGGGGACTTCCTCAGTGGCGCAGTGGGTAAGAATCCGCCTGCCAATGCAGGGGACACGGGTTCGAGCCCTGCCCTGGGAAGATGCCACATGCCATGGAGCAACTAAGCCCTTGCGCCACAACTATTGAGCCTGTGCTCTAGAGCCTGTGAGCCACAACTACTGAGCCCATGTGCCGCAACTATTGAAGCCCACATGCCTAGGGACCATGCTCCACAAGAGAAGCCACTACAATGAGGAGCCCACACACCACAATGAAGAGTAGCCCCCACTCGCAGGAACTAGAGAAAGCCCATGTGCAGCAACGAAGACCCAACACAGCCAATAAATAAAATAAATAATAAATAAATAAATTAAAAAAAAAAAAGGGTAAGGGACCGTAAGGTGGGCGGTGGCCCTGAGGGGCCGGCCTCTCCAGCAGCCTGGCCTGTCCGGCGGCCCCAGGGACGCCTCACACCCTCCACCTGCGCTGGACAAACAGAGCAGGAGAAGGAAGGAAGGGAGAGGGACCCAGATGCGTTTTAAAACAAGCTTCGTTTCTCTGATTCCCTACAAAATGGAAACGGTGTGGAAATGCGTCATGTGTGAAGTGAAAGGTCCCCACGACCAGGCGGTGATGAGGGTGGAGGGTCTGCCGCAAAGGGGAGCTGAGATCATGCTGGCCTTTCTCTTCCAATCGTTTTTCTTCAGATGATCCACCAACCTCTCAACAACCAAAGCATCCCCGGTCAGAAACTTCCACGTTTGCTTCCTCAACAGGAAGAGCTGCCTACACGGGATGCCACGGTCCGCCCCGGTCGCGGGGAACGTAAGGTGGCATTCGGGGGTGAGGGCCAGGGCGGGGCTGACGCGCAGGCCTCACCTTGGAGACCCCGGATATGACGATCGTGCTCTTCTTCCGCGGGGACTTGAACTTCAGCTTCGAGGACTCGCTGAGCTGGCGGATGGCGACTTCGGCCACCGGGTCGGCTCCGCTCAGCACCAGCAGCTCTGCCGGAGGAAAGGCGGGGTCGGCGCGTTAGCACACTCTGAAACCTTGACAGGAACTTCAGAGATCTGGTGCCAGACTTGGTCTTTAAGCAGGGGGTGGCAAACAGTTCCTATAAAAGGCCGGAGCACTTGGGCTTTGCGGGCCGCCGGCCTGTGGCCCGTACTCCACGCTGCCCGGGAAGCGGGCAAGCAGAGACCGGAGGCAACAGTGCGTGTGGCTGGGTTCTGGGGAGACTCTATGAGCAGGACAGGCGAGGCCCCTGCGTCTGGAGCTGATTCTCTGGTTACACACACTCACCGACGTGTACCCTTCAAATCATGCACTTTAATGAACGTCAATTATGCTTCAAATGAGGGGACGAACAACCAAGGGAGGTAGGCAAACAGAAACCTCGGGCTGTGGGGAGATGGTGAACTTTGAGAGACAACCCCTGGCTCTCCCAGGAGCGGGCGAACACACGCTAGTGCTCAGGGCGACCAAGGGCCGGTTCACAGAAGCTGCTCCTCCCCAGGGCTGCTCCCACACCCGGGCCCACGTCTGGGGAATGCCTGCTGTGCACCCGTGCCCTGCGAAGAGCTCTGTGCCTGGTATTTCAGGCGATTACCCCCAAGCCCGCCGAGGGAGGCGGTTTGCAGTGCCCATGTGAGGGATGGGGAAGATGGGAGGTGGCCAGGTGGGCGGCGGAGCTGAGATGCCCGGCCAGGTCTCCCCCACTCAGAGCTGATGCTGGAACTCACTAAGGTGCCCGCTGCCGCGGGAAAATGAAAAGGACAATGGGGTCGAGGGGCAGGATGTTAACAGGAACTCTTCAGTTCGGCCTCGGACTGCGGACAACAGATGCTACATTTCTGAAGGCAGCGGCGGGGGACCAGCAGCCGAGACCTGCGTGGCCGCCAACCCCCTGGGGAAGACTCGGGACGTGGTGAGGACTCCTGGGGAGACGGCTGCACTGTGAGTCCCAGACCTCAGGACGGGCAGGGGGGTGCTGCTGGGCCCAGACCTTCTGTCCATCCTCAGAGAACCCATCCATGTGCCAGCTGTGCCCGAGGAAGCTTCCAGGGTCCCTGGCTGCACAGTGCAGGCTGGTGCCACCACCCAGGGACCAAGGGGGGAACCACAGTGGGGACGTCAGCCCAGGGTGAAGGTGTCCCAGTGGTACGAGGCAGAGCTGAGAAAGGGCCCCCACGGGCGGCCAATGAGGGGCATTGTTTCCATCCAGGATTTTGCAACTGGGGGAACCCAGCAGCATCCCAAGAACCAGGGAAGCTCCCACAGGGATAAAGGCAGCTTTCCACTTCTGCACGTTCAGAGGACACACAGCCATCCCAAGACAGCAGCCGTCAAACGAGAGCTGCCTGTCCGCTGCCCGCTCCTCCCCGTCCCAACCTTGACCTTGGCAGGATCAGAAAGAGGAGGCGGTAGATGGGGGTGGGGAGAAGCTGCCCACCCACCCCTTCTTGGACTGCAGGTCACACATGAGCAAAGGGAGAAAATTTAACCCCTAAACTGAGATTGTGCTTTGATTCCAAAGTGGGAAATCTGCATCCAGAGTTGCAGGGACACTTTCCTATCCAACAGGCTAAAGTTGCCTTTATGGTTATGTCCCCTGAGTCCTGCTTATTTTATGATATCCATGTAACTAGTACGTTGAACAAGAGAAAAAAATAACATCCAGCAATCTTACACAGTGAGCTGGGTTTTTGTGCTTATTTTGTTTGAGTGTTCCCTACAACTCAGGGCAGAGATGCCAATGCCACTCCTGGTCTTCCATCGACTTCCACTTCCCTTTTCTCCTTCTAGTTCCTCACTTACTATATTAAAAAACCTCTCCCCAAACTCTAAAAAGGAAACGCAGCCTCACCAGATGCGGGACTCGAGAGCAGAGCTGGAAGCAGGGAGTGGGGACCAACTCGAGTGGTCCTGCATTACCTGTATCTGAGGACGAGAACGTCTTGCTGACAGGGGCACCATGGCAGGAGATGGCCTGAACAGAGATGTCCTTCTCGATGACCTTCACCTTGACAGGTGTCCTCAGGGGAGACTCTGCCCGGGAAAAATCCTGATTATGAGTGCCCTCTGAAAGCTGACTCTACAGTTACTGGAAAGTGAAGTCATACCTCATTTCACCTCTACTTCATGCAGTTGGAAAAGGTAAGAGGTAAACCGTAAGATATTTTTAATGCTCTAAGTCTTTTTTTTTTTTTTTTGTGGGGGGTGGGGGGGGGGTGGAGGTGCCTGAAAGGGGGCCTGGAAGCCGAGGTTTACATAAAATTTCAGAAACCTTGTAATTAAGTCAGAATTTCACTTTCTGTTCTGCATTCATGAACTGTGCCAAGTGGCTTATTCTGGGATGATCATACTTTTGTACAGTCAGGAACACAGTATACATTTTAAAGAAATAATAAATCATACACTTAAACAGAAGCTGTGTGCAGGGCACTGGCTGTGGGGACAGGTGCAGAGTTTCGGCGAGATCTAAAACAACTGTGCATCAAGCTTTTGAATGAATGATGTTCAACATGAGAAACTCCGTTGGCCGTTCACATCTAACGTTTCAAGACAGTGTGCTGTCCCTGTGCAAACGTCATGGAGTGCTTAATGAGATACTTCATCTAATATCTAGATTTTCGCTTCAGAATTCACAACAGGTTTGAACCTTGCTTTGGCTTGTCTGACAAGATAGAAAGATAATTGTGTAAAAAAAAAAATGCTATGCAAAAGCCTTGCCAATTACCATTCTTCCTGTACCAGGACATTTTCTTACAGATAATCCTGCAGCCTACACCGCTTTGCAGTTTATAGACGCGAGACATTTACAGGGGAAGCGTGACTTCAGAGTTTCTGCAGGGAGGAAACTCACCAGAGCTCAGCGGGGACGCCCTCCCCGCATCGAAGCGAGGCTTGGTTTTCACGGCAGTGACAGTAGTGACCACGGTCCCACACGGCATCACCGTGCGGTCTTTTTCTATCTTTGCAGCAGGAACAGGTGGAGGCATTTGCCAGGATTTCGCTTCACTGGGTTCTACATAAGAAAACTGCAGAGAAGGCTGGTTACGGGTTCTGTAGCCTGGCACGCTGCCTGCCTTTGTCATAACCTCTGATTTCTTTGCTGTCGCTTAGTGTCATAAGTAACTTTTAATTAACCAGATTTCCCCAGAATTGACACAGGGTGACGAGACCCAGGCTGGACCCAGCCACGCAGCACGTAACAATGGGAACAAAACCTGGAGAACCAAACCAAATAAAACAGCCCTTCTGGGTTAGGCCCGCATGAAAGGCTGTCAGGGAAGATTACATCAAGCAGACAATGCAACTCGACCCTGGGCGGGAAGCATTCCCCGTTCACGTCTAGAAATGCCTAGGAGGAAACATCAGGTCTTGGACAAACTTCTTGTTTCACACTGAAGTGAGAGCAAGACTCTGACAGATGTAAATGGAGACGCCCCTTTTCTCAAGTGGGTCGAGCTGGACCCTGGCCTCGTAGAGAATGACGTCATACCTCTGCGGTGACCGAACCCAACGCCGAGCTGCCCGAGGAGGACCCGCTGGTCAGCGTAAAGCTCTGTGGCCCAGAAGGCTGCTTCTTGAACAAATCCAAGGGGACAGTTGTCATCGCCAACAGAGCTAGAGACGGGGGACAAGCAGGGAGCATCGTGGGTGTCTGCACGGGCTTCCACTGAGCAGGGCGGCCCGCGAGCAGCAGCAGCCAGGACTGCTCGGGACGCACGCCCTGCTCCCTGGGAAATGCTCCCGTTTCAGGACATTTTAGAAAAGTCAGTGTCATAAAAGACAAAGGAAGGCTGTGGAAATGTTCCAGGCCAAGAGAGGCTACAGATGTGACGATCAGTGGTGATATCTGATCCTGCACCGGACTGGGAAATACCCGGAAGGACCTTAGGGGCTCGGCTGGTGGAAACTGGAACCTGGGCGATAGATGAAAGTGGACCAGTGTAACTCAGGAAGCTGATAACTGCGCTGCGGACAAATACCCCCTCTCTTAGGAGACACGCACTAAAGGATTTAGGGGCCAAGGGCCAGAATGCCTGAAACTTAGACTCACACGGTTCGCACATGTACCCTCTCATGGTGTGTGTGGGGGGTGTGTGTGTGTGTGTGTAGACAGACAGAGCCAAGTGAGAGCAACCACCCATTGTGGGCACAAATAATAAAGGAAACGGGGCAAAATGTTTAAACTATGTGAGCCCCAGTAAAGGGTACGTGGTTGTTCTTTGTTCTGCTTTTGTTTTTTTTAAGTTTGAAATTGCACGGATCCCATCCGGCTGGACTGGAATGTAATTCTGATGGAGCCAGCCGGGGTGGTGCCCAGGCATGGATTAGGAAACAGCGATTCCAGCCCGCGCTCAGACCACACGCCCTCCCTTGGAATGTCAGCGCTTATCTCAGGAGCAGCTCTGCAGTTCTCTTCAGACAACAGAACCCGGGAAACTGCCTGGACACCCTTGCTGATGACCGGGAGGGAGCGTGGACTGCTCTTTCCTTTGTCTTCCTAACTCTAGGAGATAGCCAGACGGCTGGTTTCGCAGCTGGATAAGCCAGGCAAGGGTCACCTCTCCCGGTTTTGGTACATCCATGGGGAATTTTAAAAACCTGATAAACACTGAAACTACTGATTTACACACATACACACACAGGTCCACGTTCACTCTCGTGAGTTTTACCTCTAACTGTTGCTTTTCTGTATCTAAAGCATGTGTCCAAGCAAAGCTGCTGTGGCTTCTTTTATAAGGAAAAGCCAGTTGTAAGTCATGGAGACAGAAAGCAGAAGGGTGTGTGCTGGGGGCGGGCGCAGGGGCACGGGGAGTGAGTGAACTGCATTCACCAGATGAATGCAGCTAATGCCACGGAATTCTATACTCAAAAATGGCTAAGACGGTAACTTTTACATTATATGTATCTTAACACAATTAAAACCTGAAGAAAAAAAAGTAAAAGGTCTATTAAGGCTAAGAGGGTTGAGAACTGCTTCTTTAAGCCAACAATCATTGAATAAAAGACTTTGGATATTTGTTAAAAAAAGAAAAAGAAAAGAACCAGTTGAATACACTCTTTCCCAAAATGTCTGACCTTGCTAATACCTGGGATGGACTTTGAACCAAACATTCCCTTGGGGAGACCTGGAGTGGCTTTAGGGGGAGGGGCCGGCGTCTCCGCGGGGTCTCCCGCCCTCCCCGCCCCAAGGCCCTGGGCAGGGCCACTGGAGGACCCTCCCAGACAGCAGGGTCTGCGTCCCCCTGCCCACCACCCACCTTCTGAGGAGTGCCCCTCCTCCGCAATCTGCAGGTGCAGCTCCCTCGACTTGGCATTCAACTCACTGTGGAAAGCAAGAAGGGCCGTGAATCCTTACAAATCCTTTACTGTTTGCTTGAAATAGTATTTTTTTTTCTGACGATAGGAAGGAATGCAAATCACCGTCAATATTTAAGAAACCACAGAGACACGGAACCAAAATACAAAGATAATCTGCAACTTCACCATCCAGAAATACTGTTGATATTTGGTGACTAGTCTCCCGGGATTACCCAACGGAACTTTCAGATGATGAGGGGAACGTCCTGGAGAGCTGCTGTCAGGTTCGGGGCCGCGAGCCATGTACGGCTACTGCGAACTTGGCATGTGGCCAGTGCAAACTGAGGAACTGAGTGTAATTTTGTTTAATTTTAATTAATTGAAATTTAAAGAGCTACATGTGGTTACTAGTTACTGTTTTGAAAGGTATTGCTCTATAACTGTCTGAAAGCAAATATAGAACATGATATACCCCCTCCTCCTTTATAACCTATTTTTTTCGCTTAAGATACCACGGGGACGTCCCTGGTGGTGCCATGGTTAAGAATCTGCCTGCCGACGCAGGGGCATGGGTTCGAGCCCTGGTCTGGGAAGACCCCACATGCCGAGGAGCAACTAAGCCCGTGCACCACAACTACTGAGCCTGCCTGCCACAACTACTGAGCCCGTGTGCTGCAGCTACTGATGCCTGCGCACGTACTTAGAGCCTGTGCTCCACAACAAGAGAAGCCACCACACTGGGAAGCCCACACACCACAACAAAGAGCAGCCCCCACTCGCCACAACTGGAGAAAGCCTGTGCGCAGCAACAAAGACCCAACATAACCAAAAATAAATAAATAAAATAATAAATAAATCTTAAAAAAAAAGATATCATGGACATCTTTCTGATAGGGATAGAAAAGGATGGTCATACAGATAGTTGTAGAGGTCCCAGTAGGGGACTACAGATAGAGAGGGAAATTTTGGGAGACCACTGTAAGTTAATGATCACTCAAGACGTAACAAAGGGAGATCAACTTGGTGACGGGTGATGACTTAGATGGCTGGGATAGAGAGGGTGGGAAGGAGTTGTGCGAGGGAGGGGATATGGGGATATATGTATAAATACAGCTGATTCACTTTGTTGTACAGCAAAAACTGGCACAACAGTGTAAAGCAATTATACTCCAATAAAGAGCTTAAAAAAAAAAAGAAAGCTATTGGAACCTCGTGGAACAAGCAGGCTTGCTTAGCTACAAAACCATAAATAAAAGCACGAGATATGCCCCAAGCCATTAGGTGGAAGAAATACGTCACCACCCTTCTACTGATTTGAATAAGAGCTATGACCGTCCTAGGTTGACCTCATAGGGTCAGACACTCTCCTGCCTGACGCGAAAGAGGCGCTGGTGATGTAAGCCTGCCGTCTACTGAAGAAGGCGGTCTTTCCCCTCCCCCTTTCCTTTGACTATAAAATTGGAGCCCACTTAACCCTCAGGGCAGAGTCCCCTCGCCTGCCTGCTTGCATCTCTCACAAGCGTCCTATTAATCTACGTCTTGCCTATCACTTTGCCTCTCTCTGAATTCCTTCTGCCCTGAGACACAAAGAACCTGAGCCTCAGTAACTCCAGACGCCAGTAAGTCGTTTTAACGAAAAGACTGTGGGTTCGAGTCCCAAGCAGAGTTTCGGCCGGGTTCGAGTCCCGGCCGCGTAGGTTCGAGCCCCAACCTGAGGTGCACGGTTTCATTTCCGTGTCAGGAACTACAGAGCAACACCCTTTTTGACAGGCATCTAGTATTCCACTCTCCAGCTTTATGAGATTTTCTTCAGCCAATTCCTTCATAACCAAGCCTTGATAATGGGTTGTTTCCAGTATTTCGTGATTACAAACAAGCTGAGATAAACATCCTCATACGTATATATCTCCTTAGGAAAAGAGCAATTGCCAATCGAAAGGTTCGTGCGTGCGAGAGATTTTTTTTTTATACATATTGATGACCTCCGAATGATGATTCCAATGTATACAGCATTTCCACTGGCCTTTCTCACTTTTTCTTTACCAACCCATAAAGTCGAAAACAATCTCTTTTGTTTAACTTTGCATCCCTGTAGCTCTTTCTGAGACTGAACATCTTTTCAGATGTTTCTATGTGTCTATAGCTCTTACTTTTGCATTTCTAGTTCAGAGATTTTGCCCAGTGTTTCTAACAGAGTGCTCATATTTTCGTTAGTAATTTATAAACAATCTTTGTATTATACATGGGACACCTTCTTCCATTACTTTTTCTAATTATTTCTTGTTTAAGCACCAGAAAGTCATGACCTCAGTATTTCTGTAGACAGCTACTTTACTGAAATATTATCTATATTGGTTTTTTTTTTTTTTTTGGCGCACGGGCTTAGTTGCTCTGCGGCATGTGGGATCTTCCTGGAGCAGGGATTGAACTCATGTCCTCTGCATTGGCAGGCGGATTCCCAACCACTGCGCCACCCAGGAAGCCCCTATATTGGTTTTTATAATGTTATTATTTCTACCCTATGGCCATTATTTCTGATAGTTTCAACTGATTTTCTCGCGTAGTCTAGATACACAATAATATCAGCTCCAAGTAATGATTTCGTTTTACCTCTTCCTTGCCACTACTTGTATACTATTTCTTGTATACTTTTCCCTTTTTCCGTTCTCTTTGCCGGAGGTTGGTATCAATCAGAAGTTTCCTTCCATTCTGCTCTGAACGGTGTGTGTTTCTAAAGCAAGTGGGAGGCCCAGCCACAGCGCTGTCTCATCACAGCAGGGCGTGGGGATGCAGGCAGATGGGTGAATGGATGCTAAGAGCTGCCCTCAGAAAGAAATCCACGTCTGACTTAAAGCTACCTCAGACGCTTAATACATTTCTTTTTTCTTTTTTTCTTCCTCCCTACCTCCCCCACCCCTTCCTTCCTTCCTTCCTTCCTTCCTTCTTTCATATGAACAGTGCTACAGAATGGTTCCAGAATGTGGCAGTCTTGAGTAGGTGTGGCCGTGGGAACCCAGGCCCTTACGCACAAGGTGAGTTCTTCCTCCCAAGTGAGGGCGTTAGTGTTTCTCGTGAGGGTGCTGGAGAACTTCTGGGCGGGATCGTTGAGCTGAACTACACACACTGGGTTAGCGTTGCCTGTAAACAAACAGAGGGGCACCGTGTTGGCTTTTGTTTTTCTTTTCTAGTTGGATGAACGCATTTTGCATGTAAAAGAAAGGCTGAATTCGGTGTCTGTGGTCTCGGCTCACCCAGCGTTCCTTTCATTTGCCGTGCACCGGCGCTCAGAGCATCTCTTCGGGGGTCACAGGTCCTACCCTCACTGGACGTCCGCGCTGGGCTGCCCCACATGCCCCTGCTCCCCCGCAGTTCTGACTGCAGGCACAGCCCCCCCGGGGGGGACCCTCGCTGGGCGCAACGTTACTGCAGCAGAAACGTGGGCCCCACTTCAGACAAGACTAACCGCTTGGAAAAGGAAGGGCCTCTGGGGTAACTGCCAAATCTGGGGATACCTCACAGAGGACCCGTTTCCCTCTTACAATGATGTGTGATTCTACACCTGACTCAGCTCCATCAAAGCGTTTTGAGGTATTTGATCTCGATAACAGGACACTTCTCTAGGGAACAGTTCTGTCTGCTTCGAGGCGATGCGTGCCCCACGGCACACAGCTGTGAATACGCTGTGTCATCAACAATCAATGGTAAAGGCCTGGGATTATCGGCCCTTTACCGTGTACCGGGTGGCGTTCGGTGTTCCACATACATTGTCTTACTAATCGCCACAGTCACTTTCAAGGGGGTACTCAGGCCCGGGGGGGACCTGCTGGCAGAGGTTAGAAACGGGGACCCCAACCCTGGCCGACTGGGTCCCGGGAGCCCCTCCCGGCTGCTGGGCGGTGTGGCCTCAGGGGACGACATGCGAGTCACCTACACCCAGCTTCCTTCGCAGAGCCTTGGTTGTTCAGTGCGGTCTGCCTGCACTTCTGGAACTGGAGGAAACTCCCCACAAGTAAACATAAGTAACCCCTGAGGTTCTCAGACACTAAAAGAGAACTCATTGCTATTCTTAGCAAAAACCGCATCGCAGTGGAAGGATGTGTCCGGTCCCAGGCGACTCCGCATCCGGGGTCTCGGCCGTGACTCAGAATCACCGAAAAGGAGGCACGCGTTCTGCGATGTTTCTGTCTTCCTTCCACAGCACCCTCTTCTGGCAACATAGGGTCCCGGTGGGCCCGAAGCCCTCCTGACACCCATCATCCCCCCATGTGGCACCTCCCCTTTCGGGAAGGCAGAGTGTGTGGGTCAGGGATGTTTAACATGTATTTTACAGGGTCACTAGGAGAGGGTAAAAAGACTTCCAGTTGCTTCCAGACTAAGGAAAAGGGCAAAAGCAACAAGCATCTTCCTTCTTCCTTCAGCTTCACGTGTGCAAAACTGAGATTGTGTTTTAATCGTGCTACATCACTAATGGGGGTTCAGGGGGTCCTCTTTGCTGAAGGGCAGAGATGACACCACAGACCCGACGGCTGACAGCCGCAGGAGGAAGCAAAGGCCACGGACAACACAAGGCACCCCCGCCCCTGTGCCCACGCTGCAGACGGTCACGGCCACAGCCAGCCGGGTGCCTGCCCTCCCCTGGGCGCCCCTGCAGCGCCGTCACCCACCTGAAGCACCAGGGCGGCTCAGCAGCGAGGCTCGGATGTTCTTCACTAAGAGTTTGAGCTCATGAGCCCTTGGAGGTTTGGGAGGGCAGGATTCCTGAGTAGATGAAGTGGACTGCAGACGCTGCAGGAAGGAAAACAGAGAGCAGTGACCCGTGGGGAAGAGGCAGCGGCCGCCGGACACCTGCTACATGGAAGGAATCTTCAAGAAAACCTGCAGAGGAAACCTGGCCCCTGGGCCTGCTCTCTAACCACCTTCCCTTCTATTGGGGAGAACGGGTACCAGTCACCCACAGCCGCTTCCCCTGTGTGGGAGCCTGTACATCCCAGAGAAAGCAGGCAAAGGAGCTAAGCGTTCACCCAGAGAGGACGTCCCTGAATCTCGCTGTGGATAGAGATGGGACCACGCCTGACCCAGGCCGGGGCCTGGAGACAGAGTGGGGCGCCCTCCCCAGGCTGCGGGCGCCCACTGCCCACCAGCACCGAGCGGGACACCAGCCAGGACACGAAAGGCTACTTCCCACCTCCAGGAAGATACCCACCCCCCACACGGGGAGGATCTAAGTGTCATCTGGGTGTCGTGCTGGGGCCAAAGCAGAGGCAGCTTCATCACCACGTCCTCAGATCAGCATTTCCAACAGAGACCTCCCCAAGCCTGGGCGGCCCCACCTTCAGACCAGCCTTTCCAGGCTAGCTTCCGCCTCCCACTCATGGCTCCAAGCGTCCTTTAAAAGGGGCTCCTTAGACACAAACATTTGGGAATCCTGGAAAGGCTTCTCAGAGACCTCACGGGCCTCTGCCCAGGGAGAGCCTTCCAGGAGGGACCCTAGGAGCTGGTTTGACCTCAGAGTGCTTTTGTGGGCGTGGTGGGCGGGGGGGATGCTAACTGATGTCTCAAGCAGCTGCAGGGTCCTTTGGGTCATCACCTAGAAAACACTGTTCTGAGGGTGAAGCCTGCTTCTTACACTCTGATAACCTTCAGTGCCCAGAGTGAACCACAAAGCAATGTGATCCACTGATATTTGTCCAGTAAATCAAAGAGATTTTGTCTCCAGACTCTACACACTCACAGTGGTGATGCCCTGCAGGAACCAGACACCTAGAGCCTGCGTCAGAAAGTCACCGTAAAAGTTACACTTTCACGCCAACTTCACCACCAACTGTATCATAATGGTGGATATTCTACCACGCCACACAAAAATACTGGAGATGCGTATGACAAATAACTTTAGGGACTGTAAATGTTTGTTTTGCATCATCATCATAAAAAGATCTGCTCATAATTGGGAGAATTAATTCACCTCAAGCAAAGGGTTTTAGATGTGTCACCAATAAAGATGTGAGAGACCAAGCCCAGGGAGGGTGCCCTGGGCAAATGTCCTGGATGGGAATTCAGCCAGAGAATTAGCACCTAATCAGGCAGTGGGGAGGGGGCCCAGCAGCATGGGAACGGCCCACACAGATGAGACGGCCTCGTGTGTCCTCACCGCCCATGGGAGACAGGCCTCCAAGAGGTGGTGCTGCTGGAGGCAGGGCCTGATCACCACGTGCTCCCCGGCCTGGGCTGAAAGTCCGTGGGTCCCGTGTGCTTGCTCTGCCTCAGGGTGAGTTCCCAGGTACCTCAATCCTGGAAGGATAAGGTCCCAGACAACAAGCTCTGGCTGGACAGTGAAGTCAAGTTCTGCTTCCCGAAAAGGAGAGGATCTGGGCTACGGAGGCTTAGACTATGCTGAGCGGTCCAGACACTCTTCCTTCCTTCCCACGGGGCTTTGGAACCTTGTGCCCTGAACGCAAACCTTTGCCCCAGACCGCGGTCATCACCCACCAGCAAGCAATCATGCAATCTTGCTCCACCACGGGGGGTGGGGGAGGGTGGGGGCGTGGAGGGCATGGGAAATGTACACAGATTCTCCAAGCAGGTGGCGTACGGTCCCCCACGGGGTGGAGAAGCGCCCACACCCCAGGAACTGGTGTACCTGAACGTCCCTCGCATCCACAGGTTTGGTGCTCAGAACCACCGACGGGGAGGCGGAGCTAACCAGGTGCTTCAAAATGTCCTTGAGACTTTCAGAAACTGCATCTGTCACAACCGCCCGGTCCTGCCAAAAGAGGAGGAAGTCACCAAATCATCTCCTAACCAGGCACTTGTACAAGGGGGCAGGCAAACACACAGCTCTCCTGGTGTCCCTGAGATGAAACAGTGAGACACTCACTCGTTCTTATCTTTACTGATCTCAGAAGTCTTTCCTTGTCCTTGTTTTTAAAAGGGGTTAACAATAAGACATGAGCAACATAGAAATATGTTAACATATCTGTATATGTCTTTTCAGTCCTTTCCCTTAAACATACAGACACATGTTTTTTCTTTCTTGCCTGATATTTGACTTTTTTTTTTAATTACAAGGTATGCAAGGGACTTCCCTGGTGGTCCAGTGGTTAAGACTTCACCTTCCGATGCAGGGGATGCGGGTTCAATCACTGGTCACAGAGCTAAGATCCCACATGCCTCACGGCCAAAAAAAAAAAAAAAAAAAAAAAAAAAAACCCCAAAACATAAAAACTGAAGCAATAATGTAGCAAATTCAATAAAGACTTTAAAAATGGTCGACATCAAAAAAAAAAAGCTATTCAGGTAAATGGAAAGGCTCAATTAAAGTGAAGACAAGCTTGTAGAAGGACAGCAGAGCAGGATGACTTGCATCTCCGATGTCAAGCTCTGTAAGGCTACAGTAATCAATACCCAACAGAAATGTGTTCACGTGTTCTAGAATGTTCACAGCACCACTATTCATAATGGCCCCACGCTGGAAGCTACCTAAGTATCCATCATTATCTGAACAGACACACGTTACGGTGCAGTCACACAACAGAATACCACAGGGCTCTAAGCAAAAACAATACATAAGCACACACAACGACAAGGGTGAGCCTCACAGATGTGGCGTGAAGTGAAAGAACCAAACACAGAAACACACACACACACAGTACCGCATGCCTTCTTTATTCAAAGTAACAAAACAGGCAGAACTAAGCTACACTGTTTGTGGGCAGAATCAGGGTGACCCCCGACGAGTCACGTCCTGCATCATCCCCTCACCTTGGGGGCAGGTGGCAATCCTGTGACTTGCTTCCAGCCCACGGAATATGGCAAAGGTGCTGCGAGGTCAAAGGTTATGGTATATACAACTCCCTCTTGGCAAACAGGAGCAAGAGATTCTCCTGTTGACCTTGAAGAAGTCAGCTTCCACATGTGACAGGGCCACATGGCACAGAACTACAGGGCTTTGTGGAACTGAGAGCAGCCCTGGCCCACAGCCAGCAAGGAACTGGGGGCCTCAGTCCTACAGCCACAAGGAACTGAGTTTTGCCAACCACCATATGAGCCTGGAAGAGGATCCTGAGCTTTAGGAAGGATACGGTCAGCCCAGACATGCTGACAGCCTGTGAGACCCTGAGCAGGGGACCCAGTTAAGCCTGCAATGACAGACAGATACTACGAGATAAATGTGTGTTGTTTCACACTGCTGGGCTTGTGGTAATTATTAGTTGCACGCATAGGTAACTCATACATGTCAGAAGTCAGGAGTATGGTTGCGCTTTGTGGGGGATGCAGGTAGTGAGTGGAAGGGGGCAGAGGGGCTTTTCTGGGGAGCTGACCCTGTTCTGTTTGTTGAGCTGGGTGCTGGGTACTCAGGAATAGTCAGCATGTGAAAGCTTCAGTGAGCTGGGCACTTATAACATGTGCACCTTTCTGCATATCTTATCTCTTATTTTCTAAGCAAGGAGGATCTACATCTTTTAATCTCAATTAAAAGCCTTGTTTAAATATTACAGCTTTTGTTTTGAACTCTTAAAGATTGGATCTGGCTGGACACTTGCTAAAAGAAAATGTCAAACTCTGCCGGCTGTGTTGGCATTCACGCCATCTTTCCGTGGTTTCAGGAGGGCAGCTGCAGCATGGTGAGTGCCGACACTCGGCCACCCTGGCCGTGATTCTGGCTCCACCATCGACAGCTCCAGGGCCCTGTGTCCCTCGTCACCTCTGGTGTAAATGCCCCCACTGTGGGGCTCCTGCGCAGGGGGACGGACACTGACAGGACTTGATTTCCACCAGGACCACAGACTTACTGAAAACCTTCCAATGTGCAGGGCTGGAAATGATTTAGGAAATTGGTCTGCAGTGTCCCCAGGACGACCGGCTGGCCAGGCCTTGTGACACAAACTCAGGCCAAATGTGCCAGATGCTGAAAATTTACTCTCTGCCAGGGACTCTAACCCAATAATAACCAAAATGGTTAATACTTATCTCACGCTTAGGATGTGTCAGGCTCAAGTCTATGGACTTATACATATTAACTATTAACTCATTTCATCCTCCCAACTGCCTTGAAAATCATCATCCCCATTTTACAGACGAGGAAACGGAGGCACAGAGAAATTAATTAACATGTGGGGTCTCTAGCTCATAAGTGGCAGAGCCAAGTCAAGCCCAGGCACTAAGGCTTCAGGGTCTGCACTCAGAACTGCTGCTGTCATCCTCCTCTCATGGCATCAGGTGCCTGATACACTTATTTCTAAGTTGAGGTGAATTCACATAACACACATTTAACCATTTTAAAGTATGCATCCCAGAGCTTCCTAGGTGGCGCAGTGGTTAAGAATCCGCCTGCCAGTACAGGGGACACGGGTTCAATCCCTGCTCCAGGAAGATCCCACATGCCACGGAGCAACTAAGCCCGTGTGCCACAACTATTGAGCCTGCGCTTTAGAGCCTGTGAGCCACAACTATTGAGCCCGTGTGCCACAACTACGGAAGCCCACGTGCCTAGAGCCCGTGCTCCACAACAAGAGAAGCCACAGTAATGAGGAGCCCGCGCACCACAACAAAGAGTAGCCCCTGCTTGCCGCAACTAGAGAAAGCTGGCCTGCAGCAATGAAAACCCAACACAGCCAATAAACAAATAAATAAATTTTAAAAAATGAATAAATAAACTATGCATTCCAGGGACATTTAGCACATACACAGCATTGTAAAACTATCACCTCTATCTAGTTCCAAAATCTTTCCATCACCTCCAAAAGTAAAGCCCTGCTTAAGAGCAGTCACTCGCACCCCTCCCCCAACAGCCCCTGGCAGCCACTAATCTGCTTTGCATCTTCATGGAGCTGTGTATTCTGGGTATTTCACAGAAGTGGGATCATGTGACATGGTCGTTTACATCTGGCTTCTTTCACTGACCACGAGGTTTTCAAGGTTCACTCATACTCTAGCACAGATCAGTACTGCAGTCTTCTTATGGCTGAATAATAGTCCATTGTGTGGATGGACTGCCTTGTTCATCTACTTTTACCTTTTGTAACCCCACATTTCTCCTCACTTTACAGAGGAGGAAACCAAGGGGGAAAGATGAGTTTTGGGGTGCTCAGAGTCCACCACATGTTATATCCGCAGAGCAGCTGATGGGGGGACCTTCCTTTATAGCTGTCCCCCTGCCCCCACGCCATCTCATCCACCCGGGGCGCAGAGGGTTACTGAGCCCCCAGGACCCAGCTCCAAGGGGCTGGTTGAATCCCACAGAATTGCTTCATTGGAAAAGTCGTGCTTCTCACTCATTTGGCGGGCCCGGGGTTGGCAGAGAAACGTACAGAGGGTGGTGGGGAGCAGGGCAGGAAGAGTGTACGTGGCGTGCCACCAAGCGGGTAAGAAAGGGGGAATACGGTCGATGTTGCAGAAAGAAACCTAGGATGGGTAAACGAAAACAAAAGAAACAAGCGAGCAGAGAGCAGGGGGCGAATGGGGTGGCGGGGAGAGGGATGGAGACTGGACTTCTGAGCGAAATATTTCACGTAATTTTGACTTTTGAACTATGTTAATATTTCGCACATTCAAAAACTATGTAAATCAACAGAGATGGGGGACAAAACTCGAACTGTACAAACAGAAGCAAATGCTGACATCTGCTTACATTAACTCACACCACGTCGGTAACATGACCACACAGAGGAAAACACTGTGAACACAGAACTCAGTACCCCCGGGTGGGGTGCACGCTGCTATGAAGACAGCAGGGCAGTCTTGAAATCTGGTAGGTTTGATGTCCGAGGGGTGAGGAGTGGTTTACAAAACCGTTTTGTGTATATTGTGGGCCTGAAAAAGTGAGGCCGTGTCGGGGAAAGCAGATAGAAACGTGGGCAGGAAGGAGGAAAAGGAAAGGAACCGGCGACTAGGGAAATACTTAACACGCGTACTTTGTATAACTAAATGGTCAGGCAACAATTCCAATTCCGATGTATGGGAGGGAAAAGAGTAACAATTAGTCTTAAAAAAAAGAAAACCTGCCTACACCTATATCAAGGCATGAACGGTTACAGTACTTATGGACAAGTTATTAAATTCACATATTTCAGCTGTGGTGATCGCTCTGTAGCCGAACAAGAGTCTCACATAGAGTAAAAATTCAAGGAAATATCATCAAAGCCACTGCAAAGGAACAACCTGATAACCTCGGTCTTTGGTGCAAATGATTTTGCCTGATCCTTCCAGCAACTGAAAGTGACAGCACCCACGTGACTCAGCAGGCCCCCTCCTGTTCCCAAATTCACGTCCTCAAACACCTGAAGCCACAGGAGCAGGGAGATGACCTTGAGATCTGAGACGCAGCTTTGCGAAAACTGTGGAGAGAAAGGAGGTGGTGGCCCTGGGAGCCAGCCTTTGGACTCAGCCCGAGCTGTGGGCAAGTGAGGCGCCCTCGCAGTGAAGGACAGCATCTGAGCGTCAGGTGTGACAGAACAGTAAGGAAAACCTAGGTTCCATCACTGCAATGGTTTTCAACAGCCACTGCGCACAGGTGCTTTAAAAAATTTCCAGTCCAGTTAAACCTGCCTGGGGGTCGGGGCAGGCTGCAGGATTTTTAACAGCTGCCAGGTGACTGCAGGTGCAGCCTGGCATTAAATCCACGGACCGCCCCACCCCCACGCGGCCCCATCACTCCCCCCATCATTCTCTGGGATCAGACACACATTAATCAGAGGCTCCATCTCCCAGAGCAGGTGCTTGTAAAGTGCCCACATGTGCACATACATGATTCATGAATCATGAAAACTCACGGACTGACCTCCCCGGGTGCTTTGGGCTGGATGGTAATGGCCATCTCTGGTGCGCTGATGAAGGACCACTTGATCTGAATGTCCTCTCTCTTCTCCTTCATGTGGAGCTCCAGCTATTAAAAACATAAATAAAAGATTGTTGGAGGACTGCTCTCCCCACCGGAGCCTCAAGATGCACCCGTGTGTTCATTTATTTTCTCAGACAACTGTTTATCCCCACTTTGGCATCCTGTGTGCTTTCAAAGTGGAAAGGAGGGTCCCAAATTCCCCGACCTCCCCTTCCCCATTGTGTACCCCGCCCCCGCCTTCTTCTGCCTCAACCTGCCCCTCGGAGAGGAACAGCAGGGTCAGGGCTGAAGGCCGGATGCCATGAAAGCCCTGCAGCCTCTTGGTGATGAACCCTCTGCTTTGAAGTGCTCTTCTGAGAGCATCACCAAGGCGTAAAGGAGACAGAGGGACAAAGAGAAGGGAGCAGACGCCTTGTCCAGCCTCACATGTTCACATCGCCCCTGAGGGTTGTGTGCAGAGACATCAGCATGCGTGTCCTCTCTTGCCAGGGCTACTACACAACCTCCAGCTGGACTCTGATCTCTCCCAATGCCCCATCCAGCCCTACCCACTGGCATGACAGAATAATGCCCACCCCACCCCCCACCCCCTAAAGATGCCCACACCCTAATCCTTGGAACCTGTGAATACGTTACCTTACATGGCAAAAGGAACGCTGCAGGTGTGATTAGGGTAAGGACCTTGGGGTGTGGAGACAGCCTTGCATTATCCCAGTGAGCCCCATGGAGGCAAAAGAGCCCTTAAAAATGCAAGAGGAAGACAGAAGAGCATGCCAGGGAGATGTGACTTGAAGATGGAGGAGGATGCCAGGAGCCCCGGGATGAGGTTGCCTCTAGAGGCTGGGACCTGCCCTCAGCTGACAGCCAGCAAGGAATTGGACCTTAGTCCTACAACCATAAGGAGCTGAATTCTGCTGACAATGGGTGAGCAAGGAAACAGATTCTCCCCGAGAGCTTCCAGAAAGGAAGGCAGCCCACCAGCAGCAGGATTTTAGCCTGTGTGGGACATCAGACCCCCCCAATGGTGATGTGATAAATGTGCGCTGTTTTCGGCTAAGATTGTGGCAGCCATAGCAAACTGCTACATCCTTCCTTCTTCAGCTGGAGGCTCATTCTAAAGCCAAAATCTCGACCCTTCCCATCTCCATGCCTCCCCCCACCACCCAGGGAAGGGAAGGAAAGAACGGCTTTAGACTTGTTTTCTCAATACTCAGTGCTCTCACTACTGCTAGCAACCAGGTAAGAGAAATGATGCTCCCCTTGCTCCATAATTCTTGGTGACTCCAGCAAACGTGCACTTTAATTTCATTGCCACCGTCCCCGAGTCGCTCCCACCAGGTCAGGGAGAGGGGTAGCTGCTGGTCTCTATGCACCTTTTATCTGAAGGACAGCAGAGGAGGGATGCCTCCTGCCATGAGAATTAATAATTCACCAGCCTCTAGCAGCTGCCTCTGCTCTGACAGGTAATCCCCAGACTGCTTTCAAACTGTGTTAAGAGATCTAAGATACGGTTGTTTTACCTGTGTCTGAGCTGCGGAGAATGGCACTTAACCAGCGCCTCAGAAACCACATTTCCTCAGCGAATGCTGTGGTCCCTGCTGAACTCAGCCCCATCCTGAAACGTGTGTCGTGTGGGGTACCTGGGTCCCAGACTTTAAAATTATCTTCTAATCACATTGTCCAAAAAACTGGGGGGAGCAGGAGGGCTTTCACATTCCATGAGTCCGTGAGGTCAACGTAACCTCTCGGAAAGGGGGTGTTCCCGGGGTGTGGGTGTGGATAGGGGCTGGGTTTCCGAAGGAAAGCCATTTAGGTAGCCAGAAATTTTTGTTTGCTCTGGTTGTTTAAAACCACGTCCTTTAAGAAACGAGAACGGAATATAATCTTCCCTTGTGGTAAAGAATCCCGAATGACTTGGGCTCATTCCCCCAGATCAGCAGCCAAGCACAGGGAGAGGGAAGAGGGAACAGGCTGAATCGGCAGCGACCCCTAAAGCAGACCCAGCAATTCACAAATTTTATACACACCGGCTAAACAAGAGCTTCAGTGAACTGCTCCGTGTGTGACATGCAGTTATCTGATGGCTTAGGCATCCAGAAGTTTCACTAATAATCTGTTATAATTATTATATACGTCTCTATGTACAATTGTTCTAGGTATAATTATTAATTTATGTAAAATGTTTAAGTATACCGATTATAAAAGTTATATATGTCTACTATAATTATTATAATAATGTCTATTATCCAAAAAATAATGGTAATACTCACTTCTTAACTTATGAAAATAATAAGGGGACTTTTAAAGTTGACTTTTTCAAACAGTAAAAGGAGGAATGCCAAGTCCAGCCCCGAAGCTGTTTTCCAAGCTGCAGGAGGCTTCCGAGGTCTGGTACTTGATTCTGAAACAGAACCACTCTCCTCATCCCAGATGCCACTTACCTCAATCAGTCGACAACACCCTTGATATGTTTCAGCGCCTTGAAAAATACTGTATCTCCCATATTTGGTAGATGGGAAACTCTGGATTTATTATATATACATATACACACATGTGTGTGTATGTATGTGTGTGTGCGTATATACCTATGTGTGTATACACGTGTGTGTATATATGCACACACCTATTTCACACACACTTTATTCCTACAGAGACAATATAATATGGAAGGTGACAGTTTGAAACTTACGCAATGAACGGTAACGCGTGACAAACAGGAGCGTTCACGTCTGTGACCGCACCCTGCTCACCCTGCAGGCTGATAAGAGCTGTTTTCCTAGGACTTGCTCAATCTCCCCAATTTTACCTGCAGATGAAGTGGGGAGAGCCGCACACTGTACAGCGGGTGCCCCGTGTCCTCGGATGAGGGTGGCCCCACGCTGACCAGGAACTGGATGGTCTCGCCCACCACGTGACAAAACACCACCTGGAGGAGGGACCAGAAAAGAAGAGAACTTTACACACGAGAGAGGAGAGCTGGCATCTTACCCATCTTCATTTCACTCAACAAAATAATCCGGACTCTATAAATCAGCAAGGATGAGAATTCATAGTTTCAAAGGAGGATGAAAATCCAGATTCGCATCTTTTCTATTATACGGTAGTTTGAAAACTGGAAACAATGTTTCAGATCTTTTCTTCCTGATGGGATTCTCTGGAGCTAAACTCTGTCTTGCCCAAATCTAGTTAGGCTCTTTCCACATATCAAGGTTTTTTTTCCTTAAAATATTGCTTTGTTCTATTTCTCCACCTAGCTAATTTTAAATTGCCCAGACATTTCCACTTTCATATGGAGTGGAAGCCATTAACCATGGTCTCTCACTAAAAACGGGCCTTAAAAAGAAACTTACTTATAGATGTTACAAGTAAAAAATAAAAAAACATACCCAGAACACAAGAAATTGTTTCTATTTAAATAATTTTTAACCTGCTGTGGTTTTCAAAGATGCAGGCATAATTCAAATGACCTATGAAATATGAAACAGTCACAAAATGATACAGCCTTAACAAAAATAGAATTATAAAATGAGCTCATTTAAAGACCTATGAGACAAAGTAATTACATCAGGAGTAAACCAGACCATATTCCTGACATAAATCACGAAGCACTTTAGCGGGACAATTGTGAAAGCTGTTACCGCACAGAGAAGCATTGCGTTTCTGCCACAGAATCCCCCTACAGGAGCAGACCTTCCAGGACGAGGCATTAGCCACCCTCCTGGCAGGATGCCGAGGAAGCCCGGTGTGGGATGACCACGAGGCCAGGTGTCAGGTGAGCACGGGCAGGGAGGAAAGCAGTGGGGGAGGATGGGGGGGTCCGGGAGGCGGCCAGTGTGTCAGGCCGAAGCCGGGTCATCAGAGGCTACGAGTAAGGCAGGATGGACCCCACATTCCCGAGGGAACTGCTGGCCCCACACTGGATGGTGTCACTTGGGAAGGAAGGAAAAATTCTTTAATTCTCTGGTGGATTTAGAACCTAAAATACCAAGTAGAGAGATTATCAAAATCATTACTTTGTTGGAGTAACTGCTATTTCACAAAGTTCAGGCTAAAAACATGTCCCCCTGCTGATCTCTGGCTAACCCCCTCCCCCACCCCCCAAGCCCCAGCATCTCTCCACTCGGAGTCTACCTGCCCCTCCAACAAAAACCTGACCTGTACTACGACAGGCCCCCCCCAGCAAGGAGCCCATATCCAGTGTCCACTATAAATGCTCTCGATGGTGCAGGGTCAGAAAAAGAAAACCTTGCCTTTTCCAAATACTGGCAGAAAAATTGCACAACTCTTATGTTCACCCATCCTTGTAAAGTCCCTCTCAGAGGACTGATTAATGTGGATTAGTTACATATCTTCGCCATGTTATTGCATCTCCAGAGTTCATCAAAGGTTGGAACAAAAAAATGTTTGTATAAGAAATGCCATTGATTCATTTTAAAAATAAACGCTCTATAAACAATCCTTTTAGAAGGAATTTCTTTTGTTTTTGTTTTTGTTGTTGGCCACACCACGTGGCACATGGGATCTTAGTTCTCCGACCAGGGACCAGGGATTGAACCTGGGCCCCCTGCATTGGGAGTGTGGCGTCTTACCCACTGGACCACCAGGGACGTCCCAGAAGGAACGTATTGTGCCAGATGAATTATACACGCAAGTGACAGGACACGGAGAAAATTCTCTGTTCTTTGTCTCAATAGCCGAGGCCATTTTACTATTTAAAATTAAAAACCAGACAGTCATAGAACTACCATATGATCCAGTAATCCCACTCCTGGGCATATACCCAAAGAAAACCATAATCCCAAAAGAAACTTGTACCATAATGGTTATTGCAGCACTATTTACAATAGCCAGGACATGGAAGCAACCGAAATGCCCATCAACAAACGAATGGATAAAGAAGATGTGGCATATATATATACAATGGAATATTACTCAGCTATAAAAAGGGATAAGATGGAGCTATGTCATGAGGTGGATAGACCTAGAGTCTGTCATACAGAGTGAAGTAAGTCAGAAAGAGAAAGACAAATATTGTATGCTAACTCACATATACGGAATCTAAAAATGGTACTGATGAACTCAGTGACAAGAACAAGGACGCAGGTGCAGAGAATGGACTGGAGAACTCGAGGTTTGGGAGGGGGCGGGGGGGGTGAAGGGGAAGCTGAGATGAAGCAAGAGAGTAGCACAGACATATATATACTACCAATTGTAAAGTAGATAGCCAGTGGGAAGTTGTTGTATAACAAAGGGAGTCCAACTCGAGGATGGAAGATGCCTTAGAGGACTGGGGCGGGGAGGGTGGGGGGGGGACTCGAGGGAGGGTGGGGGGGGAGTCAAGGGAGGGAGGGAATACGGGGATATGTGTATAAAAACAGATGATTGAACTTGGTGCACCCCCCAAAAAATAATAATAAAATTAAAAAAAAAAAAAAAAACAGACGGTGACTGGTTGACTTCTGTTACTTCTTTGGACCCTTCTATACGAAGCTAATTAGAATGGTACCCAGAACACAGAAAGCTTCATTAGCGTCCTGACTCAAGAAAGAGTTTGGTTTCCATTTGTACCCAGGTACATGGATAGCCCAAGCACCTGGTTAAAAGCAAATAAATAATCCAAGAAAGATTTTAAAAGACTTTAAAACTTCTAGAATGCAAGCCTCCAAAGGTCACAATTACCACTCCTAAAGGACTGAATGTCCTTTTCATAGAGACCCCCCTGGAGGGTCTTCCCTGTTCCTATGGCTTCCCGACCTTCTAAATAATACCTGACATACAGACCAACCGTCTCTTGGCCTCTCTTCAGTATTTAGCTGGAAAAACTAATGAAAAGAACAATCTGATCAGTTTTGCTATGGCCAAACGAAACACCAGCGCCATTCCTGTGAGTCCAGTTAGAGGGATGACATCAGGGCCAAATCGTTCTCCAGGGCCAGCCCCTGCCCCTGCCACCCTGAGAGTAATCATGTCCCATTTGCCAAATGGATGAGAACAAAGTGGAAGGGAGGTTTTAAAAATAAGTAATCTTCTTTTAGTGCATTAAGGTGTTATCCACAAAGGGGATTAAATTCTCTCAACCCAGGCAAATAGTGGCAAGGCCGTCCCCATCCCCCTGGGGTCCCCTCTGGGAACAGCAGAAGGCAGGATTACCTGATGCAAGGTTAAGCAGACCCTTCCAGGTAGTGCCAGAGTGCCTAGGGTTGACTTCTACCTAAATATGGACGAACAGGTACGGACCCAGATCTTGACCCTAGAGTCTCCCTACCCCAACCAAACACAGCCGAGTTCATGAGGCTCCCCTCTGCAGTTACAAGTCAGCTCTCTAGAGCATCCCAATTATACGGGGCTGTTTAAATATGGCTGTTAAATCTTTAATGCGTGGGCCTCCCCCTGAAGCCGTCTGACAGTGATACTGGATTTTTAAAGTCAAACTGAAACAACATCTAGTTTCTGCGGGGGGACCAAGGAATTCTCCAAGAACAGATGTGGCACGGGCCCTGGAGCACGACTCCACACAGCCAAGATCTGGGCACAGAGAAGTGAGCTCCCTTGAAAGTAGCCAGCCGCAAATCCACCTGCTGTATTCTCGAGATTTTTTTTCCCTAAAGCAAGCAAAGAAATCCTCGATTACACAAACCATTTCAAAAATCATGCAACAGGGGACTCCCCTGGTGGCACAGTGGTTAAGAATCCACCTGCCAATGCAGGGAACACAGGTTCCATCCCTGGTCCAGGAAGATCCCACATGCCTCAGAGCAGCTAAGCCCATGAATCACAACTACTGAGCCCACGTGCCACAACTACTGAAGTGCCTAGAGCCCATGCTCTGCAACAGGAGAAGCCACCGCACTGAGAAGCCCACACACCACAACAAAGAGTAGCCTCTGTTCCCCTCAACTAGAGAAAGCCCGTGCACAACAACAAAGACCCAACACAGCCAATAAAATAGTTAATTAATTAATTTTAAAAAAAGCACACAACAGAAGGCTGAACCATGTATTCAGATAAACCCCCTTTCTCTCTGCACAGGACAGCCTTTCGTGGGGGATGGGTTCCACACGGGGAGGGTCCCAAAGGTGCAGGTCTTGAGCCCAAGGAGTACCTGGGCTGACAGGTGAAGGGTGAGGGTCCCTGGTCCACCCCCAGGGTCAAGAGGGGAGGCAGCTGAGGGAGGCATCCTCAGGATGTGAAAGTGGGCATATTTCGTTATAACTGCAGACAGGCCCTGAGTCAAGGTTTTTCGTCCTCTCCAGCCTCCAGACCTTAAACTTAAACGACATACCTATGCAAATAGGTCTTATCTTCAAACCAGATTCCTTTGTTTAGACAGAGGCCCAGAGAATTCCAGCCTAGGTAGTCCAGGTTTTGCTATTGCTTGTCAACCAGAAAGTCCTTGGATATCTTCCAATCTCAGGCGCTTTTCCACTTTCCTTTTCAATTAAGCCTCTTGTACGACTGCCTCAGCCCTCCTTCTCTGAGAACACTCTAGAGAACTGGAAATAATTTAATTACTTTTGTCTCCCAAAGAACTAGGAACACAGCTGAGGAAAAGGACCTAAAAGGTTTACGTCACTGAGTATTTTTCACTTTATTCACACTATGTGACGTTGTGGGGAAAGAACTTCGAAATAAAGTGGAAGTAAAGACCCTACACTGATCATTCAGAGCTCCCAGGTAGAGTTCTTACCCAACTCTGCAACCTCGTCTTGGCCCTATAAATATTCTTTAAGACAGAATGAGCCTGATATAAAATATTCTACTCTGGAACAGAGACTCAATTTAAAAAGCAAACTCCGTCAGAGCTGAATATTCTCAGAACATCTAGAAAGTTAACCCTACGTGGCCGCTGGCTCACAATACATGGCTGCAGGTGTGTTTTTATAAGGACTCTTCCAGTGGACCAAGGTGACAAAGGCTGGAAACAAGACGGCAGCCACCCAAGGAAAGCCGGGTAGATACTGTATTTTATCCCCTCGAGGAGGGTGCCCTGGACCACGCGGGCTCCGACACCCCACCCGCAACAACACTCTCCATCCCTTCTCTTGTCGGGATACTTTAACATGAACAACAGGCTTTTCAGTACGAGTACACTACCAGGAGGTATTGTTACTACATCATGTGGTTTAATGGGGGCAATTTCTTGGCTTAAAAATCTGAGAATGTGCTGTTCTCTTCCACAGACTCTATGCATTAAAAGACATATACAAGACACTTCCTTTAAAATGAAAGGCAGGAGGGAACTGGGTCTCTTCCAGGCTGGCTGTTAGTATGCCTGGTCTTGGCCAGGTCACTAGGTCACACCGCCACTTAATGCTTCTGCTGTGAGTTCCAACTCACAAACAAATCCCCAGCTTGCCCGGAGGCATTTTTGCCCCATCCTCACCAGGTGAAGTACCTGAGGGCTGACTCAGCCCAAGATTCCACTTGCCTCCATCCAAACAGGTGGCTCTCCCAGAGGCCCTGCTCCCATTCACATCTCAAAGGGCGCGCCTCCCATGAGGAATCTCACCTGCCCTTGGAAAGACCCCGCTTCAAAACCATTTCACAACCTCTCAGTATTTTTGCATAATTACCAGGCTAATGGGGTACCTGGAATTGCAAGTCATGCAATGCCAAAAAAAAAAAAAGTCAACCAAATTTCTTCTCTGCAACTATAACCTTGAGTGGCTCTACCTTGCAAAGTAAGAGGACCACCAAGGTCTGGAGAGAGCACAGAAGACATATAACAGCCTTAAACAGGAAAAAACCCACGTGCTCACAATGCACAATTCATACCCAGGGAGGGCTGTGGGGTTCCCCGACATACAACGTGGAAGAAGATTCTGGGGGAAATTCCATGCAATTGCCCGAGGTCTGTTTGTTGCTATGGTTTTACAGAAGCAAAGTTTGGTTAGTGACTTTCACTTCCCTTTTTCCCGTTTTCCACTGTCTCTTTCCTGATGGAGGTGGAGGGGTGGGAGCTTAAGTGAAATGATGATAATAAAAATGTAAAAAATAAGAGTCACAGCACGGTCTCTGGTGCATAGCGGTTGGAGCTCGTTTCTGGAGGCCACTCGGGTTCAGTTCCAGCCTCTGCTATTCAGCAGTTCTTAGTTCCCTTGCCCAAGTGCCCCAGCCTGTCTTGGCCTCAGTTTCCTCCTCTGTACAATGGGCACGATGCTTCCCTGGGCAGAGAAGGGCTGTAGACACTAATGAGAACAGACACGGCCCTTATAGCCCGAAAGCATCAGCGCTACCATGTGGCAGGGGCGCTGCAGGTGCTGCATAGGCCCACGGCTCAGAGAGACAAGCATGTGCCCAAGACGAGCTCGGATCCGGCCCTAGTCTCCCTGACTTCCTGGCCTTTCTCCAGGCTGGGTGGAGGGTTGTGCATTTAAAACTTTAACCTACAGCTAATCATTGTACCATTAGAAGCCTCTGTTTATTTGCAAATGACACTGAAAACAAAGATAATCCACGCTTTCCATAGGACAAGGGCTACACACCAAGAAGACCAGCGTCACTGCAGTCCCTTACCAAGTGACCCCTGCTTTCCCCCAACAAGCCTTCCACATGTGCATCCTGTTCACAGGGACACTTGCCACGCCTGTGCAGGAAACGCTTGGCCTTTGCAGTACGTGCCTGTCACAGCACAACTCCCCTAAGCCTGATTCACGTTCGGGAAGCTCCCACACTGCCCTTGTAGACGTCACGCCTCCACAGAGCTTCTGAACCCCCAGATGTGCCACGGAGGGGCTACTGCTGCGCCCCGAGGAGGAGCAGCTGCTTCCGGGCCACTTGGATACAGGAATTAAGTCTGCATCTTCTGGGTCAAACATTTCGGAGCAAACCTCTCCCAGGACAGGAGGAAAGAGCACATAGCTGCAACTCGCTCTTGTGTAAGAGCATAATTGCAGCCTGGAAGAGAGAAATGCACTTGGGGCATGCTGAGACTGGAAGGGAGGACACAGGGAGCCCTGAAGGGAAGTTGAAGGGCGATGCCTTCTTCCATGCAGCACGCCCCACCGAGAACGCCTCTTAGTATGAAGCCCTTGCTGGTCCTGCCAGTCAGTCAAGCTGAGCACACGTGTATCTGCAGACCATGAGCCCTGGAGACAGGGGTGCTTCCAGTTGCCACCCAAACAGACGCCCTTCCAGCTGCCACCAGCACAGGCGCCCTGTACCGGAAGGACTCCCGTAAACAAATGCCCCAGCACCTGCAAGGCTCGCCTCTCGGGATAAATATTTGGTCTTTGTCCTCAGTTGCTGGCACACAGCTCCTACCACCCTTGGAACCTCTGGAGTGATACGAATGCCTTTTGCATGCTAAGGAGATCACTGGTGGTTGGGGGTCCCTAGATAACATCAGGACGGGGGTAGGGGGCCAGAAAGACCCACACCTGGACCTCAGGGGAGGAGACAGGGACCACAAATGGAACACTCACCCACGCCTCTGGTTTACTCAGCCCTGCCTCTGTAATGGAACCTCTATATAACCCCTAAACAATGGTGTTCAGAGAGCTTCGGGTCCTGGGAGGGTGGTACCCGAGGAGGGTGTAGAAGCTCCCCGCCCCTTCTCCCTTCCCTGCCCCAGGCATCTCTGCCACTTGGCTGTTTCTGAGCTGTGTCCTTTGTCAGACACTGATAATAGCAAGTAAACTGTGAGCTGTTCCAGCACGAGGAGGGGGTTGCGGGAACCCTCAACTTTACAGCCGGTTGGTGGGTACAGGGGGCCCAGACTTGGGGCTGGCGTCTGAAATGGGGCAGTCTCGTGGGGCCGAGCCCTTAACCTACAGGCTCTGTGTTGGGTGGGTACTTAGTGCCAGAATCAAAGTGTGCTGTAGTTGGCGTCCAGACAATTGGAGGACTGCGTGTTGGGTGGAAGAAAAAACACACATTTGTTGTCAGAAGAGTCATGAGTAAACGGCTCTCCACACGGGGGGCTTCAGGGGCTGCAGGAGAAAGTCTGAGCACAGAGCAGCTGCAAGGCAGGGGTGGCCCAGTTCTGTTCTGCAAGGGTCCTGCCAGGAGACTCAAGACCAAACCCAAGGGCGTCCCTGGTGCCGCAGTGGTTAAGAATCCGCCTGCCAATGCAGGAGACACAGGTTCAAGCCCTGGTCCAGGAGGATCCCACATGCCGCAGAGCAACGAAGCCCGTGCGCCACAACGACTAAGCCTGCGCTCTAGAGCACGCGAGCCACAACTATTGAGCCCATGTGCTCAACTACTGAAGCCCTCACACCTAAAGCCCGTGCTCTGCAACAAAAGAAGCCACCACAATGAGGAGCCTGCACACTGCAAAGAAGAGTAGCCCCTGCTCGCCACAACTAGAGAAAGCCTGCACATGATGAAGACCCAAGACAGCCAATAAATAAAATATATACATAAATTTATTTAAAAATAAAAGACCAAACCCAAGTCGGGAAGATGCTCAGAAAGGGAGAACAGAGCCCCATACTCATCTGCTTGATGGAAGACAGGACTACATATCAGACCCCCCGGTCCAGGCGGACTCATCCCTTTCATCACCTCGAATGCCATCCACACGTCCCTTGTCGGGGCTGAGGTAGAAGGATGAGAAACACTGACCCTGACACTCGGGAGGGAGCTTAGAAAGGGGAGGGGGATGCCCTTGAACCTCTAGCCTGTATTCCCCGGACACTTTCGGAGTCCTCAGGTCCTGCTACAGTCCTCCCCTTCTCAAGAATGAGAGCGGAGAGAACATGTGACAGGGCTGGCACAGGATTCGGTCTAACTCTGGAACCCCGGGGGGGCGGGGGGGTGGTTTAGATCCTGAACAGAGGAAGGAAGTCACCCGCATTAGCGTCCTGCCTGACAGGCAGTCCTAGAGCACGCGCTCCTGGGACAACGTCGGTCCTTCGTTTAAGGAGTGGATGTTAGGGCACCTCCCGTGGGGACATGTTACAAGAGACACTGAGTAGCCCGGCTGGCTTCCTTTGCTGATGGGAACCCTGAAATGGGCTGTGATCGGCCAAGATGCTCGTCCAAAAGAGGAGGAGGCCACAGACAGGTTCCAAGCGCCCGGAGGTGTCCTGCTCCCCACTTCCCAGGAGACAGGTGGATCCCCACTGGGCGCCCCACGGGCGGGTGTGCACAGGACCCGGGCTGGTCCCGGGGACCATGACACTCAACCCACATTCCTGCACCGCTCAGGGGGCCGGGCGCCTGCCCGAGAGGAGGGCCCTGGCCCCAGCACAACAGGGCACTGGCAGGCTGTCACATCTTTCCTGGCCAAGAAAACACAGGAGTCAAGAACTACGAAGCAACTTGCAAATCAAAACAAGCTTGCGTATACTTTCCCAGTTTTACTGGGTAAAAAGCTTCCTGGAAGACAGTGTGGACAGCCGTCCGTGGTCCCGTCCAGGGGAGCAGAGGAAGTGGGGCTGAGGGCAGGGAGGAAGAGCGCAGACTTAAAAAAAAGCCCATGCACTTGTATACATTGTCATTAACCTACGGACGGGCATATGCACCATTTCTGTAATGGGATTAAAACAAACACAGTTTAAACATCCACTTGCCAAAGGTGGTTCTTCTGGCGCCACATATCAAGACCTTTAAAAATGGTCTATTGCCTTTCCTGACCTCTGCTCCCTCCCAGCACCTCCAGGGCAGCCCCTGAGATCTATCCTCTTAACGCTGACCGTGTCAGAAACCAGCAAACAAACTGCCCACCACAAAGGGACTTGGGGCCTATTTGCAATTACAGGGCACCCACTGCACGGAGGCACTTCCCGAGCTGGGGCCTCGGGTAGGTCAGGCCTCAGCAATGTGCGCCCAGCCCCCCGCCTTTGGAAGCCAGGCGCTGGGCCACCTGCTTGCACAGCCCTTCCAGCTCTCATGGGCTGTGCCAGTGTCAGGGTCCTGTCTTGTTGCTGCCAGTTTCCTCCCAAAATCTTCCAGAGACTTCCCCACGCTTGTCGCAGGGGTTATGGAGCTGTGTGACCCTGGTATCCGCCAGGGGATGGGGAAAGAGAGCTCTCCTGCACTGCCCGGGCAGAGGAAGCTGGGCTGGCACCTGGGAGACCAATTCTGGAATCCGTGGTGGAGCTGAAGCGTGTGTACCTACCACCTGGCAATCCGACACCTGCCCTGGAGATGCCCCCATGCTTGTGCCTGAGGACTCGGGAGACTTTCTCAAGTACAGCAGAGCTGCCGCAGACCAAGAGGAAACTCCCTAATTATCCATCTGTGGGAGGTGGAAAATGCAGCCGTGGTCCACCCAGAATCCTGCACTGTAGTTCCAGCTAATGAACTAGAGAGACGCAAAGCAACCTGGAGGAAACTGCCACACTGCCATGTTCTATAAAGAAAAAGCTTCGGGATTTCCCTGGTGGCGCAGTGGTTAAGAATCCACCTGCCAATGCAGGGGACACGGGTTCAATCCCTCGTCCAGGAAGATCCCACATGCTGCGGAGCAACTAAGCCCGTGCGCCACAACTACTGAGCCTGTGCTCTAGAGCCTGCGAGCCACAACTATTGAGCCCAAGTGCCACAACTGCTGAAGCCTCCATGCCTAGAGCCGGTGCTCTGCAACAAGAAAAGCCACCACAATGAAAGGCCCATGCACTGAAACAAAAAGTAGCCCCCGCTTGCCGCAACTAGAGAAAGCCCGTGTACAGCAATGAAGACCCAATGCAGCCAATAAATAAATAAATAAATAAATTTATTTTAAAAAAGAGAGAAAGAGAGAGAAAGCTGCTTGTGAAATCGTTCACACACAACGATAAATGTTTGAAATGCACAAATGATGCTCTAGCTGAGCCGGGGAGGAGAAACACAAGAGGAGGGGTTCCAGGGGGGCTAGACGTGAGCTCCTTCTGGGCCTGGGGGCCACCAAGGTGTCCCCTCCTAGCTGTCTGCTAAATGGTATGCGTTTAACTTGATAATAACATATAGAGAGATACAAGGGTAAGCCTTGTACCTAAGAGTGTCTCAGCACTTCTACCGATACTTTTTATTAAAAAACCAAACAAAACAAAAGAAAACCTTTACAATTATTTATGGTATTTGACCAGTCTGATAAGTAATTTCAGCCTGTGAACTTTTAGCAACTATAAAATAAACTCTACATAAGATCTAAATGGCTCACATCTATATCTCATGTGACAGAATTATTCACATATCATTATTTATATAAATATATATATAAATTTAGATGTAATTCACCCATTTAAACTATACAATTAAATGGTTTTAAATATATTTCACACAGCTGTACAAACATCACCAGAATCACTTTTACAACATTTCATCAGGATGCAGAAAACAATCTTATGGTTACCAGGGGGGAAGGGGTAAACTGGGAGACTGGGATTGACATATGCACACTGCTGTATATAAATTAGATAACTAATAAGCACCTACTGCATAGCACAGGGAATGCTACTCAATACTCTGTAATGACCTATATGGGAAAAGAATCTAAAAAAGAGTGGATATTTGTACACGCATAACTGATTCACTTGGCCGTACAGCAGAAACTAACACAGCATTGTAAAGCAACCATACTCCAACAAAAATTTAAAAAAAAAAAAAAAAAAAAAGTAGAACATTTCATCACCCCCCAAAACTCTGTCCTCATTAGCAGTCACCATTCACATCCCCTCAAGCATTACCCAGCCCAGCCCCTGGACACCACTAATCTACTTTCTGTCTCTACTGATTTATCTATTCTGAATCTTTCATGGAAATGGAATCTTATAATATGTGTCCTTTCATGTCTGGCTTCTTTCACTTGGTGGCGTGTCTTCAAGACTTATCCACGTGGGAGCATGTGTCAAAAGTGCGTGCCTTCATGAGGCCAAATCAATACCCCACTGTGTGGGTATGCCATGTCTTATTTATCCACTCATCAGTTGATGGACCAGATCTTATTTATTTTTTTGATGTAAGGTGTCTGGCATTTTCAATAATTCTAAGAATAAATCCCCCCACCCCCAGGTTTAAATTTGCTTCCTCAGGGAGGAGAGGCCTGCGGCAAGTGATGGCGCCCAGCTCACCTTCTCCTGTGCCGACCGGGCCACGCTGGAGACTTGCTGCACGGCCAGCTCCAGGGGCTGCTGTAGCGGGTCCTCCTGGAAGCAGAGGAGCAGCGGGCCCTGGAACGGAGAAGAACAGTGAGGAGATGGGTGCGTTGAGGGGCAGCGGGCCCGGGGAGGGTGGGGTGGAGGTACTGTCTAAAGGAAGTGACGTGCTTGCTGCAAAGCTCTGCAGATCTCAGAAAATGTGATCTGACTTCTTTTAGTACAATCTGTGCTTCTAAACAGCAGCAATGGGTAAATATCAGTAAGAAAGGCAGGGACAAAACCAAAGATGTCACAATAAAGGCAGCAAAGGGTATTTTGAGAGCTGCTGGTCACAGCGTAAGGGGAGAAGCCCAGGATCCCAGGGTGGACGGCAGGTCTGGAGGTCAAGCACGGCATCTGGCCAAGCACAGCAGGTTCAAGGGCTGTGCTGCCCTTCGTCTGGGAAAGCTCTCTCTCCGGTTTCAGAGAATCGCCTCTCCCGGTTCCACACGGGTGTTGCACTCTACTTAGGGTGCCCCCTTCTCCTCTCCCACTGCCCAAGTGGCAGGTGAGTGGGAACCTAGTAGGGGGGAAGGGGGGAGGGCTGCTTCTCCCTGGAATGTGGGATTCCCTGGCTGGAACCGAGCCAGCTGGTGGCTGTGCCCAAGGATAGGGTTCTTCTGGGGCTGCCGGGCTCCTGCTCTCCAGGGTCTCCCAGTTCAACTCTGCCTTCAGCTCTCAGCACCCTCTCATACGCTTCCAGAAAAGTCCTCTGTGGGTATCACCCTATGTCCATTTTGGTTCTTGCAATTAAAATCTCCAAGTGCAAGAGGTGCCAGTAAATGAATATGACCACGAGGCAGCAAGATTGCTGCTCTATAAAAGAACAAATCAGCACTTGGATTGCCAACCAAGTCTCGGCCTTTTAAAAATAAGTTCCCTTGAGAGGCTGAACACTATGCCAACAACACAACCCTGGAATGAAACTCTTCTTAAACTCTTTTCCCGACATGCTCCGGAAAGCACATCACAGTCAAGGGAGTTCTGATCGAGTGATTAAAGACGAGATTCAGGCCCACAACTTCCCTCCATATCTCATCTATTTTTGAGACTCTCAGCTGGGACGTGCTGGTTCCAACTATAAGGCAAGATCAAGGATGGGGAATAAAAATGGTGCAAAGTGGCACCAAAGCTCTCCTGGCAAGTGGAGCGCAGATGGGTAAGAATGAAGTCATCACAGGGCTGTTTCTTAAGAATCCCCAGTGATCTAGCATCAACCCACCAGGCACAGAGCTTTGTCACTGACATGCTTCTAACCTCACCCTGTCTCAGCAACATCGATCTCACCTCTTAAAAATCATCAGGGGAGAATTAAATCTACTTCTCGAGAGTGATGAAGTCATGGTTTGGGGGCTGCTCTGCTGACATTCTCCAAGGTTAGAGCTTGTTTTGGTGTGACCTGCTGGCCAGCGGCCTGGGGATGACATTGTTCCGTGTGCCGGGTCGTGCAGCTGGAAGCAGCACTCAGCACAGAGCCCAGAGCCAGGCAGGGAACCCACCCCTCGTGGGAGTCCTTACAGCTGCTGGGGCTGCGTGCGAAACAACGTACCTTTTGCACCAGCCAGAAGACACTACGTTGCCTTAAGCAGCCCGGATGCCACCTCCTGCCCCTACCCATCAGGAGGTGCCGTCTATGCCCTCTTACCCAGGGCACCTTCTGAATGAAAACCCTGGAAATATTCTGATGTCAAGAAGCAGTCTTACAAAGGAAATACATCATGAAGCTAACACAAGGACCCAGAGTTTCCCCTGCCATTTCTGCTTGATCCTTGAGTTTCAGGAAGCCCGGCGTGCGTGAAGCACAACTGCAAACTCCTGCAGCTCCGCACCCTGTCCCTGGGCAGGCAGCCCCATTCCGGACTCAACCCCACTCAGACTAGAGCAAGACGTTAGGTCCACAGGGAAAAGCAACAGGCAGGAATTGCCAGGAAAACACTGAGAAAGAAAAACAAGAGAGTAGCTCTCCCAGACATCAAGACGCACTACAGAACCTTTGTAATTCAGAGTGTGAACACACAGATGACCAGTGGGGCTGGAACAGGATGTCCGGAATTGACCCCAACACATGCGGAAACAGAACTGACAAAGGTGGCATCCCAAATCACTGGCGAAAGATGGGTTTTTGAAAAAGCTGGATGTGGGAGGAACTCCAGCTAGAATACAAAAGTAACTTCACTGCAAAGAACACAGCCACCCGAAGAGGCAGGAAACAGATCTAAGCTGAGAAACTGGGGAAAACAGTATCCCGGCTGCATGTAAGTGCCAGAATCTAATTAGTACATGTGTGTCTCATGGGGCTACGGGCCAGCAATTCAGAGAGCACATTATGTGTATACTAGAACTGACCAAATGAATATCTTATAGATAGTAAGTCCCAGATGCCTCACTCCTGGAGGAGGAAGTTAGAGATAAGGAAAGGGGAAGAAGAAAATGAACTCTGTGCCGCTGACCTGGACTCCGGGGTAGCAGTGCAGTCACGGTCTTGAAGATACAGCCAGAGAGGCATGTGTACATGTATATGTTAGCACCCACACATATATTTCCAAGGTCTGTCCACTAAGAGGGCCTAGAAACAATGAGACCCCAGGAGTAATGAGCACACCTGATGCCCAGATCTTGATTTCTAAGCACTTCTTCAGTAAAAGGAATCAGGCTGCTTAGAGAAGTGGTTGAATCTAGGAGCAGAGAAGAGGAAAATACAAGACGAGTCTGGAGCAAGCATTCTGTGGGACCATCAAGTAAGGAAACGCTAAAACAAGAAAAAACCTACATACACACACACACACACACACACACACACACACACGTATACACATCTCGATGCAAGAACACAAAAGAGCTTCTAGTGGCCAAAACAAGAACAGTTTAAGCAACAGAATAAATTGCCATGTTACTGGATTATAATCCACAGAATAAAATAAATAGCCGAGTCCATGCTGATGTAAATAATCAACTAAATACACAGATGGAGGAGAAGTGGCAGCTCTTTTTTGCAGCAGGATTCCAAAGAATAAATATAGATGGAGAGAGGGAAACAGAAAAGCAACATTAAGCAAACTCCACAGAAGTTAATTGTTGCAGACTAGGCACACAGATGGATGCTGGAATCAGTGAGTGAACGTGTGAGGAGTAACAGGATTTGTGTAGTCTCAAAGTATCTCCCCGAGATGTTTGGTAACTACGGGGAGAAAGGATAAGAGGAGACGTAAGATAGAAGAGAGAAACGGGTGGAAATCACCTTAACCAAGGGGTCAAGGCCACCGTCCCCAGCAGTAAGCCACACTGACATCACGCACCCTGGGATGCAGGACACCAAAAGGAGCACATCACTTCTGTGGTTTGTGTAACTGCAGTCCAATTGTGTGAAAACACCAAATTGAGGGATATTTGGCAAAATAACAATCAATACTCCTCAGAGTTGTCGAGGTCATGAAAAAAACAAGGGAAGACTGGGAAACCATTACAGACCGCAGGAGACAAATGCAAAGCAACAACACAATATCATGTAGGACCTGAAGGGGACCCTGGGACAATAAAAGGACACTGGTGGAAAATCAGTGAAATTCATGTAGGGTTTCCAGTTGAGTTAAAAACTTCTGTTAATTTCTTGTACTGTTACAATGTTAATATCATTATACTATGAAATAACAGTAACATTGTGCCAATGTTAGTTTCTTATACTGTTACAATGTTAATATCATTGTACTATAAATTATAGTAACATTGTACCGATGTTAATTTCTTGGTCCAGATCATTGTGCTATGGTTATGTAAGGCTGGGTGAGGAAAGTATGGAAACTCTGAATTATTTTTGCAATTTTTCTCTAAATCTAAAAGCAGTAAAAAACTAAAACTTTTTTTTTTAAGGGAGGTGTTACAAGAAAGCAGCCCATCTTTATTGACTCTATTGACTAAAGGCCTCACACAGATCTCATCTGGAGTGGATGCTGTTTTCCAGACTGAACACAAAGTTATCCTCTTCCACAGATGAAGCACAGAGAGGTCAGGGCTTGCCCAAGGTCACACAGCCCCAGAGCTGCCTTCCAGCCGAAGCGGTGGTCACATCACACAGCTCTTCCAAGCAGCTCCAGAGGTCCCTTCCCTCCTCAGCATCCATGAGGGGCCGACGCGAGTGGAAGTTAGCTTTGGCTGCATTTTAGTTGACGTTAACACTACACCCACTCTTCCTTCCCCTGAGTTCCCGTCTTGCGGAGAGAATGGGTGAAGGCACAGAACAACCTGAACTGGCATCTATTCCTCGTCTCTACGGACAATTTGCAAAGTCATCAGCGAGCCTCCTGTAATGCTGATTCTTTAGAAGTGGAAAACAAGGCACATTAAACAGCTTGTTTGGCCCAGGCTTGGCCAGCGCCCAAGCAGGGGAGGCCCGAGTCCAGATGGGGTGAGGCTCATCGCCGTCGTTTCTCTCCCTCCAGCGACAAGTTTCTAACAGGGCCTGTGATTCACGCCTGAGCCGGCCGTGCCCTGGATACCGGGTGGGCTGTGCCTGGATGGACAGGGCTCTGGCCTCCCTCACAATCCCGGGAGCTGAAGAGGGCACCCGTGACCACACGGTGCTGCTGGGGTGGGGGTGGGGCAGCATCCTCCAAAAACTGGGAAGGTCAGGGACCTTTGCGCTGAGACTTGAAATACTGGAAGAAGTTAAATAAGGAGAAAGGTTCACTAAGTGTTGGAGACACAAGAAATGCCCTGTGGGAAGGTCCCCCACAGGAAAGAACCCCAAATGCTTGAGCAATGGAAAGGAGACAGGTTCGGGGGTCAGGGGGAGGGGGGGCCCTGACCCGAGGTCACCTTCCCATTCTTACCAGCTGATTCGTATCCTGTGGCCACCGTCAGTGGTCAAGGAGCTTGAATTTTTGTGACCAGCGCTCGAACGAAGCTCATTATAGAATAAGAAAACTCCCAAGTCACTTTGTCACGTTGTTTACTTTTCAAATTGCCGCAGCTCATATACAAGTCAGAGCTATTAATAACATATTCTAAGTTCACACGGCATTTTTTTTTTCCATGAGGACCACAAATTGTCCTACCATCTTGGTCATCTGCATTTAGAACATTCCTCTGAAAAAAATCCTGGGGCAAAGCACTAAAGAAACAAAGAGCCCTGGTGACCCTCCCCAGCCGGGGCCTGGGCCTGGGCCTGCTCGAGTGGCCCATTCCTGGGCAAGTCCCAAACACGGCCCTCGCTCTGGGATCGCTGCTCCTCACATGGTCCCGACAGCATCAGCCTTGATGGAGGCGCTGTCCAGCCCACGGGCGGGGGTCACAGGGCCATGAGCACACTGGCTTCCATTGCTGGTGACCTGCTGTGCAAAGAGCAACCCCGGAGCCACCAGGTGGGTGTCGAGGACGTTGTCAAGGCTGGGGTGACCGTCACACCATACCACTTTGTAAATGTTCACGGCAATGCAGAGGACCCAGAGGGAAAACCTCAGCTGCTGCCTTTGGATAACACAGCATTCGTCCCCCGTCTGGTGACTGAGTCAGTTCTGGGATCTTTCTGTTCTCTGCGATCTGATCAGCTGGAATTAGGTGTTCGCAACGCCAGAGTGGAGAGCTGTGGTTGGGTGCGGGGTACCCTGACTGACTGACTGGTGGTTGGCTTACGGACACTGTGTGTGTCCGGCAGCCTCTCACTAGTGAGGAGTTAGCTTGGGGAACTTGTAAAAATACAGTAAGCTCTCTGTATCCCCACCAACCTCCTAAGTCTGAAGTGGAGGAGAGGGCAGGCAGGCATACTTTTTCAAAGCTTTCTAGGCAATTCACCAGTGTTCCCCAAACACTGGCACCTGCCCGACCAGTGGGTAGGGCAGCCACGGTTTTCTCGCCTGTCTCTCCAATTCACCATCCTAATTATTTGGAGTGAGGGTCGAAATCTTGGGGGCCCCTCTGACATTGGGGACCTGCACTGCCACAGTCACTGGTCATCCAGGACCAAAGGAGACTCCACAAGCTACTGACCCATCCTCAGCTCCCAGGAGACAGGCACCCTATTGTTAAGGAAGATGCATTAAACAATTGTACCCTTTCATCCTTTCTTGTTGGACCTCAACTAAAGGAAACATTTGAGTCTCAAAGTCAAAATCGCTGCCCACAGGGGACCACGACTGCAGATGTGGATAGACCATGAAGACAGGCGGCCCAGGGTCTCAGTCAACCCTGGCAAATCTCTCCAGCTCATGGGCCTTGGTCTCCCCTTTTGGAGAAGGAAGAGGTGCCACAAGAAGGGTTTAGCATTCCTTGCGGTCCTAAAATACAAGCCAGGGTAAAACAGAATGGGAGGAGTTACTCCACTCGGGAGAGAATCCCACCTTGCACAGAAGATGCTGGAGAGAACTGAGTTACTGGCAGTCCCCCAGTGACAGGCAGAGAAGTGGTCTCCTCCCGGGCCAGGGCAGAAGATAACAGGACAGGGTGGCGGTGGAAGGGGGCCGCTAAGCTGTGGCTCGCCGGGCCGAGTGTGGGTTTGGAGCGTCAACCCTAATCGGGGATTAGTGGTAATCGAGCTGGAGGGAGGGCAGAGGGAGACTCCGCAGGCTGGCTGCCAGGTCAGGACCCCCACTATCGTGATACCAGGGCCTGCTCACCCACGCTGTCATCAGTACCACAATAGGGATGGCCCTGGACAGGGGAGGGGTGTGACAAGGCACTGGTTGGAGCTACTCAGGTCCTATCAGCCTGTAGAACCTTCCACCTGAATTCAAAGCAAGCAACGTTTCCAGGCACCAGGGAGAGCAGAGCAACACCCCCCTCCCACCCCTGCCACACACACACACACACACTCACACACACAACCACCTGACACCACAATCAGACCCCATCTACTGTCAGAGAAGACTCGGGGCTGCCTTGATTAAACCCAGTACATTATTGCCCCTTCTGGGCAGGAGTTCTGGAAAAACTGGTGTCTAAGACTGCAGTGCATGGCGAATAGCAGAGAACAGAGAAGATGCAAGGAAGCCACAACCCTCTCCCCACCCCCTGAGCTGAGGGCCCACCCCCCTCCCACACAGAGATTCAAGTGAGTGGGGCGAGAGGTTTCCCTCCGAAACCATCAGGTATGTGCTTCAGATCTCAGCATAACCCGCCTGGCTGCAGACAAATTCCAGGGCAGGGATTTCCTCCCTTCTCTCTCAGCGCTCCAGGCAGGAGGGCAATCTGGAAGCATTGTATCAAAGGCAATCATAGATGCTATGCCAATCGGGAAATGTCAGGCAACGAGGCAGAATGGTTTCAGCGGGACTGTCCCAAACTTACAGGAGGGAGGGTCGTGCCTCTGCCTGACTCTCTCAGGAGTCCCAGCGGCACGACCAGGACCCCACAGATCATTCACCCAACACCAACACACACGTTACAGCTGAGAAGCAGAACCGGTGGCCCACGTCACAGCCCCTGTCTCATCCAGCTGGGACAAGACTTTCACCCGCTCACAACTCCAGCCTGCAGTGTACTCAGCCCCGGAAGCCAGGCGCGGGACACCAGGTCAACCAGGGGTCAATGACAGCAGCTTCGTGGGGAAACAAATCTGTGTTTGCTCACATAGGTGAGGTCACATGGCTTTAGGGCTCCCACAAGAGATGGGGTGGCTCCTCTGCAGAGCTGGCGGCTGGGCGCTGACCCCAGACACCAAGGCAGACAGCAGTCAAATGACCTTGAAGGCTTTTTTCATCCAAAAGGTATGGTTACTTTTTTTTTTTTCAGGGTTCAAAACATGGTCTTTTGTTGGATTTACACGCATTCACACGCAAAGCTTTTTTGCTTTTTAAATCCATGGCTACATGAGCCCAGGCCACGGCACAAAGACCAGACAGAGGGCTCACCGTGGAATATTTTGGAGGTTGATGGCCCAGACACACAGCATTCGCTGTTTCCAAAGTAAAAGGCCACAGGCTTCTCCACTGAGTTCCCAAGCAGGTGGAGGAAGGTGGTACACCTGGGTGCCAGGAGGACCGGCGAAGGCTGGGACGTACCGCCCCAAACCCAGCAGGCCCCCATTCCTCCTAGGGAACGCCTAGAAATAGCAGATGCGAGGAGCTCGTCATTAAACCAAGATGTCTTAAAAGTAAAAATAAGTCACCCAGTCATTAACCAGATAAGGGACGTAACCACAGAGCAGGAGGCAGCAGTGTTCAGTCATCAGCCCCTGAGTGTTGAGGTAACTGGGTTCACATCCCAGCTCTGCCACCCACAGGCTGTGTGACCTTGGGCACGTTACCTAACCTCAGTTTCCCCACCTGTAAAATGCTGACAACGGCTTTGTCCCAGGAGCCCTCGATTCAGAGATGACAGAGGTACCTGAAGCCCCCAGTACAAGTCTGGCGTGTGGCTGGCCCTCAACGGTCACTAATTTTAAATGCCAAGGAATGCAAACCTCTCGGAAATACGTTCTGGGTGAAATGCAGCTCTGTCCATGGAAGCATCTTGGGTTCGCAGTTATTCGGACATCAGATGCAAAAGCAGTTCAGTGTCCACGTGAATAGGGGAATCTACTTGGGGTGCCAGGAGGGCGGGTACCAGCCTGAAGGGGAAGGAGCCTCCCCTGACAAGTCTCTCCAACATCCCGTCTGTCCCTCGGTGGAGCCTAGGGCTCGGCACCCCTCACGCTTGGTTCATAAAATCTAATCACGTTGTCTTGACTCCCCATCAAGGGCCCCCCAGTCTTCAGCGTCTTGCTCCTAACTTTCAAGGATGCTGCGCCCCTCGAATCACTCAAGGGCTGTGGCGCGGCTCCCGGGAGGAAGAGCTCCGTCCTGAACCCCCACCCCGCGGTCAAGGCACCCGACCCCGCAGCAGGACCGACCAGCCCCCACAGAAACTCACGCCTTTCCGTTTGGCCTCATCGTTCAGGGCGGTCACCCAGGCGGCCTGCCACCGGCTCCTGCAGCTGTTCAGCGTCAAGATCCAGGCGAGCAGCGCATCCGCCTCGGGGCGCGGGCCCTCGCCAGGCTCCGCCGGCCGCCTCGGGGAGCGCGCCCGCGCCCGGGCCAGCGCCCACTGCGCCAGGTACAGGCCCACCGTGCCCAGGGCCACGACGAAGAGCGCCACCAAGACCAGCCACTGGAGCTCACCGAGCCACGAGCCCAGGCGGGACATGGTGACGCCGCATGCCCGGCGCGCCTCGCCCCAACTTCCCAGGCAGCCCCCGGCCGGGCGCACAGCCCGCGGGCGGCGAGCTCAGGACATCGGCTCGCGGCCGGCCGGGGTGGCGGGGTGCGGGGAGCGGGAGGAAAGGCCCGGCCGGCGCGCGACGGCCACGGCCCGGGACGGCGCCTCCAACCGCGCACACCTGGCAAATGGGGACGCGGTGGCCCGCGCTCCCGACTCCGGCGTCTGGGCAGCTCCCCGGGCCGCGGCCGCCGCGCTTCCTCCTGCGCGCGCCGCCCCAGGCGTCCCGCCCGCGGCCCCGCAGCGGCCGGAGGAGGCGCGGGCGGCGGGGCGGGGGAGGGGGCGCGGCCTGCGGGGCGGGGCCGGGGCGGGGCTGGGGCGGGGCCGGGGCCTCCCCTGCGCCCGGTCGTCCCCGCCGCCCGCCCCGCCCCGCCCGCCCCCTTAAAGGCCCGGCGCCCGGCTCTCCCGTCGGCCCCGCCCCCGCCGCGGCCTGGGCCCGGGCCGGCCCCGCGCGCTCTCCGCCCGCCCCACTCCGGCCCCTTCCCGCGGGCGGCGGCGGCGCGGGGCCGGGTGTGCGCTGGCGCCGCATCCTCCTGAGCGGACGCGTCCCCGGCGTGGAGACGCGAAAGCGCGGGACTTTCCAATTAGTCAGCCCGAGCCCAGGGCTACGGTGGGGCGGGCCGGCTGGGCTTCCGTGAGCGTGTGTGCACGCCTGTGGGTGCATGGGTGTGCGCGCGCGCGTGTGCGTGTGGAAGGGTGATTTCTAGCATCGCCACCTGCCCACCAGCAAAAGACAGGGTCTGGTTTTAACACACTTGAAAAGTCCCTAGAAATCCACCACTCGCACGCTGAAGTCTGCAGCCTCGCTTTAGGAGCTGCCGTGATCCCCCCACGCGCACCCCCGGAGGGTCTCAGAAAATGCCCATTAGGAAGTTTGTGTGGGTGCATGTGTGTGGCCCGCGCCTGGTGCCCCTCACCTTGCAGAGCCAGCCCTTGTCCTTAGGAAATGCCTCCAAACACTAGCCTGAGATTCTCCATGGCCTAATGAAAAGCCCGAATCATAAAATAGTGATTTGCTTGTACTTCTGCAGCTGTATGGAGGGAATTTGACCTTGAATTGGGTCGGCTAGACCTGAGCACTTAGCCTTCTCTTACCTAGCCAGGCTCTGCCTGTCTGGTTGGTAACATCAGTGGGGATTCTGGCCCCCTCACTGCGGCAGAGGGTCCTCGCTGGTTCCTCCCCAGCCTCTCCCTGACACGGCACCGGGGAAAGAGAGGTCTTCCAACCTGGTTCAGAGGGGAGATTGCTAAGAAGATGGACGAGTGTTTGGCCGATGGAGATTAGGATCTAAGGTCTGGTTGGTTCGGAGGCTAGTGGCATTTATTGACACCTATTTTGCAAAAACCCTGGGAGCAGTTGATGTAAGGGCATTTGAGGAAGTGTGTGTGTGCAAAGGCCCTGAGGCGTGCATGTGGCTCAGTTCCCTGAGTCATAGAGTGTGAGAGGGTGGTGTGAGCGTTGGAGGCAGCCGGGAGGCGGGGCAGAGGCTGCACCTGGAGCACCTAAGTTATGGGTAGTAGATTGTGTCATAGAGAAGAAGAAGTAACAACCTGTCTTAAGCACAGAGTGAAAAAACTGAATTTCACAAAGACCACTCCTAGCAGCAAGGGGAAGCTGGGTGGGTAGGAAGTGAGAGGGGCCAGAGAGACCACCTAGAAGGTGATCCCAAGGGTCCAGGAGAAAGGCTTAAAGTAGGCCTAGTACATGGCAGAAGGGAGCGAATGGGCCCTCACAGGAGAGGATATTTCTGGCTTAGAGACTGGAGGTGAGGAGATAAGGGTGCGTGGGGGTTTTTTAAATTTTTTAAATTCTTTTATTAGAGTTGATTAACAATGTTGTATTAATTTATGCTGTACAGCAAAGTGCTTCAGTTGTACACATATAGACATTCTTTTTCGTATTCTTTACCACGGTTGTCTACCTCAGGATGTTGACTACAGTTCCCTGGGCTCTACAGAGGACCTTGCTGTGTTTAGGGCGGGTGAGTTTGATGTTGTGGGAGCGGCAGGAGGGCGAAGGAGTTTACACCCAAGGGCCCGATTTTCTTTGAGAAGGAGGAAGGAATTGGAAGGCAGGTGGACCGAGAGCCCTAGTGGGGAACGGGACCAGAAGCTGGCAGGGAGGAGAATTCATCCAATCGCCCAGGTGAGCTGGGGCCGGGGAGAACCAGCCCTTACCAGGCAGGTCTGATATTAGAAAGTGTAAATACAATGATCCTATCAACTGCCTGCGAGTTATCTATACCTTAAACGGTAGGTCGCCCTTCAGCCCCCAGGCTGTAAAGCGTTGAGAGGAGTTGCTCTCCTTTTCTCAGAAATCTCTTCTTATTTGGAAGAAACATCTAATTATTTTCTGATCTGTAGCCAGATCTATGCAGTTGAATAAAATAAGTCATGTTGGCCCCCTTGCCAGAATAACTGGGATAACTGGATACCCAGGGCTCCCCGTCTCCCTGTTACGGGGGGAGTACACGTGTGCGCATGTGCACTGGCTGTGTGGCAGGTAGGACACAGCCGTCCCCATCCCGGGTGACTGGTGGAACCAGTCTCATTCCTCTGTGGCCATGTCTCCGAGGCACGCTCACCCCACTGGCTCATTTAGAGGCTTGTCACACCCTGTAAACGAACAACTACCCCAGGTTTGGAATTCCATCACAGTGGTGTAAGTTTTTCAAAGGGAAGGTAAACATATAAATATTGAATTACTTCTGTGGAGAAGCAAAGTGAGGGAAAATGAGGAACACCATAGGCTTACAGGGAAATGCAGTTGGCCAAAATGTGCAATAGGAACTAAAACACCTTGTAAAGCTGTGAAAAAGAGCAGAGTCCCCTCACTTCTGCTCCGGTGCTCAGTCCCATTTGTCCTGTTCGTGGAGGATACTGGAGAGCGCAGTCTCCAGGAAGAGCAGCGTTCCCCGGACCGGTGGTGACAGTCCTGGCTCCCAGCATGCTGGCCCCTCCCCCACTCCATATGCCTTCCATCCAAGGAGCCAGGCTGCAGCTCCGCCCAGGAAGGACCCTCGTTGTCACCCACCAGACCTTCCAATGAGTTGGAGTCCGTCACACTCTACAGCAGTGGTTTGCTGCTTTTAACTACTCCTCAAAGGAAACTACTGTGCTTTGAATCCTCCAAGCACTAGCCCTGAGCTCCTGTGAGCAGGCGGGGCAGGGGTCTAGGGGTCTGGGTGCAGGGGAGGGGCCCACAGGTGCTGGCCATTGTTCCCAAGCCAGTCACTCATACTGGGGCCCAAGGGAAACCATCTTCACATCAACCCACTGGATGCTCCAGGGGCAGCCACCTGCCTGAAATTCTCTGGAAGGCATGCTCTGAACCTCGGACCAGGTGGGTCTCATGGCTGCAGGAGGCAACAGCAGAAACTATGTTTCCAAATTCCTCCTCCAAATGTTCTATGGTAACTGGTTGTGAGCCTGCGCTCAGGAAGCAGGAGTAAATCCTCCATTGTTCCATGTGGTGGCTCATCTGTGCATCTTCCGTGGATTTATTTTTTTTAACATTCTTCTTTTTAAAAGTATTATTATATTTTTATTGGAGTATAGTTCCTTTACAGTGTTGTGTTCATTTCTGCTGTACAGCCCAGCGAATCGGCTACACATATACACACATCCCCTCTTTTTTGGATTTCCTTCCCATTTAGGTCACCACAGAGCACTGAGCAGAGTTCCCTGTGTTATACAGTAAATTCTCATTAGGCATCTATTATATCCATAGTATCAACAGTGTACATGTGTCAATCTCAATCTCCCAGTTCCTCCCACCACCCCCTTCACCCCTCGGCGTCCATAGTTTTGTTCTCTGCGTCTGTGTCTCTGTTTCTGCTTTGCAAACAGGTTCATCTGTACCATTTTTCTAGAGTTCACATATAGGCATATGACAGTCTTTAGGTCCATCCACATCTCTGCAAATGGCACAATTTTGTTCCTTTTTATGGGTGAGTAATATTCTGTGGAAGTATTTTAATGTCTCCTTCTACCAAGCCCAGGAGCTTCTGTGATGATGATACATTTTTTTAAAATTAATAAGTATGTCCAGAGTCTTATGTTTCATAGCTACAAGCAAGGTTATACTTATTAATACTAGAAAGTACTCATTACCATTGAACCACATATTCTTTTTTTTTTTTTAGCCTACCATTTATTCAGAAATATTTTAAAGCTATTTTAAGGTGCTATTAGCAGAGTGGTGGTGTTTTGTGCATGGCAGTTAACAAGGCATACCCGGGTCCTCCGGAGGCGTTCAGCCTATTGAACCCCATATTCTTAAGGGCTTTTAAAAGTACTCAACACAAACTTGGGATATATACTTAAATACTTACCAAAAATGTCATTAAGTTTGCAGTTGATTACCTTACATTTCTAGAAGAGGAAAAGGGCAGATCCAGGAAATTTCCAGTTTGTCTCTGACTTGGTGAGGACACCTCTCCCTCACCCTGCGGCGGTTTGCAGGAGGGTGATGACAATTGCTTGAACCATCAACCTGCCCGCACTGCCCTGATGGACCCATGGACCGGCCTGGGCCCCAACAGGGCTGTGATGGGCGACCTGGGAGGACAAACGTGCAGCTTGCTCCAGCGGCACTTGACAGAAGACATTCCGCGAATTCCTTCTTAGCGGAAAAACGCTTTTAAGGTTTGGCTCTGAGCCCTCAGCAGTGGGGTCCTCGGGGACATTTGACCCCGTCTCCTTGGCTGAATTGGCAGGACTTAGTCATTTCCACAGTTGGAGGCTTGGGGGCTGGGGACCATTTCCTGTTGTGCCTGTGGGGGGCGGGGAGGGGGGAGGGAAGGGTGAGAGGGGATGCAGGGAACCAGCGTCAGGCACGAAAAGGCCTTGGATCCTCCTGCTGGTAATTTTCATGATTTTGTGATGCCTTCCTTGAGAGGAAGGCAGCACCTCTGCATAACTGCCTTAACTCCAAATCACAGCATCCGGAGGGCTGCGAGAAAGTTTCTGAGTCTGAAGAGCAGACCACACGCAAGTCACCCCGGCCACATGCCTGTGATAGAGAGGAGATACTGTCCGTCCTGCGTGTGCCCTCGGTGAGGTCATCCCTGCACCTGGGGTGCACCTGGTGTGGCTGGGTGGCTGCAGGGGTTCACCGTAGGCACAGCCGTGCGCCGGCGACACTGAGAATCTGCTCCACTTGAGGGACTCACTTAACTTTCATGGCAGCGTGAAGGATGGCATCAGCCCGAGTTAGAAGTGAGGAAGCTGAGTTCAGGGAGGCTGGGTCACTTGCCCAAGGCTTCACAGGGAGAAAATGGCGGAGCCAGAGGTGGCCCCCAGGTCGTGTCGACACCAAAGCCCATAATTTTTCCATCAACTATTATAAAGTGAAAAAATTCTGCTAAAAACAGAAACATGTTAAAAGCTGGAAATGAAGGGGTCCTATTTCTCATGTGCCCGGGCAAAGATCTGTCTAAAGGAGAAGAATTGCCTTTTGTGTTCTGAAGTCCAGGAGACACGGATTCTTTCAAACCCGGAGGGAAAGGAAGTTCCTTCAGGGGTCTTTCATGCAAGAGGGACTTGTGTGTGGTGTCTGCTGTATCCCAGGCCCTTTCTGGGGAAGTTTGCAGGGCAGTCAGACAGCCGTCCTGCTGGTGGCCACCACGATGGGTCTGAGCCTCTCGCCTCCACCCCTGCAGGGCCTTCCAGGTCATCCACCTCTCACCGAAGAGCCAGCAGTCAACAGGATGTGCCCTGATTCCCGCTGGTGACGGCCACTGAGAAGCCTGAGTCATTGGTGATACAGGGAGGCGGCCCGGCAGGGTCAGAGGCAGGGCCTGGCAGCCTGCTGCGGGCCAGCCCGGCTGCCAAAAGCCTGCCCGGGCCGCCCTGATGAAGCAGTCCCTGTGACTCTGCGCCCACACGGGGCGGATGGAGGAATGTGACCCAGACGGCAGCTCCATCCTGGCCCGTGGCTCAGGGAAGCCTCCTGTGTGGCCGCCCAAGAGCAAGGGGATTGGGCAAGCTTGCTTGTGCCCGAGGCTAGGACCTACTTACGAATGAAAATATTTGAGCTCGTATTTTTTTATGCTCAAAAAGTCCTTGGGGGGGAGGCAGTCACACACACTGTACATTTTTTCATGACTCAAAAGAGTGCTGCCCTGCACCTGTCCTCTGATGTCTGAAGTCACACTGTCAGAGAGTCAGATGTGTCCTCCACATAGAGGTCAAGTGCATAGGGTGGTGGCGGCGGCCTGGTGGGAGGCACGCCGAGGAAGAGAGTGATGAAGGCACTGAAGACAGACATCACTTTGTTGGGACTGTGCTCTGTCTGCATCAGAGGCTCCAACTGGCGGGGCCACCGTGGGGGCTTCTTGCTGGATACGGGTTCCTGGGCATGAAGGGGCACTGCCCCTTCATTCTCAGGACCTTGGGATGTGCCTGTGAGCGCCCCCTGACCTGGCACGCCCGGTGCTGACTTCAGGATAACACAGACTGGAGGTATGGAACGGCGCAGCCGCAGAAGGATGTGCTCACGGCTGGTCTCAAGCCCTGCAAGCTGGAGGCAGGGCCATGGCTCAGCCAGCCCGTGGGGGACCCTGGAAAGATTCTCCCATCCCCCCACTGTGGCACGCACCATATAATTAATGTTTTACCTTCATTCTGGCCCCGACTTTCCTCTGTGCCTTGTGTTTCTTTGAAAAACCCTTGCTGGCACAAGGATAATACCTGGAGGAATATTTGAGAGTTAAAGGAAACTGCTATTAAAGGGCTTTAAAAACAACCCAAAGACACCTATTTACCTACAAAGAATTGATGTGCTAATTAAAATGATGATTATCTATTCCAGTGGCTCACCGAGCAGTCCAGTAAGACAAAGTGAACGATTTTGCTGGTCTGGAAAATCCTACTGTCTGGAAACAATCGTTCTAGTGATTAAAAGAGGAAAACACAAATGCCTTCTGTTTGCCTAGCACTCTGCAATGAGTCTTATAACAAGTTACTCAGCGGGGACCGCGTGGCTTGAGTGGCACTAGACCTGGAATCCAGGTGTTCTCCGTGTGATCCTTCCTGCTACACCTGTGGATCGTCCCTGTGCAATTCAAGAGCGATTCCTTACGGAGATTTATTTCAATGTCTCATTTTTCCCTGATTCTGATGGAGTCATCATCTTCCCACTCAGGGTGGGAGGCGTGGCTGTACCTATGAACACCTGAGGTCATCACACACATCTCTTGGTGCATCATTTCCAGCAGAGTCACCTTCTGGGAGCTCTGCCAGCTCCCTCTCAGGGGGCCCCGCTGAGCCCAGGGGCCGGGGAGCCAGCAGAGCAGGGACGGGGGACACCCCTGAGACTCCAGCTTCCCTCCCCGTCCAGTCCAGTCCAATCGTCCTGACTCTCCTTTGCTAACGGGGGCCACAAAGATGAGGCAGGACCTCTAGGGAGGGAAGCATCCGAGCCCTCACCCTTCAGGCTCTTCCCCAGGCGAGAGGACGAAGGCAGCTGATGGGTCCCAGGGGGAGAGAAAGATCTGCCTCAGCCCCACCCTTTCCGTTTGTGCAAAAACAAGAATCCTGCCTCGAGTGTGTTTGCAGCGTTGGAGTTCCTGATTATTCATAAAGATACTGTTTTCTAAGTATTTCTTCTTTATGGAAGTATTGTTGATTTACAATGTTCATGTGTACAGCAAGTGATTCAGATATATATATGTGTGTATATATATATATTTATTTATATATATATATATATTTCAGATTCTTTTCCATTACAGGTTATTACAAGATATTGAATATATGTCCCTGTGTTTACAATAGGTCCTTGCTGCTTATCTGTTTTATATATGGTACTGTAATGTGCATCTCTGCATTCCAAACTCCTAATCTATCCCTCCCCCTTCCCCCGTTGGTGACGGTAAGTTTGTTTTCTCTGTCTGTGAGTCTATATCTGTTTTGTAAATAATTTCATTTGTATCATTTTTTTAGATTCCACATATAAGTGATATATGATATTTGTCTTTCTCTGACTTATTTTGCTTAGCATGATCATCTCTAGGTCCATCCACGTTGCTGTAAAAGGCATTATTTCATTCTTTTTTGTGGCTGAGTAATAGTCCATTATACATACACACACACACACACACACATAGCACATCTTCTTTACTCATTCCTCTGTTGATGGACATATAGGTTGCTTCCATCTCCCGGCTATTATAAATAGTGCTGGTATGAACACTGGGGTGCATTTATCTTTTCAAATTAGAGTTTTCATCTTTTCCAGGTATATGCTCGGGAGTGGGATTGTTGGATCATAGGGTGACTCTAATTCTAGTTTTTAAGGAACCTCCATACTCTTCTCCACCATGGCTTCACCAATTTCCATTCCCATCAACAGTGCAAGAGGGTTCCATTTTTTCTACACCCTTTCCAGCATTTATTGTTTGTAGACTTTGTGATGATGGCCATTCTAGCCAGTGTGAGGTGGTACCTCATTGTAATTTTGACTTGTATTTCTCTGATAACTAGTGACATTGAGCATCTTTTCATGTGCCTGTTGGCCATCTTCATACATACACTGTTTTAACTCCATGCTTCTGTGTCTAGCAAGATGGGGGGCAAAACACCCCGAGAACCGTCCTGCCCCCACACGTTGGAGGAATGCCCAGGGAGTGACACCAGCAGCCTTTCAAATGCACAGCTGAACTTGACTGGAAAATAGCCAGAGTCCAAGGCCTCCCCAAAGGAACAGGAAGAAGGCTGGGGTGATTTCCTGTGCGGGTACCAGGACAAGGCAGGGCAGGCTCGGTGGTCTTTGTCACCAAGGAGCTGGGGGTTTAAGGCCACAGGAGAGCAGATAAATAAGAACAGATGGAAATAAGACCCCTCCCTCAAATTGGACAGACCCTTTGAAGGAGAACCAGAAAAAGAATGCCCTGGGAGTAATGGATGACGTCAAGGAAGCTGGTTTACATTTATGTTAACTCAGATATTGATCTCAGAAATCCATGCAAACATTTCTATAAAAGGGGGCATCATCTGGGAACGCCCAGGGCACCCACAGAAGCCCCTCTGTAGAGCAATGCCTTTCACCTTGACCCCGAAGACCCTCGGCTAAACTGCTTCACGGAACACAGACTCCACGTTACAGAACCTTTGGGGAAAGTCGGCAGCTGAAACCATCCAGAATCTTAGGCAATACGACTGAATGTAGACGAACCCAGAGTAAAAATGACTGAAGACTCTTTAAAGGGAATTAAACCGTGAACGAGGGTCAAGACATGTTTTGATTCTAGCCCTCTCAGTGCTATGATGCAGACGTGTTACCCCTGTTTGGGGTAGGAGCCTGCAGTCCGGAGGGCCCTGCGTTCACTACGGACACAGCTGAGCGGTCATGGGTGTCTCCAGGGCACCTCTGCTCCCACACCCTCCCCCGCTCACTGAGAACAGCCTTGGGGAAGAGAAGTGACCAGGGGCAGCGAACCTCACTCCCAACACACCGGCCCTCCTGGATGCACCCTGGGGATCCCTTGGTCTTCAGCCCGAGCTATTGTAAAGGGCTGGTGGGCAATATTTGCTCTAGTAATACACCCCTGCCTGTTCCTTCAAAAAAACATCACCAAGGCTGCTCTCAAGTGAAAAATTGCACAGGCGTCACCACGCATGCTCAGATGATGGAATTTTCCCCGCATCACTATTCAAATGCAGTATCCACCTCCACGGGGGATTATGTTGTCTTTTTTAGAAAAGTTGATCTAAGAAGTTATGCAAAATTGAAAGAGCAGAACTTCCTAGGTGGCACAGTGGTTAAGAATCCACCTGCCAAGGCGGGGGACACGGGTTTGATCCCTGCTCCAGGAAGATACCACATGCCGAGGAGCAACTAAGCCACGATTATTGAGCCCATGTACCGCAACTACTGAAGCCCACATACCTAGACCCCATGCCCTGCAACAAGAGAAGCCACGGCATGGAGGAGCCTGCGCACCACAATGAAGAGTAGCCCCCGCATGCCACAACTAGAGAATGCCCAGGTGCACCAACAGACCCGACACAGCCAATAAATAAATAAATTTATTTAAAAAAATTGAAAGAACGGAAAAAAGATACAGCCTATGTGAAGTTCTGTCACTGCCAGAGGCATGTGTAGTGTGGAAATGTGCCCCTCCGAGGGGCAGACCAATATGGGTGGGGTGCTGACCTGCTCTGTGTCCTGCTCTGAGGTCTAGAAATACTGGATGAGAGTGACCCAGATGCTGTCGCCTCACCAAAGTTTCCCCTCCTCCCAGGACAAGGTCGGGACCATTATGGGAGATGCTTCCTGATGGTAGGTTTATGCAATTTAAAGATGCTGGTGAGAGGTGGTGACAAAAGGAACATCCTTTTTTTTTTGTTGGGGAGAGCTGATCCATCCATCGTTTTTAATGAGCTCTGTCCTGAGATGATGCCAGGTGAGGCTGAAGGTAACCGTCCCTTCATCCTGCAGCTCTGGGACCAGCCACAAGAAGGCAAGGACTCGAGTCCGCAGGAACGAGAGGGGAGGCCCAAGTGTCCATCGATAGATGAATGGATCAGCAAAGGGGTGACCGGTACCATGAGATAGTATGCAGCCACGGAAAGGAATGAAGTAGTGACACACGGTACCATGTGGATGAACCTTGACTCGTGATGCCGAGTGAAAGAAGCCAGACATGAGAGGCCACAGGGAGTGTGATTGCCTTTATACGAAATGTCCAGAACAGGCCAATGGATAGAGACAGAAGACAGACTTCAGTGGCTGCCAGGGACTGGGTGTGGGGAGGAATGGAGAAGGACTCCGAATGGTTGTGGGTTTCCTTTTGGAGCGATCAAGACGTCCTAGAATTAGGGTGATGATTGCGTAACACTGTGAATGTGCTAAACGCCACCAAAGTGCTCACTGTAAAATGGTGACTTTTATGTTATGGGAATGTTGTATTTATTAAAGAAAAATCGTAGTGAATGGAGTAAAAGGAGAACGTAATAACCCATCCATGGCAGGCGATGCTTCTGTTTGTTACACGCCAAGGAAGAAAGCACAAAGGGAAGGGAGTGGCTCTTTCATTCATGTAGCTTGTGCTTACCAAGCATCTACTTTGCTGGAGAGGCAACACACAGGCACAATTTAAAATGTTTATGCAACAACAGACAGAGTCCTGCCCTCCAGCTTCTCTACCTGTGCCCCAGGGGCATCGTGGTCTCTCACAAGCACACCAGAATCATCTTTGCCAGCCTCGTTTCTCCAACTCTTCTCTCATCCCATCTGGTGGATCAGAACCCAAATCCCATCCTTTTCAGTCTGAATGCAGCTTCTTGCTTCCCTCATCCCAGGTCCTGTCTGCAGGGCTCTCCAGCTGGTCCTCCCATGGCTGTGTCACTTTCTCCTCCACAACACCTGCCTCCCACCTTCCAATTACCTGCTGTGGCTGACCACTCCCCCTCCACTATGCAACTTCCAGGCTGGGTGACCTGCCTTTCTCACCTCCCCTCGCAAAGCAGGCACAAGGATTCCTAGCTCACTGGCCGCTCGGGGACCTGGCGACCCCAGCGGGTGTAGGGCTCCTGCATGGTGCCGGGCACAGGTGAGAGGGTCAGGTGTGGTCCATGGCTGCCCAGGAGTACTTCTTGGCACTGAGCTCCCTGGTTCTCTCCATGCACACACTCAGCCCCCTCCACTGCCCGTTTGCTTGACCGGTCCTCCCCCAGGTCACAGCCCTCAGCCGGTGCTCCCTGCACCACCCACCTGCTGGGTCCTGCCCGGGACCTGAGCCTGCACGCCCTCTGCTGTCACACCTCCTCCACTGTGCGGGACTGCTACAGGGATCTTCACGGATATTCCTGTGTGTGTGTGTGTGTGTGTGTGTGTGTGTGCAGCCCCGCTAGACTTCAAGTTCTTTTAGGACTGAGACCACAGTCCTTTGAGTTCTCTCTGTAAGAATCTGCAGGTATCTGGGATGCATCTCTCTATCTGGATTAGAGGTTTGTAGCTCGAGCCCCAGAGTTAAGTTGGGTTTAGGGCTGCCGTCTGTGCCTGAACCCAGGTGTGCACAGTCTGCTCTCGGGGACAAGAGACCCTGCCCCCCTCCCTTGGGATTGGTCCTTCCCGCTGCAACCAGGGTTGTCTTCCTGTGATGCCAACAGGCGGGTAGAGCTGCTTGCCCTCAGCCTGGAAGCAATGGCAAATTGTCCCCTCTCAGGGTCCCGCTGGGCCCTCCCCAGCCACGTCCAGCCTCCTGTGGGGCCTCCTCAGACCCTAGATCAAGCCAATGGTCGGCGTCACCCAGGCCATTCTCTGCCTGCAACTCCCTCCTTCTCCGGAACCTGCAAACATCTCTCCTCTTTCCAGGATCAGGTCAAAGTCGCCCCCTAACAGGAACTGTCACATGGGGGTTAAGACCTCAGGCTCCAGGTCAGACCGCCTGAGGGCAGATTTGGCCCCTGTGATTTCAGGCAAGTAATTTCATCTCTCTGTGCCTCAGTTTCCTCATCTGTGCACTGGGGTTATTATTCTTATCTCTAAGAGGACCGAACAAGCTAACACACGTGTGTAAGAGCACAGTGCCGGCAGTGGTCCAGCTCCCAGGCCTCTCCGTTGGCTCTGGCCGGCCCTCTCGAGGCCTCTTGGGTGATGTGCAGAAGTGGTCATTCTTCTGTGTCTCTTCCCTCACGAGACCGGGAATTCCTGTCCTCTGCAGTGTCGTGTTCCAGCGCGAAATAGGAGACAGGTCAGAGGGCACAGGCTCGGTGGATATTTGTTGGATGACTGAATGTGTCAACTGAAAAATCACACAACCTACAAGTCAAGAGTTAAGTTTTATTTGGTGGACATTATGCAGACTTCCAGCCTGGGACACAGTGTCTCAGATCGCTCCGAGGGACTGCTCTGAAGAGGCAAGGGGGGGAGCCAGGATATGCAGGAGTTTTTGCAACAAAAACCAAAAGGATCACTGTTAATTAAAGAAAGACCAGACCTCTCAAGTTAAGTAATTTAGCGCTTTTCTAGATGTGGGAAGATGCAAGAGTCTGGGCCCACTGAAATCATTCCTTAGATGTGCGCCTTAGTTACCTGGGGCCAGTGTCCTGTGCTTTCCCATCTTGAGTCTTCTCAGGGGGGATGGGGGGCATGGATGTCTGCAGGGGTTGCTGGCGAGACGGCGGGCACCCTGTTTCCATCCTGAGCTCCCTCAGGGCTCACCAGCGGGCAGCTGTAGTGTGATGGCTTGATGGCTGCCACAGCCTCTGTTTACCGGTGTGGCGGGCAGTAGATTTCATTCACAAATGAACGAATAAATGAATGCAGTGAAAATCAACAAGCAAGCTTTCAAGTGAAATTTTGGTTGTTGGCCCCGAGTGTAAAGTCAGCCTGTTGGTGCCGGACAGGGACGTCTCCTCTGTCTCCCTCGGGGAGGGCCTGTGGGGCTGGGTGGAGGAGCGCCCCTCTCTCCCCAGCAGGGCCTCGGGCGAAGAGCAGCTGCCTGAATGTCCAGACAGAACCCAAGTCAAGGTCCCAGAGTCTGAATATGCACCAGTGCCCACAGTCACCCGGGATTTTCTCCGCCCGTCGTGGGTGGTGAATCACAGGCCGAGAGTGGTCCCTTGTGACCTCTGGTCACTACAGGCGACTCCGTGTCCGCATTCTCCCCTTACAAGCATCCTTGGGGCTTCCTGGGCAGGGACTCAAGTGCAGGGCAACCTTCGTGAGCCATTGACAGCCCCGAGTCCCCCGACTGCTGGATGCTAGAACGGCTTCCCTGATTTGAAACGCTTCTACTTGAAATAAGTGTGATTTTGGCGTCAAAATCAAGGGTCATGCCGTTATCCCATCTCCGCATGAGGGGAAGTTTGCGGTTATTCATCTTGATCTAGGATGGACAATAAATGCATTTAAAAACCAAAGTTCTCCGTGCTGCATTTATTTTACGTCCATGAAGCCTGAAAACTCGGAGTGAAGGAGCCAGCCTGTGGCTTCTCTTCCGTGTCTGGGTATTCCTTTGTCTCAGACTCACACACACTAGGTGGGAACAGCCCTCCTCTCCCTCCCGTTTCTTCTCTGGGTTCCCTGGGGGCCCAAGGTCCGCCCCACTGGATACCCCCTTTGTGCCTCTTTTCACTGCACAGCGGAGGCCCTGGCAGCAGCCCTGGAGGTTGAGACCCCTTAGGGGTTCCTATGACGACTCCTGACCTCCTGTTCAGTTGCTCAGGCTGCTCACTGCACAAGGACATCAGGCGAAGGGGTGACTGGGGCTGCCCTGAATCCTGGTGCATCTGCCTGGAGGAAGGGGCATCTTTCTCTAACACACACAGAGGGTCCTTGCGGGCCGGCGGCAGCCCCAGTTCCCCTGTCCTCCCCGGGCTGCACAGGGCTCAAGGGTTTGCAAAGGCAGCCGCGCGGGCTGGGAAGCAGAGCCCCTCAGAGGCTAAGGCTGTGCGGGCTCGGGGCAGGGAGGGTGTTCCTATTTTAAGGAGAGAGAAGCTGTGCTCTGTCTCCTGTGGGCGTGAGGGGGACAGCTGGGCGGGTTCCACGGGTGCAGCTGCGAGACAAACAGGCTGGGGGGGGGGGGGGCGATCCCGGGCGCACCAGCCCCAGGCGCTCACCGGCGCTAGGCGCCCTGGGCGCCAGCAGGTCCCCCTCGCAGGCCTGGACACCTGGCCCCACGTCTCACGCGGCCTTCCCCTCACTGCCCACGGCTCACCCACGAACCCTGGGACCCAGCTCCCTGGCAGGCGAGAGCCCGTACGTTCGTCGGGGGAAAGCAGGCCGTTTCCTCCAGGCTGTGCCGCCACCACCCCGCCACGCTCTCCACCCGCCCTGCTTTCTCTTCCTGCTCCGCGCGCGGGGTTGGCATCCGCAGGCCCCACGTGCTCTTTCCCACCCTCTTCTCCCGGCAGCGCTATGGTTTCTAAGTCGTTCCCTCTGGAGGCGCCCTTCTGGCACGCCGGCCTGGCTGGGTCCCCCCCGGGGCAGGGGGGGTGCCCTTCAGCCCTCGGTGGGGCTCACGCCACCGTCACCTGCCCGTCCCCTCTGAAATCCCTTCCGCGCTTGTAATCTGTATGGGTGGCCTTCCCGATGGAGAGCCCCACCGAGCAGCACCTGCGTCTGAGCTGTCCCTCACCCGTCACGGGAGCCTGGGCCCCCAGTACAGGCCTATAGATAATTGTGGACTAGAATAGAGGGGCCCCGTGGTTCTCCACTTTGGGGACATAGGTGGGCTTTGGTCTGGGTGAGAACACAAGTCACAGCAAATTATTGGTAGCAAACGCCACACAGAACTTGGTCCATCAGGCCCTGGTCCGTGAAAGTCATCGAGGATGCAGGGAGACCCGTGGGCGCTGGGGCCACATCGACATCCAGCTTCGGAAAGACGACTCACAGAATCAGGTGCTTACCTACACCTAGAGCAGCCTTTCTTCTGGGATTCTGAAACTCTGTCTTGTTTTAAGTTAAATTGTGAGGAAAAAGCACCTCGCTTCTGTCCCCCATGGGAAGAATCTCCCTGAGTTAACATTAACGATGGACCTTCAGCTTTTAACAGGGTCCAATATAAAAACAATTTGTTTAAAGAACATTTCTGGTCTCTCAGAAACACAGCAGACTTGGTTATTTCACCAAGGACCCTTCAGTTAAGTCATAAATTCCTCCTTTACCGCCAGCCTGTGGTCGTCCCCCCGTTGAACCTGAGACGTGACTGTATAGGCGGCCACGGCTGGCTCCTCAGCGGCCTCCTGACTCAGAGGGAAATTCAACCACAGTCCCATTTCAGGAGCTCGATCCCCATGGGTTCCGGATCAGGTCTCGGGTTTTCCGTTGTTCTGGTTTACGTTCACTTTACTTTGCTGACGTCCCTTATAAGCAGGGAACCACACCACAGGGTGAAGACAGAGAAGCAAACCTGTAGTCCAATGCATTTGGATTATTACAGAAAACAAAATTCTGGTAGGAGCTGGTGCTTCCTGACACAGGCAGTGCCGGGGACCCTTTCAGCTTTTCTGGGGGTTTACACGGGGGCTCGGCTGTTCTCTTGTCCCGGGAGAGGAAGAAGACACATGGATGCTGGTGGGGGTTAGAGGAGGATGCTGTGACAGTGAGTTCCAAAATAAACATGTGCGGAAGCCACTAGCAAATATAACTTGTTTTTCATTTCACATACTCACGTTTCCAGTTTAAAGAGCCAGTGTTTGCTCTCCTGGCTGTTTTCACATCAGCATCTGAGCACCGGCAGACCCACCGTGTTTCCGTTATCTTCTTGTTCGGTTTAAGCTGTCCCCCAGACAGACCATGTCCCACCCGCCCAACCCCGCACGCCTCAGTGTTGTTTCTCACACACTTTTGAAGGTGTTTCTAATGCCCTGACACCTAGAGGGGTAAATGGATTCTAGCATCTCTAACCAACCCTAACCTCCTCCCAACGTGTGAAGCAGTTCTGCAGAGGCCCAGCTTATTCCTGCTCCCACAAAGATTTTTTTTTCTTTTTCTTTTTGCCTTGCCCATGATCTATTTGGTATTCTTCCAGCTTTGATTTTATCTGCAAATTTGAGCAATGTCTGTCTGACCTCAAAGTCTTCAACTGAGAAATGGGTGCCAGCACTGGTTGAGGCCTCAGAAAGATGGAGAATCAGCCAAGAATGGGCTGGTCCTCAGCCTCTGTCTTGAGGCTGGTTCTCCGAGTGGTGGTGGGTGTGGGCTGTATGCTCCAGATATGCTTCGACACCCACCTTCAGGAGAGGCCTTGATTAGTTCCTGGTTGTCAGCCTGACAAGCAGATCCGCAAAGAAAACAAAGCTACTTGTTTTCAGCCACCCATCCATCCATCCATCATCCATCCATTGTCCATCATCCACCTATCCATCCATCATCCATTGATCCACCCATCAATCCATCCATCCATCTGTTCATCCATCCATCCATCCATCATCCATCCATCCATCATCAACCCATCATCCATCCACCCATCCATAATCCATCCATCCATCCATCCATCCATCCATCTGCCCATCCATCCATCATCTATCCATCCATCCATCACCCATCCATCCATCCCTCCATCTGCCCATCCATCCATCATCCATCCATCATCCATCCATTCATCCATCATCTATCTATCCATCCATCCATCCATCCATCCATCCATCCATCCATCCATCATCCATCCATCCATCATCCATCATCCATCAATCAACCACCCATCCATTTATTCAACATCCTTGTGTTCACAGCTCACAGCCAGCTTCATGCCCGGTGCGGTGGTCCCTGGTCTGGGTCACGCCCAGGGGCAGCTGCAGTCCTGCCTGGTGTCAGGTGCTTTGGCCCCTCCTGATGTACCCTTAGCCTCAGTCCTGCCTGATGACTGGCTGTGCCTGGTGGATCCTAGCACCACTTTGTCTCTGCACCAGATGGATGAATGATGGATGAATGGATGGATGAATGGATGAATGGATGGATGAATGATTGATGGATGGTGGATGGATGGGCAGATGGATGGATGGATGGATGGATGGATGGATCCTAGCACCAGCTTTCTCTATTACCTCCTCATGGACAGCACAACCATTCTGGAACACACATAAGTCTTGAAATGACAGAACATCAGTATGCTCTGGGCCAGCCCTGACTGGTGGTGACAGGAGATGCAGGACAAGCACTGCCCTCTTTGTGTCTTCCTTCTCAGAGGTCCCCTCTGCCTGTACTCAGAGAAGCCCCAGCAGGAGGGGCCAGCCCCTGTGCCCACAGCATAACTAGCTTAATACTCTACCTTCTCGGGGGTGGGGCCTTCTTCCCAGCCCCTACCTGTTCCCTAGGATTGCTTCCAAAAGTGAACCACCAGGGGCAGGCTCTTGTCCCTTGGGGAGACCCAGCGAAAGCTGCACAAGGGCTCCCAGTCCAGAGGGATGGACAAAGGTACCCCTGAACCATTAGCTACGGAACAGTGTGTGTAGGGGGCACAGAGGAAAGAGAGCCCTACTGTGAGGGGAGGCCATGGGTCCGGGAAAGTCTGAACAGGGTCTTGGGCACCAGCAGAAGTCAGCAAGCCTGAAGGGGAAGTGGGGCCGGGAGGGCCAGGCATAGAGAGGAGCAGGAGGAGCAGGGAGTTCAAAGGCCAGGAAGTAAGAGCAGGCCGTGCTGGCTTCTGGCCCCTGCGGCTGATGTTAAACGTGTTTGGTTGGACCTGATGGAGATGAGTGTGGAGATGCAGGCAGGACCTGGCCAGAAGTGGCCATGCTGAAAGCAGGGTCTTAGCCCTAAAGGGAAGGGGAACTAGCCAAGGGCTGAACAAGGAAGAGTTTGTACAGTATGTCAGAGCTTGTAGGAAATGCAGATCCTCAGGCCCCGTGGAAGCCAAACCTGCACTTAAAAAAAAAAATTATTTTTTTTTGTTGTGCTGGGTCTTAGTTTCAGCTCGAGGGTTCCTTAGTTGTGGCATGTAGGTGGGATCTAGTTCCCTGACCAGGGATCGAACCTGGGCCCCTTGCAATTGGGAGTGCAGAGTCTTAACCACTGAGCCACCAGGGAAGTCCCTAAGCCTGCATTTGAAGAAGAGCCTGGGGAATTTCAATGCACATTAAATTTTGAGGGCTTTCCTGGTGGTGCTAGTGGTTAGGAATCCACCTGCCAATGCAGGCGACACGGATTTGATCCCTGGTCCGAGAAGATCCCACATGCTGCGGAGCAACTAAGCCCATGCGCCACAACTACTGAGCCTGCTCTCTAGAGACCGTGAACCACAACTATTGAGGCTATGTGCCACAATTACTGAAGCCTGTGCGCCTAGAGCCCGTGCTCCCAAACGAGAAACTACCACAATGAGAAGCCTGCGTACCGCCATGAAGAGTAGCCCCTGCTCGCTGCAACTAGAGAAAGCCCGTATGCAGCAACGAAGACCCAATGCAGCCAATACATAAATAAATAAATTTATAAAAATCAAATTTGAGAAGTTCCTACCCCAGGACACTTTGAAGCAGATGCTTTTGGCAGGGTGGGTGGGGAGGGCACTGTGTCCTGTGGGGCTCTGCGGAGGGTAGGGGCACCTGGTGAGGAATCTGGGCTGGGGGGAGGCAGAGGCAGGGATGGGGCAACTGCCGGGTGTCCTCCATGGGTGGGAGTGAAATCCTCTGTGGAGCTGCAGGGCTGAGAGCAGGTTGGAGGGGAGAGGGAGGTGGACGTTGGGTCCATGAGGGGGACGCTATGTCTTAGGTGTCTGCAGCGATGGGTCTAGAACCTGGGAACCAGCGACGTGCACTGGGGCTGAATGGTGGGGACCTGGCTGGCTGCGAGTCTCTGCTGTTTTCCAGATCTTCGCACATCACCTGCTTCATGTTGCACCTGGAGTGCTGTCAGGGCTCAGGGCCAACATCGCCAGACTAAACTTTCTGGGGTCTGCAGAACAATCGGGACATTTCCACTCCCCTTTTCACTACACCTTATATTGGACACTCTGAGTGGGGCCCCCTCCCCAAATTAGCACTGCTCTTCCTCACCGAGGTTCCGAATAAGCTGGGAGTGAAGTAACCAGTAAACAAGGAGGCAGACTGGCAACACTGGTGCCGGTGAGCCTAGAGGACCACTCAGCCAGGGTCTCTTAGCCGAGCCCCAAATCAGGTCGGTCCCAGCGCCCGGGCACAGGCAGGGCTGGACAGACTTGTTTCCTGCAGGCAGCTCGGCCCCCTTCTTGCCGGGCAGGGTGCCCCAGGGCTGCAGGGGGCCGGGGCTCACAGGAAGGAGGCCCCTACACACCTGTCCCCGCTCTGCCAGCTCCTAGCACAGGGATTCTCGTCACACCTGCCGGCATGGCAGTGTTAACCCACCCGGGCCCGAGGACCTGACCTGAAGAGTCTTCTTCTCTGGCTGCAACGCCCCGCTCCTTCTGGCTGAATGTGTTTAGTTTGGGGACTGCTGTCATGGGTGAGGGGAGAACCAGAAGCAAATCGGAATAGAATGGGGGCCCCTAGAGCGGAGGGGCGGGCGCTCTCCCAGGCTGTCGGCCTTGCTCAGGACGCCCAGCAGGTCCCAGCTCTGTCTCCAGCTGGTCGGCCAGGGTGCCGTCAGCGTGGGGGCTCTGGGGAACCTCCCTTGAGATGAAGGGGTGTCTCTGGGTTCCCCGTTTTCCTTCCTCACCTGCGCAGTGCCCGCCCCAAGTCACCTCCCAGCTTGGAATGTGCCTGCTGCCCTTGGCTGGTTTCTCCCCCTTTCTAAAAATCATTTTTTAAAGTAGCTTCTGAAATCCCTTAAGCCAACTTTCTCATTTGGAGAAAAACAGTGAATTCTAAGGAAATTCTCACCACCTGAAGAGGCAATGGGGAAGCGGATCAGTATTTTTCAAAACTGCCTAAGGAGCATGGTGCTTATTTAAAAGGCAGGTCCCTTTTTTAGTTTTTTAAGGAACAAGTATGGAGTTTCCTTAAAAAACTAAAAATGGAGCTACCATAGGATCCAGCAATCCCACTCCTGGGCATATACCCTGGGAAAACCATCATTCCAAAAGACACATGCACCCCAATGTTCACTGCAGCGCTGTTTACAACAGGCAGGTCATGGCAGCAACCTAAGTGCCCATCCACAGAGGAAGGCATAAAGAAGATGTGGTGCATCCATACAATGGAATGTTACTCAGCCATAAAAGGGAACGAAATAATGCCATTTGCCGCAACATGCAAGCACCTAGAGATTGTCATACTAAGTGAAGTCAGGCAGAGAAAGACCAATATCATATGAAAACGCTTATATGTGGAATCTAAAAAAAGGCTACAAATGAACTTATCTGCAAAATAGAAACAGAGTTACAGATGTAGAAAACAAACTTCTGATTACCAGGGTGTAAGTGCGGGGGAGGGATAAATCAGAAGATTGGAGTTGACATGTACACTCTACTGTACATAAAATAGACAACTAATAAGGAACTGCTGTAGAGCACAGGGAACGCTACTCAATACTCTGTAATGACCTATATGGGAAAAGAGTCTAAAAAAGAGTGGGTATATGTATATATATAATTCACTTTGCTGTACAGCAGACACTGACAACATTGTAAATCAACTATACGCCAATAAAAATTAAAAAATTTACAAAATTAAAAAATAAAATGCAGGTCCGTAGGCGCCCTGGGCATGGACAGTGAACGGTCACCACCTGGCTGCCCCCAGGGTGCTGCTGTGCCGGGCAGCATCGCCTCCGCTCGGCTTGTTCTGATGCGAGCAGGAATGCAGAGTCCTGGGCCCGCCTGGGCCTGGGAGAGCAGGGGCTGCAGTAAACGAGACGCGAGGCGAGCTGATGCACACTGACTGTTGTCTGAGAGGCGCTGCGCTCAGTTCCCACATCGGAATCTGCCCGGGGCGCCCGGAGAGCGGGCACGGCTGCCTCAGGCCTGGGCTTGCCCCGGACACTCTGATTGGCCTGCGGGTGGGCCCAGCACTGTGTACTTTACAGTCACGCTGTGAACGTTTGCTGCAGCATAATACACATCAAAATGCATGAATCCTGTGTTCAGCTCCGTGAGTCGTCACCCATGGGCGGCCCCCACGTAACCCGCATCGGGAAGCTAAACGTGACCAGCACCCGGGGCCCTTCGGACGGACTCCCTCCCAGCCTCGCCCCCTCCACAGGTAACCAGGTGATGACGGCGGACAGCCCGGGGTCAGGGGGTGTGGTTCTTCTAGAAGCTGCTGCGCGTAGCTGAGCTGCCCCGTCCACACCACGGTGCACACGTCCACTGTGGGAGCACGTCAGGCTGCCCTTGGGGGTGATGGGTCACTTCCCGTCTGGACGGTTGTGACTGTGGCACCCGTGTCTCTTAACAGTCACCGTGCTGATGTCAACACAGAGCCAGGTCAGAGCCACTGGCCCGCACGATGAGTGTTCTCTTCCTGGTCCACAGACGGGGTCTTCTCACCACGTCCTCACCTGGCAGAAGGGTGGGGGATGGGGCTCCCTGGGGTCTCTTTCATAAGGGCACTAATTTTTTTTAAATACTTAAAAAAAAACCCAGTAAGAATTCCTCATCTCAGGTATTAGGCCAAAAAAAAAATAAACATAAATGTTGGGAGGGGGTCATCCACTGAATAATAACTTCTTAACCAGAAAGTCTGGAAGCCCAGGTCCCATCTCTCTATCTGGGGAGTCTGGGTCTCTCGGCAGCTTGCACAGTTGCTGGCCTCATCCTTCCTGCAATCAGGGCTGGTTTATCCACTAGGCACAGGGTTTAGGGTCCATGATACTTTTGGGGAACCACAAAAGTGTGTTTATAGGGACCACAAAATATTTTAATTTCTTTGAAAATCAGAAGGAAAAAAAACGAGCTTTGAAGAGCTGAAGAAAATGTTTTACCTCTTTTTTTTTGGAAAATGTTTTAACTCAATTCAGCCTGAGTTATATTTTTCTTTTTTAATGAAAAACATATTGTACTTTAAATGTAAAATATAATTTTTAATATATATGTTTCTACCGAAGAAATGTTCCCCCAAAGTGTCTGGGGCCAACAAAAGTTATAATGTGGCCCTGCCTTCGACATATTAAGAAAATCACTTATTGGGAACACACTATATTCCTAGCATTGATACTGGAAATATGGTTATTTCAAAAAACAAATTTCTAAGTTGTAATACATTGTAAGACTGTTCCAGAGCTCTGGTAACTCTTTCAACTATAAGGCTTTGGACCAAAGTAAGTTTGCAGAGAAAGAGCCTCAGCTCCTGAACTGTGTAAACCTTTCTTAGTGGTCGGCTACAGTCATTTCCAACTATTCAACGCAACAAATCTGGAGAAGTGCCCTGATGTTTCTAAGATTCTATGGCTACAAACAGAGCTCAGCTCTTCTTAGAGACCCAACAGCACGTGATGGAAATGATTTGATTTTAAACGAGGGCTAGGAGGCTATTTCGCACTTTATGTTCTTGAACGTTACGAAAAAAACAGACAAAAATAACAACAAACGTTACAAACTATTCAATAATCAATAATCCATCTTTGGTCTTTGATTTTGTGAATGGAAACCGAGCCTTTTTTGGGGGGGGGTGCCATGTGGCATGTGGGATCTTAGTTCCCTGTTCCCCGACCAGGGATTGAAACTGCACCCCCTGCAGTGGAAGAGTGGAGTCTTAGGTTCTTGATAAACTCAATGAACTCAACTTGGGGACTTAACCTGAATGCCTGTGAACCCCTACTTTTCATCACTGAGACCATTAGAACCAAATCTCTGCTTCCTTACACACCAAATTCCTGATTCAAGGGGAACAAATTAAGGTTTCATCCTGATGTGTTTATCACATGAGAGAGAAAGACAGGTCTGGTGCACTTGCTACTTTAACTACTTATCATCTCTGCCACCCAAAACACTGAGGATCGAAAGGGACAGCTCTTCCCTCAGCCAGCAAGTCCCAGGTCCCCTGGCTTCCTCCTACAGGGGACACCCTTGACACCCAGTTATCTGAAGACCTGGGCAGGATAAAGCATCTCACGGTGGGTTGTGACCCATTACTAGATTAGGAAATCCACGTGACAGGTTGTGACAGGTTTTTCACTATAAATGAATAAAACAGAGGCAGATTTAATGTGTAGCTAATGAAGCTAGGCTCCAGGGCCCCTCACTTGTGCAGGACACTTCATAAATTATCTAACTATTGGCAAATTGTATAATAAAGTGTGACCAGGCACATACCAAACACAAGAGAACGGTTGTCTGTTTCCATCCTGACATCCCTTCTGCCATCTTTTCTTTTGTGATGGTTGGTGTTGAGGTGAATGGAGGCTTTTTGAGATCCGATTAAAGGCAAGGTGAGGAGGGGACAGGTTTCGTTTAGACTTAGTGAGATGTGTATGTGATCTTTTGGTCAAGTTGGAGAAAATCCCTGTTGCATTCTTTCATTTACAAGCTGCTTAGAATTGGGCAGAATTTTCCACAGACAGTTTTTTCATGTAGCATCTACAAACATGCAGTGGTAGATGCTTTAGGACACATCAGCTAAGCTATAACAGTAACTAGTCTCAGTTCCCCTTCTGACCAATATGGAGTAACAGCGACTGCATTTACCATCCTGCTTGAAACAACTGAATACCAGACAAAACATATGAAAGAATGAGTTTTAAAACATTGACCATCAGGCAATGAAGAACAGCGACCAGGGAGGGATGAGAAAGGAATGAGGTAAAGCAGCATCTCCCTGATTGAGGAGCTGGAGCTGGAGTCCAGGGAAGACATGGGGGGAGGACCAGAGAGGAGAAAGCTGCACAGAGCGGTCTCTTGACTCTTCAGTGTGTACTGATCAACACACGTGTGTGAGGAAACATGTGTGACGCCAGAAAAGAATGACCCGAACATATTCGAGGGAACAATCTCAGAACTCAGGCTGCTTTGAATAATCCACGGGACGCTGGGTAGAGGAGTGTATTTGCCTCAGTAGTGAAGCAAAATTGGCCCTAGATTAAATGTCGCTTGGATCCCACGTAACACGGTTTAAAAACAAAACCTAAAAGGATAGAGCTGTTTCCAAGTAAGTTAATTATGTCCCCCAAACAAAGCTCTAGAATATTTATAGGAATACAAAAATACACAGCACCGGACCAGGTAAAATCCACAATGTCTACCATCCAAAAAAAAATTACCAGATATGCCAAGAGGCAGAAAACTGTTACCCAGAATGAGGAGAAAAAGCAGTAAATTGAAACCAACCCAGAAATGGAACAGATGATAGAATTAGTACACAAGGACATTAAAAAGTTGTCATAACTGTATTCCATATGTTCAAGAAGCTGGAGGAAAGACTGAAAATGTTAAGTAGAGACATATAAGATAAATATAAGATCCAAATCAAACTTCTAGAGACGAAAACTACACCAGATGGTTAATGGCAGATTAGACACTGCGGAAAAAAAAAAGATTAGTAAACTAGAAGCTAGTAATAGAAACCATCCAAAATGAAACAGAAAGAACACAAGGGAAAATTTTAATGAAGTAACAGCAATCTCTGGGGCAATTTCAAGTGGCCCAATAAATGTGTAATTGGAGTGTTGAAGGAGAGAGGAGAAAGTGCAGAAAAAAAAATATTTAAAGAAATAATTGCTGAAAAATGTCCAAATCTGATAAGAACTATAAACTCAAACATCTAAGAAATTAAATAAGCCCAGGTGTGCATAGGCGCACACACACACACACACACACACACACCCACCCACCCCATAAAGTACACCATGCTGTGTCATAATCAGATTGCATACAATTGGTAATAAAGAGAAAAATCTAAAAGCAAAATTGGTATGTTATGTCTAGGGGAACAAAATTAAGGAGAGTAGATTTCTCACTGGAAATAATTCAAGGTAGAAACAGTGAAGCAATATTTTAAAGTACTGAAAAAAAACCCCACTATCCATTCTAGAATTCTATACCCAGGAAAACTATCTTTCAAAATTGGCAAAATGAAACTTATAATGGAAAAGAATTTTAAAAAAGAATATAGATATACACATATATATGTGTAACAGAGTCACTTTACTATACACCTGAAACTAACACATTGTAAATCAAATATATTTCAATACCAAATAAACAAAATTGGCAGAATAAAGATTTTTCCAGACATACATAAGCTGAAATAATTTAGCATGAGTAGACCTTTTCTACAAGAAATATTAACATTAATGTCTTTTCCATATGACCATTATGTCATATGGAAACTTGGATCTGCAGGTGAAATGAAGGGCTCAAGGAATGGAATCATATGGGCAAATATAAAGATCTTGTTTCTTATTAACCAAATTCCTTAAAAAATTTAATTGACTGTTTAAAGCAAAAATAATGACAATGTAGTGTGAGGCTCGTGCCATGCACAGCCATGAAATGTATGACAACCAAGCACACAGACTGAGAAGCACCTGCTGTCAGTTCTTACATCATCCATAAGCTGGCATGGTACTGCTGAGAGGTGGCTATGATAAGGTGAAGATGCACACTGTAAATCCTAAAGCAACCACTAAAATGAGAAACTTATAGCTAATAAGCCAACAAAGAAGATAAAGGAAATCCTTAAATGATTTTAAAAAATCATTAATGAAGTCATAAAAACTCAGTTAATCCAAAAAAAGAAAGAGAGAAAACAGAGAACACAGAATAGGTGAAATAACTAGAAAATGAATAATAAGATGGTAATTTAACTGCAATCATATCAATAATCATGTTAAATGTAAATGATCTAAATACCCTGATTAAAAGACAGAGGATGTCAGATTGGATTTAAAAAATCAATACCCAAATACATGCCTACAGGAAATATACTTTAAATATAATGACATAAATAGGTTACGAGTAGAAGGATGGAAAAAATATACCACGCTAAAATTAGTCAAAAGAAACCTGGAGTAGTTACATTAATATCAATGAAGGTTTCACAGTAGACAAAGAAGGTCATTTTAAAAATGATAAAGGGGTTGATTAATCAACCCTGTACATTTATGCACCTAATATTAGTGTTAAACTACATGATATAAAAATTAATAGAACTGAAAGGAAAGAAACAATTATAGTCCTCCGTGCTCACTCCCTCCCTTCCTTCTTCCTTCCTTCCCTCCTTCTTTCCTCCATCCTCTTTCCTTTGTTAAAAGCCATTAGGGAGATGCCCATGTGGAGGGCAGTCAGCCTGAGTGTGGCAGGCAGGCCCAAGGGGGTTGGAGATTGGCTACAAGCAAGGAGACAGGTAATGGAAGCTGAGTTTCTCATCCTCAGAGAGGAGACATACAAACCTGGAGAGAGGCAGCCGCAGAATACATCGTGTGGTGTTGGACTGGAATTGAAGCTATGGGTGTGAACCATACGTCAATAGGTCTACGGGATTCACAGATAAATTCGTGTGTGTGTGTGTGTGTGTGTGTGTGTTTCCCTTCTAAGCCTGTCCACAGAAGGGCCTGGGAACGTCCAGACATGAGTTAGAAGCAACACACTTAACACCTAGATCCTGGTCTCCAAACACCATTCTCCACTAAAAGGAATCAGACTCTTCAGAGAAATGGCTTATTTCAGGGCTCCGGCAGAGGAGGAATGAGAGGGGTCTGGAACACCTTGATGTGTCAGAAAGTAAGAAGATACTCAAGGAATGAAGGGGATATGCCCAAGGCCAGAGAAGCCAGGGTGACGCTCCCACTGGCTAAATCTAGGATAATCTGAGAACGAAAACAAAACAAAACAAAACGGATGGCAACTGAATATAACCCACTGAGCAGAACAGGAATCCACGAATCCACGACACATCAACCAGTAAATGAACAAATTAATGGGACTCACGGAATATTTTTTTTCTTGCAGTAGAAATCCCACAGATGAATGAAGGTTTGCGAGAATCCCCATTGGGCGACAACTATAAAAATAATTCGGGCAAGACAGAGAAACATCAACAGAGAAGTTAGTGGGTAAAACTGAGATGAAGAATGAGATTTTACATCGTCTCAGAGAGTCTCCCTGAAAAACATCTGTTAACAACAAAGAAGGAGAAGGATTATGAAGAAAAGATCTCAGTCAATGGTTAAAACGAATGCCGCCGGTAACAGAAGAAGCAGGCATCGTGTGCCCCCCATAGGCTGATATGGAGAGAACACAGCCTCTGTGATAGTCTGGTACAAAGACGCAGGACGTGGTCTCCTCATGAGGAAGCACCAGACCAACTCCAGTTCAGGGAATCTCCAAGATGATTGGCCAACAATCTTCAAAATGACCAAGGCCACAAACGTCAAAGACAGACTGAGGAATATTCCAGAAGGAGGGAGACCAGAGAGTACTGGGCTATCTGAGAAGGGGGCGGGAGTACAGGGGGCAGGAAGGGAAAGTCTTTTTTTTTTTTTTTTTTGGGCACACGGGCTTAGTTGCTCTTGCTCGGCGGCATGTGGGATCTTCCTGGAGTTGGGATCGAACCCGTGACCTCTGCATTGGCAGGCAGATTCTTAACCACTGCGCCACCTAGGAAGCCCAGGAAGGGAAAGTCAAAACTAATATGGAAGGAGAACAAACCTGTTGCCCCTTTACAAAGTCCCAGACACACGTGCGCTGTGCTTCACACGCGGTGAGCACCAGCGTCTGTTATTCCTACGGTACTGGGGACAGCTGTCAACTCGCTACTGCTGCTCCTAGGTTTACTGATGGACTTATCAGGCAACTGGCCACATTGGCGTGACCTAACGGGCACTTGGACAGTGCTGGGCCACATGTCCAGAACGGTTAGAGCAGCACCAGGGTGATGCGCCTACGGAGGTCAGGGGCTCATCCACCTAAGACCTGCTGTTGGGACATTTCCATTCCTCCCTTGGCTTACTGAGAACCACACAAAAACGACCATACACTCTGGATCTCTTACTGAGTAGCTGAATCAAAATATTCTGGGGAATATATGCAGAGGTGTTCAGGACGTTTCCTTCTAATATTAGCTGAAAACCAATGGTCTGCTTGTCTCTCATCTTGGACGGGATTTTTTGCTGTATTTATTTACCAAATACTTAATAGGCCCCTTCCCTTGCCTGGCCCTGGAAACGGAGATGGATAATAACAGCCCCTGCCCTCGGGCCCCTCCCAGTCTCCTGGTACAAACCACACGTGGTTAGATGGAGGTGGCAAGGGGAGTGGCAGCACGCTGTCAGGGTCTTACGGGAACCCTTAGCAGGGCGGCTACTCTGGGCTGGAGTGAGGAGTGGGTGGACAGGGGAAGGAGGTATTTGCTGGAAGAAATGACACAACCACAGTACGTGGGATAAGACATTCAGCCGGGTGAAAAGCAGGTTTGCATTACTGCGAGGTCAACAAACGGACCCAGGGATCCTACCGCAGAGGATGGGGGCTGACTGCCGATCGTGATAGCCAAGTTCAAGCTACAGCAGGGCCACATTTTTAGAGTGCTTCTGTGACAACATGGGGAATCATTTTCTCCAAACGCCGAGTATCAGGAATACCTGCCACTCAACTTCCACAGTTCACAGAGTCAAGATCTGGCCTCTGGCTGGGAAAGTATTACATGTTGGAGACATGGTTTTGCCACCACAAGCATTTGCTGTCTTGGGTGTTTGCCTAAGACCGAGGATGCAATAGGAGTGCCGCGATCCCAACCCCCAAACGCCTGTGATTACCAACAACAAAGGGTAAACCTAAGTTTTTTTAAACCAAACAATACTTGGTGGCAAATTGAATAGCATGGCTAAAGCAGATTAAAATAAAGATTAAGCCACTTACTCCTGGTGCAGTGTGTTCAAGAAACTTTTAGCTAGAGGCTCCCAAGAGAGGAGCTGGGAAAACAAAATCACGGCAAGAGGCGAGGGCAGTCCAGGTGGAGAGCGTCTGCCCTGGTCACCCTGCTCTTCACTTACAGGGAAAGCTAACAGCATAAAGAGTGCACTCGTCTTGGTGGTTTGAAAGAGGCTGATTATAATGATAAAAGATGCTGCCCCGTGGAATCCCTTAAAACATGGAACAAAACTAGTTTATGGACTGCTGCACTGAAATGTCAATGCAGGGTGCTAAACACGGTCTTTTCAGGCATTTACCCCACAATCATCTTAAAAACTACTCATCTGAACAGTGAAGAAAAAGGTGAATAGGCAAAGATTGCCACTTACCGTTTTTTTTGTTTGCTTTGGGTTTTTGGTGGGGGGGGGGGGCTTACTGGGTGGCATATGGGATCTTAGTTCCCAGACCAGGGATCCAGCCCCTGTTCCCTGCAGTGGAAGCAGAGTCTTAACCACTGGACCACCAGGGAAGTCCCGATGAGGTTTTAATTATCATGTATTTGTAGTGCTCAGATAACTTAAGCTTGAGTGCAAATTTCAGTCTACAAGTCACCTGGAGTGGCGGGGAATGAAACCTCTCTCATAGCTCGTAAGTGGCTACTCATACTACCCAAGGAGAAGGGCTTTATCTCATAAATTAAACTTCCATAAATTTAAATGCTATTAATTATATCATTAAAGTCCAAAACATACCAATGAGGCATGACTCAAAACAAAATACAGTACAAATTTATTGACTCCAATCAATCTTAGTTAAGATTTAAGCAAAGTAAACAGACAATTGGATACAAATAAGCAATGGCTTAACATTAGGTAGAAGTCCTATTTTACTATGAATTTTCAGTCCAAAAAAGCTTATTCCTAAATAAAACTGAACAATGATTTCTCTGCTGAGGCATATGACAACAAAATACACACAGTTATAAAACCACACCTGTTTTTCTTTTAGCGATAAGCATTTATTCAATGAAAATTGTGAAACAGTCTTGGATTAATGTCAATAAGAAATTATCACCTTTTGAGAATTAGTATCAACCAAGTATAACTTTGTGGAAAATCTAGACAGCACTAATAAACAACTAGAGAGCACTGAATTCAATTAAAGATTTACAGTAAAATACTTTGGTTCCCAAACGACTGTCTCTAAATGGAATTTTTAAAAAACCTGACATTGACTCATTTTTTTTCTCCTTCAGAATCTAAACACGGACCATGAGTTTTCTCCCCAGTCACGTGGCAACGTGGTGCCCTAGCACATACACCGGGACACCAAAAACTATGCAAACGCCAGACTCCTTAAAGTGCTAAAGCCACAAGAGAAAAACCTATTTGTAAAACTTAAAAAAAAAAAAAAGCCAGTGTTAAAGAACTTATTAAAGAATAAGTGCTAGCATTATTTAAATCAATAATGCTTTTCACAATTATTGCAAAAAACATCAGACACATCAGAAATTGATAAACTGACTCGTAACATTCCAATATTAATTAGTGCAATTTATAAAAAAACCTGTTATGAATGACACTATTTTTGCAGTAAGAATATGAAGATAATTTTTATTTCCTAAAGTTCCAGATTTTGGTTGTACGTACGCGCACGTGCACATACACACACACACACAGTCTGAGGGAACAAAGGCCCGCTTGGGTCAGTCCATTCCTGTCCCTCCCTCATCCGACCATCCGGTTGGCCTGAATACACCTCTTTTCTCCACCAAAGGGCACATTTTACTCCTGTCTCTGTTTCTACTCTTAGCACCAGTGGGTGCTGTGTGTGGACAAGACTACCACTGATGAAGTGCTGGGGCATATTTTTTAAGAGAAGGCTATGATGCTCTGTTCCCAAACAGAAAACCAGGAATCACATCCATCTCCCTACAAATGTAGACAACATCACTGTCGAACTGTTAATTGTGTATTTTGACAAAATTATAAACGCATATTAACCATAACTAGTTTTAATAGTGAATATTCTAGTACTCTTTAAATATTTTTACTATAAAAAATGCACACAATTTGTTACCTCCATTGCTTACTTGGATAAAAACACACTTTTCGTGGTGTTCCTCTCTCCCCCAAATGAAGAGAATGATGCAATAACAAGTTTTCAGATTAACAAATAATATATTAAAACATCTGACATTCTTTCCACAATTGCATAAAAAAGCAGGCATCCTGAATACTTACAAGGAATAATGAGCTTTCTACATTTTCAAAAATTAATTACCATCAGAAAAAAACATTTTCAAGAATATCTTTACTAGCTAACGTGTTTTAAGAAGAAAAGACCAACTTGTCTTATACCAAGTATTTGCCTACTGGCTGAGATAAACATTCTTAAAAAAAACCCTTACTGAATAAAGCAATTCCTGTCTTTCATTATTTTACATCTTAACATTTAAAATAGTTAAAATGAGTGGAAGCCTATTTTTTGACCACCAAAATAAACTCTTTCAGCCTAATGCTTTTAAGGTACAGTATAAAAAGTAATAGAAAAACCAGAACTGCATTATAAATGTTTTTGGTTCAAAATTTTATTTGAAATCTTATGTTCCTTGCCTAGACAAAAATGTGAACAAGACAAAACACTGGCGATTTTTAAAATCTAACAGATATGCAGAGCCTATATTTAGATCAAAAATATTTTTCATTAACTAACATTATTAAAAAATCTTCAAAAATGTAGCATAAAGGTTCAAGTGCTGGGATACTGAGTTTACAATGCCAAGACCCCATGTATCATGGAAGTTTAACCCACCCTCCAACAGCCTAAGCAATGATCACTCTGAAGGAGACTGTCTTCTTCTGAAGTGACAGCTACCAAGGTGTTCGGAGTAAGAAATACATTTTATAGGGAACGAATTCAATGAGCAGTCATCCACCCTGATGTTTCACAAAAAATCACATGCTTTTTGTTTTGTCTTTAAAATGCATAGATTTCTTCAAGAAAATATAAAGATGGTAATAGTCAACAACTGCACCTTAATTCTGCTCTCTCCATCACATTTAAGAACAAAACCGGGAAGTAACCGTATGTGGGGACTATTGGTAGTTCCAAATGAAAGAATAAAAGGTAAAATTTCATATGTAACTACAGTGTACAAAGTCAGAATCTTATAAAAATGCTTGTGTTTCAATAAAAAAGCAAGAATCTCTTTCCTACCACTGGTATGGAATGCAGGCAATGAGACTGATGAGTAGCCTTCTCTTCTTCGAGAGCATCAATTTAAGTACTCAGCAGATGATTTCTTAGTCACAGCAGTTGATTTTCTTATTTGGAAGAAGAGCTTGCAAAAAAATTAATAAACCTGGAGGCTGAATCCATCACTACCTTAACAGAATTTAGGGGTTTCAACAATATTTCTACTTTTATATATCTCACTTCCCCGCCCCTGCCAATGAAATAAAATTCTTTTCCTTTTGAAACACCCCACTGAACTTTGGATTACACCTACTGAAAGGCTTTGAATTACAACTTATACAAAATAGAAAAAAAAATAAAAAGAAGAAGCCCAAGCCCTATGGGCCAAAATAAGTAGTAAACACTAATTCTGGACCCTTGATAGTACTTCAAGACACATTTATGAAATATTAGGCAGTGACTTAAAGCAGAATGGTTTCACTACGGACATTTTACCACCATAAACTCCAAAAAATTCTAACAGAGATCACAAGACAAAGAGGCAGTAAAATTGATTACTGTATATATTGTTCTTGAAAAGCACATGGAGACTGCAGTGTGGCTTCTCCCTCTGCTTCAAGTCTTGGAAAGTAAACGGTAATTCGGGACTTAGAGCAGCTGTACTCCCTCCGGGGGCTTGCGATCTACGTAAATATACGTCCTGACCTTACTTGTTACACTAATGTTGTTCAATTCAAAATCTGCACCATACACTCTCTTTGTTTTCTGGCCCCAGTACACTCGGAGTTTCAATTTGTGACAGCACAAACCAGGGGAAAGCAACCACGCACAGCCCCTCGACGCTGGTCTGAATTCAGGGCCGTGATGCAGCACTTCGGATTACCGTGCCTGTCACTACCGAAGCCTTGGAAACTGACGTAGAAGGCTTCCAGAAATCTCAATGTTTTCATTTCCCCAGTCTTCCATCACTAATTATATTACATGACCCAAGAGCAAGTTTTTGTTATTTTATAAAAATCTAAGTATTTACTATTGCTGATTTAAATTTCTCACAATTTTCATATAAAAAAGTTCTAAATGACCACAAAATACCAAATATTTATTTTTATCAAGTGTCAGGATAACTTATTAAAGTTGAGGTTTATCATTTTTTATTGCTGAAGTATTCTAAGATCTTAATACTGCAAACTACTCCACTTCGTTCCGATACATTTTGGACTTAAGAACATGGCTAAGGTTTAACTAGAACTTAGGTGTCTTAATGGAATCAAAAGAGATACTTCGATAGTGTTTCACTAATTGCAAATCAGTAAGAAAAAAACCCACACACCACCTCAAGTGGAAGATTATGCTGACACCATGGAATGAGAACCATGCAAACGACCAAGAACAAATTTCAACAGTGATGAAGTCAAGTCACCCTGGGACTGTAAGGTCCAGAAGCACAGGTTTTGTGGAGTTTTTTTTTAGGTTGAGTAAGGACATTACTAGTTAATATCAGTTTACCTCAAAGTTGTATTCAAGCATAACGATTTGCAACCTTTATTATTCTTTTTTAAAAAATATTTTGTTTCTTATGACACAGTTTACGATTCAGGCTGAAACCTGGAGACCGGCTCCCGGCTCCTAAGAGGGAGAGGGCGCGGCCTTTTAGTTGTGGGTTTGCTCGTGACTCCAGAGGCTGAATGCCGTCTTGAATGTCCTATGGCAAAGTTTGCACATAAACTGTCTCTTGAACGTGATCGCGGAGAGGGGCGGCGCGTGGTAGAACAGTGTGTCTGACTCCCGCGGCGCGAACAGCTTGTCGGTGGCGGGAGCGGGGTTCTCAGGCAAGCCTGTGGGGCTGTCGGGCTCCAGGGGCTGGATCTTGGGCAGCGGCGGGGGCAGAGGGGGCGGCGAGGGGGAGCCGGTGGGGCCCGGGCCCACCTCGGGCTCCCTGTGTGCCGGGTCCTCGGCAGCCTGGGCCATGTGGGACTGGAAGTGACTCCAGAGCCGGAAGTTGGTGCGGAAGGCCTTGTTGCAGACGTGGCAGATGAAGGGCTTCACGGAGCACAGCAGCTCCTGGTGCCGCTCCAGCTGCTTGGGCGCCGGGAAGGTCTTGCCGCACTTCTCGCAGGGCCACAGGTCCTTGGGGGCCGCACCGGCCTCGGGCGCCTCCTCCTCGGCCTCCTCCGCCGGCTCCTCTTTGACCTGGATCTTCAGCGGCCGGGAGAGGCTGAGGTCTTCGGGCAGGCAGGACGAGTCCTCCGAGTCGAAGTTCACGGGCTCGGGGCCGCTGCCGCCTGCGGGGTCGTCTTTGGCGGCGGCCGCAGGGTCGGGGCGGCCAGGCTCCGGTGGGGCCTGCGGCCGGGCCGGGCCGGCAGCCTCACCGTTGAGGTCGGGCCGGGGCGGGGAGGCGCCGGCGGCCGGGGCCATGCTGTTCTGGTTGTGCACCTCCACCTGGTGCCGCCAGATGCTGAAGGCCGACTTGAAGGTGCGCATGCACTCCAGGCACGTCAGCTTGCGGTACTCGCACTTGGCCTCGTGCTCGCGCTTGAGCTCGGGCGAGAAGAACCTGAGGCTGCAGTAGGGGCACACGGTGGCCGTGCGGCACAGGCGCTCGTGGTTCCCTTGCTCTAGGAGAGAAGAGAGCTTGGCGTTACACAGGCGGCACAGGTAGAGCTCCGGGCCGCCGCCCGCCGGGCCCCCAGGGGCCGCGCGCTCCCTGGGCCTGGCGGCCCGGCCGGCCCCGAGGGCCTTCTCGCCCGGATGCATCTTCACGTGCTGCTTGAGCTGCGAGAGGAAGCGGTAGGCCTTCCCGCAGGCCGTGCACACGTAGGCGCCCTTGGCCCGGGACCGCAGGCCCCTCTTGATGGCCTGCGCGGGGGAGCCGCCGGGGCCCTGGAAGCCGGGCCGGCCGCGCCGCAGCTTCAGGATCAGGGCCTTCTTGATCTCCCGCTCCCGCACGATGTCGATCAGCTTCCTCTGGAACTTCTCATCCAGGACGGCGTGGGCGCTGGCAGCAGGGGACGGGTTCTTCACGATGCCATGCTGGGTCTGGCAGTGCGTCCACACTTTGAAGTTGGTGTGAAAGCGTTTGTGGCAGATGTCGCAGGCGTAGGGCTTCTCGGGGTTGTGGTACATGTTCACGTGCCGGTGAAGGCCGGCCGTGGATCTAAAGATCTTAAGGCAATGTTTGCATTTAAACTTTTTGTTTGGTCTGGTTCCCTCCAACTCACCGAATTCGTCTTTGCTCAAGTCAGAACCTGGGAAGTCGGCCTCAAGGAGAGGCGGGCTCGAGCCTTCCTCACGGGGGTCTCCCGGGCCCGGTGAGCCCGCGCCCTCAGCCTTGGGCTGCTTGGCTGGCGGCCTCCTGCCCGCCTGGAAGCTCCTTTTAGCCGGGAGCCGGCCGGCGTCCTGCCGGTCGTCCTGCGCCTGCAGGGCCAGGTCTCTGGTGGCGGCCGCGGCGTCCCCCACGGTGACGCGGATGATGTCGCAGGGCTCCGGGGGGCTGTGCGGCTCGGCCTTGACCCGCACCTCGGGCCGCTCTGCCGGCTGAGAGGCGCTGAAGGACCGGAGGCGGTGTGGCTGCGGGGCCGGGGCCCGGGCGTCGGGGGCCGCTGTCTCGCTCGCGTCCTTGGAGGAGAGCCTGGGAGAGAAGGCGCCCCGCACGCCCCCCGCCGCGTCGCCTGCGCCCGAGGACGAGCCCTGGGGGGGCTGCAGGTCGGCGGCGGCGGGCGCGTAGACGGGGACCTGGCTGTCCATAGACAGCGAGCGGCGGAGGAGGCTCTTGACCAGCGGGCCACTCCTGTCCACGGCCTGGCCTCCGGGCGCCGGCGCCCCGGCGGGGATCACCAGCCCCAGCCGGGAGTAGTACAGCAGGTTCCTGTCCTCGCCCGGCCCGCCGGCCCGGCCCGCCTCCTTCAGCAGGAAGGGCGTCTCCGGGGAGCCGCGCAGGGCCAGCACGGGTGGCCGCGGGCTCCGCAGCGCCAGCTCCACGGCCACGCCTTTGGGGAGCGGGGCGCTGGCGCCCGGCCTCTCGTCGGCAGCCACCCGGTCCTGCAGGGGCTTTGAAGGCGGCGCCGTGCTCCGCTTGGCCAGGCCGCCTCGGCTCGGCTCCTCAGACGGCCCGGCGAGCTCAGGGGGCCTCCCGAGGCCCGCGGGACCATCTTTCGGCCAACTCTTCTCAGCTGACGCCACATGATGTGGCAGCTCCGTGGGTTTGGGACCGGGGGCCTTACTAGTGTTGGCCTTGACCGCGATGCCGGGCGAGGGCCGGGGAGGGTGGCTCAGATCGGGTGGGTTCTGACTCGCGGTCTTCCCCTGGGCTTCGTTTCTACTTTGACAAACGATGACGCTTCTCTTTTGAGAACTGTTCTCATCGTCTTCCGTGAAGGTCTTCTTTCTGCTGGGACACGCTGGGAACGGGGCCTGGGGCGTCTTAGAAGCGATGTTGGTCAGAAAGGAGATGCCCAGGCTGTAGCCCAGTTCCTGCACGGCAGCCAGGCCGCCCTTCTCCACAAATAAAGACGAAGAATAGATGTAGTTCAACACGTTGTCAAAGGCATCTGGCTCACAGAAGTCAAGCTGGAACACAGTTTGTGACTCGTTCTCCTTATTTGTGAATAAGCTCTGGAAGTATTCACTGCTGGCAGCCAAGACGTTCTTATGCGCTCGGAACTTCTGGTCCCCCACGATGAGGAGCACGTCGCACAGCTGCCCCTTGAGGCGCTCCTCGTTGAGGGCGCTGAGGAGAGAGATGGCGTGGGCTGGGTTGATGTAATGCAGCAGCCCCTCCATGCTCGGGCTTACCTGAAAGACAAACGTACAATCACTGTGAACGCCGCCCAGGTGAGGGCTCCTCAAGGGCAGGGAGCTGTCTTCTCGCAGGCGCCAATACTTAGCAGACTGTGGCCCGACAAGAGCTTTCTCGATGAACAACCTTACTTAAATAACATGGAAAAGATAAAGACACAAGTCTCACGGCTTAAGCAGGTCATCAATCACTAAAACTGAAGAATTTTAGGAACTAAAGCCTGTGACAGGCATTTCATACCATCAGAAAGGCAGCTAGAACTTGGCGGGTATGTAGAGAAGCAATATTTGGAAAAAAGGCTTATTATTCAGGGCCCTCATCCAGCTGATGTGTAATTCTAGTCCTTACTAGCTCGGAGAGAAAGCAGGAAGTACCAAACCCCATAAAGTCCAGAATTCTGAAAGGAAAGCAGTTTTATTACTGGATGTGATTAAACACAATGTGAATTAACAGCAGGCTGTAAAGCAGAGGTCTCAAAAATAGGTAAGAATTTGGAAAATCATTTGCCAATTACTAGTGCATCAAAGTGTTTAGCAAAGAGTAGAAATATTAAAGAATAAAAAATTTTGTTTTCTTTCTTATACTAAACACCTTGCAACCCAAGTAAGTTTCTTACAAATTACACTTTCAACCATAGCCCAGTGGAAACTTTAGCCTGGATCGAAGCTTAGTTGCACTAATTCTAACCTAGGGCTTGACCTGATTCCACTGAAATGCTCCTCAAATCTAAAGGTGAGATCGAAAGGCCTAGGGGCGGGGACAGCGTCTGCTGAGAGGCTGGGGGTGAGATGCTGGCTCCTCCCTTGTGGTCAACCAGGGTCTCAGATTATCAGGTCTCTCACGTGAGACAGGTAACAACTGTGCCCTCCTTTAGGGCTGTTGCAGAAATTACACGAGCCTGTATCTCATACTTTGTAATGTGCAATTAATTTTCAGAAATTGCAGGATTAATAGACACTTAATTCAGAATAAAAGGGTCCAGAGTCACCCCAGACGAAGATGAAGCCATTTCACACAGAGACAACGTCTGACTGCAAATCTGACCCTCCCGCAGGCTGTGGCTACAGGAATGTCTCATCTCTTTGGGTTGGTTTTATAACACCACCTGTTCTTTGAAATAGTTATGACATTTATTTTTAATATAAAATGGATTCAGAGTAACTAAGACTATTTGGACAATTTTATTATCCTCTAGAGGGTGAGCCACAGATACACCGAACACGGCACCCGCACGTCTGCAGCCTCTCCTCGGGCTTCAGAGGAGCCGCCTTTGTTGTCAACCGGCCCGAGCGCGTCAGAAGAGCCTGCAGAGAAGCGTTTCCCAGGCCACCACCTGGAGTGGCCAAGCGGGGTCCCCGGTCCTCTTCGCCACCGCTCTGGCTCCTGTTGGGGTGCTGACTCCACGGACTGACGGGAGGCGCCACAGTGCTTCGGGACGATGCTGGAGCCCGTGCACAGATGGCTGCCGTGGTCAGCCTGTGCAGAGCTGCGGTTCATTCCTGCCCGGCATCATTTCACCTCGATGGGGAGTGCTTGAGAGGGAGGTTTTCCCTTCCTTCTTTTGGGGGGGGGGGTTACTCATTTAAATTTCTCCCTTAATCTACTATACTGTCTTTATAATCACACATTTATTTAGGTGCAAAGAAACCCCTGTCATCATTTACAGAGGTCAGCAAAGAAAAAAATAAGCTTATAATGCCACCCTCATAACTCGGCTGTGTTCCGAACACTATTTTTAGTGCAAACAATTTTTCACACAGCTAGTTCAGATGCTGCCACAAGGAAAAGCAGCAGAGGCAGAATCAAAGGCTTAGACTGTACTTTTCAAAAGGGTTTCTTAAAATCAATTTAGTGATTTGAAATGAACAATTAAAAAAAATGACTAGGGCAGAGTAGAAAAGGTCAGAATGTCTCAAATGCAGTAAGGCTGCCTATTATCTTGCGATGCTTGCACATGTTACATATGTACATGTCCACACGTGTAAGCGGGCCCTGGGTGGAGACGTATGGTCCTCCCTCAGTATCCGCAGGGGATGGGTTCCAGGACCCCTGCAGACACCAAAAGCCACGGATGCTCAGGCCTCTCATACAAAATGGTGCAGCGCTTGCACGTAACCTGTGCACACCCTCCCATATACTGTAAATCATCTCTAGATTCATTACAATACCTGATACGATGTAAGTGATATTTAGATAGTTGCTGGTGTGCAGCAAACTCAAGTTTTACTTTTGGGAACTACCTGGATTTTTTTTCTTTCTGAATATTTCCCATCTGTGGCTGACTGAATCCATGGATGTGAAACCTGTCGATACGGAGGACTGACTGTACAATACGTTCCTTCCTGTAGGTCACAGTTAAGACAGTTTGAAAGTCAGTGCTCCCCACTGTAAACTAGAGACAATGATGTTACTGTGAGAACTGAGAGAGAAACCCGTCATCGCTACCATTTATTCAGCACCCACGACACACTACAAATTGTACCAGAACTTCACACGCCATTCACCCATTCACTCACTCAACAAAATGCACTTGAGAAGGCTTGAAGGGCGCAAGGATGAGCTGTGAGGATCACTGGCGGAAGAGCTCACAGGCAAAGGGAAGAGCCTAGGTAACAGCAGGCCTGGGGCGGAGCTGACGGAGCTGTGGACGACGACACCGAAGGAGCCTGAGGAGACCCTGTGCAGGGCCGGGAGCCACTGGAAGGACAGCACCTTTTACCAGGGCAGCCGTCGCAAGATTCTGAGCAGAGGAATGACAACAACCTGAATTTTGTTTCAAAAAGACTCCTCTGGCTACGTTGCAAAGAGTGGACCATGGGAAAGGGTATATAAGCTGGGAAGTCAGCTAGGAGTCCACTGCAGGGATGCAGGCAGGACAGGATGCTGCCTGGACCAGGGTGGCAGCGGTGGAGGTAGACAGACATCAGGATTCCTAACGGGCTGACCGCAGAGGATGAGAGGGTGAGGGGTTAAGGGTGTCTTCAAGGTTCCCGCCAGAACTGGAAGGACGTCCTTACTTGAGAGGAAAGTTGACAGAAAAACTGGTTCAGATTTTTTCAGGAATTCAGTTTAGATATTCTAAACGGGAGTAGGAACCCGGTCATTAATGTACCCTTTATGGGCATCCTTTCCTGCTTTACTTTCCCTACAACCTTTCTTGTGCTTCCTGGGATCACTTCTCAAATAAACATCTACATCAGAATCCCTGTCTCAGGGTCTGTTTTTGGGGGAACCCAAACTAAGAAACCAAGCAACTGTGTGAGGACTAAACCAAGTGAGATTTTCTATGTCCCTGGACGTGAAGCAATACTAATTCACGTACCATCTGCTCCCTATTTCTACAGGCCAAAAAACCCCCAAACGTTTTCTCACTTTTAATTGTTCGGAAAAGTTTCCTTCTTTTTCCTCCTTCAACTTATCATGTCTATTTTTGTTCTAAGTAACTGCTTCTAATCCCTAAACCACTCTTTGAACGAAACGGGGAATTAGGGAAAAATAAATCACTGAGAGATGAGCTGTAAGAGGAATAGTCACTGTCCTTGAAAATTATTTGGAATTTAAAACTATTCATTTGACCCTAGCCATCATTCAGAGTCATTAACGAGAACTGAGAAGTGGCTGTGTCCGAATCCCTGACAACCAGTGCAGAACTCCAGGTGTTGACTTTCCATTCCATTCCCTGGACACTGACTGGACATGAATAACAGCTAATATCCGAATGCTTACTCTGCCACATACTACTGTAAACATTTTTAATGCATTACCTCAATACTTACACCAACCCTAGGAGGCAGTACTATTATCATCCCCATCTTACATTTGAGAAAACTGAGGCAACATATGGTTAAGGTTATGTGCCTGAGGCTCAAGTTTGCACAGATAATAAGCAGCAGAGCAGAAATCACACCAGGTGACCTGGCTCCGGAGGCCAAGCTCTTAACCAGCACGCCATACCACCTCTAGTCTCCTCTTTTAATTTGTACATGAACACCTGAGCTAGGCACTGCCATCATCCTTGTTTTACAAATTAGGAAACCGAGGCATCGAGAGGTCAGGTAGTGTGCCTAAGGTCACCCAGGCAGTTAACAGTGGGGCTGGGAGTCTGGCCCCTGAGCCTGAAATCTCAGTCACCACGTTACACACTTCTCATGGCTGGGCACCTGTCTAGTATGTGCTAGAACTGGCCAGACAGGGAGGATATCAGTCTAACAAGCACGGTCCTGCCTTACAGCTTGTAGTCTTGCGCGGGAACAGGACGGGTCAACCCATTACACACTCTGGTGTGCTAAGCACCAGGCGGCAGGGGGCAGAGGTCCAGATGGAGTACAGGTGATGGCGCTGGGGCCAGGTGGAGGAAGGTCAGGGAAGGCATTCGACAAAAGAAGTTTCCTGAACAAGCAGGAGTCAGAAAATGGGGGAGTCAGGAAACAGGGGAGTCAGGAAGGAAGGGTGAAGGACATGTCAAGGACAGGAACAGTGTGTCTAGCACACAGAGATAAGACCGAGTGCCCGGCTGGAGCAAAGGACACATGTAGGGGACGGCGGGTGAGGAGGCTGGGGAGGGAGTGCAGGCACCAGGCCTTGGGAGCAAGAGTAAGGCCCCTCAAGGGTCATCGGAAGGGAGTGGCCTCTCCCATCCTCTTCAGGAGCCCAGGACGAGGGCGCTGGGTGTCCGGGTGACAGGAGCAGGCACGGCAGTGCAGACTCCTTACGTTCACTTAGAGGCCCTTGCTTTTACCTTGTAATTCAATCATCAAAGCTTCACAAAGGCCCTTTCCTGGTCCAGCTGCAAAAATTATCATTTTGGACTTCTGTGTTTTAATGACACAGTAGGTGTATTTATTGAGCTTAACAACTTCATTAAAAATATAAAATGCTACAATAAGAATGCAGGCAAAAATGGGGAGAAATCACGACTGCTGAGCGCCACGAGATGATCCAGGAAGCCCTCTGTGGCTGGTGGGCATGCAGACTGAACGCTCAAACCCGTCTGCCTTTTCTGCTTTTCAGCCTCCGACAAGCCCAGCTCCAGTGCTGGAGGCACCGTCTCCTCCATAAACCTGCCGGCTCATCAAACTCCAGCCTCTCATGCCTGTCTTCCTTGTGGACTCTGAGGCCCTCTGATTCACAGAGTACAGCGCGTCGTACGTCTGAAGGCTCTCACGTGGACACGCGCTGCCCTGCGTCCCGGCCCCTCTCCCCACTGCTCGTCTCCATGAGTCCCCAGTGCCTAAGCTCCCGCTGCCACTTTGGCCATGGTGGAAACCTTGGCGCTCTTACAAGAAAAGTGGGTGAAATATGGAAGAAAAGGCCCCTTTACCATAGAAAAAGCTGGGAGGAAATGCCCCAGGAAAACCAGATTGAGAAACAGGGCTGGCCTACTTACCACTAGGACCCCTGCACACAAGTATCTTCCCAAACTGCCTGAATTGTTTCTATGTCATGCTGTTTCCTGATATTTCAAAATGAGAGAATCTTTAGGGTTAACAGTTCATGGCTGTCACTATAGCTCCATGGGAAAGACTTTCAAATTGGTTCCCTTGTCTCAAATCCTGGCTTTGCCACCTATCAGGTACGTAACCTTGTAAAGATCACGCCACCTGAGTACAAGTTTCCTCAGCCTGCTCAGTGGGGTGAACGCTGCCCGCACACAGGATTCTCACGAAGAACAAAAGGCGCAGCATGCCTGCAAGCTCCTGGTACCTACAGCGCTTCCCGTCTGCAAGCAGGCAGCTTACTTCCTCCTCCTCTTCCTTTCCTGAACATTTCCATGGTAAGACAGACATCTAAGACTAAACGTAACGAGGCATACAAAAAGTGCTGTGAGAATCCTGATTTCAGGAAGCTGTGAATTTGGCCCAGGAGTGGGAGGCTCGATGAGTGAACAGTGGAGACGGGGAGGGGAGACGGGGGACGCACCGCTCACTGGACGACTGTAACAATATTGGTACTGCGGGTCCCCCCTTCAGCATCCTACTGTAGATGCTCTTCAGAAACATGCATCTAGGAGGGCCAGGGCTTAAGAACTCCGGAAGCTCCTGGCCTGAAGTTCCAATTCCCTAGAATACAAAGCCCTTCACGAATGGGTTTCAGAAAAATTCTATCATGCCATCACCTCAAAGTCCTCAGGTACCAAGTGCTAAGAGGGGCAGGGAATTCATATCTTTAGTTAATTCAATGCAAATAATTCCCTCAAATAATTCCTACCGAAGGCAGGAAGTTAAGATTTTTAAGGAGATGGAGGAAACGTAGGCAGCTTTGGACTACAGAACATTCTGGAGATATCAACAGAAGAGAGCAAAGCAGAGCTAGACACTCAGATAAAAGACACCAGGAGGGGAACGAGGGGCCCAGAAAGGGAGGTGCGAAGGGACCAGAATACCCTCACACCAGCTGTTGAGTTTTGGAGACTCAGGTTGGTATCAGAGCTAAGATACATCATACACCAAACTTGCTCCAACCAAGACTAGCCCACAAAACCCTCACTACCAGTCCTACAGGAAAATCTCTCTTTACGTCCAAAACATTAATGTGAAACTGAACTCGGGTCACACAATCCTTTGGAATGCTGGAGACTATTTGGTCCTAACCGTGACACTGGGAAAAAGAAGGAATGCATGTAACACAAAGCAAACACTTCGTTAGAAAAACACAGCATCTGCATTTGACTTCGGAATACAAACATACACACCGCTTACCCCCAAACCCTCTCCTCTGGATGTAGCCCTGACCCTCTCCGTTTGATTGTACCATGAGATGGTGACAGGAAGTCGGCTCTGAGTTTAGGTCTTATCACGGCTCCCTTGGACACAATGCAGATATCCAGACATCATCTAAAGCTCCTCGGATTTCAAAGCTGGCCTCGCTGACCTGACCCCTCATGAGCAGGGAGGTCACTCCCTGGGATCCCATCTCATCACACGTTCAGTCTCCCCAGGGGAGGTCTGATCTGGCCCACGGCTGTGGGCTGTGCCACACCCAGCAGAACAACGCACCCCAGGTAACAGAGCAGCCTCTTGTTTTGCTCCTCCCACCGGGGCGCCTCCGTCCTGCTCAGGGCTGGGCACACAACCACCGCCAGGCCCGTGAGAAACTTTCTCCTTTGGAACATGGGCTGAGAACAACAAAGGCAGCAGCGAGCAGAGCTGATTCACCTCAGCCCGGGCCTGCAAACGCAGCCTGCAGTGCCCGCCACACAGCTACCTTGGGTTTTGTCCTTCCTGGCCCAATTCTTTGTCTTTTCCTTCAACCTCAAGAGTAACCCTCTACCTTTAAATTTCTTTTTCTATTCAAGCTGGCCTGTCAGTTTCTGCTCTTGCTATTAAAGGACCCAAATAATGTATTTCCACGCGGTATTCATCCTCCCTATCATACCCCCAAATCCAGCGTTTACAATACTGCTGCTAGACTAGCTTCCTGAACCAGAGGTCTGACCATTCACTGGATGCCCGCATTACATATTACTCCTTCTAATTCATCTTATTTACTGAGCTCCTGTTATGTGCAAGGCACACCTAGACACACGTGAAATGCAGCGGTGCACAGGACAGACAAGGCCCCCCTTTGTAGTGGGGTAGACCAGATAATGAACAAGGAAACAAATGAAAGGACCACTTCTGTCTGTGCTGAGAGCTACAATGGAAATAAACAGGGAGCGAGGACTGGAGGAGGAACAAGGGTTTGGAGAGGATGGTCAGGAAATGTCTCAGTGTGACAGTTCAGCTAAGACCTAAGACCTGAGTAAAAAGAAATAAAATGATAAAAAAAAGATGGTTCTCCCTTGGGTTAAAATGTGATATTTTAAAAACACGGACATCAAGGCTCTGGTTTCAAACTACTTTTTAAAATTTTCAAACTAAATTCCCTTATCTCCTTGTGATAACTTCCTGCTTCAGAAGCTCTGTCCCTGAGACACAACCCGCAGGTCTCACTTCTCCCATCACCCAACCTGCAATGTCCCAGACCCCTGCTAACCCCTCCCCTGACACCACTCAGCTGAACATTACTCACCCTTCAGAGCTCAGCTCATGGCTGTTTCCTCCACTATGCCTTCAGTCATGGGCTGGAATGTTCCCCACGACTCCTATGTCGAAGTCCAAACCCCCAGCCCCTCAGAATGTAAGCGTATTTGGAGACAGGGTCTTCTAAGAGATCCTAAGTTATAATGAGGCCTTAAGGGTGGGCCCTAATCCAACACGACCTGTCCCTGTAAGAGGTGGAGATGAGGACACTGAGACAGAGACCGTGTGAAGACAGAGATGACTGACCACAAGCCGAGCAGAGGCCTCAGGAGAAATCAACCCTGCTGGAGCCTTCACCTTGGACTTCTGCACCCCAGAACTGTGGGAAATACACTTCCGGTGTCAAGGCCCCCGATCTGTGGTGCTCTGCTATGGCAGCCCCAGCTAACTAATACACACACCGTCCTTGAGCATGCCAGCTTATAACGAGCAAACACCTTTCCGCTCCAGTACTACAGAGGGACACCATTTGCACCAGGTTTATTCAGTGCCGTATACTGTTAGTTGTCTGTCTCCCCAGCAGAACTGTAAGCTATTGAAGGACTAGGAATCTATTTAATGTCTTCTGACAGTCTTCACAATGCCAAACATGGTATCTTACACAACAAGAAACACTTGTTGATTTTCCTGTACTCTGACACTCTAATTAGATGCAGGAGTGGAAACAGTGCCTTTTATTTGTTTTCCTAAAGCAGAGCTGGTCCCACCAGTGCCCTTTAGAATACTACATTGATTTTCCTACTCCTCCCTAGATAATCCAAACTCTATCGGCTGGCATGCAAGAGTCTTCATATTCTGATCACAACTCATCTCACCACCCTTACCGCACAGCATAAGGGTGAGTATCTACCCTACAAACCTGCACACTCACTTTCCACCGACTATCTTACCTTTCCTTTACTTGGCTAACTCCCACAGAAAGATCCAGCTCAAATGTCACCATCTCTACGAAGCTCTAGTGCTGTGCTCCCTGGCCAGTAGCTCAGCCATCTAAGCTACAATACTTCATCTTCTCTGCAATATCACGAATATTTTGAGTGATCTGCCTTTATAGCTACCCTCTCATGACAATTCAGAAAAGGAAGAACCCTTGTTTTCATCTGTGTATTCCTAATGCTTAGTGCAGGCCCAGCAGGTGCCTACTGGGCAGAGAGAGAAACCATCACTAAGGCTGGAGACCGGAGCTGGCTCACCTCTGCTGCTCCAGCATCTGGCACAGGGCACGGCATGTGGCAGGTGTCTTTGTTTTTTGCACGAGCGCGTGTGGCCTTAATTCCTACTGGACGATGACTCCCAACTCTGTATCCCTGCTTAGGCTTCTCACTACTCTTCCATCACAGGACATCCCTCTTGTCCAGGATGGTACACACATGTGACCCTACCCTCTACCCCCACATGTGCTGGTCCTCACATATTCCCTATTTAGTTTGGGGTGCTGCCAGCCAGTAGGTCTCCCAAACTGGAACCTCTTCCCCTTCCTTTCCAGCCAGTGACCACAGCCTGTCAAGCCTTGCTCATAAACGGCTCTAGAATCTGCTCTCCGCATCCCCCCATTGGCTTTGGGCCAAACGAAATGGTTCCTCCAGGCATCCCCCTTCACCCAGACTCTCTCGGCAGCCTGGTCCCTCTTTTGTTGCCTACCACACGCCCTGCCATGAACACTGTTAAGTTCCTCAAGGACGGGGGTCATGTCCTCTTCAACTTTCATTTCCACAGAATGAAGCACACTCTACATCGAAGTGTTAACATGAAGAATGAATTAAACATAGTTATCTTTAAGTAAAGCAGTGCTCCAAATTTCTACTTTCTTTTTACCTTCGATATTCAGCGGTACTCAAATTTAAACGTAATGACTTAGTCATTAAAGGGATGAAGGGTTTCCGCCAAGCACCTAAGTTTTCAAAGACAACTGTCAACGAGAGACCTTTCTAAAAGGGATGAACCCACTTTCCTCCGAACAAGGAACCAGCACACTGCTGGCTGCTACCGATGACTCGGGGTCACCGGTATGAACAGTCATGGGCTCTGCTGAAGAGGCCGGTGCCCTCGCCTGCTAGGCGTGAGCGGGGGCTGGGCGCTCTCGCACGAAGACCCCCATGCTGCTGGACCCTGCCGGGCAAGCCCGCTGGAGACCCTGCCTCTAAAACCGCCCGCCCGCTAACGTGCTGCCGCAGCGGCTTCCTCCGGAACCGCGCAGCCAGCCGGGGGAAGGGCCAGGGTCGCGGGGCGCTCCTGCGGTGCAAGGCATGCAGTCCGGGAAGCGGCTCGTGAGCTCGCTCCCGGCAAGCGCTCTGGGCGGTACGAGAAGAGACCTCGGGGACTCCGGCCAGCGGAGGTTCCCGGGCGGGGGTCTGCGGCGCGGCCGCTCGGGACCCGGGACCCCCTCCCCCCCCCCGCCTCCGGCAGAGGCGCTCGCGGCCAGCGGCGCAGAGCCGGGGCCACGGGTCCCCCCGGGGGTCTGCGGCGCCCGGCCAGCAGGTTGGGCAGGGAGAGCGGTCCCCTCGGGTCGCCGGGCGGAGGCGCCGGCGGCCGCCAGGCGGGGCTCGAGGAGCGGCGGGGCGGGGGCGCGGGCCGCGGCAGGTGCAGGGCCCCCCCGCCCCCCGGCCAGCCTCCACGCCGGCCCGGGACGAAGCACGCGCCCGCGGCCGGAAGGCGCCCCAACCGCCCGGCGCGGGGGCGCCCGGCCCGGCGAGGGGAGCCCAGGCGGGGACGGAGCGTGCGCAGTGGCGAGGGCGAGGCCAAGTGCGGGCACGGAGCATGCGCGGTGTGAAGGCACGCGCGGCTACGTGGGAGCCCGGGGCATGCGCGGTGAGAGCCGGGGCCGGCGCACGCGCAGCAGCGCTGCGAGCCCGCAACCCGCCGGCGGAGAGAAAAAGGAGGAGAGAAATCACCTCAGAGTTACGTCAGGAAGGGCCGCGTTTTGCGGGGAGGCTGTGGGCTCCCACGGGCCCCGCAGTTCTGCCAGGGCGAGGGGCGTGACAGTCACTCACCGGTCTTCAGCCCCGAGGCAGACGCCGGGCGCCTTTCCGCTCACACTCGGCTCGCGCGCGCCGCAGCCGCCGCTGCCGCTGTGATTCCATCCATCTTGAATTTGACGTCATCCCACACCAGGGATGAGGTCATCGCAGGCAGCGCTCGTCACGTGCGCGGCGCTGGGATTGGCTGTCGGGCGCCGGGGGGCGGGGCGCGGGCGGGGCGCGAGCGGGGGCGGGCCTGACGGCCGCCGGGTCGCCGCCGCCTCGCCGCCGCGTCCCCGCGCGCGCCTCCCGCGCGGCGTCCCCCTGCCCCCGCCCGCGCCCGCGCCCGCCTCGGGCCGAGGTCCGCGGGGGCGCTGAGGCGAGGCGGCGGCGCGGCTGCAGGCGCGGGGCGAGCTCGGCCCCGCCGGCTGCCCCGGTGGGCTCGCCGGCTGGGGCCCCTCCCGGCCGGGCGCCGGGGGCCGCGCGGGGCTGACCGGGGGGTGGGGGGGGGGACGGGCACCGGCCTCCGGCCTCATCCCGCGGGCGGCCGCGGGCGGAGTCGTCTGCCCTTCACAGGCAGGGGCTCCGGCGGCGCCGGGTCTCCCTCGCCGCCGGGTCTCCCTCGCCGCCTCGTGGACTGTCGCGCTCTTGCGCGAACGGTGCGAGCCGTCGGTTGGCGAGCTCGCCTCCCGCGCGTCCGGAGCCAGAAAGTCAGCGACAGGGACGCGGGGCTGCGCGCGCGAGCTCCGGAGAGAGGCTGCCTTAGGCAGGGCGCGCGGGACGCCTGGACGTGCTCCGCGAAGCCGGGCGGAGCGGGGGCGGCGGGGCAGGAGAGTGCCTCTTCTCTTTGCTTTTCGGTGGCGCGTGTGTGTGTGTGTGTGTGTGTGTGTGTGTGCGCGTGCGTGCGTGTCTGTCTGTCTCCCCGGGCACGCGGGTTCCTAGTGCGCAGACCGGGGATCCAGCAGGTGCCCCCGCAGTGGGAGCGCTGAGCCGTAACCGCTGGGCCGCTGGTGAATTCCCGCCACGGCCTTCTAAAGCGAGGAGGTTTAGGGCCGATGCTTACATTCCCGCAGTTTAAATCCACGTTGTTTAACATTTTTCAGATGTCAATTTTCAGATAAAGGTAACTTTTTAACGTTGAATGCATGCACATGACCCTAGGTAAAATAATTTGTGAAGTGTGCGAGGGATGTGTGTAAGGAATAATCTTGCATTAGGTTGATTAAAATTAAAAACGTTGCGAAATGAAGAGTTCTACTGTCAGTTCTTTTCACTAATTTTAAGAGGACTCAGTCTCGAAGGAGGAATCTTGCACCTAAAAATTTTCTTCTGCAACTATTTAAAAACTTTAAAAAGTGTCTTTGTATTTTGAACTGATTGGTAGCAGAGCAAAAAGTGGCTTTGAACGTAAAAGAACAGTGGTTGTAAGCCTTTCAAAGGGCCTTGACTTTTAGGGTCCCCTGTGGTTAGGCTGGGCGAGTACACATCGTTGTCCCCACGTTACAGGTGAGAAAACCTGTACCAGCTGTGTAGCCGGAGCTAGAAGCTAGGTATTTTCATTTTCAGTGTACTGTCCTGTATGCCAGAAGCAATCTCCCTCTGCCTGCATCCCTTCCAGCCTCGGGGAGATGCACCTTGCTGTCTCCTCTTGAAAGCCATGTGGTCAGGCCATTTCACTAAAAGGGGCCTGACTGCTTAATCTAGCGGAACCTTTCAGTCTGTTCAGTTGGCCTCTTTGGTTTGTGACTCTACCAGTTCCTTCTTGAAACCAACTTGTTTCAGTGATGCTGCATTCCCCTGGATTTTCTTTTCTTTTTTTTTTTTTTTTGAACTCTAGCCACGTGGTTTGCGGGACCTTAGTTCCCTGACCAGGGTTTGAACTCACGTTCTCAGCACTAAAAGTGCAGCGTCCTAACCACTGGACCGCCAGGGATTCCCTCCCCTGGATTTTCTGCCTGCTTGCTTCAGTGATGCCTCATTCCCCTGGGTTTTCTACCCCCTACCCGTCCTCTGGTTCTCAGCCTCCTGTGTCTGCTCCGCTGCCCAAACCATCCTCGCACTTTAGGTCTCCTGATGTACCGCCCGTGGCCCTCTTGTTCCCCTCGCCCCATTCAGTCCCATCCATCCCTGGGGCGTGAGCCGTGCTGCCTGAGCTAGAGCCCTTCCCTCATTGCCAGTATTCAGCCCGTCACCAAGTCTGGGCCATCTACCTCCTGACTTCCTCTGATCCTGTAGCCATGGGCCAGTCCCCGACTTCCTAACGGCTCCCCAGCCTCCAGGATGTTCCCGTTCCGCCCACCCTCATCTTGCCGTCCCAGGGATCTTTTTAAAACTCCGAAAGGTATCACGCCACTCCCTTGCATAAGTTGTTGATGGTCTCTTGCTTTAAGGATGACATTCAAATTTCATAATGTGAGACCTACCAGACTGGTGACAGCCCGCCTCTAACCCCGTGTCCCCGCACCCACACAGATACACATCCTCTCCGAACAAGTCACGCTCTGCCTCTCACCTTTGAGTGTCCTCAGGAGTTGTCCTCCCCGCCCCCCGAGCTGTCCTTCCCTCTGCCCCTTGCACACTCAGTCTCCCCTTGATAATTTTATCTTGCCGGCTCTCGTTCCTTCCTCCAGGACCCCGCCGGCCCCCTCCCCTGTCATCACTCAGCCTCGGTCTGGGTTTGGTGCTCCCCCGACTCCCATGGCTTGTGTAGCTTGGTGCACACTTGTGCACCAGGTACCCTCTCCCCCCAGTGGGCTTCCTGTTCCCTGCGGCCTGCCTGGTGCCCAGCACAGAGCCTGACCTGTAGTAGGAGTTCGTTTTTTGTTTTTGTTTTTCAATTAATTTATTGTCTGCATTGGGTCTTCATGGCTGCACACAGGCGTTCTCTAGTTGCAGTGAGTGGGGCCTACTCTTCATTGCGGTGCGCAGGCTCCTCATCACACTTGCTTCTCCTGTTGCGGAGCACAGGCTCTAGGCATGTGAGCTTCAGTAGTTGCGGCACATGGGCTCAATAGTTGTGGCTCACGGGCTATAGAGGGCAGGCTCAATAGTTGTGGCGCACGGGCTTAGTGGCTCTGTGGCCTGTGAGATCTTCCTGGAGCAGGGATCGAACCCGGTTCTTAACCACTGCGCCACTGGGGAAGTCCCAGGCGTTTGCATTTTCATTGCTTGTTTTCCATACATGAATGCATCCCGGCAGGATTTCTAGCTCCATATACATGTGTATTTATTTAGACACAGTTCACATCATTTATCTGGCCAGCTTCTTGTTAGATATCACCGTTTGGATAACCTGCAGCTATGCACTCACATAGCTCAACTTCCTGTGGGCTTTCTCTCTTCCCTTGAACCTGTCCGTCCTCCCCTGTCCCTGTCCTACTTAGTGGGGCTGCCCTGTCACCTCAGCCAGAAACCTGACGGTAATTTTAGACACTTCTCTCTCTCAATGTCTGCATTCAGCTGGCACTCAGCCTATCAATCTACCTCCAAACACCCTGATCTGTCCTCACCTGACCTCCTGCTGCTGTTCCCTGCCTCCAGGGCCTCTGGCCAGGCATTGTAGCCACTCAACCAAGTTCCTGCTTCGGGTCTGCACCTTCCTGTCCAAGTCCAGTTCGGTTTTAGTCCGATTTACCTCTCTAAGGGCAAATCGGATGTTGTCTGTAGCCTCAGAGCTGGCACAGCTTACAACGTGCAGTGGCAGGCCTTCCCCGGTGGCACAGTGGTTAAGAATCCACCTGCAAATGCAGGTGACATGGCTTCAAACCCTGGTCCAGAAAGATGCCACATGCCACAGAGCAACTAAGCCTGTGAGCCACAACAACTGAGCCTGAGCTCTAGAGCCCTCGAGCCGCAACTACTGAAGCCCTCGAGTCACGAGCCCGTGCTCTGCAACAAGAGAAGCCACCGCAATGAGAAGCCTGTGCACTGAAATGAAGAGTAGCCCCTCGCTCGCGGCAACTAGAGAAAGCCCGTGTGCAGCAATGAAAACCCAATGCAGCCAAAAAATAAAAATATACTAATAATTTTTTTAAAAAGTGCAGTGTAGGGATATGTGTATAAAAACAGATGATTGAACTTGGTGTACCCCCCCAAAAAATAATAAATAAATAAATAAAATTATAAAAAAAAAAAAAGTGCAGTGGAGACAGTTTCTGGGTGTCCCCCCTTCACCAACTGCTCTGGCCATGCACGGCTGGGATGGGCACTGCCCCCCCCAAAAAAAAATTCAGTCCGCTCGCAGACCCCATTTCTCCTCCAAGCAGCAGCCCCAGGCTGCCTGCCCTGTACTGCTGTTGCCATGCTGTGACATCTAGGCATTGGTTACTGGCTGCTCTCAGGTCAGCTGCTGCACCTGTGGGCTCTTGGTGCAGAGACTGTTCCCGTTAACCCGTGTGTCCCCAGAGTTTGGGGCCTGTCGCTAGTGCTGTGTCCTGGGCCATCTGCCCTCGATGGCCAGTTTTCCCTCAGAAACTGGTGTCACAGGGATGTCGGAGTCTGTGTCAGTAACACTGTAACTCGACGTGTTCTCATTTCTTGTACCAAACAGCCCTTTCATAAATTGGGATTTAAAAACATTAGCCTCTATACATGTGGAAGTGGGAAGTTTTCATTTGTTATTATTATTTTGGGCTGAGTGGCTAGTGGGATCGAGACCCCCAACCAGGAATTGAACCGGCACCTTTGGCAGTGAAAATGCAGGGTCCCAGCCCCTGGACCAACAGGGAATTCCCTGGAAGTGGGAAGTTTTAACCAGCTGTGATTCTCCGTTTCAGTTTGAACTTGTGTCTAGACAACCAAATTTGCCCAACAAGGGGTTGTCCCTTTAAACAGGTTAGGATAGAGGGTGGTGGATTCATTTTCTGTGGCTTCTTTAAGAAATTGCCACAATCTTGGTAACTTAAAACAGCAGAAATCTATTCTTTCATGGTTCTGAAGGTCAGAAATCGGAAGTCAGTATTGCTGGACTGAGAGCAAGGTGCTGGCAGGACCATACTCCCTCTGGAGGGTACAGGGGAGAAGTCCACAGTGGCCTGTGAGCTGCGGGTGGCGGCCGGCATTCCTTGGCTGTGGCTTTTCTCTTATAGGAACGCTTGGGATGGCATTCAGGCCTCACCTGGGGAATCAAGGACCATCTCCCCATCTCAAGAGGTTTAACTTAACCACATCCGCAAAGACCCCTTTCCTATATAAGGTCACATCACAGGTTCCAGAGATCGGGACCTGATATCTTTGGAGGCTACTAGTTAACCTACTACACGTGAAGACGGTGTTCCTGTCTGCATGTTAGCAGTGGGGGAAGGTCTTTGAAAAGCATACGATGAAATAGAAAAAAAGAGGGAATGAGAAGTGGGGAAATGTTAGATTCTGTGTGAATGAATTATGACAAGCAGCCTTGTGGTGCCTGCCTCATCAGGTGCCCAGTGAGCCTCAGAACTGGGCGGGCCCCAGCTCTCAAGCATGGTTAAAATTGGGCCAGATTGAGTGTCAATTCCACTGCATTCTCACTGTTGAAAAACCTGGTCTTTACACATTATGGTAAGAAAAGGGAGGGTACCAAACTGAAGAACCTCCCCGAGCAGAAGCATCAGCCCCCCCATGCTCTTCCCCTCCTGGGCAGGACCGGATCACCCCTTTTCTCTCTTCTCACCACCCTGGTCCTTAAAGACCTAGACATCTCAAGGTCCTCCAGTTCAGCCAACAGTCACCACAGATGGCCACTGGATCACATCAACACCTCAGCACCAGTTCCTAGCAGCCTTTTTGCCTTCCGCAAGATTGCGAGGACTGTGTGTGTGTGTGTGTGTTGGTGGGGGTGGGGGGGGGACTGCAGTTGTAATTCTGAGTATTTGATGATGAACTGTGCAAAGAGAAAATGGATTCAGGTGGGATTTCTCGTGTGCCATTCCATAAGCTGCTCTCATGAAAGGTGGGGAGGAACGCAATTCTTTTAAATGCCGCACCGCGGGATGTCTTTGGTAAAGGAGGATGGACCCGCGTCCCCAGGCCGTGGGGTGGGGTGAAGGACGGCAGCCCCTGTTGAACAGCGTCTTCCCTCAATCGTGATCGGACGCCCACCACTACCCTGCCCTTTGTGATGACCAATGCCAACCAATGCCACCTACACACCAGGAGAGTGAGGCTCGTGGAGACTAGGACGTGGAGCAGTAGGAGTCAGAACCAGGGCGGACAGCAGAGGCCAAGACCTTCAGAGAAGCTGCTCTGAACATATTTCAGATGTGCGGGGGGAGTTTGTTAACGGGTCAGCCTTTTATCTTCTTTTTCGTCTAATAGGAAGGGGTAATCCAGAGCTCGGAGCTTTGGTTAGATGGCTGGGGAAGGGGGAATCGTGTGTGCCGTCGGGAAAGCTAGAAGGAGGCAGGAAGCAGAGGGTCTGTTCCACAGCCTGTGCTTGATAAGTGAGTTGGCGGATGTGCTACTTTTTCCGTAAAGAGTGAGATGTGTGGGGATGTGGACCACGTACATCCTCGGGTCCTTGTTCACCTCTCCTTTTCTTTTCTTTTCTTTCGTTTTTTTTTTTTTGAAGATTTATTTATTATTTTATTTATTTATTTTTGGCTGCATTGGGTCTTCGTTGCTGTGTGTGAGCTTTCTCTAGTTGTGGCGAGCAGGGGCTGTTCTTCATTGTGGTATGTGGATTTCTCAGTGCAGTGGCTTCTCTTGCTGCTGCGCACTGGCTCTAGGTGTGCAGGCTTCAGTAGTTGTGGCTCGTGAGCTCAGTAGTTGTGGCTCATGAGCTCTAGAGCGCAGGCTCAGTAGTTGTGGCGCATGGGCTTAGTTGCTCTGCAGCATGTGGGATCTGCCCGGATCAGGGCTCGAAGCCATGTCACCTGCATTGGCAGGCGGATTCTTAACCACTGTGCCACCAGGGGAGTCCCCACGTCTCCTTTTCACCTTTCCTGCCTTCAGCATTATGATTTACCTGTGTGCTGTGACCCCGGCTCTGGGACTGCAAAGCTGAATACCAGGTGGTCCCTTTCCTCGAGGAACTGGCATGCTCTCTGGGGAAGTCGATGTGAACCATTGGTCCAGGTGGTAAATGCTATGACACTCGTGTGTGCTCAGAACTGTGGGGCCCAAGGGGGCAGTTCCGCCTCTCCCAGGGACCCAGACGTGGGTGGGCCTGAGGCTGGAGGTGGCCTTGTCAGCCTCTGTCCTCTCTGTGCCATGATGAGAGCTCTGGAATCAGTTAGCCACCCACTTCTTATAAATGGCCACAAAATAAGGCGTTCCAGCTTCAATCCCGACACAGGTTGTGCTGGGTCTAGGGCAAGCATGGGGGAGCTGACAGTCATTCTGGGTTTCTAGACCAAGACACCAGATTGTGGGAGAAAAACAAACTCACCAAAAGGCATTGGTCAGGCAGCGCTTTCCACACAGATGTTTGTTCTGGGTATCTACAAGCGGAATGGTGTGTGGTGTCCTGGTGGCATCTCTCACCAGGACATTCCAAACGGTTGAGCACGTGTGTCCCATTTGGACCTGAAGCTTTGTGTATTTCTGTGCACATGGTGAAGAGAGGACTAAAAATTGATCTGACTAATTCGATCTGACCCTGAAGCCATTTGTGAAAGATCAGAGATGTCACTGTTTTTTATTTTTCTTTTTTTCCTTTTTTTAAAAAAAGTCTTGGAGACTTTTTTTTAACGTCTTTATTGGAGTATAACTTTACAGTGTTGTGTTAGTTTCTGCTGTACAACAAAGTGAATCAGCTATATGTATACATATATCCCCACATCCCCTCCCTCCCAAGCTTCCCTCCCGCCCTCGCTATCCCACCAAGCATCGAGTAGATCTCCCTGTGTTATGCAGCAGCTTCCCACTAGTCATCTATTTTATATTTGGTAGTGTATATATGTCAGTGCTACTCTCTCACTTTGTCCCAGCCTCTCAAGTCCGTTCTCTACGTCTGTGTCTTTATTCCTGTTGGAGCCTTTAGAGCTTTGCTCCTTTTCTTCTGGCAAGAGTTAGCCTTGTTGAGCCTGGTCCAGAACAGGAGTCACCCTATTGAAAAAAAAAATATGAATGTGCATTTAAATCTGATTTTAAAAATACTTACTGTACTTAATCACCTCCAAGATGCCTTCAGATATTTGGCCTGTTTTATGCTATACATTTGACACATTTAAACATCTTTAATAGTCCCCCCCAATTAATATTAAAATAGCAATTACAGAACTAAACTTGATAAAACATAGAACGTGAAGTCTGCTTACGAAGCTGGTTCAAATGATTTACTCTGCTTTATCCATTAGCGAGCACACCCCTCTTCCAATATGCTACTCAGTCGATTTGGTACCCTGTCTGGTTCCCTGATATCTGTGAAATTAATACTCCTAAAAATAGATGCCCTGACCCTCTTACACTTGCTAGCTTTCTTAATAAGGTAGACAAATCACTGCCAACGTCTTAACGCTTTGAAAGTTGATAGGTGATGCTGACCAATGACCAAGAACCGCAGTGATATCATCTGAGATGTTACCAAGGCTGCACATTTAATTCACTTGATGTATCACTGGTTATGATAAGTCTAGAGTTCTCGAAGGATTCTTAGAAACATTCCCAAGAAGTTTTGACTTATCAAAATCAACTAGATTAAAAAATAGGATATTCGGAGTATGTGATAGGGAGGTAAGGGTGAAAAATATTTCGGCATCCCTCTGAAATCTAATTTCCGTTTCAGATTTAGTTCTCCCCTTGCAATTAATGGACCGGAGTGATTGATTTTGTCATGATGGCATGCTTATTGAGATATGATCACCACTGTGTCATCAGCAGTGTAATAATTATTCTAAAATTAAGTGCTGTGATCTTTTTCCTGGGCTTGAAGTTAGCTCATCAGAATTCTGAATTAAAGCTCAGATCCCCTCCCAGTGCTGCAAGAAAGGGGGCCTCACTGTTTTAATTGTCTTTTACTGCCCAGCAGGGGGAGTGGCCTATCTTGGGCTCAGGTACCAAAAAAATCTAAGTGGCCACCAAAATGATACGATAGTATAAGCCATCAGTTCTTTTAGCAGGAATAAACTAACTTTCAGGAGAGCACTGGTCAGATAATGTTTTAAGTGGGGCCAAATCTGTACAAAAATGTAAAGAGACAATAAGTAAAAATTATACCAGTGATGCATCACCAGACATATCATAAAAACGAATGTCACCAAGCACAGTCGAGCTGTTGTGGAGATGTTAGTGAAACTGACATGCCTGCACATCTGCGACTTGGTATCAATTGTACAGTGAATGAAGAAGCCTCCCTCTGCTGAGAAAGTAGGGTTTAATTCTGCAATTAGGAATGATGAACCAAGTGTCACTGATTAGAGTGGAGGAGAACTTGAGCTGCGGTGATTTTGCTAGGCATGGCTCGTCTGGCTCAGACGCAGCCACAGAAATGCAGGGGGTGTTGATTTTTTTCTTTTTATAAAGGAGGGCACTGAGAAGCAGAATAGGCGGTGCTGAGAGTGTGGTGAGGTGAGGACGATCTGTCCTGGGTTCAGGTGCGAGCTCTTCAACTGAATAACTGGGTGGCCCTGCGCAAGTTATCAATATATAACCTCTGCAACCTGCAGTTTCCTCCTCCCTAAAATGGGAGCACTGACAATCGACACCTCCGCAGGTCCTGTATGAGGATAAAATGAGATAATAAAGGTCTTGCTTAGCCCTGCCTGGCGCAGAGCAGGCATTCAACGAGAATTAGGTATTATTGCTGTTATTTCTACTCCTTCCTTAAAGAACTACTCTATTCCAGGGAAAAATTCCTGGATCTAGAATAAGTGCAGGTAGGAGTATTCCCGGAGGGGACGGCGCACAGATGAAGCGGAACCAGCCCGAGAAGGTGCTGTCTGGGACACTCCTGAGTATGAGATTAAAAAACGATGATGAGATGATATCACTTATACATGGACTCTAAAACATGACACAGATGAACTTCTCTACAAAACAGGAACAGACTCACGGACATAGAGAACAGACTTGTGGTTGCCAAGGGGTGGGTTGGAGGGATCGATTGGGAGTTTGGGATTAGCAGACGCAATCTATTATACATAGAATGGATAAACAGTGAGGTCCCACTGTATAGCACAGGAACTATATCCAATATCTTATAATAAACCATAATGGAAAAGCACATGAAAAAGAATCTATATGTATGTATAACTGAATCACTTTGCTGTACACCGGAAACTAACACATTATTCAATAAAAAATAAATTAAAAAACAAAGCAAAAGAATGATGCAGGATAACGAAAAGCTCACAAAATAAAGACAGAATCCCTCATGTGATATGATTTGTGTCATAATAAATTGATAGAAGTAATTTGCTCAAAATCGCATATATTCACATTTGAAAATAGTGGCAATCCAAAAGCCAGGGAAACCTGTAAATTGGTACACACTGAAAAATGCAAGGAAATTCTATACAAATCTACAATATTTTAAAAATAGGACCCCAGGAGGTGTTGCTAAGTAGAGATACTAAATTCGGGTGAGATGGGAAGTTTCCGGATGTGCTCTGAGCATGGCCGTGTCAGGGATGCTGGTTGCAGGATGTGAAGAGGAGGTTCCCACGCGCGTGTGGTGGTGCCTGGCTCCTGTGGTAAATCTCGGGGTGAAGCGACTCCTGGCAGGTGGGGGGATCTGATCCGCGGCACTGAGATGCGCTGCTCCTCTGGTGCTTTACCGAGGGTCACCCTGATGCTCGCTCACCTAACCAGCTCAAAATTATTTTTGGTAGTGAAATTCGCTACTGAGTTATGGGAACTGTAAACCTGATCACGGAGTTATCTGACAGGGGAAACAGACATTCGTTGATAACCGGGACATTCTAAGTTAACTTTCAGGGTTCTGCCGTACACGGATGACCCCAATGGTTTTACACAGAATCACTGGAACCCTGTGAAGGGTCTGACGGTGCCTGCGACAGACCTTCCATCGTCCTTGGTCGGGGGCACACGATGTGTGAGCGCGGCATCGCCTCCCTGAAGAGCAGGCGCGCTGGAAAACACCAGTCCATCTTTCAAAGGCCGCCTTTGGGTGTTGCTTCCCTGGTCCTTCCCACAGGGAGTGCCTGGGACACTCCTCTCCTCCAGAAATGTGGGTTTACATGCCGGTCACCAGGCTGAGGTGGTGAGCTCTGTAAGGCAGAGCCCGCCTCTTCCCCGACATGGTTGTTTCTCAGCTTGAAGATGCTCAGCAGGTGGGCGCCGGCCCCAGGGGGGCTCCATCCACAGTGGATGGAGTGGCAGTCCCTGTGCGTCCCTCTGAGTCCCCTTCCCTCCACCCCAGGGCACTCACAGTCTTTAGATGTCCTGCCCCTGCCGTCAGGGATGACCGCGTGACCAGTTATGGCTGGTGGGTTGTGAGCGGAAGTGAGGTTTGTCACCAACAGCTTTATTCAGGTGTTCGGTACGTTTACTGAGCATGTGCCAAGGGGCGGGGGTGCTCTGTGCTGCTGGTGGGCTGCAGAGATGTGCGGGGCTCAGGCCCCGCCCTGAAGAAGCTCAGCTGACCGATGATGCACACGAAGTCATCAACGTGAAATTCAGTGTGATAAGGACCCTGGAAAGGTGTCTGTGTCCCCATTTCTGTTCACACCCCTCCCCCTGGATGCTCCTCAGGTCGCTCGAGTCTTCCTGAGTCTCCACCACTTGCCAAGGTCACTGGTAACGTCCATGTGACCAAACCCAGAGGCCACTTATTTGCCTTTCTTTCTTTTTCTTTCTTTCCTTCTTTCTCTTTCTTTCTTTCCTTCTTTTTCTTTCTTTCTTTCTTTCTTTCTTTCTTTCTTTCTTTCTTTCTTTCTTTCTTTCTTTCTTTCTTTCTTTCTTTCTTTCTTTCTTTCTCTCTCTCTCTTTCTTTCCTTCTTTCTTTCTTTCTTTTTCTCTCTTTCTCTTTCTTCCCCTTGCTCTCTCTCCCTCCCCTCTTTCTCTCTTTCCTGTCTTTCCTTCTTTCTTTCCTTCTTTTCTTTCTTTCCTCTTTCTTTCCTTTCTTCTTTCTTCCTTCCTTCCCCTCTCTCTCTCTTTCTTTTGCACCTACTTCATGCTGGGAACTGTTCTAGCCCTTAGGATAGATCAACAGGCAAAGCAAAACTCCTGCCCTCATGGAGTCCATGCTGCACTCATGTGGGCCCAGTTGGCACCCACGGGGGTGAGGGCTGAGCCTGGATGGGTGGGAGCTCTGTGAGCACGTGCCCAGGCCTGGCCTTCCCTTGGGCAACAGGGACACAGGGAGAGGCTCCACCATCAGGAGAGCCACGTGCAGCTTGTGAGGCTGGGTGTTCTGCAGAGGACTGGAGGAGAGGAAAGAGCCTGGAAGCTGTGAGTCGCCTGCAATGTTTGTGATGAGAAATGGAAAGGGCCTGAAATAAGACAGCATCTGTGGTCACTGATGCAAACATCTGGGAGGGAGATTCTAGGTCACTGTGGCTCCCTGGGTTTGCTGGGTGGAGAGGGAGGGAGGTGTGCCCTAGGGCCCAGCCCACAACCGCTGCTCCCCACCCCACCTTCCTTCTCATGCCCTCGGGCATGCTATTCCCGGACACCAGGACACCGCCCCACAGCCTGCCACCTGCCTGTTGAATCTTTGCTCCAGCTGCGTTAATCAATCGCAGATTAATTAATTAACCCTCCCGAATAGGGCAGAGTCCATTCAGTAAGCAGCTTTTGCCTCGGATGGGGAGGGATTCGACTGTATTACACACATGCTAAGAAGGGGGTTAGTCGTCTGTTAATGGTGCTTCTTAAACCCGTTCTGGAGGCACAAGCCCTGCTGTGGTCTGGGTGGGCAGCGTGCTGGAGCTCGCAGAAGTCCAGGAGATGCACTTTGAATGCAGAAACTGGCAACTGGTGGGAAACGTGACTTCTTAGAATGAAGAGTGACGGTGTGAAGTCGTGAGCGTGTTGGGAAATCAGGGATGCGCGGCAGACGCAGGCCTTCACCTGACAGTGTCAGTGCACGCACCGGGGCTCGGGAGGCCTCGGGTGTGAGGCAAGATGCAGTCAGAGGACCAGAGAACCAAGCCAGGACCTGCAAAAGGTGTGCAGAAGAGTGGGCTGGTGACCAAGCAGGTGGATTTAGGGCCTTGGGGATGAGCAGGTAGGAGTCGGGTTCTGGAACCCCAGGATTGGGAGCTGGTTCACCCAGGGGTGGAGAAGGTGCTCCAGGGTCGTCAGCCACTGGGGGGAAGGGGGCCCAGGCACAGGGCAGGGGGAAGCCCCCACACCAGCATCTTACGTAGGGCAAATTGCAACGACAAGGTGCGGTCGCCGTGCAGGTAGTTGGAGGAAAACTAAGTCACAATAGGTACCACCAGGGCGGGCTGGGCTGGCAAGGGTGGGGTGTTGTTGCCAGGCAACGGGTCCCTGTGTCCTCCGCCTTCCCATCCCCAAGCTGGGTCCCACACGTTGACGCGTGCCCAGCGCAGCATGGGACTGCCACAGTGGGCCTAAGATCAGCGTCCCACCTGCACTGACCCCAAAAGGCACAGGGAGGCTGACCCCAGCACAACAGCCCCGTGCTATTAGCTCTCTGGGTCCGGAGGAGGTGAGGAAACACCTGGAAAGAGAACCAGGAATAAGCAACCTACGTATGAATAGAATCTAAAGGGGTGGAAATTCAACAGTGGCAGTTAGGGCTGTCCTACCACCTCTGGATTTTGGCAAGGCATGCAGGCCGGGCTGATACAGCTCATGCCTGTCTCTCTGGCCCTCTGAGGCCCACAGGCGGGCTGAGCTGCCACCAGGTAGAGCTAACTTCAGCTCAGGTAGCTTGCACAGCTTCTCTCTCCTCCCTTCTCCTCCCTGGAATGTCCTTCCACTTTATACTTGGCCAGCTCCTCCCCATTCTCCCAGACTCAGTCTGGTGTCACCTCCTCCAGGCAACCCTCCTAGACCTCTGCACAGAGCTTGGTAGTTTTTCCTCTCTGTTCCATTGGGATTCAGGTGTGTTCTGGGCACAGCACTTATCACGTGGGTGCAATCACAGGTATCTTCTCACCTGTCCCCCTGTACCTTTTCTTCCTGCTGGCAGCCCTGGGGTTTACTATCCTGCCTGGCATGTAGAGAAGCGTCATGCTTTTGGGGACCAGAAGAGGGATGCAGATCAAGGAGATGAGGGTGGAAAGGAAGATGGGTCTGGGCGTGGCACGAGGGGGGACACATTTGGATTGGTGTGGGGGGTGGCGGATGGGACTTGGGAGATGGTCATAAGCTCTGATGGTGGCAGGCAGGGCCAGGAAGGACTGGGTCACATGGTCAGAGGTGTAGAGGGGGCGTCTGGTCACAGGTACAAGGCATCTGAGAGCAGGAGGCCTGGAGCAGGGCTGGGACAGAGTAGGAAGCTGTGGGGGGGAAGAGGGGATGGGGAGTTGAAGATGGGGGAGGTGGGGCTGGGAAGGTGGGGCAGGAGGGTGGGGATGGGGCAGGGAGGCAGAGTGGAAGAGAAGTGCCGAGTGTGTGCAGGCAGGTCCAACCCAGAATTTCTGATGGTTGGTGGTGACTGGACATCGTAGCTGCTCACTGAATAGCTGTCCAGTTAACACTTTCACGTCTCTCCTGACACGGTCAACTCACTTTCACGTCCTGGCGCTGTGCTGCCCGCAAAGTGTCTTGTTGGGAATAACCCTGGGGGCTCGTAGGGAAACCACGGTGCCGTGGAGAGGATGCCTCCAGACCCAGAGGCTCAGCTGAAGCGACGGAGGAGCCCCATCCAGGGCAGTGCAGAGGCCAGGGTCCTGTCTCCTGAGACCTGTGGTCGCCAAGATCTCTGTTCCTGCTGCATGTGCGTTCAGGCACTTTTCTCTGGCCCCGGAGAGCAGCGGGATTGGCCCTGGGGGAGGCCTGGGGCACTGCCCTGCTTCCTGCCTCCTCCAGCTGGCCTTAGCACCCCTGAGGACACTGCATCCCTGAGGCAGGTTTGAGCAGGTAGTGGGTGGAAGCATGTCCCCAAATGTTGGGGTCTGAGCTAGGATTGGAAAAGAATTCCCAGACACAGGGCAGAATGTAAGGAAGATAGAGTTTATTAGAGAGAGGAGACGCTGTGAAGACAGCAGGCTGACTTCCTGGTAGCCAGGGAGAGCCGACACGTTCTTGGGCTCGCAGCCAGCCTTTATAACCCCAAACAAAGAAAATCCCTGTTATGAAAGTGGCACTAATCGATTGGTCAGGGTACCATAAGGCAAAAGGTGTCTTTAGGTGATAGGCTAGGGTCCTATAGGGTGGATACCTTCCCTAATATATGGTCGGGTTATCGCCTAGTTCAAGTCCTGAATCAAACGTTGCCATGGGGGTCAAGTTAATTTGGGGATTAGGTTGCTGTGGGGGGTTGGGTTAACTCTGGCATTTTGTCTTGTGACTTTAGTATAGGGCTGCACACCAAATATGTTCACTTCCTAACCCCCAAACTTGTGAACATGACCTTTATTTGGAAATGGGGTCTTTGCAGATATAATCTAGTTAAGACCAGGTCATCCTGCAGTGGGTGGGCCCTAAATCCGATGACCCGTGTCCTTATGAGGAGAGAGCGATTTGCAGACACACAGATACCCAGGGAGAAGCCGTGTGAGGACACAGAGATTAGAGTGAGGCAGCCACAGGCCAAGGAATGCTGAGGTACACAGGGGTTTTTCCCTAGAGTCTTTAGAGAGAGCGTAGTCCCTGCCGACCCCTTGATCTTGGACTTCTGGACTCTTTGAACTGTAAGAGAATAAACTCCTGTTATTTTAAACCACTGAGCTTGTGGTACATTGTTACAGCAGGACAAGAACACAGGCTGAACCACTTAGTGCTGAAGAAAGAGGCTCTGGGTCCAAACTTAGTCACATCCCCACCCTGCCGGGGATGAGCTGTGTGACCTTGAGTGAGTTACTTAACCTCTCTGTGCCTTGGTTGCCGCCCCTGCCCCCGGGTGGTTGAAAGGTTGAGTCATGAGTCTGGAGTGTTAGACAGTGGACAGGTGCCCAGCCTGACGTAAGCCCCTAAGGGTGCTGGTTACGTGTTTCAGCATTTGTTTCCTGTTCAGTTCAGCGCTAGTGCTGGCTCCCAGGACGCAGCCTTGTTCTGTGGCATTTCATGTGTGCTCTTTCTCTGCACCACCGACAGGGCGGCTTAAACAGCAGAAGTTTCTGCTCTCACAGTTCTGGGGGCCAGAAGTCCAAAACGGAGGAGCCAGCAGGGCCGTGCCCCCTCTGAGGACTCTAGGGGACGATGCTTCCCGCCTCGCCCGGCTCCTGTGGGTGCCGCACTCCCCGGCCCTCCTTGGCTTGCAGACACATCACTCCAACCCCTGCCCCGTCATCACACAGCCTCCCTGTGGGTCCTCCTCTGTGTCTTCATCTCTCTCTCTTCTAATGACCCCAGGCATTAGATTAGTGACCAGCTCACTCCACAATGACCTCAGTTTAATGTGATGACATCTGCAAAGACCCTGCTTCCGAAGAAGGTCGCAGTCGTGGGCATCAGCATCAGGACTCCAGGGTATCTTTTGGAGGACACGACTCACCGCACCACACTGCCTCTTGTGAAAACTAGAAATTGTGGGGAGGTATCTTCACTTAAGATGCGGGAAATGACAGGTTTTTGAAAACGGATTTCACACATGAGCCTTGGGCCACCACTGACGCATGTGTGAGAGCAGGTGCCAGCCGCTCCTGCCTGAGGTTTCTTCAGTGGCTGGGGAGAGTGCAGGGATCAACCCATCTGTGTGTGCACAGAAACTTCCTATACTTTGACTGTATGGGATTCACTCATTCACGTGTTCATTCAGTGGCTGTTTTTGTATTCCTTTGCATTCTCGTGTCTATGAAAGATAAAATGGGGTATGAGGACCTGGTGCTCCTCACCATCATCTCCTGGGAGTTGCTGGTCAGTGGCAAGTGGTGGGGAGCCCTTCCCGCTCTGTCTCACAACACAGGTCCTCTAACTCTGGTCCAGCTTTCTCCCGCTTGAACCTGTCCTGAGCTTCTTTCTCCTCTAAATGTCCCATGTTCCGTTCCAAATCGAGCTGGTTTCCCACACCCTTCTCCCTGTACCCAGGAGGGGGACACGTGTGATCTGAGCTTCTGTTTGTGTCTTGCTCACGGCTGCATCTGACGGAGGCTCTGTGTCTGTGCGTCCCTGCCGTGGGTGACGGGACAGCCGCTTTCGACACTGTTCCTCGGACATCCTCTCCACTGTGATCACACAAGCTACATGTGCACCTGGTGACCTAGGTATCGATGGAATTCAGAATCTTTGTGAAGGGAAACATACAAGCTTTTGCACAGCAAAGGAAACCATAAACAAAACAAAAAAACATCCTACAGAATGGGAGAAAATATTTGCAAACGATGTGACTGACAAGGGCTTAATTTCCAAAATATACAATCAGCTCTTACAACTCATAACAAAAAGCAAACAACCCAATCAAAAAATGGGCAGAAGACTTAAACAGACATTTCTCTAAAGAAGACATACAGATGGCCAATAGGCACAAGAAAAGATGCTCTACATCACTAATTATTAGAGAAATGCAAATCAAAACTCCAGTGAGGTATCACCTCAGAATGGCCATCGTTAAAATGTCTACAAACCATAAATGCTAGAGAAGGTGTGGAGAAAAGGGAACCCTCCTACACTGTTGGTGGGAATGTAAGTTGGTGCAGCCACTATGGAAAACAGCATGGAGGTTCCTCAAAAAATTAAAAATGGAGTTGCCATATGATCCAGCAATCCCACTCCTGGGCATATATCCACAGAAAACTCTAATTTGAAAAGATACATGCTCCGCAATGTTCACTGCAGCACTATTTACACTAGCCAAGACATGGCAGCAACCTAAGTGGCCATCAACAGGTGAATGGATAAAGAAGATGTGGCACATATATACAATGGAATATCACTCAGCCATAAAAAAGGATGAAATAATGCCTTTTGCAGCAACATGGATACAACTAGAAATTATCATACTAAGTGAGGTCAGTCAGAAAGAGAAAGACATATCGTACAATATCACTTACATGTGGAATCTCAAATATGATAGAAATGAATTTATTTACAAAACAGAAACAGACTCACAGACATAGAAAACAAACTTATGGTTCCCAAAGGGGAGAAGAGGGTGAAGAGAGATAAAGTAGGAGTTTGGGATTAGCAGATACAAACTACTATGCGTAAAATAGGCAAAAAAACAAGCCCCTGCTGTGTAGCACAGGGATATATTCAACATCCTGAAAAAAAAGGAAAAAAAAAGTCTTTCTGAAGGGAAAATAGTCATGTGAATGATGAAGTATCAGCCATTTAAAAAATCCCATACAAGTGCCATTTTACAAGAAAAAGAGTATAGTGTGTTAGGGTTCTCCGTAGAAACATATCCCATAACCAACAGGGTAAGAGGGGCTGTGTGTGTGTGTGTGTGTGTGTGTGTGTGTGTGTGTGTGTATTTATATATCTACTGTATATTGAAAGAGAGAAATATCTATTTGAAGGAATTATCTTACACAATTATTGGGACTGGCAAATCCAAAATCTGCCGTCTGGGCCGGCAAACTGGGGACTCAGGGAAGAGTTGCAGTTTGGACCCAAAGTCTATTTTTGGCAGAATTCCCTCTTCTCTGGGAGACGTGGGTCTGTTTTGTCTTCAACTGATTGGATGAGACCACCCCTCTCTCCCAATACAGAGGGCAACCTGCTTTACTCAAAGTCTACTGATTAAATGTTGATCTCATCTAAAAAAATACCTTCACAGAAACATCTAGAATCATCTCTGACCAAAATCCAGGTACCACAGCCTAGCCAAGCTGACAGGTAAAATTAACCATCGCATATGACTCATGTAGCTTTTAATTTAGCTTTATTTTTATAAACAAGTTAAGTTTTTGTAAGCCTCCCAATTAAAACGAACAATGTGAGAATGAAAATAGAGACGCCTCACCACTGAAGAGAACGACAGGTGGGTTTCTCAGACCTCGGACGCAGCATCTGTGCAGGACAGACGCACAGCGGTAACTCTGCCTCATCAGCAGACACTCCTGTCTTCAGTCCCAGCTCCGTCCAAATGAGCGGGCACGTACCTTACTCGTGCCGTCTTTATCTTTGCCTTTTTCCTGGTTGCTTTTTTTCCCTGACGAGGATGAAAATACAATGGGATTAATGATAATTAATGATAACATGGCAGCTCGTAAGCATGGCAACGGCCCAGGGTACCATCAGTGTCGATGATGGGCCGGTGCACTGGACACGTCTGTCACGGGCTGGCTGGGTGCCTGGCAGATGTGAATCGGGACGTGCTGGGGGCTGCTGAGTCATTCCTGGGTGTGGGAGCTGTCCTGTGAATTGCAGGAGGCTGGGCAGCATCCCTGGCCCCACATCCAGGAGATGTCAGTAGCAACCCTCTTAGTTTTGACAACCGAAAACATCTCTAGACATTGCCCAATGTCCCCTGGCTAGGGGGGGGGGGGCCCAGAACATCAGGCGTGGGTGGCAGGAGCCAGGCTGCATAGGGGGTGGGAGGAGCCTGGGAAGGGGGTCACCGCGGGCCGAAGCTACGAGGCCACACAGACTGTGCACAGGGAAGGCAATGACCTTGGTGGAGGGTGGTGGCAGTGCAAATGGGGACAGGAGCCCAGGAGCTGCAGGGCTTGACATTTTCATGTTGGAGCCTATATGCAGTTCCAGAGGCCTGGGGCTGTCCATTCTGGGTCCTGCCCTGCCCTTTCTGGCCAGAGCCTCAGGGTTGCCTTGCCATAGGGCCCCATGGCCTTCACTGCCATAAGAACTTGGTTAAGACCAGCTGGAATCCGACCATCCCTGAGGGCCCAGCACCAGGAAGGCTACAGGTTCTGGGGATTCTAAACGTGCCAGCTGCATGGTTCACACTTTCTCTTCTATTCAGAAGGGCATGTGAATACAGAATTGGAGAGGCCCTTGAACCATCCCTACAGGGTCCATGAGAGGATGTCACATATCACAAGTGACCCACACGCCCAGGTCCTGAGACCTTTACTCCGAGGAGCCTTTCCAGGATGGCTGCGTGTGTCCTACAGAACCTCAGGGATGCTCGGGGCATCCTAGAGGTGGTGTGAAGAAAAATGATTAGAACCGACAGGTTGAGATGCCTCCCACGCACGCCCTACCCCACCACCCATTAGCAGCCCGAATAAGAAAATACAGCTTCCATGTCTAAAAATGGGCTGCGCAGACTCCAGAGAAGAGAGACGGATCCCAAATGAGCACATGAAAAGATGCTCAGCATCACTAGTCGTCAGGGAAACGAATATTAACGTGATAATGAGATACCCTACACATCTATGAGAATGGCTAACATTTTAAACGCCAGCACGATCAAGTATCGGCAAGGATGTGGAGCAACTGGGAATCACACAGCAGGGGGGAATGTGAAATGGTACAGCCCCTTTGGAAGACAGTTTGGCAATTTCTCCTGCAGTTAAACATCTGCTTTCCTCAGTGAGCCATCGGTGTCACTCCCATGTGTTTACCCAGGAGAGGAGAAAACAACTGGCAGCTTCATCACCCAAAGTGGAAACAACCCCCACGGCCAACAGCTGGCACTTGGATAAAGAAGTGTCACCTCCACACAACGGAACACTCCTTAGCAGTAGACAGTCGCCAACACAGCAACATGACAGCCTCAAAAGTATCATGCTACGTGAAAGAAGCCAGACACTAAAACTACGTACTCCATGGTTCTATTTATACGACATTCTGGAAGAGGCAAAAATATAGGAACATAGATCAGGGGTGGGGAGGGTGGGGAGGTGACTGACAGCAAAGCTGAAAAGGATGAACTCTTCTCTTGAAATATGATTGACATACAACATCGTACTAGTTTCAGGTGTACAACATAATGATTTGATACAGGCATATATCACGGAATGAGTAAATTCTATCATATGTATATTTCACCTCAATAAATCCGTCTTAAAGAGAAAAACATGAAGAATGAGAAACAAGCCCTCCTTCAGAAAGCGTGAAGACTCAAATTCACATGGTCCTAAAGTCTTCTGAAATCTTGCCATTGAAGGGGGGCAGATTTTGCCACCCCAAATGTGCCCCTTCCCAGTGACGATTTTGAGCGAAGCACAATCAAATCCCCAGCAGATTCAGGAAAAGCTCTGTACTTCCTGCTCTGCCTATGTACATTGCAGGGGGGGCCTGTACCAGGAAGAGAGCTCTTGCCAGGCACGCCTTTTCACCTGAGACGCTTGCCTGGGTAACATGGCAACCTGTATTTTCCAAACATCTCCTCTGCCTCCCTGTGAAGGGCCCTCCTCCCCTTTCCTTAACTCAGGATGTTACACAAGCTTCAGTTACCTTTTGAGTCTTCATGTCTTTCTGGTGCTCCCATACCTAAGTCATTTTCTTCTTTTTTTTTTCCCCCCAAATAATTAAGTAACTTATTGGGTGCATTGGGTCTTCGTTGCTGCGTGCGGGCTTTCTCTAGTTGCAGAGAGTGGGGGGCTACTCTTCACTGTGGTGCGCAGGCTTCCCATTGCGGTGGCTTCTCTTGTTGTGGAGCACGGGCTCTAGGCATGTGGGCTTCGGTAGTTGCGGCATGTGGGCTCAGCAGTTGTGGCTCACGGACTCTAGAGCGCAGGCTCAGTAGTTGTGGCACAATGGCTTAGTTGCTCCGTGGCACGTGGGATTTCCCAGATCAGGGATCAAACGCTTGTCCCCTGCATTGGCAGGCGGATTCTTAACCACTGTGCCACCAGGGAAGTCCCCTAAGTCATCTTTGTTTGTTTCTCCTGTGAATCTCTCTTTTATGGGTTTAATGATCATACCAGCCAAAGAACCTAGAAGGGCAGAAGGGAAAACTTTCTACCCTGCACCACACTCCCCTGAGAAGCCCAGAGGAAGACAGAGTTTCAGAGCAATCCCTCCTGAATCTTTTCTTTTCTGGGTTTTAGGTTTTGGGCCTGAGCTTCCTGATCTGTTTAAACATAAGATGTAGGAATGTTTTCTGGGACTATGATGGCCTCCGTCACACAAGGATCCATCCCGCAACTCCTTGCTGAACCTTCGGTACAGACACTAAGTTTTCCATAAACAAGGACACTAGGAAACAATATCTGTAGTAAGCATTGCTTGTGGGGACTTGTTCTCTTTGAATATTTCTAAATGCAGAAATGTGAATGGTGAGATCACTCGTTTGGGCAGATATTTTTGATTGAAGAGTCAAAACCAATGCTACGAAGTTTATACACCTTGAAATAAAACATTAGTTGGAAGACTACATCTGTTGGGAGCCACCGTTCGACCCTGGACCTCAGAATGGGGAAAGTGAGATGGTTGCCATTGGGTAGGGTGGGGCTCGGCCTCCCCCCTCCCCGCCTTTGTCCACTTGCTTCCGTCTGCCCCAGGCCCAGCCACACGTGGGAAGAACTGCCCAGCCCGTGGGTCCCTGGCACGGCTCTCGAGAGGGCAAGGGCAGCGGGCCCTGTAGGGCAGGCTGGGAGCCTTGGGCCTGTTCTCAGTGGAGCTCAGGTTGTAGGTCTGTCCCTTGTACCAGCCCAGACGCTGCTCCTGCCCCCTTCGGGATCTTTCCTTGGGAGGTAGAGCCAGGCTGTCCTCCTGGGTCAGGTCAGGAGATGCTGTCCTGGGGCTGGCCGTCCCCTCTCCTTGCAGGTGGGCTTCAGCAAGCTGAGTCTGGGGTGTGGGTCTGTGCGGAAGCGGGAGGTCTCAGTCCAGCCCCCGGACCTCAGCTGTGGCCTCTGGACAGCTTGCCCCAGACACCTGCGTGTGGGGACCGGAGCCAGCGGCGCCTTCCCTGGATGTGAATCCGGTGATACGGCGGCATTTGGCCTTTGTTCCTCGCACAGAGCTCCCAGCTACGTGGGCGTTCCCGGGTTCCTGTCCACACAGCACCTCCCCAGCCCATGGCCTCGCCCCTTGGGCCCCATGCTGGAGGAGGCCTGAGATGAAGAGTTTGCAGGGGACACCTGGGCCTCTGAGAAGCTGATCTGCGGGTGCAGGTCCTTGAGAGCACGTGGTCCTGCCCCACAGCCCATCTGGGGTTGCATGAAGGTGGGCTCTTTGGGTTGCTAACTGGCTGTCATACAGGCTCAGCTGCTGCTACTTAAAAAAACTTTAAAGACATTTGGGGGATTCCCTGGCGGTCCGGTGGTTGGGACTCTGCACTTTCACTGCTGAGGACCCAGGTTTAATACCAGGTTGGGGAACTCAGGTCCCACCTGCTGTGTGGCATGGTCAAAAAAACAAAACAAATTAAAAAAATACATAAGACATAATTTTTCTGGAATGGTTTTAAGTTCACAGCAGTGGAGAGATTTCCCACAAACCCCTTTCTCCACACAGGCACAGCCTTCCCCACTACTGACATCCCACCAGATGGTACACTTGTCACCACTGATGAGCCTGTATGGACTCATCACTGTCATCCGAGGTTTACGTGAGGGGCCACTCGGTGCTGTGTGTTCCCTGGGTGAGGACACGTGTATCACGTGATGACATGTATCCACTCTGACAATACCACACGGAGCAGTTTCACTGCCCTGCACATCCTCTGCACTCCACCTCTTCATCCTTCCTCCTCCCCAGCCCCTGGCAACTTCTGATCTCCTTACCATCTCCATAGGTTTGCTTTTCCTTCCTTCTTAAAAGAGCATCTTGGATGGAAGTCACTTGCAAGTGCAGAAAGAGTACATAGAACGTCCATCTACCTTCAGCCCCATTTCTTGCGCCTCTGCTCTCCCTCTTTACATACATACACAGATATGGGCTGAGTCTTGTAAGTTACATGCTTCCTGAGCCTTATTCCGGAATAATCAGAATATGCTCTCACATAAGCCCTGGGTCAGGTTCTCGGTGAGAGATCAGTGGGAAGATGTTATCCCACAGGAAGACATGCCCTCTCCTCCAGTCTGTCCTTCCTTCCAAAAACCTTGTCCTATCTCCACCTACCTTTTCTGCGGTCTGCTCGAGTTCCCTGTTCTGTGCCTCTGACTTCTCACTGTCAGATAGCCTGTCCTCAGCCTGTAGCCCTGCAGAACTGCCCTGTACAGTTGTATAGTCTGTACACTGCATAAAGGCTCCAGGTGAAGGGGGGCCACCCTCACTCTGCTTATGGGCTGGATGCCCATGGAGCTGCATGTGCCCTGCGCGGTGGCTTTTTTTGATCTACACAAAGGCATCACACAGGCCAGAAGTGGGTGGTTAACAAAAGTGTTCTAGAGGATGGGAGTGATCCAATGTCCAGTGCTGCCTGCAGAGTCAAGAAAGAGGCTGACGGGAAAACAGTATTAAAGTCTCTCACAGAACTGAAGATAGAATCATCATGTGACCCAGCAATTCCACTCCTGGGTACGTATCCAAAGAACAAAAACAAAGATACAGAAGCAACCTAACGGTCAATTGACAGAGGAGTGATAAAGAAGATGGAGTACTACTCAGCCATAAAAAGAATGAAAATTTGCCGTTTGTCACAACATAGATAGACCTGGAGGGTGTTATGCTAATTGAAATAAGTTAGACAGAGAAAGACAAATACTGTATGTTACCACTTACGTGTGGGATCTAAAAAGTTTAGCAAACTGGTGAACATAAGAAAGAAGCAGACTCACAGACATAGAGAACAAACTAGTGGTTATCAGTGGGTGGGCGGAGGGGCAATGCAGGGGTCAGGGAGTGGGAGGTACAAATTTTGGATGTAAAGTAGGCTCAAGGATGTATTGTACAACGCGGGCAACACAGCCAATATTTTATAATAACTGTCAATGGAAAGTAACCTTTTAAATTGTATATAAAATATTTTTAATTAAAAAAAATAGGATCGAGCTCCACATTGAGTAGCAGGGTCATCACTGGTGACCTTGAGATTTGCTTGGGGGACGCGGAGGAGATGACGGCCTGATGAAAGTTGGTTCAAGAATGCAAGGCAGGGACCTCCCTGGTGGCGCGGTGGTTAGGACTCCAACCTGCCAATGCAGGAGGTCCGGATCTGATCCCTGGTCAGAGAGCTAGATCCCACATGCATGCTGCAACTGAGAGATCGCATGCTGCAACTAAGGAGCCCATAAGACGCAACTAAGACCCAGCAAGACCAAATTAAAAAAAAAAAAAAAGAATGCAAGGCAAGGAATGAGGACAGCAATGTGTGTGCGTGTGTGTGTGTGAGAGTGTGTGTGTGTGTGTGTGTGTGTGTGTGTGTTGGGTGGGGCGGGGGAGCAGAGAAAGCAGGATGGTGTCCAGACAGTAAGTGAAGGTCAGGGGTTCTGTGGTTTACATATGGGAAGGAGTCTAACTGTTGGGTGATTATTTTTATATGAAACAATACACAAAAAAGCACCTAGGACTGTGCTTGGCACACATAAAGGCTCACTCAGTGTGAGCTGCGATTGGAACCACACTGGCAGAAACGTCTGTGGCTTCCTCCTTGCCTTGGGGAACTCAGAGCCCTGAGCATCCCTCCTTCAACGCCCATCTCTGCTCCCTATCAGTGGGGTGGGGATCCCCACCTCGCCCACAGCCATGGAGGTGGCTTTTAGCCTTGAAGAGAGAAATTTTTGTCTTTCTAGGGCTGGCCTGGGTGCAGACTGGGACTAGGGGAGGCAGAAGTCCCAGAACCAGGGGAAGGTGGGTGGCCTGAGGACTGGGGCTGTTAGACAGGCAGGCTAAGATGCTGAATGGGGGACTGATGTCTAGTCCTGATTCAAAGACACGACGGAGTCTCCCGGACAAGACTAAGAGACGAGGGGATCCGCCACTGACACATGCGGGTTTCAGTTGAGTCCAGATATTTTGAGAAAGTGCCCATAGTCCGAGCTCATCTTTCTCCTCATCTCCACCCCACCCTCGCCTGTCAGTTCCTGGGTGTACGAGGCGACCAGAAACTCCGAACACAGGATGATATCATCTCATACCCATCCGGGCTGAAGATGTCCCTGACGACATTCTCCATCCTCTGCCTGTTTCCAACATAACGAACGCCCTGGGTACCAGGGTGTGCAATGCATGACTATGGGGGTTAATTTCGTCTCTTTTTTTTCACCATGAAACATCTTTTACCATTTTAACTGTGCAGCCTTAAAAAAATTCTTTTTCGTGTAATAGTTGTCTGAGCTCAGACGAGCCAACAGTGTTACTCATTGTCACCGAAACCCAGATGGTATTTTTATTCTACGCTCAAATTGGCTTCCACGTTTCTTTCCAGGCCCTGTAAGCGCCTTAAAATTTCCATTTATCGGGTCGAGCTGTTCTTTAATCAACCAGAAAGTGCAGGACACATGTATGACTTAGTCTCTTTCTAACTGAGATAAAGGAAGATTCTTTTGAAAGCGTATATCAATGTATATCTATTTTAAGAAGTGGAAAGAAATGAGTTTGCTTCTAATACAGGTGTCCCTGGGTATCCTCAGGGGATTCGTTCTAGGACTTTCCTTTGATACCCAAATCCCAGGATGCTCAAGTCCCTTACAGTCAGTACTCGGAATCCATGGGCTCCGCATCCTTAAAGCTGTACTTCCATCATACCTCATGCTTAATAAAGAGCAGCTTGCAGATGGCTGTGGGAGATGGAAGGCGAGCTGAGCCTGGCTGAACCCAAACAGAGCATGTGTCTCAGCCTTCCCTGTGGGCAGGGGGTGGGACAGGGCCTTGGGGAACATGGCAGGTTTGGATTCCTGGATTAGAAAGGCAAAGTTGCACCTTACGAGGCTGGCTTGCAAATCAGTTCCTCTTGGTTCCCAAGAAAAAGTCGTAGGACTCTGGAGATGTACAGGGGCCTGGGGGCCTCTAGTTCCACTTGCTCACCTTTCAGATGGGGAGCCGAGCTGTCCAGCCCAGGGGCAGCGTCAGAACCAGAACTCAGATCTTTGACTCCAGGGCTCTTTCTCCAAGGGTAGCAAAGGCTGCATAGAGCCTCTGCCTGTCTCCAGCCTGCTGGGAAAGGTCCCCTTCCATCCTGCGATGAAACATCAGTGCCAGGTTAAAGCTGGGCCTCTCGTGGGAAGGTGAACTTGATGGCGGGGGCCACAGTACCAGGTGTCCAGGTCCTGCACTTGGCTCTTCCTTCACCAGCTCTGGATGTCCTTGTAGACACTGGTGGTGGTGCCGCCTGGCCCCAAAGTCTTGGAGTGTGGGATGTTCTCCCTTCCCTGCAGTACAGGTGCCGTCCATTCCCTTCCCGGCACGTGCAGCGTGTAGGATGGCAGTGCCATCCTGCTGCCCACCTTTCAGTTCAGGGCTCCAGAGCCTGCACAGGTGAGCTGTGTCTCTATTCCTGTACACTTGGGGTCCACCTCCGGGCTGGCTTTGCATAAAAACAGCTGTTGGGATGCAGTCAAACTGCAGCAGACCCAAGGTTGGGGCTGATCTGAGAGGCTTAAGAGACCTCAAGAGGGGATTCCTTGGTGGTGTAGTGGTTAAGAATCCGCCTGCCAATGCAGGGGACACGGGTTCAGTCCCTGGTCCAGGAAGATCCCACATACCGTGGAGCAACTAAGCCCGTGCGCCACAATTACTGAAGCTCACGTGCCTAGAGCCCGTGCTCCGCAACAAGAGAAGCCACTGCAATGAGGAGCTCGCACAGCACAATGAAGAGTAGTCCCTGCTCGCTGCAACTAGAGAAATCCTGTGCGCAGCAACGAAGACCCAACACAGCCAATAAGTAAATAAATAAAATAAATAAATAAATACATTTTAAAAAGGAAAAAAAAAAGAGAGACCTCAAGGAACTCAAGCTTAGTAGTGAACTTATTTCAGGATCAACGGTCCAAAACGGGAGCTCCTTCACTTACCTAGGAAAATGACAGAGTCCCTAAAATTAGTTCACTTTTTTCCCCCCAGAAATGCCAAAAGCCTGGTGGTAGAACACGATCACCTTTTGAGGCTCTGTTTATTACAGCTTCCAGGAAACAACCATCCGAAACAGATAACAATGTCCCTCTGCTCTGGTGAAACACAGATGGGCGGGAGGAATACTCTGCGGAAGTATTGAAGTGTAGTTCCATTAGACTCTTAGTGGTGTCTTAGACAGTGGTGACAGGCGTCCTGCTTTGAGGGGTGTTACAGCCTGAATTGTTCCCCTGAAAATTCACATATTGAAAGTCCTAACCCCCGGTACCTCAGAATGTGCCCTTATTGGAGAGGTCTTTAAAGAGGTGATTGAGCTGAGATGAGGGCATCAGGGTGAGCCCTAACCAGTGCGACTGGTGTCCTTACAAGAAGAGATGAGGACACAGACACACACCAAGGGGTGAACGTGTGAGCACACAGGGGGAAGATGGCCACCTCCAAGCCGAGGACAGAGGCCTCGGAGGAACCACCGCTGCTGGTACCTTGATCTGGGACTTCCAGCCTCCAGAATGGCGAGAGAATAAATGCCTCCTGTTGAAGCCATCCAGTCTGCAGTATTTCACTACGGCAGCCACAGCTGACGGGGGTCGGGGAGGACAGTCAGAAGCAGTGTTTGACTTCAGGTGAGAGTCCCACGAAGGCTGTCATCTCCAAGCCAGGGTCACCTGCACAAAGTAACACCTGGTCACTGCTGATTAGTTAGCAGATGGGGCTGTGGACACAGAAATTCAATCAAGGCAAAAAAAAAAAAAAAACCAAAAAAGGTAAGTTAAATCTTGCCACACCCCTCCCCTTCCGCTCCAGGTTTTATCAACCCCCTCAAGGTCCTAGGAAAACTGTGCCAGCATCGTCTGCAGCTTTTACCCTCTTCACGTGTTAACTATGGACATAAAGGAGGAGACCGGCCGTGACCATCACCTTTACACCTTTTCACCAGGGTAATGAGCATCTGTGAGAGATTGCTGGTACCCGCCCCCACTCCCACCTGCCCCTTCCTCCCGAGTAATTTTATTTAAAGTGGCAATGTGTTCAGCTAAAGAACTGCCTTTACCAGCCTCTTGGCCCCCTTGGCCTTCATGTAATGTTCGGCCAAAGAGATGTCCATGGAAATGTGGGAATTCTGGTAAGTCTCCTCCAAAGGGAGGAGGCACTTCTCTCACACCCCCCTGCTTCTTTCTTTCCACTCCTGGAATGTGGATGCCACGGCTGGAGGTCCAGCAGCCATCTTGTTCCATGAGTTGACTCTGAGAAGGCAAGCCACGTGTGGCAGGACAGAAAAATAGAAGCGGCGTGGGGGTCTGTTGACTTCATGAAGCTGCCGTATCTGCCCCGGAATGTTTGCTTTCAGATGTCTTTTATGTGAGACAATTAAACCTTTGTGCATTTAAGCCACTGTCATCAGATCTTTGCTATATTCAACTGAACTGAATCCTAACATTTTCCATGGACCAAGATCAAATGACTCCTGGACACCAAGACGTTAGAAAAGTACATGAGCATGTGTTTGGTGACTAGAAATTCCGCCTTTTTTCTGCTGCCCCGTGGGGCCCAAGAATCGTTGAGTTAAATGGTGAACTCGGGAAAATGAGGTGTCCTTCAGGTTCCCACATTTACCGCTTTACTTTCTCTCGGGTCACCAGGGAAGTGGAAGCCCTGGGAAACTCGCGCATGAGCAACTCGGACGCCCCACACTCCCTCCAGAGGAAGCCCTTCGGAACCCAGGCAGCCACTCCGCGAAGCCATGAGTGTGCCGAGCTGCTGCCGCCAGAGAGTCTGTGAAGAGCTTTTTCCTTTCCTTTGTTTTCTTTTCTTGGCTTTCCCTCGATCTTAATCCACGTTGGCATTTCCATGTGTTTCCTCTGTAAAATGAGTGACTTTGGAAGTCGGTTGGAGCTTTGCAGTTTGGAAAAATAAGTGGGGAGAAGGAAGGGTGGGACTAGGCCTGGGAGAAGCGCAGCTCCGGGGCCCTCGGTGCCCACTGCCTGTCCCCCAGGCAGGTGCAGGCCAGGGTGGTGGGGGTGTGGAAGAGACCCCAAAGGCATCCCAGAAGGTCAGCACAGGGGGCCACGTCCCTATGGCCACGGTCCTGGGGCGAGCCCCAGGCGACAACGGGACTCTGGCCCAGCTACAAGTAGCGAGTAGCATGGCCACTAGGCCACAGATAAGGGCAGGGCCAGAGCCAGGCGCCCGGTGGGCACTCAGTAATTGCTGCTGAGTGACGGAAGGTATCTGTGGTCGAACTGGATGACTTATTTCAAAACAGCAACCAGACTAGGCGCACCTGGGCTTTGCATACTCTTAAGACGCTCTCCTTCCCCCTCTCTAAGGGGTTAGAATTCTTCCAGATACTGTGAGGACCTGGAGGCGGAGTTCATGCAGAGGTTGCTCTGCTCTAGCCACGCCCCGGGGTGAGGATTTAAAAGGCGAGGGCCTAGGAGGTTGTCCTTGGCCTAGGAGGTTGTCCTTGGCCTCAGGCTTTCTTTGGCGGGTCCCTGCCCAGTTGAGACTCAGCCCAGGGTGGGCCGGCTTCAGCTCGGGCTGTCCCATCCGGCCCATGATAAGGTAGCCCCCACAGCATGTCCAGGCTGATCCAGAGGAGATGCTCTCTGGCTGTCAGGTGTCCCCAGGACTGGTCTAACCTGATAGGCAGGTGCTGTGCCTTCATGGGAGTGGCTCACCTTGAACCTGCCCTTCCAAGGGGGTGGGTGATGGGGAACCGCCCTTGCTCCTGGGTGCGGATCCTCCCTGCGGGGCCTTTGGTTCAAAGCTCATTTTAAAACACAGAGTCCCACGAATGACCCGATGGCGCTGTTTGTAGACTTAAACATTTTTGCATTGTGCGTGGCTGGTGACTGGCCCGCTGGCAGGCTCTAGAATGAGGATGGAACCTCCCTGGCCCCATGGAAGTCCCCCCGTCCCCAGCAGCCGTGTTCAGCCTCATCTCGGTAGTGATCAGACTTGCCCAGGGAACTTTCTGAAAGCCTGATGCTAGGCTGCACCCCAGACAGATCTTCAGCACAGGCTGGATGGTGGAACAGGGCACGGGGGGTGGGCAGCTGGGCATTGGGGCAGCTGCCCGGCTGTCAGCTCACCAAGCCCTCCCCTTGAGGACCCCTTCTGTGGACCAGAGTCTGAGGCCAGGAGACCTGGGCTGATCTGGGTCCTGCGCACAAGCTTGGGCCAGTCCTGGTCCTCACCTCTGCCTGGGGATGGGGATGGCAGGAGCAACCCTACCGCTTGCCCCACCCCCCCGCCCCCCCGCAGGTGTACCGTGAAGACCAGGTGAGATGGGCTGGGCGGCCGTGCAAAGTGTGGCACAGACACCACTGCTGTTGACACCCTGACCTTGCTTCTGGGTGGAAAGCAGACGGCCTCCTCCTTCCACCCGAGTCCCAGTGTTTTCGTAGATTCTCCCGGCTCCTTGCAGCACTTAATGTTTCCTTCTAAGCATTCTATGTGCTTTCTCTCTCTGGGTCACTATTCATTTCACATTACTTTCCTCACCCGCAGCTCACCCACTAGAGATGCTGTAGCAGACATCTTCAGCTTTCTCCTTCCTCAGCCCTTTTCCCCCATGGATTTTCAGGGCCTTTCACCCAGTCTGTGCCCTTGTTTGGTTGAAGTTGCTGGTTCCTTTCAATTACTCCTGCTTTTTCCACTCTTTCCTTCCACGGTGTCCTATAGTCACCAGAACGTCTCTTCTCCCAGTTCCAAACCTCCAGCTACTTTGACTTTGGTGTTCTCCCTGCATGGTTCCTTCTGTGGGGCTAAAACACCCTCCATGTGGCCGTGCCCTGGTTGGGTCATTTACCCAATGGTCCTCAGGACACATCACCCACTACCTCTTCCTTTTTCCATAACTGGAGGGGACCTTTTGGGGCCCAGAGAGACAAGTCAACACCACACGCGTGTGTGCTCATGTGTGCACGTGTGCACAAGCATGCAGGGTGTATGTCGGAGTCTGTGATTTGCACACAGTGAGCTGCTTCTCCCCTTTCACCTGCCCGTGTTTCATGCCCGGTGAGCTGAGTATAGCACAGTTTTTGGTAGGATTCCCACCAATTTCTCCGTGAGAACAGAAGTAACCTGTTGGTTTCAGTGGGATTTGACCCCAGAGAAGAAAGCACGGTGAGCAGGGAAAGGTTCTGCTCCAAGAATGTTATAACGACCGTGTCGGGTGTGGACAGCAACGCACGTCATGGTGTTTTGATCAGGGTTATGAAAACCGATTCTTGAGTTTATAGTTGCTAGCACTCGTGAGGGGCCAAATTCCAGGGCACGAGGTGACCGGAACCTAACGATTGTGGTTTAGGTGCGATGGCCACAGCCCCGCAGTGGCCACCATCTTCCCCCCGAGCCTCCTGCGGGCCCCTGGGCCTGGGCTGGTGGCACGTGGGCTGGATGGACTCACCCCAGGGTCCTCAGCGTTCACTCTTAGGCCCCCCAGGAAGAGGGGACCTGCTGAAAGTTCTTACACAGGGTTTGACCTAATGCACGGGTCATTGGTGGCAGGAAATGGGCTCCGCGTGTCCTCAGGCCATACACTAAGTGGGGCAGGGCTGGCCATACATTCCAAGAGATGAAAGCTTTGGGGCTCTTCGAAGGGAAGTGGGGTGCTCCCCAAGGCTTCTGCCTAAAAGACAGAGAAGGGGGCACCCACGGCCTCAACCTAGAGCTGGTGGGACAAAGGGGCCCTCCCTGCTGCAAACGAGCACAGTTCTCTTGTGAGAAGGTAGAACTCAAGGCGGGGGGTGCTGCAGCCTTCTTCACAACAGCCCAGAGGTGGAGACAACACACGTGCCCATCGACAGACGGCTCGGAAAACAAGAGTGCTCTATACGCACAGGGGAGTGTTACTCAGCCATGAGAAAGAACAAAGGACCCATACCTGCAACAGCATGGCTGAAACTTGAAAACATTCTAAGTGAAAGAAGGCAATCCCAAGAGGTCACATTTTGTATTATCCCGTTTATATGAAAGGTCCAGAACAGACAAATGCACAGCGATAGAAAACAGAGGAGTGCCTGCCCAGGGCTGGCGGGGAGGGGGCGGCTGGGAGGCCTGGGGAGGCGATCGCTGAAGGGCTTCTTCCTGGGGGGGTGAAAGTGTCCTGAAAAGGATGGTGGTGATGACAGCATGACTCCACGCATGTGCTAACAATGATTGAATTTTACACTCTAAACGGGTGAATTGTATGGCATGTGAACTGTAACCCAACAAAGCTGTCAGGACAGAAAGAAAAAAGAAACAAAATTGGGTCAGCAGCTGCGGACCGTCTAGGTGTCGCCAAGGCTGACCTGGAGGCCTCCTGCTCCTGGGACCTGCCACCGCGGCCCTGTTCTATTTCAGAATACAGTATGTTGACCTTTCTAGTTGAATTCTCATGCTGTCATTTGGTCTCCAGGGAGTCAGCACGGTGCCTGACTGCCATGGCTTTCTCAGTGGAAGCGGCAGGAAAAGAGGCCCGACTCCTGGAGCAGGTCGAAGGTCTGTGAGCAGTCTCTGCCAGGGACTGGGGTATTGCACAACCGAATAAATGAGTGACAGGAGTGTAAACAGATGCAGCATTGCAGCATCCAGGTTGGTCAGGACACGACAAGTTTCATCCTGAACTGACATAAAACTTTGTCAGTCGCTGCGGTTCTTGGCACAGGTCTCGCTCTCTCCATCTGGAGCCACGTGTTCTGGAACACGTGCTACGATAGCTCTCCACACTGGTGGGATTCTAGAGTCCTTCTTAACTGAGATATTACTCCTTCCACAGTGACATTTGGAGAGATGATGTCTGGTGGGATGAGATGACCTTGAAGAGCGTGTCTCCAGAATCCTGTCTGTATCCAAGGTGGAAAACCCCTGCTGCCTGCTGGCCAAGCCACAGAGCCGTTTGTTTCTCAGCTCTGCACGGCTCCCTCCTCCTCCCCCCTCCCTTCCCTGGGGTCTGGGCTTCCCCCTCCCCGAGGCTCTGCCCTGGCTGTGATGACTGGCTTCCCTTGGGTTCATCTGCCCCGCCTCCTCTCAGCTCCCAGTATGGGAGCTGGGTGCAAGCTTCCTGCTGCTTTCTCTCTTCTGTTCTCTTGAAGACAAGGACACAACCTGCTTTTCATTCCGAAGGGCTGCAGCATTCAGAATAGTGGCTCCTCAAAGAGGCCTAGGCCCTAATCCTCAAAATAGGAACGTTTCCCATGAATGTGTTTTCTCACATGGCAAAGGGACTTTGCAGGTGTGATTCAGTTAAGAATCTTCAGGGACTTCCCTGGTGATCCAGTGGTTAAGCCTTCGCCTTCCAAAGCAGGGGGTGAGGGTTTGATCCTTGGTCTGGGAACAAGATCCCACATGCCTCTCCACCTAAAAACCAAAACATAAAACAGAAGCAATATTGTAACAAATTCAATAAAGACTTTAAAAAAAGGTTCCTAAAAAAAAAAAAAAACTAAAAGAATCTTCAGAGGGGAAGAGTATTCTGGATCACCCAGCCGGGTCCCAAGGGTGATCATAAGGGTCTTAACAAGGGAGAGAGAGAGGGAGGCTGGGTGGGGGTCAGGGGAGATGCGACTGAGCAGAGATCAGGGAGGGGAGAAGATGCTGTGCTGCTGGCCGTGGGAGGCGCCCCGAGACAGGGGTGCAGGTGGACGCCAGACGCTGGAAAAGGCAAGGACGCCAAGTCTCTCCTCGAGCTTCTGGCAGGAATGCAGCCCCACCAATACCTCGATTTTATACTTCTGACCTCCAGAACTTGAAGGTCGTCCACTTGTGCCGTTCCAAGCACTGTTTGTGGTCGGTCGTTGCAGCAGCCACAGGAAGCTGATATGCCAGGTTTACTACTGGCCGAGGCAGGGAGACTGGCAAGGCTGGAAAAAAAGAGGAGTTGTTAGAAATCCTAAAAGTTAAACTAGCTGTGTGGACACAGGCCTCCCCCGGTAGGAACAAGCCCAGGTCCCTTTCTCCACCGCTTCTTCTCTGACTCCCCTGTTAAAGCTCATCCCGGAGTTTCCCAATGCTCGCAGAGGGGTCAGTCTTGCCCAAGCCTGGAGGTGGAGCTTGAGCTGGGTAACCTGAACTTGACCCCCGTGCAGCTCAGATTGGGGTGGCCTCACCATCTCTTTGGAGGGAATTCTCAGACTCGTCCTCACCTGTCCTGAGACTCCGGGTCCCCCTCGCCTCCCTGGGGCATCACGGCTCCAGCCCCTGGGGACCCGCCTGGACCTCCGGAATTTGTCACCTGTGTTTCTGGCCTCTGGGTGGGTCCTTCCCTCTGCTGGCTTCATCTGCTGGGAGCACGCTCCTCAGCTGGCTAAGGAGGCCATTTCCTCAGCTGAGGCTCAGCGGTGCCATCTCTGTCCTAAGCTGGTGTCTTGACGAAGCCTCCCTCCCCGGCCCGTGGGTGACAGACCAGGAGCCAGGCTTCCCGGTCCAGCTGCCTTAGAGCTCCCCCCGCCCCCCGCCCTGGCGCCCCCCACTGCCCCGCCCCCCGCAGCGGACTCCTGTCCCTTCTTGCTTCAGAGTTGGCAATCTTAGTTCTGGTTTCTCCTCGAGGGAGGCTCTCAGTTCTCAGCTCACTTGAACACCCCCGTCTCATGAGTGCTGGACGCCCCCCACCCCCACCCCCGGCTCCGAGGACTCGCAGCAGCTGCCGCCTCAAATCCAGTTCGACTCTCTGGTACCAGCCACCAGGTGCCGTGCTGGCTACCTGCTGGGCACCAGGGCTGGGGAGTCTGCGGTCATTCTGGCCTCCAGGGAGTTCACGGTCTTAGGGAGAAGACACGTGATTACCCAATTACCAAATGTGAAATTCTATGAATCTTTTTTTTTTCCAGCCACGCTGCGCGGCTTGTGGGATCTTAGTTCCCCAACCAGGGATGGAACCCAGCCTTTGTCAGTGAAAGCATGAAGTCCTAACCACTGGACCGCCGGGAATTCCCTGAAATTCTACAAATCTTGAATTCCGTTGTGATCAGGGGTTTGATGAGAAAGTTCGTGTTGTTATAACTGGACCTCATTTGCCCTCAGAGCCAGACAAAGCATCTGCGAGTGGCATTTAGGCTAAGAGTTGGAAGTTGTGCGGCAGCGAAGGGCAGTGTGTGAGTGTGTGTGTGTGTGGAGGGCAGGTGGTGCATTCCAAACACGTGTGAAGGGAACAGCAGTCATTCACTCACTCGTTTACTCACTTGGGGACGTCCTCTGGAGCACCTGGACCACAGGCTGGAGGACAGAGAGTTTGGTGCCCAGAGCAGCTGTGTACAGTGTGGACCACGGGGCAGCAGACATTGGAAGTGGCCACTCACGTCCGGAGCGGAGGGAGGGTAGTGGTTTGGGTCAGAGTGACGGCAGGGGAGCAGAGCCAGATACAAACAGGATCCAGGAGGCTGAATTTCCCTGGACCAGAGGCTGATGGAACGTGGGGGATGAGGGCGTGGGGAGGGTCACGGTGACCCTGTCTCTGGCATGAACGACTGGTGGGTTGTGGGATCCTTTAAGGAGGGAACAGGTGCAGAGAAGAGGCGACCTGTGGGGCTGGGAACGTGGCTCCACGTTGGACACAGACACGCCTGTCACGGGCACAGCCAGCGGAGCTGGGATGAGGGTGGGACGAGAGGGGTGCTGTGGAGAGACGGCAGGCCTTTCCAAGAAAGCATCCAGATTCTTCAACTTCCTCCCCCCCCCACCCCACAGGAAAGCACTACAGTATGCAGAGGACAGAACCAAGTATCGCCCCTCCCGTTGGAAGTGGTCGGCGCCCCAGCCAACATCGCAGGGTGCCCTCCCCCGGAAAGGCCTGGCTGCTCTGTGCCAACAGCAAGAGTGACATTCCCTGACCTCAGGCGTGAGTCTGTCCGGCTCACAGGACGGGCTACAAGGTGGGGAGGCGAGGTCCGCAAATGACCCCCAAGCAATGGGCCTGGAAGCTGCAGAGAAGCCTCAGCTCCTGCTTTCCTCACTGGGACAATTCTGCCATGTGTTCCGCCTGGTCCCTCCATGCAGTCTCAGGGGGACTGACTCTCTCATTCAATTCCCGCACCTCACCCTGTGCTCCCCGGGACCACCACCCTCACCCTCACCCCGTGCTCCCTGGGACCACCACCCTCACCCTCACTCTCAGCCCGTGCTCCCCGGGACCACCACCCTCACCCTCACCCCATGCTTCCCGGGATCACCACCCTCACCCTCACTCTCAGCCCGTGCTCCCCAGGACCACCACCCTCGCCCTCACCCCGTGCTCCCCAGGATCACCACCCTCACCCTCACTCTCAGCCCGTGCTCCCCGGGACCACCACCCTCGCCCTCACCCCGTGCTCCCCAGGATCACCACCCTCACCCTCACTCTCAGCCCGTGCTCCCCGGGACCACCACCCTCACCCCACGCTTCCCGGGACCACTACCCTCACCCTCACTCTCAGCCCGTGTTCCCTGGGACCACCACCCTCATCCTCACCCTGCGCTTCCCGGGACCACCACCCTCACTCTCACCCCGTGCTTCCCGGGACCACCACCCTCACCCTCAGCCCCATGCTTCCCGGGACCACCATCCAAACCAACTACTTGCACACCTATCCTCATCTTGGAGTTTGCTGTAAAGGAAGTGAAATTCAGAAGTTCTGAACGAAAGTTCTCCTTACGTACTATGGTCAATTACGTTCATTTACTTGGAAAATTGATAAGGGTGTGTAATGTCCACTTAACTGAAAAACGAAAAAGGGCACAGTATGTTTCAGAAGGAGAAAATATTATTCCAGGAGTAACGCTCTGTGATACATTTCATTCCGTCATAATGAGTCCAAAGTATTCATGGTGAGTGCTGGATAATAACAAAACATCTGGAGCTAGGTTTTTCTGACATTTAGAAACTTGCTTCCAAATTAATTTGTCTTGCAAAATTGATGTATAGCTGCCAACTGCCATCCTACTCTGATTAAGCATGATGGGGAGGAGAGGTTCAGCCCAGCAGGCTGTGTTTGGGGTGAGCTGACCTTCCTAACGAGTTTTCAATCACACCGTGGAGGAACCGTCGGGTAGGCTGGGCCTGAACCACAAGTCAGCACTGATCTTCCCGCCGTGAAGATCACACAACTCTTCCCTCACTTACACCCAGCTGGTGTCTCCCGCAGGGTGAGATCTGAAACAGATAAAAACACGGTGGGAGCTCCGGATGTCAGGTAGCAGGTGCCTGCAAGCATCGTGCACTCTTGAGCCCACGGCTGGGAATCTATACGTGACGGGCCTCAGAGATGTTTTAATTGACAGCAGCGGTAAATCACGAAGGCAGATGTTTTGCTGTGACCCAAACCAGAGTCGAGGATGGGCAGAGACTCTAGTCCTAGTCAACCTTCCTTCTAACACGCCCGGCCGTGAGGTAATTGCAGCCAAAAACAGAATGACGCATAGCAGCTGGACGTGCGCTAGTTCATTACGTTTCTCCTGCTGTAGCTGTTCACTGGTGCCCTTGCCCAGCCAGCCCCGGGGTGGCAGGTGGGCCCCTGCTGGCCCCTCACGGCCATCTGTGTTGCCTGAGGATGAGGCGGGGGTTCCCCCCACGGGGAGTCCCAGGTGGGCTGCGTGGGGTGGCGGTGGGTCCAGGGGACTACAGGATCTAAAGAGCGATGTAATATTCCAGAGCATCTGTTTACCCTTCCGCTAGGGAAAATCGTGGTGCCCCCTCCCCATCCAGGACAGATTCTCTCCCTTTAGGGGCTCCTGACTTATTGGTCTATGGAGTCAGAAGACCAGGGTGGTAACTGCCACGTGCTGGAGACCTTGGACCGCGTGGTCTCTTGGGGGAAACTTGGGGGAAACGAGTGAGCCGCAGGACGCCCGGCGCCATGCTGAGGGTGAGGTGCACGGGATGTGTGTTCTAACCTCCGGCCAATGGCTGTCCCCGTGGCATCTACTTTAGTACCATCATCAGTGTTTCCAACAGCACTGACCATGACAGTAACAACTGAAAGCACTTTACATTTACAAAGGCTTCTCCCATCCATGGTTTCAATGGATCCTGACAAGGATTTGGGGGCAAGTATTCGTCACATCCTCATTTTACCCAAGAGGAAGCAGAGGCTCAGGGAAGACAGCTGCGGCCGGCTCGTGGTAAGTGATGAAGCTGGGACCCAGCAGCACTTTGAGCCTCAGGGCCTGCCTCTGGCTCTGTTTGGTGACAATGGCTCTTCTTGGGATGCCTGTGGATGTGCGGGAGGGTAGGTGTCCTGGTCGGCCCCACAGCCCCATCCGTGAGCTCTTCTTCAGTCCCTGGAAACCAAGGGCATCATTTGTAGGGTGGCCAACAGGGGCCACGTGTAGCCTTGGGACCCCACCGCCATTTGGTTAAAGGCTCAGACATATAGGCCCCATTTAACTCATTCCTCTTGGCAGGTTCTCCAGCCCACCTTCCGTGCCCTGTTTCACGCCCCTCCCCACCCAGTCTGCCTCAGCGTGGGTTGGGGGCGTTCTTCTGGGGATCAGATTCCAGCCCCGGCTCACCCCAGGCACTCCTTGTGCTGTGGCTTTGATCCCTGGAATGGGCTTCTCCAAGATCTCTCCATCCCCCACGTTGCAGGTGTCTGTGAAGAAGCTGGACCCCCAAATTCCACCATCACACAATCCTGCATAGCTGCTGTGGTCTGAATGTTTGTGTCCCCCCAAATTCACATGCTGACATCGTAATGCCTGATGTGATGCTGCTAGGAGGTGACGCTTTTGTGAGTTGATGAGGTCATGAGGGTGGAGCCCCCGCCAATGGGATTGGTGCCCTTATAAAAGGGAACCCAGAGAACTCCCTGTCCCTTCCACCACGTGAGGAACCAGGAAGAAGGCACCGTCTAAGAATCAGGAAGAGAGCCCTCACCAGACACGGAATCTGCAGGTACCTTTATCTTGCAGCCTCCAGGACTGTGAGAAACGAATGTCTGCTGTTTATTCGCTGCCCGGTCTCTGGTGTTTTGTTTAAGTAGCCTGAGCGGACTAAGGCGTTGTCTATTTATATTTTGTATTTTCAGCCTGGACCCCTTCTTGGTGGGAGGGAGAAGAAAGAAATTGATTCCACAAGTTGACAAGCTATTGCATAAAATAGTGCTGTTTGCTTACGTCCCTCTTTTGGACTGTGCGGGACTCCTCTTGTTTACAAGGCCTGGAATTTGTGTAAACACATCTGAGCCCAGCCTTTCTCTGGCCCAGCCACCAGCCTTCACTGCCCTCATGGGCCACTGTCCCCAGCCTCAGCCCCACCCGGCACCTCTGGTTCCGTTAAGTTCTGGTCTCTGTCTCGCCAGCCTGGTGTCCTTGGGGCAGGAGGGGGCGGACCCCTCTCCTGTCCACTTCGGGCAGTCTTCAGGCTTCCCTGGGCCCTCTGAGGTCTTGGTCCTGCCTGTTTCAGGGCTCGTGGGTACACAGGCTCCCTTGGGGGCTGGGTGGGCAGGGGCATGGGGATGGGGCTGAAGGAAATGCCCTGGGGGTCGGAACTTCAGCCTTGACCCCTCAGTCCTCCGGGCCCTGGGGCTGGCCAGTCACATGCCAACTGCATTTAGACCCTGTAGCTAAATCTCATGAGGGAGATTGCTGCTAAATGGTGTGTGTGTGTGTGCGCACGCACGTGCGTGCGTGTGAGAGTATGTGGCATTGTTATGAATTTTCCCACCTTAAGACTTTTAAGACCCAGGGAGCCCAAGTGTCCTTGCTTTCACTACCCTTCTCCTCCCCAAACCTCGCCCGCCCCCCACGCCCACCTTGGTAAAGCCCCCTCCCTGCCCATTTGTTTCAGGATGACTAAGTTCCCGTGGTCCCTGGAGTCCGCCGCCGAGTGCTGGCATCTGTCGCGGTGTGGGATGAGCCTCGGATGCCTGGTAGGAGCACAGACCCGGACAGGTGGAAGGACGGAGGATTCAGATCTGCTTTGTTGGTGCTGAAAGTGGAATTCAAATACAGACAACTCTTCTCATAGCTGGAGTCCGTGGCAGAGAGTGTAGCACACGCAAAACAACGATTTGTCTGCATGCAGTCTTTTCCCCTGTGTCCTGCATTTCTCACTGAGTGTGACCTGGGCTAAGATAGCCCCTATCTGTCCTGAAACGCCCCCAAAGGGATGCATGTGTGGGGCAGGTGAAGGCGGGGGGTTGGGGGGAGGTTGTCTGCTCAACGTGTGGCCGTGGAGATGCAGGGCGGAGTAAGCGGATGGGGGAGAGTCCCTCCAGCAGCTCTGAGTGAATGAACACAGGATCCACTGGCTTCCACAAGGATCAGAAGCAGCCCTTTCCACAAGGGGGGTGGGGAAGATCATGGATAAATAAGCCGAAAAACATCAAGGAGAATCGGAAGTGTTGGCTTTCTGTGTAGGACATGATTGCATTCAGGAAACATTCCGCATCCCTGCCCTAGCTTCCCAGAGGGCTCAGAGGTGGCTCCGTTGTCATGGTCACCAGGGGACCGTTTTAGTCTCCCACGACTATAGTCTCCACGTCCACCTTTGCCTGAACGGCTGGAGGCCGGCCGTCCAGCTGGTCTGGGCGCCTCAGGAGATCGCCACTGGCTCCCCCGAACCAAGGCTGACCTCTGTTTAGCATCTGCCCATCTCCCCGCCAGAGACGGGACCAGTGGCTCAGGGAGAAACTCTGCTTCCTCGATTCAGTCTCGTTTTAGGGCAACGGTCATCACCCGTCCTCTCTGTGCCCCGAGGTACAAAAGAAAAAGTCAGACCATTTCAGCAGACTCTGGTGAGAGGCAGGGCCAGGGGATCACGGCTTTTAAAATTTGTTTTTAAAACAATAAGGTAGGATTTAGAAATTGGCAACTGACTGTTCCATGTTTAGTTGAAGCAGGATGGAATCTTTGATGGCAGTATTTATTCAAAACCTGTCTCAGTGGAAAAAAAAATCTGGTGTAACAGAGGCTGTGCTGGGGGAGGTGGGGGTGGGGGGGGGGGAGGAATGCCGGGAAACCAAAATTGGGTCTCAGCGTCTCTAGTCCAAACATTTGGGGAGCTGTTGGTTTCCATGTCTGTCGGGGAAGCGGGTGACCTCATTGTGCTGAGTCCAGCGTGACCTCGCAGCGGGATGGGCCAGGCACTGGGGGAGAGAGGCTTGCCATCACTTGACTCTAAGGGAAGGTACCCACTGTGCATGTCAGGAGTTAGAAGGTGTGAGCAAAGCATTAGCGAGCTGTACTTCTAGCCCTTATTGTGGCCAAAAGGAATTTATTTTAAGATTCTGATGTCATCACCTCGGACTTTATTTTCTGAGCAATGCGCCCTGTCTTGGAGACGAAAATGCCTCTCTCCAGCGTTAGGTCATTACCGCAACGCCCAGACCAAAGCCAGGTGTGAGGTCACTGGCTGGCTGCTGCCGAGGCCAGATGTACAGCCGCACTGCGGACCGCTTCGCGAAGGACCCGCCACCCCAGATGCTTTGCTGCTGTTGTTGATTCCAGCCGATACTTTCTGGCACACGAGGTGCTGTGCTGTGAGGAGGCGAGGTCCAGGGGAGGTGGCGGCTGCTCCCGTCCTGTGGGGGTTCAGGAAAACCATCTGAGTGTTTCCTTTCCTCCATAGTAACAGGGTGGGGGGTGGTCAGGTTGCTCTGGCAACTTGCTTGAGGGCATCTAACTGACCTCGTCTGTAACGGCCCGTGAGCTGCTTGTTTGATCCCAGGGACGGATGGGTGGGAAGTGGTGGGAGTTTGTGCCAAAACCTCAGTGTTCACACCTGCAGCAGGATTCATTGCTCCCGGGCAGATGTCCTTGACTGAAACGTTGTCACTTTTTTTTTTCTTTCCTTTTTTCTCCATAGCAAGCATCCTCTAAACCGGTCGCTTCTCAAACATTCGTGTGCCCACATGTCACCTGGAGGGCTTGTAAAACTGCAGATTCTGATGTAGTTGGTCTGGAGCCAGCCTGGCTCAGCGTGACTAACAAGCTGCCTGTGATACTGCTGCCCCTGGTCCGGGGACCACACTTTGAGTAACCCAACCCAGAACCTCCTTGGACCTCAGGAGACTTCCAGACCTGCTCCCGATATGGTTTCCTCCGTAGCACACTGGGTGCTGGGAAACACTTCTCCACAATCCTGACAGGTCAGAGTACAGACATAACCCCCTGGCCCAGCTGATGGCCTGAATGTGGGTGGACAGTGGGTTCCTGTTGGTGGGAAGCAAGGGAAAGACTGACTTCTCCATCAGCTAGGAAGGTGTGGATGGGAGACACTGAGGTCTGGAGAAGAGGAGGCCCTGGGGGGCCTGAGATTCATTCGAAGGCAAAGGGGCTCTTGCACGGAGGAAGCAGGACAGCAGGGTCCATCTCGAAAAGGAAGAAGAAGGATGGCGTAGGGGAGCCGAGTGGGGCCTGGACGCCCATGAAGAGACCTGGGGGGATCTGTGAGTGGGCGGCCAGGGGCTCTCCTGTTGCAGCACCAAGTGCAGCCTGGTGCTGGATTCAGGCGGAACTCAAGGCTGGGTCCTGGAGAAGCAGGCAGAGACGACCCTGTCCCCGCAGAGCTCCGAGGAGCCCCAGTCTGAACTGTCACTACCGGACTCCAGGGCCTGGGACAGGCTGGTGGCACACGGCAGGTTCTCAGTCAGTGCACCTTGAACGGATGGAGTGGAAATGGGGCAGGACCGTGAGAGGAGCAGGTCCCATCAGTGCAGGAGGCTGGCTCAGACCACCTGGGGGGTGAGTGGGTGGCTGGTGATGGGTTTTCCTCCTGCTGGCGCTGTGCCCGAGCAGGGTCACTGTCGGACTGGCGGGGAGAAGAAGCTCGCTGAGCCTGCATCTCCAGAGGAGAAATCGTGGGGCTTGGTGCAGCCCCAGGTTATCATCGGTGGGGCCAAGGGGACCTACCGCGGCTCTGGGGGCTCGGACTGTGCTGGGCTCCCAACCAGGCAGCGGCCTAGCTGGGCATCCGGCTCCGCGTACTTGGGTCAGAGCTGCCACTTGGATGGTCCCGGGCGCCGCCCCTCCTGGAGCCTTTGTTGACTTGGGGGGCTGGGTGTCGCCTCACAGAGGGGGGTGGCGTCTGCTCAGGTGTAAGTGCCCGGGGCCCGGGAGCAAGGACAGGCCTGAGGGCCCCGAGAGGGTCCTGGAGGAGGAACTCACACTGGGCCCCCATTCCCAGGACCCTCCGCTCCACGGATGTGTGGCCTGAATGTCCCCACTCATCACGGCCACTGAGGTCCCCGCACAGCCCGGTGGACGGCAGCCCATGAAGCCTTATTTTAGGCTTTTGACTCTGTAAGTGCCCTTCGAAGCCCTCACGTGGGCACACGCCGGGCAGCTACCTCGGCTTGGAGGGGTCTTCAGGGCAGACGGCTCAGACAGGTCCTGCCTGGCAAGAGACCACCTTTCAGTTTTCCCAGGTCAGCCCTCAGGGATCAGGGCAGCGCGTTGCCACCGTGATGCCTTCCAAACTTCTCATTGTGATACACAGTTTCAGCCTTAGAAAGAAGTTGGAAGAACAGGACAAAACAATTCCTGTACTTTCAACTGATCCACCAATTGGGTAGAATTTTGCTCCATTCTCTCTCTCTAGTTTTATCTCTATGTATATATCTTGTCTTCCATTTATATAGTATAATCTCTGTCTGTCTATATCTTTTCATATATGTACTATAAGCTCCATCTATGCATAGATAGCTTAGATATTTATAGTATAATCTGTCTCTATATATTTCCTTTGATATATATTGATACATTCAGAATAGTCTGTATATATACTTTTCACATATATATAGTATAATCTGTAAAACTTTTCACATATATATATATACACATACATATATATATTGATATACGTATATTATAACCTCTGTGCTGTAGCCTGAATGTGTTTTGTCCTCCCAAAATTCATCTGTTGAAATTTAATCGCTAATGTGATGGTACTAGGAGGCGGGGCCTTTGGGAGGTGATGAGGTCATGAGGGTGGAGCCCTCATGAATGGCATCAATGCTCTCATAAAGGAGACCCCACAGAGGTCTGGCCCCTCACCCTCCACCATGTGAGGACACAGCGGGAAGATGGCATCTATGAACCAGGAAGTGGTTCTTCCAGGAAGAAGTCCTCGTCAGACACTGAGTCGGCCAGAGTCTTGATCTGGACTTGCCAGCCTCCTGAACTGTGAGAAATAAATGTCTATGGTTTATAAGCCACGCACCCCCGCCTGTGGTGTTCTGTTACAGCAGCCTGAACGGACTAAGACACTATCCATACGTGTATCTTTTCATACATATATTGTCATCTCTGTGTATGTCTTCTCATATGTACATATACTATCTCTGTCTCTTACCTATGTTTTCATGTGTGTGCGTGTGTGTAATATACCCTCTTACGTCACTATAGTACAGTTATGAAAACCAGGAGACTTAACGATGCTAGACCCTAGTCTCTGGTTCATCATCTATATTCAAATACAATGCCTTGTTTACGTTAAAAACATGTATAGCACAAATATTGGATGCTGTACAGTTACCACTTCCACCATCAGTACGTTAGAGCAAATCACAGGGATGGTGGGTGTTCCCGCGGGCAGGAGGCCGTGAAGGGGAACAGCGTTGTTGCTGCCTCCTCCAGGTGGGTCAAGGCTGCTGGCTGCTCAGTCCGCTGTCATCGTCCTCACACGTTCCCTCCCCAGGACAAACAAGGGAGGCTCTCTTTGCCTGTTTCTATTCCACTGAAGAGGTCTAGAGGGTTTGAAAAACTTTCAAATGATTACTTGTCTAGACATCACTTCCTTTGGGGAACGGAGGGATACCTCTCGAGGGGGAGATGTTGCCACTGATAAGGAGGAAAATAAGGAAGTCCTGCAAGTGAGCTCACCTTTTCGGTAGTTTATAAAACACAAAATTACAAAACGGAAATAGAGTCACAGATGTGGAAAACAAACTTCGGTCACCAGGGGGTGACGGTGGGGGGTGGAGGGAGGGATAAACTGGGAGCTTGGGATTGACATATGCGCACTGCTATATATAAAATAGACACATGATGAGAACCTGCTGTGCAGCGCAGGGAACGCTCCTCCATACTCTGCCATGACCTGTATAGGAAAAGGATCTGAAAACGAGTGGATATATGTATAAGTATAACTGATGCACTTGGCTGTACAGCAGAAGCTAACACAGCCTTGTAAAGCAACTATACTCCAATAAAATTTAGTTAAGAAAATAAAAAATAGATGCCCCTTATGACTACGTTTTTGGGGTCCAGAGTGCTCTCCAGAACACACTTTGTGTTTAGTTGTCATGATTGTAATGCTATCGAGAGACGGTATTTTCACTTTCTTTAGTAAAGTATAAAACTGGAGCCAATGGCATAAACATTGCTTTTATTTAAAGACTTGGAATCCACAAATCCTGTCCATCGATTGGAAAACAAAATCTAAAAAAAAAATCGACCTGGGCAAGCCTCCGGTGACTGACATCACATCGGGGAGGAGAGGGTACCAGGGCCTGGCTTCAGGTGTCAGTTTACGAAGCACTGCGGTCCTGACCCCGGCCTGTCCTGAGTCTGCTGTTTACATGACAGTGCCTGTTTCTCTGCTCTTGGATCGGAGTTTAGACCCTGCTCTTGTGTTGAAAGGCCGATTTCTGACCACGCTGTTCGATCAGGAACTTGATCACAAATTTTGCCCTAGAGGTGAAGGAACGAAAGCCTCCCGGCTGAATTAAAGCCTCGAGTCACCAGGTGTCAAGTGGTCAGCCCGTCTTCCATAACTGAATAATAATTCTTTGTCCAGAGTGAGGTCAGTCACCTCAGCCTCAAAGCCCTTTTGTGGGATGGCGTTATCTCCGAGGGCCTGTGTGGTGCAGATAAGGGACGAGAGAGGTGATGCTGAGGTGCTTCGTGGCCACACTCTTCAGGTCTTGAGCCAGGGCGGGATCTAGACCAGAGCCTCTGACCAACCTCGGGCTGGGACCTCTTGCATCCCAGCCTCCAGCAGGTGAGACTGTGAAGGACCACCCACAAAATGAAGATCCCTTTTTCTAAAAAAAAATCTTTCTAACATTTATTAGACATTTTACCAGGGCGTTTCATGGGTGGACAGAAGATACTTACAAGGTAACTAAACCTGGCTTGGGTCCCACATTACATTTTTCCATGCGGGTGCTGAGGTGGTCTCACCTTCTTAAATGTGCTTTGATAGTGGTGATAAAAACAAACATTTCTACAACACCTGTCCTCCTTTGCAGGTGAGGAGGATGGGCTCACAGCGTGTAGGAGGTTTGTCCAAGGTGACCCAGCCAGTGAGGGGTGGAGTCAGGCTGTTTCAGAGGTGACTTCTAAAATTTTCAGAGGTCATCAGTTCAGAGGTCAATACCTCAGAGGTTATCACCTTTGAGGTCACCACCTCAGAGATCATCATCCCAGAGGTCACCAGCTCAGAGGTGACCATGGTACGACCTGGCCGCAGAGGCTGCGGGGATGCTGTGTGAGCCAGGAGCCGCTTACCTGGAGGTGCCCTCGGGCGGCGGGAAGGGGAGCACAGCCTTCTGCCCCTGGTCGGCACCGCCTCTGCCCTGGTCTCCCAGGCATGTCCCGCTCTGGTCCCTTTGATGATTTCAAAACGACACTCCCTTCCACCTACTTTTCTGTCAAAAGCACCCCGATTCCCTGTTGAGGCAGAACGAGGGTGTGGGATCTGATGCTCTGACTTTGAATCCTCACTTTCTGTCTGGAAACAAGTACGTGGACACCTTTCCCTCTCTGCTCCCGTAGTTGTTTCAAGGAATTCGCGTGGTCACGCACACAAAAGCAGCCGTATCGTTGCCTGGATCTTAGCAATGCGATCAAATACACGGAAGGGACCTCACCGGGCTTGCAAGTGCTGTCTATGCACCTTGTCAGGGATCGGGGGCAAGGGCTTCCCGGGAGCCAGCTTTTTCATCCTGAACATTTTCTTCTGAAAATTTTCAGTCATAAGGAAAAGTTGGAAAAAATTGTGAAGGTTTACACCTAGATGCTACAATTAACCTTTTTTTTTTTAAAGATGTATTCTACCATTTATTCATTTATTTTATTTTTGGCTGCGTTGGGTCTTTGTCACTGCATGCAGGCTTTCTCCAGTTGTGGCGAGCGGGGGCCACTCCTCATTTTGGTGCGCGGGTTTCTCATTGTGGGCCTCTCTTACTGCAGAGCACGGGCTCTAGGCGCACGGGCTTCAGTAGTTGTGGCTCGCAGGCTCTAGAGCGCAGGCTCAGTCAGTAGTTGTGGTACACGGGCCTAGTTGCTCCACGGCATGTGGGATCTTCCCGGCCCAGGGCTCGAACCCGTGTTCCCTGCATTGGCAGACGGACTCCCAACCACTGTGCCACCAGGGAGCCCAACAATTGATGTTTGCCACACCCACCTGCTCACCTTGGTCTCTTGTTTTTCATCAGACATCCAGACATTTCACCCTAAATACTTCACGACGGGTAACATTAGAGTCTAACATTTCTTTACAGCTTTTTTTTGGTTTTGTTTTGTTAAAGTATTTTATTTATTTATTCCTAAAGTATCTATATATATATATTTTTAATTTTTATTGGGGTATAGTTGATTTACAATGTTGTGTTAGTTTCAGGCATACAGCAAAGTGAATCAGTTATACATACATATACCTACAGCCACTCTTTTTTTTTTTTTTTTTTTTTTAGATTCTTTTCCCATATAGGTCGTTACAGAGTGTGGAGTAGAGTTCCCTGTGCTACACAGCAGGTCCTTATCTATTTTATATAGAGTAGTGTGTATTTTTTGGAAATAAAATTTAGATATGCACGCATGTTACTTGCACATCCACTGAGTTCTGACGAAAGTATACAGCTCCATCGAGGTACAGAACGCCACCAGAACTCCAGAAAGTTCCCTGATGCCCCTTACCAAGCGGTGCCCATGCATCTCCTTCAGAAGCAACTACTGCTCTGATTTTTTCCACCAGAGCTTTGCTAAGTGTGTCCTAGAACTTCACATAAATGGAACCACGTAGTGTGTGCTCAGTTGTTTCTGGCTACTTCCACTCAGCGTCTGGTTTGTTTGTGGTCTTCCATGTTGTTTGTGATTCCTCAGAAGTTCACCTCTGGGGATGTCCCTGGCTGGCCAGTGGTTAAGATTTCACCTTCCAATGCAGGGGGTGTGGGTTCCATGCCTGGTTGGGGAGCTAAGATCCCACATGCCTTGCAGCCAAAAAAAAAAAAAAAAAACCTAAAAGGTGAAACAGAAGCAATATTGGAACAAATTCAATAAGGACTTTAAAAATGGTCCACATCAAGAAAAAAAAATCTTTAAAAATTGTTCATTTCTTGGGGCTTCCCTGGTGGCGCAGTGGTTAAAAATCTGCCTGCCAATGCAGAGGACATGGGTTTGATCCCTAGGCTGGGAAGATCCCACATGCTGTGGAGCTATTAAGCCCATGTGCTGCAGCTGCTGAGCCTGCGTTCTAGAGCCCACGAGCCACAGCTACTGAGCCTGTGTGCCGTAACTACTGAAGCCCGTGCGCTTAGAGCCCGTGCTCCGAAACAAGAGAAGCCACCGCAATGAGAAGCCCAAGCACCTCAATGAAGAGTAGCCCCTGCCCTTTGCAACTAGAGAAAGCCCGCGTGCACCAATGAAGACCCTAAGCAGCCAATAAATTAATTAATTAATAAAAAAATTCATTTCTTTTTATTACTGAGTAGTGTCCCGTTATACAAACACACATCGGTTTGTTTATCCATCCCCTCATTAATGGAGTCTCAGGTTGGCTATTTTGGCTATTATGAATTCAGCTGCTAGGAACATGCAAGAACACATCTCTGTGTGGATATCTTGGTTTTTTGTGTATTTTGGGTAAATGTCTAGGGTGAAATTTCTGGGTCTAGGGTAGGATGTTCAGTTGTATAAGAAACTTCCAGACTTTTCCCTCAGGGCTCCCACCACTGGATGCTTCCACCAGCCAGGTTTGCGAGCCCCCGTCACTTCACAGCTTTGTCAGAATTTTATGTTGTCTTTTTAAAAGTTTAGCCACTCTGGAGGGCAACGTCAGTGACCCTTCAAAACCCCCAACCTCATATTCTGTTTTGCCTCCATCCATCTTTGAGGGCCTGTTACATTTTATCCAGGTCAACAGCTCCAGGGCCAGTGCTCCAAAATTGTGTAGAGTCTAAATTTTGTCTTTTCTGCCTCCGAGAACCCCGGCTGGCCCTGCTCTGCTGCTGGGCAGGGGGAGGTGTGCTCGTCACCTCTCCCACCGTGTCCAGGAAAAGGGCAGGGCCTGGGTGGTCATGTCACCGTGAGAACGAGTTTGTGATTGGCTTATGTCTCTCGGGAAGAGAGTGTCCAGTGTGTTAGGTAGGATATTTTTAATTCTCTGTTTGACACAGAAAGAAACTGAGGCCCAAGTGGCAGAGCTGCTGGGCAGTCTCACAAAGGCTCCAGCCTAGCTGACTCCAGATGCCGGCTTCTCCCGCAGGACCGTGAAGCCTCCGCCAGCTGTTCTTACATCTCCTCTGGTCTTGAAGCCCGGGGGTTGGTGCTTTACAGAGGACTCCACCTCCCATTCTCACTCAGCCCCCAAAACCCCTCCAGACAGTGGTAGCAACCATAAGAAGATGTTGGAGAGGTGCTCAGGGCTGCTCTTCACCTTGGTGAGCAAAGTCCAGGAGGAAGACCCTCATGGCTGGTGTGTGGAGAACTTGGGCTCGGGGTGGGGGGGGAACCCTTTCTGTGTTGACTTTGGCCCCCGCTGGCCCCATGGCCCTGGTTGCATTCTTTGTGGCCCTGGCCGGAAGGCGATGGTGCCGCAGGGACAGAGTCTGGGAACGTCCCAGCCTGCGGGGCCCGCCCAGGCAGCAGCGCAGGCGTGACGCCCAGCAGGTAAGGTCCCTTTCCCAGGCCTGGGGCAGAGCTCTCCTTCCCGAAAGCCAGAGTAGCCCCAGAGGATGTCTTTGGCCTCTGGATGTTCTTAGGTGACCCAAGATCAGATTGTGGCTCTGTGGCTGTTCTCTCTCCCCAGAGCTCCTTCCCACTCAGTGGACAACCCACTTCTCCCTTCAGGGACTTTCCTGTGAATCAGTGTCTAACACTGCTGCTCTGGGCAAGGGTTCAGCCCATGCTGGCAGCATGGGGCCTGCCTGCAGTTCTCCAGCTCGGAGGACCTTCCATGGCCTGCAGTCTGCTTGAATACTCCCAGTGTTGGGGAGCTCATTACCATTCCCGGTAGCCATCTGGCCAGGTCTGACCATGAGAAATCTCTTCCTGAACTGAGCCAGAACCCACCTGGGAATAATCTCCAGCCATTGTCCTTTGCCCTAACATTTGGCTTTCTACCAAACAAATATGTGCTGCTTCTCCACGACAGATGTCCAAACATTTGACCTTAGCCATCACGCCTGCCTTCAGTCTTTTCTAGGGGAGCTATTTCCATATGTGGGCACCACGTCTGTTCTGCCCACACCCGACCCCCTGCCTAGCAAGTCCATATTCCGTCAATCTTTTCTCCTCCTGCGGATATGTCAGTTAATGAGTGCTGGCCCTATGCATCCAGGAAGATCTGGACTCCAGGTGGTGTTGGCCAGAGGGGAGACAGGCCAGGACTGGGCATCTAGGGTGAGGCGGGGTTGGTGTGACAGGCCGCGGGAGGTGGGCCCAGCCTGGCTGTGCCCTCGCCCCACACCATGCGGGTAGAATGTGGGGGGGGGGGCAGGCATTGTGAGCCTGGGCCGGCAAGGAGGATGCCTGAGAGCTCGGGATGCAGGAAGGACCCCCGAGAAAGGGTAGAGTGAGACGTGAGTGCCTGCCTCACAGCCCTGCCCTGGGCACCCCGGAGCGGTCCTGGCACAGAGCGGGATAACCCAGAGCGCAGCTGAGGCAGGACGTCTCCTTACTCGGGACCTTCTGTGTGGGGCACGCAGGGCGCAGGGCCGAGGGGCTGACACCAGGTGGAAGGGCCCCCCTCTACCCCCTCTCCTCAGCCTCTGCAGTTTCGGGTCACGGGGCGGTGCACAGATCTTATTGAGTTTCCTCCCCACCGACAGAGATTAAGGCCCAAGGGCAAAGTCACAGGTGTCCCTGCTGGAGCTCCAAGCGCATGACTACAAGTCCAAGGCCAGGGCCGGACTCACTATCCGAGGGCCACGGGGGTGGCACCGCAGGGAACAGAGCCAGCACGGAGGACGGTGGCCCTGACCCGAGGCGACGGCCTACTCGCTGGGATTTTTTCCCTCCTCCCTCCCTCTTTTGTGCCCTTCCGTTCTTCCTTCTTTCCTTCCATTCTTCTCAGGAAGAGTATTTCCAAGCGGATAAAGTAGCTGATCAAAAGGCCATTTTATTTCTATTTTATAAAAATTGGGAAAAAGAGAATTCAGAGTTATTGTGCGTCACTGGATTTCAGCTCTGCAGGGCCCAGGGGGGGTGTGGCCGGATCCCTCAGTAGACAGATGGACGTGAGGGTCCTGTGTGGTCGTGGGGCTGGTTTAAACCTTTTTGCCTGTGCACGACCAGGCCTAGCCTGGTTGGTCCTTCCCCTGCCCCTCCCCATCTCCGCCCCCCACCCCCACCCCCAAAGGCGCTTGGTGACACAGTGCCACTCTTCCTTGGGCTCACAGGCCTGGGGAGAGGAGATACCTCAGCCTGGAAGCCGAGTCGGAGCTTGATTTCAGAATCCCTCCTTCCATCCTCTTCTCCCGCCACTGCCTGTCCAACAGTTTCTTTGTCTAATTTGCTCAAAATAGTTTGGGAAATTCTGAGGGCAAACCACTTAAGACTCGTGCACCGGTTCTGTGTCCAGAGGCATCATCTATCGTGAGCAGACATAACTCGGCCGGAGCATCACTCCCTTCCTTGTGGTTTAGCTCTGAGCGAGCATTATAACAGGTGTGGCCCTTGTGATGTCTGCGGAGGAGCAAACACGCTGGGTGGGACCCGCCTGAGTCCTGTGGGATCCTTTAATCCCTTTCATTTGTAATAGTGTCCTGGGGTGCTGCAACAAATCACCCAACGTTCATGGCTTCAAACAACAGAGGTTTATTGTCTCGCAGGCTGGAGGCCGGAAGTCTGAAATCAAGGTGTCCGCGGGAGAACCCACCTGCCTCTTCCAGCCCCTGTGTTGCGACTGACCTTGGTGTCCCTGGGCCTGGAGAGGCAGCGCTCTAACCTCTGCCCTCTCTGGGTGTCCTCTTCCATCTCCTAGAAGGACGGGCTCACTCGATTCAGGGCCCGCCCTGATCCACGATGACCTCATTCTCTCTCTGTACCTTAAGTACACCTGCAAAGACCTTATTTCCAAAAGAGTCGCATTCTGAGGTTCTGGGTGGACATGAAGTGTTTTTTTTTTGGCAGGGGGACACTGTTCTACCCACTACATCCGCCACCCTTGGCTGTCCTCGTTTCCTTCTCAGGTGCCCCTCTACTTGTTCTTTTCCCTTCCAGCCCCGTCGAGATCCACGAGACGGTTGCCCCCAGACATCGCACGTATCCCCTCTTCCTAATTCGTTCAGCAGATTCCCCGGGTGTCGTGCTGGAAACGGTGCGTGGTCTGTTTCCTTCTGGGATGGAAAACTGCTCTCCATGGCCTCCCCAGTCAGCGAGACTTTCCAGGCCGGTCTTTCCATTTGGGCTTTCTCATCTGTCTGTCTTTTATTTATACAAGCCCCAAACCGCCGAACGCTGCGGGGTAAACACTAGTTCACTTACTCTGCAAATGCTGCGCTCGGAATTCCAGGCCCTCCCTCCCCCAGAAGAGCCTCAGCAAAGCGCTGGGACGCTGGTGGGCTTTCTTCACATACTTTGAGGTTTTCTGAAAGGGTATGTTTTTCCTAACATTGCTTCCAGTGTATTTCTTAACAACAACAACAACAAAACCCTCCTCGACTTCGGAAAATAGAAAAGAAGTTACTCATCTGGAAGGAAGTTCCCAGTTTTAAGGAGCCGTTGCCAAACCCTGAGGGTGATTGTGGTGACCTGGCCGTCCAGCCCGTAGGAAGGCATCACCCAGCCTCAGGGCTGAGTGTCCGGCAGAGATTTCTGCGTTAGGCTCTGCGTCTCTTCCAGGTTCAAATACCCACCAATGTTTTCCAGAGGCTCTTTGTCCTAGGGTGCAGACTCAGAGTCTTTTCTTGGTCAATGATTTGTAAAGTGGTCTGATTTAAAGGGAGCTGCCCCCCATAAGAATTATTTAAAAATAAATTTATTTGTTTATTTAATTTACTGGCTGTGTTGGGTCTTTGTTGCTGCACGTGGACTTTCTCTAGCTGCTGCGAGCAGGGGCTACTCTTCGTTGCGGTGCGCGGGCTGCCCAGTGCAGTGGCTTCTCTTGTTGTAGAGACGGCCTCTAGGCGCGAGGGCTTCAGTAGTTGTGGCGCATGGGCTTCGTTGCTCTGTGGCATGTGGGATCTTCCTGGACCAGGGATGGAACCCATGTCCCCTGCGTTGGCAGACAGATTCTTAACCACTGTACTACCAGGGAAGCCCAGAATTTTAAATAGAGTAATTTTCCTACATACAAATGAGTTCCGTTCCGAGAGCCCATTTGTAAGTCCAGTTTGTTCATAAGTGCAACAAAATTAGCCTTAGGTACCCAACTAACACAATCGGCTATGTAGTACTGCACTGTAATAGGTTTATAATACGTTGGCATCTTTGAAAGTTCACAACTTGAAGGTTCGTATGTAGGGGAATTACTGTACATAATAATATTACATTTAGGCATATTTCTAAGACCACACGCACCACTGGGCATCAGTTTCTCATCTGGGAAGGTCTTCCTCTCACTTTTGGACTCTTCCTCCAGGAAGCAGGTGAAGAAAGCTGCTGAAAAGTACCTTTCCCCATTTGTAACCTCTGTGGGCAAGGGCACCCGACCAGCCTGAGCCCTGGTCACTAGAATGAAGCATTTTCCTGAAGGTCTTAACACCAGCGTGGTCCTATGACTCTGGGAGGCAAGGCTATAATTCTGTTGGGGTTTGTTGAGCCGAAAATAAGGTGCTCCCAAGGCTGGCCATGGGGAACCTCTCTTCTGTGTGCTTGTCTTGGTGATCCTCTAATATGCATGCAGGCTGACCCAAGGCCATCTGGTTAATCAGAACTTATTGAGCACCTACTGTATGCCAGGCACTGGGCTGGGTACCAGGAAGAGCTGGTCTGAGCCATGATTCCTCCCCTTGAGTTGCCCAGCATCCATCAGGGTAGGAGACCTTTAGTCACGTGGATAGAAGGACAAAGGAGCCAAAAATGTCCGAAAGAAGAGAGTTGCGAGAGGGGGAGGGCAGGAGGTCTCAAGGAGGAATTAGTATTTGAGCTGCTGCTGATGGGTCCAATATTTGTTTCCTTGCTGGTCCATCCCTGACCCAACGGCCCCGGGGTCCTTCCCGAGGATCAGCTCCCTCAGGCCAGACCCCAACTGTGATGCCTGACCTTGGCCTCCAGCCCCAGGCTGGCCTGGACCCTGGACCCAGGTCCTGCAGCTCAGCTTGGCCTCTGTGCCTTGGTCCTGTGGTCTGTTCAGGGGCCCTCCTGTCCCCAGATGTCTCTGGGCACTGTCCTCCTGGGGTCAGGAGTTTGTGGCCCTGGGCCAGCCCTGACACCCCTGGTGGACCTCCCGGAGGCTGGCCAGCTGACCCCTGCCCTGGCTCCCTGTCTGTGGCATCCGTGTGCCCATGATCCATGCTGCCTGGCTGCCACAGTGTCACCTGCTTGCCCTAATCCTGACAGGCTACTGACGTGGCCAGGTGGAGCACCCCCCACTGCACCACTAGTGGGGGCAGCTTCCCTCCCAGCACATTCAGCCCCCCTCAGGTCCACCCCCAGGCCACGCCCTGCCTGTCTGTCTCCAGACCACCAGTGGCAAGGAGTCTATGTGTCCAGCCATTCTCACGCATGGACGTGACGGGAGCGGACACCTCACTGCCCTTTCCTGCACAAGGTCATCTCAAGGTCACTCTTGTTCTCCACCTTCACGAGGACGGAGCAAGGACCACAGCCTTGACGAAACACTGGTTGCAGTCACATGCTACGGTCTCTAGCTTGTAAGGCCACCCGTGAGGAGGCACACTTTCCCTGTGCCTTCCAAGGCTGCCCGGAAAGCAGCGGTGATGGAGTGATGGAGCCGGGTCCATGGGGCCTGAAGGCCCAGGGCAGCTCCTGCTCCTCTTCTTCCCGGGCGGCCAGTGGGTCCCTCTGGCTCTGTATCCTGCTCCTCCTAGCCGAGTGCCTGCTCAGCCCCAGCTGAAGCCACCCCCTGGCGAAGGGAGCCTCGCCGTGCCACTGTAATCTCAGATGCAGAGGCTGGAGGCGTGGAGGAGGGGCTGGTGGGTGTGACCCTGGTGCCGTGGATGCCTGCAGGGGGCGGGGGGGTGGTGGCCAGCTGCCCCAGCGCCAGCATTTCCTCGTCACAGTGCTCTCGATACGGCATTCCGGGGCTTAACAGCCCTGGTTATCTGACCCACATACCTTCTGCTGAAACTGACATCGACCTCCTGTGACGCAGCCCTGAGTGGCACAGAGGCCCCTTCACATTCCCCGTGGAGGTCAGCACCTTGCTCCCAGGTGGAGGGGACTTGGGGATGCTTTCCCTGGCACTCTGCCACAGTGCCCACTTCAACACAGGCAAAGACCTCAGATGCCACGCTGTCCTGGGCTGTGGCTGGAAGGGTGCGTGAAGTGCTGGCCTGGGGCTGCATCTGGCCTCGTGAGCCCCCAGGCCCCTCCCTCCATCAGTTCCTTGGAGGAACCAGGCTCCTGGCCCCAGAGCCTTTGCAGGCAGTGCCTGGCCTCCGGGTCCCAGCTTTCTCCACGGGCCCTGTTGTCAGGACATAATTAGTTGTGAAATTATATTTAATGTCGGACATCTGCATTGCATTTTGTGTTAGATTTCTAGGGCCGTTGTAATAAAGCTCCACAAACTGGGGGGCTTAACACAACAGAAATTTGTTCTCTTGCAGCCCGGGAGCCAGAAGTCCAAAATCGAGCTGTTGGCAGGGCTGTGCCCCACTCTGTGATGGCCAGCGGTCCCCAGTGTCCCTTGACCTGCAGCTGTCCCCAGCCTCGGTCTCTGTGAGTCTGTATTCAAATTTCCCTCCTCAGAGGACACCAGGCATATTGGATTTAGGGTCCTCCCTACGCCAGGATAACCTCATTGTAATTAAATTATATGTGCAAAGACCTCATTTTCCACGTACTGGGGGTCAGGCTTGAACATCTTTTGGGGACAGAATTTAACCCACAGCAGACTTGAGGGCTTTCTGAGTCCAGGTCAGCCCTGTCCACTGCTGAGTCCCCAGGTGGCCCCGGAAGTCACCGCTGGGACGTGTGTGGCATGAATGGACAGACAGGCTGATGGCAGACAGCTTGTGGATGAAAAGGACGGACATCCCAGAGGAGTCTGGTTCAGGCAGGCAAGCTCTCGCTCTCTTCCTCTCCTTTCTTGTATGTTTGATTCTTTTCAAATGCGAATTCTCTGTGTCAAGGCCTCCCCTCCCCCGCCCCCCTTCTCACTTCCTGTTTCCTGCCCCTCCTTGGATCTGTTTCAGTATCAAACCGTCAGAGCTGGACATGCCCACGGGAGAAAGAGCAGCCGTGATGGCGCGTTCTCCTGGGCTCTGGCCCCGCACTCGTCCGCATTGGCTTCCTGTGTCACCTTGGAAACAGCTGCATGGAGAGATGCAGACCCTCCTTGCTCCTTTGGAGGCCAGGCAATGCCTTCTCATGTCCTCTTGTTTCCACTTGTCTGCAGGCAAAATCCCACCCAGGGCGCCTCGCGAAGCCCCTCAGGCTGTGATCTTGGGAGATTTCTCCTCCCCCTTCAGAGGCTCTGAAGTCATCTCTGACCTCATTTCAGAAAACCAGCAAGACCCATAGTGCTGGGTGGCTGCTTCCATCAACATTCTTAGTAGCTTCTTGATACGCTTAGTAAGCTAGGGCCACAGACTGTGTGACTTAAACAACAGACATTTACTTTCTCACAGTTCTGGAGGCTGGAAGTCCACCATCAAGGTCCAGCAGCATAGGTTCCTGGTGAGGACTCTTCTTAGCTTGCAGACTACTACCTTCTCCCTGTGTCCTCACATGGCAGAAAGAGGGAGAGAGAGAGGGCTCTGGAGTCTCCTCTGATAAGGGCGCTAATCATCTCAGATCAGGGCCCACTCTTTTGACCTCATTTAACCTTAATTATATACTTCCTTGCTGTGGTTTAAGGTAGGTTGGAAAACAATTTCTAGACACAAGGCAGAATGTAAGGAAGATAGAGTCTATTAGAGAGAAGACACCCTATAAATACAGCAGGTTGACTTCTTGGTAGTCGAGGAGAGCCAACACTTTTGTGGGCTTGCAGTCAGTTTTTATAACCCCAAGACGAAGAAAATTCCTGTTAGGAAAATGGCATTAATCAATTGGTCAGTGTGCTGTAAGGCAAAGGGTATCCTTAGGTGACAGGCTAGGGTCCTATGTGGTGAATACCTTCCCTAATATGGGGTCGTGTTATCAGCCAGCCTAAGTCAGGAAACAAAGCCTATGTTAGGAAACAAGGGCTGCTGGGGGGTCGAGCTAACTCTGGATTTGAGTCGCTAGGCCACGAGTTAACACTGAATTGCAACATTGGTATAGGGCTCCACCTTCCTTACTTCACACACAGCCACAATGGGGTGAGGCCTGTGACCTGTGAATTTTGAGGAGACAAGCATTCAGCCCACAGCACACATGCCAGTTTTGTCAGGGCAAATCTCCTTTCTCCTCATGAAGCACAAAAAAAAAAACGCCATGGACCCCTGGCTGAGGCCGTGACCGGCAGAGAGGCAGGGGCTGGGGCTGGGCTGGGGCCCTGGATGCCCTGATGCAGGGAGCTGGGTGCTCTGGCGCCCAGACCCTCAGCTCTGCTAAGGCCCCAGCACTGACCCCCAGGACCATCCAGTGGGATAAAGGCGTCAGGACCAAAACAGCCCTCTCTGCAAACCACTCACTGCAGGCCAAACAAGAAACAGACACTGAGAGCAAACGAGGGCAGGTTTGCAAAGAAGCCATGCAGGGCCAGGCAGGGCCAGGCAGGGCCCGTGCCAAGTGTGAACAACCAAGTGTGGGCCACCAGGGAGTCGCCCCTGCAGGGGAATCACCCAGATGTGGCTGAGATAATACAGCCCAACCCCAAGCACAGCTCTGTCACACCAGAGGACGGAAAAGGTGCTTTCCTGGTGGGATGAAGGTGTTCTACACCCATTCGACCATGGCTGGCAGAGCAAGACTGTGGGCTGGGCTGTCAACGGGAAATGCCCAGGGATGTGACTTCTCAGTTATCTCTGGAGACGTTTCCCGAAGGCCTGCCTGGGGCTCTGCAAGCTGCAGAAAGCCCTGCGCATGGAAGTCACAGAACCGGACGTGTTATTTTAGGTTGATGCCTACCCTTCCTGAAAGGATGAGTGAACCTGTGGCCCACAGACCCCACGTGTGTCAAATGTCTCTCCTTGTTCACCCCAAATAAACTCTGCTGGAAGTGGGGCAGGGCTCGTGGGGGTGAAGAGGGGAGATGGGCAGAGGGCGGTGGTGGTGGTAAGAGTGCCAGCTGGGGGTCCGATGAGAGGTGGGTGAGCCTCCACCTCTGACCAATGGGGTGTGTGAGTGTCCTGGGGGGACCAAAAACCACTGAACATCATTTTCTCACAGTCCTGGAGGCCAGAGGTCTGAAACCAAGGTGCCAGCAGCGTGGTTCCTTCCGGAGGCTCAGACAGAGCCTCGTTCCTTGCCTCTTCCAGTTTCCGGTGTGGACGCTGACCCTTGGCGTCTCTCAGCTTGTGGATGGATCACTCTGGCTTCTGTCTTGGTTGCATCTGCAAAGACTCTATTTCCAAAAAAGTCACATTCACAGGGACCAGGGGTTAGGACTTGGACATATCTTTTGGGGAGGCCACCATTCTGCCCATTACATGGGGTCACCTTGTCCAAGGGCATCTCACTTCCGTTTCCTCGTTGGCAAACCGCCCAGGGTCTGGACTAGACAAGAGCTTGTCCACTTTGCTGCCCCTTGACCCCCCCCAACCAGGTACCTTAAAGAAAGAGGGTCCTGCCCCTCCCCCAGAGGTTCTAAGCCCTTTCCTTGGCTGGGGTGGAGACCAGTATTTCTGAATTCCCAGCAGTTGACAAACTCATCCTGGTTTTCATGGGACTTTCCTGGGGTTGGTAGTGAAAGTCCCACATCCTGAGAAGTGCCTCAACCCTGGCAAACCAGGACCGTTGTTTACTCCATCTCTAGGGCAGGCAGAGGTGAAAGCCTCCGGATGTGACCCCCTGGGACAGCCCCTCTGCCTCTGAGGAGGGGCAGTGAGGCAGCCACCGGGATGTCACCCCACCTGCCACTTGCTTGCCCCTCCCCCCCTGCAATGGTGGCAGAGCAGAGGGTGTAGCACACCTGCCTCCAGGTGCCACCTCCAGGTGCCGGATTAAGCCGGACATCTATTCAGAGGCAGCCCCGCTGGTGCAGAACGTGCCTTGGGTTCAGGTGACCTGTTCCCCTGGCCGCCCCTTCTCCTGCACCTCCTCACCTCCCTGAGTTCCTGGGCCCCTCTTCTGTGTGTCTGTCACTGTGTGTGCCTCTGTGTGTGTGTATGTGTCTGTGTGTGTATATCTCTCTGTGTGTGTGTGTATGTGTATGTGTCTGTGTGTGTGTGCCTCTGTGTGTGTGTGTGTGTGTGTGTCTCTGTGTGTATGTCTCTGTGTGTGTGTGTGTGTGTGTGTATGTCACTGTGTGTGCCTCTGTGTGTGTGTGTGTATGTCACTGTGTGTGCCTCTGTGTGTGTGTATGTGTGTGTGTGTATGTCTGTGTGTGTGTGTGTGTGTATGTCTCTGTGTGTGTGTGTGTATGTCTCTGTGTGTGTGTGTGTGTGTGTGTGTGTGTGCCCCGTCAGGAGGAATTTTCCTGCAAGGGAGGGGCTGCTCCACACAGGACCGCGTCCTCGGGTGTTTGGAGACATTTGGTGGGTGTGCTCAAGCTTTAGTGTGCCCCTGAGGGCCCCGAGCCCCTGGGGACCCACCCCAAAGAGCCTGAGAAGTCTGGGGCGAGGCTAGGAGGCTCCTGCACTTTTTTTTTTTTTAATTTTATTTATTTATTTATTATTTTTTGGGGGGTGTACACCAAGTTCAATCATCTGTTTTTATACACATATCCCCGTATTCCCTCCCTCCCTCAAGTCCCCCCCACCCTCCCCGTCCCAGTGCTCTAAGGCATCTTCCAACCTCGAGTTGGACTCCCTTTGTTATACAGCAACTTCCCACCGGCTATCTGTTTTACAGTTGGTCGTATATGTGTGTCTGTGCTGCTCTCTCGCTGCGTCCCAGCTTCCCCTTCACCCCCGCCCCCCCAGACCTCGAGCGCTCCGGTCCCCTCTCTGCACCCGCGCCCCGCACTTCTGACAAGCCCGGCGGAGTGATTCTGATGCGGGTGGTTCTCACCGCGCCCCAGGAAGCATGGCTTTAGGCAACCGCGGCGGCAGAGGGCAGCCAGGACTGGGTCAGGAGTTGGACCAGATCGCTCAGGGTGTCTTCCAAAGCCAACATTTTTACAACTTCATCATGACCCTCTGTCATGTCTAGCGTCCTTGGACATAAGCCTTAGAGACGGGGTTGCCTCCCCACCTCCCGCTTGTCCTCACCAGTCGGCGACAATCCTCTTCAGACCACACGCCATCCCTGCCCAGAGCCCCCCAGTTCCCATGTGTCCCACGGCAGCCCTCACCCCGGTCCCCGCACCTCTGCCGCCCACGCCTCTCCTGCGCATCGTCCCCGGCCTGGGCCAGGTAGGGCACAGCCCCGACGGCCCCGCGGGGCCCCTCCCGCCCGCCCCGCCTGGTGGATGGCCGTGGCCAGGGCTGCGTGTGGGCAGGATTCCAGGCAGGAGGCTGGGAGCGATGCTGCCCGTGCCATTCCCGCCCTGACAACACCTGGAGACTGGCAGTGGCCCTGCACATCTGTCCCTTGGGACATGATCCCACATCCCAGGACCGCGCTGGGCACGTTATGTATTTTGGCCGGCAGGGTAACGACGGATGGAATTTAATCTGTTGAGCCACGGTTCACAGGACCACAGAACTCAGAACCGGAGATGAGAAAGGTCCTTTGGAGGTCACCTAACTCAACCCCCTCCTCTCCAGATGGAGGAAGCGAAGGGAGTGGGCTGAGCTCCGTCCAGGCTCCATCACCAACGTCACCAACGTCACCAATGTCACCAACGTCACCAATGGCAGAGAGCACAGCTCAGGTCTGAGGAGACTCTGGTTGGTTCCAGGGTCGGGGAACTCACCCTCATCCTGCGTGTTTGTGCGAGTGTATGAGCATGCGTGTGTGTGTGAGTGTGGATGTGTGTGAGCACGTGTGCATGTGTGTGAGAGTGAGTGTGTGTGAGTGTGCATGTAGGACTGCTGCCGTGTGTGAGTGTGTGAATGTGCCTGTGTGTATACATGTGAGTGTGAGTGTGTTTGCACACATGAGTGTGAGTTTGGGAGTGTGAATGAGTGTGTGTGTGTCCTTAGGTCTAGCCCTGCACCCTGCTGGCTTCCCCCAGATCCCCAGTCATTGGACACAGTGTCAGCGAGATGCTGGATGTGCTGCCCCAGGAGAGGGGCCAGGGGGCTCTTTGCTGGATGCTCTGGTGGCCAGACACCCAGACACAGCCTCCTAGAGGCACAGCCTGCTCTCCGCTGGTTACAGTGCACAGTTATTCCTCCTCAAAGCGTTTACAGGGAAAGTCAAATGAGGAAAATCCCCGTGGCCGTCATGCACAAAAATACGCTGAAAGGAAACATCTCGCTGAGGGCGAACTAGAAACCACTGCACGCTTACCCTTCCTGTGCCTGTAGGATGTGAACAGGAGGGTAAGAGAGGACACACTTAGGAGCAGGCTGCCAATTTTGAGGGTTGTTTTTTTAAAATCATATGAGTTTTAATATGTCATGTGGTGACAACATTTTATGGACAATTTCCAATTATCACGAAGTGCTCAGCTGGCAAAATGTCTTGTGTTTGCTCTCCTCTCTTGGCACTGTGGCCAGACACGGAGTGGAGTGGATGAATCCCACCTGCTGCTGTGTGGCCTCTCGGACCCTCCGTTTCTTTATCTGTACCAGGCGGGTAAGGGACCTACTTCAGAAGGTGGCTCTGAAGATGAGAAAAAATGGTGCACGGGGCCAATTTCAAGTTTTAAAAGATAACATCATCTTAGATTCCGCTTTCGTATTTTGTAGACGTGCCCGTGTTGTAGTAGCAAAAGTTCTGAGATAATAGGATGTTGTAGTCCGATTCATCTCACATCTTAAATGTTCGTATTGCCCTTCATTATAATACTTTTCCTATGTATTCTGTGAGTGCTGAGCAAATTTTATTTTCTTGAATATTATGTTATAGCTTTAACATGTATTCGTTTCTTACTGACCCCTTTTTCACCCCCGTTAGAGCAGCAGAGTTTATGAGTCAGTCCTGGAGTCTTGTTTTTCTATAAAGGGTGCTGCCCCCCAGGAGACTTGCACTGAGCCCCTTAGCTACGTGATTACTTCCAGCTCTGTTTTGTTTTGTTTTGTTTTTTTCTCTTCTTGTCCTGGCATCTGTGATCTAGTCATTAACCAGGCAAAGGTGCAGTTAATCATCTCAGAGGTTAACCTCCCGAGAATAAAAGACGTAGTGATGTTCTTTGGGAGTTCGGCTGGAAGGGCCCTTCTGGCAGCACTGCTTTGTGTTTTGAACACAAGGGAATTACGCTTCTGAACCATGTAGCCAAGACGGATCTTTGTGACCCTATTTGAAAGTTTTCTCAGTAGAGCTAAGGTGATCTTCATCTAACGTTAGTGGCTGTGCCTAGTCCAACGTTAAAAGTCATACCAAGCAATGAAAGACAACCCAACAGAGGAATAAGGAGGGGTCCTCAACTAGGAAGTATTTGATAGGAAATTTAAAAATCCAGCTCACACAATGCATGATGGCTACGGAAATAAAACAAATCAGCTATCATCTGTCATCCCTCATCATGTTTTACTTCTCTGGCCCTTTCTGGGTTGGGCCCAGTTGTATAGAATCATAGAGTTGTGTTTTTGGAGACAAAACTGTATGAGGTGCTGCTCTGATTTCACAGGATGAGGTGCCATTTCCACACCGCTAAATGTTTTCCTGGGGAGCACATCTGTGTGATGCTACATTCAGATGCTCCGTAATAACTTACTCTCCCCTTTCCCCCGAAGGCTCACTTTCACGCTTTGCAGGTTTAAATTCTGGCAAATAATGAAACATCTCTGTCATGGCAGCTTCATGGCCCTCAGACCAAACCCCAGGAAGAGATCATTGGGTCACAGGAACATTCTTATTGCTTTTGATCTGTTTTGTCCAATTGTGCGAAGGATGCCTTTCTGAACCTGATGTACCACTTTGATTTGCTGCTGTTTTCTCCTGCCAGTTTGTGATGATAAGGTAAGAGAATACTTTGGACCTGATGGGGGAGTCAGATTCGGGTCTGGAATGTGTTTTCTGCGTAACAACGAGATGGGACCCAGCGATGCAGCCTGGCAGGTGGGTACTCACCTTTCCTGAAAGATGCCATCTGCCTGGAGGGAGAATAGGCTGTGACATGCAGGTCCCTCAAGGGACACGGCCGCGGCAGTGATGGGTGTTTACAAGCAGACATAAGGGACCGCTCCTGGTGAGCGCACCCTCTGAAGCCACTGCCACGGTCAGGTTGGTGGCGCAGGGGAGAGAAGGGCCCTTTCTCTGGGTCCAGGCGGCCCACGCCCCTTTGTCCTGCTGCTCAGGAGAGGCTGAGAGCCACCACCACTGCTACCATGCTCAGGACGCTCGGGCTGGCGCTGCTGGTTCTGGTCACCGCCGTGGACCTGAGCCAGGCCAGCGGCTTCACAGGTGAGGGGTCTGGGCTCAGTGCGGGTGATGCTGGAGGAGGGAGGGCTCCTGGGAGCAGGTGCCCTGAGGACGGCAGCCCTGCTGAGCGTTGGGCAGGCAAAGATGCACCTGCTTCTATCTTGGCAGGGTCTGTTCTTTCTTGGCCAAACTTTCCCATAACCACAAATGAGGTGGTGGGAATGTTTCCGAATCACCTGGGGGTCGGTGGGTTCAAGTGCAGATTCTGAGTCAGTGGCTCTGGGAGGGGCCCAGAACTCTGCATTTCTGCTGGTGGTACTGATGCTGCAGGCCTGCCAGCCACGCGGAGGGTATCGCATTCCTGGGAACTCAGAATTGAACTCTCTGGAAATTGGCCCATCAGTCTTCAACTTAGGGAAAAAGAGAGGGAGACCCAGAGTGATCAGGGACTTGCTTAGGGCGACGCAGCCGGCCAAGGTCAAGATTTCCACCAGGGCAATCCCTGCCCTTAACCCTGGCTCTGACCTCCTTTGCCCATCAGGGAGTAGGCATCGCGAAATGGGGCTTTCTGCACAGCTTGGGCTCTGCCAGCCCCATTTTTCTCAGCACTAAATGAGGATGCAAGTGGCGCACGGGGGTGCGAGGGACCAAACACACGTTCAAGGCCTTTGAGAGGCACATGTCAGCAGCTAAAAACACATTGGATTTCTTTTTTTTAAATTAATTTTTATTGGAGTATAGTTGCTTTACAATGTTGTGTTCGTTTCTGCTGTACAACAAAGTGAATCAGTTATACATATACAAATAGCCACTCTTTTTTGGATTCCCTTCCCATTTAGGTCACCACAGAGCACTGAGTAGAGTTCCCTGTGCTATACAGTAGGTCCTCATTAGTTATCGATTTTATACACAGTAGTGCATATACGTCAATCTTAATCTCCCAGCTCATCCCACATTCCCTCCCCCTTGTTCTCTATATCTGTGGGTCTCTATTTTTGCTTTGCAAATCAGTTCATTTGTACCGTTTTTCTAGAGTCCACATATAAGTGATATTATATGATATTTGTTTTTCTCTTTCCGACTTACTTCACTCTGTATGAGTCTCTAGGTCCATCCACAGCTCTGCACACGGCACTGTTTCGTTCCTTTTTGTGGCTGAGTCATATCCCATTGTATATATTGGATTTCTGAAGCCCCAGATTTCAGAGAATTGAGATCGCAAGCTTTTTAAATCATCTTCCTCTAGAAATCCATCTTATTCCATCAGGAATTCAAACAGAGCCATTCTGTTCCTACCATCAACTTCAGTTTTGTACTAGTTTAAAATTTTTTCATCCATAGGCAGGATTTTGTGATTTTTTTTTTTTATGAATTGTGATTAAAAAAACCCTTGATATTTCCTTTGGAGTGAGTAATGTGCAAATCATACAGCTCAGTGGCAGAAGGAATGGAACGCCCGGAAGCCAGAGGAGGGCTGAGGAGGCGTTTCGCGTACGCGAGGACCCGGGCAGCCAGCAGCGCTGGGCGGTCCGTCAGGGCTGCATGTCTGTCTGTTCCCATGTGCCACCTGCTGCGGTTACAGGCGTGATTTCATTTAATCCTCCTGCAACCCTGGGCACAGCTATGACTGTACAGGTGACAAGGCTGGGGCACCAAGAGGGCATGAAACGTGCTAGGATCACATGACTGGCATTTGTGAAGCTGGTGTGAGTGCAGATCTGAGCCCAGGACCTGCAAGAGCATTAAGATTTTCTACGTCTGGGGCTAGAACCCAGGACCGCCGCCTCCTGCGCTCCCGAAAGGTTCTGCTGAACAGCAGGATCTGTAAATGGTTCCTATGGAGGGCTCTGCCAGGAAGCCAGGCCTGGGGGGGACCCGGTGGCCTCCAGTAGAACGTGAACAACAAAACAAGGAGCTCCACGTGCACTTTCACTTGGAAGGAGGGGTGTGTGTGCGTGTGTGTGTGTGTGTGTACGCACACTCGAGTCTGTGCACGGGACGGCTCTGCTGACGATCAGCTGGGACCTTGTTGGGATCAGGTGGAACCCGGAGGCTTTCTGAGGGCAGGGAAGTAATCTTCATTAGCGGTCGGCATCTCCGTTTCAGTTTATATGAAAAACACCTGAGGTCAAATGAGCTCTAGGTCAACCTCATCAACTTCTCCACGCAGGAAGATTTGTCCTGTGCGGCCCCATCGCTCCACTGCGGCTTCTCCTCCAGCCCCTCATCCCGGTCACCTCGAAGCTCTGGCCTCGGAAGCCACCTCCTCCGGCCCCATCCCACTCAGCCTGGGGCCTCCCGGTCCCTCCCAAATCTTCCTGGGACCCACCTTTGGTGAATACAGGTCGTATTCACTCCCAGAGGCCCTGCCACCCCCAGCGGAGGCCACCATGTGGCTTGCGAGTGAGCTCTCTCCGGGGTGGTGGGATTCAGCACCCGATTCTGCCCAGGGGAAGGCTGCAGGCTCTCCTGCCAGCCTGGGCGTGAGGGCTGGCTTGGCCCTGTTTCTTCCTGGGGACCACCAGCCCCCAAGCCTCGTTTTCTGCGTGCTTATGGGCACCCGTGAGGCCAAAGGCGGGCATCCTCAGGGGTGCTGTCCTGGGGGTGGGGACGAAGGTGCCCGCCGCTGCCCCCTCTGGGTTCCGACCCAGGAACCCAGCTTCTCACGGAGGGGTTTACACCACAGCTCAGAGCCCCTACCTAGTAGCTGTACAGTCTTGCAGAGCTCAGAGCTCAGAGGTTGAGTATCTGAAAATGTAAACTGTTTTCAAACCATTCATTCATGCTTCACTGACAACCCATGAATGCAGCAAGTCCTGTGCTGGCTACAAAGGTGGGGGGGGCACCCCACGGCCCCTGTGTCAGTTCCCTGGGGCTGACTTGGCAAAGCACCACAGACTGGGGAGCTTAAAAGTTAGGATTTATGTCCTCATAGTCTGGAGGCCGGAAGTTCAAGATCAAGGTGTTGGCAGGCTGGGTCCTCCTGAGGCTGGGAGGGAGAATCTTCCCCAGCACACCTCTCCCCACCTTCCAGTGGTTTGGGTTTGCTGGTGATTTCAGTGAACCCCTGGCTTGTGGAAGCATCACCCTGATCTCTGCCTTCATCTTCCATCGTGTCTCCCTGTGTGCGTTCCTGTCTCTGTGTCCAAATTTCCCCTTGCGTAAGGACACTGGTCATACTGGATCAGGGCCACCCAACACCAGTATAACCTCATCCTAGCTAATTATATCTGCAAAAACCCTATTTCCAAATACAGTCCCATTCGGCAGTACTGGAGTTTACAACTTCATATGAATTTGGGGTGGGACACACTTCAGCCCATAATGGTCCCTGTTCTGTGAGATGGGACAGCCCAGGACCCTGTGGGAGGTGGTCCACGTGTGGAGGCCCCGGGCTGGTGAAGGTAGTAGGTGCTGTGGGGTCTCGAGAACTAAGTGATGCTGCTGCTGAAGGCCATGGGCATCTGTGCCCAGGAAGCAGACCCAGGTGAGAGACACCCAGGGCCTGATAAGGCAGCTGGAAGTCCTGCCCTGGGCACTGTGCACTCATCTCCCACTGACCACAGCGATGGTCGGACTAAACTTGACCATCTACAAGCTTCTCATCTGTGCTTGACGTGTGTGTTTACCTTCCATCTTGTTCCAAAAGAGGGTGCGGCTGCCAGCGTGCCCAGCACACAGCGGGCCTTCACTATGAATTCATCGAGGGGATTGCTGGGTATTCATCTCGCACGCGACAGCCCTTGTCGTGGAGATGAGAGGTGTGCACGGTCTCTCCAGCCTGCAGAGTCAGAGACCACGCAGCCGAGCCCGGGACACGAGCCCCAGGTGCTCGGTTCCTCTGGGTCCCCTTCGGTGTAGGGTCAGACCCTCGGGCGCGGGGAGCAAGGGTCGGGCTGGGGCGGCACCTCCTGCTCTGCGGAAGAGAATTCCTCAGCGCGCAGGTGTTGTGCTGTATTCCTTGGGTCTGTGCTCTTGCATCACCTTCTTGGATACAGGCCGGTGGGCAGATCCTGAGGGGTCCACCCTGTGCAGGGTCCTGCTTCACCTGCTCTTGCAGAAGTGGGGGACTTGCAGGGAACGCCTCAAATTGATTTGACCCTGGCCTTTTCCCCTCGTGTTTCTCCTCCCACCTCCCTCTCTCGTAGAAAAAGGCCTCTCTCTGCTGAGCTACCAGCTGTGCAACTACAGCGTGACCCAGAGTGTCCAGAGCGTGGAGGCCGTGCAGACGTCCCGCCTGACCTACGCTCCCTGCGGCGGGTGGATTCCCTGGAGGCGCTGCCCCAAGACCGTCTACCGGACCCGGTATCTGGCAGTGCAGCTCCCTGAGCGGAGGAACGTGACCGACTGCTGCCAGGGCTACGAACAGCTGGGACTCTACTGCGTCCTGCGTGAGTCCTGCCTGGTCTTGGGGGGGCGGGGGGGTCACTGTCACGGCCCCCGGCCCCGAACTGGCTAGATCCTTCTGGAACACTGGTTCTCAGCCTTGAGGGTGCACCGGGGTCATCCAGAGGGCCGGTCTGAGCACAGGTCACTGGCCTCACCCCGGGTTTCAGGTCCAGTGGGTCAGGGGTGAAGTACAGGCTCCCAGGTGGTGCTGATGTTGCCGGCCAAGGCCCCACGTTGAGAACCTCTGTTTTGGGCAGGGGCTCTCAGACCTGGCTGCACACTGATGTCCCCGCGGCAGCTTTAAAAACGCTGGTGCCCGGGTCCCCCTTCAGAGACTGTGATGGATTCGGTCTGGGGCATAGCTCGGGCTCTGGGGTGTTTTTTAAAGCTCCCTGAGCAATTCTAACAGGCAGCTGAGTTTGAGAAGCAGTGTTTCTGTCTCCTCTCTATTAATAGCCAGCCTTTCATTCCAAAAGCTGTGAAATCCTCATCTGAACCCCAATCTGTGAAAGGGATAGAAAGGCTCCCCTAGATGCCCTCCTAACTGTCCAGAGCTGTCCACGCCCTCTTACTTCCTCCATGTGGTTCGGAAGATGCCCCGGGTGGCGACCAGTGCCCCTGTGGCTGGTCCCAGCCGTGTCTGAGGCCGGGTGGACCGGGCTGTGCAGGGGTTCAGGGCTCAGCCTCTTGACGCAAAGGGAACTTTCCAGAAGACCTCTTCCAGGGGAAAGGGTGCGGGCGTGGGCATGTGTGAATGTGTGGGGGTGGGGGTGATCAATCTGAGTCAATTCCAGAGCTGAGATGAGTTTCTGAACAGCCGAGAGGCCCCCCCGCCCCCACCTGTGTGGCGGAGGGGAAGTGGGAAGGGCGTGGCTCCGAGGGGTGGCAGCAGGGCACCCGAGGCGCGAGGCCGCCGCCTCTGAAGTGCAGAAGGCACCCGCGTGGGGGGTGCGGGAGGGGTCCCCCACGACCCATCCACTCCCGGGGCCCAAGGCGGCAGGGCAGCAGCAGGCTAGGGCGTGGACACTGCACACCAGGGGCCAGGCAGACCCTGCAGACGGCCGCACGGGCTGGGCACGCCGAGTCAGCCTGAGCGCATCCTCCCTGGGCCTCCAAAGCCCGCGGAGGACAGGATGGCTGACGGGCGCACCGACCCGGCTCAGAGCGCCAGGCCCAGAGATGACCGGACAGCTCCGGGGTGAGCAGGTCACAGGAGCACATCTTTTCCACGAGTGTTAAAAGGATACCACTGCCACCAACGCCACCACCACCAGTAAAAACCAGGAAGGGCCAGCTGGCCTCAGGTCTGTGGCTGGGTGCCTGCTGTGCATTCCTGTTAGATCCCTAAAGGGACACTTGCGGCTGGGGGGGTGTCCCCCGGTGCAGGGTCTGAGGAGTCGCTTCCCATGCTGACTGCGGCCCCCCCTCTGCTTTCCCTGCGTCTGAGGGCCCCCTGCACAAAGCGAGCTGCCCCTGCCCCGGGAGCACCCTCTTCCGGGAGGCGGGGGTCCCACGTCGGGGAGGCCTCGGGGGTTAAGGCACTTGGATGGGAGCATCAGATGCTGGTAGATGGCGGGGGGGCACGCTACCCCACCCTCTATCACCCTGAGAGGCCACAATCTTCCCACCTGCCGGCTGTCATGGGGCTGGTGAGATCACACGACCCGAGGGCTGGAGGCGCCCCCAGCCCTGCCAGCCCGAGCGGCCACCTTTCTGCGTGGGCTGCTGCCCGGAGCCGCTAATGGGTGAATTCCCCCAGAGAGCGGGCGGCAGACACCTGCTGCCCATCTTTCATTCCAGGAAACCGGCCTCCTGTGGGACTCGGCCCCGCTTTTAAAGTGTCAGCGCCTTTAAATAGGAACTCACCAGGCAGGAGAGGCCCAGGACATTCTAGCCAGAGTCCCATGGGCAGATCTGCTCTGGGGCCCTGCAGGTCATGGGCTGGCTGGAGTGGGGAGGGCGGGGACGGGGCGGGGGCGCTGGGAGGGGGGGAAGGAGGACGCACCCTGAAGGCCCCCAGGCTCCGCAGAAGAGGCTGGGTTGGGGTGGGGGCTGGGAGGTGGGGTCCACAGTCCCCCCTGGGCCTTGGAAGGGTCACCCTAGAAGCAGCGTGGAGAGGACGTAGGCAGGAGCCCAGGGGGAAGGAGAAGAGAGAGGAAAAGGGGCCTGTGAAGGCTGGCAGGAGATTCCTCGTCTCTACTGGACAGGAGCAGATGGGGACGCTGACCTGGGGAGGAGGGTCCCTTGACCAAGGTGGCACAGACATGGGCCTGGGTCTCCCTGACGCCCTCGGATTCAGTTTGAGGCGTATGAGGAAGGGGCTGGGGAGGGGACAGTGATGGGGAGTACTGGGGCACAGAGCCCGCGGAACGCTGCCTCGGGATGGTTGCAGCCTGGTGCCCGGGCCCCGCTTGGCACTGCAGCTGCTGCAGGGGCTGGCAGGTGACCGCTGGGGGGTGGGGTGGGGCGCTGCAGGGCTCGCTCCTGTGGCCTGTGAGGCTCAGGGTGAGCGTCTGTCTTCCCCCGCCTCTGAGCTCAGGGACACCATGTGGGCAGCTGGAAAGGGCCTGGTCGGAAGCATTTACACCATGGGTACTGGCATGTCAGCTCTCTCCACGCCTGCCTGGCTCCTCTGATCAAAGCTGGTTCAGAGATGCTTCATGACAGCCTGGCTCTTTGGAACCAGAAGTGAGAAGTCTCCATCAGTGATGTGCTGAGACCCGCTGGTTAATGGGCAGAGAGAAGGCAGAGGCCAAAGCCTGGACGTGGCAGACACAGGACCAGCCCGGGCATCTGGGGAGGAGAGGCAGGCAGAAGGCACTCTTCCCTCCATGCAGGGCCTCCGGGTTGCCTGGGTGTGAGGTTTCTTATGTCTCAGCAACCTCAGCTCAGAGGTCTCATCCCCAGCAGCAGCGAAACCTCAGCCTCGCTTTCTTTTTTCTCCTCCCACTCGACAACCAAGTACCTAAAAAAGGGAAGAGCGTTACGAGAACGCATGTGATATTTTTTTTCAATCTAGATGACTTTTTCAATTTTTTTAAGTCCCACAATTGGAAGGCAATGATAAGTCATACATGATTTTATTTAAATGCATTTTTAAAATATAAAAACAAATACACAAGCCATGTAGAAAATTTGGAAACAAAGAAAAGGAAAGGGAAATTGCCCGTAAGCCTCCCCGTCCTCCTCCTGCAAGAATAACCACTGTTAACATTTTCTTCCAGTTTCATTCAGGGCCGACGTTTTACAAAAGCGTGGTCACCCTATTGGAGATGTTTTGTAGCACACTTTTACCCTTTGGCAATTTATCTGGAACATCTTCTGTGTCAATAGATCGTGTGCTCCAGCATGATTTAATGCCCAAAAGGCATTACCTCATAGCACTCAGCCATCTCCTACATCTAGCAGTTTCCAATTTTTTGTTATTATAAACAACGCTGTGATGAGTACTGTACGGTGCAAGCCCTGCTGCACACAAGCTGGAATATTTACTGGAGGATGGATTCCTCGGAGCAGAACTGAGCATCTCAGCAGACACTCAGCACCTGCAGTGACGCCCCGGTTCCCGCATGGCGCATCTCGTCCGCAGTCTCATGGGCGTGGCAAGCCCGGGACCCCACTGAACCCGGCGCCACCCCAAATGTCCCGTCTCCAGACTGATGGCCAGGGCGCCTCTGGGGAAATTACCTGATGATTCCAGAGAGGATCTGATTCCCCATCCCTAGAGGGTCCTCAGGGCTGTTGCTCAGACCGAAATCTCCATCTTATCTCATTGAAGCATGACTCACCTGGGGTTGCCAGGCGCTGGGCAGTTCTGGGTCATTGTTTGTGTCCAGTTAGGGAAGGAGAGGAGGATTTTTGACCTGCCACCAAGCGGGAACTGTTGCCTGTTCTCTTGGGCTCTCTGTAAGCCGGCCAGCCTGGAGGGATGGAGGGGGACTCCAGCAGCCTCCAAATTAAGATGAACTTTAACTCAAAAGCACTTCTGTTGTGATCAGGCCACTGTTTTTGGAAGCCACGTTTTCTTGGTGGCAATTTTCCTTTCATTTAGATAAACTCTTTGGTTTAGAGTAGTTTTCGATTTCCAGACAAAGATTTGCAAACACAGTAGAGAGAGTCCCCCTTTAATGCTAGCTCTTGCATTACCAGGGGCATTTATCCCAGTGAGGACCAGCTTAGAGGCGTTACTGTTTAATTCTACTCCACACTTTATTTGGATTTCCTTTTTTTCCCCAATGTCATTTTTCTGTCCCAGGAGCCCATGACACATTTAGTCTCATGTATCTCAGGCCCTGAGATCATTGGTTATTATGTTGGAGAGAAAACAAAGCGCTCTGGGTCCTTGGCTGGTGGTCCTCTGGGGGTCTTGGCATTTCCAATCCAGCATGGCCTCTTGGGCTGCACTGCACACCCGTTCTTCAAGCCCCCAAAGCTGTCCCCACGTGGCCACTTCTGCAAGACTTCAGACATCGGAATGGCCACTGGGACAGCTGGGAAGTGAGGGGGGAGCCCAGGACAGCGTGGAGAGGAGAACGCTCTTGAGAGTGACCGCCAAGCCCGGGCTCAGCTTCCGTGAGGAGAGAGCTGATGGGACTCTCTCTGTGTGCGTTTCAGCAGCTCTGTCTTTTGCTTCTCCTCCCTGGTGGATGCAGCTGCCCTGGGTGATGCGTTTCCAGCAGGAGGGCCGTCACCTTCTTTCTGCTGTGGAGCACCCTGCAGAGACCCTGGGGGACCCCAGAGGACCACTGTTGGGACTCCAGCCCTTCGGCTCTTCCCTTCCACCCTGTGACCTGCATCCCCCCAAGGGGCAGGTCCTCCCCAGCTCTGTGGGCGTGTTTCTGGAGCGTGGTTGTCACACCTCCTCCGACTTTCTGGGAGTTTGAGGGGCCTGGAGCTGCACCTCTAAATGTCGTGTGGGACCCGGAGCTTTACATGCATCTGGGCCGGAGCGGATGGGTTTGAGTGACCCCCCAAGCTGTCCTGGAGCCCCCATCTCAGGGTGGGCGGAGCTCACACAGACCCTTCCTCGGACCCTGATGCTGGGTCTCCACTTCCTCGTGCTCCCTCCCTGCCGCCCTCGGCCCCTGGAGCTCACAGTCTCTGGCGTCCCATGCTGCCCGGAGCTTGATCCAGCGCTGGGTGTGCGCAGACCCGCAGGCTCTCCTGGGGGTCAGCCTTGCTGCCCCCGATGCCCAGCTACTAAATGTCTGGCAGCATCAGCTCATCCCCGGCTGCCTCCCTCCAGAGCAGCACACCTGGCTTCCCCCGGGTCCCTGTTCTTCTCTCTCTCCTCTGTGCTTTTCTATCCCTGAATATTGGCACCCTGGCCAATCCCCCTAGGAGTCCAAGGATTCTCAGGTAGTTCCTGCCTTTCTTAGATCTCTAAAAGCCCTTTGCTTTAAATGCTCCCCCATGCCTCCCCCACCCCCTGGCTGAGTCTCGCGTGTTGACTGCAGCCACACCTGGCTGCACGGTCCCCGGTGTCTTTGCCTCCCGCAGGCTCTTGTCTGCACGTCTGCATCGTCTGCCCAGAGCTGTGTCCCACGGAGCACGTTGTGAGCGGTGGCCCTGGAGACGTGCAGCCTGCAGCCCTGCTGATGGACCTCAGTGGACCTCCGGGGAGTTGACCAGGGGAGGGGACGGTGCCGCGCTGCTCCGAATCTCCACGTGCATGTCCCGAAGGCGTGCCAGATTTCACATCTGCACGGCCGAACCCCGGCTCCACCTGAGGCCATTCTTCCTGCAGCTTCTCCCAGAAATGGTGCCAAGTGGATGCCCAGGCCTGAAGCCTTGGAGGCTTCTTGAAGCTTCTGTTTCTTTTATACCCTGTCCCTTCTGTCAGCACATCCTGTGGATGTTTCCAGCTACATACACCTAGGATCTGTGGCTTCCCGCCACCTCCACCCATCACCCTGGTCCAGCCTCCACCATCTCTCGCCTGGACCATCGTGATAGGCTCTCAGATGGGCTCCTGTCTCCCCCAGCAGCCAGAGCAGGAGGATGAACAAGTCAGGCCGCCCTCAGGGAAGGCGGGGAAGCAGGACAGGGAAGTGGAGGGAGCGGAGGAAGGGACGATTTCATGGCGTTGGCCACAGGGTGGAAGGTGGTTTGTAAAACCCCAGGTACCTGGGCCTTTGCACGTGGGGTGTAGCCACTCCAGCCCTCAAGGGCCACCTGAGGGTCCTGGGAGATGGGGACACAGAGCTGGTCAGAGTAAAGGGAGGGTCCAGGCAGAGCACTCACAGCCTCCTCTTCACACGGGACTACCCCGATCCCAGGGTCCCCACCTCAACACTGCGGGGGTCTTTCCATGGCCTGGCCCAGTTGCTCACCCACTATGCCCTCACCAAGCCCGTGGGCCTCCTTCTTGCCTTGGGGGGCACAGTACACTCCTGCCTCCCGGGCATCAAGCCTGATGTCTGCAGGCCGCCCCCCACTGCCCTGGCCCCCGCAGACGTACCTATCCAGGGTGGCCTTCCCTGCCCACCTGCCCCTGGGCCCTGCCTTCTTCCCCACACCTCTCATCGTCTGAGCTTCTGTAGGTCTATTTGTATACTGGCCTCTGGAATCCAAGTGTCCTGAAGGCAGGGACTTTGCCTCTGGTCCACTGCTGTGTTCTGGGCACCGTGTGCTATGTCTGGCACATAGTAGGTGCTCAGTAAATATTGAATGAGTGAGTGAGTGAGCCATCAGGACACAGCAGCAATGGGGCCTCTATAGGGGTGGTGGAGACCCCTGTATCCAGACTCCTAAGGCCTAGAAGAATGAGAACACCTGGGCCCCCAGCCAAAGCTGCCCTCCTCCCATGAAAGATGGATAGTCTACATTAGGGTCAGAGCAATGGCCCTCAATGGCTCCTCTGCAGGACATGGTGGGACCCTGCCCAGGCCTGGAGACGGCCCCTGAGCAGGCCACACGGTGCGCCGTGGAACTGCAGACGGAGTCCAAAGCCAGGAGGCACCCAGACACGGTGCCGCACAGCCTGTCAAGGATTCTACAGCCACCACCACTAATCGCTGACCACTTGTCCCCCCAGCCCTGAATCGGTCTGAGGAGTTTGCATCCAGACCCGGGATCTGCCCGGCGGTGGGCCCAGAAGCATCCGCCTCTCCGTGCACCCTGGACACCGACTGTCCTGGTCTTCGGAAGTGCTGTCCCTCTTTGGGGGGCCCACAATGCTTGGCCCCTGCTCCCCCAGGTAGGGCTGAGGCCGGATCTAGGAGAAGGTGGGGAGGAGTGGGTTTTTGAAAGCTGTATCCCGGGTTTTACGGGGAGCCTGCAGTCTGCGCACCGGGCCACGTCACTCCTCAAATCCAGCCACTGACCACTTAGCAGAAGCGTGCGCACAGGTGCCCTGAGGGGGGGAAGACGTCCCTGGAAGAGCAGGGGCCCCAGTTTCCCAAGTTTGCCTGGGGGGGGCCCTCGGCGCTCCCGGTGAGCTTGCTGAGGGCTGAGCTGGTGAGAGCCGGGAGGTGTAGGGCTGTCTGCTCGTGCAGCCCCCCGGGGACCCCAAATCCCTCCCAGGCTCCCCTCTGGCAGGTCTGTGGTCTGGTCCTCAGCGCAGGCCCCCAGGAGAAGGGTTTGGTCAAGGTTCAGAGCTAGGGAAACATATATAGATTGTGTATGTATGTGAATGTGTATATATAAATATAAAATAATACATTGTGTATCAGTACAGTATACACTTTATTAGCACAGTATACAGCAATAGTATACATGGTGTAAAGTATTATATTACACACAGTATATAATGATACTATTACGCTATATGCATTATGGCATATATATTATAAGTAATATACATAGTATATCTAGTGTAGGTTATACACCATGATGTATTATGCAGTATAAATGGATGATGTGTACTATAAGAGAAGCAGGGGAAGGAGGTGGGGGTGCATGCCATGCCCCCCCCGTGGTGGCCTCCGGTGGCCCCAGCCTGTCCTGGGCCCGTGGCTCACCCCTGTGCCCTGGAGCAGCTCCAGAGAGGAACCTGGCGAGTTCCTGGTACAACGTGACCGTCCTGGTGAAGATGGACTTCCGGGAGCTCCGGCAGGTGGACCCTAGGCTCCTGGACCACATGAGACTCCTGCACTCCATGGTAGGTGGTGGGGGAGGGAGGGGTTCCACGAGTGACCCCAAGTGACTGACTCTCAACCCAATGTGGACTCTTACTTAAAAACAGCTTGGAAGAGGTATGATTTCACGCAGTAACACTCTGGGAAGGGTGCAGTTGGACGTGTTTTGAGATACACGGCGTGCAAGCCCTCCCCCATCACAGCGTAGAACAGGGAACCCCCCCTCTTTTCAGGGTCTGTCGCTTAAACAAAAGGGTGCCCGGGTGCTGCTGGCCCAGGCCCCGAGGCTGTGCCCTCACGTACCTCCCTCACGGATCCCCGAGTTCTGGCTCCCACATTAGGGAATTTCTCAGACGTTCTGGAAGGTGCCGGGCAAGGGTCCTCACCCTTGTCACAGCTGACACGTCAGCTGCATGGCTCTGTCGTGGGGCTGCCTGTCCCCGCAGGATTTCGTAGCAGGCCTGGCTCTACACAAAAGAAGCCAGAACGGGCCCCGCTGTGACAACCAAAACCGTCTCTAAGTGTGGCCACAGGTCCCCTGAGGGGCAGCTCCGGACCCGACGGGGAGCCCCGGCCTAGACACAGCTCATGCTTTCTGATGCCTCCAGCCTGCAGGATGGCTTCAAGCGCTGGGTGTCCCCACCCCCTGCCCAGGTCCTGGGAACCCAGCAGGGGCAGGCCCTGCTTGTCACCACCGTACGGTGCCTGCCCAGGTGGTGGTCTGACCTCAGGACCGGCTTCCCGGGCGAGTCACCTGCAGAGTCACCCCACGCTCGGAAGGGTCCTGCACTTGGTAGAAGGCTCTGCTGTTGCCCCTCGAAGTGCTTAATGATTTTTGAACAAGGGGCTGCACATTTTCCATCTGCACTGGGCCGCACACACTGTGTGGCTGGTCCTACCTGACCGTTAGATCCCGTAGATGTGGCCCAGTGTTCGTGATGTCAGGCCCGGGGTGGGCCCCAAACAGAGGGCACGCACCCTCACCTTGCTCTGGGCTGTCCAGTATGCCCGAACGTCACCTTGACCCAGACGCCTTCTTAGCTGCCCCAGCTGGAAGTGGCTTTTGTCTTTCCTTAGCTTGTTGGAGGATTGGGGACGCCCAGTTGGCCAGTAGGAACGTGGCTCTAGGGCCAGACTGCCTGGATTCAAATCCCAGCACTGTCACTGATCAGCTGGGTGACCTTGGGCATGTTACTTAACCCCTCTGTGCCTTAGATACCGCCTCCATTAAACAGCAATAATCATAACCCTACCTGAGACAGTGGCTGTGAGTTCAGACAGTACATTAAAGAGCTTAAAACGGTGCTGATACACGTAGGTTCTGAGCTGCTGTGGTTGTTGGTGTTTGAATGAGCTTGTCCCGTGTCATGTCACCCTTTGTCTCTTCACGTGTGTAGGTTTCATTCTTCCTGCAGGAGGGGCCTGTCCACACGGGCTCCTGACCGCAGCAGGTGCTGGGCGTCCTGACTAAGGGGTTTGCACGAGGCCAGTGTTGGCTTCCTGATCTGTCTCCCCCCGTGAAGCGTTTCAAGTCTGCCGAGGAGGGCACAGGCCCCAGTGCCCCCCAGACACCTTCTGGTTCCCTGGGGAGACTTGGGGGTTTGTTGGCAAAGCCTGCTTCGGGGATGCCCTTCTGCCTGGTAGTCACGCTGTTTGCCTGGCTTCCCAGGGCAAGTGTCAACACTGTCTTGAGATTTTGAGATATTAGACTGGAACAACAAGAATTCATATAAAATGAGAAAAGGGATCATTAAACTGCAAAAACTATCAGACGTGGCTTGACATCTAGTTCCCTGATTCCAGACCTGACTCTCTGTTGTCAGTTGCCAGGGCGGGGACCAGGGGGTCCCGCGGGGACCGGTGTCTATTCCTGGGGCTGTGGAAGCAGAGCGCACAGCAGAGATGCGCTCCAGACCTCTCCTTGGCTCCTCCCTGTGTCCTCGCATTGTTTCCTTCTGCTTGTCTGTGTCCAAACATCTTTGTGGAAGGACACAGTCATACTGGACCAAGGCCCACCATAATGAGCTCATCTCAGCTAATTACATGTGCAATGGCCCTTCTCCAAACAAGGTCACATTCTGAGGTTCTGGGGGGTTAGGAATCCAACATGAGGATATTTCTGGGGGGACACAGTTCAACTCCAAATTATTTATAATCTGGTTTGCAGGTTTTATTGGAATGATGACAGAAATAAAAATATTGTAGAGAGTTTTTTGCTGCACAGGAGAATGGGGTGTGTGTGTGTGTGTGCACAGTTAATTTTAACATCTTTGGGCCTCCGGCTCCTTGGCTGTCCGATGGGGGCGCCTTTCCACTGCATAAGGCTGACTCTGGTTTCACAGGTCACTAGTGCCCTGCAGCCACTGGACGCCACTGTCCACCACCTGCACTCGGCCAGGGGAGACACCTCAACCACGGTGTCCTGGCTGCTGCTGGGCCTGCGGCGGCCGGAGCCTGTGGCCCGCGTCTCCACGGCGTTGGACGGCGTGGTGAAGCGCGTATATGAAGTGATTGACGTCCAAGTGCAAGGTGAGGCTCCCTAGGTTGTCCCCTCGGGGCGGGGGCCACAGGGGTGGGAGAATCACCTGGTGGGCAAGGGGTGGGCGGACCCATCCCTAGCCCATCCTGGCCCAAAGTTTAAACTCCAGGTTCTGAAGCCAAGATTTCGAAAACTGGTTCTGCTCCAGTTCCCGTTCCCCTTCCCTCCTCCCGGCCTCTTGTGCAGCTTCTCACGCCCGGTGTCTCCTTCCATCCAGGTGGGGCTGGAGAGCAAATCCCAGAACAGCACACGAATAACCCATTTCTCAGTTCTTGGATTCCCAAATTTCCCTCTGGCCTTTCCCACCCTCACCAAGGACATCCTCGTATCTCAAAAGCTCTTAAAGCAGAGTTTGCACAAAGCTGAATTTGGTGAAGCACATAGATGTGTTTCTGGAGGAAATTACCTGGTCTTTTGGGGGTTTTTTGGTCCATGTCAGGGGCTGGCAAAGTTTCTGAAAAAGGTCAGATAGTAAATATTTTTGGCTGTGGACCCCACGGGCAGTTTCAACTGCTCAGCGTTGCTGTGTGGCATGAAAGTAGCCGTGGACAGCCGTGAGCAGACGGCTGGGCTCCAACAGAACGTTCTTTCCCATGCCAGAGGCAGCTGAGGTTTGCCGCATCCCTGGGAGGGTGGCTGCTCTTGTGAGGCAGCTCCTTCTATGGTGCTGAAGGTCGCGCATAGAGATGCCGCGGTCTGGAGCCCAGGGACAGCTCTGATGACAGCCTTCAATTCCCTTCAAACACCACAAATGTTCTTGAAAACCAGACTGAGCAGCGCCCATTAGCCAAACACTTGTCTCGCCTGTTCTGACAGGTTTCCATCCAGAGACCCAGGCACTCCCTTGCAGGTGAACAAGGAGGGGTTATCTCGTGAGGTGGCGAGAGAGAAGGCGCACAGCAGGGACTGACCGCATCTCAGCGGGAGGGTGTCAGAGAGAATCTGTTATGGGGTACCGCTTTGACTGGGTGGTTTACGAGAGGGAGGGGTGAGGAAGTGGGGCTCGTTCTAGCTTGGATGCTGTCAGAAAGCAAAGGTGATTCTGTGATTGGGTATCTCAGCCCATCTCATCCACAGGAAGGGGCAGCTAGCTAGGACTGGTAAAAAATGAGTAGCCCGTCATTGTGGCCGAGAGAGGGGCTTGGTATTTAGTGGGTGACGGTGGCCCTTTTCCCGTCTGGCTTAGGTAAAATGATGACATGGCCTTGCCTTGTCGCGCTCTGTCCTGGTTGTGGAGAAGCCTGGCTGCCGGTTCTGAGCTGATGCTCCCGCCCGAAAGGAGAGGGCCAGACCCCTTCTGCACACCAGGGGCTGCTCTGCTCTCTTTCTCTGTCCACACACTGCCGTCCACAGGATTGATGCTTGGGGAGGATGTTTGGACCCCATGATTTCAGATTCTACACAGCCCCCAAGTGATCTGCTCGGGCCACAGTGGCCACCCAAGTACACGGAGCTGTGCCCTGAGCTGCGGGCCAGCTGCTCTGGTGAAGGAGGCTGTGGCCAATGGGGCCTCGAAGGCAGGGCATCAAGAGGCCCCTGGGGACCACGGCCCAATCAACTTCCTCAGCTCGTGTGACACGTGTTTGAGGTTAATGGGAGTCATCAATGGCCCCGATGAGTGTTCTCACCTGTTGTCCTTTTCCATAGACGTGAATGAATGTTCCTATGACGAACTCAACGCCTGCCCTGGGAGGGGACTGTGCCTAAACGTGGAGGGCTCCTACCAGTGCCTCGGTCACCCAGAGTCACCCACCCCGTCCCCCCAGAAGCTGGACGGCACATGTGAAGGTGAGCGACTGGGCTCTCCAGGTGGGGAAGGAACGCCTTAAGGAATCTCCCAGGCCAGATGGTCCTCGGACCACAAGACCCTCTCTTCTTGCAAAGAGGGAATGACGGGCTCATGGCAGAGAAGAGGCACTTAGTTCTTCTGAGTGTTCTTGACCTCACAGTGGGCTATTCTTTTTTTTTTCAATTGACGTGTGTTGATTGACCATGTTGTGCTAGTTTCATGTGCACAGCAAAGTTATTCAGTTATATGTACATGTATGTATCTCTTTGGCAGATTCTTTTCCCTTATAGGTGATTGCAAAATGTGGAGCGTAGTTCCCTGTGCTATTGTGGGCTATTCTCGCCCTCTTTCTTTGAGTTAATAAATGTTTATGTGCCCTTCACTGTGCGAGATGCTGGTAAAACATATGTGAACATGGTATGAAACATATATGAATAGATCGTAATCTTCGCTCTCGGGAAACTCAGTAGAGAACATGCCAGGTGCTCGCCAGGCTGGTGGGTAAATAGGACGCCTGTATGATTTATTGGCCAACTGCCCATTGCTGGACTCAGCAGATCTGTGTGGCCTGCCCCCAACCCCCGCCCCCCCCCCCCAACACCGAGGCCCTCACCAGTGGCTCTGGAGTTAAGGCCACCCCCAGCTCCCTCGCCCTTCGGGGAGGGTGTATGTGTGCTGCGCCCTGTCCCGGACTTTCTGGAGGTGTCCGGCTCCTGTTGCCCCCTCTGGTCTCCGTCTTAATGGCGTACACTTCACTGCTACCTTCCTTCTCACCTCACCACCTTGTGCCCAAATTTCCCAAGCAAACCAAGGGCTTTGGCATCCTCATCTCATGGCCAGCTTCCGAGAGAACACAAACTGACTAGTAGTCTAAGCACATCTTCATTCATTTATCAAATCTCAAAGTTTAGCTGTGGGGGTGAAGAGCACAGACGACCCCCTGAGAAGTGCTGCATCATCCTGTGACATGAGACCACCTGTGACATGTGTGGGTACCAAAGTCACAATGGAAGGAAAGGCTACATTTTAGTTAGAGGTTGGTGAAAATAAAGATTTTTTTTCTTATGTGAATTTTGGACCTGAATGTTACCAAACCAAACTTGGGTCTGTTTGCCCCTGTGCAGCAAAACCAATCTACTGATGCCGGGTCGTGGTGAAGGAAAGTACAGCATTTACTGTGGGCGCCAAACAAGGAGCCTGGGCAGCTAATGTTCAGAGGCCTGAACTCCCCGATGGATTTCAGGGAAGGGTTTTTAAGGCAAGATGAGGGAGCATCCTGGAGTCTGTGATCAGCTCGTGTACAGTTCTCTGATTGGTTGATGGTGAGGCAGCAGGGTGGGGTCACAGGGGTTAACCTCATCCACCCTCAGGCTCCAGCCAGGGTGGGGGCCTTGTGCCCACGGTCATCAAGCAGTTAATTTCTTCCATCTGTTAGGGGTTTTGGCAACTGCGAGACAACTCAGGAAAGTGCATTAGGCACTGTTATCTATGAACTTCAGGGAGGAGCTAAAGAGTCTGTGATTGCCATATGGCTGATGAATTGTTTAAACTGTCATCAGTTCCCTTGGCCCGACTGCTATCTTTTATCACTACATATTCACATTCTATCCATCATTAATTCTTTAAAAAATTTTTATTTTTAATTTTTGGCCGCATTGGGTCTTCATTGCTACACGTGGCTTTCTCTAGTTGTGGCGAGCGGGGGCTACTCTTCGTTGTGGTACGTGCGTTTCTCATTGCAGTGGCCTCTCTTGTTGAGGAGCACGGGCTCTAGGCACGTGGGCTTCAGTAGTTGCAGCATATGGGCTCAGTAGTTGTGGTGTGTGGGTCCTAGAATGAGCAGGCTTCAGTGGCTCGCAGGCTCTAGAGTGCAGGCTCAGTAGTTGTGGCACACGGGCTTAGTTGCTCCACAGCATGTGGGATCTCCCCTGATCAGGGATCAAACCCGTGTCCCCTGTATTGGCAGGTGGATTCTTAATCACTGTGACACCAGGGAAGCCCCCAATCATAAACTCTTGAGCCAGGCTTTTGTGACTCAGGGGACCCCTGGGAAATTAAAATTTTCTACAAACCAGAGGCAGGTGGAGGACATGGGGGAGTCTGCCCCAGGAAGGCCCCATGGGGTCCTACTCAGTTACATGACAACTGCGTCTGGCCTCATCCTAGTTAAGAACCCCTAAGGTAGAGGCACCAACAGATTCCGGCTCAGATTTGACATACTTTTGGACAAGACTCTTTCTTGCTCCTGTTCCCTTGTGATGTGTGTTGTCCCTCTTTTTGTGGCCTCTGGGAAGGTGATGAGCGTGAGGACTTGTACGGGGCTGTGAGTAGGACAGGCGCTCTGGAGGGCAGTGAGCAGCCATGCTGGGAGCTGACACACCTGTGTCCAGGTGCGCTCTGCTGCTGGGTGAAGAGACTAGCGGGGGCGTGGCAGACCCCACATCCACTCTCTCCTTCCTTAGTGACACACTCTGGACTGAATTTTGTGTGGATATGTGCCCTGCTGAAAGGACTACATTTCCCTACCTCCCTTGCAGGTAGGGTGGCCATGTGACTTGTCTTAGCCAATGAGACATAGCAGGAATTTCCGTGGCGTTGGGAAGACTGCTTAAGGGTAATAGGCTCTGCTGAGACCAGGCTGGGCAGATGATTGCGATGGCTGAGTCTCCATCAGTCATCAGAGCCATGTGGTGACCTGGAGGACAAGCCCCAGACACTAGGGATGGCGGGGCAGTGAGTGAAGGCGGATGGGCCTGAGGGGCCACGGACATTCTCTGTGTGAGGGTGGTCCTGGCAGGGCCGAGCCCTATGCTGCAGGGCTTTCTATTCATGGAGCAGCTGATCCGGATCTCGCTGACTTAGGGCAAAGCAGGAGCAGGGAGACAACAGTTCAGGAAGTGTCCTTGGGAGCCGGAGCTGCTGCTGGGACAGTGGCCTGGTGAGGCAGGGCGTCTGGTAGGTGGACAACCAGGTGCAAACCCAGGCAGGGGCTGAGACAGGCTGGGAGCTGGGACCCTTTGCTGCAATGCCTGCACCTGGACAAACGTCTCCTCCAGCAACAAAATACAAAGAAACTATAAAGGACTAGAAATAGCTGTGTGCACGCAGTTGGGGCAAATAGTGGACAAGAGAGAAAAAGACCAAAGAAACCCAACTGTAACTTCTGAAGGGCTGGGAACAAAAGCCCGGTATCGCACGTGCCCTTGTACTCTACATCACCTAGGGGTGGGCAAACCACCTAAGCCACCCCTCTGGCCACACCCCCTAGACCCACCCCCAACCCTCACCTCATATAAGGAACCAGCTCGCCCGCCCCACCCCCCGCTGCCCTTAGTGAGCAAGGGAAACCGTTACTTGTGTTTGCTCTCCACGGTTGCAGCAGGGGCCCCAGTAAAGCCTTGCCTGAATTTCTTGTCTGGCCTCTGATCAATTTCTATTGATTCAGGAGGACAAGAACCCTGGTCGGTAACAGAGGGACAGGAGAGGAGGCTGTGGGGTAGGAGTTTGATGGACTTGGTACCTCCTCTCCAACAGTTCAGCCAAGATGCAGGTACACCTGATTCGACGTGGCCACTAGAAAGGTCTCTCCTCATCCTGGAAGCTGATTTATTACTTTAACAACATTCTAACAGCAGCAGAAGAATAAGTCCCCCCCCCAGTCTCAGCACCCAGGCAAGTTGTATTTATTTTCCTGTTTCCTGCCAGGTTTTTTGTTTTTTTAACCCTTATTTAAATCCTGCTACAGATGCAATTTTGTATTCTGCTTTCTTCACTTCCTATTATGTCATATAAAGTTTTCCAAGAAGCAACCTGATCTTCATGATGACAATTTTCGACGGTTAACAGTGGTATTCGATAGCAGCGATATAATGCTCTTAGCTCTTCCCCTCATGGGGGGCTTTTAGGTCGCCTCCAACATTCCCCTCTGAAAACTAGAAACTTTTGCTAACATTGTGAAGTGGTTATGGAGAACATTGTTACAACTGAGTTTGAATTAATTATTAATTTAATCCGTGTGTTCTCCCTTTAAGGGGAGAGGCATGGTTGAGTGGTGGTTGTTCCTCAGGTCTCTGGATTTTTAAGAAAACACCGACCAGCGCCACCTCCACAACAGAATACTCCGCTCCTTGGGGCTTCGTCTGATTAGAACCATGCAGCTCGTCTGTGCACGAACGTGCCACAAAGCTTTGCACAGAGCCCTGCAGACCATCCTAGATCCCTTGGCCTCTGCGGGGAGCATCCTGACCCCCCAGTGAGAACAGAAGGTTGAAATCCAGTTATTGACAGTAACTCTGCTCTGTCATCTGAAAAAAACATCAGGCTCTGTTCACAGGGAGGAAGGTCGCCAGACTGCCACGCTGCCTGCATCACGCGGTGTAAGTTTCCCTCGAGATAAAGGGCCGCCTGGCAGCCAAGCATAAGCAGGGCAGAAAGACAAAGCCAGTGTCTCCTGATCAGAAATTTAGAGTCAATTCCAACCGCGTATGCCTAAGGGAAAGAGCACATGTTTTAAATTTAGAAGCTAATATAATAAATGAGCTATCTGCTGGAACGGGTTAGAGGTACAAACTCGTGGAAAATACAGCACAAATTTCAGATGCTTTACTTGTGAAATTAGTCATCCAATTAACGACACACAGAGCAGCTGGATTCTTGCACAAAACAAAAACTGTAAGAAATATTGCCTGGTTTGCATGTAATGCTCCAGGAACGTGTTCTGCTTTTAGGATGGAGTGGAATTGTATGCAAGGGTCATCCTAACTTCCGCCGACATGGTCTCCTTCCCAGCGGGAGCCTGATAGCTGTTCAGCTCCGTGCAGAACCGTCTTCTGAGTCTGCTGCTCGGCAGGGGCAGGCCTGCCGCTGGAGAGCCCGCCAGGCTGCCAAGGACAGACGCTCCGGTTCACAAACCTCATGTACAGTTAGGTTTTCGACAGTTGAATGCTCAACACCTTGGCTCCAGTCTCAGCGTTTCTACCTTTACGAGGTTCAGGTGTCCAGCCGACAGGCCTGGGGTTAAAGGAGAGCAGAGCCTGACCCGGGAGATCACGGGAAAGGCCGTGGCACCAGCAGCACCCTTCCTGCCCCACCAGACGCGGGTTGGGGCTGCCTGGGAGGAACAAGGGCCCAGATCCGTGGACACAGAGCATCCGATGTGCTTCACTGAGATCCGTGTCGACTCCTGAATTCAGGTTCACAGCCGTAGCCTGGGGAGGGCCACAGGACAGCGACGCCCTGGGGTCACACCAGTTAGGAACTGGGTTTCTTTTCTGGAGCCACATTTTAAGAGGGAGGGGTGTGGCCAGGCCAAAGGGCAGAGACAGAAAGCGTCCTGGCCTATGAACTGAAATCCAAGTCGGAGGGAACATGGAAGGGTCGGGGAAGAAGGATTACTTCCAGTTTAAAGTATCTCAAGGTCTGTCCTCCAGAAGAGGGCTCAGCCTTAGTATGTCAGAAGCTGGCTGATTCTGCAGCAACACGAAGAACTTTCCAACAAGCTGTGCTGTCTCGCCAACAGCTGTCTTGAAAATTACTTAAAGAAGCGTGGGGAGGTAGATTCACTTCCTGGGCCTGTGAAACAAAACAGCACAAACCTGGGGGTTTAAAGCAACAGAAGTTCATCCTCTCCCAGTTCTGGAGGGCGGAAGCCCGCCATCCTTCTCCCTGGGTTCAAGTCCAGGTGTCGGCAGGGCCAGGTTCCCTGCGGAGGCTCTAGGGGAGACCCCTTCTTTGCCTCCCCATCCTTCTGGGGGCTGCATAAATTCTCTGGCTTGTGGCCACGTCACAGCCACCTTCAACGCCAACATCTTCAATCCTGTCTCTGCTCTCTCTTCACAGGGCCTTCTCCTCTGTGTGTGTGAGTCCACTGTCCTGACTCTCTCTTGTGATCACATTTAGGGCCCAGCCAGATAATCCGGGACAATCTCTTCTCAAGACCCTTAACTTCATCACGCCTGCAAGGACCCTTTCTCTAAATAAGGTCACATTTATAGGTTCCGGAGATTAGGAGCTACTGTCTCTGGAGGTCAATATCCAGTCTCTTCCCGATGGTGGGATACTTTAGGAGTACAACATGGGCACTTTGTCCTCAGCTATTGGATAGCTTTGCCGTTTACTCTCTATTTGACTTTTCTAGGCCTCAGTTTCGTCCTCTGTAAAATGGGATCATAGTATTGATAGAACCTATCACCTGGTATTGTTGGAAGGGCTGTGTGGAATGACATGCCTGGCGAATACAGCACTTAGCCAATGGCAGCTGTAAGTGTGTCCCTGATAGCTTGGCTGGCAGCGTGATGGGTGTCATGGGAGGGGGTGCCTGTAGCCCCGTGGGTACCCCCACAGCCCCGTCTCCCCACTGCTGCAATGACGCCGGCCACGCTGGCTTGGACATCCTGCGCCTGTGTCTGGCATCACCACGGACCTTCATCTGTCCTCGTTTCCATCGCTGTGCTGGGTACAGAGCAGGTGCGCAGTAAACGCCGAGCCGTGTGAAATCGCCACTGTAGCTGGCCAGACACGGTTGAATCTGGACAAGTGCAAATGTGTCAAGGTAGCAGACTGGAGAGAGAGCCACGCAAGTGTTCGGCAGCGGCACTGTCCGCAGGGAGGAGCTGTCTCTACGGTGGAGACGGCCGTGCGCCCACAGCATCCCAGCTGCAGGCACCACGGGCAGATGGTAGCTTCTGCAGGTGCCTCTGAGGGTTTCACAGTCCCCGAGGGGGCCCAGCTGGCGGCTCCTCAGCCCGGCGACCTAGGGCCCCACTGGCGTCTTAATTTAAACAGTGACTACGTCTCCAGCCAGCCTGATGCCCCGCCCCAGACTCTTCCTAAACACCAGTGCCCAGGTTCTCTCCAACACCGAGAGACCCCTTCTATTTTAACTCCCTGCAGCCTGGAGGCACTGTCTGTAGCAGGCGCTTGTCAAGGGCCACACGCAGCCCCGTCGCATGGATTTGTTTGCTGTTGTTCCACGTCAGGCGATGCCTGAATGGCAACCAGGACGTGGGGTCGCAGCCCCGATGCGAGCTGGACGCTTCTGCCCAGGCCTCAGGCCTCGTTCTCTGCCCCACTGTCCTATTTGCAGGGTGTTGTGTTGCCACCTGTGGGATTGAAAAAATGTTGGGTGCTGTGTGGCTTGGCTGCGTGAACCAGAACATTCAGTGCTTTTAGCAGATTTTTAGGAAAGTTGTAGCCGTTCCTTACTTTCTCAGTGACACTTTCCTGGGGACAGACCAAAAAGCTATGTGGTTATTAGAGCCCCGGTGGGTGATCTTGATTTCAGGGTCCCGGTGGCCAGGGAGGTGGGGGTGAGACCCGCGGTCCTGAGCTGCTGACCGGTCCTCAGCTGAAGCAAAAGACAGTGTCGTAAAGAATGAAACCCATCTGTAAAACAAAGGCACAGAAAAATATTGGACAATTCAGTGAAAAGGACAGAGGTGTGTTCTTCAAAGTACACACTAACTCCTCATGCAAGGAGAGTTTTCAGGAAGCTGCAAGAATTTAGATGGAGGGAGGGCTGGGCTCACCTGTCTCTCAAACACCCACCAGTTTGTACCCCTGCTTTGCGGGACCTGCAGGGGCTCATGGTGGCGAAGCCCAGCCACAGGGCACTGCCATTTCCAAATGGCAGCTCGGGGAGGACCCAGCAGGGCTGAGCAGCAGGATGAGAGTGGGGCACCAATCTTGATCCTGAGCCTCTTGGCAGCCAAGGCAAAAAGGGAAATGGGTTGAATTGTACCAGTGTTAATTTTTACTGAAAGGAAGCATACACCTTTGTTTGGAAAGACAATTTTTTTTGTAATATTAGAAAGAATATATCTTACGAATCTTTACATGAAGGGCTTTGTAAACTTCATACATATTTTAATTCTTTTTTCTTTACTATGGTTTTGCAAAAGATTTTTTAAAAAAATTTCATTGCTTGCTTCTTATAGAACTCAAATTATGCTGTAAAAATTATGGTGTCTAGACTGAGGGCCACCCTACTTTTTGTGTAATTCATATTGGCCAGATGCCTGTTGTAAAGCCAGAATTTTTCTTCCAAAAAAGGGATTTAATTCCATTTGAGCATTAACGTATGTATTTGTTAGGTTTGAGTATTACTCCCTAAAGCATGGATTTCGATATGAAAGCACAGGACGCCTCAGCCTGACTCCATTGTTTTGGTGATGAATTAGCTGAGCAGAAGTCCTTGCGCAAATGATCAAGGACTCGTAAATTAGAAGAGGAGGGCCTTTGAATTTGTGTTGAGGTGGTATTTATAAACGCAGCACAGAAACATCACACTGTGTGTTAATCTGCTCAGGCTGCCATAACACATCCTGCAGACTGGGAGCTTGAACAACAGACATTTACTCCCTCACAGTCTGGAGGCTGGAAGTCCAAGATCAAGATGTTGGCAGGCTGATACCTTCTGAGGCCTCCTGGCATGTAGACGGCCGTCTTCTCCCTGTGTCCTAACATGGTCGTCCCTCTGCCTGTCTGTGTCCTCATCTCTTCTTCTTATAAGGACACTAGTCATACTAGGTTAGGGTCCACCCTAATGACCTCACTGTAACTTAATAACTTCTCTAAAGACTTTACCTCCAAATATGGCCACATTTTGAGGCATTGGAAGTTAGGACCCCAACACAGGAGCATTAGGGGAACACCGTTCAGCCCATCGCACACCATAATGACCACAGCTACAAAAACAACTTGGTTGTTTCCATGGCTTGGCTGTTGTAAATAGTGCTGCAATGAGTTAGCAATTTTGTTTCCTTTAGATAAATACCTAGGAAAGAAATTGCTGGATCACGTGGTGGTTTTATTTTTCACTTCTTGAGGAACTTCCATATTGTTTTCCACGGTGGTTGCATGAATTTACATTTCCACCAACCGTGCACGAGGGTTCCCTTTCTGCACATCCTCACCAACATTTATTATCTCTTGTCTTTTTGATAAAAGCCATTCTAACAGGTGTGAGGTGATACCTCATTGTGGTTTTGATTTGAATTTCCCAGATGATCAGTGACGTTGAGCATCTTTTCATGTGCCTGTTGGCCATCTGTATGTCTTTTTTGAGAAAATGTCTATTCAGACACGTTGCCCATTTTTAAATTGGATTACTATTATTGTTATTATTTTTGCTAATGGGTTGCGTGATTTCCATGTATTTTGGATATTAGCCCCCGATCAGATGTATGATTGGCAGGTATTTCCTCCCAGTCTGTAGGCTGCCTTTTCGTTCTGTGGACGGTTTCCTTGGCCCCCAGAAGCTTCTCAGTTTGACATCGGCCTTCTTGATGACTTATGCTTCTGTTCCTTCTCTCTGATGTTTTCTGCGTCTCCCTCATCCTGCCCTTCCTAGACGGCCCTCCCATCAGAGACCTCGTGATCTTCAACGTCACCAGCAGCAGCTTTCAAGTGTCCTGGAGTCTAAATTCCACCCAGAACCGCACTTTCCAGGTGCAGGTTTACCAGGGCGAGGAGCTACTCAGGAGTACCGGTACCCAGGGCACGAGCCTGGAGGTGGCCGGGCTGGAGGCTGGGGTGCGGTACAGCGTGAAGACCAGCTACCAGACGTGTGCGGCCAACATCACCGCTACGGGCACTGTCAGGACCGGTAAGGCCACTCGTCTGAAATCCACATCACCTGGGCGTTTGTCTCTCTAGCCTGGTCTGTTGGCCCCAGTGATTCAAATCATCCTGCTTCCTGTGAGCAGGGAGGGGCGGTCACTGACCTGGCCCCACCCCTCCTGGGGGGCACCGGGCGCGCTCCGTGTCCTGGAGCCGTGCCACGGCGCCTGTGGGCAGCACAGGCTCCCCTCGCTCCCCTGCATCTCATCCTGACTGGGGATGAGGGCTCCGTGAAGACACCATCTTTCTGTGGTTTAATGACGCCTAAAGCAGTCAGATCGGGTGAGGCCCAAAGCGTGCCAGAGCACAGGAGGGCAGCGACTCGCGTGCATCCACGGACCTGCTGCCACACTTAATTCCACACGGCTGAGGCTGTAGAACTTCCCCACAGCCAAGAGCTGAGCCTCCGTAAGACCGTCACGAAGCATGCCTCATTGCCCACACGGCGCGCTTGCAAAGCTGAGGCAGTACCCACTGCATCAAAGCTGTGAAGAGACTTTGCTCCCCAAACAAACACAGTGTAGGTATGAATGAGAATCCCAGGGTCCAGGAGGCAGCTGGCACGGCCCACGTGACTCTGCCAGGTAGCTGACACGGGCCCTGCCCCGTGATGCCACCTCCCCTCTGCCTGGTCATGGTGGTACCCGGGTGGCATAGACCTCTGTCAGGTTTAGCCCAGGGGTCAGGAGTTCCCTCCTAGGCTGATCCCTGGCAGCAGGACATGGGACAGTGTGTGGGGGCAGTGGGGCCCCGGGACATTCTGGCCTGAGGACCAGGGCAGGGGGAAGCCCCAGCCTGGGGGTTCAGAGTGGGCAGAGGGCAGAAATTGCTGCATCAAAGACCTTTTTTGGGGAGGGGGGAGGAGGAGGGATAGATTGGGACTTACATGTACACACTGCTATATTTAAAACAGATAACTAACAAAGACCTACTGTATAGCACAGTAGGTCTAGGGAACTGCTCAATATTCTGTCATAACCTAAATGGGAAAAGGATCTGAAAAAGAATGTATATAGAGAGACATGTGTAACTGAATCACTTTGCTGTACACCTGAAACTAACACAACCCTGAAACTAACACAACATTGTTAATCAACTATGCTCCAATATAAAATAAAAATTTTTTTAAAAAAAGGAAAAAATAAAAAAGACCCTAGAGGGGTCTGTCTCATGCTCAGGGGTCCTGCCAGGGACAGTGGTGGTGGCAGAGAATGAGCGAGGGACAGAGGAGCAGGCCTGCTGTCCTTATGCACTGATTCGGGGCTGACCCATTGTAAACTGTCAAGCGCACGGAAAATGCGAGACTTTGATTTTGCACAAGCCTCTGATTTCCAAACTGCTGCCGTCTCCCCTTCTTGTTTTATTTTCAAATTGCTCCACGGAGAAAATGAGGGGAGCACTCTTTTCCCTTTGAGGAAACTGGGACCGTGAGGGGCTCCATCCCCGCCGGTCACTTCCGCCCTCTGTCCTCTCCCAACTCATCTCAGACGTGAAAATTTCTGTAGACACTGTCCCAGTGCAAATTCATCGCAGTTGGGACATGCAGGAGGAACTTGCAGCCCTGTCCCAACCCCACCGACTCTGTGCCCTCAGGAAAAAATACACACATTCCAATGCAGGGTAGATAATTTGGAAGATTCCAGAAGACTCCTGATTACCAGCTTATTCCTTCCCCATAAGGATTCTCTTTCCTTCTCTATATTGTAAAAATGCCTTATATTTGTAGAACCCTTTTTTAAAAGAAACTTGATTCACTTTAAAGGTCTTAGCTAATTAATTTGACATTATTAAAAGCCTGGAGGTGATGGAGCTTATTGCAGCGGTGGAGACCCGGGGCCTCGCAATGAATCCAGATTCCCGAATCACTGGGGGATACTGACCCCCTGTGAAGCTCTGTGATGTGCGCAGGACTGGGGCCTGGGAATCCTGGGCCCCAAGGGATACTCGTTTCTCTTGCCAAGGTGGGAGAAGGTTCAGAGGGACCCCCAACTAGAAATGTAGACTCTACAACGTTGGTGACATTTCTGGGGCTGTGTGTGTGCGGCGGTGATAAACTCTGCCCCGCCAGCCCAAAACTTGCTGGCTGGCGGAGAGCCGGGGTGGCAACAAAGTGTGCGTGGCCTTTAGATCCTTAGAACTGAGATCATTGCTGCAGGCTCTGCTGTGGATGTGAGTTTCATTCTCGGTAATGAAAGAGACATGTGCTCCCGTGTCCCATCTTGAGTCTTTTCCAGCTTCGCTTATGTCCAAAGAAAAGGACACTTTCCCTGTGGGGTAACCAACTCTATCATTTTGCCCGAGACACAGTAGGTGCTTGAGAGGAGGGATTTTGGTGGGACACCAAAAAGTTCTGGGCAAATCAGGATGAATTAGTCACCTGAGTGTTGGGGCCCTGGCTGGGGCGTGTGCGTGTGGTTGGGGCCAAGGACAGCAGTGGCCACACTGCGTGAGGAATTGCGGGAGGGGCCCCATACCCCACACGGCTGGTCGAGCCCCAGGTCCCCCCGCTGGGAACCACATGACACTTGGACCTCGTTCCCCTGCTCTGGCTCTGAAAGTGTGTGTTTACGTCTGAGTTTCCTTCGCTCCAGCCCAGAGACATATGTTCCTTAGGTTGATTTCCCCCGGTTTGGCGACCAAACCTAAGACTCATGCCTCAGTCTGTTTTCTAAAACTTTCCCTTCCAAAGAGTGGGGGAAATTGGAAAACACGGACAGAAAAATGTGTGGCCTGTGCTCCCCGGATTTCAGCTACTTTGCGTTATCGCCTGTCTCAGATGCCCGGGTGTTCCAAGTCACCATCAGGATCCTAAACCGTAACATGACGGAGGGGCTGCTGGACCGCCGGAGCCCCGCGTTCCAGAACTTCTCCCGGCAGCTGCTGCACGAGGTAAAGCCCGGCGGAGGAGCTTTCTGAGGGTCCGAGCCAGAAACCCGCCGAGCACCCTGTGCAGGTGTGGGACAAGCGCCCGTCCCCACGGCTGGGGAGGGGGCAGGCCCACATCCCACCGTCACTGCGCAAAATGCCCCCTTTTATGCGTGACAATCTAGATTTGGGGCCAAACCATCTTTGACCCAAATGGGCGGGACCACGTGGTGGCTCAGCTGGGTTTCCTGTCGAATCTTCTGTCCAGGGGACCCGGGGCCTCTGCCCTCCTGCTTGGGGGCAGCTTCAATGAGGAAGCATTTAGCGGTGACCACAGCATCCATTCCTCCCTGGGGCTGGAGGGAGGCACTAGCATAAGGCTTGGGAGGAGCAGCTACCATCTATTCTCGGATGCTGAGTAGGAGAAAAAGGCGAATTCCAAACTGTCAGGAACTGTGAAAGGTCTAGGATTTGGCCCTCCCTGCAAGCGGGTAAGGGAGCCTGTTACATGGAGGCAGAGGACATGAGATGCCTGGGTCAGAGGCAGAGGACTGCATCCCTCACAGCACAGCAGGCAGCAGGAGCATCACGTGGGTGCCGGGTCCCCTGCTGGCCCCAAGTCCCTTGGGGCCGATGCAGAGGGGACCCGGGGGGTGACGTGCCGTGCGTCTGCATCGCGGCTGTGGACCCCCAGGCACACCTGCCTAAACCTTGCTCCAGAAAGACACGCTGTCTTTACAACATCCGACAGTGAGCAGAGCGGACCTGCTCTGTGCTCTCTCTCTCTCTCCCAAGTCTGTTCATCGTACAAACATCTTGGAAAGATATTCTGGAACAAGAGGGCAGTTCGGGCTTCTGCTTGCACGATGTGTGGAAATAGGAGAGACCAAAGGACGGTTGCCTCTCAATATTCACCTGTGGGAGGAGGCAGTTTTTGAAATTTCTTGGAGCGTTTTCTCCCTCCTTTTAAGCAGTCATTCACGCACGGGTGCCAGGGTGGTGCAGGAGGAAGGCGGGGCAAGGCTGGTGTCTCCGTGCTTGAGCACAGGTGGCCCTGAGCACCTGGCTGTGCTTGTGTGTTTCCTGGGGACACAGCCCAGTGGTGGGGGAGGGGTGGGAGGGGCGCAGCTCCAAAGAGCCACGAGATTATTCCCCAGCGGTCCCTTTGCCCATCCGTCAGTCAATCCCACCGGCTCTCCGTCTGTCTCTCTCACACACACATCACCTTCACCCTGGTTTCCAGGGCACCCAGAGTGTGCCGCGCATCTAGGGCTCAGATCAGGGGCCTGACTGTCGTGGTCTCTGACTCCTCACCAAGACCGACCAGGCCCGGCCCACAGTCCCAGGGCTGCAGTGAGCTGGGGTGGGGGGAGGACTCTCTTGCCCCAAGAGGCGGGTGGCTGGGCGTCTCCTCTTGGTCACGAAAGGGACACGTGGATTCTGTGCACCGTCCACGTGTCACAGCTGGGGCCCCGCTGGCTGGTTTTGAAGACTTTGATGGAAAATTCTGCTCCACCTGAGCATCCGTTGCCTCTTCCGGGCCAGGTTGCAGCCTCCTTCCCGCCGGCGGTTTCCGACGTGTACCGAAGAGGGAAGCTGAGGATGCAGGTCGCGTCTCTCTGGGCCGGAAGCGTGGTGGTGAGGCTCAGGCTGACGGTGCAGGACCCCGAGGCCCCGGTGGGCGTGTCCACGCTGGCCCCCATGCTCCCGCCTCTGTGGGCGAGCACCGTGTTCCAGGTGGACCAGCGGGGGACGTTTGTGCAAGGTGGGTCCTCTCCCCAAGCCCTGGGTGTGCCGCCCTGATGCCTTCCAAAGTCCAGGCTGTGTTAGTTCTGGTCAACAGTCGCTTTATCCCAAAGGATGGATAAAGTAAATGAAATTTCAGTCCCTATTCTGGGTTCCTCCTTGGGGGACCTGCCGCCCCAACACAGGGAGCTCACCTGAGTCCCACGCCTTCTCTTCCCACGGGAGAAGCGACCCTCGGAGCGTGGGGGCGCGTATTGCCTTGGATGGTGCTTCTCGGCTGCCACTAGAGCCCGGGGTGGAACTGGGCCAGAGGGTCCACGGGGGGCACGAGGATGAAGCTTACTGTGTCTGCATCGGGGCCCAGCACTGCCCGGCCGCTGTGCAACTTGCTAACACACGGACCTATTTCATTAGCCCAAAGGCTTGTCATTTTATTTGGTGATGCAGGAAATCACAGATCAGGGAAGTAGGGAGAGGTGGAGAGAGAGAGTCAGAGATAAGACAGAGACAGAGACACCAAGAGACAGAGAGAGATTCAGGGGATGCAGAGGGGACTGGGGGAGGGAGCAGGGAGAGAGATAGACAGAGACATAGACAGAGACATAGACAGAGATATAGAGACAGAGACAGCGAGCTGTCGTGTCAGGAAGGTTTTGCCATCAACAGGGGGATGAAGTCCCCCCATGCAGTGAAGGCACCACAGTCTCTACATCAGGAGCCTGCCTGGGGCTCAGTCAATGGAGCGGGCGACCCCCAGGGGAGCGGGTCCCAGAGCGGGCTCTGCCCACCCCTTTGGGCTCCATCACGTGCCGGCTTGCTGCCCCAAGCTCCCCCAACCCCAGACTGCAGGGAAGGCGCCACAGGAGTGTCACGCCTGAAGTCACACCTGGGAAACACCTGCCCGCTAAGCCCGGGGTCCCTCTTTCACTCACTCCTTGGAGATGGAGATGGCGGTGGCCCTCTGCGCCTGGCGGGCCCACCTGAGACAGATCTGAGCCGTCTTCAGGAGACCCAGCCCTACCGGTCGCCGTGCTTCCCAGCCACGTGGCCGGGCACCAGGCCTTTGTCACGTGATGCTGTGTGTTGAGTGACAGCCCCAGAAGATAAGTGCACACAGAGCTGCAGGTGTGACTGTATTTGGAAGACGGATCTTTCAGATGAAACCGAGGATCTGAAATCATCCTGGATCAGGGTGGGCCTTAAGTCCAATGACAGTGTCCTTAAAAGAGGCAGGAAAGGTCTCCTCATGGAGGAGACCACGTGAAGACGGAGGCAGAGGCTGGAGTGACACAGCCGCAAGCCGTGGAGACCAAGGGACCACCAGAAGCTGGAAGAGGCAGGGAGGACCCTCCCCGAGAGCCCAGGGGGCGCCCAGCCCTGCCAACACCTTGATTTTGGACTTTGGCCTCTAGAACTACAAGAGAATGAATTCTGTTTTGAGCCAGCTTGAACGCCTGTACAGTGTGTGACGGCAGCCTCCGCAAACTCATGCAAAGGGGGAAGAGGTGCCCTGCACCGTGAACATCACAGCAGCGTCCCGGGACGCCGGGAGCGTCCTGGGAAGCTGGGGGCCCTGAGCAGGCTCTTGCCCTGCTGCGTCCCTGACAAACAGTAAGCTGTTTGCTTAACATTTCAGCGCTGAGGGCCGCGGTGGGAGGGCCTCCAGGGCCAGGGAGCGGCTCTCCCACCCTTGCGGAGGCCCCCGGCTGTTTATTGGTGGGGGAGGCGGCCCTGGCCTGCACAGATTCTCTGACCCAGAACCTGGGGGGCCGCCCCTCGGCTGCAGCCCCCACCCGGGGAGGGGACTGAGTGTGGGGACGTCGTTCTCCCCCACAGCCCTGACCACCCCTGAGAGCCCCCAGCCCTGCTGCTGGGGAACTGGGGAAGCACATTCATTGTTATTCTGCAAAAAATCAACAAACCACAGGACGGAAAGCCCCTTTCCTCAGTGGCTCCCCTACGGGAATGGTGGTGTTGGCACCATCTAGCTTTGCCAGGTTGTCTGGGGGCTCTCGCCTCTGAGAGTCAAGGCGTCCCAGCAGCGTGGCAGGCACGTTGTCACGACCGCATCTTCTCCCCGAGGCCTGTCCCCCACCGGGTCACTGGGTGGTCACATGTCCCGGTCTTCCTCAGAGAAGGGGGGGGTGTGTGCCCCGTGCCAGGAGGCCCAGTGCTGAGTGGCACCTGGTCCTCCCGTCCTGCTCACACTACCCGGCGGGAGGGGGCCTCATGGGACAGGCTGGAGTCCCAGCTCTCCAGCTCTGACACTTGCTCACTGTGGGCCCCTGTACAAGGCACTTCCCCTCCTGGGACCCAGTGTGCTTACCTGGGACATGGGAAGTTTAGGAGCCATCCCACCTTGTGGGTAAATGAAGGGCTGCTGCGGGCGTGGGGATAGCCGGGTGCCTGGCGCATGTCTGACAGCACGGCGAAATTTTGGGTTAACTCTTCTCTGGGATGCACTGTGGTGTCTCAGGTGCATTCTCAGGCTGGAAGGCCCTGCAGTGTCCCCAGGCCCTCAGGGGACACTGCAGGACCTCCCTTTGCTCCCCTTGGCTCTCCTGCCCTCGTCCCCCCCCCTTCCTAAAAATCTGCTCAAGAATGGCCGTCCTGCTTATTTGCTTCAAGTGCAGAAGACCCTCTGGGCCTCCACGTGCATCCAGGTGGCCCCCTCGTGCCTTCATGCTCCGTGCAGACGTCAGCCAAACGAGGCCCTGACGGCGGCCCTGTTCTATGTGAGGGGTCCCCTGGGCTCACTGAGCACCGGGGGCAGCGCCTCCTCCTGTGATCTCAGGACAGGCCTAGGCGTGCTCCCCGAAGCTCCCAGTTGGCCGTGTGCTTCCGATAGCATCGAAGACACAGCGGCCCCTCCTGTCGCCTCTGCTGGCAGTGGGAGAAGGGGCGTGAGCAGGGGCGCCTGGACCGGGGACTGTCACTGTCGACCTGGCCGGCCTGGGCGGGCTTTCTTTCTCCGGATTCCGTGGCGCTGCCTTTGGTCCAGCTTCTGTGTGATCTGCCGTTAGAACCAGGTCTCTGTGCCCACCTGCCTCCTTGAGTGACAATCTGACACCGGCCCCCAGGAGGGGCTGAGGGCTCTGGCCACGCTTCACCTCTGAAGGCCATGCGGGGCCTGAGAGACAGCCAGGGGCCTCCCGCGGAGCCTGCCTTTCCAGGGACGGGGCAGCTTGTCCTTGGGCCTCCCTGCCTGGTTCCCGGGGGCTTGCTTGTGCTGGAGCCGCAGCTCTGCCGTGGCTTGGCTGTCCCCCTCGTCCGGGACGTGGGCCACCTCCTCGTCCCGGCCTCAGGGCCGGCAGGAGCAGAGCGCAGGCCCTGCACCGTGACCCTGCCTGCGTCCTGCCCGCGTCCTCGTCTGGCGGCCCAGGAGACGCAGAGGCTGCCTGGCGGCTCTCGGGGCTCACAGACCTGCCTCCCACCCTGAACCCAAGAACTGCACGGCCTCCAGCTTGGACACAAGAAGAAACAGAGTCGTCTGCATCCACTCCAACTGGCTGCTGAGCCGCGTGATGGTGGAATGAGGCGGGGAGGATCACCTCCCCGAGAGTGCTCTGCGGTTCAAGCTCAGGTCCCCACGGGGGCCTCCACTCTCCTCGTGGCCCTGCTGCCCGGCCGGCGGGCTCCAGCCCCCACCTGAACCCCCAGCACTTTTGAGCCGCCTGCAGGCTGGAGGTCGGGCTGCGCTCCAGGGGGCTGTGGGGGCCCGGCCGGCAGGGAGCCCGGGTCGGGGTGTAACTGTTGCATCAGCTGACAAGTCTGCTGGTCTCGGGGGAGCTGCTTCCGTGAAGATCACATGAAGCAAAACTGAAAACCACAAAACGGGCCTCTGAGCACTTGGCGGCAGAGTTTTCTCTGCACAAAACTGCACTCGTGCCTTGTCTTGACTTGAAGCCCAGCCAAGTCCGGGCTCCACTGGCACCTTGAGCCTGGCTCGGGGTCTCCGCCTGCAGCTCTTGGAAGCCCGTGGACAAGGACCTGGGGACCATCCCTTGCGGGGAGCCTCACCCTCTTTGAGGCACCCAGCCTCCCCGCTGTCAGAGGCGACTGTGAAGAGCCACGCGCTCCCCTGGGGCGGGTGTGGCAAGGCAGAGACCGGCAGAACTGGACCTGGGCTGAAGGATGGACGTCCAGGGCTGTGGGAAGACTGCTCCCCTGCCCCGGCTCCTCCCAGCCTGAAATACAGCTTGAGTATTTACTCCTCAAGGTTTTATTTTATTGGAGTACAGTTGATTTACAATGTTGTGATACTTTCTGCTGTACAGCAAAGTGAATCCGTTATACATACACATATATCCATTTTTTTTTTTTAGATTCTTTTCCCATATGGGTCATTACAGAGTATTGAGTAGAGTTCCCCGTGCTACAGCGTAGGTCCTTATTAGTTACCTATTTTATATTTAGTTGTGTGTATATGTCCGTCCCAACCTCCCAGTTCATCCCTCCCTCCTTTGCCCCCCTGGGAACCATAAGATTGTTTTCTACATCTGTGACTCTATTTCTATTTTGTTAATAAGCTCACTTGCACCATGTTTTTAGTTCCACGTGCAAGTGCTATCATGTATCTGTCCTTCTTCCTTAAGGTTTTCTCCTGCTTGCTGCGTGGAGGGCCTAATTGATCAGTCACATGTCAAATGCGCGAGATCATCAGATTCTTTCCTGGGGCAGGACCAGGGATGGGGGTGGCTGCGACCAGGGGCCCAGGAGGGGGAGGGGCGGGGGTGGGAGAAGGAGGAGGAATGATGCTCCTAGCGAGCTTTGCCCCAGTTTGGCCCAGAGCTGGCCCTGGCTGCCTGCTGACTGGCACCTGCGGGGCTGGAGTGGGCTGAGAAAGGATGAGGGGCTTTGGGGGGGATTTACAGGCCTGGGGGCTCACTTCACAGCCTTCCTTGTCCAGATCAGAAGGGTCAGGGCTTCCCAGTGGCACGGGGCCTTTGGGTCTCTCACAGTTGTTTCCCAGACCCAGGGAGGAGGTGTTCACAGCCGTCCTATCTGTGTCTGGGAAAGTTCAAGGACATCTCCTGGCTCAGTTATTCTTCTGTTTCTTTCTTGAGACACTAAATATTAGGGGATGCTGGCACATCAGAGGGAAGAGAAAGCACCTTAGGAACAAAGAATAAACAAGGGGGGAGTCTATTCACACCTGTGCATGCTAATACCTCCAAAGGAACCGGCGTTCCCTAATCTCTGCCCCCAGGTTGGCCAGCCAGCGGTGGAGGCAGGCGGGTGCTTGGGTCATTGCCTTGTTTCAAATAGAAGCTTCCGGAAGGCTCTGTGCAGGCCCCCTGCCCCCCATCCCAGGTGCTGGACGCCAAGGGCCTCACTGACGCCTTGTGCCGTCCCTCCGGCCGTGCTGTTCTCCGAGCACCTCTGGCCGTGCTCTCAGCGGCGTGTGTCCTGTCTCTTTCCCGCCCGCAGACTGGGACGAGTGTGCGGACAGCCTGGAGCATGACTGCTCGCCCGCCGCCCGGTGCATCAACCTCGAGGGCTCGTACACCTGCCAATGCCGGACGGCCAGGGATGCCCACCCCTCCAGACCCGGCCGGGCCTGTGAAGGTGCGCCCCCTCCCCAGCCCCCAGCTCCCGGCCGAGCCCCTCCCTGAGGACCTGGGCTGGAGCCGGGCTGACCTCCATCCAGCAGGGCGGGCACAGTGCCTGGGGCCCGCCTTACTACTGGGTGCCCACAAGAATGATTTCATGGCTTTTAAAATCCAAAGGAAGAAAGGTATTCAATAATAGTAAATATCAATTATGAGTCATGCCTTTATGCCATGCAGCTTTAAAGTATGTTTTAAATTATTTTTATGACTCGAGGTGGGGGGAGTCAAGGAAGGGAGGGAATACGGGGATATGTGTATAAAAACAGATGATTGAACTTGGTGTACCCCCCAAAAAATAAATTATTTTTATGAGTGAAAAGGTCCGAGAAAGTCATGATGAAACCCCTGGTTTTGGGGGAGTCCCTCCCTAGGTGGCCTGGAGCCCAAGAGGGTTTAGGAGCCCAGGTGAGCGTGGAGAAGGCCTTGATGTGGGGCCTCTGAGCCCCATTCTTGGCATGTCTCTGCCCCAAGTTTTTGGGGGGCTGGTTCTGATTGGCTGGTTGGGCTCCCTGGAGTGCTGAGTTGAGAAGCAGGAGGAATTTATATATAGACTTGCAATGCTGTGATCGACTAGCAATGTCTGCTCTGGACGCAGGGTGGGCAGAGGAGGTGCTCAGCCATGTGGTTGCCGTCCCTGCTAGGCTTCTGGTTGGAAGAAGCAGCAGAGAATGTTTCCCTGGGAAAAAGCCTCTGGTCCTTAGCCACTGTATGTGTCATCCTGCTTCCTAAGGCCCACAGCTTCTCTTCTCCCATCCTTTTTCTCACGCATGTAATGCCCAGCAAGCTGATAAGACCAGAGCTAAGCCCCACACTAAGCACGTATTTGGGGGAAATTGCTCCAAATTCCCAAAGGCCCGATGCACCCACCTGAGGCCTGTGAGAACCCAGCCCTGCACTCATGTCCTGGTTCTGCAGTCACCCAGGTAGACCCCCTACTCAGGGGGTCTTGGCGTCCTCACTGATCCCATGGAGGGGCTCCGTGGCTTTCCGAGAGAGCCGTGTTAAACATCCTTAACCACCCGTGGGGACAGCCTGTGTCCCCACTTGAGGTCACCTGGGGGGGCTCCTGCCCGGAGCGGACCAGACAGCCCATCTGAGAGTGGATGTGTCTCAGCAGGTGACGTGGTGAGCCCCGCAAGTGGTGCGCCGTCTCCAGTGACAGGGGAAACAGCCCCAGTTCCCAACACAGAAACAACAGCCCTGGGCCTGGAGATCCCCGCCTTGTCCCCCAGCTCTGGACACCTATGGGGCACCCCTGCAGCAGGCCAGGCCTGGACCCCAGCGCCCCCACCCTGGAGAGGGGTCGGTGGCATGGTGGGCCAGGGCGGTAACAGCACGGGGCGTGGCGTGGAGGAGGAGGCCAGCGTGGCCCCAGACCTGGGGACCGACCAGTGGACGGCCAGCAGGGTGGCCGGCGCGGCCTTCTCTCCCCGGCCTCCCGGGCCCACCCGCAGCTCCCCTCTTGAGGTCACGGACAGCCCGCCAGAACTCCCTGGATGGTTGCCCCCGAACTCCACCACGGAGCTGCCCTCCTGGCTCACTCCTACCTGGGGCCCCACGGGCCACATCGAATGGCACACCAGCCTCCCCACGGGGGACACACCACCAGCACCTCTGGACCCCGCGTGGCCGCAGCACTCAGACCCTGGACCCTCCGGCTTCCCAGACCTGCCCTGGGCCCCCACGCCGGCATCTCTGAAGACTCCAGCCTGCGGTGAGTGGCAGGAAGGGTGCGTGCGGGGGCCAGGTGGGGCCGCTGCGGTGTGAGCTCCCGTTGGCAAAGGCTCGCCCAGCCGTCCAGTCCACGGCCGTCCAGCAGCACCGGGCAGGGCAAGCTCAGTGCGGTGCAGCCACGTCCCCAGGCAGCCGGATTGCCGTCTGGGGAGGCCCCCCACTTTCTCTCCAGCCCTGTCCTGCCCCTCCCTAAGCCTCCCCGGCTGCCAGCAGCTGGAGCAGGAAGCCGGGCGGGTGTCGCATTATGTGCACGGAGCACAGGGTACAGCCCCCTAAGCAGGGCTGGGCCCCCAAGCTTTCTGCACCTGCGCAGCAGCGCTGCACCCCCAAGCCTGCGGCAGCCCCGTGCCCCCAGAAGCTCTGTCCCCCCCCAGCCGTGGTAACCACCCCCAGCCTAGTGCTGCCCCCCACTCTGCCGCACCCCCAAGCCTGCGGCAGCCTCCCCGCAGGTCTGCACCCTCCCCAGCTGTGCTGACCCCCAGAAATTCCACGTTACCCATTACTCGCAGAGGGTTGAGCCATCACCAAGACCCCTGGGTGACACCCCGGGAGACAGGCGGCCACTCTGTGCAGGAAACGGGCCTGGCCGTGCGGCTCCCACGGAGAGAGGCGGTCCTGGCATCCCTGTGTGAGCTCACGAGCTAGCCTGACCCGGGCTTGCGTCCAGACGGGACCAACTGTTAAATGCAGCTCCACCAATGCATTTCCCCTGCAGCACGGTGCCGGGCTGGAGACTAAACTCTTAAGCCCGCATAAGTCGCCCGCGTCCCCTGTAGGAATGGTCTGTAGCCAGTAAAGGCCACCGCCCTGATTCCTTGGGAAGTCTGCCCAGGGGTGGAGGGGGAAGCCCCTCTGAAGGAGCCATCCTGAATCTGCTCAAGAAAGCTTTGTTTCCAGAGGTCCCGGGACCGCAGGGGTGGACACAGAGCAAGCCTGAGGGGCGGGGTGCCGTCCCCGGGAGCCCAGGGCTCAGGGGCTGTCCAGGGACCCTGCACCCGCGTGTGCAGCTGGCAGCCAGGGGACTTGACTCCTCTGGGCTGGCGTCCCCTGAGGACTCTCGTGTCCCCGAGGGGTGGGGTGAGTTTCTCCTTCCTGTCTCCTGGAAGTGTTGTATTGATTTTAATCGGGGCACTTATGTTCCATCCTCAGCTCCTGTCTCCATCAGAAGGGTCATCGTCTCCAATGTGACCAGCACGGGCTTTCACGTGGTGTGGGTGGCAGATCTCACCCTGCACCCCGCTTTCCAGCTCATCCTGACTTCTGCACGGAGCTCCACCAAGCACCTGGAGACCCAGAATGCAAGCCTGACACTGTCAGGCCTGGAGCCTGGCGTCTTGTACCTGGTGGAGATCGTGGCCAAAGCCTGTGGGGAAGAAACTACCAGAGCCCACCTGAAAGTGAGGACAGGTAATGGGTTTTAGAAACGCTTTCGCCATTGGTTCTCAAAGGGAGGAGAAAAAGGATGGAAAAGAGTTTCGGTGGGTTAAGGTTAAAACAGCTGCATTTACGTGTGGATACTGGGTTTCCGTCTTTCTCTCAGCATAGGAACGTCTGGCTCGCTTCATACTCGGCTGGTGTGCAAAGACCACACAGGAGGGGGCTTATTTCAGGGACAGGTGGTCGGCAGATCGTGGGCAAAGAGGCTGTTTTGCAAAGCGCTCCAGACTCTGCAGAGGTTTCAGATGCTCACTCACCTGTGTCCTCATGGGTACACATCAGGGAAATGGGTGCCGTGCTGGTCTATGCATTTGCTCTGACCGTTCTCACTCCTAGCAGACCTGGACTAGGGAGGATGACGATGGATAGCTTTGTGAGTGTCCCCCGCCCCCATGGGGCTGCAGAGTAAAAGGGAGGGGAGTAGAATGGAGCAGGTCCAACGTAGACTCTGATAAGGTCAAGCTGATCTTCATGGATAGTTATATATTCAGATAAAATTCCTCTTTTCTCCTCATTAGCATTTGTTGTCCACATATTTTCCTGAATGTCTAACTTACCTGAGGAGCCAAGGTGCAGTTTAGTCCTCAAGTCTTGGGCAGCCATCCGAAAGTTGATAACTTTTTAGTTGATAACTAAAAGCAGTCTTCGAGGCAGGGTGCACACCTCCTGAGGTGATGCCTAAGATGACCCATTTGGGTGCAGTCAGAAACGTTTAGAACTTTTGTTTACGTGCTTGAAAGTACAAATTAGCTGTGGACTGGGAGACTAGAGAGGAAACTAGGGGTGATGAAGGCAGTGCAAAGTCATGGCAAGCTGGAGGAGGGGAGGTTGCTGCTGGCTGGACGGTCAGGCAGGGCAGCCCCAGAGGAGAGCTGGTGCTGGGCTTCTGTGTACATCTGTCGTCTGAAGGTCTCACCTGTGCCTGGAGGCAGGAGCTGCCCGTGGGTGTGTGACCCCAGCCCGGGATGGGTTCACCTCTGCTCTCACCTGTGCGCCTTCCTGCTCCTGATGGCTCCCAGGTCAGGTCACACACTCCAGTTTTTGTGAGTCTGGACCGGTGGCCCTCCGGCGCAGCGACAGCCGTGACTCCAAGGACACGGGTTGGGGTTCATCCCGGAACGCAGACTGGGACGGCTTTGTGGTCTGTCTCACGTCTGGGCAACAAGCCCCTGGAGGAGGGAACTCTCAGACCCGACAGGACAACGTAGTCTTCCTCCTTCACTGCCCCGAACGCCCTGCACGTAGCAGGGACTCCACGGATACCTGGTGAGACAGTATGAGAACTGAGACAGTTGCCGTGCGGGATCCAGCACGAGGCCGGGAGATGCTCCTGGACCACGTACTCCTAGAAGCCCTACTCAGAGGGAGAAGATTCAGAAGGAACAGAGCAGTGTGATGTAGGGACTGCCCTTGTCGGCAGAGAGGCAGGGCTGTGGGGGCGGGGGAGGAAGAGCTGGCTGCCGCAGGACTTCTGGGCACTCTGTTGTGAGCTGTGGGCCCGGCAAGGTGACACTATCTCTATCCAGGTTTGCCTGCACAGCTGGTGCATACCAGTGCCCTAGCATCATTACCGAATAGTGCCTCCTTTCACTCTCAAAGTTATCCCGGTTTGCTGGTGAATTACGTGGACACTTCGTGCACAGCTAACATCCCAGGAAGGCAGGAGAGAGTTGCAGGGGCTGAGCTGGTTCCATGGCCTCCGGAAGGGTCTCCCTGTGAGCCCAGACTCTGTCCCTGAAGCTGGGGGCTGTGTCTGTGCGTACCGGTGCTGTTCCCTCTTTACAGAGTGCAAATCAGCCTCAGTTTGATGTTCTTCCTGGCCAACGTGAAAATACTATTATCAAGATAGAGATGGTAATCTGTTACCTGATACCACTGCAAACATGTTTATTCTCCATCCCGCAGCGGCCCAGAAGCTCAGTGGAGAAGTCAGAATAGCAAACGTCAGGTATTTAGAATCCTTCCGCAACGCAAGCAGCAAGGAGTACCAGGCCTTCCTAGAGCTATTCTTTAGGATGGTAAGTTGGTGGAATCGGTCCTTATTTTCTCTTGGGATGTGAGGGAGGGTGGTGGTAGCATTCTAGTAACAGCCGATGGGGACCCAGACCTGAAGGTGCTATGGACTCCTTATTCCTGGAGGAAGCTGGGACTTCCAGCTCTGGTGAGGTGCCTGTGTGTCCTGCCGTTACACAGACACACCAGCAGGTGGGAGACACACCTTTTCCTCTGCTGCATCCTTGCTTCACGTCACTTCCTGTTCAGCAAAACGTCTGTACTGATGTGGGACCCTGTGGAGCAGAAAGCCTTTCCCCTGCCTTAAAAAGAAAAAAAAAAAATAATAATAATTTAACACTGAGATCTATTTCACATACCATAAAACTCACACTTTTAAAGTGCACAATTTAGCGGTTTAGACTGTATTTGCAAAATTGTGCAAGCATCACCAGCATTTAATTCCAGAAAGTTTTCATCCTCTCAGAAAGAGACCCATTAGCTTGTCATCTGCCCTTCCCTCTTTGCCCCTGGAGCCAGTTATGTGCTTTCTGTCTCTACGAATTTGCCTGTTCTGGGTGTTTCATAGAAATGGAATCATAGGGTATGTGACTTTTTCATTCTTTTTTACGGCTGGACAGTATCCACTGCGTGGACAGACACATTCTGTTCACCCGTCACCATCGATGAACCTCTGGGTTGCTGCCACTTTTTGTCTATTGTGAATAATGCCGCCATGATCCAACCTTAAAAAGGTTCTTCTTCCTTCTGTTCCTTGCAGCGCCCCCTGCCCCCACCATCCCATTGGCATTCTTTGGGATGGTATATTGTTACAATTTGGTTAGAGTAGCAACCTCAATATTCTTTTTGTTGGTTAGATTACCCTCTGATGAACAGAGAATGCACTTGTCATGATCTTGTTTGCGTAGAGGATGTCTCGTACGTTTTAGCTTTTCCTCGACCTGGGAATTTAAGACGCAGAATAGCGAGAGCTTGGCAGCGCCACCTGTTGGTGGAGTCACAGCACGACGGCGCCTGAGTGAGGCTGGTGGCCGCGGTGTTTGGTGATTCTGTTCAACCTGGTCATCGTTACTGATAAAACGGTCATGCTGCCTCCAGGAACTGTCTCCCTGGGGCTCCTCCTCAGGGTCTGGGATCCTGCTTTATTTATGCTGAGGTCCCCAGCTGTGAATCCCCAGGGTGTGGATTCAAGAGCTGCTGATGGTCTGATCCGTATGCGTCCCAGATCTTCCTTGGGTTAAATGACAGTGACACGTCATGTTAAACAACAAACACTGAAATCAGTTCGCACAGCTCTGGTGGTCCCACAAGGCAGCTTCATTGCCACCCCAAGTTCCTTGATTAATCTTTCCTTTTTAAAACTTTTCATCTTTTTCCTATTTGGGGGGGACAATTTTTGTCTGTCTAGAGTTTCAGGATAGCAAATAATTGTGTGACTTAACACCTACGTAGGACATTAGGACACATTGTGGGAGGTTGTGGGTTAACGTGTCACTTTGTTGTTTGTCACTTCTTAGCATGGGGCCTGGAACTTTGCTTTGAGACTAGCTTGAAATGCAGACAAAAGTGACTTTAATCCAAGACTCTGACAGATGCCTCTCTGGAAGTCCCAGAGAGAGAGAAATAGAGAGACAGAGAGAGCGAAGACCAGCTCTTGCAATGATAATGGTGGCAGCCATGGGACTGCAGGTGGCTCTGAGGTCTCCTGGGTGTCTGCAGCCTCTGATGGGTGACCACAGACTTGCTCACGCTGGCTGTCCCCAGGCTGGGCATCCACGAGCCTGTGCCTTGGACTTCATGCAGTTCAGGTGCAGATGAGGTTTTCTCATGGGGGCAAACCGTGGAGGCGGGCTCTTCCACAGCAGATTTGTGTTGTATGTACAACTTAAAAGCTCATTACAAGATCGGGTACCTCTCTGGGCATTCTGGCCATGATGGGCTAGAATGGAATAATATGGTGTGTGATGTAGGGTTCTGTCCAAACTGATGGAATAATAAACAAGGCTTTTAGAGGCAGGAACTGCCTGTCCCACTAGGATGTTCACGGGGGAGCAGTTTTCGTAAAGGCAGGAAGAAGAAAGGAAGGGGAAATGTCCTGCAGTGTGAGGGTCACAAGGACAGTTCTAGAAAAAATGAAGTGGGGCAGGTGCTGTCCCTCCCTCCAAACCACTTGTTCAGCCCTGCCCTCCTCGACTCTGAGCTAAGAGAAGAAGATCCTAAATTCCGCTGTGAGCCTCCTACCAAGTTATGAGCCCTGTAGGGTAGAGCTTCGGCCCGTAGCCCCACACCGACGGGCTGGCTGGGGTGGGGGGGGGGACAGGGCTCAGTGTCTCTGATCCCACTGGCATTCGTGCCGGGCCAGGACACTTGGCAGACAGAAACGGGCCAGAACTGACCTGTGGCCTTGACGTCTTCCCCAAGGGCAGCCCTACTGCTGGCTGCAATCCCCAGAGTAGCCACTTCAGGACGAGGACCCCGTTTCCTCTCTCAGCGTGCGGCTCTCCTCACCAGCCCTGTTTCTCTAAAGGTGCGGAATTCCTTGCCAGTCTCCATGCGTCAGCACATGGACACAGGTGGGGTGCAGGTGGAAGTGACCCGCATCTCCAACGGCAGCGTCGTGGTGGAGTTCAACTTGCTGGTTGTCGCAGACGTGGATGTCCGGGAGGTGTCCTCCGTGTTCCTGGCTGCTTTTCAGAACACTTCTCTGCTGGAGGTGGTCGAGGGCAACACCTTCATAGCAGGTAGGCAGAGGCTGGGCCCGGATGGAGACACACTCTGCAAAGGAGAGGCAGTAAAATCCTAGCCACCAGCTTTGTTTCTGAAAGATGAGCCGCCTCTTAAGGGCTTCCCTGCATTAGATGAAAATGTGAAACAGATAGGACCCTCATCTCTCTTATTGCTACTATGTTTTTTTAAGAAAAGGTTTAAGTGTTGAAAACATCTTCTGGTGAACCCCCGAAGATTCCCAGGGAGGCTGCATCCTTTCTGCAGGCTGCATCCTGCCCTCCCTCCTCTCTGCTCTTCCACGGGCTGAGGGCAGACAGGTCCCTCTCTACAGCCACACTTCCTCCCAAGCAGTTTCCAAGGAGATCCTAGGAGAAATAATTGAAAAGAAAAGCAGAGAGAAAAGGCAATTTAGAGTCTTTTCTCCTCTTGTATTAGCCAGCTCGAGCTGTCATAACAAAATACCACGGACAGAGTGGCTTACACAACAGACATTGATTTTGTCACAGTTCTAGAGGCTGGTAGTCCAAGATCAAGGTGCCGGCTGATTTTGGTGAGGGCCTGATCCTGACGTGCAGGCGGCCACGCTCCTGCTCTGTCCTCACATGGCCTTTCCTCTCTGTGTGTGTGGAGGGGGAGGGCTCTGGTGTCTCTTCTTATAAGGACATCAGTCCTATTGGATCACGGCCCTTCCCTAATGAATTCAATTAACCCTAATTATCTCCTCAAGGGTGCACCTCCAAATGTAGTCACACTGGAGCTCAAGGCTTCAACACACAGATTTTGAGGGCACCCAGTTCAGTCCCTAGCACATAGCATGCCTGAGGACAAACAACACAAGGCTTAAAGTTACATGTATGGAGAAAATCAAAGACAATATAGAATATTTTTCTGATTTTGGGGATGAGAAGGGTTAAGCCTGAAGAGGAAAAGGCTGGCATACTTGACTGTATAAAAAGTTAAAGCCCTTATGTCAAACAAAACAGTCACCATTGCAAAGCAAGTGACGAACCCAAAAATAATTTCAACAATCTGTTGAAGAATTATATCCTAAATATAGAGCAGTCACATGCATTGGTAATAACATGCTAAGAACCCAACAGACACAGGCACAAAGGACCCAAATAGACAAAACATGAAAAAAGTAACACACGCAACTAATGAAGACGGCAGGATCCAGGGCATTGCCATTAAAATGAGTTGCTCTTTTTTGCCCATCTAAGAGCAAATTAAAAAAAAAAAAAAAGCTAATCCTGATAGCAAAGCAGCCCTTGCGCTGAGAACAGGATTTGCTCACACTTCCTGATATTTGTCAAGAGCTTTAAAAATGTTCATCTACTTTGACTTTGGACTCACAGCACTTCTAGGGCTTCATCCTAAGGAAATAGATCTCAGTTTGGACTAGTTTATATACAAAGACATTCATCTCAGTGTTCCTTTAAAAGCAGAAGATTGGAAATGACCCACAGTCCCGTAGTAGAGAAGATATTAAATCAATTATGGTATATCCACGCCGCGGACTGTTAGGCAATGATTAAAAATGAGGTTTTCTGAGCCAGAAAATATTGCTGACTCAAGAAAAAGGGATGAAAACAGGACTCACGTTTGTGTGTAAAGTGTGACCTTAGCTGCGTCGCAGACGCCTGTCAAAGGACTGGAAGGAAATGTCAGCATGTGGACACTTACACCTGGGACGTGGGGCGTTTATGTCCTCTGCTAAGCTGTTCTGGTTTTTATCCATTTTCTGCAGTAAAGCCACATTATTGTTCGTAAGTAGCAGTGTAGAGATGAAAGCAAGTGGGTGCCGGGGTCCCTCCTCCAGTGACCAGGGCTGGGGTGAGGCCCAGCTTGCCTCCCGTCTCCAGGGAGCTGCGGGGATGCTGCTCTGTCCGCCCCTCCCCCGCTGCCCCCACCATCCCCGGGACCAGGAACCCTCCTTCCGGAACAGCCCCCCACAGACTTCCTGCCGCCCGCTCCCACCCCCATCGCCGGCAGAAAATCGGGGTGCTGCCCTGTCTCCCGGACCCTCCGGAACGGGCCATCTGTGCTGTCACTTGACAACTTTAACTCTGCTTCCCAAGATGCCCTTTCCCCGCCAGGCGGCCTGCACACAGCGGGCGGCCGCGATGCCCCAGCCCCTGTGAGGGTTTCCTGTCTTGTCTCCTAAATGCCTCAGATTACGATGAGTGTGAGAGCGGGGAGGACGACTGTGCCCCGGGCTCCGCCTGCCACAACACCCTGGGGTCCTTCACCTGCAGCTGCGAGGGAGGCACCCCCGACCTCCCTGTGGAACATTCTGGAAGACCCTGTGAAGGTAACATGCTCACGATCCCTTGTCTGGAATACTGTCAGATAGACTGTTCTTGGAAGGACATTGATACCAAAAATGGGTCTTTTCTAAACGAGGTCGGCATATTTTTGTGTTGGGCAGGTTTCTGTGTGTGCGTGTGTGTGTGTGTGTGTACACGTGTGCGCATGCCTGTGCCTCCCCATCCTTCCACACCTCCAGCCCTCTGGGTGGTGCCTCATCTCCAAGCGCTTCTTCTGATGCCCGTGATGAGAGAATACACACATCGACCCCGATGTGTCCTCTCAGAGGCTGAAAGATGATCTTGCAAAACACATAGCCTGTGTGACAAGTGATACACGACATGGAAGTGTTTCTACTCAGCCCCACCGTCCATGCGACACTTTTCCCATTAAATAGGGCCTTCATGGATTCCCTGTTGACCCTAAGGTTACCCCTGCCATCCAGGGGTCTGCGGTCAAGTGAAGGAGACAGATGTTTATCGGAGTGAACACAGTGTCTCAGGGCAGGGTGTGGTGGTAATAACAGGAGGCCCAGAGGAGACTAAGTTGTTTCAGTCCCATGAGTGTGGTCAGGGAGGGCTTCCTGGAAGAGGTGTCTTTCAGCTGGTCTTACAGGATGGCTCAGAAGGCACCCGGCAGAGGGGGCTGCGGTGGGGCAGGGTGTGGTGGTGAGTGCTATGGTGAGAACAGAGCTGTTGAAGGCGGGCCAGGTCCATGTACACACCACGTGGGCTGGCTGCAGGTGGCGCCTGCAGGAGGTGGGTGGGAGAGAGCGGGAGCAGGCTGCCCAACGAGGCCGGATGAGGCCAGTTGAGAAGGCCGTGAACGCCACGAGCTGGGGCTTGGGCTGCATCCTGGGCCAGGGAGCTAGGTGAGCAGCACTTGAGATGAGAGGACAGGTGCCAGGTGGCAGGCAGGTGGTGGAGCCGGGCCGTAGAGGAGGCCCAGGGAGGGCTGAGATGTGTCCTGGGTTGGCCCTCGGAGGACTGGTGGACACTCTTACAGAGCCTCCGGTTCTTCTAGAGGTTGACACTGAGGCTGCTTTAGGGAAGCAGGAAGCTGGAGCAGGAAGGAGGGACGCAAGGACCCAGAGAGTAAACTTTAACGCAGTTTAGAGATAAGACTCAGGGGCCCCCGGGGGTGACGGCTGATCCCAAGTCCATGGATTAAGCACCTGCCCAGTGTTGGCCTGGGAGAGTCCATGGGGGCCAGGGTGAGCCAGGGCAGGCCCAGCTGCATGGGATGACAGGAATGTGCAACACGTGCATGCGTGCGTGTGTGTGTGCGCGCGTGTGCACGGCTGTGCTGGCTCGTGCAACCCCACTGTGTGCTGCTGCAGAGCGCTGAGAGCTTCCCATCTGCGGTCCCTCACCTGTCCCCCTCCCCGTGGCACCTCACTGCTCAGGCTTACGCGGTGGCCCCTAAACACAGAGACCCACCCTATGCTTTTGTCTCCTCGTGCCTTGCAGGTGACTCTCCTGGCAACACAGCCCAGGCCCCTGGCCCGGAGCGGCCCCCCACCCCGGCAGGAACTGGGGCTGCCTCTGTGCAGGCTGCCCGCCCAGCCCCCCAGGGCCCGTTCCCGCGGCTGAACCTGACCGGGGCCGTGAGGGTGCTCTGTGAGATCGAGAAGGTGGCCATCGCCATTCAGAGGCGCTTCCTGCAGCAGGAGTCCATCCCCGAGTCCTCCCTGTACCTGGGACACCCTTCCTGCAATGTCAGCGACCGCAACAGCACACACGTGATCCTGGTGGCCGCGTGGAGCGAGTGCGGAACCGTCGTGCAGAGCGTGAGGCCTGGCTCGGACCCTCCGTGGGGCGTGGGGAGGGGGCTCTGGCATCTGCAGCTCGATATGGGAGGGTCCGCAGGTGGCCTGGGGGGCCGGGAAGACGCTGCATCCCCAGGTCTCCGACTCTAAGGGCGGGACCCAGCCAAGGGTTAGAACAGGGCCGCGTTCTCACGGGGCCTGGGCTGCGCCCCGGCCCAGGGATTCTGGTACAGAGTCAGGGCTTACAAAAGCCTCCCGGTGATTTTGATGCACAAGCAGGACGGAGAGTCAGTGGGGGAGGAGACAGGGCAGGAGAGCCGGGAGCCTGTGTGTGCGGGGGCATGCGTGTGCATGTGTGTAAACGCGTGCCCGTGTGCGTGTGGGGGTGTGCGTGTGAAGAACGTGTGAACGGCTGTGTGTGCCTGTGTGTTGGTGGCGATGCAGGGTGGCCGGAGAGCTGTGGCCCATCCAAAATCTCCTTATTTGAGGGTCTTTCCTCTGCGGCGCAGTGCGGGGAGTGGGCTGGTCCTGGCCGGGAGGCGGCCTCATCTTACATGCAGGGAGGGGCTCCCGGGCCTCCCCCGAGCCTTGGGGTGACTCTGGGCCGGGGTTCCCAGGCCCCCGTCCGCATCTCTGGTTTGCAGCGTCCACCGCGTAGTGGGCTGACGGCTCCAGGTCCTGCGTCTCCTAAGGCTGTCTCTAGGCGGCAGTTACGCCCCTGCCTGCCCCCCACGCTCCGTCCTCCCCGCTCCCCACACTCTGCCACTGAGCACGAAGGCTCCACTTTCAGGGCCAGGCCAGGCAGGTGGGCAGCGCCTTCCATGGGTTTAGCCAGTGCCGGGCCCTGGGGGAGCAGAAGCAGCATTGGCTGGGCGGGGTTGTCCCTGGAGAGACACACGGTCCTGGCACAGGAGGTGCCTTCGCCCGGTAGAGCAGGGTGGGGCCAGGCCAGCACTGAGCCCAGCAGCCGGGCTTCCTGGGCCCTGGGTGGGGAGGGGCCTTCTGGAGGGCGCCTGAGAAAGGAGGCTGAAGTGGTCCCAAGGGGGCATCTGGGGGACCAGGAGTGTGGCCCAGGGACAAGTGGAGGTGGTCGGATGAGGGAGGCCAGAACTGGGGGAGGAGTTACAAGGTAGAGGGTGTCTGGGTGGCTCTGTCCAGCGGGATGGCTGGGCTCTGGGTGGGAGGGCAGCACCAAGGGGAAGGGTCCCTTGTTGGAGGGGGGTGGGGGGAGGGTCTCAGCAGGGGGCCGTCCATGGCGTTGGGGGGAAGGTTGTCTTCATCTGGGAAGCTGTGCTGCTGGGTGGGCGGTACCTGAAGGTCTTAGGTCTTGCTTTAGAACAGGGGCAGGGAGGGTACTGAGCCCCAAGGGCCCTAAGGACCTGCTGGCTGGGCGTTTAGCCCCCTCATCACCCCCAAGCCAGGAATTATTATCCATGTTTAACCAATGGGACCTGGAGGCTCACCAAGGTCTATGGCGGAGGTCAAGGTCAAAGTTGCATGGCCTCCAAGGGTCAGCCCTGTGGCCTCTGTGACTCTGCCTCCCCCGGGGCCTTGATGGCACAGGGTGGGTGAGGGACGCTCAGCCTCAGAGGCTCTGGCTGGAGCCCTGGGTGAGCTCCCTCGTGGGGCAGTTGAACCCGGGCATGGGCTGGGCTAGGCGTGCTGGTGACCCCAGGTCAAGGGCACAGGGAGGCGACGCCTGAGGCTGAAAGGGTCAGAATCAGCGTCATGCTGAGCAGGAGGCCTGGACACAACCATGGGGTTACAAAGGAAGGGCCCTGGGAAGGGGAGGCAGGGGGGACGTGGGGGTCGGGGGCAAAGGCAGCTCCGAGGTGCCAGCCTGCCTGGAGGCCAGACCCGGGGCCGAGGGCCGGCCAGGCAGCTGGGGGACCACGCGCACCTGTGGGTCCAGCTGGCCTCCACTTTCCCCTTGGGGGGTCCTCAGACCCACAGGCAGGGCCCCTGGGTTGAAGGACCAGCTGGGACGTTTCCGGCGACCACAGCCTTCCTCAGCCCCCCTCCAACACCTCCAACCGGCACAATCGGGAAATAACCATCAGGGTTTTGCTTCTCTTTCTTAAAGATGCCCGAGACTCTCACCTGGAGGCGGGCGCACCGAGAGGCGGCGAGCAGCTGTGGTTGGGGGTGGGGTGGAGTCCGGGGGCCACAGCTTCTGGGCAACTTCAGTTCTGAGCCGGAGTCTGAGCGCAAGCTGGGGGGCTGATGTGGGCAGAGCTGCTGCTGTGGTTCTCGGGTCCACGTTGGGGCAGGACCTGTAGAACTCGAGTGAAAGAGGCGCCCGTGGCGCTCAGGGGCTATGGGCTGGCCAGGCTGCCCGGCGGGGGAGTCAGCACCTCCTGCAGACAAGCGGGGCCCAGACACCAGGCTGCAGGTGTCAGCTCTCCCACTCGCTTGTTTTCCTGAGCCAAACACCTGGTTGAGCCATTAACTTCAGTAAGATTCAGGGCCCTTTCAGAGCAAAGGGAAATTCATCTCTTATGAGTCATCCAGGCTCTAAACCACAGGAGCTCTTATGTGTTTTGAAATTTGTCAAAAACTAAGATTTCCCCCAAAAACTGACTATACAAATATAACAGATTATGTACGGTTACCAGGTTCTGCCTCCTTTTCTTTTTTTTCCTTTTGACCTCTCAATTTTTTTAAAAAGTGCAATTTAAGGTCTCACCTCTCAGTTTGATGTACTATATACATCAAACTCTGTTTCATACTAGACTATGAAGAGATAGAAATTAGCCCACGTACCAAAGATTCACAGGAGTACACAACTGTCTTCATAAATACGTGTAAAATTCTTGTCAAGTTAGCAGGGCACTGCCCAGGTGTTCTGTGGCAGTTTTCAAAGTGATTCAAGGCACATAATGTCCACCACTGTGAGGACACGTTCTGGACCTGGTGCCTCTAATACAGCCCATCTGAGATGTGGCTTCACGGCTGTCGTAACACCAAACGTGCTGAGTGAGAGTCTGCATCTGAGCTGAAAAACCACAGGACCTGTAAACACCATGCAGATAATTACTAAGATACGCAGATACCAACACAAGCACTGTTTAAAAACCAAACACAGAAGACAGGTGTCAATTCAAAAGTGTTTGTTTCCATTTTGTATCACTCAGTGAAGAAGCTATACAAGTTTGTTCCCAGAAGCTAATGTGTCAGGAGTCACTACCAAGGAAAATGAATCCTAAAAATTATTATGACTTTCAATCATTCTAATTTCAGCATTTATATAAAAACTTAGACCAATAGTATCCGAGAGCCAAAGATTCTTTTTTAAGAAGTTTTTATTCCAGTTTTGTTGAGATATAATTGACATACAGACTGTATAAATTTCAGGTGTACAGTGTGATGATTTGACTAATACGTCATGAAATGATTATTACAGGCTTGATGAACATGCATCGTATCATATCGATATAAAATTAAAGAAATAGAAAAAAATATTTTTCTTTGGGATAAGAACTCTCAGGCTTTACTCTCTTCACAACTTCCACATACAAAATACAGCAATGCTGATATTTTTCATGTTGTACATTACATCCTTAGTACTTATTTACCTTATAACTGGAAATTTGCAACTTTTGACCACCTTCATCCAATTCCCCCTCTCCTCACTCCCTTCTCTGGTGACAACAAATCTGGCCTCTTTTCCTATGAGTTTGGTTTTGAAGTGTAATTGACCTGCAACGCTGTGTTAGTTCCTGTTACACAACATAGTGATTCATATTTCTATGCATTTCCAAGTGATCGCCACAGTAAGTCTAGTTCCAATATGTCACCGTACAAAGATATGGCTTAGTATTGGACTATATTTCCCACACTGTACATTTCATACCTATGACTCATTTATTTTGTAACTAGATGTTTTTACCTCTTAACCTCCCACATCTATTTCTCTCATCCTCCATCCCTTCCCTCTGGCAGCCCCCTGTATTTATTCAGATCCTTTGTCCATTTTTTAATTGGGTTGTTTGTTTTCTGAGGTTGAGTTGTATGAGTTTTTTGTGTTTTGGATATTAACCCCTTATTGGATATATCAATTGCAAATATCTTCTCCCATTCAGTAGGTGGCCTTTTTGTTTCATTGATAGTTTCCTTTATTGCAAGTTTTTAGTTTATGTACTCACATTAGTTTACTTTTGTTTTTGTTTCCCTTGCCTAGGGAGACATATCCAAAAAATATTACTAAGACTGATGTCAAAGAGCATACTGCCTATTTTTTCTTCTAGAAGTTTCAGTTTCAGGTCTTACATTTAAGTCTGTAATCCATTTTGAATTTATTTTTGCACGTGGTGTGAGAGAGTCGTCCAGTTTGATTCTTTCGCATACAGCTGTCCAGTTTTCCCAACACCATTGATTGGAGAAGCTGGCTTTTCCCCATTGTATATTCTTGCCTCCTTTCTGATAGATTAATTGCCCATGTAAGTGTAGGTTAATTCCTGGGCTCTCTGTTCTATTCCATTGATCTATGTGTCTGTTTTTGTGCCAGTACCATGCTGTTTTGATTACTGTAGCTTTGTAGTATAGCCTAAAGCCAGGACGTGTGATACAGCAAGTAAGGAGTAGGTGCAGTAGCTGTAGAAGGAAAGAGAATTCAACACATCCTTCTGTTCAGGGCTTTTCAGATCAATTCCCTTCCTGCTTCTCCAGGCTTTGCCCTACAGATGATCTTTTGTTTTCAGACCCACTCACATCAAGGCACATTTGGCCACTGTGTTTCTCATCTGCCAGATGCACAGGTCCCATTAATATTGTTAGTTCCAGAATTTCTATTTTCATCAAATGCTCTTCTGGCAACCTTATCAGGATGAGACACTTTGTCATAGCTCATACTCTGCTTTGGTCTTTCATCCTCCAAGAAGTCCAATAACTTCTTTACTTGGCTGTGTATTTCCACCAACTCTAGCACACGTCTTCACTGGCATAATTTTCAACCATGCCTCTTGTTTCCTCTTCATTCAATGACTCTGATTTACCTATTTCACACAAAATTTCCCTTGTGTAGTTCTAAATTGTTAAGGCCGGTGACTTTAACAGAAACAGGGCAATGCCCACTACCAGTCGTGATGCACAGCAAGCATTACAACCACAGGTCATCCAGGCTGTCCTTGGTTGGCCCTGTTCCAGTGACATTTTTGGAGGTGTCAGTAAGGGATGTTGATCTTGGAGAGGCCACCACCATGACAATCAAACTCCAAGCCACCAGCAAGTAAAGCACTTCAAACAGATAGTTATAACTTCAGGCATTTTGTCAAACAAAAGACTTTGGATTCAGTATAATGATGACAACTTTCACAGACATTTTTATCTCCTCCTACAATGCTCTCCACTGAATCAAATGACGAAATTGTCCATCTCAGGGTTTTTAATCTCTGTTTTTGGTTCTGGAGAAATTTCAGTACCCTCTTTGATGTTGGAAAGCCCATCTTCTTGTATTGGTATTCAACTGCCTAAAAATCTCTTTTTCCTGCTAAATGTTCACATTCTGAGCAATCAGTCCTTAATATCATCTGACCTTGGGATCGTTTTTCTAGCATGAAACTGATTTGCTCTGCACTTTTGTTTATGGGCTTAGACTCATTAACACTGAAAGGCATCATATCGTTCCCCGGGGACTCGTGTCCACAGACATGAGCTGTGTTATCATTTCATGCTCTTTGGTCCTCTTCCAGATCACATTTATTTTCTTTAGTTGCCCTCCGGACCCTTGGTTCTGTGTTATTCTCCCCAGAATTAGAAAGAATGCAGTTTGCTTAGTTGCAGACTTTAACCAATTTATTTTAACTCTGGATTTCTTTGGTGAGGGCTCTGCATTCTTATTTTCAGAAACGTACTTGTGGATTATTGGCAAAGAATCTAATCTGTTACTTGGGGTATCATCTGATCTAGTTTGTCTCTGGTTCTCTTTTAATGAAGGAATGAGCACAGGAAACAGGCTAAACCAGGTGTCACGACGTTATGTTCTCTTTTGCAATTTATACTGGGGAAGAGTTGTCAAGGTTTTCATATTTGGGGGGATAAGTTTAAACACCTCCCTGCACCCAGGGCCATGGTCCGCACCCGTGTTAGGGGCCTGCTGGGGCCCGGGAGCTCACTCACTTCTGGTCTGTGTTCAGAACCTGACGAATACGGTGGTGAGGACCACGCTGAGGAATGACCTGTCCCCAGAGGGCATCATCCATCACCTGAAGATCCTAAGCCCCATCCACTGCGCCTTCCAGAACGACCTCCTGACATCCTCGGGCTACACTCTGGAGTGGGGGTGAGTGCAGGGGTCTCTCTCCATCCCCCCGCAGTGCACATTCCTCCCAGCGCCACCACTTGGGGGTTTATTTAGGGTTTCAACCCCTTGAGGACCCTTCTGAGAGACTGAACATACAAAGGATGGTGGCCAGGACATGATTAATAACTGCCAGATTCCCTAGTTTTTGTCCTCATCTCCAGTTTAGGGCCAACCAGAGAAAGCCAGGTCTGCTTCTCTAGCCAATCACATAGGATGCCCCCATCAGGACACCCCCTTTCCCCTGTGAAGCTCACCTCCTCCTTTGCCTGCCTTTGAGTTTCCACCAAACTCTAGTAACTGGAGCTGACCCCAGCTCCAGCCAGCTCAGAAGAAATAGCCATTCTTTGCTTGTTCTCATCTGTGTGGTCTTCGTTTATTTCCACCCTTCTCTGGAGTTGCATTTTGGGGAGGAATGGGAATAGGAGGGTCACAGAAGCAGACCCCCTGCAAACGCTCCCTCTTGCAGGGTTTACACCATCATCGAGGACCTCCACGGCGCTGGAAGTTTCATCACTGAAATGCAGTTATTTATTGGAGACTCTCCTATTCCTCAAAATTATAGCGTGTCTGCCAGCGATGATGTCAAGATCGAAGTAGGGCTCTATAAACAGAAAAGCAACCTCAAGGTGGTTCTAACCGAGTGCTGGGCGACACCGTCCAGTGACGCCAGGGACCCGGTCATGTTTGGCTTCATTAACAACAGGTAGGGGCGCAGGGGGCACGGGGCACCCACTCCCTCCGTGTAGCTCGCTTTGGAGCCTCTGAATTTCCAGACACACATGGCTGCAGACCCGGGGTTTAGGTGGTGCCCTCAGAAGACCCTCCTCTTGGGACCTGGAGACCTAGCCACCTCCCCCTAGCCCTAACCCTTCTTAGAGCCTAGTGGGGATGCTCTGTGTGCACTCAGGTGCATTGTCGGGAAACTCACCTGGGAACAAGACAGGAGGGCCGCTTTAGAACTAACGTGTCACTTTCTCTCTTCCCAGCTGCCCCATCCCCAACACACACACGAACGTGATTGAGAACGGGAACTCCAACAAGGCCCAGTTTAAGCTGAAAATCTTTTCCTTCATCAACAACTCCATAGTCTATCTGCACTGCAAACTCCGTATCTGCATGGAATCCCCTGGAACCACGTGCAAAATAGTAAGTGCTTTGCTGTTCTTAACCTGTGGACTCATCCTCTTTACTATGAGGAGGGTTGCTCTGCGATCAGAAGCCCAGCTCTGGGGCCCACCTTCAGGGAGGAGGCGCTGGGCTCTGCAGACTTGGCCCTCAAAAGACATGAAATAAGGTTTTGATGGTGGGCAGCCCTGGGTGGAGGACAAATGTCATTGGGTGGCTAACCTGAGTCCTTCTTGAGACCATGCGGTTCTACTGGCTGTCACGTCAGACCTTCTTTGTCGTGGTGCCGTAATGGCTCACCTCGAGGCGAGCAAATGCATATTTAGGTGTAAAAATGTTCTTTAAATTTGAAATTCTTTTTAGCAGGTCGATAGTGCACTCCTGAATCCTAGTCCCTGTGTTATTTTATCACGTTTTTGTTCTTTCCCGTTCAGCATATATGGTGGGATTATGAATAACTTTACATTTTCATTTCCTCAGACCTTTGAATCTGAACTGTGCTTTGCACTCCTGGGTTGGAGGGTTGTTCTTTGCCCACAGACACGTATGTGAAGTGACTGTCACGTGTCGCCCGTGGCTGAGGAGAGCGTGGAGGGCTCTGCTGGCCTGTGGTTCAGCTCCTGCATGTCCCTCTCTGCTTTGGGGGACACACGTGTTCCTGTGCTCCTCACGGAACTCGGGCAGTTTTCCTGGGTGATTGGGGCTAAAGGTCAGTCAATGCACAGGAGAAGAAACCCAGTGGCCCCTGATTTTGTTGTCCCTTTTTCTCAAACAGTAGATCTTTTGAAACAACAGGAGGAAAGGAACACAGGCTCCTGGTGCCTGCCCGTGAGGGGCTCTGAGCCTGCACCAGCCCGTTAGACACACTAGGGTGTTAATGGCCACGGAAGCCTCAGCAAGGTGCTGCCTGTTCTCATATTCTCTACAATATGAGCTTCACGTATTTCTTTCCAAGTTCCTTTAGGATGGGTGTTGGATTGGTTTCCCAGGGCCGCTATGACGAAGTACCACAGACTGGGCGGCTTAAATAACAGAAATTTCTCTTCGCACAATTCTGGAGGCTGAAAGTCTCAGATCAAGGTATCGGCTTGGTTGCTCCTTCTGAGGCTGTGAGAAGAATCTGTTCCGGGTCCAGCTCCCTGGCTGGTCGATGCCAGCTTCTCCCTGTGTCTTCACATGTCTTCCCTCTGTGCACGTCTGCGTCTGTGTTCAAATGTCCTCTTTTTACAAGAACACGGTCATATTGGATTAGGGCCCACCCTGACGCCCTCATCTTAACTTGATGGTCTGCCAAGACCCTGTTTCCAAATAAGGTCACATCCACAGATACTGGGGTTAGGACTGCAACATCTTTGGGGGGACACCATGTACCCCATAGCAGGTATATAGTAGGCAGATTCCATCACTCACTGAACCTTTTTGTCAGGCAAAGGTGTTGAAAGGAGCAGGTGTCTGAGACGTCTGTAGGGAACAGGGAACACAAAGGTGACTCTGAGGTGACGCCCCCAGGGGCCAAGGGGCCAGAGCTAGTGACTGGAGACAGCTCAGGGGGCTACATCTCACTTTCTCCAATCCTCCTGCCACCAAGCCCTCCTCCTGCATCCCACTGGGCATCCTGCCTGGCACAGCCATGAGGGCCATGTGGTCCAGCTTCCCCATCCTCCTTCTCCCCTGACTGAACTCATCCACCGTGACTTGACGTTTCCAGCAGGAGAGAGCATGTACAAATCAGAGCATCATTCCTGAGAGTGGGTACATTTCTCATAAACATTGTTCAACTAATGTGAACTTTCCTTTTAAAAACAGAACTGCGATGACTTTCGGTCGCTGAGAAGCGGTGAGCCGTCTGCGACGCACCAGATGTCCTGGGGACCCCTTGTTCGGTCTGAAGGTGAGTTGACTTAGACAATTAAACTTGGGTATTGATTCAGAAACTGCTAGCTGTCCCCAAATAACTGTTCTCCTCTCCAACTGTTCTCCTCTCCATAGACCCCCCCCCCAGTTTTTAGGAGACAAGTGGCTGCCAGGAATAAAAACTGTAATTTCCAAATGACCTCGCTGCAAGAGTGGCCATATGAGTGAGTTCTAGCTAATGAGATGCAAAGGGGAAAGTCAGGGACAGCTTTCTAAGGGTACCTGCCTTATTAACACCTGGTGCCCGCCTGGCTGCCTGACCTGCAGGGGAGGCGGCGGCAGCCAGCCTCCATCTGGGACCGGGAGGACCTTGGAGACAGTAGCTGGAAGGAGCCGGATGCCCCAAGACACCGTGGAGCAAAGCTGCAGGGCCAGGCCTGGGCTCTGACCTCCAATTATTATGCCAGAAAGAAATAAACTTCCATTTCCTTTGTCGCTGCTATTTTGGGATTTTCTCTTTCTTACAGCTTAACCGAATCCTAGCTGATCTTCCTTTTTTATTGTTTTTCTTCCTAATGTGGATGGTCCTCCTTGTCTCTCTCTATTTTCCTGCATGGGAACGTCCGGGTTTTGGATGCAGGGTGTAAACCAGGACGGGAGCACTAACCAGGGCTTGGGGAGGGAGGTCTTCCTGGCCAGTGATGTTCAATTGCTGCTCCTCATCCAAAGCGTTTCAGAAATTACAAACATCACACGTGCCAGGCCGCGCCCCAGGCCAACCAACTCAGTGTCTCTGGAGCTGGATTCCAGGCCCTGGTGTTTGCACTGGTCCTCGGGTGATCTCCGGCCTGGGTCCTGGGACAATGTGCTTTTTCTATCCTCTGCGTTGTCTTCAATTGCTGAGAACTGGTTGATCTGGGGCCCTAATATGAAAGAGAACATATGTGAATTGCATTCTTATTCATAGAAACAGAACTTCTATTTATTTGTAGATATTACAGATAATGTCAAAACCAGAGTAGAGAAAACACTGGGCTTGGAGTTAGGAGGCCTGTGTTTGAATATAGGCTCTCATACTACTGAGCTGTGTGGTCTTAGGAGTATTCCTGAGTCTTCTGGATCCTATCTCTCCACCCACCCATCCATCCATCCATCCATTTGTCCGTCCATCCATCCACCCATCCATCCATCCACCCATCCATCCACCCATCCATCCATCCACCCATCCATCCATCCACTGATCCATCCATCCACCCACCCATCCATCCACTCGTCCGTCCATCCATCCACCCATCCACCCACCCATCCATCCACCCATCCACCCACCCATCCACCCACCCATCCACCCATCCATCCATCCATCATCCATCCACCCATCCATCCATCCATCTACCCACCTATCCACCCACCCATCCACCCATCCATCCATCCATCATCCATCCACCCATCCATCCATCCATCCATCCATCCATCCATCCATCCACCCATCCATCCACCCATCATTCCTCCATCCATCAACTCATCTACCCACTTATTCATTATCATCTCTAACTACTGAGTGGCAGGCACTGTGCTTTTTCTCTACATCCTAAGAGTTATAACAACTGCCCTACATACATGACCAATAAGATTATAGTAAATAAAAACCTTTGCGAGGCTAAAATTTGTGCTGCCGGAGCTAGGTTGCCTGAAGTCAAAACTTGGCTCTGACTTTGGGTGTACTGCCTTTGCCTCATTTCCCTCATCTGTAAAATGGGAACAGTAATAATAGTGATAATTCCTCATTTATACAGGGCCTTGTCCGTGGAAATTACTGGATATGTGTAGGTTATTATCCTTCCTAACTGGTAGAGTGCTTTATTAACATAACCATTGCAGAGAACACCAAACACAATAAGGCTATAGGTGGTCACAAGAGCAGGCGTAGGTTAGTGTCTTTGCCAAAGCACCAATCGCATACAGCACCACCGTGATATCACAACCGCCCTGTGTGTGGTGCGGGCTGCTCATGCTTTCCTTCAGGAGGACCGGTGTCTTTTATTTAAGCATCTTGTCGATCATGGACTGACAGGTGGATACTATGTTTAAAAAGACATCCCCACCGATGATGCGGGTCACTTTGTGACACAGGCTTCCTCTCTATATGTAAGCATCTCTTCTGCCAGTAACCGTTCCTGGACCACGGTAACCAGTGAACAGATCCGGCTTGTGGACCCCACTCGGAGCAGCTCTGAGTCAGTGGCTGGTTAAGAGCACTTGGCTGCAGGGGACAGAAACCCAGCTGGAGAGGCAGCGACCAAACGGGATCAGTTGTCTCTGGAGCTGGCAGTCTGGGGCTGGGGCTGGGCTCCAGCAATGGGGGTCCTCTTCTGCCTTTCTGCTCCAGCATCCTAAGGGCAGACAGCCCCCCTTGTGCTCACAAGTTGGCCCCCTATATGAGGCACAGGAGGAAGGGAAGGTCCACTGTAGCGCCCACTGGAGGATGGATTTAAGGCCCGCCATGAAGGAGTTGTCAGGAAGCTGGTGCCCCAGAGTCTGGGGGCCTCGAGTTCCTTGGGAGGTTGCAGCCACTCCAGCAACTGTCCCCAGTATCCTCATCCCAGTGTGGCCTCCCTCTGGAGGAAGGGGTTGCCTGGGTTTCAGCTGGCCCACCGTCTAGGAAATCGGGAGGGAGCCTCTTCTAGGAGTAGCGGCCATTTCCGGGAACAGCCCCAGAAATGGGAAATGGTATCTCAAGCGTCCCTTGTTGCCCAGGAAGGCTTTCCTCCCCGGACGTTCCTGATAAGCTCCTGTGGTAAAACTGAGATAAAATTCACCTAATATAAAGTTACCTGTTTTACAAATATTATATGAACACATATATGCGGAATATAGAAAAATGGTGCAAATCAACCAGTTTGCAAGGCAGAAATAGAGGCACAGATATAGAGAACAAACACAGACACCAAGTGGGCAAAGCAGGGGGGAGGATGAATTGGGAGATTGGGATTGCCATATATACATTACTGATAAGAAAAAAATATCAAATCGTACACTTTAAATATATGCAGTTTATTGTATGTCAATTGTATCTCAATAAAAGTTCTTAAGAGAAAAAACAAAAAAACAAAAAAAATATAAAGTTACCTGTTTTAAAATAAACAATTGGGCAGGATTTAGCACATTCACAGTATTGTACAACCACCATCTTTCTCTAGTTTCAAAACATTTTCATCACCCAAAGCAGCTCCATGCCCACAGGGAGTGACTCCCCACCCTGAAACCAACGAGGTCAGCTTTCTGTCTCTGGTTTCCCCAGAAACAGGGGCACATGGCAACGACGTGTGGTCCTCGGTGACTGTTGCTTTCACTCAGCACGATGGATGTTTTCAGGATGCATCCAAGTTGTAGGCTGTTGCAGAACCGCATTCCTTTTCATGGCTGAATACTATTCCGCTGGGTGGATGGACCACATTTTGTTTATTTTTATTTATTTTTTGTGTGTGTTGAATTTTTCTTATTGAAGTATAGTTGCCTTACACTGTTGTGTTAGTTTCTGCTGTACCGCAAAGCAAATCAGCCATACGTATATATATATCCCCACATTTTTAGATTTCCTTTCCATTTAGGTCACTACCGAGCGTTGAGCAGAGTCCCACGTTTTGTTTGTTCATTTATCCTTTGATGGATTTGGGGGCTGTTTCCCCCTTTCGGCTATTGTGGATAAGCTGCTATGAAGCTGCTTGTACGAGTATTTATTTGAGGCCCTGTTTTTAGCAATTTTGGGTCCAGGCTTGTGGCTCCTACGCGGCCTTCTCCTCTTGGCCAGTGATTATCCAGAACGTGGACAGGCAGAGCTGTCCTGGCTGCTGTGCTCTCCTGGGCTAGGGACACCTTTCCCGGCGCCTCTGGGAGCCACGGGTACGTGGGCGCACGGAGCAGCCCACGTGTGAGAGCTTGCTCCACTATGGGCTCACCCCGTCCCAAGCCCTCCGTCCAGGGGCGATGCTGGGACCCAGCAGGGACCAGACCCAGCTGCTTTGGGCAGACCTCCCACCTGTGTCCTGTCTCGTCCTTGCAGGAGAACCTCCAGCTGCAAAGCCGGGCCTGGGAACCAGTTACCTGGTCCTCATCGTGGTGGCCGCCTGTGCCTCGGTGGTGGGGGCAGCTGCCCTTGTCATCGTGCGCTACCAGAGAATGACTGGAAGATACAAATTCAAAACCCAGTCTGACAACTTCAACTACCAGGTGTTCCACGAATAAGGAGCCCGGCCGCCCGCAGGTGGGTGAGGAGTGAGACCCACCTGATGCGTGAGTCCTGCCTTTTCCACTGATGGTGTGGGCACAGTGCGTCCTTTGGGGGGGGGTTTGCAAAGGGTAGATTTATGGGTGTCAGCGTCTCATGACTGTGATACTGTCACCAAGTCCAAGCTTGCTCTGCTCGCCGCAGGACAGACCAACAAATGGAGACAAGGTGTTGAGGCAAGGAATACTTGGAAAGCTGGCAGACTAGTGTCTCTAAATGACCATCTTATCGGGGTTTGGATGCCAGTTTCTTTGATAGCACAGAGCTGGGGAGGAGATGAGGAAGTAAAGTAAAAAGGCCATAAGGTTTGCAAATGTCCCCTGGGATGGCCAGCCTCGGGGAGGGGATGTGTTACTTTCTTCTTTCCTGCAGCCATCCACAGGTGCACAGGGTCAGGATGCTTCCCTGAACAAAGGCACTTTGGTTTAACATTCAGGCAGAGGGGCGGGGTTCCCCAAGGCAGGCCATTGTGTACAGACTTGTAGTGAACAAAAGCAACAGGAGGCAAAGGTGAAAGGAAAAGAAACAGCTCCCACATGCAGCAGGTTTGGCTCTGCCCTGCTACAATACTGTAATTTATAATCAGAAATATATGTACTCCTGGCACAGACCTCCTAAAACCCTTGGAATTTCCTGAGTGATGAGGGCAGTAAAGGTGTTTTTGTTATGTTAATGAAGCGACCTTTGGCCTGTGCCTTCAGGTGGGGCTGGTTGCCAGGTGAACCAGCTGTGATTCGGGGCTAGATGTCCTCCGCTGAGGCTCCAAATAGGGAGTGAACAGCAGTAACTTCAGTTCAACTTTAGTAATAAAGATACCAGGTGCATCGGCCGGGTGCCTTCCAGTCTGCATGGGGGCCCGTGAGGTTTGGTCTTGAAGACCCTTCCACTCACCCGCCCTGTTCCATCCTGTCCCCGTCGGGGGTACTTCACGTGGACATGCGCGGCAGTGGCTGGCCCAGGTCCCCGCCTCCTGCCTGGGCCAGCAGCGTCCCCAGCTGGGCCACCTTCCCCGCGTCCAGCTCTTCATCCTCTCCAGATGACAGACCTCCGATACAACTCAGCAAAGTGCGGTAGATCCTGGCCTCATCCCTTAAATGAGGAAATGGGCTCAGAGAGCTCAAGCGCATCACCCCGCTCACACAGCAGAGGCTGGGTTAAGGCACACTTCCCCACGAGGCAACGCCTCTTGTGGGTGACTTCAGCGTGGTCAGAGAAAATGTCACCTGCTCCAGGTGCTGGTCCTGCAGACCCTGGAAACGTGATGACTTCACCTGGTCTCAGCCCCCTTTGCTCCGAGGACCCAAAGCTCACGTGACGCCAGGGCCTCGGAGCCCTTACAGCCCAGATGGGAAGGGATGGACAAGAGTCACCCCCCTGCACAGAATCACAAGGGAATTTCAGTGACTTTTACTTAATATTTAAAATATGACTTCCAACAAGGAGGCCAACACGTGTCCTGGGGAATTTCTAAGGAAATGTGGGGTGTTGGTCGTGGCCACGTGGGACGGCCCCCTCCTAGAAATTAAAACACTGGAGGGAAAATTGGCCTCTTCTCTTTTCATATTCTCCTGGGACTTCTGTCTTCCAAAGTAAAAACACATCTATCATAGGTTCTCAAGTCCCTGCAAAACTCTGCTCTTTAGAAAACGTCAAACAAACATCCCCAAGGTGGACACTTGGCACAGCCGCACTCGGTGACGAGCCCCATGTCTGGGTAGGTGGCCTAGAGATAGTGCACAGGCACAAAGCCCTGCAGGTGTGGCCATCAGCTCAGGTGTGTCCACCCGTCACACCTGCCTGCTGACCTGCGGGAGCTGCACTCGCTGGAGACCGGGGTTCCCATGCCTCCTGGGAGTTGCTGCCCTTTTAGTTGGGCTCAATCTCTCATTATTCAGCAAGCACAGAAGTCATGTCCTGGGGGGTGGCGGCAGCCCTCCACTACCCACGCTCCGGGGTTTCCAGCAAAACCCCCACCTTTCCTGCTACAGACGGACCCGGGTGATCTCCTCCTCCATGCAGGTAGCCGTGAATCAAGCTCCAGTCTTCACTCAAGCGTCGATGGCAGTCTGCTCTGTCCCGCATCCAGAGCTTGGATGAGCTACAGAGATGGTGAAAACACAGCCTCTGCGTGCCCCAGAAGGCCCGTCCTCCGTGTGGGCCCCACACAAGCAGCAACACCAGGCCGGGGAGAGGAGCTGGTGGAGAAGTGGGCCGGGAGCCCAGATGCCTGGAGCCTCAGACACAGGGGTCTTCGGATCAAGCTCAAACGCAGCTCTGCCATCACCCTGTCACCTCCACCACCTGGAGCTCCCAGACCCCTGCCCACCCTAAGCAGTCCAGGCGGCCCTTCCTGGCCATGCTCACCATTGATGTCTATCACCTACCACCCACCCAGCCACCCAGCCACCCAGCCACCCACCCATCCATCCATCCATCCACCCACCTACCCATCCACCCACCCATCCACCCACCTACCCATTCATCCACCCATCCACCCCTCCACCCACCCATCCACCCATCCATCCATCCACACACCCACCCATCCACCCCTCCACCCACCCATCCACCCATCCATCCATCTACCCACCCATCCACCCGTCCATCCTTCCACCCACCCACCCATCCATCCATCTACCCACCCATCCACCCATCCACCCATCTATCCATTCATCCACCCATCCACCCATCCACCCATCCACCCCTCCACCCACCCATCCACCCATCCATCCATCCATCCACCCACCCACCCATCCATCCATCCACCCAGCCACACATCCGTCCATCCACCCATCCATCTATCCACTCATCCACCCATCCACCCACCCATCCATCTGACCCTCTTTCAAATACATATTTCACATTTTCAAAAATATTTGACAGTGCATTTGAAGTTCTTTCAAAAATAGGTCAGTCATAAAAATACTGCTAATGTGATCTCTGGTAGACATATATACGCTTTACCTTTTGTCCTGCATCACCAGGATATTGTCTTTATTTACACAGCAGTGACTCAAAAGGCACTTGATTAATATGAAACATTTTATAGCAAGTAGAAATAACATTATATATCTACTTTATATTGTTCTAAGCATTTTCACAGATACTAAAATAATGTTACCAGGAGGAGAGGCACTATTTATGCGCTGCATAATGGGAAACCAGAGAAGGATGAGTGATAATGGGTGAGTTATTTACAGAAATTTATAAAATGAGTTCATGAGGAAACAGGTCTCGAATCTATGTATTTTAGTCTAGAATTTTCTTCATTATGCCACGGCTAACAGATGATGCTTTTTACTTTATATAAAGCAAGTGGGATTATATTTGATAGCTAACACCTGAGAGGATAGTGTTTCTCCTTGATGAACTTAGACAGAATTATATATAACACGGTCTTAGTTTTTAATTGATGAGATTAATTTTGTCGAATGTAATTAACTGCTATTATACAGAACATTTGGGCAATGTGAGTACTTTGGTTATTGGATAGTCTCGGAGTCAGTACAGAATTACACTGCGTGTACTGATTCTGAACAAGTGGAATAAATTGTAGGACACTGAAAGGTGACCATTCTGAGTGCTCTGTCTGGTTCTGTCCACACCACACGCTCACCCAGCATCCAGGGGGGCGGGCACTGTGCTGTGCGTTCCAGGGAGACCAAGAGCCTGTCTCTGGCTCTTCCTGAGCTGCGTCCACTTGATCGGACATCAGCTCCATACCTCTCACTTACCTTTCTTGAGGAAGAGACAATAAGCCCTCAGTAAACCCCGGCTCGAGCCCCATCACGTGTGGCTCTTTGGATCTCAGGTGAAGTAGTTGATGTGCCTCTTAAAACTCCGTCTTTAAAACCTCATCTACAGTGTTCATGTCATCTCAGTAACTACTGTGTCCATTCGTTTGTGTTTTCTGTAATAATGAAAATTTGGTCTCTCCCCTCTTTCTCCCTCTGCTGTCCTGGTCTCTCTTTTTGACAAATATTTCCTGAGCACACACCATGCACCAGTGCTACCGATGACTGTGAGAGAGGCAGGCTCAGTTCTGTCCTCATAGAGCATGTGGTCTTGTGGGGGAGAGAGTCACTCAAATCAACAGGTGATGGGGGTCACGATAACTGCTGAGAGGGACAAGTGCATGTGCGCTGTGAGGCACCCTGACCTGGTCCACCCATCCACTTATCTAACCATCCACCATTTTCCTCTCTACCCATCCATCTATCCATCCATCCATCCATCCATCCACCCACCCACCCACCCATCCATCCATCCATCCATCCATCCATCCATCCATCCATCCATCCATCCAATCTGTCCTTCCTTCCATCCATCCATCCATCCAACTAAGAAATGTTGTTGAGTTTCAGTTTCTATGCTACAATTAGGAAGACAAAAAGAATGAGGTGGGGTCCTTGCCCCCAGGAACTCAAAACCCACCTAAAGAAAAGCCCCTGTGAATACTACATGCAGTAAAGTCAGGGAGGCCAAGAAGGGAAGGAGGGAGACAGACTTCTACGGGAGGGCTCTGGGGCGCTGCTGTGTAGGGATAGACTCAGTCTGCATGTTGTTTGTAGTCTAATCCCTCTGACCCCAGACTCTCTGCTGGCATGGCTCTGGAGTTAAATTGAAAGCATATTGAAACAGAAGGAGGGAGGGAGGCATCCTGGGTGGCCCTGGACAGCTGCAGAGTTGGTTCACGGCTTTCCAATGCAGAGGTCACCCCCAGGGTTGTGCAAGGCACAGCCCGTGAGGCCAGTCTTGGGGGCCTCGGAGACCCTCCAGGAGACCCCTTCAGGGACTGAGTGGGCTCTCCCGCCTGGGAGGGGCGAGGATTGCGCAGGCGCTGTGCACGTACCTGGTAGATACTAATTACACGCCCTCTCACTTTAAAAATGGGGGAAACGGAGACGTGTTGCAACGTTCCCAACGTCAAACAGCTAGTAAGTGGAGGAACTGGACTCGGAACCAGGCCTGCCTGGTCGTAGAGTCCGGTGAGCGGCTCTGTGGCGGAGGGTCTGATGGAAACGGACAGAGGAGGGGACCCTCGCCGGCCCCCGCCTCGTCCATCCCGGCCCAGGCTGCACGACCGCCGCATCACCCCCAGAGGGCGCCGCAGACCAGGGCGCGCCCGGTTTTCCCGCAGCCGCCGGAGCCCCGCTGCTCTGGTTTGACGCGAGCCCCTCGCCTGCAGGAGAAGGGAGCCCGAAACCCTCCCGCAGAGCTTTGGGGTCCGGCAGCACGTGTCTGCTGGGTAGGGCTCAGACACCATGCTAGGGGTGAGGAAAATAGGTAACCGATAGTCAGTCCAAGGAGGAAACGAGCATTTTTATTGCAGCCAACCTGAGGACTAAAACCCAGGAGGCAGGCTTTCAGGAGCTCCGGGGGCTGTTGCAAAGAGCTGGGGCGGGGCACCCGTCTGTGTGTGATGTGGGGGAAAGGGTCCTGCAACCGTGCACGCATCTCGGTCAAAGGCTGCTGCTGGTCCCCGGGACACACGTCCCGGTTAATGGTGTGAGTGCTTTTCTAAGCACGGGAAGAGGCAAAACTCCAGGATCATACAAAACTTCTAAGCATCCGAGGGCTGGTTCTGCAGTCTCCCCAGAGCACAGAGGGCCTCGCCCTGACCTTCCCCCGGAGCTCCTTGTAGGTCAGCGTGGGCTCCAGGGGTTACTCTTTGTCCGGGCCCCTCATTGCAGTGGCCTCTCTTGTTGCGGAGCACAGGCTCAGGCGTGAGGGCTTCAGTAGTTGCGGCACGTGGGCTCAGCAGTTGTGGCTCACAGGCTTAGTTGCTCCACAGCATGTGGGATCTTCCCGGACCAGGGCTCAAACCCGTGTCCCCTTGCATTGGCAGGCGGATTCTTAACTGCTGCGCCCCCAGGGAAGCCCTGCTGAGTTAATTCTTGTAGAGTTGGAGGGTGGGCAACATTTATTTTATAATCCCCTCCCTTTAGCTCTTAATTTCAACCAAAGTTGGGAGGCATTTCATGACCAACCCATCCCAAGGCCCCAGGAATGCTCATTCCTGGGTCAGGCAAGGATTTCATTGACGGGTCACTCAATGTGCTGTCCCTGGACCAGGCCCTGTCAACAGGGTTCAAGAGCCTCTGGACCCCCCGTCTCACTAGTCTGTTATGGTCCAGGAAGTGGTCCCTCTTGTGGCTCCTTCCCACATCTAGTTACACTATTACAATTGTTGATCTTAGACAGCTATGTATTCGGTCCATCGTTTCAGGTCACCTAGTCATTACTATTTTTATCTGAGGCTCAGTCACACATTTGGTGAAGCCAGAAACAACAGTCTAGTAAAACAGACAGAATACGAGTCGTACGGCCAGTACATTAACAAGGTCATGAGTAAGTACTTGAGCTCAGAACTTCCATGAAGTGCGGCCCAGTATCTCCCCAGGGCGTCTGAGCCGTCTGTTCTAATCGCTACCTTTAAGAGAAATGATATGTTGGCATTGTGCATAATGTTCACCGAAGATGTCTGCGTGTGCAAGGTGAGTGGTGGGCCATCGGGACCCCCAACAGGACTGAGAAAGGAACGCTGTCTTCTAAGCGGTTGCATGGCGGGTGTCAGGAGAAGAAAAATCCATCTTTATGGCTGAGCAGGTGCCTCTGCTCCGGGGAGGTCTGGGTAACGCACACTGGAGGGAGGGGGGAGCAGCCCCAACAGCAGAGAGAAAGGTTTATATTTAAAGTTTTCCTGTCTTGCCTTAAAAGGTGAGTTTTTATGGATGTTTTGTCACTGGTCTTTCAGGGTAGACAGACCTGGTGCCTTCGGAGCAGGGGCCTTAGGGGCGCCACTCTGGGTGGACTCTGCCTTCCTGCCCAGACTTCCCAAGGGAGCGGACGGGATGCCTTCTTTCTCAACCCTCTTTGTTTCTGGGAGGAAAAGAGCAGCCACAGTAGGAAACGGTGTGTCTGGGTTGTGGAAGTGGGGGTGAGTGTGTGAGCCTCCCTGGACCAGGACTGGGGCAGGGGGGCACCGCGGTGCCTGCTGGCAGCAGGCCCTCAGCGCTCCAGCAAAGCTGGGGATGCAGCCGGCCTGAGGAGGAGAGCCTTTGTGTCACAAGTGGAAGTGCTTCTGGCCTGGACGTCGAGCCCGTGGTGGGGTGCAAGGGTCATTCCATCATCAGGGACTGTGGGTTCTCACTTTTCGAGATCCTGGACACCAAAGTGATTCTGGTGGAAAGAAACAGACAGGAAGGACTTGGCTTGGGGGTTCCTTAGCCCAGGGAATACTTAGAGTTTGCACCTCACGGGGTAACGTGGGACTGTGGGAGTCAGTGTGGTGTTGAGGGTAAAGGACCTGCCCTACCATGTGCGCCCTGTCACCTGATTTCTCTGGGCCTCAGTTTTCCCACCTGTGAAATGGGGATGGTAGTAGCGTTAATTGGGGAGTTTGGGGCTATAAGTAATAGAAGCATTGACTCTAACAGGCTTTAACAATAAAGATAATTTATGACTTCTTGCAAGTGAAAAGTCCAGGGCAGGCTGGACTTCAGGTGAGGTTCTCTCCTGCAGCAACCAAGGACCAGGGTTTGTCCGTCCTTTTGCTCTTCTTCCATGGTTCCAGCTTCAACCAGAAATTCCCTTTTAGTTCCCAAATACCTGTGAGCAGTAACCAGAACCACATTCTCATCTGTGTCCAGCAAAAGAAAGACAGTGTCTCCCCAGCTATCGATCAAAGGGGCTGGGATTACGAAACATCCTGGGTCCTGTCCCAACCCTGAGCCAATCGCTCTGGCCAGGAGGATGTCCTGTGCTGACCGCTGAGGCCTGGGCCTGGGAGCCGTTTCCATGGTGGGGGGAGGGGTGACATCAAGCTGGTCGGTTTCAGCCAGTCCAGGCCGAAGCCACAGGAAACTGATGTACGCGTTCCTGACTCACGTGGCCCAGGCCTGGCGCCGGCGACGAGGAGAGGACTGGGGGTGGTTGAGACCAGTTTGTGTGGATGTCTGCCTCTCTCCCTTGGGTTCCACAGGCTCCAGCTCCCAGGATGCTTTCTGGGGGCCGAGGAAGAATAACCCAGCCTTGTCCAATCGCTCTTCCAGAATGTTCTCCGTGGGTGAGCATGGCTTCTGATTGGATAGTTCCCACAGGAAGGGCCCGATTCCCACTTAGACTCCCTCCCCAGGAAAAGGGCGGGGCCCCCGACAATGGTGAGGGGTGCGTGCCCAGGGGTCCTGGGGGAACCTGGGGGGGCCTGAGTGAGTTCTCTTCTGAGTCTGCCTGGGGCAGCCAAGAGACGTGCCGAGAAGCGTGGGACCCCTAGGGTGGGGTCCTGGGCCTCACCCTCCGAGGGGGTCAGGAGGTGATGATGCTTCCAGAACGCTCACCTCAATCCCTGACATCTCGGGAGGCAAACGTCAGGCCGTAGGAAGAAAGGAGAGGCCCTGAGACATTCGTAACGTCCCCTGATTAAGCAGTAAGCGCCGGAGCTGGACATCAGCCCAGGGCCGTCCTCGGCCACGGCCATCACACTGTTTCCCAAAGCATGGACCTCAAAACTCACGTTCCGCAGGGAGAAGAGGGTTTGTCTCCACACAAATGTGAGAACGGCTGCTCAGCAAGGCCATACAGGTGTTTTTATGATGGGACCTTCCAGCCACTTGACGGCATGGTGGACAGGGCCTCCATCCCAGGCCTGGCCAAGCTGTAACCTTGACCTTCACTCTCCTGGACGAAATCCCAGTGGGATGGCCTCTGATGGCCGGCTCAGAGAGAGACCAGGGATTGTTGTTGGGGGGGTTCCATCCCAGAGTCCCCGCCCCTGTAGCATCATCTCAGGTGGCAACCCCCCCCCCCCACCCCTCCAGGCCCACCCTGGGGAGGAGGGTCCTGGAGCAGGGCAGGCGTGAGCTAAGCTTCACCAGCCCCACCTGGGGCCCAGGCCTCGGGCTCTCCCGGGGGTCTTTTGTCTTGAATATTCTCCGCACTGTCCTGAGTCATGCAAACGTCTCTTTCCAGGGACGGGAGTGAAGGTCGAGGTTACCGCTTGGCCAGGCCTGGTCAAGCAGCTGAGAGCTCCCATCTCCGTCCAGGACCCCCAGTGGCCCGGTCACCGTGGGAAGCCCTGGGGGAGGAGGAGGACTGCCCAGGGAGGAAGCGGCCTGGAGCCCTGGCTGAACATGGAGGGGGCACCTCCGTGCTCATATCGTCCAGGAAGCCACATTGCCCTGGAGGCTGGCGTGGCTTCGGGCTCCCGCTATGGCCCTGGCTCCGGAGAGGCCTCACACCCCCTGGATGGGCGGCTCACCCTCCATTGGGCGGGGGTGGGGGTGGGGGAGGAGTGGGGAGTTGGCTGGCCCAGCCCCATGAGCACATGGGCCTTCCTGGGAGCAGGTCAGCTCCTGGCCTGGGGGCTGGCCTCGCTCAGGCTTCGCGCCCCCCTTCGCTGCGTTGGGCCACAACCATCTCACGGCTTCTAGTTGGTGTCCTCACCCCAGCAACCCACGCGGGGCCCTGATCCAGTTTCTAACCTGAGCCACCCCTGGCTTGTTCACTGTCCTGCTCTGGCCCCTGGGCTTCCGGCCTTCAGTCCTCGGAACGTCCTGGCCCTGCTCCCGCCTGGCGCTGACCAAGGTCAGGGGCTCTGATGTCCCAGGAAACTGCTGTGCACAGAAAAGCTCCTTCACGGCTTCACTGAAAATTTAATATATCATTCATTGAGGTTAAATGTTTAAAAGACAATTCATTTTCCTTAAATAAATTCAACTCATGAATCTTTTAAAATTATTTTCCATACATCTGGGGACTTGTAAGAATCACTTTCAAGGGGACCTTGGAGTTTAAAGTACTCAAGTTTCAAAAACTCTTGTAGCCAATCCTAATTCAATTCCCTTGGGCACTTAAAACTGTATTTACAAATTTAATTCCTTTGATTTTTTTCTTTCTTAGGAGCTTCAACTATGCAGCCCATGTGCTTTAAAAATCTCCAGCGAGGGACTTCCCTGGCGGTCCAGTGGTTAGGACTCCACACTCTCACTGCCGAGGGCCCGGGTTCAAGCCCTGGTCAGGGAACTAAGAACCCACAAGCCACACGGGGTGGCCTAAATAAACAAACAGACAAATTCATAGTTTAAAAAAAATTTTTTAATAAAAATCTCCAGCAAAGCTACCGATAACAGCCTAGAAACTTGGCGGGTCTCAGGGTCTAAGGAACATTCCAGTTCTCCGTTTCTTAATGGACTTGGATGCACCAGCCCATAGGAGAGGCACATTTTAAACTAGAATCAGCTGTTTTATGGGATAAGCTAGGAAAATGCTATACTGTGGGAGCCTCTAAGAGGCCTCATTATCTTAAAATACTGCAAACTTTAAAGCAAATACACAGACTCTTCCTGAACATAACAGGAAAGAATGAATACAATGGGTTTGATTTATTTTACCATCTGAGTGTGATTCTAAACCTCCCCAGAGTTAAAAGAGGCTTCGCCACTTCAGAAACAATTTCAGCACCCCAAGCAAGAATAAGGTTACCCTCTCAAAGCAGGGGAGATTTGGGCCTGGACTTGAGATGGGGATTGCGCCATTCTGGATGGTTCTATCAGGCCACTGATGAGACCTTCGGTGAGCGTCGCCCCGGCACCTACCCAGATGCCTGCGTTTCACCCAGGTCATCTCCCATCAGGCCCCCCGACTTGTCTGTGCTCACCTCCCGCTGGCTCCATCAGTGACCAGATTCAACTCTCTGCATCTTCCCTGACTTGATTCTGATTTAGCTTCAAGCTCTTCCACCTGCAGGGGCCACACTGCCTACAGCCGGTCTTGCTGTGATGCCTGGGTCCCCGCCCAGCTCTGAGGTTCCTGCCTGGCTGTCAGGTGACCGAGGCTGCCTGGTCCTCTCCCAACTTTGCATCTGTCTGTCTGGGCGCTCCTGCTGTTATCCTGGGCCGATCCCTGTGTCTGGAAAGCACCTTCAGCCTATTCCGCATGAAAACCCAAGCATCCAGCCCAAGGTGAACATTGGAAGCGTGTGGGGCTGTGGACTTTTCAGAGGGCGTCTGTGCTGTGTCCTGTGAGCCCCACAAAGACCGAGTAGGTAGTGGGCCTGTCCTGAGTTCCTGGGTGAGGAACTTGATGCTAAGAGACAACAGGGGGCTGATCAAGGTCACGTGACTAGCGACCCCGGGGACTTGGATAACAGCAGCGGGCCTTTCCTGGAGACGTGGCTGGTCTCAGGTGCTGTGTCGTCTCCGTCACAGCCCATGTGCGACAGCGGGGCCCTGCAGGAGCTGTTACCGTCCGCGTCTCACAGATGGCACAGGAGCTGGGGGAGGCTGAGTGACCTAAGCGGTGGCGTGTGTGCAACAGCTGCCAGGCTTGCTGGTTGGGGTTCAGGGCTGAGACTGTACCCCCGACTTGGGCGTAGACACCGTTTCCAGTGCTAACATTTACATGCCTGCCAATGAACCACGTGCTTCACACAGACCGTACGGTTTCATCTACACTTTGAGGCAGGAACCCTGCTCCTCATTCTTCAGGTGGAGAAACAGAGCCCAGAGAGAGGAAGGACCTTGTCTGAAGCCCGTGGGTGGTGGTGGGGCCAGGCTTCTAAGGGGCCGACCACCGGGGGCGGCTTCAGGGTAGGAACCCGGCTTGGGAGGTTCCTACAAGACCACAGGGGTTACCAGGACAGGCACCCTGCTGCTCCGACTGTCCTAGAACCTGGGACAAGAGGACCAGTGCCGCTGGGGACTCGAGCTGGGCCAGATCTGCTGGGACCTCAGGTCTTATTGGCAGTGAAAGGAGGTGATGTCATTTTCCTCCCCTTCACAGCTGCGCACCCATCCTCCTGTTCTGAGAAGTGAGAAGGCCCTTTCTCCCCTAAAGGGCAGGAATCATCTTAACCTTGTTCTTATGGGGGCTCCAGTTGGGGACAGTTTTGGGGAGAAGGATGTGCCAGGGTCCCCAGGATCACCTTTAGGTCTGATGACCCTCTAGGTCTCAAAGGATACCGGTTACAGTTTATTACAGTGAGAGGATGCAGATGAGAAGGAACAAGGGAGAGGAGCATGGGAGGAGACCAGGGAGGCCGGGCTGAGCTCACGCCGTCCCTCCCAGTGGAGCCAAGCGAACGCTGCCGATTCTCCAGCAATGGTGTGTGACGCCCCGTGTGGGGCCCTGGCCGCCAGGGAGGCTCACAGGCTTCGGCGTCCAGGCTTTCCTGGGGGTCAGTCGTGTGGGCGTGGAGCACCCACATGGGCGACTGAACGGCTCAGACCCCAGCCTCCTCCCCTGGCCAGGCCAGACTGATGTGCCGCTCCGGTCCCCGCTCCATCAATCACACCATTGGCACGAATCCTTGGCAGGCCCCAGCCCCCAGGTGCACAGACGCTCATCAAGTCGGACATTCCCAGGACCCAGGGATAACAGCCCCTTCTTAGGGAAGGTGCAGGGTTTAGCACCCCAGCCGGGCTGAGCTAACCCTCTCCTGCACAGGGGCTGGGGGTGTGGAAGGCAGCAGGTGTCTGAGGGCACCTGTGGGCCCCTCTGAGGGCTGAATCCTCCTAAAGAGATGCCCGGGCTGCCGGGAGGCCGGCCCCTCCCTGCCCCTCTGGTTTCCTTACAGAGCGGGGAAATCACCCCAGGACCCAGGCAGCGCCAGGCTAAGGGTGTGGGGGGCCCCAGCTCAGAGGCCCCAACCCCGGCCGTGTGTACCAACCACGGCAAGCGTGTGTAGGGGAAGACATTCTCTCATCGTTTGGGGCTGCATCATATTTTACACATCTCACCAAGTTTATAAATATGCTTTTGAGCATAGCCGAAACAGCCATCAGCTCAGCCAATTAAACATGTCGGGACCGTGGGGACTTGAGTGTTTCAGTGCAGGCCAGAAAGCACCTCAGGCGGACCCAGGGTTTAACACGTACATGCTGGGGTTTGCTTCTGCGTGGAATCGATCAGATTGAAAATCTTCCTGCGGGTGTCTGTCCCATTTCACAACATTTGAAACCCGAGGCTGGTCCCCCGAGGCCACGCCCCGCTCCCCGGGCACCAGCTCTGCCTACCTGGGGCCGGAGTCCTGCACGTGGCTCGGCCAGGATTCCTTCCCTGTGGCCCAAACAGATGATCTGCTTGGGTTTCTTCTTCACAAAGTTGTTGCCAGGAAGCCTAAGTATTGCAGAGTTGACCAGCTAACGCCAGCCTTCTCTCTGTGGGTTTTGTGATTAAAGAAAAAAGAGAGAGAGAAAAACAACAACAAAACCCCAAGGAACCAAGAGGGAGAGAAAAATATAATTAGCATGCAGAATTTTCAGTGGAAAATTACCCCCATATCATCAACAACATGCATCTCCACAAATTGTAGAGCTCTGGTTACAGCCGCCTGTGAGAGTCGGGTCTAGCTCCCAGCTCATCTTGTCCACACCAGCTGAGGTATGAGAGAGGATACCCCTGCAGGGCGACTCTGAGTTTGGACGCCGTGTCTATATTAAGATGCAGTGTTTCCTCCTCCACACCCTGTAATGGGAGACAGATGCAGGGCGCCTTAAACAGCTGTGGGGCAGAGAAGCCGGGGGACAGGGAACACGACAGAGCTCGGGAAGGGAACCCACCCCCCACCCCCCACCCAGGTAGCAGGGACCATGATCCTGGGAGGAGAGAGGGGCCAGGGCACGGCCAGCGGCTGGTCCGAGGGTTCAGGGCCAGGCATGCACGCATGGTTGCGTGAGCTTACCTGGGATTGGCAGCCTTAGAAGAAATGTTTTGTGAAAACTATCTTAGAATATTTCGAAAATGCAGGCAACAAGACCTCCTTCCTGTGGCTTTGCCCTCCCCTTTAATGCAGTCCAGAGAGTTCCATGGCCTCAAATGAGCAAGAGCCTGGGTGTCAGGAGGCCTCAGCCACGGGGCCAAGCTTGAGGGAGGACCGGCCTCCCTGGCGCTCTCCATCAGCCACCCTTGGTGGTCCCTAGGCCCGAGGGGGCACCGGCAGCCCCTCCCGCGGTGAAGCCCTCTTACAGGCACCGGGGATGGTGTGAGCTTGAACCAGAGCCTGGGCAGGGAGCCTGGCTGTGCTGCAGGCAGGCAGGTGGGTACATGGGAGGGAGACTTTCCCGGGGGTGGGTCGGGGGTGGGGCAGGCAGGAGGCACCTGAGCAGGGATGCTTGGGTGGGGTCGGGCCAGGCTTTATCTGTAGACTGCTGGCGTGTGCCCTCACGTGGGAGTGCGCTGAGAGCAACTTGATCTGCGAAGCGTCTTCCCAAACGTTCACAAGCCCTGGAACCCCCCACCCGGGGTCGGGGAGGGGGGGGTGAAGGATCGTATTGCAGGTTCCCGGGTCCCCACCTGCAGGGTTTCTGCTTCAACAAACGGGAGGAGACCTCACCTGTCTCCTCGCCTGTCTCCTCGTTTCTTACAGGCTTCAGTGCTTCCCTGCAAAGTGCTCCAAGCACAGCTGGAATCGGACCCTCGCTGCTCCAGGTGGCTGGGAGTCGGGGCGCTGTGAATGCTTCCAGGGACTGGTATCCATCCCGGGCCTGAGGCCTGGACCCTCAGACCGGACTTTACAGGACGCTGTGGGGTCGGTTCTGGAGCCGCTGCCGACGTAAGTCCTGGCTGAGCACCTACTATGTGAGAAGCAACGGCAGACGTTTGGGAGAGAAAGACGCCCAGGACCCAGGCCTGCCCGTGCGGTCTCCCCACAGAGCGGGAGGGGCCCGAACTCGGGTCAGAAGCGGATAACGGCAGGGGTGGGGCTGGGGGCCGAGGGGGCTGGCGGCCTTGCAGGTCGGGGGCGTGGCGGGGGGCGGGGCTTGTGCCTGAGCCTAGAGCCTGTCCCCTAAGCCAGAGGGAGTCCACGTCCCAGCACCTGGCCCCGCCCACCTGAGTCTGACCCGAGGTCCTGCGAGCCCCTGGGCTTTCTCTGCCCTGGACCCCCACATGCACTCAGGGCCCGTGGGCACTGCCCGCTCCTCCCCGGGCGGCCCTGTGATGAGGGTCCCAGGCGCGGCAGCGGCCTTCCCCGTGGATGGGTTTCGCCTCTTCCTGGCAGCCAGGTTCTGTGCCCTTCTCAGGGCTGAGGAAATGAGAGGCCGAGGGGGTCCCTGTGGTTCTGGGTGACACAGACACTGGGCCTGGGATCCCTGAGCACACCTCAGACCCCGCCCAAACGTCAGATGGTCCCGACACCCTGGAGGCACTGCCCAGCCCTCGGCTGCCAGGGTCTGACCTCAGCACAGGAAGCGTCCGGATGCCTCTCCAAGCAGAACCTCATCTTCTCCTGGAGGCGTACACATCCCCTGGGGAAGGTGATTCCCAGGGCTGGGGCGGGAGAGGCAGCCCAGACCCCAGCTCCCCACACTCGGGGTCAAAGTTCTCGCCCCCTCCTCTCCTTCCTTTCCCCCAGATCTGCCCCAATGCTGCTGCTTAGCCTGGAGAGGGATGGGCAGCAGATGGAGACAGATGAGCAGCCTGGAGGAGGAGGCTGGAAGGTACAGGCGGAAGGGGAGCCTGGTACCCCAAGGCTCTGTTCCCCGCCTCCTTACTTTGCTCTCAGTCTGCCCTGCAGCGGCAGGTCCATCCTGCAGACTCTGAGGCCTGTATCGTTTTTGTTTTTTTAATTGAAGTAGAGTTGATTTACAATGTTGTGCCAATCTCTGCTGTACAGCAAAGTGATTCCTTTTACACACTCATTATACACATTCTTTTTCTAATACTCTTTTCCATTGTGGTTTATCCCAGGAGATTGGATGTAGTTCCCTGTGCTGTACAGTAGGGGCCTTGCTGGCTATCCATCCTATATACAATAGTTTGCGTCTTCTCATCCCAAACTCCCGGTCCGCACCCCCCCTGCCCCCGCCCCTCCCCACTGGCCTGTCTCTTTGAACCTGGAGGGACTCTGACCTGGCCGGGACTAGAGTCTGTAGAGGCAGGGTGTGGGGGGAGCCTCAGAAACATGAGACTGTTGTCCTGGTCTCTGACCTTTACCCCTCATTCTCTCAGCAGTGCTCTTGTGACAATGGGATCTGCTTGTCCGGGTGCCAGCCTCTGCCAGCACTTACACCTGCCCTGCCTCCCTGCCCTGCTCTCAGGTGAGGCCACGCACAGGGCTGAAGGCAGGCGCCTCCACGTGAGCCCTGGGCCCCTGAGACGTGGGCTCCGGAGGCTGGGGGAAGGGGCTGATACCCCTGTCCAGCTGTGGCTGAGAAGAGGGGCATTTTCTGCTTTGTTGATCTGTCTGAAGGATGTGTCAAAAAGATGGCTTTCTCCCAAGTCATTAAAGAACAAAGGCAAGCAAGCATACCAGCGGCCTTGCTGGCCTGGGGCCGCGGTCAGAATCAGGCAGGTTCTGCAGCCACACCTGTTGGGAAACAACGCACAGCAGGAGGACTAGCTTCCAGACACTGCGGATTCTGGAAGAAGGGAATGCAACTTCCCACAGAAGATGGCTTCACAGGGACTGGCCCCTCCCTGCCTCTGGTTTCTGCAGCAGTGGAGACAGTCATGGCCCACGGGCGCAGGGAGCTTCCCCCGGCACTAAGCCCTTTGCATTCGAGTCCTCTTTCATCCTCATAACAACACAACCAGGTGAAGACTGCTGTCCTTAGTCCTATTCCAGAAGCTAAGTCCCACTCAAGCCCCCGGTGGGTCAGGCCAGACCCCCGCCTGTCCCCTCACCGGGCCGTTGAGCGAGGTCACAGAACAGGAGCTGGAAATACAGAAGGTGGTGCACTAGCTTCCTGCGGCCGTGACTAATCAGTGCAAACTTCGAGGTTGAAAACCACAGAGACTGGTCACCTTACGTGTCTGCGGTTAACTCTCTGACACGAGCCTCACCGGGCTCACATCAAGGTGTGGGCAGGGCTGATCCCTCCCGCGGGCTCCGGGGAGACTCCGTCTCCTGCCTTTGCCGGCTCTAGGGGCGCCCTCAGTTCTAGGCTCTGTCTGCAAGGACAGAATGTCTGGTCACGTCTTCCTCCCGTCACATCGCTCCGAGCCTCTCTGCCACCTCCCTCTGCCATGTTTAAGGATACTGGTGGTTCCTCTGGGCCCAGCCCGAAAATCCAGAATAATCTCCCTATTTTAAGGCCAGCTGATTACCGACTTCAGTTCCATCTGCTACCTTTAATCCCTTGTGCCGTGTGAAAAAGTACACTCATGGTTCCAGGCTCAGGGCCTGGAGAGGCTTCAGCGGGAGGGCGGCACGTTCAGGTCTTTGCCCTCCACGACCACCTTCCACTCGGTCACTTGGGCTGGCTGTCCCTCCAGGGTCCAGCCTCTCCCTGCAGGGGGTGCTGGGCTGGCTTATACTGGCTTGTGAGACCTGAGTGTTAAACAGTTGTTAATAACGTAGATAAACGTGCAATGAAATGTATTAAAACAGGTTACATTCAAATGCTCAAAACGCCTCACATCCTCATTCTTTCACTGCATGTTACTATCATCTCTGCTCTTTTGGGTTTTTGCCTCTATTGCATTCGAGGGGCAGAAATCCTAGCTAACAACCTCAAAACACAAATCTTTCCAACTTTGTGCTCAGCAACGTCATGGCAGCTTGAGATCAGCCACAGAGGGTGTATTTACATCGTGGAATTCAGCAAACACTGCAAATAAGGGCTTGAGATAATTTTTTTTTAACTTACATAGTGGGTTTATATTTAATATAGTACATCTCACCGTGGAGATGTTACTCAGTTAATATGAAGATTTTTTTGTTTTTGTTAAACATTAATTCTCTTCTCCATTTCAATGTCAATATAAAGTCTTTTTTTACATTAAATCTTTTCTCCATTTCAGTGTTAGATGCATTGAATACATTTTCTAAACTTTTTCCCCCACAAAGAAATGTTTTAATTTTTGACCAACTGTATTTAATGTCTAGGTACAATATTAACTTGGGAGATAACAAAACAAAAATTCAGTAGAAATATGATGAAAAGACTCCTCAATGATGTAGGAGGCAGTGATTATAACCGAACAGTGGCCATTTCCTAGGATTCTGGGCAAGAGTTTCCTTCTTCCTATCGAGAATTCTGAAACTATGAAATATTACTTATGCAGACTTCAGCCATCTCACATCTTTGACCTTTCTAACTGGCAAATGCAAATTACAAGCAGCATTTTTCAGTGCATTATTTGTTGTGAAGAAAACATTTTGTTTTCCATTTAACGTAGTATATCAGTTTGTTCCCTTTTGTAGGGATATAACCAAAACTATGAAACTACTCAATTTACTCTTTCTTGGGACACTTCAGACACCAAAGCTCAGTTCTGAACCTCAATAGCACAAAGGTTTTCAGGGCAAGATTTGATTCAGGAGGCTCTTCAAAGTCACATCTGTCCACTTATCTTTCGTGCATGTACTCCCCACCAAGCACAAATGCCTGTAATGCTGAGAACCACACCTACCAGAGAGCGACTGCATTTCCCCCTTCTCCTGCTTCAACAACAGGCAGCACCAAAAGCAATGAAAAGAGAACTGAGATCGTGATGTGGAGATCTTGAGGCGGCTGGTTCTTGAAAGTGGAAGGTTTCAAAGAGAGCGGTATTTGTTTCGTTCTGTCTGACACCCTTCCAGAAGCTCTGGATTCGGAGGCTAAGAGGTTCCGCATGACAGCGCCTTCAAGGAAGCAGGCATTACAGGAGACAAGATATTTTTGGTTGATGGTTTAGGCTTTAGAAAGTTTTGGAGAAAATGTCAGTAATGCAGACTGACCTAAACGTGTGTGGTGTTTGCAACTGTTACATTGTGAACAGCACACACACACACACACAAATTGTCCAGTCACAATAGTGAACTGCAGCTATAGGTTGGCTACACATGCAGGAGTTTGGCAAAAATGAATCAAAGCATTCTGTGTGAGTCAGTTGGCCATGGGGACTTTACAGTAGGAAGTACTGTCTGGTTATTATTTGCAAACAGCATACTGTACTTCCTTTCTCTCAATACAGTGGAGGATAAACTGATATATGTATGTACACTCCGACAGCTGGTTGTCAATCCCCACCTACCCCCCCTCCCCCAGCCTCACCTGCCAGCCCCTGTGCTCTGTGCCCTGGCCCCCTGCACCTCTTCCACTTTCCAGAATCCTCCCCGCGGTACACATGTCGGTGCGGCGTGACCCCTTCCGCTGCCACCCCGTCCCGTTGCCTGGCTGATGCTGCTGGTCCTTCAGGCCCTGTGCAGGAGCCACCTGGCCCGGGAGGCTGTCCTGGTGTAGACCCGGTTGCGGAGGGGGCTGGTTCCGGGCCGATGGGGTCTTCTGGGCACACTGGGGGGACATGAGGGAACGGAGCCCCACCCTGTCCCCACGTGTCTGGAGGAAGTCCCCCCCCTCACCTTCTGCTTCCACACTTCTTTACATGAATCCACAGGGGTTGGGGATCCCAGGGCTTAGGGCAGATAAGCGGCCTCCCTGGGGATCCCAGGAGCTGAGATCCTGGCTCAGGTGTGCTCAGAGGGTCAGCAGGAGCAAGGTGAGGCTGTTAAAGGGGAGACAGCTCCTGGGAGCCCCAGCGCAGATGGGGAGGCCATCTGGAAGGGCAGGCCCCTCCCCTCCCCTCCCCACCCCTCCCCTCCCCTCCCCACCCCCACCAGGGGCCGGTGGCAGGAGAGGATGACAGCGGCAGGGCCTCACCTGCTTCACGAGGTTGACGTTCCTGGTGGGCGGGGTGATGGGTGGAGGCGGAGGAGAGACCAGACGGGATCCCAGGAGAGAAGCGGAGTCAGGTGGTGGGGACCCGTCGTGCCAGGCCCTTTCCTCGTGCACAAGCTCGCACAGGCGACTCTCTCATTCTACACGCGCGCTCTCTCTCCGCATCTCTCATTTTACAGATGGGACACTGAGGTGTGTCCCCGGTGAATGTCAGCACCAGGACAGCCTCGCAGACCCAGCCTCTGAGACCACCACACAGTACTTCCTGGCAGTGACCTTCAAACACGGGGTGCCGTCTGTGAGCTCCTGGCCTGGCTCCAGGCTGCAGAGCTCCCAGGGGGTGCCCTGTAACCTCCTCTGTCCTTGTCACGAACCGGGGACTCCTCTACTGTCCCTGAGGCCCCGCCTAGCAGCTGCAGGCCTCCCTGCCGTCTGTCGGTCCTCCTGTCAGGATGCACCCGAGAAATGCAGGCCCAGCAGCGGGGGCGGGGGTGAGTTAGGTAACCGAGGAAGAGCGGGTCTCTTGGCCTCTTTCTGGACTTGGGAAGCGGCGGGAAAGCAGTTCTCCTTAGGCCGGGAAAACTCGCTGACGCGGGGTAGACAGGAAGGAGTGATGGGGAGAAACAGGGATGGGGAGACGGCGGAGGGACAGGCCGCGCGGCCTCGGCACCAGCGCTCTGCGTGGCTGCAGGATTCTCCCAGATGCCCTCACGCGTCCCCGGGGTGTGGCTGGGTTTCAGCGCACAAGAGTTACATTCCTCTCACGATCCGGAGGAACCCAGGGCAGTAAGTAGGGGCCAGAGGTACTCTCCCAGCAGCCCTGGCTGGGAACAGCGCCAGGTTCCTCATGACTGCAAACATCGTTAGAATCGCTTCCCGTCAGGGACGTGATGGGCTTGAGGCAGCAGCCACTCACTGGCAAAGGCTACCCGGGCTGCGTGTTTATTCAGCAGGGTACACGCTCACGCACACAGGCACACAGGCCACCCCCGGTGGCCACCACAGGTCAGTAGACCTGCCCCCCTGCTTGCAAGGCTGCTCCTGTCTGCATAAACACCGCCAGCACAACGCCTTGGAGTTTTCAAAACACTTGCGGTTATGATCTCCTCACTGCAAAGGGTCTCTGGAGGAAGCCGTTATCATTCCCATTTGTTTTTCAGATGAAAAAATAAGGACAGAGGAGACCCCTGTGAAGAGGGGACAGGATAGGAAGAAGAGATGGAGGGAGGGGCGGGGTGGGGGTGGGGGTGCGCAGAGAGGAGGGGGAAGGGAGAGAAGGGGGGGAGGGGAGGGGGAGGGTGGGAGGGGGAGGGGAGGCTGCCCAGCAGGTGGGACAGAGTTGCAGCTGGGATTCTGCTGGCGGCCTTGAGCCGAGGGGGGTGGGTTCAGGTGGCTGGGTTAGAGCGAGGGGATAAGGGGGCCATGAGGACCTGAGGCAGGGGGATTGCCTCTTAGGGAGTCTGGCTGTGAAAGATGAAGGAAAAACCAGCTGCTAGAGACCCTCCTGGTTTAAAGGAAGGTTTTGTTGCAGCCTGGAGGGGGGAGCAGCAGGTTTGCCAGTGGGGAGGGGGTGAGGGGAGGGGTGCTGAGGAGGTAAGGGGGGGCAGTTCCCGGGGGCAACAGCAGGGGGCACTGCCAGCTTCTGAATGGAGGAGGGGGCCGGGGAGGGGGGAGGGAGGAAGAGGAGCGGGAGAGAGACACATGGCTTCAGGGGAGTGTGGCTGGAAGCCGGGCTTGCAGCAGGAGCCTGGCCCCACCCCCCACCCCTGCCCAGCGCAGAACAGGTGAGGCCACAGCTCAGAGCGGGGCTGGGCAGCCTGGTGGGCAGTTCGTGATGGAGGGCCATGACCCTCTGCCATTTAAAAAACTTTCTCTTTTGAGATAGTCGTAGATGCACTTGCGGTTATGAGAAGTAATTCAGAATAATCTCATACGTGCCACCCATTTCTTCCAAAGCTGGCGTCCAGTACTCTCTGCCAGGCCCCTTCCCTCCCGCCCCTCCTCCTAGTGCCCCCCCCCCCCTTTGGCATCTAAGCCATCTTTTAGCCAATAGGAAACCTGGCGACCTTCTGCAGGCTCACCTGGGAGGACTCCTAATGGCCGGCCCTCATGTTTGTCTTGCGCCTCTGCGCACCAGGGCAGACTAGCAGTCAGCCAGACCGGTCAGGATATGGGGACTCGTGGAACTGGTGGAACAGCCAAAGAATACAGCTCAGAAAGGGCAGTTTCCAGGCTGCCCCCGGGGTCCAAGCCGCCGCCCCAGGGAGGAATCACGCCCACCCCTACATCACCCTGCTCAGCGTCCCAGGCTTGAGAGTTCCACTGGCCGCTTGTGTCCAAGCCCCACCCTGCCAGGGGCCAGAGCTCCTCCATGGATGGTTCTCTAATCCTGCACACAGTGGTCAGTGGTCAAGGGCATCCCAAAATCAAGGAGCTGTGACCAGAGGAAGAGGAACGAAACTGACTAGTTTGACTCCCCGACCTTGGTTTAGTGTGGGCAGAATTATAGTAGGTGAAGCCAGAGGCCACAGGTCATGACACTTGAATGACAACCTTGGGGGAAGAAGTAGTAGACACACGTGTTTTCGAGAATGTCCTGGATGGGCAGTATCTGACATTGTGTAGACAAGCAGGAAACATACAAACTGTGAACAAAAAGAACTCCAGCTCCCTGGGGTCATACTTAAAACTAAACCCACATTGTCTGTGTCTTGCTGTTGTAGAACTGAGTCACTATTAGCAAGAAGCTTCCCTGTGAGATGCTAAACTATAATGGTTTATTTTATCTCACTCAACACGGAAACTATGATGTTTGTTTTACTCATTTGTGCTGAGAAATTATATTTACTTATATTTTCTTCATTATTGGAAATTGGATTGACTCACCAACCTTATTATATGTAACCTACAGACCATCCTATTTTAATAACTCAAGCAGCAACATGAAAAGTGGGTTTAGATTTTCTCAGAATAAGGAAAACACTGTCTTTCTTCTTACCTTGAAAAAAAAAAGACAGTGAAAATGTAAATGGTGATTAGAACTAATACACCTACAAAATAACCTGCCAGACTTCTGGTTTAAAAACACTGGTCCAAGTCGGCACCCCCTTGCCGTCCAGGGAGAGCCAAAAAAAGAGAAAAGGGGGCAAAAGTAGGAACTCCATCTCTGATGAGAGGAGGCTGCACACAAGGCCTCAGGCCACGACGGGTGGAAGGGAAGTGGAAAACGATGGTGTAGGAGAAACAAGAGAGGCCCCTGTAGCTGCAAGTCTCGGAAAAGGTTGAGGACGACCTCTCACCCGGGCAGGGAGGGGAGGTCCGTGCGCAGGTGCCAGGAGCTTCCTCAGACCCACTTTGGTTCCGAGAAGCAGAGCCTGTGAGGCTGAGTGAGGAATTACCTGGCAGCCCACACTACGGGGAATCTGTGTGGGTGTCCCGTCTTCTTACTATAAAAAAGAAAGCACAACCTACACAAATAGGAGAGAACTAGGAACAAATGCATATCGGGTTATTGAATATAAATGGAATAAACTCAACCATTAGAAACCCAATTCTGTGCCTTATCAGGGAGGCTCTCCTTTCAAACTCAGAGGATGGGTGAGAAGGGACAGGTAGGTTATGTCAGGCCAGGCTGAGTTTAGGTAGAAAAGCATTAAGCAACACCAAGAAGGGCTCTAGAATCATAAAGACTGCAATTCACAAGCCACCTGTCCCAGGTACATGTGACAGGTTTCAACACATGCAGAGTAAGAATTACAGGAGGTACAGTGACGTAGATACAGGCTCACGGTGCTAATAGCGGACTTGAGAAAATACATATTGTCATTAATTTTTAACCCTTTTTTTGGGGTATTTTCCCCAATATTTTACTATGAAAAAGTTCCAAATACGCAGAAAAGTTGAAAGAATTATACAATGAACACTCATATAGCCACCCCTTAGGTCAGGGTCAGCCGCCTGCCGTCTGTGGGCCCAACCTCACCACAGTCTGTTTTTGTAGGACCTGCAAGCTAAGGACAGCTTTATGTTTTTAAAAGCTTGAAAAGCAATCAAAAGAAGAAAACGTGTCTTGTGACACACGGAAATTATGTGAAATTTCAAATTTCAGCATCCCTACACAAAGTCGTGTGGAAGAACAAGCTCGTGTATTCGTTGTACATATAGTCTGTGGTGGGTTTCCTGCACCAATGAACGAGTTGAGTGGATGGATCAGACACTGTTTGGCCCAAAAAGTCTAAAGTTTTTACTCTCTGGCTCTTTACAGGAAAAGTTTACCGACTCCTGCCCTAGATCCTGAAGTTAACATTTGTCTGTAATTGCTTTATCACACATCTGTCCATCCCTCTCCCCCTACATCTATCAAGACTGTTTCGGGTCATTTTGAAGTTGTAGATATCAGTGCGTTTCACTCTTTAAATGCTTCAACACGGACGTCATTAATGCGCTCATTATTAGCTTATGGGTTTTTAAGATAAAACTTACATACAACAAAATGTGTAAAATTTAAGCCTAATTCAAACCTCTGTCAAAATAGAGAAAGCTCCAGACTTGTGGTTGCCCGTGGGGAGGGGGGTGGGGAAAGGATGGACCAGGAGTTTGGGGTTAGCAGGTGCAAACCATTACATGTAGGTTGGATAAACAACCAGGTCCTGCTGTACAGCACAGGGAACTCCATTCAATATCCTGTGATAAATCATAATGGAAAAGAATATGAAATAGAATGTATATATACATATAACTGAATCAGTGTGCTGTACAGTAGACATTAACACAATATTGTAAATCAATAAAAAATAAAGAGAGAGAGAGAAAATTCCCTCATGGCCTTTCCCAGGACCATTCACCCAGCTGAGGCAACCCAGTTCTGATTTTTTCCACTGTAGATCGTTCCGCGAGTTCTAGACCTCCATGTAAACAGAACTGCACAGTCTGTACGCTTGTGTGTAAGGGTTCTTTCCTCTGCCTCATATTCTGAGAGCCACACTGTTGTATATACTGGTGATACAGACCTTTGTCCTGAAGAGCATCATTCCACTGTATGAAGGTACCACCGTTTTGTTTGTTCATTGGCCTGATGATGGACTCCCAAGCTGATTCCAGCATTCGGACAAATCCAGTGTGTCTGATATAATCCTTTTGATGCCTTAACTTCTCTTGGGTAAATATCTAAGAGTGGAAGTTTGGCTCATGGCGTGGGTTAATTTTATAAGATACTGTCAGGCGTTTTCCCAAAGTGGTTGTACCATTTCACCTCCCAGTGTATGAGAGCTCTAGTAGTCCCATGTCTTTAGTAACAACTCGTGTTGCCATCCTTTTACATTTTAGCCCTTCTGGTGGGTGTGCAGTGATCTCTTGTGATTTATTTGGATTTTCCCAGTAACTAATGTTGAACATTTTTTCATCTGCTTTTTAGACCTTGATATATCTTCCTTTGTCAACTGAAAAATGAGATGGTCTTTAGCCAGGTAACTATGTGTGTATCAACATTTATTTGTTTAATCCATAAGACTAAGGATTCAGTAGGGTGGATATTTTTAATCCTGACACAATCAGTTAAAAATAAACAGCTCTTTAAACATTTAGCTTTATTGAGGTATAATTTACACCCGATAAACATGACTCAAGGTTTGAGGTTTTTTTCCTCTCATATGGACATCCTGTTGTTCCAGCCTCACTTGCTAGAAAGTCTATCCCTTCCCCCATTGAATTTCCTTGGCATCTTTGTTGAGAACGAATTGACTGAATTTGTGAGGGTATATTATAGGCTCTGCTTTCTGCTCCATGAGCCTGTATGCCTGTCCCCATATCAACACAACTACAGTGTCCTGGTCACAGTGGCTTTTTAGTGAGTCTTACAATCAAGCAGTATAAGTCCTCTGCTTCCATTCACTTAAAAAAATTTTATTTGGCTATTCTAGGTGCTTTGCATTTCCTTATGACATTTTATAATCAGCTTGTCAATTTCTACAAAAAAAGACTTCTAGGCTTAATATCAAAAAAACAAACAACCCAATCAAAAAATGGGCAGAAGACCTAAATAGGCATTTCTCCAAAGAAGATATATGGATGGCCAAGAGGCACATGAAAAGCTGCTCAACATCACTAATTATTAGAGAAATGCAAATCAAAACGACAATGAGGTATCACCTCACACCAGTTAGAATGGGCATCATCAGAAAATCTACAAACAGTAAATGCTGGAGAGGGTGTGGAGAAAAGGGAGCCCTCTTGCACTGCTGGTGGAAATGTAAATTGATACAGCCACTATGGAGAGCAGTATGGAGGTTCCTTGAAAAACTAAAAATAGAGTTACCATATGACCCAGCAATCCCACTGCTGGGCATATACCCAGAGAACACCATAATTCAAAAAGATACATGCACTGCAGTGTTCATTGCAGCACTATTTACAATAGCCAGGACATGGAAGCAACCTAAATGTCCGTCAACAGATGAACAGATAAAAAAGATGTGGTACATATATACAATGGAATATTACTCAGCTATAACCAGCAATGAAACTGGGACATTTGCAGAGACATGGAGGGAACTAGAGACTGTCATACAGAGTGAAATGAGTCAGAAAGAGAAAAACAAATATTGTATATTAACACATATATGTGGAATATAGAAAAATGGTACAGATCAACCAGTTTGCAAGGCAGAAACAGAGACACAGATGTAGAGAACAAACATATGGACACCAAGTGGGCAAAGCGGGGAGGGTTGGGGGGGAATGAATTGGGAGATTGGGATTGCCATATATACATTACTAATAAGAAAAAAAATACCAAATTGTACATTTTAAATATACGCAGTTTATTGTATCTTAACTGTATCTCAATAAAAGTTCCTTAAAAAAAAAGAGATACAGAGTACCATGTATAAAATGGATAAGCAACAAGGGTATACTGTACAGCACAGGGAATTATAGTCATCATTTTGTAACTTTTAATGCAGTGTAATCTGTAAAAATAATCACTTTGCTGTACACCTGAAACTAATATAATGTTGTAAATCAACTATACTTCAATAAAAAATTAATACCATTTAAAAAAAAAACACTGCTAGGAGTTTTTGAAAGAGTTGATATAGAATTAATATTATTTCTTCCTAAAATGTTTAGTAGATTTCACCAATGACGCCATCTGGAATTAGAGTTTTCTTTGAGGAAAGTTTTTTTTTTTTTAAATACAGTTCCAAGTTGTTTAATAGATATGAGAATATTCAGGTTATTTATTTATTTGGGGAATTCATATTTTTTAAGAAATCTGTTTGTCACTTATCAACTGTGTTGACATAAGTTTTCCATAATATTTCTTTATTGTTTTAGTGTTTGTAGTACCTGTAGTAATGTTCTCTTTATAATTCCTCATATTGGTGATTTATGTATTTCCTCCTTTTTTATTTCTGATTTTTCTGGCTAGAGATTTATCAATTATGTTGATCTCATCAAAAATCTTAGTTTTGCTTTCACTGAGTTTTCCATTCTTTTTCTGTGTTTCATTGATTTTCACCTATTATTTCCTTCTTAACTTGGGTTCAATTCATTGTTGTCTTTCTAGTGTCTTGACTTGCAAACTTAGATCAATTATTTGAGGCCTTTATTCTTTTCTTATATAAGCACTGAAAACTATAAATTTTCTTTTAGGCACGAATTAGGCTGCCTCCTACAAACTTTGATGTTCTATGCTTTCATTTCCATTCTGTTTAAAATATTTTCTAATTTTCTCTGTGAGTTTTTCTTTGGCCCATGGGCTATTTAGAAATGTGTTATTTAGTTTCCAAATATTTCCGAGAGTGTCTACATAATTTCCTGTTATTGATTTCTAGTTTAATTCTTTCATGGTTAAAGAACGGACATTACATAATTTGAACCACTTCATGGCCTGGCCCGTGGCCTCTCCGGGTGAACGGTCCACGTGTACTTGGAGAGAATGCATATTGCAGTTGTTGGGTGGAGTGTCTGAAACCATGAAATAGGGAAGTGTGTCGACACTGTGTTCTTGAGCAAAGGTGATATTATGGCTAATTTTCTCTCTACTTCTTCTATCACTTATTGAGAGAGAAACATTCAAAGGTCCAACTGCAATTGTTGACTTGTCTGCGTTTCCTTTCAGGTCTGTCAGCTTTTCCTTTATGTATGTTTGGGGCTCTGTAATGAGGTGTGTACACAGTCGGAACCCTTAAATCCTCACGATGGACTTGCTCCATCATCACTCTGACATTTACCCTACGTGTCTGTTCCGAAGCCTCGTTTGTCTACACTAACATGGCTAGTTCAGCTAATCTCATGCCTAGCGTATGCACGGTACCTTTTTCTATTCCTTTACCTTTAATCCATCTGTGTCGCTATACTTAAAATGGGTTTCTTGTAGAAACATATATTCAGGTTCTGCTTTTTGATCCACTTTGACAATGTCTGCTTTTTTATTGGAATGTTTTTCCCACTTATACCTGAGATAATTTAGGATATGGTTGTGTTTAAATCTATCACCTTGTTCCTTTTCCTTTTTTTCCTGCCTTGTTTGATCAGCTGAGCATCAGGCATTTTTAAAAAATTGTGGTAAACTATACATAACATACATTTTAAATTGAGGACTGTTTAGAATTCTGTTTGTTGTGCACTATTGGCTTTTTAGTTGTGTTTCCCTGTTTTGTTACTTTGTAGTCATACTGTTGTCTTCAGTGTTGTGCTCTCTTGTGTCTGTAACCTGTCACCGTCTAACCTTCAGATAACATTACACCACTTCATCCAGAGTGGGAAGACCTTGCACCTGTGACTGTGTGCTTTCCTTTCCACATCCCTTCCTCTGTAATACTGTTTTCATACTTTTTACTTGTACACGTATTAGGCATCCCACAATAAGTGGTCATCATTTTTAAAGCAGATCTTTTATTGTTTTTAATTTTATTTTTTTAATTAATTAATTTATTTATTTATTGGCTGTGTTGGGTCTTCGTTGCTGCACACGGGCTTTCTCTAGTTGCGGGGAGTGGGGGCTACTCTTCGTTGTGGTCCACGGGCTCCTCCTTGCCATGGCTTCTCTTGTTGTGGAGCACGGGCTCTGGGCTCGTGAGCTTCAGTGGTTGCAGCACACAGGCTCAATAGTTGTGGCTCATGGGCTCTAAAGCGTAGGCTCAATAGTTGTGGCATACGGGCTTAGTTGCTCTGCCGTACGTGGGATCTTCCTGGAGCAGCGATCGAACCTGCGTCCCCTGCATTGGCAGCAGATTCTTAACCACTGCGCCACCCAGGAAGCCCTAAAGCACATCTTTTAAAATCACAGTTTAAAGAAGCAGAATACATTTCAAATAAAAACATCACTCATGGGCTTCCTGGTATAACAGTGGTTAAGAATCCACCTGCCAATGCAGGGGACATGGGTTTGAGCCCTTGTCTGGGAAGATCCCTCATACCACTGAGCAACTAAGCCCGTGTGCCACAACTACTGAGCCTATGCTCCGCAACAAGAGAAGCCACCGCACTGAGAAGCCTGTGCACCACAATGAAGAGTAGCCCCCACTCTGAGCAATTACAGAAAGCCCGTGTGCAGCAACAAAGACCCAACGCAGCCAATAAATAAAAATAAATAAATAAATTTATTTAAAAAATCATCCACGCAAAATGTCAAAATAACACAAGTGCACTGCTTCTTCTTGCTTCCAGAATGTACTGTTTGTGCTGTGATTGCAGCATTTTTACACTGTTATTATTTATTTGCCCTTCTCCCGCCTTAGACAATAAAGTCCTTGAGAGCTGAAACAATATCTATTCATCTGGTAACCTTAGCACAGTGCCTGGAGCTCAGAGGAGTTCAACAACTGTTCTACCACTCACTAATTTCCCAACTGACTTGCTGGGTGAAGGAATGAAAAGACGGCTGACATACAGATACTGGACAGAGATGGAGCACACTCCAGCAGGCAGAGAGATGTGCACACCACCTTCTAACTCCTTATATGGAAGCCTTCTCCCCTCTCCCCTCACTGTCACCATCAGCCTCCCGTTCAAAACTTGACTGGCAGGAGGAGGAGAACATGAATTCCAAAGCTCACATCACAGAGACATGACCGCCCAAACTCCAAGTCCAGGAGTTTGGGACTGACATGTACACACGTCTGTATTTAAAGTAGATAACCAGCAAGGCCCTACCGTACAGCACAGGGAACGCTGCTCAATATTCTGAAATAACCTAAACGGGAAAAGAATTTGAAAAAGAAGAGATACATGTATAACTGAAAAAAACAAACAAACAAGGTCTTCCCTCTGCCTTTATTGTTCGGAAGAGATTATGGAGAGCCAATATTCTTTCTTCCCTAAATGTTTTGTAGCATTCACCAATGAAGCCATTTGGCCCTGGTAAAAACCACAACAGCAACACACTCCTGGACGGGAGGGGAGTCTGGGGGAGGATGGATGCAGGTGTACGTATAGCTGAGTGCCTTTGCTGTGCACCTGAAACTATCACAGCATTGTTAATCGGCTATACTCCAATATAAAATACAAAGTTAAAAAAAAAAAAAAGCAAAAACCAAAACCAACGAAAATCCAAGAGACACTTAACAGGTGGCAGGTCAGGACCCAGGTGGAGTCAGGCTTCGGCTGCCTTCTGGGCCTGCAGTAGATGCATCACTGTGTCCGGAGGCCTCAGATGTGTTTGTGCTGTGAGCAAAGGTGACTGTGGGCGGGTCTGGGAATGGAGAGCGGGTCACTTTGGGCTGTGCTCTAGGCAGCCGGAGAAGTGGCCTGGAGGCCCGTGCCTGCTGCTCGAGTCTCCGTGGACCCGAGGCTCCCAATCTCAATGGGGAAACTGAGGCCCAGAGCAGCTTCATCAAATGCAAAGAGTTCCCTGCAGCTGAACTAGAGCAGAGGAGGCTTAACAGTGCGGATGGTATCGCTGTCTGGGATGTGGAATCGTGCCTGCGGCTTTGAAGTCGTATCCTGAGCGCTTGCCGAGGCGGCTGGGTGACCCAGGAACAGGCGAAGCGGGCTCACGGGGAGTTCTGCCGAAAACGAGAGTGTGGAAATGTTTCTCTGCTCACGTTTTGAATTCAGAACAACCAGAGCATTATGGATTTTATGCTGCTTTGCTGACCTTTCTCTAATTCTTAAAATGTTGGGAGGGTTATAAAAATGTTTAAAAAATTTCCACATACACAAGTAAAAGCCCTGAAATAGTACACCCCCCTTCCAGCTAGTTTTAACCTATTATAGGAAAGAACTTATTTCCAAGAGGGGTTTTTCATGCACCGCTAAAATTTTTTATAAAGCTAAAGAATTCGCTTTCAGATGTGAAATCAGAATTAAGTTCAACTAGCTTCCTACACGAAACAAAACAGAAATAACAAGCTTCCTGCTTCTTACTTTATTCAGCAGGTACGTATGAAGCCCTCGCGGACGGGGTGAGGGAGCGGACACTACCGTGGGATCAGACCCAAAGCAGGCACGGGCCAGCGCCCCCCCGCTGACCATCGACTCTCCCTAGACGGGTGCGGTCTGCCCACGCACCGACGGGTAAGCCATCAGCTTCCCCCTTCACTGCATTAAAGGCCTTTGAGGATAATGTGCTCTGGGGGTTTTCAAGCTGCCTTTAGCCAAGGAGCCCGCTGTCCAGGGATTCTGGTGGAAGAGGAACGGCTCAGCGGCAGAGGCGGGAGGAGGCTGTGCTTCTGTCCTCTGCCCCCCAGCCCCTCCACCTGGCCTGAGCCTTGGGAGATGACTGTAAAGCACTGACCTAGTCCAATGCCTTCGCTTATCCGTGGGGCAGTTGTGGCCCAGAGAGGCTCAGTGACGTGTCCAAGGCTGCACAGCCCCGCTGTGGTGGAGCTGGTCTGGATGTGGGGTCTGGTGACTCCTGGGCCAGTGTTGCCTTATTCTTAGAGCTTTGTCCCTCTGTGGTGGCCAGGGGTATGGGCGGGGAGACAAGGGGCTGCCTTGGGAAGTGAGCAGCACCTCTGGGCATGTGGACAGTGGCCTGGAGAGCTGCAGGGGTGGTGATTGGCTGAGTCAGTGGTCAGGACTCCTGATGTCCAGCGGGCCTTGGAAGTGGCACCTCTCTGAGCCTGGAGGCTAGGTCAGGAGCCAACGAAAAAGCCCATTCTGGGTCTGTTTGGGCTCCAGACAGCAAGGAGGGCTGCTGGCTGTGGCCGGCAGGGGCACAGGGACCTCTAAGCTAGAGACTACACAGAGAGGCCAGCAAATCCAGGGGATCCCCCGACAGGACTTGGGGTGGGCTTTTCCCTCAGGAAGCACCCTGTGTGGGTCGTCAGAGTAGAGAGGCAGCACATCTGCTCCAGAAGAACTTTCCAGATTGTCATCTGAGATCCCAAGCGACTGTATGACATGAGAGAGGGCCAATATCTCCTTTGCATTTACAGTGGCAGCCTACCGCTGGAGCTTGGCGTTTTCTGGACAATTCAGCCTGATTCAACCAATTCAAAAACTGCTCCGAGACAGTGAGCCAGGTGATGTTTTAGAAGTTCCATTAACTCTTCCAAAGCAAGAAGGTACCATTTAGTAAATTACTGCTATCTAGTACTTAATGCCATCCTAGCACCTGGGAAAACTGATTCCACCTTATCACACTAAGTGTGTATGTGTGTCTGTGTGTGTGTGAGAGAGAGAGAGAGAGAGTGTTTGGGGAAATAATGTATAATGCAAAGATGTATTTGTACCTCTAAAATGTAGAACATTCCTCTCTCAATGGCCTGAATTAACAGCCAGTTATGTTTCTATCTGGGGCAATTATTAGCTGTAATTTCCTTAAAATGCCATCTTAAAAGCCATTGTCATAAAAGGCTGTACTGCTCAGGACTCCACCTCACACCAGCCTAAGCAAAACAGGGCGCTTGCTGGCTTTCATAAATGGGAAGCCCAGGTGCACGCAGGGCCTAGGAGGGCTCTACTGATATCACCTCTCAAGGCCAGGCTGGGGCAGAGGCTGGCAGAGCCTGGGCTCATCGTCCCAGCACACGGATAGCTTTCCCGTGGGCTCCGGGGCAGTGGCCCAGGAGGGACTCCGATTGGCTGGGCTGAGTCACATGACCATGTCCAAACCAACCACTGCAGTGGAGAGGTCGGGGCTCTGATTGCGCAGAGCCGGACCACGTGCTTGCAAGAAGTCAGCCCTACCTGGGCCAGGCGGAGGGACTGTTTTCAGGGCAGGGTTGGTAAATGGAAGGAAGGCGGGAAGCATGCTGGACACACAAAGCCTGCCAGCGTTAGAGCCTGGTTTTCAGCCCCTGGCTTGTCTCTTCCGTTCCCTTAATAGGTCCACAAATAGCACTGTTCTCTTTCTGGCACAAGTCTGGGTACGAATACAAATGTGTGTAAATACACACGATGTTTCGTGTGGGAACCTTGCTGCCTGCTGTCTCTGCTGCCTGTGCTTTAATCGCATTTCACTTTCCGTCCGGCGGCATCTGTTCAGATAGAGACCACTTGCTCTGGCCACACGCTCTCAACCTTGATTTCGAGAATTCAGAGAGATTTAGCTACACCTCCAAGGAGGGAGCTTTAGCTCTGGGATGTCTTTGCAATGTATATGTGTCCACCTGCTGTCCTTGGCTACCTGAATCCCCAGACACGCCAACCTTCAACCTGCAAGGAAGGCCTTCTGCAGGGGAAGCTCCCTGGGTATTTCTGCTCTTCCTAGGGTCGATGAAATTTCCATTAACTAACAAGTTAAGAAGAAAAAAAAAGGGAATTTTATTTATTTTATTCGAGCCAAACTGAGGATTGTAAGTATAAGCTCTGAGGACGGTTCTGCCTGTTAGAAGTCAAAGCACAGTCACATACATTTTCAAGAAAAAGGATCCTCTATCCAAATGACATTCTGATATTTTACACAAAGTTCGCCAAGGGTACATAGTCCAGGTAAACTCGTACCAAGAAAGCAGCAGATCACCATGACCCCCTATGGAGTTGGGAAAGAACGCTCTTCTTTTAAGAAGTTACGTTGCTGGTGTCAGAAGAAGGGAAAAATGGATATTTACAGCTGAGCAGACTTCCCGCCTTTGAGGAGGTCGGTCAATGTGTAAGGCAGAGGCGCCCGCACATCAGGGAGGGAGGGAGGGAGGGTGGAGGCCCAAACAAACATAGAGAGAGAATCGTACGTTTTATTTTTCTCGTCCTGCTTTAAAATATAAATTTTATTTCATCGCTGGCAATGTTCTTAAAAAGTCTATGTTTTCCACAAAGTCGTCAAGCCCTTGCCTGTTCCCCTTCATCCTGGGCCGTCTGCAGGCTGTGGAGACGTCCCGATCCCCTCCCCATCACAACTTCTCATGGCTTCTCAGCTCCTCATGCCTCCTCTTAGCTGCCATTTAGATATTTTAATCTGATGTGTTTTTATAAGAAATGACCTCAGTGGCAATTTTGTAAAGCAGGGATAAACTGCTCTAGATCATCAAAGCCAGGAACCCTACCCTGGGTCGTTTGGTGATTTCCGCCCAGAGCTGCTTCCCTGCACACGACGGGTGTCTAACGCCTGCGAATTTAACTCCAATACACACCTGACACACTCCCACTTCTTCCTGGAAGCTGTCCTGCTGCTCCATCTCCCGGCAAGTATTTTCTCCTTTGCACTTCTACAAAACGTTGATGCTTGAGCAAAGGCGGGTGAAAGTTTCGTTATGTTTTGGTGCATGTGGGCATGTATGTGTATGTGTTCATGTCTGTCATATGTGTTTGTAGAGCTTAACTGCCAATGAGCTTGCAAAACTCCAGGCTGGGGACCAAGTATCCCCCAGCTCGGCATCCTCCCAGTGCCTGCCTTGGATGACAACTTACGTCAGAGCCGGTGCTTGATAGATGCTTTTAAATGAACTCAAGACCTATTTCACCATTTACTAATATGTCTTTTCCTCCCTGTGTTCTATTTCCTGGCTCTGCATGTCACCCTGACAGATCAGAGCCCACAGTCCCCATCCATCAGTCTGCTCTCACGCCCTCTAAGCCCCCAGAGCCAGACAGACCCAGAGGGGCAACGATGGAACTGCTTTCACGTTCCCTCCAGGAAACTTGATGTGGTGCCGACTTTAAGGTCCAACATCTGAATGTACAAAACCCAAGGATAGTGAGGCATCTATGCGTCTCTGGAAGAGCTCAGGGTTACTGGTACCTTTCCTCCTAGGGACACTATGTTCCCCCAAAGTAGAAAAAGATGACCAGGTAGCTAGGGAGACACTCCAGGGTGTCCCCAAGAACTAGCTCACAGTAAGGCAGGAGAAACGCCACAGTGATGTCTCTCATCTGTAAAATAAAGGGCTCGGGCCAGAGGCTCCCCACATTCCTTCCAGCTAAAAAGCCCGACTCTCAAGAGCGCAGTCTGTGGGTGCAGGATCAGGGAAGGTAATTCCTAGAAGCAGTCCCTTATGTGACGCCATTCACCCAAAAGCCAATTGGCTTCTTAGAAACGTGGATTTCCTCCAGCAAAATAGCCTCGGTTTCCTTTTAGAAAACAGGCCATTTTTTAAGTGGTTAAGATGTTCTTGGAAACATTTTCACATGATTGCAGTGGTTGCTTCGTTTTAGCATTAAAGCTAAAAATACAGCCACTGTTTTCTTCTCTACTTGCAATTTTGACATCCTTTATATCGACACTCTCAGGGATGGCATTCAATGGTTAGATCTTCTATTTGAATTAAACACGTTGGAAGTTTTTTTTCTTCTTCTTTTTTTCTTTTTATGAGACATCCTTAGAGTGAACAAAAAACCTTACCTTACTAAAACGTCCAAGTGCCATTAGAAACGGATCATCGCACAGGATAAACCCCCTAATTTGAGAGGCAGGTGGTCTGATGGACAGAGACTGGCCCTGCCCTGAGCTGACCATGTACCCGGACCAAGTGGTTTGTTTCCTTTAGCTTTAAAAGGGCCATTTTGTAGAGGACGGGTGTCTTCAAATTCACCAAATGCTGCCAATTCGCCCTACAAAGTGGTTCTACCATTTTATACCCCCATGAAAATGTGCTAGAAATCCTGTTTCTCCACGTGCTTGGGGACACATTATCTAAAGACTTACAATATTTGCAAGTCTGATGAGTGTGAAATGGTATGTCATTGTTTTAGTTTCTAGTTCCATGCTGACTGACAAATTTGAGCATCTTTTCATGTGTTTATTGTATGCTTGAGTTTCTTCTGTGAATTTCTTGTTCATCTACTTTGCACATCTTAAATGTTAGGTTGTTTGGATTTCTTTTGCTATTAGTTTGTAGGATTTCTTTATCTAGTCCACGTACTCTTTGTGGTTGAGTTGCACATGTGTTTTTTCCTAGTCTGATTTTATTATCAAACTTGTATCAGCATCTTAAAATGAACTATATAGCACTCCCTCTTTTTCTATCGTTTGAAACAATTTGTCTAAGATGAAGATGATCTGGTTCTTGACTATTTGATAAAATTCACCTGAAAATCTGTTTGGGACACCTGGGAAGGTGGGAAAATTTAACCACTGATTCAATCCATGTAAGGCTTTATAGGTTTATTCAGGCTTTTGTTTTCTTCTTGATTCAATTTTGGTAATTTTTATCTTTCTGAAGATTATCCATATCATTGCTGTGTTCAGATCCACTGGATGAAGTTATTCATAGTATCTCTTAAATGTGTTTTTAATTTTCACTGCAATTAAATCCCACTTTTCCTTCTTATGAGTCATAACTTGTTCTCCTCCCCCTTCTCTCCCTCCTCCCCCCTCCCGCCCGCACCTCCTCTTCTATACCATTCTGGCTGTAGGTTTTTCTTAGTTTTTACAAAGAACTCACTTTTAAGCTGATCCATTTGTTGTTGTTTCTAGGGATACTTGACTGTTATTGTAATAGGAAGAGCAAATCTGATTCGGTGTAGGATCTGTTTCTTTTATTGTAATCTTTGTACTCTATTGCTTTTGCTACAAGTTAAGAATGTTGCCTAGAGCCTCAGATATCCGGGTAGAAATTTTTAAAGGATCTGACCTTTAAGACAATAACACTTTTCCATTCACAGAGAGAGAAAAAGTTGAAGAACAAGGAATAACATTTGTCTTGTTGGAGGTTTACAAGAGTATTGCAATCAGACCTACCGGAATAGCTGCAAGAACAGAGCATTTGGACACCAAGAAGTTTGCAACAACCGACCACACTCCCTCCCATTTTAGTATAAAAGAGGCCTGAATTCTAACTCCACTTCGGTAAGATGTTCTTTCTTTTTCTTTTCTTTTCTTTTTTTTTTTGGTTGCATTGGGTCTTCATTGATGCACGTGGGCTTTTCTCTCTAGTTGTGGTGAGCGGGGGCTACTCTTCATTGCAGTTCAAGGGCTTCTCATTGTGGCCGCTTCTCTTGTTGCAGAGCATGGGCTCTAGGAGCTTGGGCTTCAGTAGTTGTAAAAGCATGCAGGCTCAGTAGTTGTGGCTCACGGTCTCTAGATTACAGGCTCAGTAGTTGTGGCACACAGCCTTAGTTGCTCTGCAGCATGTGGGAACTTCCTAGACCAGGGATCGAACTCGTGTCCCCTGCATTGGCAGGCAGATTCTTAACCACTGAGCCACCAGGGAAGCCCCAGTAAGGTGGTTCTTTGGAACACGAGTCCACCCTCTTCTCAGTCTGCTGGCTTTCTGAATAAAGTCCCTATTCCTGCCCCATCACCTCGTCTCCCGACTTGTTGGCCTGTGGCGAGGTGAGCAGTGTGAGCTTGGATTTAGGAACCTTACAACGTCATGTGCTCTTCCTAGGATCCGTTCCAGTGGGGCCAGTGTCTTATGATTTCTGGTATAATTTCCTAACTCGAGTCATTTAGGAGAGCACTGAAAATTCTAAACATTTTTGAAGTGTTTGTGTCGTTGATTGTAATTTAACTGCCCTGAGGCCTGGTGTGCTCTGGGATGACAGCAATTTTTAAAACTTGTTGAAACTGAAAAAACCCACCTATTGTTAACTAACCTAGTTCCATGTGCACGGGAAGGAATGCACATTTTCTGCTGGCCACTGCTGTGGGCAACATGGGGCTTGGCCCAGCTGGGACCTATTGAGACGGGTGTAGAATTCTCCCAGACTTTTTGAGACAGGCTGGGACTGGGGATCCTTTGCTGCAGTGCTTGCACCTGAACAAATGTCTCCTCCAGCAACAAAACACAAAGAAACTATAAAGGACTGAAAATGACTGCATACATACGCAGTTGGGGCAAATTCTGGACGAAAGATACAAAAAGATCAACCCTGCACCCCTTCAACTGCCATTCTGAAAAGCCGGAGCAGAAGCAGGGTCCTGCACAGGCCCCTTGCACTCAACACCACCAAAGGGGCAGGCAGACCACCTAAGCCCCCCTCCGGCCCGACCCCTGCACACACGCCTACCCTCACCCCAGCTCACGCGGCCTCAGGGAGTGAGCGAACAAGGGAACCTGCTACTTGTTTTCAGTCCCATCACTTTCTGTCTGAGAAATGAAGGACCTGGACTCCTGCTCCCCGTGGGGAAGTTACTCCACGGGGAGGGAACCTCCTGTAGTTCTGGGCCGAGTGCTGGGTGGGATCCCAAAGGCATCAGAGAAGACACGAGAGCTGTGGGTCTGGGAAGGGGTGTGGTGAGGGCTGTGATCACACCTCACCGCTGAGGCCCTGACAACCAGGCAGCGTGGAGGAGCAGGGTGGCCAGTCCTGAATGAGTTGGCTCTAAAATGTAGAGCAAATCTGTCACCAGGAAGAGCTTTGTCCTCAGCCCAGAATTCAGACCTCAGAGCAGAAGTCAAATAAAGATTGGCAAAAGGGACCGAGCTGGGTTTTCACTCAGTTAAAAATTTGTCTTACCATCCAACTATCATATCTACCTCTATGCAACTAAGTAAGTATCTGTCTGTCTCTTCTATCATCTATCTATCTATCTACCTATCTATCTATCTATCATCATCATCTATCATCTATTATCCACGTATTATCTATCATCTATTATCTATCAACCATCCATCTAGTTATCTGTCTATTATCATCTATATCTATCTATGTATCTATGTATCTATGTATCTATCTATCTATCTATCTATCTATCATCTATCTATCATCTATCTATCTATCTATCTATCTATCTAATCTATCTATCATCTATCTATCATCTATCTATCATCTATCTATCTATCTATCTATCTATCTATCTATCTATCTATCATCATTCATTCTCTCATTCAGAAAGGTGTCCTAAATGTGATTGCTTCATATGGGTTGTACTCACTTATATTAATAAAAAGGTATCCTTTTAATTTAAAAAGCATGAAAAATTTGCAGAGGATTTCAGTGGAGAGCTGACCTCTGCAGGGGTCAGGGAGCTAGCCAGCTCTTTGCACCTGAAGCTCTGGGGCCAGCACGTGCCGCTCTGCTGGAGGGCCCGGCCATGGGCCACGTGAATGCTTGTGGGTCCACCGTCCCCAGGCTGTGCTGGAGCAGGTGCTCTCAGTGGAGCATCACAAACGTTGAAATCTCCCCAGGAGCCCCCGCTACCCCAGGATTGATCCCATGAGCCCTTAACACCCGTAATCACTCACGTACTATGAACGCCACAGTGGGAGAAGTTCCTGAACCTACACGGAAACCTAGAGTAGGAGGGGTGATTGCAGGGGAAAAACATTTTAAAGCCACCATAATGGAATTTTAGCATTTTAGAGATAAAGCATCATTTAAATTATGTTGCAGAACAATCAATAAAATAGTATTTTACTTCCCCAAATATAGTAATATACACACTTGAAGGAGCATAAAGTATGGTGAGATAAAATGACAGTAAAAACTCAGGTGCAGTACACAGCAGCCACAAATGTGCTGCAGAGCTAAGTTTTTCCAGATACTGAAGAAAGAAACACACAATTTCAACAGTACTGTAATCGACTATCCAGGTCACACTTAAGTTTATGTACCAAAAAGTAGCACCTTGCCCCCAAAACATAACATTTCTTTTTCTGTACATTGCATAGACATCACTTTGTGTAGAACATTTTTAGATTTATGTGCCCAGTTGCATAATCTTTGACAAGTAATGCTTCCATTATGGACTTCTGAAAAAGATCCCAGTGTCCACTTGCATATAAGAGCACATTTCCTGGGGGAATTCTAGAAATATGGCAGGTACTGACTTTTCAAGGCAGAGTGTGGCCCACCTGGCAGACTGTCCCTGCCCCTTCCTTTGGCAGACATCACTAATCGATCAGGGCACCAGGTCCTGCTGAGTCTGGACTTGGTATGACAGGGATTAAGGCAATGACAGCCTTACTGATTGATCCAACTCAGCCTGCAGGATGAGCCCTAACTGCCCTTCTCCAGGTTAAACCTTTGTCCTCCTGGGGAGCTCTGGCTGGATTCACTTCACCTGCCCTTGCTTGTGTGGGGACCAGAAACTTCAGCAGGACATGCGAGGCTCCCCTGCAGAAATTGCTGGACCAGCTCTTATCCTTAATGTGCGAAAGGTTGCCTCAGTCTGGGGCTCAGTGCTTCCCATCTTTTCCTTCCCAGTTCTCCTCCCTGGCCCTGGGGTTGACGCCACAGCTTCGGACCACCCTTTGGGTAATGCTGGCACAGTGGCCCATGCATGGACCCCCACCTGGACCAGGTGGGCGCCCCAGGACCTGCATTGCCGAACCACACCTCCTGGAGGCCGAGGCTGATGGGGGAACATTTTCCGACAAACGCAGTGTTGTAGAGCTCTCGATACTGAGAGTTCCACATTTCAGTACCGTGAAGAATTGCAGTAATGCAATTTATCTACAAATGAAACAAAAACGGGCTTTTATAGACGGGCCTGGGAACCTAACCCCTGCGTCTATGGGAAAATGCATTTGCCGTACTCAGCAATAAGCCGGAGAAAGCCCTGGCAGGCCCTGCGTGGGACCGCCAACCCTCCGGATGCGGCATGTCCCCTGTAGACTAGGGCTGGGCGCCGAGGGCCGTGAGCCGGGAATCCTTCATTCCCTGCGGTGCCAGGACCCGAGGGAGGGGCTGCGCTGAGGAATCCTTTCTCCAGGGCTGCAGCAGGACGTTGTAAAGAGAGCCTAACTTGCAAAATCTTCAAGTGGGGATTTCTGTGATTCCAAAAGGCAAAAAGCCTTTGGAAGTCGAAGTCCTGATAACAAAGGTCCAGGGTGACTTAAAGAGCACGCCCGGGGGATGGGGAGGCTGCCAGGGAATCACACTGTCACCCCTCGGCTGCCCTCTGGCTCTGTCGGAAGAGGACTGCTTACTGCCCGATGGAATTGTCTCAGACACTCAGCGGTCGAGGCTGGTTCTTGTGGGTTCCGGACATTAGATGATGGTTCTGTGGCCCTGTCCACAAGTGGTCCAGTGCTCTAGGCCACCTTGCACACCCAGCTTTCCACACCCAGACCCCAGTGTCACCACCCAGAGCCCTGGCTGTGACAAGCCCCGTCCACGTTTGAGGGGGACCACGTGGGGATTTGCAACACGTTAAGTGAGGAGCACCTGTGCAGACCTCAGCCACCTGACCTTCCTGCCTTCAAAGTCCTCTGGGCTGGGGGAGAGACTTGCTAGCTCTGCTTTTGTCTCTCCTCTTGGCTCCAGGGTCACAAACAGCCTTCCCTGGGGCCACTGGGACAGTCCCGGCAAAGTGGGCAGGACCCAGCCTGTCCTGGTGAGCAGATTTGAGGTTTGGCCAACGTGCTTGCGATTTATAGCAACTGAGCCCTGTGTGTGTGTATGTGTGTGTATGCCTGTACGTGTGTGTGTGTGTGTGTATGTATGTGTCTATCTATCTATTTATCTATTTTTCAACCTCAACTGTGTGAGATATTCTTACGTGGTTTTCCAGTTTCCACGTTCCAAAGTGATTCCATGGATAGAGGTGGTTTTAAGAACCTGCCGCTGACCCCTGGAAGCATCTTAGGACCCCTCATCCTGTGTTGGGGAGTAAAAGGCCCTGCCCCCGACTTTCTTTATCTTTTTGTTCTGGTGCCGGGAGTTCTTAAGCCATCTAACCTTTGGCAAATAGAGAACATATTCTGGGATGGTTTTTTTGAATTGCAAATAAGGCAGTTGACTGGGGCTCTGGTTTACTTCTCATTTTTTATCCTGTGGTTCATCAGGAAAAAAACCACCCTCATCCTCATGTTCTCATGGGCCTGAGCCTGTTCACCACATTCCTGCGCTGGGGTGAGTGACCTCACGTCACACAGCCGCGTGGGACAGGCACTGAGGGCCTGGGCAGCTGGACAGACTTAGGCCGACAGGGCAGGTTAGGGAAGGAGGATGGCCGCCTCCAGCAGGGGTGTGAAGCTACCAGCAGGGGCGGGGGGGCTGGCGAAGAGCTGTGAGAGATGGGATGTGGGGGGCATCCGGCCCTCCATCTGCCTGGGCTGCTCGCATGGCTCAGGGTGGGCTCTGAGGTGTGGCTGTCAGAGTTCTCTTTCCCGAATCCCACCCCGAGGTCCTGATTCATGAGTCTGGGGTGACCTGGAGGCATCACTGTTTTTAACAGCCTCCCCTCCAGGAGATTCTACTGGGAAGACTGGTTTTGGTACAACTCATTGTATTGTCACCAAGGCAAGGGACAGGGGGCCTGGTCATGCCAGCCGTGATGGGGGGGAGGCTGGAGGGCTACGTACCACTGACGCGACGGGGAAAGACGTCCGCAAGCTCACCTCCAAGGCAGACTACACATTTGCTGGGAGCACAGTGTGGCACAGCTTCTTACAAGAGGCCCCGGCACCCAAGCACATCTGGAGCCCGTATCTGGTGAGGGACGGATAAAGGATGTTCGGGTTGGAGACATGAAGGGCAGTGTGAGGATAACGGGATGCTGGTGCCCAGCCAGGAGGGGGCCAGCACAGGGGGTCGAGGCTGGCTGGGGCAGGTGGGGCCAGAAAGGCTCCAGGGACCGTGGACATCACAGAGCAGACCCCAGGCTGTCCCCGGGTCCATGGGGCCCTCTGCACAGTGCTCACGGCCTCGATTCCAGGTCTGCCTCCTCACCTGGCGTGGTTTCCCCATTTGCTTCCTACCAAGCACTGGCAGCTGACAGCCCAAATAGCGCTTCTAATCTCTCATACAGTTAAAAGAGTTGGAAACTTGGTACAACTGAAATAATAAAGTATCTGCATGCATCAAACTCTAAATTGTGCAGCAATTGAGATGTAAAAACTCAAAACACCCTCAAGTTCTTCCGTGTAAGATATTTATCACACGAATCTCAGTGCCCATGTGTGGGTTAGTCTCTAACTAATCACAAATCTTTACAGAGTCCCTCAAAATCCGCCACCAACAGAAGCAGTCAAAACCCCAGTGAACCAGTTATGATCACCACGAGTTACCTTTGTTTTTAAGAGAACAGAGTTTGTAATGTGCACAACATGCTATTTTAATTAAATTGCCATTGGTGTCAATTTGAGGACTTTTTGAGAAATAAAGAACATTTTACTCTGATAGTGGGTTGTAACTGGGTGCACTGGCAATTCTTACCCTGGATGGGCCAATTCGAGGAAAAGGTGAATGTGATTTTAATCTCTAGACCCCGTGTTGCCAGAGACAGTTTCCCCAATTGTTTCTGCGGAGGGAAGAATTCCTCCTGATCTCTGGTGACTCAACACGATTTGGGTTATTGCCTTGGTGTTATTACTGCAATGTGCACCTCCTGGCTCAGTTCCTGGGGGTGCGGTCATAGCCATGAACGCAAACCAACCCAGACATCTCAACCAGTAGGTGAAAGGTGACGAACGCAACAGCCAGAGCACAGAAGTCAGGAGACGGGTTTCCTTTCTTGTCTGTGCAAACGGCTGGTATGTTTAGAGGCCAAACTTCAGAGAATGACCCAGAGAAGAGAGTTAGCAGTCAAGGACTTCAAAATAACTGTGACAAATATATTAAAATAGAGTAAAAGATAGGGTGTATGCAAGCAGGGAGCGTTTCAATGGAGAATTGGAATCTACAAAAATCATCAAATAGACTTTCTGAAAGTGCAAATAATTATTTGATATGAGGATATTTTAGACGGCTCTGAAAGCAGACTGGATACAGTGGGACACAAGGTTAGAATGTTTGAAGACAGATCAAGAGAAAATATACAAAATGAATCACAGGGAGAAAAAAATGGTAAAAACAGAACAAAGTGTGAGACATGTAGGAAGGGCATGATAAGTATCAACACGGGTGTAACTGGAGTTGTGGGGAAGGGAGGGAGGGGGAGGGGAGGGGAGGGGGGAGGGGGAGGGGAAGGGAGGGGGAGGGGAGGCAGTAATGGGAGAGAAGTAGTATTTGAAGAAACAATAGCCAACTATGTTCTAAATCTTATGAAAGATAGCAACCCATAGATTCAAGAAACTAACTCCAATCAAGATGAATAATTTAAAAAAGAATCAAACTTAAGCACATCATAGTCTAACTATAAATGAATCTATAAACTACTATTGTCATTAATAAATGATTTTAGGAAATTTACTAATATGTGGACATCAAACAACATTTTCCTAAATAACCAGTGGTTCAAAGAAGAAAGCAAAAGGGAAATTAGAATACATTTTGTGATGCATTAAAATAAAAACACAGTATACCCAAACGTGTGGGATGCAGTGAAAGCAGTGCTTAGAGGGAAATTTATAGCTGTAAATGCAATGTTTAGAAAGAAGACCTAAAAATACAAACAAAAACATAAATAAATAAATAAAAAGGGGAAATAAAAGAAAAAAAAGACCTAAAACCAATAACTTAAACTTCCATCTTAAGAACCTAGAAGAGCAAACTAAACTCAAAGCAAGTGGAAGGAAGGAAATATTAAAGATTAAATATTATATATTTAATGATTAAATATATGTCATTTACCATAGTGCAAAAATATAGAAAAGAATAAATCTAACAAAAGATGAACTGAAACTGTGTAACACTGCTGAGAGGAATTACAGAAGACACATACATGGAGAGCTATTCCACAGTCGTGGGTTAGGATGTTTAATGTCGTTAGGATGTGACCTTAACACGAAGTGATCTCTAGACGAATGGAATCCCCGTCAAAACCCCACTAGGTTTGCTTTTTCTTTCTCCTCGCCCCCTTTTTTTGATGACAATTGACAAGCTGATTTTAAAATTTACATGGAAATACAGTAGGACACTATCCTATTCCAGGACTTACTTGTAAACTATGTAATGAAGATGGTATGGTATTGGTGTAAGACCAATGGGCAGACCGATGGAAAGAACAGATATTCCAGAAAGGCACCTTCCTCCCACGTATGGTGACCTGATTAAATCAAACTGCTGGCACAATTGGGCTCAGAAAGGATGGTGTTTTCAGTAAACTGGCGCTTGGAGAAACTGAATACGCATACAGAAAAATGCACCTTGGCCTCTGCCTTTCAGCACACACAGAAATTAATTCATGATGGATCATAAACAGAGATGTGAAAACCAAAACAATGGTGCATCTATGAGAAAAAATAGAAAATATTTTCATATTCTTGCAGTAGGCATAAAGACATACATGCAAAAAAATCATGACCATAAAGAAAAATATTGATAAATTGGAGCTTATTAAAACTAGGAACTCCTATCATCCAAAAAAAATAAGAAACTAAAATGGCAAGCTGCAGACTGAGAACATGTTCACAAAATATGCTGCAGGAAACACATATCTGGACTATACTGAGAAATTCTACAAGTCAATTCTAAAAACAAAACAATCCAATTTTAAAATGGGGGGAAATTTGAACAGGCACATCATTAGTCAGTACAGAAAGGCAAATTAAAACCTTGGTGCTCTAATTACCAAACACCCATGAGAACAGCCACATTTAAAAAAAAAAAAAACAGAAAAGCAAAGTGTGTGTCAGCTGGAACTCTTACATTGCTGGTGGGAATATAAATTGGTATAAATTTGGAAAGCTGGTTGCTAATATCTACTCATGTTAACCACGTTCTTGTCCCACGACCCATCAATATCACTGCTAGGTATAGTCTCCAGAGAAATGAATATTTATGTCCGCCAAGGTACGTTTACCAGAATGTCGATAGCATCTTTATCTGTAATAGCCCCAAACTGGAAACAACACGTGTCTGTCAATAGGAGAATAGAAAAGTAAACTGTGGTATAAAGGAATGAACTATGTGTACGTACAACACAGGTGAGTCTCAAAGACGTGTTAGTGAAAGGAGGAGTGCACGGAGCAGTACATACAATATTCCAATTATACGAAGGTCAAGAATAAACAAAACTAACCTATGGTGATTGAAACCAGAACAGTGTTTACCTCCAGACACAGGAATTGATTGGGAAAGGGCGCAAGAAACATTTTCACAGGATGGAAATGTTCTATTTCGTGGCTGGTGAGTATACAGATGTACAGATATGGAAATGCAAGCGAATAGATATGCAAAATTCACCAAGCTTTAAATTAAAATTTGTGTGCTTTATTTAAAAAAAGAAAAGGAAAAGAGCCTCCTTATAGGACAAAAAAATTTGCAATTGCTGGAACCAGACCTGACTATTTTGGATCTGAAATTGGTGCTTTTTTGCTGTGGGACCCCAGGCAAGTCACATAACCTCTCTATGCCTCATTTCCACACTGTGAGTAATAATAGTGTCTAGCTCATGGAGTTGTGACCAGGATTGAGTGAATTATGGGCTCTAAAGCTCAAAGCACGATGCCGGGCACCTCATGTGGCCTTCAAGGCTGTTAGTCCTTGTTACCCGGTGATGGCTAAGTTCCTTTCAAGCTCAGAATTCTCAGACGCTTCCCCAGCTCAATTTGTTTTCCACTTTGCAGCAATAATCATTGGCTAGAGCTGTCATGATATGATGTTATATAAGTTATTCTAGACCTCCTACTAGGAAATACTCTGTTTACTTTTATTATTTACCCCGTAGACCTTGATGAATTTCAGTTTTTGCTGTAATTGTGTTCAACATGTGTTATAAAAAATTCCACCATGTTCACAGAGGCAAAGTCCATTGTGTGACTGATGTGGGAAATACCTAGATCTCACACTTAGTCTGTAGACAGACAGGTAGTGGGTGCTTTTTTATGACAGTAACCTGGGAGAGAGCAGAACTGCCCTTTAGTAACCTCACTCGCTTCCTGTTTTCAGCAGTAACAACTACATTGGACAAAATTATTACACATGTGATTGCATCATGCCTATTTTAAATCAAGTCTTCTTGTAGCATGAAACAGAAACTGAATCACGGTTTGTGGTTTGAGGTTTTTCACATGTCTGCAATGGTGACAGCTGAAACCTGCCCCACATAAGGCAGGGGCTTCGTCCCCTAATTAATTGCAAACTGAATATACTTCACCTCAGAGGGGTCTGTTTTGCAGCAGAAGGGCTCCTTGGGAAGGGTTGATTCCTAAGCTGTGGGTAAGTCACTGACAAAATGCATTTTAATAAAAAAAATTTTTAATGTAAATATATGGAGTAAATGTAACTAACTAGATGTGTATCAGGGAAAATATGTCATGTCTCCTACAGGCAGCCAACAATAATTTGTAATTTAAACTCTGATGTAAAGTGTCTGAGACTTAAATCAGCCAGTCAACAAATATTGGAGAGCCTCCTAGGAGGCAGGCATCTGCTAGATGTTGGGGACCAGTGAGAACCACTCAGAGCGTCTCCATCCTCTGGGTCCAGAGACTAGTGGGGGAAGCAGAACAAATCTGTAAATTCGGATGAGTTGAGGGTTAGCAAAAGGTAAGATGCCTTAATATGTTTTCCAGTTATATTGAGAAATAATTGATATACAAGTTTATATTAGTTTAAAGTGAAGAAGATAATGATTTGATGTACGTATGGACTGCAAAATGATCACCACAGTAAGTTTAGTTAACAACAATCACCTCACATAGTTACAGATTTTTCTTTTTGTGATGAGAACTTGATTTACTTGCTAATCAATTTTCAAATATACAAAACAGTGTTATTAACTCTAGCCACCAGGCTCACATCACATCCCCAGGACTTCTTTATCTTATAGCTGGAAGGTTTTACCCTTGGCCAGCATGTCGATGCCTTCATATTTAATCCTGAAATACATCATTCTGAGGTTGGTGACAATATGCCTTTGTACATTTACCCACCCATTTTTTTCTTAGCAGAATATCCCACACGGCAGTGCACCATAGGAGGCAAAGAAGAGCAAAGTCACTTGGCCTGATGGTGAGCAGTGAAAACGATGGAGGAGGGAGGAGGGAGGGAGGTGGCGGGTCAGGGTCTCGAGATGTGGAAAAAAGGTTAGATGCACACGAAACACCCTCTCTTCTCGGCTCCCAGGCACCTTGCCTACTCCATTTTATTCAACCTTCACAGTGGTACTCTTTTTATTCCCATTTACCAATGAAGATGGGGGCTTTGAGAGGTTAGGAACCGGCTCAGCACCACAGGTGGCCAGTGATGGGGCTGCCATCCCAACCACCGCTACCTGCCTGCAGATGCCTGTGCGTGGGTGCACACATGTGCACACACACGTGCACACACACAAGTTCTAGTGAGGAGGAAGAGCATTGTCCCTGGTCCTCACCTTCTGAAGTTGACAGTTGACAAAGGAAGGTCACAAACAGTCCCTTGCCCTGCAGCCCTGGGAGACCTGACACCCTCTCGTTCTGGGTCCTCTGCCTGTTCATCTCCAAAGCTCCTCCACCCACTTCCTCACTCCCCAGACTCCATGCAAGGTCTACTCTGCCACCGAATGGCCTCACTCAGGACTATCCTATGACTTAAGAAAATTAACACTTGTATTTTGAGAGAGTTGTAGTTGTAAGAAAGAACACAGAGAAATCCCAGGTAGCCTTTACCTCACTTCCCCCAACGGTAACTCTTGCAAAACTGTAGCAGGATATCACAGCTGGGATGCTGACCTTGATACAATCCAGATACAGAACGTTCTATGCCCACAAGGATCCCTCCTGCGGCCCCTTATACTCACACCCTCTGTCCTTCCACTCCACCCCCTCCTTAACCTCTGACCATCACGAACCTCTTCCCCATTTGTATAATTTGGTCATTTCAAGAATGTTACACCAATGGAATCACAATATTTAACCTCTTGGGATTGGCTTTTCCACGAGAATTCTCTGGCGATCCACCCAGGTTGTTGTGTGTATCTGTAGTTCATTCCTTTGTATGCTCCGTGGTGTGGATGGACCACACGTGGTTTAACTATTCACCTGTCGAAGGACGTCTGGGTTGTCTGCAGGTTTTGGTTACTACACATAAAACTGCTGTAAACATTTGTGTACAGATTTTTGGGTGAATGTAAGTTTTTGTGTCTCTGGGATAAATTCCAGTAGTGCAATGGCTGGGCTGAATGGTAGTTGCAGGCTCAGTTTTTGAAGAAACTACCCGACTGCTTTCCAGAGTGGCTGTACCTTTTATATTCCCACCAACAAGGCTTTAGTGATCCAGTTTATCTACATCCTCCAGTTTGGTGGTGTTGCGCTAGTTTTTGACTTAGCCATTCTGATAGGCGTGTAGTGTCATCTAATTGGGGCTTTAGCTTGCATTTCTTTAATGGTTAATGATGCTGAACTTCTGTTCATGTGCTTATTGCTATCTGTATATCTTTTGGGATGAAATGTCTGTTCATGTCTTTTGCCCGTTTTCTAATTGGATTGTTTGTGTTTTTCACTGTTGAGTTTTGAGAGCGCTTTATCCATTCTGGACACTAGTCCTTTGTTGGGTATGAGGTTTAGGCTTATTTTCTCCCAGTCTGTAGCTTGTCTTCTCATCTTTCTAACAGGGTCCTTGTCAGGGTCAAGGTTTTCAGATTGATGTAGTTCAATTTATTAATGTTTCATTTCACGGATCATACTTTTGGTATTTAAAACCTCCTCACCTGGGACTTCCCTGGTGGCATAGAGTAAAGAATCTGCCTTCCAATGCAGGGCATATGGGTTTGATCCCTGGTGGGGGACCTAAGATCCCATGTGCCGTGGGGCAACTAGGCCCGAGTGCCACAACTACTGAGCCCGTGAGCCTCACTAGAGAGCCCACGTGCTGCAAACTCAGAGGCCTCGCCCTTTGGAGCCCACAAGCCACAACTAGAAAGAAGCCATGCCCTGCAACGAAAAATCCCACATGCCGTGCCTCAACTAAGACTCAATGCAGTCAAAAAATAAATTAAAGAAAAGATCCTCCTTGCCTGGTCCTGGATCCCAGATTTTCTCCTACTTTTTTCTGAAGAGATTGATTTACATTTAAATCCATGATCCATTTTGAGTTAGTTTTTACATAAGGCATGCGACTTAGACCCAGTTTCATTTTCTTTCTGCCCATGGGTGTCTAATTGCTTCAGCACCGTTAATTGAAAAAGCTATTCTTCCTCCACTGAAGTGCTTTGGACCTATGTCAGAATCCGTCTGGCATGCTTGTGTGGGGGTGCAGCCTAGGTTTCCCATCCTGCCCCGTTGATCTTTGCATCTCTCCCTTTGCCAACACCAAACAGTCTTGATCCCTATAGCTATAATTAGTCTCAAAATTAGGTAGAACAATTTCCCCTACCTTATTCTTCTTTCATAAAAATCTTTAAACTATTCTAATTCCTTTGCCTTTCCAAAAGTTTAAGACTACTCTTGTTTATGTCTACAAAAAAACGTTGTCGGGATTTCGGTAGGAGCTGTATCAAACCTGTATCTCAGTCTGGAAATAACTGACGTCTTTACTCTGTTAAGTCTTCCAACCCATGAACATGATCTGTCTCTCCATTTTAGAAGATTTTCTTTGATTTCTTCCATTACCATTTTCTATCTTTTTTAGTATACAAGCCCTATACATGTTTTTGTTAGGTTTATGCCTAAGCATTTACTTTTGTTTGAACAATTGTAAATGAGACACTATTGTGAATATCAGTGTCCACATAGTCATTGCTAGGATACAGAAATAAAATTTATTTTTGTACATTTATCTTGTATCCTGCAACCTTGATCATCTCACCTACTGTCCTAGGAGTGTTTCTGTTGACTCCTTGGAACTTCCTATGAAGACAAAGATGTTATTTGTCAATAGAGACAGTTTAATTTTTTTTCCTTTCCAATCTGTATGCCTTTTATTTCCTTTTGCCTTACCACAGTGGCTAGAATTTCCAGTGCTATGTTGAATAAGAGCAGTGAGAGCAAATATCTTTGTATTATTCTTGATCTTAAGGGGAAAGCAGTTGGTCTTTCACCATTAATTAGAATGTCAGCTGTAGGTTTCTTATAGACACCTTGTAGGTCCTTTACCAAGTTAAGGAAGTTGCCCTCTATTCCTCTTTTCCTCATAGCCTTTTTTAAAAAATAGCAAATGGGTGTTGAATTTTGCCAAGTGGTTTTTCTGCATCAAATGGCATGATCATGTGATTTTTCTTCTTTAGTCTGTTAATACAATGTGCTACATGAAGTAACTTACAAATGTTGAGCCAGCCTGGTATGCCTAGAATAAACCCCACTTGAACATATACCTAAGGTTTAAAATATATTGCTGACTTTTATTTGCTAATAGTTTGTTAAGGATTTTTGTATCTATATTTATGAGATATATTGGTTTGCAGTTTCCTTTTTTTCATACTATCGTTGTCTACTACCAGGGTAATACTAGCCAAATTAAATGAATTGGGAAATATTCCTTTCTAAACCAATTGGTTCATTTCATCTAAGTTGTCAAAACTATGTATGTAGAGTTATTTGTACTGTTCCTTTATTGTGGGATATGTAACGGGATCCCCTGCCCCATCTTTAATATTGGTAATTTATGTCCTCTCTCTCTTTTTTTTTTTTTTTTTGGTCAGTCTTGCTAGAGTTTTGTCAATTTTATTGATCACGTCTAAGAAACAGCTTTGTGTTTCATTGATTTTCTTTAATGTTCTTCTATTTTTAATTTAATTGGTTTCTGCTCTTATCTTTATTATTTTCTTTTGGCTTATTTAGTTCTTTTTTTTTTTTCCTGCATTCCTGAGATGGGAGTTTATCTAATTGAAACTTTTAGATTATTGATTTGAAAAAGTTTCATTTGGATCAGAGAACACACTCTGTGTAACTTCAATTCTTTTAGGTTTGTTGAGGATTGTCTTATGGATCAGGTTAGAGTCTATCTTGAACTATCCCATGAATTTGAAAGGAATGCGTATTCTACTGTGGTTGGGTGGAGTGTTCTGTTAATGCCGATTGGATCCCATTGTCTAGCGGTGTTGTTGAGTACTTCCATATACTTGCTGATTTTCTATCTAGTTGTTCTAGTAATCATTGAGAGAGAGGTGTTGAAGTGTCCAACTGTAATTGTGGTTTATCTATTTCTCTTTTCAGTCCTATCAGTTTTTGCCTCACATGTTTTATAGCCCTGTTGTTTGGCTCATGTACATTTAGAATTGCAATGTTTTCATGGTGGATTGGGGCTTATATGATTACATACTGTCCCTTTCTCTCTCTGGTAATTTTTTTTGCCTGAAGTCTACTTTATCTGGTATTAATATAGCCATTCCTGATTTCTTTTGATTAATATTTGCACAATACACCATTTTCCACTTTTTACTTTCAAGCTACCTATATCATTATATTTGAAGTAAATTTCCTGTAGATAGTATGTAGTTGAGACACGTTTTTAATCCACTCTCCCACTCTCTCTGTTTCTTGATTGCTGTAGTCTATTCACATTTAACATAAGTACCTACATGGTGGGCTTTAATATGCATTTAAATTTTTGTTTTGCCTGTCTTCTCTCTTTTTCATTGCCCTGCTTTCTTTTTTCTGCTCTCATCTTTATTATTATCTATATAACTCCTTCTTGGGACTTAAACGTTTTTAAAAATTCCATTTTGACTTATCTATAGTGTTTTTGAGTGTATCTTTTTGTATAGCTCTTTCACTGGTTTCTTGGTATTTTATTACACACACATGACATATCAGTCTACTGATGTCATAGTTTTATAAGTTTGAGTGCTGTGTAGAAATCTTACCTCCCTTTATATCTATTTACCCTCCTTTGTATATAATTGTCTTAAATATTTACTCTACACACATTTAGAAGCACGTTGGAGAGTACTACAATTTTTGCTTTAACCAGCCAACAAAATTTGAAGAATTCATTAGCAGAAGGAAAATCCACTTTACTTACTCATATTGTCATGTAGAGTGTTCTCTCTTCCTTCTTGACATACAAAGTTTCCTTATTTTGCCATTTTCTTTATGTTTAAAGAACTTTGTTTAGCCTTTATTTTATGGTATGTCTACTAGTGACAAATTCTCTTAGTTTTCCTTCATCTGAGAATGTTTTGATCTTCCCTTCATTCCTGGATATTTTTTCTTGGTATAGCAATCTGGGTTGGCAGTTTTTTTTTCTTTCAACAAGTGAAAAGTGCTGTGCTGATTCTTTCTGGCCTCTATTTTTTTTGGCTTTTTAAAAATAAATTTATTTATTTATTTATTGGCTGTGTTGGATCTTCATTGCTGCACATGGGCTTTGTCTAGTTGTGGAGAGCAGGGGCTACTCTTCTTTGCAGTGTGTGGGCTCCTCATTGCCGTGGCCTCTCTTGTTGCGGAACACAGGCTCTAGGTGCATGGGCTTCAGTAGTTGTGGCATGTGGGCTCAATAGTTGTGGCTCACAGGCTCTAAAGCACAGTCTCAATAGTTGTGGTGTACGGACTTAGTTGCTCCACGGCATGTGGGATCTTCCTGGAGTAGGGATCGAACCCATAGGTGGATTCTTAACCACTATGCCACCTAGGAAGCCCTGGCCTCTATTATTTTAATGAGAAATCTGATGTCATTTGAGTGGCTTTCCCCCTCCTGGTAAGATGCCATGTCTCTTTCACTGCCTTCAAGATTTCTTCTTTGTCTTTAGTTTTCAGAAGTTTGACTATGATGTGTCTTGTTGTAGATTGCTTTAGGTTATCATGTTTGGGGTTTACTCAACTCCTTGAATCTGTAGGTTTCTGTCTTTTGCCAAATTTAAGAAGTTTTAGCCATTATTTCTTGGAGTACTTTTTCAGCCCCCCAATCCCCTTTCAGAACCATCGGATCTTCCTGTTAGATCTTCCACAGGCCCCTCAGGCTCTGCTTAATTTTTGTACAGCCTATTTTCTCTATGTTCTTCAGACTGGGTAATGTATATTGTTCTACTTTCTAATTCATTGATTCTTTCCTTTCTTGCCTCCATTCTGCTGTGGAGCCCATTCACTGAGTTTTTCATTTTGGTTACTGTATTTTTCAGTTTCTAAAATTTCCATTTTATTCTTCTTTGCATCTTCTGTTTCTCTGCTGAGACTTTCTATTTTTTCACTTGTTTCAAGTGTGTTCTCAATTGCTCACTAAAGCATTTTTCTGATGGCTGCTTTTAAATCTTTGTTGGATAATTGCGACATTTTTTTCTTTTAGGTGTTGGCATCTATTGGTTGGCTTTTTTTCCCATTTAAATTGTGATTCTCTTAATTCTTGGAAGATGAATGATTTTTGATGGAAACCTAGATATTTTTGGTATTATGTTATGAGTTGCTAGGTCTCATTTAAATCTTCTGTTTCAGCTGACTTCTTCCGACATCACTAGGGCAGGGGAGGGAGGAGAAGCACTGCCTCATTACTGCCAGGTCAGGGTAGGTGTTCAGGATCCCTGCTCAGCCTTTGTTGACGTCCAAGGGAGGGACTGCTCGTTACTGCTGGGAAGGGCTGGAGCCCTTGCTCTCCACCTGGTCACCACCCACACCTCCCTGGCTGGGAGAGGCGAACCTCATTACTGCTCCCCACACGCTCCCCACTGGCACCACGGCTTGGGAGGAGTGTTCTCATTACCACTGGGTGGTGGTGAGGGTCCTGCTTCTGCTGGGTCTCCTCTGCCCCCAGCCCCATGAGAAGGGGAGGGGCTCCTCATTCCTGCCAGGGGGGTAGGTTCCAGACTCCCTGTTTGGCCTTCTCTGACACCATTTTGACTGGGAATGGGGAAGCTATGGTGCCTCATTATAGCTTGAGGAGGGTGGGAATCTAGGCTCCCCCTTCATCTTTGCTGGTGTGGGTGGTGTGGGGAGTTTCTTGCTTGGTATCGGGCTGGAATAGAGCAGCAATTGTCTACACATTCTGTAATGCTAGGCTGCTCCTCTCCTATTCCTGTGGCTAGAGAGAGCAGTCTTTTGTGGGGGCTTTTGTTGTTTGTGTCCACTGGCATTTCCAGGTTGTTGGTTTCTTCAACGGAGAATCGGGATCTATGAGGCAAAAAAAAAAAAAAAAAAACCCGGGGACCTCACCACTGTGTGCTTCCTTAGGTCCCAGGGTCCTGGCCACCCTGCTGTGTCCTCTCCACCGTTCAGAGTTTCCTCATGTTTGTTTTGTACACTGTCCAGAGTTTTCAGCTGTGTTGGGGGAGTAATAGAGAAAAGTATGTCTACTCCATCTCCCCACTAGCTTGCCTATGACTTTTAAAAGATTGAACGTGGACTTCTTGTACCTCTCTCCCTATTTGAAATAGGTTTGGCCGATTCTCAACAAATGTTTGGCAGCTGTGAAAAACTGGAAAAGGTGCTCAGCAGGAGTCTGGAGAGTTGGGTCTTTGCCTGGACATTGTGGTCCTGGGCAAGTTCCAAACCTCGTGCAGCCTCCATCTCCTTATTTTCTGTGGCAGGATAATTTGCTGAGATAACCTCTGACACTAATTTCCCTGCTTGAGCTATTTTCCCTTTCCCTCCCTTAAAAAATAGCCAAGACTTTTTTCTTTAATTAAATTGGTTCTCTCTTGCCTTGGGGACTTTTGAATTGCAGGGCTCTGCCCAGAAGTTTCCAAGCATACAGAAGATAATCTCCCTAACCACACTTTTGCTTTCAAAAGCCAGGGCTCAGCAAGGTGACCACCAGGTCTTCCTGGAGGGGAGGGGATGGAGCTGGGGCTCTGGAAGGGAGAGGCAGGAGGAAGCAGTTCCCAGGACTGGGGAGGGGAGAGGTGGGTGGGCAGATCCCAAGAGAGCTCAGGCGTCTTGAGGAGGCAAGAGGTCTTCTGCCCTGTGGCCAGGGTGCCGAGCATCCCAGAGATGCCCCCGAGCATCTTCTTCAGAGCCACGGAGAGTTGCTCTGCACTCCACTGGGCATGGCCTGTCCTGCGCCTGGGGCTTGGGTATCAAAGTCACATGTGTTCTGGTGATGGCATCTGCCCTCTGAGCATCACAGGGGGTAACGCATGTTACAGCACTTTCAAACCATTAGGTGGAATGATCTGACAGCTCTGGGTGGGGGTTGTGTTGTAAGATTGAGCACATGGAGTCAGAGAGGGCAGCTTCCCAGAGGAAAAGTGGGTGCCCAGTGGCCTGGAGGTTCCAGCTATGTCCCAGCCGGGACCTTTTAAGGGGGGATGGGAGGCCTCCAGTAATTTTCCCATGTCCACCTCTGAGAGTTCCCTCCTGATCTTCAGCTTTGAAGGTCATCTCATTGCCAGATGCTATTTCCTCTGTCTTCATTTGTAGAACTGGCCTCCTGCATCTCTCCCACCACTCCGTACTCCACGCTGAGGGGAGAAAGCAGAAATAGTCTGTTTGCAGTGGCTCACTTGCTTCTTGCTAGCTGAGCTTATGAAATACTTACTCCCTTGCCTGTTTCTTCCCGTCATCCATCTCAGCCTTCCCTCTTACCTTCTGGGCTCTTCCCTCTCCCTCTCTCCACCCTGCACCACACTCTCAGCGCAGGCCCCTCCTCTGCCCCCAGCTCCGGGCAGGCTGGGGAGGAAAGGGACCCACTGGAGCTGGGCTGCTGCCCGCATGTGATGGGGGGCACCTGGATGGAGACAGACATTGGAGGAGTGAGGAGGGCCAGCAAAATAGGAACAAACAAACCACCGAGAGGAAAATAATGTTTCTTTAAAATACACCAATTAGCAGAGTCTGCATTCGGTGTGTGGCTTAGCCTCAGGTGTCACCCTCCCTGACAGAATGTCTCTGAATCTGTCTGCTCGTCTGCTCCCCTGTCCACCTTCTCGCATCAAGGGCTAAGGCACCTATCCTTACCACTTAAGTTTCTTTCTTTCTTTCTCTCCCTCCCCCCTTCCTTCTTTCCTGTCTTCCTCCCTCCCTCCCATCTCCTTTGTCTCTTTCTCCTCCTCTCTCTCTTTTCCTCTTTAAAGGTGGAAGCAATGGCTCTTATGTGAACAGATGTAGAAAGGGCCCGATGGCCACTAATTCTCTGCTAACATGAGTGGAAAGATCAGAGAAGCCGAGAAGGCAGGGGCCATGACCCGAAGGCAGGTCTCCAGCCTGTCAAGGGCAAGTCTCCCCCAGGGACGCCTCCAGTGACCAGTACCTGCTGTGCTGTCGTGGGCCTGGAGAAACTACAGGGCAGGATTCCTCCCCCACCTTCCTGTCTCCCGGGAGTCCCCACCACGTCTCCCACCACCGCCAGCCTGGGGAAGGGACAAGCCCCTCTTTCCCACTGGCTGTTGTGGCACCAGATTTTGCTTTTATTTGGCTGAAAACATTTACTTTCAGAGTCAGAGCTTTGGGTTGTAAAGAGCAAGCAAGCAAACAAACACTTCTCCACACCACACCTCCAAAATCAAGCTTGGTGAGGCTTTAGGGAAAGAAATCCCGTAAGCGCTCACATTCCCGTGGTTCAGGGGTCCACATGGTGAGAGGATCTGGGGATGAGGTGGGAGGATCAGCCTTCTGTAGTTTTTTGTTTTTCTCTGGGAAGTGGTGGGGTACCCAGTGGGGGAGAAGTTTCCCTGGTGGAACATCGCAGGGCAGGCACTTTCCACACTGGGAGCTTCACGCGCACCAAACAGCTGGGGTGGGGGACCCAGAGGGATGGGGTGGGAGGTAGCTATCAAACAGCTGGTGAGCCTGGACAAAATCCCCTTCCAGGCAGTGTTCCCGGGGCTGGGGGTCCATCAGCAGATGGACATTCCTGCCCATGTGGAGCTTACATCCTCGAGGGCTGTCGCGGGCTTTAAGCACAGTCAACCGTAAATCAATTATGTGATGCACAGGTTACAAGGGGGCATCGCATGGTGGGGCGGGGAGGCAGTTGTGGGGGGGATGCAACTGCGGGTAGCAAGTCTCTGGGGTGGGACACCTGAAGGGCTGACTCCAAAAGGGCACGACCGCGGCAGACCAGAGCCCCGTGTGGCACCAGTTTGCCTCTGGCAGGGTCTCTCTTAAACTACACAGCAAGAGCTCCTCTAACTCAGGCAAAGAATTCTTTACAAGATATGCTAAGCTCATGGAATACGATAAAAACATACCCTATTTGGGTAAGAACGTCCGCTTTCTAGTCTCTCCCCGTGACTCTCTGACCACACGTGAGGGCTGGGTTTCCTGTATCCTGTCCACCCTGGGTTCCCAGCGTTGAGGGCAGATCCCAGCGGAGTGGGTATTTCTGAGTGTCTGTGGAAGGCATGAAATCGTAGGTCTTGGAAGGAAAACAAAGCTCAGGTTGGTGGAGCTCTGTGGTCGAGCAGAAGAAAGACAGCTGAGCAGGGCCCACTTAGGTAAATCACGTAGGTTAATTCAGAGCTGGCCATCCTGTAATCAAAGAAGGCTCGAGGTCAAATTATTGGTAAAATCACCCAGATGTGAAGAAGACTGCGTTCATTAGATTTCTTCCTAGCCATCTGGGAGCAGGGAGGGCCAGGATGTTCTCAAAGGTTTCTCCGGGGGGATCAGAGACCTTTTGTTCTGGATCTCTGGGGCCTGGGCAATCCAAGATGCCAAGCCAGCCTCACGCCCATGGCCAGCTCCCTGCAGAAGTGCACCTGGGTCCATCCACAGGCCTGCCGCAAGGCCACCTGGGCATCTATTTACTGGTACCCCTGCCCCTGCCCTGGGCACCAAGAGAAGAATCCTTGCACCAGAGACGAAGTCCGCAAGGTGCCCCCCTCCATTTCCCAGCCTCAGGGGCTCTATGTCTGGCAGAGATAAACCGGACACTCCTTAACACGGGATTTGGGGGATAAAGTGCAAACCAGGCAACTGAAACTACGTAATTACGAGGAAAATGAATTTAGTGGGCTGCTGACTGAGTCCACTGACCTGCTTGCCCCAGGATATCAGGCAGCTGGTTCTGCAGCAGGGAAGCATGTCCTTACCAGTGAGCTGAGCGGAGCCTGGGAACAAATGCTCATTAGCAAGTGGAGGGGATACTGCGAGTAGGTGTTGGGTGGTGGACCCCAAGTTTCACAGGGGACACTGAGAAAACGGAACTCACGCAGAGAAAGGTGAGCAGGAAGAGGGGCATCTTCTACAAAACAATGTTGGAAGGCCCAGGCATGGGTGGTTCAGGGAAGCCAAGGCCTGGGGAGAAGTACGGAGCCATGATGGAAGAGCTCAAGTCGGGCTGTGTGGAGGCGGGACGCAATGACGGTACCTCGGGCGACAGGGAGTCCCCTTAGGCACAGGGACCGCTCACTCCCAATGACAACTACTTCAGACTGGTATGGGCTGCCTGTTGAGGCAGGAAGTGCTTTCCCACTGGATGTTCTCAAGCTCAGCCTGGCTCCCCTGTCAGTGATGTCTTAGCCAAAATTCCTATCGGGGTTGAGGTCTGCACCGGACGGTCCCGTGATGAGCTCCTCTTACGTCTGCCTGCTTGGCACCCACACTTGGGTTCAGAGTTCCCCAAAATGGCCTTGAGGAAGCACCCATGTCCCAATCTTTCTGCATGGTTCCTTGGGGGCCGACATTCCCTTTGGCCTGTTTGGCCCACGGGACTCAAGCCAGGCCAGTCAGTGTTTGGCTCCCCCTCACCCGGCATCATGGCTGGTTGCCAGCTGATGAAACCAAGCCCCGTATCACTGAGTTCTTTTACCAAGTTTAGGAAGCATCTCTCACCCAAAACTTGATCCCCTTTCCGTCCCCTCTGGCCTCAGTCCTGGGCTAACAGCACTCGTCACCAGAGTCAGATGACGGAGGCTGTGTGGTCGACAACATTGTTTATGTACTTCAGCTGCTGGTACGGATTCATCACTAACGTACAAACCCAGGTTGTTTCTCCCCGGCAAGATGAGCTCACAGCCCCCTGAGCCACGGACCACCTGAGCCACCCTGACCCCCGAAACCACGATTCAGACATGTGACAAGACGATGCGTCACCTCAGCTTCTTTGTTCTTCTCCTTAAACACATCCCACGACCCACAGACCAGGTGGATGTGGATGCGAGGCTGGTCTCCCCCGCCCTCGCTTGGGGCCTGCAATTAACACTGTACTTTCCTTCACCACAACCCAGTGTTAGTAGATTGGCTTTGCTGCATGGCGGGCAAGTGGATCTGAGTTTGGTTTACTAACACGGATGGGATGCAGGCTTGGAGCTGCCGGGAGGGCCTCGCGGTGACAGCCTCTAGAAGTAGAAAGCCAGCAGACGGAAAGCAGAGCCATGGCAAGAGCCAGAGATCAAGGGCTGAAGACCCAGAACGGGTGCTTGGTCCCGGCAGACCTGAAACCCGTGCTCCCTGAGCCTTCCCTTTAGCCAGGTGGAGCAGGGTTTCTGTCACTTACGACCAAAAGTCCCGATAGCAGTGTCACAGATCCAACCTACTTTACTATTCGCTTTTTCCTGGATTTGGCACAAGAGGGATAACATTAGTAAGGACTAGAGTTGGCGTGCTAGCTGTGCACCACGCACAGCGGGGAGCACTTGACAGGCATTATTTCCCATGTGGCTGAGACAATTATCACCCCAAAGTACAGAGGTATAAGTGGGACTCTTTCCGTGGCCTGTAACAGGAAAGCCAGCAGCTCAAGCCATGCCAACAAAGACCCGCTTTATCACTGTCTGCCCTCCCCAGCTTCGTCCTCAGGTTCTACATACTGTCCCCCTGGCCATTCCCAGGAGCCCGGCAAGTAGCACCCTACACTCCCGGTTCCTGACCAACCACTGACCAAATCATGTGGCGTAGAACTGGACGCAGGGGCAGTTCCAGAGGAGATTCTGAACGCATTCCTAGCAGTGAGGACAATGGATATTGGACAGCGAATAGATGCCAGTGCAACAGGACCATGCTGTCACTTGTCCTGGCCACATAGCTGGGCAGTGTCCAGCCGGATTCTCATGGAGCGTCCCCCCCCCCCCCCACCACCGGCCGTGTTCTATATCTTTCTCCCCTGCTCTATGTCCTGCATGCCCCTGGAACAAGTGATGGGCTTCAGGGCTGGCCACCAGTCCGGGGTCCCGGAGATGAGGCACCTTTGTCCCTGCCTTTTGGCCTAAACTCTTCCAGGGAGGTTTGCAGATTTGAATCCTCTTTCCAGAACATTCTGAGTTTGTTGGCCTCCCTGTTCAGCACACTTAAGTCACCACACAGCCCTATGGGCCCAGCATTTAGAGAGTGGCACCTGGAAATACAGCAGTCAGGTTTCCTGACAACAGAACAGAGGTAATGCGTGGATTCTTCAAGTGAACTCTGCAGACAAAACCAGGGCCCTTTCCCCCTGAACTCATACATTATACGGCCTTTCCCTCCTTTGATTTGAGGGGAGAATTTCCCTATCATCATCAGACCTGGGGTGTGAACCCCCCTGCCTGGCATGAAAAGCTGTGGTCCCTTTTTAGATGAGGATAAAGACAAGGGCTTCCCTCATCTGAGGGGTAATGGGGAGGGGTGGCCCAGGTGTGCTGGAGGTGAGAAGAGATGCTTTCCTACCTGCGGTCCCCACATGCTAACCACTGAATTAAAGCATCAGCCTCTGAGATTGGAAGTAAGGACTGTCTTATCACCATGGTTACCAGGAAATGGTCCCACATATACAATAAGGGCTTCAGCAGACGCCAGGCCATCTGATACTCCCATCTGGGGCCAAATGAGAGGGTGCCTGAAGTGTCATTCTTTATGCTGTTACATGAACACAGCTCTGGGCCAGGTGCTGGGCCAGGTACTGGGAACACGGCGTCTGAAAAAAACAAAAGAGGGCATTTCTTTTCTTGTTGGGTGGGGGTGGGATGCAGGGGAGGACAAAGGCCCGGGCATCTTCACCTAGTACCCCTGTGTCACCCAGCACTTAGCTTTGCGTCGGGCGCACAGCCCTGCTGCATGAAGGAGTGAGTGTGTTGCCCCAGTGTTCGGGGGCCACCCAGATGTGGAGCGGTAGTGGGGGTGGAGGCGTTTGAGCGGCCTTCTCTTTTTTAGTTCTCACGCTCCTACCTGGCAGAGAGGTGCCCAACAACGAAAAAAGAAGTCACTTTGCCCTTCCACGCTCCCTCCCTAGACGCCTCCCCTTGCCCCCCGGCACAGCCCTGCAGTCTTTGAGGCGGCAGTCCCGGCGGAGGGGGGTACCCCGCTGACTGTCCGAGGCGGGCTCGGGCCCGCTGGCCCAGCCCCTGCGAGTTTCCGAACTCGGGGTCTCCCGGGCTGGGGAGGATGCTGGGCGCCTGCCAGGCCAGGGGCGCGGGCAGCGGGAGCAGCCGGGATGCCCGGAACTGGGCCAGCCGCGCCCCCGCAGGAGCAAAACAAGAGCACGCGCACCTGCCGGCTCCGCCCCGCCCCTGCTCGCCGGCCAATCGCGGGCCGTGGGCGGGGCCGGCGCGGGCGGGCCGTGGGCGGGGCCGGGGCCTCAGCGGCAGCCGGAGCCGTAGCCCGAGCCCCCGCGGGCACAGCAGCTGAGCCTGGAACGAGCGTAGCCTCCAGCCCGCCGTGCGTCCCCGCCGCCCGCAGCCTCGTCCCCGCCGCTGCCGCCGCCCCCGGGGCATGGCCTGTCTGATGGCCGCTTTCTCGATTGGCACCGCCATGGTGAGTGAGCGCATCCTTCGCGCCCAGGGCTTGATTGTCTTCTCTAGGAGATGAAGAAACGCACAAAGACCCGCACCCTGCCACCCACCTCCGAGCCCCGGGGGAGGCGCCCGACTCCATACCCCTCCCCGCCCTGGCCACCTGGTGCCTCGGGATGCTCCTTGCAGCCGAGGATGCGGGGAGGGCGGAGGGGCAAGGAGAAGGAGGGAGGAAGGGGGCCCGCAGCCCCACAAGTGGACAGATGGCCTTGACCTCTGCCTCCTAGTGAGGGGCCTGGGGCCTGGCGACCCGGAGTGTCCTGGGGCGGGGCGGCAGCCTGGGCCAGAGGGGAAGGGGGTCCCATCCCTCTGCCGGCGCGCCGTGGCCGGAGCCTGGGGAGCGGGCGCTTCTCGCGCCACTCTCCGGAGCGCCGGCACTGTCTAGGGGAACAAAAGAAAGAGGTGATGGAGGGCCGGAGCCCGTGCTGCCCCTTCGCCCCCGGGGACAGCCTCTCCGGACCTGCTCAGGCGGGGGCGGCGGAGTCAGGAGCCTGAACCTGGGTACCTCCGGCCACATTTCTGCACCCCGGAGAGAGCCTAGGGTGGGGGCAGAGGCGCGCATCTCACTTTTCCCAAGGGTGCCAGCTCCGTAGGGGTCCTCCGGGTGCCGGCGAATTCTTTGCTGGACCTTGTCACAGTAAGTGCTATTCCTAAGGGTGGTCAGGAGTCTCCGCTTGCCCCTTTAAAATAGCTCCATAAACTCACATTAGGGAAAAAAACAAAGTAACCATCGTATCACCCATCCTAGGGCCTTTCGTGTCTATGCCTAGCGCGCCAGCAGTGCAGTTAGGTACCTCTGGACTGATTTCAGGTCTTCCAAAGTACAAATAGAAAGTGTTCCGTAAATTCCAAGCCCTCTCGCCCTCGCTCTCCATCCCCCTTCTATCCTTTGTCTGTGTGTTTACAATCCTGCTAGTCACCTCCCCATGAGCTGTAACCCCACCGTGCACAGCACGCACCGGTTTTCGCCCCCACCCCTCGCCTTTCTTTCATTTTTAGCATCCTGTATTTGAAGTCAGCAGGGCTCAGCAGGATTTGACCGACAGTTACCTCTTGCCTTGAGCTCAAGAAAAAAAAAAAAAAGTTGCAGCATTTCTGCGCATGCTCTGCTCTGACACCCGCATCCTGTGATTCCAAACAGGTTACTGTAGAACATACCCAGCCTCGCCAGCTCATTATATAAGGATTTTGTGTAAACCGATAGAATGGGGCCAACACATTAAGGAGGTTGGTGGAGCAGGAAAGAGCCAGGGGCGGGGGCCCCACGGGCCGGGTCCCGTCTCTGGGCATGTTCTGCCTTTGTGACTTAGCTTCTTACGTGTCAGAGGGGTCAAAACACGAAAGAAGACAGTCCCCTCCTCATGACCTTAGCTTTTATCTGGTTGAATGCTTGGGTAACACTTGGCCATTCTTCATTATATACGTGTTCATTTCTTTGGGATTCCTAAATGATGGTGGTAATGGAAAATTGGTGGTAGTGGAAGGTAGTTCGTTGTGGCTAAGGAAAAGTTTCAGGTCTTGGAGATGCCAGGCAACTAACTCTTGAAGTTCTTTCAAAGCTGCAGAAGTGGCTCGTACATGTGGGAGAGTAATGAATCAGAATGTTTTAAGGTGCAGGTGTTTTTGTGTCAAGATTTTTTCGGATATCACATTATGGTTTGATACAGCCCCAGAACTCAGGTGTTTCGTTCCTGTGGAGGTGCTAATGGCGGAGCTCATTTTTTTCCCAGAGAATGTTGTTCTGTGTGAAAATCATTCTCCCTGAAAACCTTGTGCTTTTTTTTTTTTAATTTAAGAAAATCTACCCAAGTCATAAACAGAGCCCTTGAGAGATCCCCAGGATCCTAAACTTTGCTCTGGGGTCCACCCCGGGGCTGACTGCCAGGTGTGAGTCTGGAGAAAGTGCCTTGGAGGATGGGAGAAGCACCCCCATGGTGTCTGGGAGTCTCTGAGCTGGGCTGGGCAGGGCGGGCACAGGATCCCGGTGGGACTGGTATGTGGGACTGTTGGAAGGCAGATTTTGGAGACGATGAGGTTGGCATTCTGAGTGACCATGCCAGTGACACCTACCCTTTACTTAGTTAAGGGCATGACATTTGGGTTCTTTCCCCTTAGTCAGTGGCCTTCAGGATTCTGGACCACTACGTTTTCCTTTTAGGTGCCCAGGGTCCCAGGGAGGGATCTGCCCTCCAACTGCAGAGTCTGCTGGTCTAGGTGGGCACCATAGCTGGCAGCGGTGAGTGTGAGTGCCAGTGACTGGATCCTGAGAGCTCCTCTTTCCTTTCCTCCCTTCCCCAAGATGCTGAGGGGAAAGTTTCGATCTCCAACTGAGCTTCCCCGGGTGAAGAGAGTGAATCAGCTTCACAATGGCCCGGGGACTTTCTGACCATTAGAGACCCTCCCCAGCGAACCAAGCATCTTGATATTCTAGCATTCAAATTGAAATCAACACCCAAGAAAATATTCTCACCAACCGCAGGCAGGAACAGTCCAAAGAGGGTCTCCTCGGAATTCAACACCTGTGAAAGGACTCACTATTATTTACCATTTAATATGCAGCACAAATTGTGCATGGAGGGGTAGGTCAAAGCCAGTGCTTTGGTAAGAGGGAAGCATACAATGAAAGGGAACAAGTGCGGAGGGAAGATGTATTTGTTTCATTTTTAATGAGCTCAGGAGGCTAAGGACAGGCTAGCTGTAACCTACATCCCCCGCGGCTCTCATCTGAGGATGTGTTTCCAGAGAGCTGGTCTATTTCGGAGTGACAGCCACTGCCTCCCATCAGACAGGATTTTAGGATTTTATTAATTGGACACCCATGGAGGAAAGGTGGGTGATGGTGGTTGGTGTTGGCTGCTTTGGGGGTGGGGTCGTGTGGTTTCCCCAGTCTTTTGTGGATTTCCCTGTAATGGACGGGGGCTGGGATGACCCAGGGTCCGCTTCTCCTTGCCTATAGAAAGCTAAGCAACACGCTGGCATTGTTAGGGACACTGACTGGGAGGACCCATGCAGACAGGGAAGCCTCACGAGGCTGGACCCCAGCTGGGCTACTCCTTAATGGTGGGGTCTCAGGCAGGTGAGGTGGTCTCTCTGTGAAATGGAGTGGGAGAGTGTAAATCCCCCCTCCCCCCCCCCCCCCCCCCCCCCCCCCCCCCGCCCAGTAGGGCTGTGGAGACAGAAGAGGAGTAATCTACGCAATCTGGAATTTAATAGGTACATTGTAATTGTGAACAGCTGAGTGAATATTTGCTATTGTTCGTAATTGCTTGCCTACTACACGGGAGGTATTATGATGCAAAACTTTACATAGTAAGCATGGGCCTCTAGCTTCTCTCTCTCACTCCCACATCAGTTTACCACCCAGCTTTGTCACACTGGCCGGTCCACTTGTCTCCCTCCCCACTGGTTAAGGCCACTCTCCCTCCCCTCTGTAGGCTCCTGCAGGAGACGGGTCTCCACTCCCATCTGGTCTGCTACTTGCGCCTTGAGAGGCCCCCCTGACCCTGCAGAGAGGTCTAGATAAAGTGCAGTTCCCTTAATAAGCTTTGTAAGCCCTTTGTAAGGCACATGGTGGACCTGGTGCGCCGCTCTAGTCCCATCTTATTCCAAAGCCCCTCTCGCCACCCCAAATCAGAGCTCCAGCCCCTGAGTTTCAGATCCGCAGGTGCTCTGCTCTCTCTTGCTGCAGAGCCTTTGCACATGCTGTTCCCTCGCAGGGAACGTCGTGAACGGGCCCCCCTCCCCCACCTCCCCTTGCGAAGCTCCGCTTACATTTTATTTCCTCGGAAACACCGTGAGCACCCCCCTCCCCCCCAGGACCCGCCCTGCACTGGGTGACCTGTGGGTCCCTGCATCCTCTTGTTCCAGCTCCTGCCCCTCTGTATTGACATTGCTTGGGCCCCAGTCTTGGACATGAGCTTGCTGAGGCCACACGCCATGTCTGTCTGGCTGACTGCTGAGCCCCAGGGCTTTATCTGGGCTGTGAGCGCGTGAGTGACAGAACAGATAGGCTTGGAGTCTAGAGGGGACAGTCAGACCCTCATCATAATCCAGGTCTGGCATCTGCTCTGGTTGGTAGGTGGGTGGAGTAGGGGCTGTTCATCCCCGAATCCCTGTGGGTTTCATCAAAAAGGGAAGACCCGACCTGTCCCTGGGTTTCCTCAGGGGTTGACGTCCGCGGTGGGTGCTGGGGGAGGGTGCGGATGGTCCGCGGTGGTGGGAGGAGAAAGGGGGGCCATGCCCTGGGCGGGGCGGGGGGTGGGGTGGGTGCTGGAAACTCCCCACCCCCAACTGAAGGCACAGCGATCGGTGATTCCCGGCGTTAGAGCTGAGTCCCGCCCAGGACGTGGGTCTGGAAGCAGACAGCTCACCTTTCAAGGTGGGGGTGAGGCCGGACTCTGGGGACCAGGCCTGGAGCCGTCTTGCCCATTGCTGTGTCCACTATAGCGGCTCCCCCCGCCCCCCACCAAAGCTAGATTTGGTGCTTCCAGGGCTCCTATGGAGTGAGACTGGGTTATGAACCAGGGACAGCAGCTCGTGTTCCCCAAGGGCAAGACAGGTGGGCACAGGGATGGCATCTGGTGCTTCTCCGGGTGCTGGAGCTGACAGTGCATGTTCTTACCCGTGGGGCAAAGCCAAGAGCGTGCTGAGCTGGGGCCGGGTCTCCTGTTATTCCTTCAAGGGGCCCCAACACAGAAGGCATCGGACACGCACGGCTGCAGAGGCGACGCCCTGCAGTGCCCTCCTGGGAGCAGGAGAGGCTCACTCTCAGCCCTGCCCCGAGGAGGCCCGTTGTCAGGCTGACACAGACCTCCCCAATTGCATGGGGGACACCCACAGACCTATTCCTGTTTCCGTTTGAAGCACTACACATGCTCAGTGCCAGTGGCAAACCAAGATTAATTTTGTCAGAGTTTTACTCTGCACTTTAATTTTTATCCACAGAACGCTGTAGTCAATGCGCTAAGTTGTGATGCGGTTAAGCTTTCCAGAGGTAGGAGCTGCCTGGGAGGTGTGTGTGTCTTTTAAACAGCAAAGCAACATTTTCAAACAGCACAAGACCCAGAATCCCCTGTGCATCTTCCCATCCCCCTATTTGTGCTTTAAAGATTCGAAACCTCTAAATCGTCCAAGATTTCCACGAAGGAAATAATGTCAGCTCTTCAAGGATGCCGTTATGTACCCCAAGAGGCCATTCTAATGGGGGGAGGGCTTGTTTTGGCCTCTAGAGTTGCTGGGGTTTGTAAGGATGTTTATAAATGATCCACTCCCTGGTTTTGTTTTAGATTTTTTATTAGAAACAATAACGATCAAAAAACCATCAACTTTAAAGAAATACCTCGCAATCTATGGAGAAATAACAGCATGCTGTTATTTAGAACAGACAGCAGTACAGCAGGGTCTCCCCAGTCCTACGGCCATCAGAAGGGCCTGAGTTATTGAAGAGGGTTATCCACGGGCTCTCCCGTCCAGGCCGACTGCCTTCAACAGTACAGAGGAGCATGGCAGAGGCCCATGCTTTTGGCACTGTGGAATGTTCTCTCCTGATTCAAGAGACAACTAGAAAAAGCACAGCACGTTATCTGTCTGCCCCAGGGTTCTTCTGTGTTTTGGAGGTGCCTGAAGCATATTGATTTGTCTGGTGTTGCCAGGCCATTAGAAAGGATATTCCTTTCTCGGCATAAATACTTTTGGTTCTTGGCTTCTCTGTAGCAGTTGAATGGACTCCCAGATGGGAGCTTGAGAAGCCAATGTGCCTACATATCCAGGTGATGCCGTGGAAGAGGCACCCGTTTTCTTTCAGGATGACTTATCCTCTGGGATCACTTCTGCCCCTCACTTGATCGTAGGGCTCAGAGCAAGTTCCTTAAAATAGTCTGTGCCTCAGTTTCCTTGTCTGTATCATAGACAAAAACAAATCAACCTTTCCAACACTTCAGTGCTGTTATGAAGATACGGTAAGAGAGGAGAGTTGTCAGGGATTTGGAACGCTTACAAGGAAAACACAGAGGCCAAATCCTACAAACCCTAGCGGTCTGAGTGCTATCATTGCTCCTGAAACATGTTTATGAGGTTAAGCCAGGAGGGACTGAAAGAGCTCATTGTAAAGCTTTGTCAATTGTGCATTTCTTCGCAGCCTCACACATCTTTATGGGATTTTTTTATGAGTGGACTGTAGGTAGATAATTTTTTAGGGTGGCTGGTGTTTCATTCTTTGAGACAAGTGATGTATTTATTATAGTTTTGTGATTAGATGTTATGATTCCCCAGTGAGATGGTAGATCAGTTTCATAGTTTACCTTCAGCATGTTTTTAGTAGACGCGAGGGCTGGGGAGGAGGAATTCCTCTAGGTGGGCACCTTCCTGTGCTGCTGAGGGCACCGTGGTGGGTGAGGGACCTTGATGGATGACTCTGACTGATCGACGGCCCTGAGCCTAATGGCGAGTCCTGGTGGTCCTTCCCGTGGTGTAACTTATACCCGCTCTTGGTGCTTCCTCCCATCTCTCTAGAACGGCAGCAGTTACTCTGCAGCGATGACAGAGCCCAAGTCGGTGTGCGTCTCGGTGGACGAGGTGGTCTCCGGCAACAGGGAGGTCACGGAGACGGAGCTGCTGAACGGACATCTGAAGAAAGAGGACAACAATCTCACGGAGGCCCAGCGCCTCTCCTCCCTGCCACGGAGGGCGGCCGTGAACATCGAATTCAAGGACCTTTCCTACTCAGTCCCAGAAGGTCCCTGGTGGAGGAAGAAAGGTAGGGGGGTGCTGTGTGCGTTCGCAGCTGGAGGAGCCACGAAGAAAGCAACAGGTTGTTTGGAGAAATCTGGGTCTGGAAGCTGGGAGGCTGAGTCTCTTTCCACTCTGGCTCTGCAGTGGCCAATTTGTTTAATTGCTTTAAGTCCGATTTTTTCCTTACCTATGATATGAGCAGATCAGATTAGATGATTCAAGATTCACAGTGTTTGTTTTTTGTTTTGTTTTGTTTTGAATTTATTTATTTTATTTATTTATTGGCTGCACTGGGTTTTCGTTGCTGCACACGGGCTTTCTCTAGTTGCTGAGAGTGGGGTCTACTCTTCATTGTGGTGCGCGGGCTCCTCATTGTAGTGGCTTCTCTTGTTGTGGAGCACGGGCTCTAGATGCATGGGCTTCAAGAGTTGTGGCACATGGGCTCAATAGTTGTGGCTCACGGGCTCTAGAGCACAGGCTCAGTAGTTGTGGCACACGGGCTTAGTTGCTCCGTGGCATGTGGGATCTCCCTGGAGCAGGGCTCGAACCCGTGTCCCCTGCATTGGCAGGCAGATTCTTAACCATTGCGCCACCAGGGAAGTCCACAGTGTTTGCTTTTTAATTGAAGTATAGTTGATTTACAATGTTGTTTTAGTTTCAGGTGTACAGAAGAGTGACTCAGTTTATATATATATATATATACACTTAGATTCTTTTCCATTATAGGTTATGGCAAGATATTGAATATAGTTTCCTGTGCTGTACAGTAGGTCCAGTAGGTTGTTTATCCATTTTATATACAGTAGTGTGTATCTGTTAATCCCAAACTCCTAATGTATCCCCCCTCCTACCTCTTCTCTTTCGTAACCATGAAATTGTCTTCTATGTCTGCGAGTCACGCAGTGGTTCTTAAACTCTGATATGATCACCAGGGTCCATGTGTGCTGGTTTCCTGTCTGCACTTGGAGGGGCCTGTTTACTGGATGCTATTAATGTTAGTCTTTTGAGATAGGACTCTCTTTTTAATGTTTCAGAACAAAATGTAAGCCAGGTGTTTCCTCCCAAGCTTGAAGTGTTGAAAAGCAACCAGTGACCTAGAGTAACCTCTCTGGAAACCAGTCATGTTCATTTACAGATCTTGAAAGGACGGTCTCATGGGGGCCATTGGTGGGCTGTCCTAAAAACAGAAGAGGTGATGGAGGGGGTGGGACTCGGGAGGTCTCGGGAGAGCCACACACACATCCGTCCATCTTTGGCAGGGGGGTGACTGGGAGAGGACGTGTTGACATCACCCAGAAACAATGGTCCTTAGTTTCTGATGAAGCATTTAAAACCATTTGAAAATCCGTGAGGAATTTGGAACAAAGTGGCTCAGGTACCACTGGAATGTTAGGATTGTTTAGGGCTCTCAACTGAAATCTAGATTCAGCCCTTCCTTTTGGGAGAATACCCACCAAGACTCACTTTTTTACATTTCATCTCTCTGCCCTCTATTGCCTTCATTTTGTTCCCTGCTTTCTTGACATGAGGCCATTGAGATGGTTGGCACCCTTGGTCGACTGGTCCCTGGGACCTTCAAGCCACGTTGGTTGCAGGGTGACTTTGTGTCTGTTTGCACACGTAGGAACAGATTCCGAACCTTCTCAGCGGCTGATAGGGTAGCCTTGTTATCTGAGACTCACATTTTCAGTGTGCCAGCATGTTCTGTTAACAAAGAAATTCTGTGAGAGGCTCAGGGTTGGGCCCACTTGTTGGAGCCTTTGGAAATTTCAACATAAGATTCCAGCCTTTTCTTTCTCGACCTGAACAAAGATTTTACTGAAGAAATGCAGAACGACCAGGAGGGTGTTGTGAGGTTTGGCCTGAGGTGTCTCTATAGACAAACTGTGGCAAACCTGTGGGCCACATGGACAGGTTTATGTCCACACGTTACGTGTGGCCTTAGAAACATGGTCATGGTGTTGAAAATGCATGGATGGGTACCCTCTCAGGTGAAGGCTGGCAATGCAGAAATGCACATATTTGAAAACCGTGGCAGAATCTTGGTTTGAAATCCAACCCGGCAGGTGTTCATCCGAGGCTGGCAGGTGCAGTGTCATATCCTGGTCAGGTGTGCGGCTCGCCCATCCTCTAGTCTCTGCCTGTTGGAACTGGTCACGCTGATCGTCCATGGTGGTGGCCTCCTACTTAGTGAGGGAGGGGCCACCACTGTCCGTGGCCAGTGGCTTCCTAGGAAGCCCCGCCCAGGCGGCTGCCGGAGAGACACTTGCCCTGCAGTAACCTGTGTGGGCTCAGGCGGGGAGGAATAGGAAGTGGGCCCCGGGGAACTGCCTGTGAGTCAGAGATGGTCAGGGCCAGAGAGGAAGGCAGGCACCATCAGTATGGTGTGCCCAGGGTGCTGGTTTCTCAACCAGCGAGGCCTGAATTCTCTGTCTGGCTTCTTCCCCGGCCTCTTCCTCCACCCCAGCACCTGTGTCCACTTCCCCCTCTCCATGCCCCTCCTCCCTTGTGGTTTCCTTTGCCCCTGGCACCCTCAGTTCAGAATTTAGATGGTTTTGCACTCCCGCATCCACTGAGCCTGGGGGGTACCTGTAGCCCTTCTCACCGAATAGAAAAGAAGCCGAGTGTGAAGGGCTGGCCCTGAGCCTCAGCTGGGGGGTAGGCCGGGGGCTGGGGGGTGGCTTCTGCCTCTGTGCTCCAGTTTGGTGCCCGGACAGCACCTGGTGCAGGGCCTCGGGGTGCCAGGGTCCCCGCAGCCACAGGGAAGCAGTGCTCCTTCTCCAGGCTTGGTGTCTGCAAGTCCCACGCTGCTGCACCTCGCCCAGCTGGCAAGCGTGTCCCTTTTCTCTCGGTGGCAGTTTTATATTTGGCGTCACGTCCGCATGAGGCCAAGCGTGATGCCAAGTGTGACCGACCTTTGGGGCAGGAGCTTTTGCTCTTACTTCTCTTCTCTCACCATGTTCTGTTTTCCTGTCTGTATCGAGTCGATTGTTTTTTATTTTTAAAAATTCAGCGTTACGTTCTGAGCTCCCTGTAACGACCACAGTGGGGCTGGACCACAGTGGGCCTGGACCACAGTGGGGCTGGACCACAGTGGGGCTGGATGCCACAGCTGCGAGGAGGGGAGAGACATCTCCAAATGTGAGAGCTGGCTGGGGGCGGGTGGTGGTTTCGAGATCACCTGGTTGTGTAGTGAAGGACACAGGAGCCTGAGGCTGGAGTGATTCACTCAAGATCACAGCCAGCACCGAGACCCGGCCGTCAGATGCCTAGTCCAGGCTTCTTTCCATCACGGAGACACGGGGCCACTCCAGTGAACTCCAGGAGGGCCTTTTACTCCCAGAACATGGTGCTACGACACAAACTTGACACAGAATGCTATAGCAAAGCCTGACACTGGGCTTAGAATAATATTAAAAACTCCTACACAGTTATTTAAAGAAATAAGACAGAGAAAGAGAGCTTCATAATCCTGAGCGGAAAGGTCATGAGTGACTTCATGGCAGTATTTTTAAGAAGGCGGTGTCAGGCACTGATTCTTGGTAATTCTTGAGCTTGACAATTGCCAGGCATTGACTCTGGCGTTTAAGAAAACATCTTGTATTTTCAATTGTGGTTACATTTTCACCATATGATTAATGATGTCTTTAGAGGAAAAACTGGATCATATAATAGATTCCTAGTAGAGAACATAATTGTGAAAGGAAGTGTTCTCAGGAGAAAAAGAGTACGCCCTGAGGATGGTTTCACCGGCTTCTGATACAGTAATTACTTTCCCTCAAGGAATTCACTCATGTATCCAAAGTTGATGGGACAGATGATTTGGAACAATATAGACTTTGGTGCCGCCACACAAACTATTGTGTCGAGGGACCGAGGGGAACCATCTGGTTTAATCGTCCTCACTCACCCAGTGTGACTTAGCTTTGAAAGCAGCTTTTGCTTCCTGGAAGGTAGACCCTGCGTTAGCGTTGGTAACATTTAGGACCCCTTGTTCAGAGGGAATCCACATCGTGAAACGCTGAGGTGGGGCGGAGAAGATTCTACACTTAGCACTCTCTGGCTTTCAGACCTTGTCCACGCGGTGGAGTATGGGGAGGGGGGTACCCTGGGTTGCCTGCCCCCCAAGGAGACTGGAGCCATCTCCATTTATACAATTCAAGCATCCCTTTGGTCCAGTTGGCTCAGGGGCCAATTCTGTCCTTTCAGTGTGTGGAGTACACGAGGTTCAGAGATAAACCCCGGGTCATAGGAGCACAGGAGGTAGGATGTGAAAGCAGGTCTGGGGGCTTGAGGCTAGGACCCGACAGGACCCCTAGTAAGCACCTGGCCCTGATGTGGGCACAGCACGGGACCACCATGGTACAGATATGCCTCACCTCATTTTACAAAACCACTGGGGGTCGCCTTGACTCTTACCTTTGACTCGTTTTCCCTTTTTTTTTTTTTATTTTTTTGGGGGGTACACCAGGTTCAATCAACTGTTTTTATACACATATCCCCGTATTCCCTCCCTTCCTTGACGGCCCCCCCTCGAGTCCCCCCCACCCTCCCTGCCCCAGTCCTCTAAGGCATCTTCCATCCTACTCGTTTTCCCTTTAATCAGCCTGCTTGGATGTCAGTCCCCTCTGCCTTTCACAAGGACCCATAAAGAGGTTTCCTAATCCCTTGGAGAAGCTAGGCTGTCCTGTCCCCTCCCCAGAGAGGTGAGGCTAGCGTGTATGGCAAGCTGTGCATAAACGGGTGACATGATTCTTAGAAATGAAATAACACCTCCCAAGATTACCTTGTGGGCTGAGAACAAAGGTAATCATATCCGAGGCTTTAGAGATCTGATTCCCCAGCCCGGCTGGGGTATCAACACGGTAACACGCCAATGGAATGGGACAGCACCTCCTACTCCGAAACCGGACCCTCCAGCCTCATCCTTGCCAAATGCCAGGATGGAGTTAAGCATTCTGGGAAGCCCCACGTCAGATTATCGGTATTGGTTTGCTCCTGAGCTATGAAAATGCATTTGAACACCCTTCTCCAGTTGAAGTTTGCTTTCTCTTAATTTCCACGGCAGTTTCACAAGGCCTGCAGCGACAGGCTGGCTAAAATGAGTAGAAAGTGCCATTAAAATCCCTCTCGGCAGTTCCATTAAGGGAAGACTGGATTCCAACTCAGCGTGGGTGATGTGATACAGCCGGCTGGGAGAGGGATGGGCAGGGAAGGCCAGTGAAAGAAGGACTGTGGAAACCCCAGAGCAGCGAGGGGGCTCCAGGGGGTGGGCTGCTCAAGTGCGAAGGGGGGATTACACTCCCCTAGTCTGGATGATGACTTCTGTGCTTCTTGGAAACCATCACGCTAAGGTGGACTCTCTTTGGGGTGCAAACGAAATGGCTTTTGATACTCTGCCTTTGCCTTTATCTGAGGCTGTGACTGGTCTTCTAGTGCAGTGTGGTAAACCTAAACCTTGCTTGCCAGGGCTTCCTGCTTGAGGCTGGGACGTTTACACGGGGAGGGGGGGGATCCCATGACCCCAGGTCACCTTGGTGAACGAGGATGGCTGGACAGCTCCTCCCGTCGCCTCCAGGGCCAGGTCTCAGGTTCTCAGTGACTCGCTGGGGCAGGCGGGCGGGTGGGCATGCTGCCTGCTCAGGCCCCTTTGGTGATGAGGTCTTCTGGAATAGTTCTAAACCTCTGACTTATAGGCTCTGAAAGAGGCTTTGAAAAATTGTGGAGGATGGGCTGACTCTCAGGACAGATGGAGGTAGTGTGACCATGTATAAAACCAAAATGGTCTGCTAGTTTACAGGTGGAACTTGAACATCCAAGGGGTCTAGGTGCCCCTTGTCCAGGCAGCCCAACCTCTCCCTTGGGGCTCCCTGCATGGAAGCCAAGCCATCGCCAGCTGGGACCTGGAATCAGGGGTGCATGTCTCAAGCGCGGCCCTATCAGGCTCGACAGCCCCCAGGAGGCACGGCACAGGCGGCCCTGCCGACACTGGCTTTGAGGTCTTCTCTTCTCCTTTGCTTCAGGGTCAGGCTGCCCCCGTCGCCTTCTGATTGACAGGACACGTAACACGCTGCTGTTTTTCCCGAGCGTGTGCCTGGTCTGGAGCCATCTGGCCCCTTCCATGGGACTTTGCAGGACTGTGCTCTGCTCGGTGGGGGGTTGGTGTCACTTTTTGAGGACATTCTTGTGACACTCATTTTCACCTGCTAGGTGGGTGCCCTCCTGCCTTCCTTGAACGCCCCCAAATGTGCTCGCGTCTTGAAAACTTCACATGCTGGAACTAATGTCCTCTCTTATAAACCAAAACCAAATCCGTCAAGGCCAAGAACTAACCCAAGGTGACATTCTGCTGAACACGATGCCATTTCTTTTGTCTATAAATTGGCAGAAGAAAATGTTTAGTAACCATACACCTGCTCTTTTCGAGTTCAGTTCTAGAATCAACCGATTTGCTTATTTAAGGAACAAAGGAAACCATGATTAAAAAACATTTGGACCGTACAAACTAGGGGTTTGTAGAATGGAGGTACCTTCTCTGTAAAACCCTTGCTCATGGAGTTCCAAAACCTCTAAAGGAAAGCTTACCTTCAAATAAAATATCTCTAATACTGAATGCTTTTGCCCATAATTTGAGAAGAGGCATCAAGAGGAATTTTCAGAGGCTTGACGGAGACTGATGTGATGTGATGGAGGCTGGTGCGCCCGCCTGCAGGGACCCAGACTGACCCACAGCCCTCAGTTTTACTTCTCACTTTGTCAGCTGTGCTCTTGGTAGTCACCTCTGCGCTTGTGGGGTAAATGGCATTTGGTGTCAAAATTAAGACACACCAGAGTGACTTCAAGACTGTGATTATGTCCCACTGAGACCTATATTCGGAGCCCAAAGGGGCCTGGGAGCTCCCTCATCTGACCTCTCACCCGTGGAGCAATCCCTCTTGCCCCATCCCGACAAGGGGCGGCCAGCCTCTGTCTGGGCAGCACCAGGGCCTGACACCTCCCTGCGTGGCCACAGCCATGTCTGCACAACTCTCATTCTTAGAATTCTGTATGTTGAGCCAAAATCTCCATTTGAGTCATGTTCATTTGTTGATCCAAGTTCTGCTTTTTGGAACTCCACGGAACACATGCAATCTTGGTCTTGAGATGAGCTCACGAATTGGGAAGAAAAAAGCCTAACCAAGTACAAAACAGGTGCATGAAAGATCCAGGGCTCCCGGAAAGGAGGAAATAAGCATGTGGCTGGTGGAGGTGATGAGGCTGGAGTCTTGCTTTGGGAGGAGGCACCACAGCGGCATCTCTGGGGGCAGGGCATCGAGCAGGGGTCCCTGCTGGAATGTTCTTGCTCTCTGCTGTAAACTGATAAGGGTGGAGGGCAACGGAAAAACAGAACCCAAGTCACTCTTTCTGTTTCTTTTACTGTCATAAGGCGAGCTGATGCGCTCAGACAGAAAAGTCCCTGGACTTGGTATCTCCACTGCTTATCTTGAAAGTGAAACTTTTAGCAGGAGTTTAATGGGATTTCTCAGTTTTTATTTCACCCCTCCCAGTTTTTTTTTGGGGGGGGGGAGAAGTGTCTATTTTTTAATTAAAAATAACTGTTTACTAAGCAGATGCTGTTTGCTTTAGCACATTGTCTCACTAAGTGCTCACGGGAAAGCCACCGCGCATTGTCCGTGTGGACATTCCCCAGGAGGAAAGGCGGCTTAGAAGGGGGCAGATCTCAGGGTCAGGCTTAGGCGGCAAGTCCTAACCACCTGCCTCTCAACAAGCTCCGCTGAGAACCCTTCTCCCTTTTGTCATTTCACAGGTCCGAGAAAGATGAGCTGTTTTCTCACCTTTTCTTTGTCCTTGACAAATACAACCACAGACCCTGGTGGCAGCAGGGGTGCCACAAAAGGCCTCCCCAGCTCCTGGAGAAGGGGGCTCCCAGATTTCCATCATGGGCTGGGCGGGGGGCAGTTTTGGCTTCCATCCTGAAGCAGCGCTCCGTCCAGCTGGCCGGGGACTGTGCTGGGCACCTCTGCTCGCCCTCGCCTCGCCCTCCAGGACGGGGTTATCGGGCTCCGTGTCCTCCACCCGCGACGTTCCTTTTGTGTTGAAGAGCGAATTCATTCTGGCCAATCCGTACCCCCCCGCCCCCTCCCCCCGCAAGTCTGGGGAAGGAGAGGCCCCCGCCGGGCACCCTCTCCTCCACCCCACCCCCCAGAGGGCTTTTCCATGGGCTTTAAAGATAGAATGAAAACCCGTCTCTTTTCTTGGCCGGGGCGGATGCTGATTCTGCAGGCCTGGGACGCAGGGTGACGTTTGCACCGTCCCCGCCAAGTGGCCGGGACACACCTGCTTTCAGATGTAGACCTGGCTGAGTGTCCAGGGGAGGCTGCCTAGAGGTTCTCGTGCTCCTCGAGAATCCTAAATTCTGAACGGCTGAAAGACAAGAGCACGACCGGCCTAGGTGCGAGCCGGGCAGGTGCACCCCTCTGTGCGTGCGAGCCGCGCTGGTGCGCCCCTCTGCGCGTGCGCAGTTGCTGCCTGCCGCCGCCGCCGCCGCCGCCGCCGCCGCCGCGCGGGGGTTACTACCGGTCAATGCTCGCTGGTAACCTCGGCGGCGCCGCGCAATGGGCTGCGCGCCCGGCGCTGTTGCTAAGCGGGCGCAGTTGCTAAGCGCGAGCAGAGGATACTGAGCTCCTAGGTCCGGATGCTGCGGCCACTCCCGGCCGGCCGGGGTCTCCGCCTCCCCCGGACTGGGGCTGCCCTGTGCACAACGGACCCCCGGACATGCACGCCCCACTGCTCCAGCCCTGATCCGACAACACCTGGGCCCAGAAAGTGGGAGAACCTTTCCAGTAGCCTAATTTTACTCTGGAGACGTCAGTAAAATGCAGCTGATAAATGGAGATATTTTTTAACCCAATGATTATTATTTTGATGTCTATTTAAGTATAATCGCGAAACTTCACTGGGATAGAAAGAGCACATGATATTTAGAAAGGCTGTCCTCAGGAAAATGGCTGGCGCTCAGTGCAGTGTCTCAGTCCTTGCAGCTTTCATCAGAATGGGAAGGCTTCGTGAATTTTCCAGACTTCTATTGAAAGGTCAGGTGCACGGGTTTCCTGAGAGACAACCGGTACCTGAATCCTTGTGAAACATTCTTGTTCTGCTTTGTTTTAGGTTCACCCTGTGGGTGAAGTAATGAGAGGCAGGGCCTCCTGGTTTGGGCCAAGCAGACTAAGCCGTCAGCGTTTAAAAATGACCAGGGCGGATTTTGGAATCCTGGAATTCCCTTAGGAATCTGAGGGGCAGGTCCAGAAAGTGAGCTGGAATCCAGAGTGTCACGGGGCAAGGCAGCCACTTCCCTGATCCCCGCTGACTCACTTCCACCCTGGACGTGTCAGCAAGGCTCGGAGGAATAGCAGCTGAACTTTGGGTGTGCTTCCCATAGCATCCAGTACACGTCGTGTGTGTGTGTGTGTGTGTGTAAGTGTGAGTGTGTGAGAGTGTGTGTGAGTGTGTGTGTGTGTGAGAGAGAGAGAGTGTGTGTGTGTGTGTGTGTGAGAGGGAGTGTGTGTGTGTGTGTGTGTGAGAGAGAGAGAGAGAGAATCCACGCATCTGGTGATAAGTAGAGACACGATTTCTACAAGCTGGGCTCCATTCGAGTGCCGCAAAGGCCTGGGACGCCCTGGTGGAATTGGAGGTGCCATGCTTTGCCCCTCCCTGGGGACTAGGGTCTTCCCCAGACACCAGGCCCGTCTGCTTCCCATGGGCTGAATTTAGGTGAGCTATGAAATGTTCAGTGCCATCATTCATACAGTTCCTGACCAAACACAAGGAGACCGGGAGCTAATAATTGTTCTTATGAGAACAGTCTTGGGTCTCACTTGGTTGCTTATTTGATTTTGTGATTGTACAGTTGACTTTTTTGTAAACCTACCTAGAGAGTATAGTTCTCAAATCTCTGAGACTCACTGACCTGAAGGTGGGATACAGGAGTCGGAGATGGTGGTGGGTATCTTTTACACGTAAATTTCCTCTTAGGTTTTCCTGAGGTGCTGCTGGTGAGGTGGGTGAAAAACCTTTGGAAAAAAGAAGGACGTGCACATTTCTGACAGCTGAGACGTTCCGTTGCTATAAACAGTAACAGTGCTTATTGTCAACATGAGAACAGACTATGTCCAAAAGCTGGTTGGAAAGTGGGGAGCCCTTACACTTAGTTTCATATTTCACAAGAGTCCCCATTAAGACTTACAAAGGAAGCTTGGGGGTTTCCTGGTTCTAAAGACCTGCATATCAGCCTGTCCAGAAAATGGTTATGCCCTAAATGGTATGAGGGGGCACTGTCTAATCATGAGCTTCTGGCCGTGTACGCTAAGTTGTCACAGATGTGCCCTGTGCCCTGGTCCAAACCCCGCACCCCTTCCTCGTCTCTGACTTTTGTCTGGCTTAGAGAGGAGGATGACAGCTATCATCTTGTCACCTTCTCTCTTCTTAGGAGTGTTCTTGGTTTCAGAATTGGATGACTCTCTGTAAGATAAGTCTCAACGTGCTTAGCCTGGCCAAAAGTCTCTCTGTGGGCTCTTTCCTGCTTCTCTCTTTTCTCTGCAGCCACCCCACATATGCCAGCTGCGTGGACCACCTGCTGACCAAGGGGTCTGCTCACCTGGGATCTGTGTGTTCTCTGCCTGGGCCAAGCCCTCTGCCAGGAACCCACCCTGCCTCCCCAGGTGGGGGGAGGGGGCAGCCTGCCTTCATCCATCCTTACCTCCGGGGCCAAGGTCCTTCCTGGATATCTCCCTGCCTCCCTGCCATACGATCATGGCACTCAGTGCATGATTTATGTGCTTCTTCTTCTGAGCTTCCAAAAAGGGGCTGTGTCAGTCACCCCTCATCTCTGCCGTGGGCCCTGCTGAGGTGGCATTCTCTAGAGGTCTGCCAAGTGAATGAATAAAATAACAAAAACCTGAATCACAGTAGAAGAGCATGTGCTTTTACCCCAGAAGAGGTCTTAGGAGAGTGGGGAGGAAAAGCAAGAGCCCCGAGGAGGTGGGGTGCTTTGATCTTCTCTTGCTGTGTCAAGCCCCTGAGCCGTCTCTGACTAGCTGTGGAGGAAGTGGTTTCTAGCTGCTGCTTCCTTAGGGCAGCTCAACTGCTGGCCTCGGCTACAGCATCGTGCATGGGCCGGCGGGGTGCCGGGTGGTGGGGAGAGCCTGGATTCTGGGTCAGGCAGCCTGCTCTTGAAGCTGGGCTGCGTGTGGTCTGGGGCCTTGGTTTCTCACCTACAGAGTGGGGCTGATAAGAGTCTGTCTCAGAGGGTCAACCGGGGAGTGGCTGTGACTCATGTGCACACAGTGGGGCTCAATGTTTTTTATTTATTTATTTATTTTTAATTTATTTTAATTAATTAATTAATTAGTTGGCTGTGTTGGGTCTTCATTTCTTCATGGGGCTTTCGCCAGTTGCAGCAAGTGGGGGCTACTCTTCTTTGTAGTGTGCAGGCTTCTCATTGCGGTGGCTTCTCTTGTTGTGGAGCATGGGCTCTAGGCACACAGGCTTCAGTAGTTGTGGCACGCAGGTTCAATAGCTGTGGCTCGTGGAATCTAGAGCGCAGGCTCAGTATTTGTGGCGCATGGGCTTAGTTGCTCCACAGCATGTGGGATCTTCCTGGACCAGGGATCGAACCTGTGTCCCCTACACTGGCAGGCGGATTCTTAACCACTGTGCCACCAGGGGAGTCCCTTAATGCTATTTTAGTGTGTAGAACAGAGGTTGCTGAAGGGTTGATTTTTGGATTCTTGACTTCATTAAGGATTTGGCTTAATAACAACAACAACAATAGTAATAGTACGGCTTATGTGCAGTAACTCACCCCGTGGGGAGGTGCTCTTCCCCTTCCCCTGTGGTTCAGAGCGGTGACATCCCCTGCGCACTTGCCCAGCAGCACAGAAGTGCCGCCTCTTGCATGGCCGCCGGGATCTCTCATCCTAATGCTCGGAGCTCCCCGCCCTCCCTGAGGGACACAGCTTATAAGCTTCCGGATTGTTCTCTGAGAGAATTTCCATACTGTTCCTTCTCTACTGTGCCCCTGGGTTTCCTGCTCATGGCAACAATTAGGACTAAATCAACTGAGCATGTCAGAGATGTGAACAAATGCCTCTTGTTAAGACACATGTGCTTCCGTGGACCAGCTAGGTGGGGTTTATTCTCTCCGGGAGGTCTTCCAAGAACTTTAGGTCACTGGCTGAGGAGTGTAGCATCGTCCAGATGTTTATGTGGACGCGTCTATACTTGTAGTTACTGGATGGAAATTTCCACCACTGGAACAAAGCTCCCAGCAACCTCACACTTCAGTGCATGGCCTCAGGAGTGAGGTTTGTGTGGGGCACCTTAGGAGGGTGGGGGATTTTAGCAGGTGCCGTACATTTTAGTCTGGTGGCTAGATTTTCACGATTGAAGACTGAGGATGTTGTGCCCACTGCTCCGACTGGCAGTGGTGGGGGTGTCAGTGCTGAGCCGGGTCTCAGCGTGGCGGCAGCATGGCCAGTGCGTGAAGGCGGTCCTTGGCTTTGCAGATATTTAACGTGAAATCCCATTGGCTGTAGTTTTGTAGAAAACGCTTTGGCCTTCCTTTACAGTAATTCTGAGTGAATGTGTAACAAGAAGAAGGTTAAGATGAATTGAATTATACGTGGGACTTAGTTAAGACTTTCCTTCTTTCTCTCTCTGTTTATTTTAATAAAAATGATCCCTGGTCTAGCGCCTTTTAGCAACACGTGCCCAGCGGAGAAGGGCATGGGGGTGGAAATCTGGTCTCCAGAGTGAAAGAGTCCGGGTTCAAAACCTGGCTCTACCACATACTAGCTGGGCAGCTGGGTGAGTCACTTAACCTCCCTGTAGAAGGGATATTAATAATAATAATACCCACCTTATTGGACTAAATAACTTGATACAGCTGAAGCTCTGTGCCCCACGTAGTGTTTAGTTTTACTGATTTTTGCTATTGTTTTCTTTGTCTCTATGTCATTTATTTCTGCTCTGATCTTTATGATTTCTCTCTGTCTACTAACTTTGGGTTTTGTGTGCTCTTCTTTCTCTAGTTTCTTTAGGTGTAAGGTTAGATTGTTTATTTGGGATTTTTCTTGTTTCCTGAGGTAGGATTGTATCGCTATAAACTTCCCTCTTAGAACTGCCTTTGCTGCATCCCATAGGTTTTGGATTGTTGTGTTTTCATTGTCAGTTGTCTCTAGGTATTTTTTGATTTCCTCTTTGATTTCTTCAGTGATCTGTTGGTTATTTAGTAGCATATTGTTTAGCCTCCATGTGTTTGTGTTTTTTACAGTTTTTTTCCTGTAATTGATTTCTAATCTCATAGTGTTGTGGTCAGAAAAGATGCTTGATACGATTTCAATTTTCTTGAATTTACCAAGACTTGATTTATGACCCAAAATGTGATCTATCCTGGAGAATGTTCCATGTGCACTTGAAAAGAATGTGTAATCTGCTGTTTTCGGATGTAATGTTCTATAGATATCTATTAAATCAAGCTGATGTATGGTGTCATTTAAAGCTTGTGTTTGCTTATTAATTTTCTGTGTGGATGATCTATTGGTGTAAGTGGGGTGTTAAAGTCCCCCACTATGATTGTGCTACTGTCGATTTCCTCTTTCATAGTTGTTAGCATTTGCCTTATGTATGGAGGTGCTCCTATATTGGGTGCATGTATATTCATAATTGTTATCTCTTCTTCTTGGATTGATCCCTCGATCTTTATGTAGTATCCTTTCTTGTCTCTTGTAACAGTTTTTATTTTAAAGTCTATTTTATCTGATATGAGTATTGCTACTCCAGCTTTCTTTTGATTTCCATTTGCATGGAATATCTTTTTCCATTCCCTCACTTTCAGTCTGTATGTGTCTCTAGGTCTGAAGCGAGTCTCTTGTAGATAGCATATATATGGGTCTTGTTTTTGTATCCATTCAGCCAGTCTGTGTCTTTTGGTTGGTGAATTTCATCCATTTACATTCAAGGTAATTATCAATATATATGTTCCTATTACCATTTTCTTAATTGTTTTGTTTTTGTTTCTATAGGTCCTTTTCTTCTCTTATGTTTCTTGCTTAGAGAAGTTCCTTTAGCATTCATTGTAAGGCTGGTTTGGTGGTGCTGAATTCTCTTAGCTGTTGCTTGTCTGTAAAGCTTTTGATTTCTCCATCGAATCTGAATGAGATCCTTGCTGTGTAGAGTATTCTTGGTTGTAGGTTCTTCTCTGTCATCACTTGAAATATATCATGCCACTCCCTTCTGGCTTGCAGAGTTTCTGCTGAGAAATCAGCTGTTATCCTGATGGGAGTTCCCTTGTATGTTATTTGTCGTTTTTCCCTTGTTGCTTTTAATAACATTTCTCTGTCTTTCATTTTTGTCAGTTTGACTACTGTATGTCTTGGCGTGTTTCTCCTTGGGTTTATTCTGCCTGGGACTCTCTGTGCTTCCTGGACTTGGGTAGCTATTTCCTTTCCCATGTTAGGGAAGTTTTGAACTATAATCTCTTCCAGTATTTTCTCGGGTCCTTTCTCTCTCTCTCCTCCTTCTGGGACCCCTATAATGCGAATGTTGGTGCGTTTAACATTGTCCCAGAGGTCTCTTAGGCTGTCTTCAGTTCTTTTCATTCTTTTTTCTTTATTCTTTTCTGCATCCGTGATTATCACCATTCTGTCTTCCAGGTCACTTATTCGCCCTTCTGCCTCAGTTAATCTGCTATTGGATCCTTCCAGTGTATTTTTCATTTCAGTTATTGTGTTGCATATCTCTGTTTGTTTGCTCTTTAATTCTTCTAGGTCTTTGGTAAACTTTTCTTGCAACTTTTCAATCTTTGCATCAAATCTTTTTTCAAAGTCCTGGATCATCTTCACCATCATTATTCTGAATTCTTTTTCCAGAAGAGTGTCTATCTCCTCTTCATTTAGTTGTTTTTCTGGTGTTTTATCTTGTCCCTTCATCTGGTACAAAGTCTTTTGCCTTTTCATTTTCTCTGTCTTTCTGTGGCTGTGATTTTCAGTTCCACAAGATGAAATACTGCTGATACCACTTGATTCTGCTGTCTGCCCTCTTGTGGAGGAAGCTGTCTAGGAGGCTCGTGGGTGCTTCCTGATGGGAGGGACTGATGGTGGGTTGGGCTGGGTGGGTGGAGCTCAGTAAAGCTTTAATCTGATTTGGTGGGTGGAGCTCAGTGACACTTTAATCTGCTTGTCTGCCAATGGGTGGGGCTGTGTTCCCACCCTGGTGGTCGTTTGGCCTGAGGAGACCCAGCACTGTACAGGCTCTTTGGTGGGGCTAATGGTGGACTCTGGAAGGGCTCATGCCAATGAGCACTTCTCAGAACCCCTGCTGCCACTGCCCCTGTCTCCTTGGTGAGCCACAGCTGCCCCCCACCTCTGCAGGCAACCCTCCAACACCAGCAGGTAGGTCTGGTTCAGTCTCCTATGGGGTCACTGCTTCTTCCCCCTGGGTCCTGATGAGCACACTTTTTTGTGTGCCCTCCAAGAGTGGAGTCTCCATTTCCCCCAGTCCCATGGAGGTCCTGCAATCAAATCCTGCTGGCTTTCAAAGTCTGATTATCTGGGGATTCCTCCTCCCGTTGCTGGACCCCCAGGTTAGGAAGCCTGATGTGGGGCTCAGAACCCTCAGGACTTCTGCAGTATAACTGTTCTCCAGTTTGTGAGTCACCCACCCAGCATTTATGGGATTTGATTTTAACACGATTGCACCCCTCCTACTGTCTCATTGCGGCTTCTCCTTTGTCTCTGGATGTGGGGTGGATTTTTTTGGTGAGTTCCAGTGTCTTTCTGTCGATGGTTGTTCAGCAGTTACTTGTATTTCCAGTGCTCTTGCAAGAGGGAGTGAGCGCACGTCCTCCTACTCTGCCATCTTGATTCTTCTCCCACGTAGTGTTTAATAAACAGTAGCTACAGTCCTTATAAATGGTGTTACATGGGATATAATAAAATAATAATAGCCTGGAGTCAATACGATGTTATCATTCCAAAAGTAAGTTGGGAGTAAAATGTGAGGCTTTAGAAATAAAAGGAGTGAAACTGCTGCACAGTTACAGTGAATGTGGACTTACCCCAGTGTTTCCTGGGCATGAGGGAGGAGCAAGAGGCAACCTTGTGTTAGAGGGAGGGTCCAGCCCTGTGTACCTGCCTTGGGCTGCAAGGCCCCCCGGTGGGCAGAGGAGGATGGCGGGGTGTGACCTGCCCTGCCGTGTCCCACCACCTTGTCATCCTCGAGGGAACCACTGCTGCAGGGTGAGCGACAAGTTCAGAGTTCCTACAGGGGCCACCAGGACCCCAGGATCCCGTCCAGCCCTACTGACCCCAGGATCCTCCCCTTTGTCCTGTGTCCTATCAGAAGGTCCCTTGACCTCGCAGGTCCATGGGCGTTTTTAATGAGCTCCGGATGTTAAACTGTGTACTTCTTTCAGCTTGTGCTCTGGGGCACTGCTTTCACTGGGAATGAGGCAGCATCACTGGAGAGAAATCTGCTGAGCTTGGAGGCTGTGGCATGTAGAGCCTGCAGCCAGGGCTCAGGCCGGGCCCAGATTAAACCCGCTGCACATCTCTGGGGACAGCTGACGACCATGACAAGTGCATGCCACACTTGCTCATGCAGGGCAGTGCAGGCTGAATTTGGGACTTTGTCAGTGTTGTGGGGGGTTGGGGTGGGGAGGTGGCCACGCAGGAAGACTTTCCAGAGGGAATTGGGGCCTGGGAGCCTGGAATGGCCAGGAAGGAGCACGTAGGTCTGAGGGAGTTTAGTGACTGACTCTCTAGGACTTGCCCTGAGAGCCCTGCCCACGTCCAGAAGTGACTACCTCTTGGGATGCTGAGCTAGACGCCCCAGCTGGGCCACCAGGCTTCATGAAAACCTGTGCAAAGTGGACCTTCTGGCTTCACGTGATGTCAGTGAGCTCACCATGGACTGAAGCGGGGGGCACATCAGAGCTGCGTTTCTGGTGGGAATTTGGAAGGCTTTGATAATTTTATACTGTTTTGTAAATGATTCCGTTGTATGGAGAAGGCCCCATGGTGCTTTGGTTACTTGTTTTACAAACGTGCCTGCCATGGGGTGTATAGAGGAGCCAGATACGTTTCCAAGAAACGTGGGGCCAGGGAGGTTTTATTTTATTTTAAGCAAAATTATCAAAGTGTGTGCTGGTCTTATGACTGTATTTTGACTTTCTGCTTTCCCATTAGGGATTAGTGGCTTTTTAAAAACTGTGCTGTGAGAGGGGAAGAGCGTGCTGGAGCACCTGGTACCCAGAACCGAATGGTCAGTCTAGGGATGGAGGGAAGTTCCGAGAGGTAGGAGGTGAGTGTGCTGCTGGGAGAAGGCCAGCCTCACAAGGGGCGGTTTCATGCCTTCCACGTCCACAGCTGCTCTCAGAGCTGGTGAGGGTGCGACAGCCCAGGAGGTGTCACTTTGGTTGTTCATGCCCCCAAAAGCTGAAGTGGCAGGAGGCGATCACAGTGTCAGGTGGTCCCAAACCGAGCACCAGAATGGCTTGGAGGGTGGCCAGGCCCCCTGCCCTGCCCCAAGGGTCTGCTTCAGCGGGTCTGGAGCCAGCGAGCCTAGGCGTGCCTAGTAAATGTCAGGTGACACTGATGCCAGCCTGGGGACCCCACTCTGAGAGTCTCTGGGGTAGAGCAGAGAGGAGCTGGCAGGACTTGAGAACCACACGTGACCTTTTCAAAGCTGAAAGTGGCCCTGCCCACATAGTCAGCTTTCCTGGATGAGGATGGTGGGATGAGGATGCAGGCCTTACTTTGTGGGGCCTGCAGGACCGGGCTCTGTCTTCTGAGCCCCCCACTCCATGGACGTAGGGAGCCTGCGGGCCCCCTCCCCTCCACAGTGACCTGTAGAAGTTCACTGTTCCCCCGGACGTCTCTGTGGGACAGCAGGCTTCCAACCACTGGATGACAGGGCAGGAATGCCTGGATTCAGCAATTCATTTATGTATTTACTCTGGCTGTGCTGTGCGGCTTATAGGATCTTAGTTCCCCAACCAGGGTTGAACCCAGGCCCTCAGCAGTGAAAGCATGGAGTCCTAACCCCTGGACAGCCAGGGAGTTCCCAGGATTCAGCAATTTACATTATTTAATAGAGCTCAGATTGTATTTTTATCTTCATCTGATCCAGAGAACCGTGTTTAGGTACCCATCCCTGTGTGTGTGTGTGTGTGTGTGTGTGTGTGTGTGTGTTCAGGCTCCCTGGTTTGCAATATCACCTGTGTGGGAGAAAATAGATAAGGCTTCCTTCTGCTTATTTGCAAAACCTGGTCAAGCCCCCAAGTGAAGCTGTCTTTTAGTCTCTGTCCCCATCTGACTTATCCCCCAGCCAGTTCCTCTGTGAAATCTGGGGAGAGGGCTGGTGGGAAGGGCTTCACGCACTGCCTGGATGGACAGGCAGCGGGGGGGGGGGGGGCGGTGGGCAGAGCCAGAGGAGCACCCTCCTCACCTGGCTCTTCTCTTTCCCTGTTTGCAAACCTCCTTATCTTTGACAAAAAAAAAAAAAAAATTGCCCTCTTCTGGTTAAAACCACACAGCAAGTAGCAAAATAATTTGCAGAGGCTGCAGCCTGTGGTCGGGGGGGGGGGCAGGTCGGGGGAGAGCACGGCTGGAGCAGCCATGGGGCTGGTGGGCGTTCAGGAGGGTGCATTGGACCTGAGCCTCTCCTCCCACCCCAGAGCCCGTTTCCGACAGGAGCCTGCCTGAACTCTCCTCTCGGTGTTTTGTATGTAACAATACCAGTCACTGCAGCATCTGGTCGGCACATCCACAGTCCTCTGCAACAGCTCCAGGGACCAGATAGGAGACATGGGCAGCTGATGTCGTCACTGATTTGCCAATCAGTTGGCGCATCTGCAAGGCCTCAAAGTCTGTCTCTCGTGCCCGGTACCCACAGTCTAATGGACGGTGTTGTCTTACTTTGCGATCCCCACTCTCTTTTTGGCAAAGAACTGGTGCCTCTTCCTTGTCTCCCAGGTGGCAGATTCTGAATTGCAGGGATCGTACTTTATGAATTTTAAAAATTCTACTTGGAGCACGGAGGCGTCCTAGCGGTTGGAGCGGGAGCTGGGTGATCGGAAGGCTTCTTGCCTCTGTGGTGAAGGGATGCCTGCTTCCAGAAAGTCCGTTCCCCCGACAGAAAATAACTGATTCTACAAAAAGCTTAGAAAACACCTGCTGAGAGCTGACTGTGACCTTCACCCCCGGGGAAGCACTTTCCCATGGTGGGTGACCGTCGGCAGAGAAAACCCCAAAGTTACTGGAGGAACTCGAAGCTCAGAGAGAGTCATTTCGGGAGGGGGAAGAGAAACCAGAAGTATGGGCGCCACCGTTTCCCGGCTCACTTGCTGAGGGTGACCTCCAAGGAAGCAGACCCTGTGCCTGGCAGGTCCTGGACCCCCCAGTCACTGGCCCAGCTCTGCCCTTCAGATGCCTCCTGCAGTTCAGCCCCATCCTGGGGGCTGACTTTCTGGAGTGTGTCCCCTGGGGCTGCCTCTGGGCCTCCCCCAGTTAATTCCGGACACCCTGTGCTTTGTACCAGAGGATGTGGGATGAAGCAGACGTCAGGATCAGGAGATGTTTGAAAGTCCATAGATGGAAGAACCAAAGAGAATGGGGTTTATGTAAAAGCTTGAGCCTTTTGGTTGGCTTGCGTATAAGCCTGATTCATAAGGGAGATGTTGGTCTGGGGTTTTTGTCGTCATAAAAATTATAAAGACACTGGAAATCGCATTCTTCTCCAGTTGACTTTAAGCATTCAGGCCAAGGGATTACCCAGTGGGGGGGCAGGACATCTTCACCCCAATTTGCTGCGCGACAGTGACATTGCCTGGGCGAGGCGCCCTCATGGACACCGGGGTCCTCTCATTTGTAAGCTGGGCCACACATCCGGCAATCGGCACAGACAAGGCGGCCAGCCAGGGGACAGGGAGAAGACAGGAGACATGGCACACAGAAGCAAAGACAAGTCATGCCCCCTCATGGGAGGGAGGCACGGAGAGGTGGGGTGGGGGGCTGGACAGGCAGGCGGGAGTCCCATCAGGGCAGGGACGAGCGCGGCGCAGGGGAGAGGCGGCTCATCGGGTGGGTACTCAGCTCACTGGCCCACCTCTGGAGGAAACCAGGTGATTTGGCATTTCCCGTCTGTTTCTGAGCACCCCGCTTTCTCAAAGGTACCTCCACCTCTGAGTGTCTTGGTGGAGCTCTGATGACCGGCAGACGGGGCTCAAGGCAGGGAAAGTGCTAGTGGGGCAGCACAAGACACCTTGCCTGCGTCTCTGCCACAGAACATCCCGGAATAAGATCAGGGACAGTGGCCCTGGGCAGGAGCATCCCGGAGAGGCCAGGGCGGTGGGGACACCGGTAGCTGTCTCTGGAGGAGGCAGCAGATCTGGGGGGGAGGTCAGGAGCTGACGGCCAGGGCACACGAGGTCGCTGCCCCAGCCGCTGGGTAGCTCCCACCTCTGGGCGGTTCACTGGCTCCCCTGTCAGCTTCCACCTCTGCAGGAGGTGGCACGCCACACTTCAGAGGAATAAATGTGGAGATTCGTAGAGGCTGTTTCTGGAGGGGAAACGTAGTCATCAGTGGATGTAAAATAGCTGTTAAAAAGGTTAGGGTTATTATTGCTATCGAGACATTTCTCACCTAAGATACTGGCAAAAACCATAAAGCTGTTCTAGTAATTTGCCTGTGAATGCATGTGTTCATACATGAAGCTCAGTCCAGGGCAGAAAGAGTAAGCAGAGCTGCTTTGGCGAAACGTCATCAGCCACAGCTTTTCCTCACTGACAGAAAAGGATGAAATACAATTCCATGAGATTTTTAGTTTCTTTTTCATAAATTTGCCTTGCAGAAAGGAAGACATGTAACTTCAGGATACAATAGCATGTGCATGTTTTTGTTCACATAAATACATTCGTGTGTAATCACTCATATTTATATATATATATATTTTTTTTTTTTTAAAGTTAGGAAAAGCTGTTAAAGATTCCTATAGTCCAAGCTTCTCATTTTACAGATTAGAAAACCAAATTCCACGTTGAGAGATTTTTGGTTTAAGTTAAACCAGCTTTTGAGATCAAGTCCTATTACTGCCACATCTAAATCTGTATCTTATATGCATGTATTTATTTTGTTTTGAGCGAGAAAGTGAAATATTGATGATTCTACTGTCATTACTAAAGCCTTGTGTAACCAGGTTAGGATAAGTTAAAAAAAATCAAACACCTACACATACAAAAGAGCCACAGACTGTAGCCTTGACCCTGATCTCACAATGACACTGGGGAAACCTCGTACCTCAAATTAGTCATGAACGTCTAAGGTAAGAATGTGACCGATTGAAAACGTTCAAGGAGCAATTTCTAGCTGAGCTTTTTTCTACTTCTTGTTGAGTTTGCTTCTTTCTCGACCTGAGCAATTTTCAGGGTAGAAAATATTTGAATTTTTTTCCCATTTTCTTTCTGCAGGATTAAGCATCTGTTTGTTGTTCAACACATTTTAAAATTATCTGTTATAAGCAGAGTGTTCTATTTTTGCGACGTCTTGGGGAGGAAAAAGTGGGTGAAACATGGCCCTCAATGAGTTTCTCTTTCGTGCAGAGAAGAGCTCTGGGCACTGGGAGGGGGGACTCGGGTGACCTGGGCACAGGTGCAGTGGCTGAGGAAGCAGGGGGCTGGGGACAGCACGTCCGGAGGGAGCAGAGTGGCCCCGCCGGGCTGGCAGGCAGGCTCTGTAGAACAGAAGGCGGGGGGGAGCCACCGGCAAGGGCCCTGCTGAGGGCCTGGCTGTGCCGTTGAGGTTTGGTGCTGGGAGAGGTCCGTGGTGTCCCGCGATGGAAATGGGCTTTCTGGAGGCTGCCTGACCAGGGAGCGGGGTGCCTGGGAGGAGAGAGCCGGGAGGCCCATGAAGGAAAGGTGTTTCACCACAATTTGGGTGTGATGTTGACTGGAAAAAAAAAGTGCAATCTAAAACATTGAGAATTGCTTAATTCCGTGGACTTTCTGAGGCCCCGTGCCTGGGAGGCAGCTCTGAGACGGCTCTGAGGGCTGCTCCAAAGAGGTCCCGTGGCTAATAGGGGGGCGTCCCGAACCTAAACCAAGCAGTCGGGCTCTAAGCCCACACGTGACCCTGTACTATTTCTCTAATGCGGCTTGTATGTTTGTGAGGTTTAAGGAAGAAAAGTAAATGAAGACACACTCAAGATATAGAGGAATTTTTGCAACAGAAACCAGGTAGCCGGAACATCAAAAGATGACTGTTGATTAAAGAAAACTAGACATCTCAAGGAATTTAGCACTTTGTATGGGGAGACGCATGAGTCTGGGCTCCCTGAACGCACTCCTTGGATGTGCGCCTCGGCCGTCTGGGGCCAGCGCCCCGTGCCTTCCCATCCTGGGTCCCCCCAGGGTGCACCGTGGTGGGGGCTGCAGTGGCTGCTGGCTTTGTGGCCGCAGCATCCTTTGTTTACTGATGTGGCAGGTGACATTCTTCATCCACAGCAACAACGGGTAGTGGGTTGAATGGTGACCCTGAAAAATGATGGGTCTCGTGTTCCAACCCTGGACCCTGTACGTGTGACCTCCCTGGGAATAAGGGTGTTTGCAGATTTATTAAGTTAAGGATCTGGAGGTGAGATCATCCTGGATGAGGGTGGACTTGAAATCCAAGGACAAGTTCTTAGGAGAGAAGGGGACCGTCTGAGCTAAAAGACACAGGGACACAGAGCAGAGGGCAGGTGAAGACAGCGGCAGAAATTGGAGACACGTCCACCAGCGGCGGGGCGGGGTGGGGGGAGGGTGGCATGGAGCCACCGGAGGCGGAAGAGGCAGGGAGGGCCATCCCCTCGAGCCTTTGCAGGGAGCCTGGCCCTGCCCACACCTTGATTTCCGACTTCCGGCCCCTGGACTGTGAGAGAATACATTTCTGTTGTTTTAAGCAGCCAATTTTGGGGTAACTTATTGAGGCAGCCCCAGGAAAGAACTACAGAAGAAAAGAAGGGATCGGCGTTTCGACAACCTAACGGCGGAGCGTTGGTGAGGACGTGGAGGGAGGAAGCTCTTCCAGACCGACCCCTCTCCTCCGAGGGGAGTGTGGAAGGGTGCGGCCCCTGAAACATATTCAGCTTTATGAAGCCAAGGCAAAGATGCACAAGCTCAGCGACCCAGAAATTTCACTCTTCGGTGTGCGCAACACAGTTCTGTGTTTTTCATAGTAGCAGAAACACTGGGGACGATCCAGTGCTCATGAAAGGATGGGTAACGAACCGTGGTTACTCCGCGGTGGAATCTTGTAGAAAAGTGAAAGAAAATGAGCAGAGTCATAGCATCAACAAGAACGAATCTCACCGACAAAACAAAGTAGCATGAAAAGAAGCCCTTCTTAGAATATACACAAGGTGACACCATTTGTATACATTCCAAAAACATACAAAACTTCCCAAAGTTGTTTAAGGATAAATACCAACGTGATGCAGTAGTGATGACAGGAATAAGGTAACAATACAGTTCCGGGAGGTGGTGACATTTGGGTGAGGCAGGGGACTGAGATCAGGAGGGGCACAGTGTGTGTCTTCTTTTATTTTTCTTCCTTGAACCTCACAAACGTGCAATCTGCATTAGGGAATTAGTATAGCGTCAAGTATGGGCTTAGAGCCCGACTGTTTGGTTTAAGTTCTGGACGCCCCCGTTAGCCATGGGACATCTGAGCTCTCTGTGCCTCGATTTTCCCATCTATAAAATGGGGGTATTAAAGTGTGTGCCACGTAGGGCTGTGGTGAGAAAGTTGCTGCGTGTGAAAGCTCCGCGTCCGGGGCGCAGCGCGCCTGTGTCAGCATTGGCTGCTATGGTCCTCATCAGGTCATCACGTGAACGTAAAGAACATTGAAATTACAACAAGAAGGAACGGGACCACGTCGCAATGAAGTGGGTGCACACGGGGGCCGGGGTGGGGGCGTCATCAATGGGATCCTGACTGTCAGCCTGAGTGACCGGGGACCACAGGAGGCGGGGACACAGAATGAGGACAGAGGGCTGGGGCCTGGCAGGGGCTGGTGATTCTATGTGGACAGTCGGCATCCTCTTGGGTGAATCCCGCCGCTCGGCTGGCTGGTGCCGTAGGAGGCCCTGGTAGAGGCGTGTCCCCGGGGAAAGCAGGCCCTGGGGCTGAGCTGGGACCTGGGGGAGTTTGGCACCTCTGGTCACATTTTGAAAGCATTTAAATGCACAGAAGGCAGCTGCAAACTCCGTTCGGCCTCCCTGTGCTGCAGGGCGCTGCATGGTTCCCTATTCTCCTTGGGGTGCCTGTGGGTGTCCTGCAAAGGCAGGGCAGCTCCAGGCTCCCCAGGACAGACACCGGCACGCAGGGGCGCTCAGACAGACATTGAGAATCCACGCTCAAGCTCACTCCTTGGGAGCAGCCCCTGAAGATGGGGCCATTCAGGAGGAACGCCTCCTCCTGGCCGGCTCGTGGGTCCCCCCCGCCCTGTGGCTGTTCTTGGTCCTGTGAGGTCACACGTGGTGTCAGAGGACCGCATGCTTGTCTGCGTCAGGGTCTGTCGCATGGTACCATGAACCTGGGCCAGTTCTGGACCTCGTGTTCACCGAACTGGGGATAACACAAGCTTTCTGTTTGTCTTGCGAGTGTACCTTTCCTCCTGTCATGCTGATTGCTGGCTTGGAACTGGGCCAGGAGTCAGACCCAGGAACAGACGGGCGGTGGGTGGAGGGCCTGCTCCAGGTACCCGGGAGGACAGGCTTCCGGGGGAGACCCTCTGGACACCTGGGAAGGGGAATCACGGCAGAGCTAAGTCACTGCTGCCAACGACAGACGTGATGGCACGCAACACCACCGGTGACAGTGACTATTGCATGAGCACCCTCGGGTGCCGGGCACGGTCCCCGCCGGACACACGCCGCCTTATTTACCCACCGCAGCCCGGGGAGGAGCTGTGCTGCCCTTCCGTCGCAGGCGAGGGGCTGGGGGCGGCGACTCTGTCCCTGGCCCAGGAGGGGCAGGCGTGGGGTCAGCGGGTCGGCCTCCAGACCTCCCGTTTTGACTGGTGAGGTGGTGAAATGATGACTTGGCAGGTTGGACAAATGGGTGAAGATGGCCGGGTTGCTTTTGGAGGAAGCAGCCGTTGCTTTGGGTTTGGGGTCTGGGGAAGGTCGTTGAGACTCAACCATGTGTTGAATGCTTCCCAGGCCTCAGGTCATTTCATCTTCCAGCAGCGCTGGAAGTAGGAGGTGTGCGCATGCCTAGTTTATGCAGGAGAAAACAGAGGCTCACAGAGAGACATCAGGTTGCCCCAAGTCCCATGATACTCACTCGCAAGGGGTGGGTTTAGGGTTTCAGCTGTGGTCGGTCACCCTGAAGAGGTCATTCTCTTCCTCAGGGGCCAGGAAGCTGGTTTGAAGAACAGGTAGGACAAGCTTGAGAGAGGACAGGGTGGGTGTTCTCAGTGGGGGAGGTGCAGCAGTACAGGGGGTGCTGGGGAGACCCCGAGCAGACCAGCCCAGTGTGTAGGGAAATTGAGGTACCGTGGGTAACCGGAGATGGGCCTGGAAGGGCCCAACTGTGGAAGGAAGGCTGTGAACCCCAGGCCAGGGCGTTAGAGTTGGTCCTGGAGGGAGATGGGGGCCCCATCCAGAGGGAGCCATGAGACGCTCAGCATCCCACCTGGGAGCCCCAGGGGTCCAGGAGATGCCCCCCGAGCCCACCGAGGAGGTCGATTTATCTCACAGTGAGCACAGAGCCAGCCCCGCGTGCCCCCGTGTCCTCTCCTCAGGACAACAGGGCAAGTTCCGGCAGCCGCCTCGGCCAGGCCACTGGGTCCTTAGAAGTCCCAGATGTGGACGTGCAGCAGCCCTCTGAGTGCTGCTTCTCAGACGGTCCCCAGAGTGCTCCCGCGCTGCAGCGAGCGGCCGAGCCGAGCGTCTGCACCCCTGCCCGGGCACTCGAGGCGCATCAGCTGTGGGCTGCCTGCCGTCCTCTGTTTGAGAAACATCATTAGCTAAACATTCGGGGACGCGCCAAAGCCCCCTGGTTGTCCGCCAAGCCCTGCTTCCAACGCACTCCGCACCTGCCGTTGAGCGAGTGCTGAATTTTGTTTTTCTCTTTCATGGTATGAATTTGGTGCGGGGAGTACAGCCTTTCACTGTATCAGAGGAGTGATCCTGGCTCTCGTGAACTACAGCCCACCCAGTGCGAATCGGCTCAGGGGGCTGGGAAGCTGAGCGCAGAGGCACAGAGCTTGGGCGGCTGCTGGGCGCGGGGAAGTTTGGCTCACCTTCTGGGCTGTCCCATTTGAGAGTCTTAACCTGTGCCTTTTATGAGCGTCTGTGGCTTCTGGTCAGGGTTGTACTGTGATCTTTCTTTAATAGAAGGTGGCTTTGATGTCATTCAGCTTTGAAATGTGTCCCAGGAGAAAGCTTTATTCACAGAAGAGCTGCCTGGGGACCCGGAGCATCTTCCTGGCTGGGTTAGAGGTGACCTTTCCTCCCTCCTCCCCCCTCCCCGGCAACTGCTGCCTCCTCACCAGCCCTGATGGGCTTTTCTTCTGTGGTTCAAGGTTCGCCACTTGGATTTTAACTCACTTAGGGGCTGGGGTTTGGGAAGTCATTGGAGGGAAGACCACCTCCTGATCTCGTCCCAGGCAAGGCGGTGGTGGCAGTAAGCGAGGTTTGGAGGCTGCTGCTTGGAGGGGTGGCAGTGGAAGGAACTTTTGTGCCGGGGCTGCCGTCTGCGTGCTCTGCCTTCCAGAGTCCTCGAGTGCCTGCATGTGACAGTGACAGGCGGGGACGGGTGTAACTGGAGCTTCAGGAAGCAGCAGACGAGGCATCTAAATTCAGATCCCAGCCTGGGGGCAGCTGGTCCCCAGGGAGTGCACCTCCTGTGCCCTGAATCAAGGGCTGGTCGCTGTCCAGCGGGAGAACCCAGGGTCAGTGTGCGCATGTCAGCCAGGAGCATGGGCGAGGGGCGGAGACCACAGCACCTGCCAGGGCAGGCGCCCAGACAGGTCACAGGACTGGATCAGGGATGGGCAGATGCCCATGTGGGGAGAGCCCCCCAGCCCTGCGGAGGGTGGGGAATGAGCCAGAACCACGCAGGGCTCCGCTCCGCAAGGCCTGGGATACAGCCTACTGCATCGTTTTCTCGCAGAGCCCTCCACTGACGAGCCCCCAGATCCTGGTGGGGAGAGAGGCTTCCGTCTGATGAGACCTGTTGGGCAGCCGCTGTCCCCAGGCCAGGAGCCCACCTGGGAGGAGGTGGGCACCACCTTTGGTGCTATGACGTTTTTCTGGGGAACACGAAAGGGAAATGGCATTTCATCGACTCTTCTGAGTGGCCCCTGACGTGCCACTGTCCGCTGAGTCTGCAGAGTGAGTGGCTTTGAAGGACAGGCAGAAACCCTGCATTGCGGGGGCGCATTTTAAGACGATGGATTTCCCAACACTGTTGTGGGATCGGAGGTGAGACGTCGTGTGCACCTCCTTGGGGCGCTTGTGGACACAGGGCATCATTTTGCACGATATCTACCGATGTGATAATGGCCACTGAAATTCAGAGCACTTGGACCCACTCAGGCAGAAGGATGAGGGGGGCGCTTCTGCTTAGGGTCGGAGCAGTAGTGGAACCTAGGAGGGCACTGGAGTGGTGGGGGGTGGGGACAGGCAGACAGAATGACAGGGACCTTGAAACATGAGGGAGGCCAGGATGGTGAAGCAGGGAGAGGCTCTTCGGAAAAAAGGATGAAAAGCATCCCTGAGCTGTGGCCAGAGGACCATTTTTTTTTTTAAAGTGTGGGGACCCACTGTGATTGAGTGTCCCTGGAGGTTTTTTTAAAAAAAATATTTATTTATTTATTTATTTATTTGGCTGCGCTTGGTCTTGGTTGTGGCATGCGGGATCTTTAGTTCTGGCATGTGGGCTCTTAGTTGCAACATGTATGTGGGATCCAGTTCCCTGACCAGGGATCAAACTTGGGCCCCCTGCATTGGGAGCGTGGGGTCTTAACTGCTGGACCACCAGGGAAATCCCCAGGGGACCATTTTAAATCCATTAAAGTCATGCCTCGGGGAACTGTGCAGAAAGCTTGCCGCTTTGTCTGTTGTCAGCTGACTTCCAGAGCGGAGCGCCTGATAAAAATCCAGGGGTCCGTGTTCACAGCCTGACAAACTGAGCAGCTGTTCTGAAGGCAGAATGGACTTCCTGCCCCAACATCCACCCGGGGGTGGCAGGGGGGTGATGTGCTATTTGCACGGTTTGGGGACAAATGGCAGCGTCCTCATTTTACGAGTAGTGCTCGCTCCCCGTGACTCAGAAGCCCTCACTTGTATGGTCAGGTGCATGTTGATGTTTTTAAGCCCAGCTTCCCAGAACTGGTTCCCGTTTTGTTGTCAGTGAAAAAGCCCCCTTTCTATTTCAGGAGGTGCAAAAAACAAGAAGAAAGAGGTCTGAGCTGTAGGTGTGGCTTTGCCCCTTAATAAGGAAGAGTGAGGCACTGGTGAGCTGGCCTTGGGTGTTAGGGGGAAGAAGCAGGTGGGGGACAAGGAAATGTCACCTGTGTCTGGGAATATGGACCTTTGACCTTTTTGCCTTGAGCTTACTCTCAAAGAGGGAGGAAGAGGGGTCTGGAGAACAAGGCAGTCTGTTCTCACCAAGAGCCCCTTTCAGCTCCTGAGTGAGACTGACGGGGGATGGGGAGGGAGGAGGGGGAGAAGGTGGGGAGCACAGCTGGGCTCATCTGGTCACTGTTGGCATCTAGAGGAGAAGCACGACTTTGGGTGCAGAAATGGACCTGCTGTGTTGATTTCAGATTGAGGTTGACGTGATACTTGGAGATTATTTGGCATCCTTCTCAGTGCTTTGGGCATAACTTAAGTAATCAGAAGGGTTTTTTTTTTCTTCATTGTTCTAGCAGGTTTAGAAGCTTGTGGAAAAGACCAGTTCTGCTTTTAGAAGGATAAAAATACTGCAGTGATAGAAAACTGCTTCACGCCTGACAGGCAGATATGAATGACTCCCATTTAGCTCTTAATACCTGCGCTGGGCCAGGGGCTCCACTGCCAGTGCACTGATGGGTGTGTGTGTACACGGTGTGTGTACATGGGATGTGTGTGCACAGTGTGTGTACAAGGGTGTGTGTGCACGGTGTGTGTACATGGGGTGTGTGTACATGGGGTGTGTGAAGATGGTGTATGTACATGGGGTGTGTGTGCACGGTGTGTGTGTACATGGTGTGTGTACATGGTGTGTGTGCGCGTGGTGTGTACATGGTGCATGTGCATGCGGTGTGTACATGGGGTGTGTGTGTACATGGGGTGTGTGTGCACAGTGTGTGTACAAGGGTGTGTGTGCACGGTGTGTGTACATGGGGTGTGTACATGGGGTGTGTGAAGATGGTGTATGTACATGGGGTGTGTGTGCACGGTGTGTGTGTACATGGTGCGTGTGCACGTGGTGTGTACATGGTGCGTGTGCACGCAGTGTGTACATGGGGTGTGTGTGTACATGGGGTGTGTGCGTGCACAGTGTATATACACGCGGTGTGTGTGTGCACGTGGTGTGTGTGTGCGTGCAGGGGTGCCCAGCACGATGTCTCGGCGTCAGCATCAGAGCCGCTCTGAGCACATCACCAGGAGTGCTGGCTGCAGGGGGCATGATTGCAGGTGACCCGAGTCGCCTGGGTGACAGGAAATGACGTCCCGGCAGCGTCCCAGCACTGTTCTCTGGGACCCTGAGCCACGGAGAGACGGCGGTTCTCACGGTGTAAACAGACGCAGGTCCGCTCCCGCGGAGGCTGGGGCAGGGTCCCAGGCAGCCCCGTCCCTCCGCGCAGAGGCCGACCGGACTCTTGGCGCCAGCAGCGTTTGGAGGCATTCTGGAGCATTCCGGAGGCGGGCTCTGGCCCACTGAAAATGATTAGCAGCCTGGGGACTCCCTGGAGGTCCAGTGTGTGCGTCCCCACGCTTCCACTGCAGGGGACACAGCTTCTGTGGAACTAGAAGCCGCACAAGCTGTGAGGCATGGCCAACAAAGAAAGAAAGAAGAAAGCGAGGAAAAAGAAAATGGTCACACGCGTTGAGCAACCAGATCCAGGATGTTAGCTCTGGGGGGGCACTCTTGGTGGGCGCCCCTTCCCCGCAGATGCGCCAGGACGCACGCAGGGTCCTCCATCCACGTGAGTGAGGGTGGCAGTCCAGCCGTCCCTCCTCAGGTGAAGAGACACCGCGGGCACATGGCTGGCGGCTCCCAGGGCGCATTTTGTCCCAGCTGCGGCTCCAGCGACCGTCCGTCGTCACATACCACACTGTCTACTGCAGCTCCTCACGATGCTCTTCAAACACATGATCTCATTCTGTCATCACGACACCCTTAAGGTCAAATCCTCTTTCGTGCCCATCACCCAGTGAGGAAGGAGAGTCTAGGAAGCTGAAGGAACTTGCCCCGGTCACACCGCGAACTAGAGGCAGAGCTGTAGGGTGATGGAGGGGCCCCTAGGAGCAGACAGACTCCATCAGAATTGTTTTCAAAGCTCCGGGCAGACTCCACATGCAGGCGGTATTGGGGGGACCACCGGGCTGGCGGCTCTGCAGAGTTAGTTCCCATTCAGCGTCTGGCCTGAATTACTCCTCGTTGTTTACAGAGTAGGAGGCACAGGGCTGGTGAAGAGAGATGCAGCTTCAGCAGGACCGTTCTGGAGTGTGTTTGCGTGGTGCTGGGGATGGATGAGCTGAGGCCCTCTAAGCAGCTCGTCCCAAAGCTTGCTGCTGGGCCACTGTGAGGGGTTACAGCCAGCGACCCCAGGAAACCATGATGCTGGGACGTCCGGACTGACCGACCTTTCCCTCGGGCCACCCGCCCCCTGTGCTCACCTCCTCCACCCCCACAGTGGATACAATGCTGCAGAAATTGGAGTGTATTTAAATTCATGGTCAAGGAAGAGTTTCACACAGTTTAGCGTGCCGTCCGGCGGTGCCTCCCTGCACCGTGGGACGGAGTGCATCACACCCACAAAGGAGTTCTCGAAGATGTTGCTTCATGACGATGAAGCATGTGCGTGTGGGCTGACCCAAGCTCCGTGCAATCCGGGTACCACATACAACACCAGCAAGCACAGGAGACCTTTACACTCCCTTCTGGAGGCGACTGGACAACCAGAACACTTGTCCTCTCTTGAGCCACCAAGGCAGCCTCTCCGGAATATGGATGCTTTTTCTCTGCCTCCCACCCCAACTTCCCTCTCCCATCATTGAGAAGGATCCGGAGTGATTCCGTGCTAACCAGATCAGACGGATTTGATTGCGCTAATTTTCACATCCCATGACATCGGCATTAATTTTCATCCGCCGGGAAGGAATGTCTTCCTCCGTGTCTACCTCTCAGCAGAGAAAATACACAGTCAATGAGCACGGTTCTGGGCGGTGGAGGGCCAGTGATGCGTGTGGCATGAGGGCAGTGCACTGGGGTTGGGAGAGGCTCGTTCGGCAGCTAGGAAATGTCTCGCTCTAGAATCCTGTGAGTCTGATGTGCAAAAATGTTACCGTTTTTAAAAAAATTAAAGACGCACATCCATTTGAAAATAGTCAGTGGCCTGAGTTTATTGCCTGGCTCTTTGTAATCTGTGTGGGCTCCCTTGTTTCTTTTTAGTTGTCGTTGTTTAGAACCAACTGAAAAACATCTCTGTGAAATGAAAGACCCGCTTCAGATTGAGGGAAGATTCCGGGCCGCGCTCCCCACGCTGGTAAACTTGGGTTCAGCCTCAATAGCGATGTTTGCTGTGAGCGTTGAGCCTGCAGACGGAATTCTGTGTCTGCAGCCCTTAGGTCCGGACCCTTAGCCATTTCAATAAAAGCCCCCACCTGAACCTCGGCTGACATTTGGTTGTCCAGGGAAGAAAGCCCCACGTGACTCACACCTGGAGAAGTCCAGGTCTTTGGAGGGTAGACCTCTTCTTTCATCAGGGGAAACGGAGGCCAGGGTGGTGGGCAGCCTGTGCGTGGCCCCTCTGTAGCCATGAGCTCGGCCGGCCGGGAGCGAGGCCCGCACTGCCTCTCACCGCCGTGCCTCGCCCTCTCCAGAGGTCCCCACTGGAAACTCCAAGGCCCATCATCTTCTATCTTTTCACATTTAATTGCACAGCTCTTAATCGGCTCCTTTAACCTCATTATGAAAATCCTGCCCTGGGGATGCTGTAACCAGGCTTCGTGCCCACGTGGGCTGCACAGGAAAGTCTGAGAATGACCTTGGGTTGGAGAAGGACCCCTGGAAAAGCTGCAAGACAGCAGCTCTCATCACTTCTAGAAGATGCCTTCTCAGGATGCTGTCCCGTGTGAAGGCTCGGCTAACAAGTGTAACTTTTACATGAGATTCCTGTAGGAAGAATCGAGTTATCTTCAGAGGGAAGTGGTCCCCCAGGGAGGACCCGGGTGGCCTGGCGGGGGCACGGCTAGTGTGCGCAGTGTGAGGGTGGGCGTGTCCATTTCCCGTGGCTGCTATAAATTACTACAAACTTGGTGGCTTTAAAAGACACAAATTTACTACCTGAAAGTTTCAAAGGTCAGAAATCTAAAATCAAAGTGTTAGCAGGGCTGTGTTCCTTCTGCAGACTTGGGGGAAGATTCCTCCCCCAGCCTTTTCCCGCTCTGGAGGCACCTGCATTCCCGGTCCTGTGGCCTCTTCCTCCACCTTCGAAGCCAGCAGTGCTGCTTCGTCAGATTTCTCCCCCTTTTCCTCTGTGTCTGTCGTCAGATCTCCTATTCCTGCCTCTGCCTCTCCTGCCTCCTTCTTTGCCTTGTAAAGAGCATCCCCACCCCCCAAACAGGATAGTCCAGAACAGTCTCTTCATCTCAAGATTCTTAATTTAATCCCACCTGCAAAGTCTTGTTTGCCGTGTAAGACAGCATGTTCACAGAGGCCAGGGGTTAGGATGCGGCCATCCTTGGGGACTGCTCTTCCGCCCTCCCCAGTGAGGCAGCGCGTGAGTGCCACCACCCTTCCCTCTGTTCACCCCCCCACCCACCCATCCTTCCTCCCCGCCCGCCCTCTACCCAGGGTTCTCCTCAGCCTGAGTCGCCAGTGACCTGGGCCTGAAAACCACCCTGGGACTTGCCGTTGGGGATTTCTCTGGGCATGTTCCTGCTATCGACGGAAAAACAAACAAACAAACAAAAGCACACCGTGAGCGTTGAGAGTTAAGTTTTATTTGGGATAAAATGAGGACTGCAGCCCAGGAGACGGCATCTCAGCGCGGAGAAACTGCTCCAAAGAGGGGGGAAGGCCAGTATACCTGCGATTCTGCGGAAGGGGGAGCCCATGCAGTCAAGCGCGTATGGTTTACAGAGGGTCACCGCTCGTCACGAGGAGCGGACGGCACCGTAAAGGAATTTAGCGCTTTTCTAGATACGAGGAGATGCAAGAATTGGGCTCAAAAAAATCTTTTCCCGAAAACATCTAACTATCTGAAGACCTGTTCTGCCATGTTTCCCAGAGCCCAGAGTGAGGGCCTCATTCCTGATCTCCACCCTGAGCGCCCTTCAGGGGCTGTGGAAGGTCAGCGGCTGCCGCGGCTCACGATTCAGTCCTCGCAGAGGCGGGTGGCAAGTGACAGTTTGTAGGTGACACTGCTGTCCCTGGTGAGACATGGTCTAGAACGTTCTATCAGAGAAGGGGCCACCGGAGCAGGGCAGCTGCTAGCACCTGCTCTCGGGACGTCTGATGAGGGCTGCCCCGTAGGTGGCCCTGGAGGCCGCGGCCCTGGTGGTGGCCCTAGCAGTGGCTTCATGTCCTAACTAGGGCGGCCCAGTGGGGAGTCTGGGAGGGATGGGAGAACAGCCCCGCCCAAAGCACACCCGCAGGCTGTCACACCCGCGGGCTGTCCCCTCTCGTCCTGGCCGAGCGGCGCCGTTCATGCCGGAATTCTGGAGAAGCATGCCGTCCAGGGCTCCTTGAGGTCGGGTCAATGCTCTTCCTTGTTTCGGGGTGCCTTGCTCTCAGAGCCGCCTCAGCTGTCCTGTTCTCCCCTGAGAACTGGTGTCCCTCCTCACCTGGGGGGACGATGTGGTAGGAGGCGCTGGGCCACACCCCGCCCCAGGGTCCTGGGGCAGGGCCGACACACAGTGGCCTGGGGACCAAACCCACCCGCCTCCTGGTGCCTTAAGTAAAGTTGCTTTGGAATATAGTCACATTTGTTCATTACATCCACTGCTTTTGTGGCAAGACCACAGAGTTGAGTGGCTGTGACAGGCTGTGTAACCCCTTGCGGGAAAGGGCTGCGGATGCCTGGCCTGCAGGGTTTCAGCCTTGTCATCAGCGCCATCTGACCGGTCATCCAAGGAGCGCTTCCTCGGGGCCTCCCTGGTGCGGACGCCGTGCTGGCCCGTGGACTATGGAGGTGACCCGAGCCGGCGTGGCTTTTGAGGAGCTGACCGTTGTCTGGCTTCCCTAACTGTCACTCATCTTGTGACACTGGCAGGACTGCTGGAACCACGTCTTTGTGCCTGTTGGGCAGTTGTGTGCGCATTTAATGCGCATGGTTGCGGCCTCCAGCCTCTGGAGGTGCTGCTTCCACGCTGTCTGTCCCGCTGCAGTGAGGGTCACCACCTCCTGGGCGTGTTGTTCTATCAACAGCAGTCATATCAGGGCCCACCGGGCAGGAAGGGCAAAGGGTCGAGGTTTCCTGGACGAGCCCGTGGAGGAAGGTGCGGACCCTGTGTCACCTCTCGGGTAGAGCCAGTGACACGGGCCACTCACGTTTAGGGTGGATGCTCACCGCCACCCCGAGGTGGGATCCGGAGGCTGGGCGGCGGACATTTCTGGGAACTGGCCCAGGTCCCAAGGTTGATGGTGGCCGAGCTGGGCCCGGACTCCCCCCGAGGCGCCTGAGATGTGAGTTATCAGAGCTTGACAAGCCAGGGTCTTGTCGCTCAGTGACACGTGAACTGTGCGGACACCAGGAGGTGACCGGAGGTTGCCTGGTCTCCCCTCCCCGTGTTGCCTCTGAATGATTCTGTCGTGCTCCTTTGAGAGTCGTGAGATTTCAAAAGACCATGCCCAAATATCTAAAAGCTCCGTATTTATAAGGAGGCAGGGGGCGTGGATGTGCATTCGTGGAATCCTGGGCTATTAAAGACCTGAGTCTGAGTGAAGTGAGTCAGAAAGAGAAAAACAAATGTCGTATATTAACACAGATATGCAGAATATAGAAAATTGGTGCAAATCAACCGGTTTTCAAGGCAGACATAGAGACACAGATGTAGAGAACAAACATATGGACACCAAGCGGGGAAAGCGGGGAGGGTTGGGGGAGGAATGAATTGGGAAGTTGGGATTGCCATATATACATTACCAATAAGAAAAAAATTACCAAATTGTACACTCTAAATATATGCAGTTTATTGTATGTTAACTGTATCTCAATAAAAGTTCTTAAAAAAAAAAGACCTGGCTCTGAACCCCCCAGCCACCTTGACTGGTGGCACCAGAGACGGCTGCAGCAGGCAGGACGGGGGTCTCCGTCCCTGTGCCCACCCCCACCCCCACTTCTGCCAGGAAGCCGAGGAGCTGATGGCAGGAAAATTGTTCATCAGCAGAAACAGAAATAGAAAGACATCCCAGAAATGGGGAAAGAGTTGTGAAAGAGTCGTGAGATTTCAAAAGACCTCGCTCAAACATCTAAAAGCACAGTATTTATAAGGAGGCAGGGAGCGTGGACGTGCATGCGTTTGAATCCCGGACTATTAAAGACCTGGGTCTGAACCCCCCAGCCACCCTGACCGGTGGCACCAGAGACGGCTGCAGCAGGAAGGACAGGGGTCTCCGTCCCTGTGCCCACCCCCACCCCCACTTCTGCCAGGAAGCCGAGGAGCTGATGGCAGGAAAATTGTTCATCAGCAGAAACAGAAATAGAAAGACATCCCAGAAATGGGGAGAGCACCCCGAGAGCCGTGCGTCCTCGGTTCCGTGCGGGCTGCCGCCTCCTCGGCTGTGTCCTCCTGCCCCTCCCCTTCCAACGTGGCATCCCCGACCACCCTCTTCAGACGGGGCAGGTACCCCCAGCCCACCCTGGTAGCTTAGGGGTCCCCTTGTAGCCTCAGGTGGTCTCGACATGGAGGCACGTATAGGGGTTTTGGATGTCCCTGGCTGTCAGATGGTCCGTGATGGCAGTGACCTGGTTTTTCGTTTGGAAAACTGACCTGCTGGATGTGCAGAGATGGGAGTGGGATTCGAGGGGGTGGTTCGGTCCATGCTTTACTATCCCCTGTGTGAGAGGGCATCTCCCGATGAGGACACGGACCGGCAGGATCTGAAACTGTGTCTCAGAGCCTGGCCGATGGATGCGGGGACCCTGGGGGCGGACGTGAGGGGACCGGGCCGGGGTGGGAGGGGACTTTGGGCGGCTCCCTCCTCCTTTCTCCTGCCGGCCGGCTTCTCTCTGCCCACTGGGGACCCTCCTCTGTGATGAGACTCACCTCTTCGCCATGAGGCTCGGAGGAGGAATATTCTGTGTGGCCCAGACACCCCCACGAGCCTGACACACATGGTGGCTGTGGTCCCTGTGGTTTACGCCTAACGTATTGTTTTAAATTGAAGTATAGTTGATTTACAATGCTGTGTTAATTGCTGCTGTACAGCAGAGTGACTCAGTGGTACATGTACATACATTCTTTTCTATTTTCTTTTCCTTTATACTTTATCACAAGATACTGAATATACTTCCCTGTGCTACGTCGCAGGACCTTGTTGTTTATCTGTTCTCTATACAATAGTCTGCATCTGCTGATCCCAACCTCCTACTCCATCCCTCCCCACCCCCACCCTCCTTGGCATCCACATGTCTGTTCTCTATGTCTGTGAGTCTGTTTCTGTTTCACAGAGAAGTTCGTGTCGTATTTTTGATTCCACATATGAGTGATGTCGTACGGTATTTTCTTCCTCTGTCTGACTTCCTTCACTTAGTGTGATAACCTCTAGTCGCCTCCTTAGTGCTGCAGATGTATGCCCCATATTTTTTTTTGAATTTATTTATTTATTTTATTGGCTGTGTTGGGTCTTTGTTGCTGTGCCCAGGCTTTCTTCTTTTTTTTTTTTAGTTGTGGTGAGTGGGGGCTACTCTTTGTTGTGGTGTGCAGGCTCCTCATTGCCGTGGCTTCTCTTGTTGCGGAGCATGGGCTCTAGGCGCATGGGCTTCAGTAGTTGCAGCACATGGGCTCAGTAGTTGTGGCTCACAGGCTGTAAAGCGCAGGCTCAATAGTTGTGGCACACAGGCTTAGTTGCTCCGCGGCATGTGGGATCTTCCTGGAGCAGGGATCGAACCCGTGTCCCCTGCATTGTCAGGCGAATTCTCAACCACTGCGCCACCTAGGAAGCCCGTATGCCCCGTACTTTTATGTCACATGTACACCCTGGAGGGGTCTGAGGGCTGAGCTGCCACGTGGCATGGGACCTTAGGACAGCCTGCCTGGGAGGGCGCCCACTGGCCGGCCTGGCCCCGCCTGCGGGGTGAGACCACAGGCCTCTGTGCTGTGTAGCTCGGAAGCACATTGACCGACCCTGGGATCTCCCTAGAAAAGTCACCTCTTGTTTAAAACACTGCAGCTTATTAAATGAAGCCTGAGTGAGCAGGCCACCGGCTGGAGTCTGAGGGACAAGCGGCTTACTATTTCTGCAGGTGACGGGGTCGGGGGCTTCGTGGTTCCAAGGGGCTTAGGCAACGGGCCCCGATGTGCCGGCCACAGCTGTTCTGGACCCTCTGCGCGAATCTGTTGTGCGGCCGCTCGAGTGGAAGGATGGGCTGCAGCGAGGGGTCCTGAACGGAAGCAGGGCTTGCGTCACCCTGGACGAAAGAAGCCTCCCATGTCCTGGCAAGAACTTTTTGGTTTTCTTTAATGTTCTGAACTTGAGGATGTTTCATACCATAGAAAAGAAATTGAAGGATGCGGAACGATTGAGTGCACAGAGGGATTTCGGAACGTCCTGCCACATCAGCACTGGGAGAAGCTGCTGGCACCCAGCTGGCAACCGTGGCCTTCGGTGACTACGGGCATCTCATGCTTTGGGGAGGGAGCTGTGCGGTTTCTCCCCATCCTTCGTTAAATATTGCACGCGACAGCAGACTACATGTGCATTCCCGAGTTGAGCCGACCTTAGCCGTCCACTGGGAGCGGGCCTGCATGTGGAAGGAGGGAGGGGCGGGCGCGCCCAGCTGCTCGGACCCCTCGGCTGCACTGCCCAGGCTGGCGGAGGCTCCTGGCCCCCCTGGAGTCAGGCAGAACTGGTTGGAATGGTGGCTCCTCTGCTGAGCCACGGTGTGGCTTCAGGCAGGTCTTGAACCCTCTCGGAGCCCTTGTTTCTCCTCTGCACTGTATGGAGAGGCACCCGGGACTCGGCCTGCTGTGGGGCTCAGAGAGGAAGGCACCGCAGAGCTGGCCCGTGCTTACCCCGCGTGAGGGCGCCCAGGGCTGGTGCTCCCCGAGGGTGGGGCTGCTCCCCGACCCCTCCTCGGGAGAGGAGGAAGGGCACGTTCTACAGCGAGAAAATCCACGCCCCGCCGACCACCTTACACGACCGCGCAGCTGTTGACAAGCACCGTTTTCCTTTGAAGCACCGTTGGTTGAAGTGGGGACCCTAACAGCCGCTCACTCTGTTTCTCCCTGGTTCCCTGACGCATGTTCTGGGCAGGAATCGGCTCATCCCTGGAGCTGCTGTCTGGTGGAGGGAGGGCAGGGGTTATACGCCTGCAAACAGGCGCTCACTGGGGAATACCGGGGAGCGATTTCCCGTCGAAGGGGTGCTCCTTGATTTTTCCATAGCACAGGAGGGTTGTCTTCATTTCCAAGGGAGGAAATTATCTTTTTTTCCTCTGTTTGGGAAAGGTGTGTTCCTCTGATTGAAAATCAATACCCCAAGGGTTCTACTTAAGACTCAAAAGCAATTACGCACTGAAGTGATGGCGGGGGACCTGAGGGGCCTCCAGAGGCTCTGTGTGTCCCATTTCTTCATCTGGGAGCTGGTTCCGCGGGCGGTTCCGTCTGGGGGAGTATACGGAGCTGTGTGTACACTTAAGATGCGTGCACTTTCCTCTGTGTGTTCTATGCTTCAGTAAAGTTTACATCAAAAGTGATTACTCAGAAGGGATAGAACGTGCACATTTTGATTGCTGTTACGTAAGAGTTTACTGGTGACTGGGCGTGGGTTTTTACTTACAGGATGTGAGACACAGGGACACCAAGGCCCCTCCATTAGGCAGTGCCCATCCTGTTGGTTGACCCCAGAGACCATCCAGGCAGCTGGTCCTCTGCGAGCTCCTGACCATTTCCTGCCGGCCCAGGACTCGCCAGAGGGGTCTGGTCCTGTTGGGGGTGCTTGGAAAGAAGTGACAACCAAATGGCAGCGCCCAAGGTGGCAGATGTCACTCGAGTTCATTTGTGCAAAGGGCTCACCTTCTTATTATTAGCGCCATAGACGCCTTTTCAGTGACCACTGCATGCCAAGCATCGCTCCACACACAGGACACGGTGCTTCAGAGGACTGTTCTGGTTACGTCTCCCCGGAGCTGATGTTCTGGGCCTCTAGAGGCAATGCTGTGGCCAGGAGGCAACAGGAGGCATGCGTGCGGGCAGGTATCAGACACCGGGCTCCTGTCGGGCACTCGGTTTGGGGCTGGCAGGTGGGCATCCCCTTTAGAAGAAGTCGCCTGTGCAGCTGTCCCCTTCACTCTCAAAACCGAGCATGTCTGGGCAGGTTCATTCCGAACTGGTAACATTCGGAACGTAACTCATTGCAGGCATAACTAAGGAAGCCCTTCCGTTTCACTGAGTGCTAACTGTTAATAAGCATGTTTATCTCCATGTCTTTATAGACAATACAGCCCCTCTAGGCGGGTGCTGAGTGGACGTGTGGATTTTCTGAACACGTCACAACTCCCCTTGAAAAGGATTAGATCGTGGAAAAGTCACTTCCCGGGGGCTTCATTTTCACCATCAGCGGGGTTCTTGGAGAAAGCCTTTACCGGTTTTACCGTTGTGGTTTTCACTCCTGATGCCCGCTGGGCAGGGCACGGGACCTGTCCACCAGCTCCGCGTTGCCCACAAGTCTGAAGAGTTCAGTGCAGCCGTGGGATCAGTTTGCAAAACTGTGGCTTGTCTGTCGTTCCCCTTACAAAACACAGCATGCTTAGCGAGGGCATTTGTAAAGCACATCTTGCTTCTCTCAGACTGTTCTTGGACACGGAAGATGGAACCAGGCGAAGTGGTCCTTGGGCCGCCCTTAGGCTCGTGGGGCTGGGGGATTCTCAGCCACGCCTGCTCCTCTGTGTCAGGCCTCTCTTCTCCCGCAGATGCATGGTCCTCCCATGCCCTGGGTACCTGCTCCGGCCATCCTTCCAACGACAGCGTTTCCTCCACAGCCCAGGCGTGACCAGTCTTTTAGCCAAACCAAACATCACTCGTCACTTTTGTCCTATTCCCCATGAAGACCCCCTTCAACATCCCCTAGATGTAAAGCATCAGGGGCTGTGAGACAAGCTGGCCCCGGCTGGCCCTGGCTCTGTGGCTGGGAGCCCTGAGTTTCCATCTGCTGCCCCCACGGCCCCTCTCTCCTGCCCGTCAACACATTTGCCCCAACACTCCTGCTGCTGTGGGGTCGGGGGCACTCCTGCAGTTGGGCCTCGTCTTCTCCCTGCAGACAGGGTCCCCCCATCTCAGAGGATGCTGGCCAAGCTCCCCGACTGGACCCAGTGTCTGAGCGGAGGTCCCTTCCCTGGGGCGGGTGGGCCTGGGGCTCTGTCATCTCTCTGTCTGCCTCTCTCTCTGTCTGCATCTTTCCTCTCCTCTCTGGTCTGGGTTCTGATCTGCCCTCTGGTCTGGCCTTTTAAGGACGGGACACCCGCACCCTGGGTGGGGCTGATGGGCATTTGCAGCCCTGCCTCTTGGGAGGTCTGCGTCCTGCGATGCCCTCAGTGCTCACCGTCCTGACCAGAAGAGCAGCCAGGACCAGCACCCGTGTCAAAAGTGACCTCAGCACACAGAGGAGGCGGCTTGTCCATTATGCCAAGATCTGGGCTGAAGCAGGGTGGCAGGCGTGGGGCGGAGCCTCTCCATCTCATGTTTCCATAAGGGGATGAGGCACGAGGCTCTGCAGTGCAGGACGGCCTCCTGACGTAAGTACAGGGATGCGCACGTGTTCACAGACTCTCTCACAAACTCAGCAGCAACGGGAGAGCCCCTGACCTGCTCCTGGGCCTCCAGCCCCGTGCAGAGCGTGCCCTGTCTTCCTGTCCCAGCCTCTGCAGGTCCAGGAGGGCACAGGTGGACGCCTTCTGGGCTTCTGAGTCCAGTGTCACTTTCAGGATTCTTCAGTCCCAAATGCAAGTCCCAATAAAAGAAAAGCAGGGTTTTTAAAAAAAATGTTTATTTATGTATGTGTGTATGTATGTATTTATGTATTGCCTCACCACGTGGCTTGTGGGACCCTAGTTTCCTGACCAGGGTTCAAACCCGGGTCCTCGGCAGTGAAAGCACGGAGTCCTAGCCTCTGAACCACCAGGGAATTCCAAAAAACAGGTGTCTGATATTAGAGAAGCACCACCCGGGAGGGTGGCCAGCACGTGAGGACACTTCTTGGCCGGCCCGCCCCGCAGCGCATCACACACACTCCCTGTCCCTCTGCGTCCCCCTGGGAACCCACGCCCCCTCCCAGGCCTGAGCTGGGAGGCAGGTAACTCCCTCGGCTCCGCGTGTGTCGGGGTGGCCCCGGGGTCCAGGGTCAGACCCCCGATTCCCTTCCCGTGGCTGTGAAGGATGAGAGCACAGTCTACAGCCCTGGTCTGCCTGCCTTCCCAGAAAGGCCTGAGGCTCTGCAGCTCCCAGACCCAGGTCTGTTCCTGGCGTCCTGGCCACGCGCGTCGAAGCCTGTGTGAGCTCCCGGCCGTGTTGTCGTCCGGTGCCCCTGTGTTGACCCCAGCGGGTCCCAGGGAGAGCGGCACCCATGGGCCAGGCCCCAGGGAACGGGCCGCTCGATCCCCACAGCGAGGCTGTCCTCAGGCGTCGTGATGAAGGAGCGGGTTGCAGGGGCCTCCGAGTGGCCGGGGGCCACCTCGGCCACCCGTCTGCCTAACCAGGCAGCTTCGGGTTTCCAGGGGACCAGCTGGGGTTGGCTCTGAACCTGGGGAGGAGCACCGCCTAAGGGAAGGTTTGCCCTGGAGTAACCCCGATGCCGCCTGAACCTCCGGGAGGCCGGTCATGAGCAGACGCCCGGCATTAGCGCTCCCTTGGTGATGCCACACGGGTCCCCTGGGCCTGGGACCCGGGGCACCTGGCCCCACTCTGCAGAGCTCCATCCCATGTGGACAGAGCCCGCGCTGGGCCTCGACCCTGCAGAGGAGGGGCCTCAGCCATCCCCCAGCTCTTCCCTCCATCTGTCCACCACTGGAGTGGTCTGGGGTCCCCGACCCCCGCCCTGGTCTCCTTTGGCTCCCCTGCGGTGTGTTTGCCACCTGCCACCGCCGATGTCCTGGTGGTAGGAGTCTGACTCCGTCCTGAGCTGCTCCCCCAGACCCGCCCGCTCCCGTCCATCTGCATTTCAGCCCCCTCCCCCACCCCCACTCCCCGCTCCCGGGATGACTGTCTCAGCCTCCCCAGGCGACTGCCGCTCCCCGTCATGAGTCGGGCCGCAGGGCCACAGGCTTCCTGCCTTTTGCTTCTGCTTCTCTCTGCCTGATTAAAAGGTCCTCAGGGACTCGCCACCCGCATCAGGGAGGCACCTGGGGACAGGTTGGGTGTTGGGGTGTCCTATCTGTGAAAGACTAGAGGCAGCTGGGAGATGACTCCCCAGACCCAGGCTGGGGCTCGAGTAAACACACAGGTTTGGGGTCCAGGGAGCGACTAGGATGCCCAAGACCGGGGCTCAGTCAAGAGCTGCACAGGCCCTTTCCATCAGGCTGCGTTCAGCTCTGCATGGGGAACCAAATACCACACCACCCGATTCTGGTCATTTAAGGGCATGTCCTCGGAGTGTTTCATTTAAGGGCATGTCCTCGGAGTTTTTCTCAGGGGTTGAGAACTTTCTCTTTTTTTAAATTTAATTTTTATTTTATTGCCTGTGCTGCACAGCGTGGAGGAGTCTTAGTTCCGTGACCAGGAATCGAACCTGTGCTCCCTGCAGTGGGATCGCAGAGTCTTAGCCACTGGACCGCCAGGGAAGTCGCTGAAAAATGTTTCTGAATTAGGAGTCTTTATTGAGGAATCTAGTTGCTTCTGTTTGATTCTTTGTAGCTCATTTGAACAATCTGCTTGAGAAAAAGTAGCGTGACTCCTTTTGGTGTGTGTAGCTTTTTTTCCTTTTACAAAGCTGTCGGTTAGAAATTTGGCAGAAAGCCCAAAGCAATGTGATGTAACTGCAAGATGATAAACTTTTAATTATTAATGAATTGTTAACATACGAGTCATTTAATTATAAAGTAATGATTTGCAAATAAATTCTATATAAATAATTTATACCAGTTTAGATGATGAATAGAGGATTCATATATGAAATAAGAAATTAATCACTTACTTGATAAAGGCATGAGTTTACTATTGCAGTGGGCGGTGCCGCCCTGAGTTAGGATCTGTTTATAGTGGCCGTGGGGTCCTGGACAAGTCACCCAGGCCCACTGGACACCCGCTTCCTCAATCCGAAGTGAGAACGGGGGATTCCTTGCACCCTAGATGGTGTCCACGAAAGGGCTTTGTAAACTGGAAAGTGTTGTATATGCACTGGTACTTAGCCCTAATAGAACCTGTGAAATGAAACTGAGGAAGCAGGCAGAGGCATCAGAAGACCTGAGGTCCATTTTCTTGCCCAGAACTCGGCATTATTATAAATACTATGGGGAAAAACCTTGCCTTTGGCCTTGGTTTTGCAGTCAAGCGTACTGTTGTGTTTGCCTCTGCAGCACTGGGGGCAAAACCAGTGAGTCCTGAGATGGTTGGAAAGTGAATGTGATCCTCTTTTCACAGGATACAAGACCCTTCTGAAAGGGATTTCTGGGAAATTCAACAGTGGAGAGCTGGTGGCTATCATGGGTCCTTCTGGGGCCGGGAAGTCTACACTCATGAACATCCTCGCTGGATACAGGTGAGCAGACCCTCGCCCGGCAGTCAGGGGCCAACAGTGTGAATGGTCCATCCCATCACTTCTTAAGTCTCCGGCCAGGGAAGCCTGAGGGGCGTCTCGCATGAAGAAGCTTTGGAATCTGTGAGAGGAACGTAGCTCCAGCGCTGGGGGCGTCAGTCCTGCTGGTTGTCACCTGGCGGTGGCGAGTGGATGCTGTGCTCAGGGGAGGGAGGTCGTGCGGCAGAAGGGCCAGGCCTTACGGGACAGGAAGATGCGGGGCGGTCCAGTCTGGGGAAGGGAGTGGCAGGAGAACACTGAGACAGGTGTGAAGGAAGGTCAGAGGTAAGACAGAGCATCTTCAGAAGAGAGGGGGCAGCGTCGGGCTGGCGACCCAGAGCTCACGCTTTCTTGCTTGTTGCCACGTTAGCTGCTCCGATGTTTGGAGACATAGCTCCTGCCATCCTGTCTGGAGACGTTTACGTAAGAATGATTAGAAAACTGAATCTTCAGAAATGGTAACAAGATGCTCTCTTAAAGCCAGTTCTCTTCAGATCTCATGGCTTCCATTTGCTACTTTAGCAAATAAGTTTTAAAAATAACTTCATTTTGAAAAAAAAAAAAATAACTTCATTTATTGGCAAATAAAGATACCCTCCCCCCCTCGCCTTTCCTTAGGACTTCTGAATCACTCCTTATGTGGAAAATTAGGATTTTTAAAAGTCTCACTAGTGGCAAATTCCTGCCTGTTGCATTCAGTTCTAAAGGTGAGAGCCAAACTCCCTGCACCCGGCGTCACGTGGGGGACACGGGAGGCGAGTAGCTTCTGTTTGGTGGGAGCGGCCGTTTTTCAGCTCACCCCACACCCTCAGCTGCTGCCCGACCTGTGTGGCACGTGCCCGTCCTAGAGCCACAGACGGCAGCCTCGTTCCCTGGGAAGCCAGTGGATCCCGCCATTCCCTGGAGGAAAGAAAGGACCCACTGCAGAGCCCAGTCACGGCAGTGAGCTAGACGAAGCTGGAGACCAGATGTGACCTCACTGGTCTCATAGGCCGTCTGTGTTTCTGTTGTTCGTGGCATCTGGGAGGTGGGGCTGGAAAAAGGGCACCCTTGGCAGGATGCCTGTGGCTCCCACTGCCTCCCTGAGGGAGATGGGATGAGATGATGCACCCAGAAAAGCATCTCACGGTCGAGGTGCCCTGGGGGAATATGAATGAGGGGGTGAGTGTGGCCGGCGGGGCCATGCCCCTCCATCTCCACGGTACCCGTGGGATGTCCCAACTCCACTGTGGTCAGAGAGAACAACTTCCCATTGCTTGGCCGAGCGGGTCCAGGACCCAGACGTCCTCCTCTTTGAGCCACCTGAGCCAGGGAGCCTGCAGGGGTCCTCTCAGTCAGCATCAGAGTCATGCTGCCCCCAGGAACTGGTTCTGACCTAGTGGCCACACCCTGGACTGCAGAGTCTTGGCCTTTGGGGCAGTTGGCGTAGCCTCAGCTACACACAGGGTTGTTCAGACACCCGTCTTATAAAGCCCTGCAAAGCCAGGGGTGTGCGCGGACCGTGTGGCCGCACGTAGGAGCGTCTGTGTGTACCTCCGTTGGTTTGGTCCATAGGCTCCTGTGACGAATGTGCCACCCCAGAGCGACCACACGCTGGGCATTTTCTTCGTGCAATTTCCACTTCCAAGTGCTGGTGCCGTTCCGGGCCTCCCGTCCCCGCCCGGCTCGGTGTCCCTACTGGTCCAGTTGGAAGATGCTGGGAGAGGGTCCATCCTCTCTCCCCTCCCCAGGCCCTGGGGGAGGAGGAGGAGGTGCAGAAGGGGTCGGGCTGACAGGTCCTCTTGCTGGCCTTGCAGGGAGACCGGCATGAAGGGTGAGGTCCTCATCAACGGCCTCCCACGGGACCTGCGCTGCTTCCGGAAGGTGTCCTGTTACATCATGCAGGACGACATGCTGCTGCCGCACCTGACTGTGCAGGAGGCCATGATGGTAAGCGTCCCGTGGCCTGCAGCCCCGCACCTGGCCACCCCCCTCTCTCCTCGCGGGAGACCAAGCAGCACCTGGCACCCCTTCCTCGCCCGGAGTCCTGACACCAGGCGTACTGTTTGGACAGCTTCGCCCAAGGCAACCCCCCAAGCCCCTGGGTTCTGTAGACCCTGGATGGCAAAATCAAGGTCAGGTTTCGGAGCATGTTACTGACCTGATTGAGGTAGGGGACCACTTCCAGGGCGATCACAGTCCTATGCCCCACAGGCCGAGGGTCTTCCCTTCTTATCCGTGTTCTGTGGCTTTGGGCCCAAGTTCTAGGCAGTCTGCTACCTGGGTTAGGACCCCAAGGGTCTCATCCTCTGACTCACCTGGGGGTGAAACCAGCATTTGCTGCACACCCGCTGGGTCCCAGGCCTGCAGTCATCAAACGTGTAACCCTGCAAAAGCACATGAGAAAGGGCGCCTCCGAGAGTTTACCAGTTAGCCGGGCCGTACTGTACAGGGACGTCTAGGACGGCCTGGCCCAGCTGTGCTCTTTGGACAGACGGTGACCCAGCCAAGTGCCAGGTGGACAGGGACCACACTGACCCACGGTGGGCCATGGGAGCCGCTAGAGAGCCTCCCGGGCAGCGGAGGTGGGAAGGCCAGTGGGCCGCCCTTGTCCATCACGGCGTGTGTGTGCCCGGGGCTGCTTACTTTCCTGCCGTCTCCTCTTCCTCAGCACGAGGCGGTGCCTGGCCTCTGGGCCTCTTCTGGCACGCTGGGGACCTTCCCAGCTGGTCTGCCTTGTACCAGGGCAGTAGACGGGCATTCACCTGGGGTTTCCATGGGAGAAGTCTTGCCTTGCACTCCTGACTTGGACGGGGCAAGGCCTCCTCTCTGCAGGCTTGCAGAAGGGCAGCTACCCAGCATCCTGTCTGAAGGGCAATTCCAGGAGATCCTTAGGTGAGCAAAGAGAAGCAGGGCAGGTGTTGGATGCATGATGGGCCCACTAACCTGCTCCCCCAGCAGCCACGAGTGCCGGGCGGCCTGACCATGTAGCTTCTCTGGCCTCCAAGAGGGCGTGCTGATGGGGGCACAGGGAACTCAGGAGGAGTTTGAAAAGAGGATGGTAAAGTTAGGAAATACAAGATTTCTACCTACCCTGTGGATTCCTGAATCGCTACTTCACCTTCATCTGGGATGACCAGAGCTGGGCTTGTCAGAGCTACTGAGCAAAGTTCTTGGTTACTCATTTGAGAAACTTCACTTTGGTTTCCAGCTCAATCACTGCTTTTTTTTTTTTTTTGCAAACAAGATTGGTGACTCCTGCTGTCACCTCCATCCTCCCCCCACCTGTCACCAGGCTCTGCTGTGAAATCCACTCATTTTTCAGTTAAAAATCAGTTCGATTTTGATTTTGAGAATTTCACGATCCCTTTGATAAATCCTGAGTAAATGAGAAATGGTACGTTTCACTCTGTAGGGTCCTGTCCCACACGTAGGGATGACGTTGGCCACCAGCCACGGGTGGTGTGTTTCCATGTGCTCCTTCTGACCCTGCACCGCCAGGCAGGCCGAGGCGTGACACTCGGGGTCACCCAGCAGGCAGCTGGCCCTGTCTGACCCTGGGACTGTAGCCCCTCAGCCCCTCGCCCCTGCATCTTAGTCTCTCGTGGAGCCTCAGGACAACCTCACTAGCTCACCAGGTGGGCAGATTCTGACCTCACCACTGTGCTGATGAGGAAACCGAGGTCCTTGCTGCCCCAGGTCACAGGAGTTGGCAGAGCAGAAGCAAGGCTGATGCCAGGCATGGTGATGATGGTTACTCAGGGTTTCACCAAGCAGGACTGGGGGCCCCGTGCAGCAGGCGGGATCTCACACAAAACAAAACAACAGCGGCAACAAAACTGGACTCCTTACATGTACCACGTGCCAACTTCTGTTGTGTAAACAGTCCCACTGTGGATAATTGTAAGCTATCCGTGGTTTAACAGGTTGCATATGAAACTCCTAAGTGGGCACCAGTGGTCTCAAGCCCCCGGTGCCTGGGGATTCCTCTTCTTTCCGTTGCCTGCGTCTCACTTCCTTCAGGGCACAGCAGAGCATCCCCTGAGGTAACAGGATACAGCCCAGGCATCACTGCTCTCCTGGACCCATCTTAGCGTGACAAGGATGCGAAGGAGCCCAGACCTCCCAGGATTTCCTCCGTCATCCAGCGGCTCGGCCCCTGGGGCTCTGGGCCTGCCGTCGCTGAGTGAGTTTGTCTTGTTGCCGGCCACCTGTTCTGATTTCACGCCGTTGCTCTCGTCCCCTGCAGGTATCTGCGCATCTGAAACTCCAGGAGAAAGACGAAGGCAGGAGGGAGATGGTAAGTGTGTGCTTGGACCACAAGTGGTCCGGAATTGTATGAAATCCACTCGGCAAACACGTGGGGAGGGACTTCTGGGGGCTGGTTGGGTTTGTGGCTTGGTGCCTGGCTGTCTGCCTGTGGGGGACGGTGGCATCGCAATGTTGCGCCCCGGCTGGCACTGGCTGGAGTGACCACGAGACTCTGAGACGCAGACGTACAGACATGTGGAGAATGTGGCAGGACACCCTCCTGAGGACCCAGCCTCGGGGTCAGACCCAGTGCTCTGCCCCTTCAGGGCTTAATACACTTTATACTCCCTTGTTTTGTTTCTTTTTTTATGAAACATTAACAATGAAGATGGTTAGTCATTCATTTAAAAATAACCAGCCTCCACCCCCACACACTTGCAAGAAGAAATTGGGCTCTTGCGTGTTATTAACCAGCCTTTTAAAAGTAACATAAATAAGTTTCTGGGATGACAGAGATCTTCTAATCCTTTTCATTGCTTTTTTTGCTTCCCTAAAACCCCAGGGAGCAGGGGTGTTGGGTACACAGACCCAGCGGGGAGCACCAGAAGCCCCACTTAGTGGGGAGGACCGGTTTATATTTACACCTCGCCTAAGGGAAACTCAACTTCCCACCTCTCCACCCCACGGCTTGCGCTGGTGGGATTTCCACGTACATAACAGTATCCTGTCTTCCATCGCTTGTAGGACCACGGTCCAGCACCAGAGAGAGTCAGATCTGCAGGGTTGGTGCCAACGTGCAACTTGGCTCTTTATGTTTTGATGTAAAACAGAATGATTAATAGAAAAGAGTCAAACATACAATGTTACTAGCAACTCTGTTTACCACCTGCGATCCCTCTCCCATCGCACAGAACAATTGACATCATGTCACGTAAACCACCTTGGAGCGCTGGGCATCTTTAGGGCTCCTCCTCTCCCTCTCTTTGCCCTCCTCGCCCCACCTCGCCCTTCAGAATTCTGAGGATTCCGGCTGGAAATCGGGGGTGGGGGGGTTCGGTAGGGAAACAGCACAGCCAGGCAGCAGAGCTCGAGTTCTATCGGGAGTAAACCCTCCTCCTCACTGCTCTGAAGGTATTTCACGTGGACTCTGAGTCCGCTGTTGAAAGGAATAAAATGGAGGAACAGATCTCAAAACAGGGATGTGCGAAATAACGTGGGAGGCATGGATGGGTGTTTCATCCTCTGCGAAGGCGGAGGGGCCGGGCGGGGATGAGGTTGTGTAGGTTGAAAGCAGAGGGCCCCAGGGCTGCTAATCTGTTCTGAAGGGCGTCGCAGACACGTTGCATGTCGGCAGCCCCGGGGGAGGATGGGCGCGTGGACCAGGGAGCTCGGAGGGTCTTGCTGGCACGGAGAGGGCCTGTAGTGAAGCAGAGCTAAGCCCACGAGGGGACCCGCTTCAGGCCTGGCCTCCTGGAACCCACTGGACAACCCGGGGCCATGGCCTCCAGCGGCCGGGCTTCAGTTGGTAACGAGGGCTGGAGGGCCAGGCCCCGCCTGCCTCCTGGGCAGCAGGAAGCTGAGTTGGATGATGTTTTTACCGTCTGAGCTCCTAGAACAGATGTGAGTAAGTGGGATATTTGCCTGCAGGGTGGCCCGAGGGATCAGCCCTTCCAGGTGGGAGAGGGAGCAGGGGAGGAGCTTTTGATGAAGGGCAGGGAGGACACGTGCATCTCAGCCGACTCCCCCAGGAGCACTGACGGCCAGTCCTTTGGCCCCCGGCACCCACTTTGTCTGTCAACTCATGGCCTTCCAAGGGCAGCTTCCGGCCCCCATCTGGTATCTGATGAAGGTCTTCAGGGAGGGTCCCGGAACCCCCTTGGCCTGCTCGCACAGAAGGCACAGGCATGAGATGGCCTTCCTGGTAGGGAACAGGGGTGTCTCTGGGGAGGGCCCACCTGAGTGCATGTCCTCACGTGCCTGGCGAAGGCTCGGACTGGAATAGAACCCCGTGGGGTCTCAGCTGCGTTCACAAGAGCAATAGCATCTCGTCGGTAGGGTCTTCCCTGCTGCTGTGCAGCCGCGTGGTCCCAGGGAATGGGAGCCTGTGCCTCTCTGCAGACGGGTCTGCTGTTGGACTGAGCGAGGCCAGAGCATCCCCGCAGGGCACTTGCACACACGTTTTACCAGAAGCCCCCAGCTTGGCCGGGCTGACCCGTCCTCCTGGTTCTCAGCAGGGTCCACTCCCCCCAGAACCCATCAGCGGGACTGTGTGCTTGTCCAAGCAGAGCACAGGCCCCGAGCACATGCCGCTGACTCCTTCCCCTCCAGCCCCTCTGTGTACCTAGGTCCTGGTTGTTTATATCTCGGGGAAACGCAATAGGATGGAATGTTCCAGCAGGTAGTGGAATGTTGCCTACCTCCCACATTTCCCAGAAAAGCAGACTCAACCCTCCAGAACCCCCAGTGAGGCGCCTTCCTCAGGAGCAAGGTCTCCCAGGGCCAAGACGTTGTTCTTTTCTGATTAATGTAAAACAAAGCCAGCCTGCAGGGCGTTACTCGTGAGAACCCGGGGCAAGATGCTGGCACGGGGAGGAAACAGGCGGTGCTGACCTCGACCTGCACCTCCAGCAACCTTCCGGGACGGGTGGGTGGCCTGCATCCTGCACCTTCAGCCTGGGTTCCCGGAGACCGCTGCAGTCGCGTCACCCTGAGAAGGCCAATGGACTGTCCACACGAGGGACAGTGTGCCTGAAAGGTGGCCTTTTCCGGGCCACCCTGCTGACCTGCCTTCTGGGCTGGTGTCCCTCAAAGGCTGTTCATCCTGGACGAGGCAGCGGAGGCGGGTGTAGGGCTCAGCAAGGGAGAAGCCTGTGAGTTTCTTCTCCTTTCGGGTGAGCTCATCTCCCCAGAGGAGCTGCCGGACTGGGGTCCACCTGCCGCCACCGGGGCCAGGGTGATGGCCCGGTGAATGCCGGCAGGACCTCTGTGGCAGGCTACCCCCCGGGAGGTGAACCTGGTGTGGAGGCCAGGAGGGCGGCTGCCTCCGGGAGGATGCCGGGGTGGACCCTGAACACTGGACACCGCGGCCGAAACCGACGCCACCGCCTGCACCGACGTCTGCTGAGCTCCTTGCTGCCCCGAGTCAACATACATCAGTGATGCGGAGCAGCAGGGGCGGGTGCAGGGCACAGCGGGCTGTTCGTATCTTGGTGCCCAGGCTGCCCCCGGGGCGGCCTCGGCAGGGCCACGGAGGGAGGCAGGGCCAGCTACAGGCCGTTTCCTCGCCTCACTGCTGGATCAGAGACCTTCTTTTCCTGCTGACAAGTGAGGAAGGGGCTTCACCCCTTCGTTCTGAGAGACCCGGCCTGCGTGGCTGTGTCCGCAGGAGCTGTGTGCTCTAGTAACAGTGTCACTGGTGGCTGCCATCGGGTAAATTCTTACTACGTGCTGTGTGTTATCCGTTACAGTGAGTCCCCTAAGTACGAACGCGTTCCGTTCCGAGAGCAAGTTGGTGAGTCCAATTTGTTCGTAAGTCCAACAAAATTAGCCTAGGTACCCAACTAACACAATCGGCTGTGTAGCGCTGCCCTGTAATAGGTTGATAATACTTTTCACACAAATAATACGTAAAAAACAAGCAAGCAAAATATGAAGAAAATGTTCAACCTTACAGTACAGTACCTTGAAACGTACACTCGTGCAGTACAGCAGCTGGCACCCGCGGCACGTTCGCATCTTTGAAAATTCGCACCTCGAAGGTTCGTGTGCAGGGGGCTGACTGTATCGCATTAAACCATCCGGGTGGCCCTCCGCTTTGTGCTGGTCAGAGACCCGGTCGCCCGTCCATCTCTGTGTCCTTGATGCACCCTTTCTGCACTGTTTGTCCAACACCTCCCCTGACCTGGGCCCTGAGCGAGGCTTGCAAGCGAGGGGACTTGCCAGGTGACCGGCAGGGGGCAGGACCAGGCCTCCAGCCGGGCTGGCCTGGCTCCGGCACTGCCTCTCAGCCTCCTGGGCCCAAATCAGGACCTGGGGCTTGGAAACGCGTCCGCCCACCCGGCAAAGGGCAGGCTGGGCTGGGCCCCGATGGGCCGTGCGTCCGGGTGTGCCTGCGAGTGGGGTGGGGGCGGCGGCCAGGGGCTCCACACGGGCCCTGTAGGAGGCGAGGGGTGGCGGGTGGCCCCTGACACCGCTCTGGCTCCACTGTCCCCTAGGTCAAGGAGATCCTGATGGCCCTGGGCCTGCTGTCTTGCACCAACACGCGGACCGGCAGCCTCTCGGGAGGCCAGCGGAAGCGCCTGGCCATTGCGCTGGAGCTGGTGAACAACCCCCCGGTCATGTTCTTCGATGAGCCCACCAGGTAATCAGGAGCCGAGGAGGTGGGACCCCTGGCCTCCCCCCAGCAGGGGGGGATACCTCCTGACTCCCCTCCCCTCGCTGCGCGGACCCAGCCGGGGCGCTCTCTACATGGGGTCTGGTTGGGGGTCCACCGGCCTCTCACGGTGCCCCTTGCCTTGCAGCGGCCTGGACAGCGCCTCCTGCTTCCAGGTGGTCTCCCTGATGAAGGGGCTGGCTCAGGGGGGGCGCTCCATTATCTGCACCATCCACCAGCCCAGCGCCAAGCTCTTCGAGCTGTTCGACCAGGTACGTAGGCCCCGCTGTGATCAGCCCACGTGAAACCAAATCCCGGATACTCACGGCTTAGTTCCTGGGGGTGTCTTCATTTCTGAGTGGCCTCGCGTGTTAATGTTTCATGAGACGTTGGCGCCGTAACAGCTCAGGGGGCAGGGCCGGGGCGGGTAGGGAGTGCGGGCCAGTGTCCTCTCTCTGGGGCTGGCATCCGGCTGCGGGGTCTTGGGCAAGTCACTGACATCACTGAGGCTTCGCTCTCCACCCCACTGGTTACAGTGGGGTAACACTTGCCGTACAGAATTAGAGAGCAGGTCGTGATATTTGGACAATATCATCTCTTTTATAAATCTTAGGTTTTGATATTATCATGAGCAAAAAAAATGTCCCAGGGGATGAAATGTGTATAGCTCCAAAATATTCCCTAAGCAGGCGGTTAGCATGAGGGGGAAAAAAGCAACATAATAAAATTATTCCTGGTCATATGATATCCTCTGTCTTCCCTGACTTATCTTGGATTTCCCTTCAAACTTTGAGTCCTTGGGAGGTAACATAAAGCTCTCCTGAGATACAAATTGATGGATTAATGGAAGAATGGATGGATGGATGGATGGATGGATGGATGGATGGATGGGTGGATGGATGATGGATAGATAGGTGGATGGATGGGTCAGTGGGTGGGTAGATAAATGGATGGATGGATGGGTGGGTGGATGGATGGGTGGATGGGTGGGTGGGTGAATGGGTGGGTAGATAAATGGATGGATGGATGGGTGGATGGGTGGGTGGGTGCATGGGTGGGTGAATGGGTGGGTGGATGGGTGGATGGGTAGGTGGATGGGTAGATAAATGGACGGATGGATTGAGAGTTTCTCTTCCTCTCCAGAGGTAGCAGAGTTGATGTTTCCCTTCTCCTTACTTTTTTACAGCTCTATGTCCTCAGTCAAGGGCAGTGTGTGTACCGGGGGAAAGTCTCAAATCTCGTACCGTATTTGAGGGATTTAGGTCTAAACTGCCCAACCTACCACAACCCGGCCGATTTTGGTAAGCAGCGCCTTGATCAGCCGGAAAGAAAAGAAAGGGGGTCTTTTTTATTCTTGGTGGGGAGAGTGTGCCCTTCTGGTGGCTTCTGGCCGCTCAGCATCACGGCTGAGGCGAGGGTGAGAGATGAGGAGAGAGTGGCCGTTTGGAGGGTGGTGGGTGTGAGTGACCGACGGAGCGGGCAGTGCTGGCTCCTTTGCTGTCACCGATCGTGATGTTCTGGTGGAGCCATGCTCTCCTGGTCTGTGATCGGAGGGAGGAGGGCTTAGCCACCCCTACTCAGACTTAGGAAACAGATAGCTGGTTTTGCCAGAGGGGGGTCCCTGGAGCTTTGCATTAGCAAGAATCTTATTGAGATGAGGGGCAGGGACGCGCACCAGGAGGGACAGGGTGGGTGGGGGAGGAGAGGGCAGATGGGAGGACAGAAAAGAGCAGCAGTCTCCAGGGAGAGTGTGGACCCAGGAGAGAAGGAGCCGCATGGGGACCTTGGACAGCGTGGGGTGCAGAGGAGGCGTGGCTTCGGGGCCAAGGCAGGTCAATGGAGCGGATGCTCCCTGGGGATCTGAGAGATGGGGCTGATGGTCCCTGACCTCAACATCCCTGGGGTGCCGAGCACACCTCCCTCAGGACCCCCAGCACTTCTCCTTGGTCCCAGGGAGCTGCCCCAGTGTCCATCACTCATCCCTGCCCCAGGCACTGCCTTCCCAGCAGGAACCCTGCTTCCTTCTGCTCTCATCCCAGCTCCAACTCTGGTGCTTGAATGCCCGTGGCCGGCACTCAGTAAATATCAGACAGATGACTAGGTTAATAGATGCAGGAGCTCATGACTTCTCAGGCTCTCCGACATTACAATCTGTATTTGCATTTCCAGGCTGCTGACGTGATAAATGGCCTTGCTGGGCGTTTAGAGCTGAAAGAACCTTGGTTGCTAAATGACTTTTATCATATCATTAGCATCATCCCACAGCATCTACATAATCATTTAAAAACATTTCCGCTAGATTAATGACCTTGTTGCAAAGCAAAGAAGCCCCACCGTTCACATGAGCGATGCCTGGGGTGACCTCGTCTGTGTCTCGTGCAGTCATGGAAGTCGCGTCTGGTGAATACGGAGATCAGAACGGCCGCCTGGTGAGAGCCGTCCGGGAGGGCATGTGCGACTCTGACTACAGGAGAGAGCCCGGGGGCGATGGCGAGGTGAACCCTTTTCTTTGGCACCGGCCCTCTGAAGAGGTAAAGCAGGCAAAACGATTGAAGGGGTTGAGAAAGGTAATGCAAAGCCCCACCCCTGGGGGCACTGCATGCAGCCTCGCGCGCCCGCTGCGTGAGAACTCTCTTAGCTGAGAAGGGAGGCGTCCCAGGGCTGGAGTCTCACCCCTCCTCTCTCCTTGATGTGTCCCCAGGACTCCACTTCCATGGAAGGCTGTCACAGCTTCTCTGCCAGCTGCCTCACCCAGTTCTGCATCCTCTTCAAAAGGACTTTCCTCAGCATCATGAGGGACTCGGTAAGGCGGTTTGCAGTGCTCTCCAGGGCAAAGGAAGCTGTCGGGTTGTTTTCGGGTTTGTTCATCCTGCTTGCATTTTCAGACTGTTCTTCCTTCATTTGCATCAGTCAGCTTTCTGTGAAGCCGCAGGAACAAACACTCCCCAGATGCCAGCGGCTGTGACAGTATATACTTATGTCTGGTTTGTGTAATGTGTTGGCAGCTGCAGTTGTGCCTGCCTCACGTGTCTCTGAGTCCTGGGACCCAGAATGGAGGACCGGCTCCTTTCTGGAACAGGCAGAGGGAAAGTGCAGGAGAAACCAGATGGCAGCCCTTACAGCTCTGGCTCCTGGGGGGACACTGTCACTGGTGCTCACATCCCGTTGGCCAAGGCTGACATCAGGGAGCGTGTTCCTCCCTCCACAGAGCCCCGCCTGGCACAGATGGAGGGTGTGCAGACCCTTGAGGGAAGGGCTTGGTGAAGGATTGGGAACCATGACAGTATCCGCCCATTAGACTGGACGATCTCACAGCCTGTGTAGGGGCTGAGTGCCCAAGCTATTCGAAAGATGGAGGGGCTGGCAACTGCCTGGTGGGGCTCTGCAACAGTGGGCCTGCCACGTGTCCATTCTTTGTCCCCTTCACCACCATCGCTGTCACTTGTCCTCTCCTCTGAGGGACACCACCCTCCTTGGTTTGCCACTTTGGAAGGGTATTTAACAAAGGGTAGCAGTTTCTTCTGTTTTAACAGCGGAAAAATGCTGCCCTGCGTATGCATGTGCATGTGCGTGCCCGTGTGTGTGTGTGTACGTGAGCTGGTTTAGGGTCAGGGGATGGTCTTCTGGAGGGAAGGGGCAGGATGGAGCGTGCCATCCACCATGGCCGCAGCCCCTGGGGGCCTTGGCCTCCTCGCGCTTTCACTGCCGCCGTCGAGCCTCCGCCCACCTGCGTGTGGACCTTGTCTGCCCCAGGTCCTGACGCACCTGCGGATCACCTCCCACATTGGCATCGGCCTCCTCATCGGCCTGCTCTACTTGGGCATCGGGAACGAAGCCAAGAAGGTGCTGAGCAACTCCGGCTTCCTCTTCTTCTCCATGCTCTTCCTCATGTTCGCGGCCCTCATGCCCACCGTCCTCACCTGTGAGTGCCGGACGGACGCCCGCCCACGTCTCCTTCCTTTCTTGCCTCTAGGTCATGGCTTGCTTGGCCACGAACATATAGTGTCTTACTTTTTAAATACCATTTTCTTCGTTGACAGATGTAGGTGTTAGCGTATTTTCTTTTAGACGGGAAAATACGTACCATGTTTAAGCCAAAGGAATGAATCACTAATGGAAGAAGCCTGGTGGAAGGCTGATGAGAGATTTCTAAAAGCTTTCTAATCAGGACCCCCTCAGACACTACTGTGTGAGCATTCCCTTATTCAGTTAAGACAGCCCTGGTGTGGCCGAGTTTGTGAGTGGGTAAAGCTACTCTGAGTGGATGTCCCTGCAATTCTAGGCTGTTTGCAAAGTAGGCTGCCCTTGGCCGCTTCAGGGAGACAGTGTAGAAAGCTGTGGCCTCACCGGCTCTCCAGCGTAAACACCTTCTCCGGCAATGCCTCCTCCTAAAATTGCCCTGAATTTCCAAGGGCGGCTTGTGAGGTCTTGTCCAGGGAGGGAATCACATTGTTACAGTTACTGAGTGAAAATAAGAGCAGCCTCGTGCTAGTGACTGTACTTGTACCAATCACTGCAGGGATGCTCCGTCCCACGCGGACGCCCCCCTTCCTGACTCTTCAGTTATAAACGTGATGGGCAGCTTTTCCGGGTGGGTTAATCATGTCACGCCCTTCCATTCAAACTCCAGGGACTTTAAGTACTGCAGGTCCACAGGGCGGCATAGGACAGATTGGGGCTGCTAGGGGCTGGGCAGGAGACCGCCTGTTTGAGTTCTCAGCACGCTGCGGTGTCTGTGCGCCTCTTCTCACTTTCCTGTCCCCCAGTTCCCCTGGAGATGGGCGTGTTTCTCCGAGAACACCTGAATTACTGGTACAGCCTGAAGGCCTACTACCTGGCCAAGACCATGGCCGACGTGCCCTTTCAGGTACACGAGTGGCCGTGGTGTGATGTGGGGGGGCAGGGTTCCCAGCACCCCCAGGGAGGGGGCGGGGAGCTCGGCTTCCAGGAGGGGTGACGGGCCCTGTGCTTCCAGATCATGTTCCCCGTGGCCTACTGCAGCATCGTGTACTGGATGACGTCCCAGCCGTCCGACGCCGTGCGCTTCGTCCTCTTCGCAGCGCTGGGCACCATGACCTCGCTGGTGGCGCAGTCCCTGGGCCTGCTGATCGGAGCCGCGTCCACGTCCCTGCAGGTACCAGCCGAGCACCCGCCACGGGACGGGCCTCGCTTCTCCTCCTTGGCCTGTGTGGCCGGGGCTGCGTCCCTGGTGGGGCTCACGCCCCTCCCTGAGACCCCGCGTCCTGATTCTGCCCCGAGTTCCTAGACTGTCTTCAGCCGGCCGATCGCTCCCCAGGGAAGGGGTCGAGGGGTCCTGGCCCTGAGGATTGGAAGGCTGACAGCAGCAGGTGCCTCGTGTGGTGCGTGGGGCGCACCAGGTGCCGTCCTCAGTGCCTTCCGAGCGTCAGCTCATCAAGTCCAGGCGCGCCCACAAGTTAGGTGTGATGTTCTCAGTTTCACAGATGGGGAGACCGAGGCCCAGGGAGGCAGTGTGATCTTGTCAGAGTCAGGCAGCCGGCCCCGAGGCCGTGTCGTTGCCTCCGCAGGGTCACTCAGCTGTCCCCCAGACGCCCCCGTCGCACCCCACGCTCCCACCTGCCTGAGCCCCTCCAGGTGTCCCATCTGGACGCCTGGTACCACCTGCCCCCAGCCTGCCAAACCCGCTGCGTTTGCCGTTTCTGCACCTCTGGGGCCTCACGGTGCTCAGGCCAGTCTGACCCTTCGAAAACAAAGCCAGAGGCCTGGGGAGCCATCACCCCAGTGGCCTTCCGACGCCCCCTCCCTGGCATGTGATGGACTCCCATTACGTGTTCAGAGCCTCTGGGCAGTACCCTCCTCTGTGGATGGGAATAGGGATGACATCCCCCCCCGCAGCTGACAGCCCACGCCACCGCAGTCAGCGCCCAGGGAATCGCGCTCCTGACCTGTCCTCCCTGGGACACAGTGACGTCAGCCCCTGGGACGCTATGCCTCGCGCCCCACCGAGCACCCTCGCGACCACACCCAACGTGGCCCTGCCCTTGCTCTGCGGGGGCGCTACTCTTTTTGACCTTCTGTCCCCTCTGCTGGTTCCGCTGGGCCTCTGGACACAAACCCCAGCCCCTCCCTGGGCAGGAGACCAGCCTGCTCGCTCCCCAAATGGGGTGCTTCTCGCGCCATCCTGGCCCTGGTGTGACCTGTCCTGAAATCTCCAGCCCTTTCCCAGCTGCTGGCGACTGTCCGGAAACGTGGGCTGTGGCTTCCGGGCCACCCGAGGCGGAGGCGGCGGGTGGGAGTAAGTTCCCTTTCTGTCCCCTCCCAGGTGGCGACCTTCGTGGGCCCCGTCACGGCCATTCCTGTCCTCCTCTTCTCAGGATTCTTCGTCAGCTTCGACACAATCCCCACCTACCTGCAGTGGATGTCCTACATTTCCTATGTCAGGTAGCATGGGGGGCGGGGGGCCCTTACCACTGGAGGACTTTAGGACGCCAGAGGGAAGGCACTTGGGGACGTGCAGAGGCTCACAGAAGCCCCTTCTTGGTTGTTGGCTAGATGCTGGCATGATTCTCAGATCACGAACCCAAAGACTATCCATACTTTTTGTTTTGTTCCTAGTTTTATGTGCCTCACCCTTACACACACACACACACGCACACGCACACGCATGCACACATGCATCCATACACACGCACGCACACACAAACGCACACACGCACACGTGTCTTTCCTGCTTTGGAGAGCTGCATTGCGTATTTCCATCTTTTAAGAACTTCATTCCTCTCTGGAATAAACACTGCTTATAACAAAGTTCTGAATATTCGTAAAACCTTAGTAAGAAATCCAGTGGAAAATAAGTCACGTTTCCAGCATCCTAATATTCTTGAACAAGACTATTCTGGTGCCCCAGCACGTAGGCGGTCAGGTTTCATGCTCTCGGCCCAGAGGTGCTTTGGCACGTTGGCCCCCCGTGGGCGGGGCCGGTCCTTAGAGCTTTTCTCCCCAGTCCCAGCCGTTCCACGTGACAACCAGGGTCCCCAGTTGTGAACCAGCTTGTCTTTTCTAGAATGTCAGTTCAGATCCAGGTATATTGTTCCGGAGAACAAAATTGAAACAAAGCACTTGTACAGAGTTTCAGCCATCGGTGTACCTTCCAAGACCAAGAAATCAGAAACCCGTGTCTTTCTTCTCAGAATTAGCGTTTTTGTTCGGATAATGCAGAGCTGGAACAGAAAGAAATGTGCTGCAGAAATGTTTTATTTTAATGCTCTGCAGTCCTTGGAAAGCTATCAGACCTTTTATTACATTTAACGGTTAAAAAACGTGTGATGATCGGAAGGAATCAAAGTGTTTCTCCATTCATCTCTTGGACAGTACCTACTCTTGGTCCAATTTGGTTTTTTTTTTGACTTTTATTTTTTTTCTGGTGGAGGCTTTGGAGGAAACAAAATTGGAAAACACTTCATCAAGCCGTTGAATGGGTTTATCTTAGGTAGCTGTGGAGCAGTTAGAACGTGTTCCAGGGAGGAAAGGTCTCCGGGGAGGGAGGGAGCCAGGCTGAGGATGGGGAGCAATGGTACCTTACCCCCCGCGGACGCGGGCAGCGGCGGGGGTGGGGGTCCTGGGCCCCCCTCACGCTGGCGTTTGCCTCCTCAGGTATGGGTTTGAGGGGGTCATCCTCTCCATCTACGGCCTCGACCGGGAGGACCTGCACTGTGACATCGACGACACGTGCCACTTCCAGAAGTCGGAGGCCATTCTCCGAGAGCTGGATGTGGAGAACGCCAAGCTCTACCTGGACTTCATCGTGCTGGGGATTTTCTTCATCTCCCTGCGTCTCATCGCCTACTTTGTGCTGAGATACAAAATCCGGGCAGAGAGGTAAAGCACAGGGAAGCCAGAGAGAGGAAAATTGGACACCGTGGCCAAGGGCCACTTGCAGAACCTGCAGCAAGCCCGGGCCTGAGGACACAGACACTCCTGTGACCCAACCCCTGGGGACCACGTTTGGTGGTCAGGCGTCCAGTGCTGGACGTCGCTGCCCCGTTGGGTTGGGTCTTCTCTCCATTACCCTTTCTAGCTGTAACTAGGAAGAAGATGTAGAAAGGTTGTTTTTTTCACATGCAGAATTTTAAAATACTACCCCGAGGCAGAATGTAAAACTGCAACAAAGCTGGTGACGAGAAGCTTCCTCAGAAAAATCCTTCCTTCTGCCAGGGAGCCCTGGTCCTGGATGGAGGATTCGGGCAGCTTCCCGGGGACCCCTGTGCAGTCAGACGTCCAGGGGCAGAAAGCCAAAGCCAGGAAGGATTCCATTCTGTGACTGGTGTTTTCGTCATTTCGCCTTTCTACGGTTTGCCTCTTTTTCCAACGAGAAGTCATTTTCCAAGCCAAAAGTCGATAAATTTCATTCATTTCCAGAAAGTGTACCTTTTCAGTACTTGCTGAAGAAGATGATCCAGGGTAAATATACTTTGTTTAGAGATGTGAGGGGTTTGACTTGATCACTGAGCTGCTCCACCTACAGACAGAACTTGGGAAAGATGTGCAGATGCCGTCTCCAGGCAGAAGGAAGACATTGGAACTGCATGCACTAAGCCGTGCCGAAATCTTTTAAAGTTACACAGCAAGTTGTAAGGTGAAATTGGCCATCTCTTTCAAGTCTTTTATTTTCCCCATGCTTTGGGGAAAATACATTGTTTTTTTTCTTCCTAAATTTCCCAGCACCTTAATTTTGCCTAAAGAAATTCTGGAAGATCATTCCTGTTGATTTTTTACAAATGTTTTCTCTTCCCTCACATATCACATCAACTACCTCCCCCAAACCTGGGGAAGCTGGGCTTAGGGAAATTCCGGGTGTGAATGTTCGGGGATATGCAGGAGTAGCCCGTGAAAGATGCGCTGACTGCACAGGAGGGAAGATGCTGAGATTTCCTGAGAACCCAAGCCCTTTGCAAGAAGCTGGCGAAGACTTAGTGTGGCCAAGGCGTCTGGACCTCCATCAGACCAGCACTGAGGGCCATGGGAGGATTCCGTCTCCCACGTACGGTTTCCATGGTATCCCAGCGGCCCATCAGTCTCGGGCTAGTGTAGTCTTTCCAGACCAAAAACTCCTTTCCACTGACGTGATCACATAACTAAAATCCCTCTAGGGCAGGAGCAATGGGCACATCTGCAGGGCAAACGGTCTTTGAATTCGTGGCGGGATGTCCGTGTGCTTGTCGGAGGCAGCGTGACCACAGGGTGGAAGGGGATTCTGGCCCAAGAAGGTCCTCTGAAGGAAAACGGAATTGCTTTCCCCTTCTAGAATGCCGTGAACCTGGAATCAGGGTCTCCTAATGAAAGACTGTATTTTTTGGTGGACAAATTCATTCTCCTCCCGAGCCTCAGTTTCCCCACCTGTAAGCAGCCGCACAAGGTCGCCTGCAACACCATGCTTAGCTCTGAAAGGTTCTGAGGTTCCTAGCTTGTGTTCGAGAACTTTCATTTCCTATTTAAGAGGATGAGAAATGTCCAAATTTCACTCACACGCGGATTTGATTTGCAAATGCCTAGAAGCCTCTTTTTCACCCTTAGATCCCTTTTGGTAGACACAATTGAGGCATTTAAATGTAATTTGACATTTGCTTCTTTTACACCAACGTGGCATTGCCTTCCAGCTCACATTACTTAACCAGGGTCAAACTTAGCCTTCATAAAAAGTCTTCATTCAGTTTCAAGATAGACGTGCCTGTGAGAATGTCACATGTAGGAAGACACACATGGGAACAGTCTGGTGAAATAGAGTTGGGGAGAGGAAACATCCTGGACCTTGCCTCAGAATTACATTGGCTGAGGCCAGTGTTGAAAGACATTCCCTCCGGGTGAATCCTTCCAGTCGTGGGTCTGTGAGCCCAAGAAGGACATGCACGTGGATATTTTTTGAAGGATGCTACCCGGAGTGCCACGAGCAGGCTGAGGTCACTACCTCAGGGTAATCTGCTTAGGAGGACTCGAGGCTGTGTCCAGTGAGGATGTCGACCTAGGGTGCTGCCTTCATCATTCTTCAAGGGTCAGCGATGCCCCTTGCCCCTTGCTCCAGCTTTCTCATCCTGCACCCTTGGCAGCATAGACCCAGACGCTGCAGTTTGGATCTCCAGATACTTCCCTTCTGCTTTTCATCATAGGGAAATTTGATAAAACACCTTATTGCAATGGCCCAAGATAATATCCAAGTAACTTGGTGATTTTATTTTCCTGAGTAGGTATGGTGAAGAGGTGGGGGGTGATGTGCTGTCTTTCACACACTGGAATTTAAGCCAGGTCAGCTTCCCAAACCTAATTCTTTTAAGTGGTTTCTGAATGTAGCGACTCAGATCTTCCCTTCGTCTCTGACTGCGCTTCTTCATTTAGAAGGAAGGAGGAAACGTTGGATGAAACGAGGTGCAGCCTTTCCAGTTGTTAGTGGAGGTGAAGATGGAAACCCAAAGAATATCACTGTTACAGGGAACCTGGGAGAGAAGGGGGCTCTGCTGGGTTCTAGCACCCCACCTGCTCCGCGGGGGTGTCAGGGCCTGCTCTGCTGAGCAAGCTGTCTCAGGGCTGTTCCCTCCGTCCACATTCACAGCATTTCATGCCTCCCTTTCTTCCAATCTTGCTGGGTGTCTGCTCGAGAATTAAATGCTGCAGAAGCTCCTGTGAGGGTGACGTGGGAAGGAAAGAAACCAGGTAAACATTTTATGTAGAAGATGCTGGAATCTGATTAAGTCACCTTGAGGGAGGGGCCTTCAGGACCAAGAAATAGGACTTCAGCTTTTAGGTAAAAACTCATCCTGGAGACCCACATGAAGGTCATTTTCCCACCAGAGAAAGGCACTGCCAGGCAGCCGGGGCAGGCTGAATCCATGGGGTAGAAAGCCCTCCAGGGGGTTCACTGAGGAGAGAACACCTTGGGCCCCAGTGCACTGAGCATCCTCCCTTGCTGGGTGGCCCGGGAGCTGGCTGGATGCCTTATCAACGGCTCTGCTCAGTTACTCACTCAGCAGGCGTGTGTTGACCCACCGCCGTGTGCTTGGTGCGGCCCAGACACGGGGGCTTGGAGCTCAGACCAGGCCTGCGCTCCAGGGCTGATGGGCCGGCGGGGATGCCATTCTGCAGACACAGCTCTCCGAGACCGCAGAGGGTCCGTGAGGCCGGGCCCCAGGGCTGGGAGAGAGCTCAGGTCTGACCCCAAATTCTCTACCTTCTTGCTTTGCCTTATTGCCTCCTGTTCGTGGTGTGCAAATGTACATGAAAATGCTTTGCAAGGTATGACGTGCAATACTAGGTTAGCTCTGGACTAGCTGTCACCAAACGGATGGCTGAGACGGGGGGAGCCCGAGCCCCTTTGCTCAGTTGCCTGGCCTAGGGGTGCCCCAGGCTGGCCTGGGGGCCCAGCTTCTTATCCCTGTCTCAGCGGAGAGGTGCCTTCCTCCGCCCTTGCCTGGCCTTAGCCTCTTCATGCTGGCTGGGGCCCAAGGGGGGCCAGTGTGAGGACACACGCGAGGGCGCGTGCCCGCTCCCTCGGGGTGTGTAGCTCATAATGTTCTCTCGCCGTCTCTAAATCCACAACCGTCCTTCACCCCAAGAAAGGCAGAGAAAATTCCCTCACTTCATGCCTGCCGAGCAGCTGGTGACGTGTAGTCAGAACCCACCCAGTCCTTTGGCAAACGCCAGCTCAGTTAGGATGTGACAAAAACCAAAACCAGACAACCCAGCGGGGCGGAAGGAGGGGCAGCACGTGTGGCCATGAAGTTAGATGCTCCGAAGGCATAAGATGCTAATAAAATATTTTATAGAGAACTTGTTACTTGTGTTTGGTGTTACATGCTTCAAATTCAAAATAATTGGCTTGAATTGTACCAGGTGAAGGGGGTTTTTAGGTTGTATTTGGAATGTCTTTGTTGTACGTCTAGCAAGGGTTCGGGTTCATTCCTCAACGTGCTGATCTAACACCTGATTGTAAATAGTCACCTGTCTCTCTAGGTGACGTTCATGTTTCATATTGAACTGTCTTAAAGTTGTGTGTTTTCCTCTCTTTTCCAGCCTCCTCACCCTTCTCTTCCCTCTTGTTGATGTTGTCCAGGGCTTTAAAAAGTGCCAAGAGCTCAGATGCACGGGCCCCTCGTGTGCTCCCTTGCGGTGGTCCCTGGGGACTCGGGCCCTGGACCGGAGACCTAGGAGCCGGGTACAGGGTGTGGCCTTAGCTCAGCTTCCCAGCTTCGGCGGGTAATCGTACACCGAGCTGAGCTTCCGAAGGCAGCGCGCTTAGGGCCGGGCTGTCGTCCCCGACTGGCCTCCCTCCTCGGGGACACAGGGGGGAGTGCAGGGCTGGGCCAAGTCCCAGAATGGGCGGCCCCCACAGTCCTGCTACGTGACAGGGACGGCGGGTGCGTGGAGCGTGGGAGCACGCCCCGGAGTGCCCCCGTCGCTTCCTCTCCGCACCGCCCCACCCCCCCGCCCTGCTCTCCTTCTGTGCAGCTGCCGTTAAGGTCACGGTCCTTCAAGTCCCTGCGCTTGGCCTCCTGCCTCAGAGAAATTCCCCAAAGACAATCACCGTCTGCAGAGGCGGATGTGTCTGATGTCCCTGTTGGGGCTTCCCTGGGGCCAGAAGCAGGAAGAAATGGGGGAGCCCCGCACCCCCATCGCCCAGCCTAATTTTCACACTGCAGCCTCCCCGCAGCCTGTGCCGAAAAGCCAGCCTCCTGGGCGGGAAGTCGGCACGAAGGAGAGGCACTCACGCCCGTCCTTCTGAGGGTCCAGCCTGGGCTTTCCGGTAACTACTGCACATCCTTTCCCCCCTTCTTCTCCCCATCTTCGAGGAAACGAGGGTGTAGCATTAGCTTCATTTTTATGTTATCTCTGAGTGGTCAGCTTGGAATCATTCCTCAAACAGACATTCTGTGGCCTGCTCCAGGCCGCCCTGAGGCCAGCCAAGGCAGCCAGGTTTCTCCAGATGACTCCGGGGAGCGTAGGTCAGGCTTAGAGCCCCTGACACCTGCCTCTTCTCAAAATACTCCCTTGGCGCCAAACAGGGAAGAGCGCCACACGCACACTGCCTACCACGTTCCCGCCAGGCCAGGGGTCATCACTTGTAGGGGCACCGCCTCGGGGCTTTTCCACGAACTAAGGACCATTTTAAAGCTGAAGAGAGAGGAGCAGAGGCACACAAGTGCCCTTGTGTTGTCACAAGCGGGGCGGAGCCTGCCGACTGGGTCTGGGCCCTGCTTTGGGAGGGAGGGTGGCTGCGCGTACACAACTGGGGGGCCCGCCCCCCCCCCCAGTCTGCTCCCTGTTCCCAGGGAGACACCCCTGTTCGCCAGGCACATGTGAGTTTCTCCCCGGGGTTCGTGGCTTCACCCAGACGTTGGGAACGGCATGAGGCCAAGCCACACGAGAAAAACTGCAAAGCTGAAAAGGACCCCATGCAGCTGAAGTTCCCGCTTGCTGGCGTGGCCCCATCCTCTGCTCGGCGGGGTCTGTTTAAACATGAGAGAGAACCCTGCTGGCCACCTGGGGGTGCCTTTGGCCTGTGCTTTGCCCGTGACTTTAACCGTGGCCCCGAGACTGTATGCAGTTAAATGGTGTTTGCTGTGTTCACGGCCGTTAGGACATCGGATTCTGGGGAACTCGTAAGCCACCTGCTGGCACTTCTGCAGGAAGGGCGTCGTCCCTCACATGCAGCAGGGGCCAAGGCGGGCTGGGACAGAGACGCTGAGGCCTGCCCCGCAAGCGCCTGGGCGGTGAGGTGTGACCCTCCCTGCCGCCTCCCCGGGGCCACCTCTCAAGTCCCCCAGGTCCTCTCCTCAAAGGAGGGTTCAGGAAGCCCTCGCTTCCAGCACTAGGAGTGGACCGTTCTTTCATTTCACCCGCCGCAAGGCACGGGTCTAGCATCAGCCCCTTGCTTCCAGCACAGCCCTGGATCAGCAAGGTGGGGCTTTCGAGAAAACAGTGTTTACCAAACAGGGCTTTGCTGGAGCAGAGAAAACAGCAGGCTCATCCGTCTCCAGGGGAGAAGTTACCAAACCGACCTCCCCTCTCAGGGTCCCAGAAGGTGCTCTCTTGTGCTGGGTGAAGTGGATCAGGCCTTGAAGGAAAGGGCTGAAAGTCATGGGCTCCTGGGTCAAGGTTAAGGTCTCTGTACTCGTGGGTTCCTGGACATCCCAGGTGCAACCTGATCTGAAAGGTACGACAGTTGGTTTCTTCGAGAGAGTATTTCAGTGGCCATGGTAGATATTTTGTTTCTATATCTTTACATTTTTTCACAATTCTGTCATCATGTACCTCGGAGGGTCTCTTTTCCGCGACCTTTGGAACACGGGCTGCCCAAGCTTCTTTCATAAATATCTCATTTCAAGTCCTCGGCCAGTGAAAAATAGTAGCAAAAGGTCCTATCATCCGAATTGCTAACAGAGGACCACTCACCCCATGCAAGGAATTTTCTGTTTCTGTAGTCAAATGCGCCCTGGGGAAAGGGGTGACCAGAGATGAGTTTCTCCATAGAATGTGTGTGTTTGAAAAGTTAGCATATGTAGCTGATGCCCTTACCCAGGTTTGTTTTTCCTTTGCAGACACAGTGGCTTAATACCTGCTCTTAGCTGAATCTGAATTGCTGCCTTTTACTTGATGACTAGCTATGTAACGTTTTTCCTTTGTTCTTCCTTCCAAAGCAAGAGTCAATGCAAATAACATTTTTAACCATCGTGTAAAGATGTGCATATATCTGTATATCTAATATGTAATTATGTAATCTCTGGTTTTTATAACGCTGTGTGCATAACCTTCCATTGATTTAGCCACGTGACTTTAGGAAATACTGTGCTTGCACGCTGGGAGAGGTGAGCGTTGTCGTAGATGAGAATGACATCTATACATACGTACGTATATATATATATATTTTAAAGCAACAGCGGCTCCCTTGGGTTCTTGGCTCCTTGGCTTTTCCCCTCCATTGGAACATGGACCCAAGCAGACCCTAGGACGTGAGCTTTCTCACTCTACCTTACAGACCGTGGTCCTGCTTTGTATATTTCTGTAGAGTTATCTCCTTAGAAGATTTGTACGTGCATTTTTTGCAGACTTGAACTTTGTTTTCTGAAATTAGATGCCATTTATGAAAATGTGACACAAATCAAAATAAAGCATTGTTATTTTCAGAGTTCCGTTTCTCTCTCTGTTTTGCTTTCAACAACATCAGCCTGCAGACCAGCCAGGAGAATTGGGCCTGGGGTCTTGGCAGAGCTTGCGGGGAGTTTTCTCCTTCTTGCTCTGCGCCTGCTCTTAGTGAAACAGTTCCTCCAGTAGGTGTAACAATGGATTTGGATGAAGTTGGGAAGAAAAATAAGAGCGATGGTGGTGACATGCCAGCCCCACTTGTTGGGTGATGTGATAGCACAGGGCCAGGTGCCTTTCATATGTGATCTCATCTCACTGCCGTCCGCGGGGCCACAGTGCCACCGCCAGCCCATTTCACAGGCCAGGGAACTGAGGCTCAGAGAGATTAGACAAGTCGCCCAAGGCAAGTAGTGGAGACTGAATCCAGACGGTGACAGTCTAGCAGGGGAGCCAGTGCTCCAGCCCCTGCGCCGCACTCCCTCGTTTGGAAGAAGATGCTGAGGAACTGATAGCAGAGACTCTGCCTGGTCAGGGACTTCCCTGGCAGTCCGGTGGTTAAGACCTCGCCTTCTAATGCTGGGGGTGTGGGTTCCATCCCTGGTTGGGGAGCTGAGATCCCACATGCCTCGTGGCCAAAAAACCAAAACATAAAGCAGAAGCACAATTGTAACAAATTCAATAAAGACTTTAAAAATGGTCCACATCAAAAAAAATCTTAAAAAAAAATAAAGAATCCATCTGGTCACAGGAAGCGGCCTGGGGGAATACGTCCCCCCACGCCCCGGGGGGAAACTTCTCCCAGACTCTGTGCTGTGGGTTGGCTGATGGGTGAACATCCCCAGGAGGGAGGTTTGGGGGTCTTTATGCTGTTAGGACCCCATGTGGGTCAGCACTGGGGTCTGGGCATGGCTCGGGGGTGTGGTAGTGACGGGAAGGAACAGGTTACCTTTGTAGGTGTGGAGGAAGGTGTGAGAGCAGGGACTGGACAGGGAGAGAAGCACACTGAGGATCTGGTGAGCCGTCCCTTCTCCCTGCCCAGGCTTCTCTGTCCGCAGATGCTGTCCTATGCTCCCAAACTATCCACCACCTTCCCCACCAAAATCCCCACTCCGTCCCCACTCCTTCCAGAATGATCTGTATTAGAAATTTTAACTTACAAATATTCTACACACTTCTTTGGACAAGTAATGCAAAAAGTTAGTAATCTCACCACCAAGCACACCCTCTGGAGGTAACGAGACCTGACAGCCAGATGGAAGGTTATCACCAGCCCCTTATTACACCCAGAGAGACACATCTCACACCCGATTCCTGCCCCTCGCTCGAATCGCGGACAGCACCCAAGAGGGACAGGCCGCAGCGTCCAGGGGCAAAGACAGCTGCCCAGAGAGTAGCAGCTATTAACTTCTGGGCTGGAGCGCGGTCTGGAAAAGGTGGAGAGAGCCCTGGACCCGGGGGGCCGCCCACAGGAGACGAGGCCTCCTCAGGGGCCACCTGGAGGACAGATGGCCTGGGGACAAGATGCTCTGAGCCACACCTTGGCCTTTGGATCTAAACTCTCAGTTCCCGTAGTCAGATGTTGTCGAAAGCAGGTAAACCAACAAAGAGGGATATGAGCATATTTGAGGTTTTAGTTATGTATATTTAATCTGTTAAGCTATACGTACCATAAAATTCACAGCTTGTTTGTACTTTCACAGAACTGTGCAGCCATTACTGCCCTCTAATTCCAGAACGTGCTAGCCCCAGAAGAAACCTGGGACCCATCAGCAGTCACTCCCCATCGCACACTCTCACACAGCCACCGCAAGTGTCCCCATTTTGCCAATAGGGACTTGGAGGCCGAAAGGGTCTTAAAAGTCTTTCCAGCACATGACAGTGCCTCCAGTTCCCAAAGACCAGAGGTCCCGGGGAGAATTTCCAGCCTCTGCAGAGGGTCAGAGCAGACACACAGGGAGGGTGGAGTTTCCGGGGCAGCCCGGGAGACGTGTTGTGTGCCACTGGACCTCCTTCCGAGAGAACCTGATTTGGGAACACAGCTGACTGGCAGCCCCGTGGCACCCATGCCGGGATGCTCCACCGTCCCCCTCCTCCCACGCTTGGCTTCTCGCAACCAGGCCATTCCTGCTCCAAACAGTGTTCCTCTAAGGGGCACCTTGGTTTAGGGTCTGCCCATCCATCTGTTGGAGACCTTGTCTGAACTTGGCCGTGGCCTGAGGCTCTGCCCACCCAGTCCTTCCTTCCCCGATCCATTGAGTCACGTCAGACCCACAGCACGATCTGAGACCCCCGGCCACACCCACTCTCCTCCCTCACAGCACCCCCCCCACCACCACCACACTCCGACCCTGTCAGGGTGTCTGAGTTTGAAGCTAAGTCCCTCTTCTCCGTGTCACTGAATGTTCAAGACTTCTTGGAATAATGCAATGAATTCTGGTGACTATCCGACATATTCTGGAGCAATGCAGAAGGAAGCATTGCCCAATAAGAAATGTTGAAGCAATGCTCTTGCAGCCCAACCCTGCTGACACAGAGGAGGGAAAAGCTGATAACCTCCACCGGGCACTGTAGGCAGCTTTAATGGCCACTGTGTGTGTTGGGGGCAGGAGAAAGCCTGGTGCTTCTCTTCCCTTTACCACCAGCAGTGGGGGGGGGGGGGGGGGGGGCGTCTGGCTTCTCCTGGGCAAGCCAAAACGCTCATCCATCCCACAGTTTCTGGAAGGTTCCACAAATGTGCACCATTAGTTAGTGAGGAAGGTGCTTGATATCAAAGGGATCCCTGGATCCAATGGAATGCAATTCACTATTTGAATTCACCCTGAGCCACTTGTGGGTTCAGATGTTAGAGGCGCACTGATCAGGAGGTGAGGAGGTTTAAGGGCGGTGTAAACGCACTTGGGCCGTGGACGGCCAGTGTCAGCAGGGTGTCCAGGGGGCCTGAAGTCCACGGATGGGGATCACATCACATGCAGCCAGCAAAAGAGGCGGCACATCCCAGATCTGGGTCTTAGCCTGGCTGTGTCCTTGAGCAAATTTCTCTCAATTTCCTCATTGGTACATAAGCATGAATATCAAGTTACTCGCTGCACTTCTCATTGGTAAATAAGCATAAATATCAAGTTACTCGCTGCACTTTGGGTAAAAGAAAATGTTTCCAGTCCACACTGCAGTACTTCTTATCCAGAATTTCAAAACCGGTTAGCACTCTCTGTACTTAATGGGCACCCACTCTCTAGAGCCAAGGAGGTTGCTGATAATTCCCAAGGAAGGCCACCCACCCCGGGAGACCCCCATCATGTCGCGCGGAACTCAAGGACGAGGGGGACTCCATGGGATTCTCTGCTGACCCCTGGCAAGCTGTACTTAAGAATAATTATTCTAGTGTGTCAGCATTTCAGTGTTTCCTTTTTAAACCTAGCCTGTTAGGATGGACCTTTACACAAAGTTGGAAACATACTAACTACTGAATTTCCTTATCCCAGATCTACTGTGGCTTCTAAAATAGACAGGAATGAGCAGTGGGAGGGGCTGTGATTCAGCCACAGCCTCCTAGAAGGGCTCTGAGCCCTCGCCCCCTCCTGCTCCTGGTGTGTCCTCACAGGCTGGCTCCTGGCTGTGAGTCCCGGACCAAATCACTACAGGGCTCCGTGGAACGTTTTCTTTTCTGAAAATGAAAATGGGGATGGTGGTACCCCCGCGTCCCCCGCCACCACGTGGGCTCTCGAGGAGTTAGCAGATCTCAAGTACCCCATGGGTGTCTGACTCAGGCCAAGTGCTTGGTCATCTCATTAGCTTTGATTATGTTTCTGGGTCCCTCTGGGTGTCAGCCAGGGACTCCCAGCTGAGAGGTCCACCCCCGGGGGAAGGATAGAGGCAGAAACTACCCTGCCCCCGGCACAGAGCACGCCAGGGAGCTGAATCTCTCCGCCTTCCTCCCTGCCCAGGTGTCCCCGTGAGATGCTGAGCTTCACGCAGACCGTTTGTGTGTCTGCCCAAAGGTGAAATGAGAGGCAGCCGCACCCTCGGAGCAGACACACAAAATGTGGCGCAGGCAAAACTCGTCGGCAGTGTGCACATCAGTGACTGGAGTTTTCTCTGGTGCTGAACTTAAACGCCCCACCCGGGCACTTTGGGGAAGTTCCGTCCAGTTCCCTGCTGAGTGAGCTGGGGTCCGGGCTTCCACGCTGGGCAGGGTGACGTGGACCTCCGCAGGCCTCCCCCTGGGCCGGTGCACGCTTAGGCAGGGTCCTGGGACATTTGGGACACCCTCCCACACCCTTCTGGAACCTGCAGGTTTGGCGGGGCTGCTTCCAGCTCTCCTTGGCGGGACGCACAGCAGACATTCACCCCTCGCTCCTTACTGACCTGATGGCACTGGAGCCTCCTGCCACGCCCAGGCGTCTTCTGCCTCCCCGCCCAGAGGCTGCCCTACCCAGCACGCAGCCTGGGAACTGAGAAGGAGCCCCTCTGCGCTGAGAGCTCAGAGCTGCTGGGGTGCGGGAGTGTCTGCAGACGCTGGAATCAGATCTCCCTCCGCTGTTCTGTGACCTTGGGCTCCTGACCTAACCTCTCTGTGCCTCTGTGTGTTCACTTGTGAAAATGGAGATAATGATAGGTGCTTTGCAGGGCTGCTCTGGGGCTTAAAGGAAGTAAAATGTGTAAAACTCCACAGGGCTGCAGCAGTGGGCACTAAAGGCGGGTGGGCCTCTCTTTCTGTATTTTTAGGGGGAGACAAGGCACCAGGCTCTTCCCTGAGACCCCGGCCTCTCTTGCTCCCCCACTCACCGGGCCCAGACGACATCTCTGGAGGTGAGAAACAGAGGGCCCTGGGCCACGCCTGGTGTTAGACTTAACCACAAGGAAAAAGAGAATAAGAAAAAATTCAAAATTTTCTGCAAAGATGAAGTTTTCCCTTAATCGGTGGAAACTGGAACTCAGCTTTGCTCAGCATTGCATGCTGTCCGGAGGCGAGGTAGTTGGATAATGGGGTATCTTAGTAAATCTTATCAAGAAGGTGAGTGGCGTGAAGCCAGGCTACCGCGGGGATGGCAGGAAGCCGCAGTCACCCAGGTTGACCAGCAGAGGGGGCTGTTGGTCACCATGGTTTGGAGCAGGATGGGGAAGTGGGCTGGCCTGTGTCCTGCTCCATCGCGGTCCGAGTGGTCTAGCCTGATGTTGGTCTCATTCATAAATGAACACATTTACAAGACTGCCACAGCTCCCCCCACCCCCACCTTGTGTGGCTAGGGTGAGGCACGAGATTGAAGGGGGTGCCCCTCAGTAAAGATATTTTAACGTAATCTTTTAAAGAGTGGCCTGGCAGGGTCCCCACATGTCTGTGGTCTTCCTGGCTCAGAGGACACGTGAGCCACCGGGTTTGCTTGTTTATTTCGTTTTTCCCGCAGGCTGGAGAGCGACTGTCTCAGAGCCTGGGTCCGCGCGGGCAGGGTCAGGACGGTCTCTGGAGATCTTGTCCGTCCTAACGTCACAGCGCCCCACAACCCACGTCACACCTGTTGTCAGGTGTCTGCCCTGCACAGATGGGTGTGCCCGGCTTCGCTGCCCGGCTGGACATTACTGGGGTTGCACCCTGCCCTAGAGACCCTGATCGAATCACCAGATGGAGATTATTTTAAAGCTCCTTGGGTGATTCTGACATCCAGGTCCATTGTTTGAACCACTTGCGAAGTGCTGGCTTTGGGAGGAGGCTAGTGCTCACCTGGACTGGGGCCCCAGGGCACAGGGGACCCGCCTCACATGAGGACCCCTCTGCCTGCTGCAGGAACCGCAGAGCAAAGTCTGGGGAGAGATGTGTGGGCCCCAGGACAGGGAGGTTAAGGCCCGTCTCCCCATCCTACCACCTGTAGACAGTTCTCCTGAGCAGGGAAGAAGGTCACTCCAGTGTGAGTCTGGCCCCGGGTCTTCCCAGGTCCCCCGGGGAAGCACGCTCTCAAGACTGGGCCCTGAACAGCCAGCGGGGGAATAGAAGTTACCGTCTGGGGGCTGGGGGTGGGGCACGAGGACGCCCCCCCTTGGTGGTGTCTGTGGCCTTGACACAGACGCAGTGGCTCTGATCGGACCACACAAGTGACAGGTGGGCAGTGGCATCCGTGTCTGTGAGAGGTGCCATGGGCTTCGGGCTCCATCCAGAAGGGCGGGTGCAGGGGCCTGGGATGCTGGGGCCTCTGGGGTGGGGAGTTGTCCCCTGAGGCCCCGGCCTTGGCTCCCTCCTCACCCTGCAGGGCTGTGCACTGAGCGCCCAGGTGCCACGGGTGAGCTGGGACCTGCGGGGGAGAAGGTACCATCGGGAATCAGTGGACACGTTGAGTGGGTGGGGGAGCCACTAAGAAGAGACACGGACTCCGCTGTCGGGGAGGGAGGACAGCACGGGGACCCTCGCGCGGGGTGGAGGGCGTGAGCGCGCTCGGGGACGGGCGGGGGCCTCGGGCAGCGGGAATCACGTCAGAGGGGCTCCTGCTTCTCCAACCAGGCCTCACGTGGCAAATCTCAGTGTAACAGTCCTGCCCTGGGTGGGCTCCGGGGTGGCGCCCCGCATCAGGGCTTTGGGATGAGTTACTTATCCTCCAACAAGGGTAATAATATCTCACTTCCAGGATATTCGTGGGATCTCACTCTAGAGACCTGGCCCAAAGTGCAAGGTTAAAAACAAAGACGTTGTTTTGAAAAGGAGCCAGTGTCTCCTTTCCAACAGGAAGGGTGGCTCAGACCCAGAAACCCCACGTCCAGGGGCCACACTGCTTTCTGGCCCCCATGAAGAGTAAACAAGCCCTGCGGTGGAATCCGTAGAATTGTCTGTGTGGGCGTGAGAGGGTCCCATCAACAGAAAGAGAGCAGGAGGCTCAGCCTGGATGGCGTGGAAGCCCTCTTGGTGTCCACGGAAATGCTCCTGGGGTCCGCAGAAACCCTCCTGGGGTCCCTGGAGAATTGCGTGTCCCCGAGAGTGAGGGAGGGGACAGCTCTCCATCTCGGGGTTGCTAAGACTTCACAAGCTCTCGTGGTGACACCTGTTCATGTGTTCACATTTGTTCATTTGTTCCATGAACTTGACTTACAAAGAAATACCGAAAAGGGCCAATTGGTAAGATGGTTTTATTGGCTTTCTCTTCACCAAGAGAGACATTCACAATGAATTTTGGGGGGACTTACATTTGAAATGGTGTTCTTCATGGCAGGCTTAGAAGGTGGCTTGCCCTCCCTGTCAGGTCAGCACTAGGTGTGAGGTTTGCAACACCCTCAGAGCTAGGGAGCTACTTTGGGGTCCTTCCCTGCTCCCCAGGCCTGGGGCAGACCCTCTGCTCAGAGACGCTCAGACACCCCCTGCGTCCCTGTCTGTGAAAGGCTGAGAAGGGAGAGAGCGACTCAGCGGAAACAAAACACGACAGCGGGAAGTCTCAGGAAGGAAGACCTGTCCTCATGCTGAGTGAGGGAACTTTATTCTTTGAGACATCAGGCCCCAGACACTGGGGGCAGCGCGTGCCGCGAGAAGGGGACAGAAAAGCAGAGGCGATGAGCACTAGGCAGACTCCCCTCCCCGGCTGTCGGCAGCGGCTCTCTTCAGAAGGTGCATTCTGGAAACAAGACACAGACGCGAGTTACCCTGAGCCTCTCGTCCCGGCCCACCCGCTGCCCGGCTTCTGCAGGTCCGGACAGGCGCCCAGGCAGCCCGTGTGCTGTTTTCCCTGCCAGGTCCCTGGGGAAGGGTTACGTCCCCACCTGGCGGGAGAATAGCCACACGCCCCACGGGGACCCAGGGGGTCGGGGCAGATGGGACCTGAGACGGGCCCGGGCAGGGCCACTGCCAGAGTTTGAAGAAGGGCCCTCCCAGGCCAAGGAGCCGGCAGAACAGGGACGGCCAGCACAGGGGCCCCTCTTCCTCCTGGGCCCAGAGCCTTAGCTGGACCTCTGCCCAGGTTTGCTGGGAAGGGGAGGGGCCCTAGGCAGCGGGCGGGGCCCCCGCACGGATGAGGGAGCTGGGATCGGCTGGAATGCAGCCTCCTCTGTAGTTCCCCGGGGACGAAAGGCAAGAGTGGCCCCCTCGGCGCTGGTTCCAGGAAGGGCCCTACGTAGCTATGTGCGCCTTGGACGGTGAGCTGGCACCTGGCCTGCCAGATGGCTCACGGCAACCTCCACAGGGGTGGGGGGGCAACGGAGCAGGACAGCACACCGCCTGTGCACAGCTCTCTGCTCCTGACCCGGGGCTCCCAAGGCGGCTGGGCTGCACCCCACCACTCCAGCGAGGGAGGAGGGAGCGCCTCGTAGTGGGGGGAGGGTGGGGGATGGCGGGGTGGGGAGAGGAGCCGGGACTCCACGCCCCGACGGAGAGCGTGCCACCCGTCACAAGTGACGGACGCTCCGCGGGGGTTGTGTGCTGAAAACATCCCTGAAAGTCGGCCCAGCTCTCCAAACCTGCTCATGGTCCATTTCTCTCCGGGGTGGGTTTTAAACTAGTTCCCTCTCCACAAGGCCCTGACTTTGAACACCTTTCTGAAATGATTAGCGTCTGCACGCCCCTCTCGGCCAACAGACAGCCGTGGCGCAGGGGCTCCCCGCCCAGGGCCCGGGCTGTGGGGCTTCCTGGGGGCCTGGAAAGCACGCCCCCCCCCCCCGCCCCCTGCACGTGGGGCTGGCTCACCTGCTTCCTGCAGGGGCTTGAAGCACCAGGGCACCCTGGGAATGCTGGAGTCGAAGCAGCAGCCCCGGTTGTTGCATTGCTCAGGGGTGACCTCGGGGTAGCCGCAGTCCACCCTGTCCTTGGCCGGGACCACGCACTGGTCTGGCACTGTCCCAGACAAAGCCCCGTCAGAGCCCTCGCTGGCTTGGGGCTGCCCCACCGGCTGCAATGCGCAGGTCTGTACCCTCCCCGAGCTCCCAAGGTCCAAGGCTGTGGTCTCAGCCCTCCCCCAGCCCCTGCTTGTCTGCTATGGAGGACAATTTCTCCATCATTATTTAAAGAGAAACACTCTGCAGGAGATCTGGCCAGCTGCCAGGTGTCTCTCCCTGGGTGCTCCTAGCACCTTGTCAGGAAGTCAATACGGTCTGGGTTCCCTCCAGCAGGCGGGTACCCATGGGAATCTGGGGCCCCAAACCCGGAAACAAAGTTCCACTTCATTGTTTGATCAATAAAACTTCCGCCTTAAGAAAAATGAGTAGTATGATAGAAGGGAGGCATTCAACATGTGCTGTTTTCTTTTCTTTTCATCTCCCTACCCGCCTTGCCACACCTTCCCTGTACGTCCTTGGGCCTCTAATAGTCATTTTTCAAGTAAGTCTTTGGATCTGAGGTTCAGCAAAAGCCCCCTCTGCCTCAATACTTAACTGGATTTTTCCTTAGGAAAATCGAAATCACGTGAACGCTCGAATGCTCTTCTATGGCTGCCAATTCATAATTCCTTGCCCCGCTGGTCCCCAAGCTCTGCTTGTATTGGGAGGAGCCCCGGATCTTGAAAAGCCATTGATACCTGCTCCCGCCCCAGAGACACTGTGATGTGGCGGGCACACCCTGGGCTTTTAGAGTTTTAAAGCTTCCAGGAGATTCTGATGGGTGCCGAGTTTGAGACCGCGCAGTAGATAACCCGATAAAAGCCCCCCCTAATTTTTTTCAAATTCTGGTGAATGGAACTGTCACGGCCCCCACCTGCAATTGCAATGCAATGGCTAAATGAAAAATTATGTCTGCAGGTATTGAAGATGTTCTGGCAGCGATCATTTTCATTCGTCTTTCCCTTTTGTATTGCGAACATGCCAGAATAATGCGTGAAGACCTATATTGCAATTTGGAAATCTCCAGCAAGGAGGGCAGTGGGAGAGGGGGCTTGGGTGCTGGCTGCCAGCCAGGTGGACCTGAGTTCCATTCCTGATTTCCACACTGACCAGGAGGGTCACTTATGAACTTCCTGAGCCTTGGTTTCCTTGTCTGTAAAATGGGGACAGCAAGACCCAGTCTGCAGGGCTGTTGAGAGAAAATGTGTGTGTCTGGTAAGCAGCAAGTATTAACTGCTCAGGGGGCTTGGTCACCTTCCTCACGCCCACAGAAAGCCCCCAGCCCGGCCCCGCCACGGCCTGTCCCCTTGTCATGTGCTCCCACCCTGCCGCCAGCCCCTCCTCCCTGCTGCCGGGTGGGCGGAGGTCAGAGCGGTACTCACACAGGCCCACGTACTCCCCGGTCGAGCGGGAGGACACCAAGGCCAGGACCACCACCAGCAGCCAGAACATTCTGGCCTCCATGGTCACGGGCGGGCTCTGGGGACCTGACCACCCAGAGGACATGCGGCGTCGGCCAGGAAGCCTCATTTATACCCGTGTGTTTGCACAGGCGCTCCGGATTCTGTTTGCTCAGGGAGCCGTTCCCTCTAGGTCCGGCCGCGCCTGCTCCTCCCCTCCCCCCCGCGCAAGACGGCGAGCCCCCAGAGGCTGGTCCATCCCAAAGGGGAGAGACTGCTTCCGACCCCGCTGTCTTGGCAGCAAGCGAGGGGTGATGGCAGATTCCAGCTGCCTGTGAGCACCTCTCTACCAGGGAGCAGGGCTGTGTCGATGCCCCTGTTAACCCGGCCAGGAGGAAAGCACGAAGGCTCAGCGAGGGGCTGGAGGGCAGAGTCCCCAGGCCCGGGCATCAACCCAGCAGCCCGCCCGGGAGCAGGCCAGGAGGGGGCCTGCTCAGTGACAAGCGCTCCCAGGCCACGGAATCCCAGACCAGCCTACGGTACCTGAAAAACAGGTGACACCACAAGGCAGGTGCGCGGTGCCTGCAGATTTCACTTCCGTCTCACAACTCTTGAGAGGCAGAAGTTCCTTTTCTTTCTTTTTTGCTTTTCTCCAGCAAAAAAAAAATTATTTTTATCATCAGCTACATGTTAACCAATGGATTAAATAAACATATTCAATACATTTTAATAAAAATATAACTGCAGTTGGTTTTTTTTTAAATTTTTTGATGTGGACCTTTTCTTTTTAAAGTCTTTATTAGATTTATTACAATATAGCTTCTGTTTTATGTTTTGTTTTTTTGGCCCCGAGGCATGTGGGCTCTTAGCTCCCCAGCCAGGGGTCGAACTTGCACCCCCTGCATGGAAAGGCAAAGTCCTAATCACTGGGCTTCCAGGGAAGTCCCTGCAGCTGGTTTTTAAAATCAAGCAGTACAGAAGACTCTCCTCCCTTTGTGTGGCACTGTCCACATTTAATACACTCAGCTATTTTTCCAGAATGCACTTAAGCACATTTTTAACACCAAGACGAATTTGCTCTATACCTTGCCCAGCTTGCTTTTTTCTTTTTTTTTTTTTTTAAGTGAAGGCTATATTTTGGAAATGATTTTATAATAGCATACCTAAATGAGATGGGTATAATTCTACCCATTTTCCGGAGGAACAAACTAAGGCTCAAAATGTTGTTACCGAATCCAAGCTCATACTGCTGGCCACACAACAGGCCAATAAACGGAGAGAGAGGTGTTGGGGCAGAAACAGCCGCTTTATTGGGAAAGCTGGGAATCTGAGAAGACGGTGACTAGTGTCCCAAAGAACCATCTTACCCGAGTTAGAACTCAGGCTTCTTTTATTCTAAAAGGCGAGGGGGTGTGGCTGACTGCCGCAAACTTCTTGGTGTAGGCCAGACCTGGACCTTTGTTCTTGCAGCTGTCCACGACCACGTAGGTCTAGTCACCAGGTCCCTGTAAACTTCCAAGACGAATGTTATTCTCTGTTCTGCAACTTTTTGTCTCTATATGAATGAAAAGTGTTTTACCTTTAAAGGTCAAGCCTGAGAGACAGAACCTTGAGAAAGGGCTACTGTGTTTATTTCAGGCTACAGGTGACTTCCTCTACCAAGGTGAAGAGGCAACACGATTAAACGCAGAGCCCAAACGTTAGAGCTGAAGGAACATATCCAACACGGAGTCGGGCATGTTCTTCTCTGTTACAGGATGGTTGTCAAAGGTTACCTAGGAGACCTGGCGGAGCTGGGACGCCTCCTGCCTCTGTGGGACCCCGCGGTCTCCACTCTCCTTTAGGGTGCCTGCCCTGCCCTGAAGCTGGCTGCCCAGGGAGAGCGGGAGAGTGTGAGGTCCAGTTGTCATGTGCTCTCCAGGATTTCTTCCTGGCTGGGGTATCCTTTCTCTGCTCAGCTCTGATCCAGGAACTGTGGGGTGGGTTTTGTACACCATCCCAGGGCAGACGCACCTGCTGGTCACACTTAGCCCCAGGTAGGGGTACGGGGTCGGAGGGTATCCCCGAACCATCCAAGGGTTCATCCTCAGAGCTGTCCTTCCCTGAGTGACCAATGGGGCCAGACTGTGTGTGTGCTGGGAACAGGGACTGCATCCCACCTCGCAACTCCCTGGCCTCAGGCCCGCTACCCAGTGAGCCCTGGGTGAATCCACGTGTGGTGACACCCATGTCTGGTTTGCCACCCCCTCCAAGGCTTGGAGACAGAGCAGTTTCTGCATTGTTTTCACAGCATTTGTTCTGTACCCAGAGGGAGAGTCACCCAAGCTAACAGATGGTATGATTTTTATGTTATTAAAAAGAGCATCATAGAGGAAATTCCTGGGAGCCGTTTCTGGTTAAACATCCCCCCCCCACCTTCTCATTCTCCATAGCACCCCCAGACCAGGCCAGGGTGGGGACCTGGGCCAGGGTCCAGGAAAGCACCCAGAAACAGGCTTACGGGGACAGTTATTTGGCAGGGAGCCCACCCAAATCGCCTGGAGAGCTGGACCGGCCTGGAGCCCTGGGCCCCACCCGCCTGGGCAGGTAGCTGGGAGACCGCTGAGTTCTGGGCAGCCAGCGCGAGCCGCCACCTGGTGCTTTGCTCCAGTTTCACTCAGGGAATGTGGGCTGAGCCCCACTGCAGAGCCTGGGCTTGGGGCTGAGGGAGGAATAACAAAGGGACAGATCCCCCCCCTGGAAGAGACCCCCACAAGGAGATGGGGTCCTGGTTACAACGGTGAAGCCAGGAAACCTGGTCCCAAGTGCAGGGCTGCGTGACCTCGGGGGCTTCACTTCCGGCTGGTGCCCCAGCTTCCTTGCCTGTCACGCAGAGCCTGGCCTGCAGGTTTGCATGAGCTGGTGACCTTCAGCCGGGTGCCGGGGTCACACTCTGATCACGTGCCAGGTGTGGGGCAGCAGCTACAGCGGCAGAGCCTGCAGACTCGCAGACTCCAGCTCTGCTAGAAGCGGCAGCTGTGGGATGGGGTGGGGGCGGGGCACAGGCTTCTTGGAAGAAAGGGGTGGGGCTGGCCTTGGAGCCTCGAGAATTGAGCGCAAGCTGTGGGGGGACGTCCAGTCCGTGTGTGTTCTCTCTGTTCTGTTCTAGGAACCCCGGGCTGTCCACCAGGGACCGAGGATGGGGGTGAAGAGCCCACCCTGCCCTCCAGAGCGCATGCGCATTCCTCTGGGAGCGTTCGAGTTCCGGGAACGAAGTAGAACCGGTGCCAGAGCGGCAGGCCCCAGGGTCACCTGTCTTGGCCCCACCCCGACAGGTGGCTGCCTGCTGCTCCCGGAGACCAGGGTGAGAAGATGCCTGGGCTGTCCTGGGAGCCCACCCTGCATCCCTCCCGCCCTGGGCTTTGTGTACAGGAAGGGCGGGGCCAAGAAGCAGGCCACCTGGCCCCGAGTGCTGGGGCTGCAACTGCCCACCTGCAGCATGCGTGCTCATGGGCACATATATGTAGCCAGCATGGACTGAGTGTCATCACGGGCCTGTAATGCTGGGCCCTGAGGACACCAGGCAGAGTCCTGCCCTCAGAGCCCCACGGCCCTGCGAGGGAGAACCAGCCTTGAAGTGTGAACTGCGGTATGAGGCACCAAGACCTGGCAGAACGCTACCCAGCAGGCTTCTCATCCGGGGTGAACGCTGCACTGGGTCTTGAGGGATGAGTAGGAGTTCACAGAGGGATGAAGGTCAGAAGGGCTTCCAGGCAGGCACGACGAACTTACCACCTCGGAGAAAATATAGTCGGTGTGACCTGCACAGGGTTATATACTCCATGTTGCCTCTCAGCTTTCTAATATTGTCCCTCTTGGCTACTCAAGCTGGCAGAGGGCCACACGGAGATAGAAGGTACAAAGTCACATGGATCAACACGCCCGGGGTGGCCCTGGGGTCACACACCTCCCCAAGGAGGCAGCTTCCTGCCGACCAGCTGTCGCATCTCCCTGTAACTGAGTTGGTGCGGGCCCTGCCCTCTGTGATCCGTACAGAGTTCCCTGCAGCCGGACCTGTCCTGAGCAGCACGGCCTGAGTGTGGATGTTTTGGGGATGCAAACGTGGACCAGTTCAGGGAGGCTCCTGGTTTACACCAAGGAGAAACAGGGAGCTTGGAGTCGTGCAGGTGCATCGCCCCTAGCTGTGGGGGGAGGGATAGAGGACAGCGGGTCCTGAGTCCGGACAGAGGCCATGGGCCCAAGGACACCCCTCATGGACCCTGGGTCTCCTGCCGCCAGTCCTGGGCCAGTGCCTGTCCTACCACTTACAGGGGCATGAGCCAGCCGCTGGGGGTTCCAGGGAAAGTGGCATCCAGCTCAAGGGACACTTCTGGTGCTGCGGCCACAGTGACCTCTACGACCAGGGCTCCTGTGGGTTTGCAGCTATTGTGCCTGCCCCAGGTGCTGTTACAGCATAGCAAGGTTCCCAGGAAGGCGTCGGATGACGACCAGGACACCCAGAGGGACAGAGATAAGTCAGACATAAACGGAGCTGAGAACCAGGAGCCGAGATGCCCGGGCGCAGCAGGCCCCTCTGGGATAGGCCTGCCTTTTGGCACCAGATGGCCTTTCTCCGCAGCTGGATGGGCTCCAGCAGGAAGCTGAGGCCTGGCAGCCACTGTGGTGGCACCTGGGTGTGCCCTCCCCTTGAGCCTGATGAAGCCAGCCCCTGGCCGTGTGCTGCATCCCAGGAGGACAGCCATGGAAGGCAGGGATGGTCCCTGAGAGCCCACGGTGCAGGCAGGTGGGACCAAAGCCCAGCAGTGGCAGGAGACCCCGGGCAACCCCATCCTCCCGCCAGTCAAGGACAAGCCGCCATGCTCTTCTTCCCTGTGAATCAAGGCACTGTCACTGGGGGACTCGCGGGTGTGCTGGGTGCAATGGTGTCCTCCCCAGATTCACGTCCCTCCTGGAGCCCTGGAGCGAGGCTTTATTTGAAACAGCGTTGTGGATGTAAGTGTTTCAGTTCAGATGAGGCTAGCCCTGGGACTTCCCAGGTGGCACAGTGGTTAAGAATCCACCTGCCAATGCAGGGGACATGGACTCAATCCCTGCTGCAGGAAGATCCCACATGCCGCAGAGCAACTAAGCCTGTGCGCCACAACTACTGAGGCTGCACTCTAGAGCCCCGTGAGCCACAACTACTGAGCCCATGTGCCACAACTACTGAAGTCCACGCACCTAGAACCCCTGGTCTGCAACAAGAGAAGCCGCTGCAATGAGGAGCCTGCACACCACAACTAAGAGTAGCCCCCACTCGCGGCAACTAGAGAAAGTCTGTGTGTAGCAATGAAGACCCAATGCAGCCAACAAATAAATAAATTTATTTAAAAAAAAAAAAGATGAAGTCAGGCTAGAGTAGGGGGGGTCCCTGGTCCAGTCTGACTTATAAGGATAAGAGGGGAGGAGATGCAGAGACAGACACACAGAAAGGAGACGATGTGAACACAGACGAGGAGATGCCCTTGACCTCGGGGACCAAGACAGGGAGACGCAGCTAAGAGCCTAGGAAGGCGGGCAGCCCCCAGGAGCCGGGAGAGGAGGGAGGGTGCTCCCCAGAGCCCTCAGAGGGAGCCCGGCCGCCGACACTTTCAGCCTCCAGACTGGGAGAAGAGATTTCCATGGTTTGTGGTACTTGGTTATGGTAGCCCCAAGGGACATCCGGCTCCGAGGGTCTATTTTAACTTGTACTTTCTCAATGAGTGGTGGGGATGGGAAGGCACGGTTAAAGATCTCGACAGTCATCTCAAGGAGACCTTCTCCTTTCGTGCCCTGACCCACCCCTGGTCAGCTGGACGAGCTAGCTCTGGCCCCACACCCTGGCCCCCGGCGGTGCAGGCTGGGACACCGCCCCCATCTCCATCCCCTGCCTTTGTCCTCACGGTGCTCCTCTGAGTGTTGGTCTCTGCACATCACTGGCTATAATCAGTCTCCAAGTGTTTACTGAACCCCTTCCCACACTTCCACGCATCACCTAATAACCCCCACCGGTCCTTTATTCCAATTTCCTTGTCTCAGGGAGCCTGGACCACACTGGCCGGGGGGGAAGGGCAAGGCCCTCACTTCCCAATCAGGGCCTGGGGGACCAGGGCAGCGAGCAGCCCACGCCAGGGGAGGCCCAAAGGGAGGTGACCGTGTCATGAGTCATCCAAACTGGGACACATTCGGAGAGTATGGGGTGCTACTGGCGATGATGCCAGGACAGCAGGTGTGGGGTCCCAGGCCACCTGCTCAGAGGGCATCCCACCAGCCCCTCACTGGTGGCAGCCACTTCCGAGTCTGATTTGCACAGCGTGTGGCTTTGACGGGGCACTGGCAAGGCGCTCTCTAAAGCTCTAGAAAGAAACACAGAGCCAAGCGGTGCCAACACGAGTGTGTCATAGTCCGTCACACTCTGACACGCGTGCCTGTGCACTTGCTGGCAGTGTGCCTGTGGGTTTGAGTGTGTGTGTCCTGCCCTGTCTTGGTGTGTTCAGGAGACGGCACCACAGACCGGTGGCTAATACACGGCAGTTATTTCTCACAGCTCTGGAGGCTGGAAGCCCAGGATCACCGCGCCAGCAGGGCCTTCTGCAGAGGGCCGTCCTCCTGGTTCATAGATGGGCCTTCTCACTCAGAGATGTCTGCACTTCACATGGTGGGAGGGGCTGGGGGGTCCCTGGAGCCTCATCTATAAAGGCACTGATGCCATTCATGAGGGCTCCACCCTCATGACCTCATCACCTCCCAAAGGCCATCACGTGGAGCGTTAGGATTTCAACACACGAGTTTGGGAGGGACATAAACATTGAGGCCGCTGCAGGCCCTAATCAGTAGTCGGTGAGCTGAGTGACCACACAGGGCTCATGGGATTGCATCACTAAGTGTCTTTGTTTCCATCTCCCATTCAGTGGGGACCGATTCTTTTCCTTTTGGGATGAAAACTCATGTCATCCCATGATCTCTAAAGTCACAAAACGTAGGTGTCAGGAACTGAAGCATTAAGCTCCATGTTATAATCAAAATTCTGAACTTGATTTCATTTGATGCTATAAAGGAATTAGTGGTAGCATGATAACTGTATTGTAGATTTATGACTGGGTATCTGTATATATATTCAGGTATATATCAGGGCCCATGTTTGATCCCTGGTCTGGAAACTAAGATCCCACATGCTGTGCGGTATGGCCAGAAAAAATTTTAAAAATTTAAAAATTGGCAGTTAGATTGTTTAAAAAAAAAAAAAGAGTTCACACTTCTTGCAGGAGCCCTAGAGTGGGTGCACAGAGTTCCCCTGGGCCCCATGCCTGCCTGTGGTTCATAAGTGGAAACACGTCTTCATCCTTCACCCCAGCACACTCTGGGATGTAGGGAGATCCTAGCAGCTCATCCTGTTCCTTGCTTGAGATGAGCTTTCTCAAGAGTCAGAAAGCAGCCTCTGTCACCCCCAACTACGGCGGGCATAGACCAGGCTCTGTCAGTGGTGCCCCATGCCTTCTCCTCCAGGCTTCAGATTACGGGCAGGCACACCCACCCTCCCTCCTCCTCGGGGCAAGGTGGGAGTGGGAGGGACTTGCAGCACAAACACAGCTCTCTCCCCATGTTCCCACGTGTCAGTTTCTCCAAAACTCTCTGCTCGGGAAGCTTTATAGCTTCGATCCAAGTACAAACTTTAAGAATCATCTAACAGTCCAAATCACTTTTAAGATGTCGTGATCTGTTGTCTCACTTTGAAACATGACACCTGTTGTTTCTCAATGTCCCAGCTGCCCTTCCCTCCATCCTAATGTCCTGTGACACTCGGGGTAGGGGAGCGAGAGGAGACGTTATAACTGTGTTTATTCACAGGATTTTTTTATTAAGTATAAAACACAGAGACAGAAGTTCTAAATTTGTTTCTTGAGATCTCCTCATGGGCAGGTCACTGTGACAGATTCTAGTGAGAGAGAACAAAATCAGATAACACACATTTCCTTCTTGTGAGGGACTTCACAGGAAAACAGAAGGCTAGATATGCAAACAAAGTGTGTACTTTACTGAAGCACCAGAAAGAACTAGGTAAGTAGGGAGGTGCCTGTTCAGGTATGAGCAGACCACATTTTTTTTGCTTTTTTCTTTTACTGAGATATAGTTAATTTACTCTGTTGTGTTAATTTCAGGTGTGTTGGTTTCAGCATAGTGATTCAATTATATATACATATTATTTTCCCTTATAGGTTACAAGATATTGAATATAGAGAGTTCCCTGTGCTGTACCGTAGGGCCTTGCTGTTTATTTTATATATAGTCGTTTGTAGCTGCTAATCCCGCACAGTTAATGTATCCCTCCCGTCCCCATTGCCCCTGTGGTGATCATAAGTGTGTTTTCTGTGTCCGGGAGTCTGTTTCTGTTTTGTATTTAGACTCATTTTTATCACTTTCTAGATTCCACGCATAAGTGGTGTCACATAATATTGTCTTTCTCTGTCTGGCCTTCTTCACTTAGTATGACAATTTCTAGGTCTCAAAGAGGAGGACGTCTTCACCCACTCATCTGTTGATGGACACTTGGGTCGTTTCCATGTCCTGGCTCTTGTGACTAGGGCTGCTATGAACACGGGGCGGGGGGGGGGGTATCTTTTGGAATTAGCCTTTTCATCTTTTCTGGATATTTGCCCAGGAGTAGGATTGCTGAATCATATGGTAGCACTATTTTTAATCTTTTAAGGAATCTCCATACTGTTTTCCAGAGTGGCTGTTCCAACTTACATTCCCACCAACAGTGTAGGAGGGTTTTTCTTTTCTGCACACTCTTTTCAGCATTTGGTATTGGTAGGCATTTTGGTGATAGCCGTTCTGACAGATGTGAGGGGTACTCACTGTGGTTTTGATGGCATTTCTCTAATGATTAGTGATGTTGAGCATCTTTTCATGTGCCTCTTGGCCACCTGTGTGTGTTCTTTGGAGAAATGCCTATTTAAGCCCTCTGCCCACTTCTTGATTGGGTTGCTTGGTTTTTTGATATTGAGTTGTATGAGCTGTTTGTATATTTTGGAGATTAACTCCTTGTCGGACAGATAATTAGCAAATATTTTCTCCCATTCCAAAGGTTGTTTTTGTTTGTTGATGATTTCCTTTGCTGTGCAAAAGCTTTTAAGTTTGATTAGGTCCCCTTTGTTTATTTTTGTTTATTTCTTTTGCCTTGCAAGACTGACCTAAGAAAACATTGCTACAATTTATGTTTGAGAATGTTTTGCCTATGTTCTCTTCTAGGAGTTTTATGGTGCTATGTCTTATATTTAGGTCTTTAAACCATTTTGAGTTTATTTTTGTGTGTGGTATAAGGGGGTGTTCTAATTTTGTTGACTTACATGTAGCTGTCCAGCTTTCCAAATACCACTTGATGAGACTAGATTTTAAAGGTGGCAATTGTTTTCAAACCTGAACTTACATATTCAATGCATTTTAAAATCAAAATCCCAAAGGGAGATTTTTATGAAACACCACAAATTGGCCCTAGGATTTATATGGAAAGGTAATGAGCCAAAGATATCCAGTAAAACTTTTAAAAAGCAAGTAGCAAAAAGAGGAAGAGAAGGATCAGAAGGTATCCATCCAATCAGATTATTCAAAAATTGTGTTTAAAGCAAACAATTATTGGTGCAGGGATAGACTCGCAGACAACTGGAACAGAACAGCAAGCTTAGAAATAGATCCACTTACATAAGGAAACTTGAATCATAACAGAAAAATATTTCATAACAGAAAAATACTTCATATCAGCGGGGGAAGAAAGGACAACTGAGTACATGGTGTCAGGACACTCAGGCATCGATATTAGAAACAGATAAACTTAGATCCCTGAATCACAACACTAAGCATCTCAATTATCCATATTGAGTAAAAGATAAATTTAGATTCACAACTTACAACCCATTAACACATTTCCAGATGAATTAAAGGCCCCAGAGTGAAAGTAAGCCTTAAAATATTAAAAAGAAAATATAGATGACCAGCCACCTCACACCAGACCCAACCCTCCTGGAAATAACAATGAAAATTCTGGAACATATATAAAAATAATGACCTGTAAACAACGGGGAGTAAAAAACAAAGCAAAAACAAAGCAAAAACAAGTCAAAAATGCCCTATAAGATCCTGGACAGGCGTAGGCTCTCAGTACATGTGAAACACTATCAAAACATTTCACAGAAGCAAAACAGAAAAAAAATGAACAAGATGAAAAATTAACAATCCTTGATCTTTGAAACGATTAAAAAAATGATAAACCTCTCACTAGGCTGATGAAGAAAAAATTAAAGAAAACACAAATTACCAACATCAGAAATGAAAGGTGGGCTATTGTTATATTCCTACAGACATTAAAAGGAAAAATAGATAATATTCAGAATAATATTAATATTAATTAATATTAACACTCACAAATTTGATAACTTAGATGAAATGGACAAATACCTTGAAAAACACAATTTCCCAAAATAAGCACAAGAATAAATAGAAAATCTAAAAACCCGTTTCTATTAAAATTTTTGAAGTTACTATCAAAAACCTTCCTACAAAGAAAGTTTCAAGCTGAGGTGGTTTCACTATTGCATTCTTTCAAACAAAGAACTCTAATCTTATGCAAACTTAGAAAAAAAAAAGGAAGGAGGAAAAACTTCCCAACTCATTTTATGGGGCCAGTATAAGCTAATACTCAAACCTGACAAGTATGCTATGAATTATGAAAGACCACTGTGAATATAGGTCCAAAAATACCTGACAAAATATTAGTAAATCGAGTCCAGCAAGATACAAAAACAATAACACATCATAATGCAGATGAATTTATTTAAGGAAAACAAGGTAGGTTTAACATCAAATAATTAATGCAATTTACCCATGAGTAGAAAAATGAAAATAAAAACATGCAATCGTTTTAATAAATGCATAAAAGGAGTTCAACAAAATTCACACCCACACATGATAGAAACTCTCAGCAACTAGGAGGGAATAGAAGGCAACATTATCAAGCTGATAAAGGGTGTCTACAAAAAAAGTCTCACAACTAACATCTTACCTTATGGTGAAATACTGGACATTCTTCCCCTAAGATTGGGACGAAGGCAAGAATTCTTGATCTCACCACTTCTATTTAATATTATGATGGTGGTTCTAGAAAACGTCATAAGGCGAGGGGAAAAAAGTCATAAAAATCACAAAGGAAGAGGGAAAATTGTCTTTATTCATGGATGATAATCTTATTTCTAATTGTTGTGGCTAATATACAAAACCACAACTGATTTTCTTATACTATCTTTGTATCCTATAATTTTGTTGGTTCAAAAATTTCTTAGGATTTTCTAAAATAGCACCAACTGTGAAGGTGCAGTTGATAAATTTGACTCAATTAAAATCAAGACTATATGTTCATCAAGACATGAAAAGTGAGTAAAAAGTCAAGCCTGGAGATCAGAGAAGATATTTGGAACCCACACGATTGACAAAGGATTACTATCCAGGGTACATAAAAACTCCTACAAACCAAGGCCAAAAAGACAAACATGGTTTTTTGTTTGTGAATACACAATAAGAAATTTATGGTAAGGGAAACCGAAGTTGTCAATAAGGATGTAGAAAGAGGCTCCACCTCACTCACAATAGGGAATTACAAAATAAACTAACATTAGAATGACCTATCACCAAATGTTGATAAAGGTGTGGAGAATTAGGAGCTCTTACTTAAAGTTGGTAAGGGTGTAATTAACACATCCACCTTGGCAAGCATTTGTGCAACACCTAGGAAATTGAAAAAGCCCATATTGTTCCAACAGGAGGAAACTGGGAATGATACACCTAATTGCCTATCAGTAGGGGAATACGTTCTATGTTAAATTAAATGAATCGGACCTATTTATCAATAGGAATAAATTTCAAAAGTTAACTGTAAAATATAAGATGAGGATTGTCTTTTCATCTTGTTTATAGTTTCCTTTACTGTGCAAAAGCTTTTAAGTTTAATTAGGTCCCAATTGTTTATTTTTGTTTTTATTCTCATTACTCTAAGAGGTGGGTCAAAAAAGATCTTTCTGTGATTTATGTCAAAGAGTGTTCTGCCTATGTTTTCCTCTAAGAGTTTTATAGTTTCTGGGTTACATTTAGGTCTTTAATCCATTTTGAATTTATTTTTGTGTATGGTGTAAGGGAGTGTTCTAACTTCATTCTTTTACATGAGCTGTCCAGTTTTCCCAGCACCACTTATTGAAGAGGCTATCTTTGCTCCATTGTATATTCTGGCCTCCTTTGTCATAGATTAGGTAACCATAGGTGTGTGTGTTTATCTTTGGGCTTTCTATCCTGTTCCATTGATCTATATTTCTGTTTTTGTGCCAATATCATACTCTCTTGATTACCGTAGCTTTGTAGTATAGTCTGAAGTCAGAGAGCCTGATTCCTCCAGCTCCATTTTTGTTTCTCAAGATTGCTTTGGCTATTCGAGGTGTTTTGTGTTTCCATACAAATTGTAAAAATTTTTGTTCTAGTTCTGTGAAAAATGCCATTGGTAATTTCATAGGGATTGTGTTGAATCTGTAGATTGCTTTGGGTAGTGTAGTTATTTTCACAATATTGATTCTTCCAATCCAAGAACATGGTATGTCTCTCCAACTGTTTGTGTCATTTTTGACTTCTTTCATCAGTGTCTTATAGTTTTCTGAGTACAAGTCTTTTGTCTCCTTGGGTAGGCTTATTCCTAGGTATTTTATTCTTTTTTGTTGCAATTATAAATGGGATTGTTTCCCTAATTTCTCTTTCTGCCCTTTCATTGTTGGTGTATAGGAATGCAAGAGATTTCTGAGTATCTCTCAGAATGGGAGAAAATATTTGCAAATGAAGCAACTGACAAAGGATTAATCCCCAAAGTGTACAAACAACTCATACAACTCAATATCAAAAAAAAAAAAAAACAATCAAAAAATGGGTGGAAGACCTAAATAGACATTTCTCCAAAGAAGACATACAGATGGCCAACATGAAAAGATATTCAACATCACTAATTATTAGAGAAATGCAAATCAAAACTACAATGAAATATCACCTCACACCAGTCAGAATGGCCATCCTCAAAAAATCTACCAACAATAAATCCTGGAGAGGCTGTGGAGAAAAGGGAATCTTCATGCACTGTAGGTGGGAATGCAAATTGGTGCAGCCACTATGGAGAACAGTATGGAGGTTCCTTAAAAAACTAAAAATAGAACTACCGTATAACCCAGCAATCCCACTACTGGGCATATACCCTGAGAAAACCATCATTCAAAAAGACGCGTGCACCCCAATGATCATTGCGGCACTATTTACTAGAGCCAGGGCATGGAAGCAACCTAATTGTCCATCAACAGAGGAATGGATAAAGAAGATGTGGTACTATACAATGGAATATTACTTAGCCATAAAATGGAATGAAATTGGGTTATTTGTAGAGACTTGGATGGACCTAGAGACTGCCATACAGAGTGAAGTAAGTCAGAAAGAGAAAACAAATATCGTATATTAACGCATATATGTGGAATCTTAAAAAATTGGTATGGATGATCTTATTTACAAAGCAGAAATAGAGACACAGGCGTAGAGAACAAAACAAATGTATGGATACCAAAAGGGAAAGGGAGGTGGGATGAATTGGGAGGCTGCAATTGACATGTATACACTACTGTGTATAAAATAAATAACGAATGAGAACTTACTGTACAGCACAGGGAACTCTACTCAGTGCTCTGTGGTGACCTAAATGGGAAGGAAATCCAAGGAAGGGGGATATATGTATGCTTATAGCTGATTCACTTTGCTGTACAGTATAAACTAATACAAAATAGTAAAGCAAGTATACTCCAATAAAAATTTTTTAAAAATAGATAAAATAAAAAAATTTAAAATAAAATAAAATATGAAACGTCTGCATATCATGGCACCATTTCTGATTATTTTAAAAACAACAACAAATACTATATATTGCTTATGGACGTGATGGAAATAACATACACTGACTTTAGAATGGCAATTGACTCTAGGGAGCGAGGGGAAAAGGATGGGTAAAGGGGGCACTTTCATTGTTTTATTTCTTTTTGTGAAAGGAGAGGCATCAAGCAGAACCAAAGTCTGAGGTGGATACATCTGGGTAACACATATATAGATGACCATAACACTACATACTGTTTATCGGAGGGAAAGGGCTTGAAATATGGCAGCTTAAAATCTTCATTAAAAATATCCAATTCAATAGGGTGGTCTGAGAAGAAGGCAGAGGAGGGGCTGAGAGTGAGCAGGCCTGGGAGAAGCCAGTGCCAAGGCTTGGGGTCAGAACCCTGGGGACCAGGCTTGGGAGCCATTTGAACATCTCATCCTGGATGTCTGGTCAATATCAAAGACATTTATCTGCCCAGGGATGAGGGAGGGGACCACTGAAATCCCACCCAGCATCTGGCTTAAGAGTAAATACATGTCTCAAGTCATTTTAAGTTTTCTTATTTTAATTCCTAGGTCCTTGGGCTTCTGCAGTGCACTCCCAGCTTTCTCTCTCTGTTAGCAGATTTGTCAAGTTCACCAGATATGAAGACCCGGCTACGTCCCTGGGAGAGGATGGACAGCACTCATGACTTGGCATCCCAGCAGGGTTGTGTCCAATAAGTGACCATGTTTTATATGATGAATCCCCGCGTGCAATGTGCTCTCATACCACACACCTGCTTATCCTTCACCTCAAAGTACGTCAGAGAAAATAGACTAGAGGAAGTGATTCTGACTTCTCAGGAATCACCACTGACTTGTTTAAAGAGCGAGTGATTCCAGCAGAGGGGAATAAATGGCCCATCAGACTTTTCACTACAACGCAGGGTGAGATGTTCAGAACTGAAAGCACCTTACATCTCAGAAACTCAGCCATGCTCATGCCTGGTCCTTTCCACCACATCTCCGACAATCGTCAGCTCAGCTGCGTAGAGAGTAGTTTGTAGGGAATTCAAAAGACACTGCAAGCAGGTCCGTCCCGTAAGAAATGTGTCACCAAAAGCAAAGCCATACCGGACCACCAAAACTACAAAGAGAATGTATCCGCTACCCGGCCTGGACTCTCGGAGTGATCCCTTGAAGCCGTCTACACAGGGGGAGAGGAGCTCTCTGCGTGGAGGAGGATTCCTCACAGTGACCCCCTCTCCAGAGCTGCTGCCTGCAGGGATTCTGGCTGGTGTGTGCTAAGGTGCCACGTGGACATTTGCTGGGTTTGAAGCAAGCATATCTCTCAGGTTGACCCTTCATACTCACCACCATGTCAATTTTTCAAAGAACGCATTTCCCCTGCTGTAATATATTCACCTCACTGCGAATTCAGTCCCCCAGGGAATGGAAAGCAACGTGTGAGACCACCAAGGATGGCAACATTGACAAGCCAGAGCCTACCTCAACCACCGATGCCTCCCTGCACGTAGCTTTTTGTTATAAAGGGGCTCATGTGTTCTCAGGACTCAGAACAGCCTTGTTTCACCTGTTAAAGGGAAAGACGCCAAAACCAGGGTTCATTAATAGATGACTCATAAGGGTAGCACCCATAATACGGTACCTTGTGCTTGACCATCTTGAGGGGTTTTACCGAAGTGTGAATATTTGTTCAACTCACACAGGCTGATACGTTATTGTATATTAACAATTACTAACAAATATTAACAAACATTAACAAAGAATAATCTTAGTCAACATTTACTAAACACCCATTGTGTGCACAGCCTTTGGCCCGGATACCATGGGAGGTTCCAAAGGGAGGAGGTGATGTGGTCACCGTTGATGAGAAAGCAGTGGTCACGAAGGCAGCAGCATGAACCCAGACCCAGACGCCTCATTACGGAATCCACACAGCATCCCTTCTGCTGCAGCACTGCCCTCCAGCGGCTCCAAACGTTAGGAAGAGTTTTCTTTTTAGATTTTTGGGCGGTAGTATATTAAGTACATGGTTAACATGACATGAAAGGCTCCACCGTACTCCATGCAGCTTATATCTTTAAAAGTACACACATTCAACAGCTTATTCATTTTACTATAATCCATATTTCTTTATTTCTACATGGTTGTATGTGTAGTGAAATGGTATAACATTGTCTCAAAGTTTAATTTCACCTTAGAATTCTTTCCTCCTGAAATTAATCGAAGAACTTCTATAGCCAACTTTGTACTTTGTTTTCTGTTAAAAATGTTCCTTTTAGTTCTATCTGAATAAAAGTGAATAACATAGCCTTTCATGAATAATTAATCTGACATTCATTTCCATACATGGAAGCTGTTATCATTCCCCAAACGTACTCATTTTTTTAAAAATTTATTTTATTAAAATATAGTTGATTTACAATGTTGTGTTAATTTCCACTGGACAGCAAAGTGATTCATACACACACACACACACACACACACACACACACACATACACACACACATTCTTTTCATATTCTTTACGTTAGGAAGGATTGAGTGGGTGAATATGCTAATTTCAAAAATAAATTCAAAACACAAAGGCAGTCGTGCGGGAGGAAAATGTGTGTGGGTGTTGGGGTCCTGATGTCCGCACAGCGTTCTTCCTAACAGAAGAAATACGAACGATACAGAAGACCCTGAATCGGGCTCTCCAGGCAGGAAGCAATGGGGTGTGTTGTCTAAAGCGTGAGAAAGAGGACGATGAAGATGTCGCAGGAACACGCCTCTCTCCAGAGCATCGGGGCAGAGTGAGACGGTTTTGACACTGGGGCACACGTGGTGGGAGAGACCCTGTACAGCCCTGGGCGGAAGGGTCCCCAGCACTTGGTGTCCACATGGCAGCGGCTCAAGGACCGAGCGCAGCGGTCCTGACCTGGACCCTCCGTGACATCATCTTTGCTGTCATACAGGAAGTTTGCGAGAGGACGGTCCTGTGGGGTCTAGAGACGAAAAATGGGATTGAAGCTTTTGTGGGGGTCCCTGGACGCCTGAGCTGTGGCTTCCTGGTGGACAACCAGGGTGCCCCCCAGAGGGGTGTGAGGCTGGAGCAGTGATGTCAGGACAGCCTAACGGGCAAAGCATCACCCCCCGTGCTGGTCGCGGGTGGCATTGCCATCACTACAGGAGACCCGTACCTGGCAACTGCTTTATTGCTGTTGTGACAATCTGGAGGTGCAAACTCTGTAAAGGCTCTCTGTCCCTCGTGGCTCAGTGCAGCTTGACTTGGCCTCCTGGACTGGGGCCCACTCTGGGTTTCGTGCTCAGAGCAGCTGTCCAGTCCTGGGCCAGAGCCTCGGCACCCCTGCCCGGCTTGTTCCCCTCCCTGAGCTGGAAGCTGCTGTCTGCTCTGCTCCCTGGCACCCCAGCTGTGGGGCATGGAAGTCCTCCCAGGAGGTGAGTGTGGAAGTGGGATGGGTAAGGGAGGAGGAGGAAGGAGGCGACCTGGCCTGCTGCTCGCGGGGAAGAGCCCTGCAGCCCAGGGCCGCACCCCGAGGCCAGCAGTTAGCCGTCCAGCACGTCGCACCCCTCCAGGAGAGCATCCAGAGGCTGGTAAATGATTGCAGAACCATCAGCTGGGCCCTTGCTTATCTCCACACGTTTACAGACTCCAGTAAAGCAAACTGAGAGCAGGCTGGCAGGACCTCGGCACTGGCGTATTTGCCTTAATGAGGATCATTTGGACCGTAAGTCAACACACTCGCTGTGCCAAGGTACATTCTGCAGAACGATGTAGCCATAAAGCAGAAAAATTCAGAGATTCTGCAGCCAATAAATAACTGACGGGGTGATTCCGAGGTTCAGGGTGATAAGGAATGTGGAAGCAGGCACTGGGGCCAGGCTTCCCAGCCCTTCCCCCTGTGCCCTTTTCGCAGCAAAAGAGAACAACTCTCAAACCCTTTTCTAGGAATTACAAAAAATGAGTCATAGTAACTATGTATGGTGTAGGATAAAGTGAATTGACATAAAAATATTTTCTTTGCGGTGTTTCCTTAAAAATACAATCTTTTTTTTTTTTTTTAAATTTTTTTATTTTTGGGGGTACACCGGGTTCAATCAACTGTTTTTATACACATATCCCCATATTCCCTCCCTTCCTTGATGCCCCCCCCCTCGAGTCCCCCCCACCCTCCCTGCCCCAGTCCTCTAAGGCATCTTCCATCCTTGAGTTGGGCTCCCTTTGTTATACAACAACTTCCCACTGACTATTTTACAGTTGGTAGTAAAAATACAATCATTTATATTACGGTCGTGTTTATGTCTTCTTAACATTGTTTTTACTTTCTGGAGAAACTTTGATGTTCTCTGTAAGATTTTTATTTTTTATTTTTTATTTTATTTTTTTATTAATTTATTTATTGGCTGTGTTGGGTCTTTGTTGCTGCACACGGGCTTTCTCCAGTTGCAGCGAGCAGAGGCTACTCTTCGTTGTGGTGCGCGGGCTTCTCAGTGCAGTGGCTTCTCTTGTTGTGGAGCACAGGCTTCTAGGCACACGGGCTCAGTAGTTGTGGCTCGTGGGCTCAATAGTTGTGGCTTGTGGGCTCTAGAGCACAGGTCCAGTAGTTGTGGCGCACGGGCTTAGTTGATCCGAGGCATGTGGGATCTTCCCAGATGAACGATTGAACCCATGTCCCCAGCATTGGCAGCCGGATTCCTAACCACTGCACCACCAGGGAAGTCCTGTAAGATTTTTAAATCTATTCATCAGATAACTTCCCTGTTGAAGATCTGAAGATGAATTTTCAGTATTATTACTTTTATGATTTTTCTCTTTAGCTTCCTGTATTTCTTGACCAGTATTCTTTTGCTTTCTGCTTTTAACTAGTAGTCATTATGATTAAAAATCAGTCAATATATTGCTAACAATGTCATCTTTAAAGCATTAAGGATCAAAAGGGATTTAACTGATGGGACACTAAGCAGGGGATGCGTCTTGACATCGGACAAAATAGAATTCAGCACAAAGCACTCACACATGACAGAGAGGGATGCTTTATCAGCCACCCTTCACAACGGAGGTACAACCGTTACAAATATCTTTGTATTGATGAGGGGCTAGGCAAAGGCATTCGACTTTACTAACCAGAAAGCACAGATGGTGCAGAAAGAGAGAAGAATACAGCTGATGTTGTGTTGGGAGCACATGCTGTGTTGATGGGGATGCTATTCTGGGTCTAAGTCACGTGAACAAAAATATAAGTAAGAAAATAGAGACAAACAATAGAATCAATAAGGTAGAGCTCATGGACATATATATGCCAGACTTTAAGTCCTGATAATACAACTGGAACTGGGCAGAACCCTGCAGCACCAGACTCAGTGTCTGCTGCACATTCCTGAGTCATTCTACAGACACCGTAACTGCCACCAGAGCAGAAAACTCACTGTGTGATGCCCAGACTGCAGCCATGATGTCAGCGGCTCCATCTTGAGCCGGACGGGATCTACGGCTTCACAGCTCTGAGAACTGGCTTCAAGAGAATGGGATTCTCACTATTGCTCATAATAATCTATGTCTCTGTGGGCACCAGAATAAGTGTAGCGTGTTCTGCCGTATATGGAAGCAGGCAACTAAGATTATCAGCACAGAGATGCGACAGCCCCATGTCAACATCTTCCACTCTGAGAATACGGCACCTGTGTCAGCACAAAGACGTGACAGAAGACGGACTTTGCCCCAATCCCTTAGAAATGGGATGATGTCTGACAAGTGGGGATTTGTAAGCAGCTCTTTTGCTCCTTTCCTGTTTCCCCTTTTCTGTTCCCCTCTAACCTTAAAAAGAACCTGGTTATAGGAATGAGATCACTAAGCAATTAAACTGCTGACTTGTGCTCTCCTGCAGGCATACCATGCGTCTGGTAACCTGTTGATTCTTTTTCTAGATAAAAAGACGTGAAGATGAAGTAAGCAGTTAAAGAGTACATAGCTCCCTGCCCCCAACAGCCCCTCAGCAATCCTGCAGGCAGACCAATGGACAAGGCAACACCTGGAGCGAACCAGCCAGTCTGCACACGGTGGGGAAGGATGCAGCCTCCTGCCTCCACGATTTACTGAGGTTCCCACCCTCCCCGCCCCGTTTTTCTCCTTTAAAAACTCATGGCTGAGCAGAATCTTTGGATTTAGTCGCTGGACACAAGTCCACCTTCTCCCCAGATTGCTGACTTTTCTGATTAAAGCACCTTCCTTTCTACCGGGCACTTACCTCTCAAATTATTGGCTTCTGAGCAGTGAGCAGCCTAACGTGGGTTCCATGACACAGCTTCCTCGGTGCATATGAAATAGTCACAAAATTTAATATGTTTGTTCACAAAGAAAGCTTTATGTTCCATATGGTAGAAATGTTACAATCACTCTATGATCAAATGTAAAAAAAAAGCTAGAAGATAACATTTCCGAAAGTTCTTGCATAAGGAAATTTAAATACCTCTACTAAACACGTGTGGCTAAAAGATTAACTACAAATCAAAATTACAGGCTTTCTTAAAAATCAAGATAATAAAAATACCACATTTCTGAATCTATGAAACATATTTAAAATAGTGATCAAAGGAAAACGTATAGCTTTAAACACATATCAATAATAAAGGAATTAAATTCCCAACTCAGAAAGCTAGGAAAAGAATAGGAACACAAGCCAAAATAACACAAAAATGAAGAAATTACTGAATTAGCTAAGAGAAAAAGAATAAAATTAAGTAAGAAATCAAAATCTTGTGTTCTTTTAAAAAATAAACAAAATATGCAACCATTAGCTAACCTAATGAAGAAAATAGAAAAAAGGAGGAAAAAATCCCCAAATAAACAAAATAAGAATACTTTGGGAAGCACCTATTAAAATACAGGAAATTTTAAAATTATGAGGCTGCTCTAACTTTATACAGCTAATTTTGAAAATGTAGATGAAATAGACAAGTTCCTTTACCCAAAGTGCTCCAGTAGAGGCATGAAGCTCGAATCAACCGTAGAGAAAACAGAGAACATTATCGAGAGCAAATCTGTAACATTCTCCATGCCCAGGTGGTCTCACAGAGAAATTCTAACAAAGCTGCAAATACCAAATAGTCCCGATGTGACATAAATTGCTCCAGAGAATTCTTTAAAAAAACAAAAGAAAATGCCCAGATTCACACTGAAAAAATTAACTCAAAATGTATCAGAAACCCAAAATATAGGAGCTAAGGCTGTAAAACTCGTAGAAGAAAACATACTAGAAAATCTTTGTGGCCTTGGATTAGGCAAATATTTTTTTATCTAGAACACACAAAGTGTGTATCAAAAAAGAAAAACTGAAAACACTGGACTTCTTCAAAATTAAAAACATCTATTCTTTGAAAGATACTTAAGGAAATGAAAAGGCAAGTCGCAGACTTGAAGAAAATATCTGCACGACATAAATCTGATAAAGGACTTCTATGCAGAATAGATGAAGAGCACTTACGACTCAATGTAAAGAAGTCAAAACCCCTGATGAAAACTGTGGGATTGACATATACACACTACTATACATAAAACAGATAACTAATAAGGACCTACTCTATGTACAGCACAGGGAACTCTACTCAGTACTCTGTAATGGTCTGTATGGGAAAAGAATCTGAAAAAGAGTGGATATATGTATATGTATAACTGATTCACTTTGCTGTACAGCAGAAACTAACACAACATTATAAATCAACTGTTACTCCAAAAAAAAATAATTAAAAAAAAAAGACTTGAGCAGAAGCCTTCCCAGAGAAAAAGTAAGAAAAAGACAAGCCTGTGAAAAGATACTTGATATCATTAGTTCCTAGGGAATTGTAAATTAAAGCGGAAATAAGATGCCCATCACACACACAGCAGCACGACTCAAAGTAAAAGCTAAGACATCATGCTGCAGTGGGGTGGGGGTGGGGGGGCCAGCGGGGAAGCTCTGGATTCTCTCGCTTTGTTGGTGGGAAGGCACAATGGTAGTACCGCTTTGCAGAACGACTTGTCAGGTGCTTATCAAGGTCAACGAACAGCTGCCATACGAGCCAGCCATCCTACTTAGCAGATATTTGCCAAGAGAAAGGGTATTTACACAGCCAGCTCCTGACCTGTACACACGTGTCCACAGCAGCTTTGTTCCTAACGGTGAAGCCCTGGAAACAACCCAAATGCCCATCGACTGGGGGCTGGGACACACAGTGAAATGCCCCCGCAGAGCCCTGCTCTTCAAGGAGCAGGCGTGGACAACCCCACGAGTCTCAAGAAGAAAGATGCAAAGGACCACGCATGACGTGACTAAACTTACAGGAAATTCTAGCAGAGGCAAAACTATAGTGAAAGGAAGCAGATCATTGGTTGGTTGCTTGGGGCTGGAAGTGGGAGGAGGGCATGAGGGAATTGGGGGGGCGGAAGGGATGAAGAGCTCTGTACCTTCCTTGTGGTAGTGTTTACACGACTGCACACATTTTTTCAAAACTCACTGAACTGATTCACTTGAAATAGACCAATTTTATTGTCATGAATTATATCAATAAGGCTAATTTAAAAAAGAAAACCTCAAGGTATAACCATTATCAGTATTACTGGTGTGAAGACAGTGAGCTGATTAATGAAAGGGTGATGCTATGACTGAATTGTGTCCCCAGATTCACAAGTTGAAGCCCTAACCCTCGATGTGACTGCGTTTGGAGATGGAGCCTTTACGGAAGTAATTAAGCTTATATGAGGTCTTCAGGGTAGGACCTTGACCTGGTAGGATTAGGCCTTGCGTCTCTCTGTCTCTGTCTCTGTCTCCATGTATAAACACTGAGGAAAGGCCCTGTAAAGACACAGCCAGAAGGTGGCCGTCTTCAAACCAGCAAGAGAGTCCTTTCCAACTTCCTAGGCTACAGCCTCTCCGCTTTGTGAACCCGTATCAGTAGATTCAGCCTAATCTGACTTTGTAAGTTTAGCAACTTACAATTTTTTTTTTAATTTTTATTATAGTTCCCTTACAATGTTGTGGTAGTTTCTACTGTACAGCAAAGTGAATCCGCTGTACGTACACATACATCTCCTCTTTTTTGGATTTCCTTCCCATTTAGGTCACCAGAGAGCAGTGAGTAGAGTTCCCTGTGCTACACAGCAGGTTCTCATTAGTTATCTATTTTATACATAGTATCAGTAGTGTATGTGTGTCAACCCCAATCTCCCAATGCATCCTACCCCCTTTCCCCTTTACAATAGATTTTGAGGCCAATCTCTGGACATGAGGAGGCCACGTGTTGTCGGCCAAATCTCTGCCGCCTGGGGAAGGTGGGTGCGTCAGTTCCTAGGGTGGCCAGCAGAGGACACTGGAGGACAGACAGCCCTGCGCGCATCCTGGTCCCAAGGGGTCTTCATGGGGAAACGCCTTCCATTCGTTCACCTTGTGCCCTAAGTGAGCCGAACAGGATGGTCCTTCCTTCCTTGAAGCACGTTTCTGACTGTGCTAAATTAAGGTCGAGGCTTCATTAAGTGCTGAGCTCTCCTCGGATCCCAGGAAATAAACACAGACGTTGCCACCCACGGGACCTTCCGGAAGCCCAGTCCCCCAGCCCAGAGCAGTATCAGCCCAGGTACCCGACACCTGGGCGTGTGTCTGAGCTGCCAGGGAGGCCTGGCTGGGCTGGGGCGGGGATCCGGCCCTCAGGGGCCGTGGGGTGAGGCGGCTCCTCCAGCCTCCGTCCCTCTGGGCTGCAGGGGAGCCCGGGAAGCTCCCAGCATGTCCTAGAACCTCCCACAACTGTTCACACAGATGCAGGCAAGCCTTGGGGAAGGCACAGGCCTGGGGCTGTGAAGAGGGACGGGCCAGGGGGCTGAGGGGGAGGGGCTTGACCAGTGGGGAGGGGTGCTGGGACGCCGGGCAAGGGAGAGCAGCGGTCCGTGAGGGCACAGCCCTGAGCCAGCCTGGCTGGGAGGCACAGCGTCACCCCCCTGTAGCAGGACGGGCCACCAGGGGCGCTGCTCACTGCCCAGACAGTGCTGAGGGGTGCAGACCCCAGACGCAGGTGGCACTCTGTGTGTGTGGCCCTGAAGCCGTGGCCTTGTGGGCTGCAGAGGACACGAAAGAGGGAGCCACTTTCTCAAGGCCGTGGGGCCCGAGGCTCAGCACCCCCGCCGAGGTCCCCACCAAGCGTAGCGAGAGGGGAGACGACGCTTCCCCTGGTTTCACGGGAATGCTGCTGGCCGGGCCGCCTCCCAGGGTGTTCCCAGGAGGCCCGGCAGCTGGGGCGGCCTGCGGTGGGGACAGCTGCCCTCTGGGACCATGGCATTCTCTAGGGCCACAGAAGGACCCTGGGGAGGGGATCTGGCAAGAATTAGCCTTCCTGTATCAGCAGCGGGGACCTCGGAGGGGCTGGTGATGGGGCACTGAGATAAGGGGTGCTGTTAGTACCCGCACCTTGCACGTGAGTAAAAGTAGGCCAACCCTCTAAGTAACTTGCCCAAGGTCACATGGCGAGGGCGTGACCTTGATAAAGAAGCTATTACAGAACATAAGTGCAATATATACATGTATATATATACACATACACATATACACACACACACACACGTATATACATATATTTATGGGACCCATACACGTACTGCACCCCTGATTCCATGGTGCCCTGTGGAGGTCACCATGGGGGTCACCATGCAGGTCAGATTGGGCTGTGGCCTCTCCCACTCTTTCTTTAGGTAGAAGGGAGTAAGAGGGATGCCAACAGGGACGCTGGCCCCTTGAAGCCCAAAACAGCAGCTAGGGGTGTTTAGAGCGCAAACCTCATCTCCAAATATATATGTAGTGAATATATACCACCTCTTCTGCATATGCAGTCCTCCCTCATGGCTCACAGGTTCCCTGTGTGCAAATTCACCTCCTCGCTGTGACTTGTTTGCAACCCCAGAGCCAGCGCTGCCCAGCTTTCATGGTTGTCTGCTACACGAGCGTGCCCACAGCAGGGAGAGGCTGAGGGTCCCCAACCGAGGGCGGATAGGGCGACCCTGCCTTCTTGTTTCAGCTCACCCTGTAAACCAGCATCCTTTCAGGGCCTGTTCAAAACCTCGTGTTTCAATTTTTTGTGCTTTTTTGTTGGTTTCACTGTTCACATGCCCCCAAGCACAGCGGGCATTGCTGTCCAGGGTCCCAAGTGCGGGGAAGGTTGGGATGGGCCCCCGGAGAGAACACGCGTGTCAGATGAGCTTTGTTACAGGAGTGAGTTATGGGGCTGCTGGCGTGAGTTGTGTTAACGAAACAACAATAGATATTAAAGAAGTTGTTTTTAAACAGAAACACACATCAAGCAAGGTCTCGTGCTGCTTGGCTGATGAAATTGGGTAACAGGCTTTCAGGCAGTGGTTCCCCCAGTCGCACTGGTTCGCTATTTGCTAATTCGAGGTCAATGATTTCACAGCGTAGAACTGCCTCGAATCACAGAATCCACTGCATGTGTATTCAGTATACAGGGGGCATGTGGGGAACAGGACGCGTACGTGTACATCCTGAGGACCCACCCCGGTCTGGGCGCAGTCACGCTGCTCTGTGCGGCATGTGGAAGGTGTGCAGACAGGAGCAGCAGACAGCCCTGGGAGGAGCACCGTTTAGTGGGAGCCGGCCGTGCACCAGGCAGCTCACAAAGGTCAGTTTTAATTCCCACCGCGACCTTGCTAGGGGTGTGGTCATCACCCATGATTTACAAACAGCACTCCCGCAACCCTGAGCAAGAGGAGAACCTCCCCTAGGTCACACACCAGCCCTGCGATGTCTCCTGCGGTTTCTGCCCCAGAGCCCTGGCCCACCCCCTCTCCGGTGACTGCCTCTCAAAGCAGCTTCGTTACCTGAACCCTCTGGGCAAGGACCTGGGTGGACCCCCGGAGCCGGGGGACCAGGACAGTGGGAGCGAGGCATGGAGCTGCATCCCTCCCACTGCCAGACCCTCTGTACCAAGCCTGCCTCCTCCACCACCAGCTACGTCCCAGCTGAGCCCAGCGGGGGCCGTGGGTGCCTCTGGAGGGAGAGGGCACGGGGCAGAGGAGGAGAGGGAGGGAGAGGAAACAACGGAGGAGGAGGACGTGTTCATTGTCTGATGGGGGGACGGGTTCCAAATGTCACTAGCTTCTGTTCCAGGGACAACACGGACGCCCGCCCCGCACGCCCACCATGAGCCACTTACAGAAGGAGGACAGGGACAGTCTGAAGCACGTTGGGAGACCAGGCAGTTCTTTATAATTGATTGTGCTGGAGCAAGAGGAGTTATAGAAATAATGTCAAACAGATTTGAACAGCCTAAGGACCCCCAAGCCTGAGGAATGCTACTGAAATTGCTTCCAAATCTAAAAATCTGCACTCAGTTATCAGAAGGGCCATTAGGAGTCGGCTGGGAAATGAGGGTGTCAGTGCATCCGAGAGAATCTACGAGAGGAGGTAGGATTGGGGGTGGGGTGTGAGGACTCCTGAGAAAGAACCAGGGCTCCTGGACCTGCAGCCCTGGAACAGGATGCCTGAGACCAGAAGCTTCCACCAGACGCTGAATCCAAGACAGCCTGGGGCCACTCCGGGAGCAGAACCGCCCAGCTCCCACTCCAGGCGTTGGGGTACAAATAATTCATGTGTCAAAGACCCTTTCCCAAATACGCCGACACCAGGGCCTGACTTGGTGCTGCGGTGGGGGCGGGGGCGGCTGACTTGGGGACACACGACCTGCACGTGAGGACACGGCACCCAGCGAGGAATCCGTTCACAAACGCCGAGCCTGTCTCCACCGGCCACTTGTCTTGAGTGTTTCAGGCCCCGTGTTCCAGGAGGAACTGGTGTTTTATGGGGCATGTGTGTGTGTTATTCGCAAGATAAAGATGCAACAGTGACCTAAGGCTGTTTGGAACCCCTTCTCAACATAAGGGTCCCAAGAGGGGATGTGGGGCCAAGTTCCTTCCTGGAAGAAACACCTTTGAAAATTCCCACCTTTCAATGCAAAGCCAGTGTCACCCAGAAGGAGAGGCCCTCAGTTTCCAGGGTGACCATGGGCCTGGGCTGGAGGAGGAGGCGGGGAGGAGAGACAGGCCACAGAAAGTCCAGCCTTGGGTCTCCCACCCTGCACTCCCACCCTGAGCCTCAGTATGTCAGGATCCCTTCACCCAGAAGCCTGAAATATCTTTCACGCAATAACCTTCCCACAGGCTGCATAAAAGCCTCGATGGAAGCTGTCAGCTTCCTCTGGAACAGCTTTCAAGTCGTAGCACAACGGATGCCACGGCCGCTCGCTCCCAGGCCTGGGGAGAATGCATAGACGCTAACATGGCACAAGTCCCCAGCTCACCTTTGGAAGAGATATTTGGGTGCGGTGGTCTGGGATGCACTTGTACAAGTAAAGCAACTTTGTAATTGCAACCTGAAATTATATGTTACTCCAAGAGTAGCATGTAATTTTTAATATGTTTTTAGATGTAAAGTCATTTGAATTTTTATACAGTGATTTGGTATGAGCGTTACAAAGGGATCATGGATTCTGAATCCCTTATGTGCAATATGTTTCACGGTCAGAGTAGCCTGAACGTATTACATGAATTCTTGCTCTTATAGAAAATGAAAGAATATTAAAACTACACACACACTCATACATGTACTCTCAATCTCTCTCTCGCTCTCTCTCGCTCTCTCTCGCTCACACCCACACGCTGCTATTGCCACCTGTGTCAATGAAACAAAAATGAAATTTAGCAGATTTTAAGGATTTTCTTTATTCGAAGAAACTGAATGTTAAGCCATTGAAAAGGATAAAAAGCAGATTAAGAAAACCCAGGAATTTGGGAACCATGAAATCTGAAACTGTAAGATGGTGTATGTTCTTCTTTTGTTTCAGAACATCCAAGGAGCCTGGCGGGTTCTCTGAAGCCACTGCCTCTTAATAATGACAGTCTAGAAATATAAATGCAAGATGGTCAGTGAGCGCGTCGGGGAGCCGGGGAGCCTGGGCTAAGAGGCTCTGTGGGTTCACGGGACTACAGCCCTAGTCCAGCCGTCCCTGCTGGAGAAGGAGCTGCCTTCGGGGACACAGTCCCTTGGGGCCAAAGGCCCTCTGGGGATCCATTCTCCCCAGGTGCCTGTTAATTTTCCAGGTAGACCCTTAGGTCACACAAGAAAATCACTTGGAAATTTCTGAAAGTAAAGGCCATGCTCTTTGGAGCCCCCTGATTTCCTGAGAAGGGGGAGAGGCACCCTTTGAGTACAAGGGCATCCTTCCCCTCTTTTGGAAACACCTGGTCTTTCTTTGATCTCATCAAACTCGGTGTCGGGGGCTCACTGGAGCTAAGGGGGTGGGGGAGGGGAGATGGCCCTCCTGGGACTGGCGCTGGGGTAGGACCTGTCACGGGCGATCGCGGGAGAGAACGGCGGGGTCCACGAGAGAAGGGACCATGTCTGCCTCTCCCTGGGTCCCACCCACCACGCCCAGCACAGCATGTGGCATTCAGAAACCTCCAAAATAGTGCCACCACCCAGCTGTGCTTGGACCTGGGGGGCGGCCAAGAAAGACTTTTACCACCATCACAAGAGACACAGCCGGCGTGCCGGAGGGTTTCACTCATTAAAAAAGAGCTGGCGTGGTTGCGAATACTCTGGAATTGCCTTCTGAGCCGGTTCACAATAAAGGTGGCTTCCCACACGAGTAGACTTTTTCCTCAGCTGGGCACCCATTGGCCGGGATGGCATCAGGCATTCTGTCCAGCCTAAGGCCTCCCCCAGCCCGGAACCGGACATTACCTTCCACAGGGATCGGGTAAAAGCACCAGGGCACTTGGGGGATGGTGTCAGAGAAACAGCAGCTTCTAGAGGCGCACTCCTCGGAGCTGATGCCGGGGTAGCCGCAGTCCTTGCGGTCTGAGACCTCCATGACGCACGCCTCTGACTCTGCCATGCGCCACCGGATGGGGGGACAACACGGGGACTCCATTAGGGCCAGCTAGCTAACCAGATGCATCCATCCCATCCTCCCAGGGGAGCACCCCTGGGCTCACAGGCTTGGGGGAGCGTGGGGGCTTCTGGGACTGTCACACCTCAACGAAGTCTGGGTGCCAGCAGGTGGCCACCCGTTCCTTCCCAAAGAGGGCAAAAGTCAGAAGATTTGGAGGGAAAATCATCTCACTTCCCTGGACTTGACACGGCTCTGTAAAGTGGGGTGGCCCACCATGCCTCCTATGGGGACCCTTTAAGTATGTAAAGCATTTGAGCAAAGAATTGAAACCCAATGACGCTTCCACTACCGGGAGAGCCCTGGCTACAGCCAGCCAGCAACCCGCTGTCGGGCCTGGGAGCCTCTGGCAGGCAGCCTCAGGGGATGTGGACGAGAGGTGTGGACGGGAGGTGTGGACAGGAGGCTGAGGGTGCTGAGTCCACACACACGGGTCTGCTTTGCACACAGACGTTTTTGTGTGCACGCCTTGGAATCCGTGACTTTCTAACTTGATAAGACGCACAGACACAAACCTCACTCTCAAAAGGTAACTCGAGGAGTCTTTTAACTGAGTTTCTCAACATTCGGGGTCTGTTTGCAATTACGTTAATAATGCCCTGATTTTAATGCCTTCATGTCCCTTAGAAGCTTCTTAAGGGGACTGAGAGTTGCTTTTTCTTCAAATACAGTCGAACAGATGGGTTCCCACAGGTCTCCTGCAAAGGGCACATGGCTGGCCCTCGGGGTCCAGTGTGGACATGGGGGTCAGGGCACGTTTTTCCCTCCCCTGGGGCTGGCCCGGGGGTGTCGGAGCCCTGGGAAGCCGGGTCCTGGGCTGCTGGCGGGGCACAGGAGGGGGGCCCAGTTCTCCTGGACGTTACCTTGCTTGGGGAGGGGCTTGAAGCACCAGGGGACCCTGGGGATGCTGGAGTCGAAGCAGCAGCTGGAGTTGAAGCAGTCGTTGCTGGTGATGCCCGGGTAGCCGCAGTTCACCCTGTTCTTAAGGCTCAAGCGCGAGCACTGGCAGGGCTCTGCGGAGAGGTCCCGGGTCAGCCAGCCCCCCACGTGCGCCCCTGCCCTTGGGCACGTCCAGCACCCCCATCAGGGTCGCTCCCACCCCAGGAAAGGCCGTCTCATCTCACTCGTATTTGAACCACGCAGTGTCCTTAAGAGGAACTGACAGGGCTTCGCTGAAAGTGTTTCATTAGTTTAAAAAAAAAAACCATTCTGGCAAGAGGGTGAACAGATGGATTCAGGCCATGGTTGGGATGAAAGTGAGCAAGTCTGGACCTCTAGGAGCCCTTGGTGGGCCTCCTACAGAGCCCCTGACCAATCCTGAAGGGAGTCCTCCGGGAGGTCTCTCCCGCCGCCCCAGCATCCCGCTGTCCTCCCTGAGCAGCAGGGAAGCGGGTGGACGCACGCCAGAGCCAGCATCCCAAACCCTAGGACACCTTCCCACCTGCTGCCCTTCTCAGGTTAGCTCATCCCCCGCCTTTTCTCTTTGAGGGAAACTACCGTGAACAGAGACCCCCCCACCCCACCCCCGAGGGGCAGAGAGCCAGGGCCTCTCACACACCCCCGCCCCCCACTGCGCGCGGGGCACCAGAAGCCTCCCCCGGGCTCGCTGGCCCGAACGCTCCCTGCCCCCGGAGGCCCTGAGCCTTGCACACCGGGTTTCTCGGCCTCCGCCAGGGCACACAGCGCCAGCAGGAGAAGCGCCGCCAGGAGTCGGGCGCCGCGGGGTCCCATGGCCACGCTCAGCTGCATCCCCAGGGCTGCCAGAAGAGTGCACCCTCCCCGCTGCCAGGGGTGTTTTATAAGCGTCTCTCTGTTTGCTCAGCAAGCAAGATAACCTCCTCTCACCCCGTGGCACCAAGGCTTTGGAGCCTTTGTCAGGAAAAGGAGCTGAGATAGCTTGGCTGGGGGCCAAGCGGTGACAGAGCAGGGCGTCGGGCTCCCTGAGCTCAGCCAGGCCTCCCCCTGCCCCAGGCAGGGAGCCAGGGCGTGCCAGGATGCCGACGTGGAAGGCGGGCCACGTGCGCGTGCGGCACTGGACACTCAGGGGTCCCACCTAGGAAGGGAGAAGTCGTGTACTTCTCCTGATACAGTACGTGGCTCCTGCAGGAATGTTTAAACACGGAGCCCAGGACTATTGGGGGAAGTGACTGGGCAGCTGCAGACAGAGAGGAGACCCCCTCCAGGAATGGGACGGTCTCCGAGGATGGCAGGAGACCCTCCTCCAGGGCTGCAGACCCCTCTCCTAGCCCCTGTCTGTATCTCCTTGTCTCCATCTCTGGGAGGGGGCTGCTTTCCGTGGAGATGAGGCTGACCGGGTAAAAGGAGTAGCCCCGGAGGTGGGTAGAAGTAACAAGTTCGTTTCAGCAAAGCCTGAAGTGTGCCATTTTTTCTTCACTGGGAACTGTCTGTGTTTCCTAAAAGATGATACCTGTAAGCCAGCCCGTGCCCAGGATAAGATGCTCTGGGGAAGGGAGTCTGTGGATGGGACCCAAAGAGAGAGAAGAGAAATGCAGAGAAGACGCCCAACAGAAAAAGCACAGAGATGTGATGGGGAGGCAGGAGGGGGTCATAAACTCCCTGCTCCAGGGGGCTTCCGGGACCCCCGGCCTGTCAAACACAGCTTGAGCAGCCAGGAACCCAGAGACGCAGGGAATCTGAATCCCTGGGTCCTCGGGTCTGGAAAGCGGGTCTGCGTGTTCAGGGCCTCTGCCAGACCCAGGTCCAGCCCCACCCCCCCCCCCCACCTAACCCCCGCTGAGGAATCACTATGATTCCGTCTTGGCAAACCTTGAAAAAGTGACCTTTCCCCACAGTGTCCCTGTCACCCTTAGTCACCACCAAAACATAAGGCCTTCAGTCCTCCCTCCTCCCCCAGATTCTCATCCCCACTTTCCCCTCCACTTCCTTCCCCTTGGCCTGACTTCCCAGCGTGCCCTCCTGGCCCTTCCAGGGTTCTCACCCAAGAGACAGCTCATCAGCCCCTTGGTCTCTGGCCCTCCTCTGGCTCTCACAGGAGCCTGCATCTTCCCTGAGATGCTCCTCTTGCATCCATCTCAAGTGGAGGTGTTCAGGCCCCCACCCAGGGCACCATCTGCCCACATGGTGCTTTTGTGCTTTTAGAAAAATGTGCATTTTCTTCAAGACGAGTTACTTCCACTTATGGGGAGGTCTACAGCTCGGGCAGTGTCTACAGCATGAGCGCACCCACCTGAGCGTGGAGCTGTGTGCACGGCACACCCTCTAAGCCGTGTTGGGTGGCTGTGCTCCCATCACGTGGGCTCGGGCTGGGGGCTGGAGGTTGACCTTGAGCCCCAGTGTCACCCATGCTCCTTGGAGACGCAGCTGTGACTGTACCACCTTCAAGGCCCCTGCCTCACCATCATCCGCTGACCGTCAGCCTGCTCCTTCTGAAGGGCTTAGCACCGAGCTCACAGTGTTCCTTGTCACACCAAGACATGCGACATCCCAGACGGCTCCAGCATTCCAGGGACGACTCACCCAAAGCCGCAGGAGCTCAGGCTCTTACTTCCTCCGCGTCTTTGGGAGCGTCCATCCCTCCTCCACTCTGCCACCCCTACCACGATCACACTCAGAACCCACGCTCCACCTCTGGAAGAGGACGGGCAAATGTCCTTCCTGTTCAGGTTGTCTAAGCGGGTGCTGCCACATGGACGCCCCGTCTCAGGCCCGCCCCCCCACCCAGTGGGATTGCAATTCTGCTTTGTAGTAATGTTGCCTATCAATTCTCACAGGAAATAGAAGCCAACAAATGGGGGCTCCCTCAGGTGTCACCCATGTCCCTCTGCTTCTGATTCTTCTGGAGGTGCTGGTACCAGACTCTCCCTTCTGCCATAAGTAACTCTGAACCTCGGTGGAATAACTGTTTACAGATGCTGAGCCACGGGCTGTGCGGGACAGAGAGGGGAGCAGTGTGGGGAGGCCCGCGGCCCCTGGTTTTCTGCCTAGAGACACTGTCTGGACCTCAGAACACGGGAGGCTTGCGGGGCTGAGGGACAGAGGCTGGAATCGGAGACCCCGGGGCATTTCCAGGGTGGGGGCTGGAGGAGAGGGGGTGCCCGAAACAGGTCGGGGGCTCCCTGGGTTTAGTCAGACGCTAAGCGGCCACGCACACAAAGGCATGCAGACACATGGGGGGGAACACGTGTCAAGGAGACTAGGCCATCACCAGCCGGACTCACGTGAGTTCTGACCAGCCACAGGGGAAGGCTTGGCAACCGCCCAAGCACGGAGCAGGGACGCAGAACGATCTTGCCGTGTCTTCGCTCGGGCGGCCATAATGCAATACCACAGGCAGCTGGGTTAAACAACAGACCTTGGTTTCTTACCATTCTGGAGGCTGGAAGTCCCTGATCAGGGAGCCCACGGGGTCGGGTTCTGGTGAGGGCTCTCTTCCTGGCTCACAGATATCGGCCTTCTCACCGTGTCCTCGCCTGGTGCAGAGAGAAAGAGACTAAGCTCTATGGTGTCTGTTCCTATAAGAGCACTAACCACACCATGGGGCTCCACCCTCATGACCTCCTAACCCTAATTTCCTCCCAAAGTCCCCACCTCCAAATATCACCACGTTGGGGGTTACGGCTTCAACATATGACTGTGGGGGAACACAAATATTAGGTCCACAACATCCCATAAGAGCAGGCTTGATCTCGTTGTGGACTAAAGCCACTCTATACCCCTTCCAGCAAACTTTTGAAACAAGTCTTTAAAAATCGAGGCACACAATATAGCATTCACAATATTCAACACAAACTCAAAAGTAACTGGACGTGTGAAGAAGCATGACCTACAATCATTAGAAATAACAGAGAACAGAAACAGACCGGAGGCTGCATTAAGATGTTCAACACCTTAAAGAGAAACATAGAAATATAGCTTCTAGTGGCGCAGTGGTTAAGAATCGCCTGCCAGTGCAGGGGACAGGAAGATCCCACATGCCACGAAGCAAATAAGTCCCTGACCCACAACTACTGGGCCTATGCTCTGGGGCCTGTGAGCCCCAACTATTGAGCCCTCATGCCACAACTGCTGAAGCCCTTGAGCCTGGAGCCCGTGCTCCACAACAGGGGAAGCCACCTCAATGAGAAGCACCACAGTGAGGAGTAGCCCCCCTTCACCTCAACTAGAGAAAGCCTGTGCCCAGCAACGAAGACCCAATGCAGCCAAAAAGTAAATAAATAAATTGAAAAAAAATTGGTAAAATCTGAATAAAGAAATGGAAACTAAAAACGAACCAAGTGGAAATTCTAGGCATGAAAAATACCATATCTGCAATGAAAAATTCTAATTTAGACTAGATACTGTAGAAGAAATGGCCAGTTTATTGGAAGTCACTGCAGAATTAGCTCTCCAAACTGGGGCATAGAGAGAAAGGGGGCTGAAACAAAAAGAAACAGAACCTCCGTGACCTGTGAGACAGCATCAGCAGACTAACATACATGTAATTAGTGTACTAGTAGGAGAGGAAGAAGTATTTGAGCAAGAAAATGTATTTGAAAAAAGTCATGGCCCAAGTTTTTTTGTAAACTTGATGAAAAATATAAACTCATATATTCTAGAAGCTCGATGAATGCCAAACAAGATAAAGAAAACCATGTCAAGACACAGTGTGATCAGATTGTTGAAAATAAGTAATTTTAAAATGTTTCACAGCAACTGGAGGAAAGACACTGCATACAGAGGAGCACATTAAGAATTATAAGTGACCTCTCATCTGAAACAATGCAGTCTGGAAGGCAATGGAAGGATGATATTAAAGTGTTAAAAGAGAAAACCTTGTCAGGTCAGAATTATATACTCACTGAAAATATCCTTCAAAAATAAAGGCAAAATACTTTTTAAAAAATAGGTTTTGTATTTTAGAGCAGCTCTAGATTCACAGCAGAATTGAGCAGAAGGTACTCAAAGATTTCAAAATACTTTTTTAGACAAAGGATGTAAGGATCTGTCACTTGCCAACCTGTTCTCCAAGGAATCGGAAGGTGGTTCCTCTGGCTGAAGCCGTGGTGGCCCCTGATGTAGGGCATGAGTTCTCCAGGTTGCCACTGCCACTTCCCATCTGGCTGGGTTTATTCAGTTACGGCAGTTGTTTGGCCTCTGTCGGCGTTTGTGTTTACAGCTCAGTCCAGTGTCATGATTTCTCCCACGGTTTGCTACAATTATTTCCTAACTACTCTCTCAGCCAGAGTTTTGTCCTCATCCAGACAAAAGTCTGGTGCCTTGATTACCTTTGTAAAGTGACAATCAGTATATGTCACTCTCCTGCTACTCCCTCTGTCCTCCCAGTCCAAAGGGTAAATAAAGCTCAAGTATGAGTTTCTTGGGCTTGAAAAGCAGGACCCTTTAGGAACTGGACCCCATATATTCCACCACCCTCTTCTGTTGCCAGGTCTCCCTCATAATGTGAGCATCTTGCCCTCTAGACACACCCTGACCTTTGGCCCTTTGTCTGCCTGTCCTCCTCTCTCTGCAATGCTCTTCCTCCACTCTTTGCCTTGCTAACGCCTGTCTGTCCTTCAGCACTTGACTCAGGAGCCACTTCTTCCAGGAAGGCCTCCTTCACTTCCCCTGAGAAGACAGGTGCCCTTCCCCCCTCCCCAAGCATCCTTTGTTCACCTGATTGACAACATTTAGCCACTTCTGCATTTTAGGTGGAGTTTTACTTTTCTGGCTCCTTTATTAATTGTACCAAAGGTAACAGCTAATACTGCAGGCCAACTTTGTGCCAGGTGATAACCTAAGGATCTCACATGCTATATCTCATTTAATCCTTACAGCAATCCAAAGGAAGATCTAAAATTATCACCCCCGTTTTATAGTCTATGTGGAAAAATAATTTCCCCAAACAACACAGAAAGTAAGTGTAGGGGGGCATCCAGAAGTGGATGCATGCCTCATTCATTTTGAATCCCTAGAACCAAACCCAGCATCTGCACAAACTAGATCCACTTAGTGAGGGGGCGTAGGGTGGGAAAATGGCCAAGTGACACCCAGGAGATGAGGAACAGGAGTCTGACTCCTAATGTCACCCAGCACCCAAATTTCCTTCTGGAATTCATAAAATGACACCGACGCGGATATATGCAAATAAGTAAGGCAAGCGTCTTCTCACCTCTGGGTTAGTTTCCTCATCTGTGAAATGAGAGCTGGAATGAGGGCTTATTAAGTTTTCTCCAGGGTCTCACATGCCTGGTTAAACCCTCACTAGGACCCTGACTAGGATAATACATCATTTTTACAGTCATCAGGGGAAAAAGTACATTTTTATCACCGACATTTACATGCCGGGTGTTTCTAAATATAGAAGGTGGGGCTGAAAAACATGGAAATTCCATCTCCCGCCCCAGCATGCTGGGTTCTGGGGTTTGGCTGTGCTGACCCATAGAGTGGGTAAAGAATAGGCTCTTCTAAGCCCAGGACTTGATTTATCTACAAAATAAAGAATGTGGCCAAAGCTGGGAGGAGGAATAAACAACCCAATGCTGATGAGAATTTGATGGAGTTTGGGAGGGAACATCTTGATGAGTCATCTTGGGGGTTACAACTGGACAGACATAAACCTTAGCATTTTTCAGTGTTTTGTGCAATTTAGCCAAGATTTACATTCCTTCAAAATGTCTTTTTTGTATCCCTTTTGTATCTAAATGGGAGCTTGCCAGTCTTAAAACTTAAAATACTTAAAGCATCTAGGTACCACACATCAAGGAAAAATGATATGTTAGAGCAGGAGTCAGCAAACTCTGCCCCATGAGCTCATTGCCCGTGTTTAAATAAAACTTTATCAAAACACAGCCATACCCATTCATTTACACATTGTCCATGGCCACTTTCTAGCCATGATTGCAGAGTTGACTACCTGTGGCAGAGACTGTATGGTCCAGGAAACCTAAAATATCTACTCCCTGGCCTTTTAAGGAAAAAAAAAGTCTGCCCATCCCTGTATTTTTGTCTTACAACTCTCTGAAACTCAATTTTTAAAAAAGGAGGGAAATATTTGTATTTGTACTTATAAATGAAATGTTACAGAAATGTGCCTCTGTGCTTTTTTCCCTTCTGTAATCTGGTCTTGAAAATGGTATACTTAGTATACTGATTTCGAGAGGCAGTTCCCCATGAGTCTCTCGCGTTTCTGCAGTCTGGAGAAAGAGGAACCAGCTGTCCCTGATGGCATAGGACTCAAAATTATAATCGAATGTTCAGAGCTGCCTTGACATCTGGTGAAACCTAGAGGCCTCACCACAACTTCCCCTCCCTTCTTGGCTCGCACAGATACAGCCCCTCCTGGAGCCAAACATCCTCCTTATCAAGGGACCCTGCACAGTTCCTGCTTCTTCCCGAGTAGCGGATTTCACTTCCCTGCCAGCCTGTGGAACTACTCCAACAGGCTAATCGCATCCTCCTGCAGGAACCGGGGGCCACCCCACCCTCTTGATACTACACAGCTCCTCCCGCAGCCCCTGGTTGTTCACTGGGCTCCCGAGTGCACCCCCTGTGTGGCCCTGCGTGGCAGGGTGTTTGCGTGGCAAACAGCCTTAGGAGGTAGATAAAGTGTCTCCCTCTGGAGCAGAGGCAGGCTTACTGCCCCTTGAAAGATCGGAGCCCCTGACTAGCTCAAGGTTTCTCTCCTGGAATGCAATCCACTGTGTGTGCTGACGTCCCTCTGAGCTCATCCGTGCCACCCCTGGAGGACATGCGGGCACAGGGAACCCACACAATTGCCATGCGATCAGCAATCAGGTCCTTTACCTCCGAACCAGGAGTCTCCTGGCCCCTGCCAGCACCTGTGATGCTATTCTCTTGCAAGCAGGGTAAACGCTCACCCTTCTGAATTCTCAGCACTGGTGAACCAGGCCAGATGAATTACAGAACATCCCATCAATGTTGTGTCTTTAGAATAGATGTTCCCTGCTTTCAGGTTCAACCAATCTCACCGTACCACATATATACGTAAGTGCGAGGCTGAGTCACAAATTATCCGCACTCTGGCTGTAGAATTTACGGAGCTTTTAACATAACTGGAGTGCGGATAATTTCTGACGTACCCTCATATGTACGGTTTTGCCTAATGTGATCTTTTGTTACCCCCAACATGTCCAACTCAGGGCAATGTCAAGAGCTGAGAAGAACAATTAAGAAATACCTTTAAATAATACTATTTCTCTTTCTGTAACTAATTATAATGTATCTGCTCGGACCTTTAAATGGTGGCTGTTTGATACCTGCCAGTACATTCCTGAGCTGGGATCTGCCAGGTACGTCTGTCTTCTTAGCTGACGTTGCCTGTTGGGCTCACGAGCGCTGAGTATCTCCGCACACCGTCCCTGCCCACGCTCACAAAGAAAGGTGAGGGAGTTTTCTTAAGCTAACAGTATCCTTCCCTACGACCCCACCAATAGGATTTGAAGCCACAACTTGGCTTCGAGAGTTGGTTCCTGGTCTGGTCCTTAGGTCAACATGTTCTGAACAGAAGCCTGTTGTTGTGTGGGCAGTTATCTAGAAGCACGGATAACCTCCAAGTACGTGACCAGCCGCAGAGTGGAAAGGCTCACGGATCCAGTTAAGGTGCTTGAGCCACGGGGCAACCTCCAACACGTGATCAAAAGTGACGGGCCAAAGTGGCAGGTTTGCACGTTGCATGGGGCACCAAGTGAGCGGAAGGACCACACACCTGGATCCTGGGTCGTGAGGTGCTCATGTGTCCCATTCCTCTTTGTTCCGCCTTCCCGTCAGTGTACGGTAACAAGACCAGAACGGTTTGCGCAACGGGCCAGGGTGTGGGCAGTGCCAGCACACTCGGGCTTTCCTGGGGAGACTCAAGGCAGGCAGAGCTGGCCCGGCTACAGCCCACAATGACCCGCAGAGCAGCCGTGCCGTGCGTCCGTGTTTCTGGAATGGCACGCGGGGCCTGAATCGGACCAGGACTAGGGTCACCATCGGAGGCCTGATGAGGGTGACGGAGCGGTCAGCCTGGAGGTGGGCAGTCTGCTCCCTGTGGATGGGCCTTTCCGTCTTGTCCCATCTGTGATGACATTCTGTCTCTTTGTCGCATAACACATCCTGCAGGGGACCCGCTCACCCACGTTGGCTCTTAAGGCACCTGTGAATGTCACCTGTGTCTCTGCCCCGGGTTTGCTCACTGCCTGTACTTGACACATCCTCAGTCTCAGTTGTTCCCTTCGCTTTCTTACCACCTAGAGAGGAACTGACTAGTCTCAACAGCAGTCATGACCCCCGCCCTTTGGTAATTTGCATTGATTAGGGCTCCTTGATTGCAAGTAAGAGACACCAACTGTTGTGGGCTGAACTGTCTCCCCTCAAATTCATACGTGGAAGTCCGTTAAGTCCTCGGGTTACCCCAGGACCTTGTGATGTGACCTTATTTGGAATTAAAGTCTCTAAAAGGTAATTAAATTAAAATGAAGCCCGTAGGGTGGGCCTTAATCGAATAGGACTGGCGTCCTTATAAGAAGAGAGAGTAGGACACAAACACTCACAGAGGACTGACCAAGGGAGGACACAGGGAGAAGACGGTCCTCTACACACCAAAGAGAGAGGCCTCGGGAGAAATCCGCCCTGCCCACACCTCGATCTTGGGCTTCCAGCCTCCAGCACTGAGAGAATAAACGTCTGCTGTTTAAGCCGCCTGGTCTGATGAGGACACCAACTCCAGCTGATGAAGAAAGGAGAGAGGGTGTCACATGGCGTCCGGCGTCACCAGAACCTCTGGGCGGGGGCGCAGCCAGCCTCGGGGGCGGGGCTCACTCCCTCTCCCCGGGGCCCCGCTCTGCACACCCTCCTCAGGCCACGTGGGGCGCTGTGCGCACGCGGGCCCCTCTGTTACACACGTGTTACTCCCTCCACATCTACTCCAGGGCGGACGCAGACACGACTCCCTCCCACACCAGCTGTCCACCAGAAGACCCCTGACGTCCCCCCAAAACGTGAATCCCTCCCCTCAGAAACTTCCTGAACTGTTGTCTGAAGCGCTTCAAGGACGTGGAAAATTCTAGAAAGTTCCCCATGTTGGTGGTTTCCAGGCTGGAGAGAGAGGGCCGCACGTAGGGTGTCGGACCGCCATGCTGACCGGCCAGTTAGCCTTGGAGCGTCACGTGTGTGAAAACCAAGGAAACTCTAAGCCGACACAACACTCCATGGCCTCGTTCTGAAGCTGGAGGCCTGTCTGTAAAAACGAAGGTAGAAAACATGCAGCTGTCCACTAACAAGCAACATGTTCAGACGTAAAAGTTAGTATAAGTTATAAATCCAGTGGTTTCGAAGGCACAAGAGAGCTCGCCCCCATATAGCCTCCCTCAGCCTCGTTTCCAAGCCTGGGAGTCAGGGGTGGGGGGGGGTGCAAGCCCTTTAAGAGCTGTGTGTACGTGTGTGTACGTGTGTGTGCCTTTGTGCGCGTCCATGCGTGTGACATGGTGCCCACACTGTTGAAGTCCCCTCGTGCCGTAGCGGCAGGGCTGTTCCTGTTGAGGCGCTTTGTCACACAGCCTGCCTTTGTTCCACCACCTCCCAGATGCCTCAAGGCCTCTGTGCTGCCCGTGAGAAGGTGCCCACGGCTCCTGCGCCCGCCACCCCGCCTGCTCCCCGGGGCCGTGGACTCCTGGCTGCAGCGAGGCATGGGGCGGGGAGGGGGTCCAGGTTCCCGGGAAGCCCAGACTCTCCTCCCCAGGAGGGATCACGAACCAGTCACCTTCACGGGGGCACGTGATGGGGAGGGCCAGATGATGGGGGGGGCACGTGATGGAGAGGAGGCCACAGGGGCAGGTCCGCCCCCGCGGGCGGTGGTGATGTCTTTACAGTCCTGGGTGTGCGGAGACATTTCATTCTCGTGGGACTTCACCCTGTCCTGTCTCCCACCCCCTCCTCTCTAGTCGCCCCCATTCTGGCTCTGCACATGGGAAGGACATGACACCCCAGCTCCCACCTCCCTCCCTGCACAGCCTCACTGAGCACAGGGACCCCCTGGGACATCCCAGACCAAGCCGGGACAGCACGGGTGGACATGGGCTTGACCGCCTTCTGAGGCCGCCTGGTGTCCCAGACGTTTCCACCGGCATCTATCCTGAGGGGTCCTCCCCGCCCCGCCGCGCTGCCTGGGCACATCTCTCTCTGCCCCCAGCTGCCTCCACTGTCAGAATTCCCATGGATTTTGTGAGTCTCAGAAAGCATAGTACAGCAGAGGCCAAGCCAAGTCCCTTGCCCACCCACACGGGGTGCTGGGCAGTGATGGGGCTGAGGCAGGGGTGCCCTTGCAGGAGTCCCCTGTTTTCTCTTCCATGTGTGGGTGAGCCCAAGAGGCCTGGTGTCCAGTTGGTAGAGCTACGAGATCACGTATCCACCCGGGTGGGCAGCAGAGGGGGTGACCCAGCCGTCGCGGATCACAGATTTCTTTCTGTGCAACGCGTCGGGGGTGGGGAGGGGGGAGGTTTGAAGCTGCTGGCCCTCCATCCATTCACTCCCTCAGTGGGTGGGCATCCAGAGAAACAAAAGAAAGGCAGAGGGCCCACCTGGCCTCCTGCCACCAGCCTCAGTGCCTGTGCCTGGAGGAAGGCACTCCCTGCTGGAAACCCCGGCTGCAGGAGTACTTAGGGTCAAGGAATCCAAATCTGTGCATCACGACTCCTTGGAAAGTGACATAACCCTCACGTCTCTCTGCCTGGGCAAAGGAGAAGGACACACAGCTCAGCTCGCTGCTGCAGGAGCCCCTGGGAGACCACGTCCACCTCTCAGAGCCAGGGGGTGCGTGTGGCAAGGAAGGGGCAGCATGGGTGTGACCCTCCTGTCCCAGACCCCATTCTTGGCTTTCTCTTGGCTGCATCCTTGAAATTACTAGTCAACTTCAATTCTGGAGGCTCTCTGGTTCACGAGAGTCTGATGTGCTGGTCTGATCTGTGTGTCTGCTCCCTTAGGTGAGTTATTAAACATTTCTTGGCTTACAAAATGGGGATGAAGATAAGGGTGAGATACCATCTGTAATGGAGTTTGTTTTGAAAACCTAAAGAAATGTCTTTTAATTCTCCCCACAGGCACCTCTCCCTTTGCCCCTGATCACTCCTGACCCTGAGCTCAAAGTTCCTCCTGGGAGCCTGAGTGGGGCAGACGCTTCAGGGAGAAGTCAGTGAAACACCAGCTGTGGCGAGGGGATAGATTGCCCATTGTTCTTTCACAGATGAAGGGCCCAGCCCAGAGGACTCATCCTGAGGACATTTACTCTGGGTGAGAGCTTATCTCTGTCCATGGTAGCTGGGGAGTCGGCTCACTGCTCTAAGGTACAGGGAAGATACAGTCCTTGGTTTACCATTCTCAAGGAACAGAAAACCCAACCAGCAGTGGTTTAACCCATAAGGGCATTTGGGTTTACTTAACGTGAAGTCTGGAGGTGGATGGTGCTGGGGTCAAATCAGCAGTTCAGGGATATCAAGGCTCTAGTTCTCTGGCTTTTCCTCATTATCACAGAATGGCTCCTTGAAGCACCCCATCGCACCCTCATACCACACAACATCCAAAGGCAGGCTGCAGGGGTGGTCCAGGACAGCTAGAGGGAGCTCTCCTCTTACCAAGGAGTAAAAGCCTTTCCCCAGAGCCTTCAAACAGATGCCGCCTCTGTCTCATGGGCCAGAATGGAGTCCACCTCTAACTGAAAGAGAGGTTGGGAAAGTGAGTACTTTTTCCATTCTTTATAGAGTGGAAGTCAGGGAAGGAAGAGGGGAAGAAATGGATGGCGGGACCTAGGAAACAGGCCTGCTGTGTCGGTGGGGAAAGCCCTGCTCTCTGGCAGTGGTGAACGTGGGGCGAAGGCACAGTGGATGGGACCGGCTGGGGTCTGGAGAGAACTGCAGCTGAGATCCCCAGACAGGCCAGCGGAAACCCAAAGGACATGATGGAGACCCAAGGACTCCCTCACTCCACAGCCGTGGGTGCTTGGTCCCCTCTCTGTTCGCCCAGCTCCAAGGCAGGGCAGGAAAGTGGGGAGGGAGGGGTCAGAGAGACTGACAGAAGCTGCATCAAGTACTGCCACACATGGCATTTCAAAAGTGTCGGACTAAACAAAGTTAGTTTTTACCGCTCACTGGCAGGCAAAGATTGTGAGAAAGATCAGATATGCTACGGATAAAAAAAAAAAAAAAAGAAAAGAAGCCAAAATTTCTCTGCACATTCTCAAGGGAAGGAAAGCCACCGTGACCCTCACAGCACACACGTGACACATATACTATTGCAGGCACACGTGTGCTGCTGGGGTCCCCACCCTGATGCTTCCGCGTGTGCCGTGTATCTCCCGGACCCCGGGCCCTCTGTACGTACTTTCCCTGGTGGCCAGAGGTTGGGGGAGGGGGTGATGGATCTGCTGGAAAATTGGGAAGAAACTGGTCACGCAAAGGGCAGTGGCTCCCTTCTCCCTGGGAACCAGCTGGCTGTGGGGGCGGGAGTGCTCCCCAGCCCCTGGGGCCCCAGGGACAAGCACCTGGGAGGAGGCGTCCGGGGGCACGGCTGGCTGAGCTGAGCTCCCTGGAGCAGGGCTGACTTCCCCGGGCGTGGGGGGCGCTTTCAGCCCAGCACTGCCTGCTTGGATGGGGCGTCTGCTCAGGTCCAGGCAGGTCCGATTGGTTCCCTTCCTATTGCCTGTGTCGGTGATAAGGGGACACGGTGGCCTCCGTATCCCTCTGTTTTGTTGTATTTTCCAGTTCAGAGCTCAAGAGTGGGGGGCCAGGAGGGTGGGATTCCTCACGATGTCAACCCACGTAGTCCTCTGCAATTTTAATATTAACCCTTTCAGACACTTTGCTATGGGTTTTATCTCCTAAGTCAGTTTCCATCTGGGGGAAGTGAAGAAATTGCCAGGCAATTTTTATGATGGCCATGAATATGCAGAGCCTGTGAGTAGAGTTTGGTACCTGTTTTCATGATTTGACAAGGGTGTGGTTTCGAGTCGCTTCTGAGACTTTTGCCATCCAGTGGCCTTGTGCATGGACCCGACGGCTGATAGCCACCGAGACAGCCTAACGCTGTTACAAGTCACGCTCCGTCTGGCCCGGGATAACCTGCATGAATGCGTAATCCACAAGAACCCAGAGGTGCCAATATCACCTTCTTCTTTCGGAGAAGGGAAAATCATTTCTATTTTTCAGAAGAAATACAAGCACAGAGCAACATTCATCTCTTTTAATTTTTAGGTTAATTTTGAGTACGGTCAATCCAGGCAGTGAGTTTGGGCTCCGAGGACCTCGAAACGTCTCGCCAGCGATGGAATTGAGTTCCTGGCGGCTGGCAGAGGCCTTTGCCACCCCAATGCAATTCCCACCGGAAAAGCGGCTAAAACAGGCACACCTCTGCAAGGGTGAAGTGTGGGGGAGAAGAGATCCGTTAGTGAGAATAAGTATTTTCTTTCCCTTTTAAATAATTACAGAGAATTTGCTTAGAAGCCTCACTGGGAATATTCTTTAGAAAACAAGGATTGTCTTTATATTTTAATTGTCATTCTTCCCACCCCCACCCCAAGCAAACGAGGAAGCGTTACCAGGGATAATTCTTCACAAATTTGTGGTTAGATGTGTGAAGAAACGCCAGGAAAAAAATAGGGTGCCTCACCCAACGGGTCTTTCAGCCCTGTCTTCCCAACCCCCAGCGCTGGATTCAGACTGACTTAAGCAAATCCACTTCTTTCTAGTCACCCATGGCCATTATGCTGGGTAAAAACACAGCTGGCCACGCGGATTGGGGGTCCCAGGGTCCCACGTGGTGGTTTTTTCCTCACTAATTCTGTCTCTTCAGATCTCACAGTGCTGTCATGGCCTTACCTCCTTCAACGGCCACAGGGTGGAAGCACCATGGGACTTCAGGGACCTTTCTATCAAAGCAGCAGCCTTTATTTTTGCACTCCGTAGGCGTGATACCGGGGTGACCACAATTTTTTCTTTCATGGGGTTCCACCTGACACGTCTCTGAAAGTATACGGGCCACGAGGTGCAGGTAAGTCATGGGCTGAGTCCCTCCCCGTTATTATGCACCCTCTGGCTCGCTTCCTTTCCCCAACTGAACCAGCAGCCAGCGGAGCAATTGATGTAGATGACCCAGGGCTCTGCGTGCAAGAGGAGACCCTGTCCTCACTTCCGGATGAGAAAACGCTGAAACCCTGGGAAAACGCAAGCTGCCTTTGATTTGTAAACTTTGCACCAACCCTGATAAATAACTTGTTTACTCATGCATTTCAACAATTGGTAAACTTTATTCACTCAATCAGTAAATATCTGTTGAGCACCGTTGGTGGGTGCTGGAACCAGGAGCTAGCACAGCAGAAATAGTCAGGGCTCTATTTATCCCCTCAGGGATCAAGTTCAGGCCAGGCCCTGAGCTGGGTGATGGGGACCCAGAAATTAAAAATAGAGAAGTTGTTAAGAAGCTAACAGTCTGATGGAGGAGGAAGCCGAGCAAACGTACAAAACGGCACAGTGCAACCAGCCAAGGGCAAGCTGGGGTGGGGCGAGTGACTGAACAAAGCAAGGAGGGCTTCCTGTTGGAGGAGGTTGACCAGGTGAGGACGAGGCAATGGGTGTTCCAAGCAGAAGGAGCAGCAAGTTCGAAGGAGGTGTAGAGAGAGAGCAAGGTGTGTTCAAGGTAAGATGGGGAATCGGGGTGGGGTGGTTTGGGGAAGCCAGGCTGAGGGATTTCAGCCCAAGAGCAAAGGGAGCCACTCAGAAGCTTTAACCAGGTAAGTGATGAAATTGACCCAAAGCAGAGAACACACGGGGGAGACGGGCTGCTAACATGTCCCGTTAGATGCAAGATCTGTAGGGTCTGAACTCGGGCCCAGAGCGCAGGGCTCTGAGAAGGCACACTGCTCGGACTTGATGGTGGGCGCGTTGAGGCAGGTAGCAGAAGAGGAGTCCGGAACCCCTACCCTGTCTCCGGCGGCGGCAGGCGGGGGTGGGGGGCGTGCGGGGGAGGGGGGATGGAAGGTGAGGGGTTCGGCGTGCTCGTGGATGAACACCACCAGCTGGGCTCCAGAGAGAGGACTGGTCGTGCAGATGCTCTGTCCACTCCTGGGCCAGAGTCTGTCCCCAGGAGAGAAGGATGAGCAATGAGGCCTTGGGACTGTGGTGGTAAAGAGACCAGGAGGAAACGAGCCAGAACGGAACAAGGAAGAGAGTCCAAGAGGAGGGCGGGACCGAGATTCAGGGCAGATGTGGTCCCCGGAGCAACGCGCTCTCAGAAAAAGGCGGTCCCTCCAAAGACAGATAGATGCGGGACCTCTCCTAGACTGAGTGCCAGGATGCCTGCATTCGGTCACGCGTGACGTCCAGCCGAGCATCCTAAAGCGGAGCCCATCGCAAGAGCTGGTCTCTGTGGGTTTCTCTCCTGACGTCTGAGGACTGCCTCCAGCTTTCTTTGAAGAAAGGGTTCTGAGGCTTTAGGGGGACGATATGGATCCATCTCCCACTGGCAGGGCAGCCTCTCGGGGACGTCAACCCCCCAGGGTCTGGCCTCCCCACCGTAGAGCAAAGGTGGTCACCGCCCGCTCCACCGGGCAGGGCGGTGGGGAAGGTCAAGATGGTCTGTGTGTGCAGAGCTTGGACCACAGGTCTTGTGTCCTTTTCCTCCCTCCAGGAGGCGATGCAGCAGCTGGGGGAGGGGCTGCTTTGCTTGGTGACCTGGCCCCCTCCCAGCTGCCATCCTAAAGGGGAGCTGAAGGTTTCCAAGGCTTCTGTCCCCAGCAGGAGTCCATCTGGCCTACCATTTCCTGTTGCATAACAGCATTAAGTGGAAATGGTTTCCATCCCTACTACGCTTGTCATTGGATGGAGTTTTCGAGTTTTCTGTTGCCATGGGATCGCTGACCCTGTGAGACCCGCAGAGAAAGGTGGATCCTTGGGCCACGGGGCAGGCCCGTGGGTGACCAGCAGCTGGTGTGGAGCGTGGGGACCAGGGCCAGGCTGCCCAGTGGGGCAGAGCTGGGGACAGGGGTAGAAAGGAAGACACAGACGGCCTGGGGGGCGGCTGGGCGCAGACCATCCTCCTCCATCCCCACAGCGATCACACCTCCTTTCAGATCCAAGCCCCTCCCTCCTCCTTGCCTTCAGCTGTGGGGCCTGCCCGCCCCCTTCCCCTCCCCACAGGCCTGGTCCTCCGTTCCTGCGCTGTGAGTTCCTTGGAAGGTTCCTGGGGATATATGGGACATCCTTCTACCTCCCTGCAAACCTCTATGGGAATCCTCATTTTGGAACCTTCAGACAATCCTTCTCCCAGCCCCTCCCTTTACAAATGTATCTACCAATAATAAATAGCGTTTGTTTAGCACTTTGGCTTTTCCCAAATGTCAGCACACTTACCTTTATTGACAACCCTGTAAAGCCGAAGAGGGACCCCATTTGGCAGATGAAGGATTTGAGATGCAAGCACGTTCAAAGGAAGCAGTCGTGTCCTCCCCGCTTAATTCTCTCATTTGGTGACACCCACGGACTAGGCACCGATGGGACAGGTGGTCCGGGTTCCACAGGGCAGGCGGCCCAGGAAAGCCCACGGAACCTGCCAGCAAGGCTCCCATGACACACCCATCCTCGGAATAGGTTCTTGGACGTCTGTGTGGACCTTGAGTGGGTCCAGCCCCAAGGGTAGAGTTTGGCTTGGGCATTGGAAGAGCTATTCTTATTCCTGACATGGAAGACAGCTCTTTGAAATGTGCCGCTTAAGAGCAGCAGAGTATTCTAGCATCGGTACTGAAGACAGATGCCAACCGAGCCCGCTACTTTCTCAGGGCAGTTCCCAAAGCTTTCACAGGCCCTCCCACCATGCCGCCATCCTCCTCCTGCTCTGCCTTCCAGAATCTTCCGAGGGCCGAGAACAGCCCCTGGTACAAAACAGTGCTTGGCTGAAAAATATGTTGTGAAACCATGACTCCCAGAGGCGGGCCTCTGCCCAGGTGCCCGCCACGGAGCAGGAAGGGGGCTATCTTACCTGTCTCGCCCCACGCCACGCTGCTGAGGGCCAGTGCAAAGACCATGACCAGGACGCAGAACACCTTGGGCTCCATGGCGGCCGTGACCTTCCTCCCCTGTCCAAGGGAGACCACGATCAATGATGAAGCGCGTCCGGGCCCTCAACCTTATACCTCAGACTCTGTTTGCTTTTTAAAGGGGGTCAGATAACGTTTGTCTAAGGAGGGCCCCAACGCCCGTCATTCTGAGTAACCTCCACTGATTAAAAGGTATTTCCTAATCCCAGCCAAGCCAAACTGACAAGTTTGCTGATAGAGAAAAATGCCGTATCGCACAGTCATCTTGGCTGAGGGATTTGAGATTCAGAAAGTTCCTCTCTTATCCTGCGGGAGTCTCCTCGGTGGCGACCTGGTCCAGCGCCTGAGTTTTTTGGAGACCCTCCTGCTAAGTCAATAGTACACTCACCGCAGATTGAGTCATAGGAGAGATGCCCACACCGGGCACAGCCAGTTGACAATGGCTCATGGGCCCCCCACGGCGATTCAGGGAAAGACAGGGCACAGGCGGGGCCCGCCCCCTGCCTGGTCCTTTCCAGGTGGGCATGCAGCTATTTTCAACGGTTTTAAGGATCCATGTCTGGTGGGACAGCTGTGCCCCGACAAGATGAGCTGGAAACACCAGGGCCTGGACGTCATGCTTCTCTCCCCTCGTTTGTCTTGTCAGACTTTTCCATGGCAAATGGGTATATGAGCGAAGCACCCTTAGGTCCTCCAGCAGGAAGCCCGGCCCTGTGCAGGGGGGCCTCTTCTGTTGGCATCGACACTGAAAACTCACAAATGTTCAACGTCCTACTTAAATTGTGGAATTACAGGAGCATTTTTACTTGTTTATCTAAATTAATTAATTTTAAAAAATTGGGGGGACTTCCTAGGTGGTGCAGTGTTGAGAATCTGCCTGCCAATGCAGGGGACCCGGGTTCAATCCCTGCTCCAGGAAGATCCCACGTGCCTCGGAGCCACTAAGCCCATGAGCCACAACTACTGAAGCCCATGCACCTAGAGGCTGTGCTCCGTAACGAGAGAAGCCACCACGATGAGAAACCTGCCCACCACAATGAGGAGTAGCCCCTGCTCGCTGCAACGAGAGAAAGCCTGTGTGTGCAGCAACGAAGACCCAATGCAGCCAATAAATAACAAAATAAGTTTATAAAAACAATTTTTTTTTTGTTTTTATTTTTCCTTTCACAGTGGGGTCCTTTTCACGATGAGGTCGTGTGTACGAGTGCTGACGTGACACTGATGAAGCAGAGGCCCTCCCTGGAGCAGAGGCCCTGCGTGGGTGTGGGGTGGGGGCCCCTCTCTCAGGTCCTCCTGGCCCAGCCTCCCTGAGTCTGTACCTAAAGGGTCACCTCCAACCCCAGCGTCCCGGGTCCCTCCCCTGCTCCGGCACTTCCTGTTCTGCAGCTGTCACTACCTTCTAAGGGACACTGGTTCGCGTACACCCTGTGTTATTTATGGACACCCCCCCAGTGGAATGGAAGGTCCACGATGCAGGGGGCTTCGTCTATTTTGTGCACTCACGTGGCCCCAGCACCTACGGCAGTGGCTGATTCAGTAAACATCTGCTGAAGAATGAATGAATGGATGCATATAAGAGAAGTGTTTCTTATTCAGTGAAAGATTAGGGTCCCAGGAAAATGCGTCTGGCCTTGGAGAGAGACTCACTTTTCTTGGGTGACCTGGTAAGTGTGTGCTGGCAGCTCCCCCAGGAGGAGAGAAGATCAGAACTGGGTCCACCGCATTCCAGCCCGCCCCTGGTTCCGGCGGCTGAGCCTGAGCCGGGGTCTCCAGGAGAGGTCGGAGGGGCAGGATTCATGGTTGTTTATCACACCATTCTCTGTGTGTGTCTGACTCTGCCCTCCCGTGTGGGTGGTGCGGCTGAGGGGCCCGCATTGCTCTCCAGACCGCCTCTCATACGTGCAGCGGTGATTCCCAGACTCCTGGCGGACAACGCTCACACAAGATCACGTGATGGTGTGATGACCTCATGGTCCTTTTTTTAAAGAATGACCATTTGGTGAAGAAGACAAGGCACTCAGTTGAGTGTTGGTCCACGAACGGGCTAGGTCACCTTGTACAAATATGGTAACTCCTCTTGGGTTTCACTTTTCCTACTGGAAAATAATGTGGCTGGATCCCATGGCAACTGGAACCTGATCTAACCTGCAGTCCTCTCATGCCAGGGTTCCAAGGTAAACATCCTGTTTTGTGTGCCCAGAAGACTGTCCTGCTTTGGGGGTAAAGTTCTCCATCAGCAGGCCCCCTCCCCCACTCCCAGTGTGCGTGATTGGACTTGGCCGGACCTGCCACCCTGCCATCCCAGAGCCATGCGGGTTCTGCCCAGGGAGCGTCTGAGTGGGGAGAGCTGGGGTCCTCCGTCTGCCCATCCCAGTCAGCTCTCCGAGCCCCTGGAGGCGGCCCTGCGTTGGCTGTGTCCCTGGCCTTCACATCCCTGGCTGCTGGCCTCTGTGGGTGGCCCCAGCAGGACAAGGGTACTTGGCAAGAGGTGAGCTCAGGGTTTTATGTCCTGGGGCCCCCCTGGCAGTGTCACCCTGGACTGGCTGTACTCCCATGTCCACCCACAGCCCCGGTGGGCAGCCCTCTCCACACAGCAGTCTTCTGGCTCCCCAAAACCAACCCCTCTCCTTCCTCCTCAGGCTGAGGTGTTCACTAGACCCAGAAAGAGGTCAACACGGCCTCCATCTAACTTTCCTTGAATTACCCGGTTTGGGAGTGACAAGCCAGCTTCCTGCAGGGCCTCTGATTGGTACAGAAATTGCTACCAGCAGTGACCCTGTGAACAGATCCTAGAAGTGAAACCTGAGGTTGGCTCCCTGGGCATGTCTCCTGGTCGGGGACATGGGCACAGGTGCCAAACCAGCCAGAGGGGATGTGGAGTGAAGTGTGAAGTAAGGCACCTGGGAGCATGAGTGGTGGGGCATCCCATTTCGGTGGTAACAGTCACATGATAAAGATGGGGTCAGCTGGCTTCTTCGGAGAGCTATCCAACATTCAAAAAGGAAACAAGAAATAGAGGACCGAGGGTGCCCCCTGAGAACAAGACAGTGGGGAAGGCTTTCCCGGCAGCTAAGCCCACGGAGTTGCAGGGCAGTGAGGGTGAGGCTCAGGTCTAGCCCGGTTCCTAGATTGGCAGAACCAGTTAGGTATCCATCACACCCTGCTTCCTTACGCCAAGGTCTTGGCATTGGAGAGCAAAGAGTTAAACTCTGAGACATGGGGTTGGGATGTTTGCGCAGAAACGTGAGGGTGAGAATTTGGGATCCCAAGCAAACACTCTGACCCTTCTCCCCCAGCAGAGATGACCCCTCCACCCCGTCTGAGGCCGAGCAGCTTTCCTTTCCATAAACACTTCCACTGACCATTGACCTACAGGACTCATACAGGATGTGGACACAGGACGGGGCCGTTTCCACAGACTGCATCACTTCCACGTGCACAAGGGTGAGATCCCTCACGGCCCAGACACAGGCATTGGCCTGCCAGGATGGACAGCCTGTGTCCAGGAGAGTTGCAGAGCTGCATCGGCAGAGTTCCGGGGAGGACTGCAGGTGGATCTGGGGGTGTCGGACCACGGAGGGTGGGGTGCCACACTCGGAGGACTGACATCATCACACTCCCCAGGATTCGGAGCAGATGTGCTGGCCACGCACACAGGAGGCTGTGACCGTCCTGCGAGTGGATAACCAAGCCCTGACCTAGAAGGTGGCCAAGAGTTCATGCAGCAGAAATGCTGGAGCCCCAGCCTCCACCCCCAAACACGACAACCTCGCTGCTCAAGGTGGCGTCATGTTAGCAGCCAGGGATCTCAGCAGACACGCTCCCTCCCGGGCTTAATAAAGTCAAATCTGCATTCTAGAAAGTTCCCGGGCTCTTCACGGACACATCAGGTGTGGGAAGCTCCGTGCCACCGCAGGCGAGGCGGTCCCGGGCTCAGGAAGGCTTTGGTGTTGGATGGACCTATGAGGGGCACCCTTCTCGGCCACCCTGGGGTTCACCATCCCTCGACTCTGCCCGCAAGAATCCCCTCCCCCCAGGCTCCTGCAGGTGCAGTCCTGCAGCTCTTTTGGGTGCTTCTGTCACTCAGGTGTTCAGAAATGCCCTGGTGAGAGGCCACCAGCATCCTTCACAAGCCCCGAGGCGCCTCAAGCCTTTGTAACCCACAGTTGATGTGGGACCCGGAATCCCTCACGGTGAATAGAGGCCAGGTCCCCTTGAGGAAGAGTCTTAGCATAGATGTCCGTGATGTGCCTTCCCCAGGCTTTCCCCAGAGTGATCTGAGCCTTCTGCTAGTGCTCCTTAGCTAGGGTTGAATTGTCTCCCTAGAAGATGTTGCAGTCCTAGCTCCTAATACCTATAAATGTGACTGCATTTGGAAATAGGATCTTTGCAGACAATCAAGCCGAGGTGAAGCATTATGATGGGCCCCAATCCATTATGACTGTGTGCTTATAAATAGAGGACATTTAGACACACACATACCCAGAGAGAAGGTGATGTGAATATACACAGAGTGAACACCAGCTACAGTCAAGAGAACACCTGAGGTTGCCAGAAGCTAGAGGAGAGTCACCCTCAGAAGGAACCAACCCTGGTAACATCTTGATCTCAGACGTCTAGCCTCTAGAAGTGAGAGACAATAAGTTTCTGTTGTAAATTCAGCTTGTGGTACTTTATTACAGCAGTCCTAGAAATTAATACAGCCTGGGTGACTATGTACTGGAGAAAGGAAAATATCTAGGCTTTCTAAAGGTCATTAAATATTAGCTCAGAACTGACCCTAATCCCCAGAGCCCAAACCTCATGTGGGTCACCAAAGACAGAGCCTGTGGATTTCACGTGCTGGTTGGAGTCTTGGCCCAAGTCCATTTCATTACTGATCCAGTGATGTGACAGACACATCCCTTGGGGAATTTCTCAGGCCCAAAATAGATACACTTAGTAGCTACCTTGCTTCTCTGATTTTTGGAGAGGGATATAACAGCGGAAGTCTCCCTCACCAAGACAGGGAAGCAAAACCACTATCACAGTCCAGGAAGGAATTGCAGAAACCAATGCCACTATTAAGATCATGAAAGATTCAGGAGTGGTCGCGACACATGCCCTTTGAGCTCATGTGTTTGGCCAGTGCTCAGGCCAGGTGAGTTGTGGAGAATGACTACAGAGCACACTTTCTCTGTAAAAGGCCACGGAGTAAATATTTTAGGTTTGGTGGGCCACATTTGATCTCTGTCACATGTTCATTTTTTTTGTTTTCTTTTTCTTTTCTTTTTAAATATTTATTTGTCTGTTTGTTTAGGCTGTGCTAGGTCTCTATTGCTGCATGTGGGATCTTTTTCAGTTGCGGCATTTGGGATCTTCAGTTGTGGCATGTGGACTCTTAGTTGCAGGATGCAATCGGGATCGAGTTGCCCAACCAGCGATCGAACCCAGGCCCCCTGCATTGGGAGCACCGAGTCTTACCCACAGGACCACCAGGGAAGTCCCTTCTTTGTTTTATTTTCATAACCCTTAAAACATGTAGAAATCATTCCTGGCTTACAGGTTGTATAAAAACAGGCCACAGGAAGAGTTTGGCTCACAGACTGACATTTCTCAAGTCCTTCAAATAGAGAATCATAAACGTAACCAAGTGGTGATGACAATTGCTGCTGAGGTTCTGAATGGATATCATTCGTGGAGCAAATTCCCTGGCACCTGATGAGCAGCTATTGACCTAGAAAATGTTCAGTTTTCCCCAATCCCTTCAGAAGAGAGAATCAGACGTACTGTGCCTTTGCATGGCAGGGGCAGCAGTATACCTCGACTGTGTGAGCTTGTGTTACATCTAGTCCACTGCCCTCTGATACAACACATTCAGAGGGACCGTGAAGATTGCGCTAAACCCCCTGCTGGCCTGTTACACTGATGACATGGTGCTATGTTGACTGCATTTGGAAAACGGGAAGTAAGATGCCTTATCAAAATACACACGTGTCAGAGATTGGAACTGCAAAAGTTCAGGTACCTGGCCTGAGTGAGATGTTGAGGAGACCCAGGGCAGTGGAAATATCCTCTTGAAAGAGAAAGATAATTTTCTGCACCTTGTACCACTCAGCCCCCAAAATACTCATGGGATTTTGAGACAATATACATGACATTTGGACATATTGTTCCGGCTCATTTAACAATAAGTTGGCAACTTTAAGTGGAGTTCAGACTCATAGACAGCTCTGCAGCAGCTGGTCCAGTAATGCAAGATGCCCTGTAATACAAGATGCCCTGACACTGGGCCCAGAAGTTTCAATGGCTTGTGAAATATTCATGGCAGACCTAGATAGCCTATGGCACCTGTGGGAAGTCCTGAGAAGAGAAACAGCATAGATCTGTCTTAGTTCTCTGTTGCCATGTGACAAATGACCCCAAGACTTCATGGTTTAAAACAACAAACATTTACTGTCTTTTACTTTCCGTGGGTTCGATGTTTGGTCACAGCTTACCTGGGGCCTCTGGCTCAGGCTTTCCCACAGGCTGCAGTAGGTATCAGCCAGGGATGAATGCAGAGCTCATGAATGCAAACACACATCAATTTTCTTTTCCCTGTCCATATGTAACTGGCCCATGTCAAAAGTGGCAGTGGTGGCATATAGGCTCAATCCAATGAGTTTCCACTCACTGTGGCGGAACTGAGTTATACCACTGAGTTCCCATCCTGCCAACAGCAGAGGCTGGCATGTGAGCTTGGATGGGGCATCGTTACCCAGGAGCAGCAGCTGCCACCTGGCAGCAAGTTAACCTGAGGAGATGCCTTCCATTACAGAGGGGCAGGGACGCATGCCTTCCCTCTGAACCTGCAGCCACTGGCAGCACCACCACTAGTGAATTGACAGAACACGTAACCCAATGCACAGAACACATCACGACACATTTGGGTCAAGGAAATAGAACAGCGTCCCAGTGATTCTCTGGTACCTTCACACGCCCCCGCCCAGCAGCTAGCTTCACAGAGGGATGGACTTGTCTGCTTGGCAGCCAGCAGCATATTCCTCAAAGAGGAGCAAAATATGGGACCATCTCAAGCCAAGTGTGCGTGTCCAGAAACCAAGCAATAGAAGTAGGAGTGGCTTTTCTGATGCCTAAAGGATGTAAGAAACTTCGCTTCCCATCCCCATGACCATGTCCTAAGCGGGCTGGAGAGCTATTGCCTGACAGAGGCTGGCTTCCACTTAGAAACATACTCTTGGTTCCACTGAACTAGCAGTGGAGACGGTCCCCTTGACCTCTTCAGGCCACTGAAGCAGCTGGCAGAGAATTATAAACTGGAAGGATTGGTCTTCATTCCCAAGGGAAACTGTGTAACTGCTGCACTGTGGGGACCAGGAGGACGATGCTTGAAGGGGGCCACTGGGGCCCTATTAGTGCTTTCTCACTCATCGGTCCTGGTTGATGGAAAACCCAAGCAACCAGTAAATATAAGACCACTTAAGGACTCATATCCTATAGATGACAAGATTCAGTCCCCCAATCAGGGAAATAACCACATTCAGCTGAAATGATGGCAGATGATAACAGGACATGAAATGGGAAGAAAGCAGTGACAACCCACTCTGACCTCTTGACCAATAACCAAAGCAGGTACTGTTGCAGCCACATTTAATGTAAATTAAAGAAAATGACAGTAAATACTTAAAAGCACATTTCTGGGAGGTTTAGGGATTTCTAAACCTTGTAACAAGAGAAATGATCTAAATGTATGTAAATACATAGGCAGAGAACAAATCTATGTCAAATATCTTGAACTTTGGATGTAAAAATATTTTAACTGTGGAAAGTTTATAGTATATACGATGGACAAAGGTTTAAAAACTTTAAGATATAAAGATATCACAAAATGATTTTTAAAATGCTGGAACTCCAATAATTAAAGAAGCAAAGAACACTAACACAAAATTCTTAGAAAACAACATGCAGATGCCTAAAAATTAAAGGAAAAAGTGAGAAAATGATTAGCAAAGAAATAATTTAAAACAACAGTATTCAAACCAATCAAATCATCAGATTTTGTTTTTTTAATCAGAAGATTCAATGCCGTGGAATGAAGTTCAGGAGAAATGAACACCTACATCCATAGTAAGTGGAAATTGGCATCACCTCTGTGGAAATCAACATGGTATTTTGTACCAAGAACCTGAGAAAGAGCACACTCTCTGACCCATAAATCTACTTTGGGGATGCCTTAAAGAAAGAATCCTAAGCACAGAAAAAAATCATTTTTTCCCAAAGAAAAATCATTTGCATGAAGAGGTTCATCAAAGGAAATCTTAGTAAAGGTGACAAATTATAAACAACCTAAATTACCAGTAAAAGCAAAATCACTAACATGGGTTGGTTACAGCAACATGGTGGAAATATGCAACCATCACTAGCGTATTTCTATGGAATTCGTAATCATGTGGAGAATTCTCATCCTGCAGTGTTAACTCAGAAAGAACAAAATAACAAAGCTTTACAAACAACTCAGTAGAAAAAAGGAGAAAAAAGAAGATACAGCTGTGGCATCACTTCTATCCCTTCCCTTGGATTCTGCTTTCCTGGTCAATGAAATGTTTCTACAATGAGCATAATTACCTTTTATAATTGACAAATACTGTATTTTAAAAAATAAAGTGTAATGACTTTGCTCTCCCCAAAAAGAGAAAAAGAAGGGAGTTTCCCTGCCCTCCCCCTCAGTGAGTCAGCGAGTCAGTCCTGGAGCAGGTATTTGACCTTGGAGGGGTTCCCCTCTAGCCACACCCTCTGACCTGCTTGCTCACACCTTCCCTAAACCTTCCCTAAAGTTAAACACAGGTCTGGGGTTGGTGTGAGCTGCCCATAATCTCTTAGATTTCAGCAACCCTGCTGAGCAAAGCTGCCCATTCTTGTCCCCTGAGTCCTCCACCCACCCAGAGGCTGCACCAACGAGGTGCACTCTCACCCAGGCCTCGCCACACTCTTCTCCCTGCTGAGCCCAGTGATAGCCCTCACCATCCTTCTCGTTCAGACAGGTGGCCCCAAGGCACAGCAATCCCTTCCACCCACCAAGTCTCCAAAAACCAACAAAGTCCGAACCATGGCTCGATGAAATTTAAAACTAGGGGAGACTGAAGTATCAAGCAGTATCAGCAGTATTTCGTCTTGCAGAACTGAAAATCACAGCCACAGAAAGATAGAGAAAATGAAAAAGCAAAGGACTTTGTACCAGATGAAGGGACAGGATAAAATCCCAGAAAAACAGCTAAATGAAGAGAAGATAGGCACCCTTACAGAAAAAGAATTCAGAATAATGATGGTGAAGATGATCCAGGACTTTGAAAAAAGACTGGATGTGAAGATTGAAAAGTTTACCAAAGACTTAGAAGAATTGAAGAACAAACAAACAGAGATATGCAACCACAATCACTGAAATGAAAAATACACTAGAAGGAACCAATAGCAGATTAACTGAGGCAGAAGGGCAAATAAGTGACCTGGAAGACAGAATCGTGATAATCACGGATGCAGAAAAGAATAAAGAAAAAAGAATGAAAAGAACTGAAGACAGCTTAAGAGACCTCCGGGACAATGTTAAACACACCAACATTCGCATTATAGGGGTCCCAGAAGGAGAAGAGAGAGAGAAAGGACCCGAGAAAATACTGGAAGAGATTATAGTTGAAAACTTCCCTAACATGTGGGAAAGGAAATAGCTACCCAAGTCCAGGGAGTGCAGAGAGTCCCAGGCAGGATAAACCCAAGGAGAAACACGTCAAGGCATATAGTAGTCAAACTGACAAAAATGAAAGGCAGAGAAAAGTTATTAAAAGCAACAAGGGAAAAACGACAAATAACATACAAGGGAACTCCCTTAAAGTGATGAAAGGGAAGGACCTACAACCAAGAATACTCTACCCACCAAGGATCTCATACAGATTTGATGGAGAAATCAAAAGCTTTACAGACAAGCAAGAGCTAAGAGAATTCAGCACCACCAAACCAGCCTTACAACAAATGCTAAAGGAACTTCTCTAAGTGGGAAACATAAGAGAAGAAAAGGACCTACAAAAACAACAACAAAACAATTAAAAAAATAGTAATAGGAACATATATATCGATAATTACCTTGAATGTAAATGGACTAAATGCACCAACCAAAAGACACAGACTGGCTGAATGGATACAAAAACAAGACCCATATATATGCTGTCTAAGGAGACCCACTTCAGACCTAGGGACACATACAGACTGAAAATGAGGGGATGGAAAAAGATATTCCATGCAAATGAAAGTCAAAAGAAAGCTTGAGTAGCAATACTCATATCAGATAAAATAGACTTTAAAATAAAAAATGTTACAAGAGACAAGAAAGGACATTACATGAAGATCAAGGGATCCATCCAAGAAGAGGAGATAACAATTATAAATATATATGCACCCAATATAGGAGCACCTCAATACATAAGGCAAATGCTAACAACTATGAAAGAGGAAATGCAAGGCAGAAATAGAGACACAGGTGTAGAGAACAAACACATGGACACCAAGTGGGGAAAGCAGGGAGGGTTGGGGGGGGAATGAATTGGGAGATTGGGATACCAAATTGTACACTCTAAATATATGCTGTTTATTGTCTGTTAACTGTATCTCAATAAAAGTTCTAAAAAAAAAAAAAAAAACAGCGTAGTGGGTTAATCGCCCTGGCCTGATTCAGCTTCCTACACAGGCACACACACACACACCCACGTGAAGTGTACCTCCTATCTTCTGGACATTCACAAGGATTATATGCTGCCTCCAGCCCAGGAAGGGAAACACTAACCAGAGAAACAATTCCACTAGCAAAGTTAAGGACACGTAGCCTAAGAAAAAGGCTAAGGTTCATTTCTTGCCAAAAAAAAAAAAAGAAAACTAGGGGCACCCGATATCTAATTCCTCACCTCCAAGCCATCCCTCCCAGCCTCCCTGACTCTGCCAGCTGCAGCCAAACCTCCTACACTCAGCTCAGCACCAACCAGGGCAGTTCCTTCCAGCAGGTGAGTCTGGAATCATCTGCTGATTCCTCACCTAGGTTCCGGGGAGCCTGGGGTAAGTGCAGCACTGTGTATCTGCCCATTGATCTGCACTTGAGTCCTCATAGTGAGGACTGGGCTGGCCGCCTCCCAGTGACGCTGACTGTGTCCCCTCCTCCCTCCTGCAGGCCCTGGCGGGAGTCTTGCCTCCTTGGACCTGGGTGCTGGAACTACACCTCTCCTGACCATGAGCACTGGTTGGTCCTGCTCCCGTGGTCCACCATGGTCCCTTCTGCATTTCCCCCTCCCCACAACTTCCAGATGGAGCCCTTTGATATGGTCCTTTGGTCAATTTCAATCCATGTCTACCCCAGACAGAGGTGTGTGGGTACATTTGTTATTTCAGGCATGAGGACTTTACATCTGGCTGGGACTAGTGGTGAACCGTCTCCACTCCAACGGAGAAAAGAATAAGAAGAATTGTATGTAAACTACCCTTAAGTAGGGCTTTCCAAGGATGGCAGTTGCTAGCCCCTGCCTTGCTCTAAGGCTGCTTCTGAGATACTATTTCATAAGCCCCAAAGTATCTCGTGGTTTAGTGATCAGTCACAATTGACCAATAAGGAGAGTTTCACTTACTGGACAAAGAGCCTGGAGTTGATCATCTCTAAAGAGCCTCACTAAACTTTATTTCTATTTTTATACCTTTTGTTCATGTCTTCCCTTTACTTCTTCTAAATAGAGTACCCAAAGGCAGGGCTCTAGGACTCAGGCAAATCTGATTGCACATCCCCTGGCTGGATTACGACGTATAAAGGATTATTATTCTTGGGCCAAGTCCTATCTCACTGGTTGTGTCCTTATCTGGTCCTCATGTCCCTGCTATGCAGCATCTTCTGCAGGACAGAGGCCCCGACAGTGAGTGTGGCACTGCTCAGTGGGGTGTGGACTAGGCCACTTCCCAGAGTTAATTACTCGCGTTCCAGCTTCAATGCAAATGTCACCCTGACGAAGACAAAACCAAAAATGTTTATATCGCTTTTATCATTCGCATTGCTACAAAAGTTTATGCAAAAACCAATGACCAAAAGAGTCCCCTGTTTCAAGGATCTTGTTTTTTCCTTCCTAACAGTCCTAACATTTAGCCAAGGCCAGTCATAAGGAAGGACTCAGGGTGGGGGTGGGGCTGGGGGGCTCGGGGGGTGAGGTTAAGAGCATGTCCTGAGCCCTGTGGTTCCTCAATGGCAGGTAAGACATGGAGCAGGTGCCCTGACCCCGCCCCTCACCCACTAACCTCCGGGATGGTGCTGCCTCACTTCCCGGTGAAAACCAGAGGCATCTCACCAAAGCAGCCAGATGGCTCAGGTGACGCTCACGTACCCAAGGTGTTCCCCCAGAAAGTACGAGCCGGCTTGTGTGGTTCAGCATCTTCTTTATGGTGTCACCAGCAATGTTAAAATGAGTGGCTTCATTTTTAAAATATAAATTAGAAGAGATTCAAGGTTCTCCCTATATGATTGTCTCTCCCTTGGGTTTTCACACTTTCTTCTTTGGGGGAGAAAGAGGCAGCCATGGAGTAATCAAGCTCATGGCCACACACAGCCCTGGCTCCTCGTGTGAAATTCATCCCTATGTATATGTCAGGGAATGGCTTCAGCTCCACTCATGCATCTGGAATGTCCTATTTTTAAATCCTTGCTTTAAAAGGGGGGTGTCATAGTACTTAAGTGTTTTAATAGGATGTTTACGACATTGCCTTGCATGTTTACTCTTAATCTTTTTCATTTTTCCACATAAGGAGGTAAAGATTTCAAAAAAATATTAAAGGGAAAAGTTAGTTTCTGAGATGCAGACCTCTGTAGACCTGGCCTTTCCTTCCGTGGTCAACATGAGGATAGTGTGATGAGGAAGTTGAGAGTGGTTTGCGGTAAAAACATGTAGTGTGCATATTCTCACATTTTTTATGATGTTTACATGACTCTTAAAAAATTATGCTGCATTTAAAATTTTCAAAAACTTTACAGCTTACAAGAAAAAACCAGCCTCCAAATAAGTGAAACAAAAGCTGATACAGCTGAAAGAAGAAATAGATGATAATTGGAAACATCAAGTCGCTCTCCCCCCTGCAACTGATGAGTCACTAGACAGACAAACACCAAAGACATAGCAGATGTGAACTACACACCAGCCAACAGGATCTAACTGGTATTTGTAGGACATTCCACCCAACAACAGCAGAATACGCATTTATTCAAAGTGCTCATGTAAATTCACCAAGATAGACAATATACTGGACCATAAAATAAACTCAACAAATCTAAAAGCACTGAAATCATACAGAATGTGTTCTCTGACCACAATGAAATCAAATGAAAAATCAATAGCAAAGAGTAGAAAAAGCTCTAAATGGGTAGAAATTAAATAACACACATGCAAATAATTCACAGGTTAAGAAAGAACTTTCAAAAGACATTTAAAAGTATATAGAGCTGACTTCCTAGGTGGCGCAGTGGTTAACAATCCTCCTGCCAATGCAGGGGACATGGGTTCGATCCCTGCCCCAGGAAGATCCCACATGCCTTAGAGCAACTAAGTCTGTGGTCCACAACTACTGGGGCTGCACTCTAGAGCCCGTGAGCCACAACTATTGAGCCCCTGTGCTGCAACAACTGAAGCCCATGCGCCTAGAGCCCGTGCTCCACAACAGGAGAAGCCACCACAATGAAAAGTAGCCCTCACTCTCCGCAACTAGAGAAAGCCCATGTGCAACAACGAAGACAAAACACAGCCAATAAATAAATTAATTAATTAAAAAAATAAATAAAATAAATAAATAAAACCAACTCATTTTTTAAAAAGTATATAGAGCGGGGGCTTCCTAGGTGGTGCAGTGGTTAAGAATCCGACTGCCAATACAGAGGACATGGGTTCGATCCCTGCTCCAGGAAGACCCCACATGCCGTGGAGCAACTAAGCCCGTGCGCCCAAAAAAAAAAAAAAAAAAAAAAAGTATATAGAGTGGAATAGAAATGAACACACAACATATCAAAATTCATGAGACTCAGCTAAAGCAGTGCTGAGAGGGAAATTCATTGCATTAACTTACAATAGAAATGAGAAAAGTTGTTAAATCAAAAAATTGTTCCTACCTCAAAATTTAGAAAAATAAGAGTCAAATAAATCCAAAGCAATGAGAAGGAATGAAGGAAGAAAAATAAGAGCAGAAATCAATGAAATTGAAGAAACAGGAAAACAGTAGGGAAAAAACAATGAGATGAAAAGCTAGTTCTTCCTGAAAATGAATAAAATTGACAAACCAAAAGCAAAATTGGCAAACATTAAAAGCAAGAAGGCACAAATAACATCAGAAACGAAACAGGGGATATCACTACAGACCCTGCAGACATCTAAAATAATAAGGAAATTCTGTGAAGACCTTTAAGCTTATAAACTTGACAACAAGGAAGAAATGGATTAATTCCTCAAAAGCTACAAACAACCGAAATTCAATGAACATGGAATAGACAATCTGAACAGCCCTATAAACATCAAAGAATTTTAATTTATAATGTAAAATCTCTGAAAAAGGGAATTTCCACCCCGTTTTGAAAGAATAATTAGCAACAATTTTACACAATCTCTTCCAGAAAATAGAAAAGGGATAAACATTTCCCAACTCATTTTATGAGGCTAGTATCACCCTGATACCAAAACCAAAGACAACACACAAAAAAAGAAACCACAAACCAATATCTCTCATGAATTTAGATGCAGAATTCCCCAATAAAATATTAGCAAGGTTAATTCAACAATATATAAAAAAGAATTATATACCATTGCCAAATAGGGTTTATTCCAGGTATACAAGGCTGGTTCAACATTAGAAAATAATCAACATCAAGTTAAAGAAGAAAAACCATATATTATCAAGTGATGTGGAAAAAATATTTAACAAAATCCAACAGCCATTAATGACAAAACCTCTCAGCAATTTAGAAGTAGCAGGGTATTGAAAAACAACATCTATACCTATAGCTGATGTCAAACTTAAAAAAGACTGAATGCTTCCCCCATAAGACTGGGAGCAAAGCAAGGCTATCTGCCCTCATCGCTACTATTTAATATAGTCCTAGATGTTCTAGCCACTGAAATAAGGAAAGAAAGAGAAATTAAAAGAAACACAGATAAGAAGAGAAGAAATAAAACTGTTTGCAGATTGCATGATCACCTATGTATAAAATCCCAAGGAAACTAAAAACAAACTCTTAGAAATAATAAGAGAGTTCACTGAAGTCACAGGATTCAAGATCAGTATGTGAAAAATCAATTATATTTCTACAGGTTAGCAGCAAATATACACAAACTGAAATTAAGAACACAATACCATTTATAACCACTCAAAAAATGGAACACAGGTATAAACTTAACCAAACATGCTGAGGAACTATAGCTGGAAATGACAACATTCTGATGAAAGAAATCAAAGAAAATCTAATAGAGAAACATGTTGGGAGACTCCACATAGCCAAGAGGTCAGTTCTTCCCAAATTGATCTACAGGTTTATGCAACCCCAATCAAAATCCCAGCAAGGTTTTTGTAGACATAGAGAAGCTCACTTTAAAATTTATATGGAGGACCCAGAAATAGACCCACACAAATATTCCCAGCTGAGTTTTGACAAAGGAGTAAAAGCAATTCAATGGAGAAAAGACAGCCTTGTCAACAAATCGTTCGGGGCAAATGGATAACCCACAGGGAAAATGACCTAAACCTCACATCTTATACAAAAAATTAACCAAAATACAGCATAGAATTAAACATAAAGCATAAAGCTATAAATCTTTTAGAAAAAAAATGCAAAAATCTTTGGGACAAAGAACTAGGCAAGAAGTTCTTCAACTGGTGCCATGAACACAACACATAAAAGGAAACATTGATAAGTGGACCCTCCTCCCGAAATTTAAGACTTTTGCTCTGTGAACGCTTGCGTGAGGAGAATAAAAAGGCAAGGTATAGACTGGGAGGAAATAGATTTGTTGTTCACACCCAAAAAAAGGACTTGTATCTAGAATGTATAAAGAACTCTCAAATCTCAGCACTGGAAAACAATCCAATCAGAAAATAGGCAAAACAGGAAGAGACCTTCCACCCAGAGGAGGCACAGACCGCAAATGGGCACCTGAAAAGGTGTTCACCATCATCAGCCGTCAGGAAAACGCAAGCTGCAACCGTAATGAAACACCACCACATGCCCATCGGAAGGACTCAGATAGAAACCAGGGACCACACCAGATGCTGACCAGAGCTCTCGCGCATTTCTGAGCTTGTCAAATGGTGGAGTCGCTCTGGAAAAGAGGGCAGCAGTTTCCTGAAAATCTAATCATGCCACTATGGGATCTCAACAAGTGTTCTTCTGGGAATTTATCTGGGAGAAATGGAAACGGTATACTTTCATTATGAACATTTGGAAATGACTATATTTTAGAAATGGAGGACAGGGCTTCCTAGGTGGCGCAGTGGTTAAGAATCTGCCTGCCAATGCAAGGGACACGGGTTCGATCCCTGCTCCAGGAAGATCCCACATGCTGTGGAGCAACTAAGCCCGTGTGCCACAACTATTGAGCCTGCGCTTTAGAGCCTGTGAGCCACAACTATTGAGCCCATGTGCTGCAACTACTGTAAGCCCATGTGCCTAGAGCCCGTGCTCTGCAACAAGAGAAGCCACGGCAATGAGCAGCCCGCGCACCACAACAAAAAGAGTAGCCCCCACTCACCACAACTAAAGAAAGCCCAAGCACAGCAAAAAAAAAAAAAGACCCAACACAGTCAATAAAATAAATAAATAAATAAACATTAAAAAAAAGAAATGGAGGATAGATCAGTGGTTGCAGGATTAGAGATGGGGGGCGGGGGTGAGGGTGGTGGATTCATGAGGGAATTAGGTAGGGTTTTGTTTTATTTTATTATTTTTTAATCTATTTTTTAAATTTTTTATTTTTTATACATCTTTATTGGAGTATAACTGCTTTACACTGTTGTGCATTTTCCACTGTACAACAAAGTGAATCAGCTGTGTGTATACATATATCCCTACATCCCCTCTTGAGCCTCCCTCCCTCCTTCCCTAACCCACCCCTCTGGGTTGTCACAAAGCACCGAGCTGATCTCCCTGTGTTATGCAGCAGCTTCCCACTAGCCATCTATTTTACATTTGGTAGTGTGTATATGTCAATGCTGCTCTTTCACTACGTCCCGGCTTCCCCTTCCCCACTGTGTCCTCAAATCTGTTCTCCACGTCTGCGTCTCTATTCCTGCCCTGGCACTAGGTTCATCAGTTAGGTGGTTTTAAAAAGGGCAGTTGGAGGGGTCCTTGCAGTGACGGAACTGTTCAGGGTCTGCATTGTGGTGGTGGGTACACGGACCCACACGGGTTCTACACGGTGAACTGAGCTAATCACACACACACCACACACAGACACACACCACATACACAGACACACACACCTCACACACATACATGCACATATAAACAGACACACCACATACACACACAGACACACGCAAGACATATACTACATATAAACAGACACACCACATGCACACACATATACATACACATACACACAGAGACACACGCAAGATACATGCTACATATAAACACACACACACACGCACACGAGTACAAGAAACACTGGACGCATCCGAGTGAGCCCAGTGCCCTTTGTCGCTGTCCACCGTCCTGCCTGGGATGCTGTCCTGTAGTTTTGTAAAAAGACATCATGAGGGAAAACTGAGCCAAGTTCACAGGAGACCCCTGTCTGCATTATTCCTTATGCCAGCGTGTGATGCTGTAATTATCTCAATAACAGTTTCAACTAAAACAATATTAGCCTGATAAGAATGTGTCTGAAATCATAGGACGTGTGGCTCAAACACAACTTTAAAAAATCCTTTTCATGGTTATTTTTCTCAGCAGCGCTCTGTGTAGCTGGCCATGGGAAAGTGGTTAAACAGAAACCTCAGCCTTCCGCCCCTCCCGGAAGTGACTGCACCCAGAAGATAACAGCCCCCTTACCAAGGGCCCGTGGAGGAGCTCTGGCCTCAGCCTCAGGGAAGCCAGGGGGCTGAGGGGGTGTCCTCACAATTTCACAGCAGAAGCCCTCACTCCTGCTCTGGCTGAAATGGGTGCAGACTCTGGTATCTCGCCCTGGGCCCTGCCGCCCGCCTGGCATCCCTCCTGCCCTGTGGCCGCCTCGGAGTGACCGCGGGCACCCTGGGGATGGGGACAGGAAGCAGCCCTGGCCTGATGGTGGGCAGTCCGCGCACAAGCCAGGAGGACGGTGACCTGTGGCCCCGAGGTCACAGGCCCAGCAGGCCTGGGAGAGCATCTGGCATTTTCCAGTGACCAGGGAGTGGACACTGCCCCCGATCCCCCTATGGCGGCCAGGCCCGGGAAGCTCCTAGGTTTCCCTCGAAGCATGTTCTCTGAGGGCGGGTGTGACAGACCAGCAGCCTCTGGACCCCGGGACGGTCCCCGCTCCATCCCTTCCCTTTCCTTGCCTTGTCCTCTGGGGCCTGCAGGAAATCAGCACTAAGTTGTAACACCATGCTGGGAACCAGTGATACTATACACTTTATAATGAACCAGGCGGGGGGGGGGCCTCCTGCCTGCCCAGCCCCCGGGGATGGAGGAGGGAGTAGAGGGAATTGTGCAGATGTGGGAGCTGCACTCCCCACAGCACCAGCTATTCCGGGGGAAGAGGGGTCGGCAAGAGGCCAAGGCACGCGTGGCGGGGACAGCAGACCCCGGCGCTTCCTGCAGCCTTCCCTCGCTGCTCTGACCCCAGCAAGGAAACCAGGGCCAGTGGAAGCTTCTAGTTTGCACCGAAGGTGAAAAGGAAAGAAAGGGGGAAACAGTAAAAAGACTCTGATAGAAAATTGTGTCTTAAGAGTCCATTTCCCCAGCTCTGAAAACACATCAGTGCTTAGCGGATGGATTTTAAAGAGTATCACTATTGTTTTCTTTTCATTCTTAAATTAAATCCCCTATTTTGTCATTTCTCATTCCTTAGTGATATCACTTTGTTTTTCTGTGAACTAGCCTTGAGTCGTAAGTTTTTACAGAGTATCTTGATCACTCTAAGGCAGACCAGGATACAGGGTCGACGTGTCGCAGGATTCGGCTTTCACACATCGGTTCGTTATTTTGTACTTTTGAGGAGAGAAATATGGATGGTTTTTTAAATGTCATAATTTTAAATATAAATGTTCTCGTTAGGTTGATTTTCATCTACGTCCGTATATAATCTGTGCTGGTTTATGAAACGATGGCATCCAGGCGATCTGTGCTCTTATTTCACAGTCAGCGTTTGGTCGGTCACTCCACTCGTGTCCATGAGAAGCTTCTGGTCCTGGGTGCCGGGCTGGATGCTGGGACGTGCAGGTGAACAAAACACAGCCCATCCTTGGGAGCCTCAGCCTAGATGAGAGGCAGGCTCAGGAACAAATGAGTTTGTTGCCGTGTAAGTGTGCGACCATCTGTACACACACACACACACACACACACACACACGGGCTACAGGAGCCCAAAGAATGACCTCTCTACAGGTCCATGGAATTTGGGGAAAATTCAGACCATTTAGGAACTCAGAAGAATCACATGAGCCGAAGGCAGCCAGTCTCCAGAAGCTGCTCCCAACAGATGGACAGGCCCCGTTCTCGGTGGGAGCGGCGGCCAGACACAGGGGATGCTGAGTCCCACGTCACTGAGATGCAGCAAGCCAGCCAGCTTTTCTCATGCTGTGGGGAAAATGTGGCCCAATGAGTAAAACTGCCTAAATTAATTGACTGGAAGCCAATGTTGTTTAAGATTCTGTAGCAGGAACTCAATTCTCCTTGGTCATCATCCATACATCCCTTTACCTCCCTGATGCTGCTGGCCGGGCCATCGGGAAACGCATCTACCCAATAGGTCACGGCTTGGCTCCCACACACGCCCCACAACCCCAGTGGTGCTGTTTGGAAATTCTCACAGAGGACCCGCTGGACCTTGAGACCAGTACAGCCACACCCACACCTGGAACTTCTTCCACCAGCAAGGGCTCCCGGGCTGGGCTGTGGGACAGGGTGACAGGGCAGGGGCTGCAGAGCCAGACCTTCCTGGCATCTTCCTGCCCAGCCCAGGTGGTCTCTCCAGGAGAGAAATGGAGGAAATAGATGTCAGCAGGTTCCTCAGCTCCTGGCCAGAAGCCCTCCTGTTAGAAGAGGGAGGCAAGTGACAGTTTTCGTGGCCAACTATAACATTCAAGTTGTTGATCAATTTTTAATACTCTGTTTCCAAGCTTTCTATAATATAGTTAGGTCTTCTGTAATTCTTATAAACATGTTTAAATACAGCCATATCAAATACTAAAGTACCAGAAAGAGAAGGAGAGAGAAAGAGACAGAGACAGAGAGAGAAGAGAGGAGCCATTTCCCAGGCACTGTCCTGGATGTCTGGACACAGGTAGGGGCTCCCCCACTCATTACCTGGGGACATGGATGCCCCACAGCTGCTTCTTTAGGTCTGAGCCAGCAGGGGAGGTAGCCCACCTCATCTATGGTGTGTTCTCCTGGCTGTGGCTGGACTGTAGGTTACAGGTGCTCCAGCCGCAGTCTTAGCTCCCGGATCCCACTCTGGCTGACAGGCTAAGCTGTTTCCACGGGGAAAAAGGAACACGATGGCAAACAGCTTTACTCACAAACCTCAAGCCAGCAAACGTCTCCATTGGGACCAAAAGTTTCTAGAGGACAGAGAAGTCTATCGTGACTGTGAATCACTATTACATCTCAAATGGGTTCAAACTGGTGGTGCAAAATCCCTTTGGACTGAAATGCCAAAGATGTAGCTTTGCAATTAGTTAATTGCTTTTAATTCCCACCAGTAGGATGTACCCTACTGGCCCGATGTGTGGTCTTGGGACAGTCTCATCACTTCCACATCTGCAGATGGCATAGTGATAATCCCTGTGTCACAGGGTTGTTGCAACGAAGGAACAAGTAAGCGTATGAAACAGGCTTAGAATGAGGCCAAGACCCGGGACATGTCGAGTAACTGCTTGCCGTGAGCGTAACCCAAGACCTTTCTAAAGATGTAAGACAGCAAGTCTTTCCTATAAAATAGCAGAAGGAAACCACAACAGGCTAAAGAACATTTTGGGTGACCCCAAAATCAAGTTTTCACATTTGAGATGATCCCATATGAAATCTTTCATCTTTTCACAACTCGGATCTTCAAGACCTGAGTTATCACTTCTTTCTTTTCTTTTCTTTTTTTTTTTTTAACTGGGGTATTTTCTTATTTCTAACAGGGTAAATTTAATGAAGGTTTGTTTAAACTAGCAAGTGATTATGTGGCGTGATACCGTTATAGACTGAAATCTGAAGAACTCGATTTCTCTTTCTTTTTTCCTATAGAACATTGTTTTTTATTGAAGTATAGCAGACCTACAATATTATGTTAGTTTCAGGTGTACAGCATAGTGATTCAGCATTTAAATACGTTACAGGACAATCACTGGGATAGGTCTAGATACCATCTGTCCCCATACAAACTTGTTACTGTATTATTGATTGTATTTGCGCTATGTATTACACCCCATGGCTTATTCATTTTATAACTGGAAGTTTGTACTCCTTAGTCCCCTTCACCCATTTCACCCAGCCCTCACCCCCTCCGCTCTGGTGACCACCCATGTGTTCTCTGTATCTACGAGTCTTTTTCTGTTTTGTTATGTAGTTCATTTGCTTTGTTTTTAGATTCCACATATAAGTGAAAGATTTCCTCCATTTTTTGTGTTTGTCTTTCTCTGTCTAACTTATTTCACTTAGTACAGTATCCATGTTGTCCCAAATGGCAAGATTCCGTTCTTTTTATGGCTGAGTAATATTCCATTGCAGATATGTACCACATCTTCTTCATCCATTCATCTGCTGATGGACACATAAGTTGCTTCCACATGTTAGCTACTGTAAACAAAGCTGTAATGAACACAGGAGTGCATGTATCTTTTCCAATTAGTGTTTTTGCTTTCTTTAGGTAAATACCCAGAAGTAAAATTGCTGGATCAAATGGTAATTCTATTTTTAAATTTTTTGAGGAACCTCTGTACTGTTTTCCACAGTGGCTGTGCCAATTTACGTTCCCACCAACAGAGCAGGAGGGTTCCCTTTTCTCTACACCCTCTCCAGCATTTGTTATTTGTCTTCTTTTTGGTGACAGCCATTCTGACAGGTGTGAGGTGATAGCTCGTAGTGGTTTTGATTTGCATTTTCCTGGTGATTATTGATGTTGAACATCTTTTCATGTTCAGCCACCTGTATGTCTTTTTTGGAAAACATGTCTATTCAGGTCCTGGGCCCATTTTTAAAATTGAATTGTTTGGTTTTTTGCTATTGAGTTGTATGGGTTCTTCATATATGTTGGATATATCGTTTGCAAATATCTTCTCCCATTCAGTAGGCAGCCTTTCTGTTTTGTTCATGGTTTCCTTCACTGTGCAAAACGTTTTGTAGTATGATGTAGTCCTATTTGTTTATTTTTACTTTTTTTGCCCTTGCCTGGAGAGACAGATCTAAAAAATAATACTAATACCAATGTCAAAGAGTGTACTGCTTATGTTTTCTTCTACAAATTTTGTGGTTTCAGGTCTTACATTTAAGTCTTTAATCCATGTTGAGTTTATTTTTGTGTATGGTGTAAGAAAGTAGGTCAATTTCATTCTTTTGCATGCAGCTGAAGAGATTGTCTTTCCCCTCATTGTATATTTGGTGTAGATTAATTACCCATATAAGTGTGGGTTTATTTCTGGGCTCTCTATTCTGTTCCAGTGATCTGTGTGTCTGTCTTTGTGCCAGTACCACACTGTTTTGATGACTGAAGCTTTGTAGGATTGTTTGATACCAGGAGACTGATACCTCCAGCTTTGTTCCTCTTTCTCAAGATGCTTTGGTGAGCTAGTGCTGCTTTCAAAGAGAACTGGGTGAAAACACTCAAAATGAAAATGGTCTTGTCACTTTCTGACATGTACAGAGATCTGTGCGGTGACTCTGATTTGGTGAAGTGCATCCAAACACAGTTTGCCCTTAACCCCCGCTCCATATCTTCCTCCACTGCCCTCTAACGCATGGCCCAGGAGACTCCCTGGAGCCAGCCCTTCCCTGGGCACCTGGACCCACCTCTGATCTCCTTGAAACTCACCCATCTTTCTTACTATTGCCTCAAGGCAAAGCAACAGATTCATATTGTGATGACATCATTCATGGTAAAGCACCAATGGACAATGATTACTTACCAAGTAACCTTCCTCCGGTATGTGTGTGATATGGGGACTGCAGAAAGTGTGTGTGTACCAGGAGGGGTCTCTAATCCTGCAGCTGCATGGGAGGTTGTTAACAGGCCCACACGGAGAGGTAGGGAAGCCTCTGGCTTCTTGATGACTCGAGATTGTCTAGTCTGCCTTCAGTACCATCGTGTGGGGTTTAGGTGGTCCTGGCTTACTACTTTCTTTTCGGACTCTGCTTCCGAGTGCTGCAATAGGAGATAGTTCTCATCTGCTGAGAAACTTGCTCTAACAGAAAATGCAAAACCCACAATGGGTACAGATGAGATCAAAGTAACTGAGCTGGAATCAAGCTTGTACGAGCAGTCAGGATTCATTCAGACAAGTTTGGAGTGATGAACGCGCTAAGACGGCATATGTCCTCTGGAAGAAAGGGACAATGATACATCCAGCACCAAAGGCTACAAAAATATTAGAAATAAACCTCAAAACTATAATCACTTATACGTTGAGTCCCCACATGTCAAAGGAGATCCTGGTAGAAAATTGGTTGGGTTCTGGTGCCCCGATAGACAGCTGTGTCTACACTGACCGCACTCCTGCAGGTCCCGGCTGCCATGTCTTTGTTGAGGGGCTAAGGTGTGGATCACTTTGCAGGGGAGGAAACCAGATGGGCCAGTAGGAGAATGTAGCACTTCAGAGGTGTTCCTGTTTCTGAACTTAGTGAACGTCAGTAGGGAAGTTGAGGGTTGTTTTAGTCTGACACCCCTGTGGTTTGTAAGAGGTATCAGAAAAAAATTGTTCTAGATGTAGAGGAATGAAAGGACGCTTCTTCTTTTGGCTCTGCTCTTAGAATCCATGAAAAGATGGGGATGTCTCCATCTTGGCAGGAACTTAAGGTGGTAACTTGCCTCTTTTCTTCAAGTTTTCAGGTCCCTCTAGAAATGAAAACGTAGGTATTACCTTTTCAGCACTTCGAGCCATCTCTCCAATATTAAGATGGAGAGAGCACCTGCATTTTACCCTGAGTGACGCGTCAGCAGTTCACGATTGATGGGGACGAAGTTGGCTTCTGCTCTACGCAGACCCCAGGTAAGTGTGAAACAGCTTCCCTTCCCTGTGCACCTCCAACCGGCCACGCCCCCGCCTGCTCCACCAACCTGAGACTTTTCCATTGTTTCCAGCTCTTAGCATAAGTATTCCTGTCTCCTGCTTTGAGTCCCAACAATTTTGTTTTACGCTCCCAGTAGAGAGAGAAAACTACTGCATGAAAACAAGGGTGATGCCGCAACCTTTAGCATCAGCTAAAAAACGGGGCAATTCCCCCTTGAGATCTGTGAGCTCTTGGAAGGCCCTCACATCGAAGTTCAAAACAAACAACTAAAAATGCAGGCACGCTGGAAACCTCTCCTAGGACGGAAGCCTCTTCCGCGTCGTCCCTGAGACGTGAAGAGAGACGCAACTCACACAGGCCTTCAGGACCGGAGGCAGCTGTGGTTGAGATGCTCTCCCAGACCTCGGGGGAGCCGTCCCCCCATCCATAAGAGCCTGGTCCTCGAGCTCTGGGAGGAGGGGTGCCCTTTCTAATCCTCCCACATCCTCAGAGTGTGCCCTGGAGGCCCCTGTGTCGGAATCGCCGGGGCGCCCGATCAGGCCCTCTGGAGCAGGTCCTGGGGACCCTCCAGGTCGGGGAACAGCCAGGGGAGTGTCCCGCACCCCTGGGGTAGAGGTCGGTCACTGTGCTGTGCAGCGGGGGCAGGGCTGGGCTCGCCGGGCTGGGCTCACGGAGCTGGTTAGACTCACACGCTGCCCTCATTCGCGGGGTGGGGCCTGACGAGGGTCCCCTCACCGCCCGTGTGGGGATGGTCCTAGGGCCCGACAGCCAGGGCGGTGCTGGAGGGAGATGGGCTGGGACGTCAGGGCACCTCTGTCAGAAGCTCCCAGAGTGACTTCAGAACCTTGCCCCACCCCCACCCCCCGCCCTCCCCAACAGCTCAGGTCTGGGCCAAGCTTCTTCAGCCTGACCCTGCAACAACCTGGTCACAGGGACCCTCTGACCCCGTGAGCAGCTGCGTGGAGGCGCACCTCCGAGGCTCCCTGGGCACAGGCGGAGGGTCCTCCGCACCCCCATGCCCACGGGGCTCCCCCTGCCCATGTGGCCCTCTGCCCTCCCCCCCCCACGTGGCCCTCACCCCGCCTTCGTCTCTCTGCAGCCACTGCGAGGAGGCTGCTCTTCCAAATGCCTGTCCTTCGAGGGAGGGACGGATTTGGGCTGACTCTGTGCTGAAGAGCACGTACGGCCCTCAGCGCCGGGCCAGGCGGTCGGCTCAGCACCCGGCACGTCCCCAGCACGCCTGTGTCCTGGCCTCGCCCTGCGATGGGCCGGCACCGTGGGCCCGCAGAGGATGCCCGGCCACGCGACAGCAGCGCTGGAATCCAAACCAGGCCTCGTCCCCGTGCTGGGCCCTCAGCCCTGCACGTAGCTCCTGATTTAAGGCAAATATTGAAGGAGGAAGAAGTGGAAATTAACGCCAAAGCACTTGAGGAGTTTGGTGTCCTTCTTCGCCAATTGCTTTCAGTGAAAAGGAGCATTTAAAAAGGTCTTGATCCACCAGGACAGAAAGCAGATTACTGGTTGCTGGAGGCCGGGGTGGCGGGGGGCAAGGAACAGGAAGCGACTGCTTAATGAACTCTTATTTCCAGGAAATGAAAACGTCTGGAAACAGACAGAGGCGGCGGCACACCGTGAATGGGCTAAAGCCCCGGGTTTTCACTTTAGAATGGACAATTTCACGATGCTCAATTAAAAAAAAGAAAAGAAAAGAAAAAAAAGGTCTTTGAAACTGGTCCAAGGCCCAACGTGGGGCTAAGAGCTGGCGATCAGGTCCGCAAACGCTTGCTGCGCCCCCCGGGTGGGAGGACAGGCTGTCGAGGCTCCCGCTCCCTGGGTGGGTATCAACCCCTGTCCTCCAAGCCACCTCACTGGGGCCTAGAGCAGGCTGGGGACTCCCTGTCCCTGGGGGTCCCGTTCCTGCCCCCCGCCCCCCCATCTCAGGGCACCCCCTGCAGCCCTGGTGCTGCCAAGCCAACCTCACTGACCCATCTCCCTCCTTCAGCCACCCCCCCCCCCGCCCCCGGGGGGGCCCCACTGCCCAAGGCACAGAGCCGCCCAGGCCCCTCCTGACCGGAGACTCTCCATCCCACCCTGGCTCCAGCAAGGTCCAAAATCCCCAGTGGGCACTGGGGGCCTTTCGTCCAGACCGTCCCCCAGCTGTCTCCACGCCCACACGTGCCCACCTGACTGGTTCCCATCCCCCAGGGCTTGGCCTCGCACGGTGTCCTTCACGTCCCAGCCGCACTCCCCCATGTGCGCCCACCTCACCAGACCCACCCTGCCAGGGCCTCGCCCGTGGGATTAGCCGTGTTCAGCCCGACACCTAGGAGCACAGAGTCTCCACTTGATGAGTTGATACGTGGTCATTTCCTGGCTCCGGACAGCAGGACTGGGGTCCCACGGCAAGGATGCTAGAGGTGGAATGACTGATGGGCACCAGCATGGGATTCGGGGGTGGGGGCGCTGCACCCACCTCCAGCTGCTCGTGAATCCAGTCCAGGAAGGAGGTGATGCGGGTGTAGACTCCGGGCTTGTTCACCTCGGCACAGCCGATGCCAAAGCTCGTGGCTCCCACCAACTTCCACACCCTCCTCTCTTGACACACCAGGGGCCCCCCGCTGTCTCCCTGGAGGACAAGGAAAGAGCAAAGGGCACACAACAGGCACTGCCAGGGCTGGTCCCTTGTCCTGGGGGCAGGGTCCCCCCTTGACTGTATCACAAAATACGGCACGAAGATGCCTCTGCATTCAGCCCCAGCTCTTCGGGAACGGACTCGCCCCCCTGAGAGCGGGGTCCTTATCCTTCAGGGATGGTCCCCCTCCAGCCGTCTCCCTGCCAGATCTCAGTACTCTGAACCCGCGGAGATCAAGGCCGCCGGGGGAGCAGAGGGGTGCTCTCCGAGGGAGGATCCGCCTGGCCAGGGGTTTCGGCTGGACCAGGCAGTGTTGGAGTCTTGCCCACTGTGGCTTTGCAGGTTGGATTCACTGGTTCCTGCCTGCCCTCTGCCCCTTTGGTGCCCCTGCAAACTCTGAGACCCCTCCCACCGCCCAGCACCCAGGCAGAGGGGAGCGTTGGGTAAACAAGAGCCGGCCAGACCGGAAGGGAGTGCTATCTTGAGCAAACTTCTTCCCACGCCCTGCAAATTTGCTTTTCAGTCATCCTCAGGAATAGCAGGCGGTGGCCTGTCCCGAGGGCTGGGTCGCCACGCCAGAGCCTCGCCTCGCCCATGGCGTGGCCCCAGAGATCCCTGAGGGCCCCTACCTGGCAGCTGTCCACGCCACCCTTCAGGTAGCCAGCGCAGAGCATGGAGGGGGAGATGATGCCACCATACACGTCCCTGTGGTTGCAGATCTTATTGGAGATCAGAGGCACAGCCGCATGGTTGAGGACCGGGGAGGCGTCACCTGGGTCAGAGCGGGGGGACGGGAGGTCCGTGTGGTGAGGGGGGCCCCTCTGGGAACTCAGAGGGCCTGTGTGGGGGCGGGGAGCCTGGAGGACCGCCTTAGAGCTCTGCCCCTAGTGAGCGGGCCGGAGGACCCCGCTGCTTCATGCGAGGGCCACTCACTTCCCACCAACATGGGGGTCAACCATAGCCAACAGGGCCCCCCTCCCCAACCAGGGCCCATCCTGGGCCAAGCACTCGACCCACAGCAGCCCGTTCAGTTCCCAGAACAACCCAGTGACAGCCGGGAAACTGGGGCTCATGAGGGTCCCACACACAGCTCTGGGGTGGAGCCTGGCGGTGGCCAGCAGAGACATGTCCTCCCAAAGGCATCCACGTCCCAAGCCCTGGAACCAGGGACCGTGTCACCTTCCCTGGCAAAAGGGACTTTGCAGAAGTGATACGACCTTGCGATGGGGACAGGATCCTGGGCTATCTGGGTGGACCCTCACAAGGGTCAGAGGAGATGTGATGTGGAAGGAGCAGAGGTCAGAGGGGAGAGACTGGAAGATGCCGCGCTGCTGCTGTCAGGGTGGAGGGAGGGGCAGGAGCAAGAGATGCAGGGGCCCTAGGGGCTGGAAGAGGCGGGCATGGACCCTCCCGGAGGACCGCAGGCCTCCCGACACACTGATTCCAGCCCACGGGGACTGATTTACAACTTCGGACCTCCATAACTGTAGCGTAACATGTGTGTTGTTTTAAGCCACTGAGTTTGGGGTCTTTTGTTGCAGCAGCAACAAGACACTAACACATCTGCGGTGGGTCAGCCTTGCCACCCACCCAAAGGGATAGACACCCTCTAACTCCACCTGTTTGTAAACTGTGACCTTCATGCCTTATAGGCTCACTGAAGGGCACACCCCCCTCCTATTCCTCTCATGTCTCAGCAGCCATCCGGGGGTGGGGGGGTCTGTGCTCCCCGCTGACCAGGACACATGGGCGGGGACATTACACTGGGACACCAGAGGGGAACAGGCACCCAGCCCTCTGGGTTCTGGGTGCCCTGGACTCAGAATCTTGATTTCAGACCACTGACCTCCATCCTCTGTGGCCCCCCAGCCTGACGTCCAGCACACTTTCCCATCAGGAAAGATCTCTTCCGAGTTGGGCAGACAGACTGGCTGGATCATCTCTGTCAGGAGAGGAAACAAAAGCTCTCAAGCCCGTGCATGGCAGCTGTGGTCTGAGAAACCCATCTCCTCAGGGCCAACCTCCCTGGTAGGGCAGGGCGGGGAGGTCAAGCCGCCTCCCAGGCAAAGGACAGGTCCTTGGTCATTTGGAAGCTGTTTGCTCAGAGCAGGGACCCCTTCCCCATCGGAGTCCTAAAACTTTAAAACAACTTTAGATGGTGGCAACATGAGTTCAGATCAGGATTCAGCTTATTTTCTATAAAGGGCCAAACAGTATATATTTTAGGCTTTGCAGGCCACTGTTTCAACCCTCACCTCTGCCACAGTAGCGTGAAAGCAGCCACGGGCAGTGGTGAACAAACACGCCGGGCCGTGTGCCAATACAACTTTATTTACAAAAGTAGGCAAAGGATCCCACTCAGCCCGTGGGCCCTAGTCTTCCCACTCTTGGTCTAGACCCTGGGCACGTTGCTTTCTGGACCACCACTCCGTGAATCTTCCCATCCCTCTGGACACATCTGGAGGCCACGAGTCTGCCTGTCCATGTGGGCTGTGTCACAAAAGCCCTCCACCAAAGACTGTCCTGGGGTGGTCCCATGACTGCATTCTGAGACACGCTGAGCTTTCGGGGGTGGGACAAGGATAGAAAGGTAGAGAAGGGACAAGGGCACTCATTTTAATTGTTGGCGCAAGTTTTGGCACCTCATTTTTGTAACCAAGGATCATTAATCACAGTTAACAACGAATGCCACCATTATAATTTCTCTTTGTTTATCTAGAAATATTTGTTTCAGAGTGTGACGCGTAGAGAATTCCATTTGCTGTGTGGTAAACACACTGATGTTCCTGCCAGGTCCAGCCAGCGGCTGGTCCTGGGCCAGGATTCCGCTCTCACAAAGGCCTTGTTTATTATACTCTGCTCTAGTCCTTGGGGAGCAGAAGCTGCTCTAATCCTTTAGGAGTAGGCTCATATGCTTTGTTGCAGCTGCAAAAACTTGGAAAGTTCTGTCCCGTGTGGCTTTTCAACTGTTTTTGAAAACTCCAGAGGTTAGGACTTGACATTTCTGTGGAGAAACAGCTGCTGGACTCAGCAGCTGGTTGGGAGAGAATGTTTCTGAGTATTTCCAGGACCTGGAGATGCCCAGTGTCTTTAACTTGTAAAGAAAGGGCCACACGGGAGATCCCACCACAACCAGCTGGCTGACCTGGGAGGCCCTCTCCTTCTCAGCCAAGATTGAGACATCTGGCAGGTGGGTGGCACTGACAGGGGACCACAGTAAGCACCAAACAAGGAAAAGCTCTTTGTCCCCATAGGCCTGAGATCCCCTTCTACCACCCACAGACACCAGGTGGGTGGCCTGGCCTGTGGAAGTCCCTTTAATCTCCAAGTGGCATCAGCAGAAAGAAAGTAGCACAAGTGAGGCCCCAGTGGCCCCAGACAAACCAAGTTGACCAAAGTAGAACCACAAAGGCTCTGAAATCAAATACCATCAGAACCACAGTCCACAAAAGTAGGCCAAGACCTGCACAGTGAACCTGAACAGCATGATCATCTGCTAAAATCGAAGATGTATGTCTCCTAATGCTAGGGCCCACGTGGCCAGGATATGATTGAAAATTTCTCACGGTACCAAAAAACCAGGAAAATCACAACTTTAATGCAAAGAGACCATCAACTGAGATCCTGCTGGAGGTGAGTCCCATATCGGAATTACCTGGCACAGACTGTAAGGCAGCCTTCATCAACATGCTTCACCAAGCAATTCCAATTCTCTTGAAACAAATGATGGCAACAGCATGACAGACACCCGGACGTACCATTGAAAGTGACCGGCCCGGCCAGCTTCATGAGGGCAATGTCATTGCCCAGCCGCTTTGGCTTGTACTTGCTGTGGTAGATGATTTTTTCCACCAGATGGGAGGGGGCTGGACTGTCCAGCAAGGAAACGAGGCCCACCTGGATGGTCCACGACTTGGGGAGGTAGAGACTGAAATGACAAAGCCCCAAGCACTTTAACCCACGGACTGCAGGTGTCCCGAGAGCCAGAGCCAAGGAAATGGCAGCAGACGCCCTCCTACCCCCCACCTCTCCCCCCACCAAGCCCTGCAGAAGCACAGACCCACCCCATGTGTTTCCTAGACAGGCCTTGCTCTCTGCACCTCTGGACATTTGAGAAGTGAGCTCAAATTTGCTGCCTGTGAGAGTCCATCAGAAACCAAAATAGGGACTTCCTTGGTGGTCCAGTGGTAAAGAATCTGTCCTGCAATGCAGGGGATGTGGGTTCAATCCCTGGTCGGGGGACTAAGATCCCACATGATGTGGGGCAACTAAGCCCGCACCACAACTACTGAGCCCACTTGCCTCAACTAAAGAGCCTTCATGCCACAACTACAGAGCCCATGTGCCCTGGAGCCCACATGCCACAACTAGAGAGAAGCCCACGTGCCGCAACTAACGCCCGACACAGCCAAAAAAAAGAAAGACACCACAACAGAGGGAGGTGGAAATAACAGGGACAATTGCTACTGTGTTTGGAAGCATTTTCTGTGATTTTCTTCCACGTCACCCCCCCTGCTTGAGATAGACTCTTGAGATAGACCCCGCCCACCCTGCACAGTCCCTCTCCCTCTTGGCCACAACATGGTCCACTGTAAGGAGCTACAGGGAGGTCTACGGCCTTTATGTTGGTGGGTTTCCTCCTGCGAGAGCTTCCTTCCTCCTCTTTCTATCTCTCCTGTAAGAGCTGCAGGCCCCAGGTCCTTAAAATGAGCCAGGGGTCACCAGTCTCACCCACAGGATGGAGCTGGGTCCACAGTGAGGAGGGAGGGGTCCCTCCACGTGCACATTACTTTGGGACGATCTGGTCTGTTTTCCTGCTTTCTGAACCTGCCCTGGTGCCAACCACCCAAATCAGACCCGTCCCAACACGGCCCGGAGTGGACGGGGGTCACGGAAGATGAGCCCCCCCCGCCAGGAGGTCAGAAGAACTCACTCATAAACACAGTGTGCAGCAGTGACGACCCACACGGGGGTGATGACGGCCCCTCCGCACAAGTGGTAGCCCTGGAACTGCAGGCTGGCCTGCCAGGGCCACTGCGCCGGCGAGGACACGTTTCCTCCCACGATGCGCGGGCTGGAGCCCGTCCTCAGACCGCAGGCTGCGGAGGGAGAGCGAGGCGCGGGGGGCGGGCGCTTCAAGGGCAGCACAGCGTGAGGGGTGGGGGCAGGTCACTGAGACATGGGGAGCAGGGAGTTGTGGGGGTGCAGTGGGAAAAGCCCATGAGGGCAAAGAGCACGGTGCTGGCAGCACCCCCGTGACGTACGCTCTCCCAGGATGGGGACAGCGCACGGGAGCTAAGCAGGCTCACAAACGCAGGGCCTGACTCCTTCAGACCCAGCCCTGCGACAAGAGCCCCCCTGCCGGGAACAAGGGGCGCCTGCCCAGGCTAGCGGCGGAGTGTGGGGGGAGGAGAAGAGAAAGTGGCATAGTGTCAGGCTATTGGGGCCACCACAGAATGACAGCACGTCGTGCACCGTGGTCCTCTGTGCTGCTGACGAGTTGTTCTAGGCTGCCTCCCCCGACCTGGCAGGTGGGGTCGCAGAGTTCCCACTTGGCACCTGGGAGGAAGGGACTGCCGGCAAAGCAGTCCAAGGAAGGGGAAGGAGGACAGCAGCCTGTGAGCCCGGGCTTCCTTCGTTTCTCTCTGTGTTTCTGTAACTCTCACCTGAGCACTTCAAGGTAACCACGCGACCCGAGACACATCCCTCCCTAAAGTGGAAAAAGAATGCACTTGATAAATGCACGAGGTCTATGAACTGAACGCTTTTTTTTTTACTTAAATCTTGGGGTAAAAGAAAAATAAACTCTATTCCCCTGTTCTTGAATACAGATTACAATTTTAGTCTATATTAAAAAAAAAAAAAACATGAGAACGAGGTCATATGATTCATTGTAGACAGGTGACTACCGTGAAGTACAGTGCGTGCAACCAGCTGTTGAGTATTTGTAGGCTTTGTATAGCTAATGATAAGAGATGCACAGTGAGCTATATTATATAAACATATACTCGTGTCATTTGGGTGTCAACTTTACCCTGATGTTTTTCACCAGCCCTGCGGGACACAGTGTTCATCGGATGGCGTGACAGGCTCTCCTGGCACGAAGCCCTTGCAGCCTGGGACACGGCACGTCAGATAGGACCCCCCCAGGAGCAGAGATGTGATTGCCCGGGAAATGACACACACTGTCCCCTGCATGGGTGGGTGCTTTTCCTACAATCCACCCTGGGATCCTTTTGTAATTTTTCCTGCTTTTAGAGCCCCAGTCCTATCACACAATCATGCAAGAAAAAGACAGCATCACCAGATCGAGGTTTTAGGACCCAGGAGACGCACTGCCTCCGCAGGTTGCATGTAGGTCTGGGGGGAGCTGTCAATTACATGACAGGCTGACAGGCTTATTTCCCCAAGCAGAGAACACACTCCTTTTGGGTTTGATCCAAGGAGTCAGGAAGAGCACACGGAATGTTGGTTCAGAATGCCTGATGTACCTCCACGCACCAGGCAGGTGACCCCTCGAAGCTTCAGGTACCTGACTGTCATTTATGAATACCTCATTTCACCTTCCTCATGAGTTATGTGGGGAAACATGGAATATAAGCCGTGAACACTAAAGTACTTTGTAAATAAAGAATACGTTTCTTAATTTCTTTCTAACATTTTTCCCCTCGCTCTCTCCCTCCCTTTCCCCAAACACATCAGCAGCGCCCACCTAGGTGCAATGCTGCGCTTCGGACACGCACATCACAGGACCATCCTTCCTCCCTTTCTGTCGGGCTGTATTCACCTGGTTTGGGATTAAGGTCTTGCACCCCAGCCTGGTGCATCCACCCAGCCTCACCAAAGTGGCCACGCCCACACCTTGCGCTTGGAGAACACAGCCTCGTGCACACATCCAGCAGATGACTGGACACGTGTCTCAGGCAAACGCAACACCACCTGGTTGCTTACCTCACGTACACCGAGTGGTGTAAAGCAGTCACTTTGTCATCTGGCAAGAGGTGATTGATGGAAACGAAGTCCTCTCGGAACTGCTCCTCAAGCGAGTCCACTCTGAGGGTATCTGAACTCACGTAGCTGCAAGCACATTGGAAACTCAGACCCGACATGTGAAATTCACTCTGCATCAAATCACCCTGGGCTCAAGTCACAATGTTACAAGTATGAATATTGGGGGAGTCATTTAGTGCCCCCCAAACCATAGATGGCTTCCTTCTGCTGACTTAGCAAGGCATTCCAGACCGGGAATAGTCTGGGACAGCCCCTTCCCTGCAGCCCATCGGCCCACCATGGGCTCCAGGCGTGCGGGAGGGAGGACCACTTCCTGACGTAGCTGGGTGGAGCCCCCTTGATGCAGTCAGCTGAACTGACCTTTGCTTGGACTGAAGCAAGCCCCCGAGGGAACAGAACAGGAAACCGGGTGGGGCGTTTTCAGGTGGGCACCAAAGTGGGGGTGCTGACCACCCCAGGAACAAGAGGCTGAGCGCGGGGGATGAAAGACGTTCCCAGGCTGCGCGGAGCTGGGACGTGAGCACATAGACGGAAAGATCTGGGGGCGCCAGGACAAGCCAGTGCTTAAAGGGTCAGGAGACAGGTCTGGAGAATGATGGAAAAGAGGGCATAATTTTTTTCAGATCAGGCCTTTGAAGAGTTATGAGCTGGGAGGTCACAGGACGAACAAAAGACAAACTCAACAGCTTATCAAACAGGATTTCATGAGAGGACCACGCACACTGGGGGGCGGGGGGCGGCAGCGTACGTGGACACAGAGCCCAGCCAGGTGTGAATTTCGAGGAAAACGTAATCAAGGCAGCAGCAATGACCCTCCCAGCCTCCCCAGGTGTGGCTCAAGCCGCTGATACAGGCAGCAGCAGATGAAAGAGCCAGTCGTGACCGAGACAGAGATCCTGGTGCAGGTGGGCTGGGCTACCAGCCGGGCGGTGTGGGTGAGGCAAAGGGACCCGAAAGGCCGCAACTGGAGTCCCACAAATTGTCAACGTCTCAGTGGTAACAGCGGCCACGACCACAGGCTCTTCCAGGGCGTCCCTGTGGTCCAGGCTGGCTTTGAAGCCCCGAGACCGCCTGAACCTCACAGCGACCCTTTGATGCTGGTACTAGCACCATCCTTATTTTTGAGGCCTCGGTCATGTGACGGGGTTGCATGTGCGCTGGGATTTGGACCCAGGTAACCTGAGTTGCCAGTCGATCTTTTTTTCTTTATCACAGACCTCTGACACAGGGCGCTGTAGAGCAGGGGGGATCAAAGCAGAGCTTTCAAGACAGACGTAGGAAGAATAAACAAGAAAGGACACAGAAGTAAATCTTAGAAGTGAAGCAACAGATAGGGAAGGATAGACCACATCTAGAGGGAAGAAGACAGGAAAACTGCATCCTGCAGGCTTGCCCTGAGACGGAGCAGGGCAGGACCATCTCAGCTGATGGCTGGGCTGCGGGGAGGTCTGAGGGCTGCCAGGAAGGGCTGGGGAGGGGTTGAGGGGGAGGGGACCACTGGGTCCTTCTTCACGATAGAGAGGAGGCCAAGGATTCGGGGCGGGGAGGCGCTCCAGGAGGGAGAAGCAGGGGAGGCAGATGGGAAGAGGAAGGGACGCCCGACAGGGAGTCCAAGGAGCCACCTCCTAGGGGGCAGACCTGCCAAGGGGAGCTTTCAGCTGGGAGCCGTGCTGGTGGGGGTGTGTGTGTCTGTGTAACTGGTGTGTGTGTATGGTGTGTGTGGTGTGTGAGTGTGAACTGCATGGTGTGTGTGTGTTTATGGTGTGTGATGTGGTGTGTGTGTGTGGTGTGGAAACTCCCTCCTTGTCTGTGAGGAGTCAAGTCTACATAATTCCTGAAGGCAGCTGTGTGAGTGGTTTTGCTGTTGTCGTGGGGCTTGAAGGGCAGATGATTTCTGAATCCAGGTCGTCCCAGGTGAGTCGGAAGCAGACCTCAGGGATAGCAGGAGGGCAGCTTCACAGGCTTTGGAGGAAGGAGCTGAGGAGACATGATGTGTCAGATTTGCAAGCCAGGGCTCCCTGGGCTCAGAGCACTGAGGTTTTAACGCCTGTTCCCTTGGGCGCAAACAGAGATGCCTGCTTCCTGCAGGGTATGTGGGCACTGAGCCTGCTGGCTTTGAACTCCAAGAACTCAGAGCAAAGAGGAGCAGGAGTGTCGTCCTGCACACCCAAGGAAGACAGCAGCTGCCAGGGGTCCAGGAGAGGGCAGGGGCCACACCAGGGCCAAAATGCGTCACCCCAGTGCAAGAAGTCACCAAGGCAACACAGAACGCTGAAACTCGGAGGTTCCACTGCAGTCGTTCTTCCTTCTACCTGTGTCTTTCTTCTACTTGTTGCTAATCAACTGTCTTGGATAACTGGACTTTCACTAAATGGCTGACTTTTCAAACTTGGGTCTCTGGGGCTTCTTGGGAAGTGGGACCAAGCTGGGTGGTGTCGGGAAGCTGCCCTACAGCTGTGGCCTGAGGAACTGGGGGTTCGGTCTTCAGTTCTGACGTTATTAATTGAATGTTTGCATCTAGGCTCCTGGCCCAAGGTGCCCCCAAACATGCCATGTCCCATGTGACACTGAGCAAGTCTCTTTAGTGTGTGGGGACCTTGGTTTGCGCACCTGTGATGTCAGGCACGGCGGGGTTGCCGTGGGGATGTCAAAGCACCTTGTGTGTGCCCGGCGAGACGGCAGCTGTCTGCCCTCACCGTAATCACCGCTCGGGTCCTGCCCACCGCTGGATGCTCTCTGACTTACCTTGGAAACCCCAGCTGGGCACAGGCGACAGTAGCGTGGTGACTCTTCCAGTCCTCGGAGCACACGGTCCTCCAGGTGGCAGCCGTGAACACCTGGAGGGCGGCATTCTGACCGCTCACGCGGACTGGCGGGTGCACAGGAAGACAGGCTGTTAGTGAACCAAGGGGCCCTGAGCCCGGCAGAGTTTCTCTGCAGCCAGCCCACACCCTCCTGTGCTGAGTCTGACCTGCACCTGGCCCACAGCACCGCACCCATGGAGGGCAACCACAGTTCTTATCATCTGGGCCCCTCAGCTCTCTTGGGGGTCTCTTCTGATTGCTTACAGAGTCTCCCAAACCCAATTTAAGCTCCGTGTAAGAGCCCTCCCTTAACACCCAGCCCAGGGTCCCCTGGGGCGAATGCCAGCTGTATCCCATGACTTGACAATGGCATTGCTTTGGACCCATTTCACAGATGGGGAAGGTCAGGGCTGGGTTGTGATGACGTCCTCCTGTTTCTGAAGTGAAAAGGTGTGACCTTACCACATCGGTACTCATCCTCCCCATCTTTGCAGTCTGACACCCCGTCACATCGAGCCGTCAGCTCAATACACTTAAAAGATGACCGGCACCTGTACTTCCCGGAGCAGTCGAAGTGGACTGAGGAAAGAGGGGGTGGGGGTCGAAGAAGGGCTGCTTCGGTGCACAGCACTGACAACTGTGCACCTGCCACGTGGTCATGAGCCCAAGAGTCATGAAAGCTGCACTGAAACTGCACTGCTGCCAGCAGCCTGCCTCCCTCCACCCAGTTTCTGTTCAGATTCCTGGGGGTGGGGCTGCTGCACTGTGCTGTGTCTCCCTAAGTGGCCTCAAGCCACAACTAGAGATGAATTTAGACTCCAGAGGCTCAAGGTCAAGAACGTGCCTGGCTGTGGCCAACTGGCTGAGCCGGCTGAGCAAGGAGCCCTAAGTGAGGACCCCCAGCCCCCAACCTACCTCCTGTCATCTCTGACTCTGGGCGAGAAGTGAGGGAACTATGGACCCCAAAGCCGAGCACATGGAGAGTTAAACTGATCTGAGATCCGCTTATTTGAAGAGTAAATAAGAAATTGTTCCCTATCAGAGACCCATTTGAATGACTCACTTTCTCAAAAGCCACTTGCACCTTATTTGAAACCCAGCTTGGCCTGGCATGAATGGTCTCCTTGTCTCCTCCACCAGCTCCCACCCCCTCCTGCCTGTGGGTTTGGTTTCATCAGCTGCCTTTGGACACATCTAACTGGGCAGGCTCCTTGGTGACAAAGCCTCCAGCATGGCCAAACGCCCCCACAGGGGCCCAGGTCGTCTTCACAATCCTGCAGGCAAATAAAACTCAAATCAGCAAACCCAGAGGGTGTTTGCCTCAGTAATGAAGGCTGCATGGCGGCCCCAGGGCTGGTGTGAGAGGGGAGCCTGTGAACGTCTAAACGCCTGGACGGGTATTTGAGAACCTACTAAATAATGGGTCGTACTCACTGCCCAGACCAATGGCCAGCGCTAATATCAACGCAATTATCCCGATGACGATGACAGGAAAGAACTTCAGTGGCAGCAGAGACAGGATCTGGGCAGCCACCGCGTCAGCATCTAGAAAACCAAAAAGGGAGGAGAGCAAAAGGCCACCAAACAGCAAATTTGAAAGAAATAAAACAAAATGTAGTAAATCATCCCACCTGCCCTCAGTGTAGAGAATGTTCCAGCCCAAAGAAAGTTAACTTAGAGAAACAGCCACCTCTGCAGGGGCGCATTCTCTAAAAGCTGAGCCCCAAGGTCCCCAACACCAACCCAGCCCCATCCGTCCTCAGTGAGGGGGTGGTGTGATGGGTTGAATTGCATTCCCCCAAAGACGTGTTTGTGTCCACATCCTCAGAACTCAGAATATCATCTTATTTGGAAATAGAGTCTTTACAGCAGTGATGGAGTTAAAACAAGGTCATCCTTGTGGGCCTTAATCTAAGAGGACTGGCGTCCTTATAAAAAGGGGAAATTTGGGCACAGAGACAGACACACACAGAGGGAAGATGATGTGAAGAAACACAGGCAGGAGGCCCTGTGATGATGAAAGCAGAGATTGGGGTGGTTCACCGATAAGCCAAGGACACGTGAATATCAGCAAACCCCGGCACCTAAGAAGAGGCAAGGAAGGATTCCCCTGCAGCTGTCAGAGGGAGCAAGTCCCTGCCATTACCTTGGTTTCAGACTTCTACCCTCCAGTTGGGGAGACAATAGGTTTCTGCTGTTTTAGGCCACCAAGTTTGTGGTGTTTGGTGGCCCTAGGAAACTAATACAGAGGGGAGGTAGAACCCCAACTCCCAAGGATGCTTTCCTACAGAGGGGGGCAACGTATAAAACCCAAACAGAGTGCTTTCAGGAGAGACAGCTGGGACCTCTGAGAAGGTCACCAGATGACGTGCAGGTCATTCTCCACCAGGCCTACGCACAGACTCTGATGGCCTTCATTCCAGACCATCTCTTGGAGGATGCTGGCAGAGTAAACTGCCTCAGAAGACAGAGATAGTGTCTTTCTCCGGAGCAAGGGGCATGTTATTTACTGTCTGGCTTAATAAATATCATCTCTTCCTTTGGGGCATAGCTTGTGCAGGTCTGTTTCAAACCCATTACAAAAGATGTGGATCCCTTCAGCTCTGGGTTCCTCGGCTCTGATGCAGACTCACTGTGTGTACAGCGTGCACCTGGCCGGCTCCATATCAGCACCGCTGGACTTGGAGGGCAAGCGTGACCTACTCAGACAGGATGCTTGTGCCACCTGTGCTGTGCATACACGTGTCTCACTGTGTCTTATGCCAGCATCCGTGGGACTGGGGCAGGCTGACTTGTTAGCTTGCAAGTAGGCTAAAGCCCCAGACCCTCCCCAGTTCTCGCCTATAGAATGAAGCTGATTTGGTAGAAAAGAAGATGTGAAGAGCTTAAGATACCCAAAGTTGTAAGCCTCTCTGGGCAACAGAAGAATTTCCATTGGCAACCTTTACTCTCAGGCAAACAGACCATTTCATGCAAATTACCACATCAATCCTGAAAGTACATCCATGCTGAAGTTGCCTTCACTTAAAATTAGAAAGATTAGAATGTAGGAAGGAGAGGAAGACTTCAAGCGTCACATGACGACACAGGACAGATTATGCCCCAGCCTCTCTCCTCCTGCTCTTGGAGATGCTGGGCAGAGAGTCTCCCATGGCAGAGCCAAAAAGAGTCCCCCTGCCTGTCTTTGGAAACCCACAACTTCACCCTCTGGCTATAAAGACTGTAATTGTAAAATGGTCAATACCATTCCAGGTTGCTCAAAACAGAATGGAATTGGAAAACAAAAATGGAAAAAAGAAAGTGATGAAATGGGAGGAAAAGCAGAAAAGTGTAAAGAAGGAAAGGGAAGAATGGAGGCATAGCAGGTGCACACCAGGCTCTGTGGTGCGGGTGCAGAGCGGAGTGGAGGGACCTTCCACATGGTTCTTGCTTAGCCTTGGATGGAGGAACAGGCAGCTTGTTCCAGGCTGCGCCCTCAACACCTAGAATAGCACCCGGCATGCCACAGTCCTTGATAAATGTTAGTAGACTGAAGGAATGAATAGATGGATGGATGGGTGGATGGATGGATGGATGGATGGATGAATGACTTCATGATAATGAAGGTGGTTTTATCTCAGGGCCAGAGACCGGTGTCTGCCAGGATGACCAATCCACTGAGTCAGCAAAGCAGACCCCTCCCCTCCCCCTCCCCTGCCCCTGGAAGCCTGCCCCAAATCAGTCACTCTCCCTATTGAGATGCCCACTCTCCAGTCACACTTTAAAACTCAGCAGGAGCCCCAGAATGACCTCTCGTCATTCTAGTTATTCAGTATTTAAGACGTGAGCCCCAATTGTAGACCCAAAGATTGTCCTTCAGTTAGAACCTTTGTATCAGCTCACACGTGCCCCTTTACAGCTCCTCGGCCGCGTGCCCTGTGGTCCCCCTGTGGCCCCACCCTCTCCTCCTTGCCCTGTCTTTGAGGGCAAGCTTGGAATAAAAAGCAGAAGGCATGGCATCTCTCCAAAGAAGGAATTCAAATGATAAACAAGCACGAAAAAGCCTTCAACCTCTCCAGAAATGAAAAAAAAACCCCACAAATTCGATACAATTACTTACAGCTTTGCAATGTTATTAGTAGTATCACTATTACTACAACTACCAGCATCCCCACTGCAGTCCAAAATGAAAGGAAATGGGTCTCCACTTAACAGTCAATAGAAGTATAAATTGTATAAACTTTCTGAGAGTCAAATTGGAAATATGTACCAAAAAACTAAAAAATGGATAGAATTTTTGACCTATTAATTCCACTTCTAGGAATTTATCCTAAAAAGTCATCATAGATGTACACAAATCTCTACGTACAAGGACACTTAACACAGGGACCTTGATAATGTTGATGTGTGGACACGTGGAAACAGACTGAGTGACCAAAGAGGGAGCTGGTGAAAGAACAAATGGAACCGAAATACCTAACACAGTGGAGAAGGGCTCGGCAAACTCTTTCTGTGCAGGACCCTATAATACGTGTTGTAAGCTTTATGGGCCATAGGGGGGTCCTGTCACAGCTACTCAACTCTGCAGCTATGGCCTGAAAGCAGCCAGACAAAATGTGAATAAGTGGATGTGTCTGCGTTCCAATAAAACTTTATTTATAAAAACACACGGTGGGCCAGATTTGGCCCAGGGGCTATCTAGCCATGGAAAGATGAACATGATATTTTTAAGTTTTAAAAAAATGCTTCAAAATCGTACAAATAGTGCAGGGAGACCTCGTTTCACCATGCTGGGCTGATATTGCGGTTTTCATAAACTGAAGGTTTGTAGCAATGCTGTGTAGCCAGATGATGGCGAGCATTCTTTAGCGATGAAGTTAATCGCTTCGGTTAAAACAATTTTTTAAGTAGGGTATGTACGTTGCTTTTGTACATAATGCTATTGCACAGCGAACAGACTACGCTATAGAACACACTTGACTTTTATGTGTGTGGGGAAACTAAAAAATGAGTGTGACTCACTTTCTTGCAATTTTCGCTTGTTGCAGTGGTCCAGAATCGAACCTGAAATATCTCCGGGGTCTACCTTCATATGTCACTTCCAAAGAGAAATGCAGATAGGTTGATAGGAAAAAGGCAAGAAATCCAAGAATAAAGCACGAATAGGGTTACCGTGGGTTATTTTTAAAAAAACTTTCTGATTAACTATATTCTCTAAATTTCCGTCATGCACAATGAACTGGTTTATCTAAAAAGAAAAGTTTTTAAAAGTTTTTATTCTTTCCCGTGACTGGGAATTAATCATGAAGAAATGATCAAAAAATTACTGAAAAGACCATGTATTAGCGCTATTCATGTTCATGTGATTTATATTATAAAACATTAGGAACAATTATGTATCAAATGATGACAAAACGGCTATGTAGATCACACATCTACTTGATCCTATTACAAAGGGCATTTAGAAAACCAAAAAGCACATGGAAAAATGCCTGTCTGTATCTGCACCGTGCGTGATGCTGGACACCGAGAGAATAAATGAGTTGTAAAAACCAGGTAAGTTTGGGTGGTTAGGTAATTGCAGCATTTTTGGTTTTTTTTTTCTTTCATGTACACTGATGCTTATTTTTGAAAAGCGTTTGTAAATTGTGTGCCTCTTCCCCTACTTGAAACCTCCTCTCCCACCTCCCATTCGTCCACATCAATTGTCCAGGTGGTTTAAAAGGAATCGCTAGGGCAGCCTCCACGCCACACTTTCTGGAACCTCAGCCAGAGGTCCCAGCTGTCCCTCTGCCCCGCCCCCGGGCTCAGTCCTCCTGACTGCACTGGGGACCGGGGCCGCAGCTTCCTGCCACAAGTCCTGGTAGGCTCTTGACAAAAAATCCTATCCAGGCATTAAGGAGTCCGCCGTTTCTCCAAGAATGTATGACCCATTTACAAAACCAACTTTCCTTCCTTTAGTTGCCAGGAGCAACTCCGTTGCCTGCGGCTGAATTTTAATCTAGGCATGCGATACCTTCAGGGGATCCAGCTTATTTCAAGTTTTCTGGAGGGGCTGGTGACCACTGATTGCCAGGATTTCCGGGAGGGCTCAGAGATTTCCTGGCCAGGATCTGACCCTAACTCCCCATGGCCAGTTGGAGCCTCAATTTCTGAAAACCTCCATCCAGAAAATACCAATACCTGTGTCCAGGAAGTTGGCAAGAGGCTGAACAAAGTGATGGCCCCTCTAACGCCCCTTCTCTCCTGGATTCCGCAAACTCGAGGAAGCAGCTTCCGGGTGTGAGGGCTCCTGGGGAGCTATTTCTCCAGAAATACACTCAGAAACCTCGACCATCTATATGGGGGAGGGGAACTGGGGGCAGAAATTACACCTGGTCCCACTTACCTGGTGCAACAGGACTTATTTTCAAATCATCAAGGCCAAAAAGCGATCTGAAGGAGAAGGGGGCTTCCGCAGCAGGTGGGCCATTGTCCCCCATGGTGACTATTTCAGGACCTCGGAGACCGGGCTCCACCTCCACCTCCACCTCCTTTGCGGGGAAGAACAGAGAGCGTTTGCTTCCCTATTTATAGTATTAGCACCAAACGAATCTTTGTCGTGTGAAATCTTTGAAATCTGGCAATCCACATAAAGCACATTCAGTGCTGATAAACGGAAACTATTTGTCCGGGGAGAACGCGTTTTCTTTTACGGCGCCACGGCAGATAAGAGAGAAACGTCTACGGTGAGTGAAAAACTATGAATGTAATTCTGCCAAATGTATGACCCTCCCACTCTTTGTTCAATCTTCAAATCCATAAAATAGCATGTCTTTATAGAGATATGCCCTTTTACCACTGAAAAGTTAGTGTACCATTATTTTTCAGAAGATAAAGTACTTTCAAACACTTTCCTTCTCTCTTTTGTCCCACGTAAACTTGACCTTTTGCTTGCGCAGGGGATACACCTACCATAACCATAAGAAGGCTGGATACTCACATCATGTCCGCACCCCCAAAATGCAGATAGCACCAAGCAATGGATTTTCACCCACAGTATTTGGAGCTTCCCGTAAACACAACCCTTTCCTGGCTCGCACAGGCTTGACCTAATTAAGGATGAAAGTATCCTTGCCCTTCGGGTGCCCAGTAACCCCCTTACCTTGCAAAGGGAGGAGTGACTGGGGACTGCGGTGGGCTCACCCCAAAGCTACACTGGGGATCTGTTTTCTCCAAGAGAATTCCACCTATCGCAATGCTAGGCAGGACAGAAGACTTTGGAAGTCATTTCCAGTAACTCAAAGAGGGGAGGAGCGACCATGAAAATGTCCGGATGTTCCCAAGTAAACTCCAGCTCACTCCGCCAGGAATCAGACTCCGGGAAGCGGCTTCTGCAAAGTGCTAAAACCTAGACGTTCCAACAGTCACATAAACATGGATACTCAGATCAGCCATTGTTAGTCTCTCTCTCTTTAACTTGTAATGTTTGAAGTTCAAAAGGGAACTACTAAGCCACTTAAACTCTGTCTTCACGCCGTTTCACGTGGTCACGGGAAAATCTAAGCAAGTATGTTTATTTACGTGCTAAAATGTTTGTTTTATTTCCACTGCAAGAGTAGCTTCCACGAATAGCGTAGGAAACTGACAAATTCACATTCAGCCTTTTTTTACTTTGATTCTTGCCGGTATTTGCTGCTTATTATCCGCTTGTGGCAAATTCCACAGCCTAACTTCAGAACAAGAATAAGAATCAACAGCGAAATGCTTTCTGGAACAGGGCACCTAGGTAAGGAAGTCCCTTCCCAACAGGCCATGGCTGGGAGGTTCTCTTAGAAGCGCCTTCTCTCCCCCCGCCCCCTCCACTCACCATTTCTGGAGCCGCCATCATTCAAAGCAGAAATAATTTCCTTTTTCATTATAAAAGCAAGCGTAATGCTAAGAAGGCCGCCAACAGGACAGTCCAGGCGGGAAGTATGTCCACCGAGTCACTCAGCCTTGTCGACTCAATCATCGCGGCAAATGGCTTGATGGCGGGCCTCTGGGTAACCCTAGCTGGCAGTGACTATCAGGTAGCCACGGGTGGTTGACTGCAGAGACCAGGAGGGGGAAAACGTGGCTCGCCTTTAATTAGTAAGTAAGGTAAGCAAACCTTTGCAGAAACATCTCATAAGAGAGGCTTTGGAACACAAGCACTCCTTTTATTTAAAAGAACAGATAGGTCCTGCCTGGTGCTAAACAAGCTCACTCAGAGGGGCAGGGAAACGCTTTGGTGGGGGTTTCTAGCCCCCCGTGTGCCTGAGCTCAGGTTTAGACTTGCAGTCGCTCTGCAGACAAAAGACAGGGGACCTGCAGCCAGCACTCTGCAGAGACACTCCGCCCGCTCCGTCCTGTGGGGGCCTCTGCATCCCCAGAGGCGTCTGCACATGATACAGCTTAAAGGTAGTTATCAGGGGAGCACAGAGCCCTGCTGCTGTGAGCAAGGGCTAGGAGCCCCTTCGGAAGGCTGGGTGAATGTAAGCTCGATGAGAATCGTGCATTCGTTGACTCAGCAAACATTTATGGGCCATCTGCCCCGCGCCAGCCACCTAGACTCAGAGCGGATGGCAGTGGGGACAGAGCACTCACCTGTGGCCTCAGGTGATGACAAGCACTAGGAAGCGATGAGGCTGGGAGGGGCTTAGAGAGTGATGGGACGGGGTGGTGTAGGAAGGCCTCCAGGAAGGTAGCGAAGTTTTAGTCAAGCCCTTGATGATGTGATAAAGTGGGTCTTGTGAGCTTGATACGAGCCAGGATTCTTGGCCTCCTTAACCAATAGAAACTGGTGAGAGGCCAGATGAGACATTCAGGCAAGGCTTTATTGGGGCTCCTGTGGCAGCAGGAAGCAGCAGAAACAATTAACAGTTTCCCTTGATCTCTCCCGGAGGGGTGTCGAGCCAGTACCTTATACAGGGTGAGGGTCAGGGGTGTGTCCAGCAGTCGGGCCGGAGTGGGACTTAGGTGGTCTGCCTGCCCCTTTGGTGGTGTTGAGTGCAGGGGGCCTGTGCAGGACCCTGCTTTTGCTCCCAGCTCTTCAGAAGTGGCAGCTGGGTTCTTTTTTGCATCTTGTCAGAATTTGCCCCAACTGTGCACACGTGCAGTTATTCTTATCGTTTCTTTGTATTTTGTTGCTTGAGGAGATGTTTGTCCAGATGCGAGCATTGCAGCACTGCAGCAAAGTCTCCCAGGTCCCAGCCTCTCTCACGTTAAGAGGGGAGGTTGCTCCAAGCACGGGACCAGCAACGCCAAAGGCCCAGTGGAGAGGATGAGACAGCAGTGTTGGAGAAACTCAGGAAAGCTTCTGTGCGCCTGGCGAGGCCGGTGGGCAGGTCACGGAGGTGCTCTGGTCTGGCGTCCGTGTGAGGGAGGAGCTGACGTGGCAGACCCTCTGGTGTGGTGGGGATCTACCCGTGTGCACCAAGTATAGGGGCCGGGGTCGGTGGACAGAGAGCCAGGAGGAGCCTACGGAAAACCTGGGCCACCACAGCCATGACCAGGGTGCTCGTGGTGCAGACGGAGATCAAGGGCTGGACTTGGGATCGATTTTGAGGGTCGCGTCGGTGGGATTTGCCAATGGCGACAGTAGCCAAAGAGCTATATTCAGCCAATCATGATTTACTCCGGTCTTGTTTCCTGCCTGCGAGCACCTGCCCACGCATCTCTTAATGCCTTTTGGCTTTAACACCAGGTGTGCTTCAAGAACACACATCCCTCCTTTACACCTATGCTAACTACCCTCTCCAGTCCCTGAAGGAATATTTGCTCCCAAAGACAGTGACAGGAAACTCAGAACTTAACTCTTCCTTTGCTTTCACCTGAGTGTCATAGGTGATGCTCCCAAGTGTGGGACAGCTCTTGGAGGACAGAGTCTAGACTGTACTTCTTGGGGGTCCAGCACATTGATGAGTGCAGGATGGGGCTCCACGTATACGAGCTGTTTGTCAACTGAAGTGGATGAACAATACTGAGTAGACATGCAGAAAACCAAAAGCAATCACGAGGTCATGTTAACCTGTGTTTACATGTTGGCGGCGTGTGTGTCAGCTGAGGTCAAAGACTGAGGCAATTCACTAGAGGGTATTAGGGAAAGAACCCGTGAAGGTAGCTGGACTTCTACCACCATGAAGTAGCCTTTCAGAAAGGTTACCTACAATTCAATTCCATCAGGCTCACACTAAAACATTAAGGAAACAGAAATCAGCATACCCAGGGCTCCCACCTGATATTCACCAAGCTGATGTCTTCAGAGGTCCTGGTTTGGAGGTGTGGGAAGGGGCATCCTCCCTGAGGGTTCCCTAGGAGCTGCGACACCTTAGTAACCAGCTGCACACAGCTTGAGTCACAGGTGTGGTTTGTTTCCACCTTCATTCCTTTAGTGAGTGAAGGGAGGCTTTGAGGGTCAGCCCCAGTAGAAATCGTCAATTAGGAAGCTTTAGTCTTTTCACTGTTGGCCTTTGAAGATAACTTTTCAATCTAAGAAAAGGAATTAAGCTAGACAGGGCATTTCCTGGTTTAAACAAATAAGATTTTTTTTTTCAAAAAGAGAATCTTACACTTTAATATGTTATAAGAATCACTGCTCAAAAAGTGGTTTATTATTAGAGGAGAAATATATTTGAGTAGAGGCTAGATTTCAGTCCCCAAGTCTACTTTTTTCCCTTTGTCTATTTTCAGACTTCCAAATTTAAGATCTATAATTCATTTGATTTTGAAATTATTTCACGTTTTGAAATCTTCAAAGGAAAAAAGCTGTTACTTTAATATATAATTTTTACAATTCATATGTAAAGGTGGAATATTGAAACTTTTTCCTCAGAGGTGGACAAGAATATGAGGAGATGCACTATACAGATGTATATGGTATATGTTCAAAATCTGGAGTCCAAGCCAGATTTTGAAACTGAAAGAAGGAGGGTGGGGGCGGGGAGCAGGAGGAGGAAAAGAAAGAAAAAAAGACAAGGAAAAAAGACAAAAGACAAAAGAAGGAAAGGAATAATGGAAGCAAGGAAGAAAAGAAGGAAGAAAAATTTTTAAAAGAAAAGAATACGTGCTTGCAAAAAAAGAAATAAAGCTATTATTGACAGACAAAATTATTTTTGAACGAGGAATATCTTTAAAATTATAAAGATAAACTTTTAGAATTAATAAGTAAGTCAAGCAAGACTGGTGGATATAAGTTGAATGTAAAATAATGTGAAACCAATAGTATTTTGATTTACAGCAACAGAGAGTAGGAACATGACATTTTAAAAAGATATAATTTACAGTGCACGAATAATAACCAAATATCTAAGGATAATAGAACCAATACTGTAAAATGCTGTGAAAATTAAGAGGGAAACCTCACTGAAGTGGGATTGGGAGGCCAGAAGGGAGAGCTCCCACGGACATACAGATAGATGTCAATTACAGGAAGAGCTGATAATTACAGACCCCAAAGGAAGAATCATCAAAAGGAAAGAATCACCACGTATGAGCCCCCACAGGAAAAGATGCATATTGCATCTCCTACAAGAAATCGACTACCCTGCTAACTGGGCCAGTGAGAAACCATCATCACCCTGAACTCTCACTTTTCTCCAGTGGACTTAGTCCAAAATTAGCCCTCCGAGCTTCCTCCTTTTTGCTATAAAATAATGTTCCTCTCCTTTGTTTCTTAGACTTGCCTATGGTTTTCACTGTAACTTGCTTGTCTCGAATTGCAACTCTCTGTTATTCTTGAATGAACCCATTTTTGCTGGTAAAATAACTGACTTTTTTAAGATCAACAATCTGGACACAGAAACTACGGAACAGAATTGGAAGTGCCAGGAAATCTGGCAGCTTACGTAAAATGGTCAAATTTCTTGAAAAATAATTTAATAAAACAGATACCAGAAGAATATTGCTATATCGCTTAAATAAGTTAAATCTATAGTCAAAAACTTCCCAAAAAAGAAAATTCAAGGCTCAGATGACTTCACTGATAAATCTTTTCAAACATTTAAGAAAGAAATTCTACCAACCTTACAAAAACTCAGAGAATTTGGGAAGAGGTAATACTTCCCAACTCATTTATGAGGCCAGAATAATGCTGACACTTAGGGTGTCCAACTGTCCTTGTTTTCCTGGGACTGAGGGGGTTTTCCTAGGATGGGAGCTTGCAGGGCTAAGACCAAGAAAGTCACAGGTAAATCAGAATGAGTTGGTCACTCTACTGATGCCAAAACCTGACGAGGAAATTGCAAGAAAGGAAAACAGCAGGCCAAGCTAAGTTACAAATATTGATGAAAAAAATTTTTTGGCAAATTTTTAATTTTTTTTTTTAATTTTTATTTTTTTGACTGCGTTGGGTCATCATTGCTGTGCATGGGCTTTCTCTAGTTTCAGAGACTGGGGGCTACTCTTCGTTGCAATGAGCAGGCTTCTCACTGCAGTGGCTTCTCTTGTTGTGGAGCACGGGCTCTAGCCACACAAGCTTCAATAGTTGTGGAGCGTGGGCTCAGTAGTTATGGCTTGTGGGCTCTACAGCACAGGCTCAGTAGTCGAGGCTTTGATGCTCGCGGCATGAGGGATCTTTCCGGACAGGGATCAAACCTGTGTCCCCTGCATTGGCAGGTGGATTCTTAACCATTGCGCCACCAGGGAAGTCTGATGCAAAAATTTTAAACAAAGCATTAACAAATTGATTCCAGCAATATATGAAAAGGATAACATATTATGGCCAAGGAGGTTTTATCTTTGGAAAACAAGATCGACTTAACATTCAAAAGTCAATTGGTGTGGGACTTCCTAGGCGGCGCAGTGGGTAAGAGTCCGCCTGCCAATGCAGGGGACACGGGTTCGATCCCTGCCCCAGGAAGATACCACATGCCGCGGAGCAACTAAGCCCGTGAGCCTCAACTATTGAGCCTGCGCTCTAGAGCCTGTGAACCACAACTATTGAGCCCATGTGCCACAACTACTGAAGCCCACGTGCCTAGAGCCCATGCTCTGCAACAAGAGAGGCCATCGCAATGAGGAGCCCGCGCGTCATAAGGAAGAGTAGCCCCCGCTCTCAGCAACTAGAGAAAGCCCATGTGCAGCAACGAAGACCCAACACAGCCAATTAAATAAATTAATTAATTAATTAATTTAAAAAGTCAATTGGTATAAATTACCTCATTTATTGAATAAAGAAGGAAAACAATATGATCACCTCAATAGATGCAGAAGAAGCGTTAGATAAAATGTAATATCCATTAACGAAATTTTAAAACGCTTCAGTAAACTAGGAGTGAAAAGGGATTTCTTTTACTTGATAAAGAGTGTCTACCAAAAAGCCACTTTTGTTCAGCATGGCATTGGAGGTCTTTGCCAGACAACATGGCAAGAGGAGGAAATAAAGTTTACAAATATTAGAAGGCGAGGGGGAAATTGTCATTATTCGAAGATTGCATAATTGTGTACATAGAAAATCCCAAAGCATCTACAAAATATTAGAATTAATAAGTGATCTCAGCCAGATTATTGGGTGTGATGTCAATAGACAAAGATCAATTGTATTTCTATACACTGGCCACAGACAAATGGAAACAGAAATTATTTTTAAACGATAGCATCAAAAGCATACAACACGGAGGAGTAAACTTAATGACGGAAGTACAAGACACTGAAAGCTACAAAGCATTACTATGAGAAGTTAAATAGAGAGATATACCGCATTTATGAAATGAAAGACTCAACATTGTTGAAATTCATCTACAGAGTCAATGAAACCTCAAACAAAACCACAACAGGCCTTTTCTTTATTTTATTTTTTTCAGTGGAAATTGGCAGACTGCTTTTTACTGTCCTTTGGATTTCTTCCCTTTCCTTTTGTAAAATCAATTTTATTGATGTTTAGTTTACACACTATAAAGTGCACCCCCCCCAAGTGTTTAGTTCAGTCTTGAAGACCGAACCGATACAGTCACCACCAAATCAGGAAATAGAAGGTGTCCATCATACCCCAAACCCCCTCATCCCCTAGCCTTGCTCAACCACTTAATCTGCTTTCTGTTTCTATGGATTAGCTCTACCTTTATAGGATTTCATTTTAATAAAATCATATAGCGTGCGTGATCTTGTGTTTCGCTTCTTTCAGTCAATGTAACGTTCTTTTAAATTCATCTGTGCTGTTGCGTGAATCAGCAGTGTGTGTCTTATTCCTGATACATGTTCTCCCGTTGATTGAATACTCCATAACTTGTGTATCCAGTCACCAGTGGATGGACATTTGGGTTCTTTCCAGTCTGGGTCCGGTGTAAAGCCATCATGGAGGTTCACATACAAGTTTCAGTGTGGACGTACGTCTTTATTTCTCCCTGATGGATTGCTAAGAGTGGATTGGTCATGTAGCAGATGTATGTTGAACTAGAAGTAACTGTCAAAATGTTTTCCAAAGTGGCTGGACAATTTCGCATTCCCACCAACAACATATGAGAGCTCCAATTATTTCACAGCCTTGTCAAAACTTGGTATTGTCTGTCTTTTCAATTTTAGCTCTTCTATAAGTGTGCTGTCGTATCACATTGTGGTTGTAATTTACATTTCCCTGATGACTAACGATATTGAATACCCTTTCACATCCTCATTAGCTATTCATGTGTCTTCTTTTGCTAAGCGTCCATTTAGATCTTTTGCCTATTTCTACATGGGATTTAGATTGTTTACACTTATACTGTTTTCTTATTATTGATTATAATAATATATATACACACAACAGATACATATATAATTATAGTATATTCTGTATTCTGGATATAAGTCCTTTGTCAAGTGTATATATGACACTCTCCCTGTGCATGCCTGGCCTTTTTATTTTCGTTATAGTGTCTTTTAAATAGCAGATGTTTTCAATTTTGATGCAGTACAATTTACCAATTTTCTTCTTGTATGATTCCTGCTTTTTATGTACTAAGAAAATTTTGCAGACTCCAACATAGCAAAGAGTTTCCTTAGAAATTTCACAGTTTTAGCTTTTACATTTTTTTTAAGATTTATTTTTTTAATTAATTATTTGTTTGTTTGTTTGTTTATTTTTAGCTGTGCTGGGTCTTTGTTGATGTGCACGGACTCTCTCTAGTTGCAGCCAGCAAGGGCTAATCTTCGATGCTGTGCAAGGGTTTCTCATTGCGGTGGCTTCTCTTGTTGCAGAGCACAGGCTCTCTAGGCAAGTGGGTTTCAGTAGCTGCGGCGAGTGGGCTCACAGGCTAGAGTGCAGGCTCGGTAGTTGTGGAGCACGGGCTTTGTTGCTCCACAGCATGTGGGATCTTCCTGGCCCAGGGATCAGATCCGTGTCCCTTGCATCGGCAGGCGGATTCTTAACCACTGTGCCACCAGGGAAGCCCAGTTTTTGCATTTAGATCCATCATACATTTTGAGTTACTTTGGGGGCATGATGTGAAGAAAGCGTTGAGGTTCATACTTTTCCCATGCCGATGTGCCGTTCCCCAGCACTATTTGTTGAGAATACCATCCCTTCCCCTCTGAACTGCATTGGCCCCTTTGTTGAGAATCAGTGTGGCTACACATGAGGGTCCTGCTGCCCTCCCCAGTGGCTCACTATGGCAACCTGATCTTTAAATGTGTATGAAAAATCAAAGGGCCCAGAGGAGCAAGACAGTCTTGAAGTAGAACACAAAAATCAGCGGGCTTAGCAGTGCAGTAATTAAAATAGTGTAGTGTGGACACAAAAATGACCAAATCAAACAAGAAAATAGAGTCAGAAACAGACTAATACATATTCAGTTAAATGACTTATAATAAGTCTCCTACTGCAATTCACTGGGCAAAGGGTGGTCTTTCCAATGAATAGAGATATAGAGATGTCAATGAACTTTTACCCCATCTCCCACCATATACAGAATTAATCAAGTGGACCACAGAGCTAAGTAGGAACCATAAACATGGTAAAGCTCCAAGAAGAAAACATAGCAGACTATCTTCACCAATGCTGGATATATGGAATCTAGAAAAATGGTACTGATGAACCTAGCACAGGGCAGGAATAGAGATGCAGACGTAGAGAACTGACCTGAGGACACAGGGGTGGCGGGGCGGGGGGGGAGGGTGCGATGTAGTGAGAGAGTAGAATTGACATATACACACGACCAAATGTAAAACAGAGAGCTAGTGGGAAGCTGCTGCAGAGCACAGGGAGGTCAACTCCATGCTTGGTGATGACCTAGAGGGGTGGGATAGGGAGGGTGGGAGGGAGGCTCAAGAGGGAGGGGATATGGGGATATATGTATATATATAGCCAATTCACTTTGTTGTACAGCAGAAACGAACACAATATTGTAAAGCAATTATACCCCAATAAAGATGAAAAAATAGTAAAATAAAATAAAAATGAAAAAAAGCAATGATTTCTTAAACAGGATGTAGAAAGTTCTAACCATAAAAGAAAAAGTTGCTAAATTAATTTTTATTCAAACTGAGAACTTTAGTTTCACCTAAAGACATTACTAAGAGACTAAAAAAAGCAAACCGCAGCCTGGAAGAAGTTATTACCTTTAAAGGCATCCAACAAAAGGCTCATCTCTGGAGTTTCCACAAATTGATAAGCCCAAAAAATCCAGTTTAAAAATGGCAGACGACTAGAAGAGGCCCATCCCCAAAGAGGAAACTCAAGTGGCCAATAGCCTGTCTTATGGTGCTCAGTGTCATTGACATTTGGGGAAATGCAAATTAGAACCACAGTGAGATACCACGACACACCCCCAGATTGGCTGAAAGACTGATAACATCAAATGTGGGTGAGGATGTAGAGCAGCAGGAACTTTCATCTGCTGCTGGTGAGGGGCGAGTTGGTACAACCGCTTTATAAAATTGCTTGGCAGTTTCTAATGAAGGATGCACGTGTGCCATGACCCCACTATCCCACCCCTAGACGGGCACCTAACAGAAATGCACGCGTCGGGCATTCAAAGGCACATCCAAGAATGTCTGCAGCAGCAAAACTGAAACCCGCCCAAGTGTACACCAACAGAGAACTGGAGAAGCAAATTACGGTGCATTTCTCGGATAGAACCCTGCACGGCAACACAGTGAACTGTGGCTATACCCAATAACGTGGGTCAATTTCACACTCATGCTTCTGGGCAAGAGGAAGCAGACGTGCAAGAGTACATGCCGTACGGTTCTATTTATGTCAAAGATGAGCAAAATTAACATACAAGCAAGCGCAGCAGCTATGTTTGGGGGGGAGAGAGGAGAAAACGAGGAGGCTGGGGGCATGCGCTGGGGCCCAGGGGGTTCCGAGGTTCTGGTAATGTTCTAGAACAGAGCTTCTCAACCTCGGTGCTGTTGACATCTGGGGCTGGACCGTTCTCTGCTGTCCTGTGTGCTGCAGCATCCCTGGTCTCAACCCACTAGGTACACGCAGCAAACACCCCTCCTCCAGCTGTGACAATTAAAAACATTTCTGGACATTGGCAATGGTCTCTGGGGATGTGGGCCAAAACTCCCCTGGTTGGGGACCTCTGTTTTATTGCTGGTCCTGGAGGATTAGGTGTGAGAGCTCACTTTATGAAAATGCATTGAGCTGTACATGTAGATTTCATTAGTGTTTCTGCATACATATTAAACTAAAAGTTTTTAAAATAAAAAAAAACAATAAATAACTAAAACAGCCAAAAATTTTAGAGCCAGCAGGGACAATAGATACAGTGTCATTTAATGTCTTGTGCAGATAAAGAAGCTAAGATCCCAGAGGCTCAGGGTCCTGCGGCCAGTGGGACCCGGTAGAGAACCCCACCCCGGCTTCTCCTTCCCCGCCCTGCCCCCTCCCCCCCAGGCAGACTCGCTCCCAAATGCAGCCCAAGTCAGAGCCAAGGCCAATCCCATGCAGGGACTCGGCTGGACCTCTGGACCCCAAATCCCATTGTGGAAGGGACTTGGTGGACCCGACACCCACACTCTGCAAAGAGAATTCTGAAAACCAATATCTCATGCAAACAGGATATTAGCTTTTGTCAGAAAGATCAAAAAGGGCTTGAGGTTTTTCTTCTCAGCCTCAGCCTCCCTGCCTCTCCCTCCCGACGTTATCTACTTGCTTCAGTCTCAGGCAGGAAGAGATGGCAGCGGGCGAGACACAGCTCTACGCCAAGGTTTTCAACAAGCTCAAGGGCCGCAGCACCCCCTCGCTCCTGGACCCCCTCCTGGGCATGGGCTTCCCGGCACACACCGCGTGAGTACCGCCCTGCCGGGCCATGTGCCCCGGACCCCAAGCTGACCCCTCTGGGGCCACAAAACTGCAGGCGACTCAGAGCACTTACTTCCTGCTGAGGGGTACACCAGGCAGGGCCAGGGACCGGCTCAAAATGAGGCCTTTTCTGCTTTTATAAATGACATGATCTTTGCCTTTTGCAAACAAACTGCTGGCCGGTGACGGAGGGACCCTGAAATTTGTGACAATTGGAAGCAGGGTTTGGAGGGGCCTGGCTGCACCGCCTCATTGGGCAGCTCGGTGAATCTGAGACGGCTTTTCTGACTCGAATTTGAAAGCCCCAAAGCCGACTGGGTCTCTGATGCTGGGGCTTGTTGAAATACACAAGAACGTATTTCTAACTGTGCAGGAAACCCCTGTCCTCAGGGAAGTCTCTTGAATGTCAGATAATGAAGTGAAATGGTTAAGGAGCTCCTCGAGCAGGGTGGACACGATCCCACTTCTCCAGGGAGAAGGGCCACACAGAGACGACTCCGCCCTGAGAGCTACCCTCCGGGAGCAGGAAGGGTCCCCCAAAACAATGAGCTTTGAGACCAACATTGGGTTGCAGCTTCCACAGTGGTCTTAGATCTGGTCCTCTTCACGTGCTTATTCACGTGGGAAATACATCAGAAGTCCCCTTAGGTAACCTTGGATTCGGGAAGGGGCAAACTTTCCTTAAACAGATAAGAAACCCCTGCCCAACTGCATGGAATGACCCAGGCTGGACCCCTTTCCTCTTCCCCAACCCAAATCAGGACTTGATTGTCGCGTCATGGTCGTAGTAAACTGGGGACTGTGAGACAGGGACAGAAACAGATGTGCACAGGGTGCCTGCCATGGGCCGGACACCGTCCTGGGCACCGTCCATCAGGTGAAGACGGGGACATCGAGGCCAGAGAGGGCAGGTAGTTGGAGGGGCAGGGCTGGGACCACACTCCCGGTGCCTATAAAGCTCACGCTTTATTATGTGACCGAAGCCGCCGTTGGAGGCACACTCAAAACTCCTTCCAATTTAAACGCTGGCCGTGTATTGGAGGAGGAGAAGTGTGTTTTAAATGTCTCCCTTAGGCAGGAGCGCCCAGGTAAAGCTCTGTTAACCCCTCCAGGCAACCTCATCCCTGCCAGGATCCTCTGAAATAGCAGCGCTAGGCACTGGCCATCTCAGGCTCCTGGTCAACTCTGGCTATTTCTGGGCTGAATTCCTGGATAAACTACCTTCACCAAACTCCATTCTGTCCAGTTTGGTCCCCTTCAGCTAAGCTCAATTCAATGTATTATACACTCATCCAAGATTCAAGGATGAGTAAGCCATGGTTAGAACCAGCGAGCTTGCAGTCTGGTCGGGCAGGCAGACAGACTCAAGTCCATTGAGATGAGGGACGTGGTGACCATGTGGGAGGTGGGGAAGCACAGGAGGGCTGCACGGCCACCCTGCTGGGGTGGTTTGGGGAGGGCGTCCTGGAGGAGGAGCTCTGGGCTGAGTCTGAAAGACCCAGTGCCATTAACCTCAGGGCACGTTAGCACCTGGCCACATCTGGGCAGGGAGGCACGTGTGCAAGCCAGGGATGTGGCCCCGCACGGCCAACTTGAAGGTCCGAGAGTGGGTCCACCTGGCTTGGGAGCGGGTGCATGGGGGAGGGATGGGCAGGCGGGATTCAGGCGTGAGTGGACCTCAGGACAGGAGCCCTCGGACTCCGTGCCAGGGACTGGGGGTAGGGGCCAGGGAAGAAAAATGATGGACTGAGATGCAAGCTGTCTGCGTTTCCGAAACCACAGTGGGGACTCCTCTGGTGGCCCAGTGGTTAAGACTCCATGCATCTAATGCAGGAGGCGCGGGTTGGATCCCTGGTCAGGAAACAAAGGTCCCATATGCCGTGCAGCATTGTCAAAAACGTGGAAAAAAAAATTAGCCAAACATTCTACCAAAATTTCTGTTACTCATCTGCTGTTTAAAAGCTCGTGAGTCAGCTTGCTGGAGCGCAGAGGACTTCCCCCAATTCTCTTCCTTCCCTACGTGTGGGTCACGTGCCAGCTTTGTGAGCCTTGATATGGAGTCTGTCTGGGCACTGACTCTGACATCAGGACCACCTGCCTAGTCCTTCTAAGTAACTTATGAAAACAAATCCTCATGACATTTTCATAGGTTTCTGCAACTGTCCATAATCTTCATAAACATATTTTCTTAATCATCGTACTCAGGACTCTTGTACCCGCTTCCTTCCTTACAATCACTTTAAATCATCTTCCTAGATGCCGGAGTCTTACATGTGTGTTTCTTAATAAATTCTATACCATAATTCACTCCAAAAAAAATTAGCTAAAACCACAGTGATGCCATGTGGAGGCCTGGGCACTGCATCCCGCTGTGAGGTCTCCCTGTCCCGCCCCTGCAGGGATCCCCGGAAGATCCCATGTGTTGCAGGGACACCCCTGTCTCTATGACCTTTTCCAAAGAACAGTAGGCAGGTTCTGAGAGCTCCTTGCGTTCTCCCTTCCCACAGGCTCAAGGCGTTGGCAGCAACTGGAAGGAAAACGGCAGAGGAGGCATCAGACTGGTGAGTGGGGCGCCTGCAGGTCTCCGCAGGGTGGGCGTGGGAGGCGCCAGGACACTCCGGGGTGCGGGCACCTCCATGCTGCCCAGCCGGCCCCCAGCGAAGCAGTAAAGAGCCCCGGTTAAAATGGAAAGCAAAAGATAGAGAACTATGAGCAACTCTTTCTTCACTTAGAGTTCTGATTTAATGCAAAAATGACTGTCAATGAGGAAACACATTCATGTGATTTGTTGAGTGAGTGAATAGGGGAGAGCCATTTCTGCTGATAGGAAGTCGAGGCTGCCACTCTCTCCACCTCTGACGGGGCAAGAACTTGCAGCTGGTGGTGAATGCCCCCCAAGGCCTCACACATTGCCAGGTGCCTGGGGGTGGGGGGGAGCCCTGGGTTCCAGACGGCTCCGCCAGCCCCCAGCTCTGCAGCTCTGCCAGCCGCCTGCTGCTATGGGCCTCAGTTTTCTGCCCTGGGAGTCAGAGAGAACACCCCGCTCTCTAAAACCTGGTCCCGCCCATGTGTACCACGATGCCGTCATTGCTGCCCGGAGGTGGGAAGTCCCCTCGTGCTCCGCCCCAGAACAGCTGCAGGGAAAATCACCCAAAAACCCCAGGTCCCACCAGGCTGGGGTCCCCACCCCCCAGAACAAGATGGCAAGCACTGGCGCCGAGTCTCTAAGTGCTCAGCGTGTCCTCGGCGGGGACTCTCTCCTCCTCCAAAAACTCTAGGCCAAGGGCAAAAATGCAACCCCCGTACAGGACAAAGGGAAACACCTGGGACCCTCTGCGCTAGATTAACTCTAAGGTCGATTGCCAAATTGGAATTAAAAACCCAGCCCACTGCCGTGAGGGTCGTGGTTGGTCCCTGCTAGTGGTGACTCAGTCAGAAAGCCCAGCAGACCCACCAAAGAACAGGGAGACAGCAGGTCCCCCGGACTCTGCAAGGCTGGGCCCACCCTCACTTCTGGTTGGGGGCGCGCAAATTAGGAAGCTGTTGACAGCAAAACGCAGCGTCCGGCATTGGTGAGGATGAGGGGAAGGTGGTCTCTTTCTAGCCGGTTGCAACTCGGGGTGAAAACGTGCGCAGCTTCCGCCCAGCAGTTCACATCCAAGTACATTCCCCTGGAGAAGCACAAAGTGCCTGAAAGGACGTGGGCAAAGGTCTTGATCACAGTGCTATGAAATTAAAAAGAAAGCAATTTAAATGTCCACCAGTGGCATGGATGGCTGAAGTATTATACATGCAGGTGGTGGACTGTTACACAGCCCTTAGAAGGTTCTCCCTGACAGACTTAACCAGATGTACATGCAGCACTGTGGAGACACTACGAAAACATAGTGTTGACTAAAATATGCAAGTTGCAGAATAATTTGAACAACTGCTTATGATTTGCATAAAACACACACAAGTGCTACCTATGGATTTGTTACTGAAATGTCGAGAAGAAACAGAGCAGAGTAAGACTTGAGGTTTCCTCTAGAAAAAGGGAAGTGAGCTACGATGAAGGGGGTATAGCTTCCTCTGTTGGTATTTTTTTATTATTAAGGAGAAGGTATTTGTGTGTATCTAATGTTTTCTCCAGTGGTTGTACCCTGATTTCTAAATTTAATATTATATCATAAGCACTTCTCTGAGTATCAAAAATTATTCAAATCCATACTTTCCAAAGACTACATGATAAAGTTATTACCACTTATCTAGTTTTTCTCCTTCTTTCCTATTATAAACAACCATACAATAAATATTTTATACACGCAGTTTTATCTGCACTTTTTGCTTTGGATAAATTTCTGGCAGTAGAATTATTAGTTCAAATGGAATGGGTGTTTTAAGGTTCTTGATACATATTGTCAAGTTGCTTTATATAAAGGTTGCAGAAATTCATCTTTAAGTCTCACCGCACCTTTGACACAATTAGGTATAACTTATCCTCTGAGAGACAGTCTGTTAATTTGACAAGTGAGAAAGGTGGTGTCTGGTGATTGCCTCAAATTTTTTTTTTATTATTATTGGTGAGAATGAACTTGAATTGGGGGCTGTAGGTCATTTTTCCTAGTATTTAAAATAACTTTCTGAGTTGAAAGAAAATATAAGAGCCACGTAAGTTCTGTCTAGTTCTTTGCAGCTTTGATTTTTACGTTTAATTTGAAGTTTGAGATAAAATTAAAATGTGTTTTTTTCCACGACATTTTCAACGCTAAGGAGACGCCTGGCCCACAAAGACCAGTAGAAGACTGGGTTTTGAGTGTTTCTGTCCTCTTTCTCTCCTCTCCTGGGTCTGTGGCCTGGGAATCCGACTGGCCGGGGTCTGAGACCTGGGTGGACTCAGACCGGCTCTGTGGCCACGCCCAGTCCCCCGGGCTCGGCGAGTCCCGCCCCGGTGTGGACACCTCTGCCCCGCCCAGCCCGCTGTTCTGAGTCCCTGTCCCTGCTGTCCTTTGTCCTCCCTGGGGAAAGACCCTTTTTTTTTTTTTTAACTTTATAGTGCTGTTTTTATTTTTTAAACTTTAAGGTTAGGAATGTTTTTCTGATTATAAAAATAATACTTGCTCACTGAAGAGAATATAGAAAAGATTGAAAGATGCAAAGAAGATAAAAACCATCTCTAAGCCCATCAGCCCTAGTGTCTTGAATGAGTCTTTACATAAACAAACTTACGTATATGTTTTACATATATATGTACCATGCTAAATATAGATTTTTTTTTATGATGGTGTGTTTCGCCAATTACAGTTAAAATAAATGTCTCATATTGATCGTTTGCCAGTATACATGTGAATGGTTCAGTGTTCACCAGTGTGCTGGGTAAAACCCCCTGGAGCAGGGCCTTACTACATGGAAGTTATATTGCTGTGACAGACCAATCCCTTCAGTTATAAATGTCTCCTGGTTCCCTTCATGATTTTCTGACCCATAAGTTGATTGGAAAACTAGAAATATGGGGGTTTACAAGCTGTCTGTTGGTTATTTATTTTTAAAAAATATTTATTTGCTATGTTGGGTCTTCGTAGCTGCACGCAGGCTTTCTCTAGTTGTGGTAAGCGGGGATTACTCTTCGTTGTGGTCCATGGGCTTCTCCTTGTGGTGGCTTCTCTAGTTGTGGAGCAGAGGCTCTGGGCAGGCAGACTTCAGTAACTGTGGCACGTGGGCTCAATGGTTTCGGCTTGCGGGCTCAGTTGCTCTGCAGCATGTGGGATCTTCCTCGACCAGGGGTCAAACCCATGTTCCCTGTATTGGGAGGCAGATTCTTAACCAGCCCACTACCAGGGAAGTCCCAGCTATGGATTTTTTTTTTTTCCTTCAGTGTTGAATTTTTTTTTTAAGAAATTTTATTGAGATACAGTTAACATACAAAAAACTGCATATATTTAGAGTGTACTATTTGGTAACCCAATCTCCCAATTCATTCCCCCCCAACCCTCCCCGCTTTCCCCACTTGGTGTCCATATGTTTGTTCTCTATATCTGTATCTCTATTTCTGCCTTGCAAACCGGTTGATTTGTACCGTTTTTCTATAGTCCACATATATGTGTTAATATATAATATTTGTTTTTCTCTTTCTGACTCACTTCACTCTGTATGACAGTCTCTAAGTCCATCCACGTCTCTAAAAATGTCCCAGTTTCATTGCTGTTTACAGCTGAGTAATATTCCATTGTATATATGTACCACATCTTCTTTATCCATTCATCTGTTGATGGACATTTAGGTTGCTGCCATGTCCTGGCTATTGTAAATAGTGCTGCAATGAACATTGGGGTGCATGTGTCTTTTTGAATTATGGTGTTCTCTGGATATATGCCCAGCAGTGGGACTGCTGGGTCATGTGGTAACTCTGTTTTTAGTTTTGCAGGGAACCTCCATACTGTTCTCCACAGTGACTGTATCAATTTACATTCCCACCAACAGTGCAAGAGCATTCCCTTTTCTCCACACCTTCTCCAGCATTTACTGTTTGTAGATTTTCTGATGATGCCCACTCTGACGGGTGTGAGGTGATACCTCCTTGTAGTTTTGATTTGCATTTCTCTAATAATTAGTGATGTTGAGCAGCTTTTCATGTGCCTCTTGGCCATCCGTATGTCGTCTTTGGAGAAATGCCTATGTAGGTCTTCTGCCCATTTTTGGATTGGGCAGAAGACCTAAATAGGCATTGTTTGTTTTTTTGATATTGAGCTGGATGAACTGTTCATATATTTTGGAGATGAATCCTTTGTCTGTTGATTCGTTTGCAAATATTTTCTCCCATTCTGAGGGTTGTCTTTTCGCCTTGCTTATAGTTTCCTTGGCTGTGCAGAACCTTTGAAGTTTCATTAGGTCCCACTTACTTATTTTTGTTTCTATTTTCATTACTCTAGGGGGTGGATCAAAAAAGATCTTGCTGTGATTTACGTTGAAGAGTGTTCTTCCTAGGTTTTCCTCTAGGAGTTTTATAGTGTCGGGACTTACATTTAGGTCTTTAATCCATTTGGAGTTTATTTTTGTGTATGGTGTTAAAGAGTGTTCTAATTTCATTCTTTTACATGTAACTGACCAATTTTCCCAGCACCACTTTTTGAAGAGGCTGCCTTTACTCCATTGTATATCCTTGCCTCCTTTGTCATAGTTCAGTTGACCGTAGTTTATCTCTGGGCTTTCTATCCTGTTGCATTGATCTATGTTTCTATTTCCGTGCCAGTACCATACTGTCTTGATCACTGTAGCCTTGTAGTATAGCCTGAAGTCAGGAAGCCTGATTCCACCAACTCCGTCTTTCCTTCTTAAGATTGCTTTGGCTATTCGGAGTCTTTTGCATTTCCATACAAATCATAAAATTTCTTGTTCTAGTTCTGTAAAAAATGCCATTGGTAATTTGATCGGGATTGAATCTGTAAATTGCTTTGGGTAGTATAGTCATTTTCACAATGTTGATTCTTCCAATCCAAGAACATGGTATGTCCCTCCATCTGTTTGTGTTGTCTTTGATTTCTTTGATTAGCGTCTTATAGTTTTTTGAGTACAGGTCTTTTACCTCCTTGGTTAGGTTTATTCCTAGGTATTTTATTCTTTTTGTTGCAATGGTGAATGGGATTGTTTCCTTAATTTCTCTTTCTGATCTTTCATTGTTAGTGTATAGAAATGCAAGAGATTTCTTTGTGTTAATTTTGTATCCTGCAACTTTACCAAATTCATTGATTAGCTCAAGTAGTTTTCTGGTGGCATCTTTAGGATTTTCTATTTATAGTATCAGGTCATCTGCAAACAGTGACAGTTTAACTTCTTCTTTTCCAAGTTGGATTCCTTTGACTTCTTTTTCTTCCCTGATTGCTGTGGCAAGGACTTCCAAAACTATGTTGAATAGTAGTGGCGAGAGTGGACATCCTTGTCTTGTTCCTGATCTTAGAGGGAATACTTCCAGTTTTTCACCATTGAGAATGATGTTTGCTGTGGGTTTTTCGTATATGGCCTTTATTATGTTGAGGTAGGTTCCCTCTATGCCCACCTTCTGGAGAGTTTTTATCATAAATGGGTGTTGAATTGTGTCAAAAGCTTTTTCTGCATCTATTGAGATGATCATGTGGTTTTTATCTTTCAGTTTGTTAATATGGTGTATCACATTGATTGATTTGTGTATATTGAAGAATCCTTGCATTCCAGGGATAAACCCCACTTCATCATGGTGTATGATCCTTTTAATGTGTTGGATTCTGTTGGCTAGTATTTTGTTGAGGATTTTTGCATCTAAATTCATCAGTGATATTGGTCTGTAATTTTCTTTTTTTGTAGTATCTTTGTCTGGTTTTGGTATCGGGGTGATGGTGGCCTCATAAAATGAGTTTGGGAGTGTTTCTTCCTCTGCAACTTTTTGGAAGAGTTTGAGAAGGGTGAGTGTTAGCTCTTCTCTAAATGTTTGATAGAATTTGCCTGTGAATCCATCTGGCCCTGGGCTTTTGTTTGTTGGGAGATTTTTAATCACTGTCTCAATTTCATTACTTGTGATTGGTCTGTTCATATTTTCTATTTCTTCCTGATTCAGTCTTTGTAGGTTATACCTTTCTAAGAATCTGTCCATTTCATCCAGGTTGTCCATTTTATTGGCATATAGTTGCTTGTAGTAGTCTCTTATGGTGCTTTTTATTTCTGTGGTGTCTGTTGTAACTTCTCCTGTTTCATTTCTAATTTTATTGATTTGAGTCCTCTCCCTCTTTTTCTTGATGAGTCTTGCTAGATGTTTATCAATTTTATTTATCTTCTCAAAGAACCAGTTTCTAGTTTTATTGATTTTTTCTATTGTTTTCTTTGTTTCTATTTCATTTATTTCTGCTCTGATCTTTATGATTTCTCTCCATCTACTAACTTGGGGTTTTGTTTGCTCTTCTTTCTCTAGTTTCTTTAGGTGTAAGGTTAAATTGTTTATTTGGGATTTTTCTTGTTTCTTGAGGTAGGATTATATTGCTATAAACTTCCCTCTTAGCACTGCATTTGCTGTTTCCCATAGGTTTTGGATCGTTGTGTTTTCATTGTCATTTGTCTCAGGTATTTTTTGATTTCCTCTTTGATTTCTTCAGTGATCTCTTGGTTATTTAGTAGTGTACTGTTTAGCCTCCATGTGTTTGTGTTTTTTACAGTTTTTTTCCTGTAATTGATTTCTAATCTCATAGCGTTGTGGTCAGAAAAGATGCTTGATATGATTTCAATTTTCTTGAATTTACCAAGGCTTGATTTATGACCCACAATGTGATCTTTCCTGGAGAATGTTCCATGTGCACTTGAGAAGAATATGTAATCTGCTGTTTTTTGATGTAATGTCTTATAGATATCTATTAAATCAAGCTGATTTATTGTGTCATTTAAAGCTTGTGTTTGCTTATTAATTTTCTGTGTGGATGCTCTGTCCATTGGTGTAAGTGGGGTGTTAAAGTCCCCCACTATGATTGTGTTACTGTCGATTTCCTCTTTCATAGTTGTTAGCATTTGCCTTATGTATTGAGGTGCTCCTATATTGGTTGCATATATATTTATAATTGTTATCTCTTCTTCTTGGATTGACCCCATGATCTTTACATAGTGTACTTTCTCATCTCTTGTAACATTTTTTATTTTAAAGTGTATTTTATCTTATATGAGTATCGCTACTCCAGCTTTCTTTTGATTTCCATTTGCATGGAATATCTTTTTCCATCCCCTCACTTTCAGTCTGTATGTGTCTCTAGGTCTGAAGTGGGTCTCTTGTAGACAGCATATATATGGGTCTTGTTTTTGTATCCATTCAGCCAGTCTGTGTCTTTTGGTTGGTGCATTTCATCCATTTACATTCAAGGTAAATGTTCCTATTACCATTTTCTTAATTGTTTTGTTTTTGTTTTTGTGTGTCCTTTTCTTCTCATATGTTTCCTGCTTAGAGAAGTTCCTTGAGCATTTGTTGTAGGGCTGGTTTGGTGGTGATAAATTCTCTTAGCTGTTGCGTGTCTGTAAAGCTTTTGATTTCTCCATCGAATCGGAATGAGATCCTTGCTGGGTGGAGTATTTTTGGTTGTAGGTTCTTACCTTTCATCACTTTAAATATATCATGCCACTCCCTTCTGGCTTGTAGAGTTTCTGCTGAGAAATCAGCTGTTAACCTTCTGGGGGTTCCCTTGTATGTTATTTGTCATTTTTCCCTTGTTGCTTATAATAACTTTTCTCTGTCTTTAATTTTTGTCAGTTTGACTACTATATGTCTTGACATTTCTCCTTGGGTTTATCCTGCCTGGGACTCTCTGCACTTCCTGGACTTGGGTGGCTATTTCCTTTCCCATGTTAGGGAAGTTTTCAACTATAATCTCTTCCAATATTTTCTCGGGTCCTTTCTCTCTCTCTTCTCCTTCTGGGAGCCCTATAATGCGAATGTTGGTGCATTTAACATTGTCCTAGAGGTCTCTTAGGTTGTCTTCAGTTCTTTTCATTCTTTTTTCTTTATTCTTTTCTGCATCCGTGATTATCACCATTCTGTCTTCCAGGTCACTTATTTGCCCTTTGCCTCAATTAATCTGCTATTGGTTCCTTCTAGTGTATTTTTTGTTTCAGTTATTGTGTTGCATATCTCTGTTTGTTTGTTCTTTAATTCTTCTAGGTCTTTGGTAAACTTTTCTTGCAAATTTTTGATCTTTTCATCAGTCTTTTTTCAAAGTCCTGGATCATCTTCACCATCATTATTCTGAATTCTTTTTCTGGGAGGGTTCCTATCTCCTCTTCATTTAGTTGTTTTTCTGGCATTTTATCTTGTCCCCCCCCAACCCTAACCCTAACCCTAACCCTAACCCTTCATCTAGTACAAAGTCTTCTGCCTTTTCATTTTCTCTATGTTTCTGTGGCTGTGGTTTTCAGTTCCACAAGACAATATACTGCTGATATTGCTTGATACTGCTGTCTGCCCTCTTGTGGAGGTAGCTATCTAGGAGTCTCGTGTGTGCTTCCTGATGGGAGGGACTGATGGTGGGTAGGGCTGAGTGGGCGGAGCTCAGTAAGACTTTAATCTGCTTGTCTGCCAATGGGTGGGGCTGTGTTCCCACCCTGTTGGTCATTTGGCCTGAGGCCACCTAGCACTGGAGTCCCCAGACTCTTTGATGGGTCTAATGGCAGACTCTGGAAGGGCTCACACCCATGAGCACTTCCCAGAGCCCCTGCCACCAGTGCCCCTGTCTCCTCAGTGAAAGCTGCCCCCCACCTCTGCAGGCAACCCTCCAACACCAGCAGGTAGGTCTGGTTTGGTCTCCTATGGAGTCACTGCTCCTTCCCCCTGGGTCCTGGTGAGCACACTTTTTTGTGTGCCCTGCAAGAGTGGAGTCTCCATTTCCCCCAGTTCTGTGGAGGTCCTGCAATCACATCCCACTGGCTTTCAAAGTCTGATTCCCTGGGGGTTCCTCCTCCCATTGCTGGACCCCCAGGTTTGGAAGCCTGATGTGGGGCTCAGAACACTCACTTTAGTAGGTGAACTTCTGTGGTATAACTGTTCTCCAGTTTGTGAGTCACCCACCCAGCATTTATGGGATTTGATTTTAACACGATTGCGCCCCTCCTAACATCTCATTATGGCTTCTCCTTTGTCTCTGGATATGTGGTGGGGTTTTTTTGGTGAGTTCCAGTGTCTTTCTGTTGATGATTGTTCAGCAGTTAGTTGTAATTCCAGTGCTCTTGCAAGAGGGAGTGAGCACCTGTCCTCCTACTCCACCATCTTGATTCCTCCTCAAGACTCTTTTTTTTTTTTTTAATTCTCTTTTTTTAGTCTTTATTGGAGTATAATTGCTTTACAGTATTGTGTCAGTTTCTGCTGTACTATGAAGTGAAAGAGCCATATGCATACATATATTCCCATATCCCCTCCCTCTTGAGCCTCCCTCCTAACCTCCCTATCCCACCCCTTTAAGTCTCCACAAAGCATCAAGCTGGTCTCCCTATGCTCTGTAGCAGCTTCCCACTAGCCATCTATTTTACACTCGGTAGTGTGTATTTGTCAGTGCTGCTCTCTCACTTTGTCCCAGCTTCCCCTCCCCTCGGTGTCCTCAAGTCCATTCTCTACGTCTGCATCTCTATTCCTACCCTGCCACTAGGTTCACCAGTACCATGTTTCTAGATTCCATATGTATGAGTTAGCATGTGGTATTTGCTTTTCTTTTTCTGGCTTACTTCACTCTGTATGACAGACTCTAGGTCTATCCACCTCATTACATATAGCTCCATTTCATTCCTTTTTATGGCTGAGTAATATTCCATTGTATATATGTGCCACGTCTTTATCCATTCATCTGTCAATGGACTTTTAGTTTGCTTCCATGTCCTGCTTATTGTAAATAGTGCTGCAGTGAACATTGTGGTACATGTATCTTTTTGAACTATGGTGTTCTCTGGGTATATGCCCAGTAGTGGGATTACTGGATCATATGGTAACTCTATTTTTAGTTTTTTAAGGAACCTCCATACTGTTCTCCACAGTGGCTGTATCAATTTACATTCCCACCAACAGTGCAGGAAGGTTCCCTTTTCTCCACACCTTCTCCAGCATTTACTGTTTCTAGATTTTTTGATGATGGCTATTCTGACTGGTGTGAAGACTCTTTTGGCCATAACGCCAGGTGAAAGTGTCCTGTCCTCTGTTGCAGGCTGCACTGCCATTGCAATGACCCTTCTCTCGATGACCCCATCCCCCAGGAGTATGCCCTTTTCCTCTGTCCCACGGGGCCCCTGCTGGACAAACTTCAAGAGTTCTGGAGAGAGAGCAGGCGTCAGTGTGCGAAGAACAGAGCCCACGAGGTCTTCCCTCACATAACACTCTGTGACTTCTTCACGGTGAGTCGGCCCAATGTGCATTTAATGCTTGTTAACATGGCGGTGAAATCATTTTCTGCAGTAACTAGGCCGTGATGGGGCAAAACTGAGGGGTTTATTTTCATAGGGTGGTCCTCTATGGTGGTACTGGCTGGAATCTTTGTGTGAGATATCCTTTACATTCCTCCTCATCTTAGTCTGTTCAACTCTTATTCTTCCTTCAGAACCCAACTCATTTAACCCCTCCCCTTTTTAAGTCTTCCCCAGCTCCCCAGGCAGAAGGGGTTGCTGTCCTTTGTGCTCCCACCATCCTCTTCTTTCTACGTCTAGTGACACTTTCCCTGATGCATGGCCATGTGTCTGGTGCAGCTCTGCATCCTTAACTGGATTGAACCCCTCAAGGGAAGGAGGATGCTTCACTCACCATTGCCCCCCAGAGACTAGCACAGTGCCTCAAGCAGAGTGGGTGTTTCACAAGTGTGTGATGAATCAATTGAAGAAAAGCTTGGCCAGTCACAGATGCACGACTTCTCCCTGCGTGGGGGACCAGCCCTCTGAGTCAGAAGATGTTCAGAGACTGAGCTCTATAGTGGTCCTGGGAAAGTGAGAAGGACCTGGGCTGCTCAAAAGACAAGAGGGAGGAGTGAGATTGAGGAAAGGAGAGGCAGACACCACTGTGATCAATCAGAGAAATGCAGAGAGGGCACACCCTGGCCCCACTCTGGCTCTGCAGTCAGCACACTCTAAGGGTGCCATCAGGACCCAAGGAGCCCCTCTGTTCCAGGCTCCTCTGTGCTGCACAGAAAGGGGGATGCACACCTGTGCAGGAAGTTTTCCAGAAGATGCCCGTGAGAAGCAGTACCTTCAGAGCCATTGAGAATCACCCCCATTTGCCAGGGCTGGTGGGGAAGGATTCCCAGGCAAACCAGGGTGAGTTGGTCACCCTACTTGGACATCAGTGGCATTTGTGACAGTCAGGCTCCTTCCTGGCTTGTCCTGGGAGCTCATCAGGGAAAGGAGAGGCAGCAAAGCCAGCAATGAACGTGACCTTAGAAACGGGCATGCCTGGTCATGACGGCCAGGAAGCTGACCCAGCCCTCCGGCTCTTTCTTTCTCCCAGCCTGTTGAGGTATGTGCACCTGTCCATGCATACACACATCTAACTCAGACAGAGACACAGGGACACACACAGCAACTCACACAGACACACCATACACACACCATGTTGCCGCACACACAGATATACACACAGATACACCGAGACAGACACAGCATGACCCTGACACACACACACACACACACACACACACACGCACTTCCCCTCTCTTGAGGTGGCCGCCCCCCCCCTCCACGTCTCGCCCTGCCCTGATGGCTCCGTCCCCCTTCCTGGCAGAAGAGTGTGATGGAGATTCGCTCCTTGCCTTTGATTCTGTAAAATAAGGATGTTCAGCCACCAGAGGGTGGCATCAACTACAGCTCTGGGTGTCACGTGGCTCCATGCTCCCAGATCTCACGAGGTGAGTGCCCTCCAGGCTCCACGTGCTCTCCAAGCCCTGCGAGGCTGCAAGGACACAGCACACAGGGGGGATTTAGTGGCTCCTGGTTAGCAGGGGAGCTGAGAGGGCACGTGAACAACAATGGGACGATTCATAGCTCAGAGACCAAGGAGGGCATGGGACAGCCAGAGGGAGACAGCTGCCGGGAGGGGAGGGAGTGGCCGGCCCCCTGCAGTGGGTCGTTGGGTCAGGGTTCCACGGGGGTCCCATGTGGCCAGGTGGAGTCTTCCTCGCTGAGCAAGGCGCCCGGACCCACGTGGCCAGAGGGCAGGTGTGTGGGTGACAGTGGGGTTGATGGGGACCTGTGAGCCAAGGCCACGTCAGCGGAGACTCTGTCAGGGGCGAGGACAACTTGGTCGGTGGCCGGGTGTGTGGTCTGCCGCCAGGTCTGGAGGTCGGCACGGAGGGGCAGGCTACGGAGCTCCTCTGGAGGGCAGGTCTGAGCCGTGCGCCCCAGGCTGCCTCAGGGGAGCCTGCAGGAAACCTCCAGAAGCCAATGATGCAGCACTGAGAACAGCCATGGCCACGGGAGTGGAGGGGGGGCTCAGGATGTGACGCAGGGTTGGGTCAACGGCGTGGACCGAAGCACGTAGTTAGAGGGACACAGGATTCCTGACCTGGGCACTCAAAGCCTATTCCATTCCAAAAAGAACTTGAGCTGAGCTCTCTAAGAAACTGGGGACCCGCTGCAGAATGCACCCCCTCACCCCAAACACCGGGAACTGGTAAGTTATGTGACAGCGTCATGAACAGAAAAGGGGCTCCGTGGCTGCCTGACTTGTATTAGTTACGGTAACAGGTGACCGTCCTGTCTCTGTCCCTCAGTGCGAGGACCAGAAGGTGGAGTGTCTGTATGAAGCGCTGAAGAGAGCTGGGGACAGGACCCTGGGCGTCTTCCCCTCGCCTGTGCCTCTGGTTCTCCATTCTTCCATCAGCTACCTGGGCTTTTTCGTGAACGACAGCCCCGCAGACATCATCCGGGAATTTGCTGTGATGTTTGCCACAGAAGCCTCCGTCTTAGCAGGTAGGCAGCCCCGGGCAGAAGATGGTTAATAGAAAGGGGTCCCTTTGCCCCTGAAGCTGAGCTCGCCGCACTCGGATGAGATGGGCTGACCCCAGGGCAGCAAGAGTGAGGCTGTTTCCTCCATACAGTGACGGTCAGCCTGCAGGCTGGTCTGGCCGGCCTGGCTGGCCGGGCGCAGGGGGTGCCTGCCCCCTCACTGCACCGGGCCCTTTACAGCCAGCAACTGTGACACAGCCTTAACCTGAGGCTGAACAATTAGCTAGAACCTCTGTAACGGGCCAGGATGTCCTTCAAAAATGTGAGTGAAGTCAGACAGAGAAAGACAAATATCATATGATATCGCTTATATGTGGAATCAAAAAAATGGTAAAATGAACCTATTTACCAAATGAAATAGAATCACAGATGTGGAAAATAAACTTCTAGTTATCAAAGGGGAAAGGCAGGGCAGGGATAAATTGGGAGACTGGGATTGACATATACACATGACTATATATAAAATAGATAACTAACAAGGACCTACTGTACAGCACAGGGAACTTACTCAATACTCTGTAATGACCTATATGGGAAAAGAATCTAAAAAAGACTGGATATATATATATGTTTAACTGAATCACTTTTCTGTACACCGGAAACTAATACAATATTGTAAATCAGCTATACTCCAATAAAAGTTAATTTAAAAGAACAAAAACAAAAAAAGTGAGTGACTAGGAAGACTGAACCAGCAGAGGGCTCTTCTTTCAATGGGAATAGCCTTGTCTGCACTGATACGGTTTTTCAAAACACTCAGTCGTATTCCAGCTGCTGGGAAACTCCCAGGAGGGACGTTGTGTGGACACATGATGACAGGGGATTGTAGGCTGGGGCACCCTCATCCCCATGTCCACCCAGGGCATCCCACCTCACCGGGCCAGTGCTGTGTGTAAAACACAAGTCCTAGCTGATTTATTTTAATTTTTTAGGTATGAGTGTAGTCTCGTCTCCTTGGCCTCTTCGGGGGAAAAATTATCTAGACTCACTTTATGAACCAGCCAATTCTCTTTTCTCAAATACCAGCCCTGGTCTAGAGAGAGAGGTTCTGGCTGGGGTTTAGTGGAAAGAATTCTGGACTTGACATCAGGTGTGAATTTTCCCTCATCTTTGGTTGGTGACGTGACCTGAATCATGTCCTCTGCAAATGGCTGGGGTTTGCCCTGCAAACAGTGCATCCTGTCTGGGGAACGTCCCCACAGTCCTGGCTCACGGAGGGGCTTGGCACTGCTGTGCTTTGCTGAGTTTGAAACTCAGAGGCCACACGATCCTGGCGGGAGGACCCCTCCCTGCCCCTGCAGATGTGTATGAACGTGGATCCCGCCACGTGAATAATTTCGTTAACCCCAGATTTCCATTTGGAGGCTGGCTTGTCAAATCTGGGATCATATTTGCTAAATAATGATAAACTCATCCCGTGTCTGTGAGGAGTGGCCTCCTTTACGTAAACATGAGTTCAGAGCAGGGCTCTTACATCTTCTCTCTCAAAGGACGGCGTGGCTCTTGTCCTGATGCAGTGGGTCAGCTGCTTGTCTCCAAGCCAGCCCAGCACATCACTCACTCTCATGCCCCCAAAAAACTGGCTCTCGGTGGCCAACTCATTTTAAAAATGGAGTGACCGAGGGCTGTGGAGGGTAAAGTGCCTGCCCAAGGTCACTGCCATGGGTTGAAAAATGTCCCCTAAAATTCATGTCCACCAAAACCTCAGAATAGGACCTTATTTTGAAATGGGGTCTTTATAGATGTAGTTGAGGTCCCACTGGAGTAGGACAGGCCCTAAGTCCAGTAACTGGCATCCTTGTACAATGGGAAGACACAGAGGCACAGAGGAGAGGCCATGTGACCACGGAGGCAGGCATTGAAGTGATGCGGCCACAAGCCAGGGAATGCTGGAGCCGCAGGAGCTGGAGGAAGAAAGGAGGGACCCTCCCCGAGAGAACCTTCAGAGGGGCACGGCCCTCTTGGTTTTGGACTTCCAGCCTCTAGAACTGTGAGAACAAATTTCTGTTGTTTTAAACCCCCCAGTGTGTGGCCATTTGTGACAACAGCCCAGGAAACCAACAGAGTCCCCGAGCCAGTAGCTGGTAGAGCTGGCACTGGAGACCAGCCCTGTCCAGCTCCCACACCACCTGGGTCTTGTGCTGACCAGCCCCATGTCCTGGGAGACCAGGCTCTGACCTCAGGAGCATCGCCCAACCCTGAGCAGGCTCCGCCTTGCCTTCCAAGGCCGGTGCCCTGGGCCTGACCCTGACCCTGACCCTGACGGGTTGGGAGGGGCCCGTCACAGCTCCGCCAGCAAGTGTGTCCCTGGCCAGCCCACGGTCCCCAGGGGCATGGGCCACAGAGAGAAGAAAGACAAGCACCCCATTCAGACGTCAGGTGACTCTCCGATGACAACCCGCGGCGGGCCTTTCCCAGGCCACGCTGACTCACCCACGCAAAGCCGTCCTGCCACCGCAGCTGGAACACCCAAGAAGAGGAATTTCCCCGCCGCCCACACTCTCTCTTGCTTCAGGCTCCTCGCCCCCGCAGCCCAGAGCGCGGAGGCCTCGCCGGTTTCTCTTTTGCTCCCAGCGGCTCAGATACAGGATGGGAGACATCAATGGGGCCGCCAAGTCTGGGCTCCAGGAGGTGCATACATCGCTCTTGACGTTTTTCAGGGGAGGGCGGGTCCTGTATGTTGCTGGGTGTTGCCCATGGGAAAGGTAGCAGGTAACTGAGATTTACTGAAAGTCTCCCAGGGACCTTACCGTTGAGGCCAGTTTCCCAGGACAGCTCAGCAGGCAGTGGTCCCATCCTCAAGTTTTTGCTTTCGAAACTGAAACTGAGTCAGATCAACATGCTCCCCAAGGTCACCTGCCAAACGGGGCATATGGGTCTGAAGTCAGATCTATCAGATCCAGAGTCTGTGCAGTTCCATTCAAGGCTGCCTCCCCAGAACAGAGCTGCTTTGTGGCCCGGTTGAAATCAGATCCTGGCTGCTTCGGGGACAAAGCCGCCCACTGCCCTGAGGGCCCTGGGATGAGGACCAGGAGGGCTGGGGCCACTGGAGCAGAGGTCACTCAAAAAGACCAGGGCCCCACCGCTCCAAGGGCTTCACCAAAGTCAGCCGAGTATTAGAGGCCCTGTTGTGTCTGACGGAGTCACCTTACTTAGGGTGTTTTCATCCAGAGACTTTGCAACTGAACAGAAAGCCATTGACTGGAGCTGAGCCCGCCCATCCAGGCCACTGGGTGACATGCACCCCAGGAGATGGAGATTTGAATCAATTGTTAGGGCAACTAGCTTGCAAATTGATGGGCCGCAAACACCTCCTCCCAAAACCTATATCTCTCCACTGTCCTGCTTCCTTGTAACATCTGCAGGTACCCAGCCATCTCCTTAATGAGGTGACTTCTGTGCAATGGCCCATCTGGGCCAAGTCCTTGTCTTGTTGGGGAAGCCCTGCAGGGGGAGAGTGGGCAGAGGCAGAAGGCACCTGTGTAAAGGCGTTTGTACCGCCAACCTGGGCACGTAGCCGCCCTGGCGTACAGTGTGGACGTCTGTGTCAAGGCTCCCTGTTTGCCTGATTTCACAGACTGCACCGTGAAGCCTTGCACCAAGCAGCTGCATCTCACCCTGGCCCACAAGTTCTACCCCCACCACCAGAGGACACTAGAGCAGCTGGCCAGAGCCATCCACCCCGGCCACAGCTGCCAGTGGACGGCCGCACTCTACTCCCGGGACATGCGCTTCGTACACTACCAGGTGAGCAAACCCAGGCAAGTGGCTGGACTGGAACCCCCCCATGGGAACAGGTGGACAGCTGCCCACCTGACAGAGCCCTGACCCCTGGAGCCCTTGGCTGGAGGTATTTCAGTAGAAGGAACAACTTCTATCCCTTCTCTAAAATCATTTTGTTGTCTGCATTTGAAATTAACATTCTCCTGTTTACGAGTTGCAGACACAGAAATGGGGAAGAAAGAAGCACTTCTGGTATTCAAAATGGACTGTTGTAAAGATTTATGAATACATTGTGTTGCTTGTTAATTTGTTTAAATAATGATTTGAGTGAAGCCTCGGGTGAGGACTCCCTCCCCACAGGATTGATTGGTTTAGACAGAAAGCTTGTGATGCTCCTTTCAGACCCATGGAACAAGTATGAGTGACTCCACCGTGTTCCGTGGTAGGTGAGAAGTTGTAAATAACCTCACTCCAAGTGGGGCGGGTGTGAACATCTGGTTATGCTGTGAGGTCTTTAATATAAGAAATAAGTAAACAGAGGTAGATGGGTAGGTAGATAGGTAGATAGAATAGGTAGATAGATGACATAGATGATGACAGATGATAGACGATGATAGATAGATAGATGATAGATAGATAATAGATAAATGATTGATAGGTATAGATAGATATACATAGATGATATATAGACAATAGCGAGAGAGACAGATGATAGATAGATACCAAAATTCATTTCTAAATCTATTCAAAGAAGTCTATGCATCCTTTTGTCATATTATACTGTCATCAGACAAAGGCTTGGATGTGTCTTGGAGACACGGGACCCATCCTTGCTTGAGACATGAAGACACTTGCCTCCTTTCTAGACCCTGAAGGTCCTGTTCCAGTACAAACCCCAGAACGTGGATGAGCTGACGCTCAGTCCCGGCGACTACATCTTCGTGGACCCCACTCAGCAGGAGGAAGCCAGTGAGGGCTGGGTGATTGGGATCTCACATCGGACGGGCTGCCGGGGCTTCCTGCCCGAAAACTACACGGAGCGATCCAGCGAGTGTGACACCTGGGTGAAGCACAGGTGAGTCTGCCTCTGCCCCTGCAGAGTTGGTGTCGGAGACTGTCTGGAAACAGTGATCACGGTGCTTGTATGCTTCTGGACCATTCCATTGTTGGTAAAAGTTGCCTTCTCCATACCGGCAACATTATCCCTGCAGGTATGTGGTAAATATCTTGGTTGATTCCGTTTCCACTGAAAACATTCAGAAAACATTAATTACTCTACAAAATTTATATGAGATCATAATCCCAAAAGGACTACAAAATACCACTTCCTTATTCTGAACATAACAAATTATAGAAGCACAAAGCACTGTAGAAGAGATAATTAAATTAAAACAAGCCAGTGAAATAAATTATGATCCATCCATACAATAGAATACTTGAGGTTTTTAAAAATGACCACATGAAAATATTTGATGTACTGATATAAAAAAATTCAAGATAAGTTGCAGAATAGTGTGTATAGGATAGAACTAATTGTAGGGAACAGATGAATTAACACATTATCATCTGCACTTATATATGCACAGCATGTATTTATATGCATGCTCGTGCCTAAAATTTCCCTGGAAGGGAAAATCTCTAGAAAATTCTAACAGTGGCCACCTGCAGGGTTGAAGGCGGGAGTTGGGAGAATGGAACAGGAACGGGAGGGAGACGTTTCACTCTCTACCACTGCACAATTTTTAAATTTTTGAACCATAGGAATGCATAGCTTATTCAAAATATAAATTAATCGATTTTAAGTGTAAAGAAAAGACTATAAGGAAATTGGGTCAAAGGGAGAGGAGTCAGACACACCCAGGGCCAAGCTTTGTGCACTCTGTGCATGCTGTGGGACCCAGGCTCGGGGCCCTCCCACACCCAGCGTGGAAAGGGACACGGCTTCCGCAAAACAATCACAACCATCCCAGGTGCAGGTAGACCAGTTGTCCCAGAGAAGCACAGTTTTGTGGGTGTGGACATGGCCATGGGTTCAGTGGTCCCAACAAAATCACAGGACATTGGTGCCACAAGGGACTGCAGGGATAATCAGGTACATCATCCTCCCTGAGAGCTGGGAACACTTGGCCCAGGGAGGTGGAGGGGCCAGATGAGATCACACAATTAAGGAAGCACTTGGTTCCTTTTAGAAACAGCGCAGTCTATCACCTGGTCCAATGAACCATTTAAGGAGTAACAGGAGAGAAGATGCTGGTTCCACCCCAACTGACCATCTGAGGTCCAGGCAACGTGGCTCCCGTCTGGCCCCTGTCCTTTATCAAGTCCTCCAATCCTTGCTCAGGACAAGAGAGCATCACTGTCACCAGGCAATCAGCAAACTGGATGTTTCTGGAACTATGCAGTGAAGACTCTGTAGAAAATGAGTCTGTGGCTCTTACATCTCTCACCTCACACTTAACCTATTAGGCACCTGTCACGAGAATAACCATTCCAGCTTTTAAGCTGGACATTGCTGGGACTATTCCTACTAGAAACAAGTTTCCCATAGGAATTAATAAGTATTAACAAGAATGACAGCAAAAGAAGAGAAAACTGAGTACTGGGCTGGGCTGTGGGGCATCTGATGGCCATGTTTTGGAAGCACCCCATCTGTGCTGGGGAAGAAGCAAGACAAACTGTGACTTGTGGTTATGGGTCAGAAGGGCAGAGCACCAGCCCTGCTGCCAGATTCAGCTGTCCAGGCTCAGTCTTTTAAAATAGCCCAAAGTGTACTTTATTAGACATCCAAAGCTTTTTAATCAGAAAATGGTCCTAGAATGTCTGACACATCACTAATCAGTTTAGCAGAAATTCGGTCTGATGACACTCTCCCAGGGTTACGTTAGCTGTAGGCAGACACACCACTGTTGAGACAGTGGATGAATATCTCTGCCAGTGTCAGCACAGAAGTCACACTTGGCACATGCAACCTGAGCAGGAAAAATTATCATCAGTGACTGATCACCAATGCGACAACGCAGCCTTCGTGCCAATAGTTCAGGGTCTCTGGATTTACCTAGCAACGAAAATGGCCCTACAATCCTTGCCCACTACTTTGAAGAAAAAGATCAGAGGTGACCACAGTGATAGTGATGGAGTATATTGTTGAATCACAGCAGTTTTCAACCCCCCACAGAGGAGAACCTATGTAGCAAAATCTCAAACAAGAGCCATGAATGTGAGAGCTTACAGAACACTTTGTCCTCTTCCAGCCAAGATGAGTCCCAACCCTGGAGCAATACATGCTCAGTAACTTTCCAAAACCACGGAGCGAGTTGGTGGCAAGTAGCTCAGATGTCATAAAGGTGTTGTCATGGGCTGCCCTGGGTCCCCACAATTCATACGTTAACGTCCTAAGCCCCCAGCACCTCACAATGTGACTATATTTGGAGATGGATCTTTAAAGAGGTGATTAAGGTAAAATGAGATCAGAGGGTGAACCTGCTCCATCTGACTGGTGTCCTCATAAGAGGAGATTGGGACACAGACACACACACAGAGGGACATCATGTGAGGACACTGGGAGAAGACGGCCGTCTACATGCCAAGGAGAGAGGCCTCGGGAGGATCCAGCCCTGCCCACACCTCAGTCTTGGACTCTCAGCCTCTAGACTGAGCGAGAATAAATATTTGTCACTTAAGCCCCGTCCGTGGTACCTTGCTCTGGCATCCCTAGCAGAGATACTGGGACATCACCCACACAACCGCACAGATGGCAGCTGTGCCCCTTTTAAAAGCCAGGGAGAATTTAAACACATCTATTTCTATGGTGTAAGTAGAAAAACAGAAATCTTCAAATGCTACATTCTTTCCTTTCTCCTCTCATCACCAACCTCCCCATCCTAATCAAGGTGCTATTTCACTTGAAAGAGTAGCAAAAAAAAAATTCAGTTTTTCTCTGCGACTGTAAACTTCACAGATGTTATTTGTAGATAACGAGGCTTCCCTATCTGCCCCGTGGGCCCCACGCTGGGTGCGGGGCCCCACCTCATCCTCAGGAAGGGGAAACCAGTTCGCGTTTCCTGTGTCAGTGTGAGATTCTGCGAGTACTGAGCGCGTGCCCACGTGAAGGGGCAGATGTCAATGGTCTGAAGACGGGGATCGCGTTCTTGTCTACTTATGACCTGCTAATCATGTCATATGTGCGGACGTCCGATGCTGTGAGAATGTGAGCCGTGTAAATCTATGTGACCTGGACCCTGCTGCTATCCGCCAGGGTTCTTGGCCTCCTTAATCAGAAGAAATTGATCAGAGGCCAGACAAGAAATTCAGGCCAGACTTTATTGGGGCCCCTGCTGCAGCGGTGGGGGGGCGGGGAGTGAGAACAAACAACAGGTTCCCTTGCTGGCTCACTGAGGGTGGGGGGGAGCTGGTCCCTTACATGGGGTGAGGGTAGGGGTGTGTCCAGGGGGTGGGGCCGGAGGCGTGGCTCAGGCGGTCTGCCCGCCCCTTAGGCGGTGCTGTGTGCAGGGGGCGTGTGCAGTGCCTTGCTTTGGCTCCGGACACCCTGTTTCTGCTCCAGGCTCTTCAAAAGTGGCAGTTGAGTGTTTTTGGTCTCTTTGTATATTTCGGGTCCAAAATTTGCCCCCACTGCGCATGCACACAGTTATTTTTAGTCCCTTATGGTTTCTTTGTATTTTGTTGCTCCAGGAGGAGATGTTGGTCCAGATACAAGCACTGCAGCAAAGGGTCCCAGGTCCCAGCAAAGGTCCCAGCTCCCGGCCTGTCTCACTGTTATTAGGATTTACCGCTCAGGACAGGACAGGCAACAACATGGGAAGAGAAGGTGCAGCTCGCAGACAATTTCAGAAATGGGTTAACTACATGCAAACACCACGTGGGCCCTGAGGCTCCCGGGCGTACGGTTGTGACAGTGAAAGGCAGGCGGCCTGAGCCTGTGGGGCCCTGAGATGCAGGAGAAAGGACACCGCTTCCAGCTAAGGACCCTGGGAGCCATCAGCTTTACGAGAATTGGGGGGCGGGGGTCCTCTGTGGGAGAGAAAGGGAAACATTTACAAATGGGCCGAATAAGTAGAAACACACCATGCTCATGATGGAGCAGAATGAATCCTCCCACAGTCATTTCCAGGTTTAATGAAATTCCAGGGAAAATCCCAATGGGGTGGTTTGTTGGACCTTCACTGAATGGTTGGAAAGCTTACCTGGGAGAATAAACAGAAGAGAAGAGACAAGAACACTTTGAAAAATAAAAGTGATGAGAGGAGATATTTTGCCTACCAGGTCGTAAAAGCATGTTATAAATCTACAATATGGTACTGGCTTGAGAGAAAGAGAAAAAACAGATTCATGGAACAGAACAGCTAAACGAGCAGGTGACCTGGTATACTAGGAGGTTCCTATCTGATGGCTGCATCAGAAATAGGAAAATAAATGGATAGGAAAATACACGGGGACAAAGTTAATGGTATTCTGTATGACCTCACAGCACCCACCAAAATCAATTCCTGACAGAGTCAAGAGCTAAACAGGAAAAGAAAATCATTTTAAAATGGAAGGCAGTTTAAATGACTGGGGAGAGCTTTGAAAGCAGAGAAGCAGTGGAATGGATCGTAGGGTGAGACTTAACAGATGTGTCTTTAGGAATGTTTATTACATACTTAAAATGTAAGCTTTCTGTATGTTAAAACTCATAAAGAACATTGCAATTTAAAGGGCAAGATGAGAACAGTGCTCTCCCCGCCAGTCACTCACGTGAGCAGACTGTCTGCCCCCTTCTCCTCCGCCATAAACCGAAGGCCCGAGCATCCCTGGACACTGCCCGCCAGCTGACTTGTGCCTGACTTTTTCATTTACCCCAGCGGCCACCTGCCGCATCCCTCACTCCTGTCCACCGCGACAGGTGAACGTCAGGAGAGCGTCCACCAGCTCTGGTCATCTGCAGCCTCTGGGCCCACGTGCCCTTCTCCCCCCCACCACACTGTGATGCTCCGTCCAGACTCCTGGCCAAGGCCACCTGCTCATGCTGTGTTGTATCCCATCCCTCCCGGGTATCCCGTGCCCTCCAAAGGCATCACCTGTCATCCCGAGACCCTCCCCAATGGCTCACACCAGCAAACAAACACGCTGTTACCTTGAAAACAAAATCAGGCACAGGCTCTCTTTTTGTCCCAGTTCCCTCTCCAGCTACTGTCCATTTCCCTTCTCTGAATGTATCTACCTTTTTCACTCAACCTTGTTTGAAACTAGCCCACCTGCTGTAAAGCAGACTACAAGCCCCGTGAGGACAGCTTCAGTGTAACCAGTCCTCCTTTTACGACAACCAGGATGGCTGTTCAGATGCCATGGGAAAGGGAACCAGGGTGACTGTACATTGTTTTTAAGTAGAATTTATAAAGAGGACCTTTCTGTTTATGAAATGAATTTTCCTGGGGAACCTGGCCATCTCTTGCTCTTGGAGGATTTCCGTGGCCATCGGCTCCCGGGTCCTCCTTCTCGCTCCTCCTCGGGCCCCTCCCCTGTCTCCCGCCTCCCCAGCACCACCACCAACTCGCCCTCTGGAGTTCTCACTGCTCTGATGTACCACGACCTTTGCCCTCAGCGGTCCTCCGAGCTCCTGAACGGCTGCCCCGCCCCCGCCGGGCACCTTTCTTGATCCCCTGGACAAGTAGCAGTTTCCTCTCTGGCTGCAGTTGCTCGGGCACCGTGGTCACCCACCCGCCCACCACCGCCTCTGTGCCTTTCCTGTGTGTCTCCTCGGCGCTTAATGTGTCTGTTCTGCCCCTAATCCCTGTACCCCAACCCCGCGCATCTTCACGCCTTTGGCTATTTTAAAAGGTGATTCTAAGAGAATGCTGCACTGGTTTGCTCAGGCCTCATGATAGGGTACCACAGACAGGGTGACTTAAACAGCAGTCTCTTCTCTCACAGTCCTGCAGGCGGGAAGTCCAAGCTTGAGTTGGTCCCTCCCAAGGCCTCTCTCCCGGGTGTGTGGATGGCCGTCTCCTCCCAGTGTCCCCATGTGGTCATTCTTCTGTGTCCTGATCTCATCTCAGAAGGACCTGGTCAGACTGAGTTAGCACCCACCCTGGTGACCTCATGTTACCTTCATCAGCTCTTTAAAGGCCCTACCTCCATTCGGAGGCCCGGGGGGTCAGGACCATACACTCGAGGGCACACAGTTCAGCCCGTAGCAGGTGGTGACAGAGAACATAAACCACCACCGTGGCTCAGGAGTTGCCACGTGGTGGGCACTCAGCCGTCTTGAACCGTCATTTCATTTCATCCTCACGATGACTCAACCCGCCTGTCGTGTCGCGTGAGTACTCTCCATCACGTGACCACCGGGGGCCTCCCGGGGTCCCTGACACGCACCCCTTTCCTCTCTCACAGGACGTACACCTTCAGTGTAGCCCCGGACCCGAGCTCCAGGAAGGACACCGAGGCCGCCAGCAGACGGAATGGGGGGCCTCAGCCGCCGCCCATGTCCCAGAGCGTCAGCAGCCTGCAGTCCCTACAGGTGACGGGGCCCTGGTGTCAAAGGAGCCACGCACGGCCCGCTCTGGGTCAGCCCCGGGCACCCTCGGCCCCTCGGGGACAGCCGTCATTCAGACGCTGCTGCCCTGAGCTCAGACCCCGGTGGGCCAGCAAGGGGCCCATCCCTCCGCTCCCGAGTCCCCCTGCTCCGTCCACCCCACGCAGAGGGGGACGCCCCCCCACACGCACACACCCACATGGCTGTGAGCCTGCCCGGTGCAGCAACGTGCAGCTCGTGTCCGAAGCCCAGCGAGTCATGGGGCCAGGACACGGGGTAGGGACGGGCAGAGACCCAGCCCTCCCGGGAGGCCACGCTATCACCCCAACTCTGCCATCAGCCAGCTGGCTCCTTCCCCCAAGAACCCACCAGCCCCCAGAGGCCGCCTCCAGGTCGGACAGGAGCTGAGTGCAGGGCAGGGGACGCTGGGACAGTGAGGGCATCAGGGTGACCTCTTTAGCCAGGTCTTCAGGGGGAGAGATGCCCCGGGCAGGGGAGCTACTGACTGGGGACCAGAGGCCTGCCAGCCCCAGACAGACGACGACGGGCACTCCCCCAGACGCGCTGGGGAGTAGGAGAGGCGGCCTGGACGGGGGCTGGGGACTCCCTGAGGCCGAGCCCCGCTTTCCAGATTGAATGAGAGGAGGAGCTGCATGGAGAGGCTCAGCGCTGAGCTCGGCCTCTGTCTGAATGTGCTGGTGCTTTAAGTGGACGAGACCCTGGCACCCCTCTCCACGAACGGATCCCTCCCCGGTCTGAGGACACTCCGTCCGGGTAGTGAGAAAGGAAAACTGGCCACAGGTTTGCTAAAAGGGTCGTGTAGTGGGCTGAACAACGGCCCGGAAGAGGTGAGGTCCCAAGTCCTGCCACCTGTTATGAGGAAAAGGGTCTTTGCACGTGGGGCTGAGATAAGGATCTTGATGGAGGGATTATCCTGGACTATCCTGTGGGCCCTAAACCTAATCACAGGAAACGGGCTGTGATGCACACAGACGAGGAGACACAGGCACGCAGGGAGAAGCCACGTGACTGCGGAGGGGGGCAGAGACTGGAGCCAGGCGGCCACGTGCCAAGGATGCTGGGGCCACCAGGAGCTGGAAGAGGCAGGAGGGACCCTCCCCTAGATCCTCCAAGGGGGCCTGGCCCTGCGACACCTGGATTTTGGATTTCCAGCCTTCATAACCAGAGGAGAATAGCTGCTTTTGTTTTCAGCCCCCAACCCCAGCTGGTCCTTTGTTACAGGCGTCCCAGGAAAGGCATCCAGCACCTTCCTTTGAAAGATTCGATACAGCCCTGCTGTTCTGTGGACCAGGGTTAGTCCATGCTGTTCCCCACGGACCTTTCACTTTATCATAATATCCCTGATGCAAAGCTCTGCCTTTCGAAGTGCAACTCCTCTGGGCTCCTGCACAGAAGAAAATGTCCCCAGTCCAAACCCTCGGCCCAAGGCAGTGACGGTGCTCTGAGACTGTCGGTGAGCAGACCCAGGCTGGGAGCACACACATGTCCTACGACCACTGGGAAGAGGGTCCCTGGCAGGGGGACTGGAATAGGAAAGGCGTCCTGGTGTCAGTGCAGGCAATCCCACAGCCGTGCTCCAAAACGCAAGACGGCAAGACGCCCTTCCCCTTGGAGCTGCCCGAGGTGGGTGTTTGCATCCTGAACCGAACATTGGCAGCCCCCATCACAGTACTCACTTCATCTCAACCATGTGCCCATTTTGAAGACTCGGCCCCAAGGCCCTGAGAAACTACTTATGGAGACCTTGAACTTCCCATCGGCTCACAGACACCACGTGTCACGTGCCCATCAGAACATACTCGGGTCCACCGAGAACTGCACTGTGCGTCAAGCAGCTGCAGGTCGTGCGTCCTCCAGGGGGTGGGCCCCGTGAGGTATGGGGAGGGTCTGGCTGGGGCTGCCCGCGGTACCGGACTCAAGAGCGCTTGCAAGGCAGGTGCAGTTTGCCCGAGACCCTGCTTTCTGGTGTCCGCCCTTCTCAGCAATTCCCAACCACTTCCCAGCACACGGGGCCACCGCTGGGTCCGCTTTGTCCTTCTTGATGGACTCAAAGACTTGCTAGGGGAGCAGCTAGAGGTGCAGACCCTCGAGGCCCCACCCCTGTCGTCAGAATCAATTCCCCAGGGCACAGTCAGTAGCACTGGCTACATTTCAAATGAGCGCTGCCCCTCCTGGGGTGTTTACATGTTAAAGATACCTGCATTTTCCGCTCCAGGATTTGGGGGAATCAGAGCGTGATTTGGGGCCTGGTGATGGGGGTTCACACCGAGGAGGGCCAGGTCTCATCACCTCTTTCTTACCCCACTCAGTACCAAAGATACAGGGACTTCCTTGGCGGTCCAGTAGTTAAGACTCCAAGCTTCCAATGCAGGGGCTGCAGATTCCATCCCTGTCTAGGGAACTAAGATCCAACAAGCTGTGCAGAGCGGCCAAAAGGAAAAAATAGCAGATACAAAACCATCAGCTGTCTCATTTTCACTCCAAAGCCCAGTCTCAGAGGAATGTGAGGCCAAAGATGGGGAGGGGAATAAGAGGGTCCACCTGAGGAAAAGGAGCGGTCAGGGCACAGCAGACCTCTGGCTGGAGCTGTCTCCTGTCCAGGTGCCCTCCCCCTCTGACTATCCCTGATGACCTTGGCCTGACCATCCCTGGTGGTCTTAGCCCATCCACCCCTGGTGACCTGGGCTGCAGGCATGACCAAGTCCCACGTCCTCCCTGGAGTCCCCCCAGCCCACCTCCTGTGGCAGGCACTGTCAGCTCTGCTCCCGTCGTCTGCCATCTGTGACTCATCTTTCCGTGTTTGTCCCTCGGCCCCAGTGAGGTGCAAAGGCCCCTACGTGGGGCACCGGTGGACACCTGTGTCCCAGCATCCGGCACGTGCGCTCCCAGGTGCTGATGGTGTGATTCCCGGGAGGCAGTGGGCCTGAGTTGATATGGAGTTTCCCATCCTGCTCCAGGACAGAGCCCCCCAAACAGCCTTGGCCTGGCGCGGTGCACACCCCCACCCCCGCAGCCGGGAGGTGCACGTCAACTAGCTCCATTGTGCCCTCCAGGGTCCCGGCCCAGCCTCAGCGCCTCCCTCGAGAGCCTCTCTGTCATCCCTGGGGCTCCCAGGGGAGGCCGGGGCTCCCCACGGCTGCCCTGGTGGCCTCACATCGGCTCCGGCCTCTGCTTCTGCAGGTCACTCTCACTTCTCTGGCCATCTGTCTCTCACTCCTTCCTTTCTGCAGAAAATAGGCTCAGGCTTCCTCTCAAGGTCAGCCCCTCCCTCCCACACAGCACAGCGAGAAGGGCCAGACCCAGCTCCCCTGAGGACCAACCCACACATAGGAGACCCCTCCTCAAAGGCACCCCGCCTCACCGCCTGGAATGTGACCCGTGGGTTAATTCACCAAAGCACTCACCTCCCCAGGGGCAGAGGTGGCTGTGTACCCCGAAACTGTGAGGCTCAGAGGCTGTCTGAGCCGCTGCCCGAAGTGAAGGGGGAGAGCCCCGCAGAGCTGTGCTCTTCCCACGGCCAGACGCTGCTCACCTCCTGCTGGTGCCTTTCCCTTGCCAAAAATAAATAGAGTAAAATAAAATGCTGTTTTCCCCTAGCACTCAGCCAAACAGAAAACAGCCAGCTATGGGAAAGAAAAACAGCCAGGAAGAACCCAGAAAGGACAGATACAGGGCTTCTTCCCTGGGCGCTCAGAGCCGAACACACACCCTGGCACCAAGCAGAGAACCGCCTTTAACGCACCGGCACCGAGTGGTCCTGGATGGCCCCTCGCAGGGGGAAGAGCACCAGCAACAGAGGAGACTGGGTTGGGTGGATGGGTGGATAGATGGAGGGATGGATGGATGAATGGATGGATGGATGGGTGGGTAGATAGACATAGATAGATGATAGATAGAAATAGATAGATGAATAGGTAGATGATAGATAGATGATAGATAGATAGATGTATGTTATCTATATGTGTGTGTATGTATATATATAATATATATGCACACAAAGATGGTCCCCAATTTACAATGGTTTGACTTACATTTTTTTGACTGTACGACAGAGCAGAAGCAATATGCATTCAGTCGGATTTTGAATACTTGAATTCTGGCTTTTGATCTTTGCCCAGACCAGTGATATGCGGTCCAATCCTCTCTCTGAGGCCGTGCAGCTTCCCATCAGCCCCGTGACCTCAAGGGTGAAAAACGGATACACTGACAACCATGCTGGACCCAGACACCTGTTCAGTTTTTCACTTTCAGTACAGTATTCGGTGAATTACAGGAGACAGTCCACACGATTATAAAATAGGCTTTGTGTCCGATGAGTTTGCCCAGCTGGAGGCTGATGTACGTGTTCTGAACACAGTGAAGGTAGGCTAGGCTAGGCTAGGATGTTTGGTCAAGTTAAGTGTATTAAATATATTTCTGACAATGTATTTTCAACTCATGATAGGTTTATCGGGATGTAACCCCATCATAAGTCAAGAAAGATCTGTATGTATCTATGTATTTTATATACACATCTATTAACATAATATATATTATATAATATAGTTATAGATTATATATAATTATATTTTCTAATGTAGATTATTTTATAGTAGATTATAATTACATATATTATAAAGTAATAAAGTTACATGTTACTATACTTAGATACAGATAATGACCTAAGTCACCGTGGAGGAACAAATATTTGTGCCCTCCCCAGATTCCTATGTGGAAATCCTGTTGGTCAGTGTGATGGTGTTGGGAGGTGGGGTCTTCGGAAGGTGCTTAGGTCATGCGAGTGGAGCCCTCATGAATGGGGTTAGTGACCTTACGAGAAAGACTCCAGAGGGCTCCCTCCCTCTCCACCACGTGAGGACACAGTGAGACGCTGCCCGAAAGAGGGTCCGCACCCAGCTGTGTTGGGGCCTGATCTCTGGCAGGCGGAGACTTCCAGGCCCTGGAACCACGAGAGCCACATTTCCGTTGTTTATAAGCCGCCCAGGGTACCTCGTTACAGCAGCCGGAAGGGACCAAGACGAGGGATAAGACTTGGAAGAGGCAGAAAGTAGACACTTGACGTGCTGGGGGGTGGACCCTCCCACCTTCTTTTCATTTCCTGTGTGTGTTGGAATGCCCAGAAAATTAGAAGTTGTGAGAGATCTCAGAGATCACAATTCCTAGGCCCAGCTCGTCGTATCGGCTCCGGTAAAACGGGCTGTAGCTACTGAGCAAGGAAGGGAGGGGTGCCCTGGATGAGGGAGCGGAGCTGCCGGAACGAGTCCCGTAAGGTGGGTGTTAACTCACGTGCCTTTCCTTCCACCGTCCCAGGCCACCATAGTGAGGAGAAGCGTCCTGGTGGTGCGCCACGGGGAGAGGGTCGACCAAATCTTCGGGAAGTCCTGGCCGCAGCAGTGTTCCACTCCCGACGGTACGTACGGTCCTGGCAGAAGCCAGACCTAGACAGGACTAACACATGAGATCACGTCTAGTTTTCTTAGCCAGAGCCGTGGGGCCTCATCCTTCAGAATGAGCACGCGTAGACTGTATATGTGGGGTGGACACACCCTCCGTCTCTCTCCACAGCCATTACGTGTGCACGTGAGCATGTGTGCATCTGTATCTTAGCTCAAACGCCGGGGGGAAGATGGAGGAATGGTTTTGCGTAGTAACAAGTCTGCAGGACGGACACATGGACAGCCCTGTGCCTCCTAGCGGCACACACGTGGCATGTGGTTAGTGGGTGCGGCGCTGCCCTGAGAGCAAGTCGCTCTGACGGTGGTCTCTGACCCTCAGCTGCTGGCACGTGTCCCGACTTGCAGCCTCACAGCTGTATCCTTCTGCAGGCATCTCCCTTGCGGTGGTCACTTCCGTACGATGTTTGGCTGTGCTGTACTCAACCGAAGGGCTTATTTTTTTTTAACATGTTGGGTCCTTACCCCAACTTCACCCCTCTGCATGCCAAGAACAAGAACAGGGCCTGGCCTGTAAATACAAAATACCTGCAAACAGTTTCTGTACTGATCCACAATTGTATCAACACACGTCCCCCCACTATTTCTAAGCCATGGATGATTACACGGGGTTGGTCAAAAAGTTCATTTGGGTTTTTTGTAATATCGTATGGAAAAACCCGAACACACTTTTTGGCCAACCCAATATAAATGTAAGTACTGAATGAACACAGTGATGAAATCCGTTCACAGTGGCTGGACTTGCTCAGCCCCCTTGGGGATCCCTCCAGGAGCCCAGCGGGTCAAGAAAGAGGGACGTGAGTAGGGAAGAGCATTGGCAGATGACCACACACACAAGAAAATTCCTGAGCAGATTACCTCATGACCACACCTGTCTCCAAGAACCCACAGGACAAATGCTACGCTTGTCCATACAAAACAAGATCAAGTAGAGGCACAAGGGCTCAAGGAAGAAGTCGGTGGCTCTGAGGATGGGCTGGCATTCCAACAAAGAGTTATAAGATACTTTCTTGCAATAAACTGTTATTGAGACTGCAGACTGAAATGACACACGTCAGTGTGTATGTGACGGTGACGGTGGTGTGAGAACCAGACCAAACAACCAACATCAGAAACAGTGACTGGATTTCATAAAAAGAGGGAAACTGTTTGGTCATCTACACAAGAGATCAAGTCACCTATAATGGAAAATATTTTAAAGGCTCTGGAAATTCCCAGCTTAGAGGAAACTGCTCATGCTTTTTACAAGGTAGGGAAACCCTGCTAAAGTGAATTCTGACAGTCTACTTGGTCTGAATTCTGCAAGCTGCAGTGTTTGATCAATTACAATTGGGGGTATTTGGGGGCACTGCTGGCCTCTCCTTGCATTCCAGCATCCCTCCTGGTTTCTGCTCACTTCTGGCCAAAGGGCCCACACCCTCCTATGTCCCCGACTCCCCGGCACTGCTGGTTCCCTATTCACTCAGACTGTACTCCCATCAGAACCTAGCCATCCCCCAGATCCTCAGCTTCTGCTGAGCTCTGCCCTCTGCCTCACAAAGTGACCACAGGTAAAGCATCAATGAGGACGAAAGACCTCAGTGGAGTAGGTTAACATCTGGGGATCACAGATGCCCTTGAAGATGGGATACAAGTGATGGACCTTCGCTTTGAATGAAAAACAAATACCACCTTTCCCTGCAGACACACCTAACACTTTGGCATTTAATAAAGGCCTTTAAAGCTTACAGTTTAAGGTCTCTGCCAGTGGGAAATTCCAGGGAAGCAGCTTCCAGAAAAATCTTGCGTGGAACCTAAGAAAACAGGGCATGCACGATAGCCGCTGCCTCCCTCTGGTTGGTGAATTGCTGGGAGGTTGCTGGGAGGCTGGGGTGGTGTATTCAGGTGCAGGGGACAGGTCAGCCTTGTGACATGTGGCAGGTCTCAGGAGAGGCAGGTTGGCAGCTAGAATCTGTTGTGGCCAGGAGGTTTGGGAGCCACTTGGGAGGCTTGCTGTGCCGTGATGTCCTCCTCAGGGAAAATCGGTAATCTGACGGCGAGCTCAGACCTACCCCTATTGACCGCTTACTCTGGGCCAGACTCTGGGCTCCAGGCATCATCTCACTGATTCGTTCAGACGATTCTATCACAGTTTTCCTTTTTTTACTGGTGAGGGGAATTAGTCAGTCGCCTCTAAGCACACAACCGGTCACTGGTGGTGCCAGGATTTGTACCACGGTTCGATCTTCAAGCTCAAGGTCGAACTCAAAGTGAATCAAGGTGCTCTGAGCCTCTGAATGGGTGGTGGGGTGGGAGAGTCCCAGTGAAGCCCCTGGTGTCCAGTCCCACCTCAAGCAACTGACCAATTATGCACAGCGCAGGACCTTCTCCCCCACCTGTATTCCGTCCCATAGGCAACGTGACAGCTTAAAGCTTTGGGGATGGTTGAATTTCATCGAATTAATTAATGCCAATTTGAGATTCTTATCGAGTCTCAAATTGGCTAAATCAGTCTTGGTTCTTGGTTCTTAATCAGGAAAATTACAGGAGTGAACCTTCAGGAGGGGTTTTAAGAGGACAACGAAGGTCTCGTGGTTCCTGCGGCTGAAACACGTTTTCTGTGTTTGAGGAAATGTGTGCTGAGCAGAGCAGACTTTCCTCCTGGAATCAAATCCACATCACAGAGCACATTCAAGAAAAGACACAGTTAACAGCAACTTAAATAATTGCCATGCTTCAAATGTGGGTCTTGATCTTGAGAGTTTAGTGGGGCAATTACGCACTCACTCAATGGCACTGAACATCTGCTGCTTCCTTATGCCTTAGGGAAATACTACCGTCCAGACCTGAACTTCCCTCGCGGTCTGCCCAGGCGGAGCCATGGTATCAAAGACTTTGAAAACGATCCGCCTTTATCGTCGTGTGGAATTTTCCAGTCCAGAATGGCAGGTATGTGGGTGTGAGGCTCATTCTAGTAGGAACAATGACAACAATTGCAGCCGTGGTCATCACTCACGTGTACTGAGCCCTCGCTACGTGCCCTCTGAGGTCAGTAATAGCACTAGCCTCACTCTGCCGATGAGGACGCTGGGGCACAGAGAGGTTAAGTCTGTTGCCCAAGGTCACACAGCTCGGAAGTCTAAGCACAGAGATTTGACCCAGGAATGGGTAGTCGGGGAAATCAGGAGGAATGAAAGGGATGGAGAAGAACAAGAGAGGGAAGGGGAAAAAAAAAATCAGTGACCACTGAGTGCACTAAGGATGTCATTTAAAAAATTTTTTAAAATAAAATAAACATCTTTTCTTTGATTTTATTTCAAAAATCTGTCCCTTTGGACTTCTGTTTTGTCTGAGGTTCTGGTACCACGTGACTGATCTTTTGGAACAGAGGAGGCCATTGAGTTCATCTGGTCTTCATTTTATGAATTAAGAAACTCAAACCTAGAATCAGGAAGGCTCGGGGGCTTCCCAAGTCACACGTTGGTTAACCAGAGGAGCACGCTACATTCCTCCCCAGGGCTATGTGGTCAGTGTTCGGTCAGCAGCTCTCCGGGCAGGGCGGGGACCTCTGAGTTGTAGCATTTGCTGATGTCAGTGGTGTAAATACCGAGCCCGCCCCGCAGCTGGTTTGCAGCTACGGACACACGGTGCCTGAACCTGGAGGTGGGAAAGATGACACAGCCGGGCTCCCACGGGTGGCTGTGACCTGTCCCCCCAACCCCAGCGCTACCTGGGCTCCTTCCTCCCCAGCACACCGTGGGCTGTGCGCACACGTGTGTCTATGTGTGTCTGTGTGTGTGCACACCCCTTGCAGCTCTGTGTTTCATGTCAAAATCCTCACCCATTTGCACAGCCACCATGGGAGGCTGTGTGAATGTGTACGCATGGGAGTAACACATGCTCATTTCCTGCGGCTGCCGTAACAAAGCTCCACAGATGCAGGGGCTTAATTCACAGAAACGTGTTGTGTCATGTTCTGGAGGCTGGAAGTCAAGGTCTCAGGGCTGCTCCTTCTGAGGTTTGAGGAAGGGTCTATGCCAGGCTCTTCTCCTTGGCTTGTAGATGACTGTCTTCTCCCAGGTCCTCTCTGCATGTCCGTCTCTGTGTCCAGATCTCCCCTTTTCATAAGGACACCAGTCAGATTGGATTAGAGCCACTCTAGTGGCTCACCTTAACTCGATCACCTCTATAAAGACCCTCCGTTCAAAGAAGATCACATTGTGAGGCATGGGGGTTAGGACTCCAGCATATGAATTTAGGGAACAGAAATCAGCCCATCACCATCCACTGGAACCTCACTTGGGTTGGTACTGTGTAGATTTTGTAACAAAGAGATCCCCTTCTTTCACAAAGACCAGGTCCTCTAATGTTGCAAGAGGAAATGTGATTTACAGGCTTGTCCTTCCATGAGCCTCAGGGAGCTTGAGTCTCCACCGCTGCAGAGCAGATGACCATGAACTTGAAACGGCACCCACTTGATGGCTCAGAGTTCTATGGGTCAGAAACACAAACACTGCATCGCTGGGTTCCCTGTTCAGGGTCTCAGCCTTGAAATCAAGGTCCCGGCTGGGTTGAGTTCCCACCTGGAGCCTCCTGAAAGCAGTGCCACACTCATCAGACTGGTAGAAGAATCCTGTTCCTTGTGGTTGTAGGACTGACGTCCTCACTCCCTTGCCTGGTGCCAGCACAGGGCTGGCAGGATTCCTAGAGCCCCATCTTCCTTGCAAAGTGGCCCCTTGGAAGCCAAGAATAGAGAATTTATTGCATTTGAACCCCTCTCCCTTTGGTTTTTAATTTTTTTTTCTTAAAGTATAGTTGATTTACAATATCATGTAAGTTTCAGGTGTACAGCAAAGCGATTCCGTTATACATATATATACATTCTTTACCACATTCTTTTCCCTTATAGGTTATTACAAAATATTGCATATAGTTTCCTGTGCAGTACAGAAGGACCTTGTTGTTTGTCCATTTTATACGTAGCAGTGTGTATATGTTATCTGCCTTCTTTTCTGTGACCAGCCAGAAAAATCTCCGCTTTCAGTGGGCTCACCTGGACGGGTCCAGCCCACCTGCAGTAATGCCCTTTCTGCCATATAACGCAGCCTGGGTACGGGGTGCTAGCTCACCACACTCACAGCTTCCACCCACACACCAGGGGATTACACAGGGTTTGCACACGTGGCAGTGGGGGAGGGGATTCTTGGGGCCACAAGACCCTGCCTGCCACAGGTCAGAAGCCACCCATCGGGGTTGCCCCCATGGGCGGCTGCAGTAGTGAAGAGGGCACGTCTCCGCCTGCTGTTTTCCAGGGGAAGCTCTGCTGGACAGTGGCATCAGGATCACCGCCGTCTTCACCTCCCCGGCCCTCCGCTGTGTGCAGACAGCCAAACACATCCTGGAAGGTCAGTGTCGGAACTGCAGCGAGCTTCTCATGTGGCCTTGACCTCATGACTCTTCTCCAGGGGGAGAGGGCCGTGAGCGGAGGTGAGGCTGGAGTGGGTGGCCGTGAACGGCCACACAAAGTCACAAGACAGTTGTGAGCTGTCGGGAGGCACTGAGCCTGCTAGCATTTCTGGAAGGTCAGAATTGTAATTCACCTTTGGCCTGCTTCTGCCTGTGTTTTTTAAGAAGCTGGGGGCGAGGGTGTTCCTAGGGAGCCAGGAACTGCTGTGGTCTCTTCTAAAGTCCAAAATGCAGGACTCCCCGGGCAGGGGAGTCAGCTCCCGGGAGCTCCAGTGCCATCAAAGGCTGCTGTGTGTTGGGAAGCCAGCGGCAGACCCTCCCGAGCGAGCATCCCTGTACAGGAAGAAGCATGTTCCTGCCAGAGAGGGGCAGCCTGCCCGGGAGAACTCAGTTCCGCCCCTCCCGGTGCGGGGCAGGGAGCACGTGACCTAGGTCAGCAGGCACGCACGGCCGGCCCTCTGCGGTGATGGGAGCGAGGGCAGAGTGCTGGGACACAGTGCAACAGGGGAGCACACGGGGAGAAGGGGCCTCTGCTTTCCCAGAGACACAGGAAGTCAGGTCACCAGGTGAGCGCGGGAAAGGGGAGCATGAAGGTGTGACCAGGACAGGGATGGCAGAGCACAAGATGACCGTCGGGCGGCCCGAAGGCCCCTTGAGGTCCCAGGCACAGCTTTACACTGACACCCATCAGCCGGGCTGGGGCTGAGCCCAGGCGTGGACTGCGAGGAGCCGGGGGAGCGGGGGCTGCCCTCGGGGAGCCTGAGGGCAAAGAATGAGAAAGCACGAGGGGCCGAGGGGGCGCGCGAGACGGCCGTGACTGAGCCGAGGTTTTCAGCTGCGTCGGGGGGGGAGCTGGGGGCCGGAGGAGGCAGACGATGCCAAGGATGAGCTCCTGAAGGGAGATCCCAGGAGGGGGCTGAAGGATTGGAATCAGACATGAGGGAGAGGAGGCTTCAGAGAAAGGAGGCCTGACTGGAGACAGAGAAGAGGGTGGCCCTGAGCTTACAGAGGGGCGCGTCTGCTGGGAATGACCGGATCAAGGTCGGGGGGGAAGGACATCTCTGGAGGAAGGGGACAAGGAGTGGAGAGCCTACTTCTGGGCAAGCCGTCTTGCGGATAAAGGCACTGTGCCTGGAGCGGTGTCGGAGAGAGGGCAGCCTCGAGCAGACCTTCACGGGGGGAGCTGCTGAGACGCTGGGGGGTCCTCCAGCCCAAGCGCCACCCGGGATGTCCTCCAAGCAGATCAGAGGAGCTCTGACAAAGTGCCTTCCCCAGTCCGCCGTGCAGCTGGGAACCCCTCCCGGGGCTGGGCCTGATCCGTGCACGGGCCCCCTGTGGACTCGTGGCCAAGCCAGTCCTCTCCTACCTTCTCATCAACGTGCTGTGTCATGACCAATCGCTAAGTTGTGAGGGTAGACTCATTTCATCACCACCCACCTTCCACACATTTAAAACTCGGAGGCCGTCTCTGCGCCTCAGCAGCCCTACAGACGTCCTCCACTTGTCATGTCTCATCCGAACGTGACGGGGACCCCGGACGCCCCTGCACGGTTTCTCGGGTCCCCGAGACCGAGAAACGGCCGTGGTTGCCCCCACTTTGAGGATCGCACATTCACTGCTTTGCTTCCTAGCAGCTCCGGGCCCTGGACCCACGGAGCCAAGGGCAGGTTAAGGCACAACGTCAGCTGCTGAACAACCTGGGAGGCGCCCAGGACCCGGCCGCATTTACTCTAAGTGCTTCCATTTGATAACTCTTAATATATAGGATGGAAGAAAGCAAAACAGATATGAAGTCATTTTATCCCCAGCTAGCTTAGGATCAATGCATGTGTAATTAATTCAACAGCTGCAGTGATCAGATGTGAAGAGAGCGAGAAACACACTATTACAGGATGAAAGGTGACAGGCTCGTTCCTGAATCTCCCGTGCCCCCCGCCTGCCTTTATACCTGCCATGTAATTGAGCTTATATTTTGTTCTAACCCACCCAAGAGGCTGCTTCGTTTCCACTAACCTAAAAAAGCACGCTAATTTCCACCTGGGGCTGGCGGCCCACAGGTGAGCAGGGGTGACACCTGCAGATGGCCAGGGTCCTGCCAGGCTGGCACGTGGATGTCTCTGACGGTGACTTCCTCCAGATCACCCACCCCCCTTCCCAGTGATGCTGTCAGGCTCTCCCGCCCAGCCTCCCAGCCATGGTCACAACACATGAAAGAAAAGCTAAGGAGCGTTCTTTTGGCCTTAAAGGAATGTGACTTGAGAGCTTCATAAAACATTTCTCATAACTTTATCCCTTTTTGTCTCCATTCATGTTTCCTCATAAAGAACATAGCTGTTCCAGTTTCTCTGACTTCTATTATGTGCGTCTCTTGCATATAACATAAGAAGTTCCCCAGAATGTTTTCTGACAACGATCGTGTCTTTAACACGATGTCTCGTTGACTCTTACTCTATATGCGGGTGAAGAGGAGGAGGAAGTCAGTTGAATGAGTGTAAATCATAAATCCTGTGTTAAGCCAGAGAAGCGGGACCCCCAGCCTTCCCCACACGTCCTCGGACAGGACCACCCTGTTTCCCAGGAAGCTAAACTTTATTTCTGCACAATGTCAGTGAAGGTCCAGATGGACCATTTCCCAAAGTGTGACCCACGGAACAGGAAGAGGGGCCAATGCCATTTGGGACACTCCAAATTCTTTCTCTTTTTTTCATTTTGTAGAGTATTATTTTTTTTTAAAGGGTCTTTTTGGTCATGTAGGGTTTTTTTTGTTTTTTGTTTTTTAAAGGTCCAGTTAACTAATTTACTTATTTACACATTTATTTACTTATTTATTTATTATTATTTTTTGGCTGTGTTGGGTCTTTGTTGCTGCGCTCGGGCTTTCTCTGGTTGTGGCAAGCGGGGGCTACTCTTTGTTGCAGTGTGCGGGCTTCTCATTGCGGTGGCTTCTGTTGTTGCAGAGCATGGGCTCTAGGTGCGTGGGCTTCAGTAGTTGCAGCATGTGGGCTCAGTAGTTGTGGCACACGGGCTTAGTTACTCTGCAGCATGTGGGATCTTCCCAGCTGTGGGATCTTCCCAGCCCAGGGATCGAACCCGTGTCCCCTGCATTGGCGGGCGGATTCTTAACCACTGTGCCACCAGGGAAGCCCTAGAGTATTATTTTTATTTTTTAATTTATTTTTTATTGAAGTGTAGTTGAATTACAATGTTGTATTAATTACTCCTGTACAGCAAAGTGACTCAGTTATACGTATGCATACATTCTTTTTCATATTCTATTCCATCATGGCTTATCACAGGGTATTGAATAGATTTCCCTGTGCTCTGCAGTAGGACCTGGTTGTTTACCCATTCTCTATATAATAGTTTGCGTCTGCTCATCCCAGACTCCCAGTCCTTCCCTCTCCAAACTCTTTCTTCGTGTCACCTATTCCCCGTGGACACAAGCCCCTCACAGGCTACGGGAGAGCCCAGAAGCCCCGTCAACCCAGCTGAACTCTGTTTCCTAAACATGCTTGCAAAGGAACCCATTTCATGGGCCTGAAATACATTTTGGGAATGGATCTTATTGCCAGCATTTGCGTTCAATGTCATTTTCTCCATTTCAAATAAAAACATTAAAGTCTTGTTTTCCCCCACTTGAAAAGAGTTGGCCTTAGTTTAGAGGACTTTTGCTGAAGGTATAAAAAGTCAGTTTATGGGATATATTTTTTCTGTAGCAACCATAGGATGCTATTTTCAGCCAAACAAGTGAAGTATATTTAAATGAAAATCTGACCATATGAAGTTTTTGTCATGGTCCAAGCGCAGGTTGGAAAAGAATTTCCAGACGTAAGGCAGAATGTAAAGAAGATAGGATTTATTAAAGAGAAGGGACATTGCCAGAACAGCGGGTGACTTCCTGGTGGCCGGGGAGAGTCGACCATAAGCTTGGGTCACTTGTCTGTTTTTACAGCCAGGGAACAAAAGGACTTGCATGTCACCTGCTGATTGGGTGGGTCAGCATGATTCCAGCATGCCGAGCGGGAGAAGAGTGGGATGAATGCCTTTCCTTATACGGGACAGGAAAGGAGCAAGACACGCCCTCGGGAGGGCTCAGAGATGTCGAAATGGTTCTGAGTGACAGAGTGATAAGGATTCAGTAACTATTCCGTGTTGTTGGCCCTTGGAGTTTATCTAATTCTTTGTCCTTGGAGCACACCACAGCTTTACCCAAAGCAACTCTGCCAGTTAGAGTTCAATGAATTCATGACTTCCATTTCCAGTTTTTTTAATTTACAATAGAAAGTGGAGGTTTTTTCTCATTAAAAAGAAAAAATCCTAGGGAAGGGAGCGTTGGGAACGTTAGAATGTTCCGGAAGATGACTCCCATCCACCCTCCGCTTTGGCTAAGTCTGGGGTAAGGGTTTACCAAGATGGCGCTTCCGTATGACTAACAATCTCCACGATTGGCCATCTTTTCCTCGGATCATTGGACCAGCCAAGTCTTCATAAGTGCGCGCTCCTTCTTGACCGAGGAGGAGCCCGGATGGCGTGAGCTGGGGCTGCATCGGGCAATCAGGATGAGCACCCAGGGGTGGGGGTGGGGGGCTGCTGACAGTGGCGCCTCTCAGATCCTAGGAGACTCTGGCCCTTCCTGATGGGCAGAGGGTCATCACCCCTCTGATACCCCCCAACTACCTGGGGGCTTTTGTCTGAGAAAAAGCACATCTGTGCGTAATCACAGGACAATATTCATGAAGCCAAAAAAAGAAAACTCACATTTTTTTCAAAGGTTTGATTTAGACCTAGGAAGAGACATTTACAGAAAGCCAACATAGACGCTGGAGATGATAAACGCTTGTATTCTGTTGAAACCAGAGCTCAAGCTGGAGAAGAAAATTAAGATAAGAGTAGAACCCGGAATCTTTGAATGGACCAAGTGGGAGGCCGGCAAAACCACTCCGACCCTCATGACCCTGGAAGAGCTGAAAGAGGCGAATTTCAACATCAGCATGGATTACAGGTGAGCCGCCGCTCTGTGTCTGCTGCTGGGGTTCCCTCGTTCTCGTTAAAGAAAGGTTATTCCCTTGTTAAAGATGGTGAGGAAGATGGAACGCTGCAGTGGGGTTGCAGAAGGGGGACAGATCAGATTCCTCTCCGAACACAAGGCCAAGTGGGGCTTTTTCACCCAGGAGCAGGGTAGGGGATGGGAAATTCCTATGAGAAGAGGGTGATTCTTGCTAAACCGACCCACAAGGATCCTTTTAGGGACCAGGGGATCAGACACCTCCCCTAGGGGTGGAGGGAAAGCGGAGTTTGCTCAGATATCCAGGGTGGTCAGATACGGGGCAGGAGGGGAGGAGGGGGGCAGATTCTGGTTAAACTGAGTCCACAAGGTTGGACGTGAAGCCCACGGGTCAGGCCGGTCGAGGAGAGGGTCAGGGAGTCTGGCTAGCGTTCGTCAGCCGAGAACCTGCGTCCCCCTCTGCCCGTGGCTGGCTCCGCCGTCACAAGCCCTGTGTGCCGGGTGCTCAGCAGGAAAGCAGACTGGAGGCGCGGCGCCGGCTCTTTGCTGGTTTTGAGCACACAACTGGGGGCTCGCTGCTGACCGCGAGCCCCGGCCGGAGACAGAGCCCCCTCGCTCCTTCTGCTCCCCTCCCCTCCTCCAGGCCCGCCTTCCCCCTCGCCTCCCTCCTGCCGGCCGAAAGCTACAATGACTACGTGCACAGGTGTGCGGTGAGCGTGGAGCAGATCCTCAGCACCTGCCCGCAGGACGGTACGTGCCCCTGTCGTCCTTGGGTACCAGCAGCCTCGGGGGTTGGGGTCTCACCTCTGGGATGGAAATGGCTGATTTTTGAACCTAGGGATGCCCCAATCTCCCCCGCCCCATTTCCCCGCCACTGAGTGCCACATCACTGCCTCTGCAGAGACACACGCCCCCCCACCCATGCCCTGGGGCTCCCGATTCTGGAACTGGGACCCAATGGGACCCAGGACAGCAGGGGCAACACAGACCACCCTGCCCACCTCCCAGGAAACGAAAGAAACTAAGAACCAACAACCATACGCTGGGTCACGTTTAAATGACAGTGCGGACAAAACATCTCTTTAAGTTGATGGTTGAGACCATTGAGAAATTCGAACATGGCATTTAAGTATGGAATCTGAATATGGAAATATTGAGGAAATGTTGTTAATTTTGGCATGGTGGTTGTGTAAGAATGAAAAGGCCTCGTTCAGCAATGCAAGCCGAGGTATAAGCTAGGAGATGGCGTGACATTTGGGATATGCTTTAAAGTACTTCATTAAGCGTCCATCAACCGATGAACGGATTAAGAAGATGTGGCACATACATACAGGGGAATATTACACGGCCATAAAAAGGAATGTAATTTTGACATTTGCAGCCATGTGGATGGACTTGGAGGGCATTATGCCCACTGAAATGAGTCAGATACAAACACTTCACTTACGTGTGGAATCAAAAAAACACAACAAACTAGTGCACATAGCAAAAAAGAGCCAGACTCGCAGATACAGAGAACAAACAAGTGGTTACCAGCGGGGAGAGGGAAGGGGGAGGGGCACTGTAGGGGGAGGGGGGCAACAGGTCCAAATTATTAGGTATAAAATAAGCTACAAGGCTATATTATTGTACAGCATGGGGAATATAGCCAATATGTCTTAGCCAATATTTTATAACTATAAATGGAGTATAACCTTTAAAAATTGTGGATCATTATATCGTGCACCTTATATAATACTGTAACTTATACAGTATAATATTGTACATCAACTATACTTCAGTAAAAATAAAATAAATAAAAATGCTTCATGGAGAAGGGGGTGGGGTAGCAGACAGATGATACAAGATGGGCAAAATGTCAACAGCTGTAGGAGTTCCCTGATGGGAACACGGGGATTCATCAGACCCGCTTTTGGGGTATATACTAAAGTGTCCACAGTAAAACATGAAAAACGAATGCTATCAGATGTAAGTTAGCAGGTGTGTATTGAACATCAGCGATGTGTCAGGCACCAAATAAAACATCATGGGAGGGGCTTCCTAGGTGGCGCAGTGGTTGAGAATCCGCCTGCCCATGCAGGGGACACAGGTTCAATCCCTGCTCCAGGAAGATCCCACATGCCATGGAGCAACTAAGCCCGTGCGCCACAACTATTGAGGCTGTGCTTTAGAGCCCATGAGCCACAACTATTGAGCCCATGTGCTGCAACTACTGAAGCCCACGTGCCTAGAGCCCGTGCTCCGCAACAAGAGAAGCCACGGCAATGAGGAGCCCGTGCACCACACGAAGAGGAGCCCCCACTCATCGCAACTAAAGAAAGCCCGCGCACAGCAAAAAAGACCCAACACAGCCAATAAAATAAATAAATAAATAAACAAATAAACAAATTTATAAAAAAAAATAAATCATGGGAAAAGTTCAGAAAAGAAGGCACACTCTCTACCCTGCAAAGGGTTTGACTATTGTTGGAGGGAAGAGGTGCAAACGTCTGGGATACTAGGAATAGTAACATGAAGAAGCGCTCAGGCGGAGTCGGTAAGAGACCACCCGGCCCACTTGCCCCACCTGCCTTCTTTCCCTCCCTCGTCCCAGGAAGCCTGGGGCACCGAGGACCCTGACGACCAGAGCCTCAGGAAGAGCTGAGCCCCCGGCCTCCCCCCAGCGTCCCCAGCGCACTGGGGGGCACACGCTCCGAGACCCCAAACCTTGCCGTGTCCAGCACCCCACACACCTGGCCACGAGGCTGGTCTACGTTACCTGTTTTAACGGGTGGGCACCCTGGGGAAGGTGCTAGTGAAAACCGCACCTTAGTGGCATTTTTATCAAACTCACGCTGTTCACAGATATTGCCACAGGCCATCAGGGCACAGGATGAAATTAGAGCCTGTCCTGCACCAGGCCCTCCCCCGCTTCCCGGCCTGCCCGTCTCCACCTGCCCAGGCTGGAATTCAGTGTCCACAGGTGACACCTCCCCACGGGCTTGAGGGCTTCTGGACGGGGACACAGAGCTGCTGCTTCGTTGCCTCTGGTGGCTCCTGCCCCCGCCTGTGAGCTGCTCGCTGCAGGGAGGCAGGCCTACCTGCCTGAGGCTGTGGCACGTGGCCGAGGTGCGCAGGAGGCAGCACCTGAGCGGTAGAATGAGTAGAATTTGGAAGGGAACGTTTGGCCCAGGAGGAGGCAGCGGGCGTGAGCAGGGCAGGAAGGCGAGGGGCGTGTGGATCAGCGGACGGAGCAGCGAGAAGCCCCGTGGGGCTGCAGGGAGGCTCACACCTGCCCATCACCTGGCGCGGGGAGAGGGGGCCCTTCACAGACCTCACCTGCTAGGTCCTCCCCCTCCCGTGCGGTCTGGAGTATCACCTCCATTGACACCACGTAACTTGGAAGCTCAGAGGGGCTGGAGGGCCTCCGTGTCCAGGTGTCCCTCTGGAGAGCACAGGCCAGGGGTCAAACCTGAGTGTCTAGCAACCACACAGTGACTTTGGCAGCCAAAGAAATGAGCGTGAAATTACCAGGCGGGGGCTCGGCTCTGGTGTCACACTGGAGAATTTATGGCCACGTCAGGGGCAGCGTGAACAGATCGCTCTGTGAGCCATGACATTCCAGGAAGCCGGGGTTCTGGTTTCCTCCTCAGGAGGATCGCTGGGTCCGGCCTCTGGGCCTCCTGGCTCCCCTGAGGGTCTAGCTCCCAGGCTTGCTTTGTCCCGGCCTTGGCTGTCACGACTGTCACCTCCAGGAGACTCGCTGGGCCCTGGACTCTGGAGGTCCTTCTGTAAAGTGGTGGCCCCTTTGTGATCAGCCAGCCAATCACTCTCAAGTTCACGGACGAGGCCTGGAGGGAGCCGCTCAGCGCCCGGCACCATCCCATCCCTGAAGCTCAAGGGCCAGTACAGCCACCCCAGCCCTCCACGAGGATGTGATGGGCTCGGAAGAGTTTATACACCAACGAGATGGGCGTCCCTGGTGGCTCAGTGGTTCAGAATCCGCCTGCCAATGCAGGAGACACGAGTTCGATCCCTGCTCCAGGAAGATCCCACATGCTGAGGAAGAACTAAGCCCGTGCACCACAACGACTGAGCCTGTGCTCTAGAGCCCGTGAGCCACAACTACTGAGCACATGTGCCACAACTACTGAAACCCACATGCCTAGAGCCTGTGCTCTGCTACAAGAGAAGCCACTGCACCGAGAAGCCAGTGCACCACAAACGAAGAGTAGCCCCCACTCGCCGCTACTAGAGAAAGCCCCCACCACAACAAAGACCCAACATAGCCAAAAATAAATAAATAAATAAATATTAAAAGAAAAAAAAACAAGAGGCCAACTGCCAGTGTTATTCAGCTATTACCAACCACGCCTCCCTCCTACCCAGGTCCCTCAAGGCCTCGGGCCCCACGAGGTCGCCCCACCCGACAACCTGGGGCGCCCCTCTGATCAGAGGGGTTCTCTGGGCCTGCCCTGACCTCGGGTGTCCTTCCTCCCACAGCGGGCGTCATCCTGGTGGTGGGCCACGGCTCGGCGCTGGACGCCTGCACCCGCCCGCTCCTTGGGCTGCCGCCCCGGGACTGCGCAGACTTCGCCCAGCTCGTGAGGAAGGTACGCGCCCCCTCTTTCCTCTTTGGGCCACAGAATCAGGCAGCCCAAGGACGCGGGGTCAGCCCGTGCCCTTCTCAGAATGGAGACGCGTGTCCTGGCCACCCAGGCACTGGGGAGCCCCTGTCCCCTGAGAATGTGCCCACCTGCTCTGATGCAAAGGGCAGCCTTGGGCAGGGAGTGACAGGGGGGCTTCGTCATCTTTATTATGATGGCGACTTTGGCCATTTGCCACCAAGAAAACATAAAAACAAGACCAAGGACTTTTGTAATCAGGTCACGTGATAATTCCTTGCCACTCCAGTAGCTGAGCACATGGTCCGGTGGAGGGTGAGTGATTGGATAAGAGAAAGGGCGGTTGCTGGGCTGGCATGCTCTGGGGACTGGGTGGCTGAGGGACAGAAAGGAGCCCCTCCCTTGCCTGTAGAGTCCTCCAGCCATGGGATCATGAGCTGGTCGACGCTGCCAGAGTGTGTGATGCTGGGCTGGGAACACATTAACACATACTGGAAAAGCAAGCAGGTGACAGGTGTGTACAGAAGGATAATGGGTACTTTGGACCAACCCGTGAGCATCACCTGGCAAAGCAGAGGTGGCTTTTATCCAGACGGCGAGATGCATGGAGGCGGGAAACCCAGGACTCAGACACTGCCCCCCACCCCACTCTCAAAATCTACTCAGAGTCAGACTTGCCCTCTGCCCTTGTCCTGCTCATCAAATTAATCAGTCAACTGATCAGTGGCCTTGAGGCTGGGAGTGCAGCGGTGCGGACAACACCTTTGATGGGAGATGGGCCCCCGACCTGGTCATGGTACCACGGCCGGCCACACCTTGTTTGCTGCAGGTGTGGGCCGCAAGGTGTCACTGAGCCCCAGAGGGGCCTGGGGGCTGCAGAGGAGCAGACCCCTGGCCCGGAATGGCCCAGCCCAGCCCAGCCCACACCAGCTCCGTGCTGTGCAAAGTACTCTGAGCCCCTCCCCGCCCTGCCAGAAAAAGCACCGTGCCCCCTCACCCTGGGTGCATGAGAACCAAAGGGCTTCCACACGTGAAATATCAGGCATCAGACCCCTCACTCTTCTTCCTGTTTCCTCCGGACCTGAGTGGAAACGTGTGCCCCCTGAAGTGTCTCCAAGGTGGTGTTTCCAGTGATGACCCGGACATCCCTGAGCCCTCCGGGTTCCTGGGCCACCGGTTGACCATTGTCCAAACACATGGCTGGAGCCACCCCAGGCCACACTGGGAGATATCCAGATAGATTTTTCAGGGGGGGGATTTTCCTGCTCGGCCCCAGTGCCACCTGCTACCTAAGTGTTCTTCTTACCAAACGCAAGTTCACGTGCGTGACTCACAGTGAGGCCAAATAATACGAAAACGTCAGAGTTTGGAGCAGAGAAAGTTTCTAGCAGGGCCGAGCAAGGAGTCAGGTGGCTCAGGCCCCAAACCCCGAGCTTCCCGAAAGGGCTTCAGCAAAGCGTTTTTACAGGCCAGTGAAGCAGGGGGTCGCAGGGTGTGTGATCAGCTCGTGCGCGATTCTCTGATTGGCTGATGACGAGGTAGCAGGGAGGAGTCACAGGGGTTCACAGGATCAGTCCTCAGGCGCCAGTAGGTCTGGGGGCTGCAGGGTCAGGGCCATCAAGTAGTTAACATCTTCCATTTGGTGGTAGTTTTTCAGCATCTGAAAAGCTCAGGGAATGTGCATCAGATACTGTTATCTGGGTACTTGAGAGAGGAGACACGGCAGAGGGTATGGTGGGGGGGGGCGGGGATCTGTCCCAGGGAGGGCCCATAGGGTCCTGCTCTGTTACATTCTCTCGCTCCTGCAGACGACACCATGTTTCCTGCCGGATACAGCCGCTGCTTCTGTTCCTGCATCCCTTCCCACCCCGGGCTCCCCTGGGGGTCCTCGTCACCCACGCGGATGCACACGACAAACACTGACTGATTGCACGTCAGCTACAGGTTGACAGTGTTCCAGAAACCCATGAGTCTTTGTGGCCAAATTCCCTCCCACTCCCCTGACCCTTGGCCTCCCCTCTCAAGAGGCCAGCCTTGAACTTCCAAACTCCTGTCGCTTTCTTATGCTGAGGATTTGGTGTCCACTGCCCCCCCCCCATGCCCACGTAAGCTGGACTTGCCCGCGCGTACCAGAAGTTCACCAGGGGCTTTGCCAGTGATGGGCCTTCAAGTCAGGGGCAGCTGAAAACGAACATTCAGGAGCCCGCCCCCATCACACCCACCCCTGGGCCCTCCCCCCAGTCTCTATAAACAGAAGGAGAGAGTGTCCTTGAGTCAACACCAGCCCACACTTGGACTCTGCCCCCCAGGTTGGAATTTTTGCACATTTGATCTAACAAAAGAATTTCCAGACACTGAAAAGAGAGGGGAAAAAAGGAAAACAGAAATGTGAACAAACAAAGCCTTAAAAACAAAGATCTCCTCCAAACCATTCATTTTACAGGGAATAGAGGTCTAAAGTCTCACTCTGACCTCTTTTCTCGGGTTTGAACGTAATACCTGTATCTTGTTGTGATGCTGAGTTTGAGAATGGAAGCTACTCTTCAAGCAGCAGGGCAGACAGAAGGGTTCTCGGCCTCAGCACGACTGACATCTGGGCAGGAGGATGCTGGGGGAGCTGTGCTGTGCACCATGGGATGTTGAGCAGCATGCCTGGCCTCTCCCCTGAGATGCCGCCGCACCCCCACTTGTGACAAAGAGTAAGGACAGACATTTCCCACTGCCTGCTGGAGGGCTGGGAGTCCCCACTGAGGGCTGCCGTGTGGGATGTCGGTGTCGTGCTCAAGGCAGTGGTGCCCACATGGGTACGTCATGCTTCCTCTGAGGTATAGCGGGCTTTAGACTAAGTCTAAAATCAACGGACCTGGTGCAAAATATTAATAACTGATTTTACTCCCTCTAGATCCCTTCTCTGGGTATGTGCTTCTGCGAAGAAAACAAAGAGGAAGGGAAATGGGAGTTGGTGAACCCTCCCGTGAAGACGCTGACTCATGGCTCAAACTCAGCGTTTAACTGGAGGAACTGGATTCAGGGCAGCTGAAGCCACCTCTGCGTTCGCATAACGTACGATGAAGAGGCAAAACTCCATAGAGGCTGTAAGATACTGTTATTCTGCAGGGAACTTAGTCGCCCCTAATGTGATTTGTAGAAGCACAAAAGGCACTTTTAGACACAGCGTGTTTGCCAAGCAGACCGTCATCGCAGGAACTTGGCTGTGGGGACACCCCCTTGTACCATGTGCATCAGCCTTGTGGCTGGGAGAGGAATGAGGAACCATGACACCCACCCCGTGGAAAATTCCACTTTATATTTTTTATTCATCAAGTTCCCAATCGTTTTTTCTTTTTCTGTTTCAATCACTCTTTGGCTATGTCCACACAGGCCAAAAGAGGTGGAATGTTGAATAGAATGGTACCAGAAAACCACCTACCAGATCAAAACCAGGAAACAGGCTTGGTGTCCACAGACCAGGTATTAGTTTCCTGCTGCTGCTGTAACAAGTAACCACACAGCGGTGATTAGAGACACAGCTTTTTAAACACACATATCTTTACTCTGTTACAGTCCCACAGGTCAGCAGTTCTGAAACAGGCCAGTGGGTTTCCTTCTGTCCGCTGCCCTGGGGAGGGTCCTCTGCCCTGGGGAGGGTCTGCAGCCCTGGGGAGAGTCCACTTCCCTGCATTACCAGCCTTTAGGGGCACCTGCATTCCTTGGCTCAGGGCACCTTCCTCTTTCCTCAAAGGCAGTGGTGGTGCCTCTTCAAATCTCCCTGTTCCTCTACACAGTCACACTGCCATCTGCTTCTGACCTTCGTGTCTCCCTTTTGTAAATTCCCTTGGGATTACACTGAACCCACCCAATACTCTGGGAATACCTCCCCATCTCAAGACCCTTAACTTAATCCCACCTGCAAAGTCCCCTTTGCCATGTGACATAACAGTCACAGGTCCAGGGATTAGGAAGTGCACATCTCTGCGGCCACTCTTCCGCCCACCCCACCCCAATCCTCCCAAACACATGGGGCTGCTTGCACAGAGGCTGGCATAAGTATTTATGAAACCTCCCCCTTGACGCAGGTCTACCAGCTTCTCTTTTTCTCCCTTTTGATCAAATGGAGGGAGGAGGGGTTTGCAAAAGGAGGGAGTGGGTCCTGCCCTCACTAACAGGAAAGAGAAAGCAGAGAGGACCCCCTCCCCAACCCCACACCAAGCACGGTGAGGTCTCCAGGGATAGTGTATCCATGGTGCTCCGACTTTGAAGAAGCTGGTCCAGGCAGTTGATGGGGGGTTGGGAGGTGCGGCCCAGCAGTGTCCTCTCACCCCATCCCAACTGAAGAAAAGGAAAAAGCCCTCCAAGGGCTCAGAGGGAGGGCACAGTCATGGTCGGACATGCTGCCCACCCCCCCCCCAATCCCTCTGTGTCCTCTCCTGGATACCCCAGGGCCAACCGACCCTTCCTAATCATGAGGGTGAATAAAAACTTCACAAATCAAGCAAATGGGATTTACATAGTGGTCCCTTCTTTGGGGTGGTCCACAAGACATCCGGGTTCACCCTCTCGGGGGTGAGGGGGTCTCACGCCCCCGGGTAATGAAGGAAGCAGACAGTGACCTCCTCCTGGCTGGGCTGGTGATGGGGTCTACACGGGACAACGAGATGGGCTTGAATCTCAGAGCTGGAGGGCAGATGTGCAAGAAACACCATTATCTTTACATTCTATAATCCTGGTTCTGACTAGACCTCCTTCGCTGCAATGATTGATAGAAAAGCCCACTTCTGTCGTTCTCGGTTCCAGGATGACCCTCACTGTGCGGGGCGTCCTCGCGCACAGAGCTGTGCTGGGCAGGGATGGAGGGGCCTCAAGAAGCTTTTCTTTACGTGGTGTAAGTTTTCAACTCCATGAACTAATAAGAAACCGAAAAAGAAGGGAAGAAAGATTTCTGAGCACTCTCCTCTTTCCTCGCCCCTTTGGCCCTGCTGGTCCTCCAGGGTTTACAAGCATAGTCTGACCCCTGCTGACATCATCTGGAAGTAGATGTCCTGTGCCCACCGAGCGCCCACCTCCCACCCCCACCCACATCATCTCTTTGATTTCCTCACCTGTGGGCTCCAGAAAACAAATCTGGAAAGGAGCCCTCCCCCATGTTCTGCTTGCATCCCCCAACAAGGTGAAGGTTAATCTTGTTTGAGAACTTTGTGGCACAATGACTGGGATTTCTCCTGGCCCGGTACTTGGCTCTTTTGGAAGATGGGAGGGGCTGAAAGGGGAGCAGGAGCTGGCCTCGGGCTGGGCTGTAAAGGAATTGAGGAGCCTGAGCTTGTGCCTCTGTCGCAGAAGCCTTCAGCCACAGGTCCGGGACCACCCATCTCTGCAAACACTCTGCTATGTTTATCTGAGAAGAAAGAGCCATCATCATTTTCCATGGAAGCAAGTCTTACTGTAGAACCAAATTTGAGGAGCTTTAGCTATGCGTCATGTTGGTGAATTTCATGGGCTGAATCGTGTCCCCCCAAAATTCATAAGTTGAAGTCCTAACCCCTAGCACTTCAGAATGTGACTTTTTTTGGAGATAGGGCCTTTAAAGAGGTGATAAAGTAAAATGAGGTCATCTGGGGGGCCCTATTCCAAGATGACTGATGTCCTTATAAGAAGAGGAGATCAGGACACACACATCCACAGAGGCACATCCATGTGAGGACACAGGGAGAAGACGGCTGTCTACACGCCCAGGAGAGAGACCTCAGAGGGACCGGCCCTGCCCACAGCTCGATCTTGGACTTGCAACCTCTAGAGTGTAAGACTAAAATAAGCAACTATTTTGTGAGCTGCCCAGCCTGTGGCACTTTGTCAAGGCAGCCCCAGGACACTAATACAGAGCATGAAATCACTGATACAAACACCAAAAATGGATACTTCTGAAGGGCTGGACACTGGCCAGGGCATGCATCTCAGCACATGGCACATAATAAATGTCACCATCAACCACCCAGATCCATGCACCACCCATCCTGATGTTTTCTGTGCCTGTTTTCAAACAGTAAACATAAAAATCTGACTCCCTGTGGGCAGGCCTTGTGAGGAGTCAAGGCTAGAACCCAGGTTACCCCAAGGTCCTCTCGCCCCAGCCTTGGGGAAGAACAAGGTCCATGGATGTTTGTGCTGACCCCTGATCTCCTCTTTTCCCACCCTAGTTATTTCCAGGAGCCCCCAGGGGAGCACGGATGCTCGGGAAGGGGCCTGTGGAACACTGCCCTTCTCAGCCCCCAAGGTCAAGAGCCTCTGGTGGCTTTGCCAACCTGCCATCTGAAGGAAGGCCAGGCACCCACCTGCCAGCGCTCCCAGGACCTCCTTATACAGATCCAGGCTGGGGGTCTTCTCCTCTCTGAGCCCTTTTGTCACCTGGTCTTGGGAGCTCACAAAGGCCTACAAACAGCCCTGACTGCTCCTCCCACTCCATCCAACCCCCAAATCAGTCCAAGGAGCTATAGAGGATGAAGGGGGAATGGAGGCATCCCCCCCCACCCATGCACAGAGTCCCCACTCCCTCTGGCCACACAAGGAAAGCCAATTGTCAGTATTTGCAGATGCTGGGACCTAAGCCTGGAACCCCAAGAAATGGACTAAAATCCTCATACCCCAAGAAGAGAATTCAGCAGCGTGGCTGGGATCAAGGGTAAGTTCAGACATCAATAGCTTTTGTTTATTGCCACATCCTTAGGAGATACAATGCAGACAATATCCCCTTTGCATGGCTGTGACAACAAAATATAAAATGCCTAGGAACACACTTACAGGACTGATGAGAACTTACCATACCACGGAGGGGCACAGAAGAAGGCTGGAATGGTTGGAAAGGCACACCATGTTCCCCCATGGAAAGCAAGACTCAACATCACAAAGGTGCCAACTCCTGAATTAATCCAGAGTGATCACAATCAAACTCAAATCTTGAAAATGACTTTTGAGGGAGAGATGAGTGGATTCTGAAGTTCATGAGGAAAAACAAACTTCCAGGAGGAATAACTGACAAAATCCAAAAGGGAGTGTTGGGAGAAAGAGGGGGAGTAACCCCAACAGATATTAAACCCATTATAAAGCTACTGTAGTTAAAACAGTGTGGTAGAAGAGCTGGATTTTAGGCAGGGAGATCAGCGGTGTAAATAGAAAGACAGGAAAAAGCCCTAAAATATAGGGGTTTATGTATGTTAAAGTGGGTGATGGAATGACTGGCGGAGGTAGGGGGAGGGGCAGTAAATGATTAAGTCAGTGATGGGACAATAGGTTCATCATCTGGGAAAAGGGAAGTTGGAGTCATTCATTCCTCACTCATTGAAAAAAAAATCAAAGATTTAAATGTAAAAAGTGAAATTGTAAAATTTCTAGAAGATACCATGTGAGAAGTTTTTTTAAAGTATCTCAGAGTGGGTGAGGAAGGCCTCTGTAACCATGACACAGAAATCTGGAACTATAAAAGGAAAAAAGATAAATTCAACTAAAACATTTTTCAAATCTGCTTTAAAAAGCACCTTAAAGTTTAAAAGTACAAGCTGGGAAAGTACAAAATTTAAAAGTACTACAAGCTGTAACTCTACCCCCAGCCCGCCCAGCCTCCCTCTGCACCCCAGAGACCCCGTGCCGTTAGCCACACTGTGCCCTGCTGTGTTTGCTGTCACCCTTCTGTGTAGACATTGCTTACTTCAAAGGGTGCATTGGTGACCACATCCAAGTTCACTGCAAGCCCAGGACCTGGGCACGGAGTAGCACCCACTCACCTCTGCAACAGTGATTCACCTGCAAACCTGCTCCATTCACGTGGTCCAGGATTTCCCAACCTCGGCACTATTGACACTGGGGAAGGATAATTGTTTGTTGTGAGGGCTGTCCTGTGCACTGTGGGACATTTAGCAGCATCCTTGGTCTGGACCCAGTAAGATGCCAGAAGCACAAATCCTTCCTGTTATGATAAACAAAAATCTCTCTGGACATCACCAAATGTGCCCGGGCAAAATCATCCCAGTTGAGAACCACTCATGTATTCCCTTCACAGAGATGTGGGGAGCCCCATTTCCGGGGGGTGACGTGTCAAGGTACGCAGGCTCCCCAGGTCCCTTCTTGAGCTGAGCAGCTTGTGATGGTCTGAAGGTCAGGGCTCTGTGAATTAGAGGACAGAGGAAGCCCAGGGGTGCCTGTGAACAGATGTGGAGCCTGGGAGGTGGGGGCTGCACTGAGGGGATGGACAAGACCAGCACAGACAAGTTCTGTTGAATGGGCCTTTCTGTCCTGGGGGCCGAGTCCTGGTGACGGCTAGCCCAGCCTTGTTTCTAGTCTTTTAGTCCCTTGGGCCGAGTCCCCCAACCAAATTCTAGAACTTGAAAGTCTTTACTTTTAATTTTTATTTTATTTTGGAGCGTAGTTGACTTGCAATGTTGTGTTCGTTGCAGGTGTACAGCAAAGTGATTCAGGTATAAATATACATGTATCTATTCTTCTTCAGATTCTATTCCCATATAGCTAATTACAGAGTCCTGAGTTCCCTGTGCTACACAGGAGGACCTTGTTGATTATCTATTTCATACGTAGTAGTGTGTATATGTCAGCCCCAGTCTACGAATTTATTCCTCCCCTCACCGTCCCCCTTTGGTAACCATAAGTGTGTTTTCTAAATCTGTTTGTTTTGTAACTAAGTTCATTTGTATCGTGTTTTTAGAGTCCACACACAAGTGATATCGTGTGAAGGTCTGCCATGAACACCCCATGGCTGTGCAGCCCTGGGACCCAGTGCGTGACCCCAAAGCAGAGTAATCTTCTCCTCGGTCCCTACCCGGTACACCCCCCCTCCCCCGGGGCCCCAAGGGCCAGCAGACAGTAATGCACAGAAATTAACAGAATTGCAAGAAATAGTTTCCAAAAATGGAGACATGAATTATTCAATGAACATCACCACCAGCATTGTTCAAAGGAATTAAATTGGGTTCGGGAGACCTGAGTCTGAGCTCCAGCTCTGTCCTTTACTCATGTGACCTCGGGAACGATCTCCGTGTGTTTTGGGTTCACCACCGTGACACGGCGGTGCTGGGTCACAGCATCCCGCCCTCTGTTCCGGAGGAAGCAGCATCTCAGCAGTGAGCAGTGGGGGGCTGAGCTGGAGAGTCGGGGGCATTTGCCAGTTTCCGTGGTGCCATGCCCCCCCCCCCGCCCCCCGGCGTTTTAACAGTTGATTTACAAAATGCCTGAGAATTTCAAATCCGCTCTCTTAGGCAGGTGTGAGCCCGCTCCAGCCCACCTCTGCTCTGTGGGGGGAGGTCAGGTTTAGTGAGAGGGGCTTCGACTGGCCTGTGGGCACCAGGGCACCATCAGAGCACGTGCTTCGGGCGGGTGCCCACTTCCTGCTGAAGAAACAAGGCTCTTTCCCAAAGAGGGGACGGGCAGGAAGAGGGGCCAGACCAGGAGAGCGAGGGGACCATGGCCGCGGGCTGGGAGGACAGACTCGTCTGAAGAGCGGGGTCAGGGGGTACCGGACTGTGTGTGCTGGACTCTGGACAGACGTGTGGCTCCTAGGATCCCTCCAAAGCTGCGTCTCCTCTGGGTTCCCGGTCCAGCCAGCGACACGGGTGCCTGGACCCTGCCTGGAGGGAGCCCCACCCCCTGCCCATACCCAGCCTCCCTGCTTCCAACCCACCCTGACCCGCTGCCTCCCCAACACGAGGAAACCCCACGCTTCCTCCAAGGCAAGACAAAGCCGGCACGCTCCACACACTGAGTAAAGTCTGGGAGGCGGAGGTGGCAAACTACCAAGCTGAACTTGACTTTTAGAGACGTGGCAGATTTTACAGGCTGCTGCATCACAGAAGGAAATAGGAAGCCAGCTGTGCAGAAGCTCTGCAAGGCTCCGCAGGCGAGGTCCGGATTCCTTAGCTTCCCGTCCCTGTTTGGTTCCAAGTAAATGCCACTTCCAGCTGTTGAATACCATTTACTTCTGAGACTGAAGCCCACAAAAAAAGCTAAGAATCACACACACACACACACAATCTTCTCCGTGAAGCGAAGATGTTCTTGAAGAAATCATTCCAAAAATGAATGCTCTGGAAACATCAGAGTTCTCCTCCCTCCACAAGTGCATTTCTTTCAACCGGTAACTCATTCTCTCTCATTCCGTCCTGTTCGCAACGAGGAGAATCTGTTCGTGCAATAAACCAAAGTACTTTCCAAAGAAGCTACAGCACAGAAGCAACGTAAATCCCCAAAGAGAAACGCTCTGAGTGAGCCGCAGGTAGGCTCTCCCCCAAAACCCCTCCCCGAAAGGCAGCCCAGCTTATTTAGCGGTTGATTCTGGAACGCACACATTTTACTGCCTTCAGTGATCCTTGTACCATTTTGCTCTCCTTACTCTGGGTGCTGACGGAAGGGCGGACGCTGTGCCCTGGCTCACTTCGATGTTATTAAAAAACCAAGGGTCCCAGAGCTTATTATCTGGGGAGACACAGTCAGCCTTTTGGGAAAAGCAAGGAACCCCGAATAAACCATCGGCCATCTTGTTTCCCAGACGTGCGGTCAGATGGGCATCACCTGGGCGCTTGCTAGAAATGCAGAGTCTCAGGCCCCTGCCCCACCTGCTGGGTCAGAAGCTGCATTTTGGCTCAGTCCCCAGCGGGTGTGCACGTAATGAACACGAAGAGGTGCTGTCTGCCTTGGTGTAAATATGTGACGTCACAGGCCATGGGAAGATGGAGAGGGACACAGCAGAGAAGGGAACCAGCGATGGTGACACAGTGTTCGTGATAGAAATCTGCCGCCGTCCCCACGTCCTGGCCCTCCGAGGTCGTAATCGATGACGCTAACGTCTTCCTACCTCCTCCTCCTCCTTTGTTTATTCCTTAAGATGAGTGAACCCAAAGAAGTATGGTGTATATATCTGGTGTATATATACATAAGATATATGTGTATATATATGGTGGAATGCTACTCCGCCATGAAAAAGAATGAAATCATGCCATTTGCCGCAACATGGATGGACCTAGAGATGATCACACTAAGTGAAGTAAGTCAGACAGAGAAAGGCAAACATCATATGATGTCACTGATATGTGGAATCTAAGAAATGTGATACAAATGAACTTATTTACAAAACAGAAACAGACTCATAGACATAGAAGACGAACTTATTATGGTTCCCAAAGGGGGAGGGGAGGGCAAGAGGGATAAATTAGGGATTAACAGATACAAACTATTCTTCATAAAATAAACAACAAGGACCTACCATACAGAACAGAGAACTATATTCAATATCATGTAATAATCTATAATGGAAAAGAACCTGTGTGTGTGTTTAACTGAATCACTTGCTGTACAACTGAAACTAATGCAACTTTGTACATCAACTAAACTTCAATTGAAAGAGAAGTGAACCCGTATTTTTGCCACTAGAGGAGAGCTTTCTCCTGCCCTGAAGACCTCCTCAGAAGCCCCAGAGTTTGTGTGAGATGAACTGGGCATCGTCTACATGGGCAGCTGGAGGCCCTGGAGACAGAACGTTAGACTCGAGCCCCGCCTGCCAGGAGCTCTCGCCATGAGTGAGCGAGCCATGGGACGTTATCAGGGCGCACGGGTGTCTGGGGAGCCCCAAGGACACCGCCTCATCCGATCAAGCCTGCCTTCGTCTCCAGCGCCCATTCACCATTAAATAAACGTCCACCCATCGTGTCCTCTGGCTCCGCGGCCCAGTCCCCCTGAGGAGGCCTGAGCAGCTGCGGGAAGGTAACCAACCATGAGGTCAAGAGAAAACACTGGTCACTTCATGTGAGCCAGTGATCAAATGAAGCTCAAAAAGATAATCAGAGAACTTCCCTGGTTGCTCAGTGGTTAAGACTCTGCACTCCCAATGCAGGGAGCCTGGGCCCAATTCCTGATAAGGGAACTAGATCCCATATGCACTCCGCAACTAAGAGTTCACATGCCGCAACCAAAAAAATAAAGAATCCCACATGCCACAACTAAAGACCCAGCACAGCCAAACAAATAAATAAATATTTAAAAAAAAAAGAAAGAAAGAAAGAAAAAAAAAGACAGTCGGCCCCCAAACTGAACCCGGTGAACTGAGTACAGCCGTCCATCCTGGGGGTTATAAAGAAAGAAAAATGCACCAACCACTCCTTGTTCAGACCAGACCATCCTCAGCTCAGGATGTAAACCCAGCCTGGTCCTGGTCCTGCGCCTGCTGGGTGGGGGGACTGCGGGGGCGGGGCATGATGCCTGACAGTGGCCTGTGGAGGCTCGGGGGGAAGGGCACGCTGGAATCTGTGGTTTGGTGGGTGCATGAGCTGAGCCAGGCCCACTGCGGGGCAGAAGTGCTCACCCCAGGCTCTCACCTCGAGACGATCCAGGCCACCAGCCACTCTGCCCGTAGGCCGAGGGGACGAGGGAGAGAAGTGGAGATGTGGCCCGGCCAGGACCTCCTCTGGTGAGGATGTAAGTCGTCTTGCCATCTCTACGCTCCTTGATTTCCCCGTTCCATCTGGCTTGTACAGAGCGTGGAGCAGGGCACTGGAGCTGCGGCTCCCCTGTGGGCTGTTTGCAGCCGTGATTGGGGTGGTGACATCAGAGCAGGGGAAGTGGCCCAACCTGGGCACCAGGTCATTGTGGTGTAGAGGAGCTAAAAAGAGTACACATTTCAAGTCAGAAAACTCTGAGTTCAGCCCAGACTTGACACTCACCTACTCTGTGACCTGGAGTCAGTTGTTTAATTCTCTAAACCTCTATTTTCTCACCTAAAAAATGGACACATGTTAGCAACTCCTTCATAGGATTGTGGTAAGGTGACACTAACCAACATTCTTTATGTGAAACATTTAGCATAATGCCTAGAACACACTGATCTCAGTGTAGCTTGGAAGCTCTACTATTTTTCTTTTTTTTTTTTTTTAGAACTTTTATTGAGATACAGTTAACATACAATAAACTGCATATATTTAGAGTGTACAATTTGGTATCCCAATCTCCCAATTCATTCTCCTCCAACCCTCCCCGCTTTGCCCACTTGGTGTCCATATGTTTATTCTCTGCATCTGTGTCTCTATTTCTGCCTTGCAAACCAGTTGATTTGTGCCATTTTTCTATAGTCTGCATATGTGTGTTAATATACAGTATTTGTTTTTCTCTTTCTGACTCACTTCACTCTGTATGACAGTCTCCAAGTCCATCCATGTCTCTGCAAATGTCCCAGTTTCATTGCTTTTTACAGCTGAGTAATATTCCATTGTATATATGTACCACATCTTCTTTATCCATTCATCTGTTGATGGACATTTAGGTTGCTTCCATGTCCTGGCTATTGTAAATAGTGCTGCAGTGAACATTGGAGTGTATGTGTCTTTTTGAATTATGGTGTTCTCTGGATATATGCCCAGCAGTGGGATTGCTGGGTCATATGGTAACTCTATTTTCAGTTTTGCAAGGAACCTCCATACTGTTCTCCACAGTGACTGTATCAATTTACATTCCTACCACAGTGCAAGAGCATTCCCTTTTCTCCACACCCTCTCCAGCATTTGCTGTTTGTCGATTTTCTGATGATGCCCATTCTGACCGGTGTGAGGTGATACCTCCTTGTAGTTTTGATTTGCATTTCTCTAATAATTAGTGATGTTGAGCACCTTCTCATGTGCCTCTTGGCCATCCGTATGTCGTCTTTGGAGAAATGCCTATGTAGGTCTTCTGCACATTTTTTTGATTGGGTTGCTTGTTTTTTTGATATTGAGCTGGATGAGCTGTTTATATATTTTGGAGATTAGTCCTTTTTCTGTTGACTCATTTGCAAATATTTTCTCCCATTCTGAGGGCTGTCTTTTCATCTTGCTTATAGTTTCCTTTGTTGTGCAGAAGCTTTGAAGTTTTATTAGGTCCCACTTATTTATTTTTGTTTTTATTTCCATTACTCTAGGGGGTGGATCAAAAAAGATCTTGCTGTTATTTATGTCGAAGAGTGTTCTTCCTATGTTTTCCTCTAGCAGTTTTATAGTGTCTGGCCTTACATTTAGGTCTTTAATCCATTTGGAGTTTATTTTTGTGTATGGTGTTAGGGAGTGTTCTAATCTCATTCTTTTACATGTAGCTGTCCAGTTTTCCCAGCACCACTTATTGAAGAGGCTGCCTTTTCTCCATTGTATATCCTTGCCTCCTTTATCATAGATTAGTTGACCATAGTTTATCTCTGGGCTTTCTATCCTGTTGCATTGATCTATATTTCTGTTTTTGTGCCAGTACCATACTGTCTTGATCACTGTAGCCTTGTAGTATAGCCTGAAGTCAGGAAGCCTGATTCCACCAACTCTGTCTTTCCTTCTCAAGATTGCTTTGGCTATTCGGGGTCTTTTGCGTTTCCATAGAAATCATGAAATTTCTTGTTCTAGTTCTGTGAAAAATGCTATTGGTAATTTGATCGAGATTGCATTGAATCTGTAAATTGCTTTGGGTAGTACAGTCATTTTCACAATGTTGATTCTTCCAATCCAAGAACATGGTATGTCCCTCCATCTGTTTGTGTCGTCTTTGATTTCTTTCATTAGCGTCTCATAGTTTTCTGAGTACGGGTCTTTTACCTCCTTGGTTAGGTTTATTCCTAGGTATTTTATTCTTTTTGTTGCAATGGTGAATGGGATTGTTTCCTTAATTTCTCTTTCTGATCTTTCATTGTTAATGTATAGAAATGCAAGAGATTTCTGTGTGTTAATTTTGTATCCTGTAACTTTACTAAATTCATTGATTAGCTCAGGTAGTTTTCTGGTGGCATCTTTAGGATTTTCTATGTATAATATCATGTCGTCTGAGAACAGTGACAGTTTTACTTCTTCTTTTCCAATTTGGATTCCTTTTATTTCTTTCTCTTCCCTGATTGCTGTGGCAAGGACTTCCAAAGCTATGTTGAATAGTAGTGGTGAGAGTGGACATCCTTGTCTTGTTCTTGATCTTAGAGGGAATGCTTTCAGTTTTTCACCATTGAGAATGATGTTTGCTGTGGGTTTGTCATATATGGCCTTTATTATGTTGAGGTAGGTTCCCTCTATGCCCACCTTCTGGAGAGTTTTTATCATAAATGGGTGTTGAATTGTGTCAAAAGCTTTTCTTGCATCTATTGAGATGATCATGTGGTTTTTATCCTTCAGTTTGTTAATATGGTGTATCACATTGATTGATTTGTGTATATTGTAGCTTGGATTACCAAGAAAACCATTCAAGCTTCTTCCAGATTCTCTCCTCCACTCTGGCCCTTGTGAGCACAGATGTGAAATGTTTAGTGAATATCTACACAGGGTATTGTGAAAGGAGAAGGCAGCAGGGACTGGAACTTGAGAAAACTGATTTAAATCCATTTTTCTCTATGCACTTGGATTTAAAAGAATTATACACAAAATGTAAACTAGTAATTTGTTGTAACCAGAGAGTCAGAGCTTTTAGAAGAGAAAAGCAGTTCAAAAGTGGCTCCTGAAAAGAGCCAGATGCCAAATAACAGCAGCTTCTCCAGAATGATTTTTTTATTTCCTTGAATCATTTTCCATTGTTCCAGTTTATGCTTTTAAAACTTTATAAGAAGAGCAAGTAATCCCATCTCAGTATAAGAAATGGAGGAAGTGAAAGGATGTGACTTCTCAAGTCACATACCTTGTAAGTGATGCAGCCCAGGTGGCAAGAGATGGGTGTGGGTTTAGGAACCTTTAGATCCAGTATCGAAAGTGAAACTGGGTCCTGGAAGTAACTGTTATGGGACTTGCCTTCTCACCATGAACAATTAGAAAGCGTGTCAAAAATACATGAAACAGGTTTTTTTCAGATGTTGAACAACAGGCAGTGCAAGTCTGTGATGCTGAAAAGGAAAAAAAAATGAAATGAGCCCTAATATCATTGCAGCTTTCTAGCTAGAAGAAATATAAACAGAATCTGGAGATCTTCCGGGGCTGAGGAGATAAAAGTTGAAGTTTGGCGAGGACGAGGCAGACAGAAACTGTAGGACAGGGAACCCAAGAGGAGGGAGTCACAGAGAAAGAGGTCTAGAAACTGCATGAGAGTTTCCCTTGAGTGTCCGGCTGAGTTCCAATCTGCGCAAGAGTAGAGTGAAATCCCACCAGGCCAGGCAGTGAATGACCACAGAACTGCAAGCAGAACACTCCCCAGAGCTTTACACATGTATGAAATGTTTAAGTTCCCACCAGCCAGAGTGCAGAGACCTCACTGAATACATAAAGCATTCAATAGAGGCCAATAAAATCTTACGTGTGTGAGATGTATAATGTAAAATCTTACATTGTGTCCACTTGGGAGACACAAACCACCCAGTAATTTGAACAAGAAAGTTTAATATGAAGAATTATTAACTGTAATAGGGGAGTAACTATAAAGATGAAAAGAGAACGCTAAAGAACACCTTAAGGCCGAGGGAGAGTACCCAAGAGAGGACAACCTTGGGAGGAGGGCTTCCTCCCTGTGGCTGAGGCTCAGACCTCATCGGAGACAGCATTTGCAGGTCACTGGATGGCAAAGAACTTTGCAGGATTGTGCGAACCAGAGCTGGGTCACAGCAACCAGGGAAAAAGAAAACACCCTCCAGGGGCAGGCAGGCCAAGGCTGGTGAGCCAGTGTGCAGAGAGGGTTGGGGCATTGGAAGCCTACTTGCCTACAGGGTGGCATGAAACCCAGAGACCATGCCTGGAGAGCCACACCCAGGTGGTGATCAGACTGGAGCAGGGCACCACTGCCAGTGTTCAGCATAAGGAAAAAAAAAAAAGACAGCATGACAGAACCAGAAAAAGAAGCTCCTTCCTCCTGAAATTTCCCTCCAGCACCCTCTGCTGACAAAGCTAATATTGTGCTCACTGATGAGGAGAAATGCGTAAAGCTTCATTATTGCAGCACAGGAGAACCATGGTGGAGCAGGAGCTGAGAGGCAAAAAATGGACAAATGGCAGGAGTCGCATCTTAGTTGTGGTGGGACAGAAACATCCCTAGGGTAAAAGGATACCTTCGACCTTCCACAGCCAACTGTAAGACTAAAAAAAAAAAGTCAAGCTGATTTTCAAATATCCTAACTGTGAGATAGAAAAAACTATCAGTTTTTCACAGTTAGGATAACTATATTTAAAGAAAGACAACAAAACCCAGAGCTCAATATCAAATTGATGATGTCAGACATATAGTCAAAAACTACTGGACAGGAATTCAGCCTTTGGGCAAGATGGAATTACAGGGATTGGTTTTCCTTCCTGCCAGAAATGGAAAAAATTTATAACGTAATGGTTTTCAAGATCTTTCATCCCAGGCAACAGAGGACAGTGAACCTTAAGGGAGAGAAACAAACAAGGTAAGCCCTACAATTGCCCACCTTACTGCCTGGAGAGAGGGTTTCCAGGTCACAGTACTGAGTGGGAGAACATAGGTAAGCCCAGTAGACTGCCTGACTAGAGGAGGTGGGGTGAGAATTCATAGAGACAAGGCAGCAGGAATTCACCAGCACCTGATAAGAGAGTTGCGCAGAGAGAACTCCCAAATTTCTTGAGATGAAAACGACAATGTCTGAAACGTAAAAACACACTGGATAGAAGTTATGGTCAATTAGACATTACAGAAGAAAAGATTGGTGCATATGAGCACATAGCAATAAAAACTAACCGAACTGAAACAGAGAGAAAAATGACTGACAATAAAATTAACAAAACATCAGTGAGAAGAGGGCAGACAGCAGTATCAGCAGTATTTCATCTTGTGGAACTGAAAACCACAGCCACAGAAAGATAGAGAAGATGAAAAAGCAGAAGACTTTGTACCAGATGGAGGGACAGGATAAAACCCCAGAAAAACAACTAAATGAAGAGGAGGTAGGCACCCTTCCAGAAAAAGAATTCAGAATAATGATGGTGAAGATGATTCAGGACTTTGAAAATAGACTGGATGCAAAGATTGAAAAGTTTACCAAAGACCTAGAAGAATTAAAGAACAAACAAACAGAGATATGCAACCGCAATCACTGAAATGAAAAATACACTAGAAGGAACCAATAGCAGATTAACTGAGGCAGAAGGACGAATTAGTGAGCTGGAAGACAGAATGGTGATAATCACTGATGCAGAAAAGAATAAAGAAAAAACAGTGAAAAGAACAGAAGACAGCCTAAGAGACCTCTGAGACAATGTTAAATGCACCAACATTCACATTATAGGGGTCCCAGAAGGAGAGGAGAGAGAGAAAGGACCCAAGAAAACATTGGAAGAGATTATAGTTGAAAACTTCCCTAACATGTGGGAAAGGAAATAGCTACCCAAGTCCAGGAAGTGCAGAGAGTCCCAGGCAGGATAAACCCAAGGAGAAACACACCAAGACATATAGTAGTCAAACTGACAAAAATTAAAGACAGAGAAATGTTATTATAAGCAACAAGGGAAAAATGACAAATAACATACAAGGGAACCCCCATAAGGTTAACAGATGATTTCTCAGCAGAAACTCCACAAGCCAGAAGGGAGTGGCATGATATATTTAAAGGGATGAAAGGGAAGAAACTACAACCAAAAATACTCTACACAGCAAGGATCTCATTCAGATTCGACGGAGAAATCAAAAGCTTTACAGACAAGCAACAGCTAAGAGAATTCCGCACCACCAAACCAGCCTTACAACAAATGCTAAAGGAACTTCTCTAAGCAGGAAACATAAGAGAAGAAAAGGACCTACAGAAACAAAAACAAAACAATTAAGAAAATGGTAATAGGAACATACATATTGATAATTACCTTGTATGTAAATGGACTAAATGCACCAACCAAAAGATACAGACTGGCTGAATGGGTACAAAAACAAGACCCATATATATGCTGTCTACAGGAGACCCACTTCAGACCTAGGGACACATACAGACTGAAAGTGAGGGGATGGAAAAAGATAATCCATGCAAATGGAAATCAAAAGAAAGCTGGAGTAGCAATACTCATATCAGATAAAATAGACTTGAAAATAAAAAATGTTACAAGAGACAAGAAAGGACATTACATAGAGATCAAGGGATCCATCCAAGAAGAGGAGATAACAATTACAAATATATATGCACCCAATATAGGGGCACCTCAATACACAAGGCAAATGCTAACAACTATGAGAGAGGAAATGTGAGGCAGAAATAGAGACACAGGTGTAGAGAGCAAACACATGGACACCAAGTGGGGAAAGCAGGGAGGGTTGGGGGGGAATGAATTGGGAGATTGGGACACCAAATTGTACACTCTAAATACATGCTGTTTATTGTCTGTTAACTGTATCTCAATAAAAGTTCTTAAAAAAAAAATCAGTGAGTTGCAGGGAAATATTAAGCAGGCTGGTACATGAAGAGCTGGAGTTCCTGAAAGGGAAGGGGGAAGAAAATATATTTTTGAAAAGCAATAGTCAAAATGTTGTTAAATCTGATGAAAACTCACACCCACAGCCAAGAATCTCAATAACCTCCAAGCACAGGAAATACAATGAAAATTACAAGAGAAAAAAATAAAATCAGATTGTTCAAAACCAGGAATTAGGAGAAGTCTTAAAAGCAGAGAGAGTAAAATCATACAGAACACATAGAGACACAAGTTAGGAGTAACAGCAGATTTTGTCAGAAACAATACAAGCAGTGTGGAGCAACACTTAAGGAAAAGACTGTCCACATGAAGTTCCATACCCAGGGAAAAAGTGCACCAAAAATAAAAGTGAAGTAAAACCTTTTTCAAATATAAAAATCTAAAGAAATTTATCACCAGCAACCCCACATTACAAGAAATATTAAGAAAAGTCTGCATCAGAAGGAAAATGATGCCAGATAGAAATCTGAATGTACACAAAGGAATAAAAATATCTACAATGTAACTGCATGGATAAGTATATAATATTTATTCTTATTGTTATTTTTAAGAGACCATGGGATATATAAACAAAAATAATAACAATGTAGGATGTGGTTTGTAATTTCTGTAGAATTAAAATATAGAACAACAGGGCTTTCCAGGTGGCACAGTGGTTAAGAATCTGCCTGCTAATGCAGGCTCCACATGCCACGGAGCAACTAAGCCTGTGTGCCACAAATATTAAACCTGCACTTTAGAGCCCATGAGCCACAACTATTGAGCCTGTGTGCCACAACTACTGAAGCCCATGCATCTAGAGCCCATGCTCCACAACAAGAGAAGTCACAGCAATGAGGAGCCTGTGCACCACAATGAAGAGTAGCCCCTGCTCTCCGCAACTAGAGAAAGCCCATGTGAAGCAACAAAGACCCAACACAGCCAATAAATAAATAAATAAATTTTAAAACATATACATATGTATATAGAAAAACAATAGCCTGGTAACAGAGAAATAGAAGGATTATATTGTAGGGTTCTTATATTACACAAGAACTGGTATACTACCACTTGCAGGCAGACTGTGAATAACTAAACATGTGTACTCTAGACCCTGAAACAATTACTAAAAAATAAGACAAAGATTTGTGTCTAATAATCCAAGAACAGAGATAAAGGAAACGATAAAAATAATTGAAAAGAAGACAAAAAAGGATGGAAAGGATAATAAAGTAATGGTTGATATTTAAACCTAATCATATCAATAATACCATTAAATATCAATAGTCTAAACATACCAATTAAAAAGCATAGAGCAACAGATAAGATAAATAATTAAGACCTAACTGTATGCTACCCACATGAAACCTCTTTTGCCTATTTTTTTTTAATTATTAGGAGTGAAACAATGGAGAAAGATATACCCTGCTAACTCTATTCAGAATAAAGCTGGAATGGCTATATTAATATTAAACACTTCAGAACAAAGACTATTGCCAGAGATAAATAAGCCATTTCATAATAATAATTAATAAGTCAACTTATCCAAAGAATACAGCAACTTCAAACATTTATGCTCCAAATAATAGAGCTTCAAAAAGCATGAAGCAAAAACTGATAGAACTGCAACTGTAGAAAAATCCACAATTCTAGTCATGGATTTCAATCTCTCTCTCAATAATTGATAAAAACAAGTGGACAGAAAATAAGTAAGTAGATAGAAGCTGGACAACACTACCAACCAACTTGACCTAATCAATATTTAGAGAACACTCCACCAAGCAACCGTAGAATTCACACTTTTTTTCAAGAGCACATGGGCCAGTTACTAAGATAGACCATATTCTAGGCGAAAAATTGAGCCTTGATAAATTTAGAAGTACTTAAGTCATTAAATGCATGTTTTCTGACCAAAAGGGAATTAAATAGAAATTGATAACAGGGAAATATCTAGAATATTTGGAATCTAAATAACATATCTCTAAATAATGCATGGATTAAAGATGAAATCAAAAGGGTAATTGGAAGGTTTTGAACTGAGTTAAAATGAGACTACAACATATCAGAACTTGTTAGTGGCTATTAAAGCACAATTTGGAAATAAATTTATAGCACATTAAATGCCATTATTAGAAGATAAGTAGAGTCTAAAATCTATGAGCTTAGCTTCCACATTAAAAACTAGAAATATAAGAGCAAATTAAACTCAATATAAGCAAAAGGAAGGAAATGATAAAAATCCAAGGATTTATCAATGAAATAGAAAACAGAAAACTAATAGATTCAATGAAACCAAAAGCTGGCTCTTTGAAAACATCAAGAGAATGTATAAGCCTCCAACAAATTAACCAGAAGGAAAAAGGAGAGAGAAAACCTAAATTACCAATATCAGGAGAGGTGATATCAGTACTGAGTTGGAAGATATTAAAAGACAACATTATGAAAAACTTGTGCCAACAATTTCAAAAACTTAAATGAAAATTTCTTAAAGACACAAACTATCAAAGCTCAGTGAAGAAAAAATAATCTGAACAGTCTTTTATCTAATAATAGAACAGAATTTGTAGTTAAAAACTTTTCCACAAAGAAAAGTACAGGCCCAGAAGACTTCACTGGTGAATTATAGCAAACAATGAAGGAGGAAATAATACCAATTCTAAACAAACCTTCCAGAAAACTGAAGAGAAGGGAATGCTTTCCAACCTGTTCTATGAGGCGAGCATTACCTTGATAACAAAACTAGAGAAAGGCATTTCAAAAACCAGGAAATTACAAATAAAGATCCCTCATAAACATGGGTGCAAAACTTATTTACAAAATTTTAGCAAATCAAACATAACATATATAAAAATGATGGTATATTCTGACCAAGTAAGGTTTATTCCAGAAATTGCAAACATTCAAAAATAAAAATCTATAACTCAACATATTGACAACTAAAAAAGAAAAACTGTATGATCACCTCAATAGACAGAAAAACATTTTTCAACAAAAAATCCAACATCCTTATATGATAAAAACTCTCAGCAAACTGAGAAGAGAATTTATCAACTTGATAAAGGACATCTGTGAAAAACCCTAGAGTTGTCACAATAGTTCATGGTGAAAGAATAAATGCTCTCCCCATAAGATCAGGAACAGTATGCAACATGGGACTGGAGATTCCAGCCGGTTCAATATGGCAAGAAAAATAATAATAAAAGACCTTCAGATTAGAAAGGAAGTACTACAATTTACTCTATTCACAGATGAAATAATCATCTGTGTAGAGAATCCAGTGGACTCCACCAAGAAAGCTCTTAGAATTAATAGGTGAGTTTAGCAAGGTTGAAGAATATAAGTTCAATAATCAAAAATCAGTTTTATTTCTACATCCTAGCAATGAGTAGTTAAAATTTAAAAATAATACCACTTAGCATTAAGAAAAGGTAGAATACTTGAAGATTGTTGACTGAAAAAAAAAAAAGCACAACCTGAGAGCTGAGAGTTATGTTTTATTGAGCAGACTCACTGAGGACTTAAGCCCAAGAGACAGGGTCTCAGATGGCTGTGAGGGACCGCTCCGAAGAGGTCAGGGAGGAGGCAGGATATGTAGGACTTTTTTCCAACAAAAACCAGGTAGTAAGAGCATCAAAAGATGACTGTTAATTAAAGAAAATCAGACATCTCAGGTTAGGGAATTTAACACTTTTCTCTGTATGGGAAGTTGCAAGAGTCTGGGCTCACTGAAATCACTCCTGAGATGTGCGCCTTTACTATCTAGGGCCAGTAGCCTGTTCTTTTCTCCATCCTGAATCCCCTCAGGGTGAACCATGGGGGCAGCCACAGTGGCTGATGACTTGGTGGCCACAACATCCTTTGTTTACTAGTGTGGCAGGGAATCTCTTTCATCCACAAGACAAATCTGACCGAAAACGTGCAAGACCTGTATCCTGCAAATAAAAACAGTGCTCAGGGGAATTTTAAAGACCTAACTAAATGGATAAATATGCCATATTCGTGGGCTCAAAGATTCAATATTGGTAAAATGTCAATTCTTCCCAACTTGTTCTATAGATCGAAGCAATCCCAACCAACTTGCCAGCAGGGCTCTTGAAAGTGTGTGTGTAGAAACTGACACACACCTAAGATGAACCTAAGACCTAGAACATCCAAAACAACTTTGAAAGAGAAAAACAAAGTAGAAGGACTTAGGCTGCCTGACTTTGAGATGCATCATAAAGCTGTGGGGATTTAGATAATTTGTTGGCACCCAACTAGATCAGCAGAATAGTGGAACAAAATAGCTAGTCCAGAAATTGCCCAAACGTGTATACAGAAAACCAATTTTTCACAAAGATATAAGGCAATCCATTGGAGAAAGTCTTTTCAACAAATGATGCTGAAAAAGTTGAATATGCATATGGGAAAAGATAAATTTCAACCCATACTTTAATCAAAATTGCCCCAAGCTGGAAACAACCCAAGTGTCCATCAACACGTGAACAGAGAAGCAAAAAATTGTGAAGTTGTATATACGAGAGTGAGTCAAAAATTATCCGCACTCTGGCTGTAGAATTCAGTTGTTTAAATATACTCGGAGTGCGGATAATTTTTGACTGACGCTCGTACAATGAACTACTACTGGCCCAGCAGCAGATGGGAAAGAACCACCGATATGCACAGTGATAGGAATGAAAACATTACGCCGAGTTTGAAGAACCAAATCAGTATACACTGCGTGATTCCATTTATATTAGACTCTAGAGGAGATAAGTCTAATCTAGGGTGACAGAAGGCAGAACAGTGTCCGTGTGGGGCTCCAGGTGAGGGGGAAACACTGCTAATGGTCATGAAAACTTTTTGAGGTGACAGAAATGTTCTGTTTCTGCATTGGGGGTCACATGGTTGTATACATTTCTCAAAGGTCATTGAACTGTTCTCTGAAAATGGGTGTATTGTATTTTCTATAAAATATACCTCAAGGAAGTGGATATCAAATACTTTTAATTTTTTAAAATGAAATCAGGATACCTTTCAAGGTAAGGACTGTGGTAACGGCCCCAAGGGCCAACCCCGGGCCAAGCAAAGTGCAGCTCTTGTCTCCCAGCCCCGAGCCGCCCCCCGGGGAAGGTGCAGAGTGCTCAGTGCTCCTCAAACCCACAACCTACGAAACAGTGTGCTTCGGGTCTTCATGGCCATTACAGTATTCAAATGATTCTCTCTTTCTGAGGTGTCTATTTGGACAGCAGTTGGGAGCAACACTGTTTCCAGGTGCCCACAGCGCAGGAACCAGATTCTGAAGAGGCACCAGGAGCCTGGGTTGTAATCACCTGAGCTGCAGGTTGGTGACTCCATCTGCAGCCCGCCCTCAGCAGCCCTGTGGCCACCACCCACGCCTTCCTCTCCAGCCCCACGTGCACACACACCCCTTCACGCTGTGCTTTAGGGTTATTCTGACATGTGTACCCCTCGCCGTAACGTGGCAGGGATGGGCACGCGCGCCCACCCTGTGCTGCGTCCACCGCCCACCTCCACTCCTGCCCAAGCCCTACTCCAAGCAATGTTTTGATCCCAGTCCCTGTTCCGTAAATTGTGGCCACACAAAAAGCAAATAAAAGAGTCCCCAGAGGAAATGGCTTATAATTTTATTTCAATAGTTGTTTTTATTGTGGTGATAAACCTAGTTTAGCCCAGTTATAATACTTTATGCCTTTAACACATCCTGTGACTTGTCAAAGTTCATAACTTTGTGGTATTTATGAAAAATATATCAATATTTATATTGCACTTGCAAAAGGCGATACAATCCAGTAATTTAGTGTAATCTGTTTTACATACTTTTAATACTCCAAATTCTAGAATATTGTTTTCAAATAATCCATTTTATCCAGCAGATGTGTTGTGGATCACGGTGTATAAAAGGAATTGGAGTGGACTTCATCATACAGTAGCAGTAACCACTGTCCATCACTTGTACATAAAACTACATTATCTGCAATATCTTACTCGACCCTCAAGGCAATGCTTGGAAATCTACGATGAAGAAATTACATCACATGCCGCAATCACGGAGCTAGCTGGCTGCGAGGCTGGTGCCTGCATCTTGGCACGCGGGACTCATCCGCCTTTGGTCCTGAGCACCGTGACTCTGAGCCTGCTACAAGCACTCCAAGCCAGTGCTTCTCAAAGTGTGGTCCCTGGACCAGCAGCACCTGCATTCCCTGGGAACCTGTGACAAATGCACACCCTGGGGTCCCACCCTAATCTCACTGAATCAGAAACTCTGGGGCGGAGACTAGGAATCTGTTTTCACAGGCCCTCCAGGTAATTCTGGCGCACGCTCGAGTTTGAGAACCACTGTCGTAAGAGAACTTGGCTTTGGGAAGGAATCCCATTGCAAGTCCGTTACAAAGGATGGCCCTTTGAAGTTGGCGATCAGGTTTTTCTATCAGGTTTGCTCAAAGGCAAGACACCTATTATGACAGAAGAAGATCCCCTGACTGTACACATATGCACACGTAAACGTACGCATCCATTCACGTGTGTATACACGTGTGTGTCTTTTCCTTCTCACAATTCTGATGAAGAAATAGCAGGTCCTTCGCTACACAGGAATTGGGAAACCCACACAACCACGCTGCAGTCTGAGGCTCTGCTCAGTAGTGACCCTCTCCCCTCAGCGGCTCCGGGGACCCCATCCTTCATGCGGGCTCCTAAGTGTTTGGGGCTCCGCCCGAGAGCTCACTGAGGACTCTGAGCGGTAAGTTCTTGCTGCCAAAATTCAGCTGCGGGAAAATAAACCACGCGATTCCCCAGAGGCGCCACGGGGATTGCAAACGCAGTGTCCGGTGTGCACCTCTGCCTGCAGGTGGCCGGCTCTGCTTTCACATGACCATGACCGCCATGTGGTCAAGGTCTTGGCGTACGGCCCCCCGGGGACTGCCCACACCTGGAAGGAGAGGGTGCAGAGCCTTCTGCGCCGGGATGGGGCTCCCAGGGACGCAATGGAAAATGTGACTGTTCCGGGGTCGGGGGGCGGGGGCGGTGTCCTGGGCAAACCACTTGTTCCTTTTTTTTTTTTTTTTTTTTTTTTTTTTCAGCTCTCAGCAACATCAGGCCCTGGATTTAGGGATGCTAGAGGCAGAGACAGCATTTCAACTAATGGTCACTTTCTTATCTTCCTCCGGAGCGCGGGGGAAGAGGACAGCAGGGCGGACGGGCGCCTGTCCGGGGCGGGGCTCCAGCCTGAGCGCGGAGCCTAGAGAGTGCACGCGCAGCACAGGTTTGCGGGGCCGGGCTTGGGTGGTGCGGCGCGTGCGCGGTGGGGCTCCTAAAACTGGCCACTCTTGCCCAAACCTCACCTGCTTTCAACGCTCGTTGTTGCGTGTTCGCGTGGTGTCAGGCTCTGTGCTGAGGGCTGGGTGCGCAGGGTCCGAGCTGGGTGTCTTCTGATTGCTCCCTATTCCCCAGGCTGACCTGTGTGGACCCCGTAGGAGGGTCCCCCGCCCTTCTTCTCCCCTCTTCCTCCCTCTCCCCTCCATTCCTTCCCCTCCCTTCCAGAAGGAAACCAACCTCTGTTAATAAAAGCCTTTCAACACCTGCTCCCGGGGGAAGTGGGCTCGTAATCTGATGCGCGATCTGCCCAGGACCCGCACACCACCTGTCACCGCTCCAGCCCCAGAAGAGAGCTGAGGCCAGCAGAGCCCAGGTAATGAGACGCAAGACACCCCCCCCCCCCAGGAGATGGCGCCCCCAGGGAGAGGATTACAGGTCCACCCGGCTCCACCAGCAGAGCCTGGGGGCAACGTGGGAGTGGATTCCAGGACTACTAGACCAAATGGATGGAAAAAATCTAGATTCGGCGGAAATTTCTGACCTAGGTGCTCTCACCTGGGGTTTACATTTGGGTCAAGCCCGGAGAGGGTGGTTAATAATCTACCAGGTTGACTCATAAAAGCCTGAACAAGGATGGTTTAGAATTAATGAGGTAAAACTGCTTGAAATCCCTGGCCTGCTGTACAGGACAGAGGTCAAAGGCTCAGGGAAATAGAACCGTGGAAATGGGTCTACTGTTTGCAACAGAGCGGGCCTCTCCCTGGAGGGGGCCAGAGAACAGTAAAATTGCATCCTTAAGGAGCTCTGGGGGGCTGTCCTTTCCAGGCTGGAGGTGAAGTTGGGGGCTCAGCACTGGCACTGAATTCCCCATCTTGGTGGGAATGGTGGGACCCCAGAGAGGGAGCAGCGCACAGCCACAGGGGCGAGGCCCAGGGACAGCAGGGCAGCGGTGTGGCTGGCTCCTTGCTCATGGGGTCCCTGGGCAGGGAAGCAGGTGCCTACCAGTGCTGCTCGGCAGAGTAAGGCGTGGATGGTCTCCCACGTCTGCTACGGAGGAAGCTGGCTGCCAGCCACCGCCCAGTCCCAGCCCTAAGCCAGGTTCCTGCACCCCTCAAGATAGTCCTTCATTAAGTCTGCCCTTGAATTACCCTATTTTGAAAGGGCCAGCTGTTTCTTTCTGGGATCCTGATCTCAGAGGACAGTGCACTGATGGGCATGGCATCTCTGTGGGGCTGATGGTCACCACACAGGCAATTATTTAACAATTTGTCAGGAAGTTCTCCTGCCCACAAAGGCAATCCAGTTAAAATGGAAACCAAAATTCAGGTAAAGCGTGAAAAAGGTAGGGTTTGACTTAGACTCTGGCTTGATAAATTAAACTAAATATTATGAACATGGGTTAGTTTCATCTGGTTTTTACCAAAAGGTGAATTATGCAAAATTCCATTTCTGCTCAAAGTCTTGAAATAAAGAATAAACTGATGGTAATGGTGGCAGGGGAGTTCTCATAATGTTTCTGGCAAAGTTTTACGAGAGCATCACAGGACATCATCGATCTCGTGGTTGACCTTCACAGTACCTGCACCAACATGGTCATTTCCGCAGAAATATTCATGCCCTGTAATTTTCCCAAGAGCTCTTCATAAGCCTTTGAATTAAGCTGCTGAATTCCGAACGCCTTGTTACGTCTCCTTTGTTGATGTTGAGTCTGACTTTGCCAGAATCTCTCTGTCAGTAGCTTTCTGCGTGATATGAGCAGCCCCCCAACATAAATTTAATCAATTCCATGAAATCCTACATCCTTTGCGAGATTCAGATTTTCACTTTGCCATCTGTTGGTAACAGGCTTGTATTGTATTGTGGAAAATTCGACAATCAGAAAAACGGGTTGCCGGAAGTGTGGGGGCGATAGTCCAGGACAGAAAGCTGCCGGCCACGACCAGGGCTGGGTGTTGAGTGAGGATGCTTTCTTCACGTGGCCAGTTAGGGTTAGGGCAAGTACGGCCAAGGAAGCCAGCCTGCTTTTGCTTCACTGTGTAACAGGAGGTCCTAGGAACAAGCGTCCCACTCTAAGCCCTGCCTCCAACACACTGCCTGCCAAGCAGCTGGCTTTCAGGAAATACTTGTTGAAAGAATGAATTGAAAATTATGGGAAATGGAATAAAGAAAAACAAAAGAGTGCTAGCAAGTGGAAGATGAGGGAGGGGCATAGCAGAGACTGGGTCAAAGAAGGCCTTTGCGAAGAGGCGAAAGGTAAGGGTGGGGTGAAACAATAGAAAATACACAGATTGGCCTCTGCTCCAGGCACGGAGCCCCTGGAACCCTCGTGGTTTTCTAGGTGGTGTCAGCTGCACATTGGCAGTTGCCGTGGGCGCTTGCCATCTGGCTCTACAAGGATGAAACCACACGTGCTGCTGCAGCTGCTGACCTTCCACATCCCCTGAAGGGAATTCAGGGCGGAGACCAGGAATGAGGCCCTCTGTGCTTTGGAAAAACAGGCGGAACAGGTCTTCAGGTAGATGTTTTCAGGAGCTGATTTTGTGAGCCCATCCTTGCATCTCTTCCTGTCTAGAAAAGTACTAAATGTTTGACATCATGGTGACGTCTGCTCCTTGTGACTAGTGGAAACCCTCTACAAAAATGTGTTTGATTACATATACTCCTCCTTCACCTAGAGCACATGTATGGTGACCTTCCCCCCTACCTCTTTGGAGCAGTGTCTCAGAGCTATCTGAAATGCTGTCTCCCAGACTGCAGTCTTCATTTTGCCCCAAATAAAACTTAAACAACTCTCACGTTGTGCTTTTCTTTTTTTTCTTTTTTTTTTTAGGTCAACAGTGATAAGACAACTAGGAGTGTCTTTGTTCTAATACTTGGTCTTTGACCCCAGTTCCTGACACAGAGCTCCTAAATCCCTTGGAAATTCCTGGGTGATAGGAGTGTCTTTTGTTCTAATGAGGTGACTCTGGCGGGCTTCTGATTGGGGGCTGCTCTCACCAGAAAGACCAAGCCACGACTAGAAGCTCGGAGTTTTCTGCCTCCGACACCTCGCCATTCTCCAGAGCTGGGTCAGGGGCTGGAAATGGAGTTGACAATTGATCGTGAGGAAACCTGCATAAAAGCCCAACGGTATGAGGTTTAGGGACCTTCCAGTTGGTGGGTGCATCTGCGTATCTGGAGGCGATGCACCCAATTCCATGGGGACAGAAGCTTCTGCCCTCAGGGCCCTCCCAGACCTCACTGTGTACCTCTTCCTCTGGGTGTTTATCTGTGTCCCCATCTCATCCTTTAATAAACTGGTAAATGTGTTTCCCTGAGTTCTGTGAGCTGTTGTTGCAAATTATTGCATCCAAAAGGGAGGAGGTCATGGGAACCTCCGATTTGTAGCCAAGTCGGATAGAGGTTGTGGGTCACCTGGGGACCACTCCTTTCCATTGACACCTGAAGGGAGGGTGGCAGTCTCGTGGGACTGAGCCCTCAACCTGTGGGATCTGATGCCACCTCCCGGTAGGTAGTGTGAGAACTGAATTCAATCACAGGACACCCAGCTAGTGTCGCAGAAGTGCTTGGTGTGGGAAAACCCACACATGTGTGTCAGAAGTGCTGTGAGTGTGGTCGTCATGGGCGGGAAAAGGAGAAACGCAGGAGCTAGATGGAGTTTTTCCTAACACAGGCGGCTAGAGGTGGTTGTGGCAGGGGCTGAGGGACCAAGGTCCCAGGCGGAGGGTTCAGTGCGTGCAGAGGGGAGACGGGAGGCTCAGGCTCCACTGGTGAGGTGTCCGGTGGCATCTGTCTCTGTAACTCACATGATGACAGAGGAGACAGGAAGGCTGGGGATGAACACGCTGCATTGTCCCTCTGCCCCCCGCCCCCGCCGCTTCACAAGCTGCCCAAGGAGAGCAAGTGGAAGACCATGCAGCACTGAGGTTCTGCAGCCTTGCTGGAGGGTTTCCAGAATTCCAGGGCCATGTGCTCTTTTTTTTTTAACATTTATTTATTTAGTTATTTATTTGGCTGCGCTGGGTCTTATTTGCAGTGCACAGGATCTTCGTTGCAGCATGCAGGATCTTCTGTTGCCAACTAAAAGACCCCGCGTGCTCTTTTCAGGTACAGAAGTAGAAGTTTTTTGCTGGTGCAATTCCATTGTTTTAGACATCCAGCAGCAGCTCCATTCACCCTCCATCCTCTCTTTCTAGTCCTTTCCACCCTCTTTCCCTTCTCTGCCTCCCGGTCCTTCACAGCACCCTTGCTGGGGGCCCTCCCCTGCCCCTGCCCGACCCCACCCCCACCTGCCCACCCAGAACCAGGACCAAACCAAATCAGCAACCAAGAACCGGTGTGCAGGCACCTGGCAGGAGAGCCCGGGAGGCTGGACCCCCAGCAGAGAGGAGGGGGTGAGCCAGCATCCAGACCACCCCTCTGGGTTGGCGGAGAGAAGAATGGGTAGAGTGGAGGGGCCTCTCTGAGTTGGGCTCGCAAACATTTCACTCAGGAAGGCAGTTATTCGGGGAAGGGCCCCGAGCCCCTGGACGGGCTCCAGCAGAGGGGGAGGCTCTGAGGATGCTGAGGCCCAGGGGACCTGAGCGCATGGAGATGGCCGAGGCCGGGGACAGCCCCAGGGTCAGAAATCCTGAAATATGAATCACTCACTTCTTGAGATCAAGGCGAATGTCTTACTGTAAGTTGGTACAGCCACTATGGAAAACAATTTGGAGGTTCCTTAAAAAACTACAAATAGAACTACCATATGATCCAGTCATCCCACTCCTGGGCATATACCCAAAGAAAACCATAATCCCAAAAGAAACTTGTACCATAATGTTTATTGCAGCACTATTTACAATAGCCAGGACATGGAAGCAACCGAAATGCCCATCAACAAATGAATGGATACAGAAGATGTGGCACATATACACAATGGAATATTACTCAGCTATAAAAAGAGATGAGATGGAGCTATATGTAATGAGGTGGATAGACCTAGAGTCTGTCATACAGAGTGAAGTAAGTCAGAAAGAGAAGGACAAATATTGTATGCTAACTCACATATACGGAATCTAAAAATGGTACTGATGAACTCAGTGACAAGAACAAGGATGTAGATACAGAGAATGGACTGGAGAACTCGAGGTATGGGAGGGGGTGGGGGGTGAAGGGGAAACTGAGTCGAAGCGAGAGAGTAGCACAGACATATATATACTACCAACTGTAAAATAGTCAGTGGGAAGTTATTGTATAACAAAGGGAGTCCAACTCGAGGATGGAAGATGCCTTAGAGGACTGGGGCGGGGAGGGTGGGGGGGACTCGAGGTGGGGGGAGTCAAGGAAGGGAGGAAATACGGGGATATGTGTATAAAAACAGATGATTGAACCTGGTGTACCCCCCAAAAAATAAAAAAAAATAAAAAAAATAAAAGATGAATGCCTTAATCATTCCATTTATGGTAAAGACCTTTGGTGAACAAAACTCTCCCCTACCCAGAATTACACACCGAAGGTCCATATTCAGTAGGCTCCCTCCAGACCCAGCCCTCCTGCAGGGGACAGGAGAGAAACTCTGGCGAAGTTACAGAACAACTATCTGAGGCCAGGGGAGGGAACAAAAAGTGGCCAGGACCTGGCAGAGAGCTGACACCTGGAGAAGAGATGTAAGTGTGAGTTTCCACGATTATGGCTTTAGCCTGGGGCAGTGGTGGCCACGCAGAGTGACTAGATGCTGAGAGTAAACAGCATCTCTCTGAAGAGCCAGAGGACCAGGTTCATGGCCACCACAGCTGCTGGAAAGTGAGCAGAGAATCCAGGAGCAGAAAAAGCCAGAAATGAGGAGCCTCAGATTCTGTGGATAAATCTGCCCCAATTAGATTCATCAGAATTTCAAACCACTTACCAGTTTGCAAGGCAGAAATAGAGACACGGATACAGAGAACAAATGTATGGACACCAAGGGGGGAAGTGGGGGTGGGGGGGAGAATTGGGAGACTGGGATGGACATATATACACTAATAGGTATAGAATAGATAACTAGTAAGGACCTGCTGTATAGCATGGGGAATTCCACTCATCAGTAGAAACTAACACAATATTGTAAAACAACTATAACTCAATTAAAAATAAATTTAATAAAGTGTATATAACATATAAAGAATGAAAATTAAGTAGAAGAAAAAATAAACATTTTTTGCATGTCATTTTTTAGACATGCAAAAATAAAAAATAAAAACCCTATTAGAAAAAAAAATTTCAAACTGCTCGTCAGGGACACTGTCAAGAAAACAAAGAAGCAAGCCACAGACGGAAAGAAAACGCATTCCTGTTGAAGGATTACATCCAGAAGAGAGAAAGAACTTTTACAAATCAAAAAATAAAACAAGCCAATTAAAACCGGGAAAAATAATTGAACAAACATTTCACATAGAGTGATATGTAAATAACCAATTAGCACATGAATAAATGCCCAGTATCATTCATATTAGCTAAAAAGGACATTACGGGGGAAATTGACAAAATTTACATAAGGGGTGTGGATTGGGGGAATCGTATCAAATTACATCAAGGTGAAATTTCCTGATTTTGATCATTATACTGTGCTTAAGAGACTGTCCTTGTTTTCACAAAATACCCTGAAATACTTAGGCATATCTTACATTCAAATGGTTCTGAAGAAATAGTGTATATATATATACATTGTATATGTATGTAATATATACCTACATGTGTGTATACATTTATGTACATACTATTCTCTCTCTTTTTCTATCTGTAAAGCAAATGGAGCAAGATGCAAGTAATTGCTGAGCCTGGGTAAGGAGTATACAGGAGTTCCTTTTACTGTTCTTGCAGTGTTTTTGTAAATTTGAAATTATATAAAAATAAATTATAAAAACACTGAAGAAATATAATGAAATTTTCAAGGACTAACGGAGTTGTGTCCAAATGACCAGAGCTAGCATGAAGAGCTACCACTGGCCAAAGCTGGGTCTGTTTCAGGATGATAACGGAGGAGAATTGTGGCGGATTAAAACACATCGGATCCATGAAAATCCACGAGTGCATGACACCTGTTCAGGAGAGAGGGAGAGGTCCCAGCAAACCAATCTGTTACCATGTGAAGCATTTATTAGACTACGTCTCGCTTTCATAAAATTGGAGATTCAAAGGAAGGAATTAAGTATTTACCCTGTCTTCCCAGGAGGACTGTTTATCATGGGAACCAAATAAATGCATATTTTGCAGCCTGATAAATGCAGAAGGAACAGTGGAGCTAGAAAAACCATTGTTTATACCCTCACTGCAGTGGGCTGAGGCCCTAACCCCTGGAATCTGTGAATGCTACCTCTGTCTGAAAGGATCTTTGCAGACGGGATTGGATGAAAGATTGTGAGATTACCCTGGACCATCCAGGAGAGCCCTACATCTAATCACACGTGTCCTTATAAGAGAGACGGAGGTTTGATAGAGACGTAAGAGGAGGCATCGACGAGGTGATACGGCCACGAGTCAAGGGACACGGGAGCCACCGGAAGCTGCAGCGGCAGGAAGGACCCTCCCCCAGAAGCTCTGAGGGAGCACGGCCCTGCAGAGACCGCAGTTTCGGACGTCTGGCCTGGAGGAGAATAACTTTTAGTTGTTTAAATAAATAACTGTGGGAGACTAAGTTTTAGATGTTTAAAGCCACCCAGTTTGTGGTTATTTGTGCAGCAGCCCTAGGAAACCAAGACAATAATGAAACTAACGCAGACATAGATGATCAGCTAGTGTTGAAACTGTCAGGGGCGTGACTGATGGGGAACTGGACATGCACGTGGAGCCAGGGTCACACCAGGCGCGCAGCTTTGAGTGGCAGGAGGACCAGAGAGGGGTCAACCCCGACGACAGGTCGACCAGGTTCCCCACACCCTCCGATGAATGAAGTGGGCAGTACACACGACCGCAAACGGTGAATTTAGCTGTAACGTCTAGAACATAAGAGGTAAGGGACAGAAGGTCCAGCTGAGGGAATCCAGACGCGTGGAGAAGGCCAGGTGCTCTGCCCGGCGGTGGCTCGGTTTCTTCAAAACCAGTGATTAACAAACAAACAAACAAACAAAACACGTGATGTGGGGTGGGCTGTACAAAATAAAGAGTGTGAAGAGCAGAGGGGAGGCCCCATGAAGCGCACCAGCCTGGGCCCTTCTGAGGCCCCGACCATGCCTTCTCGTGGTGACCTTTTTTCGTTTATGTGCAGAAGCGAAGTATTTTAACCATAATCACCTGCGTCCTCCGCCTCTTTTCTCCCCACTCACTCAAACGCATCCTCCCAATAGGGTCACGAGAGCAACCACAGGCACGTTTAGAATCCACTTAAGGGAGCACTGAGTGAGTTGAATTAAGGAGAGACTTAGCAGTTGGGGGTTCGTAGAATGTACGCAACTGTAACAGGTGTGCCGTAACTTCCACGCATAGTTCTGGCGTTGCTACCTGTTCTGGAAAAGCTCCCAGAAATACTCCTGCTGGCCGTTTTGATAACTTACCCCGGATTCTGACACCCCAGGGCGTGGGGTCCAAGGGCAGGTCTCAGTCTGAAACTTGCCTGCTGGGTCCAGCACCACAGATGCAGAAGTGGAGAAGGAAGGAGGTCTGAAGTGTACAGGCTCCAGGCTACCGGAAACGATTTCAGTCGTCAGATGTGCAAAGCTGCAAGGGAGGTTATGACTGATGCCTGATGAAAACAGTGTCTCTCCTGTCGGGGAAGCCATGATACAACGTACACAATTTTTTTCTCTCTTTTTTTAAAATTGAAGTCTAGGTAATTTACAATGTTGTATTGGTTTCAAGTATACAGCAAAGTGACTCAGTTATATATATTCTCTTCCAGATTCTTTTCCATCGTAGGTTATTACAAGATTGAGTATAGTTCCCTGTGCTATACAGTAGGTCCTCATTGTTTACCTGTTTTGTATTTAGTAGTGTATATATGTTAATCCCAGTGTGTACAGTTTTTGAGGGGCTCACATGCAATGGGATTTATGAGAGCGCCTCTTTGTAATGCACATGCCTGGAGCAATTTCGTGAGCACTGACACGTCGCCACAGGAAGACAAGTGTCTTGTGTCCCTCAATCATCACTATTTCATAAACCACACTAAAGGAACAACTACTTTTCTTGCTAACGGCACTGTAGAAAACCTTACAAAATTATTGTCATCAGAAGAGGCGATCAAAGGGCATGCTGGAGAAAAAAAATGTAGGAGAAGAAATACTAGAGAATTGAATTCGCAAGGAGTTAGTAACGATAACCTGACAGTTTTCCAGATGTGCTGTTTGTGGATTTGTCACTTTTAAAGTTTACAACCGTTTTGAAGTTTCTCATTCTAAATAAACATTTGCTTATGTACCGTTATGCGCATAATGCTGTGTGCTTTTTCTTAAAGAGGCCCACACTCGGGGCCACAAGCAGCAGACGCAGTGTGTGACCTGGGGTCGGGCAGACCGGCTCCCAAGGACATTTTGGGGTGAACTGGAGACCCTTGCTCTCTGAGTCACTCTGGGGACAGGGGAGGATGGGTGAAGCCCAGCTAGAGAAGTAGGAGGCGGTGGCTCCTCTAGGAGTCCGTGATTTCAGGACAGCGGGGCCTGGACTGGTGCTGGGAGAGAAAGGAGGGGCCGGGAGGGACCAATGCAGGCAGGCCTCAGAGAGACTGCCGGTCCAGTTCCAGATGACAGCAGTAAAGTGAACATTGAGACAAAGCTAGTCATGTGCATTCTTTGGTTTCCCAGTGCATATAGTTATGTTTACACTATACTGCAGTCTATTAAGTGTGCACTAGCCTTATGTCTAAAAAACAGTGTATGTTGATGGGAAAGTGAACTGGTACAGCCACTATGGAGAACAGTATGGAGGTTCCTTAAAAAACTAAAAATAGAGCTACCATGTGACCCAGCAATCCCACTTCTTGGGATATACCCAGAGGAAACCATAATTCAAAAAGATACATGCACCCCAATGTTCACTGCAGCACTATTCACAATAGCCAGGACATGGAAACAGCCTAAATGTCCATCGACAGAGGAATGGATAAAGAAGATGTGGTGCACATATACAATGGAATATTACTCAGCCATTAAAAAGAGCGAAATAATGCCATTTGCAGCAACATGGATGAATCTAGGGATTGTCATACTGAGTGAAGTAAAGCATACAGAGAAAGACAAATATTATATGATATATTTATATGTGGAATCTAAAAAATCGTACAAATGAACTTATTTACAAAACAAAAATAGAGTCAGAGACATAGAAAACAAACTTACGGTTACCAGGGGTAAGGGGGAGGGATAAATTGGGAGATTGGGATTGACATATACACACTACTATATATAAAATAGATAAGTAATAAGGACCTACTGTATAGCACAGGGAACGCTACTCAGTACTCCGTAATGACCTATATGGGAAAAGAATCTCAAGAAGAGTGGATATATGTATATGTATAACTGACTCACTTTTCTGTACAGCAGAAGCTAACGTAACATTGTAAATCAACTATACTCCAATAAAACTTTTTTAAATAAAAATCAATGTGCATACATTAATTTTAAAATATCTTATTGCTAAAAAATGCTAACCATCCTCCGAGCCTTCAGCGAGGCTTAGTCTTTGCTGGTGGAGGGTCTTGCCTGGACATTGATGGCTGCTGACTGATCAGGGTGGTGGTTGCTGAAGGCTGGGGTGGATGGAGATTTTTAAAATAAGACACCGATGAAGTTTGCTGTATCAACTGACTCTTCCTTTCATGAATGATTTCTCTGTAGTGTACAAGGCTGTGTGATAGCATTTTACCCACAGTGGAACGTCTTTCAAAACTGGAGTCAGTCCTCTCAAATCCTGAAGCTGCCTTATCAGCTAAGTTCTGTAATATTCTAAACCCTTTGGCGTCATCTCAGCGTCTTCACGGCATCTTCACCAGGAGTGAGACTCCGTCTTGAGCAACCACTGCCTTTGCTCACCCATCAGAAGCACCTCCCCAGCTGGTTAAGTTCTATCCTGAGATGCAGCACTTCAGCCCCATCTCAGGCTCCACTTTAATGCTGGTTTTCTTACTGTTTCTACCACATCTGCAGTTCCTTCCTCCACTGAAGTCTTGAACCCCTCAAAGTCATCTATGAGGTTTGGAGTCAACTTCTCCCAAACTCCTGTTAAATTGATGTTTTGACCTCTTCGCATGCATCACGAATGTTCTTAATGGCATCTAGAACAATGACTCCTTTCCAGAAGGTTTTGCCCAAACCCATCAGAGGAACTACCATCTATGGCAACTGTAGCCTTCCCAAATGTATTTCTTAAATAATAAGGCTTGAAAGCTGAAATTACTCCTTCATCCACGGGCTGCAGGATGGATGTTGTGCTAGCAGGCATGGACACAACATTGATTTCATTGTCCGTCTCCTTCAGAGCCCTTGGGTGATCAGGTGCATTGTTGGTGAGCAGTATATTTTGAAAGAGATCTTTTTTCTGAGCAGTAGGTCTCAACAGTGGGCTTAAAATATTCAATAAACCATGCTGTAAACAGATGTGCTATCATCCAGTCTTTGTTGTTGTATTTACAGAGTACAGGTAGAGTAGAATTAGCATCTCTCTTAAGGGTCCTAGGATTTTCAGATGATAAATGAGCATTGGCTTGCTCAAATTTGCCATCTAACAAGAGTCAGCCTGTCCTTTGAAGCTTTGAAGCCAGGCACTGACGTCTCCTCTCTTGCTGTGAAACTCCTAGATGGCATCTCCTTCCAAGATGCTCCACTATGTTGGTAATCTGGTGTTACTGCAGCCGCCTTCAGGAATGATCTTTTCTGGACCTTCTGGGTGACTGGCTGCAGCTTCTACATCAGCACCTGCTGCTTCACCTGGCACTTTGACGTTACAGAGACGGCTTCTTCCTTAAACCTCATGAACCAGCCTCTACTGCTTCAAACTTTCCTTCCGCAGCTTCCTCCCCTCTCTCAGCCTTCACAGAATTGGAGAGAGTTAGGGCATGGCTCTGGCTTAGGCTTTGGCTGGAGGGAACATTGTGGCTGGTTTGATCCTCTATCCAGTAAACTGTCTCCACGTCAGCAATGAGCCGTTTCCCGTTCTCACCATCCATGTGTTCACTGCAGCAGCACTCTTAATATCCTTCCAGAACGTTTCCTTTGCCTTCACAGCTTGGCTACCTGTTTGGCACAGGAGGCCCAGCTTTTGGCCTGTCTCAGCTTTCAATGTGCCTTCCTCACTCAGCTTCATCATTTCTAGCTTTTGATTTAAAGTGAGAGACATGACTCCTTTCTCTTGAACACTTAGAGGCCATTGTAGGGTTACTAAAAGGCCTCATTTCAATATTGTTGTGTCTCAGGGAGCAGGAAGGCCCCAGGAGAGGGAGAGAGACAGGGGAACAGCTGGTCGGGGGTGCAGTCAGAATACACACAACTTTGACCCATGAAGTTTGCCGTCTTACGTGAGCGCAGCTCATGGTGTCCTGAAACTGTATCACTAGTCATGTCCAAGGTCACTGATCACAGGGATACCACTCAGCCATAAAAAGAATGAAATAATGCCATTTGCAGCAACATGGATGGACCTAGAGATGATCATACTAAGTGAAGTAAGTCAGACAGAGAAAGACAAATATCATATGATATCCCTTATATGTGGAATGCAAAAAAAAAAAAGATGCAAATGAACTTATTTACAAAACAGAAAGACTCACAGACATAGAAAACAAACTTATGGTTACCAAGGGGAAGGGTGGGGGGAGGAGTTAATTACGGATTTGGGATATAACATATACACATGACTATATATAAAACAGATAACCAACAAGGACCTGCTGTATAGCACAGGGAACTCTACTCAATATTTTGTGGTAACCTATATGGGAAAAGAATTTCAAAAGTTATACATACATATGTATAACTGAATCACTTTGCTGTACACCTGAAACTAACACAATATTGTAAACCAACTATACTTCAATTAAAAACAAAAAAAACACAGATCACAGACCACCACAACAAATATAAAAACAGTGAAAAAATTTGACATTACCAAATGTGACACAGAGACTTGAAGTGAGCAAATCTTGCTGGAAAAGTGGTGCTGATAGACTTGCTCGACACAGGGTTGCCACAAACTTTCAATTTGTAAAAAAGCAAAACAAAACAAACAAACAAAAAACAGTATCTGCAAAATGCAATAGAGCAAAAGATAATAAAACAAAGTGTGCTCATACTCAAGGAAATTGAATGTGACCTAGGTGTCAGCCCCCAGACCACCAGGAGGCCTGAAGAGTGCACACACAAGCCAAAGCCACACCTGTGTGCAGCCTGGCCCCCCAGCTTTTTGGGCGGACCCCCAGAGCCCACGCTGAGATGCTGAAGGCACAGGGCGGATGGGAGTGCCTCCTCCAAAGGCAGCTGATGGTTTCTGATGTGTACTTACTACGTGCATTTTAAGAGCGTTGCACACAGGAATTCTTATTTTCTAGGTGTTTTTGCAGCTCACTTGAGGGAAATTTGAGAGAGGAACCTCAGTATATAGTCACTCTACTAACTCAGCCGGGATCCATTTCCATTAATCATTTTTGGTAGAGTTAAAGTTGAATGATATTTTTCTTTCTCCTAGGAGAAAACAGCACTCAAAAAAAATCATGGCAAAACAACCTGGTAACTTTTAAAGAACCTGAAGCAGAGGCTCTTTCACAGACAAAGAATAATCAGGAAATTTATTTGCAGTTGTAAAACATCTCAACAAACACCTCAGTAGGAAAGATTAGTGATAGATCAGCAATAACTACCCTGGTGTCAGAAGCGTCTCTGTGACTCAATCTCCTGCCATTCTGGCTTGCTTCAGCTTAATCTAGCAGTTCTGGCTGTCTGCCTTCCTATTCTTCAAAATTCACATTTTCTGGGAAAAAAAAGGAAACGTGAGTATATTAACTTTTTTTCCTATTTAAAAATTCTTGATTTGCTAGCAGATCTTTTGCAATTAGGTATGATAAATATTGAACATTTCTATTTACCCGGCACAATCATGGAATGTTACATTTTATCGTATGCAGACTTGGAGGTTTTCTTTCGGTGCCAGTAATAAAGTAAGCAAATGATGTACTCAGAGTAAATGCTAAGACAAAAACATCCATGTAACGGAGAGTGAGGTCTGGGACTATCTTTTGCCTGTGTACACTGCTCAGTAAATAAAATAATGGGCTATAATTTATAAGTAACACTGGTGAAACACTGATCTCTGTGGAGGCTGTAATCCAGCTTCCCCCCTCCTTCCGCCACCCCTGTAGTTGCATCCGTGTGTATTAATGCTGAAAAATTAAATGTTGAAAGGACTGAAGTGTTGAAGGTGTTTGCTATATATTATTATACACAGCATTATTGTAAAGTGTTAGAAAGGTGGAAACCATGTAATAAAATGAAGCCGTGTGATAAAGGTACCAGGACCTGCAGCCTGAGGCATGCCATGTTGGTGAAATAGAGATTAGCAAGGACAGAGTTAGAGAGAACACGCATCGCACAGCTGTCCCTGCCAGGACATCTAAGAGGGAGCGACATTCCCAGGGTGGGTCCTCTGAGACCTCCTGTCCCTCAGGCCTGACCCAAGCACGGCCTCAATCACAGGCAGAGAAAACCCTGCACCTCCTTCCCTCCCACCCTCCTGGCCCCAGAGCCGTGGGCTCACCCTGGTCGGAGTTGTCATGGCGGAATTCCTCTCTGTCTTCCCTGCTGGCGTCTCCCTCCTCCTCCCCTGGCTGCAATGAATCTAACTCTCCCTCTGACACGTCCGTCAGAGGCTGGACCTCCTCCGCCGGCTCACCCCCACCTGAGATGGAACAAAGGGAAACCGTTATCCACAGACGCCTTGCAGCACCCACTCCTGCTGACAGCAGCGCCCGCTTCTCCATCAGGGGACCACCCCCTAACTCAGAGTCACAGCTCCACCGAGGCCTGGCATCTGGCCCCTCGTCCCCATCACAGGGATAGGTGCAGGGGTGGGCATCGTTGGACTGAAACTCTCATTGCCGAGAGCTGGGGCTTCCTAGGTGGCGCAGTGGTTGAGAATCCGCCTGCCAGTGCAGGGGACACGGGTTCGATCCCTGCTCCAGGAAGATCCCACATGCCATAGAGCAACTAAGCCCATGCGCCACAACTATTGAGCTTGCGCTTTAGAGCCTATGAGCCACAATTATTGAGCCCATGTGCTGCAACTACTGAAGCCCATACGCCTAGAGCCCGTGCTCCACAACAAGAGAAGCCACGGCAATGAGGAGCCTATGCACCACAACGAAGACAGCCCCCACTCACCGCAGCTAAAAAGAGAGCCCGTGCACAGCAAAAAACAAAAAGACCCAACACAGCCAATAAAATTAATTAATTAATTAATTAATTTTAAAAAATCCTCATTGCCAAGGGCTTTTTGTTTTAAGTGCACAATATATATCCCAAGGGTTTTGATGAGCATATAGAGAAAGAAGTGCTCTGTTCCCCAGGACTCTTGAGCGACTGGGTGACAATCTGAAAAAGTCACTGAGCTTTGGTCTCCAAAGGGAAGAGGGTGCCAGCAAGTGGAGCCAGTGCACAGGAAAGCAGAGACCAAAGAGCGGAGCCTGATCCAGCCACGTCTGAGGCCGTCTCACTCCAACTGCTCCAGTTACATGAGCCAATGAATTAGTATCAGTATTATTCCACTTAGGCCACTTGGAGTTGGTCTTCAATCACTTGCAATGGAAGGGCTCCTGCCCAGTGCAACCTTCGGCACTTCACGGCCCCCTGAGGACTTCTCAGGAAGCCCCCTGTGATGGCCATGGAGAGGTGCTGCCCAGACCCCCTTTAGGAAGGACCTGTCACCCCGGCTGCTGTCGGAGCCTTGCCCAGGTCACACCCACAGCCAATAACTGACCAAGGGGAGGGACCCAGAGCCTGCTTCCAGGGGAGCCCCACTCCACCCACCCCCCGGACCGCCATACCCTCAGCTCCCGAGGCCTCCTCCTGACCCGGTCCTTCCGCAGTGGGCTGCTCCTGGGGGAGGGTTGGGGTCCACAAGGCCAGCTCTGTGATTTTGGTGGCTTTCCATTTTGGAACAACAGTTACCAGGGTCTCCTCCTCCTCCTCCTCGTCTCCTCTTTCCTAAGTTAAAAAAATGTAAATTGACCCACACGCGTGGGATAAAGTGAGGTGAGACGGGACAGATTTTGAAATGCATCTGAGTATTTTTATAACAGGATTCTGTGGTCAGAGTAATTGCCAACTGTCCACAGTCTAATCCAGGGGCTGAAAATGGATCTTGAAAGAAGGACAATGAGACACGATGGTGAGGGCAACACAGCTCCTGTAGTCGTCGGCTGACCGTGCAAAAGGCTTCAGACGTAACGCTTCCCAGTTAAGAAATGACCAGGACTAAGTGCCCTTTGCAGCCGCTCAGCCCACATTTCAGCTCTAAGATTCTTTAAATATAAGAAAACAAACAATGAAACCGAGCAGGACCCTGTGGGGCTCCTGGGCATGGAAACCTTTCTGTGCCCCTTGTTCCTTGTTTGTAGGGAACAGACTCCAGCCTCCATGACCTTCCCTGAGTCCCAAAGGGCAGGTTCAAGCAGTTGCTAATCAGGGAAGGGAGGGGATGCAGAGACAAGGGAGGAGCAGCTAAGAAACAACAGTGCAGCCTTGGGGCAGGGTCCCGGTTCCATCTCAAGGGATGCACATAAGAATATCTTTGAGCTCTTTTGCAGAACCAAAACCCCCACCAAATGGAAGATGTTAGCTACTTGATGAAGCACTCCTCATTCCAGAGAGAGGGTCATAGTTTCATAACCTCAAGAACCACAGACGCTCATCAGGAGACCACCTGAGACCAGATTAAAGGCATGCAGGTGCTGCACGCACCCTGACCCTTATCAGCAACCCTGACCTTGAACCACTGCTATCAAACTCTTCACTAAATTCCCCCAGGCTGGGTCACACAGTTTTGAGGGCAGGAGCCCACTGCGTCTGCCTTTGCCTGGCAAAACAATAAAGCTATTCTTTTCTACTTCACCCCAAACTCTGTCTCTGAGATTCAGTTCGGCACCAGTGCACAGAGGCCAAGTTTTGGCATCAACATCACTGTAAGAAAAGGCCTAAAAACACCCAAAGACATCCATGCAATGACATGGAAAGGCAAAATCCCTGAAGCTCTAGTCTCAAGGATTATGGAGAGAAAAATAAAATGCAGTGCGAGTAGGCAAAGTTCTCCAGTTCTAAACGCGGCATTGTTTATAGTAACGCAACAGTCCCTCCGCAGTTAGCAGCTGACACGTGTCAATCTTGCTGAATGTGTTGGTCTACTTCCCAGTGTTGCAACTATCACAAAATTCCAAAGATCTGAATATCAATCCTATAAACATGGACAACTTCACTGTCACAAAGATGATAATACGTGTGACAAAGTGACAGACCCCTGCCTTTTGCTTCCATTGAGTCACTTGGAAATAAATTGCTCTCCTTGGGGTCAAAATTTCTGAGTTTTCAACCCCCAGGAAGGGTGACACCAATGCTCTAGGACAGTGGTGCTCAAACTTGAACTGCACCAGAATCCCCTGGAGGGGCTGGTAAAGCACAGATCACTGGCCCACCCCCGGGGGCTCTGATTCAGGAAGTCGGGGGTGGGGCCCCACACTCTGCACTTGGGAGATTCCCGGGGGGGGGGCCAGAACTGAAGTCCTGGGTACTGCACTTCAAGAACCGCCCCCTTGGGGTGGGGTGTCTGCTGTCTCATTAGCTCCTGTGTGATCCTGTGATCCGTCCCCCCCACCCCCATTCAGACACTCATTCCACCAGCTGCTGGGGGTGTTGGCACCAGGTTGCTCATAACGGAGTCCCTCCTGGGTACTGCCCTCCACCAAAGGAAGCCACATAGCCCAGGTTTCATGGCCCCACCCACGGGCAGCCCACACCTGGGGTCTGTCCACATAGGGGTCAAAGATCCCAGCCTGCATTTGGGACACTTTGAAGGGTCATCCCATTCAGAGCTCCCATGGGGTCCAGTCACAACCCAGCTTCCCCTTCTACCCAGCCCCGTTTCCTATACTCCCTTAGGGCAGTTGACCCCGACAGATGCAGACCTATAGGATCAGCATCACGGAGCAGCTCGTTTGCCTGTGAACGTAGGAAATGATACAGACTCTGCAACTTACCACATCTGTTAAGCGATATTCCCCGTGCTGTTCACATCCAATATCAAACACGTACTTTCCAGGGCCAACGGGCTGCGAACAAAGAGGAGCCAAGAAGTACTTCACTCTTGAGAGTCAACACCCGGTAGAAAGTACAAAATGCATAAATGTGCACACAGAGTGTAAACGTGGCCGTCATAAAACCTACCCAAGATCATGGAATGGGAGAGAATCCAGCACAGATTAAAGATGCTTTTGTGAACTAGTGGCTAATGGGACGTGAAGTGTAGGTCCCCTTTTGTTTTAAAAAAAACTTTAACTACATTTCATCTCTTTATAAAAACAATGTATTCATGACAAAAAATTTTTACTTAGTCAACAACCACAGTCAGACTAGCTAGAAACAGAACTACTAACAATATTTTAAAATTTTTATTGAAATATAGATGATCTACAATATTGTGTTAGAACTACTAATAATATTTTGATGTAGTCTCTGTAACCTTGTTTCTAATGCAGAGTTCTTTTTTTAATAAAAATCTGATTATAACTATACCTGCGGACTCGTACTCTATGTTTACTTAGAAATAGGGCCTGGACGACCTCCCGCATTCACAGATATTCTTCTGTAACAGCAGTTGTCAACCTGGTATGTTATTTCATCAAAGATCTATCATCTGTTTTACTCACTCACTGTTGTTAATACTCGGTCTGCTGGGACTCTGACAAAAAATGCTCTGCTAAGCATATTCTGAGTTAAATCTTTAGGTACACCCTTGATATTTTCTTTAGAGTAAATTTTCAGAAGTTGAATTTCTGTACAAAAGTGTGTTTTACATATATACATACGTGTATATATATGTGATTCTTTTCACTAGAATGAGGCGCCAATAATTTTCACTCCTACAGCAGTCGTCCTCAAATCCTTTCTGGGTGTTAACATTGTTCTACATGTTTTTATACGTGCAACAAACAGGACCTCCTCATTTTAAGTCACATCTTTTAAGTTATTAGTAAGGTTGAATTTTTTCAACGTTTTTGAAATTTAAATCACAGTATTTGATATAAGTGCTTTACATATTAAATGTTACAAATATCCCAACCCCATTTGTCAGATATCTTTTAAATTTTCTATCTGGTGTTTTCTAATCTATATTGGATTGTTTTTATCAAGTGAAATCTCTTGGTTTTTCCTTTATATTTTTGTATAGAAAGTCCTCTTCCTCATTTCAAAGTTGATAAATCCTTATTCTTCTATGTGGGACTTTTTTGTTTACATTTAAATCTTTGTTTCTTCTAGCAAGTATCTTCATCTATATGCTTGGAGGATAAACTCTGGTTTTTTCTCCCAAATGGTCTTCAAGCTGTGCCAGCACCATTTCTTGACTTCTCCCCACCATATCTTCATTAATTGGAAATGACATCCTTTCAAGGGTTAAATTCTCTTGCATACTTGGATCTGTCTGTAGACTCTCTAACCTGCTTCACTGGCTGTATATCTCTATCTTAGTGTCACGCTGTTTTCATTATTGAAGTTTTATAGTGTGCTTTCATAACTTGGCAAGGATGTGAACAGGTACTTCTCTGAAGGAAGAAAGTCAAACCAGCAATGAAAGTGTAAAGATGCAGCGCCTCACCAGGAATCAGAGGGTTGTACATTAAAATTATGAGATAACATTTTTACCCATCAGGTTTGAAAAAAAATCAATGTTAGAGCCTAATAATATCCAATGTTGATGAGAAGGATCGATGAAGAGAAGAGACTCCTGTATTCAGTTGACCAGAGCACAAACTGGCTCAGTTTTCCAGGACAATTGGAGTGTCCCTCATCATTTAAAACATAAATACTTGTGGATTCCACAATTCCAGTAACTAACCTAAATAAAACCTTCTGAACGTGCAAAAAGATAGAAAATGTTTCCTGGGGTACATTTTTGTGTCCTGATATAGTGTGGTCCTATTTATGTAACTAAAACCCCCACACTGTAATTCTGTCTAAGCCGTATGTATAAGTCTGTGCCTTCGTGATGCTTGAGGTGGGCAGAGAGGATTCCAGAGCTGGAGCTTTTTACAATTGTGTGCTACCTGCAAAACTTTAAAATCTTTTACTAACTAGCAGAACAGAGCCCCACTTTCACTCTTATTCCTCAGATTAGTCTAGGTGCCTCACATTCATTGATTTCTCCCAACAGACTCGTGTCAAATTCTCTTTCCTCCACCTACCACCCTGGGCCAAAAGATATCTCTTTGGAAATGACGTATTCAGTGTATAGATTTGAGAAGGTGCCTACATTTACCAAGACTAGAAGTAGAATCTGGAATTAGGGTGTGAGTTATATGGAAATGAAAACTGAGTTTTAAGAGAGCCTGAGGCTACTTTATTAAATCAGTCAAATGCTCCCTCTGTCAAATTCTAACACCTTTCATGTGCTCAGCAAACTCTTTCTTCGGGGAAAGTTTCTGCTCAACTCCTGATCAAAGCTACAGGGCAAATGCAGGGTGGTAGGTAGGTTCCAAATTATTCAGGGTTTCTCTGCATCCCATCAGGGCTCAGGCAAGGACAAGCAAGGCCACAGGGCCCTCCAAACAGAAATGACCAATCGTGGGTACTGCGAACTGGAAACCTTCAGCCCCAAGGCCTCCAATCCCACGACCACCTGGAGCACGTTGGGCGGTATGGAGCTCGAGGGAGGGGCTTGTGGGTCTCCCCCGCTGGGGCTCGGGCTGTGGACCTCCCAGGAGAAATAAAGTCAAAACACCCATGCGCTCAACTGCAGGAAATGCTCAGTCGTTCAGACAAACAAGTATTTTATATCCGATTTACCCACAAGAACAAGTTCAACACGCCCCCAGGGCTATGATTCCGGCTGCTGGGAGAGAGCGTGGATGTCACTGAGGTGCAGAGAAAGCAGCCGAGCCTCTCCCCGCCCCCGCCCTGCCCTCTGTGGGTATCAGAGAGGCTCCGAGAGCAGCACGGCTGCCCTGTTTGCCTATCTGGAGGGGGTGGGAGGATTTGCCTGGGTTTGTCACATTTTCTGCTCACACATTTACACAGGCCAGGGGAGGAGGGTGTTGCTTATTTCATTGGCAAACATTGCTGCCCATTGACTTACATTTTTGTTCAAGAACTTGCCCTGGTACCTGTGGTTCAGGTGGATGAGCTCGGCCGCGCCCTCCTGCTGGCCATTCACCCAGGTGCCCACATACTTGCTGCCAGTCTCCGCGTAGAAGTAGGTGCCTTGCCCGTGCCTGGAGGAGACAGGAGCGCACGGCACTCGGTTCTGCTGCAGTGGAAACCCTTCCAGGGTTGTGAGACAGACATTTAAATCGAGGGGAGCCTAGGCTGATGCAGGCTCACAAGTGGCGTCTATATCCAGGTCCACTGGAAGCACGCCTCTTGCTTGTGGCTCAAGCTCAGATCGGGCATCCCTCCTGGACAGTGGCGGCCTCCTGCCTACCAGGTGCTTGGCTAGGGGAAAAGGCAGAGCTCCTGGGAGCTGCAGCTCAGCCCCCAGAAGGTTCTCCTGTGCCCTCCGTGGCTTGGGGCCCTTGGCTGTGCTCCCAGGAGTCTGCACCTGCCCAGCAGTGCACGGCCTGCATGCTCGCTTTAAAGCCACGCAGTGCAGGGCAGAGTGGCCAGTGGGCTCTCTGGTCACGATTCTGTTGTTTAGTCACCGTCACGTGCTCACGACATGAACTGATCTGTGGGGCCGAGGAGTGAACCGAACCTTTGGTGAGCAAACCACTCCCCGGTGTAGGTGTCGTTGTTGATGTAGTAGTACACGCCGTGGCCGTGCCGCAGGTCGTCCGCCCACTCCCCTGGAAAGACCACACAAAAGCAGGGGGTCAGGAGGAGGCAGTGCCGCCCTTCACCACTGCCCCTGCCCACTCTGACCCCCCTCCACCCCCTGCCTCTCGGCCAGACCGATGGGCACATGGAGCGGGGAGCGGCTGAGGGAGGCTGAGCCGGGCCTCCCGGGGGACGGGCTGGCAGGTGTATGTTCGGGGGCCACGGTCACCTGCGTGTGCTGACAGCATCTTTCCCACGTGGCCGGCAGCACAGTGAGGCTTCAGGCCAGGGTTTGCTGCCCTATGGACGGCGGCCCCGACACCTCCTGCTGCCCTGCGTGCGTTCAGTGACCCAGCAGCAACTTGGAGCCTCAGTGGTCCATCCTCAGCCACCTGCCAGCATTTCAACCTGTTTCCCACCTGCATACCTGTGCTCAGCATCCTCACCAAGCAGCAGGGAACAGGTCTGCTCCCCTTTCGGCCAAAGCAGTCGCTAAGAAGTCCCATGTTAACTTCGGCTCTGTGCTGCAAGACTGTTGACTTTGTGAGCTAATCTGAGTACTGTAGCCTCCAACCTCAGAGGAGAAATCCCTGTATAGTGACTAGACCCTGCACCCTTTAAGATACAAAACCATATGGAGACACAAAACTCACAACTGCCTCCTAAGAAGTTTCATGTTAGCTAACCTTTGCAGTAAAGATTTCTTCAATCCCATATTCTGAGTGTGTGTGTGTATATATATATATACCCACATATACATATATCTTATACATAACATATAATGTATATAAATATATATGTTGTTCAAAATAGATTAACATGACAGCAATGAGATTAGGTTCATAAGAATTTGGAAAGAATTAAATCCTAAATTAAATTCTGTCAAGTTGAGTTAAAAAGCAGGTGGTCCTACATCCGGGGGCCAGGCTTCTAAGATTCTAAGATGAAACAAAACCAAAGGGAAATTCCATCTCTAGTAGGAACAGCAGTGACACTGTCCACCTTGGCCTCGGATTCCGGCAGAAGCCCTGTTTGAGGATGCCTCAGCTCTGGTTTTCTGTGGCCACCAGACAGGCAGCTCCAGCCCACACCCTCAGAATGTGGAATCCACCCGCCGACATTCACTGAACACGTACCATCCGTCAGGCCTGGTTCTGTGCTCGTTCGTCTGACCCTCCCAGCGCAGAGGGAGGCTGAGGCAAAAGAGGGATGGGGTCCGCTGAACAAGGTCACACCTATTGTCACCCCAGCTCCAGGGCTGGGCTCACAGACCTTTTTGGAAATCTGATGAAAACCAGATAACTTCTTCCCAGAAAAGCCCAGCACATAAACTTTGCCCACCTTTTGCGAGGCTCACAGCCCACCCTGTGTGCCTCTCTCCCCAGGTTCAGAACTGCCTTCACTCCTCACCAGAATTAGACTACCACTGTCACCACACCAGGCAACCATGGTGGGTGGAGTGCCAGGGAGGGTCTTGGAAATAAGAGGACATGAGTCTTCCTGAAACATAACGTCTGCATGTAACGCACTGTAGCAGAGGTGAGAACGCCAGTTTAACGAGGCAGAACGCCTTCCAGACCAGAAGCCCTCGGTGAAAGAACCACCGTCTAAACACATAGTGTGTTTATCAGGAGAGGCGCTGGTCAGAAACGGAAAACAGCAGAAACAATTCCAAGGAGAAGAACTCCACTGAGCACTGAGTGGCCTGGGTCAAACCCACTCCCCGAGGTCTGTGCTCACCCAGCAGCCTCCCTGCATCTGCCCCTCAGTCTGTGGCCCCCAGGAGAGAATGTGCGGGTCACAGGGACAGTCACATGTCCCTCTGTGGGTCAGTCTACTAATTACAAGAAGTTCTGGTTTCTGCATCAACCCTGTGAACACAGGAACATTGCTCGTGTTTGCTGAATGACTGGAGAACTTGAAGCTTTCGTCTGTATCTCAGCATCCTCCGACAAGTTCAGTCCCCAAGTCCTCCACAGCATGAAAATCTGCTTTGTGGTAATATTTTACCTTCATATCTTGATCCATCTGGATAGATAAAAGTGCCTTGACCGTGTTTTTTATTTCTAACATATTCTCCGATGTACCGAGCACCGCTTTTAAATTTGTAGGTCCCCTGAAACACAGTGATTATATAATTCATATCACTCCCGAATTTGACGGGTAAACCGCCCACTCAAGTCACGCACTCTGACCTGGCCGTGTCTTTTACCGTGTTCGTATTTCCCTTCATACATGTCCCCATTGGGCAGTCGTGCTTTCCCGTGTCCATGCCGCTCACCGGCCTCGTTTCTCTCCCCTTCATATTCCTGGACAGAAGAAACCGAGATGATCACAGCTACCATTTACTAAGCACTGACCAGGGACTTCCCTGGTGGTCCAGTAGGTAAGACTCTGCTCCCAGAGCAGGGGTCCTGGGTTCAACCCCTGGTCGGGGAACTAGATCCCACATGCATGTGCAACTAAGAGTCTACATGCCACAACTAAGAAAACTGCATGCCACAATTAAAGATCCCGCATGCCACAAGGAAGATCCCGTGTGCTGCAACTAAGACTGAGCTCAGCCAAAATAAATTTTAAAAATAAATAAATAAAATAAATAAAAGCACTAACCATGTGCCAGGCATTTTATAAATAGTATTCCATTGAATCCTCCCAATCCTTGACCTCATCTTACAGGTGAGGGAGGTACCAGGCCTGGGTGACATGGACCATCAGTCCAAGGTCACACAGCTGGCACCTGTCCATAATGGGACTTTCACTCTCTCCCTCCAATTTATTATGATAATCCTTTACACTGTAAACAAAACTGAACATTTTGGGGAACATGTGAGGTGCTCCCAGTTGTGTTCTTTATAGGAACATGTTTGAAGTAGTATTTGCGGGTGGAGCAGGTCCTGAACCCGCTCTCCTCCAATAATTCAGAACTTAAAATGCAAATCATCCCTGGGGTGTCTGTGGCCTGAAGGCAGCTTTGACCTTCAAGGAAGCTCTGATGGCGGGAGAGGAGCAGGGGGAGCGAGGAATAAATGGGGCTCAGCCGTCAACTTGAGTCTCCTAACTCAGTTTATCTTATTTTTAAACTCCTTATCAAGAGACTTAAGGTTCAAACACGCACAGCGCAATAGGGAAATAATCACATATCTATCTTAAAAGTAAATCAATAAAAAAAAATAATACAAGCTTGTCACTTCCCTATTTTCTCAATCCTTCATAAAATAAACATTTCTCAAGCACCTAACACATGAGTGTAGAGTGCAGATAATAAATAATACAGCAGAGAGGGCATACAGCATGACTTGACACGGCGTCGGATCCAGACAGACATCAGGCACAAGCCCAGACACGTTAAGCCAAGGGCTTCAGAAACAAACATGTTGCTGTTCTTGTGCTTTTCTAGCACTGTTCGGCTCAGAAATTCATACTCAGACTATAAGGCAAAATTTTATAACCTTACAAACTTGTTTCAGGGTAGTCTAAATCAAAATGTACAAAAGACTCCTCCTCCTACCCCAAAGACCTCCCAGCACACCCAATTCTGAGCCGCTGGGGTGGCTGAATAGAGGGGAACCCTCAAAAATGACCCCAGCTGTGTAATTTCGAACCTGACAATTATGGGCACTAAAACGTTACAAATCAGTAGGGTCATTTGAGGGGACAAACTAGAAAGCTTACTGGGCAGGTGATGTAGCTTGGGTTCCCCAGAAGCAGACCCTGAGTGAGATATTTTTTTAAGCGCTCCCTCCCAGGAGGAATCAGCAGAGGGCGTGGGAAAACAGGTGTGAAAGAGGCGGCCGTCAAGCGTGGGTGATGTGGGGTGACGCCCCAGGCTCAGCCCCGTCGCACAGGGGCTTCTGGAGGGTGGATCAATGCAGTTCATCCTGCCTTTCAGCCTAGCTGCTGGCTGTCCCGGGGCTGTGTGCATCCCAGGCACTGCCCGCTCTCCCTGCTGGCCAGGTGGCTCCAGTGCACAGAGGCGCTTGTCTTGAGCAGCGAATCAGGAAGAAGCTGGAAGACGGGTGCGCAGAGCTGGTAGAAAGGTCTGAGCCGGCACATCTGTCTCAGCAGAGGTGCTGGATTTTTCAGGTAATTCTGAAACTATTTCAACTCTATACCTACATATACACAGCGGCTGAGGTTCGCAGCCGGCCAGCCAGGCAGCGGTCACCCTCTGGCTTCGGGAGGTTAATCTCTGAGCAGTACAAATATGCCCACACGGAGCCCAGCTCACATCACCGGATATGCACCCCTTACCTCCTCTCTGCTGTCTAAGCCAGGAAATAATTCCAAAGACCTGGGTCAGTGCCAACAAGAATGAAGAGAGCACGTGTGATTACAGGCCTATATGGTAATACTTCAGGAAGCCTTCGCTGAGCCTAGGACCTCCTCAGCATTTCTTGAAGGCTGCCAGGAAGCAGCTTTTTTCGTCCTCCTTTAATCCTGAGGAGCTTCAGAATAATATACAAAAATACATTCAAGAATAGTACAGCGGCTTGGGACGACCCAGCCATCCAAGGAAACTGCCTCGATGGAGGGTAGCAGCACGGAGGAGGACGCTTCCAAAGCCTTGTATTTGGAAATCTTTGCCTTTAACGGGAGGAAGAATGGGGGTGGGGGTGGGGGGAAGCGAGAGGGGATGTGGCAGGCGGACGTCATAACGTCTCACCTTTCACTGCCGACTTGCAGGACGCAGCGCCCGCTGTGGCCTGCATGGTCCTTCTCCTTGGCTGGGCCTCCCGGAGGGACTGTGGCTGGCCTCCAGGCCACCCCACTCTCCAAACCCGGAGGGTCCGCGCACCCTGGGAGCCCCTCCCTTACCCGGAGCTCTCACCCCAAGATCATTCTCTCCCTCCTCCTCCAACTCCTCCGAGCCCAGGTCCGACATGACCCCGCCCCAGCCTGGATCCCCGCTGCCGCCTGCGCCTTTCTAGTCGGTAGGTACCAGCTGCAGGCTCCACCGCGTCTGCCGTCGCCATGGAGACGCGGCCAGGCGCGCCTCCCTCCCAATTCGCTCGGAGGGGCGGGAAAGCTGGGGGCGGGAGGGGGGAGGAACCACTGTTAACCTCGGATGCTGTCACAGCAACAGGATGCATCCACCAATCGCCACCTGGGACGGGAGAAGGGCGGGGCCTGGAGTGGAACGCGTGGGGAGCAGCCTCCGGGTGCTGTCATAGCAACGAGGGGAGCCTCGGCCAACTGTCGCCCAGCAGGAGGGAGGGGACGGGGCCTGAGGCGTACTGAGGACCCACCTGCTCCCTAACCTGGACAACACGTGGCTTGCCCCCTTTAACCAGCTGCTGGGTGACGCTGCAACGAGGAGGTGTGCAGGAAGCGCATTGGGCCAGTTCTCCAGAGGGCTTCACCCCTGCCTAGAGCTGGGTACTGCCCCTTCCCAGCCCCGGCCCCTGGTTCCTCGCGGCCCTCTGCAGGCCCTGCCCGCCCCTCGCCACCTTTCTGGGTTCTTCTGACCCTTCGGTGTTGGCGATGCACAGAGATGTGTTTTTCAGGATCTTTTCTCGTGTTCGTAAATATCTCCTCCTGACTCAAGGAGTCAGTTCCGACTGATGCAAGTGTACCCTGATGCCCGTCAGAGTTTGACACCCCTTCTCCATCCGGGACGTGAGTCCAGCCCCCTGGGGGTCCCCTGTGGAGCTCGCTCCCTTACACACGCCTAGACAGCCACACACACATACACACACCCTGCATGTTCACACTCATTCCCACTCGTTAATGGGCTGCTCCTCCCAGCTTCCCTCTGATGATCTGACACTGGGCCCGCTCAGGCGCCATCACGATCTCCTTCCCAGTTCCTCCATCACCACCCCGATGCCGGCCTTCTTACTCCCCCTGTCAACTCTAGCAATAGCCTCTAATTCAGCCTCTCTGTCTCCAGTCTTTGGCACTCTTAGCCACCTCACACTCCTCTACTCTGAAACGCAAATGCAGACCAGCCTTACTCACTGGCGTTCAGTCCCTCCATGTTCAAGCCCGAAGTCATCCTCCCTCAGCCTCAGGGCCCACCATCCCCTTTCTATACTGGTTTACATGCTTCAGACAAAAGAAAACCATGGGCACTTTCCCCAATACATCCTTCACTTCCCCACTTCTATGCCTTTGTCTGTGCCAGACCCTCTCCCTGGAAAGTCTTCCTTCCCCCAGCCTTGCCTATCAAAAGTCATAGCCATTCTTCAGACTGACTAAGGGACTTCCAGAAAAAGCTCCAAATTCATGATAAAGATGCTCTTATGGAGGAAGAGGAGAATGGGGCTTAGAGAAAGAGGAAAGGACTTCAGCTCTCTGCATCGTCTGTCTATCATCTATCTGTCTATCTATCTATCTATCTATCATCTATCTATCTATCATCTATCTATATATATTTTAAAGGTCTGAGTGTGACCACATGCAAAATTCAATTTTAAGTAGTGAGTTTTTATTAGTATACATTAACTGTTATTTCTCTGTATTTTTAATTTTTTACTCTACATATTGGACACCTCCCTCCTGCAGCTTCTACTGATCCTTCAAGTTAGCTGTGCTCACTGTCCCTCTCTTAATTCCCATCATACCTTGAACCATCTTTATCAAACACACAAGTTCTGTCCCACGTGGCAGTCGTCTGGGTGTTGTCTGATTTCTGGGTACTCAGGAGTCATGCCGCCCTCATCTCTGTCTCCCCCACAGCACCTAGAAAAGGGTTTTGCACACAGTGCATGCTCAACCAAGCCAGGGAATTCCAGCCCATATGGACCTTGAGGTCCCATGGTGAGATGGAAATCTGTTCTTCCTTTATCCCTTTTACTTAAAAGAATCTCTATTTTGTGTCTGGAAATACACAAAGACCACCCAATGAGGAAAAACAGACTATTCGGGGTTTGCTATAGCCAAGGCGTCAGCCACCATCACTTGCACTCTGGCAGAGACTCAAAGAGAGGCCGAGGAGTGGAAAAGCTTCCTGCTGGACAACAGAACAGGGTTTAGTGCCCTGACCGGAGGCTGTGGGTGCGGGGAAGCTGTGGGAGGGTTCAGGAGAACCCAGGCCTCTTTGTGATTGGTTAGCGTAAAAACTCAGCGTTCTCTGGTTGGTCCGAAGGTGGACGTGGGGGCAAAAATTAGGGAAACTCTCGGTTATTAATCAAGGCCTGGCCATGTGGAGCCGATTGTCAAAGGGGTTATTGTTTGTTCCTGGGTCCGTTAGCAGAGAAAGCAAACTGACTTCCTGCAAGTCTGGCCTGCAGCAGGCTGGCTTCGCAGGATGGTTATTATAGATAGAGGGTTGGTTTCCTGGGCTCGCTGCTGCAAGTGGTGGGTCAGAGTTCTATTTTTATATATCGTTTGGCCATTGTACATTTGTATATCCAATTTTAATATGTTTTTGCAAATTATAAAAATAACTGTGTTTCATCTTAACTCTAAATATTACATGGTGCTCTTAGTTGCTTTTGAGATTTAATGCCTTCAACAATAACCCCAATTTTTTATTTATTTAAATCCAATATTTAAGTATTTGAAAAAAGTGATCTACAAGGAGAGAAAACAGGTCTTAAAGTCCCCATCATCTAGTGGACACACACGTACTCACAGCCAGGATGCCCAAGTTCAAGTTCTGGGTTCCCATGGCCTAATTGCTTTGGTGATCTCAGGCAACTCACCTGCCCTCTGAGCCTCAGTTTCCTATTCTGTAAACTGAGGGGAATAAACCCTTCCAAACTCAAAGAGCTGCCCTGGGGATTAAAGATGATATTTTATCAATGTATTGTTATTTATTATGATAGCTATATAATTCTGTCAATGACGATATTACAAAGAAATCACCTATCATCAGTAGAAAGTTCTCCTCACACTCCCCGCATCCCCCAGGTGTGTTGTGTGATGCTGCTGGGGGATGGGGAGATGGGGGAGGGGAGCAGTGACTGAGTAAACACAGAGGCCAAATCCATGGGGTGAATAGCTGAGTAATCCCCAGATCTTCCAGAACACACAGACCCCGCTGACCTTTCCCTCTGAAACAGCAGCCTAATGGAAGACTGCAATCTCCACCACATCTCAGGCCCAAACCCATCAGTTACTGAAAAAAAGAAACAATATACAAGCAAATTAACACACAAGACCCTAGAATTAGATCGCTTCTTAGTGACAAAGATACAAAGATTGTAAACACCCCAAGTTAACAGTTTTTCTTGTGGGAAAAAGTGGGGGCTTTAGAAGGACAGATGATTATGAATGTCTTCTTTATACCTGGCAGTTGCCACGTTTACATTTAAGGAACGTGTCTTTTTAGAATAAAACCTCAGATTATTTTAAATATTAGAAATCTGGAATGGTACTAAAATCAAGAATATGCAACCAGATATTAGCTTGTTTGCATCTAAAAATAACTGTCAGAAATCCAACTTCCGAGTTTTCTCTAACAATGCCAGTAACTAATGTTTGCTAAGTTCTGACCCTGTGCCGACAGGGTTTGAAGAGTTTTATAGGAATTCTCTTATCAAATCCTTGCTGTCATTTCCCCGCTGCACAGCCGAGGAAAAGGAGCCACGGAGACGTAAAGACGTTGCTCACAGTCACACAGCCAGTGGGATTCAAACCACGCCATCTGACTCGAGCTTTTGCTGTCAATCACTACAGCCTACTCCCCCCCAGATCTCTGATTTAAAGGGATAACTGTGCCTTTCTGGGAGTGACCTTAATCATCTACCAAGCAGAGCACCACTGGCTCAAAGAGCCTTCGATTTAAAAAAACCAGGAAAGCGGTTTAAGCACTGTCTGCGCTGGACCACGTCAGAAGCAGCTGGTTGTCTAGCTATTGAGCTATTAGATCCTAAAATTTACAATTTGATTTATGTCGTAGGTAAATTAGTCGGAGTTTCTCCCCCAAAAATCTTTCAGTCAATCTATAGTGATTTCACTACCCTGCAGGTTTAGCAATGGTCCAAATAAGGCTCGATCAGGTAAACATCAGGACTGGCCTCCCAGCTTCCCGCAGCAGCAACGGGTCCAGAAACTCCTTCCAGAGAGAGGCTGCACCCCGCTCAGGTGAGGCAGACAGCCCCACCCACCCGCTCCCTAGGAGAGGCCTGGGTAGTCTAGAAAAGACCTCATTAGGCCACCCTGATGCCGGGCAGCCCCAGAGGCCCTGACCCTTAACCCCCAGGTGACACGCAGGTGCTTGGTGATCACAGAAGCAGCGATTTTAAAATCTAAAGGCCTGCGAAATGCTCACGTAGCTCCCCCTCCTCCTCTCTCAGGAGGAGGGAGAGGCAAAAAGGTGAGGCCATCACTAGGAGGGATTTCTTCACCGGAAAAAGGAGGAAATCCTCTCCTACCTTTTACCTCGCCAGGGGGGCACTTCCCATCATCCCCCAGCCGGCCCTTCCCACCACCCCCCGGAGGGGGGTCCCATCCTCTCCCCTCCCCCCACGCCACGCCACCCCTCCCCCTCCCCCCACGGCACCCCACGCCTCCCCCTCCCCCACGGCAGGGAGCTTGCGCAGATAAGCCCTCCGCGGAGAAGGGAGGGGCCTCAGGTGAGCCGAGAAGGTGAAGGACCGCGGTTCCTCCCAGCTCCGTTTCCCCAGGCAGAAATTATCTTCTTGCTTTTTCTGAATATGAATCAGAGAGACCCACCTTTCGCTACCTCGTCCGCCCCCAACAAAAAGGAGTGAAGGAGACCTTGTCCCTGGTGCTGCGCAGAAGGGCTGGGGAGGGTGCCTTCTGCTTCTACGGTGGGACTGCCCCGGGGGAGGAAGGTGACTTGGAGGCCTCCTGGGGGGGTCCACTTCCCATCCTCCACACCTTTCTGACCCACCTCCGAGCTGGGTCGGGGCTGCCTGGCAGTTGCCATGGCGACTGGCCGAGTCCCTGAGCCCGTCCCTTCTGGACTGTGGAGGGCAAATGGGGTTGTTTCTGTGTTTGTTTACAAACTGCTCAGATATAAAGCGGGGAGCTTCAACAAAATGAATTCAGGTCCATCTTCACTGTGGAAATGTGAGGCTGTTTATTGAAATACTTGTATTCTTGAGAATTGAACTATTATATATATGCACGTTTATAAACATACACTCTTAGGTATATCCATAGATAGATATAAAAACACAGGTATTGTAACTTTTTTTTGATAGGCAAGAAGTAGATTTATTAATATAGGACACTTGTAAGAGATGCAGGCGGGCAGGCGAGGGGGCTCTGCCGTAACTTTTTAAAAATGGGAGTTTTTACAGTATTTCGTGGGCAGGAGTCAGACCCAGATTTGAAATCCTAGCTCTGTTTGCTTCTTTCTGAAGCCCATTTACCTATGTGTAAAATGGAGGTAATAGTTCACTGCCCTTTTAGGGCTGTTGTGAGGTCTACATCAGATGTTTATAATGAGCTTAGCAGGTGCCTAGCACACAATAAAGCACCTAGTAAATATCAGCTATTATTATTAATAATTGTATTGTCGTTACTCAGCACTTAGTAAATGTTAGCTATTATTATTAATAATTACACTCTGGTTACTCATATAGTAACCAAACACGTTCTGTGTATCAATAGGTGTTTGGGGACGTTTGGACTCCAGGTTACCTTGGTCATTTTCAAGTGTGTCTTCCTGGAGAGGATCAAACTGCCAAAGATGCTTCAGCCAGGTAATTGTGACAATCAGAAGTTAGCCTGTGAAAAACAGATTAAGTTTAATGCTTATATCCACTAGGACTAATACCCATGAGGGTGGGAAGAGACAGAAGTTTCTAGAAATATATAGAGAAGTAGATGCTTACATGTAAGGAACTCTTGTAACTGTCTGAGGTTATGTCTCTTATAAAAGTGGTAACCAACAAGGAGGAAATAAACAGATACACACACGCGCGCACACACACACCCCTACACACCTACCTGAGTTATGCAGTTTAATGGAAGGGTATTGTGAATGCTGTCATCCAGAGAGGAAATAAATTCTTTTCCACCCAGGTAGTGGGATTATTCAGGAATTCATCACAGGCAGTGGGCAGGCGGGTTAGCGGAGTCAGCCACGGTGGAGACAGGAGACATCAGGAAGTTGGGCCGACTCGCCTTTCACGTCGGGCAGCAACTTGAGGGCGCAGGCGGCTCCCCTGTGCTCCCCTCCCCCACCTCATAGCAGTGCCCGGCACACGGTAAGCACCCAACCAAAGAAGCTTATCATAGTGGTGTTAGGTAGCATTTTGCAACAGAGTTGTACTTTATGCTAAACACTTGGGAAAGAAAAAAAAAGGTAAAGTGTATCAATTCTTCACTCTTTTCTTCTTCTAGTTCATATCTTATATTTTTATTCTCCTTCAATCAGATTCCATTTTCCAGGGGCTCTCTCAGTACATATGTTAAACAACTATGGCCAGTGTGTGCCGGGTCCCTGGTCATATCCTAGGTAGGGCTGTGAGGAAATAAGGGGAAAAAAATACAGAGCCATTTGGGGCACATTTGACATTAATCTACGCTATTTAGAAAATTACCAAAACTATGATACCTGATGGCTACACGTTAGTGCCTCATTCTAAAATGGACGTCCTTCCTGACGAGTGGATAGAAAGGTTGGTCCTACGTTTGATATAACCTGTGACCTTGCTATGGCCAGTGGTGATGGTGGTGGTGGTGGGAGATCCCATGGTACAAGGGACTGCACCTTCCAGGCCTGAGGATGGATCAGTCTCTCTAAGCAAAGAGCAGGGGAGGAAGCTGCAGGCTGAGTAACATGTCCACTCTTCCCAGTATCAGGCTCACCCTACCCACCCTGCAGGAGGTCATAAGGATCAAATAAGATGGTGAGGATGAGAAGGCACTGGAAATGCAGATGCTGGAGAAATGCAACTTGTGTGTTTAGTTCACGTTTTTAACTCGATTGGGTGATATTGGATGCACAGAAGAACACATGCTCACATGTGTCAGTGACATAGCAAAGTCACACAGTGAACACCTGGGAACCTACTTCCCCAAATAAAGAAAGAAAGAAATGAAGACAGTCACCATGAACATCTGAGTCATAGACCTCTGTCCGCATCTCAAATCCGACTCTATAGAACTCAGGTCTAGAGAATGAAGAGTTAGTGGGCCAGTGGGAAGGAACTTTAAGACTGAATACTTACTATCACATTGCCTTCTAGAAAGGCCGGCCCGGTCCTGCCCTCTCCAGCAGAGTGACTGATCCCTGCTGCTCTCTCGTCTGCTGTAAGTCATTTTCTTTGCTGCTTTGCTGGGCAACACAGTGTCTCACTGTGCCTTTACTTTGCATTTCCTTGATTATTTGTGAAAATAAGCACCTTTCCCCAAAGGCTGATTCTCCATCTGCATTAGCTGTTGTTAAATCACTTAGGTCACTCATGTTTCTCCAGGAAACCCTCAGAGATCCACGTATGTTGTTCTCTCTTTCTGAAACGCAAGACCCACCCAGGTCTTGTTTCTCTACCTGAAGGACAGTTCTTCAACTTTAATACCTTCCGCAGGTGTCACCTCCTGGGGACCTGGCGACCTCTTTTCCGACTGCTTCAGGCCCCTTCTGATCTCCCCTCCTGGCTGTGACGCGTGTTTCCGGGTCAGCCTCCCTACGGGCCCCGGGGCCTTGACCCTTGGAGTCTAGTGCAAAGCCTAGGCTCAGAACATTAAGAAGTACTAAATGTTCTTGGCAAATTGCGGAAGATGACCACTAACCCCGCGTCCCAGAGACGCCACTGCTGGCATCTGGTCCACATCCTCCCAGGCTTTTGGAACATGTATATATTGATATTTGGGCTTAAATGGAGTTATTTCATGTATCACTTACCATCATGTGGTGACACGTCCAAATGTCTTCAAACGTGTTTTAAAAGACTGAATAGTATTTCACCTTCGGGAGACACCAAAACTATCTTGACTCAGTCAGAGTTTGATAAGAGAAGGGATGGAAATGTTTAATAAAAGTTTGAAGCGTGCAGGGGGCGTTACTTAAGGAAATCGGACTCCACTGTGTTACCAAGAAAATACTGTTTCAGGTGTCTTTTCTGGGTACGTCATTCCCCCCTGCTCTGGGATGACCCCCAAAGCCCTTTCTCAGCCCTGGGTGCCGGCCTCTCCTCTACAGCTCTGACATACCTGCTTGTCTGTATGTCTTTCTGTTCTTCCCAGACCCGGTTTTTGGTGCTGTAGCTGCTAGGACAAGCCTCTAGGCAAATTGTGGACCAAATACAGTCGTCAGGAAATATGAACAGTCATTCCCCTCCCCCCTACACAGAGGAGACTCAGGAAGGTCGTAAACCAGCCTGGTGGTTTCAGGCTACGTAGACTGGCACCCACGCCATCTAAGCACCGAGATCCAGCGCTGTAAAGAACCAGGCTGGGATCCCCTTTGGTCCGCACTAGGCCCCTGGCCACCACCTGCAGGCAGTACTGGAACTCATCAGCTAGTGCTGTTCCTCTCTCACCCTGGGTACAAGGTCTTAGTGCAGGGACCCTGAAAGTTTCCCCATCGGAAAGAATAGAAATGTAAAAATGTGTACTTGTTAAGCAAAATTAGATAGGTAAGGACCCTTTCCCCAGTGCATTCCTTTGATTTGTCCTCGTATGTGCAAAATATTGTTTGGTTCATAAAAATTATAATCTAAGACAATGCATGACTTTTTTCTAAAAGAGTTTTTAAATTGCTGTTTACGTTAAAACCAGAAACTTTGTGACCTGTTAAGGATTTGGGGGGATTTTGTGGTTATGTGGCTTGAGGTTCTGTGTAGTTTTTTTGCCAACTCAGTAGCGAGCTCCTGGGACTGTCCTGGTCACTTCTGTGACGGGGACCGCATCTTACAGGTTGGAGCACCCAGCGCCCCTACGGGAGAGCAGCCAGCGCTGAGGCATGTGGGCGCGTTGCCGACGTGACACGCCTCGTAGTGGCAGTGTGGGCACAGCCGTGGCCATGGACAGGGAGGGGATTCTGCCATCCCCGTGCAGGGGAACGTGGCCAGTGGGGGCTGGGCTGCACTTTGACTCCCCCAGTTACGGTGGCAGCGCCGTGTCCTCCCACCGAGGCGCCTGCTTTGCCAGCAGAAGGATGGCTGTGAAGTGAGCCATAGGGACTCTGAAGGCACGTTTGGCTTTAAAACCTATTAACTCTGTGCCCCATAACCAAAGCTTAACCAGATTTACATTAAAGATGAGGAAGCGGTGAAGCAAACTGCATTTCTTTAGGACAAAATGGCAAATCAACAAAATGCGCTGCGGAAAGGGACTCTGTACTTCTGTCTCACCCTCAGCTCCCAACACACCTCCTCGAACAGTGATGATTCATGCTACCTTGCTGCACTTCCAGTAGCTGGAGTAGCCACAGCCTCTGCGCTCCGACTCACACTTGGGACTGGTCATCTGACAACCGAGCTCTATTGGGTGTCTCCGCCGTACCAGGCTCAATGCTAGGTGACAAGGATTCACTGTTGGACAAAACAGGTAAAAAAAAATCTCTGCCCTCGTGGAGCCCACATCCGAACGCATGACGTCCTTCCCTCTCAGCTCAGCCCCAGGAAGTCGGAGGAGGAAACCTGGTGCTCAGGAGGGTGAAGAGGCGTCCCCAGGGTCCCCAGCACTAAGCGTGGAGTCAGGATGTACACCTGCATCTTCAGATTCCAGAGCCCCAGACTCCAGATTCCTCCAGGCCACCGTGCCCTGCGGGATCACAGCTGGTGTTCAGAAAGGTGATTCAGAGGGACAGAAAAGAAAAAATACCACAACCAATCACATTTATTATTGATCCATGTGAGTTTTGTTTACACAGGATTTCTATTAGAAGGATTAAAAACTAATAGTTTCAGGACTTCCTGGGTGGCACAGTGGGTAAGACTCTGCCTGCCAATGCCGGGGACATGGGTTCGATGCCTGTCCCAGGAAGATCCCACATGCCGCGGAGCAACTAAGTCCGTGCACCACAACTATTGAGCCTGTGCTCTAGAGCCTGTGAGCCACAACTATTGAGCCCATGTGCTGCAACTAACTCCCACACGCCTGGAGCCCGTGCTCTACAACAAGAGAGGCCACCGCAATGAGAAGCCCGCACACCACAATGAAGAGCAGCCCCCGCTTGCCACAACTAGAGAAAGCCCGTGTGTAGCAACAAAGACCCAACACAGCCAATAAAATAAATTAATTAATTAAAAAAAAAACTAATGGTTTCAACCATAGGAGTTAAACAATGTGTGAACTAGAAAACATGGCGCCTGGAGGAGCCCAGGGCCAAGCCTTCCTGTGACCGCAGCAAGAGTCAAGGTCGTTAGTGGAGGCTGTGAGGGGCAGCTGGCTCTGTGAAAGGTCACCCGCTGTCTACCCCCTGGTAGATTCAGCCAACTGGGCAAAAGAGCCTCGCCGTGCAAGGCCAGACTTTCCCGGGCTCCATGTTGCCTGGGAAAAGATGGGTAGCAAGGCCACTAAGGTTTGGTAGAGAGAACATGAGTACAATTGTCCCTCAGGCTCTGTTGGGGTTCCAGGACCCTCCACCCCCACCCCTATCCCGTGGATACCAGACTCCAAGGATGCTCAAGTTCCTTATATAAAATGGCCTATTCGCATGTAATGTACACACATCCTCCTGCACACTGTGAATCATCCCTAGACGACTTCTAGTACCTAATACAATGTCAGTGCTGTGTCCAGAGCTGTTAGTGTGCAGCAACTTCAAGTTTTGCTTCTTGAAGCTTAGAATTCTTTTTTTGAATATTTTCCACCCACGGTTGGTTGAACCCACAAATGCAGAACCCAAGGATACAGAGGGCCGACTGTACCTGCATTCTCCCCCCAGGCTGTTAACATATTGTTTTAAATAAAGTACCCTCTCTTCGTAAATCACCGTATACAGGCCCAGAGGGAGCGTTAAAGTACAGCCCCTTGATGTATGACACATATTTCACCAAACCACACCTAGACCGAAAGTATCGAGCCTCGTCGAGACCTTATAAAAATATTCCAGCTTGCTGATCCTATTTAACTGCACGAGCTCAGCTGAAGGGTGGCTCCTTAGTTGACGGGCCAGCTTCCTTGACTTGCTGCTACCTATAGGCTTAAAGTCAGGAGGAACTGACAGCAGACGGGCTCTGGGAACAGGTGAGCCCCAGAGGGGAGCTGGGCTGCCAGGAACACTTAGGCCTCTCTAGCAGCCCCCCCGGATGCAGGCTCCAGCCCCTCCCGAGGCACTTTCCAGCGACCACTCCCCTCACCCCCATACAGAAGAAAGGCGAGAAAGCTCTCGACAGGAAGCAGTGCCAGGGGTGTGGAAGCAGGGCCATTTGCCCACCTGTCTTACGCAGCCAGTTTGCCGAGGGCCGGCCTTGCAAGTGGCAGCTGCCTCCGTGTTAGGTGTCATCACAGGACGTGCAGAGCTCTTCTCCCCCAGACGCGTCATAATTCAGTATCACGGGGTCCAAAATCCCACCGCTAACAAGCCATGGCCTAGGCTAAGCACAGCCTTCCGTCCTTTTTTTTTTTTTTTTAGCATCAATGTTTATTTTTATTCTGTTTGAAAATACACAGCTTCGTCCTCTTTGTGCCTCTTCTCGCAGCCCAGAGACAGCTGTTTTCCACTCTTAGCCTTTTCTCCATGTTTCTAAGCACTATGAGTGCACTGTCCAGCTCAGACCTCCTTGTTTTGGAAACGAGATCTAGCTCTCCGACATCCCCCGAGGATCATTCTAAATGCTGTTAAGGCTGCTGCCTGGGCCCTTCCCATCCAGGAGGAGAGCCTTGGGTGGGGACAGAAGGGGTGACTCACAGAATCTGTGAGTCAACCAGGGTCTCATCAAGAGATCTGCAGCCCGAGGCGGCCCGAGCCCTGGCTGTCTCCTCTCCAGGCCCCTGGGGACCCGACAGGCCTGCTCCTCCAGGCTTGGTGAGGCTGCGGCTCCTTGGCGTGTGGACTCCTGTCTGCCTGGAGTACAGGACGTGCTCCGGGTGGGAGGCTCTTCATCCTGTTCTCACCAACCCTTGCTCACCGGTTGAGCGCCCCGTCCTGCTAGAATTCTTGATCAGTGGAGGCAGAATGGGACTCCTTCACAGTCAGTAAGCACATCCTGTTGTTACCTTCCCTTGTCTCTCTAATCATATTTCACGCCTTTAGCTTTCTAAGCAGGAGGCATTTTCTCCAGCCCTGAAGTCCAGGGTCCTCAAAGCTCCCTGCAGGGAGCCCTCCGCCCTGCCTCTGCCCTCCCCAGGCAATGTCTGCTCCACGCCTCGTGCTTTCCCTGCAGAGACGGAGCTCCTGGGCAGAAGGTCCTTTTTTCCGGCCTTACTTCTCGCTTCTTTCCAATCTTATTTCTCCCTGCTTCTAGCACAGAGCTCGTTTTGCACATCGTAGGTTTGCATCTTTAGGGCCTCTCTTGCGTGGATGACCCAGCCTTCCAGCAGATGTCAGAGTTGCCTCTTTCTTAAGACCAGGGAAGAGGAGTGAGTCTTCCCTGTGAGCTGGGGATGGCGAAAGATGACCCTTCCAGGCCGAGCTGTCCACCTGTCTGTCCTCTCTCAGCGCCACTGGGGCGCACGGACACGCCTGCGCCACCTCACCTCGGCTCCAAGAGAAGTTCATTGTCTCGTGACCTTCCGTCTCATCTCTGGGCGGCACTTGCTGTCCCCTCCCCGGTGTTCCCGGTGGTTCCCTGAACCTCAATTTCCCCCAAACACCTCCCTCTTCTCTTTCACAGCTGACTCCCTTCTGAGACAGAGGGAACAGAGGGACGAGGCCTCCCCTCGTGCCTGCCCACCTGCAAGGGGACCGCTCTCTGCACCTGCCCTTCTCCAACCCGAGGCTCGTTCCTCCTCACATATTTAGGATTCCGCCTCTGGAGGGACACGTGTCACTCAAGCATGCAGCTCCCTGTCCTGCACCTGCCCACCCCCACCCTCCCTTCTGGCTGCTCTGGGATCTGGGCCTCCTGGGAGAAGGGGCCAATTTCAGGTCTGGGGCAGGAGGTGCATGGGATGAGCTTATGAAGACATCTTGTCACCCTAGAAAGCAAGGACACTGTCACAGGTACCGGAGTCATGTCAGAAGGCCTCAGGAGTCAATTAGAAGAGGCTCCCACTGGCTAAAGACTGGCCAATGCGGTTCAGCGAGGAGAGGAACTGGAGTGGATGCGAACACAGCCACCGTGGCTCAGCCCACTAGTACAGAGAGTAAACAAACAGAACAAAGGAAAACTCACAGCTCACTTTTGAAGAATACTAGAAAACCAACTCAGTATTTTGACAAGTACCAAATAAAGGAATTCCACTTTATCCTGCCTTTCCTATGTGAACTGTGCCTCAGGGTTAACTAAATAATTGATGAGGGGAAGTTTCTCTTTATAGAAACAGGCTAAAAAATGAAAAAGAAACAATGGAACTCTGATGTCACCGTTTCACAACTATGAATTCCACTTCTAATGAATTCATGAACCAAGGCAAGGAACATCTAACACCACAGAAGATGACCAGATGCCATGGCCTCACTGCCTTGAATTGACCCAAATCTAACCACGCCTCAAGACCTCCTTGCCAATTTTAGGAAATACACGGAAATACATAAAGAATATGTCCAACCATGTCATAAAGATGGAGTCAGCACAGTACAGAGTGTAGGAAACTCTGCAGGAAGGATGGCCTGGCCTCCATGGCAACAGCAACAAAGATGCAGGGGAATCTCAAGGTGGAGACACCTAGGAGACACATCAGAGAGGCACGTGTGGACCGTCTGGGTCCCCCTCCAAAAACAAACTGAGAGAGTGAGACCATTTGTAGGGCACCCAAGGATGTGAGAACACAGGGCCGGTATTTAGTGCTATTATGGAACTGTTCTTGCTTGGAGAAGTCATGATGATGGTATAGTGATTATGTTTAAAACCGTATCTTGTAGAGAAACACACTGAAACTTTACGGGCAAGATACAATGTCTGGGATTTTCTGCAGAATATCCTGGGCAAGACGTGGGTCAAGACAGAGAGGAAACAACATTGGCCGTGCATTGATCATTGGTGAAGCCAGGCGATGGGCACCTGGGGCTTCATTATAATGCTCTCTCGACGTCTGTCTACGCTTGAAGATGTCCATGCATTTAAAAATGTCCTTCCTTCTCCCCAAGTCCCTCTCCAGCTTCGGGCCCGTCACTTCTCCTCAGCTGCCTCCCCTTCCTCACCACCACCGAGTCCTCCGCCCACTCCGCCCCCCCCCCCACACCCCCGGAAGCTTCAGTCGTGACCTTCGGGGTGAAACCAGCGTTGCAGCCTCCAGCTCCACACCCACTCCCTCCCATCTGGAAAAACCGCCTTGCTTGGGCTTCCCGGACATCACACTCTTGTGGCTCTTCCCTCTGCCCCGTCCACAGCTCCCAGCCCCTCCTCCCTGCCTGGCCTGGAGGTGCCGGCACCCCTGGGGGCTCACTTAGTCTCCCTCTGGGGTCCTGGGGAGCTCAGCAAGCTTTCTCCTCCCCTGCTGTCTGTATCAGGCTTCCCTCACCAACCTAGGAGTCTTCCAGAGACTCCAGACCCACACATCCAACCCCAGTCAACAGCCCCACTGAGGGGTCCCACAGGAACCAAATGCTCAGTGAGTATAAATTAATTCCTTGCCCCTACCTCGCCTCTCAAGTGCATTTGTCCTTTGTCTGTCCCCTCTCTCCACAAAGATGCCACCATCTTCTTCCCTGCCCAAGCCAGACAGCTGGGTGTCATCCGGCTCCTTCTTGTCCTTTGCTTCCTTTCTCTCACCTCTTAGACCTTCCTCAGATCTGCGCTCAGAGGGTGGGATTGCTGCCAGGGGCCCCAGCCCTCTCCCCTCCCTCTCCCTGCTTCATCCCGCTCCCCACCACCGGCCTGCCCGCCTGCCTTGCGGCTTTTGTACACGCTGTGCTCCCTCTGCACTCTGCACAGACCACATCCCTTCTCTTCCCCACGCTCTTGGCCAGATCCTTGTATGCTCCTGAGATGTCACCTCCCATGACCGTCAAGTCTGGGTCAGGTGACCCTCTTTTGCACCCCTTTGTCCCCTATTGTACCAGGTGGCACAGTGTCGTGATGAGATGATCGCTGGTGACCTGTCTCACACCTCCACTAGCTGAGAGCTCTTGGCGGGGAAGGACCACATCTGTCCTGTGCTGCACTGCATCAGGGGGACTCCCCCAGCGCCCACCCCACGTCCTAGATGGGGGCAGTCGGAGGGCAGGAGGGGAGGTGGGGCTGTGGACTCCCTGCTTCTTCCCTGCTGCTGCTCTTTTGCCAAAGCCCCACCCTGTCCTGAAGGGCCCTCTACAGCTTTAGTGCCCTGGGTTCCAATAACAGCTTACTCCCCTGGCATCTTCAAGCCACGGGTGCCAACTTCCTGATGCTGCTCACCTGGGAGTGCCTTCCCTACCACCTGCTCGGACTTATATAGAGCTTATACAGCCCTGCCCCACAAGTTCCTGTTCTTCCCGGAACTTCTGAATGTGACCTTACCTGGAAATAGGATCACTGCGGATGTAATCCATTCAGCTGAAGTCCTCCTGGAGTAAGATGCAGCCTGAATCCAACATGACGCACCAGTCCTTATAAGAGAGGGGACACAGAGACAGACACATGGAGGGGAAGCAATGTGAACGCAGGCAGGCCAGGTGACAACAGAGGCCAATGGGAGCGATGTACCCACAAACTAAGAAACATCCAGGGGGCTTCCCTGGTGGCACAGTGGTTAAGAATCCGCCTGCCAACGCAGGGGACACGGGTTCCATCCCCGGGCTGGGAAGATCCCACATGCCGCAGAGCAACTAAGCCCATGCACCACAACTACTGAGCCTGTTCTCTAGAGGCCATGAGCCACAACTACTGAGCCCGCATGCTGCAACTACTGAAGCCTGCACGCCTAGAGCCCGTGCTCTGCAACAAGACAAGCCACCGAAATGAGAAGCCCACGCACCACAAAGAAGAGTAGCCCCCACTCTCCACAACTAGAGAAAGCCTGCACACAGCAACCAAAACCCAACGCAGCCAATAAATAAATAAACAATTAAAAAGAAAAGAAAAGGAGCACCCAGGGTTGGCAGCAAAGCCAGACGCAGAGAGAAAGGCACCAAACAGATTCTTGCCCACAGACTTCAGAGGGAGAACGGCCCCGCCAACATCTCCATCTCAGACTTCTGGCCTCCAGAACCACGAGACCATAAATGTCTGTTGTCTTAAGCCCCCCAGTTTGAGGTCCTGTGTTACGGCCGCCCCAGGACGTGAGCCTAGGTCCCTTCCTCACACTCACATCAGTTTCCCTCTGAGGGGGCCAGCCTGTTCTTGCTGCGTGTGCCTCCTGCTTTATGACCTCTGCAAAGGCAAGGCCCCTGTTGACCGAGGCCTCAGTGCCGGGCATGGGGCTGGCCCTGGCGTCACCCAAGACACATCTGTCGGACGAGTGTATGTGCCTCTCATTTGGTCTGTTCCTCCTTTTCTGAAATAAATTCAAAGCAAGCGTGGAAGTTTCCGGTTAAAGCAGAGGCACGCCCAGGCAGGTGTGTTCAGCGGGCAGCCCCGAGTCTGGGCACCCTGGGCTCATCTCTCTGGCAGCCTGGCCACCGCTGTGGCGGCAGCAGCCTGAGGGCACACTGCCACCAACGCACATCCTTGGTCAGGAGTTTGAAATACTGGATGTGAAGAGTTCAACCGGGTTGAAATTCATTTGTTGATTCACACAAGAAACATCAATATTACATGTCGAAAGAAAGGGGAGAGTGTAAGGTTCTTAAATAGAACTTCAACTTTTGTGAAATGTGTGTGACTGTAAAAAACGACTTTAAAGGTATCATCTACTTGCACCCAGAAAGTGTCTCCATGGTGACATCCCAGCTGCCTCCCTCCCTCCCCCACCCCAAGCTTGTGTGCAGCTGTTTCAAGCGTAACACCTGGTATTATCAGGAAAGCAATCACATTTTCATTTCAGAATGTGAATTGTTTTATTTGCAAGTTTCATATACATTTACTATCTCCCCGAATACATTTTTAAGTGTTTCTTACAATCATACAAAAGATTAATATAAAAATTAATATTTTCTAAAAGATTACTATCTTAATTTTTATAAAATTAATAGTTGAGTATTTCCAGCAAATATGATAGAGACCACCTCAGGTCCGTCTGGCTTTCCCCCATGTTCCATACAAATTTTGTCATTTTCTGGGTGAGAAATGGTGTGGAAACATGGAGTATCCCTGCACTGAGCCCTCCCGCATCTGTTCATGCAGTTGGCAAACATGGATGAGACCTTCTGAGTCAGCCAGGACCCCGAGAACCCTTCTGATCAAAGGCTAAGGGCAGGAGGTAGATGTAGAGATAACTAGGACTAGTTCCTTGTGATAAGTCATGAGCAAGAGGTTTCCACAGCTCCCTGGGGAAGCAGTGAAGATGGCCCGAGAGAACAGGGAGAGAAACCTGAGCTCACTAGGAAGAGTGGTCCTGAGCATTGGTCGTGAAGTCAAGAGTGGGTCCAGCCAGCTTCTAAGGACTGGGCTCATCCCTGATCTGAAGGGGGATCTTGAAGGGTTTGCGTCAGGAATGCCAGGGTCTGATCTGCTTGAGAAGGGTGATCTGAGGCGCTGGAGAAGTGGATTTGGGGAGGGAGAGCTTGGAGGCGGGGAGGCTGATGCCCAGGTTCAGGGAAAGAGGAGAAGCCCTAAGCAGAGCCAGGGGTGGGTGCAGAGCAGGGTGATCTGGAGAAGGGTGCCAGGTTGGGCAGGCTTGGATCACCAGGATGGAGAGCTAGGGATGGGAGGAGGCCTGTCTGAGAGAGGAGGTCTGGGGAAAGAGACCTCGCCCAGGGGAGGAGAAATCAGGAGGCAGGGGCCACCTCCCTTGCAGGATGAGGGGGCAGTGGCTGTCCTGTGGCTGAACCTCCAGGCTACAGCAAGGACGGCAGGCCTCCTTCCTGCATGGAGAATGCTTTCCAAAAGCCTGCAGAAGTGGCGCATTCAACACCCAATGAAGCCAAGGGGAAAGCACAGCAGGGCTTTCCCCAAACAGAGCAGCCTCCCCCCCCCCCCCCCCCCCACACTGGCAGGGGAGGCGGGCACTGCCCTACAGACCTCTTTGGGCATTTACAGCCAGGCCTTGGATTGGTTTTAGCTTTAAGCATTGTTTTAACCGGGGGGAGACATCTTCCTGGAATTTCTTCTGCAAAACCTGCTTTCTGCCTCTCTTGGCCTTTCCAGGGAGGTGCTTTCCTGGGAGCTGACACCTGGCTGGGTTTGGATAGCATGTGTCTCCCGTGGGTGCTCTGCAGGTACCCCAGGAAAATTATCAGGCTTGGAGGGGGCCGTGCCCAAGGTCAGTTTCTGGCAAGAAGTGTGCGTGGGATTGGAGAACACTGTTCCTGGGTGAGGTGGGAAGTCTGTTACGGCACCGGGGAGGGTTGGCCTAGTTCAGGTGACTGAGATCCCGTGAGGTTCTCCAGCACAGCCACGTGAGCCGCGTGTCACACACACACACACAGACACACACACAGACACACACACAGACACACACACACACACAGGTGCGATCAAAGATGGTTCATCATAGCCTATCACGGGCCCCATCTTCATTTCGGGAGCCTGACCCCTCTGGGAGGAGGGAATGAGAATGAAGTCCGGGAGGTCACGGCCGGCCCCCTTCAGTGCGGTCCTTTCTGGGGAAGCGTGGCTGCGCCGCTGCCGGGGAGGACCCACCTGGGGGACAAAGGGTCCCCGGGGAGCTCCTCTGTGGCGGGTGGCGAGCTCCAGCCCCGGCGCGCAGGCAGGTGCGAGGACGGGGGGCCGCGGCCCGGGGCTCCGCGTGCGGGCGGCCTCCCCGGGCTGGCGGGGCCCCGGGCGCTCGGGGGGGGGGGGGGCGGCGGGAGGACCGGGGAGGGGATGAGCCGGCGGGGGAGGGGCCGAGCCGCCGCCGCCGCCCGCCGGGAGCCCCGCGGCCGCAGGAAAGTGAAAGGGCCGCCGGGGCCTCCGCGCCGCCCCAGGAAGTCGCGAGCAGGAAGCGCCCGCGGCGGCGGGCCGGGGCGGCGGGGCGCGGGCCGGGGGCGCAGGTGGGCCGCGGGCGCCGGGGCGGGGCGGGGCGGGGCGCGGGGAGGCCGGCCCGGGGACCCCTCCCCACGGCGCGCGCCCGCCGGGCCCCGGGACTCGGGCGCCGCGGCCGGCGACACCTGCCGGCGCGGCGACGGGCGGGGGCGCGGGGGTGCCTGCGCCGCGCGCGCGCGCGCCTCTGTGCTCCCCGGGGCCCGGGGCGTCCCGCGCCCCCTCCCCCGGCCCGGGGCGGCGCCGGAGCCGGCGCGCGGGGCGGGGCGGGGGAGCCGGTGCCGCGCGGCAGCCGCCCACCCGAGCCCGGGGCGGGGGCGGGCCGCTGGCTGCTCCGGGTGCCCTCCCCGGCCCGTGGGTCGCCAGGGGAGCCCCGCGCGGGGCGGGCGGCGGGCGGCGGGCGGGAGTGGGCGTGCCCGCCGAGCTCCCCCGGGACCGGCCGCCGGGGGGGAGGAGCCGGCGCTGGAGCCGCGGGAGGCGCCGGAGGCGCGGGGCGCCGGCACCCGGGCCTTCGGGCTGTGCGTCTGTGCGCGCCTGGTGCCCGGAGCCCGGAGCCTCCGCGAGGGCTTTGCAGGACCTAGAGCCCCGGAAAGTCACCCGGGCACCAGCTGTCGGGCGCCTCTTGCCCGCTCGTCCCACCCTCCTGCCCGGCCAGCCTCTGCAGCCACGCTGCTGACCCTGGTGACCTGGCGACCTAGGACGGCGACCGGGACACCGCAGAGCCCCTCGCCCCACCGCCAGGTTTGAGTTTCTCCAGGTGGGATTCCAAAGCCTGCCTTGCCTTGAGTCTCCCTGCGCTCGCTGCCTGGAAAGTGCCCACCTGCCCTTGAATTTAAATTGTGTGAGGATGTTTGAGTTGGTAACTAGGTTAGACTTTCCCCCATTGCTCCTTCTTTAATGTCTTTTAAGATCCTCCTTGAAAACCCAGGGCTCTAGACCTCCAGCATCTCACCAGGTGGTTTCGGAAGGGCGTTTGTAGGTTTTCTGTTGTGCACAGCACCTTGAGGCTCTGTTTGTTGGTGGGAGAAAGCGGTACAGATAGAGGATTCCTATTTAAGCCCAGGAAAGAGACAGTGGCTCTTGTCATTAATTTTTAATATTGCTTACAGCCTTCAAAGCACAGACCGCAGCAAGTGTTTTTTCGGAACAGGAAGTTGTGTTTCTGTCTCTGTCTCTGCCCACCCCACCCCCCCACCTCCCTCCCTCCTGAAAGAAAAATGTATGAAACTTTGTTTGGAGCACAGGCCTACCCCATGTCATTTGCCTTAAAATAAGATCCACTTTAAAAACTTTGTCTTTAAGTAGGTTCTTTAAGATGCGCATGGGACTGCTTTGATTACTGACAGCAGCGCTTCAGTTTCAGGAAGACCCTTTCAGTGTTGCTCTCACAGTGGCTTGCTGTGTTAGTCCCCAGTGCCTACCCTGAACTGTTCCCCAGGTAGAGCGTCGGAGGGTGGGGCTTCCGCATGCATATTTCTCTCAGGTCATCCCATTTTATGGCTATATAGTTTATAGACTAGGTTGGGCTCCTCCGGAAGATGGGTATAAAAATGTGCCTTTCAGATTATAATAGAAATGCTCTAATGGGATGTTTCTAGAGTTGCTGTCTTTGCAGTAAAATGAAGCTGGGTATTCTGACTCTTTTCTTTACTGGAGTGGTGAGTTCCAGGGGTGCCTATTAATAAGAGCCTTTTTTTGTTGTTCAAAAGTACATGTTCTTTTTATGTACTTGGTTTGTGTGTCAAAAACAGGGCTTAAACCAAGTGGTTTGCTCCAGTTCTGCCGCCCTCTCTTTGGAGGGGACTCTCTTTGGAGTGCCCAGAGGAAGCAGGTGGGACGGAGGAGGGGACTGAGGAAAACTGGACCAACCTGAATTTGCCCTTTGATGTCCGGTGAGCCGGGGCTGCCACCAGGCCTGTCCCTTGAAGCAGCTGTGGGGCTCGCAGGGCAGCGCGGAGGCTGGCACTGGTGACCTTGGAGGTCTCCACCAGCTCTCGCTGTAAAAACATTGGTGGGCAGCGGCTGGGCTTTGGAGGAAGGGCCCTCATTAAACCCACCAACCTACTTGTAAAATCGCTCTGTTTACACATCATTGCACTTGCAGTGAGAACTTATAGTACTTGAGTTCGCCCATTTTACAGGGGGAAGAACCATGGTTTTAAAAGGAAATCAAGATTTTTTTTTTCCCCAGCAGATTTTTCCAGGGTCTTCTGGATTTTTTTGTTGTTGTTGCATGTTTTACTAGAATTAAAATGAGGTTTATTGATCAGTTGCTGTAGTAGATGACAATAGAATATTTCTAGACGAGCTGTATGTACCTAGAGAAGCAGTGTTTGCACAGAGGAGGAAACTTGACTCGACCATCCGTTTCCAGGTGCTGTAAAACTTAGACCAGATCCTCTACTCTAAAGGCATCGCCCAAAGATTGTTTCTCAAAGTATATTTAGGCCCACACAGGAGCCCACTCATTTTGAACAGAATTTTTGTAAAACGTTTTTTTAAATCTAGAGATTTGAGCAAAAACAGTAGGAAGCCGTTGTGGGGCCGCGTTCGGCGCCGGTTCTGAACCGCGGGAGGGGGACGGGGCGGCCGCCTGCCGTCCCGGGCCTCCCTCCCCTGATTTCCACTGAGAGCAATTCTAGTTGCGGTAAGTGGGCATCTCCCCACCCACCCCAGGCTCTGTGCTAAGGGCCGTCCGTGGAGCACTCATTCCGTCTTCGTAGCAACACTAAATAGGTGTCCTCATCCCTGTGTCTTAGCTGGGCTGGGTGAGGGAGAGGAAGTTTGTGGCCTGCCTGGGATGGCCCCGCTCGGGGCCAGCTGAGCAGAGGTTGTGTATCAGTGTTAAGGCCCCTGTGGGGGTGGGGGCCGAGTGGCCAGGCTGTCTGGTGGGAGCAAAGGAGTGATTCTCGTGGCTGGAGCAGAGGGGCCTCCGTGCCTCCCTGGGAGGAGATGGAGGCAGTGGCCAGGGCGGCAGTGAGGCCGGGGGGGGGGGCGGGGGGGGGGCGGGTATGACAGCTTGGCAAGGTGCATTTCTTAAAATTAATTCAGTATTATTATTTTTAATCTTTATTGGAGTATAATTGCTTTACAGTGTTGTGTCAGTTTCTGCTGTTCAACAAAGTGAATCAGCCGCATCTATACATACATCCCCATATCCCCTCCCTCTTGAGCCTCCCTCTCAATTTATTTATTTTTATTTTTGGCTGTGTTGGGACTTTCGTTGCTGTGTGGGCGCTTTCTCTAGTTGCAGCGAGCAGGGGCTGCTCTTCATTGAAGTGTGCAGGCTTCTCATTGCGGTGGCTTCTTTTTTTGCAGCGCGTGGGCTCAGCAGTTGTGGCGCATGGGCTTAGTTGCTCCACAGCATGTGGAATCTTCCCGGACCAGGGCTTGAACCTGTGTCCGCTGCGTTGGCAGGTGGATTCTCAACCACTGTGCCACCAGGGAAGTCCTGGCAAGGTGCATTTTGAAAGCTCATACTGGAGGAAGGGCGGGAATGAACGCGGGGAATGGGTTTTTTTTGTTTTTTTTGGGGGGGGAATGTGTTTTAATTGGCAAGACATGTGGGCACTTAGGAATAGAGTTGAGATCCTCTGAATCGGAACTATTTGCTGTTACTTGTCAAGGAAGTTGTTTAAAAACATAGAATACATTTCAGCTTTAAATCGAAATTAATGTTTAGTCAAAAGTAGCTTTCTTTAAAAACGTTATATAACCTGTGCCTTTTCAGTAAATATTAAGATAGAACAGTGCTTGCCCCTGCACACACTGTGTGCTGTGTGATTTAATGCGTGGGTCCCAAAGATTCCTTGTCACCAAACGTAGGAGAAAACCTGAAAAATAGCACACGTCGTGAGGCTGGCTTTGGGACAGGAGACCAGGCCTCCCTGCCCCGTCCCGTCTGGCTCTGCCAGCAGCCCTGACTGCAGAATGAGGCCGTTTCCCAAGGCCTCCTAGGTGACCACAGGAGTGAGAAATGAGGAGGCACATACGAGCTGGAGTTCATTCCCACGGCATTAAGTGCGTTTAGACTTGATGACCTGCCGCCTTGTCCAGGCCTACGCTCCTCTCTGCTACTGTGGCTCCTTCGTGGCCTGGTCCACAACCAGGGCAGGGCGGGGTGGGGGAGGGGGGTGGCGGGGGAGATGGAGCACGGCCAGTTCCCTGGTACCCTGGTGATGGAGCACCTGGTGTGACCGCTAGGAATGTGAACCTGCCTGTTCGCTCTGCAGTGTTGTGATAAAGGGTAAACGGGTTGGTCTCTGGAGGGCTTCCAGATGGAGAGGAATTCAGCGGTTCTTTCTTACACATCCTCAGAACATCATGAAATTCCTTTCAGTGCTCTTTGAACACGCTTCCCCAAGGGCGGATGCTCTACCCCTACCTGGTGTCTCGTGGAGGGAGCACCCTGTCGTGTGGAAGTCCAGCTCTGCTCTAGGCTGGGTGACCACACTGCACGCAGGTGCTTCTGCCAGGACCTCCGACGGGGCCGTTGTCAGAACACCTGACCTTTCCACCCCTCCCTCTCCTTGTAGAGAGCCGAGCCTCTGCTGGAAGGAAGAGGGGAGCGAGACCCCACAAGACGCTCCTACGCACGTCCCAGGATTAAGAACCTACTTATGAAGCATCTTATTTCGTGACCGAAGCTTCGTGGTCAGTGAGACGTAAATGGCCCGACTGCCCCCCGGCATTCGCTTCCTTGTCTTGTTCTCCAGGGATCAGTGGTAAGTCCTCGGGCGCGGTGCCTCCGTGCAGCCAGCACCCCGGCCCCGGGTTCATGATGAAACCCACGTGGACGACCGGCCTCCCCGTAACTCTCGAGTGGCTTATCCGTGGTGGATGTGGTGACCAGGAACACGGCCTACCTGTCTGTCTTTGGCCCTGGCAGTGACAGACAGACTGCAAACCTTTGAGGTTTTCAGTGGTTTCTGGCTCACTGAAGATCGTCCTGGTCCCCACCCACAGAAAAATCACCACTGACTACTGGCAGGATGATAACATGTCTGTGAAATAAGTGAAATAAGTTGTACTACCTGAGCTCAGTGAGTGGCCTCGCTGGGCCAGGACTTTTGGAGAGAAAATGAAATCTGAACAAGTTACACACAGATCAGAATACCACTGTCTGTTCCAAGAGCACCTTGCATGCTCTGAGACTCCTTCTTGTAGGAGACTTGTGAATCCCACAGTCTTTGGAGGAAGCAGATGGTGAGGGCAGAGGCCAGAGCTGGGCTGTCTGGTCTCTAACCCACACACTCAGTGGGTTTTCTCCCCTGCTGATCTCTGTTGGGGAGGAAGAATTGTTCCTCTGCCCTCTTAGGTTCAATAATGGGGAGCTTGTGAATTCAACGGGCAAAAAAAAAAAAAAAAACAGATTCACAAGAGAAAAGACAGATTGAACCACGTATGAGTGGGAGTTCACAGAAAACATGTGACTCCAGGGAGCCTTAGAATTTGGGGCTTATATACCATTTTAGTAGGGGAAGAGGAGCAAGAGAAGGGCCCTTTTGGGTTAAGAAGTAACTTTTTGGAAGGTAAAGGGGCCTTTAAGGGACTAGTTGGAAGCTGGGATACAGTTGTGACAATGTCTGTTCAGGTGTGATGTGGGCGCTTCCTGGTTCTGGTACTGACTCAGTCTCTCCTGGTTGCTCCCAGGGGAGAATTTAAGACAGTTGAGTTCTTTTGGAGGCTCTGCGTTTCGGCAGATAAGAGATTTCAGGAACTCACATGCCTTCTGCTCAAAACAGCATTTATGCCGCAGCAGCGTCTTCTGCATCCCTTGAGCTCCATCTCGCCAGGGCACTCGTGGCCTCCGCACCCTTTGCAGCTTCTCAGGTCCAGGCTGGTGGGTGCAGCACCCACAGGGTCTCAGGTGTGACTTTGGACATCTGGCTCTTTGCAGAGCAGTTCACTTGTCCCCTTATCTCCCGTCTACTGCTGACCCAGCCACAAGTGGCTCAACACTTGCCTTTTATTTAATGGGTGTTTATCGTTCCCTTGTTTTATTTTGATACAGTTTTCAACCTCACAGAAGAAAATGATAATGTTACAAAGAACTGCTGTAGAACTCAATCACAAATTCTTTTTTTATATATAAATTTATTTATTTATTGTCCACGTTGGATCTTCATTGCTGCATGTGTGGCGAGCAGGAGCTACTCTTTGTTGCGGTGCGCAAGCTTCTCGTTGCAGTGGCTTCTCTTCTTGTGGAGCATGGGCTCTAGGCGTGCGGGCTTCAGTAGTTGTGGCATATGGGCTCAATAGTAGTGGCGTGTGGGCTCAGTAGTTGTGGCACCCGGGCTTAGTTGCTCTGTGGCATGTGGGATCTTCCCGGACCAGGGATGGAACCCATGTCCCCTGCATTGGCAGGCAGATTTTTAATCACTGCGCCACCAGGGGAGTCCCTCTTTTTTTTTTTTTAAACTTGGGACCTACAGAGATAGAGCAGTGCTTCTCAGACTTTAGTGAGCATGGGAATCACGCGAAACTTGTTAAAACGCAGATTCTAACTCAGTAGGTCTGGGGTGGTGCCCGAGAGTCTGCATTTCCCAGGTGATGCGGTGCTGTGGGTCCAGAGACCACACTTTGAGTAGCAAGGGGATGGCGTGTTCGTCTTCATTTCTGTTCCATCTCTACCTCAAACTTGCTCTGTGACCTTGAAAGCTTATTTAACCTTTTTAGATCTCAGCTTCCTTAGCTGTGAAAGAAGAGAACTGGCTTTAACGTTCCTGTGAAGGGCAGTGTTTGTTTTTCTACCCGGCATGCGTCGCCTTTTCCGAACAGCACGTTGATTTCCTTTGGGGGATTGCCTGCCCTCCCTCGTGTACAGGTGTGACAGGTAGATGAGTCCCAGGCGTCTCCGTCCCTTATGGCAGCCGGTAGAGACCCTCAAGGCTCCATCCCCGCGACCTTCCGCCATAGCCCAGGTCCAGCAGGAGGCAGGTGGGGAACTAAGGTGGGCTGCAGCTCTCTCTCTCTCTCCTGGGACTTTGAATCTTGAGTAGAGGGAACCTGGGGCAGAGGAAATGGTGAAACGCTTCCGGTCCATCTGTGGGACCCAGGCTCAGCTGGCAGGCGAATTCTTAACATTTGTCCTCGTTTGCTTCCGCCTCCACCTTCTCTCACCTGTGCATGTGTCTGTGTCCGTACATCTACACACACGTACATCTACACACACACACCCCCCCCAGACACACACACGCACACGTTTTCCTGAACCACTTGCGAGCGAGTTACAGACATTATGCCCTTTTATTCTTAAATACTTAAGTGTATATTTCCTGTGAACAGGACATTTTCATATAACTGCACACAGAGATCAAAATCAGGAAGCTTAACACGGATGTAATGCTATTATCTAATCCACATTCAAAATCATATAAAATGTCCAATAATGTCTTTTACAGATGTTTCTCCTGGGCCAAGATCTAGTCTGGGGTCACAGTTTGCATCTAGTTGTCCTGTGGGTTTAGTCTCCTTTAGTGTGGAACTGTTTCTTAACCTTTCTTTGTCTTTCACGAGCTCGCCGTTTTTGAAGGACACGAGCCATGTATTTTACAGACTGTCCCTTGTTTTGTGTGTGTCTGGTATCTCCTCATGATTGGATTCAGATTGTACATTTTTGTCAGGAATTACACAGGAGAGACAGCTTCTCCCTGATGGCAAAGGAATCGCAAGAATTGGTGATGGGGGCTGGGGGCAGTGGATGGCTCCTGTGGTGTTGGGGTGGAATTAACGACATCAAGAAGAAGTGGAGCGAGAGTAGGGGAAGAAGGGTGTGTGTGTGCGTGCGCACACGCGTGCGTGTGTGTAAGATGCCCTCTCTCTGCCCGCTGAGAGGCCTGGGGACAGCAGTGCCCCAGCAGCAGTGAGCACGCCGGGTGCTGAATCTTGGTTTCCAGGTGCCATTTCCCACTGACGGACCCAGGCAGGCATCCCTGGAGACTGGGTCCGCACCGGGGCAGGGAAAGTGAGGTGGGCCTGGAATATCTTGCGCCAAAAAAATAAGGAAGTGCTTAAAAGTGAAGGGGCTCTCGCCGGCCAAATCTGGCATGAGATTTCAAATGAACGATACTAGTAATGGATTATAGCCTACTGAATAAAACAAGAATCTAGGGAGTCCGTGCTGCTGTAACTAACTAATGCATGAATGGGAGGGAAGAAAGCTCTTTCCTGCAGTACAGTGCCAGCCACTAAGTAGAGCAGGAGTGTCCAAGTTGGAACAGCACCATCTGAAACCATCAGGGATGCTTGGCTTCGACAAGGATCATCAATGACACACACGATTGGGGGAAAGTTGGAGGAACAAGTATCTACGTGACCTCAGAGTACATTCCCACACATTCCCTATCCATTACTAGAGGGGAAAACTGTAGCTTCTCCAAGGGGTCCTCAGACAGAGACCCCCTAAACCAAGTGGTCAGTGCTAACATCACTGACGTCGAAGGCCTCCTTTAGGGTACTCTGGAGGGCCTCATATCACAGTATGCACGTTTTCCTTGTTCCTAAGTTAAGGATGTCTTACTGATATCTGTGCCAAGTCAATGCCGTTCAGTAACTCTCATCTGAAGCATTTTTTTACTTCTTATTTGCCTATGATCGAGATAAATAACACTCAGATGAGGAAACGATATTCTCCCTTGAGTCTCTGAACTGTCCAGTAATGCGTGCCGCCTTCTGGAACGCCTCTGAGGACGCTTTGAAGGGACATTGCCGAGACAGGCTTTTTTTGCTAGTAACTTGGGGTTAACCTAAATGCTGTTCTTACAGTATTGGTAGATGCAGAGAACGCTACCCATTCTTACAGAAAGTGAGTGGAACACTGATGAGGTAAAGGATCGAATAATTCATTTTTAATTGTATTTGCTTAATATTCAGAAGCTTAAATGTAACACAAAACAGAAATTAAAGTTTTGGATCACGTTAGCTTTCTGGGGCTGCTGTAACAAGTCCACAAACTGGGGGCCCTTAAAAGAACAGAACTTAATTTTCTCATGGTTCTGGAAGGCAGACGCCTGAGGCCTAGGTGTCGGCAGGGCCTCGAGGGAAGAGCACTTCCTTGCCTCTTCTCCGTTTCCAGCGGCTGCTGGCTGTCCTCGGCGCCCCTGGTCCTGCTCTTCGTCCATCATCACGTGGCCTTCCCCCCGTCTGTCTCCATGTCTCCCCATGGCCTTTTACAAGGACATGCAGTTGGATTTAGGATCTCAGTGGATTTGAGGAGTTAAGTATGACCTCAGCTTAAGTAATTACATCTGCAAGACCCGATTTCCAAACGAGATCACATTCTAAGAGTTATGGTGGACGTCAATTTTGGGGGGACCAGTATTCAGCCCACTACAAGATGGATAAAAGAAAACAAATATCCAAAGTCCTCGCTTCATAAATGATAAAGGAAGAGAGTAGATGAGGATAGACTTACAAAATGCGAAAGGACTCCTGGAGGGTTGTTTAGGACTTAAATCCCCATAACCCGGAATAACCTGCAGAAGTGAAAAGTCTGCCCGCTCCCCAGGACAGGGGTATTGCCACGGCCACTGGGAAGGCACCAGACCCACAGTGGGGCTGCTGTGGTTTAAAAGTGACCAGTGGGGGCCGTGTTTAGACCTTCTGGAAGGTCAACCTCTAGCTGCTGGCTCTTCCCCTCCCCCAAATCCTGTGTAATAAGACGAGGAGAGAGGGAGGAAGGATGGATTTGGAAACAGAAGAAGTAGAGTTGGCCTGATACTGGCGAAATAAGAGACGGGGTTCCTCTTTAGGAGACACATATTCTGTGTCTAGGAAGCTCCGGTTTGCAGGGTAGGTTGGCGCTTTGCCCTGACTCTGCAGAGTGGGTTCCCTCTGAGAATCCTGCTCCCTGCAGGCAGGTGCTCTCCCAAAGGGGCTGATTCCTCAAGGTGTGTCACTTCCACACAAAACTGAACTGAAGATGCCCAGAGGCAAGGGCTCCACCTCCCGGTGTTCTCGGGGCAGCTCCAGGGCACATCCCCCAGCGCAGGGCCGTCATGGGGACCACTTCTGCAGAGGCCCAGGGAAGAAGGACAGGGGCCAGGGAAGGAGGCAGAGGCCGGGGAAGGAGGACAGGGGCCGGGGAAGGAGGACAGGGGCCGGGGAAGGAGGATGGGGGCCGGGGAAGGAGGCAGGGCACAGGGATGACTGCTGGGTTCCAATACCCTGGACAGCCTAGACAGCCTAGGAATGAATGCAGGTGTACTAGGGCCCCAGGGCTCTTCAGACCTGATCAGCGTGTACAGGCGAGCTCTTTATTTCTGGGCTTATTTATTCTATTTAATAAATATATTAAATATACTTAATAAAACTAGACTATTTACAAGTGGAATGTTCTGGGTAGAGAGTGGAGACCATGAACGCAAAGCCCATTTAAGTAGAGCTGCTCTCTCGGATTCCTTCGGAGCTGGGTGACTATGAAATTCGGATTCTCCTGGTCGATAGCACACCTGAAAGCTGGTGGTATGTAGCATCCTTGAGGACTCTAAATCCTCTTAGACTCTGATTTGGGAGGGACTGGAGGTAACTCAGTCTGAGGATACTTTCTTACTCTTTGTGGAGTTGGGCAAAGGGAACTCTGTGCCCAGATGAGAGCCGATCAGGGTACCCCACAGTCTACACCAAACCTAGCAAGTGGGCATTGAAGCGACCAGCGGCTCTAGCTGTGGGCTGGAAATTTGGATGTTGAAAGTTCCAGTGGCCCAGAATCTTTGTAAGCTAGCGCGTAGGAGCAGCAGGTGAGATACGGAGAGCTTCCAGCAAAGCACGGAGAGCCCTCTGCTCCCTACCAAAATGAAAGACTTTCAGAAACACAAGGACAAAGAAAGGCCTGGACTTTTGTCACTGCACCTGCATAGTCTGTGTTCTTTCAGATAGATGACACACTCACTGTTTTTATAGTTCCACTTTTTTCCTATCTGCTCACTGGCAGGGGCTCGAAGAGCCAAGAATCCTAGAAAAACCATCCGTAAATGTTTCCTTGCTGAAGGAAAGAGCTTGGGGGCATTTCTTTATTCATTTTGCAAGTGTTTATTGAGAACCTGGCAAATCAGGTTGATGTGTCCATCACTAAGCACAGGTGCTGCCGAGGTTGGAGGTTGGAGTTCCACGGCACTACCAAGCCTTTTTCCCATCTGAAACATGACCCTGTTTTTTTTTTAAAAATCTGGAAATATTTATTTGACTCCCGCCTTTTCTGGTGGCCAGGGAGGCAGACATCCCTGGGAGTGTTCGTGTTAGTCCAGGAAGCTGCCCTTGAGAACTAAATCACCCTGGAAGTGTGGGTGGGAGACAGGAGGAAGGGTCCCTTCCTCATCCAGGGCCTTGAATGAGCCCGCTTCTCAGGCACCATGGTGCCCCGCAGCCCCTCTCTCTTTAGTCGCCACTACCTCCGCCTTGGGTAATTACTGGTTTAAGCCCGCATGCCATTTGAAGGTCACTGGCCTTTCCCGACCAGAACAGGAGGGATTCCTCAGGGTCAGGGGCTGGGCCTCAGACATAGAGGGCCTGCCTTCCTGGCAGGACCCCCTTGGCACCATCTCTTGCCAAGCACTTTTTCCTCCTGACCCGTTTTCTTCCCCAAAGGGTTGTTTTCCTATAGCGTGGTTCAAACATTTAGACTGGAATGAACTTTCTTCTTGCTAAAGCATCTTTTTGTCTATAGTCTCCATACATCTCAACACTTCCTCTCGAACTGCTTTTCTTATAAACCAAGAGGAGCAGCAGGGCTTTGGGCCAATATTTTTATGTCATTGACCTAATTCATAGCTTGTCAGCATCACTGAGTTGTTCTCGCTGAGTTCAGGGAAACATTTATATTTCTGCCTTGCTTGTGTCCTTCTAAAAAGTAAAAAATAAACATGATCTTAAGTGCCCAGGACAGCCGACTTATAAGTCACTTGCTGTTAATTTCGTCACAAACTAAATAATCATGCCTTTTTGTCTGCTTTTTAAACACGTGTACATCTGTGTCCCAGATTTCTCTTTGATTAGTTTTTCTCATGAATGTTTCGTTTCAATTTACAAAGTAAACGTGGCACATTTTTAAAATATAATATTGTAGTGGTATTATAAATAGGATTGATCTTTGAGGTAGGACTGAATAAATAACATACAACGTAAGGAGATTTAATAATACAGTTATAATGTATTCTTAATGCATCTCATTATTTTATTGACGTATACTTGATTTACAATGTTGTGTTTAATTTCTGCTGTACAGCAAAGTGATACCTATATATGTTCGTTATACATATATATATGTTTGTTTTCATATTTTTTTTTTCTTCTCTTTTCTTTTTTTCTTTTCCGTTATGGTGTATCACAGGATACAGAATAGAGTTCCCTGTGCTGCACAGCAGGCCCTTGTTTACCCATTCTCTGTGTAATAGTGTGCAGCTGCTAATCCCAAACTCCCAGTCCATCTGTCCCCCAGCCCCTCCCCCTTGGCAACCACCAGTCTGTTCTCGAAGTCTCTGAGTCTGTTTCTGTTTGGTAGATTTACTCATTTGTATCGTATTTGAGATTCCACATATAAGTGACATATATGGTATTTGTCTTTCTCTTTCCAACTTACTTCACTTAGTTTGATCATTTCTAGGTCCATCCGTGTTGCTGCAAATGGCATTATTTCATCCTTTTTAATGGCTGGGTAGTATTCCTGTGTGTGTGTGTATGTGTGTGTGTGTACATGTGCGTGTGTGTATACACAGCACATCTTTATCCACTCATCTGTTGATGGACATTTAAGATGTTTCCATGTCTCGGGTATTATAAATAGTGCTGCTATGAACAGAGCAGTGCATGTATCTTTTTGAACTATAGTGTTGTCTGGGTCTATGCCCAGGAGTGGGACTGCGGGATCATATAGCATCTTATATTATGTTATGTCATCCCTTCCACTGTTTTGTGTTTCAGGTACAGAGCCTTCATTTTTATTTTGACGTTTTTGCTGTATGCAAGTTTTCACTTATCTCGAAAGCCTATCAGCATAGTTAAGGTAAGAAATCATTAAAAGCACTCAATTTCGTTTCCTGCCTGTAATCTCTGTAAGGAACTAGTAACCCAATTGGGGGGGAAGGGGAGTGCAGGGGAAAGTAGTAAGTAAATGGAGAAAATGGATATCTTGCTGCTTTGGTTTTTAGTTTCTCTTTTCTGGAATTAAAATCTTTAAAATAGTTTTAGGATTTATAATTTCAGAGGTAGTATACTTTTGGTTATATTCCTTGACAGTTCCCAAATTCTGAAGCTTAATTAAATATCTGTTTTATCTTGTGTGAATTTTCTCTCCAAACATATCCAGTCTAAGATTGTTCCCCAAATTGCTTCTACTGGCATTAGGTTGTGATCCTAAGTCTGGCAGGGGTGGTGCTTTTCCGTTATTCTTAGAACACAGTGTTAGTGATGGGCGGGCAGAGTTATTACACAGGCATCTGACTTGCAGAGAAGAAGATTAAAGTAGACAGTCCTACATAATAGCTAATTATAAGTTGGGGAAAAAGCAGGATAGTTTTCTCACCCTCCATGGAATTGCATCGTTTTGCCTGCAGACTGTCAACAGGCTTGAATGGCTTTTGAGTCTGTATTACAGAAGGGACGAGAAAACCATCCAGGGCCAAAGACAGTTCATTGCCAGCTCGACTGCCCCTCCCTCACTCTCTCCTCATTGGCAGGGATGCGGGTCCAATAGTGTACCCCCATTCACCTCTGTTGTCCTGCTTCCTCTGCTCCCCCGGGGGAACGAGTGCTGGACAGCTGCCCTCGCAGTCTGCAGGCCGGCGGCAGAGGCGGCGCCGAGGCTGTTGCCTTCCTGGACAGTTCTGTGTTCCCTGCTCTCCAGCAACTCCCAGTGGACCTGAAACATCAACCATTTACTCCAGGAGTTCTAAAATTCCTCCTGGACCCCCAGGAAGCAGGAATGTCCCCGGCCCTTCAAGTCACTTCTAAAATTCTCCCTTTTTTGATATACCAAGTTTTAATAACTATGAAGATGGTTGCAGACCTTAAAATGTGGTTCTCAAAAGAGAGAAAAGGATGGGACAAGAGACGGTGGGCCCTCATCCACTTTAGCGTCTCTCAAATCAGTACCAAGGACCAACCTGCCCCATACACTTAAATGCTACTACTTCCAGTCTTCCTGGTTAGGGAAGCAACGTGTGCGTCAAGAAAGAGGCAAGTTACGGAAACGGAAGAGACCGTTGGAGGGGCCTCAGTGAGTGCTGTGGACCCGAAGGAGCCAGAGGGGCCGGGGGGCTGCCTGAGGACCAGGGTCCATCCTGAAGGGCTGGGTTTTCAGCCTGGGGCCTGTGCCCCGTGTGCTCGGTGAGGGGAGGGGCATCGCAGGGCAGCGGTCTGACAGGCGCAGCGCCCATGCTGGGACCGAGGCAGCTCGCTGAGGTGGGCTGGCCGCCGGAGGGTCTCCTTGTGATGGTCACACGGGTCCCCATTCAGCCAGGAAGGGAGGTGGCATGTTCCAGGTCACTCTCCTGCCTTGCCCGTTGGGGGTTGGGGCTTCCTGAGGAGGGGTCCAGCTCTCGCTTAAGTTTCCACCCGTCGCAGTAGCTGCCGCAGGCTGAGCCCCGCGCCCGACCAGGTGCAGGCCTCCTTACCTAATGTCATCGTCACAGCAGTGCTGTGAGTGTCCTCTTGAGGAAGCTGAGACTCGGGACTCTAATTCCTCCATGCAGGCCAGGGCCGCCCGGTGAATTCCACGGGGGTCGGGCTGCCGCCAGAGTCCCTGTGCTTAGCCCCTAACCTCTCTGCCACAGGGTCTCTAGGGCAGGTTTAAGAACCTGACTACGTTCCCAGCATCACCCCCAGAGTTTCTTCAACACGCGGGTTGTCTGACTTAGCACCTTAGACGCGCCTGCACGGGGGTTGGCCCTAATGCAGAACCCGGGGGGCTGCTTCGCCTTCTGAGGTAGTTGAGGATGTGACGCTGCAGGTGGGAACTTACTTTGTAACACCTTACAAGGCTCTCAGGTGCTTTATGTAGCTCATCTGGCTTATAAAACTAGAAATAGTAGCGATCCTGTTGACCTGAGGGACAGTTTGAATTATCTGTAACTGATATTTATTAGCACATTATGAGCAAAACAAGATTAAAGTATACTTGCTTACCTGGAATGGGTCACCAGGGGTGGTGAATTGTAAAATGATTCATATTCTTTAATGCCACGTACAGCGACGTGACGTCACGTGATGTCAGCACGAGGCTACCCTGTTTAGACTTGCGTTTAATCCCTGATGGCGCCTTTCATTTTTCTCTGATGTTACTGTTTAGTAAAGAGGGAAATAGTAACAGTGATGAAAACAAGACTGGCAGGAGGTGGGCTTACAGCCTCCCCCTCTTCTACCAGCTGCTCCAGCTGTAGCCCCTCCTCCCAACTGGAGGCTGATGGACAGGTGGGCCTGCACCCTGCCTTAGGGACACTCTGGGGGGCTCATCCCTGGCCCCCCACCCCCCGGCTGGGCCAGAACGAAAGCCTGAAAGCAGGAGGTTCTCGGGGAGAGCCTGAGCTGCAGGGACCCAGGTTCCCTGAGGGGAGCGGTGACATTGACCCGTCTGAGAATGAAGGTCCAGCGCTCTCTGCGCACACGGACCCCAGGAGGAGAAAGCCATGTAATCCTCAGGGGTGGACAGAAAACAAAGCCTGAAAGGCTGGACATGCACACCTTGGCTTTGGGTGGGAAACTTGCTATCTGGAAAGTTCCGCTGTTCTCAGTATTCGTATTTAAGTAGGAGGCAGCGCCAATGAAAATCTCAGCAGTGTCTTTTTTAACTGATACGATAATCTTAGCGTTTATATGAAAAGAATGTCCAAGAATTAACTACCAAGGAAAGTGTGAAAAAGATAAATTTTTAAGCCACTGTAATCAAATAATTACAGTATTGTGTAAGACTAGACAAAGGTCGTAGAAGAGTATAGAAAATACTGAGAAACATACAGTAGAGTGGTTGACAGAGGTGGTGGGAAGGGTATTTCTTCTAATAAATGGTGTTGATATGACTGGTGATTCATCTGGAAGAAATAAGGTTGAACCCCTGCCTTATAAAAAATGGATGGATGGATTAAAGGTTTAAATGTGAAAAATAAGAAATAAAAATCCAAGAGCAAGATGATGTCTATCTTAGGTGTGCGAAGTTGGGAAACCCAAAGGAATGATGGACAGAGGGGATAAGAGGTAGTTCACAGACAAGGGACCTGAATCTCCAAGAGCTGCATGAATGGTGTGCAAGCTTGCTGGTATTTGCAAATGCAAATTAAAGTAACAAGGCATCACTTTATACCCACAAAACTGGCAGAACACCTAAAAGAGTAAGAGCCCCTGTTGCTGGCAGTGATGACGGGAAACTTTCAGGCATTGGTGCTGGAGATGTAACGTGTTACAACCTTTCGGAAAGTGTTCTGGGTAACACCTGTTGACATTAGAAATGCTTGTCTTTCAGCCCTGCTTCTGAGAATCTTGTCCATAAAGGTAAAAGCGCCAGCACTTAGGAGTATTTGCATAAGCATCTTTATTGTAGCATAACTTACAATGTAAAAAACAAGGACAAAAGGAAAAAAACCTGGCTATTACGTGAACTTAATCAGCAGGTGAAAGTCTGAATAAATTATGGGGCATTCATATTCTGATGTGTGCAACTACTTTAAAAAATGAGTTGCAGCTAACCCAGTTGATTTAGAAAGATTCCCAAGAGGTATTTTTGAGTAAGAAGAGTCAAGGTATATGTAAGTTCATGTAGAATGATTCCATTTTTAAAAAACAGACAGTGGCCCCAAAGCTTCCCTACGTGTTTCCGTACACCTTGGCGAGTGGGTGTGTGTTTGCATATGCAGGTGTGTGTTTGGTCGGTTTTCATGTGGCACCTGTGACTCAGACAAACGTACCACCACCAGGTGCTGTTGTAAACAGGGCACTGCTTGTCTGCTCTTCCTGCTCTGAGCACTGTCTCAGTCCGCTCATGCTGTGTAACAAAATACCTCAGACTGGGAGGCTGTAAACAGCAGGCGTTTGTTGTTCACAGTTCTGAAGGCTGGACGTGCCAGATCAGGGTGGGTGCCAGCATGGTCGGTTTCTGCTGAGGGCCCTCTTCCAGCTCGCAGACGGCTGCCTCCTTGTATCCTCATATGGTGGAAGGTTGAGGGGTTCGCTGGGGCCCCTTTAAAAGGGCACTCATCCCATTCCTGAGGGCCCCACCCTCCACCTCCCAAAGGCCCCACCTCCTAACACCATCACCCTAGGGGTCAGGTTTCAACATGTGAATTTGGTGGGAACACCAGCATCCAGAGCACTGCAGGCACCAGAAGTTTCGTTTCTCTTCTAGGACTTCTTTTGGATAATGCTTTGGCGAGTTCTTTTAACCCAGAGCTTCATAACAGGAGTGTAAAGGACCACTTAAAGTAAACGGACCCATACACCCCAGTGAACCTAGAAAGTTTACTAAACGTATGCACTCTGTACAGATTATGTACACACTCACAGGTGCACACGCACGCACGTACGTTCACACACACTACACCCCGTGTGTCATGCAGAGGTGGCGTGAAGCTGACACGCCCCCTTCCTCCTGACGAGGCCCGAATCCCTGATCTGATGCTCCTGCCCACCCCCCCCACCCCCGTGGCCTCGCAGCATCTTCCCGACTTCCACCGGGCTGTCTCTTCTGTTACAGGGAACGAGCAGCCTCACGGAAGCCTTGGCCGGAGAACCCAAGAGCCCAACTGGTGTTTTTGGAATGAATGAGTGAATAGAGTTCCTCAGGGTGACGTTGCTCAAGTTCAGAATGTAGAGCGTAGAGTCTTCATTAATGTACATTTGTGTAAAAAACATTTGTGTCTAGGTTTCGCACGGGCCGGTGCATGTGGAGCTCACGGGGAACACGTCCGCTGCTCCCTGACGCGACCCCCTGCTGCTGCCCAGCGGCGGGCGTGGGAGGTCTGGAGGGGGGTCTGTAGATGGGAGTTAAGTGCACCCACCCATGTCCCTGCTCCTCCGCCCCCCACATCGTGTTTTGTGACATCAGGGCTGTTTTCTGCATCCTTCCATCGTGTCGACACCTGTCTTCTCTCGCTCCCCACACCCCACCCCCCACCGTCCAGTCCGTCTGGTGCTTTGCAGTTTATTTGGTCGTTTCCGTTCCCCTGTGTATTACACAGACATTTTTGAAGAATTATGAGCCCCGTGTACCGAGAACGTTCCGTCCCGCTCCTCCTCCCTTGGCGTTTCACAACCGCATTTCTCGGCCGCCACGTTGTCTTTTGATTGATCGACTTTTAATCACTGCCTGCTGTATTTTGGTTAATTTTATATGTTATCTGTTGAAAGGCACATGTGTAAAAATTTGCAAAGGAGACTGCCTTTATGAAAGCAAAGGACTAGCTCCCACCCCTCGAAATGATTTTATAACATGGTAAGAATCAGTTCACCTGGTGAGGTTTTTTTTTTCTGACAAACTAAGTTTATCTTAGTTTCAATCATCCTTAATTTTCCTGCAAACACCAGGTTTGGGGAATAAAACTCATTGAAAAATTAAAATATAGCAATCTTATTAAAAGCTAACATATAGTTATTTAAATATCCTCAGGACTGTATGCTCGAGTAATGTTAGTTCTTTTATTGCTTTTGCTGCAGCCTTTCAGTGGGGTAGGGTGGAGATTTCTCACGTGAGGGAGGAGGGCTGGGAGCTGAATGAGGTTAGGGCCAGCTGGAGGCGCCGGGGTACCCCGTGTGGGTGGACCCCAACCTCACGGCTGCCAGTTGCTGAGCCCTTCTGAGGGCTGAGGACCAGAGAGGAGCTCTCCACACACACCTAGTTCATCTTCACAGCAGCGCCAGGACGGGCCGCACGGTGCTGGCTTCATAACAGGCTGTGGGGAGTCCACAGGGCTCGGCCGGGGTTGGAGGCCAGCACAGTGGCACCAGGATCCCAGCTCAGAGCCCGTGACCCTGACCGGCACCTCTCATCCCGGGACAAACCGAAACAGAAAACCTCTTCTGTTTGTTTATGAAACTAAAGGGATGCTTTCTAATCCTCTCTATCCCCTGTGGATGGTGAAAGAGGATGTGGACCCGCCAGTGGGAGCGGCGTCTCCAACGGTCCTCTTCCCAGGCTTCCGTGTAAGGCATGTGGTAGGACCCCCGCGCCAGCCCTGCTCGAGGGTCCCCTCAGCCCACGGGGGTCCTCGTGTCCTGCCTGTGGCTCCCTTTATTGAAAGGTGAACAGACAGCATCCGTGGCGCCTCTGGGCCTGGCCCAGTTGGCTTCCAAGAGAAGCAGCAGAGAAAGGTGGGCGGACACACCTGACTTCTGAAGGCAAAGAAGAGAAGGAAATTATAACATCAGGTGGGTGGGGAGGTGGTGGAAATCCGGCTTCATGCACACAGGCAGGGCTGCAGGCCTCCGCAGGTCCCCGTCCCGAGTTCACAGCCACGCATGCCCAGTTTCTCAGGTGGAGTGGGGAAGATGACAGCACCCGGCCTCCCCCGCGGGGGAGCGTGAGCTCTGCTCAGGAAAGCTGTTTGCAGAGTGTTACTTTGATTTTGGAAAGCAGAACCGTGGCAAGTTTTTAGGGCCATGTTTAAATGATAGCAGAGCAGCCCAGGGATGACCACAAAGCCACATGGCCACAGAGTGTCTGGGTCCCGTGTGCCAGGCCAGGTCTCAGGGGCGTGTGTCCGTGTAAAATCAGGAGGTGTCCAGCCGTGGCTGACCACAGCCCTAGCGTAGGTGACCTTTTAAAGGAGATCAGCCTCTTCGGTGACCCTCTCCTGAAAAGACGAGGTGTCCGCCAGTCGAAGCTGGTGGACAGGCTTCCCAGCTCTCACCCCGCCTGGTGGACTGGGGTGCAGCTGCTGCCCGCTGCCGTGTCTTGACCTCGGGGTGGTTGCTCCTTCCAGGGCCAGCCTTCCTCACAGCCCCCAGGCCCAGCCTCTCTCAGGTCCCAGCTCACTAAAGGACGCCCCTTTAGGACCTTTGCTCCCCCTGAGGGCCACGTCCTTGACCTTAAGGATGCCTCCTCTCGCCTTTGCTCACACCTGATGCTTTGGTTCATCTGAGCCCCATGTAGTGAAAACCCCAGAAAGCGCACAGCAGGAGAGAAGTGGGAGCCGGGGCCACCTGGGGAGGGGACGCGCGTGACCACCAGGCTGCACAGCAGACACATGGAGCCCTGTCTGCTGCGCCTTGTGTTTCAAGAAAGAAGTCACCTGCCACTAGGTCCCCATAACACGATGGCCCCGGCTGCCCTGTGGCGTTTTTCTGGAAGGGCGCGTTCCTCCCTAAAGAGCACGCTGAGCTGGTTTTAAGGCCTTTTTTGAGATACGATTTGCATAGAGTAACATACACAGATCTGCAGTGTCTAGCCTGGCAAATATTTACATGCTCATCCAGGAAATCATCACCTAGGTTAAGGTCTGGTCCCCATCCAGCTCCCAGAGGGCTCCCTGTGCCCAGTCTCCGTCTTTACCTTTCTCCAGGTGACCACCATTCTCTCCAGCGTCGCCTGGATTCGTTTCCCTCCTCCTGAGCTTTGTAGACAGCGTCCTCCCACGCGTGCTCCTTTGTGTCAGGCTTATTTTGCTTCGAGATTCATGCTCATCCTTGTGTGGACCTGTAACTTGTATTCAGTGATAGAGGTCTAGCCAGGTGAACCCTTTCTTCCGTCCTGCGCAGGTGGTCCCGATGCTGCCCAGCTGCCCTGAGCAGTGGTCTCTGGGTGGCCGCGTATGGGCCGTGCTGGCCGTGTGATGGCCGCTGGGGAGCTCGAGAAACCTTCCTCGTCGCAGGCACTCGGCAGGTCCCGCAGACACACGGCCCCAGTGGTGCTTAGTGCCCCTAGAACACAGTCACCCTGGGACGGCTGAAAGGAGAGGGACGGCTGTCCCCACGCTCTGCCCCCGGGACCCCACCTGAGTGCGCTCTCTCTCTCTCTCTCTCTCTGGCTTCTGTCCTCCCCACGGATGCCGCAGGGTGAGCTGCACAGCTACTGCACGGCTTCGAATGAGGACGAAGTCAGATTCGACAGCCAGAGCCAAAAAGCTGGGGACGCGCCAGCTCACCAGCTCCCAGGCAACGGGACCAACTGCGGCTGGGCCCCGTTTGGTGAGTTCTCCATCCATCCCCCCGCTTTCGTCCCGTGGCTGAAGCAGGGCGACCCCACTTCCTCCACAGGTGGCCGCGATCCCAGAGCCTGCTGGCTGGCCCGGCTTCCCAGGCCTGGCCGATCTTAGCAGAGGTGACAGTGCTGTCGGATGCAGCCGTCCCTCCAGGTGCAAACTAGTCTGTCCTCCCAGCACACCCGCCTCCCGCCTTCAGCTGCCGCTGTCCCCAGCGCCCGTGTACGGCAGGTGTCACTTAGTGGCTAGATCTGCGGAAGGTCATTTGCAGGTTGCATTTGTCAAGGCGGAAGTCAGGACTTACAGCGCATAAGCTGTGGCTGAAAGAAGAGAGCCGTCTCAGAGCTGTGCTGTGGGGCTGGCCTGGGGGGGCCTGAAGCAAAGCCAGGGTGACGTGAAACAGAACGAATAAACCACAGGCTCACCCAGCAATGGATTTGACCTGATGGGAGCAATGTTTATGTAGCGATTATTTGAAACGTGGTGACTGTATTTCCCGTCGCTGTATTTTCTGTGTTCTCTTCTGAGGACGCCTCCCAGATGTGGAGAGCAGGTGTCTCGTGTGGCATTGCACCTCTCCCGGACGTACATCGATCCTTAGTGAAAACTAAATAACAGCCCCCTTTTCCTGTTGCTCTTTGCCCCACGTAGATCAGGACAACTACCAGCAGCTGCTCGGGGCCCTGGACTACTCCTTCCTGTGCGCGTACGCCGTCGGCATGTACCTGAGGTAGGTCCGGCCGAGACTGCAAGGCCCAGGCGGTCCACCGGGTGCAGGCGCGGCCCCGTCCACAGGTGGCTGGTCCTCCAGTCTCTCCTCAGAGACGAGGAGGAGGTGGAAGCCAGCGCAGGTCCTGCTGATCAGGCAGACTGTCCTCGGACGGCTTTCCTGGCCCGGGGTTGGACGCACCGTGAGCCCTGCCGGGACCTGGTCCCTCGGGAGCAAGGCGCTGGCAGCTCCCCGCCCGGGGAGCATGGCAGGGCATCCTGTCCTCTGGCTTCAGGGGCCTCCGTCTGTTCCCTGAGCCCACCTGGCGCAGAGCAGTGCACACAGGCTGTGCTTGGCGTGTCCACTTGGATGCCCAGCTCAGCCGGCATAGCACCGCCCCTGAAGCCAGAGGCCGTCTTGCCTGCGGTGGGGGGTGTGGACTCCGGAGACACGTTGCTGGGTTTTGATCCCAGCTTGACCGCTCGCTGGGTGGCTTTGGGCCAGTTACTGTGCCTCCTTTGCCTCAGTTTCCCCTTTGCAAAGTGGGGGAAGCAGTAATTCTTAACTCACAGGAGTGTGATGAGGTTTAAACGAGTTAATACACGTAGAACGCTCAGGACAGGGCCTGGCCCGGCGTCTGTTACACACGGTCATTGCCACGCTCGGGATCCTGTTCTGAGTTGGCCTGGGAGGGTGGTGAGTGTTAGTGGGTAATGGGATGTGTGGTTGGCCGACTTAAAACTGTTCTTGTGTCCACCCAGCCAGGTTTAACAAAAACAACAAGCACACACACAAAAAGCCTCTAGTCCAAAGAGGGTTTTGTTCAGAGACAGATTTTTAGAGCTTTGAGAATCGCTGGAACCCCTGTAAATGTTCACCGTCTCCCCTGAGATCCACCCAGACTGTGTTATCACCAAGACCTGGGCCCCTCCCCAGCTCAGGACCCTCTAGGTGTCTGGTACCCAGACAGGCAGTTCCTGCTGACGGGGTGGCTGGCACCCCTTGGTTGTACTCGCACATCTGCCTAGAGCTGCAGGGCTTGTCCGAGGGCAGTGTGAGGAGTACGGACGCAGGACAGAAGAGGAGCCGAGCTGCAGAGGAGGACGGTGTGAGCCCTGGGCTCCCGAGGGCGTAGACTGCACCCGGGCCGCCAGCCACATCCTATCCTGGGGTGAAATATTTATGTTCTAAAGACCACAGTTTTCCTGGACACCAATAGTCAGTCATATAAAAAGACCCGCAGGTTGGAGTGTGTTTTTCTCAGTAACTAGAAAACAGCGTTTAAATGTGGTTCTCTGGGAGTGACTCTGTCCCCGCAGTATCTGGAGACAGTGTTGGTTGTCTCAGCTGGAGGAGGGGGTGCTGCGGGCATCTCGTGGGCAGAGACCGGGGTGCTGCTAAGCGTGCTGCGGGACGCAGGGCAGCCCCTCGTCACAGAGAGGTACGCGGCCCAAGACGCCAAGGGTGCTGAGGCTAAGAAACCTGGTTTCAATAAAGTGGTTTTACTGTTGCTTATTTATTGGCAGAGATCATTCTTCATGCCACTCGCCAATGAAGGTTATTACGAAATAATATTATTTTATTATTTCGTAATAACCTGATGTGAAATCCACAGTAGACGCGTGACTGGGGGGAGGGTGTACCCTGCTTCCTCGCGTGGCCTTTTACTGACATCGTGACACATGGCTAGTGAGGTGGATGGTGTTAGTGTAGCAGATGAATCAGACACAGTGGTCCCTTTACTAACGAGGTCCTTGCTGGCAGCTTCAAGCAGGTGTGGCCTGGCCTTTATTACCTGTGTGAGCCTGATGGAATGTGGAGTGCTCTCCATTCTGTTAGGCCTTTTCTCTAGAAACTTTTAAATAGAGACCAAATTGAGGGCCAATATTTATTTATTTATTTATTTATTGGCTGCATTGGGTCTTCATTGCAGTGTGCTGGCTTCTCACTGCAGTGGCTTCTCTTGTTGTGGAGCACGAGCTCTAGGCACCTGGGCTTCAGTAGTTGTGGCACAGGGGCTTAATGGCTCCGTGGAACATGGGATCTCCCTGGACCAGGGGTGGAACCCGTGTCCCCTGCACAGGCGGATTCTTAACCACTGCGCCACCAGGGCAGCCGCGAGGCCCAACCCTGTCTGGCAAGGCTAGAGGACGTTTGTGAGCCCCAGCCAATGGCACCGGCTCTCAGGAGGCCCTTCTCACTCTGCCACTTGCTCTGTGACCTTGGGCAGGTCAGCCCACGCCCCTGGGACATGGTTGCTCTTCTCCGAAGTGAGCAGGAAGAAGCAGGTAATTCCTGTAGCTCTGGAAGGCTCTCGAGTTCATGTGTGATCAGTTTCTACTCAGCTTAAAATTTGACCTGAGTGCCGTTTGTAGTTTTAAATGACCTCCTCTGCGTCAGCGTCTCAGAGGTCATTTGCGTGAGGTTAGATGTGTCTTTTTTTTCTTCAGTAAATTCCGAAGGGAGAGCTCTCTGGGGTATTGGTTCTTGAACGACCAGAATTCTGGAGCCAGTCCCCAGAGTACTGTCCGCGGTCAGGCAGGCGTCATCCTGCATCACGTTTCACGTTTCTTTGGCTCCTAGAATGATTACGTGGAAGAAAACGAGACCCGCGAGTGCGTAAAGGTTGCAAAAGGCACGCAGGCGCTTGTGATTGTTCTCCAGCTCTTTATTCACTTAATAAGCCACGGTGTCAAGCTGTTCCACAGTGACATTTCCTACAGGGCAGTGAAGGATGTATCTCCTGTGGCATTGGGTGTGGTGCGACGGTGGTGAAAGCCTGTGGAATATATATACCCCAGGATGAAACGGGAGCCGTCCACCCTCCAACCTCCCCGGCGGCCCTGGAGCTGTTTTACTGAGCAGCCACCCCCTGCCTGGCGTTGAACTGCATTTATCTTGTTTGAGCACCCAGGCAGCTCTAGGAGTCACGTGGCTGTTCGCGGGGAGCACGGAGGCTGCGGCCCCACACGTCATCCTTCACCTTAAAGGAAAGGCTCTGTCCTTAAACCAGATCTCAGGGGTGTGGCCGGGGAGGGTGGTTGACAGAGCCCCTGTGCCCTGGCCGCTGACACGGGGGCTTGATGCCACCCCCAGGGCCGAGGGACTTGCGGACCCCTTTTCATAAATGTCTACAAGTCAACAGTTGAAATTTTTAAATACTCTTTACATTCACTGGCTGTTGTTTATATAAAATAGGATTAGCTAGGAGGACACGCTTTGGGGTTTTTTTCAATTGGCAGGCATCACATACGTCAGAGTGTTTCCGTTCTACTGTTTGACCGCGACTTTGACGAGAAATAGAAAGTCTTAAAAGGTGTTGCCAGTTTCTGGCTCATACATGCTCCACGAAAAAATAATTGCAATTAAAGTTTCCTGGAAACGGGAGTGCTTTCGCGTTCTAAAAGCTCAGAGAACAGCTTGAAAGCATCCGGAAAGAAGCCGCTGGGTCATTTGCATCATGGGTGTGTTTGTTTTCTCATGTTCGTCTCTCTGTCCTCTGTCCCCAGTGGCATAATAGGGGAACGCCTGCCAATTAGGTATTACCTGACTTGCGGAATGCTGGCCAGTGGTGCTTTTACTGCCCTCTTTGGGGCAGGGTACTTCTACAACATCCACAGTTTTGGATTCTACATGGTAACTCAGGTAAGGTCAGGGCCACGGCTCACAGGTTTCCATGATGAGCTGGACGGGGTGTTAACGTCCTGGGTCCCCACCTCTGCCGGCAGAAGACGGCAGATTGTGAGAGTGGGCAGAACCGTGTCCTGTCTCAGGTCAGGGTCAGCGCTACACGTCCAGCCCCTCTTCTCTCCTCTGCTCTGAAATTCCAGCAGCCCGGAAGCGTTTCTTAGTTTCAGGAGTTTCCGCTTGAAGAATCCTATCTGTCGGTACCCCAGCAGGGGGACTGAAGCATGAAGCCCTTATGAGTCCTTCTGCCTTAATTTGGATGCATTGGACATGTTCTGTCTTGTGACAGACTTGACCGCCCTGGAGTTGGGGGGATGTGGGGCATGGCGGGGGGAGGGGGTTGAGGGGACTTGGGGATTGTTGGCAGTCAGGCAGGGTTGGGGGGTGGTCGGTGGGTTGGGGGGCAGTCAGTGGGGAGGAAAGGTGAGGGCCTAAAGGTGCTGCAGGGGAGTGAAGGCCAGACGGGCGTGCGGCCAGACCCTTGCAGCGAGGCCCCGTGCTTCCCGGAACTCTCGGCTCTGCCACTCCCAACAGCCCTGTGGGTAATATTGCCTAGAAATGGACAAGGACTTACAGCAAGGATGCTCAACTTCTGAGACCCTCCAAATAGCCCAGGAAGATGTGGCAAGATCAGGGCAAATTGTACGTAATTTGCTTTTAAAATTTTCACCGTAGGACTTGAAAGAGTTTGGCGGTTTTAATTACCAAAGTGGTGCACACTTTATAGTAACACAGAAAATTAGAGAGAAGGAAAAACCTACCTCTCAGAGTCCCGGCACGTTCCTGGAGGGAAGGCTGCGCCTGGCTGGCCCTGAGGCTGGACCAGTGGCTCCCAGTCCACCTCCGGGGGGCCGGTCCTCCTTAGCAGCGACTGGAGGAGGCCGTGCCCAGGCCCCTGCGACTAAAGCCGAGCCAGTTGCCGACACACTTCCTAAATCCCTTCTTCAAACAAAAGCTCAGGGCGCTCCTGGCAAGTGGAGAAATCGTTTCTCCAGGCACTAGGTCAAGGTCTTGCTCATTTCAGATGGTTAGCAGCAGAACCTTCTACACAATGTAAGAAGGGAAAACGAGCAATTTACGAGCCACCCTTATGGTATCATCACAGTTCCGTAAAAAAGGAGAGGGCTTTTCTCTGTTTATAAAGTTTTAGATTGGAAAGAGACTGGACAGCTTGGCCCCAAGCTGTTAACAGTAGTTCATCTCTGTCCGAGCAAGAGACTGTCTTTTCTTTCCTTTCTCTGCTTATTCTAAAACTTTCACAATAGGCACGTACAACTCTGGTGATAAGATATATTTGTACTTTGTTTAAAATGCACGTTTTGCTGTCGCGGCTCACATCAAATCGGGTTCTGCCCCTTCTTTTTGGGAGAGTCCCCGCGGGGCACCCAGACCCCCGAGGCCGGGCTCTGGCTGTGAGTGTCCCCCTCAGTGGTCTCCTTCTTTGCCCTCTGTCGCAGATCGTCAACGGACTGGTGCAGACCACCGGCTGGCCCAGCGTCGTCACCTGCCTCGGGAACTGGTTTGGAAAAGGGAGGTGAGGAAGGCACCCCTGCTTCCAGCAGCGTCCATTTTCAGAAGATTCTGATGACAACCAGACTGCTTGATTTTTAGTTTTTCTTTAGATTTATCACAATAAAAACACCTTAGTCTACTCTGTGAAATAAGATGATTGAAACCTCTGGGACTTGAGGGTCTGAAATTCAGGTGGTCCTCTGTCCCAGGAGATGCCCCTGTTGTGGGCGGGGTGGAGTGTGGGTCACCTGTGCAGCTGACTAGCAGCCCAGGCATCACCTGGCCGCTTGGGAGAAATGCAGTCAGGGCCTCGCCCCAGGCCTTTCGAAACAGAGGCTACATTTTCACAGGACGGGAAGGAACAGGGAAATGTGATAGGTCCTGTCTAGGTCACCCAGCGCCTGGTAGCAGAGCTGCACCCAGTCTCAGGCAACCTGACTGCCGTCACATTCCATCATAACGTCTGTGTGACACGCAGCACGGCCAGGCCCACGGGTAGGAAGTACTCAGAGATGCTGGACAAAATTGGGAGACTGAAACAGGAAGCCCACTCCTCCAGCCTTATTTAGCCCCGTTCATCTGGCAGGTTCATCAACATGAACTTTTGTTAACAGGATATTTCATCAAATGATTGTATTTAGATTACAAAGGCACGAATTTAAATTCAGGGCCTTCCCAGAATCTCAGGAAAACGCGTCTTTCCTCTTTTTAATCGTGGAATGAATGAGCTCGGAGAGACATAATTATACAGCGGAGATAAGTAAAGATCCAGTCCTCTTGTAAACGCCCCTGGTCCCGATCCTTGCAGAGGTGGTGTGCACACTGCCCGTTTATTTCTACCCCAGCTCTTACGCTGTGCAGGCGCTGTTGTGACCGCGCGGCCCAACCCGTTTAAGCCCCGAGGTGTCATCTGCCCTCCTGTGTGTTGCTGTGTTGCAGGCGAGGTTTGATCATGGGGGTCTGGAACTCCCACACCTCTGTGGGCAACATTCTGGGGTCCTTGATCGCCGGCTACTGGGTGTCCACGTGCTGGGGCCTGTCCTTCGTCGTGCCGGGGGCCATCGTGGCAGCCATGGGGATAGTGTGCTTTCTCTTTCTCATCGAACGTAAGTACCGGTGGATGACGACCCCTCCCTGGGAGGGCTTTGGAGGGGGCGCGTTTAGGAGAAGAGGCTGCTGCTTCGTCCCGGGCAGGCGTGGGGTTGCCCTGGCTCTCCTTTGCCGGGCAGACTTCCTTCCCTGATGAGCTGTTGCTCTCCTGGTCTTGCTGGATTTTCTGCTGTTTCCTGATTTCTGGAGTAACCACTGTTGAAACTCCTGCCCTGTCTCCGGCCCCGCAGCATCGGGCATGCATGCGCCTCCTCCACCTGCCACGTCGCTCACCCCCGTCTTGCGGCCACAAACTGAAACGTGCCTCGCCAGCTTGTTTACTTTCTGATAAGATATATCCTTGATGACGTTTTAAAACCACGGCATGACTTTGGATCATATATCTTCACTAGGTAGAGAGCGTTCTACCAGAAAATCCAACCCTTTGTTCCATCCTAGACTCAATCCCAGACTTTTGTTTTCATTGAATTTGAAATTAATTTTTTAAATAGAAATGGGCAGGACACGGATTCCTAACAGTTACACGAGTGATGGAGAAGCAGGTGCTGCTTTAGCCGTTCATGTGTCGGGGTGTTCTCATCCCACAAGCTACTCTGATGAGTTATATTTGGCATTTCCTTCGATTTGGCTTAAAGCAAAATAAGCTCACATGGTGCTAGACAGCCCCCCACTGTCAGCTCCCAGGTACGGATGCTCGGGAGTCAGCGACTTCATCCCTGTTGAGCTTCACCTGTAGCTTCAGCTGTGCATTCGGAGGTGCCGGTTTCATCATCCAAAAGGTTAAGCCACGTGAAGCGTCTCACTTCTTTTTTCTTGCTGCTAATGCCAAGCTTTTTATTTTTGTAAGAACCGCCATTTAGCTGAGCACACGTCCTGTCAGGGAGGACGGAAGCCGAGGTTAGATGAGGCATCAGACCCCCCCTCCCCGCCCCCGCCCCCGTGGGGGTGTGAACAGTGGGGAGCGGGGCTGCTCACCTGCCGTTTTCACCGTTTTCTCCAGGGGCCGAGTAAGCCTCCAGCCGCATCTCAGCGTGGCCCAGACAAGTGCATTGTTGAACAGGTGGGGGGTGGGGGGGGGGGGTACCTTGGCTCCCCGGCCAGCACGCCGGACTGCGGCACTAACTGTGGCTTGAGTGTCACCGGAGTTCCGGGAGAGGCCGTCGCGTCACCTGCTTTCCTCCGGGGGCCCCGTCCTCCTCACCCGGACAAGGACGCTGCTCCTCGTCGCTCGCGCAGGGGCCCCCGGCGCCTCCTGCTCGAGGCCCAGCGTCCACAGTGGCCTTTACGCTCTTCCTCAGCTGATGAAGGGCGGCTCTGGGGAGAGAGGCGAGGGACGAGGGACGGAGCGCGTGGCCGTGGACGGGGCGCTCAGGGCCGACACCATTCGGCTCAGTCATCCCGAGCGGGGCAGGATTTCCAAGAACAAGGAAGCCCTGGTTTGGTCTTTTGTAATAAAACAAGAGCATCCTCCCCACCGAGCCACCGCTCCCGTAGCTTCCGAGGGGGTGGGCGATGCTGAGGTCTGTGCAGGCAGTGGGGGGGGGGGGGGTCCTGGGGCTACTTTCCCACCACTCACCATCCTCTCACCCCCTCTCCTGTTTCCACGGCGACCATGGGGCTCTGCCTCCCTCCTCCCTGGCCCATACTGGGATGAAATGCACTCACTCAACGTCCCCCAGGCCCTTAAGGTGGTCTTGGGAGATGTACTGATTCTGACTCGTGGGACAGATGAGTGCTCGTGCCTCTTCCCGAGGGAGGAGGGGGAGGCGGCCTCAATGGGCACTGAGGACTGGCGGGGTCCTGGGTGCCGCGGGCTGGGTAGAGGGTGCTGTGGGGCTGGAGGCCGGGCCACAGAGGCCATTCTCTCCTCCTCTCTCTGCTCCCCTCTGGTGGCTGCGAGTTCTCCTTATCTGCAGTCTTGGCCTTTAGCCTTGTGTGTACAAGGTAAATTTGTTCAGGGTTGTGCAAGGTCATTGAGTTCCGGGTCCCTGTTGTTCACGGGGCCACTGAAGGCTTCCTCTCACTGCTCCTCCTTCCCTGCCGCCACACCTGCCCCTCCTCCCGCATCCCCGTAGCCGGGGGCAGGGTTCTCTGCTCACTCAGGTCTCCCCGCCGAGCATCACTTGGTCACCTGGTCCTTGCTCTCTCCCTCCGGGACTGGCCGTCCTTGTCGAACCAGCCTCGGCTGCCCCCTCGCTCCTCGCCGGGCCTCCGCCGACGTCATCAGGGCCCGGCTCACGCGGCCTGCGGCTCCTTCTCTCTTCCTCTCGAGCCCGAGCTCTGGAGGCGCTGCTCCGTGCAGGCGGCTTTGACGGGACGCCGGCCGCTTGTGCCTCTGAAACGTGCCCCAGGGGGCAGCCCCTGCAGCCGGCCTCGTGGGAGGGGGCGTTTCTGCGGCCCCCTGAGTCCCCCACACTGGAACCCAGGCGCCCGGGGCCCTGTGTCCGCGAGCGTTTCAGCAAGCGGGGAGAAGCCGGTTCTCAGGCTCGAACTCCCTTTCCCCTCCTCCCTCGGGCCCTTGTCAGTGAAGCTTCTCCTCCCAGTCCCGATGTCACCCGGCAGCCCGAGTCCACTGCAGCCACAGGCCTGTCACTCTGACGGAGGCTGCTGGCTGCCCCCCACAGCAGAGCAAGAGGAAGCCCCCTGGGCCCTCTCTGCGAGGGGATTGGTACCCTGCTCTTCCCCTGGTGGCAGGGAGGTGGCGTGTGTGTGAATGACAAACGGCAGCTGAAAGCAGTGACCAGCAAATCTCGTGTCCAAGGGCAGCACTCCCTGCAGGGGCAGAGGCCGCTTCCACGGGCATCTCGGTGATTTAGTCTGCTCCCTCCGCGCCCCTAACCCCTGACGGCGGGGTGCGCGGGGAAGCTCCAGGCGCACCCCTCCTCCTGACCAGCAGCGAGGGACGAGCTCGCCCCCGCTCCTCCTCCTGCCCGGGCACCTCATCTGCAGGCCCCTCCGGGGCTGCCTGGGAAGCTGCCCTCAGACGTGTCCCAGCCGAGGGTCGCTTGTGCGAATGTCCTACAGGGTGAAAGCCCGGGAAAAGCCATGCCGGGAGGACCAGCCATGCCCGTGAGGAGCGAGCCGTAGGTACTGACCCTGGGCGGATGGGGGGAGTGCCGCCAACGTCACGGCACGTCCCCGGGGCCATCGGGGCCACCAGAGATCACCGGGCCACGCTCCGCAGAGGGCAGCGGAGGGGAGCCCCCAGCCCAGGAGCGCGTAGTCCAGGGGCCCCTCTGTGTCACCCTCTGTATCTCGAGGGAGGGAGCTGGGGGAGGTTTAAAGCCCTGGGGCTTGGTTTGTGTTTCCAGGCAGTTAAACCTTCTCACCAAACGTTATAAAGAGACCCAGGTTCTGGGTGATGGGGAAGGAGCAGAGCCGTCAGAAGGCAGCTCTCTGGATTCTCAAGAGTGGAGGGTGCTTCTCCGGGCTCCTCAGGGCCCTAAGCCCAGCTCTCATTCCTGGATCACACTGGCGTGATTTTAAAGTACGAAGATGAAAAATGCCTAGCTTCTGGTTTTGTTTGTGTCCACGTGTCCTTCCCTCTGTGGACCAAAAATTAAGCAGTCAATCTAAGAAAGGACTGGAACACCTTATTTGAGCCGTATTTGAGGTTTATAACCCGGGAGGAGCATCTCGGAACGCTCTGGGGGCTATTCCACCCATTAGAGTAAAGACGCATTTACGTGAGTTTTTTGAGACAGAGGGCTTCCTGACAGTTGACGTAACCCAGGTCTAAGCGGCGTCGTGGTGGGTCACGTGGCCCCTCACAAGATCAGGGAGGAGTGTGACTTTAAGGAGTTGTCTTGTAGATGCTGGGAGAACGTGGCTCTTCTTGGCTGAGCAGGTCTTTCTGCCGATGGGGGAGGTCTGGTCGAGGCAGGACACACCGTGTGGGGTGGGGGGGGGGGAGGACGCCACAGGGCAGAGGAGAATTTTTTGTTTAAATGTTTCTTGTCTTCGCCAAAACACGTGAATTTTATCTCACACCCCTTGACGTTTAGGTAAAAGGCATTTTAGTCTATTTCAAGACAGGTGTTTTGTGCCCACGGGTCTTTACTTCTGATTAATTCCATAACTTATGCTTTCAATGTGTCTTCCGTGGCTGGTCCCCGTAGTGCACACGTGCTCTGCTGGTGTTTATTTGTGACCTATTTTCCATACGGCAAAGCAGCTCGCCGTCGTGCTGATTTGCGTGCGTTGGTGCTGGCTTCCTCTCTCCCGGCTCCAGCGCGTGGGGAGCAGGCAGGCACGGGCCCAGGTGGGGGACGGGGGCGTGCGGGTTCTTGCGGGGGTGGCCGTGCTGCGCCCTCACCCCACCAGACGTGCTGCCTCGTGCGTTGTCTTTTTCCTTAAATTGCGGCTAATTTAGTAAACGGTATCAGATGGCGCCTGGTTTTGGTTTAACGTCTCGTGCCGGAGGAATCACCCGGCCCTAGCTCACGCTGTTCCGTGTTTGGTGTTTCAGATCCGAAGGACATCGCCTGCTCTTCCTCCCCGGCCACGGTAAGGACGTGCTCCCTGCCTCTCGTGTCTTCCAGGATGGGGTGCCGTCTGCCGGGTGTCTGATGACTGTCACCAGCCTGGCCCTCTTCTGTCCTGTCAGCAGGCAACAAAGTGTGGACACGGGTCTTGCTCTCAAAATAGTGGCAGTTTTAGAAAAAGATGAAGCATAATGATAAAACCAAACCCAGACAAGAAGCGCGGTGCGGTCTGGGTTAGGGACGCAGAGAGTGACCAGGGACCGGGGGACCGGCCAGGCCTCACGAGGAGCGGGGGCCTCCTGCCTTTCCTGGGTGGGTGCCGTGGTGTGACTGTTAAGCTGGCTGACGTCACTCGAAACTGGCGTCCACGCCTGGCAAGTGGGGCGTTAGGGCCACCCAGCGTAGGACCACATTCCAGGTCAGTGTCACTGTCCCACCACCCTCTCCTGACCTGCTCACGCCGGCTGCTGAGTGACCCTGCGGTCTCTGCGGCCTTGGAAGGGCACTTGCCTCGCCTGTGTCTGCAGGGGTCCCCGCCTCCCCCCAGGTAACAGTACCTCTGGAACCGCCCTGCGGCCCAGGCCAGCTCCCCTCTCCTGGCCTCGGGGCCTTGCTCCTGCAGTCCCCTCCCCTGGCCTTCAGCCGCCCCCTCTCCTCTGTCACTCCCAGCAGGGGTGTCGCCCTCACACCCGGTTCCCTGCTTCCCTTAGAGTAGACCCACGAGTCACCCTCCCCGGCTCCCCTCCTGCCCTCCGGCCTCCACCCCTCTGCCGAAGCCCTGCCAGGGCCCCAGCAGCATCGTCTGGCCGCGCGTGGTCGGCACTCCGGCCTCAGCCAGCGTTTGATGCCGTTGTCTCTTCCCTCCGTGAGATGCTCTCTCTGGGGGCTTGTATCGTGCTCTCCTGGTTCTCTGGTAACAGGCAGAGTGCTTTGCTGGCCCTCCCCTGCCAGACCCCCATACGTGGGCGCCCCCGGCCTGGTCTCTGGCCTCTTCTCTCCTCGTCCCTGCTCTCGCTGTAGGAGCTCCCGCGCGAGCCGTGGCTTCAGCGTCTCCACAGCATCTCCGTGTGCGTGGACGTGGCATCCCCAGCATGGTCCTCTCCCTGCGCTCCGTGGTCGCAGGTCACACCGCCCACCTAACATCCCCACAGAGGCGTGTGGGTGTCCTCTCAGACTCAGCACGACCAGGCTGTTCTCTTTATTTCACCCCATAAACGTACCAGGCCCCTGGCATTCCCATCTCAGTCAGGGAAATGCCCTCCACCCCTCGGATAGGCTAGACCCAGAGGAGTCACTCCAGCTCCTCCTGCCATCAGCCCCGCGGCCCGTCCATCGCCAGGCCCGTCAGCTGTGTGCGCGTGTGCCTGTCCTCGCGCACAGCTGCAGACATGCGGGAGAGCAGGCACGTGCTGGAGGCATCCCTGCGCTCGTGTGTGTGAGCTGGGGCCCAAGCTGTGTCATCCTCCCCTGCTCAGGCCTCCCTGGCTGCTCGCCGAGCCTCTCCAGGACGCGTGGGGCAGGGGGCCTGGGGAGTCAGTGCTCCTCTTCCTCTTCCTTCCTGTCAGGGGTCGGTCAGAGGGAGAGATTGGGCTCACTTTGGGGATGTTTCATCAGGTTGTGGGACAGCCGCAAAGTTCTCTTTTCCACAGGAACTCTACTCACTTTCTGTAGGGCCCTGGAGAGACCCGTGTCCGGGGCCTCCTCGAGGGGCCCCAGAGCCTGGGGAGCTGAGGGCAGGCTCGGCTGCTTCCCCATCTGCTGGTCTCTTTGCACCTTCCCTTTTTCATAAGCAGAGCTTCTGTGCAAAGCCGGGTGCGTTTGCAAGACATTTCACAGGTGCTGGCTTCTGAGTAGAGCGCTGTCCTTGGAATGTCCCATCTGAAGGTGTTATTTTCAGCATCAAGTTCTTATTTTTTTCCAGTACCTGAAAGTTTTTGTTACACAAATTTTAAAACACATGAAAAGGTAGAAAGAATAGTGTCATGAACCCGCATGTACCCATCACCCCGCCAGCCTTATTTCATCAGCACCCCTTCTAAGACTCCCGTCATCTCCAGTGACTTATTTTGTAAGGAAATACCAGTCCTCATATTGTTTTGTCTCCAACTATGTCAGTATATGTTTCTAAGATATAAGGACACGTCTATTAAAAACACAACAAAGAAACATAACTATTCTACCATTCTCACACCTAAAGGCCAACAGTAAAGAATAGAAAAAAAAAATAGAGGTAATCAGTTAAGCCTGACAACTGAAACAACACACAACCTACAAGTTGTGAGTATGTGTTATTCAGGGGCCTTACTGAGGACTGTAGCCTGGGACACAGCATCTCAGCTCCGAGGGACTGTGCCAAAGAGGTCGGGGGAAGCCAGGATATATGGGAGCTTTTGCTGAGAAAAAAAAAGCCATGCAGCCAAGCGTCAAAAGATTACTGCTAATTACAAAAAACAGACATCTCAAGTAAATGATTTTATTGCCTGTCTCTGTGTGGAAAGATGCAGGAGTCTGGGCTCATTGAAATGATTCCTTAGATATGCATCTCCACTATCTAGGGCCAGTATCCTGTTCTCCTTCCTGAATTCCCCTCAGGGCACACCGCTGGGGAGGCAGGAGGCTGTTGTGGCTGACGGCTTGGTGGTGACAACGTTCTTTGTTTACTGAAACAACTGAAACAGTCAACAGTTTTTTGTTTACTGAAACAACTGAAACAGTCAACAATTTTTTGTCCACAAGCCAAAAGTTGGTTCTTTGAAAAGATCAACAAAATTGACAGTCCTTTAGACTGACCAGGGGAAAAAGAAGATTCAAATTACCAAAATGTGGAAGGAGAGAGGGGACGTTACTACCAACTTCACAGAAAGAAAAAGAATTATAAAGGAATACAACTGTATGCTAACAAATTAGTTAACTTAGAATAAACGGAAAAAATTTCTAGAAAGATGCAAACTGATCTCGGGTGGCCTCGGCCTGCAGTGGCTTGAAGCAGGGTTTCCGTTCCCAACCAGTGACTGAGGTTGGGTCGCGGTGGTCAGAGCCCCGACCAGTGGTCAGTGACCAGTGGTCAGTGACAAGGCCCTGGCCCTACGGCTTTGCAGAGAAGGATTCCCACAAAGACGGAAAATAGTGAAACAAGTAAAGTATTTATTAGGGAAAAAGAGTGCATGTGGATAGACACACAGGTGGGCTCAGAGAGAGGCGTGCCCTCATGGCAGCTTGAATCACTTTTGTGGGGCATTTCGTCCGTGTTTCTGATCTCGGCGAGGCAGCCGTGAGCGGTAGCATGAAGCGAGATCTAATTCCCTGCCCGGGAATTGAACCTGGCAGCCTGGATGAAAACCAGGAGTCCCAGCCACCAGACCAGCAAGGGCAAGAGGCTACAGGCTATTTTCCCCTGGCTCTTGCCTCCAGTAAAAGCGCATTTCTCATGGAGGCTGAAGCTGTAAACGCAGGTACAAAGTTTACTATTAGAGACACAGCATAGCAACAAGTGGGAGAGCACACAGAGAAACAGTGTAAGACAGAAGCGAGACAGCGATGCAGCCCCAGAGGGAAAGGGTGTGGGCGTCCCCCCAGTGAGGAGGAGCCCAGGGACAGGTGGCTGTCATGTATGTAGGGCAGGTCTTCCAGGTCTTTGTTTACCTTTGGCCAATTATCTGGGTTCTTTTTCCACACCTGATCTGCCCTAGGACCCTCCCCATCATGTGTGTGCAACTTTTTTCCGAGTTGGATTTCAGCCCAGAGGCCTATGGGAAGGCCTTAGCGTCACGTATGAAGGGGTGGTGACCCCCTCCTTTTTGACCTCCAAGGCGCCTTTCTGAGCATGTGCAGGGTCTCCCTTGCCCCAAGGATGGGGAGTGTATGACCTCTTGATCTCTTAACAGGGCTTAGCCCCTCCCTGTCCCTGCCATAAAAGGGTCCAATGTCCACTTATTTACCCTATTCCTGTTCCTGTTTCTTATCTCATAGTGCAGCTATCGAAATGTAGACAGGAATCCGGTCATAAATATGTAGTCCTGGACCCCAGTTGTCTCTTGCCTCCGGAAATGTAAACAGGGAGCTGGTAATGAATGTCTGGCCTGGGGTGCATCTTCTTCTCTGCCTTGCAAGATGTGAACGGGAGGCCAGTTGTAAATGCCTAGCCTGGAGCCCATCCATCTCCTCCCTCACTTCCTTTGACCAACCGTTTTGATGTGCCTGGTTCAGAGCCCGCATTGGATGTATCTCAGGATTTCCCCACGTGTGTGCGTGCATCTCTTAGCCAAGATGGATTCCACCCAAGAGGCCTGTGGGTAGGTGTGGCCACTTGGCATCGCTCCCCTTTTGATCTCCAGGGAGGCTTTCTGAGCATGTGTGGTCAGGGGAGGTCTCCTGACTTAGGGAATGAGGGATATGTGGTCTCTTATCGTCTATCTGGGCAGGGCCCCGCCTGCTCTCCCAGTTGTCCTGTTATTCCTGTCTGAGAGTGTCAGTCCACAGGGAATGAATTCCGACCCTTTGTCCTGGGGGCCCGTCTGTCTCCTGCCTCAAAACTACCAAAACTGACTCCAGAGATAGGAAATCTGAATATGCCAATAACAAGGAAAGAAACTGAACTATTCATTTAAAAATTTAATACAAAGAAAATCCCAGGACTAGATGGCTTCATTCGTGAATTCTACCAAACACTTAAAGAAAAATTAATACCAACTACTCACAAACTCTCCCAAAAAATAAGAGAAACACTCCCCATTCATTCTGTGGGGTACTATCCTGATAACATAAGAAGACACCACAAGAAAACTATAGACCAAGCTCTCTTACGAACAGAGATGTAAAACTCAACAAAATACTAATCCAGCAACATATGAAAAGGATTAAATATCATGATCAAATGGGATTTATTCCAGGAATACACAGTTGGTTTAACATCTGAAAATCAATTAATGTACTCCACATGAATAGAAAAGGACAGAAACCATGCAGTCATTTCAGTAGAAGCAGAAAAAGCATTTGACAAAACCCAGCACCCCTTCCTGATGAAACACTCAATAAACTGGGAGTAGAAAGGAGCTGCCACAACCGGATAAAGAGCGTCTATAAAAAGCCGCAGCTAACATCATACCTAATGGTGAAAGCGTGGATGCTTTCCCTGTAACGTCAGGAGCAAGGCAGGAATGCCTGCTCTCACCATTTCTACTTAATGCTGTACAGGAGGTTCTAGCCAGAGCATTCAGACAAGAAAATGAAATAAAAGGCATGCGGATTGGACAAGAAGTAAAAGTGCCTCTGTTTGCAGATGACATGATCTTGTATATAGAAAATCCCAAGAAATCCACCAAAAATCTACTTGAGCTCATTAAAAAGTTAGCAAGGTTGCGGGATACAAGATCAGTATATAAAAATCAGTTGTCTTTCTGTACATTAGCTGTCAACAATCCGAAAATGAAATTAAGAAAACAATTTCATTAACAGCAGCATCAAAAGGAGTAAAATAGGAATAAATTTAACCGAGGAGGTACAAGACTGATACATTGCAAACTACCAAACACTGTTGAAAGAAGTTAAAGACCTAAATAAATGAAAAGACATCCTGTGTTCACTGACAGGGAGACTTAATAGTGTCAAGATGGCAGTATTCCCCCAAATTGATCTGCGGATTCAGTGTAATCTATATCAAAACGCCAGCTGGCTTCTTGGCAGAAATTGACAAGCTTATCCTTGATTTCATATGAAAATGTAAGGAATCCACGGTAGCCAAAAGAATCCTGAAAAAAAAACAGAGTGGGACTCACACGTCCCAATTTCAAAACTTACAAAGCTGTAGTAATGGAGACTGTCTGTGTTACACGCATCAGGGTGGACATACAGATGGTGGAATAGAACTGAGTCCAGAAATAAACCCTCGCCCTGATGGCCAGTTGTTTTCTGACAAGGACACCAGGACCTTTCAGTGGGGAAAGGATCGCCTTTCTAACACGCGGTGCTGGGACAGCTGGGTATCCACGGGCAGAGAAGGAATTTGAAGCTCTTCCTCACACCATATGCAAAATTAAAATGGATCAAAGACCTAAATGTGAGAGCAAAGACTGTAAAACGTGTAGAAGAAAATATACGAGGAAATCGTCATGACCTTGGATTAAGCAAAACCTTCTTGGATATGACACCAAAAGCACACAGCGTGGAAGGGAAAATAGATAAACTGGACTTCACTGAATTTAAAACTTCTAGGTTTCGAAGGATACCATCAAGAGAGTGAAAATACAACTCAAAGAATGAGAGAAAATATGTGCAGATCATATATCTGATCAAAGATTTGTATCTAGAACACATCAAGAACACTCAGAACTCCGTAATGAAAAGATGACTAGTTTCAAAAGGCACAAAGGATCTGAAGAGACATTTCTCCAGAGAAGACACGCAAGTGGCCAATGAGCACGTGAAAGCTGCTTAATATCATCAGCCATCAGGTAAATGTAATCCAAACCACCGTGAGATACCCACCATGATGGCTAGAATCAAGAAGCCAGGTAATGATATATTGGAACCCTCATACACTGCTGGTGGGGATGATAAAATGGTGCAAAACCACTTTGGAAAACAGTCCGACGTTTCCTCAGGAGGGAAAGCATAGAGTCACCATATGACCCAGCAATTCCACTCCTTGGTGTATCCAAGAGGAATTAAAACATATGTTCATCGTACACACACGCGCGCACACACCGTAGCCCCCGTGGTCGAGCTGAGTCTCGTCTGGCAAGCTGTTCTCTCCTTCTCTGTGGAGTGTGTTTTCTTCCTTCTGCATCGATCTGCTGATGTAGGAAGAGCCTCTGTTTTTCACTTGCTAGAGACAGACGTTGGCCTGTATTATTTCTAAAGGCCTTTCCCTTTCAGAGTCTCAACAATGTCAAAGCCATTAAGGGAAGTTAAGTTGACTTAATCGGCATTTTTATGTTTCTTTGTTCCTCGGTCTTGGATTAGTCTTCAGGGAAGGACTGTATTTTCACCCTCTATTATCTGAGGGTCTGGAGCCTTGAGAGTAAACGGATTAGCCTTTGTTTTGTTTTAATCATCTGTCTTACTTTCCCTTGGTAGCATTTCTGTGAAGATACTCAGTATCCTCGCTGCAGTGGTGTAGGTGTAATTTCTGTCCGTTGAGCAGGTAATTGCTCTAATTAAAATTGTTTTCTCCCAGCATCCGAGAGGCTACGAAAACGGCACGCACAGATTCCGGCTGCAGAAGCAAGTCCTCACCGAGGAGAGGAGCAAGCCTCTGGTGAGTGGCACACGAGGCCGCGTGGCAGGAAGGCAGAGTCCTGCCTCTGTGGCGTCTGTCACGGATGTCCAGGCCCTTGTGTTTCTTCAGTTTGCTTTTGTTAGTTTTCTTTGGATAGTAGCCTGTGCTTGCTTTAAATTTGTAAATTGAATTTGTAAGCACGTCATTCATCCGACAGCTGTCTGCAGCTTTCGGGGTTATAGCCCCTCTCCAGCTTCAGCTGTGCCCTGGGCATCAGTCCCAGTGTCCGCCCCCCCTCCAACCTCCCTGTGGAACCCACGTCCTGGGGGGGCAGGCATGGGGCACAGATAGAAAACCCGCAGACAGAGCTGCCCAGAGAGGACTAGGCAGGCTCTAATTCAGGCCCGGTCTTGGGAGCTTCCCTAAGCCGGTGGCCTTGGATGGAGCCGTCAGGGAGGTGAGGAGTGAGTCTGACATGCCTGGTCCAAGGGGTTTCAGGTGGGGAGAGCATAAGGTGGGCTGGGAATAAGAGGGGGGGCCCAGAGATGAGATAGAAAGTCAGCTTCCAGTCCTCTGCGCCTTCACCACCCCCTCCAATATACAGAAGAGGCAGTTAAGGCACAGAGATGCTGAGTTCCCTGCCTGGTTCCCCTCACAGGTGGGGAGGCCAGGATGCAGTCCAGGGCTCTTCCCTGTCGCTGGGCTCACCTACCCCACTCCTTTCAGGGTACAGTCAGCCCTCTGTATCCACAGACACGAAACCTGCCCATACGAGGGCCGACTGCACTAAGCCATTGTATGTAAGGGTCTTGAGCATCTGCAGGTTTTGGTCTCCACAGGGGACCCTGCGACCAATCCCCTACAGATCCCAGGTACCAAGGGATGACTGTGCTTCCAGGAAGTTCCTCCCGTTGCTCCTGGCTAGCTGAGCACACGAGCCCCAGGGGCATTTTAAACTTGGTTTTAATTGAAAGTATAAGATATTCTCTTTTCTTTTTAAATCAATTAGCTTAAAGAATACATGCACCAGACAGGCATCTTACTTTTTTTTCCTTTATTGCCCAAAGAAATTATTAATATTTCTGGTGGTTGAAATAATGGAAGAGGGAAAATGATGTCTTAGACATCTTGGTTCTTGGATTTTAGTGAAATTCAACTGAAATACTTTAAAACCTCAACTCACTTCTGAGTTTACATCAAAATCTGGTATCTTGGATTGGGCTTCTATAACAAAAATACCCTAGTCTGGATGGCTTAAACTATAAATGTTTATTTCTCACATTGCAAGCATTTGTTTCTGGCAGCTGGGATGTCCCAGATGAAGGCACTGGCAGGTCTGGTGTCTGGTGAGAGCCTGCTCCCTGGCTGGAAGGCAACTGCCTTCTGCGTGGACCCTCAGGTGGCCGGGCAGGGAGAGAAGCAAGCTCGCGGCTGACTCTTCCTGTAAGGGCACTGATCCCACCTGCGGGCTCCGCCCTCATGGCCTCCTGACCTCCCAGAGGCCCCACCCAGCATCACGTTAGAGATGGGGGTTCAGCACGCGGATTTGGGGGAGCACGAGTATCAGTCCACAGCATCAGGTCTTAACCCGTGTCCAAGTGGCTGTAATCCCTCTCCACTTGTTACTGAAGACTTGCCTCTTCCTTGAGGCGAGAGCCAGGCCCTGAGTTCTAATGCAGTTACTGACCAGCAAAGCTAGCCCCGTCGTCTGAGCATAACTTCCCTCTTCCTTTTTCTGCTCCTTCTCCGGAAGTCTGTTTACTGACATGTCGCCAGAGAGGCACTTACATATTTAGAGGCTCCATTGGTCCAGTTTCAGGCCCGGCCACGCCGCAGGCTGACCTTGACGTGGACGTGACCGGGCAGGTGTTGGCCGCAGTGTATGGGTGTCCCCTTTCAACTGGCCCCTGTGCTCAACCAGGCTTTGGTCCCTGCCCTTCCGTAGCGGGGAGCGCTCACGCCCTGGAGGTGGCTCGTGGGTCAGCGGGCAGGATGTCCCACGTGTTTGGCAAGACACCCTGGTGTCCCCTTTCCCGGAGTGACCCGGCTCAGACCCACGGGCTTGCAGTCGAGCTTTATCCAGGCCCCCGATCGCAACTGCTTTCCAGCCGGAATGGCTTACTTCCCTTCTGTGCCAGCCTTGGTCCTTAATGACTTCTTGGGGAAATATGTAAAGAAGGGGTGGGCGAGCAAGAGAACGTGAACGAAGAGAGGGAGGCTCCAGGGTCTCTCGCCACGCAGTGGGCCTGCGCCCAGCCCTCGTGGGCGCTGATGTCGAGTTGGGGATGGTCCACCGCTGTCATCCTTGCAGTCGCGTGCCCTTGTCATCCTCGGCTTCTCTGAGGGTCTCCCTTTTTTTTTTTAATTCTTTTCATTTTTTGTTTTTATTTTTTATTTTTATTTATTTTTATGTTTATCTTTTTTCATAAATGTGTTTATTTATTTACTGGCTGCATTGGGTCTTCCTTGCTGCTTGGGATCTTTCTCCAGTTGCGGACAGCAGGGGCTACTCTTCATTGCGGTGCGCTTCTCTTATTGTGGAGCACGGGCTCTAGGCTCGAGGACTTCAGTAGTCGTGGTACGTGGGCTCAGCAGTTGAGGCTCGCGGGCTCTAGAGCGCAGGCTCAGTAGTCATGGCACACGGGCTTAGCTGCTCCACGGCATGTGGGATCTTCGCGGACCAGGGCTCAAACCCGTGTCCCCTACACTGGCAGGCAGATTTTTAACTACTGCGCCACCAGGGAAGCCCTTATGTTTATCTTTCTTTAAAATTTCTTTTCTCTGAAGTATAGTTGAATTCCAATGTTGTGTTAGTTGCTACTATATAGCAGAGTGACTCGGTTGTACATACATATATACATTCTTCTTTAGTTTCTTTTCTATGATGTTTATCCGAGGCTGTTTACGAGTAAAGTTCCCTGTGCTCTGCAGTAGGACCTTTTTTTTACCCATTCTGTAGATACACCAGTCTCCGTCTGCTGACCCTGACCTCCCAATCCAGCCCTCTCCCACCCCTGAGGGCCCTTCTGATGGGCTGTGGCTCAGCGACCACGTAAAGAGCGCTGAGTGGGTGTTTTGATGGGTGTCAGTGCGAGTCCCCCTGGGGCCGGCGTGGGGTGTGGCAGGGCTGAGCCGTCCCCCGTGCAGCCCCACCGTGTGCGTTTGCTCTCCTCACACGGAGCCCTCTTGCTCTGTGAACATATAAACCTCAGAGTGGGGTCCCCGGCTGAATAAGCCCCCAGCCCGCTGAGGGCTCCCCATCTCAGCAGATCCCGGGGGCTCCAGGCACCGCACGTCCCCGGCCCCGTCCGCCCAGCGGGTCTCTGTTGGCTCTGAGGAGGTGGCCTTGCCCTCCTGATGTGCTTCGGAAAACCCACCGTGACCTCACGCATCCCTCTGTCTCCTCCAGACACTGCGAAAGACTGGACCTGGGTGGCTGGGACCCCTCCCCCCACCCCCAGACTGTGCATGAGGGTTGAGCAGGTGTGGGCAGGAGGCCCATCCTCAGCGAAGACAGGGCCTCCCCTGCCTGCCTGGGGGGCTGCTCTCTGCCCGCAGCTGCCCGCAGACCAGAGGGGCTGGGCCGCGGCTTTAAAGCAGCCCCGTTGACGGAACCAAGAGGGGCCAGAGGGGCCGGCTACTGACCCCAGGCTGAGACCAGGTGGGTTTCTGTGCTGGACCTGCAATTACTGCTCTCCTGGCTGAGCAGAGTCTTCGCACTGCCTTCTTTCTCTTTATCTGGCTGCCTTTCACGGTCCACCGGGCAGACCACTCAGTGTTAAAACAGCCCGCCCTGCGGTTCTCAGCCTTGACGCCGCACTGGGCTTGCCTGGGGCCTCCCCCCCCGAGACTGCTGCACTCGGTCTGGGGTGCAGCCGGGAGCCCCCCGGAGATGCCAGGGTTGAGAACTATTGATTTTGTCTCCTACACTGGACGGCCAGCGTAAATCACGAGAGAAAAGTTTATTTCCAAACTCCAGTCAGGGCTCTCTGTTTCCGTGTACCTTTATGGGATTGTCGTCCGGAGGATGTTCTGCTTCCACCTCGGGGCTTGTCATCTGTGTCCTGAGACATCAGAGCACATGGTTACCTGTGACCGTGTTCACTGAAGGCCGGCTCTCGATGCCCGAGTCGTGGCACGAGCCGGGCTTCTCGGTGATACAGCCGTTGCTGCCCCAGAGGTGAGGCACGGGGTGCTCGGGGCCGGGGGGCTGTACGTCCTGTAGCCTGCCGCCCGGTTTTCCAGATTTCACCGCAAGAGAATTCTAATATCAAAAAAGGGAGGACTTCCCTGGTGGCGCAGTGGTTAAGAATCCGCCTGCCAGTGCAGGGGCCACGGGTTCGATCCCTGGTCCGGGAAGATCCCACATACTGCGGAGCAACGAAGCCTGTGCGCCACAACTACTGAGCCTGTGCTTCTAAAGCTCGTGCTCGGCAACAAGAGAAGCCCCTGCTCGCCACAACTAGAGAAAGCCCATGCGAAGCAACAAAGACCCCACGCAGACAATAAAATAAATAAATAAATAAATTTATTAAAAAGGGGGGATGTGACAATGGATCATCATTTTCTTTTTCTCTAAATTTAACTGCATTTTGAATCCAACTTGCATAGGTTATAGTGAGATAAATACAATAAAACCTATTTGATGCTGCGGGAAGTCTGACGGAGAAACATTTGGTTTTGAACCCGTGACCTCCGTAGCGGCCTCAGGAAGGGCATGTTCGGTCACCCTTGCTCTGACCGGAGAGCCCACCTTGAGTCGGGGACCACTGTTCTTGGCTTTAATGAAGATAAACTTTGTCCTTTAGGGATGTCCGGAATCAGAATTTATGAAGTATTGGAAATGATTCATGAAATTTAAAATAATGTTGTTTCTGATCCTGTGTGTCCTTTTTGAACTCCTTAAAAAATACAAGATCGTGGGAAGAGTGTATCAACATTTCATACAAATTACACATAATTCCACCTCTCAGTGATAACCGTTGTTGGTTTAGAATTTTAGCTGCTCTTTTCCTATAAATGGATCCTGTTGTTACCTACTTATATAGGTACATATTTAAACATTCTTTGAGACTGTAATGAAAGTGCAGTTTTGAATGTTTTATTATGTAATGTATCATAAGCACCTTCCCATGTCATCAAATCTCACAAACTTGTTTTTTTCACAACTGTAGGATATGTCATTTATGTGGACGTACTTTAGCAGGTTTCCTCAATGATGGTGTGACGTTAATTTTATCGTATAAGTATTTTTCCACTTCTCAAATTATTTTCTGCAAATAGAGTCCTAGAATTGTTGGGTCAAAGGATTTTGCATGTTTTTAGTTAGTGTTTCTCCAAACCACATGCATGCTCATAGTCACAAAGCAATGGCCACGGTGAGGATGTTACCTAGGCGTCCCCAGGACCTTCAGTGGCACAGCTTACCTCACTGCAACCCAACAGACTACCTGGTGACAACTTTTCTTTTTTTTTTTTTCTCTTTTCTTTTCTTTTCTTTTCTTTTCTTTTCTTTTCTTTCCTCTTCCCTTCCCTTCTCTTCTCTCTTCTCTTGTCTTGTCTTCTCTTCTCTTTTCTCTCCTCTCCTCTTCTTTTCCTTTCGACGGGCTTGGTCTCCAGGACCCGGAGATGCAGTGCTTACTGCTGTCGGATGGCAAGCGCTCCGGCCACCAGAACCACGTGGTCATCCTCCCCGCAGACGGCGGGGGCGGCATGGCGGCCATCAGCTTCACAGGCGCCTTGAAGATTCCCGTGAGTACACGTGCCCAGGAGCGTTTCGAAAGGGGGTTTTGTGCTTCCTGGGAACAGAAACTGGCCTGTCAATAATCAGGCTTGAAAAGAGAAATCCGTGATTCTGCGATTCATAAATTAGAAGTCCACAGCGTAAACTGAAGGTTGCAGGAGGATCGGCTCAGGAATAAGGCTGCAGTGTTTCGTTAGCCTCTTCATAGTTATAAAGTATGTTATGTATGTATATTACATGTGTGACATTCACATATCTGTACATAAAATCCACGGGCTCCCTGGGCAGGGCGTCTGCGGAGCTATGGAAAGGACCTTGAGCAGCTGTGCTCTTCTTTTTTTTAAAGAAAGTTAGACTACTTTTTTTTTAATTAATTAATTAACTTATTTATTTATTGGCTGCGTTGGGTCTTCCTTGCTGCGCACAGGCTTTCTCTAGATGCAGAGAGCGGGGGCTACTCTTCACTGCGGTGCTTGAGCTTCTCAGTGCAGCGGCTTCTCTTGTTGCGGAGCACGGGCTCTAGACACGCAGGCTGCAGTAGTTGCAGCACATGGGTTCAGTAGTTGTGGCTCGAGGGCTCTAGAGCGCAGGCTCAGTAGTTGTGGTGCGCGGGCTTCGTTGCTCCACGGCATGTGGGATCTTCCCGGACCAGGGATGGAACCCGTGTCCCCTGCATTGGCAGGTGGATTCTTAACCACTGCACCACCAGGGAAGCTCCAGCTTTGTTCTCCTAATGGAGAGCCGTGGAGGGTGACAGAGGCAGAGCCAAGAGCAGAGGTGGAGGAAGGGAGAGCGCAGCCCCGCCCCTGGGGTCCACACTCAGAGACTCCCAGGCTCCTGCCCTGTTGGCCTATTCAGAGGGACAGACGTGGGTCTCACGCAGCAAGACGGCTTCCCTCGTGCTGGCCTCGGGGACACCCGGCACCCGGCAGAGGGAGCCCAGACCCAGAGGCTGCGTAGCGACCGCGTGGGGCTGAGCACTGAATAAGCGCACCCCGAGCCTCAGAAATCAAAGAACTGAGACCTTCACCTTTAGAGCAGGAGGGTCTGCCAGCGCCCAGGTGAAACTGGGCTGTGGAGGACCCTGGGGCCCGTCTCCCGCTGGAAGAGAACATCGAAGGCCAGGCCTGGGCCCACAGGGTCACTAAAAAAGATCTCTGAGGGCTGGCCAGAGGAGATGGTGGTTCTAAACAAAAGTTACTTTAAAAATGTTGCTTATAACAACTAGTAACTTTTTTGTTGTGCCTTGCTGTGTTGCCGCCTCAAATACTGTCGCTAAAAGTAGGGTGCACACAGTAAATAGAAACGGGGTGGTGGCGGGGACAGGCGTCAGAGCCCGGGCCTGGCCTGGCCCGGCCCTGCTGCAGACGGGCTGGGCGTGCCGGGCAAGCGTGGTAACCGCTCCGGGCCTCATTTCCTGACTGTGAAAACTGTGTTTCTTTTCAGGAGCACTGACGTGAACTGCATTTCGCGTCCTATGCCTAGTTTTGGGGTGTCCGTAACTGTGGCACTAAAACCTGGGGAGGAACAGAGGAGGGGCTGGAACCTTAGTTACCCCATCTCTCACTCACGTTTCCCAGGTGACGCCTGGACTTGTTGCCTCACAAGGGCCACCTCTTTCTAAACGTGGACACCAAGCGGAACATTAACAGGCATTTCACAGTAGCCATCAGACCTCCCATCTCGGTTTCCTCATCAAGATCTACATTTATTTCTCTTCCGGGGGTGACTGAACTCAGGTCTGGTTCCTTACCACTCGAAAGTTAGTGCTCGAGCGGCAAATGCTGGTAGAAAGGAAAGTTGCTTTAATCAGAAAAGCTGGCGACCTGGGGAGAAGGCGAACTCACGTCCCCCGAACCAACTCTGAAGATTCTGCTCAGCCATGAGAGTCTGTTAAAGAGAGAAGGGGAAGAAGTCTCACTGAATCATGGAGGTGGGGGTCAGAGCCAGCCCCTCCCCGGCCCACTGTGTGCAGGCCTGCTGACCTCGCGTGGCCTTTCTTTAGATGCTGTCTTGTTCGCACAGTTTGTTCACAAGCTTACCGAAAGGGAAGCTAAGGAGGAGATGGGGTCATCTATTGATATTAATTACTTATGCTTCATTTCTATTTCCTTGATCTAGGAAAGAACCGACAGGTTAGGCAGGGTGTTGTGTCATCAAAAGATGTGAAAGGTGTGCTTGGCCGGAGATTAGTAGAGCATGGGGGTGTCTGGGTTAAGGTTAGTTTCAATATAGCTTCGCTAAAGCGACAAGACAAAAGGGTCCTCCCGCAGAGAGCTCTTTCCTGCCAAAAGCTGTTTACAAACCCCCACTTGTCCGAACAGCGTCCCATTTCTATAGGATCAGGGGAGAAAGTCCCTCTTCTGTCACGTCTTCGTGCTGACACAGGTGCCGTATTCTCAGAGTGGAAGATGTTGACATGGGGCTGTAGCATCTCTTTGCTGATAATCTTAGTTGCCTGCTTACATATACGGGCAGAACAAGCTACACTTATTCTGATGCCCACAGAGACATAGATTATAGTGAGCAGTAGTAAGAATCCCATTCTCTTGAGGCCAATTCTCAGAGCTGTGAAGCCGTAGATCCCGTCCTGCTCAAGATGGAGCAGCTGACGTCAGGGCTGCAGTCTAGTCAGCACGCAGTGAGCTTTTCCCCTCTGGTGGCAGTTATGGGGTCTGTAGAATGACTCAGGAATGTGCAGCAGACACTGAAAGATTCTGTGACTCTTGTTCTGATCATTAACTGCTCGAGCCTGCTCCCTCGTGACTCAGGGAGGCCTGGGAGACGTCAGCTTCTCTACAAACAAGAGGCAGGGACATGGAGGGGCCTTTGTACTTGTGTGTTGAGGGGGGGCGGTGTTGCAGGGTTCTGCCCGGTTCCACGGGTGTTTCCCCAGCACCCGCTGGTTTGCTTAGTCCCAGGCAGGTGGTGGTAGCCTGTGTATCTTACAGAACAATCAGAATTGTTTGGGCTGTGTGCTTCCAGGTCTCTGTATCATTTGCAGTGATTTCAGTTTTAGGGGAAAAAGAAATAGGCAATAAATATTAACTAGGTAACTCTGCACCACGTCTGTGCCCTTTGAGAACCCCTTTAACAGGTGAATTTCAGAGCCATGCGGTGTGAGAATTAAAGCAGTAATATTCTTATTGACTCTGATCTGATGTAAAGACACTGAATTTCTACCTTAAAAGGTAAGAGTCTGTATTGGTCAGTTCTCCGGTTCCCTCACATCCTCCACAGTGATACTGTATCCATGCATCTGGAGGGGCTAAAACCAGACCCAAGATGCATGCGGGCTATTTTTATGGGAGTGAAGTGCTTTGTCATTCTATTGCATATTTCAGCAAACCTGCTGAGTCCACTTTTGGGGTGAACACCTGCTCTCTCCCTCTCTTTCAGGGCGTGATAGAGTTCTCTCTGTGTCTGCTGTTTGCAAAGTTGGTCAGCTATACCTTCCTCTTCTGGCTCCCACTGTACATCACGAATGTAGGTGAGTACCTGTTGCTAGAAGCACAGCTGGGAGGTCCTGTGCAGGGGCTGTGATCGGAACTCCCTTTTATATCCACTGGTGTCTGTAGTGTTGGAAAGAAAAGGGCTTCATGATGCTTTTGAATCAAATAACCTGATTAGAGAAGTGTACAGACAGCAAGAACTCAGCTAGGAACGTTTAATTGCCGTAGTGACAACCTGGATGGCGTTTAAAGAGCTGACACGGTAAATCCCAGCTGCAGCTACCAGTTCCATGGGGGTCTTCCTATCTGGGGCAGCCTGCTTTTAAATCTAGGCCACATTGAACTTTGGGTCACAGCAGCTGGTGAGCAGGAGCAGGGGCCCCGGGGGATCTGAGATAATAACGGCTGAATAACTGACCTGGAAATTGCTTCTCGGAGATGAGCTCCAGCTCTGGGGGAGCAGACAGTTTGTCTCAGTTTTCCGAAGCCTGACAGGGGCTGGAGCTGTAGGTGAGGACGGAGCAGACCCCCTCCTTAGTAACTAACGCCCCCTCCCTGTCCTGCAGGTGACTACCCAGGAAGACGGGGCGGGACCAGCAGCTCCTCAGGGGAGAGGTCCCTGTGCGGGAGCTGCCGCCGCGGCTGGACGGGGACAGGGATGGTCAAGGAGGGCCGGGGCCTCTGGGCGCCTGGGTCAGGGATTGTGAGGACAAAGCAAAGAAACCAGGGTCCCTGCGAGGTGCAGGCTCTAGCGAACGTGAGAAGAGGAGAAATTTGGGACGTGGGGGCTCCAGAGCACAGGCCAGTATTCCCACGGTGTCGCAGGACCAGCAGAGGTGGACGTGAGCCCCAGCGGGAGGCTGAGGTTCTCGGGGATGGAGGTTGAGGAGGCGGTGGGGGACCACCCTCGGTTAGCAGAGACCCGGTCTAGGCGGGGCTTCAGAGCTTCCTTCCAGGGCTAGCGACCTCCACTCATTACCGCAGCCAAGCCACACGCAGTATAGACCGATGAGCCCTTGGTAGGCCAGCTCTGCACCTTCCACCCCAACGGTCTCCAGTGACTGCGAGGACTCAGGTTGCCGGCATTTCCTGTCTGAGGGACTCCTTGAAAAGAGCAGAGTTCCCTGTAGGTGCCACTCGGACACTAGGAGGGGCGGAACCTGATTCTTGGTCCAGATGCTCCCAGACCTCCGGGCGCTGGCCAGCTGGAAGCCAGCTTACAGCTCAGGGCTGGGCCACGTCCAGCGGTGGAATCCTGAGCTGAGCGTCCTGAGACCTCGGCCTCCTCTGGAGGAGAAGGTTCCAGCCCCTCCCAGGTCTGAAAGCTGGGGGTCGTGTGGTCTGTGTCTAGCGCACTCCTAGGGTCCAGCCCCTCCCCCAGGCGGTGCCCCGCAGGCCCTGCTTCACTTTCTGGGCCACGTGTGATTTCACGGCTGCCCCGAGGGGACACGGAGCAAAGGCGGGGTGAGGCTTAGACTGAGCCGGGTGAATCCTCACCTTTTGGTTAAGAGTGTTCGGTTTTCATCCTTCCTGTGTGTCTGCCCACAGCGTGGAGTCCTTTTTTTCCTTCTACTCTGATAATTACTACTTTGATGCTAATCTGATAATGGATCTAATAATTGCTGCTTGGTTTAAATCAGGCTTACGAGACAAAAGAATGTTGTGTGTGGCTCTCGCGCGGTTGCAACTTCCTTGCAGTGACACTGTGCTGTCATTTTAATAGATCACCTTGATGTCAGGAAGGCTGGGGAGCTCTCCACCTTGTTTGATGTGGGCGGGATCTTCGGTGAGTTCATTTCCTCTTGTCCTACTTTGACAAAAACCTTCGCCACCGCGGTGCTGCGTCAACACCTGTGGCCCGGGCGCCCTTGGAGTTGACTTCCTACTGGGAGGCCCTGAGCCGGGCCTCCGAGGGCAGGTACCGCCCCATCCTGGGCTGTGAGCTGGTGCTCCCCGGGGACCAGGACACCCCTCACGTGGGCGACAGACTGGCGGTGTTAGGACTCTCAGGGGCAGAGGGGCTTTGGGGCCAACCTGAAACTGGACCCCTAGACCTGGGTGTCCTGGGGTCACGGGACCACAGCGCATGAGGCCCGTTCAGGTCGGCAGCGCAGCGGCGCCTTCCTGCTCACGGGGTGGAAACGGGTCTAGAAAGGAGGCCGACCTCTTCCTGTTGCTGCAGCGCGGGCCCCGCTTCCTCTCCACGGGGTCCTGGCCTGGGCACGCACGGCCCTCAGGACCCTCCCTCCGCCTTGCAGGTGGGATCCTGGCAGGTGTGATCTCGGACCGGCTGGAGAAGAGGGCCTCTACCTGCGGCCTGATGCTGCTGCTCGCGGCCCCGACGGTGAGCTCCCCCCGCGCCAGGGCCCCGCGCCTCCAGAGACGACCCCTCTGCCCGCCCACCAGCACACTCGCCAGCTGCCTGGGCCCAGCTCCTCTCAGGGCTCTGGTTTCTGGGAACTGGCATCACCTCAACCCCGACCAGTGTCTCGGCCCCCCCAACGCAGCCTCCCCTCCCCCACGCAGCCTTCCCCTCCCCCACGCACACTGCACACGGCTCCCTGCCCCCTGCTCTCTGCACGCTGCACGCACACGGCAACACTGCTTCTCACTCACTGCTGGCTTCACATGTGTGCGTGAGGACTGTTCCCTTTGGGACACCTCCCCCCCTCCCCCCAACAGGCCCCTGCTCACCTGTAGCATCCCCTGCCCCTCAGCTGCCTCCCCAGACAGCGTCAGCCCTCTCCTCATAATACAGGTTCCACTGCTTTTCAAGCGTCTAGAGTGCGTGACCTTGGGCGGGTGGCTTTCCCTCTGAGCCTCCGTTTCCTCATCTGACAAACGAGCATGAGGGTCGCGGCCCCTCAGCGTGTGAAGGTGCGGAGCCAGGGGGACGTGCTCGCACATCGCTGTTTCCACGACAACATCACGCTCCGTGTTCGTACCCCTCAGCCTGCGCTGTAATTCCTTGCCCATCTGCCACTCCAGTGGGCTGGGGCCGTCCCGGAACAAAGGCCGGTCTTCAGTCATCCTGGGGCCTTGGACGCTGCCTAGCACGGACGCTCAGAGAACCTTGACTCAGAAGCACTGAGTGTGGCCCTCTCGCCGCGCGGGCCCTGGTGTTCGGGGCTGACGGCCTGGGAGGGGACACGGGGCTCGGGGGGGAGCTGCCCCCAACCCAGGCCCCTCGCGGGAGAGCTCAGAGTGGGGGCCCCCCGGGTTCCCAGCTCACCAGGCGATCAGACCCTGCGTGTCAGGGACAGGGGGCCGTTTGCCAAGTCTCTGGACACCTGTCTTGGGACAGCCCGCCAGGTGGTGTGGCCTGCCTTCCTTTCTAGGCATTTCCACTGTCTGCTGCTGCCTGAGGGTCACTTTCCAGAAACAGGTTTCTGGGTAGCCTCGCAGCGAGTCACAGTAACCCTCTGTTTTTTTCTGGTTTTGACCCCGTTCACAGCTCTACGTGTTCTCCACCATCAGCAAGATGGGTCTAGAAGCCACCATCGGTGAGTCTGTGAGCACTTTCTTTTCTTTCACACACGTTTTTTTTGGTCCACACAGCTCTGTGAGATGAAATTAGAAAATCAACAAAGAAGCATGCAGTTAGTGCGGTGTGGCTCAAACGGTCCCCGTGTCCCTCTTTGGGGGGGTGGAGGCAGATGGGCGGGGCCCACAGGGACTCCTGCCTCCTGACCTGAGGCCTCGGGTGGAAGGGCCAGCGTGGCAGAGTGCAGGCCCCTGGGCTGGGCGGTGAGAAGCCCTGGGTGCCCAGTGCAGGAGCCCCTCAGAGGAGCCGCACGTCCCCCAGGAGGCAGCAGGCGGGACCCCGGCCGCCGAGACGTGCCCCCCCAGCGTCACGAGCCCAGGGGCACCGTCACCTCTTAGCTGCTCTGTCAGCTGCCGTTCTGGGCACCGTTGCTTTTTTAACTCCCTGCGGGCAGCGCAGTCCAGCTTTGGCTCTGAGACTGCGTTGTCACCAGCCAGCAGTGGGGCCTGGTAGGGATGCCCTGAGGAGTTGTCCAGAGGGCAGGTTCCTGACTCAGGGGACCGTGGAGTTTCCGGTGACCCTCGGTCCAGAAGCTTCTGCGCCAGGAATGTGGACCAGAGGATGGTTCAGGAACGTGAGCCCAGAGGACAGCGTAGGAGACTGCGTTCCAGAAATGAGCCCCCTGGTCCCGCCCGTGGGGAACCGGGCTGTGCAAGGGCCCCGGGTCTCCCTGGGGGCGGCTGTCAGCAGCTGCGGGTGCAGAGAGGAAGTGCTGTCCGCTGCAGACGAGGCTGCGGCTGGCGGTAGTGTCCGGGCGCTCAGCTGGGTCACGCCTGCGCTCGGACGCCGGGCTCTCGCTTCCTCTCGGTGTGGCCACGGCTGCCGCTCTTCAGCTTCCAGGCAGCGGGGACCAGGGCCTCTGGGCAGAGCTTGACTCTTTGGGAACGTGTGGTTGGACTTACAAGCATCTCGGGGCAGGTTTCCAGGAAGCTGTTTATGACGCTTGCCCCAGCGGTGGCCTGCATCCTGCTCAGGGCAGGACCCGTGTGTGACGCCGGGAGGCCCACCCGGGGAGTAGCTGAGGCCGTGGGGGCTCTCCTGGGGGGCCTGTTCTGCTGGCCGAATCCCCCTCCCGGTTCCTCTCTCCTGCAGCCATGCTGCTCCTCAGCGGGGCCCTGGTCAGCGGGCCGTACGCGCTGATCACGACCGCCGTCTCCGCCGACCTGGTGAGTGCGGGCCGCTCAGTGCGGGGCCGGGGTGGCCACCTCTTCCACCACGACGCAGTGCTGTCCGTTAGCCACGTGGTCTGCTTCTGTGAGCACTCTTTCGCAGATGACCCGTAAGGATGCTAAGAGTCTTCTGAAGCAGACTCAGGGACGTGGCAGCCCCGTCCTGTAAACGAGGGGCCTGAGATGGTCTGAGGCCCGAGGTCTGAAGCCAGCGTCTGGCTCGCTCCTTTGAGCTGCCCTGGCAGCCCCGGAGGCTGGTGCCCGTGACCCCCAGAGCCCGCCCTCGGGGCCTCAGCAGAGTCCAGTCCACCCTGGGTACCCCTATGTGCCCAGCCCCCTGCTGGTCTTGGGGACTTCAGGGACAAGCCAGGCGGGGTCCTGGCCCTGGGAGAACACACTCCTGGGAGGAGGCCAGCATGGTAAAGAGGTGGTTCCTACACGGGGTGGTGGGTGAGTGCCTTGGTGGGACCCCCCCAGGGCCTTGGGATCCATGGGGGTTCCTGACCAGTTCTTGCTTGAGGGGAAGCTCTGCCAGGTAACATTTGCCTCGACCGTAGGGACCCTGAGGCGGCAGGGCCGTCTCTTCCACCAGACAGGAGAGATTTCATGCAGTGGCCACAGGCAGACACCTGAGGGACGCACAGCACTGAAATACAAAATCCCCTGTTAGAAAGTAGTTTCCACGGAAAATGGGAGAGAACAGGCAAGTGTCCTGCACAGAAGGATTTATGCAGGTCCTCTGCCCTGGGGGCGGGAGCCCACCTCCCCTCTCCTCAGGGGCAGGCTGAGTCCTCCCAAAGAGGACAGTGTGGGGAGGGGGAGATAGAGACGCTCTCAGGGGAGAAACCCGACAGCCCCAGCTCCCCCAGGGTCACGGTCCACATCAGCAGGGATGCATTGACGCACGGACGCCGGGTAGGAGGTGGTGAGCATGGCCCTTCACCTCCGTGGTCTCCCTCCCAGAACCCACACCCCATCCAGTCATGAGAAACAAGGAAAGTCCCAGAAATAAAGTCTGAGAAGCTGTCACAGCCGAGAGGAGCCCCAGGAGACACAACGACTGAATGTCCTGCGGTGTCCTGGGTGGGATCCTGGGGCAGAGATTATATTAGACACGAGATAAAAGCCCAGGGGGTCTGAATAAAATATAGATTTTAGTGAGCACTCCATCGATATTGGGTCATTCGTCATGATAAATATAGCCTAACCGTGCAAGATGTTAACACAGGGGACGGGGGTGCAGGGTTTGCAACAACTGTGTCCTCTCTTTGCAAATTTTCCATGACTCTAAGACTTTTCTAAAATTAAAAGCCTATTTAAAACCTTAAGCAGTTCCCCAAAAGTGGTTTATAGACTTGTGGGCAGGGTGGCTGGGCTTCTCGGCCATCCGGTCCAACATCCCCTCCCCCCTCCCGCTTCCGAATGCCCTTGAACTTTCCTGCCAGTTCCAGTGGCCCCCACTTCTCTTCTGCGTCTCTCACATCCTTTCTGCATCAGACCCAGAACCCACCAGCCATCAGCTCGTTCTCCAGTTTAGAAAGCAGAGCAAGCCTGTGCCTCTGCTGTCCCCACGCCTGCCCTGTGTCCCCTTCTCTTAGGGCCTCGGGCAGCGCGTCTGCCTGGCCCTCAGCCCTGTTAGAGCCACTGGCCTGCCCTCATGCACTGTCCTCAGCATCCCAGGCTCTTTGCCTCCAGACAGAACCAGGGGTCCTGTCCCAGCAGGTCAGGAGAGAGCAGCAGAGGAAGGAAGAGTGGCTGGTTCTCTTCCTCATCCCCATGGGGGCTCTGGCCAAGCCTTGTGTTGACAGACCGCTCCTGAAACTGCCTTTACGAAGCATGTCCAAGCTCTTGTCTGTGTGAGCACAGGAAATTCTGGAAGGGACCACACCAGACCAGCAGCATGTCTGCCCCCATGGGGTCAGAGGGCAGAGGAGGGACTCTCACAGACTCCGGAAAATGTGGATTCTGGGCCATTGCCACTTCGTGTGTGTGCGCGTGTGTGTGTGTATGCTTTATTTTACAGTGTAGACGTATGTACACACACACTAGCACTTGTATTTCACAAGCTTTGGTGTATTTGTATAGTTTTAGGCTTCCAGGCACTATTTTTCCTGATTTATTTTTTCCTTTTATGGTCCTCAGTGTGTGATTTTTCTCCCTAACATTATATGTGTGGCTTTTTGGAAACCGGAGCTCCTTCTGGTTTCTCGTTTAGGACTTGAGCCCCCTGCGTTTGTATCTTGGGTCCTGCCCTCTTGCCCGTCCTCCGTGGCATTTGCTATTGATCGGGTTGGTTTTTGGATACTGCAGGGCCATCTCCCACGTGGCACAGAAAGCCCCGGGCAGACACGTAGACACATTAATGTCGGCACAGCTTAGGGGCGGGGCGAGCAGCGTTCGTGTTTCCATTTTCCGCACTGGCTGACACGGTGCCGCAGTGATTGTGCCGAAGAAAGATGGGGGGTTTTGTTGTTTGTTTGTTTTTATTGTTGTTGGGTTTTTTTAAGGTTTATTTTATTTATTTTATGTTTATTTTATTTTTGACTGCGCTGGGTCTTCATTGTTGTGCGTGGGCTTTCTCTAGTTGTGGCGAGTGGAGGCCACTCTTCGCTGTGGTGCTTGGGTTTCTCACTGCGGTGGCTTCTCTTGTTGCAGAGCACGGGCTCCAGGCACGAGGGCTTCAGTCGTGCGGCTCGCAGGCTCTAGAGCGCAGGCTCAGGAGTTGTGGTGCACGGGCTTCGTTGCTCCGTGGCATGTGGGATCTTCCCGGACCAGGGATCGAACCCGTGTCCCCTGCATTAGCAGACAGATTCTTAACCACTGCGCCACCAGGGAAGTCCCAAGATTTGTTTATTGAGGAGAATTCTAAGAACTTTTTTAAAAACTAGAATATATTTGGACAAGTATCTCTGAGGGTTTTTTACTATTAAAAGCACTTGAAACCTTGCACACTTTCCCACGGTGAGTTTGGGATGGAGAAGAGCTTAAATTATCTGATGGAAAGACCCCACCATTTGCTTTGCAACGTGATGTGGGTGAATTGTCGTAGAGGAGGTGTAGGCATATTCTCACTCGCTGTTGCTGGGACGTGCTCACACCTGTGTTTCCCTCGCCTCTAGGGGACTCATAAGAGCCTGAAGGGAAACTCCCACGCGCTGGCCACCGTGACCGCCATCATCGACGGAACTGGGTCTGTAGGTACGTGGATGCTCTTAGCCCTCAGAGGTCTGTTGTGGTCCTAGGGGAGCCACGTCGTCACAGCCTAGTTAACAGACGCCCGGGATTCCAGTTGCCTTGGTGACATCAGGACCGGCCAGCTTTCTTAAGATGTGAACAGATTGAACGCACGTGCAAAGCCAGGGCAAACGGGCAGCTGGCCCTGCCTGTCCTCTTTGGTCGGACGATTCCAGAGGGGACCCGGGCGTGGAGCTGGCAGAACAAGGTTCCTCGGTGAGAAAGGGCGTGGACCCAGGTTTCCATCCAAGCCAGGGCTGGGCAAACTGGCCCACGGGCTGCTGGGCCAGCTACTGTTTATCACTGTGATTTCAAGGGGGCCAGAATCTTATTTCAGTATCAATGACAGGTGAACTGGCGGGTCCCAAAGCACACGAGACGCTGAGTGTTGCCAGCCCCGTTAAGGGTCTTGGAGAGAATGCAGTAGCATATTCTGGAGAAAAGAAAGGGGGCGAAATAAGCGATTCACCACTGCGCGCTGGTAACCAGCGCGCCTGTCCTGATCTGTGAGTCAGAAGGCTGACAGCGGAGCCCCATGGGAGCAGCATGTGCACTGTGAGCCCTCCTGCCGGGACCCTGGAGCTGCCTGCCCCGGGCCCCGCTGTCGGGGGAAGGCCCTTCTCTGGAGACAGGGACTGAAACTGGCAGGTGGGCTGGTGTGGTCCCCGCCGCTGCCCCAGAGGATCTCGGCTTGCATCCTGGTGTGTCACCTGCTGCCCCAGGGCTCTGATGCCAGGGGACAGTGAGAGAGAGGACAGGCCGGGTGGGGAGGGCCCCCGGGGGTCTGGAACACCCAGGCTCAGGGCCTCCCCGCCACGGCCCACTCTTCTCCAGAGCACCGTCCACCTGTCTGCTCTGTCCATCCTCTCTCTCTGTACCTGAATGGAAGCCCCAGGAGGACAGGAATTTGTTTCGTTCTCTGCTGTACTCTTTGCCCTGAGATGGTGCCCGGGACGGAGCAGGCACTCAGTAAGTGGGCAAGGAAGGAATTGTCAGGCGGCTCTGAGACCAGAGATTGCAGACAGTCAAATGGTCTCCCGTCCAGGCTGTTGGGTTCGCAAGTGAGGGGCCGGGTGGCAGAGGCCCTGGGCCGGCACAGCTCACTGGGACAGGGCCGTCCAATCCCCGCTCGTGCCACACTGTGATAGCGGTCACCACTCGGATGTTCTCGGTGAGACCATTCCCCCAGGGGCACCTCTTTGGGCCTAGGGACATATCTGTGGAAAGGGAGGTGGGGACAGGTGGCTGTGCCGTGTGACAGGTGTCTGCAGCCCGCCAGCATGGCTCTCCCGGCTCACACGGTACACAAGAAGTGTCCCATGGCCTAGAAGATGCGCTGTCAGGAGACTCCTGGACTGAGTGTGTTCTGAGGGGCCATGCAACCCGGCAGCCTCCTCCACCTCTGTCCACAGAGGCCTCTGTCTGTAAGTCAGTCCAACTCCCTCTGTGACGTCCTTTTCTGCAAGCAAATGCAGCCTTGATTGCATTTTAAAGCAGAAGATGGGGAGTTAAAAAGAAGAAAATTATGAAGTAGCCAAAAGACCACATTTTTCTGGGTAGCCTTCGTAAAACAAGAGGGAAGCAGAAGTCCTTGGCCCAGAGTGGAGGTTCTGCGTCTGTAAACAGGGGCAGGCTCTGAGCCACTGGAGAAGCCAAAGCCCAGCTCTGAACACCTCTCACCTCCACGGAAGGACAGCAGAGGGCGACTCAGATCATCCCTGACCCCTGCGCTCTTCTGCATTAAAGCTGACCACCCGGAGTCATCACACCCACCCGGGTGGCTGCAGCTCCTGTAGCAGGGGTCTGGCAGGGGGGGCTCAGACTCCTCAGGCTCTGGCAGCCCCCATGCACGAGGACGGAGGAGGTAGTCGCCATGGAAACGGCATGCAGGCCGGTCCACCGCTGCGTCTCCCTCATTGTCTCTCTGCTTAAGTGCTGCCCAAGTAGACGGAAGCAAAGCAAGGCTCAAGTGGAAACACACACTGTTCCGGCAAAAATTCTGTTCACAAGGGCGTTTGCCCCGATGTGTTTATTAAATATGTAAATATTAGTTCTGATGGAGGCAAAGCTTGACTAATTGCAAATAAGCTGGTGCCTTCTCGCAGTTCACCAGAGCCAGATGGTTGCAGGGACACCGGTTTATATGTCTGGTACAGTCACAGTGTTGAGAACTGCTTCCCAGTGGGCTGCAAGCTGGTGTTTTCTATACGTTTATGCAGAGCAATTAAATAGAGCCCTAATTTCTTCAAGTTCATTTTTATTTTCTCGGGACTTCCCTGGTGGCGCAGTGGTTAAGAATCCGCCTGCCAATGCAGGGGACACGTGTTTGAGCCCTGGGCCGGGAAGATCCCACGTGCCGTGGAGCAGCTGAGCCCGTGCACCACAGCTACTGAGCCTGCGCTTTAGAGCCCACAAACCACAATTACGGAGCCCACGTGCTGCAACTATTGAAGCCTGCGTGCCTAGAGCCCGTGCTCCACAACAAGAGAAGCCACCGCACTGAGGAGCCCGTGCACCACAACGAAGAGGAGCCCCCACTTGCCGGAACTAGAGAAAGCCCACGTGCAGCAACAAAGACCCAAATGCAGCCCCCCCAAAAATTTTTTATTTTCTCGAAGTAACACATAATGTCACTTTAGAAACCAGATCATCTTAGAAACGTATTCTAACACCACAAATGACGGTCCCCTGCCCACACCCCCTCTGCCCTCTCTTTCTAGAAGCTGCCACTTTTGACCGTCCTTTGCGGTCTTCCCCCGCACGCCCATTTGCATGTTTCTTCATCATCACCTTTTGACCTTCTCTCCTACCCCCCTGGTGAGGGAGCTGGGGACCCTGTTCCCCACACACCCCCATCCTCCTCTGTCATCCTGGCTACTTAATGTCGCTCACTCTTGAGCCCAGAAATAAACTTTAACTGTATATCCTTAACATGCACGTTTTTGTTTTTCCCCAAAGTGACGGATGCCTCGTTTCCCCTTTTGTTTACATTTCTGTCGCGGCTGTTCCTTCCTCTCCAGCGCAGCCGGCAGCCTGCGAGGGGCCCCTCAGCCACGTGAGCCCCGTGCTTCACGCTCCGCCTGCACACGACACGGCTCTCACCCCAGAGCTGCTTGTACGGACGGTCCTCCTGCACGTCCCTTTCATGCCTTGCCCAGGGTGGATCCCATGTTTACTGCTCCCCTTGGGTGGAAAATGTCTCCTAGTAGCTCCCAAGCAGCAGTTCACAGCAGGCAGATTTGAGAGCTCGGGAGTCTGCGGGGTCTGGACTCAGCTCTGTCCTTTGAGGGATAGTCTGTCTGGGTATAGAATTCTAGACTGAAAGTCCTTTTTCTCCAGAATGCTGGTGTCTTCTAGCTCCATCATCACCACAGGGAAGCCCGTTGTTCCCCTTAGCCCAGGCCTTCGCTTCTGACCTCTGGTCTTTCCCCTCGGAGGCCCCCGGGCTCCCTTTACGTCTGCAGCCTCTCTGCATCCTCCATGACCTGGGCACCCGGAGCCCCCACAGTCTGGGAACACAAGCCCTTCATCCCTGGGAAAGTGGGCTGTGTTTTCTCTTTGACAAGTTTCCTCTACTCTGTTTGTCTTCCTGGAAAACCTATTAGGTGGATGTCTAACTTTCTGGATTCATCCTTCAGTTTCCTTTTTCTCTGCTTGCCTGTGTCTTTGTCCTTTTCCTCCACTTTCTCAGAGATGTTCTTGGCTGTCCTTTCCAGCTTCCGTAGGGAACTTCTTATCTCAGGCGTCACGATGTTATAGTCATTGGTGACATTCCACCCTTTTAGTGCATCCTGTTCTTACGTCTTGGGTGCAGTGTTGTGAGACTGAATGACGCTGCTGATGTTGGATGGTTTTCAGACACGAAAGTGGGAGTTTCACATGATTCAACTTCATTCACTGATGGTTCTCGGAGGGTCTGGCACTCTCCTGGGAATGTTCTTCCCCCCAGTTTCCTTGTTTCCTCCAGATTCCCCATGTCCCAGCGTGTTTGCGTTCACATTGAGGCTGTCCTCTGACACAGGCGAACCTTGGCTGTCCCATCATATATTCGTATTTAAGACGGAGCCGCTAAGCACGTGTTAGAAACCCTGTCCGCACGGGGCATGTCGACTGCTGAGCTTTGGGGTGTGACTGGGGTCTGGAGGAGGAGACCGCCCCACGACCCACGGGGCTGTGACCTCGCTGCCAGCATTCCTGCCGCTGGGGCGAGGTTAAGCCTCTGCTCCCCTGGGCAGTGACGGGGGTTGATCACTGAGCAGTGATGCGCAGGAAGAGAAGCCTGGGGTCCGAGGAGGCGCAGGGTGATGTCCGAGGTCCGTTACAGAACAGTCTCAGCCGGACCCTGCTTCCTCCCCCTGCCCCCGCCCCTGCCTCCCCTCTCCCCCGACCTCGTGCGCCCGGGGGGCCTGGCTCTGAGCGGGGCGTCCCCTGCCCCTTCCCGTGAGCAAGGAGAACCGTGCCAGGGACGCCCTTTAAATCCCATCCTCCAAGACGGTGCCTTCCCTCTTCCGCCCCCTCCTTGTGGGTTTTAATGTTTTTACCTCCGTTACGTCCCTCCTGGGGGGCTGGGAGGGAAGAGATAGCACGGGTGAGCAATACCTCCGTTTGCCTGGAGGCCTTCTGCGACTTTACAAACACGCGTGCGTCTCCGATCACGAGAGTAGTAAGTGGTCTCTGTGAACACTTAAAGCAACGTGAGCGCATCTAACGCAGGAAAGACCCTGGCCGTCCTCCCTCGCGGAGACCGAATCTCAGGCAGTGACTCGGTGTGAACTCTCCATGCTTCTTCCTGTACCAAACCCAGCCAGCCCACACGCGTATCCTAACTTACTCCAGTCTCTCTTGGGAAGATAACCAACTGCTGCAACAAACATTCTTAAACAGATATCTTTGGGTATTTCGAGGAATATTTGCTTTCTTTTGTTTTTATCGTGTTTTTTTTATTACTATTTTGACACAATTTGAGACTTAAGAAAAGGTTGCAAAAATACTACAGAGAAATCACATTTGCCAAATCACTCCCCCTCCCTCCCGCCCCCCCTCTTTCTCTCTCCATCTCTCTCTGTCTCTGCCTCTCTTTTTGTCTCTGCCTCACATACACAAACACATGTACACACGTGCATGTATACTTATGAGTATACGTGTGCATATTTTTTCCCAGACCACTTAAGAGTAAATTGCAGACATGCTGCGCCTTTACCGATAACTGTGTTTCAGCATGTATTCCCTAAAGACAGGGAATTCCTGCTTTAACCACAGTACAATGATCAGAATCAGGAAATTAACAGTGTTATAATATGTCCACAAACCTTATTCATATTTTACCAAATATTTTTATAGCATGAGAATATCTAAGGTTGTGGATTAGATTCTGATTATAATAAGTTTTTAACGGGATTGCTGGGTCAAGAGAATGGGCATTGTATCGTGAAGACATATTTTTAGATTTCCTTCCAAACAAAGCTTGTACCAGTCCTGCCCTTACCAGTACAAGTACCAAGCTTTTTTATCCCAATCAGTCTGGCAGGTGAGAATGAGATTTCAGTGTTTAATATGTGGTGTTTTGGGGTTTTGTTTGTTTTGTTTTTTTGGCCGCGTTGTGTGGCTTGTGGGATCGTAGTTCCCCGACCAGGGATCAAACCTGTGCCCCTTGCAGTGGAAGCAGAGAGTCTTAACTACTGGACCACCGGGGAAGTCCCCCTAATGTGCTTGTTTAAATCATGAGTAAGGTGTTGAGGACTTCCTGTATGTTTACTGGGCCTGGGTGTCCTGGGTAGTCAAGTTCCCGAGTTTCCCTCACGCAGCAGCACGCGTGTGTCCCTTTCTCTCGTTCCAGGAGCAGCGCTGGGCCCGCTGCTGGCCGGGCTCCTCTCGCCGTCAGGGTGGAACAACGTGTTCTACATGCTGATGTTTGCAGATGCCTGTGCCTTACTGGTGAGTCGTCTCCGGTTCAATCCAAGCAGCTTTCACGAGTGTCTCTGTGGTTGTCGGCCAAACACAGGTGGCACTTTTTCCCGTGGACTCCTGCAGCTCTCGGGGGAGTTTGGGCCAGTGATATTTGTTCGTGGTCCAAGGCCCTTTCTCCTCCTGGCTTAAACAGATGTCCGAAGAGCAGCAGGTGGTTTCCAGCAGGATGGGAGAGAGGCCGAGGGTGGGGGCTGTTGGGTTCGTGTGTGACACGGGCAGGTTCCGGAGCCCCTCTGTTCCAAGGCGCCCACCTGTGAAGTGGTCAGAATAAGGGCACCAGGGACAGGATTCCTGTGGCGATTAAAGGGGACAGTGCACTGAGCTGGCCTCCTGCCGGCTGCCATGGCTGTTCCTGCATCCCCCCCCCACCCCCCGCCCCTGAGCGGCCGCACTGGGGAAGCAGCTGGTTTCCGCACCCAAAGGGCTGGAGGACGGAAGAGGAGCCCGGGCTGCCCACGCAGCACTGAGCATGCCGGCCTCTGGGCCCGCGTCTGTCCCCTCCTGCTTGAGAAGATCCAAGGTTTCTTTGGCATAGCCCTGCAGCGTCCACCTGCAAGAGCGGCCACCACGCCACCCGTAGCGGTCACCTACACAGGGGCCCAGGCCTGAAGCCACCTTCTCCTCTCGTTTCACCCAGAAAACTGAATGTGGATCCCAGTACAAACAAGTTGAAGATCTTGGAAATATCAACTCCATCAATTAAATGAAAGTTTTGTATTTGCATGTCAGAAGCCCTGAGACACAGCTCCCCCCTGTCTCGTACAGAATCAAACACCAGCTCTCAACTTATGAACCTGTTAGGTGTTAAAAGCAGTTCCTCAGTTGGGTCCCCAGATCATTTCTGCCAAGCAGCAGTGAGACTTCCATCATTATGGCTGTTTAAGACTGAAGATACTTCCATTTCAGAAATACCATGTGATATATACACTAAACTTCCTTTTAATGCACAGCTGAACGCGTAAGAAAGGAAGGGATATCCCCAGGCCCCCAAAGTGTAAAGACAACATGAAATAAGTAGCCACGCTGATGCCAGGGCAGCCAGGGTGAGTCGTCAGTCTCAGGAATTGAGGGGCTGGCTGGTGGTGCCTCCCCCTCCCCCGCCCCCGGTGCTGGTCTGGCCCAGGATGTGGAGCTGGAAGTGGAGATCCCATCATGAAGCCCGGACCCTCGGGAGGCCCTGCGTGCAGTGGAAGCGTGCACGTGTGCACACTGCTACAGAAGAGAACCTGGCTGCCACCTCAGCCAGCTCACCAGACTGGGGGGAACCTTCCCTGACAACTTTTAGCCACAGACCTGTCTACAGTAACCTTCAGTTTTTTAACTTACGTGAAGTAAACATGACATAACATGTACCAAAAACTTAAGTAAAATTGGTCCTGGAGTGTGATGTACCTGGTTCTTCTGCGGAAGCAAATCCCAAACCATTTGAGAGGGACCGACCTCACCCCCGCTGCACGGGGTCCCACAGCGAACACCCAGCTGCAGATGAGGTCACACCCCCAAATCAGGAAACTGCAGGAAACAGCCTGCTGTGATGGGGTGTCCGGCACAACAAGCAGCCCCTCAGACAGCAGGTAAAAGGGTTATCGGGTAAACTGTAAAAATAAACACACTTAATGTGTGTGATACTAAGATGATCATACTGAGTGAAGTAAGTCAGAAATAGAAAGACAAATAGCATATGATATCACTTATGTGTGGAATCAAAAATATGACACAGATGAACATATGAGACAGAAACAGACTCACAGCGTAGAGAACAGACTCATGGTTGCCAGGGCGGGGGGGATGGGGGAGGGAGGGACTGGGAGTTTGGAATTAGCAGATGCAAACTGTTACATACAGGATGGGTAACCCGCAAGGTCCTGCTTTACAGCACAGGGAACTCTATTCAATCTCCTGGGACAAACCATAATGAAAAAGAATATAAAAAAAGGACGTATGTAATGAATGTGTATAACTGAGTCCCTTTGCTGTGCAGCAGAGGTTGGCACAACATTGTAAATCAACTATACTTCAATTTTAAAAAGATAAAAAAAACATTTCTAAAGATGACAAAGAAGGAACTGAATCATGAGAAAAGAAGAACTGAAAAAGACAGAGCTGGTGAGATACAGGTATACAGAGATCATCCGGAATGCAGCCCAGAAAGAGAAAGATGGAAAACATTAGGGGAGCGGAGGGAGACTGGAGGCCCAGATGGGACAGCTCAGCAACGTCCTGGAGGAAGAAACTGCGGAGACTGGGGCAGAAGCCGTCGTTGAAGAGAAAAGAGCTGAGAACAGGAGCAGCCCCTGCGCTGTGCAGTTGACAGGGTGGGAGAGGACGGGGTGGGAGACGTCGGGGTGGGAGAGGGAGAGGACGGGGTGGGAGACGACAGGGTGGGAGAGGACAGGGTGGGAGAGGGAGAGGATGGGCTGGGAGACGACGGGGTGGGAGAGGGAGAGGACGGGGTGGGAGACGACGGGGTGGGAGAGGGAGAGGATGGGCTGGGAGACGACGGGGTGGGAGAGGGAGAGGACGGGGTGGGAGACGACAGGGTGGGAGAGGGAGAGGATGGGCTGGGAGACGACGGGGTGGGAGAGGGAGAGGACGGGGTGGGAGACGACGGGGTGGGAGAGGGAGAGGACAGGGTGGGAGACGACAGGGTGGGAGAGGGAGAGGATGGGCTGGGAGACGACGGGGTGGGAGAGGGAGAGGACGGGGTGGGAGCGGGGGCTGAGGGGTGAGGGGACACTCGGGCGGAGCTGTAGGCGGCAGACTGGCTTGGAAACCTGGACTGCAGTGGCTCACAGGAAGCGCACCTGAGATGTCAGAAGGGACGAGAGGCAGAGAATGGGAAAACACGGAACAGGCAAATAGCTTGGACGCAGCGGGACCGGCTGGGTAGACCAGAGACGACAGCCACGGTCACGGCAGCCGGGAGGACAGTCAGCCGGCGCTCGGCGGTTCCCCGAGGACGAGTCTCTCCAGCCCTGAAGACCAGACACACCTCCTCTCTTCGCGGGTCCGCAGGCCGGTGTCATCTCCTTCCAAGTCTGAGGCTCGACCCCCGTGAACCCGGCAGGTCCCCCTGGGGGCCTGCGGGCCGCCCGGCCGTGATCACGACTCCCGTCGCGTGGGGCTGCAGCCGCCTGGGTGGACTCCAGGGTGGCAGGCCCGCTCCCTGCTGGGCACTGGCCACGGACGGCCACGTGCATCACGTCTGAGAAGTTGGTGCTTGTCCTTCAGCGCTGTCCCCCAGCAGAGCACACGCACTGTGCCCATCCCTGGCCCCTCGCACTAAAGCTTTTCACAGATCGGACGTGGAATTGGCGTTGAGGAGATACCCGCTCAAACTCAGCAGGCCGATGCCAGCCATGGGGACTGGAGGTTCAAGTGCGCGTGACCAGTTTCTTCAGCCAGAGTGGGACTGCTGCCACCAGCCCTGCATGTAGCACCTGCCGAGTCCCCACCCGCTGGCTCTGCCGCCAAGATCGCAGGAGCCCTGCGCACGGGTGGGTCCCCGTGGGAGAAACACCTGTACTCTTCAGCCCGCACGGCCATCGTGCGAGGGACCCCTGAGCCCTTCCTGAACCTTAAGCATCTGAGCAAACAAACGTGTCTGCCTGCCAGAGTCTGCCCTGCGGCTTGGTGCTGTGCAGCTGCACGTTTTATTAAAGTAGCCCCTCAAACCTGTCCAGCATCCCCGCTGCCTGGGGCCTCCTGGGCCTGGGGCGCCCACCGCTTTCCTAGACGCCGGGCCGCCAGAGCCGGGACATCCCTCTGGAGCCCGTCTCAAAGTGCTCCACACTCTGGGGGCCCCTCCTGGGGCGGGGGGCTGCCACGCTTGGGGAAAGCCTAGGTCCACCGCTGCGAACAGTTCAGCTGGGGCGATGCTTCATCAGCTGAGGACGTGTAAATAGGCTCCACCATCTTGGCAGGGAAGGACGAGAGGGAGTGTGAAGGCAGAGCTGCTCTGGCTTTGCTGGGGGGCTGCAGGGCCTGGGGCTGGGGGGCTGGGGGGCCGGCGTGCTCCCAGAAGCTTCCCTGTGAAGCAGGGCTGCTCCGAGGATGACCGGGCAGCCTCCTGGTGCCACTGGCTGTGAATGCTCGCCGGGGCCTCAGAGTCACCCCCATCTCCCCCACTGTCACCGTGACCGTGGGTCAGCTTGTCCTTACTCTCTTTTTCCCATTAGGATGTTTTATGACGGGACTGGTTTCATTCTAAACAGACATCCTTCTGGCTGAAATCTCTCCTAAGGGCCTTATGCCCAGGAGCACGGCCTCCCCGGTGACGCGCGGGACGCAGTGTGGGACCAGGCCTGCCGGCGGCTGTGCCGGGGGCTCCCGCCGCTCAGCTTTGGGCTTTTCTGTCCTTTGTGTTCTGAGGAAGGGGCACCTCCCTGCGCAGCCCCCGCCCCAGCGCCACACGGGAGAGCCGCGGACACGATGAACTTGAGCGCAGAGCCGGGCGGGCTCCCGGGAGGCGGGGCTGCTCTGGCACCTCCCCAGGGACAGCAGGGCGCCCCTCCCCCCCCCCCCCCCCCCCGCCCCTGGGTCTCCCACAGTAACCGTGGCCTCCTCTTTGCCTTGGGTGCAGTTCCTGATCCGCCTCATACACAAGGAGCTGAGCTGCCCCGGGTCGGCCACAGGAAGCCAAGTCCCGTAAGTGCCCCCCGCCCCCGGCACCGCGGCTCGGCGTCTGACCGCAGCCTGTCCGCCGCCGCACCTGCTCCTCCTAAAAGACCACACCTCACCTGTGGTCCCCAGACCGCACGCCTCGTTCCCACTCATTTTTCCTAATAAACCCCTGATGTGGACGCGATCCAGGTAACTTCTCAAAACAGAGTGAAAACATGTGCGGAAAGTGCCTGCTCCGCTCTGCTCTTTGAGCTGCGGCTTTGGGACAAAGACAGCTGCTCCCCGGCTCAGCCTGGCTCTGCTCCCCCTTCCTGTGTCCCGTCCCCTCCGCTGTCCCCGAGGCCGCAGGAATCCCCCGCAGGGGGGGGAGAGGCCAGCGCCCCGGGCTCTGCGCTTTGGCCGTGACCTGAGCGCTGCGGGCCGGGTGACCAGCTGCTGTTTCACCCTCCTCTTCCAGGTTTAAGGAGCACTGACCCCTCGAGTCCCGTGGAGGGAGGCTGGGCCCGTCCTTCACAGACTGTCTTTCAAGGAAAAGTTCAAATAAAGGATCCTGTGTTGAAAAGAGTGATTTTACCCTTGCCTTTTGCACATCTGCCTGGAAAAGGCACCCACGCCGCCTAGAGAATTCCTGGTACTACGTCAGCCGGGCCGCGGGGCTCGGGCCGCGGTGGGGCAGCTCACGGCCAGTGCTGGCTGCCGCCCGCTGAGCCCCACGCGCGGGCACCTCCGGGGCGCTGGGCGGCCGCTCCTCGTCCTCAGTGACAGCGGCCGGGACCGGTGCGCGGCGCCCAGGTGAGCCTCGGTCTCTCTCAGGTATTTCAGCTCGGGCTGTCGGAGCCGGTGAAGCTCTGATGACAGGGACGTGCCGGGGATGGTCGGGACGCTGCAGGTGGTGGGGGTGCAGGCAGCAGAGGAGCCACGGCAAGGACAGAGCTGACACCTGCGTCACAAGCAAGACGGAGCCCAGACCCATCGCATCCCCCGCGAGATGTCCCGGCACTTCCTGCTGCTCTGACCCACCCGGAGACGGTCCAGGGTGGACTGCGGTGAAGCATCCCAGCCTGCGGACGGAACCCAGGAACCCCAGGGGTTCCTCTCACCCGAGTCCCTGGCCCTGTGCGGGGTCGCGGGCAGGATGCGCCAGGGCCGGGCCCGGGGCTGGGAGTGGCAGGTCCCCAGCCCCGCCTCTGTCTCCCACGCCACGGCGCACAGACCTGGGCCGGTCCTTGGAGACGCAGCCCTGGAGCGGATTTATTTATTGAAACGCGTGACGCGTCACAGGAGCTTAGGGGACACACGTGGCCTCTTGTTATTTATTAAGACAAACTCCGCTTGTTCTCTGGTCACTTGTTTCCTCCGTTGCTGCCTCTCGATTGTTGTCCTTTGAAATAAAATGTTTAAAAAAAAACTCAAGCAGGATGTTGGTTATTTCTGCTCGCATCTCTGCTATATTCAAAAAAGAAAACATCCAAATAGAGCCGTGTGCTCTTGGTTTTCTGAGGGTTGAACACAGTCCATGGCTTTGCAGCTGGGAGCAGAAACCATTTCCAGCAGAGAGGTGGTCACCCGCTCAGGGATAGGCCCCCAGTCTGCACAGAAGGCCTCGCCCAGGCCCCAGCAGACACAGTGGCTGGATGTTTTGTAAATCATGCGATTTAAGGAGTACCCCAAGGTTTGTCCTTGATGATGAAATATCACACACGGAGAGGCGCCCGGCTGCACTTGAAAACTGCACAGTGCAGAGCGGGCTTTCAGACGTCCTTCTTAGAACAGACATCTTCTAAGATGACACACGTCTTTGTCAGACGGGGTGCCGCGCGTTAGCCCCTGTGCACTGAAAGGAAGGCTGCCTCCGGGGCCACCGTCAGGGTCCAGCCACAGATCACGGTCGTCTCATTGCCCCCCTCTCCAGGGAAGGGCAGGCGACTGAGGGCTCTTCTGAACGCAGTGGTGCTCACAAGGAGCTTGCTTTCTCATTAACCAAAGTTGCCTCCACACTTAGAAAGTTTCCTTGCACTAAAGAGAAAATTCCTGTGGACACTAAGTGGATTCCATGTAGTTCTGCACACAGTTCACTCAGCCGCATCTTCTCTCCCTCAGGCTCTTCCCACCCTGCGTTTCCTCCTCTGCCTCTGGCCCGTGTGCCCAGGGCACGGCCTTCTCATCCTCCCTCCCTGCCCTGGGCAGTAACCACCCCTCCCACCTGGCTCCCAGGGACCTTGGTGGCCTGAGTTGGTCTGTGCCCTGCAGGCTGCGGCCCCATTGCTACCATACAGCCTGTCCTTCTTTTGGTACTAAATTGCATAAGCAAAGGCAGGAAAAGACTGTAGATATAGATGCAGATGCAGATACAGATACAGAAACAGATACAGATATAGATACAGATCTCCTACCGTTGGGTGAAGCACAGGGAATTCTTTTCCAGTGAAATCTGGAACCACTGCTCCCACCACGGAGCACGGTTCTGTCTGGGGCCCGAGCTGGTCCGACGCCCAGGTGAGGTCTTGAGCTGACCCAATGCATCGCCGCACCTTCCCCGAAGGGTAGCTACCCTCTGTTGTGGTCCAGCACCAGGAAGCTTTTTAGCAGGTGATCGTTGTTTTTCCCAACTCAGGGGACTAAGGTATTGGAAGAAAATCGCCCACAACCCACAGAGGAAGAGGGGCAGCAGTCCTGAGCCTGCAAAGGAACAGCGACCAGCGCCCTTGAAGGGGAGAATCGACCCCGTTAAAAAAGGAGACGCACACACGGCTGTTCTTTACAGCAGTTTAGCTGAAGCACTCTCTATCCATGAATGGAAGATGTCATCCTGACTTTTAAGGAAAGAAGTATGTGATTTCAATATAAAAATACATCATTGTTTCATCCCCAGCAGTAGCTGAGATAATCTTCTGCAAATAGCCAGCTGTGGTGCCCGCCTGCTTGCATTCACGTGGAAATGTGACTTTGCCTTTCATGAACGTGTATGTCAGTAAGATTTTCCTATTCAAATCCGCAAAATATGCCCGGGGTGATTGAAATGCAAGCTTGTGACAGGGTGGGGGGGGGGGGGCGGGTGGGCAATGAAGGAGCCCAGGGCGGGGCTACTGCCCTCCAATCACAAAGGAAAGAAAAAACGGGTCCTGGAAACTCACCCGTTGAAGAGCCCCCTCAAAGTCGAAAACCAGAACCCCCTCCAGTTGCCATCTAATAAAAGTCTGGTAAAAATAAATTACTAGTAAAAAATGAACTGGAAAAACATACAAGTCATAATTTTCTATCGTTAGATTCAATACACATAAAACCACTCTGCCGAATTGCTGTAGAAGTTTGTGGATACTTACTCCCTCTCTGCTTGTCTTTTTTTTTAAATTTTATTGGAGTATAGTTGATTTACAAGGTTGCATTTGTTTCAGGTGTGCAGCAAAGTGATTCAGTTATACATATATTCATTCTTTTTCAGATTCTTTTACCATGTAGGTTATTAGAGACTGTTGGATGGAGTTCCCTGTGCTGTACAATACGGCCTTGTTGGTTATCTATTTTATATGTATTTCTGTGTGTATGTTAATCCCAAACTCCTAATTTATCCCCCCACCCTCGGAAGTTTCCCCTTTGGTAACCATCAATTTGTTTTCGAAATCTGCTTATCTTATCATGAACTGTAACCAGTGATCCACCAGCCACACCTAGAACAGGAGGGAAAGTTGTAGGTGAGGGACCCGCCTGTCGGTGTGGCTGGGCCCCCGGGGACGCGGGCTCCAGGGCAGCTGGCTTGGAGGCTGGCCACGGGCGTGCAGGGGCTGCTGTGAGTGTCTCACACTGTGTCACGTGACGTGTCCCCACGTTGCCTCAGCAGCAGGGCTTCCAGGGCACCCCTGATCCGCCCGGCTGGGACGTGCTGGCAGCTGCTCTGTGGCCCAGCCAGCCAGGCTTCTGCTTCTCCAACCAGAGCCCAGGGGCAAATGAACCCATGGGCCCCCTGTCCAAGTCAGAAAAAAAGTGCTGTTCAAGGTACTAGAATATAAAACGTTTTCCCTCTTCCCTGGGAAGGGGCAGTAGAAGGCAGGATCCCGGGGCAGCCGAGGGTCCGGGCCCCAGCTCCGCAGCACTGCCCCACCCGACGTCACGACAAACCACAGATCCAGAGAGGACGCCCCCCAGGACCCGAGCACAGGCCCTGAGACTGCACGGTCGTGGCCCGTGAGGCCGTCACAGCGATCAGTGCCACTGCTCCCCCCGGGCTTAGACGGGACCTGCAGGCCGGACGGGGAAGCCCCTGGCTCCAAGCGCCCCGGGGCCAGAGTCGGCGGAGGGGGCTCCCGTGGCCTCCCTGCCCCGTGCTGCCCCTGCACGGCACGCAGCCGTTCAGGTCAGCGCCGCCCGTGGGCGTCCTCCTCCAGGGTGTCCGACGTGTCCCGCCCCCAGGAACGGATGCTGGCTCTGGCCTCCTCCTCTCACCCACCAGGGTTCTCCGCCTCCTTAGTCAATAGAAAGTGACCAGAGGCCAGACAAGAAATTCAGGCCGGGCTTTACTGGGGCCTCTGCTAAAGGGGTTGGGGGAGCAGTGAGAACACACAGCGGTTTCCTTTGCTCACTCCCCGGGGCGGGGGTGGGGGGCAGGCTGGTTCCTTCTACGCGGGGAGGGGAGGGGCGTGTCCAGGGGCCGGGCCGGAGGCGTGGCTCAGGCGGTCTGCCCGCCCCTTTGGTGGTGTTGAGGGCGGGGGGCGTGCGCAGTGTCCCGCTTTGGCTCCTGACCCTCAGAAGTGGCCGTTGGGCTTTTGGTCTTATTGTATCTTGTCCATAATTTGCCCCAAGTGCAAATGCACGCAGTTGTTTTTAATCCCTTACGGTTTCTTTGTGTTTTGTGGCTGGAGGAGACGTTTGTCCAGGTGCGAACACTGCAGCAACAGGTCCCAGGTCCCAGCCTGTCTCAGTCCTTCCAGGTGCTGGGCCAGCCTGGCTCTCCAGCTGAGCCCGTCAGCTCCTTTCAAGTCACCCTTTCACCGGTCAGCCTGGTGTCACTGTCCCCTGAAGGCTCCGACGTTCCGATACGCTTCTAAGGAAGCGTGGTTAAATGTCCCCACCCCTGGCCTGTTCCCACCTGACCACTACCAAGGGTGCTGACTCTGGACCACTTTACCAAGGCCACGGGAGCAGGGCTCCGCGGGCAGGGGCAGCTCCACGGAGAGTGAGTCCCGCACCAGGAGCCAGACTCCCCCCAGCCCTGGACCCACACCAAGCCCGACCCTGAGACGGGCGCGTCGCCGTCCCAACCGAGGTGCTCCCGTGACAAGAGCATCACCTCCAAACTCACCAAGAGCCGACTGAGGACCACGTGGCATGGTCCCCGCTGAGCCATCACCCCACCCTGGAGAGAGCCCCGGGCCTCCCTGTCCTTAAACATCAGCGCGATTCTGACCTTGCTGGTCTCCTGTACTGCAGCCAGGGAGGCTGTGTGTCCTGTCGGATGTCAGCAGCCCCCAGGCCGCACCAGCCTCTTGAGAGCTTTGCCTGTTTTCCTGTTGGGCTGTCGGCCTTTTCCCTTCTGACGGCAGGGGACCTCCGGGAGTCGGTTCATGGCTCTGAGGGCTAGTTTTCCACTTGGCTGGTCTCCAGCGCCCGGTTATTCAATCAACCACTGATCCAGGGGCTGCTGGCAGCCCTGGGGGGATGGGGGGCCATGCCATCACTGACTTTCAGGGGCGGGGATTCTCATCCATACCCGGGAGGGCCTGACTCAATCGTCCAGAGGCCCTGAGAGCAAAACTCGGATTTTCCTGCAGAAGCAAAGGTTCTGCCTGTGGACACAGTGTCAGCGCCTGCCCTGTGAACTGCAGAGTTGCCAGGTGCTACAAATGCAAAACCAGTTTCTTGGAATGTCTCTTTATGTATATATATATATCTTTCTATCTTTGTGTGTGTGTGTCTGTGTGTGGGTTTGTGCGTGTGCGTGTGTGTGTGTGTCTGTGTGTGTGTGGTGCGTGTGTATGTTGTGTGTATGTATGTACGTATGCTGTGTGGTACATGTGTGTCTCTAGATGCACATGTGTGTGTGTGTGTGTGCATGTGTAATCCCCTACTGTTTCTGTTTCTCTGCTGGAACCCTGACTTGTACACTGTCTTCCTCTATTGTCTTCAGGTTTTAAGGGGATACATCTTATTTTTATAATCAGAACAAGTAATAAGGTTAATGTTGAAAGTAGGGGTAACGCTAGAAAGAAAGAAACGACCACTCTTGCAGGGTGGTTGTTTCCCTGGGGTTGGTTGTGTTGCAGCACGTTTTTCAGGGGCTACAGCAGCTGCCGGGCTGTGGAGCCCAGGACCCTGCCACACCCTCGGGGACATCAGACGTCACCAGCTGCAGGAGCGCTGCGTTCAGAACCCCCAGCCGGGAAGCCACACCCGTGAAGATACCTCCAGGTTGCCTGGAGTCGTGACTTCGGACCCTATCAGTAGACTGGTGTTATTCTTTGCTCCAGCACGCGTGTCTCCGAGTGCTGGAGAAAAACAGGGACAAGCAGTGACAAGCAGGGTGAGTGCAGGCCCTACCTCGTGGGGTCGATTCCATGGGGCACACCACACGACCGCAGACAGACCAGCAGTGCCGTGTCAGGGGACGGGGAGCAGTTCTAGGAGAAACTAAAGCAGCGTGAGGGGACAGGAGGGAAGAGGTTATTTTACATCATCTTTGAGGAAGGGACAGCTGAGCAGAGGACTCAGTGACGGGATGGAGAGAACGATCCAGGGTCCCGGGGAGGCTGGCGGGACAGTCAGCGGGCACTGGCCACAGCGGATGCACTCTAACCAGGACCGGCAGGGCCAGGGAAGGAGGGCCGGAGGCACCGGGGGAGGCGGCAGGGGGGACGGGATCCCGGGTGAGTGAAGGGGTGGGTGGTGGTGGGGACTGATGGAGGGACGGTGCTGGATGGTCTGGACGGACAGAAGGCGTCGGTCCGCGGGCCTCGGAGCAGAGACTCTGGAGACGCCGATACAGGTGACGCCGGGGCTGAGGGTGTGACGGTGGAAACGGGGCTGATGTGGGGGGGAGGGGCGAGGGTGGGCAGTTGCTGATGAGGAGACGAGTCAGAGACCAAGGGGCCGAAAGGAAGGCCGACCTGGGTGCTCGACTCGGGCACACATCCCAAGCTCAGAGCTGGCAGAGGTCACTTGACGATGGAGGACACTGAGGCCCGAGCAGAGGCCCAGTGGAGGCCGGCCCAGGTGTGGAGACCGGCCCAGGTGTGCCGGCCGCTGGTCAGTGCTTTGCCCACCACCCTCTGTAAATGCCGAGTCCTGCTGCCCTCCGACCGCCAGGGCCCTGGAGATGCCCTTGACGTTACGGCGCTCCTTGTGGCCGCTGTGCCTCGTGCCTCCAAACCCAGGGGGCCACCCACGCTCCAGGGGTCCCAGCCCCGGACGGACCACCGGGGGCTCCCCCTCAGCCAAGGGATTGCTGGGCCCATGGGACCTGCGAGCTCGGGGGTCTGAAGGGCTGAGATCCCTGTTTCTTTTGTTCTAACAGAACCCAGATCTTTGGCCGCCACCAGAGGGCCTCCCCGTGCTAAGTCACAGAAGGACCTAGGGAAGGACAGCCGCATCCCTGGGGTGCGGGGGGCTCCTCTTCAGGGGCTCCCTGGGCCCCCAGCCAAGCCCCCGGGCTTCCCTCAAGGGCTAGGTGGCCAGAGGGTCCCCTCGCTTCGCTGTTGCATTTAAGTGGTAGAAGAAGCGGAAGGGCAGGCGCCGTGTGTCCGATGGCCAGCCTGGCTACGGGACAGGCGGGCCTGCAGGCAGCAGAGAGGGGGTGCGCCCCGTGCAGCTGGGGTGGGGGGGGTTATGGGGGCCGGGAGGCAGGGGGGCGGGCAGGGGAGGCACTGGCCTGGTCAAGCTCAGCTCCGCCGTGGAGGAAGCTCCATCACATTCAGTCACCACCCCCGCCTCCCAGCACGTGGGCCCCGTCCTCCCTCCACTTAATAAAATAACAAAGGGGCCGAGGTCCAGACAGGTTCACCGCGTAAGCTCCCTGAGCCAGGTTCGCATCCATGTGTCTGTCCACAGCTCGCTGTCCGTCTCTCCTTCCCCAGAGGCCGGAGCAAACCAGGCTTCCTTGTGATTTTGTATCTTTTTTTTTAATACTTCTTATTAAGGGAATTTTCATGCTTACACGAAATTGACAAGATAACATGATACGCTCCACACACCCGTGCCCCGGCCTCAACATCACGGTGCATTCCCTGTTTCCTCCTATAATGTTACGTGTCTTGAAGCAAATTCTAGAATCATGTCATTGTGCACAAACACCCGCACTGGCTTCACCAGCCATTTGCTCGGCTCTCTTCTGTAGGAGCAAATATCAGACACTGATCTCCGCTGTCCAGACAGAGTCACGGTCACCCCGAGAGGCCGCGCGACTTCCCGCAGCACGTCCACGAGATCCAGAGCTGGGAGCCCTGGGGACACGGGTCCTGCTGGTGCCCTGACCCCGAGGGCAAGGAGTGAGCCCCTCCGAGGCGATCTCACCTCTGCAGGTGGCCCCACGTGCGCCACCTGGACCAAAGCAGAAGGATGACCACCCGAGTGCAGAGGGACTGGGTCCTGCATGCATCTCCTCAGCCGCAGGGCTTCATAAATCTAATCATCTCGTCTTGAGAAGGAAGAGAAATGAGTAAGAAACTCAAGTTCCCACCAAGTTCATTTTTAGCAGCTGCAGCATGAGATAAAAAATGAGTGTCTCTAGAATACCAAGCAGGGGAAATGAGAAATGCATGCCTCCACATCATAGGAGATGCCAGGAAGCCATCCAAGTGCCCGTGACTCACAGGAGCCCAGGGGGCGGGATTTGATCAGGACCAGGAACCACTGGAGGGCTTGCAGCTCAGCAACAAATTGACGGTGGTAATGACACCCGCCAGGACAGCCCAGCTCTCTCTCCAAAGCAAATGCAGCGTGGGGAGCCGCGGCCGCTCGGTCCCTCCAGGGCCCCTGAATCAAGTGGGAACAAATATCCGGGCCTGTTCCCTGAGCTAGGCCCCGGGGAGGGACCCCGAAGGGCTCTCAGGGGTATGACCAGGTGTGTTCCAGGGTTTACTCAACCCCGAGGACTGAGTCACCACCTCTCAGACACCGTCCTGTGTGCGGCCAGCACGGGCCAGAGCAGGGGCTGGACCGTAAAACAGTGTGTGCTCACCTCGACCACCCTGGCAAGCCTGCCCTGCGGGGCTCATCCCCCTGGCCTCGATGCTACAGCAAGCCGGCTTGTAAAGCATCAGTCCCCCTGGAGTCCCTAGACGTCCTCCTGTCTCTTTAGTCCTCCATAGCAGTCATTCGAGTCTTCTAGCAAACATCCTCTCCCCTTCTCAGCACACACAGCCGTTACACCGCCAGCCCCTGCCTGTTGGGCCAGCAGGGTGTGAGGGGGGTGACGCGTGTCCCTTGTGGGCTGGAGCACTTAATGGCCCGAGAGTGTCTCTCCAGAGGCTTTTCCCTCTGCTGTGGTGTCTGGTGATGTGGAGGTGTTGGCTGCTCTGTGCACCTGGCTTAGACATGGGCAGAGCCCCCAGCAGTCCTGGGGGGAGGGTCCCCCTCATGAAACCTACAAGACTGAGGGGCTGGCGGGAGCCGTGAAGAGACCATCATTCAAGGTGGCAAGAAGGTCATTCTTGGCGGGCTTGGTCGCGCGTTTAGTAAAACTGTCACTGTGACCCGTGGGAAGCAGGTCCTCCACCTTAGGACAGTGTAGCTCTAGGGGACACAGTTGGAAATTGGATTTAGTGTGTGGGGTGGTTGCTGTTGGATTCGTTAGAAAGACATTACAGGAAAAGACAAGCTCAGAAAATAATTCTCTGGTTCGTAAGCAAGGATGAGAGGTAGAGAGTTAACACAGCCTAGAACTCGCAGGATTAGAAAGAAGCTACTGATTCTCAACCCCCAACAGCAAAGTGATGAAACCGAGAAATGCCTGAAGCAGCAGCCGCAGGAACCAGCCAAGAGCACAAAACATGTGAAAAACACGGCACTAAATAGGCCCTGGCTTGCAGCACGAGCTGAAACAAGCAGGCAGAATCTCCCCGTCACCTTGGCTGGGGATGTGCACGTCCGGCCACGCAGATATTTTTGCCTCCCTGTGCACGTCAGAGAAAGACCCCTGAGCTCCTCGAGTATCGATTTGAGGTTACAAATAAATTTTCTCAAAAACGCAGAATCCACAAATGACAAGGACCAGCTGTAGTCGAGACGGATGGGAATTATACCTGCTGGCCCTGTTCTCATGGGAGCAGACAGGCTAGGAAAGCAGCTCCGCCCTCAGGAGGGCTGTGTCCACTTCAGATGTGGCCGAGGGAAGTAACAGCAGAGGGAAAACCCCCAAGGGGCAGAGCCATGGCCAGAGCGTGGTGGACGTGGCTGTTCCCACCCCACCGGGATTCCGGGACAGCGCAGGTCCATGACCCCTGCGTGCCTGCCCTCCTGCCCCCTTCCTATGGGTGCGAGGGTCAATGTCATCCCATCCCGGTTCCTACATTTTGTATTAAATGGGGGAGGATAACTTGTCTTTTCATCAGGCGTCAGATCAGGAAGTGTCCCACCTGAGCCGATGGGGACCACTGGGCATCACCCCGCAGGCAGAGACACCCCCCCACACACACCTCCCAGAGAGCCAGAGAGCTTGGTCCAGGACTGAACAGGGACTGGGCAGGGTGGGGGGTGGGGCTGTTCCTAATGGGAGGAGAGTGAACCTTGGGCAGCGGGGCGGGTGCGTGCGCGTCAGGGCTGCTCAGGATGACCTCGAGCCGGTCCACTCTGGACACGGGCGGCATCCAGGCGGGCTCCCAGGGAGCAGACCCCAGACGGAACCGAGTGTGCAGGACGTCTATTAGGAGTTCCCTGGGGATTGACAGCCATGGAAAGGCGGGGCCGAGAAGGACGTGGCACAGGGAGGCGTGGAACTGCCGGGCAGACCAGGTCACAGCCTCGGATCCCCAGGGGGAGATCTGAGCAAGAACTGCCCTCAGGTCCAGGTGGCCCGCCCTGCCCGCCTGCTGGGCTGCTGGTCGCCTCCTCCTTGGGCATGCTCCCTGCTACCCAGAGAGCCCCCGCCTCCCCTCACTCCCGTCTGCCCACCGAGGCCACTCACCTCGCGTTCCTGCTCCTCACGTCCCATCTCCCCGCCACTGGTCAGCTGGCAAGTCCTTCCCCATTGCGCATGAACTCCTGCACCTTCTAACCCTGGGAGGCTTCTCCTTCCACACAGAGCGGAGGACCAGGTGGGCCCAAAGCTCTGCCTTTGGGCAGAATTTCCCTCCTCGCCCTCTTTAAAGCAACCTGAGTGAGGCTGTAGGGCAGGCGTGCCGTCTTGGCTAGAATGGACCCATCCCGGAACCGGGCGGGCCTTCTCTTCCTGCATCTGCTCACCGAGAGTGTTTTTCATTTACTGTCTTGACCAAGGTCAGGGGCACCTCCAGAGGCTTCCACCTGTCATGTCCCACTGTGCCCATTGTCAGCCCACAGGCCAAAGACCCAAATCGAGCTTGCACCAAGTGTGTCTGTCCTAATTACAATCTGGGCACAGGGAACGTGACCGTAGGGGGTCAGGGACCCAGCGGACCCGCCGTAAGCCAGTCCTTGGCCGCGACCACCTGTAATGACGACCTGGCCTCTATATACCCCCACCTCAAAAGGGGACCACTGTGAAGCTCTGGGTCCTGAGGTAGCAACGTAAACTCCTACCTATGTCTAGCGACCCTTAAAATGTGTGGATAACCCCCCTGCCCCCGCAATGTACTACCTCCCCCCGAGGGAATGGCTGCAGGACATTGTAACAGGCTCACGTGCGGCACGGTCCGTTCTCCTGGGGACCCAGCCTCCTCCGGTCCCGAAAGGCGGCCAAGGATCACGACTCTTCGGGGGGCAGCTGTCTGTACCCCCCAGATACCCATCCTTGCTTGTGTCTCATGGTCTGCGTCGAGTGGCTCCCTTGTCGACCGCACGCACATCTTCCCCCCAAGGATGCTGTGTTCTGTCAGCCACCTTCAGAGCCACGCCCGCCTTCCTGCTCTGTGCAGTGATTCTCTCCACCTGTGCTCTGACGGGTCCGCCCCACACCTGATCCCATGCTTTTCATGTCTTTGTCTCTTGCTCTCGGTGACCGTGGTTTCCACGGCCCCTCCTCGGTGAGCCTGGTCCGCAGACAGCGCCACCACTGACTTCCTCCTGAGGCTGGTGCTCGTCTCACCAACGCATGTCATGTGCCTGAGGTCAACGGCGTGACCTGCAGGACTTCCCGAGGAATAGAACCATCTCGCAGGTTTGGGGCTTACACAGTTGGTGTGTTAACATCTCCCACTACCATTGCATTTATACACTTTTCTACTTATTTTCGTTCTGTCAATTTTTTAAATATATTTTGGGATCTTGTTGTTAAGTGCATACAAATTTAGAATTGCTATAGCTTCCTGGTGAATCAAAGTATCCCCCCTTGTCATTAGTAAATGTGTGTTCCTGGTGATTTTAAGCTTGAAGTCAATTTTGTCTGATATTAGTATAGATACACTAGTTTTCTTTTTGTATTTACATGGCATGTTTTTTTTTTTTCCATTATTTTGTTTTAAGCCATTTGTGTCCTTTTAGATATTGTGGGATGCAACAAAGCAGTGTCTACAGAAACACGTTGGGTCTTAAATGCCTTTCTTCAATGAAAAAAAAATTCTTAACCAATATTTCTTCAACTACTGCTTGTGTCAATTCTTTTTTTCCCCTCTCCCTTTCAGACTACAGTGAATATTTACAATCTTCTCACAGTAACCTTTATGTCTTTTACCCCTTATTTTGTATGTTCAGTCCTGTGTCTCTCCATGCTTTATTCTAGATGCTTGCTTGTAACCTGTTTCAAATTCACTCATTTTCTTGTTAGGTAATCTAACATTCTGTTAAACCAATCCACTGAGTTTTTATTTCAATAATTGTATGTTGCAGTTCTCAGATTTGTATTTGCATATTTTCATTTATGTTATGTCACTTTTTATGGTTTTCCGTTGTCAGTTATTTTAACATTTTGCCTGGTTAATTGCAACATCTAGAGCCCCTGAGGGTCTGTCTGATTTTATTGTCTGCTGTTTCTTGTCAGCACTGTCTTTTCTCTTAGTGTGTTCAGTTATTCTAGATTGTGTGCTGGGCATTGCACTTGGGGAAAAATATTTTGTAAAAATAATTGATGATAAATTTTTTCTCTGAGGATTTTTTGTGACTTCCAGGTACCTGGTTGTATTAGCAATCTGGAATCATTTTAACCTAATTGTATGAACTGCGATTTTGTGAGACGTCCTGATGTCTGAAAACTAGGCTGAACTTTTTGCCAGGGCTTGTTTATTTCCAGTTCACTTTTTTCCTTAGGTATAACACTTTGGGGTCCCCATCCATAGAAGGCTTGCTAGGACCCCCAAACTTGGAGAACCTTGAACTCTAAATATTATCCTCTCTTCCTATGGGATGGCAAAAGGCACTGCCCATCTTCTCAGTGGCCTCTTCCATAATTGACAAAAACTCTTAGTGGGAAAGTTGCTCCAGATGCTGGGCTCATCTTTGCAAATTTTGATCTTCTCTCTGATATTGACCTTGTGGTTTTCACTATCTTATTAGTCCATCTGTATTCAAGAATACTTTTTTCAGATATTTTGTTCAAATACATCTTTTTGTCCTCAGAGGGCGGGTTGGTCCCAATTGCTTAGGTCGCTGTAACTGGAAGCAGAAGCCTTTACACTGTTGATCTCAGCATCAAGTTAACAATTCGCACTTCTGACACCAAGAGATCAAAGCTTCACGTATGCTCGCTGTGGCAGCATAACCACGTTGTTCTAGACTCTGAATGCAAATGGGGAAAAAAACGCAGTCAAACTTTCTACAAAGTTGAGACACTCAAGCGTTGAGGACAAGCTGACCTAGAACTCTAAATAGGTTGCATTTCAAAGTTCACCTGTCAGTGGGTTGTCTAGAGGTCAGAGTGTGTGTTCCCACATAGGACAGCCAGCCCACAAGAGCCCCGTCGTGAGGCTGAGCCACTGAGGCGACATAAATTCTGTGTCACTCGATCAGAGCTGCAGACAGGAGGAAAACTGCAGGAAGCAGAGACAGGACTGCCTCCCTATCTGCCAATCACAAGGAGGCCCCAGGAGAAGATGTTTAATAGGCTTACTCTCCCTTTGGCGTTCACCCACCTCTCTGTGTTCTGAGCACCCAGGCTCCAAGCACCCTGTGCCTTCGTGGGGCCCCCAGGACATTTTGCTTCCCGGGGTCCCCAGTGCCCTGTGCTTCCTGGGGTCCCTCGGGCCCACTGGAGAGCCTCACCCAGCCTGTCCCCCACCCAGCCTGCTCCACACTCCCATCATTTCATTGTTCTCCCTCATCGTAAAATCTCAGACCATCTCAGCTCATAGCTGGTGGAGGGAAGAATCTGCTCAGACTAATTCCAAGTCTTTAAAGAGGCACCTGTTATAACAGATGACTTTATCATTGCGGGCATCAGAGGTAACAGAAGGGATGGAATGCTTGCAGAGAAAGTTGGTGAAGTTACTTGGGGGAGAGACCATAGGAGAGACGGTCACTGAGGTGCCTGTACTTTATTCAGTTCCCTTAACTAGGTCCTACTTTTCCAGCTCTTTCTCTCCCTCCAATTCTGAATCCTAGGGATCTCTCAGAGTCCCAAATCTGGATATTTTTTCAGCGGCTCCAGGGCAGAGCAGTGTCTGTGTTGTATCAAAGGGGACCAGTGACGGGGAGATGGGAGATGGGAGGCGACAGGGGCTGCCCTGAGGCTCCTGGAGCTACTTGTGTTGATAAAACCAGGCGTCCATAAGGCTGGGATTATCTGGAGTCACATTTTTTAGGTTTTCGCCTCGACTGAATCACATTTGGTTTATGTGCTACGTTGCTGCTGCTGTTTTTATTATTATTATTATCAATGTAAAAACAAAGTCAAGCTTTCATTCCTGGCAGGTTTCCATTGCCTACGATTTACTTTAGTGGACCCTTGTGCTGTGCTCAATTTTTCTAGAAAACAGAAAACCTGCCCAGTTTTGTTGCAGCCACAAGAGGAGCTCACACTGTGAACAGTGGAAGGTCACCGGAGCGCCTGAGGGGTGTACAGCTCTTGGCCCCCACCGCCTGCACCGTCAGCCTGGCTTTTCCCCATTTGCAGGTGAAGGAATGAGTCTCCAGGAAGCCAGCGTCCTTACAGGTCACGGCTGCTGCCCAGGGCCTTCCCCCGACAGCCCAAAGGACTGCATGCGTTTCTCTGCAAACCCTGTTCTCATGGTTTACGGGGGGTCTGATCCAAGCCTCTGTAGTAGAAAACCACATTCACCAAGGGTCTGGCTTTGGACAACCAAACTTTGGAATTTCTTTTCCAGGGGGACTTCTCTGGGTTTTCCAGGTGTGAGGGGACTTTTGACATTCATGACCCACTGCACGTCTGGGCAGAGTTTACTCCCCGATGGTTTGGTTTTTGAATATGACATGGCAAGCGCCAGGAAAGAGGAAGATGTCATGTGGACAGAGGCCACATTGGCGGAGACTGTGCCTGTGCTTCCCGGCGGGCATGACCGCCTCGTGACTGGCCTTGCCCCAACCTGGTCTGAGGTCTAGCCTGGCCGGTATGACCTACAGGACCCTACAAGGGGCAGGCTCCGTGTGTACCCCCAGACCAGCCCTTCCGTGGCAAAGCTTGTCCCAACCCTGACCCATCCCTGAGGGTCACAGAACTAAGACCTGAGCAGAAAGGGATTTTAGGGGCTTCAGGTGCAGAAGCTGATTAAATGATTTGCTCAGAATCCGAAGGAAGCTGGGAGCAGATCCAGGACAAGACTCCCTGCTGTCCACTCCTGCACCCCCTCCGGCCCATCTGGCCGCCTGGCCGTCCCGGGGCTGGGCGTGATCTCTCTCTCTCACACACACACACACACTCCTGTGAGTACACACTCGTCCGTGGCCAGGTTCAACCCTGCATCGGTCACTAATCATTTTTCTAGCTCCATCAATAGGTACCATTCCGATCAGGAATGTTCCCTGCTCCTCCCAGGTACGATGCCCTGCTCCGTAGCACGATCAAGGGGTGATACTGGCCACCACGCTTCAGGAGCGCGCAGATGAAGTGAAAGCTGTTTAGTGAACCAGAAGCAGCAACGCTCACTGAATGATGGCAGTTAAAGTAACAGAGGGACCAAGATGAAACAGAAACAGTGCAGAAAGGTGACAGCGGGAAATATACGTGAAGCCTTTTAAACCAGCTGCGAACTCCACGTTTCCAAACTTGTCTTTAATCCTTGCCAATTTGATGGGTAAAGGATGGGATTCTGGTGAGGTGGAAGGTGTCTTCACGTGCCCATCAGTGCACGTACATCTCGGCGGATTCCTGTTCCCAGCCTTCTGTGTAGTTTGTCTCTGATAGTTTGTCTACTGATCTGAAAAGCTCCTACATTGGCTACATGGCAAACATTGACAAGTTCTTGCCATAGTTGGTGATTTTTTCTAGGTATCCTAGACATGCACCCAAAAGAGGGATCCCAGCGGTCAGTGGAGGCCAGCCTCTGTAGGACGGGTGGATGGTGGGTGGGTTCTTTCAGCCCCTGGCTCTCTGGCAATCGTAGGAAAGAGGGTCCCAGAAGAACAGGCGGGGTGGCAACAGCACTTTGGGCTCCTCATACCAACAGACCAATGGGCTGAGAAAGGCATCGCCACGCTGGCCAGGATAACTGACCCTGATCGTCATGGGGCTGTAGGGCTGGTGACACGTAAAAATGTGTTTGGTACCCATCTCATCCTCTGGGGCATCTCTCTTCTCCTGTGTCCAGTTTGAATGGTCGATAGACAAGCACAGCAAACACAGCCTAGTGAGGGTATGGTGACCCTCAAGGATGACTGGCTGGCTCCACCAAGCTGGCTAGCTATACCTGCGTGCTGCGGTGGAGAGAGATGTGCCCAGAGGCAGCTGGACCACGACGGCCAACATCTGAAGGACCATCGCACTGTGCTCCCAGCTGCCAGGCCTGCCTGGTCCCTGCCTCCTTCTGAGCCCGTTTCCCCAGCTTCTCCTCGAGTCTGCGCGCATTGGTTATTCAGTGAGGGTTGGCTTCTATTGTTTCAAAACAAGAATCCAGGCTGGCACCCACGGTTGGAACACCAGGCATGTCCCCCGACAGCACACACTCTTTATAACCACAAATGCTCTTGTTGACGTCCTGGTTATCTTTAATTGGCCGTTTTTCCTCCCAGGCTGCAGCCCAACCAAAAGACCACAGACAATATCTTTGCCTCTCAGAACATTTATTAAAGAGCTTTTTGTCACGTAGGAGGCTTCTTGCAGTGGATTATTTTTCTCCTCAAAAAGAGGGAAGCTGGGGACTTCCCTGGCAGTTCAGCGGTTAGGATGCCGAGATTTTACTGCGGAGGGTGGGGCTTCAGCCCCTGGTCGGGGAGCTAGGATCCCACAAGCGGAGTGGCGAGGCCAAAAAAAAAAAAAACAAAAAGAAAGAAAGAGGGAAGCTGCCACCCTCTGTTACAAGGGGACGATCCGACCTTGTCCGAACTGCTTTCCACGCACAAGCTCACGACCGCCTGCAGCTCCCACATCGGGGTGGGGTGGGGAGCGGGGGGTGGTCCTGAGACCAATGCTCACATGTTTGCCGCAGACATTACCACTTGAAAACCTTTCACAAAGGAGATTTAAGGACTCAGTGTCTGATTTAAGTGGAGTCTCTCTGTAGGGTCCCTGGGCCGCCAACCCCTCCCGCAAGGACCAGGGCTCACTTCACACCAGACAACAGCCCCCTCGCGTGCTCAGTTCCCTTCTTCTCACAGCGGGACCAGAAAAACAAACATTTTAGGTTATTTTAAGTGGTTATCTTTAAACGGCAGGGGCTCGTATCCAGGCAGGCCCTCATGGAGAATTCAGGAGTGCACAGAAGCAAAAATTTCGAATGGGCCCATTTTAAGATTTTTTTTGATGTGGACCAGTTTTTAAAGTCTTTATTGACTTTATGACAACAGTGCTTCTGTTTTATGTTTTGGTTTTTTGGCCTTGAGGCATGTGGGATCTTAGCTCCCTGACCAGGGATCGAACCCCCACCCCCTGCACTGGAAGGAGAAGCCTTAACCAGCGGACCGTCAGGGAAGTCCCTCTCTCAAACCTCTGACACTGGAAGGTTCTGCCCCTTGTCCCGTGAGGAGGGGCCCCTGCCTCGTCCCCACTGCCAGCAGGGCACCCCGCCCACTGCTCTCCTAGCATCTCTGCTGAGGCTTGACTTGTCCCAGGGGTCCCTGCCGTGGGAACGCCCAGCGTGAGTGGGATTCATGCAGGGCAGGTATTCTAGAAAGCCCCACCTTTGTCCACAGGCGTCTAAAGGTGGAGCTGGACCAGGTCAAGCTCACCAGGGTAACTGCCGACCTGAGCTGACAAGAGTCAACGCCCAGCCGCCCGGAAAATGGCGCCCGAGCGCAGAGCTGGGCCCTTCGAGCCGAATCCTCTTTTCTCACCCAGTAATTTCAGGTTCTGTGTGATGCTAAGGAAAAATCTGATCTCCACCCCTACTTCAGAAAGATTGCAAGGCGCCGGCTCTGGCAGCAGAAAACGGGTAGGAACAGCAGATCTCAGGCATAAATGTAAACATCTGTCCCCAAGCACCCTGTCTTCCATCTGGACGAGAAGAGCACGTCCAGAAATGCAAACCATCTTTTTTGTATTAGTTTTGCAGTGAACGCAATTAAAAGCCAAAAATAGGAAAACACCTACGATTATAACACACAAAGACATTTAAAAAGGCGACGGCAAACGTCACGGTCCAGGGCGGGCCCGCGTGTGGGTATCGAGCTCACCCGCGTGTTGTTCTCCAGCAGTGCACTGGGGGCTTAATACGAACAAGGCACGGCTGGGGAGAAAGATGACTACGTTGGTTGTGAAAAACCTGCTCACCACCCTCAGCTTACTCTGCACGTGACCGTCAGGAGCCACTTGTTCTTGTCCCCAAAGACCAGGGATTTAGCAGCATTCCGAGTAGCTTTGTAGGAGGTGAATGTTTTATCCTACTTCATCATAAACTCAGAGTCTAATACTCTTGTTTGACAATTCTATGGTTTGCGGTTCTGCATAGATGCTCTAAAGGTACGCACACACACACACACACACACACACACCACCCCAGGCCTTCTTCCCACTGTCCTAAAACCAGCACCATCATCCCAGAATGTTAAGTGGCCCGAAAGCCAGACACCAGGAAGTCCGTTCCCACCTTTGCCCCAGCTCCTCTGGATCAGACACGGAAGAGGGCTGCTCCCCCCCCAGGCAGGTCTGTGCTTCTCCTCGGAGCCCCTGTGGCCGCCACGCCCCATCTCCACCCCTCGAATGGGGTTGGAATTGCGTTGAGTCTCCACGCAGGGTGGCGACTCCAGGAGGGCAAGTTATGGTCCCTCGGCCTGGGTCTCTGGGGCCCCGCTCAGCGCCCAGAACATCCTGACCCTCAACATGACAGCGAGGGATGAAGGCGCGGATGCACAGGTGGCGCCCTGGCCTGGTTGCCGTCGCCTTTCACGAGGGTGTTGCCCAGAGGTCTCAGGTGCAGGATTCAGCCGTCGTGACACCCCTGCTCCTGATGAGCTTGAAGACGGGAGTCCCCTCCCCCTCCGCCCCCATCCTACCCTCCAGTGCCTGAACTCAGAACAGGACGGATCACACTCTGCTGGAAACACCAGCTGGCATCTGCATGTCTCCCTGGTCCTCCTGGGGCAGCAGGAATCTCAGTGCTCATTGAGATGTGCTATTGTGTGCCTGACATCACACTGGCTGCCATGGAGATGACCCAGGTGAGTAAGACAGGGTCCCAGCCCTGGAGGAGCACACAGCCCACTGGAGGTGGGACATGGTGGGAGCTGGGCACACCGCAAGGAGAAGCCCTGAGGTTCGATGCCTCCCCCTCGGCTGCACTGAGTCACGTCCCCATGGCTCAACTCACTGACTCAAGGCCACGTCGACTGCCTTCCCAGTGCCAGCCGCACCTCACCGCGTGGGGGTTAAAAGTACTGCCTAGTCTACGTTGATTGAGCGTCTGTCATCTGCGTTCCCACTTGGGGACAGGCTGCAATGCACGTGGAGCTGCGTGGATTAATTCGGGGCTGCTGGGTGATGACTCACACAGAAGAGCGATGCTGAGAGCTTGTCTGTTAGAGGAGCCGTCGAGATGGGGGCGTCGTCCAGTCTGCACTTCCCTGTACGCCCATCACACAGCCTGCATGGGGTCCTCGGCCCCCTGGACAATCCTGATCAAGGCTCGAAGAGGATGCGGGCTCCCCATGGAGCCTGGCTGCGGGGGCTGAGCCCACGTTTCCTCACCAGTAACGCCTGCCCCGTCTCCTGCACCAACCCAGCCCCCGCCACACACCCCTTGCACCACGATTGGATTCTGACTTTGCAGCAATCATGAAACTCTACAGAATAGTTCTCAGCACCCACCCACAGATGCCCATATGCCCAGAGGACACCATAATCCAAAAAGACACGTGTACCCCAGTGTTCATTGCAGCACTATTTACAATAGCCAGGACATGGAGGCAACCTAAATGTCCATCAACAGAGGAATGGGTAAAGAAGATGTGGTACGTACATACAATGGAGTATTACTCAGCCATAAAAAGGAATGAAATTGGGTCGTCCGTAGAGATGTGGATGGACCTAGAGACTGTCATATAGAATGAAGTGAGTCGGAAAGAGAAAAACACATATTGTATATTAACGCACATATGTGGAATCTAAAAAAGTTGGTATAGATGATCTTTTTTACAAAGCAGAAATAGAGACACAGACAGAGAGCACAAACGTACGGATACCAAGCAGGAGGTGAGAGGAATGGGGAGATTGGGATTGACATATATGCACTGCTGTGTATAAAATAGACAACGAATGAGAACCTACTGGATAGCACAGGGAACTCTCTCTATACAATGCTCTGTGGTGACCTAAATGGGAAGGAAATCCAGAAAAGAGTGGATATATGTATAGGTACAGCTGATTCACTTTTCTATACAGTAGAAACTAACACAACATTGTGAATCAGCTATACGCCAACAAACTTTTTTTTAAAAAAAGTACAGATGCCCAGGCCCACTCTCAGAGACTCTGATTCCCTTGGTCTAGGGTGGGGCCCAGGCATTAGCATTTTTTTAAAACTCCCCAGCAGATACCCGAGGGCACTCAGAGCTGAGAACCCCACTCGGCTGGAAGAACTTTTCTACACTGAGGACTCGGAGCCCGAACAAAGGGTCTTGTTTCTCCTGGACTCAGCTTGTACCCAGCTCGGAAGCACACCCCTCAAAGCATCTTTGCTCCAGTTGAAATAGTGACTTCTGAAATTCTTAAACTGCTTTAGCCTAGTTCACATGAGAAGCTATTATTTCTTTTCCAAAACAATGGAGTAAAATGACTATTTTTCTTATCCACCGATGTTTAAGGTGAAAGTTTGTATGAAACAGACACCCACACTAGTCATAAAATTACCCTGAAAGTACACTGTTCGCCAGAGCTGGGGTTCAGGACTCGGTGATGGTCAGGGTTGTGCTCCACCGCCCCGCCGCATCACAGGAGCTGGGTTTGTACCCACTGTGGTCTGAGCTCGCACAGACTCTACAAGCACTTTGTCCAGGGGTCAGGCTTCCTGGCTCTGCAAGGAGGCGAGACACAGACCAGCACGGCTTCAGTCGCACAGCAAAGAAACCGCTGTGATGGTCACAGCCTCCCTAACACAGATAACGGGGTGCCTTGAAGTGGAACGGAGCAGATGGGACTACGCATTCAACTCGGAAGGTCACGGATGCTCCCGGCATGGCCATTTTTGGTGTGAAGACTGCGATGTTCCCTCCTCTCCCAGGAGAAGGCTTCTCCATGCCCCTAGTTATTTGTTCCTATTCTTCCTTCTTTTGGTTGATGCTATTCATGAATAACAGTCAGCCTCCCTCACCAACGTGGCTCTGGTCACAGGCTGACCCAGGAGAGGAGCGCCGAACCACGTGGCTTGTGAACAGGTCCCCAGCACAGATGCCCCGTGCCCCCCGCAGGCCCCACTGCCCAAGGCCACTACACCTGCCTTCCCATTAGCCTCCCGAGGCAGTATGTGACCCCAAAGGCAGAGCGTTGACAGGGCTGCCCCTGTGGCTGCCTCAGACTGGCCGCCCTCACCCTGACGTCAGACATCGGCTTCCGTTCCTTCCGTCCTGCTTTGGGCTCCTGGACAGTTATTGCAGGGCCGACATCCTTTCACCATTAGAGCCTTTCCACGTTACATGCAGCTGCCACCTGGAGGGAAATCCCGTAAGTCCTTCATCTTCCAGAAGCGCCCATTCAACTCCTGCTTCACACAATATGCTCGGCGGGACGCCACCCCACATCCACTCCCCCTGTCCACAGCATCACAACCAGGCCTGCTGTGTAGATCAGGAGGTTGTGCCGTCCACAGCTGATCAGCCAGAGGGTCAAGTGGGGCTGAAACCCCGCTCCTCCCCGGATGTGGTCACAGAATGGGCACAGGACACAGCTAAGGGGCGCCCTTGACCTCCATGGCCAAGACTAGACTCCTGAGCCTGATGGAGCCTGAACAGAATGAGAGGTGGGGATTCGGTCTGCCTGTGGAGCTGGGACCCGCCCCCCCCAGCCCGTCCCTTCCTGCCCTCGGGCCGGGATTTGCACCACCAGCTTCTCCAGGTCTCAGACAGGACTGCCTGCCCTGCCCGCCGGCTGTCCTGGGCCTCCAATTTGCAGTCGGTGGATCTGGGGACTTCTCAGCCTCCCTCTTCACGGGAACCCGCTCCTTAGAATACATTCATATGTGTCTGGTTCTCTGGAGACCCTGACAAGTCCAGCCACCCCGCCTAGATTCTGTCCAGTGTGTCTGTGCCCCGAGTCTGCCCCACACCCTGTGAAGAGGGCCCCACGCAGGGTGGATGGGGGAGTGGGGGGGATCTGTCTCTCTTGCTGCAGGTGAAGGAGCGGAAGGGCCCTCATCTGGAAGCAGCTGCCACACCCGCTCCCTCCTGGGATTGTCACCAGGCGGGGGGCACCGCAGGAGCCCCCCTTCCCCAGTCCAGCCCTCCTTGCCTGGCGGGAGGTGCTTGGGAAGGGCAGGTCACTGTGACCCGAGCGTGTGATTGGACGGGAGACTGCCCTGGGCAAAGGCTGGTCCTCCCACCCCGTCCAGGAGAAGCAGGCTTGGAAGGGGTGTGTGTGTGTGTGTGTGTGTGTGTTTGCACACGTTTGTACATACGCATCTGTAGTGAGAAGGGACGGAAACTCCTCTGGGCTCAGAGAGAGCTCCGCCCCGTCTCCTGCCTGCATCTCCTCCGAGAGCACTTTCTCTTAAACCGCAGCCCGTGGGCTTCGGAGGGCAGCCCACCCGCCCTCTCCCACTGTAGCTCAGAGCACCTAGACCAGAGGGGAGGGCCGGCCCGCCCCCGCAGCGCCTCACTCTCCTTCCCCTGCCTCATGGAATCTTGTAGCCGCCTCTGCCTGGAGCCCTGACGTCACCCCTACACGTCCACACGAGTAAAGATTTGTGGACAGCAGCACTTGCCGCCCCTGGAGCCCCTGCAAAGACCTCTGCACCCCATCCTGCTCCAGGAATGGCCCCCAGGAACCACGCTCGGACCACAAGGCTCCTCCCTCCAGGCCCTGGGTTCGGCCCCTGGTCTCCTAGACGGAGGCTTGTTGGGCTGCTGCTGACTGATTCAGTCTCCACCTTCTCCTCCCACAGACCCCACAGGTGTGCCCTTAAGTAACCCACCTGAACTCGAGGGATCCTCAAGGGTTTTCTTCCCTTGTGCCAGGCACCCAAGGCATCTCCGAGCTCATCTGCCTCCTTAACTACCCCTCCAGGCCCCCTTCCCTCAGCCTCCACGGAGCCAGGCCTGGACTTGGGGGCAGAACACCTCCTTTCCCACCCCCAGGCTGTGTGCCTGTGGGCAGTTCCTTCACTTTCTGGCCTCACGTTCCCCGATTGTCAAGGATGATGAGGGTGAGGTTTGACAGGTACAGAAAATCCCTAACACGGACAGGTACATCATAGGTACTCAATAGTGCAGGTTTCCTTCTCTGATGGCTCTGCTCTCTGCTGCCCCAGTGAATCTTCCTAACCTACCACCTTGCTGTGTCCATCCCCTAGACTCATAGGTTGAAGCCCTAACCCCCCAGTGTGGCTGTATTTGGAGCAAGGAAATAATTAGGATTAAATAAGGTCATAAGGGTGGGGCCCTGATCTGATGGGATTAGTGCCCTTATCAGAGGAGGCACCAGAGCCCTCTCCCTCTCTCTCCCTCTCCCCCCTCCCTTCCTTCCTTCCTTTCTTCTCTCTTTCTTTCTGTCTCTCTTTTTCTTTCTCTCTACCACACACCCCCACTGAGTACATGAACAAAGGAAAGGCCACGTTGGGACACAGGGACACAGCAGGAAAGCGTCCATCTACAAGGCAGAAGGTGAACCCTCACCAGAAACTGAATTTGCTAGTGCCTTAATCTCAGACTTCTGGCCTCCAGAATTGTGAGAAAACCAACCTCTATTGTTCCAGTCATATAAGCCTGTGGTGTTTTGTTATGGCAGCCCCAGCAGACGAAGACCCACCCCAACTATGTTAATCTCTTGCTGCCAATGGTTCTGCTCACTGCTTGGTGAGGTCAAGGTCATCGGGCAGGTGATTCAGGCTTCCCCAGGTCTGGCTCCAGTTTCCTTTCTGGTGTTATCACCCCACCACCTGCAAAACCCAACAGTCGAGCCACACTGGGCCCAACAGATGTCTGACTCACAGATGGACAGACAGATGGGGGGATCAGGAGCGCTCCTGAGAGGGGAGCAAGTTCAGCACCTTTTACGGTGACCCAGGGGGTGGGGGGTGGCCCAAGGGTTAAGTAACTGCTGGTCACCATCAGTTCCTGGGGGGAAATCCACCCACAGTCATCTCCTTCCTGGAACCCACTCCCTCTGCCCCCCTCCAGGTGAGGGATGTTGACAGGTAAGGGATGCTGACAGAGGGGGTCAAGTGTGCCAAGGATCCCCTAGTGAGAGGGACAGGGGACGTGGTCCTCCGCTCTGTGGAGCCACAGTTTCCATTACAGCCATACTTTGGTTTCTAGGATCCCTGAATTATTCATTTATTTTTTATGTGTTCAGTTTTTCAACCAACATCTACTGAGACAACACTGCTTAAGGGGCAGTGCCCAGCAGCGATGGAGGCTGACAAGCCCCTGTCTCTCGGACCCTGGAGTCTGATGGTCCACGTGGAAGAAACAAAGGACAACTAGCAGCGAAGGACAGTCTTCAGAAAGAGGCCTTTTCAGTCTCTGCAGGGTTCAATTAAAAGTGAGCCATTTTGTCTTTACGCAGGTGGCAGCCCTGTCTGTCTCTTGTTCCTGAAAGGCTGACACAGTCAATTTTCCCATCTTATTTAAAAGGCTCCTGCAACGAAATGTGAGCTTTAAGAGTCATGGTCTAGAGGCAGGTGCTGCTGAGAATTTATGAAACCCAAGAGTTGTTCCAAAAAGGGGACCCAGGAAAATGTGTCCCCATCTGGCCTCCGTGAGCGCCAATGGGTTGGAGGAGGACGTCCTTTGCAGTGGCCTTAGGTTGGGGGTCAGCGAGGAGGCCCTTGAGTGGGGCTGCACTTTCCCCTGAAGCTGATCACGGATGTGAGCCGGCTCTTTCCAGCTCTCCCAGCTCATCTTTGGTGCCATGTGATTGGACAGATGTCACTGGGAAGAACAGATGTGTAGACACGCTTCCCGCACCGGTGCTCTTCTCTTCCTAATGCTCCAATCAAAGGGTTCCGTGCCCTGCGCCTGCCCTGCCGGTACCTGCGGCTGCGCTGTGTCTGCCTCACTTCAGGTGTCCCCCAGGTAAGTCTAGACAACCAGGCTGGCATCTGAAAGGGACAGGCACTCCTCCCACCCTCTCCCCGCAGAGAACAGGACTGGTTTGCGAAGAGGAAGGATCCATCCTAAGCCGAGGGGCAGGTTGCCGGGGAGCAGGAAGAAGAAACTATCTATCAAGCCCGTAGGATGCATGTTTCCCCTGTTGACCTTTTAGACATTTTTCATCTACTTCAATAAATTCTAGTACATTTGGTCTGTGACGACCGTCTCACTATTTGTTTTCCATGTGTCCACTATTTATATACTATTTTCTCTCCTTGCTTATCTTCTTTACGATTCTTTGGGTATTCTCTATGATCATGTCCTCCCCTCATTGTAGAATTTGTAACTAAACAGGGGAAAAAAAAAAAAGCAGGAGAGAAATCCAGAATTGACTCAGATAGCACTTTGATAGCTGTAAGACAGAAAGAAGAAAGATGGTGAAAAAATGCAGGACTCCGTAACGTTAACGGTCCGTGAAGATAGATGAAAAATATTTAACTATCTTAAGTGAATGGATTAAAGATGGAGACAGAGGGCTCGTTGTTCTCTCTACTTTGTGCGTATTTGGAAACTTTCTTGATTATAATATTTTGAGCAGCCAGGAGAGGCACGTCCACCTGAAGCCTGCAGGGGGTCCCACAGTCTCGGTGGGAATTGAAGACTCTGTGATTGGACAGAAAATTCGGGTCATACGTGGCTTAAATCTTTGGGATGTGAAAGCAAGGATTTAAAATGAGGAATTTTTGTTACGAAACCACCCCTTTTATAGACTGTAAACGGAGCTCTACATGTCCAAATATACCGTCAACAATGATTCACTTCGCATCCTGACCAGTGTAGACGGTCACACACAACGGCAGCAGGACGGGGCTCCACTGCCCTCAGGTGGTTCGGGGATAAGTCACTGTCTCCACAGTGGCCTTTTAGGGGTCACTTCTTAGGGCCTTTCAACATCAGAAATATTTGGAATCATGGACAGAAATTTCAAGAAAATCAAACGCATAGCCTAAATGTTTTCAAGCGGAGGGCTTTATGAATGGTGAAGATTCATCTGTTCATAATTAGGTCCGTTGCGATAAAAGCCCTGCCTGGTTTTTCCTTTCAGTTAATATAGGAGTGATTGATTTGGACTAGGGATGTTAAACAGAAATTTAACTAAATTTATTTTCAGCACCGAAACATTTCAGAGAACTTGAGAATCACCATGTCTATAAAGTTAATTTCTTGGATAATGAGATCAGTGATAAGGTTTGGCTTGTTAATCAAATAACTGAAGCCCTCACCAAGAAAATTAATTTTGCTAAACTTACATACGCAGTTTAAAATATTTAAAGGGATACATGTTCATGAAAGGGGGATGGGAAAACAGGCTCTTTATCGGTTTTATAAAAACAGAGCTCCTATATAAGATAAAGTTCGCCCCCCCCCCCCCGCTGTTAAAAGCCACATTAAAACCAAAAGATGGTTATCTCACCACCTGGGGAGTTGTTGAAGAGATGAGCCTCCTTGACTTCATCACATCTGGCACTGGTATTTCTCTTTTGTTTATTAGCCATGATTACAGATGTACTTTGGTCCATACATGAAATAGAAAAAAAAAAACCTAAAATAAAGTGTTCTGGCTTTAGGTATCTTCTGCGGTAACCAGAAAGAGACAGCTTTTGTGATTGAACTCCCATGTGAAGCAAGGCCACAGAAGGAAAAGAAATTCTGAATTGGGAATTCTCCGGTTTCACCCCATTGAGGCTCCTTCACACTGATTTTAGCAAGATAGGTGGAGTAACCCATGGCTCCAGATTGAACATTGTGTAGGAGAGGTTTTGCCACTAGAGGTTACGAGGACTGAAAAAAAAGGAGGGAAAGAGCCACAAGGACATCGTGGACACACGGAAAATTAGAACTTCAAGAAGCGTGTGCATGGGGGTCAAAGTTGATAAAAAGGATAAAGTCTCATTTTACATGTTTTTTATATTTTATGCTGAATTTCAGTGCAAAGCAAAAGAATTTGAAAGTAATCACTAAATTGTGTGGTGCTCATATCTAGCTTTTCAGATACATATTGTGACAATAAGCGTCTATTTTGTATCACCACGTAGTCTGCCTCCAGGTAGTGTGACTGGGAATGCACGTGTGACACGTGTGCAATGGCATCTTTTTTTAATTAATTTGTTTTTAATTGAAGTATAATTGATTTACAATGTTGTGTTGGCTTCTGGCGTATAGCAGGGTGGTTCACTTACACATATATTCTTTTTCATATTCTTTTCCCATGTAGGTTATCACAAAATATTGAATAGAGTTCCCTGTGCTATCCAGTAAGTCCTTTTGATTATCTATATTTTTATATATAGTCATCTGTACTGGCAAAAAAAAATTTAAATAAAAATAAAATATTCAAAGGGATTTAACATTTGCTTCTATTGATCAAAACCTATTTAAAGGAACTGCTTCCAGTTACCAAACTTATACATATGAGCTGAACTTAGAAACAAGGAAGAACTAGTAATTCAAATTCTCAACTTTGATAACATGAAGATTATTTTTTAAAGCCAAAGCCAATCTCTGAGTTATGTTTTCTGTACGAAAGCCAACCTTGAAAGTGCAAAAACTCTCACATTTAACACAAGAGGAAAACGCAGACGGAAGCCAGTCGTCTATGACACCCGTAAGTTGCAGATGCGCTCTGACCAGGGCGCTTTGTGACGTTCCTGCTGGCCGGGAGGGGGCCCTGCGAGGGGAGAATTGACTCAGGAAGTCGCCTCTCTGCCCATGTCTCTGCGGCCTCCCCACCCGCCCCTCCCGGGTCTCAGCTCTGCGTGGGGCGCCCCGCTTGCACACAGCCGCCTCTAGCTGCCCCTCTGTTCCTCTGCCCCAGACGGTTCAGGACACAGCGACCCCCTTGCTCCCTCCACGCCAGGCCCCCACCCCACCCCATCCCACCCCAGCCCAACATGTGCTTCTTCCCGGGGGCCATGTGAACCCACACTTGACCTCCAGCCTTCATGATGGTCAAGCACAGAGCACTGGGCTGGGGGCTCCTGTTCTGTTCAAGCCCCAGACACTGAACTTGTCCTCGGGCCTGCTCTCCCAGGGAAGGGGGGAGGCCACAGGAGACGAATGTCCACCAGAAGTCGGGCCTTGGGACTCCCCTGGTGGCGCAGTGGTTAAGAATCCGCCTGCCAATGCAGGGGACACGGGTTCGAGCCCTGGTCCAGGAGGATCCCACATGCCATGGAGCAACTAAGTCCAAGCACCACAACTACTGAACCTGTGCTGTGGAGCCCACGAGCCACAACTACTGAGCCCACGCGCTGCAACTACTGAAGCCCTCGAGCCTAGAGCTGATGCTATGCAACAAGAGAAGCCTCCACTCTCCACAACTAGAGGAAGCCCACGTGCACCAACGAAGACCCAACAGCCTAAATAAATAAATAAATTTATTAAAAAAAAGAAGAGGTCTGGCCATCACCGGAGTCAGGGAGCCTCAGGACACATCACCAAGGCAGGGTCTCCAGCCCCACCTGCAATATTCCACATTCCGGGATCTTTTCATGCAGATACCTGGGTCCCAGTTTATAAAATCAAGAAGGAAGCGCTCACCAGCCTTTACAAACCCAGCAGAGACTCAGCTCAGCGTTGAAAACTGTTCAAATTACATCACCCCGGCGTATCTTTATGTAAAATTGCCCACGCTCCCTCCCCACCAGGACCGGGACACACTCCCGTGTCTGCGTGCTGTTCCAAGGACCTCTGCCCTGGAAGCCTTGGCCCTTTTCTGTCTGGGGACACAGCCGGGCCTCGCTGTGTGTTCAGTGTGGGATCCGCCCGATTCCACATGGAATCAGTCGGGCGACCGCCTGATCCTATAGCCCCGGAAGCCCCGGACTGCGCTGAGATCCTGATTCCATCTTGACGTCCGAGCTGGGAGGTCTTTATCAGGGGCCCCAGCTGCAGTGAAGAGCCCAAAACTGTGAGAGGCGCCTGGACGAGGGGCAGCAGGGGTTGAACCTCTCATGCAAGTGCGGCTCTGGGGGCCACGGGCAGAGGCGTTTTGTGCCGGCCACTGTTGGCGTAAGTGATGCCATTTGGGGCCCATTCAGTCCCTCCTGTCCTTCCGCTGACCCTACCCAGGACTGTACTGTGCGGAAAATCCCTTCTCTGTCATCAAAGGCTCTGAGGTTAATAGATATCATTTGACAATCATTAAGACATGTGGCCTCTATGCTTTGTTAGTCCCCAGACAATGATGAAGACCTTCGCTGATGTATTCCCAGAGCTTCGAGACTACTTACCCATTCGATCATCCTGACTTAGGAACACACGTGCTGTTTCCAAGCATGCACCCCCATACCCTAGGTTACGGTAATATGGTCCCCAGGCCACTGTGGTGTGCAGAGGGCAGCTGTGAGCACAGATCATTTTCTGCCGATCCCACCCTGCAAGCAAATTACCTAATAATAAACCGATCCATTGATTAGATGGGGCTGCCCTCCTCGTTTTTTGGTCTCAAGACGCCTTCTCAGATCAGTGGGTACTTCTCGTCCCCTCCATCCTCCAGCACCACCTCCCTTCGCCCCCTCAGGGCATCCTTCCCTTGGGGACCCCAGCCTGACTTCCAGATGCCCCACCTGCATTTTGATAGCTAAGCAGTGTTATAGCAACAAAAGTGGAGCTTGAGACAAAAGGAAAAATACCCCATTCACGTGTTTTATGTAGTTTCTTATGGTCATTTTTTGGCCGGAGCATTAAAATAGTTGCAAAGATAAAAAGCGGAAAAGTTGATGTATTAAAACTCACAACACTATTTTATTTATATCAAAACAGAATTAATTATAGTTTTACTCACAACTTAAGAATTTAAAATTATTTAAGATAATTACTTTGATAAGAAAAATTGTCAACATGGAAAATCTCAAGTGAAAATGAGAATAGTCTGAACCAAAGACTGTACAACAGCAAGAGTGAACGGAGATGTAAATTACAGCCTTTGGGTGAATATGACGCATCCATGTAGGGTCACCAACTACGACACATGGACCACTCAGGTAGGGGATGTCATTGGGGGGGGGGGTGCGTGTGTAGGGGTGGGGGGATGTGGGAAACCTCTGTATTTTCCCCTCAATTTTGCTGTGAACGTTAAACTTCTCTAAAAAAGGAAAGTCTTAATAAAAATAATAAACCTAAAAAATAAGATTAGCAAACAAGTAGATGTCGAAAATATTGTTAAGTCCACTTCCACGAAAGCCAGGTGTAGTGTGTTGAAAGGTGGCCCCGCATGCACCCAGGAAGTGTGGTGTGTCCATCTGGAACCCAAGAATGTGACCTTGTTTGGAGTAGGTGCCTCTGGAGATGTAATTGAGTGTGAGGTCATTCTGGACAAGGGTGGGTCCTGAAGCCACTTGTCAGTGTCCTTATAAAAAGACAAGAAGGGAGGATACACACGAGGGGAAGATGGTGTGAAGACAGAGGCAGTGGAGGACACCGAGGACAGCCAACCACCAGGCGGGGACCAGGAGAGATGCACCAGCCAGCAGAAGGACCAGCCCTGCCCACACTCTGACTTCAGACTTCTGCCCTCCAGATGGGGAGAGAATACATCACTCTTGTTTCAAGCCACCCAGTTTGCAATCATTTGTTACAGCAACTCCAGGAAACTAATACACCAAGGATTCACTCCCCCTCATCCCCGCCCCCTGGCTCACACTCCAGTAAGGTTTGGTGCTGCATTGGTTTTTATTTTAAATTTTAATATTTTGTTGATGGTGTATTTTTTAATTTAATTTTGATTTTTTTTTTTTTAATGTTGCCTCTTTTACATGGATCCAATGAGCAAGCACTGGGCTGGTTGAGAAAAAAGACTGGCTGGTATCGGTCAGATGGACCACCCTTGGCGCCCTGCCTGTGGAGACACCCACCCCCACGCCCCCAGTGACTACTGACATGGGCCACAAACCTCTTCCCACGTGCCCATTCACAAGATCCACCCGTGTCTCCCAAAGACCCACCTCGTCACCAGTTTTCCACCTGTGTTCCTTCCATGTCTCTAGCCGAAAGGCTGACCCTTTTGCTACCTGCCATGAATCAGCCGAGATCCGCTCCTCAGCCAGCGCTGCACTTGCAGGAGGTGGACGAGGGCCAGCTGTGCCTGCGGAGTTCCGCCCGCCGGGAGCGTCCCTTCACCAGGGTCCTCCAGGGCCACACCTTGAAGGCAGCGCACCAGCTGTGACTCCCAGCTGGCAGCAGCAAAATGCACAGACCCTTCTCCTCACCAGGCCCGTGCCACTCCTGCTCCGTTACGTGGCCACAGGCATGGGCCAAGGAAGAGGTGGAGACGGAGCAGACGGGCTGCGGGGTCCCAGCTCCCTGCTCAGGAGGTTTCCCAGTGCCTTCTGGGCTGCTCTGGCTTGGTCGTCCTGGGAAAACCTCTGTCTGCCGTGGAATTCCATGGTGCATCTCCAGTTTCATGGTTGGGGCCACTTGGTCCTAGTGACTCTTTCAGGGGTGGCAGCTCTGCCTTGCTAGGAAATGTCTTGGCTGCGGGGGGTGATGCGGTGTGAAGACCCCGGCGATGGAGGAGATTCTGTGAGTCCAAGGATGCGGTGCTGGCTGAGGACCAAGGGCAGGAAGGGAAACCTGTTTATCCCCGTGAGGACAGACCGCTGCCCTCCCTGAGTGATGGGGCTAGTATAAGTTGCCAGCCACCAGGAGGCCAGCCCGTCCCCCTGGGGGAGACAGGTGACCCAGCAGTGGTCCAAGGCTGCACTCAGCGATGGGAGAGCCAGGCTGGCTTCAGTGGAAGGAAGACCACGTGGTTGAACTGTGCAGACCCTCCACTCTGCAAATGCAGACAGCTATCCCTCTCCTTCCTGATCAGGATGGAGAAGAGGTTTTCTGCAGGCAGAAGCCATGTAGCCACTGCCGGGCGCTGTGCTGACCTCCTTCGGTGAGGATGCAACCCCTGGACCCCTGACCACGTTTGTGAAAACCCACGGTCATGTTCTGGGGTCCTTCGGACATTTGCACCTGCTGAACAGGTGAATTACAGGGGCTACGGTGTGAACCTCCACCCCAACATCTCTCCAGTCTCCAGTGGATTCTCCTGGGATGCAATGTTGGGCTTGGTTCATTATTTCACAAGCTCCTGGAGGCGAGCTCCAGGGCTTCCTCGGTCCCTTCTGCTAAGATGGGAGTTCGGCCCATCACTGAGCACTTTCATTCCCCCTCTACCTCCTGGGTCTGGGAAATAATCAGAGTTGGAGGCTGTCTCTGCTGGTGAAGGGCTCAGGAGATTCCAAAGCTCAAGATGTTCTGCTCATCTGGCCGCATCCCCCGTCTCAGGGTCCCTGTCTTTGTCCCCAGGGCCCTTATCTCAGCTGCCACTGTGCTTTTTGATGTTGGGTCCAAATCATTCTTTGCTGGGGGGCCGTCCTGTGTGGCATCCCTCGCCTCTGCCCGCTAGATGCCTGCAGTACCCTTCCCAGTTGTGACAAGCCCAAATATTATCAGATTTTGCCAACTATCCCCTGAGGGTGACGTGGCTCCAGCTGAGAACATGTGTTCGCCTTCAGAGACCTGGCCACGCTCAAGAGCTTTCACTCGTTGACCTCACAGCCAGACCCCAGTCCTGGTCCTGAGGCTGCAGGGGCCACGGGGCTCCTTCACAGCTGCCCCTCTGGGTCTTCCTTGCTTGTCCAGTAATTGTAATTTTCCTTCTTTCCTGCGTAGGTAAGAGGAAGCCAGAGACTCAATTCTCTTCAATCACCACTAGGAAACCATGACAACCCGGCTTCTCCCCCAGCGCTCTGCCTCCGTCCACGCTGGCCCCGTGATTAAGGGAACCATCGAGATGCCACTATACCCATGTTTACCTGTGTCCTGTTTCTGAATCTACGACCAACCTAATCCCAGCCTCCACTCTGAGCATCTGTTTTCTGGGTCACTCCTTGTACCAACTACCTTATGGGTCAGGATTTGGGGGATTCTTTATAAAGGTGTGGGCAGGGTACAGGGATGCCTCAGAGATGGAAATCTGGAGGTCATCACCGTGGAGCCATTCCCACCCTGGGTCCATGGGGTCGGGGGGTGAGCACTCACCAGAAACCTGAAAGAAGCCCACGTACAACAGGCCATCTTAAGCAGAGCAGTGACCTTCAATCAAGGGAGACAACAGCCAGAGGCACCCCCCTCCCCCAAGCTCCTGCCAGGGCTCCGCATTGGCTGAACAAAACCAGAAGCCAGAAGCCAGGGGGCCTGGTGGTGCATCCACTTGGGTCAGCCCCAGGACAGGCGAAGGGGAGGATGGAGAGGGGACCTGCAGAGGTGGGCCCCGCAGCACAGCACTGCAGCTCTGCCAGCCCGTGTGATACCCTCCAAGGTCACCAGGCTGTTCCCTATGCTGAAGGCCTGGCCCCACCTGCTCAGGGCTGGCCCTTCTTCATTTGGGCCCAGGTCAGTGCCACCTCCTCAGAGGCCTTGCAGACTCTCTAAGATCCCAGTGGTCCCCACTCCCTAGAAGGTAAGCCCCCTGCAGGCAGGAACCTTGTGCTCCCAACACCTGGAGCAGCACCTGTCACGAAACAAGTTCTCAATGAGTGTGGGTCCACCCGGCCTACTGGACTTGTGAGTGAATGTGCTGACATTTGCCCAACACAAACCAAACATCTTTATGTATTAGTTCACCCCCCATACATTCAGCTTCCATCCATCCACCCATTATCCATCCACCCATCATCCATGCATCCATCCATCCGTATATACATACATCTAAGCATCCATGCATCCTTTTATCCATCCATCCGTCATCCATCCATCCATCCATCATCCATCTATCCATCATCCATCCATCCATCATCCATCCATCCTTCCATCCATCCATTCATCATCCATCTATCCATCCATCCGTCATCCATCCATCCATCCATCATCCATCCATCCATCATCCATCCATCATTCCATCCATCCATTCATCATCCATCTATCCATCCATCCATCATCCATCCATCCATCATCCATCCATCCATCATCCATCCATCCATCATCCATCCGTCCATCCTTCCATTACCCATCCATCCATCCATCCACATATACATACATCTAAGCATCCATCCATCCATCCATCCGTCATCCATCCATCATCCAAACATATACCCAAGCATCCATCCAAACATCTTCTCACCCACCCACCCATGCATTCATCCAAGCATCCATGATACATACATATGTCCAAACATCCATCTGTCCGTTCATCCATTCGTGATATATTCTCCCATCCCTTTCAGCACTGGTATCTCTCCACCCAGTGCCCGTGGCTTAGGACAGTAACCTCAACTCCAACTCCTCCCCTGGCTTCTTTTCCTGGAGATAACATGTTGAAACACACACAGTGACCCTGAGATGTAAAGGCCATGGACAGAGAGCTTTGGCTGCTCTAAGGCCACCATAGCTCACCTCCCCACCAATGCAAAGGAGCCCTTGCAATGACGGAGGGTCCAAGGCGGACATTTTCACACCCCCACGGGGCAGGAAGGAAAGCCCCGGCTGACTGTAGCCATTTTTCTTATTTGAACCTCACTTAAAGCAAAGAATGGAACTCTGAGAACTCTGGTTTTCCTTGTGTTCACTCAAAGGTAGCATTTTTTCCTTCTCTGTGAGGCAGCTAAGTAGATTTACAATGATTCATTAAAGTTCTGTCGGAGACCATCAAATCGTCATGGGAAAGGCTTACATGCAGTCAGATATCTAGATATTTATTTCACACAGTGATAAATCCTCAATCTGACTAACTATTCCACTGACGGATGGTGATACCCATAACATAACAAGGCCCTGCAGACACCGCGGCTCAGCTGAGGAGCGCTTCCGAAGAGGGCTGCCTTTTCCAGTTTTATGCCATTTTGTACATCATTTTCTTTTCTTCTTTAAAGCTAGAAAGTAAGTGGAGGGCCAGTGTGTAAAACCTACTGACAAACTGGGAGGATAATAGCATCTGAGGGGAGCTCCTGGGCGGGTGGTGTTTTTTTACCGTGAACACAGTTACACCAAACCCACATGCCCGAGAACTGCATCTCTTCAAAGAATCCGTCCAGATTGCAAAATGATAAACATGACTGTTTCTAGAAAATGGAAAGACTGTGTATTGTCGTCGGCTGCCGTGATGAGGTGTTCACGGACTTGGCCTTGGAGGCGGTCTGTTTTGTGGGTGGGATTAGATTAACCAGCACGCACCTGAGAGGGATTCGTGTGCAGTCTGCACTCGTGCCTAATGGCTCGTGAATAGGATTTCACGGAGCTCGTGTGCACGGACAATGCACGCGCACCCACACACAGGCACGCAGGCACGCACTCGAGGAAAGCTGCCTCTGACAGCCCACGCCTGCTTCCCAGAACCACCGAGCTCCGAGCTCCCCTGACCTCACTTGCAAATTCTGGTGAGTGGCAACGTCTCAGCGATGGAGAAAGGAACACGTGATGGTGATGTAATGTCCCGGCTACATTTGGGGGTCAGGCAGGGAAGACCCGGAAGAAGTCTTCTTCCCTTTCTTGGCAACCTACAAATGTCTATAGAAAACCCATCTTTGGGGTCAGGTTATAGGGGACTTCCCAGGTCCACTGACAGTGTTAAACTACTTTTTTAAAAAAAATTTTTTAAATAAACTTTTAATTTTAGAACAGTTTTACAGAATTATTGCAAGGATAATACAGAAGTTCCCATATACCCAACACACACTTTTCTTTATTATTTTTTTTAGGCTGCATGTCATGTGGAACATTAGTTCCCTGACCAGGGATCGAACCCATGTTCCCTACGATGGAAGGACAGAGTCTTAACCACTGGGCAACCAGGGAATTCCCAAGTGTTAAGCTACTTTGGAGCAAAATATTCCGGCCAGCTCTGCTGACCCACAAAGCACAGACAGAGGGGCTCCTGGCCGCAGCAAAGGACGACCACGGCCGGCATGTAGCCTGCCCCAAACTCAGATGCCCTCCAGGGAGGGCAGTGTCAACCCCCAGCCCCGGGGGAGCCCCGTTGCAAGAACAGACCCCGTGCTGCACACTTACGAGGCCATCAGTCTCATCAGGTGGGGTCCTGGGGGCCCTGCCAACACTACCTGGGTCTGGCTTGGAGACTTTTCAAAGGGGAGGTCACTTTGGATGAAGGGCTAGACAAGGGCTACCTTTCAACTTGCTTTTAAGTTGCCATTTCAACCTCAGGCTTCTCGTCAAGAGATTCACTGCTTAGTTCAAAATTAACTCCTGTTCTTCTTCTTCTGGCACATGGAGAGTCTTTTCTTAAATTTATGTTTTTTTTTTTTATTGAAGTATAGTTGATTTACAATGTCGTGTTAGTTTCAGGTGTACAGCGCAGCGATTCAGTTACACGTACATATAAATGTATTCTTTTTCAGCATCCTTTCCCTTACAGGTTATTGCAAAGTATTGTGTGTATTTCCACATGATATACAGTAGGTCTTTTTTTTTTCTGAAGCTCTTTATTCCTTATACATCCTCCCTGGGTTTAAGATCATCTCAGGCTGGTCTGATAGGTCTCTTCCCAGCATGTTTACTTATTCTCTCCAGCCCCGACCGGTTTGCCGAGCTGTGCGTGCTCCCTGCCCCGCCACGTGAAGTGCTCACCCAAACGCCCTTCCTGCCGTCTTGCTCTCTCTGCAGCCACCGCGTGCTGCCAGGCTGGGAGGAGGATGTGAGCATCTGTCCCGGCCCCTTATTGAGCACTCTGCAGAGAAGCAGCTCAGTCGTGTGTGAATTCCACAGCAGATGACAAACTCCTCCAACACGGCTGGGCCTCAGCTGCAGGCGGGAGAGCCAGGATTGCTCAGTGGCCACGGTCGTGGAGCTGGGAGCAGGCAGCTCACAGGGCGTACTGGTTATGCAGCCAGACTCCCCAGCTGGAAACCTGCTCTGGCCCTTCCTCACGTCTGCATCCAAATGGCCAGGCCCTGAGAGCCCACCCACCCCTACTCTGCCCTCAAACATCGTACACATGTGGATGATGGAATTGAATGAGTAATGGGTGGTGGGCGGTGGCTTCCTCACTGTGGGAGTGGGAGGTAACAGACAAGCCAAGGAGGGGCAGGAATGATCCGCACAGCAGTGGATTCGAGCTGGAGACACCCACGCGGTCATGTTTGACAACATAGATACCGAGGTTCTGCGTGGAAATATTTATAGATGTGTGTATACACATAGGTCAGCATATACACATACATTTTCTTGCTCAGTCAGCTGCAAGGGACAGCTGACCCCTGCAAGAACCCCAGCTTCAATGAGCACACAGTACCAGATGCTTGTTCGTTCGTTCTTTCTTTCTCTCTCTCTTTTCTTTTTGCTACGTTGGGTCTTCGTTGTTGTGCATGGGCTATCTCTAGTTGTGGTAAGCGGTGGCTTCTCTTGTTGTGGAACATGGGCTCTAGGTGTGCGGGCCTCAGTAGTTGCGGTGCGTGGGCTCAGCACTTGTGGCACAAGGGCTTAGTTGCTCTGACGCATGTGGGATCTTCCCCGACCAGGGATCAAATCCATGTCCCTTGCATTGGCAGGCGGATTCTTAACCACTGTACCTCCCAGATGTTGGTTCTTAATGCCATTCTCCAGTAAAAGGAACCAAGGCTCCTTGGGGAGATGGCTGATTCTGGTACCAGGGCAGGAAATATACAAGATGAGCTGGAACACCCTGTGGTCTCAGAAAGTAAAGAAGTGCTAAAAAAAAAAAAGAAGAAAGAAAGAAAGAAAGAAAGAAAGAAAGAAAGAAAGAAAGAAAGAAAGAAAGAAAAGGAAGGAAGGAAGGAAGGAAGGAAGGAAGGAAGGAAGGAAGGAAAGAAGGAAAGAAAGAAAGAAAGAAAGAAAGAAAGAAAGAAAGAAAGAAAGAAAGAAAGAAAGAAAGAAAGAAAGGAAAGAAAAAGCACATGGAGGAAGCTCAAAGGCACACAGGAGCCACTGAAAGAGCCCCCAATGGTCAAAGTGGGAACAATTTGAGCAAAAAACAAAATAGTATTGGAGTATAACCCAAAGAATAAAATAAATATCCATGAGACCCTACAGATATAAGTAAATGGTTGAATAAACAAATACACGGGGTGAGAAGAGATTTCCCCTGCAGAAGAATTCAGAAGGATTTATGCAGGTCCTCTGCCCTGAGGGAGGGAGCCCACCTCTCCTCTCTTTAGGGGCAGGCTGAGTCCTCCCAAAGAGGACAGTGTGGGGCGGGGGAGATAGAGTGACTTCTCAGGGGAGAAACCCGACAGCCCCACCTCTGCCGGGGGTCACGGTCCACATCAGCAGGGATGCGTCATGTTGACGCACAGACGCCAGGTAGGAGGTGAAGAGCATGGCCCTTCACCTCCATGGACTCCCTCCCAGAACCCACACCCCATCCAATTACATCAGAAACACGTCAGACAGACCCCAAGTGAGGGACATCCTGCAAAATAGCTGACCAGTCCTCCTCGAAACTCTCAAGGGCATTGTAACCCAGGAACGTCTGAGAAGCTGTCACAGCCAAGAGGATCCCCAGGAGACAGGATGACTGATGTATGTGGTTTCCTGGCTGGGATCTTGGAACGGAAAAAACAATTAGGGAAAAAGAAAACAAGAATAAACTGTGAATTATAGGTAAGAATAATGTATCGATATCTGCTGGTGGGAACGTAAATTGGTGCAGCCACTATGGAAAACAGTATGGAGGTTCCTCAAAAAACTAAAACTAGAGCTACCATATGATCCAGTAATCCCACTTCTGGACATATACCCAGAGAAAACTACAATTCCAAAAGACACATGCACCCCAATGTTCATAGCAGCACTATTCACAATAACCGAGACAGAAACATCCTAAGTGTCCATCCACAGATGAATGGATAATGAAGATGTGATATATATACTCAGCCATAAAAAAGAATGAAATAATGCCACTTGCAGCAACACAAATGGACGTAGAGATTATTATACTAAGCAAAGTAAGTCAGAAAGAGAAAGACAAATACCATATAATATCACTTATATATGGAATCTAAAATACGACACAAATGAACATATCTATGAACAGAAACAGACGTGCAGAGATAGAGAACAGATGTGTGGTTGCCAAGTGGTGGGGGGGCAGGCAGGGAGAGACGGACTGGGAGTTTGGGATTAGCAGACGCAAACTATTATAGAGGGTGGATGAACAACAAGAGCCTGCTGTAGAGCACAGGGAACTAGATTCAATACCTAGGATAAACCGTAATGGAAAAGAATCTGAAAAAGAATGTGTGTGTACATATATATATATATATATATGTATGTATTCCTGAGTCACTTTGCTGTGTAACATCAGGCACAACATTGTAAACCAACTACATTTCAATAAAATTTTTTTAAAAAGAATAATGTATCCGTATCTGTTCATTAATTGTGACACGTGTAGCCCGCTAAGGGAAGACGTTGCTCACAGGGGGAATTGGCGTGGGGTCCGAGAGAACTCTGCGTACTGTCTTTGTCATCTCTCTGTACAGCTAAAACAGATCTAAAGTAACATTTTATTTCAAAAAAAATGTGATGAGCGTATTAAGCTTGTGACTCATGGATGCTGTGAAGGGACTGGGCACCTCAATCAGCGCGCCAGGCTCCTGCTGCAATGACTCATGCCGGACCCAGTTTGGCCCCTCGGGGTTCTCTCTCCAGCTCATTTCCCACCAAGTTCTCGTTCTACGTGGGTGATGGGGCCGGTAGGATGTGAGTTCGGAGCAGCCAGGCAGGCACGACACGGACCGCGTGGGGAAAGCCCACTGCGGGGGTGGGGGTGGAGGGAGACTGACAGACGGAGGTGGGTGGAGACCCTAGGTCCACGTGCCTCTAACTCCAGATTGCCCTCCGGACCTTTCAGTTATCATCAAAGCATTGCCCTTGTTTACATTTATTTGAGCTGAGATTCTGTCACTTGCCAATGAAACACCTAACGAGCCCTGGTGTAACCCATGTTTCGCTGGTCCCGTGTTTTAGAAAGGAAAGAAATTTGAGGGTCCATGTCTCACATCATCAAAAATTAACATCTTTATGGGACACCTCACAGATGAAAAGCCTCAAGTCTATTTTCTCCCAAAGCGCCAAAGTTTCCCGTCCGCAGCGGCTGAGCACCCGTGTTCTTTCACCCTGCTTCTTATGTGGCCGAGGACCCGCTTGCCCTAGGATGACGGCAATTCGAAGTTTTGCTGGTAGGCTCTTAGACTCACTCCTATCTTTGAGCTTAAAAGAAGGAAGGGGCAGCAAATGTATGCTGAAACAGCAATGGCGGTGACCCCCCCAGCTGTGTCTCATCACCACAGGTACAGAGCTGCTGCTGCACAAATGTCATGTGAATCGGGGCAGCTGGTCTCCAGGGAGACAGCCTTGAGGCGGGTGGTTCTGGGCGCACACGGCATCCCTCACGTGCACTGCCTGATGGTCAGCAGAACAGGCTCTGTTCCTGGAAGGCAGCAAGGAAAGATGGAGAAGGGGAGGCCCCAGGTCATCCTCGTTAAAGACCTAGGCTGCTCCGGGCACCCCTCCCCACAGCCGGGTGCCGTTACCCAGAGCATCTCAGGGGGGAAAATGATTGCCGACCGCCCTGATGTGGGAGTGGAAATGTTCTTTAGAGTGTTTAATGCTCTGAAGAGGCCCCTTCAGCAGTTCTTAAACCTACACTCCTGAGGGAGAAAAAAAATTACAACTGCCATGGCAACAGTGATCTAGTGCTTATTGTACAGAAAGCCAAGAGAGAAGTAAGAGGAAGAAGAAAGGCATGAATGAAGTCATGCTACATGGGGCTAAGTGCTTCTGCACGCCTTGCATTGTTAATCCTTGCAAAGGCCCTATGCGCCCATTTCACAGAGAAGCAAACTGAGGCTCAGGAAGAGGAAGCCATTTATCCAGGGTTGCACAGCAAGTAAGAGCTGGACTCAAACTCCAGCTGACCACATCCCAGGACCTGCTTGCCCAGCCTGGCCTCCTCACACACGTCACCTGCACCCAAGTCAGCTCAGGTCACTTCGCAGCTCTCAATCCTCCCGTGGCCTTGGTAACACCTAGAACAAAACCCCAAACCCTGCAACACCAGCCCACTCTGATCCCCTGCTGTCCCTCTGCCCCTGCTCCATCGCCCCACCCCAGTCCTGGCTGCCTCCAGCCTTCCCTGCTTCTGCCCCCTCCTCCTGGACAGCTCTCCCTTTGAATAAATCTACTCCTTCACTTGATTTGTGTCTCTGCTCAAAGGTCACCTCTCCCATGATGCCTTCCCAGACCACAATATCTAAACTAGCAGCCCGAGGTATGCTCTATCCTCCTTCTCCACTTTATTTTTTCCTTTACGGAACTTATCTTTGTCCTGGCATCATACATCTATTGTTTGTTTATTGTCTATCTCCCCACCAGAATATAAATCCCAGGTAGGTGTCTGTTGTCTGTCTCCCCACTAGAATAGAAGTCCCAGGTTGGTAGAATTCTGCCTGTCTTATTTACTGATAGAGCTTTTTGCAGATGTCTACTGGAGGTGGGACTTATCATACTGTGTGTGTGTGCAGGGCTGGGGGTGGAGATGGATACTAGCTCTTGCTTACAAATCTTCCTCCTTTGTTTGCCTATGAGCTTGTCAGAGAGCAGGGCCCAGACACATACATCTTTGCCCCAGTCCCTGCTCCCGGCTCCCAGCTCCCCACTTCTGGCCCAGTGCTTCACCCTGATCTGTACTCAGTGAGCCTTTGTTTGCAATTGCTTGAATTTGGGCCGAGTTCAGAGGTTGGGAGGACTGACCAGTCCTGCCCATCTACCTGCTTCAAGGTTGGCCTTCATGAAGTTCTGCTCAGGAACAGGCCATCACAAAGTTTCCAAACTTTGGCAAATCCTTTTTTCTCGGCAGCTTCTTTTTAAAACTCCAGCCTCTTCCAAGATCAAGAAAAGTGCTTCCCCTCATTTAAGGGTCTCATGGTGTTGAGACTGGGCTCCCCCAAAGGCTGGGGGGCCAGGGAGTCGGGGATAGAATTCCACAGCCTTTCCCCAGGGCCAGAGGAAGGGGGGAGCACAGCAGGGAAATAGATGGAGTTTAAAGAACTAAACTGAGAAAGAGAAAGAGAGAAGGGAGGAGAAGGAGGGAGGCGGTAGAAGCTGTGGACCATGGGGAGAGCTGATCTCCTGTCTCCACGGATGAGGGGCCCCTCTGAGGGGAGGTAGCCAGCAGCTGGTCTCCCGAGACCCTGCTCCCTAAAGCTGCCACCACATTGCATGGCTCTCGGACCCAAATTATTTAAATGAGAAAATACCAGTCGTGGCTCAACTGCTAAGAAAGAAAAAAAAGCAAAAAAAAAAAAAAAAAAAAAAAAAAAAACCCAGGAATTTCCTGCTATTAAAGATCTCTCTTTTCCATCATCCTGCAGTTTTCAAAATCTGATCTTTCTCACATGTTGGAGGTGGGGCACTTTGGTTAATTTGCTGGCTTTTGGGGGAAGCAACAGAAGAAATGGGGCCATCCGGGCCCTGCCCTCTCCCCACGGGAAGGATTCAGAGGCCCCCCACCTCTGACCTTGGTAAACCCTTGGGGTTTGGGACACTGGGAGGAAGAAGGACACTCTTGGGATACAGGACAGGGACCTTCCTGCTCCCCTGGACAGGTGGGTGCTTGGGAAATTAGTCACAGGTTTACAAGAGGTATGGACCTAGCCAACTTTGGGTTTAAGGAAGAGTTTCTTTCACTGAAGGATATACCAGCTCTGGCCCCTCAACTAGCATTTGGAATATTTTTAAAGCATTCCTAGGCACTGCGGAAGCCACCCAAAATACATAGGACACTATCCTCCTCTTTGAAGCGCTTGCAATTAAGTCAGAAGGCCAGGATCTACAGATATACGCTGTGACGAATAATCACATACAGGTCTGCATACGAAGGAGGATGTCGCGCCCTATTTCTGGAAATGAGATCAGTTTGCATTGGATTATACTCACAACGGCAGACTTACTACTGAGCCAGGGGCTCATTTGGGTGCTTGGATCCGCTCAGCACTGACTTAGATTCCCGTAGCTGCTGGTGCGGTCACCTTGGGACTCCTGGACGCGGGGATGCTGAGAACAGACGTCCCGGAGGCCCACCTGGAGGCCCAAACACAAAGAAACCAGCCTGTCCGGTCAACATCTAGTGGGCGGCCATCCCCGCTGGCCAGAGAACTGGGGTGACAGGAGAAAGTGAGATTATGACAGGGACGAGGGCTAGTGGGTGCGCGGCCACTGCCGGCAGCAGGTCTTAGCATCCCCCCCCAGGCGGCTGGGCCCAAAGCACACAAAGCGCCACCTCACCCCACTTTGCCCTGCTGGAGCCTCCTCAGCTCTGCCTGATGTCACTCTGTTCCTCTCTCAATTAGGGCAGCTCTGTGCACGGGGATGGGCTCTGAGAGAGCTGGGGTCCTTGTGCAGCTAAAGGCCTGAGCCCCCCAGGCCGTGTCACTCATCCCAGATCCCAGTTCTTGGGAGCCCCTCCCAGGTGAGGACCTGAGGGGCCAGCCCAGGTCACTCAAAGCCTTTGCAAGTGGAAGATCACTTAGTGGTCCAGAAGTTTGACAGTGGCCATGGTCCCTGCGGGAGAGCTGGGTTAGAGGGGACACATGGTGAGTCACCACGGGAGGGGACGGGGAGGGCCCAGCCTCAGCGCCCCGGCCCCCGAGGCTGCCCCTGGCCCCGGCGCTGCAGAGCCAGCTGCTGGGGGCGGCCCTCTGCCCGCGAGGACTGTGTGGGGTGCCAGCTTCCAGCAGCAGCGGAGAAACAAGTTCTCACCGGCCTGGACGGGGCAGAGGCCTCCCAGGGTCCACCCCAGGCAGCCCCTCCCTCCTCAAAAACTCAGAAAAACCATTTCAGCTGAAGGACAGGGCGCACAGGGTTGGCTCTTAGCACCACTTCTAATGCTAATTAAGCCCAGGTCAGAAATTCAACACAGGCCACCAGCTTTGTACAGAGGAACGGAGGCTGCTAAGTCACAGAAAGGTGGCCACCTGCTGAAGGTTGTTGGATGGCCACACAGTTCCAGGGGGAGGGCCACCCCCCGCCCCACCGAGGGCCCCCACAATTCCATCTTTCCTCACAAGGGCAGCGTTTTATGGGGAGACGGCGGCAGTGGCATCACTGAGTGAGGTTACAGCCCTGCTGCCCCTCCTAAGGGGACAACAGGACAGCCGCGCTCCGACAGGGCGCCAGGCCCGTGCTAACGCATGTTCACGCTGTGTCACACGCGCCCATCAATCTTCAGAACACCTTGGGCCAGCTGTTGTCACCCCTTTGATCAATGAGGAGTCAGGCTCGGGAGGGCTCCATGGCAGGGATCACAGAGGATGCCGGGATCCAGGGACCCGGGGAGGAGCCCCACACCCCGGCCAAGAGATCTGGGGGTTCAGGGAAGAATGCACCATGTAGGTGACACCTGCATGGATCTTAAGGAAGAGGTGATCAAGGGGAGGAGAGAGGGAGAGACATTCTTCTCGGATAAAATAAGGAGCAAAGTCAAGGACGTCACAGCAGAGAGTCTGGTATCTTCAGGAAATGGGGACAGAGAAGGACAGGACAGACAGTAGATGCCAGGTGCGCCACACTGGAGGCGACGGGACGTCCCCAAGGAGGCCAGCCGGGGAATGACAGGGCAGATGGACCCAATAGGAAGATCCAGGGAAGGATGGGGGAGGGAGTGGAGGCCGGTGACCAGGCAGGAGGGCACTAAAATGGATGGAGAGAGGATGGAAGACAGCCTTGACCCACCAGCTGCCCACAAAGGGGACGGCTGCCCACGAGAAGGGGACAAAAGGGGCCCGCTGAGGGCCCCGGGACGCAGCGTGACTCCTCGCCACCGCTGTAAATGGACTTGAGTGTCTATCTGGGCCCCGAAGGCTCAGGGCACCACATTTGTGAAGCAGACCCGTTCTTCCCAATCCAGCCACTTCCAAGAATGCAGGAGGGTGCTGTTTCGTGCACACGACTTGTTTATCACTAACTCTTCCCCCTTTCCCCTGTTTTATGGCAAAAAATAACATCACAGCATCAGAAAAATGTTCTTTAAAAGATGCCTAGAACCCTACCAGCCTAAACCAACCATTTCGGATTCTCTGCCTAAATGGGTTCAACTCCCTGCCAGGTTTCACAGAGCCTAACACGCCGTGACACCCGTAGAGCAGGGCTGGCTCTGTCTGCAGCCGGACTTGCAGCGCCCGGCCAGGGGCGCGCGCTCACAAACGGGTCGGGGCAGGATGAACAGCCGGGGTGTAACCGCCTCTGCGGATTCCGCTGCGTCACCGGCGGGGCCGTGACTTCCCTCAGCCTCTCTAAACCCGTCATAATCATCGTCCTTGACATTCCCTCCGGCAAACGTGCCGCAATTTAATTAGCCGCCCCGATCTTTGGAAATTCAGGTCACATCTTTCTTTATTTCTTTTTTAATTTTTCTCTAATAAATGATACCTTCTTTCTAAGCTGACCAGAAATCCAGAAAGCCGACAGCAAGCGTGGTAGAGTTCTGATTACTTAACTGTCTAAAGCCATATTATGACGATGTCGTGAGTGATATTAAAAGATAAGCCACTGACTGTAAAATATCCGCGAGTGAGAGTTACTATCCTCTGTATATAAGGAGCCAGTAGAAATCAGTAACGGGGAAAATCTCAGCTCCCAGCACATAAGCAACCCAATAAATAGGTAAGAGCAGGTAAGAACATGAGTCTCCAAGACCCCCTTGGACGACCCCTGGGAAGGCGCGGATCTCCACCTTCTGACCTGGATGGGACTGTGCCTTTCCTCCTGTGTTGTTTGAAATATTTACAACTAGTAATAATTTAGTAATTACCAAAGCCATAAAAAGTAAGTCAATGGGTGTATAAATCAAATATTGTACCTCTAAAACTGACACGGCCTTCGCACGAAAGCTCGGGGCAGACAGGACAAAGGGCACACCCCTCCTCTCGCCCGCGGTGCCTCCTGCCAGATGGCTTTCCCAGAAGGTTAGAGCAGTTTATGGGGTGTTTGGTTCATTATAAATGCACGAAGCAGGCTGATTCCTCCAGGAGGCTGATGGCCAAACTTTCAGAATGTAAAGCGTCTTACCTCTGAGCAGTTCGGGAATGTCGATCTTCTCCCATGGTGCTTCCAGGCCCTCTTTAACAGGCTCCAACCCTCTTTGGCAAGGCCTGCTCGGTGCCTCGTATGCAGTAGGCGCTAATGCATTTTGCTTGTTTGACAAATTCATTTTGTGGTCCCCGGCCCCAACGTCAGGAGAGTCGGCACAGGAAGCGATTGGATGATTTTCAGAATAGTCATTAAAAACACCAGTTAGACCCGAGAACAGGCAGAGGATGCCCTGGGGGCTGGATCAGCAGGAGCCCGCGGACCCGCCGGACCACCCGCTCTGGGGGCGCTGCTGGCCGCGGGGGAAGATGCTCTGCTTGGCCTGGCCCCTCCACTCTGGATGGACGCCTCCTCCCTCTGACAGATACACCCCCTGGACTTCTCGTGAGTCCTCTGAACTTCCTGCCCCATCTCTGCATCCTTGTTGGAGGCCGCCCACTCTGGAGGGACAGGGCCGATCCTTCTCTCCCTCCTCACGGCGGCTTCGCTCCTTCTTGTCAGAGATGAAGAGCTGACGTGAGACCTGGAAACCAGCGTCCAGCTCCTCAGGCCACAGTCTCGGCCCTTCTTATCTGCAATTCAGCTCTGATGCCTTAATTTGAAATTCTTCTTTGATGAGGTCTTTAAGGCAGTTAAAGGGTGGGCTCTGCATTCAGGGATGAGCCCGTGTGCAGGCTGTACGGTACGAGAAGTGTCAGCCCACACAGGGGCCAGCTGATGGAGGCTGGACCCCTGGAAGGGCTGGCTTTGCACCTCTGTGAGCTCCATCACCTCTGCCCTGTCCCTGAGAGATTCTGGCAGGATCTCACACTCTGACACAACAGACAGTTGGACACTGCCCTCCCTGGAACTCCCCTGGGACTCTAAACTCAGTGACCAAGTTCCCCAAAGACCCCCAGGCCACCTGCTCCACCCAGGTTCTTCATCCTGGCCCCCAGCTCACCTGGCAGAGGCAGGCGGTTTCTTTCCGTTTAATCTTGGTTCTGGAAACTTACATCAGCTGCAATTTCTGGTGGCCAAGCCAGGATCAGGAATGCAGGTCAAGGATGCACTCCTTGACCTGCATCCCTTGACCGTGCAGGATGGAGAAGCACGAATTCAGGCAGAGCCCTGCTATATGGAAGCGAAGGGGAGCGAAATGCAGAAATAATGTCACCGTATGCACTGAGCCTTAATAAAAGCGCCAAACAGTCTCCAAACTGGATGCAGAATCCAACAGCTTCTCGCCAGCATGGCCCAAACCACCATCATTTTTCCAAAGACCATGGTCTCCCCGCCCCTCCCATCAGGGCATCTCCACCCGGCGGCGACTAAACCCGAGAGCCACCTCCCTCCTCCAAAAGAGTGGAACCACGTCCCTGGTATGGCCTATAGGGGACTTGCCACCCCCTCATCTTTCTGACCCCACACCCCCTGCAGGCCGTCCTCTGCCACCCCCACCCCCGCCCCTGCCACCCCCGCTCTTCACTCCTGCGGGAGGGGCCTCGGCCTGAGGCTGCTCCCTTTGCTGGAAGGCTCTTTCCTCTGATGGACAGGTTGCTCCCTCTCTACCCCTGTGTGCTCCTGCCTGGCCACCCTCTCGATGCCAGCTCTGCACACTCCAGTGCACACCCGCTTCCTCACCCGACTTTTCTCCTTTGCACTAATTATTCTCCAACATGCTACATGTTGCATTTATTTACACCACCTCGTCTGGTTCCCACTAAAACACCGGCTCCTCCAGGCCCAGGGTTTCTGCTTGTTCTCCGTTGAATGCCCGGGACTCAGCACAGCACCAACAGACAGCAAGGGTGGCGCTGGTGAAGAAGGAAGCGGGGGCTCCCGGGGGGCGGGGTAAAGGTGCCGTCCGCTGGCTCAGGGATGGAGTAACTGAACAGCAGCCTAGTCGGTCAAATACTCATGGGGCGACTATTACTCTGAACGCAGAATCAGCCAGGCAGCGTAAGGAACCCGCCCCCACCCCTCGCCCCACTGTGGTGCGGGATGCCCTGTCACAGCACCTCACCCTCCGATCCGTGGGAAACAGCCCTGCAGAGCTGCATTCGGTGTTCCAGTGCTCGAAGGAGATGCTCTGAGAGAGCAAGGTCAGATGACAATAAGACACGGAGAATAAATAAGTACCCAGCTAACGAGCCATCTGCCGGGCGGTGAGGTCTCCACGCTGGGCAGCACAATAGCTCCGCAGAGCAGTCACCGATGAGCCCAAAGCACAGTGGAGCGCTCGACAACGACATCGAGCTGTAACGACCGTGCTCCCTGCAAGTTTCTGGGGACACGTTCTCACCACCGTGAGTCAGGGGGCCAACCGTGACCCCCAGCGGGCTTGACCCTCCACCCCAAAGGCCTCCTGGTGCCTCCTCTTGCCCCCCAGACACATATAAAGCAAATCTCGCGGTGCCCAGACTCTGGCGTGGTCCCGGTGCTGCGCTGGAGGCAAGGGCAAAACTGTCCCCATTCTTTGAGCGACCATCAGGCCCCCAGCCCACCCCAGAGCAGCGACACGCGCTGGACCGTCCAAAGGCTGAGGAAGACCGCTTCCCTAAAGATGAGGCTACCTCACCCCTCCCCCACCCCCAGGCTCCAGCCTGGCCAATGCCCCAGGCGGCCAGGAGGAGTGCGGAAAGCCAGTGACTGTCCACCAGGTGGAGGCCAGATGGCCAGGGGAGGAAACGCTAAGACCACTGGCCGTGGCCGTGGGCAGCCTGGCTGGGGCGGACCAGCAGGGAGGAAGGAGCCTGTGTGCCCCAGACACTCTCTCTGTAAGCACACCCCAGACATTCAACAGATGGAAAGCCGTGGCTTGGAATTCTCTTAGAACCAAACAATAAGTGCATTCTCTGTTTGGTTTTGACGCTGGCTTCCAAAAGCAACAGGCAGTGAGCACCATTCAGCATCACCACCCCCCCCCCAAAAAAAACCTCATTCCCACCCCGCAGAGAACTGGGGAGCCGCAAAGGCCCCCACTGTGATCTGCAGGTCAAGAGCTGCCTACACTCCCTCCCTTTTTTCCCACACTCCCCGTAGCAATTAACCAGGGGGGTGGGTACCAGAACAGTGCTGAAACCAGCAAATAGCTGGTGGCTGGGTAATCCTCACTCTGGCTGCATCCAGGACAGAAATAAAATTGCCATTTCAGCTCCGGGTGCAGCTGGGAGAGACTTGCACTCTCGAGGATGTACAGAAAACTTAGGGAAGGAGGTACATGAAGGAGAAAGAACTACCCCCGCCCCCCCCCATTGAAATTAAATGAGGATGGCACTCACAGCAGGGAGAGCTGAAAGCCAGGGGAGTTCTCGTGTTAAGTGGTGCTTGAGGTTTAGGTCATGACCACAAAGAGCTTAGGGCCCCATGCTGGTGACTGAGTATCCACCTACAGCAAAGCAGTCCCAGTGGGCAAGTGTCCACGTGGGGAGGGGACCAGCCCTGATGCCAGAGGGGGTCGCTATGGGAATCTGGTCACATGGGGAGGTGACAGGCTTTGCAGCCAGAGGGAGTCACTCGCTTTGAGCACCTGTCCAGAGGGCACTTGGAGACAGGCTGCCCACTTGGCCCTGTCCGCAAGGCGTCTGGAGTCAAAGGGAAGATGAGGGGGTGTGCCTTAATGCGGGAGGGGAGGAGAAGGGAGTGAAGATAAGGGAGAGAGGAGAGAGGGGGAGGGAATGGGGAAGGAGGAAGGAGGAGAAGAGGGAGGAGGCGTGGGAGGAGGGGAGGGGGAGGGGGAAAGGGAAGAGGAGGCGGGGCAGGGGGAGGAGGAGGGAGGCATAGAGGAGGAGGGAGAGGAGGAGGGAGGCGCGGGAGGAGGAGCCGAGCCTGCGGCAAGGACGGCGCTGGTTGGCTGGTGCCCTCGTCCTCCCGCCGCCCGCCCCCTCCTCCCACTCCCCGCCCTCCCCGCGGCGGCTGGCGTCGGGAAAGTACAGTAAAAAGTCCAAGTGCAGCGCTCGGCAAGATGGGAACCGGCTCCTCCAGCTACCGGCCCAAGGCCATCTACCTGGACATCGATGGACGCATTCAGAAGGTAGCCCGCTCCCCAGGCTCGCCAGGCCGGCCCGGGCGCGCTCCCCGCGGTGCCAGCCCGCCGGCGGCCCCTCCCCGGGGAGCGCGCGGGGTCGCGGAGGCGGGTGGGGGCCGGCCAGGGGGCGCCGGCGGGGCAGGGGGCCGCGGTCCAGCGTCCCGGCATCCTGGAGCCGGCCGCGGCCTCTGACAGCGCGGGCCGGGGGCGGCGGGGCTCTGCGGCGCCGGGGGTCCCCACGCGCGGCCCCGTGGAGAGGGGCTACTGCAAGGGGGTAGTTTCTCCATTTCGTGGGCAGAGCTTTCTTGGCAGCAGATCTGATTAGGCTGAGTTCCTACGTTCTGAGGCTGGTCCATCAAGCCTTTTATTTCCGGTGGAGCGACCCTGGAACACTCCCCCCAGGAGCCCGCGGGCAGACCCGCGGGACAGAGTCCCCAGACAGGGGGGGTGCCTGGAGCTCGCGGCCCCCGTGGGGACCGGCACAGCTTCCTGGCCAGCGGGGAGCAGGTTGGGGAGGGGTGTCGGCGGCGGCTGGCTCAGCAGGGGCTGCACATCCCCCGCCTTCTTCAGTCACCCATCCCAGCAGGTGGGCAGCTCTGAGCGCGGAGGGGTGACCAGGGGCTGCTCCACCTCCGGGCCTGCAGAGAGCCTGGACAACCCTCTGGACCGGCTTTGCATTCGGAACGTCTCCTGCTTCTGATTGGCAGAGAGAGACAATGAGCGCTGGCTTGGAGGGGGGCTTCTCTAAGCTCCCCCTGAGGTCCTGGGCGCGGGGGATGGGGGAAGGCCACAGTGAGGGAAGCGCTCCCACATCTCAGCTGGACGCTTCAGGGAAGCCCTGCAGGGGCCGCGGAGCTTCACTTTGCTCTTCTCAAGGCACTCCTGCAGCTGGGAAGCAGGGCAGATGCCCCAGCCAGGCGCGGAGTGGGCTCGGGGGGCTCCGGTTCTCAGACGTGCCTGCCAGCTGCCTCGCTCTCGCCCCCGTCCCCTGCCTGATCCCAGGAAAGGAGAAGTACGGACTCCCCTCCCCCCACTAGAGCCCACTTCATTGGAACCAGATAACGGGGAACGGAAAACATCTGAAGCAGGGGCAGGTGGTCCACCCCTCTGGTCTCATCAGGGCAGGTGGTCACCTGATGCAGGACTCCCCGCTCCGGTCCCCTGACATCCAGAACTGGGCACCTGTGCCTGCACAGGAATGTAACAGCCTCCCCAAAGGAAGGAAGGGCCCTCGGCTGAGTGCTCCCCTGCTCCAGCATGGACACACGTGCACAGACATGCACACGTGTGCGCACACGTGTGCGCACATGCATCCACACACAACGTACACGTAAAAATATGTGTGCGTGCACACACACGTGCACACACGCGCGTGCCACCCGTAAATGCACAAGCGCAGACACACGTGTGCACACACCAGCCAACATTCATACGTGTACACAGCGTGCACACTTTCTACCCCAGCAGAGGAGAACTGTCAAAGATCCACCCTTTTTATCTTCGGAAAGATGTGCGATGAGATGCTGTCACCATCAGAAGTGACAGTTCCTTCCCAAGAACTTCCCAAAGGTTTCCCGGAGAAATTCCATGGGTCGTGGGTGAAAAGTGTAAGAGAGGCTCCAGAGAGGGGTGAGCGCGGAGAGGGAGGTGAGCGCGGAGAGGGAGGTGAGCGCGGAGTGGCGGGCTCAGCTAGGCTGGCATGGTGGGCATTTTGCTGCTGAGATACTTGAGGTTTGGGTGACCTCCACGAAAGCAGCCATGCAGGCGGCCCTGGGAGACCGCGGGCACCTGCGCCGGGGAGGGGCCAGATCTGGTGCTGAGTGCCCGCTCCACCGCTTTCTGTGATCCTGGGCATCTAACCCCTGGCTCTTCTGAGCTGGCCTCCTGGGCAGTAAAGTGGGACGGAAGCATGTGCTCTACAGACTGTCACGTGCAGTGAAGCCGGCCACGTAGACGGAGTACCTAGAACACTCTGGAACACGGCAGGCGTGGTGCTCTCTCTCTGTTCCGTCCATGCCCTGTAACGGATAGATGGGAGGAGGCAGACCGTGGTCCTCGGACCTCTGCCGTCTGTGCCACTGCCCCTTGGCCTTGCCCTGCGCCCTCTGTTGCCAGCGCTGTCGAGGGCTCCGGGCTGGACCTTCAGCCCTGGGGGAGAGCCGGATCGTTTCGGGTTCCAAGCACATGCTGGGAAATCTGAACCCCGCGCTCACGACACCCAGCAGCACTGTCACCCAGCAGCACTGTTGGGACTTTAAATCCTGGGCTGGGAGCTCCTACAGCAGTGTGTTCAGCGGCTGCAGTTTCTTTTCTTAAAGTCCCAGGCACTGGATTAATTCCGAAAGTTCCCAGGCAGTCGGGTTAGGTCTCCCTTTCATCCCCATCCCATCTCCTTTCCAGAAAGGGTCACTCTTGAGGGGAGAGCGCTGGGGGATTGCAGGCAGGGGATGGGGCAGGTGCTGCTTCTGGCGCCTGTGTCCTTCTGTCCGGCCGTCATCCCTCTGCGTCGTTTCTGCTCTCTGTCCTTCCAGTTCCCCGGCTCCTGGTCCTTCCACGCTCCCCACAGAGAGGGCCCCAGTGGGGAGGGAGAAGATAACAGTCAGAACGGTGGCTTCTGCGGACGGTATCTGCTGCAGCAAAGCCTGGGGTGTGGACCTAAAGTTGTCCAAAGGGACAGCCAGCCAGCGTCCCCGTCTGAGGACATACCCGTAGTCACCGTACCGTAGGCATTCCAGGTTCAGTGGCCCCCGGGTGGCTGGCTCACTGCTTCCTTGGTGTGAAGGAGACTCCAGCACACACAGTCACATCACCTGCCCAGTGGGAGGCCGCCACGGGGACCTGGGGTCCCGGGGTCCACCCGAGGGATCCGTGTTCCACCCGCGGGTTTTTCCTGCAGAGGCTGGGCAGAGCCGGCTCGGAGGGCAGTCGTGGCTTATCTTCCCGGGTCTGGGTCCTTCCTGGGTCTACATGGAAGCAGCATCCGAGGTGGCCGAGGGCCGTGCTGGGAGCCAGACTGCGGCCCCGTCCTTGGGGCCTCCATGTCCCTCCCCACGACCTCGGGTTAGGTCCCTCCTCTCTCTGCCCAGATGTCTCCACCGCCACGTGAGGATGCCAGCTGTGCTGCTTGTTGTAGGAATCAGAGCAGACAGGGCAAGTCGCTGTTACTCAGACGAGTTGAGAGCAGCTGCTGTGTGCTGAGAGCTGAGGTCCAGTGTGAGTGGGACATTCCTGATGCTCAGTGTGGCCCACCGAGCCATGGCCCCTCTGCCCCCCCCGCTTCCCCCGGGAGGGACAGATAGTGAACTGGCAGTGTTGCAGGGCACCCGATGACGGACAGGACACCGTGGTTCCTGGCTGGTGGGAAGGGGCTGTGATGCCAGCCACACGTGGGGCCCGATGAAGAGGTTTCCCTCCTTGGGGAAGACCGGCCTTGTGGGGAAGGAGCCCTTCTCGCAGACTGGGTGGCCTCAGGAGGACCCAGGCCGGGGGCTGCCGAGTGGCCAGGGCTGCAGCCTCATGCGGTCAGCGGCACCTCTGCACACCTGTCCCCGTCACCTGTTCCTCCACCTGCCAGGGGACGCAGGTGGGACCCGGCACCTCCAGGTCCCAGGTGCTAGAGGAGGGAGTAGGAGTCTCCAAACCCAGAGACCTGGGACCCCTGCTCCGAGGACTCTCCTCTAGGAGTGGAGGCGTCTTACGGCTGCCCAGAGGGTTTGCTGTTTCTCTCCGCAGCTTCCCCTGACCTTGGAACCGGCTTCTTTCTCCCACCTGCATCCGCAGGAAGGTTGAGCTTGGCTGGGTTGCCCGGGGCATGACGGGAGCTTGAGGGGCTCCTGCCTGGTGGCACGTCCGGGCGTGGGTTTGCCCACCTTCTGAAAGAGGCAGAGTGAAGCCTTCGTGGGACCCCCGGGCCTGGCCTGGGGCTTGGGTTTGGTGAGAAGCCTCGTCTGGGCAAGACCGTTGTAAGTGCCGTGGAAGGGACCGCCTGTTGGTGCATCGCCCTGGCCTAGAGGCCCCCTGCGGGGCAGCCCTCAGCAGGCACTCTGCCCGGCCACCCTCGGCCTCTCTGAGCTGCCACGTCCGTGTCCCCACCTCGCTCTGCAGCTGGAACCCGGGTCTTAATAGACGATCAGCCACTTGAGTTCTGCTAAGTTGTTTCTGCTCTAAAACAATGGAGCCAATGAGAAAAATCCAAAAGGAAGAGCAGTTAGAGCCTTGGAAAGTGGCGAAAATGTCCACAGAAGGCTGTTCCCAGTTCCTAACGGCGTGTCGTGGTTGGCTCCCCCTCCCCGTCACTGTCCCCTTCCCCACTGGGGCTAAGCCCCCGTCTGCATCTGCCGGGCCTCCTCTCCACCCTGCCGCCCTCCCCCCAGCCTGGTCCTGTTGCCACTTGGGGCCCCAGGCTGTGCCGTGGGTTCCTTGGAAGCCGGCGTTCAGCCCCCACGGGCCTGCGGGGCCCGGCCCGCCGTCCTCTCCCGAGAGGTTTCTGCAGGGCTCAGGCCCGCCCTCCTCCCTGCGCTGGGAGCCCTGCGCTGCCTGGCCTGGGCCTCCCTGAGCCCCCCTCCCTGCTCCGGCCCTGCTCGCTTCTCTGCCTTTGGCACAGACACAGCTGGCTGCTCGTCTTCAGGGCAGTCCTGTCCTCTTTGTCGCAGGGTGCACCTGCCCGGTCTGGTCCAGTGCGGTCAGCGTGGCTGGGCCTGGAGTCCCTCCCTGGTTCGTGGAACCTCTTTCCCCTCCTGGAATGTCTGTCCGGCCGCCTGGTGAAGCCCCGTGGAGATGCCCTTTCACCCTCAGACGCGTGCCCCTGCGTTGCCCCACACCCAGAGCATCCCTTTCCAGCCGACCGGAAGGGCCTCTGCTCATTTGTGCAGGGATGTGCGTCCCGGCCAGGCAGACCCGGCGAGAGTCCTCGGGGCTTCAGCTCTTGCTGTCCGCTCCCTGCGTCACTGCCAGGTGGACAGCGACCGCCCTGGGTCACCCTTCGCAGTCCCAGCAAAGTCATTTAACTTCCTTCCTTTATTTATGTATTTATGAATGTATTTATTTATTGGCTGCATTGGATCTTCATTGCTGCACCCGAGCTTTCTCTAGTTGCGGCGAGCGGGGGCTCCTCTTCATCGTGGTGCACTGGCTTCTCATTGCAGTGGCTTCTCTCATTGTGGAGCATGGGCTCTAGGTGCATGGGCTTCAGCAGTTGTGGCACATGGGCTCAATAGTTGTGGCTCACGGGCTCTGAGCGCAGGCTCAGTAGTTGTGGCTTACGGGCTCTGAGCGCAGGCTCAGTAGTTGTGGCGCACGGGCTTCGTTGCTCTCGGCATGTGGGATCTTCTCGAACCAGGGATCGAACCCGTGTCCCCTGCATTGGCAGGCAGATTCTTTAACCACTGTGCCACCAGGGAAGTCCCTCCCTTCCTTTAAATGTTCATAATGTAAGAGCTTTAAAAAGATACTGAAATAGCAACATAAATTAATTGCGACCAAGGGAAGCTGGAGAGAGGGGTCATTGCACACCCTTCGGGATTTCAGTGTAAATGGAGGCAGGGCTGGTCGTGATGGGGGGAGCCCGGCCCTCGCCTGCGATGACCCTCTTGTCTCCAGCTGGGCCGAGCTGAGCTGTGATATGTCTCCGTTTTCAGTTTCTTTTTCAGCAAGTAGATCAGCCAGTAAAGTGAATCAGCCTGACTCCTGAGATGCTGTAGCAGATACTTCCAAATAAAAGCTCTTGGAAGCACTGGTCTCTCCCAATTCTAGCCCGCAGTCAAGGAGAACTCAGGAGGTGGCAGGACTGCCTCCTCCTTCCCACTCGCTGTGCTCTTAAACCAGACACTTTCTGACATCCGGAGGCCTCAGGAGGGGGTGGGCTGGAGGCCTGACCCCTACTCATGCCATTGGGCTTGACGGGTAACGACATGGAGACCTTGCAGCTAAGTGCGGGGGGCTGGGGCCGCGCTCGGCGGTCACGGGCAGGGGCGGAGGCCGTAGTGCCGACACACAGCCTCCCGGTGCCCGGCTCTGCCGTGGGAAGGTCACCCTCTCCTCGGTGAGGAGGGCGTGATGCTGGCGCTCCCCGGGGAGATGTGGATGGCGCTGAGTAGCCCACGTGCAGAGCCCAGGGCAGAGCCGGCCCCCAGGAGCCTCAGTAAGCACGTCCTGTCTGCCCCGCCCTCCCTCGCCCTGTCCGCGCGTAGACTGTGGGAGAAGCCTTGGCAGTGCCTCGGTGTCCCCGGCTTCGTACCTCTGTGAGCCCCCGGTGACAGACAACCTCGAGGAGGGGGCGGTGTCGAGCCAGGGGCCACTGCCCGGGGCACCTCCCTCTCCGACCCGGCAGAGGCCACGCCTGTGGGCAGCAGGGCCACCTCACGGCCTGAGCGAGGGGCCAGTGACTTCGCCAGAGCCCTTGTGGGCTGAGGGGCCGCCTGGCCTCAGAAACGTGCAGAATGCAGCTCTGAGCATCAGGGAAGGAGTGCAGGGGCAGGGCGCCCCATCAGACAGCGCCTGGGAACCTGCATTCTCATGCTCGGCCAGGACGCTGAGCCCTGTGCCCGCCATGCGGACCCGGACGCAAGCCGGGCAGTGGGGGCTGGATGGACACGTAGCCTTGGGTCGCTGCAGGCTGGGGCCCGGTACCCCTGTCCTGGGTTTGCTGTCTGGGGGTGGAAGGCTGCACTCCTGGGGATGGGGGGGTCTTTGGCAAGAAGGGCTAAGAGGATCCCCAGGGGACTCAGAGGGACCTCAGGTGTCCACATGGACAAGACAGCCACAGCCCAGTCCTGCCCCCATGAAGCAGTCCTCCGTGCTCCCATCCCCCCACCCCCGCCAGACAGGCCATGAGACGGGAGGGCGCCCCCGGCAGCCCGCCACCCCGGGTGCGGCAGAGGCTTGGGCTCCAACCTGGGGGCGGCCCGCGGCCAGTGGCGGGGCATGTCAGTGGTCCAGCTCGAAAGGCGTTGAGATGCAGCCACGGCCTCTTGCTCGGCTCATGGGATGGTTCCTCCTGCTTTTGTGGTCAAGTGTTTGCGTTTCCAGGGTCCTGAATCTCTTTGAGAAAAACATATTCTAACATAGTGCACGCCTAAAGATCCAGCCACAGGAGTATAAAACGTGCACCCATCTCTCCCTGGCACCAGGTTTACAGCCGGGCCGTGGGTCCCTGTGCAGTGCATTCAGCTACCTGGGAAAAGGCGCCAAACATTTTCAATCTCAAAAAAATAACCCCTGCAGTTGACGGTGTGGTTCTTTGCCTCGGCCGCACCCCTGCCTGCCTGTCCCCCCGCTTCACCCCACCGGGTAGCACATCTTCTTCTCAGTTCCCAAAGCGGATCACCCGATAGGAGCTTTTGCCTGAACAGAAACTCACAGCACCTCTGAAAACGCGGTCTCGACACAAGTAAAGAAGATCCAGAACGTTCTGTTCGGTTGGCTTTAGATTCCCTGCCTCACATTTGTTTCATTTTTAAAAGTTGTAGGGAAACACACATCCCATACAGTTTCCCCATCTTCACCATTTTAAGTGTGCAACTCAGTGACATCAGTGCATCCACACGGTTGTGCAACCATCGCCACCATCCAAATGGAGTGAAACTCTGTCCCCACTAAACACTGACCCCCAGTCCCCCTGCCCAGCCCCTGGTGCCCACCACTCTCCTTTCCGTCTCTGTGAATCTGCCTCCTCTCGGGACCTCTGTAGGTGGCTCGGACGGTATTCGTCTTTTTGCGACTGGCTCATTCCACTAAGCCAGTTTCCTCGCGGCTGGTCCGTGTCGTGGCAGGTGTCACAACGTCCTTCCTCTTCAGCACTGAGTAAAGTTGCGTTGTGTGGACGGACCACATTCCATTTATCTGTGGATGAGTTTGCCTGCTGTCTTCTAAATGTGAATCGTTTCTGCTCTTATCTCCTCCGTTTGCACAGCGTAGGTCTGTTGCAATCGTGAATGATGGTGTCTCCTGGAAAACGTTGTGCTCCCAAAGCCCTCCCCCATTTCCTGGTCCGGGTTGCGTTCATCCAGGGTCGGGTGTGTGCGGTGTGGGCTCTGAAGTGATATGTTGCAGGCGGGGACGGAACTAAACTGTCAGGGAAGAAAGATGCTTTTCAGGTTCAGTTACCGGCAGCGTGACATCACAGTCGAGAGCACCGATGCTGGGGTGGGCTTGTCTGCGTTTGCACCTGGGAGTGTGCGGGCAGGTGGTGTGCCTCGGTGTCTGCACCTGTGCAGTGGCGGGGAGCCAGCGGCCACCTCACAGGGTTTCTGTGTGTGCTCCGGAAGGTCGTGTGGTTTTTACTTGTTTACTATTGATCCGTGTCATGCATTCAAGCCGCCGGATCTCCGTGTCGGGTCGGGGGGACCTTCCCGAGACGCCTGGCCTTATGTATCCTTATTCCGGGCACAGGGCTGTGTGTCCAGGCGTGCTCTGTGGAACGAGGGGCCAGCCCAGCTCCGCGGGTGCGTCAGCTCCGTGATACCCGGCGACCGTGTTCCCCGGGCCGGCCCCCAAACCTCTCCCCTTCCCCCATTCTTCCCAGCAGAGAGAAGACCACAAATGCCTTTCATTTCTCCTCCGACTGTTCTGGAGGCGGCACTGCCGTGAGGAGGGAGGGCGGGGGAGCGGGACGTGACCAGCCAGCGCAGGCTCTGGGCTTGGATGCGCTAGGACCACCAGCCCCGACCGCGGTGGAGGGCAGCCCGCAGGCCCGCACGCTCTCGGGCTGCATCGGGGCTTCCAGGCTCCTGGTGCGTTTGTACCCACAAGCACGTCATGATTTTACGGGCGAAATAAGCCTTGCTGTGGAAGCGAGCTGTGTTGGGAGCGTGCCCGGCGGGCCGCTGTGCCCTGCCGCCCCGGCAGCGCTCCCCTGGCTCTGTCCCTTGGCCGCTGGCTCTGCGGCCCCCAGGCCCTCAGCCGCCTGTGTGCAGCCTGGGAGAGCCCCTCAGCCCGGGGGCCGGGGCCCAGGGGAGCTTTGGGGAGAGGCAGAGCCCGCCCGCGGAGGGGCAGCAGTTGGGACGATCTGTCACAGGCAGACCCTCCTCGCGTCGGCCCGGACAGAACACGGCCACGAGGAAAAGCGGCCACCGCCCTCTAGCCGCCCCTGCCCGGCTGCAGGCCCAGGTACCGGGGTGCTGTCCACATGGGGTCAGGCATCGCCCGGGCCAGCTGCACGGTGCATTGATTCATTCTGTAAGCAGACCAGCGAGCGGAGCCCAGTGATTCAGGCTGCCTTTATCCTCACAGCTTCTGCCTTGGGGATATTTTTGTTTTTACTTTTACAGCCTTACAAATAACAGAAAAAGAGGCAGTGCCTTTGACATGCTTGTCTAGAGATCTTCAGTCATCTCTCCACCTGCAATTTCCATTTGCAAGAACAGCTCACCCAGAGCATCCTTACGTAAAGGCTGACGGTGAGCAGAAGCAGCCGGCGTGGCTGGCGGCGCGTCTGGAGCCCCCGTCTGCCGTGCGCACCGGTCCCACAGCGCTGTGGGGAGTGGCCCCCAGAGTGTTTGCACTCAGAGTTGGGGAAAAGTGAAGGTGTGAGCCGTGCTTAAAGGCTCACAATTAGTGGTCGTCCCTACTCTGAAATCACTCAGTGAAGCGTCTTATGTCAGCCTCAGACGTCTCACCGTCACTATTAATGACGGAAAATCCAGCTCTTAGAGCACATGCAAGAAGCAGTGGGACACGTGGCTCAGAGAGGGTCTAAGATGCCCCCCTGGAGCCCCCAGGATGCAGAGCTGCGGTCCAGCATCTATTGGAGACCCATTCTGCAGATGGTGTTCTGTCAGCCGTTTTTATTTTCCCTTCATTGTTGGCCACGCTGCTTGGCTTGCGGGATCTTAGCTCCCGGACCAGGGCTTGAGCCCGCAGCCTCAGGGGTGAACGTGCAGAGTCCTAACCGCTGGACCACCAGGGAATTCGCGGGTGGTGTTTTGAAGGCTGAGCCCCAAAGAGCAGAGACGGGAGGTGGCACCTGTGCACGCCTGGCAAAGACAGCCCAGAATATTCCCGGGGTGAGGGTCTGGAGGGGCACTTCCTGTGGCAGAGTTATAAAGGGGGCACGTCGGGAGCAGTGACGTTCCTCCGGGAGTATTTCTCGAAGCAGTGCGGGTGGCACCCGGCAGGAAGGGTGGCTGAGATGAGTCACAGCCTGGGGGACTAAAGGGACACGCAGTGAGGGTGGTGCCTGGGTGGTGGAGGCACGGCAGCAGCCCCGTGGGTGACGAAGCGGGTGGGCAGAGGGCGAGGGCCGCCCTCCAGCGTCGGACGCGGCCACCCGTCCTGGGCGCCCACGGCGTTAAACCGTTGTCACCAGGGCCCGATTCTCAGGGTTCCTGTCTGTGAGTCTGGAGGGTGTGGGCTGCGTGCACCAGGGGACACGGCTGATGTTCTAAACTGTGGATACGTCGAGACCTCGTCCCACCTGCCCCCCCACTCCCTGCACCCCCACGTTTCCCCCAGAACGTGACAGCGTGCCGAGCCCCACACCCTATTTTTTCCGACTCATCCTGTGCACAGCGTCTCCCTCCCAGGCCTCTCCCCAGAGCCCAGGGCGTCTCTAGGGAGGGGGGACCCTGGGTCTCCTGGGTGTCGGTGCTGGAGCAGCGGGGCCCCGTGTGGGTCTGGGGTCTCTGGTTAGGTCTGTAGTGCCCCCTCCTCACGTGCTCCAGAGGAGCAGCTCAGGCAGCACCTAGAGGACTCCGGTCGGGTCCAGACACCCCGGGGCCCCTTGAAGCCTCCAGCTCCCACCCCCTCGGAAGCGCCAGGCGTGGCTTCTGGAAGAAGGAGCCAGGGGTTAGCGGCTTTCAGCCAACCGCGGTGAGCCCCAGGCATCAAACTAAAAATAGCGAGCCTGAGAGGGATTGTTCGGTTCAGTGCAGAGGCTGCACGGGCAACACGGGCTCCACACGCCGGGTGACACGGGTGCCGTGCAACGTGGGACCGTGCGGCCCTCAGCGTGGCCTGAGAGACCCGGCCCCCGGCTGAGGTTACATCGGGGACAAGCACCCCTGAAAGTGCAGCAACACTGAGCAGAAACCCCAAACTTTGGAGGCACTTGTAGCAGTCATAGAGGATGCCCACGGGGCTCCTCTCCTGGTGGTGGACGCCGGCCTCTGTGTGGGTGAGAAGCGGGACGGTGGCGCTTGGACCCGCTCGGGGTCCCCATCACCCACACCCAGAGACATTTCTTTTCTGGCAGGAAAACAGTGCTCAGTTTTCCTAATGAAATTTCAAGCAATAAAAAGAAAAGGAAATAGAGGAGGCGATGGGGGGAGGAAGGAAGGCCTCTCCCCGCTGCAGATGGAAGCTCCGCGGCTCCCCCGCCCCCACCCCGCCCCACGGCCAACTCAGCCCGTCAGCCTTCCTCCCAGTCCTGCCATCGGGGTACGCTCCGCTGTTGGCCAGGGTGTCCGCGTGACGGCCCCAGCTTCCTCTGGCAGGTTCCTGCCTGCCCACGTTGAACCTCGTCCTGCCTTTGTTGCCGTGGGTCCCCACGGTTTGGGGTGAATTATGTCCCCCCGCCCTCCGCCAGAAGATATGCCCACATCCTAACACCCGGTACCCGTGAATGGGACTGTGTTTGGAAATAGAGTCTTTGCAGATGTAACCAAGGTGAGATGAGGTCATGCTAGTTGAGGAGGGGCCTTTATCCCACATGACTGTGTCCTTTAAGAAGAGGGAAATGTGCACACGAGAGACAGACGGCAGAGGCAGAGCCTGCGGTGAGACATCCACAAGCCAAGGAGCCCCAGGGGTTGCCGGCCAGCACCAGAAGCTGGAGAGAGACAGGACAGACCCTCCCTGAGAGCCTTCGGAAGGACCCAAACCCACCACCACCTTGAGGATAAACTTCTGTGTTGTTTTTCTAAAATTTTTATTGGCGTATAGTTGCTTTACAGTGTTGTGTTAGTTTCTACCGTACAGCAAAGTGAATAACCTGTACGTATACGTGTGTCCCCTTTTTTTTGGATTTCCTTCTCATTTGGATCACCACAGAGCATTGAGTCGAGTTCCCTGTGCTATACAGTAGGTTCTCATTAGTTATCTGTTTTATACATAGTAGCGTATATATGTCAATCCCAATCTCCCAATTCATCCCACACATCCCCCACCCCGTTCCCCCTGGGTAACGAACAATAAGTTTGTTCTCTGCATCTGTGACTATTTCTGCTTTGCAAATAAGTTCATCTATTCCATAGAGGAATGGATAAAGTAGATATGGTGTATATATACAATGGAATATTACTCAGCCATGAAAAGGAATGAAATAGTGCCATTTGCAGAGACTCAGGTGGACCTGGAGACTGTCATACAGAGTGAAGCGAGTCAGAAAGAGACAAACTTCTGTGGTTTTAAGCTGCTCATTTGTGGCACTTTGTTACGGCAGCCCCAGCAAACTCATACAATTGCCTCATTTTAACTTGTTTACCCCTTTGAAGACTTTCTCCAAATACAGTCCTCCGCTGAAAGCCTTGACCCGTCCCTGGAAAGGGCTGGAAGGCACAGCTCCCCAAGACTCCACGGATGCCCGGTTCATTCCCACTGGGCAGTGATGATGGCACCCGGATGCTTGCTTCCCCGGACTTGCTCCTCACTGGCCTGAGCTGGAGAGAGGGGCCCTCTCTGCCTCCCGGTCCCAGGTCTCACTTTCACACGATTTCTTCTACATCTTGTCTTTTCGCCCTTGCCCGACACTCACCATTCTCACATTCTGCCTTGAACCGGGCCGGAGGGGCTGCATGTTGGGGGAGGTCACCCCGTGGATGGTCCCTGAGGGGCTGCGGCCCCAGGTCCTCCCCAGCACCTCCTCTCCTGCACCCAGGAGCCCTGCCCCAGGGTGGGTGGCCTGGGACCACCCTCGGAGTCCTGATGGCCGGGGATGAGACAGGTCCCAGAGGCGTGGGCAGGAGAGTGGGATGAGGGCCCGGCGAGGGGAGTACAGGGGTCACGGAGCACGAGCTGCATCTCACTGGGGTCACGTCTCAAGAACTAAAAGGAATTTGAAGTGGAGAGAAACGTCCTGGCATCCGGCAGCCCTCTGGGTCGAGCTCGGCTCAGCACATCTCTTATTCTTTCGGCTCTGCGCCTTCTACATTTTCAGTCCCCTGTAGTCCATTATTTATAACCTTGGAGCTTGGTCTCAGACACCAGAAGTGAAAAAACAGAAAACAAAGCAACCCAGAGAGATGGCAGGAGCGGTGCGTGGATGAGACGTGACACATGGGTTCTGTGCGGAGGAGGCCCTGAAACCCCACCGAACCTCAGGGCAGCCTCGAGCCCAAGCGAGCGGGTGTTCACAGAGGCTGGGTGGCCGTGTCCTGCGGGTGGACATCCCTGCCCAGGACAGTTCCCACGACTGGACTGCCGGGCTGTTCCCCTCCAGCCGCCCTGCCTCCCCGTCCCCGAGCCTCACAGCAGCTCTTATGGGGTGAGTCGCAGCCTTTGACCTGCTCCCGAGCCTCCTGTGTCTCCTCTCTAAGCCGTCCTTCCTTGGCCGCGTCCTGCAGTTTGGTCCCAGTCCTATATACACACCATGCCTCATGCAGCTTCAAGGACTCCCATCACCTGCGAAAAAGCTTCCAGCCTTCTCAGAATGGAGGTCAATGGTATGTTAGCTCCCTGGAGCTACTGTAAGGATCGCTGTTCGTGGTGAAAACAACAGACATGTATTCTTTCCCTGGAGGCCAAAAGTCCTAAATCAGTATCCCTGGGGTCAGAATCAAGGTGTCGGCAGAGGCCCTGGGAGAGAGTCCGTTCCCTGACTTCCAGCTCCTGGGGCTCCAGCAGATCTTGGCTTGTGGCTGCATCCCTCCCTTCTCCAAGGCCAGCATCTTCCAATCTCTGTCTGCCCTGGCTTCACGTCACTTTCTCCTCCATGTGTTGTCAGCGCTCCCTCTGCCTCCCTTGAGACCTTGTGATTTCATTTAGACCCACCTGGATTATCCGGGATAATCTCAAGAACCTTAATCTAATCACACTTGCAGAGACTTTGCCCCAGAAGATGGTACTCACAGGTTCCCAGGGTTAGGGTGTGGGCAACTTTGGGGGGTGGGGCATTATTCAGGGCCTACAGGGCTCTCAGCCACTTGGTTGTAAATGAGGCTTGGTTCCAGCCTCAGCTCGCACCACGTTTCCTTGGCTCCACAGGCTCTCTGCACATAGTCACTGTGTCCCAAACCCCCGTGGGATCGTGGGTCTGGAATGTGGGTGGCGGAGCGAGGGGGTTGCACCTTCTCTTCACCTCAAGCCCGATGCACCGCGCTCCTTGTGGCCTCTCCATCCCTCCAGGTCGGCCCTCCCTCACAGATGTGTCCCGTCTGCCTTTACTTTCGTGTGTGTCGTGGACTTCACAGCCTCCTCTACCACCAGACACGTGTTACAATTGGATCTTAGATATCTCTCGGTTCCCCCACCAGATCTCGCTGTGCATTTTGATGGAAGTAGCTCGTGCCCCCACTAGCCAAATGTGCCTCTCAACCCCTGTCTCCTAACAGGCATTTGTCCAATGCCTCTTGTGTGTTGGACCCCAGAAAAGGTGCAGGAGGGGAGAAGACTCTCAGGAGGCCGCGGTGTGCCTCCGAACAGCAGCCTCAGCTCTCTCCCACCCCTCCCTACGGTTGCTTATCCAGCGGCCCTGGAATCGGCAGACTGGGGTTTGCCCCCAGCAGTGCCACGTGCTGCGAATCTTGGGCCTCAGTTTCCACATCTGTGAATGGGGCTCGCACCTGCCTGGCAGACGTTCGGGTCGTGCTCAGCGCATCCCAGACGTCCTGGGGAGTGTTTTATAGAGGCTGTCTCTTCCCCAGGCTGCAGATGAGAGAAGTATGCAGTGAAGCGGGCAAGCAATCTGCCCACCAGCCCAGAGTCCCTGTGAGGCTGAGCTGGGCATTGAACAGGAGGACTGGCTTCAGGCTCCCTGCCATGAACGTGTCTCTCGGAAAAGGAAGGCCACCCGTGGGGCGAGGTGGTCACTCCAGTAGCTGGGGTTCGGGGCAGACGCCGCCCAGGGGAGCCTCACAGCACCATGACGCGGGCGTCGTCCACTCTGAGGATGAGACGTCTGAGACCAGAGACGTCGGGAGACTTGCCTGGGGCACGCACGCGGTTTATTAGAGAAGGAACAGAGTCAGGTCCCGGAAGCCCAGCTCAGAAGCTTTCCCTCGGCCGGTTCATCACAGCCTTACGAGCTCTGCAAGGGCAGTGAGATTAGTCTTTAGGGCCTCTCTCTGCATCTGCCTCAAACTCAGCCTCCCGCAGTTTCAGGAGGCTTTGCACGTGTACTGCCCCCAAGCGTGTCCACAGTGCCTGGCTTCATGCACACCTGGTCTCCACCATCTAAGATGGTTTGTGGCACTGAGCTGCCAGCTCCTCCCTCTTCCCCTGCGCCCGGACCTCCGCCCATCCCTTCCTTTTCATTCCCGCTCACTGGCTGTGTGACCCTGGAAGAGTGCCTCCACTCTCTGAGCCTTAATACCTGCAAAATAGGAATACCCGTCCCCACCTTTGAAGCTTGCTTTAAAGATCAAAGATAATGCGTGCTCTTCAACAAATAAATGGCAAGAAAAGGGGACCATTTCTCTCTCTTTCTCTCTCTCTCTCTGTCTCTCTCTCTCACACACACACACACACACACACACACACACACACGCGTGTTTTCAAGTCAGGACCCACACAGAGCCCACACGGTGCATTTGCTCGCTAACTTGGTATCTTTCTACCCATTTGTTTCGTCGCCTTTACATTCCTTGCCGTTTATTTGCCGAAGACATATTACTTCTGGTCCTCAAAACACACCCTAAAGATAGATATCTGACAGTCTGAGAAATGATAAAGGAGCTTGTTGTCAATTTTCTTTCCGTGTGACAGTCACACTGTGGCTATCTTAAACCATAAGAAAGAGATCTTATATTGTAGAGATGTACACTGAAATACATGCGTGAAATAATATGATGTCAAAAATGAGCTTTAAAATAGCCCCAGTGGAGGGAGAAGTCGGGGGACGGACGGTGCAGGAGGTCTCGTGTAGATAGCTGTGGACGCCGGGGGGTGGGGAGTGAAGTCCATTATGCCAGGCCTCCTGATTTTGTAGACGTTGGAGCATTTCTGTTACACAAAAGGTCTTTTTTTCCTTTTTTTTTTTTTTTTTTACAGAGAGTATGTAATGTGTCTGGCTCATAGTAATAAATGATAGTTTTTGTTATTATTACTCTATATTCTTTTCAAATGACAGGGCCAGAAAAATACCTCTTAAATTGGAAAGAGAAATAAGGCCTAATTCAGATTTTATCTTAGCAGACAAAGGAGCTGTGATTGCCTGCTTGGTAGTTAGGAGTGACCCGTTCTGAACGTGACGTTATTGTTACACGTTCTAGAAACAAGGGGCTGGACAGATCGAACAACATGCTTACATTTGTATATAGGATTTATAATTAGAGGTGAATTGCAGACGACTTGCAGGTATACATGGGTGGGTGGATGGATGGGGAGATAGCCTACCATCTTTTCTTTGGTGAAAACGTACCTATTTCTTGAGTGATAGTGAAAAGCAGTAAAATGTGGGATTTGGGTCTTGGTTTCTTTTTACCGTGTTTGTTTTATATATTAAACACTTGTAATTCTCAGATGCCAAAAAGGCAGTAGAAAATCAGCTTTGAGCTTCCCCAAAGATAGTGGAGCTGCAGAACCACTTCTGAGTTGGGTTTGGCTGTGCGGACAGCTGGTCCGGTGGGTTCTGGCTCGTGGGCCTGGAGCACGAGACCGGGGACCAGACTGAAACGCTCTGGTTCGCTTTGGGGGCAAAGTCCTGTAAAAGCTTAATAGCTTATAAAAGCTATTAAAACATGAATCATGATCTGATAGACAAAGAAAAAGGAATTTGGATTGGTTTACTTTCCTCCACGTATGGGGTCCAAATCAATACTGGTCCCAAGTACGCATCAGTGGAAACATCAGTAATTTGGGAACAAGGCAAACAAAGGATGCGCACGCCGTTAGAGCAGAGTGACAGTGGCAGAGGGGCCAGACACCACCTCCAGCTCCCATCCGGACCAGCATTAAAGGTCTCATCTCAGGCACTGCACGCATCTCTGGGCTTGGAGCCAGGTGGGTCGAGTGCGCCTCCAGGACCACCCGGACCCAGCCAGGCCGGGGTCTCTCTCTGTGGCTCACAGTTCTCCTCTGTGAGGACCTTCTAAGGACCCAGGGTCACAGGGTATAAGACACTTGGCTGAGGTTCTGACCCAGTCGTGGGTTCAGTCTCATTAATTGCTGGCGGTAGACGTGATGGTGGTGGTGATGATGGTGGAGGTGATGGTGGAGGTGGTGGTGGAACTGGCATCCTTAGTGACATCATCTAAAACCAGCAGATGCAGAATTCAGCCTCAGCTTGTTCACACAGGGGGAGGCTTGGGCACCAGTGTCCCCTGATCTTGTGGACAGGCCCTGTGCTCACAGCGGGAACACAGAGGAACTGACGGGGGTCCTTCCCACAAGGGCCTCACCCTCCACAGACTTCCCTCCGTGTTTAACAGAAGAAACCTGACGCTCGGCAGAGTGAGGTCGAATCGATCATTTAACCTGTCAGAGTGTTTTGAATCCTACCTGGTGATCCTGTTGACTAACACGCATTTGTCCTGCGCAATCCTGGCTGCCCCTGCACTCTGTGTGTAGCTGGACGAGGTTGATAATCAGCACTGGAGGGTCCGTGAGCGCGTCAGAGCCTGCTTTGTGGCCGCCTTCCCCAGTTAAGGGATCCCGATGTCCTGGCACGTGAGCCGCCCAGAGATGCCGACATGGTGAAGTTAAGGCTATGCGTCCTCACCGCCTCTTGCTCATGAAAATGGCCTTGGACAGGGTCGCGGAGGAGCCTCTCCGTCTCCAGGGGAGGCATCCTTGAGCTTCAAGGGGCCCTCCTGTAATCACAGCTGCCACTCAACTGAGCACTTCCTGGGTACCAGGCCCTCGGTATGTCCTGATGAAACCTTCTCCTTGGTACGATAACCCTCACTCTGCAGATGAAAAATCAGAGCCTCAGAAAGGTTAAGAAACCTGTCCTGGGTCAAGCTGGTAGGAAGGGGGCTGGGACATGAGCTCAGTTCCCCGAATCCTCTCTACCCACCCCTCTGCCCTGCACGTGCCTGGAGCAGTGCACACCCCTGGCACCCGCCAAGGGCGACCCCGGGATGTGAGACAGTGGGAACCTCAGGGGCTCCAGCCAACCCAGGGCCCACAAAGGGCAGCCACTCGCTGACGTTCCTCGCTGCCAGGCACCCCTCGCCCTGATGGCCAAAGACTTAGTGCAGTGATTTGTATAACTTTAGCAACTGAACTGTTTTTCTCTCAAAAAATTTTACGCATAGCCCTATATACAGCTTATGCAAGCAGTTAAGTGACATGCGTTAGTACCCATTTATCCTATAAATTCAAACCTGCAGCAACCCACTGGAGAATTACTGGGAACAGAGAGGGTCGTTGTGTGAGCACTGCGTTTGGAATTGGGGCTCAGGATGGCAGCCGCAGGCTCGCACTGGCCTCAGCATCAGTTGCCTTCAGCTCGTTTCACTGGCCCCAGAATGCTCCCTGAGGCGGGCCCTGGCCTGCACGGTCCTGCAGCCGTGGACCGGCCCGAAGGCCTGGGCAGCGCGGCCCTGTGACTCGCCGCCAGCCAGCATGTAGGAGACACTCAGGTCTCAGGACGGCAGTCGTGGGCGGCCTCGTGGGTACCGACCCCAAGGATGACGTGTCCCTGCTCGGATGCGTCCATACTGAGGTTATCACAGCTGAGTACTCGCTCTATAATTAGTGTCTGAAGGAGTTTGCATTGACCTACTTGAAGAAAGGGAAGCTGAAGCCTGTGCTGGCCAGCCACCGCCACCCACCCCCGCCCCAGGGCAGCGCTGGGCATCCAGACCGCCTTCCGGTGTCTGGGGTGTGGCTCCTCACCTCCACCCCACCACCCAGCCGGTCTCACCCTGCCTGCTGGTCTGGACCCCACGGGGCCACTGCCCAGGCTCACCGCAGCCCCCTAGGGGGACCCCGCACCTTTCCTGGTTGCCGAAAGTCTCACGTGGGTGGGTTGGGGAGATGCATAGGCGTGAGGCTCATTAGGTTAGGGTCTTACGCTGTAGACATTCTCTTTCTTCTGTTATCTTTTTTTTTTTTTAAATTGAAGTATAGGGAGAGGGCTGGACTGGGAATTTGGGTTTGGTAGATGCAAAACTGTTGCACTCAGAAATTCTTTAACAAGACATCCCGGCGTGTGGGCGGTGAGTCTCAGGACTCAGAGCAGCTGGGGCCTTGGGGGGGTGAGGGGCAGCTTCTCTGCAGCCCCTTCCGTCTGCACGGCCTCGGGTCCCCTGGGGGTCACGGCCGAGCCCTCCAGCCACACGTCAGCCTGTGTCCGTGCAGCCGGCGCAGACCCGTGGGACCTGCTTCCTCGTCCGTCCCAGGAGGCACCCGGGTCATCCCCTCTCTCCATGCATCCCTGTCCCCCACCCACGGGGTCCCTGCCTCTCCCTTGCCTCTGATTTTCTCCTGGTACCTCCGGCTCACGCACCAGCTCCCCCCACTCCTAGCCAAATGCTATTTACATTCTGATTTTTGTCCTCTGGTTAACTGTCATTTAATTTTCTCATCCGCTTGGCTTACAGCCAAAGAGTATTCTTTCCAAATAAAAATGGTAAAGACCTTTTATTTCCCTCTCCTAAGACTCTTATGTAAATACAGCGCAGCCTGCTATTAGGAGGAAATATTCATAAGCCAGTTCTGTTATCAATTATTAACCTCAGCTTCTAGATCTAGATAACTTTTCTTTGGGTTATAAAAGCCCTGCCTGTTCATCATAGAATATTTGAAAACTACTGAGAAGTGTGAAAAAGAAAAGAAAATAACCCATTATTCTAGCAGACAGTGGAAACTGCTGCTAACATTTCAAGGCCTCTCTTGCTGGTGTTGTCTTTTCAGAGAGAGCGAGGGAGAGAGGATCGTTTTCTTTCACATAATTTTTTATTTTGACCACGGTTGCTCAGCATCACATCAGCAGGACTCAAAAACACGATTTTAGTGCCTATATAATGTTCCATCGTGGAGACTTACTCAGATGTAATCATTTCATCGTTTTGAGATATTTAGCTTAATTCCATTTCTCTTCAGTAACTAACACAAAAGGAACACCTCCAACTAGTTCTCTGCTTGTAAAGGGGCCGTGCAGGGCAGTGGTTTGGGCCTAAGCCTGAGAGGTGACTAGAACACTGCCTGGCACTTAATAAATGCTCTTATTATTATGTTTGCTGTTGTTTTCTGTTTTTTTAAGGACTTTTATTGAGATATAATTGACATACAATAAACTGCATATGTTTAAAGTGTACAATTTGATATTTTTTTCTCATTACTAATGTATATGTGGCAATCCCAACCTCCTAATTCATCCCACCCCACCCCACCCCCACCCCCCGCTTTCCTCTTGTTATTATTTTCTTAAGAGCAGTTTCTGGAAATGGGGTTCCGGGTCAAAGGGTACGCATGTCCACATTGCTTCCCAGCTGGGCTACCCGGACACACGTTCCTCCAAAGGCATCCCTGTCCCCACTCGCAGCCGGAGTTGGTGCTTTCACCTTATTCAGAGAAGCTCTTGGGGATAATTGGAGATGAGCATGTAGTTGGGAGCGGTACTACGGGGAGATCTGCCTACCCTTCGCCCAGCTCCCCCCAGGGGAACGTCTTGCAGAGTTGCAATACAGGGGGGTCACTGCCAGGACATCACAGTACGACGACCCCCCGCCCTGTTCAGACTGCCCCCATTCTGCTGTGCTCATTTGACTGTGTGCGTTGAGTTCTGTACAGTTTAATCACATGTGTAGGGTCTCGTATCCACCACCACAGTCACGGTAGAGGACGGTCCCAGCCCTTCCATAACCACACCCACCTCCTTCCTCCACCCAGACCCCCACCCCCCACCCCCCACCTCCGTCCCTAACACCGTTCTCTGTCTTTATAATTTTGTCATTTCAGGAATGTCACATAAGTGGAATCATACGGTGTGTAACCTTTTGGGGTTGGCTTTTATCCACTCAGCATAAATCCCTTGGGATCTGTCTCAGCTGCGTAGATCAATAATTCATCCGCAGTGTGGATGGACCAGAGTTTGTTTAACGTTCACCCACTGAAGGGCATCTGGGTTGCTTCCAGATCTGGGCTCTCCGTCACTTTTCCATTCTTGCCAGTGTGATGATTTGCCTTGCATTTCTTGGAGGGCCAGTATGGCTCTTTTTAGAAGTCAGTACCCTAGTTTGGTTGGGTGGAGATTTCTGATGTCAGAGTGACATGTATAATTCATCATCTAGTTACAAGAGTAAATACAACTGTGACGAAGTGTCAGTGCTGAGATTTAAGATGCTGGGGGCTGAGATCAATGGAGCGAGGAGGTGGCCAGCGTGAATGTCCAGTTCCAGTTGACGGAGGAAGGAAGCGGAGCCAGGTACCGCATGGAGGAACAGAGCTCGCCATGTGCCCTCGGGAAGGATGCTTGCTGGGAAAGGAGACGTGCCTTTCTTCCCTGCCTGCTTCGGGACCTCGGCATCCTGGTGTCTACACACCCTGGCTCTCATCTTCAGCTGTAGCCGTTTAAAATCACTCCGGGGGAAAACTGCAGAAGAACTATAATCAGGAAAATTTTACTTGAGATGTGTTGCTCCAAGTTCAAGGACGCTCTGTGAAAATTGTTGCTAAGGCAATCACATGAAAAATTTCACATTCGGTGCGAACGTAACAGCCAGACAATGAACGTGACTGCGCGTGTTACAACAACCAACCCCAAAAGCACAGCTGACCTGTGGGTTATTCTTAATGGTTTTGAAAGGGAACTGATGCCATCCTGGTTTACGAGCTTCGTGAGGTGTCCCCCTGGTGGGAGAGTTTGTAGCCGGCCTCGCAGAGAAAATCCCCGGGGCCGCACTGCTTTCTCGGGAGACTTCCGACCGTCCCCTGCCCTGCCCGGCCCCTGGTTCCCTCCCGACATCCGCACACTGAACTTTTCTTTTGCGAGAGTGGTGGCTTTTGTCTTTCCCAGCCTGCAAAACTCAGCCCAAACCTAAACTGCTGTCTGGTTATCTTATTGGTGAGGACTGGGAACATTTCACAACCTAGAGCCACAGATGTCTGCATGAGAAACCCACAGCTTCCAGTGGTTGCTGACTCCATGCCCGTCCAAACCAAAATATGACAAACCCAGCAAGAAGTGTTCCCAGCAGCTGCAAGGAAGTGCCTCGCATAGAAATAGGAAACCGAACTCGGGTTCTACTCCGAGTCCGGGCGCAGAGGGCACTCATCCCGGTCCCCGAGGGTGCTTAGCGTCACGGGGGGGTGGGAGGAGGGGCTGGCTGTCTCTCAGCTTTCTGGGTAGCTCTGCTCTGCTCTCACTGCCCCTCCTGTGCAGGCTCCCAGTTATTCAGCAGAGGAAATAGTGTCCCCAGCAGCCGCTGCCGACCACATTTGGGCTGAATAGATGCTGAAATGGCCAAATGGGGCAGGGACGATGACAAGTCATTTTCACCCGTGGAGCCCACATGAGAAGGATGCTCTACTGGAAACCTTTCCTGTGCCTGACCACCCCCCACGCCAGGGTGGCCCTCTCCCCCCCCCACCCCCCCCCCCCCGGCGGCCAGGCTTGTCCTGTGCCTGGACCACGGGGAGCCCAGCGCCAGTAGACACCCCCGTCACGACTCCTCCATCCACCGCCTTACAGAGAGGGGAGGCGGGAAGGCAGAGGAGAGCAGGTGATAGACATTAATACCAGCGTATTCTGAAACTTTCTTTTAAGAAGTTTCACCGGTATGAATTCACACGTGGATTTCAAGTCGTGGGTGTCGGGGGCATAGCCGTCAGGTGCATGCTGCAAAAATCAGAGCTGACGCCTGGCAAAGAGGGAACACAGCATCTTTGCACCAGCAGCCAGCGTTCCCGGGCACCCCCCCCCCCAGGCCGGCTGCCCCAGACTCTGGGCCCACGGACAGAGCAGGAGTCAGCCTCCAGGTCTGAAAACCGACCGGTGTGGCAGCCACGACCGTCATGGGGCGGACGTGGAAGCAGGTGCTGGCCGGCCACGTGCCATGGTCATGGACGCACAGACGGGGGCTGGGAGTGGAGTGGGGGGGGGAGGGGGGTGGAGCCTGAGCTGCGTGGAACCGTGTGTGTCACCGTCCGGGCAGCCTCCCCGCAGCGGAGTCTGCTGCGGAACTGACAGACTGGTCAGCAGAGGTATCTCGCGGGACCGGCCCCTCCAGCCTGGAAACTGGAGCGCATCGGGCTTCATTCTGCATCTTTTAGAGTCACAAAAACACGACAGGTGAGCCAGATTGCCGCCTAAATGGAGAGGCAGACTCGAAGAGCCCTGGAAGCTCCCGCGGGACGAGGGTGGGGAAGCCGGGTGCGGGGCCCTCTCAGGAGGTGGAAGACCCTCTCAGAAAAGGTCCAGCACAGGTGGGGCTGCCCCGTGCCAGTGGGCGAACACCTCAGGGCCTCTGCTGATCCTGCTGAAGCCTGGAGTCCCGCCCCACCGTTGCTGGGTGGCCTGTGTCCTGTTTCCCGCCCGGTGCACAGCCCATCGGAATCAGTTTCCGCTCGCCACATCTCCAGGTGAACAGTCCTGGTTGGAATCCGTCCTGAGGAATATGGAAGCCCTTTCATGCTGGCTTGGCTTGCCGAAGACCACAGAGCGCCCTCCTGGAGCCCTGGCTGGGCCATGATCAAATTTCCATCCTCCTAACCTCATAACAGGAAACTCGATTATCGATTATCCGAGCTGCCTGGTGGCCTGGAGACCATCCGTCCTCTTGCTTTTTGACACGCCAACAGCAGCATTTGGCTGGAACACAGGGACGTGGGGGCCACTTCCTGCGTCCTCCCCTCCGTGAGCCTCTGAATGGGGCGTCCGGGGGAGAAAGGAAAACAGAATAGAATCCCATCCCTGGAAGAGGCCTCTGGACTCAGAATGGACAAGACGTCACCCCCAGGCCTTTAGAAAGTGCCATCCTGTCTCTTTAACACCGAGGCCTCCTGGACGCGGGTTGGCAGTGCTCTCGCCATCTGCTCCACAGTTTCCAGCCCTGGTCTCGGAGTGTGTCCGTGGAGGTGCTTTTGATACCAAGAAACAACCGTGGTTGTGCCAACTGGAGGCGCTGGGCTCTCCTGTCCTCAGCCCCCACCCCCCCGCAGCATCCGCCCTGCCCGCTGTGACCCGTGATCCAGCCTCCCTCCTCTCCCTTTTCGGGGGGCTGCTCCTCCTTAGTGGTCTCGTGGGTGGCCCGGTGTGGTCAACCCAGGTCGCACTCCCTGTGACCCTGTGACTCACCCCAGTTGCCACCAGCTCCGAATCTCTTAGTGAGGTTCTCACAAGGAAGGGAGATGGTGTGCTGGCCCAACAGTTGTAGGTCAGACCGCAGGGAGGGGCAGGGTCCCCAGGGACCAGGGCTCTGGGGGGGGCGCCCTGTGGTGTGAGGGGTGTGGCTGGGCCGCCGCAGTCCCCGGGTCTCACTCCCAAGTCCCCACCTGTGAGGATAGGTCCAGAGGACATCTTCGGAAAAATGCCCACCAGCAACCCAGCCGGGAGGGCACAGCCCTGACCAGAGCCCTGGGCCTGCTTCCTGGGCTGCCCGACCGGGCTGGGTCAAGGCCGGTCCCAACTGTGCACTGAACCAGAAAGCCCAGTCAACACGCGTGTGCGCCGGTGACACTCCCCTCTCCTCCTCGTCAGCACGGACTGTTGGTCACTCCCAGCAAAGCCCCAGGACCGTCCTGCGGAGAGGTGGCGGCCTGGAGCCCCCGCCCTGGCCTCCGCCCCTGCCTTTCTGGAGTCCCGGGCTCCCCCCACCAAGAAACAGGGCACATGGAGGGGCTGGGTGAGCAGCCTTTCATCCGGCTCTGGAAATCCTGCGGGTGCAAATGTGAAGTCCTACTAAAATAAAATTGGGTGCCAAACAACGTAGGGCCAAAAGTCACTTTGGGTGCGTTTGGCAACTCGAAGAACCCTGGAGACTGCCATCCACAGTCAGGATTTTAGAGCCAGTGGGGACCAGGACATTCTCAGGCAGCAGAGATGGTATGAAACTGAATTTCGTGTTAAAGCAACAGCGTCTTGAGGGCTCTGTTCAAACACGTTCCCTCACGTGTCGCTCGTCTTGGACCTGAGAGGCAGGTGCAGCCGGCATGATCCACCCCATTTACAGAAAGGCAGACTGAGGCTACGAGTGGTGACGGTCTTGCCCACAACGGCAGGGGGCTGGGGGGCAGTGGAAGGAAACTGACAGATAAAAGAATAACCGGCGGGGACGAGGTTAAGCACAGGACCCCCTGCTCTTGCCACAACACCGTCACTGGGGGAGGCTGGTTTGAATACAGACATTAGGTGCCAGGCAGAGCCTGGGCGTCGGAGCTGTTTGGGCCACGCGTGTGCGCCGGACAGAGGGAGGCCTGGGCTGTGATGCTGACTCCTTGGCCACTCTCTGGCTGGGCCCTGGGGGGCCTCGTCCAGCTCTGTGTGCCGCTTCCCCGGGGGCCCCTCAGAGCACGGCTTGGCGGTGGCTGGTCTCACACGTCTTTGTCATCCCAGCTGCAGACAGCAGGCAGGCTCCGGACACCGAGGTTCCCGCTGGCAGTCACAGGTCCCAGGTGAACATGAGCAGGGACCCGGCCGAGGAGAGGCCCTGGATCCTCGTTTGTTTCTCTCGTCTTGTTTTAGCATCACGGTGCCACCGACCAAACCACATGAGAGGGTCTGGGGCGCCTGCCGCACTCACCCGTGAACCGCAGCCCCGCTCTGCCTCCAGCTGGAGGGCAGCATCAAGCTTTATTCCTCTCTTAATCTTGCGGCCTGCACATCTCACGTTTAAATTTCATTTCACCAACGCTTCCCCCCTGCCCCCCGCTGTTTATTTCTGCATCAGGGATAAAGGATTTGCAGAATGATTCAGCATGGGAACAGAAAGCCTTGTGCCTCTCTGACCAGGCTGCCTGGGTAGAGGGTGGCGGGGTTCTGCCCAGGCCAACCAAGCATTTGTGCTGCAGGGGCTGGTCTCCCACACCAGGGACAGCCCATCTAGGCTGGAAGCGTCTCCTGACACCCGGCAAAAAACTAGGCTCTCCAAGCACTTCCGATGTTAGGGTTCACGTGCTGCTTCACCCCAGCCTCTCACCTGTGTTGGCCGCGCTAAAGGCTCGTTAACTAAATAAGGCAGAAGCCTGACCCTCGCACAGATATAAAATGGCCATGCGTCAAAGATTTTTATCTCACTTAGTTGAACAAGGGAGCTGGCAAGATGTTACAACCAGTTCAGAGATGAAACCAAAGAACGCTGCATTTGTGTACAGTAGAGGAATGTTGGGATGGATTTACAGATGGACACAGCACGGCTTTCCATGGTGATGGAGGACACCCAGTGTCATCTCTTTTGCTTTTTCCTGATTTCCTTCCAGCCCCTCAGCCTGTTGTCAAAAATAATCTCGAGGACTGTTCTGGACACAGAAGAAGGCTGCCTTCCTCACTGGGTTGGGCTGGATCAGTTACAAAGGGGCAGCGAGCGTGTCCGTGTGCCCTGTGGGCCCTCCCGGGTTTGTTTCGCTGGAAGCCTTCATAATTGGACTTTTTAAAGCTTCTATTATTTGCTCTCCCGAGGCTAGGAAGCCATCTCCTCTAGATTTCATCTGCAGTGCTTATAAATTTGGGCAAACTCACCTCTTGTCAAGGCCCCCAAGATATGCCAAGATCCTGGTCTCTCTTCCCACCTCCCTCCCTGGGCAGGGCCTTGTCAGCAGTAACTTCCTGGAGTCACACTCAGCTCCTGACCAGCGTCTGGTCATGACCTGCAAGCCACCTCGCCCTGTCCTGGAATCTCCGGGCAGATGGAATGTTCTCAGACAAAGCTTCTTACCCTCTGCCTCAGCCCACCCCTGCCCTTTCCCGGGGTGTGGAATAAACCCACAAAGTCAGCCTGCACCAGGTGGACATGAACTTCACAAAGGTTCAAGTAGGAAAGTCAGAAATGGTCCTGTGTCAGTAGGCGAATGGCCAGGACCCCACGTCACACCCCCCGTGAGCACAGCCCCAAAAGCCGAGGCGGGAACTAAGGCCTGTGCTGGGGCTGGGGAGGCACCGCTGTGAAAACGTGGGCAGATGAAGGCAAGACTCTTCTGGCAGTGGGGTCGGGAGGCCGTGTGGAGAAGCTGGCCCTGAGTCCCAGGGGCTGGGGTGACGGGAAGGGGAGGGTCTCCGGGAAGGGGGGGACCCCGGAGCGGAAGCACAGAGCAGAGGGCGGGAGAAGGGGGCCCGGGGAGTGAAGATGGGGATGGGAGCTCAGTGAGGACACAGCCTCGAGAGACAAACCCCAGAACCCCAGGTGCCAGGGGCCTGCGGGGCAGCAAAGGCTTCTGCCCAGAAGAGGGGCACACCCAGGTCTGAGTTCTAGAAACCGAGGCCGGGTGCCGGGGCGAGACCCAGCAGGGCCCGTGTGGGGGCTGCCGCAGGCGTCCAGGTGGGACCAGCGCGGAGCCACGCCAGGTGACAGTGCCGATCGATGGCCCCCATCACCAAGGGTGCACAGGCCGCCCCGGGGGGCACGCGGGCAGCCCGGGCAGTGGAGCCGGCTTTGTCTGGGCGTTGCCAGGCCAGCGCGCCCAGGAGGCCGCGGTAGTCAGGGCGCAGTCACGATCGCGGGAAAAGGATCTGCGTACTCTATTGCATGGTTTCCAATTAAAAAGAGATGCAAAGTGATCTGGCTGAAAAAATGGTGCTCTGGGCACTGAAAAATACCCACTCTCTTCCACCTGGCCCTCCCCCTGCCCACGGACTCTGCTGGTGAGCACGGGGGGCCTCAGAGCAGTCAGCCAGGGGAGAAGTTGAAGGAAAACATCTGTTGTGGTGAAAACGGGAGCCTTGGCATAGACGGCCCCGTGCACTGTCCAGCCTCGGAGAACAGCGCCCCTTGCTGTGCTTGAAGCCCCCTCTCCCAGGGACAGATCCCGGAGCCCAGACCCACGATCGGGACCTCTCAGACCAAAGATGCTGACGTGACCCTGTTTCTCTCCTGTGCAGCAGGGATGGGACCCCCAGGCTGTGTGCAGAATTGCTTTCTGTGAAATTTGTTCACCCAGCAGGCGGATGGTTCCAGTCAGATCCTTTCTCAGTGTGATTCCTTCTTTGTTTTGGTCCTACAACCTCAGCCCCCAAATCCTAAAAGGCAGTCTTTTCTTTTTAAGCTAATGACCTTAAATTTCTTGTGATATCACTAAGCAGATGTCCATGGTGCATCAAACGTCACCATGATGGGCGCGTGGCAGCCGTGTCACTTGCAGGTGTCCTTACGTGGGTGATAGTATTGTTTTTCACAACTCTTCTCAGCAAACCAAAGAGTGACGTTTTTCTCAACCTGTAGAAATCGACTCAATGAAAAGACGTGCCTGTAACATTCCACCTGCACATGCATTCCAGTGCCCAGGGTTGTTTTGGGTTTTTTTGTAAAAGCTAACCTGCAGGTCGGGACCGGAGAGAAAGCGCTGGAATCGGACGTCACCGTGGAAACCGGCTGCCAGCTCCTGCCGCCCCTCACGGCCTCGTGCTTCTTTTTTGCAGGTGATCTTCAGCAAGTATTGCAACTCCAGTGACATCATGGACCTGTTCTGCATTGCCACTGGCCTGCCCCGGTGAGTGCCCCAGAGTTGCCTCGCCAGGGGGACACCTTGAAATTCACCTGGAGGGGCAGGTACCCGGGAGGGCAAGTGGCCCAGTCTAGGGGACGGGAGGTGTGGAAGGGCCCATGGGGTCACCTTGCACCTTGCACGCGGGACCTTTCGAATCAGTGGATGAGTCCCTGGAGGTTTCAGGCACAGCTGCCTGCCGCCCGCTAATGGCCACCGCTGTGCTACATGGAGGGAGCCTTTGGGGGGAATTAGGCAGAAACTACTGTCTTAAGAGTTTCCTTTTTTCATTTATTCCTTTGCTTTGAGAGAAAGGGTAAAGGAGGATGGTGGTACATAGGCTCTGGTCCCCCAGCCCCAAACGATCCAGCGGGGATGGGAGGGAGGTTATCACAGATCAAGGTTTAGGAAAAGACTGATGTCAGGAATAAGTTGAGGGGCCTCCCTGGAGGTCCAGTGGCTAAGACTTCGCCTTCCAATGCAGGCTTGGTCCCTGGTCAGAGAGCTAAGATCCCACCTGCCTCGCAGCCAAAAACCCAAAACATAAAAAAGAAACAACATTGTAACAAATTCGATAAAGACTTTAAAAATGGTCCAGGTCAAAAAACATCTTTAATAAAAAAAAATAAATTGAAAAGACCAGAGATCTACCTTATAGAACCATAAGAATTCCGGAAGAGTTATTTCCCCCCATCAACAGTTCGTTTGAGCACGTGGATTTTCTGTCCTAACTCCCCGACTGCAGAGAGTGCTCAGGGGTGGCTTTGGCCTGCAGTTAACTATAAAGTTTCGGCCGAGGTCAAGCAGGATGGGAGAGGACAGTAGGGGCCTTTCAAAGTCAGGTGCGAGAAAGGAGAGTCAGGGATGAGATGACACTCCTGAAATTACAGGAAGTGGCAGGTTGTAGCAGCAAGAAATAGCCCACAGTTTGGGGCATCTTTTATTAAGCACCGTGCTGAGAAATAAATATATATTATTCTTGACAACAACCCTGGGATTCACGTGTTACCCCCATTGCACAGATTTTGAAAATACACAGCTGAAGACCAGAGAGCTGTCACGTAGTTAAGGCAACACCTCGCATGAGAGGCCCCCGGAGATGAGAGGTTGGAGGAAGATTGAACTTATCCACTTAAAACTGTTTGGTAGGAGAGCGTTTTGCCGGTTTAGATGGACTCCCACAGGAAACGAAGCAGAAAGGGAAACGCTGAATTCACCACCTGCTGATGGAAACGTTCGTTTCTACTTTACCACAGTTTAATTGAATCTCCCAACTCAGCAAGTTAGACTTTCTCCAATTCCCATTTTAAGTTACTTACACATCCACGGAGCACGTAGAACTACACACACAGCCCTTCACTTGTTTACAAGCTGAGGGCCAGTGTCTTGAGGACAGCTCTTCACAGCCCCTTGGGTGGGATGGGCCTGGTACCCCGGCTCCTACCTCATGGGAGCCCCAGATTCAGTGTGTGCCCAGGGGACAGCATCGGGGTGGGGACACCGGCTTCTGCTGTCTTCCAGGAACACGACCATCTCCCTCCTGACCACAGACGACGCCATGGTCTGCATCGACCCCACCATGCCCGCCAATTCTGAACGGTAAGCGGCTGGCGGCCTTCAGGGTGTGTCTGACAGCTCTCTGCAAGCACGGTGGGGTCTCCGTGGTTGTTTTTTTGGTTTACTGCTGCCGGAGAATCTGAGTTTAAACCAAAGATGGGGGAGGTCTGTGAAGTAAGCTGCTGGTTCCTTTGCACAGCTTGTCACTTTCCAAGAAAGTAGCAGCTCTAAGCATGGCAGGGACCTTTCTGAGGCTCCCCAAGAGCCCTCTAAGGGGGCATTTACAGATGGGTAAACCGAGGCACTGAGTGACAGTAGCAGAGCCGCCCTCTGTCCACTGAGAAGGGCCACAGGAGATTCCCTGACCAGAGCCCCTGGGGCAAGTCCTGGAGTTGTCAAACACTGCCCACTGGCTACTCTGCCCAGGATGGGGCGGGCGGGGTGGGGTGGGAGCTGGGGGCTGGAGGAGCAGAACCGGGAGAGGCTTGGAGAGGAAGAGGCTCAGGCAGTAAACGCACCTCTGAACATCTCTACACCAGCCCGGCCCCGCGTGGCCAGAGGGAAGGTTAGAACTCTGAGCAGAGCCTCTCCCGCCCACGCCCAGCCCTCTGCCCAGCGGCCAGCAAAGGCCCCAGCGGTCTCCACGTTGTGTTTGCAGTGGGGCCAGGCAGAATCCAAACTGTGTTCCCTGCGAGGCCAGAAGCAGGAGTGTTACTGGGTGCAGGGGGCCCCTGGGGACCCCCATCTGTTGCTCCTGCCCCTCAGTGCATCCCCCTCCGAGGGACCCATGTCAGTCTGGCCATCGGGGTGTGCTGCCCAACTGAACCAGGCCAACTGCTCCAGCGCGCAGGAGAGACTGTGCCCAGGTAGCCCCTTGCATGTCGCAGCCATGGGAGGGGCCCTGGCCACCCGATGGCAGCGTGGGAATATTTGGGCTCCTGTGATGGGGTCCCTGGGATGTCCGCTGTAGGCGCTCAAAGGGTTCCCCCAACCCAAGGTGCGTGCACACCTGAGCGCCCAGGGATGGGCAGCTGCTCTTCTTCCTCTGTCCCCGGAAGCCCCCCGTCAGCCATCCACGCGGGCCTGGGTGCAGGATGCCCCGCCCGGGCAAAGGCTCCAGACCTTGTGAGGACTGCCAGCCTTTGGTGCAGAAAGCCAGGCAAGTAACAAACCCTTGGAACATACAAAGTCCTCGGACGTTTGAACAGCCTCCGCTGTCCTTCCAGCTCAGTGGTGAGCGGCCAGCACGGTCCTTCCCCGAGCACCTGGGTGCCTCTGCCAGGCCCACGCCCCTCCCGCTGCGTCCGTCCGGCTGCTGAGTGTTCTGTGCCGTCATCTGGAGCTTCTGCCCCCACGTGCTCTGGCTCTGATCAGGCTCTGATGAAGGGCTCCGGGCTCCCCGGAAGGAGCGATGCTAATTGAATCCCCAAAGACGCCAGGAAGATTGTTGTAAAATTGCAGCACAAGCTCCAGCCTGACCCAGATCTGTATTCATAAGGAAAGTCAGGAGTGACCCGTCACCCGTGACATCCACAAGATAAAACGATGTCAGCCAAGGGGACGTGCCCTGTCTGTGCAAGGCGGTCTCTGATGGAACAAACCTGCACTTTTCCTGAGTTAATTAAAGCAGCTTGTAGTTTGTCCTGTTTGTCACTTCATCATATCTTGTTTGGCACTTTATTCCGTGCCAGCCCTTCTCAGCGGAGGGCAGTTTTGTTCCCCTGGAGATGCTTGGTGAAGTCTGGAGGCATTTTGGCTGCCGTGCCGGGGGATGGGGTCGCTGGCACCCGGTGGGCCGAGACCAGGGCTGCTGCACGTCCCGGTGCTGGGGGCCGGCCCCACCCCGGACTCACCTGCCCAAGTGTCAGAGGTGCCGAGGCTGAGAAGCGGTGTATGTGGTCCCCGAGGCTTTCTCTTCACAGAGCTGCCCATCGTCCCCCAGGCCACCAGCCTCACGCGCATCCCCGGGGGCTGGTTGAAGCAGAGCCCCCTCCCTCCTTCTCCCCACCCCCTCGATCTGCTGCGCCAGGTCTGGGGTAGGGCCCTAGAACTGGCATCTCTGAGGTTCCCAGGTGGTGGTGGTGTTGGCCTGGACCCCCTTAACCACCACTGGCGGTTCCCTGCGTTTGAGGTTGTGGACCTTTTCCGCTTTTGGAGCCGCCGCCGCCTCCATCAGCTTCTCCCCGTCTGTGTCTGCTTTCCTGCTCTCCGCCCTGTTTAAAGGCCGTGTTCTGCGAGGTTTTCTTCCATCCCTCTCACCTCCCCCTCCCCGGTCACGCCCAGCCCCCAGCAAGGCCTCCAATCTGCTCCGTTGGCCTCCAGCGCGCCGGTCCCACGGTTCCAGCTGCCGTTGGGGTCCTGCCTGTTCTAAACACGCGCAGTATAAACTAGTCCAACCAAACCAGTGACCGTCAGCCCTGCCAACAGGTTCAAACCACTGGGACCGTCAAAAAGGCGCTGACGACCAGACTCCCCACTGGGACCCAGTAAATGCGGATTTTTGAGGGATTTTTTTAAAGCTCACCGGGTGATTCCAATATGCAGCATGGGTGAGAATCGCTGTGTAAAGGGGGGAAAACCTAGGAGACTGCTCTTGACCCCAGCAGGGTGCTCAGCCCACCAGTGACCAGACGGTCACGTCTACCAGACGCAGGGTTTCCCCTTCTCGGAAAGGGCTGGACGAATTTTGTTTCTTCCCAGAAGACAGTCAGGTCAGGTGGTGTCCCTCCAGCTTCCTCCACCTCTAAAGACCCTGCAGCCCCTCAGGGCAGCCTCGTAAGTGCCTCTCCCCCCGCCTCAGATCCAGGAAACACTTTGCGGGAGGGGCTCACCTGGGGGCACCAGATCGCACACCTCACCCACTTTCTGCCCAGTTCACGCTCACAGGGTGCATTTTCACAGCCTCTTCTCCAAATTCCAAGGGCTCTTGACTGACCACCTGGATACCAATCGAAAGATGGGGTCCCAGGACTGCACTGGTGGCTCAGTAGCTTAGAATCCGCCTGTCAATGCAGGGGGACACGGGTCTGAGCCCTAGTCCGGGAAGATCCCACATCCTGTGGAGCAGCTAGGACCGTGTGCCACAACTACTGAAGCCTATGCGCCTAGAGCCTGTGCTCCACAACAAGAGAAGCCACCGCAGTGAGAATCCCCCTGTACAGCAACAAAGTGTAGCCCCCGCTCACCACAACTAGAGAAAGCCCGTGCACAGCAACGAAGACCCAATGCAGCCAGCCAATAAATAAACAAATTTACAAAAAAAAAAAAAAGTCGGGGTCCCAGTTGCCCCATCTCTTAGACTAAACTTTTGGGCTCGTTGCAAACCAAATCTCATGACCTTCTGACTCTTCCTGCAAAACACGTCTTGCCTTCCTATCAGAGAACATTCAGCCCAGCATTTTAAACAACCTGGAATATCCTGAGCTAAGTCAGAGGGGCTCTCATCTAGCAATGGGCTGAGTGGCTTCCTCTCTCTTTTGAAGCTGCTAGGAAAGGTGATTGATTGCTCATCAGCCCTGATTCCTAAAGACCAGTGGATGAGAGGAGACCCATCCCGCCTGGTTCAGATCCTGCTGGGAGGGACTGAGCGTCCGGTCCGAGTGCTCCTTCCGGATCCCTTGGTGACCGGCGTGCTGCTTCTCAACAGCCCTTTCCTTTCTGCCACTGCTGCGTCGAGATGCGTGTCGAAGAAGACAAACGGATGCTTAAGAAGTACGAGAAAAGATGGGGCGTGCAGCAGGGCGTGTGGAGAGAGGGATTTCCGACTTCAGCCAAGCTGTGGCACGTGAAGCTGTCCAGCGGATGAAAGGGCCGCGCTCTTGCCAGGATGGCGTGCGCGGCCGTCCCCTTGGCTGGGGAGGAGGGCCTCCTGGATTCTGGCGTGGCTCCCGCCCCACGTGTTAGAAAGAGGCAATTACCTTTTGGAAAAAGGCAAATACAAGTTCAAGGCACGCGGAAAGTGGTTTATCTGAGTTCCGTCGTTGAGGAGGAAGTGATGAAGTCGCAGCTGACTCTAGGCCGAGGCGGGCGTTCGTCCCGTCATGGAAGCAACGTGGCTGGTTCTGAGGACACCCCGCTGCTGACGGCCAAGAGGATTAAGGATGGGGGGCCGAGAGTGATCTTGGGGGGCCAGCTGTCGTCAGCGCCTCTGACGTGCGGGTCCCTGGGACACGCCGCTGCAGCTCTCCCTACCCTCCCCCACACTGCGGGGGCCAACGCAGGCCTCCACTCCCACCCGCCTCCCGCACTCCATCTGCGCCGTCCCCACCGCCTCCCCCACCAGCATCGGCCTACGGGGAGGCGGGGAGGAGAGACAGTCCTCGTGGCTGCAGAGGAGGGAGAGAGAGGAGGGGAGGGGGAGGGAGGGGAGGCCCCCTCCTGCCCCCCTCAGGCCTGGGATCCCGTCTCTCCACCCACTGCCCCAGCATCCGTGCTGCTTATGGGGGGAGGGGGGCTGAGGGAGGAGGAGACGGGGGAGGTGTTGGCCACCTCCCCTTGGCTCTCTGCGCCCCTCACCACGTGGCCCCGGCCCCAGACCCCTGCTCCTCTCCTGGGCGGTGCCGACTCGTGGCCCAGAGCACCACCTCTAGACGCACATCTGGTTCAAAGTCAAGTCCACACACCCTGGGTGGGTTTCAGTGAGGTACCCACCCTCCCTGAGCTCTGGCTCCTGGAACCTGCAAGCTGGCGAGGCTGCTGGCTGCTGGGAGGGTCGGAGGCGGAGATGGAATCGCCCTGCTCGGCTGTCAGTGTGATGACTGAGGCCGCTAGTACCACCTTGGCGGAGCCCACCCCAGCCTGGTGACACCCACGTGGCTCACCTGCTCTACGGTGGGGCCACACTTCAAACCTTGTGGATTCTGAGCAAGGTGTTCTGTGATCTGCCAGGACCCAAACACCGTCATGACAAAATCTCTGTAGAGAAAGTACCCCAAGTCCCAAATAACTAGCTTTCGGGGACCTTTGGAAGAGGGCCTTTCCCTAGACAGGGTGCTCCTGAGGGGGATGGGTGGGAGTGGACTTGCCTCATGGGCTTCACCCACCGGGAGGAACCCCTCGTGGGGAGGCGGGCTCGAGATCACCGTGAGGTTGTCTGTCCATCACCCATAGTGCCACACAGTTGTTATTTTTGTCCTTCGTTGGCGTTCTAAATTGTAAAAATTTTTGCATGTGGCCTACCGCCATTAAACCGCAGGTATGACCCCCAGTGAAGCACTGCTAAGAGTTTGAAGTGAATCCTTCCGAAGTCTCTGTACTTTCTCCAGCGCGAAGCTGGTTGTCTGTCTGTGACCCTGTAACTTGCTGTGTCTCCCTAACGAGACATGGCATCCCTCCACGTCAGTACTTGCACACTCACCTCATCCTTTTGACACCGGAGTGACACTCCACAGTTCGGCTAATGTGTCACCCATCCCCGGTGGAGGGGGCCCGCGTGTGTCTTGGCCATTCAAGTGGCAGCAGTCACGTCCTTTCAATGCGTACTTGGCCGTGGCGCTTCGGATCCGTGAGGGCAGGATGTTCTTGTCTGGTTCACTCTTGTGCCACCAGAACCCACGCACCCTGAGCACTCAGCCAGACACGTGCTCAGTGAGCGAACGCACGAGTGACAGAGGAAGGCACCCCCGTGTGAGATAACAGGAGTTCATGCCTTTGTTCCCAGGTTCACGTGCGGAGACAAAGGATCTTACACTTGAATCAGTGCTGCCAGGTTGCTTTTCCCAAGGTGGTGGGATCCGGACCCCCACCGGCAAGACCTGTGAGAGCCTGAGTCCCTGTGCCCTTGTAGCACTCCTGTCATCAGATTCTAAAATCTGGGTAAAAAAATAGCCTCTTTGCTGAGGTCCCTCTCTTTACACTGTCACCAACCATTGCCTGTTCTTGGTCTTTGCCCGTTTTCCATTGACTTATTCGTCTTCCCCACACACACCTTTGCCAGAGGTCCTTGTACGTCAGGGACAGTGACCTTGACTCTGTCTTCCCCATCACCAGTATCCTCTCCCCACCTCCGTGGGTCTCATGATTACCGTGGCAGCCCAGGTACCGTGCATTTTTGACGGAGTTATTAACACCATCCTGTCTTGTGTGCTTGGGGGGGTGCGGTCACCAGGAGCTCAAACCAAGCAAAAGCGGGAGAGCCTCGTGCATCCGTCAGGTGTCAGGACGGACCAGGGCGATTCTCCGCCACCCCAGCTGCGTTCAGCATGTGTATTTTATTAACCGAGTATGAACATTATAGAGGAGGTCCATCGTTTAAATGATATATTTAAAGTATTTAGAATTCTTCTGAATGAGGAAGCTTAGACCCGCCAAAGAAACTCATTTTTAAAAGACCTAATTCACTGAATTCTAATTCAGCCTGCGTGCTTATCTCTCGGACCAGCTGTGTGCGAACGTCTTTGACAGCATCTTACAGTGGAACTGCCTTCTCTCTTGCAGCACTCCCTACAAAGTGAGACCCGTGGCCATCAAGCAACTCTCTGGTAAGGCCTTGCTATCATTTTTTAAATTAAAAGGAAAAAAAAAAAGCCCCAGGCTGCCCCTGTGATTGAATATGTATGAGTTACACGTTGACTCTGAAGCCCAGCACTGTTGCAGAGTCTAAAGCTACATACTGCTGGAGAGACAGCTGTACTCTGCCCCCGACGACCCCCAGGATGCCCAGCCCCACCCCCTCCCACACGGTCCTGACAATGTAGCAGACACTGGGTGACACCCCACCTTGTCTCCTGGGCCCGGTGCCTGTCCGGCCTATTCAGACAGTGAGGCCAGAAGGCCAGCCCTCAGGATGCCTCATGCAGGCAGGGATGTTGTTATCTTACAATCCCATTTCCTTGTGGGTCTTTGACCACTCTTATTTATGTATGATTTATGCGTAATAAAATGCTCCCGTTTAAGTGTGTATCTTGATAAGTTTTGAAAGTCTTATACATCCTTGTTAACTACCACCAAAACAAAGACCAGGAACACTTACATTACCTTAAAAAGTTCTCGTGCCTCTTCCCACGTAACCCCCGTCCCTCCGCTCCTGGCCTCTGTCAGCCACCAACCGGCTCTCTGACACCATAGATGAGATTTGTCTTTTCGAGAGTTTCATAGAAAAGAAGTTGCATAACGTGTGCTCTTTTTTTGACGCGACCTGGTGTTTTGAGACTCGTCCACGTGCTGTGTGTGTGTCGGTGACTCCTTTTTATTAGTGAGTAACATTCCAGGTATGGCTGGACCACCGTTTGTTTACCCTTTCGCCTGTTGAAGGACATCGGGGTTATTTCCAATTTGGGGGCTTTTATGAATAAGGCAGCTACGAGCATCCAAGTACAAGCATTTACAGGGACACATGTTTTTATTTCCCTTGGAGTCAGTGGGATTGACTGGGGTTGGTGGGTCCCATGGTTAAGTGTATGTTTCACTTTATAAGAAATACTGCCAGGCGGTCTTCCTGCACACCTCGCACCCTCACCCGTAATGTACGAGAGTTCCCGTTGCCTCACGGTCTCGGCAGCACTGGATATTGTCAGTCTCGTTTGTGTGAATCATTCTATTGGGAGTGGAGTGGAACTGCATTTGGTTTCAATTTGTGTTTCCCTAGTGATTAATGATGGTGAGTATCTCAAAGTATTTACTGTCCATTCATAAATCTTCTTTTATGAAGTATTTCTTCAAACCCTTTCTGATTTGTTGGTTGCGGTGGCAGAGGGTAGTTTTCCTTCTTATTCTTGAATTTCAGGTGTTCTTGGTATATTTGGGATACACAGCTCTTGTCAGGTAGATATTATAAATATTTTCTCCTGATCTGTAACATGCCTTTTCATTTTCTTATGAGTGTATGTCAATGACCAGGATTGAATTTTGATTAGGCCCAGTTTATCAATTCTGTTCTTTTATGGTTTGTGCTTTTAGTGTCCAAAGAAATCTTATTTTATCCCATAGTTGTGAAGTTTTCTTCTCTGTTTTCTTCTACAGGTTTTATAGTTTCAGGTTTTGCATTTAGGTCAGTGACCCATTTTGAGTTAATTTTTGTGTATGGGCTGAGGCAAAAGTTGAGGTTTATTTCTCTTTTTAAATTTTAATACTAATTTAATTTTAATTTTTGTAAGATTGATGGCTATGGAATAGAATTTTGATGCCACCTATACTGTGCTGGGTAGTGTGTGAGGAAGGCCCCGACGTTTCTGTGTCTCAGGGTCTCATCTTTCAGGTGACAGTGTTTACCTGGGAGCTCTGGTTGCTTTAAATATTTTTATGCCTGAGTAGCTCTTTATGAAAACTCTTAATTCAGTTCTCTTGGTGATAGATGTTAGAATAAAATCTGAGTTCCAACTTTTTTTAGTATGAAAATAAGTTTTTCACGTGAAAAGCTTATCCAGCCTTTGACTAAGTGATAAACCTGTTTATTACTTGTCATTGTTCTTAACTAGATCCCGGACCCTGAGGTCCGTTCTCTCTTCCAGGATCCAGTGCACACTTACGTGTGATGCCTTCGCAGTCACTTCTGGGCTGACAGTGTCTCGGACGTCCCTTGGTTGTCATGACCTTGGCAGTCTTTAAGAGTCTGTAGGATGCCCTTCAATCTGGGCTTGGCTGACACTTTTCTCATGATCAGTCTGGAGGTGTGGATTTTTGGAAGGAATACCTGGGGTCCGTGACACCCACAAGAATCACTGCCTTCTTCACTGTAAAGTCACTACTTTCCCCTTTCCTTGCTCGATTCTTTGGAAGCAAGTCCCTACGTCTTGCCCACCTTCAAGTGAAGGAGAGAAGAATTGAGGTTCACTCTCTCTGTACAGATGTCCATTTGTTCCAGCACCACTTGTTGAAAAAGCGATCCTTCCCCCATTGAATTCTTATGGCACCTTTGTCACAAGTCAGCTGACCGTGTGTGTGTGAGTCTTACCATCCAGTTCCATTAGTAGACATGTCCACCCTTACCCAAGGCCACACTGTCTCTCACTGGTGTATTATAGCTGTCAGTGTAAAGTTCTTGAATGTATGTTGATAAATTTATCACCAACTGTTTTATAGGTTTAATGCCACTGTCAGTGGATTTTTTAATTTTTCAATATCTAATACTTTTTAGTTTATACAAATGCAACTGGCATTTGTGTGTATGACCTGGCTAAACTCATGTATTAGGTCTAGTACCTATTAGTAAATTTCATGTGATCTACATAGCCAAAAAGAGAATTGCTTCTTCCTTTCAAATCTGATGCCATTTATTTCTTTTGTTTCTTCTTCTTGCTTTATGGTACCAGGTAGGATACCTAGTACAATGGAAGGATGGAAAGTGTGAGTGGAGATTCTTGCCTTGTTCTCAATCTCAGAGGGAGTGTATGAAGTTCTTCAACATCATTTTTGATATTAGCTGTAAGGTTTTTTGGTAGATGCCCTTTAGCAGGTTGAGGATTTTTTTTTTTTAATTTCTATTCCTAATTTAAGAGTTTTAATCACAAATTGTTGTTGGATTTTGTCAAATGCTTTTTCTGCCTGTATTGAGACCATCATGTTTTGTTCCTCTCTCCCACTAGTAGTGCATTTTACTGATTGATTCTAAAACATTGAACTAACCTTGCATTCCTAGTATAAGCTTCATTTGGCCATGGCATATTTTCTTCTCGTTTTGGATTAAATTTGCAAATATCTTGTGAAGGACTTTTGCATCTATATTAATGAGGTATATTGGTCCATAGTTTTCTTTTCTTATAGTATGCTCATCTAGCCTCATAAAATGAGCTGGGAAGTGTTCCACCCTCCTCTGTTTTGTGGAAGAGTTTGTATAGGGTTGGCATTATTTCTACCTTAAATGTCTAATAGAATTCACCAGTGAATCCATCTGTGTTTGGAGTTTCTTTTGGGAAGCTTTCAAATTATGAATTCAATTTAATAGGTACCTTCAAGTTTTCTATTTATTTGGGGTTAATTTTAGAAAGGTGTGTCCATTCCACCCAAGAGTTATCTAAGAATTTACTGGTATGATATAGTTTGAAATATGTCCTTGTTATCCTCTTTAGGGGATTGCAGTGAAATTCCCCCTTTCATTCAAGATATTAGTAATTTATATCTTCTCCCTTTTTAAGTTGATCAGTCTAACTAGAGATTTATAAATCATACTAATTTCTTTTCCCAAAGAAATGGGTTTCATTAGTTTACTCTATTGTGTGCTTCCTATTTCACTGATTTCTTCCCTTATGTTTATTATTTCTTTCCTTCTATTCATCCAGATCTAATGTGTTCTTCTTTTTCTTGGATCATTGATTTTAGGTCTTTCTTTTTTTAATATAATAATATAAAGCTAGAGATTTCCCTCAAAACATACTTTAGCTGTATCTCATAAATTTTGATGTGTTGTGTTTTCATTTTTATTCACCTTCAAATATTGTCTAATTTACCTTGTGATTCCTTTTCTGATCCATTTATTATTTAGAAGTGTATTATTTAATTTTCAAATATTTGGGTATTTTCAGTTATATTTCTGGTATTGATTTCTATTCAGTCCATTGTGGCTGTATAACTTCAGTCTTTTTTGATTTATTGAGATACATGGTATATCTGGTGACTGTTCCATGTACACATAAAAAAGAATGAGTACTATTGTCACTGGGTGAAAGATTCTATAAATGTCAATGAGGTCAAGTTAGTTGATAGTATAGTTCAAGTTTTCTGTACCTTTACTTTTTTGTCTTCTTGTTCTATTGATTACTGAAGAATGAGTATTGGAATATTCAACTCTGTTGTGGATGTGTTGTTTCATTTCTCAGTTCTCTCTGGTTTTGCTTTTGTGCTTTTCAGTTTGTGTTATTGGGTGCATACGTGTTTAGGATGGTCATGTCTTCTTGATGTATCAGCTCCTTTATTCTTAAGAAAATTTGCCCTTTATCCTTGGTACTATTCCTTGTTGTTGTCAAGTCTCCTTTATCTCGTGTTACATTAACCACTCCAGCTTGCTTGTGCTTAGTGCTCCGATGTTATATCCCTTTCCATCCTTCTACTTTTAATGTCTTTATATTTGAAGTGGATTTCTTATAGGCAGCATTATCAATGCTGGCAATTTCAGCTTTTTAATTAGGTTTTTAAGCTGTTTACATTAAATGTAATTATTGATATGGTTGGGTTTAAATCTATTCCCTTGTTACTCATTTTCTATTTGTCTTATTATTCTTTTTTGATATTTTCCTCTCTTTCTGCATTGTTTGGATACTGAGCATTTTTTTATTTCATTTTTTTCTCCATTCTTGACTTATGAGCTGTACTTCTTTGTTTTATCTCTTTGTAGCTGCTCTTGGTGTTCTAGTGTGTAGCATCGACTTGTCACAACCTGCCTTTAAATTCCATCACCCCACTTCACAATAATGCAAGACTCTCGGAACAGTGAGCTTCCACTTCTCCTGCCTCATTCTTTGTGCTTTATGTCATACATTTTACTCCTACGTATGTTTTAAACCCCATAATACACAGTTATCAATTTTTGCTTTCAACAGTCAATTATATTTTTCCTTCATGTCTTTGTGTATCCATGTTTGCATCTTTGTTGTCTTGTAGATCATCTGGATCTTGTTTTCTTCCGTTAAAGAGCCTGGGCTCTGTCCTGGCAGACAATTACATTACTTACAAGTCAGTTTGATGCCTTTGAGACCTCTTTTTTAGCTTTGCTAGGTCGGTTCTAGAGAACCTGTACTCCAGGAAGAGTTCTGTCCTGCAGCTGAGGCACCAGCCCTATGGGGCCTCCACTGACCTCCTGGTAACCACCAAGTGTTCCTCACTCCAGCTCTTCAGAGCTCAGATATTTGGAGATGAGGCTGGAGGGTGCTTGGGGGCAGGTCATGTGGGACCTTGAAGGTCCATGAGGAGCTACTGCCATGATTCCCATGTGGGGAGGGAAGCGGAGGTGGTAAGGACCAGTCAGATTCCAGCGTGTTCTGAAGGAAGAGCCAAGCTTATTTCCTGACTGAGTGGAAGCAGGATATAAGGAAAGAGCAGTTGGAGAAGCCTTGGGAGTCTGGCCTGAGCCATGGAAAGGATGGAACAGCAGCCCCATAAGGGTGTGAGCTGAGGGTGACATGGGCTTGCAGCGGGAGGGGGGTATGGTTCACCTGTTGGACATCGGCATCAGGTGAATGTGTCTAGAGGAGCCATGACACCTGAGCTGGGGATGTGACATTGGACCACACCTGAGCTGGGCATGTGACATTGGACCACACCTGAGCTGGGCATGTGACATTGGACCACACCTGAGCTGGGCATATGACATTGGACCACACCTGAGCTGGGGATGTGACATTAGGCCGTCAGTGTGGGTGGTGTTTGCAGCCATGGGCCTGATGAGCTCCCCAGGGAGGGAGGGACTGAGGACTGAGCCCTGGGACCCCACGCTGCGGGCAGGATTCCCTGGGAAGGACGCTGGCTACTTGATAGGACCCAGAACAGGGGCCCTTTGATTGAAGAACAAAGGAAAAAGAAAAACAAGCCAAGCAGGTGGACAGAACAGGGATGAGCTTCAGGAAAGGAAGACTGGGGGCCATGGCAGCATGATCATATATTGGCAAGATTGTCACTGGAGGAAGAAAGAGGGATTTTTGTGCGACTCTCTGCCCTTTTGGAAATTGCTCATGGGAGTCTTTAACTCTTTGAGCTTCTGTCTCTCTGGAAATAGGCTTCCATCTCCCAGCCATCACCCTCTCAACCCTCACCCCAGCTTGATAACCGGTCCTGGCCACGCAGCCCTGAGGCAGGGCCTGTAAGGAGCCCCACTTGCCCTGCCATCACCAGGCCACGTTCACAATGGCGGGAAAAAGAACCTCAGGAGAAGACGTAGGAGCCTTGTGTCCAGACTTATGTGCAGCTGCCAGGGATTCTGGGCCTGGCCTTTCCTGGGGGCCCCACCGTGTTCACTCCTAACAGTCCTGGTGGAGCAGGGCAGTGCAGAAACGCCCCAGAATCTTGCCGTTTTGCTATTTAGATATTAGGAAACAGTGAAAAGAAGAGTATTGTGAAAAACGTGACGTGTCATAGAAGAGAAAGATGGGCCAGTCCTGGCCCAGCCCCCACACCCTGGGAGCTGCAGAGCCGTCCTAGGAGCAAGAAACAGCCCCCACAGAGAGAGGCAGTGGAACAGCTGCGTTCCTCCAGGACAGAGGACACACAGGACCCCCGCAAACTGGGAAAGTCCGCGTTTACCAAACACTATTTGAGAAAAATATTCTCTAAAATATTATCCTTGGGAGACAGTCACGCAGAGACTGTTTTTCCCTTTTATGAGGGAAATAAAAGTTAACAACAACTGCAAAACTTCCATGCATCTTTTTTATGACGACAGCACTGATTCTTTTGAAAACCACCCAATCGTTTGTCATTTTTATATGATTTGAGCAGCTCAGGCTCAAACAGTGGGCTTTTCCTAACTGTCGAATACATGACTTCAGCCTCCAGCCAGTACACTGCACCTCCCGTATGCCCCTGTCTGCCGGGAGGGGCCTGCTTATCTCCGATGAAAGATAACCATCGGAGTGACAGTCGCACCATTCATTAGGCCCCGTGATCAGAGCTCCAAGGGGGAGGAGGGGTCCCTGGAGGGGAGGCGGGCCTCCCCTGGCCTTGGCCCCACTCCCACCCCAGCCGGCAGGGCAAGTGATGGGAGCTCAGTCTGTGTTCACTGTGCCGCATCAAGGCTGCCTTTTCCCTTTTTGACCCAAGACCGCCTTTGCTCCTTGCTGAAGCCAGGACTGAAAGGGGAAGCCTGCCCACATTCACGGGCAGGGGCGCCGCGGCAGCTACGCATCCAGGAGAGCCAGCGCTCTCCCTGTTTTCTCTGGCGGCCCAGCTCTCAGCCCCAGAGCCACTTTACCTAATGGAAAGCATCTTCAGCCGTAGGACTAAAATAGCACCTGCCATGGGGACGCAGCCCTGCTCATTCCCTCCATCCCTGTCCTTCCCGGACCAGGATAGCATCTCGTGTCACCCGGCACCCTGCCCAGCCGCACCCCTACTAGCCTCTCATCCGAGGAGACGCGGCCCAGGTCTCCTGGCTCCACCAAGCGTGGCTGCTCTGTCCTGTGCTGTCCTGTCTCCTGGACAGAGACCGTGGTGACTCAAAGCCTTCCTGCTTCCAACAGCTTCCTTGTCCTTGTTCTCAAAGGTGGATGATGAAAGGGGAGCCCTAAGGGTGCACAGGAGCCTCTGCTGCGCGTCTGCCCGTCAGAGGTGACAGGTGGCCAGCAGGGAGGGACGGGGTGTCTGGCTGCACAGTGAACGGTGCCCGGAGTTCCAGCAGGGGACACGCAGCGCTGTCCCCCAGGCACATGCCTGCCCTTTTCCCCTGGGGAGGGCTCCAGATGCCCATTACAGATGCCCTCCCTGGTTTAGAGGTCCTTATGTCTCAAGACCCAAAGAGACCAGGCCAGAAGGGCTGTGTGTGTTTTTCCACAGGTGCTGTGGCTGCTAGGGCCTCTTAGAAAAACTTAACTCCATGCCTGAGCCCCACAGCTTAAGACACACAGGTCCCAGTTCGTGCCTGGGACTCACTGTGGCCGAGTCATGGCTACGGTCTCAACACCACAGAACACCGCAGCTGAAAGGGCTTCAGGGGTGGGGCCCCGGAGCTGCCCCCAGGATGCATGAGCCACCAGGAGAGAACCACGTGTATCAGAAGGCCAGCCACCATCCAGGTGCAGGTGTGCTGGACTTCCCTGGTGGCACAGTGGGTAAGAATCCATCTGCCAATGTGGGTTCGATCCCTGGTCTGGGAAGATCCCACATGCCACGGAGCAGCTAAGCCCGGGCACCACAACTGCTGAACCCACGCACCTACAGCCCATGCTCTGAAACAAGAGAAGCCACCGCACTGAGACGCCCGTGCACTGCTACAAAGAGTAGCCTCCCCTCGCCACAGCTAGAAAAACCTCACGCGTAGCAACGAAGACCCAGTGCAGCCAAAAAACAAAAAAACAAAGCAAACAAACACCAAATGCACATGTGCTGTAGATGCAAAATACACACTGGATTTCGAAGACTCAGTATGGAGAAAAGGAATGTAAGATATCTCATGAATAATGTTTATATTTCATGTTTTCTTATTGAGATGTAATTCACACAGCATGAAATCCACCATTTTAAAGTGCCCAAATTCAGTAGTTTATAGGGTATTCACCTCGTTGTGCAACCATCACCATTCTTTAATGCCAGAAGGTTTCTATCACCCCCAAAAGAAGCCCCACCATCCGCTCACCCCCATTCCCTGGCAGCCACTCCTCTGCCTTCTGTCCCCGTGGGCGGCCTGCCGTGGACGTGTCGTGTCTGGAGTAGGAGGCCCTTTGCGCCTGGCTTCTTGCACTTGGCCTGACGTTGGCCGGGTTCCCCTGGGTTGCAGCGAAGGCCAGCGCTAGTCCCATGTATGGAAGAGCCACGTGGTGTTTCTCCACTCATCAGCTCATGGACAGTTTGGGTGTTTCCACTTTTTGGCTAAAGCGAATGATGGTGCTGTGAACACGTAGGGGCAGATTTTCCTGGGAATGATACGCGCTGAAATCAGATATTTTTGAGATACGTTGAGTTAGAGAAAATATTTCAGTTAAAAAAACAGAAGCACCCAGCCACCTTGGAGAAAAGGTCTAAGGTACAAGCACATGCGGACTAAGGGCTTCCTCCTCCAAGCTGTGGACTTCCTCTGTGCGGGACAGACCGTGAGCTCTGAGGGCTGATGCCCCGAGAATGGTCCTTCTGCCAGGGGGGTGCAGCGGACAAGGGTTTGGCTTCCTTGCCCCTGGTGGGGGCGGGGGTAGGGGGGCAGTTCACCCATCGAATACACAGTTGCCCAGAGAGACTCAGACTGGCGCGCTGAGCGGCCCCGCGGTACCCTGCTCATCAGCTCTCACTTCCCCACTTTTCCTCTGCTCCCCCTGCCCCTTCCCCCAGCTTTCCTGGGCTCACGTCCAGGTGCCCTGCTGGCACCGGACTCCTTGTCTCCGGGTCGGCTTTGGAAGATCCCAACCTAAGAAACAGGGACCGTCCAGCTGCCTTCGTTCAGTTGTCACTTGGGTGAAGGGGCCTCAGGAAAGTGACTGACCGGGCTGCACCGCAATTTCCCTGCGAAGTAGGAATTAGGATACACACCCACGTGGTTCTTACGAGGGTAAATGAAGGAATTCATACAGAATGCTTAGCACGGTGCCTGCCACTTGGGGAGTGCTCGCTAAACGGTGCTGTCGTTTAAAATGACCTAGAGGACGTGTTTGCGTGGCTGAAGCTGCCTCTCTCTGGATTTTAATAGAGCAGGACTGCTTCCTAAGGTCTGAAACCACGCACAGAGGGCGGGCTCCCTTCTCACTTGCTGGTCAAGCTAATGTTGACATTTGAGCGCAAGCATGTTGCTTAGGAGAAATAATTCGGCTTCTTAATAATATTTTCTACTTTTAGTGCCATTTCATGCCCGCAGCGTGGTCTTCATAGCCCTAGTCATCTTTACTTGCATTCTTTTGAAAACCAAAAGGGTTCAGTGTATAAAATGAAAAGCTCCCATTCTCCTGTGATGTCTCTGGGGGGCTCGGTGCACCTCTGTCTTCTGTGGCTTCATGGACTCGCGTGTTCACCCGCTCCTTGGGGTGGTCTAGGCGACAGCAGGAACGCTGAGCACATCACTGCCAGGGATGTGGGTGGCAGACGGTACTCGCGAACACAGAATCTGTGTGTGATGACCGCGGAATCTGGTCCGTCAGCCCTTGGTGTCCGCGGGTCCCACACCCGCAGATGCCAATTAAGGGCACCAAAATCATCCGCAGATTTTGGTGTCCTCGGAGGCGGGGGTCTCGGAACCAATCCCCTGCGATACCGAGGAACAACTGTTTCGTACCTCCAGGAAGCAAACGTTCAAACTGCTCTCTGCCTCTGGGCATCTGTGAAAACCAGGCTCCCCCCGCCACACACATCCATGTCCCATCTAACGGAGCGGTGAGATGCACAGACATAAAGGGTACCGTCTGATGAACCTGCATGAAAGTGGACACGCGTGTAGCCATCTCACCAGTCAAGACAAAGAATGTTTCCATCGCCCCAGAAAAGTTCCCTGGTGCTCCTTTTCAAGTCGGTTCCCACACGCCATGAGAAACCACTGCTTTGACTTCTTTTGCCACCGGCAGATTGCTTTTTCCTGTTCTCAAATTTCGTGAGAATGGAGTCCCACAGAGTGTGCTCTTTGTGTCTGCATTCTCTCGCTCGGGATCGTGTATTTAAGATTCATGTGTGCCGTTTATTTACTCTGTATTGCTGAGTAGCAGTCTATTTCATGAGCACGCCACAGCTGGTCACATAATTCTCCTGTGGCTGGACATTTCCAGTTTGGGGTTAAACTAGAGTAAGCATTGTCTTATCATGGATGTATTTGTCAGTTATCTCGGGTAACACCTAGGAGTGATGTTGCTGGTTCGTATGCCAAGCTGTTTTCCCAGGCGGCTGTACCATTTCGTGTTCCCACCAGTCATGTGTGAGTGATCCCATTGTCACACCCAGCCCAACACCAGGCATTCTCGACGGTTTTAATTTTATACCTTCAAGTAGGCGTAAAATCATATTTCATTATGGTTTAAATTTACATTTCTCAGATAACTTAATAATTGTTGAGCGTGGTTTCCTATGCTTATTGGATACATGAGTATCTTACTTTGTGAAGTGTCTATTCCAAGCATTTTGTGCATTTTTTAGACTTGTGTTAGTTTTTGGATTTTTGTTAAAATATTTATTTATTGGCTGCATTGGGTCTTCATTGCTGCTCGCGGGCTTTCTCTAGTTGCTGTGAGCAGGAGCTATTCTCTTGCCGTCACAGGCTCCTCATTGCTGTGGCTTCTCTTGTTGTGGAGCACAGGCTGTAGGCACACAGGCTTCCATAGTTGTAGAGCATGGGCTCAGTAGTTGTGGCGCACAGGCTCTAGCGTGCAGGCTCGCTAGTTGTGGCGCACGGGCTTAGTTGCTCTGCGGCAGTGGGATCTTCCCAGACCAGGGATGGAACCCGTGTCCCCTGCACGGGCAGGCGGATTCTGAACCACCGCGCCACCAGGGAAGTCCCTCTTCTATTGACATGTACCTCTACTGCTTAGCATTGCTTTTAGTTGGCTGTTATAGTTCACTGTGCATCCTTAACCTTTTTTTGTTTTAATGACAGGCTTTATTTTTTAGAGATCAATAAAAAAACAAAATTGAGTGAAAAGTGCAGAAGGTCCCACATATTCCCTGCGTATGCACTGGCTCAGCCTCTCCCGCCATCAACATCCTGCCTTAGAGCTTTACGTCTGTTATAATCAGCCAGCCAACACTGACACGTCGTTGTCTACCAAAGTCCCTACAGTCTGCGGGCTCTCAGATGTGTAATGACCCGCATCCGCCCCTTCTGAGCCACACAGAGCCGTTTCTCTGCCCTAAAAATCCTCGAGCTGCAGCCTGTTCATCCCTCCCTCCCCCAGACCTCTGGAAACCACGGATCTTTTAACTGTCTCCATCGTGGTACCTTTTCCAGAATGTCCATAGTTGGAATCATACAGTCTGCGGCCTTTTCAGATTGGCTCCCCTTGCTGAGTCGTATACATCGAAGGTTCCTCTATGCGTTTTCATAGCTTCCTAGCTCATTTCTTCTTAGTGCTGTTTAATATTCCATTGTATGAATATACTGTAGCTTATTTATTCCTTCCCCTATTGAAGGCTGTCTTAGGTGCTTCAAAGTTTTGACAGTTATGTATGAACAGAGCTGCCATAAACATTTGTGTGAAGGTTTCGTGTAGACATGACTTTTCAACTCCTTTGGGTAAATACCCTGGAGTACAATTGCTGAATCGTACATTTAATTTCGTAAGAAACCACGAAACTACCTTCCTAAGTGGCTGCACCATCCTGCGTTCCCACCAGCAGTGAGTGAGCCTTCCGGTTGCTCCACGTCCTCACCAGCATTTGGTGTTGTCAGTGTTTTGGATTTTTGCCGTTCTAATAGGGTATCTAATAGGTATCTCATTGTGGATTTAATTTGCAATTCCCTAATGGTATTGAGCATCTTTTCATATGTTTATTTGCCATCTGTGTTTCTTTTTTTCTTGAGGTGTCTTTTCAGATCTTTGCCCATTTTTAAATCATCCTTAACTTTTTATAGTCTAGTTAAAATTAATATTGTACCACTTCACATTAAAAGCAAGGACTTTGCAACAGTAGAATTCCTTCCCAAAACCTTTCTCTTCTTTTAAATTTATTTATTTATTTATTGGCTGTGTTGGGTCTTCACTGACTGCTTGTGGTGGCTTCTCTTGCTGTGGAGCACAGGCTCTAGGCACACAGGCTTCAGTAGTTGTGGTACGTGGGCTCAGTAGTTGCAGCTCAAGGGCTCTAGAGCACAGGCTCAGTCGTTGTGGTGCACGAGGTTAGTTGCTCCCCGGCATGTGGGGTCTTCCCGGACCAGGGATGGAACCCATGTCCCCTGCGTTGGCAGGCGGATTCTTAACCACTGCGCCACCAGGGAAGCCCCCCTCCCCACAACCTTTGAGCTGTTGCTGCAGTACACTTTACATCTGTGCTATACAGTGAATGTTTGTGTGCCCCCCCCAAAAAAATTCACATGCCGAGATCTTAACCGCCAACGTGATGGCATTTGGAGGTGGGGCCTTGGAATGGTGAGTAGGTCATGACAGCAGATGCCTCATGAAGGGGGTTAGTGCCCTTATAATAGAGACCCCAGAGAGCTCCCTCGCCCCTTCTGCTGTGTAAAGGCAGTGAAAAGATGGCCATCTATGTCCCAGGCAGTGGGCCCTCACCTGACGCTGAATCTGCTGGCACCTTGACCTTGGATGTCCAGCCCCCAGAACTGTGAGAAATAAGTTTCTGTTGTTTACAAGCCACCCAGTCTCTGGTCGTCTGTTAGAGCAAACAGAACAACTAAGACAATCTACATCCATTATAAACTCCGTACTACAGTCTTATAATTTTTACTCTAAACAGCCAGCTGTCTTTTGAAAAAATGATGAAAAGAAACTTAAAGATAATTTTTTTATGGTTACCTGCCTGTTTGCCGGTTCTGATGTTATTTTTTTTCCTGTTGATTCCAACTCCTGAGTGGTGCTATAACCCTTCAACCTGAAAAGTTCCTTTTTTCTTTTCACGTTTCTTGACGTGCAGAACTGCTAGTGACTAATTCTCTCAGCTTCTGCGTCTCTGAACGTGTCTCTGTGTTGCCCTCGTTCTGAAATATGGTTTTTCAGGGTTTAGAATGCTGCATTTAGAGCTTTGTTTTGTTTTTGTTTTTTAAAAGTGGGCTAAAGATGTCCAATTATTTTTTCTCTGGCTTCCATTGTTTCTGATGAGAAGTCAGCTTTTATTTTATCATTATTTGCCTGTACAGAAGGTGTCTTTTTTCATGTGGATGCTTTCAAGGCGTTTGTCCTTTATCTCTGGGCTTCAGCGCTTTCACCATGTCGTGCCCTGGTTTTATTTTTGTTTATCCTGCTTGGTGACCTTTGTCGAGCTTCCGTGGTATATAAATTTGTTTTCATCAGATTTGCAACATTTTCCGCTATTATTTTGTTAAATGTATTTTATGCACCATTCTGTCCCCTTTCCTTCTGAGACCAATTAAGTGTATGTTGGAAAGTTTGCTCTTATCCCTCAAGTGACTGGCTCTATTATTTTTAATCTTTTTTCTTTCTGCTCTTCGGATTGGAGAATTTCTAATGATTGGTCCTCAGTTCCCCTGGCTCTTCTGCTCGCTCCAAACTGCTATAAGCCCATCCATGAATTTTTTATTTCAGATATATTTTTAAATTCAAGAATTTCATCCTATTCTTATTCATAGATTGCTCTCTTAAGATCCCCTGTCTGCTTATTATTTTTTTCTTTCGTTTTTGGATGTACTTATAGCTGCCACATGAAAAGCAATTATAAGTTCATGCTCATTTCACCCTCTGTGTCATCTAGGGTTTATTTTTAATTTATCTTGTGCAGCCTCCAACAATTGTGCGACATGTTAATGTCTGCGGATGGAGGAAAACCTTTGGTTCCCAAGAGAGGCTCGGTCCCTAATAGAGTTTTACAAGAGTCCTCCTGTCACTTGAATCATCACTGATCACCTTATTGGACTGGGTTTGGTCCTGACAGAATTCTTCCTGACTCTGGTGTTCTGGGGTCACTTGACACGCCATCGAAGCCCAGACACAGTGAACCCGGCTTGAGTCCCTCTGGCTTCACCATCATTAAACTTTCCCACAGGGTGTCCCGTCGCCGAGACATTCGAGGTTATCACATAATGGACAAAGTCCCGCCAGCATGTATAGTCAATCAGCTGCTAGTTCTCAAATTCAGATTCCTCTGAGGGCACCCTCAAGAGAACGTCACACCCATGTCCTCCTTCCTGAAAAGTCCACCCTACCATCACGCCATGGTGGAGGTCCGTGTGCAGAGCATCTTTGTCCCCCTGGGTCAGTGTGGCACTGCCCATCTTTGCAGCCCTACGTGGGAACATGCCTGCGGGATGGGGGGCAGGGTGGGTTCGGCCGGGTTGCGCGTGCCTTTCTCTCCACATCAGCTGCCGCCTCGGGCTCTCAGGAGGCTTCCGTGATGAACACACGCAGACCCCTCGGGGCGGTGCCTGGCACCTGGGAAGTGCTCCCTGAAGGTTGTGGTGATTGTTGCAGTGCGTAAAACGGCAAAGAAAAATTGCACCACTAGCTGTCCCGGAAGCTACTCCCTCCGAGGCATTTTTCTCAAAACAAAGCCTGAGGGCAGAGGAGGGCATAGAGAGGCATTGTAACCAGGCATCTGAGATCAGACTCAACCAAGCAGAGCACGAATCCCAGCTCCAAAAGCAAAAGGGGAAAAAGACAAAAAACAACCCAATCCCTGCCGCAGAGGTGCGTCGAGTCTGCAGTGAGCCCGCAGGGACTCAGCCAGGACAGTTACGAGACCTTCTCCCAATGTCAGATGTGGTCGCCAGGGCCCTTCGGTCCACTTTGCTTTCTTTGTCACGTCTGGATGGCTCACAGGAGACAAAAGCATCTAATCGAAATCACACCGTGGGTCACCTGGGACATCCCTTTCGCTGCTAATAAATGAGGGTGATTTCTCGGCAGGACAGGCCGTGGAAAGGGCGCCTGTCCCTTTAACGAGCGAGGCCAGGTCACTGTGAATCCTGTCACTTTATTGTGCTCCTGGGTTGTAAAGGAAACGTCCTCCTTCGGCACGTCTATTTTATGATCTCCATAAACAGTGAATTGCGATGACTGTACCCAGGTATAGAACATCCTTGCTGGCTGGAGGGGCCAGGGGAGCAAAAGTGGAGCAGAGGTGAGTCCTCCCCGCTTCTTTCCTGGAGAGGGGCAGTGCCACCCCCAGAAGGGGGGGCGGGAGGGGACAGATAAGGAGTCCCCTCCCGGCTCTTCCTACACACAGCCCTGGAAATGAAACGCACCCCCAATCTCCAGGGCCCTGGGGTGTCTCTTTGGGCCAATTAATGGGGGTGATTTTCCCTAATGTAAAGCAAGACACCCCCTTCTGAAGGGATAGCCATGTTTAAAATAGTAAATAAAAGCATTGGGAGTGTCAGTTAGGTGTGCATTTTTTGACGGATGCCTAGGGCTTCTGGTGAGACGGATAAGGTCAAACAGCTCACGCAGCATATTAACAGCGTGGAGACACAATGGCAACATTGTGCAACAGTTGCAGCCGTATCAGGAGAGATTGGGACCCACCGTGGACTCCAGGCAGTGCACACCTGCCCACAGGGCGTTCCTTATCGCACCACTGGGGGTTGGGGTTCAGGTGCCCGTGTTGGTGTCCCCATGCCACCCTCCCTGCATGCACAGGAGTGGGGCCAGGGTGGTACTAGGGCTGTGTTTGCGTCCATTTGCCCCCAGGGAGGAAGGTACACGTGCCAGCCAGCCCAGGTGTGCGGAGAACGGAAGAATGACCGTGGCTGTTACTGTTCTGTCCAGCACGGGGTAGAAAGAGTGAGCTGACTGCCCTAGCCCATCAGGGCATCACCTTCAGCTCATCTGTAGGAATGAGCAGGTTGGGCTGTCCTGCCAATCAATTAAGCCAGATTGTTATGTCATTCTGTGCTGCGGAGACTCAGGATCTGTCTGAAACAAGTAAACAATTCCTGGAAGGGCTGGGAGAGGCGGAGGCAGGTTCCTTGAAGCGTCCAAGGCTGGCCAACTCGGAGTCAGGCCACAGCCCCTGGCATCAGGGAAGGGCAAGACCAGGGGTGGGGGAGGCAAGGGGTAGATGCCGTCCTGGCCACTCCTGGGGGCAGCTGGAGAACCGCCACGGGGAAGGGTGCCCGTCCTGCCACCCCACAGGCGGAATCCTGCCCACAAACCCAGTAGACAGCTCTGCGCCCATCTCCACAGGGTGGGCTGCTCCAGACCCCTGGGTTCTGTTCCGGGGGCAGGTCCTGGGGCCATCCTGGTGCAGAACCCACAGGCAGCAGCTGGACCGACCTGGCAGCATCCTTACAACTGGACTCAGATTCTGCCAGGCTCCAAGATTGTCTTGGAACTGGGCTAAGCTCTTCCGTAACATGTGGGGGAATCTACCAACCCCAGCATTTACCTGTCGGGGGGCCCGTCACCTGAGAGGCCAGCTGGACAAGCCCCCCAGAATATCTAAGCCAGGCCCGTCCAGGTGTAAGCAGGGAAAAGTAGCCCAGACCTGAAGGGGCTGATGACGGCCCTACGGAGACCTCTGTGCTTACGACTGACCATTTGGCCTCCCTCAACGCCGCGGGTGCCCAGGCGTAAATGGTGTGAGCCTGGAGTAGTGGCCTTGTTGCTCACTAGTATGCCCTAGATTTAGGACATTTCCAATGGTGAGTCAGCTGTTCTCCTGGAGCAGTTTTCTCTGGAGACACGTGAGTCGCCCGTGACTCTGGGCCGGCTCCCCCCCAGCCTGCATCCCGTGGACCCGCAGTGGTTCTGCTGACTGCCACTCTGTCAGTCGTACTTCTGCTCTCCCAATTTTCTCAAACTTTTCAAGGTCCAGCGGGACCCCAAAGACCCCATCGTGTCCAACCCTGAATCGCCAGCATCCCTGGCTGTGGCTGGTTATTCTTAAAGCTATTTAAAAACTCTCAAAACAAAATTACTGGAATATGCTTTGATTTTTTAAATTCAATATAAGCCACATAGCATCTAGGAAATAGATGGTTTCTATCAAATCTTCCTGATAGGGTGTGGTTTGGCCACCAAAGTTGGGAATGACTATTATTTGCAATTGAAAATATTTGCTTGTCGCCCCCAGATCCAGGGTCACAGGGCTATCTGAGGCTTCCAGAGACACTGGGGGAATGAAGAGCACCTTCGGGACAATGTAGGACGGATACAGCCGTTTCTCAGCCTGAACGTGGTCCACGCCAGAGCTCAGCCCATCACCCCAGGGACTGTGCACATACTGGGGAAGGCACTCAGAGCAAGAGAGAGTGTCAGAGAGCCTGTGGCTGCCAGCCACCCTTCGTGATGTAATAACACCTGTGGGTGTTGGGGGCCCTTCGTGATGTAGTAACACCTGTGGGTGTCGGGGGCCCTTCGTGATGTAGTAACACCTGTGGGTGTCGGGGGCCCTTCGTGATGTAATAACACCTGTGGGTGTCGGGGACCCTTCGTGATGTAGTAACACCTGTGGGTGTCGGGGGCCCTTCGTGATGTAGTAACACCTGTGGGTGTCAGGGGCCCTTCGTGATGTAGTAACACCTGTGGGTGTCGGGGGCCCTTCGTGATGTAGTAACACCTGTGGGTGTCAGGGACCCTTCGTGATGTAGTAACACCTGTGGGTGTCGGGGACCCTTCGTGACGTAGTAACACCTGTGGGTGTCGGGGGCCCTTCGTGATGTAGTAACACCTGTGGGTGTCAGGGGCCCTTAGTGATGTAGTAACACCTGTGGGTGTCAGGGACCCTTCGTGACGTAGTAACACCTGTGGGTGTCGGGGACCCTTAGTGATGTAGTAACACCTGTGGGTGTCGGGGGCCCTTCGTGACGTAGTAACACCTGTGGGTGTCAGGGACCCTTCGTGACGTAGTAACACCTGTGGGTGTCGGGGACCCTTCGTGACGTAGTAACACCTGTGGGTGTCGGGGACCCTTCGTGACGTAGTAACACCTGTGCTATAACAGCAGCAGCAGCAGCGACCACGGGCGCTCTCGCCCTGCGCCAGGCACTGTCCTGAGTACTTTACACACATTAAATCAATTCACGTTAGGTTCGGAACGCCCCTGGGAGGAAACAGGGGCCCGCGGCAGGAATTCCAGTGTGCTGGGGTGGGGCGGGGGAGGCACCCTCTTCCTGATCGGCTCTGTGTATGGATGTGTGGGTGTGGCTGGCCTTTTGCACAGAGGCATTTTTTCACTCTTTTCCGCTTGCAAAAGAATGCAGACTGCGCAGTCGCTGCAGAGGCAGCTCAGGGCGAGATGACGTGGTTGGCAGTGGCATGAGCCCACGACCTGGGCAGCGGCACCCTGGGGCTCTCTGCCAGCTCCCCTCTGCCTGTGCTCTTTCCGAGGACAGCGGGTTTGTTGGCACGGGTGGCACATGGGCGGATGTGTGGCCATTACGTGGACCGGAGTACGAATGTCGGCGCCCAGCACTGAGCTGGGAGGAGGAAGGCATGGGATGAAGTAGCAAAAAGTTATTACTGCTTGGGCTGGAAATTATGTTTCAGCATCAAAAACCTGTAATGCTCAAAAGAGCCCACCTCAGAAGTCCAAGGGAAAATTCCCACTTACTTTTTCTTTCGATTCTATTGAATTTTTTATTAAACCTTTTAAAGGAATTATAGAGTCACACACAGTTGTAAGAAAAAATGCAGAGAAACCCAGGCGTCCTTTACCCTTTCTCCCCCAATGGTAACATCTTTCAGATTATACTGAGATATCATCCCCAGGCTCTTGACACTGATGCAGTCCAGGTACAGAGCGTCCCATCCCCCAAGGAGCCCTCCTGCTGTCCTTTTATAGCCTCAGCCAAATCCCTTCTATCCCCCACCCTTCCTTAACCCATTAGCACTCGCTCATCTGTTCTCCATCTCTGTAATTTTCTCATTTCAAGAATGTCCTATAAATGCGTTCATCCAGGAGGTGTGTTTAGGGATTGACTTTTTTCACTCAGCTTAAGTCTCTGGAAACGCATCCAGGTTGTCACGTGTATCACGAGTTCAACCCTTTTTATTACTGAGTAATATTTCATGGTGTGGCAGGACCACAGTTTGTTTATCCATTCACTTATTAAAGGGCATCTGGGTTGTTTCTGGTTTAGGGCAATTAAAAAATAAAAGCTGCTCTGAACATCATGTACCAGCTTTTGTGTAAACATAACTTGTCACTTCTCTGCCCCAGAGGGCAATTGCTAGGTCATACAGTAGTTGGATATTTAGTTTTTCTTAGGAAACTGCTAAACCATTTTCCAGAGTAGCTGTACCATTCTACATTCCCACCAGCAACGTGTGGGTAATCCAGTTTCTCCACATCTTTTCCAGCATTTGGGGTTGTCACTGTTTTTTTTTTTTTTTTTTTTATTTTAGCTTTTTTGATGTGTGCAGTGATATTTCAGTGTGGTTCTAATTTGCATTTCCCAGTGACTCATGTAGCTCAGCATCTTCTCATGTGCTTGTCATCCATCTGTATATTCTCTTCAGTAAAATGTCTGCTCGTGTGTCCTGCCCAGTTTCAGACTGGGTTGTTCTGTTTTTCTGCTGTTGAGTCTTGACAATTCATTGTCTATATTCAAGTATTTCTCAGATATGTGGTTTGTAAATATTTTTTCCCCAGACTATAGCTTTTCATCCTCTTAACAAGATTTTTCTCAGAGGAAAAGTTTTACTTTTGATGAAGTCCAGCTTATCAATTTTCCCTTTCATGGACTGTGTTTTTGGTGTCAAGTCTAAAAACTCTGCCTAGCCCAAGAAATTGAAGATTTTCCTCTACTTTGTTTTTCCTGAAAGTTTTATAGTTTTCTGTTTTACACCCATGGTCCACTTTGCATTTTTATATAAACGGTGAGGTTTAATTCCAGACTTATGTTTCTGCCTGTGAAAGTTCACTTGCTCCAGCACCATTTGTTGGAAAGACCATCTTTCCTTCATCGGATTGCTTTTGCTCATTGGTCAAACATCAGTTGGGCATATTTGTGTGGGTACAGTTCTGGGTTCTCTATTCTGTTCCAGTGATATCTGTGTCTGTCCCTCCACGAATATCACACAGTCTTGATTATTAGCTATATGATTGGTCTTAAAATCAGGTAGACTGATCTGTTCCATTTTCATCTTCTTTTTCAAGATAGTTTTAGCTATCCTAGTTCCTTTGCATTTTCATGAAAAGGTTAGAATAATCTTGTCTGTTTCTACAAAAAATCTTACTGGGGTTTTGATAGGAGCTGTGCTAAACCTATATATTAATTTGGAGAGAAGTGTCATTTTTACTATGTTGAGTCTTTCAACTATGAAAGTGGTAGGTCTCACCATTTATATCTCTTTTATTTCTTTTTTTTAATAAACTTATTTAATTATTTATTTTTTGGCTGCGTTGGGTCTTTATTGCTGCACACGGGCTTTCTCTAGTTGCTGCGAGTGGGGGCTACTCTTCATTGTGGTGCACAGGCTCCTCATTGTAGTGGCTTCTCTTGTTGTGGAGCATAGGCCCTAGACGCATGGGCTTCAATAGTTGTGGCACATGGGCTCAATAGTTGTGGCTCACGGGCTCTAGAGCACAGGCTCAATAGTTGTGGCGCACAGGCTTACTTGCTCCATGGCATGTGGAATCTTCCCAGAGCAGGGCTCGAACCCACGTCCCCTGCATTGGCAGACAGATTCTTTACTACTGTGCCACCTAAGAAGTCCCTATCTCTTATTTCTTTCACCCGTGTTTTATAGTTTTCAGCACACAATTTCTCCATGTGTTTTATTATATTTACACTTACATTGTTTGAGTTTTTTTTAAGTGTGTGTAAATGGTGTTGTGATTTTAATTTCAGTGTCTACATGGTCATTACTAATATATATATAAATACAATCAATGTTGTATATTTATCTTGTATCCTGTGACCTTGCTGAACTCACTTGTTAGTCTTACTTTTATATTTTGCTGAATTATAATTGCTAATATTTTGTTAAGGATTTTTGCCTTCACATTAGTGGAGGATATTGATTTGTAGTTTTCTTCTTTTGTTGTCTTTGTTGGATTTGGTATCAGGTTAATACTAGCTTCATAAACTGAATCGGGAAGTATATCCTCCTCCTCTGTTTCCTAGAAGAAATTGTTCAGCATTGTATTCATTCTTCTTTAAATGTTTGGTAGAATTCTCCAGTGAAACCATTTGCACCTGGAAATTTCTTTGGGGGCAGTTTTTAATTAGAAATTCAATTTCCTTAACCGTTGTAGACTGTTCAAATTACCTGTTTCATATTGGGTGTGTGGTAGTTCATACTTTTCTAGGAATTGGTCCATTTTTGTCAAGGTTATGTGTTTAGAGTCGCTTGTAGTGTTCCCTTGTTATCCTTTTGATGTCTACATGGCCTGTAGTGCTATCCCCCCCTTTCATTCCAAATATTGGTGATCTGTGTCTTCTGTGTTTCTTAGTCTTGCCAGAGATTTGTCGATTTATTGATATTTTTACATAACTAGCTGTTTGTTTCATTGATTTTCTACGTTGTTTTTCTGTTTCATAGATTTCTGCCTTTTGTTATTTCCTTCTGCTATTGTTGTAGGTTTATTTTGCTCTTCTTTTTCTAGGTTCTTAGATTACCAAATTAAAAGTTTTCCTGTCTGCTAATGCAAGCATGTAGTGCTATAAGTATTCCTCTTAGCACAGCTTTAGCTGTGTCCCACAGCTAAATTTTGATGTGTTGTATTTTCGTTTTCATTCAGTTCATTGTCTGTTTTTATATCCCTTAAGACTTCTTCTTTGACCCATGTATTACTTAGAAGTGTGTTGTTTAGCTTCAAAGTGTTTGGAGATTTTCCTGTTATCTTTCTGTTACTGATTTTTAGTTTGATTCTCTTAAAGGTCAGAGGCCATACCCTATATGGTTGCTGTTCTTTTAAATTTGTTGCAGTTTTTTTGTGTGTGTGGACCAGCATATGGCCTATTTTGGTATATGCTTCATAGGGACCTGAAAAGAATTTTTGTTCCGCAATTTTCGATGGACTTTTAAATGTACCTCAAGACTTTGAGACAGATCACTAACTCTTGAAGATTATGTGATACATTACTTTTGCCAAAGATTTCAGAATAAGTGATCTAAATCCTTCTGAGTTCACTGGGAAGGGCTGTGAAACCTACTCACTGGTGGTTCTTGCCAATGGAGTCACCATTTTTCTTCCCCAATAGGTGTGGGGAAGTTCTAGAAGGATAGAACTTAGAGAAGCTCAACATGTGCTTCAATGGCATTTCCTGGCTGACATTTTTACTCTTATATTTCCGAGAGATATAACGAGACATCATTTTTCTTCTCCTCATCAAGTCATAGAATGCCAAAGCCAGAAGAAACCTTGGGTCATCTGGTCCACCCTTTCATTTGGCAGGTAAAGAAATGAGGTCCAAGAGGTTAATTTAGATTAATTTTTAAAATACTTGTATGAAATTAACATACGTTTATGATAGAAATGTATTAGGTATAGAGAAACAAAAATAAGGAAAAAAGTGTATATAAAATTTTACAACCAAAAAATAATAATTATTATTATTTTGGCATGTGTCCTCTCAAGTTTTCAGAAATGGGATCACACTGTACTACAATTTTTTTTTTAGTTTAACAATAGACATGAACATTTTCTAAGATACTATTCTGCTATTCCTAATAGCAGAATACATTTCCACAGTACAGATACACCATCATTTGTAGAATATAAGGGGTGTCTGTTTGATGGGCATATAGGCTGTTACAGTTTTCACTGTTACCATTGTGATGAACATCTTTTGTTACATGCACCATTTTTCCTAGAAATGAAGACACTAGATCAGAGCACATGAACGTTTTTAGCTTTTGAGCCCTGTTGCCAAACTGGATAATTGAGGGTTTTTGTTTGTCTGGACAGGCTTGGTTTGCTTTTGATTTGTGTTGGTTTTAGAGTCAATATAGAAGATGACATGAGGTCAGGAGGAAGCCTTGTTTACGTCCCCAGTGTTTTAGGATGTGAACTAAATGGCCACCTGGAACCAAGAGGCGATCCCTCCCTTCCCAAGAGCACGGAGTTGCAGGAACAGTGCCGTGCAATCTACACCTTCCTATGCCGCTTCCCACATTGGCCCCGGTCAGGAAACAGGAAAACAGACAGGTTATATTCAGCCTAGGACCTGAACCTTGTAAAACCAGCCACCCAGCCCGGTTTTATGTGCCAGGCAACAAAGGGATGAACTTGCTCACCCTGGCCCACTTCCTCTCTCTGGAACCTGCCGTGAGAACACTGCGCTTTGCACTCAAAATATGCCCTGAACTCTCTTTGTCATAGTAATTGCCCCCATAAAATGGACCAGGGCACTACATGAAAATGTCCCATATTTAGAGACCCAGTCCTGCCTGCTTTTTAATGGCTGGTGCTGACTGCGGAAGGACCGCAGCCCTGGCCTCTTGGCCCAGGCACCACTGAGAGCAGTCCCGGAGGGAGACAGCATCTGAAGGTGGACTGGAAACCCTGGGCCCAGGAGAGGTCTTGCCGCTGACAGGCGGCCAGAGCATCCTTCCAGGTACCCAGGAGGCTCCCTGACACGGCGTTGGCATCACTGCCCATGACGTGCGGGTTCAGACCGTGGTCCACAGAGCACGCTCTTTTGCATCGGCCTTTCTTGTTTCGTCTGCAGAGAAAGAAGAATTGATCCAGAACATGCTGACCCAGGTGGCAGAGCAGTTCTCAAGGTACAGAATCTTCTAGATACGTCATCTCTAGAGCTGGGTGCTTTTTCTCTTCATGGCTGGGGTGGGCCCCTTGCTCTGAGGCTCTCTTGGCCAGAGGGCTCGGATACATCACTTGCCCAGAGAAGCTGCCTCCCCAGTGGAGTCCTTTGGGGACTTATGTACCTAAGCCAGCTTGGGTGGGGTCCAGGAAACGCTCGCCTGGTGCCACAGACCGTGCCAAGTGGGTGCTTTCAGAATGAGAGCCCTTGTTGCTGAGAATTTTCTCAGCTGGCTCTCCTAGGGCCAGGATTTTGACCTACAAGAACTGACAGCCTTCACAGAGATCCTATGTAGATAGGCAGCTTCCTCTTCCTTCTGAGTTCTCCTGCCGGTTCTAGAGTCAGTGCTTTCCATCTCTCAGTTACCTCGCTGTGGCATCTTACTGCCCGAGGGTAGTTAAAATTGGGAAAGGCCACAGGGTGTTTTCTTAAAGCCCAAGAGTTGTTGAAGTGAACAGGTTGGAGCCCAGAGAAGGGCACACCAGGTCCCCTGAGGTGGTCTGTGCCCCGCAGGGCAGGGTGTAGGGGCTGGGCAGTGCCAGAGAGGACCCGGGTCCTCCCCAGAGAGCATCTGCTCGCTACCCAGGTATAGGGAAGTAAACATGCCCTCCGTACGTCCTTGTCTTGGAAAATACACCTTCGAGATAATTCAAGGGTCTGTCTTTTTCCTCCTCCCCGCCCCCACCGCCCCCTGCAACTCCAGTGAGTTCCTTAAAAGCAACTCCTTGGGACTCCTTTTGTGGCTAAGACTCTGCACTCCAGGCCCGGGTTCAAGCCCTGGTCAGGAAACCAGATCCCACATGCCACAACTAAGACCCAGCGCAACCAAATAAATAAAAATACATAAATAAATAAACATTAAAGAAAAAAAAGCAACTCCCCTGTTCGAGCCCCTCACCAGCCCACCTATAGGACTCACCGTGGCAGGGAGTCAGCAGATGTTGGCTGAACCCATTTTAACTTGGAGAATTTGATGAGTTACATTTTGTTTTGTTTTTTGTTTTTTCCTTCCTAGAGCATTTAAAATCAACGAGCTGAAAGCTGAAGTTGCAAATCACTTGGCAGTGCTAGAGAAACGCGTCGAATGTGAGTGACATGTTGATTCCTTTTTGCTGATTTGTCTTTTAACCTCAGTTTAAATGAACCACTTAAAACCCCGGCGCGTGGTGATGGCAAGAGAGGCAAGGCTGAAGGTGAATGCCCTCTCTTTCTGAAATGCTCAAAACTTACCTTTGAAGTGAGCAAGGGCTAGGACAGTGACGAATCTTAAGTGTTTTATTTCTAGCTTAAAAGTAACTCAATAACACATGTTGTAAGTGCCATGTTGTAAGTATGCAGTAACCTACAACATGGTACATGTCATCATAGCACAGCCCTGGGAACAGGGTCCCTTTGCTCCAAGAGAGCACAGAGCAAAACCAGGAGCCCCCCAGACTTAGCCCCCTCCAGAGAAGAACTTCTGCAGAATATCTTGTGTGTCTCTTTTCACATAAATGAGAGTACACGACCCATGCTCTGTGGTTTCACCATTTGTGGGGAGGAGGTCTACTAAATCATTACCAGGTCCTGATTCAGTGACCAAACAGCTGAAACTCTGGGAGGAAAACAGCTTCTAGTCACTCACCCTTTGGTCCCATCCATAAAGTCAGGAGCAGTGCTTGAGTTCCATGTGGCCCACAATTCCCCATTCAGGGCACGACAGGAAGGCTCTTTGTCAGTGTCAAGGCCAAGGTTAATGGCTTGTGGGCACCACATTTACTGACTTCTGGAATGAGTAAACAAACTCCAAACCTGAGGCCGTCCAGGTCGCGGCATCACAGATTCTACCTGGTTGACTCACTGAAGGTCACTTTTCCTGTCTTGTATGAATTGCTTGGATTTTTTCCAAGAAAAAATTCTCGGGATCATGTCCAAAACCGATTTAACTAAATAACTTGAATCGTGATTTATAGTTACCCTTTTCAAAGTGTGGCAACATTTTTTAAAGTCCAGTCGGTCGCTGGAGCTTCAGAACAGTTTTATTTTCCCTGTTAGTGATGACGGAGCCACCAAGAGATTAAGATGAACTTGACCTGCTGAAGTTCATTCAGCAAATTGGAAAAGTAAATAAAACTGGGACCAGTCCCGGAGTCCTGGTGGGGCTGCTCTCACCATCACCTTTTCCCATGATGGGGGGATGGGGGGGGCAGGGGGGTGCCCAAGGAGGCAGGTTAGAAAGCAGCTGTGGTAGCTGGACTCACAGCCGCAGCGGTGGACACCGGTCATAGCCGCATTGAGCAGAGAAGAGGTTTTGCCTTAAGGGATTTGGGGGAGCTCTCCTGGGTGCCGGGAAGGCTCAGGGCCAGGGCTCAGTAGCTCTGCAGTGGGACCAATGCCCCAGACCCCACACAGAGCTGATGCTGTGAGGATGCCAATCTGGTGGTTCTGAGCCCCAGATCTTCAGAACCCCCTGCACCCCAAGATCTGTGCTTGGACCTCCACAGCCCCCATGGGCACTGCAGCAGCAGACATCAGGCTGCTTCTCTGTACACCAGCTACAGATCCAGAGTCTGGACAGAGCTGGACCAGGTGCCCACACCCTCCCTGCAAGGACGGCCAGAGAAAGCGAGTGTTAGTTTCCTGTAGCTATCATGACAAAGCACCGCAAGCTTGGGGCGCTTCAAACATCAGAAATGAATTCTCCCACAGTCTGGAGGCCAGGAGTCCCAGATCAAGGTGTCGGCAAGGATCAGTTCTTCCTGAAGGGAATCCGTCCCAGGCCTGCTCCAGCTTCCGGGCTGCCCGCGGGCCTTGGCGTGTGGCCGCATCATGGCCGGCCGCCACCGCCTGCACGCAACCTTCTCCCCCTGCGTCGCTGTTCAGGTCGTCCTTCTCCTATCGGGATGCCTGTCTGTGGATTTCGGGCCCACCCTCACCCGGGATGATCTCATCTCGAGATCCTTTTTCTAAACAAGATCACACTCTGGGTCTGGGGGTGAGGATGTGAGTCTGTCTTTTCGGGGCACAACTCAACCCGCTGCGTGAGCATTTGGTGCTTCCGTCTCCTGCGGTGGGAGACGAGCTCAGCTTCCCACCAAGCCCTGTAGAGCAGGGACTCCCCGGACGTGGGGAGGGGTGCAGCCAAAGAACACAAAAAGCGTTCACTGCCAAGTCACCACCTGCAGTTGCAGAGACGAACAGTCGTGCAGTGACCACCTGCAGAGCCGATGCCCGGGAGGCCGCGGGTGCCTCCCACTCCATCCTCCGGCCCGGCCCGCCCTCCCCGCGTGGAAGCCGGCTCCAGCGCTGCGCTTCCTTGTAAACAGGCATGTGGAAGAGGCCGTGAATGAATTTTCAGACCTCCTACGGAGAGCTGTGTTGACTTCAACTTGTGAGGTTTCCGGGATCTGGCCGTGGGGACAGCAATCAGGCTGAGAAGTGTTTTTATTTTGCCTTCAAGTGGTTTGTGGATTGAGGACCATTAAAGGATGGAGCCCTGATGACCTTCTCCCCTGGCCTGTCCTTGCCCCAAATCCTCCAGAACTAGCTCGCATCTCCTCCTGGGGCTCTTGTGTAAATCACATAATTCACGCACGTGCGCATAAACTACCCGGAAGATGGCATCACCCCTTCGTCCCCCAGCTCGCTGCACGGATCAAAATTACTACTGTTCTTACGGGTTGTATTAATTTCCAGCACCGGAGGCCTGGGCACTGAAGGAGTGGGATGGAGAGAGCTTGAGTTTCTCAGGAGGAAGAGGGGGTGAGGGTCAGGTGGTCAGGTGGGGACTGTGGGCAGCGGGCTTCCCCCACAGCCCCAGTTTGGTACCTATCCCCACATCAGCCCCTGGCATCCCCTTCTCTACCGGCTGCCCACCGCACACAGGAACATGGCCGCAGGGGTTCACGCACCCTGGGAGGTAGCTCTCGTCCGCCTTGAACCCCACTTGGCTTTGGGCGAGACCTCTCCTGGCGCTCATGGCTGACCGCCCCCCAGCTCCACCAGCCTCTACGTTAGCACAGAGCTGGCCACGGTCACCTCACCTGTGCTGAGCTCCAGGGGGATGAGTTCCTGAGAGCCGCCCAGACACAGCAGTCAGGGCCTCCCCCGAAGACATCACGGGGACCTGGGAAGTGGACAGGGGAGGCCTTTTGAGGACAGGGGTCCTGCAGCCGGGCATCTCCCGAAAGTCGCTTTGCGAGCTGGTCATCCCAGCCACTCAGAAGGTCAGCCCTGACCCTGCCCAGCTGCCAGAAGCCGGCCTGGGCTGCTGGCCTGGGAAGGCTGCCAGGAGCATGACTGCCAGTCTGCTCAGCGGGACCCAGCCAGATATGGATACACACACACACACACATAGACACACACAGAAACATAGGCACACACACTCACACATACATGAACCCCACGTACATGCATATATAAATACACACACGCGTGCACACCCCACGCTAATGCACACACGCACTTTGGTGTGTATGAGTGGTTGGGAGCTGTTCTCTGCTTCTGAAGTTCAAGGAGGCACCAGCTAGAACTGCCCATCTGTAAACTACATTACGTTGGTTTGACTTGTTTTAAATGGAATTTCCTGCTTTTTTTTTTTAACCTGATTCTCAAGCGTATAATTCTTTGGAATCAAATATAAATTCTGCCACAGCTCTGAATTCACCTTAAAAGCTTTCCTTCCTTTTCTATAAAATGTTTTCCGTCTTCGGGAGGCAGGGGTCTTAGGTGAGAGGCCGTTTCCTAAACACAGGACACCCACGGCCTTCCCTGGCTTCCCGGTTGGAGAAGGACCGTCCAGGGGTGCCCCACCCTCTCTTCCTTCCTTGTTCTCGGGAAGGGCCCAGGCACCTGGCAGTGGGCACAGGGCAGCCCTGCTCCGGTCCAGCCTTTGTCCGTGCCCAGGCCTGGCACGAAACCTGGCCCCGTGGGGCAACATTTAGGGCCGCGTCATGCAAACGACCGAGAAGACTGAAACCAAAGCTTGCCTTCTTTTTTGTCACTCGCGAAATGTGCTTTATTCAAGTTCTTTACCGAAGTCCTTGGAGGAAGTGCTGAAACACGAGGCTGAATTCCTACATGTCTGTAAACAACTTTCAAAGCGCTGCAGCCTGACGAGGGCCTTACCTGCCCAGGTGGCCTCTTAGGAGAGCCCAACGGGGTGGGGGGAGAAGAGAGTAGGACAGAGCCGGCTCCCTGACCTGACCGTGACCGTGCTGTTGCTCCTGACCGCTGAGGCCCCATCCCCGAAGCCGGCGTCCCTCTTAGAGAATCATTCTTAAAGGTTCTCCTCCAGGGCAGCCGTGACCTGCAGAGGCCCACAGAACCCCCTCTGAAGTCTGAGAGAGGCCAGCGGTGTCCAGGTGGTACTCACACTGCCAGTCAGCCTGGGGCTGGGGAGCCTCCTCTTTAGTTTGGGGTTCCGGTCTGTACCCGCCTGCGTTTAAAGTGTGGGGGTGACGAGTGGGCCGGGATGTGGGAAACTGACATCCGTCTCAACCCTGAGTCCCCCCCTGTGTCACTGCAGTGGGGAGGCCCAGCTCAGACGGCCTTCTCCCTCCCCTGGGGTCTTCCAGAAGGCAGCCTGGTGACCAGCAGGGCCTGGGAGTGGCAGCCCTGGGTCTGCGGGTGCCTGAACCTGCCACGCGCTCTCCCTGCCTCCGGTTTCCTCCCTGCAGTCTGGCGTATTGTTTTTCTCTTCCATTGATGAATGCACTTTTGCCACCTCGTTACTCACTATCAATTTCCTTGGCAACCAGGCTCTATTTCATAAACATCTTTGCTATAAATTCTGAATCTCTGAGATTCGGGTTAATGATATCATACCATGTTGCCCAAAAGGCTGAATCTTAACATCCCCTGCAATAAATAGCCAAGGAATCTGATCTGCATCAATTCCAGTATCCGTGCGATCAAACATCAGGCACCCACGGAAAAGCACCCACGGAAAACCGTGAGCCTGCAGGCGCTGCTGGCAGGGGCTTATTGATGATGGAAAAAAGCAAATGAGAAAACTGCGGCGTGATCCCAATTTTGTCTTTTTTTAAATTAAGAATAGACAGACAGGGGACTTCCCTGGTGGTTCAGCGGCTAAGACTCCACACTAGCAATGCAGGGGGCCTGGGTTTGATCCCTGGTCAGGGAACTAGATCCCCCATGCTGCAACAAAAGAGTTCACATCCCGCAACTGAAAGATTCTGCGCTTGGCAGCAAAGCTCCCTCATGACGCAACTAAGACCCGGCACGGCCAAATAAATAAATAATAAATTAAAAAAAAAAAAAGATTGTTGAATTATCAGCTGCCTTTAAAAAAAAGAGTAGATAGACAGATAGATAAGTAGATATTTAAAGTGCATGGGGGTGGGAGAAAAATGCCTGAAAGGATACACACCAATGTTTATAATATTAAATGAGTTCTTTTCTGGGCCAATAGGATCATGGATAAATTTTTAAATACTCTTCTTTGAGAAGCTGTCTTTCCTGCATTTTCTGCAATCATCATAGGTTACTTCATATTGAGGCAAGTGATGCTGGAAACCTAATGACAGTTTCTGTGGACCGTGACTGGCAGGGCACCGCTACCCTGTTTGGACTCTATACTGCATGCTCCATCTCTTCCCCAGATGGATTCACTTTTTGGGCCCAAGTTATCCACATGCCAGGTCTCTTCTCCAGATCTACTCAACTTTCCAAAATTTTCTGCCTTTCGTGAGTTAACAACCCCTTCCTGGGCTCCTTCCTGCCACTGATGTTGGATCTACCATGTGTCCCAGTGGCAGACCCGCAGACACAGCTCCGTGATGGTCCCCTCCTCCAAGGGGTGAGCGTCCTGCACTGGGACGGAGGCCGAGACGTGCCCGGGAGGCTGTGCACTCCTGGTCCAAATGCAAACCGTAAAGGGTGCGTGCTGATGTGCTTTTTCTTGGCAGAAGACCCATGGTTTCATCCACCTCCTAACAGGGTCCGTGATGGCAGGAAAGTGCAGAGAGCACCCCACCCCAAAGGAGAGTGTGGGCTCTTGCTGGGAGTGCAGAGTACCACCGTCAAGTTCCCTGGCTTCACTGGCCCCACTTCCTGGTACGAGAGGGAGGAGACAGGTTTTGAGCCTCCCCGTTGGCATCCTGCACAGCACAGAAGCAGTCACCGGGACCAGATCTGAATATCAGATCCTCCAGATTCCTGCCGCTGGGACGGAAAGAGTGGTCTCACGTGGCCTTGCCCCCGCTTGGCCCCCGACCCCGAAATGTTTAGAAAACCCGCCCGGGGAGGTTGTGGTTCCCGCCAGGCTGCCTGGGGCTCGGCGCCGGGCGAGCTTCCCCAGAGCTGCTGACAGTTCCTTCGGGTGGGAGGGAACTGATGGAAATTAGCGGAAGTCGCTGGGTGGCTTTGTTTTTCTTTTAGAAATCACCCGCATTTTATTTTTAGCCATATTCAGAGCCACGCTTGATGAAAAGGGGAATGAGTGGCGTCGTGGGTAGTATCCTTCTGCATAAAAATCGAGGTGTGATTACAAAGGAACAAAGCTAATCTTTTTTATTTCTTATGAACTGACTCTAATCTGAAAGTCTTTCCAAAGCTGGCAGCGTTTCTGGGCTAAATACGCACCTGCCAGAGTCAACATCTTGAAGTTGAATACTCACTGGCAGGCGTAAATGCCAGTTCATCCTTTGATGAAAAAAAAACCACAGTGTTCTGACCTAGGGGACCCCCGCCCCCGCCACAGGACCCCGGGAATGTGGCCACGTCCAGGTTCTGCTCCTCTTTCACCTGGCCTGTTCATTTCTCACCTGCTTCAAGTCAACACATGTCCTGGTTAACTGCTCTGTCGAGGACCTTAAAATGCAAAGCTTTTTATCTTAATGAAATTTTCTTCCCTGCTGGGAAGGCTGTGGTTTTGCCCGCTGAGCCCTTCATTGCATTTTAATACCCTGGGAACACGTCCCCCCCTTTTGGAGATAAAAGACTCTCTGTCCCGTGTCCTCAGCTGGTGCTTAGGCGTATGGAGAGAAAGCAAGAAGTGGGGTGCGGGAGGAGTGGAGACTCAGGCAGCGGGGGGGGGGGGAGGGGCTTCCGTCCTAGAGGGACCACGGACGAACGTGGTACACAGGCTGTGGCTAAGCCGAGTGAGGGGGGATCCTGAGAATCAGCGGCATGGGTGGGAGTGGGAACCAGTGTCTGAGCCAGCTTCTCTCCCCCCCACCCCTGGGGACACAGGAGCCGCAGGCGAGCCCCCAGCTACCAGCCTCCCCATCCTCCATGTGTATCCATGGTAACCCCCTTGTTTCTCTTGGTCTCCAGTGGAAGGACTAAAAGTGGTGGAGATTGAGAAATGCAAGAGTGACATTAAAAAGATGAGGGAGGAGTTGGCGGCCAGGAGCAGCAGGTAAGGTCCGCGCCGGGCGAGCCGTGGGCGGGCGCTGGGGGAGAGCTCCGCGGGGCCACGTGGCGCGGAGGGGGGCCCTGGGCTTTTTCTTCCCCCAAGAGTCAGGCTGGAGAATCTGGTTCGGCTCTGGCTGGGGTGCGCACCGTCTGGGATTTGCTTTTCAATGACACAGCTTTCTCATCGTAAAAGAGAGTTTATAGCAGAGGGAGGCTGGGAGGATGACGTCACCGAAAAGGAGAGTGATCTTCCTGCAGATCCAAGTGTTAGGATTCACGTCCCAGCCGGAATGAAGCTGGGATCCGTTTTTTGGAAAGGGGGACAATGAAAGGAGAAAGGCCTTTGGCTTCCAGGGGACCAGTGTCCTGCTGCCCCCGAGGCCCCACTCCCGTGTGGGTGTCCCCACAGCACAGAGCGGCCGGTCAAGAGAGGGATGCCACGTTCTGGACACAGAAATCACTTGTCCCGCAGAACAAGGGTCCCTCCACACGTGCCCCTGGGGAGCCAGGGTGAGGAGGCCCAGGCTGCCGAAATCCATGAAAAAAATGCTCCAGGCCTTTTTTGGAAAGTGGGGTCTGGGCTACAGCCAGAACCTTTGCCGAAACTGTGGTCAAAGCAGACGTTCAGGCTGAGGGCGGAGATGTACCACGTCAGGCGAGACGATGCCGGGCGCTGCACACACATTGAGCGCTTGCTGTGTGCGCGCCTGTGCCGAGTGCTCTGCTGGCGGGACCAGCTCGCCCCCGCCTGCTCTCATGCGTTGCTTCACGGCTGTGGTCACCGGTCCAGGAGACCACGTGGTGAAGATGTGGCCTGTCACCCCCAGCACACCACGCCGCTAAGGAGGCTGAGGTGACAGCTGGGCCTCAGCGGGATTTAACGGGACCAGTGACCTGCGAACAGCCCCGGGCAGATGCACCAGCCTGTCTTACGAGGCCACCTGACATCTTGGAGGTCATTCCCTGACTCTTCGGAACCGAGGGCAGCCTGCTTAGTGCGGAGTGTGGCCGCATGCAAGGGCCTTCAGGGCAGGAGGGGGAGCTGGAGCCGGTGGTCCCAGGCGTGTGGCGGGGCTGGTGGCCTCCGGGCGGGCTCGGGGACTGGCCTGACGGGCCCCGAGCCGTGTTGGCGTGTGTCTTCCCAGGACCACGCCACGTTCACGTCACACGCGCTTGTCAACTCTTTTGGATTTCACGATGTTTCGTCCCATTGGATTTGGGGGAGTCGGGCAAAGGAGTTTGCGACGACACAAAATTGTGAGTGAATGATTCTTCCTCACCGTCCCCGAAGTGGGAGGCTCTTCAGGGTCAGGAGACAGTCTCTCGTGTGACCCAGTAAGAGCCCCGGAGTTGCCGGTGCAGCCCCACAGCTGGGCCCCCAGGGCTGGGCTCCAGCTCGGCACCTGGGAGGAGGCGTCTGGTCACGGTGTGGCCCTCGGGCGCAAGATCTGCATGGCCCGGCCCAGCCCTCCGGCTGCCACGTGCTGGACCGCCATCCTGTGGCCAGTCCAGAAGGGGAGGAGAGCCAATTAGCCGGGCCCTGTCCCGGCCCCTCTGCCACCAGCCTGAGACGGGCTACCCATGACCGAGCGCTGCGTCTGCTGCGACGAGGGCGTGATGCCTCCAGGCCCCATCCCCCCACGTTCACCCCGTGGGATCGCCTCACCCGAGCACTTGCAGGAGGCCGGGTTTGGTTTTTGAGATGTAGTCGGTTTGCCGTGTTGTTATATTAGTTTCAGATGTACAACATACTGATTCAAAAGCAGGAGGCGTTTTTATAAAGTGGCCTCTCATCCCTTCTCAAACGATGAAACCCAGAGAGCCAGGGGGAGTCACAAGCCGCACCTGCTGGTCCTGCCTGGCCGGCCGGCCGTGTCACAGACACCCTCCGCCGCCGCCTTCTGTAAGAGCCCGGCTGGGCAGGGGCGACGCGACGTTCCTGCCGTGGTTTCTGGCGTGCACTGCCTTGCAGGTCAGGCTGTAAGAGAACAAACAACATTTCGTCCACGTTGTATTAGTTTCCTGTGGCTGCTGTAACAAAGCTCCACTAACTAGAGGGCGGAAAACTGTAGGAGTTATTTTCCCACAGTTCTGAGAGCTGGAGGTCTTGAAATGAAGGCGTCGGGAAGGCCAGGCTCTCTCTAAAGGCTCTCGGGGAGAATCCGTTCCAGGCCTCTCTCCCAGCTTCTGGGGGTGGTCAGCGATTCTTGGGGTTCTTTGGCTTGTAGAGCATCACTCCAGTCTCTGCCTCTGTCTCCACATGGCCTTTTCTCTGTGTGTTTGTCTCTGTGTCCAAATGTCCCCTTTCTGAAAGGACATCGGTCCCATTAGGGGCCACCCTACTAACGGTATGGCCAATCTTGTCATTACATCATAACAGCCCTCTTTCCAAATGAGGTCACAGTCACAGGTACTGGGGCTTAGAACATCAACATGTGACTCGGGAACACAACAGACCATGTGGAGAAGACCCACCTGATTTCAGAGCACGTGGGAGATGACATGTCACCTGCAGGCACCCGTTTAGGGCAAATGGGCGGAGCTGGCTCATCCAAGCAGTGAAGCCTCTTCTGTGCCCCCCCACCCCCTGCAAGAAGCATCAATACATTTTTGGAGCCCACAGCGCTGTAATCCAAAGAGGAGCCTTCCCCGCACCCCAGCCGCTTCCAGAGCCATGTCTTCTCAGCAGGCAGTTTTCACAGCAGCCCACGTAGGTGAGAGACGGGTAATTGCAACTCTTCAGTCAAAGACAGAATGGGGTCATGTCTCGAGCAGCGCGGACACACTGGGAGAAAGAAACCCAGTCTCCTGGGCTCAGGGCTAACCCACAGTGGTGTCACCCACCTGGGACCCTGGCCTGGGAGCCCAGCACCCCTCCGTGCCCCATACAAACAGCCCTGCCCTTTTCTTTATGGAGAAATTAACTCAGGTGGAGGAGAAGCCGCTCGCACAGCCCCTCGTCTCTGCTGGCGGCAGGATTCCATCTGAGTCACGCCTGGGCCACGCAGCCATGCAGCCTCCCGGGGCCAGGCTCCTTGCCTAGGGCTTCAGCTGGACCTCTGTGGGGACACCACACCGCTGGGCAGTGCTTTCTGACGATGTCAACCCAGCCGGGCAGTGATCCTGCCTCGGGAAGGGGAGTCAGGCAGCAGAGAGAGGAACAAAGGCACCAGCCCAGGTGAGCCCAGCTCAGTACCCGCTCGGGTGGCCAGTGAGCCTGAAGTGATGACCACCTTCACCCCTCCAGAGCACACCCCAGCGTGGCCTCGGAGCCGGGGGCCTGCGTGGACCAGAACCGCCTTTCCCTAGGGAATAGAGATAGCAGCCGGTCAGACCGGGCACAGGCCCACAAACACCCTCGGAGCAGGCTGCACTCCCCTGAGGCACAGGCTTTGGGCTTCTCTTGGCGTTTCCTCCAGGAGGAAAGAGGGCAGATTGCCTACCTACACGAAGAGCAGGGCCCGGCCTCACTGAGCACATGTTTGCAGAGGGGAGCTTGCTGGTTCACCCCGGCGGGGGTCTGCAGGAACACGGGGCGGCATCTGAGGGCTCTGCGGTCAGTCATCTCCGCTTTCATCCCAGACAGATGGCCTTGACCACCCGACTGAGCCCTAGGAGAGGGGAGGCTTGGAGCACAGAAAATGAAAGCAAAAAGCAGCCCCAAATAGGAAGAAAAGAAAAGGTGCCATGCCAGCTGCTCTGTCAGCTGGGTGATGCTGGTTCCCATGGCAACGGGGCACAGGGGGAGCAGGCGGGGGCGCCTGGCCGAGGTGGGCAGCCCTGGCAGGACCTCCCAACGCTGGGATTTTCGAGGAAGCAGCTGGATTCCAGCAGTCAAACCACCTTGGGTGGTGGAAGCTTACACAGCCCTCCTGGGAAAGGCGCACGACTGACCTGCACAGCACGTGTGCGGGTGTTTGCACAAAGGAGGATGAAAGCAGAAAACAAAGTGACGATGCTACCCATGCTCTGTCCTGAGGCGTGTGTCAGTGGGAGTTCTCGTTTACACGGGCGACCGTGGAAAGCACTTGGCTGGTGTGTTTTCTTGGTTCGTTTTGTTAGTCTTGTGCTAAATCTGTCTTAAAATCCCCCGCCACACCCGGGTGATTTTCACAAGCGTCGGGTTAAGGGAGGCAATGGCAGCAGGCCGAGAAAACAATACCGAGCCTCTTTTTCCAAAAAGGAAGCAGGCGTATTACTCTGAGTTTGCAAGGGGTGAACCTCCTTCTCAAACCTCCAGACTGTACTGAGGAGGCGAGCACATCGGTGATAACAGCCACCACGACACTCCGGGTCGAAATCCAGTCCTGAGCTTCCCGGATGTTCTGCATACGGATACCCGGTTTTGAAAAACAACTACAAAATACTATGTTGTAATTGTTTTTCACTTACAACATTGTAAACAATCAATAGATCAAAATGCAGCCTCAGACATTTTCCCAGAAGGCGGAGGTCCAGCACCCATCCTCACCCACCAAATGAGTTCCTTTCTCCTCCTACCATGGTAAATTGCCTTGCATCATTACCTTTCAGGACATACTGTAGGCAGTGTTTCTTTTTCCCTTTTCACCCAAAGTTCCCTCGCTTCACATAATACTCATAATTAGAGATGACATAATTGTCCTCCCTCTTGAGGTACCATAATGGTTCAAATTATGTCCCATTTGGGGGACATTCAGGTGCTTCTAGTTCGGTTTTATGTTTCTGCAGCAACAGATGATGCTGTGGTGAATGGCTGTTGTCTAATTCTTTTCTTAAGATACATTCCCAGGAGGAGCCTTGCAGTATAAAGGATGTGAATGTCTTTATGGCTTTTACAATACCGTGTAAATTGCTCTCCCGGAAGATAGAACTTTATTTACAAACTGCATGAGCTTCTGCGCAGGCCCCCACAGCCTGGGAGTCTCACACGAGGTGGGGGCGGGGAGTTAGACCGCCGCGCACCGTGCTCCCGATTCAGGGGGAGGAGGGACCGCGAGTTCCTTCCCAAGGAGTTCAGGTGCCCAGGTGGGCCGGGGCCCCAGGAGCTGCCAGATCTCCTAGAGCAGCCCCCACCTGCAGCCCCCGGGTGTGACCCCGCAGGCCAGCACACTCGCCCTTGATGTCGGAAGGGGGCTTCCCCCCAAAACCACCAGACTGCTTCTGTTCTGTTCCTGATGCCTCGATGTTAAGTAGTGAAAAGCAGAGTCAGACAGCGAATGCACCTCCCACGTGTGTGTGAGGTGGACAGTTGGGGACATCCTGAAAGTCCGTCACAGGAGGCGTGATTGATGACCTGCGGTCCACCACATTGAGGACGGAGGAGGACGTGCTTTTGGACGAGGCTGAGCGCTTTGAAGCAGCAGCAGTGCGTTTGTGATGTGTTAGTGCGAAAAACAAGTTGCCAAAGAGCAAGTCTGGTACAACTCATCCTTGTTTAAACGGACCAGGGGCTGTCCATGTGTGTCCATGCCCAGGAAAGTGCTAAAAGGATACCCCAAACTGAACAGAAGTCATTTCCAGGTGTGAGATTTAGAGGAAAAAGTGGGCGAAAGGGGACCTTTCCTATTTTACTTCTGTGTTTTTTGAATTTTTTAGAATAAACATGTTTTACTCGCATCATTTAAAAATGATTTTTAGAAGCTTCTCTAAAATGAAGACGCATGTTTTCCGAGAGCTCAGTATTATCTCAGGAGGTCCAGCAGGGTCTGCGGGGCTTAGCAATGAGGTGTCACTGGCTCTATGACTTATTCTTCTGTAACCAATGAGACCAAAGGGGTTTGTGGGTTCCAGTTGGATTGGGTTTGGGGTTTTTCTTCGTTTTTGCCCCGATGAGGTCCCCACAATCCACGGCCCAGGTGACACGAAGACCGAGGCGGCAGTGTCAGAAATAATCTTTGCTTTTCTCTTCAGGACCAGCTGTCCCTGTAAGTTCAGTTTTTCGGATAACAACAAGAAGTTGACGCCTCGCCGCGACGTCCCCGCTTACCCCAAGGTGAGATGGCATCCTGCCCCCGACGTCTGGGTCCACAGCCCCAGGGCACAGACGCCCACCCCCACTCCCACCCCCATCCTCGGCCACTCTGGCCTCCCGGCCAGGGCACCTGCACATTTGTAAAACCAGCTCCCGCCAGGGCCTGGGCTGTATAACGCTCCTGTTACTCTTCAGCAGAATGTATTTCCTATGTGACGTTTGTTTAGCAGAAGTGGTCCCGGACCGCAGCCTACGGTGCGGGGCGATCAGTGCTCCTCACGGGCGCCCGCCCAGCCCCCACTGCTGACGCGGTGCACGGTTCTCACACTCAAATGTTACGTGAAAGAACTTTCATTTTTAACTACATTATTTAAAATCTGCTTCACTGCATCTCCTGTTCCTGAACGATGTGTAGTTATTATGAGACGTTTTGCCTTGGGGCCACAAAGGATTTCTCAGTGACGAGAGGACCCGGGCCCTTGTTACAGCAGCAGTGCCATGGCGGGTGGGGGGCGGACGGGTAGGGTTCTTGAAACAGCTACAAAAGATGGGTCCGTGATGGCGGTCCCCGTCTCACAACGCCTTCAGCTGGTGACGGAGCAGGCCCCTGGCCCAGCTGACTTTTACACACTCCCCCACGAAGATTTGGGCTTTGCAGCCGCTGGGATCCTGCAGACAGGATGCCTGGCCGTGCATGAGGGCAACACCCCCGCCCCACCGCCCTGCCATCCCCACAGCAGCAGAGAGCCTCCCTGCCGGGGTTCCCCCACTCCCATACGCAAGACAAGCTAAACATGGTCCAGGGTTTCACATGGACGCGCGTGCCCTCCTCCATTGGAATAGGGGCCCCACACCTCAGGATGCTGCCCCAGGGAGTCACGAGGCCCAGCCTGGGTCCCAGACAGAAGGCGCCAGTCCTCCCCAGCGGTTCCCTTTAAAAAAACAAACAGAAAGATCTAGGAGACGACTATATCTAATTCCGAAACACTGTGACTGTCTTGTGTCTAAAATCTTCTGCTTCCTATGACAATGTAACCTAAACTCCGTGTTCCGTAGACCCAGCCTCCCCCTCCCCCAGCAAGCTGTGCTATTATAGCCCACGGCTATACAGTGACCGCTTCCAAAAACAAGCCTCAAAATAGCTTCTTAGCCAGTATTTGAATTTTTGCCACATAAAATTTTTTCCCTTGATTTGGTTTTATTGTATATTTTTAACGTCAGGTTTCTCGAGATGTCATTAGCGTGCAGTAAAGTTCACCTTCTGCAGGTGGGGAGCGGTCCAGGGGTGAACGTTCTGTCTCCCCCAGACAACCCCCCGACCCCCGTGCGGGCATTCCCGGCGCCGTCGCTCTGCCCCCCCCCCCCCCCGCCACCGCTGGTGGGACGTCCGCCCCTGTGGTTTTGCCCCCTCCAGAATTCTCGTGGGTGTAGCCTTTGAGAAGGTACCCAGGTGTCTGTCCTGAGGGGACAGGAGGGACGTGGAGAAGGCGTGGCCAGAGGCCCCGGGGCCGGCTGACACTGCTCTCCTGTCCCCTCCAGTACCTGCTGTCGCCCGAGACCATAGACGCCCTGCGGAAGCCCACCTTCGATGTCTGGCTCTGGGAGCCCAACGAGGTGAGTGCGGGAGCCACCCGGGCCGGCACCGGCCTCGGAGACCAGACGGGGCGGCCCCATCGCTCTTTTCCTCGGCTTCCTCTCTCTCTTCTTCGTCTTTTAACGTGCTTTTCCAGGCTTGCAGCCAAACTGCCCCCTGTGGGCTCGGAAAGGGGCATCAGGGACCAGGTGAGCAGGGGGGCCTCACGCCTGGGCTCTGGCTGCGCGGAGCCCCCACCGCGTCCTGGTCCCCCGGGGCGGCTGCCGAGCCCGCAGGGCGCGGGCCTCCCGGGCCTGAGGAGCGTTTCAGCAAGGCGCTTCTACTGGAGGTGCTGCTGCGAGCGGGTGGCCTGGGCAGCTGCGAGGACTCGGGGACCAAGAGTGACATCTCACAGCAAGACGGTTCTTTAAAATTTCCTTTGTGCGGAGAAAACACAAACATGGAGATCTTTTTGTTTGTTTAGTCTATTACCTAATAACATCAGTTCTACCCTCCTCTCTCTGAACCCCGAAAAAATAAAAAGTCCCTCCACACGGACATCGGGCCTCCAAAATTGACAGGGTCTGGCCAGCTTTATGGTAGCACAGCAGCACAGGAGGGCTGCCTGGAGGAGCTCAAGCGCTCGGGCAGAAGCAGCAGAGCGGCTTCCCTGCGGGTCCGGCAGAGGGACGTGGCACCCTGAGCCTTTGCCACCCAGGTCGCTGGCGCTTGGGCCTGGGATCTCCTGCGTGCACCGCCTTCACTGGGTGGTCTCCCAAGACAAGAAAAGCCCCAGCAAGAGGGGCCAGGAAAGCGCAGATCCCGCCTCCACCCCGCCTGGCGTACCCTGAGAAGAGCCCCGTGCTGGCTGGTCCCTGAGAAAAAGAACTAGATGGCACGTGTGCTCCAAAACAGCCAGCCAATCGGCACGCAGGACTGGAGCCGGAAGTCCAGGGAGGAGCAGCCGTCACCCGCCGGATAAGCGCATGATCAGAAACAGACATGGTGCAGGGGATGTGGCTCGGGGGACATGGCTCAGGGGAAGTGGCTCAGGGGACGTGGCGCGGGGGACGTGGTGCAGAGGACGTGGCAGGAGGAGAAGACTCGGCTCTTCCAGAAGCAGCATTAGGACTTCTTGTGTCAACGGCTCCTGCTGAACAGGGGACCCTGCTGGCCTGTCCGCGGGCACGTGGACCCACGGGAGCTTGGAACACGCGTGCCTGCTTCCAGCAGGTGGACGAGCCCTGCTACCGAGCACATCTCACACTCCCCGAAGTCGTTTTGCCCTCAGCCCACAGGGAGGAAGAGCAAAGCTGGCGCTGTGATGGCAGAACCCCCTGTTCCAGTCTCCTTGAAGCACAGGCAGCTGTGGCCAGAGAGGGAAAGCCGCCCTCCCATCGAGAGATGGAAGGCTCCACGCCTCCATGTTGGAAGGGTGGTCCCTCCACACTCAGGGTGTATGTGCAGCTGCTGGCAGCGGGTGAAAGGAAGGATCAGCCCCCTGCGGGCCGGCCTGGGCCTTCGCCGGCACACGTTCACCACCCGGGGGACCCTGGGAGGGGTTCCAGTGCTTCTGAAGAGCACCTGTCTGCCCATGGTGGCAAACCGGAGGTATTCAAAGACGGGATCCCTGGCCTCTGGGGATGCCATGAGTTTCGGATTGCAGGCAGCAGAGATGAACAGCTACAGGGACAGACCTGAAAGCTTCAGCAGCCCGCCTGGCCCCCAAAACTGCATCTGGCCTCCCGAGAAGCAGCTCAAGCCCCAAGAACATCAGGGCTCCCAGGTGGTGGTGGTTCACCTCGCTCCCTTGGAGCAGGGGTGCCGCACCCAGCACCCCCCAGGGGCCCAGCCCAGCGTCCTCCGATCACAGACCAGACGAGGAGCTGACTTCCCGCTGCTCTGCGCTCGCGGGCTGGCCTCTGGGCGCTGCCCCCCCCCCCCCCCCCCCCGCCGTGCTGTGTCTGCCGAGCGCCAGCTTGAAGGCTGCGAGGCCTACCGGTCACCCCACGCGTCCTGCACACTCAGCATCATCCAGCTGTCCTGCCCGGACCCGCCGCAGCGTCCATGGCTGCCAGCGCGGGAGCAGATGCCCAGACGCGTCGCTCCTGCTCCGAAGCCGCCACATCAGTGGCACCGGGTGGTTTTGTCTGCCGATCACCTCCGCCGCCTCTGATTTCACAGCAAACGCTTCAGCCCCTCAGGGTTGCCAGCGGCCAAGAATGGGCCAGTGGGGCGGGGAGCGGGGTGTCAGAGCTACAGCGCCTCTGGTCCAGGGCGGTGGGGGCACCCGTGGCTCTGATGGCGAGGCCCTGGCTGGGCGCTCGTGCGGCTGGCAAAGCTGGGGCGATGGGGACAGCGGCTGGCCAAGCAGCTTGGACACCAGCCCTCCCCGCCTCACGCCGGGACCCTGCACTCCCAGCGCTCTGTCAGGGGCTCCTTCAAGGCCCCCGTTTCCAAACGCGGGCGCCCAATCTGCGTCTGTGCTTGTCCCCTTGGGGAAGACCTGTGTGTGGTGACCTTCAAGGACTTTCCACCTGGGACATCCACCCAGGTTCCCACTGCAGGGCATGGGGGTGGGGGTGGTTTCCAGTTTCCCAGATGGAGTCTTTGTGATGCCACAGAAGTCTCTGCTCCCAGACATGTCCCTTTCACAGCCATCTCTTCGACGCGTCGTTATAGGATTGGATTTGCAAAACTTCACCTGACTTGCAGTGTTTCCTGGTCTCATATATTGTGCAACAAGAAAAAGTGGATTTTCGGAAGCAGGCCCTGTGTAGGTGCTGTGGCTGCCGTAACAAATACTGCAGGTGGGGGTTATCATGAGAAACCTCTTCTCTCACGGTCTGGAGGCCGGATGTCTGAGGTCACAGTGCAGGCAGGGCTGGTTCCTCTGAGGCCTCCCTTCTGGGCGTATACACGGCCTTCTCCTCCTGTGTCCTCAACGTGGTCACCCCTCTGTGCCTGTCTGTGTCCTAATCCCCTCTTCTCATAAGGACGCCAGTCCTAGCAGATTAAGACCCACCCTAGTGAACCCACATAACCTCAATTACCTCCTTAAAGGTCCTTGCTCCAAACACAGTCACGTGGGGGCTCAGGGCCTCAGCACCCTGATTTGAGGGATACAGTTCAGTCCATAACACACCCTTTGGGGAAGAGAAGGCCACCTGGTGAACAGAGGCGGATGGGAAGCCTGTGCAGACACCAGGGCAGGGGCGGGAGCTGGGACGGAGGGGGCACAGATGTGGGGCTCTTGGTGGGGGAATGGGGGAGCACTGGGTGGTGTCACGCCCCCTCCCCCAGGTGATTCTAAGTCGTTCCCACTTTTCAGACCTCCCGTCTCCCTGGGATCTCACCCAAGACCTGCTTTCCCAGAAAGCAAAGCCCACTTTGTTGAACTCTCACTTCTTAAAAATCATTTAATCGTCTTCCTTGGCTTGATGAGCTGCAACGCTCTGGAGCGGTATTTAAATAAATCACAACAATGACTGTAAATCATCTTTGGGACTGAAAACAAAATCAACTTCAACTTGAGCGGGGATTTCTGTAGAAGACAGCTCGGTGAAATGAGGTTTGGGAGGGGAAGCTCCCCAGAACGAGGCTCGCCTTCTGCTCACTATGGTTAGTGAGTTAGAAAGCATGTCTGTCCCACTGGCCCCCGGGCTTGGGACGGATGTCGGGTTTGGGACGGATGTCGGGTTTGGGTTGGATGCCAGGTTTGGGATGGATGGATGCCGTCGAAGCTCCTCCATCTCCCAGCCTCAGGCAAGTACAGGGTCTGCGGTCGATGGAACTGTGTCCCAGAACCTCAGACTGGAATCTGACCCACCGAGACCGTTGCTTGTGTCCTTAAATAAGTAAAATCATTTCTGATGCCGTCATTTGGGTATAGTATTCCTTCATATGGTCACTGTCCCCTCCTGCAGAGAATTCCATTGACTTCTGAACCCCAACTGCTCTTTCAGAGCCCCACATCCCTTCTGGGGGTCCTGAAATGCCCAAGTCAACAGGCTCTGCTCCTCAAGGCCCCCCCAGAGGGGAGGACTCACCTGGGGCCAGGCCTGGAGAAGCCGGGCATCTCCCGGGCCCGCCTGTGCTACTGACAGGCCTTCTGCTCCTGTGCTGCAGATGCTGAGCTGCCTGGAGCACATGTACCACGACCTCGGCCTGGTCAGAGACTTCAGCATCAACCCCATCACCCTCAAGAGGTGGCTGGTGAGTGTTGGGCAACAACACCCCCAGCCCCTGTTAACACAGTTTCCTGGGAGTCGACCGTGGGCACCTTCCTGATGGCCCCGGGCTTCCTACAAACAGAGGCCACACTTCCATGAGAGTCCCGCGGGGACGGTCAGCCGGTCTCCGCCTGTGCCCCTCCCCCACAACTCTGCTCCTAGGCCCCTGCTCCGGTGAGCGAGGAAACAGTAAGAACCGGGGCGGGTCGAGGGAAGCAGGGTGCTCTAACCAGCACGTGTGGGTGGGCGAGTGTGTGCGTGTGTGTGCGCGTGGCGGGGGCGTGCATGTGATTGTGGGTGAGTGCAGGTGCCTGCATGGTTGTGGGGGCATGCGTGTGTGCGTGTGTACATGCATACGTGTGTGTGTATGTGTGTGAGCATGCGTGCAGGTGCGGAAGGGGTATGTGTGTGAGTGTGTGTTTAGCAGCACATCTTTCTTTTTAATAAAACACTGCTCAGAATCAGAGGTTAAAAGCCTGTGGAGGGTTCGATGGTGGCTGGGGGCCCAGCACCCCGCACGCAGCCCACCGGCTCCCCCCCAGCTCCACGGCCCCGTGTGGCTCCCCTGGGGATGCCTGCCCAGGGGTGGGAGCGTGGGGGCCGTGGCGCGGCCCCCGGACGTCCTCAGGCGCCGGGGCCCCCTGGTCCTCACCCTCGGGAAACGGGAGTGCGGCTGGATGAGGACCGGGCGGGGAGCGGGCAGTTGGCACCGGGAAGAAGGTGCTGGGAGCTGGGGGAGGGGCGGGCAGCCGGGCACAGGCTGGACCCTCTCGTCCCCACAGCTCTGCGTGCACGACAACTACCGCAACAACCCTTTCCACAACTTCCGGCACTGCTTCTGTGTCGCCCAGATGATGTACAGCATGATCTGGCTCTGTGGGCTGCAGGTGGGTCGGGGGGACCCCCAGAGGGGGAGCCCCACCCAGAGGGGAGACCCCCACCCAGAGGGGAAGCCCCCACCCAGAGGGGAGCCCCCCACCCAGAGGGGAGCCCCCCACCCAGAGGGCCGCCTCGGGGCATTGGCTCCTCCGCCCCCTGTGGAAGCCCCCACCCCAGCTTTGTCACTGAGGAAGCGGGTGCCCGCCCCCCCACCCCAGGGAGAGGCGGGTCCCCCCCACCAGGCCGGCTCCTCCCACCCCAATGCAGCCCCTCCTCACCCCATCCCACCCTCCCTCTGATGCAGGAGAAGTTTTCCCAAATGGACATCTTGATCCTGATGACAGCGGCCATCTGCCACGACTTGGATCACCCAGGCTACAACAACACGTGCGTACGCGGGCTTCTTCGCTCTCTTTTTCCTTGTAAAGGGCACCCTGGGTCCCACAGGAGAACTGTTCAGGTCAACCCTCGGCCAGTTCCAAGCTGGAGCTGTCAGCGGAGGCCTCCTGAGCCCCCAGCTCCACCCCACCTCTTAGGACACGGCTGCCCGCTTGGGACTTGGTCCAGGGCCTGGGCCTCCTGGGGCAGGACCCTCAGGTTACTAGACCCCGGAGGGGCTGCCACGGCCTTTGTGGTCCTGGCTACAGGTCTGCGTCTGCACCTGCAGAGCCCGGCAGCAGCAGAACCTCTCTCCCCCTTGAAGCAGGGAGGGAGCCCTGCACACACAGGTGGGCAGGGAGGGGCAGCCCCCCCACCCGGGCTCTGGATCTCACGCCCCCATGGGCAGCCTCCTCGGCCCGTTTTCAACAGGAACAAGGCAGAGGCAGGGCTGTGACTGTGAGAGCAGGGGTGCGGACACTCGGGAGGTGGGGAGGGTGCAGGGCAGGCCGCGGGGCCCGGAGCACGGGCCAGGCTTCGCTGGAGCGGTGATCCACGGCCGCCTCCAGGGCCAAGGCACAGCGTTCCACCCACGTACCTGCCGGAGTCCAGGCCGGCTGGCGCGGGCGTGTGTTCACGGTGACACATCAGTTCTTCTGTCAGATTTGTGTGTCGGATTCCACTGTGAGTGACGGTGCCAGGTGTGCTGAGAAGCATGCCGTCATCTGTCAGGCCCAGAATGGATTCCAAGGTGTGGACGTCTGTGCCCTTCAGAGGAGGCGTCCCCATGGGCATCCTTCTCAGTTCACACGCGGGTGACATCCCAAGCACAGGCCGGTCAAGGCCGTGCCCGCATCTGCCGTGAAAATGCACCCTGACCCTCCTCCACATACTGAAAATGTTTGCAGGGTGTCTGACCATTCTGAGGGCATGTGACGGGGAGGAGCTGAGGCTAATGGATGGTATCCTCTGTTAGGACGGCAACATTGGGGCGGGGGTCCTAGTTAGAGGGGCTGAGGAGACCTGGGAGAGCCGGGAGAAGTGAGTTCCTGGCGCGAGCAGAGTGCGGTCCTCTCCACCCGCCCCATCACTTCCAGCCTCCATACACCCCCCCCAACCTTCCCCGCAGCGTCTCTGCCCTGATTCGCAGGTGCAGGTACCCGAGGGTCCCTTTGCCCTCTCCTCCAACCCCAGGTACCAGATCAACGCCCGCACAGAGCTGGCGGTTCGCTACAACGACATCTCGCCCCTGGAGAACCACCACTGTGCCGTGGCCTTCCAGATCTTCAGCCAGCCTGAGTGTAACATCTTCTCCAACGTGCCCCCTGAGGGCTTCAAGCAGATCAGACAGGTGGGCAGGGTGAGGGCACTGTGGCGTAGGGGGTCCCTGGGGGACAGTGAGCCCGACCGGAGAGGAGAGGCCCTCTCTCCCCATGCCTGAGGCTCCCAAGCGCTCCCAGTTCCCCACCGGGATCCTGGGGGTCCGGCCCTCTTTCCCCACCTCCTCCGAGGCCACGTGGTGCCGCAGGAAGAGGTTTGTGCTCGGCACGTGTGCGCAGTGTTCCGTGGACCTGCAGGTCATGGCCAGCGTTTAATTTAACCCTTTGAGGTCAGTCCTTTCTCATCTCGCAGCCCAGAAAAGTGAGGCTGGCACAGGCGAGGTCACTGGCCCGAGGAAGCAGGCCCTGGACAGACGCGTCCGCGGCATCCAGCCCAGCAGAGCCCCGACTGCTGTCCTGCGCCTGTCCCCTGCGGCCCTGTGACCAGTCAACCCCACCACCCATTTCGGAAGAGACCTTTCCACTCCTCGGGCACGTAGCGAGGAGGATGAGGGCTGCCAGCTGTCTAGAGGCAGATGCTTCCAACTCACCAAAAGCAACCCCCCCACCACCACGCACACATACACAGGAGGTCCCCTTGAATCCAGCCCTGCGCCCCACCCTCCGGTGTGTACAAGGTAGGCGTGACGTCAGAGCGCTCTTGGAGGAGTGAGGTGGGTTGAACGATAGCCACCCCCCAACCAAAATAAAGGTATGTCCGCTTCCTGACTCCCCAGGACCTGTGAATGAGTCTTTGCGATATAATTAAATTAGGAGCTTTAGAGAAGATTAGCTCAGATTACCCACATGGACCCAAAATCCAATAACAGGTGTCTTCATTAGAGACACAAAGGGGACTTCCCCGGTGGTGCAGTGGTTAAGAATCCGCCTGCCAGTGCAGGGGCCATGGTTAGATCTCTGGTCCAGGAAGATCCCACATGCTGCGGAGCAACTAAACTCATGCACCACAACTACTGAGCCCGGACTCTAGAGCCCACGCTCTGCAACAAGAGAAGCCACTGCAATGAGAAGCCCACACACCACAATGAAGAGTAGCCCCCACTCGCCACAACTAGAAAAAGCCCGCGCACAGCAACGAAGACCCAACACAGCTAAAAAATAAAAGCAAATATATGTTTTAAAAAAAGAAAGACACACAGAGGAGAGACACAGCGAGGCCACGTGACGACAGAGGCAGAGACTGCCGTGATGTGCACCCAGACCAGGGAGCGCCAGGGCCCCGGAAACAGGAAGAGGCAGGGAACGGGCCATCCCCGGAGCCTGCAGAGGGGACACCTTGGTTTCAAGACTTGCGGCCTCCAGAACTATGAGAGGGTGCCTTCCTGCTGTCCTGTCCCCTGGCGTGTGGCACTGTGCACAGCAGCCCTGGGACGCGAACGGGAGCCGCGTCCACCACCTGGAAGGAACCACACTCTGCGTCCATTCAGTGTCTCAGGAGCCTTGCTTCAAGACGCACCTGATAAAGACGCACTAGAGCCCAGGATGAGACACCCTGTCTCCCTCCTGGGGGACTGACAGCTTCACCTCATCAGACGGCAGCAGCCTCGTTCCCCGTCCTTCCCGCTTCCAGGGAGTCGGAGCTCAGCCAGGACTTAATTACAGGCCTTGCTGAGTCACTGATTCCTGGTACAGTTACCTCCCCTTTATCTGCTGGCCTTCTGGCCTCCCTTCCACGTGCATCTAACCACCCGTCAGGCACGTGCTACGGGTTTTGCCATTAGCCGTAGCGCGTCTCTCTGTGAAGCAGGCGAAGGGGCCCATCCTGAAGAAGGGACCCTGCATCTGTGCTGCCCCCGAGGCTGCCGGCTGAGGAGCCCCGCCAGGAACTCGGCCCAGAGAATCCCAGCAGCCTGCTCCCCTCGTGCGTGCCATAGTCAGAGCAGCACCCCGCCTCCCGCTGGGGGAGCCTCCCCCCGCGTCCCGGTGGACAGGGCTTCCTCACGCCGCCCGCCACGGGGACACACAGAGGGGTCTTGCCCCGAACACCTTACTGATGTTGACCCTTTCTGAGGGTAAAATCCTTTGTCCCGATTTTTAATAGTATTTCGTCCTTGACTACTTGAGGGATAACTCATCATGGGAATAGATCCTTCCCTAATAACACAATTAAATCTTTACCAAGAAATGGCACAATTCAAAAGGCCAAAGATGCCCCCCCAAAATACGTGTTTTATCTGTATTGACGGATTTGAGGTTTGAATGTGATGTTTTTGGTGGTGTTTTCTTGGAAAAGTGGAACACCATACCCAGCACAGAGGTGTGTTCTGTAAATGTTTGTGGGATGGATGGATGGATGGGTGGGTGGATGGATGGGTGGATGGATGAGTGGAAAAGTGGGTGGATGGATGGATGGATGGATGGAAGGGTGGAGGCATGGATGGATGGATGGGTGGACAAGTGGATGGATGGATAGACAGGTAAATTGATGGGTGGATGAGTGGGTTGATGGATTGTCATGGTTTCGAATTATGTTACTTCTACTAAACCAATATTTGGTTAACAAGGTCATAAAATATTTGTATTAAAAAACTTATTTCATCCTTACTTACAAATCTGTTAATAGAAGAATGCTATTATATATGATCAGACTTTGACCATTCCCAAGCAAGATACGCGCATATAATCACATACAGATTAGATAATAGGAAAAAAATACTCTTGGAAAATAGGTCACTGACCCCCAACAACAAGATCTGAAAGGAACAAACCATTATGTGGATTAGTAAATGGATGGGAAGCTTTTGTCCTTGGCTGAAAGCGGCTGGACTCTTGCGAGGAGACGTGCGGAGCCTGCCCTCTGCAGGTGAATGGTCCTGGCGGGCTCAAACGCACTGCCTTCTCCGGGGACACAGCCTGTGTCAGGCACCCCTGGGCTGGACCCCCCGCCTTCTACTAGCCGGCTGTGGCCAGGGCAGGCTCCCCAGCCTCTCCTGGTCTAAATATCTTTATAAAAACGAGGATGGTGATTCTTAGACACGCCCATGGCATTGGCATGAGGCCTAGATCAAGGGATGGGAGCAGAGGGCGCCGCATACTGCAGGCGCTCACTGAGTAACTGTCGGGGTCGGGCCCCGTGTCCGCACTTGGCTTTCTCTTCTCAGGGCATGATCACGTTAATCCTGGCCACGGACATGGCGAGACACGCAGAAATTATGGATTCCTTCAAAGAAAAAATGGAGAATTTTGACTACAGCAACGAAGAGCACATGACCCTGGTGAGTGGGCTTGTTTTCTGCTTTGTGGGGGGGCTGGTGAGGGAGCCCCACCCTCCCGCTCAGACTGCAAGCCGAGAAGCCAAAGGAAAATGTGTGGCCTCACCTTGGAGTAAGGCATCAGTAGGGCCGGCTCTCAACGTCACAGCGCTTCTCAGGGAAAGCCCCGCGCCCCCGTGGGACCCCCCTCCTGCGTAAAGGCATCCCTTTCCCAGTCTTCCACCTCCTTCAGATTTGAAGGTGATACGTGGGTGAAGGCAACCCCACGTGCAGGAGCCCGGCCAACGCAGGGGGCTGCCAGGCGTGGAGCAGAGGGCGGAAGCCAGGGCCCCTTCGACGTGTGTGTGGCTGTGCCCGCCTCCCTGCACTTCCGCTGCCCCTCAGACCAGCCGGCAGGACTGTGGTTCCCACCCCTGCCTCCCTCCCCGCTCTTCAGGCCGTAGGGTGCCCTTCCCCCTGTGTTTCTAACACAGCTCTTCGGTGCTCGGGGGTCCCAGCATTCTCCACTCCGCCTCTGCCTGCAGACGATGCCGTCTGTCTGTATTTTTTACGTGTTCTCAGCATGGAGAAGACGCTCCTGAGCTTCACAGTGTATAGTTTGTATGACAAAACACTGGTGTGTTAAAGGGGCTTTCCTGCTACTCAGGCCCCTCCAGGAAAGAGGCTGATCCTCGGGGGTGTGGGGATGCCCTGTTCTCCCTGCTGCAGCAGGAAGCACACCCTCGCGGGGGCGGCAAAGCTCAGGTCCCCCTGGCAGCATCACCCGCGCACCATCCCTGCCGGGCGGTGATGGCGAGTCCAGACTCAGAGTGCAGTGGGGTGGGTTCCGTGTTGCACGGCTGAGTCCAGATTTCTTCTTTCAGCTGAAGATGATTCTGATAAAATGCTGCGACATCTCTAACGAGGTCCGGCCGACAGAGGTGGCGGAACCTTGGGTGGACTGTCTATTAGAGGAGTATTTCATGCAGGTGGGAGTGTCACGCAACACCACTCACCATCACACAACATCATGCTTCCTGTGGCCCTTTATTGGCCCCTTAACTGGGTTCCGGTTTGAACCATGACAGATAGGCCAAAGTGGCCAGTGTCACCGCCTCCAGAAGCCTTTCCAGCAGGCACACGTCAGACACGCACAGGGTTGTGATTTGAGACATGAAAGACAGGGACGAACAGCTAATGTCAAATTCTTACCACATTAGTGCCCCTGTTACCACGAATTAAACCCTCTCCCCCGGGCCCCCTGCACAACCCCGCGGCCCAGCAGACACCTAGTCAGCACTCACAGCGTCCCCGTCTTCCCACGTGGTCACTAACATGCGTGACGCGGTACTTCTGTTGGCGTATTAGCTGTTTTTCTCTTCCTCTGAGAACGGTGATCCTTGAAGCTCCCAGATTCCACGGGTGTTTCTTTCTTTAATGTCGGGTCCACTGCCTCCCCTGCAGAGCGACCGCGAGAAGTCGGAGGGCCTTCCCGTGGCCCCTTTCATGGACCGGGACAAAGTGACCAAAGCCACGGCCCAAATCGGGTTCATCAAGTTTGTCTTGATCCCAATGTTTGAAACGGTGACGAAGGTGAGTGACCATCCCCTCGATGGTGACCCAGCAGTGAGAAATACACGTGTGCACACACACTCACACAGGCACACACGCACACAGGCACACACGCACACAGACACACACGCACACGGACACACATGAGTGCAGTGGCCACATACCCGACACCCACCCTAAGCACCCCCACCCCGGTCCACCTTGACTCCCTCGGGTCTGAAACACTCCTCTTGCCCCGCCTGGCCTCCTGCCCTCACCCCGCGGGCATCGACCCAGCAGCAAAGCCGCAGAGCCCCTCAGCCGCCCCTTCCTCGGCCACCTCGGCCAGGAGACCCTCCTCCTGGGTGTCTCTGGAGCCACCCAGGCCCCCCACCCCAGGGTGCCAGCCAGGGCCTTGTCAGCCGTTCAATTCCACCTGCAGGAGACCCTTCTAATCTGCCCCCACCTCTGTCTCCCCCCACCCCACCCAGCACACAGCTACACCAGGTTAATCTTCAGCAAGGAGACGGTCTCTGCCTCTCTCCTGAACCTTCCGTGGCTCCCCGCTGCCCCCAGCACAGGGCAAACCGCCCTGCCTCTTTGGGCACAGTCCCCTGCCTTCCTGGGCACTCCTATCTTGCAGGACTGCTCTCTGCTCCTGGTCCCACCTTTCTGCAAGCCTCCACCTTTAAGTCCATCCTCCCTTGGCCTGGGTGCCCTATGCCCTGCACAGCAACCTTCCAGAGCTATCTCAGCACGCCCTTCTTTTTTCTTTTTTTTTTTTTTTAATTTATTATTTATTGGCTGTGTTGGGTCTCTGTTGCTGCACACGGGCTTTCTCTAGTTGCGGAGAGCAGGGGCTACTCTTCCTTGTGGTGCGAGGGCTGCTCATTGCCATGTTCCTTAAGCCCTATAGCACCATTACTCCTAGAACTTGCCTCCCTGTCCACAGCTTCCGCCCACAAACTGCGGGGTCTTCCCCCAGGGCGCCAGGTGCAGGGGTGCAGCAGGGTGAGGGTGGCCCTGCCTTCCTCCCACTGCAGGGGCAGGGCTGGGGCTGGGGAAGCACAAGGGGCTGAGTGCTGTGTGCACGGGGCCCAGTGGAGCGGGGAGGCAGGGGTCGCGCCTCCCTGGGGCTGGGGGCGCTCGGGGGAAGGCATCTCAGTGTGGGTGTGTGCACAGGGCCCCATGGGGTAGGGAGGCAGGGGTCGCGCCTCCCTGGGACTAGGGGTTCTTGGAGCTGAGTCTCAAAGACGAAGGATGTTCACCAGGGAGACCCAGTTTGGCAGGAGTCGCGGGAGGGAGGCAGAGCCTCAGGGGCAGGCCCGAGCACGGTGTGAGCTGAGGGGGTCCCAGGCCACGTGGTTGGGGGCATGACCTGACTCCTCCCACCCCAGGGCTGCCAGGGGTCTAGTGGACGCGGTTGGCGTTTGGAAGATGAGAGTCGACAGCGTGGACAGTTGGGGGTTCCTGGAGGCAGAGGGAAGGGTGTGTGTAAAGTGCGAGAGCAGGAAACAGCGACCTGGAATGGGTGGGTGGGCGGGCAGCGGGTTGGGGGGCTTCCTCCCCGAGGGCTCCCGAGAGCCATTGACCAGACAGCGTCACACCCCGGGGACCTTGGATCCGCCGCAGCCGAGACCCAGGCGGGTCCAAAGTGCGCCTTGGATAGAAGCACGTCTCCTGTGCGGCTGGTCCCCCCGGGACACACGGGACCTGCCTGGTCCCGCTCAGGCGCTTCCTGTGAAGGTGACAGGCTGTTGACGGGCCATTTGTGCCCCCAGCTCTTCCCCGTGGTGGAGGAGCCCATGCTGCAGCCGCTGTGGGAGTCCCGGGCTCGCTATGAGGAGCTGAAGCGCATGGATGACGCCACGCAGGAGGTGAGCCGCTGCCGAGGGCGCGGGGCCACACCGCCTGATCGCACCACCCAGGGGGCCCCTCCGGTCCCACTGAGAAGTCGGGCTCCATCCAGAGAGGGCTCTGTCCTCGGGGAACTCGCGGCATGGAATGCACAGAACCCGGGGGGCGGGGGTGTCGGTGCCCAGAGGTCGGAGGTCACAGTCGCCAACGGGGACTCGAGAGCCTCACGGCCTCCTGGCTGCCTGCATCACCTCAGAGCGGCGCCTGGCCCTGTGCGGGCCCTCCGCTCCTCCCGGGGCTGACCTTGTTCGGGGAGGGGGGGTGCGGTGGAAGAGACGCTCCCCCTGACACACAGAAAGCCACGACCTGGCCACGGGGCTCCCGCGTGGCAGCATGGCACCTCAAGGAGGGTGTGGGTCTGGCTCTAGGTTGCCATTGGGATTGATCCCGTGTTTCAGGGAGGGTCCGGTTCACAGGCCCAGAGCTGGGGTAGAGGTTTTCAGAAAAGCCCCAGAGCTGGTCTGGCCGAGGCAGGACCCCAGTGTGTGCAGATAGATCAGCTTCAGGGCCCCTGCCTCCTGGGACCCCTGGGACCCGCCCCATGACGTCCAGCCACTCGGCTGTGGCCTCCCGTCTGTCCACCCTCCCATCCCCTCTCTCCAGGGCCTCTCCCTGCGGCCTCGGGCTTGGTCCCCGTCTGGCCTTGTCCAGTGTCCCCCACCCCCGCCCCAGGGCCCCCTCCTGTGCTATCTGTTCTCACTGTGGGCAGGGCCCCCACTCCATCTGTGCAGCCGGGGACCCCCACTGTACCCGGCTGAGCCTCCCGTGCAGCTCTGATCTCCCTTGGCCTCCTCCGTGTACCATGCCGCACGCGTTGTGGTGCTCGGTAACTGCTTACGGGTGGACGGGCCACCCAGGCCAGAAACCGATTCCTCTAGTTGGCTTCCTCTCCCAGGAAGTCACAGACGGGTCCCGAAACACCAAAAGCCTAAGAGCAAATGATGCAGAGAACAGATGTCAGAGGAGGTGTTCCCCGCCGAGCCTCCCAACAGGAGGGCTGAAAGGGGTGTGACTGCCCAGGGCCAGCTGCGAGCCATCGCTGCAGAGACCTGAGTCTCCAGGTCCCAGGCCGGCTGCCCAGAAGGGCCGCTAGGACCCTCCAAGGCCCCTTCCCACCCCCAGAAAGAACAGACCCACGGAGGAGATGAAAGGGCCTCAGACTCCGCACCCACTGGGGCTGCGCCTGCGGCCAGCACCAATGCGTGGACAGTGTGTGGTGAGGCCTCTGACCTCAGGGAAGGCGGCTGGGCAGAGTTGCGTCTGGGAAGCTCCCCCAGGCTGTAGACCCCCGTCTCCTCCCGCATCTTAGCATCTCCAGTCCCTGGAAGGTCCTGAGCAGACAAGCAGTCACTCCCTCACTGTCTCCTGGAGACTGATTTTTGTCTTCTGTATACTCCGTCCTGGTTACAGCAGAAGGCTGAGAGTCTGACCTCTGTGGGCACCTTCTCGAGAGAGAAAACCAGAGATGGGAAAAAAAGCGAAGGTAATGCTGTTCTGAACGATGTCTCCGTGCGTACGGTGATTCCAATGGAAATGTGGGCGGCGTGGAAATCTGGGAAGGAAGGGGGTGGGGAGGAAGGGAGGGAGGGAGAAAATCTGAACGTGTGAATGTTTTTACGTGAAACATTTCTTCCTTGCATACAATCATTAAAATTAGGCTCTGAAAGAAGGGGGCCATGCCTTAGTTAATAGAAAACGATCAATGATTAGCATAGGTACCACTTACGAGGGAAAGTACTTTTCTAAAGCTTTTCGAAAACAAAGTCTTAGCCTATATCACTGCAGCACTTCCGGTGCACGTGTGTGTACTGGCCGTTCATTTAGCCCAGGTAGAGGGCAAATCAGCCCATTCGGCCTCCTCGTGTTAAGGTCACACCACACACATGTATAAGGGTCACCTGGGAGATTCTCGGTTATAGCACAGTCAAGGCTCGGGGCATGGGAACTGGGTTGGCTTCGTAGAGGAGCAGAGCCAGGCCCCGGCCTCCACAGTCCTTGCTCTGAGTCCAGGCTTTTAAATTACAAGCTGAGTGACGTCCACAGGCGTCTCCACCTCTCGGAGCTGCAGAGCCCCAATCTCTAAACTAGAAGTAATCCCATCCCTCCTGTTTTAGCCATTAGACAAGCAGAGTGCTGGGACAGGAGTGCTCATTGTCTAAGTGTGAGCCCGTGACACTTGTCCTAATGCCCGCACGTTTCCCGTCCCACAAACACAAACCAGCCAACTTTTTCCTTCTCCAAGCAGACCGAGCCTGAAGAAAGCAGAGAGCCGCACGGGACACTGTCCTGGACCGGGGCTGCTGCGCTTTGCGGGATCGTCCGTGCTGAGAAAAGTGGTCCTGAGCACCTGCCACCACGAGATCATGTTTTCTAAGAACCATTTTGTTCACTGATACAAAAAAAAAGGACTTCACTATGCTGTACAGAATTTTTATTTTTAAACTGTCTTTTAAATAATATATTCTTATACAGAAATGGGTCCTGTACTTTTTCTTCGGAGCGTTGTGTATCCCGGGCTGCTTCTGATAAACCACAGGCGTCTCCCTCGTCCTCCCATGGAGACAAAGGACCCTGTGCTCTCCTCACCCACGTGACTTAGAGCAGAGGCCCGAGTGATGTGCTGCGTGCTTCCGTGTAATTCAGCATTAAATGTCAGACCGGTGCCCGGAGTGCGGGGACGTGCGTGTCCTGTTTGTGAGCTGTGAGGGGGATGTTGGTGGCTGTGCTTGGGGACGTGGGGCCAGAGGTGGCTCGGTCAGACTGCAGATTGTGTGAGCCCGAGAAATCCACGTGGAATATCAACTACCACAGGCTGGAGCCTGTCTCCAGAGTGGGAATTCCACATTTAAATCGGCAGATAGGAAAAGGAGCTGCATTTATTCAGCCCATTTCAGGGTCCCCGTCTCAGGGGATGAAGCTGTCCCTCTCTTCCTGCCTCTGTTTTAGGGACAAGCACTGGGGACATTCTGGGTGGCCCTGCGTCCACAAGGGGAGACCCAAGCCCCAGGCTAGTTACCGTTGAGATTTGCGAGGCCGCACACACCTGAGCTCTTGCCCAGAACCCCTTCCCCACGTGCGTTTAGACGTCTCGGTGCTTCTTGGGACTGCAGGCTCCAACTCTGTCCCCCCAAAAAGCATCTGCTCTGAAAACTGATTTTAAGGGCCGTCGGCATAACGTGAGCTCTGTGAACCTTTCATTTGCGTGTTGGTTCAGTTTCCTTGGCGCATCTATTCCCTTTTGGTGAATTCCAGAGTGTTACTTCCTATCTTTGAATGATTCATTTTCGAGTTGTGACATGTTCCATCTCTTCTTGCATTCAGTTCAGTTTGGAGAGGGGGCGTGGGTTCCACATCTCTTCTTGCTTTTGTTTTTCATTTTCATCCTGCTAAAGCCAGGACATACTGCAGCTCTAGCTAAAATACACCCCAGACTCAGTAGGTGTTTAGACATTCACGCCTTCAGCCTGCACATCAGCCCGTACAGACGCTCTGTCACCTGCCTTCCCCGTCGGTGCGGGAGGACTCTGAACAGCGCCTTCTGTCTGCCGGGTTATGCTGAATGCCCGCCTCCCCGAGCCCTGCCCCCAATCAGACCTCACACAGTGATCATTGAATTTAACACCCGTGCACACACATGCACAGACACACGTACATGCACATACACACAATCACACACAGGCACACACATGCTTGCAGACACGTACACAGGTGTCCACACAGGTGTCCACACATGCTTCCCTATATATGCCACCACACGCATGTAACATGTGTCTGCACATGCACACATACGCACACATGTACAATCACACATATGCATGTGTCCGTACACAGATTATCACACAGACACACACACACCCACACGATGCTTGTGTGCACTGTACATATGGTCACACATACACATGCGTACACATGCGTGAACACATGATGACAATAGGCATGTGTCCGCGCACGTACTCACCTGTGTATACACATAGTCACACGTGTCCACACACATGCATATACAGTCACACGTGTACATGTGTGCACACAGATCCAAGCAATCGCATGTACACGTGTATACACACACACATCTACCACACCTGGGTCAGGTTATACCAAGTCCTGGGACAATGAGACCAACAAACAAGAGGCGAGACCGTCCTGGCAGCACCTGTGGACACACCCGTGGCCGCACCTGTGGCCGCGCCTGTGGCCGTCCGGGCCCTGTGTAGCCAGCCTGGTTTCCCTCAACGGGATGCCACTGAGTGCTGGCCTGAACCTTCCGCTGCAGAAGTGTCTCCACACTGCAGGTGCAGGTGGTTCCTACCCCATCAGCTGAGCCCTGGGGGATCGGGAGGCCCCACCTGAGTCCCCTCTCACACAGGGACGCCCCTGCCTTCAAGCTCCAGAGAAACCACAAGCCAGCCCCGCCCCCGCACTGCACAGACCAACCCCAGAGCCCACAGATTAGGGTCCCGTCGACCCCGGTCAGCCTGCACACTGGGACCTGGAAGGCCTCCTGCCCCGGGTTGCCACACATGCTGACTAAGGGACCACATAGGAGACAGAGGGAGGGGAGCAGAGGTGGCCGCCATCAATCTCAGTGTCAGGTCAGAGTGAAGGATTAAAGGCTCAGAGCCGAGCCTCACGGCGGTAGACGCACAGCGGTGCCCTGTCCCGCGTGCAGTGCGTTCTAGCGAGACGTCAGCCCCATCCTGCCACCCTGCCACCCCTCCGTCACCTTGTGTTTATACAGGGGACAAGACAGCACTGTTTTCTGTGCTTTTCCTCCCCGAGAATTTCTCCGAGCCTTCAGAAAGGCAGCACAGCTGCTTGTGACTTCAGCGTTGACCTTGCAGCTGAGAAGAAAGAAAGCGGAGATGTCTGTCCGGATGGTGTCCCCGTGGCCGAAGGCCCCCACCTCACAACTTATGCTGCCCACTGTGTCTCAGACCACGGACGCCTCCCATGCACTCCTCCATCCCTGATATCTGAAGCCAGTGCGACATCTTTAACCAAATCACACGGGAAAATCAGTTCAGTGTGAGGGTTGAACACACACTAAGTACTTAATCCTGGATAAACAGCCATCGGTGGGAACTGTCCGCTTGCAGGCTGCCTCCGGCAGAGAAGAGCCAGGCCTGCAGAGCTGCCCCCTGGTTGGTGGCAGCAGGAAATGCCACATTCAACCTCACCCAAGGGCAGCGGGGATGCTGGTTCCCCTCCCCCACCCAGGAATGGGCCCTAGACTAGAGGCTTCTGCTCCTCCCATGCTGCCCTGAGGGGCAGATAAAATCGTGGCTCTGGATTTTGAGGGGCCTGTTTCCACCGGTAGCCTAGAGGGGCCGGCGAGGTGTGGGGACTCGAGGTCCCCTGTGTGTTCAGGCAGGTCTTCCCAGCTTCAGGCCGGGCTTCCAGCCCGTGTCAGGGGAGACGGAGGGGCAGCGGGTCCCACAGTCTCGGGAGCTTGTGGGTGGGTGCCTCAGGTAGGAGCCAGGTCCTGGTGGTGGCGGGGGGAGGGGGGGTGAGGCCCCTTGTCACGGCTGCATTGTGTCTCCCAAAATGTTTACTTTGAAGTCGTCACCTCCAGGACCTCAGAATGTGACTGTCTTTGGAGCCAGGATCTTTAAAGAGGTGATTACGTTAACATAAGGTCACTGGGGTGGGTCCTAACCCACGATGGCTGTGTCTGTACAAGAGGAAATTAGGACACAGACACGCACAGAGGGACTCATGCGAGGACACGGGAGGAGACGGCCGTCTGCACACCCAGGACAGAGGCCCCAGGAGGGACCAACCCTGCTCACACCTGGATCTTGGACGTTCGGCCTCCAGCCCGTGTCAGCATCAACGGCTGTGATGCAGCTGCCCCAGGACCTCACGCAGCCTCTTCACTGTGTCCCTGGACGGCCAGCATGCGGCCAGCACACCAGGGTGCACAGGAGTGGAGCGGGGTCCCCCAGGCTGACACCAGGAGAACCCGCAGCTGGCCAGGGGCCCCTCCTCTCTCTGGGACGCTGCCCGTCCCGGGTCAGAGGTCATTCCAGCTCCCGGGGCCTCGGTGAAGGCGTCCCCCTGGGCGGGGGCGGCAGAGACTACATCCCCCTGGAACCCCTGCCGGATTCCCCCAGAACTCAGGGACCCTGAGCGGCATCAGGACAGACGCTGCGACGTGAGTGGACCCGCTGAGAGGAAGGAGGCCCTCCCGAAGTGCCTGGAAGTCAAGGCCGTGTCCACCCTGCCAGACCTTCCTGCCCAAGGACGGCTGACTCGGCTGCCGCCAAAGAACCCAAACCAAACCTCAGGCTCAGTCCCTCGGCTGCAGAGGCCGAGTCAGGATTCCCGCTGAAACGTGGGGGTGGGGGGAGGGGGCTTCTTATTTCTCCTGTAGTTTCCCAATTTTCCACAGAGACTGGTTTTACTTTTCTAAGTAGAATAAATAAATAAATATTATTTTATTTTTAAAACGGGACGTGGAAATGGCGTGACTCTCTGTGGGGGAAATGTGGGCGCCCGGGGTGGGAGGTGTCGGGGGCAGGTGAGCTCTTCCCACCTCAAAGCCTCGCGTGCGCACGCCCAGTGCCTCACGGCTCCATGACTCTCAGCATCATCGCGGTCACAGACGCCCCCAGGCTCTGGGGACCCAACCTGCATTTTCCGAACTTTCACATTCAGACGTAGGAAAAAGTCCTTTCCCGGATTACGTGACGCTCTTTCTTTTGAAAACATGTGATGCCCTCCTGCCCGAGCCCGTCCCTGTGCTGACGCCGGGCCTTCCTCACATCCTTAGGACCAGCAGGACGGGCCTGAGCCCCCCACCCACCGCGGGCACCACCTGCACCTCCCCCCACCCTCTCCCACGCGCCCATGGGCGTTGGTGCCACGCTGGGGGTCCGCCCCCTCGGAGCTCCGGCCAACGGGGAAAACCAGGGAGGAGGACTGTCGGGAAGCCACGGGTCCCGTGCATTGCTTGTGGCACGCGTGGTGCCCCAGAACCTTCGGAAGGAGGCAGGGGTCACCACCTGCAAGGCCAGCGCGCATGGGAGGGGAGGGAGAGCCCTGCAGGCGGACGGACCGGGTGGACTGGGAGCCGCAGCCTTTGCTGGGTGCTTTCTGGGGGAGGCAGCCCTGGGTCCTCCGGGTGACAACACAGTGAACCAGGCGAAGTGCCAGGGACACAGCTTCCACACGAGGGGACAGACAGCATGACGGAGGGGACAGCATGACAGAGGGGACAGCACGACAGGGGGCAGCACGACAGGGGGACAGCATGACAGAGGCCCCAAGGCCGGGAGAAGCTGTGGGCTTGGAAGCCCAGGGGGTACGGGGAGAGGACCACCAGGGGCCCCGGTGAGGCAGGGGCCTGGGCCGCAGGGGCTCCGGGGCGCGGGGGAGCAGCAGGGCTCCACCAGGGACGCAGGCTGGGGCCGCGTCGTCCAGGGAGAGAGGCAGCTGGGGTCTGAGGGACCGTTCAGGCCTAAGTCCGGCTGGACGGGCGGTCCGTTGTGAGAACAGGGGCAGAGGGGACGTCCAGCTGCGATCACCCCCGAGGGGATGCGAGGCTGACCAGGCCCTGCGGGGCATCTGGCCTCCCGGCTCCGGGCCTGCCCCATGGCCCGTGCTGCTCCTGGTGACGTGGGGCGACTCCCACTGTTTATAAAGATAAGAGCCCCGCGAACAATGATTCCCCTGGACCCCAGGCACCCTGGGGCCACCCTGTGCCCACCACACAGTCGGGGCTCAGACATTTACCGACAGGAGGAACGAACTGGGTTTGTGGTCGCTAAGCTAGAGACTCCCTAAGAGGGAAAGCATCCTGCACAGTGTGTGTGTGAGAGTGTGTGTCTGTGTGTGAGTATGAGTGTGTGTGTGTGAGAGAAAGAGTGTGTGTGTGTGTCTGAGTGTGTCTGAGTGTGTTGTGAGTGTGTGAGTGAGTGTGTGTGTGTGTGCCTGAGTGTGTGAGTGTGTGTGTGCCTGAGTGTGTGAGTGTGTGTGCCTGAGTGTGTGTGAGTGTGTGTGTGAGTGTGTGTGTCTGAATGTGTATGTGTGAGTGTGTATGTGAGTGTGTGTGAGAGTGTGTCTGAGTGTGTGTGTGTTGTGTGAGTGTGTGTGAGTGTGTGTGAGTGTGTGTGTCTGAGTGTGAGTGTGTGTGTGCCTGAGTGTGTGTGAGTGTGTGTGTCTGAATGTGTGAGTATGAGTGTGAATGTGTGTGTGAGTGTGTATGTGAGTGTGTGTGAGAGTGTGTCTGTGTCTGAGTGTGTGAGTGAGTGTGTATGTGAGAGTGTGTCTGAGTGTGTGTGTGTGTTGTGTGAGTGTGTGTGAGAGTGTGTCTGAGTGTGTGAGTATGAGTGTGAGTGTGTGTGAGAGTGTGTCTGAGTGTGTGAGTGAGTGTGTATGTGAGAGTGTGTCTGAGTGTGTGTGTGTGTGGTGTGAGTGTGTGTGTGAGTGTGTGTGTGAGTGTGTATGTGAGCACATCTGTGAGCATATGTGCACCTCACTCCCAGCTGAGAGGAAGGATGCTCAGAAGAGGAAGAGATAGCAGGCATCCATCCTTGATGCGGTTCTCAGACCCGGCAGTGAATGGAGTGAAAACGAGAACATTTGGGCTGCGTTAAGGACACACGGGACAGGTGTGAGGAGGGGCAGCCGAGGCGGCCGCGGGCCCTCACAAGGCAGCGAGATGCGTGTTGAACCTGTGGCATCCCACCATGATTTGTGGCCATGAGAACTCTGGACTAATTTCTGCTGTTCTCTTTAAAATGTGTTGGACGTGCCGATCAGAACGTAACAGAAGGAGATGTTGGTGCCTGTAGCCGACGACCGATCTGCCTGTTCTCACTGCTGCCATGAGGTGCAGAGGCGCCTGCCCTTAAAGAGCCTGTGTGTGTAAATCACCGATGCTGATTTACCCCGGGCAGCAGCGGGTACTGTGGCACGCAGCTCCCACCACTGCGGAAACGCCCGCCAGCCACATGGGCTGAGGCTGCCTGCCGACCTGATATATGCACCGTGCCAACCACAGTTTACTGGTTGGGAAGGAACCAGGCAGAAACGTTCCTCTGTTTATACGTTGCCGGCTCCCCTCGGACAAGCCCATCCATCCTGAATGGAAACCCTGGGAGGCGTCCAGAAGCCCAAACCGGCTTCCCCAACGGCAGCCCCTCCACTGACATCCAGGCCAGGCGGCTCCTTCTCTCCTGCACTGGTCCAGCTTCTGCCATCAGGATGGAGCTGTTGGCTTAACATGTATATACACACACACAGTGTGAGAGTTGTGAGTTAAGTTTTATTTGGGGCAGAATGAGGACTGCAGCCTGGGAGACCCCATTTCAGAGAGCTCTGAGACACGGCTGCGAGGAGCTGAGGGGAGGAGTCAGGTCATGCAGGCGTTTCAAAACAAAGAGAAGGTAGTTGGGAACATCAAGAGATTACTGTTAAATAAAACCAGACATCTCAAGTTAAGGAATTAGCACTCTTCTCCGTGTGGGAAGATGCAAGCTCTGGGCTCACGGAAACCACTGCTTTGGTGCGCACCTCAGCCATCTGGGGCCAGTGTCCTGAGCTTCACATCCTGAGTGTCCTCGGAGCTCCCCGCAGGGAGTGACTGCAGTGTGAGGGCTGCTAGATGGCAGGTCCTCTTTTCAGCCCTGAGTCTCCTCAGCTCACCGGCTCACGTTGGAGGGCTGCACTCGCTGGGGACTGTGACATCCTTTATTGATATGGCAGGAAATATTCCATTTATAAATATTCCATTTATCAGACCATTGTCCAGACACGGCCTGTTCTGCAAGGAATCAACCCCTCTGGATTCCTCCCCTCCCTGATTGCGTGGACGGTCCACTTCCTGTATTCATGTCCTGGGGCTGCCATGACGAAGTACCCCAACCTTGGTGGCTTAAAACAAGAGAAATCTATTCTTTCACAGTTCAGGAGGCCAGAAGGCCAACGTCAAGGTGTGGTCAGGGCCAGGCTCCCCCTGGAGACTCGAGGGGAGGATCCTTCCTCACCTCTCCCCAGGACTGGCGGCTGCCAGCAATCCTTGGTGACCCTTGGTGATCCCTGGCTCACGGGGGCATCACCCCAGTGACTGCCTCCACTGTCACATGACCTTCTCCCCTGGTCTCTGTGCCCACATTTCCTCCTTCTTATGAGGACACCAGCCATTGGATGAGGGCCCAGCCTGATCCAATGACCTCACCTTAGTTTATGACACCTGCAAAGACCCCATTTCCAAACAAGGCCACAGTCACAGGTACGAGTGGTTACGATCTTTGGGGGTTAGACACAATTTCACCCCCTATGCCCTCACAGCCTTAGCTTCCTCGTCTGTCTGTTTCCAGCTCTCTGTCTAGTTGGGAGGGTTGAGTCACTAGCACATGCCAAGTGTTCTGCATGGGGCCTGGCACCCAGTTCTCCATCAATGTCAGGTACCCTCAGGAGCCTGCCTGTGTCTCTCCGTGGGTTAAGGCATCACTTCAGGAAGCCATCAGTGATGTACATCCCCTGGGCGGGGGGTGGGGTGTCTCTCTGTTATTTGGGGGTGTCTTCTCTTGGTCAGGCTTCCTCAAAGGAGCAGAATCTGAAGAAGGCAGAAGGCAGGTACCTGTGAGGAAAGGAGAATGGCAGACTTAGGGCAGATGCAGAGGCAGGGACAGGCCAGCGGGGTCTCTCTGAGAGGACCGGCACTGAATGCAAAGTGACTCAAAAAGGGAGGAATGACAGAAATGGAACAGAAGGAAAAGGATGGTCTGGACATTAGAATCCAGGAAAACAAATGATGGCCCTCTGCTCGGTCAAACTCAACCTGAAATGTCGCCTTCAACCATCTGTGTATGAATGGGGAGTGTATCAGTCAGCTCTTGCTGTGTAACAAACACCCTAAAACTTAGTGACTTGAAACAACAATGTTTATTATTTCTCAGGGCTTCATGGGCTGACTGGGCAGGATAGTTGGTCTGGCCCAGCTCAGCTGGAGCTGGTTGGTCTACACAGCCTTGCCCACATGTCTGGCAGTGTTTGTCATCAGCTAGAGTTGCAGCCATGTGTGTGTCTGTCGTGTGGCAGGTTAATAAAATGTGGTTTGTTCATATGGTAGCAAAGTGGTCCCAGCAGCAAGAGAGTGTAAGCCCCCGGGGCCCAAGCACTTCTCAAGTCTGATCAAGCACCACAGTCATCGTGTCCCATTGGCCACAGCAAATCACCTGGCCAAGCCTAGATTTAAGCGATGGAAAAGAGAGCCCATGTCATGACAGACAGAGCTGCAAAGAATGTATGGCCATTTGCCATCTACCAGAGTGGGGGTGACTGTGGTGATAAACACAGCTGTCATCATTCTTCAGTCTCCTTTGGATGCCTGTTTCCTCCTTGACAACCAAGCCCCCACCCCATTCGTTTTTCTAACTCTCCCAAGAGTTATTTGATTTCAGATGTGAAGGCACATGGCCAACACTATGAAGAGCAGCTGAGAAGTTATCTTCATATTCTGGTGCTGTGATCCTAGAACATCCATTGAAGGGCTTCGGCTTATAAAGCTCTTGAATGCTTCCCATGGTCCTTTGAAGCAGCTGCCCCAGGTCCACGTAGACTCTGTTATCAACACCCTCCACCCCCGCATCCCACCCCCAGTATTGATGGGTTCCCTTGTCCCACCACAGGAATCAGGTGAGTGTTACACCCAGCTGACCAAGGCTTGTGAGCAGGCAAAAGATGACTTTCCTACATCTGGTGTGAGTTTGCCTCACTAGATTTTATTCACGCTTATTTACTGCAGCAAGCCATCAGAGGCACCTAATAAAGGTTTAAAGGATTTTTAGACATTATCCTTGCAGCAAAAGCATGTAATTAAGGGATTCTTAAAAATGACTGCAAGCTTTTATTCTGAGCCTCTAAGTGCTCACAGAAAGTGTCATATTTGGCTTTTCAAATGATGGGAGGGCTGGGTCCCTCCATTTTCTGAGAAGTTCAAAGATTTGGGGTTTTCAGGCAACTATAAGGTAGGTGGATAACAGTGTCTTATGGGTGGGAGAAACTTCAAATAAACCAGGAAACATCCACAGGATTTGACATGCTGCAGCCAGAAAAACCGTGTGTTTCCAGGACATTTAATTTTATCAGAAAGTGTTCATTAAATAATGTTAGATTGGGCAAGGCAGATACAGATGGTTTGTACTTTACAATCCTAATTTTGTTAAAGAAAAATGTTAACAGGTATTTCACAGGTTGTTCCTGGATGAAATAGTACATTTTCCTGATTTTCTACAATGAAAGTGTATCACTTTTTCATCGGCAGATAGCCATGAACAATATTATATTTTGATGGGGTAACTTGGCCAAAAAAGCAACACCAATGACTGAGGCTCAGAGGCTGGACAGGTGGCAGGTGAGAAGTTGGGAATGTTGGACCACAGCCCCTGTACACAGCGCCCTAGCTAGTCCCAGGCACCTCTAAGCCATCTCTGCTTGGAGCAGGTGATAATGGTTTTCTTTACATTTATTGTCAGAGAAACCCCACCCCCATGAAGGTAAAAGCAGCTACACTCTTGGGTCATTGGTAGCCCCACCCTGGAGACCCCGGGGGCTCTGGAGTCCTAACGCTGCCCGCTGGGACTGCAGACATGGGGGCTCCCTGAATGAGATGATGCTTAGGGAGCAGAGATCAGGGCTTAATTCAATTGGGAATTGCTGGTACATAATTAGGTGTTTAATTACTCAGAATCAATCACGAACTTGAACCTGGTAAGTTGAGTTTGTGGGAATAAGCATGGTAGTTGAGTTTGCTTATTAAATAACTGCCTTGTATTTTCATTCTCTTGGGCACATTGGGAAGCTAACCTTGCCCGTGACCTTGAGAGTCTCCACGGCACCTGCCTGATACAAGCAAGGGTGTCAGACCCCACATTCCACTAGGGACCTCTAGGTCAAGTCATGCCAGCACATTCGTTAGAACTGCAAAAAAAAATCCCATAAGCATTAGGAACCTTTTTAAAAAACCTCTTTCTCTTAAGCTAATCTCCGGCAAGTGAGTGCCCTCACGGGTGTCTCAAGAAAGCACCTGAGCGAACCAGGGTGGGTGAGGATGGGCACCAGGAGGTGCAAGGGAGGCAAACCCTCCGCCTTCTTGGTGGTACCCAGCCTGGGCAGGCAAGGTGCTCAAGGATGCTTGATGAACATGTGGATGGGGGAATGAGTGGACAACTAAAAGGCAGAATGTTGTTTATGCAGCTGACCCAGGGACTCCTTGCGTCTACTGCCCAAGTTTCAGCTGAAAGCGCTACTAGCATTGCGTTCAAAGTGACTGAAAGGGAGCCTGGAAGAGCGAATGAGAAGGGAAGCACATGGGTCTCCCCGCAAGTAAGACCACTCATCTCTCTCTTTTTTTTTAAACTCTTTATTGGGATATATTTGCTTTATACTCTTGTACCAACTTATGAGGTACACCAAAGTGAATCAGCTGTATCTATACATATATCCCCATATCCCCTCCCTCCCGCGACTCCCTCCCCCACTCCCTGTCCTGACTCTCTAAGGCATCTCCCATCAAGTTGATCTCCTTTTGTTATACAGCAACGTCCCACTAGCTATCTATTTTACAGTTGGTAGTGTAAATGTGTCTGTGCTACTCTCTCACTTCGTCCCAGCTTCCCCTTTTCCCCCCCACCCCAGCCCCATGTCCTCAAGTCCATTCTCTACATCTGTATCTCCACTCTTGCCTGTTACTGGGTTCATCAGTACCATTTCTTCAGATTCCATATATATGTGTTAGCATACAGTATTTGTTTTTCTCTTTCTGGCTTACTTCACTCTGTATGACAGACATATATGCTGTCTTTTTTTTTTAAGGACTTTTATTGAGATATAATTGACATACAATAAACTGCATATATTTAAAGTGTACAGTTTGATTTTTTTTCCTTATTAGTAATGTATATACAGCAATCCCAATTCTGATCGGATTTTACAAAAGCCCCTGGGAAAAAAACTTGCTGTATTTTCTCGATCTGCTGTGATGAGCTGTCTGCCGCTTAAGCTACATAGATTCTCCATGTGTTTGTCTTTAGGAAAAATACATCTGCTTTTGTTCAGAAATGAAGGTACATAACGAAGGCACACGTGATTGCAGAAAGATCAGAAAGGGTGTTTTCTGCTGTTTGTAAAGGGCCGTCTCAGTGGCAAAAGCAGCCTGGCCGCTGCAGGCGGTGCTAAAAGAAGCGGACGCTCCTCTGCCTCTGCTCAGGCCGCCACGCACCCCACGACCACACTTGCACAGCTGTCACCCATCTGCTGATGAATGAGGGGCCGCGGGATCAAGAAGCCCCTGGGGAGAGGGACGAGATGGTGTGAACCCACGAGGCTGTGTGTCTTAATTTCTGAGCAGTGTCAACCTCAATGACCACAGCCTGGCCTGGGAGTCATCGTTTGTCACCTGCTGTGCCCACAGGACAGACGGGGAAAGACTCCTTGCTGCCAGTATAATCGGTCACTTCCAACAAGCGCTGCTTCCTGGGGAGCTGGAGGGAGCCCCCCACTCAAGGTGAGGCACCTGGGTCTAGTCCTTCCTGGGTCCAGGTGAGGCTATGGACACAGCACCATAGCTCTCGGCGCCTCCACGGGGTGGACCTGGCCCCCACCAGCCCCTCCAGCAGGATGTTCTGTGGTGCCTTTAAATTCCCGACAAGGAGACCCTCGTCATCACAGCCGGGGCAGGGGTGGCCTCAGTGACCAACCAGTCCACAAGCTGCATCCAAACCCCCAGGACACTCTCCAGCTGAGGGCCCGTCCTCCCCCCGGGACACCCTCCCCGCCCACGGGCTGCCCCCCCATTCCCAAGTCTTGAGACGCATCCTTCAGGGCCAACACGTGAGCTGCTTTCTCTGCAGGGAGCTTGTCTGGCTCCAGGCTGATCCAACCTGGACTGCTGAGGACCTGACTGCATCAGCAGGTGCCCGGAGAGGCCAGAGGGATTCAGAAGTGGTCCGCCTCAGGGAGAGAGCTCTCCCAGCACTGGGATGCTCGGGAATCATGTGGACTCTGTGAAATTAGCGTCTCTTTGATGTTACAACCAAGAAAATGATCTCTCTTTTTTTTTGGCCCCACTGCACAGCTTGTGGGGCCTTAGTTCCCCGACCAGGGATTGAACCCAGGCCCTCAGCAGTGAGAGTGCAGAATCCTAACCGCTGGACCGCCAGGGAATTCCCAAAATGATCATTTTTTAAATCAAACTTTTTATTTTGAGATAATTGCAGGTTCCCATGCAGTTGTAAGAAAGAACGCAGAGGGATCCCAGGTAGTCTTACCTGGAATCCCCCCCGTGCAGACACTGTACCGAATCACCCCCCGGCTGTTGACTGATCAGGCTAGACACAGATGGTCCCATCCCTACGAGGGTCCTCTGCTGCCCTTGGATAGCCACACCCCCTTTCTTTCCACCCCACCCCTCCTGAAGCCCTGATGATCATGAGTCTGTCCTCCATCTCTTTAGCTGCACCATTGCGTGAAAGCCCTGTAAGTGGCGTCACACGGGATGTGGCCCCCGGAGGCTGCTTCCTTACTTGAGCACCATTCTCTGCAGGTTCACCCATGGCCTGTGCTCCTCAGGGAGCTGCTCCTCCTCATGGCTGAGTGGTGCTCCACGGTGGGATGGCTCACAGTTTGCTCACCTGTGGAAAGACATCTGGGCTGATTCCAGTTTTGAGCTCCTACGAATAAAGCTGCTACACACATGCACAGCAGGTGTTGTGTGAATGTGACATCTCGCTTCTCTGGGATGAAGGTACAGGAGTGTATGTATTAAGTCATATGCCAATTGGATGTGCACTTTTTTTTTTCAGTTGAATATGATGGTTTCTTTTTTATTATTATTAAGTAACCAACGTGATATGACTTGGAATCCATGTCTGTTCTTTTTTTTACTGTAAAAATACTAAAAAAATAATGAATCTAATTTCTGTTTTGCCATAAAAGGATTCGTGAAATGTTATCTGAAGGATAAGAGAGGACATGAGGATAATAACGTGTAAGATAGATTTCATAGCCTTCTTCCCATTTTACTTATCCTCTTTGAAATAAGATCCGTTGTACCAATCTTTCATTCATTCAATAAATATTTATCAAGTGCCTATTCAACAGAGTAATGTGTGGTTGACTTGTAAATTATTTATAGTAAACATTTATTATAGTCTACAAAAGCAGTCACACAGCAATTGCACATTCTAAAACCTAATTTCTCTTCGAAAATCAAATTACTATCCACCCAACTTAGGCTTTTACATATAATTGTGTGTGTAATGTTTTCTAAAATGAGACAAACTACGTGTTTCTTAAAAATGAGATACCTTTCTTTCTTCCGTCCTTCCATCTCTCTTGCTTTATTCTTTCTTTGTCATCTATAATGAGCTTTCTTGCATGCAAATATCAGAAAACACTTATAAAAACATTTCTCTTTTCCCCTTATGTTATATGAATTTGAGCTCTAATTTTTACTTCTATAAATATCTAGGTAGTTACTGATTGAAATACACTCATGATACAAATACTACTTATAGAATATAGTTGATCTAGACCCTCCAACCCCGGCCGCCTATCATCCTACTCCCATCAACGTGCATCCTAATCCAGGAAAGCTCCTCTGAGCCTTCCATGTGCTACCACTAAAGACTATAAGTATACATTTAAAGTTTATGGAAACAGAGACTAATTAGCCAAATAATCTACTGCTCCCTACATTTCTAATCTTAAAGGCCGCTAAAAGTAACTAACACCTGTTTTTATCATGCCTGTAGTAAATAAAAATAAGCTTAAATTTTGACCATCATCATTTTGTGTATGCTCACTTTTATAAGAAACAGTCAAACCATGTTCCAGAATGGCTATACCTACACTTCCCCACTAGCAAGGTCCAAGTGATTCAGTTTCTCCACACTTTCTCTAGTATTTGGTGTGGTCACTGTTTTGTTTTACTCTGTGAGAGCCCACTGTGGCTCTAATTTGCTTGGCCATGATGGCTAAGGTGGTGAATATCTGAAAAGCTGTGCTCTATCGATGGTCATTGGTAAGATGTCTTTGGCCCACTTTCAAATGTTTGGTGGTTGTTGTTTCATTGGGGTTTTTTTTTATTGGCGTATAGCTGATTTACAATGTTGTGTTAGTTTCAGGTGTTGAGCAAAGTGAATCAGTTACACGTACATTGATACATATATCCAGTCCTTTTTTTTTTTTTTTTAGATTCTTTTCCTATATAGGCCTTTACAGAGTATTGAGTGTAGTTCCCTGTGCCTGTTTTATTGTTTTTGTTGTTGCGTTTTGGAAGTTCTTTGTATATTCTAGGTACTAGTCCTCTGTCAGATATGCAGTTTACACATATTCTCTCCTAGTCTGCAGCTTATCTTGTCATCCTAACATCATCTCTCACAGAGCAAACATCTTTAATTTTGAGGAAGTCCAATTTGTCAACATTTCCTTTTACCTATCTTGCTTTTGACATCAATTCTAGGAACTCTCTGTCTAGCCCTCGATCCTGAAGGTTTTCTTCTGTTTTTTCTCTAAAAGTCTTACAGTTTTACTTTTTAATCCATGGTCCATTCTGAGTTAACTTCTACATAAAGTGTGAGGCTTAGGTTGAGGTTCACTTTTTTTCCTTCTGTTTATCCAGTTGCTCCAGCACCGTTTGTGGACAAGGCTGCCCTTCCTCCACGGAATTGCTTTTGCACTATTGTCAGAAATCAGCTGGGCGTGGGCTTCCCTGGTGGTGCGGTCATTGAGACTCCGCCTGCCAATGCAGGGGACACGGGTTCAGTCCCTGGGCTGGGAAGATCCCACATGCCACGGAGCAACTAAGCCCCTACGCCACAACTACTGAGCCTGCACTCCAGAGCGCGCGAGCCACAACTATTGAGCCCATGTGCCACAACTGCTGAAGCCCACGCACCTAGAGCCCATGCTCTACAAGAGAAGCCACTGCAATGAGAAGCCCACGCACCGCAACAAAGAGCAGCCCCCACTCACCGCACCTAGAGAAAAGCCTGCGCAGCAACAAAGACCCAATGCAGCCAAAAGTAAATAAATAATTTTTTTTTAAGTCAGCTGGGCATATTTGAGGGGGTCTGTTTCTGGGTTCTCTACTCTGATCTCTGTGTCTCTCCCTCCACCGATATCCACAGTCTCAATACAATAAGTTTTAAAATCAGACAGACTGGGCTTCCTAGGTGGCACAGTGGTTAAGAATCTGCCTGCCAATGCAGCGGTCATGGGTTCAGTCCCAGCTCCAGGAAGATCCCACATGCTGCAGAGCAGCTAAGCCCGTGCACCAAAAAAAAAAAAGGAACATAAAATCAGACTGATTCCTCTCATTTTACCTTTCTTCAAAAATATTTAGTTTTTTTTAACTTACCATTTAAATTTTATTTACTTTTTTTTTGCAATTTGATAGTTTTTTTCTTATTAGTCATCTATTCCCATATAAATTTTGGAATAACTTTTCTATATAAAGTATTGCTCAGGTTTTGATAAGAATTGCTCTAAACAGTTTTCCCATGTTGGAGGAACTGACACTTCTACTATGTAGCTCGCCTCCTGCAGGCCTTGGTTTGGGGCGCTGGACCATCTGGTCGGGAGCCTGGCTGGTTTGGATTTGTTGTTACCATGGTTATGTCAGTGCTACACTCACATCCAGGCCCAGGAAGTTCTGGCTACTTGTTCTGTTGATTCCAGAGAAACCAGGCAGAAATCTCCAGCTGTAATTGTGGTTTATTTCAAGGTTCAGTTCTTGCAGGTTTTTCTTCATTTATTTTGAAGCTCTGTTGTTAGGTCACACATTTAGGACTGTGAGGTTGTCTTTTTTATGTATATATAAATATTTATTTATTTGTTGGCTGCGCTTGGTCTTCATTGCTGTGCATGGGCTTTCTCTAGTTGCAGCGAGCGGGGGCTACTCTTCATTGCAGTGTGAGGGCTTTAGGGGCACAGGCTTCAGTAGTTGTGGCATATGGGCTCAATAGTTGTGGCTCTCAAGCTCTAGCGCGCAGGCTCAGTAGTTGTGGCACACAGGCTTAGTTGCTCCAAGGCATGTGGGATCTTCCTGGCCCAGGGATCGAAGCCGTGTCCTCTGCATTGGCAGGCAGATCCTTAACCACTGTGCCACCAGGGAAGCCCCTGTGATGTTTTCTTGATAGCTTCACCCCTTCATCTTTATGTAATGTCCCTCTTTATCCCTAGTAACAATCTTTGTACTGAAATCAACTTTGTCTGATATTAATATTGACACTCCAGCTTTTTTTTAATCTGTACGGTATACCTTTTTTCCATCCTTTTAATCTATCTTTATACTTAAAATGGCTTCTTCTAGATAGCATATAGAGAACAGCACTCATAACACAGGAAACAGAATATTTTTAAAGAAGCAGAATTTTTTAAAAAGTAAACAAAATGTTTAGATCTATTTGTTATGATTCATTGAAATAAAAAGTTAACACAAGGATTATACAGTAGACCAGATACAGCTGAAGAGAGAGTTAATGAACCAGAAGCTAGACCTGTAACACAGGCAGATAAAGGTTGAAAAATATTAAAGAAAACTTTAGATAAAGAAGATAAAATAAGAAGCTCTAATACATATTTTCTAAGAAGGAGAGAATAGAGGGCACGGAAGAGGCAATATTCAAAGATGAGAGAATTTTCCAGACTTGGAATACAATGTACAAAACTGTGCTTTTGTTGGGTATTACGTTTTGAGCTAGTTATAAATGAGTGGTTTAAAGATGATAGGGATTTATTTTCTATCACATTAAGAAGTCTGGAGAGCAGAGTTGTGGGTCAAACGTGAAATAAGCCTCTTACCAATTTCACAACTCCTCAAGGACCCAGGAGTGTTTCTTTGAGATGCAATCACCAAGGCGGATAATACCCCATCTCCCAGTTTCCTAGGAGGAGAGATGGCAAACTTCAGCTGGCACCTGAGTCCATGTCACAAATCCTACCTCCCGTCACAAAGGTAGAGGAAATGGAACAGTTTCATCTTAGAAACGCGAAAATAATGGGTTGTAGTTACTTAGCTACATACAAGAGAAAGATGCCTGTCTTTGCAGTCTCTGTAGCAGATTATCTGGGATGCACAACACATCGTAGCTAAATGCTTGTTCAATAATAAAATTGCTTTCTTTTTCTCCTATCTTTATGGAGATGTTTTCTGGACTGGGAGATTTTTTTCTTTCATTCTGTTTCCCCAGCATCGTCCAGGGCTAGAACAGCTGCCCCTCTGATCAGAGCTCCAGGTCCTTTTGTGTTTCTGCTTCACCGTCCTTAATATGTGGCATCATGGAAATAAATGAAACTCCCTCAAATGAGAAAGCAAAGGCTTTTTATTCAGCTCTGGCTGCAGCCAGGGGGTCAGAACTCCTAGGCAGATAGAGGTGGGGGAAAGCTTCATAGTGGAAAAAAAGGAAGGCTCCAGGTGTGCTCTGATGGTTTGCCGTTGGTGTGGAAGCTGTGGGCAGGCTCACTAGAAGTGGGGGTCCTGTGTGATTCGTTAGGGGTGCATACTTGGCTTTCTCTGGTTGGTCTTAGGTTGTCAGCAGGAGCAAAAACTAGAGAAGCTGTCAGTTATTAATCAAGTCCTGGACACTATGGGCCAATTGTTGCAAGGGTCACTACTTGGCTTCCTAAACCAGTTACTAGAGAGAGCAGTCTGAATTCCTACATGTCTGCTGAAAGCAGTCTGGCTATAAGATAAGGAGTTGATTTCCTGGACAGGTTCCTACAGCTTGTGGGTCAGAGTTCTTTTTTTATAGACCACCTGGCCATTGTCCACTTATACACTCAGTGTCTCAGCACACATCATCCCGGTCACCTCACAGTCCCAAAATGGCCACAGTTGTTCCAGCCACTGTGACCACATTCCAGGCAGAAAGAAGGTAAGCAGAAGGGGAAGAGCGTGCCTTCCAGGTGAGTCTCTTTGCAGGGCTTTTTGTTATGAGGTTCCTCCCAAATACACTTGCTTAGATTTCTCCATCTTCCCGACCTTCAGGGAGGCAGGGAAATGTGATTGTTTGCTGGGCACAAGGAGGCCTTCTGCTGAAGGGAAGATGGAGAATGGGTACAGGACAGGCAACTGGCAACCTCTTCTATGCCTTTGGATTGAAAAAATGGCAGAATAAATCCACCCAAAAGTCACATTTATGAAAAACTCGTCACTGAGCACAGTCTTGAATGTATTCTTCAATATGAAATATGTGTTTCATGACAATTATTCTATATTAATAAAGAGCTGGTTGACCAGAACTCTTCATAGTCAAGGTCACAGGTTTAAAATGTACTCCTCAGTGTCTTCTCAAAAGGCCCGCTTCCACGTCCCACCATCCCCAGGGCACTGAGGCAGAGACAGAACCATCTGAGTATACTGATATGAACACAAATTGAAAACTGCTCAACTGTAACAGATTAGTTCCAAGAAACCATAAATTCAGGGAATTGGTCATTTGGCAAATTGACTCTTCAGAGACCTGGCTTCTAGCAACTGCCTGAGAGCGATGAGTGAGTTCTAGCACAAGAGCACATCATGATTGGCGGGGGAAGGGGACTTTCAAAGGCTCCTGGGGGCTTTCCTGTGGCTCAGAGGGTCCTCCCCACGCTCAGGGGAGGACCCAAGGGCTGGAAGGTTGACTCCACTGCACAGCAATCGCTCCCGTTCAAGTGGGTAATTCATGTCCTCTGGAAACAAGGAAATGAAATTCAAGCTGAAAAATCTGAGTTCAGGAGAGAGACCAAATTCTGAAGAAACGCAAGGAAATAAGTCCTTTGCACATTTGAGACCGACTGTGCTTTTAGGACGGGGGCCCCTTGGCAGCCAGGGAAGCAGGACGAGCCTCACTGGGGAAAAAACCACCTTACAAGGGGAAAGGGGCCAAAACAGGGGGTGTCACAGCCTCCTCGGCAGCCCCCCCGGGGCAGGCAGCTTCCCATCCAACGCAGCCTAAGTTCTTAAGAAACGAGAATGACCCTTACGTGCGTTTCCCTCCCCTGTGAAGAGTCCAGATGCTGCAAACACACGTGTGCACACACGCACACACGCATACCCACCCACCGGCGCACGTACGCTGCGTTCACCTGTCCTACCCGGGGCTGTCAATTTTCTCGGGTGCTACGAGGGGGTCAGGGGGCGCTTTCCGGTTTTGTTCTGTGTGCTCTGCTCTGCACCTTACCTGGCTCAGCGCCACCTGCCCCTCCCAAGTGAAGTTCAGTTTCCCCCCAACACGGCGACCACACAGGGTCCTCCTGCACCAAGCCTCCCACAGAAAAAATTCTTTTCAGTTCCTCCGCCAGAAATTTATTTTTTCCATTAAGGAAGTGGTTATCATTAAAATGCAAAATGGCAAGGAGGAAGACGCTTTGAGGGGTGACTTCCAAACTACAAAAGAAAAAATCGAGAGTGCCTCTAATCCTGGGAGACAGGGAAAATGGAAAACCTCAGGGGGTGGAACGTCTCGCTTGGTCCTGCTTTGATTGAAGACTTGGAAGCAAGAGTATTTAGAATTAATATTGGACTGGAGGCTTTTTAAGATTTTTTTAAAAAGTGGATGAGTTGATATGTCATTGACAGTTCAGTGGGGATTAGGCCTCTGCTCACACCGGCCTGCACCTGGCAAGAGAGGGCTTCGGGAGGAAGAGACCCCATCACTGTGTAACCTGGAAAGGGCCAGAAAGCACATTTCTTCACCCGCCTTTGTGGTGATTTCATTGAGAAACCTGGAGTGAGAAGCGGCCTCAGGGGTAGTGATAAGGAGGGCACTTGGGAGGAAGACAGCAAAGATGGGGTCCCATGGCACCGGCCACAGGCTTTCCGATACCCAGGCAGCCACGGGGCAGTGACTTCCGCTGGACCAGCAGGGACCATGGGCTTTGCCTCGGAAGCCAAGCAGCCAGGTCCAAATTCAGGGTCGATATTGCTAACCTCCCAGGCCTCAGCTGCCCTGCTTCAAAGGAGGGGTCAGAATTACATCCATCTGGTTGTGAGGATTAAACAAGAGTTCGTCACCAACGGCTGATGATTTAACCAATCAGGCCTCCGTAACGAGGCCTGTGTAAAAACTCCCACCGAAGGAGTTCGAAGAGCTTCCGGGTTGAACTCATCCACACGCCAGGAAGGTGACACACCTCAGCTCCCCGGGCACAGAGGCTCCTGTGCTCAGGACCCCTCTGGACCTTGCCCTGGGTACCTCTTCATCTGACCATTCATCTTTATCCCTTATGATACATCAGCAAATATGTCAAGTGTTTCCCTGAGTCCTGTGAACTGTCCTTGCAAATTATCAAGCCCAAGGTGGGGTTTGTGGGACCCCTGACTTGCAGCCAAGTCAGACAAAGCGTGGGAACCTGGGGCCCCCACCTTGGGGTTGCCACCCACAGTGGGGGCTGTCTCGGGGGGCTGAGCCCTTAACCCCTGGGGTCTGCCCTAACTCCGGCTGGTTGGTGTCAGACCCGAATTGAACTGTAGGACAGCTGGTGTCAGAGTTGGAGAACTGGTTGTAAGAAACCAATTATTGTTATTGTCCACAGTCAATACTTGTGTATATGCACCAAATCCTCTGCTCACCTCTCCTGTATCGGAGCGTTCTTCCCCTGGCTGTCTCTAGCTCCTTTCAAGGTAAACTCCCTTTGTTTTCACTTGTTTGAAAATGTCTTTATTTTGTGTGAATTTGTGAAAGATAATTTAGCCAAGAGTACAGTCGTAGGTTGGCCGTTATTTCTTTTTCTCAGCACTTGGCTCTGCTATGCTCTCGCTGTCTCCAGCGCTGTTGAGACATCAGCTATCAGCCCCTCATCACCACCCAGGCCACTTAGCTTTTCTCTGGCATGATTTAAGATCAGCACGTGGGCCGAGCGGGAAAGCCATAAACAGAATGGTGAGGCAGAGATCAGGCAAGAGACGTTTAAGATGAACCCAAGTGTGAAATGAACTTGAATTTCACATCTGGGGGACTTCCCTGGTGGTCCAGTGGCTAAGACTCCGCGCTCCCAATGCAGGGGGCCCAGGTTCGATCCCTGGTCGGGGAGCTAGATCCTACATGCCACAACTAAAAGATCCCACATGCCGCAGTAAAGGTCCTGCATGCAGCAACGAAGATTCCAAGTGCCACAACTAAGATCTGGCACAGATAGCTAAATAAATAAATAAATAATAGATAAATAAATTTCACATCTGAGGATGGGCTGGAGCAGAAAAGAAACAAAGACAGAAGATGGTATAGAAAGAGACAGCGTGATGAGCAGAGAGCCAGTGTGGGGTGAATGTTCATTGCTTTTGCCTGTCATGTTCCTCTTATCTGTGGCTTGCTGTGCTACTTTGGAGCTGGGGCAAGTGGACCTGAGAACAGCAGACCTTGTGTGGTTGCCATGAGGACAAAATGAGTTAATATTTGTAAAACATGTACAGCAAGACTTGACATACAATTTTTATATGTGTTTATTAAATAAGCATCTTCCTGCTCTGCCATCCTTGGTGCAGTGCCTCATGGGCCAAAGTGGCTGCTGGAGCACCAGCCATCATGACTGCATGCCAGGAAGGAGGCTAGGACACAACATTTTCTCTCACTTTTGGGAAACTCAGTCCTCTGACTAGGCAGCAACACGACCAGCTAAATCAGGATTCCATCACCAAGGAGAAACGTTCATTTTACTATATGCTGCTGAACATTCATCTCACTAAATAATGCAATTTTTCTTTAATGACAAATTCCCATCTTCATTTTATCAAGATCTTGCCACTTGAGTCATTTGTTTCTTCTTCCCCAGGGAGATTATGCCAGAGAAATAATCATCAAGTGTGTTTGTCCACATCCCACACACAGCCTCAGGCTCCCTGGACAAGCCCATCCCACCTGCCACAGCTCAGTTTCCAGGGCTGACTTTAGGGAGAGCAGAAGAAACACTTTCCCAGCCCCCACCCATGTGGAGGGGCACACCTGGTAGGAGAGGCTGGTTGATGCTGGGCCCAGCCATACCTGTCTACCTCATCTTTGACTGAGTGATGACTCATTGCCAGAGAGAGGTAGTTTTCCAACACGGTTTTCCTTCTGTAATGAATATCCTTTGTTTTATCACATTGTGGCATTGAAAGAAGAGAAATAGAATGTATAACTTCAAAAACAGTGGCGTGAGGAAAATTGTGTGTATATGTATGGGGGGCAGGGGCGGGGGGGGGCAGGTAAAAAGCCAATCAACCAAAAGAAAAGGGGGTGGACGGAGGCATCAGTGAAAAAACATGCAGTAAATAGAAAACGCCAAACAGGATGGATAAACTCAGTGCAGAGGTGCCAGTAATTACATTTCTTATAAATATATTGGGCTTGTCAATTTTAAGACAGATTACTCAGAGTAGAAAAAAATCACAGCCATCTGCTGTTTACAAGAGACTTACCTAGAGTATAATGAAGCAAAAGGATTAAGGAAAGGGTTGAGGGAAACATACCAAGAAAGGATTCACCAAAAGAAAGCTGATACTGTAATGTTTATACCAAGTAAAAATGCCTTGCAGCAGAGAGCACTACTAGGGATAATGAAAGTCTTTGGTAGTAAAAAACAACAATTCCTTAGGAAAGACAAACCTTGAAGCTGTGAGCCACTAAGTAAATGTTTTCAAAGTATAAGAAGCCAGAATACAGGACGAAATTAATAAATCCTCAGTTACTTCCCCTCCCTCCCTTAGCAATTGAGTCTGAAAGCCATTCAACTGGGCAAGGCAGTGGTGGAGCCTTGTGTTAAGGGGATCTGCAGGAGGGGCACGGATGGCAGGAGAGTACCCAGGGACCAGCCGGGGGAAGAAGGGGTCTGTGCTGGTGAGCCCATGGTGTCAGCAACCTGGCACAGGGTTTAGAAGCCCAAGCAAGATGAGGAGGAAGTCATGGGGTCTGGCCCCTGTAGGACCCTGGTGCAGACTTCCAGACCTTGACAGGGGTGAGGAGGGTTTACTTACGGTGGTGGAGTGAACAATGGTGGTGGCCCACGGGGTGTCAGGGCCTGAGCAGGGTGAGCAGGGCGTCCACACTGGGGGTGGTGTCATCCATGGGAGACCCAGTAGGGACAGGGGACTGATCCAATAGTTAATATATGTAACATGGTGGGAGCCAGATTTCTCACTGTTGGAAAAGGGAGTCGCAAATGTGGAAAGGGAGGAAAGGAGAATGAACTCTGTGGCACTAGACTGGAGGAACCGTGTGAGCTCATGTCTGCAACATGTAGAGATGTAGAAATATATCCATGTACAGGTGTGTGTATCCACGCACCTGTTTCCTTGTTCTGTCGCCTGTGAGGGCCTAGGCCACCACAGTGAGGAGCACACCCTGTGCCCAGATCTTGGTTTCTAAATGCCATTCTCCAATATATGGAACCAGGGCTCCTTGGGGAAATGGCTGATGCTAGGGCTTGGGAGGGAAGGCACAAGATAAGCCTGACATCTTTTTGTACCAGAAAGTAAGAGAGTGCTCAAAGAATGATGGGACATGACCAAAAAAAAAATTGACGCAGGAGCCAGGTTGAAGGCTCTCTTTGGCCAAATCAGGGACAAGTTGAATTTCTCCATGTCCTCACCAACACCAGTTTTCTTTGTTCATTTTGTTTTGCTTGTAGAGCCATCCTAATGGCTGTGAGGTGGTATCTTACTGCAGTTGTGATGTGCATTTCCTTAACGATTAGTGATGCTGAGCATCTTTTCATGTGCTTGTTAGCTTTACGTATCTTTAGAGAAATGTCTATTCAAGTCCTTCACCTATTTTTGAATCATGTTGTTTGTTTTATATTAATCTCTTATCACATATTTGATTGGCAAATATTTTCTCCCATTCTGTAATTGCCTTTTTACTCTATTGAGAGTGTCTTTTGAAGAACAAATTTTTAAAATTTTTGTGAAGTCAATTTTGTCTGTTTTCTTTTGTTGCCCTATGCCTTTTCTCTTATTGCTGGTGTCACATCCAAGAGATCATTGCCAAATCTAACGTCATGAAATTTTACCCCTGTGCTTCCTTCTAAGAGTCTCATTGTTTTAGGTCTTACATCTAGATCTTTCATTCATATTGGGTTGATTTTTATATATGGTTTAGGTAAGAGTCCAACTTCATTCTTTTGCATGTGGACATCCTGTTTTCCTAAATCCACTTGTTGAAAAGACTGTCCAATGGTCTTGGCATCCTTATCAAAATCATTTGACCATATATGCAAGTGTTTATTTCTGGGTTATTCTATTCCATTAGTCTATATGTCTGTCTTTATGCCTGTACCATAATATTTTTTATTTCTGTAGCTTTGTAATAAGGGAGCGTGAGTCCTCTGGCTCTGTTCTTTGAGATTGTTTCAGCTAATCAGGGTCCCCTGAGATTCCATGTGAATTTTACAATGAGTTTTTCTGTGTATGCAAAAAACGCCATTGGGATTTTGCTAGTTATTGAATCTGTCACTTTGGGTAGTTATTGACATCTTAACAATATTCAGTGTTCCAATCCATGAACATGGAATGTGTTTCCATTTATTTATATCTTCTTTAATTTCTTTCAGACATGTTTTGTAGTTTTCACTGTACAAGGCTCTCACCTGGGTTAAGTTAATTCCCAAGTATTTTATTCTGTCTGATGCTACTGTAAATGGAATTGTTTTTGTCATTTCCTTTTCAGGTTGTTCATTGTTAGTGTATAGAAATGTGGCTAATTTTTTTGTGTTGACTTTGTATCCTGCTACTTTGCTGAATTCATTTATTAGTTCCAACAGTTGTGGGGTTTGGGTTTTTTTTGTGGAATCTTCAGGTTTTTCTACTTATAATACAGCACCATATATCTGCAAATAGAGAAAATTTTACTTCTTCCTTTCCAACTTGAATAACTTTTATTTCTTTTTCTTGCCTAATTGCTCTGTTCAGAACTTCCAGTACTAGTCAAATAACAGTGGCAAAAGTGGGCACTCTTGCCTGTTTCTGATCTTAGAGGAAAAGCTTTCAGTCTTTTACCATTGAGTACGATGTTTATCATGGGTTTTTCATATAAGGCTTTTATTATGTTGAGGTAGTTTTGCTCCACACCTAGTTTGTTGAGTGTTTTATCATAAAAGACTGTTTAATTTTATCAAATGTTTTTTCTGCATTGAGATGATGAGGGGGGGTTCTTCATTCTGTTAGTGTAGCATATTACATCGGTCAATTTTCATATGTTCAACCATCTTGCATTCCAGGAATAAATCCCACTTGGTCATGGTGTATAATCCCTTTAATATGCTGCTGGATTCAGTCTTGTAGTATTTTGTGGAGGATTTTTGCATCAATGTCCAAAAGGGATATTGGTCTGTTGTTTTCTTTGCTTCCAGTTTCCTTTTCTGGCTTTGGCATCAGGGTGATTCTGGTGTCACACAATGAGTTAGGAAGTGTTCCCTCCTCTTCAGTTTTTTGGGACAACCTTGAGGACTGACATTATTTCTTTGAATGTTTAGTAGAATTCACCAGTTAACCCATTGGGTCCAAGGTTTTTCACTGTTGGGAGATTTTTGATTACTGATTCAAACTCCTTACTAGTTATAGGTCTATTCAGATTTTCTATTTCTTTTGTGATTTAGTCTTGCCAGGTTTTGTGTTTCTACGAATTTGCCTATTTCACCTAAATTATCCAATTTGTTGGCATACAATTATTCACAGTGCTCTCTTATAATCCTTTTTATGTCTGTAGAATTGGTAATCAAGTCCACACTTTCATTTCTGCTTTTAGTAATTTGAGTCTTCTATCTCTTTTTCTTAGTCTACCAAGCTAAAGGTTTGTCAATTTTTTTAATAAATTAATTTATTTATTTATTTTATTGGTTGTGTTGGGTCTTCTTTGCTGTGCGCGGGCTTTCTTTTTAGTTGCGGGTGAGTGGGGGCTACTCTTTGTTGTGGTGTGCGGGCTTCTCATTGCCATGGCTTCTCTTGTTGCAGAGCATGGGCTCTAGGCATGTGGGCTTCAGTAGTTGCAGCACATGGGCTCAATAGCTGTGGCACACGGGCTTAGTTGCTCCACGGCATGTGGGATCTTCCTGGAGTAGGGATCGAATCCGTGTCCCCTACATTGGCAGGCGGATTCTCAACCACTGCGCCACCTAGGAAGCCCAGGTTTGTCAATTTTGTTGATCTTTTTGAAGAACCAGCTCTTGGTATAATGAATTTTCTTTACTGTTTTTTATTCTCTATTTTGTTTATCCCTGCTCTAATCTTTATTATTTTCTTCCTTCTGGTAGCTTTGGGTTTAGTTTGTTCTTTTTTCTAGTTCCTTAAGTTAGAAAGTTAGGCTTTCTAATGTGTGGGCTTGAGCTCTTTCTTGCTGTTTCATGTAAGCATTTATAGCTATACATTTCCTCCTTGGCTTTTGCCGCGTCCCATAAGTTTTGGTATGTTATGGTTTTGTTTTCATTCGTCTCTAGTTACATTCTAATTTCCCTTGTGGCTTCTTTGATCCATTGATTAAGGGTGCTGCTGAATTTCCACAATTTTGTGGTGTTTAACAGTTTTTTTCTGTTATTAATTTCTAACATCATCCTGTTGCTGTCAAAGAAGAGTCTTTGTGTGACTCTTTATCTTTTCATATCTACTGAGACAATTTGTGGCCTCACGTATGGTCTGTCCTGGAGAATGTCCCATGTGTGCTTGAAGAATGTGTATTCTGTTGTTGGGTGGAGTGTTCTGTATATGCCTGTTAGATCTACTTGATTTACTGCATTGTTCTCTATTTCCTTACTTATCTTGTATCTAGTTGTTCCATCCACTATTGAGAGTCGGGGGTTGAAGTCTCTCCTACTGTAGAACTGTCTATTTTACCCTTCAGTTCTGTCAGTTTTTGCCACGTGTATTTTGCTGGTCTGTTATTAGGTATACAAATGTTTACAGCTGTTATAGCTTCTTGCTGTATTGAACATTTTGCTAATGTCTTCCTTTGCCTCTTGTAATCTTTTATTTAAAGTTTATTTTTTCTGATATTAGTACTGCCATCCTGCTGTGTTTTGGTCACTATTTGCGTGAAATATCTTCTTCCACCCTTTTACTTTCAATCTATTTGTATCTTTGGATCTAAAGTGAGTCTCCTATAGACAGCATATAGCTGGATTGTGTATTTTCATCTATCCTGGCAAGCTCTGTCTTTTGATTGCAGAGTTTACTCCATCTATGTTCAAAGTAATTATTGATAAGGCAGGACTTTTGTCATTTTGCTAGTTGTTTTCTATATGCCTTATAGCTTTTTTGTCCCTGATTTCCTGCATTACTGTCTTCTTTTGTGTTTAGTTGACTTCTTGTCATGAAATGTTTGAATTCCCTTCTCATCTCCTTTTGTGTGTATCCTATAGCTATCTTCTTTGTGATTACCATGAGGATTACGTTCAGCATCCTAAAGTTATAACACTCTAATCTGAATTTGTAGCAGTTTAACTTCAATAACATACAAAAGCTCTGCTCCCATACAGCTCCATCCCCACTCCTTTCCCTTGTCAATTTCACAAAATTACATCTTTATACACCATGTGCCATAGGGCCCTCAGGCTCTGTTCATTTTTCTTCAATCTTTTTTCTTCCTTCCCCTCAGACTTGATAATTTCAACTGTCTTATCTACAATAGCGTTGATTCTTTCTTCTGCTCAAACTTACCTTTGAATTCATCTGGTGAACTTTTCATTTCAGTGGTACTTGTAAGCTCCAGAATTTCCTTTTGGCTTCTTTTTAGGTTTTCTTTATTGGTCTCTATTTAGGTCTATTTATTGATATTACCATTTTGTTCGCACATCATTTTCTTGACTCTCTCCACATCCTCCTCTAGTTCTTTGAGCATCTTTAAGGCAGTTGCTCTAAAGTCTTTGTCTAGCAGTTATGTCCTCAGGTCTCTCAGAGACTATTCCTGTTGATTTTGTTTTTTCCTTTGAATGCACCATACATCCCTGTTTCCTTGAATGCCTTGTAATTTTTTGAAAACTGGGACATTTGAATCTAATAATGTGGTAGCTCTGAAAATCAGATTCTCCCCTCTTTCTCAAGATTTGCTGGGTTTTGTTGTTGATTTCTATACTTGGGTTTTTTTTTTAATTGGAGTATAGTTGCTTTACGATGTTGTGTTAGTTTCTACTGTACAGCAAATTGAATCAGGCACGTGTATACATATGTCCACTCTAAAAATACAGAATGCTTCACGAATTTGTGTGTCATCCTTGTGCAGGGGCCATGCTAACTTCCCTGTATCTTTTCCATTTTAGCATATGTGCTGCTGAAGTGAGCACTGTTTTTTTTTGTGTTGTGTTTCTTTTAATTGTTGTAGGCTGTCTCTATGCTGTGCCTGAGGTGTAAACTTAGTTTTCTTGGGTCTTTTCTGAGCCTTTCCCTGGATATATACAGTCACTTTCTAGTTTTCCCCATATATGCAGTTGTTTTCGGATGTTCTAATCTTTAACGTCTGGCTCCGAAAGAGGAAAAAGCAAAACACAAAGGAGGATTAAGAAGGATGCCAGCCCTTTAAATCCCCTGGCAGTCACTTCAGCCTGAGGGGGAGGGACTTGCAGCGATGGGAGAGGTACAACTATGGCTACCCACCCCCTTTGTCTGCACCTCTGTGATCAGAAGCAGCAACCTGCCGCCAGAGCACGGCTCCCCCGTATCTGGAGGACAGAGTCCCATTTCCCACCCTGACTCCCATGGTCTACGCAGGCGGCGCCAAGACTGAAGCTGCCTGCCAGGGGCTGGCGATGGGAGCTGGGTAGCTGCTACTGTGCAAGAGCTGAATCTTACCAAAATTAACTGCAGTTTACCACCCAGCCCTTCCCCCTTGACGTTGCAAGGCTTCAACAGACTCCAGATTTCAAAAATAGTTACATCATTCAGATCCTGCTAGTGCAGTGATCCAGGTGGGGAGACAGATTCTGCTGCTTCCTACTCTGCCATCTTCCCAGAATCCTCCCACATCACTCTGGGTGCCTCCTGCATGTGGGGGACAGATGAGGCTCGGGACATAGAGACGAAGAAAACAGTGTCTTGTCTCAGGGAGACAACAGCTACACATGGGAGAAGTTGGACTTTGGACCCAGAAAAACCAGTGCAACCCCTGACTCTGGCGCTGGCAGCAGGGTAACCCTGGCCACGTCCCAAGTCTCAGGCTTCTGACCCAGAAAGGGTGATGACAGTAACTGCTGTGAAAATTCATAGAAATGGCCCCTGAGAGTGCCTCCCGTGGTGCTCAGCAAGTCAGCAGGTCAGCACGCAGGAAATCATGTTCTTCCCATCTCCACGGACACAGCCCTAAAGTCCTCAGACTCACTCTCCCCCAGATCTGAAGATCTCAGAGGGGAAACCGTTTTCAAAATTAAAAGAGTGACCGCTCACAACGGATTGCCCTGGCCTGCTGCGGTCCCATGGAAAGGTGTGCCCTGCACTTGCCAGGGGACAAGCCAGACCTGCACAATGTTAGGGAAAACTTAGGAACTAAACAGAAGCTCCAAAACATTTGAACCTGAAATTCTAATCACGGGTCTCCATCCATTCAATCAATCCTCCAATCATCCTCCAATCTTGCCGTGACCTCACTCACACACCAGGCAGGACACACACAAGAACGGAACAGTCACAGCAGTTCAGCTGCAATGGCCCAACACTCCACCCAGCACAGCTGCAAGGCAAGGCACCCCCCCCAACAATGTGATGAATCGCACGCCGTGATGCAAAATGAAAAAGCCAGACACAATGGAGAACATAATAAAGGATTCCATGCACATCAAGTTCCAAAAAGGAAAAGCAATATATGATGTCAGGCATCAGCGTTGTGGTTATGGGTGAGTGGAGGGGAGTGAGCCCAAGGAGACTCCAGGGTGGGGCTTCTCTGCTGCTGGTGCCCTGTTGCTGACTGGGAGTGGACTGGATGGGTGGTTGGGAGAATGAGAAATCGAGCTTGGCGTGTGCTGCAAGACTGGCCAACTTACACGTTCAGGTTAAAAAATAAAAACAGAAAGAGCCGGGGTAGGTTTTGATGGGTACAGGCTGTTTGTTCTGGACCAGAAGCCAAGAGCATTTGGCCAAGCGTGCGGTACCGAATTCCAGCACAGCACTCCTGGTGAACACCCGCTGGGATGTCCAGAGCAAACCTCGCTGCCCAGAGCCCCAGCAGGGTCCGGGAGGGACGTCCACGGATGCCCGCGGGCTCTACAATTAGAGGGGGGACAGGCAGCCGGCACACAGACGTGGGAAGTCCCGAGGGCGCGGGTGGCTGATTCAGACACAAGTCCTACAGGCGTGACGTGCTTCACAACAGGTGTAGACCAGACATCCAGCCCTTAAATGAGAATCCATTCCCGACTGCGGCGCACGCTCAGCAGAGTGACGTCTGAGCTCTGCATCACTGTCCTCCCCACTGCAGGTTTGCCGTGGTCACCCGGGCATCCCCCACCTCGCTCCCCAACCCGACGCTCAGCAAGAGAAGGTCAGAGAAAGAGGCAGGGCGGTCTGTCCAAGTGGGGCGCTGCTGCTGCAGGTCCGTGGCCCCGCTTGACGACTTCCTGTGACCTATACCTCCCTTCCCTCAGTGCACGTAGAGTAAGAGCTGGCTTAGAGTTGCAGTAAGGACACAAAAGCTTGTATTCCTGACCAGCTTTGTGTCCTCAGAGGCTGGCACACAGTGGGAGCTCAGTGATTGTATTTTCAGTGATTTCATATAGTTTTCTCCAGTTTGCAATTTTACATATAGCAATACATGCAACACACATATTTCTTACTCTGTATCTAATGAGCTAACATTTATTAAGGGCTTATTATGTGCCAAGCCCTGCTCTAAGCAAGACACAGATGAATATACATCGTTTCTTCTAATACATGTAGTTTTCACAGCTCTTGCATGTGGGTATTCCTATTGCCCTCCCTGTACGGATGAGACTGTGGCAGAGGTGAGTTATGTAACTCGCCCACGATCGGTTGGCATTTCATCGAAGCCTTCTGTTATGGACTGAATGTCTGTGTCTGCCCACAATTCGTATGTTGACATCTTAACGCCTGATGTGATGGTGCTAGGGGGTGGGGCCTTTGGGGTGATTAGGGCGTGAGGGGTGGAGCCCCCATGAATGGGACCAGTGCCCTCATTACTCACAGTGCAGTGGCTCTTGGGAATGTGTTTTCATGGAAACAATCTAGATCTCTCTGCCGCCCAGTTGCCTAAGGCCACTTACTTCACACTGGCTTCCCTAGCACTCAGGGCGTTGTACCACCCATCACTCCGCCATGCACACTGCCACCGGAGGGCTCTCAGGCGGTGGTTGATGGTGACCACAGATGCAAATGTGAATGATGGTTTGTTTGCTGGCCATGGTGGATTTACTGCTGGGAATTTCATGTAGGACAAGGCGTCTTCCAGCCTGGTCTCCAGCTGCCCACCCCTCAGCTGTGATCACTGCTCTCCCAGAACTCTCTCATTGTTGCCACACCCCTGCCCGCCACGCCGCCACCAGCGGGAGGCAGGAAAGGGCCAGGGTGAAGCCAGAAGAGAGGCCCATCTGCACAAGGAAGGTCCATCCCTTTTCCCGCAGGGTGAGCCTGACATCATCACCTGGATAGGAGGCCAAAAGGATAAAGGTGTGGGAGCAGGGGTCTCACAGCCCTCGGGGGAGATGGGCATGGCCACTCCCAGGACTGCCTGCTGAGAGCCATGGGGGCCCACCGGGCAAAGGAGGCGCCCACCGTCCCGCCACCCTTGGGTGCTTTGCATGAGAGGTGGAACATGGAAGGGAGAGCAGAAGCTGGGCCTGCAGACACACATGCGTGCGCGCACACACACGGCTGCAGCCCATGGGTGAGCGATGCACTGGTTGATCCCGGGAGGTGGGGAATATAGAGGATCAGGGAGTGCTCCAAGGGGGAAAGATGGGGCTTCCATGGTGGCGCAGTGGTTAAGAATCAGCCTCCCAATGCAAAGGACATGAGTTTGATCCCTGGGCCAGGAAGATTCCCACATGCCACGGAGCAACAAAGCCCGTGCGCCACAACTACTGAAGCCCGTGCACCTGGAGCCCGTGCCCCACAGCAAGAGAAGCCACCGCAGTGAGAAGCCCGCGCACCGCAGCGAAGAGGAGCCCCCACTCACAACTAGAGAAAGCCCGTGCGCAGCAATGAAGACCAAACACTGGCAAAAATAAAATACATGAATAAATAAATAAATAAAATACGATGTTAAAAAAAAGTAATAATGAGCAACATATTTCATTTTAAAAAAAAAAAAAAGAGGAGGCTCAGCTACGCCTGAGAGGGACTGGGAAAATTCCAAGGGAGGCACTTCAAGGTGCGGGGCTCCTGGGAAGCATTCCCAAAGTGTTTTTATTTGCTAAACCTGTCAGCTCACCTCTGAGGCACAAGGTCCCGCGTGCCCTGGTTCAAGCATAGTGCTGGGGCCCAAGGTAAGTCTCCAGGGACGGAAGTGCTCCGCCTGGTTAGAATGATGGTATGTGGTGTACAGGACTGTCAGTGCCCATGCAACAGCATCTCGGAGCTCTCCATCTTTCTGTGTGTAAATTAACCCCCTCCCCAAAGCGCAACCAACCTCACAAAGGCAGGAAAGGCAGCCACGGGTCCTACCAGCTCTCCTTCCCATGGACACCCTCCTCGGCCCTCCCCTCTCATCAACGGCCCCGTCTCTGCCCGCTGATTCTCAGAAACACACACAGTCCAAGTACCCCCGCCCCCACTAACGTTTAAAACGTGTCCCCACTAACGTCCTCTTCCTGTTTCAGGATCTAAGCCAGGCCCCACACTGCCAGAGTTGCTGGGTCCCCAGTCACCTCCAGGCTGAGGCTGTACCTGGTCTGTCTGAACTTACTGGACGCCTTTGAAGGATGAGTCCTGGAGACCGTCCTCCCGTGAGGTCTTGTCTGATGTTGTTTCACGGGTTACTCATGTTGGCAGGGGCCCCGCAGCTGTGACGTCAGGTCTTTCTTAGTGCATCAGACCAGCAGGTGTCTGCATGCCTGATTACAGGGGGGGCTGACCTTGATCCCCAGGCTAGGGGGTGTCTGCTGTGGTTTCCCATTGTAAAGGTATAGTTTCCCTTTGTAATGAATAAATACCTTGAAGGACCAGGTACTTTGAAACTGTGCAACTATTCTGTTGCTCCCCGAACTTTTGCCCTCTGAACTGAGCATCTATTAGTGGGTCTTGCTGGCATGTGCCTAGTGGTGACTTTGAATGTCAGTCCTTCCTTTTACATTTATTCACTGGAACTCTTCTGCAAGAAGAACTGTCTCTCCTCCACCATTTAGTTAGTTAGTTAGTTAGTTAGTACTTTATATGACTTTGTGGATATCTATTTTATGCTGTGGGTTATAACCCAGCTCAATTGCCATTTCTTTACTTGTTTGGATTATCCTAGCTTTGGTCATTGGGAACTCCTGTGGTTGGTTCCTGTGTCCTTCCAAAAAATACCCTCTTTTTCAAACCATTCCTTATTTTCTCGTTCCACAAGATGTTTCAGGCTCAGCTTGTATTTCCCTGCCGCAGTCCTGGAATCAACCAGTTTTCCAAGAATCCTTGGTTCCTTATATTGGAGAATGGTGCTTAAACACCAAGATTTGGGGGCCAGGTGAGCTCACTGTGACTGAGATGTCATTGTCCTTTGAGCAATGAGAGCTACAAGACATGTATATGTGCTAACCCAAGCATATGTACACTCTGCATTTGTGTGTCTACATATCTACATACACATATATTAAAAACCATAGATCCACACCGATTTCTCAGATTACAGTCCAACACCACCCAGTTCCCTGAAGGGCTCCCCTTGCCTTATTTGTAATGTCTTCCTCCAACAGTGAGAATCCTGGCCTCCTTATCCACCATGTATTTAATTATCTATTCAGTCCTAATGTGCACATGGAGTAATTTTTTACAAGATATTGAATATAATCCCCTGTGCTATACAATATATCCTTGTTGTTTATCTCTTTTATGTATGTTTGTATCTGTTTGTATCTGTTAATCCCAAACTCCTAATTTGTCCCTCTCCCCTCCTTCTCCCCTTTCGTAACCATAAGTTTGTTTTCTATGTCTGTGAGTCTGTTTCTGTTTTGTATATACATTTATTTGTATTATTTTTTAGATTACACATACAAATGATATCATACAGTATTTGTCTTTCTCTGTCTGACTTACTTCACTTAGTATGATAACCTCTAGGTCCATCCATGTTGCTGCAAATGGCATTACCTCATTCTTTTTTATGGCTGAGTAGTATTCTGTTGTGTAAATATATCACAGCTTCTTTATCCATTCGTCTGTCGATGGACATTTAGGTTGTTTCCATGTCTTGGCTATTGTGAATAATGATGCTTTGAACATTGGGGTACATGTATCTTTTCAAAATAGTTTTCATTTTTTTCCCGGGCGTGGGATTGCTGGTTCATATGATAGCTCTTTTTTTTTTTAGTTTTTTAAGGAAGCTCCATACTGTTTCCATAATGGCTACACCAATTACATTCCAACCAACAGTGTACAAGGGTTCTCTTTTGTTCACACCCTCTCCAGCTTTTATTATTTATAGAATTTTTGATGATGGCCATTCTGACCAGAGTGCACTGATACCTCAGTGTGGTTTTTTCTGTTTTTTTGGGTTTTTTTTTTACGATCTATTTTATTTTATTTTATGCTTTTTTTTTTGCATAACTTTTATCGAGATATAATTGACATACAATGAACTGCATATATTTAAAGTGTATAATTTGATTTTTTTTCTTATTAGTAATGCATATATGGCAATCCCAATCTCCCAGTTCATCCCACCCCATCCCCCCCAGCTTTTCCCCCCTCATTGTGGTTTTGATTGCATTTCTCTAATAATTAGTGATGTTAAGCATATTTTCATGTTCCTGTTGGCCACCTGTCTTCTTCAGAAAAAAAAATGTCTATTTAGGTCTTATGCCCATTTTTTTATTGGGTTGTTTGTTTTTTTGCTGTTGAGTTGTATGAGGTGTTTGTATATGTTGGATATTGACCCCTTGTCAGTTGCATTGTTTGCAAATATTTTCTCCCATTCCATAGGTTGTCTATTCGTGTTGTTGATGGTTTCTGTTGCTGTGTAAAATCTTGTAAGTTTGATTAGGTCCCATTTGTTTATTTTTGCTTTTATTTCTTTTGCCTTGGGAGACGAATCTAAGAAAATATTGCTACGATTTTTGTTTAAGAAGATTTTGCCAATGTTCTCTTCTAAGAGTTTTATGGTATCATGTTTTATATTTAGGTCTTTAAACTGTTTCAAGTTTGTTGTTATATATGGTGTGAGGAAATGCTCTAATTTCATTGATTTACATGTAGCTGTCCAGTTTTCCCAACACCACTTGATGAAGAGACTGTCTTTTCTCCATTTTATATTCTTGCCTCTTTTGTCATAGATTAGTTGACTGTATGTGTGTGGGCTTATTTCTGGGCCCTCTATTCTGTTCCATTGATCTATGTGTCTGTTTTTGTGCCTATACCAGGCTGGTTTGATTATTGTAGCTTTGCAGTATAGTCTGAAGTCTGGAAGGGTTATATCTCCAGCTTTGTTCTTTTTCTTCATGATTGCTTTGGCAATTCTGGGTCTTTTGTGTTTACATATAAACTTCAGGATTATTTTTTTCTAGTTCTATGAAAAATGTCATGGGTAATTTGACAAACATTGCATTAAATCTGTAGATTGCTTTGGGTAGTATGATCATTTTAACAACATTAATTCTTTTATTCTAAGAGCATGGGATATCTTTCCATTTCTTTGAATCATCTTCAATTTCCTTTATCAATGTTTTTGGTTGTGTTTGTTTTTTTTTTTTTTCTGTTGTTGTTTTTGTCTCACAGCATGTGGGTTCTGACCAGGGATTGAACCTGCACCCCCTGCATTGGAAGCATGGAGTCTTAACCACTAATGACCAGGGAAGTCCCTCCTTTATCAATGTTTTATAGTTTTTAGCATATAGATCTTTCACCTCTTTGGTTAAGTTTATTCTTAGGTATATTCTAATGTAATTTTTATTTAATTTATTTTATTTTATCTATTTCTTTATTTCTTTATTTATTTATTTATTGGCTGCGTTGGGTCTTTATTGATGTGCACAGGCTTTCTCTAGTTGCAGTGAGTGGGGGCTACTCTTTGTTGCAGTGCATGAGCTTCTCATTGCAGTGGCTTCTCTTGTTGCAAAGCATAGGCTCTAGGCGCACAGGCTTCAGTAGTTGCAGCATGCAGGCTCAATAGTTGTGGCTCACAGGCTCTAGAGCACAGGCTCAGTAGTTGTGGCTCATGGGCTTAGTTGCTCCATGGCATGTGGAATCTTCCTGGACTAGGGCTCAAACTCATGTCCCCTGCATTGGCAGGCAGATTTTTAACCACTGCACCACGAGGGGAGTCCTAATGCGACTTTTAAACAAGACTTTTCTTTTTTACTTTCTGATATTTCATTAATAGTGTAAAGAAACACAACAGATTTCTGTGTATTAATCTTATATTCTACTACCTTGCTGAATTCATTTATTAGTTATAGTAGTTTTGTGTGGAGACTTTAGGGTTTTCAATATAAAGTATCATGTCATCTACAAATAGTGACAGTTTTACCTCTTCCCTTCCAATTTGGATACCTTTTATTTCTTTTTCTTGTCTGATTGCTGTCGCTAGGAATTCCAATACTATGTTGAAAAGAAGTGATGAGCTGGGCATCTTTGTCTTGTTTCTGAGTTTAGCAGGAATGTTTTCATCATTGAGTATTATGTTGCCTGTGGGTATATCATAAATGGCCTTTATTATGTTGAGATATGTTCCCTCTATACCCCACTTTGGTGAGAGTTTTTATCATGAATGGATGCTGAATTTTGTCAAATGCTTTTTCTGCATCTATTGAGATGATCATGTGGTTTTTGTCTTTACTTTTGCTAATGTGATGTATTACATTGATTTTGCATATATTGAACCATCCTTGTGACCTGGAATAAATCCAACTTGATCACAGTGTACAATCCTTTTGATGTGTTGTTGAATTTGCTTTGCTAATATTTTGTTGAGGATTTTTGTTTCTATATTCATCAAAGATATTGGCCTGCAATTTTCTTTTTTTGTAGTGTCTTTTTCTGGTTTTGGTATCAGGGTAATTGTGGCCTCATAGGATTAATTTGGGAGTGTTCCCTCCCCTTCAAATTTTGGGAATAGTTTTAGAAGGATAAGTATAAGTTCTTCTTTGTAAGTTTGGTAGAATTCCCCAGTGAAGCCATCAGGTCCTGGATCTTGTTTGCAGGGAGTTTGGGGGGAGGGGTTTGTTTGTTTTGTTTTGTTTTGAACAGATTCTATTTCATTTCTAGTGATCAGTCTGTTCAAATTATCTGTTTCTTCTTGACTTGGTTTTGGTGGGCTGTATGTTTCTAGAAACCTGTCCATTTCTTCTAGGTTGTCCAATTTGTTGTTTATAGTGTTCTCATGATTTTTTGTCTTTCTGTGATAGTTATTATTTCTCCTCTTTCATTTCTTATTTTGCTTATTTGGGTCCTCTCTCTTTTCTTCTTGGTGAACCTTGCTAGAGGTTTGTCACTTTTATCTTAAAAAAAAAATGCTCTTAGTTTTATTAATCTTTTATATTATTTTCACCTCTATTTTATTTATTTCCTCTCTGACCTTTAGTATTTTTTTCCTTCCGCTGACTTCGTTTGTTCTTCGTTTTGTAATTCATTTAGGTGGTAGGTTAGGTTGTTTATTTGACATTTTTCTTGTTTCTGGGGGACGGCCTATATTGCCATGAACTTCCCTCTTAGAACTGCTCTTGCATCATCCCACAGGATTTGTAAATTTGTTTTCATTTTCCTTTGTCACTAGGTATTTTCTGACACATAGAGTAATTTCAGCATTACTAACCCATAGCCCTGGGTGAAACAAATTTCCTGCCTACAGGGCAGTATTCTGTCCAGTTCTTTTTGCCTTCAGACGTAACAGTATCCTTTTTGTTTTTAGACTTAACACTATCTATCCTGTCAAAACACTCTTCTCCAAAGTGACTTCCATTGGTTCTTTCCTTTGCCACCTCCTTCACAGGGGTTCATTACTCACTGTAATAGCATCGGTTTCATCTGTTACTGTTTGTATTCATCCCGCTACACACACATTGCTGCTGGTTTTCATTGTTTATTTGGATGTGCACTACTATGGTTCTAAGAATGGGAGCTTTAAAAAAAAAAAAAAAGTATCCAGTTCCCTGGCGGTCCAGTGATTAGGAGTCTGTGCTTCCACTGCAGAGGGCATGGGTTCGATCCCTGGTCCAGGAACTAAGATCCCACATGCCATATGGGGTGGCCAGAACAAAAGTATCCTTGGACAAAGTTTGCTCCCACTCCCCTCCTGTAGGTAACCAACCACCCCCTTCAGTTGCTGGTTTATCCTGTAGTTCTTCTGCATAAATGGGCAGGTGCCTGTGCCTTTTCTTCTGTCCCCATCTTTCTTACATGAAGGGAGCATGCTACAGACACACTTGTGCACGCTGTCCTTACACGTAACAGTATGTCCTGGTAATCGCTCTGCATCTGTCCATAGAGATCCTCTTCATTCATGAGTACAGCTGCACAGGCTCCACTGTGTGGGTGTCCCCTGTTTATTAAACCCTCCCTATGTGAGCATTTGCACTGGTTCCAACATTTTGCAGTGACAACTCATGCTCCACAAACAACCTTGGGTGTGTATTTTCATATTGTTGGACACATATCCTCAGGGTAGGTCCCAAGAAGTGGGAGGAGAAGAACATGAGTGCAAGTGTGTGGTTCTGCTAGTTATTGCTAAATTTCCCTCCAAAAGGGTTGTGCCCATCTGCACTCCTTCTAGCAACGTACAAGAGGGCGTCTCCCCAGAGCCTCACCAACTGAGTGTGTCTTCATTTTATTTAAGTTTTTGGCAATCTGGTAAGTGAGAAATAGTATCTGTCGTTTTGATTTGCATTTCTCTAGTTATGAGTAAGTTTGAACATTTTTTTTTCATGTTTGAGAGTCATTTTTTTTTAATCTTTTGTAAATTGTTTGGGCATGTCTTTATCCCATTTCTCCATCTGGTTTTTAGTCCTTTGTCACTCAGTTTTTTAAAGAGCTCTTGATGCATTAGAGGGTAATATTATAAAAGGATAGACAAAGAGACAGCTCTTTGGTCTGCGTTGCAAACATTTTCTCCCAGTTTGTCAGTTCAGGTTTTATTTGGTTTATGGTGTTCTCTGTCATGCATATTTTTTTATTTCTACATAGTCAAATGTATCAACCATTTTCTTTTATTGCCTCTGGATTTTGAGTCACAGTTAGACCCTCCCTACACCAAGAATAACAAGAAATCAACCTGTATTTTCTTCCATTACTTGTGTGGTTTCATTTTTCACTTCCTGATCTATTTGGATTTCACTCTTGTGTATGGAGTGAGATGTAGATCTAATTTTATCTTTTTTCCAAATGGCAACCCATTTGTCCCAGCACATTTTCTAAAAAATTCATCTTTGCCGAGTGATTTGAGGTACCCCCGTCACATGCTCAGCTTTCACATATACTTGGGGCTAATTGTGCACTTTCTTGCCTCTTCTGCACTCTATTCATGCACCTGCCCCGCAGTCTTGGGGGGTTTTTTGTTTTTTGTTTTTGTTTGTTTTTTTAAATACAGTCTTGATGATAGAGGCTTGCTGGTGAGTGTTAATGTTGGTTGGGTCAGCCCCCTCATAGTTTTTCCACGTTTTTCTGGCCATTTTTGTTTACTTTTGCATATGAACTTCAGGATCAACTTGCCTAACTCCGTAAAATAGCTAATTTACTCAGATTGCTTTGAATTTATAGAGTTGGGGGACCTGACATCTTTGTAAAGCTGAGTCATCCCATCCAAAAGGAGAGCTGTCTTTCCATTTCTTCAAGCCTACTTTTGTATCTTTCCAGACTGCTTTTAAATGTTCATTATAGATGTTTGCATGTTTCTGGTTAAATTTATTCCTGAGCAAATTTTGCTGTAATTGTAAATGGAATTTTTCTCTATTGTCTCTTATTGTTCACATCTAGGAAGGCTATTGACTTTTTTTTTTTCCTTTGGCTGCACTGCTTGGCATGCAGGATCTTAGTTCCCCAACCAGAGATCAAATCCATACCCCCTGCAGTGGAAGCACTGAGTCTTAACCCCTGGACCACCAGGGAAGTCCCAGAAGACTATTGACTTTCTAATGTTAATTTTGTATCCAGCTACTTCACTGTTTTTTTTCTTCAAATCATCGATCCCCTAGGGCTTTCCAGATATACTACCATGTCATCTGCAGAGATGGTTTTACCTCTTTACCAATTGTTATGCCTCTGACTCTTGTCTCATACGTGCAGGGTAGTAGAAAAGGTAGCGGGCGTCAGTGCCTTGTTCCTGATCTGAAAACAGGAAATTCCTCTAGTCTTTTCATAACGTAAAGTACTGGCTTTAGGACTGAGGAGAACCACGTCAGGTGGCTGTAAACTGTGAATGTACTTAATGCCGCTGCACTCTACACTTAAAAATGGCTAAATTGGCATATTGTAGGTACTGTATATTTCACCACAATGTTTTTAAAAAGAAAGTTTCCCTCAATTCCTATTCTCTTATCATGATACTGAATTTTGTACGAGACACATCCAGGGAGAGAAGTATGAATTTTTTATTCCTTAGAGGTGTTAAAATGTGACGTATGATACTAATAGAGTTCCTAATATTGAACAAACCTTACATTCTTAAAATAAATCCCATTCAGTCATGATGTATTGTTTTTGTAATGTTATCGTATTATTTTTGTGTTAGATTACAGCTGCTAATACTTCGTACTTTTGCACCGATATTCATGAGTGATACTGGTATACAGGTTTTTCCCCTTATACTGTCTTTACCTGGTTTAAGTATCCGATGCTATGCTAGCTTCATTAGAGGAGTTAGGAAGGCCTCCTTCCTTTCCTACACTGGAACACTTTACGGTGCCCTGGGACCGCCTGGTCCCTGAAGTTTCGCAGGATTCCCTGTGCATGTCTGGGCCTGGGGCGTTTCTGGGGTAGTTCCTTAACAACGTTCTCATGTGTATTTATTTCTAACGTATGTTCTCATTTAACCACATACAGTGACACGCTTTCCAACAAGAACCTACGAGAGAAAAGTCTGCTCCCCGCTGTGCTGGTGGCTTGGGGGTCTCTTGAATGTTGAACTTTGTTAGGGTTCAAAGCAAGCTTCACACCAGGGCTCCCCTGCAGAGGGGCCCTGACCACAGGGGGCTGCACAGCCAGACTGAACCCGGCAGGATTCATGGGTGCGGGGCCAGCGGGGGGAGGGCTGCTACGTCTGCTCTTGGGGTCAGACTGAGAAAGCTGTAGAACTGCGGTAAATCGTCACGTGATCCTAAGCCAAGGGCACCGTCTGCCCCGTGTGCTGTGCAGAACAAGCCGCCCGTGCCCAGGATGAGGCAGTGCGTCTGCCGTGTCCTAGAACCGCGTCCCTGGCATGTTCACTGTCGCCGGAATATTTCATAAAAGGCGCAGACGTCCTGAGCAGGGTCGCTGGGACAGACGTCTCATAGCCTCTTGATTTCTCCGGCTGATGGTCCGTCTGAGCCGGTAGCCGCAGAGAACACTGACCCAGCAGATGCTCGGCCTGGCACGCCGGCTTCCAGGAGCCCTGACCTCCTCTGTGGTTGCCTCCGCCCACCGGGCCCGCTGCCGCCCACAGGCTCTTCCCCCTCAAGGTGCCCCCCTCCCCGTCAGGCCAGCAAAAAATCAGAGCAAAACAAAACACCCAGAGGAGCCATGAACACAGCTTTATTATTTCAGTTCTTTCGTTTCTTTGTGGAATCGGAACCAGCGAAACATAACAGCAAATGTCAGGCTGGTGATTTTCTGCTTCAAAAACGGGCAAATCCCACTGTGAATCTTAGCACCGCCTTGCTTCCATTTCACGGGTAAAAAGCCAGGCTTGGGGGCGGCGGGGGGGTGGGTGGGGGGAATACACGGCGTTTGATGCGGGAGTCACAGTCTTCCCACACGTTCCTCCCCACGTCAGGTGGGCTTGTCCTGTCCTCAGTCCCACGCTTCTGCTGCACACCCCCCTCCTAAACCAGCTGTGTCAAAGGTGTGTAGAGTGGAGCAAACCTTCCCAAATACAGTGTGAGACTCCAACATCATAAAAATAGGGATAAATTTGACTACCAAAAAAAAAAGGCCATATTAAAAAGAAAACATCTAAAAAAAAGCCAAAAGTCACATTTTTGGGAAAGATGTGCAATTCACATAACAGGAAAGGCTGGAAAGGTCACCTTCAAGTCAGCCCCTCCCCCCAGGAAACACAGCCAAGCACCTGGGCCAAGGACGGTCACGGGCAGGTCAGAGACGAGAGGCCGGGCCTCGCTCACCACAGGACACATGTGACTCGACTGCAGACCACAGGCGGCACGGGGGTCTGGACATCCTCCCCCCAGGACCGACCTGAAACCCGGTGGCACAGCCTGAGGACTTTGTGCCTCAATTCTCCCGCCGCAGCCCAGGGAGGGCAGGTCCAGGTGGGCTGTGGGGCAGGGCGCCTGCGAAGAGGGCTCTGCACAGGTGAGGGGATGCTGCCCGGGGTCCCCTGGGGCCTGTGCTCCAACACCAGCCTGCACACGTGTGGGTGAAACCCTGCAAGGCTCACGAGTACGTGTGAGGACAGAACAATTCCCAGACCCAGGGGTCATCGCAGGCCACTCCGACCAGCCCAGCACGGGCAGGTTTCACGAACACACGGTGTTCAACAGGGATGCCTGCAGGGCTGGCCTGAGAAGGGGGGCAGGCGACCCCTCTAAAGGCTGCTCCAGAGCCGCCCTAACGGGCTCAACACCGGACCCCAGAAGATCGACTTAATCGGCAGGCGCTTAACCGCCTGCCAGGAAGAGAGAGACAGTCTTTAAAGGAAGATAATAAAGTGAGTACTCAGCCGTGAAAACGTCACATCAGGCACCCGACAAAAACCTCCTGGACCCACTGAGCAGCAGGAAAATGGGCGCCGTGAACAGAAGGCAACCAGTCAGCAGAAACAGACCAAGGAGGACAGAGAAACTGAAATTAACTGAAAACGATCGTTTTACGTCTTCACCACAAGCTCAAGGACATTTTTTTAAAGGAGTATGATGAGAGAGGGACGATAGTAAAAGAACAAAATTGAAATTACAGAGATGGAAAATACAGTATCTGATGTGGAAAATGCTCAGCCTCGGATTGACAGCGGCTTAGACGCCACAGAAGAAAAGACAAGGGAACGTGAAGGTGAGAAACAGCATCTACCCACAGGGAGGCACGCAGAGGAAAAGGCCGGAGGGCGCCGCCGAGGCTCGCCGGCCTGGGAGCCGGCAGCCAGCAGTCTGGAACAGCCAGGGCTGGCGCCGCAGGAGGCAAGGAGAGAGGGGGTGGGAAAAACATGTGAAGAAGTAATACTTGGAAACTTCCAAATTTGATAAAAACGATAAATCCACAGGCCTAAGAAACTCAACAAATGCTAAACAGGATAAACACACACACACCCCCCAAAGCACACCATGATCAAATTATAGAAAACCAGTGATGAGAGGAGGGCTTTAAAAGAAGCCAGGCTTACTTCACTCTGTGTGACAGACTCTAGGTCCGTCCACCTCATTACATATAGCTCCATCTCATTCCTTTTTATAGCTGAGTAGTATTCCATTGTATACATGTGCCACATCTTCTTTATCCATTCATCTGTGGATGGACATTTAGGTTGCTTCCATGTCCTGGCTATTGTAAATAGTGCTGCAGTGAACAGTGTGGTACATGGTTTTTTTTTGGATTATGGTTTTCTCTGGGTATGTGCCCAGTAGTGGGATTACTGGATCATATGGTAGTTGTATTTTTAGTTTTTTAAGGAACCTCCAAACTGTTCTCCATAGTGGCTGTACCAACTTACATTCCCACCAACAGTGCAAGAGAGTTCCCTTTTCTCCACACCCTCTCCAACATTTGTTGTTTCTAGATTTTTAACTCATATATACAGAATCTAAAAAAAAAAAAATGGTACTGATGAACCCAGTGACAAGACAAGAATAAGGATGCAGATGCAGAGAATGGACTGGAGGACACGGGTTTGGGGGGGGGGGGGGCGGGGGGTGAAGGGGAAGCTGGGACGAAGTGAGAGAGTAGCATAGACATATATATACTACCAACTGTAAAACAGCCAGTGGGAAGTTGCTGGATAACAAAGGGAGAGCAACTCGATGATGGATGATGCCTTAGAGGGCCGGGACGGGGAGGGGTGAGGGGTAGTCGTGGCAGGGAGGGGATATGGGGATATGTGTATAAATACAGCTGATTCACTTTGGTGTACCTCAAAAACTGGTACAAGAGTGTAAAGCAATTATATTCCAATAAAAAAAAAAAAACCTTAAAAAAAAAAAAAAGAAGCCAGGGAAAGAAGACGCATCACGTACCGCGGGAAACAAAGGCATATCAGTCAAGAGGCAGAGACCACACAGACAACATGAGGAGGAGAGCTCTTCTATGAAGAACTGTTGAACAGGAACAGAGGGCTGCGCAGTAAAGTGAAAGAACCTTAAAGAACAGAGGAAGCTGAGGTCTGGGAGCAGCCAGCACCCCCAGGACGGAGGCAGAGGGTCCAAGGAACAGGCCTGAGAAGCGTGGCACCTGTGGACTGCAGGGAGATGGAAGCATCCCGCAGGGGGTGGCAGGGAGGAAACTGGACCTCGTCTGAAGGGGTGTGGCTGTGACCCGCCCGCCGGTGGCGCTGCCGAGGTCCCGCAGGCCAGGGCTGGTGAGCAAAAAGCCTCCTTCCAGGGTTCCAGCAACTCACCGGGGCACCAGGAGACACACTCCCTGGGAGCTGGACGTGCTGCCAGGACACATGCCAGGACGCCTCCCGCTGGGGTGCTGTGGACGTGCCCTGGGAGCCCACTGGGGTGTCACTGAGCACTCCATGCTGCTTGCGGGCACAGCACAGCCCAGGAAGGAAGGCCTCTGGGCCCCTGAGCAACAGCCCCATCCTCCTGCAGTGACCCCACCCCCACCCCCCGGCAACCTCCACTGACCACGCCTTCCATCGTGCCAACCCGCAAAGGAAAAGGCAGAGGCTCCAGCTGCAGGGACACAAAGCTGGGCGTGGACTCTGTGCTCAGACGCTGAGGCCACCAGCACAGAGGGGAACGGACACTGCAGAGACCAGAGCGGCCTGAAGACAGAGCAGGAACTTTTCCAAAGAAACCGAAATTAAAGAGCTACATCACGTGAAAATACCCTTCCACAACAAAGGCCACAACAGCAAGTCAATGGAGGAGAGGCAGTCTTTCCAACAAGCGCTGCCCGGGCAAGCAGACATCCACAAAGAACAGAACTTGACATCTTACAAACTAATTCATGATGGATCTTGGACTTGAGTGTAAAACATGAAACTATGAAACTTCTAGAAATATCGCAGGAGACAATCCTTAGGGGCTAGGGCTAGGAAAAGGGTTCCTGACACCAAAAGCACCATCCGCCAAAGGAAAACCTGATAAACTGGACGCCATCAATACTGAACATGTTTGCTTTGCTAAAGAGCCTGCGTTCAAAGGATGAAAAGAGAAGCTGCACCTGGGAGAAAACATTTGCAAACTATACCTGGCAAAGAACTTGAATAAAGGACTCTCAGAGCTCACATACGATAAAACAGCGATAACACCAAATGCTGGTGAGGATGCCGAGAAACCGCCCACAGGAGTGGAAATGACACAGCCAGCCTGGGCTCGGCATGCAGCTTCCCTACGAAACTGCACACGTGCCCCGTACAACCCAAATTACTCCCAGGGAGCCCCCAGACGTTTTCCCCACCAAGGCGAAAGTTGTGGTTGCACCAGCCCGTCTGGTTCTTGCGGTTGTAGGACGCACTTCAGCAAAAGCCGTCAGCGAACTTGGAGGAACGGGGTTTATTCCTCAGTCCTGGAGGACACAGGATGCCCGAGGGCCACCCAGCGCGGCCGCGAGGAGACAGCACGTGCGCAAGCGTGTGGGCCTGGGGCGCTGCCTCTATTGGGATGGACGCTGGGGTGCCCAGGGCTGCCAAGGGTCACTCTTTACGGGCTGATTTGCGGCTTAAGAGTGGGAATTAGGGTGTGAGAAGGGCAGGGCAAGGCCTTTCACGCAGCTGATCTAGGCTGCCCGGCTTTCTGAGACAGGGGCCGGGCGTATGTAAAGTACGCACAAGATGTCTAACAATTAGGACTAAACATAAATGTAAAATAGCTCATGAATAACCTGTATATAGACTGCAGGTTGAAACACTATTTTTGCTGTATTTGGTTAAATGGACTATATTCTCAAAATTAGTTTTATCTGCTTTTTCAAACTTTTCAAAGCGACTAATGAACACTTTAGACCACAGATGTGTTTCAGTTGAATTTCCACTAAAATCCAAAATTTGGAGGATAAAAAGACATTGTCTACCAAAAAAAACAAAAACAAACCTTAAATATAAACACATACACAGGTTAAAAGGGATGAGAAGAGAAATTCTATGCTAACACCGACTCGGAGCGGCTGTAACCGTCAGATAACCTACACTTCAGAGCAAAGAAGAGGACCAGGGACAGACATCCCTCATCAGGACACACACTCCTCCTCGTGGGAGCACCAAATATCAGAAGTTTTAAACCCAGGAAGCAGAAACCACTAGGACAATGGAAAACGAGACAATTCCACAGAGTTAGACATTCAGGTACTGCTTTCAGGAGGTGACGAGGGTACACAGGAATCAGGAGGACGGTGGTGCTGTTCCTGAAATTGGTAACGACCTACAGCATCCCCAACCCAACCCGATGGACACTTAGAGGCCCCTCCTCCAGCCAACAAGGGCGGGACGCATTCTCCTCCAGGGCACGTGAAACCACCACCATACTGTGGAGCATCAAACAAGGCTCAATAAACCTAAAAGGAAAGAAATCAAAGTATATTGAGACCACAATGAAATTAAAACCAGAAACCAATCTTTAAAATCTGAAGAAAACACATCAGACATCTGGAAATTAAACCACACTTCCACATAGCCCATGGAACAAAGAAATCACAATGGAAATTAGAAAGAAAAATACACGTCAACACACACAGGACTCAGGCAACGGTGCTGCAGGAAAAACACAGCACATTCTCCACATTTATACTAGAAAGATCTCCCAGGACGGTCAGTCGCCAGCTGTTGGCAGGAGGCTCAGTTCCTTGCCATGCTGACCTGCCTGCAGGCCTGAGTGTCCTCGTGACCCTGTGCTGGCATCCCCCCGTGTGCTGACCCACGCTTTTTTAAGGTAACCCTGCTGAGAACAAGATCAAGTTTAAGTCTCGACACAAAGTGGACAGCTTCACTGGCTCCCACACAGTGGCCCACAACTCCAAGCTTGCACCTTTGCAAAATTAAACCTCAAACGCTGATGAAGAAAATGTACCGACTTTTACACTCACAGTGGGCGTTACACTAACAAGGGTGGGCTGCACCGTCCAAGTGACTGCGGGCCAGCAAGGGCACTCCCGACAGAAGTGCTTACGCGAGTTCCAGGGCAGGGACCAGACGCTCATCGCAGCCGAGGTCTGGGAACTCCTCACACGCCCACGGGCAGCGGGGTGGGCGCACTGAGGTGTTTCCACATGGGGAGCAGCAACAGAAAACGACACAGCCACCACCACGACCACACACAGCAGCGTGAGAAGCGGCAAGCCGGCGCGTCAGGTCGGCCTGGGCAGCGCGTGGGACGGAAGGAGCCTGGGGACCACTCCGCTGCTGCGGGGGCCCTTACACGCGTGTAGCAGCTGGTGACGTCTGTGCATTCCGTGCACTCGCCAGCTGCATACCAGCATCAAAACGAAGGAACAAAACCACTCAGAACTCAAAATGACGATAACCAGGCCTTTAAAAAAAAATCAATAAATGAGCTGGAACAAAGCTCAAGGGACCTCCCCAAAAGCAAAACATACAGACACTAAAAGAGAATGGAAAATGGGAGATAAGTAAAAGTAAAGGGGTAAGAAAGCCAACGTAGCCCCTCGGCTCCCGAAGGTCAAGAGACAAAGAAACTGCTTTTCAAATCAGCTGACCACAGACCCGGTCTCTCAAGGCAAAGCCACGGAGGGAGGCGGGGGTGCTGCTGCTGTAGGTGAAGAGACAAGCCCAGGGAACGCAACGGGGGGTCCTGGCGGGTCTGCGCCCACCAACCGGAAAAGAAACTTCGGGACAACCAGGGGCCCGTGAGCACGCACAGTCTCTAAGTCAGGTTCCAGCGAGACCTCGGCCCACGCTCACCTGCGATCCGTTAGAGCCCTTTGATGGAAGGACTAATTCCAGAGGCGTGGACAGGGTGTCAGGACCAAAAAGCCACCGCTGCCTCCGGGGCCACGTGGAGCCAGAGCCCCCAGGAGGCTACAGTCCTAGAGGGATGCAGCCCACGGGGAAGGACACCGCACTCCCCCCACCTGCTGCTGGGCTCCCGGTGGCCGACGCCCCCGGAACAGAGGCTTGGGTCACCCAAGTGGGGAGGGGGTGTGGGAGAAGGAGCAGACTGGATCACGGTCAGTCAGCCTGTCAGTACAGTCTGGTCTCTGACATGTGCACGCGTAGCTTTGATAAGAATGTAAGGAACTTGAAAACAATCCCCGGAAACGCAGATTTTCGCGGCTCCTCTCACCTGCACTCTGCTCTCTGGACAGACTGCCGGGCACTACCTGCTAACCTACGTCAGGTGCGGGAGGCCAGCCTCACACACCCCTCAACGCCGTCCCCACCGCCCGGAGCCGGGACACAGGGTTTCAGAGGCTGCTCCACCTACCTGCCCTCAGGGACCACAAGGAACGCGGGGAAATGAACCAGCTCATTTAAAACACTACACAGATTTAAGAGACACCTTCACGTGGACTGACAAGCCTCTGTGTGAAGGACCAGATAATAAGCATCTTAGACTGTGCAGGCCATCTGGTCTCCGTGGCAACCACCCCACCCCACTGTTGCAGCCCCAAAGCCAACACTGACCACCTCCAAACAGGCAGGCGTGGTCGTGTCCCAGTACAAGTTTATTTAAGGACACTCATGTATCTCGAAATATTCTTCTTTTGATTTTTTTCAACCATTTGAAAATCTAAAAACTATGCTTAGCTCACAGACCACAGGAAATTGGTCAACGGGCAGGATGTGGCCTGCGAGCCAGTTTGCTGACCCCTATCAGACCAAGACACCAACAAGAACAAACCTACATTTCCTGTAAAACCAAGAATTATTGGTTTTTACTGGTTTCAGAGCAGATTATTAACAAAAACACTTCCTGTGCCCAAAGCAGTGCTACCAAGGCCAGGCTCCTCCTACGGGACCACGGCCAGGGCGCCCCGACTCTGCCCAGGCACCCCATTCCGTCCCAGGCGCACCCCCGCTGCTCTCCGCCTCTGGCTGAGCCAGCCCCCGACGTGGGGAAGTCCTGATGTCCCTGGTGGGAAGTGACCCTGAGCGGGTCACAAACAGCACTCTTTTCAGATCAGAGTTTAAAGCAAAACGAGGCACTTAGGAAAAATGTGAAGTGTTCCAGCCTTTGATGCACAAAATGGTCTGTTTCCAAGTATCCCGTGAAACCAAACAAACGTTCTTCTTCAAATCAAAAAGCGAATGTTTCAATCAGAAACAGCACGCTCATCAAAAATGGTTCCGCTCAATATGTTTTTGAGATTAGTTTCACATGCTGCTGCTAAAATTTCCAGAAGCTGCAAAAAAGCTCATCTTTATCGACCAGTCATTAGAATTCAGTTGACCCTCCTGCCCTGCAGCATGTGCAAAAGTTCAAGTCAAAAACAAGCGTACACGGCATCACCCATCACTTCCCTGCAGATGAGTGTCCAGCGGGGCTCCTCCGTCCTCATGCGTCCTTGTCCTCACGGACAAGCCCACGTCCCCACCAACATCCCCACCAGCACTGGCGATGAGCTCGCCGCACGCCAAGGAGCCTGAGCACTGGAGCCAGTGCCACCTGAGGACTGAGGATTTAACCCCTCTTAGGCCTACAGCCCGCGGCCATCTGCTGGACAGCATGGCAGACCACCCAGGAGGGCCAGGTGACCACAGAAAAGCCCAGGTATCCACCGCCCCGCTGTAACGACGTCCGCTTCCAGGCTCCCCTAGGGGACGCCGCGCAGGACGAGCCGGAGAGGACAAGCGCACAACCTCGGGGTGCTGTTCCCGACACCGTGAAGGGACGGTGGGAAGCACTTGCTGCCCACGCGGAGCGGCTGACACGTTGCACGGCTTCCCTCCGCCCAGAGGGGGTCTGCTCAGCGACAGAATGTTCTAGAGCCCAGGGTCCCGTCCATGGCCCCAGGTGTCCGCTGAGCCGGGATGGACCTCGCCGCCCCCCAGCCTGAGTCGGGAATGACGTCCCCTTGGCCTTCGCCAGGAGCTGCAGGCGGGAGGGGCGAGCACGACACCCCGCTGCCCCGAGGCGGCGAGTGTCCCTGAGAAGCATCCCCGAGGAGCAACCCCGAGGCGTGTCCCCGAGGCACGTCCCTAACGCTAGGAGGAGCAGCTCCGCGGCGCCTCCCCCGCCTTCATCTTCTTGGTCTGCCCGTTGGGCCCGGGCGGTGGGTCCCTGCGCCGCTTCTTCTCCAGCTGCTGCTGCAGCCGCTCCTCCTTCTTCTTCAGGTAAGTGGTCATGTTGTCGCAGGTGGCCTTGTAGAGGCTGCTGAAGCCGCCGTCTGCACCAGCAGAGCCTGTGCGGGAGGAACAGGAGTGGGTGCGGCGTGCCAGGCAGGACTCGGGGCTCCGCCTCTAGCGGGGACCCGGCGGACTAGAGGGACCCTCCCGCCACAGGGAATGAACTCGGTGACCACCCTGCTCTCCGTGGACCTGCAGCATCTCCTCCAGCGTGAACCCCGGGATGGATCAACTCACTTCTAGCAGGACACGTAGAGGTGGGGCGGGGGTCCTCGGAGACCAGGCGCACAGGCCATGGCTGCATCCCCTGTGCCGGGGACCGAGGTGTCCTCTGGCCAAGGGTCAGCGGGCACCTGAATCCTTCCAACCACCGAATGGCCCAGATGCAGACCCCGCGGCAGGTGAACCTGAGCCCAGTGTAGCCAGTGGGGAGCGGACCCGCAGGACCCACAGAAACAGCGAGGTGAGCAGAGTGCTGTCCGAAACCTCTAAGCACAGGCTGACAGGTTACGCAGCAAGAGGCAACGGACGTGGGCTCAGTAAAGGTCAAGGCTCGAGGGGCCCCAGCCAGCCCCACCGAGACCACCTCACCACAGCGGGAAACCCCACGGAACCTGTCAGCAAGCGCGCGACCCTGCCCTGCACCTGGGACCTCCAAGCGTCCTCCAGCGTCTCTCCCCCGCCCCGCGCCCACTGTTAACAGGGTCTTTCACGTGCAGAACATCTTAGGACACTCAGCAGGGCCCGCGCCTGGGCCTGGCCCTGTGGGTGGCTCTCTGTGCCAGGCGGGGACCCAGGGCTACCCTGCGCCAGCTCCACAGGGACAGCGCTGCCCCAGCAAAACCACACAGCGCTGGGGAGCACACAGCCCTGTCACCCCCGTCGCCCTAGGGGAGAGGAAGGAAGCTGGCGGGGACACGGAGCCCACGCGTCACCCCGGGAGAGACGCGGGGGCCGCTCCAGCATCGACAGACACCGAAGCTGCGCCTGCGTCCCCACAGCTCGGGGGCCCCGCGCTCCACCCGGATGGTGGTTTGTCTTCCCAAGAAGTCTTCTGAGCAACGACTTCTTTACTCCAGTGAAGGCACCCGAGTTTCAGGGCTGCGTTAAAGCACCCCCCGACCCGGCCAGAAGCTGCGTCCCAAGAGCCCGCCTTCTGCCAATACAGACAGAGGGGCTCTCGGCACCCGCATCGCCGCCAAGGGGACCGACGGCGCGGCCCCGCCACGGCCCTGCAGCCGGGCAGGCACCAGCTCACAGCAGCTCGGCCGTGCTGACGAGGACGCACGCACTCCCCGCCACGGGCCCCGCATCCTCACCCACGGGAACGGCTCCCTGCTGGGCACCGCGCTCGGGAGCCTGCCTCTGCCCGCGGCCATGGCAGATGTGACCCTGAAAAGCAGGCCGGGCCAGGGCTCACCCTCACCTTCCAACATGGCCCAGTGCTCCCGAAGGTGAGCGGAGACCCTCTTCAACACGGCACTTTCGGGAACAGGCTGAGAAGACGAATGGGGACACTTTATCAGAAAATGGCTCAGGAACAGACAGCCCTGTCCTCTGCGCCGACCTCTGCGCCCTTCTCCTTGGCTCATCCAGCGCGGCAGCGACCACAGCTCATCACGAGGAAACCCAGGACGCGCACTGCCCGCTCGTCACGGGCGACTCTGCCTAAGGTGCCTGGACGCTGACAGGCCCCGTGGGCGGCATCCCCTCACGGCGAGTTTTCACATGAAAATACCTGAACGAGCTGTCGGGGCAGCTCCAAGCACCCGCAAAGGACGTGCGCGCCTGCAAAGGGCTCTGCGAGCGTCCCCTGGGCCTCCCCGCAGCGCCTTGAGAGACGCGGGACGGGGGGAGGTGACATCCCTGCTTCACACACAGGCCACCTGTGAGGAGGGCCCCTCGGCGTCCAGCGGGACCACTGCTCCAGCACGAGGCTGTGCTCAGGCTGCGAACGTTAAGGACACACACCCAGGGCCCCCCACCTGTGGGCCGGGACACTCACAGGAACAATGTGCCAATGACAGCGATTCCCCCCACAACACCAGCACACTGAGGAACCCGGCCAGGCACCCAGCTCCCTGTGCCCACGTCGCAAGCCCTGTGGCCGCTGCCCTCCCAGGACACGGCCTCTGGCACCAACGTGATCACGCTGAAAGGGGTCACAGCTGTCACCCCCACCCCCCAGCTTGGGGGACAGCGGGGGCCCACCCGTCTCACCTGCCACTGGCCGCCCACGGGCCTGCAGAGCACGAGGGGGGCCTCCCGGCAGCCCTGCAGGACCCACAGCCCCTGGGTCTCCTCGAAGGCCACGTCCCACACTCTGTGCTGGAAAGTCAGCTGCTGCTTGTAGACCAGCTGCCGCTGGGGGGCGTCCAGCTGGAAGAGGTAGACCACCGGCAGCCTTCCCGGGGAGAGAGGGGACAGTTATGACGCAGGGCCAGGGGTGCTCAGCCCCAGGCCAGCCCCGCCAGCATCTCAGCTGCAACCTCGTGACAGCCTGAGCCCGGAGCACCCAGCCGAGCTGCGCCCGCCCCCCGACCCGGGAAGTGTGAGCTAACGCACGCTCCGGTCCCGAAGCCCTGGGGCAGGTTACACGCAGCAAAGACGACACCACGCAGAGGAGACAGCCACTCCTCCCGCTGAGCAGTGGACTGGACCCTGGGCACCAACCTCAGCCCCAGCCCACGGCTGCCAGCGTCTCAGCCTCTAACCCTGCATCCTCATTTTCAGCAGGAGCTCAGCCACAGAGCCCAGACTCGCGGCTGGGACAAGTGAGAACGCGGGAGGCCCCCAAGCACCGTCCCCGGCACGCAGACGACGCTCAGGAGGGGGCCGGGGAGCGGCCCGTGCTCCTCACACCCACCCTGTCAGCACCGCCTGCCCCCACAGGTCTCGTGCTGAACAGGGACCTCCTCAGGTGGATTCTGCCACAGCTGTGCAGGAGACCACCTGGAGGCCGGTGCGACCTTCACACTCGTGGACGCGCACAGCCAGTGAGGTCAGGTGTGAAGGAAGGAGCCCGCCCCTCCCGCCAGCAGGGCCCGTGAAGGGACGTTCACTGCAGGGAGACGCTGCACGAGACACGCCGCCCCAGCCTCCTATTCAGAGACACAAGCTGCCACTCCCTCCCTCCTGGGTCCGCGGGAACCAGGGGTCCGCGTGGGCGTACCCGTCACACAGGAGTGCCACGCAGTCCTCCTGGCACCAGTAAGTGATCCTGGACGCAGCAAACCTCTGAAAGGAAAAGCAGTGGTTTCAGCGACGTCGGCCTGTCAGGACCCGACGCCGGGCTGCTCTGTTCAAACCGCGAGCATCACTGCAGGACAGACGGTCCCCCCAGGCAAAGAGAGGACACAGCAGGACTCCGGACACCAGCGAGGGCACAGTTCACAGGTTATTCCGACACACAGGGCAGACGGCAGAGGCCACTCCGTGGCTCTCGTCCGCCCTCCGGAGCCTGGGCAACGTCTCCGAGGCCAACGGAATTGGTCAAAAAGCAAGGAGGACAGAGAGCACACGTGGAAGAAAGAAAGGGGTTGTCAGGGAATAAAAAAAAATTACTTCCTATGCATTGTCGTTTATTTTGGCACTAGTGCCGATGCAATACATTATTGAGTTGCTCAGTCTCTGTTTTAAAGTGTCTGAATCTATAAAATGGGAATGGCAAAACTCATCCCCCTCCTCACATAAATAAGAGTGACTTTATGAGTAAAATTCAGTGAGGAAAATGTATAGCATGGTATTTTAGAGTCATGATGTTGCCTGAAAGACTAATAAGCAGCAAAACTATGAAGGCAAAAAAAAGGGGGTTGTGACTGCAGACAGCAAGCACACGCGTGTCCACACAACCTGGCAGAAGCAGCCTGGGGTCAGAGCCGGGGGGGTGGAGGGGGCACGGCTCTCGGGGGCCGCCCTGGCTCGTGCAGGGAACTGCTCACTCCGGTCCCCAACGTGCCCTGCACTCTCCTTGCTGTCCAGTGGCGACAGGAGGTTTAGGAGGGCGTGGATGTGAAGAAGGCAGAACACGCAGGCCTCTATTTGCTGAGACTTCAGAGAGGGCACCGTGGCTGCAGAAACCCAAGGGGGAGGCGCCCATGGGGACAGCCAGAGCAGCTGGAGCCCACTGACCCGGAGGCCCCTGCAGCCACTGGGCTGGGTGGCCGCAGCCCTGGGGTCCTAGGGCTCTGGCCCAGGTCAGGCCTGCCTGCCCACGTGCTGCAGAGCGGCCTCGGGGTGGAGGAGAGAACTGAAAAGCCCAGGACAAGGCGAGAGCCCTTCAGTTCAGGCCCAGCTCTCATCAGACACGCGGGAAAGCCCAATGCCGCGGGCTACCACCCTGGCCGTCGCGACCTCAGCCTGTGGGCCAGCTCTGCAGGGCAGGGAGACGCGTGAACAGACCCTCCCTCCCTGCCAGACCCAGCCAGGCCTCTGGAAGCTGGCAGAGACGTCCACGTGTGACCCCCTGGACCCCATCCACACAGGTCAGCCACCCGGGAGTATCAGGGCAGCCCCACTTTCTCCCCTGCAGATCCCGACACCTGAGGGCCCAGGTGCCCTGACCTGGGACGCACTGGCCCGTGCACCACCCTGGGCACCTGAGGCTGACCCACGATGGACGAGGGAGGGAACCCTGGGTGTGCTCAGCCCCGCCCCTCCCAGGCACCACTATTTTTTCCATTTCCAAGAGGATTAGAGGCCTTCCTGTAAATTAGTGGTTCAAATGCAATATAATATAAATTATCTCCCATTGACTTGACAAGGTGCCTTCAAAGTCTGAAATACACAATTCCTCTCAAGCTGAAAGAAGTCTGCAGTGACAGCAATAAAACTTCTCCAACGTAAAAGGAATTTTTTCCACAGGATCCCAACAACTGGAGAGGTGCCCTCAAGCCTCCGACAAACCCAAGACAAATGTGAGGTTACCTTGTCGCTCTGGGACTCTGCCGGCTCCTGCAGGCTGGTCAGGTGGCAACAATGCAGCTCACGGCCGCTCCTGTACTCCCAGAGCCTCAGGGTGCCATCCTGCAACACCAAGGACAGTTAGCACCCGGTGAGGCACCGGGGCTTCACCAGGCGGTGGGGGTGACTCAGCGACAGCCAGGGCGCCTCTCTCCCAGCTACAGGCTCTTTGCTTATAACACCTGTGCAAAGAGTCACGCGAGCCACTAAGAAAACATGGGTGACCCCACACAGCCAAATGGGCAAGGGCACGAGACACCTGTCACATGGAGGTCAAAGACAACGCCTGCTGTGCTCAGGCAGGGAGTGCTCACACACACACATGCACACACACACGTGCACACAGGGACCCATCCGTGGGCATGCATCTGCATGGGGAGAAACTTGGGGCTAATGAACACGTGACAGCTGTCCATGTCACTGTTTAAGAATGGGTGAAAAGAGGACGTCCGTTTGTTACCCATGAGAGTGTCAACTGGCACGGCCTGGATGTGGGCTCCAAAAATAACAAAAAAGGGAGGGTTTATCAGGAACAAGACAAGGATACCCACTCTCACCACTTTTACTCAACACAGCCCTGGAAGTCCTGGCCACAGCAATCAGACAAGAAAAAGAAATGAAAGCAATCCAAATTCGAAAAGAAGTAAAACTGTTACTGTTTGCAGATGATGTGATTTTATATATAGAAAAGACTCCACCAAAAGACTACTAGAAATAATAAATGAATACATTAGAGTTTCAGGGTATAAAATCAATGTACAAAATCTGTTGTGTTTCTACATGCTAACAACAGACTAAAAGAAAGAAAAATTAAGAAAGCAATCCCATTTACAACTGCACCAAAAAGAACAGAAATAAGTTTACCCAAGGAGGTGAAAGACCTATACTCAGAAAAGTGTAAGACGTTGTCGAAAGAAACTGAAGACACAGACAAATGGAAAGATATTCGTGCCCGTGGATTGGGAGAATTAACATTGTTAAAATGTACGTTATTAACTAAAACAACTGAAGATTCAATCCAGTTCCTATCAAAATTCCAATGACATTTTTCAGACATAAAAAAAATCCTAAAATTTATATGAAACCACTAAATACCCTGAATAGCCCAAAGCAACCTTGAGAAAGAATAACAAAGCTGGAGGGTATCACGCTCCCTGATTTCAAATTATGCTGCAAAGCTACAGTAATCAAAACAGCATGGTACTGGCAGAAAAACTCCTCAGGCACAGAAAAGAAAGCAAAAATAAACAAATGGAACTATATCAAACTAAAAAGCTTCTGCACAGCAAAAGAAATGATCAACAAAACAAAAAGACAAACAACAGAATGAGAGAAGATATTTGCAAATCATGTATCTGATAAATGGTTAATATCCAAAACAGACAAGGAACTCCTACAACTCAACAAAAAAAAAAACCTTTAAAAATGGGCAAAGGATATAAACAGATGTTTTTCTAAAAAAGACATACACATGGCCAACAGGCACATGAAAAGATGCTCAACATCACTAACCATCAGGGAGATGTAAATCAAAACCATAATGAGGTACCACCTTGTATCTGCCAGCATGGCTACTATCAAAAAGACAACAAATGTCAAGTGTCGGTGAGGATGTAGCAAAAAGGGAACCCTTGCGCACTGTTGGTCGGAGTGTAAATTGGTGCAGCCACTATGGAAAACATTATGAAGATTTCTCAAAAAATTAAACCTAAGTGCCCATCAACAGAAGAATGTGGTGCACGCACACACACACACAACAAAACATTACTCAGCCATAAAAAAAGAATGAAATCTTGCCACTTGCAACAACATGGATGGACCTGGAGGGTGTTATGCTAAGTGAAATAAGTCAGACGAAGACAGACAAATACCATATGATTTCACTCATACGTGAAATATAAAAAGTACAGAAAACAAACAAAAACAAACATGTAGATACAAAGAAGAGAGTAATGGTTACCAAGTGGTCACCAAGGGTGGGGGAGGGCAAGATGAGTGAAGGGGTGCACTGTATCACGCTGTGACGCACGGAAACTAAGCTTTCGGTGCTGAGCACGCTGCTGTGTGCAGAAGTCCAAATACAATGCTGTACACGTGAAACTTACACATGATAAACCAACATTACCTCAATAACATAAAAAAGAAGAGAGGATTATATTAAGAAATATTTGTTACAACACTCATTAAGGTGGCAGGAAACAGAAACACGCATCTAAAAGAGAAGGCCCAGACAGAGAGTGAAATGGAGCCGGGTCCCTGCTGGCATCCACCTCGGAAAGCCCCTCTGGTGAGTGGAATCTTTACTAAAACCAGACAGGCAGAGGCCACGTCCACCTGCAGAGCAAATACGAAGTCCAATGAGACAGAACCTCTGTGTGATTAAAATGAGCAAAAGAAAAAGAGGAAAATTAACTTCCCCTGAACGGTTAAGGGCAGGAACCTCTGGGTGCTGAGATGTGAGTATAAATGTCTTGCCACGAATATGGCTGATGAACAGGGAGATGAGTGCACGTCTGCAGGTCTCCCCACTCGCCCCCAACCCCCCCTCCAGGCGACAAAGGGTGCTCAGAGCAGAACCCTCCAGGACAAAGATAACGGCGGGAGATGCAGACAGAACCTGGCTGCTGGCTGCAGACAACAGGAACAAGAGGCCCTGGTCTCAGGGACACCGGGGTCCCCTACCCCCAAAGGATGCAGATGGGAAACACCCCCCGCCCCCCCCGAGAAAAGGAGGACCGACTGACCCACGTGGACCGTGGGGTCCCAAGGAGGCGGCCCAGTGCTCAACTCCGACAACCAGGCTCACACACCCAACCCCAATGTCGTAAACGCACAGGCAGACCACCAGACATCGGGGAAAACCTCCAGCTCAAAAGGTGGGCGACACACAGGCAGGAAAGGAAACACACAGGAAAATACCTCCCCCAAAAGAACACATGCCACACCACCCCAGGGAGATCAAAGGTCTGCATTCAGGATGCAAGAATGGGGGCTGTGAAGAAAGAACAATCCAAGGACCAGAAAGAGTTCTTGAAAATTAGAATTAATAGCAGAAATTAACATTCCCACAGAAGGCTGGAAAATAAAGTTGAGAAAATCTCCCCCAAAGCAGAATAGGGAGCAGTAACATGAGAGAAAAAACATGAAGGAAAGAATCAGAGAGTCAGACAGCGGGTCCAACATCCAGCTGCACAAACTCCAGGAAAAGTGAGGTGGGGCGGGGGGCGGCGCTCCAGAGGGCGTGAACCTAAGAAGACTCCCAGGTCTGTCGACCTGAAGCCTCGTAACAGAAGGAGCCACCGACCGTGTGGCTAATTTTCAGGGCCCCCTGCGACATCCCCCACCCTCCACACTCCATCATTCTCCAGAGCACGGGATGAAAAGGCCCCCCGGTCAGACCCCACATAAAGGACCCAGACGCGATGGCCTCAGACGTCTCAAAAGAAACAGAGGGGAGAAAACCAAGCAAACTGAACACCAGAGGAAACCCTGGAGCAACGGCTTGACAATCTGCGTACACCCGCCGACAGCCAAGTGCCGGGGGCGGAGGGCACCTCCCGAAAGGCAGGCCCCTAACGCCCCCTCCCCACACCTTCAGAAAGCTGCCCCATAACGTGCACCCCCAAAACAACGCGGGGGGCACCTTCAGGAGACGAGAAGCCCACCAGCAAAGAGGGAGGGGATACAGGCAGGACACCGCCGCTGCCCACACAGATGGTAAGAGCGGACACAGATGACTCCTGCCGTCTGGAAACACGGGCCATCGAGAGGCCACAGCTGAAGGCTCCCAGGCCGGCCTCGGAGGGCGTGGGGCAGGGGGGGCTAGTTTCCATCCTAAGCCGTACAGCAGGATCTGACTTTTTAAATAAACATACAAACGGCACTTCACAGCGTGTACAGCACACACCACCCCACACCCCGGCTGGGTGGCCCTGGAGGAGGTGGGACAGGAGTGGGACGGGCAGGACGGCCAGCGCAGCCCTACTGCATTTCTGTTAAAAGAAGCAGAAGCAACATGCTGGACCTGACAAAACTAAGTGGCGAGAGCAAGGGGGGCCACGCTACACTTGCCTGTGTGCCTGAAGATTTTTTATTATAAAAGAGCCTTATAGCAAAATTCACAGAAACTGGCTATTTCTGGGAACTCTAGCACCTTTATTTTCTTCTCTTTACTTTCACAGGACCACACGTCGCTTTCAAGAACAGGACAAGAGAACGGAAAAGTAAAAGCCCGTGAGAAAGCACACGTGAAGGAAGTGGACGCGGCCCCGACCTGGAAGGCCTGCCTGTCAGGAGTCCATGAGGCCCCCAGCCCACCAAGTTGTATAAAAAGCTCAAAGGTGGAAAGGCGAGGATGCAGGGCTGTGGGCAGAGCCCCTGAAAAGAAAGGAAGAAGCAGAGCCTGTTAACTCAACACCTGCACTTCAGCAAAAGCGCCGCTTAAGGGTCCTTCCAAACATTACTCCTTAGAGAAAGGCGCCTCCAACCGCTCACCTGCTAGGGCTTCCGGCCCGGCTCCTGGGGCGGAGCAGCTGCGCCTACTGATCAAACTTCCCGAGGCCAAGTGCCAGCCCCTCTCCACGCGCTCACGCGGGCGGGTCAGGGAGAAGGGCTGACCAGGTCCCTCTGGGATTTGGAAAGGGCCATCCACCACCATCTTAACTGAGACCATGACGCTCTAAGGCCTCTCAGGCCCGAGTCCCTGCACGCGGTCCAGCTCAGCACGCGGACACGCCCGCGCGCACAGCCCTGAAGCAGGGAGCGCGCGGCCAGCCCTGCACTGAGGACCACAGCCCCACCTAGTGGACGGCCGCCCGGGCAAGGCTCGCGGCCGGGGACAAAAGCCAGGCTGCCTGCTGGGGGGCCCCGGCCCGGGGTGCACGTGGGGAGCGACGCACTCACCCCGGAGGAGGACAAGAGCAGCTCGGGGTGGTCGGGCACCACGAAGATGCGACTCACGAACCTGCAGGTGGAGAGAAGCAGAGGGTGAGCCGGGCTGCTGCGACTCCGCCCGGCCCGTGTCACCCCGGACCCCGGCCCGGACTGCAGCCAAGAGGAGCCGCGTGAATGCGCGGGGAGCAGGCCGTGTCACTCCAGGCCGCGCCTGCCAGAAAGGCCCCAGAGCAGCTGCCCCCGAGCACACACATCAACGGGGTCACCAGGGTGACTTGCGAGCCGGGCACGGGGCGGGGGGCGGTGAAGCAGCGCCACTGACCCGCAGCCAGAGTCACACCCACGGAGCCTCACCCGAGCAACCCAGCCCCCCAGGCACCAGCCTTGGGGGCGGGGGCGGGGAGGGAGGTGCTGCCAGTCATGCACCAGCATCTCTAAAGCCATTGCTAACTCACGGGCACCTGGGGACCCCTGGGGGGTGGGAGGGGGCCCCTGTCCCTGTCCCTGTCCCTGTCCCGGCCGCCCAGAGCTTCACCCTGGGCTGGGCTCCGTCCTGCCCGCAGCCGGCCCCTCCCCAGAGCAAGCAGCATGAACGCAGCCTGTGTCCCGGGGGGCGTGTCCACGACAGGGGGCACGAGCTGCTTCCATGTCTCAACAGGAAAGGGGCGGAAACCATAGTTTCCAGGGCCTTACCCAAGACTCTTCAAGAGCAATGACTGGTCATTTATTCACTGAAACACCCACTGAGCACCTACTGCGTGGCTGGCGCTGTGCCGAGGGCTCAGACAGCAATAAAGACCCCCACCCAGAGTCTAGGACACGGGGGGAGACGGGCCACAGGAGACCCCAGGTGTCTGCGGAGGCTCAGGACGGCCCGTCCAACAGAAACCCAGCCCCAGCCACGGTGTGAGCCGCCAGGGGCATTTCACATCTGCTGGTAACTACGCTAAACAGGTAACAGACTCAGGTGAGGTTAACTCTAATACTAGGTTTTGACTTGATTCAATGTGCCCAAAGGGTTATCATTTCAACCTGCAATCAATGTAGCAAACTAACAAATGAGCTGTTTTTACACTGTTTTTCATACTGTCCTTGGAACTGGTGTTTTAGAAGAAAGCACAGCAGGGAGGGGGCAGAGGGAGGGGGTGCTTCCCAGCTGAAGGGTCCGCCTGTGTCTCAAGCCTGACCCTCCCTCTGCAGAGGAAGGTGGGGAGGGACTCACTCAGGGTACGCTGGTTGGTGGGGGAGGACACTCACTTGGTGTATGTTGTGGAGGGACACTCACTCGGTGTATGTTGGGGGGAGGGACACTCACTCGGTGTATGTTGTGGAGGGACACTCACTCGGTGTATGTTGGGGGAGGGACACTCACTCGGTGTATGTTGGGGGAGGGACACTCACTCGGTGTATGCTGGGGGAGGGACACTCACTCGGTGTATGTTGTGGGGGACACTCACTCGGTGTATTTTGGGGGGAGGGACACTCACTCGGTGTGCCCCAGGCAGAAGGACTCGATGCTGTGTGGAGCCACGGCCCAGCTCACCCGGATCTTCTCGTCCCGGTCAGCAGTGAGGACGTAGCGGCCGTCAGGACTCACAGCCTGTGCACGAGGGTTAGAGGGGCAGAGGGGCTGGTCCGCACGGCCGGCTCGCCTCCTCCCAGCCCGGGCCCCAGCACAGGAGCCCCCCGAGGGCCACAGCTGCCCCACACACCTACTGCTCCCGCCCCAGCCCGGCCGTGCCCTCTCCCGTCTCCAGCACCCCGTCACCTTCCTCTCCTTCCTTTCACATGTCCCCACATCCAGCCAGTCACCGAGTCCTGCGGATCTGCCCCTCACGACCCCCCTGGTTCCTGCGTGTCCCTGCACGGTCCCACCCCAGCCCCGCCGCCCCCGGCTGCCAGCGTCGCCTTCTGAAATTGGGGCCCCGCCCACAGCAGAGCCCAAGGCCGCCCACCTGGCACACAGGCCAGCCGCCCCTCCCCGTCCCCAAGCCGCACGGCAGCCAGTGAAGCACCTCGCCCACGTACCACGTCCAGCAGCATCGACAGGTGTCCCAGCTCAAGCGTGCCGCCCCCGTGCGGCTCCAGCACCGGGAAGGAATAAACATCTCCAGACTTGTCCGCCACCAGAACCTTCTCCTCGGAGGCCGTGAAGGTCAGGGCCGTGCACCTCCTCACCACGGTCCTACAAGGCCAGAGATGCCCACGGTCGGCCTACACGGCCAGCACCAGGGCCGCCGCTGACCTGCAAGCTGCCCACCCGACGGCTCCCGCCGCATGGCAGTTACCAAAGACGGTGCCAAAAACAGATGAAAACAGCCCCAATGCCTCAGACAAAATTAACCTTCACAATATTTTTTCTTTTAAAAACGTGCTCCTGATGGCAGAATCTGGGTGGTGGGTATCTACATGCCCAACGTGAAACCCCCTCAGCGTGGCCATGTGCTTGAAGACGGTCCTGATGGAATGCTGGGGGCGGAGCGGGGATCGCTCCTTGGCCTCCTCTCCCACATCGGGGAGACCACGGCCAGCTTCCTAAACATCAGCTTCCTAAACTGCTGCCGTTTACCTACACATAGAGCCGTCCCAGCTCTGCTGTCACCCGCAGGCTGGAAGGGACCCACTGTCCCCGTAAAGAGCGAACATCCCTGCAGACGGCACCTGGCTCACCACAGCCAAGACTCCAGAAGTCGGCTTGAAATGGAAACTGAACCTTATAGGAACTACGTCCCCTACACAGGGACCATCAGAACTCCCCCCCCAGCGCCGGCCCACCTCTCGGGAGGGAGGGGCGAGAGGACAGAGGACAGAGGAGTGATCAGGACGCCCAGCTGGGCTCCAGGCGCCACCGCAGGGCTCGGCAGCCGTAGGGCCGCCTCCGCTCCTCGGCGCCAGTGCAGCCCAGCAAGGAGGCGTATTGTGATAAATGTGGGGAAAACAATGACAAGAAAAAGTAATTAGACTCTGGGCAAGATTAATCAGAATTCGCGGAGCGGCTGTAATTTAAACAAAGGGCCTGCACTGCCCAAGCAACCCAGCCGCGCAGCCTGACGGGCTTGGCAAGCAGCTGTGAGGAGCACGGCCACGGCCTTGTGGGGGGCTCCTAGGGGGCATCGGCCCAGGACAGTCCTCCGGGAACAATGGGCTTGGATCCCAGTCGCGGGCCCCCCTCCCCCCCCGCTCCACATCGCGCCCCTTTGTCCTCTGCCAGCTGCGGGCTTCCAGCTTCTCAGGCTAAGCTCGTCCGGACAACGACTCCAGGATGTGGCTTGGCTGTGCGGAGCAGGTTTGGGAGTCAGGATCCCAGGGTGTCAGGACACAGGTGGGGGGCAGGTCATGGGACAGGACCACCAGTGGGCTGGCCATGCCGCCCCAGCAGTACGAGCCCGGGGGGCACCAACCTTCAGCCTCGGCAGGGTCTGGGGCCTCAGCGCTTTCCCTGCCTCCACGGAGTCACCGGGTTCAGGGCCAGCCCATCTCCTCAGGCCCCCAGGGCGGGTGTGGCCCCCTCCTCCCTGCCAGGGACAGAGGAAGTGCCCGCTGGAGTGAGCTCTGGGCCGCTCGGGGCCCCGGCCGGTCAAACACGCATGAACTAGATGTCAGCTGTACCAGGGTGGGTGCTGTTCTGAGGAGGCCCCCTCAGATCCCAAAGGGGCCTGTGCCCCCTCCAGGGAGGCGCCCACTGGACCCGCCCACTGCATTTCATCGCCCCGGAGACAGAAGCTCACCCCGCTCTCCTTCTGCAAAAGCTTCATCAGAAAGGAAGGCACTGAGCTCGGGGTAAACGTACAGGAAGAGGCAACGAGCGGCACGTGACCCCCGAGCAGAGGCTGGCCCTGGCCCAGCCCCATGTCCCCCCTTCTCCAGCGGCCAGCGTGCAACACGACAGAGGCCCTGGAGTTTGTAATCTGGTTCCTTAACTTCAGCAAACCACTTATCTGTCTTCTACACCACCTAATGCAAGGGTCTCCTATACAAAGTTATTCCACTGATGTCAATTTAAAAGCCAAGAGCAGACAAACAAAGGCAAAAAGGCCCGGCACTGAGACCACTAAGGTCTTCGGCCCCAGGGGTTATTGGGTCTCAGGTGGAGAGAAGCCCTGATACAGGACCTTCAGGAGACAAAACAACATAGCACCTTCCCCTCAGTCCACACCCACAGGCCTCGTGGAAGAGGGACGAGGCGTGTTCACAGGAACCAGGCATCTGAACACCCGCCCTGCCCCGTGCTCAGGAGGCCTCACCTAAACTCTCTCATTCACAAGCCCGACGCCACCCCGACCCCCACCTTTCCCCCCTGCTCAGACCCTGCACAAGCCGGGACCCCTCTAGAATAGCCAGAGCCCCCCAGGAGCCCTAGGCGCCTGCCGTGCCACCCCAGCAGAGGGGCAGGAGCTCCGGTACCAGGAGCCAGGAGTGGGGCTGGCTGTGTGGATGCCCCGTGCCCACGTCCAGAGGGAATCTCCATGTACCGCGGGATGCACACGGACGGGACGGTGCGCTTGCATGCCCGCCTGCTAGCAGGCCCAGAGCTGCCACCTACAGAGCGCGTGCAGGGTCACCGCCAACGCCCCGCGCCACCAGCACGCCTGCACCCCCCACCTGCACCTGCGCTTCACTGAAGTGCTCAGTGTTGCTGCGAGGGGCCCACCCCTCGGTGAAGAATCGCCCTCATCCAAACAGAGGTCAGGCCTGTGGTCTCCCGGCCTGGGACAAGGTGATCTCTGGGGGGACGAAACAGATCCCGAGAGGAAACTGTCACAGGGGAAGGCAGGTGCCCAGGACACGAACGCCGCGTGTGCAGAGGCAGCCTGGAGGGGCACGTGGTGTCTCGCACCAGGGATCTCTGGGTGGTGAGATTCAGGGTGATCTGTTTTTGTTCCCACTTTGGCCTTCTCTGAGGTTTCCGAATTTTTATATGAACAAAAAAATTCAAGGGGGAGAACGGAAAAAACTGCTGTGGTAGGAAGCACAGTGTGCTCCAGGGGCCGGAGAGGACCCCTGAGAACCTGCCCCAGGCTTCGCGGACCTCAGCTACCCTCCCGCAGACCCCATGAGCGCAGGTCTGCACACAGGCACACCCGGACAGCAATGGACAGCTGCCAGAGGAAGAGTCTGCTGGCCGAGGCGCATCCAAAGTCTGCCGCCCCACACGCGGTGCAAGGGGACGGCAGGGTGACAGGGTGTGGATGCACGCGTGTAATACACACGCGGAAACCCAAGCTCCCCGACAGAGAACCAGATGAAAAAGGAACCACCACCCCAGCAGGAAAGCAAAGGGCACGCGAAGGCGGCCCACAAGATACACGATGCTGTTTGGGGCAAAGCTGCTCCCTCGCTCCTAACCGGGCTGGCGTGCGAGGTCCCAGCCTCCCTCTCCCACGGCCCCAAGGCCAAGGCGGGATGCGACTCAGCGCTGGGGTGGGGGGTGCTGCTCCCACACTCCGCGAAGGCAATTTGTGATCATCTCCCTCGTTTACAAATACATGTCTTCACACGTGGCAATTCATTTGTGGCAACGTTTACAGATAAATGAGAAAAATTATGTCTGTATATGATAATTCACTGAAGTGCTTTTTCAAAGAGCGAAACCAGTGAAATGCAAATGAAAACTGTCCAGCAAGAGAGAAGGTCAAGAAAACGACTGCAGATCCCCACAATGGGACTGCACGCGGTTTCCACTCTTCACAAAGTACTGACCAGCAGTGGCATCTCTACCATCGGCTCCGGTGTGCCTCCAACACGCCCTGAAGACCCCAAGTCTCCGCTGACCCGGGCCTGGCCCTGGGGTCCTCTGATCACTGCCCAGGTCCCCTCGCCAACCTGGGAGTCAGATGCAGTTTTACAACATCCTTGGAGGACATCAGAGCTCTATTATAATACAACACACTGCAAAGAGAACAGTGTGCACGTCCTCAAAGTACCCCGGTGGCTCGCGGAGGTTCCAGAAGCATGGGCAGATGGTCTTTACTTTAGCAAAAGAATTGCCACCAGATTCCTTCAGATCATTTGATTCTCATCTTTTGGGGCAAAGCCCCCTGTGAGAATCTGATGTAAGGTGCAGAGGCCCCACAGATGAACTCAGCAGTCAGGGTCAGGAAAGGGCGGTAACTAGTATTATGGGCTGAACCGTGTCCTCCAGATTCCCGTGTTGGAATCCAGCGCCCCCAGACCTCCGAACGCGGTGTGCTGGAAAGAGGGCCTTTACCGAGCTGATTCAGGTGCCACGTGGCTGCTCAGCCGGACCCTGATCCAACATGTCGGGCGTCCTTACAAGAGGAAAACTGGGCACACACAGGGATGCCCATGTGAAGAGGCAGCAAGAGGGCGGCCGTCTACAAGCCACGCCCAGGAGAAACCAATGCTGCTGACTCTCGATCTTGGACTTCAACCCCCAGGACAGCAGGGACTGAACACCTGTCGTCTGAGCTGTGGTGCTCTTCCAGCAGCCCTGGCTGACTTGCAGCCACCGCCTCCCGCCATCGCTGTTGCTGGCCTGCCCGCCCCACTCCCTACAGGTTGTGGAAACAAAACCAAGGCCACCGGCAAGGATCCCCGTGGAGGAGCTCAGGGTCAGAAACCCCCAAGTTCCCTGGTGATGATTACCCTGAATCCCAAAGACACGTGACATCGTCTGTGCTCTGCGTGACCTGCTCACGTGCCGGCTATCCTGGCAGGAGGATGCGGCCCCACGGGCCTCTCCAGTTAAGGGCGGCGGGAATTCACGACGGCAGGAAGGGCAGCACCACCGACTACCCTGTGGCTGCCCGGCAACACGCGTTTAAAGGTCATTTTGGGGCTGGAAACTGTAACTGCCTGTGGTGGGGCAGCTGGAGGGCAGGGGTGGAGGGAGAGTCCCTGTGTATCCTTCTAATTTTTGTTTTAAGCTTTTCAATCATGAGCATCTATTGCCCATCTAATACACAAAAACACGCATAAGGGAAAAGTGAAGTAGTGTTACTGGCCTTTATTTTTAACCTGACTGGAATCGCGGGCAGAGTGGGTATTCCTTGCTTTTGATGCCACCCGGAATTTGGCTTTTTATTCTTCTCTTAGAAAATAAGCTGAAATAAAAATCTTAGAGGTGTAGCCGTCCCCAGTACAGGTGTGAGTCGGCTACAGCAGGAAATTTCTTGACCTCGGCCCTTCAGTAGTGAGAACGTCATAACCGTACATGCTCATCTCTGATTATAAAGGAAAGGGCAACCCTGCAGCCTCAGGAAGGCGAGGAGGAGGGGACAGGCCCGCCTCTGCTCCACGTGGGTGTTTCCATCACTGTCAAAGAACAATGAGAACGAAGCCAGCCTGCACCCTCCTAAGGAGACAGAGAAGGTGCAGACTGGGAGAGCGTCAGAGCCAAAGGAAGTTACAGCTGCCCCCAGCCGAGTGCCAGCACACTCACCCCTCTGCTAACAAGACAAGGAAGCTCTCAGGAAGCGAGGGCTCACACACCGCAGCGCCCCTCCCTCTGCGGCAGTGACAGAGAGAGACTCAGGAGAGGAATAACAAGGACGAAGAGTGCGCACAGGACTCTGCTGGACAAGAGGACGCACCTGGCCAGTGACACCCTCTCCCATCAACGCTGAGCCCTCAGCCCTTCAGATGCTCAAGTAAGTGCATTTAAAAACCCTCCAGGTGAAAACTGTGGCCCAGGGACCTCAACTTACACATGCTGGTGTTCTCTATTTCTGCCACTGTTTGGAAGGCAGGGTGGCATAGCGGCCCAGACTCTGCAGCCAGTGACCGGGACGGGGCCCAGCCGAGCTGAGTGACTGGAGCTGCCTTCCAGTCTCCGGGGCAGGGGTGTGGGTGAGAACAAGCCTCTGCCCCACCCACGGGCCTGATACAAGGACTGAACCAGTTAACACAGTACAGCACTGGAGACAGCTCCTGCCACAGAACCAGGGCTACGGGTTAGCTTCTTACACTACCGCTATCATCACTACTGTCACGGGCATGCAAGTGTAAGCTGTGCATTCAACACGGTAACGACGCAATGTTAGCATTTCATACCTGACACTCAGACATTGCCATGGGTTTGTACGGAAAAGAATCAGACGCTTACTGTCATCAGTTAAAGCAAAATAGCTGCCAGACTTCGAGAAGGTGGACGCCAGAATCGTGTCACTCCCCTTATCCACGGGCTGTCCATCCTCCCTGAGAAAGAGAGGAGACAGGTCAGGCCTTACCTGAGCAAACGAGGCTGCGCCCCCAGGTCAGCCCTGTGCGTCTACAATGCGACCAGACACAAAATGCGATGAGGTTCACGTAGACAGAATATAAAACATATTAAGGGGACATGGAGGATTAAAGACACCCTCATCTTTTTTTTTTTTTTTTTGGCACACGGGCTTAGTTGCTCCGCGGCATGTGGGATCGTCCTGGAGCTGGGATCGAACCCGTGACCTCTGCATTGGCAGGTGGATTCTTAACCACTGCGCCACCTAGGAAGCCCAAAGACACTCTCATCTTCAAGGAGTGAAGCTAATTAAACAGAAAGGTCTCTCGGCATACAGAATCCAAAGAACACAGCTGGAGAGACCCTCAGAGATCATATGGCCCACTCCCACACGGACCTGAACTGACCCACAGCTAGAGGGAGGGATCAAATCATATTAAAAAAAAAAAAAAAAAGTGGGCCCCCAAGCCCAGTTCTTCTAAAGAAAACCACTATACAAAATGAGCACACTCTGAAAACAAACCTCTGGTTACCAGGGAGGAAAGGCGGGAGGGATAAACTAGGAGACTGGGATTGACGTACACACGCTACTATGTATAAAATAGATAACTAGTAAGGACCTACTGTACAGCACCGGGAATCTACTCAATACTCTGTAATAACCTACGTGGGAAAAGAATCTAAAAAAGAGTGGATATACATATATGTATAACTGATTCACTTTACTGTACACCCTAAACTAACACAATATTGTAAATCAACTCTACTCCAATAAAAATTTTTTTAAAAAAGACCACTCTACTTTATCTTTCAATTCGCTGAAGTTAATTTCATACACCTGCTTTCAATGCATTTAAAGTTGCACTGTGTTATTTCAAAGTGCCAATAAAATAATTATTGACAAAAACGAATTTCAAGTATTTTAAAAAGTGCTGATATTCTTAATGTCTACTCTGAAAGCTAGTTTCGCATTTCTCTCCGGAGGTGGCACCTGGTTTATCCACACAGCCGGGTAACAGAAACGAAAAATTCAGAGAATAAGACAATTTGCTTCTTAGACTTAATGGTCCCATTACTCAAACCATGAATCAGCCCTGAAGAGGCCTCCCCATCACCTCACCCTTTATGCTCTTGTGCCTTCTTTTCTGCAGCACTGCAATCATATATGAAGACGCTGTCATCGTCACTAAAAAAATAAAATAAATAACAAAAATATTTTAAAAGAAGTACTTTGTTAATTATAATGTTCATTTCTTTTTTTTTTCCTAACCTGGATCAGAAACAATTTGCATACTAAGGGTCTTATCCACAAGAAACCACCTCCATAAGACATTTCACGGAACAGTGAAGGAGCTTTATTTGCTTAACCTATTTATACTTGCCATACATAACCAGTATGGTCTGTCCACAAAAATCAGTTAAGTGAAATAAATGAGGACCAAAACTCAACAGGAAGTAATATACTGTTCTTTAATAACTCGAACCTCAGTGCAAGATGGCTATGTAAGAAGAAATTATATTAGAGGACTGGGGCGGGTAGGGTGGGGGGGACTCGAGGAGGGGGGTAGTCAAGGAAGGGAGGGAATACGGGGATATGTGTATAAAAACAGTTGATTGAACTTGATGTACCCCCCAAAAAATAATAAATAAAATAAAAAAAAAAAAAAGAAGAAATTATATTCTGAGTTTTCAGTGGGTCTTTTGTACCCAAGTTTAAAACTGCTATCACTTGTTTAGAAAAATGTCTCATCTGCCCCAGAAAAGCTCTCATGGCTGCCAAGCACTCACCAATATAGAAGCCGCCCACCTTCCCTATCAGACACTAAGCTCTCCCTCCAGTGCCTGGCACAGAGAAGACATCCTGCACAAATTTATAGCCTTTAAAGTGACTGCAGCCAAACTCTTTCCACGTGGAACACTGCAGTGCAGGAAGAGAAGCAGTCCTCCAAGTCAGAAACTGTGCCAGCCAGCAGCCACTAGGCTTCCTCAAAAGGTATGGAGGGAAGCAACCGGATGGAGTCTACTTTACCCACCTCTGTGGCCTGTGTTAGATACCTGAAGGCTCTAAAACGAAACAGCCTGAGGCAGACAACAGGTATGTGAGTAAATTTGTGAAATCTACACTTAACACCTTATTGGAGCTCTGAAACCAAACACTGAACAAAGAACAAAGAGAGTACTTTTACATTTGACAGACATGTTGTCTGTTTCAAGTACGGGAGAATGAGACCTGCCCTGGGAAAGGAAACAAGGTACCGAAACTGACCACTATTAATATGCAAGAGGCCGGGTCAATATTATTCGATCAGCAAACACTTCCTGATTTTAAAATCCCGGGAACGATAAGGAAGGGGCGTGAAATTAGAGGAAGCAAAAACGGGACCTTGTCAAGAGCCCCTAGGGAGGTGAGCGCGGTGGCTCTGGGGTACCCTCGGGCAAGGGGGTGTCAGGCAAGACCCGGAAGGGCGAGAAGGGCGGGGTCGAGGGGTGTGGGCGGGGGTGAGGGGACCCGCACCGACGCCGGGAAAGGGAGGCGAGGGAGGCCGCACCGAACGTGCTGCCCGGGGGCGAACTCCTGTCCCCAAGGGCGGCCGAGGGCTGCCTTCCCCCCCAAAGGCCAGAGAGAATCCGACCAGCGTCCCCCGGACCCGGCAGAGCCGGGAGCGTCCGGCGCCGACCCCGCAAAGGGCGCCGCAGACCCGCCGCGGAGGGCGCGGGGTCCCGGGCAGGCGGCTGGGGGAGCCCTGGGCGGGCCTCGGGGGAACGACAACGGGGCTCCCCGGGGTCACCCCGAGGCAGGCGCACGGCTCCCGCGGCAGGCCCGGACCCCTCACCTGCTCGAAGCGGGGCTGGCCAGCAGCCGGCAGCCGCCCCGCACCGCCAGCGCGCGCCCGCACAGCGACAGCCCCGCGGAACCCGCCATGCGCCCGCCCTGCGCCGCTCCCTGCCGGCGCTGGAGAGTGACGTCAAGCGTGCGCGCCGCAGTGACGTCAGGCGCCGGCGCCGCGAGGGACGCCGTCCGGGCTCGTCCGCGGCCGCGGCGACTCGGCGTCGTGCGCGGTTGGGTTTGTTCGGCGGGCGCACGCTCGCCTGCTCGGTGCTCGCCTCCTCCTCCGGGTCCGGACCCCTCTCCCGCTGCGGCCGGGCGCCTCGGCCTGCCTGGTGCCCGCTCGGCCCTCGGAGAAGCGAGGGGTCTGGGTCGCCTCCGGGCCGGGACGTGGCGTCGGAGCGGAGGCCGCGCGGAAGGGGACGCGTCCGACTCGCCCGAAGCGCGGGGCCTCTGGGCTGCGATTTTTCAGCCCGCGGTGGGGCTCTCTCGGCGTCTCCGGGCGCCCGCTGCTCGCGTGTCTCGCGTCCGCCCCTGTCCCCCGGCTGACCCCCTTCCCACACGGAAGCCGGGAAAGGGTTCCAGTCACTTCAACCCCTGCTCCACAGCCCACAAGTTCCTTCCCGTTCTCCTCAACATAGAGGCCAGATCCCGATCTCCCGCTACGGGACCGCGCGTGGTCCGGCTCCTGCCTGCTGTGCAGCCTCGTTGCCTACCGGGCCCTCTTCATCCTCAGCGCTCCAGCCACACCGCCCTTCCGGTTCATAGGCACAGCGCTCCCACTCACCACAGGACCTTAGCACATGCTGTCCCTTCCGTCTGGAATGTTCTCCGCACACCCCATCTCTTTATGTCCCTAGTTGATTCGTCACCCAGTGTCATCCCAGTGGGGTCATCACTTAAAAGGGGAACCTTTCCTGGCTTTACGTTAGTTGCATGCACAGCGCCGCGATGAATTGTTTAACGTCTGTCTCCAGACTAGAAATGCCATGGAGGCAGGGGCTGAAGCCTACTAAATTGGCAGGTCACCAGTACCCCAGCTTGCACCACAAAACCGGGTATGAAGTCAGTGCTCAGTCAATATTTGCTAAGTAAATAAATGGAACGACTAGTCGACGGTCTTAAAGGATCAGCTGTTTTTGCATTAGAGCAATTATGACAGGCGTGAGGCGTAGGAAGCTACCTGACCCAAACCCCACCTCCAGTTTGATTCAAGGATGAATGTACAGCCAGACTTAAAGCAGAATGCTTGGGAAAAGCTGGGCTTCCTTAATGGCAATGAGGTAAGAGGGGCTTTCATGGAGGCAGAAGATGGAAGAGAGTCTGTATCACAGAACAGATAACCCAGAGGGCTGGGGGGGCGGGGAAGAAGTGGCAGCAGCAAAGCAGGAGATTCACACAGAGATCATTGCAAGGGAGCTTCAATGCTGGGCAGTAACCAGAGGAAGCAGGAGCCTTCACAGTGCTTCTGAAGATGAATCTGCTATAAACAGCATTTCTTTTCAGCTAACCTAGCCGGCACAGTGGAGGTCCATACTCATGGTCTGGGGTATTTTTCAGCCATGCAGGTGAATTTATAGCTTCTCTTCCGGATGGGATAACAATATCAAGACCACAGAGATCCTAGAAGGAGCAGCCAGTCACCACCAGGCTCGCAAGCAAATTAAATTTTCTTTACGATCGTAGTTTACCTCTTATTAAATGTTCCATAACACATTCTAACAGATACAGTTAACTGTAATATGTGTATCTAAACTGACCTTGAACCTTCACTCCCTTCATGTTACAGGTTACAACCTTGAGAAATAAAGAAATAACTGCAGTTTTTTTGGAGTTGCAATATAGTTGGAGACCAAATAATAACGATTTAAGAGGAATACTGGGGACAACTACTGAAGCCCGTGCACCTAGAGCCCGTGCTCTGCAACAAGAAAAATTACAATGAGAAGCCCGCACACCTCAGCAAAGAGTAGCTCCTGCTCTCCGTAACTAGAGAAAGCCCGTGCACAGCAATGAAGTCCCAACGCAGCCAAAAATAAATAAATAAATAAATAAATTTTTTTCAAAAAGAGGAATCCTGCATGGTACCAAAGACGCAGAGCAGGTATAATGAAAATTTAAAGATCTGTACTTGACCATCAGATGTAAACAAAACAATCATTTTGATCTTTTTGAGATGATAAATCACTTGCCTCGTACTTTGAATTCTTACAGTACTTGTGCCAGCAAGACTTATTTTCCTCAAGATTTTTTTTCATCAAATTTCATAACCTACACCTTACCTTGTTAATTTTAATCAAGTCTAAATGGAAATGTTTTCAGCTTGTTTTTATCTTCACACTCTTCCTTTTGTTGTCTCACGCAGTGCTACTTAAATTTATTTTGATGTATGCTGTCTGATGCTAATGTGTGTCTACAAGGGTATTGTTTAAGTGGCTTTTATAATTGTTACTATCATACGTAAGTAAACTCTGATTTTCAGCATTAATATGATGCCTTGATATTTTACTAATTTTTTTTCACATACTACTCAAAACTCACTACTCAAATTCCAGTTCTGGATCATGTGGCTGCTTTTTTCTTAAATTTCTTAATGTGGCTAGTTAAATCATTACCAAGTTTTCACGTCTCTGAAATTTACAAAACAGTGAAGGCATATTAATCATTTACAGCTTTAATAAAAATGGAGAGCCATTTGGTTTTCTACCATCTCTCCTGGTAATTTTCTTGAAGGAGTTAGCAGTGTTATTAGTAACTGTATCCATTATCCATTGCCATAATAATGCAAAAAAAACAAAAAAATTGTTTTTATGGGGGGCCTAAAACAACAAGCATTTACTTAGCTCATGATTCTGTAGGTTGGCCGTTTGGGCTGGTCTCCATTAGGTGGCTCTTCTGGTGTTGGGGCCTTTGCTCATGTGTCTGTGGCCTGCCACCTGGTTGGAAGAGAACTAGCTGGTCTAGGATGGCCTGGGTGGCTCAGCTCTACTCCATCTGGCCTCTCATCCCCCAGAAAGGTACTAGGGCTTATCTCCATGGCAGGTACAATGGAGAAAAAGCCCACAAAACCTCATGAGATCCAGGGGTGGAGCTGGTGCACTGTTAACTTCTGACATTCTATTGGGCAAAGCAAGTCACAAGGGCAACAGGATCCCAGGGGCAGGGAAATAAATTCCCCTCCAGATGAGAGGGGCTGTGAAGTCACATTACACAGGGTCCGGATAGAGGGAGGGGTGGAGAACTGTGGCCAATTTTCAGTCAGATCTGCCACAGTCCATTCTTTCGACTCAACTGTTCATGTCTCTCCAGCTGAAGAACACTCACCTCCTCCCAATATCCCCCAAAGTGTCATCCAGTCCCGGCCTCAGGCTGAAAGTGCAGGGTCTCGTGATCTACACTAGGTTGGCTGCTGGTCCTCAGGTGTGGCTCCTCCTGGTCCAGACACCTACAGACTAGAAACGGGTTTTATGCCCCACACACCCAGCATGTGTGGCCAATGGCGAGAGAAGGAAGGATAACCACGATAGATGCTTCCATTTGAAAAGGGGAAGGATGGGATGCACAGAGCAATCGCTGGGCCACAGCAATGCTGAAATCCACTGGGAAGGCGACCACAGGGCCCAGCAATAGGAAGTGTTCGTGCATTAGGCACGTTCCACTTACTGGGAGCGTCTCCCTGAGCTGTATCTCTTCATGACTCTCGCATCTGACCTCTTGGATAGCTCTCCTTTGCCAGCATCTTTTTGTTCACTTTGGAAAATGTGCCCTTTGAGCAACTCTCTTATTAAACTCTGCCTGCCTTTAGCGAGTAAAGGGTCCAGAGGCCTTTTTTCTCTTTAAACTGTCCAGTCCCTTTAGGCCAGCAGGTGGTGCTTTGTTCACTACAACGCCTGTAAAAACTTTGTGGGGATGTCAGCTTTATGGCTGAGTAAAATATCCTTCACCTGTCCGCCCGACTCAACAAGTCAGCATCCATCCACAGACGAAAGTGCTGTTGTGGAAACTGGGATCCAGAACCATATGCCAAGGAACCCAGGCGAGTCTTGTCCACCCAGGTCTCAGGCAACAGGCATACAGACCTCCCAGCTGTGGAGCCTGCAGTAGCCCGTGGCCTCTGACCATAGCCTGGGAGCCCCTGGAAAACACTGTCTTAGACAATCACCCATAAACAAGAGCTTTTGTCGAAGTCCAGTTTCCAGCGGACGAGTTCCAGCACATAATCAGAGCAAAAAAATGCAAGTTTGGATGCAATGCACAGAGTATGAGGAACAGTCTGACATTAGCTGCATCCCTCCTGCCCTAAGGCAGCACCGCTTACGACCAAGAGAGGACATCTCAGCCCATGACTTCTCCCACAGGAGAAAGTGACAAGATACAAAGAAGATCATTATATAATTATAAAGGGATCAGTTCATCAAGAAAATATAAAACACATACACAAACACACACACACTATATATAAAGATACATAGATATAGATATAGATGTAGACAGAAATATAGATATAAAAATAGATATGGATATAGATCCATCCAGTATTGGAGCATCTAAGTATATATTTTTTAATTTTTTTAAATTATTTTTATTTTATTGGCTGCATTGGGTCTTCGTTGCTGTACACGAGCTGTCTCTAGTTGTGGCGAGTGGGGGCTGCTCTTCCTTGTGGTGCACGGCCTCCTCATTGCAGTGGCTTTGCCTGTTGTGGACCACAGGTTCTAGGCGTGCCAGTTTCAGTAGGTGCAGCACACGGGCTCAGTAGTTGTGGCACACGGGCTTAGTTGCTCCGCGGTGGGTGGGATCTTCCTGCACCAGGGCTCAAACCCGTGTCCCCTGCATTGGCAGGAGGATTCTTAGCTACTGTGCCATTAGGGAAGTCTGTACAGGCACTATATTTCTTGAAAAAAGTACACATGTAAGTGGACCCTGTGCAGTTCAAACCCTGTTGTCCCAGGGTCAACTCTGCATATATCAAGACATCACATTATACATCCTAAACTTATGCAATGTTATCAATTCTATCTCAATAAAGCTTAAGCATTTTTTCCATTAAAAAAATAAAGTCACTCATAATCTTCCTTTTGGTGTGGTTTTTGACATACGTTATGGCTTGCATTGTGTGCTCCCCGCCAGAAGATATATTAAAGTGCTAACCCCCAGGACCTCAGAATATGACCCTAGTTGGAGAGAGAGTCTTTACAGAGGTAATCAAGTTATAATGAGGTCATTAGGGTGAGCCCTAATCCAATAAGACTGATGTCCTTATAATAAGGGGAGACTTAGATACACAGACACACAGAGAAGGAAGACTCCGTGAAGACACGCAAGGAGAACACCTTGTGAAGATGGAGGCAGAGACCAGACCAATGCAGAGAAAACCAAGCAGCACAGAGGACCCTGGCCACCACAGCTAGGAGCAGGCAAGGAAGGAGTCCCCCCGGGACCTCGGGGCTGCTTGGCCCTGCTGACACCCTGATTTAGGACTCTAACCTCCAGAAAAAACTGTAAGCCAGTAAATTTCTGTTGTTTTAAGCCACCCAGCTTGTGGTCTTTCGTTAGAGAAGCCCTCTCAGGCTACTATATGTATTTTCATCTTGAGGACAGTGGTAGTCTAACCACTGAGTCCTTACTCAACGGCAGCACTCAGCTTCTCACTTAGCTGGTAGTGACCTCTGTCCATCAGAGGGTTGTAAAGTCTCCAGTAACAGCCACTTGGTGAGATGGGAGAAACACGAAGGCAGATCTTCCAAGCTGGGTGTGAGTTGTATCCTGGTTGGTCCATCCAGAAGGAGTTAGGGTAGGGTTATATATGCAGGATTCACATACACAGGACCTTGCTGGACAAACTTAGGTCAGGGTACAGGAAGACAGAGTCTCTAGTAGTGGTATTGGAATCTACAACTTTTCCATCAAACAGTGGGTATCTAAAACAATCATATCGGGACTACCCTGGCGGTCCAGTGGTTAAGACTCCGTGCTTCCACGGCAGGGGGCATGGGTTTGATCTCTGGTTGGGGAACTAAGATCCCGCAGGCTACATGGCATGGCCAAAAAATTAAAAAATAAAATAATCATACAACTTCGAAGCACCAAATGAAACAAAACATTTGTGGGGTTTTTTTTAACTCATCAAAATAAATTATGAAATATTTCTTACAAACCAAAACCACGCACATAAGAGAGCAAGTGCTCGTGTACGCCCAATATACCTTAAGAACTAACCATTACTAACAGAACTGGAGCCCCAAGGCTCCCTTCCATGGAAACCTCACTCCAGTCTCCCAACCCCCTCCAGAGGTAGTCCCTATCCGATTCCTTTGGGTGGCCTGTCCTTCTTGCTAATGAGTAGGAAACACTTTATGTATTTGGGATACTAATTCCTCACAAGTTAAATGATTTCCCAGTTTGTGGCTTCTCATTTCATTTTTTATATTACCTTTTACTAAAGAGAAATTTTAATTTTAATGTAGTTAAATAGCTTGGCATGTCCTGGACCATGGGATGTATGTGTATGTTTTACCCCAGACTCAAGAGAGAATAGGCCTTGAGGCATTTTCCCCCACCTGAGATAGACACATTTCCTGCAGCCTTTCTTTGCTAGATTTTTGTGCTAGCAGGTGGCTTTGCCCAGGTTCACCTTGTCACTGAGGGGCAGCTCTGCAAGGCTTCCTCCAGTGCCCTCCAGCCCACTCCCAAGTGTCCTCTGGGCCATTCTTGTCTCCTCTTCTCCTGATGTCAGTTAAACCAAGGCTTTGGCTTACTGAGATGGGCAAATGCTCTCAGGCAGTGCCAGCTTCTGGTGGTTTCTGGCTTCTCTGTTTTTTGGTCCCTGGAGACACACACTTCCTGTGGTCCAGAACACTCCAAACTATGAAAAACAAGATCACATTAAACCAAGATAAGAAACACTCGGGAGCGTCTGGCAGATAAAACCCAAATCCACTCTGGAGGAATGCACATTCAACCCAGGGCTTGGTAATTCCCACGGAGAAGAGCCCAGAATCACGAGCTTCCGGTACATCACTGCACAGCAAGCATGAACAGGCGCCAACAGAGACCACGGGAAACAGAACTGGCGTGAGAACGTAACTGCGAATCTGAAATTAAGCCTGTAATATCGTACCCGGCATTGCTACGTGTTTTGTAGCTCAAGGGTTTTCATCATATGTCGTGGCCACCTACTACCAGAAGTAAAATCATTAGACACGTTTTAAAACACAGTTTTAGGTACATCCAATATAACTTCAACTTTCCTTATTGTTTAATTTTTTTTATATAAAAGCTTTTAAATTTACTTTTCCTGTTTGCTGAGCAAACTATAATTATTTTATTAAAAAGGAAATCGTCTTACTAACTTAGCAAGGCATACCATGTGCGGTCATTCTAAACAATAGTTTAAAACACACTGTTACACTCCTATATATAAAATAGATAAACAAGGACCTACTGTACAGCACATGGAACTATACACAATATTTTGTAATAACCTATATGGGAAAAGAATTTACACACACACACACACACACACACACACACAGGATGAGTCAAAAATTATCCGCACTCTGGTTATATTAAAACTTCTGTTGGCCACACTGTTTTATCAGCGCTTTCTGTTCAAGGCAACTGTCTCCCCAGTCACTGCTGTGCAGGTGTGAACGTGTTACATCAGTTCATTTGTAACTGTGGTACAAGCAAAAATGGATGCCCCACTTGTGATCTGCACGAAAGAAGAGTAGCGTGCAGTGATTCCTTTTTTGTGATCTGAGGGTGTACCTGGTGCCGTTAAATTTATTGAAGACTTTGTGCGCAGTATGGAGAAAGTGTTTTGTCTCGAAGAAGGACACCTATAGTCCTGATCTTGCTCCAACGGACTTTCATCTGTTTGGTCCCTGAAAGCAGCCCTACGAGGACAGAGATTCACTTCTAATGAAGAAGTGAAGACAGAGGTGCATTCATGGCTTACAGCTCAGCCTAAAACATTTTTTAATGAGGGAATACAAAAGCTTGTTGACAGATGGACAAAGTGTACTGAAAAGCTAGAAGATTATGTCAAAATATGATGTATTTGTCTTTTCTAAAAGTTAATTAAAATAAATTCTACAGCCAGGGTGCAGATAATTTTGACTCGTATATCTGAATCATTTTGCCATGCACTTGAAACTAACACAACGTTGTAAATTCACTACAGTTTGCTTAAAAAATAAATTAGGGACTTTCCTGGTAGTTCAGCAGTAAAGAATCCGCCGCACAATGCACGGGATGCGGATTCAATCCCTAGTCAAGGAACTGAGATTCCCACGTGCCACAGGACAACTAAGCCCATGAACCACAACTACTGAGCTCGCGTGCCTCAACTCGAGAGAGACAACCAACACGCCACAACAAGAGAGAATCCCGAGTGCCACAACAAAGATCCCATGTGCTGCAACTAAGACCTGATGCAGCCTAAAAAAATATTAGAAAAACTACAGTTATTGAAAGCTTTGTTTAAAGAAAACTTGACACATGATTAAATCATATTTATTTACATAGGATAATGCCATAATTCATTTCTTTGGGGCTTACAAAGTACATATGCATTAGCCCAGGATGCAGAGCGAGGCCACACGTGTGGAATGTATGATAGTGTAGTATTTTTATTTTCCACTTTGGCCCTAACACTTTGAGTTCAGGACCCATCACTGGGTCCAAGTGATGCCCAATTATCTAGCTATCTTAAAAAGAATTTTAATGTACCCTTGGTTGGGCGGGTGATGGATTTCTAATAGTTTAGATAGAATTTTATGATTCATTAAGGAATAGACAAACATAAGTTTTTGAGGTTTTGCCTAAAAATGCTGGGTCAGCACTTGCTGGCGCTCTGGGCAGAGGTGACGGGCGCCTGCAGAAAGGCTCAGGCAGAGAATTAACTGAGGAACAACCCCCACTATCAGCAAAATCTAGTCTCCAGTTTCCCAGCTGACCGATAAATACGCTACAATCCCCTCTCCACAAATACTTGCAAACCGCCAGCCCTTTCTCTGGCCTCCGCTTGATTTTCCTATTTTCTGTGTGCCTCTTGCACTTGGCTCTATTGTTTCTGTTCCTTTCGGCCAAACGCCGTAACCTCCGCACCTGACTGCAGTGGCTTCCAAGGAGATCCTGCTCCCCCCAGGCTCAGGCCCTGGTGCCGACTAAAAACTGTCACTTGCCACCTGCCTCTATGAAGATGAGGTCACTGGCCACTGCGGCCGCTCACCTGCAACACAGCCTGAAAGGAGCTCAGGGGGGAGATTAGGAATGAGGCGCTCCGCGCTCTGGGAGAAACCGACAGAACAGGCCTTCACATAGACAGGCCTTCACGCAGATACTCTCAGGGGACGATTTTATGAGCCAAATATCTAGAAAAGCACTAAAATCATTTACGGTGACGTTTGCTCCTCCTGATGAGCAGCAAAACTCCGCCAAAATGCGTGCTTGACTGCATGCCCCCCACCCCCACTAAAATCACATACACACTGACCTTCCCCCCCCCTCGGGAGCAGTTTCTCAGAGCTATCTGAGATGCCATCTCCCGGGCTATAGTCCTCATTTTGCCCCAAATAAAACTTAACTCACAACACTTACGTTGTGCACTTTTTTTTTCAGTCGACACTGGTCTTATACACTGTTGCCACAGTTATCTTCACACTCATAATCATGTTGCTTCTTTGAAAACCATCAAGATGCCCCCCCCCCTCACTGGGGGGGTCACTTCCTCCCCAGGGCTACCCTCAACCATATGCCCCCTCCTCAAGACACTCAGGCTGGTGACCCCACCTCATTGACTCTTTTCACTCTGTTCTCGAGTCTTCAGACTCTAGCCAGATGTTTCCCTTCAGCTAACTGTGCCCTGATGATGGTGGGAGGGAACAGGGGTCTCTGGATCCCGTGAAGGAGGGTGATGTGGACTTTCCAACCCCAGATCAGGGTCCCCAAGCGGCAGCTGTGGCCTATCACCTTCAATATTGTCAGTCGCCCGTAAAGTAAGCACAACGCACAAAGACGAGCGTGAACTTGCCCCTGGAGGCAACAGAGCTAATTCTGTTTGAGCCAAGGAAGATTTTTCTACTGGCATGTTTTCTTCCTTCTCCCTGTAGGGACAGGGACTGCTTTCTCATCACCAGCCCAGGGCTTGAGTTGTCCTTGCCTCCCAGGGTAGACGGTGGCAGGTCCGTTGCATCCACTTTGCTCCAGAGTCCCCTTCGACAAGGGTCTGGGTGTTACGGAACCATTTTCACCTGCCCAGCGCGCAGGAGGCCAAACGCTGAGACGCCGAGGTCTGCAGCGGAGAAAAGGCTGATTCGTAAGGCAGCCAGCCGAGCGAGGAGATGGGAGAACAAGTCTTAAATGCACTTCCCCAAAGGTGAGGGGCTCGAGATATCTGCGGGATAGGGAAGCGGGCGGTCTTAGGCGTGCGGAAAGAAGACTGGAGGCAGGGAAAAGGTGAGGCCAGGGGTCTCCGAGCTCCACGCGTCTTCATGGGAGGCGCCTTCAAACAACTGGGGCACCTAGCATGACCTGGGGGTGGCGTTTTCCGCCCTCTGATGTCAAAGGGCATTCATCCCACACCCGGCGCAGGCCCCAGTTTTAGGGCTGGTGACCCCACCCAGCCTTAGCCGGCTGGAACCGGACAGGAGCCCACCCCAAGGTCCTGGGAAAGAGCGGAAGCCGCCGTCACGGCAGCGACCGCAGGCTGGCCGAGGGGTCGAAGGTAAATGAGGGCGGCGTGGTCCGTGGGGGCAGGCTGAAAGCAGAGGGTTCAGCGAGCTGTTCCGTCAGACAAGCTCACGGATTTCTGTCGGTGCCAGTTCCCGTCATCCTGCGGGGATGCTTCACGGGGAACCCGTTCCGCCCATGCATCTCGCGCTCGAAGGGGCCTCCAGCCGCAGCCGAGGCGGAGGGCCTCTCCGCGGCGGGGCTGAGCCGGGGGCCCGCCCCGCTCGGGTGAACGCCCGCCGGCACGCCGCGGCGCGGGCGGGCAGCGAGGGCCGGGTCCGCAGGGCGAGGCGGCGGCCGGCCGCGGACCACATCGGCCCCGCGCCCGCGCCTGACCTGGGGGGGGGGGTCTTTGCGCCGCAGGCTGTAAGCGCCCCGCTCGCCCCTGCGATCTGCTCGGCCCCAGGACGAGTGTGCTCACAGGCCAGACGAGCACCCACCGCCGCCCTCGGGGCTGCCCGGCCGGGCCGGCGGGCGCACAGGAAACTGCACCTGCCAGCCCTCGACCGGCGGCTCCCCCGGCGGCGTGGCCTCGAGGCGCCGCGCGGGGGAAAGGGAGGGGCCGGGGCGCGCGCGCAGCAGCCGGAACCCCGCCCCGCCCCGTCCCTGCCTGTGATTGGCGCCTCCGCCCAGGGGGCGGGCCCTCGGGGGGTCGCGCGCGCGCCGCGGCCGCGTCCTTCCTGTGCGACCTGCGCCCGAGTGTCGGCCATGGCGGCCGCGCTGCTGCTGCTGCTGCGGCGGGGGCGGGCCGGGCCGCTGCAGGTAAAAGGGGGCCTGGCCGGCGCGCGGGGGGCGCGGCGAGGGTCCCCGCTGGTGCTGGGCCCCGGGGGCTCCGGGACGCGGCCCGGGCCCGTCCGCACCCTCGTGGACAATCCCGCGGCTCACGAGGCGGCCGCGAGCAGCTCGCCCGGGTCACCTCGCCTGCGCGAAGGGGCGGGGGAGGGGGCTCCTGCCTTCTCCGTGTGGAGGCGGCCGCTCCTCTGTGTGTGTCGTCAGACGCGCCTCGTGTCACAAGAGCTGTACCCGCTCGAAGCTGGGAGCGGGGCCCTGTCGTCGGCGAGGCCGCTGCCCCTGCCTGTCCAGCCCCCAACCCGCTCTCCTTCGCTTGAGCGTCTGCACACAGGCCGCCCCGGGGTCGCAGCCGGGAGAAGCGGCCGCTTCCCTCCGCGTATGTGCCGTGGGCACCTCTGCGCTGCGTGCACCTCTGCGCTGCGTGCACGCGTCCAGTGTCCGAGGCAGCGTCCGGCACGCTGTGGGCCTTAGCAAGCGTGCGCCGAGAGGAGCAGCGCCCTGTAAAGTGCTGCCCGCTTAGGGTGCGTGGGAGACAGTTTTGAAGCAAGTGTCATTCATGTGCGTTATTTTTAACGGCTAGATAGCGCTTCTGCTCTGTATGCTAAGTACAGGGAAACATTTTACGGAAAGAATCAGTGTGGTGTAGGTTGATAGGTCGTTGGAGAGTGCAAAAGTGTATATTCAGGAGAAAGTCTGGTTGGAGAGAGTCCCAAATGTTAGTAGGGACGGTCCTTGAACACAGGTGTTATTTATTTATTTATTTGCAGCTTCTTTTGTATTTTCCCAAATTTCCATAGTACACATAGATTAAGAAAATCGTAAGAACCATTGGAAATAGTCCCTGTGCACGCAAAGCATTTATCTGTCATGAGTGCATACTATTCATGCTGTAGTAGCTGTGCAGATGGTATTCCTCTAAAACATTCGTATTTGTGCCATTCTTTTGTCAGACTGTGCTCCTAGAAGCAGGAGTGTTTCGAGGACTTGCTTCTACAGTTTCTCTTTCTGCAGAATCAGGGAAGAATGAAAAGGGATTGCCACCGAATCGCAAGGCGCAAAGTCCACCAAAACGTAAGCGTTTAATAACAGCCGTCATAAGAGAAGGAGAATGCAGAGTAAATACATCAACCTACCAAGCATGACAAGGCTTTTTACTAGCTACATAATTGGACTCTTCCTGTGTAGCAAGTCTAGATTATACCAGACATAGGGTCTGTAACAGACTTTAGACCAAACACACCAGTAACATAACAGTTAACTACTCCGTTCAGGCTGAACTCAGCGATTACCCCTGAACTGTTCTCTGTTTTCTAAGTGCCAAACTCGGGACGGGTAGGGACGGGATGCAGAGTGTGCGGCTCTGTGGCATTTCGGTGGCCCTGATACAGATCCCATACTCCTCTGAGGTAGCCGTGAAGCACACCTTTTTTCTCTTCCCTGATTGTGACTTTTTTCAGTATCTCTGGGACTCATCAGTGGTCTCCCAGGCTTTACTTGGTCTTAGGCCAGGATTGCACGCGTCCTTTTACGACCGTGGAAAGGGAGTTAGGAGCAGGCAGCGTTTTCCATTATGACTCACTTGGATGAAGCACAATTCTAATCTGCTTCCAGGTCTTTCCACAGTCACTTTGACTTTTATCACCAGTTTTGACTTTTCCCCCTGAATCCAATGTAGGATATCCTCATGGGAGGAAAATAGGAAATGCAACAGTGTAAACCTGGTTATAATCCAGGCCCATTGTGTTTAGTCTTAACTGATGAAACCTTAGTTAACTCTTAATGTTTGTCCTATTTTCATCAAAATATCATTTCCTCCGTTTGAATGTTTGAAGGTGTGTAGATACTTTTGTTCCCCCTTCACTTGCACACAAAACCATGGGCAGGTTGTAAAATATTGGCGCGTTGTTGAGAGAGCCAGCCTCCCGCTGCCTTTCACACCATCCATCGCGGCTGAGGAAACACAGCCTCCCTGTGATGTGTGTGCCCCAGCCGCTGGAGGCCTGGATTCAACGGGAACATTGTTGTTTTCTGTCCTGTACCTGCTGCGTTTTTAAAGCCGGTGTTCTTTTTTCATTTTAATCTGTACATTTTTAAACAGGTATCTTAAGCATAAGGACTCTTCTTTCTTCCAAAGACCCCCCTTTTTAGAAACGTGCTTCTGTATGTGAGTAGAAATGGAATACTTCATCCTGGGGCAGTTTTGGATACAGTGATGAGAAGGGAATCCTGGGCTGCGAGCTAGCCTTGGGCTCATGAAGCTTCTGCCTCTGGGCGCAGCAGGCTCTGCAGGCCTGTGTCCTTTGTGCCGCGCCAGCCTTGCTGGGCCCATAGGAGACTGATGGCCTGTGTGTCACGTGTACGTGCTGTCAGGTGGGAGGACAGCTTTTAGAACAACACTGTCTTTAATGCACATTACATTTGTATCTCAGAATTTAAAAAATAATTACAAATCCCTGCATAAAGAAAAAAAATAATGCTTCTAAGTCGACATGTGCAGGCCTCAGTATTTCTCCTGAAGTGTCAGTGATTGGCGAGTGTAAAATACAGAGGCTTTGGCCTGCCAGTGGCTCAGTGCCAGGTTAAAGCCTGGTCGCTGTGGGGAGCTTTGGAAGCTCTAGGGGAAGTTTCCAGCATGCAGACGTGGTCTTGAGCGCTCACCTTGGGGTCACATCTAGTCTGGGGGTCTGCATCCGGGGTAACACGCTCTCCCTTGTTCCACCTGGGGCTCCAGCTCTTCGTAGCAGACACTTCCTTCCTGAAGGGAGCTGCCAGCACTGCGAGCACAGACATCAGAATCTGGGGTCTCCAAGTAGGTGACCTCCCACCCCCAACCCCCCAACCACCTGGCTTGCCAGCTTTGATATTCTGGTGAATTCCATCACTAGGCTGAATTTTGCAAACAATCAATATTAAATCATTGGCTGAATAACTCCTGTGTTGCTTTTTAAAGAATCTGTCAAGGAGCCAGAGTTGATTATTTCAAGTCCCTATTTCAGTTTGAAAAGTGAGGAATCTCTGAAAGTAGGGACATGATGTATTTAATTCTAACCAAGTTTGCTAGGCACCGTTTAAAGCACTTCATATATTCTCTCCTGGTCATCACAACCCCGTGAGTAGGTACTATTCGTATCCCCAGGTTATAGATGAGAATGTGGAGTTGGGGAGAGACTCTTAAGCTGCCCAAGGTCACACAGATGTCACTAGTGGAGCCCAGTTGGAGCCCAGGCAGTAAGGCCCCACAGTCCATATTCATCAGCAGTGTGCTGTCTTGCCTCTGAAGAGAATCTCAGTTCTCATGTATTCATTAAAACAAAAACAGGGACTTCCCTGGCGATCCAGTGGTTAAGCCTCCGTGCTCCCCATGCAGGGGCACGGGTTCAGCCCCTGGTCGGGGAACTAAGATCTCGCATGCCACACAGTGTGGCCAAAAAAATCCAAAACAAAAACAAAAACCCAACTTTTTTAAATAGTAAAAAACATGTAAAAAGAAGTTTTAATTACCATATCAAATTTGAATAACTATCCTTTCACATCTTGTTGAATTGTACCTTTGTTTCTGAAATTAGTTTTGTGACCTACTGATGAGATGTGGAGGTATTGTAAGGTTGCTGATCTGTTTCAAACACCAAAATCATTTTTGCTTTCAGTAAGGGACTACTAAAAAGTTGAAGGTCCTGCCCTCCCTTGCTTTTCAAGGAGCACAAAAGAAATTCAGGAAATTCAAATCAAGAGGAGATGGAGAAGCAGTAGGGGACTTCCTGTCCCTGTGCTGTCACTAGTGTTCGTAGGCCTTATTTACCTGGGTTGTAATGGTCTCTGAGGGTTTGAAACCATCCCCAAAGTCCCCCTCTGGTGCTGCGAGGGGTGTCTCCATGGCTAGTCTTATTTAGGTAGCTTTGTGTTTTCGTATATTTATCTTTCAAGGAAAGTCACACTCAAACTAAAACATTGTCAGAGTACACAGGCATCCCGCCTCTAGGGATGCAAGGGGTTTCATGAAAACAAACTGGTAAAGTCATGCTTACGTTACTTACCTTCAGAGTGAGAGCCGTCGTTCCTGTGCACGGTGGCTCTGTCTCCAGGTGACATCATCCTGCAGTACTGAATGCAGACGTGTCCATACTGGCACTTGGCACAGGGGTCACTGGTGGCAGCTCCAGATCACTCTGGCAGCCTTCCTTCTGAGTCACAGGGCCTGTGCTGCAGTGGGGCAGAGGTTGGGTCTCAATTAAAAGCAATGTATGTTACTATAGGCTATCAGCCTTTCCATGGATTTATCCCCATAACTAAGCCTGAATAAAAAGATACTTTAAAGCATTCTTATTTCATATGGTAGACAGAAGTTGTCTTTTTCAAACGAAATAATCTATATCATTTGAAATTTTCTTTCCATTTTCCATTGGTGATAAATCAACCTATAATGTTTTAATAACTTATTTACATTTTTAAAAATATCCACAATAAATTTTGGAAGATTGAGGTTTAATTAGATAGCAGCCTGTCTAAAATAAGCCTTATTTTAAGGTAATTTTTCACACTGGGAAAATTCATGCTCAGCATAAAAGTGGATTAATGATGCGGGTTTGGAGGCTATGTCACACATTGTTACACGTTGCTAATAGGAATTTCTAAGCTCTATCAGGTTTGGTTTAGAAAGACAGACAGTTCAAGTGCATGTGCATGTGCATGCCTTTGCCTTGTTTCTCTGTTTCACGTGGTCCTGGAGCTCTGCTCCTGCAGTCAGAATGCAGATTCTGGGGTAGCACAGAGTCAGGTGGGGCGTGGGGTGGGGGGTAGAGGGTGGAAGGGGTGGGGGACGGTTTTTTTTTTTTTTTTGGGGGGGGTACACCAAGTTCAATCATCTGTTTTTATACACATATCCCCGTATTCCCTCCCTTCCTTGACCCCCCCCCCCCTTGTGGGGGATGGTTTTAAACAGTCGCCTGCTGCTCTGGCTGTTCAGTCTTATCCTCTTCCACTGTCCATGAACCTCTCTCTGGCCCATTTGTGATTATTTCTGGTTATTCCTCAGTTTTCTGTGACCATTTTCTATCATTCTGTTTTACACACACACACACACACACACACACAACACACACACACACACACACACACACACACACACACACACACACACACATGTCCCTGAGCTCAGAAAACAATTAGAAACTTTTTTGGATACCAGTAAGATGGTAAAGTTAGAAACACACTTTTTTTCCATTTTAAAGAAGTAGTATACTTTTTAGTATAAAATAGACTCCTAGACTTGAAAATAAAGATTGCATTTAGAGTTTGCTCCTCTGTAATGTATTTTTTTAAATTTTGCTTTAGATTTGAAAAATAATTTTAATTTATGGAAACTTGTCCTGTATTTTTCTTCTAATCTGTATGGTGAAAAAAGATTTACCACTTGAGAAGATTGAGTGAAATTAGCTCTAATGAATGTACCGTGGGATTTCATTCTCTTTCTTAATTGACTCTACAAAAATCTAACACTTCTCTATTGGCACTTTTTTGTAACAGCTTAAAACTCATTGTTTCCAATGATATATATGATACTAAGTTATTTTAGATTTTTTTGGTCTTGTAATACTTTTCCTTGGCAGAAGAAATCCCCAAATGACACAACTTTGAAGGACTTTTTTTTCTCTCAAGGCACCTACATTTGAACCACATTATCCCCTCACTCTGATCCCCAACTCTTAAACTCATGCATGTGGGTACCCCAGACCCAGACCAGGCTCTTACCTCTACTTTTGCTTTGCTGTTTTGTTCAGAAAGTTCAGGTTCATGCAATACAGGTAATTTTTGAAATATTCGAGCTGCACCAATTTTTTTAGGGATTTAAGGAATTATACATTTCTAAAACTTCATCATCTGAAAATATCTTTATATGCTAGTTTATCTTAAATTTAGATGAGGTAGTTAAAAAAATAATAATCAAGAAGCTCTCGCTGTGAAAAATGGAGACGAGATTGTTACTTCTGGTAAAAATCCCACCTTAAAAATTTTCAGCTACCAAGAGAAACATCTATGATCTTTACTGTTCTCTCTCATGTGACTTGGCTTTCACTTAAGAGTGGGTCTCTGTGGAAGAGTTCCTAAGATGATTATGTTGAAGATACTGTCAATAACAAGGTGATTTGTAATGAAGTGTCTGTGGCCTTGATGAATTTATGCTGTTTTACTAAATATCAAAAATAATATTCCTCTTTATGCCGTTTCCTAGATGTAGTGGAACCAAAGGAGAGGGGCAAGCAGCTAGCCACCCCACCAGCAGATGAATTGTCTAAAAACTTACCTTCACCCACTTCTTCCCCGTCAGTTGTGAGCCAGGGCAGGACCCTAGCTGGCCCTAACCCCGATGCCGGCGTGCTGCTCCCGGACAAAGGGCTTCTGAAGTTTTCACCAAGAAAGACTTTGGTAGAGTTTCCTCAGAAAGTTGTGTCTCCATTCAGAAAACAGGGTTCCGATTCCGAAGCAGCCCAGGAGAGCGGGAGAGGGGCGGATGATTCATCATCACCTTCATCTTCGTCCAGCTCCTCTGATTCGGAGTCTGACGAGGAGGGTGACCGCTCAGAAGCGGGTCCTCAGGTGAAGAGCAAGCGCAGAGGAGGGCTTCCTGTGGCAGAGGCCTCTCATTCCTCTGCAGGCAGGGCCCCCCAGACTGAAGTCTCTGCAGAAGAGAAGCCTGCGTCACAGCAGCCGCATCCAGACCTCGCCTCTCCAGAGAGGCCCCGCCAGGCAAAGAGGAAAGGGGCCTCCAGTCCGCCACTGGAGGACAGGAGAGACCTCAGACCACAAACCGCAGCACCCACGTCACGCGCAGCCCGAGAGTTCATGAAGCAAAACATGAAGGAGAAACAATCGCAGAAAATACCTAGATCAGATGAAGCAGGTGAAGAAAGCCAGAAGCCACCTGAAGTTAAAACAGCCTTGTCTGACCGTACAGAATCAGGGCTAGCCACACAGGCACACGGCAGCCCCATGCCCACTGCGGCAGCAGAAACCCGAGCGGGAAGACGGCTGCCAGCGGCTCCTGAGGCCAGCAAAAGGCTTAAGGAACAGCAAGCACCGCAGCCTGATGGGGAGGTGGCTCTTCCCCTGTCCAGAAAAGAAAATTTGGGAAAGCAAGTAGCAGAAGGAGTCTTAGAGGTGAAGACGGAGATTTTGGAAGCTCAGTTACCAATGAAACATGTAAAGCCAGGCCCTGTTCCCAGTAAAGACGTTTCTGATGAGAAGACAGCGGTACCAAAGCTTGAGGAAAAGGGCGGAATCGTCGAAGCCTCAGCAACTCGGATGGACGACACACAGGGTATACCTTGTCCTGTGGGGGTGGTTAGACTCTCAAGAACTGTGAACTGTAAAGACGTGTTACACGTGATCAGAGTCTGTAACAGGAATATGACCTCTGACACTGTCTCAGATAAGCTGAGGGGTGTATGTTCATTATGGATAAAAATTCCTAAGACATTTCACATTTGTTTCACAGTGAAAGCGTATGCCCTTAGCACTCGGCTGTTCCGTAACCAGTGTCACTTGTGAGAATAGGCAGTTCAGCTTCGCCACCCTTAACTTTTGAGGGTGTCTACGTGTCCGTTTCTTGAACCTGCAGAGCATCTCACTGAGTGGAGGGGGGTCCTGTTAAATTCCCAGAGTGCATTGCTAACAAACCCGCTCCTTCCTGTTTGCTCTCTCCTCTTTTTAAAGCCTCCCCTTGCCTAATTGACATTGCCTGTAATTATTGTTATTGGTTGCATTCTGTTGACAGGATTTGTGTGTTTTCTTCCCTCTCCATTTTCTCCCTCTTTCATAAATACGCAGAGTGCCAGCGCCTGCCGGGCCTCTCCAGACGCAAGAACTGCTTTCCTGATGCTGCTGTTTTAGTTATTCTGTAAATTTGTAAAATCTTCAGGATGATAACACAGAGAATTAGGAGTTTTCAGATTGCAAATCTTTTTTAAAATAATTTCACTCTAATTTTTCACGGTTGTGTTATTTTTCCAATATTCTCTGCCTTTCAGAGGCTAAAGACCCTGCCCAGGAGCGCAGCTCACTTGCAGGGGCAGCATCTACAGGGAGTGCCAACTACGTAGCAATCCCAGCACATCTGCCGGGCACCTTGCCCTCCAGGGGGATCAGTGTTGGATAAGAGTTTTCTAAACGCTTGTTTCCCTTCAGTCAGCACCTTCCCCACGTCGACTGTAAGGGTGCATCTGCTTGTTGAGATTGGAAAGATGTCAGTTCTTTAAATAAGACATCATTTGTTTTAATACAACCGAAAAAATGAAAAACAAAACTTTTGATATGAATTCAAATAGTGGAAAACTGTAGGTATTTTTTGTGCTGTGTGAGAAGTGGCGAGAGTCCTGATGGCAGTGGCTTAGGGTCAGTGAGAACTTACCCAGCCTCAGCCGTCACCCACGCCAGTGCCATCGTGCCATCATCGTGTCGCGTGTCATATGTCACGCTGCAGGAGAGCAGTGTCTTCTGCTTCATCCACACATAGTTTTAAGGTCACCAATGGTGTAGGTGTGTGGATTTTAATTCTTTTTTCCACTTAAAGAAATAAGGCTAAGTATTTTTTAGTCTGTGAGTCTAAAGTATACCAACAGCTTGTTCAAAAAAAGTCAAACGACAGAAACTACACATCTCATTTCCAGTTCCCCTTAACTGTGTCACTGTTACTAAAACCATTGGGCTTTATCTAATTTTCTATTATTTAGAGACTTAGAAGGCTCACGTAGTTTCTGCTTTTAAATTTTTCTTCTGTGAGTGGTTTATTTCTATTAGAAACAGATTTTTAATAGATCTACTTTTTGTTGTTTTTTCTGCATCTTCAAATGACCTGAAAGTCCCTCCGTAACTGTTCTTGGCATTTTCAAGATTCTGAAAGTCCAGGGTCTAGAGGTAAACAAAGTAAGATGTTAAGACACATTGTAAGAACTATTCCATTTCTTATATTATTGAGGCTATATGTTTTAGTATATTTTTTCAGCTAATTTATTTTCTTTTGAAGATGCTGTTGCTTTATGGGCTTTTCTAAGTAGTGTATTCACTACAGGTAGGGTTTATGAAGAATGCTTGGTATGTGAGAGAGAGTGTGTGAGCTGACTCGTTCAGAAGCTCCCTCCCTGTCTGAGGTCCTCACGGGCATTGTGTTTCCCCCACAGAGCCTGCGCCAGCCGAGCCGTTTGACAACAGCACCTACAAGAACCTCCAGCACCATGACTACAGCACGTACACCTTCTTAGACCTAAACCTGGAGCTCTCGAAGTTCAGGATGCCTCAGCCCTCTTCAGGACGAGAGTCTCCTCGCCACTGAAAGTTCAGTTTAAAGATTAACCTTTCGGTGTCTGTGCATTCTCACCTGCGAAATAAAGTCCGTTCCACGGTCTTGAGGCCTGGCGTAGCGTTGGTTTCCCTTCCACACCTTCCATAGTGAGTCGTGAGGTAGCCGCACTCCTGCCGGTGATCTGTTCACCGTGTGTTTAGAAACATCTGTGTGCGGGGAGTTTGTGATTGTGAGGCGTGGCTCCCTGGACAGCCCCACACGCGTGGAGGACCGCGGTGCTTCCCCTCGCTGGGCTTCACCGTGCTCAGCCCCGTCCGTGTAGCCTAGACCTGCTTCACCTGCAGCTGTTGATTAGTGCAGCGGGGTCTTCTCACGTGCTAGGCCCAGTTCTTGGTGAATCGGAAGTAGGAGTTTCACACAATTTAACTGCTGCATCGCAAAGAAATTATGATATTAAATGATGGCATTTTATTATCAAAAGGACCGGGATTCTTCTGTTCACTTGACCTGGGCCTGCGATGTAGACTCGGGGACGTTTCGAGCCGATGGAAGTTGTACAGGGTCCGGCAGCCGTGTTGTTCCCGGGTGGCGCGGCAGACTGAGCTTATTTGTACGGAGGTTCTGGGGTGGTGAGTGACTTCCCGTCACCCAGGGAATGTTCCCCAGGCCCAGGCGCGTGCATGTGAGCAGGCTCTGGCGTGTGCTCGGTGTCTGCACCGGCCCTCCACGGGCACAGGGTAACAGTCTGCTCTGAGAAAGTAGCACATCCAGGTGAGGCCGCTGGAGGTAAGAGACTGGGTCCATCTGTTGGGACCACACGCCCCCCGAAGCAGAAGGCCTGTCTGCACACCAGCGTCTCCTGCTTTGCCTGTTCTCACGCTTGCCTGGTTGTGTGCCCAAACTCCTGGGTCTTGTTTCATTTCAATTCTGGTTCTTGGCCTGTAGTCAATTTACAGCTAACAGTACAGTGTATTATAAGCTCTGACTCACATTTCTATAATCCCACGTTTCTTAAAATGAGTCCAAGTAAGGATACCAAGACTGAAAACATGGTGTTGAAAACTAGTATTGTGATCATGTCTCGGATTTTGTTACCACCCCAGAGGCTTAGCAACTTAGCAAGATTCTTCTAATCACATTTTTTATTATAATAGTACTAAAACCCCATTACCAAAACAAAGAAAATGGAAAATAATAAGATTACCTAAAATTCCCTATGCTAACCCAACCATTAGTAACACTGAACAAGTTCCCTGGGTGGTGGTGGTGGTCGTCGTCATTTTGTTTAGATACAACCACATAATGTATGTAGAGTTTTCTATCCTGGGTGGTTTTTTTTTTTTTTCATTTGATAGCCAGCTCCTCACACTGTGGCCCACAGGACTCCCGTGGTGTGTGAGGGTGCGGGGAAGGCATGGACTGATGCCACAGTGCATTTCCCGGGGCTGGTAACACCTTGCAGAGGTGAAGTTCTTTTTAGATAAAAACGAGTCCGAATATATTTTAGTTTGCGTGAAGGTTTCACCTGGAACCAGTGCTGTTGGGCTAGGAGTTTGGTTCCCTCTGCCCCACCCCCTGGAAAGGCATGGGGGCCCCAATAAACAGCGCCAGGCCTGGCTCTGCGTTTAGAGCCCTACCTCCCTCTGGGGGCAACGCGCGGGTCCCCAACGTGAGTGCAGCCTGCTGTGTCAGTGTCAGTTCCCGTGTTCTCCCTCCAGAGTGCGGCCAGAAACATCTGTGTGAACGTACCTCGTGTTGTATTTTATGTCGTTTCCTGAAGGTGAATTTCCAGAAACGAGCTGATTCATGACCACAGGCACTGCTTCCGTTTCCGCGAGATTTCCTAATTGGCTTAATATGTTCCGAGTTCAGTAAGGGAGTGATTTTACCTCTTCATATTTTTCCCATCGCGTCACCTGAACTCTGGCGTCTTCCCAGACGGTGGTCCTCTTACACCTGCTACGACACGTCCCTGGGAGTGCAGGAGGCTGTGCGGAGACCCCGCGTCCAGGCCCCGCATATGGTGGGTCCCGGCTCTCGCGCCACGCAGCTGCTCAGTGCCTGAAACCCAGCAGGTTATCCTGTGGCGTTTCGGATCCTGCTTCCAAGCCCAGGCCTTGTGTTCTGATAGTTGATGTTTTCCTGCTTGTCTCCCAGCCCGAGGAAGCACTCAGCGGCTCCCCCCTCACCCCCAGTGCTGTCTGGCCCTGGCCATGGCCCCGCACCTCGCGTGTAGGACGCAGTCAAAGGTTTGTAGAAAGAGTTTGCCAGCACCACAATGTGCTGCCCCCTGCGGGGAGGCTGCGTGGGACAGAAACCACGCAACCCGATCTGTCCTGTTAAAGCAGGGGTGGACGCTTTTCATAAATGGGCTGGGTGGTGACATGTACTGTCAGTGTGGCTCAGTCATTCTTTTTTTCCAACCCTTTAAAAATGTTAAAAACTATTCTTGCTGTGGGCCTTACAAAAGAGGCAGAGAGCAGGGTTTGTCTGAGGGCCGCAGCTTTAAGTACTAATACCCCAGTGTTATGGGGTGGCCACACATCATTTAATTCACTGAAAGTCTGGCCATGCGATATGCTGCAGGGGCTCCGCACGCGGTCCTACTGCCTTCTCCCCTGCCCTCCCCCCGCCCCCACCCCACCTGCCCAAGGCTGAGATGCATAAAATGAACAGCTGAAGTGATGCTCCTTTTTGAGTCATTTTCACCCTTACAGGCCTGTAACCAACATCCGTCTAAATGTCTACTCCACGCTGGGCCCAGGTCTGGGCCTTGGGTTCACAGACGGTAAGGACCGCTGGCCTCTCCCAAGTTCACGGCCTGGGAAAGCAGGCATATGTGGAGCCACTGCAGGCCACGTGCCGAGTCTCATGACAGGAGTGGGCTGTGGGGAAGAGGTGAGGGTGGACGTGCATCAGAGAAGGCTGTGTGTCCCCTAATGTCTCACCTGAGCGCTGGGCAGTGACCAGGGATTCCCTGGTGCAGGGGTAGCTGGTGGGGGGGCCCTGAAGGCCGGTCTCCGAGGCGTCGGTGGGCTAGGCACAGGCCAGGGTGCTGGGAAAGCACTGGGTATGGCTCATGTGGCGAGTACTGGCACTGAACCACACAGCCAGGGCTCTGCCTGCCACAACAAATACGACAGGCTCAGTGGCTACACCACACACATTCACTGTCTCACAGTTCCGGAGGCTGGACATCCAAGATCAAGGTGCCAGCTGACTCAGCGTCTGGTGAGAGCCGTCTTCCTGGCTTGCATGTCTGCCTTCTCCCTGTGCCCTCACCTGGCAGAGCCAGAGAGCAAGCTTTCTGGCGTCTGTGTTATGAGGACGCTAATCCTATCTTGGGGCCCCACCCTCATGGCCTCTCGAACCGTTTCCTCCCATCACATCGGGGCTCAGGGCTTCAGCATGTGAATTGGAGGGTCCACAAGCATTCAGTCCATAACAGGCTCTGTCCTGCGGGAGAAGAATCAACTATCTGGTTTTATTTTTATTTTTTTAACTGGTAATTTGCTTGAACTATTCTGACAAAAGTTACGGGAAGGGCTGAGCTGCAGAGATGATAAAGGCATGGGAACTGTTGATCATTGCTGAGCCTGGGTGATGGGCACCCAGAAGGTGGTGATTCTGGTCTCTGTAACTTACTAAGTCCTTGGGAACTTTCACAGTAAAAAGACTTTTACAAATCCTACTCGCTACATGGAGAATAAAATTGAAAAGGAAGACACTTGAGGCAGAGAGAGGAAACGGGTCACTGCAGTTCCCCCAGGCAGAGGGGTGGCATGCTGCTCTCAAGCCTGGTGCCTCTCAGTGGCATGGCCAGGTGATCCTGGGAGACCTTGATGGCCACGGTCAGCTGCCGCCCTGAAGGGTCCAGTCCAGCAGCGTGTGAACGCAGGTGTTTGTAGCCTGTGATATGCGATCATCTGACAACCTCCCCCACTGAGCGTGAGTGAGGACGTGTCTTCTTCAGGCGCAGAGGCACAAGAAGCAAGTTGCTTTGGTCATAAGCACGTGTCTCTGTTTCTTGTTCTACCTGCCTTTTCCATTATTTGACACACAATTCTTCATTCTGCAGAAATTTCCCTGTAGTATATCTCTAAATACCTTCCTTTTCTATTCCTTTTCCACGCGTTTGGACACTAGCCTTTGGCGATAGTATTTCTGTCTGTCCCCCACATATACCATCTTCTAACTCCTTTCTCCAGAGAGTATATCACCCCGCGCCCTGGGTGGGAGGAAAACTAGCCAGTGACATCCAGCCACTCGGAGCTGAAAGAACTCAGGGACTGGAGAGCGTGGAGGGGCCCGGGCTGACCACACAGGCCCCTGCACGGAACTAGGATGGAACATCGGGGGCTGGGTGGTGAGGCAGTGAAACTGCCGCGAACCCTGACTCGGGAAGAGTCGAATAAGCCCAGGAGACTGGAGGAGGCAGGAGGGGGCTGGGAGAAAGCCTGAGAGAGCGATTCAGCGAGACATTCAGGGCAAGTTAGCCAGGCCTGAAACAGAAGCTCGGTGGACAGCGGCTGGGCCCTGCAGGGCTCGCCCGGCTGGGTCTTGCCTTAGTGGGATCTTTAGGAACCCGTGTCTTGAAAAAAATGTGCTTCTGAAGTTTAGCAGTTCCTTCCTTTTTACTTCAATTTCTTTCCATCTGTTAACATTTAGTAATTTAATGCTTTTTATTTTTTAAAGTGTCAGATGAGTTCTTTTTTGTCTGACAGATTCTTGTACAGAAGAAACTTTTTAAAATTAATATTAAGTTTTTTTAATTATTTTAAAATTTTAACAAATTTTTTGAAACAAAGTTTTTAAAAAACGGTAATCAATCTTAATAAAAACCTAATTTTTCTTAAAGCATTTTTTTTGCAAGTCTTACTAACCTACTTATAAAGTCCAATTTTAACAAACACTTCTAAACTTATAAAGTAAGTTTTTACTGGATGTGTATTTCTTAGTGATTTGTTTCAATTATTTTTTTCAATTAGTTCCTATATCCACGAATGACTAGTACTTAAGCCTAGAAGAGGTTCAATGAAAATTAATGGCAAAAAAAAAAAAGAGAGAAAGTATAGACCACTATTGAGGATGGATTCAGGTTTTGTGGAGCCTGAATCTTACAGAATTTGGAGAGCTCTTTTAAATAAAAATAATGCAGAATTATGAATTCAAAATTAGGTATGAAAATGAATACTATTTAGAAAGAGAAAAAATAGTTTATAAATTTTAAAATTTGGTAGATACCATAAACCTTACAAAATCCAGAAAAATAATGTGATCTTTTGATGAACGGCGTGACATACCTCTTTAGGTGCCAGAGGTTCTGTCGTCTAGGTACGGAGGGGAACCATATCCTGATACAGTATTTCATGATTTAAAGAATTTTCCATTGACTAGCTTCTGGCTCCATGCATTTCAAAACTTTCTTCTCCTCCCCTACTGCTGCCGCCAAGCCTCTCGGGACATGATCATAGCTCATGTTCATGTCACATGTTTGTAAGCATGCTACACGTTCATGGTCATGTCACACGTTCCTGGTGATGTGACATGGTCATAGCACATGTCTGTGATGTTCATACCTCCATCTCCCCTCTGGTCACCATCTTCACATCAGCCCAGTGGGAAGCAGGACCATCCCCGGAGGCCACACAGGAGGTCGGTGTGAACCCACAGACACGTCTCTAAACCCAGACCAAGTGTGCCCCACCAGCCACTCTAAGCCAGCCAGGAGGGGAAGTGTTGGAGGACCCTTGAGTGGAAAGAGGCTGTGGATTTGGGGAGGGGGGTTGGCTTGTGGGATCTTAGTTCCCCAATCAGGGAGCGAACCCTTGCCGTCTGCAGTGGAAGCACAGAGCCCTAACCACTGGACCACCAAGGAATTCCAAGAGACTGTGGTCTTAAGTGGTTGTGGTCAAATACCTTCCTTTTGCAAATCTGACACCACTTGACTCTATGGAGGCTTGGCTGCCCCCACCCCCACCCCCAGGAGGGAACTGAGGCTTGTCTCCTTGGCTACGGGGGAGCCGCCCCTGAGGCTGGGATCAGTGTCCAGCTTGCACACATGCTGTGAGGATGGCCAAGTGCATCTTCACACAGAAGCCTCACCACTTCCCGTTCAGCTCATCTAAATATAACACGTACGTGTGGGCGGGCGTGAGTGACCGCAGGCAATATTGCCCCACGTTTAAAAAAGACAAGGAGTGTGGATTCATAGTGTGCAACTGTCTTTCGGCAAAAATCAATGACTGTTTTCCCCACAAGTCTGGAGGACACAGAACATTCACGTTTCTCCAGTATCTCTTTCTTTTACTTGAGAATGTTACCTTGATCTGTCAGAAGTAAGTGAGGACTTCTCCCTGCCGCCTCAAAATTGTGAAAACCGTGCAGCTGAGCGCTCCCCACACGCTTCCTTGCAGGGAGAGTGCAGCAGGCGCTCCTGGACAGGAACTGAGTACCCCCACAAGTACTGAGTACCCCAGCTCTGGGACTCACAGCTAGGTGGGGTCTCGGACCTGCCAAAGGCTGTGGCCTGGTGGAAGCTGGGAGTCGTACCCTCGGGCAGGGGGAGGGGATCCGACTTTGAGTCTAATCTTCTGTCTGAGGACCCCTGTCCTTCTTCCGCAATGGGAGGTGGAGGGGGCACCGTTCTCACGCCCCTTCCCCAAATACGCAACATCCTGACACAGGCCAAAACATCTGTGTCGAACACTGCATTTTGTTCGTAACAGAAATACACACACAAGCCCAGGGAAGACGCAGCCCCACCGCGGGGTCCCGGGGCCTCGATTCGTGGGGGCATCCTCCGATGTTGCCAGCTGTTTCTTTGCGGGGTGCCCTGGAGATTTTTTTTAACATCCCTGGGATGACGTAACTGAGCAGGCTTCCAGATGGGTGAGAAGCCAGCCTTTCTTCTGTGAGGGGGGGACAGGACCCAGTGGAAGGGGAGGGGGACCCAGCACTGGCTTCTCCTGATATCGGGGCGCAGGAAGAGCCAGGGCAAGGTGAGGGGTGCAGACTCCCTTCCTCCAAACCCCCCGGGCCCTGTGCCCCGAGCAGTCCCTGCCGCCGTAATGCATAGGAAAGGAACTTCCGTTTGTACCGGGTTTGACACTTACAAAGCAAGTATCAACCTAAGTGATGCTGGGAATGAAACAGTGAACTGAGTCAGCTCCTCGGCCACTGTGGGGCGAGGGCAGGGAGGTGGGGGGGTGACCTCAGCCGGGCACAGGGTGAAGACGGAAATGGGTGTCCCAGAAAGCGGGCTCCTCAGAATCCGGTTAAGCAAAATCTACCCACACTCGAGGAGAGGGGATTCCACAAAGTGTAGACAGTAGGGTAGCATGAATGATTAGGTCCGGGTTAGAACTGTGCCTGTGACAGATGGAGACGTGGGTAGGACCCAAATTCTCCACGTATGTTCCTTTTACCCATGTGGATTTTTGAAGTATATGAATTTATTACTTACTCAAAAATAAAATGTTAAATCTTTGAAAAAAATTTTTTCAAGAAAGAAAGAAAAAAGCAACTCTTTTTACCAAATGAGGTTGAAGATATTTCCTCTGTTGACCGCACCGCGTGAATCCCCAGCTGAAGAGAGATGTAGCAGGTGGGGCAAACGTGGGACAGAATAAGGCCAGCGACAGCCGTGCCAGTCTCGGGTCTAAAACAGGCAGCCAGGCAAGCACATTGAAGGGGCAAACTTGGGAAGCTGGAGAGAAGCTTCTTTGTGCTTTCCTAGGTGGTCAAGCCCTGACTGACCACCTGCATCCCCTTGGCAAGAGCCGCCTCCAGGCTCCAAGGGCCACGGAGTGGCTTCCTGGACCACCACGCTCTGTCCTGGGATGCCAGCTCTGCCCAGGAGCGGGACCAGCCCCTGAGGGATGGCGTCTGTCCTGTCACCTTGGCTTCCCCAGTCTTTTTTTCTTTCTTTGAAGCACTAGTGTTAAAACCTTACAAAATCCAAACTAATCAGAGCCCAAGTTACAAGTATATCTTGATGTTTTTAGTTCATCAGAAGCTTTGCCAAGGTTTTTAAAGTGTGGAGCTTAAAATATATCCTCCTCTGCGCCGAGCCAGCTGGAGGAAGCCAAAGGAAAACACCGGCTGCCTTGGAACATATGGCAGTCACTGCTGCCGGAATCGGGAGAAAGCAGATCAGAAAGGACGCTCTGGCACGAAATTAAAATGTGGGTTTACTGCACGGAAACAGATCAAGCCTCATGCACCGAAAGCTGTTTTCAGAGCGAATTGTTAAACAATAGAGTTGATGAAAAAAAGAAAGGGGGAAAGGCATTGCTGAATCCTGACGCGGGTGCTGGGGACCTGACAGTCCTACCTGAGATGCCGACCGGGAAGGGAAGGAGATGGATTTAGGATAGAGTTAACGTGTCCACACTGCACAGCGAGATTCGTGGGCGGGGCGAGCTCCAGTCTGGCCTGTGGTCCTTCATGCAGGTCCCTTTCTTTCTTTTTTAAAAATTCATCTCATTGGAGTATAGTTGATTTACAATGCTGTGTTAATTTCTGCTGTACAGCAAAGTGACTCAGTTATATAGATATTCTGTTTCATATTCTTTTCCATCATGGTTTATCCCAGGGTATTGAATACAGTTCCCTGTGCTCTACGTAGGACCTTCTTGTGTATCCATCCTGTATGTAATCCTTAAGCAGGTCCTTTTCTTGCTTGTGGCTTTCAGTTCCCACCCTCCCCCTTCTTGCTGTGCACCAGGTCCTTTAAAGCATCGTGGTGGCCTCACCAGAGGCGCTGCAGCAAAAACGCAGTTCACCTGCACACAGAGGACAGCTTAAAGAGCTTGTGGTGCTTGAACCATGTGTAAGGTTTATTTTTCAGCATCTTTTGATGTTTCTGATATCTTTGCTCAATCTTTTGGTTATTTAATCTAAAACGCATAATTCTCTTTTCCACAATTTTAGCATTCCCGGGGTTTCCACTTTGCTCTCCTCCTTTCACTGAATGTTAGATTTGTCATTATTGCTATTGAGGATTTGACAACACAGTGAGGAGGGACTTTCCTGGAGTGTCACTGGATAGTCCACGTTCTACTATTGGAGTTGGAGTGTCCTTAGGAAAATATGTGTTCAACAAAAGACTGTCGGAGGTGTGATGGTGGAGGTTAATACATAATGCAAGAGCCTGTGTAATAGATCGTTTTTATTCATCATAAAATTTTCAAATGACTCGCAGATGTGTGGCCCTCACAGCTGTTCCCCCCTCGCTGACAGCCTCGGGCTTTGACTCAGGAATTCTGTGCCAAAGAACCTGGCCCCCTCCGCTGCAGTTTGTTTGATATTCCCAGGGACGAGGTCACTCGTTGTCAGCAGGGGACAATGACAAACCAATAAAAGGCTGCATGGGGGGGGACCTGGTGAGGAAAGAGCCTGGGTCCCAGGCGTGTAAAGAGGCTGTTTCGACCCCAAAAGTCTTACCATTGATTTATTAAATCAGTTTCTATCTATGAGATCTGGATTTACTCCCCCGAGACAAATCAGAGCGGTCCCCTGAGTCCAAGGACAGACGTGCATTTGGAGAGCAGGTTCGCCATCCGGACGCCCACGTGTCCCTCACCTGCTGTGCGTAGTGTCTGTCTGAGGTTGGACTGTGCAGCCCTTGAGATGCCCTGATGCTGCCGCCTCCAGGACTGAGCTGCTCAAACTTGACCCAGTAGGAATCGCCCAAGAGCACCGGCGAGAACGCTGACTCCTGGGCCCAGGGTGGGAGCTGGGGGGACAAAACAAAGGAGAGCGGGGATTGGTTTTATTCAGGCCGCTGCAGTGAGGGGAGGCCGCCACCGGAGATCAGAGCACCTCAGCAGGGTGGTCCTGCCTGGGCTTTATCTGCAGGGCCATCGAGGGAGGAGACAGTCACTTCACTGGACGGAAATATTGGTCTCTGCGTCCAGCTGCTTTCAGGGGAACAACTCTACTCTCGGCTCACCATTCACGAGACAAAGAATGGGACATTGGAGGGTCTCTGTGTACAAGGGTGGCTTCTGTGTGTCCTGCGGGAGTCGTGAGGGAGCTCGGACAGCCCGTCTTATCTAAGTCGTGTGGGGCAGGGGGGTTTCCTGGGGCTTAGCACCAATAACCCGCACTTTGGACAAATGCTCAGTAACTGAGAGCAGGTGGGACTGGACCAGATGTTGAGAAGCTCCACTCCGGGGCGTCGCAGTGATGCGGGAGGGCCCCTGTTGCCACGGTAACACCTTCGGCATCTCCTGGTCCTGTGATAACCTGAGACAGCGGGGTGTGGGCACCGCGGTCTCTCCAGTGTTTGCTGCTGTCGGCCCGTGAGGTGCGTCTCCCACACCTGACACCGGGGAGACCCCAGGCCCACAAAGGAAGAGGGGCCTCACCGTTTCCACCGCACAGAGGGTCTGCAGCTGAGGGCACCTGTCCTCTGCCCTCTGTCCTCAGTCACCTTTGCAGGCCTGTCCCCTCTTACCACGACCTGGTCGGACCAGAAACAGCCGGGTTTCCCCACGATGACCCGCAGGGCTGGTCGGGTGGTGGCCGCTCCCCAAGGGCACAGGCTGCCTTCTGCTGCCCCCTCCGCATTCCTGCGCTGGCCAGGCCTAGTGGCACACAGTCCCAGGGCACAGAGACCCAGCCATCTGAGGACACTTCCTGCGGGCACTGGACGGGAGCTGCGGCCAAGGGATGGGGCAGTGCCGGTTCCTCACGTGGGGTTATCCAGAGCCGAGAGCCGCACGGGGAGGGCGGGGGGGTGGTCCCAGAACCTGGGGTAGGCAGGTGAATGCATGAGGCTGCAGCGGGGGCGAGGACCCTGCACCCGTGGTGGCCCCCTTGCTTTCTGCCTACCCTCTGCCTTCGGAAGGTGCCACACTGGCCAGCCCACGTGGGCGCCAGAGGAGGAGCCCACGGGCAGCCAGTGCAGTAGCCTCTCAGGACACAGAGAAGGAGAGGGCAGGGTGAGGGCTGGGGGAGGGGGGGCAGCATCCCCACCTTCCCTGTGGGAGCCAGGCTGGCCTTCCTCCCTCTCCCCTAAAACCCTGGGAGCTCCCTGAAAAGACCATCTCTTCCAGGGCACAGGGAGAGCTTATGGGACACGGGGGAGGGGTATAGTACGTCCCCTCCATAGGAACGAGTTCCATTCCGTTTGTAAGTCCGATTCGTTCATACGCTCAACAAAGTTAGCCTAGGTACCAACTAACACAATTGGCTATGTAGTACTGCACTGTAATAGGTTTATAACACTTTTCACACAAATCATACATAAAAAACAAACACAAAATAAAGAAAACATTGTTTGGTACACATCAACCGGTTTGCAAGGCAGAAATAGAGACACAGATGTAGAGAACAAACATATGGACATCAAGTGGGGAAGGCAGGGAGGGTTGGGGGAGGGAATGAATTGGGAGATTGGGATACCAAATTGTACACCCTAAATATATGCCGTTTACTGTAAAAAAGAAAAAAAGAAAAAGAAAACATTTTTAATCTCACAGTACAGTACCTTGAAAAGTATAGTAGTGCAGTACAACAGCTGGCACCCAGGGGCACGTTCGCGTCTTTGGAAGTTTGCAACTTGAAATTTCGTATGTAGGGAACTTACTATACTTTCATTTATCGGCATCTACATCTTTATTTGTTTACGTCTATATTTGGGCTTTTAACAATGTGTGTTATTTGATAATAAAATCGAATACAGCTGTTTTCAAACACACATGCAGCAGTGACAGGGAGAAATCCTAGGGCACCTGCTCCAGTCCTGACCCATCCCAGGCTCAGGGTTGCGGTGGAGGTCCCACCTCCCCCACAGAGGGTGGCCCCCAGGCCCCGAGGTGGTGTGCTGTGACCTGGGGGTGATCGCGGGACTGACCTCGACCAGGCACCTCCGGGCCCAAGGTGAGGGGGCTGGGGCGAACGGTGCGACTCTGACACCACCTCCAGAGTCCCTGCAGACTCCCCACAAGGCCACCCTCACTCCGGACACGAGCTGTGTTGCAGGAAGGGGGACCCCTTCCAGGGCCCGAGAGCAGGCTCTTGTCTAACACTTGGAAATGGGTTGTCCGAGGAGACACCCGTGCGGACACAGCAGGAGACTGTATTGGGAGGGGGCGCCCAGACGGAGAGCAGCAGGGTCAGGGGACCCACGAGGACTGCTCTGCCACGTGACGCACAGTCCGAGTTTTATGGTGATGGGGTGAGATTCCAGGGTGTCTCTGGCAAGTCACTCTGACTCAGGGTCCCTCCTGGAGGTACACACATCACTCAGCCAAGGTGGATTCCAGCAAGGAGGGTTCTGGGAGGTGGGTAGAACATGTGGACTGGCACCTCCTCTCTCCTCCTGATTTTTCCCGAATTCTCCTGGTTGGTGGTGGCTTGTTAGATCTGCGTTCCTTACCAGGATGACCTCTTGTCAGATAACGCGTGCAGGTGGCCACGATCGTGCCCGGCCGGGGCGGGCGGTTTCAGTCCGTGTTCCCCTAACAGCTGCACTTTGGGGGTTCCAGGCCCCTCGTGCTTCTGACCAGCTGGCTACAAATTCGGGGGTTCCCACCACCCCCTCCAGTTCTACTATTTGCCAGGATGACTCACGGAACTCAGGAAAGCACCGTCCTGAGAGCTGCAGGGTGAGGTCTGGGGGGACCCTCGGGTGGGCCTCCCCCAACCCCCCCCAGCCACAGGAGTCACCAACGAGGACGCTTATCTGAGTTTCCAGCGTCTGGAGTTCTTATCAGAGGCTTGTTACAGGCGCACGACGGAACCGCTGATCTTGTGACTGAATCCAATCTCCGGCCCCCCTCCCCTCCCTGGAGGTCAGAGGTCAGCCTGACATGACTCAGCTCCAAGTCCCCACCCCTAAAGCCATGGGTGGTCTTTCTGGCAAATGGGTCCCCATCCTGAAGCGCTCAAGGGGTCACACTAGTCCCCTCATTAGCATAAGCTCAGGTGTGGTCTGAGGGGTAGAGGCCCCTCCCAGGAAGCCGGGACAAAGAGAGCTGAATTCTTGTTGTACAGCAGCTGCCCATGGGTCCCTCAAGGGGCCAAGGAGACTCCCAAACTGGTCCTCTGGCCTCTGGGAGCCGCCCTGGAAGCCACACCCCTGTGGGGAGGCCAGAGGGCAGGGATGCGTCTGGCAATGTTCCCGTGACATCCCAGCACCCAAAGCTCAACAGAAAACCCCCCGCACTTAAGCCGTCTTGGCGGGAGACGGTGTTTTCTGTCATTCTCCTCACAGGAACATTGGAACTGCCAATGCAACAACAAAAATAAGTATTTTCAGGGTTGCAGTTGAACAAAAGTTCACATAATTATTCTTTACGACTCCATATGTTTGGATTTTAAAGAACATTCTTCTGAGTAAATGTAATCTTGGGCACTTAGCTTCCTAGTTATTCTTTAGAGGGACTCTGATTTTTACTTTCAGGAAGTAAGCTCTTAATTTATTTAAATAGTTGTGGGCTGAGATAAACCTACCCATGTGATGATCTGGCTGAAGACCTCCGCTCCAGCAGACACTGTGTCAAGGGCACCATGCTGGCTGCATGAGCAAGTCAGTCGTGCTGGGATGGCTGCTTCCATCTGCAGAGCACAGTTAGGATGGAGGGAAAGCGGCTTCTGGCACCTACCTTCCACCGCAGACTCAAGGCATCGTTCTGGGTGTACTTTTCAGTCCTCTATTTCCCCACAAAGTGGAATTATTAACACTTGCATCCTACTGCAGCGAAATAGCATGATGTCTGGGGCTGTTTTAATCTATGTAAAGGGAAAAAAAGGATGAGAAATAGATGAAACAAGATTGGCAAAATGTTGACAGATGAATGGATACAAAAGACATGGCATATACAGACACACGCACACACACACACACATTTACACACACACACAACGGAATATTACTCAGCTATGAAAAAGAAAGAAACAATGCCCTTTGTAGCAACATGGTTGGACCCAGAGATGATCATACTAAGTGAAGTGAGTCAAACAGAGACAAATATCGTATATCACTTACATGTGGGATCTAAAAAAATGATATAAATGAATTTATTGCAAAAGAGAAACAGACTCACAGACATGGAAAACAAACTTATGGTTACCAAAGGGGAAAGGGTGAGGAAGGGATAAATTAGGAGCTTGGGATGAACAGATACACACTACTATACTTAAAATAAACAAGGTCCTACACAGGGAACTTTATTTAATATCTGTAATAACCTATAATAGAAAAGAATCTGAAAAAGAATTCAGATTACATACATTATTATTCTGCTGTACACCGGAAACTAACACAACATTGTAAATCAACTATACTTTGATAAAAAGTTGTTTGTTTTGATGAAAAAAAAGTTATAAAAATTGTCAAAATGTTGATAATTTTACAGCTGAATGATGGGCACACACAGGTTCATGATATTCTTCCCTCTGCTTGTGTGCAAGAAAAAATTTCCAAAATGAAAAGGTTACAAAGATAACAGTAATACCTGCGCCTGTGTACAAGCTGTCCTTAGAGGACCTTGCATCCCTTGGAGAAGGATGCCTCGTAAACACAAGACCGAGTTATTACTCCTTGGCCCTCCAATTATTGCATCACACCTTGAGGTATTGTTGACAAGGAGACAGAGAATAGATTAGAACCCATGGGAAGCATGGCCATGAGAGAGGAAGATAAAACTTTCAAAGCATTGGATGCTACACGGGAAGATCTCTTCATATGACAACCTGAAAGGCCATCTGGGCAGATCGTTGACATAGGAAATACACTTGCGATAGATCAGAAACATGTTGCCCGGTCGCTGACAGTTTATTTCTGGAGTTCCATATGTGTAACATTTCCAGTCTCGTAAATGACGAATAATAAATGTTTATTTATAAATCACTGGTTCCCAGAGACAGACGAGTGCATGGAATAAAAGCAAGCTGCAGAAGCTGGTTAATTCCCACCAGCCCGACTCACGTTGGTGCCCTGAGCGTGGGGGACTCGTGAGCTGATGGGAGAGGCCACTATATCCAGGAAACTGCTCATCACAAGCCCAAGGCTACGCTGTGGGATGCGGGGCGGCGTCATACAGAGCATCGGGGCCCGTGGCAGAGGCCGTCGGCGCATCGCAGCAGATCCACACACCCACCCCTGCTTGGAAAGATGCGTGTTTGAGAAGATGTGGGCAGCTTCCTACAAACTGCTGCGCTTTCTGGGACAGGATACAGAGCATCAGGTAGAGACTGGTGCAAAACGCTCTGAAAGGGAAAGACCATCTCATGGTTCTATCAAGAGCATCCCTCCCAGGTCAGGGTGTGCGCTGCTCTGTGTGAGCTGCCAGCGGCCTGATGGAGGGGAAGCAGTTCATGCTTCCAGGCCTGGGAGACAGGGACCCACAGCTGTTTGGAGAAATGATAATTGTGGAGAAAGGCAGTGTGGAGCTTGCTGAAAAGTGTACCTCAAATTACTCTGTAGCTCAAGGCCTCCCTAATTTTTTTAAAGCTCCTGCAGTATTTCTTTCTTTTTTTAATTAATTAATTTATTGGCTGCATTGGGTCTTCGTTGCTTCACGTGGGCTTCTCATTGTGGTGGCTTCTCTTGTTGCGGAGCATGGGCTCTAGGCACACAGGGTTAGTAGCTGTGGCTCATGGGCTTCGTTGCTCCACGGCATGTGGGATCTTCCCGGATCAGGGCTCGAACGCGTGTCCCCTGCATTGGCAGGTGGATTCCAACCGCTGCGCCACCAGGGAAGTTCAAGGCCTCCTTAATTTTTTAAAACAGAGAGCAAACGTGTCTTCGGGAATGCAGGAAGGCTGAGGATTGGAACAGGAGGAAGTGGAAGCTTATCTTTGTTGGCAAACCCTTTGGCTGTGAGAAAATCAGATGCTGTGAATAAGCTTACGGGGGAGTCGGAATAAGTAAGAAATGCTTTTTGAAAGGCTTTGAGAACTTTTATACACAATCAGCAAAAGCTTAGCTAATTTTGAGTGATTCCACCTCATCGTTAAACAAGACTTCTGAATCCTTACTGGGGAGGCAAATTTTGTGTTCCTTGTTCACACTGCAGGCAGTGAAAGAGGACGCCCAGTTAGCGAAGCACGAGGAGCCCTGGCTGGGACGAGGCCCGGCCCCGTCTGCACGGCCCCTTGCAGCTACCGCGAACCCTCAACTTGTCCCAGCAGTTTTCTCCCTGTACAAGGACCCGGAGTTTCCTTCCAGGTCTCTCATTACATGAGCGCTTTCTGTTTTCCAGTAACGAGTCTATGTTTTGTTTTTTTTTTTTTTTTTAAGAGATGAGTGTTTTACCTTTTATTTATTTATTTTTTTGGCATGCGGGCTTAGTTGCTCCGTGGCCTGTGGAATCTTCCTGGAGCAGGGATCGAACCTGTGTCCCCTGCACTGGCAGGCAGATTCTTAACCACTGCGCCACCTAGGAAGTCCGAGTCTATGCTTTAACCTTTCCACTGATCCTGACTAATATTTGCACGTAAGAAAAGTGCATCGATTTGCATTGTTTAAAAGCGCATTTAGATAATGTAACACATGGTGACACAGCCGAGCAAGAGGCCGCCCAGCCCAAAGGCAGCGAGAGGGTGGCACAGCCCCCGGGGACGGCCCACCGCCCCGCCCCGCCCCCACTTGCTTCTCTTTCTTTGCTTCTCACTGAAAATATGTCGTAGCAACAGCGGCTCTGTCCTCTGATGTCTCAAGAGATGTAAACATTCGTTTCAGCAAGAGCAGGAGAACAGCCAGGAGTGAGGGGGCAAGAAGAAAAAGAAAAAATTTTCATTTTAATGCTCCTTTCTGTGCTAATTTTGTGCTGTCCTGGGCGCAGGAGAACACGTGTCAACTCCGCCTCTTTCTCCCCTGGGGCCTCCATCGTCCACCTCCCCACAAGAGCCACAGAGACCCCAGGCCCCGCAAAGGTCAGTGCTGCCGGTGGCAGGCAGGGGTGGGAGAGGGGCCTGCAGCTAGGCCGCCGTCCCTCTGTCCCCCCCATCCTCTCCACTCCCCCCACCCCCCACTCCTCCTCACCCAGGTGGGCGGCCAGAGCCCCTCCAGGCAGGAGGGCACCCTTCCCAGGGACACAGCGGTTGTAGGCAGAGAGGAAGGAGGACTTGAAAGCACGTCTTCTGAGGCTGAGCCCCAACTGTATCGTCCCTCTAGGAAGAACCCAGACCTGAGCCTTCCAGAGTCCTCCCACGGTGACCTTGCCATCCACAACTGGGAAGGACGAAACAGTGCAGTAAATAAACGAACCTCCTCTGTCCCCCGCTCTCCTGGTGGCCTCAAAGTGCCATTACAAAGGGCCTAAGTAGAGACAGAAAGGGGTGCTGTCTCAGGGGTCTCCAGAGAATCAGAACCAACAGGGTGGAGATTAGGTAGGTAGGTAGATAGATAGATAGATAGATAGATGATAGGTATATAGATGATAGATAGATAGATAGATGATAGGTAGATAGATAGATGGCAGGTAGATAGATGATAGACAGGTAGATAGATGACAGGTAGATAGATAGATGATAGATAGGTAGATAGATGGCAGGTAGATAGATGATAGATAGGTAGATAGATGACAGGTAGATAGATGATAGATAGTTAGATAGATGGCAGGTAGATAGATGATAGGTAGATAGATGACAGGCAGATAGACAGATGATAGATAGGTAGATAGATGATAGATAGGTAGATAGATGATAGGTAGATAGATGGCAGGTAGATAGATGATAGGTAGATAGATGGCAGGTAGATAGATGATAGACAGGCAGATAGATGACAGGCAGATAGAGAGATGATAGATAGGTAGGTAGATGGCAGGTAGAGAGTTGATAGGTAGATAGATGACAGGCAGATAGACAGATGATAGATAGGTAGGTAGATGATAGGTAGATAGATGGCAGGTAGATAGATGATAGACAGGCAGATAGAGAGATGATAGATAGGTAGACGATAGGTAGGTAGATAGGGACATATGCACAGGGAGAGAGAGACACAGACAGAGAGAGATTGATTTTAAGGAATTGGCTGGTGCCGTGTGCGTGCTGACCAGCCTGAAGCTTGCAGGTGGGCTGGCAGGCTGGGAGCTCTGTAAGAAGTCTGCTGGGAGAGTTCCTTCCTCCCCAGGGAACCCCCGTCTCTTCTCTGAAGGCCTTCAGCTGATCGGGTGAGGCCCACCCGCACTGAGGACGCTGCTCTGCTTTACTCCAAGTCAACCGATTCAGCATTAATCACGTCTGAAGAATACCTCACGGCGACATCCAGACGGGTGTCTGACCGCACAACTGGGCGCCGCAGCCCAGCCATGCCGGCACACGAAACTCACCAGCCCAGCTTCCGAAGCCCAGGACTCCCGACCGGGCCCCAGGCGGCTGAGCCCGCGCCCGATGCCAGCGGCACCCGCTGGTCATCTCACAGCTCCTGCCTCTGTGCTTCCTCCGCCTGCCTGAGCGCGTTGGCTCCCCCTAAAATGGGAAGTGCGCGCTGGCTCCCGCCCAGGCCCGGGTCTGCCCGGAACCCCAAGCCTTCTCCTGCCCTGCCGTCTGGTCCCCACGGCCGGCGCGCTCCGCCCTCTGGTTGGTTATCACGTTTCAACCATTCATCGACCTAGTGGGGAAATTCCCTCTCTCTCTCTTAAAATGCAGCACAATTATTATTCAGTCTTAAAAGGGAAGGAAATTCTGACACATGCCGCCACTCGCATGAACCCTGAGGACGCCATGCTCAGTGACACACACCAGTCACCAAAACACAAACTGCCCGACCGCACGCAGATGAGGCCCCCAGAGGAGGCAGAGACAGGGCAGGACTGTGACCCCTGCCCCCAGGGGTTGGGGGAGGGGCGGGGACCCTCAGCTTTGCAAGACGATGGGCTCTGCACGCCAGGCCACTGACCCGGATGCCTGCACACAGTCGGGACGGCAAACCTTGTGTCCCGTGTGTTCGACCCCAGGGGTGGAATACAGTTTCCAACGCTGGAGGCTTTCCCGTTATCCCTGTGCGACTGATCTGTAGTTAGTTCCACTGTGGCTGGAGGACGTGTTTTGTATACCTTGAACTCTTTTAAATCCCCGGACACCTGAGTACACCTGCCGGCCTGCTCTGTGCTGCTGCTGTTGCCACGTTTGCACTGCTCAGGGACCTCCTCAGCGAAGGGTCTCTTATGGGATTACAGAATCGAGGGGTTTGGAGCAGACACCACGTGATGATATGTGAACGGTTCCCGGGGTGTGGAGTGTGAGGCCCTGGAGGGGTGTATGAAATGTGAACTCCACTGAGAATAAAAAGAGGGAGGGTCACACCGACCACTGAACCCCCACATGGGACCTCGCACGGCACCTCGTGGGCTCTCAATTACAGGACAATAGCAGGTGGATGATGGAAAAGAGGAAAAGACAGTGCTGAAGAGGTCCTGTGCGTAACTAACTAGAAATCAATGCCAAGGACGTCATTCTTCCGTGGGACATGTGCGTCTAACCAGCTTCTCTCAACGTGCGGTTCATGAGCCCCAAGGGCCCCTAGACCCATTCAGGGGTCAGCGTGGTCAAAACTACTTTTATAAATTAGGAGTTTGGGATTAACAGATACACACTACTGTATGTAAAATATGTAAACAACAAGGACCTACGTTACAGCACAAAGAACTATAAATAAAGGAAAAGAATCTGAAAAAGACTAGACATTTGTATAGCTGAATCACTTTGCTGTACAGCAGAAATCGATACAGCATTGTAAATCAACTCTACTTCGACACATTTTTAAAAATCTGAAAAGAATATATATATGTATAATTGAATCCCTTTGCTGTACACCTGCAACTAACACAAAATTGTAAATTAACTATACTTCAATTAAAAAATAACTGACAGTAAAAAACTACTTTTCTAATAACACTAAGATGGTCCTTGCCTTCTTGCGGGGACATTTGCGGTACAACTGCGGCTCCCCAGTCAGGACATGGCCGTGGTGCCTGCTCACCCCTGGGCGCCTCATTGCCACACCCTCGCCATACAAGAAGGACATTGTCACTAAGAATGTCCTCCATGAAGCAGAAATGATTCATTTTATGGCATCTTGGCCAATGACGACACAGTGCTTTCATATTCTGTGAGCAGAAGCGGGAAGGGCCCAGGGTTCTGCTGCGGACACAGGTAACGGGATGCAAGGAAGCGGACTCTGAGAGGAAGCACCTGTGCAGGGTCCCGGCTGACTCAGCGCTGCTTCTCTCCCAACTCCATCTTTACCGGAAACAACAAACGGCAAACTTCTGGTTATTCGGACTTGGGTGTTTGGCAAATTTTCTTTAAAATGAACAAAGGAGGGACTTCCCTGGCGGTGCAGTGGTTAGGACTCCACGCTTCCACTGCAGGGGCACTGGTTCCATCCCGGTTCAGGGAACTGAGATCCCATATGCCCTGCAGCACAGCCAAAAATAAACAAATAAAAATTAAAATAAACAAATACATAAAACGAACAAAGGTGTTTGTCATTTCAAATAAACCTGTGGGGAGTCTTTGCTCTCCATGTTAAAGTTGGAACTTCCGATTGAAAGTGAGAATTCTGGAAAGCTTGTGCCTGTCATGTGACCTCGATCGTGTCTCAAAACTTCCGGAGTTCTCTGACGAGGCACGTGTGATATTCAGCACTGTGATTGTTTTGGATTTCTTTTACTGAGGTAACTGGTTTACGATGTGATTTAAGTTTCATCTGGACAACATCACATTTCGGGTTCTGCACACACTGTGGTGTGCTCACCACCAAAAGTTTAGTTTCCGGCCGTCACCATACAGTTGGCCCCCTTCACCCACCTGGCCCGCTCCCCACTCCATCCCCCCCGTAGTCACTACTCTCTTCTCTGTATCTACGTGTTTGTGGGTTTGGTTTGTTCATTTATTTTGTGTTTGCTTGTTTGTTTTTTATATTACATGACTGCGATCATATGGTATTTGTCTTTCTGCATCTGGCTTGTTTCACTGGGCACAACGCCCTCAAGGTTCCTCTGTGTTGTTGTAAGTGGCAAGATTCCCTCTTTTATTGTGACTGAGTAACGTCCCATTACGTCTACATGCATATATAACGGCACACATGTATATGATGGTGTATACCTATATATGGTGTATAGACACATAACGGTACACGTATACCTCACCTTCCTCATCCGTTCCTCTGTTGATGGACACCTAGGTTCTTTCCATATCGTGCCTACTGTAAATTATGCTGCTATGAACACTGAGGTGCATCGATCCCTCCGAATTAGTGTTTCTGTATTCCTTGGATGAATACCCAGATATGGAATAGCTGGATCATATACGGTAGTTCTAGTCTCAATTTTTTGAGGACTCTTCTTACTGTTTTCCATACCGGCTGCCCCAATGTACACTCCCAGCCGTTGTTATTTTTAATGCTGTCTAGTGAAATGGGTCAACATTTGGAATAATTGCATAACTCAGTGAATTAATATTTTCCAAATGACCAAACGGCTATGTTACAAAATCACGTGTGGGTAATAGATCCATCCACAGGGCCAGGCAGACCGGTGGGCTTTAGTCTAATGGCAGGCTCATTGCTGTGGTGCTGGCGTCCACACTGCAATGAACCTGTAAGAAACGTCCACATGTCAGTTTTGGTGGAGAATCTATATAAACGCTCCCCCATTTTCCTGCTACACATCTCCGCGAGGCCAAATTTTCTTCACAAGACGTCAATTAAAACAATATCTGACAACAGACAGAACACAGAGCAGCTATGAGAATCCAGCTGTCTTCTATTAAGCTAGACGTTACAGAGATCTGCAAAAATATGAAACAAGTCCGCTGCTCTCACTAATCATTTTTTTAAAATATTTATCATTGAGTAAATGGAATTGGGTTCTTATTGCAAGTTTAAATAAATGAATAAAAATATTTTGAAAACAATCTCCTAGTCTTAATTTCTAATATTGGATGTTTTCATGAACCCAAAGCCAGCTGTGGAGTGGGACAGGGCAGGGTCCGGCCAGGAGACTTTGGGGTAGTGTAAAAGGACTCATTCCAATCCCTCTGAGGAATTTAAGTCTAAACTCCCCAATTCCTCATTTTTAGGAATTTATCTTATACATTTAACCTCTTAAGTATTTCAGAAGGTAGGAGGGGAGAGAAAGACAGCTAAAGAAATGTAGAGGCAAAGGAGTCAAAAATCACTGATACCACTTTACAGCCACGAGAATGGTTCCTATCAAAAAACAGAATATAAGAACCAATGGCAAGGATATGGAGAAACTGGAATCCTTGTTCGTTGCTGATGGGAATGTAAAATCATGTGGCCACTGTGGGAAATGGTCTGGCAGTTTCCCAAAAAATTAAAAATAAAATTATGATACGATCCAGCAATTCCAACTCTGGGTATCGACCCCAAAGGACTGAAAGCAAGGACTCAAACCCATGTCTGTACACTCGTGTTCACAGCAGCATCCTTCACGACAGCCAAAGGGAGAAAACCACCCAGGTATCCACTGACAGGTGACGGAGAAGCAAGACGTGGTCTGTCCAGACTATGGAAGACTATTCAACCTTAAAAAAGGAGGAAACCGTATCACGTGCTACAATGTGGAGGAAGGCTGAGCACACTGTGCTCAGGGAAACTAGCCAGGGGCCTTCGAGTAATGTTTAAACTGGATCACTCTTCACAGCAAACACCAAAGGGAAGCTGAACTCTGCTCAGCAGTCCTGCTGCTCAGGCCAGGCAGTGGGTGCACGGCCTCGCTGGACACTTCAGGCCGAGGTGGGCTTCACCCGCCCACCTCCCTCGACCCCCTACGCCGGTGGCAGCGATCAGAACAAAGTGAGATCAGCCCTGCGAAAGCATCTGTTGTCATTACTTTTGTAACTTCAATGAGAAACAGATTTTTATGTACATGACATCACAGACCATGTGTCTCGACCACGAACCTAATTTAGAAACTGGCCCGAATGCAAAGGAAGCTGAAGCAGCAGCTGGTTTTGGAAAGTCACTGGTTGCGAGCGAGCGGCCAGGTCACCGTGCCACTTGCAGCCATGTGGCCTGAGGAGGTCTGTTCTGGTCCTGCTCAAAAAGTCACTGCCCGGCTCTCCTCGGAAGCAGCCAGCTCCAGGACCTGTCATGCATCTGAGGGGTGGGCAGCCTTCGTGGTGTGACCCGCAACGAGACCGGGGAGAGGTGACCGCTGTGAAACAGGAGCCGCGGAGCAAAGCCTCGTGCCATCGACACAGCTGTTCTGGGGCAGGTGGTTGGGACAAAGCTCTTTCACTGGCAAAGCTGTCCAAAGGCTGTGCAGTCAGGGTTGAGCCAGAACCGGTGTCCTCCACCACAGTGTTTTGTCCTCTTTTTTTTTTTTTTCAACTGGACAATACAGTTTAATGTAGCAAAAATCTAGGCGAAGATCCTGTATTTCAGTTAAGCTTCCGGCTGTCTGAAAATGATAAGAAAATTGGTTTCACAGCCTAAAAATATGAGGTTGTTTATATAAACAAAACAGTTTAAAAACTTGGTTAATAAAAGGTCAGGATAAAAAGCAGGAGGAAGTTGGCTTTTTGCTGTAGGATGTGATTTTTTTTTCTTTTTTCTTTCTTTCTTTTTTTTTTTTTGACCAGTGTTTCATATTCTTGGCTTCTATTCCAGGGAGAATGCCTGGCCAGGAGACAAGCCTGGGAGACAAGGACCACCGCAGTACCTCTCCCCCACCCCCCAGAATGGTTCCTCAGTAAGCATTTTCCTGATGAGCAGATTTTCAGTTATTGACAGAGAGCCACCAAGTAAGCTGGGTCATTCTGGTGCCAGGGTTGGAGCCCACTGGCCAGGAGAGGCCTCGGTGTGGATGTGTCGTGACCAATCATGAAATGGCCATGGGACCTTGCTGACCAATGGGTGGGGAGGGGACCCACACAGCACAGACCTGCTGTGATCTGATGCTGTGACCAGAGCTCAGGCCCTAGTCCCCATCACAATTCTGCCTGGCCAGCTGTGTTTCCAGGGTAGGATTTCCTGGTGTGAGGGTTCAGTCACATCCCCCCAAAATTCATATGTTTGAGTCCTAACCCCCAGGACCTCAGCATGTGACTGATTTGGAGATACAGTGTCTTTACCAAGTTACAGCGAGGTCATTGGGGTAGGCCCTAACCTAATAAAACTGATGTCCTTATAAAAAGGGGAAAATTGGGCACACACAGGCACACAGGCAGAACACCACAAAGGCAGAAATCAGGGTGATATTTCTACAAGCCAAGCAATGCCAAAAGTCGCCAGCAAACCGCCAGAAACTAGGGGAGAGCCTGGGACAGATTCTCCCTTACAGCCCTCAGAGGGAAGCAGCCCTGCTGACACCTTGATTTTGGACTTCCAGCCTCCAGACTTGAGAGAATAACTGTGTTGTTTAAACCATGCAGCCTGTGGCGCTCTTACAGCTGCCCTAGCAAAGTGATGCACCTGGTGTACAGAGACCTGGAATAAGAAAAAAACGTTTGCTGGGCGTCTCCAACGGGAAACTATGCATTCTTTAGAGGGAAACTATGCATTCTTTAGAGCTCACCCTTCTGGGTTATTGGAGTCTAGCCTGTCATTGCCTATGAGCTATTTTAGTCTAGATTGTAGAGGACAGGTGATGATGCAAATGACTTTGCCCATGGACCACATGATGGAGGGACAATCTTCACCCCACATCCCCTAAATCCTCCCACCCAAAGTCAGTTCTGCACAATTTGCAAAGTTCACGCCAACATTCCTGACTATATAGGTGTCTGTTCTTTGCATTTTCCTTTGAACTGGCTGGAACAGCTTACCAGTTCCCTTGCTCAGTTAATGAGCTCAAGAAGCTGTCTGCCACCTGCTGATTGTGTGTCTGCCTGGGAGTCACGATTCTTTCTTTGGTCAACGTTATTCTTTAACATTGGCCATGGCCCTGCTGCGTTGTGCTGGGAATCCTCGAGGAGGAAGTGTCAGGTGGGGGCAGCGTTTCCTACCCTGACCTGTTAGGGACTTCATTGCTGGAATTATCCTCTCGAGAAAACCGAGGCTCAGGCGTGAAGAACTGTGGGTCCTCCTGTCCCGGCCTCAGGTACCCACTGTGCGTGGGGGGCCTTCCACACATGGCTCACTGTCTCCTCTGCAGAGCCCCCTGAGAGATGTATGACCGTCCTCACTGAAGGCAGGGAGCTGGATCTCAGGGAGGTGAAGTGGCCTCGTCCACATTCACAGGGCGAGTGGCAAAGCCAGACTCCACCCCCAGCACTGTGGACTGCGAGCCCAGGGCTCTTCTGACTACACCACAGGGGTCTCTTTTGCACAGAAAAAGAAATGCCACGTGGCAGGGGGGGCCCTAAGATGGTCCCCGGGGACCCTCTCTTCCTGGTGTTTGTGTCTCCCTGTGACCCGCTCCCCTTGCATGTGGGCAGGACCTGAGACTTGCTTCTAACCAACAGAACAGACAGGGTAATGGGAAGATGCTTCTGGGATTACTTTACATAACATCGTAATTTCTGTCTTCCTAGCAGACTCTGTTCCTTGCTGCTAGGAGAGATTTACATGGCAAGAAACTGAAGGGACCTCCAGCCAAGAGCCAGCAAGGCCTCGAGGCCCTCAGTCCATCTGCCCACAACCACGGGAGCCTGGAAATGGACCCTTCTCCAGTCAAGCCTGCACATGAGACCCCAGCCCTGTCGGCCACTCGTGACAGGCCCTGAGGCAGAGGACCCAGTCAAGTCACACCCAGATTCCTGACCTGCAGAAACTGTGAGATAATGTATGTTGTTTTCAGACCCTAAGTTTAGGATAATTTGTTACGAAGCAAGAGATAACCAACACACCATGTCTCAGAAGCACTTGTTCATGCTTTCAACAAATATTTACTTGCCAGGGCCAGGTGCTAGCACAGGTGCTTAGCGTACATCAGTGAGCAAAACAGCGGAGAATCCTGCTCTCCTGGAGCATAGATTCTAGTGTGTATATGCGTGTGGTTGGGGGGGACAGGGTGTTGGACAACAGACATAATAAGTTACATTTGTATGTTACATGTATCTTCACAGTTACCATGGAGGAGGAAGCAGGGTGAGGACGGTAGGGAATGGGCTGGGAGTTTGCAACTTTAAACCTCTTTTGAGAAAGTGATGTTGAGAAAGTCTTCGGGGAGTGAGGGAGAGAACCATGCAGATATCTTTGGGAAGAGTGCTTCAAGCACAGGGAATAGGCAGTGCAAAGGCCCTGAGGCTGAATCATGCTGGAGTGAGCAAGGAACAGCAAGGTGGCAGACTGGAACAGAGTGGGCCAGGGGAAGGGTGGCAGGAGCTGAGGTCAGAGGGGAGAGATCAGGGAGAACCTCACGGCACTGCATGAACTTTGCCTTTGCTCTGAATGAGATGGGGAACTCTCGGAGGGATTGAGCACAGCAATGATGTGGTCTGACTCATATTTTTAAAAGGATCACCAGCGGGTGACTTCCTGCTCACCTGTGCAAACTGAATCAGCTTACACATCAGCCCCACTGGCCACTATGACAAGCCAAGAGACTTGCTCTTACTTTTAGGTGTTTTTCTCGCTCATTTTTCTCACCAAAGCCCCAGATCCCGGCCATCCTCTAAGGATGGCCCAAGCCCTCCCCTGCCATCTCCTCCAGCCTTCACCCCGTAATCTCCCCTACACAATGCAGCACCCTGCACCCCATCCTGGGTGCCACAGGCTTTGTGCACCAGCTCATAAGCTCTGCCAGGCGGGCTGCAAGGCTAACCTTTCTCCTACATTCTCCCCCACCTCCTCCCGCTTGAGACAGGGCTGCACAGAGCAGGGCTCCATCAGGCTGGCCAGCACCTTGGCAGACCTCTTTTTGCCTTTCCCTGTGGGTCCCTCAATGCCCTCCTCCAACTCCCTGCCTGTTCCCCCTTTACTGTGTCCTCCTCTCCTCACCTCCTGGCCTCACAGCATGTGTTGTCATCCAGGTAGTTCTATGAACAATTATATGTGGCTTTTTGTTTCACACACCTAAATGTGGTCCTTGGGAAAATAGTCGCAAATCTTTAAAAAAGAAATTGGAAGGAAAATAGCCAGAAGAGCTGGCTGTATACAAACGTTTCTCTTTTGCTAGTAAACCACCCTGGGACCACACTGGGGGGTAGGCCGTGGGTGGAGGCAAAGCGAAGCAAAGGAAGCTTCGCCCTTGGTGACCCCACTTCTACCTCATTTTGGATTATTTTTCCTAAAAAGGGCCCCCCAATGTGTCAGCCTCAGGGCCACAAACCTGGAGAGGATCACTGACGGTGCTTCCAGCCCTTTCTCTTTTCTGGAGGTGGCCCCATGCACAGAAGGAAAGGAAGGGTGGGTGAGTCACGGAGGGCACGGGGCCAGACAGGGGTGCAGGGCCGGGGCCTCAGCTGCCTGGTGACTGGTACCGGGCTATCAGGGTCCTCCTGGTCTGAGACCCCTGCCACCCCACACACACTTCATGGGAAGCAGGTGAAAGCTGCGGCCCCGGGCCGGGACTAGGGCAAGGCCGCTGAGCCAGGGCTGCTGCAGGGCGCCTGTGAGCAGTGCAGTCGGTGGGGGCCCAAGCTTGGTGTGAAGCTCTGCTGTCCCTGTCTTAAAACCCTTAATCCCTTTTGAACAAGGGACCTTGCACTTCCATTTTGCACTGGGCCCTGCACATATACGCTGCTGGTCTGCATCACTGAGATTTTGGGGTCCCCTCCGTCCAACTTTCCGCCGGTGGGTGGCTCACTGGCCTCCCCCGAGCCCGGGCGCTGCTACAACCTTCTCTCTGGAAAACGGAGCGGTTCTGCAGGGCCGCACAGGCTGCCAGTGGCTTCACGGTGCTGGTGGGGCCCTGAAGACTTCGGAGGGATGTCCTCCCGGGCTGTTCACGACTGAAACCCACCCCTGGCACCCTCCAGCCACGTGTTCCCGTCCTGGGTCGGCTTCTTCCCGGCGCAGCGCGGGAGCCCTTCTCCAGACAGCGATCCCAGCCGGGAGGAAGGTTTCCGCAAAACCGGCCAGCCGGCCAAGCCCCGCGCCTCCGCGCTCGGGAAGGCCTGCCCTTCCCTTCACGTCTCCGGGCGCACGGCAACCCCGCCGGTGAAGGTCCACCTTGCACAGGGAACTCACTTTCCGGGCCGCCCCAAGGGAGGCCACCTCGCCTGCGGACGGGGCCTGCAGGGGTCACCGCGGTACCGGGCCCGGCGCGGGGCGGAGCGCGGGACGGAGGCGAGCCCGCGGCGCTGGCTGGGGCCTGGGCCGCGCCCAGGGCGCCCGGGTCAGGCGGGGGACGGGGGGGCCTGCCTCGGGCTTGTGCACAAAGGGGCCGCCGCGCAGGGCAGGGGACTGGGCGTCGGGCGCCCGCGCGGCCCGGCCTCCGAGGGCAGCCCGGGGCCGGCCCCGCGGTGGGGCGTGCCGGCGTGCGGAGAGGGCCCGGAGGCTCCTCCTGCGGGTGGTACGGCCCGCCCTCCCCACCGGGCCGCCGCGGATGGTTTCGCCCACCCGATCCCGCACCGCACACCTCCCCTGGCCGCGGAGGGGCGCGCGGAGGGGGCGTGGCGCGCGGGGGCCACGCCCCCAGCTGCACAGCAGGGAGGCGGATCTCGCGGCCAGTGGGGCGGGCCTCTCCTCGCGCCGAGGCGCGGCGGCCGGGGGCGGGGCCGGCCGCCGCCCGCCCCCGACTCCCGCCCGCCCCGCCCCCGGCTCCCGCCCCGCCCCCGGCGCGCAGGCCCCGCCCCCGGCCGCCGCGGCGCAGGCCCCGCCCCCGGCGCGCAGGCCCCGCCCCCGCGGTGAAGCCCGCTGCGGCGCGCGTCGGCGTCGCCCTCCTCCCATTGAGCGAGGCTGTGTCGCGTGGCCCGGCGTCGGCGTGACGGTTGGACGCGGGCGCGGCCCTGCGGGTCCCGATTGCTGCAGCCGCTTGTCAGTGTGATGAAGATTGGCACCCAGGTAAGCTGTCACTCAAGCGCTCCGCCGCCGCCGCCGCTCCGCCGCCGCGTCCCTATCAATCACGCCGGCCCGCAGGCGCCGCGCCCGCCGCCCCGCCGCCCGGGAGGGCCGCGCCGGACCCGCCGCCCGGGAGGGGCCGGGGGCGCGGGTGGGGGAGGGGAGCGCGGGGAGGGGAGGGGCGCGGTCCGCGGCCGGCGCGGGGGCGCGCCCCGCGGGTGTCTCGGCTCGGGCTGAGGGACGCGGAAATTTCTGGAAGGCGCCGCCGCCGCCGCCGCGCGGGGCCCGCGGCGAGGCGCGCGCTCCCAACCGTCCCTCTCGGAGCGCGGCGCGCGCCCCTGCTCGGGCGGGGCGGGGGGCGCGGGGGCGCGCGGGGGGGGCCGCGGGGGCGCGCGGGGCGGGGCTCAGGGCCGCGGGGGCGGGGGCGGGGCCGGCGGGGCGGGGGCGGGGCCGGGGACCAGGGGCGTGCGGGGCGCGGCCGGCCGCCGGCCGGGGCCCAGGCTCCTCTAGACAGAGATGGCGAGTCGCTTGAGAAGAGGCGGGGAGAGCGGAGTCTGCTTCATTTCGTGGCCGTTGAAATGCCGTTTTGTTAGCGGGTCCCAGACTCGGGCCGCCAGGTTCTCCTTTGCGGCGTTTGCCTGCTAGGATGTGTCTGCTGCGCGCTGCCGGGGTCGGAGCCCCGGGGTGGGGGGGGTGGGGAGAGAAGGCAGATCCTTCGGGGGGGAGGGGTACCTGGGCATACGCGGGTGGGCATGTGCAGGCCGGATCGCAGACCTGCGGCCGTCCGGGGTAGAGGTGCCGCTCATGAGGGGCTGGAAGCTCCGGCAAGGGAGTGTTTCCCACTCCACGGTGAATGAAACCCCCAGCTTTCGCTGGGTGTACGTGTATGGGTTTTTCTGACCTCTTGGAAGAGAATTTATGTGTTTATATAATACCTCGTATTTTATATAACGTATTCTAAATATTGTATGGGAGAATCGGAGCGAAACGTGAAAGTCCTGCCAGTGCAGTTATTGGTGATGCTCTCAGATCTAGTTGCACGTGGGTTTGGACGGTGGACCACTGACTCAGATCTGTCTTTCATCGTGTTCCTTTACCGGGTGTGGAGAGGGGTGTGTGGGTCATGGACGGTACTTGGTTGAATCAGCGGTGCACGGCTGTGTGACATTAACTGACACAGTGCTTTCTGAGGGCAGCAGTGGAAGGACCCTTCCTATGCCAGATTTACAAGTGGGAACTAGAATGGATGAAATATGGTAGCTGAAATATGACTCGAAAGATTAACAGTCTGTGCCCATGATTTAAGTGCCAACAGTAAGGGAACTGGATGTAAACACGTGTTCTCTAGTGTAGCTACATTTAGGTTTCTGTATCAGTGTTGTAACTTTAGGAAAGTACTATTTAGGATTAGTGAAAGGTAATATTCTAGTTACAGCTTTCGCTTTTGTTGCAAACGAATTGAAACTGTTTAGAAGAAAACTTTGAAACTGCTAGAGTGTTGCCAATCCTGGGCCTCAGGGCCTGTGCTCTCCTGGCCTCCAGGCTCCTCCTCCTAAAAGTGCTTTAGAGGAAATAAAATAGGATCAAGAAGAGAACGTATTATACTGAAATATAGTTATCAAAGTATTGAACCAAACCGGTGATAAATGTCCTTTCATGCTTTTTATTAGCTTACTTACTAACAGATCAAGCACCAGCTCTAGTAATTTATTTTTGAGTGTTGATGAGTGTAACGGACAGTTTGAGATTTTTGTACAATGCTAATGCTTTGTGAAAATATCTGTGGTTTCCGTTGGTGAAGAAGTCACAGGTACTATTCAGGACTGCGTGTCTACCTGCGAAATTGAATGAGTGCTAAATTTCAGCCAGATCTTACTGCAGATGAAGATGTGATTCGTTTTCTCATTCAGGTTCACAGAGACCAAGTTACAAGCCTTTGCATTGGAAGGCTGTTTACGCTCAGCCCATCCTTAGTAGGGATGTATGTGCCCCCTTTTTCCTTCCTCAAATGCTTGTCCTGATGGCAAAGGGGATGAGGAAGTAAAGACAGTGCAACTAAGGGAACCCAAAGCTTAGCAGTCGGGGGTCATTGTGGGGCGAGGCCATGTGGGGTTGCTGTCTGACCCCAGTCGTGACGACTCACAGCTGTGATGGGTTATGATTCTATCTTGTACAAGCTGTTTAGCAAGATGTGGAAAGTGGAATGTAGTGTTGAAAAGGTTCAGTTTGGAAATTGTTAGAATCAACATTCGAGGGCTGGGAGGCGTGGTCGTTTGGTTGGAAAGGCCTGGCTGCAAAGGCTGTCAAATGAGGCCCCTCTAGCCGTGTTGCCTGCCCTCCAGTGAGTAGACAGAGTGCCTTGCTGCTGGGCACCCTCGGCCAGCAGCCACCCCTGGTGTTGCTATGTCAGCCCCACTGGTCTAGTCACTGTTTCTGGGAGGTTCGCTGACAGAGGGCCAGGTGCTGGCCCAGCTAATGTGCCGTCTGGCAAGGTGGCTTCAGACTCCCCGTGTGGAAGCACTGTGACTCTGAACACGCATCTGGGGGACCTGGGGAGGGGACAGAGCAGCTGCTTCGTTCCGTCTAGGATTCCTTGGGGAAAAGGTCTTGCAGCTTTTTCAGAATCTTGAAAAGTACTGATCAGTCAGGTTGCAGGACTGGGGGCCTTTGAGTTGGGTGAACCTTTCAGATCCCCTTTGTCTTGAGTCTTCCCTTTGGTGCTGGGATGTGCTCGCCCTGACGGGTCCAGCAGCAGCCTTGCCGGCCCTCCCCTGAGGGTGAGCTGCTCAGTGTGGGGTGATGTGCTCCATCTGGGGGATTATTTCTGCTCAGGGCGACCCCATCACCCAAAAGGTGTGTGTCTTTTGGTGCAGCCTCTGGCCTAGCAGAGCCTCATAGGGGAGAGGCCGCAGGGCACGTGGTGGAAAATGCTGCCTCTGTCGTTTGCATCTGTGACGAATGGACACCTGGCTGCTGTGGTCGGGCCCCAGGATGGTAGGGAGCAGGCTGACTTCAAGTCCAGGGGTTTAGGCTCACACAGGAATAAAGAAAAAAGGACTCTAACAGGGTCCAGGGACCAAGGTAGTGCTGGGCCTCAGGGCGGATGGAACTGCAGCTTGGGCCCTGGCGGGATCTGGCTGCCGCCCTGGTCTTCACCTTCCCCGTTCACTGGCGCTCTTGACCTGCTTGCTGCTTCTGCACACGCTCGTCTGTGTGTTCTGCGCTCCCCAGCTCTGACCACCGCATCCTCTTCCTGTTTCCCGGCGCTCACCCCGGAGACGGGGTGACAGCTCTCTTGCCCTCCACCCTGTCCCGCAGGTGCTGACCTGGGTGCCAGGGCTCTTGGTCCCCGAGCTCTCCCCGGGGAGGGGTGGGCTCCTATCAGCAGGGTCCACAGCGGGGCGGGTCGCTCCGAAGGGACTGTGGATGGTACGATCGTGATTGCAGTTTCCTGATCAGTCTGCTCAAACTTGCAGAAATACTGCCTTCGTGAGCACTTGACAAGTCCTCAACACAGGTCATCTATTGTCTGGGACATGTTATCAAGGTCTGTATTTTTTTTTTTTTTTTTCATTAAAAAAATCAGGAACTTAACTTTGCAATGGTCTAAATTTACTTACGTCCTTACGCATAGTTTTTTGTTTTTTTGTTTTTTAATAAATACTTACTTCAGCACAATTTATTGCAGCATAAGTGAAAAACCCCTGTGATCCTCTAGGGCAGGGTTTTGAAACTGGGGCCCCGTTGACATTTGGGGCTGGGTACTTCATGTCCTGTGCATTGTAGGGTCTTAGCAGATGCCAGTGGGACCCCCACTCCCAGTCATGACGACCAAAAATGTCTTCAGATAGTGCCAGATATTCCCTGGGGGACAGAACTCCCCCCTGGCTGAGAAGTACTGACCTAGAACAGCATTTCCGCAGATGCCTCCTGTGGAGCCCGAATTTGGTGGGATAGGCATACAATTTTGCATCTTCATCAGTTCAGCTATCTTGACTTGTATTTTTAGTCAGCATTGTTACGTATGTTTTCATGTATTTACGTGATCGATACATTTCTCATTTTGAACATTTGTCTCCCCTCTCGCTGCACAGTTTTGTGAGTCTGGATTTGCGTATGTGTATTGTTTTAAGGCCGTGCCTGAGGCAGGGAGCCTCTCGACCATTTAGGGCTTGTTGTTTCTGTGTTTGTCTGGTCATCCTCTGGCCCTGGGCACAGGTGATGCCCTGGGGAGAGAGCCTGTCCCAGGGAGGAGCCCTTGCCCTGAGGGGTCGGGTTCCTGTTTTCCCTACAACAGGTTCGTTGACCTTTAATAGCAAGTCTATCGTGAAAGTTTTGAATGTCAGTTTTTAATGATGCCTGTGATAGTCATCGTCTTAAAAACAAAGCTGTGGTGTGAATTGAAGTTCTCCCAGCTGTGACAGGCCCTTCAGCTCAGAATTTACTGAAGTGGCTTCTGAAACCATTAAACACCTTTGTTGCTAGAGTTTTGCTGTCTCTCTCGTGGACATCTGTGGGCCTTTGGCTTGGAAATACTTTTTGGGAGAGATTTTAACAGGATTTAACATCTGTGATTTTATTTGAATGTTAAACTTCAAGTGGTACCTCCCAAAACCTTGCTTGAAAAATAAAGGGGTGTCTTGACAGACGTCTTCCTCAGAAGGAGTTCCTGACTGCACCCCTGCCTGGGGTGGGATGTGAAGCCAGGAGAGAAGAGCTGCGGCCAGCCCAGCCCTCCTGCGCACCTCCTGAGCGGGAGTGGGCTGCTGTGGTGAGGACTGCTGGTGTCCTGCAGGGTGTCCTGGAAAAGGTGTCTTTTTCTGAATATAGGACTTTGTCAGTTTTCTTGGGTCCTTGATAGCTTCCTTAGCTTTATTAATACACAGGTTTGGTTTAGGAAAGGATCACCAGTTAAATGTTTGGGGAAAGATTAATACCCCCCCCCAATCTAGAGATACAGTTTGTATTGTCTCCCCACCTTTATCTGGCTGCACAACCTGCTCTCACAGCCACTAAACCTGAAATCACCCCAGAATCTCTTGCGTTTCCCTCTGTGAGTGGAATTGATCTCTTAGTTACAGCAGCTTCTGAGAGCAGCTGGGGAGACGCCCTGCTGGGACGCTGAAGCCTGAGCCGGTGGGCGTGGCAGGTGGGGGTTGGGGGTTGGGGGGTGGGGAGGGAGCTGCCCAGACGCCACTGGCGAGTGTGGATTAAATGAAAAATGCAGGCGACTTGACATCACCAGAACTGAGTCAGAGAGCGCATGGTAGCTGGGGTTATATTTTTCAAGTATAACATGTCTCTTGGGACAGCTAAACTTTAGGCTGGGGGTTGGCAAACGACAGGCCTATGGGCCACGTCCCACAGCGGCCTGTTTTTGTACAGCCTTAGAGCCATACGTGGTGCATTTAGAGGAAAAAGAAGAAGATGTGATAGAGATAGTATGCGGCCTGCAAAGCCACGGACATTTACTAGCTGGCCCTTTACAGGAAGCGTGCAGACCCCACTCAGCTCTCAACTGGAACACGGTCTGGATCTAAGTGGGGTCAGATAACATGTCTGTTGGGGAGATATGAATAATAAAAGGGAAAAGGGAGGATATTTTCCCTATTCAGACTCTTAGCGTGTGGTGACCGTGTGCTGTCCGTAGTGCCATCTGTGTAAAAACAGAGCCTGTGTGAATGGCTCTTAACTCACCATTAAAGTCATAAAGGATCCGCGTGAGTAAATGCTGGAAGTGCAAATCCAGAAACCTCTGCTCTAGCGACTAGTTCCTGTCGCCTCCTTGCTCTTTAGTCTTTCTCTGTTGCTGGCATCTGAGCGCTAGGAGTCCCTGCCTTCCTGATTGAGTCAGTGTGTAGTGTCCAGTTCTTTATTACGGGTGCCCCCACCTTGCCCAGAAGCCCCTGTTCTGAGACCCAGATGCCAGTGGGACAGCAAGGAGGGTTCCGGGGGTGGGCTGGAGGGCAGACTGGCCACTGCTCCGTGCCCAGAACCACCCAGGCCGGGGAAGGGCCAGGGCCCCAGTAGGGCTTCTTGTTCTTTCTAGAATCCCCGCCATCCTGGTCTTTTTTTTTTTTCTGTCTTCATATCTCTTTTGACGATTCTTATGTAAAAGGGATGAAAACAGGAGATGGAGTAATCCTCAACTCTTTTTGAGAACTTTTCTGAGATTTGTTTTCTTGTGGACCTCTTGAGTTGACCACATAATGTTTGTTTGTTTGTTTTATTTTTTTGGCCTCACTGCTTGGCATGTGGGATCTTAGTTCCCAGACCAGAGACGGAAACCCGTGCACCCTGCAGTGAAGCACAGAGTCCTAACCACTGGACCGCCAGGGAAGTCCCTGGATGACATTTAGTTAACTTGCCTGAGGATGTACTTTACCTATTGTTTATTTAGATGTTTATTTCTCAGTTTTGATTTTAATGGCAAAGTATATCCTAAGACTATAACCTGTAACTGTTTTAAACTTTAAAAATCTCTCCATCTTTGTTATTTTTCCTGTTTTTTAAAAAAATTATTCTATGTGAATTATGTTCCAAGTGGAGAATTCAGTTGTTGAATTTTTTTTGTGTGGAGTGGAATACATATTATGGAATATTCGCAGTATTTCTGCCATCAAAGCTTAAAGGAATGCTTTTCTAATGTAATTTTCTCATATAATAAATAATATTGAGGAGGTGGGATGAATCAGGAGATTGGGATTGGCATGTATACACTGATATGTATAAAATAGGTAACTGGTGAGGACCTGCTGTATAGCACAGGGAACTCCACTGTGCAGTAGAAACTAACACAATGTTGTAAAACAACTATGCCCAAATGAAGAAAAAATAATAAAGCCCACTAGCTAACAGGAAAAAAAATGTATGCAATGGGATCTCAGTGTTGACAAGCAGAAAAAAAAATATTGAAATTGATGATTATAGTGCAGACAGAACATTTAAATATTTTCTCTTTTTAGCTACATTTTTGATAGAGTCTCATTAAAATAATCTGAACTCTTGTCTAGACCAGTCAAAATCATCCAGTGGTCAAAACCAGTTACTGTAGACGCTTTGCTGAGTTTGACGTGGTCCCCATTAGGAGGAGGCATCCTTGTTAGCTCTGCGTGGATGAACACGTAGAATATCAAGTACACGTGTGTTTGGGATGGTATGAGGGTATGTGGCATTCATTGGGAATGAAGCATTCCAGCCAGGCAAACCCCCCAGATAATAGGTTTAACCTTTGAATGCCCTGAGATTCATTTTAAAGGTTTAACAGAGTGTCCTGAGAAGGGTCCCAGATGTGTATCGCCTCCCAGACTGTTGTGTCCTCACTGCCAGTGCTGAGTCCCTGCTGCTACAGAACACAGGTTCAGATGTGGGACGATAGCACGGGTTGACGGTTCATCGGTGGAACGAGGGTTATTCTAGAAGCAGGTGGGGATGTAGGCATTCATGCCGACTTGAGGTGGTGTGAGGGTAACCAGTGGAAGACTGAAGGTGGAACAGGTTGCTCCCAAGTACCTGAGGGGAAAGGAGAGCAAAGAAGAGTTTCATCATTTCAACAAAAGGGAGTTCAGGAGAAAGAAAGGAACAAGGACACTTGCTCGGTGTGTAAAAAACAGACAGTGTAAGATAGCATGAACAAGCTCAGAGATACCAGTAACCACAATGAATGTAAAAGGGTTAACTCTCCCAGGTGATAAAAACACCAGATTTAGTAGAAGAATGAAGTCTAGCTAAGCGCTGTATGTAAGTGGCACATCTAAAACGAACACAGATGGTGGGAAACAGGGGATAGAAAATATCAGTCCTACAAAAATGTAGGTTTAGCAATACTAGGATCAGACAACCACACTCAAGGTGAAGAGCGTAAGAGGAGTGCTTCTTACTGTCATAAAGGAATTTATGAGTAAAATGTAGAAAAACACGAAAGTTGATTAGAGTAGAAGCTGACGATTGTACACTGAGGGGCCCCTCAGCAAGCTGCAGACCACGGAGCCCAGAGAGAGCAGAGGGGGTGGAGGGCCTCTCAGCCTGGCCCCCCGGTGTGGGGCTGCCCTGTGCACTTCAAGAATGTCAGTAGCATCCCTGGCCTCTACCCACTGTGAGGACCAGAAAGGTTTCTGGATGTTGCCAGATGTCCCTTCGGGGCCAGAATCAGCTCTGGTTGAGAACCGTGATATAAAGGATTTAAATACTAGAGCTGATGGATGATGTGGACAGAAATTCATGCCCAACAAACAGAAAGTATACATTCTCAATTATGTGGAACACTGAACAAAAACCAGCCACGTGTTAGGCCACAAAGAAAAATCCCAAGTTTCAGAAAGTTAATTCTGTAGGCCAGATTCTCAGACCACAGTGCAACCTAGTCAGAACCTAAGATTGAAAGGATAGCTAAAAATATCCACCCAGAAACTTTAAAACCCCCTTCTTTTTATCTCTTGGGTTAAAGAGAAGATCGCTAACTATTTCAGACTCTCTATAAATAAGTGACAGAGGGCTACATGCCACAGCCCGTGGGATGAGGCAGAAATAGGTCTCTGGGGAAAGAACGTGCGTAGCCTTAAATGCATCTAATAGAGAACAAGAAAAATAAAGGAATTCAGCTTTCAACTCAAGAAACTAGGAAAAATAAAATTAAGGCAAACCTACTTTTGCTTTTTGCAAATCTGATGAAGAAGAAATGAGAACACAATATTTAAAAAGGGGTGTGATTACAGATATAAAAATTTTACAAGTAAGAACATCCGTGTACAATTTGATGGCAGTAAATTTGAAGAGCTGTGGATCGTTAATGAAGCCATAAATGATCAGGATTGACCCTGGAGGTAGAAAACTCATGCAGACTAGCAACTTTAGATGAAATGGAGAAGGTAGTCAAGATTTATCTTTTTAAAAAGGCACTGGGGTGAGTTAGATCAAACTTTCATGGAGCAGATAATTCATTCCTGTGTTAAATGTAGCAACCATTCACTAACAAAATTATTGTGCACCTGCTGTGTACCAGACATTGTGATGGTGGCGGAGAACATAACGTGAACGAGAGCAGATACGGCTCCTTCCTGCCAGGAAGCAGTAGAGGCACAAGTCAATCAAAGGCCCACCTGAGTAAATGCAGGATTACAGCTGCAGGAAGGACTGTCAAAGGCAGGCACGTTTTGCTCTGAGATGTGGGCCAGAGGTCAGGGGTAGCTCTTCTAAGATGGGGTGACTGATGTGAACAGTGCAGGGGAACAGGAGTGGGCCAGGGGATGAGAAATAGGATGACCGGTCCAGGCAGAGGTGGGGACTGTGCTCAGAGGCTTGTGCAGGGTGGGGAGAGCACAGGGCTCTGAAGAACCCGTAAGGGCCGGCCTGGTGTGATGGCCTGGTGTGACTGCGGTGCAGGGAAGGGGGAGGGGAGGGCAGCAAGGAGAAGAGCAAGGACCCAGTCCTGCTGAGCAGCCATGCTGCGGAGAGGCTGATCTGTGTCCTGGAGGCAGGAGGGATCCCCTGGAGGGTGTTAAGTGGGTGTGTCCTGATCAGATTTGGGTTTCAAGAAGATCCCTTTAAAGCCTCGGAAACATGCCCTTGTCCACAGAGAGACTGAGTCTGCACCTGTAGTGTTCACTCTGCAGCTGTAAACAGGAGTGAAGGTGACCGCTGACCTGCTGTGAAGCATCTTTAGGATGTGGTAAGTGAGAAAAGGAAGGCTCAGAGCTGAGTAGAGCATGTACTTTTATCCGAGAGAGGTGTGTAAATATTTGCTTATGATAAAAAAGCTTAAACCCCAGGCTAGTTAGAATGGTGTTCCTTATTGGAAAGGGAAGGGATTATAGATTAGGGAGGGAGAGTTATAGATTAGGTTTCTGAACATATCGTCTATAGTAAAATCAAATCAAAAGGAGAGGAGGAGTACTACCTAAAAATTAAAGCAAAATAAATCAAAAGAGCTTAGCTAGGAATTGAGTTGATGGTTTTACTACACAGAGAATTATTTCAAGTGACTTCAAAACAAATTGGGTTGTACATCTATCCTAGAGAGAGAAATCCTAAAGACAAAGGAACTACAAAGAAATCTTAATTTTTAGTGCTTGTATTGTTAGTAATAATATATTATTTTGAAATTATATGTGTATATATGTAAAATATGATGTCATTATGTTATTGTCATTAGGAAATTATTTTCAGGGTAAGGAAGAAGATATACAAATATTAGTTTGAAGTAGTTAGGTAAATACCCTGTAATCCCAAATTTGAATTGGACGTATCAGTGTTAATTTGTTTTAAAAAAAATTTTTATAAGAAAATATTTCCTATATTTGTCTGTTGGGAAGGCCTAGAAAGTGTGACCAGCCAGTAGTGGTGAGCACACAGCGCCTGGAGTGTGGTCTCTATGTGTCATTTCGCGTTGCAGTCGAAGCCCTTGGATGAATGGCAAAGTCTGGATTTGACACAGAAAATAAACAAGATGAGCCTGGAGTATCTCATTTTACCTGAAAGCAAGTAAGCTATCAAATATTACTAGAATGTGTTAAAAGCTGTAGGAGGGGACTTCCCTGGTGGTGTGGTGGTTAAGAATGCAGGGGACATGGGTTCAAGCCCTGGTCCGGGAAGATCCCACCTACCTCAGACCAACTAAGCCCATGAGCCACAACTGCTGAGCCCACACGCTGCAACTACTGAAGCCTGTGTGCCTAGAGCCCGTGCTCCACAATAAGAGAAGCTACTGCAATGAGGAGACCGTGCACCGCAACGAAAAGGAGCCCCCGCTCCCTGCAACTAGAGAAAGCCTGCACGCAGCAACGAAGACCCAACGCAGCCAAAAAAGTAAATTAATTAAAATTAAAAAAGCTGTAGGAGGTAACTGAAGGGGCTTGCATTGGAAAAAGATGGGATAATTTGGAACATCAGAAAATATATGCATATATAAAGAAGCTGGGCTTAGTTTTCAAACATTGAAACCCACGAGATCATAGTGTACTGGAACAGCCTCGCTGGTCACTATTCGGGAATGCTGGGGAACTAGCATGTTACCCTGAAAATTGGCAACCAGAGGGAAGAAAGCAAGGAATCCCATCCCTGGGGCTGCAGTGTGGAGAGTGGACTTGAGGGTGGGGTGATGTTGGAAAGAGTGGCCATGGGAGAAAGGTCCGGAGGTATTACTGGGAGTTCAGGAAATGGAGATGTAATGGTGATTGTTTCTGTAAACTTAGTTGTTGAATCAAAGCTAGATGACTCTTCTCCAAAGTGAAATTCTGTTAGATGAACTTTATGGTTGCAGTCGGGGGCTTTGTGGCCCAGTGTTTTAACTCTTATGTGCTCAGGGGTAGTATCAAGTGTTGTTCGTGTGCTGTCAGCATACGCTGGCTGCATTGGGTGTTTCTTCTATGTGTTGATCAGGCAGGAAAGAGTTCCTTTCCTTTCAGTAATTGCTGTGATGTTTTGGAGATGTCTGACTTGCAAGCCTTGACTGTTAGTGGGGCATGCCACTTGCACGCTTAGCACCAGGCATCATTTTCTTTAGACTCATTAATGTTCACAGAGCAGAGTTACACACGTGCAGCGTTGAACGTACACGACTCGTCAGTCGTGGTGTGCACGGTGGATCACCTTCTTCATCCATTCTCCTCGTGCTTCCGTCTTGAATGACACTATAACTCATGGATTGAATTGCTGTAGTTAACATTTGTAGGCATCAAAGTTGTCGGATTGTCAAATACTCACCTGATTTCCTGGTGAGATCTACAGTTGTCTTAGAAATGGTCGCCCTGAAACAGACGGCTGGTTATGTCTCCAGCAGAATTGGGTTTATTCCGGATCAGCCGTGAGGAGCCCATGCAAGTCCTGTGCGGCCAGGAGAGGAGAGCTCTTTTAAAGAGGGGAAGGGGAGGTTGGGAGGGCTCGCTTCAACAGGGTCCACTGGAGGAATGGGCTCTTCACTGCTGGGCTGGGACAGCGTCTCCTCTGCTGAGGACTTGCCGGGCCGGAGGAGGCGTATGTCGCTTCCTGTCTGGTGTCCCTGCCATTGGGGCCTGAGAACACCCCCTGCTGGCCTCCCGACTCTGTTTAATTGAGGTTTCTGTTTATTAACTTTTACAAAACAGAGTTCTGTTGTGTTCTCAGAAACAACATGTAGAGGGAATGGCAGGGCTTGGGAGCCAGACATATGAACCTCTCAGAGGCTTTTAACTTCCTTGTACCTGTTTCCTCATGTGCAGTAGGAGGACGGGGCTACAGAGATGGGCGAGTGTTCTGGTCCCTCCTGGTGTGGGCACAGGATGACCACTTCATTCTGCTCATGGGCCTGGGAGCCAGGAATTTGGGAAGAGTGCAGTGGAAATGGCCTGTCTCTGCCCCACAAGGCTGGAGTCCTCAGCTAGGAGGAGGCCAGGGTTGGGGGTGGCTCCGGGGCTGAGGGCTGGAGTCTTTTGGAGAGATTTTCTCAAATCTAGAAGTTGTTGCTGGCTGTCAGCTGGGATGTGGGCGGGGCTGTTGACCAGAGTACCTCTGAGTGGACTCTCCCTGTGTCCTGGGCTTCCTCACCCTGAGTGGTGTGGGGGTGGGGGACGGGAAGAGTCTGGTTTGTCTGACTTCTTACGTGAAGGGGCGGGCTGGGCTCAGAGCTCCAGCGAACACGGCAGAAGCTGCTGCAGACCTGGAGTCACACGGCATCACCTTGGATGCCCTCTCGTGGTTCCCAGTGAATCACTAGGGTCAGGCCAGGTTTAAGAGGAGGGGACAAAGACTCCCATCTTGGGAGGAGTATCAGAGTTTGGGGATATGTTCTAAGAGTGCCTCATTTAGGTCTGGACATATATAGATCCTGGGAAGATGTTTCCTCCCTCCTTTTCCTTCCTGCCCTCACTAACGCGCGTTGTGATGCTCACAGTACAACGTGAAGATGGTCCCTCTTGGGAGAAGTCCTCAGTGCATCTCTGTGTTCGCGTGGGCCGCGTAAACAGGACTGTGACGTGGAGCTCAGATCTTGTGGGAGCTTCTGCTTTGCCAGCCCCGGTCACCTGGAGTGCGCGTGCCCGGGGCTGACCAGGAGCCTGCGGTGGAGCACATGCAGTGCGTGTGGGGAGCGGCGCCAGAACCCCGGGTGCACCGGCACGTTGCAGGAATCGACTGAGTTCAGAGAGATGTTTGTAAAAGCATCAAAATTCCAAAGCTTTTTGCATCTTTGGTACTTTTCCTTCCAGCCCTGACAAGTCCGATATCTTATTTCTGCTGTTTCATTGGCCTGTTTACCCACTTTTTTGTGCCATTACCCACTTCTTTGTTGTTACTGTGGCCTTGTAGGATATTTTGAAATGTTTTGAGTTCCTCAGAAACAACGGGAATCTTGATGGGGACTGCATCTGCGTGATTCATAGATCATGACACGTACCAAGAAAAACCAGTAGACGCTCCATAAACCATTGGAAATGCTGGTGGGTGCGAGGGCAGACTGGGGGCATTTCTTCCCCAGCAGCCCACCAGAAAGTATAATGACAATGAGATGCTTTTGACAGTAGCAAGAAAAACCAGAATGTTTGGGGATCAGTTAACCAGGAGTACAGAAGACCTCCACAGAGAAGACCATCAAAAGTAATAAAGGATGTAGGAGAGGGCCCCACGCTCTTGGTACTAGAGAGAGGCCCCTTCTCCCCAAGTTAATCCCCAGATACTTTTTCAACGTTGTTAGAAGTCGTTTCTTGACAGCAGGGACCGTGTGTGGTTTGCAGCTCCGTCCCCAGTGTTTAGAACAGAGCTTGGCCCAGAGAAGACTTTCAGTAAACGTTTGTGGGCTGCGTGAAAGCCACAGGTACGTGCACGGCAGGTTGCCTGCCCTGCCCTTCCACCCGACGGTACCCGTGACCCTTTCTCCTTGGACGTAACCTTCATGTGCGTGATTGATGGTCGGGGCTGTAATGGATTTCACCAACCCCTATGGATGACGTGTAGGTTCTGTTTCCATTTATTATTAATGTGGGTAAAAAACATCACTTGCACCTGGCTTTTGCCGTGAGTTTTTAATGCCTTTGAAATGAGGCTTTTGATCACAGAGGAGATTATTTGAGCATATTTTAAAACCAACATTTATTAAGACAACAAAGCTACAAGCCTGTTTTTTTCTCTATGCTTTTATGTGGAATTCACAAGTTTTATCATTCTCTTTGTAAATTTAGTAAATTTTGATCTTTCATCCATAAGGCAGCCTTTGATCAACTCGAGATGATCAGACGACGTGTACCGTTTGTAGTGATCCGTCTCACATACGACTTAAGTCTCCTTATGCATTTTGAACCCTAGTTTTCAGTTTAATGGATAGTTTTTATTTCAAGCACCTTAAATATCTGACCAAATAAATAAAACCTCCTCAAGTAGATCTAGTAATTTAAAATTACGCATGCAGTACATCTCAGATTCTCAAACTTTCCAAACCTTCTACCAGGCAGGAGCTTGGTTTTGTTCACTGCTGTACCCTCAGGACCTAGAATCGTCCCTGGCAGTCAGTAAACTTGCATAGTTGAAGAAACGATTACAATCTTAGTGAGTTTCTCATACCTTTTCACTAAGGAAGAAATGTGTTAAATCAGGGACTCAGTCATACCTTTTAAATTGGAATCAAGGCTAAAATCTAAGCTTCGTTTGCCAAACTTTCTTAAATACTGCAAACAATTTAAATGCCAAATACATAGATTATTCTGAAGCTACACACAAAAATATTAAAGTCTAAATCTCTCACAGGGCTTAGAGACACCACTAAGGCAGTTGGGAAGTCACGTCAGGCGAGTCGGGGTTCTCTCCTGGGGGACCATGTGGGCTGGGATGCAGGGATCTGGGGTGCTGGTGACCCGGGGCCCCCTTCACCAGACTAACCCTCCACTCTGAGCGGAAGGACTTCTCCACCTGGTGGGACTCAGCCAGTCTCTCTACCTCTGGTTCTTCCCTGACTTGTCAGTCCGCCTGGACTAGAATGCTTAGAGATATTAAACCGCCTGCCTGTTAGATTTGGCTCATGTTTCATATTTTTGTCTGCCTTTAAGGTCACAGCACTAACACTGTCCTCTTAGCTGACTTTGAGAAGGTGTAGCTTTTTTTATGGGTGATTGTACAAACGGTCAAATCGCCTTCCAAACGAGATACACAGTTTGTGAGACCCAAGACTCTTTCAGAGCGCCGGGTTTCACTTCATCTTTGCTAGCAAAGTGGTGCACTGTTGTTTAAATTTAATAATTGCTAGCTGAAACGGATGTATTGTTTTAAATTTTGTATTTCTTTACTTACTTTTAGTTTTAATATTTCTGTACACGAAGATTGGAAAATTGGTTTTCATTAGTCTGACTGGAACTCTTGAAAGGGTACCAAAGTGACAATTTCCATAAATGTGTCCTTTTTTAACTGGATGAAACTTATAGAAATAAAGTAGACAAAAAACTATGTCTCACCCTTAAACACCATGTTATTGTAAGTCTGTTGGGTTGGTAATTCTCGGACATGGATTTTAGAGCTTCGCCTGACGCTAAGAAGTGAAGATACTTGGAGGAAAGGGAACCCCCCTACACTGTTGGTGGGAATGTAAGTGATGCAGCCACTATGGAGAACAGTATGGCGGTTCCTCAAAAAACTAAATATAGAGTTGTCATATGATCCAGCAATCCCGCTCCTGGGCATGTATCTGAAGGAAAAGAAAGCACTGATTCTGATGCGTGTAGCAGCGCTGTTTACAGTAGCGGAGACGTGGAAGCAGCCTAGGTGTGCACCAGCAGGAGAAAGCGTGGAGAAGATGTGGTGCCTGTGCCCACACAACGGAATCCTTCTCAACCATTGAAAAGAATGAAGTTTTGCCATTTGCAACAACATGGATGGATTTGGGGGGTATTATGCTTAGTGAAATAGGTCAGACAGAGAAACACAAATACTGTATGTTCCCCTTATTTCTTAATCTAAGAAATAAACTAATGAATATAACAGAAGAGAAGCAGACTCACGGATATAGAGGACAAACTAGTAGTTACCAGTGGGGAGAGGGAAGGGGCAAGTAGGGGTCAGGGATTAAGAGACACAAACTACTAGGCATAAGATAAACAAGATGTGGGGTATATTGTACCGCACAGGGAATAGAGCCAATATTTTTTAATAACTATAAATGGAATGTAATCTTTAAAAAAAGAAATGACACTGTTGTTTGAACATAATAGAAACTTACTCTTCTGTGTAACAGGGGAGAGCAGTAGGGATTAAGTGATTGTTTCTAAAATCTCACGTTAGCCTTGGTTTTTGTATAATGCCTAATAAAATAGTTTTTGATAAACAAAGATGAGCCTGTTGACCATTCATCCTTGGGTTGGATGCTGTAGTTTCCAGTTAGTGGTGGGTCACTCCCTTTAGGTCCCGTGGTCACTCAGGTTCTGTCTTGGGCCTGCCTTGGCCAGGGAGCCGGGAGGGCCTGTAGCTGAGCAGGTTGGCAGAGGCCTTGACCAGGGCAGGCGCTTCCTGCTGGGAGCTGTGTGCCTGCCCGCTTGCAGGTGCCAGGCCGTGTGTGTGCCCCAATGTAGAGGATCCCTTTGCTGCAGCCTGGAACTGCGCCCCTGAAGACTTTGCGGATAGACGGCTCGTCTGCGCGCGGGTGCTGCCGCCGGGCATGGACCACCGGTTCCAGCAGACAGCGCCACCTGCTGGCAGCCTCTTCGGGCTCTCCAGTGTCCTGGGGGAATGCCACCACTTTGGCACTCTCCCATGTTTTTACCCAACAAAATGTTAGTCACGTGAAGTTGCTTTTCTTCCTCCGCTTCCTTGCCTGGTGTTCCACTGTAGAGAGAGCATGTATTTTCAAAGCTTTTGACAAAAAGTTCAAAATTTTCCTGTAGAACAGTTGGTACCAAATTATGTCAGATATTGACATTTTAGCCAGGTTTGGTAGAGAGAAGGACTGCACATCTATATGGTTTTAAATGTTGACTTGTCAATTAGGGGCATTTTGAAAGTCCCGAAAGTTGGCAGAGTGGACGCGTGACCCCCCCACTACCTGGACCAGCAGTGCGTCACCCGCCCTGCAGGGCTGGAAAGTCACCATGGAGAGTCAGCTCCCAGCAGAGCCCGACTTGGCTGTGGCTCTGCCTTCTTGGCCTAGACCTTCCCGGGGCCTCTGCTGTGCATTGGGAACGTGGCCGTCCTGCCGGGAAGCTGCGTGCTGCCAGGTGGACGCCCGTCAGTGAGCAGCGCGGGCTCCTCCCGGCACTGGGCGCAGGACCCGCTGCTCCAGGCATCCTCGACTTGTCATAGCATCACTCAGGCCTGCCTCCAACGCACACAGGTCCATGTGGCCGTCCCCTCAGCGCCTCTCAGAGCCTCTCCTGCCCCTTCTTTTCAGGACACTCCCCTCGAGACCCCACGTGTGATTACATCTGTAAAGACCCTGTGTCTAAGTAAGGCCCCATTTGCAGGGCCGGGGGTTCGCACCTGGGCTGTCTTGGGGCACAGGTTTGGACCTCTGCATGTGCTGGCCGTGCCCCGATGAGGACCAGGCTGGTGCTTGTGGCCCAGAGGCCCTTGTGCAGAGTTCCCTCATGGGTACTGAGACGCGTCTCAAACCTGCACCGTCCTGTCTCTTGCTTTCTCCTCCCAGGCCGCAGAACCTGCTCCCCACGGTCGGCTCCACCACGGGACATGCAGCACTGCTCTGCCAGCTGCTCAGGTGGGAACCGTGGATCCTCCCTGAACCTCCCTGCCCCAGCCCGGGCCACCCCCACGCATGGCCACACGGCCCGCCCTCCTCCGCCCCCCAGGCACACAGCCCACCTGCCCAGCGTTAGAGACGTCGCCCTGAGCCGGAAGCCTCAGCGCCCTCTGCTCAGACCTCTGCGGGGCTTCCCTCCCCCAGGAAGGCCCACGGGCTTCACATGGTCCATGAGCGGTGTGACCTGCTCCCGTGTCCCCCCCCCCCGCTGTCCCTCCGCACATGGCACCGCTGTCCTCCCCCTGTGGGTGGCTTGGGTGGCTCCCCCCCAGCTGCCTCCACTGCCCCCCGCTCCCGCCCCAGTCACTGTGTGTCCCCCACCTGGTGTCCCTCGTCTTGTTTCGCTGTGTGCATGGTGACAGGTGAGTGACAGCGATCGCACCTTTGCATCTCATGCAGAGGTGAGCTGATGCCCGGTGTGGCCTCCCTGCGCCCACCTGTGTCCTTCCTGCCCGAGGTCGGCCTCCCTGGGCTCGGTGTCCGTGCACCTGCCCCGTCACACAGTCATGTGACCCGCCAGCCTCGCACTCTCTGTTGTGTCACCCTGTCCAAGTCCCCCCTCACCATGTGCTGCCTGGCGTCCCTTTAGTTCATGGTCCTGGGGGAGCTCCAGGGCCCAGGACAGTGTCCTGCATGTGTAGACATTACTAGGTGTTTGCTGGGCGGGTGAAGGAATAAACCCAAAAGCCTGAGCACGTGGTGACGCGTGCGGCCCGGGGCAAGCACAGACGCGATGGCTGGGCAGGCGCGGGGACGTTGAGCGGGACTTGGCTTACACCGTAGTGCGGAGGATGGTTTCTACTCGCCGTGTTGTGAGAACATGTATGTAACAAGGCGCACGGTGCTGGGGCATAAGGGGACGAGAAATGCTCTGAGTTACTAACCGCCGCTTCTCTGCTTTTGTCTTCCCAGACACCGTTTGCTTTTGACTCAAGATGATTTGATGTTTTGTAGAGGACTCACCATGATGGCTGCACAGACGCTGAGCATAGACAGCTATCAAGACGGGCAGCAGGTGAGTGCTGGCGTTGTGCTCCAGCACCTAGCGCTGCGGCCCAGCACTGCCTCGTGCGCCCACAGGCCAGTGTCCGTGACGGTGCAGGGTCCGCGTTGAGTGTTTGAGGCATGTGTCACATCTTTGCTGCTCAGAAAGACCGGCGGGAGAGTTGTTCAGGTTATCTCCTAAATGACACCAAAATTGCCAGTAATTCTGACTGCCCTAAATCGTAGTTTCTTGGGAACGTAGTTAGGGTCGTTGCTCTGGGAGGAGAGCTGGCTGTGGTGATACTCACAGACTCCTGTGTGGCCGCTGCTGGTGTGAGCAGTGGCCGAGGGGACCGACTGATGGCGCGTGGGGCGCAGCTGCCGCGGTGCTGTCTGTACATTTCCCGCCCCTGCAGGAGGCACTCACCACGTCTGGCTCCCTGCTCGAGGGTTTAGGGAGCCCCCCAAGCCTGGGGCGCCTCACCCACCTGTCATTCCCCGCTTGATGAGATTCGGGGGGTGTGTAGGACCTGGGCCACGCCCCCCTCCCCTTCCCCTCTCGGGCCTTTCCTTGGTGGACAGTTGTGCGCCATTCCTGGGATGTTTCTTGTTGCAGTGGTTCTGGTTTTGTTGACTTTTTAAAATTTTTCAAGTGTTTTTGCTTCTTAGAGGTAGGGGATTGTGTCTCAGCCTACTCTTTTCACCAGGAAGTCCTCTGATATTTCCAAGTGAGTTTGTTTCTCAAATGCACATCTAATGATGTCCCCTCCTGTCCCTGAGCCCTGTGGCGGCTTCTCACGGACTCCCTGTCCTACGACCCTCACGCCCTCTCGCCTCTGCTTGCCCCAGGGCCCTGGCGCCGGTCGCCCCTTGGCTCTGCTCGCCTCTGTCCTGCAGGTCTTTGCCTCACCCCCCTCTCTGCGAGGCCCGCCCCCCACCTGCCACCTGCCTCCCGTCCCCTCCTTCCCATCTTTGTTCTCCGTCTGCGGCAGTGATCACCTTCCGACAGGCCCTGTGACGTCTCCCTCCAGCTGGTCCCTGCCCTGACGCATTGAGTCCAGGGCGGGGCTGGGCACAGCAGGGAAAGGCCTCGCTTGTAGTAACTCAGCACTTCCCATGACGTGGAGGACCGTTTGTGAGCGTTCCTTTCAGTGAGCGTTTCATATTTTACAGTATAGACAGACCGCATTTACTTAGCCGGTCTTCAGAGGTTGAGCATTTAGATTTCTCTTTTCTCACAATCAGTTTTTTAAATCCTGAAATACATCTTTTAAGGCTTTTTTATAATACTGTCAGAATTCTCTCCAGAGAGACTGTGTTTGATTGGGCTTTAGTCAGTTGCTTTTGGTTTTGGTTTATTTTTTAAGAGAGAACTCCCAGGTATTCTCTTCCATCTGAAGACAGCAGAATGGAAGTGACCTGCTCGCTATGGCCTATCGGAGAGTTGAGGACAAGGCTGGATCCTGGACCTGCAGGGCTGCTCCCTCAGCCACAGCCGCAGGCGCCAGGCTGCGTTCCTGGCAGGATGTAGGCTCTCCCATCACCTGCAGAGGAGCCCCCCACCCCTCCCCTGCCACAGGTTCCCCCAGCAGGCTGCTTCCTTGGGGGTGGCAGTGGCAGCTGGGGACGGAGCAGATGGATCCCAGACACCCCAAATCCTGAAGAAGCCAAGGGGTCAGTGATCTGCTCAGGGATACTGAGAAGTTCACTGCAGTGATTTTGTTTTGTTTGTAAACTGAATTCTTTATGTTGAAGGATTTAAATACTTTCCCCCTAAGTTACAAACAACACTGCCAGTTTCAAGCAATTTCAATGATAATATCTTTAAGGCTTCCCCTTATGTTTAATACCATTTCTTTAAACACAACTGGTCTTTGCTTTCTGGATACAGTGACTTTCCTTAACATTTTTTATAGCTGTGTATTCCTGAGTTTCAGGATAGGTCAGGGAGAATTTCCTTCCCGTCACAAATATGGAGCATCTTGGGTTTGAGTTGTTTTTGTGACAAGATAAGAGAGCTTGGACTATTTGTTTATCCTTTTCTTACTGCAGCGTTACTCAGTGTGAGGACAGGTAGCAAGGAGAGGCGGACGAGAAAGAGTGCACATGTACCAGTTCCCTTCAGAGGTGTAGGGTTGTTACAGCTTTGAAAATCATAAGCATTTCAGATATTGGTCCTCTCAATGTTTAAATAGCTTGGAAATTTGACCTTTGTTTTAGCCATTTAAAAGCATATTAAATTCAAAGGAGCTTTGTTGGCAGTATTCCTTACATATTATTGCCAATTGTATAGCTAGCTGTCTGGCAGTTTACAGTCCCACTGCTTTGAGAATAGAATACTTAGTAGCATCTTATTTTGTGTTTAGTAACAAAAATTCTCTTCCTCTTTTCACAGATGCAAGTAGTAACAGAGTTAAAAACAGAACAAGACCCCAGCTGCTCTGAACCAGATGTGGAAGGAGTGAGCCCTCCCACTGTGGGGTCCCAGACACCAATGGATGCAGACAAGCAGGCCATTTATAGGTAGTGATGAGATGTGAAGCGTGTGGATGTTCAGCGGAGTAACGAGAAGGGAAAACCTGGTTAAATGGGACGTGAGCTATTAGCCAGGCAGAGTAGAGAGGCACGATGTGATAACTGCTGGGATGACCGTTTTCTCAGATTACAGTCTTATTCATAATGTCTTTTCTAAAAAGTTTTGGAATGTAAATCTGCATTTTAGCCAGCCTTACAGAAAGCAGTCTTCAGACCCAGATGGTTGTATTGGAGAATTCTTTCGAAAAGAAGGGAAAATAGCAAGTCTACACACTCTCTTCCAGAAAATAGAATAGGGAATGTTTCTGAATAGAATAGGGAACCCATTTTATGAATTGAGCCTCACTCTGATACTAAAGCCAGACAAAGACAATACAAAAAAAGAAAGTGAAGACTAGTATGCCTCATACACTTCGGCATAGAAATCATTAACAAAGTATTAACAGATAAAACCCAGCAGCATGTAAAGTGACCAGGTGGACTTTATCCCAGGAATACGAGACTGGTTCACCGTTCAGAGATCAGCCAGTGAGACCCACAACGTAATCACGTCAAGTGATGCAGAAAAGCATTTGACAGAAGTCAACAGCCAGTTATGATTAAAAACTTTCAGCAAAGCAGTAATAGAGGGGAACTTTCTTAGCATGACGTAGGGAAACTACAAAAAAAAAAAAACAGAAAACCCTGTAGCTCACGTCCTGCTTAATGGCAGAAGACGGAATGTTTTCTCCTGAAATTGGAGATAAGGCAGAGGTGTCCACCCTGACTCTTCCTGTTCAGTGCTGTGATGAAAGTTTAGCCAGTTCAGTGAGCAAGACAAAGAAAGAAAAGGCGTATCAGGTTAGAAAGGAAGAAATAAAACTGGCTTTATGTGCCAATGACATGATTCTCTATATATAGAAAATCCCAAAGTGTGTACCAAAGAACTTCCAGAACTAAATAAGTGAGTTTAATTAGGTCAGAGGTTGCAAGGGCAACACACAGAAACTAATCCTGTTTCTCTACCAGTAATGTACAATTGGAAACTGAAATGAAAAAAGATAATACCAAGAGCTCCAAAAAAATTTAAGTGTAACCCTAATACAACACATACAGAATGTTTTATGTTGAAAACTATAAAATGCCAATGTAAGCAATGAAAGCGAACCTAAATACAGGGCATACCATGTTCATGGATGGGAAGACTCAACGTAGTAAAGATGCCCTTTCTCCTAAAATTGCTCTATAGCTCTGTGGCAATTCCAATTAAAGCTATAGCAGGGTATTTCTGCACAAATAGACAAGTTAATTCTAAATTTTATATGGAAGTCAAAAGAACTAGCCCAGCTAAAACAATTTTGAAAAGAAGAATAAAGTTGGAAGAATCAGTCTACCTGATTTTCTCAGTGGAGAAAAGGTAGACTTTCCAACAAATTGTCCAAGTTGGAACAATTGGACATCAGTGTGCAGAGAGATGATCCTTGACCTCATCCCTCACATCCTATTCAAAAATCTACTCCAAAAGCAGTATGGATCTCAATGTAAATTTAAAAACTGTCCAACTGCTGTTAACCACACAATGGAATATTATGCAGCCATAAAAAAGAATGAAGTACTAACTGTTACATATTACAACATTAACGAGCCTTGAAAAATCATGCTAAGTGAAAGAAGCCAGACACAAAGGTCACATAGCATATGACTCCATTTGTATAAAATGTCTAGAACTGGCAAATCTGTAATCTTTCTACAGAAAGTAGATTAGCGGTGGCCTGGGGCTGGGGTTTGGTGGAAAATGGAGAATGACTGCTACAGGGTTTCTTTGAGGGTTGAAAATATTAGAAAATTGACTGTGGTGGTGGTTGCACAAGTCTGTGAATATACTAAAATCCATTGAATTATCAAATGTAAATGGATAAATTGTATGGCATGTGAATTATATCTCAGCAAAGCTGTTATATGAAACAGTGCATGTGTACATACTAAAACATGTTCATGAAAATGTAGAACACATATTTTAAAATTTTTCCCCCCAGGCATCCACTATTTCCATTATTAGCTTTGTTATTTGAAAAATGTGAACAATCTACACAGGGCTCGGAAGGCACAACTTCTGCCAGTTTCGATGTGGACATTGAGAACTTTGTAAGGAAACAAGAGAAGGAAGGAAAGCCCTTCTTTTGTGAAGATCCAGAAACTGACAATTTAGTAAGTAAAATAAATGTTTTTAATTTTTATTTATTTTAAATTTAATCTGTTCAATAAGTTTTAAATGTCTAATTAGGACTTTAGATTGTTAGTGGTTCTGCCTAAGGGAAGAATTGTGCAGTTCATGAGATAACTTCCCGTGTGTGACCTGAATGTCGCCAAGTCTCCAGCCTTCTCTGGTGACCCTTTCCTGTAATCATGCAACAGGATGCTTGAGCCTGCGCCCTGAGTGGGTCAGGGGTTCAGTCCCTGCTGGGTGTCCAGGAAGGTCCACTGGGGTCGGCGTGCCCCATGTCTTGCTTCCCGGGCAGTGTGTCTGAGCCCAGCTTTGGGTGTGGGCTCTTCCCTGATCGTAGACTATGACTTTGTTCTCCAAGACAGCTCTGTCTGGAGGCTGGCACTGGTGGTGGGTGACAGACTGTGTGAAGACTTGGGGTGGCCCGTGAGCACAGAGCACGGACATGAGCAGGGACGGGCTTAACAGAGCCTCCGACGCCCCTCATGGCCTCCCTCAGCCCTTTTGTCTGAAGCTAGCCCGGCTCACACGGGTGCCCCCCTCCCAGGTCCAGCACTCCAAACCCTGGCTTCTGTGTGCTTTGTGAAGGCGATGGCGAGTTCCTCGGGTTGATGCCACTGCTGTGCCCCAGGGGAGCGGCGCCCTTCAGCACCAGGCAGCCCTGGCAGCCTGGGTGTGGGGCTGGATTCCCGCTAGAGTGGCCAGCTCTCAGACCAGAACCCTGGGCCCCTTATCAGCAGGAAAGTGTCTTTGGAAAAATGTTTCCCTGAATAAATTGCCCTGGTCTTAGGTGTTATTGTTTTTAATTTCTCATTAATATTCAGTCCTTATAGCCAAACAGATTTTGTAGGTCATTTGTCTGACTTTGAGTCTGTCTCCTCATCTCTGAAAGGGGACCGATCGTGCCTGCCTTTTGGGCGTGAGGACCAGGTACTCCCTCTGCCCCGGCTCTCTGTTATGCGGCCACTGGCGCGCGGGGGTGGGGCTCTCTGCCTGGAGCCCCACACAGGGCCGCGCACAGCGTCATGCTGGGTCGTGTTCACGGCTGACTAGTTCATCCCATGAGATGCGTGAACTGCCACCAGCAAGGTCACGGGGAAGGAGCTGAGTTTTAGGTTGTGGGTTCACAGGAAGTGGTGTTTAGGGTCATGGCTCATCACTAGTGTCAGTTCTCTACTGCTGGGAGACGAATCACCCCCAAATTTAGTGACTTCGTATAAAACTGAAGAACTTTGAGAAAGACTGTAAGAGAAAATCGTTAGGATCTGGGGCTAATCTGGGGCCGGGCAAAGAGTTCCTCGACTTGACACCAAAAGCAGAATCCATTGAAGGCAGAGTCGGTGAGTTGAACTTCTTTGGACTCCGCCCCTGGGAGGTGGGTAGGCTTCATCCCCACTTACAGATGCAGGAGCAGGAGCGGAGCCAGGGCGAGTGGCTCGGGGAGGCTGGGGTCGAGGCCGCCCTGTCCCCCACACAGGAGGTGGGGCCGCAACACCAAGCCGCAGGTCAGCAGGGCTGGAGCGCTCAGAGTTCTGCATACGTTCTGGTGCCTGTCACCTGCTGTTACCGGTGGCACAGGCGGCGTGGCTGTTGTGTCTGTGCTCGTGACCGAGGGGAGTTTGTGGGGACGGTGGTAACGTACCCTCCTGCTCCCTTCTCTTGGTTCAGAGACCTCCTTCTCTTGCTTCCAGATGGTGAAAGCGATCCAGGTTCTGCGCATCCACCTCCTTGAGCTGGAGAAGGTCAACGAGCTCTGCAAGGACTTCTGCAGCCGCTACATTGCTTGTCTAAAAACGAAAATGAACAGCGAGACGCTCCTGAGCGGGGAGCCTGGCAGTCCGTACTCCCCCGTGCAGTCCCAGGTATTTGCGGCGGGCCCTGCGCTCCTGCTTGGTCACTGCAGCTTTGGCGCGGGTGGGACGTGCAGGTGCCTGAGGCTGCCAGCCCGCGGAGGATTGCGGGCTGTCCTCGGCCTCCTGCTCTGAGGACCCTCCGGGCCTCTGAACGTGGCCTGTGCCGGGAGCGGTTCCCGCAGGCCAGGGGGAGAGCCCACCCGGGCTTCCTGCCGTGAACAAGCGAGGCCTCTCTGCGTCCTGGACCCTGGAGGCCGGAGTACCAGTCGTTTCTTTCTTTCTCTTTTTTTTTAAAAAGGAATTTTTAAAGTTGTGATAAAATACACATAACACAAAATTTACCATTTTAACCATTTTAAAGTGCACAGCTCAGGGGCATTAAGCACATTCACGTTGTTCTGCAACCATCACCACTGTCTACCTCCAGTACCTTCTCATCTTACCAAGCTGAGACCCTGTCCCCAGGAAACATTGACCCTTCATTCTCCCCTCCGCCCCCAGCCCCTGGCCCCCACCATCCTGCTTTCTGCCTCTGGGAACTTGACTAATCAAGGTACCTTATGTAAAGGTAATCACGCCTTGTCCTTGTTTGTGCTTTTGTGTCTGGCTTATTTTGCTTAGCCCGGTGTCCTCAAGGTCATCTGTGTTGAAGCACTGTTCTATTTAGCCGTCCTGAGGTGTGTAGTGACAGGTCATTATGGCTGTAATTTGCGTTTTCCTGATGGCTAATGATGTTGGCCATCTTTCCACTTGTTTGTTTTCCATCTGTGTGTCCCCTTTGATAGAATGTCTGCTCATGTCTTTTGCCCATCTTCTAGGTGGATTTTTAAAAAATTGTTGAACTTTGAGAGTATTCTAGATGCGAGTCCTTCATTGGATGTATGCTTTGCCAATATTTTCTCCAAGTCTGTGGCTTGTCTTCTCATCCTCTTAACAGAGTCTTTTGCAGAGCAAACCTTTTTAATTTTGATAAAATCCCATTTATCAAATTTCCTTTCATAAGTCATACTTTCAGTGTCAAGTCTAAGAACTCTTTGCCCAGCCCTAGATCTGAAAGATTTTTCTCTTATTTTTTTTCCTAAAGATTTTATATTTTACATTTAAATCCATGACCCATTTCAAGGTTTGTTTTTTTGCCTGTTTGTCCATTTGCTCCATGACACCATTTGTTGAAAAGCTGTCCTTCATCCATGGAATTGCTTTTGCACTCCTGTCAGAAATCAGCTGGGCATATTTGTAGGGCCCGTTTCTGTGTTCACTGTTCTGTCCTGTGGATCTGTGTATCTAGACCGTATAGACTTGATTCCTGTGGCTGTAGATGTCTCAAAGTTGGGTAGAGCAATTCCTCCTACTTAATTCTTTTTCAAACTTATTTTAGCTACTCTAGTTCCTTTGTCCTTCTATATAAATTTTAGAATAATCTTGTCTCTATCTACAAAAAAAAAAGTTACTGAGATTTTGACAGGAATTGCGTTAAACCTGTATATCATTTCGGGGGAGAATTGACGTCTTTACTGTGTTGACTGTTCCAGTCCACAAACATAGTATTCTCTCCACTTATTTACTCTTCTGTGATTTCTTTCATCAGTGTTTTGTAGTTGTTGATATATAATTCCTGCACATGTGTTTTTAGAATTTTACCTAAGTATTTCATTTTTTGAGCAATTGTAAATGGTATTATATTTTTAACTTCAGAGTGCATGCCAATATTTAGAAATCCAGTTGATTTTTGTATCTTTATCTTGTATCCTGTGACTTTCTGAACTCACTTATTAGTCCAAGGAGATCCTTTTTGTAGATTCTTTAGGGTTTTCTACCTGTTGAGTCTTGTCATCTGCAAATAGGTACAGTTCTGTTTCTTCCCTTCTGATCCATATGTTTTCTGTTTCATTTTCTTGCCTTATTGCACTGGCTAGAACATCCTGGACTATCTTGAATGGGACTGCGTGGACATCCTTGCCTTCTTCCCAGTCTCAGGGGGAAAGCATTCAGCCTTTCACTATTTTTTTTTCCATGTTATTATTTTTTTCTTTTAACTTTTTATTTTTTTAATTTTTACAATAAACTGCATATATTTAGAGTGTACAATTTGGTATTCCTATCTCCCAATTAATTCCCCCCCCAACCCGCCCCACTTTCCCCACTTGGTGTCCATATGTTTGTTCTCTACATCTGGGTCTCCTTATTTCTGCCTTGCAAACTGGTTGATCTGTACCATTTTTCTATAATCCACATATATGTGTTAATATACAATATTTGTTTTTCTCTTTCTGACTCACTTCACTTTGTATGACCATCTCTAGGTCCATCCATGTCTCTACAAATGTCCCAGTTTCATTGCTTTTTACAGCTGAGTAATATTCCATTGTATGTATGTACCACATCTTCTTTATCCATTCATCTGTTGATGGACATTTAGGTTGCTTCCATGTCCTGGCTATTGTAAATAGTGCTGCAGTGAACATTGGAGTGCATGTGTCTTTTTGAATTATGGTGTTCTCTGGGTATATGCCCAGTAGTGGGATTGCTGGGTCATATGGTAGTTCTATTTTTAGTTTTGCAAGGAACCTTCATACTGTTCTCCATAATGGCTGTATCAATTTACATTCCCACCAGCAATGCAAGAGCGTTCCCTTTTCTCCACACCCTCTCCACCATTTACTGTTCGTAGATTTTCTGATGATGCCCATTCTAACCGGTGTGAGGTGATACCTCATTGTAGTTTTGATTTGCATTTCTCATTAGTGATGTGGAGCAGCTTTTCATGTGCCTCTTGGCCATCCGTCTCTCTTCTTCGGAGAAATGCCCATTTAGGTCTTCTGCCCATTTTTTGATTGGGTTGTTTGTTTTTTTGATATTTAGCTAGAGAAACTGTTTATATATTTTGGAGATTAATCCTTTGTCTGTTGATTCATTTGCAAATATTTTCTCCCATTCTGAGGGTTGTCTTTTTGTCTTGCTTATAGTTTCCTTTGCTGTGCAGAAGCTTTGGAGTTTCATTAGGTCCCACTTATTTATTTTTGTTTTTATTTCCATTATTCTAGGGGGTGGATCAAAAAAGATCTTGCTGTTATTTACATCAAAGAGTGTTCTTCCTGTGTTTTCCTCTAGGAGTTTTATAGTGTCTGGCCTTACATTTAGGTCTTTTATCCATTTTGAGTTTAGTTTTGTGTATGGTGTTAGGAAGTGTTCTAATTTCATTCTTTTATATGTAGCTGTCCAGTTTTCCCAGCACCACTTATTGAAGAGGCTGCCTTTTCTCCATTGTATATCCTTGCCTCCTTTGTCATAGATTAGTTGACCGTAATTTATCTCTGGGCTTTCTATCCTGTTGCATTGATCTATATTTCTGTTTTTGTGCCAGTACCATACTGTCTTGATCACTGTAGCCTTGTAGTATAGCCTGAAGTCAGGAAGCCTGATTCTACCAACTCCGTCTTTCCTTCTCAAGATTGCTTTGGCTATTCAGGGTCTTTAGCGTTTCCATACAAATCGTAAAATTTCTTGTTCTAGTTCTCTGAAAAATGCCATTGGTAATTTGATCGGGATTGCATTGAATCTGTAAATTGCTTTCGGTAATATAGTCATTTTCACAATGTTGATTCTTCCAATCCAAGAACATGGTATGTCCCTCCATCTGTTTGTGTTGTCTTTGATTTCTTTAATGAGTGTCTTATAGTTTTCTGACTACAGGTCTTTTACCTCCTTGGTTAGGTTTATTCCTAGGTATTTTATTCTTTTTGTTGCAATGGTAAATGGGATTGTTTCCTTAATTTCTCTTTCTGATCTTTCATTGTTGGTGTATAGAAATGCAAGACATTTCTTTGTGTTAATTTTGTATCCTGCAACTTTACCAAATTCATTGATTAGCTCAAGTAATTTTCTGGTGCATCTTTAGGATCTTCTGTGTATAGTATCATGTCATCTGCAAACAGTGACTGTTTCACTTCTTCTTTTCCAATTTGGATTCCTTTTATTTCTTTTCCTTCTCTGATTGCTGTGGCAAGGACTTCCAAAACAATGTTGAATAGTAGTGGCAAGAGTGGACATCCTTGTCTTGTTCCTGATCTTAGAGGGAATGCTTCCAGTTTTTCACCATTAAGAATGATGTTTGCTGTGGGTTTGTTATATATGGCCTTTATTATGTTGAGGTAGGTTCCCTCTATGCCCACCTTCTGGAGAGTTTTTATCATAAGTGGGTGTTGAATTTTGTCAAAAGCTTTTCCTGCATCTATTGAGATTATCATGAGGTTTTTATCTTTCAGTTTGTTAATATGGTGTATCACATTGATTGATTTGTGTATACTGAAGAATCCTTGCATTCCAGGGATAAACCCCACTTGATCATGGTGTATGATCCTTTTCATGTGTTGTTGGATTCTGTTGGCTAGTATTTTGTTGAGGATTTTTGCATCTAAATTCATCAGTGATATTGGTCTGTAGTTTTCTTTTCTTACAGTATCTTTGTCTGGTTTTGGTATCAGGGTGATGGTGGCTTCATAAAATGAGTTTGGGATTGTTCCTTCCTCTGCAATGTTTTGGAAGAGTTTGAGAAGAATGGGTGTTAGCTTTTCTCTAAATGTTTGATAAAATTCACCTGTGAATCTATCTGGTCCTGGACTTTTGTTTGTTGGGAGATTTTTAATCACAGTTTCAATTTCATTACTTGTGATTGGTCTGTTCATATTTGTTATGTCTTCCTGATTCAGTCTTGGAAGGTTATACCTTTCTAAGAATCTGTCCATTTCATCGCTGGTTGTCCATTTTATTGGCATATAGTTGCTTGTAGTAATCTCTTATGGTGCTTTTTATTTCTGTGGTGTCCGTTGTAACTTCTCCTGTTTCATTTCTAATTTTATTGATTTGAGTCCTCTCCCTCTTTTTCTTGATGAGTCTTGCTAGATGTTTATCAATTTTATTTATCTTCTCAAAGAACCAGCTTTTAGTTTTATTGATTTTTGCTATTGTTTTCTTTGTCTCTATTTCATTTCTTTCTGCTCTGATCTTTATGATTTCTCTCCGTCTACTGACTTGGGGTTTTGTTTGCTCTTCTTTCTCTAGTTTCTTTAGGTGTAAGGTTAGATTGTTTATTTGGGATTTTTCTTGTTTCTTGAGCTACAATTGTATCACTATAAACTTCCCACTTAGAACTGCCTTTGCTGCATCCCATAGGTTTTGGATCGTTGTGTTTTCATCGTCATTTGTCTCTAGGTATGTTTTGATTTCCTCTTTGATTTCTTCAGTGATCTCTTGGTTATTTAGTAGCGTACTGTTTAGCCTCCATGTGTTTGTGTTTTTTACAGTTTTTTTCCTGTAATTGATTTCTAATCTCATAGCATTGTGGTCAGAAAAGATGCTTGATACGATTTCAGTTTTCTTGAATTTACCAAGGCTTGATTTATGACCCAAAATGTGATCTATCCTGGAGAATGTTCCATGTGCACTTGAGAAGAATGTGTAATCTGCTGTTTTTGGATGTCATGTCCCATAGATATCTGTTAAATCCAGCTGATTTATTGTGTCATTTAAAGCTTGTGTTTCTTTATTAATTTTCTGTGTGGATGATCTGTCCATTGGTGTAAGTGGGGTGTTAAAGTCCCCCACTATGATTGTGTTACTGTCGATTTCCTCTTTCATAATTGTTAGCATTTGCCTTGTGTATTGAGGTGCTCCTATCGTGGGTGCATATGTATTTATAATTGTTATCTCTTCTTGGATTGATCCCTCGATCTTTATGTAGTGTCCTTTCTTGTTTCTTGTAACATTTTTTATTTTAAAGTCTATTTTATCTGAGTATCGCTACTCCAGCTTTCTTTTGATTTCCATTTGCATGGAATATCTTTTTCCATCCCCTCACTTTCAATCTGTATGTGTCCCTAGGTCTGAAGTGGGTCTCTTGTAGACAGCATATATATGAGTCTTGTTTTTGTATCCATTCAGCCAGTCTGTGTCTCTTGGTTGGTGCATTTAGTCCATTTACATTCAAGGTAATTATCGATATGTATGTTCCTATTACCATTTTCTTAATTGTTTTGTGTTTGTTCCTGTAGGTCCTTTTCTTCTCTTATGTCTCCCGCTTAGAGAAGTTCCTTTAGCATTCGTTGTAAAGCTGGTTTGGTGGTGCTGAATTCTCTTAGCTGTTGCTTGTCTGTAAAGCTTTTGATTTCTCCGTCGAATCTGAATGAGATCCTTGCTGGGTAGACTATTTTTGGTTGTAGGTTCTTCCCTTTCATCACTTTAAATATATCATGCCACTCCCTTCTGGCTTGCAGAGTTTCTGCTGAGAAATCAGCTGTTATCCTGATGGGAGTTCCCTTGTATGTTATTTGTCGTTTTTCCCTTGTTGCTTTTAATAACTTTTCTCTGTCTTTCATTTTTGTCATCTTGACTACTATATGTCTTGGTGTGTTTCTCCTTGGGTTTATCCTGCCTGGGACTCTCTGCGCTTCCTGGACTTGGGTAGCTATTTCCTTTCCCATGTTAGGGAAGTTTTCAACTATAATCTCTTCCAGTATTTTCTCAGGTCCTTTCTCTCTCTCTTCTCCTTCTGGGACTCCTATAATGTGAATGTTGGTGTGTTTAACATTGTCTCAGAGGTCTCTTAGGCTGTCTTCAGTTCTTTTCATTCTTTTCTTTATTCTTTTCTGCATCAGTGATTATCACCATTCTGTCTTCCAGGTCACTTATTCGCCCTTCTGCCTCAGTTAATCTGCTATTGGTTCCTTCTGGTGTATTTTTCATTTCAGTGACTGTGATGCATATCTCTGTTTGTTTATGTTTTAATTCTTCTAGGTCTTTGGTAAACTTTCCTTGCAACTTTTCGATCTTTGCATCCAGTCTTTTTTCAAAGTCCTGGATCATCTTCACCATCATTATTCTGAATTCTTTTTCCGGAATAGTGCCTAACTCCTCTTCATTTAGTTGTTTTTCTGGTGTTTTATCTTGTCCCTTCATCTGCTACAAAGTCTTTTGCCTTTTCATTTTCTCTGTCTTTCTGTGGCTGTGGTTTTCAGTTCCACAAGATGAAATACTGCTGATACTGCTTGATTGTGCTGTCTGCCCTCTTGTGGAGGAAGCTGTCTAGGAGGCTCCTGGGTGCTTCCTGATGGGAGGGACTGATAGTGGGTTGGGCTGGGTGGGCAGAGCTCAGTAAAACTTTAATCCAATTTGGGTGGAGCTCAGTGACACTTTAATCTGCTTGTCTGCCAGTGGGTGGGGCTGTGTTCCCACCCTGGTGGTTGTTTGGCCTGAGGTGACCCAGCACTGGAGCTTACAGGCTCTTTAGTGGAGCTAATGGTGGACTCTGGAAGGGCTCACGCCAATGAGCACTTGTCAGAACCCCTGCTGCCAGTGCCCCTGTCTCCTCGGTGAGCCACAGCTGCCCCCCACCTCTGCAGGCAACCCTCCAACACCAGCAGGTAGGTCTGGTTCAGTCTCCTGTGGGGTCACTGCTCCTTCCCCCTGGGTCCTGGTGAGCACACTTTTTGTGTGCCCTCCAAGAGTGGAGTCTCCGTTTCCCCCAGTCCTGTGGAGGTCCTGCAATCAAATCCCGCTCGCTTTCAAAGTCTCATTCTCTGGGGATTCCTCCTCCCATTGCTGGACCCCCAGGTTAGGAAGCCTGACGTGGGGCTCAGAACCCTCAGGACTTCTGTGGTATAACTGTTCTCCAGCTTGTGAGTCACCCACCCAGCATTTATGGGATTTGATTTTAACACAGTTGCACCCCTCCTGCCGTCTCATTGTGGCTTCTCCTTTGTCTCTGGATGTGGGGTGTCTTTTTTGGTGAGTTCCAGTGTCTTTCTGTCGATGATTGTTCAGAAGTTAGTTGTAATTCCAGTGCTCTTGCAAGAGGGAGTGAGTGCACATCCTCCTACTCCACCATCTTGACTCTCCAGCCTTTCGCTATTGATTATGATTTTGGTGGTAGGTTTTTTTCTAGATGCTTTTTATGAAGTTGAGGAAGTTCCCTTCTATTCCTATTTTTCTAAGAGTTTTTATTATGCTAAATTTTGTCAAATGTGTTCATGCATAGATTGATATGAGTATGTAATTTTTCTTCTTTCATCTGTTAATATGGTAGATTTACATTACTTGACTTTTTTGAATATTGAGCAAGCTTTGCATTCCTGAGATAAACTCTACTTGGTCATGGCACATAATCCTTTTCATATAGATTCCTGAATTCTGTTTACTAATATTTTGTTAAGCATTATTGTGTCTATATTGAGGGATAATTGTCTGTAGTTATCTTTTCTCTAAGAACTTTTGTTGAGATGTAATTGACATACAATAAACTGCACATATTTAAAGTGTACAATTTGATATTTTTTTTCTTGTTAGTAATGTATATATGGCAATCCCAATCTCCCAGTTCATCCTGTAGTTACCGTTTTTGGTACAGTCTTTGGCTAGGTTTGGTATCAGGATAAAATAAGCTTCATGAAATGAATTGGAGAGTGTTCCCTCCTCTTCTGTTTTCTGGAAGAAATATGTAGAATTGGTGTCAGTTCTTAAGTACTTGATAGAATTCTCCAGTGACACTACCTAGACCTGGAGGTTTCTTTGTTGGAAGTTTTAAAATTACTAATTCAGTTTCCTGGTTAGTTATAGGGCTATTCATATTATCTGTTTCATGTTGGATTTTGTCAAATTTGTGTGTGTCGAGTTGTTTACAGTAGTGTTCCTTTTTCATCTTTTGATGTCTTCAGGGTCTGTAGTGATTTCTGTTTCACTCCTGATATTGGTAATTTTCTCTCTCTCTCTCTCTTTTTTTTCTGTCAGTCTTACTAGATGTTTGTCAACATATTAATCTTTGCAAAGATCCAGCTCTTATTTCATTGATTTTTATGTTTTACCATTTTCAAGTTCACTGATTTCTGCTGTAGTCTTTATTTTCCTTCCTTCTGCTTGCTTTGGTTTCATTTTATTCTTTTTCTAGGTTCTTGATGTGGGGGCTTAGATTACTGATTTGGATGGCTTAACTTTTATTCTGACCAAGTTTATGTAGCAAACTTTATAGAGACGTACCAAAGCTTATATGTTCACATTGATGGACAGCCCTCAGTTCATGTCTTTGAAGGATATCTACTTAGGTTATTTTTTTTTAAGTTTTATTTATGTATTTGGCTGTGTTGGGTCTAGTTGCAGCACATGGGCTCTTTGTTGCAGCGTGGGCTCAGGAGTTGCAGCGCAGGCTCAGGAGTTGTGGTGCGTGGGCTTAGTTGCCCCACAGCATGTGGAATATTAGTTCCCCGACCAGGGCTCGAACCCGCGTCCCATGCATTGGAAGGTGGGTTCTTAACCACTGGACTGCCAGGGAAGCCCCTCTGCTTAGGCCATTTGACCGCACAGGAGCCTGGGGGCCTGCTGTGTGCCAGCCCCTGTGCTGGACGCCAGGTGCAGAGGCCTGTCCCTCGCCACCTCCCCGTCCAGCCAGCGCAGGAAGTGGGTAAGCAGCCCATTGGATCTGACTTCAGATGAGTGGATTCTCCGACGTGGTGTTTGCAGACATCTGCATGGAGCTTGCAGTAGGCCAGGCCCAGACCCAGCGCCCCAGAGGTGTGGCCGCAGGGGACCCCGGTGCCCTCTGCGCTGCGGGAAGGTCAGGTACAGAGATGTGCCCCCAGGGGTGACTCGCCAGCCTGCAGCCTCATCTTTTGAGTGGCTTGTCCTGCCCACAGGGCTTTGGTTCCTGGGACACTCTGAGCCAGGCGGACTGGAGAAGGCGCCATGAGCCCGGGTGGTCCTGGTCTCCCCGGTAACGCCTGCGGGGCTGTGGGGGTGGCAGGTCGCCGAGGTGGAGGACAGGCCTGCGGAAGCTGAGCGGACACGGGTGTCGCAGAACTGATCACCATGTTTAACGTGCAGTCGGCTTTGCATCCCTGGGATTCCACATGTGTTGGTTTCCAGATGCGGGTGACACGCAGGCCTCGCGGAGGCCTGGCCTCCGAGGGTGCTCTCTGCCTCAAGCGTCTTCCCTGTGTTGACGATGCCATCATGCCGCTTGTGTAGAAGGTTTACACACGGGTTTTCTGTTTTCTGACGCGCCCTTCGTCTTGTGTCTCTGACTCACAGCAGATTCAAAGCGCCATCACAGGCACCCTCGGCCCTCAAGGAATCGTGGTGCCAGCATCCGCTCTGCAGCAGGGGAACGTCACCATGGCAACAGTGGCAGGTATGACGACAGAAACGGGGACCCTTTCCTTGAGCTCTTGCAGCAGAAAATCCTTTACATTAGAGTGGAGGAGTGCGTAAACATGGTTTCTAATTAACGCCAGTTCCTGCTACAGGAGTGCCAGCGTCCAGAGCTCTCTGAATGCCTGGTTCTTGTTCATTCTCAGGAACAAATGTTTTATGCAAATTGTGTTTCCCTATCAAAAAATGTTGAGGGGAAAGCTTTTATATAGGAGTTGAAAATATGTAGCAAAAACCAACTGAAATTTTCACATAACATAGTTTTAATGGTGCTCTTAGCAGCACCTGGAACCTCTTAAGCGGTGTCGCCTTCAGGTTAGTATCACCTGTCCTGGATGCCCCGGGAACACTAGAATCTGTCCCCTTCCGGCGAGGGTTTTATTATACACTGCACATCAGAACCATCATGAAGATGGAATGGGGCACGGAAGGAGGGGGAGAAATTGACACTAAAACCCTCCACAGAATCGCACCAAAGGAGGCCTCCGCAGGAAGAGGTAGCACATTGGATGAAAAAAATAACTAGAATGAAAATACTTGTTATCTAACACCTTTGGCCGAACCCTTTAAGGCATGCCAGGAAATAGAGGCGCGCAGACTCCCCACCCCCCAACTGCCCCCCTCCTGAAGTGACAAGTCAACTAGCAAAGTGCCCTTGACCATGAAATGATTTTCAAAGCTCATAAGCTACACATTTTATTCTTTCTGTGAGCACATTAAGTAGAGTGGTTTTAATCGTTGGGACTTGAGAGTGACGTGACTTTTCTTGTCCCTTTCTAGGGGGCACAGTCTATCAGCCCGTCACTGTCGTCACTCCCCAAGGCCAAGTAGTGACACAGGCGCTGTCGCCTGGCACCATCCGGATCCAGAACTCCCAGGTGTGTGTGGAAGGTGCTTGGGGTGGGGGGGCACCCTCTTCTTCTCCTCATTGTTGCAAAATTCAGAGCCGCCTAGGGAAGGTGGAAAAGGTCCCCCAGGATCCCTCCCCGCGAGCAGGCACTGCCATCCTGTCTGACGTGGGGCTGTGTGGTCGTCTGCCCTCGAGGAGACTGGAGGCTGCGTAGACGCACCCTTCCCGGGCCCCTGGAGGTTCACGGCAGAACCTCTAGCTGAGGGAGCGGGGCGGGGTGGGGGTTGGGCCTGCAGAAGGGACAGCACTGGAAGGGCCGTGATGTGCCCCAGCCTTGGGGTCGTCCTGCCCTCTCTGTGCCCTTGTGGTGAGATGAGACCGGCCCCCTTTACATCCTGGAGATACACACTTTTTTTCACACTTAGGTTTACATTGGAAGCAGTGTTTTTGTCATCAGCTCCTGTTGAAGATGGCTGGTTCATTCTCCGTGTGTTCTCCGTCTGTGGCCTGCACAGTGCTTTCTGCATCTTATTAACCACTTGGAGGCCCAGCCTTGGGGATGTCAGTGTTTCCCTAAATCGGAAGCAGGTGTGGGAGGGCCTGGGGCAGAGGCCACCTGGGCACACGGGCCAGGATGCGAGGTGGCTTCCCCGGCCCACCAGTGGGAGGGGAGGGGCTAGCCCCGCCCAGCGTCGTCCCTCCGTCCAGTCCCAGCAGCCTGCTTTCCCTGCAGTCTTCCATTTACCGTACAAAGGCTGTGAACGTAAAGCTGGTATGCAGAGCGTTTTCTAGTATCAGAGTGAACTGTTTTTAGAGGAAGAAAACACTCTTAAGTCCAGTGCTTCCTTGTATAGTAGAGGTTCATTCATTCTGTTATTTAAGAAAGAATTTGACAGAATTTGCTCCGTGTGTAATAGCAGACGTGCAGAGTGTGGGGTATGGACGTGAAGCCCGCGCGGACCCTGCTCCCTGAGGCCAGCTGGCCAGTGAGCACCTCTGCTCTGGCCCTTGCTGGCCCCGCAGCCCACCCTGCACTCGTCCCCTCCCCATCACAGCCCCGGTGTCTGTCCCTTCCGGGGCCGCAGGGCTAGGGAGCCGGGGAAGCAAGCCCCCCACTCTGGGGGTTTTCACAGAAGAGTGAATAGATTTGATGGCGTCCCGGGTACGTGTGTTCTGGGAATAAGAAAACTTACACGTTTCTATATACGATTCTACCAGAGTTCTGTGGGCAGCTCTGGGCGTTTTTCCTTCTTATTTGGCGAAAGGCTGGGTTCTTGCTGGGCTTCCGGGTGAGTCCCTTACCAGTGAGTTTGTGTTAGAAACTGTGGGTGAAGACAGTGCGTGGCTGTCTCTGAGGGTGCACGGTGGCGGCCGGCGGCCTTCGCGGCCAGCTCGGGGGTGCCTCCCGGTCCCTCCCAGCGCCGGGCCGGGTGGTGGGGCACACGCACACGGGGTGGCATCAGCACAGCATCGCCACGCTCCCCGCCAGCGCCCTGGCCCGGTGGGGGCGGGGGGGGCGGGTAGCTTTCTGACCTAGTGCCGTCACACGGAGGGGTCGGCCGCTCTTCGTGGGCTGAGCGTCTCCACGGGAAAGCCCTTCACCGTGCTTGTCGTATGTGCTCATTTAAAACCAGTTTTTTCTGAGATGCGAGGTAACCAGGGGAGTGAGAGTTCATTTCTTTCCTCTCCCTCCACCTCCTCCCATGTTGCCAGGGGATGGTCTTATTTGTACAGACCTGTCACGCGTGTATTTTAGGGTTCTGCTATTGTTTGACCTGTGACAAGGGTTTTTGCCTCCTTTTTACAGTTTACAATGATGTTTAATTCTCTTTTATCACGTTGCTCTGTGTCCGGTTGCGGAGAGGCCTGGGCCAGACGTACAGCCGTTCCCACCCCTCCCGCTGCCCCTTCCACGCCCCTTGGGCGACCGCTTTCAGGTCCTCTGGCCATTTCTTCTGCTGTTTTCTCTGTGTTTGTAAACAAAATCCCCTCCCTTAACTCACCCTGTGAAACATGTAGTTTTGCCTTTTGGTCACGCTGGGGGCTCTGCTGCCTCCAGCCCCTCCCTGGCCAGGGCCTGGCCCTGGTCTGTTTCTTGGGGAGAGAGACCCCGCGTCTGTGCAGGGCTGGGGGCAGATCGGTCATGCGCAGAGAATGGGGTGGGGTGGGGTGGGGTCCCACTGCTTCTTAAATGGGTTTTCACCCCGTCTCCTAGGCTTTTAAATCCCCCTGCCATGCGTGGGCCCAAGCTTTGCTGGAGGGCAGCGGGGCCGGGCGAGCCAGGTGGGCTGGTCCCCTCGCAAGCCCTCAGCTTAGTTGGCCTCTCCAGGCCCTCTTGGTGGCGTCTGTGAAGTCGGGTCACGCAGCCAGTTGTCACCTTCCCTATTCATGAGCCCACATTTGTTTTAAGCCTGCACAGAAACACCCGCTGAAACGGAAGCTCACGTCAGACTTCACGCAGAGGGTCATGTGTTAAATTGAGGCAAGCGCAGCAGGCAGGGCCCCTTTGGGCCTAGTGCTTTAGAACTAGTTTTATTTGCGTGTTTGTTTGTTTGTTTTTGGCTGCGTTGGGTCTTTGTTGCTGCGCACGGGCTCTAGTTGCAGTGAGCGGGGGTACTCTTCATTGTGGTATACAGGCTTCTCATTGCTGTGGCTTCTCTTGTTGCAGAGCACAGGCTCTAGGCGCGTGGCCTTCAGTAATTGTGGCACATGGGCTCAGTGGTTGTGGCGCACGGGCTTAGTTGCTCCGCGGCATGTGGGATCTTCCCAGACCAGGGATCAAACCCGTGTCCCCTGCGTTGGCAGGTGGATTCTTAACCACTGCGCCACCAGGGAAGCCCTGGAACTAGTTTTAAAAGTCCATTTTCCATTCTTTTTCCTGTACATACATATGTGAGTATACAGGCAGTGCTTAATACTATTCAGTCCTTTAACAAACACGTATGTCCCAGAAAACTGTTTTGCCTTTAGTAATAATCTTGAGTTTTAAGAAATTTTATATATAGTTAGTGGTCATAATGTCTCCTTTAAGTCATAAATTCTGTCTGTTTAGATGTTGGTATTCAGACCTTTAAAGAATGATCCAAAATGATATAAATCCAGAGTAAGTACAAGGAATATAGTGAAAAGCTCTCCAAAATAAACTTCCAAGTCCTGTAAATGATGTTTGTGACGGTATTGTACTGAAAAGGACCTGCAGAAGTTGATGCTATTTATTTGTAAAGTTAGGTTCACACCTAAGTTCTAAGTTAAAGCGTGGATGACAGTGGGGAGGTCCCAACGTGTCGGTGCGGAGGCCCCAGCGCGGGGCGTCGGTTGGTTTTCTCCCTGGTCTGCGTGGTGAACCACGCTGGCCCCGTCCCTGCAGCCCTTGGAAGTGAGGTGCCGCCCCTGGGTGGACATGCGGGGCTTGTCGCTCTTTCCTCGTGTTTGTGTGACAGGATGCACATCTAAGTGGAGTTACACGTCCTTTCCTTCCAAAGTGGGATGAACAGGCTGCGTCTCCTGCTCTTCTCGGGGTCAGGGAGGCAGAGTCTTGAGTGGCTACGGAGCCACCTGGGCAGAGGTCACTTGGCCCCTCCGTTCTGTGGTCCCTCTTGTCCGCAGGTTGTGTGTCTGTGTCTGTTCTCCCGGCCTGGCTCCTCTAGTCAGTGGCACGTCCAGCTTCCCTCTCCATCCTTGGTGGTTGTTTGAACTCTCTTCTAGGCCAAGAGGTGGGCTGTTGCCACGTCCGTTGCTAGAGGAAGCAAGATGGGGACGGGTGCGCCTGAGAGGACGGGTGCTCATCTGTCCACAGAGTGGGGGACTCAGGGCCTCTTGGTGCCCGTCCCATCTGCCTCACCAGGCAAGGGGCCCCTGCATGGCTGAGACACGAGTGTAAGCAGTTGCAGTGCGGGGGGACCGAATCCTTGGAAAATCAGCCCGTACAGGTCCCAGGGTTCACGCCTTTCCTGTAAATAAGTTGTTTGCACGTAAGAGCTTTGGTTACCGTCTCCACCTGCAGTTGTGAGCTGCTTGGCTATGTCATCATTTTCTGTGCTTCCTAACATTATTTTTCCATGGTTTAAAAGCTTCAGTTGCAGTTAAACCAAGATCTGAGCATCTTGCATCAAGATGACGGCTCATCGAAGAACAAGAGGGGGGTCCTGCCGAAGCACGCCACCAACGTGATGCGGTCGTGGCTCTTCCAGCACATCGGGGTGAGGACACACATGGTTTCACAGCCCGTGAGCCCCTGAGATGCTTTCTTTCGGGCTCGTTTTCTAGAAAAAATGGACTTACATGGGCTGGTAGGCCTGGTTTTAAGAATCGGTGTTTTGTTGACTGTCCATAATGGGTCACTCACAGGACAGAAGGGAGGGTCACCCGTAACTGGAGGACGTGGCTTCGAGAGCTGAAATCCATGAGGGGCGCCACTGCTGAGAGGGAGTAACTTCAACGGATGTTAGCGGTACCTGCGCGGGGGAAGCTGCCCGTGGATGGTGCCCGCAGGGAGGGGAGGTTAAGTAGAGAAGTGGGCGGAGAAAGGTTGCTTTGGGGCAGAACCTTGGAAAATATCAATGTTTTGTGTATTGGATGTGAAAGGGAGGGGAGGAGTTGAGCTTGTGGGTGGAGGGGTCAGCGGAGGGGCCTGTGAAGAGGAGCGTGGTCCGCCTTGCCTACGCCCCTTCCTCCCTTGGACCGCGGCGCGGTGTTCTGAAGGCGTCCTGCCTCGGGGCACATGCTCGCCCACCAGTTTCTCAAGGAGACTCGCTCACCAGCTGCCTGAGCCCCAGTCCTCGTGCCCCTGACCTCAGGGGACGGTGTGACCCCGTGTAGCCTCCAGGAGCGGCAGCCGTCTCGCTGCCAGGCCAGGAAGGACCAGGATGGCCCCTGGGAACGCGGGTGGGACGGAGGCAGGAACGTGCCCGCACTGCTGAGTTACGGGCTGTGCAGGCGGAGGGAGGGGGGCCGGGGCGTGCGGGTGGATGCGGAGGCCGCCTCTGGGGTCCGGAGGGGCGGGAGGTCGGGAGGGCCGGCACGAAGCCCCTCTCTGCTGGGAGCGTCCATCCACGTGGTTCTCCTTGCGCAGCCCTGGCCAGCACCCAGCTGTCGCCTCATGTCCCCCTGGGGTTTGGCCCTGGTCACTGCCAAGCCTGCTTCCTCTGCCTGGAATCGGGCTCTGTAGGCCATGCCCTGGCCGGGACGGGGTGGCTCTCGTGCACGTGCTGAGGGAGGACACTGCTGTCATTGGCAGCGTGACCTCGTCCAGAGCTTGATCCTAGAAATGGTCACAAGGTGGTGGAGAATTTTGTGGACAGAGTGTTATGGTGATGTTCATTGTGATAACGGGAAATGGGTCAGTATGTGAATTAGGAAGCTTTAGGTACACGGAGATAAGTGAAAAAATAGAACATGCATATTTCTAAAGATATTGTGATTATTACAACCAATAAATGCGTATGTGATGTAGTGGTTGAACTATAACACAAGTAAGTGATGGAATTGGATATTTTCCTGTTAAGTTTCCTTTAATGTTTTAATAATTTCTAAAAGAGACCCTGCTCATAGGTTCAATTAAAATGCCATGTTTTTCCTAGGAAGCATTTTCTGTGTCTTCTTGCCCTCATTTCTTTGAAATATTATCCTCTCCTTGTAGTTTTCCCAACACTCTAAGCAGCGTTATTACTGTTTTGGTGTTTTGTTTTTTTCTGGTTTGTGTACTTGTTTCCTGCCCCCTTGTTATTTTATGAGCTTTTTAACGGACAAGAGCAATATTTCTGTGTCCGTAAGCTCTCCCTTGGGGCCAGATGCTCATCTGTAGAATGAAAGTGAATCCCTGTCAGTCAGTGTCAGGAGGCGGACCACTGCTGAGATAAACGTGGTGCTGTCCTGTTATTCCCAGAACATAGAGTGACTTTCCCTGCACACCGAGTGTTCACTCAGAAAACCGAAGCAGACGCCTACCTCCTCACTTGGTTGGTGCCGCTCACTCTCTGGGCTGCTGGTCTGTGCAAAATAAGGGGCTTCAGTGCACGTATGTTTTAGAGTTCATGTCTTATTGGTTTCTACACGCAGATGGTAGCCGACCTTGCAGAAGTCATCCCTGTAGATAGAAACTGTTTGCCTTCGGTGCTTCTGTGAACCTTGGTGCAAGCACACCACGCTTTTTTCTCAGATGCTGGGTTTCCGCAAAGTGAAGGTTTGTGGCAGCCCAGCCTGGATCAGCCCTGCTGGTGCCCCTTCATGTCTCTGCATCATGTTTTGGTGATTGCTGCAGTGTTTCAGCCTTTCCGTTATTGTTATGTTTGTTTTGATGACCTGTGCGCGGTCATCTTTGGTGCAAAGAGGTTACATCGGGAGGCTCATATGACAGTGAGCATTTTTTAGCAATAAAGTGTTTTTAATTAAGGTCGGTACATTGTTCCTTTCGATGTAACGCTTGCACACTTAGTGGACTGCAGTGTTGTGTAAATGTAACGTTCACGTAACTTTTGGAAACAGAAAAATTCCTGACTCGCTTTATTGCAGTATTCGCTTTATTGAGGTGATGGAACTGAACCCGCAGTATTTCCTGGATGTGTCTGTATTTATTGTACTTCTGGCTTAATTCTGGTTTTTCCAAGTGAAGTAATTCAATCGTACGTGAAAGAAAGCGTACACAGCAGACACCGTGTCGCCAGCCCTCAGTGCAGGTCCCTGCGACAGCACGTTTGTCTAGCAGACGCCGCAGGTGGCAGCCCAGTGTCAGCTGCTGCTCGCCGTTCCCATGACAGAAGTGTGTCGCCTGCACGGGCTGGCCTGGAGCAGCCTGCCCCGTCTGCCTCCTGCCTCCTCCCATTCGGCCAGCCCGGGGTGCAGGGGGAGGGTGTGCGCGGCCCTGCTCAGGCTCCTCATTGTAAAATTAAGATGTCGGCAGCGTCTGCAATGGTGAGGAATCAGTGAATCCCTGTAGGCTGTGTAGGGGACCCGCAAGCACTGTCTGCTGTGGTCAGCACTCCGCTGTCTATCAGCTTTAAACGGATGCCGTCTGGGGTTCTTGACTTACACCTGTAAAGCTGATCCGAAACCACCGATTGTATCGGGTGCCCCAGGAGCCCCTCCGCGTCCCCCGTGCTCTTCCCTTCCCCTCTTCGCTGCGCCCTGGCCTTCGAGCCTGCAGACTCCGTCTGACCACGCCTCTGCCTGGGTTTTCACCAGCTGCTGCCACATCTGTGTTCTTGGGCAGCTGGGAGAAAGGCTTGATCTCTTTTAGGCATTTCTGGGAAAAATTATGAGACTCAAGGTAGTTTTAGCTAAAAGCTCTGTTGACGCCAGTTTTCACTGGTGATTAATGGTGTGTTTCTGTTTTACCGGGATGATCTTGAGTTCCCTTTTAAAAGCTGCAATTCACGGTGACCCTTCTTTTTGTTTTCAGCATCCCTACCCGACAGAAGACGAGAAAAAACAGATTGCTGCTCAGACAAATTTGACACTACTCCAGGTTAACAACTGGTAAGCTGCGCCCGCTTTCTGAAATTGTGTGTCCACGTAACAGAACAGCTGGAAATCCTGACACCGATAAACAGTGAATTTTGGTTGAACTATATGAGTTCTTTTAACTAGCATTCCTCTGTCATCAGAGTCCGGAATTGGTGGCACGACACTTAAGCGTAAATCACACACACGTTCCCCTGAAGTTTGCGGGGAGCAGTACCCCACTAAGGACCTTTTGCCCACATTCTGCTCGCTCGCTCCGCAAAGTGTTTCTCCAGGGCATCAACCCTGGCCTCCCCCCACCCCCCCACCTGCACTCAAAAATATGACGTTCCCGTGGACGAGCTTCTCTGGGCCGGGGGCGGCCGAGGTGAGTTCCCCTCACCCCTGGTGGCCCCTCCGCACCCCTCCCACCTTTTGAAACGCGTGTCACTTGTTCAGCAGTGGCTGGGGGAGGTAGTCCTGTGGCTGGCCGGCCGCACGGTGGCCCTGCCCCACGGGAGGCCTGGGGCGCCTGCGAGGGAAACGTTTATTTATGGAACACCCTGTTCAGGTTCCGGTGTCACACGTCACTGTGGACACTGGAGCCTGACACGTGTTTTTCCCTTAAGTAAGAGGTGTGGCGTGTCGCCAGGCGGCATTGAGGTCTGGGTGTGCACCTACAAGCTGCCCCGTGGTCACCTGCCTCGTTTTTATTGACTTATTATGCAGACATAGGAATCGATTTCAGCCTAATAAAACCGGCTCGTATAGAAGAAAAGGAAATACAGGTTCCACCCCTGTGGACGCTGTTATCTTTTCATTTTAAATTAAAAGTTAAACTTGAAGGTCGGGTAAGTTCCAATATAAATGACAAAGTCTTCCATCTTACACAGTTATGTGTGCAGGAGGTGTGCTGTGGTGTTGCATTAAGTATTTGTAGTCTCTTGCACTTGGGCCATTATTTTCGACTTGGGTAGCAATGATAGGCCATACTATTTGCGTTGTTTCCTGTTAGATCTTTTAGATGGAGTGTTAACAAGGGTTCCAGTTTTCGAGTACTGTGTTGCTGTGAGCTCTGTAACGTCTTAGCACGCTCTCCGTTATTTTCACGTAGTCCCATGTAGAAAGTGTCTGGTTTAGTGGTGGATGGATGCACTGAGAGATGAGAAACGCAGAGTTACGTCTTTGGACATTCTGATGCGTCTGTCGCCCATCAGCCTTCTCCTTACTCTTCTTCACTTGTGGACTCCCTGCCTTCCCAAGCTTGCTCCTTTGTCATGTTCACAGAATCGCCTTATCTAGGAGGTGTGACTTCAACTTTTAATTTTAAAATTAATAACACTTCCGTACATGCATTCTATAAAATCTAAAATTTCTAAAGTATTTTATGTAATCTTCATAGCTATTTTTACCTTTTGTGACTTTCTTACCTTTCATACTTGCACAAAGTATATGTTGGGGCGAGACTGGACAGCACCCGTCATTAGCTTACGCCTCTGCCTCGCGGCAGCTTCGACAGAGGAGGATGAGGAGACAGACTGAAAGGCAGCAGCGGGCCTCCCCTCCCAGGGGGCGCTGGGGTCGGCACTGGGCTTCGGGGCTGTGGTGACCTGTCCATCCAGCCCACACTCAGCTGCGGGGGCCAGAGACTGACCCTGAACCAAGCCCTGCGGCGTCGGCCGGTTCATTTGTGCTGTTAGAATATGTCCTAGTGCACGTTTAGATGCTTTTAAATCTTAGGATTTTAAAGCTGAGCAACCTCAGAGCTGCACACCTGTCCACGCGCAGAGCCCGGCCGGGTGGGACCCAGGGTAGGGACGCGGGGCGCACGCGGCCGCGGGCATCTCGAGGCCGCAGGGTGTGCGGTTCTGCCGTTTCAACCTTTCTCTTCCCGAGAGAGACCGGGCCGCAGCCGCCGCGCTCCCAGTGCCCTCCGCGTCCCCACGGAGATCGGATCGCACCCATGCAGTGAATGAAAGCGGGAAAAGGCGCCGTGGAGGGGGTGCTGTGGCCCGGGGTGAACCACTTTGCAGACAGCCGCGTTCCCCGCCGCTGAGGCCCCGTGCGCGCCGTGGCCGGGAGCGCGCGTCCGGGGCGCGGTTGGCGGCGGCGCCAGGGCGGCGGCTCTCACGAGTGTTTCCTCCGCGCAGGTTCATCAACGCCAGGAGACGCATCCTGCAGCCCATGCTGGATTCCAGCTGCTCAGAAACTCCGAAAACCAAGAAGAAAACTGCCCAGAACAGACCCGTCCAGAGGTTTTGGCCCGACTCCATCGCCTCGGGAGCCGCACAGCCGGCCGCCGGCGAGCTGACCGTGGCCGAAGGTGGGGGCCGGGCCGCCGTCCGGGGTGTGGGTGAGGCCGCGACCCGAGGGCAGGCGGTGGTCTCTCGGCGCTGCTGCCGGTGCTCGGCGGGGGTGCAGGTGTGCCCGGGAGGGCCAGGTCCAAGGCCAGCGCCCCGGGGCCCCTCCCGTCCGCTGCGGCCCCTGCGGCTCCGTGCGCGCAGCGCCTGGAGTTTCACGCCGTACGGCCCTGCGGCCCTCGTCCGGCTTCTCCTCCTCCCCTTGACCCCCTCCCCTCATCGCGGCCACCGTTCTGTGTTTCGTGGACGAGCAGCTTCCGTGTGTGGGCTCTTCACACGTCAGCTGGCCGCCTGCGTGTATTTTTAAATGTAACAGGTGGTGTCATTACCGCATTCTTACCTTCTCCTCCTCCTCTTACTTTCTCCGCTCAGCAGTTTGCTCTTACTCAGGAAAGTTTGGGGCCATTGTTTCTTCAAGTATATTTTCTGAGACCCTCGCCCGCCCCGGGGCTCCAGTCGCCGTACGGGAGGGCCTTAAAGCTCACAGTTACTGCTGCTTTTCGCAGGTTGTTGGATTCTTTGTGTCTGAGTCATCCTCGACAGTTTGTTTCTGTTCTTCAGCTTCCCCAGCCTTGTGTTCTGTGATGTTTAATCTTCCGCCCATCCCACCCCTGTGTTTTCCATATTGGACCTTATCCACAGGAGTCTTTGTATCTTTCACGGGCCTACTTGAGTCTTGAACAAACAGCATTGGCAGTAACTGTTGTGATGACCTCCTTTACTGATCCTAGCATCTGTCAGTTCTGGGCTGGTTTCTGTTGACTGAATTCTCGTCGGGGGTTGTTTTCCTGCCTGTTTGCGTGCCTGGTAGTCTTTGACGAGAGGCCAGACATTGTGGCTGTCACCTTGTTGGGGGCTGGGTGTTTTCGCGTCACTCCGTGTCTTCCTGAGCGCTATTCTGGCAGTTAGTTTACTCGGCTGTCTCTGAGCCTCTTGTGCTGTGCTTTTGCAACTGGTTCTTGGCTGGTGGTCCCGGCAGGGCTGGGTCCTGGCCTGCTGTTCCCCTGTGCTTCAGGGTGTGTGCAGTCCAGCTCTGTCAGCTCTGGACGCCATGCTCTGTGATCTTTGAGGCTGACTCTTTCTCAGTCTCAGTTGTTCCCAAACGCACGTGCACATCTGCTCTGCCAGTGGTCAGCATTCCAGAGCCGGGCCGGCCCTGGGCTTGGACGGGCCCCTCGTGGTGTGTGCATTTAAAGCTTTGGCTTCATCCTTTGGGCTTTGATAGGCAGTGGTTTTACATTCATACTTAAATCGTTTGTATTTTCAGTTTTTGTTTCCCTTTTTAATCCAAGAATTAGTTAGGAAGGTATTATTTCTCTCTCTCTCTCCCCCTCCCTTGTCCGGCTCCTGGAAGAGGCAATACCTATCTACTGGGGAAGAAGTTCAGACAGGAGTGTCCCGTGGGAAGTAACCTTTCCTCCACCCTGACCTCTGATCTTCTCCAGGGACGACCCTTGGTACCAGTTTCCCATGGAGGCTCCCAGTGGGTGTCTGAGGCCCAGTCTGTGCATAGACTTGAATGGATGAAGGAATCTCTTTTCAGGTCTTTGCAAACGTGTGTTATGTCCTGTGAGTTACTCACAGCGTAGATGACATCCTCTTGCTTTTGTCACCTCTTGGTGCCGTGGCGATCCTTATGGACGTGCACATGTGACCTTCCGGGTGGGGCTTCCTAACACGGAGCCTTCTGTGGCCCAGCGTCTTTCACCCGTGCCCTGCGCACGGGTACTAGGTGGTTTACCCTGCTCCGCTGTTGGGCGGGAGGGCGGGGAGTGCGTACTTTCCTTTTTCCCTCTCGGACTGGCCTGCCTTCCTCTGACCTTAGTCCCCCTCCCCGCCCCACCTCTGTGTCCCCGTCTGTGTTGTCTCAGGGCCTCTCCCCTGTGTCCTGGGTCTCCTGTCCTCTGGGTGGCACTTGCTTTCCGCCCCAGGCATCTGTGCCCTTTACCATCCAGACCGTGGGCCCCCCGTCGCCCGACAGCTTAGCCGCGCAGGGCCTGGGGCCAGTCCTAGTGGTCTCTTAAATCCCTGCGGGTGGTCCCAGAGGCATGCATGGGGGCTTCCCGGGAGGTCAGGCAGCCCAGCCCCATCGGGCCGAGCGCCGATGGCGTGGTGACAGCCGCCTTGTGCCGCAGGAGCCGTCGTGACCATCGCCGCGCCCGTGAGCGTGAACGTGGATGGCCTGCAATCCCTGTCGTCGGACGGGGCCACGCTGGCGGTGCAGCAGGTGCTGATGGCCGAGCAGAGCGAGGACGACTCGGTGGACAGCACGGGGGACGGCGGGGCCGCGCTGGCGCCCAGCCACCTGGGTGGGCTGGTGCTGGAGAACAGCGACTCCCTGCAGTAGGGCCGGCCGCCCTGCCCAGCCCGCGTTTTATAGTTTGCACAGCAAACGTTTTACACAGTTTTATTTCTAACGTTTTATATGTAGGCATAGAAGAGTGCACTTTTGTATTTCATAGTAAGCTTCCAAGGCGTCTTTGCCGGTGCAGCGACTTCTTTCAAGGTGTGAGCGTGTGTGTGCGCGTGCGTGTGTGTGTTTTTAAGGAACTACTTTAAAGGTTTAACGCTAAAAATGTTATGAATGACAAGCACCCCCCCACCCCCATGAACCCCTGATTAGGTTAAGGAGTAGCGCTGCCGTTTTCTAAACAATTATGCAGTTTTAATTTAGTTCTGTGGTTCAGGCAGGTCTCGGGGGCTGGTTTATTTGTGTAGCCCCTGGACTAGGAAGAAGCTTCTGCCCCTGAAAACTGCCAGTGCGAGGCGGACGGCACAGCAATAACCCATATGTGACCCGGCGGCAAGTGTGCAGCAAGTTAACCGTGGTTCCGTCCTCTCGTGTTCCGGGAGCCTGTGTCATTTGCTATATATGAGAAGAAACTCCTATTTTTACCTTGCTGGAATTATTGGATAAAAAGCTATTTTTATAAATTCGTTATGAATTGGATTATGACTATACCGAGGATAACATTTCTAGAGGAGAAACAATACGTGCTTACTGTCTCAATTCGGAATGTTCTGAATTGACCAAATTTGACGAACCTGCCCAAAGCTAGCTAGCATTCCGCGGTTCTCTGCTATCCCAGGGCAGCAGTGTACATTTACTACTAGGAAAGAAACATCTCTTTAATGACATTTTGATATCTTCAAATTTTAGTCTATATGTCAGTGCTCAGATTGCATCTTACACTTGCTCTAAACCTGCACCTGAAGATATGTACTAAGTAGGGCTTAGGTAAGTTATGAAATGGTAGCCAGTGGTCAGTTAAGAGCTCTTACCCACATATTTCAGTGTCATTTACATTTGACCACAGTTAAATGGTAGTGTACCATGTCAGCTGGGTGTTGTTTTAGAAGTTTTTAGTCAGCCATATGTTACGCATAGAACGTTTATGATAAACTAATATAAAGTGTCCTCTATGCCGCTGGCTCAGAGCCGGGGAAAGAGCAAACCCTCGGCTTCGCTACATGATGAGCAAGCGTGCACTGCGGGATGGGAGCCTGTGGGGCCCGGGCAGTGGGTGACGGTGGCTCTCCCGCCGCCGTGTCTCTCACTGGTCCTGGGGTCGGTGTTCTCTCCTGCACATGGTTCTTCGCTCCGACTGGATCACACGCGATCTGGAGTCATGTTGGGACTTTGGTTCCTGGTGCCCAGACGAGCCACAAGAGCAGACTGGGTTTGTTTCCTTGGGTTTTGATTTGTTTCTGTTGGTTTACTTTCAAGTGGGGCTTTTTCTCAGAGAGGAAACAGCACCTGGTTTCACGGAGAAAGTCTTTGTGTACCCGTCAGGCTCAGCACATTTCTAAAGGACAGTCTTAGGGTCAGCGAGGAGGGCCACCAGTTCCTGAGAAGCAGCGACAGTAATTGCTTGTGGACCAAGGCTACATGGGGGCGTCTTGAGCTAGTGCAGCTTGTTTTCTGGAACTCACTTTTCCCCCCAAAATTATTAATAATTAAAGTTAGTCATAGGAGAGTACTTCCCAGGTAACTTAGAAGGAAGCAAAAAATACATAGAAATTTCCTTTAGAATATTTCAGGAGATTTCAAAGAAAAACTTGACTCTCGACTTTTGGGGGAGAAAATAACTTTTTTAAGCAGCTATTGTGTTCCTTATTTATAAACAATTTCTAAGTCAAGTTTACACCAGTTTAAAAGATCGTTTTAATACGTCCAACAAAGTTAGGATTTAAGACGAGGCCCTGTGGAACCCGGCCAGCCCCTTCCTCCTTCCTCCTCCCTCCCTCGCCTCCTCCCCCCCGCCCCCGTCCCCTCCTCCCTTGGATTCAGGTTGGTGACCACAGCATACGGTCCCTCCGGGTCAGTGTTTCCCCCCCAACAGAAATCCTGTCCCAGGATGTGGGCTGCACAGGCCTCGGCAGCGCGGACACGGGGCCATATCGGGGTCCATCCATCGGCCCGCACGCCCTCCAGCTGAAGTGTGCGTCCTCCTCGCTACATTCAGAGGACGAGGGTGAAGGTCATGGGGGAGAGGGCGCTGCGGACACAGCCCGAGGTTCCTTTAAGCTCTTCCCATGAGGAACTGAGGGGACTGTGAACAGCTCAGCCACTGCCCGGCGTATTGGCCGTCCGTTGGCACCTGATAAATACCTGTTTCCGGCCCTCGGATTTTCAGGAGCCTCTGCGAGGACACGATCCCGGTGAGCTTTCATTTTAAGTGAACAGATTTGGTCCTGACTCTGCTCTTGTTCAGTTCTTTCCCCATGAAGGATGCTGTTGACGGTGTTTTGAGACCTAGGTTAAGCATGGCGTCACCCCCGCTCGGCTCTGGAGCCGGCAGCGGACGGCCAGGCCAGGCCAGGCCCCGGCCACGCCCCGCCTGCCGCACCGATGCCGCGGTCCGTCTTTCGATTCCAGAAATAAAACAGTGTAAGTGTTTATCCGGTGTGCAGGGTAAGGCAGGCCACGGCCCCAGCTCGCTCACAGGCCGCAGAGCCCTGAGGCTGGAACCCCGGCCCGGAAGGTTCCAGAAGCCCTCTCTGTGTAACTTGCCCGGGACCCGACTCTCACCTGGGCGAGAGAGCCTTGGAGCACTTTTTCTTTTAGACAGGCGCAGACATCCCGGAAGGTGAGAACGGCCCACCGCTGGCAGTTAGGCACAGAAACAGCTCCGCCATCCTCCCGTTTTCGTTCTGTTTGGTCTGTGAACTGACAGTCTTTACCTGTGAACACTGTACCTATGTTTCCTTGGGTGGCTGTCTTTGAAAGGGATGTTTGTGAAGCAACTGATTTATCAAAGCAAAAGAATTAAAAACAGAAACATGCTTCATGGACTTTTTTTTCCTAAAGCTCGTGTCACCGCAGATGCTTTTCCATTGTAAGAATAACATTCAGATGTTGACATGTTTGCTGGTGACACGTGGGGTTTGGCGTGACCCCCACACAGTCTAAAAATTAGGATTGCACCGCCCTGGCGCATCCAGGCCCGTTTACATTTTCAGGAATCTTTTCTGACTTTCTTCAGGTAGTCATTGGTTTTCCAGGAAGAAAATTGGCAAGTGTTTATTTGTTTCTTATTGTGATTCACGATAAATCTGATTCCTTTGATAGCAGTGGGAAAATGATTCATTAGTAAGCTGTTGCCTTTGATAGTTCCTGTTGTCAAAGTAGCTGCCAAAGCAGCTCGCGGATAGACTGAAGAGGGGTCCATGAAAGCATCGTCAGGGAGTTCAGCTCCCTAACGCTTTCTTTAGACTTAAAGGCCAAAGTCAGCAGACATAAGTACTTATTTTTTTTAAAAGTGCATCTAAAATTGTGAACTTGGCTGGAATGAGGAGTGACAGCTGTGAAGCGTGTTGTTTCAAGACATTGTTCTGATCGATTGGACAGAAAACGGGTCTCCTCCCCACTCCTTTAGGTCAGAGGCGAGAGGGGGTGTGTGAAAGTTCATCAGGTGAGACCTCGGCCCAGCCCTCGGCCCCTCTAGGCTACAAGTGCTTCGTTCATAAACCGGAATTAGTTGGTTTATAAAAGGAAGAGATTGGTTTATAAGATTTCGTCTAGCTCAGAGTAATACTTGACTAATAAAATTCTGTCTAGAGAGAGGAGAGTAAATCCGTAATGATCTAGCAAATCCTGAAAGTAAGAACTGTATTTGGACCCGGTTTTCAGTGTTTTGCCCTAAATAGTGTGTGTATTACGTGTAGCCCACGGGCGGTTATAGACACTCGAAGAAGAAGTTCTTTGCACAAGTTAATTTTGCCCTTTTACAAACAGATCCTCTTACCTTCACTAAGACCTAAGGTCTCCGTACCATTCTATAACTAAAGTTTGCAAAATGGTAGAGCTATAGCTCGATGACGTAACGAACCCCGGCCTAGGGGGTGGGCCCCTCAGCCCAGGCCCGTGAGCCTGCTCTGTCCACCACACTGCCCTTCGGGCCTGAGCTCTGCCGAGGAGGGCCCGGGACGGTCTCCTCTCAGCACGGCCTCGTCCAGCTCTCCCCTAGTGAGTCTGTGAAGTGTTGCCTCGTGAATAATTTGGTAAGTATTTCATATACAGGTAGTATTGAGAAGGCATTTCTTGCACAGATGTTTCCATTTTTTACGTCACTGTGTAAACGAACCCAAGACTGCGGCCTGTAAAAGCCAATAATGGCTTCACATACAGGGAAAAATCAGGAATTCTTTTCTCCCAGCGTCTTCGAGAAGGAACATTTTAATGGTGTTGATGCCTTTAGTTGCTTACACATTCTTAGAAAATGGTTGGTAGGAAAAAAGCAGGTGTATTTTAAACATATTTTGCTTTATGTGAACTCAGCTTTTTCCCGATATTATCCTAACACCGCAGTCAGTCTGAGTCAGAAATAAGTGGTGAAGCCCTTCGTAGTTTATGCTCTGAGTGTAGACCTAAGTGTTCCTGCCAGAGAGCCCTGTTGCGGGAGGAGAGCCGTGGAGCCGCAGGACATGCTCCCTGGAATCAAGCCAGAGAAGATGGGGTGGAGGGGGTGGGGGGGATGGGGGGGCGGGGTGTTTCCAGGAGGAGCCCGGGTGAGAGGACGTGGGGCAGGGCCCCTGGCACTTGGATGAGCGCAGCCTTGGGGAAGTGGGGCCCAGGCTGAGCCAGAAGGCAGGGCTCCCAGGGTGGGTGGCCGCGAAGTCACCGCAAAGCGAGGAAGACCTGTGAGCCCGAGCCCTGGCGGATGCAGCCAGATCAGAAGGGGGACTGTCAACGGGCGGCAGCCTGGGAGACACGCTTCTGCCTCGTCTCGCACTTAACACCTAAAGCTGACCCAGAGTTCACATTAGGGTTACGGGAGAATTCTTGGAACTCAAGAGAGGGTGACGGGATCTTAGTTCACTGAAAGGAGAACCCGTGCAGCGAACAAGCATATGAAGATGTTCTGGGCCTTGCCATCATCAGATACATAAGTCAAGACCACAGTGAGGGCTTCCCCAGTGGTGCAGTGGTTAGGAATCCGCCTGCCAGTGCAGGGGATACGGGTTCCATCCCGGGTCTGGGAAGATCCCACATGCCGCGGAGCAACGAAACCTGTGCGCCACGACTGCTGAGCCTGCGCTCTAGAGCCTGTGCTCCGCAACAAGAGAAGCCACCGCAATGAGAAACCTGCACACCGCAAGGAAGAGTAGCCCCCGCTCCCCACAACTAGAGAAAGCCCGTGTGCAGCAACGAAGACCCAGTGCAGCTAAAAATAAAAATAATGAAACCTTAAAAAAAAGAAAAGACCATGGGAAGACGGCACTTTATCCGGCAAAAGTCAGGAGGGTGGTACTGAGTGTTTGCTGCTGGCGGTGGTGGGAGCATCGCTGGGACGGCTGTCGTGGAGTGCTGGCAGCCCCCAAGGAGATGAAGCTGGACTCTGGTCCTATGGGCTCTGCCAGAATTCTTCTGCAGGGTCACACGAGGACCTGCAGAGATGCCCGTGGTGGTGCTGTCTGTGGCAGCAGGAGTCACAGAAGCACCCCGGGTGTCCCCGCCAAGTGGAGTGGCCGTGCAGCCGCTGGACACAGGGATAGCAGACGGGAGGCACGTGGATACCCTCAGGTCTGGTTCTGAGGACGAGGGGTGGTTTTCTCTTTGCTGTGTGTCTCGTGATTCGTGACCAAATGCCGGATACTCTGGGACAGCGGAGACCAAGCCAAGAGTCCTCGGGCGCACAGTGGGCGCAGCCTTCCGCAGGCCCGCCGTGTGGGGCTGAGCCCACGTGCTGGGTGTGGGTTTAGTCTTGGCGTTGCTTTCGTGGCCTTCAGATTTCCTCCTGCCAGAGGGCCTTTCTCCAGGTTCCTGCCCCGCCTCCAGCTTTCAGCCGGTCCTGCGCACCTGCCCCCACCTTGGGGGGGTTGTCCCTCTGCTCTTGTTTCCCCCTCCCCCCCAGGAGGAGGCAGGAGTTCTCCTGGTTCAGCCTTAGTCCTGGGGTCAGGGGTCAGCCTTTCCAGCCATCCTGCCAGCTCCCACCTCTGCCGCAGCCTCCGCGTGTGTCTGGGTGGGACTTGGGGGGGGGGGGGTGTGTGGCTGGGGCTGAGAGGTCTCCTGCGGCTCCCCAGAGGCGGCAGTCTTCACCCGGAGGGGGTGGCGGGCGTGTTCCGCCCCTGCTGGATTTAGGCTTTTGCTTCAGAGGAGGGAAGGGTCAGGGTGGTGGGCGGGGTGTCACGCTTGTCCACCCCGGGGGGCGGGGCGGGGCTGGGGTGGAGGTCTCCCCAGTCCGGCTCCCCAGCACGCCTGAGAGAATGCCCATCCCTGGGTGGCAGGGCTGCCTCCTTTGCATCTGCCCCTCCTCCCATGGCTGCCAACCCGGAACCAGTCTGCGCCCCCACCCCCGCCTTGGAGGGGTTTGTCCCTCTTTGGAATTCAGTCACCTGGTCGCCCTGCAACCGCAGCTCTCTGAGCTCCAGAGGAATGAAAGATTTTGTAGTTCATCCACTTTTTCTCATTGTTAGGCTGTGAAGTGTTCTCATGGCTTCCATGTCCAAAACGGAAGTGAAGCCACAGAACGATTACTGAAAACAAGATTTTAGGATCGGTTTGAGTGGAGAAAAAGGAAGTAGAACCAGACCTGTTTCACCATTCCATTTAGGTAAATGATAAATGTACACAACGCTGTTTTTCAAGGCTTTGTATCCTCCCAGAGGTCCCGGGGAGGGTGCCTGCGGGGTAGGCGGAGGGCAGGTGTCAGGAGGGGGTTCTGAGGATGGCCAGTCTCAGGAGGGGGGCTTGTCCAGACGGGGGTGGAGTGCACAACCGGAGGTCAGGAATTAAAGGAAGATGGGACCCAGGAATGGGAAAAACTGTGCTTAGAACTCGTTTTTATCGAGAATTTAAGGGGCTGTTTGCCTCTCACCTTGCTGTCCAGTGACCTAAAGCCACTCCCATCCTGATTCTTTGCCTGGAATGTTTATTCTCTGAAAGGCTTGGGGTCTCAACAGCTTAGCTTTCCCGCAATGGCCACAGCAGAATTTCCAGGCCCAGGTGCTCTTCTAGAACTCTGTCCATCAAGCGAGTCCTCTTCTCTTGTTTTTTTCTTTTTTAATTTATTTTTTGGCTGCGTTGTGTCTTTGTTGCTGCGCACGGGCTTTCTCTAGTTGTGGCAAATGGGGGCTGCTCTTTATTGCGATGCATGGGTGTCTCTGTGCAGTGGCTTCTCTTGTTGCAGAGCACAGGCTCTGGGAGTGCAGGCTTCAGTAGTTGTGGCTCGCAGGCTCTAGAGCACAGGCTCAGTAGTTGTGGCGCACAGGCTTAGTTGCTCCGTGGCATGTGGGATCTTCCCGGACCAGGGATCGAACCCGTGTCCCCCGCATTGGCAGGCGGATTCTTAACCACTGCGCCACCCGGGAAGTCCCAGCGAGTCCCATTCTGTTGAAACTGGGTGAGTCTGGTTCCACCTTGGAGTCAGGACAGGGTGTGTGGCTGTGACGCTGGTGACTGAGGTTAGACCAAACGTGGACAGCGTCCTCCTGGCGCTCTCCGTCTCGGGCCACGCGCCCTTGTTGTAAGGAAGCCCAGGCCACGTGGCGGTTCCAGTCACAGCATCAGCCTCCCAACACGCACAGCTGCTGGCCTTGCAGACACCGGGAGCTGCACCGAGAGGTGGGGCAGAGACGTGGGAAGTGTGAGCAGATGGAAGTCGCTATTGCCTGATGCCAGTGGGGTACCCACCTGAGCAGGCCTGTGCCCGCTCCACGATGCCCTGCCTTCGCAGGCCTCTCCTCCTCCTCCGTGTCGGGCACCGCGGACCCAGGAGAAGACAGCAAGCCACACTGACCTTGGTGCTGGTCTGGGTCCAGTCACTGGCCTTCCCCCCACGCCCACGCTGGGCCCAGGAAGAGGCCTTGAAAGGGGCACGAAGGGCTGCGGTGCCCACGGGCCCGTCTTGCCAGGGACCTCGCCGCTCCAGCCAGACACCTGCCTCGTCCAGCATGCGAAGCGCACGCTCGGCTCGCCTTATGGAGCCGTCTTGAGCGTGAACAGGCATGGAGCACGTGCAGCGAGGCTGCGCTGCCTCCCACCCCATTTCCCGCCCGACTGGTGTGCTTGTAACTCAGCCACGCCGGCCGAGAGCCCCCGGGCCACGCACTGTGCTGAGGCTGCAGGAGGCCCAGCCCTGCCAGGGATGCTCCTGACGTGATGGTGGAGGCAGACGTGATGGTTTCCTCACGGGCTGGGCCGGCCATGCAGGGATGGAGGTGCCCGCCCAGCACTGGGGAGGAACAGGTGATTTTGGACCGGATCACAGAAGCCAGATGGAGTTAATGAGAAGATTGAGTCATGAACTACAGAGATAGCCCAGTGCTGTTATTAAAATGCTTAAGAAACGAATCAGCTGCAAAACAGGGGTCCCTACGATGAAGGCTTTAGGGGCCTGATGTACATAGCGGCCCACCTGTAACGAGCAGCATCGTGTCCTGATGATTATGTGCTGCTGCGTCTCTGAAGCAGCGGCACGTGTTCTCGCACAGCCATGCCCGCTAGACGTTTGCCCAGCTGACGGCTGCAAAAGTGCTCACGTGGCTGCCCTTCACCGACCCCCGGGTGTCCGCCTTGCCCAGGACGCTCCGTGTGCCACAGCGGCTGGGGCTGTGGGCTGCCCATCCTGTGAGGCCACGTGCCCCGTTGGGAACACAGACACGGAGGGCTTCACTGTTCTCGTGGTTTCGTGGCCTCTGCTGTAAGAACAGCATCCGCAGATGCTCGCCAAGACCTTTGCACACCGTGAACTTGCCCCGTCCGGAGCGCCCACACACACATGTCACACGGGGTTTCCACTCACCAACGAGCCAGTGTGAACTCCACCAAAGCCAGCCTCTGACGGGTGCGCTGCCCAGAGCAGAGCAGGCATGCTCCTGCGGGAGACAGAACACCGGGCCGGAAACGAGGGCCCGCCCTCTGTCTCAGCTCTGAACCTGCTCCCCCTGCACGTCTGGTCCCAAGGCCTAACCCCTGACTTGGAGCTTCTCCTGCCCAGGGCCTTTGCACCGCTGTGCCTTCAGCCTGCTGGGCTCTTCCCCTGCCGTCTGCTGGGCAGCTCCGCCAATCTGTTGGGAAATGCGGCCGCTCTGCCTCCCGGAGCTCTCCAACTCTTTCCTTGCTTTTCCTTTCTCTTTAAAATTGTGGTAAAATACACGTCATAACATTTACCATCTCAACTATTAAGTGCACAGTCTATTTCATCTTCCCAAACGGAAACTCTGTCGCCATTAAACACTCACCCCCACTCAGCCCCTGGCCCCCACTCTTCTCACCTTCTGTCCCTGTGAATCTGACTCCTCTGGGGACCTCTGTGAGGGGACAGTACAGTATTTGTCCTCCTGTGACCAGCTTACTTCACTCGCATAAGGTCCTGCGGCTTCATCCACATCATAGCACGTGTCAGAGTGTCCCCGTCAAGCCTGAATACTGCTCCACCACATGCACAGACCGTACTTTTTACCCCTCATCCGTCGGTCTCTGACTGTTTCCTGGTGGCACTCATCACCTTTGCTGTTGTTTTTTTCTTGCTTGACTCCTCTTCCGAGCAGGGAAGCCCCGCACCTGATCCGTGGAGGAGCTCAGCGGCCATCTGCTGAGTGAGCGAGTGAGGATGCATTTTAAGGCTCCCGCTGTCAGGCCGCCCTCCCCAGGGGTTGTCCCACCTTGACCTCCCCTGGTTGGGAGCTGGTGGAGCCCCCCCCCCCCAGGTGGGCAGGGATGCCCAGCACCCCCCCCCCCACACACTGCTTCCTTTCTCTTGATACGGACCAATTCGGTAGAGAAAGAAGAGCCGCTGTGAGCCTGCAGGTCTCTGGTACACATGGAGGCACGTTGCCGTGGCAGCGTCCTGAGGGATGAAGCCAAGGAGACAGAATGGGGAAGCACTCTGGTAAAGGGGGCGGGAGTCTTCCCAGCACATCCCAGACCGTCCCGGAGGACAGCCGCTTCCTCCTCCAGCTGGCTTGGCTCCCAGAAGAGCGAGTTCTTCTGGAACCCACTGTGCACTCAGCTTGACCGCGGGCTGGCGGGATGAAAACCCAGCCGTCCCTGGCGGCGGTGGAGGGAACGTGTCCCCACTCAGGGCTCCTGCTGCGACCGGCACAGCCCGCGGCTCGTTCAGCAGAAGGAGCTGCCAGGGGGGCCTGACTGATGGCCACCAAGCCGGAGGGCCAGGCTCAGGCTGGCCACCCACCCACGGCCGGTCTCACCAGGGATGGGAAGGTGGCCACGCTGCTGCCACAGTAGATGGGGCAGCACCACGCTCTGCATGCCAGCCGGACCCTGCAGAGAGGCTGCACGTCCCTCCTCCTTCCTGGTGGCCCAGGCCCCAGACCTGGTCAGGGTGGTGAGTCTCACCCTCCAAGCATGTCGGGGGCCTGCACCCTAGCTGCAAGGGATGGTGGGGGAGAGGCTGGTGCTTTCCGGTCCAGAGGTTGGGAGGTGGGCTTTGTCTCCCCCCCAGGATTTGAGTCGAGATGAGGCAACCCACAGCCCAGGAAGACCGCCTTCCTGCTGGGCATGGCCAAGCGTGGTGGACCCATGTCCACCACCCCAGCTCGGGGGAGAGAGGGTCCATCAGCCACGTGGGAACGACCATGAGTTTGGACCCAAGGAGCTGCACCAGCCTGTCCTCAGCACACAAGTGTCCTGAGCCAGCCATCCCTGCCATTCGGGGTTTCATCAGAAAGGGCCCCTTCGGAAGGGGTGAGGGTGTGGCAGAGGTTGAAACCAGCACCCCACTTTTACTTCCCTTCTTCCTTAGACACCGCCCCCCCCATTTTAAGCTGAGCCTGTGGCCACTGAATAAAGGTTCCACTGCCCGGCCTCCCTTGCAGCTAAGGTGGGCCACGTCCCCGCGTCCAGGCCAGTGGGCAGGGCAGCCTTCTGTGCTGCCTGATGCCTCTGTGCCCAGAACGAGCGTGGAGCCGGCGGGGGGGCGGGGGGGTGTTGGTGAGGCTAGCTGTCTTCCAGCTGGCCTCTGCTCACATGGAGGGTCCCCAGCACAGGGCTGTGTCCTGGGCCTGCCTGGAGAAATGGCATTCACCATTTTCCAACTTGCACAAAGGCACTGTCGCCTTGCCAAGCTGTGTACCCTCAAGGCTGCATCTAGCAGAGGGATTGCCTTTTTCAAATTCACCCGAAGGCACCCTGTGTGCTGGCAGCTGGATCAGCCAGGCAATAGGCTCCAAGTGGAAGTGTCATGTATGACTTCAGAAGTGTCAACAAAGGGATGAGGGCTCTCTTCTTTATCCCCTCCTCTTCCCTGCTCTCTGGATCATACACAAATGGCTGGTGCTCCAGCAGCCATCTGGGATCATGAGGTAGAAGCCTGAGTTGAGGATGGAGGAGCAGCAAGGTAGAAAGGTCTTGGGTGTCTGCTGCTGATGGGACGGCTGCCTCTGCACTGTGATTCAGTGAGAGAGAAAGAATCCCCTTTAATCTGAACCCGTTGTCATCTGGGGTTTCTATCACTTGCAGGAGAACTGAATTATAACTGATACAGAGAGTCGATGCTCATTAGCATATTGAAGGCTCTGAGAAGTCCTGCCAAAAGAAACAGCTCTTTCCCCCATGCTTGCCAAACAGTCAACCACAGAACTCTTTCACCACCCAGCTCTTTACCCCATAGGAGTCCCTTCATTCAGAGGTACAGCGTCTGGGGGTGACAGCTCCCCACAAATGATTGCTCTTAGTAATGATCACATGTCAAAGCATACTTCCTAAAGAACTCAATCCACAGTGATTGATTGAAGACCTTCTGGGTCCCTGGGATCCCTTTTCTTACTAACGGTGGGAGAGGGGAGGAGACAACTGGCTCAGGAATAGATGTGGTGAGGTTTCAGGCTCTCAACTGCGTTTTATAAATTTGCCCTCAAATAACTAGGTTTTGGAACTGCTCCCTGCAGAGTCTGAACTGAGTCCCATCGCAGAGTGTTGGGTTGATGTAAGTCCCGAGGGCATGCAGGCAGGTCCCCGGAAGGGAGTGCGTGTGAGCACGGGGGCGTGTCCCATGAGACGGCGCCCCGAGGAGGGGAGGCGGGGAAGAGGGACGGGGCAGAGGGGTGGTAATATTGCTATGAGAGAGGCTTGCCATGACCATGGGTGGGCCCTGATCTAGTTTGAGTGGATTCCAGATACCTCTGAGGTCGAGCTTGTCTCCTTCTTATAGACACGGAAATCAGGGCAACCTGCCCAAGAACCTGGCACTGATAAGCAGCAGAGGCAGGATTCAAGCCCAGATGGAACTGGGCCCGGGCCTCTGCTTTCTGCAGGACCCAATGCTTGTCGGGGTTGAACAGTCCCACCACTGGGAGGCCGTGTCGGAGGTGCCAGGGGTTAAGTCCCCTCCAGATTCACACGTTGAAGTCCTAACCCAGCACCTCAGAATGTGACCTGATTGGCAGTAAGGCTGTTACAGATGCAGTTAATTAAGATGAAGTCATTAGGGTGGCCCTAGCCCAGTGACTGGGGTTCTCATAAAAAGGGGTGACTTGGAAACAGACACACATGCAGAGGGAGGACGTCATGGGGAGATGGAGGCAGAGGCCGAGGTGACGCTTCTATACCCCAAGGAACCACAAGAACTGCCAGCAAAGCCCCAGAAGCTGGGAGAGCCTGGGACAGAGTCTCCCCCACAGCTCCCAAGAGGAACCAGCCCTGCGCACACCTGGGTCTTGGCCCTCTTCCCTCCAGAGCTGTGCAAGGATACATTTGTGCTGTTTAAGCTGCCCAGTTTGGGGTACTTTGTTACAGCGGCTCTGGCTAGTACGAGGTGGGGGCAGGTGGCCATCCATCTCTGGGGAAACTGGAGACCCCGTCCCTCCGGAGCAGTCCCCCTCCTCCCGCCGAAGCGTCCCGGTGAGGCGCGGGCTCAGCTGTAAGGAGCACAGACCCGAAGGAACAGTGCCTCGTGCAGCAGAGGAGTGAGCGTCCTCTCTCCTGGAAGTCTAGAGGTTAATCACAGGATTTAAGCTGCGTGAACACACGTGAGATGCTCAGACCCGCGGCCGGCTCACAGCAGTGGTCTGTAAGGAACAGCCACCGTGTGCAGAGACGTTCGTGGCAGAACACGTGCCACCACAAAGCACTGGAAACGAGCACGCATCAGCGCGGGTGGACGAGGCTGTCTGGTGGAAAACAACACGGCCGGAACGTGGGGCAGCCGGTGCCGCACCTGTCAGCAGAGACGCTCTCAGAAGCACGGAGCTGAGCAGAGCAGGACGGCTGCACAGTGGTACGTGTGGTCCGGCAGACGCCGAGGGCCACACGCGTGTGGGGTGAGAGGACACAGGCGCCATCAGAAAGCCACGCGGGGCTCCAGCTGCCTCTGTGAGGTTTTCTCTTCAACAGGTGGTAATGTCCTTTCCACCTTTTTGTATGGCTGAAATAGTCCATTAAAATCAGCAGAATATTATCCTGAGTGAAAGAAGTCAAACACAAGAGCATGACTGGATGATTCCCTGGACGCGACCCTGCGCGGGTCTCCCAGGGCTGCCGAAACACAGGACCACAAATGGGGGGGGGGGGGAGGGGACGGTGCTTAAAGCAACAGACTTTCCTCCCCTCACAGTCCGGAGGCCGGGAGGCTGCGATCAAGGCGTCGCAGGGCCACACTCCCTCTGCAAGCCCCGGGGGCGGGGAGGGCGGGGAGGGTGTCCTACCTGCCTCTTCCGGCTTCGGGGGCTCCCAGCATTCCTTGGCCTGGGGCCACCTCCCTCCCGCCTCTGCCCCCATGGCCACATCCTCTGTCTGCTGCCCGTGTTTCTCAGGTCTCTCTTTGCCTCTCCCTTAAGTGGACCCTTTTGCTACATATGTGAGGGCACGTAGGCCCACCTGGATGAGCCGGGATAATCGCCCCATCTTGAGAGCCTTACCTTCATCACACCTGCAAACACTGCCAAACAGGGGAACATTCTCAGGTTCCAGGGGTTAGGACCTGATATCTTTTGGGGCCCTTTACTCATCCTACCACCGTTCTATTGAAAAATACTTAAAAAAAAACCCATCCTCAGTCAAACCATCAAATGTGTCATCCCTGAGGTCAGAGCTCATCTCCCGCCAGCTCTGTGCAGTCCCAGGCCCTCCTGGACTTGGTGGGGAAGGCCACCGCCTGCCAGGTTGTCTGTGGGGCCCGAGACGGCCTCCTGCACAGCCCCAGGGTGGACGGCGGCCTGGCCTGCTTGTGGCTACGGGGGGCCCGGGGCTGCAGACACCGGGGAGGAAGTGAAGCCGTGTCTACAACAGGAGGCCTTTCCTGGAAAGCCCTGCTGCTCCAAGAGGCATCACCCCAGGGAGATGGAGGGAGGAGGCTGGGCCAGGGCGGGGCAGCTGTGAGCCCTCACACACAGCCCAGCCCCGCCAGAAAGCTCCCGAGAGACAGTGGCATCACCCACCCAGGTCGTGGGCCTGCTCACGTGGTCCGAGGCCTTGGAAGGGGCCATAACCAGCGTGTAGGAAGCCAGGGTGGGCCGTCAGGCTGCGTCTGCAGCGCACCCACACGCTGTGTCCCTCTACTGCAATCTGTGGCTGTCCAGCCCTGCTGTCCCGGGGGCCCCCTTCCCCGTCACTCTGGGGGTGCCCGTCTTGATGGCCTGCTGAGGCGCATGCTTTCCCCTTCCACTTTGGTGGAGCGCATCTTCCAGTGCTCCCCTGGGCCCGGGGGCCACCTGCCTCAGGGGAAACGTCCAAGTGCTCCCTCCAGGGTTAAGGGAGAGTGTGTCTGCATCCGGGATTCTGGCCCACGTCCCTTCTTTGAGATGTTTTCAGGCTTCGCTCCCTTGTCTCCCAGCCTTTACGTGCTAGAGATGGAGAAGCTGGCTGCCTTTCTCCTTCCCCAGACTATCTCTGTGAGCTGGGCTTCCCCACCCCTATCTGGAAGCTTTTCCAGGTCTTCTTGTCCCAAGTGATCCAACATTTCACATTGATGTTCCCTGTGTGGGTCTTTCTCCACCGATTGCTCTGGGTACTAGGTGGACCCTTTCAATCTACAGACTCACGTCTTTCGCTCTGGGGCAGTTTCTTCAGTCATTTCACTGGTCATTTCCTTCCCTCTCTTTCCTCTTTTCTGGAACTCCTACAAGTCAGATGTTGGAACCCAAGAAGCTCAAAGAATTCCAAGCACAAGAAACATGAAGAAAGATACATCATGGTTTCAAAAACAACAATGAACATAAACAAAGCTGGAGGACTCACACTTCTTGACTTCAAAACTTATCACAAAGCTACAGTAATTGAAACAGTGTGGTACTGGCATAAGGACAGACATATAGACCAGTGGGACAGAACCAAAAGTTCAGAAATAAACCCACACATCTATGGCCAACTGATTTTCCACAAGAGTGCCAAGACCATTCAGTGGAGAAAGAATGTCCATTCACCAAATGGATAGCCACATACAAAAGAATGAATCTGGACCCCTGCCTCACACCATGTACAAAAAATTAACTCAAAATGCATCAAGGAACTAAATGTAAAAGCTAAAACTATAAAACTCTTAGAAGAAAACACAACCTTGGATTTGGCAATGGGTTCTTGGAGATAATATCAAAAGCAAAACAAAAGAGGAAATACATAAATTGAACATCAACAAAAACAAAACACTGTTGTACACCAAAAGTCATTATCAAGAAAGGGGAAAGATACGCCACAGAATGGGAGAAAATATTTGCCAATCACGTCTGCAAAGGGTCTAGTATCCAGAATATATAAAGAGCTTCTACAACTGAACAACAAACAACTCAATTTTAAAATGGGCAAAGGACTTGAATAGATATTTCTCCAAAGACGATACGCAAATGACCAAAGAAGTACATAAAAAGATGCTCAACATCATTAGTCATTAGGGAAATGCAAATCAAAACCACAGTGAGATACCACTTTACACCCACTAACATGGCTATAAAAAACAAAACCCAGACAATAAAAGTGCTGGGGAGGACGTGGAGCAATTGGAACCTTCATGCACTCCTGGTAGAGATGTAAAATGGTGCGACTGTGGAACACAATTTAGTGGTTCCCAAAAAAAACTAATCATAGAATTAGCACGTGGCCCAGAAATTCCTGTCCTGGGCATATAACCAAAAGAATTGAAGACAGGTGTTCAAATACTCATACATGGGTGTTCATAGCACTACTAGTCACAACAGCCCGAGAGTGGAAACAGCCCAAGTGTCCATCAGCTGAGGATGAATAAGCACAGTGTGGTCCATCTGTATAAGGAATACTGTTCAGCCACAAACCAGGAGTGCTGACTTGTGCTGCAGTGTGAGCAAACCTCAGGAACTTCAGGCGAAGTGAAACAGGCCAGACACAAAACGGTCACAGATTATATGATTCTTTTTATATGAAGTATCCAAAATAGGGAAATCCATGGGGACAGAAAGCAGAACAGTGGGGGCCAGGAGAGCAGGGGAGAGGGGAGTGACTACTTAATAGGGGGAGGAAATGTTCTGGAACTTGACAGACACGGTGGCTGGACGACCTCTAAGAAACGCTACTGAATCACACGTGAAAATTGATCATTTTAGGTTGTGAGTTTCACCTCAATTAAAAACCCCAAACACTCACACCACTCCAACCAACCCGGCCCCAAGTGGACCACGCTGCCGGAAGAAGGGCCACTGTTCCGACCCCAAGTTTCCTGGGCCCCCTTCTGCTGCTCCCCTCTCTGGACTCCTGGGAAAGGCACTGGCCTCTGCCTTCAGTCACCCTGCCTGGTCACGGCAGGGGTCCATCCGCCTGACTGAGTTCTCTTTTGATAGCTTTGCTCGTTGAAACATTTTAAGAGAAAGTTAGTTAAAGAAAAACACATCTAATCAAATAAACTATAAATAGATTCATTTAGGAGCCAGGGAAACTATAACATCTCTGCCGGCCCCGGGCTAAGCAGTGAGCATCCTTGCTGCCCATGGCGAAGGAGTGATGCCCAGCGCCAGGCGGCTAAAAATCACGTGCTTGTTATTTAGTGTTTACAAAAGCAAAAGGGAGCTGCCGAGCAGGCTCGGTGGGGATCAGGGCTCGGCCGCGGTCCCGGCGCCTCTGGGTTCCAAGGCACTTCCTGACTTTATCCTCCGGTTCCGCTCGCGGGCGGCCACAAAGTTCAGCAAGTCGATGGCAGTGACGACCCCGAACACCATCTGCCTCTTACTGGACTCCCCGTGGCTCTGGTCTGAGAAGGGACAAGGAGGGACAAGGCCACAGCTTCAGAGGGGCCTCCACCCGGAGCGGATCTGAGGCAGCCATGCCCCCAGGCACGGGGTGGGGGTGGGGGGGCCGGCACGGGGTGGGGGTGGGGTGGCCAGCCCCGAGGCTGCCCTGTGTCCTCGGGCACCTGTGTGCCAGGGAGCCCAACCACAGGAGCCAGGTGGGCAGAGCTGCAGAGGGCAGGGCCCTGACCCCTCTGAGCCACTGAGCCATGCCCACCGGGGGCACCTGAGGGTCACGTTCATTCAGAACGGCCGGCGGTCGGCCCCAGACTTGGCGTGAAATTTCAGTCTCGGTCACACCCACCACCCCCACCCCCACCAGCTCACATTTCTGGCCCCCGATTCTGTCCTCAAACCCATGCCTTTCTCTCAGGCTTAGAATGAACATGGGTGCCTGGCATCCCCCGGCCCTGCTGCCCGAGGGCAGAGAGGGTGGTGGAGATGGTTAATTTTATGTTTCAACTCAACTGGGCCATGGAGTGCCCTGACAGCGGGACGAGCATCCGTCCGGGTGTCTCTGGGTGAGATCAGCTCTCAGCTGGATGCACCTGGTAAGGCAGATCGCACTCCCCAGTGTGGCTGGGCCGCGTGCAATCAGCTGAAGGCCCGAATAGAACAAAAGGGCTGCCTGTCCACGAGTAAGATGGAAATGTCTTGCCTTTGGACTCGGGAACATGGGCTCTTGGGGTCTCGAGGCTGCACCCTTGCCCCGCAGGTCTTGAGGCTTGCCAGCCTATAAGCCAGTTCCTCACAGCAAATCTCTGTACACACACATCTTACGGGTTCTGTTTCTTGGGAGAACCCTGACTGACAGCTCTCGTCAAGCACACAGCGGGCCGGGCAGAGTGGGTGGCAGGTGGGAAACTTCCGGGTTGCATCTCATTCCACCAGACCCCACGTCCCTGTCAGTCCCTCAGGGCTTTGAGGGCAGAGGTCACACGAGTTGTGGGTGGGGGAGGTACAGAGGGGCCAGGCATCCCGCTGGCCAGCTCAGAGCACCTCAGGAAAAGCCAGGGGCACCCAGAAGAGGAAGCGGCAGCTTTGGAGAAGGACTGAGCCCTGCAGGGGAGGGCGGAGGGAGCGGACTCCGGGTGCCCCGGGAGAGGTGGGCCAGAGCTGGGTCAGACACGATCTCTGTTATGACCACCTGGCTCTGCTCACACAGCATGAAAGCAGCCGTGGACAGTGCTTTTAGGCAGGGCTGTGTCCAGGGAAACTCTATTCACAGACCCTACAGCTGGAAGCCCGGTCAGGGCGCGCAGGCGTTCCAACAGGTGCGCCCGTGACACAGGAGGAGCAGCGGGCCGCCCCAGCTCAGGGCCCTGGGCCCGGACGCCCTCCTCTGCACCGGTCCACGCTGGCCCCGGCGCCGCCCCGAGCCGAGGGGTGGCTGGGGCGCACGTACCTGCAGCCCCTCCCCCCAACCCCCAATAAGGCAGGTCCCGCGCTGTGGAGCCAAGCACAGGACAGGGTTGGGCGGGGGCGCCCCGGCCCTGGGACCAGCCCTTGGCGGGAGGGACGGGGGCCTCCAAGGCCCCCCCAATTCTCAGAATTTCTACAACCCTCATCCTTGCTGGGAACCAGAACAACACCCCCGGCCTCCGGAGATGCGGCCAGGAGGCCCAGGAAGGGCTTTGTGAGCAGGTTCTAAAGCCCCGTGCACTCGCTAGGAGCTGGTACCCAGGCTGGCCTGCAGCAGGGTCCCTCTGAGATGTGCACCCAAGGCTGGGGGTCAGCACCTCCGACTCCCAGTGAGGTGAGCTCGCGGCAGGAAAGCACACAGAGGCCCCTGGGGCCGGGGGCTCGGTGGCCACGGCCCCACAGGGCTCTTGAGCCCTTCCCTAGCCCCCCGCCCACAGAGGGCCCCACGTACACTGGATCTGCTCGTGGACCACCAGGGCGAAGTGGTCCATCTCCAGGATGTGCGAGAGCTTGCCCAGCGGGTCCGTCAGGCGGATCTGGAAGAGAAGCTGTGGTCAGCGCCCACCAGGGCAGCCCGGCCTGGCCGGAGCCCGAGGAAAGGAGCACAAGGCAGCAGGAGATGCTGGCGTCCCTCCAGAAGTTCTTCTGGAGCCTCTTGCCGACGTAGAAACTGAACGAGACGACACACGTGAAAAGATACTTGGATGAACTGGAAGATTCCGTACGTGTCACTCAGGGCAAGAGCCCCTCGGACGGCTTCCCATGGTATGATCCCACCCCTGTGACTTTCTGGAAAAGGCAAAACTAGTAAGAGCAGTGGTTGCAGGGCTGCAGGGAGGGAGGAACGGGTGGGGGGAGCCACGGGACGTGGGGCCCCTTGCACGCAGTACGACTCTGTGTGACGCTGTAATGGTTACAGGTACCTGTGTCACAACCCACAGAGCTGCAGCAACCAGACGGGACCTGGTGAACTAGAGGCTTCAGTTACAGACACTGTAATAGTCACCGCCCATCGGAACAAAGCCCATATCAGGGCAAGACGCAACAGCACAGGGCACGGGGAGGGGAGGGGACGCGGGGGCCTGCTCCGCGCCATCTGCTAACAGACAGATGATGAGAACGTCCAAGAAGAAGAGAAAAAGGACACTTAGCATCCATTTTCCAAACCCCAAGGTGATCTCCAAAGCACTTAGCCCCACGGAGGCCCTTTCTCGTTTGACTCTGGCAACGGAAGCACGGTCCCTGTGAGAAGACGCAGGCTCCAGGCCGGGGGGGAGGTGTCAGCCGTGCCTGCGCCTGTGTACAGAGGGCCAGGCACACCTGCCCGAGGAGCACGAGTGCACGCTGAGCCTGTGCAACACAGCAGCCCTGGGCTGTGGAGGCAACTTCCCCGACGCTTGGCTTTATGAGGTCGGACGCTGGACGTGGTCCGTAGACCACGGGGGTCAGGATTTCCCCTCCCCGCCGGGAGGAAGGGGCGCCACAGCTCCATGGGGACCTCCCTGTGCCACTCACTGCTGGCAGCCAGACCCCCGTGGCGCTGGCAGCGGGAAGGGGCCGCCCTGGGCAGGGCGGGTGTGCCCAGGAGACGGGACCTACCCAGGTTTCCACAGTGCCACGTTCTCCTCGGGACACTATCTGGACCAGGATACCTGGGACCCCACTGAAGGACATCCTGCACCCACGTATGGGGCCCCACCCAGCAGCTCAGGGGCAGGGCATCAAGACCCCCGAGAGTCTCGGTGGCACTAGAGCCCAGGGGACTGGGTCTCGACTACACCCCAGAGAAAGGCTGTGGCTGAGGTCAGGCTTGGCCACTAAGGGGGGGTGACAGGTACTCAGCCCTTCCGCGAGGGAGGGAAGGGACACAGCGGAGAATCGACAGAAAAGGCCAGAGACAAAAGAACAGGGCTCGGGCACGGGAAGCGGTGGTCAGCGGGCACACCACACCTCGGAGGGACCTCAAAACGCTCTGCTGTGTGAAAGCCAGACAAGGGTGCACACGGTGGGGCTGCGTGCGCCCACGAGCCGGGAGACACGCAGCATCTGCGGGACAGGATGCTGACTGGCTGGGGTGGGGAGGGGCGGGGAGGCCTTCGGGGGATGGTCTCGCAGGCGCACGTTCATGGTAAAATTGTCAAATGGGAGGCGCTGTGGTCCGCTCAGCACAGGGACGAGAAGGCAGGGCAGAAGCTTCCAGAAATGCTGGTGGGCAACGGGATGGACGGAGAGGTCGCCCCCGCCCAGCCTGGCTGGCCACCACCCGCACGCGACGCCGGGCACTGTGCTCCCCACTCAGGGGCCCCGGGGGGTGGGATGGCCTCTCGGAGCTCCCCCGGGGCAGGGGGGCAATAGACCCTCCAAGAAACACCCCGTGTGCTAGGTGCTCAGGGCCGGGGGGCAGGGAGGCCGGGGTGGGGGGATGTTTGAGCTGAGGCCTGCGGCAGCAGGAGGGGCCCACGGGCAGGGGGTGGGGGACGGGGGAGCACAGACGGCTAGTGCGCAGGCAGCGGGAGGGGACTGGCCCGTCGGAGCACGAGGGCAGGCGGACGAGGGGGAGCCAGGGGTGACAGGGCTGGGACCCTCCCCGCGGGGGGCTGGGCTTGGCAGGGAGGGACAGGACCCCACCCACGTCTCCTGTGGTCTCTCCGGTCCCGGGGAGTTGGAGCCAGGGATGAGGGGCTCTGCAGGGACCGCGCTGGAGGCAATGGCAGCAAGGGTGGGAACAGGGAGAAATACACGGATTCCAGCGACACTTCGGCCACATGTGTGGTGGGGGAAGAGGAAAATCAAGTTCATCCCTAGATTTGGGCTCCAACCCGTAGCCTTTCAAGTGTGAGCCAGCCAGCAACCCGCCACGCCCACTTCCTGGGGGTCAGATGAGGAAGGGGTTGTGAAATGTCAGGTGTCAGAAGACCAGGGAGAGGGGCTGCCCTGACCCTACCCGCCCTCGGGGACACAGGGTGGCCACCATCTCAGGATGACCACGGGGTCTGACCAGCCCCGGCACAGCCCCAGAACATTCTAGTTCTTATTAATCAGGCGTGGCAGGTGTTGTAAATGGGTGTGTGCGCAGGACAGAATCAGGGCCGGTGCCCTGGGAGGGCCACGCTGACACATGCCGGCTTGGCTGGGATGATGGTCCCAGGAGTTGCCCAAGTACGGACATGGATGAGCCCTCACCGATGCCGGACTTTCCCCACCTGGGGCTTCTCCATTTGTGACGCTGGGATGAATTCTCAGATTCACGGGTCTGATGGGGTCCAGAGCAGTGCCGAGGGACAGGGGCCCCGCCTCCCAGGACAGAGCTGGTCTCAGCACTGACTGCTCAGGCTGAGCAGGGCTCGTACCTGTTTGAACTGCTTGTAGATGACCTTGCAAACTTGGTCCGATGGCTGAAGCTTCCCTGCGAGCAGGGACGACAGCATGTTCCCCAGGGTCACCATCCCCAGGATCACCCTGGGGAAGTGGAGACAGGGCAGGGGTCAGCGCTGGTGCCTCCCTCTCCCCAAGACGGCAGAATTCAACACAGCCGCCCTCAGGGTTGAACCCAGAACTCCTCTTGGAATCAACCACTATCTGCCCAGGGTCTCCGTGTGGCAGGAGCACAGCAGTGGCCAAACGCCCTGCCCTTGGAGCTGACCATCCAGTGCAGGGAGACAGTAAACCGGTGAGTCCTTTGGGCATGTCCATTCTGACAGGTGTCAAGAGCGACCAGGGGGCCGGTGTCCTGGGACGTGAGACTTTCGGTGCTACAATTGGGACAGTCCTGGGAGAGCCCTGATAGTGGGTCGCCGTCACCAGAGCACATCTGCCACTGTCAGGCACATGCTCAGAGCAAGGCCAGGTCCCTGCACCAGCCTCCCACGCACACACGAGGTGCAGTGGGGTGGGACGGAGGCATTAAGGCCCAAAGGGTTAACATGAGCCGCCTCACCCCGGGCGGTGTTCAGGGACCAGCCGTCCAATGTTCTGAGCATCTGACTGCAAAGTGACCGAGGTCAGCCGGCCAGCTGTGGGGTCACCCCATCCAGCACCGCCGACACAGAGCACATGGAGCACAGGCTGGAGGCGCCCGGCAGGGCCCAGAGGGCAGAGCTCTGGACGGAGGCTGACACTGACCCCGACTCGTCCACCACGGGCACCTGGTCGAAGCCCTTCTCCCGCAGGATCTCAATGGTGTGCTCACAGGTGACCGTGGGCAGCACAGTCAGCGGGGCCGACAGGCTCAGCTCCTGAACTCGGAGGTGCCACCACCTGCGGGAAGAGGGCGGGGCAGGGAGGTCGTGAACCGGGAGACGAGTCCAGGACGGATGCTCTGTGAGGGCAGGGAGACGGGCGTGACCCAGCCAGTGCAGGACAGCGCACATGCCCTGGGTACCAGGAACGTGAGCCCCAAACCGCCTGCATGTGGTCGGGGAGGGTCTCTGCTCAGTGGCGGCCTCACCATGGCTTCTTCCCCGAGAGGTCCTCCTCCTTCATGAAGCCCTTCTGCAGCATCCACTTGTCGCTCAGGAACTTAGACCTGCGGCACCAGAAGCCACCGGGGCCTGGGCAGAGGGTCTCACCACCACCTCTGCCCACACCAAGAGCTGACGTTCTCAGAGAAAGCCCAGCATCCCTCCCCAGACTCCACGGTCCAGCAGAGACCCCCCAGGGGCTCCTGGAGGCTCCGCGCAGAGGCCTGAGAGCCAGAGTCCAGAAGGACCAACCCCCCAGGAACCATGGTCGGTGGCGGCACCTGGTCGACCAGGGCTGAACGAGCTCAAGCACAGCAGGAGGCTCCGTGACAGGCTGGGACCTGGGACCCGGGACCCTTTGCTGCAGTGCTTGTACCTGGACCGACATCTCCTCCCCGAGCAACCAAATACGAAGAAACCATAAGGGACTAAAAGTAGCTGTGTGCAGGCCGTTGGGGCAAATTACGGACAAAATACCAAAAGACCAAAAACCCACCTGCCACTTCTAAGATGTCAGGAGAAAAGCAGGGCACTGTGCGTGCCCCCTGCACACGCACCACCAAAGGGAAGGTCACACCACCGAAGCCACCCCTCCAGCCTGAGCCTGGACCCACCCCCACCCTCACCCTCTATAAGGGACCAGCTCGCCACCGCCTCCAGGGGAGCGGGCAAGGGAACCTGTGACTTGTTCTCACTGCCCCCTGCTGCAGAACCAGTCCCAGGAGAGCCCTGCTTGAATTTCTTGTCTGGCCTCTGATCAATCTCTATCCATGAAAGAGTCCAAGAACCCAGGTCAGTATCAGCTCTGTCCCGGAGCCCGTGGTGTCACGCCCCCTCGGGGCTCCTGGCGGCCTCCTCCCTGCCTGTCCTCACGTCTGCTCTGGCGGAGGGGACTGAGGGAGCCTGTCCCACCCGGGGTCAGAGGACACCAGACCAGGTCTCGGGGGCTGCCAGGGCCCTGCCCTAAGAAGGGAGATGAGGGCCAGCAAAGTGGGGAGCAGAGAGGACTCCCAGCCCCCCAGCCTAGACGTACGTGCCCGAGGACACGCCCGTTCACCCACACTCTCGCCATTTCTCCCTTGTACACACACGGGCACGCGCGGGCACGCACAGCAAACCGGCCAGGCACACAGGAGGACGGCCGTTCTCATGCATTGGGTGGTGTGGGCGGGCGGCCACGCTCAGAGCAGCTTGGCAGTGGACACCCAGACGTGACCCACCCCCCAGCGGAACCCCAACTACAGGCACCCCCCGGGGGTGGCTGAGTTCCCCCAAGGTGTGTAGCCTGCCACTCCCGGGCCAGGGAGGAAGCCAGAGGGTCCGAGGGTAGGTCTTTAGCCCCCTGGGCGTCCCCTCCTGCACAGCAACCTTGGCTCTTTCAGCCGGCGACCCCAGGCAGAGCATCAGCCCGAGGGTTGGGAACCGGATGCAGAGGGCTGCAAGCCGCCGCCCGGGCCGGTGAGCAAATACTGAGCACCATCGGACCCGATGGGGCCCGGGAGGCCGCCAGGCCATCGCACAGCCTGTCCTCTGGGCCGCTGGCCCCAGCCCGGGTCTGCCCAGTCGGGGCCAGAGCGCGGGTGACGCAATGGAGCCGGTGGGCGGGGCGCGGGGAGGTGTTCTCAGGGCGGTTACGGCCTCATCCTCATCCTCGTCCCCGCCTCCCGGCTGAAGACGAGGCCCAGGGAACTCAGAGGACCAAAGGGGCAGGAGGGCCGGGCCCCTCGGCGCTGCCGACACACGCGACTCTCCAAGGCGTCCCGCAGAGCCGAGCCGGCCGCGAGCCGGCTGGGAAAACACGCACTCGCGGGTCGCGAGCGGGGCCCGCGCGCCCCCCCCCCTCCTTGCTGCCGCCCGGCCCAGGCGCTCGCGGCGGCGGGGGGCCCTCCTCACATGTAGTTCCGCACGGAGTCCGGCAGGATCACCACGCAGCGCTGCCCCTCCCGCAGCTCCCGGGCCGCCTTCACGGCCACGGCCATGGCACTGCCGGCGCTGCCACCTGCAGAGAGGGCCGGGGCCAGACCCGCCGGGGGTGGGTGGGCGCGCCGGGCGGGTGCAGGGGAGCGCGCGAGCACGCCCGCACCCGCTCCGGAGCGATCCTCGGGGGAGCAGTGGACTCGGGGTGCCGGGGGGCCCCCGCTGCTCACGGTCCACCCGCAGCCTCCCATCACCCCTGCGCGTCACGTCTGCTCAGCACGTCCCCACCACAGCCTCCCGTGGATCCCGAGCCCTGGAGCGGGTGGGGGGCGGGGCGGCGGGCGGCCCCGGGGGGGGGGGGAGGGGGTCCTGCGCATGCTCGACGGGAAGCGGGCAGAGGGCGGGCGCCGGGCGCCCCACTCACCGCACAGCAGCCCCTCCTGCGCGATCAGCATGCGGGCGAAGGCGAAGGCCTCCTCGTCGTTGCTCTTGAACCACCTGTCCACCACCTGCGGGCGGCCGAGGGCAGGTGGTCAGCTCGGGCAGCGCTGGGCACTCAGCCGTCGGGCAGCGGGGGCGCGGGGGGCGCGAGGCCCACTGCCCAGTTTGCAACCTCACAGGTGACCTCAGGCCAGGCAGCCGTGGGCCTCCAGGGCCGCGGCCCGGCCTCTGGGATCTGGGACTCGCATCTGGAGACCTAGGTCGTCGCCCCCCGCCCCCACGCCTCCCCAGGTCCACACACTGTGCACGTGGCAACTAAAACCGCCAGCCAGTGTGGCCCGCTGCACGGCCACACTCTAGTCTAGGTCCCTCTGACTGAAGCATCCTTGAAGGTTCTTAAAAAGAGCCTGGTGGTCCAGTGGTAACGAATCTGCCTTCCAATGCAGGGGATGCAGGTTCAGTCCCTGGTCAGGGAACTAAGATCCCACATGCTGCAGGGCAACTAAACCTGTGCACCACAACTACAGAGCCCACGTGCTCTGGAGCCCACGCGCCACAACGATAGAAGGGGAAACCCGCACGCCACACTTAGAGAGAAGCCTGCATGCTGCAACGCACATCCCACGTGCCGCCACTAAGACCCGATGCGGCCAAAAAAGAAAAAGGAAAAGAGAGAGCGCCTTCTCTGAGTCCTTACCTCTCCCACGCTGGCCTGCTCACCGGCCCCAACCACCCGACACCCTCCCTCTGCTGGGGCCTGGTCTGTGCACGGGCTGGACGTGCCACCCCCAACCCCCTGCAGGGGCCTCTGGGTCTGCCCAGCGGGGCCATGGCACTCACATCGGGTACAGTACCACGTGTCACCGAGTCATGACCCCTGAGACTGCACCTCCTCTAGTGCCACCTGGGCAGCACAGAGCTCACGTCTCTGCTCCCGCTCGGCCGGGCGCCCGTGCTCAGCCAGGGCAAGGGTGTGGCCTGAGGGCTGGACCTGTCACCGCTGCCCTGCCTACCGTCCGGTCCAGCACTGTGGGGATGAAGTCATAGCCGATCCCTTCCACCTCGTAGGCCGTCTGCTCCGTCTGGTTCAGCTCCTCGGGCTCTGCGAGGATGGAGCCTTCGGGATCCACCCCGATGATCTGCAGAGTGGGCGGCCTTAGGGCTCAAGTCTCACCTGGACGCGCCCGGCTGTCATCAGAGTGTGGGCCCCGTTCCCGGGCCCCAGGCGCAAGACTCAAAAACCACCAACCCAGGCCCAGGCGCTGGGAGATCACACGGTAAATGTCCAGCTCGGGGCACTCGGGGCAGCACGAGGCCGGGGGAAGTGGCTTCCCGAAAGCTCCTCTTGTGCAGGGCTCCCAGGAACAGCCTGAGAGATGCCCCCAGGACAACGGGGCGAGGGGCGTGCTGGGACCGACCTCTCCCAGATGGCGGAGAAACAGACAGAGAGAGAGGATGCATTCGGCACCACCAGTGGGGGTCTCTCCACATCCCTCCCCAGGCCCAGGTGCCCCTCCCCGACTCTCAAAGCCCCGGTGGGGCCGCTGCAGGACCGGAATTTCAGATCTTATGGCTTCTGAAACGACCCCTGGTGGCTGCCCAAATCGACTCTCCCACCCCCAGCTCATCTGGGCGCCCAGGTCATGCGTTGCTGCATCCTTTATCTCCTGGGCAGGTACAGGTACACACACTCTGTGAGATGCAAGGCCGTCCATGCAGAAGAGTCAGGAATGAGAACTTTCAGCTCTAAAGCAGAGGCCGCCCAGAAGGCCCAAGGCTGAGGACCCTGACAGTTAAGCCTCCAGCTGCAGTTCAGGCCACAGGTGGGAAACGCACACACGTCCAGGCCCGCCTCCCCCGGGCAGGGCAGGGCAGGGCAGGGTGCCCTCGCAGCCCCTCACCTTGCACCCAGGGCACTTCTCCTTCAGCTTCCTGGCGATACCTGTGATGGTGCCACCCGTGCCCGCCGACGCCACCAGCATGTCCAGCCTCCCTGGGTGGGGGGGAGGCCACGTCAGGGAGAACGTCCTCGGGGGGCAGGAAGGGTCGGCCCTCCACTCTTAACAAGAAGCAAGAACGTCCCCAACCACGACAAAGGCAGGTTCTCGAAAAGGACAAAAGCAAAGCTACTCTTGAATTTAAAGCCTCTCATCAGAGTCCTGCATCTTTAAGACGGGTCCACAGGGACAGGGGCCCAGGGAGCCCCGTGTAAGTCTAGACGGCAGCCAGTCCCTGAAATCCCTGTTTGCAGTGAATCGTGAACAAGGTGACTTCCTGCGGGAGGCGGGGCACAGGACGCCGAGGGCTGAGCCCGGGAGGCTCTTCATGTTTTCTTCAGCTGTTTGGTTCAGACGACGTGGACAAGTGAACTGAATTATCACAGGAACCAAAATAAACCACTCTGCTTGGCAAAGGTGTTGTCTAGGCTCTCAGTGCCCGGTGGCCAGCGTGGGCACCCGGCAGACAAGTCAGCGCAGGCACCCATGCCAAGGCAGAAAGGCTGTTTTTGCCAAATGAGAGGATTCTCACACATAAAACCTGCGTGAGCAGATGCCTGGACTTTGGTGCCCGGCTCCTCGGCACAGAACGAGGGCACCTAAGCCAATGCCAGGCTCCAAACGGGAAGCCAGGGATGCCAAGCCCCTGTCAACTCCTCCCTAAAATCTCTTAGGGAAACAGCCCATCAGAAAACATCACAACCTCCACAGGCCTTGGCACCGAATGTGTGAAGAGGTTCCAAGCAGCCTCATGTCCGTACAGAGTAAGCTAATTGGAGACACCACCCCCACCACAGTTCTCAGATAAGAAAACCTGAATGTCAAATTCAGAGCCCAAGCTGGGGTTTGAGGCCAAGTGCCATTCAGCAAAGTGAAGCTCCGGCTGTGGGCCCAGCACCAGCCTGGGACACACTTGTTTCGTGCACTCAAGAACTCCTACAGGTCTGGAGGAAAGACTGCTAGGTAAACGAATACAACTGCATGATATGTTTGGTGTTACAGGCAAGGCACGGGCAAAGTCCAAGAGGGCACAACTGAGGGAGGAAACCACTCTAGGGAAATGGTCTAGAAGGCATTTCACAGAGAGGGACATTTGAGCTGGGTTTTGAAGGATGAATAGGAGTTTACCAAGGAGAGGGCAAGTGACTTGTACACTCCCAGTCAAGATGGACAGCAGGGTTAGAAGTACACACCGTCACACTGTTGCAGGATCTCCTCGGCCGTGATGTCATAGTGAGCAAGGGGGTTGCTGGCATTGCGGTACTGCAAGGAAAAAGAGCAAAAGAGCCATGTTGAGGTCAATGCACAGAACTGGCAGCAGCCACAGGGCACCAGACAAACAGCTCACTGTGAACCAGAGAGGATCCCAGAAGCTCAGGGAGTGGCCCGGGCACCTCAACAGACACCAAGCATTAAACTCAGCTCTCCTGGGACTTCCCTGGCGGTCCAGTGGTTAAGACTCCCCTCCTACAGAGGAGTGCGGGTTCGATCCCTGGTCAGGGAGCTAGGATCCCACATGCCTCAGACCAAAAAACCAAAACATAAAACAGAAGCAATATTGTAACAAATTCAATAAAGACTTTAAAAACGGTCCAAGTCCCCTCCCCCCCAAAAAAAGTCAGCTCTCCAGAAGATGGGATTTCTGAATTCATCCAGACATGGAGTGATTGACAAAAAAGAGCTTCCCGTCAAAAGGTTTGCATGTATTTTATGCCTGTGGGGAGCTTCCGGGGTCCTCTGCAAAGGGCATTCCAACCCAGCACGCTGAGCTGAGCTCTCGCAGCTGGCGCACGGACAGCAGAGCCAGACACTTGGCTGACCCCACCGGCCACACGCTGGGTCGGGAGAAGCCAGTGACCGTGACCCTGTACGTCGGTCCCTCTGCAGCCTCCACTCCTGCTGCAGATGTGACACCACCCCAAGCCCCCAACAGAGATCCCCCAGGGAAGGCCCCACGTGGTCCAAACCCCTGGGCGCACACTGACCCCAGGCCCCGGCCTCACCTGGTCCAGGATGTGAGAATTGGGGATCTCGTTCCTCAGCCTCCAGGCCACCCCCACATGCGACTCAGGGGAGTCGAATCGGGCGTTGGTGGGCGTCCTCACGATCTCCGCCCCCAGGGCCCGCAGGACGTCCACCTGCAGAGACACGCAGCGCCCTTTACCTCCCCACCAGGCCTGCAGCACGAGGGCAGGGGGCCCGGGAGATGCCCCACCCCCACGCACCCACCCACCTTCTCCGTGCTCATCTTCTCCGGCATCACGATGATACAGCGGTAGCCCTTCACGGCGGCTGCCAGGGCCAGCCCGATCCCTGAGGACAGCACATGGGGTGAGAGGGCCACGGCGCCCCCCAGACCCCGCCTCCAGCCCCAAAGGCCCAGGGGAGAGGGCACTGCAAAAATGCCCTACGTCATCCCCATCTCCCCTCAAATGAGGAGATAAGAGTGTGGAGGCAGAGATGAAAAGGCAAGTGTGCCCAGAGAAAACGGGGGTGCACGTCATGAACCCCAATTCCTCCAGCCCTCACTGGGCGCCTAGGAGGTGACAGTAGCAGCAGACATCGTGGAGCTCGCTGTGAACACGCGGGTCCCTTCATGGGTAGGAGAGCGACCCCGAAGGCGGCTGGAGGTCCGCGCTGTCACCCCCACCCCGGAGCACAGGCCCAGGGCCAGACGCCTCTCTTTGGTTCTAAAGGGGTCAGGGCCTCGGTCTACGGCTGAGGGGCGGGGCCCCCCAGTGAGTCTGAAGACAGAGCATGGGGCCAGAGTGGAGGGTCCCGGAGCCCCAAGAGCTCATGGAGTTTGCCCCGCTCGGCTTCAGACTTGCTTGGGACCCGTGACCCCTTCCCGGGTTTGGATGGGAATGTCGTTCCTGTGCCTGGCCCTCCGCTGCGCTTTGGAAACACGTAACTTGTCTGGTCTGAACTGGTCTGATTCACAGCTGGAGAGGAATTTTGCGTGAGGAGGAAGCAAGCCTCAGGCCTCATCCACTTCTGACTGAGGTGATCCTTAGGTGAGACTTAGTGCAGGGGCTGGAATGGGTTCAGACTTTGGGGGGCTGTCGGGACAGGGGTGAACGTATTTTACATTCGAGAAGAACGTGAATTCTGGGGGCCAGAGGGTGAAGTGTTATGGGCTGAACGGTGTCCCTCCAAGATTGGTATGCTGAAGTCCCACCCTGCAGCGCCTCGGAAGGTGTCTGTAACTGGAGATGGGTCTTTGAAGAGGCGATTAAGGTTAAACGAGGTCATGTGGGCGGGCCCTAACCCCATATGTCTGGTGTCCTCATAAGAAGCGGCGATCAGGGACTTCCCTCGTAGTCCAGTGGTTAAGAATCCGCCTTCCAATGCAGAGGACGCGGGTTTGATCCCTGGTCGGGGAAATAAGATCCCACACGCAGCGGGGCAACTAAGCCTGCGATGCAACGAAAGATCCCGTGTGATGCAACGAAAGATCCCGTGTGCCACAACTGAGACCCAATGCAGCCAAATAAACAAACACATATTTTAAAAAAAGCAGCAGAAGAGGAAGAAGAAGAGATCAGGACACAGACACACACAGAGGGGTGCACACGAGGACACAGAGAGGACACAGCCGTCTACGCGCCCAGGAGAGAGGCCTCGGGAGGGACCAACCCTGTGACCCCTGGATCTCGAAAGTCCAGCCTCCAGATGGTGAGACAATAAATGCCTGTTGATTAGGCCACCCGGGCTGTGGGACTTATTACCTCAGCCATAGGACACTAGGACAGAGTTTTATTCCTAGGGGTAGTTGCGCCCATAACAGACTCCAACATCACCAACGCCGCCCGGATGGCAAGGCGTCAGAGGAAGCTGGGCTCAGACACGCACATGCACACGGCATCGGTGCTGAGCCAAGTGCGTGGAGGGAAGGGAACGCCTGAGGGATGGGCCGGCGCATGTAGCGGTGGGCCCCCCAGGCCGGGCGCTCCAGCCCGGGGCCACGCCCACCTGTGTTCCCTGACGTCGGCTCGATGATGGTGTCCCCGGGCTTCAGGGTCCCCTCGCGCTCGGCGTCCTCGATCATCCGCAGGCTGATGCGGTCCTTCACACTCCCGCCCGCGTTGAAGAACTCACACTTGGCCACTGGGAGCCAGAGATGCGTCACAGGAGAGGAAGAGGCCCCTGATCCCTGAGTGCTGCCTGCCGGCCCCTCCCCAGCACCCGATACGCCCGGGATGCGGGGACGGGCTTCAGCGGTTCTGAAAACCATCACCTTTCCATTGCCGCCTCCCACACCTGCCCTGGACGAGGGTGCTCACCCCCCCGCCCAGCCCACCCACTGGGGACCACGCGGCCACTCCAAGTGAATGAGACGGAGGAGCCCAAGGACCACCCCCCCACACACACTGGGTAGATGGGCAGAGCCACCCCCGTGAGGCAACACAGCCCCAAAGAGGCTTGCTGGGCGTGCAGGGGGCGGCCAGCTGGAGCCCCAGGCTTGGATCAGGGCAGACGGCCCGACCATACCCAGGGGGCCGGGACAGCCTGATGTCCTGAAACCACAGCTCCCCTCATCCCCAGACCAGGACCCCCAAACCCTCCACACCCGCCGCCCACCATCCTCCCCACCCAGCAGATACGACGTCCTTTCCTGTGCCTCAGCCTCTGCTTCTGCGCCTCTTTCCTGAGGGGAGGACTCCCTCCCACCTCTTAAAAATACGCAGCTTTTGTGAAAGGGGGAGATACGGCACCAAAAGTGATTGGAAGGACCAGGTCGGCCTGGAGCACCCACAAACCAAGCTCATCCTGGTTTGTCCTGGTTTCTGAAGTCCACGACCACAGATAGGCTTTCTCCCCTAGGACCCGGAGAGGCCCCTTCCGGGACACTGAAGGGGGGCTCTCGAATGTCTGACCGCTGAGGAGGCCTGCGTCCCAGGACTCTTATAGGCCACACACTTGAAGTACTTAGTTAGAAAATTCTAATGAGCCCAGGAGAAGGCCAGCATGCGCGTAGGGATTCAAGCTGATCAGCCATGGGCAAGCCATGTAACCAATCTGAGCCTCGGTTTTTCCATCTGTAAAATGGACACACTAAAAGCTACCTCAGGAGCTCCTGCCAAGTTAAGGTGCAACAGGTCTATGCCTGCCGGGGTACCAGTTAATGGTCTCTATTATGTGACAGAGGAGCACAGAGCAGATGCTAGCTCTCCTGGGCTGTTCCGGGGTGGCCCTCGCAGCCCCAGCAGAGCCTGGGAGCATGTACTGCTCGTTGCTTAAGAGAGAATTCTTCACTGGAGGGGTGGGCGGGAAGGCTGTGATGATGGTGCCTCTGGGGTGAATCGACCACACGGCCTCAGTCCCACCCCGAGGAGCTGCCGACCCCCAAGGACCCCCACGCTCTCCCCTCTCCAGCTCTCTCTGCCCTAGCAGCACCAGGCCTGGTCCCCCCCAAGGCCTCTGCACCTGCCACTTCCTCTGGGACAAGGCTGACGTCTACCTGGGCTCTGCCCTAGAGAACACCGGAGGTGAAGAAAGCCCCCAGCTTCTCCTGTTCCTGGAAATAGCCTCCTGCAAAGAAGCCCCTTCCGCATAGGACTTGGATAAGACTCACGGGTGACCTCCTTGCTCACCCAGGACAAGGCCAGACACAGCCCCCAAATTCCCACTCTGTGTCTCATAAGTGAGACCTGAACCGTCTGTCTGAGCACCGAGGCAGCCACTTCCCGCCCGGCGGACGGCTGGGACCCTCACCACAACAACTGCCCCCACTGTCACGTCGGCCCACCCCTGCCACGGCGTGTCTGCTCCTCCCTACGAGTCCAAGAGGAGCGGCCCGCTCTGCTCCTGGGACTGGGCCTCTGGGTCCTTCGGGGGCCGGCTGAGATCACCCTCCTTCCTGGCTCAGGCCCTGCCCCCGACATCTGCCCGGACACGCTTCCCTCCACCTCATCCCGGACACCCGCTCCGCAGCGGGCCTGGTCCCCCTCCAGCACCCGCCCTGTCCTGTACGCGCCCCGACGTCCCCTGACGTGGTCGGACACCCCTGCCCCGGGGTCTGGGGCCCCACGCGCGGCCTGGGCCCGGGAGCCACGTGCAGGCTGCGGCCGCGGGTACTCACGGAGCTCGCACTTCAGGCCAAAGTTCCTTCCGATCTTGTTGACCCTCACCATCGGGGTGTCCCCAATCTTCTTCAGGACATCTGGCAAGATTGGGGGACGCTCTGCCCTAGAAAACAGAGGTGCCCACGGTCACTCAGGAAAGCAAAACCGAACGGGACCAGCCTCGGCAGTCCAGCACGTTCTTTTTTTTTTTTTTCTCCTTTAAGAACTTTTATTGAGAAACAATTGACCTACAATAAACTGCATATATGTAAAGTGTACAATTTGGTATTTTTTTCTTATTGGTAATGTATATGTGGCAACCCAATCTCCCAATTCATCCCACCCCAACCTCCCCCACCTTCCCCACTTGGTGTCCAGATGTTTGTTCTCTACATCTGTGTCTCTATTTCTGCCTCAGCACGTTCTTTTAAATAAATCAAGAAGTGAATCCAAGTACTGGTTTGCATGAGGATCTGGGTGGCGATTACACAAATTGACACTAGGTAAAAGGTCACACACACGTGCATGGGCCAGCACGCCTCAAAACCTAAGAAAACAAATGTCATTTAGTCCCGGGCTTGAAAATGCACCGTGTAGCAGATGGTGTTGGTGGGCAGCTGGGTGAAAGTCCCCATGACCTCTCTGTATTACTTTTGAACTTCCTTTCAGTGTTAAATTATTTCCACATAAAAAAGTTAAACAAACACTGACTTCAAAACAACAGCATGTCCTGGTCCATTAGGGTTTTTTGTTTTTGTTTTGGCTGCGCCGTATGGCATGTGGGATCTCAGTTCCCCGACCAGGGATCGAACCCACGCCCCCCCACTCAGGAGTGGGGAGTCTTACCCACTGGACCACCAGGGAAGTCCCAGTCTTTTTTAGGTTTTTGATCTTCAATTCATCTCCTCTCTCAGCACCTGCCTCCTGGGATCCCTCCTTTCCTTTCCTTTGATGAAAAAACCGGTGGGGACCCCTGGGCAGAGACCCCTCAGATGGTCTGGCCACCAGGCAGTGACAGTGACTACAAAGAGCCCACCCAGGCCCCTGGCATCACTCAGAGTGCCCGGCACAGGTGGTGGGAAGCCTGACACTCAGACCCAAGAACAAAGGCCTCGGGCTGCTCATCTCGGTCCTTGGGGCCCGGTCAGGTGGATTCCCAGGCGGGCCTCCAGGCTCAGAACGGGACTCGCTTCTCACGGGCCAACTCTCCCCCTTCACAGGCAGGTGACCGGCCCCCTCCCGGTGGTTCTTCCAGCTGAGAAGCTGGTGACAGGCAACAGGCGGCCGTGGGACAGCCCAGCCTCTGCTCAGCCGAGCGCATGTAATGCCTGCGTCTCCTGAGCGGCCCCCACGACGTTTCCTCCATCCTCACCCTCAGGGGCAGATGCCCTGATGCCCTACCAAATATTCATCCCAGAAGATGCAAAACTGACCTGAGCTCCGAGAAACACAAGGGATCCCCGCGCCCTGGACTTCTCAGGTGCCCGCCCCACGGCTCCCACGCCTGCGTGCGCCGCGGTGCCCACTGCAGGAACCCGTGAACCACGCAGATCCCTCGCCCCGCTCCCAGGTGGTGAGCCAGCTCCCCAGGAATGCTGCCGTCCGCCCCGGGGCCCAGACAGGTGGCCACACGGCCCGGCTGGAACCCAGCTGCACCCTCCAAGGTGGCACAGATGCCCCGAGCCTCCCCAGAGGCAGGCTCGGCCGAGAGAGCTGTGGACGTCAGGGTGAGGGGAGGGCCCAGGCAAAGGGCTCCTGACCCCAGCCTTGGAGGAAGACCAAGCGCTCGGGGTGACCCCGGGGCCGACTCATGAACTAGGTAAAGCCAAGGCGGCAGGATAAACGCTGGGGAGGCCCGGAGGGAGGCTGAGTCACCGCCCCCAGCAGAGGTCACACTGGCCAGAGGAGGGGGCGGCCTGGGGCAGGCGATGGTGGGCCTGCGGACAGCTCAGGGTTCCCGACTCGGCACCAGGCCCTGGGGGGCCGGAAAGCCACCTGAGACGTCTGCTGCGCTGGTCAGGGCCGGGGCCTGGAGAGAGAATTTAACCCCTTATCTCACCTGCTTTCCCGGGGACAGCCCAGGAGGCTTCCAGGAGCAGAGCTCCACAGCACCTTAGAATAAACCTGACACCCTTCGCCGGGGAGGGGGTCGGCCTCCCCTTCCCCTCCGCAGCCCCTCGCCTCCCTCTGCTGCCCCCACTCTGTTCCTCGTTCTAAGCCCGCCCCACCTTGGAACCGTCTGGAATCCCCTTCCCTTGACATCCACACAGCTGGCAGTGCCAGCCCATCCAGGTACCGACTCTGAGGGCTCCCCAAGCCGCCCAGCCACGTCACCTGCCTCATCACCCCTGTGCTCTCGCCGCCGGGATCAGCTAGGCCGTCTCCTCCAGGGACCTGGGTCAGTGTCCTGCCAGCAGGTGAGTCCTGGCGCCTCAGGCCTGAGCCCAGGCCCTCATGACCGTGGGCCTGAACTGGGACCAGCGGTTTCGGGACGGGACAGCAACCCTGCCAGGGCGTTTCAGGAGGGTTAGGCCACCACTTGAAGTGCAGGTGTGATGCTACGTCACAGCCTGGGTAAGATGGTGTCCTGGCCACCCCAGGCCCGAGGGAGAAGCTCACGGAGCCGTCAGGAGTCCAGGTCCCTCTTCCCTGCGGGCCCCACCCCCAGCCTCACACAGGCCTTTCACCCCCTGCTCTGGTTTGTTTTGGCAGTGAGGGCTCACGCTGTATGGCTGATGGCCAACTTGGCCTCCTGAGCTTCCAGCATCGAGATGTTTCATGTTGGGAGCTTCTGGGTTTGTAATTTTTACTTCTGTCCATTGGCCCCACTGAGGAGCACAATCCCTTCCGCATCCCCAGTTCTGAATCTAAAATCAATAATCACAAACGTTGGTACAGCAGAGTCTCAGGAATAAGAATCAAACATCTAAAAGGTGTATTCTCTGACTCATTCGTTTTCCTTCTAGGAGACGACACTAAGGAAATAGAGATGATCCTAGGATTCAGGGAGCTCAGTCTGAGTTTCATGATGGGTCAGGGATTTTTGCCTTTTTTTCCTTTCCCACTGACTGTCCTCCTGCACCTAGAACAAGGCACAAGTACAGCAGGTGCCCCAAAATGATGCATGGACTGAATGAGCTGTATTTTCCACAGCAGGTATTCAAAATGAGGTCACTGCACGAAAGCCCAAGAGAGGGCTTCAAGTCGTGGGAAGCCTGACGGATCTGGATGAGAAACCGCCCCCCACCCGTCACTCAGAGCGTGTGACTCGGGCCCCTCCCTTTGTCGAGCATCTGCTCTTGGGGGCACTGGCCTAGGTGCGGTGCTACAGCACAAACCAGGCTTGGCCTCTCTGAGCCTCAGTGGACTCAACTGTAAAATACCTCCCACCCCAGCTCAACATCCCCCCAGAGTGACGGCAAGGGACGTAGCGGGGGGTGTCACACCCCAGGTCCTCATGACTGTCTGGCTTCCGGGTAACGAACTCTTGCCCCCGAGATAACGGACGGACCATCTTACGATCCCACACGGGGACTCACAGGGCAGCGTGGTGATGGGGAGAGTCGGCGGCGGGCCGGCCCAGCTGCCAGGAGCACCTGCTCGGGGCATCGGGACGGATCCACAGGACCTCCTTGGCGTCCTTGTCCCCCGGAGGCCCCTCTTCCAGGCTCCCTTTCCCCAGGTGTGCCCCTGAGAGGTGGGGGCACCCTGCAGCCCTCTCTTCTGCTTGGGGTGTCTCGGAAGGCATGGTGGGCTCTGTCAAAGGGAAGGGAAGAGAGGCTGTCAGTGGAGGCCGTTCCCAGACACCCTGCTGCTCGTCCCGGGAGTCCCGCTCGCCCACCCCTCAGGGTGCGGGGCTCCACTGGCGCAAGTGGCTCCGCAGGAAAAGGCGTAACTGCGCAGGCGCCAGCGGCTATGGACAACAGCTGGGCGATTGCTCAGACGGGTAAACACACAACGACCGTGAGACCCAGCAATTCCACTCCTATGCATATTGCCAAAACAACGGACACTGATACCGCATTTGCCCACTCATTCAGAACAGCACTGTTCACAGAAGCAAAAACCTGGAAGCAAACCAAATGTCCACCAGCGGGTGAATGAATACACAAGATGTGGTTTACCCATACAGTGCAACAGCGTTCGGCCATGAAAAAGGAATGAAGTCTTATAATCTTCTCAACACGTGAGTGCACACACACACACAGCAACTATGTAGAGGTGATGAATGTCATTTATCTTGATAGCTTGACTGCGGTGTCTTTTCACAGTGTATACATACATCAAAACATCAGGTTGTACACCTTAAATATATAGACAACTTTTATATATGAAAGATATCTCAATAAAGTTGTTTTAAAAAGACTACATTTACTTCTCTGATGGTTCAGGGGTTAAGACTCCAAGCTCCCAGTGCAGGCGGCCCGGGTTCCATCCTGGGTCAGGGAACTAGATTCCAGTTGCTGTAACTGAAGATCTCGCATGCCACAACTAAAAGTTTCCTCATGCCACAGCAAAGATCCTGCACACCACAACAAAGAGTCCTCGTGCTCCAACTAAGACCCGGCACAATCAAATAAATAAAGTTTTTTAAAGGCTACATTTATGTGATGGAAATAATAAAAGGAAGATGATATTTTCACCTTAAAAAATGGAACAAAAGGGGCTTCCCTGGTGGCGCAGTGGGTAAGAATCCACCTGCCAATGCAGGGGACATGGGTTCCATCCCTGGGCCAGGAAGATCCCATGTCTCAGAGCAACTAAGCCCGTGCGCCACAACTACTTAGCCTGAGCTTAGAGCCTGTGAGCCACAACTATTGAGCCCACGTGTCACAACTACTGAAGCCTGTGCATCTAAAGCCCGTGCTCCGCAACAAGAGAAGCCACCACAATGAGGACTAGCCCCCGCTCGCCACAACAAGAGAAAAGCCCGTGCACAGCAACGAAGACCCAATGCAGCCAATAAAAAAATAAATATATAAAAGAAAGGAATGAAACATTCTTCTTAGGCAAATAAGCCTAAGACAAAGAAGGACAAATATTGCATAACTCCACCCATACGAAGTCCCTAGAATAGAGGTTCCCAGGAGCTGGCGGAGGGGAGTCACTGTTTAATGGGTACTGAGTTATGATGGAAAAGTTTTGGGGTACACATAATAGTGATGGTTGCACAACACTGTGAATGTGTGTATTGCTACTGAATTGTACAGCTTTGAATGATTAAAATAAACAGTATATTACATGTACTTTATCAAATTAAAAAAACCTCATGGAACCTTTAAATAGATGACAAAGAAAGAAAGAAAGAAAGAAAAAGAAAGAAAAGGAAAGGAAAGGAAAGGAAAGGAAAGGAAAGGAAAGGAAAGGAAAGGAAAGGAAAGGAAAGGAAAGGAAAGGAAAGACAGGAAAGGGAACGGGCACACTTGGAAGAAGAGGCTGCAGCCCTGCCAGGCTCCTTCTGGGTGACAAGGAGCAGGCGCCCACCTCTCATCTTCAGAAGCCAGGACTGAACTCAGCCACTTGGCTGCCTGTCTGCAATTTCCAACACTGAACAGGGGATGGGTCCACGGCCAGTGCACAGCCATCACGCACCAGGCTGATGACCGAAAGCTCCCCTGGCTCCAACTCTGTAAGGAGCTGTGAAAACTAAACGTAATGGGGTCTCCTGGACGGAATCCTAGAACAGAAAAGGGTATTAGGGAAATTAAGGAAATCTGAATAAGTAGGGACTTTGGTTAACAGTAATGTTCATTACGTAATTGTAAAACAACCGTGCAACGTAAGGTGGTAATGATATGGGGAACTGTGTGTGTGGGGGGGCATGGGGAACTCTGCTCTCCTCTCAGTTTTTCTGTAAATCTAAAGCTCTCCCCCCCCCCCCCGCCCCCATCTCTGGAGCCCTGTGGGTTTGGAAGGTCCCTGCGAAGAATTCAAGGTAGGGGATGTGGCGGGCGGTGATCTCCGAGTGCAGCCCCGACTTCTCCCCCAGGAAGCTGGAGGGACCCCAGCCCCCAGCCTTGCGCCTCTGCTCCCCAGGACATTTCGGAAGTCAGTTTTGCTGTGAAAAGGTCGGGTGGCTCAGGCGGAACTGGGCTGAAGGGGCAAGGAGCCCCTCACTAGGAGGTGCCCATGGAGGCGTGTAATGGAGGCGCGTGGACCCATCGGCTTTCTCCTCAGGAGCGGCCTGTGTGGGTACCACCACCGTCAGCAAGGGCAGAGGCAGCCCCAGCTGGTTCCCTGTCTCCCAGAACAGGGCCAGGTGCAGACCAGCGCCCAGCAGGTCCTCCCAGACGCCCAGGCGGCAGCCTGAGCGTAAGGGAGGTGGAGACCCCCGCCCCTTGCAATAGAAACCAGCCTCCCAGCCGGTCTGCCCTAAACGTGCCTAGAGCAGAGATTCCTTTCAAGTCTTGGGATCACCAACTACAATTTCAGGGGTTCAGGTCCCCTCGTGAAATCACACAAGGATGTGCCGCGTCCTGCTCCCACCTTTCAAAAAGCCCCCGCGGTAAGCGGAACACGGCCTTCGCTCCGCGCTGCGCCCGCGGGGCGGTGGTTCTTCCATCGCGCAGAAGCGCCCCTGTCGTAGACCTCCCATCGCATCAGAGGCCGACGGGCCGGCAGCCCCCCGGCCAAGGGGCCGCGCGCTTGGCCGCGGGCCTGGCCAGAATAGCCCGCAGACCTCCGGGCAGATGCAGGCAGCCCCGCTCCTCCTAAGGGGCGACTTGCCTCGCCCGGCGCAACCTCCCGAGAGGTAAGGGGCTGCTGGAAACTCAGGTCGAAACCGACAGGGTCTCGGTAGAGCCCATAGGCACTCGGCGGGATGCTCGCCGGGCGAGCCGGCTTCGAACCCGCGGACTCCGTCCCGCGCAGCCCGGCTCAGCTCCCGGCTGGCACAGCTCCCCGCGGGCACAGCTCCCGGCGGGCACAGCGCCCTGCGCGCCGACGCACGTGTGTCCGGGGAGGGCGGGCTCACCTGGCGCCGACCTGCTGGTTCCTGCAGCACCTCAAACCGCAAGACCCTCCTGGGGTCACGCCCCCCACCCCCCTCCCCAGGCACCCTGCACGCGCGCCCCTGTCGGCCCAACGGGGCCAGTGAGGGCCAAGGGTGCAGAAGGCAGTAAACTCCTGTTTCAAAGTGAGGCTTTTCAGGCGGGAAATCGAGCCCCTACAGTGGATCTGGCGACCGCCCGGTCACCGGGCCTTTGGGAAGGGCATTTGGGGATACAGTTTGGGATAAGCACCCCCAAGTAATCCTTGGGACGCTAAGTTTTGCGCTCCCTCTCCTCCCCCACTACCCCTCCCCATTCTCCAGCTCAGCCATCCGCCTAGCCTAGGGCTCTAAGGGGGCGCGGAGGGGTGTCGCAGGGCACCCTCCCGCATCCCTTTAGTATGTGCTGGGGGCAGGGCCCTGAGTGCCCTGCGCTCCCTTCCCCCCCCGCCCGGGGCAGCCACCTCCCGTGCAGCCTGCGCAACTATATCCATATTTCACACACACACACACACACACACACACACACACACACACACACCCGCACTCCATAGACCTGGCGGAAACGAGCAATTTTCGAAACAATCATTTCCCATCCAAAATGCAGCGAAAAGTCAATGATTGGCCCCATCAGAGCGCATCTTCCAACAGTCTCAGCTCGACGCCCCCCGGCTCGCGCCCCTTGCCGTCCCCTCCGCAGCCGCGGGAGTTGGGGTAGGGGCCCTGGGCCACGTGGGCGCGGAACCCGCAGCTTCAGGACGGGCTGGACTCGCGGTAGAGGGAGGGTCCGAGACGCAAGGGGCGCGGGCCCAGCTCCGCCGCCGGCAGGTGTAGATGATGCAATCCCGGCGCAGGGGTTGGGGCGGCGGGGGCCCCTTCCGGACCCCAGCCGGATCCGGCCGCCCAGGCGTGGGGCGAGTCTCGGTCCGGCAAGTGCTCACCTGGACCGAGGCCGGGAAAGAGCGGCGGGCTGGGCACGTCCGGGAGCGACGAGCGGTGGCCCGGAAAGCTGCGACGCCGAGACGCGGCCCCGGGGCTGGCGGGTTCCCCGAGGACCCTGCGGCCAGAGCGGGAGGAAGGCGATTGGCCGAGAGCAGGGGGCGGGGGCCGGCACCCGGCCAATCCCGGGTTGCGGATCGCGGGGCCACCGCCTCACTCGTAGCCGCCCCTCGTCACGCCCCCGCCCCGCCCCCACGGCCGCACCTCGGGTCAGGACCCCACCCCCATCCCCTAGTCTCTTCTGACGCAACCTCGGGCCGGTGGCCCCCGTCCCCTCCTCTCCCCTCACTCCCGGGACCCTGCCCGCCCCGCCTCCCCCCCACCCTCTGCCCCGCCCCCCGCCCCGGGACCCTAACCCAAGCGCGCACGCAGGGGTGTGCGGAGCTGCGCGCCCGGTGTCCCGATTCTGTCCTACTTGTGCGGATCCTTGCTCTGCGGGCGTGTAAGGAACACTTACTGAGGCGTTACAAGCGTGCGGTCTGGGGAGACGAGGAACTTGGAAGGCCTTGAGGATGCGCCTCAGCGCCTACCCCGCCTGCCGCGTCCCCTCCCGCGGGCCCGGGACCCGCGACCACCGGACACGGTTCTTTCCGGTCGCGGGCCGCAGGCCCCCTGCACTCGGGCTTCGGATCCACCGCGGCGGGTGCGTCCCTCCTTGGTTCCTGCCCCTCACGGCCCAAGGGCCCAGCACACACAGGGCTTCTCCGCCGAGCCCGGCCGCCGCTGCCCTCTGGGAGGGAACCCGAGCGCACGTGGCCGTGGCCCGCAGCCACAAAGCCGCTGCGCACCGGGCTGTCTGCAGGCTCTGCCCCAGCCACGGGCCCCAGGGCTGACGGCCGGGCCGGCCCTGGCCGCTGGGAAGGCCACCGCTAATAACGATATTCCAAACTGGGTGCCCTGGACTTTTAAAGGGCCTGCCTGCCTCCTGAGATTCCCCACCTGAATGGAAAATTCCTCACCCTTGAGATCCTCCTGCACTCGAGTGACTAAGTCAAGGGCGGAGCCGCTGGGCTTGGGCAGACCTAGAGGATGGAGTTATTTCACCCAGCACCCGACTGTTCAGTCCACCCCCCAGGTGCCTGAATTGCACCTGGCACTGCCTGGGAAACAGAGGAAGCTCAGCCAAACAGGGCCTCTGTGCACCTGCCCTGCCGGGTTGCTGTTCTAGGGGAGGGGGCTCAACAGACATCACTTCATTAAAAAACTTCCACTAATGAGACTGATATGAAGAATGATAAAGTGGGGAATGGAGAGAGACAGGAGTGGGAGAGGCCTAGATCGGGCGGTCAGAAGTCTCTCTGGACAGGTGACCCTTGAGCAGAGAGCTTAGGAACCACATCCTGTTCTGGAGAAGGACATCCTCTGCTGCAGTCAGCCAGGGCAAAGGCCTGGGGCAGGAACAAGGCTGGGTGTCCGGGGAACCAGGGAAGGTCGGTCTGGCCAGGGTGGGAGCAGCAGTGGTCAGAGGGTGGGAGGGGAGGCCAGGTCCAGGCCACGGTCCAGACTTTAGCTTCAATGACCTGGGTGCTTGGGAGGGTTTCCAGTGGGGAGTTTTTCATTATGTTCTGAATTATTTTATCTCGGCATAATTTCAGACTGCCACAAAAGTGGCAAGGATAGTGTAAGAATTCCCAGGTACTCACCGATTCTCAGATGTTACACTTTTACTAACCCTGAATCTGTGAGTGCGATCTTACTTGGAAATAAGGTCTTGGAGGATATACTCAACTTAAGATTGAGGTCCCGCTCAATAAGGAAGGGAGTTGTAAATCCAATGTGACGGGTGTCCTTGTAAGAGGGAAGTTTGGACACAGACCCACAGAGGGGAGCTGGCCGTGTGAAGACAGAGGCAGACACTGGAGTCATCCAGGCACAAGACAAGAGCACAGGCAACCGGCAGGGGCTGCAGGAGGCAGCAAGGACCCCCCGCCCCCCGCCAGAGCCCCTGGAGGGAACCCGGCCCTGCCACACCTCGAGCTTGGACTTCTGGGCTCCAGAACTGTGAGAGACGATGCATCTGTGTCGTTTTAAAACGCAAGCATTAAAATTAAAAAAAATTTTTTTCTGACATAATTTCAGAATGTCAGAAAAGTGGCAAAAATAGTATAAAGAGTTTCCAGGTACCCTACACCCAGATTTTCTAAACGTTAAGTTTTTATAACGTTTACTTTACACTTCTCTCTCTGTCTCTGTGTCTCTTAGATTCTTACATGTAACATGTGTATAAGTCTCTGTCATCAATTTACCTACCATCCATCTATCTGGTTTTTCTGAATGGTTGAGAGTAAGTTGGAGACACAATGTCCCTTTACCCCCAGCTACGTCAGTGTGTATTTCCCCAAAACAAAGAATTGTTTCCCATAACCACAGTTCAATTGTCAAAATCAAGAAGTTAAGCTAAAACCACTCAAAAAATTAGAGACTTTAAAAAACGAACAAAAAGTTAACATTGATACAAAGCTATGATCTAACCAACAGACCTTACTCAGAGCTTGCTAATTGTTCCAACAGTGTCCTGCACAGCCAGTCCCTGACCACATGCCACACTCAGTGGCTGAGCCGCTTTAGCCATTCTTTGTATTAAGATGTCACCACTTTCTTCCTCCCTCCCTCCCCACCCGCTTCCTTCCTTCCTTTTTCTTTCTCTCTGGCTGCACTGTGCTGCTTGCGGGATCTTAGTTACCCAACGAGGGATTAAGCAGTGCAATCGTGGTGTCCTAACCATTGGACTGCCAGGGAATTCCCAGGGCGTCAATATTTTTGAAGTGTGCAAGCCAGGGATTATGTAGAATGTTCTTGGAGTGGTCTAATTCCACCCAGGGGATGCACTTTGGGTGGAGACCACAGGAGTGGTGCTGAGTCGGGGTCTGTGATCTGTCGGGGCACTTGATCTGTCTGTGTGTCTCATCACTGGCAAAGTTCCCTTTGCCCACTGGCTTGCTCCACTGTAAAGTCACCCTTTTCACTCTTGTAATTAGTAAACATCTTATGCAGAGATGCTTTGAAACTATGTGAGTACTCTGACTTGTCAAATTTCATCCTCTAACAGAGCTTCCATTGATGATTTCTGTCTGAGTCAATTTCGATTAAGATGCTTGCCCAGGGGTGGTTTTGTGATTCCATCATTCCTTCTACACTTACTACTTGGCATTCCACTATGAGAGATTTTCTTCTCCCCCACTTGTGTATTTATTCATTTATTTACACCATGTGGATTCATAGATCCTTTAAAAAAAAAACCCGTATATTTTACCATTGAAAGTGCACAATCTGGGACTTCCCTGGTGGCACAGAGGTTAAGAACTCGCCTGTCATGGCAGGGGACACGGGTTCAATCCCTGGTCCGGGAAGATCCCACATGCCGTGGAGCAACCAAGCCCGTGTGCCACAATTTCTGAAGCCTGCGCGCCTAGAGCCCATGCTCTGCAACAAGAGAAGCCACCGCAGTGAGAAACCACCACAGTGAAGAGTAGCCCCTGCCAGCCTCAACTAGAGGAAGCCCACACGCAGCAACGAAGACACAATGAAGCCAAAAATTATTTAATTAATTAACTGATTTTAAAAAAGTCAGAGGGAGTACAGGTATTCCCTGTTGTTACCTGAAAACCGGGTTTGCCTCTTGGTGGGTGCAAGCCAAAGAACAGGAGAAGAAAGGATTTATTACTTGTAGCAAATAAGGAGAGCAGCGGGGATCTTGGGATCTTTCCCAAAGCAGCGTCTCCCTGAACAGCAAAACTGGGGAAGTTTTAAGCTAAGGATACATGCATATTCATGAGGGGTGTGAGCAGAGGAGAATTCAGCACAGAATTGGGGCCAAGGTCACCAGAGTCCCAGCTTTAGCTGATTGAAGCCAGGCGGGTCAACACCATCATCCCACCCTCCACCCCAGTGGGGGTTCTGTTCCTGCAGAACTGAAAGACTGTATCAGATTGTGATATACATCCCTTGAGGAGGAAGTAGGGCTCCGTTTTACCACTGAACTATTGTTCTTTCACTGCTTTTCCTGTGTTCCTGTGTTCCCTCACTTCCCTAAAGATCATTAATTACTAAGACCTGTTTAAGAGCAAGCACTGCAGCCAGGCCTAGATCACAGAATGGCTTAGGCCAAAAAACGGCTTCTCTTGTGTCAAGAAGGCCATGCCTGCTTCTCTTTCTCCGGGGACCCCCTACCCTAGCTGCTTGCACAGTGGGTCCTTGTTATGGGCTGAACTTTGTCCTCCCCAAATTCATATGGTGAGTGCCACCCACCCCATACCAAAAAATGTTACTCTGTTTGTAAATAAAGTCTTTGAAGAGGTGATTAAGTGAAAATGAGGCCTTTAGGGTGACCAGATGGACTCCTTGACCAAACCTTGGTCAGGCTCTCCTGAGCCCTCTTCTCCACTAGCATACCCCCACCCACCTTGTTTTGGGACTGCCTAGGCCAGTTTTAGCAGGAATCCTGCCAAGTCGGTTTAGAGAGACTCCCCTCCACCATATCTGATCACCCTTGACTTCTGATCAAGCTCCTCGTTCCCCTCTTTTGATGTAGAAGTCCCTGGCCTGCTTTAGCAAGAACTCTATAAGGTCATTTTATCAAGGATCTCCCCGCCTGATGTCTTCTAGTAGTTTCCATCCACTGAGCCCTCACTCTGCTCCTCATCTGCAAATCCCCAGCTTCCTCCTTGCACTCGGAGTTGAGCCCTGTCTCTCTCCCTCCTATTGCAATAGTCTCAAATAAAGTCTTCCTCACCCTTTCAACAAGTGTCAGAATCATTTTTTTTAACCAAAGTAGGGGCTTGGCTTACACAACAGGCATTTATTTCTCATAGTTCTGGAGACAGAAGCCCAAGATCAAGGCACCAGCCTGTTGAGGGCTCTCTTTCTGGCTTGTAGACGGAGGGGGAGGGGAGGGCAGGGACAAGCTCACTTGTCTTTCTTCTTATAAGGGCACTAACCCCATCACGAGGGCTCTACCTCCGTGACCTCATCACCTCCCAAAGTCCCCGCCTCCAAACACCATCACGTTGGGGGTTTTTTGGTTGGGGGAGGGGTGCACAAATATTCAGTCCATAGCAGGCCAGAACCCAGTCTGACTGGTGTCCCTATAAGACGGGGGAGAGTCACGAGGATGTACGCACACAGAGGGAAGACCACGTGAGGACACAGGGAGAAAGCGGTCATCTGTAAGGCAATGAGAGAGACCAGCCCAGCGACCACCTGATCTCAGACTTTCAGAACTGTGAAAAAATAAACGTCTGTTGCGGAGGAGCTTGCTGCCCCTGTACCCGAGGTCCCTAAGGGCCAGCAGAAGGGTGTGCAGCTCAGGAAGAGGCAGGAGATTGAGGCAGACGAGGAGGTGTGAGCTCTCCTGGGGGCGTGTCTGGGAAGCGGATGGGCGGCTGGCTCTTCCAGGTTCAGGGCAGCAGGAGGAAACAGTTCTCATCCACAGGACAGCAAAGTGAAGGCAGGAGCAGAGCTGATGGTAGAAGCAGCCTCACATCTCTTTCCACTGCAGTGCCAGGTCTCAGAGAGAATTTCTTTGGCCCTTTTTTAAATGGTGTTCGTTGCCATAGTGCGGACAATATCCTGGACTTCTTTTCTTGTTTTCTGAACTTTAGACCACACCTATTTTAGCAATAAAAATAAATGCTTTCTTATGCCAATAACTTTTTATATTTGCAAGAGGTTTATGATACAATTCACATACCATCCAATTCACTCACTTAAAGCGTACAATGCAAGGGCTTTCAGTGTATTCACAGAGTTGTGCAGCCCTCACCACAGACAGTTGGAGAGCCGTTGTATCACCACAGAGAGAACCCCCAACCCCTTAGCCACCACCCCACACCAATCCTTCCATACGCCCAGCCCCTGGCAAACATTAACCTACTTTCTGTCTCTCTAGATTTGCCTATTCTGGACATTTCATAGAAATGCAATCACATAGCATGCGGTCCCTTGTGACTGCCTTCCTTCAGGCAGCATGTCTTCAAGATTCATCCATGCTGTCACGTGTATCAGTACTTTTCATTGTCCAATAAAATGCCGTCGTATGGCTATACCATGTTTTATTCCTCCATTCATCAGCGGATGGACATTTACATTGTTTCCACCTTGTGGTTCCTATGATTAATATTGCTGTGAATACTCACGGACAAGTTTTGGTGTGGATGTATGTTTTCATTTCTCTTGGGTATATACCTAAACATAGGGTCGCTCAGTCATGTGATAATTCCATGTTTAACCTTTTGAGAAATCGCCAAACTGTTTTCCCCACAGCTGCACCACGTCACCCTCCCACCAGCAACACAGGAGAGTTCCACTCTGTCCACGCACTCACCAGCACTTGCCATCACTCCTTGTTCTGATCATGGCCATCCTAGGGGGTGTGAAGCAGTATCTGATTGTTTTGATTTGCGTTTCCCTAATGACAAGCGATGCTGAGCATTTCTCATGTGCTTCTTGGTCATTTGCATATCTTCTTTGGGAAAATGTCTCTTCAGATCCTTTGCCCATTTTCAACTGGGTTGTTTCACTTTTTGTTGTTGAGTCGTAAGAATTCTTCACATATTCTGGAGACTGGACCCTTCATCAGGTATGTAATTTGCAGATATTTGCTCCCATTCTGTGAGGTCTTTTCACTTTCTTGACAGTGTCTTTTAATGCACAAAAATGTTCAATTTTGATGAACTCCAATTTATTTTTTCTTCTTTTATGGCTTGCACTTTGCTGTCCTAAGAAACCACTGCCGAATCCAAGGTCATAACAATTTACCAGGTTGTATTCAATGAGTTTTATGGGTTTGATTATTATATTTAGATTTTTGATCTGCTTTGAGTTAATTTTTTGTATGTGGTGTGAGATAAGAATCCAACTTCATCTTTTGCATGTGGATAACCAGTTGTCTCAGCACCATTTGTTAAAGAGACTATTCTTTCCCCATCGACTGGTCTTAATACTCTTGTCAAATCAACTGACCATAGATGCTAGGGTTTATTTATGGACCCGCAATTCTGTTCTACAGATCTATACATCTATCCTTATGCCAGCCAGTACCATGCCATTTTATTACTCTGACTTTGTACCAGATTTTGAATTCAGGAAGTACAAGTCTTCCAATTCTCTTCTTCTTTTTCAAGATTGTCCTGGCTGTTTGGGGTTCCTTGCAATTCCATATAGTTTTAGGATCAGCTTTTCCATTTGTGCAAAGAGGCTGTTAGGACTGTGAGATTGAATTGAATCCGTAGCTTGTCTGGGGGGAGTACTGCCATCTTAACCATGTTAAACTTTCCAATCTGTGAATAAACGATACCATTCCACTTATTTATTCTTTCATTTCTCTGCAATTTTTTGTAATTTTCAGTGTACAAATCTTGCACTTCCTTGATTAAATTTATTCCTAAGTATTTTATTCTTTTTGATTTGAGGAATAAGCTTCTAGTCCATGAACATGGGATGTCTATTTATTTAGCTCTAGTTTTCCTAACAATGTTTTGTCAATTTCAGAGTATGTTTTGTACTCAGTAATTTCTTTTTTTAATTTTTATTAAAATTTTTTATTGGAGTATATAGTTGATTTACAATGTTGTGATAGTTTCAGATGTACAGCAAAGTGAATCAGTTACACATATACATGTGCCCACTCTTTTTTAGATTCTTTTCCCATATTGGCCTGTACTCAGTAGCTTCTTACACCACCTGTCAAGTCCTCACTTTGCAAAACAAGCCTATTAGGGCTCCTGGTTCCTCCTCTGCTTGTCCTTCTCCACACCACTGTGTCCTATCTGCAGCTGCTAACAGTGTTACTGCTAATAACAGCAGCTAACCCTGCTTGAGCACGTGCTACGCACATGCCAGGCACGGTTCTAGGAACTTTAGCTACAGTAAGTAATGGACCCTTCACACCTATCACAGGAGGTGAGTACTATTGAATCATCACTTTACAGAAGAGGACAAAGAGGCATGGAGAGGTCAGGGGACTTGCCCAAGGTCTGCAGCTAACAGGGAGCAGAGCCAGGCGTAAACCCAGGTGGTTGGACACCTGTGCCTCTACTTTTCCCCACTGACCTTCTTGCCCATCTTGCAATGGCAACCAACCCAACCTTGGGATGTGTTAGGTTGAAGCCCGTGAAGTGGCTGATGTGTGACCATTTCTAAAGCAACAGAAAATGGCAGTTTCATTGGATTCAACTTGTTAAAAAAGAAAAAGACCTGTAATTATTTGTTTGTTTGTTTGTTTGTTTTAGGTAAGAAGTGGTTTTATTTAGAGAGAAACATACTCCACAGACAGAGTGTAGGCTATCCCAAAAGGTGAGAAAGGCACCAGGGTATGGGGTTGTCAGTTTTTACAGGGGTCAGTAATTTCATAGGCTAATGAGTGTGAGGCGTACTCCAGCTATTTTGGGGAAAGGGTGGGCATTTCCAGGAATCGGGCCACTGCCCACTTTTCTATCCTTATAAGACCTGGAATTTGAAGCAGATGCTTGACTGTTTGTCCACCAGGTGCAGGTGGAGGTTTTCTGAGTTTCAGACTCTGCTGCGTATGGCTTGAACAGGCTCCCCAAGGAAGCTCCAGCTGCGAGTGAGCCAAGTTCACCTGGACGAGCCGGGCATCCTCTGAGCAAGACTGCAGTCTGTCCTGAGATGGGGACCCTGGTCAGGGGTGAGCTCACTCTAACAGTGAGTCCCAAGGCAGGGGGGGAGGTACATTCCCCGAGAGCCACACCGTGCCATCCGCGTGAGTCATCCGGCCACCAGGAACCCTCCACCAGGGCTGCGCGCAGTTCTGATGTCCCTGGGCAGGGAGCTCTCCTGACGGGCCACGAGGACTCGCAGGGCTGTGTCTTCAGGCCCATCCCGCTGCTCCTGGAACAGGGGTAAGAGAAAGCAGCCACCTGGTGGCCTTAGGACTGTACGGTTGAGAAGCTTCCATTACATAAGATGCTGTGGGAGGAAGAGACCTTGAGCGTCAATGTCTTTAAACATGAAGGGGGATGGTGATTTTGGCTTTGGACGTGCCGTCTCTTAGGGACTGGACACGGGAGGAGGGTTACGCGTTCCCAGTTCCGGCAGGTTCAGATTGCCGGCTTTGTTCTCGTTCGGTCTCCTGCACAGGTGCTGGGGAGGCTCAGGTGAGGTGGATAGCTGGGGATGAAGTTTCAGCCTTGACCTCAGGGCTGCCGTTGAGTCGATTACTGCATGGTTCTCACCTTTTCAAAACTTTCCTGGGATGAAGCCAACCATCCATCCATGGAACAGGAGGGCTGGGGGGTGGGTATGGGGGACATGGCCTGTGCACAAGGGAGGGCAGCCTTGAGGGACGTCCCCTCCCCAGCCCACTCTGGACCCCACCGGCCTCTGCCCAGGAGGCTGGGAGAGAGCACTGAGGAATCCTGGGGTGGGGAGTGACACCCCTTTAGCTCTGTGCTGTGTTTCCACGAGGAAGCAGCACTCACTACGGTGCCAGCCCCTCCCCTCTCCTCCCGCACCCCCCCCTTCCCAGGAGAGGAGGGTGGCGTGCCTGTTCCATGGATGACCTTGACCTTGACTTGTCCATGTCTCCAGACCACAGGACACTGATCAGTTTAAAAGGTGTGAACCCTGGGGACTGACTCTCCTGTGTCCTCCCCAGGCTGGCATTGGCAGCACCCTGGAGACTGTGCACGCCCCGTGGACACAGGCTGCCCCTCAGGTGGGCCGCCCCAAGGTCAAACCATGGATGGAGATGGTACAAGTGCTGTGGACCTTAAAACCTACATTCATGTTCTCCCATCAGCTTCATCAGCAATGAAATTGATAAAGAAAAAAAAAAAAAAAGATCTGCTGAGGCTATAGCCTGTAGAGGTGACCAGGAACCTTCTCTCTCACCCACATCTGACCACCGGCAGGTCCTGTGGGCTCCTGTTCATTCCCAATATATGTGAGGTACCAGGAGGTACACGGGATAGGAGAATCCGGAAATGGACCCGGTCTACCTGTGTATGATTCAACAGAGACCCCCTCAGCTCTGCAGGGGAAGGCTGCAGCTGTTTCCACAATAAAGGTTGCTGGAGTGATGGGCTATTCATGTAGAAAAACAATCAATCTCATGTGACACACATGAAACGGTCAGAGAGGAATCCTGAGTGTGCCCTAGGTGTGCACGTAAGACAAGAAGCTTATGGCAAAGGCAGGAACTCGGGAGCAAGGATGTCTTAAACAGGACCCAGAAAGCACTGTCCATAAAAGAAATATTGCTGAATAGGACTAGTTACATTTGGAGACGTGTTCATCGAAACACACCACTGGGACAGAAAAGGAGGCCGTGGACTGGGATAGATACTTGCAACCCACATCAACAACGGGCTCAGACGTGTAAAGAACTCCTAAAACTACACAGGAAAAAAACATACTACTTGATTTGAAACTGGGTAGAAGGGGGAATTGCCTGGCGGTCCACGGTTAGAACTCCACGTTTCCACTGCAGGGGACAAGGGTTCGGTCCCTGGTCAGGGAAGTAAGGTCCCATAAGCCTCGTGGCCAGCCCAAAACAAAAAAACTGGGCAGAGACTGGAGCAGGTGCTTCACAGAGACATGCAAATGGCCAACAGCATGAAAAGGTGCCAGTCTCATCTGTCTGTCCGTCTGTCAGGGCTGTGCTAGGGGAAGCCAGGGACCCATCCCGGACTCAACAGCCTCCCCCCCAACCCCCCACGGTCCAAGCTGCCTCCCCGCCTGCCTGGACCACAGCAGGAGCTTCCACTTTCGTCCCCTTCCTCCACACTTTAGTCTCTTCCCCATCCTGCAGCGAGACACTACTTTAAAAACATAAATCAGAACGTATCATCCCCCTGCTCACACCCTTCCCACCGCTCAGAACGAGCTCCAGGTCCTTCCCAAGCTCACGAGGACCCGTACGATGTTGCCCTGACTCTCCTTCCCACGTGCTGTGCCGTCAAGGTGCTCTGGAGGATGTTGCTGTCCACCCAGCATCCCAGGACCCTCCCTCTGGCGCCCCTCTGACTGCAGTCCAGAGTGGCCGTGTGATTTGCTTTGACCGATGAAGTGTGGCAGGAAGTTCACATGTTGCTCTGATCAGAATTGAAGAACCAGCAAGGGGTTCCTCTGTCTCTGCGCCGGCGGGCTGCCCAGGCTCCATCCAGGTGGGGGCTGCCCTACCAGCCGCCACAGGGAGGACGACAGTGGGGGGAGTCAGAGCGGCTGGACCTCTCAGACGTGGGGGGTGAGGGGGGAATGAGGGCCATGTGTTTGCAGAGCACAGCCTAGTGCCAGCCTGTCCTGATCCGCACACATCCACGCTCATCCCTGCCTCTGGGATGTGCCCCCATGCACCCCTTCTCCCCCTGTTCCTCCAGCTGGTCAGCTGCGCCACCCACATGTATTAACTACTCAACTCACGTGCCTCAAGCTGCAAATTTCAAGCCAGCTGCGTCCAAAAACATATTGACCGTTGCAGACAAACTGAGTCAAAGCAAGGCAAGGCGCTACGGAGTGATTCCATTTACATAAAGTTCAAAAACAGGCAAAGGCTTCCCTGGTTGCGCAGTGGTTAAGAATCCGCCTGCCAATGCGGGGGACACGGGTTCGAGCCCTGGTCTGGGACGATCCCACATGTCTCAGAGCAACGAAGCCCGCGCGCCACAACGACTGAGTTCGCTCTAGAGCCCTCAAGCCACAACGACTGAGCCCACATACCACAACTACTGAAGCCAGTGTGTCTAGAGCCTGTGCTCCACATCAAGAGAAGCCACTGCAATGAGAAGCCCGCGCACTGCAAGGAAGAGTAGCCCCCACTTGCTGCAACTAGAGAAAGCCTGTGCGCAGCAACAAAGACCCAACACAAACAAAAATAAACATATAAATAATAAAAAAAATAATAAATCTTTAAAACAAAAACACAAAAAGGGCAAAATTGTATTGTTTGGTGCAGATTGTTTTTTAGTTTTGTTTTTATTGAAGTATAGTTGATTTACAATATTTCAAGTATACAGCAAAGTGATTCAATGATACATATACATATATATACTTTTTCAGATTCTTTTCCCACATAGGTTATTAGAAGATATTGAATATAGTTCCCTGTGCTATACAATAGGTCCTTGTTGGGTATCTATTTTATATATAGTATGTTGCATCTGTTAACCCCAAACTCCCAACTTACCCCTCCGCTCCCCTATTCCCCTTTGGTAACCGTAAGTTTGTTTTCTATGTCTGTGGGTCTATTTCTGTTTTGTAAATAAATTCACTTGTATCATATTTTAGATCCCACATGTAAGTGATATCGTAAGAGATTTGTCTTTCCCTGACTTACTTCACTTCGCGTGATAACCTCTGGGTCTCTAGATTAAGATAATAAAAGCAAAATGAAACAAGACGACAGCCACACGCGTTGAGCGGGAGGCTGGTCTGGGCGGGGCCGGTGCAGCGACTACTTGACTGAGCAGGACCGGCTGGAGGCTCACCTCAGTACAGTTCTCCAAGTACAATGTTGTACTGTAAGCATCACGCAGCTCACTGATAACATGACCATCACGGAGCCGGCTAAGAGATCCAACACAAGTGTGACTGGGCGTCACCTGAGGACACTTAGAACAAATGTGTTATCCTTCATCCTTACTTTCTAGAATAAATCCCACCTAACTGAGGCATAGTGAATATGCTGCTAGATTCTGTTTGCCCACATTTTATTTAGGACTTTTGCATCCACATTCAGAACTGAGACTCCCCTGTAGTTTTCTCTGTGTGTGTGTGTGTGTGTGTGTGTGTGTGTGCGCGCGTGTGTGTGTCCCACTTTTGCGAGGTTTTATCAGTATCATACTCATTTCACATGAAGAATTTGGAAGCTGTTCATTTTCTGATTGGAAAAATGAACAGCACCAATCTGGGTCAATGAGACGTGAGATGCTGGGTGTCTTGGGGGAAGGTCTCCTTCCTCTGTCCACGTGAAGCCAGCTTGCTATCGGCCTGAGGCAAGGCAAACCCCTGGGTGAGGGGCCAAACCGGAGCAGGCGGAGGAATACCGCTGGAGCTGGATTTAGTCAGCTGGCAGGGACTCCCGTAGGCTGCAGACCCCACCTGCACTCCCGGCTGACCCTGAGCCAGCCCACCTTTGCTGGAGAGACAGTGGCAGTTCATCTTGTGGGCCGACACCGTCCTTTACTGGTGTTGCTGGAACCAGTTCACCGTTATCCGCTACTTGCGCTGGGACAATCTGATCAATTTACTTAGCATTTCCGGGGCTGTTTCCTCCTATTTTTCAAAAGGTTATCTGGGGACTTCCCTGGTAGCGCAGCGGTTGAGAATCTGCCTGCCAATGTGGGGAACACGGGTTCGATCTCTGGTCCAGGAAGATCCCACTAGCCGTGGAGCAACTAAGCCTGTGAGCCACAACTGCTGAGCCCACCTGCTGCGACTACTAAAGCCCACAAGCCTAGAGCCCGTGCTCTGCAACAAGAGGCCCACGATCCGCAAGGAAGAGTAGCCCCCGCTCGCCACAGCTAGAGAAAGCCCGTGTGCAGCAATGAACACTCAACGCAGCCAAAAAAAAAAAGAAAAAAACTTAAAAAAAAAAAAGCTTATGTGGATTAACTGGGATAAAAAGCCTGGTCCAACAAGGTGCCTTTTCTTCCTGCTTTGATCCATGCTGCCTGTGCCTGGTGACAAGGACAGGAATTCTGCCTCCAGGGCTAGTCTGTGTTGCCACTTGCAAAGTCCTCTGAGATTCTAATCCCTGTGCCCCAAGACAGACACCAGCCTTCTTCCCAAGTTGTTTGTCTGGTACTAACAGTTCCTGGAGCGCCTGGTCGAGCATCCTTTTCTCAAGGGTAGAGCCTTGCCTCATTTTTGCCCTGAAACGCCAGCCGGAAATGCCAAGTGCCAACAACGCATTTATTCCATCTCACTCACTCTTGGCGCGCACGCGCACACATACACACACACACACACACGCCGTGACACCCTGACAGACGTGGCTGCTGCACCCCAGCCCAGGGAGATATGAAAGGAAAGGAGAGGCACCTCTGGGGGTGGTTCATAGAGCCAAGCTTACGCCAGGCTGCGCCCTCCTGAGACGGTAGCGAGACGTCCTTACACGTCTGCGATGCAAACAGACGTTAAGTACATGAAGTTTAAGTACCTGGGGCTTCACCACCATCTCTCTACTTTTGAGTATGTTTAAAAATCTTCATGATAAAAAACTGAACTGCTCTGTCACAAAATGATGGGTGAAATCTGATGAGAGCAACTTAAAAAGTCCCACCTGGCAAATCAGACATTGAGGATGTTGTTGGTCACAGTTCGCTGCCGCTTCCCGGGGAGAATCTAAATGGTCTGAAAACCCCCAAGACTGGGAAACACTGCACTGAACGAAGCCAACCCCACAGGGTCAGCCGCGCTGAGTCCCATGTGACACTCTGACTGCCAAGACCCCAGCCTGACTTTCCATTACAAAGGCTCTAGAAGCACAGTTATAATACCAGTGTATCTGTGTTTTGAATAGACTTTTTTTTAAAAAAAAGGAAAAACCATGAGCTGTTTCATCCCCTTTCGGTAAATAAGGACTCCTGAGCTGAAAAGGGAGGGAGTGCTACTGCAGTGACCACACGGCAACCTCTTCTCCCAACAATCTCTCATTCAGAGGAAGTGCGCGTTCTCCAATCAACAGAGCGGTGGTGACCTCAAATGTCAATGTTTGAAATATGTAAAATGATTTTTAACTATTATACACACGTACATAGGGTAGATGTGTGTCCGAACAGAAGCACCCATGTGACCTGGCAATCCCACTGCCGGGCATACACCCTGAGAAACCATCATCCAAAAAGACACATGGACTTCCCTGGCGGCACAGGGGTTAGGAATCTGCTTGCCAATGCAGGGGACACGGGTTCCATCCCTAGGCTGGGAAGATCCCACATGGCATGGAGCAACTAAGCCTGTGCGCCACAACTACTGAGCCCAGGTGCCACAACTACTGAAGCCTGCGTGCGTAGAGCCTGTGCTCCACAACACGAGAAGCCACTGCAATGAGAGGCCCGCACACCACAACGAAGAGTAGCCCCTGCTCACCACAACTAGAGAAAGCCTGCACACAGCAATGAAGACCCAATGCAGCCAATAAATAAATACATTTATAAAAACAAAACAAAAAGAAACATGTAACACATTGTTCATTGCAGCACTATTTACAATAGCCAGGACAGGGAAGCAACCTAAATGCCCATCAACAGATGAATGGATAAAGATGTGGCACATATATACAATGGAATATTACTCAGCCAAAAAAGGAATGAAACTGAGTTATTTGTAGTGAGGTGGGTGGACCTAGAGTCTGTCATACAGAGTGAAGTAAGCCAGAAAAACAAATACTGTATGCTAACTCATATATATGGAATCTAAAAAAAATTGTACTTATGAATCTAGTGGCAGGGCAAGAATAAAGATGCAGATGTGGAGAATGGACTTGAGGACACAGGGTGGGGGTGGGGGAGCCGAAGGGGAAGCTGGGGCGAAGTGAGAGAGTAGCACTGACATAGATACACTACCAGCTGTAAAACAGATAGCTAATGGGAAACTGCTGCATAACACAGGGAGATCAACTCGATGATGGGTGATGACTTAGAGGGCTGGGATAGGGAGGGTGGGAGGGAGGAGATACGGGGATATATGTATAAATACAGCTCACTTTGGTGTACAGCAAAAACTGGCACATCAGTGTAAAGCAATTATTTTAAAATAAAGAGCTTAAAAGAAAACAAAAAACCCCAGTAAGCAAGAAGGCTGTAAAAGTTAGTCAAAATAATTCAACACAGCTATTGAATTAAATGTGTTGATACCTTAAGTGTTTGTTTCAGCAGCTATTCTCCTTCCATTTTTAGTTTTAATATACATCATGTGATAGGACAGGAAACTTCTTGTAGTGATATTTGGACCTGCACTCATTACAAACCACAATTATTTCAAGTGGCTTTTTTTTTTATAAAAATCTTCTTGGACCTGGGACCTACCACCTTTACTTGGCCTTATCTACTGAGCCACTCTTTACCGACGTGGGTCGGTACAAACAGGCCCAAACCAGTGGCAACACAAGGTGGCTTCGGGCCCAAACTGCCCTCAACTACCTTTCACTGCAGACCTGCAACTAGGGTGTGGAGGGCAGGCGGCAGGGTTCCTTCTCCTTTACTTTGTAAGCCCCTCTTCTTACTTCCGTGACACTCCGGATGGGATTTTCATTTACGTTTGAAACAGACTTTCACAGGAAAAGGTGACTCTAATCAAAGTAAAGAAATACAAATTTAAAATTCTGCCACATTCCTATCGGTACTGAGTCTTCTGGGAGTATGAAAAATAAGATGATCTAAACAAAAATTCCTAGACCACCAACTCAAAGTGCTGTTTACCCAAAATCATCTGCCTATTGCCCCCCCAAAATAAAAAAACTTCAAGACAGCAAACCTGAATAAAACTAATGCTTTTACTCACTAGAATCACTTTTTATAATTTATCAAATAAAAGTTGATTTCCATGAAACAAACTGATCAAGGAAGTAGTTTATTTCCTCCCACTCACTAGGTGTGTGGTTATGGCCCACCTCCCGGGACCAGGATTCAACAGGACCGGACGCACACTCCCGCAACTCCCACCACCAGAGCAGCGGGAGTGCGGTCCTGCTTGGGGGTCTGTCGTGAGGAAACACCTGGACGCCACGCAGTGCCGGGAGGTGGTCACCTGTTTGGAACTGTGTTTTGGTCTGCCTTTGGGTAAGACTTCCTCTCAAGAGAAAGGCGGTGCTCCTGGCCGAGGTGCGGCCACGACAGGAACCCAGGATAGGCCCACGGCCGCCACGAGTCCCACTGCCCCACACTGTCATGAAGAAGATCGTTTGGGAAGGTGATGCCAGACAGGAAGGTTCTGCAGAGGCAGAGGGTGACCCCAGGGCTTGTGCTCCTGTCCCCTGGTGGCTGACGACACAGCCATTGGTCAGGGTGAGACAGGCACAGACCCTGCGCACCTCCCTGTGTTACGTGCCACCCGTGTCTCAGGACACAACACGGCTCTTGGAGCAAAACTAGAAGCTCAAGGATAAGAAAACCTAACACGGTGGGGTCCGTGGACTGCATTTCATCACAAGATCCGCTTTCCTGTAAATGCCAGGGCAGTCTGCAGAGTTTCCACTCCAGTCCACTCACAGCTTCCGAAGAGAAATACTGGATTACTTGTTCGTATGCAGATACCAACAAACAGGCCTGACTTTTTCTCACATGAATTTTGCCTTAACTGGTAGGTGTTTTATTTCATACCCTGAGTTTAAAAATCTGGTGTCATTTATACCCAAAGTGATTGATGTAATATCTTCACCTCAAGGACTGATGACGTTTGGGTCTGTAAAGGAAGAGATTTAAAACAAAGGCTCTGCACCAGAAATAAGTTACACAGAATACTGTATCACTACAAATTTTATTCAGAAACCCATCTTTGTTTTTTTTTGTTGTTTTTTAAAAAAAATTCCCATTATGAACTGGTTTGGTCAATCAACTACAACACTTCCTAGCAGACATACGGTAAAAATGGCATGGCTCAGAATCGCCCAGATCTTTCCCGATCTCTCGACCGCCTCCTGTCGCGCTCCCGTCCTCCGCCGCCTCCGCCGCCACCGCCACGACCACGGTCTCGAGACCGCGAGCGACGCTCCCGAGAGCGGGACCGCGATCTGTGCCTGCAACCAAGGACGAGAAGCCACCATGGCACCCGACCTGCAGCCGCAACAGGCAGCACAGGGGCTGCCACATCGACATGCTGCAGCTCACTGCACCGAGGGCAGTGACAACAGAGAAAAACACTGAAGCGCCGAGACGTGTCCCGATTGCAGATGCTCGTGTTGGGGATAAAAAGGGGGCGCCTGAGGACTGAAGTGGTGTGACACCTTCTACACGCTCCTGCGGCGCCAACTCAAACAGCCGGGAGACCACAACCCAGGCTGGAGGGGACGTGCACCCTTCACCCCACATCTGGCCCCGGCTGCAGGTCGCGCCCCCACCAAGCCACCTCCCTCAGGTGCACCAAGCTCAGCGACGGCGTCCAACCAAGCTCAGCGACGGCGTCCATCAGGCCCACTGTGCCGGGGGAGGGCAGGTTCTTTTTCTTGACAATAAAACAATCCCCAGTAATGTCTGCAGTTCCAAACATAGGTTCAGCAGGAGAGGGACGAGAACCCCTCTGGGGTCAGAGCTCAACCTGAGCAGGAAAAGTGACTCATTACACGGACACCTTGGCCTTTTCCCTGCTCGGTGACACGACCACCTGCACTCAGGCACCAGGGCCAGACATGGGACCACCCCCCCACCCCAACCAAAGAAACCTGCCCAAGCCAGTAAAAACCGAGAAACCCCCATGGACACAGGCAGCACAGAAAGGAAGTCCGGAGGTCTAGCTGAGGTAATACCACACTATGCAAACACACCTAATTTTAAGGTCACCTGCTTACCAGTCCCCTCAGTTACTAAGGTCTGAGCTCTACCTGGTGAGCAGGCAGACGTGTGTGTGTGGAAGGTCCTTCAAAGAGAACATTTTACATCTTAAAATATGCACTACCTTCTAAGCAGTGCCTTTTCAAGAGAAATGACACCAAGCCCAAGCTACCTGAAAAGAGTATTTTGGTTAAAAGCAGTCGCGGCTCACACGGGTACTCACTTCTTGCGGCGGCGCCCGTACAGCTCCCGCCGCAGCTCCCGCGAGATGGGCTTCAGGTGCATGAAGTTGCAGAAGCCTCCCCGCGTGCACTCCCTGCGGGAGAACAGACAGGTCACACGGTGTGTGCACCCCCCCGCCACTCTCCCAGGGCCCCCGGGGCCTGCGCACACCTACCCCATCTCATACTGGCGGCAGCAGGCTTCTCTGAAGTCGGTCACAGGGGAGAGCTCGGCGTGGATGGGCTGCCCGTTAAACCAGCGGTTGTTCAAGTCAATCACGGCCTTTTCCGCATCTTCTTCACGGCGAAACTGAAAAGACAAAGTACAAACGCCTGCCACCCACACTTCAATAACAAACATCTTCCATTATTGATTCAAACGTGTACCATGTGCTCACGCAGGTAAAGTAATTTAGGTGGGACACTGCATCAGAGCAACTGAAGAACCAGACCATCCTTTATTTACGATGATTTAATTTTGCCATGGTCCAAGACCATGCCTTGGTTTTCAAATTCAATGGGTTAAAAGACCAAATGTAGTGATTTATGCAGGCAATGAAAGTTTCATTTAAAAAAGAAAAAGGAAGAAGAAAGCACACATATAAACCAGCTTCTTCCCCCCAAGGTGACCGGGGCACTCCCCATCCTCCCGGCACCCGCAGGCCCGCCACCAGGCTCGAGCGGCAGCCAGCGAGGGCTGGCCCGTGCATGGAGTACAGGAACAGCGCTGAGCACGGGGGGATGTCAGGTGCAACAGCTAAGCTGAGGCGGGCACGCCTCCTCCCTCAGCCCCACCTGCTGTCTCACTCCTACCTTGACATACACATTCCCGACGAGGTGGTCCCCAAGGTTGTCACAGACGTTCATCTCCTCCACCTCCCCGTACTTCTCCTCCATTTCTGTGAAAACCTCCTGAAGGGAGGACAACAGTTTGAGGATCACAATAAAAAGAACAGCTGAGCATAACTCACGTGTAAGTATTTTCACTAATGGAGGAGAGTCCCAAGTCCAGATACAGAGGGGGAAGAGGTCTACGGGTTTAAAACAGTCCATAGCTCACCTCAAAAAACTCATCATAGTGTTCCTGCATCTCCACATCGCTCACGGCACCTGCGAACAACAGAGATCTTGCTGGTTAGAGCAGGGAACTATGCCTGAGAGCTCTGTGCTTAAACTCACACTGCTACATAACACACATCAGATTATCTAGAGAGAAAATGAGAGCTGCAAACTACTGGAGACTGAAGACACTGCATTACACAGCCACTTGTTAAAATTTTAAATGCCCCTTAATGACAATCTCAATTCTGGCTATTAAAACATTAGAATCACAACAAGTTTTAATCAGCATCAAAGGGCCAACATTTTCAGAAAGTGTGAGGAAAAGGTTGACTCTCAAATTAAGAAACTTTTAAATGAAAATTTTCTTCCTTTTTAGGTTTAAAATACAGGCCAAGTAATCACACTGATCTTTTTCCTTTCCTTTATTCGGTTAAAATGAAAGCTGAAATCAGGGTAAATGATTATAAAAGGTTTTGTTCCTGACTAGTTGCTTTTACCAATTATCAGCCACACAGAATGTTATTAAAATTCTTTCTGATGCAATTAAAACCCAAATGATCAAAAATAAATCCTCAGTAGGATAATTACTAAAGTTCAATGGCAGTACTCTGCATGCCCTCTTTTGCATAAAGGGAAAATTACAATGCTTTGTTGAAAAAAGCAGTATTTTATATTTCAAACTATCTTCATCAAGTTTACTCTTCATAACTCACAGGCACTACGTGAAGCCAGGCTGGCTGTGCAGATAGATTTCGCAGGTTTACTTTCTATCCGCGTTATCACCCCACCAAACGTCACCAGACTCCAACTCCAACACTCTCTGAATCTAAATCTGAGAAAGCGTAAAGCTGGCGCATCGATACAAACACTGACGTTCCAAACAGCCAGACCGGGAGCGGCTTCGTGGCTGGGACCGCCTGTCTGTACCTGCCACCTTCCACAGGTCACCTCCTGGACGGGTGGCCTCCTCTGGGCCCCCAGCAAGCCCTGGGCTGTGGCTGTGGGCTCTATCCACACTGTGCCGCCCATGAGCAGTTCCCCTGCTCTCTGGGAAACTTTTTACCTCTAAGGATAAGAACTAAATCTTTTTGATTCAGAGAATGATTTAAGTTCACTTTTTTGCCACTGGGGGGATGGGGAATGTCTGTGCTTTTTAGTTATTTTTGAATTTCCAGGAGTCTGGCTTGCTTTAGAACACAGAGCTCACTGAATGCATCCGGCAACAGTGGCTACTCCTGACAGCTCATCTGGACTGAAAAGCTATCGTGACCGTACCTCCTTCCCTGAGCTGAAATCAAGTTCTAAACAAGAGAAAAGCTGGTCAAGAGAAGCCCATTCCAAAGGGCAGATTTTAATGTTTAATTTTCTTCTCCAAATTAGAAAAAGTGAGAAGACAAAAAATATTTACACAAAACTTCAGCAATTTGGTGGCTGTTAAAATACTGGCTGTAGTCATGGTATTTCTATTCTGTTACTATGTAACAGAATATTGTGTTTTAATAACTTATGTAAAAGTTCATATTTTAAAATGCTTGACAGTGGGCATATTGTATCTCCTAAACCCTGGTTAAAATTTTGAGTCAATCAAAATGACCTGAAAGGCAGAGATGAGTGATTAAAAAAACTGTTCAACTAAAAAAGTATTTACACAACTCAATATATTTTAAATACAACTTGAAAGTACCCAGTTTTCTTACACAAACATTCTTAAACTGGGGTTGATACTTAAGTTTAATCCAAGCATCGAAAGCTTATTATTCTACAGATAAAAGGGTATGTTAAAAAGAGCCAGTCATTTTAGGAAACGGATAAGCCTAGCTAAAGTGTAGAATCAGAACTGCATTTGATTTGTACAATCTGGACCCCAGAATTGCAGTATTTAGTACAGCTAAACTTTTACTTGGTAGCATATGCAAAACAAGAGTCCTGCAAATCACAAATATAGACACAGAGAACTAGCACATTCTTCTGTCAATAAAGCGTACGCACCCCGACAAAGCAGGCGGGGCAAAGACCCATCACCCGTCGTCACCCGGGCATCTGCCTCTCATTCACTTCCACCCCAGGGTAGGACTGTTACAAAAATTATTTAATCATTCCATATAGAAACAGTTTCTTCCACCCACTGATCTTACTTCTTTAAAAAACAGAACAAAAACCAGGTATTTTAAACAAAGGGCTACCAAGTAAATCCCGCTACCATCAGATTCAGGGAAAGACATCAATTCTCTATCAGGTCAGTATTAGCAGCGAAAAACGTTTAGCGTCTTGGCAGGAAAAATGTAGCAATCCCTCCCCCGCAGACATGGGCACTGTGCACGCGTGTGCACACAACTGGGAGGCCTCCCCATCTGGGGTCAGCTCGAGGAGCAGGTGGCTGCTGGCACCATTTCACCCGCTGCAGGTCACCCTATAAACTGAGGGGCTCCAGGCCAAGGGTGTATTTGATCCAAGTCTGTGGCTATCCAAAGGAACCTTGTGGTATTACTCTGTGATTCACAGCTTTAGAACAAACTGGTGAATGCGAAGCATCTACCCTTCGGTCTGGACCCCTTGACGTTAACACGAGTCCAGGACGCACATTTCAGTTTACCCTCAGATGACTAAATTTACCGCACCCTTCAACAGCTGCAAAACTTAAACTGTACTTTAACTTCCCAATGACAGTAACATTTTTCCTGTTCCCTAAAAGCCACCCCTCCGTAAATACCACATCTGTAACTTAAATTTAGAATTTCCCATTACACAAAGAAACCAGGAATGTCTACTGAATGCCCAGTCTAGAGCTATTTCCTACCAAGGATCCTTTACTTTCCAAATGTAATAAACTAACTCCTGAGGTTGGAGACACCTACATAAAGTATCTGATGAAAACAAGAGTCCGCACAGGACTCGTGTTGAAGGAAAACTCGGGGTCAGTGCAACTTGGAGGACCCTGCTCAGGGAACATTCTCAGAACAATACTCCCACAATTAAAAGCATCATCTCCAAAATGGAGTTGAAAGGGAAAAAAAGTCTAATAAGAAATAAAATCTGAAAAACAATTTCACGACAACTTTTTTAAAGGCAGAGGCACTTTCGCCCTTAAGCGGGAAGAAGGCGAGCGCACGTCTACGCGGACACGCCTTCTCCCGGGGTGACGGCCAAGTACCGGAGGGAAGAGCAGCCGCTCCGCGCTCTTGTAAAGGGCACCCCCTCCGGTCAGTTCTTCCCTTCCTAAGGAAGCGGGCACGAGTTCCAATCTCCAACTGTGGTTTCCATGGGGTCAGTGGGACACAAGCTCTCGACACCTCTAGTGAAAGGTGGTCCTCGACACTACAGCGGCAGACCAGATGGCGTTGACGCTGAGCTCTGACACGCAAGCCCAGGGAACCAGGGAAGGAACTTGTATGAACTTACAGCGCAAACCGTCAGCAGACTGGGAAGAGTTTTGAGGGTTACGGTAAATGTTCAAGAGGGCAATGGTCTGAAATACAAAACGCAACAACTTTATATTATGGAAAATTAAATGTAAACACTTAACCGGTTTCCTGTGACGATCGCTTCAGTCGTGACTCAGTGCTGAAAGAAGAGCAAGTTATTTTCTCTCGAAGCAGAGACGTTTTCTCTTAGCTGATGGCTGTCTTGGAGCGCCCTATCACTGCAGTGTAACAGAGATCCCATGACATGCTCGTATTGTATTTCTGTCACAGACGTACAAATTCTCCATCAAAGGTCCAAACCAATTAAGAATGCAAAAGACTCGGCAGGCTACTACCAAAATATTCTTGTTACAGGAAACCTTTAATGAACAAGTGAGAAAGAAGAGTGCCTGTGTAAACCGATTAGAGAAATACAATAATCACATGTCATGAGATCTCCATGTCCTAGAGGAAAAATTATAATGGTGAAATAAAACCCACACTTATTGGGCAACTTACCTTATTAATTCCTAAATATTCCTAAGATTTTTGATTTCACAGGAAGAACTTAATAATTGCCGGGGGTTCAGTCACTGTGAAGACCAGTGACCGGCTGGTGATGTCCGGGTGTCACGCGGCCGGACCCCTCCCGTTAACAAACGTCCCTGGCGGGAAGGGGCCCGGCCAGCGACCGCTCCGGCCAGCCTGCTGAACACCGCCAAGTATCAAGTTCTTGCTGTGTGCGCCAAGGACCTCCGGCACCGTGTCCTGTTTGCAACAGCTCTATGTCAGCAGCTCAGAAGCCAACATTGTTTGTCTCAATTAAGAGTGGGCTCTTTAACACCATTGTTTTAAAAAAATTTCTCCAACTGTGGGACTTACAGTGTGAGCCGTCAGCCGTCTGTGCACTGTTTTGGGGATTACGATAGATGTTTTGAATCAAGATGGTCTGCGGGGAAAAAAAAATAAAAAGGGGAATTCTACTGGCTGCTGTGCATATATTAGACAATTGCAAAGAGACAACTTGTTTGCAAATGGCTCAATGCCTGCTGTTTGTTTCCTGCAAGTCAGACATTTGTCTTCTGAAGAGTACACCCAAACCATCATATTATGAAAACAGAGTTTGAGCGGTGACTTAGGTCAAGCGACTTAGGTCAAGTCAGCCAGCAACCAAGAAGAAACTGTAATTGTTATTTTGAGTAGTCCCACATTATTGAAATGTTTTAATGCAAGGTAAACAATAGAACACTACCATCTTCTCATTCTTCAAGTTAGCAGACACCATGATGTCAAAAAATTCACACTATAATCACATTCCCCATATGAAATTATTTTTTTAAAACCAAACGCATAACTCAAGTATATGCAGTCCATCAAGCTCTCTTGATCTCGTAGGAAACAGGCACACCGAATGGGTTTCCTAACTCTCGTGGACACCTATCATATTTACATTTTCTTGGTGGGATCTCTGTTTACATAATACAATAGCTTAAAACATATGTTCTTTTGCGATCCTTCCTTTAAGGGAAAAAAATCCTTTTAGCCCTTGTGCTTTAAACTGGATCAGGCAGACTTGAAACCTTACATTGTACCGTTCTTCTTAAAATCAAGTTGTCTGAAAAAACAAACCATGTTTAAGTTAGTAGACTATATATTACATGAATCTTAATGTCCACATCACTGTAAGAATCTTAAAAGAAAACCCACACTGAATTATGCTAGAGATTTACACGCTGAACCAATAAACTGCATGATTTAGGAAAGTCAATACTCAGTCTCAACATGTATCCAAAGCAGTCTCGTACATGTTGCTACAAAACCGGCCAGTTCCACTCCGGCTGCGTGTTGAAGGGCAGTGGTTGTGTGACAGCCTCCCGGTCACAGTCTGCTCTGGGAAACCCACTTGGGAGGATACCCAATAGTCACACAGCACAACCGGCACCACACAGACCGCCCTCAGGGTCAGGCCTCTCTCCCAAGCCACTGATACCGCCCTGCGTTAACTATCTCGGGCTGTGGATGTTCCCCAAAGCGAACCTCACTTGGTTTTTAACTGGAATCACCCGAGTGTGACAGCTCTGATGGAAAGCTATACTGGGCCCAGTTATCCAACAGGAAGTTCATTTTAGGTCCCACTCGGGTCATGTGGCAGTGGCTGTTTAATAAAAGAAACTTCACTTAAAGGGAGTAAGCAGTTCCATCCAAAAGGGTTGGTCAGGATTACCTAAAACCAACCAAATGAATCAAGACAAGATGCTCTAGTTAACACATACAACTGACCCCACCACACTTTAATGGTATCATGGCCACTGGCCGGGAGGGAGGGAAGGAATTCAGTTCATAAATGGAAGCGCTTAAAATAAAAACAAAACAGAAAATATGAAAATATTCTGAGTTTCGAAAGAGACATGTTCAGAACTATTAAATTAGAAAATACTGTCTCTTTCTTAACACTGACGGGCTGATTCTCCTGAACACGTACACCCAGGGTTCAGAGGCTGCACACCCAGACCTCATGGGCGGTATGAAGGGGCTCAAGGGCCCTCAGTCCAGAAAGGCTGAAGTACCAAGTTTTTTTCAAATTCCAAATGTTCAGGTAAACACAGGTAGAAGTTTCCTGTTCCTCTCAGAGGTGCTTTTTCCTTTTAATTCACTGGATTCCTTGCAGGGTGTGAACCCTTGCCTCTTCTTCAGTTAGCCAAAAATAAACTATCAAAAAATCACCATTTTTCACTGATCTGAAGTCACAACAGAGCCACGCCCTAGGTAACAGGCATCTCTCAATTAACTGAATAGAGTGGCCGTGAGTAACTGTAGGTCAACGCCCATCTTCTAATGTTAACTTTCACTGTCCATGTGACCATGACACGCTACATCTTGCCATGTCCCTGGCTGAAGTCTCAGAGGGGACGTCCCCCGGAGGACTGGACAGCCCCTGCGTGCACAGTGCAACGGCTCTGTGGACAGTGGCGCCCGTGTCTCCTCTAAGGTGGCTCCCTCCACCTCCACCGCCTGGGGAGCGGCGAGCCGCAAGTGCCCTGCGGAAGGGGCGCCAGGAGAAGGGGCACCGGGAGAAGGGGCAGAGTCAGCGCTGGCCAGGCTGCCCCACCCCACCCACGACTGTTGGAGGCAGGAAGGGTGGCAAGGCAGTGAAAATCAGCCACAGCCAACATGCTTCTCTGATGATAAAAACAGGGAATGGCACTCTCAGGCCTTCCGCTAGGGGTGGTTCACCCGCCTCATTCTCATTTAAAAACACACTTACGAACACAAATGCAAAATAAAACTGGAGGAAAAAAACCCTGCTTGTTAACACATGGAATTAACTGCCTCTGTAAAGTACATGAAGTGTTGATAATTTACATGAAAACAGGAAAAAAAAAGGAAAAACAAACCTGGCTAAAGGTCGGTTTATTGTGCAACCGAGAGCATCTGTCTCCATGACGACATGCTCCAATTTTGAAATAAAAGGAACAGTTGACTCTGTAAGGGAAAATAAGAGCTGATTATTTTGCTGGGAAGATATCCGTAGATGGAAACATGTCATCAACATGATAAATGCTATCAAACTACGATCCTTTTACGTCCCAAAGACACAGGCGTGTTGTTTTCACCGGCAACAGGCCCCTTCCCGTATTCAAGACTCCTTACTTCGATCTGCCCCTCTAAACATATGGTGCTCTTCCAGTGGCGATCGCTCTACTTCTCAGCTGGTTCCTGCTCCTTCAAATCCCCTCCACCTTCAACTACAGTTGACCCCTGAATAACCCAGGTTTGCAGGTCCACTTACATGCAGGCTTTTCAGTTATTAAATGTACAGTACTCCACGTCCCACAGCTGGATGAATCGTAGATTGGGAACGGCAGACACAGAGGGCTGACTACAAGTTAAACTCAGACTGGATCGTTGACTCTGCAGAGGTTCTGCACCCCAACCTCCATGTGGCTCAAAGGTCAACTGTACTTCTCTGCTCTGTTTTCTCTTAAATGGAACATTAAGTTACTCTAAAACTATATTTAACTTAAAACCTATCTGTTCTCTAGTCTTCCACGATGAAATTCTCTCTTGAGGACATCCACACTGTGCAGGGAGGGGTCAAGGCCCTGACTCGCCTGCTAGCCGCCTCTGCCTGGGCATGGGCCAGCCGCCCCCAGCTGGCCGGGTCTCAAGAGCCATCTGTAAACCCAGGGAAATGGCAGCCTGGTGCTGTTCCGAGAACCAGGATCAGATATACCGTCTGTGTGCTCACTACGCACAGCCATTATTATCTAAATAAGCACGAAGTCCAGGTTCCCTCACCCAAGACACTAGACCAACAGAAAATTTCCAAAAAGAGGCCTGCAGTACACTTCCCCCCGCCAACACTCCGTTTCCATACACTGAAAACAAGCTGTTGGGGAACCCACTCTGCCTGCAGGAACTACACAAGGCCACCTTCTGTCCCCATCGCAAAGCCCTCCCTTAATATGCTCCAATACGTGGACGATCCAGATAAAATCGAAACCCGCAATCCAGCCAGCACGGCAGCAATGCGAGGCAGCTGAGCAGCTCGATGATGGATCATGACATCTTACCACATGGGCCCCATTCAACCGTAGACTTGCAAAGGTGGGAAAGTTACCCTGCAGATCCATTTTTAGCAAGGGCCATCCAGAGTTAAGATCAAAGGGCCTCAGTGAAGTTTGATGGACCATAAAGATCAACTAGCCATCAATTTATTATTAGACAGCAGTGAAAATGGAGAAGTCCAAATTTCGCAGGAGAGGAAAATGATTACTACATGTATTTGCAAACTTATCTTACAGGTCTTACTTTAGATTATTTCACTTGAGTACATAACATTACATCTTCAGGAAGTCCCTTGAAAATAAAGAGCTTATTTTAAGAATATCCCAGAATGGACAAAATCCCTGTCTCAACAATTAATACCCAACATCCCATATAATTAAAACAATCCCTGCTCCTGTACTTCCAGAGATGCCTCTCATTTCATGATGCCCAGTTAATTACTGAATTTAGTCTATCCGTCAAAACTTTTCTAGTGTGCTCCTTATTAAACTACTGAAATAAAGTGAACAGATGTAAAAGGCATGATTCTCTATCAGAGGGAGGCTATCAGAAAGGCTAGCCTATGCTCAGATTTAGAAAATGCCCATCATCTCAAATGTGTAACTAGCTAAACATTTTTAATTGGTAGAGACCTACATTTTACTTCCAGCTTAAATTAAAACAAAACAAAACAAACAAACAAAAAGGAAGAAACAGAGTAGCAGGAACCATCATCTTCATTTTTTATGAGTCGAGATGTTTCCTGGAAACTAAACCCCCACAAAGCTCCTTGAAACCAGAAACCTAGATTAACTAATCAAGTTCCTGAATTATAGCTATGACTTTTACAACACAGCTCCAATAGATTGAAATGTGGTTATTTATAGCAGGAATTTAAAACACATTATTGGAATGAACCTTTCAAGTAAAGAGTTTCATAGAGTAACAGTGAAGACAGCACCTTATGCTGCTTTTTACAAGAACAAGGGAAAAAACTGCATGGGACCTAAATGGCCCACACTAATCTAACCCCAAGAGTGAAATTAACACTGAATGCTCTTCAGCAAACCCAGAGAGGCGTCTGTTCCCAGGAGAGCTGTCCACTCTGCTCAAGACCATGTCCCCCAAGCTGCTGCCGACACTGGGGGCACACGCCTCTTCCACAGCACTGACACATTTCAGTGCATTTTACGTGTCACTCTTTAAATGACAAGCAACCCTCCCCACCTCGCTTCTTGAGTTCCCCGAGAACAAGATCCAAATTTTATCCATCTCTGAGCCCCCAGACACTGGCCTTGAGTTGACACTCAGTACATGTTTCTGGATTGAGTATGACTGATGGTTTCATCTTGTGAGTTTTGCTAGAAAAAAAATATAACCCTCTTGTACACAACATAGGAGATTCTAGAATGTGTAAAAGAAGACATTTTACAAGATAGCCCGCATCCTGGAAAACAGAAACAATTTAAAGTGTTTGATAAAACGGTATTAAAACATTACCTATAGCAAACTTAGGTGTTTATCATCAAAAACACACTCACATAAGCCTTGTACAGCCCTGAAGAATCCCAAGATGTTAATCACTTCTCCAAAAAATAGATTCAGCTTATTTTTCAGGTATTCAAAATAAGACTCATCCTCCAAAATGTCTGAAAACATTCCCTTTAGTCTAAACTTCAATGAATGCGCTGGAAACTAATACGGGGCAAAGTCAAAATTCTATTTTCTACTTTTAAGCTAACAATTGGTTAGGGAAGGTATGCAAATCTTAAAAATGGAAAGAAAAAAAAAAGAACACCTTATTCTTATACTGGAAGGGCATCTTCAAGTATCCTAAAAGCAGACGGTGTTTTTTACGGTTCGTTATACCCGTGATCTCCAAAACCTCACATCGGCCGTCCTGACGATCGGCCCGATCACCGCCCACCGCACGGGAAGAGGCCTGCTAAGCAGAGGACACCCCGACAGGACCCCGAGCAACCTGACGACTTCGCGCGGGCCGGGCTTGGGCTGCGGCTCGCCCGACTCGACGTTAAGACACGAAAGTTGGGGGATCCTCAACACTGGCAACTCCAGCACAACTCGCGCCGGCGCCCGAGGGCCGGGGGCGCGGGGCCCAGGGCCGCCCGCGGGCGGGAGAGGCCGCGCCGCCCGAGCGGAAGCCCGCCACCCGCCCGGCCCGCCAGCCCGGGCGCACGAGGCGGCGGCGCGCGGCTCCCGAGGCCGGAAGGGCCGCCGCCCCTCCCCCCGCCGCCGCCCGGGCCCCGCCGCCGCGGCCCCCCGCGCGCCGCCCGCCCCCCGGCCCGGAGCCCCGGCGGCCGGCTCGCACTCACTTGTCTTTCTCGGTGCCGAAGATGGAGGCCAAGTACTCCGCCATTTCCCACCCGCCGCCGCCGCCGCCGCCGACGACCCGGCTGCCGACGCCGACGACCCCGCCCGACGCCCGCGGGAGACGTCACCCGGACGCGACGACGCTCGCCCCGCCCCGACGGCGCGGCGGCGCTGCCCAATCGGGAGAGGCGCTGCCTGCGCGTGGGCGGGGCTTGGAGCGCGCGGGAGGCGGTGCCCTCGCGGCCCGGGCGCCCGCGCGCGCCTCGCGCCGCCCGCCGGCGCCCCCTCCCGGCGCTGCCTGCGCGCGGTGGCCGCGTCCCCGCGACTCCCGCCGGCTTCCCCCGGCGCGCAGAGCAGCCGAGCGCGCAGCTGGCAGGCGAGGGGCGCTCCGCGCAGGCCCCGGGCCGGGCCGCCTGGCCGCAGGGCCGGGAGGGGGAGCCGTCCCGCGGCGCCCGGCGCGGAGACCCTCCGAACCGGCGGGAAGCCGGGGCGCGGGCGCCGGACGGGAGCCGAGCCCGAGGGTGCAGGCCTGCGGGGACGCCGGGTCCTCCTCGCGCGGCTGCGCACCTCCCGTTTTCCTCGTCGGTGCTGTGTTTCTAAGGCTCCTGCTTTCTGTCCGCTGCGTCCTTCTTGCCTTTCCTCGTGCAGCCGTCCACCCCGGAGGTGGCTCCGCAGGAACGCGGGGTCGTGGTCCTGCCCGGTGGTGTGGCCGCCCGGGCTCCGCTGGGGGGTCAGCCGACCCCTGCGGATGGGCCCGTGGGTTGACCCGGGCTCGCCTCTCCTGGCTGTGCTGCGAGGGGGCTCCTGCGGGCATCGTTTTGTATTTGGGGCAGACGCACCCCTGGTGTGTGTGCCCACCTAGCTCTGCCATCCCGGGGATGGGCGGGGGGGTTCATGATTACACAGGGAATGCAACAGAGTTTTGTCCTGGCAGGAGGCCTACACAAAAATGAGTTTTTCCGGCAGACATGTTTCATATTTTAGGGGGGATCTCCGTGTGTTAAAATTTGGTACAGGACACATTTGAGAGCGGGTTGTATGTGAAAGGTAAAAAAAGATAATGTGCTTGTGTGGCTCTCAAGGCAGGCCTGGGGCCTCTGGGTTTCCTTTGGACACAGTTTGAGAATCACTGGTTTGGTTGGTGAGTGCAGCAGGGGCTGTGATCCTCTGTGTGCTGCTGGGGAGGGGAAGCTTCCCCTCAACCCCTCTTGGGTTCTTGTGGCCGGACTAACAGTAAAATTGGCACAAGACAGGTGAACAGGAGAAAAACAAACTAATTCCGATTCATGCACACAAAGGCTCCGTAGAAATGGGACCTGAGAAATGGCCAAAGCACGCGACGTTTATACTTTTTAGACGAAGAAACAGTACGTTTGTGAGAACTTGACGAGCTGAGGTTTGGGGTGCCCAGTTAAAGAATGAGGTTTGTTTATATCAGTTTCTGGGCCCCCAATTCCCTGTCTTTGGTGATAAGGGTGTCCTGCCTCCAGATGCAGGGGGTGCACCTTTCACACAAGACATTGATGTCGTGCTTTCAGGGAGACAGAAAGGAGGGTCAGAGTGTCCCTCTTGCATTGGCCGTTTCTTAAGTACTTTAATTCAAAATAGGCCATTAAGGCACATTTTGAGATGGCCTATCCTGGGCCCCCAGAGTCCTCACGTCGGGGAAGGGAGAGCTCTCTGGGGTCTCTATTTATTTATTTATTTTAGTAAATTTTTTTGTTAATTTTTGGCTGTGTTGTATCTTCATTGCTGCTCACGGGCTTTCTCTAGTTGTGAGGGAGGGCTTCTCTTTGTTGTGGTGCGCAGGCTTCTCATTGCGGTGGCTTCTTTTGTGGGGCACAGGCTCTAGGCGTACGGGTTTCAGTAGGTGTAGCAAGTGGGCTCAGTAGTTGTGGCTCGCGGGCTCTAGAGCGCAGGCTCAGTAGTTGTGGCACAGGGGCTTAGTTGCTCCACGGCATGTGGGATCTTTCAGGACCAGGGCTCGACCCCGTGTCCCCTGCACTGGCAGGTGGATTCTTAACCACTGCGCCACCAGGGAAGCCCTGGGGTCTCTCTTATAAGAGCATTAATTCCCCACCTGAGAGCTCTGCGCTCGTGGCCTGATCGTGACCCGAAGTCCTCGCCCCATTGGGGGTTAGAATTTAAACGTATGGGGGGAGGGGGGAGACGTTGAGTATTTAGTCTGTAGCACTTGGTTGTGAACGTCTCTGGACTCAGAGTTTGTGTAGAGCTTGACACCAAGTAGGTGCTCACCGTAGGCGGGCCATGTGTGCCACCCCAAAATGTGTCTCTTTGGCATGAGGATTAATTTAGGCTGATGGCTTTTAAGAAAGAAGAGTCAGGAAGTCTTTCTTTTTACCTCCCCGCTAGCTGCCTAAAGAATTTAAATACAGGGCCTGTTCCTGGAATAGAGCCATCACCACAGATATCTACAAAGCACATGGGCCAACGTGGTGTGTCCCACGGTCTCTGCGGGGCCCACGAGCATTTGTTTACCAAACATCTGCTTCTCCACCTCTGTGAGTTGCCTTCCACCCCTTTGAAGTCCCAAACCACTACCCACAGCGTCCTCTTGTGTCTTTAGCTGAGGGTGGTGTTTAAGGTGAGAGCTTCAGCTGTGTTGGTGAGATACTCATTTTTCCCAGGCCTCTCCCATGGATGGATGTTATTAAACTTTTGTTTGATGCTCCCCTGTTAATCTGTCTCAGGTCAATTTAATTCTTAGAGCAGCTGGAAGAACCTAGACGGGTAGAGGGAAAGGTCTTCCTTCCCGACGTTGTGGGACAGTAGCTGCTTTCAGCAGTGAGCTGTGCTCTGTTTGCTGACAGCTCTCTCTTGGACTGGGAGCTCTTTGAAGACCCCGGTTCTGTCTTTTCCTTGATTCCGTGGTAGAACAGACCCACAGTCCTTTATCTGCAACTCCAAAATGCAAAGAGCTTTAAAAACTGAGAATTTCCCCCCCCATAAATTTGGTGCCAAGATTTAGTTTGCTGCAAATCGGACATGAGCTGACTATAGCACTCCAGTGCTCCCAAGGGTGCAGGCACCTCTGTTGGCCGCTGATGTTGTGTGTTTTAAATTTTTAAAATTGATTTTTCCTTTTGTGACTTTGGGTTCAGTCGTACTATTCATGCATAGAAAAAGAGTTAAAGACACCCCATCGCTTGCTTGGGGCGTAGAAACACTGTCCTCGCTGATATCAGGAAGCCAGTGATGTTGGGACCCACCGTGACAGACGACTTCGGAAAGCAAAGCACGGGCAGCTGAAGTTTTGCAGTGTTGTTGAGGACCAGGACCACGGAAACATGGAGGCCACTGCGTGGCGGGGGTGGGGGGGATGCTGACAGGGCTGGACAGTGGGGTTGGCAGCATGGGCGCCAGCATATGCCAGACGGTGGTTTGCTGCTCATGAAACAGCCCGGGTATCACCGGAAGAACTGATCTTTACAGGGGAGCGTGAATATTCAGGAGGTTGGCTGTGGAAATTTAGGAAGTGATGTAAAACAACCTGAAAGTCTGTGGTAGAAAAACTTCCCTCAGGACCATCTAAAAATCACGTTAGTGGATTTGCTAAGATTGCTCCAGGTTAAAACCTCAGTCTGCACCCGTCTTCAGAGCTGACGAGGCAGCTGGGTCCTGGTTGAGGAGGGTGCAGGCAGGGTTTCTGGACGAAAAGCACGGGCTGAGTCAGGATGAAGCTGGCGGTGACTGGAAGAGGCCACAGGTGTGCATGGCACTTGCGTCCCTGAGTGTGCCCTCTTATGCAAGCGAACGTTCACTGGTAACCCAAGGAGTGGTTTCTTTTTTAATTAATTAATTTATTTATTTATTTTTGGCTGCAGTGGGGCTTTGTTGCTGCACTCGGGCTTTCCCTAGGTGCAGTGGCTTCTTGTTTCAGGCTCTAGGTGCACGGGCTTCAGTAGTTGCATCACTCGGGCTCAGTAGTTGTGGCTCTTGGGCTCTAGAGCGCAGGCTCAGTAGTTGTGGCGCACGGGCTTAGTTGCTTTGCGGCATGTGGGATCTTCCTGGACCAGGACTTGAACCCACATGCCCTGTGTTATCAGGGGGATTCTTTTTTTTTCCATAAATTTATTTATTTATTTAATTGGCTGTGTTGGGTCTTTTTTGCTGTGCGCGGGCTTTCTTCTAATTGCGGTGAGTGGGGGCTACTCTTCGTTGTGGTGTGCTGGCTCCTCATTGCTGTGGCTTCTCTTGTTGTGGAGCATGGGCTCTAGGCGCATGGGCTTCAGGAGTTGCAGTACATGGGCTCAATGGTTGTGGCTCACGGGCTCTAAAGCACAGGCTCAATAGTTGTGGCGCGCGGGCTTGGTTGCTCCACGGCATGTGGGATCTTCCTGGAGCAGGGATCGAACCCATGTCCCCTGCATTGGCAGGTGGATTCTTACCACTGGGCCACCAGGGAAGTCCCCCAAGAAGTGTTTTCTGCCTGGCTTGATAATCCCTTTCAAGCAGCAGCAAGAATGCACTGAGAGAAGCCCGACTGGGAGAAATGAGTATTTTATTATTCCTGCACACGTGGCCTTCCTGAATGTCTTTGGAAAAAGTAATATTTCTGACATTCACTTTCCCCCCATTTGTGAAGGGGGTTTTACATTCCATGAAGAGGGAATGTAAAAGCTGTTTTTTTTTAGGTGGAGGGTGGTGGGGGTGGGGGTCAGTGAATGCTTCCTGCAGCTGACGTAAACCAGGGCTTCTGGAATCAGTTCACTCTCCACAGTGGCTGGTGTGTGGACAGTAGGGAGAGCTCGCTAACACACGCGGGGACAGACTGTTCTAACGCGATGCTTGAAACCACCTGGAGAGGAAGCCCGCCCACGGGAGGAGAAGGCCATAGCAGACTTTGTTATTTACCCCAAAAGTTGATCCACTGGAAGTGTGAGTCAGGGGAAAGGGACGGAAGAGGTGCTGGATGTGGAAACCGAGCAGGTCTTGTGCCGTCCTTGAGGGAGGGAGGAGTCGCTGGGCTGGGTTAAATACAGATGAGGACGCGGAGGGGAGAAGATAGTGAAGGTGCCGTGGACGCTGGGGAGGCCCCCAGGGACTGTGCGGTCATAACGTGTGACCTGCCAATCACTGGCTTCGAGGACGTTTATCAGTAAGCAGGTGATCACCCAGTGAAAGAGATGGCTTAGTTCTGAGCTGGTGACTTGGGTGGTGTGCTGAGAGGTACCGTCTTTCCGGGGCTGCATCGCGGCTGGAGATGACCATCCTCCCTGGCCCACCTCCAGCCTGGTGACCCGGAGCCGGGGCACCCGGGCCTGGAGATGACTCCCTGCACATGTGCGTCTGGGCATTGAGCTTCGCTTGAACTGGCATAAGCTTGAAGCTTTATAACATTTTCCTTGGGAGTAAGAAGTGCTAGAGGATTTATTGTCTGTAGTTATCTCAGCATCTCACGTGCCACTTTATTGCTATATAAATCAGCCGGAAGCAAGCCGTAATGCTACCCGTGGGGTATTTATCCCACTTAGTGGGGAGGATGTGGCTGCAGAAGCCTTAGTGTATTTGATGCTGGGGGTCCTGCCCCAGGCCCTGATGGAGGTTATGTAATATACTGCATGTCCTCTTGTTATTATTTCGGCTCTGAATGCTTTGAACTCCACAGCATAGCTGGCCCCCCGAGGACTCAGACCTGGAGCTCCCAGGAAGTGTTTGTGAGCGCGTGAAGGGTAGTGAGGGGGGATCACCGTGGGGCGTGACAGACACGGATGGAAGGAGCGATGGCCCAGGCCAGCCCCTGGGGAGGGTTAGGGAAGACGCCAGCTCCGCCAGCCTCTGTACCAGACTGTTGCTCTTGTGAAGGAGAGATGCTGAAGTAAAGGCCTCAGTGGGGCTTATCACGTCTGTCATACCCTGTGTCCCCGAGGGCAGTGCCAAGACAGGATGCCCATGTATCCAGAAAAGACGAAAACTCTAGTGCAAGGAAACACACGCACCCCAGTGTTCACACCAGCACTGTTCACAGTAGCCAGGACGTGGAAGCAGCCTCAGTGTCTAACGTTCGATTAGTTTGTGTGTGTGTGTGTGTGTGTGTGTAATGAAATACTGCTCAGCCATAAAAAACAATGAAGTACTGTCATTTGCAGCAGCATGGGTGGACTTAGAGATGATCACACTAAGTGAAGTAACTCAGGAAGAGAAAGACAAGTATTGTGTGATATCACTTATACCTGGAATCTAAAAAATGGTGCAACTGAACTTCTCTGCAAAACAGAAAGACTCCCAGACAGAAAACAAAGGGGAAAGTAGGGAGGGATAAATCTGGAGTTTGGGAGTAACATATAAACTACTGTACGTAAGACAAATAAGCAACAAGGATTTACTGTACAGCACAGGGAACTATATTCAGTATCTTGTAATAACCACTAATGTAAATCTGAGAAAAAAATATAATTCAATCAGTTTGCTGTATACCGGAAACTATCACAACATCATAAATCAGCTGTACTTCACTTAAAAACAAACGCAGGATGCCCAGCTAAATCTGAATTTCGGATACAGGGTGAATAATTTTTTAGTGTAATGTGTCCCAAACATGGCATGGGATTTATGCTAACAAGTCATCTGTTGTTTACCTGAGTTTTGTGCTGCACTTTTGGGTACTAGATGTGGCACTATTGAAGACGGCCCCCTAGCTCAGGCTGCCTCGGGACGCATGGTCGCAGTGGTCGCCTGGGGAATGGCTGACTGTAGGGCGTGGGCTTGTGCAGCTCTTGGTCTGTTCCCTCTTGGCTTCAGACCCTCCCTTCTTTGCCAGCTCTGGGCTTTGCAAATGGCTGTGCTCTGCAACCGGAGCTGTGTGGGGCCTCGTCAGTACAGGGCCCCAAAAGGACACCAGAGGGAGGGCTTCTCTTCCTGGTTGCAGTGTTTGGGCCCCGCAGTGCACAGTGGTCAGCACCTGCCCTGGCCCTTCTCCCAGGGTCTCTGCGCTGGACTGACCTGGCAAGGCAGGTCCCAAGAGCAGCTTCTGCTGCACCTGCTGGGTGGCTTGGCAGAGAGCTGTGGGGCATGGTGCCTCCTGGCACCCAGGAGGGCAGGCTTCCAGCAGTGCCACTGGTGAGGCCCTCCATGACTTTGCCAGGCAGCAAGCCCCACGCCTGCCCCACACTGCAGGCCACACCGGGCCACGCCCTCTCTGCTCCAGCCAGGCCCCGGGGCGGGGGTGGAGGGGCCTCCCTTGGGCACCCACGTCCCCTGTGGGCTGCTCCCTGCTTCTGCTATTCCTGTATTCTTTGGCGTTCTCTGTACCTGTTACTCCAACGCCCTGTTCATAATTCTTTGTAATAAACCTTTCCATTCAAATCACCCTGTGGTTTCCGTCTCCTGACTGCACCCTGCTGGCGCACGTGTAAAGCATCTTTAGACTTCTGTTTCCACTCTGAACCTAGGCCGACTTTCTGTTTCAGGACAGGGGCTCTGTTCTGATCGTTGGCCTGATTCTTTCTGATGGAAATAGGGCTGCAGGTACCAGATGCCGCCCAAAGGCCTCCCAAGGGCTCTTTAGGCCACCGTCCCCCTCCTGAGAAGTGACAGTCATGTAATGGTTTCACTACCACCGACCAGGCCCCCAGCTGAAGGAATATGGGGGAGCCAGGTCTCCTGGGTTGAGCGTGGGAAGCTGGTCCAGCCTGGGGCTGGGACTGGGGCTGGGGGTAAAGAGATGCAGAGAACTTGCTGCAAGACTTTCCCTGCGAGGAGGGTTTGGAACTTTGAGGTACCACGATGGAAGCCCACAGGAGTGCCGTGTTCCTTGCAGGGCCCCGGAGGAGGCAGCCCTTGTGCACAGACTCCGGTGGTGCAGGTTTGTGGGGGCCCAGAGTAGGCCACCCCCAAATGTGCCTCGATGGCATGTTGAACCTTTTTTTTTTAATGTGTCTTTATTGGAGTATAATTGCTTTACAATGTTGTGTTATTTTCTGCTGTACCACAAAGTGAATCTGCTATATTTATATATATATCCTCATATCCCCCCCCCCTTTTTTTCTTCTCCATTCACTTTATTTTATTTTATTTTACAATAAACTGCATATATTTAGAGGGTACAACTTGGTATCCCAATCTCCCAATTCATTCCCCCCAGACCCTCCCCGCTTTCCCCACTTGGTGTCCATATGTTTGTTCTTTACATCTGGGTCTCTATTTCTGCCTTGCAAACCAGTTGATCTGTACCATTTTTCTATAATCCACATATATGTGTTAATATACGATATTTGTTTTTCTCTTTCTGACTCACTTCACTCTGTATGACCGTCTCTCGGTCCATCCATGTCTCTAGAAATGTCCCAGTTTCATTGCTTTTTACAGCTGAGTAATATTCCATTGTATATATGTACCACATCTTCTTTATCCATTCAGCTGTTGATGGACGTTTAGGTTGCTTCCATGTCCTGGCTATTGTAAATAGTGCTGCCATGAACATTGGAGTGCATGTGTCTTTTTGAATTATGGTGTTCTCTGGGTATGTGCCCAGTAGTGGGATTGCTGGGTCAGGCATATTGAACATTTTGAATTAAAGTTGCCCGAGAAATGGCTGATGCTGGGAATTCCTTGGCGGTCCAGGGGTTAGGACTCTGTGCTTTCACTGCTGAGGGCCCAGGTTCGATCCCTGGTTGGAGAACTAAGATCCCACAAGCGGCACAGTGTGGCCAAAAAGAAAAAAAAGACCAATGCAAGAGGGACACTCTGACCCTCCTTTCTGTCTCCCTGAGCAGGAAATAAATCTCTCTTGTGAAAGGTGCACCCCCTGCACATGGAGGTAGAGGACACCCTTATGGCTAGCGAAGGGGAACTCAGGGCTGAGTAGCCTGTGTAAACGAACCTCCTGACTTCTTTCACTGACTGTTTAGATTCTTCACTAACTGGGCACCCAAACCCAAGTTTCTTTGTCCTGCCAAGTCCTCACAAGTGTACCATTTCTTTGTCTAAAAGATATAAAAGGTGCCTGCTTTGCCCACTTCTTAGGCCCCATTTCTAAGAGATCTCCATGTACATGAATTAAAATTAGTTCCTTTTTCTTCTGTTAATCAGTCTTGTGCCAATTTTACTATTAGTCCATCCATAAGAACCCAAGAGGGAAAAGGGGGAATTTTCCCTCCCTGACAGTTTCGAGCAGGAGAAAAAACGAATCCAGAGTGGTGCGACTAGACCAGGGGTCAGGCGTCCTCTGAGGGACCTTCTTCTTTTGACACCCTTAGAACCTGTCACCAGGCAGTGCTGTCACCCTGCAGATCTCTAGCAGGAGACGGGGACCAGTAGATTAAGGGCAGTCACTGCCCGGGTCCCTCGTCAGCCAGAAAGTATTGGAGGGAGGCCTGGTTCGGCCAGTGGGGGAGTCTGGGGGCCCCGGGGCCACTCAGGCAACCCCCAGGGATGGCTCTCAACCCCTCTGGGCTCTCCTGGCGTCTCTCTGGGGAGATCCCTGCCTCTCACTGCGGCTGCAGGGGGGCCTTGAGACCCAGGTCTGGGCTTATTCCAGTGAGGCGGAGTTGGGGGAATTTCAGGGCCACCGGCGACCCTGGGGAGCCCCCGCTGTCCTTCAGCTTCAGTTGACCTCTCTGTGCCAGGGCCTCCGAATCTGCATCTTCCGGGCGGCCTCTCCTGGGAGCTGCCCGGCCTATCGGCCTCCGATGTGACCCCTCCAGGGTCTGGATTAACGAGAGCATTTCGAGCCCAAGCTTGTCTCAAGAGCTCCCAGGTGCATTTTCTGATTTTATCAGGGACATCCTACTCAGGTTACAGGTCAATCTGGTGACACAGCGTTTTCTTTTAGAGACTCAACACCCACCCCACTCGGTTCCTTAAGGGTGGCTGGAGAAGTCACGTGATCCTCACCCCAGCATGGACGGGAGACGCCCCTTTCGTGAGGGCCCCATCCACGCGGATTCCATCAGGCCCAACCGAGGACGCCCCCGCAGCCCCCATCAGCTGGCCGCAGTGGGGCTGGGGCAGTAAACAGAAGCCCTCGGGTCATTTTAGACAAGGAAACAAAACCCTCAGGCCTCCTTTCTCCTTAGGAGGGTTTTATCTCTACAAAGACTTTCGTCCACCTAAGTGTGTTCTGTAAGCCGTCTGCAGGGGATGCTCCTCGGCCCCCAGCCACAGCCCCGCTGCCCATCTGTGCCTCCCCCCACCCCACCCCACCCAGAGCACTCCCGCTGCACATGCCCTGAAACCACTTCCCCTTCCTTCCTGCAAACCAGAGGCACTGGGGTGTGTGAAACCAGGCAAATGATCTTGACATTTTTGTGTGCGGTGGAGGGGTGGGGTGTCATACCTTGGCTTGGGCAAGAGGGTTAAGACCAGGGGGAAGTGAGTACTCGTGGATCCTGGGCGCGTTTTAACCTTTCTCAGGTCGTGGAGCCCTTTCCCATTCTGAATAAAGGCTCTGATCCAAAGTACGAAACTTTGCCCATTTCTGGGGGCTTGTGAGTGTCCTGAGGTCTGTAGATCTGGGTTAAGATCCTGCATCAGCCTGAGTCCATGTCTCTTCACATGTGGTTAAGGACCCCTCATGTCAGAATGGCCTGGGCGCTTGCTGAGCACGCAGCGTCCCGGGCCTCGCCCCACGGGATCAGAAGTGGGGGAGAGGAATTTGCTGCGTTAAGCTCCTGGCCTTCTGATGGCGTCTGAGGCTGGTTCTGCACTCTGGCTCTGCCCCTGAGAGATGTGACTCTGCAGCTCTTCGTATCAAGAGGTGGCGCCTGTGTCCCCTCTCTGCGAGCAAGGCCTTCAGGGGAATTGCTCTACGTGGTAGAGTGTGGTGGAAAGGCTGCGGTGTGGTTCCAAGCCGGGGCCTTTGGAGGATTTCACACTTACTCTCTATGAACTGCCAATGTGCGGGGCCACCCGATTGGAGCCCGGAGCCCAGGGCAGCCATGCCCACCTGCACCATGGCAGATGTGTGAGAGCACCCAGCTGCCAGTGGACAAGCCCCAGTGGACCAGCTTCAGTGGTCGATCCCCAGAATCATGAGCTAATTGAAGCACTGTTGGTTTGGGGTAGTTTGTTACACAGCACTGATTGTGGCAGGAGATAGCTGATACAGGCTCTTGGCCACGTGCAGCCTTTCGAATGGAATTGAACCCTAGTTACATCATGGTAATGATAGGTCTATCCAGGGACTGGTGTCTGATTGACCTGACGGCTTGAAATCCATCTCTGTGACTGTTGAGGAGACAATACCACAGTGTGTTGGCCATGATGGTGGACACATCAGGAGGTGGTGCAGCAGAGGTGGACTGGGCTCTGGTGTCCACAGCTGCCAGGGGGACACGGCTTGGACTCATTGGCCACGCGTTCTCTCTCCTGGGTGGGAGTGACCTCCTGGTGGAACCGACAGGCTGCTTTGTGCCTTTGCAGCTTCTGCTGGGCAGTCATTTCCATCCCAAAGCCACGTGCCTGTTCTTTCTCATTTTACGTTTAAAGGAGAAGAAAATGCTGGGTGCACGTGCTGGTAGCACCCGTTTCCTACTGCATGACAAGTCATACAGACCTGACAGAGGAGAGTTTATCTTTCTCCGTGGAAGGAGGGATATGCTTTCATGATATACAAGAAAATCAAAATCACCAACCAACCAAGAAACAAAACCGCATACAAACACACCAGATGGGGTGGGAAGTGTACAGTGGGCTTTGGTGACGCTCAGAGCAGCTCTGCGGGGCTAGGATGGCGGGAGCTTCTGGTCCTTCTGTGCTTCATTTCTTCATTCAACGCGTGTTTTCCTGGCCCCTCCAGGACCAGACATTCATTGCTGGAGGCACCGGGGACACCAGGTGTACGAGAGCAGGTCCTGTCCTCAAGGTTAAAAAAACAAAGTTCATCTGAGTAGATATGAAGGGCTAATTGGCTTTATTCAACTATTCCTCGCCCAGCCATGTCCCATCTAGTCAACAGAAGGGCCCGAGGGGGTTGTAGGAAATGGGTTTTTTTTATAAAAGCAGAAGAAGGGCGGGGCAAGAAGGTATTAGCAGGAGGAAAGAAAGGGTTTTCTCTGGCCGCTCGCTCGCCTGCGCTGGGGGAGAGAACTGGCAGGGTCTGTACCTGCCTCACTCCTGCTGATCCGGGAATTTCAGATTATCTGTTTAAAGGTCACATTCCTGGGAGGGGCTGAAGCCGCAATGAAGTCTTGGTTTGTTTTGCTGGGGGTGGGGGGTGTGCAAATGGCTCCATTTGGGGCTTGTGCTGCTTTTTTTTTCTTTTTAAAGTATGTCTGGGAGCCCTCATTCAGGGGAAGAGAGAAAACAAACAAGAAAATGCACGAGCAAACTTCCAACCACGCCAATGAGCCGTTGGAGGGGCGGGCGTGGGAGGAGGACCCCGGCAGCTGAGCGGGTCGGGGCGGGCACAGAGGTCCTGCTGTTTGAGCTGAGACCTGACGGGTGTGGAGAGTTGGGGTGAGCAGTCGGGTGGAGGGAACAGCAGAGACCCAGAGACAGAGGGGTTTGGTGCGGGGAGGGCGTAGCGGGTGGGCTGGCAGGGTCCCTGAGTGGGGGAGGGAGCGGGGGGTGGGACGAGGCAGGGTGGCTGAGTTTGGAGAGGTGCTCCGGCCAGGCCAGGTGGCTGGAACCCTGAGATTGGGTGTCATTGTGAAATCGATAGGTGTCACTGGGGAGTTTGAAGGAGGAGAGACTTGAGACCCGATTCCTGTTGCTAAGAGTCTCAGAGGTGGAGTATGTCATTTCCACTCCTCAGCGGCACCTGTTGATTTTAGAATGACATCCAGGCTCACACAGACGTGTACCCGGATGTACACAGCAGCGTATTCACAGTAGCCACAGGTGATGTGCACAGAAAACGCTGCCTGCTGAGAATGAAAAATACTGCCTGCCGTATCAGTGAACAAAGGATGCTGCAGCCCTAAGTCAGGAGAGAGGCAGGGTGCCCGCCGTCAAGCCCTCAGCCGCTGCGGCTCCCCCGAGCCAACAACGCACCCCGAGGGGACTCAGGATGGGAAAACAGGGTATACTGACTTCACCTCAGGTAGCTGAGGTGCCCATCAAAGGAGTGATTTCAGTGAGCCCAGACTCTTTCATCTTCTCATATATAGAAATGTGCTAAATTCCTTAACTTGAGAGGTCTGGTTTTCTTTCATTAACAGCCTTTGATGTTCCTGCTACCTGGTCTTTGTTGCAAAATCCCCTGTCTGTCCTGGTTCCTCCCTGACCTCTTTGAGCGGTCTCTCAGAGTGATCTGAGATGCAGCATCCTGGGCTTGAGTCCTCAGAAAGTCCACCAAATAAGACATAACTCTCAACTTTTAGGTGGTGCCTGTTTTTCAGTCGACACTGCCATTCCAGTAAACTACGCATGAGGCTGTCCCCTCCTCGCCCATCCAGGGTAGCCTGAGGGATTCAGGATGGGAGAAAGCAGGATACTGGCCCTACATAGTTAAGAGGCACATCAAAGGAACGATTTCAGTGAGCCCAGACTTCTGCATCTTCCCATGCAGAGAAAAGCACTAAGATCATTAACTTGAGATGTCTGATTTTTGTGAATTGCAGTGACCTCTTCAGGTTCAAATGCATGGCTTTTTTTTTCAGCAATAACTCTTGCATATCCCGGTACCCCCCTTTCCTCTCTGGAGCAGTTCCTCAGAGCGACCTGAGAGGCTGCCTTCCCAGGCCTGTGGTCCTCAGGAAAGTCCCCGAATATAACATAATTCTCCACTTACAGGTTGTGCGTTTTTACTTTGTTTTGTTTTGTTTTTGGTTGACAGTGAGAACAACCCAATGTCCACCAGAGGCTGATGGATAAACACAGCAAGGTTCGTCCGGTCCACACAGTGGAATAGTATCCAGCCGTGAAACGAAAGGGAATTCTGACACGTGCCACCACGTGGATGCATCTTGAAAACACTGCATGAGGTGAAATAAGCCAGCCAGACAAAAGGACCACGTATGGTAAGATTCTATTTATGAGAAATGTCCAGAGTAGGTAAATCTGTAGACACAGGAAGTAGACTGGTGGTTCCCTAGGGCTTGGGTGGGGGAGGGGAGAATGGGGAGTGACTGCTGATGGGAATGGGATCCCTTTTTGGGGTAAAGAAAATGTTCTGGAACTTGCCAGTGGTGATAGATGTACACGTCTGTGAATACTCTAAAAACCACTTAATTGTATGCTTTGAAAGAGTGAACTTTATAATACGTGAATTATATCTGTGTAAAGCTGTTTCTTCAAAAAGTAGAGCTTGGGGTAAGGCGAGGCTGGTTGGGGCACTGACCCCGGGAGGGTGTCCAGGCCTGGCCTGGGTGGGGGGCAGGGAGGTGGGGTGAAGCAGACGGGGTCAGGAAGCGAGTGGGGGGTGGGGTGCCAGGCCGGACTGATGGGCTGGATGTGGAGGGTGAGGGTATGGAAGGGAGAGGTTTTTGGCAGGCAGGTGGGCATCTGTGTGAGGAATCAGGCCAAACATTGTCTCTGGACACTCTGCAGACCAGGCTGAATCCTGGCTGCACCGTGGAAGGAGCCCACTTCTCAGGTGGGTTTCCCTACATGTAAGATGTGGACAATATTTCCACTCTGAAGCTATTGCTGGATTAGATGCAAAAAGACGGGTGAAGGCTGAGCGCAGGCCTGGTGCCTGTCTGAGCGGAGCACAGGGCATTTCCAGCTGGGTGGCTTTGGCAAAGTCACTTCCTCACTTTTGGCCTCGGTTTGTTGGTCTTTCTAATGGGGCTGGGTGTTTGAGGTCTCCTCTCAAAGCCTAATTCAGTGATTTTGTGACACTGAACTTAACTGCCCTCCCCAGCTGGGCAAAGCCGTCAGGTCTCACTCCCCAGTGAGTCCACCTCCCTGGGGGCCCTGAGGCACAGCGGGGCCTCCGAGGGTGGGAAGTGAGGTGAACAGACCTTCGCTTCCACTGGCTTCTGCAGGGACGACCCGGTTACTCTGAGCCCCTCCAGGGGACTCAGTGAACCTGGGCTCAACAATAGAAGCGCGTCTGTGTTTTCTTTTACAAGCACGTGCAATAGACCCGACTGTGTAGTTGGACCCAGAAGGAGGCTTTAGGATGTTGTACGTCTGTAATCTATACAATGCTGTACATCAGCTGTACCTCAATAAAATTTTGTGTTTTAGAGAAAAGAAAGAACTCTTCATTAAGGTCTGTACCTGGGCCTCCTGGACACTATTTCTGGCAGAGTGAAGGTGGTCCATCTCCCCACCCTATGGCTTTCTGTGATGTGCCCTACATCTTCATTCTTTGATTTTTACTTTAATTAGTGACTTATGAGTAGTACTGTTGTCATGGTATGAAATTCAGAAGTGAGACCCCTGCGGGCTCTCTGCCAGCCCCCTCCCTCACCCAGAGCAGCCCCGCCCCCCACTCCAGTGGGTCCTGGAGAGTCTGTGCAGTGTCTGCACGCGTGTTTCCCCTGTTTAGACGTAAATGTTAGCACACAATACACATTGTTCTCTACCTTATTTTTTGGGTAACGACTTGGAGATATTTCCATATCACAATGTAAAACAATTTTCTCACTTTTTTATTGTGGTAAAATATACGTAACGTAAAATTTACCCCCTGAACCATTTTTAAGTGCACGGTTTGGAGGCATTGTTACTGAGCCAAGCTTGGGTCCTCTCGCCTGTGTGCAGTAAAGCCAGCCTACTGACATCAGCGGGGTGGTGGGGCAGGAAGGTGCAGCGGTTACTGCAGACGCCAAGCAAGGAGACAGGCAGCTCACACTCAAAAGGCCCAAACTCCCCGAAGGCTTTCAGGGAAGGGTTTTGAAAGACTGGGGGAGGGAGGGGGGTCGTGGGGGTGTGATCAGCTCATGGACCTTCTTCTGATTGGCTGGTGGGGAGGTCATCGGGAGTCACCACCATCACCGTCTGGTTCCGACGGGTCTGGGGTCTCCGTGCTTGTGGGCAGCATGCAGTGAACGTCTCCCACCTGGTGGGGGTATCGGTATCTGCAAAACAGCTCCCCTGACCTGACTCAGGGTATCATCTGCAGCCCTTGAGGAGGAACGAAAGGTCCTTGACTTTGTTTAACGGCTGAACTATGATTACTTTGTCTTGCGTGACTGAATTTCCTGCATTTTCTCAGTTCTCTGATTAAGTGCATTCTTTGGAACTCAGGGGAAAGCTCAGGAGGGAAAGTTCTTCTGTAGACAAGAGGCGGGTGGAGGACATGGCGGGGGATTGTCCCAGGAAGGCCCCACAGGGTCCTGAGTGGTCACAGCACTGGCTCACTCGCATTGTTGTGCAACCGTCCAGCTCCAGAACCTTCCATCCTCCTCAATGGAAACTCTGTCCCCCGTCCCCCACCCTTCCACCGTCTGTCTCTAGCAATCTGACTCCTCCAGGGGCTTCACGTACGTGGGTGGCACAGTATTTGTGCGTGTGTGACTGGCTCAAGTCGCTGAGCACAATGTCCTCAAGGTGCATCCACATTGCAGCAGGCGTCAGGAGCTCCTTCATTCCTGAGGCGGGGGAATATTCCACGGCGTGGGTGGACCGCATTTTGTGTATCCTTTCATCCACTGATGGCGTTTGGGTTGCTTCCACCTTTTCGCTTTGTGAACATGCAGCTGTGGACATGGGTGTGCACATTTTCTCATTTCTGGAACCATTGCAGAATAGCCCACGTGGTGGAATTCCGTGGACCTATCCTCTACCGATGTGCCTTTAGCTACTGTCTGCTTTTGCTGCCATAAACACAGCCGCACCAAGTAACCTTGTGCGCAGCCTGCTGCACGCCTGTGTGACTGCATACCGTGGGATGACTTCCTGCAGGGGACATCGCTGCGTGAGATGGAAGGTCTGTAATTCTGTAAACCTGTGTCTTTGAACTCTTTCCATTCGGCTGCTGCTGGAAGCTGGTTTCAGATGTGCCGAGTGTCGTGGGTGTATTTACCAGGCGGCAGTCACGGACAGACATTGCAAATTCAGCCTTTTGCCGCAGCAGGGGCTGCACCTTTCAGAGAAGGTAGCGGGCACTCCCCGCGTGCTGCGGCGATGGACACTAGGGGATGCTATTCTCCCGCTTTTCGGCCGCGAGACCGCTCAGCCCAATTCTCTGCCTCTGCAGCTGTGCAGGTGATTATTTAGGACTCTCGAGTGGGGGAAAAAAAAAAGTATGGTGTCTCCTAAAGGGATGCTACATGGCATTGCTTGTTTGGATTTTGGGTAGAGAAGAGGTATTGAAGATGGGAACTGACTTGGGGGACGGAGGGATTCCTGTGATTCCGTCCCAGCCTCAGCCCAGGGCGGGCTCTTCAGCCATTGCCTCTCGCTGGGCATCATGTGCTAGGCCCCCGTGGAAACAGGGCCCAAGGGCTGCTACTTGTAATCCTTTTAAACAGATAATGGTGTATTTCTTTGTTGTCTAGATAAAATATTTTTCCAGTGGCCTGGCCTTCAGCGGCCCTGCACGCCTCACCTCCTTTTGGCTCTTGGCCAGGGCTGGCCATGCGGCTCCGCCTCGCTGCGGGCAGGTGGCTTCTGGCCCCGGAGTGAGAACTTCTGGTGGGATGCCTGCTGTGGGCCACAGCCTTTGGAGGCAGGGGTGGGGCTGCAGGAGGGGTGGGACCAGGTCCTTCCTCTGGGCTGTCAGTGGGGGCCAGTGGCGGGGGGGGGGTCATTGCCCATGCAGCACCCCCCCCCCCGCCTGCCAACACACGTGCAGGGGCCAGCCTCCCACCCCAGGGTGTCCAGGGAGCCTAGGTTTTGGGGTATTTGAAAGAACCCATGGGGCCGGCAGGGGGCAGGGGTGGGCGGCTGCCAGCAGGAGAGAGGCTGGTCCAGAGCCCTGCTGCCTCTGGAGCGGGGGATGGCGGCAGGCTGGGTGGGGGCTGCAAGGAGGGCAGCAGGGCTCCCACCCAGCAGGGCTCCTGGGCTGCGCTCGGAGAGAGGCCTTCCTCAGTGCCCTGGCCCCGTCCTCACGCAGCAGCTCCTCCACCCGCTGTACCGCCGCCTGTGTGGGTGTCAGGCCGTCAGCGTCCCGTCTGGCAACCTGCTTCTCTGATGACTCCCTCCCCCCAGCAAGAGCGGTGTCTCTCCTTCCCCGGACGAGGCCTGATGGTCCGCACGCACCAGAGCCCCAGGCCGCGCAACAGGAGCCGTCTGTCTTCCAGCAGGTTTGCACTTGGTGGTGATGCCACAGCGGTGCCTGCTCCTGCCGCCTTGCAGCGAGCTCACTCTGTCAACTAGGCCTGCCTGCCTGGTGGCCCCTGGTCCCCGTCACCCTGTGCTGGGCACCGGGCCAGCAGGTGTGCTGCCCGCCCCACGCTGCACAGCAGCCCTGCCCCGCGGGCACGCAGCCGACCCACCCTGGCTGCAATGTCACACCACCCACCACGCCACCCTGCCCGCGGCTCGCACCTTGCCATGTCTGGAAGCCACCCCAGATGCTGGGGCAGCGCTGGGGCCGGTCTCTGTGTGTGCTCTGCTCATGGCCATCTGCCGCCCCGATGGGGCCGGGCTCTGGCCCTAACCTTTGCCTCCCCTGGGCATCTCTGGGCAGCCCGCGGATCCTTGCGCCTCACCGGGGAGGGTGGGCGAGAGATGCTGCACTCTGAGCACACGGAGGTGCAGGACCCGCCTGGAACCGGGGACGCTGGAACGGAAGGGACCTCCCTGTGGGTGGTCCAGCCCCCTGCTTTATGGAGAGGAAATGGAGACCCAGAAGCGGAGACGGAGCCTGCCCAGGCCTACCAGCTGTGAGCGGGAGCCCGGTGTGGACTTGGCCGTCCCGGCAGCGCTGTCCCCTCACTGTGCTGGGCCCACCGCTCAGGGCCTCGGGCAGGACACAGTTGATGACACCCTGCAGGGAGAGCGGCAGGGGCTTGTGCGAGGGTCCTGGGACTGTCGTAACGAAGTACCGCAGACAGGGCAGCTTGAAACAAGACATTTACTCTCTCCCAGCCTGGAGGTCAAAACTCCGAATTCAAGGTGTGGGCAGGGCGGGGTGCCTCTGACGACTGCAGGGAGGCAGCCTACGTGCCTCTTCCAGCCGCTGGTGGTGGCAGCAAACCTTGGAAGCCCTTGATTTGTGGCAGCACTGCCCCAGTCTTTGCCCCTGGCCTCACATGGCTTCTTCCCTCTGTGTGTGTCTCCACGTCCGACTTCTCTTTTCTTTTCTTTTTTAAATTTTATTTATTATTTATATATTTATTTTTGGCTGCATTGGGTCTTTGTTGCTGCACATGGGCTTTCTCTAGTTTTGCCGAGCAGGGGCTACTCTTTGTTGCGGTGCACGGGCTTCTCATTGCTGTAGCTTCTCTTCGCAGAGCACGGGCTCTAGGCACACAGGCTTCAGTAACTGTCGTGCGCAGGCTCAGTAGCTGTGGCTTGCGGGTGCTACAGCTCAGGCTCAGTAGTTGTGGCACAGGGGCTTCGTTGCTCCTCGGCATATGGGATCTTCCCCGACCAGGGATTGAACCCGTGTTCGCTACACTGGCAGGTGGATTCTTAACCACTGTGCCACCAGGGAAGTCCCCGACGTCTCTTTTCTTACAGGGATACCTGTCATTGGATTTAGGGTCCACTCGAACCCAGTCTGACTTCATCCTAACCTGATGACATCTGCAAAGGTATTTCCAAATAAGGTCCCACTCACAGGTTCTGGAGGTTGGGATGTGAACATAGCCTTTGAGGGGACCTGATTCAACCCCTCACGGGGGCTCATGAACCGTCAGGTGTCAGGCGTGAATGAGCTGGTGGTGTAGACAGTCACTGGCTGTGAAGAGCCAGCTGCTACACACAGGGACGTAGAAACAGTAACTTTGTGGAAATTTCAGACCACCGTTTCTCTGAGACACCTTTGTAGACTCTCAGGAGAGTTCGGAAAAGCCCCTGGGACATCACACAATTTGATAGTCATCAAAATGTCTACATTTCCTTTATCTACCCCATTTTCTTACTCCTCCTGCCCCTCAAGTATTTCAAACCAAGTCCAGACATCATGCCATCCCTCTCCCCACCTGCTGCAGAATATTTCCCTACGTATGGAACCGTGATACCACCGTCAGACGGAACAAAATCAGCAATAACTTTTTTTTTTTTTTGAGGGTAATAACTTTTTTTTTACTTAAAAAAAATTTTTTTTAAGTTAATTTATTTTATTATTTATTTATTGACTGCATTGGGTCTTTGTTACTGCACGTGGGCTTTCTCTAGTTGTGGCGAGCAGGGGCTACTCTTCATTGCAGTGCGTGGGCTTCTCATTGCAGTGGCTTCTCTTGTTGCAGACCACGGGCTCTAGGCACTCAGGCTTCAGTAATTACGGCGCATGGGCTTCAGTAGTTGTGGCTCGCGGGCTCTAGAGCGCAGGCTCAATAGTTGTGGCACACGGGCTTGGTTGCTCTGCGGCGTGTGGGATCTTCCCGGACCAGGGCTTGAACCCGTCCCTTGCATTGGCAGGCGGATTCTTAACCACTGCGCCACCAGGGAAGCCCCAGCAATAACTTCTTGATAACACATAATAAATAGTCTGTGTCCAAATTTCCCCAATTGTCTCAAAACTGTCTTTTTACGGTGAGTTTACTGGCATCAGGATCTGCACCTTGGGCGTGGTTGTTACGTTTTGCGAGTCTGCAGATGGAGCAGGAATGTGTGTCCTGCTCAGCGACTGCCGTGTCCCGTGGCTGCTGTGATGAGTGACCACAGACGTCGTGGCTTACAACAACACACATGTGTTGTTTGATGGGAGCAGTCAGGGGACTGAAACGGTCTTGCTGGGCTGAAGTGAAAGTGTTTACAGGATTTCGCTCCTTCCAAAGGCTCTAGGGGAGAATCCTCATGTTTTCCGGCGTCCGAGGGGCGCCCACATTCCTTAACTCATGGCCCGCATCACTCGACCTGTTTCCCTCGTCACATCTTCTCCCACCTCCTGCCTCCCTCTTTCCCTGTGATGACATTGGGTCCTCCTGGATCATCCAGGGTAGCCTCCTCAGTGCAAGTCACTTAATTTAATCACACCTGCTTTGCCATACACCGCAGCATCAGGTTTACAGATTCAGGGGATTAGGACCAGGCATCTTGGAGGAGGTATTAATCCACCGACCACAACGCCTAATCAAAAACAACTGGGAAGGAGAGACAGCCGTGACCTCAGGACGATGCTTTTAGCTTCTGCAGCCAAGTGGCAGCGGCTGCACGGTTGGGAGGGAGAGGCAGGGACACGCCGGGGACTGAACGGGAGGGACGCCGCCCAGGGCACTCAGTGTGTGCCCAGGGCCGGGGTTCAGCCCCGGCAACAGCTCTGCTGCTCCAGCCAAACACGGCTTGCTGATTGGAAATGTCTTCGGCCACAGCCATCACGGGCAGGGCGCTGGGGTGTCCTCTGGGGCTGCAGGTGATGTTAGTCACACCTCTTGGGTGGCCGCCAGGCATCAGCCTTCACCCTGCCAGAGCCTGTGATGGTCAGGTTGTTTTTTTTTTTTTTTTTAATGAAATACACATAAAGTTAGTGATTTAAAAAATTGTTTAAGTGTGTAGGTCTGTAGCATTAAGTACGTTCCCCTTGCTGTGTGACTGCCACCAGCATGTGATGGTCAGCTTTGCGCATCAACGTGGCCAGGACGATAGTCCCTAGGGGTTCTGTCACCACGAATCCAGGTGGAGCTGGGAAGGTATTTTGTAGATGTGGGTAACATCTACCCTCCGTGGATGGTGAGTAACGGAGATTATTCTAGAGAATCTGGTAGGTCTCATGCAATCAGTTGAGAGGACTTAGGAGCAAAAATTGAGGTTTTTCTGGGGGAAGAAAATAATTCTGCCTCAAGCCTGCACATCAGCTCCTGCCTGGACGTCTTGCAGACTTTGGACTTGCCTCCTGCCTCCCTCTCCTGTCAGCTCTGTTTCTCTGTGACTGATCGTCTGTTTGTGTGTCTGTCTCGCCCATTGGACCACAAGCTCTCTGAAGGCAGGGACTGTCTTTTTCATAGTTATATTTGATTAATATGAAACATAGTAGGTGCTTTATTTAAGTGTGGTTACCTTCTAACTTCACAGTATTCACGTAGAAGTGGACACATGGGAGAGAGCTGCTCCTGGCTGTACACATGGCCCGATGAGTGACCTCTGAGAATGCACACGGCATCTTATGTTTTCCCTCACTCCTTGTCAATATCCCCCTCCCCTACCTGTTCTAGGTTGTTTTATTCACTTTGGGAACAGGAGTAAGCTCCGGGAACTTGTCATCTGGTAGGTGAATGTGGCCTCCTAGGGTTTCTGTGCTTCCCCTGGGAGGCCAGCCCTGATCTCCAGGGCTGGGTTACAACACGCCTTATATGCTCCCACTGCACCCAGGACTTAGCTCTAGTGTCAGACTCATCATATTCATTCATTCCCTCGTTCACTCAGTGATATTTGCCCAGTGCCGCCTGTTGAGCCCCGGGGATCCAGTGGGAAATGAAACAGCTGAAAATTCCTATTCTCGTGGAATAACCTTCTAGTTAGGAGAGCAGACAATGAAGATAAGTAAGGCAGGTATAATGCACGTTAGAGAATAAAATGTGTTGCGAAAAAACTGGGAAGGAGGATGTTAACTGCTGTGGGAGGAAGCCCTTGTGTATCTGTCAGCTACTGCTATGATGATGCTACATAACAAATCTCAATGGCTTACAACCACAGATATTTATTTCTTGCTTGTGGGCCTGTGGTTTGTCTGGGTTCTGCTTTGGTTCTCAGGTTGGGTTTAGGTCTGCTCCAGGTGTTTCCTGCCAGGGTTCAGACTGGGCATCCTCTTTTTTGGTGCAGCATCAAACCACACAAGTGCATCAAAAACCTCCAGCTGGGCACGGTCAAAGTTATGCCTACTCACACTCCATTGCCCAGAGAGAGTCACAAGGCCAAGCAGCAGGTTGGAGGAGTGGGGAAGTGAGCTCTGCCTGCAGTGGACCATGGCAATGTCACAGGGGAAGCTGTCCCCGTCAAGGTGGCTTTTGGGTAAAGACCTCCAGGAAGTGAGTAAGCCAGCTGTGCAGTAACTGAAGGAAGCCCTTTCTGTGCAGAAGGGGCAGGAGGTGCAAAGGCCCTAAGGTAGGAGCACGTCTGAGCAACCACGAGGGCCCAGCATGGCTGGAGTCTCAGGAATGAGGGGAGGGCCAGGCCAGACCTGAAAGGCATCGCAGGTCATGGTAAAGACTGGGGCTTTTGCTCCAGTGAGCTGGGAAGTCAGGCAAGGTTTGGAGTACATGAGTGGCCTATGTGACTTTCAGGGATCACCCTGACCTCTGGGTGAATAGCTTCTGGGGGGCAAGTGCAGAAATGGGGAGCCCAGAAAGGATGTAACAGCAATAATCCAGGCAAGAGGTGGTGGTGTCTCAGATGGGGGGCTGTGGCCTGGTGAGTAGTAGGTGAATCCTGGATATTCTTTGCAGGGAGAGGTGACAAGATTTGTTGAAAAGTCAGGTATGGGAGGTGTATTAGTTTGCTAATCCATCCATCCTTCTATCCATCCATCCATCCTTCTATCTATCCATCTACCCATCCATCCATCCATCCATCCATCCATCCATCCATCCATCCATCCTATTGGTTCTGTTTTCCTGGAGAGCCCTGACTCACACACCTGCTTTGGTCTATTTCATGGTCTCTGACCCCTTGACCATTCACACCACTGGTAGATCCTGTTGCTGCCCTGTCCACCACTGCTGCAGCTAAGGGGCTGTTTCTGGGGGTGCGTGGTCCCCCTGCTTCTATGTTCTCGGGGCCCTGGGGTCTGCTCAGCCCATGTGAAATTCCCAGAGTCGACGTCCTCAGGAGCAACCTTCAACCAGGAGGGGCCATGTCAGGATATAAACCCCAGCTCTGCCCCTCGGTGGGGGGCAGATCTTGATGTGTATCCTGCGTGGTTCCTCAGGGGTCCCCGTGGCTGAGCCCAGCCCTCCCTCCCCTGCCAGCGACCCTCTCACCAGGGGACCCTTTACTGGCTTCTCTCCTTCCCTGTCTCACTGCCCCACATCTCTTCTGCTTCCTGGGACCCCCGCTAAAGGACCAGCATCGGTACCTTCCCTCAGGGTCCGCTCTGGGGGTGCCAGGCACAGACCCCCTCTCCTGTGTCGCTGCTTCTCCGTGAGAGCGTCACTGTAGACGGAGAGGTCAGGGCCGCTCTCCGGGTGCAGCGTCCAGGCTGGGAGCTGCTGGCCCAGCTGGCCGCCTCCTCCTAAGCAGACACAGGGCTGCAGACGCTCTGCTCTCCCATTTTGCATCTGCCTGCCGTGTGCCCTCAGTGGGGTGGAGCCTCTGGTCGGGGAAGTCGTGTCCTGCGGCTCAGGAACCAAAGGCCGACCACCTGGCCTTGTCCTCCCGCTCCGGATGCTGACCCTGGGATGCTGCTGCCCAGTCCCTGCGTGCGTTTCCTCTCGTTCCTGAGCACCAGCCCCATGTGTGTCTGCAGCCCCACGCAGCCCCGCGCAGCCCCGCAGCCAGGCCGATGGCCACTCACGTCGCCGCCAGCTCGCTCCCATCCAGGTGGAGGTAGCGATGAGATTGTCCATTGAAAGTCTGGGCGGGTCAAGTGAAGGTTTGGGAGGCTCGGGGTCTGGACTCCTGAGGGTGGTGACCGTCAGCGAGGTGGAGTTGACTCAGGAAAGCAAAGGGGGGGCGTTTAACGCCGGGATCACGAGAGGCAGAGCCCACTGTGGGTCCCGCGGGCCTCCTGGTGTCCACGTGCCTCGGTCCTGCCCTGCAGACGGGGCCTGCGGTGTCATGCACGCCAACGCTGAGAACCCCCGGGCGTGGGGACAACGCTCAGAAAAGTTTGTTATTCACGTGTGCACACAAACACGCCCCTCAACTACGAAACTTCCCCAAGTGCAAGGGCGGCTAAGTGCGCTGTCACGGGGGGCTTTTCCTAAGGCCTCTCTGTTCCTTTCCGTGTTTCCCCCAGAACTGCTAGTTCCTCTGCACAGAGCAGGTGCCAGGGCTTGAGTCCCTCGTTATCTGCCTCTAAGCATTTTGAGGTCACGGTGGAATCGAGGTAAACACGTAAGTGGGCCTCCCATCAAGCCCCGGGGTGTCACTGAGACGTCTCCGGGTGGCTCTGCTCCCTGCTTTGTCTGAAATGTCGCGGGCCGGGCGGTCTGCAGGCTCCCGGGTGGGGAAGCTGCCTCCTCACACAGCCTGACTCAGCCGTTGACTCCTGCGAGATGCAGCTGAGGTGACGGGGATGCTGACATCCCAACGTGAGAGACAAGAAAAGGGAAAAACAAAATAGCGAAGTAACGGCATAATGTTAAGGAAATTAATAGCATAAATGCAGAAAACACAGGGGGAAGAATATAATAATAGGGGCAGAAATGGATGCAACAGAAAACCACAAAGCCAAAAAGTAATTCTTGAAAAATCTAACAAAATTGGCAGACCTCTCCAGATCCACCAGGGAAAAGAGCAAGGGCACCTAAGTGAACGGCGGGAACGGGCCCCCCTGCCGTGCTCGCGGGGCCCAGAGGAGGTGCAGTCAGAGCCCGGGAGGAGCTCCTAGTGCTGGTGACTCTGGGCACCTGCACAAAACAGTGTGCAAAAAAGAAGGGAAACCACAAGTGGCTGTAACCGACTCAGGAGAAAAATAGAAAATCGGAAGTCCTGTAACCATTCAAAAATTGAATTGGTAGAAAATATATCCCCAAATAGAAAACATCAGGCCCAGATGTTTACAGGTGAGTTTACCAACATTTAAGGAAACGCTTCCAGAGAAAAGGAAAATAGAAAACATGCCTCCACCCCTCATTTTATTATGTATCATAACATTTTTATCAGAACCAGGTAAGGAGAGTAAGAGAAAGATTACAGGCCAATTGCATTTGGAGCATAGATGCAAAATCATAAACATACTAAGCAAACTTATAAACCCACTGGCCGTCTCCTAAGAGCTCTGGGGACAAGGCTGGGCCTGGGCCTCCACCCCACGCAGTAGGGCTGCAGGAGCTCCGGCCCTCAGGCTGACCTCCCCAAGCAGGGGCTGGGCTCTCCAGTGGCTGCCCAGAAGGGACCAGGGAAGACAGGTCAGAAACTCAGGGAGTTAGTGGCCTTTGGAGCAGATTTGGCCAATGAGAGCCAGGACATGGGAAGCAACCTGCAGTTACATTCTGTTCTGAGGTTCTACCAGCTGTGTTCTTGTGAGGGTTGGGGCCAGCTCCAGAGAGCACCACCATATACCATATTGTATTGTACTGTATTGTGTTATATTATATTATATTATATTATATTATATACAATGTATCATATTACACCCTCTTTGCTTTCCTTCCTTCCCCACTTTCCTTTCCCCCACTTTTGCTTCCCTGGGGTTGCGGCTGCCAGTGAAGTGTTAACACCCACGCTCTGCCCCAGCTTGGTTTTCTGGGAAACCTGGGTTAGGACAGCTCGGCTGGGTTGGTTCCAGCCTCGGAAGATTGGTTGACAGTAGACAGTTCATACCTACGGTTCACCATTTAACAGATCAAAAGAGGAAAACACGCGCGACCTTCTCCATCATGCAGAAAAAGCTTTGGAGCAAAGACACACACATAACAACCAAAGCAGGGAGTGGGTTTGATTTGGGTCTTGATTTGAAGAAATCAATTGTAAAAGGACATTTGAGACAATCGGGGATAATTGGTTAGGATCTCGGCTTTGGACGATGCCGAGAAATGACGACTCACTGTCAACTGTGAAATGGACATTGTGTGAATACAAGGAAATGTTCATCTTTTTAAGAGAAGCACTGAAGTATGTAGGGGTGAAATGACAGGAAGTCTGGGCTTTGCCTTAAATTAGGAGTTTGGGATGAACGCACACACACTAATATAGACGTAAAATAGGTGATTAACAGGGACCTACTGCACAGCACAGGGAGCTCTACCCAACACTGTCCAGCAAGCTGGACGGGAAAAGAATCTGAAGAAGAGTAGATGTATGGGTGTGTTAACGGAGTCTCTTTGCTGTACACCTGAAACCAACACAACATTGTAAATCAACTATCCTCCAATAGAAAATAAAAAAATTTTAAAGTAAATAAAATGCTTCGGGAAAGGAAAGAAAAAAGATGAGGCAAATGGGGTCAAAATCATTGTAATCGTACAGCCTGGCTGATGAGTGTGTGGGGGTTCATTGTACCATTTCCTCCACTTTTCAGATGTAGGAAAAGTTTTGTAACAAAAATAAACTCAATGAGATAGTATTTTACTTTTATGACAAAAATTACTGAAAACGTCGTGTCACGTGCAGAAGTGGGTGACCCCCTGGGTCAAACGGGACCTGGCGTGTTTGGAACAGAACTGTCTCTAAGTCCCCAGCTTAGCCCGTTTCCTCTTCAGATGGTGTTTGGGGGTCTCTGCGGGGTCTTTCGCTGCTGGTGTCCTGGAGGGGGCTGGAGGGGATGGCCGGCCTCTCCCCCCTCCCTGGGGCCAAGGTGGGGCGGGCGGGGGGCTGTCTGTCCAGCCTGTCAGCCTCACGCTGTCAGGGCGCGCGAGGGCTCAGCGCGCTGACCCACAGCGATGCCCGTCAGCCTGCGTGGGCAGATTTGCGGGTGAGCCCCGCTGGGCCCGGGGGTGGAAAACGGGGGTGCCGGGGCTTTGTGAGCGCCCTGAAGACTGCTGACGTCCGGGAATCCTGCAGAGAAAGCAAATACCGGCCTTTGTGTGAGGAGGGCTGGCATTCAGCTGCTGTGCAGCGGGACACAAAACTGCTGAGAGCAGGCTTAGCTCGCCAGGAAACAATGCGACCGGGGCCGGCGTCTCCCGGAGCACCCTCCAGCCCCGCTTCCTGCCGACACAGGCCTTTCCAGGCCCCCACCCAGACTCCTGCCAGGTCCCCATCTCTTTAGACGTTAGAGAAAGACCATCTGCGGGACAGTGACCCACACTCCCCCAAATACACACACTGCATATGAAACACCCCCGACGTGTTCACCCCCCCTTATAGACACACACACACAGATACACAGACACACCACACATGCATCCCCTGTACACACACACACACAGACATACACACACAGGCACACACATGCACCCCTCTATAGACACATGAACACACACAGAGCCGCACACTCGGGAGCCTGCGGCCCCCTGACTCCCCCCACCTCCCGACCCCCGCGGCCCCCCGCGGGCCTGGTCCTCCCTCTCCAGGCGGGACCTCCCGGGCCGTCCCTGCCGCTGCTCTGCACAGACCTGGCCCAGGAGTCAGACACACCCCTGGGCATCTCCTCTGCTCCCTCGCCTGTGCGGCAGCTGGCCTTGAGGTCAGCTCTGCGGCCTCACAGGTGCCGTGGCCGGGCTGGGTGGGAAGACCTCTGCTGGGCTCTCCGGGACAGGCTGTGGGGGCGGGAGCATCAGAGCACAGCTGTCCTGGTCACTAGGGATTTGCACAAAGCAGGGTCCCTCCTGGGGTGGCCTGGCTCAGGGCTCAGCGCGAGGGCAGCAGGGGTCCCTGCACAGACCCGAGGGGGCGTCTCTGTTACAGAGAGGACGGGTGGTCGGGCCCCCAGGACCCGCCTCCCGGTGTGTCCTCAGCCACCGGCCCCTCCGCGTCCCAGGGGCACGTTGCTGGGATTTTGTGGCTCCGTTTCTCTCGGGCGCACCTTTTTGGGCGGCCCCTGAGACCCCGATAAGCAGCCTGACGGACAGCGGGGAGGACGTGCCGCCTCCCCGAGACAGCCTGTGAAAGCGCTCACATTCGGGAGGGTCCAGGGCATCTTCCCCGCTTTCAGATTTATTGGGTTTTCCAAATTGTGAACGATGACAAGGGGCCACTTGTGTAATAAAAATATTATTTAAAACAGAATGAATGTCCCGGGGTTTCATCAGTCCTCTGCTCAACACTTAGTTCACAAAGACCTTCTTGAACAAGCATCTTCTTGTCAGCAGTCTGCTTTGGTGCGTGGGGATAATAAAAAGGACAGTGCAGCGGGACTGTGTCCCCCAGGCACGTCCGTGGGGCTGTGCGGTCCTCAGAGCTCAGGTCTGACCATTAAGGGCTGTGGGGCCAGCACTGCTGCCCCGGGGTGGGTTTACCAGGCGGCTCTGCCACCCGGAGGCACGGGAAGGGGGGCGGCTCATTCTTGTGGCATGTTGGCGTGGACTCCTTGTGCATCCTCTCCGCCCGGGGGCCCCAAGGCTGCTGGTGACCAGGCGGGTCACAGCCTGGGGCTCACAGAGGCAGAGCTGAGGTCCCGGCCACAGGGCTCCATGCGTGTGTCCGCCCGAGGCCTTTCTGAGCGCCGTGGGGGCGGGGGCGGGGTGGGGCGGGCTTCAGGTCTGTGCTGGACCGTGGGGGACCCACGCCACTCTTGTAGCGCTGCACGATGCTCCTGGGTCGGCAGCAGGAGCCGGAGGAGCCCGAGGCCCGTGGGGAGCGGGTGCATTTGACACCCAGCCGGTCGCGGTGGGACCCTCCTACACACGACACGGTGATTTCCAGTGAAATTGGAATAATCGTGAATAATCATGAGTTTCCTGACGTGTTCTTTAAAGCAAACAATGAACAATAAAATAGAGTATATTTCAATCTTAAAGATATTCTTCAACATCAGTGAAATGTTCCATCGAGATCAATTGTTCGCACTGAAACATCACACCTCACCGTCTGTGCTCAGTTTCAGGTTTACATTTTAAACACGCGATAAAACTGCCTAGAAGTCACACAGGATAACAGATCTGGGGAAACGGCAGTGCTGAGTCTTCACGTGGGCTGTCCCTGCCGATGTAAAATCCCGTGTTTAAGCACAGAAATAAGAGGCCCGGGGGTAAGACCCGCCCCGGGGAGGCTGAGCAGTTCCCGATCTTGGAAACTGGCTCCAGAACCAACGCTCGGAGCAGGGTCCCCAGCCTCGGGCTGGCCATGTCGCTGAGAGGTCCCTGGGCAATCTCCACTTAGCCCGTGTTTCGAGAAGGATAAGGAAGAAAACTCTGCCTCCGTGGAGAGGATACGCATGCAGGCCCTCTTGTAGCTGTGGGTCCTGGTATTTGTGGACCTGCCTTCTGCCTTAGGTGCCCAGGCCGCCGCAGCACAGAGCCACACACGGCAGCTTAAACAATAGAAATTATTTCTCAGTCTGGATGCTGGAAGCCACCATCCAGATGTGAGCAGGGCTGGACCCCCGAGGCCTCTCCCGTTGGCCGGTAGATGGCTACCTCCCTGCTGTGTCCTCACACGGTGTTTCATGTGTTTGGGGATCCCCGGTGTCCCTTCCCCTAGAAGGACAGCAGCCCCACTGGTTAGGTCCTTCCCACCCCCCACCCCCCGGTGTGTCTGCATCCTCATGTCCTCTTTGCATAATGACGCCGTCAGATTGGGGCAGGACCCACCGTAAAGCTTGATCCCCTCTTTAAAGGACCCCTCTGCACTAAGCTCACATTCCCAGTGCTGGGGGTTGGGACCTCAACACAGGAATCTGGGGGGACACAATTCAGTCCGTAACGTCTACTCTCTGAACTTTATCTGTGGCCCCGAATCAATGCTCACGGCCCTTTCCACCGTCATCCACTGACCGGAGCGGCAGGGGTGAAAATCTGTGTGGCCGGACGCACACGCCCCCAGCCAAGGGGACGGGGCGATCCTGCCTGCTCGTGTCAGCTTGTGCTGCAAACCAGCGTCCTCTCCAGGGTCTGCTTAGTGCTCCGTTTCCCACGTTTTTGTGCTTTTGGTCGGCTTCACTGTTTCCTTGCCCCCAGGCATAGCGGGCCGTGCTGTCCAGTGTCCCAAGAGCGGGAAGGCTGGGATGTGCGTCCCCGCGGAAAACGCGTGTGTTAGGTGAGTATGTGACAGGAGTGAGCTACAGCGCTGCCGGCGTGAGTTCAGTGTTCATGAGACAGCACCACTTATGAAATGAGCTGTCTTCACACAGAAACACACACCAAACAGGGTCGTGTATTGATCGACTGATGAGATGTTGCGGCCTGAGGCTGGCAGGGCCTGACCCCGCGTTTCCCTGGGAGCAGTGGCTCAGTAGCTGCTAACGCACTGTTCACCACGAGCTCATAGCCCGTCACTGCCGCCCACAGGGAGAACAGACTGGGTGATTACGTATCGATTAACAGCTCAGGCCGCCTTAGACTAACAGAAGGGGAGGGGTATTTTTCACCTTCATGATTAGAATGACTTTTAGGCCGTTTGTTATTGTTTTAAATCTCTGCAGGTACCACACCCCTCAGCACATGGCAGTGAGTTCAAGGCCCAGAGAAAAAGGGGAAAAGGCCTTGTTTTCCCAGAATCCAGGGTCGGGGGGCTGGTCTGTGCAAGGCCGGGTGTGAGGCAGGGCGAATGCGCCCAGGCGAGCTGGAGACGGCAGGTCCCCATCGCTTCTGTTCCCTGTCAACCCTCCTGTCCCTGAGTCCACTTTGCAGAGCGCTGGACCACCTGTCATAGCACGTGTGACACACAGGTTTGGCGGGTAGGTGAGGTCAGCAAACTGGAGAGGACATTGGAAGACCTCCGACACCTGACCGAGAGGTAAGCGGACAGCAACAGGGTGGCGACTCGGAGGGACGTGAGTTTGTACTGGCTGTTGCTGGCGGACCTTTCCTGAGCTGAGGGTCCCTCCGGTTGTCCCGAGACGGCCCCGAGGGAGGGCACCTGTCCTCCAAGCGCTTCCCTCCCTTAAGCAGGTGGCTTCGTGGCCTCCCTACCCTGATCGCAGAACCTGTGACTGTGTCACCTCGCATGGCAAGGGGGGAAGTAAAGTTCCTTAAAGAGCAGACCATAAGAGAGGGGCGTGATCCTGGACTCCCCAGTTGGGCTCAGCGATCACAGGGTCCTCACTCGAGGGAGGAAGAGGGCAACGCCCAGAAGGATGTGATGTGATGGGATGGCGGCCTTGGAAGATGGAGGAAGGGAACACCGAAGGGTTGAGGGATGGGAGGCCTCTGGAAGCTGGAAAAGGCGAGAAATGGAGTCTCCTCTGGAGCCTCCAAGAGAGACCAGCCCTGCTGATACTTTGATTTGAACCTGGTGAGACACATCTGGACTTCTGGCCTCCAAACCACAGGGTGATGCATTTGTGTTGTTTAGCCACCAGGTTTGTGATCTTTTGTCACAGCAGGCACGGGAAACTGATACAGCACCGTCATCTTAGGTTCGAAAGGCCCCCGAGAGCTTGTGGCCATCCCGGGTCCCCTGTCCAGGTCCTGCACGGTTGGGTTTGCAGCCTCGATGCCGGCTCATTCCGAAGGCCAGCCCTGGGCTCCTGCTGGCCTCGGCACACGGGCTGGGTGTCCCTGTGTGTCTGAAGGACCTCGGCGGGCCCTCTGCCACACTGAGCCGTGCAGCCTGTGGGCCGAGGTTGGGTCCTGCCCCTGCTGCAGTTCCAGCCTGTTAGAGGGACCGCTTGGATGGCCAGGTGCAGGGTGAGGAAGTGCCAGGTGTCGGGGGCGGGGGGGGGGAGCAGATGCGGTCGTCAGGATACGTCACATCTTAATGTGATGTTTAAACAAATCAAAATGGGTGCAAAAAACCCGTGATGAACAAAATATCAAAGTCTGAGTAAAGGCAGAATCTGTACTGCTGACCTTGCGTCCTGTTTCAAGCTTCAGCCGGGCTCTGGCCAGCACCGGCTGTGTGCCTGGCCCTGCTGGACCCTCTCCACGGAGGACACAGCCGGCTGGATGCCTGTGCCCCTTCCCCCCGCTCCCCACGCTGTGCGGGGCCGCCCGCTGCCCCGCTTAGGCCCCTGTGGACTCCCAGCGTGGGCGGGCAGCCTGCACTGAAGCCCCTCCCCTTCCTCCACACTGAGTGACCTGGGTGCAGGGTTACACGTTCTAAACCCCACTTTCCCTGTCTGTGAAGTAGGGGGATTTGGATTCTACATGCCATTTAGGGTGGCTGCAAGGAACCGTGAGGTCTCTATCGGTGTGGCCAGGTGTGGGCCTGGGGCAGAGAGGGTGCCCTCCTCCCCCTGCAGAGTAGATTATCTGCACCCTAATTTGGCCCTTGTTCCAGTGGGAATTATGCCCCGAGCGTGTAGGTTTGCAGGGCAGAGGTTGGAGTTTAGAGTTTTTTCTGGGTCCTTTACCACCAGGGGGATGCACATGGCCGGTGCTCGGGAGGCAGGATTTCATTCTGTGCGCTAGTTAGGGAGGGGTTGTGTGAGGGAGGCGCTGAAATTCTCACTTTTTTTTTTTTTTGGCCGTGGGATGTGGGATCTTAGCTCCCCCCGCCGGGGACTGAACCTGTGCCCCCTGCAGTGGACACGCAGAGTCCTAACCACTAGACCGCCAGGGAAGACCCTGAAATCCCCCCTCTGACGTCAGCTCCTTCCTTGATGTGTCAGACCCAATCCTACTCAGGTACAGCGTGAGTGCGCTTTCCTGACCCGCTGAGCCCAGGGGCTGGAGGTAAATTTGCAAAGATGCCTTGTGCTCTGGGGATGCACTCACCCCATAGACAGGAGGTGGACGCCATCAGAAGCTGCACAGGGCAAGTAAGAAGTGTCTCACCATCTGGACTGTGCGTGAGAAAGCTGGCTCCGACAAAGGCGTGGGACAGCACTCTCCTGTGCTCGGGCGGGGAGGGGCAGTGAGCTAGTATGAGGCTCTCAGAGGTCACGCTACTGAAAGGTAAGAAAGCCTTGAAACTAGGAATGCCCTGACTGTGGCAGGTCCCCCCAGAATACATCCTGGGCCGTAGCTGGACAGGCCACAGGGAGAGGAGCAAACAAATCACCAGGCCAGTAACAGGGACAGGGCTCCTGCTTTAAGGACCCTGGCTCTGTCCGTGCCCAGGCCTCGAGGTTCGCAGGGACGGAGTCCAGTGGAGACCCCGGGATGCAGGGTTTCTGTGTTTGTAAAACCAAACTGCCTCCCTGCCTGGACACACACAGACTCCACAATGGAGATTCCCCAGTGCTGGAATTACAGGTGCTTTTTAGTTTCTAAGCTGCATTTTCTGACTTTCCCGAGATTTTTACAAGTATGCATAATTTTTGTAATCAAGAAGAGGTAATAGAGGTAATTCTGTTTAAAACACAATGCAGCCTCACCTGGTAGCGGTGGGGTTTGGGGACCACTTGTCTAGCCTCTGTGCCTCTTTCCTCATCCGTGAAATAGGAGTACGAGCTCCCACGCGTGGGGCCGCAGGGGACCACGTGTGCAGACACGGGCATACAGCACCCTTGTCCAGGAATGGGGAGATGAGGGTCTTTGCTGCACCCCCAGGAGCGTGTGGGGGGCACAGAGCCACCCACAGACAAGCTCCCTGGGGACGCTGTCCTCCTGGCATCCAGAACTCCGGGCGGTCAGCACCGCAGCCCAGCCCACGTTTCTGCTGACTGGGCGGCCTCCCTCCTGAGCTCACGCCTTCCAGACAAATCCCCCTAATGCCTCCATTCTGTCCTGGCGTATATAGGGAGGGCGCGCGTCCCAGCTCCTCACTGCGCTGCCCACGGGCCCCCGCCTTGACTCCCTGCCAGCCCCGGGTCCCTGCAGAGCCGACACCCACCATGGACATCGCCATCCAGCACCCCTGGTTCAAACGCGCCCTGGGCCCCTTCTACCCCAGCCGGCTGTTCGACCAGTTCTTCGGCGAGGGCCTCTTCGAGTACGACCTGCTGCCCTTCCTGTCCTCCACCATCAGCCCCTACTACCGCCAGTCCCTCTTCCGCACCGTGCTGGACTCCGGCATCTCCGAGGTAAGACCCGCTGAGCGCTGCTTCTTCCTGCAGCTGCGAGGGGTCCGGATGAGAGGCAGGGGTTTCTGAGGGCCGGGCCGGGGTGCACGCGGCACCCCTGTTCTGTGTGCTCCCGTCCTGTTCGTGGAGCGGATGGTGACAGCCGCAGGGCCACGCTCCCTCGTTGTCCTACCTCGTCCGTGCTGGACGCACAGAGGCCGGCCGGGCTGTCGCCCCAGCAGAGCCTCCTGTGCCTCTGGGGTGGTCGGCGGAGGAGCGCCCTGCTGCCTTCTCCTCCTGTCATCCACTCACGGCCCGTCTGTGGTTGGCGATGCCCCCACACGAGCTGGGGGCCCCCCGAACAGCCCCATCAGGGCCAGGGCGACAGCAGACCCAGCTTTGTGCTCCGCGGCTGCCCTTTCCCTCCAGCAGGAAGCCTGGGCTGGGCTGTGCTGCCCGAGGTCCGGCAGGAGGGCTCCGGTCTGAAGCCCCCTGCGGCCACAGAGCTGTAGCACATGGGCTCTTTCTGAGTTTGCCCGGGAGCCCAAGGCCAGGCCCCGAGGGCAGGCAGGCCACCCACCAGCTTTCCCGCCCAGAGCCCAGCATTCTGGAGGTGCCAGGTGTCACGGCTGCCTGAAACGCAGCGGCCAGCCCAGAGCTGGTGCGACAGAGCCCGAACGAGTGTCCCGAGCGAGGGGAGGGGGCGGGGAGGAGAAGGAAAGCACTTTGTGTGCGAGGAACTGGGTGGCCTGTGCAGACTGTCGGGAACGTTACGTCCACGTCCACGTGCGGGGACGGGGCCCCAGGCTGTTCACAGAGAGGCGCCAAGGGCAGCAACCTTAGTCCAAGCGCTGAGTCCCACCGGCCAGCCGAACAGCCCCTAACCAGCCCTGCAACCATAACCAGCTAGTCACCCGACCCATAAGCAGCCCCCCAACCTTAACCAGCTGGCCAACCAATCTCTAACAGGCCACTGAACCCATAACCCATCAGCCAGGCAGCCCCTCACCAGCCAGGCAGCCAACAGGCCCCCGAGGTGCTGGCTGTCGGCCGAGCGTTCACAGGGTCCTGAACCCGGCTCCCTCTGCCCCCCGGGCACGTGGAGGGAGACGTTAGAGCCCTAACCGCAGTTTCTGTTCTGAGCCCCTGGCTGCCCTGTTCCGGGGGGCCTCGGCAAGGCCCCTCCCTGAGCCACGGCCCCGGGGACACCCGCACGGGCTCTCGGTTTCAGGTCCGATCTGACCGGGACAAGTTTGTCATCTTCCTGGACGTGAAGCACTTCTCCCCCGAGGACCTGACGGTGAAGGTGCAGGAGGACTTCGTGGAAATCCACGGCAAACACAACGAGAGACAGGTGAGCCTGGGACGCGGCTGCCTCGGGCCCGTCGAGGAGGGAGGAGCCGCGTCCCCCGGGCAAGGCCGCTCCCGGGGACCAGGAGGCCGCTCCGAGCTCCGCGGGCCCAGGCAGCAGGAGAACGGCCAGCGGGGGCCCGCGGGGACACCACGCGGGCACCACTCAGCATCCCCGGCTCCACCCAGATCCGCTGGGTGACGGGCTGGGATTAGGAGGGACCCCAGGAGACGCCAGTGCCAAGGGCGCGAGCTCCGAGCCCCATAGGTTTTCACGCCGGCCTCTCTGGGGAGGACGGTGTGGCCCCCGCGTGTCGGAGCCCTAGCGCCTGGTGCCCGTTATCTCGAGGGGACGGGGGCACAGCCAGGACAGCTCGGAGACCAGGCTTTCTCCAGTGGTGGAGAAGCTGGAGGGGGGGAATGACCCCACCGGGTCTGCAGCCCGCCCCTAGGGAAGCCTGGACACTCCCCTGAGGCTCTGGGTCTTTCCACCTGGGGAGGAGGGGGCCGGGCCCGGGCTGAGCTGGGTCCAGGCCGTCAGCAGAAGGGCATGTCCAGGCGTGGCTTCTGATCCGGTTAGATGGGCGGCAGGGACCTGAGTCCGAGCGGGCTGTGGGGCCACAGTTGAAGGGGTAGCCGGACCCGAGGGCAGGGCAGGGGGCAGGACCACTCACGTGACAGTGGAGCGAAATCGGTCTGAGGAAGCAAGGGCCCTGGCCAGGCCGACCACGTGCAGGGGCCCTGGACACGGTGCAGCCCCCGCCCTGGGAGAGCGTTGTGCGTTTGACCCTCACGCGGTCCAGGAGGGCCTCCTCCATGTCGGGCCGGTGGATGCTGACCGCGCCCTCACCTGCCTCCCCCAGGATGACCACGGCTACATCTCCCGCGAGTTCCACCGCCGCTACCGCCTGCCTTCCAACGTGGACCAGTCCGCGCTCTCCTGCTCCCTGTCCGCGGACGGCATGCTGACCTTCTCTGGTCCCAAGATCCCGTCGGGCGTGGACGCCGGCCACAGCGAGCGGGCCATCCCCGTGTCTCGGGAGGAGAAGCCCAGCTCTGCGCCCTCGTCCTAAGCCCGGCCTCGGCCTCGGCTGCCACCTGCTGCGGGCCCATCCTCCCATCCACCTGGGGGGGCCTAGAAAGTGGGGCGTCTGTCTCCCTCTGCTTCCCCCTCTCCCATTCCCTTTTCCTCTTCTCCGAGGGCGTGAGGGTTTGAGAGCGTAGCCTGGAGAGCTCGGGGCCTCGGCCTGAGGTGCTGAGACCTCAGAGCGACCCGGATCCCATCACCGGCCAGTCGGCGGAGGTGACCGCCACCCCAGCTTCTTAGACGACATTCCTGTCCTCCCGGGGACATGGACCGTCTAGGCTGCTTGGGGGCGTCAGAGAATGCGCCTCTCTGAGCAATCTCTGGGTGACCTCTGGTCTCCAGGGCCAGCCAGGTGCGTCTTGCCCTCGGCGGCAGGTGCCCGCCCTGGGGCCGAGCCGGGTGCCGTGAGGTCCGTCTGGCGGGGGCACCTGTGCGCCGGGGCTCTCTGCAGCCTGCGCCTCTCAGACCCCCTCCCCTCCAACCCTCCTCTGTGTAGTGTCGCTCTTGGGGCATCTGGTCACCAGGAGAAGGCAGCCCGTGGCAGCCAATAAAGAACAGGTGACACAAGCAACTTGCTGTGTGGTGGCTGTGCTGTTTGTACGGGGGGCTTGGAGAGCGATGGAGATGGCTCCAGGGGATGTGTGGTGGGGGTGCGAGGGACAGGGAGGCGTGGGGGGACCCTGGTCTGCCTGTCCCTGTTCAGCCCCAGCCGCCTCTAAGGGACGGGGTCACCTCCTCGTTCCCAGACCTGGTACCTCCCTCGACATCAGCTGTGAGGGAAAGAGGGGGTTCCTCTGAAAACTCTGACGGGTGGAGGAGGGGGGCACGGGAGGGAGAGGGTCTGGGCTCCCGTCTCTAACCCCCTGTGGGAACTGGGGTGCCAGGCGGGGCCTGGCCATCCTGACCGCTGGCCTCCTTCTGGGGTCCTCTGTCCCGGCTCCCTTGGGGTTTTGCTCCCTAAGGGGAGGGGACAGGTGGTCGGTGTCCACCCCTGTTAGGCACCGCGCCCTGGCACCCTGTGTGGGAGGTCCCCCTCACTCTGCCTCCCCCTTCCTGGAACAGGCACGGGCCCTCGGGGGCTCCTGGTGACCAGGGCTGAGTGCCCACCACCCAGAGTGGGCAGTGTGCTCGCTGCCCAGATTCCCCTGCCATGGGAGGAGACTAGGAGGCCAGCACCCTGCACAGGGGAGCCGGTGGGGGCCTCAGCCAGGGGCCCTGCTGGCTGCACGGGGACCAGGGAGAGGGCAGCGGGCGGCCAGATGTGGCCTCTGGGAGCAGAAAGCGGGCAGCCGCCTGGCTGGACAGGCACTGCTGGTGTTGTCAGGCCGTGCGGAGGGCCCTCTCCTGGGGCGTGGGGGCCGGGGGCCCTGGGGGTCCCGATGGGGCCTAGGGGGATGGTCCTTGGGGTGGTGCCCACGCTCCCCCTCCCAGGAGAGACTGGACAGCAAGAGGGGAGGACAAACGGGAGAGTTTCCAAAAGAGACTGCTACTCAACACGCAGGCAGACAGTTGCTGTCATGTGGATTTAAATGGAAAACGGCACTCGTGCGAAATACACACACGCACACACACGCTTGTGCGCGCACAGCCTCGTAGCTGGGGATCCCTCTGGGGCCGGCCCTCATCCAGGGGAGGGTCCTCACCCCATGGGAGCGTCTCCAGACTCCCTCCGGCCCCCACCCGCCCCGCTCCTTCCAACAGGAAGCCCCCTGCCGCCGTCCTGCCCTTTGATCCACAGCTGTGGCGAAGGGGCCCCCTGTGCGGGCGGTGCAAATTGGCCACTGCATGTGGGGGCCGGGGCGGGTGTTTTGGACAATCAGAGTTTCAGAGGCCCCTCTTTCTCCTGGGTCCCCCTAGAAGGCACCTTCCACTTTGCACAGACTGGCCTGTCACCGCGCCGGGTCTGGGGGGCTGTGGGGTCCTGTCCGTCTGGCTGCAGCCGGAACCGAGCCACCATTAGAAGCCGCTGGTCTTGCGTCCACGGTGGGTCTTGTTCAGGCCAGATAACGGCCTGAGCTGTGACCCCCAATCCATGCGTGAGTCCTCACCCCCAGTATCTCAGAATGTGACTATTTTGGAGATGAGGGTCTTTAGAGGGCTGATTAAGTTCAAGTGAGGGCGTGAGTGTGGACCCTAATCCCAGAGGACGGGCGTCCTTACAAGAAGAGGCAGTGAGGACACACACACAGCAGGACAACCATGGCAGACACAGGGAGAGGCCGGCCGGCGATTGACACGCCCAGGAGGGAGGCCTCCGCAGAGCCAGGCCTGCGACACCTTGATCCCAGAGGCCCAGCCTCCAGCGCCATGAGAAAAGGAGCTTCCGTTGTTGAAGCCTCCCCGTCTGCAGTGCTCCTCACAGCAGCCGAGCCGACCGACCCAGGCCTGAGGACGCAGCGTCTGGCCTCTGGGGCGGGTGTGAGGCCAGGCGGCTGGCTCAGGGAACCGGGATGGAGCTCCTCGGGGATCTGCAGGAAGCGGGGGGGCCCAGCCCAGGTGGGAGCGGAGAGAACCTTCCCTGACGGCGGTGCGGCTGGGAGACCCTGCCTTGCCCGGACTTCTGAGACGGAGTCGCGCCCTCCTGTCCTCCCAGGGCCCCCTGTTCACCCCCAGTCTCTACTCTCCTCCCTGCCCGGGTGTTCCTCAAGCTAAGGGGTCCGAGGGCTGGCCCGCAGCTGCTTTGCCCCTTCCGAGACGCCCCGGACCCTGGGGCAGGAGAGAAACACCTGCGGACGTTGACAGAGGGCCGGGGTCGGCCCCTCCCGGGCCCAGCGTCCCAGCCGCCCTCCCCCAGCTGGAGCTGCCACGTCAGCTGGTGTCTGAGCTTCCTTGTCTAGGGGTCTGCTCTGGAACAGTCTCCCTGCCTGGCCCACCCAGCACGGATGCTGTCCCCACGGTACTCAGGCTCCGTGCAGGCACCCAGCTGGCCACCATCTTCTGAGTCGAGGGCAGGGCTGCCTGACGCCTGCCGGGCGGGAGGCCGCACGGATGCACGCGGGGAGCGCAGCCTCGCCGCGGCTGCCGGACGGCGCTCCGGGGTCTGACGGCCACCAGGTCCCGTGGTGCCCCCGCCCAGTGTCAGTCCCACGGGCTGCTGCAGGAAGAACTTCTGCGCCCAGAGGACTGTCTGCTGCCCCTCCCTTCCAGCTCCCTTCCGGCTCATGTCCATCTACCTGATGCAGGGCCTAGAGCTCATCCCCTGTGCAGGTGCCAGGCCCCCACCTGGCCTGGTCCACCTCTGGTCACGTCTCTCTTGGGGGGCACTGCCCACACAGTTCTGGGCCGCCAAACCTAGCCCTGCCCGCTCTAGGACACGTGGCTGTCCCCACGACTGGAACCATGAAGGTGGGATTGGCCAGCATCACCCAAACCTGCCAGCCTGTGGGACCCACCCAGAGAGCTGTGCGAATACAGATGCCTGGGCCCCGTCCCAGACCCAGCCAACCGGACGGAGGGAGCGGGGCTGCAGTCCAGGAATCTGCGCGCCGAATAATTCCCCAGGTGACACCTGCGAACCCGCTAACTGGGGAGATGCTGCAGTGACAGTGGCCACCTCCGTGGGCGGGGTGAGCGCGGGGGAGGCCAGTCTCGCCGGAAGCTGCCTCTCCCGTCTCAGGTCTCCATCTAGATCTTTGGAGGGAGGGAGGCACCTCCCCATCCCAGCAAATGTGAGGCTTGAACGTGGTTCTGGGGCCCCAGAGCAGGAGTGATCCTTGTTCCCCCGGGGTCTCATTTTCACCCCGAGCAAGAGTGTCACCATTGTCATAACAGCAGCAGCAGCAGGGCGAGCATTAACTGAGCACCTACTGTGTGCTGGGCACTGTGCCAACTGCACTGGCGGCCCCAAGCAGCCCAGCCGCCTGTAACGGGCTCCACTGTCAGGGAGGAAACCCAGGCTCGGAGGCTGGGTCCCTCGCCCGGCGTCCCCCATCTGCGAGGCCTGCCTGGGACCCAGCTGTCTGCCTGGCCCCAGAGGCAGGGCTCGGAATCCCTACTTGATGGCTGTTACCACACGGCATCACCCCTAACCTTGTAAGTCAGGCTGGCTGCTCTCAGGCAGCTTGCTGTGTGAACACAGGCAGATTTATCAAGTCCTCTGGTTATCAGATCTCTGTCCTCACCAGTTCACGAGGGTGGTGGACTAGATGCTCCCAGGGGTGTCCAGTTCCCAGATGCCCACCTGCGATTCCAAGCCTCACCACCAGATGGCAGCAGAGGCTGAGCCTTGGCCACCAGGACCTCGCCGGAAGGAGGCACGGAGCTTGTCTCAAAGGTCACCTTCATGGGTCCAGACCACGGGAAGCAGCCGCAACACACATCCGCAGAGGGCCTTCTCTCGTGTGTGCTGGGCTGGCCACACAGAGCTCTGGAAGACCCCCTCCTGACCCAGGGAGCCGCTGTCCAGCAGAGGACCCCAACACACACACAAAAAGCCCCAGAAGGAGCCAGTGGTATTTCTTTAGAATAAGCACTTTTTGCTTCACTTGCTTTTTTGCAAAATCATTTGCAAAAGAGGAAATTGCTGCCTGGCTGGGCAGCACTGTGCTGGGGGTCCCCGCGGCTTTGGCGGGATCTCCTCCTACACAGAACCGCGTGGTACACCAGCCCGCCCAGGCCACCAGCCTCCCCGGGCCCCTGCGGCCTCTGCCTGGAAGACAGTCAGAGCAGCTGCTGGTCCTGCCACGTCCCGGGGGGGACGTGCCCTGGCAGGTGGCCGGGTCACGAGGTCAGATGTCCCGCCAGCCAGAGGCTGCAGTGGCCGCCTGGGAGCGGGTTGAGACCCAGAGGCTCAGGTACACGCGTCAGACTGCAGTTTGAAAGGGGACTCGAGGGAGGAGGCCCAGACCTGCTTCCAGGGGCAGGCGCCTGCCACCAACGCCTGCCTCGGCCTTCGGGATGGAAGTGGGGGTGGGGAAAGAGGGTTCCCACGCAGAAGGCTGCAGCCCCACATGGCCCACACCCAGGCCAACTCCCTGGCTGCTGCGGTCGCCAGGCAGGGGCTCTGCTGCTGCGGGGTTTCCTCCAAGGTCCGGGGCCAAGGGTTGAATCTGCAGGGGCGGGGGCGGGGGGGGGCCCACACGGATGTGCAGGCTGCTGTCAGGAAAACAGAGCGGAATGGACGATATGCAGGTGCGCGTGCACACACACACACAGAGCAAGTCACATGCACAAGCAAACACACCCCCCACCCACATGCCAGCAACAGCCACCAGCAGGTTCTAGGCTCTGTTTCCTGCCTTTCAGTGGCTTCCCTCGGTGTCTGATTTGTACTTGAACTTGAAGACATAATCACGCAGAGACGTTTCCTGCCAGTTTCTCCACCTCAAAGAGACACCTCCTGTGTGTGCTGTCAGCCGACCCTTTCATATCATTTAGGGGCACCCGACATGTTTTGTGTTGCTCGAAGTACCTGATGACCTTCTGCTGCTAGAGATTGGCGAGAGACAGGGTGGGGCAGCGTGCTCAAGGGCACCCCAAGGTCACGGGGAAGGAGTGTGGCGGCTCCTTCTTCCCTGGAGCTGTCAGCTACCTGGAACCCCCGTGAGCACTTTCCTGTACTACCCACCCCCCACCCCTCCCAGCCCCAGGAGTCGGACATCAATAAAAAAAAGATCTGGCTCAAAAACGCAGCTTTCCAAAGGCTCTTCAGAGGGCGCCTCATTGCACGTAAGGATGGGCGGGCAGATTGCTAAGTGTGTGGGGGGGGTGGACGCTGGGCACCAGCAGAGGAGACCAATCAGACCTGGGGGACCGAGCTGGGAGGTGGGACACCCACATCCCGTCTGCAGGAACTTGGAGGCCCCATGCTGGCCCGGCAGCGTTTGGATGTGATGCAAAGGAACAGTTCCTGGAGGGGCTGTGGGGCCAGTTTCCTCCCGATGGCCGGTAACAGCGACGGTTGGGGTTTTTGTGCAACGGTCTGTGCTGAGCGCTCGCCCCTGGGCTCACTCGTGGGGACTTACCCGGGGCTGTTGCTGCTGCTTCTGCTTGTTTCCTGTGAAAAACCGAGCTAAATGAGGGGTCTGTCTGAGGACACGCGGCCTCCGGGGGGTGCGCGGATGTGAATCCCAGCTGTCCTCTCCTGAGCAGCCTCCTGACTCTCTCCTGCAGCCGCTGTAAAGCGTGTTTCCCATGATGGCAGTTCGCGTCTCGCAGGGCTGTGCTGGTTTCCTGCGGCTGCTGTAATAGATGACCACAAACGGGGCCGCTTCAAGCAACGGAAATCTATTTGGAGGCCAGAAGTGTGAGGTCAAGGGGTGGACAGGTCATTGCTCCCTCGGGAGGCTCGAGGGGAGGTCCTTCCCGCCTCTTCCAGCACCTGGTGCTGTGGCACCCGGGGCTTGTGGCCGCCTCCCTCCCGTCTCTGCCTCCATGGTCACACGGCCTCCTTCCTGCGTCTGCGTCTCTGCTCTTCTTTTAAGGAGACCAGTCATTGGGTTTAAGGTCTACTCGTGTAATCCAGAATAATCTCGTCTTCATTCTTTTTCTTTTTTTTAAACAACCTGATTTTTTAAAAACTTAATTTATTTATTGGCTGCATTGTATCCTCATTGCTGCACCCGGGGCTTTCTCTAGTTGCGGCGAGCGGGGGTTACTCTTCATTGCAGTGCATGGGCTCCTCATTCCAGTGGTTTCTCTTGTTGCGAAGCACGGGTTCTAGGTGCACAGGCTTCAGTAGTTGCGGCACATGGGCTCAATAGTTGTGGCTCACGGGCCCTAGAGCACAGGCTCAATAGTTGTGGCACACGGGCTTAGTTTCTCCGCGGTATGTGGGATCCTCCCGGAGCAGGGATCGAACCCGTGTCCCCTGCATGGGCAGGAGGGTTCTTAACCACTGTGCAACCTCAGAAGTCCCTCATCTTGATTCTTACCTTAATTACATATGCCAAGACCCTTTTTCCAAATAAGGTTGCGTTTGCAGGTTCTGAGGTTTAGAAGTGAGACAGCTTTTGGGGGGGCCACTGTTCTGCCCACGGCCAGGACTGACCCGCCTTTGCCTCCTGGGGCTTTTGACTTGCACCACTCCTCTTGGTCCAGGAAGGGAGGCTCTGAGGTTGGCAGGACAGACACTAGCCTATTTTAAAGAAGAAGAGGCTGAGGCCCAGAAAAGTAGAGACGGGGGCAGAAGGCCTGGGGTGGGAGCCCCGGTGCGGCCACTGACAGGGTTAACCTGACTTGATGTCACTACCTGCGACGTGAAGGGCAGGTTCCTAAGGTCCCTTTCTAGGAAATTCTGTGATGCCTTGATTTCGAGGTAAATGAAAGTGAGCTGCCTGTGACGCGTTTCATGCCCGCCCCCCACCCCGCAGGCCAGGCTGCCCCGTGGCCTCCATTTCAGCAGCCGCACCTCTGCTTTAAGAGCTGGCTTTGGACGCATCTGTCTGAGGTTCCCTCCCCCCACCCCCGCTGGCTTCCCCAGAGCCCAGCCTGCATCCTGACACTCGGAGGCCTGGGGTTCTGTTTTAGGCATTGCTATGGCAACCCTCCGTTTGCCTGCCCATGGATGACCCGAAGTCCGGTGTCTGCCAATGATTCACCTATTAACAGACTTGTGGGGCAGCCGCTGACCCTGCCCGGTCATTGCCGCCCATGGGGCCCCAGACATTCCTGCCTGGAACCAGGAGACCGGCGGGCGCCGCTCAGGGTACAGGGGTTCAAGTCCCTGCCCAGCCAGCAAGACGGTCCTGGACCTGGAACCTTGCCCAGGGATGCGGCCCCCAAGGCCGTGTGCAAAGGAGGGCTTGCTGGGCCCTGGGCACCAGGGAGGGGGCAGGGTGAGGGAAGGCCTGGGGCCCCGGAGGCCGGGGCAGGCCTAGGGGACTCCGGGTCCCCGCTAACCCTGAGGCGGGCACTCCCAGGCAGCTTCCTGAAACACCGCTGGCCTTCGCGTGTCCGCCCAGAGAGGGGAGCCAGGCCGTGGGTGATGGTGGGTCACGTCCCGCCCCTGCTCCTGGTGAGAGAGGAGGGGAGGGGAGCAGCGCGGTGTCTGTGTGCCCGTGCGTGCACGTGGTGTCCACCATCAAGGGGAGATGGGGGAAGGGGCCACACAATAAGCTCAGGGCCCCTCAGACCCCGATTCCTCCGTGTCCTGAGGATGCGGGTGTTTGGGGGCTGGGTGTGTTTTGGGGGTGGATCTGCCAGGGGGTGAGTGTGGGTCTTGGGAAACGGGCGGGACCTGCTGCAGGAGGGCGGGGGACATTCCACAGCGCGCCCCACAGGCACGGGGAGGGGCCATCCCTGCCTGCGTCCTGGGCCGCGGCAGCCGGCCCCAGGAGGCTGCACCCTGCACGACGGCCACGGGGGGCCGGCGGTGCGCCGGCTGGGCTGTGACCGGGGCGGCCGGGAGGGCAGCGGGGATGGCCCTGCCCGTCAGGGTGGAAAGGATGGGAAGTGGGGTGCCCGTGTGCCCACAGCCCCCCCTTGCTGAGGGGCTGGGGCCGCCCCGCCCTCCCTCTGCCCTGCCGGGTGGCTCTCCTTCGGCTCCAAGCCCCAGGCCCAGCCCACTGCAGCACTGCCCGGCCCCGGCTGTGCTGGCCCCCGCCCCTGAGCCCGGGGTTGCGTGGGGGATGGAGGTGGGGTGGGGCTGGGGGAGGGGATCTATGGGCGCCCGCAGGTGACGCCACGTGTCATGGTGACTTCCCTCCTGCCCGCTGAGCGTGGGGAGCTGGGGACCCCGCGCCACAGCCCCCCTTCTCCGACCTTCTCACGAGCGCCCCCGCTGGGTGTTCAGCGTCCGCTTCCCGAGGCCACCAGGACCTCCACCTAAATCCCAGCGCTCCAGGCTAGGCCCCTCCCTCCGCCCACACGGGCACCCTCCACACCTCTCTCCTCTGGCGGATGAATGCCGTTTAGGCAAATGGATACACTCAGGCCCCTGAACCCAGTGGGGGAGGATGTCCATCTTGGAAAACAAGGGCATGCGAATCCTCACCCGAAGCCGGCCTTCTCGGCCGCGATTCCGGGCAGCTGGGCGGCGGGGAAGGTGGGCATCCGTCCCTTGGGTCTGGAGGGAGCGCGGCCTGCACGGCTGTGGGAATGCAGGACGGGGAGCCCCCACTGGGGGTGCAGCCGCCCTGCCCCCGCCCCGGCCTCCCCCCACCGCAGTGGAGCAGGGACACGGCCCCTCCTCCCGGGGGTCCAGCAAGGAGGGCCAGGCGCCGAGGTGCTGTGAGAGGGCAGCTTGGGCCCAGGTGGCTGGCGGGAGGGGGTCCCTTGTCCCGAGCCCGCCCTGCACCAGCAGGGCAGGCGGGACAGCTGTGGGATCGGAGCCGTGGCTGTGAATGGCTGGGGCGGTCTCGCGGCCGCCGTGTCCCCACGACCCCACGGCTGCTTCCTGTTCCTCCTTGGTGTCACCCCCTCGAGCCCGACTTGGACCAGAGGCCACAGGGGGAGGGGCTCTGCCGTCCGCGAGGCTCACGGGGCAGCGGGCGCTGGGGTTGGGCCCCACGGGGTAAGCCTTGACGGGACTGGGGGTGGATCTGCCCCCACCGCGTCGGGGGGCCGCCCGCACGGGAGCCCGCGCGGAGCCCACGTGCCTGGGCCGACGCCGCTGAGGGCGCTGCGTCCGTGGCCTGGCCACGTCTCCCGCCTCCGTTCGCTGCCGCTCTCGTGGCGCCGGGCGTGCACTTCTGGGGGCAAGCTGCTAGTGCTTCCCCGACGGGACTGGCGTCTTCCGAGAAAGAGGTTCTGGCCCAGCTGGCGGGGGCTGCACCCCGCTTTGTAGCCAGCCTCGGGGAGGACGCCGCAGCGGACAGCACTTTAGCAGCGAGGGGGCCCCGTCCGAGTCGGGTCTGCGGGGTTCGGGCCGCGGCCGGCGCTGCCTGGTCCCAGCCGCCAGCTGCCCTGGGCCTGCTTTCTGACCACACAGCGGGGAAGAGGATGAGGGGCACCTCTAGGGACAGCGTGGGGTGGGGGCACTGTGGAAGTGTGGGGCTCACGTGCACCCTGCTGTGGGGCCTGGAACCCCCCCGTCAGGGATCCTCAGGTGGGAGGGGGGGGTGGGCAGGGCAGGCAGGATGCTGGGGACACGGGCGCCCTGGGCTGACCGGGCCCCTGGCTCCGTCCCTGCCCGGCCAGCTCTCTAAGTGCATCTACTCCCCATCCCCCAGGTCCGAGCCGGGGGACAGGTCCTCGTGCCAGCCCCACTTTACAGGCACCGGTTGAGGTTTAGAGAGGACGAGGGTCTTTCTAGATCATGTCTGGCTGCTAACAGGCAGAGGGGCTCCTTGGACCCTGGTCTGAGCCCCCAGTCTGCTCCACGTCACTCCCCCTAGCCCCTTGGGGCATCGTGGACCCTTGTGGCCCCGCGGTCCCCACTGCCTCTGAGAGGCCCAGCTCTTTCAGGCGGGCGTTTTCTCCTCTGACCTTGGGAGGTTGGACGACCTTGCCCGGGGCTGCGGGAGAAATCCCTGTGGCCCCTCCCAGGGTGGGTGGCGGGTGGGGGCCAGACTGTGGGGAGGGAATTGGCCCTGGGCCCCCCAAAGCTGCCAGCTGGGAAAGCCCCAGCTGAGAAAGGGCTTTACCCAGAAACTCCTCGGCCCACCCACCTCCATCCCTGAGGGAATCCCCAGAGGGAAGCCGCAGGAAAGAGTGGTTTCTCGTGGCCCCCGTGGAGGAACGGCCACACTGCAGCCCCACGTTTCCTGCCCGGACACCCCGCCCACGGCGGCTTCCCCTTCCTCCCTCCACCCCTCCTGCGAGCTCTGTACCTGGTGGGTGGGGTGTGGGGGCGGGGACCAGGGCCCTCGGACAGCAGCCGACACGGGGGCTCCCGATCTGTGGCCTCCGTCACCCGGGGGGCTGTGGGCGGTTACATGCTGGGTCAGTCTGGGCCACTGGCCCTTGTCGGGGGAGAGCCGGGTCCTCGCCTCCGGGCCAGCGGGTCTGGGTGGAGCTTGGATCTTCGGGCTTCCAGCCTCAGTTTCTGAATCTGTCAAGTGGGACGCTGACACTGACCTCGTGGGGCCTCCCAGGACCCAGTCTTCCCCCAGCGTCCAGAGCGACCCCCACCCGCCAAGAACTGTGCCTGGCAGTCCTTGCTGGGAACGCCTTGAGGTGCTGCTTGCTCTCCCAACCAGCCCTGCACACCCTCACGTCAGGACGCAGACCGGCACGGGCGCTGAGGGCCCAGGACACATCCGAGCCCTGGGAGTGTCCCTGGAATGAGGCAAACCAGGAGAGTGTTGTTCAAGGAGCCATCGAGTCCTGCTGGATGCGGGTGGCCCGCGTCCTCTGAGGAGGAAGCAAGCCTGCTCTCAGGCCTACGAGGGCCCCACTTTCTTCCCGTCCCAGGCTCGGACCAGTTGCACTCTGCCCCAGCCGCCCTGCCCCTCGCAGGCTCCTGCCCCAGGACCCTGGCATGCCCAGCACCCCCGGCTGGAGGCCCCGTGTGCGTGGCTCCCTCGCCCCCAGCCCCGAGCTCCCCGGCTGGACGCCTTCGCAGAGCACCCCCTCGAGGCAGCTCCTTTCCCACCCTTCACAGCATCCCGTGCTCCGATGGCTCAGAGCCCCCCTGTGGGACCCGAGGCCCACAGGCGCAGCGGTGGGTCTCTCTCACTCACTGCTGCTCCTCCGGGGCCTCGGGCAGAGCCTGGTACCGCGAAGGTGCTCCGTGGGTGCTGGGAACGAACAAATGAATGAATGAATGAATGTGGTGATGGTCAGAGGCGGAAGGGTGCTAGAGCCAGAGGCCGAGCCAGTCCTGGACGTTCCCACGGGAAGCACAGCCCCACAAACCGCCCACCCTCTCCGTGGTTAAACTTTCCCCAGCTCCGTGGTTCTGAACCCTGCGGGTCCTCAATAGCTGAGGAGCTTTTAAAACTACTCATCCTGGCCCACGCCTCTGCCTCCCCATCTGGACATAGTCTGGGCGGGCCTCCATAGGTATGTCGTAAAAACCGTTAGGTGATTCTATGTGCAGGTGGGGTCAAGGACTCTGGTTTGGCTTTATTTCAATCCTCGACCAATCAGGGGGCCATTTAGGTTAATTGGCAGGTCTGACAGGTCCCATCAGCCATTCACTCTTGAGTCTGAATTAGTAGAGGAGGCTGCTTCTTTTTCCTAACCCTGTGCTGGGTTAGGCAGGTGAGTGAGTGGAATGTTTTCTGGGCGGGAGAGAGAAACAAAGAAGGTAGCGTTGGGATGGAAATCCTTGAGGGGCATGTTTGGGTCGGGGGAGGGGCGATTGGAGGACCTGGAGGTGAGGAGGACCTGGAAGGGAGGGTGCTCCTGCTTTCCGGGTGTTTCTCAGGGCCAGACTTAGGATGGGGTCCCCCTCTGCAAGGGCAGAGCGGGCTTTCCTGCCCAGCGTGGGGAACCTGGGGGCTCCGGGCCAAGGCTGATGACCCCGTGAGGACAGTCGGGTTGGTGGCGGGGCCTGGCTGGCTTCCCATTTCGCTCTGACCTCCGGGACCATGGGAATCCACACTCACTGCTCTCGGTCTGCACCGTCCTCCCCACCCGTGGCTTGACCTTGCCAATGACCTGCAGTTGTGGTTCTCGGGGCGGATCTCTGCATTGGCAGCGGTTTCTGACACTGGGGCCGCCCCGAAACTGCTGGGCGGGGCTGGGTTCTGACAAAGCCTCCGGCGACTCCGTGCCGCTGGTCTCGGGACTCTGCCTGAGAGGTGGGGTTGTCCTATCCCAGAAGGGGAAGGTGGGGGCTGAAAGATGGCTTGTCCCCACAGCCCGTGGTCCCTGAGCGCTCCACACCGCTTACACCCAGACCCTCCTGGTCACACCACACCTGCTGCCCAGGGAAACCTCCGCAGGTGGCCCCTGGGAAGAGAGGAACCACACCCCCATCTTGGGGCCTCGGGGGTCTGCAGACCACATCCCTTAGAAGCCTGTGACCTTGAGCAAGTTGCAAGGTCCCTGTCAGCAGGCACCCAAAGCTGAGACCCGCAGGAGTCTGGGAGGGGCCTGTGCAGGAGCGAACAAACCCCAGATCTGCCCCACGAAAGGGAGAGTGCAACAGCCTTAAATTGAGTGTGAAAGTGACAGATCAAAGGCAGTGAGTTTAATGCATGTCACCATTTTAAAATTCAATGCAACGTTCTTTAATTAGCGTGTTCTCTATCTTTACGTTAATGACCCTGGCAGTTGGCACACGACTGCCACGTGCAGGGCCCTCTCCTGTACTGCTGGGGTGGGTCAGCCTGGGTGCAGGGGTTGGGGCTCCTGAGCCCTGCTCACTGGGGAGCAAGCAGAGTGGCCAGGGGGCCCATCGCCTGGACTGGACATCAGAAAAGTCGGCTGCCTGGCAAAGCCACTGAAGTGAACTCCAGCCTGGCAGGGGTGAGTGTTCTGCTGTGGTCAGAGCTGGGACCCAGCCTGTTCCACATGCCAAGTGGGGGTGTCTGGCTTTTGGCCAAGCTGTCTGGACTTTCTGGACCTCAGTCTCTTCATCTGACCAATGGGAATCCCAATAGAGTCATGGGGCTTGGGGGACCAGACAGAACTCTGCAGATCAGTGGTGATGGGTTAGCCAGGGTTGGGGGAGGATTCCTGGGGCCAGGAAGGGAGGGGCACAGACCCGTGGGGGTGGGGGGGTAGGAGCTGCCGGGGAGCAGGCTTGGTCCTCCTGGGCTCAGCTGTGCCCTCACCTGCCACGGGTGTGGAGCCAGCAGAGCCTCCATGGCTGTTGCTGTGCTTTCTCCTGTCTCTGCAGTGTAGACACGTACAACCCACGCCCAAGGAGGCAGTGCCGGGGGCGGACCCCACTCCTGCCAGGCCTGCAAACCCAGTCCCTTAGTCACGCCTGTCCTTAGCCTCCCGGGGGCCCAGCCCAAGCAAGATCTGTCGGCCTGTAGACACAGGCACACGTGTGCCCACATACACACGTGCGAGTGTGTGGAAACCAAACGGTGAGGTCATCTGGTGCAGTCACGTAAGCCCTGGGCCGCTGAGGCCCGTGCCGACTGTTGCTCGGCGACATTGTCACAGACCCGCCTTTGGTTCAACAAAACAGAGGCTGGAAGAGACTCAGGCCCCCTGCACTACCACGTTTATCAGGGAGAGGCAGTGCCACTCCCTCACGTCCACTGAGGTGCGGTCTATGCGCCCTGGGATCTTGAGTGTGTGTGCACGTGTGTGTAGGTAGGTACATGTACCCGCATGCACTTCTGTACCACCTTCATGCACACGTGCGTGCATGTGTTCCATGCCCCAGTTCCATGATGGTGCCCAAGACCACCGTCAGAACTCTGTGCTCAGAGTGGCTGCAGCCTGGTTTTCACGGGTTCATCCCTGGCCCGTGGGTCTGCCCTGAAGCCAAGCCCGTATTTCTGAGTGTGCGGTGAGCCTGTGTGCCGGAGGCTGTGTGCTCAGCACATACAGGGCTTGGTCAGCAGGGGGATGTGTGCATTGGTCACTGGACACAGTTCATGCTGTGAGCAGTCGGTTCTGCCCAAGGCAGGATCCCGGATTCATTCACTTATTTATCCACTCATTGGTTCACCAGTGGTTTATGGAGCACTTACTACATTCTGGGCTGGCCTGGTTTGGGGAGGCAGGTCCTTGTCCTTGGAAAATGCTTTACTGGGAAGGGAAGGGATGGGAAGGGAAGAGAAGGGAAAGGAAGGGAAGGGAAGGAGTGGGGGAGGAAGGAGGCAGGTGGGGCATAAATGGAAAGATGCAGCTACCATGGGAACTGATACCTTAACTGGACCCAGGGTAGAGGGAGATATGTGGCCTCCAGCATCTGTCCCTGCAGCAGTCAGGAGAGACAGCTGGTGCTGCATAACAAGCATGCCAATCTCAGTGCCTTAGAGCAGCCTTGCCTCTGACACGGGGGCTGAGGGTCCAGTCCCGGTTGTTGCTGTCTGACCTCACAGTGTGGCATTCTGTCCATCCCTTCATTTTCAGCTCCGCTTCCTGAGAAAGGGACCCTGCCTCCTCGTGTGAGGTGGGCTGGGAGTGGAGAAAAGGGAAGTGGGGCCTGTGGTCTCCTGCCCCAGTCTGGCGCCGTGCAAGGCCAGCCCGGATTCGAGGGGAAGGGCGCTAGCCTGCTTCTCTTGGTGGAGGAGCTGCAGGGTCACGCTGCAGAGAGCAGGGATGCAGGAAGGCCCAGGACACAGGGGCGCAGTCTACACACCCCAGGGCTCTTCACACCCTCCATGCGGAGGGGTGGGCCCTTATGCCCTTCCCTCCTTTGGTTTTGCAGCTGAGCTGGAAGCCCGGCCAGGGAAGGCGCCTCTCCCTGCCCCCGGGGCCCCAAGGGCATAGTGACTCAGTTTTGAGTCTCTTGCCGGGACTTTCCAGACTCTCCCTCGGCTCGCCTTGCCCCGTGCTTGTTACAACCCAGGAGAGTCCTGCGTTTGGGAGGCGCAGGCTGGATTTTCCCTCTCAAGTCACCTGCGGGTAGAGGGTGCGGCCGGGTGGAGGGTGCCGCCTGGGCTCTGGTGGGCTTGGCTCTGAAGTCTGCAATCTGGTCTGAGCTGGTCTCCTCTCCGCTTTGTTTGTCCCTGTTGGTCAAGGGCCTGCAGGTGTTCTCCCCAGTGATCTGCCTGTGCCATTGACCCACGTGGACAGCCAAGCATGGCGTAGGGAGGGCACAGCTGAGCACACAGGTGGGCGTGGGGAGCACTGGTCCAGGTGGAATCTTCCTGAACCTGCCCCCTACTCCCTGCGTGGGGCCTTTGGGACCTCTGGGGCCCTCAAGTCAGGCCCTGGGGGGCCGCTTTCTGGGGGGAAGCATGGTTCTTGGTCCAAGGTCTCCCCTTCTGGGTCCTGCCCTGGCTCAGGGAGGAGTGCAGGTGTGGGGAAGAAAGGGCCGTTGGCCCTCCTCGTCCCTGCCCTCCAGGTAGAGCCCTGGGGGCGCAAGGCAGATCGGAGAGCATCTGCCCTCCCTCCCCTGGCTGGCTCAGGCACCTGTACCTGCTACGCCCCCCACGCCGTGTGAAGCCCCCACGAGACGTCCGCCAGGGCAGTGAGGGGGCAGCCCCTGGGTGCCCAGCGGTGGGGTTCTGGGGGCTGCTGGGTTGAAGGCAGGACGCTGGGTTTCTGGAACTTGCTGGCTCTTTTGCTTTTGAAATGGGTTGCGGGTGGGAGGACCTCAGTGTGGGGGGTTGGAGGGACCTTCTGTTCTACAGGCCGCCCCCTCACACGGACCACCCAGCCCAGGCCCCATCGGGGCAGCATGAACTCCTGGAAGAACTGGCCCCTCCGGGTCTAACCAGCTGGATCCCCCAGGACCGACAGGATGCACTGTGGGCGTGGGGAGGAGCGTGGCTCTCCAGGCGCCAGGACCCCTGCAGGGAGGGCTGAGCAGAGGGCTCTGCCCCTGAGCTTCAACCCCCACAGCGTGAAGGGTGGGGCTGCTGGCCAGAGCCCCCTGGAGCCCTCCCTGTCCTCTTCAGATGAAAAGAACCAACAAAGAGAAGAACAAGGAAACCGGGAGCCGGGGAAGCCAGCTGCGAGGGAGGAGGTGAGAGTGGCTTGCTCCATCTCGGCAGCTCTGAGCGTCACGCGGTTCCGAGGATGTGAACAGCCCAAGAGGGGATGCTGGTCCCCAGCTGCAGCCTTTGAAAGCTGAGTGTATGTTCTTTAAGGGCACAAACCTGCTCCCAGTAGATAAAGAAGGCCCCGGCGGTCTAAGCCACAGCACCGTGATTACAGTCCACAGCGCTGTGTCACAAGCTTCAAAGTCGCTGAGACTAGACCTTAACTATGTGACGGGTTAGACGTGTTCGCTAACGCTCTGGCGGCAATCATACTGCTGCCTATACATGTACCAAATCAACACTGCGGTGCACCTGAAACTTATACAATGTTATGTGACAATTATATATTAAATAAAAAAAAGAACGCAGAGAGCACCTTGGAATGGAGATGGGACGGGGGGTGGGTGGGATGCGTCTCTGGATAAAACGTTTCCGTAGGGGTTGGCAGATGTGGAACCAGGAGAACCTAAGAGTGGGGTTTCCTTGCAGAGAGGTCTGGGAGGCCCAGGGCACCGGGACGGCCCTGAGAGAGGAGCCGTCTTGCAGCCACCACGTGTCCCCGGCGCCCCGCACGTCTACCCCTCTCTGGGCCCTGAAGGAAATATCCTGGCGTCTCTCCCTCCTGCTGAGCAGGGCCAGGGGTGCGAGCAGGCGCTTTGGGGCACCCAGGCCTGGGTTCCGTTGTTGCGAGCTGTGGGGCTTCGGCAGGTTGTTGAAGCTCTCCAAGTCTCAGCTTCCTTTTCTGTAAACGGGGCTAATAATGTCTATCTCAGATAATTGTTTTCAGTATTAAAAGAAGATGTAAAACATTTAGCACACTTACCGCTCGGCCCAGAGTAAGTTCTCAGGGAATCATAACAACATGATCACCCCTGTCTCCACCATCACCACCCCCACCACCACCCCCATCACCACCCCCCATCACCACCAACACCATCACCCCCATCACCATCACCCACATCACCCCCATCACCCCAATTACCACCACCACCAACCCCATCACCACCATCTCCACCATCACCATCACCCCATCACCCCGTCACCATCACCACCATCACCACCACCACCCCCATCTCCACCCCCATCATCACCCCCATCACCACCCCCCATCACAACCCCTATCACCACCACCACCCGCATCACCACCATCACTGTTGGGTCAGTCTGCCTGAATGCTTAGTAATCCTCTGGTGGTCTAGGCCAGGGTGCGAAAAAGAGAGTGAGAGAGACTGGGTCGTCTGACCTCCACAGAATCTGAGCACAGATTGCTCGTGGGGTGGGGGTGGGGGTGGGGTGGGTGGAGAGGAGGAAGGAGGAGGTGGTGGCAGGGTTGACGTGAGAGCGGATTCTGAATTCCACCACCGAGCGGGGATTTATGGTGGGCCTTTTGAAGGTGAAGGTGCTGCACCCAGGGTGCTGGGCAGGCCCATCAGAATCGGGCTCCCTGACGTGGGACAGGGAGCCAGGAGGGTCGGAGGGCACTGGGCTGCCCAGGGGTGTGAGAAATGGGAAAGAGGGTTGAATCCTTCACGATGAAGTTCTCAGTTCAGAGAATGTCAGACTCAGAGCATGGTGAAGTGGTGTGTGTGTGTGTATGGTGTGTGTGGTGTGTGTACATGCATCTGTGTTTACGTGTGAATGTACATCTCAGTGTGCATATGTGTGTATCTATGTGGGGTGTGTGTGTGTGTGTGTGCTGTGTCTCAGGGGCGAGTGTCAGGTTAAGCCACAGAGCCTGGAGGGACAGGGTGGGGCAGTGGGGGGGAGGAGGCAGACCGAGGGGCGTGGCCGGGTTGGGGCTGTGGGTCCCCCAGGAGGAAGGCTGGCCCGGGGGCCTGTGGGCAGAGCCGGGGCCCGGGCAGCACTGGCTGCTTGGCAGGGTCCCAGGGGAATTCTGACCTGGAGGCAGAGGGATGGCCAGGCCAGGCAGGGCCAGCGTCCGGGAGGTGACAACTTCCGTTGGCAGGGGGACATTGGGGTGCACGTCACGCTCCAAGCAGGTGCCTGTCCGACATCCGGCAGCTTCCCCTCCCCACGGCCAATCCGCCTGCACAGCCTGAGGCTGCCTTTGTGCATCAGCCCAGCCGGGCCGTCACTTCCCCCGCAGCGAGGTTAGGACTAGTGCGCCATGGGTGGGGGGTGTGTGTGAGTGTGTGTCCACTAATGTGTGAGTGTGCCCATGAGCACGTTGGTGTGCAAGTGTGTATGAATGTGAGTGTGTATGTGTGTGAGTCTGTGCGTGTGTCCACGAGCACGTGACCGTGTGTGTGAGGGTGTGTGTCCGTGCACCCATGAGTGGGCTGCAGAACAGGAAGCGGGCACTGGTCCAGAACCCAGGCACTTGGTCTTTGCAGGGAAATCACCACTTTTGTGGGCCCTCAGGTGGCAAATGTCCAACATTAACTAAATATCCAACTTCCTGGAGCCACTTGGGAAGGTTTCTGGGGGGCCGCGCAAGGTGTCCCTTCCCTTCTAGGATGCAGCTGAGGGTCAGCCTCACGTCTCGGTGGAGCAGCTAGTCTCCTCCAGGCTGTTCGCCCATCTCTGCAGCAGCCTGGGAGGACCGGCTTTGCCCGCCTGTGGGTCATCTCCACAGCAGATTTGTAGGAGACGAGGAGTCCTTCCAGGGTACCTTGGTGGGGAGGCAGCTGTCGGGGGCTTTCTCTGGCAGGTGGAGCAGCAGGAGGGCACTGTGATAGGAGGGACATGAGGACCGGTTCTGTGCAGCTGGTTTCCATGGCGCTGGTGCCTGCGGGCTGAGCAACACTCGTGAAGGTTAAATGCAGGGTGGCGGAGACCTCGGGCTGTGGCTGTCCCGTGGGTCAATCTGCAGGTAGACCAGTGGCCCCAGGGCCCCCGGGGCATCTTAGCACATGCCGTACCATGACTTGGTGGCTAGCGGTGGCATCCAAGGACATGGAGGGCAGAGGGTGTCCCTGGTACACGCAGAGTTCCTCGGGATCCTGGGTGCCCAGTGCCTGCCCAGCAGAGGTGATGATGGGGACCAGCAAGGGTGCTTGTCCCGTGTGTGGGTGGCTTTGCTGCACAATCTGTGCCAATCACCAACAGGCAGAGGCCCTTTAAGTGAGTTCCTGCGCACCCCACGGCAGGACCTGGCCGACGGCTCAGGTCGCCTGCTGGAGTTGCACCTGCTCTAAATTGTGATCAGGCTAAATTAGATGGAAAAACATGCAAATAGAGTTGGAGCTTTTTGGCAAATTAGCACGCAGACGGGCGGAGGTGAGGATCGCTCTGGAAGGGAAGCACTCGCCCCGTTTGACTAATTATCCAGGCAGTCAAATTAAGACAGCGGGCTCTCCACGCGTGCGTTTTTAAAGGGGGAATTATTTCAGCTACATTTTCTACTTTTCCAAGGTTGCCTAAAAAGGCCAAGAAAAGATAGTCCCCTGCTGGTTTTTTCCACCACTGAATGGGTGAAAGTTGGAAAACTTTTTCATACTAACCGTCTGGAGATTTTCCTTGGTCAGCCTTTGATCCCAGGATACAGAATCCCGATGCGTTTTACGGGGTGGGTTATTGTGGCTACGCTTGCTGAAGATGGAGCAATCAGGGCTCTGAACCCGTGGTCATCTGCGTGCAGGAAGCAGCTGCCAGGCTCCGTCTGCGTGCGGTGCCACGATGTCATAAAGACCCCAGTTGCGCAGGGTGGTGTTTAGGTGTTAGCTGTCCGAGGGTGAGCACACGGGGTGGGCGGTCATCAGTGGTAACATGCCACTGGGCACTCACGTGGAGCAGGGCCACGTGTGGTTGGCATGCAGTGCCTCCCCTGGGTACCACAGCCTAGCATCAGGTCAAGGCCAAAGGCATGTCCGGGGTGCCCAGTGGGGACAATGGACATGGCATTGTCACTTGGGGTGGGGTGAGGGGACATCCCACATGACGCCTGCTCTCTGTGACCCCATCCTTCCTCTGGATGCCCCCGGCACTCCATCCACCACTGATGGGGCCCTCTTGTTTTTAGTGCTTTTTCGTAGCTCCCCATCCAGGGAAGGACTTTCCTGCCTTCCTGTGATTTGAGTCCCCTTCTCCTTCCTGCCCTCAAGGTCACTGCCCGTGGAGAGCTGGGGGGATGAGCACGCCCTTGTGTGTCCAGGGTGCTTCCCCAGGTGAGGCATCCGGTGCTCTCTCTGAATGGCTCAGAGTGGCAGGAAGGCATCCTGGGCTCCTGCCCATCGCAGGAGACACAGGGGTGGGAGGGCTGGCCGGTCCCTGGGCAGGGTCCTTGTGATGGCATCACCGTTTGCCCTCTGATCTCAGAACTCAGCTAAGCTCCACGGTTCACCCTTGTTTCTGGACAAGCCAACAAGCAGCCTTTCCCTGAGTCCCCGAGCACGCGCACCTGTGGCTGGAGGGGCTGCCAGAGCAGATGCCTTTGGGAAGACGGAGGGCCAAGTAGTGACATCCCATGGCTGTCCTGCACCTGCGTGCTCCTGCCGCGAGCAGGGCTGTGGGGCTTGGCCACGTTAACCGTCTCGCTCATGGAGGGCTGGACTGAATCCAATGTTTTTTTTCCTAGGATGGACCTGGGAGGTGGGAAAAAATCGCATAGAATTAATGGAGCTAATTATCAAGTATGCATGGAACAATCTCCATCATTTTCTATGTTGATGGTCCTGCAGCAGGTAAGTCGAGGTTAAAACAACAACGACGACAATAGCACCAGGCAGCGCAGACCTGCTGTGACGTGCATCCTGTCTTTAGGAGCTTGGAGTTTTAAGTTGTCCTCCAAGGTGAGCGCCATGGTTGGGGAGACCCACTGTGCCATCTGTAGAGATGAACTAGAAAAATGGGGCCCTGGGGGAGATTGGACCCAAGATGCCTCAAATCCTTGGTGAGGAGAGACAAGAACCCCCACTTCGAAGCTGTAGGGGCATCTTCTGTGCAGAAGAGACTCACATTTGATTTGGGGGTGACTGTCTGCTTGCTCTGGTTCCTGGTGCTTCTGCACATGTGGCCAGGGGCCACGTCTCACTCTTGGAAGATGTGAAGCTTTCCCCAGTGGAGGTGGGGGCTGTGTTTTAGCAGGTCTGTGTCTCTGCAGGTAATGACTCCTTCACATAAAGTGTCTCTTCGTTCATCACTTCCTGGGAGACCTGCCTGTCCTTTCCAAGCACTGGGCGTTGGGAAGGGAACATTAAGGAACTGGAAGAAAGGACGTGGGGGCAGCCACCCCGTCTGCCTGAGGCCGGCGGTGCCAGCACTGCCCCAGGGTCGCAGAATCCACAACTCTTATGAGCACCGCATGTCACCACGTTGGTTAAACAAACTTGACCAGGGACTTCAGCTCTCAGAGAAGGTCTTATTTCCCATGTCTTCCTGCTGATCATGAACTCTGGACAAAATAGAAGCAGCAAGTATTCTGCTTGAAGGCATTGAAAAGTGGCATAAAGCAGGAGAAAAGCCGTAGAAGGGTCAGAACATTTCAAGGAGGGCCCCCTGCAGACCCAAAGAGGATGGAGCTCAAGTTGAAGGTGGCAGTCCTATTGGACTGAGAGGTCCACGTCTAGAATTTGGGGCTGCCAGAATATCTGGATATTTAGGGAGAAATCTCAGAAAAGCCACAAGGAGCAGATGCCCGTACACCTGGCACAAACTCCCCTCAAATCCCTGGCTGGCCCAAAGTGAGCATGTGTGAGCAGAACTCCAGAAAGCCCAGGAGGAAGCGGCGGCTGGACAGTGGAGAGAGCGGAGTATCCGGCTGGTGCTGGGAAGACCATTCTGGGGTTGTGTCCACCTGGTTAGAGGAACGTGACAAACACCCCAGGCTTTTCGCCATAACCCCTGACGTGGAGTGAAATCTTCCATGTGCTGAAGTAAAATGATTGTTAATTACACTGATCCTGGACTCGGGAAGGAGAGACGCGCCCTCACTGGTGTGGCAGCTGACCGCCCGGCGTAGACGGAGGCAGAGGCCCTCCTGGACGCAGGGCCAGCGCACGCAGGTCGGGACCCTGTGCCGAGGCTCCCTCCAGGTACCCATGCCTTCCTCCTGGGAGGTCTTGTTGCATGTTCTAGATACTCCCCGCCTCCCCCAAACCTGGGGCATCTGAGGGAGGGGTCCCTGCCTCGGGGAGGACCAGGTCATCAGCAGACCCCTCAGATGCAGGATGAGGTGCACGGGGTCCCCTCGCCCTCAGAAGAGCGTGTCCTGAGGCGACCTTGCCCCCTCCTCCTCGTGCAACGTCACGTGGACCTGGCTTGGGACAAAGGCACACACGGAAGAGGGTAGAGCTGGGGTGCCTCAGAGAAGCAGAACCTCCTCCCTCCCCCGGATCCCCGTCCCGCGTGAGCCGGTGGGGCTGATTTTCTGTTCCTGGAAGCCGAACGCTCCCCATCCGGCACACAGTGTGGAAGTGAAGTAGCAGTTTCATTACTCTGTAGCAGGTGCAGTTTGGTGCTTGTGACCTTGGGCCTGACTGTGGGTTTCTGGGGGATCGCCCACGGGGAGTCCAGCCACAGCGATGAAATGATGAAACTGGATCAGCCACGTGGCAGGTCACTGGCTGAACCCTGCTGGTGCGGCTGCAGGGCTCAGGGGCACTCTGTGTGGACGAGGCGCCGGGAAGGGGGAGGGGCCTGACGTGCACTGGCCCCGCGTTCTGGCCCAGCCAGGCCTTGAACTGGCCGCCGTGGGTGTCACTGTCACCACGCCCACTTCTGGAAACGTGCTTCCAGAATGCCACCGGGCCGGGGCTGAGCTGGGGTTCAACCTGGTGCTTCCGACGCTGCAGCCAGGAGCCAGCAGTTCCTTCGGGACAAGGACCCTGTCCTCTGTGGCCTTTAGTCACGAGTCTGCTACGGCCACATGCAGGTCCTGGGCTCGGGTAACCAGCGCTGCTGCTGTGACGACCTGTTTAAATATTTACAGGCCTGGAGAATCCTCCCCGAGCGGTCCTCTTGCCGGGGGCCTCCGCGCCCCACCTTGCGTGCGCCTTCTCGTCCAAGTGAGGACTCATGTTTTATTTGCTGGTTTAGTCGTTGCCTCGTCAGATGCAGCTCCATTCCCCACCCACTCGGGACCCCCGCCGGGCTGGGTGCTGCAGGCCTGTCGCTGTGGGTGTTGTTCACCCCTGGGGGACGAGGACGGTCTGCAATTTTGGGCTCAGGGCCGGCTTCTTGGCCCTTTCCTGAGGTCAGGGCTGCTGGTGAGCCCTCCCAGCCCCACGGTCCAGCTGGGCCTTTCTCTTGCTGCTGCCTGCGGTCCCGGGGTGGGCACAGCTCGGCTGTGTGGTCAGCGCACGACCGCGTGGCAGGGCAGTGCAGGCACAGCGCGGGTTTCTGGGGCGGACACAGCTGGCCTGCCTCCCCTTCCAGGAATGCGGGTGACCTCGGGCTCACTGAGCACCTCAGAAGGAACTGGGCTCAGCCCTGGCTGGGAGGCGGGAGGTGGGCCTTGCGGGCCTCCCTGAACCCGGTTTCCTCGTCTGTGACATATGGACTGGGGCGGGCACCTCTGAAAATGAGATCGGAAAGCACTGACTCGTTTCCAGGAAAAGTGCACATAGGCACACTCTCACACACACACGCACACACCTGCATACACGCGCACACACATGAACACAAACGTGCACACACACGAACACATGCCTGCACACACATGCACACACACATGAACACATGCCTGCACACACAGACGTGCTTACGCAGGAACACATGCTCACACACGTGGCATGCACACAGTGCACATGTGGACACAATGCGTACACACATGCACACACTTCACGGGGCTCATGGCTCAGGGAAACCCGTCCAGAGATCCCAGGTTGAAAACCTATAGAGAGACCGTATTTTTCAAGCAGTGGTCACATGCTGTTAGCTATGAAATTTGTTTAGCCGGCCGCCACCAGCATTTCTTTCTTTTTTTTTTTAAGATAAATAAATAAATTAATTAATTAATTATTGGCTGCGTTGGGTCTTCGCTGCTGCCCGTGGGCTTTCTCTGGTTGCAGTGAGTATGGGCTACTCTTTGTTGCAGCGCGGGCTTCTCATTGTGGTGGCTTCTTCTGTTGCGGAACACGGGCTCTAGGCGCGAGGGCTTCAGTAGTTGCAGCATGCGGGCTCAGTAGTTGTGGCTCACAGGCTTAGTTCCTCTGTGGCATGTGGGATCTTCCCAGCCCAGGGATCGAACCCGTGTCCCCTGCATTGGCAGGCAGATTCTTAACCACTGAGCCACCAGGGAAGTCCTGCCACCAGCATTTCTTAAAAAGGAAACTGAAGAGAGTGGAGTTGAAATGACATCATTTCGTCACCTTTCATTTCAGGGCTGCACTCAGGCTCACACATGCTCTAACCATGCCTCTCCCCCTCCTCCCCCCCACCCTGCAGAACTTTTAGCCAGCGGGGCCCCTCCCAACCTCTCTGCTAATGGCACTAATTAGCAAACTTGCTTCCATCCTGGTGGGCAGCTTGGCGGCTGGAGACTTTCAGAGCGCCAGAGCTTCCTCCGTGCCTGGCCAGGTCTGGGAGGACCGCGCATCTCAAAGAGGGAACGTGCCAACCTTTTCCCAAGCCCGTGGCGTTGCTCCACTTTTGCCAAAAATGTAGCAAAATCCAGCTCAGTTTCTTAGCTCTTCTGAAACTCAGAAAAGAAGAAAATAATGATTCTGTATTTCCCCCTTGAACTTTCTGTACTGATTTTCTTCTGTTATATTTGTTTCTGCTTTAGCTCTTCTACTTCCATAGTGTATAAATACAAGTTCGCATTGGTTTTTTTCCAAATGTTTTTGTGATTTAAAACAATTTTATATTTTAATTGTGAAATAGACAGTACATACAGAGGAGTGTGTAATATATGTGTGTGCCTTTTAAAGACTGTGTGGCCTCTTCCCAGATTAAGAAACAGGGCATTCTCCAGAACCTTCAAAGCTGCCTGTGTGCCCTCTGTGGTCACATCCCATCATCCACCCATCCATCCATCTGGCCATCCGTCCGCCTGTCCGTCCTTGTATTCAGCACATCTTTGAGCCTTTGCCACGTGCCATCCATCGATGTCTGGGATACACAGCGAACAGGAGGTGAAAGCCCTGTCCCACAGCTGGACGTGGCCCCACAGGTAGAAAGCCTTTTGATGGTCATGGCTTCGTGCCCTTCAGTGTCTGTGGGCCCGGCCGTGTCCCCAGGGTACTGTGCGGGTTTGACAGGTTGGGAACCTCGGGTCCACAGGACTGTGCGCCTGTCCTGATGGTCCCGCCCCCTCACTGGCCTTATCTGTGAGATGTGTCCCCGTCACTGTGTGTGGGTGTCCCTCAGCTGCATTCACATCCGTGACCACGAACACTCAGTCCATTTCCCCATCCTGCTGTGGTTGGACAGCGGGTGGTTTCCGATCTGTGGCTCTGATGGAAAATGCGGCCGTGAGCCTGGCTCTCCGTGTCCCTGGGTCCCGGAACAGAGTCGCTGTGCCCGGGACTCGCTGGCTCCCCTGTGCCGGGTAATGGCAGCGCCCACTCAGTCCTGTCCAAGGTCACGAGGGGTGTCAGTGCTGCTGGGTTCGCATTCCCCGACTGCTGCGGAGGCCAAGTCTCTTTTCGCAGGCTGGTTTCCATTGGTTCTCTTTGGGGTCTCTGCCCATGTCTTCCGTGTTTGGGCTTTTTCTTTGACGTCTAGGCATTCTTTACATTGGCTGCTCTCAACGGAGGTGGCTGTGTCCCCTGGGGGACATTTGGCGGGGTGCTTCCTGTTGGTTGGGGTCCCTGTCCCGGCCGCCTTGGGCTCCCAGATTTCAGCTCTTCTCATGAGCACCCCGAGTGTGGCGGCTGGCTGAGTGGCTCGCTCCAGCCACCCCTTCCCTGGGGCGTCCAAGCCCGGGGTTGGCCCTGGGTCACCGCTGGTCAGGGTTCCTCCTTGGGCTGGGTTCTTACTCTCAGTGGAAGAGGGAGGGGCCGGGGTCATTGCCACATACAGATGTCCTTTCCCTATTCCCAGACCAGCTCAGCCTGCACAGGCCGCCTGTCATCTGTCCCTCCATCCCTTGGGGCAGCTAGGACCTGCCCAGGTGTCACGGTTGCCTGACTGGCCCTCCTCCCCAACAAAGGGGTCTATCCACTGTGACCTGCTGTGCCCACTCACCAGAGGAGGGCTGGTAGCATCTCAGGCTGGGTGGCATCTGAGGATTACCTGTGGGTTACCTGTGGGCTCCCCATGGATTACCTGTGGGTTACCTGTGGGTTACTCATGGATTACCTGTGGATTACCTGTGGGTTACCCATGGATTACCTGTGGGTTCCCTGTGGGTTACTCGTGGATTACCTGTGAACTGGGGACTGTGTTGCCAGCACCACCTCTCAAGGTGTCTGTGAATATTGAATAAGCCAACACAGGCGGTACCTGTAAACCACAATGGCAACACCTCCCCCACCCTGTTACTGCCCAGACCCCATGCAGGTTCACGAGACTTTTGATTCAGAGATGCCAAGGGGTTGGGGAGGGCGTTGGTCCACACCTGCTCCTGTCAATCAAATCACACTCGGAATGAGATGGGGGAGTTCAGCATTCGGAGGCATCCTGTTACAGACCTGCTGGTAAACGGGAGAAGTTTTCTTTGAAACATGGATTTTCTGATGTAATTCTGCTTGATAGACAAAGGTCAATGAGGAGTGTGTGTGGGGGGTGGCTATGGCAGGAACATGGATGTCAAGTCCACCGAGAGTCCTGCGGTTTAAGGGGAGGGGGTGGCAGAAAGGAGCGGGATTGGCAGGTGGGAGAGGAGGTGGCGGTCAGCAAAGGGAACACCTGTGTGTTGGAGGGAAGAGGGGGCTTCAGGGCCCCCAGGAGGAAGATGTGCATGTGCTGGTCCGGGGCGGGGGAGGGGAGGGCTTCTGGTGCCAGTGCCGGGGGGGAGGTGGTTCAGCTCCGTTTTAGGGACCATCTGTGAGCCCCTCCTTCCCGGGCCCTGTCCCCTGGGTGCAGAGCGAACCGCGTGTCTGTGAAATGGCAGCAGCGCTTCAGTGTTTTCTTTTACACCTTTGAGTCATTAGCTATAAATTTCCTCCCAACAGCAATTAGTTCTATGCTAATGTAAGAAGTGCTCATTTTTGTACTGTATAAAACTGCCACCCAATTCAATTTTGTGCAAATGAGTAAAAACAGGCGGCAGGGCTGGGCTCTCATCCTTTGTGGATGGAGGCACTCCTGCCTTGAACTAGTCTTCTGGGGTCCGTCTCCACCAGGCATGGCCGGCCGGGCCAGGGCACGGGCCTGGGGGAGCCCTGGAGTCTGTCCACCCATCCAGTCTGTCTGGGATCCCAGGCCACAGACCCGGATGTCCAGCGATGGTGGTGGCGAGTGGCGTGGGGAGGGCTGCAGGGTCCTGAGAGGAGCTGTCACCAGCTGGTACCCTCCCTCCCACCCCTCCCCTGCTGTCTTAGTCACCTCTGTTTCCTTATCCAAATACCACGACCAGGCAGCTTGAACAGCGGACATCGACTGCTCACAGCTCTGGAGGTTGGAAGTCCAAGGTTGAGGTGTCCTCTGCTCTGGTGTCCGATGGGGGCCTGGCTCCAGCTCACTGTGTCCTCCGTGGCAGAGGTCGTGCTGGTCTCTGCATCCTCGCGGGGGCCCAGCCCCATCCCATTGGGGCCCTGTCCACCCTTCATCAACCCCTCGCAGGCCCTGCCTTCACACACGGTCACCTTGTGGGGTAGGCCTTCCACACGTGCGTTTTGGGGCACACATCTCAGCCCACAGCACTTGCCCTGCAGCAGGGTGACTCCCAGGCAACTCACTCCATCCTCATGAGGCTGCTTTCGAGTCACATCTTGGGCCCTTGGGCTTGGCTCACTGAGGGGCAGTATCTCCCAGGCTCCCTGTGTTTTGCTCAACTTCTCAGATTTGTATAAGCTTCTGTCCCTCTAGCAGCAACTCTCAGAACGATTCAGCCCCGAGGGGCCTCCAAATGCACAGGGGTCCTGTGTGAGTGGTGGGGACGCGGGGTGCACGGTGGGGACCCAGCCCCATCTAAAGGGGGCGCCGCCTTTCAACGCCAGGTGGTCACAGGGGATGCAAGCCAGGTCTCACGGCATCTTCTAATTTTTTGAAAGGAGCAAGAGGTCAGGATTTATTAGCTTATATTAAAAATAGGTGCATGAATCAAACAAAACATGTCTGTGAATCAGCTCTTTGGACCCTGGCTTGAGACTTCGGCCAACATCTTCCTGGCTCTCTGCTTTGCCAAAGTGGGCAACAGTTAATTCGCATTTTGCTAGTCCATGCATTCTTGCAAATGATGGTGATCATTTTGTCATGTATTTAGTATCCTTGGATGCGAATTAGCTCAAGTGGTGGGGGATTTTTTAAAGATTTTATATATATAATTTATTATAGGAATTGGCTCACATGGTTCTAAAGACAGAAATCCCATGATCTGCCCTCTGCAAGCTGGTGAACAAGGAAAGACATCGGTGTAATTCAGTCCAATTCGGAAGGCCTCACAATCAGGGACCTGATGGTGTAAGTCCTGGTCTGAGTCCAAAAAGCTGAGGACCAGCTCAATGTCTGAGAGCAGAAGATGGACATCCCAGCTCAGGCAGAGACAGCAGCTCCTTCCTCCACCTTTTTGTTCTGTTTGTGCCCTTGGTGGATTGGCTGAGGCCCACCTGCCCTGGTAAGGACCATCTGCTTTGTTCAGTCTACTGATTCAAGTGCTAATATCCCTAAAAACACCCACAGAGCCACCCCCAGAAATAACCTTCCCCAGCTGTCTGGGCACCCTCTGCCCAGTCAAGTTGACACTAAAATTGACCATCACATACACACGTAAGCTTTCACTTCATCTCCTTGTTCTTAACCATGTGCCTCTCTCCTGACCTCCTCTGCACCCGATATCCCTGGATCCAGAGAGTTACTGCTTTAAAACTTCAGACATGAAACTCCAGATTCTTGTAGGAAAATGCCTGGCATGAGGCCTGGAGGGAGACCTCCCCACTTTCAACCAAATCCCCTATTTTAGCTCTCTATGTAACCCCACCTTCCATGCTAGTGGTACCTCCAATTCCTGAGCCTTTCTGAGGTTCTGAGGTTCATCCTGAAGTAGTTCTTTCACTGAGTGTCTGGGAAAAACCAGCGTGACTTGTCTCTGTTTTTCTGAAATGACTTTCATTTATCCTTGTGAAGAATAGTTTGGCTGGGTATAAAATTGCAGATTGACAGTAATTTTTCTTCAGCATTTTGGTGCTATCACTTCAAAGTCTTTTGGCATACGTGGCTCTTGACGAGAAGTCTTTTGGCAGCTTCATGGTGTCCTCTTTCTAGGAAATCTTTCTCTATAGTGGCTTTTAAGATTTTTGTTTTCTGTGTTTACTTATCCTGTTTGGCACCTGATGTGCCCTTACCTGTCCCATGTTTTCAATTCTGAAAAGTTCTGAGCCATTACCTCAGAATTTACCATAGAGTCACAGTGCCTAACTGCAAGTTCCTCCATTTTCTACTCCTGGAATTTCTAAAAGGCAGGTGCTAAATCTTCTCTATCTGGCCTCCTCGTCCTCTAACTTTTCTTTCACAGTTTTCATCTTTTAACATCTCTATTATTTTCTTGGTCAGTTCCTCACTCTTAACTTCCATTTCATGAATTATGTCTTCTCCTGTGTAGTGTTTATTCCACCTATTGAGGGTTTAAATTTTTTCATGGCCATATTTTTCATTTCTAGTATTTTTAATGATTCTTCCCTATATTTTCTGTTCTGGACTGATAGTCTTCTTGGCTTGTTTTCTAATCTCTGAGGATTTTGAGTGTAGGGCATGTTATAATGTCTGTTTTGATTGCTTTGTGATTCCATTTCTCCCATTTGAGTTTACTGACTGAGTTTCATGGCATAGTTTTTCTAATGTGTTTTGAAAGTTTAGTTGTAAGTTCATCTTGAGTAGGTGTTTTCTGTTTGATTTTGCTTTTCCCCTCCCCCTTGCTCAGCCTCCTGCATGGGCACTTTCACAGCTGCCACCAATGGGTTCACAGTTCAGAACGAGCTCTGACTGCAGGAGACTGGGGTTCCCTCCCTGGGGCTGTTGTGGCTGAGGTTCTGGTTGCATGGCCATCTCTGTCCCCTGCAGGTAGCAGCTTCTTTTTGGCCACCATTTACAGGCAGGGCAGCCCTACACCAGCCCAGTCCCAGCCTCTTCAAGCTTCTAGTCCATGAAGCAAGGCCAGCTCAGCCTCTGTCTGGGAGCAGAGCCTTCAATGCCTAGGGGAAGGGGTGTCCCCTGGCTACTTCTGCCCTTCTCAAGTCTGGCCTCAATTTCTCTTTTTTAAAAATAATTAATTAATTGGCTTTGTTGGGTCTTTGTTGCTGCCCATGGGCTTTCTCTAGTTGCAGTAAGTAGGGGCTACTCTTTGTTGTGGTGCACGGGCTTCTCATTGTGGTGGCTTCCCTTATTGTGGAGCACGGGCTCTAGGTACATGGGCTTCAGTAGTTGTGGCACTTGGGCTTAGTTGCTCCATGGCATGTGGGATCTTCCCGGACCAGGGCTTGAACCTGTGTCCCCTGCATTGGCAGGTGAATTCTTAACCACTGCATGACCAGGGAAGTCCCTGACCTCAATTTCTGATTCCTGTGGAGAGTTTCTGCTCCCTCTCAGGATCCCCCAAATGTTTAGCTTGCTTTTGAGCTCAACCATGCCATTTTATTTTTATTTTTGGCCACACCTCACGGCTTGTGGAATCTTGGTTCCTTGACCAGAGATCGAACTTGCTCCCTTCGCAATGAGAACAAAGAGTCCTAAACACTGGACCACTAGGGAATTCCCATCAGCCATGCCCTTTTAAACTAAGCCCTCCCCCCCCCCACCATGGATGGGAGTTGCAATAGGAGTGACTCTAACAAGACCCTCACTGATGGTCCCGCAGAGCTGCGTGTCACATTCTGCCTGAGGCTGGGCCTCCTGTGCTCACAGCTGGGCTCCCCACTCAGCCCTGGCAGGCTGCTGAAGTACGGTTCTCTATCACCACTTGTCCAAAGTAGCACTGCCCTCCACTTCTGCCTTCAGGTCCCCTCTTCACGGTGTGGAGAGGTCACACGCCTAAACATGGAAGGTCTGGCAGCCGGCCCCAGCACAGACCCTGACCCCACAGGCTTAGTGCCTCCCTGTCTGGGCCTCTGGCCCGTTGTCTCTGGTGTCCAGGCTTTCTCAGCTCTGGGCTCTTCCTCGTGTACCTTCTCTCCTCCTTGGTGTCCTGAGTGAGAGTTTGGGTGCTCTGGCTCATGCTTGGGTGTTCCTGTGGCCAGCCTCCCTCCCGGCCACGTGGCAGGGGTGGCCCTGATGTGTCTCACTCCCGAGGTCACGGAGAGACCAGGTGCATCTTCTCCTGTCTCTGGAGCCTGGCACATGGAGAAACTTGGTAGCAGTTTTTCAATCACTGGAAGGAGAATTTGCCTCTTGGCCCCCCTGCCTTTGCAGGTGAGGCTTGTCAGCCTCACCATGAACTTCATCGGCCTCTGGGGTGAGGAGGGGAGCGGGGATCAGAGTATTAACTCACTCCCCATGCCTGCCATGCAGCCAAGGGGGAGAAACAGCTCCTCTCCGACAAGGGGAAAGAGATCAGAAGAACCAAATGTATCCATGGAAAAGCCATCTGGGAGAGAACACAGGGGCTGAGTGCTCAGTGGTATCTTAACAATAAAATGCGTGGATACCTCCTGGAGAAAGTCAGAGCCAGAGCAGCCTCCAGCCATTTCCTAATCAATGCAAACATCCCCACGCTCAGCATTTCCCAGGAGAGAGCTTCCCCTCTTCGGGACCCTAATCCACGATCTACTCGTTTGGGATGACGCCTGCCCTGCCCCTGCTCTTCATAAATTACGCATGTGTCAGGGAGCAGGACAAGCCACTGTCCACTTAGCACACTCTGGGTCCCTGAACAACCAGAAAAATCACCTTTTACTACAAAACCAGGGTATTACATTACAGGGCGATGTTGACTGTGCCCAGGGGAACTTACAGGGGGGAGAGCGTCTCTTGCTCAGAGGAAATCAAATTATCACCGAATGGAAGGCATTTGACCAAACCTCGTCAGTAAGTGAATGGATGGCTACATGAGGAAGGCCACCTGTTGGCCATGGTGGGGACACTCACACCGGCCGCTCTGTGTCACCGTCACAGACCCGCACAGGGCGCACGCTGGGGTCTGCAGCGCTTCAGGGAAGGCAGGATGGAATTAGAGAGCACCTTTCACATGTACCTTAATACTTTGGGGGGAGGACCTGCACGGATGGCACAGATGCTATCGGCTTTCCCGGGCTCTGAACAGTGCGTTCGATTCTCCACCTTCAGAAGGAGAGGTCCTTTTCTTGAGTTTGTGAAAACAGCCGTTTCAGAGTTCTGCTACACGTTGCGTGCCCGGGGAGCCGCACACTCGTTCTAGTGCAGTCCTCTCCGTCCTTCTCGCAAGGCCCCTTCTAAAGGGCTCCCTTGTTCTGGGAACGGGCAGATTTTTGTGTTGGCCTCTGACCTGACCCCCGGAGTGGCTGAGGCCTGCTGGTCACCGCCTGTATCCGCTGCCCTCTCAGCCCCGGCTCCCAGGACAGCGCAGGAAGAACTATTCCCACCGAGGGGCACATGCAGACAACCCGTGGGTGCTACCCAAGAACTTGGGGTTCAGCAACACCTGGGATTAACCCAACACATTCGGGGTGCTGATGTGAGCAGGCCGCCCGGTGGGGGGACGCTGGTGTTGAGGGCAGACCCCATCCGTGCCCCCCTGGGCCTGACCCCAAATCCAACCTCTGCCCCAATCCCGGGCGACGGTACCTGTCCCCTCTGTGTGATACAGATGGACTCCCAGTGGTACCATCGGGGTCACGACCACGTGTGCGCCCCTGCTGTGGTCCAGGGGCTTCCCCGAGGCAGACGTGGAGAGCGCGTGGACACCCGGGTGCTTCAGCGACCTTGCTGAGGGCCCTGTGCTCGGCTCTGCAGCCCCACTGCCCCTGGAGGACCCTCCCGACCCCCGCCAGGGCCCCGTGCGGGTCCCCTACACTCCGACGGGCTCGTCACACGCAAGGGGTTCCATCCCCTCCCACAAGCAGGCTGAGCCGAGCTCACCGAGGAAAGAAGTGTCTTTTGTCCCCCTCTGTGTCATGCCTGCAGCCTCTACTATTAGCAGAGAGAGGGGGCGGCCGGGAAGCAGCCGGTCGAGCCTGTGGGTCTGCGGTGGACACAGCACGCAGCACCCCATCCTGCGACATCAAGACGAGGGGTGACTGCTGGGAGTGTCGGGGACCCCCGGCAGCACCCCCGAACCCCGTGCCCTCTGCAGGTGGGCTCGGCGGTTGAGGCAAAGCAGACCTGCGGGTTTCCAAGGTTTAGAAAAAGACAGTTCAGGTGAGCGAAGGGGAAGAAAACTAGCCAGTTGTTTTATTTTTATTTATTTTTTAAACAACTTTTTATGGTTTATTTATTTATTTATTCATTTATTTTGGCTGCTTTGGGTCTTTGCTGCTGTGCACGGGCTTTCTTTAGTTGTGGTGAGCGGAGACTACTCTTCGTTGGGGTGTGCGGGCTTCTCATTGTAGTGGCTTCTCTTGTTGTGGAGCACGGGCTCTAGGTGCACAGGATTCAGTAGTTGTGACACGTGGGCTCAGTAGTTGTGGCACACGGCCTTAGTTGCTCCGTGGCATGCGGGATCTTGCCGGACCAGGGTTTGAACCCGTGTCCCCTGCCTTGGCAGGTGGATTCTTAACCACCGTGCCACCAGGGAAGTCCCTAGTTCTTCATTTTAGAGTTTGTCATCTTTCTCTTCTCCTGCTTCTGTGTCACTTAGTGGGGCTGCCCAGCACCCCACGTGTCCCCTCTAAGCAGGGAGGACGTGCCCTGCCACACAAGCTGCTGGGGTGATGGAACTAAACCCAAAGGCCTGGCTCTTGGCAGGTGCTGTGCCTGCAATGCTGACAACTTCCCCGCTTTTCTCCGCGGCAGCCACCGTCACCCACTGCTCTCAGCGACTCTGCTGCCGGGCTGGGCCAGCCAGGCCCCGCCTTCCAGAACCCGCGTTGCTGCTCTCCAGCCAACTGTCCCCCTCCTGCTGAGCAAAGAGATTCTCTGGGCCCCTTAAATGAGAACGGTGCCCCCTTGGACAGCTAGAATTGGGGCTTCAGGCGACTTCAGTTGACTTGGAAGATTCTGGAACTTTGTCCCTGTTAATTGTCATCATCTCATCATTTCCCTGCCGACACGACCAGTGAATCTGCTTGGATGAGACCGGCCCGTGGGCTGAACCTGGGGGGCAACGTGGAGGTCCTGGTGAGTCTGACTGTTGGAGTCGCTCTCAGGGAGAAATGCTGGGGTGCCCGGGTCTGTCCCCTGCAGGGTGGGTGTTGGCCCGTCTTCTCGGAGCAGAGCCCCCTGGAAGCCCCGGCTGCAGTTCTAGCCTCCTGCCTCCAGGCTTGCTTGCTGGCGGCCATCAGGACCCGTGCGCCCCCTCCTGCCCGCGAGCACCATCCCTGGGGTCCCCTTTCAGGGTCCCGCTCTCCAAGCTGCTCAGTTTCAGAATCCTGCAGCAGCTCGGGGGTGTCCAAGGCCCCCTGGGCCCCTGAAGTCACAGCCACCCACCTAGGAAGCCCCAGAGTCCTGAAACCTGGCCCTTCCCTGCGGCTCCTCGGGCAGGCTCCCCCGTGCCAGGCTGCCTGCTCTTTGCAGACGATTCCATTGACCGCAGCGAGGGTCCTGCATGAGGAGGGCGGTGGGTGGCGGGTGTGACCCTGACTCCGGGGCCACGTGGGGAAAGCTGCCCAACGGGGAGGCGCCTTCAGCGATCTGATTTAGCTGGTTGCAATTTTCTAAATCGATTCTTCAACTCACGGATGAAAGAAAATCACAAGTTCCTGCCACGTGCCAGGTGGGGGGTCGGGGGCAGCCTTTTCAGAGACTGTTATTAATTTCTCTGCAGCTGCTGCCCGCGAGGTGCTCCCAGGAGCCAGCCTGCCATTACCTGTCACCAGGAGCCGTGCCCGGCAGAGGGCTTGAGTGTTCAGGTTTCCGGAGCCGTCGCATGAGGGCAGGGCCACGTCTTTTGTTTTATTTCTGCATTTGTAGTCCAAAGCCCAGCACACGGTAGGTGACTGATACATGTTTGCTTCGTGTTTATTTAATTCAATATTCACCTCATTCCAGAAGTTTATAGTGGTCATAAATGTTTATTGAATAAATTAATATACCACACATTTAAAAGTAAAACTGTGGTGCTTGGGGCATGAAGGACGTCCTGGGGCTGAGACCCCTGCTCACTGAGGGTCCTCACAGGAAACCGTGGGGCCGGGGGTCTTGGGATAAAGCCTGAGAGTGTCCGCTCCCCCTCAACAAGCTTCTGGGGTCAGTCAGAATGTCAAGTTTCTTTGCTTCTAGAGGAGCTTAATCATCTTTGTGACGTGACATTATCTCACAGAGACGGAAACAGACTGACAGTCAACGTTTGACCCGTGAAACAAGAGGAAAAGGAGTTAGTCACCTCTTGGTAAATACGGTCCTTTTGGGAGTAAGTGAGCAGCTGTCAGGTGGCCTCACACGGGCACGGTGGCACAGGAAACAACTTCATTGGGCAAATATGGCCGAGATTTCTGTCTGGCCTCCCATTCTGGGTATTCGGCTGCTCAAGTGACAGCTACACCTCCCAGTCTCTTTTGCAGCCAGGTGAGCCACGCAGACTGTGAGTAGAGGGCTGAGTTTAGTTCTGGGATGCACCGGTAAAGGTAAAGGCTGTGTCTACACTCCCCCTCACCCCTTCCAGCTGCCCGGAAACTAGATGAGAAGGAAGGAGCTGGAGCAGCTATCTTGGGCTGTGAGGTGGAAACTGCATTGTGAGTGGGGCAGAGCAACAAGATGGAAGGAGTCTGGGTCCACATGCACGTGCCTCTGGAGGAGGAATCTCTGTCCCGCTGCTATGTCTGGGGCTCTTTGTTACAGCAGCACAAGCTGTTCCTTCACTCTCAGGGCATCCAACACTCCTTGTCTGAGCCCCCCTCTTGCCATGTGATCCCCAACCCCACCCCAAGGCAAAGGTTACTTTCCCTCTCAAAAACAAAAAATCCTCCCTTATCATCATTTCTCTCTCTCCTCTTTCCTCTGCTTTCTTCGTTTCTTGGCTTCTCTTTCTGAGATCTGGCGTCGGGTGATTCCCAGCTCTGTGCACCCTCGTCTCTCCCCACACTGAGGCTCCACCGAAGGGGAGTGAGAAGGATGTGGGGTGTATCTAGGACTCCCGGCCTGGCCAGGCAGCAGCAGGAATGCAGGCTGTGGGGGCCTTGGGCCCCAGATGTGCTCCGTTTGTTGAGAAAACTAGTGTGGGGCTGGAATTCAGAGAATGAACCAGAAATTCCAAGGGTCATTGCCTTGATTTTATTTTGTGTACAGTTTTGCTTTTTAAACATTAGAGGTCTTAGGTCTGCTATGTTTTCTTTTACATTTTAGCATTTCGGTCCAGGCTTGCTTGGATCAAATCCGCCTTTAAGCTCAGTGAGTATCCCTGACTGTAAGCTCACCTTCCACCTGCGCCCCCATCCTGCGGACATGTCTCACCTCCGTGGTTCCCCGAGGAATGGCTCCTCACACCCGCTTCCACGAGCAGGTGAGGACGAAGGGAGAGACGCTCACCGCCCGGCCCCTCCAGGCTGCATCCCTTCCCAGCCGTGAGTGACTCTGGCCACCTCGGCACGTTTCTCCCCATTTCACCAGCTGTACTACCTGTGGACACCCCTCCCCAACCTCAGAGACCCTGCACTTCCCTCATCTCAGGACGAGTAGCTCAGCGAACGCCGCTGTGGGGTCTCTGACTGCCGATTGGAAGCGTCACAGCTGGAAGTGGACCCTGGCCTCTCCTGGCCTCTGGCCATGGAGCCCCCATTACTGGGTGCTGACGAGGAGGGAGGAGGGGGCACCTCTGCAGACCCCTCCAGGGCTGGTGCGTCTTGGAGCAGAGCGTCTCGTGCAGCAGGTGGGCCCCGGGTGGCTGGGCTGGGCGTGGCTCTGTCCTGGGTGAGGTCCAGGACCTGGAGGGGCGGCAGCCTGGTCTCTCGGAGCTTGCTTTGGGCCACGGGGCTTGGGAGACGGCTGGAGGCTTTTGAAGGGCCACATACTTTTTGTGTGACGGTCTGTTTCAGCCTCCTTTGGAGAGGTGGTGACGCTATTTCTGGGGAGGCAAACGCCAGCCTCAACGGGTCTCAGGCCCTCAGGGCCCAAACCCGCGGGGAAGGGAAGGGAAGGGAAGGGTGGGCCCCGTCCAGGGCCCCCCGCAGGCCCCAGAGGCCCCACAGTTTCCTGGTCAGCATGGCCGACCCCCAAACAGCTGCGAATCCCTGAGACCAAACCTTGGGAAAGGGGGACCCAAGGGCTGAAACCTCCCGCCGGTGGAGCTGTGGAGAAACCAGGAACGCCGCCGCCCCTGGCACCCAGGAGCCCGAGGTCCTGCCGGGAGCGCCCACCTTGAGCCCGCCTAGGGGTGACGCTCCATCAGTGGAGGGCAGCTGGCCCACCCCAGACCACGGCCCGGAGGGTGTGCACCCCCCTACCTGGGAGACAGAAAGCCCCACAGTGGGCAGGGGGTCGGTGGAGGAGCCCTGAGCTCCTGAGCAGACGGCGGGGCCACCGGCCAGGCTTGGCCCCCGCTCCCGACTCCCCAGAGGTGGGAGCGCTGGCAGTTCAGCTCGAGATCCACGGCCAGCGTCGCTTAAGCTGGTGGAGGCTGATGTCAAGGACGACCCCCTTCTCACCCCAGGGAGACAGGTGGTGAAGCAGGGTCTCCGCCTCACGTCGTGGAGGCCTCCTTCCTCCTGCAGCTCCATGGCCTGAAGCACAAGAGCGTGTCCGCCTCCGTCTCTCTGTCCATCCCTCTCTTTAGTTTCCATCTGCATCTCTTCAGCGCCTCCTGAGTGCTGGGACTGTGGCGGGATGACCAGAGGGAGGGAGGGAGATGCTCTCTGCAGGCTCTGTAACTCCCCACTCACGAGTGTTGTGTGTGTTTAGGGTCAGCAGATACAAAGAGGCGGAAGGAAGGGGGAGGCAGCCCTGTGTGAGTGTTCGGTCTGGGGAAAGGTCCACGCCACGGGGCAGGAGCTCTGTGGTGCAGACGGGCGCCCACGTGCACCCAGCTCCCTTGACCCCCAGCCTGGGCGAGGACAGGGGCTCAGGCTCTGGGGGTCAGCACAGCTGAGCCTTTGCCCAAGGACACACACGGGGCCGCTGACTGTGAGGGATGCTCGCTCAGGGCCCGTGCCGGGTGGTTCTGGCTTCCTCGGGTCAATGGAAAGCTGGGGCTGAAGAAGGAGCCCGGGGGAGCCCCTGAGCCCTGAGGGGCGGGGCCTGGGAGACAGGGATTCTGGGAGGCCGGGACCAAGGGCCTTTGGAGGCTGGCTGGGGGCGGGGAGGTCAGTGGTCCGCGCCTCGCCGGAAGTGGTGGAAAGCGGGGGACCCCGCAGGGCCCTGCTGTGACTGCCCACCCTTGCAGGTGTGGTCTCGTCAAGTGATGTCAAGCCCCCACCCCCCGCCTTCCCCCGGGTGCCAGCCCGTGTCCTGGGACTCATGGCTGTTGGGCCAGCCGTGGGGCTGCGCGTCCCCGGTTCCCCTCCGTCAACCAGGGGGCCATCCCCCTGGGACCTGGGGGCGATGGCGGGCCCGGGCCTGGCGGGGAGGAAGGACCCCGCGGAGGGGGTGGGCTGGGAGGGGGGGCCCGAGGAGCAGACGCTGCGCGAGAGGCGGACAGGCACGCGGGGCCTGGGCGGGGGGCCTCGGGGAGAACCCAGCGGCGGAGCGCCCGTGAGTCACGTCCCGCTTTCCGAGCGGTGCGGGGTCGACGTGAGCCACACGCAGCCGGACCCCAGGAATAGAACCCCAGGGCCGCGCTGCTCCCCACGGGCTCCCTGCGGGGTCCGTCTGGGTCAAGGTCGTGAACGAGAGCCACCCCCGCTCGGTGGCCATTGTCCTCTTGGTCTTCCCTGTCCCAAGGCCAGCAGCACCCCCTCCTGCTGCAGGGGACGGCAGGAGGCTGGCTTCAGGGACGAAGGCCGTCCACAGTCCCGGGACCCCCGGCTCTGCCCGCTCCCCTGCCCCCTCCCCAAGGGCTCTAACAGCATCTGAAAGCGCCCGCCGCCCCAAGCGCTCTGAGGGGTTGCTCTGCTCTCAGAACATAAGCAGGGCTCAGCCCGCTGGCGGGCTCCAGATTTGAAGCCCCGTGGCCCTGGTGGGCCGGGGGCTGTGTCCCAGCTCCTGTCTCCCCCCAGCCCTCCCCTGAGAGGCTGCACTTGTTTCCAGAGAGCACGGACGCTGCATGTGGGCAGCGGGGAGGAGAGAGGGGAGGGGACAGGGCTGGGCGCCAAGAACGTTGCCTGCATGCGGTGGGGGCGTGGGGGTGCCAGGCGATCCCTGCCACGGAGCCGGGGATGCAGTCTGGGACCCAGGGTCCCGAGGGCTGGGGACAGGGCTGGTCTCCAGGACTCAGGCCTGCAGGTCGCTTTGAAGTCAGCCCACGGGAGAGCAGCCTGAGAAATCGTTTCCCGCCCATCTGGGGAAGAGCAGTTGGTGGAGGGGCTGCAGGACCGCGGTCTGAACTCCCTGGGTGCAGAAAGGGCGATTTTCCTCCTCGCCTAGCGCTGGAGCTGTTTGTGCAGAGATTTCCTGGAAACTCCACGGAGCTTCCCTTTCAGGCAGATGGCCTCGTAATTACCCCCAAATTGGTGGCCGCTTGGCCTCTCCTGGGGGCTCCCGGCTCGGCCAGCCAACGGAGGCCTCCCTGGCTTCCCGGAACCCCCTCCCCACCCCCAACACCGCCTTCCAGGATCAAAGCGGCCGCGGCCCAGCTGGAGTTCACGGCGGCCCCTGGACACAGCAGGTTAGGAATTTGTGATGGACTCATGCAGGAGTCTCTCCTCCCTGCCCCCAGGAAAGGGCTGCACAGCGGAGAACGGATGTAAGCAAGATCCCAGGGCGTCTGCTTGGCCGGGTGCGGAGGGAGCTTTGGTCCGTGGGGCTGACTGGCTACCCCGCAGGGATTAAAGCGGTTGCAGGAGGGCGTGGCAAGGCAGCACCACTCAGAACGACGCCCCAAACACCCCTAATCCAAAACAACCACGAAAGGGTGACTACTGCAATTCGAGTGTTGAAAACGACATCAACGCCCTCTCCCACTGGGCACAGCGCGGCCTGCCCCGGCTCTGCGGTGCGCACGGCTGTATCACTGCTCCGGCCCGCGTGTGAGCTCTCCGGCTTCACTTGTTTCTTGCACCTGGCCCCGTTTTCCAGAGGCTTCGCTGGGTTGGCTGCATGACACACCCTTCAGCCGTCCCCCCCGGCCCCTGGGCTGCTCCCTGTGCCCAGCGCAGCAGGGCTGCCCGTCGGGCGGCGTCCTGCTGGTAACTCGGTGACTGTCTGGGGGAATTTCCTTGGCTTGAGCTCCAGGATCGCCAAGGGTCTGTCCCTTCTTCTGGCTCCTTCGGGGCCCCATCTAAGAAGCGTGGACCTTTCACAGCATGCATGGGACGGGAAGGTGTGCATTCCCCCAGGGCCAGCCAGAGTGCACTTGACTGGTTCCACCGTTTCGCTGGATTCCGTGGTCTGATAGGACGTTCCCTTCACAGCTGCATTTTCTCCCCTCAAAGCTGGCTTGCCGTGTGGGAGAGACGGCACCCTATGCATTCCCGCGGGGACTCCGATGGCCCGGCTGCTCCGGCCGTGTGGCTGCAAATCCGGCCCTTTGCAGAGATCAGGCTGGGACACAAGTTCATGAGGAAGCAGCCTGGAGCTGGCGGAAGAGTGGGCTGCGGGCTGGAATTCTCCCTCAGAATGGGAGATGCGGCAGAGCTGGAAACAGGAAGGCCTGGTCCGAGGAGACCCCCGCCGGCAGGGAGCTCCGGCGCCCATACGTTCCAAGCTGTGTTCACTCCACCGTGAGGCAGCAGGGGACGGAGAGAGGCCTTCCCTGATCTTCTTCATAAATATTCACTTTTCCAGCCACGAAGTCCCGTCACGTCCCAGAATGAGGTAGGAAGAAGGCTGAGGCTACAAGGGGGGGGCGGGTTTACGCCCCCAGGTTGCCAGGAAACGAGATGGTCATCTCTGTGGATGGGGCCGCCTCCCACAGGGCTTCTCCGTTCTTCAGTGACCCAAACAAGCCCTTTGGGACGGGATCTGGCAGAGCTGCTGAGAGACGACAGGTCCATTCTATGAGTCTCTAATCTGCGGGGAAATAGAGGACCAAAACGGGGCTTCAGAAACCGTGGCGCACAATGTTTAAGTTTAACGAATTAACTTTTAGCACGTAAACATCAAATGTGACATCATTGTGCAATTCAAAACAAAACTATGGGACTTATTAAAAACATGACTTCACAGGGCACGTGGCTCACGGGGTCAAGGTTAGAGGCGTCGGGACACTCCTGTCTGCCTTCAGCCTGGATGGCGAGCTCTGAGGCTCTGTAACCTCAGACCTCTTGCGGGTGATCCCCGGGCCCTCCCGGAACCCTGCCCACCCAGGGGCAGGCCTGGGGCCCGGCCTTCTGTCTTCCCATCGCTCACGGATCGCCCACATTCCTTAGAATCCGAGGCCTCCGCAATCCTGCCCCCAGTGAGTGGACCAGCTGGACGCTTTCGTATCGGTCATGATGGTCTGTTCATGTTCCCCAAGGGTCAGCCTGAGTATTACAGTGGGCTGGACGGTGGCCCCCAAAACACGTCCATGTGCTGGTACCGAGAACCACTGCCTCTGCCCCAGAAGCGTGATCACGCGGAGGAGCCTGAGGGAGGCGTTTATCCCGCATTACTGGTGGCCCCAGTGCCACGGCACGTGTCCTGATGAGGGACAGGCAGACGGACGCGGGGGAGATGCCACACGCCAGGACGTCTGGCAGCCCCAGAAGCTGGGAGAGGCAGGAAGGACTCTCCCCTGGAGCCTTCAGAAGGACCACGGACAGCCCTGCCGACACCTTGATTTCAGACTTCTGGCTCCAGAAACGTGGGAGAAAATTTTCTGTTGTTCTGAGCCACCAAGTTTGTGATCATTTGTTTCGGAAGCTCTAGGAAACGAATACGGGTGTCCTCGTCCTCACGCGTTCTCGTCATTTTCATGCTTGGCCTTCCCCGTGGTCTGGGCCCCCCTCGGCCAAGCTCATTCTTTCAGGCTGCACTGAGAGCATCTTCACGCCTCCCCCCAGCGACCTCGCTCTTCCCAGAAACCCCAGCACGGGGGCGCTCAGACCCGCCTCCACACGGAGCCCCTGGGGCCTCAGCAAACACCCTCACCCCAGGAGTTCTGACTGCCTTGTCTGGGGTGCAGCCTGGGCCCTGGGGTCCTGAAAGCTCCCCTGCGCATCCTAACGTGATGGTCCAAGCCCAGGGCAGTCCTGTCCTGAGTGGGGAGCGGTGTGCCCTCGGTGGGTGGTCCTTTAGTGCAGAGCTGAGATGCCAGACCGTCTTGGCCAGTGTTTAGCACCGTGTCTGTGGCTCAGCAGACAGCGAGCTTCTGAAGGAAGAGAACGAACCGTGCTTTCAGTGGACGCCAGCCTCTGTCTTTTAAGTTTTCTGGACTTTCTGAGATACGGCTGAACCACCTTGACTCAAAGGTATCAAAGACCGGCCCTTCTTTTCCCTATCTTTGAACTATAGAAGTGGTAAAACCACCCAAAGAAGCCCAGGGGATACATTTATTGACCAATTCTCATTTGCAGGATTGTTTGACAGAGGAGGATAAACAATGGCTGAGGTCCTGGTGATATTGTTTGGAGCCGGGAACAAAACCCAGCTCAGCAATGAGCCGTCCCTTCATTTGACTGATTAGAGTGGAGGGGGTCCACCCAGGGGCTCAGGCTCACCTGGGAACCTGCTTACCTCAGCCCCCAGACTGTGAGCTGGGCTGCCAGTTAGACCCTGGACACTGGAATCACCCCGGCCCTGCAGAGGCTGGAGTAGCTACCCCACCCCAGCAGAAAAGCCAGCAGCACCCGTACATCCTGTCCTCAAATGCATATTGTTCAGAAGGGCAGTATTCCCAAGGCAGCTTCAGGGCCCTGGGCTGCAACCTCCTTGATCTCCCCTGCTCTTTCCAGCCATCTGCCTTCCCAAAGGTAAACAGCAGAAGCGTATTTGTGGTTGCCCTGGAATGGTCCTCAAATGCTGCTCTATTGGGAACACCCGTCCAACGGGCAGCTGTTCAAGGAGAAAAACGCTGTAAGAAGAGAACTTTACCCACATCCCGATTGTATTAATTAAAAATGTTTATTTTCTCACATTGGAACGGGTAATACATTCACAGGGTTCAAAATCCAGAAGGTACTCTCCCCGATGCAAAGGCTTGCTCTGACGCCACAGGGATGAAGACGGCGTGGTGCTGGCAGAGGGACAGACCCGCAGATCAAAGGAACTGCACGCGGGAATCCGCCCAGCTGATAGCGGACAAAGGTCAGAGTTCAACAGAGGAAGGGTGGCCTCGTCAATAACGGTGCTGGAGACATCGGGAGGGAATTCAGGGGTTGAAACAGGAGCCCGACCTAAGTCTCACCCCTAATAATCCAGACATTAACTCCAAGTAGATCACAGATTAAGTGTAAAACATAAACGATAGCACTTTTAGGAAAAATAAAAAGTCTCTCAGGAGCTGAGGTTAGGTGAAGAGTTCTTAGACTTGACACCAAAAGCACAATCCAAGAAAGGAAAAATTAATGAACCTGATAAGAGAGATTTCCACATACTGAGGCCTGGGGAAGGCCTCCTGGCTTACAGGTGAGTTACCTTGCACTCGATGCTGACCGGGACACCTGTCTGGGGCCCAGCAGACACACGGTGTACATCTGCTTTAATTATTGAAGAAGAGGGCGCACTGACCAGAAGTAAAGAATATCTGTGTTAAAAACAAAGATCAAATGCCCACTTCCTGGGACGCCAGTGCTGGCCCTCCTGTGATGCGAAGACCCCTTCCCGGGCGCCAAGGCCACCCTGACGCGTTGTGCACGTGCTGGTCTGGTTTCTGAAACCCTGAAGGAATGCATCCCTGACTTGTGAATGTTCTTCGTTCTGACCAGACTTAAACCTGTGCTGAAAGCGCTGCTTCCTCGGAGCAGTTCGCAGGGTTATCTGAGAGGCTGTCTTCCCGGCTATTGCCCTCAGCTTGGCTCAAATAAAACTTTTCTATTTCTTTTATGGACTCTTTACGGATTCATTTTGTCCACATCCTGACTTCATCAAAATTCAAAACTCTTCAGCGAATGCCCATGTGAAGAGCAGAGAAAGACACGCTATAGACTGGGAGAAGATGTTTGCAAACCACACATCCTGCAAAGGACTAGTGTACCAAGAACGCTTAAACTCAACAGTAAAAACCCAAACAATCCATTTAGAACATGGGCAAAACACGCAGATGGGCACTTGGCCCAAGAGGATCTACAAACAGCGCACAGAAAGATGGTCCCCATCCTTCGCTTTGGGGGATGCAAGACCACAGTGAGGTACCACTGCCTGGCATCCGGGTGGCGGGAGAACAACCGTGACCGCACCAGTGCCGGCGGGTGTGGAGGCCCTGGCGCCCTCCTACGGATGGAAAATAGTGCAGCCGCTCTGGGGAAGAATTGGGTTTTTTGTTTCTGTTTTTTAAACAAAACCAGAAGTCTGCATTTATCCCAGAGAAAAAGACTTGCGTTCACACAAGAGCCTGCGCACCACTGTCGAGGGCAGCTTTCTTCACAGCCTTCAAAACACAGAAACAACCCAGGTGTCTGAGAGCTGGATGGAAGAACGAAATGTGGTGCAGCCACCCCTTGGACCCTCCTCAGTGGTGATGGGAACGGACACGACACACCATGCGTGGGCCTGCAGAGATCTGCACTGAGTGGGAAGGGCCCGTCTCAAAGCTCACGTATGTCTGATTCCATTTCTCCCGCATTCCACTGGAATGAGCAAATTACGGGGATGGAGGACAGGTTGCCAGGAGTTTGGAGTGGGGGAGGGCAGGGGTGTTGCAGGGACCCTGGGGCAGCAGGAGGGACCCTTGTGGAGGGACAGAGTGGTGGCACAGGACCAGAATCACACAGACACAGACACACGTGCCCGTGGAAAAGGGACGGAGGCCTTGACTGGAAACGGATCAACGTCCATTTCCAATCTTGATCCAGAAGCCTCACGTCTGCGTTCAGGGTGATTTGCACAGTGTCCACAGACAGGCCGCCCTCCTGACTGTGGTGCTGTGGCCAGAGACCCCAAAGGCAGCCCCCAGCCCGGCGTGGAGCGCCACGGCAGCATGAGGTCCTTCCTGCCCCAGCCCACTTCACGTTTGTCTGACTTTCTCCTGGGGACCCCCAGCACCTTGGTTTGTGGCTTCAGCTGGAAAGACGGGAGCCAGCTCTTCCCTAGGCAGAAATACCCTCACAGGGACGTGTTCGCCGTCAATGAATGAGAGGACACGCTTACGTAACTCATGTAAAAATAGACGTGTGTTTACATGTGCTTAAGGGCCTGAAGGAGAATCTCTGTTTAAGCTCCTTATGAAATAGCCGGGCTTCTGTCCACTGGGCTCTCAGGGCCATTCAGGGGGACACGGCTCAGCTGTTTCATTCCGGGCAGAGGACGGTGGTTCGTGGCGTGAATGAGTGAGCCGGCTGCCGGGTAACCTCTCCTGGCGGAAGGAGATCAGTTTTCACAACCCAGCAGCTCCATCACTGCCTCGCTGTCTGTGCTGATAATTGCTTTTAGCTCTCCGGGGCGTCTGCCTACCAATCTACAGCCCGCTGCGTGCCATCCAGCCATCGGGGGTGCAGGGCAGGGAGGCGGGCGGTGTGCAGGCTGACCAGGGGGCGGGGCGCCGTAGGGGGGGGTCTGGGGGCGGGGTGGGCCCGTGGGCTCCGGCCTCCCGGCCACCACTCGCGGGTGACTTCTGAGCTCCCCGCCCCCTCCCCACCTGGCTCACTGCCGCGCAGCCAGGCGCTGTCTGACCCTCACAGCTGGGACCCGGGGTCCTTGCACACCTCTGCGAGGTGGTCACTAGTGAGCATGTCATGCAGGGTGGCACGGAGCCGGGATTCCAGACTTGGCAGTCTGGCTCCAGAGCCTGGCCCTGCCCCCGGTGGACGAGCGCCCCTCACCCAGGGAAGGCGGGAGTGTGCCTGGCGCGAGGAACCTGCAACCTGGACTCAGGAGCCCTGGGTTCCAGGTCAGCTGTGACCATCGGCCACGTGACAGAGAAGCCGAACTCCCCGCCCCATGCCCTCTCCTCCGCGGAGCTGTGTGTGTGGCTCCGTCTGTGGTGTTTTCATTTTGATGGACCATGGCAGGCTCAGGGGATCAGATGGGACTGGCCGCCGGAAGCTTTCTCACCACCCCGTGCACCCACGTGATGGAGGCTGGAGCTGAAACGCTGCTTCAAAGCAGCAAGCCCGGCAGACAAAGGCCTGTTCTCCCTGCGCTCACCCACAAGGGCCGGCAAATGTGTGAAACCAGATGCGCCGGACAGGAACGAAGGCAAAGCACAGGGCACAGAGGCTGGGGTGGCCATTTAACACAGGACGGGGGAAGCCTCCCTGAAAATGTGGACGCAGACCTGAGGGAAGCAAGGAGGCAGCCACCTGAGAAGAGCCATCCAAGCTGAGGGAACAGCACATGCAAAGGCCCTGGGGCCGTGGCGTGCTGGGGTGCTCCAGGGGGCAGGCCAGCCTGGCTGGAGAGGAGAGGTGGTCATAGGAGGTTCTGATAGCAACGGCCTCATCGCCTCCAGGAAGTTGACACCAGTGCACATCCCCCCAACAAAAAGCAGATCAGTGGTTGCCTGGGGCAAGCCACTGGTTGCCTGTGGCCTATGTTTGTGGATGTAGGCCACAAAGGGGCACAAGGAAGCTTTGGGGTGACAGTCATATGCTGGATCTTGATCATGGTGTGATTTTATGGGTGCAGACATTCGTCAAACACGCTGGTTTACACGGTTTAAGTGGGCGGCCCTTATTGCACACAAATCACACTTCAACAACAGCAAAAAAATAAAACAGTTCCGAGAGGTGCCTGAGCTGTGGGCGGCAGCAGCCGTGGAGGCCGGGCCTGGGCCCGGCTCCCGCACAGCGTGTCCCGCCGTGTCTGCCCTGCGGGCACGCTGCCACACGGCAGGGGACCCAGACCTTCCCGGGACACGGCAGGTCCAGAGCCGGAGGCAGACCGCTGCCCACCTGCGCTGACGGGTGGGATGTAGGGAGGGGCGCGGGGGTGTCCACAGCCCAGGCGAGGGGCCGCCTCGGGGGGCCTTGTGGTCCGAGCAGGCGTGGTGCTGGGGCTGCCAGCCCTGGAGGGAAGGTTTGCAGAATCTGGGGTCTAGACCCGCTGGAGACCAAGCCGCTGTGGCCAGAAAGATCCCCTCCTCTCTCAGTGCTCACCACAAAAGACATGGAAGTGAAGAAAAAAGCACCGATTCTGGGGTCCCTGGGAGGCCCATAGCTGGGACTGCCTGTTCCTCAAGAGCCCCCCGGACTTCTGGATGGAAACCGAGGGGCACACCCTGACTTCTGCCGTGGAGGGTGGGCTGGATCTCCGCCTGAGCTCTGCCCTGCCCGAGCCGGTGAGTCAGCCCCGAGGGGCCTCTGCTGGCCACTCGAGCCCAGGGCGCCGACGAGGACCCTCCGGCCACCGGGGACTGGAGCCACCGACCGCCAGCCTTGTCCACCTGACTTCTGCCCCTTGTTCCTGGTCACCGCCTGGGGTCTTAACCCCACAGCACTGGGCACGTCCTGTCCCCTCCCCCAGCTTCCAGTGACCCTGCCCATCCCCCCCACACTGCCCTCCTCTGAGGACACCAGCACTTGCCCTGCAGCCCCGGGGGCTCCTGCTACACCACCCTCTCCTAACCTGGCTTCCTCTTACCGCGTCCCCCATCGTGGCGGCCCCCGGCCTCAGTTCCCCTTCACCCCTACGTCCAGCACCAGCAGGACAACCCCCAGGACACCCGCCCAACCTGTATGTTCTCAGCCCCAAGAGAGTCAGACCTCTGCACCGCTCGCCTCTCTCCTGACCTGTCTGCCTGCTCCCGCCCCTCCCTCCCCGGCCCTCTGTCCGCTGGCCTGTGACCCAATCCCCCTGGGCTCCCGGCACCTCTAAGTTGGATGTGGGACGCTGCCTCCCCCGCAGCCTTTCCTCCTGCCTTGCCCCCACCTGTCTGGACCCTGCTCATCCTCAGGCCTGCAGACCCAGCAGGGGCAGCAAACAGGCATCAGGGACCCTGGCACCTGCACGAGCTGTGTGCGGGTTTTCTAAGGGGCAGATGGGCACAGACTCTGCAGGAAATAGCTGGGGATTTGGTAAATGGGGACGGGGGGAGGGGGGCTGGTGAGCCTTCGCGTGGGGAGCAGGCGGGGTTCAGAAAACGTCTGCGAGGCTCTGGGCTGCAAGTGCAGCACAGCAGAGTGAGGCGGGGCACGTGGTGGCGCCAGGGCCCAGGGGCCACACGCGTCCCCCTGGTGGGTGGGAACCAACGCCTTGTGCGCCAGCTGTGGGCAGACCCTGGAGGCGTGACTGCACGTGTGACCTGTCAGCCCTCTCGTCGACCTCACCCCATCGGGGACTGTGTCCCCCCCACGGAGGAGGTGAGGCTTTGAGAAGCTGCAGTGGCTGGGCCCAGCACCCCGAGGTCGGTCCCTCCCACCCAGCACGGGGGTCCCCAGGGAGGACGATGCAGGGACACGGCTGAGCCACCTGTTGGTCAGCATCAACCCTGCATGGACCAGGGGTCCGGCAGAGCCCGGGGAGGCAGGATGTGCATGGCCCACAGTGAAGACGTGAGCTCCAATCCCCAGGCCTCGTGGGGAGCGCGATGGAGCAGGGGCTTGGAAGGGCGCTGGCCGAGCCGCAGGGCCCCGGGGGCGGCGTCAGTCCCGCCTTGGGTTTAGCAGCTGTGGGAGGAGACCCGTTTTCACCACCAGACGCTGTGCTGAGCCTGTGGACCATCTCGGCTGCAGGACTCCCCCAGTTAGTGCTTTTCCTCTAAGCACAGAGTTCCCACTTTATTCCGGTTACTTGCTTTTTTCTCTGCACTACACCTGTGTATTAATAGCATCTGATCTCTTTTGCTATTTGCTTTAAAAAAAAAACCCTTTTATTTGGAATGAATTTTAGATTTACAGAAAAGTTGCAAGTTCCTATATATCCTCCCCCCAACTTCCCCTAATGTTAGATTATGATTATTTCCTTGTGACAAAAGTAATCCTCGCTGCTTGGAGAAAGCAGGAAAAACATAGAAACCCAAACAAATTTTTTTTAAAAGTTAGTTAACATCAGCACTAAGAGATAAATGCCGTTACTGTCTGAAATCTTCCTTTTCAATCTTTTTTCTATTTTTTTAAAATTTTTTCCCTTGAAATACTGACAGATTTGCAGGAAGTTGCAAGGGGAGGACGGAGAGCGATTGTGGACTCTCCCCTCAGTTTCCCCCGACATAGTTACATCTGACATTAATACCAAGATCAGGAAAGTGACATTAGAGCAAGAGTGCCCGGCTCTGTGGCATTTCCCCCGTGCGGACCTGTAACCACCACCACCATCCCGACGCAGAGGGGCTCCATCACCTCAAAGACTTTCCTGTGCTCCCCCTCCACAGCCACGCCTTCTGGGGCTCCTACCCCCTGGCCGGCCCTCATCTGTCTCCATCCCCACGTTCTGTCATTTCAAGAACGGAGTCAGGGCCGCATGGGGAGGGCGACGGAGCGGGTTAGCGCTCGGTAAGCGGAGGCAGGCTCGGTCCCTCCAGGGACCTGTGTGCATCCTTTCTCTTTCTGCTCCGTAGTTTCCAGGTGCCACGGTGTACTCATCCACTCACCTGCTGCAGGATCTCTGGGTCGTTTCCTGTCTGTGGGGATGACAAACAAAGCTGCCGTGAACATCCGTGTATGCGTGCGGCTGTGGGCACAAGTTTTCATTTCCCTGGGATAGATGCCACACGTGTTTTAAGGAAGTGTCAAAACCTTCTCCTTCGCAACTGCATCCGTTTGCATCCTCACTGCAGCGTGCGAGAGTCCGTTCTTTATCCTTTAATGCTTAGACACAGCTGTGGTCCTCCTTGGGGTCGAATTGTAGGTACAGCTTGACAATGACCTTATATCCCCTGATGTGATCTTCTTAGCATTTTCTCACATTCTATTTTTCTACAACCCCTTTACGTTGCTGAAGAATATTCCAGCAGGTGGGTCAACGGTCTGCTTACGTGACCGACCAGTCTTATGTAGCTGGTCATTACTTGAGCATGGATCCATTTGATAGCGCCCCTGCATGTCAGCGGCATGTGACACGTCACGTGTCATGCATGTGACAGGCCTGGTGCTAGGGGCCAGAGTGAAAAGCACATCCACAGGCGAACATGTTTATCACAAACTGAAGAGTGCGGTGAGCGAGTGAGGCTGCACAGCAGATCCTGCCAGGTATCAGATTCAGGGAAGGTGCCTGCCAGAGTCAAGTCTGGGCTGAGGTCTAGAGAAAACAAGTTCCATAAGCCAGGGCGGTCGCAGGGCTGGCGGTGGCAGCCCCATCTCAGCCGAGCTTACTTCTGATCGTGAGATGATTCAAGGTACACAGAGCTGCCTTCCCCTGGGCAGTGACACCTCTGTTCACCGCTGCACAGAGAATACGGAAGACCTCATAGAATATCCACGCACACGAGAGGTCTTTGCACGCAGCTCTGATGTTTTGCTTAGATTCAGTCCCTGCGCGTGATGTGGCTCGTGGCTAAATGCTGCTTACATTTGCAAGGTCTAGATGCTGTTTCCACCCTAGTGACCATTCAGTTACATCGCAGACTCCAGACTTTCGAGGACCCTCTCTGGACCACCGTAGTACCACGGGCATCTCGGCAGACATGGGGAGATGCCCACCCCCTGGCTTCTTGAGCTGGGCCCCCAAATCCTGAGACCAGTGTGTAGATGGCGGTAGGCTCAGCTCTCAGGAGCAGCACCAGGTCCAATCCTGCTACCGAAGGAAGCAGTCCCCACCTTAGGCAGATGCCCGGGTTTGTTGCAGGCGGGGGCGGGGAGGAAGGAGAAAGCACGAAAGGGTTTTCCGTCTCAGGGTGGGTGGAAAGGGCTTGGGACTGGACTCCTGGGCCTAGAGGTAGGGGCAGAAGTAACTGGGACTCACTTGTGGACTCTCCTCTCTGCCCCCATCAGGAACTTGCCCCTGAGCCCTCGGCTTTGCCAGGGGAGATGGGGAAGCAGCTCTCACCGGAACTGGTGATTGAGAAAGACGAGGCTCTGCAGATCCCAGACCACCAGCTGCTGGAGACCCTGCACAGAGGAGTTTGTTCTCCAAAGAATCCCAGGGAGGTGTCACCTCACCTGGCAGGTGCCCCGGTACCTGGGCACCAGGAGGCAGGTATCAGAAAGATGCCCCTGCGATCCCTCCCTCCTGTGCACACACGCCGTCTCCACCCCCATCAGGAGGTGGAGCTAGTTCCCCTCGCCGTGGACTCCCCCGGCCCCCGGGACGGACTCTGACCTAAAGGATGCAGCAGAAATGACGTTCTGATGCTTCCAAGCCCAGGCCTTTCTACTCCCTGCTTCTGAGAGCCCGGCTGCCACACTGGGAGGTGGTCCAAGGAGCCACGAGGAGAGGCCACCCACAGGAGAACCAGGGCCCCCAGCCAAAAGCCCCGCTGACCTTGTGGCCACAGCCAGCCCCGACCTGCAGCCACGTGAGTGGGGCTGTTCTGCACCTTCCAAACACCCTGTGCCCCAGCGACTCCCGGGAGAGCAGATGCCAATCGACACACAGAACCTGAAGGACAAGAAATGGTCGGCTTTTATGCTAAGTCATTGAGTTTCAGGGGCGTTCATTACTGAGCAATAGGTAGATGACACGGAAGCTGCTACAGCCAGGCTCTTTAAAAATGTAACATAATGTAGGGTTTCCGGTTTTGTTCATTAGGCCTGTGCACACTGGGCATTAGCCCAGGTTCCAGAAATGATTCAACCAGAGTCTGAGCTTTGGGCGCCGGCAGGCTGACCTCCCTTGCTTTTAAACCAGTGGTTCTTGCGTTGAGTCTGAGCCATGTTTGTAGAAATCACTTCTGGGAAGGACCCAGTGGTCCTGGGTCCTCTCCCTGGAGGGCGACCAGTGTCTCTGACCTGTGTTCAGAGAAGCTTCCCGGGCTCCCCTGGGAAGACCCTCAATCCTCAGGCGGGTCTAGGGTGGGCCTCTGGTGTTGACCTGACTCTTGGAGGTGCGGGACGTGCTCTCTTTCCTGGGGACTAGGGGCCCTCCCCTCCCCCCCGGCAGGGGGCGGGGACTAGCGCCCCTCCCCTCCCCAACCCCACCCCCCACCCCCCCCGGCAGGGGGCCAGAGCTGGCCCTTCCTTGCTGGCCCTGGAGGGTGGTCGCCTCTCGGGTGGGCCCTGTGCCCTTTGCAGTTTCCAGGTGTCGTAGGAGCCTCACAGCAGGACGGACGCCAGGCCGAAGCCCCAGCATTTACACAAAAAGACAGCTCTCGATTCTGGGCGTTGAGCTCTCTGAGGGGCTCTATTTCCCGCAGAAGGCGCTCCCCGATTGTGGACTTGCCTGTCCGTTCAAGACCCTCTCAAAGCCGGGTTCCTTTCCTCGGCGGCCCTGGACCCCTCAGCCACGCGACCAGGCGGACCTTGGATCCGTGAAGGCAGGAAAGGAAGCGGCGCTGGCCGTGCAGGGGGCGGATCCCACACTCGGATGCAAAGGCGAGAGAACCATCTGCTTGCCTTCCCCACGAGGGATTCTTCTGGCTTAACCCTCTCCCCACCCATCCTCTCGGAGCTGAATGCCGGCTCCCCTTCCACCCAGGGTTCGTGCACTCGGGCCTCTCCTGTGGGAGAGGAGGGCGCGATGGGATCGGGTGCTGACGGGACCGCCGCCCCGCTTCAGGGAGCGGCCGGCGTGGATCGCTCTTCTGTGCGCATCACCCTGGACCCCTGGCCCCGGCCCCCCGGAGCCAATGCCACTGCGGTTCCCACTCCGCAGGAGCGTTTTATAGGGTGAGTGGGCCCCGGCCACGGCCACACGACAGGAAGGTGGCCGCAGAGCTGCCCGAGGCCGGCCCCTGGTCCCAGGGCTGCGCTGCTCTCAGCTCCTAGCCTGGCAAGTTCCGGGCTGGGTGCAGCGGCGGTTCGCTCACGCTGATGGGGCTTGTTCCACGGACGCCAAGGCTGACCTTCCCCGCTGCCCGCCACCGACTGGCTGTGGCCTAGTCACCTGGGGGCAGTGGGGTGGGCCAGGGCCCAGCTTGGTATGCGCTGGGCGAGCCGCTGGCCTCCTCCCCGTGCAGTGGGGCCGCAGGACGTCCCCTTGGGGCTGTGTGGGGGTCCGGGGGGCACAGGCCCCCAACAGCATCGGTCCAGCCAGCATTAGCCAGGGGCTGCCGAGACCACCTGGCTTCTGCGGGGGTGGGGCATACTCACCCGCGACAGTGACCGGGCAGCTTCCCTGTGTCTCCGTGTCACCTCCATCCTCCCAGGGAGGGCCCCGTTCTTGGAAGTGGACAGAAGGAGGGGAGGGCTGAGCAATGTGGCTGCGGAGCCCCCCAGGGCCCTCGATCGGACGTGCTTTACGAGGCCCTGGTGTTGGAGTCAGGCCTGGGGACGCCACCGTCCTCAGCATCTCTTGGAGCTGCGGGTTTTGGGGTCCGAGGTCTGTGAGGAGGGGTGGTGACAGAGACACAGGTGCCGCAGCCTTGTACCTGCGCCCCCTCCGCCCGCCCACACCTCCGGTCACACCTCAGGGCATCCCCCGGCCTGTGACCCCACCTGGGCACTGGGCAGGCAGTGGCCCCTCAGGAAGCTGGCCTCGTGACCGCCCAGATGGCCCTGCACGTGAGGTGCTGGTGAACGAAGCTGGGCGGGGAGCCCTTTCTGGAGACAACCAGGTTCCAAGCTGCACAAGTGTTTCGGGCCGGCCTCACCTCTCGTCAGGGCAGGGAAGGCTTCCTCCTGCTTCCCCACCGAGGCCCTAGTTCCCGCAAGGGGCAGCTCTGGGCACTGGGCTGCTTTGGTGTCCCCTGTCGCCTGAGGCCTCCAGCCTGGGCAGAATCTTCCAGCTGTAGCTAGACCTGCCCGGGGGTTCCAGCAAGGCCTCACGTCCCAGCAACGGTGGCATCTTTGGCCAGAGGCGACGTGGGCTGAGCAGAGGCCTTTCCACTGGCATTCCTGCCTCCAGGGAAGCCCTGATCGCAAAGCTGAAGGGTGGCTGCTCTGGGAACTAAGCCAAGGTGCTAGCTGTCCCTCCAGGACCCTGGCTCATCCAGTGGGGTGGCCACTCTTGGAATGTGAGGGCAGGCACAGAGGCAGCTCTCTTGTTCAGCTGAGGCATAGCACGGTGACGACTGCTGTGTGGGTGCCGTGAGGACCCGTGGGGCACAGGATGTGCTCTGGGCTGGCGCTTCAGGGCACTCGGGTCCATGTTCTCCCTCACCTGGTGCTGAGGACCAGCCAGGCGCGTCTCAGAGGTGCCCTCCCCGGAGTGGGTGGGCTGGGTCTCCACGTAGCTGGGTCCTCTGACACAGCCAGCACTTGTGATTTAGAGAGGAGACTCCGGGGATGGATACGCTGCCTGGTCAAGCCAAAAACCATGTAAAATGTTCAACCGCAACCCTTCTTCCTCCTTAATTCTCTCCCCAGCCCTCTCTTAACAAAAATTTTAATAGACCATTTTTTAGAGCAGTTTAAGATTCACACCAAAATTGAGCAGAAGGTGTAGAGGTGTCGCATACAGCCCCTGACCCCACACATGCACAACCTCCCCACCATCCACACCCCCGCCAGAGTGGGGCATGTGTCCCAGATGAGGAACCTGCACTGATCCATCACCGTCACCCAAAGTCCGGGGCTGGTGTTAGGGTCACTCTTGGTGTTGCATGTGCTGTGGGTTTGGGCAACAGTGTGATGGTGTGTATCAACCATTACGGTATCACACAGAGTAGGGTCATGGCCCCAAAACCCTCTGTGCTCTGCCTATTCAGCCCTCCCCCTCTCTCTTTAGCAAATATTTTAGTAGATTCCAGACCTCACGGGCACAGGCTGGATTTACCGTCATCTGTGGTTCACGACACCCCCTCCACATGGGTCCACGCTGGATGCTCTTTTGCTTTAAGATGATAGTAAGAATACAATGAACACTCTGCACCAGCCAATCCGAGAGCTGGAACTGCCAGAACCTCTACCGCGTTCTCCTCCATTCGAGGTAAACATGATTCCACACTTGGTGTTCATTTTGTGTTCAGTCTCTGGGACTTGACTTTTCCTATGCAACAGTACATTCCTGAGGTCTGTTTATATTCTGTGAGCAGCTGTAGATATTGAATGTCACCAGGGTAGAAGTTTTCATTGTGTGATTACATCAGACATCATCCATTCTGTTCTCTTGTTGTCGGGCCTTTGGGCTGCTCCGGCATTTGCTCTGACGAACAGGCCTCCTGTAAACATCCTCGGGGGACCCTCCTGGGAGGAGAGCTGAGGATGGAAACTGGACCACGGGAACACAGAATTTTAACTTGGCAAGATAATGCCTAGCTCTTTTGCAAAATGGTTGCGTCAATATACACTCACCCAGCAATGTGTCAGAGTTCTGGTGATCCACGTCCTCTCTGACATTTGGAATTATCAGCAAATTTTTTCTGGTCAGTCGAATGCGTGCAAAATATCATCTCATCCCGAATCATGACCCTTGATGTCAGTGAGCACGGCAGGCCTCTCTGCAGGTCCGCGGGCCCGTCCGCCCTCCTGGCAGCGCCCGTCCTGTGCTTCGCCCATTTTCCTGTGGGGTTGTTTGCTTTTGCTTCCTGCCTCTTAGGTATTCTTGGTAAATTCTGACACTTGTCTGTGGTTGGTTTTGTGTGCAGGGAGAATTACATCCCAGTCTGCAGCTTGTCTTTTCACCTTCATTAAGGAATATAATTTATTGCGTAAAAGTCCTTAATTTTAATGTAGTCAAAAGTATCAGTCTTGTCTTTTATATGGTTAAGGTTTTTGAGTGTGTTGTTTAGGAAATTCTTTCCTACCCTGAGGTCACATAGACATTCACCTGTATTTTCTTCTAAGATTTTCAACTTTTGCTTTCGACGTTTTGTTTCTTAATCCACTTGGAGATGCTTTTTGAGTGTGAAGAAGGGATCTGACGTTTTGTCCTGGGGTCTTCCTGCCTCCTTTACTGCATGACTTTCCCCAGGGACCCCTCCTGTCACTTCCCTTACTTATCAAAGCCCATCTATGGGCGGGTGTCCTTCTGGGACATCCCATTCAATTGTCCACTTTGTCACTTTCTGGGCCGACACCCCACTTCACCCCCATTCTTGGCATCGCCAGGCAGCTTGTGGGATCTCAGTTCCCCGACCGGGGATCGAACCCGTGCCCCCTGCAGGGGAAACACAGAGTCCTAACTACTGGATCGCCAGGGAAGCCCCACACTTCACCCTTAATTATAGCTTTACAAGTAGCCTTTCAACTAGGGGGGCAGCCCCACCGCCTTCCTTTTCTTCTTCAGGAGGGTTTGGATGGTTCCTTTAAAAAATTGAGCTGTAGCTTACACAGAGCAATGTGCACAGACCCCAAGTGCACACTTCACTTAACATTCATCAATGTGTGCACTGGGTCCCGTCGCCGGCGCCGTCTCCCCAGCCTCCAGAGGCAGTGGACGTTGCCCCTGCGTGGTGAGAGGGCTCTGGGTCAGGAGGCAGGCTGCGGGGGGCAGCTCGCCCTGGCTCCACGGTGTCCGACACGGGGGAGGCTGCGACGCACTGAAGGCTCGGGTGCGCTCCGCGGGGGTGTTCTGGCTGATGCTGCCTGGGCCTCAGCTGGGCTGTGGCTGGAGCCCCTCCACGTGGCCTCTCCACGTGGTCTCTCCTTGGGGTGGTTGGGCTGTGTCACAGCATGGGGCTGGGGTCCTCGCCGGAGTGCCCAGGCGGGAGTGCACATGGTCTCTCTGGGGCCCTCTGTCCATATGGAGGGATCACAAAGGTCTGCTCACGGTCACAGGGGGGATTTTCCACCTCGCATCTCACTGGAGCCTCGAGACCAGGCTGTGAAAACCTGTGGGCAGGGAGACGTTGACGCAGCCGTCTTTGTACACCACAACCTGCCACGTGTGTGGACCCACCCGCCGGACCGAGGTGTGAAATATTTCCAGTGACCTGGTGGCTCCTTGGGTCCCTTCCAGTCCATGCCAGGCCCTGAAGGTAATCACTGCCTGGACCGCCATGACTTAGACGCGGTCTGCCTCACCGTGCATGTCACCTGGATACGTAAACGGAAGCCTGCGGTGTGTGCTTTGGGGCCCACGTCGTGCCCCGAGAGACTGAGCCGTGCCGAGGGGTGAGCAGCCGGCCGTTTCGCACCACCGGGCAGCATCTGGTGTACGACAAGCAGTTTGTCCACCCCACGCCGGACGGACAGTGTCGGTTTCCCTTTAGATTGTTACGAGCTTCCTGGTGTGCGTAGCCTCTCGCTTCTGTTGGGGGTGTACCAGGAGGGGGAGCCTGGGTCATAAGATGTTTGCACGCTCATCTGCAGTTCACACCGGCAAACAAATGTCTAAAGCGAGTGTAGGTGTCACTCACCAGCAGCGTGCGAGAGCGCCGTCTCTCCACAGCCTGTCACTTGAGCCGTTCTGGTGGCGGGAAGCGGGCGGCATCTCACTCTGGTCTTAACTGGCCTGTCCCTGGTGACTGGGGGCGCTGAGCCCCTATTCACGTTTGTTGGCCATTCGGGTAACCTTCCTAAAAGTGCCTTTTCAAGTCTTTCACTCATGTATTTAAAACAGGGTGGTCAGACCTAAGTGTCCATCCACAGAGGAATGGATAAAGAAGATGTGGTGTCTATAGAAAACACAACAGAATGGTTTTATATATATATGCGTGTGTATATATATACACACGCATATATACAGTATATACACCATGGAATACTTCTCAGCCATAAAAAGAACAAAGTTTCGCCGTCTGCAGGAACGCGGAGGGACGCGGAGGGTGTGTGCTGAGTGGAATAAGTCAGGCAGAGGAAGACAAATACTGCGTGGTCACTTCTATGTGGAATCTAAGAAATAAAGCAAACGTGTGAATGCAGCAGAAGAGAAACAGACTCACAGACACGGAGAACAGACTAGTGGTTGCCGGTGGGGGAGGGGAGGGGGAAGACTGGGGGGGGATTAAAAGGTACACGCTGTTTGGTATAAGATGAGCTGCAAGGATGCATTGCACCGCACAGGGAACAGCCACTATTTTACAAGAACTGTAAATGGAGTAGAACCTGTAGGAGCTGTGAGTCACGACGCTGTCCCCCTGGAGCTTACACGGTATCCACACTCCAATAAAAACCGGGTTGGCAGGCTTTTTCCATCTGCATATGCTCTCCTGTCGGGTGTGACCTGGAGTCAGTCAGACTCAGGATTTGGGGTGTGTCCTCTACAAGACCGCCCTCACTTCGGACACCAGGCCAGGGTCCCCAGGGCCACCCCCACTTCTGGCTGGCTGGCTGCAGATGTGGGGGTCCCCACAGGCTCTCTCAGTTTCCATATTGACCTAGAACAGCTCCCAGGACTAAGGGGAGTGTTATACTCGTGGTACAGCAAGAAGTCCTCACGGCAGAAGCCTAGGTATCAGCGTCAACCCAAACGAGCCTCGCGTCAGGCGAGGTCTGAGAGGGTCGCGCGTGGGAGGCACCCGCTGTCCTCGGGGATGGCGTCCCTCCCGGCACGTCCACGTGTGACCGTACTCTGGGTGGCCCATCACAGAGGCTCCCTGGGCTTGGGGGCCCAGAGCCCCCATCAGGGTCAGACTGGTCCGATCACCGTCCACATGGCCGAGACAACCTCCAGCCCCCGCCCCTCTCCAGGGGTCCGGCTGCCAACACGCGGCTCGGAGCCCCAGCTCTAATCCACGCTTGGTGTTTCTGGTGGGACCAGCCCACCCGGAGTCATCCGTTAGCACAAATATCAGCTACGCTCAGCACCCAGCTCCGCAGGACGCCTGGACCCAGCTATCGGGAACCGCTCAGCCTCCCTGCCGCCCCCAGAGGCTCGTACATCCTCTCCCAAACCCCAGCCTGAGCGTGGAGGACACTGTCCGCCGTGGGTGGGGGCCCGCTGCCGGGGACACCCACCCTGCTCCTGGCAGCATCCCTGCTCATGTCCTCTGCACGATGACCTGTGCTTCCCGTCCCCCGAGCTGGCTGCATGAGTCACTGAGCGGCCCCTTAGGTATTCGGGAGTGGGGGCGGGGCGGGTGAGGCTGTGCCGGGCGGGAAGCAGCCCCGTTAACCCTAGAGCGCTCCTCTGCTTCCCCTGCTTTTGCTGTGCCCACTCCCCGTCCCTGCCAGGCACACCATGGAGAGGCCCTGCTGACGGGGTTCCCTCCCCAGCCCAGCAACCCTGCGGCTCCTGCGGTGGGATCTGCGGTTGCCTGGCCGTGGCCTGGCCGTGGCGTCCCTCCAGCCTGGCTCTGCCGCCTTCCCCGGGCGGTGGGGCTCTCGTATCTCCTCTGCCCAGATGTCTGGCCCCAGGTCTCTGTTTCCAGGAGGGAGAGAACCCCAGGCTGGCCCCCTGGACCTGGGCTCAGGGCCCCAGCAGAGGTGTGGGTGGGGGCCGCCTTCCGTACACAGCCGCTGCCCCGCGCGGTCCAGACGGCAGACCGCCCTCGGGCTGGCTCTAGATCCTGTCTGCGGGCACAGGGCTGCGGGCGCCGGGGGCACCCGGGAGAGGCTGGCCCAGCTGTCCTCACATTCCTGCTCACTGACCCAGTCTCCTCTCTGGTGTAGACGGTGCACCGTGGTCAGAGGCGGTGGAGGCGGGACTGTGTGGGGACTGGCAGGGGAGGGGCACAGGGGCCCAAGGTCCCCTCCCCGTGAGCTGGGGGCTGGCCTTGCGGCTCCCAGGAACCTGGGCTCAGCTGGCCGCCAGCGGGAGGAAATTCTCCTGGTGGGAGTTTTGAGAGAACCAGTGATACTTTTAGGAAAAGCACCAGACATGCTTGTTGGCAGAAAAGAACGGGGGAGTCTTTGTTCAATGGCCAGTGCAGGCGACGGGCCGTGGGTGCCACGGCTGCGCCCAGAGGGGCTTTGAGGCCTCGGCCTCAAGGGGGTGGGGCCCGGTTGCCACCCGCAGCTGTCCGCGGGTCTGCCGGCCAGAGGGCCGGGGGGCTGCACGGTGGCCTTGTCCCTGGGGAGAAGCAGGACATACACACCCTCATCACCTCGCACACCGTGGCGCACGCTGACACGCACTTTCACCCCCACCCCTGTACAGACGCTGACACGTGAGCACCGAGCACGCCCCCCCCCCCAAACACACACAGACACACACACACACACACACACACACTTCAGACCCGCTCCAGCCCTGCTGGAGCCGCAGCCAACAGCACTGGTAAAGCACACACACGGGCACGGCCCTCGGAAGGGCCCCGTGGGAGGCGGCGTCTTCTATCGGGGGTGTTTGCCCTTCGTCCCAACCCGAGACGTATGCAGGAGGCGGGCACGAAGCGCTCCCAGCGGGAGGGCGACCAGCCGCGCGTCCGTGGTCCTGTCCTGCCGTCAGCTTCCCCGAGGCCCCCTGTGTCCTCAAGCCTCAGGGAGGCGGTGGGGGTGGGTCTCCTTCTGCACCTGTTAGGGTGAGGCGCCTGGAGCACCCCGGGCTCCCTCAGGTCCCAGCTTCTGGGGCGTTAAGCTCAGGCCGCCCCGGGGGTGGTTCGGAGCCGCTCCTTCTGCTCAAGCCTCAGCCCGTTCCCAGGTGCTGGGGCTCCTCATGGGGACAGCGGGCTTCCCCCGAGGCTCCGCCCCAGGAAGCCCGGCGGCCGCAGCCAGAACCCGGTGATCCGACCCTTGGGCAGCTGCCCTAGAGGCCTTACCACATCTGCCCTGGAAGCCGCCCCCCTTTCCTTCCTCTTCCTGCCTGACTTCCTAGAACCACTTCACTTCTGTTTATTATTATTTTTAAAAGTACTTCTTTCCAACAATTCCACGGCACTGCAAGGGGTTTTATTTAAACTCTTGAACTGTGTTTACTTTCCGCCTGAGGTCAGGTGGCTGACGGTTTCCCATCGAAAGTGAGATCCTGGAGCTCTGAGGGCTGTTGTGCACCCACCCCCAGGCACACGGCGTGGTGACGGCTCAGCGGGGGCCCTGGCCTGTGCACCAAGAGGAGAGTCTTTGAGCCGCAGCCGTGAAGCCCACCGCGTCCCTGGCCGTGGTCACGTGGAGGCGGGATGTTCAGACCAAGCGGCACGGAGCCCACAGCCTAGAGAAACATTCTTTAAAAACACGAGATAGAAGGATCTGGTGCTTTTACATGAGAGAAATTTGGAAGCAGGCACACGTAGCCTGGTGCAGGATTCAATGATTGGGGCCCGACTGCCACATCTTGCTGTACCCCCGCCCCAGGTCACCACGTAGTGGCTCTGGGGCTCCAGCCAGCAAAGGTCTGGGCACACGCGCGGGGCCCGTTGGGTGACTGGAGCGGCTGCCACGGCCCCCTCCTCGCCTGGTGGTCCTCTTCCCTCCACGGTTCCGTGCGCCCTCGCCTCCCGGCCTGTTTACTCAGGGCCTGTGGTCACGTGTGGAACCAGGGCACTGGCCCTGCCCTTTGCACATGTTGGATTATCACCGCAGCCTCCCGGGACCCCTCAGGTCCACTGAGGCACGAGTGGATGGTCAGCGTGCTGGTGAGAGTTCAGGGCCTGGGAGGGATGCCTCCCCCATCACCGCCCTTGCGCCTGCTCCAGGCAGCTGCAGGGAGGACGTGTCTGGTGCAAGGTTGAGAAATAAATTGTATACAAAGCCCAGAGAGGCATTTATTGACCACCCATTACCGCCTGCCGCTTTGCGTGCATTTCTTACTTCTGCTCAGGACGTCTTGGAGGATGGTGGAACTAGCCCATTCTGCAGGTGCAGAAACTGAGGCCCTGAGCACCTGGGAGTCTGTGGCTGGTAAGGAAGGGAAAGGGCCGGGAGAGCTCGATGCCCGGCAGGACGTGGGTGACAGGGTGTGACACAGAGGGCGCACCGGCCCCTGGAGGAGGCACACAGGACCAGGTCTCCTCCTGGCCCAGCCGCCCGAGCCCCCTCTCCCCCACATACCCAGGGCCCCCGTGTGCTCCTACAGAGCTGTTTCAACATGGGAATCCCCCGCGTGTTCTACATTCCAGGTCAGAGGCCCGTCCCCAAGGCCGGCAGGGCTGGCAGCGTGCGTCCCACAGGAAGCTGGTCCCCGTCATCACCCCACGCCCGGCACATTCCAGAGGCCCCCGGGGACGCTGCCCCGGATCTCCCGGGCGGGCTGCCTTCGCACGAGGGCTCGGTGGCCTCCTCTCATACGTGACTGTCCGCGTGTGCACACGCCTGGCCGCGTGTGGGCGAGCGCCAGGGTGTGGGAGCCATGCCACGTGGACCTGTCAACTGAAACAAAGCGGCGGGCAGAGGCGGCAGAGCCGGCGGCAGCGCCTGCCCAGTCTGGGCTGAACAATGCGGCTTTTTTTAGCCTGACAACCTGGAAGCGGCAGGAACTGGGATAACCATGCCGTCCCCCTGCCCGTCATGGGAGAGCCGGCGTGGAGCAGAGGGCGTGACGTCTGCAGTGCCTGCCTCCCCGGAGCCTGGTGGTGCGGCCCTGGGTCCCCTCGGCGGGGGTGGGGCGTGAGCGGCGGAGGCTGGAGGGGCTGCTCCCGGGAGCTGCTGCCGCGCGGCCATCAGGTTCCCAGCTGCTGGGAGTGTTTTCAGACCTGACAGCGGCTGAGGTCGTCGGGAAGCTTCAGGGCTCGGGGCAAATGAATGTAACAGGGTGGGATGGCCTGCGTCGTCCTCCCTGAGAGGACGCATTAGGAAGTGAACTGGGACCTGTCGCTCGGGAAATGAAAACCAAGCAGGGGGGCTTCCCGGTGGTGCAGTGGGTAAGGATCCGCCTGCCAGTGCAGGGGACACGGGTTCAGGCCCTGCTCCAGGAAGATCCCACATGCCGCAGAGCAGCTAAGCCCCTGCGCCACAACTATTCAGCCTGCGCTCTGGAGCCCACATGCCGCAACTACTGAAGCCCACGCGTCTAGAGCCCGTGCTCCGCAACAAGAGAAGCTGCCAAAATGAGGAGCCCGCGCAGCACAGCGAAGAGTAGCCCCCGCTCGCCACAACTAGAGAAAGCCTGTGTGCAGCAACGAAGACCCAACACAGCCAATAAATAATAGATAAATAATTAAAAAAAAAAAAGCAAACAAGAAACACAGAAAGCACAGGGACTGCGCCTATGACACAGGCGGCCCCCACCCTGAGACAGCCCGCAGGGAGCAGACAGGCGGAGGGCTGGGGTCCCCCAGAGCCTTCCAGCACCCTCGGAGGAGGTGGGGCCACCTGGAGGGGGGGTGCTGGGAGGGTAGCACTGATGCCGTGCGCACAAGCCCTGCCATCCAGCCGTCCTCACGGTAACGCTGCGTGGCCGTATCCGCTGGGGTAGACGATCCAGAGACGGGCTCTCCCGGGGAGATGCCCGGGGAAGGGGCCGCCTCAGAGCCGAGTTTCCCGGCCTCCACACTCACGCACGGGGAGGCGGCTTTTGTATCCGCGGGAAGTACCTCCCATCAGGTGCCTGTTCGGGGTGGTCCCCTCACCTGGTGCTGGTTTGGACTCAAGGCAGTGGACCAGCGGAGTCATTTGCGTGGGGATTTGGGGATTCGACCGCAGCCGAGCTGCCCTTCACCCCGCTGCCTCTGGAGCCCCTCCCGTGCCGGCGCAGCGGGCACCTGGCCCCGGAGCTGGGCGGGTGGCACGCCCTCAGCGGCTCCCGCGGGTCAGTGGACGTGAATTCCCCCTTGCGTCATCGCGTCCTCCTTCCAAGCCACCCGCCAGGGCCTGCTCACCCCCGCAGATGCGGCGGGCCCGCCCCGTGTGGTTGGAGTGTGCTCTCTGCCCTGGCATGCCTGCCACAGCGCTCTGCCGGCCCCGCCCCGGGGCCACCGAGCTCTCCGGGCCCCTCCCCTGGCAGCGGGGAGCCTCTCGTCAGTGCCTCTTGCCAGGTACGTGGACCCTCCGCCCTGGGCCTTCCCACTCTTCACCTGCCGGCCGTGGGGTCCCTGTGAACCGTCTCCATCGTCATGGCAGAACCTGCCCAAGGTCTGTGCCCCAAACCGGGCATCTGAGGGCCAGACGGGCAGCTGTGCCTGCGTCTCTCTGCCTTTACGAATCCTAAAATTAAACACCCGTTGTGTGTAACCCAGCTTTGATGATTTCCTGCAGCAACATTTTGATCGTGGTTTTGGGCCGTCAACTATAATTTCCGCATCTGCCGCTTCCTGCGCTGCTCTGGGTGTTCCGTGGGCTGCCCGATGTGGGAACCGCTGGGGTAGACCAAACTTTGAGACGCTCGGGCGCTATATGATTTTGCCAGCTGTCTATCATCCCCAGCTCCCACACTCACCCGAACAAGAGAGAACTCCTCTTGGAGAATTCTGAAACTCTCTTTACTGTTGGTGTGAGGGGTGGAGAGGTCCCAGATACCAGGATGGAAGCCCTCGGGCTGTACGAGGGACCCCAGAGGGGAACGCAGAGCAGCCTGCCTGGGCGCCCCTGCACCCTCAAACCCAACGTATACTTCACATCAGAACGTCTGTCCTTCTCTTGACTCCTGGGGGTGAGTCTGGAGCACTGTCAGTGTCCAATAGGAAATCTACTTTTTTTGGTCATGCCCCGGCGGCGTGTGGGATCTTAGTTCCCTGACCAAGGATTGAACCTGCGCCCGCTGCGTTGGAAGCACAGAGTCTTAACCACTGGACCGCCAGGGAAGTCCCAGGAAATCCACTCCGAATCACGCTGCAAAGGGGGGTGTCACTGACGAGGTGAGGGCCCTATCACAGGGCAGTGGTTATTGAACAGACACCGGCAGACCCGGCCTTCCGTCAGAAAGCTGCTCCTGCATCAAAGCTCGGTTTCCTCCCCTGTCGGCGGGGGTTCTGATACTTCCTGCCCTGGAGGACATCGAGAGGGTCACACAGGCTGATACGTGCAAAGCTTTGGCACAGAAGCTGTTGCCTCTCCGTGAGGCTTTGACGTCCGAGTGGGCTGGTCACTTAGCTCCCCTGGCCTGGGGCTCCCAGAGAAGCCACGTGTTTTCCCTCTCCATCAGCTCCTCCTGGAGCAGGGGTCCCTCTCCCGGGTGCAGCGAGGGGAAGGCTTGTCTGTGGAGCCACATCGAGTGCGTGTCAGCCCTGCGTCACCCTGGGAGCCCCCCTGCTGCCCGCTGCCCGGGAGGACTGGGAGGAGGGGTGGACGGCACTCTGGTCCCCATGCCGGGCTGCTCACAGGGCCTCCCCGGTCCCCCGTCACACACACACACACACACACACACACACACGCGCGCGGTGAGGCCGGATGGGACATGACCTGTCGCTAAGAGGTCGAAGGGAAACCAGAGCAGGAAAAGAGGACCAGGCCGGGGCCCGAAGAGACCCGTCCAAACCTCCGCGGGACCTCACGAGCCAGAGCTGCTCTCCTCTCAGCAAATTAAAGCCAGAAGCCCCTGAAAAGGTAGTGAAGAGCATTCCTGATAGGATGGCGCTCCTGCCGGGAGGCTTTCTGAAGCACTGGGAAAGATAATCAGTAAAAGTTAAGGGGTGACGTAGCCTGAGGTCACTGGTATAAACCCCAGCAGCGGGGCCGGGGGGCGAGGCGGGTGCCTGGAGGCTGAGTGACCGCCATGGATTTGGGCTCCTGGGAGGAAACGCGGGTTAGAAGTAGTGAACGTCTGAAGGGCGCAGAGCTGGAAACAAAGGTGGCTGGAGGCTTCCAGGGTGTGGGCAGCCGTCGGACGGCGGCCTTACCCCGCGGCAGCGTCCGGGGGACCTAGTGGGACCTGTGACTGGCGTGTCGCGGTAAATTGAGCGCCTATCTCCAGGGAGCTAGAAAACACGTTCTCAGAAATGTTTGCATTTCGTTATGTGTCTGGTGGTGGGGTCCCCCAGGCCGCCCTGGCTCGGCGGCCGTGGGAAAGGCAGCGTCACAGGTGCCCCAGGGCCTCACCCGGCTCTTCCGGGGCCCCGCCCGGTGCCACTCGGCCACCGCCCTGAGTGTGTCCCCTTGTCCAGGCCTCTTCCGCCAGGCGTCCTCTCTCGGATGTCCAGATGGCCCGGTGGCCACCGACACGGACCACGGCACTCCATGCCCTTGCCGAGGGTGCCACCCAGGGCTGGGGTCCCCCTGGGGTCCCTCGGGCCCTGCCCTATTGCTGGATACCCTTCCCAGGAGCCCTCACACTGGGCCAAAGCGCCCCACCCTGTCCAGGCCTGGAGGGGCCCGAGGGGTGACAGAGGCCATGCGCTAAGATGCCGTATCGTGGCCCTGGGCCGGGGCTGGGCCAGGACGGGGAGGCTTCGGGGCCCCCGCCTGCCGCCTGGTGGGCTCCCCGGGACCAGCAACGTCTACACGGAGGCTGAGCCGCCCATTCACGCGTCTGTTCAACGAATGTGGGTGGAGGCCAGCCCTGTGCCTGGCCCTGGGGTCCTGACCGCCGCCCACCTCAGGGCTTCGCTCCCTGTCAGGGCGACGCACAGGTGCCGGGTCATGACGAGGGGGTGCGGGGTGGGGACAGTGAGAGGTGGGGAGGGGCCGCACTTCAGCTGGGTGGCCAGGAAAGCCCCGGGGTGGGCGGGCGGGGGGACATCCGCCAGATGGAAGGAAGAGGTGCTCTGGGGCCCCCCCAGGCAGACGGCAGGGCAGGCCCCCAGCTGGGCCAGATGGGGTCAGGGAGGCTGCAGGGGCGCGCGTGCGGGGGAGAGGCCGGAGCTGGGTGGAGGGGGACAGATCCCATATGGCCTGCGTGTGCAGAGGGGACTCGGCCTCCTCTGCAGCGTGGGTGGGGGTCCTGGCCTGGGTGGGGAGAGGGACCTGCCCCAGGGAATGAGGTCCCTGTGGGTGTCCTGGGGGGCCTCCGACCCTTCCTCTACGTGGTGCCCTACCACCCCCTCCCTGAGACTGTCCCTGGGCAAGGGAAGAGGGCGCCTCCCCCGCCTCCCTGCCTCCACCCCTGCGGTGGTGACGCAGGCAGCCCGGGGCCCGCGGCGGCTGGCTCCACGCGTCCTCGGTCACGGCTGCCGTCCAGCTCCCGGGGCTCCTCCCAACACCGCCCCCTCCTCAGTGTCCGCTCCCTCCTGGGGAGGCCTGTCCCCGTTCTGTGCCATGGTGGGGAGGAGGGAGGCTCTTACACAGCGCAGTCCCCACCTCCCTTCACAAGGCAAGTTTCCAACGTCCACTTCAGCGTGAATCCAGGCGGCCCCGGAGCTCACGCTGCTGGCCGTGGCCTCGTCCGTGGCTCTGCAGCTTTGCGGGTCCTTCCTGAGAACTGGTGCCTTGGGTGTTTCCTCTGAATTTGAGAGGCACGATTTTACTCTAGGTCCCAAGTGACCGTGTGGACGTCTGTGACCTCAGCTGGGATCCCAGAGCTGAGCCTGCAGGGAAGGCAGCAGCTCCCCAGAGACACGGCGGTGGGGAGGGTGGGTGATGTTTCTCCAACACGAGGTCCGGCTTGGGTAGGGGAGGTGGGGAGGCGCCCCTCCCGCGTGTCCATCAGCTGCCCGCCACCTCCAACGCCACCTTGGACAAACACTCGGCCCGCTCAGTCACTCCCTGCTCCCTGGGCACCCCGGGGCACCTGGTCAGGGTGACAGAACAGAAGCTCCAGGGGCAAGTCAGTGGCTGGCAGCAGAGAAGAGGGAGGGCCAGCCGGGGCAGTGACCCTGAAGGAATCTCCGTGGGGGGCTCTCCCGGAGAGAGGAGGAGGAGGGCATTTGGGACAGAGCTGCCCCAAGCCCAGGTGCACCCTCCCAGGCCTGGCGAGCCTGTTGTTATAGGCTCTGTGGCCTTTGTCTGCCTCCTGCAGGTTTGAGCTCCAGGAGGAGGTGGGCTGGGGGGGGGGGTTCAGATTTGTGCCCCCAGGAGGGCAGGGGCTCAGTAAGGGACGAGGGGCTGATGGACGGTGGAGGACTTGACCCCTTGGGAAGGTTGGGAGAGTCTGTGGGGGAGGGGAGAGAGAACAGGAGTCCTGGTCCTTACTGAGGCCTCCTCCAGGGCCACCCGCGGTCAGGACCGGACATGAATGATGGCCCATTTGTGTCCTGCGGCTGCAGATTCAAATGACCACAGACGGGGTGGGTTAAAACAACAGAAACATTTTCTGTCACAGTTCTAGAGGCCAGAAGCCCCAACCCCAGGCGTCAGAAGGCCGTGCTCCCTCCTAAATATCTAGGGCACAGTCTGTTCCCCGTCCCTGGGTGTCGGCTGCTGCTGGGGTCCTCGTCTTCCTCGGCTGTGGACACATCACTCCAACCACAGCCTCGGCCATGGCAGGGCTGTCTTCTGTGTCTGTCTCTTCTCTTCCTACAAGGACCCACCGACTCCAGTCCGACTTCATCTTAACTAATTACACCTGCAAACACTCATTTCCACAGAAGGTCACGGTCACGGTGCAGAGGTTAGGACGGGGACAGCCAGGGTGCAGAGGTCAGCACTTGGACAGATCTTTTGGGGGGCACACAATTCAACCCACAGCAGACGGCAAAGTGACCCCCTCCCTTTACAGAGCCGGTCTGGGGGAAAACAGAGGGTGGGCTGTGGGGATGTGGCCTGTGGCTCAGTCCTAGCTGCCCATCACCACGCCTGGGCCAGCTGCTTTCACCAGCACCCTGGGGACATCGATATGGTCGTGCTGGCCCCAGCCTGCACGGCTGTCCCGAGGGTCCCCAGGGCTGCCCATTTCTGTGCCTCTGTGAGAACAAAGACAGTGTTTGTGTCCCATGGGCACCGAGGAACCTCCGCTGCCCGGGCTTACCGAGGCTCCGCAGGCCTGAGAGGGACAGGCGGGGCCAAGGTGCCACGCGGGGCCACCTTGGCAAGGAGGATGCTGACATTCAAGCACAGCCGGGGCACCCCGTCCTGTCCAGCAGGTGGGGGCCATGGGGAGTGTCCAGGGAAAGCACCGGAATGCAGCGGCACAGACCCGGCATCCGGCAGGTGGGGGAAGGCTGACTGGGACTTGAGAGGCCCCGCAGCGCGGCCCGGCTGACGGACTCAGGACTCTCCCTGCAGAAGAGGAGGAGGAGGCCCTGCAGGGGACTGCGGGGCAGGCCCAGCGCAGGCCATGCGCTTGGGGTCATCCCTGCTCCCACGGATGGACACAGCCCGCACGTGCGTGGACACGGTCAGCGCTGTCTGCTGTGGGGGCTCCGCCCGTCCGTGCCCTGCCGAGTCACCGAGGGACCCCAGCCCGGCCCCCAACAGGGGAGGCTGGGAGCAGATCCCTGCCGGGAGCTGGCCGTGTGTCCTGAACCCAGTTTCGTCAGCTCAGGCAGTGAGGGGCGGCCTGACGCACGCAAGGGAAGGGTGCGAGCCCACCGCCCAGGGGCCACTGCGGTGTCTGACGCAGGGGGTGGGGGTCTGGGGTGCCTCCCCCCTCCTCCCACCAGCCCCCTTCAGGCAGGCGCAGCCGGGCACCCACGTGTGGCTACTGCGCCGCCACCACCAGCAGCTTAGCCTCCCAGAAGGATCTCCAGGCCCCGGGAAGTTGGGGTCCTGGGGACGCCCCAGTGCAGAGACCGACCCCAGCACCACCCATGGGGACGTCTCCATGCACACGCTCCCCTGGGAAACGAGGGCAGGCGTGAGAGGCTCCCAGGTGGGTTACATGCAAAGTGCTTTCTCATCTTAACGTGGAGGCGAAGATGCCCGAGTCCCCGCGTGGCTGGAACTTGAGGGGAAGCACGTGGAGCAGCGGGTGAGTTGCCTGGTGCAGGGGAGCAGGCTAACAGGTGCGTGTGATCACCACCGATAAAACTGTGTGGCCATTGGGCCGCAGGGCCTCACGCCACACCCCTGCTGACCTCGAATCGAGGCTGTGCAGGAAACTGACTCCCAGCCGGGAGGGGACTGGGAGTTTGCCGAGCCCCGGAGGATGGACCCTCCGTGCCCCGCACGCCCTGGTGTTCGCCTGAGCTGCCGACGTCCCTGGGGCTTCCAGAACTCGCTGACGCACCCTCCGGAACCCTCTTGAGCCAGGACAGGGAGTGACAGAAACCGAACAAGCTGTACCAGGGATGCAAATTGCCCTGCCTGAGAAAAGGGAAGGGCGTCCAGCTACAGTCCAGCCACAGCCCGGAGCTGGCAACCCCTGCCCATCAACACAGCTGGCACAGGAAGTCCCCCTGCCTGAGCCAGCACTTTGTGTCTTATTTTTGGAGGAAGTTGGGGGGGGTATCCCGATTAATGAGACCCAGTGTCTAACGGGCCCACGGGACTTCTGCTGCAGCCATCAGCCCTTTGGACCTCTCCTGCCCACCCAGCCATGCAAAACTGGGAGCCCCCATAGTGACCTTACTTTCCACCCACAAACATGAGGCGCAGAGCTGGACAAGCCAGACTGTAGATGAACAACACCAGCCACTCCCCCAGGGCCCATGCAGGCACAGGGGCAGAGGGTTCCCTGCTACACAGACGTGCGGGGATCAGAGACCCTGAGCAGCTGGGGCAGGGCTCCGGGAGGAGGGGCAAGGATGGGGGGGGCGGGGCTTCCCTGAAGGAGAAGCACTGCTCCGTCTGCTCCCCAGCCCCTGGGACAGAGGCAGCCTCCTTCAGAGGAAGCAGTGGGTAGTGGCCCCAGGAGGACCATTGCTCATTGCGGGAAGGGGAGGCCCCTGGTGTTTCCGGGGCAGGAGGGACCAGGAGCTGGTGTCCTCCATCTGACTGAGGGGGAGCCCTGCCCTGGGCTTCGGCCCAGGTGTGAGTTCACAGTGGCCGCCGGGCAGCTGTGCGGAGCGGCCCTCGTAGGAAGCCTCCCTGGAACAGAGCAGGCTTGGCTGGATGTTGAGCTTGACCTTACCGGGGGCCATCTGTTAGCACGGGGGCGGGTGGGCTCTGCCTGCTGCTGGCTGGCGAGTGAAGGCTAGAAAGGCAGACGGGGCACAGCAGGAATTAGCACAGTTCCAGGGGCTGGCCACTCAACCATCCCCGTGTCAATACACATGTGTTGACTCGAGGGCGGACAGGCAGCCGTGAAACACTTAGGGGAACCCAGAATGTGCCTCCCAGACTCCAGCAAAGCATCTGAGAGCTCTCCCCCCGCCCCAGCCGCATCGCCTGAGCCACCGGTGATGGCGCGACGCGGGTACACACCCTCACGCACGCTTGAATCAGGAGATGAGACCAACACGCTGCGGGTTTTGAAACGCCCACACATCTTCACCTCCACCTCCGATATAGTGTTTGCAACGTCTAAACGACACCTTTAAGATGCGCTTTGGAATTCAGCCCAGTGAAATAGGAAGCTGTCCCTGGTGTGTTCACCATAAGTAACCACAGACCCTCTCACCTTCCAGATGCAGGAAAATTCTGCAAAGGAAATACCCTGGTCGGGTGTTTTACATCTCACATGCTAGATTCTCTTCCACGATGTGTGAGCACCGCGTGATCTTACAGGCTCGTGAGTGCTTCGTCTGCCCCGGCCTTCCTCTTCGCATCCCTGAGCTGGGGAAGAGCTGTTTCAGGGACGCTGTTTATGAAACGAAGAGCGAAGTTAAATGGTTTGGACTGGCAAACGGAGCCATTGCTTTCTCTAGGGTCTGTGCGCCAGGGTCGTCTGCACCACGACGACCGCCCCACTTCCTGCGCGCGGGGAGGGACGTCAGCATAAAGCTGAGTGGGACCGTGTGTGTTGTGTGTGGGGGCTCCGTGCTGCTCTCTCTCCGATCCAGCCCCACCCTTTAGGAATGAGACCAGCCTGCCGCTGCAGCTGGGAGCTCAGGCCTCCGTGGGGCTGCCCGATGCCTCCTGGGCCCTTCCAGGGACTGTCCAGGAGAGCCCTCCTCCCCTAGCCCTGAAGGACATTCTCCAGGGTGGCCACACCTCTCCTTGATGCGGACCCTCACCCGAAGCAGATAGCACCTGTTTCTCAGGGTTTCTCGGGTCAGAGTAACCCCAGAGTGCGTGCATTTATAAGACCAAAGATGCAGATTCTGATAAGACTGTGTTGGTGGAAAGGTCCAGAAAGAGGTCAGCTTAGCGTCCTGCAGTGGAAGGAAGACTTGCTAGGAAACACTACGGGCCACACAGAACCAGGCGCAGGAAGCTGGAGGCTCCTTGGATTCTTCCCTGGTGGGGTTCCTGTGGAGCGTGTTGCGGGCAGTGGGGTGGCCGGCGGGGATGTAGTCCACGTCACAGACACCAAGTGTCCAACTGTCCACGTCACAGACACGGCGCTCTGGCAGCAGATCCCAGCAGCCACGGCTCTTACTTTGCCGACGTCTTCTCGCCTCTTTTTTTTTACTTAAGAACTTGTTTCCAACAAAAACTTTTCTGTTTCCTTTTTAAAAAGTTAAAGAACTGTTTGTTTACCTGTGGTAAAATGCTCAACATAAAAGTCATCGTCTTACCCATTTTTAAGCACACAGCTCAGCGACATCACCTTCACTCACATCGCTGTGCAACCATCACCACCGCCTGTCTTCAGAATTTTCCATCTTCGCAAACTGAACCTCTGCCCACATGAAACCCTCACTCCCCATGCCCCTCCCCCAGCCCCGGCCCCCATCATCGTGCGTTCTATCTCAATGAATCTGATTCCTCCAGGGACCTCATGTAATTGGAATCACACAGTGTTTGTCCTTTTGTGCCTGGCTTCACTGTGTCCTCAGGGTTCACTCATGTCATAGCAGGTGTCAGCCTCCCTCCTCTTCCAGGCTGAGTCATAGTCCACTGTGTGGATGGACCACCGTTTGCGCGTCCATTCATCTGTCAGGGATGCGGGGGTTCTGCTACCCCTTGGCTGTTGTGAGTGCGCTGCTGTGAACACAGATGTACAGATGTGGGTCTGCGTTCCTCCTTTCGACTCTTTTGGGGTCTATACCCATAAACGGAATCACTGCCCAATATAGTTCTTCTTATATGTACTATTTTGAGGAACTGTCATGCTTAATTTTTTAGGTTTGGGGTTTATTTGGAAGTTTCCCTAATACTTTTATAATAGTTTCTCACAACTATTGTGACACAAATTCTTGTTCTCTATTTTCTCATTCCGGGGGCATAATTTACATCATCTAAAGACGGTGTAAATGCACACTAGCTCAGCTGTAAGACCAGGCCCTGGGCCCCGGCGGAGGCTCAGGGTTTGTGTTGGCTTACCCCAAGGGGCGCGCTCCCGTGATGTCCCAGTGGTGGGGTGCCCACAGGGGGTCCCCTCAGGAGGGAGTGTATTCTTTCACGGACAATTGGGAATTGACAGCACATGCTAATAATGGTTGGTTTTACTACTGTTTTATAGACAATGCACCCCCTTATTGCCTGCCAGTTGCAGACGGTGAGGTGAGCAGGAAGGGGGGGGCACACGGAACCCTGCAGAGGCAGCATTTCTGCAGACAGTTGGTGTGTTGGTGTCCTGGGACCAGCACAACAAAGTGTCACAAACGGTGTGATTAAAACAAGAGACACTGATTCTCTCACAATTCTGGAGGCCAGAAGTCCCGAAACCAAGGTGTCAGCAGGGCCACACTCCTCTGGGCTCAGGGAGGGTAACTTTTCGCCTCTTGCAGCCCCTGGGGTCTCCAGGCACCCCTGGCTTGAGGCCACATCCCTCCAACCTCGGCCTCCATCTCCATGTGGGCTCCTGCCTGTGTGTCTTCTCCCTGCTTTTCTCTTCTCTTCTAAGGACACTTTACAGGATTTAGGGCCCACCCTAATCCAGGATGACCTCACCCAGACATTGCAAAGACACTTTTTCCGATGAGGTCACCTTTATAGGTTCTGAGTGGACCTATTTTGGGGGCCACCATTCCACCCACTACGGTTGGAAACTGAAGAAAGATAAAGGCCTTCTTTTTGGGGTTTCATGTCATGTCTTAGAATTACCTAGTATCGATCTCAGAGCTAAAAATGTCTCTGGTGTTGAGGTCTCTGTGGAATCCTCTAGGTCGCCGTGCTTCTCCCAGTGGAGGAGGGGCAGGGGGCACCCCCAAGGCAGCTGACCGACGGGCACTGCCTCCTCTGCTGGGCACTGCTCTCTTACCACAGCCTGGGACGCCATCTCTTTTCAAGTAGGGGTATTTAAGGTAAATCTCTTGTTTTTAACAATACAAATATTTATTAATTCAAGCACTTTTCCATTTTACATTATTTCTTAGTTTAGCTCCAGGGCCAAACACACACACACACACACACACACATATACCATGCACACACACCACACATACACAAGCACGCGCACCACCACCCCCCCACACACCAATGCTTCCACGGGGGAAGACAGGGATGAACCGGTGGGGCGGGCACCCTCCTCCCTCCCCCGGTTGGTTCCAGGAAGAGCCTGGCCCTTTTTGGGCCTGGGCCAAACTCCCCTCAACTCCTGGCTTTGCCTCTCAAAGGGTTTGTTTCAACCCCACCCCCACCCCCTCCCCCAGGCCCCAAGAGTTTGCATGTCCCAAAACATTGGGTCCTTGAAATGCAAACTCTTCCATGCAAATATCATTCAAATCACTTCCCCCTTCTGAGGGAGGGAGTTTCCCGGGCAGCCCTCCCCTTCCATCTCCTTCTGCTCCTCATTTGCCCTGAGGATGAAGTCAGGCTCCTGCCCGACCCCACCCGCCTCCACCCAGCACCTCCTGTTTCCTCCCTGTGTCGCCAGAACCTGTAGCTTCGGGGCTGGAAGGGCGCTGAGAGGCTTACCCCTTTGTCCTCAGCCAGGGCCCCCTGTGTGAGAGCTTCTCCTTGGGGGGCGTGTGGCCGTGCCTGCAGACATTTTGGTCGTCCCACCATGGGGAGGTGCTCTCAGCATCTCGTAGGTGGAGGCCGGGAGGGTCCACAGTGTCCTCTTGTGCAAGGACACCCCACGCAGAGGATTTTCTGGCCCCAAATGTTGGTAGTGATGGTAGAGGAACCCTGACCTGTACTAAGCCAGACACATGAGTATCAGGGCAGGTGTTAAGGGTACGTCAACCAATACTCAGTACGGAGGCTGCAAAGAGCAGAAGAGCTTTATTTGGGGTCTTAAGAACTGCAATTTGGGAGGCACAGAGCTACCTGGGGAAGAAAGTGGGGGGCTGAGCTCTGACACGAGAAAGGAAATATTTGTCCTTGCGAGGTGGCCGTCACAGTGGTTTTAAGGTCAGGGTCCCACAGCTGTCTTGAGTTTCTGGAGGCTGTCCTGGACGCCTCGGTCAGCACAGGAAGAGGTCGCAGGGTCGGGCTCTGTCCGGGCTGAGACGAGCGTGTGTCCCGTCCTCAGGGCCCTCCTGGCTCTCTGAGCATCACCGGCTCCATTTTGCTCTTCCTTCCACAGGCATCAGGGGAGAGGCTGTGAGCCTGTCAGGACGAGCCCTTGGGAGGAACCACCGTCTCCTGGGAGCGTGCAAGGACGTGCCCCTTCTGGGGACCCTCCCGGGGGAGAGTACCTGCGCCCATTCTGGTGGCTGGTCATCTCTCAGGGATGTGAGGCCGGCTGACACCATCCTCTGCCTGCACTCAGCACACAGCCTGGGAAGGTGGCCACCACGCTGGAGCCCTGGCCCCTCAGAGACCCTTCGCCCCACGTGGTCCCTTCTGCGTTCTCCTCACCCGTCTCTGACTCAGAGGCCCCGTCCCCACCTGCTGCGCTTCTGTTCTCCTCTTCCTGAAGGGGAAAGACGGGGCCTCTTACCTGGTGGGGGGGGGGGTTGACCCTAGGGAGGGGGGATCTGGCCAGGGAGAGAGGGCCAGGCTGTGCGGTGGCCTTGGCAAGGAGTGTCCCCTTGCACAACTGCAGGGGGCACTGTTGGCGAAGGGTATGAGGCTGGGGCAGGGAGGCTGAAGGACAGAGCTGGACACTGGTGGCCATGGGGAGGGGGCAGGGAGAAAGCTTCCCTTATTAGGGGACCCTTCCCTTGTGCCTGAGGTCTGCTCACACTGGCTGGGGCGGGGGGCGGGGGCAGGAATCTAGGGCTGGCCTGACTCTCAAGTTGGGGTTCTTACCCCCTCCACTCCTCTGCCCCCCAGGGTCCCAAGCAGACCCCCATGGAGTGGGAAGGATGAGAAGAGCCCCGGCAAGGAAATGCTGCCAAGGCCAGTATGCCAAGCACTGGGGGAGGACAGCCAGCGGGGGCACGGGGCCCAGTTGGTGGGGGAGCATGCGGGGGGAGGGGTCCAGGACACCAGGGTGAGCCCCTCCCAGGCAAAGGGGCGCTCAGGACTCTGAGGCCAGTGGGGTCTCCAACTGCTGAGCAGAGCTTGGGGCGGGCGTGGGGCGGCAGGAGAGGAGCTGGGGTGCTGAGGAAAAGCCCAGAAGGACACATTTCAGTCCGCAGCCAGCACAGGTGACTGGCCGACCCCACTAGGCCAGGCCGGGAGTCAGGGTCCAGGTGTGTGGCCCCAGGTGACACCCGGCACTCCAGGCCAAGGGGCTTGAGAGCCTCAGGAAGGAGGCTGGGAGCCTCCCAGGGCCGCCATGTGCTGGCTGGAGACTTCTCAGGGTCTGGAAGGCCTTCTCCGAGGGCATCTGTGTTCTGTTTGCGACCACTCACGGTGATGGGCCAGTAAGAGGCCCCAGAAGGTATGTCCGTTTCAAATCCACAGAATCCTTACACGTGACCTTATTTGGGAAAAGGTTTTTGCAGATGTAATTAAGAATCTCAACATGAGACCACCCTGGGCTATCCAGGTGGGCCTTGAGTCCAATGACAGGAGTTCTGTAAGGGACACACAGGGAGAGACAGAGGAAAGAGCTGAAGCTCACTGGAGGATGGAGGCAGACACGGGAGCGAGGTGGCCAAAGGCCAAGGGACACCTGGAGCCCAGAAGCTGGAGGAGGCAGGAAGGACCCTCCCCCGGAGCCTGCAGAGGGAGCGCGGCTCTGCAGCCTTGATCTCACCTTGACGTCAGACTTTTGGCCTCTAGGACAGTGAGAAAATACATTTCTGTTATTTCAAGCCGCTCTGCATGGGATCATTTGTTTGGGTTAGCTCAGGGAGCATCACCCACTTGGGGAAGATGAGAGCAGGAAAATGTGTATTAGCTTGCGAGACGAGAATTTTCATGCAAATAATTCGTCTTTCTTTCATTGGAAAACCAAAGTGGAAGCCATACTTGGGAATTCCCTTGTGGTCCAGTGGTTAGGACGTGGCCCTTTCACGGCCGAAGGCCCGGAGAGCCCGGGTTCAACCCCTGGTCAGGGACGTAAGATCCCGCAAGCTGTGCAGTGTGGCCAAGAAAAAAAAAAAAAAAAAAAAAGGCCACATTCATGTTCAGGTTTTATATATGTGTTCTGTCTCAGAATATATCCCAAATCATGGCCCACAAAGAGCAACGTCCGGTTCTATAACTGCTCCGTCCCCGGCACGATCCCATCAGGACCAGCACGGCTGCTTGGGCATCTCACCAGCAGGCATGGAACGAAGGAGGAAGTCTCAGTGTTCTCAGGCTGCTGTAACAAAATGCCACAGACCAGGGGTTTAAACAACAGACGTTTATTTCTCACCGCTCTGGGGGCTGGACGCCTGAGATCAGGGGGCCCACAGAGTTGGATTCTGGTGAGGCCTCTCTTCCTGGCTTGGAGATGGCCGTCTTCTCACTGTGCCCTCACAGGGCAGAGAGAGGGCTCTGGTGTCTCTTCCTCTTGTTAAGAGACACTGATCCCATCTTGGGGGCCCCACCCTCACGACTTCATCCAAACCTAATCATCTCTCAGGCGCTGCACCTCCAAATACATTAGGGGTGGGTAGGGCTTCAACATACGAATTTTGTGGGGGACATAATTCAGTTCATAGCAGAGGGAATGGCCCTTCCCATTCATGACGTTTTCTGGAAGTTGCATACAACATGTTTGCCTAAAATTTGTTGGCCAAAATTCAGGTGCATGGCCACACCTAGCTGCAAAAGAGAATGTGGAATATGCCCAAATAAATTGGGAGGGGGGGGTTATATTACAATGTGCTCAAATAAGAGTTGGGACTCAGACTTCTTCCACATGCTGCTGTATCATCCTGACCATGCCACCTCATGATCCAAAATGGCTGCTTGAGTGGCAGCCATCACCTCTGCATTCCAACCAAGAGGACACTCCTCACTTAGTCACAGTGTAGTGTGGGGAATGTAGCCTTTAATCTGAATGCGGTGTATCCAGCTATAAGTTGGGGTTCTAATTTCCAAGGGAGAAGGACGGAAAGGATGTTGGGGGCACCTAGCAGTCTTTTCTTCATCCACCTTCTTGTTTGCCTCAAGGATCTTATCTAGAGCCTGATGTATAATAGTGCCCTCCTGTTCTAACATAACCTGCTCAGAATCCATCTCTGCTGAATCTACACCACAAGATTCTCAAATGCATGAGTCACAACTTTTCTTCTACTCCTCGCAGATGTGGACTGCCAGCTAGCAAACAACAGGAATCGCTGGCCTACCATTTGTTTGCTGAGCTGGAGCTGAGTTGTACCCACAGTGGAATCGGGAAGCAGGAGCCAGGGTTGCCGTCTGACCTCGAGGTAACCTACCACCCTGTTCTACCACCTGCCCTTCCCCGAATCTCCTCCAGTTTCAGAGTTTTATGACCCTGGGTCCCCTCTGTAAGGTTTCCAAACTCTTTCTAATAAATCCCAGATGGAAGGAACGTTTTGCCCAGTGGCAAGTTTCACTCCCTGGCATTCTTGAGACATTTAACAGCCAAGGCGTGTCCAGAGCTGGGAGAAGGCCATAAAGGACAGACACGCAGCCCCAGGAGGTGACAAGAAATGGGGAGCAGGGAGGGACACAGCCCTCAGCCGTTCCTCTGCAGTCAGGGGTTTCCAGATGGCTCAGCCTGCTCTATGGGCTCCCCCAGCCCCTTTACCGCCTCTCTGCACGCCAGAGCTGGAGGTTGTGGGGAGGGGCAGTGCTTTATCTGCTCTGGGCCTGGCAATGTGACACGATCCTGCAGTGCTGAAATTGTGGGTGGCAAGATGGTCTTTGCCCTCCACGGCCTGCAAACATCACCGGTGGAAATGCGCGCAGACCTCCTCAGCGGACCCTTTATGTTTGAGCTGCGAATGCTGAAGGCTGCGAGGCCCATCCTTGCAAGGAGCCCTGTGCGTAGTCATCACCCTCCGTAGCGCCTGAACCCTGCGGGAAGGCCCCGCAGTTATAATACGCTCTTTCACGACGGGCCTCGGGACGACTTAGAAATATGATTTTTCAGGCACTTACAGCAGATCAAGTGATTAGAGCTCATGCACATAAAAGGGGCATACTATGAGATGTGTGGCTCGTTTCTTCAAAGAGCCGATTTATATATTAAAGCAATAAAAGATGTCAGGGGAGTGATAGTCCTGTGGTGTTCTCAGTGCCTGCTCTACGCAATTCCAGAAAGCTCCACCTCCAGAGGAAACCAAGGAAACCATGCCCGGCTCACCATCAGCACGTTTGGGGCTGTGCTTGGCCAGATGGAAGAGGATGTAGCAGGATGCTGCGTCTTCCTGAGGCCGGGCAAGGAGGCGCACTGTGGTTAATGCTCGTCCTGGCCGCACGCCCAGCGTAACACCGGGGGAACGTGTGCCCGTCCTGCCAGGTCCTAATGGAGAAATGGAAGGAGCAGGAAGGATTTGATGTTAAATTCCCAGCTCGTAAAACTAGATGCAAGTTGATTCTTGCGTGTGGCGGCGGCGGGAGGAGGGGGCGAGGGCGGGGAAGTAGCACAGCACCACGGACCCGTGCCGTGCGACTCCCCTCTCCCGCCACAGGTGGCCCTGCGGCCTCCCCTACCCGGTGACGGGTGGAATCGTGTCCCCGAAAGATGCTGCAGCCCTCACCCCCAGCACCTGTGGATGGGACCTTACGTGGAAACAGGGTCTTTGCAGATGCTCAAGGTGAGATGCGGTCACCAGGGAGGGCCCTAGTCCGTCATGACTGTGTCCATATATGATGGGGGATCTTTGGACACACAGACACACATGAAGGGAAGATGCTGTGAAGACGCAGAAGACGGCCGTCTGCATGGGGCCACGGAGGCGTCCAGAAGCTGGGAGAGGCCGGAACTGGTCCCCCTCTCACAGCCCTCAGAAGGCACCGGGCCTGCCCGCACCTTGGTCTTGGGGCCCGGACTCCAGACTGTGAGACAAGAATGCACGTCTGAGGCCTGGGCCCTCGGTCTGGGGGGGGTGTCACGGCAGCCCCAGGACCCTCGCCACCCCAGGCTTCGCTGGGCTACGGCCGCGCCCGCAGCCCAGCCCCGCGGCCGGGGGACGATTCGGTGCCCCCACTGCCCCTGCCACCCCCGTCAGGTCGCTCCCCCCGCTGACCCTGGAGACCCCAGGCAGAGGTCTCGTCCCCCCGCACTTCTGACTTTGGAGAGCCCCCGTGGAGGGAAGCCTGGGGTCCTCCGGAGCTCCCGGAACCCCACTCCCAGCCGGGGCCAGCCTGGCCTTGTTTTCCGAGCGCACCTGTCTGGTGGGGGGACGGGGCGAGGAGGTCGTCTCCACGCGCCTTCAGGGCTGGGACGTCACCCTTCACAGCGAAGCCCCTCACGGAGGACAGAGGCCCTCAGGCCTCCACGTCCCCGAGCACCATCACGGTGTCCTCTCGCGTGGAACTGGCTCGTGGGGCCCGGGCCTGGGTCCGAGCTCCAGAGGCCCCCTCCCCCCACGGGGCCAGGTGGTTGCCCGGCTGGGGCCCGGGCCCTCCTTCCCCACCGGCTGCTCTGGTCTCTGCCTCGGGCCCCAGCCGGTGCAGGCCTGCCTGGGCCCCTCCCCGCTCTGCCCCTCTCCTGGGGGCCGGTGGGCAGAGCAAAGGCCTGGGGGGTGGAGCCGGCTGGGTCAGGAGGGGCCCGCGGGCCGGCCTGCCCCTGCGCCCTTGCCGCCAGGCCCCGCGTCCCCACACAGAAGCCCAGGGCGGGCTTCTCAGCCTCAGGGACACCCCAAGGCCTGGCTGTTGTCCTCCGAGGGGCCAGCCCTGGAGACCAGCCCGAAGCTGCAGCTGTGCGTGTGGGCCAGCTCCCCAGGCCCTCCTCCCTGGGCAGTGTCCCCTGGGTGTGGCCGCCTGACCGGAGATGTTTCCGGGCACTGGGGGGCCGGGCTTTCTGCAGGCCGTGCACGGGCCAGCCCGGCTCTGAGCCTGCACCTTCCAGCCCCATACGGGACAAGGGGTCGCTGGGCCCAAGAGATGACCAGCGGCCTCGGAGGTCCAGCCTGGGGTCAGATGGCAGTGTTTGTAGGGAGGGTCAGCTGTGGGACAGGGGGTGGTGCGACTGAGGTAGGACAGTCCTGGGATCCCTCCAGTGTGAGGACGCGTATCACGGAGCCCGGATGCCAGCTGTGGTCCTGCGGGCTGCGCAGCTGGGGGCAGGCAGAGGGCCAAGTGGGTGGGGAAAGAATGGGGTGTCCCTGCCGACAGTGGGATGTGACCTGGGGGCCTGCCAGGTGCGAGCATCCTGCAGCAGAGTCCGGAGCACTGAGCCGACACGGGCACTCACGGGGTGGGCGGGAGGAGGAGGGGGGCCGTTGTCAGCTCTGGGATGCCGGCTGTCCACGTGTGCTCTCATCACCTGAGCTGCCCGACGGCTCCTTCCTGCACGGGCGGGGCCCCTGCTTTCTCTCCATCACAGAGAAGCCAGGGAGCCCCACGGGATAAAGCCCCCGGGTCAGGCCCACCGGCCCTTGTCTCCCTGTGACGTTTCCTCCCTCTGGCTCTGACTCAGGGCACAACCAGGTCCCCCTTTCCCCTCCTCAGGGGCACCCCAGGGTGAGAACAGCTGTGATGGTGGGGTGAACTAGCCTCTTGATTGGGTCAGGACACCTCTCGTGGTGACAGTGGCCCCAGAGTGCAGAGGGCTGAGGCTTGGTGACCGGCTGAACCTCCCTGTCTGACCGGAGGTGCTTTGGGGTTGGCCTGCGCTGGCGAGCAGATGAGAAACAAGCCTGGCCTGCGCTCTGGCCACAGACACCGCCCCTCGCCATCTGTCGTGTGGGTGCTCCGGCCACCGCGGGGCGGGCCACAGCTCCCCAAGGCGGGAACACCAGCCAGTGGGGCACCTCGACCCCTGCTGGACCCCGGCCGGGTGGGGCCAGGCCTCCTCAGACGCCTTCCCCAGGCCCGAGCCCTGCCCACGGGTGGGCACCAACGCTGAACCACTGTTACCCATCCCCGTGTCTTGAGCACTGTTAATTCACCCATGGGAGCCCTTTGTGACGTTCCTTGTGCTAACGGAAGCCACCGGTTCCCCAGGAGAACTCCACAGCAGCTCCGGGCCCCGTGCGCGGCCACGGAGCGGAAGGCCACGGGGCAGCCGCCCGGCTAGTGCCCCCCGCCCCGCCCCCGTGCCAGGTGGTGTGCTGTTGGCCGTCACGCCACCCACCTGCCCGGGGTAACTCTGCTTCTGGGCATCCGACAGCCTTGACACTGACGAGGCACACCTTAAAGCCAATCACAGCCTATTCAGAGCAGACAGAAGAGTCCAGAAATGCCCCTCAAGGCTGGCTGTCATCATTGCTGGTCTGTGTAGGAGCGGAGACTGTGGGTCCTCTCCCCGACTCTGTCTGTCTGTCCGCGGCCCCAGCAAAGGCCCCTCTGCAGCGGTGGAGACCCAAGACTCAAGGACAGCAGGTCAGCCAGCGTGGACTAAGGACACTCAGGTTCCCAAGCGTCTGTGAGCTTAAGGAAGAGAAGGCATGTCCACTTCCCCCACCAGACCCCTCCTTCAGGCCAAAGGAGCGGCGGGACCACGGGGACCATGTCTCCCCAGCTCAGCACTGGCAGGTGGACGTCGAGGAGAAGGTTCCGGGCAAGGGGGGGGGGGCACCTGCTGGGCGTGGGCGGGTGGGAGGAGGGGCCGCGGGGAAGCGGCACAGGCAGAGCCCCAGGCCCTCGGCCCTCAGAGCCAGGGGAGCCGGGGCGGGGGTGGCACTGGGGAGAGACCTGACTCCGCTGTGAAAGTCTGTCTTTGCTGTGCCGGCAGTGAGATGACCACCAGGATGCCAGGGTGGCAGAGCAGACCTGTCCGGAGTCCACTGCGACAGCCCAGGGAGGGGTGACAGCCGCTCAGAGCAGGGCAGGGGCAGAGGTGAGAGTGGCCGGATGCCCCGAGTGTGAGACGGTGGGGCCTCCTGCAGGCAGAGGGGAGGGGCGTCACGGAGGCGGAAGGCCCTCAGGGTTTGGGCAGACGTACTGGAGGGACAGAGCTGGCATGGGCCGGGTTCAGAGCCGTTAGGACACGGTGGGGTGACCGTGTCCACAAAGCGTCTGGAGGGGTTGAGCAGGCATTTGGAGAGGGGTCTGGTCTGGTCTGGCTGCACGGCAGGGGTCCCGGTTCGCAGAGGGGAGGATGACAGCCTGTCACCCGGAGCGCAGGGTGAGGTGCCCGCAGGCAGCGGGGGTGCGGGGCAGTACACCGTGGAGGGACCAGGCCCTGTCTGCATGGCCAGGACGACTGCCGCACAGGCCGTCTGGAGACACGGCCACGGGGCTGACCCCGCCTGGGGACGGTCCCAACCCCGTTGCTCAAGCCCTCTAGCGCTCCTAGCTTTCCTGGAGCCTTGGCGCCTAAGTTCACACGCCTGCGCTTCGGTCCGCCGCCCCCATGGCATCCACCAGCTTCAGAGTCAGGACCGCCGGCCTCGACAGCTTAGGGACGGGCGGAGGCCCGGGAGAGAGGGCGCACTGCACAGGGGCAGGTGCACAGGGCCCTGACCCGGAAGGGCTCTTCCCAGGGACCAGGTCTCTGGTCCCTGGGACGGGCCGTGGCACGCTTCCCGGGAAGGACTGGGGTGAGGCCCCATCAGTGGCCAACACGTGAGGACCCCCAGGCGCTGCCCCGGGACGCGGTGACGACGGGACTGCGCCAGGGGCCAGGCCGAGGGCTGGTGTGTGTCAGCCCACTGGCCCCCGCAGCTGGACAGGAGGCACCGCTATCCTCCCCCTCCTGATAGACGAGGAAACTGAGGCACAGAGGTTACCAGCCAGGAAGTGGCTGCACCCGGGCCCACCCCCGGGCCCCCGCAGACCCCCGCGTGCACCAGGCACCCTCAGGCAACATTTGCTGCCGGTGGCCTGCTCTTTCATGAATTTTCAGACATGCTTCACACTCTTACAAAGCAGAAGTTGGGAAGCGTCTCAAACAGACGCGCAGTTTCCCCAAAGGCTCTTTTTGACAGTGACGGTGCGCGTCACAGCGACGGTGTCTTGGAACCAAGGGAGTAGAATATGATCATCTGTAGGCCTGGTTACCCCAAACGTGCGGTTGGAAGTCAGTGCTTAGAGAAGTTAAAAGGCGCCCAAAGTCACGCAGCAATCGGGGGGTGGGGTCTGGGGGACAAGCTTCTGTCACTGCTTTTCCCAGACCCAGGGTCCGGGCCAGGGCCAGGCCGGCCCATGTCCCTGGTGGTGATGGGGCTGGGGATGCGTGGGCGCCGGAATCTATGAAGTTCAATCTCACAGACTTAATTGGTATTAAAATGAGATCTAGGTAAGGCGCGCTCCAAAGAAGGAGGGGTGAGCCCTGTTGTGTCAGTGGGGTGAACACAAGGGTTTACTCCTTCACTGTTGCTCCTCCATTGGTACGTCTTGACCAGTGAGACCTAAGAAATCTACTAGGAGGTTCTGGCAAGCTGTGGTTTCCCTGACACAGGCCTTCTTCTGTCCCCCACACATCAACCCTCCCCTAATTCTGTCACCAGAAAGCAGATGGGATGGCTGGTGCCGCCGCAGCCATCTCACATTAGTGAGGTAAAGGTCAAGAATATGGCAGAGACTTCAGCGATGAAGGCATTGAGCTGTGAATCACAGATAGCAACTGTCTGTCTCTGCATTCTCACAACGTGATTTTTTAAAAAAGGACCCTATTTGTTTAAGGTATTCCAGCATCCTCCCCGCCACTAACTTGCAGGAGAGCACATTTCTTTCTGATACCCATGGAAGCCAGACAGGAGGTGGCTCTATTCCACTGGCCCCACTCGAGGAGATTCAGAGCCAGTCTTACTTCACAACTCTCATGAATCAAAAATACAAACAAGGTTTCCAAGATGAGGGCAGACTGGTGGGGTCTTAAAGTCACAGGCAAAGAGATTCTTCTTGCCTGACTCAACCTGTAGCTGGGCGCTTTCCCTAACAGGCACCACACGAAGGCCCTGCAGACATTGGAGATGGTGCAGGGTGGCGAGGACCGCACGAGCCGGGGGGACAGCAAAGGACGGGCTGGCGAGGAGCGTGCACGGACTCACACGGAGCCGCTCCTGACCTTGGTTCCACGTGTGCTCAGTGCTGCAGGCAGAGCCTGGGTCCCAGGCCAGAAACCAGGGCACAGGCCGTACCATGCCGAGAGCCAGAGGGTTCTTGGGGCACATCTGGTCCCACTTCCCCCTTTCCACCAGAAAGCAAGGCCCAGAGATAGGTCCAGGTTGTCCAAAAGCACAAAGCTGGCCAATGGAAGGGCTGGCCTAGAGCCCGGGTCTCCTCCTGCCTAACCAGTGAGCTTTGCCAACCACCCCATCGCCAGGCCTCTCCTCTGCACCCGCTGGCTTCCCACCGGGTCAGTGAGCCTGGAGCGTTGGCCGCTGGGGTGGGCGGTGGGGCTGCCCACACGCACCAGGTGGAGCTGCTGACACAGGGTGGGGGCCCAGGCCTGAGACCCTGCGGGGCTGGAGGGCTGCATTTCCAGGTAGTTTTCTGTGAGTCCTGGGGGCACAGACGCAGCAGGGCTGGGAAGCAGCAGGCCAGGCCGTCCATCCACCCACGTCCTCCTTCAGGGCAGCAGCTTCAGGCTGGGCTGCCAGTGCAGCGTCCCTGATCTCAATGCGTTCACGGTCTACTGCAGAGGCAGACTTTGCCCCTGGGGTCACAGCCCCCGCTGAGCTTCCTTTTTCCAGCACTGTTCTGAGCTCCTTAGCTCTCTAAACCACCCCCTGGACCAGACCGTAATTCAGAGGCGCAGAGAAGTTAGGCAACTTTCCCAAGGTCATACAGGAGCCAGACTCGAAGGCCGGTGCCCTGGACCCCAGCACGTGCTCTGACTACTACGGCGCCCTGCCCACCTGCCAGGCACTGTGCAGAGCCCTCAAGAGAGATGTGAAAGGCAGTGCCACTTCCCACGAGATGGGGAGGGCTGCTCAGAGAGGGCGACACTCGAGGAGGAGGCCAAAGGGAAGAGCCCGCTAGCCACTGGTGGTGAGTGACCTCTAAGCTCCTCTCCGGCGAGAGCGTCCCGGATGGCCTGCAGCTGAACAGGGGGCGGGTCCACACGAGGCCCCAGCTTGCCTCCCTCCGGCCAGGATGGGCCTTGGGTGGAAACACAAGAGACAGTGAAGTGGTCCCAGGCGGGCGGGATCCCAGGAGCTGTGCTGGGAGGAGCCCTGGGACGTGAGCTGGGCCGGGGCTGCATCCTGGACGTCCCCTTCCCAAGGACAGTCCCTGACCCTGGTCTTGTTGGGCCCCTGGGCTTAGAAGCTTGAGCTCCGTGGCGTGGGAGTCCCAGGCGCCACCCCTAGTAGAAGATCCACTCTTCCTGCAAAGACTCTGCACACCACAAGGGCAGGTGGCTCTCACTAAGCCACCCAAGATGAATCAAAACAAAGCAGGTGTGCGTGTTTGCTTGGGGGGTGCCTAAAACAACCGAGATCTATTCTCTCACGGTCTGGAGGCCAGAAGCCCGAAATCGAGGCGTCGGCAGGGCCAAGCTCCTTCCCGAGGCTCTGGGGGAGGGTCCCTCCCCGCCTGCTCCAGCTCCTGGTGGCCGCCAGCCTTCCCTGGCTCGCGGCCACACCCCTTGACCTCCTCTCTGGTCATGGGACCCCTCCCTGTGGGCTGCTCAACCTTCCTCTGCCTCCTTCTTCCGAGGCCACGTGTACACAGGGCCCAGTAGCCCCACAAACCACGCCACTGGAGTGTGAGGATGCTGGGATGCTGCGCCCCTCTAACCAGCAGCCCCTCCTGCCCCCAGAGAAGGACCCCAGGTGACCCGCTCCCCTGCCCTGCAGAGACGAGGCCGGCCTGAGACAGAGGCCCCTGCCTGCGGGCAACATCCACAGACCCCCGATGTCCCCAGGGTGACCGCAGCCTCCTGGGCGCTGGACCGCAGGTGCGGCCTCCCCCCGGCACAGGGTCACACCGCGCGGCCTCCGGGGGGCCAAGAATTCCACCTGACTGGCGCTCTCAGGGCCCCAGGTCAGTACCACCCCTGTGTGTCCCCACCACCCGCAGGCTCCGGACAAGCTGGTGCACGTGTGTATGCACGTGTGTGCAGACTCTGTCTGTCCAAGGCCCATCAGTCTCTGCATGGACCTGCCCTCTTGGCCCGGGCGGTGCTGTGAGGCCCCAAATCTTCCCCATCCACCCCTAGAGGGAGGGTGTACACACACAGATTCACACGCACACTCACACCACACACACACCACACCCCACAGACGCACACGCCCGCACCCACACAGCTGGCCAACTTGATGGTGGTTCCCAGACTCAGACAGGGCCTGCCGTCCACGCCGAGGGTCGCTCTGGATAGGTGACTGCGTCATGTGTGTGCCGGGGCTCTGAAAAGTGTCAGGAGGCCTCGGACCACCCGCGGGGTCCCCACGTCTTGCGCCTCACAAAGGTGCGGGGGATCGCATAGTTCACGGAGCCGCAGGAGCCTGGGGGCCTTCAAGCCCACACTCAGCCCCTCCACCTGGGGCTGCTTTTCCAAGGGGGCCTGGAGGGGCTGTGCTGGACCGGGCTGCCTGGAGGGTAGAATCACCTGCCGGCAGCCAGCAGGGAGGTGACGAACGGCTTGCCTCCCGCTGGGTACCTGCTGGGCTGTGAGCAGGCAGGTTGCACCCTTAGAGGCCTCCTTCCCCCGAGGGCAGGTTCCCAGGCCGGAGCCTGGGCGGAGAGCTGCCTGGGGTCCAGTCTGGCTTCTCTCTGAGCCGCCGGTAAGGAGGCGGGTCGATCCCCCTGGGCTCTCCAGCCGGGGTGACCGAGTGGCTCCGGTGGGGAACCGCTGGGGTAGGGGGTGCTCCCCTCGCTCATCCGTGCAGTGGGCAGAGCGCGGCCACCTCCAGGCTGCAGGCAGGCTTCAGGGTCATTATAACTTTCTCCCCCGTGGGCTCGAAACCCAGGAGGAGGGGCAGGGAGGGGAGGCAGGCGAAGAGGAGACAGAGGGGAGAGGCAAGAACAGGCTGGAGGGAGCAGTGGCCCCCTGGGGACTGGACTTCCAGCAGGGCCTGAGCTGCCAGCTTACCAGCCCAGAATCCTCGCCTTCCCGTCCGGCCGGCTTCCCGTCTGGGGCCTGGAAGAGCCCCCCTTTGCCCCGGGATTATTGATTTCACCCTTCTCTCCCTGCACCTGCCAGGACACTACCAGGTGTGGGCCGGGGGCCCCCAGGTGTGCCCATGTGGTCCCAGGCCCATGGCTCACCCCGGGTGCAGGGGACAGGTTCCCAGCACTGCCAGTTCTGGGCCCACCCCTGCCTGCACACAGCCTGACGTCAGCCCGGCCTTCCGGACAGGAAACCTGGAGCCGGCACCCGGAGGGTCTGTCCACGGCCCGGCCGCTGCTGGCATCGGGACGCCGCCCCTCTGAACAAGGAGGATTAAAATGCTCCCTTTGCCCAATGAAATCCTCGGGGTGGGTCACGGAGCAGCCCCCCTGCCCCAATGGTCTGGCCGAGGGGACCACCTCCAACCAGGGCAGATCTAGAGTGACCTGCGGTGACCACGGCCCTCCGTCTCCCCAGGGACCGAAGTTGGGTCCGCGTCAGGCCTAGCAGGGCAGGGAGCTACCCCTCCCATCCCCCAGCCTAGAGTCAGGCTCCGTGTAGGTGCTCAGCTGAGGTCCGGTCTCCAGGGAAGCTTCTGGAACCCGGCAGGTCGTGGCCTGTCTCCGACACTGCCCACCGGGCTCACCCCTCAGTGCCTGTGCTACTTTTGCTGCGGCTCGTGGGGAACTCACAGGGCTTGGAGTGGACAGATCTGCCCCCTCCTGTGCCCTTCCCCACCCCAGGCCCCAGTCTCCTTGTAGGTGAAACAGGACAGTGAGGGTCAGGGAGACCGCAGGCATGAGTGTCCTCACCAGGGTGGTTCATGTGCACGGATACCAAGGCGAGGAAGCAGGTGCTTAACAGCTGAGTGAAAGGCGGGGGGCGGGGGGCGGGTGTGAGTTTCAGGCCCTGGACCTTCCAGCTCCTGGGGGCCACACACATCCCTGCAACCACGCCAGGGGTGGGCACTCTGGGCCCCTTCTGACCTTGCAGCTAAGCAGAACCCCATCACCAGGGAGCTGGTCAATGCAGATTCCTGGGCCCTGCCCAGACAGATCCCATGGGAAGCGGGGGTTGGGCCCAGGAGCTCCATTTTTAACAAGGCCCATAATTTGCAGTTCACCTGGGCTCTATGTTCCAGTCTCGGACAGACACCCTGTTTCCACCATCCCCCGCTAATGTTTTTGAACTTCAGTTTCCTCATCTGCAAGGTGTCAGTAACACCCACAGTCTGCACCTAAAGCTCCAGGTGTGGTGCTTGGACTCTCACAGGTGTCAAATAAGTAATACTGCTGCCATAAACTAAACGCGGGAAACCACACAGCACAGGAGTAAAAGTCACCTTCAAGTCTACCATCCGTCAGACATGCGTTCTGAAAATTTTTAGTTTATTCTCTTCCACCTTACCAACATAATGCAATATAATTAAAATCGGGACCATACGGTATCCTCTACTGTCCTTGGAAACTGTCCTTTAGGAAATTTGGACTGTTTTCCATTTTTCAGGGTCATATATTTGTAACAATTGTCGCTAATATTGTTATAAAGTATCTGCGTGTTTGCAAGATCATTTTCTAAAGCTAATTTTCCAAGTGAAATCCACAGAGGCCCTCATGCCCCCTTGTTGCTTTCAAACACTGACCTGTCCCCTCTCACAGGCCCAAAGGCCAGGTGGTCCCCAGCGGTCCCAGGCTGTGTCACTGTAGAGTGTGGCGCCGAAGGGGCAAGCCTGGGAAACGTCTTTGGAGTTGTCCTCCCACACCCACCAGTTTGCCGGGTGGCCCAGCAGCCTGCCTGCTGTGCCGTCCTTGCTGGGAGAGCGGCTGCGATGGGACATGGGTGGCCCTGGGTGCAGTCCTTTGCTCTCTGGCCATGTGACCTGGGATTGTGTAAAAGGAGGGTGTGCGTGGCACAGTGCACACAGGCGACTCTAAAATCCCCCAAGCCCTAGTCCCAGTTTCTTTGTAAACGCTCCCACTTGGTTGTCTGTAAACCAAGGGAGACCCCTGGGGCCCAGGCTTCCTTGTGTTTCACCAAATTACCCAGGACCACCGAGAGCTGTGCCAGGCAGGGGCCCTTCCTCCCCTCGAGTCTTACATCCTTTTGATCATGAAAATGTACGAATGTACAGAAATAGGAGAAGAGTATATCTCTTATCTCCATCAACAAACGAATAATCATGACCTTTTGCCACATTTGCTTTATGATTTGTGTGTATGTGAAATAAGTTAAAGGAAATCACATGTGTCGTGGCATTGCACCTCGAAATATTTCATATAAATCCTTGGCAGACACAAATGACTTCTCACACGGCCTCTAAGCCACCGCAGCTAACCAGAGGCGGGTCATTTCCTCCACGCTGCCCAGTGCTGGGCCACATTTCAATGTTCCACAGCCCCCCAGACTCTATTTCACAGCTGGTATGTGTGAATAACGATACCAAGTCCCCACCCTGCGTGTGCTTTCCCGTCTCTTACCTTTCTTTTCATTTGTAAACAGTCCCTCCCTTTTGTTCTTTCTTGCCCAGGTTTATTCAAGAAACCAGGTCAAAAGTCCCTCATTCAGGATGCCTCTGCTTGTCATGATGACGTTGAACTGTCCTCCATCTCCCTTGCTCTGTGATTTCCTATAAATGAGAACTTAGATCTAGAGGCTCCATGAGACTCCGGTGCATCATTTTCGGCAGGAGAACGTCACAGGGGTTGCACCGCTCCGAAGGCATCGTGCTGTTTGGTCACGAGGATGCTAGGACTAACCAGTGATGCTTGCAGTGGCAGGCTGGTCCCTCCACCATACAGCCGCAGGTTCCCCCTTCCACCAGCAAGGGCCTGTGGGTACCACGAATAGCCAGGTTCCTGGTGGCCTTTACCTAATAGCTTTAGAATCTGCTGGTGAGGGTCGCTTAGCTTGTTTCATAAGAACTTGCAAAGTACTGATTTTCCATATTCCAGCATTCATTTGAGATTTATTAGCTGGAATTCTTTTGTAGAGAAGACCTTTCCGGGACTTCCCTGGCTTTCCAGTGGTTAAGACTCTGTGCTTTCACTGCAGGGGGCATGTGTTGGCTCTCTGGTCAGGGAACTAAGATCCTGTATGCCGTGTGGTGCAGCCAAAAAGAGGGAAAAAGAGAGTTTTTCACTGCATCAGCTAGGGCTATTTGGTTACCCCAAAATATAGGTTTGTATAGGAAATATAAGATAAATTCTTAATTCTCTCCTCCTCTCCTTTCCTTATGAACTTTCAGAGTAAGGAGCTGATACAACAATTACTTCCAATGGTAACAACTGTGATTTAAAAACTTTTTTTTACTTTCTTTTTTAGGGTCATTAGAAACAAATGGACTTTTATATCTGAAAGGTGTTTCAGTCAACTGCAGTCATTGCTCTCTTTCATGATTGGCTGATGTTGGCCACTGAAAGGCCTTTGTGCCTGTTTAGTATGACCTCAGCAGTTTGTCATGCCTTCCTTCACTTTCAGGACAGGATGGTCCTGAAATATTGCCTGCCTCTGATGTGAAATCAACCATTTGCCCGTGAGCTTTTAAAAACTGGGGCAAGGAGTTTAGAGACCAGAATCTAGGTACCCTCAGTCCTTGTTGTGACTGGGTAGGAAGTAAATTTCCATCGTTTTAAGTGGCAAGAGCTAGGAAATTCACATTTTGTTTTTAAAGCATGAGATTACAAATGTAAAATATGACATCAAAAACATAAAACGTGGGACTTCCCTGGTGGTCCAGTAGTTAAGAATCCACCTTCTAATGCAGGGGACATGGGTTCGATCCCTGGTCAGGGAAATAAGATCCCACACGCCTCAGGGCAACTAAGCCTGTGCACCTCAACTACTGAGACCTTGCACTCTAGAGCCCATGCACCACAACTAGAGAGAAGCCCATGTGCCATAACGAAGAGCCCATGTGCCACAGTGAAGGATTCCACATGCCAAATGAAGATCCTGTGTGCTACAACTAAGACCCAATGCAGCCAAATAAATAAATTAATTGAAGAAAAACATGTAGGGAGAACAGTAATAGTGTTGAGCTCTAGGATGGGATCAAACTTAGTTGTTCTCAACTTAAAATAGACTGTTACAGGTGTAAGTTGTTATATGTAACCCTCATGGTAACCACAAAGCAAAAACCTATAGTAAATCCACAAAAGGTAAGGAGAAAGGAATATATAAACATGCCACTAAAGAAAGTCATCAAACCACAAAGGAAGAGAGCAAGAGAAGAAAGAAACAGAGAGAATATAAAAAAGGCAAAAAAGCAATTTTTAAAATGGCAATAAGCATATACCTATCAATAACTAAATATAAATCGACTAAATTCTCCAATCAAAAGACATAGAGTGGCTGAACACATAAAAAAACAAGACCCATCTATATGCTGTTGACAAAAGATCCACTTTAGATGTAAGGACACACATAGACTGAAGGTGAAGGAATGGAAAAAATATTTCATGCAAGAGAAAACCAACAGAAAGCTGGGGTAGCTATACTTACATCAGACAAATAGACTTTAAAACAAAGGCTCTGATAAGAGACAAAAAGGGTGTTACATACTGACAAAGGGGTCTATACAACAAGAAGGTATAACATAGGAGCACCTAAATATATAAAGCAAAAATTATGAGACCTAAAGGGAGAAATTGACAGCAATACAATAATAGTAGGGACTTCAAACCCACTTGAAAAAAAAACACCCCACTTGCGTCAGTGGATTGATCATGCAGACAGAAAATCAATAGGTAAACATTGGCCTAAAATGATGTTATACCAGATGGCTGTAACAGACATTTACAGAACATTCCATCTGAAAGTAACAGGATATACACTCTTCTCAAGTGCATGTGGAATGTTTTCCAACTAGATCATACACCTGGCCACAAAACAAGTCTTAGTAAATTTAAGAGGCTTGAAATCACACCGAACATCTTTTTTGACTACTATGAAACTATAAATTAATTACATGAAGAAAACTGGAAAATTCACAAAATCCACAGGAGTTAAACAACATGCTACTGAACAACCAATGAGTCAAAGATTAATAAAAAGAGAAATCAAAAAAATACCTTGAGACAAATGAAAATGGAAATACAACATACTAAAACTTATGGGATGCAGCAAAGGGAAGTTCATAGCAATAAACCCCTTTCCTAAGAAACAAGAAAAGTCTCAAATACACAGGTGTAGAGAACAAACATTTTGACACCAAGAGGGGAAAGCAGGGGCGGGGTGTGGGGGGGTGGGGGTTGGGTGGGGATGTATTGGGAAACTGGGATTGCCATATATACATTACTAATAAGAAAAAAAAATCAAATTTTACACTTTAAATATACGCAGTTTATTGTATGTCAATGGTATCTCAATAAAAGTTCTTAAGGAAAAAAATAAAAATAAAAAGCAAAAAAAAAAAAAAAGAAAGAAAGAAAAGCCTCAAATAAACAACTTAAACAACTTACACCTCAAAAAAAGGAGAACAAACAAAGCCTGGAGTTAATATAAGAAGGAAATAACAGGGACTTCCCTGTACCTAAGACTCCACACTCCCAATACAGGGGGTCTGGGTTCAATCCCTTGTCAGGGAGCAAGAGTCCACATGCCGCAACTAAGAGTTCACATGCTGCAACTAAATATCCTGCATGCCACAATGAAGATCCTGTGTGCTGCAACTGAGACCTGGCACTGCCAAAATAAATAAATATTTGGGGAAAAAAAAAAAGGAAATAACAAAGATCAGAACAGAAATAAATGAAATAGAGACTAAAAGGACAATAGAAGAGATCAATGAAACTAAGAGCTGGTTCTTTGAAAGATAAACAAAACTGACAAACTTTTAGCTAGACTCACAAAAAAAAGGAGCAAGAAAGCAAATAAATAAAATCAGAAGTGAAAGAGGACATGGTGCAATTGATACCACAGAAATACAAAGGACTATAAAAGACTGCTATGAACAATTATACATCAATAAATTGGACAACCTAGAAGAAATGGATAACTTCCTAGAAACAAACTACCAAGACTGAATCATGAAGAAATAGAAAATATGAACAGACTGATTACTAGTAAGGAGTTTGAATCAGTACTCAAAAAACTCCCAACAAACAAAAGTCCAGGACCAGATGGTTTCATTGCTGAATTCTACCATTCAAAGAAGAATTAATACCAATTCTTCTCAAATATTCCAAAAAGTAGAAGAGGAGGAAACTCTTTCAAATTGATTTTACAAGGCCAGTATTACCCCAATACCAAAACCGGACAAGAATGCCACAAGAAAAGAAAATTACAGGCCAGTATCTCTGATGAACATAGATGCAAAAACCCTCAATGAGCTATTAGCAAACTATATTCAGCAATTCATTAAAAGGATCAAACACCAGTGTCCAGAGGGAATTATTCCAGAATGAAGGCCAGTTCAACATCTGCAACTTAATCAATGTGATACACTACCTTAACACAATGAAGGATAAAAGTCATATGATCATCTCAATAGAGGCAGAAAAGCATTTGACAAAATTCAACATCCATTTATATATCTCAACAACACGGTTATAGAGGAAACATACCTCAACATAATAAAGGCCACATATGACAAGCCCACAGCTAAAATCATACTCAACAGTGAAAAGCTGAAATCTTTTCCTCTCACATCAGGAAGAAGACAAGGATGCTCACTCTCACTGCTTTTATTCAACACAGTATTGGATGTCCTAGCCAAGGCAATTGGGCAAGAAAAAAAATAAAAGGATCTAGATTGGGAAGGAAGAAGTAAAACTGTCAGTTTGTAGAGGAACTGATTTTATACATAGAAACCTCTAAAGACTACATCAAAATACTGTTAGAACTAGTTGAATTCAATAAAGTTGTAGGATACAAAAGCAATACACAAAAATCTGTTGCATTTCCATTCACTAATGATGACCTATCAGAAAGAGAAATTTAAAAAAATAATCCCATTGACAATTGTATCAAAAAGAATAAAATACCTGGGAATAAATTAATCAAGGAGGCAAAAGACGTATATTGTAAACTACAAGACATTAATGAAAGAAATTTAAGAAGACACAAATAAAGATATCCGTGCCCATGGACTGAAAGAATTAACACTATTTTAATGTTCATACTACTAAAAGCAACATACAGATTCAATGCAATCCCTATCAAAATTCCAATGGCATTTTTCACAGAAATAGAGCAACCAATTCTAAAATTTGCATGGAACCATAAAAGACCCTGAATAGCCAAAGCAATCTTGAGAAAGAACAAAGCTGGAGGTATCATGTGCCTTGATTTCAAACTATATTACAAAGCTACAGTAATCACAACAGTGTGGTACTGACACAAAAATAGATACATAGGTCAATGCAACAGATTAGAGAGCCCAGAAGTAAACCCACTATATATGGTCAATTAATTTATGACAAAGGAGCCAAGACTATAAAGTGGGGAAAAGACAGTCTCTTCAATAACTGGTATTGGGAAAAACCAGACAGCCACATGCAAAAGAATGAAACTGAACCACTATCTTACACCATACACAAAAATTAACTCAAAATGGATTAAAGACTTGAATATAAGACCTGAAACCATAAAATTCTTAGAAGAAAAGGTAAGTGGTAAGCTCCCTGACATTGGTCTTGGTGATAAGTTTTTAAAAATCTGACACTATAAGCAAAAGCAACAAAAGCAAAAATAAACAAGTGGAACTACATCAAACTAAAAAGATTCTGTACCAAGGAAACCATCAACAAAATGAAAATATAACCTCCCATGCATCAATAAAATGAATAGGAGAAAATATTTGCAAATCATGTGTCTGATAAGGGGGTAATATCCAAAATACATAAAGAACTCACAATTCAATAGCAAAAACAAACAAAAAAAAAACCCAAACCCCAAAACTTTTACCAAGGAAGACATACAGATGGCCAACAGGAAGGTGAAACCATGCTCAACATCACTCATCACCAGGGAAATGTAATCAAAACCACACTAAGATATCATATTACACCTGTCAGAATGGCTGTTATCAAAAAGGCAAGAAATAAGTGTCGGGAGGCTGTGGAGAAAAGGGAGTCCTCGTGCACTGCTGGTGGGATGCAAATTAGTGCAGTGTGGCAGTTCCTCAAAAAATGAAAAATTAAACTACCATACAATCCAACAATTGCACTTCTGGGTGTTTATGTGAAGAAAACAAAAACATTGACTCAAAAAGAGATCTGCACCCCCACGTTCACTGCAGTGTTGTTTATAACAGCCAAGACGTGGCAATAACCCCCGTGTCCTCTGATGGGTGATGAATAAAGAACGTGTGGTACATACACAACAGACAGCATTCGCCATAAAAAAGAATGAAATCCCGCCATTTGCCACAACATGGATGGACCTTGAGGACATTATGCTAAGTGAAATAAGTCAAAGACAAAAATGGTATGCTCTCTCTTACATATGGAATCTGAAAAAAAAAAACACCAAGCTCATAGATACAGAGAAGAGATGGGTGGGTGCCAGAGGTACGGGGAAGTGGGGGGTGGGAGAAATGGGTGAAGTGCTTTTGGTTTTAGTTTAAATAAATTGAAAAAAAAATAAAGCATATTACAGTAACATTTCCAAATCAAATTTAAGACTGAAGTGTTATACTTAACCTATGTGATATTTGTTTATATATTTTTCTCTCACGCTAATAATTTTGCTTCCTTGCAGCATCCAGGTAACTACTTATTGGCTTTATCCCAGAAAATACAAGAATACTTTCAAATAACAATGCCAGATTTAATACTTGAAATAAGACTCACTGAATGATATTTAGATTTCTTTGTTGCTCGCTTTGTCCTTAAAATATATCCTAGTGAAAACAAATAATCAAAATACTATGCTTTGAAGTCCTTTGAAATAAATCTTTTCTTTAGTTATGTGACAAACTTATACAAATTTACATTTTGTTGGTTTTTTTTATAAAGATACTTTCTTTTCCAATTCGTTTGTTTTTTGAGTATGGAAAACATGTGCATAGCCCTGAAGTCAAGCACTGTGAGATCATGGAAAATACACACTGGTCTCTGCCCCTAGGTCCTGGCACTGAGCTCCTGAAACTTGTGCCACTTCCTGGGTGACAGGAACATCTTTTGTCCAGGGAGGAGACTCTGGGTGGGCTCCTGGGTGGGGGCTGGTCACCGCAAACAAGAAGCCATGGTTAGAAGCTTGGAAGCACGGGCCCCTCACCCCATCACCTCCAGAGAGCGGAGGAGCTGCACATGGAGTCAGTAGCTGGTCATGCCTAGGGGAGGGAGCCTCCCTGAAATCCCAAAGTACGGGGTTCAGAGAACTTGCAGATTGGGAAACACATCCAGGGACTGGGAGGGTGACGTGCCCCAGCTCCACAGGGACAGACGCTCCTGCGCTCGGGACCCTCCCACACCTCGCCCTGTGCGTCTCTCCAACTGGCTGTTCGTCTGCATCCTGTATCCTATCCCTTACGGCGGCGGTCCCCAACCTTTGTGGCACCAGGGACCAGTTTCGTGGAAGACAGTTTTTCCACAGGTAGGGAGGGTCGTGGTCCAGGCGGTAATGCGGGCGATGGAGGCGCTCACCCGCCACTCACCTCCCGCTGTGAGGCTCGGTTCCTAACAGGCCCCGGACGGGTACGGGTGTACACCCTGGGGTTGGGGACCCCCGCTGTCGTATAATAAACTGGTAAATGTGTTTCCCTGAGTTCTGTGAGTCACTCTAGCAAATTCACTGGACCCAAGGAGGGGTTGTGGGAACCTCTGATTTGTAGTCAAGTCGGATGGAAGTTGTGGGTTGCCTGGGGACCCATTCCTTGTCGTTGGCGTCTGTGGGGGGGGGGTCAATCTCCTGGGACTGAGCCCTTAGCCTGTGGGACCTGACGGCCCAGGTGGGTAGTGTGGGCACTGAGTTCAATCGTAGGACACTCAGCTGGTGTCACAGAACCGCCTGGTGTGTTCCCACATCGGGCACATTTGGTGTCAGAGGTGACGTGCTCTGTGTTAGTCGTAAGACCAACACACAGGCAGCAGCATTGGGTGGTTTTTCAAATACACACTCTGTAGCAAAGTGTATCCAGAGAAGCTTCACCGCCACGCTTGACTGCGCACCACTCGGACACCATTGTTATCAGTTTCTGATGTATCCGTCCAGTGCTCTTATTTTTGGCAAATATAAATAAACATGCACATATTCGTATAGTTTACTCTTTATTACACAGAAGACAGCTCACTAATACCGTACCCTGCTTTATTCACTTAACGATGTATCTGGAAATCACTACTCGTCAATCCTTGGAGAAGTAGGACGGACCCAGCAGGACGGAAGCAGGGTCTGCAGTACTTTCTGGAGGCAGTGGGCGGCACTGAAGGCGTGGCGTGATTAACGTGGAGTTTCTAGCAATCGATGTTTATTGGAATGCTGGAAAAATTATTGGTGAGAATGTGAACACAGCTATGGTCCAGACTCCAACACTAACTAACTTGATAAATCTCAGTTTAAATCAGATTCCTCAACCCTTTCGTAGGATTGTGGGATGGTGTAGTGAGTTGAATGGGGTTCCCCGAAATTTCATGTCTACCCAGAATATCACAATGTAGCCTCACTTGGAAATAGGATCTTTGCTGGTATAATCAACTTAAGATGAGTTCAGGATGGATTCGGGCGGGCTCTGAGACCAATGACTGGTGTACTTATATGAAAAGAACACAGACACAAGGAGAAGATGGCCATGAGGTGAGAGAGGCAGAGATGGCACAATGCGGCCACAAACCAGGGGACGCCAAGGATGACTGGTTACCGCCAGAAGCTGGAAGAAACAAGGAAGGACCCTCCCCTAGAGTCTTCAGAAGGACCACGGCCCTGCCCGCCCTTTGATCCTGGACTTCCAGCCTCCAGAACTGTGAGAGGAGGAACTTCTGCTGTTTAAACTGCCCGGCTTGTGGCCCTTCGTTGCAGCAGCCCCTGGACACTGTTAGAGATGGACTCATCTCTGAGGTCACTTTCTGTGCTGGATCCAGAGGACTATCCCGAATGACACGGCACTCGAATCGCAGAGACAGGCACCCGGGGCCCTGCGCCGATGGAGACCACCCCAACTGCAATCAACTCCACACTGCTTGTAATCACTCCAGCAAGAATGGCAGCTGTAAACAGACATTAAAAGATTCTCAGTTACACATGTATCTCCCAGGCAAAATTATATTTCCATAAACATTGCAGAAACGACTCAGAGGATTTGATCATGGGGCCAGCCTGGAAACCAGAGAAAAGGCAGAAGCGTCCTCTGCACCCACCAGACTCAAGCTCCTCGTGCAAGCCCCTGGCCCCTCCCAAACTCCTGGTACATCACTGGTCAGGAGGGGCGTTTCCCCCAGGGGCCTTGACAACCCTGGCCTCTCCCACCGGCACCTCTGTGGGAATGTGGCCTGGGGCCTTTATCACACACAGGCACTAATGATCAGCTGTCTTTGGTCAGCCTGTCCCAGGCCTGCAGGAGCGTGCTGTTACCTGTCCACCTGTGGCCGTCTGTGCACGGAAGTCACACAATTACGATGGACAACGGCCGCCCATCTAATTGTGTCGACGGAGGAGCTGGAGAGGGGGGAGAAGAGCTCGTCTTCCCTGCACACCGGACCCCCCCGCCGCACGTGCACTGCGCTTCTCAGGAGGCCCTGGTGGAGGCGGGCTGCCCAGGTGAGTCAGAAAACACTGCAGAAACGCCGGTCCCGGCTCCGAGGCTCCCTGGGGCGCAGGTGTCCGGCAGCTCCATCCCTGTCAGCTGGGCCTGTGGTCCACAAACCCCACCCAACAGGTGGGCCCTGAGGGACACCTGCACCATGTGCCCACACAGATGGGGTATGCTCACTTGTGGTCCATCCAGATGTCCCCAGAGGCACGCAGCCGGGGTCCACAAACCTGGCACTGTCACCTAGAGGACTCACCGTCCCCTCCACCCGAGGGGCTCACAGGCTGCTCCAGGCTGTCACCACTTTGGTGGGATTTCCTGGGACTAGGCACCCCTGGCTTGAAACGATTATTTTCACGTCGCTGTTAGTTTCAGGGCCGGATTCTTGGATAATCATCCTTTCTAGTTTTTTAGAAAAAACTCAGCTGGGCTGGGGGAAGCGGGCTGTGAGGGGACCCAGAGCCCTTTTCTCTCCCTTCAGGCTGCTCAGGCCCCAGGCCCACTGCTTTGCTGAACGCCATTCCTCCCAGAGCCCTGCCGCTCAGAGGCCCCCCCACCACCGCCCCCCCGCCCGCCCAGCAGCTGCCCCGCACTCTGCTCTGTTGCTGGTTTGTTCACCAGGATGGAGTTTCTTGCCTCTGCCTCTCTCTGCTGTGTAAGCCAGGCCACGATGCCTCTTCCAAGTTTTCGAGAGCTCCCTGAGAGTTCTGGAAAGTTCCAGAAAGTTCCGGAGCCTCAACATCACCCACGTGGTCCTGTTCAAGGTGACCGCTTGGGGACATCAGTCACTGCCATATTATTATCTGAATCTTCCCTTGGGTCTCCTGTTTGCACCGTCTCCGTGTTCAGACTCCCCTTTGTCTTGGCCAGTGAGGCCAGATCTTTCTTTCCAGGGCACTTTTGCAATCTGCCCCCAAGGTCTGGGCTTAGGTCTGCTTTTGCCACACCGCCTCCCCCACGCTATTGGGTGACAGAGGGCTGGAGGGTGTGCCTCTCAGATGCTCTCTTGCAACGCGGCCAAGGCAGGACCCGCCCCCTGGGAGCTCTGCGGGCAGGCAGCCGGGAGCAGTAGCCCAGGCGCTGGGCCTTTCACACTCCCCTGGGCACAGGCTCCAGATGGGGGGTGTGTTTGCCTCCGGTGGGGGGAGGATGGTGAGATGGGCAGCGGCTCAGCTCTCCGCAGCCGAAGCCTGATTTCTGTCTGTGTAGTGCACCACTCTCCGCCGCACACGCGGTGGGCCCTCCACAGGCCTGACCCTCGGGGACGGGGTGTATGGTGGGGGGGGTGGATCTGGGGGCTCGGTCTGATCTTTCCCGACCGGCACAGCATTCTGTCCGCAGAGCTCTGCAATGGGGGAGGAGCGGGCGCAGAGGAAAGGAAGAGAGCAAGGCGGCTGTGAATACAGCCACCCCAGGGCCAAGGGGTCAGCAGGAGGCTTCCCGTGGGTGGAAGCTGAGCCCAGGAGGGCACTTTAGACAGCAGCCCAGGGACAAGGTGGGCCCACACCCGTATCTGCCCAAACCTGAGGTCCCCCTCCCACTTTTCAGATCCAGGAAGGCTTTATCTTACCAGTACCTTCCTATTAGCTTGCTCCCCTATAAAAGTCTAGAGAACCCGATTTTAGTATGAGATTGCATTGCTCAGGATTCTTTTTAATTGCAGATGACAGAACCCCAACCCAAGCTATTTCAGAAAAGAAGGGAGTTTGTTGGTTGACTTAACTAGAAAGTGTAGGGTGTGGTGGCCTTCAGGCACAGCTGGATCCAGCAACTCAAAAGACTTCACTGGGCATCATCTTATTCAGTCTGATTTCCCCTGTGTTGGATTTGCTCTCAGGCAAAGACAGCCCACGACCCAGGAGTGCTAGTCTTAGGGGCTCCTTGGAACTCCCAACTTGGAGGATCAGGGTCATTCTGTCTTCACGGTTCCAGTAAAATCCTGGGCAGGACTTTGATTCTTTGGACTCGAGTCACATGCTTGTCGCTGAGCTGATTTCTGTGGATGGGGAAGTGCTGCTCTCTCATTGGCTGGCCTTGGGTCATATGACCTCAGCCAGCTCATGTGATGTTCCTGGGGATGGTGGGACTGTAAAAACAGCAACAAAAGCCGTTATGCTCAGTAAGAGGGCAGGGAGGTTTCCCTACAGTAAAGCGAAGAGGGGTTTTGTTACCAGATGCAGAGGAAATTGTGTCTGGGAAGGTGACGTGCTCCAGCACCTGACAGTCCTGAGGATGATTCGGGACTCACCCCTGGGAGAACCCTCTTGCTTTCTGGGGCTCTTACACCTCACACCAGGGAGGTCCCACAGGGCGCACAGGGCTAGGAACACAGTAGGTGCTCATTACGTGTCTGGGGTGTGGAAGCACACCATAGGCAGTGCGCATCATTGAATCCTCCTGTCTTCTACCGTCCGGGTCTGTGTGTATGACAGCAGACAGACGGACAGAGGGTGAGGGGGGTGTGCACAGGGGCTGTTCCCGCCCTTGCTGCTGGGATATGGTGCCCTTTGAAGGTCTGGCCCTAGTGACCCCCCAGGTATGCAAGTTGTCTGAAGCCGGCGTCTTCCCCCTCTGCTCCCATCAGCTCCAGGTCAAGTTCTACGTGCGTTTGACGCTCATGGAAAACTGCCTTGTGACTTGTGACGTGGCCTGAGCCAGCCAGCGTGTGACAGTGAGGGAGGCTGGGCTGGGCTGCCTCTCCACAGGAAGGGCTGGCAGGGCCACGCTCGCTCGGGGCTGGCATGCCCACAAGGCCGGCCTCTGGGCTGCAGAGCCAGGACCCCAGCTCTCTGCTCTCAGGAGAGTGTTGCAGCCTGCCCTCCCTCCCGCGGGCCCCCTTAAAGGGGGCAGCCCTCGGCTGGCCCTTGCTTGGCTGTGTGGGAACAATTCCAGAATTTCAGGCATTTGGAAATAAAGCAGCTGCAGGGCCAGGCCACCCCAGAGCCCCCTCCCCAAACCAGCCTGTCAGATCAGCTGCTCACAAAACCTGGTGCCTAGGAGGCCTGCAGGAGGCTAGAGAGAGATCTGAGGAGGAAAGAAACTTTCTTAGCCAGCACGTCAAACGGACACCCTTCTCAAGCCCTCAAAGCCAGGGCTTTCTTCTCCTTTGCAATCTGCCTGCGTTTCTGGGTTTCCAGGGGCCTGGCTGGGCTGGAAATAGAGGTGCATTCCGTGCATTCATTCGTTTTGCAAATATTTGCTGAGCACCTCCCGGGGGCCGGGCTGGGCCCACAAGACACCCTCTTCCTCTTCCTCCTCCTCCTCATCTTGCGTCAGTGAGCAACACAGAGAAAGCCAAGGCTCTGTGGAGCTTGTGCCAAGTGCAGCAAGACAGAAGAGGAGCAGAGAGAGGATGGAGAAGTGACGTAGCGGAGGTGCTGAGTGCTGCATGAAGGCAGGGCGGGCGGAACGGGGACGGTCTGGCGGGGGGCTCTCACTCCTGTGTGTGCAGGGGGCGCGTGTGTGGGGCTGGGAGCCGCGTGGCAACACCTCCTACAAGTCTTTTTAGGTTCCCTTGGCTGCCGCGTGGAGGACAGATGGGGGCAGGAACATGAGCGGGAGCCCACCGCGTGACCCAGGGGCGATCCTGCCAGGTGAAGCGGGCAGGTCCCAGATGTGCTCTGAGGACAGAGCCAGTGGGGTTTCCTGAGAACCTGGATTTCATCTGAACAACTGGGAGGATGTGGGTGGGAGTCAGGGAGGGCCATCCCTCACTCAGGCTATGGGACATCCAAGTGGGGGAAGCAGGTCTACCAGATGGCCAAGTCGGGGAAGCAGGTCTCCCATCTGGAGTCTGGGACAGAGGGCTGAGCGGGGGAGAGGCTTCCAGGAGTCTTGGTGACCGTTCACTGTTGTGAAAATATCTTTAATTCCAAGACCCACGTCAAAGCCAGGCAAACATTTACCTAACACCCCACTGTGCCCCCTAAAGAACTATTCTCACGGTGTAGGGTCAGGACCGGGGCTGATTTGAGTCCTCCCAAGGGTGAGAACTAGCCCACAGGTGGGTCACCTGACCTTCTACGGGCTGAGCTCTGCCCCTTAAAGCCCCGCCAAGGGCCCTGATGGCCATGCAGGGACAGGGTCTGCTCCTGTGGCCAAGGTCCTGTAATGGAGCAAGAAATGACAAGGTGATAAATGTCCATCCACAGATGAATGGATAAAGAAGATGTGGTACATACATGCAATGGAATATTACTCAGCTGTAAAAAGCAATGAAACTGGGACATTTGTAGAGACATGGATGGACCTAGAGACGGTCATACAGAGTGAAGTGAGTCAGAAAGAGAAAAACAAATGTTGTATATTAACACATATATGTGGACTACAGAAAAATGGTACAGATCAACCGGTTTGCAAGGCAGAAATAGAGAGAGATGTAGAGAACAAACATATGGACACCAAGTGGGGAAAGCGGCGAGGGTTGGTGGGGGGGGAACGAATTGGGAGACTGGAATACCAAATTGTACACTCTAAATATATGCAGTTTATTGTAAAAAATAAAAAAATAAAAAGTTAAAAAAAAAAAAAAGAAATCACAAGGTGAGACACCCCTCCACCACGTTCCAGTGGGGGCTGCACCTAGACCTCAGGGTAGCGAAAGGGAGCTGCTGCTGTGTGTGTGCGCGTGTGTGTGCCAGATGAGTGTGCGCACCTGATCCATCTCGTGTCTCTGTGTGAGTGTGGCAGGTGTGCGTCTGTGCGTGTGTGAGTGTGTTTGTACTTAAGTCTGGTTTAAAAAGTGACCAAGTGAACTCATGCAGAAAGAACCCGGGGTCAGAGGGCCCTGATGCTAGGCTTGGAGGAGCAGACCCAGGTTGTGCCGCCATGGGGGCGGGCGTGGGGGCTCGGCCGGTGGCCGGCACGTTCCTCCCTGGGACTCACATTCCCACATCCCCCCTGGTGGGTGGAGACGCTCCGCCCTGGACAGAGGAGGGTGCAGAAGGGGGACCTGAGAGCTGGAGGGCAGGGAGAGGAAGTCAGCACCGTCTGGGTGGCAGGTGGCATCTGTGGCCGGAGGGCCCCAGGGGAGGGCGCACCGCCACCCCGAGGCTGCTTCCTGTGAGTGGCCTGTTGGGACCTTGGCAAATAAGTAACCCAGGCATGGGGGGTCCGCTGTGGGCACTGGAGCCTCCACAGGAAGTGTGGCCTGTGCTCAGCGGTTGAGGGGGACGAGGGTGCCGTTCACGGTCGGGGTGGACAGTGGCTGGGGGCTGGGCTCATGGCTGATGGGACTGTCCTGGCCCGAGGTAATTTCCTGTGGCCCGGTGGCCCTCTCCATGCCCTGGCGGCCAGCCTGAACGGGGGTGGGGAGGCTGGGGGAGGACGTGCGCAGTGTTTCCAAAGCAAATCTGAAAGCAGATTGCAAAATGCCACGAAATGGTGCCAGACTCCCTAGAGAAGGGCTCACCTCGTTTCTAACACTGGGGACATCCCCACCCCCATCCCCACTGCCGTCACCATCCCCACCACCACCACCATGACCACCACCACCACCACGACCACCTCCAGCACCATCCCCATCCCCACCACCACCACCACCACCATCATCATCACTACTTGGAGGGTGATGACTGGATAGTTCTGTTTGCCCCACAAACGTCCTCCATCCCTCTCTGTCCTGCCTGCACGGTGTGCCAGGAAGCTGCTCAACGGGTGGTGACACTGCACACCTGGCTCCCTCGCCCTCTGGCTTCCAGTTGGGGCCTAGCCAGTTGGATGCAGGGCAGGGCTGGCATGGAGGAAGCCGACGGTGGGGGGGCTTGCTCTGCTGTATCACACGCAGTGACTGTCTCTCCAGGAGCACAGGTCCTGCCAGGTGGACCTTCCCAGGGCTCCTGCCCTCAGCCTGGCAGCAGCTTCCCTTCCTGTGCCCCTTCCACGTGAGACGGTCGTGGTGCCTACGCTCGCAGGTGCCGGGATGCCTTGGCAGCCCTGGTTGTTTCCCTCAATCCTGCCAGCATCTCCGAAATGTTCTTTTCATTAACAAGTCTCTTCCGCCGCCCCCCCCCGCCCCGGGTGGGCCATCTGTTTCCTGCTCGACTCTGAAAGATGCCAGCTGCGTGGGGCGCCAGGGGTGCCACGTGCATCTCGGAGAGTGCCAGCAGCACCTGTGCAAGGCCCCCATCACCACTCCTGGCAGCACCTGTGCCTGGGGGTCCAGGCGGAGCTCAGGGATGCGGCCTGCCCTGGGGGCCCCGCTCCAGGAGCTGGGGTAGGAGCAGGCACGAGGGAGCCTGCGGCAAGCACACCGGCCTGGGTGCAGTGGGGATTTGCCCATCCCTGGGCGGGTGGTCCAGGTGGCCCTGGAACATGCCCTGGCTGACCCCGGTGCTGGGAGAAACGGCTGGGTGTGGGGGGTGGCCTCGGGCTTTGGGGAGGGGGCAAGAGAGACCCTCGCCATGGGGATACAGCACCCTCTCTAAAGAGCGCCAAGCGGGGAGACACGGAGCTGTTGCTCTCTCTTCTGGGATGAAAGCCCTCTCCCGGGCCCCCTCCCCTTCCCTCTGTCCCTGCCTGCTCCCTGCCCCCACCCCATCTCCTTCCAGGTCTGTGCTCACAAGCGGCCCCTTGCTGTCCCCTCCCTCCCTCCCTCCCCCGGTCCCGTTTCCCTGTCCTGAAGCCGCCCTCGGGCCTCAGGGCTCCGCCCTGCTGAGCCGGGTCCCCCGCCTCCCGTGCGCTGGACTCCGGATCCAGTCCACCCGCAGGGGCTGCGGGAGCGGGACGCGCTGTTCCCACAGTGCCCCCCACTCCTGAGTCCCGGGGACACCAAACCCATCAAAGTGGGATCGATGGCTCCCAGAGGGCACGCAGGCCCAGGGTAGAAACTGGTCCCCCTGGAACGGAATGGAAGTCTCTGGGGCAGAGCCCACCCAGGTGGGAAGGGGGGCTGGCCCGGGGTCGAGCCCGCCTGCCTCCCCCTGGGCTCCTCGCCTCTGCCCACAGGCCCCTGCTCGTTTCCTTCCAGATCCGACCCTTGGTGTGACGGCAGACGCCGTCCCTCTTACTTCCTCTGGCGGCCCCTCCCCCTCCTTTCCCTTCTCCCCCCGCCCCCCGCCCCCGAGTGACAGTGGCAACAATGACCGCTAGGCGCCCAGCACCTGCTGGCCTGCAGGCCCGTGAGTGCCATTGGCGGGGGACGGGGCGGGGGGCTCGCCTTCTCCTTGAGAGCAGTCCTCGGTGTGGAAGCCATGAACTGCCTCCCAGAGATCTGGGAGGGGTCTCAGGTACTCACAACAAAGCCACCGTTTCTTTGGAATCTCGGGTTGTTACTTAAAACAGAAATCCTCCTCGTGTTGCGTTCTCCTCCACGCCAGTGGGCGCCTTACACTCCGGGCGGCTCTGCTCACCCCGCCCCAGAGCCTTCAGGTCCGAGCCTCGGTCCATCGGGTGCCAGTGACCGCCCACGGCACGGACCGTCCAGGTGACCAGGTGATGATGTAGCCGCCCGGCCGGCAGGCAGGGAGCCAGACTCAGAGCCTGGGCTTGGGCTGGGCCAGCGCAGCGCAGGGTGGGGACCCAGCGGCTGGGACAAAGGCCTGTTTACCGGGGTGGGAGGATGCCTGCCACGGGCCTGCCAGGCCCCGGGGGCTCCACCCAGGGAATCACAATGGAGAGCCTCTGCCCTGGCCGCCTGATCCTCCCGGGCCGTCGGGCCTGTGCTGCGGACGAGGCGCGCAGCGAGGAGACGTTGGGGTGAGGAGCCTGTGTCCTTGGGGGGACCAGACGCACACGCAGGAGGTCGGCCAAGATGGTGTGGGCAGAGTGCCAAGGCCACTGAGTGTGGTGGGTGGCGTGGTGGCTCCCAAAGCTGTCCACATCCTAATCCCGGAACCTGTAACGTAGGGAATAACCTATGTCATTTACGTCTACGGCAAAGCGGAACCCAGGTCCCTACTCTCCTACCGCCGATGCAGGAGGCTGACCCTAGACTCTCTGGGCGGGCCCAGGGTGCTCGCAGGGGCCCCTTAGATGGGGAAAGGGAGAGTCCATGTCGGAGAGATGCACTGGGAGAGATACTCGATGCCCATCGCTGGCTGTGAGAGGGGGAGGGGCCACGAGCCCAGGAGAGCAGCCGCCCAGAAGCTGGAGAGACCTGGAAACGGATTCTCCCCCGGAGCCAGCAGAGCGAAGCAGGCCTGCCCACACCTTGACTTTAGCCCCGTGCGACCCATGGGGGACCTCTGCCCCCAGAGACTGTAGGAGAATAAACCTGCATCTGAAGCCACTGAGTTTGTGGTCACTTGCTTGCAGGGATGAGCCGCATGCAACTCTCAGTTTTGCCCTCCGTGGCGTGGGACCAGGAGGCGGGCACAGCCTGGGGTCCCCCCGACACTTGAGGATCACAGCACCCTCTGTTAAGGGCTGAATGGTTAAGGGAGACGGCACACCCAGGGCCCTTAGCACAGCAACCACACGGAGCGGGACGGCACCCCACGGTCACGGCCAGCTCCTCCCTCCTCCCCAGGACACGCGCCCAGAAGCCGGAAGCCTGGTCCACCCACTTGTGTGGGTGAGGGCTCATTGCCGGGGTGAGGGGAGGGCAGTGGGGGAGTGGGCTTCGGGCACGGGAGAGGAGGAGGGGACAGGCCCCGGAGCCTGGGAAAGGGGGCCGTGTCCCTCCCAGATGACCAGAGGCACAGGCGTCAGCTCAGCCCGGGGCTTCCTGCTCTTGCAGCCCAAGTGGGTTTCAGGTGAGTGGACACATTGATCCTACCTGGCCCGGGGCTGCACCTGGGGCCGGGCTGGACGGACCCCCCGCCCCCCAGCAAGGAGCCCCAGGAGCACCCAGCCTCTCCTGCTCATCACGGCACCCCCTAAAGATGAGCGTCTTCTGCCAGGTCAGGATGTGGGAGAGTCTGGGGGGCAGGTGCAGGGTGCTGGGGGAGGGTCACCATGGACGGCCAGAGGGACATAGGGCAGAGTGGCCTGGGGGGAGGGTCAGGGTCATTCTGCAAGCCCGGCCGCCTCCAGCCCCCTCCAATTGCAGAGGGCGGGCTGGCCCCTGGGCGAAGGCCTGGTCACCAGGTGCCAGGGTCACGGTCGGCCCAGCCTCCAGCTCACGGCGGGGGGTGGGGGGGGTGCCTGAGGTGATGAGGTTGGAGTAGGATGTAGGAGTCCTGGACCAGTGGGGGAGGCAGGACCAGGCAGGCGGCGGCCCTGTGAGCTGCCGGGGCTGTGGAGGTCCTGCCAGGTCATTGGGACCACCCCCCTGCAGAGCTGCCAGTGCAGCAGGGTCCTGACAGGCCTGTCGAGCGGGCCAGCTGGGACGGGGGATTTTAAACACGAGGGTCTGACCCCAGATGTGCCGAGCTGGAGCCCTGCCCTCTGCGGCCCCACCCAACCCACGTACAGGCCCCTCTGCTCCTTCCTCTCAGGGGTCCACCACCCTCCAATCTGGGGCTTCAGACGGGGCTGTCCCTGGAGAGGGGGTCCCAGTGGGGACAGAACTGGAACATTCCTGAGACAAGGCCCGGGGTTCAGGCCTGAGGCTGAAACGGTCCCGCCAAGGGCAGGTGAGCCCAGGGTCTTAACCTGAGAGGAGCCCCAGCCGGAGCTGGAGAAAGGGTGAGTGGGCCGCAGAAGCTCACCCTGACGTCCCCTGACCAGGGTGGGGCCTGGCCGGGGGCCCCGGCCCGGGAGATCGTTGCACAGAGAACTCTCCTCAGAAACCGCCCAGGCCCGCGGCCCCGCATGTCCCCGAGCCACAGGCAGCGTCACTTCTGTCCCATGGGACCCCCGAGTCAGGTAAGCACGGAGTGCACTGGGGGCGCCCCAGAGGCTGCCAGGTGCTTTCCTGAGCGGAAAACCAGTGCCCCCAGACCACGGCCGGGGGGAAACGTGAGGTGAGCGCCCAGGGCCCTGGGCGCAGGTCCAGGCCCTGCAGATGGAAGGAAGGGCCACGCCCTCCCGGGCCCCCGGCCACTCCGAGGGCCCCTCTGTCCGCCTCCCCTCTCTGGGGCCCGTGAGCCACTTCCCCTCACCCCTTCCTCTTCCTGGGGGTCCTGCAGGGGCTGCGGTAGCTGAGACATACTCCTAGACGCCCAGAGGCCTGGGGTGAGCATGTGGCCGTCGTCCCCTCACCCTGAGCTCCAAGGACCACCTTGCGTGGCCGCACACCCCCTGCCCCACACTGCCTAAGCGGAGGGGAAGAAAGCGGAGACCCGAGGACATCCTGGCCTCTCTCAGCTGGAAGGCGGCCCAGCCGGGCACCCCGGTGTCCCCAGGGTGTGGCCCGACCCCAAGGCCTGCCCCGCCCTCTGCACTGTAGGTGCTGGAAGCTCAGCACACGTGCAACTCTTTGTGCCCAGACGCCCTTCCCAGCCCTCCCGGCCTGGCTGCCTCCGCCCTCCCAGGAGGCCTCCCCCATGAGTCACGTCCACTCCGGGGTCCGGCCGACGCAGCCTCTCCGGCTCCGACGTTGGAGGCCACCCCCTCTAGAAGTGGGGCTGGTGGCCTGGAGCAGGTGAGGGGAGGAGGGGTCTGCCCTGCCCCCGGGCCCGCCCAGCTCCCAGCAGCGCAGGCTGTGGCTCTCACCAGGCCGGCTGGCTCCAAGGCCTTGCCCGGCCGGCTCTGCAGGCCCGGGCAGGTCACGGTGACAGTGTGGGTCACGGTGACAGTGCCTCGTCGGGTGAGGAGTCTTCGGCATCGCGTCCTCTGACTCTGTCCTGAGTGGCTCGGAGGTCAGGTTCCCGGCTCAGGAGTGGCCATCCCCAGCCCCTGGTGGCCCGGAAGAGCCAGGACCCCCCACCCCCGCCCTAGCAAGCTGCCGTGTCCTGAGGTGCACCCACCCAGAGGCCACAGGGCCAGCCAGCGGGCAGCAGGGCCGGGGACTGGCAGGCGGAGGGCGGGTCTCCAGAGGTCCGAGCCACTCCAAGGGGCCAGGAGAGACCCCCACAGTCACACCGAGCCCCTGGGGCTGGGGGAGCAGCAGCCCCTTCCCCCGTCCTGGCCCTGCCTCCACCCATCTTGGCCCGTACAGGCCTTCATCCTCTGACCTCGGTTTCCTGACCTGAGACAGCAGGTAGGACCAATCAGATGAGCTCATGCGTGAGACAGGGGACGGTTCTTCCTGCTAACCTGGTGTGGGGGCTGAATGGCGGCCCTGAAAGAGATACGTGGCCAAACCCGAGCATGTGGCCTTGCGTGGGACGTGGCCCCTGCAGATGTAACGGAGGTAAGGACAGATGTGAGGGCGTCCAGGATCAGGGCGACCTTAAATCCAAGGGCAGAAAAGAGAGACACGCAGGGAGGGGCCGCGTGCAGACGGAGCAGAGACGGGGTGACGCGTCTCAGGCCGGGGAGCACCCAGGCTGCCGGGCACCCGGGGGAGCTGGATGGGCCTGGGTCAGAAGGAGCCAGCCCCCCCCCCCCACACGCACACACACCTTGACTTTGGACTGCTGGCCTCCAGACTGAGAGAGGATGGATTTCTGTGGTTTAACCCGCCCGGTTTGTGGCGACTTGTTCCGGCAGCCCCAGGAAACGGCTACACCCAGGACAGTCAGGGTGAGGGACACGCGGGTGACTCAACGCAGAGCCCGTCAGGAGGGACAGAACCGGTGCTGGGGGCGGGGGCGGGGGAGGGAGGGCCCTTGGACACGCGGTCACAGGGCGCTCCCCCGGGGAGGGAGCAGGCCGCGTCGGGGGTGAGGAGGTGAGGGCTGACGTGGGGGCCTTTTCTGCCCCACGGCCAACAGCGCCTCCGGTCTTCTGTCCCCTCCCTCCCGTCCTCGCAGGGCACAGCACCTGCTTCATGCGGCGACCGGCCCAAACGGGGCCCCCAGTGGGCGGACCCCTGACTGGGGGTGTCAGGATGGAGCCAGAGAAGCCTGGCCCCTGAGACAGGGAAGCACGGGGTGGGACCCCAGGTCGCTGGGCCCCAGAGCAGAGTCTGAGCGTTTCGATGGGGTGGGGGTGGGATGGGACCCCTGAGGACCCCTCCCGCCGGATTCTTGGATTCTCCGAGGAGGGGGGAGTGTAGCCAGCTCTCCTGTGAACAAGGACAAGATGGGCTGCAGTGAAGGGTGGGTGTTAGGAGAAAGATACGCAAAAGATACCAGGTGCCCACGTGCTCTGCCCTCCGCCGTGAGCTCTGACCTCCAGCGCTGCAGCGTGGCTGGGGAGACACCACACGCCACCCCAGGGCTGAGGGTGCAGCGTGTGCCGGGAGAGAGTGGTGGCAAGGTCCCCTCCCTATCAGGCTGGCTGTTTGGGGCAGGGCCACCCTGAGAGGTAAACTGAGGCCCCACTGACACGCAGGGGCGTCGCCAAGGTGCAGAGGGAGGCGGGGTTCGTGTTTTCCAGGGTGGTGCCTGCCAGGAGGAGTTGGGGATGCCCTGTTGCCAGGGGCTCCCCAGAGGGTGCTGGGCTGGTGACACGAGGACACCCCACTCGTTTCAGCTCACAGCAGGCTGAGGGGAGTGGAGGCGACACCGCTCCAGAGGGCTTTTGCAAGGATCAAGTGTCGCGTCTCCGAGGTGACACACGCTTGCTCCTGCCCAAGAGCAGGCGGGATCAGTGACAAAGGGACGGCTGGGAGGGCCGCACGTGGGATCTGCTGGGTCACACCGCTGACCCGGGCGGCTGTCTGCTTCCAGGAGAGTACTGGCTCGCACCTGGGCCTCTGGGCTCTTGAAGCGAGCGTCTTATCCCACATGCTCTAGCAGCTGTGTTTTTCATTAGGGGCCTCTGGGGATGCTTTCATCTCAGTTAAATTGCAGGTTTGCCGTAGTGGCCAGGCCCCTGCCAGGTCTCTCAATGAGCTGGAGTCCTCCAGTGGCCACAGGATGGCAAGCCGCGGCTCCTGGGAGGGCTCCTGGGCCCACCGGGGGCAGAGAATCCGGCTTCCGCTCCCTCCTCTTGGGGCCTGACCCCGGGGACGCTTGCATCATGGAAACTGCTTTTAGTGGCCCCATCGCCTGGGCCGTCCGGCTCACAGGGGGTCGGGAGTGCGGGTTCAGCCAGCAGCGCTCGGTGGACGTGCAGCCCGTCTCTCCCGGGACCCTCCGGGCCTGCAGGGCCAGTGCCCGGGAGCTGTGATGTCACCATGATTCCATGCGGCTGCCAAGCGCCCAGCGTGAAGGCCCCTCCTGGCCAGCTCGGCACTGACGCAAATCAAAAGCTTCCAGCTCTCCCAGCAGCTGCCACCCGGTCCTCCACCGGCAGCCCTGCGGTCCACAGCGGGGAGGGTGGCGGTGGCGGGCTCCGGCGCAGGGCCTGGCATTTGAGATAATCAGCCGCTCTTTACAGGGCGGCCCGCATGGCGTGTGAGGCTCCCTGGAGGTCAAGGAGAGACAGCCACTCTCACAGCTCCGGCCGAGGTCCCCGCCCCGCCTCCCTGCCCAGCGGGTGCCTGGGGTCCTGCGGCTCTGGTCACGGCTGCCGGCCCAAAGTGGCACTAGGAGCAGGGGAGGAAGTCGGGCCAGCTGGACCCACCCCAGGGATGGCTGGGGGCAGGGGACAGGGCGGCCTCTGCCTGGCGTCAAGCAGGGTGGGTGGGCTCCACTTTCCTCCGGGTCTCCTTACACCGTGGGTGTAAAGAACCGCCAAGCAGAGCTGCTCCCGCGAGGCCTCCCGGAGCCTCTGAGGGGCTGGTGGAGCCTCGGCTTCCCACAGAGAGGCCCACGGGCGGCCCACCCCCAGGCTCCTTGGAGGGACGTGGGGAGCAAGCTTCCCAGCATCCCTGGTGAGCGCCGAAGCCGCCTGTCCTTCCTCACACACGCACACACACGCTCATACACGCACACGACGTGCACGCACACGTGTACGTGCAGCACGTGTGTACAGACACACAGGAGTGCAAGCACACATGGGAACACGTGTACGGGCACCACACTCTCGCAGCGCACGTGCGCACATGTCCCCCCCACCCCCACACACGGGGGTTCAGCCGCTTTCACTCCCGGATCAGCGCTTGCTGTCACAGGGCACATTCCAGAATTTTGACCAATTCCTGTTCGATACAAGGACCGCCTCTGCTCTTTCTGGGCCCCCCGCCCCCACCCCTGTGCAGGCACGACCCTGACCCTCTGCCTTGGGCTCCGTGGACACAGAAGGACAGGCGGCCTGGGAGGGGGACTGTGAGGAGCCGCCTGGGGTCCAGCGGCAGGTCCAGGTGGGAGGGACAAGACTGGAGCCGAGGATGATGGTGCCAGGGCCTCCCTCAGGGGCACGTTGCCTCCACAGGCGGCCGGGATAACACGAGCCCCGCTCCCACCACCTCGGCCCCGTCTCGGGCACACGACCACAGGGGTGGGTGGCGGTGGCCGTGTCGTGTGCAGAGAAAAGCCCGCCTGGGGGTCACCCTGGGTGATGTGGGAGGCCGCTGCCCACCCACCCGGTGGGCAGCCCTCAGAGGGTCAGGCCCCTTCTCCGTGGAGCGCCTCCCGGGGCGGGGGTGGCCTGGGCGGTGCTGCCTGGAGACCCAGAGTGTGGCTCTCGGTGCCGTCCACGTGGGCGGCTGGGCCTGCCGGGAGGCCGGCCTCCCCTCCTCTGGTCGAGGGCTCTGTCCCGTCCTCGTCCCAGGGAGGAGAAGCTGCCGCTGCCCCGTGGGGACCTGGGGACCCTGGGCCTGTGGCTGCCCGGCCTCCAGCCCCGCCCCTGAGCCGGGGCCGCGGGACGCCGGGTCACCCCGCGGTCCAGGGCTGGTGAGTCCTCTGTCTGCTTGCTGCCGTGGCTGCTCTCATCCCTCACCCGCCCTCAGCGCTGCTGCACTGTTCCGGACGTTTCCCCCCGCAATGCCAGGCAGCTCTGGGCCCTTTTCCACGCAGACAGATGAGGTGCAGCGGGGATTAGGAAGGAAAACAGCCATGGCCAGAAGCAGACAGACAGACAGGCAGAGCACAGGCTGGGTCTTGCAGGAGAACCCAGGCTGGGCTGCCGGGGCTTCCTGGAGGGTGCGTCGAGGCCCCTGAACGGGACCTCGTGCTCTGGCTCGGGGGTCCGCAGGCGTCCGGGCAGCCCCGCGTCCTCAGCCGCCGGAGCAGAGCCTCGCGGGGCCAGGCCGGCCGGGCTCCTGGGCCCACCTGGGCGGGGGCACCTGGGGCTCCTCGGGGGCAGCTGTTTCCCTCCCGTGGCCTCCCCGCTGCTTCCCTTTCTCTGCTCTCGGGCGGAGGCTGGCCTTTGTTTTGTTTTGTTCTAATAACCCAAACGATCGGCACAGGCGGCATCAGCTGACGGACGGGCGGCCGGCGGTCATGCTGTCCACGTGGCCGGGCTGGCGGCCGTCACGTGCAAGCGGGGGGGGGTCTGGGGGAGTCCAGCGGCGGCCCCCAGCGGCAGAAGGACCCCCTCCCTCCCCTCCCCACCCCACGATGCGAAAGGGGTCAGGAGGGTCGAGCCACCCCCACCCCCAAGGCAAACAGAGACCTGGCGGCCGGCCGCGCCCCGACCGAGGGCTGCTGCTTCTGCGTTCCCGCCGGGCAAGGCCGACCGCGGCCAACAGGCTCTGCTTTCTCGCCCGCGCCCAGCCCCGCCGCGGTGGCAGCGCCCCAAAGCCGGTGTTCCCACACATTCCAACCTGCCCTTTGGTTTGTAAGACGTAAATATTTGCTCTTCCATTAAGAAAATAATCAGAAGTTATCCTTTAAGTGGAGTGTACACACGGGTGCCCTTCAAAAAGCAAATGCTGCCCTTTCTAAAGGTGGAAGGAGAGAGCCAGCCGGGCCGGGCGGCTCGGGGAGCGTAAACCTGCCCTCTCCGTGCTGCCTCCCCAGGCCTGAATGTTCTGGAAGCTCAGGGCACCCGGGAAGGGCAGCACACAGGTGCCCTGGCCTGACACCGAGGGGGAAGGAGGCAGCCCCGGCAGCTCACGGCCGAGCCCGCCTGCCCAGCGGAGGCCCCAGGGGGAGGCCGGAACCACACCGAGGCCTGGGCGGCACGCAGGCGGGCTTCTGTCTGGGGGGAACGTTTCCAGGCCCCGAGTCGTCACAGGGCCTCACTGGAGAGCAAGGGAGAGGCAAGCTGCGCCCCGGGCGGAAGGGCTGCGTGAGAGTGTCGGCCCTGCGCCGTGCCCGGCACGCGGTGCGGACAGCCTGCCCACCCTCGCCGGGCTCCTGCTCTCTTCATGTGAGCCGGCGGGGTCCCAGCTCCTTTGTACCTCAGCCGCCCTGCCCGGTGACGGATGCCGGAGCCGGTGGCCCGGGCCGTGCCGTGTGCAACTCTCAGTGGCCTCCCAGCAGCCGAGCCGGGAGCGTTTACACCGTGGGCAGCGGCAGACGCAGCAAATGCGGGCTGTTTATCCGAGCGCAGGGGACCGGCACGCCACTAGCCCTGGTCATCGAAGCCCCTCTCGCCTCTCGACCCCGGGGCCAAATCGAGGACTGGAAAGAGTATGTGAAGTGCCAGCATGTCGGAGGCCTTTCCTGAAAGGTTTGCAGCGGGACTTCTCTGGTGGTCCAGTGGGTAAGACTCCACACTCCCAGTGCAGGGGGCCTGGATTCAACCCTTGGTCAGGGAACTAGGTCCCACCTGCCACAACTAAAGATGCTGCATGCCGCAACTAAGACCTGGCGTAGCCAATAAAAAAATAAATATTTAAATAAATAAATATAAATAAAGAAATAAAAGATTTACAGGAATAGCCAGGAAAACAAACGAACCATGACATAAACGCCCAGGCCACGCTCTCGCCAGCCCCCAGCAGGCCCCTTCCCCAGAGGGCAGGCCCTCCTCGAGGCCAGTCCTCCAGGCACAGCGGGCTGCCCCCCCACCCATCCCAGCTTTGAAGCCTGGCCTCTGCGCGCCCCTGGAAGCCCTGAGGGCGGTTCCCCCGACGTGTGTGGCTGTGGCCGCCCTGGCTCCCCCACTGACTTCTTTAAGTACTTCTGGAGAAGCCTGGGACCTCTTTGGACCTGGGTGTCACATGTCTGAGGCCCGGCCTGCGCTCTCTCCCCTGATGGGACTCGGCCAAGAAAGCCCCACGGAGAGAGAGGGGCAGGGAAAGGTGCCGGGACCCCCATGATCTCGTCCGGGGCCCCTTGTGTCACCCTCAGACCCCGGTTCGCACGGCGGAGGCTCAGACAGGATGAGCTTCCTCTCCATCCTGACCAGGTTCCTGCCACTCTCTGGATGTGCCCAGAGCTTCCTGGGGCTGGGTGGGGGCAGGGTTTGTTTCTTTTCTGGCAGTAGGAGCCAAAGATTAGGCTACAGACCCCCTGAGTGGGGCAGGGCGTGGGGGCACGTGGCCGAACGGGAAAGGCCAAGCGGGCAGCCGGGGCACTTCTTGAGAGGGACCACGTGCCCGTGAGCGGCTGGGCCATCCTTCTCTTTTTCCTCCTAGAAAGCGCACCTCTACCTGGAGGCCCTCCGGGCTGGGCTCCGCCTCTTTCAGGAAGCAGCTCCGCCCTCAGGCTGTCCAGCGGTCTCCCTGTCCTCCTCACTCCTCCTGGGTCTCCAGCCTCCAGGGGACCCTTCTCAAGGGTCTGTGGACATTCTGCCCCCCTCAGCCTGGAGGATGCTTCTCTGTTTGTCCCAAAGACAGGGCAGCTTCCTGCCAGGTGCCCTCTGCATTCACATTCTGCAAGGTTCCCAAGGGCAGACGTCCAGTGAGAGGCAGACCTGCCTCTGCAGCCACACGGGTTTCCAGCCTGCACCCCCTCCTCTGATGCGCCGTCACCCATTCGCGCCTTGGAGATGGTGGGGCCGGGAGATGGCGGGGTGGGAGGCCCCGAGTGTTCTGGGTGGGCAGCCAGGGCCGGGGTGAGGCTGCCTGTCCAACAGCACAGGACACGAAACCCGTGAATCCAAACTCCCAAGGCAGAGAGCGCTGCAGGCGGGCCTCGCGCGGCCACCGTCCGCCTCCCACACAGGCCACCTGTTGGGGGCGCTTCCCGGCTCGCTTTGCACGGACTCCCCTACCAGGGACGTTGGCCAAGAAGGACAGTGACATCCAGACTCTGCACTTTGGGCCAAGATGGAAAACGGGCAGAGGGACGTCCCTGGTGGCGTGGTGGGTGAGACTCTTCACTCCCGATGCAGCAGTCCCGGGTCCCATCCCTGGTCAGGGAACTAGATCCCACCTGCATGCCGCAACTAAGAGTTTGCCTGCCACAACTAAGGAGCCCACGAGCCACAAGTAAGACCCAGCATAGCACAATAAATAAATAAAAGAAAGAAAACAGGTGGGATGTTGCTGAGATGAGAGGCCTCATCCCACTGTCCAGTGGCTCCCAGGCCACATCGAGCGGGTCAGAAATCCGTCCCTCTCCAGATCATACTATTGTTGGGGGAGTGACAGTGGAATGTCCCCTCTACTTGTCTTAGGTGGGAAGTGGAGCCCACAGAACTCTGGAGCATGACAAGCGGGAACAAGCCGGGGGTCTCCGGGGGTCTGAGCCCAGATGTCCTGGCAGGTGCCAAAGGCCACGCCCGGGTCCCCCCCCACCTCCACATGGCTCGTACCCCTCTTAGACGTCTCCCACCGGAGAACCTGCAGCAGCCCCAGCCCAGGCTTTATGGCTGGGACCACAGGCCCGCCCCTCCCTCCAGGACCCGCCTGGGAGCAGGGATGGCCCCCCCACCAACAAAAAACATGACCCAGATACCCCAGACTTTTCCCCGTTGACCCCAAAGCACGAGGGACTCGTCAGACGTCTGCCCCCACCAGGCCGCTCCCGTTCCCGTTGCCCAGGACCCTCAGGAGGGGGTGAGGCGTTCTCTCTCGGTGAAGAGCGCAGGAAAAGCCCAGCTCCTCTCGGACTCCTTCTAGGGCGCTTGGCGGAGTCCACACTCGCGGCTCGGGGCTGACTCAGAGAGGGACGGTGGAGACGGGAAGCACACACGGTGGGCAGATTCCTTCCCCGTCCCCAGGCACGGCCCGGCTCCGACCCCACGAGGCTGGTGACCCACGTGCCACAGGCAGGGAGGAGACATCAGGGCCGGAGAAGCCCAGGTCCCGCGGGAAGAGCCTCAAGGTCAGCAGGGCCACGGGGACCCTCTGCCGGGGGCAGGACGAGGGGCAGGATGCAGTGTCTGCTTTTAAAAGTCGTGTATCGATTTTCTTGCATTTTAGAAAAATGCGGAGCCTCCAAACCATGATTGCAGGGATTTTATCCCTACGGCCAAGACTGAGTCAGTAGCGAGGTTCGCCTCCAGCGGACCGAAGGAAAACTAGGAAATGAAAACGCATCTTGGATCTGCTAAGACCTTGCTGTGGACCGTGAGTGACGGGAGTGTGGGCGGCACGGAGCTGGCCCCGGCTCTGCTACTGGAACGGGCCAGGGAGTGAATCTTTGAGGCTCTGTGGCCACTCAGTGACTGTCGCAACCGCCCGGCTCTGCCTTTGTATCTTGAATGCTGCCCTGGGCGACAGGAAAATGGGTGGTCGTGGCCACGTGCCAATAAAACTTTATCTACGAGCCCCGAAGTGTGAATTTTGTATAATTTACACATGTTGCAACATCATCCCTTCTCCTTCTCCCCCTCCTCCTTCCTCCCTCCTCCCCCTCCCTCCTCCTCCTCCCCTCCCCCCCTCCCCCCCCTCCTCCCGCCTCCCTTCCTCCTCCTTCCAGCCATTAAGTGTGTTAAAACCATTCTCAGCCAGAGGGTTGGATACAAACAGGCCAACTCTGAGCCGTAGTCGGACCCTGGTCCCGTCCGATGCTCTCATTTGCTCCCGTTTACGGATGAAGTGACAGACCCAGCAGCACTGGGCAGGGACTTGCTGGGCGCACAGGGCATGGGTAGCAGAGCCTGGACTGCCCCCCTCCCCCCGCAACACTCAGCACACTGCCTGCCGACACCTTCTGGGGCCCCTGGGGTGTGGTGGGCCTGCCAGTGCTGCCAGCCCCTGCTCCGTGGACACCCCCCGACCTCAGAGGTACCCTGTTCCTTTGGGGCGGGAGCCGGCGTGGCCTGCCGCCGAGGGGTGCCGGAGGTGACAGGCCTCAGCGCCCAGGCTGCGTGGAGCCCGGAGACGCAAATGACCCCCCACCCGCGGCTGTCCCAGCTCCACACCGGCCTCCCGGCTGCCGGGACTGGCCCGCCATCGGGGCCTGCGTGGCCCAGGGAGGAAGGGGCTCTCTGTCCTCTGAGGGCTCTGAGCTGGACCACCACGCAGGCCTCGTGGTCCTGCAGCCTGGACCCCGTCCCCAGACTCGGGAGGAGTCCCCTCTGCTGGAGGAGAGAGGCCCACGGGGGGACAGAGCAGAGAGGTGGGGAGAAGGCCAGGCCGCCCGAGGCCCCAGGGCCCACCCTGCCCAGGACTCCCCCAAAATTCCCTGTTTCCTCCGAGTTATTTTGAGTCGGGATTTTGTTTTCTGAAGTTCCATATCTTGAACTTGCCCTTGACACCTCCTGAAGCAGAACCACACAGAGGATGCTGGGCCCAGAGTTCCCGGTAAAGTGACTCTGCGGCCAGGCAGGGAATCAGGGCGGGGGCTGCAGGGATGGGGCCTCACACCTGGGAGAGCAGATGACACCCGGGGAGGCCCCATGCCCGGGGCGGACCCCTCCTTAGAGCTGCCCCAGGAGACCCTGGAACACATCACCCTCGCCAAGAGCCCCTTCCCCGCCCATCAGCCCCCGACCCCTCCAGGGAGTGCCGACAGACGCCACATCGCAAGCTGTTGCACCAAGATGAGCCCTGGGAGCTGGCAGCCGCGCCGGAATATTCCAAAGGCCCAGGAGGCTGACAGACGGTGACGTGTGATAAAATCCCCAAACGTTCCAGGACAGGAAACCGGTTTAACCTTAGTGTTTCCCTGCCAACGGCTCCGGACTGTCTCCCAGCACAGACTTGCTGGGGTCCTGCGAGGGGCCGTCCATCGATCCGGCAAGGGCCTGAAACACCTTTTGGCACGCGGCAGCTGGCAGAGACATGAATAAAAGATCCATTTTACATGAAGCATCCCTTCTCTAAGGCAGCGCTTGATTTGCCTCTGAAGGGGTTGAGGGCCTGAGGGGGAAGCTGCCCGGAGTGAGGAGGTCAGCGGCCAGGCGTGGACACTGCAGCCTCCTCTGGGCATCGCCGACAGCAGCTGAGAGGCCCAGGGAGCCCCCGGGGGCTGAGGCCTGGCCCCACCCACAGGACACCCAGGTCCAGGGCTCCCGTGGGACGGGCACGTTGACCTGGGACCTGGCCTGGCCTGTCCTGTCTGGGGCTCCCGGGGGCCTTGATGAAGGTGGACTTGTGTGCAAAGGGAGGAGGGGTGAGGGGGCCACCCTGGCCTCTCTGGGGAAACCAAGGCAGGAGGGGAGCCCAGGCCTGCCTGCGCAGACGCACATTCAGGCTGACCTCCAGGAGGCACAGTCGCAGAGGTCAGACCCCAGAGGACAGCGCCTGCAGGCGCGCAGACCCCAAGGCCCGCTCCTCCCACCTCCCAGCTGCGGGTCTGGGGAGTGAGGGCCCGGAGCCCTCCCGAGACACCTTGGAGCCAAAGGGGTCCTTTAGACCCTTGCCCCTTTCAGTGCTACGTCAAAACTGTCTAGCGTGGCAGTTTCAGTGCAGATATAGGAATGTGTGTGCAGACCCTGCATAAAAGCATGAATCAAGTTGATTAGCAAAAGTGCATTTTGCCATGATTTCTAAACAGTGTCTCACATATAATGACTGTGGTTTAAAACACCCGAAAAAATGTTAATGAAAGGTTTGAGTCCTCCTGCAACTTCACTGACCTATTGAAGGTCACAGCTGAATTCAGGGATGATCTGGCAAAAGGAGGTACCCAGTCACCCCAGGATATAATCCCAGAGGGACTCTCTTCACCTCCAGACTTACTTCTCCTCCCTCCCCCCTTCTCCCTCCTCTTTCTCCTCCCCTCCTCCCCTCCCCTCCTCTCCCTCTCATCCCCTCCGCCTTTCTCTTTCTCCCTCCCGCTCTCTCCCCCCCTTCCTCTCTTCCCCCTCTTCTCCCCCTTCTCCTCCTCCCCTCTCCCCCTCCCCCTTCTCTCTTCCCCTCCCCTCCCCCTCCTCTGACCTTCCCCCAGAGCTCATGTCAACCCCAAGTGCCAGGCTACGTATCCCATTGAACCAAACGTGGGCCCGGTAACCACGGAGACGGCTGCCCTGGTGTGGCTCCTATAAAGGAGCTTGGACCCAGATCCCGGCTTTCCTGACTGTGCCCTCCCCGCCGGTCCCACCCCTTGGCCGAGGGAGGTCAGCCGTCCTGGACAGATTGTCCTGCCCGAGGCTCAGGAGAGGAAGTCTGGGGATGCCTGGCCCCTGGGAGCATCCAGCTTCGTGTCCTCTGTGCTAGTTGGGTGGGGCGAGCACTGTCACATACAGAATAGCTGCTAATTAGTCACCAGCACAGTCCAGGTGTGAGTTCCTTGCCCATTGCACGGCTGGCATCTCCGCTGTGCACGCCTTACACCTTCTTCCCTCCTGGGGCCCGTGAGAGCCCAGCAGACTGAACCCCAGTTTCAGGGTTCACCAGGACCACTGGGCAGGTGGCGGGTGGGGGCCTGGGGGGGTGGAGGGGACGTTCAGAGGCCCAGCCCGTGGGCAGCTGCACCCATGGCTTAAACCCTTTCATCGTGACTATGAAAACAGAATATATTCATTCCTAGAGAATGTGAAAATGAAGAAAACTATTAAAAAAGAGAAAAAAGAAGACGGAAGAAAGCAACCCACCACACACAGAGAACGCTATCAACATTTCTGGAATGTCTCCTCCCAGCCCTGCATGTTTCTATACATTTTAAAAGCAGAGTTAAATATTTTCTGTGGGTGTTTAACTGTGTTTTCTTAGAGCTTGCATTTGTCTACTCGGCATTCTTCTGTCGTGGATCCAATGGTTTTAACTACAGGTCCTTATTTTCTGTATTCTTGAAAACATGGGGACGCTCTCCCCTCCCTGACCAGGGAGAGACCACCCCTCCCAGGGCCGCCAGCTCTTAGTGACCTGAAGGCTCAGGGGAGCCCCTTTGCCTGCAGACTAACCAATCCTGGTCTACCGTCCCAAACATCCTTATCTAACCTCCCCCCAAGCCCATGTCACCCCTGCCCCAAACCCTTCCAGGGCCAGCTACCAGGCAACGAGAGACCGCGTCTATAGCTCAGAGCGCTCCAGGACTATTTACACTGGCCAGTCCTGAGCTGTGTCCCCTGCCCTGCCTTGCGTCTCCTCCAGAAACCCCAATCAGAGCTCAGACCTTGGCCTTCCCCTCGCTCCTGCCTCCTGACCCAAACCCAGTGCTTCCCCATGGGGCCCGGCATGCCTGTGTGCCCCCTTCTTTGGGGAATGTAAGTAATAAAAAAATCCCCTTTCAATGACATTGGCCCCTCCTTGTCATAACTCACTCAGACGTCTGTAAATTAAAGCCCGGGTGTGAGTTAATACTCAGGGGGCGGGGTGGGGGGGGTGTGTAGTTTTCACTTCTGTCACCTAACACGGTAACATGGGTATTTTCCAATATCATTAACGTTCTTTTTAAGTGTAATTATAATGAGTGTATAATATCCTCTCCTGCAGATATACCGAAATCTTTCCCTCTTGTGCTATAGCTGCTTTGCTTCTATTAATTTTTTAATCGCCCTGAGATGAACATTTCAATATCTTCCCATGTTCTGGGACTTTTCCTTAGTAGACAATCAGAAATAGACGACTTGGATCAAAGGGACGTTTTCGGGTGGGGTATTCACACTGCATCCTCCCAAGTCTGTCTGCTTTTACGCTCTAAGCACGGCCAGCACTGAGGATGATCAACCCTATGAAACGTCACCAACGTGACGGGGAAAACGTGGTGTTGTGGGTTGCGTTTCTTTGGCTGCTGGTGAGGTTGGACTGTCCTCCCTGTATTTTGTGGTCACTGATATTTGCTTTCTTGAGAAATTCCCTAGTCCTCTTCTTGGTCTATCTCTCAAATTGGGGGCCCCGAGACTTTGCATATTAAGGGGATTCTCGTGGGTTGAATTGTGTCTCCCCCGAATTCATATGCTGAAGCCCCAATGCCCAGTATCACAGAGTATTACCTTATTAGGAAATGGGGTCCTTGCAGGCATAATTAGTTAAGATGAGGTCGTATTGGAGCGGGGGGGCCCCCAGTCCAAAATGACTGCTGTCCTTATAAAAAGGGGAAATTTGGACACAGACACGTGCACGGGGAGACGCCGTGTGAAGATGAAGGCAGATCAGGTGATGTATCCACAAGCCAAGGAAACCGAAGATTGTGTGCAAACCCCCAGAAGCTGGGGGAGAGCCCGAGGCAGATGCTCCCTGACAGCCTCAGGAGCAACAACCCTGCCCACACCTTGATCTTGGACTTCCAGCCTCCAGAGCTGAGACAGTACACTTCTATCGTTTGAGCCATTCTGTTCGTGGTGTAGCAGCCCCAGCAAACGAACACGTGGATTAAACCCACGTCTGCAGTACCTGCCAGCGTGGTCTCCGGTTTTTCCCGTGTGGAGAATGAAGGGCGCCTCGGGTCACCTCTCCCCAGGGGCCCTGGCGAGGTCCCTCGGGGCCTGCCCTGCATGTCTCGTGTCACCAAGGATGCTGGGCTGCCCCGCCCCTTTCCAGCGGCAGGAGCTGAGATGACGGGACACAGCTAGCCCTCCGTCCCGAGCCCTCCCCCCGCGGCCCCCGCCGCACCTGTCGCCCCGGTGACGGGAGGGGAGCCGCCTGATGGGGGGCCTCCGGCCCCACACTTCATGGTTCCCAGCATTCTCAGAAACGAATCTTGGCTGAGAGCTGCGTAAGCCCAGTTCTAGCAACGTATCAAAGACGGAGCTGCTTTTGCCCCCCAGGTTGGGCAAATTCACTGGATGTTGAATGAAGGTCTCCAAACAAGCAGTGGCCAGCCCAGCACAGATGGCTGGGGACGAGGACGGTGTGGACACGGAGAATGGCGGGATGTGGACGCAGGTGCCCAGGCCTCCTCGCGCCTCTGCCCTGCTGGTCAGAGCCGATAGGGCCCGCCACACGCACTCCAAGTTCGACCGTGCAGCAAAGCGATGTAGTCTCCACCCCACACACCACGGTGCTGCTCATTCACCTCTCTGCTCTCCTCCCACGCGGCCCCCCCAACCCGGTCCCCCCGTCAGGGGCCGGGGCTGCAAACCCACTGCCCAAGCGCCCACGCCCACCAGCTGCTCCGTCGGCTCTGCCCCGGGAGATCCCGCAAGGTGGTTGGCGTGGGGGCCAGGAGCAGCCCTTCCTGCTTCAAGTTGGAATCAGCGGCCACGAGGATCAGAGCGGGAGCCCCCGTCCCGCTCACGGCGGCCCATCCTCAGCACAGGCTCAGCAGAGCCGAGAGCAGCTCTTGGCCTGGGAGAGGCCGTCCTGCTTTCCCTCCTCCAAGTCCCACCTGCCCCCTCCTGCTCTCCCAGCGCCCAGGGAGCCAGGGTCCCTGCTGGAACACCTGCTCTGGCTGGTTTCCCGGCAGGACCCTGACCGCCGAGCCTACTGCCCTTGGCGTCACCAACTGCTGAACGAAGGTGCACCTGCAGGCCAGGCAGGGCCGGAGCCCGCGCCCCGCAGTCCCACTGCAGCCTGTGCAAACACAAACACAGCGCCACACACCTGCACCACCGCTCCCGGGCCTCGCCCTGCAGATCCCCGCGCCCACGCTGACGGCTCACGCGGGCGGCTGCACGGCAGGGTCACCTTCAACGGCAAACTCCTGCACTCCAGCTACATACCCACGCTTGTTACGAACTGCTTTGCGGTGGAGAAGGGACGCTGACACACACTGTCACCCAAAGAAGCCAAAGGTTGGGGCACACGTCACGCGCCACCATCTCTGAGCAGAGGAGGTGAGGCGACAGCTGCGCCTGTTTGCGGGCTAACGCCTGGGGTACGCGCCCTCAGGCCCGCGCGCCTGTCTCTGGGAGGGGAAAGCAGAGGAAGGAAGACCTTGCTGTATAGGAACCCTGTTGCGCCTTTAGAACTTTAGAGTCTATGCCGCGACACAGAGCACATGTGTCAATGTGCTCTTTGTTCAAAGAATTACATTTGAGCAAAACCATTATTTTAGAAAAGATCCCGGTGCATGAGGCAGGCGGTGGTGGGCAGACAGCCCCCTGGGAGTACACGCGGGCCCAGGTGACATGGGGCATCCGGGCGACCGCCAGCCCACAGCAGACCCTTGTTGACTAGAGGAGCTGGGCTCCCGGCAGCCCCAGCCCCAGGCCCACGGCCTTGGGGGCGCTGGTGAGGGAGGCTGTCGTCACCCGAGGCCCTGGGAAGGTTGTCTGGGGGCTGGCACGCGTGCCTGCTGGTCTGGCCATAATGAGTAGGTGCAGCCCCGGGTGGATGTGCCTGATGACAGGCCGCGGGGCTACCCTGCAGAGCCCACCCCCGGGACCCACTTCAAAGCCATGCGCTGGCAGCAAGGGAGGCTGGTGATCAGAGCTGTCAGCACCAATACGCCCCGCAGGTTTATGCCACCCCACCCCCGCCAGCCAGGGGAGCTCGGGGGGGGCGCCCCTCGGTGCGGCGTGAAGGAGGCACTCCAGTCCCCGCCCCATGGGGACAGGCCACCCAGCAGCTGGGAAGCCGGCCTGCCCACACCTCCGATCGCCACAGGAGATGGCCCGCAGGGAGCACGGAGCTGCTGGGAGGGCTTGAGCAGATGTTGGCACCAGAGAGGATGAAGAGCAGGCTGGCTTCTGTGCCCTAACAGGGGCCGAGGTCCATAACTGCAGACGGACCATCACGCGTTCGAGAACTATGACTTTTAATATTTTCATTTCAAACACATGTGTATCTTGACAGTGGATTAGGTGCTGGAATCTGGTTTTAATGTTCCTTTATTGAAACCTTTAGTTGAACCTGGTGATAGCAGGGCTTGACAGCCCCTCCAGAAGCCTGCCTCTGCAGATGCTGACTTACATGTTCTCTGTTCAGAGGCCTGTCCTCTTCCTCCCATCAGCTCAGTGCCGCTGCTCCTCATGGCCAGCACCGTGGGCAGACGGCCTTTCTTCCCCATCCCCTCTGACACTCAGTGCATGGCCTCCTCCATAGGGACAGACAAATCCCACAGCAGATCTGGGTGTGGGGGGCCTGACCTCCTGCACTGACCCTCTCTGGTCCCCAGGCACAACCTGCACAGGGCCAGCCAGGGTTGATGCCTCTGCTGGGAATTTGTCACTGCCTCAGAGTCTGAAACTTTCTGGCTGTATCTCAGCAGTGCTTGCCTCTAAGAAGCCAAACTCAGACTCTGCACTTTAGACAGAGTGAAAAAACATAACGAATCTTGAATATTAAGATTCATCATCTAGCAATTTCACCAGCTACATATGTCTTTCCTGGCCCACATAATAAAGTGGCAGACACTGGGTTTCCTCGCACAAATTAGAGTCTGTCCCCCAAATAAATGAGTTGCGACACTAACTAGTCACTATTAATTAAGCACACACAATTTACTCATTTTAAAAATAACCCACTTAAAAAGAAATTAGGTGATGTCAGGAAGATGGCAGACTAGGAGGTCCCGATGCTCATCCCCCCACAAAAACAACCAAAACAATGAATAAACAGCTACACACAAATGAAAATAGCTCTGGCAGAACTCCACAGTACAGTAAGGAAGCTGCAGAGACTCAGAGGCACACAGACACCGAGGATGGCCGCGTAGACAACCACAGCAAGCATTTTACCTGCACCACCCTGTCCCCTGGTCTGGCACACTTGGGTGCCAAGAGGGACCCCTTGGCACGACCTCCCCCCATGGGGGGAGGACAGAAGGATACCCTGGAAGCTTTCAACATCACAGCACACAACAGCTGCTTTCACTGCCAAGGACCCCCTGCCCCAGACTTCACTATGTTCCACCAGCTGGCACGAGTGCCTGGAGTCTATGCTGCTGCCACCCACCCACTGTTAACCCAGCCCCATAGAGGGAAGGAGCTGCTGCTGGACCATCACAGAATAGGAATCACCCCCACACCCCACCGTCCCTGGGCTGGAGTCACCACGTCCCCTGTGATGGGGCACTCCCGAACCCTGCTCCACGGCTGCTCTGCCCATGCCCAAGCCTCAGGCTCACCCACCTGCTGGACCAGCACCAAGAGAGATCCCTTGGCCAGAGTTTCCCTGCATGAGAACAAGGGGAACAGGAGGATCCTAGAAGCCTTCACCACTAAGGACCCCACAGCCCTTGCTGCCACGTGGACTCCTAGAGCCTTGGCGGACACTGACCTCAGCTGGCGCTGTGCCCTCCATGAAGCTGGAATCACTGCTGTGCATGGCCACCCCCCAGAGTGGAACCTGTCACAGCCACACTGCTGATGTGACAGCCCCCACACCCACCTGTAGGTGAAGGTCTTTCCCCACTGAAGTCGGTCTATAAAGTCTGGAAGAGGTGACTTTCCCTCAAATGCACAGACATTAACACAAGGCTACAAGAAACATGAAAAACCAAGGAAATGTGACACCACCAAAGGAATAAAATACATTTCTAGTAACTGACCCCAAAGAAATGGAGACCTACAGACTGCCTAAGAATTTAAAATAACTGTTTTAAGGAAGCTCAGCAAGCTACCAAAGAACTCAGACAACTCAATGAACTCAAGAAAATAATACATGAACGAAATAAGAAGCTCAACAGAGAGATAGAAATCATGAAAAAACACAAAGAGAAATTCTGGAGCTCAAGGATACAATGACTGGAATGAAAAGCATGGTAGAGAACTTCAGCAGCAGACTCAACCAGGCAGAAGAAAGAATCCACACACTCGAAGACAGGCCATTTGAAATTATCCAGTTGGGAGAAAAAAAAAATGGAAAAGAACAAAGAAAGGCTCCAGGATTTATGGGACACAAAAGAGAACTAATACATGCATGTGGGAGTTCCAGATAGAGAAGAGAGAGAGAAGGGCAAAAAGCTTATTTAAAGAAATAATGCCTGAAAACATCCCCAATCTTAGGTGGAAAGCAGACATACAGATGTAGGAAGTTCAAATGTCCCCAAACAGGATCAGCCCAAAGGAGACCACTCTAAGACACATTATAATCAAATGGTCAAAAGTCAAGATTAAAGAGAGAATTTTGAAAGCAGCAAGAGAAAACTGCTCATCACATGTATGGGAACCCTTGTATGACTATCAGTGGGTTTCTCAGCAGAAACCTTGCAGACCAGGAGAGAGTGGAATGGTGTTTTCAAAGCACTGAAAGAAAAAAAATGCTGGGACTTCCCTGGTGGCACAGTGGTTAAGAATCTGCCTGCCAATGCAGGGGACACATATTTGAGTCCTGGTCCAGGAAGATCCCACGTGCCACAGAGCAGCTAGGCTTGTGTGTCACAACTACTTAGCCTGCACTCTAGAGCCTGTGAGCCATAACTATCGAGCCCACATGCCACAACTACTGAAGCTCTCACACCTAGAGCCCATGCTCTGCAACAAGAGAAACCCACCACAATGAGAAGCCCGTGTACTGCAACGAAGAGTAGCCCCCTGCTTGCTGCAACTAGAGAAAGCCTGTGTGCAGCAGTGAAGACCCAGCACAGCCAAAAATTAATTAATTAATTAATTATCTTAAAAAAAGAAAAAAATGCTACCCAAGAATACAATATCCAGAAAAATTACCCTTTAAAGATGAAGGAGAGAAAAACTTTCTGAAACAAAACCTGAGGTAGTTCATTGCTGCTAGATTTTCATTACAAGAAATGCTGAAGGGAGTTCTTCAAATTGAAATGAAAACACACTAAACGACAAAGTGAAAGCATAGGGAAACATAAATCTCACAGGTAAAGGTAAATATATATATATATATATATATATATATATATATATATATATATAGACGTAACCCTGTAAAGGTAGTACATTAATTACTTTTACCCTAATATAAAAGTCAGACCATAAAAATTTGTTAATGGATAGAGAATATTTTTTTAAAAAAGCAAACTCTGGCATGTGGGGTCTTCCTGGACCAGGACTCTTTTTGTATGCAACTGAAGTTAAGTTGTTATCAACTTAAAGTAGAAGGCAATAACTACAAGATATTTATGCAAGCTTCAAGCCAACCACAAAGAAAAAACCTATAGCAGATATAGATAAAAGGATAAAGAGGGAAACAAAGGAAATCACTACAAACAGACATCATAAAGCAAAGGAAGATAGCAAGAGAGGAAGAGATGGACAAAGCAACTGGGAGACAAACAGAAAACAATGAACAAGATGGAAATACTAAGTGTTCACTTATCAATAATTACCTTCAATATAAGCAGGTTAAACCAATCAAAAGCATAGAGTGGCTGAATGGATTAAAAAGAAACACAAGATTCAGCAATATCCTGTCTACAAGAGACTCCCTTTAGAATTAAAGACACACATAGGCTGAAAGTGAAGGGGAGGAAAAGCTATTTTATGTAAAGGTAACCAAAAGAAAGCAGGGCTGGCTATACTTGCATCAGACAAAATAGGTTTAAGTCTAAAACTGTCTCTGGAGACAAAGAAGGTTATTATATAATGATAAAAAAGTAAATTCAAGAGGGAGATATAACAATTAAAAAAGTATATGCACCCAACATCAGAGCAGCTAAATACATAAAGCAAATATAGACAGATCTGAAGGCAGAAACAGACAGCAGTACAATAATAGTAGGGGACATCAACACCACACTTACAATAATGGATAAAATATCCAGACAGAAAGTCAGTATAGAAACAGCTGACTTGAACAACACTATGGACCGAATGGACCTGACACATACAGAATTTTCCATTCAACAGCAGAAGATTACATACTCTTCTCAATTGCACATGGAACATTCTCCACGATAGATCACATTTTATGTCACAAAATAAGTCTTAACAAATTTAAGAAAATCAAAATCTTTCCAAGTATCTTTTCCAACCACAATGGATGAAACTAGAAATCAGTAACAGCAAGGAAACAGGAAAATTCATTCATATGTGGAAACAAAACCACACACTCTTGAACAACCATTGGGTCAAAGAGAAAATCAAAAGGGAATTCCAAAAGTATCTAAGACAAACAAAATTGAAAATACAACATACTGAAATATATGGGATGCAGCAAAAGCAGTAATAAGAGGGAAGTTTATAGAGATAAACACATACATTAAAAAAAGAAGAAAGCTCTCAAATAAACAACCTAACTTTACAGCTCAATGAACTAGAAAACAAAGAACAAATAAATCCAATGTTAATGGAAGGAAAGAAATAATAAATACTAGAGAAGAAATAAATAAAATAGAGGATAAAATAGAAAAAATCAATAAAACTCATAGCTGGATTTTTGAAAAGATAAACAAAAATGACAAACTCTTAGCTAGACCAACTAAGAAAAAGAGAGAGAAGGCTCAAATAAGTAAAATCTAAATGAAAGAGGAAACATTACAATGGATGCCTCAGAAACAAAATGGATCATGAGACTGTTATGAACAATTATACACCAACAAACTGAATAACTGGGAGAAATAGATATATTCCTAGAAACTTACAACTTACCAAAGCTGAGTCCAGAAGAAATGGAAAGCCTGAAGAGACTAACCAACAGAGACAATGAATCAGCAATCAAAAATCTCCCAACAAAGAAAAGCCCAGGACTTAGTGGCTTCACAGGTGAATTCTACCAAACATTCCAAAAAGAATTAATACCAAAACTTCTTAAGCTCCTCTAAACAATAGAAGAGGCAACACTTTCAAATGCATTTTATTAGGCTAGCATCACCCTGATACAAAAACCAGGCAAAGACACTGTAAGAAGAGAAAACTACAGACCAGTATCCATGACAAACATGGATGTAAAAACTCAACAAAATGCTAGCAAACCAAATTCAGCAGTATGTGAAAGGATCATGCACCATGATCAAGTGGCATTCATCCCAGGTATACAAGGATGGTTCAATATAAGAAAATCAATGTGATACTACCTAGAAACAAAATGAAAGAAGAAAGTCACACAATCATCTCAATAGACACAGAAAAACCATTAAACAAAACTCAACATTCATTCATGATTAAAACACTCAACAATATAGGTATAGAGGACCTTACCTCAATAAATAAAGGCTCTATATGAAAAGCCTACAACTAACATCATAATCAATGGGGAAAAACTGAAAGCTCTTCCTCTAAGATCTGGTACAAAGCAAGGATGCCCACGCTTGCCACCCATTTTCAACATAATACTAGAACTCCTAGCTAGAGCAATTAGACAAGAGATATAAAAGACGTCCATAACAGAAAGGAAGAAGTAAAATGATCTCAGTTTGCAAATGACAAGATCATATATGTGGACAACCCCAAAGACTCAACAACAACAACAGCAGGTATGGGAACTAATAAAAAAAATATTCAGCAAAGTCTCAGGATACAAAATCAACATACAAAAACCAGTTGCATTTCTGTACATAATGAACAATCCAAAAAGAAAATGAAGAAAATAATCCCATTCACAATAGCACCAAAAGAGTAAAATACTTAGGAATAAATATAACCAAAAAGGTGAGAGACTTGTACATTGAAAATTACAAAACATTGATGAAGGAAATTTAAGATGACATAGTTAAATGGAAAGACGTTGTATTTATGGATTAGAAGAATTAAAATTGGTTAAAATGTCCATGCTACCCAAAGTGACCTACAAATTTGATGCAATAGCTATCAAAATCCCAATGGCATTCTTTATAGAAATACAAAAAAAAAAATCCTAAAATTCACATGGAGCCACAAAAGACCCGGCATAACCGAAGCAATCTTAAGCAAGAAGAACAAAGTTGGAAGCATCACACTTTCTGATTTCAAATTTTATTACAAAGCTACAGTAATCAAAACAGCACGGTACTGGCATAAAAACAGATATCATAGACCAACAAAACAGAATAGAGAGCCCAGAAATAAATCCATGCACATATTATCAACTGATCTTCAACAAGGATGCTAAGAACACAAAATGGGGAAAGGACAGTCTCTTTGATAAACGGTGTTGGGAAACTGAACAGTCACATGCACAAGAATAAAATTGGACCCTTATCTCACATCATATATGGATTAAAAACTTAAACGTAGGACTTGAGACTGTAAAACTACTAGGAGGAAACAGGGAAAAAGCTTCTTGACATTGGTCTGAGTGATGATTCTTTTTTATTATGACACCAAAAGCATAGGCAACAAAAACAAAAATAGAAAAATGGGATTACGTCGAACTGAAAAGCTTCTGCACAACAAAAGAAACAATCAACAGAGTGAAAAGGCAACCTAAGGAATGAGAAAGAATATTTGCAAACTATATATCCGGTAAGGGGTTAATATCCAAAGTATATAAGGAACCCATGCAACTCATTAGCAAAAAACAAAACAACCTGATCTGGAAATGAACAAAGGACCTCAATAGGCATTTCTCCAAAGAAGACAGACAAATGGCCAACAAATACATGAACAGATGCTCAATGTCACTAACCATCAGGGAAAAGTGAATCGACACCACAATGAGATGTCAGTTCACACTCATTAGAAGGGCTATTATCAGAAGGACACAAGATAACAAATGTTGGTGAAGAAGTAGAGAAAAAAGAACCCTTGTGCACTGTTGGTGGGAAATTGTTATAGTCGTTATGGAAAACAGCATGGAATTTCCTCAAAAAATTAAAAATAGAACTATTTTATGATCCAGCAATCCCACTTTGGGCATATATTGAAAGGAAATGAAATCAGATCTCAAAGAGATATCTTTACTCCCGTGTTCATTGCAGCATTATTCATAATAGCCAAGATACAGAAACAACCTAAATGTCCATTGAAGGATGACTGGATAAAGAAACTGTGAGGTGAATACATATATAAGGAAAGAAGGAAGGAATATATATGTATATAGTATATAATTAAATTTCCCTCTTAAAAAAAAGACAAATACTATATGACCTCACTTATATGTAGAATCTAAAATAGCAGAACACACAGAAGCAGAGAGTAGAACAGAGGTTGCCAGGGGCTGGGGGTGGGGAGGGGAAAAGGGAGAGCTGTTGGTAAATGGGCACTAAGTTTTTGTTACAAAAGATGAATAAGTTCTGGAGATCTAGCATATAGCAGTGTGACTATAGTCCACACGACTTCATTATATACTTGAAATTTGCAAAGAAGGTAGATCTTAAGTGTTCACACCACACACAAGAAAGAATGAAAGAGAGAGACAGAGGAAGGAAGGGAGGGAGGGAGGGAGGAAGGAGGAAGGGAGGGAAGGAGGGAGGAAGGAAGGAGGGAGGGAAGGAAAGAGGGAGGGAGGGAAGGAAGGAAGGGAGGGAGGAAGAAAGAACAGAAGGAAGGAAAGAAGGAAAGGATGGAAAGAAGGAAAGAAGGAAGGAAGGGAGGGAGGAAGGGGGGAAGAGGGGAAGGAGGAAGGCAGGCAACCTACCTGAGGTGATGGATATCTTAATTAGCTTGATTCTGGTGTTTATTTCATAATGCATATGTATATCAAATTACTAAACTGTATGCTTTAAATGAATACAGTTTTTAATTGTAAAATATTCCTTAATTCAAGAAAGAAATTAGCCATGGCTTGGTCTTATACCCAAAGCTGGATCCCCACGTAACCCCCTGCTGCCTGTGAGAAGGAGGACCCCCTGAAGAAGCAGACCATCAAAACCTGCCATCACAAACCATCCCATTCGGGTGGGGACAGGGCTTGCGCAGCACCTGTGCAGGAGGGAACTGGTGTCATCATGGCTCCCTAATACTTGGATACATTGTTTCCTTCCAGCCAGTCTTTCCACCGGAGCAACTGCCCCACGTGCACGGGGAGTGACCTGCCGTCCAGTCCTGGATCTGAGGGGCCTCCTCTCTAGCCTAGCCCGAGCACTGAGCACCGATGTCTTCCATCCGAGGCACGGAGCTTTTCCAAAAACAGACGCATCTGTCTGCATGGCCTCCGGTGGCAAGCGTTCTGAGCTCTGCTTCCCAGATGGAGAAAGCAGAGAGGTTCATTAAATCTTTTGTCGTCCCACGTGGAGGCGGCTTTGAGGCTGGGAGCGACCGCGAGACCAGCTCTCCCTGACCTTGGCAGAGCCCAGAAACAGCTGACGGTTCCCACCCGCACGGGTGGCTCCTGAGCCCGGCAGGGAAGAAGCTGGGGTCAAATCTGCAGTGATTTGTTTCCATTCTTATGGTTTATAATTACTTGGTTCCTCTGAGTTTCCAGGAATAAGAAATTGTGCCTATCAAACAAAGGAAAGAGTAAATTATTTGTATTCATATTGTTATGTGAGAAAAATCTCACACTTGCAATTAACAAACGAACACATTGGGGCAGATTTTGAACAAAACCACATTTTAAAATATTCAAAACTACCCTGAGGCTCAGGTCCCCTCTCCCAGACCTGCAACCTGTCCTGTCCCCCAGAAGTGCCAGCAGCTTGTAGCCAGTGTCCCCGTGAGGCCACCTCTGAGCAGACCTCACACCAAGGGATGTCCTCTCCCTTTTTTGAGAAGCAGAAAGCTGGGTGGGTCCCGCCTCAGAAGCAAACCTGAGGCGGGCGTGCTTTTGAAAGTGATTTACTTGGGGACCTGACCCCAAGCGTTATGAGGTAATGATGTTCCCCCAAATTTAATGTTGAAGCCCCAAGCCCCAGTCCCTCAGAATGTGACCGTATTTGGAGACAGGGTCTTTACAGAGATGATTCCTTTCAAATGAGGCCGTAGGGTGGGCCCTAATCCAATCTGACCGGTGTCCTTACAGGAAGAGGTGGTGAGGACACACAGAGGGGTAGCCAAGGGCATGGGAGCACAGAGGAAAGACCACGCGAGGACGCAGCAGCAGATGGCCGTCTGCAAGCCAAGGAGAGAGCCCTCAGAGCAGCCTCCCCTGCCCACCTCTCCATCCCTGACTTCTGGCCTCAGGGTGTGACAGAATAGACGTCTTGTTTAAGCTGCCCCTTCTGTGGTGCTCTGCGGTGGCCGTTCCTACAGACTCATGCACAGAGGGAAGGGAGGATGAGGGGAGAGAGGACCAGGAGGATGGCCAAGCTAGGACATCGGCAGAGACAGCTTCAAGTTGGCCCCATCGGGCTCCAAGTATGAGGTGTACTCAGGGGTACCCTGTCTCATGGCGTCTCCAAGCGCGAGCTGCACCCGGGGGGGACCCACTTCCAGAGTCGCGGCAGGCGTGAGTCCCTAGCAGTGCACAGCTGGGGTGGCTGCCGCCACCCAGCAGAGGGGATCGAGTGGGGGACAAACAGCCCCACCGCCCCCGACCCAGGGCAGCTCCAGCCGACAGCTCAACCCTGGCCCTCGGCGGCTGATGGCACACCGCCCCAAGCAGGCTCTCGGCGTCTGGACGTTAGAGTCACAGAGGTGGCAGCCACGTGGCTGCGCACACGGGGGCTTTGTGGGGAGCAGAGACCAAACCCTGGCTCGTGGCGGGGTCTCCACGGCCCTGTGTCTTTTGGACTCCCTGTGTCAGTATCTGCCTGTCTCAGGGAGGAAAATAAACCTCGGTTCACGGCTGTTTGCAAAAGCCTAAGACTCTTTTCCCGAGCAAACAAAACAGTTGCAGGCTTCCTAGGCTCTCTCTGCCTCGGTCTTATCCGTGACACGGGAGGGCGTGTGCTGCCTGCGCGGTAGCCGGGACGATGAGATCACGCCCTCCCAGGCCCAAATGGGGAGCCCTTGGCAGCTGCCCGCCGTCCTCGTCCCCTCGTCCCCGACCGCCGTGCTCAGGAGCCCAGCACACACGCGTGGGCCCCCGGCCGGCAGACCCACCGCTGCCCGCCACTCTTCATCACCAGGGCGTTGCGCGCAGCCCGGCGCTGCCGTGGGCCCAGCTGTGGATGGCGACAGGGACGCTTGTGGTCTCTACGTGGCCGTCCTCTACCCCCCACTGACAGAGATCTTGCTGGGGCCAAGACCAACCAGGGAAGTTGCCTGCACTTCCATCAGTCATTCGCATCTCTGGTTCAATTACAGACCAGAGCAACAGTTAACGCCCAGCGTTTGCACAGTGCCCTACAGTTTACAAGCCCTTCGAACGACCACGATCTCCTCCAATACTTCCGAGGAAGACGAGTCAGTTACCCTGCCCTCCCCGTCTTCCAGACACGGAATCAGAGCTCAAGGCGTGTAAATGACCTGCCAGATGTGGCTTCAAATCCATTTCCTCTCCTGACGGGTCCCCCTCCCCCAGGCACTGTCATCACAGATCTCAGATCTCACCTGAGTCCTTTGCAGAAACACCAGGCAGAGTTGGAAGGGTAGCTCGCACCACCCCCGAAACTGATCATTTTATAGGTGGACGCTTCCCACTATCGATGTCAAATGCCCAGGGCAGAAAGACAAAGAGATACCATTTCCTTTTAAATCACAACAAAAGCAGAAGCAGTACCATAGCCATTATGATGAAAATACCTGCTGTGTGGGATGCCTTGACCACCTCGACTTACAGAGATAAAAAGCTGAGTTTGTCTTCATAAAATGGGTTCTTTAAAAAGACCTCTTTGGACTTCCCTGGTCCAGGGGTTAAGACTCCACATGCCCAAGGCAGGGGGCCTGGGTTCGATCCCTGTCAAGGAACTAGATCCCACATGTATGCCACAACTAAGGAGCCTGCCTGCCACAACCAAGGAGCCAGTGAGCTGCAACTAAGACCCAGAGCAACCAAATAAAAAAAAAAAAACTTTGTCAAAATTAAAAACTTTGGGGACATCCCTGGTGGTCCAGCGGGTAAGACTCTGTGCTCCCAGTGCCGGGGGCCTGGGTTCAGTCCTTGGTCAGAGAGCTAGATCCTGCATGCTGCAATTAAGACCTGGTGAAACCAAATAAATATTTAAAAAGATAAAACGACTCTTACGCGTAAGCAAACACAGCGCACACGTGCGTGGCCCACCCACGTCAGCCCGGCTGCCCAGATTGTTCGTTATTTTTAGCTCCCAGACCTTGCAGGATGTTTCTGGTTGCAGTGGTTTGGGCTGCAGCCCGGTCCGTAGGGATGGGGCGGTGGGGGGTCTGGCCCTGCGGACTGCTGATGCCCTCGTTCAGCAGCGCCGGCCCCGGGTGGGTGGGGTCCCCAGATGGTTGCTCTGAGTTTGTAGCCCAGCCCTACGGTCCGGTGAGTTGCAGCCTCTTTGTCTACAGTGGTCCGGGATTGGTCCCCTGTGCACTTGGGCGACAACATACACAAAAATGTTTTAGCCGAGAATAGGGCGAGGTGCGGGAGGGGAGGTCAGGAAGGATCACCGTGCCAGAAGGCACGGACGTTTTGTCTGACGAGCCGGGAAAGGTTGGAGGCCCAGCCCGGCCAGAGAGCTCACCCCAGGCAGGGAGCTGGACCTCGGGGGGCCCCCCTCCTGGCCCCCTCACTGCAGAACAGGCCTTGGTCCCATTCCCCACCCCTCACCCCAGCCTGTCCACGCCCCCTTTGTCTTCCCGGAGGGGATGAGCCCTGCCCCGCAGTGGGGGAGGGACACAGAGGAGGACTCTGGGGGAGATGCCCCCCGCCCCTCGAGGGCCGCCACTGCCGCGCCGCGCCGCGGGGTGGGACCTGAGTCACGGCTCACAGGGGTCTGCCTGTTTTCCCAGGAAAGAGTATCTGGGAGGATCGCCCTCCGTGCGTCTTTTCTCACGACCCCCTCCTTCCCTCTTGTCACATTTCACGACGCGGCTCCTCTCCCGTCACACGTGGCGTCATCCTCGCTCCCCCCACCGCGTCACACGCCGCCCTCCCACGGGGCAGCGGCCACCCCACGCCCTGCTCCCAGGGCAGGAAACGCCCGCAGAGGAGCGGGGCACCAGGACCCCGGGGAGGCGGCCCTGGGGCCCCTCGCAGCTCGCCTGTCTGTGCCTCCCCGTGGGTCCCCCCGCCCTGCAGCCCACTCCCCACCCCCACAGCCCCACATGGCTTCTTCATTCCCTGAACTAGACCGTCTGAAAAATAAATCACACAGGGAATGCCTTCGGGGAAGTGGCTTTCGGTGCTTCTGGAAAATTAGGAGTGTTCTTTTCTGGGAAAAAAAGAGTCCTCTGGAAAGTGAATAATCTCTTCCTATCATCCTTGGTAGGAAGACGGGTTCTGCGTGTTAGGTCTCTCGAGGGGAGCATGTTCAGGATGGAATGTGACCCAGAGGCCCTAGAGCTTATTGTCCGACTGGGGCTCTGAGGGCCAGGAGGACCCGCCCCAGGCCAAGTGGTCTCTGAGGTCACCCTGAGCACAAAGGGTGGTGTTGACTTTCCCCTAAGGGTCTGTCTCTGCCACTGTTTTCTAGAGTCACCTCCTGGGTTCCAGGCCTCTTGGTCCCCCGTCCCTGGGGGGACCTTCCCCTCTGTTCTCCAACCATAGTCGTGTGGTCTGGTTTCCAAGGCCCCCAGCTCAGCAAGCGAGAGGCACAAGAGTCTCCGCCGAGAGCGTGTTTCCTTCCGGTGCTGCCGGACCAGGCACGCACGTGGCCTTGAGACGACTGACCCAAACCTCCTTCCCTGCCTGCCCATCCTCAGTTCACTCTGATTGAACCTTTCCCATCAGGCAGCAGCGGTGCCGAGTGTGTGTTCCCCGCGGTGGGCAGAGCCCGCGGGGGCCGTGTGCTCAGTGCCTCCCTGTGATGCAGCAGGTCCGGGAAAAAGTCCTCTGCTCCCAGGGCCTCAGAGGGATCTGGGCTCCTCCAGTGGCCGCGCTGAGAACGTGCCTCCAAGGGCAGGCTGGTGGCCGTCCTGCGTCCTGGGGACAGGACTGGGGGGGTAGGGGGGTGTGCTGCCCGTTACAGGTGAGCCAGCCGAGGCAGAGCCCGTGGGAACCGGCGAGCCCCTTCCTCCCCCGCCTTCCTCTCCCGTCCGGATCGTGGAGGGCTGACTCAGGCCAGGTCCACTTCCGCAGCCCGACGGGCCGCCCTGTGATCTGCTGGAAAGGGGAACCCCAGAAAGCAAGCAGCCGCCCCGAGGGCAGGTCCCGCAGCTGGACGGAGGGGCTGCGTGTGCCCTGACGACGTGGGTGTGCGGGTCAAGGACGAGCCCACCGCATCTCGGGGGTCAGGACACTCTTTGCGGGGTGTGGCTGGGGGACCTTCACCGGGCTTCACCCTCCAGCTCAACTCCTGGTCCCAGGAGGACAGAGGGCCCAGCCCCGTGCAGCGGGAAGATGACAGCCACCGTCGAGACGCGTCCCACAGAGGGCCTTCCTCCCCCTGCTTTTGTCAGCCCTCCTCTCATCTCTCTTATGCAGAAGGGGGGGGCTGCACAAAAAGATGGGGGGCCGGGTTCTCGTTCCCTCCCACCTCGTGGGCGGCAGGCGTGGCCGCGCGGCAGCCTTGGCTGGAGACCTGATCCCAATGCCGGAGCCCCCCACCCTGGTGGAAGCCACAAGGGCCATTGCCAGCCCCAGCAGGCTCTGTGCCCTCGGCTGCTATGAGGAGCCCCAGGGCATGACACCTTCATCCGGGGGTCCCTGAACGAAGGGTCACCGCCAACAGGCAACTCGGGCAGGAAAGGAAGCTTCCGTCACAGAGCACGGTGCACTCAGGGCTGGTGCAGCCGCACGACCGCAGGAGGCTGCCTGAGACGAGCGCCCCAGGCGAGAGGCGCTTGTGCACCAGCACCGCCGGCCCGTCCCTGTGCCCGGCGGCCCGTAAGCACTGCCGCACCCTTCCCTGGGTCCGGCCATCACCACCCCTGGGACCAGCTCGGCCCCTGAGGACGGCGCAGGCCAGCCCCCCAGCTCCCGTCCCCTGCCCGGTGAGCACGTCAGGGTCCTCCCTCCAAACCCCCGTCAAAGAAGATCGACCGGGTAGAGCCCACCCACCGCAGGGCTCCAGGCCAGATGACCGGCTCCTGGTCACACACAGCTGCAGAGCCAGCTGTGGATGTTTCCAGAACTGCTGGGAGAAGGTGCCAGGTGGACAGGCCCAGGCTCTGCAGGAGGAAGCAGCAAGGATGAAGGCTTGCGGAAGAAGCAGGGGGACGTGGCGGGGGGGGGGGCGCCCCGCCACCCTTCTGCCATCAAGGGCGGATGTCCTACTCACTACCTTGTTTAGGGTTTGAGGGTCACGTGTGGTCTCTGTCACCTATTCCTCTTTCTCTTGTGTTTTTACAAACACTGCCAGCTCGGGCTGTGCTCAGAGACCCTGCACTCAGCCTGCCGGGCCTCCTGCCTCCTGGTCGGGAGGGCCCTCCGGCCAGGCCAGGAAGGTGCGGCTGTCCGTGTGACAGCAGTGTCTCTGGGAGTGTGGCCCAGAGCCTCCCCACCCCCCCACCCCCCAGATCGCTGGCTGCACCTCAGGGCCGTGAGCCGTGACCGGTCCTGCCCCGGGAAGCCCTACCGGCACCCAAGGCCCTGCTCCTAGCTGCTGGCCGGAGGAAGCCCCTGCCTGGGTGGCAGGCCCCGCACCCACCTGTTGGCACAACCAGCAAACTGGTCTGTGGCATCAGGCTCCGGAGCCAGGCAGTCCGAGGAAACCCCATGAAACATCACTGGGGGTAGCCTAGCCGCGTCCTCTCTGCCCCGTGAATAATCCGTGACCACAGAGGGTAGCCCGGGCCTGGCGCCAGCTCCTCCACCGGCCCAGCCCCAGATCTGAAGGCCAAGTGACAGCCAAGAGGGGGGAGGAGGCAGGGGGAGAGCGGACAGAGCAGATAGTGTCTCGAGGAGGATACCAAGGGTCAGGGTGGCCCCTGGTCTGACCTGACTGGCGGTGGACGGACTGCTGTGCCAGCGGATCTCCGTGGCAACTGGCCAAGATGCCACTGATGCAGAGTGAGGGTGCAAGGCTGTCTGGACCCTCCCGGGTGAGAGGCCCTTGGCTCACGGTGAGCTGCCAGGACCCTGCCCAGGGACTCCGCAACTGAGCACTGCCCTCGTTCAGGGAGAACGGGTTGCCGTTCCGGTGGGTGAACCTTTGTGCTGGGGGTTGGAGGGGCCACTGACCGCCCCCAGACCCCTGCCTGGATCTCCAGCAGACATGGCCCAGGGCTGATCAGCAGGCGGAGACCCCACCCACCATCCCTGGATGCGGTCCAGATTTTTGTTTCTGTTTTTCCTGTTCTTGGCTTATTTCATTGACTTTCAAGTCAATGGCTTCATTTATAAAGTCTAAACTATGGAGACGGAAAACTCAGGGATTGTCGGGGGCTGGGGAGGGAGGGATGAACAGGTGGAGCCCGCGGGATTTCCAGGGCAGGGGAACTGCTCTGCACCACCCTGCAGTGGGGGGCGGGGGGGGGTGAGAGTCCAAACCCACTGAAGGGACAGCACCGGGTGTGAGCAAGCCCAGGACTCTGGGTGACGATGACATGCCCGTGTAGGTCCACCAGTTGTGACAAAGGCACCGCTCCGGTGGAGCAGGGGAGGCTGTGGGTGTGTAGGGGCAGTGGAAATGGGAAATCTCTGTACTTTCTGCTCCGTTTTTCTGGGAACCTAGAACTGCTCTAAAAAATAAAGTCTATTTTTTTTAAAAAGCATATGCCTGAAAGTCCTTCATCTTTCCCCAAAATTCAAATGTATGTGCGTTAACAAAATACCGTGTGTTTATTTTTTAAATTTTATTTATTTTTAAAATTTTATGTATTTATTTATCTTTTGGCTAAGTTGGGTCTTCGTTGCTGCACAGGCTTTCTCTAGTTGCCGGGAGCAGAGGCTACTCTTCATTGTGGTGTGCGGGCTTCTCATTGCGGTGGCTTCCCTTGTTGCAGAGCACGGGCTCTAAGTGCACGGGCTTCAGTAGTGGCAGCACGTGGTCTCAGTAACTGTGGCTCTTGGGCTCTAGGGCTCAGGCTCAGTCGTTGTGGCGCACGGGCTTAGTTGCCCCGCGGCATGTGGGATCTTTCCAGACCAGGGACTGAATCTATTGTCCCCGGCACTGGCAGGTGGATTCTTAACCACTGCGCCACCAGGGAAGTCCCGCTGTGTATAATTTTTCAGTCTTTGCAAACAGCCCTCTAGGGATTGCATGATTTGTTCTCATTCTGTCTGAGACAGTGAGGAGTACCTCGGGGGTGGGTGCCCCGCCCCTCATGACCTCCAAGGAGAGAGAGGCCCAAGGAGGGGTCCCCCAAGCCTAGAAGGCCCCCACACCTCCACCTGGCTCAGCTTCCTGGAGTCTCCCCAGCACCTCTTCTCTCACTCCACTTTCCATCCTTCCAAAAGCTTCCCTGACTCTGCTCCACCACCCAGGGCCTGGCAGTGGCAGGTCCATGTTTCCTGAGCCTGAAACGTACACATTTTAAGGTACAACTTTAAGAAAAAGAATATAAAATTATATCCACAAGATATAATCATATCCACAAGATGTAGGTGCAAAAGTGACTATTTAGAAGGACAGAGAAAAATCACAGCAAAGGACATATTTTAAATGCCATACACAGAACAAAATCCAAAACTACGACATAAACTTTCATCCGTGAATCGACAGATCTGTGTAATTCCCTTTTTTTCTACTGTGATTATCTCCTGTGTGACAACGATGTTATAATATTTCCTGTAAAGAGAGGAAGAGGATAACTCAGCCTTTCCTATCATGAGGTTGATCAGAATTTGTTTCTAGTTATTGATAGAAAAGGTTTTTTTACTGATAAAATCAAGTGTGTTTTTAGCATCATCAAATTTAGGAAAACCTCTGCTGTGGTGTTCTCTTCTGTCTTTATACGGACTGTCAGATTTGGAGGAACACTCCCTAGCCAAGTTCCGGCTGTGTTCCCAAGTCCTGTCCCTCCTGTGCTGGGCACGTACTTCCAGGACCCGGACCCGCCGGACGTGCTGGGGTCCAGGCTTGACCTCTGACCCTGCAGCCTGTGTGTCATGGCCACTGGGGCCAGGGTGCCGGGGTAGGATGGCGATGACTGAGGTGTACCCAGCAGACCGTCAGTACAGACATCCCACTACCCCCCAGCGAGGCGCGACTCCCACTCTGCCCCCACACACCTAGACCTCCTGCAAGGCCCCAGAGGGGACGAGCCTGGGGCGGGGGGGGGGGGGTCCCAGAGCGGCGGAGCGAGGTGGTAACCACTTGCACTGAAGCATCTCACTCGTGCAAAGTTTATGCCAGCTCGGGAGCGCCCAGGGCCCACGCTTCCCCTGCCCAACGCCCCGTCTGCTGGTAACCTGAGCTGCATTGGGGCCCGTCTCTCCCCAGGCAAGGCCCAGAAACAGCACCTGCAGCCCAGGGAGGGCTCCCTGGATGTGGGGACAGGCCGGCAGGAAATCGCCTGCGGAGGGCAAAGGCTTTGGTCTCCTCAGGTTCCGGCAGGTTTTGCTCTTGGGTTTTGAGAAAAGCCCAGTCCGGTCTGCAGGCGGCGTGCGGTAGGTGTGTCTGGAGGGGATGGATGGGCGTGGCCCTGACAAGAGCGGCCAGCCCAGTGCCCCCTCATCCCCACCCCCCGGCCTCCCTTGAATGAAGGTGACAGCCGCCCCCTCGAGGGTAGGGCCCCCACCCCACAGCAGAGTGAGCGGGGAGAGATGGGAGCTGGCGTTGAGCGGGGCTGTGCGGCGGCCTTCACGGGCCTGTCCCACCCAGCTCAGGCGCAGCGTCTGGGCCCAGGCGGGGTTCCTGAGTGCAGAAAGGGAAGCCGGGCCTGGGAGCCCAGCCCTCCGCCCACATCCTCCTCAAGGCTAGTGGCCCATGGGATCGAGGGCGGGGCTGGCCAGGCGTCGGCAGCTCAGGCGACTCTCTTAGGGTTAGGGTTAGGGTTAGGGTTAGGGTTAGGGTTAGGGTTAGGGTAGAGAGAGCACTGGGCTTCCTTCCCTGTGACTGTGCCGGGTGGGGGGAGGGGAGGGGAGGGACCAGGATGAGCTTCTGTTTCTAGAACAACAACGGGGCGGGGTTGTGGGGGAAGGGGGTAGGAGGGCGGGCCCTTCATCAGGCATGACAGGCGCGGCCTCGCTGAGTTGGCAAGTAGCCCCAAGGTTTCCGAGGCTTAAGGTCTCCAGATTTACTTCTCACTCCTGGGACACACCCACCATGGTGGATGCTCCTAGGACACGCGGTCACCACGGCCAGACATTAGGGGCCCCGCTCCCGCCCCGTGTGGACGGAGATCCTGGAGCATCTGTGAGCGGCTGCAGGAGGGCAGCTGGGAGGGGGTGACCCGTGTCGATTTGGGGTCCGGAGGGTGAGGCGATGAGTGGACCAGCCCCACAGAGGCCAGTCTGAGCTGCAGACCCCCTGGTCTGGGGGTGATGGTCCCCCAAGAGGAACTGGTCCCGGATAGGCTCACTCCCGCCCCAACAGCAACAGCCCCGCAGAGGGGCATCTCCATCCGGAACAAAGAGCAGGAAGTGTCCCCGGGGCCGGGTGTGCTCCTCTTACTGGGTGTGCTCCTCTTACTGGATGTCCCGCTGGGAGCAAAATAATTCCAGGGATGTCTTCATTGGGGTTTAAGGTCAGTTTTAAAATAGCTATTTACCCAGTGAGCTGAAAAGCAATTGCTCTTCCTCACATGGGAGCCACCTCACACAGTCACGTCCACCCGCGGTCTGGGGAGCAGGGCTCCGGGCCGCCCCTCCCTGCCCCACACCAGCTCCCTAAGCTCTGCTCCCAGCCCCCCACCACCTTAAGACCTCCCCCCTCACTCGTACACCCTCTCCTGCCCGACACGCCTCTCCCCTTCCTCACCTTCCGCACACATCACCTCCTCCAGGAAGCCTACTAAGCCTGCCCCACCAGACTCAGCACCATTATCTTCCAGCCCAGGCCCTGGCAGGCCACACAGTACCACCGCAGCTTCCCCCCACCCCCATGAGCCCCTACAGCTAAGGGCCAGGCCTGTCCCACCCACCCCGAATCCCAAGACCTAGATCCTGTCCTCAAGGGAGTGGTCACACGAGGAGACCTGGCAGGGCTCCACGAAGGGACAAGATCTGTGACAACCGATGGGGCTGATGTAGAGGTTTGGGGCCCCCTTTAGCTACCAACCCCCCAGCAGAGAGCCCGCTCAGACAGTTTCCTTGGGTGCCCCCAAGGCCACCCCTGCCCCAGTCCCACAGGCAGGGCCTCCGGGGGTGGGCGGGGCAGGAGGCGGGGAGCACCGAGGCAGCCCAGGAGGGAGCTGCTTCCATGGTGACAGCAGCCCCTCCTGCTCTGGGGGCCTTGCCAGGGCTGGGGGGCCAGGGCCGGGTGTACATGAATCCCTGCCTCCCTTTTCCAGAAAACACACCCAGATGTTCAAGGCTGACCCTCCGGGCGATCAGACCTTAGGGTATGCTTATTTTCTTTGTTTTTGCGGATCTGAGATGCTCAGATTTTCTCAGCCACCTTTGTCTTGGGCAAGCTATCTGTCAGGGTCTTGCCTTGGCCGCTTTGGGCCCTGTGGGCTCACCCCTCACCCAGCTGACTCCTGCCTCAGCCCTGTCCCAGGACAGCAGGGCCCTTCTTCCAGACAGAACCCCCACCCTCGGGGCAGGGCTGAGGAGGTGACCCCCAGGGGCCAGGGGGCTGTCCATTATCAATAAGCCGTGGGCACTTAGGAAAACTCTGTCTCCTGGAACCCTAGCTTCTTCATTTACAGAATGTGAGCTGATCTTGCCCCACCCCCACCTTGCTAGGAAGATCAAATCCTGATGTCCTGGGGGAGCGGGACAGGGCTGCCTGGTGTAAGGACCCCAGCAGCAGCGGTGACGAGGGCTTCACAAGCTCCAGGAGGCGCACAGGAGTGGACGGGCTGGCAATGAGGGGACAGCTGGTTGCAGGGTCCAGGGGAGTCGAGCCCCACCAGCCTCCTCCTTCTTCCCTGTTAGCTGACTCCCAGGGCCTGAGTCTGATCCACGACAGGTCTAGGCCAGCCATGGTGACCGCACTTCCCTTTGGCAGTGACTAGAGGATGGGTGGGCCCAGGACAGTTCTGGCTGAGACTTAAGGGAAAGTCACCAGCGGGAGTCGGTGTCTAGGAATGGTCTCCTTCTCTGATAAAAGGAGCTACTGAAGGAGAAGCTCCTCTTTCCTTTCTGTTGTGTGAGGATGTGATACTTGGAGCCGTGACAGCCTTTTTGTGATCAGTAGCGAAAACCAGAAGATTTGCTGAGAGATGGCTCCGATGCTGAGCTGCTGAGGTAACCAACCCTGGAACCTCTCACCCCAGGCTTGTCCACTGAACCACGCTGACTCAGATATTCTGTTGCGTGCAGCCACAGGCCTTCTAAGGGACACAGTGTGTTAGAAGGTACTTGGAATGCACTGTGATGAGCTGTGAGAGGGGTACAGCCAGAGGCCAGGGCAGGCAGTGGGCTGTGGCTGTGGTATCGCCTGCTCAGTGGGCGTGAGAGTGAAGCCCACGTGACCTGACCTCTCTGGTCCTCTCCGGCCCCGAGCTGTGTTCTGGGTGAATTTCCAGACTGTCTTCAGCAAGTGCTTCTGACTATCGCAGGCTGGTGCTTACCCCAGTGATTGAGGGTTTGGAGTCCATGCTGGCATCCGTAATGTCTTACCACTTGGGAGACCATGCTGGGTGTTTCCCTTGTGTTAACCCCCTTCTCTCCACCTGACGGAGCAGGAGACATGGGCTGCAGGGAGGCGGCAAGACCATTCAGGCCACATAGCAGGGAAGTGCCATCCATCTGCTACCTGATGCCCGGGGACCAGAGCCTGTTTATGGACACCCTCTGGAAGATGCTTTCTTCCATCCTCCCGGTCTCCCTTCAGACCTGCCCACCCCTGTTGTACGGCTCCAGTCTGTTTCAGACGGGCCTTTTCCTTCCCTTTACCTCTTTGGGGACCTGAATCCTGAGTGTAGACACAGCCAGTCAGAGAGCCCGGCTCACTCCATTTCCTTGAGAGGAAAGACTCCATCACACTGGTTTTCCTCCAGCACTTTGAAAACGTTGTGTGTGTGAGGCAAGGGGGTGGGGGGTGGGGGAGATGCAAGGAGGTTTCTCTCTCCTCTCTCTCTTCATGTATTAGTTTCCCGTGGCTGCAGTAACAAAGCACATCACTGTCACCACCATCATCGTCATCCCAGACCTGAGATGGTGAGAGCCTAGATTCAGGGTGTAGCAGCAAAGTTGGGCAAAAAGGGACAAACTTGAGAGACATTATGACAGAGTAACGTATAGACTTAGGAAATGAATGCCGGAAGAAAAAGAGAGTGGGAGTTGGAGATGGCCATGTGGTACCCAGAATAGGTGACTGGGGAAAAGAGAGAAGATTCGGGGGCGACATCCGCAGGGGCTGGGGGCCTGGGAAAGTGGGGCGGGGCAGAGCGGGCGTGGGGTGTGAACGTGGGCGGGGAGACTGGAGCCACGAGGGCGACGGAGGGGAAGAGCAGAGGGTCAGAATGGAGACTCCGTGCTCAAGGACAGACCGAGGATTTGAGTCAGAGAGAGGTCCGGAGGAGGAGAAAAGGAAAGGAAGGGAGAGGAAACCCGAAGTGATCTGGCCTTCTGTTCTACTGTTGTTTTGTGGTTGATATGGATTTGTTGTTGTTTTAGGACCCATCGACCAAAGTGATCAGCTCCTCATTTTTCTAACAGAGGAAAGAGTGGGCCCCCTCTGGGGAAAGTAATATTTACTCCAGTGTCTGCAGTTCTTTTAAACACGAAATGCAGAAGACACTCGAAAATTATGAGATAAGAGGAGAAAAACGTGACCCTCCATCAGGAGGAGAAATTTGGTGATAGAAGCAGAGTCGCACACAACTCAGATGTGAGAGCTGTTGAACAAAGGCTTTTAAATAGCTGTTATTATTAAATTATTATTGTTGAAGAATTTGGAGCAGTATATAAAATAAATTAAGAGATGGAGAATTTCAGCAGAGAAGTGGAAACTCTGAAAGAGAACCAGTGGGCATCCTACAGCTGAGAGCTCAGGGTTTGAACCGGAGGGTTTGTTGCATGGGCTACACAGCAGACCGCACACAGCAGAAGAAAGGATAACAAGACAAAGAAAAGCCCAGACCAGTGCTAAAGTGAGAAAGATGGTGAACATGGGACCATCCCATCATCTATGTGTGCGATTTATGTGAATTCAAACAGTACATTTTGGGCAAACACAGGTCAATAGAAATTTTCCAAAGTGAAACACAGAGAGCAAAGAAATGGGGGGAAAGGGAACAGACTTTTAGAGACACGTGAGGTAATAACAAATAGTCTACCACACAGGCACGCGCTTGGAGTCCCAGAAGGAGAAGACAGCGAGGATGGGACAGAATAAACACTCGAAGAGAATTTTTCAAGACCGATAAAAGATATCACCCCGCAGACTTACGAAGCCTGGATAATCCCAAGGAGGATAAAGGCAGAGAAAACCACACCAGGACACATCACAGTGAAGCTCCTAAAAACCGAAGATACAGAGAACACCCTGGAAGCAGCCAGGGAAAAGCGACACGTCCCCTCCAGAGGAACCACAGTCAGGAACAATGGACCCAGGCACAACCCGCCCAGCGTCAAGGTGCCGACGGAGGGAGCTCCTGACCTAGGATTCCACACCCAGTGACATCACCCTTCCAAAATGAATGCAAAACAAAGATATTTTCAGACAAACAAAACTGAAGGAATGTATCACCAGCAGACCTACACAACAAAAACAGGACCAAAGGACGTTCCTCAGGCTGAAGGAAAGTGTTCCCAGATGCGAACGCAGATCTTCAGAAAGGAAGAGAGGGCTCTGGAGAAGTCCAGAAAGAAGGAGGAAAGGATGAAAGAGGAGGTGGGGCAAATGGAAAAGCAAGAGCAGGCGAAGACTTGAACCCAACTGTAACATGTCGTTATACTACACATAAATGGACTAAACATTCCACTGAAAAGACAGAGCTCATCAGACTAGATAAGAAAACCACGACTCCAGCATAAGCTGGGACCAAGGGACACAGTTTAAGTATCAGGACGTGAATAGATGGAAATTTTTTAAAGAGAGATAAACTCTAACCATGAGAAAGCTGATAATACAAGACAAAGTGGGCGGGACTCCTCCTTCTCTCCCAGCCCTGCTTTCTGGCGCTGGGCTCTGCTCTCTCCTCGTGGACAGGCCAGGATGAACGGTGGCCTGACGCCCCGATAGCCGACCCCTGGCCCCATGTGCAAACTGCCTTCCACCTGGGTGAGAGGTGTTTTCTGGACAGCCCTGCACGGGGTCAGCCAGGCAGGACGGACAGCAGAAAGCTGGGAATGGTGGGGAGGGGAGCTCCCTGGGGACCCCACGGGCTCAGTCCGCTGCTGCGGGCACCAGGGGGCTTACTTGTTGCTGCGTCCTTGTGGAGACCACCCGCCTGCCCGCATGCTTCCTTTCCATCTGCCTCCTGTACCATCTTAGGACTCAGGGTCAGGAAGAGCATGCAGGTGCGATGGAGAGACAGCGACCCCTGGGCTCTGCACACCTGGGAGCAGATGTGTTCACGGACCCACCTCCAAGCACATGGTTCGTGCTGACACCCAAAATGTGGTCCAGGGAGACACGGGCGCCAGTGAGCAGGGCAGAGGCGTGTCTGCATCGCTGACAGCCAGGGAGGAAGCTTCAAAACCAGACCCTGGGCAGGGCCATCTGCGATAAGGGGCCGCTGGGGCCATGCTGGGGCCCCCGATCCTCTTCTGGGGGGACCCGCCCCAACCCTCAGGCTTTTCCCGTCTCAGAAGCCCCCGGCCGTCTCTGCCCAGGGCAGCGGCCGGCAGGGGACAAGCAGGCTCATGGTGGCCGCTCTGTGTCCTGGGGGCTGCCCTCCTGCCTGCCCTCTTGCCAGGCCCCTGAAGTGTACTGTTCACGGGCGCTGGCACAGGATCCAGTGGGGAGCAAAACCCTGGGGGTTCAGCCTCTGAGGCTCTGTTCGGTGACCAAGGGGACCCAGGCTCTTGTTGTCCTGGTCTGGCTCGCAGGGCCCACCTCAGCCCTGTGTGTCCCATCACCCAAAGACGGAAACCAGACCCCAGCCCAGGCCTTAAGAGGGGGTGCTAAAAACTCACTAATGAAGATTGGTCCTATGCTAGGGCAACACTTTTTTTTTAAATTGAAGTGTAGTTGGTTTACAACGTTGTGTTAATTTCTGCTGTACAGCAAAGTGATTCAGTTATACATACATATACATACATTCTTTTTTTATATACTTTATTATTTTATTTATTTCTTTTTGGCTGTGTTGGTCTTCATTACTGCGCATGGGCTTTCTCTAGATGCGGTGAGTGGGGGGCTGCTCTTCATTGTGAGGCTTGAGCTTCTCAGTGCAGTGGCTTCTCTTGCTGCAGAGCACGGGCGCTAGGCACACAGGCTTCAGTAGCTGCGGTGCATGGGCTCAGTAGTTGTGGCTCTCGGGCTTAGTGGCTCCACGGCATGTGGGATCTTCCTGGATCAGGGCTCGAACCCGTGTCCCCTGCATTGGCAGGCGGCTTCTTAACCACTGCACCAGCAGGGAAGCCCTGTATTCATCTCCATTATGGTTTGTCACAGGATACTGAATATACTTCTCTACGCTGCACAGTAGGACCTGGTTGTTTATCCATTCCACATATAAAAGCTCACATCTGCCACCCCAACCTCCCACTCCATCCCTCCCCCCACCCGCCTCCCCCTTGGCAGCCACCAGCCTGTTCTCTATGTCTGTGAGTCTGTCTCTGTTTCCTAGAGAAGTTCATCTGTGTCTTATTTTAGATTCCACATGTGAGTGATGTCGTATAGTATTTGTCTTTGTCTGACTTACTTCACTTGGTGTGATCATCTCTAGGTCCATCCATGTTGGTGCAAATGGCAAGATTTCATTCTTTCTTATGGCTCAGTAGTATTGCATTGTGGGTGTGTGTGTGTGTACACACATGTACCACATCTTCTTTAGCCATTCATCTATCGATGGACACTTAGCTTGTTTCCATGTCCTGGCTATTGTGAACAGTGCTGCTATGAACACAGGGGTGCATGTATCTTTTGGAATTGTAGTTTTGTCTGGGTATATGCCCGGGAGTGGGATTGCTGGATCATACAGTAACTCTATTTTTAGTTTTCTGAGGAACCTCCATACTGTTCTCCAGAGTGGCTGCACCAACTTACATTCCCACCAACAGTGTGGGAGGGTTTAGGGCAACACTTTTAAAAATCAAAATGAGTGTGAAATCCGTGATGAACAAAACATTCCAACTTTTAAACAGAGGCAGGCTCCAGCCCTGGCCCAAGGCGCCAGGGCCCCCGGCTGGTGCTGCCCCGGGCTCCACGGGGACCAGCCCAGGTGTGCGAGCTGGAAGTTCAGGGCTCTGAGACTGGGACGGGGAATCCCTGCCAGGAAGAGACTTGGCTTCTGGGCTTCCTGCGGAGGGAAGACAATATTCCAGGGATGCAGTGAGGAAATCCCTGCTCCCTGGGAATTTCCCAGCGTGTAGGCGGGTGCGTCCATCCTCCACACGACGGGAACGGGGCCAGAGCGGCCCCGGAGCCCTCGGACCTCTCCGTCCGGGGCCTGCTGGACCCCGAGACCATGTTTCCCACACGCAGAGGAGAGGCTGAGTGGGTGACCACTGAACTGAGCAGCATTCTCTAACACACCGCCTGCGAATACTTCCTTATGGAGGTTGACCACTAGTAATAAGAGAATAGAAAACACTTGCATCTGAATGCATTTTATTAGAAGCTCTTACCAGTCGCCGATGTGAGGATAAATCTAAGGGAAAAGTGAAAGTTGCTTCCAGATTTCTCCAACTGGGAAAGCCCTGGGAAATTCCCTTCTGATGGCAACTGGCTGTGTCTCTAGGGGGGTGGGGGGAGGCTCCAGGTGTGGGCCTGCCAGGAAACAGACGTTACCATCAAATTGGGACATCTGAGGAGCATTTAATAAAGGGACAATAAGCAAAAGGATACACAGGCCTCAGGAAGCAAGGCGGGGGTGGCCAGTGTCCTGAGGGTAGCATGGGAGGGGGCTGTGTCCACCCCTACACCCGGGGGCAGGGAGGAGCAGGGACTGACCTTGCGGGCCCTTGCTGGCCACAGGTTCTGACTGGGGGTGAGCAATGTGCTGACTGAGAAGGGCCTCAGGAGCAGGGAGAGCCTGCCACCCACGCTGCCATCAGTCCATCCTGCCGCCAAGGTCAGTGCTTCAGCCTGGGGCACCGGAGCAGGAAGAGCCAAGACCTGGAGGTTGAGAGGCTTCCCAAAGATTCAATTTCCCCAGAGCCCACGCATTCCACTTTCTCTGGCCACAGAGACCCTAAGGGCAGGAGTGGCCAGTCAGTAAAGATTGTACCCACGCACACGCCACCAGGCATTGTGCAAAGTGCTGGGCGGTACAGAGACACCTAACATGCACATCCCTCCTGCCGGGAAGACATTCATTCTGCTGGGGGTGTGGACACTGCCCAGCCCCCCTCCCCTTTGCCAGGCAAAAGATCTCTCTTTTCTGTGGGGCTGACCCTATTGAGTAGAAAGACGGACACATACCCCATCCACTAGCCACAGTGGTTGGTTCTGGGATGCTCACGTGACCCAAGTCGCATCATAAGAACCCCCTCTGGGACTTATCTGCAGAGTGACCGGAAAAAATCAGCCCGTTCCTGCTGGGGCTGCTGATGCAGTAGGAGGCAAATGTGGGATTGCCAAAGGCCCCCCCCACCCCCACCCAGAGTGACACCAATCAAAGACAAGCAGAACCAAGACAAGGAGAGAGGCAGAGCCCTGAGGCCATCATCTGGGCTCCTGGATCCAGCCATGCCTGAAGCTGCTCCCGGGTGCTATAGTTAATGTAGGCTAATAAATTTCCTTTTTATTTACATTCATTTGAACTGGGCTTCTGATCCAAGAGAGTTCTGCCTAAAACAAAGAGACCAGGAACTCCAGGTTAATGTACTAGGCACTGAGGTAGGTGTGTGCACAGGAACCGTGGAAACAAGGGAAAAGGCAGGGCTGGGTCTTGAAGGACACATGCAGCTACCCAAGCAAAGGCTTGCAGAGCATCCCAGTGAAGGAACCGCACGCGATCAACGAGGATGGGGGCAGGGGCTACACCTAATTCGAGATGTCCGTGCAGGGCCAGGTACCAGCAGGGAGTGGCAGGGGTGGAGGCTGCGTGCCGCAAGCAGTGAGGTGGGCAGTCTGTGGACGGCACCCCCTCTTTCTATCCTGGATCAGCAAGGTGATTAAACACATTCACAGCAACCAAGCAAAATTTACCGCTAAACTCGTGGCCTGCATTTTCTTCCAGCAGCGTGGCTGAACTCCTGGACCACAGCATCTCTTCCTAAAAGCCCCGTATCTGTCCCATTCCATCCTGCCCCGCAGAAATGACACTGCCGTGTCTTCCTTCCCAATTCCCAAATTAGCCCCAAAGGGATCTCTCCTCCCCTCCCTTTCCACCTCTCTGTCTCCCCCCCGCACCTCGGATCGGGGGCCCATCACGGATCTTTGGGCAGGCCCTCAGCCTCCAGCCTGGGAAACCCCGACGCCAGGCCCCCGTGGGCTTCACAGGTGCGCCCCACACAGGTGCACAGGCCCCACACCTGATGCAGCACGGCTGCTGCTGCCTGGATCCCCTCAGGCCTTTTGGACGATGGGTGCCTTATTTTCCCTACACAAGTAGTGTTGCCAGCAGACTCTCTGCCGCACCCCCCCCCCCCCACAGTGCCACCTTGCATCTCAACCCAGACCTCGCTGGGCAGCCCGAGCGTGCAGACTGTGGGCTCCAGGCCTGAGCCACCACCCTGCCTTGTGTCCAGGGGCTGGTTCACACCCAGGGACAGGGGAAGGCCCCGCCTCAGGGCCCCAGGGAGGCTGAGAGGGGCTCCGGTGGCCCAGAGCCAAGCCAGGAGCTTGTCACACCCTCAGTTTAGGATGGATGCAGTGACACAGCGGGCCTTGCCTGGACAAGACAATTGGATGTCCTCAACCCAAGGTCACGAGCAGACTTCAGTCAGGGTGAGGAAGGAAGCTTCTCGGGGGCTCTCGCTCCTGCATGAGTCACCCCGAAAGCACTCGCCCTGGGTGCCTGCCCCCCAACCTCCACCCACCCCCACCTGTGTCAGGACTCAGGCGAGAAGGCCAGGAGGCAGCTGCTGCAGGAGCCGTTCTGGAGGCTTCCAGACCTCCCGGGGGTGGGGTGGGGCCTTTGCTGAGCTGGGGCCAGGGGCTGGGGGCACCGCCACCACAACCGCCCCGGGGGCCCTAGACCACTCCGCCAGGCCCCAAGGCAGGGACCCAAGGAGGGGCCTCCCGGCAGGCCCCAGTGGGGTCACAGCCTCCGACTCCCAGGAAGATCTTTCCCAAGGAAATTCAGGGCCAACGCTGCTGGCGTCTCTGCATTTGGCTCTGAGTCTACTCCCCAAAATAAGCAAAGAAAATGTCACCCAAGTTTCAAAGCGAAGGACGAACGGCCACCCGAAGGTGACCCGTGCCTATGCGATCCTTAGAGTATCGTGTGCGCAGGAAAGCAGTCCAGCTCACACCCAGCAAGTGACTCAGCTCCTCCCCACGGCCAAGGCCGGCCGCGCAGGACGGGGCGGCACCGGGAGTGCATGGGGGGACCACGCCCCAGCCCCTCGGCGGAAGGGGGAGAGTCTCCGGAGCCCCTCGCTGGGTGGAGCTGGCCCTCCGCACGCGGGCTGCCCTCTCGCCCCAGCGCAGGGCCCAGGCCCTCCCCACGAGGGCCCTCGTCCAGGCAGGTCTCTGTAATAATATTTGACAATAAACTGAGGCTCCAGGGAACGCAGTTTGCGGTACACGTCCACTTCCTTCTGCCGGTGCGCAGGACTCCAGGGGACCAGGAAGAGAAAATCTGCACTGTGTTTTCTGGAACAAAGGTGGTGCTGGCCTTGGCGGTCACGTGTGACAGACCCACGCCCGGCTTGGCCTCCAGCCCCTCCGAGACGCTTTGCACTCTCGTGTCCTTGCTGCGTTTTCCCTGTACGACAGAGGTCTCAGACCCAGGAGCACACGCCTGAGGGCACACAGAGACACGTGCACGCATGCACACGCACACACACGCACACAGCACACACATGCGCATATGGACATGCACACACGCGCACACACACATGCACACACACGCACAGGCAGGCAGCGTTCTGCACGCGGCGCCCTCCCTAGTCACAGGCAAGCGCAGCCCTGCCCGGCTAGCGGCTGGCACAGGTGACATCAGACGCTCGGGGTCTCAGGAGCTGTCCTGACCATTGGACGCGGGTGCGGGGAGCAGCCACCCCTGCTCAGGGCGGGACCCTTGGCCCAGGGCAGGAGGTCCCCGGGGCACTGAGGATTCTGGGTCCACGATTCAGCCCACGAGTCCAGGGGAACAAGGCCTGCTGGCCATGGCCCGCCCCACGTCCTTTCCCCAGGGGGCCTGCTCCCTCGTCCCGCTCTGCAGGGTGGCCACTGCTCCCCCGGGGTCCTTCTTCCCCTGCGGTCATTTCTCCCCACTGAGAACACCTCTCCCGTGGTTACTTCTCCCTCTGTGGTCACCTTTCGCCCAGGTCACTTCTCCTGCTACGGTCACGTCTCCCCCTGCGGTCATTTCTCCCCACTGAGAACACCTCTCCCTGTGGTGACTTCTCCCCCCAAGGTCACCTTCCTCCGGCGGTCACGTTGACCAGCACGAGACTCCCTTCTCCTGCCAGGAGCTCGCCCACCAGCCCGCGTGGTCAACAGCACTGTCCCCGGGCTCTCGGGCACCTGACCGGGAGTCACACCGGCCAGACCAGCTGATGAGCTGGTCTCCGTCTGAGTCACCAAACCTCCCAAACCTCAGCATCACAGGGACTGAACATCTGCTTTGGAAGCTGTCGCGGTGACCAAGTCAGAACAAGTAGGAACATGGTTCCTGTGCCTGTGTGCGCCCGGGTCTGTGCACGCGTGTGCCCACATGTGCAAACACACACACCGCAGAGCGGCCGCTCTGGGTCAGCCCTGCGCCGCCCCGGCCGCCCCCCCGCACTGTCCCCCGGCTTCTCGGCTGAGCACGTGCCTCCCCCTCAGGGCGACATGCGAGGACGCGGGGGGCCAGGGGACAGGATGGGCCCCGGGGTCGCAGCCACCCCCGCCCAGAGCCCTCTCTTCCGCTTTCTGCAGCCAAGCCCTGGGTTCAGCTTCCTCGTCTGGGCGCCAGAGACATGCGTGGCCGTGAGGGCGCGCGCCCGGGAGTGGCCGCCGGCGCACCAGCCCTGCACAGGAGTCCTGCGCCCTGCGTGCCGCGGGCTGCAGGGCTGCTGACCAGGCCCAGCATCAGGTAGCCACCCCCAGGTGGGGACGAGGGCGCCGGCCCCAAGGTCCCAGCTGCAGTGGCCCTGCTGTGCCGCCCCCTCCGGCCTCGCTCTCCCACTGACTCCCGCCGTCCTTTCCGGGGGCGTCTCCTGCGGTCCCCAGCCGTGGGCACCCGTCCACGCCCCCGCCACCTCTGGGGAGGTGTCTCCAGGCGTCCCCAGCCCGGGAAGGCTCTCCTTATGGAGGGACCACTGTGTCCCCGAGAGCAGACAGGGCCCCTGAGGCACCAGGGCCACAATGCTGTGTCACACTGCTGTCCCCTCTGCCCGAGTCCCACCCCGTGTGAACTGTGGGAACGAGCGTGGGGTATAGCCCTGCCCGCCGGCCTTCACGGGCTGCTCTGGAGGGGCCCCACCCCAACGGGGGAGCCTGGAGGCCTAGGGCAGCGGAGACGGGAGATGAGGCGGTGCTGCCCTGAGACGCCCTGTTTCCACGCCCGTCCAGGGTCCTGGCTGCAAGTCGGCAGGGGCCCAGGGCTCCTTCCCGGAGGCCCCTGAGGTTCTACGGCCAAAACCAGCCCAGCACCCACTGCCCCTGTCACCACCCTGTGACTTTCTGCCCTGCGCTTGCTCGGCCACCCGAGGCCGACCACTTCCCCCTGTGCTTTCATTTCCCTCTCCCACCTGCCCCTGGCCCAGGACAGGCCCTCACCCAGCGCAGCGGCAGCTGGGTGTCGGGGCTTGCAGCGGGCCCGGGGCACCCAGGGGCGGCGGGGAGTCTGGGGACTCGGCGTCCTTCCTAAACACACGGAGGGAGAGGCACCAGCTGCCCCAGAAGGGACGGGCCTCAGGGCCAGGACACGGCCACCGTAGAGGCCTGTGAGTCTGCTGCAGGGAGCACTGCAGCCCTGGAGCAAGGCTGGGGAGACGGCAGGGTGCATCCCCCTGCCCGTGACACCCCTCCCACAGCCTCCCCACCAGGAGGCCACCCCCCCCTCGCCATCCCGAGGTCACCCCAAGATATCCACTGGGGTCCCCACTGGCTTGCCCCCAGCCCGCGCAGACCAAGACCAGCTCCCCGGGCAGCTGGGGCCCCTGCGCCAGGAGGCAGAATGAGGCTCTGTGGCCAGGCTGGGCAGCAGGCGAGCTGGGGGAGCCCCTTGCCACAGCTCACAAGCCCCACCACAGCCCTGCTGTAGCCACTGGTCGTGGTGCCAGCCCCTTCTGTGTCTGGGCCCATCCTGCAGAGTGGCCCTCCCCCAGCCTCAGCCCGCCTTGGGTCTGACCTGCTGGTGGCTCCCTAGGGCCCCTAGCCCTGGGTCCTAGGAGCAAGGCTGCCCCGAGGTCTCCCAACCCCCCCACCGAGCCCAGGGAGAGCCATTTCCCTGAGAAAACCGGGCCTCACAGGCAGCCTGCTCTGCTCACCTAGCAGCATCTCAGGGAGGTGACAGTGTCATTTGGTCCAGCAGGAAGGGGCACCCTGCGTCCCCTGCTCAGACACACAGCCCAGGCACACTTGACCGCTTTCCAAGGAAAGCACGTAGTGGTGCTGGGCTGGGATCTCACTTCTCCCCGAGACTCAGGCTGAGAGAAGCCAGCGTTCCCGGGAGGATGGAGGGAGGTCGGCAGGGAAGAGGCGGCTCGGGTCTGTCCCCTCTGTTTCTCCCTCTGCCTTTGCCCGCCCCAGTAGGCTGGCATGTCCGTCTACAGATGCCCCTGCTCACGGCCCAGGGTGCATGTCAAGCAGAATTTGGTCGGAGCAGGGCGTCATTTCATGGGGAAAATACTTCTCGACCGCGTGGCTCTTGGCCCCCCACCGCTCTGGGCAGGGTGGCTGTGGTGGGCAGTGCGTCCCTGACCTCTGGCTGACCCCCACGGCAGGGCTGGGGGCCGCGGGCACTTTGAATGCCCGTCAGCCGACAGCACACCAAGCCCGTGAGAGGTGATAATCACCGCCTGACTCAGACAGGCGAAGACTACAGGGCTGTCATGCCTATTTCAGGAAATTAATTATACCCCATATGGAGAGGGAACTCGCCCATTAAGTGTCTTAAATGCACCGGCCCAGAATCCACCACCCAGGCTGCCTGCAGCTCCGGGCACGGCACAGGATGGGCAGAGCCTCTGGGAGCCCCAAGTGTGTGCGGCGGGATGGCGAGTTCCAGACCCTTCCAGCTGGGCCCTTACCCCACCGTCCATCTGTCACGGATGCAGGAACCTGCAGCCATCGTCCAGAGAGCCCTGCTGCGAAGCCAAGCCTTTGGGGGGCCATGGGCAGGGCTGACTCGAGAACCTGGCTGGCCCTGTGTGCCCAGAGGGGCTCCTCACCCCCGAGGCCCACGCACGGGGCAGGCCACCCCTGTGTCCCTTTGGACAGCCCCCCCATCCCCCTCTTTCTCCCGCTTGTTCTTCGGGGTCTTCTGATTACCCAGTGAGAGGAGACGGACAGCAGGCCCATCCGGGGACCAGGCTGGGATTCAGGTTCAGCAGCCCCAGGCTCAACCAGCAGCCCCAAGCCTAAGGCTTCCCCGCCCGCAGGAGCTGATAGCTGGCAGCGCCTGTGAAGGTCAGGGACAAGCTTCCTGATGATAAACAGCAGCCGCTCACATCGCGCAGAGTCCCTGTGCTGCGTCATCTGTGCCCGTGCCCCCTGCTCCTTGGACAACCAGGGCAAGGGGAGGACGGGGCTGGAGGGCTACAGCCCAGCTTGGCCAGGGAGTCGGCACCTCCACCCACTACAGACCCGTGTGCTCAGGTCAAGTCCGACAGGTGGAACCATGCTTGGGGCTTGTGGAAGAGTGGACCCTGTGGTCCGAACTAGGCCTCTACCTCCACACTCAGCAGTGAAGGCTTGTGTCTGCACGTGGCCCCGTGGTCCCAGCTAGGCCTCTGTCTCCACACTCAGCAGTGAAGGCTTGTGTCTGCACATGGCCCCGTGGTCCCAGCTAGGCCTGTGTCTCCACACTCAGCAGTGAAGGCTGTGTCTGCACGTGGCCCCGTGGTCCCAGCTAAGCCTCTGTCTCCACACTCAGCAGTGAAGGCTTGTGTCTGCACATGGCCCCGTGGTCCCAGCTAGGCCTGTGTCTCCACACTCAGCAGTGAAGGCTGTGTCTGCACGTGGCCCCGTGGTCCCAGCTAGGCCTCTGTCTCCACACTCAGCAGTGAAGGCTTGTGACTGCACGCGGTGTCAGAATGTTTGTTGCTATTGTTGCTGTTACCATAAGGAGAAATCTTATACAAACACTGCTCCACAAAGCATGGTAAAAGTGGTGGTGTGGCGGTGTGGCCGTGTGTCCACAGTCTGACCAACAGGAGGTGGACCAAGGGGATGTGCACTGCACCCCCTCCCCACATGGAGACAAACAGCGTAATTAAAATGCAGTCAATGCAGAAGACATACAAAGAGGTCCAGACAAGGAGCAAAGAAGAGAGGGGCCCAACTGGAGTGGACAACGGGTGGCAGACAGACACACCTGTGTCGCTAGTTACAGTAAATGTTAAACCGGCCAAACACCCCAATTAAAAAGCAGAGACAGTCTGGCTGGATAAAAATCCAGGACCCAACTGCATGGTGTCGACAGGAAACCCACTTTAAAAGTGGGCTAAAAGTGTAAAAATGGTAAAAGATGTACCATGCAACTACAAACCCAAGAAAGCTAGAATCTCAGTATGGAAGCAGACCTCAGAACAAGGAAGAATAACAAGACAGTGAGGGACAGGTCATAACGATAAAAGGGTCAGTTCGTCAAGATACAACAACACTGAAAATGCAGGTACCAGATCAGAGAGAGCTTCACAATACACTGTTGCAAAACTGAGAGAATAGGGGCTTCCTAGGTGGCGCAGCGGTTAAGAATCCACCTGCCAATGCAGGGGACACGGGTTCAGACCCTGGTTGAGGAAGATCCCACACGCCACAGAGCAACTAAGCCCTTGTGCCGCAACTATTGAGCCCATGTGCCGCAACTATTGAGCCCATGTGCCGCAACTACTGAATCCCACATGCCTAGAGCCCTCAACAAGAGAAGCCACCGCAATGAGGAGCCCGCAACACCACACCACAACAAAGAGTAGCCCCCACTCACCACAACTAGACAGAGCCCATGTGCAACAATGAAGACCCAACACAGCCAATAAATAAATAAATTAATTAATTAATTGAAAAAAACCTGAGAGAACAGAAGAAAGCGAGGAATCCACACTGTAATCCACGGGATCATCACACGCCTCTCTTAGTGCCCATAGAGAGAAGACAGACGATCAGAAGCGTGGAGGAGAATTAACAGCAGCATCACCCACCTTGACCAGACTGACGTTTACGATACACTCCACCCACCAAGAGCAGGATTCATGCCTTCTCAAGAGCACATGGTGCATTCACCAAGATAGACCACATGCAGGGCCACAAAACAAGCCCCTGTGTGGTGGGCGGCATTGCTGCAGCACCTGCAGACAATGAAAGGGTACTGGGAGGACACCACGAACTTCACAGAAACAAAGCTGATCACTCATCTGAGATGGACAAATGCCTTGAAAGACATAAACTCCCAAAGCTCACTCAAAGACGAACTAGAAAACCTGATAGCTCAAAACCTATAAATGAAATTGAGCTTGTAATTTAAAACCATCCCACAAAGCAACCCCAGCCCCAAACGCCTTCACTGATGAATTCCATCAAACACTTAAGGAAGAAATAATACCAATTCCACACAAATAAAAAGATTTGATACAATGTATAGAAATTGACAACCTGGGACTTCCCTGGTGGTCCAGTGGTAAAGAATCCATCCTGCAATGCAGGGGACACAGGATCAATCCCTGGTCAGGGAACTAAGATCCACATGCTGTGAGGCAACTAAGCCCATGCACCACAACTACTAAGCTTGGGCACCTCAACTAGAGAGACTGAGTGCCACAAACTACAGAGCCCACGCACCCTGGAGCCTGCATGCCACAACTACAGAGAAGCCTGTGTGCCTCAGTGAAGATCCTGCTTGCCACAACTACGACCTGATGCAGCCAAAAATAAATACATGAAAGAAAGAAAGAAAGAAAGAAAGAAAGAAAGAAAGAAAGAAAGAAAGAAAGAAAGAAAGAAAGAAAGAAAGAAAGGAAGGAAGGAAGGAAGGAAGGAAGGAAGGAAGGAAGGAAGGAAGGAAGGAAGGAAGGAAGGAAAAGAAATGGACAAGCTGATTCTAAAATTTATACGGAAATGCAAAGGACCTAGAAGAGAAAAGGTAATTTAGAGAAAGAGGAACAAAATTAGAAGACTTACATTATCCGATTTTATCAAGACAGCATGGTATTGCCATTGGATAGACATGTAGATCAACAGAACAGAGTCCAGAAGTAGGTCCTTACATTTATGACAAAAGTGCCCAGTTAATTCAATGGGGCGAAGGAGAGTCTTTTCAATAAATGGTGCTGGGACAATTGGATATCCATAGAGGAAAAATACACTCCAACTGCGATCCCAAACCACAGGCAAGAATCGGCCCAAGGTGGATCACAGATGTGGACAGAGAAGCTGAAAGTATAAAACCTCTAGACAGGAGCGAGGGCATCTTCTCAACACTGGAGTAGACACAGGTTTCTTAGACAAGACACAAAAAGCACTGACCATACAGATAAAGTGAGAAGTTGGACTTCATAAAAATTAAAACCTTCAACTCCACTCGTCAAACGAAAGGCAAGCCACAGATGGGGCAAATATTGTGTGTGTGTGTGTGTGTGTGTGTGTGTGTACATATACATGCATTTGTGTATGTGTAGATACACATATATAGATACACATATATGTATGTATGTGTGTATATGTACATAGATATGTATATATGTATACATCTATACACACGTGACAAAAACTTATATGCAGTATATATAAACAACTCCCACAAGCTAATGAGAATTCAAACAACCCAATTAAACATTGGCAGAAACCTAAATAAATTTGAAAAATAGAACGGCCAACAAACACATGAAAAGATGTTAAACATCACTAGTCATCAGGAAAATGCAAAATAAAATCAGAATAGCAGACCTATTAGAACAGCTACAATTTTAGAGACTGATGCTACCAAGGGTGGCAAGGATGCAGAGCGACCGGAACGCTCATACATGATGGGCTGGAATGTAAATTGGTGAGGCCACTTTGGGTGACAGTCTGCCAGCTTCTGAAAAAGCAAGCAGCTATCACACCATACATGCCACTTCTACCTGTTACTCAAGAGAAACAAAACCTGTCCACGCAAAGACTCACACAAACACAGCAGCAGCATTTGTGGTAGCCCGAAACAGAGAAAAACCGCATGTCTGTCGACCGCTGAGTGGATACACACCCTCTCCTCTGGCCCATTCACACCCTGGAACTCTACCCGGCAGTGAAAGGGCTGAACAGGGATGCCCACAACACCTGGACGGGTCAGCAGGTAATTCTGCCGACTGAAAGCGGCCAAATGGAGGACACACACCGTATTACCCATTTGTGGAAATTCTAGGAAATGCAAACTAACCCAGAGATGAGAGCCGGCCCGCAGCTGCCTGGAGCCCGGAGAGGGCTGGGGTGGGGGTGCTCTCCAGGTGGTACAAACGTGTGTATTGATTTTGGTGGTGGTCACACAGTCTGTGGCGTGTGGGAGCTCACTGATGACATGACAGGTGCGTTTCCCTGTGTGTCAAACACAGCTGGTTCTGGGGACACCTTGTCCCTGGGGGTGCACAGCCCCTGTGCTCCTTCCCATCTTCAAATCTCAACCCAGCGGCACCTGGAGCCCCGGGCTTTTCAAGTAACCCTTTGCTGCTGGAGGTGGACACACTCGGTGAAGAAGGAAAGACACCTTCCCCTCCGATTGAACCAAAAAAACCCCAAACCTGCTGGGGAAGCGGGGCTGGCCTGGAGCTCCTGGGCTTCATCCCAGCACGCGGGTCCCCAGACAACGGGGCAGAGCTCTGCCACCTGGGCCTCCTGAGTGATGTGTCTATTTTGCACAGAAATCACCTTCAAATAAATGAAATGATGATAATTAAAGAGCGAGTCAGACTGAGACCCGGGAGTTCCCTGAGGGGAGGGACTGAACATGCTCGCTCTTCTTCTCCCTCCCCTTTCCTCCTCCCCCCCCATCCCCCTCCCCTCCCCCTCTCCCTCCCCCGCCCTCCCAGCCTCACAATTGTCAGCCCAGATTCCAGGCCCCTCTGGTTTCCATCCTCTCCTCTCACCATGGACAGTAGCCCACAGAGCCAGACCTGGCAAACCTCAGGTGGGCCCATAAAGACATCTCCACCCTGGATACCCTCTTCAGGATGCCCTCCTGAGGTCACAGGTCATGCCACAGGCTGCCCGCATCCCCCTCCCCCGACCCCTGTGCGCATCTGAAGCTCCCTGCTATTATTCTGGAAGGAAAACTAATGGGCCGACACTTTTCCTTCCACCCCAAGCCAGCCAGCTCCTCTTAGGCCCGGTTCAGTCCCGGCCTCTAAGGGAGATGAGCCCCCAGCTCTGTAGCCAGGAACGTCCCTCACTCCCCAACCCCTCCGACCCCAGTGTCCCCACCATCCCTGACATCCCCCCCAACCCCCCCAGAAGCCCCCTCCTCCCTCCCAGAAGCCGGTCCCACTCCAAGGGGCCCAGAAAGGCTCCCTCCTGAAGCAGGGCAGGCTCTGGCGCACACTGTCCCGTGGCCCAGCCGCAAGGGCGCCCCCAGCCCTGGGCGTCAGAGGCGCACCGAGACGTCACCGGGAGCCCTCAAGGCGCGGCCTCCTGCCTCTGCCGGAGGAGTGAGCATTTTCAACACCAGCGTGGCGACGGGGGCCAAGCCTGGGACACCCGGCCCGCCGACCCTTCCTCCCCGGTGGACACGTGCCCAGGTGGCGGCGGCGACCCTGTGGCGACCCTGCGGGGCACTGCTGTGCTCCTGGGCGCTCCCGGGGTGCCTGGCGCTGTGCTAAGTGGCCCCGGGGTGCTTAGCGTTCACACCCCCGTGAGAAGGAGACGGCGCATCGCGAGGTGCGCCGTCCTGAACACGAGAAAGCCGGGGAGACCCGCCCGCACGCGGTCACGTGCTGGGGGACGTGCCAGGGCCCACTGGCCTGGCCGCACCCCCGCCCTGCCAGGAGCGCGCACGTCCGCAGCGCCCACCCCTCTCCCACTGCCCGAGAAGGTGGGCTCGCCCGCGGAGCAGAGGTGCTGGGAGAGCAAGACGCAGGTGGCGGGGCCTCAGGAGGACCCTTCACGCACCGCGAGCCTCGCCGAATGCCACGGCCACCAGCCTCCTGTCCGTCCGGGGGACGGGAAAGGGTGCGTGAGCAGACCCGTAAGCCCAGGACAGGGTTCTGAGGTCCCGCGGCCTTCGCGAGGCTCCCTGGGCCGGGCTGCAGTCACCAGCCTGGGAATTCTAGGAAGAGTTACAGAGCGGGAGCAGAAGCAGCAGCGCCAGCCGTGCCGATGGCACCGCAGCACGTGCCCAGAGGAAGGCGGCCCGCTCGCGGCTCGGGACCGGGCTGTGGGATGAGCTACGAGGTCCCCACAAGGAGCCAAGCGCCTGGTCTGGGAGCCAAGACACGGGCGTGGGGGCGCCCTCGAGTTACCAACACAGCCCCAACACAAAAGCCAAATACCTCGAGAGGTCCAGGTGGATTTTGCTTGACTTCTTCCTGGTTTACAAGACTCTCGGCCCCAAACAGTAAACTGGGATTTCTGGATTTCTCTTTAGTCTTCTCGACGGCAAAGCCACAGGCCTGCGTTCAGCGGCCCCCTCTGGGGGTGGGAACAGAGGTGCCAGGGCACAGAGCCAGCTCCGTGGGCCCCGCCCCAGGGAGGCCATCGCAGGGGGGTCCACGTGGGTCGCAGAGCCCTCCTGGGGGCACGTCTGACCCGCCCTCCTGCCAGAAGCTGGCCTCACGGCGCGGTCGGTCCCTATGAACCACAGCTCCCGATGAAAGATGCTAAAACTCTTCTTCAGTGCGCCCCCAAACTGCCAAGACTCCCCAGAAGACAGGGAGCCGCTTGCTGGGGGGGCCTCCCTCCCACGGCCGTGAGGACCCTCGTCTCTCGGACCCCGTGGGCTGTCTGAAGGGCACACGCTGTTATTCCCAGAGTGTGTGGAAACAGACTCCGTGTTTCTGCAGGAGCCCCTGTGGATCTAATCCCACGGCTGTCTCACTCACTCGCTCACCCCTGGCCTGCGGAGCGCCCCCTCTCCACGAGGAGGCTGCTGTCCTCCTCTCAGCATCTCCCCCTGAAAGAATCTCTCTTCTTTCGTTTTGGTTAAATACACATACAATTTACACTCTTAACCATTTTTAAGTGTATATTTCAGTGGCATTAAGTACACTCACACTGCTGTGCAACCATCACCACCATCCATCTCGAGAACGTTCCATCTTCCCAAACTGAACCTCTGCCCCCGTGCAACACTCACTCCCCAGCCCCTCCCCCAGCCCCCGGCCCCCACCGTCCTGCTTTCTGTCTCTGAGTCTGACTCCTCCCGGGACCTCGTGTGGGTGGATCAGACAGTGTTTGTCCTTCTGTGGCTGGTTGATGTCACTGAGCATCGTGTCCTCAGGGTTCATCCCCGTTGTAGCAGGTGTCAGTGTCCTTCCTTTCGAAGGCTGAGCAATATTCCACTGTGTGGAAGGACCACGTCCTGTTTACCCACCATCACCGGTGGACACTGGGTTGCTTCGACATTGGCTGTTGTGAACATGCTGCTGTGAACACGCGTGCACAGATACCTGTTTGAGATCCCACTTTCAGTTCCTTAGGGTCTCTGCCCAGAAGTGGGATTGCTGGATGATGTGGTCCTCGTTTAACTGTCTAAGGAACTGTTTTCCACTGCAGCTGCACCATCATACTTTCCCACAAGCAATGCACCAGGTGTCCAATTTCTGCATCTTTGCAAACAATTATTCTGCTTTTTTTTTTTTTTTTTTGATAATGATCATCCTAATGGGTGTGAAAGGGTTCAAGAATTTCTTTTTTACCAAGAAAGATTTGCCAGGCATCAAAATGAAGAGAACCCTGTGTTCTTCTGGCAGCCACAACTGCCCTGTTGCTAGAAGGTGGTGACGCCAACTTTCAAAGACCAGGAAATAGTCTGGCAGTGAGATTCTTCCACGGCCTTGATTTATAGGTGGATTCAGGGAACATTACGGGTGAAGAGTGACGCGAGAATGGTGCCCTGGGAGGGGAAGAACTGGCTGAAAACAGACCTGGCTGTTGAGACATCCAGCCGATTAGCAGAGCTGCCACCTGGGAAGGGGTCTGAGCATCGGCGGGCGCCCTCCCAGCGGGCCAGGTGTGGGCCTGCGGCCCGGCTGGGCGAGGGGCTGGCCCCTTGCCCTCTTCTCCAAGACCCAAAACGCATCGAACCTGGAGCACGCGGCTCATAAGGAAGGAGTCCCCACAGAGAAGAACCCGGGGGAAGAAGTCAAGGTTTTTCCCCCAAATGTTTTATTTAAATATTAAATTAAAAAACATACATCCACTAATCATTTGGCATACATTTCTCATGTGAACATAAGAAATAAAATAATTCAGTTATGGTAAAAAACCCGAACTAGGTACATCTTCATCAGCGGGCGCGGTGCCTTGGGACCGGCTCCCGCGTTCAGTCCGGGGGCCAGCGCTGCCGAGAAACCCACAGCGCGCGCGGCGCGCACGCCTGACGGCGACGAGAGGAAACCGCTATGAGAGTAAAGTGAGTAAAGTGCTTGTCAAGGTTCTGAGGCCTTTGATCGATGGCGTTCGGGCAGATGCGTTCAAGAGGGAGGCGGCCTCGGGGGTCGGCAGGGGGCGTGTCGACAGTGCCTCTGGAAGGTGGAGGCCAAGGCTGGCGCCCCAGGACCTCCAGCGCTCTCCCGGCCAAACCTCCCCTCGAGTCACGGGAGGCGTGGGTGGCTGCTCGGTGGCCAGCTCCAAGGACAGTCCTTTGCCCGATCCTGGAAACAGCCACAGAGCAGCAGTGGCAGGGCCAGCGGGAGGACGGCGGCAGGGGCCAGGCACACGCAGACCCGGGCCCCTCCCCGGCCTCCGGGCACCCGGCCGTCTTTGGCTTCTACAGATGGCATCCCCTGGGCCTAACCCTGCAGGCTGTGAGAGCCGACGTGAGCGCAAGGCACCTGGGCTGGTAGGGGACGGCACTGACCGGCCACAGGGGTGGGGGGCAGCGGTTCTCCCGCTCCGCCCAGCGGCCTGAGTTCACCTGCCAGGTGGGCGCGCACCGCGTCGGCCTCCTGCAGGCCCCACCTCCGCACAGACCTGGGGGCCAGTGCTTTGTCACGTCACCAGAGAGGGAGGTTCAAACCAGGGGAACAGAAACGCAGTAAAAAGTATAAAAAATAAGTAGTGTATGTTTGTCTCCTATGTATACACATGTACAGTATTTGCTTTAAAAAAGGAACAAAGCTTGAACAGCACTGACCTGACCTCTCATTTCATTTTCCTGAAACAAAAGCCCACCACACGCGGGGCCTGGACAAGGTGGCCCGTCCCTGTCCCACCGTCACAGAACTGCCATATTGCACGACCCCTCCCCCGCCCCCCGAGTCAGTTGTTCTTTTTGGACCCTGATAATGAAATGCATAAAAACTGAAATAGCAGCGGAAGGAAGAGGAGCAGGAGGAAGAAATCTCCCCGGCTCCCTCGAAAGCGCCCTGGGGCTCCAGGCCAAGTGACCAGGGTGGCATCCACCTCGAGGTCACGCCACCCACTCAGGTTCCTCTTTGCAGCCTCTCTGAAGAATCCTGGAAAACCAACTCCCAAGCAGTTTATCAGACCTCTCCTCTAAAATAAGAAAACCTACCCTCCGGGTTCTAATTTCAGGGGAGGAAATTTCAAGAACTTACATCTTTTCTTGGGCTGGACATAAGAGCTTTTCAAAAACTGATACGTAAAGCAGAACGTTCACAGTTTTCAAGTGAAGCATAAGTGTTTCAGAAAGTGGAGACTTGTGAACTAAAAAAAAACCACTCATCAACACGCACACACACGCACGCGCGCACACACACGCACGCGACGGGAACGCACGGTCACATTATGGTTTCCTGGGGGCAACTGGCGACCCCCCCGTGACCCCAGCCACAGCACTGCCGACTCCACCCACTGCCCTCCTCCCCCTTCCCGTCCACCCGCCCCAACGACAGGCCCCTGAATTATTATTTTTCTTCAAAAAGCTTCCAGTCTCTACTCAGAGCTGCAGTTGCTCAGTGCAAGGGAAAAAAAAAAAAAATCAAACAAAAAATAAACTAAAAAGCCAAAACACCAAACATATTGCTTGTTTCGCTTCTGGAAAGTTATTGGCTTTGAGTCCGGAAACGTCTTCACATCCTTTGAAATTATTGCTTCAAGACGTCAGCCAGCCCAGCCGGGCCCCTCACTGCACCAGGACGAAGGTGCCCAGGGGGCCCGAGGTCAGGTCCTCCATCTCACAGTCCCCCTGGGGCAGCCCCATGGGCTCCAGTCCCGGGGGCAGCACGGCGAAGCGTGGCTGGGGGGCCAAGGTGGCGGGGCCGGGGGCCGCAGAGCCGCCGATGTGCAGGTGGGCGTCCAGGAGCTGGGCAGCCGACGCCACCGGGGAGACCCCGGCCTGGAGCAGGTGGGGGGGCAGCGACGGGCCGGGCCCCAGCCCCAGCTCCTTCTGCAGTCCCGACACGAGGAGGGCGCCGTCGCAGGGGCCGAGGACCAGGGGGGCGGGGCCCGGCTGGGGCGCCAGCTGGCAGGCGGGTGGGGCCGCCGGGTGGTGCTGTAACTGGAGCAGCCTGGCCAGACCAAGGAACGGGGAGAGCAGGTCAGTGCCGCCGGCTCGCGGCTCCCCCGCCGCCCGGCCAGGCTCCCGCACCATCAGGTTTCCACCCGCCGGGGCTGCAGGGCCCGCCCCGTGGAAGGACGGGCTGGGGCTGCTCGGAACACGCCATCCTGTGCGTGACTAATTCCCTGAGCAATTCCTGACATTCCATTGCCGTCCTGCTTTCGCAGCAGCTCAGATGCCAACCAGACGTGACATTTTTACTCACTGCCCCCCCCCGCAGGCCGAGGCTCCCCCGTCCGCCCCCGCACAGATCTCCCCCAACCTGGGCAGGGCAGCGCTTGTCTGGTTACGTGGAGAAGCAGGAGCTCGGGGATGAGGTTACTTAGAAAACACCAAGGTACGCGAGCCCTGCCCGGGTCACGGGCCGGTGCCAGCAGACGTACCTCTGCTGGTGCAGCACCTCCTCCAGCAGGCTCCTGCCCTCCCCACTGCTGGCCCCGCCGCCGTGCAGGCCTGGGCTCTGTGCGGGGAGCTGGAAGGCGTTCGGGCCGCCCCTCGAGGCCCGGCTGGAGGAGGCAGGCTGGCACACCTGGCGAGCCAGCCCCTTGATCTTGTTTAGCCCCAGAAAGCCTTTGGTCCTTGCGTTCTTCCTCAGCTGCTGCCGGAAGGCTTTCAGCCCTGGGGAGACGCAAAGCAACACGTGTAGGACCGGTCTCCTGGCCCAGGACCCACGGCCCGTCGCCCACGGCGGCTTCCGACGGTGGGGAAGAGTAGGGGGGCCAAGTGGCAAGACGTGGCAGGATGAGGGGGCCAGCACGCTTTCCCACAGGGTCAAGGGACCCTCTGGTCACCCCATCACTTCATGACAGCCCCCCTCCTAGGGCTGGGACATCATCCTCTTTGGGGGTTTGGTTTGGGACAGGAGTTCCAGCCCTGAGGGAGCACACGTCTGGGCAGACGCTGGATCCTTCGTGGAAGGAAGGAAGGAAGGTGGGAGCAGCGTGGGGGGCCTCAGGAGGGGGCGCGGGGCCCCACAAGCCCTGGGAGGCACCGGAAGAGCCCGGCAGCCAGGTGTGGGCTGCCTTAGCGGTGGGCACCTCCCTGACCGTCCTCCTTCACGGCAGGAGCTGCTGCCCGGATCCAAGCATCCCTTGGGCTTTCAGGACCAGCTACCAGAGGCCATGTGAGTTCGTCCCAGAAACCAGGGCATCTAGAACCCGGGCAACGGCTTCGGCCTGTCCAGGAAGCACGGCTGCTTCCCCAGGATCGGCTAGGGGAGGGGGTCGCCATCTGCCATTACGGACAAAGCAACCCACCCGGGGCACACACGGGTCTCCAGGGAAGGCACACGTGGGCATGGAAAGGAGAGTCACCTTGGGTGAGCGAGGTGTCCGACGCCCTCCGGCCCTCCTGGAAGCTGACAGGGAGCAGCGCGGCTCCTCCCAGGGCCCCCTGCGTCTGCAGCACGGGGGTGGCGGACTGGGTGCCCAGAAGCGGTGAGGCCAGTCTGAGCGGGGAGCAGGCGCCCAGCAGCCCCTGAGCGGCCACATGTCCACTGAGCCTGGACGGGCCATCACCCGCAGAGGTCAGGCAGCTGTCAGAGCTGGTGCCTTCAGAAGGACTGGCCGTGGAGGGTGAGACGACGATACCTGCATAGGAGCAGGGCTGCTGAGGCCAAGGCCAAGGCCAGATGCAACCCCCGGGCACCTGACCTCTCAGCGCGAGTCCAAGTGCTCACGGCTCTGGGGCGTCACGCCCCTGCGGCATCTCCCAGGGCCTCAAATAGCACGTGGCCAGCCGACAGGACAGACAGCTGTACCCTCCCCATCCCTACTCTCAACTCTGGGGCCAGAGGCCACCACCACGGGGCTTGGGGTGTGGCCGCAGCCGACAGGCGGAGCTTGGACCCAGGGCACAGACAGACCTGGGCGGAGGACCTGCCCTGCTGGCCCCTGCGGGTGGCTAAACCCCTCGCTGTCCCTGCCACTCAAGGACCACCTGTGAGGTCTAAGTACGGTCCACATGGTCTCAGGCGTTACATGAATGGCAAATCCATCCTCAGGAGAGACTGCCCTGACCATAAACCCACCCGCTGGGCGTGTTCCTGGCCCACAGGGACACTCACATGGGGGGACGCACGGGCAGAAGCAGCTGGAGACCTCGGCCAGCGTGTGCCTCCGGCCAGTGCTGCCAGGCAGCAGCACGTCCTGCTCCTCGTCCAGGTGCGGGCCCCGCCCGGCCTCCTCGCTGATGGCCGTGTCCAGCAGGCTGCTGGGGGAGGCGGAGCGCCGCCGACACACCCCGCTGCAGCCGGCGTCCACGGGGAAGAGCAAGGGCTGTGGGGGACACACGTACCCCGGTGACCCCGGTGCTCCAGGAGGCCCGTGCCGGGGGCGTCACCACCACTGGGAACCGGACGAGCCCGCCCCGGACGCCGCCGCCCGCAGGGCGCTCACACACCTGCAGTGAGCTGTGGAGGTCACAGTCCATCTCGGCCTGCAGGACGGACTGCCCCAAGGTCTGGGGCTGCACGCACAGCAGGGCGGAGCGGAAAGCATCTCCCGGGAGACCTTCCTGAGGCACCTGCCGCAGACGAGGACAGAGGCCGTGAGGGCGGCTCAGGGCAGCGGCACGCGGCGTCGCGAGACAGACCAGGCTGGCTTCCCTCTGGGTTACTGGGCGTCCGCCGCCCGCTGACGGGCTCAGGACACGTGCGTGTCCCCCCCCCAGTGCCTCGCCGTTCAGGGAGACCGGGAGGAGCGGCCAGGAGGTGGCACCGGGGCCGCCGGGTGGGGCCCGACCCCCCGCGGAGCGGCTGGCGCCCCCTCTCCACCACGCAGCCTCTGTGCGCGGCTCGCGCGGGACCCCCTCCCCGTGCCAGACGGGTGGGGGGATGTGACCTGGGGCCAGTGGGCTCCGCCCGCGTCCCCTCCCAGGCGCGTGTGAGCAGGGGACTCCTGACTCGGGGACACGGGCCAAGGCAGAGACGTGGGGGTGCGGAAGGCGCTGGCCCTGACCTCGAGCCTGCTGAGGTCGGCGCTGCGGGGCCGCTGCTGCCGGGCCAGGCCGGGGCGGGCGGGCGGCTGGGCGAGCCGGTGCTCCTTCAGCCGCTCCAGGAGGAGGTAATAGATGGCGGCGAAGTGGTTGTAGCTGCTGTTCTGCAGCGACTGCGGGCGGAGACGCGGGGTCAGAGCGGCCGGGCGAGACCGCCCCCGGGCTGTGCCGGGGTGGCCGAGAACACCCTCTCCCGCCGCCCAGCAGCCCTTACAGTAGCCGCACTTGCGTTTTAACCCGGCCGGCGGCGCGCGCCCGCGTCCCCGTCCGCGCGCCCACCCGCCCATCCGCCCCGCAGGCCGGCACGCACCTCCACGGTCCTCTGCCGGTCCACGCCCAGCGCCTGCATGATGCCCAGCGCCTGCTCGTCGTAGTCGCCCAGGCCGGAGACGTAGCCGAGCAAGGAGAAGGCCGGGTGGGCGGGCGGCAGCAGCGCCGGGTCTGCCTGCATCCACCGGTGCTGCCGGATCTGGGCCACGGTGATGCGCTTGGCGGGGTCGACGGCCAGCATGCGGCGGATCAGTGTCTCGCAGTCTGGGGGGCGGGGGAGGCTCCTGAGCCCACGCGGGCCGTCTGCACGCGCGTCCCCGCCGCCCCCCGGGGCCCCGCACGTGGCAGGTGGACAAGGGACCGAAGCCGGGAGCCGTGGCCCGGGTGTCACAGGCCTGCCGCCAAGGAGGGCCACCAGCCGAGGGGTCAGGTCCCTGGGGGACGTGGTCTTTAAGGCCCCCAGACCAAGAACCCCCCAGACCCCCCACCCTGCTATGACCGAGCATGCCAGGTAGCAGCGGTCCAGCACCTTCCAGAGCGGAAGAGAAGGCCACGGTGTGGGGCGGGAGAGACTGGGGGGCTGGGGCCAGCACCCCGCAGGTGGCGCCGGCCCCCAGCCGGCTTCGGATCCGTCTGCCTGCATAGGCACCGGCTGCCCCGACAAGCAGGGCACAGAAAAAGCAGCCAGCGGGTCTGGCTGCTCTCGCAGACACCTAGGAAACACCCCACGGTGACGTGGGACTGGCTCCCAGACCTGACAGCAGACTCGGAAGACGGTCAAGCAGGCATTTCAGGAAATACATTCCTCCTCCTCCCCCCGAAGTCTCATCCCGGTTACCCAGGCGCCCAGGCAGCAGCTGGCGGCCGCGCCCCCCAGGAGGAGGCCGACGCTCCCCCCACCTACCTCGAGACATGAAGAAGGGGATGCGGAAGCGGCCCTCCAGCACCCGCTGCCGCAGCGCCGGCAGGCTGGGCCCATCGAAGGGGAGGGACCCGCAGACGAGCACGTACAGCACGACGCCCAGGCTCTGCGGGGGACCGGGTGCGCGTCAGCGGCTGCGCCCAGCACCGGCGCCCCCGCGCCCCCACGCCCCCGCGCCCGCGGCTCCTACCCAGATGTCCAGCTGGGGGCCTTCGTACTCCTTCCCCTCGAAGACCTCCGGGGCTGCGTACGGGGGGCTCCCGCACCACGTGGACAGAGGCTCCCCTGATTTGTAGAAATTCCCAAACCCGAAATCTGAGACACAAGGAAACAGGCGATGACGTCGCGGTGGAAGCGGCGGGGCCGCGGTTTCAAAGGTTGTGCAACACAGCGCGGGGTCCCTCACCTGCCAGCTTGATGTCCATGTTGCCGTCCAGCAGCAGGTTCTCGGCCTTGAGGTCCCGGTGGACGATGTGGTGGCTGTGGCAGTACTCCACAGCCGACAGGATCTGCCAGAACTTCTTCCGGGCTTCACTCTCGCTCAGGTGCCCGTTGGAGGTCAAGTAATCTGAGGAGGGGAAAATGAAGCTTCAGCCCCAAGTCCAAAGATGTCGCCTGGGGCACAGCGCGAGAATGCTGGGGAAACCCGAACCCCGCAGGGGTGACAGGGAGACGTCGGCACCATTTCTTTTCAACAGATGTTAAAAGCCGGCGTGGCTTACCAAACATTTCTCCATTTTTTGCGAACTCCGTGACAATGTAAAGCATATCCTTCGTTTCCATAACCTAAAAAAATAAAGACCGATCGTTTAGCCACGTGCAAAGGGAACACACCGCTGGTGTAAACAGTCCATGTGAACCCCAGTAAATCTTTAACTTCTCCCGAATGAGCACGTCCGTTATTTTAAAAAAGGAAAGAAAAGAAAATTCTCTTCAAGAAAAGAGACAAACAACAGGGATTCCTATTTAGAAAGTTTTTTGAAAATCAGAGGTAAGTTTCTCGCTAACCCATCCATCCTGATATACCGCTGCTTCCCAAAAAAGTCTACTTATCTGGGAACTCTCCTCTACTGTATTTTTAACTCACTTGGCCTCACCCAAAGTGAAGGCTCTGCAGGCCCCAGAAGTAAAATAGATGGCGAGAGCTCTGCGAGGCCTTTCTTCTAGAAGCCTAGCGGGCAACAGATTATCCAAGCGAGCGGCCAGCACCGCCAGCACGAGCTGAATAATAGATCAATTCCCCTCCCCACCTGCGTTATTGACCTGATACATCAGGCTGAGAGGCCAGCTCTGCCAGGTAAGCTGCCAGGTAAGCTCTCCGGGCCGCAGACCACTCAGGTGTGTGTCAACAGCGGCAGCCGCCGTCAAACACCCCTCAAAGGCTCGTTTACTGATCGAGAATTTTACTCCACGTTGAAAAAAAAGTTTTGAGTTTAAGACGTAACTTATTAAGAAACAAGGTCAAATTCAAGTCTTTGGTACTGAAAGGAATAAAACAAACTCACTCCCGTGTATTCTGAACTATTTCAGAGGGAGATGGAGAGAATACACCCTTACACAAAAATACAGGGTTCAAAATACAGTTGTTCCTTTAAAAAGGAACTTTAAAGACAACGGCCTTGAGCCATAACCCTAACAAGAAAAGCGAACACAATGCAGTTTAGCTACAATTGCAACTGCCCTTGCTCTCCACCTGTTCGATAGCGTGAGGGGTAAGTTTATCTCTCTCCTCGATTTAAAAAAGGGAGGGAGGAAGAATTGAGTCGACGGGTTTGAAGTTGTAAAAAAAAAAAACCTCGAGGAAAGAGCTGAAGCGTCTCGCCGAGGTTCTGGGGCCTGGGCCAGCTGGATGAAAATTAGACACTCTTGTCAAAACCAGAGCCGTGACAATCGCCGGTACCCGCTGAACCCTGGCTCCAAACAGTTAAAGCAGCTCATGGAGCGGTGGGAAAATTCACCCCCAGAAAAGACCTCTAACGTCTGGCTAACCAGACTCCTCCCGCACAGGGTCAGTGGAGGACAGGAAGACCGGGAAAGCTCTGGTTCATCCCCCCACCCTCACCCTATCAAAGTCAAAGACAGACGGGCTTAGCCCACTTCTACGGAAACGGGCCAGGCACATTGCTCAGGCACTGACATCAGTGACTGTGGAGGAAACACCTTATCAGGGCCTCACAACTCAAAAATGACAACAGAAACAAAACAGGGACCGGAGTGCACGTGACGTGAGCTCGGCCCTTAACGACGCTGAGTAAACTGTCATTAGGGGAACACGAGCCCCATGACTCCACCTCATCCTTCACCGTAACCGAGTGCAGCAGCCTTCCCGGGGGTCATTTCAATCACAGTCCTCTCTCCTATGCACTGAACGCCTCGCCTTGCCAAGGCACCCCCCCACCCCCGCCCCGTCCCATATTCATCTCAGATCCACGGGGTTTCTTGAGAATAGTCAAAAGGAACTTATACGCAACATAACTGGGTGAAATGGCAAACATCTGCAGAGAACTTAAGGATAAATTCTGCAAGTAGACCTGAGTTGATTTTGCAGAAGTGGCTGGCTAAATAAGCGATTGCTTTGCTGTAATAATCAAATCAGCACTTAGTTTCCAAAGATACAATTTATTAGTTTCAACAGGAGAACAAAAATAGAGTCACAAAGCAAACCAACAGAGGGACAGGGTGAGGCATGTTCTTAACGCGGATTAGATGCCAAGCTCCTTGCTCTCACCACGCATGGCAAAGGTATTTCATCTCTCCGTTTCTGATGGAAGGGTCGAAACGGGATAGACAAACGCTCACCGCTGCCTTTGCACAGATAAGTTTACGAAAACTGGTAAGAGCAGCTGGTTTTAAAGTTGAATAATTATCTGCAGAGGCGGAGGTGTCCGATTTCACTGATTTGTCCTTCCACACTAAAGGACTGACTTAACTGCAACCCAGAGATCTGGCTGTTTGTTTTCATAGTAAATCTAACAACCCACCTCCATGCACTCAAAACTGGACCGAATAACAATACCAAATAAAACTTTAATGAAGTAAATCTGAATTATGACACAAAAGCAACAAACTAATTGCACAGCTTACAAAAATCAATCTCTTCACCTTATACAATCAACTCCCTGACTCCCACATACACCCAAAGAGAGAGACAACCTTCAGAAACTACAGACATAAGTTGCTGAAAATTTAAAAAAAAAAAAAAAAGACACACTTGCCAGAAGTAACAGGGAAAGGCAAACTCGAGTCCTTACCTGATAAAGCTTTATGATGTGAGGATGATTCAGAAGCTTCATGATCTGAACCTCACGATATATTTTCTCCAAATTGCTTGAATCTAATCGTGTTTTGTCGATTATTTTTATTGCAACCTACAAATTTTTAATAGATAAGTAAAGGATATTTTGTTTAAAAAAAGAAAACCCTCTCACTTAAGCTAATTTACACACTTCATTTTTTGCAGGTTAATTCCTAAAACACTTTATGTCCCCAAAGGTCACAAAAAGTTAGGGAGGAAAATAACGAAAGTAACCGTTCATATGACTTGAAAAGTCAAAGTTCAATAAACGTCTTAAGCCTCCGCAGGCTCACTTCACAGGGCCCTAGCTGTGCTCCTAGGGTATCTGGTCACTCACCTCTCTGCTGTCGCTCAACAGTCGTACGAATTATGCACAATCATAATATAAAGCATTCCCTTCCTTTACCAAACTGCCAGCTGTCAGCGTGCAGACCTCAGGGCGAAGGACTCCCCGGGCAGCGATTCCACCAGCCTCCCCGCTCCGGGCAGGGGCTGCCCACCCCCGAGGGGCCACCCCGGCGCCCCGCCGCCGCCCCGCGCACCTGCGTCTTGGTGACTCGATGCCGGGCCAGCTTCACCACCGCGAAGTTGCCCTTGCCCAGGGTGCGCTCGATGTCGTAGAAGCCCACCCGGAGGGGCTTCTGCTGGCCCTGGCCCGAGCCCGCGGGGGCCGCGCTCCGCTCCGACATGATCACCATGGCTCCGGGCCGCACCTGCGGGCGCGGGGCGCGCTCAGCTCGGCGCCGGCCTCGGCCTCCCGGACCCCCGGCGCGCCCACGGCCCCCGGACCCCCCGACCCCGCGCCCCCGGCCCCCCGACTCCGCCCCCCGGCCCCCCGGCCTCCCGGCGCGCCCCCGGACCCCCGGACCCCCAGCCCCGGGAGCCCCGCGAGCCCCGCGGGGCGTGCTCCTCCCGCTCCCACGGCCCCCGCCGCCCGCCCAACGACAAAGGGGAGCCCGGCGGCGGCGCCCCGGCCCGCGCCCCCCGCGAGCACAGCCGCCGGCCCGGCCGCGCCTCACCTCCGCCGCTCTCGGAGCGCCGCGGTCGGCACGCCGCTCGCCCCGCGGCCGCCGCCGCCCGCTCGGCCGCCCGCGCTGCCCGGCCGCCCGCTGCTCGGCCGCCAGCCGCCCGGGCCGCGCCGCATGTCAGCTCTGAGCCCGGCGCCGCGCTCCCCGGCCGCACGCGCCGCCGCCCCGCCCCCGGCCCCGCCCCCACGCTCCGCCCCGCCCCGCCCCCCACGCCGCCGGCCCCGCCCACGCCGGCCCCGCCCACGCCGCCGCCGCCGGATTGATACATCCCCATTGACGTCCTTTTGACGCCAGAGCGACGCGCGGCCGAGCGCCAGGCGGAGGGAGAGCGGGAGATCGGGCAGTTGCCAAGAGACTGGCGGCTCTGACGCGCGCGCTGATGAGGCTGTCGCCATGGCGACCGCGGGGCGGTGACGTCAGGGGCGCCGGCCGCCCGAGGACCGCCCGCCAGCGCCCGCCTTCCCGCCGGCGCGCGCCCCCTAGCGGGCGCCGCGGACGCTACGGACGGCTTCCCGCCCCCTGTCCCGCGCCCTGGTCCCGGCGCGCAGCCTGGCCCCCTGCACGCGCGCGCGGTCCCCCTCTCCTCGCACCCTCCCCGCAGGCTCGGCCCCAGCGCGGTTCCGAACCCCCTGAAGTGCAGCCCGGCCGCGGCTGCGTCCCCTGCACACTCCTGCTCCAGGGCCCTCATGATCGGGGCGCGGGCTTCGCGTGTCCCCCAGGTCCCGTCGGGAGAGCCCGGCTTGGAGCCTCTGTCAGGGGACGTGCCAGGTGGGGCCCGGGAGACCGCGCAGACGCGCCGAGTGGGGCCCTGCGGGGGCGGCTCCCACACCCCACCTTGGCCGCCCAGGCGCCGAGCGGAGCCGCCCCCCGCAGGGACCCCGCGGAGCGTGGCTGCGGCGCCCGCGCAGGGAGGGCATGGGCCCCGAGTGGCTCCGCGGGTCCGAACCGCCAACACGGGACCCCTGGTCCGCAGCCCGTAACCTGCGCCGGCGCGGGGCGTGGGGGCGGCCGAGAGCCTTGAGCCCCCGGGGCGGGCCGGGCCGGGCCGGGCGCAGGCGCGTCTCTGTCCTTCCACCTGGCCTTGCCCCACCCAGGGCGCGCCAGGGGAGGAGGGGTCCCCTCAAATCTGCGGCGGAAGCCGGCTGATCCCTGGAGGCGGTTCTCTGCCGGGGAGCTCCTCACTGGGATGCGGGGGAGGCCAGTGGGCTGACTTCTGGGGTGAGGGGAGGTCTAGGTGGAAAGGGGCCTCACTCCCCAAGGTCTTCCAGTCCTTGGGACCAGAGTACTGAGAAACCCAGCTAACAACATCCTTCGTAAAGGTCGGTCCTTTGACTCAGTGCAGGCGCTCTGTGTGCAGATGACAAAAGGGCCCTGTCCCTGGGCGGGGGGTGGGCAGGGGGCAGCCCGTCCCAAGAGGGCCAATAGGCCAGGTCAGTAGTGGGCGAGACTTCGCCGCTGGCGAGGCTGGACACTGCAGGTCCCATGGCCTCAGTCACTTTTTCCTGGTGCCAGTTCCACCCTGCTGTTTCCCCAGAGCTTCAGGCGAGCAGGGGATGGCGGACCTGTGCCCTCAGGACCGAGGTGCCTGCAGCCTCGTCCCCACTCGGGGGGAGGAGGCAGGGTATTAAAATGGCAGCGGGTGACAGCTTCCGTTGGCATCACTGCTCACGCATGTTCCCTTATGCCTCACCAGAAAACGAGACGTTTTCTAAGGGAAGACAGGGTATGGTGAATGGTATTTCTTAAATATTAGGAAGGCAGCACTTGAGATTTAAATTCTGAATCCAGCCTGCAATCGTTTCTTCCTGGGTTAGATAAAAGTACCACTTCAGAGGAGGGGGTGGGGAGCAAGGGTTAAGCGAAATGGATACAGAACTTAAACACCTTCTCAGCGCAATGCCTGGCGAGGGCACCTCGGGGAACTCGGACAGGCCAGTGCCCGATTGCAGGCCTGGCTAAATATTTCCCATCACCCCCTCCCTGGGCAGTTGTCTGTGGGTTTGGTTTATTTTGCGAGGCCTTTCAAGGACGTTGATAGTCCCAAAGTTTTCTTCATTCTTTCAAAAGTGCCTTCATTATCTGTCCCAGGTTTATCCACAGAGAATTTGGAGGAATAGCCTTTATTTCCTTCCAGCTGAATAGTTTGTAACCACTTTCCTCTCCTGCTGGGGGTCTCAGCACCCTGCTAACCTCTTCCTAGGAGAACGAGATGCAGTGTGGAGAGACCAGGGACCTGAATGCATTCACCTGCTGTCCCTCGTTCTGTGACATCAGTTCTTTCCTCGGGCTCATCCAGGTGACATCCAGCAAACAGGCTCCTCCGCCCTCTCACCCACCCAGCCCCAGATCGAGCCGGAGTCTTTGCAAATTCTAGATGTTCTCAAACACCTGGTTGTCTGTTTGGAAACACTTTGTCAGCGCTGAATAGAAACGCAGCCGAAAGAGCCGAAGCTGCCTCCCCAGAGAAGGTCCCTGGACCCAGGCTCAAGGACCCCGCTCCCAGCCCTTGCTGAGGGTCCCACCACCTGAACAGCCCTGCGCGGGCTGTGGCCATTCCCCAGCCCCTTGGGCGGTGGGCCTGCTCTTCGGACAGTGCGGGCAGGGCAGAGGAAATGGCTGACCTCAGAGCGGCTCCTCTTCCTCCTGGGACCCCGTGAGTTTGCTGCTGTTGCGCCTGTTTCCAAGCGCCTTTAGTTGCCGCTTGTTCCCTCGGCCCCTGGAGGCTGTAACTCCTTCCAGAATTCTTGATTTCTTTTCATGTTTCTAGACTTCCGTGCTTTGTACATGTTATGAGGAAAAGAAAATACTAAGCGTGTGCTTCTGTAGATGTAAGCAAATGACTCAAGGAATTCTCCACCTAACAGAGTGGAAGAGATACTCTCGAAGTCTGCAGGAGTGGTACCATAGATATTGATGTACCATTGCAGATTTGGGAAAAACAGTAAGTCAGATTTCCTTTCCATTTGGAGTTGCTTAAGCCTGTCTTATAACTGCAGTGTTTCTGGAATTCATCTCACTGCTTCTAGATCGTGAGCCTGCAGACCCAATCAGCAGGAAGTGGGTCTCCTTAACATTCACAGGTGTGCCCAGCCGGTCCCCAGTGGGTGTCCTAAACCTACTCCCCTCCGTGACCAAAGGTGGGGGGACGCCAGTGTCCCTCTCCAGACAGCTTTCCCCTGGTCACCAAGAGTAAGACAAGGCACTTTTCTTTCTTGACACTGTCCTCCTAGGTACTCCAGGCCCTTGTCTGTCCTCCTGGCTGTGTTTCACGTGGTTTTGTGTGGTTTATTGAAGGCATCAGCCCAGTGATTTCTGGCATCAGAGAATAAGATCGGCCGCCAGCAGCATCCTTGGGCCTCAGGGGCAGCCCTGGTCCCTTCTGCTGCCTGTTGTGTTTGCAGAGCTTGACACAGACACACTTATAAACACGTGTGCACTGCATCTAGGAATTACAGCCTCTGGCCTGGGGTCCAGCAGGCAGGAGGAGAGCCCAGCCACTCACAGGCCAACTCAAGAACTTGGGTGAAGCAGCCGTCCAACACCACCGAGCGTGTCAGCCTCCAACAGCACCCCCTCCTACACGTTGGACATGTTTGCTCCGTGACTGCCGTGGTGAAGGCCACATTCCTCAGTCCAGGCCCTCCCTAGGCTGGGAGGGAAGGAATCCCGGTCCTGGGGACATTGGGCCCGGGCTGAGGGCCCCAGGGGGGTGTGGAGAGGCAGCCATGGGACAGGCAGGGCAGATGCCCAACACTGAGTTTCACACGCACACCAGCAGGAGCTTCCTGTTCACAGACCGACTGCCCTCGGGACCCAAGTTCTAGGCTTTCTCTTCCCATCTTTGTTCTTGTCACCATGAGGAACTGGGTGTGGCTAACAGGGTGGCCGTGGTTGATAACTGCACCTGAGGAGCTGATGGGCCTTGGGGTGTCTGTCTCCCTGACTGGTGTTCTGACCCATGTCTTAAGGAAGCTGGCTTCCAAGCTGGGGAGGAGGGAGTGAGGACAGGAGGCGGTGGCCGCAGGGGGGCGAGGTGAGCAGATGTCAGCAGGATTCCTGGCTGGGGGGAGGGTCACTTGTCCTGATGGCACCCCCAGAGTAAACCGCTGTCCTGTGGTGGAGGAAAAGGGCATCCTGAAATGCCACAGGTTCCTCCGTTTTACCGGTGGTATTGGCCAATCAGGGAGAGGAGTTCCGACTCCTGCACGTTGCAGGGCAGAAGCCTCTGGGACACACAGGGGACGAGGACCAGGAGCTCAGCCTGGGGCCACACAGAGCATCCTGATTCCTTCCGGGAGATGTCAGACTTCTAAGGGGTGGTTCTCAGCTGCTTGTGTCAGGGCGCCCACTGATGTCAAGCATGGGGTCCTTTGTGTTACTCTGCGCTCACTCCCCAAATCTGTGAATTTCTACTCTCGGCGGAAACTGTGCTGGGCGCTGCCGGTGCGCACGGGTGAGCCTTGTGATGGGCCAGAAGGGACAGTGGGAAGGGAAGGGCCAGGTCAGAGGGGCGAGACGGCTGGGCGTGCCAGGGCCGAGGGAGCCAGCCACCGGCGCCCACCCAGGCTTGCAAAGCGCCTACTGTGTGCCACGCACTGTCTGGGGCTGTGAGCACAGTAGGAGAAGAGATGAGATGCCTTCCCCCGAGGGCCGCAGTCCAGTTCAGGAGACAGATGGTGAAGACAAGACGGGGCGGGGGTGGGGTAAGATGCTTTCCTCCTTCCAAGCAGCGCCTTCAAGGAGGAAAAGAATTCAGAGCGATGGAACAGAGTGCCTGGGCAGGGAAAGAGGCTGTACGCGGGGGCTCCTTCTGTTTCCCCTGGAGAGAAGGCAGAGGGTGTTGATACAGGGCGGGAGGCCAAGAGGACCAGCTGAGGGGGCACGAGGATGGAGCAGGTCCGGACCAGCTCCAAGATGGAAGGCAAAATGGTGGAAGTACTGGCGTCCTCAAAGTTCCATTTACAAATGATTGCGCCAGCAGCTGGGTGATTTTCCTCTAGAAGTGCTCGGCCTAGGTCGGGCATGGCGTAAGTGGGTATCTGGGCCTAACTGGGGTTGGCACGTTGCCAGGCAAGGATGATGAGAGGGACAGAGGTGAGAATGAGGGGAAAGGAGTCTGGAACGATGCCTGCCGTGTGTCCAGTCTGGAGTGTGGCTTCCAAGCTGGGGAGAAGGGAGTGAGGACAGGAAGTGGGCGGGGGAGGTGGGGGTCCCTGGTGACAAGTCCCAACAGCTCGGAAAGTTTAAGCGGTTGGCCCATTCCAAACCTTGGGGGAGAAATGAAGGCTCCCCCTGTTCCAGGAGAAGTTTCCTGGGGTGAGCGGAGGGAGGGACAGGCGGTGACGGAAAGGCCAGGGCCCCAGCTCTGCCTGCAGCTTCTAGAGGATCCTGGTCAGTTTCAGCAGCATCGAGTGGGAACCAGATAAATGCTCCCTGAGCAGACCGGTCTTTTCTGATAAAGCCCTTTGTTTTTTCTAAATATAAACATCAAAAGAAAACCCAAGTAGAAAATTTAGAAAATATAGACATATGTAAAGACAAAACCAAGAAGCACTGGCAATGCTGCTGACAATTTGATGTTTTTCCATCCAGTCTTTTTATACAAGTAGCATCGAGACCCTTCCCTGCATGATGTACATCCTGCCTTTCTCAACAGCCCTGCCTAGGAAGCATCTTGCTAGGTCGTTAAACCACCATCAGGGTCATGCCTGGAATTCCACAGTGAAGGAGGCTGTACAATCCCTGGTTTAACCCCTCATTGTCCTTCTCCCCCAAGCCGACCTCTTGGTCGCTCTGACCAGCCTATTCTCTCCCATTCTCTGGGAGACTTGCTTGGAGATGCTGTGGCTGTCTGAGAGGCACCCAGGGTCCAGATTGGACACCTGGTCCAGCCTGCTCAGGACAGCACAGCCCCAGGGAGGAGGGTGGTGCCTGGGGGCCAAGAGCAGAATCTCTGAAACCAAGCGGCTCCTGGACAGGTCTGGGGACCGTCAGGCTCAGGCCACCGCAGCAGGGCTTGGGGGCCATGGAGAACAGACAGGCCTCATCCCCCGGTTGCCACGGTGACACGAAAACCTCCAATTGCCCAGAAGGACCCACAGCTCCCTCCAAGGCTCGGCATCAGGCCTTTTTGGTACAGCCTGCAAAGGTGTTTTCATTCTTTCTGACCTGGTTTCCATGGATTTTGATATTGTTCTGTTGTTTGTTTAAAAAGAAAACACATGGACTTACATCATGAAGAAGCAAAGACGTCATTGGCATTAACTGATAAAAATGACCATAAACTTGTCCCCAGACCAAGCACCCGTAATGACACCTGACAGGTACAGTGTGATACCTAATGAGCCGTGCGAAGGCAGAGGACGTGGACAAAGTGGGACAAGGTCCCGTGGCATGAGCACACCACAGTCAAGCTCACATCTGCTCGGTAGTTCTTGCTAAACCAGAAAACCAAAGTTTGGTGGGGAAAAGCACAATTTTTGTGTACGACACAGCTCAGTCCCAAACTCCTCAAAACAGGTGAGAGTTATAAATTGGGCAGAATCTCTCAGGGTGCCTGGGCCAGGAAGAAGGGGCCAGGAATCTCTGGGTCACCCCAAGCCCTTAAAGGAGGTTTCCAGAACCTTCTTCTCATAGATAAACCACAGACCAGAAATCAACAGGCAGGGTTTCAAGACCTGAGCCACCAGCACTGGAACCGCCAAAAGGCTCAGATCCCCAAACCAGCTGGGTTTGCTTCCGTTTTCTCAGAACAGGGGTGCAGGTGCACGAGGATGCCACGGGCCACCTCCTGGTTTCCCTCAGCAACGCCTGACAGCAGACACAAGATGGTCTATGATGATGTGACGTATTGGGGTCACGTGGGATCCGAAAGAAGTTTAAGCACCGGAAAAAACAGAGGCAGGGCTGGAGGCCTGGGCATTCCCAGACCACTTCAGCACTGGTTCCACCCGGACAGAGGGACTCTGGGCACTCTCGGGGTGAGTCTGCCTCCGTCCAGGCCCACAGACACACGTGGAGTCCCGGGCTGACTCGGTAACACCGGCTGAAGTATCTCTCTTCCCTCGTTGCCAGGGCGACACAGAGAGCTGGCTGCAGGACCGGGGACCAGTCAGCATCCCGGCATCAGGGCAGTGGGGGGAACTGGGCTCTGTCAACTCTCACAATTTTATTTATTTGTGAATTATTTATTTAGGGCACACAGCACAGCATGCAGGATCTTAGTTCCCCAACCAGGGATCCAACCTGCACCCCCTGAAGTGGAAGCATGGAGTCTTAACCACTGGACAGCCAGGGAAGTCTCAACTTTGAGAATTTTATATCTTGCTTTTTCTATTTATATAAAGGGAATTTCTTTGTGTCATGTATTATTTGAAGACATTGTTTTTAACGTTTAATACTGCATTGTGTCTAATTTATTTCACACTCCCATTTAGTTAACACTTCACCTATTTCCAGACAGGCTGTCCTTACACAGTGTTATTAACAACATTCTTATGGGCAGCTTTTCCAAACCTCTTGATTCCTATATGAAATGTTTCCTTAGGATAAAGCCTTAAAAATGGAATTACCAAGTTAAAGGAGATAAACCCTCTCCAAGCCTGGGGTACATGTTGCCAAACTGCTAGAATACTCCCGACTTTAAACCTTCCCAACATTTAAGAATTTTCATTTACAAATTGACAAACGTCGCAAATCAACTATACTTCAATTAAAAAAAATTTTTTTTTTGTAAAAGACCAGATAAATCAAGGCAATAATAATGTGTTAAGATAAGCTGCATATAAAAAAAATATTTCGCTCATTGCAAAAGTGGAAATAGTACCTGATTAGTTTCCTCGGGCTGCTATAATCAAGCAGAAATTCATTCTCCCACAGTCTGGAGGCCAGGAGGCCGAGATCAAGGTGTGGGCGGGGCTGGGTTCCCTCCTGAGGCTCTGGGGGAGGGTCCTTCCCACCCGCCTCTCCCAGATCCGGTTGGCTCTCAGCAACGCTTGTCATTCCTCACGTGTAGACCCATCACTTCCGTCCCTTTTCCCACGTGTCTCTTCTTACAAGGACACCAGTCAGATTGGGTCAGGGGCTCACCCATTCCAGGATGACCTTCTCTCTGCTACTTCCATCTGCAACGACCCTAATTCCGAATAAGGTGATGTCGTTAGGTGCTGGGGGTTAGGACTCCCGGGGGCTACACAACTCATTCAACAGTGTGCCTTCGTCTTGATGTGTAATTCGTGAATGTTCTTACTCAGACCGATTGCGTCTTCGTGTTTATTGGCCTTTCGTGTGTCTCTGCATGTCAGAGCTTCTACTTTCTGCTAGTGGGTCTTGGCCAAGACTCCCTTGGTTGTGAATGACAAAAATGCAACTCACACTGCTTGAAGCTAGAAAAGAAAGTCCGTGGTTGACATCACTGAAGGTTTTGGGGTGCGTTAGAGTTCAGGCTGAGCTGGACCCTGGTCCTCATTTGGCGTTCCCTGCTCTCTGCTGTCTTTTCACCAGCATCTCAGCTCTCCGCACCACCCCCACCCCATGTGGCTTTGTTCTCATGCAGATCATCCCATTCTGAAGCAGCGATGGCTAACATCTCACCAGTTTAACAGCCCACAGGGAAAGCTTGGCTCTTCCCCCATAGCTCCAGCCAGGGACCCAAGAAGATCCTTCACTAGCCGGGTGTGTGCCAAGTTCCAGTTCTGGAGGTAAAGTAGAGGTCAGCCCCCTCAAATCTCACAGACAAGGGTGGGAGAGGGCTGGTTCCTGGCAGCTGTTACCAGATGGAAGAGACACAGGACCGGGAGGGCACAATCAAAAGATGTCCCCAAGTAGGGTGAATGCTTTTCTTATTTGCTCTGAGAACTCTTTACATAGTAAGGATATTAGTCCTTTACATCTTTCTTACACATGTTTTTCTTAAGTTTATCTTTGTGGATTCTTTTCCTTGGAGGCCAAACGGTGCCTTTGGGTTGTGTCACTGAATAATAATGTCATATCAGCGGGTTTTGTCAGGCCACACTCCCTGAGTGTGACAGTGCCACCAAGCAGAAGAGAAAAACCTGTGGCTAGTGCGTCAGTAAACATGCTGGCATCTGAAAGCTTATCTTCATAGTCTGGACATCGCAGGTGAAGGCTAAAGCAAAGAGACTGTCACAGCACCTAACACAGGAACAGCTGTACGGGTAGCAGTGACTGTGGTTGAGCAAAAAAAGACAAAGGGCACCAAGGGCCCTGCTCTGGGTGTGGCCTGCAGGCCTCCTCCCTCGGTCTCAAAAATATGATAAGGAAAATGACTTTGAACTCCCTACCCTGAGGTCTGGTTATCCTCTGCAGGCAAGCAGAGCAGGTGCCCTGAGCCTCCCAGAGGCTGCACTGCCTGCCTAGGAGGAGCTCACAGGTGGGCACACCCCCACCAGGAAGGTTCCGAACCCTGGCCCCAGGCCGCTTTCCCCTCCACACCCCCTCCTCTCTTCTCCTTCCCGAGGTGTAGACCCTAAAGCACAGGGAGGATGTCCCTGCTAACGCTGTTTTCCCCCTTCACCATCGGGGGCCCAGGTCACGTCCGTTATCTTTAAATTCAAGGGCGACAGCACCGTGAGGTTCCTGATGAGAGGGCTGTGGAGCTGTGGGGACGGGGAGGCACACATGGGGCTGGGCCTGCGGCGGGGAGCGCAGGTAGGGCTGTGGGATGGTCACGGGACACCTGTGTCCCCCCCACCTGGAGGGGGCATCCCTGGAGAGCGTGCAGGGTCCCTGGAGTGTGCAGACTGGCTTCTGGCTGCAGGGGGCTGAGCCCATCCCTGTCACAGCCCCCTGCCCAGGGTGGACAGAGCAGCACGAGGGAGATGACTTGGAGGGGCCGTGGGGGTGGGAGGAGGGGGACAGGGTGTGAACAATGGGGAGAGGGTCACATTACATGCAAGCACCCCCCAAAAAAAAGTAAGCATTGTATTAGGGGTCTCGGGAGAAATAGAACCAATAGATAAGTAGGAAGGTAGGTGGACAGACAGACAGGCAGATCTACTATGAGGAACTGCCTTCCATCTGCAGGCTGGGGGCCCGGGAGAGCTGGCGGTGCTGTTCAGCCTGAGCATGAAGGCCTGAGGGCCAAGAGCCCGATGTCGGAGTCCCGGTCTGAGCCCAAGGGCGGGAGACGTTGGGATGTCCCGGCTCAGCGTCGGGCAAAGAGCCACATCCCCTTCCTCCACCTCAGGGAGGGAAGCCCGGGCCCTCCTGCTGCCGACGGCCCCTTCTCCCCAGATCCCCAGGCCTCAGAAAGAGGAGTGGGCTCGGCCACAGTAGGAGCAGCCCAGGGCCAGGTGCCCGGATGGGGCCGGGACCACGGAGCTGCGGCAGGGCCCGGGGAGAGGCCGTCACGCAGAGGCTGCCCCCCATACCCTGACCCCTCCTACTGCCCCTCCGGGGCTGCTTCGGGGGGAGTCACCCATTTCTGGGGGGGGCACCGCAGCAGAGGACGGGGCAGGGTGTTGACGGGCAGCGGGCGGCTCGCCCTACCGCGTGGTGTGTCCTGGGGTCTGCACCCCGGGGGGGAGGGGCTGAGTGTCACAGAGCAGCAATGCGGGGTCCCCGCATTTGGGACATGGGGACAGTCCTGCAATTCTGTTGTATTCGGTACATGTGATTTTCTTTTCTTCCTTTACAGACTTTTCAAATAACTTCACAAATCAGAAAAATGCTTACAACCCTTCATGGTCAATTTGGCTGAGACTCAGCTGTAAGAAGGAACGAAACTGGAACGTTTGTAGAGACACGGATGGACCTAGAGACTGTCATACAGAGTGAAGTGAGTCAGAAAGAGAAAAGCAAATATCGTGTATTAACACATATACGCAGAATCTAGAAAAGTGCTACAAATCAACCGGTTTGCAAGGCAGACAGAGAGACAGAGATGTAGAGAACAAACATATGGACACCAAGTGGGGAAAGCGGGAGTGGGGGGAGGCTGTGGGATGAGTCAGGAGATTGGGATTGCCATATATACATTACTAATGAGAAAAAAAATCAAACTGTACACTTTCAATATATGCAGTTTATTGTATGTCAATTGTATCTCAATAAACGTTCTTAAAAAAAAAGAGAAATTTTGGCTGAAACAGACCCAACACCTCCCCCCAGCACACACGCACGCTCTCTCCCGTCGGGCTCACACACGCACCTCCACATGCAGGTACACGCAGGCAGTTCCCCCGCCCCCTCCCCCAGCGCCCCCACCCGGCCTCGCATCCCCCTTCCCTTCCCGGCCAGCTCCCGGTGTGACAGAAGTACGGCCAGAGCACACGCGGCTGAACCCCGTGTAAACAGGCCTGTCGCAATTCGTACAGGAGGCTGCCCCTCGCTGGACGTGCTACCTGCCAGGAAGGCCGTGGACCCGAGGCCCATTAGGACAAGGTCAGCCAACCTACCAGCCATCAGCCGGCTGGCCCGGCCCGCACGGTCCCCTGGATGCAGGAAGGGGGCTGGGCCTGGCCTCCCACAGGGTGGTGTCTCGGCCTCGCAGGTGCAGAAGGGCGGCCCAGGCCCAGAGACACCCCCCACGGCAGCCGAGGGACACGAGCGCCCAGGAGGGAGACGCGGGGTGGCCTTGGCAGGCAGGCCGGGCCCAGGGGGCAGGTCTGCGGGGCCCAGGCTGGAGGCGGGAGGAGACATGAGGCCTGAGGAGCCCGCAGGAAGCCGGTCAGGGGCGAAAGGAGGGGCCGGAGGGGCGGGAAGGGCCTCCTGCCCAGGCCTCCCCCACGGAGCCCCAACCTGACCCGCCCCCTCAACCAACTGCACGTCTGCCGCACACACAGCAGCTGTGCAGTGAACGCAGCTCCTTTTAAATCGATCCTAACAGTCGTGGGATGGCGGAGTGGAGGCCGTAGGTGTACCTGCACCTTCCCTCGGGTAGAGGACCACGCGGGAGCCGGGGACGCGGGAGATGGTCCACGAGGACGTGGCGCGAGCGGAGGCCGTCTGGAGGCGGCGGGGCGGGGTCCCCCGAGGACGCCCACCTGCAGGGCGGCCCCTGAGGCTGAAGGCCCGGTGGGTCCAGCCCCTTGGTCCTTCGTCCAAGCACCCGCCGATGGCCACGGCTCTGAAACCACGGGCTGTGCCCCACACCCCGCCGTGGTCTGACACCGCTCCGCTTCCCGGGAGCTGCGGGCCGGCTGTGTCTCCCGGGGTCACTCAGTTCACGCTCATTTTACGCAGGGACAAGCTGTCTCTGACCTTGTCCCAGCGCACCACGCCCTCCTGAACGCCGGCCTTGAACCTGAGTCTGGGAGCGGGGAGTCCCTGGCTGCAGGGCGACGGCTGGCGGTGGGGGTGGGGGGGGGGATGGCGGACAGCGGCTCACCTGCCGAGGCTAGGCGTCCCCCCCTCCCGCCCCTGCCTGAGGGCCTTCTCCTCTGAAACCCCAGGAGCAAAGTCCAGCCAACAGGCTTGGGAGTGCCAGATGCCAGCATTCCCTAGCACCTTCCCTCCCCTCTCCCACGCCCGCCTCGGCTGGGCTTCCTGGGTCGCCTCCCCACAGACGACCTTCACCCGCATCCCCGCCTCAGGCCTGCCTTCGGGAGAACTGGAGTTTGGACCAAGGGGGCGCGCAGAGCGAGCTCAGGGGCCCAGGGTGGGCGAGCCGCGCGCAGAGTGAAGGCTGGGTTCTCTGCTCCGCTCGGCCAGTGAGGACACAGCAGCCAGGAGGGCTTACTCAGAGCCTGCGGGCGGGGGAGGGGGCAGAGGCACAGAGAGCCCTTTATCCACAGACGTCGGCACTGCGTCACAGCAAAGCCTCCTGACGCCCCGGGACATCACCTTGCGTTGGCTCCTTTCCTTTCCGGGCGCGGAGCCCGAGAATCCCCTCCGTATTTAGATGGGGTTGGAAATAACCTCAGCTGCAACTAATGGCTGATTTAATCAGGGAAAGAACGGTGGAAGCTATTAGAACGCGCCTGGTAATGGTTACTCACCTGCGGGTGAGGGTGACTTTGACCTTGTGGGAGCTCCACCAAGGGCATCGCCACCCCAGAGTCACGTGTGCCCCGCTGAGCCTCTGCCTGGACCGCGCAGAGCACACTGGGAAAATCCCGCCAGCATGCCGGCACCTCCCCCAGCGTGGCCACCCGGAGGCTTCCCGGGACCCACCTTCAAGAACTGATGTATTTAACATCCAAACTGAAATAAAATACAAGTGACTGAGGAATTATTTCCTTTGCACAGTGGTTCCCCAAAGGATTCCTTGAGCTGTGGGATGTCGGTGGTGTTTGTGACGGCAGCATAACTGAGCACATCCTGCCTGATACGGTCCTCGACTGAAAATGGCGTGACACGCCGGCCCCCTCCTCACCAGGGTGCCGGGGGGACCACATTCAAAGAGGGACATCGTTGTAACCGTCATGTGCTGTGATGGATGTGTCAGGGTCCTGGGGCCGCCACAGCAAGCACCACAGACTGGGCGGCTCACGCAGCAGACGTTTATCTTCTCACAGTCCCAAGGACAGAAGCCCGAGAGGCAGGTGTGGGCAGAGCTGCTGCTTCAGGTGTCTTCGCGTGGCCACCCCACTGTGTGTGTCTGCGTCCCAATCTCCTCTTCTCACAAGGACACCTGTCAGGTTGGCTTAGGGCCACGCGAGTGACTTCATTTAACCTTAATCACCTCTTTAAAGGCTGTGTCTCCACGTACAGCCACGTTCTGTGGAGCTGGGAGTCACGGCTCCCACACACGGATCTGGGGGGACACGTAGCCCGTGGCAGCAACACCCAGGGGGCTTCAGCAGGGCAGCTGCTGGAATTGGGCTCGTCTGTGGGCTTGAAAATCACGTTGTATCTTGTTTTAAGGGAAGCGGGAAGACGCACCATCACTCCTCAGGGCCGAGGCCACGGTGAGCACAGGAGAAACCAGTGCCCAGCTTCCCAGCCCCTTGGGTCTAATCACGTGTGGGCAGTGCCGCCCTCCGGCCACCTGGATGTGGGTCCGCGTCCCTCAGCACGTGCAGTGGCCGAGCACCAGCGTCCCCACGAGCCGCTCCGTCGTCGCTCTCGCCAGTGGGGCAGAGGAGGGGCGGGAAGCCCGAGAGGAGCGCGGAGCCCGCGCCCCGGGCCCCTCAGACCACCGCAGGCGATGTGCGCCGTCTCTCCGAAAAGCCTGCTCTGATGGCTGCAGAGCCATGTCCCGAGGCACAAATGGCTCTCACAAGGTCCCACCAGGCCATTTGCAGCCAGAGTGGAGCCAGTTCTCTGTGCTTGTCTTCACGTCCGAATGACACATACAGCTTGCAGCCGCTGACCAGCCAGTGGCACCTGCTCGGGTGCCTCTCTCATCCCCTTCTACCCAGCCCACCCCCCTGAAAAGGAAAACTCTAGGCAGTGCCAGTCCTCCAGCCCCGAGGGTGTGGGGGGGACTCCTGACGGCTCAGGGAGCCCCCGGAGGCGGCATCTATCAGCCCCCTGGGTCTTCCTCCACCTGCAGCCCCACCGGCCTGCTGCTCAGCCAGAGGGAGGCACCTGGGGGTGTCCAGGCCCAGGCAAGGCTCCCATGGTCCTTGGGGCTCTGTGTCAGTTCTGAAAGCTGTTCTCTCTATCCTTGGACAGTCTATGGGATGAGCCAGGGGTGGACAGCACAGGGGCTCGGGGCTGAGGTGGCCAGGCCTGGCGGAAGCCCAAGCGGGCACAGAGTGGCCCTCTGAGGCAGGCCTGGGGTCCCAGCCTCCTCCAGACTCTGGCCTGCTCCCCCAAGCTGGCTCTGTCTGCACAGAGGTGAGGAAGAGCACCAAGTCCCACTTCGACGGACGCGGGCAACACTGGGAGGACACGCTTGCTGCATTTCTGGAAAGTTCTTTCCAAGTGCAGAGTGATGTGTAAAGCCTGGAGATTTGCTCTGACTGTATCGGTTTTCTCCTTGATTACCTGGCAGTCAGGGGCTAACATCAGCAAGGTCCCTCAGGTCTGGTGGGAGGAATCCAGTTGACCTTTTTCTCTCTGTGCTGTCTTCCGCCAAATCTGGAAAATGGCCAAGGCAGAACCAGGCAGAACCAGGCAGAACCAGGCCCGGGTTTGGCACAGGACGTCCCTTCAACTTGGCCCTCCTGCACTGGGCTGCACAAGCTCAAGGCCACAGCTGAAACGCTGATGGCCAGCACCAGAGACAGACTCAAACAAGACCTGTTGGCCGTTGCCGCCCTCGGGCTGGCCATCGGGGGCCCTGCCATGTCGCCCCACTGGGCCCTCCACATGGCTCAGCTTCCTCGCCCGCTACAGAGTCCCCAGGCCCCTCCAGCCCTGGCATCTCCCCTCCCTGCTCCATCCCTGAGCGCTCTGAAGTTCCAGCCCTGCAAGCCAGAGCCAGTGAGGGGCCTGGCAGAGGACGGAAAGGCTGGTTTTCAGCCAGGAGGCCGACGGGACCCATGGGGCATGGCCCCAATCTCTGGGGATGCCCAGTGGGACCCGAAGCCCCCAAGGTGGGTTTCTCTGTGTACCCCATGCCCTGGGCAGGTTGGCCATGAGACCTGACCCCTCCCATCAAGACCCTCCTCATCAAAGATGCACTGAGAGGAGCTTCCCTGGTGGTGCAGTGGTTAAGAATCTGCCTGCCAATGCAGGGCACTCAGGTTCAGTCCCTGGGCTGGGAAGGTCCCACATGCTGTGCGGCAACTAAGCCCATGCGCCACAACTACTGAGCCTGAGCTCTAGAGCCCATGGGCCACAACTACTGAGCCCATGTGCCACAACTACTGAAGCCCACGCGCCTAGAGCCTGTGCTCTGCAACAAGAGAAGCCACCTCAATGAGAACCCCACACACCGCAACAAAGAGTAGCCCCCGCTCACCACAACTAGAGAAAGCCCGAGGGCAGCAATGAAGACCCAATGCAGCCAATAAATAAATAAATTTATTTTTTAAAAAATGCACTGAGAGCCCTTGGGGGGGCAGGACTGAGCCAGATGGGCCCCAGCTAAGTGCCATGTGGGGCACTGGGGACAGGGGTGAAGTCCTTCCAAGACGTGAAGGTGCAGGATGGGTGGGCAGCTTGGAACTGTGACTCCACACGTCCCCCCTCCCCCAAGCAGGACAAGCAGAGGACCAGCCCTCCCACGACTCCTGCTGAGAAACAAAATTCGACCGAGTGAATTTGAAGATCTAATTGGCTTCATTCAAGGATTCAGGGATCAGTAGGCAGCACCCCATCTAGTAAACAGAAGGGCTCGAGGGGCTGTACAAAGTGGAAGATTTTATAGGCAGAAGGAGGACAGGGCAAGAAGGTATTAATAAAAGAAAAGAAAGGATAGTTTTGGGCCAGGCCCCAGTCTGCCGTAACCATGCCAACCAGCACATCCTCAGCCTGCTGGCCCCACCTTGCCCGTTCCTTCCCTTGGGAACCACAACAAAACTCCTGCCCACGTTTCCCCCTCCCCACCCCCCGATTCGTGACCAGCCCTGGTGCTTCCCCACCGGGCCCTGCGTGGTGTGCCGTGCCCCCTCGTCTTGGGATCTGCGAGAGACACAGGCTTTCTAACAGCAGTTGGCTCCTGGTGGCCAGAGAATAATGAAACCTTCCTGTACAAACACCCCTGCATGGGCCTGGCCACCTCCTACCCCAGGGGCAGCCTTCCACATTGACTGACCTGCTCAACCCTCAGCCCTGGTGGACCGAGGTGTGCGTGTGAGCTGTGAGGCTCCAGAGGCCCCTGCACATGGGGATCTGGTGCTCTTGCTGCCTCGCCTGCCCCTGGACCCACCGCCCACGTCCCATCTCGTTGGGGGAGGAGGCTCAGCCATTGTACAGCAGCTGAGGCAAAGCCAGGGCTCTCCAGGGGGCAGCTTGGGCTGTCCACAGAAAGGAGCCGGCCACGCGGAGGGCTGCTTCATGAGTATCCCTCGGGTCTGCTCACATCCCTGGAGCTGCCGCCTGAGCACCCCTAGGTTCTGCAGAGGCAGGGGGAGCCCCTGGACCAGCCCCAGCACGGCCAAGACTCAGACAGCATCGTTTGTGCCAGCCCGGCCTCCTTCATGCGCGGAACCTCAGTCAGGGTTGGGGTGTCAGTGACTCTTCATTTCCACCCTCCGTCCAGGGCGCACATCCCACCTCTGCTTCTACTCCAGCACGTTCTGCTGGAATGGCTGCTGGAGCCACACAGCCAACGCTTCCGTTGTCCGTGATCCTGTAATCCCTTCGGAATATGCCGCCCCTGGACCAAGCAGGCCTGCCAAGCCTGAGCGTCCCCACCTGTCATCCTCCGGCCCCCTCCACCCCCGCCAGCCGGTGACTCAGCATCACGAATCCCCGCTCCGTCCCCCGAGAGCGACTCGGTTCTCTGCCGGGGCTGGAATCCAGCCGCCGCGTCTTCCGATTCCGTGCTGCTGTAACCGCCTCCACCTGCGGGCTGCTTCCTTCCGGCCTCCCTGACCTCCCGAGTCCGCGATGCCCTGGCCAGGGGCAGCCTCTGTGGCCTCCAGGAATCCCCAGGGCTGAAGAGGAGTCAGCCCCTCGCGTCTCTGCCTGAGCCCACTGCTGGCCCCCACCACACTGTCCAGCGGACTCTCGGGTACCATCTCCTAGGATGTCCCTGGACAGGGAGGGCAGTGATGACCAGTGGAGGCTGCAGGAAGCCCAGGCCTCTGCTCACCCAAGTGCGGCTGCTCCTGGGGGAGATGATGTAAACCCTCAGCTCAGGCCTCCTTGGGGCAGGACAAGGATGGGGTGTCTCCTTCCCAGGAAAGCAGACCTAGAGTGTCCCTTCCTAAGGGTTTCCCAAAATCCTCAGGAGCAAAGATGGTCCTGCCTGGAGAAGAGGGCCCAGGCAGGAGGGGTCAACGTTTTAACCAGAGTCACAAAGGGTCACGACAGTATCCGCGGTGAACGCCTGACCCCAGCAGAGAAGAGGTAATTCCACTGCGACCAGGGCCCGGTCGGTGTCTGAGCAAACAGATGTCAGAAGGAGCAGTGCTGGACACGGGCTGACGCAGGCCAGGCTCTGCCCTGCAGGTGACTCCCCGGGCATCCCGGCAGGATGTGCCTCGCCAGGCTCCATGGGGAACCTGCGGTGGGTTGGGCAGATCTGACCTCTAAAGGGTGGCAGCTCCCTTTCTGGTCCGAGTCCCCAGGACCAGAACCCCGGGCCCAGGCAGAGATGGAAAGCAGATGACCCCAAGCGAGAGCCACATGGCAGCCTCTCAGACCTGCGGCCCAAGACCACCAGGAGGGAGGGAGGGAGAGCCGCTGGCGCCCTTCTGAGCGGAGGTGTTCCTTCCCCGAGACCCGACCCCCCGGCCACGGAGGGGCTCTGGGCAGAGCCTGGTCACGTGGGTCTGCTGGTTCCAGATTTGGATCTTGACTCGGGACCGCTTGGGCGGCCAGCTCAGGAGACCCCGCAGCCTGGGACCCCTCGCTGTCGGTTGCTGGGACAGCGCGCCCCGCCCTCCTCAGCATTGTGCACCGGCGCCCAGATTCTGAGTTTGATGCCACCTGAAGCGTATATCCTGAAGCCTCCTGCAATGAGCTCCTTTTCACTCAATACGAGCAGACCTGGAGATGTCCCAGGCAGCCACAGTCAGGCGAGTCACAGATTTTTCGTTTTGCGCTCTGTTTATACTATATTGCCGTGTGTTCACTGTGAAACAGCATTATGTCTAAAAGAAGTGGACACCTTACATGAAAAATACTTTCTTGCTAAAAAATGCTAACCATCCTCAGCCTTCAGCGAGGCCTCATTTTTTGCAGTAGTAACATCAATGATCGCCGATCACAGATCACCATAACAGATATAACCATGAAAAAGTCTGAAATATCGTCTTTGAGAATTACCGAAATGTGAGCCAGGGATGTGGAGTGAGCATATGCTGCTGGAAAAGTGGTGCCAGCAGACTTGCTCGAATCAGGGTGGCCGCAAACCATCAATTTGTGAAAAACACAGCAACTATGAGTCACAATAGAGCAAAAGGAAGTATGGCTGTACAGTGTTTCTAAGACGACCCGCGTTGTTGCACGTGACCAGCGGTCACTCTTTCCAGCGCTGGGTCCTGTCGCGCTACCACGCAATCGCAGCCCTGGTGCTGGGCAGAGCGCCCGGAACCTCCTCACACATGCGTCCTGGTACGTGCGTGGCTGTACACCCGACTCAGGACCCATCTCTCTCCTGCTTCCATGGTTCAGCCAACTGGGCGGAGCGGGTGCCACAGAAAGGACTGGGGAGTGCGGGGCCTGGCAGAGCACAGCTGGGCACGACAGGCGTCCAAAGCAACGACCGTGCATTTCTCGAGGTTATTTGTCACTTCCTTGATCACCGTCGCTTCGTTCCCAAGACGAGGGGCCCTGCCAGGTAGAACACACCTGTGCCTGACGGCCCCTCCCGTGCTAATCTCTCTGACCAGGGGTAGGTGGGGGTCAGAGGTCACAAGCAGCGGGCCCTGCCGTGGCCAGGTGGTCCACCTCCCTTGAGGCTGTAAAATGGGTGTGGCGGTAAGGCCTGGTGCCTGGACCTCTCCAGCCATCCACTATTGTTTGTCAACCCACTGCAGACCGACGCTTTTGCAAAATACAGTAAAAAGGAACACCTAGAAAACTGAAATAAAGAAGCCAACGTATGAAGACTGCAAGGCCAGCGTTCCCACTGCTGTGCTCACAGCCATGCAGCCACTCGTAGAACGGCCATCAATGTCTGCGAGCGCCCTGGTATCGGTGTCGGTCCTGCCGTGGGGCAGTGATAGCGGTTCTCAGGTGGCCTCGGTGGCCACTTTGCCTAGCTGTGCTGCCTGGGCGCGGCTGGACGTCCGCTCCTCGGGGCCCAGCCTCCTCCGTGAGGCAGGAAACAAGCCAGCACCAGCTCCGGCTTCCAGAGCTCCACGGGCGCCCACACCTGTGGGTGCTGCCGCGGCTCCTCACGGGCAGGGAGCAGGGGAGGGCGAGAGCAGAGGGGCCTGGCCCGCCGCGCCCGGACCTCAGGAACTGGCGTCCAGAACAGGATCTAGACCACACATGGTACGCTGTTCGGGGCACACATTTGGGGGGTTGAGTTTTTTAAAGCACATCCTGGAGTGGGTTGGAGAGTGTGCCCCTCAAATTCATGTTAACTCAGAATCTCAGAATGTGGCCTTCTTTGGAAATGACATCTTTGAAGGTGTCACCAAGCAGAGATGTCATACTCAAGTAGGGGGGGCCCTACTCCAATGACTGGTGTTCTTACAGGAACAGGGAAATTTCAACACAGAGGAGAAGCCATGTGACGACGGAGGCAGGGATTGGAGGGATGTGGCCGCGAGCCCGTGAACACCGGGGATGCCGGCAGCGCCAGAAGCTGGAAGAGGCAGGAAGGACCCTCCCCACGAGGCTCTGCAGACAGCACAGCCCTGCCCTCACCTTGATTTCAGACTTGTGGCCCCAGAACTGGGAGAGAATAACTTCTCCCGTTTCCAGTCTCCAGTCTGCGGCACCTGTTGCAACGGCCCCACGCTAGCACTCGGCTGGCAGGAAACATCCCGGCCGCCCACTGTGGTTTCTGCATCTCCCGAGCTCATCTGAGGCCCTCTTTGCGCATGGCCACCACTCGCCGGAGCTGACAGTGGGTGGCTGCCACCTTACTGGGGAACCGGCCCTGTCCCCAAGGACCCCCCACCAGCACCCAGACACTCGGGTCCTACCGCCCGCAGGACATGGGCCTGGGGCTGGGCACCCCCTCACGACCAGGGGTGATCCCTGGAGGGAGGGGTGGGGTAGGGCTGCTCCAGGGTTTGGCTGCTCAGCGTTCTGGCCTTGCAGTAATGTCACCCCCCCAGGCCAGCCGCCCAGCACCGAAGAAAACCTCTGGAAAAACTCTCCGCCAAACTCCTTTGGTGCCTGATGATGGGTGTTCTATAATTTCCAACAAAACGGCATTCCTACAAACTTGCCAGACAGGCTGACGTTCAAAAGACTGATGGTACCAAGTGGTGTTGCTAGAAATCCCTCTTCCTGCTGGGGGGGGCCGTGAACGGTGAACAGATACTCCACTTGGAATAGGTCCCCCGAGACCCAGTGATCGCACTGCTAATTCCACACCCAGTGGAAACCAGTGTGATGTCCTACACGGGTGTGTGCACGAACGTCCGGGGTGGTCTTGGTCCTCCAGGCTTATTCAGAAACTGGGACCACCCGCACGTCCCCCCACAGACAGAGGGAGAGACACACGGCAGCCCGGTCACTGGCCACAGAGCCCTACAGAGAGAAAACCGGCCATCGCTGCCCGGGGCTGCACGGAGGGTGTGAGCAGTCCTGGTGCGGAGGGAAGGACTGCTTCCATGTGTGAAGTTCAAGACGGGGCGGACGGGGTCTGATGGAGGTCAGAGGTCAGAAGAGCGGGTATCCCTGGGGGTGGTGACTGGGAGGGGGCACGAGGGGCTTTCAGTGGGTACTGGGCGTGCTCTCCACGTCAACTCCCTTCCACGGGTGCTGGTTACGTGGGTGTGGACGCCTGAAAATACACGAGCCGGACGCTGAGGATTGCGTCTCTCGTGGTACCTAAGTTACACCTTGATTTCAAAAGGCTTTTTTTAAAAAGTCGTCCTACCTGGAAGGCCCCTGGCATGGAGCTGGGGAGCAGAGTCTCCAGGACCCGCCCAGGAGCCCGCGGGCTTGACCTGGGATTCTCTCGGGAGGCTTGAGTGAGCCAGCGGGCTTCGGGGGATGCAGCCCTGGAGGCCTTGCCTCTGAGCCTCCCTCCTTGGCTCCACACGATCAGGGGCAGAGCTGGTCTGCCCTGAGTGACGAGTGTCAGCTGTGCGTGTGGTGTGCCAGGGTGCTGACAGCTCTGGGCCCCACGGACCGACGTGCAGGTTGTGCCTTCAGGGTGCCCACGGTCCCTGGAGGTCGGGGACCGCACTGCCCGACTGGCCGAGGAGGTGGGCTTAGGACCATGGGAGGCCCCCGGAGCCCTGGTGACCCTCTGCCTGGGCAGGAGAAGGAGGCAGTTCCCAGGGCAAGGTGATAAGTGGAGGGATGTGGGGAGGGGGCTCTTCTGAGTGTGAGGCCGGAGTGAGATGTCTAGGAGGCAGGGAGGTCCCGAGATGCTCGAGGGGTGATGGGGGAGACAGGCCAGGTGTGAAGCACCCCACCCCCCCCACGCCCCATCCCCACAAGGGAGCCCGTCTCAGCCAGAAGCTCTGCTGTGCGCCCACCCACTGAGACCTCGAACAGATGCTGGCCTCTGAGACTGGAGAAACAGGGGTACCTGCCTCCAAGTTGGAGTGAAAATTAAATGATGAGGCCACGCCAGGCATTCACATCGTGCCAGTAGGTCAGGGGCGACCTCCCTTTATAGACAGGGAAACGATGCTTGTATGAAGTTCAGGAACAGGCAAACTGAATCGGTGGTGATGGAGGTCACTGAATGACACGAAACCGGCCCGCACGCTTCCTGGGCAGGAGAAGCCTCGTCTCCCGCAGAGCTGCTTGAGGTTTTCTCTGCGTTGACAGCCCCACTGTCTGTGTCCTGATCACAGACCCCCCAGGAGCGGGGGCCGCGCTACCGCGTCATGAGCGCCTTCTGTGTGGGAAGACAGGCTGGCCCGGGCTTATCTTCCCCGCTGGTCGGATGCCTTTCTAAATCAGGGCTTTCCAGGCAGCCTGGGGGTCCTTGAATGGTCAAACATGGCCCAGTTACGCCAGCCTTGTCGTCAGCTCTGGGTTCAATCACCTGCCACGGACCGCTGTCTCCCTGGAGGCGTCTGCGGTGGGAAAGGTCACACGGGTCCTCGCGTCCTAAGGAGCCGCTGGAAGCCAACCCCTCTGAGCACGTAGAGCTTGGCTGGGGACTGAACCTGGCTCCGGGAACGCACCCCCAACACTGTCAGCTTCCACAATCTACCAGCCTCCCCTCTCCACTCCCTGGTAAAGAGACACATCTGTGAAATCAAGGAAGATTCTAACCAGCAAAGCCGGGTGATGCACCTCAAGGGCTCCAAGCAGAGCAGCCCCAGGTGTCGCCAGTCTGCGGGTGGGGGGTGGTGGCCCTGAGAGGCCCGCTGCGGCAGCCGGATTGCACGGCAGGGAAGGGGCCGGGGCCGCCAGGCAGGGTGAGGCCGAGGGAGCAGTGGGGCCGTCCCTGCTTTCACGCCTGGTGGTCCTCGTGTCCACAGCCCCCTCCTCTCCCAAGGCGGTCCAGTTTGGGTGATAAATTACAGCCCTGACTGAGGGCGCCGCCCGCTCTGTGCCGGGGGTGCAGAGGGGCTGCAGCTGGGTCCTCCCGGGGAGAAGACGTGATGTCGGGACCAGCCCCCCTGCCTGGGCTGCTGTCAAGGGCCTCCAGCCCAGCAGGGAGGTCCACACGTGGCAAGGACACCCTGGGCACCCAGGGGCTTAAGAAAAATGGAAAGTGGGTCCCTGATGTGGGTTTGGCACCCCCCGTCCCGAGGAAGAGCTCAAAATACCCCCACGGAGGTCTGCCCCCTCCACGAGCTCCCGGCACGGCTTCCAGAGGCCACGTGAGGGCTGCGTCCCCGGGCAGAGCTCAGGACCCCCCGGCACGAGGTCTGGCTGTCATGGGGCCTCAGCACACCGTGAGGGCTCAGAAGGATCACTGCCTTGGGGACAGCAAGGTCCTGACCCCAAAGAAAGCCCCTCATAAACCCGCCCACACGGGGTGGGACAGGGCTGCCCTCGGTGTCTCCCGGGCCCCTGAGGCCTGCCTGGGTCCGGTCTCCCCCCGTTGTTCTCAGCCCCTCTGTGACGTTCGTGACCCCCAGCTCCACCGAGGGGCACACTGGCTGCTCTCTGCTGACCCGTCTCCACCCCTGCGGTGGGAGGAGGGGCGTCAGGCATTCGGAGTCACATCAAGACGGGAGGAGGGACTCCCTCCCTCCCTCCGTCCAGCACTGGGGGCCCTGCCAAGCGGCCCAGGGGCATCCGAAGCCGTCCATCGGTCCAGAGCGTCCCTCCAGCCCCCACACCCAGCTCACGCCCACCTCTGGGGAATGAGGGTCCCCAGGACACCGCAGCTCCGCCACCCCCCTGCCCTGCACAAGGGTGCTCCCAGCACCCACCTCCTCCCCTCCTTCGTCCTCCGCCCGTGGGTCTGGGGCCTGTGCTTTAGTCCATGCTCAGGGGGTCCACGCACTCCTGGCTCTCTTATGACCGCCGCACCTGCTGCCCCAGAAAGCCCGGCACCCGTCCCCTGTGGAGCCCCCTGACTCGGGGCTGCGGGACCCCCACGAGCCCGATGGCCTGCCTGCCGCTGAACCGTTTTAGGGACCCAGAGGTGGACACAAGCTACAGGGCAAACCCAAGGTATCAGCTCAGCAGAGGGGAGCTGAGGGGTCTAGGGGGCCCCCAACTTGCCAGACATCCCAGCTCCTGAGAAGAAATGCAAAGCTTCCCTGTGAACCGTGCAGGCCAGGCCGCGGCGGCCAGACCAGAGGTGTTAATAGCACCTCCGGCGACCTTCTCCTCCACAAGCTCACCCATCAGCAGCGATGTTCCCCCGGGGCTTCCCAGCGGGGGACCCACATCTCCGGAGAGTCGCCCCTCGAGCCCGATGGGCGCAGCGCAGGGCCTGTCTGTGGGGCCAGGGCTCCGGGGGCAGTTCCCACAGGGAATTTAGGGCCTGAGTGTGGGGCCCGGGGCCACCGCGACAAAGCACCCACACCTGGAGGCATAAGCGACAGACGTCGGTTCTGCCTCAGTCTGGAGGCCAGAGGCCGAGATCACAGGGCAGGTTCTTCTGAGGCTGCCGTGGAGAAGCTGCCCCAGGTTCTCTCCAGCCTCTCCCGTGTTTGCTGGTGTCTTGGGTTCCCTGGTTTGGGGGAGCCCAGCTGCCTGGCCCAGGAAGGACCCACACACACACCCTGAGACCCCCACCTCAGTGACCGTGGCTCAGCCCCGTAGAGCCCCAGCTGTGCCACCCACAGAACAGGGCTGTGACCCAGCTGTGGCCCCTCCAGCCCGGGCGAGGGGCACGGGGTGTGGTGACAGAGGGACGACGGGTCCGAGGAAAGCCGTGTCCAGCCGGGCCAGCCCTCGGGACGGCAGCCCGGAGCTCTCGTCCTCGTCCTCATCCTCGTCTGCGGACGTCAGAGTCACTCAGCAACCCGGAGGGGAGGGAATTCACTGGAGGCCCAGTGGTTAGGACTCCAAGCCGTTCCCTGCCGGGGGCCCAGGTTCAATCCCTGGTGGAGGAACTAAGACCCCACAGACCGTGAGGTGCAGCAGGGAGGGAGGGAGGTAAGGAGGGGGAAGGAAGGACGGAAGGAAGGAAGGGAGGGAGGGAGGGAAGGAGGGAGGGAGGGAGGAAGGGAAAGAAAGAAAGAGAAAGAAAAAAGAAAGGAAGGAAGGAAGGAAGGAAGGAAGAAGGAAAGAAAGAAAAAAGAAAAAGAAAGGAAGGAGGGGAAAGAAAAAGAAAGAAAGAAAGAAAGAAAGAAAAAGAAAGGAAGGAAGGAAGGAAGAAAGAAAGAAACCCTGAGGGGAGGGGCTGAGGGACAAAGAGGGAAACAGGAGCACTGTCTGGGCCACGGAGGCCGGGCAGAGAGTGGATCGGGTGGGCGCTGGTTTCTGAGCTGCGTTTCTCTGTGGCCGCATCTAGAAGAAGCCAAATGGACAGAAGCAGGGATGGGGCTCGTTTAGTGACCGCCGTCGGGGGAGCGTGGAGGGGGTGGAGGCAGGGCTGTCCAGGGTCACCACTGTGGGCTGTCCGGCATGGAGGCGTCCTCTCCCTGGCCCTCTGTTCACCCTCCGTGGACAAGGCCTGACCCCCACGAATGCGGATGTGAGGCCTCCAGGGAGGACACTGCCCACCCCAGGCGGCCCCGAGAGGCCCCTTTGGGCTTCTTATTTTAGTTTGGGTTTTTTTTTTTCTTTCAAGTCAAAGCTTCTGAGACGGATGAGTGTAAGGTCTTGTTCATAGGAAGACCACGGCCTGGAGCCGGACCCCAAAGGGGGCTTGGGAAGCACCTGCAAAAAACAGCGGCCCCAGGAAGCAGCGAGAACCTCCCGGGTCCTGTCTCCCTAACAGCCGCGTCTAGTGCCCTGCCCGCCATGGGCAGCTCGGCCGTGCCGTAGGCCTGCCGCCCAGGGCTTCCTTCCCACGAAAACCCTCTGTCCCAGAGCGGGCTGTGTTTTCTTAGAATCCACCCAGATTTTTTAGTTCCAAGTTTAGACTTAGCCTTAAGAGGCACGAAACCACAGCAGGACACGACCGGGTGAACCTGAACCCCAGCTCTTCAAGCCTTCTGAGTGAGTCTTAAATGGGAAAATCCCAAAAGTTCTTTCTGAAAGTAAAAAAAAAAAGTATAAGCTTTTGAGGATTATTTTTACATTTACAAGATTTTTTAACTGTAACAGCAAATGAACTGAGTTTATTTCTAACTCTAAAAGGCACACAGGGCGGTGCCCGGCGGAAAACCAGGACACTGAGGACAGAGGGGCCTCCGGGCTTCAGGGTCCCGGGTGGACTGGGCGGGGAGTGGAGGGGGCAGGAGAGAGGGGTCAGCACCTCCGCCCCCCTCGTGCTGCTTCTCGTCCGACCCCGGGGTCACAGAGGCCTCCGCACTTTCCTTTGCAAACAAGTGCTGCCCCGCGGCCAGGGCACCCGCCCCGGCCCTCCTGGCACCTCCCACACCCTCCTCTCTGTTCCTGAGGTTTGTTTCCTTCCCTGTGTCCTAGAAGGCATTCCTGCACCCACTTCTCAGATGGGGACACTGAGGTACAGACAAGGCTCTTGCTGCACTCCAGGTCTCCTGACCAGTTAGGGGCAGAGTGGGGACCCCTCCCTCTCCCCCCACCCCTCCCCCCACCCCTCCCTCCTCCACCTCCCACACCCCTCCCCCTGTGTCCCCTCCCACACCCCTCCCCCTGTGTCCCCTCCCACACCCCTCTCCCTCCCCCCCACCCCCTCCCCCTCTACCTCCCACACCCCTCCCCCTGTGTCCCCTCCCACACCCCTCCCCTCCACCCTCCCCTCCCCTCCTCCTCCCACACCCCTCCCCTCCCCTCCCCTCCTCCTCCCACACCCCTCCCCCTCCGCGTCCCCGCCCCAGTCCCCAGGAGTCCTCCACTGTGGCCCTGGCTCTGCTTGCCTTCTGGCTCCATGGCCATCCTCACACCCCTGTGATCTGCAACCACCTCCCAACTGAAGGCCACTGTTTAAATATTAAATAGTCCTTGGAAGCCTGGGCTCCCATTAAGACCCTGAATCAAAAGAGGAAAAGAAACATTGTAAAGATCGCTGCAGTTTGAAAAGCTCCAGGACTGCCTTCAAGCTCCAGCTCCTTGGCCTCGGGCGGGGCAGGAGGCTCCGGGGTCCCCGGGCACACCAGGCAGGAGCGTGCACGTGTGCACGGTCGGGGGAGGGGCACTGGCCAGGCCCGACGTGTTGGGCTGGGGGCCCTGGCGTGCAGTGGTGGGGCTGGACCGGGAGACCCCGGGACCCTATCACGGCCGTGCCCCCTCCCCGGTCACTGGGGGAGCCCAGGTGAGGACAGCGACGGAGCATCCCCGGGCCCCAAGGGCAGCGGGAGCAGCAGGGCCAGCTGTGCAAGCCCCGGACGGGGAGGGAGGGAGGTGCCCTGTTTGTTACGAGCCGACCGGCAGCTACCACTCCCGCCACTGACCTCACGCTTTCAGCACAGAAACAGACCTTCCTCCGTGAGGAACGTTTTGCTCTAACAGACCCTGCGGGACTGTGGAGGGGAGAGTCCTGTGTCCCCACCCCGGGGGCTTCACTAGCGCCTTCTTCCTTGGACGCTGTCCTAGGAAGGCGCCCCGAGTGACAGCCCTGGAGGATGGGCGGGTCCCTCCGTCTGTGCGGGGGGTGGGAGCAGCCACAGAGCCACGTCTCTGCCGTGTGCCGTGACACATCAGAGCCGAGGACACGAGGGCCAGCCGCCAGCTGTGAGGCTTGCCGAGGCCGAGAGGAGCGCGTCCTCAGTCCCCTGGCCTCACCGCGGTCGTGGTCACCATGGAGGCCCAGCCCGGGGGTCTCCCCGTGCCTCGGATCCTATCACTCCCAGGCCCACAGCACCCAGACTCCTCGACACCCCTGGCACGTTGCAGCTGGACAGACTTTGTCCCACGAGTGACAGCCCAGTGGTCTTTGCTCCGGACGCCTCTGCTTCCATCAGCTCGGAGCCAAGGGGCACGCGGCCCACACCCGGAATCCCCACCTCCAAGGTTCAGCTTCATCTCGTCCACTCCCCTCCACACCTCCCAGAAAGCGGCCCCTTCCCCCGGACCTCTCCCATGGGCTCCTGGCTCCTGCTTCCCGGGAGCCCCTGTCCTCCATCCCAGGGCCCCTCAGCCGCTGGAGGAGGCGTCCAGCCCATGGCCTTGGGTGGACGCCGTCTGGGCGTGGGCACCAAGGACACTGCCCTCGGCCCTGACTCCACGCTTCACCTCCCCTCCCCCAGCCTGGAGCGGCCCCTCGGGAGTCAGGGCTCCTCCGGGGGGCGGGGCCGAGCTCCATAGTGGGGACACGTCCACTGTGGCTCCAGCCAGCCCGCCCGTCCCCTCTGACTGCAAACAGAAGGGTCCTTCGCGTCCTCCCAAGCCTTCAGTAGCTCGTCCAGGGTCTCGGGACTGCCGTGACTCCTGTGTCCACGCGGGACGGGGCGTGCCCTCCCACTGCTTTACCCAGAGCGAGAAGCGCTGGGTTTAGGAAGCACCTCGGTTGGTGTGGGGAGGGGTCCTCACTTCAGAAAGCACGGGGCTCACCACAGGGATCGTGAGCTCTGTAAGGAGGACCTCACCTCAGGAACGTGACGGTGGAGGAAGCCGGGGGGTCCAGGGCCGCCCTGCTCCTCAGCATCCCTGCTGCGGGGGGCGGGGGGGGGGGGACGCAGGCCCGCGACCCTCAGCCCCTGGGGCTAGAAGACCCCCTGCACGCAAGGACGCTGGGGGCTCCGCAGGGGCTCTGGTGACCCCACCTGGCTCCCTGCACTGCCCCCCGTGACCACGGGAGAGCTGGGGGCGCTCCAGAACCCCCACCTTTCAGATCTTACCCCCCAAATTCTGCCTAGCCGTGTGGGCTGGAGCAGGTCACCACGCCTCTGTGTTCTCATCTGTGAAATGGGCAGAGGAAAGCCATCCTGGGGGCTGGTTGCAGAAGCCGCTGTGAAGACGTGTCGCCAAGGGGATGCCTGAGAAAGAAGCGGACAGATGGATAGACAGACACGGCACAGCCGATCTCCTAGCAGAAGTTCAGGACCTGCCAGGAGCACGAGGCCTTGGGAGGCCGGGCCCCTGACCACAGCCATGCACGCCGTCAGTTCTGAGGTCTCCCCACGGTCTGTGGAATGCAGGGCACCTCCCTGGTGCCAGGGGGTGAGCGAACTTAGTGGTCCAGCCGCACGTGGAGCTGGCCCTGCACGGAGCACCAACACACCCGCCTCACTTACGCCCACTCCCACAGGGGCCAGGCCATGATCCCTCACGCTGACAGATGGGGAAACCGAGGCGCAGAGCGTTCAGTGACTCCCTGCCAGGCACACACGTGTGACGCGGCCAAGCAGCGTTTGGACGTGGGTAGCATGACCCCCCCCCCCCCAGCCCTGGTGCCCATGGCGCCTGGACATCCTGGGCTCGGCCTCTGATGATTAGGGATGTTTGTTGAGCATCTTTCATGGACCTGTTGGCCATTTGTGCGTCTTCTTTGGAGAAATGTCCATTCAAGTCTTTCGCCCTTTTTTCAATCAAGTTGTTAGCTATTTTTGCTATTGAGTTTAGGAGTTCCTTATAGCTTTTGGATTTAACCGGTGTTCGGCTCTGCAGATGTGTCCTCTCATTCTGTAGGGTTCCTTTTCACTCTGTTGACTGTTTGCTGTGCAGAAGCTTTTCAGTTTGTTGCAACCCTACTTGAATAACTTTGTTTCTGTTGCCTGTGCTTTTAGTGTCAAATCATTGCCAGGACCAATGTCATAAAGCTTTTCCCCCATGTTTTCTTCTAGGAGTTTCACAGTTTCAGGTCTTATGTTTTAGCCTTTAACCCATTTTGAGTTGATTTTTGTGTCTGGTGTAACATAAGCGTTCAACTGCATTCATTTGTGTGTGGACATCCAGTTTTCCCAACACCATAGAAGACACTGTCCTTTTCCCATTGTGTGTTCTTGGCATCCTCGCCAAAAATCAGTTAACGATATCTGTGTGGATTTATTTCTGGATTCTCTATTCCGTTCCATTAGTCTACAGGTCTGTTTCTTTGTCAGTATCATACTGTTTTAATGACTGTAGTTTGTAACGTATTTTGAAATCAGGGAAATACAAATTAAAACCACAGTGAGATATCACCTCACACCTGTTAGGATGGCTGTCATCAAAAAAGACAACAAGTGTTGGTGAGGATGTAGAGAAGTCGGAACCCTTGTTTGTGCACTGCTGTGGAAATACAAAATGGCGCAGTCATTATGGAAGACATTATGGAGTTTCTTCAAAAAATTAAAACTAGATCTACCAAATCATCCAGCAGTCCAGCTTCTGGGTATTTATCCAAAAGAATTGAAATCAGGATCTTGTAGAGATACTTTCTCTCCCCGTCCATAGCAGCACTATTCACAAGAGCCAAGAGGGGGAAGCCACCTGAATGTCCATCCACAGGTGAGCAGATAAAGGAAATGTGGTGTATACATGCAATGGAATATTATTCAGCCTTGCAGAGCTTGGAAATCCTGCCACATGTGACAACACGGAGGAAGCTGCGGGATATGATGCGGAGTGAAACGAGCCAGCACGGGACAAATAACGCATGATTCCACTCACGTGAGGAATCTCAAAGAACAAACTCGTGGAAGCAGAGAGCAGCGTGGCGGTTGTCGGCGGCTGTGGGCGGGGCAACGGGGAGTTCCTCTTCGATGGGTTACAGTTTCAATTGTGAGGATGAGTAAGCTCTAGAACTCTGTGCACAACACTGTGTCTCTAAAGCCTAATACTGTATCCTGCCCTTAAAGATTCCTTAAGCGGGTGGATCTCATGCTAAATGTTCTTCCAGAAAGAAAAAAAGCAAAGTGGGGACAGAACCAGCACCCCCATCCCATGACAGCTCAGTGGGGGTGCCACCTGGAGCAGGCGTCATGTTATGTAGAAAATCTTTCCCAGAGGAGCAGGAGATTTTCCCAGCCCCATCTTCTTTTTGTAAACAATTATTTTATTATTCTTATTGTTATTTATGTGTATTTTTTGGCCGTGCTGCTTGGCATGTGGGATCTTAGTTCCTCATCCAGGGATGGAGCCTGTGCCCCCTGCATTGGAAGCACGGAGTCTTAACCACTGGGCCGCCAGGGAAGAGCCCAGCCTCACCTCCTGAACAAATGTGTACTGATGTCCTTTTCTTATTGCGACATTTAGTGTTAGGTTGAGGGTCATTGCCCCCCACCCCTGCTTCCAGGGCGGGGCTGGTCAAGCCAGCAGGGAAGGTGGAATGGGAGGGCTTCTGAGCCACAAGCATCCCTCAGCCCCTGGGCCCCGGGCTGAGCTGCCCTGACTCCGTGAGGGGTGCTGGCTGTGCTCCAGTGTGAGTGGCAGGGTGAGGGGTCTGTCCCTGGAGCAGCGGGCTGGCGTCTGCCCCCCACCCCAGGACCCCAGCCAGGCCCAGAGCCGATCTCAATGTGACCCACTGCTTGGCTGCAGGAAACGCTTCCCCGTGGCTGACCGGGGCTCCCTTTGCATCGCAAACCCCTCTTCTCTTGTCCTCCTGTTACCTCCGGGGGTGACAGCTGAGAGGCTCAGCCTCACAGGGAGGGCACCCGGGCCCTCTCCTGGGGGCGGGAACGTTTCCGAACGTTTCCTGACTGTCCCCAGGGCGTTGCAACCACAGCCCCTTGACTTTCGCTGCCCTCTGCTTCCAGGAGGGTCTGCTCACAGGCAGGGCCGTGGCCGAGGTCTGGCTCCTGTGGCTGCAGCCCCTCCCCACCACCTGGCGGCCCCAGCAAGGGCCACGTCACCCCAGAGCCTCCCCCTAGAGACGGTGGCCACTCCCAGCAGCAGCTCCCTGTGCCCGGCGGAGGGTTGAGATCACGGGGCAGGTGAGCAGCAGCAGAGACCGTGGATCTGGCTGTGGCCGCAGGCCCTTGGCACTTGGCCACTCACTGCCCCTCCTGGCTCCTCTCTGTCCCCGCCCCCTCGGCCCCTCCCTCACCCCGTGCCCTGGAATCAAACCCCTGAGGAACCCCCTGTGGCCCCGAGTCCTCGTCCTGGCTGAGATGAAGCTTCTAGGGCCCAAGGGCCTGAGCAGCTCCCTGCAGGCCTAGCCGTCTCTCACTCAGGGCTCGAACTGTGACAGTGAGCCCTCAGCCCCCTCAGAAGACCTTGGGCCGCTGCATCCCTGGACTGAAGGCCAAGGTCCCGTCAGGCAGCCTCTGCAAGACACCTCTGCCAGGCTCACGGCTTTTAATGGGCTTTGGTGCAGGGACAGCGCTTCACACAGTCTGTGCTGCCAACCTGGCCACTGACAGCTGTGCACGCAACCAGCAATGCTGAATCTCCCCTCCTAGTGACCTCCTGCCTGTGCCCAGAAGGCTGCCATGGACGGCCCGTGACACCCGCTCCCCAGGAAATCTCCACCCAGGGCACAAGCTAGCCATCCAGCATCTCGGCTGCACCCCCTTGGGTCTTCATACAAACAGAAGCCCAGCAGCCTACCTGGGTGACCTCAGACAGGTCGGGCTTGCTGGTCCAGCCGAGTCCACAGCAGGACATCCCGCATCCCCTTGACTCGGGGGAGTGGGTTCCCCAAACATTTTCTCAGTGCTGCTGCCGCCATCACCACCTCCACCATCAGCGGCATCTCACCACCATCTCACCAACACCTCCACCATCACCACTAATACCACCATCACCAAGACCCTCAGCTCTAGCACGAGAAGCCTGGCACACAGAAGTGCCCAGTGTTCATGTGCTCATTCGATACGTGGGGTCTCAATTCAATTTGAAGGTCTTCATGAACAAGGGCTAGCTCGTTGGCCATTCATGGAGGTCCCAGTGAACCCTGCCCAGAGCCAAGCCCCCAGGAGGCCTCCCATGAAGATCTGAATGAAGAAGAAAGAGGGAAGCGGAGCAGAGAGGGAAGAAGGTGAAAGGAAGGAGCGGGGAGGAGGGGGGAGGCAGGGAGGCAGGGAGGAAGGGAGGTCCAGGCCTCTCGGCCATGTATCAGTGACCCAAAATGGAGTCTGGGATTTCTTAGAGCCGAACAGGAGATGCCTGTAGTTCTGATCTCTCTTTCCTTTAAAATCAGGACCCCAGAGGCACCTTTGACTTTTGATCTATTCAGCTGAGAAATGGACATCACAGAAGAGAAGCCAGGTCTCTGCTCTCCCTCCCTCAGCAGCAGCCTGCTTCCCCACGAGGTGCACCTATACTCACAGCATCTCCACAGCTCTGGCTGAAGCCACAGGACCTGGAGCCACAGGAAGTAGCAAGGGGCCTTGAGACCACCAAGGCAGGGCAGGAACCAACCCCTGGTCTCCAAAAAGGCCAGGTAGATGCCACGGAGCCCAGGAAGGGGGAGGTGGGGGCATAGGGGTGGTCCCCTCCCTCCACTGTGCTCCTCCGAGACTTTTGTGTCACTGCAGGTGTGGTCATGACCTCATCAGCAGTCCTGCCTTCAGCTGAGACTCACAAGTAGCAAATTTAATGCACTGGGTCCCAGAAAGCCCCGGTCTGGCCACCATCCACCTCAGCCCTGCTCCCGGCTGGCAGCCCAGCCCAGCCTCGCAGCCTCACGGCCTCTGCTCCCCAGCAAGGGGAGAACCAGTGGACAAAGGATCACCCACACCCTGGCTAAGAGAACAAGAAAGACCCTCCGTGCTGCGGCCTTGGGGGGTTGGAGGACAGAGATTCAGGTGGGAATGAGCTGCGGCCTCGGCTCTGCAACTGTCTCCTTCCTGATACTTCTCTGACAGATTCAGCGCTTCCTTCCTCAGGCCAACAGTCACCGTGATGCCATCCTCCCAGGGCCCAGGGGTTGCGCCCCACCTGCCACATACATGCAGCACCCCACAGATGCTCACGCAACACACATGCCACACAAGTGCCATTTACTCACCCATGGTCACACAGCACAAGCACAGCCCATGCCAGCCGGCACACACTCAGGCGGTGCACACGTGCACGCGTGTGCTTTGACACTTTGTGCAGATGGAAATGTGCTGTGTCCTGATAGGGTGTCCTGTTGAGGCTTCAGACTAAGGCTACCCCCTCCCCTGCAGGGTTAGAGCTGAAGTGCTTTTTGCGCTGGTTCTGGAGAAGCTGCACGTCCTGGAGAAGCTTCTGGTCTGGAGAAGCTGCAGGTCCTGGAGAAGCTGCAGACCCTGGAGAAGCTTCTGGTCTGGAGAAGCTGTGGCCTCTCGCCCTTCCCTCATCTGCCCTAGAAGGAGACTGAGGCCCTCCAGCCTCGACCCTCCTGGAATCCTGAGAAGTAAATCATCCCACACACCAGCCGCACCACCTGAGGGAAATCAGGACTGATTTGTACAGATTCAAGTGCAAAAGAAGAAAAACCATGACGGAGCCTGGACAGTGTCACCCTCTTGCCTGGCTCTGGACTCTCACACACTGTGTCATTTAAAGGGCATCAGGCCAGCTACACGTGTGTGACTCCAAGTCTATGAGGGGCTGGAAAACGCAGGACAGTGAAAAGATCAGTGGTCTCCAGGGCTTCGGGGAGGGACGAATATGGGGGGCACGGGATTTTTAGGGCTGAGAAACTGTTCCATATGATCCCATGATGGGGCACACTGGTCATCCTACATTTGGCAAAGCCCAGAGAATATGCGTCCCAAAGAGCCAACCCCCACGTAAACTATGGAGTTTAGTTAATGACAATGTAGCGATAGCAGCTCATCGCAGGTAACAGTGTTGCACCAAAGCCAGACGTAACCAGATGTAAACAATAGAGGATGGGGGAGGGGGAGTCCGCACTTTCCATCAGTTTCTCTGTACAGGGAAAACTGCTCTTAAAAAAAATGTCTGTTAATTTACAAAGAAGGAGGAGGAGGAGAGTCAGGCTGGGGTGTGGTCATTCTGAACAAATCCAAATTTCACAGGTGCCCAGCTGCCCCACGAGGCCCCCCGTGTCTCCGCAGACACGGCCCCACCTGGGCCACCCTGGGCTCTGTGCAGCCCAACAGCCTGGGCGGGCGGGCGTCCAGAGCCTGCGGGCCGGGCTGGGCAGCCTGCCAGGCTGGGGCCTGCCGACTCGGGAGCGCTTTGACAAATCACCACTTAGCTTCATGGTGCCAGGAACACGACTTATGGGAACACAGGCGACGGAGGCTCCTGGCGCAGGGCCCGCTGGAACACGGTGTGTGGGGCATCCTTGGAGAACCTCCCTCGAGGTCATTGGTAGCCGGTGAGGACGCCCCGGCCTGCCCCCTGGAGCTGGGAGCCTGCGGCCAGCCTGGGGCCAGGGCCGTGTCCGGGACGGTGTCCGCCCCCAGCCAGCACCACCTCGCCCGCGGCAGCCTCGGGGCCTCGGGCAGGCGGGCAGCAGCAAACCTCTGCTCTTGACGACGGCGACCGGGTAGGACCGCTCCCTCTTTCTTGCCCAAGACCCGTCTTTCTGAGCAATTTCATTTTTCTAAGCACACACTCCCGGATTCCTAGATATTCCTCTCCAGCGTGTTCCTCTCGCCAGCTCCTCTCAGCCGGGACTGCGGGAGAGGGGGAGGCCTCGCAGGAGATCGTCCAAGGGTTGTGTTCTCCGTTCACCCAGGGGGGTGGGGAGCCGGCACCTCTCATGACGGGGGGGGGGGGACAAGGTCACGCAGGGCGCCTCGGGGCATCGCGTTGCTCCCTCCAGGGTCCCCAGGGCAAGGACACCGGCCCGCTCCTCTACGACCAGGACAGTGTCTCCTTGGATACACAGGAACAAGCCCGGCCTCCACGCACAGGAAGCCTGAGGCCCAAGGCTGTGAAGGACACGCCCTCAGTCCTGCTGGTGAGGCCAGTGCCAGGCCGAGAGGAGGCTGTGTCACCTGCCGTCCTTGGGGGCCCCACCTCCTCATGATCCAGCTTCTGCACCCCAGTCATAGGTGGAGCCCCTTTCCTACCTCAGCCCGTTAAAAAGACGAATACATTATAACTCTGCATGGTGGAGGATCATTTCACAAGATACGCAAATACTGAATCACGATGCTGTACACCTGAAACTAACATACGCCAGTTACATCTCACTAGACAGTGTTAAAATACTAATAAAATAATGGAACAAAGGCTCCTGAGGTCAGAGAAGGAAGGGGATGGCGCCTTTGTCCCGATGGGCCCGAATCCAGCGCTCAAGCTTTGCTGCAGAGAGCAGCCAGCGACACAGGCTCCTAGGGGGACACACCACCTGTGAGCGGCCCTCTCTGAATTGGAATCCGATCGCACCTCTGGTTTACAGGACACTCGGGGGCAGAGGAACATGGTTAATGTTGCCACTACAGGCGTGCAGCCGGCAAACCCAGAACACAGGAGATTCTACCGGACACGTGATCGGGGGTCTCCCATGAGCGAATGCAGTGACGGGCATGGAGGCGATGGTGGGGGAAGGAAAGGGAGAGGGGGAGGGGAGGGGAGCACAGAGTTCAAAGAGCCTTCAGAGTCCTATCTCACTATGGATGAACTCTGAAAAGCAGGTATTCTGTAGAGCTACCTATGAAAGTAATTTTCTGAAAAAAATGAGGTCCAGGGATTGCTTTAAAAGAAGCCAGGGAGAGGAAGGGGTGAGGGGGGCAGGGGAGGGCATGCTAGGTCCAATGAGACTGGCCGTGGTACTCTTCGTTCTAATGTTGCTGGAAAAGAATCATAATCAATAGCTTGAAATGTATGACAAAAAATTAACCACAGTAAAAAGCCAGCCTGTCCTTCCTGTGAGGCTAAACTCTCTACAGCCCCTAACGCTAAACCAGGGTCAAAACAACCAAGGGAGATGCTTGCACCCCAGGAATGCACGCGGAGAACCTTAGGGACACTTCCCTCCTGCTGTTCTGTACCTCATCTTTCTACAGTGTTTACGATGCCTAGATTTTATAACATGTCACACTGTAGCACGCTGGTCCCTGTGACATGCAAAAGATAAATGCGTCTGCATATACTAAGAGTGTTTGCTCAAACACTCCTTATTGTTAAAAAACAGGATATGGGCATCTTTGTGACACAGCTCCAGCTGCTGTGACAAAAACACTACAGACGCGGGGCTTAACTGATATAGACATTTCTGTCTCACAGTTCTGGAGGCTGGGAGTCCAACACCAAGGCACTGGCAGATGTGGCATCTGACAAGGGCCCACTACCTGTCCTCTTGTGTCCTCACGTGGTGCAGAGAGAAGCTGGCTCTCCCTGGAGTCTCTTCTTAAAAAGGCACTGGCCCCCTTCACAGGGGCCCCACCCTCATGACCTCATCACCTCCCAAACGTCCCACCTCCTGACACCATCACACTGGGGGCTGCGGTTTCAACCGCAGAGACTTCCCTGGTGGCGCAGTCGTTAAGAATCCACCTGCCAGTGCAGGGGACATGGGTTTGAGCCCTGGTCTGGGAAGATCCCACATGTTGCGGGACAACTAAGCCCGTGTGCCACAACGACTGAGCCCGCAAGCTACAACTACTGAAGCCCATGTGCCTAGAGCCCGTGCTCCACGACAGGAGAAGCCACCACACTGAGAAGCCTGCGCACCACAACGAAGAGCAGCCCCCGCTCTCAGCAACTAGAGAAAGCCCATGCGCAGCAACGAAGACCCAACACAGCCAAAAACAAACAAACAAACAAACAAATAAATAAAAAATTTTTTAAAGAATTGGGAGGACACAAACATTCAGTCCATAACGATCACAAAAACTTGGAGACCACCCTTCTGGAGAACCCCCGCAGCGCCAAAGGCCCTGCCCTCACTGACCCAGGGCCGTCCTGACTTCCAAGGGAGTTCCAAGCCCGCTGGCAGCCTGGGCCACAGCTGATGTTCCCATGGTCCCCAGTCAGCTCCGACCCTTTGCTTGCCACCATCAGCCTGATGTCGTTCCCAAGTCTTCCCAGGAGCTGCTGGTGCCCCTGGGGTCCACATGCAGCTTCCCCAGTAGGACACACATGCCAGGGCTGCACTTCCAGGTACATCCTTTAGAAATCACCTGCCGGCCGAGAGCTGGGGACTAGAGCCCCTGGCACCCCATGCAAACAAGCCTGCAAGGAAGCCCCCACAAAGCAGTTCCGATACACCCTGCCGCCTCCACCCGCTGGGACCGCTCACAACGCGGTTTCCGCACACGCTGGGCTGGGAGGGAGGGGCCTGGGGTCACCTCCTCAGGGCTCAACGTTACAAAGACTTTAGGAATGCCAGCAGTCACACGTTTCACTCAAAGGGCACTTTCCTGTCACTTCAGGTCACAGATCACAAAGTCCGTGCATGGAAATGTCCAAACACTCGAAAACACTGACTGGGTGGTTTAACCCGAGCGTGGCCTCGGTTCCGTAAACCACCGGTTCTCCGGCGCCGTTGGCGCAGCTCTGGAAGCAGCCGAGCTGGGGGCGAAGGAAGCGGTGGTGTTTTTATCCACCGTGGGCCCCCCGGTGATGACCCCCTGCCCAGCACGGCGATGTGTCCGATTTCCATCAAGTTCCAGGGCTGCGATTTTGTCTAATAATTCATTCCAGGCAAGAGCACAGGGAAACAAGCTAAAGAAACCCAGAGAAACAGCTCTTGCTCAGATGCTGGAACCAAACAAACGCCCTGGGCCCTCACCTTCCAGGGACACCACCAGCGCGAGGCTGTCCAGGCAACTCCAGGCCAGCTCAGTAGAGGAGTGCCGCCCTTTTTTCAATCCCTGTTGAAAACTTCCTTGAATCTGCCAGTCCTGCTCCCTGGCTCAGAAGGAAACACTACAGGGGTCCAGAACATTCTGGAACATTCTGGTCTCGCTGCTCAGGGCCAGCAACCACGCTGACCACATCCAGACCTCAGGATAGTCCCTCACAGTGATTAGCATTTTTCCTAAATCCCTTGCATTAAAAAAATAATAAAAATTTTCAGAGTTCCAGTGCCTGCCCTCCTAATTCTCAAAACACTTATTTCAGGGCCAAGCTCCAGGCTCCAGGCCTGGGGAAATCCCCTCTGCTTGAACTTGGCAAGTAGAACAAGGAGGCTGACGTCTGAGCCTCCATTTCCAGGAGGAGAGAGGGGCCGGACCCCAGGACACCCCACCCCGGAATCCGCTCACACACGTGCACACACATCTCACGTACGCACACCACACACACGCCCCACGTCACACGTACACACACATACTCACGCACTCATACCCTAGTCTCCCCCAGCCTGCCCGAGACCCCCAGACCCGTCTCCAGGTGCCTGCACCCCTGTCCCCTCCATCTGTGACCAATGAAAAGCCTACAGCTCCAAGGGCAGGCCCCCTCAGCCCACATGGTCTGTACCCCCAATCCACGCCTACCTCCCACCCATCCCCACCCCCTCACCTTCCCTGCACCTTCTAAGACAAGTGGGCATCACCGGACGGCAGAGCCTCCCCTGGTCCTCAGCGTCCCCATGTCTCCTGCGGTAACTGCCCCGACCCCCTCCTTCCCCTGCAGCCTCCTGCGTGGGGTCTTCCCTCCCTCCCCCCCCTCCCCTCCCCCGGGACCACGCCGGGGGCTTCCAGGCTCCTCATCACTGCAGCAGACGACGGTCCCTCCATCCTCCCCAAATCCGCATGTTGAAGCACATCTCTGCAGACCATACCCCCTCCCTGTGATGCCCCAAGGACCGTGGGGACCCAGCCGCCCCTCCCCAGCTCCTGATCCTGTCGCCCTGGCCAACTAGAGCCCTCTGGAGCCCGGGGGCCCTGTTCCACTGATCTGACCGTCTTTCCCCTGGCGCCGCCTGTGCATCCTCACCCCCCTCCTTTCCCAACAGAGATACGTCAGGAAGGCCTTGGAGGTGGACGGAATCCAGGAAGACACAGGGGAGGGGACGTGAGAAAGGGCTGGAGTGTGTGTGTGCTTGTGTGTGTGTGTGCGTGTGTGTGTACGTGTGTACGTGTGTACGCCTGGTGCGTGTGTACATGCAGGGCGTGTGTGCACACGTGCCTTGTGTGGGACCTGGCGTGCGGGGATACAGGAGATGAGTGCGTGGTCCTGGGTGTGGGATCCGTCCCTCCTCTCTCATCCAAGCTTGCTGGACGACGGCCACCCGAGGAGACCCAGACCTGGGATGCTGACCACACGCGGGTCCAGTTTGTTAACCACTGAAAACGTAGCAGCGCAGTGATGCGGGGGCCTCGGCCTGAAAGGACACAGTGATTTCCCAGGGGACCGTCAGCCAACAGGGGGGCTGCTCCCACCGGCAAGGACCCCTCTCCAGGGCAGCAGGGCCGCCCCGACAGGCCTGGCAGCTCCGGGCGCGGGGAGGAGCAGGTGGGACCCCTCCAGGTCCAGGCCTGGCAGAGAGGTGAGGACGTGCAGAAAAGGCTCAGGCTGGAGACAGGGAAGGGAAGCTGTGCGCGAAGACCGCCACCTCCACCCCAGGGCCTCTGCTCGGTGGACGTGCGGCGACCGCCCTCTGCGGACGGGGTCGTCACACGCGCTGAGTGGAGGCGCCTCCGACCCGGCTGCCCCGTTCCCAGCCGGAGAGGAGGCTCTGGAGGGAGAGCGGTGCCCGGAAGGTGCTGGGCAGAGTGAGGCGGGGAGGGGCCCAGCCGGAGCATGTGCTCCCTCAGCAGAGGAGCCAGGACAGACAGAGCACCACGCAGGGACACAGGGGCGGAGGGGCGGCCCCAGGGCCCGGCCCCACCGCCTCCCACAGCCCCCACACTTCTCCGTCTCCCGTGCCTCTGTGAGCCCTCACTCGGGTTCGGGTCTGTCCCCCCCGGCCCTTGCTCCCCAAGGGCGCCCCGCCTTGATTTCATCGAACCCAGTGCCTGGCGCTCGGGAGCCGCAGAAACAAATGGAGTAAAAGTGAATCAGCCAGGGGGGCGGACCAGAGTCCGGGAGTCGGGGTACAGAGGAAGGGAGGGCCGGCAGGAGCCCCGGGCCAAGGTGGGGCTGGGGTGCAGGCTGGTGAGGCGGGGCGTCCGGCAGCCGGGCAGGGCCGGGCAGGGGCGTCCAGGCGGTGGAACTCTTCTGCTCACAGTGGGAGAAACCCAGCTCGGCCTGGACCAAAGGGAACTGGTGGGCTCAGGTCCCCAGACCGGGAACAAGCGTGGCCGCCAATCCGGGGACAGCTGGACAGGCCTGTGGATGCCAGGCAGCCACATCAGCTTCTCCCCCACCTCCGCCCGGTGCACCTCCTGCCGCCCCGCGCCCACGGGACCCAGGCCCTCCAACGAGCACAGCTCTGCCGGGGCTGCGGGCGCCCCCGCGGCGGCCCCGACCCCCCGACGGGCCCGGGCACCCCGTGTAGGCCTGGTCTGCAGCCGGCCGAGGGGCATAGCAGCTACCACCATCACCTTGCTGGTCCCCGAGGTGCACGCGTGTCTCCCCTGAGACGGCCCCTCTGCTCCAGGACGGACGGACGGCGTCATCTGTCTGACGACACCCACCCCAAGCCAACCTCAGTGTGCTGACGCACGGCTTGAGCTGCGCGTGGATTTGTTTACAATCACTGCTTGTTCCTCACACGGCGAGGCCGGCTGTGTCTGCAGCTGAGGCCGTCAGAGGCCTGGACACAGCAGAAGCAGCTTCGGAAGGGCACCTAGAAACTACCTGGGACTTGGTCTAACTTCTCCATTTATCACCATGTGGAGTAGAGGGGGTGGCAGTGAGCTCACGTGTGAGCAGGCGTGTGTGAGTTCGTGTGACTCTGCGTGTGTTCACGTGTGTTCACGTGTGTGTGTGACTGCCTGTGTTGGAACCTGGTTCACAGCCTTGCACGTGTGTCTGGAGCACCTCACTCCACAGCACGTGTGCTGTCTCACGCTCGGCCGTCTCCTGACCTGGGCACAACGCAGGTGGTCAGGGTGAGGCTCGCACCAGGGCGTGAGGTGCACGGAGGCTCCGCTTCCCCAGGCTGTGGGTGCGAGTTCGCGGGCCTTCCCTCCGTTAACGCAGGGGCCTCTCTGACGGCTACCTGGGCTCTCGGGCCCAGGCTGGCTTGGCTCCCAGGAGGGCAGCAAAACTGACAGGGCCAGGCCTGCTGTTGCCCCGGGGGGTGTGAGACCAGAACGCCAAGGCACCAATGAAAGCAGGGTCCCGGGGTGCCCTGTGGTTCCCGGCCTCGGCCAAGGTCAGATCACGCCGGGGCCTGCAAAGACCGGGGCCTCTGAATCAGAGGAGCTGGTTAGGGAGTCTGCCCCCATCAAGCTCCCTGGGGATCCTGCTGGGTGGCCGGGCCCGTCTGCAAGTGGACGTTATCTGAAAGCGGCTGGACTCCAAAGGAGAGGGCGACACGGGGCTTGTGCACCGGCTTCGGGAATACCCTGGGACACGGCCGCCTCGACCCCCTCGGTGCCCACGTCCAAGCCGGAGTGGACGGCATGTCCCCAAGCCCACAGGGCAGGTGGGCGTGCCCAGGACCACGCAGCACAGCAGGGTTCTCAGTTCGAGGTGGACTGGGTCCCGGCTCTGCCACCACGGTCATTGTCCACACGGCACGCAGAGCTTGCCTTGCCAGGCATTTGGAGACACCAGCACAAGGTGTGAGAAGTCAGTGGCCGCAGAGGCCGGGCAGGAAGGGACGTGAGAAGGGGTGGCACGAGTGCAGGAGGCGGTGAACCGGAAGCCGGGTGCCACGTGGGAAGGCGGGCCCCGTGCAGACTGACCTTCGGGAAAGCTGGATGTTTAGGGGACAGTCCCTCTTTTTAAACGTAGGCAATTCATTTTCAAGTATTTAAAAGCTGCCGACCAGCACGTCAGGAGTGACAGCGGCTCCAGCTCTGCTCTCATCCAACCCTCTCAACTTGCAGACGGGGAAACTGAGACTGGAGAGGCGCGCAGCGTGCTCAGGGTCACGTGGGTACTTCCCGGCAAAGCTGGCCTGACACCCAGGCCGTGCCCACCCAGTTCCACGTCCTTCGATGACACGGGGCACCTGCGGATTCCAGGAGACAAAACTGAACGCTCCCTTGCCAAGTGTTTGTTCTAAACTTTAGTTTTTTCCCCTAAGAAAGCAGAGGAAACGGGTCTTCCTCCCGTTGTGCTGGCAGCTGGTCTTCCTCCGAGTTCGGCTCTGCCAAGAGGGAAGTCCGAGGCTTCTTCCCAGATTTGGGCCCCGCAGCCTTGGAGGTTTCCCACAGATACCACGTCCTCGCCGCCGTCTGGAGAACATGTCCGCTGGTCAGGGAGGACCCGTGTGGCTCAGCCCAGCCTGCACCGCCTTCAAAAGCAGCAGATCAGTCCTCCGGTGACACCGCCGCACCACGGCCACGCCTGGGCCTCCTGCTCCGCGGACGCACCTGGCCTCAACCCCCCAGGCTGAATCCAGGACCCTCCCCTGCAGCCCCCCAGCACACCTGCCATTAGCCACCCATCTCCTGCAGACGTGTCAGATTTGCTGCTTCCTGGAGTCTTTTGGTGTTCTTCTGTCCACATCTCCCCGCCCACTGAAGAATGATAGCTCTGCAGGTGTGTGTTTTTCTGAGTTAAAGCCCAGGGTCTGTGGCTTATCCCTGTCAGAGCTCAGCTTCTGAAGTCCCACCACCTCCCCCAACACCTGTTCAGTCTCCACAATGGCTGCACCGTCCAGGGTGGGCGTCTGCTCTGGTGAAGGAGAAAGCCTGCCACTCACAACAGTGGGGCAGGAGCAGCCACAGCTCTGGGAGCAGCTCCATCGTTCTGGGCAGAGGACGCAGAAAAGGGGTCCTGGTGGGCTGGAGACCGGGGAGACCCTGGAGAGGGAGGAGCTGGGGAAGAGGATGCCTGATTCTGTGTATGAAGCTGACCCCGTCCTGGGCTCCCTGCCAAACCTGCTGGGAACAGACCCCGGCAGCACAGCAAAGACCTTGACAGCTCAACTGAGATGGAGACCACGACCCACAGGAGATGAGATGGAACTTGCGGTCTCAGCCAATTGGACTCACTGCTTGCTTTAAAAAAAAGAAAAATCAACATTTTCCAGAGGATTTTAACAAGACCCAGAATCTACACAACGCAATATGGAAAATATCCAGGATGTAATCCAAAATTACTTCACATACAAGGAACCACAAAATTCTCAAGAGAAAGACAGTCACTAGATGCCCCCAAGGTGACAGAGATGCTGAAATTCTCTGACAAAGACTTTAAAGCACCTGTCGTAACTGTGCTCGGTTGTGGTAAATACACCTGAAATGACTGGAAAGACAGGAATTCTTAGTGGACAAATAGGAACAGCAAAAAAGAACTGAATAGAAACTTTAGAGCTGAAAGATAAAGTACCTGAAATTTTAAAAAACCATTGGATGGACTTTGATAAAAGAAGTTCTCACATATTGAGATACAGGGAATTCGTCCTGGTTTATGCATGAGGTACCTTGAATTTGGTGCTAACTAGAACAGCCTGTTTGTGGCCTATCAAACATACACAGTACATCTGCTTTAATTATGAAAGAACAGAGCACACTGACCACAAGTAAAGAACGTCTGTGTTAAAAATAAAGATTAAATGCCCCTCCTCCTGGGACGCCAAGGCTGGCCCGCCCTCCATGATCAGACTCCCTCCCTCCCAGGCGCCAAGGCCACGCTGACTCGCTGTGCACGTGCCGGTCTGGTGGTTGTTTTTTTTTTTGAAACAGTGAAGAAATGTAACCCTGACTTGTTAATGCTCTTTGTTCTGATAAGGCATAAAAGTGTGCTGAAAACCCTGCTTCCCTGGAGCCGTTTCTCAGAATACTCTGGGAAGTGGGCTTCCAGGTTAGTTCTTAGTTTGGCTCAAATAAAACTCTTTCCTAGTCTTATTATTGATTGTTTACTGGTTATTTTCTTCAAAAACTTAACAGCAGAATGGCACTGACAGGAAGGAGATGGGAACTCACAGATGGATCGATGGAAAAGTTCCAATCTAAACAACGGAGAGGAAAATAAGACTGAAAAAGAAAATGAACAGAGCCTGTGGGACCTGAGGGACAATATCTAACGTTTGTGTCATTTGTGTCCCAGAGGAGAGGAGGAAAAAATGGCACAGAAAAACATCCAAAGTAATAATAGCAAAAAAGTCCCAAATTGGGGGGAAGACGTAAATGTAGTTTCCACAAGCTCAGCAAATCCCAAACAGGCTAAAGTCAAAGAATCGCGTGCCAGACACAAGTACACTGCTAAAAAACAAGGATAAAGAAAAAGTCTTGAAAGCAGCTGAAGGAAAAATGATACATTATGTGTAGGGGAGCAGCGGTTCAGGTGACGACCGATTTCTCATCAAAAACCACAGAGGCCACAGAAAGACACGGAGGAAGCTTGAATGCGTATGGCTAAGCAGGCATCAATCTGGAAAGGTGGCACCGTGTGTGACTCTAACATACGGCATTCTGGAAAAGGCAAAACTGGAGACAGGATACAGGTTGCCAGGGGGTGTGGGGAGGAGAGATGGGTACGCAGAGCACAGCGGACCTTCCGGGCAAGGAAACTGCTGTGTGATCCCACGACGGTGGATGCATGTCCTCACACAGTCGTCAAAACCCACAACATGTACAACACCAAGAGCGAGCCCTGACGTAAACCGTGGACCTTAGTGCACAATAGGGAAGCCACACTGACCACCACGTGTAGCAGGCGCACCTCACAAATGCAGGGTGCTGGCGACGGGTAACCTGCAAGCTGGGGAGGGGGGCGGGGCCCCCCTGTACTTCCCGCTCAATGTGTCTGTAACCTTAAATCTAGTCTTAGAAAGTCTGTTCATTACAAAGATATCGGGCACAAAATAAACAAGTACAAACCTTTTAAACACAACCAAAAATGTGAAATCCAGCATGGAGGCCGGAAGGCAGTGGGACAGTGTCTTTAAAGAAGGGAGGAGGGAAAGGGGTCTGTGTGGTTGTAAGGCTTCTAGGGTTACTTGAGGTGCGAAATATGAGCCCTGAGTAGCCTGAAGGGTTAGGGTTCTATTATAATCAGGAAGCAACCGTTTAAAAAAATACAAAGAGATCTAGCCGAAAAGTCAATAGATACATAAATGAATGAATAAGGCAAAATATTGAAATAAGGAAGAGCAAAGAGGGACGCAAACCAGAGGGACCCGTGAAGCGGACAGGAAAATGGAGACGAAACCCAGTGGGATCAACAATCAGGGTCAAGGTCAACGGTCTGAACTCCCAAACCCGAGGTTCGGGATTACAGCCCACGTTTACTAAGGACCGTCCCACGATGAGTCAGCAGCCACGTTACCCGCGGAGCACCAGGCGGGAAGGGAGGGAGGGGCCGGGCTGAGTCCTGGACCGGGGACCAGGCCCCGGGGACCAACAGTGAGGCAGCGCTAACCCTGAGCTCCACCAGGGACCACACGTGACATCTAAGCCCCTGCCCCAGGGCTAGGACCACGGTGGGCTTCCAGGACCCCGAAGACCGGTGGAGGTGCTGTTTTGGGCCAGTGGGCCTGCTGGCCGTACTGCCCTGGGGGCATCCCCATCCCTCGCAGGTGGGCTCCCTGGTTCCCTGAGGGGGCCGCATCCCGGGGGCCCACGTGCCTCCACTGCAGGGGGACAGGTGTGGGTTGCCAGCTGGAGTGCTGGAAGCCCCAGGCGGCCTGGTTTTCTCAGCAGCCCCAGAGCTCCTGTGAGAAGCCCCACTTTCCATCCTGAGTCATTTTGGGGTCTCCTGAGAACATTCCTCGTCAGGCCACTTGCTGGGGGTGAAAAGTGCAGACTCCCTTGAAGGAAGAGGGGCTGAAGCCTCCTGTCGGTGGCGGGGGAGGTCCTTGCCCACCGGCTGGACTGGGCCCGGGCTCTCCCCACCCCCCGGCAGCTGCGCTGGGGCCTGGGTGAGCGGCGGCTGGGTGACCAGGGGCCCCGCCCTGGGTGAAAATGCTGCTCTAAAAAGGGACAGCGTGAGGCCAACAGGGCACGTCCTCCTCATCCACCCAGTCCCTAGAGAGGGCAGGAGGGGCAGCAGCCGGCCGGACAGCTGGGCCAGTGTGGACAAGCCGCCCAGCGCTGCGTGCGTCTGGGGCTGTGTCCCAGGAAGCTGGAAGATGGGGCCCGGCTTCCCAAGAAAGGGGCCTGTGGCTTAGTGAGAGGGAGCTATTTTTATGTACCCGCCTTCCCGGGACAGCCACGGAAGGCAGGGGAGGGCCTGGGGGCCACTCGGGGCCCAGCTCAGGTGAAGGCGGTGGGGCAGAGGCCAGGGCAGCCCCCACCAGAGGAAAGGAGAACAAAACACCCTCCGCGGGGCGTCGGTCTCCCCATCAGACGTGGGCGCTGGGCCCATGCGCTCCGGGGCCCCAGGAGGCCGATGAGGGGAAGAGACGTGCAGGAAGGGTCTTATACCTGGAGCCTGGGTGGGGGTGGGCGGGGGGCTGCCTGGGAGGGGCCCTCACTGCCTCTGAGACTCAGAACAGGTCTGGGCATCCTGCTCTCCCCTCCCGGGCACCAGGGCCAGGGAGGTGGTCCCGGCTTCCATCCGGGAGGGTGGGGGGGTGTCTGCGTGAGGCTCTGCGCCCCGGGGAGGCCCCGCCACCACAACCCCCCTGAGACAGGCTGCCCAGGTGGGCGGCTGGGGGCGGGTGCCAGCGACCTAACTCAGCTCAGAGAGGAGGTGCCTCTGTGTGGGCGGGGCTCCCAGAGCAGCAGCCCCGCTCGCGGAGGCGGGGCCCCCAGCTGCCCGCTCTGTCCTGAGCTGCGTCCCCGAGAGCCCCCTGTGCTCACAGCAGAGCTGGAAGGTCGCGGGACCGTCTTGTGCCAACTGGAGTGGGTTGAATGGTGGCCTCCAATATACGTCCACGTCCTGACCCTCGGAACCGGTGAATGTGACCTTATTTGGAAGCAGGGTCTTGGCACGTGTGACTGAGCCAAGGCCCCAAGATGGGATCATCCTGGGTTACCTGCGTGGGCCCTAAATCCAAGCGCAGAGGGAGGGGCTGGCGCAGGCAGGAGGCAGCCTCCCCGGGGGGCCCGGTTACGAGGGCAGGTACCAGACCTGCGGCAGGACCCCGTGCACGTGTGCGCAGCGTGGTTGGGGGCAGCCGGACGGAGGCCCGGGGCTGCTGGTGAGAGGAGCGGGGGCTGCGGCAGCTTCCTGGAGGCCCGGACCCCGCAGGCCCCGCCCCGGGTCTGTCTGTGCCACCACTTTCTCTCGCGGGGCCGCCCCGCCCAGAGTCCCCTTCCTGTGGGGCTGGGGCTTTCCAGCCATGACTCACCGCTTTCCCGGTGTTTGTCCATCTAGGCTCCCGCCCAGCGGCGAAGGTTCTGACTTGCCCAGGGCTTTTCACGTGTCTTCACGCTGCTTATGTAAGGAGAACTTTCTGCAACCAGCGGGCTCCGCTGTCCCAGGCCTGGGGGCTGCACCAGCTCTCTAGGACGCTGGCCGCCGTCCCCAACACGCGGACGGGTCCACACAGTGGGCGCCGGCCTGCCCACACCCCCCATCCCCCTCTTCTGCCTCTGCTTTCCTCCCTCCTCGCACAGAGAGCAAGCAACGCTTGGCCAAAAGGCAGGCCCACGCCACGCTCTGCCTGGACAATGAGGCTTTGGGGGCCCCGAAAGAGAGACAGGCTGAGGGCCCTGCTGAGAGGCCAGACAGGGGTGTGGAGGCAAAAGCAGGAGGCCCGCTTGGGCGGGCCCCTCAGGAGCAGATGCTGAGACGGGACCCCAGGACACTTTCCATGGGAGGGGACCCCAACACACCAGGAGACGAGCAGGGGCGGGCAGGAACCGACATGTTCCCAGGAGACAGGGCCACCTGGAGGCGGAAGGGACAGGAGGAGAGGGTGCGACCAAGGCTGGCGTCACGCTGCAGAAGCTGCGGCTGAGGAGAGATGCAAAAGCACCCAGAAGCAGCCGGAGGCAGCAAGAGAGAAACCTCCCACCTCCCCCCCCCCCCCCCACGTCCCCTTTGCTCGGCCTCTGGGCTCCCAGCACAGCATGACGTTGACCAAACTGGGCAGCAGGGCAGCAGGGCCTCGGACCCCCCCACCTCTGGGGTCAGGTCTGCCCCAGGAGCTGAGCTCAGCTGGGGGGTCTGGGGGCTCATAGCACCCCACGTTCCCCAAGGGGCTGGGCAGGGAGGTGTCAGACAGGAGACCATGGTCAAGGCCGCAGCAGGGGAGCGCCCCACCCCCCGCAGACTTCGCAGCGCCGAGAGTGCCTGTGCACGTGAGATGGTGGGGCCCCCACTTCTGGGGGGGGAAGCCGTGCTCTTCCGCGTGCGCTCAGCTGCCTTCCGAGCCGTGTCCCCTGTTTGTTCCATGCCGACAGGTCCGGAAGCCAGGGCTCTCCACTTCCCGAACACTCAGAGCCGCGCGCGTTTTTATTCCCAAATAGGAAGTCTTTGCAACCCTCCGGCCAAATACATGGGGAGCTGACCTCATCTCAACAGAGATTAACCGGCAGGAAGGTCATTACCTAAATGGACGATGAGCTGATAAGAAGCCCGAGAAGAAAGGCATCCGGGCCTCTTCCCGGGAAGAGGGAGGGGGCACGTGGGGGACCCAGGCGAGGGGCAGGGGGCATGGTCCAAGCTGGGCGCCCCTCGCTGAGGGGGCCTGTCCTCCTGGCTCCTGGACACGGACAGAAAAGGGCCCCTCCCCCAAATGTTCCCACTTAAAAATACCACGGTTCAGGACTTCCCTGGCAGTCCAGTGGTTAAGACTCTGTGCGTCCACTGCAGGGGGCACGGGTTCAATCCCTGGTGGGGGACGTTCCGCATGTCGTACAGGGTGGCAAAAAAAAAGAAAAGAAAAGCCAAAAACAAACAAACAAAAACTATAGTTCAACCTAATTCCCACAATGGGTAAATTGTCCCCAAAATAACACTTTTCAGCGCGTAGATGGTTGCGCTGTCATCGTTCATCAAACACAGAATCCCTCCGTTTGCTGGAAAACGCTGGGTCTGATTGCCGCCGGCGCAGGGGTTGAGACTAAGAGACTATTAACTTCATGTCTATATTCTGAGGGGCCGCAAGGGTCGGGCTCTGGCGCAGAACCGCCTCCCCGAGATCACAGCCGCCGCCCCTCCCTCCGATCCACTGCCCCGTGCAGGACGCTGTGAGGCGGGAGGGAGGGGTCCCTGCGCTCAGGCAGGCCGGTCCACACAGCGCCGTCTGCTGTTTTTATCGTTAATTCTGCAGCCCCACCTCTCGGCCCCGCTTCCTGACCTGCGCGCCCAGCACGGCGGCTCCCAGGCCTCAGCCGCATCAGGGCCCTCTCCTCCCAGCGCCCAGGGACCTCACGTGGCCCTCGGGACGGCAGCAGTGGACGCGGGCCGGAGCTCTGGGCCCAGAGCACCGCAGCATCACGTGGTTGCTCAGGAACTGCACGAGGATTGGGGGACACATTGGTCTTCCACCGGGGGCTTCACGGAGGAGGGGCCACTAAGAGACGGGGGTATCGGGGAGGCGGGAATGAGCGATGGGGCTGGGGCGGGGCCGGGGGGGAGCAGGGCGCCAGGGCCAGCGGTCTGGAGTCCCTCGGGCACCAGGCTGGGAGGCGCGCGAGCATCGCCCGTCACTGCCCACAGGGCCTTGTGAGGCAGGGGGAAACCTGGTCTCTGGAGGTGCCAGCACGTGACCCCAGTGGCGCCTTAGGAAGGTCAAAGCCAGGAGCGCCCCTCGCCCTGGGCTCCACCGCCACGGGCTCTCCCCAGCGTCCAGGTGGATGGGCAGGAAAGCCTGGTTCAAGGAGTCCGTGGCTGTCCGAGGCCACACAGCGGTCAGTGGGGGACCAGGCCTGAATGTGGCCCGTCTGACTCCCCTGAGATCCAGCTGCCCGGGGAGGACAGCAGGGGCGCGGGTATGGAGGTGACAGAGCTCGGCCACGGCCACCACTGCAGTCGAGATTCCACAGGTGAGTGAGTGAAGGTGGGGCGGGCGGACGAGGCAGCGCGAGAGAGGACAAAGGCCTCCAGGCGCAGGGACGGGACACGGCGTCCGGGTGAGGGGGCAGAGGGGCTCCCTCTGGGTGGGGGCAGGGGGCTGAGTCCACCGGACAAAAAAGGCCAGCGTCCCCGAGTGGAGACAGTCCCCAGCACGTCACCACCTGTCCCTGGTGATGGCCCTGCGTCCACGGCGGCTTCTGTCACTCCCATTTCCCAGATGAGGAGACCCACTGGCCCAGGGTCACGTGACCAGGGCATTTCCCTCTGTTAACCAAAACTCCAGAAATGGAGACCCGATTAACATAAAAAGAGTGTTTGGGGGTTTGTGAGGACGGCAGCCTGGCAGACAGATTCAAGGAACGCCTGACGTGTTCTGCAGGACTGCACAACGGGAGGCTCGTACACCACGAATAACCGCAAGGCTGCAGCTAGTTACACAAGGTGATCATCAAGAGTTATAACCGGAGCCGGTAAGAAGTGAGGTGCTTGCTGAGTGAGGCTCAGTTGGGGGCTGAAATGGTTGCACGGTGACAAGGGGAGACCTTGAGGCTTCCAGGTTGCCGCTGGCAGCTGCCTTTCTGAGTACGCCTCGGGGGGCCTTGGGTCTGGTGCATTTCAGAGAAAGTTCAAGTTCTCGGAGGGGCAGGGACGTGTCTGACACCAGATCCTCAATGGCCTCCTTACTCCGTTTCTGTTTGCCTGACCTGGGATCACTCCATTGTAATTTTAACGTGTCATCACCTCCACCAGAGGGGCAAGCTGCAGAGACCCCCTAAGGCCACGAGTCACACACTCAGCCCCTTGGGCCCTGAGACCCGGCTGAGCCCAAAGATGCACAGGTCACTCTCTACCTCCTCTGGCCCCAAAGATCCCTTGCCCACCCTCGGCCACCAGGTAGAGCAGGGGAGCTGGCTCCAGGCCCAGACGGGCCGCCTGCCATCCGTGTGGGCTCTGGCCGGCGGGTCACCTGCAGGGCCTGGGGCCCTGAGCTGGGGGTGGGGGTGGAGGGCCGACCCAGACATTAGCGGCCTGCGGACAGCCACGTGGGACTGTGCAGGGCCAGTGTGTGACCTCCGGGGTCCAGGTCTCCAGGGTCAGGCCTGCCGCTGTCCCGGCCCGGGTGACAGGAGGGTGACGCAGCTTCCGAGGAGAGAAAGCCCCGCTCTGTGCTGGAGAAGCCCGCACCCAGGCTCTGCACCGCAGACGCGAGGGTGGAGGCCGGCCTCTCCCCCAGGGCACGCCGGGCTTCCTGGCACCAGCCCCCCCACCCTGGGCGGCGGTCCGGGGCTGCCCAGAGCTGCCAGCTGCAGGCAGAGGGCACGGTCGTGGCGGTTTCTGGACGAATCGCACCGCCCCTCTGATTTCCCGGGCCTCCTCACCCTGTCCCCGGCGGGACGCTGCCACAGGGCGTCCTCTGCACGTGGGTGCGACCCCCACCCGCACGCCAGGCCGGCAGCCCCGCTGACAAGGGGGCGCCAGCCTCCTGGCCCTGCCTGGTGTCACCTCCCCATGGAGCTACCAGGTCACTCCCCACAGCCGATCAGGACCCCGAAGTGACAAAGGCTCGGTGCCCAGGCAGGGGGCGTCTCCCCTGAGTGCAGACGGCGGGGTGGGGGGGGGGGGTCCCGTGTCCCTGCGGACCCATCCGTGCAGGAGAGGGGCGAGGCTGTGGACCCCAGGGGCCCGGTGTGAGGCAGGCGGGGGTGCGGCTCCTCCCTCCCGCAGCATCCACGTCCTCCTGTGTCTCCTGGACCACCCGTTTCACCTTTAAACCACTCGGGCAGCCCCTCATAACGGGTCCGCTGGACCACGTGCCCCAGGCTCCGTCCCACATCTTCACGCCCCTTTCTCCGTCTGTCTGCCTGCATGTCCCCATCTGGCCGCCCTCTCACATCCACAGGTGGCCCGGCGACCTCCCACGTGGCCCGCCGTCTCCTCTTCATCCCCTCTGCACCAAAGCCAGTGCGGGGGCGTTCTTCAGGCTGCATCTGAGAATCGCAACACATCTGCTGTGTGTCCGGCTCCCGCCCTCCCCTGCCCCATGCTGTGCTGGGGACACTTTTTTTTTTAAATAATAATAGTTTAGTCATTTTCAAAATTTTATTTATTTATTTATTTATTGGCTGCATTGGGTCTTCGTGGCTGTACGCGGGCTTTTTCTAGTTGCGGTGAGTGGGAGCTACTCTTTGTTGCGGTGCACGGGCTTCTCATTGCCGTGGCTTCCCTTGTTGCAGAGCACGAGCTCTAGGCACATGGGCTTCAGTAGTTGTAGCACGTGGGTTCAGTAGTTGTGGCTCACGGGCTCTAGAGCACAGGCTCAGTCGTTGTGGTGCACGGGCTTAGTTGCTCCGCGGCATGTGGGATCTTCCCGGAGCAGGGATCAAACCCGTGTCCCCTGCATTGGCAGGCGGATTCTTAACCACTGCGCCACCAGGGAAGTCCCTGGGGATGCAGTTTTGAGCCGTGGCTTCAACCCTAGTCACTGCTTCTCTGCCCCGCCCTGCATCGCTTTGGGGGCCCCTGATGGACGTGTTGTCCACCCTCTGCCCGTCTCAGCGGCTCGTGTGTGTGTGTGTGTGTGTGTGTGTGTGTGTGTGTGTGTGTGTGTGTGTGTGTGTGTGTGTGTGAAAGCTTCACCTCTTTCCTCTCTGCTCTGCCTTCTGACAGCGTCCTCGGTTCTGTCTTCCACGTCGCTCACCCCCTTTTCCACATGCACCCGGGCCTCTCCCATCTTCTGAGCTTTTGTCTCAGTGACTGTGTTTTCCGAGCTTTGCCATCTTCTCACTCAGCTCTTCTTGCTCTGCTGCTTCCGCCGCTGACCTCTCGGTTCCTCTGAATGGATGTCTCTCCTTCGTTTACTTCTTTGAGCATCACGGATTGTTCCAGAGCTTTCACCAGGCGCTCCCCGCACCGACTCCGTCCGGAATGAAGGCATGTTCTCAGGATGGATTTGGTTGGCTCTTCCTTTTTTTCTTTTTTTGTGCTTATGACGTAAAACCCACATAATATAAAATTAACCATTTTGAAACATACAATTTGGTGACTTTCAATACACTCTCAGAGTTATCAACCATGACCGTCTCTAAGCATAAAAAAAATCTTCCTGGGGTTTTAGATTTGCGTTTGCAGACTTATTTTGAGTAGCTGTTTGTTGTTGTTTTGTTGTTGGAGTTTCTGTTTTTGCTCTTTTTTGGTCCCTCCCCGTCTGGAAGGTGTGCAGCGGCGCTCAGCCTCTGTCCAGCCCCAGGGCTCGCGCTGGGGTTTGAGCTGCTGACCTGCGGCCGTTCTGGCCCCGTCATCGCGGGCCTGCTGGGGCCGCACTTGACCACCCCGCGCCCACACCCCCCACATCCCGCGCCCCCGCCCCCAGCACCCTGCCAGGCTGGAGCCCACAGCGCCCGTCCAGCCCCGCTGCTTGCCCTTCGTCTCGGGCCCGGATCCTGGCAGCTGGGACCCCGCACAGGGGCCGAGTGCAAACCCACCAAGCTCCACCCAGAGCCCCCGGACCTCAGCTCCAGCCCTGCTCACAGTCCACTGAGACAATCCCACGTCCAGGCTGCAGAGATACTAACTGTGTCGTGGAGCCCTGTGGTCCTCCACCAACGACCTGCAGTGCACGGAGGGGTGTGGGGTGTGAGCTCACAGACACTTGTCTCACTGGGGCCTGATTTCTTTCCTTTCCTTTCCTTTTGTTTTTTTGGTGAAAGCAAACCCCTCCAAGTTGGGCATTTAGCAGCAGGCCTGTCCTGACGGAGGAAGGGTCTCTAGTCTATCTCAGGGGCTTCAAGCAGGGGTGCAGCCCTGAGCAAACTCCCCCCACACTGACCCACAGAGCCCTCTTCAGACATCAGAGGCAGGAGAAGAGACTCAGCATCTGACAAGGGGTAGGACGGTCGTATCTGCTTAAAAGCAGGAGCCCGGGAGGGCGGGAGAGAGAGGGTGGGCCAGGCCGCAGGCGGAGAGAAGCTGGGGTGGGGGGACACGGTGCCAGCCCCAGGGGGCCCCGGGAGAGAGCTCGGGAACCTGGGCTTGGGGCGCGGGCCGGCTGGGCCCTGCCACCTGACAAACGCCCCTCGCACGGGAGGCGATGGACGTGCCCGCGCCCCTCATCCCCTGGTTTAGGGCACGTGCTGTCCCTGAACAAGCCCAGGGAGCCCGTGGGGTCTCTGTGGACGCTTGCTGGGACCCCGATGGGACACTCCAGAGACATCACTTCTCTCTGCCATCCCCGCAGACCCACTCAGGCACTTTGGGGCATCCTGGGAAAGGGTTTGGATCAAGATATGGGAAATCGATTCTCTAAAAGCCAATTAACAGAATGACCTTAACGGACCAGTATCCTGAAAGTCAATTCTCTGAGTGGTTCGTCTGCCAAGACTGCAGGCAGGTATTTCAAACCTGGTCTGGGCAGCTGGCCACAGTCGCTCGCCAGCAGGGGTAGGAGCAGGGCTGGAAAGTTCTGGTCAAATCCCTGAGCCGGGGTCAAGGTCACATTCAGAAGAAAAGACAGTTGGTCAAGCTGGACCAGTGCACGTTGGCAGAAATGGCCACCAGAAAGAGAAACCTTGGGTGACATTCTCAGTCATTCACAAACAGGTCCCTTGGGTCCGTCTGGCTCTGGGCAAATGGGTAGCAGCAAATCAATCTAATTCTGAAGACATGAGAGAGAGTAGAGGGCGGGAGGGCAGTGGAATCCCAGCTGCTCCACCGCCGCTAGCTGTGTCCCTCTCCCTCTCTGTGCCTCAGTTTCCCCGAGGGGGTGTTTGCAAGGGTTAAAGGGACCACAGAGCCCCGTGAGTGTCTGCGGAGGTCACCACGCTCCAGGTTCCCACTGTGCGTCCACCATCAGGCACTCAGGGCCACCGTCGGCTCCATTCACAGGCTGGCCCCTCAATGCACTGGGGCCTGTGTTTCAGGAGGAGATGACCTCTGCGGACGCTCCCCCGCCCAGCCCTGAGGAAGGGGCAAGCGGAGGCGGCTTCTCCTGGAAGCCCCCAGAAGCGCTCTCTCCTTCCTGTCTTCTCCCCCTGCTGCGTGGAGACCCTGGACGAGTCAGCCACCTGTCTCTCCCCAGCCACCACTCCCTCCTGCTGCCCCAGCTCAGCAGGCCTCTCTTTCTCCCTTTCTCGCTCTCTCTCTCTGTCTTTCTTTCCTTCCTTTTCTTTCTTTCTCTCTTTCTTTCTTTTTCTTTCTTTCTTTCTTTCCTTTCTCTGTTTCTTTCTTCCTCTTTCTTTCTTTCTTTCTTTCTTTCTTTCTTTCTTTCTTTCTCTTTCTCTCTCTTTCTTTCTCTCTTTCTCTCTCTCTCTGTCCCTCCCTCCCTCGCGTCCCCGCTTCCCTCCTTCCTTTCTCCCTCTTTTAGCAGAGTCTCTGGACCAGCCTCCCTCTCTCTCATCTCCGGCCCCAGCCGTGTCACCAGGCTGCCCATTCCCCCGCTCAGCCACATCCACGCTCCCAAAGCCCTTCAGATCCCTCCTAGCATTCAGTCTGAAAACCTATGCACGTGTGGGCCCTTCATCCTCCCACCTCCCCCCACCCCCACCCCTCCCGCCACCCCCACCAGCGCCTCCCCCTGGGGCTTCCTCTGGGCTGGGGTCTGCCTGCCAGTGCTCAATCCCGCTGTAAGTAGCAGGGACTCCAGACTGCCCGCTGGAGACACAGGTGCTGGGGGACAAGGTCCCTCTCAGGAGTCCCCGCTGTGCGGGCCATTCATCGGGCAGACTCATCCCCTGCGGTGCACCTGTCCTTCCTGGGGGCGTGGCCAGCCCCACGGTGTGCCCCTGCGCGGGTCACGGCCAGCATCTTTAAGCGGTGTCTCCGTGATTTTGACACGTCATTGTTGCTCTGTCACGGTGGTCCCGGTCAGCGAGTCCCCGCGTGTCCTCCACCTCAGCAGGGCTGCTGGCCTGCGACTCTCCCAGATCTGCTCTGGGCTCCAGCGTGCCTCTCCCCTCCCCTCGCGGTTGGATCCCCACAGCGAGGGCTGCCCTCCTGGCTCTGCCCCACCATCCTGGTGCACCCCGGCCCCTGTGGGGGCAGGAGGGGATTCGGATCCTGGGAGAAAAGCCCAGTTCCAAGTGCAACTCAGCCTTCGAGTCCCACAGGCCAGTTGGGAGCTGGTGCAGTTCGTCAAGCCACCAACAGCAAGGGTGCCACCAGCAGCCACCAGAGAACCCCAGCTGCCTGTTCGACCCTCTGTTTCTATGTGGCCCGCTTCACCTCCCCCGCCTCCCCCACACCTGTGGGTGGTCCTGCCTCTGCCGATGGGCTCTTCTGTCCCCAGCCTCGAGGTGCCCACCCCCAGCTGCCCCTTCTCTGAAGCCAGCGTCACAACAGGTGATACAAACCCTGCACCAGGTGCACCCCGAGCCCCGCACCGTCCTCACGTCCCACCTCCTCTCTCTTCATCTGCTCCCAGCCTATGCGGCCTGAAGGCCACGCTTGCCTCGCAGAGTCAGGCAGCGAGAGGCCAGCCGGGAGCCGGAGGCACCTCCTGGAGCCAGAGAGACGCTGAGAGAGTCACACACCGATTCACTCGGCAGGCGGGACAGGGGAGAATGAGCTGGCGGGAGAGCAGGACACCCGCCCGGCAGCCTCCGGGCCGCGATGTCCCCCTTCCCCCTGCTGGGAGCAGGGGTGAGCCCGGGACGTGGCGAGCAGCACCGGGCCTGTGGAAGGCATCCCTGCGTGGTCCCCCCGGACCGGCCCTGCGTCCCAGGACCTCAGGGCCCAGCGGGAACGCAGGGGGGCTGAGCGTGGGGGGACAAGAGCCTCAGGGAGGGGCCCCTCGCAAGCCCTGGGCGCAGACAGCACGGCTGTGCCGGGACCCCATGCGCCTGCTGGTCCAGGGCGGGGGACATTGTGGCCGGGGCGCGTCCACCCCACGGCGCCTCTCAGGTGCCAGGAGGCCTGTGGCCCGAGGCGGCGCTGGGGGTTTGCCCAGCAGATGCGGGCCTGCAGCCGGCCCCTGAATCACCTCGACATCAAACACACAGCAGAGCTTAACCGGCTGCGCAGCGAGTCCTCAGACTCCACTCGCTTGTCTCGTATCCGTCCAGCCAGCCCTCCTCCATCACCACATCTTCCTTTGGTGCATTTCAGAGTGAGTCACGGCAGTGCTCTTTAAGAGAAAAAACCAAAATCTCTATGTCTGTCTACGGGGGAGGCTAGTGAGTAAACTACAGCATATCCGGATGAGAGAATCCTGTGCCGCTTAAAAGACGGAGGGATGTTCCCAACCGAGCAGCGGTCGAGTGGAGACAGGCTCAGGGCAGGGAGCAGACGGCATCCCCGTGTGCGATGTCGACATCCCCCGGGCAACAGGGAGTACAGCTGGCGCTCCCCGGGCCCAGCCCTCGGCCCGCGGGGCGGAGTCCTCAGAGCCATGACCCAACCTCCGTCCTTCGTCCTCGGAGGGCCGTTGCTCGGGGGTGACCAGCAGGACTGAGCCCCGACGACCCGATGAGCTCCCGCACGTGGACCAGCAGCGCCCAGCACACAGCCCTTCCTCGCCTGTCCTCTCGTGCCTCCTGGGGCCCCGTCCAGTGACCCACCTACACTGACGTCTGCCTCCAGCTCTGCTGTCGGGGAATCCTCCCGACTAAGACACGTCTCATACATTTGTAGAGACGTGGATGGACCTAGAGACCGTCATACAGAGTGAAGTGACTCAGAAAGAGGAAAACAAATATCGTATATTAACACATATATGCGGAATATAGAAAAACGGTACAGACCAGCTGGTTTGCAAGGCAGAAATAGAGACACAGATGTAGAGAACAAACATATGGACACCAAGTGGGGAAAGTGGGGGAGGTTGGGGGGGTGAATTGGGAGATTGGGATTGCCATACATAAATTACTAATAAGAAAAAAAATAACAAATTCTACACTTTCAATATATGCAGTTTATTGTATGTCAATTGTATCTCAATAAAAGTTCTTAAAAAAAAAAAGACACATCTCATAAAATACAGCAGCAGGCATGGAAAGCCCCCAGGCCCGTGGTGACAATGACAGCCTTGGGGGTTCACAGGGTAGGAAATTCACCGCTCACTTCCTTTTTTTTTTAATAAATTTATTTATTTATTTTGGCTGCATTGGGTCTTTGTTGCTGCACACGGGCTTTCTCTAGCTTTGAGAAGCAGGGGCAACTCTTTGTTGATGTGCATGGGCTTCTCATTGCAGTGGCTTCTCTTGTTGTGGAGCATGGGCTCTAGGTGTACAGGCTTCAGTAGTTGTGGCACATGGGCTCAGTAGTTGTGGTTCGCAGGCTCTAGAGCACAGGCTCAGTAGTTGTGGCACACGGGCTTAGTTGCTCCCTGGCATGTGGGATCTTCCTGGCCCAGGGATCGAACCCGTGTCTCCTGCATCGGCAGGTGGATTCTTAACCACTGCGCCACCAGGAAGTCCCCACTCTTCCTTCTATTCCATCTGCTCCTTTTGAGTCCTATAACCTGGGAGTGTCTAACCAACTCCAAAAATATAGCTTTAAAAACAGTCAGAGATGCGTTCAGTGTTTACCCGAGAAAAATGGAAACAGGTGTCCCCTGAAAGACCTGTGCACAAACGTTCACAAACGTTCAGCAACTTGACTCCTAACAGCCGGGAAGTAAGACCGACCCGGATGCTACCAGCAGGTGAGAGGGACCAAGGTGTGGTCCATCCACAAGAAGGAGAATCACTCGGGAGTGAAGCGTTGCCCCGCTGCCCCCGGGTGACATCAGAAACATGCTCAGTGACCAAAGGCAGAAAAGGAGCACACGCAGGGCGGTCCCAGTTACAGGAAATGTCCAGGTGGCAAGTCTACAGACAGGAAGCAGATTCATGGCGGCCCAGAGCTGGGCGGGAGCTGTAAAGGGGCACAAGGGATCTTTTGGGGTGATGGAAATATTCTAAAAGGGGGTTATGGTGATGGCTGTACAACTTGGTAAATTTACTAAAAATCACCACTTGAATCCATTTAAAACAGGTGAATTTTTTGTTTCCTTTTTTATCCAGGTATAGGCGACGCACAATATTATAAGTTACAGGTGTACAATACAGTGATTCACAGTTTTTAAAGGTTTTACTCACTTATAGTTATTATAAAATACTGGCTGTATCCCCTGCGCTGTACAACACATCTCTGTCGCTTACTTCATACCTGATAGCGTGTACCTCTTACTCCCCTCTCTCCCCACGGACAACTACTGGTTGGTGAGTCTGCTTCTTTTTTACCATATTCACTCGTTTGTTGTATTTTTCAGATTCCACCGGTCAGTGATACCATACACTATTTGTCTCTCCCTCGTTACTTAGCACAGTGCCCTCCAACCACCCACGTTGCTGCAAGTGGCAGAATTTCATTCTTTCTTGTGGCCGAGCAATACTGCACCGTCTGTAGTCACCACGTCGTCTTTATCCCTTCATCTGCGGATGGACACGGGTTGCTCCCACGTCTTGGCTGTCGTGAACAGTGCTGCTGTGAACATCAGGACGCACGTGTCTTTACTCGTGAGTGTTTCCTAACGCAGGTGAATCTCAGTTCAGGCGGTGGGGCCACCCATGGGCGCCCGCCTGCTCCCCGGGGCGGCCGTGGGAGGTGGCACTGGGGCCCGTGCGGGGAGCCCCGGGGCCACGCTCACCCCCCCACCCCCCACACCTGAAGGCAGCTGCCTGGGCCACGAGCTTCCCGCCGTCGCCTGGGATGCGGCCTCATGGCCACAGCAGACTCCTCCCTCAGTGTCGTTTCTGTGACTCAAACAAGAAAAACTTAAACAAACAGCAAGGGGCCGCGGAGCGGGAGCCTCACGCGGTGCCCTGGCTGCCGCGGAGACGTTCTGTCTGGAGCCCTCGCGGCTCTGTTTGTGCAGGGTGGCGGTGTGGCGGCCGCGCCCGCGGCTGGCATCTCTGCCCCGCGGGCACGCCGAGGGGCTGTGACCTCAGCGGCACGTCTGCGGAGGCGGGTGGGCAGCCCAGCTGCACCCTGCAGGCTCCCCGAGCCCCCCCCGCCACGGCTGCAAAGTTCTCCTGCCCCCTCCCCAGGCAGCAAGCAGCACCGAGGAACAGCCAGTCCCCCCATCCCAGCCCCTCCTTAGGTCCCGGCCCCTGCCTGCCAGCCCCACCCCCACCACCCACCGCCCTCCTCCACCGAGAGCAAGGCCAGCCCCTACCTGGGGCACCCACCCCAGGGGCAGGCGGCCCCGCACACACGGAAGGATGAAGAAGATGAGGACCGGTCCCCAAAGCACCAGAAGACACATGAAGCAGGAGTTCTGAACAGCGCTCTTTTATCCTCTCAATGTTATTTATCAGACAACATAAAAATTAAAGGACCTTTGAAATGCAATTTTTTTTTAACCACTGAAGGCTCGATTCTAAGCTTGAATTCCCTCAAACCATTAACACTGCGGTTACTGATCTCGTGTGAGACTCTTCTGAACATCTTGAACTTCTTGCACGGCAGACAAAACACACACAGGCATAGTCATCGCCAAAAGGATGGCTACAGTTGCACAAAAATAGGTTCTAAAAACTACATGTTCACTTCCATTTTTGTTTTTATTTCCATACTTGTTTTTAAACCCTCGCACCTTGTCCCTCTGCCTCTTTTAAAGTCTTCCCAGAGTGTAAGATTCGGATGATACGTCCTGGGGGTGCGGAAGTCCTGTGAGACCCAAAGGCGACTGTTACCTTCTCAGTCGACAGGGTCACAGGATGCACCATCCACCTGTTGATTGACTTTTGACTTTTTATTAGGAAATTGCCAAACATGTACCAACACAGAGAGAAGAACATAATAAACACCCAGTGCCCATCACACCTGCAGCCGTTGCCAACACTGACCCATGGCCAGTGGCCTCTGTCTACACCCGCCTGTCACGTGCAAAGGTCCTGAGGCAGCAGTGGACCCATGTGCTACAGGCTCGGCAGAGTTCGGCTGCAGAGGGGAGTTGGCAGCCCTGGGCGGCAGCTGCAGAGCTCAGATCCTTGAATGATCTGAGCTGAATGCAATTAGAAAACCCCTAAAGTGGTGCTTCGGGTGTGTTACAAGCCACCAGAAGGCTCTGAGCGGGCCGGATCTGCTCTACATTATCGAAAGGAAACTCAGAGTTCACAGGTAGAGCAAGGGGAGGAGGCCGAGTGACCCCTGGAGTGTGGATTAGGTCAGACGCAGGAGTATAAACTTGTATTTGGCTTATGAAGATGCAGATGATCACAAAGAAACGTTTACAGGTCTGTGTCTGCACACGGGGCAGTGTTTTCTTGCCGGGGGAGCCTAGAAGCAAGGACCCCAGCAGCAGTGAGCGGGTATCTCAAGTGAGTCTCCAGCAAAAGGAACCAGGGCTCCTGGAGAAGCGGCAGGAAATATACGAGGTGAGCCTGGAGCACTTGCGGTGCCAGAAAGTAGGAAAATGCTGAAGCAAACAAAGAAATGAAACAAACTCCCGCCCGTACCAGTGCTGGCTCAGCGCGCTCACAAATGGGCCACGGGGATGTACCACAGTAACATCAGGTAAGAGCAGGGAAGACGGCACAGGGAAGATAGGACCCCTCCACACCATCTGCACAACTTCCCTGTGAAACTAAAATTTAAAGTCTATTTTAAACAAACGGTGGTTGTGACAGCGCCGGGGGCCAGGGTGGAAATGGGGTGAGGCTCCCACGGGCAGGGAAGCCTGAGCACGGCCGTCAGGATCTTCCTCTGCGGGGATGCGCAGGCCTGGGTCCCGTCCTCCTGCTGCCTCCCCTTGGAGGTCCCCAACCAAACAAGACGGAGCTGTTTCCTCACGTGTCACAAGGGGAGCTGGCAGAGGGCAGGCCCCTCCCAGCTCCAGGGCCCCAGCACAGGTGAGGGGCCGTCGCAGGGCCGCTTCTGCATCTTGGGCAGGCCTTGGGGAGGCAGGCGGCATCTGCGGCCCGCCGACGTGATGTGATGTGCAGAGCAGGGGCGCGGGTGCCCTGGGGCAGGAATCTGTCCACGGCAGTCTGCCCGTCCGGGTTAAAGCTGTACGCCGAGGTCACCTTCGGCTCAGGCCGCTTGGTGGTTTTTTTTTTTTTACTCTCAGTACGGCAACTCAACTTTTGGGTCTCACAGGGTGAAACAAACACGAAGCACAGCCATGCTCTTCCCCGGGCCCCCTGCAGCCAGCGGTGGGCACCCACCTGCAGCCGTCCCCCCTCAGCGTTCAGGGGCTCCCGTCGTGGTCTTTCACCACAAGGAAACTGCGAGGCTGCGGACCTGTCACACCTCCAGGCCCGCCGTGCCTTTCTGGACTCTATCAGACGTGATCCTCGTTGCCAAGAGCGTGGCTGAACGTGTGTCCCTAAGAGAAGATCCCGAAAGAGCCGGCGGTGCCGTGACTCACGCTGAGAATGTGTGTTTGGTCTTCAGCTCCTGGCCCAGAGGGCTCAGCCCCCTCGGGATTTCCTAAGTGTCACACATGACAAGCCCGTCTGGGCACACCTGAGTTCATGCAGATAACGGGATGTGTGGAAAGCCCCCGGATAACCACGGGTGGGGCCAGCTGCCAGGGCATCTGACCTCGCGGTGGAGGTTGGACCTTTCAGCCTCACCCCCTCCTCTGAGGAGGGGAGGGGCTGGAGATGGAGTGCGATGGCCCGTGGCCAATGACTTCATCAGTCGTGAAAACACAAAAGGTCAGGGTTCAGAGAGCTTCCGGGGCGGGGGTGGGGAACACGTGGGGGTGCTGGGGGCCAGGGACGCCCCCGCCCCTTCCCCACACCCGGGCCTGGGCTTCTCGCCCACCTGGCTGCCCCTCAGGTGTATTTTGTAATTAATTGGCAACGGTAAGGAAAGCACTATCCCAGCAAATCATGCTCAGGGCGCGGTAGGGGGTGGGGTCGGGGGGTTGCTGTCACAGGAACCTCTGACCTGCAGGCAGGTGGGACAGACGCGGGCGACCCGGGGACCAGGGCCGGCTCTGAGGGGCGGTCCTGCAGATGAGCCCCGACCTGCGGGGCCGGTGCTGACGCGGGCGGTCGGGGTCCGCACTGACGTGTCCTGCGCACGCCCCGTGGTGGCTGCAGAGCCGCGGGGCCTCGCGCACCGGAGGGAGCCCCCGCGGGCGCCGGCCCTGCTGGCAGCCGAGCGCAGGACGCCCGGCTCTCCCTTCGTGCCGCGGCCCAGGTCCCGTCCCGCGCGCGGAGGGGAGGCGTGACGGGACCCTTGGGGGCCTTCCTGCCAGGTCCTGCCTGAGAGCAGGCCCAGGGCCACAGGACCCCGGGCTGTCCTGCTCACAGTGAGGAAGGGCCAGCGGGAGGCGACCCAGCAGGGCCAGGGGTCGCAAGGCCGGGCGGCGAGGCCAGTCTCACCCAGAGGACGTCCTCCTCTCCATGACGGCCCCTCATCTTCCCAGTGACCCCACCCGTGGACGCCCTGCCCGGCGCCCGCCACGGGGACGTGGGGGCCTGGGGTGTTCCTCAGGGCTGAGCTCCACCTTCTTAGAGGTGGGTGGGGACGGGGCTGCCATCCTCTTTGGGGGAGGGGGGCCAGGAGGGACAGGGAGGAGAGGGGACCCTCCCACCGCCGGCTGGCCTGCGGAGCAGGGCACAGAGCGTGTGGGAATCCTGGCTGCGCCAGGCCTGCCCGGGCCTTGAGGGGGGCCCCACCCGGAGTCCCGGCTCCAGCCAAGTGGCTGTGGGGAGCGGGCGGCCACGGGTGCGGGCTCAGCCGTGCCCCCGTCCCCGACGACAGATGCTCTGTGCGGCCTTGGTGTGTCCGAGCGGCCGCCAGGCCAGGCGGGCAACCCCGTGCGCAGGTCAGCCCGAGCCCCTCCTCGCACGGCCGGGGCTTCTGGAAAGCGGGGGCTTCTGCCTCTGAGGGTCAGGGCAGCCAGGGTGTGCGGTGGGGGGCCCTTCCCCCCTCCCCCCAACGCCACCGTCCCAGACACAACACTGACCTCACAGGCTGGCCAGAGGGGGACGGGCAGGGGGACGCGTGAGAGGGCTGGCATCTCAGAGACGCCCACGGGGGAGTAACGTTATTCAGGCTTAAAAAGGAAGGACGTCCAGACGCAGGCTACGGCACAGGTGAGCCCTGAAGACGTCATGCTCCGTGAAATAAGCCAGACACCAAAGGACAAACACTGTGTGATGCCCGTGGACGAGGTCGCCGGAGGGTCCACCTGCTCCCCGGTCTGCTCTGTGCCGCCCCAGATGCCTCCCCGGCTTTGAGCGGTGGCCTCGGCCGCCTCGTGGGGCCTCTGACCGTGGAGACACTGAGCCCGAGGGCGACGCTTCCCAGGCCCCAGAGTCCCCGTCACTGCTGGGACATCCGGCCACGGGCCGCTCAGCCCTGAGAGTCTCAGACACGGCCGAGGCTCCTGGAAAGGGGCTGCCGGGGCCAGGAGGGCAGCCTCCCAGGGGCCGCCGCAGCTGCGGGCCGGACCCCCAGGAGCAGCCCAGCCTCCTCGCGACCCCCGGCTCCTGGGCAGACGAGAGCCAGCGGGGCCCCCGTGCTCCCGGGGTGGGTGGGGCCAGAGCACGGACCTCCCAGGGGCAGCTGCGGGCCCCTCGTCTCCCAGACTCACAGGCTAGAATCTGAGAGCCGGGTGCGCTGTCCCCTGCCAGGCCGCTGGGTCCGAGGCTCTTACGGGGCGGGTTTCCGTCTGCTCTCACAATAACGAGCGGCACTGAGAGTGTGCCCTGTGCCTTGACAGGTGAGCTCGGAGAAGGCGGCACAGACGTCATTCAAAGAGAAAGCGTAAATCGCCGGGGCGGGCCACCGTCTCGTACGGGGGGTCAAGAGCGCGCTGGCTGCTGGGCTGGAAGGCAGGTCCCGCCGAGAGGCAGGGTGGGAGCCCGGCACGACCCTCGTATTTTTAGCTCCAGCTGGGGGCGTGGGCAGCACAGAAGGCCCTTCCTCTAAAAGGACCCAGGAAGGGACTTGGCACAAGTGGCCAGCCGCCCACAGAGGGCCCGGGGGGCCCGCTGAGCGTCCAGAGGAGGCTGCCGTGCGCACGCTCGGTGGCCGTGTGCTCCCCGCCGTGAGGCCACCTCAAGGGCCACTCCAGACACGCCAGGCGCGGGGAGGGCGGGCGAGGCCGGTGTCGTGGGGGAGGGGGACAGATGCCACCAGCCAGGCCTGACGCAGGGCGAGCCTGCCGAGACAGGTGGCCCGCCCTCCTCACCAGACAGTGACCCGCGCGCCCCGCCGCGGAGCGGCAGGAATGTGCTGGGGGGCGGCGGGGGGCAGGGGGGGCAGCACAGCCGCCTGGGAGCCGGGAGCGGGGCCTCCTCCCGCCTCCCCCCTGCCCTCCTCTCCCGGCCGCGGGACGGCGGGGCGGGCCCAGGCTGCGCTGGCCGCCGTCGGCCCAGGAGACCCGGGCGCTCTCTGGGGTCTGTGCCACCGCGAGGCGAGGCGCGTCCACGGTCCCCCAGAGTTCCTGCCTTTTCAAGGGCGGCAATCAATGAAGAGCAGTGTCGGTGCACCCCAAGTTCATGACTTTCCCCACAACCGCTCCTCGGCAGCTCTCAGGCTGGGGCAGCTGCGGGCTCGTCCACAACGGGCGTCTGGTTTGTGCAGAAATCAGCTCGTGACGCGAACCCCCAGCTCTGCCCGACCGTGACATGCGACAGCGCCGGCCTGTCCCCTTCCCGCCCGGCTGTGCTCACACACACTACAGACCACACACACACACACACACACACACTCACACTCGTCCTGCCCCACGCATCTTCCTGAACCCCAGGCCCGTCTGTCCTGGCCCCGCAGGACCCCAGCCCCGGGTCCCCAGGGGAGGCTGACTGAGGACAGCAGCCCCGGACCCCGTGTACGGTGACGGCAGGGGGCCGGGGGCTGGGGGCTGGGACGTGATTTGCCTCTGAACAGGCTCCTGCGGCAACAGGAAGACCTTGGGGGCCGTTAGCCTGGGCCTGGGGGGTCCGCGTGAGCCCTGTGCCCCGAGGGGCTGCGGGACCCTGGGTTCTGTGCAGGAGGGGAACAGGCTGGGGGCCCGCAGGCTGCTCCAGGGACCCCACCCTGGGGCCTCACCCGGCCCCGCAGCCCCGGACGTGGGCCGCCCCCAGCCCACCGTACCACGAAGCCCGCAGCCAAGGGCAGGCCGAGAGCTGGCCCCGCCCAGCCCTACCCTCGGAGGGAAGGGCAGTGGTCACAGCTGCCCCACAGAGGGGGCCAGAGCGTCCTGCCCCTGCCCCCCGCCGGGCACCATCGGGACGGCGCTTCAGAGGGCCACCTGGCTGTCCTTACAAAACTGACAGCCGGCAGGGCCAGCGCCGGGCGTAGGCGGGAGGTCACCAGCAGGAGAGACACAGGAGGACACCGGACACGGACGCCACGGCCATCGAGGGGGGCTGACAAAGCGGGGGCGGGGGCTCCTCAGCAGACACACGCCTGCGCGGCGGGGAGGCGGCCAGAGGGGCCGCGGCGGGTGGAGGGAGAGAGCGCCCAGAGGCGGCAGGACCCATCTTGGGGTGATTGTAAGCACTTTTTAAGGGAGAGCAAAAGCACGTCTGGTTCAATAACCGCACACACATAGAAGCAAATGTGACAGAGCACGCACAGGTGCTCCTTCCTGGTGCAGACATGGGAGCGGCTGCGATCTGCGCTGTGCTTTTCCCGCGTCTCCAAGGTCTCGAAATAAATAAAAATAAGAAGAGGCGGGGAGGAGGAGGCGCAGGCTGGGAGTAAACAGCAGGTGCTGGCAGCCCAGGAGGGGCAGGAGCCGCAGCCACGCCAGGTGGAGGCGGCCTGGCGGAGGGGGCCACGGCGGGGCGGCGGGGAGCAGCTGCGGGGGGAGCGCGTCTGGCTGAAGCCGCGGGCTCCTGCTGCCTGTCGGGGGCGCCTCCGGCTGCAACAACGGGCTGACGTTGTGACGCGTCTGGAAGACACAGCCACACCCCCACCCCGTGGACGTGGGGTCCCTGGTGTCTGTAAACCGGACTCACGCACACACGTGTGGCTCGAGGGCGCGTACACGGGGCACGCGTGTGGGTGCAGCCTGAGTGTGCGCACGGCGTGCGTTCCCGCCGTGCGTGCACAGGCTTACGCGTGGACGGCGTGGGTGCAGGGCACGTGTGTGCATGTGTGGAAAGGCACCGGGACCAGAACGTACAGAATGCGCGCCCTCGTCGGGGCAGCCACGGTGCTCCAGGCTCCCCTGCGACCCATTCCTGCAGCGTTGCGCAAGGGCGGGCAGGGCTGGTGAGATCTGAGTGGGGGGCTGGGGTCGAGGGTAGGGGTGTGGGCGGGGCCGCCCCCGAGAAGGAGGCGGCCTCTGTCTGGGCGGGAGGGTAGGAGGTGGGGGCGGGTGGGCGGCAGGGAGCGGGCAACTGCACGGTCCCCCCTGCAGGCCGCATCTCCCCCCAGCAGGGGCTCCGGTCTCTGTCCGGGGCGGGGGGGACACACCAGGGGGCCTCCCCCACCCGCTGCCCCCGACGGGTCTTCAGCCTCGGGAAGCGCGGGCGCTGCACCTCCGTCTCGTCTGTTACCCCGTCGTCTGGTGCCTGGGCCCAGGGCACAGCCTGGACGAGGCCATGGCCGGGCGCCCCCCTCCCGGGCCCTCGGTCCCCCGTGGGCTCAGCACCAGGAAGCCGGGGCTGGCGGCACAGGGCGCAGCTCCTGGGGGAGGAAGAAGAGGGACAAAAGCTGCCTCACCCTCTGATGAGAAGGGGCCACACGTCCCCCTGCCCAGAGGGAGGATTTGGGGTTCAGGAGGACCCCCCTGCATTTCAGGGCTCGGGGAGGCTTCCTCCAGCCCTCGGGAGTCACCCACAGACCCGCAGCTTCGCGGCCCAAGAGCGGCCTGGCTCCGACAGCGCCCATGTGCGTGGACGCTGCCGGAACACGGTCCCCCGTGTGTTCACGCCCAGGAATGTGGGGCTGAAGTGCGGCCGACCAGGGCGTGAAGGGCAGGGAGGGAGGGAGGGTGGCCAGTTGCTCCGGGGCGGGCGCCGTGCTGGCCAGGCCCCAGCCCACCTGGGCTCTGCCACCACCGCCTCTGCGGCCAAGGAGGACAGCGAGCCGCTCCCCCATCCCCTCTCCACCCTACCCCCGCCCCCGACCGGCGGCTGCCGGTGACACCTAGGCGCTCACGCAGGCGGCCAAGGCTGGACACGGGGGGTCCCCCTTGCCCCCCACCGGCAGGGGTCCGAGTCCCAGCCTCTCTCCACCAGGCCTGTGTGTTCCGCCGGCCCGGGCCCGGTTCTGGTGGGAGCTGGGAGGAGGGCTCCGCGGGCGGGGGGCCCAGAGCCCGGGTGCCTCCCTCTGCTCTAGAACACCAGGGGCAGCTGGGATGGGTCCCCGGGGACCACGTCACCAGAGCTTTCTGGGGACAAACACCCGCACATCTCACTCACACCCCTCATCCCCCTTGGGTACCCCTGGGGCAGGAGAGCAGGGGAAACAGGCTGATTCCGGAACCTTCTGAGGGTGGGACCCTGGAACCAAGATCCTTTCAAAGAGCAGGAAAACCTTGGCCGAGGGTGGGGCTTTCCTCCTGTTTCCAGAGCCCTGACGGCCGGGCCAGAGGCCGGCCCTTGTTTGGATCTTCAAAGGGACCCAAGCTGCCCGAGTGGCAGGCAGCCCGCCCGGCTCCTCTGGGTCTCACGGTCCAAGGTCTGGGAGCCTGACCTCTGCTCTCACCCCCGGACGGCGATTCCTGACCCGACGGCCTCCAGCGGACAAGAAGTCTCGGACACATCAGAGGGGTCAGAGCGACTCTGGGCGCCCAGTGCCGCGACCCTCCGGCAGCCCCCAGCCCGCCCGTCCCCCCGCTCCGCGGCCGGCCTTGGCCCTTGACCGTCGTGCCAGGTCTCCTGTGTCTCTGCCTGGAGCCTGCAGACGCCCCGCGTGCCCGCCGCACCCCCAGGGTGCGGAGCGCAACCCCGTTTCACGGCCGGACTCTCCCCTCCCGTGGCCGCTTCACAACAGCCTGGCCTCACCTTGAGGATGACACCGAGGACAGGGCCCAGCGAGAGGGCAGGGCCGGGCCGGGAAGGGGACCAGCCCCCATCACAGCAGCTCCTCCCCGGGGCGGGGGGGTGGACACAGGCCGCAGTCCCGTGAAGGACTCACCGCCCCTCGGGGACGCTGGTTGGCGGCCAGCAGCCCCGTCTTGGGAACGGTGGCACGTTTCCTGTGACGGTGGTGGCCGACGCGGTGAACCTGGGTCTTCACAGACAGGCCAGGGTTGCTCTGTCCTTCCTCACGGACACCTGCCTGGAGGGTGGGGAGCCTCCCCTGCACCCCACCCACCTTCCGGGGCCTCTGAACCCCCCAGCCCCCAGCGTGGGTCTCCCAGCCCCGCAGGACTGTGTCCCCAGGGGAATGACAAGGAGCTGGGGCGGAAAGCAGGCCGGGAGGACGCCCAGCAGCTCTAGACGGGGTCCCCAGGCCCACGTCCTTCCAGCCTGGGTGCCACTGCCCCGCCCCCAGCCCAGCCCAAGCCTGCACGCGCGAGCACACGTGGCAGGCGGGCCTCAAGGGGCTCACAGCCCCCACTCTGAAGGCAGGCGTGGGCCCGGGCTCCCCCTCAATGGCCGTGGCCGTGGGGACCCTCCGCCAGCTCCCGGGAGTGGAGGAGGACACCGTGTCTCCGCAGACGGCGTCCACAGGAGCCCCGGGCCGGCGGGCTGCCCTGGGCCTGACCCCCTCCCCACCGGCACGCCAGACATTTTCAGCAGACCTGGGGGGCAGAAGGGGTCATCTAGAGACCCTCTGGTCCACAAGGGTCCTTCATGTGTTCAGTCTGCAAACAGTCACTGCGGGTCCCGTGTCCAGGCCAGGGGCCGGGTTCCCTGCCACAGGATGATGCGGCTGCTGCCCGTGCGGAGTGTCCAGTCCAGAGGGGAAAGGGGTACTCAGGACCCTGGGGGGGCCGCCACAGAGGACCAGGAGCTGGGCGGCTCGCACAACACACAGTTCTTCTCCGTCTGGGGGCTGGAGTTCCGGGTCCGGGTGTGGGCAGGGCTGCTTCCTCCTGAGCGCGAGGGGGAAACCGCCCAGGCCTCCCCCAGCTTCCGGGGGTTTGCTGACAATGGTGGGGGTTCCCTGGCTTGTAGAAGCATCACCCCAGTCCCTGCCTTCACCTTCACATGGCGTCTCCCCGTGTGCCTGTCTGTGCCCAAACTTCCTCCTTTCATAAGGACACAGTCATGTTGGACGAGAGCCTGTCCTAATGACCTCATCAGACCTTGGTCGTCCACAAAGACCCTCTTTCCACGTACAAAGGTCACTGCAGCATCCTTTGGGGACACAATTCAACCCACGACAAGCACTAAAGCCCAATCAACCCGTAACTTCAAATGGCAATAAGGACTTCAGAGCAAACACGGAATTCCCAAGACGACCTGCTTACGCTTCGAAAGCTTCGCCCTGCGCTGCTATCAGGACCCTGCGTCCTACTGCTCTTCCTCGCCGTCCGCAGCCCATCCCGGCTGTTCTCCCTGCTCCGGGGGTCTCACGGGGGCCCTGGGGAGCACGAACACGGGAAGCCAGGCGAGCCCCTGCCAGGCTGACCAGAGAGGGCAGGGGACCGGGGCCACGACCTTGTGCCTGCCCTCCCCCAGCAAGAGAGACTCGGTGCCCTTCATCGGTGCCCGGGGCCACCAGGGCCGAGTCTGGGGACTGCGGTGCCGGGCGAGCCCACAGCACCGAGGCCGAGGCGGACAGCCTGACTGCTTCCCCTGCCACCTGAGAAGGCCCCTGGGTCCCTGCATGGCCGGTCAGCGCCACAGCCCCTGCCACCGCCCGCCGGCCAGGCCCCACATGCTGTAGACCCACGGGCCTGCTGCAGAGGGCCCGGCTCAGGGGCCCGGCTCGTGTGTTTCCTCCTGGCCGCAGTCCCCGCCCGACCGGAGACGGCGAGCGGCTGCCCCCCAGCAAGTGCCGTCACCCCCTCCCGCCCTCTCCCAGGAACCTGCTCTGGGAAACCCGTCACCGCATCCTTCTGAACAGCCAGACCTGTGAGCCAGTGGACAGTGACTTCCAAAGGGCATCTGCCAGCACCAAGGCACAGCACAGCCCCTCCCTGCTGGAGAAAATGTGCCCCGAGGTGCCAGGGGGGCACAAGAGTCTGGAAGGGGACGTGCCCCCTCCCAGCTGGCCTGCAGCCTTCTAAGCCAGAGCGGAAGGAGGTGGGGCCACGTGGCCAGGGACCAGGTTTGGCATCAGCCAGATGAGGCTTTGAGTCCACTTTCTGGTCCCGCGACCGTGAGCCAGTTCCTCAACCCTCGGAGCCCCCACTGAAGGCGTGTGAAGCCGGGCACAGGGGACAGGAGGCCAGGCGGGCTGGACAGAGGCACCCGTGTCCCCGCAGCCCCTCTGCAGACGGGGAGGCAGCACCTCCCTGAAACAGCTCTGTGCCACGTTTCTGCACGTTTGGTACATACTCATATCTCCTGAGAACACTCAGTGGACGGGTCTCAGTTGTTAGGAGTCATTGTTTGTTTATTAAGGTATGACCGACACACAGGAGCTTGCACACATTCAAAGGGTACAGTCAGACACGAATGCACACCGTGAACCTCTTGCCACAATCAAGAGAGAGAGCATCTCAGCGCCCCCCACCCCTACCCACACCTCCAGGCAACCACAGATCCGCGAGCTGTCACTACGATGAGCCTGCATTTTCTGGAAGGTACAAGTTGAATCGCACAGTCCAGGCTCCGTTCTGCCGGCTGTTCACTCACTGCCCTGAGCTCCGCCCACGCTGGAGCACGTCCTCCGCGCGGCAGGTGCGCACAGGGGTGTCTCCGCCCTCCTCCTGATGGACATGCGCTTTGTTTCCAGTTTGCAGCTGTTGCAAACAAAGCTGCAGTGACCACTTGTGTGCACGTCTTTGCGTGGATGAAGGCTCTCGTGTCTCTAGGAGTGGGCTGGCTGGGACATGTGAGCGACGTAGGTTTAACTCTTAAAGAAATTCCCAGGCTGTTTTCTAAAGTGGTGGTACCCATTCGTACTCTCACCAGCAAGGAGTGGGAGTGCCTCTTCACTCCCGACCTCACGGGCCCTCGGGATGGTCAGTCCTTTCCATTCTAGACTTTCTAATTAGGGCACAGGGGTGTCTGGTCGTGGTTTTAACTGGCATTTTCCCTAATGACTCATGTCGAGCTGACTTGTTTACTTGCCTCCGTGAAACGTGCACTCACTTTGTGTGCCTGTTTTTCATTTTTATTTTTATTTTTTTACAGCTGCCTTTATTTAGTTAGTTTTTTATTGGCTGCATTGGGTCTTCGTTGCTGTGCACAGGCTTTCTCTAGTTGCGGTGAGCGGGGGCTGCTCTTCCTTGTGGTGCGCGGGCTTCTCATTGCCGTGACTTCTCTTGTTGCGGAGCACGGACTCTAGGCATGTGGGCTTCAGTAGCTGCGGCACGAGGGCTCAGTAGTTGTGGCTCGCAGGCTCTAGAGCACAGGCTCAGTAGCTGTGGCGCACGGGCTTAGTTGCTCCGCGGCATGTGGCATCTTCCTGGACCAGGGATCAAACCTGTGTCCCCTGCCTTGGCAGGCGAATTCTTAACCACTGAGCCACCAGGGAAGTCTGCTGTGCCTGTTTTTTAAATTGGGTTGTTCTTCTATTTGGGGCTGTAGGGAGTCTGGATTCAAGTCCCTTATTGCAGGGGTCCTCAACCCCCAGGGCCACAGACCGGTGCTGCGACCTGTTAGGAACCGGGCCGCACAGCAGGAGGTGAGCAGAGGGCAACCGAGCGAAGCTTCAATTGCCCTCCGATCGCTCGCGTCACCGGCTGAACCTGCCCCTCCCCGCCCCGCCCCTGGAAAAACTGTCTTCCATGAAACGGGTCCCTGGTGACAAGAAGGTTGGGGACCGCTGCTTTATCGGACACATGCTTTGCGAAGTTTTCTCCCCATCTGTGGCTGGTCTTTGCAACGTCTCAGCCGTGCCTGTGGAAGAGCAAAGCTCCTCATTTCGTAAAGTCCAATTTATCCATTTTCTTTTATGGTGCATTTTGGTGTTGTATCTAAGAAATCTTTTCCTAACTCAAGGTTACAAAGATATTCTCCTATGTTCTCTTCTAGAAATCTTAGTTTTAGATTACACACGTAGGGCTACGATTTCGAGTTAATGTTTAGTAACCGGTGAGAGGTACGGATGCAAGTTCCATGTTGCCCCTGGATACCCATCGTGTCTGCACCGTTTGTTGAAAGGACTATCTTTTCTCCATTGACCTGCATCTGCACTGTGTTGAAAACTGTCCGTATTCGTACGGACCTGTCTGTGGACCACCTGTTCTGTTCCATCCGTGTTTCCGTCCACCCTGATGCCAACGCCACGCTGTCCTGATTGTGGTGGTTTCGTGATAAATCTGGAAATCATGCTATGTATGTCCTCTGGATTTACCCTTTGTTATGGGATTTGTGCTGGGCGTTCTCAGTCTTCACATTTTCCTATGAATTTGAGAGTCAGTTTGCCATCTTCGGCAAAGACCCTGATAGGATTTAGGCTGGATTGCTTTGAAGGACGACCTCAATTTGGGGAGAACTGACATTTTAACAACACTGCATCTTCCGATCCATGAACACAGTACATCTCTCCATTTATTTAATTCATGTTAATTTCCTCCAACAACATTTTGTAATTTTCAGTCAGAATTTGCACAATTTTTGGTAAGCTCTATCCCTAAATACTTCATAGTTTGGTGTTACCTTTCATTTCAATTCTGAATTGTCTGTTGCTCTTAAGTAGAACAGAATCTATTTCTGCACAATAGTCTTGTATTAACCTTGCTGCACTTACCACGTCTGGAAGCTTTTTTGTAGATGTCAGTATTTCCCACGTGGTTGATCCCGCCACCTGTGCGTAAAGACAGCTTATCTCCTCCTCTCCAATCTAGACGCTCTTTTCCGTTTTCTCACCCCCAACAGGGTAGGATGCCCAGAATGACACTGAGCTGAAGTGGAGAGAACAGCCATCCTCGCCGCGTTCTTGATCGTGAGGATTCCCCGGGGCTGAACTGCGTCCTCCCCAACGTTTCCAGGTGGGAATCCTACCCCCAGAACCTCACAGCACGAGCTTATTGCAAATAAGGTCTTTGCAGACGTCTTTAGTTAAGAGGAGGACATTCAGGGGGTAAATCCAGCCTGGCTGTGTCCTCACACAAAAGGGACTTTTGGACACAGGCAAGCGCACAGGGAGAGAGCTTGTGAAGATGGAGGCAGAGACCGAGTGATGCTTCTATGAGCCTGGGCCGCCAGCAAACACCAGAAAGTAGGGGAGAGGCCGGGAACAGACTCTTCCTCGTGGCCCTCGGGAGGAACCAACCTGATCTGGACACCCAGCCTCCAGACCGAGAGAGAACAGCTCTGCTGTTTGAGCCGCCCAGCCTGTGGCACTCTGTCGCAGCAGCTCTTACAGACGTCTAGGGGAAAGCATCTGGTCTTTCCCCTTTAAGCAGACTGCTCTGTGGCTTTTCCAAGGATGCCTTCATCAGGTTGAAACCCTTGTTCTTGCAAATAAAATAACTGAAATGGTGCCCATGCGTATCCGGGCAGCGTGGCTGGCCAGGCGTGTTCCGGGGCTGCCAGGCCCCCTGCATGTCCCACACCACTTGCCTGGCCTGGCCGTGTGGACGCTGCAGGCAGCCCGCTCTGCCTGGGTGAGCTCTTTGGCCCGGGGCAGGTCCCTCTTCTGGCCCCTGCTTCCTGGGGCACAAAGTGTAGGCGGAGGGGACCTGGGGTCTGAGCTCTTTACAGCACGAATGGAGCGTCCCCTCCCGGCATCTGGACGAGGAAAACCCGGGGCCTCTCGGCTCCTCCGGGCCAGGCGTGGACCATAGTGCGCGGAGCCGGCCCTCATCCACCTTGCCGAGGAGGACCCGCCACGGGCTTCAGGGCCCAGGCCCGCTCCGGGGGCTGCTGCGCGGGGGAAGCAGACCCCCGAGGAGACCCGTGACTGACACGCAGGGGCCACCACGGGCCGGCAGACGAGCTGGGCGTGCAGGGAGTCCGAGCTGCCTTACCTGAGGAACCGCCCAGGACACACCTGCCTGCCCAGGTGGCTCAGCGACTGGCCCTGAAAGTGTCCCCTGGCGCCCAGTGTTCCAGAGCCCAGGTGTGGCCCCTCTGTCGTGCTGGGGGCCCCTTCTGCCCCACCCCTGGTGGGGCCTGGCTGGGGTCCCGGGGGAGCCTCAGAACACGGAGGGGCTGCTTTCCAGGCTTCCTGAGACCTCAGCCCATCTCCCCCCGTCAAGCTCCCACCCACAAACCTGACTCAAGACCCTGGCTGGTCCCGGCGTGGGGACCTCCCAGCTCTCCCTCTGTCTTAGGGCCTCCTGCAGGGATAAGAGCTGCTGGCTGCGAATGTAGCTAATTTACAGGCCTGGGGAGGGGGGCTGGGACGCCCTGGATCTAACCAGGTCACGGGGCCCTTGACCCCCCCCTCCAGGCGTCCAGAGGGACACTCCCCCAAGAAGCCGGCTTCTCCACAGTGTTTTCACTGCTGCGGCCAAACCCTGACACGCGGGGTGGCATCGTGTGCACCAATCCCCATCCACATCCAGGTGGCAGGTGGGCGGCCCCTGCCCAGCCCAGGGAGCTTCCTGCTGCACGGAGCGCAGCAGCAGGAGATCCCATTTCAGCCACGGCCAGTGCAGAGGGGCTGCCCAGAGATGCCCTTAAAAGGCCGGGGCGTCCAGCATCCCATTCTCAAGAGGGCAGGCGGGCAGGGGCCGCGGGGCTTCTTGGCGCCGACCGGGGCTGCCCCGGGAGCAGGCGCCCTGGTCACCATGGCAACAGCCGCTCCTGACTATTTATAACTCCCAGCCCCTCCCCCCCGCCCCCGACGGCGGTGCGTGGAGGACCTGTCCCCACCCTCCCAGCCCGGGAGGGAGGAAGGCAGGGCCACGTGTTCCTGTGCTGGTTTCCCAGAGAACAGCCACCCGCCCCGGCCACTGACCACTGCGGATCGGGTCCCGGGGGAGGTCGCCAGCCTTCCGCGACTGACCATCTGCTTACGTGGGGGTGGGGTGGCCGTGCTCCAAACCCCACGCCACCCCCGAGTCCCTCCAGCCTCCTGGCTTCCGGGTCCCCAGGCTCCGGTTCCCTCCCGTCCCGGGGCCCCTGCACCGGCTGTGCCTGCCTGCCACCCGGCTCCCCCCAGCCCGCCCTGCCGACCATGGGCGCCCTTCACCACTCCCCCCGCGGCAGGGTCTCATCTGGTGACTCGCCCCCGTGCTGTCTGCATCCCCGTCCAAGTCTTCTGTGTCCGGCCCGGCCCCCGGGTCTCCCAGGGTGCCGAACAGTGAAAGGACGCGGGTGAGGGGGCGTGCGGGGCTCCCGACCCCCGCGCCCCCTCCCGCACAAGCGCCACGGTGTCCTCAGACCCCCACCGCCACCCGAGGCGAGTTCTCTCCTGTGAGGCCTCGGGCAGGGGGAAACCGCCGCTGCCTGAGGGCCCTCAGCCGGCCCTGGGGTCCCCCGACAGCAGGAAGGACCACAAGGTCTCAACCCCCACGCAGCCCCGGGCGCGGCCCTTGGGGCCATCAGCCCCACAACGCCCCTCCTGGGCAGGAAGCCTCGGGGCGCGGCCCCCTTCAAGCCCACGGCCCTGCTGCCCTGGGGCCCCCAGAGCCGGAGACTCAGGACACGGCCCCATCCCACCCTGGGCGACAGAGGCCCGCTGGGCTGCGGTCCTGCCCCGGGTCCTGGCCAGCGTCCCCGTTCTGCCCCCACCCAGCCCTCCCTGAGTGAGGACTGTTGATCTGGGGCTGGGCCGGAGCCTGCGTCCCATCCTTCCCTTTCTAAACCAGCGCATCAGCAAGGCACCGGAGCCGGCGTCTTCTGCAAGGCCGGGCTTCTCCCCTGGGGGACGGGCTGGGCTGACGGCGCGCCACCCAAGCTCTGGCCCTGGCCGCAGACCCCCCCAGGCCAGTTCCAGGAAGCCGGTCCCCGCGGCCCAGGCCACCCTGGCCTGGAGTGTGGATGGAAGCTGGCCCTGGGCTGGGCCCCCCGACGGCGGAGGCGAGGGCTGGGCTGGCCGGCCCCCCGCCCCCCAGGCCCCAGGCCCCTGCAGGCCGCAGCTGGCATCAGATCTGGGCTCCCCGGGGCCGGAGCGTTTCCTGAAGAAGCTTCCTCAGGAAGCACAGCTCGCTCCCCCATCTCCTGTGTTCCCAGAACTGGCAGCGAGCTCAGAGGGCAATGGGCCTTTGGGGGAGGGTTCACGACAGACCGAGGCCCCCCAGCCTCCTCCCCCCGCCAGGTTCCCCGACTGCAAACAGGGACGCGTCTCCCCACCCGCCTGGACCCGCCAAGGCACCAAAGGCCCGCTCCTCAGCGTCCTTCCCCCAGTCTTCCAAGGAGAACAGCCCAGAGCTGGCAGAGCCTCTGCGGCCCCAAGACGCCCCGCTGGCTGCCCTGTGCCCTCTCCTGCCACAGGGCTTGAGATGGCACGTGGGGGAGGCACAGAGAGCAGTCTTCAGGCGCTGAGGCTGGGCCAGTGCCGACCCTCCCAGCCTTCCCGGCCCCATGTGTACCACGGGCAAGGGGACAGCATCCACACAGGTTGCTGTGAGGACGGAGGGTAACCCTCTAAAAGCCCCATCCTGCTTGGCTCTGTGGACACTCAGGACACCCAGGCACTACCGCCCTGCCAAGATCGTGGCCCCACCGGGAAGGCTCGGGCCAGAGCCAGGCGCCCGCTGGCGTCGGGAGTCCTGGGGGTGGAGGATGTCACAGCCCCCGAGCGCTCGGTGGGACAGGGAGGGGTGGCTGCTGGCATCTGCAGGACTCTGCCTGGCGCCCACGAGGGCAGGTGGGGGCATCGTGAGAGAGGAAGGGGCGCACGGAGGCTGCAGTCTGCGGGGTGGGCTGTCCCCGCTCCCACCTCTCAAGGAGCTGGGGCGCCGGCCTTGCTTCCTGGGGCACCGTCGCCATCTGCCCGGAAGGCTCCCTTCTGCTTTCATTGACTAAAGGATGCAGAGGGCACTGGGAGCGTCCCCCACGCGCACACACCACCGCGAGGACTAGGACGTCACTGCTCAGCTCCCCCACCCAGAATCACCCTCATCGCGCCCTTTTTTCCTTGAGGGTTTCCGCACGCACACGGATGCCCGGCCCCCTATCCCAGCGCGGCCCGCCTTGAGCGACCGTGGAAGGGACCCCACCCCCTGGGGGGTGTTGGACACGCTCTGTCCCCTCACCCCGAGCGCGCGTGCTCTCGGAGCCAGGCTCCCTCACGCCGGGCCTGTCCGAACTGCAGCTGCAGCTCCGGCAGCCCTGACGAGAGGCCCCCCCGGGGCTGCGACAGGGCCGCCGCAGGCACGTGGACGAGACCCTCTCCTCCCCGTTGACTGACAGATGCCCGTGAGAGGCCCGCTGCTGTCTGGCGCCTGTTTTTCTATCGGGTTCTGGATCTTTTCCTCACGGGTTCCTAGTTCCTTATGTACTGATCCTGTCAGTCGCGAGTGCTGCGAACACCTCTCCCCCGTGTGCAGCAGTCCTTTACATTTTCCCAAGGGCGTTTTGATAAACATGGTGTTTTTTTAATTTAATTTTTATTTTACATTGGAGCATAGCTGATTTACACTGTTGTGTTAGTTTCAGGTGTACAGCAACGTGACTCCATGATACATACACATACATCCACTCTTCTTCAAATTCTTTCCCCACATAGGTGATTACAGAATACTGAGTAGAGTCCCCCGTGCTATACAGGAGGGCCTTGTTGAGTGTCTATTTTACATACAGTTCTGTGTGTATGTGAATCCCAAACTCCTAATTTATCCCCCCCCGCCACCTCTCCCCTTCCATAACCGTGTGTTTTCTGTGTCTGTGCGTCTGTTTCTGTTTTGTAAATAGGTTCATTTGTCCCATCTTTTTAGATCCCACATATAAGTGACATCATATGATCTTTGTCTTTCTCTGACTGACTTCACTTAGTATAATAACCTCTGGGTCCATCCATGTTGCTGCAAATGGCATTGTTTCATTCTTGTTCGTGGCTGAGTGATACTCCATTGTATAGACGCACCACACCTTCTTTAGCCATTCATCTGTCGATGGACACTTAAGCTGCTTCCATGTCCTGGCTATGGTGAAAAGTGCTGCTATGAACACTGGGGTGCATGTGCCTTTTGGAACGGTGGCTTTTTCAGGGTACAGGCCCAGGAGCGGGACTGCTGGGTCACACGGTGGCCCGACTTTTAGTCTCTTAAGGAACCTCCATACCGCACAATCACACGCTCTTCACGGATAAACCCGCTGCGGGGTCGACCCTCCTCCTGTGGCTGGCGCTCTCAGTCCTGCCGGCGAATCCTCCGCTCCGGGTCTGGAAGCGTGCACCCAGGATTTTCTCCACGAGGCGATATTCCCATCCACTTCTGCAGATGTGGTGGCTCTTCCTTCAGGGGGAGAACCTGCTCCTGGCCGAGAGCCCCCAGGGGGAGGGTCCCTGCCCTCACTGCTGGCTTCAGTAGCTCCCTCCCGCCTGGTGACAACTAGACCCTGCAAAGGGCAGCTGCTTGGGGTGTCTCACAAAGGCTTGGGGCCCCAAAACAAAACAAACAAATGTGAGCTGGGCCCCAGACGGCCAGGGTTTCCTCACGGCCTGAGCTGGACGGGGGACCCAGGAGCGGGGCCAGTGTGCACTGCCGCCCGAGGGTCTGCAGGGCAGAGGCAGCCCTGGGGCGGGGCCGGAGCTGACCCAGTACGGGGCCCTCGAGGCCACGCTGGACAAGGCGGCCCCGGTCATGTGGTCGGCAAGACATGGTGCAGTCCATGAGGACCCAGGCCCTGCACTGACCTCAGAGGTCAGCTGTGCGGAGGTAGGAGGGCCCCGCCCTATGCTCACAGGTACGTGGCCAGCAGGAACCCCAGCCCCAGGGCCCGAGTGGACGGACCACGGAGGTGGACCCATGACCCAGCCGCAGGCAGGGCTGAGCGCAGCTCACGAGACAGGCGGCAGCAGCTGGGCCGGGGCGCCACCGCTCAGCCCGGTGGTTTGGGGCTGCAGCCTCGGCTCGTAGACGGAAACGTGTCAGGGATGAACGAGAAAGCAGAACGACCGCATGGCGGCCCTGCGCACGTTCCAGCAGCACGGCAGCTGCCGGCGAGGGGCTCCTGGAGGTGCTGCCATGGCTGGACTGTCCGGACAAACCTGGAGCATGAACAGAAGGTGCCAGAAGCAGAGGACCGGCACACAGAGGGCGTGTGGGCTGGAGGGGCGGCCACGCAGCTCTCGGAACGCGCCCATCCTCCAGCAGCACCTGCTGCCCGGGGTCCAGGGTCAGCAGGCCGCGAGGCACGTGCAGCCAGGGTGCGCTGGGCCCCTTCCCCGTGCCCACCGCCCTCCGCCCCTGCCGTTTCTCGAGCACGTGTCATGCTGCGCTGTGTCACACCTGAGAGCCAGAGGAGCCCGGGTTTTACCCCCAGCTGTCAGGGAGCACGCAGCACTGCACAAGCATCTCCCCGGCCTGTCCACACCCACTGGGCGGCAGACACAGCGCGGACGCAGGAGGGAAGCTGCGGCTCCCGGGCCTACGCCGCGCCTCGTGGAGGCAACCGGTCTTGTGACTCCCTTCCTGCCCCAGCCCCTCTCAGAAAGTCCGGAGGGACTCCGTGATCAAACGCCCCGACCCCTTGGCAGAGCTGAAGCACCTCCCACGTTGGGTCCACTGCCCTGTCCTCCTTCCCACGCGCAGAGCGGCGCAGCCATTGGAGTGTGTGGCCGCGGGTGGGGACCCGCCGGAGGGGGCGGAGGCCCGTTGGAGCCATTTCTTTTCTTTGGCACCTGCACACCCTCCGTGTGGGCGAAGCCTCTGCAGGGCCCTCCCCGCACGCCTCCCACTGCCCACTGCCCCCCACGGGCACAGCTCTGCGAGGGCGGCTCTCATACCGCAGGCGGGCGACCAGGGGCCACGCTCCGGCACAGCCGGGAGCACCCCGTTGTCCCGCCGAGAACCATCCACCCGTGTGCTCCGGGGACACTCCGGAGAAGGATTCAGTTGGGGTTTGGACAGAAAACCTACAGAAGGTAGGGAAGCTGGTGATGACAGCCGTCCAACGGGGGGCGGACAGAGCCCCACATCCCACTGGACGGCGGGAGCCACATCCGGAGCTGGTTCCCGAGAGAGGGGTCCGGCTAGCTGCATTCCCGTCCACACACAGACACGTGCCCATGTGCACACACACACACAGGCATGACACACACCCGCCTGGCACCAGGTGCCTCCCCAGACCTGTCCAGGGCTCCGCCGTCACCACCCTCCTCCCCAGCTGCTCTCCACATGGTCCTGGGTCACCCCCTCAGGCTCCTCCAGCTCAGAGACCCTCCCTGGCCTGCAGGGCCAGGCAGATGTGAACCAGGAAAGAAGAGCAGAGGGGTCAGGACGCGTCCCCACGTGTCGCAATAGCCGTCGGCGGCCAGCGCGGGTGGGGCTGTCACCCCAGCTGTGAGCCGGGCGCCAGGACTGGGGAATGTTTGTGCCCGGCCCGCCCCACTGCTTCCCAAGAAGGGATCGCCTGCGGGAGGGTGACCAGCTTTCTAGGAAGCGCAGGCCTTGCTGACGTCCATCTCCGGGGGGACGGGGGGGCAATCTCCAGGAAGGGCAGAGCTGGGAGAGCTGGTCCAGGACAGCGTGATGCCAGAAGCTTCTGCCTCCAGGGAGCAGGCCTGTCTCTCCCTCCCTCGGCACCCACGCTCAGACAGGACTCTCTCCTGTCAGGACACTGCCCTGCGCACCGGCCCTCACTGCCCACAGGCCCTGAAAGACCTGCGTCCACCCCCGGCCAGGTTCCCACACAGGGCCAGGGCCACACTGAAGGTCCCTTGTCACCCGACTGTAGTGGCAGGAAAGGTGTTCGTGCCACGGAGATTTCTGCCCAGAAAGAACACCCTCATGGGCCCCTTCCATCACCCCTGCCACGTGGACCCGGTCAGAGCGTGCAGCCCGTGGCCTCCCAGGCAGCCCGTGACTTCTGGAGAGAGCTCAGGCGGGTGACCTCCCTCTCCCGGCCTGCCCCCCAGGAATGACATGGACATCCTTCTGCTGCATGTGTCACCCCACGGCACGGCGCGGCGCCCCTCAGGCCTGACCGTCAGCCCCACAGCTGAGCCGCACAGAGCAGCTGCTGGCCATCCATCATGGAATGTTCTCAGACATTCCAGACGCTGAGCCCAGCATACGAGTCCTCTGTTCCCCCAACTTCCCTTGCGATGGCCTCCCTCCAGAACTTTCCATCCGAGGGCAAGCGGCCCTCACTTGAACTCCACTGTTTACTGGATGCGGTGCTTACTCTCCCAGACACTGGGACCCAAGACCACGTCCTGACGGGGAGACAAGAGACAGGAGCTTCAAGGCCACGCTGGGCCCCGGCCGGCCATCCAGGCCTCGGGACACCCCGCCACTCCCACTCCCCTGCAAGCAATGCCCTGGGAGTTCTGCCCAGAAGCCCCTCTTCCCACACGACCCCATCCCCCGGCTCCTGGCAGAGCCCGGAGCACCCTGCAGAGCCCAGCTCAGGCAGCAGCTCGCCTGTGCGCCTTCTGAACCCCCAACTCCTCCGGTTATGCTGAAGCTCTACCATCTAACTACCCACTCCTCCTGGAAATGTGACCTTGGACACAGCACTTAACCTCTCAAAACCTCGGTTTCCTCACCTGACACCTTCACGCTATGCCCGGATGGCCTGGGGGAGATGCCCAGGGCTCAGACAAGGCCCAGGCTGGGGGCACGTACGGAGCTCATGGAGAGCGTCTGCCCGGGCACTTTGATGACTGACTTGGGGTCTGACCCGGACTGTTGGGTCCGAGGCCGCAGGGTGTAGCCCAGGCCCAGAGCGGAGCCTGACGTCGCGTCGTCACACGGGAGGATGCCCAGCATTTTGGGGAGCCCCCAGGGAGGAGGGCACAAGAGGAGCAGGTCTCAGAACGGCCTGCCCATCTGTGCACCTGCTACCACACCGCACTGCACGTGTGAGCGCCCGGGTGCTTCAGACACACGCCAGCCTCACTGAGGACAAGGGTGCCTCCTGGACCCCCGGCTCCTCCGCAGCAGGATGGACAGGGCTCACGCACAGACTCTGGTGTGTCCCTGGAGGATCCTGAGGAAGGGGGCGGCCGGGGGCCCGAGGGAAGGCCGCCACCTCGTGCGATCCTGTCGATCATCTCTGCCAGCCAGGGGCGGGCAGCCCCCACGGCAGACAGGAGGCTGGACGCCCGAGACGGAGATGCCCGCAGATGTGGCATCTGGGGAGGACCACATCCTGGTTCAGAGATAGCAGCTCCCTTCTTGCTGTGTCCTCACACGGGAGAGAAAGAGGCCACGTCTCTCTCCTCTCTTCCTATGAGGGCACTGTCCCATCATGAGGCAAAGGTCCCACCTCCGAATGCCATCATTTTGGGGGTCAGGGCTTCAACATGTGGATCTCGGGGGGGACACACCCATGCAGAGCACAGCAGTGACGAAGGCTCAGGGGCCTCTGAGCTGCTGGGAGAACGCAGCCCAGCCCGCCTGCCCAGGCCAGGAGCAGGCAGCGGGGGCCCTGCCCCAGCAGCGCTGGCCAGGCGACCCCCCAGCCTGTCCAGGAGCCTGGGGAGAAGGCGAAGGACCAGGCGGCTGGGGCGCTGCCAGCCACACCTGCGGACAGCCGTGGCCAGGGTGAAGATAGGCCAGGGGTCCAGGCCTCAGGGCCTCACCCCACAAGAGACAGAGCTGCTCAGGCCACGTGGAGAAATAACCTGGGCCAAAAAGCTGTCAGGGTGCCAAGCCGCCGACGCTGCAAAACCGCTGGCAGCCTTTCCCCTAACTGATACTCTCTAGAAGACACAGGGGCAGATGGCAGAGATGTCAACGGGACGGACTTGTGAGGCACTGGGCAGCGGTGGAGAGTCAGGGGAACCTCAGACAAGCCCACGCTGCCGGGCACAGGCCAGGGGCCAGGAGCATGGCACGGGTGTGTGGGGCGCCACCCGCCCTGTGGGTCAGGGGCAGAGGGGAGCCAGGCCACCGCGACCGGCCTCCTCAGGGACGCTGCCTGAGGACAGGCTCGCCCTGCAGGCAGCGTCACTGGCCTCCAGTGAGTGGTGGGTGCAGGACCGGCCGGGTCTCTGGCCGGAGCCCCCGCCTCCCACCTCTCGCAGGCTTGGGGCGTGCTAGACAGATGCCCACAGACGGCAGCCGGGCCCACGCGAAGGCACCTGGAGGGTATGAAAACCAGGGCCAACCAGCGACACGTCCCCGAGGCAGACGTGAAAGCGGACTTGGACGAGAACCCGAGGCCCCGCCCCTCGCTGTTACAAGGCTCCAGTTGGGTGATTTTCTAAGATGAAAAACTGTCAAATCATTGGGGGCGGCGGGGGAGGGGGGTGGGGGTGATAGAGTTACTGTGGGAGGTGCTCTTGTCCCCCAGGGTGGGTGCTAGCCCAGCAGCCCCTCCCCGCTCTTCTCGGTCCCCTCCAGGGAGAAGGGCTGCAGGCTGGGCCCTGGGAGGGCGGCCGCCGGCTGGGAGCCCTGGGTGCATCGTCCAGAGCATGTGAGAGACAGCGGCCGCAGGCGTGTCTCTGGACCCCAGCTCCCGGAAGAACAGCACCAGAGGAGCTACGGCTTGTTTGCTTTCTTGGTGAGCAATTCCTGAGTCCCCGGCAACCCCAGAGCGTGCGCGTGACCTCTTCGCCCGGCCAGGGGCTCGCTGCCCCCCCAGACCCCGGCCCATCTCCTCTGTGATGAGGCTGCCCCTCCCGAGCAGGGCAGGGCGGGGCCCAGACCAAGATGTCCCAGAAGGGCTTGGGAAAGAGGGCCTACGTGCTGAGTAGGGCGGGAGTGGCGGATCACGGGGCAAGGAGAAGCTGTCCTCTCCCCGAGGCTGGTTGTGCAAGCCCAGGGCCGCCGGCGGGCGCCAGGGATTAACAGCGTCCTGGCCACAGCCGCCGTGACTACTTGCGGGGTAAACAGGAAGGCCTCTCACCTGCCAGAGCCAGGCCGGCCGGCGTCTCCTACGAGACGAGACGACAGCCTCAGGAGCCCGGAGAGAACCGGCAGCTGTGAGGTCCACGGGGCACGAGGCAGCATCCGGCCTGGGCGAGGGGCAGGCAGCGGGGCTCCGGGACAGGGACCCTCATCCCGGCGCCAGAGCCTCCAGCCGGGACCTGGTCTCCTCATTTCCCTCTCACTCCCGCTCCCTGACCTCAAGGCAGGGCTCTTTTCCAGCCAACTTTCAGGAGCGGGACTTTTTGCAGCACAGGAGGGAAAACAAGACGAAGAAAGGGGCTTGAGGTCATGGGACTGGGAGAAGCGGAGCGGGCAGCAAGGGCCTCAGTCCAGGACCCCGGCCACCTGGCTGAGGGTTTAAGGGGAGGTGCAAACGCGAACACAGATGACCAGGGAGTTTCAGGCCTGTCCCGCAGGGCCAGGGCCCTGTCCCCTGTCCCAGCCCCCCGCAGCCTGGCCCCACGTCTGAGCTCAGTACACTTGGCCCACAGCCAGGAACAGCGGAACAGATACACATGCCCAGAAACTGGGAGCTGAACGTCTTCGGTGTCACCAGGAGTCCTACAGCCACAGCCTTCCCAAAGCACACAAACTCCAGGCCCCACGCAACATGGGGACACAGCGTGAGGGGGACAGGAGGACAAACGTCCACTCTGAACCCTATTCTAGTCCAGCCCCCTCGGCAGAGCCCCGGCTTACTATGGACTTCCTCACTGGAAACGCTTGACCTCAACGTCAGACAGAAAACAATCCCTCTGTGACACGTCCATTCAGACAAGACACAGGTGACGGAGGGGCAGCCCCAGGCCAGCCCTGTGTGTGGTACCCAGCAAGCCAGCCCTCCTCCTCTACACCAGCCCTCCCCAGGCCAGCCCTCCACCCGTGCCAGTCCTCACCCCTGTGCCAGCCTCCCCCCTGTGTACCAGTCCTCACACCGTGCCAGCCTCCCCCCGTGCCAGCCCTCCCTTCTGCACCCACCCTTCCCCCTGTGCCAGCCCTCCCCCCTCCCCCCTGCGCCATCCCTTCCCCATGCCACGCCCCCATGTCAGCCCTCCCCCCCCGCCCCCCCCCCCCCCGGCCTCCGTGCCGCTCCACGGAGGACGATCTCCAAGGACACTGCTGCTTCTGGATTTTTATCCTTTTACATGCTTCCCTTCCATTCCTGGAAAGAAATCTATACCTGGAGGCTTGGGTTTCCTTATTTGTGGCCAGACTCCTGCCAGGGTTTCAGGGGCTTGGTGACCAGGCATAACAGGGTAACCTGGATGGACCAGAGCCGAGACACCCGCTTAGCATCGCAAGAAGGGCTGACAAATCCCACGCAGGCACATGCACACACACACACATGCAGACACATGTATAGACGCACACACGTGGATACACACGCACACAGGTACACACACTCACAGACAAGATCTGGGGCAGCAACCACTCACGGACCTGCCAGGGACACCATGACTGAACACGACCTGTGTCCACACCTGATCTGGGCAGGAAGTGCTGTGAGACAGGGAGATTCCACACTGATGTGCACGTGGGGAGAGAGGGCAGAGGAGCAGGGGCAGCTTGGCAGCAAGAACAGAGGCTAGGAGAGTGGCGCTGTGGCTTCAGCCACGGTGTCCCGGCCACCCGGTGGAGGACAGAATCCAGAGCAGGGGGACCGCAGGAGCCAGGCCTCAGCCACCAAGGCCTCCAGAGGGCGGGCCCCTCCCCACTCCTGGGGAGCCAGGAGCCAGGAGCCAGGAGCCAGGGTGGAGTCAAGACAGATGAGAACCGAGACGGCAGAGAAGCAGGGGCACCAGGCCGGCCAGTGGGGTGCAGGGGCGCCAGGCCCGGCCTGGGTGCCAGCGGTGCAGGGCAGGGGCTCCACCGTTCCCCCGAGGCACCTTCTCGCAGCCCAGGGGATCTGACGGGAGAGGCCCGAGGTCTTGGTCCCACACGGCCACACTCCGGACGCAGCACCCGCCCTGGCTGCCGTCACGCCAGGATCACGGCACTGCTGGCGTGGAAAGGCCCCGCCACGCCCTGCGCCCGGGCAGACCACACCTGAACCACATCTGGCCGACGTGGGTGCTGCTGCCCCCATAACCAGGAGGTGCCCGGAGGCGAGAAACCACCCCAACTCTACAAGCACCTCCCGCCCTCGTACCTGCAGGAGAGTGCTCCCACGCCGAGGGCTGCACTGAGGCTCTGGAACGTGGTTCCAGGCTGGCAGGGACCCTGGCTCATAAAGAAGCGTTGAACGTGGCCGTACAACATGGAAGGGCGGCGAGTATGTGACGTGCTGTCCATACACAGATTGTTGTGAAAACGGCTCCCCTCCAAGAACAGCTGTGATGCTCAGGAGTGAGCTGCAGGGCCCGGGAAACACCCTTTTTGTGACTCTCGTGCCACCCCGAGCGGCTGGATCTCCTCTGCCCTTAAGTGACACCTCCCAAGCTTCAGCTGCCCCTTGTTCCTCCTCTACTGGCATGTGGCGAGAGAACAAGAAGAACAAGAAAAACCACCCGTCCTCCTGCCAGGGCCGCCTCCCCTCTGGCCCCCACGGCCCTGCCCCAGAGCAGGGGACAGGAGGCTGACGGTCTCCAAGCCCGGCCACGCCTGGAGCTGGCTCTCTGGCCTGGAGCAGGGGGGGATGTGTCTGCTCCTGGCCTCGCCTGTCTCAGCTCTAGGGGATCTCAGAGAAAGACTGAAAGAGAGACACGCTCAGTTATTCCAGACAAAGGTAAGACAGGCTGCAGTGGTCATGAAACGGGAATAAATACTAACTTTGTACATCGGCCTGCAAATACTGAAGAGAACCTTTTAGAAGTCAACGTTTTCAATACTGACGATGCATCTACATCTCTCGCAGTCTTTCTGAATGCTGTCACGTGATCAGGGAGCCCCGGCAGCCTGTCACGTACGAGCACCTGCTGTCTAAACACCACATGGAGGGCGGGCAGAAGGGGTAACTGGTGGACGTCTGGCCGCTGACCTCTGCCTCCCTGCCTCCCCTCTGTGACCCTGTGGGCCTGCTGGTGGCACCCAGAGCACGGTGGCCAAACAGGGTGCCAGACGCATCTAAACGGATGGTCACCGGAACTGTGAAAGCCCAAGCGCAGGGCTGGACCCTGGCCTGGAGGACAAGTGACCACAGACAAAGGTGGACACATACCCCGGGAGGCAGAGGTGACGTCACATCGTGATTAAGGACTACCGAAGAGGGGCGCAGTCTCAGATTGCGACGGCACCAGGTGAGCAGGCAGCGAGGCCTCTCTGGGCTCACCCGCAGAAAGTGGCTGTGAGCACTGGGCTGGTGCAGACTGGATACAAGCTCTGACGGCACCAGGAAGTCGAGCGCTCCGGGTCCGGGTCCGGGCTGACGTCACTGTGGCAAGCCTTCCAGTTTCACAGAGAACAGGACACTGCTAAATGCTCTTCACGCTGGCGGCCTCGCTACGTGCCTGCACTGCACTGGGGACACAGGACTCAACAAACATGACTCTCACGTCCAGAGCAAGGGGTCCCCACAAACTCCCAGAGATTGCACAGGAAATGGTACATGCGTGCTTGCAGGCACTTGTGTGTGGAGCAGTTTACCGGGTTGTCAAAGCGCTCTGTGACCCCGCAGCAACTAAGACCCTCCGTCCTGGGGGTCTGCAGATAAGAAAAGGGCAGACGTGGGACCACTGGTGTGAGTGGCCGAGAACAGGGCAGACAGCCCGGGGCTGGCACCGAGCAGGTGCTCCCTCCGCCCCGGCAGGGACGTGCCACCTCCACACACGGCGCGGCAGCCAGGCAGGCGCAGACCTGGTGAGCTCTGCACCCTGGGCCTTGGACCCAGGTGTGGCGAGTCCACGGGGACCCAGGTGTGGCGAGTCCACGGGCAGCCAGCTGGGAGGGACAGCAAACGCTCCACCAGGAGGAATCACGTTTGGACACAACTCGTTTCTCCGGTCCTGGTACCTCGGACTCCTGCCGCGGACAGAGGTCGGGACCGGCAACCATCACTCGGCCATCTAATCATTTTAAAAATGGAACTGACTCTTCTTACATTTTGAAATGGGAATCAGATGCTGCTCCTGCCCCCAGCTCCCCAACAATCTGCCAGCTCAGAAAGCGAATCCCGGAGTCTTCCCCAAGGCCCGGCCTGCACACTCACTGCTGTCTTCAAACGCACCCCAAACAAGTGCCCCCAGGGCCTGTGCACCCACTCTTCCTGCTGCCTGGACTCTCCTCACAGACATTCAAGAGTTACAGTTGCGTTAAGTAATTTATTCTGAAAAGCTGGGCTGCAAATATGCCTTCAGTTTAAAAACATCATAAACCGAGTCCTTTTTTGGACAGCTATTGTGTGCTAGGTGCGTCCTCAGACTATTAAATACGTGTTCATGGCAGGAAAGCAGCAGCTGAGGGAGCTTCGGGGGAACAACTTGAAATCCTTACAATAAAGGCTATTCGTGAAACAAACAAAATATTTTACAAATACAATGAGCAATAGATATTTATGAATCTTTGCAACTGATAATTCCAAAATTCAACAGACAGTGCTGGGAAAACAGGATAAAAGAATGAAGGTGAGCTCTTACCCGACACCTTGTGAAACTAACTCAGAACGGGTGCTGGCAGTGGCTATCTTCTCGTCCTGCCTCTACCGTGCTAGCGTCAGTGTCCGTGGGACCCGTTTCTGCACTCTTGCTCTAACCTGACAGCAGCACCCCTCACCCACTGCCACCCTTGCCCCCCCACCGCTCCTCCAGCCCCACCAGAGGTGGCAGGTGAGCACCCTGCCCCCGTGGCACCCCAAAGCTGACAGGAGTGGGCAGCCCACTCAGGGGATGCCCCCTGAACACCCGGCTCTGGTGGCTGCGGGATTTCATTTCTGGGCCCCACGGGTCTGAAATATCAGAGCAACAATTCGAGAGACAACCAACCACTAGGGCAAGGTCAAAGGATAAGGTCTCTCACCTACACAGAACCACCCCTTTCAGACTGGGAGAGAGAGCTGCTTCACCTAACACCTCGAAACAAACACAGAGAATCAAGCAAAACGAGGAAACAGAGAAATATGTCCCAAAAGAAAGGACAAGAAAAACCCCAGGGAAAAAAATAACACAGAGATAGGTTGATTTAGCTGATAAAGAATTCAAAGTAATACTCATAAAAATGCTTACTGAACTCAAGAGGAGAATGGATGGACACAGAGGACGTCAACAAGAGACAAAGAAAATATAAGAAAGCACCACACAGAAGCCTCAGAGCTGAGGACTATAGTACCTGAGCTGAAAATACAGTAGAGGGAAACAACCGCAGACTAGAAGAACAGGAGAAGGACCAGTGATCTGTTAGGGCAGAAGAACTCACACAAACATAGCAGCAAGAAGAAAAAAGAATTTTTAAAAGTGAAGATAACTGAAGGGACCTATGGGACAACATCGAGTGGAATAACATTCACATTTTAGGGATCCAAGATGGAGGAAAGAGAGAGAAAGGGGCAGAAACCTTATCTGAAGACCTTCTGGCTGAAAAGCTCCCTAACCTGGGAAAGAAAACAGACATCAGATCCAGGAATCCCAGAAAGACCCAAACAAGATGAATCCGAAGAGACTCACACCAAGACACATTATAATTAAACTGTCAAGAGTTACAGATAAAGTGAGTATCTTAAAAGCCCCAAGAGAAAAACGACTTGTTACATATAAGGGAGACCCCATAAGCCTATTAAAAGATTTCTCAGCAGAAACCTTGCAGGCCAGAAGGGAGTGGTATGATGTATTCAAAGTACTAAAAGGAAAAAAACTTTCAACCAAGAATACCTACCCAGCAAGGTTATCATTCAGAATTTAAGAGGAGATAAATAAAGCTTCTTCCAGACTAGGAAAAGCTAAGAGTTTATCACCACTAAACTGACCCTACGAGAAAAGTTAAAGGGACTTCTTTAAGCTGAAAAGAAAGGGCACCAATTAGTAACAAGAAAACACATAAAAGGAAAAAATATTACTGGTAAAGGTTGAGTATATAATAAAGAAAGTAGATTAATCAGTTATAAAGCTAGTAAGAAGGGTAAAAGACAAAATAAAAATATAGTAAAAATAAATATAGTACATTTAATTAAGGGATACACAAAATTAAAAGATGTAAAAATGTGACATCAAAAATTTAAAGCATGGGCTGGGCAGGAGAGTGAAAATGCAGAGTTTTAGGATGTGTTCAAACTTAACTTGCTACCAACTTAAAAAAGACTATTATATATTTAAGCTGTTACATGTTTTATATATGTGTGTGTGTATATAACATTGTTATATATATGAGCCTCATGGTAACCACAGGCAAAACCTCTAGTAGATACACCAAAAATAATGAGAAAGGAATCTAAGCAGAACACTACAGAAAGTCTTCAAATCACAAGGAAAGAAAGCAAAAGAAGAAAAGAACACAGGGGAACTGCAAAACAGCCAGAAAACAGCTAACAAAATGGCAATAAGTACACATCTATCAATAATTACAATAAATGTAAATGGACTAAACGCTTCAATCATAAGACAGAGTGGCTGAATGGATAAAAAACTAAGACCCATCTATACGCTGCCTATGAGAGACTCACCTCAGATGTAAAAACACAAAAGACAAAGTGAAGGGATGGAAAAAGATGTCTCATGCAAATGGAAACCAAAAGAAAGCTGGGATAGCTACACTTCATCAGACAAAATAGACTTGAAAACAAAGACTAATAAAAGACAAAAATGAGCATTACATAATGATAAAGGGGCCAATCCAACAAGAAGACAGAACATTTGTAGACATTTATGCACCCAACATAGGTGCTTAACGGGCCCAATGGGAGAAACTGACAGCAATACAATAATAGTAGGGAACTTTAAAACCCCAATTACATTAATGGATAGGTCATCCAGACTGAAAATTAATACAGAAACACTGGCCTTAAATGACACATTAGACCAGATGAACTTAATAGAGGTATATATAGAACATTCCACCCCAAGGCAGCAGCATATTCTTCTCAAGTGCACAAGGAATATTCTCCAGGATACATCACATGCTAGGCCACAAAACAAGCCCTGGTAAGTTTAAGAAGATTGAAGACATATCAAGCATCTTTTCTGGCCACAATGGTATAAAGCTGGAAATCAATTACAAGAAGAAAACTGGAAAAATTACAAATATGTGGTGATTAACAACATGCTCCTGAACAACCAATGAGTCAACAAATAAATCAAAGGCAAAATTAAAAAAATATCTTGAGACAAATGAAAATGGAGATACAACATACCAAAATCTCTGGAATACACTAAAAGCAGTTCTAAGAGGGCAGTTCATAGTGATACAGCCCTACCTCAAGACACAAGAAAAATCTCAATCTAACTTTACACCTGAAGGAACTAGAAGAACAACAAACAAAATCCAAAAAGTCAGTAAAAGGAAGGAAATAATTAAGATCAAAGTGGAAACAGAGACTAAAACATAGGAAAAAATCAATAAAAGAGCCAGTTCTCTGAAAAGATAAAACTGACAAAACTTTAGATAAGCTCGCTAAGAAAAAAGAGAGAAGGCTCAAATTCAGAAATGAAAGAGGAGAAATTACAACTGATACCAAAGAAATACAAAGAATCATGAGACTACTATGAACAATTATATGTCAACAAACTGGACCTTAGAATTAGCCCAAATTAAAAGAAATGGATGAATTTCTAGAAACATACAATCTTCCAAGACAAAATTATGAAGGAAGAGAAAGTTTGAAGAGACTGATCATTAGTAAGAAAACTGAACAGTAATCCAAAAAACTCCCAACAAACAGAAATCCAGGACCAGATGGCTTCACTGCTGATTCTACCAAAAATTCAAAGATTTGATACCTATCCTTCTCAAACTCTTCCAAAAAACTGAAAAGGGGGAAAAGCCCCCAAACTCATTTTACAAGGCCAATATTACCCAGATACCAAACCAGACAAGGATACCACAGAAAAAGAAATTACAGGCCAATATCCCTGGACATAGATGCAAAAATCCTCAACAAAACATTAGTAAACCAAATTCAACAACACATTAAAAAGATCATACACCATGATCAAGTGGATATATTCCAATATGCCAAGGATAGTTCAATACCCACAAGTCAATGTGATACACCACATTAACAAATGGAAAGATAAAAATCATGATCACCACAACAGATACAGAAAAAGCATCTGACAAACTCCAACATCCATTTATCATAAAAACGCTCAACAAACTGGGCATGGACAGAACACACCTCAACACTATGAAGGCCATATACGACAAGCCCAGAGCTAACATCATACTCAACAGCAAAAAATTAAATCCTTATCCCTTAATACCAGGAACAAGACAAAGGTGCTCCCTCTTGCCCCCGCTTAGTCAACATAGTATCGAAAGTCCTAGCCAGGGCAATCAGGTGGCTAAAGAAATAAAAAGCATCCAAACTGGAAAGGAAAAAGTAACACTATCACTATTCAAGACAACGTGATTTTATATATAGAGAAAACCCTAAACCATGTGATACAGCAATTTCACATTTAGGTACACACCCAAAAGGCTTGAAAGCAGGAATTCAAACAGATACTTGTACACCAATATTCACTGCATTATTCACAATAGCCAAAGGTTACAAGTGTCCATCAACAGATAAATGGATAAACAAAATGTGTTACAAAGATACAACGGACTATTACACACCATAAAAAGTAATGAAGTTCTGACACATGCTCAACGTGGATGAACCTTGAAGACATCACACTGAAAGAAGCCAGACCTAGAAGGACAAGGATTTGATTCCACCTACATGAGGTACTTTGGAAGTCAAATTCACAAAGACAGAAGTAGAACAGAGGATACCGGGGCTGGGAGGAGGGCACTTAGCAAATGAGGAGTTACTTATTAATGGGTAGAGAGTTTCTGTTTGTCCTGGCAACAGACAGTGGTGATGGTTACACAACACTATGAATATATTTAATACCACTGAATTCCACACTTCAAAATGGTTTAAATGGTCAATTTTATGTTCATCTATGTTTCTATGATAAATTTTACCACAATTCAAAAAACTTGAAGGATTACAAATAACAACAACAAAAGACAGTAACAGTCTTCACTGTGTAACATGCACTAGCACATTCATTCTACATCTGGAGACAAATTTCAGTGTGTAGACAAACTCTCGGAGCAGAGAGATAGCTGTGGGTCTTAAAGATGGATCCCTGCCCTCCCCACCTGAGCCTGGACTTGAGAAGTACCCCAAGACCTTCTAATGGGTTCACTGGCTCCACCTCTTGAAGCCACACTCTCTCCACAGAAAGCTGTATCCTACCTTGTGTCCTACACTGTAACACGGTCTCTGCCGGAGCCCCTACGCTGGTCAGAGGGGCCCTTCTGAAGCTGTCTATGTACCTATGTTATGGAAGAAAACAGAACAAACTTCAACTTCAGGGCTTCTCAGAAAATCAGTAAGCCTGCCCAAGTACTGATCAACCTTTCCATTCATATTAATGTCATGGCAATATAGCTACAGAATCAGCGTCATGAGCACATTTACAACTTTTATTAAAATCCCTCCTTGCTCATCTGACTTCTCAGCTGATTATCTTCAAGTCCCAGACTTGTGATGCTATGCTTCGTACTCTAAAATCGTCCGGAATAAGTGACAGACATGGGGCTATAAAAGTATCTGGGATGAGACAAACTCCTTATAACATTAGGCTTATCCCGGTTCATGCCACGAGCAGACACTGACCTGCATCCAGCAGGATGTCACAGAAGACAGACCAGATTGGTAATGAGAAACTGGACAGCAAGAACTGCCCTGACCACCGGCTGGGAGTAGGGCTGGGGGGCAGGTGAAGTCTGGCTGTTGGCTTGGCAGGTTTCATGCCTTTACATACAAACTGACAATACCAAAAAGAAAAGGTTCCTTAACTTAATAAATAGAAAAGGAAATTTTTAAAATTAATTTTAAAAACATACCATTTTACTGATTTTTGTTTCTGATTTTAAAATTCACAAGAGACCTCAGACACTGCTACACACATGCTTTTATGCATACTTTTTAAACTGAGTTTTCTTTAGACGCAACGAAACTGAAGAACCCATTTTTCCCCTTGACCTTCATAAGAGGAAAAATATTAGAAAGGCTAGTCACTCCTTAAAGTTGGCCTTAAGTACCTTCTCCTGTGATATACATTTAAAACACGTATTTGACCTACGTTTCCTCGTGGAGGAGTTTTCATAACTCTTGCTATCCTAAGCACTTTAAAATTAGGAGAAAAAAACATATTCTTCTTAATCACATCCATCTACTAATTAGCTAAACTGCGTAACATTCACGAGTTTGGCCCAGTTTCCTTCTTCTCTATATGCCACTGATCCCATCTTTGGCAGGAAAAAGACCCTGCATTTGTAGAGGCAGCACAATTATACTAGTTTATCTCCCTTACCTTATCAAACAAAAATGATACCACGCTAGAAAAAGAACAAAAACACAACATCCTCAATTTTATTTGCCTGTTGTCAGGACCTGCAGAGCCACACAGTACAGATGGACCAATTTCTGCCTCCGTGAATTTTAAATTGCCTTTGCAACACTTCTCTGGTCCTGACGAGCCAGGTTCCACAATACGTCAGCTCGTGGAATGCAAGCGACTGTGCCTTCCGGTGAGCTCCGTCACTCAGCCTCAGCCACAGCCACAAACTGCACGTCCCACAGCGGGAACAGCACACCAACATGCACAGGGCTGCCGCCGGAAGGGACGCCCGTACGTGCGTTTGCTCCTACAGGATGCACAGAGCCCATGGGCTTGCAGTGTTGTTCTGTGCAGCTGAGAAGGACACACGTGGTGATGACACCTGGTACACACACCCATGCACATGGTTTAAAGAACTTCAAGCAGCTGCACGTGCTCTAATCTATGAGGTCCTTTTCATGATACTGTTATGTGAAAAACGACTCCTAAGCTTAAAGCCAAAGGGCCCAGAACACTGCAGAGAGATTCTTCTACCAACCACGTGTGTGCGTTGTAATATACACCTCCCTAATACCAAGCTTATAATATTTCAGACAACAACAGTTGTAGCACACCAATGACTCTTCTGACTTTCTTTATTCAAAAATAAAGGAGGCACAAAAATATAGAACGAATACGTCCAATGTCATCTGAAATAGCATGTTCACCAGAAGATTTAAAGGTAAACTCGAATGGGGGGGATTCATTACAAATATTAGAGAGAGAATGAACTGTTTTTCAAGAAATGTATCTCAGGAAAATGCTGACTGACGGGGGCAGATGGTTCTTTAACCTCCCGCTTCTGGGCGGCACCGGCAGGTCTCAGGGTCTCTGGGCGGAGAGTGGCTCCGAGGAGCCCCTCCGTGAGCTGCTGACAGGCCCTGCACGGAAGCACAGGTCTTTTCTCAGGCCCCCCTTTGGCAAGAGCAACCAAGCAGCCTCAAGCACTTTCCACTCCAGGAGGAAGTCATGCAGACACATATGAACTCACACCCCTCTCTAGTCATCTCACGGGCCATCCGCAACACACGGCCCACGGCTGGTGGCTTCAGAAGACAAGGTGGGGACCCAGGAGAAGACGTCACGCCAAGCACGGCTATGCATCATGCTGCAGGGCGCGCAGGTCCTCCAGGAGCTCCTGCGCCACCGCCTGCAGGTGGGGGTTGCGGCTCTTGGCCAAGGCTAGGATGCGCTGCAGGGGCAGGGAGCTCCGGAACTCCGAGGCCGACCTGGAGAAGACTTCTGGCTCCAGGACCACAGACTGGACAAGGCGCAGCACATGAAGACACACCTCTGCGTCTGGATCTGGGGGAAAGAGGTAACGCTTCTGGTTAGAATAAAACCTTCTACAGGGACCTTGAGGCAGAATCCACTCCTCAGGGGTTCTTGGCCTTTCTGAATGGCGGATGTTGATGGTTTCATACACGATGAGCAACCCAAAACAGTGTCACTTCTTGATGTAAAAGCTTAGCTCATAAGAGGAGCACGACGATGTCATTCTCTATTTAGTAACATTCTACCTTCAAATGTTACTTACAATCACATAACTTTAAAATGCTGAATTAAAAATACGAGGGTTTTTCATGTAGTCTGCTATCATTCTGTCCAGTTATAAGATTGTTTTAAAAGGTATTACCTTCATTTTCACTCCAAGTGCAGCAAAGCCTTGAGAGACCACACACAGAGATGGCATCTCTTGAGCCACTGAGTTCCGTGAAGTCATAGCTAAGTGACACTCAGGCTGCATTCCACTTCCTATGTGAATGCTCTCTGGAGTCACAGAGCCCGGCAGCCCTGCATATACTGTAGCAGCCACTAAAGAGCAGCTGGACTGAAACAACAGCCCAACACAAGCTGTAACCCTTAACCACCGCGGATGTAGTTCTCCACACCATGTCTCTCAACTGGGCGCCTTCAACATGCCAAGGATTCTGGATTAGACATTGTAATTGGAATCAGATTCAAAATCAGTACCTCTTCCTTAGCACTGCACGTTAAAAACCTTCTAAGAAGTAAGTGGGTTGAGACAGCAGACTGAACAAATCCTCAGTGGGAACTGCCACAGCACCAAGGCTCCCGGAGCCCTTCCCTACTGAACAAGAGCCACCAGGGCACAGTGAGGACTGCTGTGCTGGGAAGCAGAAAAAACCCCTGCTCTACCCTGGGCCCAGACTGCTAAAGTGCTCCTATTTGGGACGAGGGGAAGAAAACTTTCTATGGCACAAAAACTGCCAAAGACAGGCAGAGTGGCTGCTACAGGGAGGAGGACAGGATCACGGGGAAGGCGCCCGCTCAGATACAGGTGGATGGGAGCTGAACCAAAACAACAGAGAACTCCCCTCCGTCCTCCAGCAGCCCAGCAAACACTCAGCGGTTGTGAGAGCAGCCTACTGCTGCAGGGAGAGCAAAAGGATGGAAGGAGATCCCTCCGAGGCACAGACCCAAAGGGAAGGCTCGCAGCTGAGGGTAAGGACTGAGAAAGGACTCTGGTGACTCAGTCCTCACCCTCAGCACAAGGAAGGAGGGGATTTGGAACCAGTGGTGCGGAGGTAACAGCAGCAACAAAACCCAAACCCAGCCCAACACCAATACAGCAGAACAGGAAGTGTAAACCCTCTTTACCTCATTCTCTCCTGCAGGCCAAATGTAGCCCATGACCTGTTTATGCACAGGCTGTGAGCTAAGGGTGGTTTTTACATTTTAAAGGGTTATCTTAAAAGAAAACAAAACAAAAGAAAAATACGCAACAGAAACCACCTGTGACGCTCAAAGCTCAAACTATTTACTAGCTAGCTTGTTACAAGAAAAGTTTGCTGACCTCTGCTCTACTGGCCTACACACAATATCCAACATTCAATCGGAAATTACAATGACAAAGCAAGGGAAACAAAACCTCACTGAAGTAATAAGGTAATCAACAGAGCCAGACTCAGAGATAACCCAGATGTAGAAACAAGTAGAAAAGGAATTTGAAATACATATGATTAATAGATGGGAAAACACTGTTTTAGGGTTCTTGCAGTATACCTGAAGCAGTATAATATTTTTAATGTTTTAATTTAAAATCTTTAACTGTGATTAATATAATTAATACTAATTAACTGATCACAGTGAATTAAAGATTGTTTTGTAAACCCTAGGGCAAGTGCTAAAAAGTGTTTACAATGTAAATGATGAGCCAACAGTGCAGATAAAACAGAATATTAAATACTCAATCCAACAGCAGACAAAAAAGAGTAAAGAAACAACTAGAAACACTTCTGTATTTCTACACACATTAGATGAAAACTGTATAAACACACTGATTAAAAGGCAGAGAGTGCACACAACGTCAACACCCAATTATACACTGTCTACAAGACATCCAAGATAAACGTAAAGACATGGGCTAAAAATGAAAGAACATAAGAAACATTCCATGCAAACACTAGTTAAAAGAAGCCTGCAGAGCATGTATTATTATCAGACAAGGTAGACTTCAGAACAAAACTACCCCCCCACCATGGATAAGGGGGCACACTGCATCATTATAAAGAGCTCAATGCATCAGAAAGACAGACAGTCTTCATCAGCCACGCACCCACCAGCTGAGTTACCAGAGAAACAAACCACAACATGACAGAGATCCAAGTGCAAATTCACAATTTAAGCTGGAAACGTTAATGCTCTTATTTCCATCAACGATTTTAAATAAGAAAGAAAATCAGTGAAGATATAGAATCCCTGAAAAACACTATCAACCAACGTGACCAAATATACATTCAAAAGAATTCAAAGTACATTCCATAATCACAGAGAATTAAGTTAGAAATAACAGGGCTTCCCTGGGGGCGCAGGGGTTCAGAATCCGCCTGCCAGTGCAGGGGACATGGGTTCCAGCCCTGCTCCAGGAAGATCCCACATGCCTCGGAGCAACTCAGCCTGTGAGCTGCAACTACTGAGCCCTCCAGCCACAAGTACTGAAGCCCACAGACACAGAGCCCGTGCTCCACAATAAGGAAGCCACTGCAATGAGAAGCCCGCGCACCACAAGGAAGAGTAGCCCCTGCTCGCCGCAACTAGAGAAAGCCCGTAGGCAGCAACAAAGACCCAACACAGCAACAAATAAATAAATAAAATGTATTTTAAAAAAATAAAAAAATAAAAAATAAAAAGAAATAACAGAAATACATAACAGAGGGCTTCCTAGGTGGTGCAGTGGTTAAGAATCTGCCTGCCAATGCAGGGGATACGGGTTCGAGCCCTGCTCCAGGAAGATCCCACATGCCTCAGAGCAACTAAGCCCGTGTGCTACAGCAATTGAGCCTGTGCTCTGGAGCCCATGAGCCACAACTATTGAGCCCTCGTGCCACAACTACTGAAGCCCACGCGCCTAGAGCCTGTGCTCCACAGCAGGAGGGGCCACGGCAATGAGGAGCCCGCGCATCACAATGAAGAGTAGCCCCCGCTCACCGCAACTAGAGAAAGCCGGTGTGCAGCAACGAAGACCCAACACAGCCAATAAATAAATAACAAAAAAAAATACATAACAGAAAATAACAGAAATACAAAATAACAGAAAAATATGTGAAAAAATCCCCGAATGTTTGGAAATAAAACAACACACTTCTAAATAATGTATGGATCAAGAAGGAAGTCATAAAGAAAAGTAGGAAATACTGTGAATGAAATGAAAATGAAGACACAATGTCATAATTTGTAGATGCAGTTGAATCACTGCTTATCAGGGGAAATATATCACTGAATACCCACAGTGGAAAAGAAAAAGGGCTTAAATTAGTTACCTTAGCTTTCATCAAAAGGAAGGGAGGAAGGGAGGAAGGAAGGAAGGAAGGAAGGAAGGAAGGAAGGAAGGGAGGAAGGAAGGAAGAAGGGAGGAAGAAAGAAAGAAGGGAGGAAGGAAGGAAGGGGTGAATCAAACCCAAAACGCACCAAAGGACAGTAATAGTAAAGAGCAGAAATCAACAGAAATGAGGACAAATAAAAAAACAACCGGGGAAAAAAAAACAATAAACCAAAAAGGTGACCCTGTTAAAAAAAAAAAATCTATAAAATTGATAAAATTCCAGCCAGGCTAAACAAGGAAAGGGGGAAGGAACAAAAGACAGACAGAGATTACAAGTGCTCGGAATGAAAGAGGAGGCGTCACTACAGAACCTGCAGCTATTAAAGGAATAATAATGGAATATTATGAATAAATTTGTGCCCATAAATTTTACAACTTGGGCGGAATGGAGAAACTCCTTGGAAGACAGTAATAAACTACCAAGACTTGTTTAAAAAAAGAATCTCTGGAGCAGGGGACATTACACACAACTGAAGGTGAAGGTTCTGTCTGGAAAACACATTGGATTAAGTTAAAACATACATAAAAATTCTAAGATGCTCCTTCCTCCCCCCTTCTCCGTTTCCAGAGTTGGATGAGTTGCCTCTGGGCAATCTGAGCAACCCAAGAGGAAACATCTAAAGATACCGACCTGTGGGTTCCCAATGAACGGTTGAGCCAGCTCACACTATAGGAAGGTTCACAAGCCCCGCCCACATGCTCAGGGCTTCCAAATCGGCATTATAAATCCCTCCCTTAAACGCAAGCAGAAAACGATGCATTACCAGACACCTGAGGAAAAGATAATTATCATTTTCAACAAAAACAAAAGGAGGGCAAAAGAAAGACTAGGCAATGAGAAGAAAACTTTTTTAAACTTTATTAATCTCCTTCTCAAGGAGATTTTTTAAAAAGTTGTATCATCTATTAAGAATGGGATGCTAATTTTAAAAAATTCCCAAAAAAGGCATCTGGAAATAAATGCATGATAGCAGAGATGAAGACTTCAATAAGCAGTATGGAAAATAAAGTAGAGGAAATCTCTCAAAAGCAGTACTAAAAGACAACGGGATGCAAACACTTCCTAAAAAAACTGAGGAGGAGGGAATGCTTCCTAACTCATTTTATGAAGCCTACATCACCCTGATACCAAAACCAGGCAAGGACAACACAAAAAAGAAAACTGCAAGCCAGTATTCTCTGACAGACATAGATGCAAAAGACCTCAATAAAATATTAGCAAACCAAATTAAAAAAAATACATTAAAGGATCATACACCATGATCAAGTGGGATTTACTCCAGGGATACAAGAAAAGTGCAACATCTGCAGAACAATCAATCCACGTGTTACATGACATTAATAAAATGAAAGGTAAAAAGCATATGATCATCTCAATAGATGCAGGAAAAGCACTTGACAAGATTCAACATCAATTTACAATAATAGGGCTTCCCTGGTGGCACAGAGGTTAAGGATCCGCCTGCCAATACAGGGGATACGGGTTTGAGCCCTGGTCCAGGAAGATCCCACATGCCGCTGAGCAACTAAGCCCATACTCCACAACTATTGAGCACGTCCTCCAGAGCCTGTGAGCCACAACTACTGAGCCCACACGCTGCAACTACTGAAGCCCATGCGCCCAGAACCTGTGCTCAGCAACAAGAGAAGGCACTGCAATGAGAAGCCTGCACAACACAACGAAGAGTAGCCCCTGCTCGCCTGCAACTAGAGAAGGCCCACACACAGCAACAAAGACCCGACCCAACCAAAAATAAATAAATTTACTAAAAAAATTATGGTAATAACTCAATAAAGTGGGTAGAGAAGGAACGTAACTCAACATAATAAAGGCCACATACAACAAAGCCATAGCTAACGTCATACTCTCTGGTGAAAAACCGAAAGGTATCCCTCTCTAAGATCAGGAACAAGACAAGAATGCCCACTCTTACCACTCATTCCATATACTACTGGAAGTCCTAGCCAGAGCAATTAGGCAAGTAAAAGAAAACAAAAGGTGCACAATTTGGAAGAGAAGAAGTAAAACTGTCACTATTTGCAGACAACATGATTTTATAGAGAGAAACCCTGAAGATTCCACCAAGAAAAAAGAAAAAAACTATTAGAAATAATAAACAAATACAGTAAAGTTCCAGGGTATAAAATCAATATTAAAAAATCTGTTGTCATATATATACTACCAACTGTAAAATAGTCAGTGGGAAGTTGTTGTATAACAAAGGGAGTCCAACTCGAGGATGGAAGATGCCTTAGAGGACTGGGGCAGGGAGGGTGGGGGGGACTCGAGGGGGGGAGTCAAGGAAGGGAGGGAATACAGGGATATGTGTATAAAAACAGATGATTGAACCTGGTGTACCCCCCCCCAAAAAAAAAAAAAGTCTAAAAAATCTGTTGTGTTTCTTTACACTAACAACAAACTATCAGAAAGAAAAATTAAGAAAACAATACCATTTACAATTACAACAAAAAGAATAAAATACCTACAAAGAAACTTAACCAAGAAGGTGAAAGACCTGTACACTGAAAACTCTAAGACACTGTTGAAAGAAACTGAAGACACAAAGAAGTGGAAAGATATTCCATGCTCATGAACTAGAACGTTACACATCGTTATATTTTTTTTTTCTGTATACCTGTGAGTCTGTTTCTGTCTTGTTATATTCATTCGTTTTATTTTTTAGACTCCACATACAAGTGATAAAACAGTATTTGTCTTTCTCTGTCTGACTTATTTCACTAAGCAAAATACCCTCCAGGTCCATCCATTTTTTGGCAAATGGTAAAATTTCATTCCATTGTATATATGTACCACATCTTCTTTATCCATTCGTCTGTTGATGCACACTTAGGCTGCTTCCACATCTTGGCTATTGTAAATAATGATGCTGTGAACATCGGGATGCATGTATCTTTTCAAATTAGTGTTTTTGTTTTCTTCAGATATATACCCAGGAGTGGAATGGCTGGATCATGGGGCAGCTCTATTTTTAGTTTTGAGGAACCTCCATACTGTTTTCCACAGTGGCTGCACCAATTTATACTCCCACCAAGCATACAAGGGTTCCTGCCAGGTGTGAGGTGATAGCTCACTGTGGTTTGGTTTGCATTTCTCTGATGATTAGCAACATTTAGCATCTTTTCATGTGCCTATTGGTCATCTGTTTGTCTTCTTTGGGAAAATGTCTATTCAGGTCTTCTGCCCATTTTTTAATTGGGTTCTTTGTGTTTTGATATTGAGTAGTAACAGTTGTTTATATATTTTGTATCTTAATCCCTTATCAGTCATCTCATTTGCAAATATTTTCTCCCATTCAATAGGCTGTCTTTTCATTTTGTCATTGGTTTCCTTTGCTGAGCAAAAGCTTTTAAGTTTAATTACATACCATTTGGGGGTTTTTTGCTTTTGTTTCCATTGCCTTAAGAGACAGATCGAAAAAAACAGTGCTACTATTTATGTCAAAAAGAGTTCTGCCTATGTATTCTTCAAGGAGTTGTATGGTTTCCAGTCTTACATTTAGGTCTTTAATCCAGTTTGAGTTTATTTTTGTATATGGCATAAGAAAATATTTTAATTTCATTCTTTTACATGTAGCTGTCTGGTTTTTTCGGCACTACTTATTGAAGAGACTGTCTTTTCCCCTTTGTATATTCTTGCTTCCTTTGTCGCAGATAAATTGACCATAAGTGTGTGGCTTTATCTCCGGGCTCTCTATTCTGTTCTACTGATGTGTCTGTTTGTGTGCCAATACCATGCTGTTTGATTACAGTAGCTTTGTAATATAGTCTGAAGTCAGGGAGTATGTGTTCTCCAGCTCCAATTCTTCTTTCTCAAGATGGTTTTGGCTATTCAGGATCTTTCTGTTCCCATACAAATTTTAAAATTATTTGTACTAGTTTTGTGAAAAATGCCATCAGCATTTTGATAGGGATTGCACTGAATCTGTAGGTTGCCTTGGGTAGCATGGCCTTTTAACAATATTAATTCTTCTAATCCATTAACATGGTATATCATTCCCAACTGTTTGTGTCACCATCAATTTCCTTCCTTAGTGTCTTACACTTTTCAGTGTATAGGTCTTTTACCTCCTTCAATTTATTCCTAGGTATTTATTCTTTTTGATGTGATTGTAAATGGGATTGTTTCCTTAATTTTTCTTTCTTATAATTCCTTGCATAGAAATGCAATAGATTTCTGTATATTAATTTTATATCCTGCAACTTTACCAAATTCACTGATGAGCTCTAGCAGTTTTCTGGTGGTGTCTTTTCTATGTATATGTATCATGTCATCTGCAAGCAGTGACAGCTTTACTTCTTCCTTTCCAATTTGCGTTCCTTTTCTTTTTCCTGTCTGACTGCTGTGGCTAGGACTTCCCCAATCAGTATTTTTATTTGGCATACTGGGGAAAAGTGTCAGCTTTACAATACAGAATCTTCTCAGCCAAAAAAGGATCTTTTTTTTTATTCAAGCTTGTTTATCTTCATCAATAGAATTTTTCATAAAAGATTAAAAAAAAAAAAAAGCAAAGAGATGAACAGTAGGAACGGTCCAACACCAAATAATAGATATTCCAAAAGGAGAAAACTGAGTCAGCAGATAGGAAGAAATCACTCTATTATGACTCGATAATTCAAAATAATTTTTTAAAGATTCCTAGAATCAAAAGATATGTTTCTAAACTGAAAGGTCCTTTTTAGTTTCCAGTAAAATTGATAAAAGTTACATCTAATACACCAGACATGTCAATATAAAATTTAAGTTCAGAAAATGAAACAAAGAGAAAATTCTACAAGTTTCTAGAGGGAAAAAAGACCATATACAAAGAATCAGGAATCAAAACTTCTCGACACTGGACATGAGAAGATGATGGAAAGTTGCTTTCAAATTTCAGAAATAAAAAGTAATTCTAACCTGGAATTCTATACCCAGCCAAACTATGACTATTATAGGTGAGAATAAAATAAAGACATTTCAGACATAAAGCTTTGTCTCCTCAATTATACTTCAAAAACAAACTCATAGAAAAAGAGAACAGATTTGTGGTTATCAGAGGCAGGGAGTACAGGGAGAGGGAATTGGATAAAAGTGGTCAAAAGTACAAATGTCCAGTTATAAGATAAATAAGTACTAGGGATATAATGTACAACATGATAAATAGAATTTACATTGCTGTATGCTACATATGAAACTTGTTAAGAGAGAAATTCCTGAGTTCCCATCTCAAGTAAAAAAAATTTTTTTCTATTGTTTTAATTTTGTATCTGTATGAGATGAGGTATGTTCACTGCACGTACTGTGGTCACCATTTCACGATGTGTGTAAGTCACATCATTATGCTGTACACCTCACACTTACACAGTGTTGTGTGTCACCTATATCTCAATAAAACTGGGATAAAATATAAAATTAAAGAAATAAAATAAAACCACAATAACACTGTACCCCATCAGACTGGCTAAGGTGAAGAAGGCTGACAGTAGCAGGGGTGGTGAGCACGGAAAGGAGCCAGAAGCCCCCATGCTGTTGGTCAAATTTACACTGGGTACAACCACCTTGGAGAACAGCCCTGCACAAGCTATAGAGTTGAAGACATGCACGTCTACAGATCAAAACTTCCATTCTTAAAATATACACCCAACAGGAAAACACACATGTTTACCATAATCAGGCACAAGAATTTTTGGAGCAGCATTATTTGTAAAACCCCCAAACCTGAAACAAGCCAAGTGTACAATTCAAATGGTAAACAGAAAAGTCACATAATGAAATATTATACAGCAGTGGTTCTCAACTGGGGAGGGGCACCTAGCCCTCCAGGGGACACGTTTTGTTGTCACAACTAGGACGGGAGTGCTACTGGCAACAAGCAGCAATACGGCACTGAACAGGCAACAGCACCAGGAACCTACAAACAAAACGTGAATGAAGAAGCCGACACAAAACATGATTCCATTGACATTTTCAAAAATAGGGGAGAAGAGAAAGCAGTCAGGGGTTAGGAGGGGACAAAGGGTTTCCAGGGTGCTGGCAACTTCCCATTCCTCAACCTGGGTGGTGTTAAGTGTTCTTCTGCAATAATTCTCTCAGCTTTGCCTTTATGTCTTGTGTACTTTTCTCTAAATATGTTACACTTGTTAAACTTATTTTGATAAAGGAAAGAAGGGAAAAAGGAGGAAAGGGGAGAAGGCAAGGAGGGGGAGAGAAGGAAGACTAACTTCCTAAAGTCAATCCAGAGATGCTCTTCGCAGGCCCCCCAACTCCTGCGGTCCTCCCTACTTACCCACTCAGGTCCACGCTGATCTCTCCTCTCCCCGGACCCCTTGCTCTGCTGGAGGCCCTGCTGCCTGACTCAGGTTCCAGCCTGGCCACTTGATCCCCGGGTGGCGTTAGTAGCAACCCCACAGGGCGGGTGAGGGGATGATGTGAGTTAAGTGCACGCAACAAGCTCAGGGCAAGGCCCAGCACTGAGCAAGCCCTCAGCCAACGTTAGTTATCGTCGCCATCTCGTCGAGCACTCTGCACCATCTCAAATCACTTCTCGTAAGTCGTGCCTCTTGTGATGGTCAATTTTATGTGTGATGGTCAATTTTATGTGTAAAAATAAAACTGGGACAGAACTATAGCACTAGCTTCCCTGGTTCTCTGGCTTGCAGAGCACGGGTCTTCTCGGCCTCCATAACTGCATGAGCCCATTCCTATAATGAATCTCCCCATATCTATCAATCTACTCATCCTATTGGCTCCGTTTCTCTGGAGAACCCTGACACACGTTCCCTGCAAATTTCAAGTTCTTGAGTGCAGGATACAAGGCAGTAACCCTCACAGACCCAGACCCGGTGCTATGCGCACCCCGGACGCTTACCGGGAGTCTCTGCAGACTGGCTGATACTGCATCGGAGTGCCCAGCATGTGTGCTGTGCAAAGCTTGCTGGTCCACAGAGACGCACCTGCATCACAATGAGTCCCACTGTATACAAAGTGTATCCAGTTTCCCAGACGGGCAGGAGAGCCGCAGTTCACACCCTGCAGCAGGGCCTCTGCTCCCGGGAGAACTGCCCGGGCTGACCGTCTATCAGACCCAAGTCTGACCGTAGACAGACTCTGAAAAGAAATGATGCCAAACATATCTTCCAAACCCACTACACACCACACCAGCAGCGCACCCGGCCAAGAAATCAAACTCTTGTTTCCCTTTGTTGCTTGCAGGCCTTTTTCCCTTAAAGATATAGGTGCCTTGAATATTAAACCATAAGTTACAAATACCTCTAAAGCCACCAGAGTGTCATCAACTAAAATCCAAGCAGTCGTCATTCAATTCGTGCCGTGTACACTATTTGTTCCAAGTGACAAGTCAACGTTTTAGAAACTCTTACTTTTCTACATCCTCTGTGAATCTTCCCAGCCGTCACTGCACTGCCTCCCCTGCGTCAGCTGGTGACGTCTCCCAGTGGTCACGGCACCCACCAACCCTCACCTAAATGCAAACGTATGCAACTCCTAAGAAAAACGACACTGAGGATTTCTCTACACTTACTTCTCTGGGGTAAAGGAGGAATTCACTGGATCAAGAAATGAAACAAAATCCATCTTCACAAATCAACCAAAACTCATTCTCTGATTCTTGAACCAGGAGACAGTTATTGAGCCTTAAGCATTAAGACAGATCAGATTCATGATATCTAACACTGCCACAAGAGCCCTCACATGGAAGCAGCAGTCAGAGTCAATGCAGCACCCTAACACAAAGACAGTGAGCAAACACTTGTCCTCCCAGCCTGCGAGCATCTCCGCATCCTCCTAGGAGCGCCCCTCCCCCAGCCGCAGCGCCTCCTGCCCCCAGGCTCCACCAGAACATGAGCTCTGAGAGCCCAGCACCTTGCCCTGTCTTCCCTAAAACAGCAGCTCAGAGAAGAAACCTACATGCTAGGGAAATGAGCAAGGGAAAAGGGAGGGTAAGCATGCTTCAGCGTGTTGGGAGTAAAGTATAAAAAGAGAGCTTGATAAGACATGAATTTGAAGGTGATTACAAAAGGTTTGACCACACAATCCTTTAAAATTATAAGAACAATTAAGATATAATTTGATTTTTAATTCCTCTCCATGAAAATCTAATCTACTGAATGAAACAAAACCAAACAGAAGGAAACCGGCCCCTCCGTCAATATAGTTCAACATGGCAGGAGGTGGGGGCTCAGCAGCTGCCCACTCCCCGCTCTGAGAGCCAGCGCCCTCTCCCAGACAGCCCGCCCAAGGCGTCTCTAGGGCACTTCAGAGCAAGGAGAGGAACCATTCTACCAAGTTCCAGAGCTCTCACAGCCCAGAGCCTGCTCTCAGGGAAGCAGTCAGCCGTGAGGGCTACAGCTTCACTCCAGAAACGCTGTCCCTGTTGAGAAGGTTTCCGGAAGGTCTCCTGGAAGTGCCTTCAGAGCCAGTCTGAGAGTCACACCCAAACATCGCTGTCACCGCCTCAGACGCCGACTGCAGGTCTGCCTCAGGATCCTGACACCCGGGGTGTCCGGAGTGAGTCGGGCCACAATGCCCTGGCCGCTCATCCATCATGCACTCAGCTGATGAGCCGCTGCTGACCCAGCCTCAGGCGCCCCCTGAGCCGCCCGCCCGCACCCCCCGCCCAAGCCTGCAGGCTCCCCGGTGCAGCTCAGCATCCTCCAGGTCCTCCTCCCCTCGTCCTGCTTCCGTCCTGCGCCCTCAGTGTCTCCTTTGCTTGCTCCTCCTCTTCCTCCTGCACTGAAAACACTGGAGTGGCCCAGGCCCGTCCTCAGACCCCTCTCCCTCCTGGGATGACACAGTCCCCTGCTAAGGCCACACGTGCTTCCTATACCACGACGGCTCACAGGGTGGTCTCCAGCCCCAGACTCTGCATCAAGTCAGCTCATAAACCCAACCGTGCACTTTGCATCTCCCTCTGAACATCAAACAGACATCTCAAATTTAACATGCACCAAACTACTGGTTCCTCCCCAAGTCCTCCCAATAGCACCACCAGTGACGCAGCTAGACATCTCAAATTTAACATGCACCAAACTACTGGTTCCTCCCCAAGTCCTCCCAATAGCACCACCAGTGACGCAGCTAGACATCTCAAATTTAACATGCACCAAACTACTGGTTCCTCCCCAAGTCCTCCCAATAGCACCACCAGTGACGCAGCTACTCAGCCCCAAACTCAGGCATCACCCCTGCTGGCCCTCCCTCATATCCCTGTCCCTTCGAAACGGACCCTGAATCCAGCTGCATCAATCACCATCGCCGCTACTGCTACCCTCAGGCTGCCACGACCTTCCCACCCACACCCTGCACCTGCCTCCTGCTCCCCCGCCCCCAGCCCCGCCACAGCAGCCAGATGGAGCCTGGTGACTACCCTTCAGACCAGGGCTGCCCCTAGGGCCAACGGACTCCCTGACCTCCTCTCCTGACACTGCCCTGCACCCTCTCCGCCACACTGCCACTCACCCTCACATTCTCACAGCCCATGGCTGCCACAGGGCCTTCCCACTGCCCCTCCTCGGCCGGGGATGCTCTGCTCACAGATCTCTGATGGCTTGTCCCCGACTTCACTCAGGTCTCCACTCACACGCCCACAGAGCAGCCCCACCTCATGCCTCGAGGTCCTCACACCACCCATCTTTATTTGTATTACATGATCTCCACCATTCTGCGGGTCAAGTCTCTCCATCTGAATATAAGGTCCATGAGGGAAGAGTGCTGTCTTGTTCACTTTTGAACCTCCAGTTCCTAGGGCAGGCGTGGCGCTCAAGGGACACTGCTAAGATATGAGCTGCCCGAGTGCTCCAAGCTGCAGCGCACTCTGCCCACGGCGCCAGCCACCATGGGGACAGGTAAAGTGCTGAACCGCCAGGGGGCAGGTAAAGCCCCGGCTCAGCAGCAGGGTCTGCAGAAGGGATGTCAAGCCCCAGCAGCGTACTTTGTGGGAGACAAAAGAAATACAACCTCTAGTCTCTACTCTCTTACCTAGTTAGGGATTTTTTTCAATAAAATAGTTTCAAGGCCATTAACAAGCACCAGATTAGAAAGTACAAAATATGAGTCTGTTTGTAATATTCACCATGAGACCCTAAAGAAAGAATGATCAGTCTTGGGGGTGGGACATCTGGAAAGGCTCCCTAGAGAGTCGTTTCTAGTTGGATTTTGAAGATCTGGGAAGATAATGCGTCTAATCATCTATCGTATTTCTAATTTTTTCTTTCCAAAATCCAAAAAGATGTTATAACGTCAACCTTTACCTACTAACACCCCCTCCGAACGGATGTGAGCATCCTGGCTTCTCCCATCAGCGCGTCTGTTTCTGGATCACACTCCAGCAAGATTCCTTCCTTCCCTCTTTCCAAAACCACTTCTCAGCTTTCTCCGCACAATACTTTAGACAACAGGTCACACATGGAGGTAAGTGGAGAGGGATTACTTAGCCCAGCTAGGAATTTGCTCCTTTTCTAAAATACACTTGCGCGGCAGATGGGTCAGCTCTGGTCCACGTGCAGAGCCTGAATCCCCATCTCAACAGAGCAGAATACATTAAAATAAGCAATACCACTGGAAAACACAGAATTCTCATAATGGTTTATCATCTATTAAATTCAGGCAACACACAATTTTCACATTTCAAATTAAATGTAGGTTTAAATCATAAAACCAGCATGGCCCAGGAGAAAACACACAAGCTTAGGCAGAGGGTTTGGAGTCAGAGCGCCAGGATACGAACACCAAATATGGTCCCTTCCTAACTGCCCAGCCTTAGCAAGCAAGGATTTCACATGCCTAAGCCTCAGTTTCCTGGTCAGTAAACCAGGACACACGCATCTCAAAGGGTTTGAGGGAGCACATCAGAGAAGGCACGTAAGCACAAGCTGGGCAGAGCAAGGGCTCCGTAACGCAGCTGCTGAACTCTGCCTGGCTGCTGTACTTCCTCCAGCCACGAGGACGACCACACACCTGTGGCCTGAGAGAATTTAGGCCTCTCATCTGAAAGATCGCTCCAAGGGTTACCTTCTGGGTTATTTTTCTGGGAAGTTCAGTTTACAGACATTAAGTTATAAACAAGAGAGTTGGTGCCAGCAGCTGCTTCTATGTCCCGTGATGCTGCCGCGTAGAGAGCAGCAGCCGCAGGGATGCGAGGAGGATGCTGCGAGCTGGTCGCCGCGACAGCCGGCTCCTGAGTGCTTCCCAAGGAGGAGGGTGGCCACGAGCCCAAGGGAGAACAGAAAGCTACCAGATCCCCCCATACTGTAATTCTCTTTGTGGAGCTTTTGCCTTCACACAAAGAGGAAAAAATATTGAAAAAAAAAAAGCAAAAAGCACCAGTGACCTGTGGGATAATATCAAGCTTGTTGGTGGAGTCCTAGAAGGAGAGGAGGGGCAGACATAAAAACAGTTTGAAGATATAACGGCCCAAAATATCCAAATTTGAGGTAAACCACAAACTTACAGATCCAAGAAGGTAAAGGCACATCACAATCAAATGTGTAAAAACCAGTGATAGAGAGAAACTCTTAGAAGCAACAAGAGGAAAAAACCACATGAGGCAGAGAGAAAAAAGATAAGAACAGCAGACTCCTGGTGAGAAACCATGTGGGCCAGAGGACAGGGGGCAGCATCTTGAAAGTAATGAAACCTCTAATTCCATACCCGGCCAAAGTATCTTCCAAAATTAATGGTGAATAAACACTTTGTATGACAAACAGAAACTGAGAGAATCCTAACCAGCAAACCTGCACCCCAAGAAAAATCCTTCAGGCACAAGGAAAATGATACCAGGTGGAAACCGAATCCATACAAAGGAACAAGAGCACCAGGAATGGTAAATCATAGACCTTTTTCTTCACATTTTTTCAACCTCTTTAAAAGACAGCTGTTTAAAGCAAAAATCATAAAAATGTATTTTGAGGTTTTCAACATACATATGACAATTGTAAGAGAATGGAAAGGGGGAAAAGAAGTATACTGTCGTGTGCTTCTTACACTACACGAGTGGTATAATATACTTTGAAGATGGACTATAAGTTAAACATGTATATCTTCTACCCTAGAGTAAGCACTAAAAGAAATATTTTTAAAGAAGAGAAATAGCTAATAAGCCAACAATGGAGATAAAATGGAATCACACAATAATACTAAATTCATCCAAAAGAAAGGTGAAAAAGAACAAAGAACAGATATGACAACCAAAAAACAAATAGCAAGATGACACTTAGACCCACAGAAATTAATAATCACATTAAATATAAATTATCTAAATAAATACTACAATTGAAAAGCAGAGATTTTCAGATTAATTTTAAAAACTAAACGCCCAACTACATGCTGTTTATAAGACATTCACATTAAATATAAAGACACAAGTAGGTAAAAGAATGGAAATATACTTTTAACATTTTATATATACATATTTTATATATGTGTATTCTACACAAATATTAAAATATACTAATACTAATCAAAAGATGCAGTGGCTATACTGACCTCAGGCAAAGCTCAATTCAGAGGAAGGATTATTACCAGGGATAAGGAGGGACATTTTGTAATGATAAAAAAAAGTCAATCTATTAAGAGGCCGTAACAATTCCAAATGTTTACATACTTAACAACAGAGCTTCAAATCACATGAAGTGATAACTGACAGAACTGAAAGGAAAAATAAATCCACAGTGATGGTCAAAGGTTTTGATATCCCTCTCTTGATAACTGATAGAACAACTAGAAAATCAGTAAGGATACAGAAGACCTAAACCACATTATCAACTAACTTGAAAGTATGGACATGTACAGAACACACCCAAAAACAATAAAATACACACTCTTTTTCAAGTGCACGTGGAACATTTATAACAGAGACCATATTTGGTGCTATAAAACAAGTCTCAATAAACTTAAAACAACTGGAATCAGACACAGTATGTTCTCCGACCACAGCAGAACTAAATGTATCTAAGTTAGATATATTTCCAACACCAGAAATATACCTAGAAAATCTCCAAACAGTTGGAAATTACATGTCGACTTAGATTAAAGCATGTGCCACACAACAAGCACACTCAGGAGCCAGAGGGTCGCAGCCCCCAAAGGTGAGGAACGCGCCACACACTGCGTTACGTCTGCACTCTCGCAGTCAGGTGTGACAGAGTCTTCCCGTATGTATCCCAAACACACAGATGCGTAAGCATTCTCTTCATCGCAAATTATCCAGGGGTCCTCAGGAGGCCCCCCAATACAACCGCACACCCTAGAAGGCCCACGAGGTCCCACAGGCCGTACCCAAGGCTCTGCCCTCCTCCGTCACTGCCGCCCCCTCCCGCAGGCTCGCGGGTCTCCTGTTCCCGTCCCCACACAGCTCCCGGGGCGCTCCCTCCACAGTTCCATCCCTAGCCCTCCAGCACGCTTTCAGTCCCCACAACTCTGCTAAGTGTGCTTTCCCAAGGAATCCAGGGACGTCGGGACACTGGACCTAACGGCCCGGTTCATACTCTCGCAGGACACCTGGCAGCTCTCCCTCTTCCCCAGGGCAACTCCGCCTCCACCACCAAACCCGCTCTCCCGGCTAGAGCCAAGCTGAGCGAGCACGTTAAGCTCCGCCTTCCCACCTCACTTCCTGCGCCAGCAGCCGGGCCGGTGATCAGCAGGCGCTCCACAAGGCTGAGGGAGTGAACGAGTGAATCTGTGAGTGAAAGACTGGGGGTGAGCGTGCCCCCAGCAGGCAATGGCCACACCCCTGCATGGGGGAGCAAAGCGGGGTGTGATCGCTGTTCCCCCACGTGCTAGCGCTGTGACTGCAGAAAATACACGTTTTGGTGTCACATTTTTGCCCAAGGTCACAGATAGGGGGAACACGGCCCGCCCCACACACGGCTATGAGGGTGAGTCCCATGTGCAGTGGGCCCACAGCTCTGTAAACGGGCTGTGCGGTGCGCGGCCCAGAGGACACGAGGCTCCCCCAAGGGCTCGTAAACAACGCTGCCCTCTCACAGTGAAATGAGGAAGACCACACACTTAGAACATACAGATCAGGAACCTGAGTGAAAACATGAACAGAGAGTCGCAGACCCTGCTGCAGCCTCCAGAGGCCAGACCCAAGTTCCCTCCTGTATCTGACACGGATGGGGCTCTGACCCCACTGCAGGTGATGGCTGAGTACTAGGCAGGGAACAGGACGCGACATCTCCACCCTCACAGGGCACAGACAGTGTGACGGGCACAGCAGGCACCCTGGCAGGCAGACTGTGGGAACGGAGGGGCTGGCCAGGCTCGAGCGTGGCAGGAGCTGGTGGAGAGGCAGGGTGAGGGGGGTGCTGAGGACCTCGAAGAACATGGGCCCCTCGCCAGACCCGAGTGCCCACGGTTTCAGGGCAGCTCTGTGACGGGTAGTTTGGCTTGCTAAGGACTCAGAACTTGGGAAGAAGGTGCTCTGGGTGGGGACAAGAGCATCCCAGTCACTAGTCATGACTGCCCCGAGGTCGAGTGCTGCACCCGCCCCCTGCTCTGTAAACCTCAGTTTCTGTGAGTGGGTGTGACCGGAGGCAGTATCCTGGGCCCTCAGTATCCTGAGCATCCCAGGCCCTGAGAGAGGGAGGAGGCCCAGACCTCGGGCCCAGCTGGCCTCTTAGCTGACTGTCTCCAGCAAGCCTTCCCCTGGAAAACATCACAGTCACCTCACCATGGCCTCTCAACCCGGGATTCTAGCCAGCACTTAGATTCCATAAAACCAATCCACCACCCGCTTATCAGCCGGCTGCCCATACCCGCTGACTCTTCTGAAGACACCAGCAAATCTACAAGTTGGGCATTTATCTTGGGATAAAAAACCCTCTTCAAATTCTGATAAAAGCTGTGAATTAATCCTCCCCAAGACCAACACACACACACACACACCCTTGAAGACACCAGGGTACAAGGCTCTGCCGCAGGGGGGAAGCCGGCAATCTGCTGGACGGATCCTGGTTTTCCCTGCTGGGAGGCAGATGCCTTCCTCAGCACTGTGGGAAAGGGGCCCAATCAGAGCTGCCCCACCTGCTCTCCAGCTTAGGCAGTGGCTAGAGGGAGCCAGCAGGACCAGCCAGCAGACTCACAGAGCTCTGGCCACCCCGCCCCGCTCCTCCTCTCCTCCCAGGCCGGAGGAGCCCACAGGTGTGCACGAGGTGGTCCAAGTGCAGGAGCCGCAGGAGGACTTCTCTCCCCTTCCTCACTTCTAACAAAGTTCCCACTGTGCTTTTAAAACAGCCTATTCATATGTTCTCTCTGATTTAAAAATCAGACTCAAAACATATGCACCTCCAGGGTTTGGTAGTTTTCAGATGTTAGTGTTTATATCACAATCCTGGTAATAGGCCGTCAGCCACTGACAAAGGTCACAGCACAGAAAAATACGAAGCTTCATTCAGACCCGCGAGTGCCTCCTCCTTCCAGGTGCTGCAGAACCACCCCCGTACACTGAAAATAAGAGCAACTACTTTCAAAGCCTGAGCATTTCCACGGAGACGCTGTAAAGCTGCCACGAGAACGCCACCGTTCCTTCACACGATGGGTTCTCAGGCTCCCTACAGGAATCAAGAAGGCGCGAGATCTCTCCAGCCGCAAGGTGGGAGGAATGGAACTCCCACTGCTGTAGGACCAAGGGTCGTCCCGGCCACCCACTGCAGGCCTGAGTCTCCCCTGAAGGAGGTGACGATAAGTGCAGCGTGCGCGTGGTGAGCCGCTCACCGCTGGCAAAGTGCTTTCACACGCTCCACTGCCTTTCTACTCCGGGGGAAAATCTCTTTAGGCCAAGAGGAAAGAATCACTCTGCCTTCAAGTCACCTGCCAGAGTCAGACATGCTTCTTCCCCGACTCAGGAGGAAGGAGCGGACTGCTAGGATCCCACCGAGGAGTAAGGGAACCCCTTGAGGAGCTTCCATCCCACCTGCAGTGAAGAGTGGCCAAGACTAGGACCCACTGGAAGACCCACTGAACGACAATGGCAAATCCTGAGGATATTCAAACCCTAACTCAGAGTCCCTTCCAGACCCCCAGGCGCAGTCGTGGCAAGGGGATCAGCCTCAGACGGGGCCACTGCTCTCCTGGGCCCAGAGCCCAGTGACTCACATTTCCTAGCGGGGAAGCAGTGGAGGTTTTGCTGTTCGTTCTACGCCTTCATCCACGGCATTCAAGTCGCATTAGATCAGCTCCGCCAAAGCACCACACTCCTACCTGTGTGGCCTCTGAGAACCCTACGCTTCCACGCACCTTAGCACCTCTGTGTATAAAACATACCTGCTGTAAAGACTACACAGAGCACAGTAAGCACAGGCTTTGGTCCAGCAGCTGTCATGTCGCACGTGCAGAGGACGCGCTGCCCTCCTGTGAGCTCCGCTGCTGCTCACCACAGAAGCACCGTGGGTGTGGGTGGGTGTGGCCCCGGATTAAAAATAAGCCAGTCACACATACTCCACAAAACAGTACACAGAAGGCAACCCTCACTCTCACAGACGAAAACCCTGCCTCGGTGACGCTGACTCTTTTAAAGAATGGTACAATGATAATCTGTCTTCTGTCTTCCTGTAAGCTCTCCATGCACAGCCTTGAAAATTAAACACGTAAGTTACTTCTTTGGGTGAGGTTTTAAATCACATGAAGTAAAGTGAAACAAGGCTAACTCCATTTAAACAGAAACAAAAACAAAACCCAACAACGTTTACTGAACATCATGTGAAGCCAAAATAATGCTTTTAATTAACCTGATGACATCCCAGTTCCCAGTTTTCACTTCTTATTGTCAATGACAGCTACCATTACCAACAATGTGCTCCACGGAGCCATGCCCAAAACAGACAGATACTGGCAGCTCCCCGTGGCTCAGCCCAGCCCCAGCCCCAGCCCCACGCACTGTGCTGGTGCTCCGTGCCCACGAATGGACTAATTGAACTCTCGTAACCGCCCTGAAGCAGATGTCACTGTCACCGTTTGACAGATGAAAAGTGGGACCAGAGGCTGGTGAACGAACTTGCCCAAAATCAACGACTAACAAGTAGGATTTGCACGCTTAACCAACAACCTGCACTTCCAGCCACAGGCAAAGAACTCTGCTAAATCTTCACATTTTGTCAAGAAGAGAAAAGCAGGTATGTTGATGCCGGCAGGATACGCTTTTTCAAGCCAATGCAGATGTTACCTCCAACTACCACGCCTTCTTAAATCCCTTCATTCTGCATATCAAGAAACTTGGAACTGATTTAGGAAATTTTATACAAACAGTGAGTCAGAATACTTAGCAAAAAATATAAAACTACAACTCAAACTGACTTAAGCACTGATAATATTTATGATGTCATATCAAGTCCGGAATAGAGCTGGGATCCCCGGCTCAACCATGTCGTCAAAGACCGGGATCCCTCCACCCCCGCCCCAGCATCACTGTTAAGGCTGGCGCACGCGCTCACAGGGAGGTGTAACCAGCCTTCAGGGCTACGTGCTTCCTTGTTCACATCCAGCGAGGGAAAAGCCTCTCCACCACCCTTGGGGTCTGGATGGTGGACAAGGATGCCACGCGCTGAGGGGATTAAGCCCTGAACCCCAAACCAATCACTGGCACAAAGACAGGATTGCCGTGACTGCCTCAGACCACTAGCCCTCAACCCTGCCCTCACATCACAGCTACCTAGAAGGTGCAGAAACCTGACATCTGGGTTCCACTCCCAATCAACTAGACTACAGACGCTATGGATGGGGGCCCAAGCTTGAGTATCAGGGCACAGGTAGGTGTGTGTGTGCGTGTGTATGTTCTTCCTTTTTTTCCACAAGAGCCCCTACTGGAGTTTAGGATCTCTTTCCTGGGGTCACATGGTGCAGGAGAGGGAGAGTGACGCCCTGGGCAGCAGATACAAGGGACACGACCCAGGTGCTGGATAAGCTGTGCCCGATGCCCAGAGCACACAGACACAGCCAGAGAAACCCTGGGGGCGAGGCAAGGCGGTCCCACCCCCAGCTGCTGCAGCCTCAGGAGACGCACCACTCTCAGCACTGTGCGGTGCACCATTTCACCTCGCGTAAAACAGCGGTGATCATCTTCCAGGGCTATGACCTGACCCCGCTGTAAGAGAGGACTCAGGAATCCTGTGCCTTGCACGTAACGTAAGCAGCACTCCAACAGGAACCTTCCCAGACTAAATGGCGGGAGGCATCCCCCCTTCTGTGCTATTCCTGAGCTGAAGTCCCTGTGGCCTCCTGGTGCCCCACCCGGCACTGCCCCTGCTCTGCAGAAGCCTCTGTGGCCGCGTGGGACGTTCTGGCTGGGACAGTAATGCGGGCAAGGTTGGAGGATGCTCTGGTCATGTACCTTCAAGGTGCAGCCAGGCTCTCTCCTGGAGCTACATGATCTTGGGACGTGAAAGTTTTTCTCTATAATTTTAGCATTTAAAATGTTACATGTGTTTCCACAAACTATAACCCAGCAAATATATGATAAACATTAACTCCCCAATTTTCACCTTCTAAAGGCTTTTGATTCCAGAACGAAATGGCTTCCAAGATGTTACATAACTAATGTTATCAGCAGAATGTGTTCACAGCTGGAAGGTTTACAAATCATACGGGAAACTTCATTAGCTGAGGTTTAACAACCTTATAAAGAACAATAACCCTAAGCACTGGATCTTTCATAGTGAGTTAATAAAAAATACTTAATGACACCTTTTCTTAAAGAATGATGCAGAATTCATAAAGAATGATTATAAAAACTGTTCTAATGTTAACGGAGTATATTAAAACAAACCACCAAAAATGAAGCAAGTATCACATTTTAATGACCTACTTCTATGCCAGAAAAGAACTCCCCGTTTAAAGATAAAATGCAAGAGAAAATAATTCCTTGCCCAAGACAATGCTGTGGTCACGGTGTGTTCTGAAGGAAGAAAGGTTCATTTGGGCAGGGGGTGGGGGTTGGGTTTTTGTTGTCGTTTGGCCGAGCAGCTGAGCATATGGGGCCCTAGCTCCCTCACCAGGGATCAAACCCTAACTCCCTGCAATAGAAGCCCGGAGTCTTACCCACTGGACTGCCAGAGAAGTCCGTAATTCCTGTTTTTAATTATTTCCTTCCTATTTGAAATTGAAAACCTGAAAATTAGGACCTGATGACCCTTAATACCCTTAATACGCACACATGCATGCCTCCTTCCACTAACAAGCCCCACTTTAGCAGCGCACCATCACGGCCGCTCCCCTTCCCCATCACTCCTTCAGTCTCCTCCGTCCTCAATGCTGCACTCTACAGAAACTCTTCTCACAGACAACCAGAGCCTTTCCTCCATTCCTATCTTCTCGATCTTCAAGTTATCTCGGACACTATCAGACGCCCTTCTTATCAGATAACTACTTTCTCCTTTTTTTTAGATTATAAACCATTTCCATTTACTGTTACACTGAATTCTCATGGCCTCCCTTTGAGGAAAGCAGAAACAGTGTTTGCAGCCCTACTTTGCAGATGACAAGCCTGATTATCATATAATTTAAAGGACTCGCCCAGAGCCACAAACTAGGAAGCCGCCAGAGAGGGGCTAGGTGCCGCCTGCCCTCGGCCTGCCTCTCCTCCCCCAAGGCTCCTGGAGACCCCGGGGGAGCCAGCTCCGCTGCATGACAGTCTCCACACTTCCAGCCCTCTGCTTTGCTACTCCTCTAAGAATAACTCCCAGACCCACGCCTCTGGCCTAGCACGTGAACTCCAAGCCTCTCATCTCCAACAACCTGCTGAAGAGCTCCCTTTGGATACTTGTGGTTTTTTGTTTTTGGTGTTGTTTTTACTGTTATCCTGAAATGAGCATGTCCCACACCAAACTCATCTTCCCATATACACTATCCCCCTTTCCAACTGTGACCATGAATTAATTATACCTGTAGCAGATGACAGGAAATTTTCGATTGTTCTCAGCTTGCTGGATTTGACACCTGTAAGCCGAATGTTTTCTGACATCCTTCAAGATATGAAGCAGTCATCTGACCACTCAATTCTATCAACAGCTGAAAATCAAACATTTAGACTATGTTTCTTGTTAAAACTGTTATGTAAGGTTTGATTAATCAAAGAGAACAGGCCCCATAATATCCTGTGGGAACATTGACTTCTTTGTTCTGTTGGACTTTCTGAAGGCCAAGTGTCAAGTCAATAACGTTTGAGTTTTTGGTGGTGGTTTTTTTTTTTTTTTTAAAGACAAATACCACACCTGCTGCACTAACAGTCTGAACACTGGGCTAATGCAAAGTATTAAGAGAAATATTTAACCAACATAATAAAACGTTTATATTGAAAATCTTTGTAAATAAAGGCCTTAAATATTTTGCTTCTTGATCACATGGTTATCATCACCGTCCATGTAATAAAGACGTAGCTTACTAGAATCAGAAGTCTCAGGACTTCCCTGGTGGCGCAGTGGCTAACAATCTGCCTGCCAATGCAGGGGACACTGGTTCGAGCCCTGGTCCTAGAAGATCCCACATGCCACAGAGCAACTAAGCCTGTGCGCCACAACTACTGAGCCTGTGCTCTGGAGCCCATGAGCCACAACGACTGAGCACATGTGCTGCAACTACTGAAGCCCAGGTGCCTAGAGCCTGTGCTCCACAACAAGAGAGCCACCACAATGAGGAGCCCACACACCACAATGAAGAGTAGCCCCCGCTCGCCACAACTAGAGAAAGCCCGTGGGCAGCAACAAAGACCCAACACAGCCAATAAATAAATAAATCCAATAAATAAATATATTTATTTTAAAAAAAAAGAAGTCTTGCAAGGTCACCTATTTGGGCTGAGAGGAATGCTGAAGATATGTGACTGAACTTTCACCAGCATCCAAATCTCTCAGCCTCTCTCTGTGCAAATAATCCAAATACATATAACCAAATGCCAAATATTGTCTGTGACAAATTCCAAACAAGAGCTTTGCATCTCTGTGAGATGATGGACAGCTGCACACAAGCTGAAGTGTTCACTCATTCATCTGTTGGAGATGTATTTCTGAGCACCTCCTGTGCAATCACGGGAGCTTGGGATCACCTGTGAGCCAAACAAGACTGCTGCACTCCGGGTGCTTTCACTCCCAAGTAGAAGACAGACCATGAACAACACGTGGACCAACCTGCGGGTTACACAGTATGTCAAAAGGTGACCATGCCACGGGAAAGGAGAAAGTGACACCACAGTGAGGTAGCGAGGTGTGAGGTAGCGAGGTGTGAGGTAGGGGACGGAGGCACACTGCCCTCACTGAAAGGAAAATGATGCTTAAACCAACTTAGAAAAGCAAGAGGAGCTATTCACAGAAGATATTAGAGTAACGCAAAATTTCAGAAAAAGCTAAACAGCCAAGTCTTGGGAAGGGCAGGGTGAAGCCAACTGCAAACTAGAGGATCCCTTTCTGCACCCCCGCATCTGCACCCTGGCCTGGCTTCAGTGACTGACAGCACAGGTCAGCTTCCCCCAGGTGGCCGGCCACACAGCCACCGGTGCGCCTGGGCCACGCCTCACAGCTCTGCAGCCCAGACTGGGGAAGCTCTCCTCTTCAGCTGCTCCAGCCCCAGCACCCCTGGAAGACGACCCTGGTCCGGCTCGGGCCCCATGCCCATCACTGAGGTCACCACCCTGGCACTGCCAGGCCCCACACTGACCCGCGGTCAGGGCAGAAAGCCCGCCCCAGGGAGAGCGGGCAAGAACATGCCAAGCAGACCCAAGCAACAGCCCCACAGAAACTGAGCCAAGGCCACCTTTCCTAGCCCAGAGGCCAATCACACCACCAATGGTGAACTCAGGGGCCCGACCTCCATCTAGCCTGGTGACTTGATCTGAGGGTTCAACCTGAGGAGTGTACAGGACAGGAGGAGTGTTCAGGCAACGCTGGGCCTGAGGTAGCCACTAACTTCTTGCAGGTCTTGACAAAAAGACCCAGACGCTTGGGCAAAGTGGTGGGGATTCAGAAGATCCTCGGAGACCAGTCAGGGCTCAGTTTAGTGAAGAATTGGGAAGCAAATCCAGACTGAGGCGCTGCGCAGGGCAGCTCCTACAGCCTGTGCAACGGAGACCACAGACCAGGGCACCGGAGAGGCAGGCTCTCAACAGCAGGAATTTCATGGAAACCTAAGATCTGGTTCCAACCAAAAAGAAACACACAGTCTAGTTGGATATGACTGATATTTATGAAACAAGATAATAAAACGTTAAATTAATTTGTCTCTAGGTAAAATGGGAAACCAAAGGAGAGAGGACCTGACACGGGCTAGAGTAGCAGCAGCAAACTCCTAAGACGTATGACCTGAGCTGAGCCTGCAGAGACAGCAGGAACCGCAAGGACGGGCAGAAAGAGGGGGTGTCCACAGTCGCCGGGAAAACGCCTCACAGAAGACTCGGGCAGGATTTGTCTTTTTGTGACTGACTTATGCCACTCAGCATGATGTTCCCGAAGTTCAACCACGCTGTGGCCTGTGTCAGACCACCCTTCCTTTTTAAGGCTGAAAAACATTCCATCGTATGTATGGACCACATCTTTATCCTGTCATCTACCGATGGACATTTAGGCTGCTTCCTTACCTTGGCTATGGGAATAATGCTGCAATACACATGCGGATGCAAACATCTCTTCAAGATCCCCCTTTTCAGCTCTTTTCAGATATATACCTAAGGGTGGGATAAGGTCTCTCACTCCTACTAGAAGTCTTTTAACAGTTTCAACGAGAGCGCCCCTGAAACACCAGCCCTACCCACAAGCTGCATTCAGCGCACGGCAAGCTGGCCTCCCCCAAAATCTCCGGATTGCAGTCATGCGCTGGGTCGTTTTCTCCCAGCTTTAAGAACTTCCTTTCTTGTAAAGAAGGTTGGCTAGCATTAAAATCTCTCAGTCCTCGTTTATCCAGGAATGTATTTTGCCTTCATTCTGAAGAACAGTTTAGCTGGACACACAATTCTTGGCAGGCAATCTTTTCTTTCACAACTCTGGACACATCATCCCTCTGCTTTAGGTCCACTGTTTTCGATGAGCAGTGAGCTGTCCATCTGTGGTTTCCTTGTACGTGTTTCACTGATTCCGAGATGTTCTCTTGGTCCTAAGATTTAACAGTGTGACTGTGACGTGTCTACTAGTAGATCTTTGTGTTTATTCTACTTGAAGTTCACATACCTTTTTGGATGTATGGACTGTTTTTCATCAAAGCTAGGATGTTCTTTTTTCAACTATTTTTTCTGCCACTTTCTCTCAAGTATTTCCTTCAGGGACATGTGCGGTGCTTACGTTGGTATACTGATGATGTCCCAGAGGTCTCTGAGCTTTGTTCATTTTTTGTCATTCTTTTTTGTTTCTGTTGTTCAGACCAAATAATCTCTATTTATCTAGCTTTGAGTCTGCTGATTCTTCCTACCAGCTGAAACCTGCTGTTGAGCCTGCCTAGTACAACCCATTAACTTCCACTTTTTATCTTCCTCCTTGTGCTTTGACTTGTTTCCATTTCTCAAGTTCCACGTAAATGTTCAGCTCGCTACTTTCCTGCTTTCTTCTTTAAATTAATAAACTTCCTACTAAATACTGATTTAGGTACGTTTCACCATTTTTGACAGGTAATATTTTCATCAAGCAGTTCAAAACATCTGATTTCTATTCTGAGTTCTTCTTTTACTCAGGGGTTACTTAATTTATACTTGTGGGATTTTACTAATTTTCGTTATTAATTTCCAGCTTCACTGTATCGTGGTCAAAGAAGATATCCCATACGTTTCTCATCATCTAAAATTTGAGACTTGCTTCAAAACCTAGAAAATGATCATTTTTATAAATTTTCCATGTGTACTTGAAACAAGTATACAGCTGGAGTCTTCTATGCATCGAGTAGGGCAGATTGGTTATGTTTATCAAACCATTCATATCTTTACTGAGTGTTTGCTCCTTTTTAGTTAGCAAGTATTGAGTGAAATGGGTTAAAATGTCCCTGATCGTGGGGGATTTATGACTTCCTTCTTATACTGTTTTCAGTTGTTTCACTTTGAGACTACATTAGGAAGTGTTTCTGTAAGTTCAAAATGTTATGTCCTGGCAATATAGAATCTAGTGATAAGAATCTGCCTAGTATGTTTTCCTTTTATTCTCAACCTTTATGTAGCCACATGTTTTAAATGAATCTCTTATAAACAACACATAATTTGGATGATTATTTTAAATCCAGTCTGTCATGACTCTCTTAACGGGGTCATTTGGTCTATTTACAGCTGTAACTGTACATATTTTTGGATTTATTGCTTCCATCTTAATTTCTCATTTTTTCTTTTTTTCTCTCTTTCTTGCCAACTTTTGAATTATTTTTCACACTGCACTTTATCCTGTACTGATGTTACAGGCATATGGTCCACTTCCAGGATCTCCACAGGATCTTTGAAGGGTCCACTGCATACTAGCCGTGAGAGTCTGACACGAGCCACTCTTCTGGCTCTGGGTCTGAACAGGGCTGGCTCACAGTGCTGCAGCTCTGCCCACCCTCCTCCCGCGCACATGCGATTACTCCGCTCTTGGTATCCCGTCGGCTGGGGTTGGGTTTTCTGTCCGTCAGTGTTTATTCTGACTGACTGACGAGGCGCTGCTGTCTTGGGGCACCATTCTCACCTGCATCTCACACTCAGCTTCTGAGACCACACTCCTCCTGAAGCGCGTCCTTTAGAAGCTTCTCCTGGGAAGGTCTATTGGTGACAGGCTCTCCATTTCTGTTTGTCTGGAATGTCTTTTATTTCGCCCTTGTTCTGAAAGTTATTTGTTGGGGGGGAAGGAGGCATACAAATTCGGGTTCACAGTGATTTTCTCTCCATGTTAAGATATTGCATCGTTGCTGTGAAGGGGACAACGCTCAGTACGTCAGTGCTTTGAAGGTACACATCTTTTCTGTCTGCCTGCTTCTAAGATCTCCCCTCTTCAACGCTCTGCAGTTTTCATTACAATGTGTCTTTGTGTGGACACCCGTCATTCATCCTGCTTACAACGAGGTAGGCTCCTCTGATTACATATTACATATAACTGAGTCGGGGGAGTTTCTCAGTCGTCACCTCTCTGCTCCTGTCTTGCGCTCTCCCCCCCCCAGACTCTGATGAGCTCATGCTCAGCTCTCCTCCGCGGCTCTGGCCCACTCCTCCTATGTTCCATCTCTGTCTCTCTGGGCTTCACTCGCAATAATTTCTTCAGATCTGTCTGCATCAATCTAATTATCTCTTCAACTATGTATAATCTGCCGTTAAAGCTGCCTAATGAATTTATACTTGCAATCACTACATTGTTCATTTCCAGAAACATTATCTGATCCTTTTTCAGATCTGCCAGGTCACTTCAATAATCTCTTACTCTTTACTCATATATTAATCCCTTCTTTTATTTCTTTAAACATACTTATTTTATATTGATCTGATAACAGATCTGAAATCTTCTTTAGGTCTACGTCATTTGTTCTTTCATTAATGATACTTCCCATACTTTTTGTGATTTTTTTAATATATGTGAGCTCTGACTCTGGGAACCTTATCTGTAAGAATTCTTTAAGGACTTGGTTGAAGTCAAAGAAGCCTCTAGAAAGGATGTTCATTATTCTCTAAATGAGGACCACCTGGGTGGTCTGAATTGAGTCTTCAAAGTTGCATGAAAACCAGTCTATGTTGATTAATTCTCAGAGCACATTTTTCCTCCACTACAGCCTATGGTTACAAGAGATCTTCCCCTACTGTGTTCAGTCCTTAAGGTCAAAACAGGCAATCTTCCCGGAGTCTCCAAGGACTGGAAGAGTACCTTCAGTTTACTCTTACAAAATGCTGGTAAGCACCTTTGGGAGTCCCCTACCAGGCCACTCATTTAAGGTGGGAACTGGGTTTTGTTTCCTGTGAGGACATGGAAACTAAAGGTTATCTTGACACACGCCCTCAGAGCAGGAGTTAGCTCAAGTCCCTGTTAAACTCTCTGGCATCCCACTTACACTTGGCTTTTGTGCTCTGGATATAATTACTATTTTTCTAGCTCAGAGGAGGATTTTTAAAGTGGTTTTTACATCTCATCTAGCACTGTGACTGTTTCCACTAAGGAAAGTCGTCCAGGATCTGTGCCCTCATACCCTGCCTCCCGATTCATGGCCTGCAAGGATGGACTGACGGGAGAGCTACAGCAGGTGACTGAAGTTCTTAAACAAAAGATGATGGTGGCCCAAAACCTGGCAATGATGGTAGACTGTGGTCAGATTCTGGGTGGACGAGAGCAGGGCCATCAGGATTTCCTAACAGACTGCATGGGGGTATCAGAGAAAAAGAAGACAAGACTCACTCCAAGGTCTTTATAGGCCTGAGAAACTGGAAAAACAGAGTTGCTGTCAACTAAGACTGGGAAGGCCGTTTAGTAGGGGAAGATTAGGAATTTAGTCTGGGCACGTTGAGCTTAAATGTCTGTTAGACGTGCCTGTGGCGACGTCAAGTAGATCACTGAACATATGAGTCTGGAGTGCAGGAGACAGGTCTGGGCTAAAGATGTTAATATAAACCGGGTAGAATTATCAATGTTTCATATTACTTAGATAAAACAAATAAATGTAACATGGAAAGCAAATGCCTATATGCCTACTCAACACTGTAAATATGAGTAGGAAACGCAGCACGAAAAATTTACAGGTGTGATCATAATACCAGTTTGCATTAACGGTTACATAACATATGGCCGTCATCCCAAAACACTCTGTCCTCATCAGCTATTTGCTAGAGTTCTATGCCAGTTCTGTGGCTTAAGAGGAATGTGAAGAATCTGGAGAAAGCCTGGGAAAAAGCCAGCCACAGAGTTGAATGAAAGGAAGGAAAATGAAACGCAGCAAAGGTTAAAGGAAATGAGATTATTTAGTCAGGGATGATTAATAGCAACTGGTCCTGTACTCTGGGTCAAAGAATTCCGGATACTTGAAAGCAACGTGCCACCTTTAAGTCAAACGAATTAAAAGAAAATGAGCTTTCATTGTGACATAAAAGATCTAGATTATAAATAAAAAGGGAAGCTAACACCTATTTAAAACCTACCACGCTAGGTGCTGGCGCAGGCACTGCTGTATTGTAATGAACACTAAGACCCTTGAAGTAGAAATCCCCATTTTGCAGAGCAGAAAAGAGGGATCCTAAAATGCGAGTTCCCGAGTAGAAAAGCTCTCATTTCAGTCTGGGTCTACTGAATCCAATGTCCGTGTTCTTTAAAACATATCACATTTCCTAACATGAAAACTGATAAATGTAGGAATCAATTTTTTTTTTTTTTTTTTTTTTTTATTGGCTGCCTTGGGTCTCTGTTGATGCACACGGGCTTTCTCTACTTGCTGCGAGCTGGGGCTACTCTTCATTGTGGTGCACACACAGGCTCCTCATTGCAGTGGCTTCTCTTGTTGTGGAGCACAGGCCCTAGGCGTATGGGCTTCAACAGTTGCGGCACATGAGCTCAGTAGCTGTGGCTCATGGGCTCTAGAGCACAGGCTCAATAGTTGTGGTGCATGGGCTTAGCCGCTTCGCAGCATGTGCAATCTTCCCAGGGCAGGGCTTGAACCCATGTCCCCTGCACTGGCAGGTGGATTCTTTACCACTGCACCGCCTAGGAAGTCCAGGAACCAATTATTGAAAGAAGTAATGAAATCTTGTTTCCTAGCTCTTTTAAAAATTAGGAGAGATTCTTATTTTCTAGTATATTTTCATGAAGCAGATCTACCTAAAAGCAAAAAGGAAGAATAAGCCAGTTTTAAAACTCTCTTAGTCCTAGAAGCAGCGATGACAATCCAGAATTACGAAAGCAATCACACCACCACCGTCAGGCAACAAGAAGCCATACTATTTTTCTGAGAACTATTTTTGTTTCTGCTTTCCTATTCTTCAAAAAAATATATATTCACCTTCCTAAAACACACGTCAAATCCTACAGCAAATTTCAACGTTTGAGGTAAGTTAATTGCGTGCATGCTCCAGGGGATGCAGCCTTGCCTTTATTTGACTGTGAAAACAAATAACATCAAAAGAGTTGCCAGGCTTCGGGCTGCGGCCACTGTCAGAAAAGCCAGCGACTGTCTCCGTGAACAAGAAAGCCTGATGGTCCCACGGCAAAAACTGGTGTCAAGGCAACTGCACCCCACACCCCACTGGACAGGACCCAAAGCTCAAGCAGGAACATTTCACCCTGGTCAAAGAGCGCCATCTCTGGTGAGTGTCACAACCGACACCCTTGGGGTACTGGCAACCTGGAGAGCTGCCTGAATCAAAATGAAACCGCAGGGACCCTCACTCGGCCTGGAACATCTGTGGAGCACCAGAGCTAGAAAAGGCCCTAGAGGACACTCAGCCTGTGAGAAAGTAAACAACTGGCAGAGCTGCTGGGGGATTACTGGCTGCAAGCCAGCTTAAACAGAGTGGGGCGAATAGTTTCAGGACATCTATCTCTAAAGCCGAGCCACACCAGACCTGAAGACATGGAAAGGCAAGAGGTCACCCAGAACTAAACATCCATCTTAGAGGCGCTTCCCGCAGAGCAGAGGTCCAGCAGGCCGGCTGGGAGATGGCACCTGCAGCCCCACTGCCTGGACTTCCACCCAGAAGCTGTATGACCTTGAGGAAGTCACTTCACCCCTACGTGCTTCAGTTTCCTCATATATAAAACATAAACTATAACAGTTACCTTATAAGGGTATTTAGAGAAATAAATCTGTGAATATACATAAAGCACTTAAAACAGTGACTGGCACTAAGAGTATTAGGAATTCTTATTTATTCTCTCCCTCTTCCCACCCCCGCCCCCCTCCAACTGACACCATCTGCTTGCACCTGGCCCATGACAACTAGCCTCCAGTCCAAGGCTCACCTCTGATTCTGTGTTCATTGGTTCACATCCTCAAGAGAAAAAAGCTGTCTGGCCAAGTATCCAACCCTACTGGGTAGGAGTCATCCTGCAGTACAAACACAGCCCCCTCAGCCGCCTCCTTACAGCTTTGGAAGTGTGGGGTTTCACCCTACTTGCAAGTGACTGAGTGTGCACGCAAGAGTCTCACGGATGCTGGCAGGAGAAACAAGACCTCCGTGTCCAAGACAAAGAACAGTATTCCTCCTCGGCAACAGCCACATCCAGAGGGTCAGCACAGTTCAGTGAGACCCAGTTCCACAGGGCAGGGCACATGCCACGGGCTGCATTACAGAAAAGAAACCCCAAGCTCAGGAAACCCCGATCTTTCATAATGGGAACAATCCTCCCAGACGTTTTTCCTAGAGGGAAGCAGTATCCTGCCTGTATGAGTAAACACACCCACCCTTTGTTCTGGAGAGAGACAGCATCTCTTCCCTCATGGGTATCTTCTACATACACAGCCTTGAAAAGATAGCCAGTAACAAAGGAAGTCAGTTCCTCTGCTCTCCCAACAATATCGAAATAAATAGACACATATATACTATTTCATTGATTGGAAGACTTGGTTTTGCTAAAATGTCAATTCTCCCCAAGATGAACTGTAGATTCAACACAATCCTAATAAAAATCCCAAAAGGATTTTTTTTCTTTTTTGGTAGAAAGTGACAAGCTGATCCTCAAATTCGTATGGAAATGCAAAGGACTTAGAAAGAGTCAAAACAACTTTGAAAAATAAGAACAAAGTTGGAGGATTTACACTACCTGACTTTAAGATTTATTATAAAGTATGGTATTGGTAAAATGCCACAAAAACAGATCCACAAAACAGAAGAATAAAGTCCAAAACTACACCATCTCATATAATGTCATTTGATTTTCAACAAAGGTCCAAAGGCAACTCTGGGGAGAAAGGAGAGTCTTCCAAACAAATGGCGTCAGATCGACTAGGTGGCTTTATGCAAAAAAAAACAACTCTGAGTCAAATCACGCAACACGCAGAAATATTAACTCAGCATGGACCAGAGACCTAATGTAAAATGCAAACTATAAAATTAATAGGAGACAACACACTCCGAAAATCCGTGTGGCAAAAATTTCAATACCAAAAACATGATTCATAGAAGAACAAGGACAATAAACTAAACATCACCAAAAAAATTAAGAACTTCTGTAATTTAGAGATGCTCTTAAGAGAATGAAAAGACAAGCACCAGGCCAAGAGAAATTATTGCAAACTACACACCTGACAAAGTACTTGTATGCAGAATACACAAAGAATCTCAAAACTCAATTGAAACAACCTATTTTTTTTTAATAGGCAAAAGGTGTGAACAGACATTAAATCATAGAAGATACACGAATGGGCAAATAAACACAGGAAAAGATGCTCAACATCATTAGTCATAACATAAATGCAAACTAAGACCACAGTGAGGTACATCACACCCCTCCTGAAACATCTAAAATTCAGAGGAGTGACCACACCTAGTACTGATGAGGACACGCAGCGGCCAAGACGCTAACCCTCTGCTGGGGGGATCGAGCTGCAAGAAGCTTGGCAGCTTCACAGAGACTAACATGCGCCTCCTACATGAGCCAGACATACCACTCCTAGGTATTTACCCAAGAGAAATGAAAGCCTACGTCCATGCAAAAAATACAAGAACGTTCATGCAGCTTTGTTTTATAATAGCCACAACCTGGAGACAACCCGAATGTCCATCAACGGCTGAATACATAAAGCAACTGCAGTCTCTCCACATGACAGTATACCATTTCGCAACAAAAAGGAATCAACTACTAAGACACACAGTATGGATGGATCTCAAAATAATTATGCTGAGTGAAAGAAGAGAGGCAAAAAAGAATACACGATGCATGGTTCCATTTACATAAACTTGCAGAAAATGAAAACCAACCTACGAGACAGAAAGGAGGTGGGCGATCTCCTGGGAAGAGGGGACCAGAGGGACAGGAAGGAGGGTCCAAGGAGCACACGGCACCTTCAGGAAGTGACAGGCATGCTCGTTAACTTGACCGTGATGATGATTTTACTTACGTCAAAACGTATCAACTGTTTGCCTTAAATGTGTACAGTTACTGCATGTCCATTACACCTCAAAAAACCTCTTACAAAAAATAAGCATTTACCACCAAATGGACATGGAGCTCAAAAACAGAGATTGATGTGAATTATGAAAAAATAAGGAAAGTTAATCTTTTTGCACACTTGAATGAAATATGTTCCTATTGAAGACACAGTGTTAAAATGTATGATGAACAGACTGGGACAAAATTCTAGGTTAAGTTGGTGGTAAGGAAGAAGAGCAGGAGAAACAGTAAAGACAGCTTTTCATTCCAAAGAGAACAAAAAACACATCAGATGGATGGATGGATAGACAGATGGAACTGCAGAGCTGCAATCTCTCAGACTTCTTTTCCCCACACTGCTTAATGCTGGGACTTCCCTATGCCTGGTGTTCAGAGCCACAGACAACACACACAGTGCTGTTCACAGAGAAAGGGACAGGTTAATGCCACTTACTAGCTGTTTTATTAGATAATTTTTCTTTGTGTCACAGAATCATAACTAAACTGAAAGCAAAACTTCAGAAACAGAACTAGACAATTTAGCATACCATTGAGTTTTCTATAATTTGAAATCCTTTTTTAAAAAAAACACGGTAGCACCTTGGGATGACCAACCCTCATTTCCAATACTTTACAACCTCCTCCAGCCACAGAGGAACAAGTACATAAGCTGCAAGAGGAGGTGTACAGGTAAACCCCCTTCTTACCACTCAGAAGCCACCACAACAAAGGGATGAATCCTGGACTCTCACTAATGTACTTCAAGCCTTTCAAATTGATGCTCACGTTGTACAGGGACATCAACATTAACCTGAAATGCAAAAGAAAATGCTGTTGAAATGTTGGCTCTCCACACTGTTTCACCCTAAATATATCTCCCGGTTCACAGGACCATAACACACTTAGGGGTGCCCTTACGCGTCAGATGTACTACCCTACAATCTGGACGACAGGCAGAGTAAGCAGGTGTGCAAAATCACATTTGTCTCTGGAGGCTACATGAAAACAGGAAGCTTCAGCAATACGGCCACGGAACACCACCTTTTACAAGCTCACATAATCAAGAGACACAAATGCAAAGCGGGCACAGGAAACCTCAAAACCATATTTATTGAGTAATTTCTTTTATTACCAATCCTGCGTTTATATACATATAACCCTCCATTCATAAGTATACTGTACTCTACAAGTTCAATTCACTGTTCAAAATATAACCCTCCCTTTCATTCAGTGAATGTTACCCACGATGTCTGGGTGGCCAGGTCAGGCCATGCAATCCCATTTCATCCACAGCAGAGGGATGAAGAGTGCCACAATCTAACCGTCCCTACCAACCAACCATCCCACTGACCTGGCGTTACACAGGGTTTACAAGTGGTCTTGGGGACTGACCACAACTAGCAATACAGAGTCGAACAAAAACTGGAAAACTATAGGACTGGTTTCTGATAATACTGCAGAACACAGGGACCGCTAAGCTCCACACTGCAAAGTAACAGAAAAGGCTACACAAATATTTTGCAAATGCTTGAAAAAAAATGATCTCATAAGAAATCTCTGATCGGGAACTTATTTAGCAAGAGCTCAAATTCAGAAAGGTGAGCCCTAAAGATGACAGATTCCAGACACGTGGAGTGTCAGTGTTAGTGCCTTCGTGCAGAGGGACAGAAAGAAAAGCCTCAGACCGACACAAGACAGGGCTTCAGAGCACAGACCCTTTCAGGAAGCCAGAAAAGTGTGAACTGTCAAGCTTGGCATGAATGCATATGTTTTATATGGCCTGAAAATCCACAAGCCAATAATTTCAATAAGAAAGTAGACCTGGGACGGGAGCTGCTTCAGCCACCTGGCCATAGGAAACATTCCCTTAAAGGAAAAGACCCTCAATTATGTCTTCAAAGAATTCCCAGAGATACAGTACTAACAACTATAAGTTCATAATAAAAATCACAAACCACATGAAAGATAAGACCTTAAAGTAACAACAAAAGAACCAATGACACAGTCAGAATAAAAAAATTATCAGATACTACAAGTATCAATTGCCAAATAGAAAACAGTTACGTTTAATAGGTATAAATAATTCAAATAGAAATTCAAAACATCATTAAGGAGCTACTGAGTATTCTAAACAATCAGGCAGCTCAAAAGGGAACCTAGTACAACTCATAAGAATGAAAACTTTAATAATCAAACTGTAAAACTCAAGGGTAACTGACACCTGGGAAAGGAGAAATTCTAAGCAGAAAAGAGCTAAAGAAATTGTAACAAACAGAGCAAAGCTCAGGAGAAGGAGGCCCAGAAAGGCAGGTACCAGAACAAGGGGAGCACTGGGGCACACGTGCAGAATGCACCCAGGCCGCAGCCGGCTCTGAACTGGCCACCAGGTGAGGCAGACACTACGGAGCCCAGCAGAGACTGCGAGGAGGACCCGGAACGAGGCACGGGGCTGGCTGCTGACCTCCACCAGGCAGCCGGGGCTTAGAGTCAGGTAGAGCTCACCGCCTGTTAGGACAAACATGACTTTTCTTCAGGAAAAGGTATCAGAGCCCACCGTCGATCTCCTCTGGTGTCCGGTGTGCGTACAACTGCACATTTAACCAGCAGGGCCGGCCAGGGTGAGGAGAGCAAGGCACTTGCTTTGGCTGCAAATTTAAGGGGTGCCAAAAAAGCTTAGTAACCAAGGTTTTTAAAATATACTGTAATGCAACTTTCTAAAATCAAAAGTACTGCAAAAATTCCATAACAGGACTTCCTAGGTGGTGCAGTGGTTAAGAATCTGTCTGCCAATGCAGGGGACACGGGTTCGAGCCCTGCTCTGGGAAGATTCCACATGCCACGGAGCAACTAAGCCCGTGCGCCAAAAAAAAAAAAAAAAAAAATCCATAATAATATATCAAAATTTGAAATCAAGATAGGGTCAGGAACAGTACCATGCCAAGACATATTGGAGCCTGAGGCAAAAGGAACATCAGTAATAGCAATACTGTCCATTAAGAAGGGATCAATTAAATAAATTATGGTACATGCACACACGCACGCCACGGAAAATGTTTATTACAGTTTTCTGTTAAAATAGCTGGTTTCCCCACTAAACTTTGTCAAAAGCAAGCTCCATGGCTGACTGGTCTTTACAGACACATAGACTGGTGCAGTGCCTGGGCCATGATAAGCGCTGGGGTTTCATATGGAAAGTGAACGGCTCCCAGCACAGGGCCTCAGCAGGGCAGCGTGCGGACAGTCTGTCTCTCCTCCTATTTCCATGACCACTCTCAAAGTCAAGACAATGCTCCGTCTAAGAAGACAACACTAGCCTAGCACCTTTGAGAATAGTAATGCCCAGTTCTCAAATTACCATCTTCAACCTCCCCACAGGCCACAAAATGAGCCAAAATTACAAATGTTTTCGAGTTTTCCTGAAACTTTTTACACATATCCAAAACCTATGCACTAGTAACCCATTTAATGAGTCATTACGGGATGTTCAAGTGTTGTATTCATGAGGACAATTCAACACATTAACTAGAATCTTCTGAGATCCCTAATCCAAGATCTCAAGAAGAAAAAAGTTCACGTCACCAACACAGATAGTTGGAATTCCTTAAAATTCAATGTATCGCCTATGCTGCTTTCAGGCTACAACAGCAGGGCTGAGTCGCTGCAACAGAGGCTAAAACATTTCTATCTGGCCCTTTAAAGGGAAGCTTGCCCACCCCTGCTTTAGAGCGTGAAAAGAAAACATGCCAATCTTCTCTAGATCTTAAAAGGCAAAGTTAATATCTGGGTGATGACTGAAATATGTGGCAAATTCCAGATAACATGTCTAGTTCAAAATTTTTATTGACTACCGTTTAACTTTAAGGCGGCAAAACACAAACTGTCAAATGTCTCAAATTTCATATTTGGTCACAATCAGCCATCCTTCAGAAGCTAAGATGGGGGACTTCCCTGGTAGTCCAGTGGGTAAGACTCCACACTCCCAATGCAGGGGGCCCGGGTTCGATCCCTGGTCAGGGAACTAGATCCCACATGCCACAACTAAGAGTCCACATGCTGCAACTAAGATCCCGTGTGCCACAACTAAGACCCAACACAGATAAAATAAATAAGTAAATATTTAAAAAAAAAAAAAAAAAGCAGCAGCTAAAATGGAACAAAGGTAATTGCCACAGCCATGGTGCCACCTGACCTCGTGTTGCTGCCAGGTTACGTCTCACAGAAGACCAGAGACTCTTCTAAGGTCACACCATGACTTAGCAAACAACAAACCCTGAACCACCTCCTGTTTCTTATGCAAATACTTTCTGTGCCAACATTTCTACTCCAATCAAAAGTACTCTGTAAATAGCATATCAAAGTTCCAACCGTCAAGTCAAAAGAAACTGCCCGCTCAATTCACTCTTCTGGTACTTCAGTATTAGAAGCAAATGTCACTTCCCAAACTACTGTAGTACTAGGAGTCATTTTTTTCTTCCAATGACAAAAAAAGTAGGTAAATTCCGCTTCCTACCATGAACCTAAGCAGAAGACACATTATAAATGGATTAACAGGCTCCAAAAGAGCAATCTCCCCATCTCTGCAGTCTTGAGAATTTTAGATGCATCTGCCAGCTGATAATAAAAGGACTGAAAGCAAGGCTAAAATAAAAGTAAACTTAAAATGCTACAAAAGTAACTGGCCTTGAATGAGAAGGCCTTGTCTCCACTTGGATACACCAGGCCTAAGCCAGGAAGCTGAGCAGGCTCTCCTGGTGAGAAGTCAGAAGGCCCTCCAGACAGTCTGACGTCCAAGGCTGAGTCACTCAAAGTAAAGGTGATGCAACTGAACCACATTATTCTTCGTTGTAAAAGAAACTATAACTTGTAACCTAGAAGCAACAAAGAATACACACACGCAGCACTTCAGAACAAACCAGCAGACGGCCAGAGCAAATACTTCCTCCATGTCCTGCACACCTGGTGGGGAGTCGTTCCAAGACCTTGCTTCAGACCTGTAAGCTCCCCCATCCATTAAACCATTGATGACTCTGAAAAAAAAAAAAAAAAACCCAGCAATAAAAATAAACCAAAGAGGCATGACTTGTGATGTCTAGGAGCCTGAAACAAAACCCACAAGTTGGTCATCCAAAACTGACTAAAATCTAAAGTAATCAAATTAGCACCACCAAGTAATTTTAAGGAACAAAGAGCAATAAAATTCCTAGAAAAGACTGTGCATGTTACGAGAGAGGGAAGCAACCGACAGCAATACGATCAGATGCTTCAGCACAGATGACGGAGAATACAGTCACTGAGTAGTGAACACGCTTGTTTCAGACTCGGGCCCCTTCCCAGTCAACTCAGAGACTAAAAATCTGTGGCCTGTACCATATGTAATCCTAATTCAGGACCTTAGATTAATTTCTGTCCACTATGTGACAGAGAAGACACACAAAAAGATAGAGCAACACAACACCCACCTCCCTGGTGAAGAAAGCAAGCCTCTCACCACAGTCAAGTGCCCTTCCTGAACTCACTCTCATCTGGGCCTCCAGGGCGGCGGGAAGCACGACCCTCACCTGGCGTGGGAGACAGGCGCACACCTGCACACACCTTCACAGCACGCAGCCGGCACCTGGGGAGCCTGTCCTCCACGTCTGGATGGGCGGCGGCACCCGCGGTAACCTTCGCCCCCGGGGAGAGGCTTGCCTGGGTGATCTGGATAGCCCCATGGACTCCCACTCCCGGGGCCCACCATACGGACCACAATGAGTTATCTATGCCCCGGCTGACAGAGGCTCGGGTAATTTTCCTGTGTGTGCTGTGACAGATACGGCTGCGACGACGTTTCTGCACAGGCGTCCTGGGGTTTATGGGGAGAACGTTCCCTGGAGTGAGTAGGCAGAAGTGGATCACCTGTCCCAGGCCTGGGCCACAAGGACTGGTAACATCACAGTGAAGGACTGGCAATGGAAAAAGTTAATGAGAAAGTTAAGCACAGAAGAAACCAGGGAGAATTTAAAAGGCTGGAAGTAATCCTAATTCCTGAAATCCAGACTTCCGATGCGAAATGAAAATTGTGTTACTCAGCTCTTACTGAATGTCAAGGAGAATGGCACCACCAGTGTCCCGTGACAGCTGTGGGGAAACACGCCACAAGCAGGCGTCTCGGAGGGGCCACCATACCAGGCTCAGTGCCACCACATTGCCTGCCGGCCCTCGGAATCCCGGGGTCAGGGCACAGCCCCGGACACAGCACAGACCCTGCCTGTGCCAGACACTGTGTGCTAGGCTGACACCCCGTGGCTGGTGAGGACAGGGGATCTCCGGACGCTTCATGCCCCGCACGCTGGCCGAGTAAGAAGAATGCACGGACCAGAGATGGCCAAGATCCCCTGCCAGGGCCTGTCACCAGCTGGAAGCACTGACTCCCCAGCCTTGGCAGACCTAGCCTGGTCCAGGTCCAGCCTGTGGCTGCCCACAGTCCTACCAAGTGGCCACATGGGGCAGACACCCGAGAGGCTGATAAGAATGTAAAAATTATCAACGGGGAACACAGCCTCGGTTGGTATAGCAAGAAGGGCATCCCCTTGAACGTACAGAAGCCAAGGCTTGAAAGATACACCATCACAGCACACAGCAACCCAGCCCTCCTGCGGGCAGCATAAAGCATTCTGAGAGGCCCCCAGGGCCAGCTGGTGTCTCACCACCAGATGTTGGAAGTTTCTAGATTTGGAGAGCTTAACTAGGGTCTTCCAAAAAAAAAAAAAGCAGATAAACTGGAGTTAGCGAGAAATCAAACGGCCCGAGAGGATGTAACCCTGAAAGAACTCACAGAGGCCAAGTCACAACAACGTCCCACCTGTCACCAAAGAGGTGGCCCTGGGACCCCTTGGTAGAATCAAGTCTATCATAAGGCCAGTGACCCCGAGGGCCCATGGGGACTTCAAAGGAAGCAAAAGGAACAGGGCTCCATGAGCTAGCCCTTCATTCCAGGAACATGTGTTATGTCATGGAAAATTCAAAGCCACCCAAATCCTAGCAGAGCTGGCAAATGTTCTGATATGGACCCCAGGGCCCAGCTGAAGGTGGTCACAGCACAACTGGGACAAAGTAGGCAGAAAAGGAGCCAGTGGGGATGGAGAGCTTGGAAACGACAACGCAAGACATGACAACAAACTGTCAAAATCCCAGAGGGCAGCTAATCAAAGCACAGCCAGTCACCAGAGTGGGAGGGCAACTTACCCAGAAGCCCCAGAAGGCCACGTGAGGGAAGAAAGTGAGAGTGCGAGGGGGTGAACGAGGGAGGCAGCAAGGTGAGAAAGCTCAGGCCCACCGCCCTCAGGTCTCCCTGCGGAGCAGGAGGGCACGCCACCTGCTGGGATACCCGCCCCCACCCCCACCCGCAGAGGACTGAAGAACAGCCCAGGGGTCGGTGTCACAGAGAGGATCTGCGTCTGACCCAGCCGCTGCGGAGATTAACGTGGCGCTGAGAGGACGCGGAGCAGGGCTCCAGTTGGCTCAGGACCAGGCATGACTCTGGGCATTTGAAGCCTTCCCTCAAGCACCACTGCAGCCGGGAAGGGAGGAGGCGGGCGGCTGGGCCGCATCAGCACCGGGAGGCAGTGGTGAGGGATCCGGGGCGCGGCGGCCTGGGCAGACCGGAGGCAGGAGAGGCGGTGAGCGGCAGGGGTCTCAGCCAGGTTCAGGAGCGGCGGGAGGAAGGAGCCGAACAAGAGTGCATGTCTGAGGACCGCGCCAGAGCTTACCACCTCAGAGGCTGAAAATCCGCGAGGACAAAGCCCAGGGTCCTCTGTGTGCTGATAACGCATCCGTCCAGATCCACCACACCAAGAGTAAACCCTTAGGTAAACTATGGTCTTCGGGTGGTGTCAAAGCAGGTTCACCCTCGGTAAAAAATGCACCATTCTGGGAAGTGACGAGGATAACAGGAAAGGCTACGCGAGCCGGGGTGGGGGAGGGGGGTGATAACGGGAAATCTCTGTATCTTCCTCTCAATTTTGTTGTGAAACTAAAACTGCTCTAGATAATTATTTTTAAAATCCCCATCTCTGGGTCTGAGGCACCCAAGCTGCTGAAAATGAGCAGCCTTTATCATGAAAGTGGTAAGGAAAGCAAAATCCCCAAGAAAGAGGCAAGTTACAGTCAAGGCCTGGAGAAGCCACAAAGAAAAGGAAGTCTGCTTGTAGTACAAGAGAGGCCCTAGCTCCACAGGACTCGAGGCTGGACGTTAGCAGCGACGGAGATGGGGGGTAACGGTATACGTACCAGGAGGTGGCCAGGGAGAAGGGAAGACCTGCCTCAGGCCGCCTTGCGCAGGGATCCCAAGAGGGCCTGAGGCATAGCCGAAACACGACTGTGGCTCAGGGGTCAGACGGAAGACTGTCAAGTAAACGAGCAAACGTCTCTGCAGATGGATTGGGAAGAAGACCAGAATTTTAAGAACCACCAAACCAGCAGTTTACCACTCAGCCCCCAAACCCAGGGTGGCACTGACCCACACAGACAGAGTGCCAGGAGGAGGCCTCTGGCTCAGGCTCGAGGAGTAGGAAAGGGCTCCCCCCATGACCATGCTGGCAGTGGGAGTCCTCGGGTAACTCAAACTCTGTGGGAAGGGACTGTGATCCTCTGAACTCCTGCTGCTTGCCGCGGATGTGGGCCTAGCTGCAGAAACACATGACACCTCAGGGCATACAAAACCCCAGCATTCCAGGCAAAGGACTGAAAAGGGGAGTGCTGAGGGGCTCACAAGTACCAAGGCGTGGAGAGTTTAAAAGCTCAGGAAGGTGACCCCACAAGGTCGTCTACAGACTCCTGGCCCCGCCCCAAACTACGCATGTGTGGATCTGATCACAAACAGCATACCCAAGACTCTGAGAACTAAAATATCCACTATCACCCAGGTACCAGACAGGCACATACATGAGGGGCAGACCCAACAGCAGCTTCTTAAAAATGGAACTCACGGGAGTTCCCTGGTAGTCTAGTGGTTAGGATTCGGCGCTTTCTCTGCTGTGGCCCAGGTTCAATTCCTATTCAGGCAACTGAGGCCCCCAAAGCTGTGCAGCATGGCCAGCTGACATGGAAGCCACAAACAGAGAAGGCTGGTCAGAACTTGTGACCTGAACCCAACCAGGCTGACCGCCTGCTAAAAACAAAACATCAACATTTCCCGTAAGATTTAAGCAAGACCCAGGGTCTCAAAACATAATATTCAGATGTCCACAATACAATCCAAAAATTACTTAGCTTAGCCTACAAAGAAAGAGGAAAAATCCCAACTCACATGGGGTAAGACGACCAAGAGATTCCAAGGCCAAGATGACACAGACGTAAGAAGTATCTGACAAAGACTATTCAATAAAGTGCTCCAAGAAGTAAAAGCCAACACGCAAAATAAATGGTGTGGTGGCAGAATCCTAAAATGGGTCAGGGTATCCTGCCCTACTCCCCAAGGCTGACATACAACACCCTGGTCATGTTAAGTTGCCTGGTCAAGGCAGTGAGACTCTGCAGATACAATGAAGGCTACTAACCAGCTGACTCTGAGTTCATCAAAAGGGAGTTTATCCAGTTATGCCAAATATAAACCCACGACCCCATCAAAAGCAGGGAGCTTTCTCTGGCCGGTAGCAGAAGAGGAAATCCAAGAGGCCCCAGAGTGTCAGAAAGGTTCAGTGAGCTGCTGTGACTTGAAGATGCAGTGGGCCACATGGTAAGGAATTCAGGCAGCCCTGGAAGCTAAACGTGGCCCCACCTGCCAGGCGGCAACGAAACAGGGACCAGAGTCCTATCGACACAGGGAAGTGGGTTCTTCTAGTAAGTGGGACGCAGGTGGAAGCAGACTCTTGTGCAGAGGCTCTGTAAAAGAACCCCACCAGGACAACCCGTGATTCGGGCCATGCGAGAGCCGGTAGGCAACCCAATCAAGCCCGCTCAGACCTCTGACCACAGGTCTTCAAGTAGGTGTCATTTCAGCCATAAGCTTGCGGTCATTGGTTCCACACCAGTGGAAAATGAGTCCGGGTTCTGGCTCCTGGAAGTGCGGTGCTGCCAAAACCAACACCGGTTCTCAGTTCACCTTGAAGCTCACCCATGATAGCATCTGGGACTCACTGAATGACCTGAGGTGGAAACATTCCTTTTGTTTATATTATTTTCCTAAAATAGTATTGAATAGAGTGTGCATTCCTTAATTCCCCAGGAAATTTCTCTTCTATTTTTTAGAACTATAGCCAAATTAAGTGTATTTGCTTGAAAAAGAGGCTTAATCAGCAAATTCTAACTACTATGTAAATAAACATGAACTTTCAAATATTATCACCGTACACTTTGAGTTTGGTACACTGTCCCGGCTTCAAGTCTCCCAGAAGCTGCAATATGGTGTCCAAGAGCACCCGACTTGAGTTAACCAGGAACTCACGACCACTTGCTATGGCAGCTACATCTGCAACAGAAAGATGAAACAGTGTCAAAATCACCATTACTTCAGAACCTAGAAAAGTCTGTCCAGGACAGAGGATGTGTTGCTGTTTTTCTCCTAACAGACCTAAAGAACACACAGAATAGTTATCCACAGAGCTGACAGCCCAGATAGGGTAACTGACAACCACAGCAGTTACTAAGGTGGTGAGTGGTGTCCACTGTGCTCAGCAAATGCCTCAGTGGTAGCGCAACAGAGCACTGAGTCTAAATATGCCTGCAGCCTGACCACAGCACAGCAAGTGGACACCGGACTCCAGAACACTGCATTAAACAGCTATGCGCAGTCAGGATCCAAACAGAAGGCAGGCACTGATTACTTTATCTGGGACCAAGGACACTAAAATCCACTTTCAGCCTTGCAAGTGAAATCCTAATGCCTTTGAAGCAGAACACCAAACCGAAATCATGAGGTCAGAAGAGAATACAAAACTGATTCCAAAAAAATTTCTAAACAGTACATCCTGTTGTAGGTCAGCAAGTGTCATACTTCTTCATGCTCAAGGCCCCGGAACCAGCACGGGCTCCCCGCGGACACTGCTGCAGCAAACACTGGCTCCTCACATTCCCAAATATCCGTGAGCACATGTCAGTGATCCAGAACAGTCATGGACGTGTCGCTAAGAGTCCTCTTCAGCCAGGGCTAACAATAAAGCATGACTCTGAGTGACTAAACCCTAACCCCGGTGAGCCGGCCAGGGTGGAGACCAGCAGGGCAGCGGCATCCTCGTTCCTCTCCTGACTTCAGTGGAAATGCTTCTAGAAATTCACAGTTAAGTGTGGAGTCTACCAGATGATTCCGGCAAATCCTCTCCCAGTTAAGGAAGTGTTCTCCTATGTTTAGTCTGCTAATAACTATCGAGATGGAGGATGAATTTTATCACTGACTTGTTTGGCCTTGGACTAACTGTCACCTAATGGCAGAATATAAAAGTTCATCAGTGCTACCAGATCGACTTTATGGAATCGGATCCTGCACACTCCTATTTATTTTTGTTTATCTGAGCTGAGGAGGATCAAAGAGATATATTAAAGTCTCCCAAACCTAACAGATTTTTTCCCACATCTCTGCTTGTCTTTCCAGCAATGTTTGCCTCATAAACTGGTGCTATTTTATTTGATATATAATTTTATGACAGCCAGAACTTTACTGAAGACAGGACCCTTAACTGATATAAGTGTAACCTTCTCTGTTCAATGAATTTGAACCTGATGACTCTTATTTTCTATCATATGAAACACCCTAGTTTTACTAAAGAAATACTTGGGGGAAAATGAAGCATTTGGCATCATAAAGTCAAAGTCATTTTAAGGTAGTTTTTCGGGGAAGATATCCTTCATGTTAAGACTACATACTGGAAGAGAACAAACATATGGACACCAAGTGGGGAAAGCGGGGAGGGTTGGCGGGGAATGAACTGGGAGATTGGGATACCAAACTGTACATTCTAAATACATACAGTTTATTGTCTGTTAACTGTATCTCAATAAAAGTTCTTAAAAAAAAAAAAAAAAAGACTACATACTGGAACCTCCCAGGAAAACATACATTCTGCCTACATACTTGAGTAGTTTCCAGAGACGACTTCCCAGCACACCAGGCCTCTGGTCTGTAGACCTTGCGGTGTTCCTGCCCTAAGACTCACATGTGACCAGCAGAATGTGGCACAGCTGCCGCACGACTTTCGAGGCAAGATAGAGAGAGCCTGGCAGCTCCCGCGTCCTCATCTTGCCACTTGCTCTAGGAGCCCTGGATCGCTAGCAAAGAAATCTGACTCTCCTGAGGCTGCCGTGACGCAGGCTACAGAAAAGGCACACAGTGGAGAAAGCGAGACTACACGAGGAGAGGAGGATGTCCCACTGGCCCCCGCGGTTCCATCCCTCAGCAATCTGAGTCACCCCAGCTGAGGTGCCAGACAGAGCAGAGCAGCAGCAAATACTCCCTGCCAAGCCCTGGGCAAACTGCCGGTTCACAAGCAAAATAAATGACTGCTGTTGTTTAAAGACAAAGTTTTGGGGCAGTTTGTTACACAGCAATAGATAACAGGAACATCAATAATACATCACTGAAAAAAAAAAAAACTACAGAGCAAAAAGTACATTGTATCAGAGCAGGCAACAACATCCAACAAAACACAACAAATTTACTGGTACATGAAGTCCCAGTATAATAATAGCAAATGCCAATCCCACATTCCAAGCAAACTATGAGGTAAAATAAATGTGAATAAACTCCTGCGCAGAGAGCTCCAGTACCTGTCAGTCTGTCTGTCATGCTTATGAATTGACCCTAGGACTACAAGGGTTGCTGGTTTGATTTTCTGCTAAAGTGCACTTTTTTTCCCTAGGTTCATTTTTCATTAAAGTTTATAGGTATTTCTAGAAGTTACCATAGTAATTATATAATTTAAGAAATGAATTATGTACACTGATAAAAATATAAAGAGCTGAGGCATATTATGTCTGATATTTTTGCTTTAGGTTGTAACAATCTTGCCTTATTTTCGACAATAGGAATAATAATAGGGTGTTGGCAAAACAACAGTCATGCCGATCAATGGTAGAATTGAGAGTCCAGAAATAAACACTCAAATTTATGATCAACTGATTTTTGAGAAGGCGGTCAAGACAATTCAATGGAGAAAGGACAAAAGAATAATCTTTTCAACAAATGGTGCTGGGACAACTGAATATTCACATGCAAATAAATAAAACTGGACCACTACCTCACACCGTACATAAAAATTAACTCAAAATGGATCAAAGACCTAAACGTATGAGCTAAAACTATAAAACTGTTAGAAGAAAATATAGGAGTAAATCTTCATGTCCTTGTATTAGACAATGGTTTCTTAGATATGATGACAAACACACAAGCAAACTAAAGAAAAAAATTCACTGGATACCATCAAAAATTAAAACTTTTTTGCTTCAAAAGACACTATCAAGAAAGTGAAAAGACAACTACAGAATGAGAGAAAAGTTTTGCAAATCATATACCTGATAAGGGACTAGTATCTAGAATATACAAAGAACTCTTACAACTCAATAACTAAAAAGACAAGCACCTCAATTTTGAAATGGACAAAGGACATGAATAGACATTTCTCCAAAGAAGACACACAAATGGCCAATGAATACATGAAAAGATGCTCAACATCATTAGCCATCAGGGATATGCAAATCAAAACCAAAACCATGATGAGGGACTTCCCTGGTGGTGCAGTGGTTGAGAATCCACTTGCCAATGCAGGGGACACAGGTTCAATCCCTGGGCCAGAGAGATCCCACATGCCGAGGAGCAACTAAGCCTGTGTACCACAACTACTGAGTCTGCGCTTTAGAACCTGCGAGCCACAACTATTGAGCCCATGTGCCGCAACTATTGAAGTCCAGGAGCCTAGAGCCCGTGCTCTGCAACAACAGAAGCCACAGCACTGAGAAGCCTGCACACCACAACAAAGAGTAGCACCCACTTGTGACAACTAGAGAAAGCCCATGCGCACCAACAAAGATCCAACGCAGCCAATAAAATCAATTAATTTTTTAAAAAACCATGATGATGATACTACACTTAGAAAATCCTAAAGATGCCACCAGAAAACTACTTGAGCTAATCAATGAATTTGGTAAAGATGCAGGATACAAAATTAACACACAGAAATCTCTTGCATTCCTATACACTAACAATGAAAGATCAGAAAGAGAAATTAAGGAAACAATCCCATTCACCACTGCAACAAAAAGAATAAAATATCTAGGAATAAACCTAACCAAGGAGGTAAAAAACCCGTACTCAGAAAACTATAAGACACTAATGAAGGAAATCAAAGACGACACAAACAGATGGAGGGACATACCATGTTCTTGGATTGCAAGAATCAACATTGTGAAAATGACCATACTACCCAAAGCAATTTACAGATTCAACACAATCCCTATCAAACTACCAATGGCATTTTTCACAGAACTAGGACAAGAAATTTTACGATTTGTATGGAAACACAAAAGACCACGAATAGCCAAAGCAATCTTGAGAAGGAAAGACGGAGTTGGTGGAATCAGGCTTCCTGACTTCAGGCTATACTACGAGGCTACAGTGATCAAGACAGCATGGTACTGGCACAAAAACAGAAATACAGATCAACAGAACAGGATAGAAAGCACAGAGATAAGCTATGGTCGACTAATCTATGACAAAGGAGGCAAGGATACATAACGGAGAAAAGGCAGCCTCTTTAATAAATGGTGCTGGGAAAACTGGACAGCTACATGTAAAAGAATGAAATTAGAACACTCCCTAACACCATACACAAAAATAAACTCAAAATGGATTAAAGACCTAAACGTTAAGGCCAGACCCTATAAAACTCCTAGAGGAAAACATAGGAAGAACACTCTTTGACATAAATCACAGCAAGATCTTTTTTGACCCACCCCCTAGAGTAATGGAAATAAAAAGAAAAATGAATAAGTGGGACCTAACGAAACTTAAAATCTTCTGCACAGCACATCCAGCTCAATATCAAAAAAACAAACAACCCAATCAAAAAATGGGTAGAAGACCTAAATAGGCATTTCCCCAAAGAAGAGAGACGGATGGCCAAGAGGCACGTGAAAAGCTGCTCAACATCACTAATTATTAGAGAAATGCAAATCAAAACTACAATGAGGTATCACCTCACACTGGTTAGAATAAGCATCATCAGAAAACCAACAAACAATAAATGCTGGAGAGGGTGTGGAGAAAAGGGAACACTCTTGCACTGTTGGTGGGAATGTAAATGGATACAGCCACTATGGAGAACAGTATGGAGGTTCCTTGCAAAACTAAAAACAGAGTTACCACATGACCCAGCAATCCCACTGCTGGACATATACCCAGAGAACACCATAATTCAAAACGACACATGCACCCCAATGTTCACTGCAGCACTATTCACAATAGCCAGGACATGGAAGCAACCTAAATGTCCATCAACGGATGAATGGATAAAAAAGATGTGGTACGTATATACAATGCAATATTACTCAGCTGTAAAAAGCAATGAAACTAGGACATTTTTAGAGACATGGATGGACCCAGAGACTGTCATACAGAGTGAAGTGAGTCAGAAAGAGAAAAACAAATATCGTATATTAACACATATATGTGGAATATAAAAAAATGGTACAAATCAACCGGTTTGCAAGGTAGAAATAGAGACACAGATGTAGAGAACAAACATATGGACACCAAGTGGGGAAAGCAGGGAGGGTTGGGGGGGAATGAATTGGGAGACTGGGATACCAAATTGTACACTCTAAATATATGCAGTTTATTGTCTGTTAACTGTATCTCAATAAAAGTTCTTTAAAAAAATAAAAAATAAACAAAACAGGTATTTTAATTATGGTTAAAAAAAAAAAAAACCATGATGAGATACTACTTCATATCCACTAGGGATGGCTATAACTAAAAAAATAATTTTAAAGTGCTGGCAAGTATGTAGAGACACCGAAGCCCTCATGCATTGCTGGGGAGAATGTAAAATAGTGCAGCCACTGTCATAAAACTGTCTGACAGTTCTTCAAACACTTAAAGCCATACCATATGACCCAGCAATTCCACTCCTAGCTGTATATCCAAGAGAAAGGAAAACATAAATCTACACAAAAACTTTTACACAAATATTTACAGCATCATTATTCATAACCAAAAAGTAGAAACAACTCAAACGTCCATCAATTGATGACTGGATAAATGCGGTAGCCAAACAACGGAATATTATTCAGCCACAGAAAGGAATGAAGTACTGATATATGTCATGACATCGACACCTTGAAAACACGATGCTAAATGAAAGAAGCCAGTCACAAAGGACCACATATTATCTGGTTCCACTGTATGAAATGTCCAGCACAGGCAAATCTATACAGATAAAAGGTAGATTCATGGCTGTCTAGAGCTAGAAGGATGGCAGGGTTGTGGAATGACGGCTGAGTTAGCAGGGCGTCTCTGCGGGGTGATGAAACTATTTAAAAACTGACTGCACAGATGGATGCACAGCTATATGAATGTACTAAAGCCATCGAAATATATACTTTAAGACAGCAAACTGTATGGTATATTAATTTACCTGAATAAAGCTGCTAAAAGGTAAATATAATAATAACAACAACAGGGGGGATATGTTCGATGGATTCCCTAGTCTCTACTGCTCATCCTGGAACTGTTTTCTATAAACCACTCATCTGAAGCACTAACACTGTATCACATTTTTTGGAAGAAACATAATCGAGCTTCATCTATAAATAATGTGACCCTGATTTACTGTTTCGTTTCTGTTTCTTTGCGTTTGCTGCTGGACTTTCTTATCAAGTCAATGATTCAGCTGCAGGGTGGTGGAACAGGCCAAAGGCCATGGGAAATCTCAGTCTGGGAACTGCCTCTGTGCACTACATATGGAAATTCCCCTTAGAGCTGGAGGGAATGCCCAGTCTCACTGGGAGGTGGCTCCTAGAAACCAGCTTCTCTCCCACTCGGGTGATGTGGCTTCTGTGGTGAGATGTCAGGTTGGAGAGAAGCACCCTATAACCTGAGAGCCGGCTGAGAGGACTGTCTACTGTCCTTCTGCACTTGCTGTTGTCAGTCTGCAGTGTCAGAGACTCCTGGGAAACGTTCCCATACCTCTTACAGCCTGCTGGCACTTTCACCTGCAAAACCTGCCTCACCAGGCTGGACAAGTTTCCCCGTGGAGAGGGCATGCTCTGACTCCCAGTCACAGAAAAATCAAAAGCAAGGCCTATGGTGACAGAGTTCCACTGCCAGCCAAATGCTATCACCTGCTGACCCACCATGAAGGAAACAGCTCCAAGCAGAACCCCCAACTTTCCTATGGCTCATCTACAAGCATAACCCCTGTTCTTTCAATCTGTTCAGAATCTTTCCCTTAACACTCAACTGCACTCTGAGGAAAGAAAGACTGCCAGCATCTTTCCTTTCTCCCAACCTGTAACTGTGACTCTGAGACCATTATCAGAAAGATACTCCTCCCTTCTCTGAGACACAGCCCCTGTAAAGTTTAATGGATAGATGTTTATTTTGTAAATGGAATGGATAAAGAAAACACACTACAGAAGGATAAATTTTAGAAGCCCCAGAAAATTCTCCTATACACAAGTTATAGCCAACCTGAATATTATTGGCCCATACTATGTATGATTCAAGAAATAACCAAAAAATTAACTATAGTCGCAGAATCCCTATCAGTAAAAAGTTCTATGGACAGCTAAACAATTGGAGCAAAAGCCAAAAGACTCCAGATGATTCTTCTAAATCTTTGCCTCAGCTTCTCTAGAGCTGAAGCCACTGAAAGCCATAGGCCACCTATGACCAGCTTAATAGAAAAAGGACTAGTACTGGACTTCCTAGGTGGCACAGTGGTTAAGAATCCATCTGGCAATGCAGGGGACATGAGTTTGAACCCTGCTCTGGGAAGATTCCACATGCCATGGGGCAACTAAGCCTGTGTGCCACAACTATTGAGCCCATGTGCCACAACTATTGAAGTCCACGTGCCTAGGGCCCGTGCTCCACAACAAGAGAAGCCACTACAATAAGGAGCCTGCGCACCACAATGAAGAGTAGCCCCCACTCTCAGAAACTAGAGAAAGCCTGTGTGCAGCAACAAAGACCCACGGCAGCCAATAAATAAATAAAATAAATTTATTAAAAAAAAATAAAAGAAAAAGAAAAAGGACTAGTACTTCCTTGTACCAGCCCTGCAATCACTTAATGCTACCTGTTTTAAGAATCTCTAAAGGTTGAGGATATGGATTTGGCCAAAATTTCTGCACAAGTCCCCTCTCTGCCCCGCCTGGAGCCACATCTCTAGGAGCAGATTCATGCTCGGGTCTCTTCAGTGTCACGTTCTATAAAACCCGCTAATTTACTTGCCTTCACCTAGAAAAATCAGCAAGTCACCCTGAAAGCTATGTCCCCATGGATTCACTGAAGTTCGATCCTACCTCTCTCAAGTCTTAATCCCAGATCTTAAGGATACAATGGAGCTCTTTGCAGGGTCTTTCTAATCCAACACGTACGTAACCTCCTCTTACATCCCATTAATCTGGGAAACTCTAAGGCTGACTGCGTTTATCTCCTCACTGAGCTAGCTAAAAAGGGACATGAGCTTTCAAGGAAACACTCCAATTCCACAAAACAGCAGCTCATTATCTAGGCCAGACTCTGTCAACTGAAGGAAAAGCATTATCTAAGGAAAGGTCTCCAAAGTGATCAAAGGCAAACCACTGAAAGACGATTAAGAGAATTTCTGTGATTAACTGGATATTGTAGATAACATACCAAATTCTTCTGAATTAGCAAGACCTCTATATGACTAGACTAAATCAAACACGTCAGAACTATGCCCAGGTGACACAGAAACCAAAACAGCCTTCAGTGATCTCCAAACACCTCTCAACAATTATCTCTAATATCCCAGAGTATCATAAACCTTTCTATGTACATGACAGGTGAAGGCATGCTCTAGGGCAGTGGTTCTCAACGCGGCAAGGAAGGATGATTTTGCCCCCTGGAGACATTTGGCAACATCTGGAGACATTCTCAGTTGTCACACCTGGAGGGTGCTTCTGGCCTCTTAACAGGTGGCATCTAGGGATGTTTCTAAACCCCTGCAATGCACACAACACTCCCCATAACAGAGAATCCTACTGCCAAGGCTGAGAAGCACTGCTCTAGGGACATTAACTCAATGACACGGCACACACCAAAGACCAACTGCCACTCAGAGCCTGTCACCTGATTCGGGAGGCAAGGTTCACGGCCTCCTTTTCTCAAAGCAACTACACGCGTCCAGGGCTGGGGTAGACCTTAATCATCGTCTGGGGTCTGAGACTCTCTTCTCAGAAGATGAAGCTGAGGGTCAGAGTCAAGAACACAGGGCAGGTCAGGGGTGGAAGCAAAACTGGACTCTGGGCCTCCCTCCCACCCACCACACTACCCCCATGTCAGTGCGAGTATGTGGAGGAGGGGCACAGGAGGCAGAGAAAGAAGGGGCCAGAAGCAGCGCTGGTCACTGACCCAGGGTGCTCTGGTGTCAACTCTGTGGAACTGTTATGTCCATGAAACATAAGCTGGATCCAGTCCTGCCACAAATCATCAACAATCAAAAAGTACTTTGGGGGCTTCCTAGGTGGCGCAGTGGTTGAGAATCTGCCTGCCAATGCAGGGGACAGGGGTTCGATCCCTGCTCCAGGAAGATCCCACATGCCGCGAAGCAACTAAGCCCGTGCACCACAACTATTAAGCCTGCGCTCTAGAGCCCATGAGCCACAACAAGAGAAGCCATGGCAATGAGGAGCCTACTCACCACAACTAAAAAGGAAGCCCGCACACAGCAAAAAAGACCCAACACAGCCAACAAAATAAATAAATGATTAAAAAAAAAAAAAGTAATTTGGGGGACTTCCCTGGTGGCGCAGTGGTTAGCACGTGGCCCTCTCACTGCCAGGGTCCAGGTCTCATGGTGCCTCGTGGTGCAACCCAAACAAAAACAAAAACAAAACAAAAAACAACAACAAAATCTTGATTCTGTAATCATTACCTAATATTGTTTGAATGAATAAACCCAGAAATAAGGGGCAAGGAGTGCAGTTATGACTTTCAAGTAGTCAAAAAGCAGGAAAAAGTAGTTAGAAAAATGTTTTTCACTTTCAAATTAAACAACTTAACCTTCACAGAGCTGTGATAACAACTGGCCATCTTCTAAGTTCTACGAAGGTGAATCAAAAATTATCTGCACTCTGGCTGTAAATTTATTTCAATTAACTTTTAGAAAAGACAAAATACATCATTTTTTGACATAATCTCCTTGCTTTTCAATACACTTTGTCCATCTGTCAACAAGCTTTCGTATTCCCTCATTAAAAAACGTTTTAGGCTGAGCTGTGAGCCACAAATGCACCGCAGTCTTCACTTCTTCATCAGAAGTGAATCTTCATCCTCATAAGGCTGCTTTCAGGGGACCAAACAGGTGAAAGTCCAATGGAGCAAGATGAGGACTATAGGGAGGATGCTTTAACACCTCAAAACGAAGTTTCTGCAGGTTGTGGACAGAAGTGTGTGGACGTGCACACCCTCAGACCACAAAAAATGAATCACTGCACGCTGCTCTTCTTTTGTGCAAATCCCGAGTGGAGCATCCATTTCTGCTGGCACCGCAGTTACAAATGAACTGATGTAACACGTGCACACCTGCACAGCGGTGACTGGGGAGACAGCAGCCTTGAACGGAAAGTGCTGATAAGACAGTGCGACCAACAGAAGTTTTAATATAACCGGAGTACAGATAATTTTTGACTCACCCTCCCGTATCTGTCCACTTATACAGTTGTTGAAAACAACTGCACCCCCCATGTGAAACAGGCCCTTGGTTTACAATGTGTTTCCACTTAACCATGGTCCAGCCACTTCACAACAACGTGTAAAGTGGTCCAAGCAGGTGTTATAAACATAATGAGGGAAACAAAGACCAGAGAATCTACATCCCAGGAAGTGGACTAGCTGGGCCTAAAAATCCAGACACTTTATATTACATGAATCTATTATTGGGACTTCCCTGGTGGTCCAGTGGGTAAGATTGCATGCTCCCAACACAGGGGGCCCGGGTCCGATCCCTGGTCAGGGAACTAGATCCCGCATGCCGCAAGTAAGACCTGGTACAGCCAAATAAATACACACTTTTTTTTTTTTAATCTATTATTAAGAACAGTGACTATGGATGAGTAAGAAATTTAATGATTTCAAGGTTTAAACAAATCCTTGACATCCAGTTTTTGCTTAGGATACAGTAAACTGAAAAGAGCTACACCTCCATTCTTTAACAGGGTAGGGTAGATAATTCGAAAAATCACAACTTATCTCAAACACATCAGAGTTGAGGCTGAAGATCAACCAACTGATATGAAAGATAAGAAAAGGCAGGTGCGTCGAGGAGAGATGTGAGGCAAGCACTTGCCCACCTGGGGCAGATGCTGGACGCCAGATGAGCCAGTCAGAAAAATCCAGCTACCAGGTGTAACAAATTGCCAGACGAGTGGAGGCCCAGGGCTGCTGGCCAGCAGAGGGGCTGGCTACAAAAGGAAGGGGAAAGGAGAGGGGCGACATGGGGGAGGAAATGGATCTGTTCCTCGTCTTCACGGTGGTGGTGACATGACTGCATGCATTTGTCAAAACTCACAGGACTGCAAAAAGGTGAGGAAAAGACTGTAATGGGTGAGTTTACTGTATATACACTTAAAAGAAGACTCCTTGTTTTAGGAGGCAGAGGATCTACCTGACAGCTAACCAAGGCATCTGCTGTACTGCCTATTCCCCGTGGAGCAGAGTCTTAGTATCTGAGACATGTAAGGCCCTGAGGCCTCTGTAGAGCAGCACTTTACTAAAACAACACAGTACCTACTCATCCCGTAAAACTCATCAGCACATAAGTGGAATGTGGACATGGCCGCTTTCCTACTCTTCATGAGGGAAAAACAAAGCCAAGTGGAGCTTGTCTGCTGGGCAACAGGCTGGCCTTACCCACTGGCGCACTGCCTCACCACTGCACACCAGCTGGCAGTTCAAGCAGCTCAAATTCACAACTCAGCAGAATGAAAAGTCATATACGTCACAGATTTTTGAGGTCCCTTGCAAAGAGCAGAAAATCTAATCATCAAATTTGTAAATACCTTCCGCTAAAAAAGACCTTTAAGGTCTCTTTTAAAAGGTGGAGCAGTCCCTCCACCAACTGAAGGTGCTATGATGAAAGTGCATAGGGACCTCCCTGGTGGCCCAGTGGATAAGACTCTTCACTCCCAATGTAGGGGGCCCGGGTTCAATCCCTGGTCGGAAAACTAGATCCTGCATGCCGCAACTAAGACCTGGTACAACCAAATAAATAATAAATAAACTTTTTTAAAAATGAAAGAAAAGTGCATAATGCCGTCCTCCAGCAGATAAAGTGTCAGGCCAAATCAGGACTGGCCTGGACAGCATCTGGGTCTCAACATCTGTCTGCCCCAGAGGAACATCACCAATTTTTAAGGGATTATGAAGAAATCATCTACACAAGATCTACTTCATCAAGATTTCAGAAGATGAATAAAAATAACATTTCCCTTCTCTTTAACAGCAGACAGTAGCACAGGATACAGCAGAGATGAAAGAGCAATGTAAAAAAAAAGTCATGGCACTATATTTAACTATTTCACTGACTTCAGAACAAAGAACCTTCATACTGGGAAACTGAGAAGAAGCGAGAGAGTAGCACAGACATATATATACTACCAACTGTAAAATAGTCAGTGGGAAGTTGTTGTATAACAAAGGGAGTCCAACTCGAGGATGGAAGATGCCTTAGAGGACTGGGGCAGGGAGGGTGGGGGGGACTCGAGGGGGGGGGCGTCAAGGAAGGGAGGGAATATGGGGATATGTGTATAAAAACAGTTGATTGAACCTGGTGTACCCCCAAAAAAATAAAATAAAATAATAAAAAAAAAAAAAAAAAAAAAAGAACCTTCATACTCACTAGCATATACCACCTACTATACGAAGATATTAGTATTAACTATTTCGTCATCTGGCTTTATCTTTTACAGCAGTTTTGCCACAGAATTCTAACTATAATCTCTGGGAATAATTTACTAAAGAGACAATGCAGGTTTTTAGAATTCTTTAATTACAATACCAAAACAACAGCAAGAGCTTAACTTAAGCTCTGCATAGGGCTTCTGCTTTACCTAGGCATTAGTAAATGATGAGGATTTCAAATTACAAAACTTACAGTTTTGACTTCTGTTGACGTAGAGAACTGAACAGAACATGCAAGCTCATCCTGTTCCCCAAGAAAAGTCATTCTTCCTCACTGATATTTATCAGAATCACCTGGGGTGATGTTCCACAACACACACCTGGTCCCTACCCCCATCTACAGAGTCAGCTCCTCCAGGGCGGGAGCCTGTTGGACACGTCCCTGAGAGGCGTTTATGCACGCACCACGACTGTGTCACTGCTCTGGAACACACTCCTGAAAGTCACTGAGTTTGAAGAGAATTACTCACTTGTTACGATGCCAGCCAGAGCAAAAACAAACTGATTTTCATCAGAATCCAGCTCCTTGACATCCCCATCCAGTGACTTCACAAAACTCTCCATTGTTTGACCAGTGATGTTGAAAAACTTCAAAGCTTTATCCTGAAAGTTTAGAAATGAAAAATGTCACACCCTTTCACAGATATTACTAGAAAAACACTTTCAAAGTGCAGGACACAGAAGAAAGACTCCAGTTTTAATTACAGAAGCAATATTTTAAAATCTATTCCCTCATTAAAACTCCCATTGAAAAGATCAGGAAAAAAAAAGAAGTTTGGGGCATGTAGAAAAATTACGCTGCAGGCTGATGGCAAAATAAAAACACATATGGGAAACAGTTCAAATCTATACAATGACTGGACTTCCTAGGTGGCGCAGTGGTAAAGAATCCACCTGATAATGCAGGGGACACGGGTTCGAGCCCTACCCTGGGAAGATTCCACATGCCACGGAGCAACTAAGCCCGTGCGCCACAACTATTGAGCCTGTGCTCTAGAGCACGTGAGCCACAACTACTGAGCCCATGTGCTGCAACTATTGAAGCCCACGCACCTAGGGCCAGTGCTCCACAACAAGAAAAGCCACTACAATGAGGAGCCTGCACACCACAATCAAGAGTAGCCCCCGCTCACAGCAACTAGAGAAAGCCCGTGTGCAGCAACGAAGACCCAACGCAGCCAATAAATAAAATAAATAAATAAATTTATAAAAAAAAAAAAATCTATACAATGATAGAAGCATTGGGATGAATTCACCCGAAAATACACTAGAAATATACTAGAAAAAGATGTGCTCTGTTCTAGGCATGAAACCAGAGGTTTTCAAATAAAATCTTAACTGAAACCTCAACACACAAAAGACAGTGAACAGGCTCATCTGACAGTTTGTTTTCATTCCTTGGCAAAAAGAGTTTCCAAGTTCACGGAACCTTGAAAGCGTTTCCTTGGGGGTTGGGGGGAAGGGTTCTAAGGAACAGTTTGAAACCAGTGCATTTACAAATGGCACAAGGGAACTGCGTGGGGTGATATAAATACCCTAAGACTGGATTTGGGGGATGATCACACACCTCCAAAAATTAGCTAAAAAGCACTAAGTTGAGGCTTCCCTGGTGGCACAGTGGTTAAGAATCCGCCTGCCAATGCAGGGGACACCGATTCGAGCCCTGGGCTGGGAAGATCCCATATGCCGTGAAGCAACTAAGCCCATGCACCACAACTACTGAGCCTGAGCTCTAGAGCCCGTGAGCCACATCTATTGAGTCCAATGTGCTGCAACTACTGAAGACCAGATGCCTAGAGCCCGTGCTCTGCAACAAGAGAAGCCACCACAATGAGAAGCCCACACACCACAATGAAGAGTACCCCCCACTCACTGCAACTAGAGATAGCCCGTGTGCAGCAGCAAAGACCCAATGCAGCCAATCAATAAATAAATAAATAATTTTTAAAAATAAGTAAATAAACAAAACCACCCCCCAAAAACAACACTAAGTTGTACACTTACAAAAATGAATTTTATGATAGTTAAGTTATACCTTAAGAAAGCTCAATAAACTTCAGGATACATTTAGTCCCTCCAGCACTTTTATTTCTGCAAAACACGAGTAACGTGCTACTGGCCTCCCGCCAACCATCTGCCCTTGACATTTATTTCCATTCAGGACCACACGACCCTCCCAGAGTCAAGGCACAGTCCTCCTGGGTTCCTCTCATCCTCAGCCGTTACCAGTCCTGCCTCAATCACACATCTCTCCCACTTTCCATCCCCCTGCTCTGCTGCGGGGTCGCTTCCTGGCCAGTCTCCACCCAAACAACCCCACCCTCCCTCCATCCTCACTCACTGTCAGGTTAAGCTGCCCCATTTCTCCTCCTGTCCTACCCCTTTTTCATTCAAAAAGCCTTAAGGAATCCCATCCTAGCACCCACTGGACAAGTCATCAACCTGGCCTTTAAGGTCTCCCAAAATCACAGCCCACCCTACCTGTACCACACTAGCCCTCCACCCGGTGTCAGATGACCCACATGCTTTCCCTGTGTCTCACTCCAGGTCTCTGACTACACTACTTCTCTCCTCCGAAGCGACCCGCTTCACTTCCTGCCACTGCTGCCTACGCAGGTTAATCAAGGTTCATTTCAAATCTCTCTTCCTCTGTGAAGTTCCTTGATGTGTGTGTACATGCACGTGCTATTAACGTATATATAATAAATAACATATAACAGGCTATTAAATATTATACTACCCCTGGAATAACATAGTAAAAGCACTTTAAACTTTGTTAATGCATATAACTGTCAAGTAATAACACTGACGTGGAACTATCTCCACAAACACCACACAGGTTCTGGCAGAGAAGGGATCTTATTTCATTCATTTTTCATATTCCCTGGAGACCAGTTATAGTGGGCCCTACACGGGTGGTATTCCAAGACTATTTGATGAACAAAAGAAACAGATTTGGTCTGTAGGCGCCTTAACAGACGCACTGTGTCCTCTAAGTTACACAAGCACTAATCGACGATTCCAGACAGCCCACGGGTGTGCTTACTCCTCCCAGGATGGCCTTGACCACTTCCTCACTGCTGGAGACACCCCACAAAATGGTACAGGCTGCTGCGCCCATTTCTGTACAGTACTCTGCCTGCTGCAGGAGTTGCTGTTTTGCTTCATTCAGCTGCTGTCGAAGAGCCAGTTTCTCCTGAAATCAAAACAAAATAAAATCAGAAAAATGGAGAGCATTCAACCTCAAAATATCTCTACTGTGTTTCCTCTTTCGAAGACATCTCTGAAGAAGAGAAATGCACATGGAATGTAGTGAGCACTTGGCAAGTGAAAGCTAGCCCTTCCAGAGGCATAACCCATAATGTATTTTTAAATTTCAGAGGCAAAAATAGTGCTCACAGAAAAGAACATACTACTGCATCAGAGTTTATAAACACTGCCAAAGACTTGAATTCATCTTCTTTTAAGTAAGATGGAAAATGAGGCCTCTCAGGTCCCAAGTGGCTACGCCCAGGGCAGCACCAGCTAGGACACCTGAAGAAAGTGACAAACGCACACAGCAGTCCACACGTGGAGCAACATTTCTAATAAAGGAAATGCCACCGCCAAGTGGCTCGTTCCACTCTAAAAACGCCAAGCAACACAGCCAAGACCAGGCAGCGAAGATGGGAGCGGAGGCAGGAGAGGAATGAGAAGGAGGGCCTCCTGGGCGTGCCCTGACCCAGCAAGCTAAGCACCAGCGTAGCAAGAAGATGGAGGCCAGGCAAGATTTCTCAGCCTCCCACCAGCACTGGGCTTCTGAAGCCAGGGCTCTTAGTAAGTGAACTATCCCCGCCCCCACCATGTGGCCTCTGACCACACAAGCACTCCTAAAGGTTCCCCTTCAGGTGGGTCTCAGTGATGCGGGGCTTCCTGTTCTCCCCAACCGTCAACACCAGTTTCACTATTCCTTGTTACCTGAAGTTCCCTTAAGAGATGAGAGCATTTCCTTTCTTATTAATAACAGGTAAACTTAAAAATACAAAAACCTAAACTCATTTATATCGAAGTATAACAAGCTCAACAGACCACAGGGCTGAAGCATATGAGATGTTTTAGGCTTTTCTTCCACAGAGGTGAGTGCAGGAGAAGTACAGTGGAGGGGCTTTTCGCCTAGCGGAGAACAGGGAGCAGTCGACCACGAGGCAAACCTTGCAGACTTCATAACTCACCTAGGGTGGCCTATCGTATCTACCTGGGGACGATGCACTTGGTATACAGAGCATCATACACGTTCACACACACAGCCATATTTACTGCAGGAGAAGAATGTTCACTGAGCCTACGGCACACGCTAAAGCTGCTTTACGTGATTTATTAATTCTGGGATTTCAATATCTGACTTCATTGCAACAGTTGCCTGGATTCCTAGATTCACGCTTCAGCCACTCAAGCCAAGGTGACATATGCAAAAACTGTATCACAGCATTTCCTTCAGAATTCTAGCTTTTCTCACAACTGAAGTAGGCTGCATTCTGATTAGTCTGGTTATGGTGGATCTTCTGTAAGATCAACAAGAACTGTTGAGAATGACCGTCAGAACTGTCTTCTATGGTCACGTTTGGTGGTTGCAGGCAAATATGCCCTGACATAGGGCTGCACAAATAATATAATAACATCAAGAGGAATTCAAAGAAAATAATTCCATTCACAATAACACCAAAAATGAGAAAATACTTGGCAACAAATTTAAGAAAATTAAATTTGTATAGTAAAAACTACAAAGAAATGCGATATTTCTTAAAACAATTTCTTCAAACTATTAGTTTCTTAAAACTATTGTTGAGAAAAAGTAAAGATCCAAATAAATGGAAAGATATACCATGTTCAAGGGTTGGAAGATTCAATATTAATAAGATGGTAATTTTCCCCAAATTGATCTACAGATTCAACACAACCCCTATCAAAATTTCAGCAGGCTTTTTTGCACAAAGCAATCATCCGATTCTAAAATTCATATGGAAATACAAAAAAAAAAGTTTGAAAACAAAAGACAATATTAGCGGACTAGCTCGACCTGACTTTAAAAAAAAAAAAAAACTTACAATAAAGCTACAGTAAACAAACCAGTGTGGTACTGGCATAAGGATAAACACGCAGATCAATGAAACACTGACATTTATGGCAACTGATTTTTTAAAAGCTGCCAAGGCAACTCAATAGAAAAAGTAATCTTTTCCATTGATGCTGAAACAACTGGATATTCATACATGAAAAAAAAAAAAAAGACTCAAAATGAATCATAGATCTAAATGTAAAATTTCTAGAAGAAAACCTCTGTGACCTTGGATTAGGAAAATATTTATTAGCTATCACAACAAAATCATAATCCATTAAAAAATTATAAGTTGATAGGAATTCCCTGGTGGGCCAGTGGTTAGGACTCGGTGCTTTCACTGCTAGGGCTCAGCTTCAATCCTTGGTCCAGGAACTAAGATCTCACAAGCAGCACAGTTCAGCCAAAAAAAAAAATTATAAATTGAACTTCATCAAAATTTAAAACTTTTACTCTTCAAAAGACACCAGTAAGAAAGTAGAAAGACAAACCATGGACTAAAAGAAAATATTTCCATATCTTAAAAAGGATTTATAATGAAGAATGAGAACTCTTACAACTCAAAAACAAGACAAATTAAATTAAAAATAGGCAAAAGATTTAAACATTTAACCAAAGAAAATATATAAATGGATAACAAACACACAAAAAAGATGTTCAACAAAATTAATCATGAGGAAAATGCAAATTAAAAACACAATGAGATACCATGGATACCCACTAAAATGGCTAAAATCTAAAAGACCAACAATACCGTGGACAACCATAGGCAAAAAAAAAAAGAAAAGAAAAAAGAAAAAGAAAAAGAAAAAGAAAAAAATGACCCTCAATGTAAGTTCACACTTTATACAAAAATTAACTCAAAATGAATCATGAACGTAATATATAAAAATATAAAACTGTAAAAAAAAACAAGAAAATCTTTGGGACCTAGGGTTAGGTGAAAAGTTCTTAGACATAACAAAAAGTATAATCCATGAAAACAAAAATCAACAAGTTGAACTTTATCCAAATTTAAAATTTCTGCTCTATGAAAGATGCTGTGAGGAAGAAGGAAAGACCAGCTACAGACTGGGAGGAAATATCTGCAGACCATATATCCAATAAAGGACTTTTACCTAGAACACATCAAGAACGCTTTAACAGTTAAAAAAAATCCAAGTAGAAGTACTGCACAGGAGAGAATATACAGACAACAAATAAGCACACGAAAAGATGCTCACCGTCATCAGCCAACAGGGAAATGCAAATTAAAACTACAGCACATCTATCAGAGCAGCTAAAATAAAAAACAGTGAGAACACCAAATGCTAATTAGGATGTGGAGGAAGTGAATTCCTCATGCATTGCTGGTGACAATGTAAAATGTATAGCCATTCTGGAAAACAATTTGGTAATTTCTTACAAAACTAAACACACACTTACCACACAACCCAGTAACTGCACCTTTGGGCATTTATCCCAGAGAAATGAAAACATAAATTCATACAAAAACCTATACACAGATGTTCATAACACCTGCATTCATAATAGTAAAAAAAAAAAGTGGAAACAACCCAAATGTCCTTCAATGGGAGAATATTTAAACCGTGGTATTTCCATACCTTGGGATACTACACAGCAATGAAAAGTAATAAACTATTAACGCATGAAACAACTTGGAAGGACCTGAGTGCTCTATAGGCTCAATTATTCCATTTTTATGACATTCTTGAAATAAAATTAGAGAGAGAACCTGTGGGAACCATAAGGGCAGGCGTGGGAACCGGGTGGGCGTGGCTACACTGGAGTAGCGTGACGGGTCTTTGCTGTGATGCAACAGTTCTGTGTGTTGAGTGTGGAAGCGAGTTCATGAATCTAATGTGATAAACTGCACAGAACTATGTTCACACACATAAATGAGTGCATGCAAAACTGGTGAAACACAAGTCCAGGTAAAGCTGGTGAAAGCTTCCCAAGCTCTGCGGATGGCACCAGCGCCACTTTCCTGGTTTACACTGTACTGTGCCTGTGAAAGCTATTACCACTGGAGGGAACTAGGCAAAGGGTATTGGACTTCCCTGGACTTTTTGCAACTTTCTGTGAATCTGTAATTATTTCAAAAAATGTCTTAACTAAAACACAAACTGGATTGGGGTGATAGTTGTACAACTGCATAAATTCACTAAGTTATAAAACTGTACTTTTACAACAGATGAATTTTATGGTATACAAAATATACCTCAATAAAGCTTTTTTTAAAAAAGAAACAATAATCAAACCCTGATATATTTACCTAAAGCAAATACTCACGTATGACAGGGTATCAAGCACAAATTTTCAAGATTCCTTCAAAATCTTTGTGTAGTTCATTTCTGATTTTAACTGAACTATACTATCAGTTAATTTTTCTTTAAAAAGTTTCCTGAAATAATATATAATGTTTGCAACAACTTCTGGTTTATTATCACAAAAGTAGCAACTCTTCCTAATAAATTAAAAATAACAGATAACAAAAAAATAGCATTCCATATTTAAGTTAGTTTACTGATTATGAAAGCTGCTGCCCTAAGAAAATACACAGAGAGGATGAAGCCATAGGTACGGAAACGTGTCTCCTTGGAGAGAACGCGGTGACTCTGCCTGTTGTCTGTGACAAGTCCACGCACAGTGGGAAGCCAGGCACTAAAAGCTCTGCCAGCAGAGACGTTGTGGAAAGCCTCAACTAACCTTACAGTAGCAGCACAGTCCCTTCAAAAAGCAATTCAGATATCCTTCACTGGCGCTTTCTTCTCTCAAGTTCAAAGGCTGCTATCGCCAGGACTCTCGCGGCCCACTCCTTAGATCACATCAAGGCCCAACGGGCTCCTCCATTGACCCCATTCGATCGTCACTGAGTAAACACCTCAACAGAGGGCACAAACCAAGCTTTCCTTGTCCCAGTGGCTAACCTCTAGAAGATCAAGCACTGCTTCTCACCCAGCACACTCCTTTATAATGGTGAGTCCACACCTTGTTTTCTGATCTTTCCTAACATGCCAGATTCAGTGACGTCTGCCTCTTCCCAAAATGAAGTACTTACTAGCAATACTCTAATTTAGGACCTAGCTCTGGATTCTCTCCTAGTTCCTCAACTCTAAAGAAAGCTTACAGAATAAGAAAAGGAAAAGACAAAAAAATTTTTTAAAAATTTTTTAATAAAATAAACTTCCAGACTCCAGCCTCACAATCTGCACAGACCTGGGCAGAAAAGGCCACAGAAAAGGCAACTGCCAGTTCCCTATGGAGACAGGGCCCTGTCATGGCAAACTTGCAGGGGCTCTAATCTGTATGAAATAAACAGGAAACTAAACTGGAAATAGGAAATAGTTTAACCTAAAATACTCCCACTTTTTCACTAAGGTCAAAGTGTCTGGGCAATGACATGTTGGTGACCTGCCACTACTTTACCACAGCCATTTCTTCCTTTATTTTGGCACTTTCTCAGAATGGCTTATTTTTAAGCATTACATCTAAAATGCTAGCAAAACATGCATTTTTTCCCTATGTTTATTGATTAAAAAAATAGAAAACCTAAGATTCTGCCCAATTTGAGCTTCAGCCTTAACAAGGATATCTCAACATTTTAAGGAGCACAGAATCCATGGACTGCATTGTTCTCATTTATCAAATTCCTTTTTGCCTGCTGGTCAACTTCTTTCAGACAAGAAAACTTTTAGGTCCAGACAAAGTAACCATGTGTCCATCTCAGTATATCATCATCGAAATAAACATGACTGAGCTAAAATTTCAGCTTTCAGTACGTGACACTCAACCTAACTCAGTTTTGAGACTAAAACTCTTTCCCGACCTTCTCTACTTGCTCGATATTAAAGTCTACACAGTCCATCTCTCCATCAGTCTGGAAGGACACTTGAGTCATCAAGGAGAAAAGCTGCCACAGCTTCCAGTTCTTTGACGAAACCTCAGATGCCTGGCCTTCTGGCCAAGCGTCTGCAATTTCAAGTTGCTGGAGCATTCGTTGCCTCCCTGGGAGCTGCAGCTTTCTATAAGTTTGCTGTGGCTGAACCAAGAAAGAAGGCACACGCAGATCTCTACAGAACTTCCATGAAAGATTTTAAGGTGATGAGGAAGGCAGCTACCCTTCAGAGCGCAAAATGATTTTGGAATGCAAAGGTCTTTGGGTTGAGTTCCATGGAAGTTTGTCTCTTACCTGTGCTCCTAAACTATGAAACTATGAATATCTGGGCTAAGGAATAGTTTTTCTTGAGAAATAAACAATTAACAAATACGTGGGGAAAAAACAAAGTCTATACAAAATCCACCAGTTCTGGAAAACCTCCACTGCAGCTACCAATATTCAGAACTCCTCCACACAAAGAGGCCGTATAAAACAAAGCTTAGCACACAGCGGTGGGACCTTGGACCAGGCTCCTAACATTCCCACAGGTGAACAGCACCTGCTGACCCATGGGAGAAACAAGTGAGGTGCATGGACAGCTGCTGACCACCTGCCAGCACGCAATTAACAACACATCTAGCTGCTGTCACTAGTACTAGTACTATGTTACTGCTCAAAAACAAAAATACATCCAAGCTCCAAATTTCAGCACAAGTGGCAGAATAGTTCCAGTTTTATAGAAGAAAAAAGGAAATAATTTATTCTGTGCCAAAAAATGTGTAATTTTTAAGAAATATTAGTCTCCCCAAATATTAAAATGAAACTGGTTACTTCTAAAATATCAGTCAGTGGTCTCCTAGGTTAATTACAAATATCTCCATTTAGTATACCCACCTCTAACTATAAATTACCTGCATGACTTTTTCAAGATTATTATATTATGAATTTTAATAACTTGGATTGGTCTTTTAAACATAGAATTAACAGTGACTACTAAAAGGCACCAAGTAAATAGTCCCCCACATTAAATGGTTGTAAAATTCCAATGATCAACTATTTTCCAACCCATTCAGAATAAATACGTTTAAAAATACAACATCTTGAGGCTTCAGGGCTAGACTGTGGCCAGCACCACTCTGCAGCCACAGCCCCCGTGAGCATCGTACCTTCTTCTCTCTCACGTTGTCCACTTGCACAGACTCCAGGCGGGCTTTAAAGTGCTCACAATCCAGTCTCAGCTGCTCTAACTCTTGCTCTTTGCTTTCCAGGTCTAGAAGAGACATAAGAATACTCAGTATTTCAAGTCACTAATCTCTCCTGAGCAACCATTTTGCTTCACCTTCTCTTAGGAAAATCTGATTTCTTAGGTAGGATTATTCACATAACCAGTCCTTGAATAATAATATTCTAAAAGTCCTGCCTTGTAAGTTTTTGTCAGTTTTTTGCCTGTGGCAAAAAGCACCTTTTTTGTTTTCTGTTTTACGTTTTTAAGACTTCATTTCACTGCCAGACTTGCACTCCAGGTGTTAAGAAAGCGTGTTATTTACAGGTGGAAGGCAGGGCTGAGCGGCCCAACTGCCTCGCGACACAGCCTTGCATCTGCGCCATAAGAAGCAGAAGGCAGCTCAGGGAAGAGACGGCGCCAGCCGGGCTGATTCACAAGGCTGGTCTCGCCCACTGGCAGGCTGACTCCATGGGAACAGCTGCAGTCGTAGTCCACGGAGGGGTGAGAGCATCGGCGATGGAGACAAGAAAGGGCCACAGTGAAAGCTGGGAAGCAGGGAACACTTCCTCTCCCCCATGCCCGTTCAGATGATGACTCAAAGGGCCAACGAAAATCCCCAAAGATATCCACGTTAATAAATCTGAAATCAACCATATTATCAACTTTAAATAAAAAATAATATGCTACAGGGCTTCCTAGGTGGCGCAGTGGTTAAGAATCCGCCTGCCAATGCAGAGGACACGGGTTCGATCCCTGCTCCAGGAAGATCCCACATGCCGCAGAGCAACTAAGCCCGTGTGCCACAACTATTGAGCCTGCACTTTAGAGCCCGTGAGCCACAAATTTTGGGCCCATGTGCTGCAACTACTGAAGCCCACGCGCCTAGAGCCCGTGCTCCGCAACAAGAGAAGCCACGGCAATGAGGAGCCCGCGCACCACAACGAAGAGTAGCCCCCACTCACCACAACTAAAGAAAGCCCACGCACAGCAAAATAGAGAGACCCAACACAGCCAATAAAAATAAACAAATAAATGAATTTTAAAAAATATTTCTAAAAAAATTAAAAAATAATATGCTACAGAAATACTGACATTCAAAAAGCAAAGAAACTGGTAATTTAAAGTTTTAAGTGCCTTGATTTCAAGGACTAAGATATCAGTTTTAATGCCAACAGAATCCAAGATTTGAGGGGGGCATGTGCTCAGAGCTACTGGTGTAACTACTTAATTAAAGCAGCAACGCTTGGGGACAGTGATCCTCAAGCTTCACTGTACATCAGAATCCCCTGGGAGATTTGTCCAAACACTGCCTGCTGGGCCCTGTCCTCAGCCTAAAGTGGGCCTGAGCATCTGCATTGCTGGCAAGTTCTCAGGTGAGGCTGGTAACTGCTGGCCTGGGAACAGACTTTGAGAATGACTGCTTCAGGACAACAGCCACATCTCTCATCACTAACAAAATAAGATCAACACACAACTGGCAACAGCAAACAAGGGAACCCAGCCTGGGGAATGTGAAAGAGCGGAAGAATGGAAGGCGGTGGAAGGCAGCTGCCCTGAGAGCGCCTCAAAGACAGACGCTGGAAAATGGAACATCACTCCACCCAAGAGGAGAAGCAGCTCACGGACACTTCCTCCAATGGACAAAAGAGAAGAGATGTGGCCTTATGACCTAGGGGTCTGGGACAGCAAAGAAAGAACAAACAAGACATGGGGGGAGGCGGGGGATTAGTGCCAAGAACAACGCAGGCATCCAAAAAGCCCTGGAAAAACAAAGGGAGTCTCCACATTTTCTAGAGACCCTTTGCCCTAGAAGGAAGATTAAAACCTAAGGCTAAATATTCAGTCAACAATTGCGAAATGGCTGGCAAAGCTTCTCTTAAAACAGGTTTCTTAGAAACTGGGGTGGGATGTATTATGCCACAACATGACTTTCAATGGAATTCTTTATTTTGTCCCACTAATCCTGGCCACCCAAGAAACCAACTATATCAATCAAGTGCTATGCTTTGAAAACTACATATCTGCCTTTTGTAACAATATTAAATGAAAACATATACAATTATGAATGAAATGTGAACTGACAAGAACAAAATGAAAAAAAAAAAACCTAAGATAAAATCATTGGTGGCATAAACTTTTTCTTTGCAGTTAACTTTTAATTTTGTCTTGTATTATTAAACTATATATTACTCAAACACGGTAAAGAAGATATGAAATTACATTTCTACAAGTTTTACGTGTAAAAATATGTAGCAATTAATTATGACTACCCAAAAGACTTATTACGGTAATTTCATAACCTCTCACTCTCTATAGCTGCTTATGACCTTACTGCAAGCTAACAAAGGGACAGGGTTAAACCATCCCTCTCTACCCCACAGAATTCAAAGGCAGTATCAGGGATGCCACCTCACCCACTCCAGGCTCTCCAGGAGGCGGCAGGTGGTGCCTTTGTGCTGTACGAGGCCACCACCTTGCGGCCAGACGGGAGCACTGCCGCCACCTTCTGACAACACTCCCTCCTTGCATTTTCAACTTGGCCCACTGCCACCTAAAACGAGGGCAGGGATCTTCACGTGTTCTGATGCATCCCATATGCCTACAGCAGTGCATGGCACCTAGCAGGCACTTTGTAAACATCTGTCACGTAAATGAATTTCCTTCTTTACACAGTCCTTCTGCTAATCCTTCATTAGAGAAAAACTTGGCAATTTTGATTATATGTCTCATTCTTCTACAAGGAGAATACATTGCTTTTGCATTTTTTTTTTTAAAACCAGGGACAGAAATAATACATATATAGTACATTATATATGCTCAAGACATAACCTTACCCAGCCTCAGTTTCAGAACACAGACGAGGCTGCCACCCAGCCTAGACTGTATTTCAACTGCTAAGCTTTAGCATTCAAAACGAAGGAGAAATCTCCTGTTAGCTGAGTAAAAGGGTAGCCTAGACAGGCTATCAATATATAGAGACAATCTAAATCACAGGCCATTTCAACAACTATGTATCTTCTGAAACTTATAATCCTTTTTTGACAGTTTTAATAACATGAGAATGACATCAACTTATTTGCAGGAAGGGTACAGAGAGGCATAAATTAAAAGTGCACTGACTGAAACCCAGCTAAAGAAATTTAAACTATAAAAAGGGGATCAATTTCTCCTACCCTTTATCACTTGGCACGTTTGTAATACATTATTAGTTATAATATTTAGTATATTATTAGATATTTCATGTTAATATGAAAATAATTTATTTTTAATCAAAATAGCTCAGTAAGGAGTCTCAAATCCAAAATAAGGGCTTTTTAATAGCCAACAACTTTTACATTATCACTAACAGGTTTAGAAAAGAATTGAGAATTAGCTACTGATGGGGTCCATCTTTACTACGAGCTGAGATCTGGAGCGTGTGTTAGTTTCCCAGATCGGCCATAACAAAGTACCACAAACTGGGTGGCTCAGAACAAACATATTCTCTCATCATTCTGGAGGCTACAGTTTGAAATCAAGGTTTCAAGGCAGCAGGGACATGCTCGCTCTGAAATCTGTGGAGGAAGGATCCTTCCCTGTCTCTTCCACCTTCTGGTAGCCCCAGACGTCCCTGGGTTTGCAGCAGTGTAAACCCAACCTGCCCCTGCCTTTACCTGGACTCCTCCCTGTCTCTTCACATCATCTTCCCTCTGTATATGTTTGTCTTTGTGTCCAAATTTCCTCTTTTAATAAGGATACCAGTCATACTGGATTAGGGCCCACCCTAAAGACCTCATTTTAACTTAATCAGCCTATCAAAAAAATGTAAGTTGAAAAAGTGAAAAGATGAGAATATTCCAGGATTCACTAAAAAAAAAAAACAACCACCCTCAGTTAAAGAGTTTAAATGCATTTCCAGCCAAACAACACTTCAATTAGCTGTCAAATTTTTAAAACAAACCACAGGGAGTCGGGGAGGAGAGTTGGGACCAGAATACGGAAATAGCATTTTTTCTTCCTGCACTGCCAAAAATCTTTTTTCTAATGTAAAGGCCACTGGAGCACTCTTTCATAAGAGGAAGAAAATGTGTGACTAAGAAGAATCTATCTGTCCTATGCTGGCACCGCCAATGTACTTGGCACTACCTCTACACACCTCCACATTGGAGTTCCTCACTCTACCTGTGAATTATCAAGGAAAAGGATCCCATCTTATCCTCTGTATATTCGCACATCACCTAGCAGAGGTGTACGCACATACCAGGTGTACAATGACTGCCTACCTGATTATCAACTGAATTCTATCACAAAAAACTAAGATCAACACTGCTGAACTCGAATTCTGTTAGTTATTTCCCAAACCAAAGAGTCAGGACTTATGCTTTTCATTTCCTGGCATAAAATACGTTAACAACTGGGTGGTCAGGCATGATCTATTCAAGAACTGTGTGTCTCTACCTCCTCCACCTTGGCTACCTTTCTACTATTCAGTCCATAAGCCCCTAGTAGTCAATTTTCCCCGTTCCCAGTCCTCTGCATTCTGGACAGTCTCCATGTGCCCTTCAGATCTACTCTCCAACCTGTTCTGTCCCAACAGGTACGAGGTTGAAGTCAGCGTCCACAGCTATCCGGCCCCCTTGCTATGGCTTCTTGTTGGATCTGGACAGTGGGCCCCCCACAGGAAGCAAGGACAGGAGGCACTAGGACATCGACCTCCCCACTGCATCACCCCTGCCAGGTCCATGCAGACTTCCTCCTCCTAGCTGAGGCCATGGTCCTGCCCAGCACCCACCGTCCTGTCCAGCACCCACCGTCCTGTCAGTCTGGCCAATCTCTGGGAGGCCACGACGCCCACTCTTCCAGGTCCTGGGCCTTCACCTCCCTTGTGCTGGTTCCCCAAACCCTGCCCACCCTGGTCTGTCATCTCTTCATGATACGCTCTGTTTACCCCTCTGTTTCCTGCCAGGGCATGCACTTGATACACTCTGATATTATCTCATTTGGGCCACAATAAACTCTTGGTCAAATTAAATCATCTCTTCTTGGCACTCACTCTTTAATGATTATCCCACTCTCTAATGATTCTCTCTCTAGTTCATTTTTTTTTCTTTCTTTCTTTTTTTTCTGGTGGCCACATTGCGAGGCATGTGGGATCTTAGTTTCCTGACCAGGGATCGAACCCACGCCCTCAGCAGTGAAAGTACAGAGTCCTAACCACTGATTGCCAGGGAAGTCCCTAGTTCCTATTTCTATGGGCAAGAATAACTCTTCTCTGAGCTGAAACAGAGGTCCCCCTCTCTTCTTATTAATATCAAACTCTTGGGAAATCCATCTCAAAACACCCCACAAATGCTTCAGAAATCCTGTAGCGCAGTGCTTTTCAAACCCCACTGCTAAGAACTTGAGTGCCTTACGGTTCTGTAAATATTTAATTAGTGTTTCCATTTCACAATATGTTTTTTCACTGTTTTATTGGGAAATAATATCAAACTTACAAAATGTTACATGAACAAATACAACGAATACCACATACCCTTTACCCAGAGACTTACCTACTGTTAACATGTCACCACGTGTGCCCATCATGTGGACCATGCACAAGTACACACAATACATTTTTTCAGCCAGTTTAGGGTAAGTTACACGTATCATGGTCCTCCACTTCTAAATACTTCAGTGAATATTTTCCAAGAATAGAGATAATGTCTTAGTTACCCAGTATACACGGTTGTCAACTTCAGAAAAACTCGTATTAACACCTTTACCTAATCTACCACGGACATCAGAATTTTGTCAAATGATCTAAAATTGCCCTTTATGGCATTTTCTTCCTTTAATGTACAGCATCCAGTCCAGGATCACGTACTGCATTTAACTGTCACATATCTTTAGTCTCCAACAATTTGGAACATGTCCATAACCTGCCTTTTCTGCATGACATCACAATATATTTTTTTTTAAACTGAATTGTTTTATTATGTGTATTTTAAGCAAAATTGCCTTTTTCCTCTAACTTGCAGATAAAAATAACATAAACATGCTTCAATAAAGAGCAACCAGAACAGAATTAAATATATGTTGGAAATTGTGAATTGAGGACATCTATTTCCACTATCAATTTTTGCAGATGAATAGATATTAGTTATATTATCATGCCATCTAAACTAAAGAGCAATACAAATGTAATGTTTGTTACAGAGGAGGCTATAATACACAATCCTTTTTGAGGCTGATTCTATAGAAATTTATTGCAAAAAAAAAGAGAGATAAAAAACAACCTCAATCCAGAATCTGTCCTAGAAATTGGTGACCCTTACTCTCCTCCAGTTCTTTTCCCTTGGGTAAAGGTCCAAGGGATTTTTTGGAAGAAATAGTAAAAATAACAATAAAACACTTTAAAAGTTAGACGTAGTCTTTGGGACAGAAGAAACACACTAGTATTGATTTTATTCAATAAATAAATATTATTGTGTATCACTGTAGCTACACAATATGGTAGTGGGACAGCAATATGCCTCAGTAGCAAAAACTGGGGAGCATCACAACATGTTTTTAACAATTTAAAAATCATAACAACATACACAGAAGAACGTCCATTTCCAGCTAGCACGGTGATGTAGCAGATCAATCTTCCCCCCCAATAATAACTAGAAAAGCAGAATTTGAACAAACCAGGAAAAAGCTGTTTCAAGGTATACGAGAGTTACCAAGTCACACAGACCTTGAAAGCCAAGACCTAGAGAAGAGAAATGCACTGAAGTGAGCGAGCCCAACTTTCCAGCCCACGCTTCCCCAAGCCACCTGCATATTCAAAGGCAGCACAGGCAGAGGCAGCAAAGCTAGAGCGAGCACCTCACCAGACTGAGGAACTCGAGTACAGAGCTACGAGATAGCCAAGACCTAGCACAGGCCATGATCCTGGGTGAGACGGAAGCACAGGAGAATGAGCTGACGTCAGACGTCAGGGCCATCTTCCTCCCCCCTCCCTGCCCCCGCGCAGGCGCTCAGCAGTGTGCAAGTACAGAGGGGCTGCGGAGGGAGGCCAGCAGGCGGCAGTGAGTGGAGAGAGGCGAGGAGGCCAAGCAGAGCTGTCATCAGCCTCATGGCCCTGGAGAGATCAGCACTGAAGATCAGGGCCCGCCTGGACAGAAGGTCTCTGGGAAACGACTCAAGCATCAGTTAGACCCCACTGAAGAACTAAACCCTAGGAGGGAGAATGAACTAGAAACAGGCCAGCTTGAACTAAGACTGAAACCAGCCGTGAACCAGCTCAACCCCTGACTGGATGAAGGTGATCTACCCTGACTCCATTCTAACCTAGAGAAGCCAGGGGGAAAATCCTTGCTGGAGAAAAATATCATCCAGAGTTCCTACACGCTTCACTTTTCAAAATCCATTAATCAATAAAAACATTACCAGGACCACCAAGAAGAAAAATAGACAACTCGAGCAGATCAACAGGTGCTCCAGACAAGGGATTTACGAGACTCAGACTCTGAAATAACTGTGACCAATAGGTTCCAGATATAGGCAGCAAGCGAGTTTCATCAGGGAGCTAGAATAAAAGACAGCCAAGCAGAAAATCAACACAAAAACTAATAGTAGTATTTAAAAATAAATAACAAAATCAATAAAGAAATGGGAATCAGACTCACAAGTAACTAGCCACTATGACAAAAGACACTGTAGCACAAGAGGGAAAGACTGTCTTTCCAATAAATGGCAGTGGGTCAGTTGGCCACAGACAGCAAGTGGCTCTTTTTTAAAACAGACATAGAAAGCACAGCTTATACAACACCTTCATCATCACAGAAAGTTCTACTGGACTGTGCTCAAGAGCAAGGTACTACTGTACAGATTTTAAGTTACACAAAATAACTTTTTTTTCACTGCTAAAAAGTTAGTCAAATACCATATATCATGGCTGCACTACTTTGTATTCATTGCTGATCGTCAATGAACAAAATAAAGCTCGTTCACAGTACTAGCATTTAAATATATTTATTTAAACAAATAAATTTTTAAAGTTACAACTAATGTTGCAGATTTTAAAAAGTCAGCAATGAGACTGCAGTTTCTGTTTGGCACTAACATGTAAAATTAAATAATTCCAATGCCTCTGAGACTGATCGAGTTTCTGAAAGACTGCCACTAAGGTGGCAAGTTGGTTTTAAACTGTATCATTTAATATCTCAAATGCAACATAAGGCACTTGCAAAGTGTTTTCTATAAGACAACGAAAATTTAAACAGGCTGAGTGGCTTTTCCACCATCTTTCTGCAAAATGAACACCTGCCAACTAAGAAAGGCAAGAAGTTATTAGACTTTGTGACTTAATTGTGAAGCAAAAATATCTGACCCAATTTCAAGCTTCAAGATCCGTTTAATTGAAAACCATCCTGATAGTGCAAGGTGAACTTTCTCATTTGTAACTCCTTAGCTCTGGGATTTGTCTTTTTGCTCCTTAACAACCAAAATCAAAAATGGAAACTAGACACTGAGGATGGTACAATTGTCTTCCAAAATCTCTAATATTAAATTTTTGTTTTCAACAAAACACTTTCATTAAAAAAAAAAGACAACTTTATTGTACCCACTGATTTTAAAAGTAAATGCTATAAAACTAAATTTTTTAAATAATTAGGCAGAAAATACAACTTTCATTTTACATATTGAACAACCATACATTATACAAAATTTTATTTAAAAAAAAAAAGCAGGATTCTCTCAGTTTAAAACAAATTTGTGACACGCGTCAATGTGGTAGTAACTCCACTGCTGGAAGAATAGGCACCAGGAGGGATGAGAGGAAATGCTGAGCCCTGAACAACACGGATTAGCAGTGCTGACCCTCCCACAGCTGGAATCTCAGTATGACTCTGCAGTCAGCCCCCCATGCCCGCCGCGAGGAGGACTGCAGTTCCGCAGTATTACGTGGGCTGACCATTTCTTCTCACATCCCATCCACTGCATCCACACAGCCACAGTCCACACTCTAATGTAAAGTCCTTGATAAGCACTCCACCATTAGTCTTCCTTCACCTTCCAACGAAGTCCTCAACCTATCCTACACTTAGATACAAAAATCATCCCCCTGAAAATGCAATTTTAATCACTATCTTGATGTCATTTCCACATGCTAATTTCCAACTGCCTCTCCTTTCAAATTAAAAACAATAATCCATGATTATTTTGTCTCATCATAAACTACTCACATTTACTGACATCTGCTACACCCCAATCTCCGCTCCACAGGTCAAGCAGAAAAACTAGCTTATTAACCCACAACCAAGCCTGCTCACTCCCATTTGTGACTTTCATACATGCCCTACTCTAGCCTAAAACATCTTCCCATTTTCCTTCTTGTAAATCATGCCTCTGCCCTCAGTGCTCATCTGTTCCCTAAAGATTCTCAGGCAACACCCTCATAGGATTATTCCAGACTCTACCACCTACTGCCCAGTTCCTCAAAGGAAACTAAGTTACTGTGCTAGAGGCAGAATTAAGTCCCATTCACGACCTGACCCCCATCCCACCATCCTAAGTCCTCTGGCTGGCTTGTACAGCCTGAGCCCATCCAAACCACCAAGAGCCACACCTACTCTCCAAAAGAACCTTGCCCTGAAGTCAGGCGTACGGCCTCCCTCTCCTTCCTCCCTGCCTGCCTCCACTCCTACCTTCACGTTGCCCTTGTCACTGATTAAGGAGGAGGCACACAGCAACTCTCATACAGCTCAAAGCCAAGAACTGTCCTGGACCACAGGCCGGGGGAGGGTGGGTGAACCCACGTGTCAAACAGCTCTTGCTGCCACTGTGTGACCCTTGAATTGACTCTAAGGGACCCGTTCTCAGAGTGATGGCTCATGTGATTCCTCTGGGAAGACAGGCCCTTGGGAAGGCCCAGCAGCCCCAGTCCTCATGAAAAGATAAGGGGGCGGCAGGGAGTTTTTTCTTCCTCATGTCACCTGAGTGATAAGAGTTCAAGAGCCAGGGAACTCCCTGGCAATCCAGTGGTTAGGACTCCGCACTTTCACTGCTGAGGGCCTGGATTCGATCTCTGGTTGGGGAACTAAGATCCTACAAGTCGCACAGTGCAGCCAAAAAAAAAATGAATTCAAGAGCCAAAATTAGGTGAAAGATGCCTTAGGAGAACATCTTTTAGGCCAGGCCTCAAGCCAGAGAAGCAGAAATCTTCAAGGGCCAAGTCAAGTTCAAGCTTCACAGTGAAGCCTCCTGCAAGCACTCCAGTCCACTTGGACCCTTCCTTGCCTATACACCCAGTTACCTGTAGTACACAGTAGTTTCATGAGATACCACTGCAATTTAAAAAGAAGAGCGTTGGGACTGCCATACATACATTACTAACAAGAAAAAAAATAAACTTTAAATATATGCAGTTTATTGTATGGCAACTATATCTGAATAAAAGTTCTTAAAAAAATAAAAAATAGGGCTTCCCTGGTGGCACAGTGGTTAAGAATCCGCCTGCCAATGCAGGGGACACAGGTTCCAGCCCTGGGCCAAGAAGATTCCACATGCTGCGGAGCAACTAAGCCCTTGCGCCACAACTACTGAGCCTGTGCTCTAGAGCCCTTGAGCCACAACTACTGAGCCCGCATGCTACAGCTACTGAAGCTTGTGCGCCTAGAGCCCGTGCACCATAAGAGAAACCACGGCAATGAGAAGCCAGCACGCCGCAACAAAGAGTAGCCCCTGCTCGCCACAGCTAGAGAAAGACCGTGTGAAGACCCAATGCAGCCAATAAATAAATAAATATTTTTAAAAACTTTAAAAATAAAAAAATAAAAAAGAAGAACATGCAGGAACAAGAGGCTGAGTGGTCCCTCAGGACCAAATACTCAGCCAGGCACAGAGAATATAATGGGAGAACCTGCTCTCCCACCAACTTATACTTTAAAATGGGGATAAGACCATTCTGTCTAAAGGAAAAGCACAAGATGCTATGACAACATCTGACAGGAAGACAGATGTTATCTAGGCAGTCAGATAAGGAAGTGAGTCTGGGCCAGAGACTAAGTCCAATAATACAAAGCCTTTCAAGCCATGCCACAGTTTTAAGGTCTAGGGTGGTAGGGAGTTGGGGCTGGGGTTTTGTTTATTTTCTTGGTCTTTACCCTAAAAGCAAGGAGAAGCCATTGAAAACTGACTTAAGCAGAGGAGTGACAGAATTAGATGGAACTGTTACAAATTAGTCAGGCTACAGTACACAGAGTGGATTGGCGAGTAGCAACGAGTGAATGCTACCAGGAAGCGAGATTCAGGCAAAACGACAGGGGCATGCATTCCATTGGTAGCAGTGGCAATGGAGGCAGGCTGATGAATTCTGGATGTGTCCATGAGGGGAAACGTACAAGACGTACTGGGAGACAGGTCAGGGTGAAAGGGGAGTGGATAGCGAGAGGAGAGGGGCAACAAGGAGGATCCTGGGTCTCAGTCCGGATGGTGGTGCCCTGGGTAGGCTGGGAAAGCCTGGTGTCAGTGGGGTGGGGGAGGGACAGCATGAGTCGGATGTGAGAAAGTGAACACCTGTCCTGCAATTTTTGAGGCTGGGATAACAGACACAGAAAGCTGGTTGCCAAGTTAACAGGAAACAACATTTCTCCCCAGGACACACTGCAAGAGTCAAGTGTCCCAATGACCCCTTCTTTCATTGGCTGCAGATTTCACATTCAGAGAAAGCTTATTCTGTAAAATCCTAGACCATCAGAAACTGTGCTGCTTGGAACTACACTAGTAAGAACGAGGAAACATCCACTCTCTCCCGTGGGGTTGCAGTCACTGGGACACACAGCAGAGCCTTGACAGCCAGCTAGCTGCAGAGCCTCAAATAGAGGATTTCTAAACCTGAAGTTCCACCATCTACCTAAATTTTGCAGTGGGACCTGATGCTGACCCCTTCACACACAGCCCTACTTTGCTTGGAGCCCATGAAAACACAGCTTCATCTGCACTTCGTCTGGACTCGGCCCTGCCCGAAATCCTACAGCAACTCTGTCCTTCCCTTTGTTGGCAAGATGCCCACAGTTGGATGTGGTGTGTGGTCTCCCGCTCTGCAACAAGCCAATAACCTGACCCTGTCAGAATCCAGGTCCTTACTGATGGCTGCACGTAGACTGCCCTAAAACAAACACTTAGGATGTGAAATGAATGTGAAATAAACCAGAAGAAACGCCAACTAGGAGTTAGATACAGGGCCCTGAGCCTGGAGAAGTCACGCTAGAGAGAAACCTAGGAGCCCCGGCATCAAGATGGCAACTGAAGCTACCTGTGTGAAGCTTGCCCAGGAAGAAGCCATGGATTGAGGAGAGGAGGGGGCCGAGGCCTGGGCCTCCAGCACCTCCGCTAGCTGAAAGACTGCTGCAAAAAGAAGGACAAAATCAGCAAAGCCGACTGAGAAGATCAACAGGAAACGAGGTGACAACATGGCTGGGGAAGGCCAGGGACTGTGAGGTAAGATCTCCCAAAGTCTAACTGCGATCAAGTCGCCATGCAGCCGTTTGTGGGCCTCGTTTTTGTTAACCACTAGTTTGATTCTGACAGAGGGCTAATCTCCAAAAACTGACTTGTGCTAACCAACTCATGGCAAGACACTGATGTATTTTTCAGAATACCAGTTTATCAATCTGCAGTGAGAAACAGAACTACCCAGCATGCTGACACACTCAGCTGCTAGTCAGTACTTTCCTTCCCTAAAGATAAACGCACACAGGATGACTAACTGCTCTCCTGAGGTTGCCAAATGAGCATGAGACCAGAACAAAGAAAATTAAGAAGGCGACGACCTGGGGCTATGGTGACCTATGACAGAGAGCATGTCTGGCGGAGTCCTGCAGGAAACAAAGGAACCCTAGTGGAAAGGACTACTCACAGAGGGAAGAGCAGGGGTCAGAGACCCAACAAGGGATGGTAAGGCATCCAGCAACTAGCAGCAGCCGACCAGCAGAAAGAATGAGGGGGAAACAGTGTTCTTGGAGCCCAGCGAGAGCTGGGAGTGTGGACCAGGCCCCTAGGCAGGAGTCACAGCTGTGGAGGGAGCAGGAGGAAACACCCCAAGCTCCTCTGCCCACTGATGCCCTCTGCCAGGGAGCCCCACTGGCAGCCAGCAGGGAGCAAGAGGCACTCAGCCTGCCGGAGCCCACCTCCCCGAGCACCATACGGCAGGAGAGCGCGTATCTGCGGGCTCTAAGGAGAGAACACACGGCCAGGGAGCCATGGTACCACAAGCACTCTCCCTTCTAACTGGATATGTCGCCCCCTTGACCAGACTTTTCCACAAATCAGAAACTTCCTGTCTGGACGAGCGCTAAAGACACGACCTGAGCCCCCTAGATACGCCTCTTCTAGAGGCTAAGAAGTCAAAACAAACAGTCAAACGCGATGGTAAGTTAGCCTTAATCACTGAAGGCTGACTTAACAGTAACTCAACTCAGCCTCAATCAGGCAAGGACGAAATCGATTCGAAAGAGCTCCAAGAACTTCAACAGGCTCCTAGGCTGATACCCAACACAATCGCTAAGCTCAAATCTCAGACCCTGAATGGACACGTTCCAGCAGCTTCAATCGGTGCTGAAACTGACCTGTTCCTCCACCCAGAGATGAGTATCTCTACAGACACATCTGACTCCAGGCAAGGTTACCACATGGCAAGATCCTTAACTTACACAAAAAAAAACAATTTTTAGAACAGAGCCTTTAAATAATAAAAGCATAAAATTCTTCTGCCAAAGATGAAAGGTGGAGAAGAGCTGGTAACAGGTAACTCAGAAAGCTGGGAACACCTCCTCCAACACAAATTGACACACTCGTTTTGCGGGCACCTCCCCTTATGTCTATCTGACTGCCAAACGTATTTACAGAGCCTGTAACAGTACCTTAAAGTTTATTTACAACCCCTTCAGTTGCTCACAAGAGGTAAACCCGCTGAAACAGACTGCTGCCACCGTCGGTGGCTGCTAAAGAGGAAGCAGGACTCACTTTTTCCTACAATCTTTAATTTCTGGAAGCTTTCCAGTACCTCCCCGTTTAGTATTCTGGGTAAGAAGTCCCGTATCTGCATCACTTCAGTCGTCAGTCGTTCCAGGTCCTTCTTTCGGACTTTAACAAATTCTTCCTCGGTGCCCGCACGCTGAAAGCACAGGCAGATGGTAAGCGGAGTGCGCTTCTCCCGGAGAACCCGCAGCCCAGGCCTCACGCGCCCTCCCCCGCGGCCTGCGCCTGAAAGCCAGGCGGGCCGGCCGCCGGGAACAGGGCTCTGAGCCGAGTCCTCGAGGGCCCCGCTCCAGGGTGCGCGCCGGGACACGGGGCCCCGGGGCCACCCCCAGGGGCTGAGCGCGGAGCGGCTCCCAGGTCCACCTCCCGCTCGGGCCTCACGTGTGGCGGCCGGGCGGGCCAGCCGGACACGGTCCCGCGGTGGGGGCAGGAAGCGGGGCGCGGGGGGCACGGCCCCGCCCGCTGCGCGGCCTCGGGACCCGCACTTGCGGCTCCGGAGGCGGGGTCGCCGCCCCCCGCCCAGGCCACGCTGTCCGCGGCCGAGGCCCCGAGCCCCCCGCAACGCCCGAGGCGAGGCCCAGGCAGGCTGCGGGGCGGCCCGGCGCGGGCCCGCGAGCTGCACCCCCGGCGCCCACACCGACCCGGCGGCTCTCCTCAGCGCCGCCCGCCTCGCCCATGGCCGGCGCGGCCTCGGCTCCGTGCGCCTGCGCAGCGCCGGCGCGCCCCCCTGAGCCCCGCACGCGAGAAAGCGCGGGAACGCGTCCACGCCGTGCGTCGGGTACGGAGAGCCGCGAGGCTCAGGCCTCGCAGAGTTTCGGCGGCATTCTCCGCGCGCAGACGCGGGTGTGGGGCGGCGAGATCCCGCGTTGGCTCCTCTGGCTCAGGCGGGCTTGCAGACTCGGTAGCTGCAAAGCAGAAGGACAGGGTGAGGGTCCTGTGAGATACATCGAGTCGGGCCTCTGCTGTCTGGCGAGGGCTGTCACACCGAGGGGCGGCCCGGCACCCGCGCTCGGCTCCGAGCGCCCTGAGCTGAGGCCGAAGCTTTCAAACCGCAGGCGGCTCGGGAGGCCTGCGCCCCGCAAGGGAGCCTTGGCGGGGCCGGCCGGTCCGCAGCTGAGAGGGCCGCCGTGAACTGGGAGCCGCCGCCCGGCCCGCCCCCCGCCCCCCGCCCCAGCACGCCCCCTGAGCTCGCAAAGCAAGGCGCAGCCTGCGCGCTCAAGGAGCCGGGCGCCGCACGGCAGGACTTCGCCTGCGTGAGGCCGGCACCGCGTCCCCGGCGCGCGTGCCCTCCAGGCCCGCGGCCGGACCCGCACGCTCCCGCCGCCGACCCTAGCGGCCGGGCCCCGGGCCCTGGGGGTCGCCGGTCGGAGGGGCCAGGGCGGCCAGAGAGGGGGCCGCCCGCGGCATCCCGTCGGAACTCCTCCCCGCCTCCACCCAGCCCGGGCGGCCCGAGGAGTCCGAAGCGATCAGAGGCTCGGCGCCGCGTGTCCCGGGAACAGCTCCTGATCGCACGGGAACTTCGTGGGCGGGCCGTCCGTCCCTCCCCGGCCCGCACCCGGCGCCGGCTGACCTCGCCGTCCGCGGTCCCCGAGCTCTGGCGGCCGAGAGACTGCGGAGCCGAGCCTGCGCCGCCCCGCCCGCTGCCTCGCCGGCCGCGCTCGCTCCCAGAAGGCGCTGCGAGCGGCGGCCGGCGCCTTTGTGACGCCATCAGCCCGCGCGCCGCCGCCTCGTGCGCAGGCGCGGCCCGGGCGGCGCGGCGGCGGCGGCGGCGGGCTGCGGCCCGGGATGCTCCAGCGTGCGCGATGGCCCCCGCCATGCAGCCGGCCGAGATCCAGTTTGCTCAGCGGCTGGCGTCCCACGAGAAGGGCATCCGGGACCGCGCGGTGAAGAAGCTGCGCCAGTACATCAGCGTGAAGACACAGAGGGAGACAGGTGGGCGCCCGTGGCGGCCGGGCCGGGGGCTGCGGGGAGGGGGGCCCGGCCGGGGGAGCCGCCGGCGGAGCGCGGAGAGCGTGCGGCACCCACGCGCGTTCCTGCATGTGCTTCTGGGTCGGCTTCCTGCCGGGTCTCGTCCGGTTCTGCGGTTGGGGGACGGCGGCCGGCGGGGTTAGGTGGGGCGCTGAAAGTCGCGGCGGGCGGGGAGGCTGAGCGTGGACCCGACCCCGAGCCTGCACGGGGGATTCCGGTGCGCTCTCGGTGGAGTCCCGCCCTCACCTGACCGCTGCCTGTGGATGCTGGGGCCAGGGGAGCGAAGCTAGCATCCTTGCCCTCGAGGAACTTGTCCCGGGAAATTCAGGCGGGAAGAGAGAACTGAAACAGAGCTCTTACGAGTGAAGCGAAGGGAATGAGAACCGAGGAGAGAGCGAGCTCCTCTGCAGAGGCAGTTCCAGGGAGGCCTCTCGGGATGACGTTCAACAGGTCTGAGAGGAGGCGGGAGGCAAGAGCTGGGAGGTCAGTGAGAGCGGGCGAGGGTGTCACCAGCTGAAGTTGGTGGGTGGCCGGGGTACACGGGGCTCTGTGGTTTGGATTTTAACTGCGGTGGGTGTTATTGAAGGATTTTGTTGCCTGACTTGTAAACCCTTGAAGGCATGAACTGCAGTGTGCAGTGGAGGTTTATATTGCGCTAAGATAAAGTCTGATTTGTTTATTGCTAGTACTAATACATTGAGCCTATGTGGAAGAATTGATATGAGTTTCTTCTGTACTGATATCCTTAGTTTGTTTTATTTCGAAGAAAAATCACAAAAGACTACCCAGGGAAAAGAAAATACAGTTTCATGAGAAGTGTGCTAGAAAGAGAAATGGAGCCACACTTTCTGAGGTCGATTCTGTTAGGGGTCTCTGCCACACGTTTAATTTACGCTTCTCCACGTGTACTAGAGGCTCCTAGCCCTAACCTGTCCCAGACCTGTGCTGTTTCCAGTCACATGTGCCCTACTCACCTGGCATCTCCACCTGCATGTCCTCAGACTCAGAATGCCCAAAAGTGATGTATCTTCTTCCCTCCAAAACCACCTGTCTGGTACTTCTCTGCTGCCCGTGGTCTTTTTTTAATTTTGGGCACCAACACGGGGGGCATGTGGGATCTTAGTTCCCCCACCAGGGATCAAACCGGCGCCCCCCCACCCCGGCATTGGAAGGTGGAGTCTTAACCACCGGACCGCAGGGGAAGTCCCTTGTGCGCTCTTATTTTGGATGTTGGTTCCCATCCTCCACTCAGACTCTAGCTGCACCCAGGCCTTAGCCTGGACTCCCCTTCTTCATCCCCCCACCCCCGCATCCTTTGGTCATACCTGATGAATACTCTGCACTGGCTGCAGGCCCCTCCATCGCCTCCAGACTTCCGTGCTTGCTTGTTTCCTGACTGATCTAACAGCTCCATTTGTGCCCCCCTCGAACATGACTCCACGAACCAGCCTGGGCTCATCCTCCTAAAACAACTGGACCACGTCACCACCTTACTGGAATTCCAGGTCTGCGGGCTGTGATCTGTCCTCCCTCTCTCTCCCCACCTCAGCCCCCATGTGGCTGCTTCCCACTGGTTCCTGGTGTACAGGACACCGCTTATCACCTCTGCCTTCACTGCTCCTTTTCACTCAGAAAGATTCCCGCCCTTGACCCCCTCCCAACATTCAGCTCAGCGTCACCAGCTCCAAAGTGCCTTCCCTGTCCCCTCACCGTGCTCCGCGAGGATTTGGAGATGCCCAGCATGTCTCCACTGTGGCAGTTAGCTACACTGCTTCTTATTAGCAATCGATGTGTCATTCTCCCCCGAAAGCACTGTAAGCGTCCGTCTGTTTTCGTAGCTGGAAGTGGGCGCACTTCCAGACGTAGAGGGCCTGTGTACAGGAACAGAAGAGGGACCAGATGTAGTACGTACAGGCCGAGGCAGCCAGACAGAGCCTGGTGCTCAAACCCCTTTGGTGAACAAGCTTGGGGTCTGAAATGCCAAGGTGATGCCTGGGGAGGCAGCCAGGGGGGTGAGTACCAGTGCCCGGGCTCCAGTCTGGTTAGCGCCCATCCAACCTGAGTTACTTATCCTGTACTCCTTTTCACCGCCACACCCACATAGCAGGGAGTGTAGCGGGCCTTGGAAAAAGTAACTGCAAAGTGGAAGTCTAGACAGTGATGATGGGACAGAATAAACACAATCTCTGTCACAGCTGTGCTCGTCAGAATAGAAACACAAGTGTGGAAATAACTCGGCCTGACAGTTGCATCTCGCTGACAGACTCCAGTTTTTTTGTGCTGTCTTTGGCGTAGTAAAGGCAATCTGACATTGTACTCTTACCGTCTGTTAGCAACATGGAGAGATTTGTGGTTTCAAAAACAAAGTCTTTGTAGAACTTAAAGCAACTAAATGTTGCTCTGCTGCTTTAAGTGTTCGTGTTGATGACTCACGGTCGTGGGAGAACCATGGTTTTACTCACGAGGGCTCATTTGCCTGGTCAGTCATTCGTATATTCGGCGAACGTGGGGAGTGCCTACTGTGTGCTGTCACTATTTCGTGCACTACTCTTGGCGCTGGGAATGCAGCAGTGAACAGCACAGACAGAAACACGCCTCTTTTATCCATTCTGCAACTTTAAGCATTTAACATCTAAAATGGGGATACATTTTAAAATCAGCCTTGTGACAGTTTCATTTGCGCGCCTGCTTTCTTTTGGTAGCACGTAAAATAGCAGTACCTCTTATGCTTGATGGAGTCTTAGAGTCAAGGGCCGTAATGGGGAAAATATGTGTTTCTTCTTACTGGCAGGGTCAGGGTTTCTCGACTCAACAGAATAACTGGGAGCTGTGGCTGTTCCCACAGGTGTGGGGTCAGGTGTTAGTGGCTTAGCCGGCTCCTGGGCTGGTCTCGTGATGAGAGGAGCTTTTGGATTTACTGTACCCGCATCTCACTGTCGTGTTCACCTCATTCATTTGACATAACTAAGCCTATGTTATTGTTAGAAACTTAGTTGTTGTTTTTTTTTTAATTTATTTGTTTTCTTATTTGCCATGTTGGGTCTTTGTTGTTGCACCTGGGCTTTCTCTAGTTGTGGGGAGTGGGGGTTACTCTTCGTTGTGGTGCAAGGGTTTCTCATTACCGTGGCTTCTCTTGTTGCAGAGCACGGGCTCTAGGTGCATGGGCTTCGGTACTTGCATGTGGGAGTGTCCCGGAGCAGGGCTCGAACCCACGTCCCCTGCATTGGCAGGCGAATTCTTAACCACTGCACCACCAGGGAAGTCCCTGTATTGCGTTTGAGAAACTCAACCCCTGAGAAGAAAAGACAAATCCAGGGCTTCCTAGGTGGCATAGTGGTTAACAATCCGCCTGCCAATGCAGGGGACACGGGTTCGAGCCCTGCCCTGGGAAGATTCCACATGCCACGGAGAAACGAAGCCCGTCCGCCACAGCTATTGAGCCTGTGCTCTAGAGCCCGTGAGTCACAGCTACTGAGCCCATGTGCCGCAACTATTGAAGCCCATGCGCCTAGGGCCCGCGCTCCACAACAAGAGAAGCCACTACAATGAGAAGCCTGCGCACCACAATGAAGAGTAGCCCCCGCTCTCAGCAACTAGAGAAAGGCCGTGTGCAGCAACGAAGACCCAGCACAGCCAATAAATAAGTAAATAAATAAATAAATGCAATTGTACCAAAACAATTTAAAAAAAAAAAAAGAATCCGCCTGCCAATTCAGGGGACACTGGTTCAAGCCCTGTTCCAGGAAGATCCCACATGCCACGGAGCCACTAAGCCTGTGCACCACAACTACTGAGCCTGTGCTCTAGAGCCCACGAGCCACCACTATTGAGCCCATGTGCTGCAACTACTGAAGCCCGCACGCCTAGTGCCCGTGGTTCGCAGCAAAAGAAGCCACCACGATGAGCAGCCTGCACACCGCAATGAGGAGTACCCACCCCCCGCTTGCCACATCTAGAGAAAGCCCACACACCAACGAAGACCCAACACAGCCAGCAAATAAATAAATCATTTTTTTTTAAAGTTCCTGGCTGAAAATGAGGGATTTTTATATATGTGTTGGAAGCAGATGTTTTTTAAGGGAGGAGAGCTCCACTAGGCTGTGGGTAGAGAGAGTGGGACGATGCCAGTGATACCCGCTCTCCAAGTAGTGCTTTGCGCTTACAGCGTGCTTCTCATTCGTGCACTTGGTTTTAACCCTAAGCCTGAACCTCACACATGTCACAGGTGAGGAGCCAGAGGCTCGTGGTCCCCCCTCATGGGGCCTGACCATGACCGGCACTTCGTTTCCATGGTGCTTGGTTGCTCCACAAAGGAGGAAAGTCAGAATCCACTTTCATGTGCAACCCCACTTGCCGCCTGCCGGCCGGGATCTGCTCACGCCTGCTGCTATGTCAGATCTTCTGCTTTCTCTCACAAAGTCCTGTGCAGTGCATCCTAGCACACCTCTGCCTAGTACAGGTGTGGGTTACCCGGAGACACTCGGGAGCCTCACATGATCACTGAGAGGTGGTTTGACATCACCTAGAGGAGCCATCTGGAGATGAATACACACTGTGCTCTTTTTAAGTGGAAAGGCTTCTGAGGCTGCACACACACACCTGCGCGTTTCTCTGTCACGTGTGAGTGTTACATACACGCGCACAGGACAGCTCTGCTACCCCAGATGCTCCCACTCCCGGGCACGTGCAGGGTCAAACTCTGTCTTCTCTTCAGGTCCCCCGGGAGAGAGCAAGAGTCTTTCCTAAGGCCTGAGCGAGAGGATCTTGACCACCAGTGGGGTGATGTGTCCATTCTTGTGCCAGCCCTGTGGCCAAGGGGATCCCTGCTGCTTTGGCATAAGCCCAGCTGGCCACGTCCCTCCGTGTAGGTGAGCCCTGCCCAGCCCACTGTCTCCCTCCCAGGCCCTGCCTTGAAGGGGGCAGCCCTGGAGGGGGAGACAGAGTAGCTGCTCGGCCAAAACAAGGATGCCCAGTTCCAAGCCTCAAGCAGGAACTGGTGTCATTTAAATCCTGTTTCATCCGTTTTCATGCTTTCCTAGGTTCATTATGATGAGTTTCCTAAACAGTAAAAAGAAGAGCGAAAATAGCCCATGATAACATTTTGATAATCTCATGCAGTTCTTTTTTTTTTTCCTTTTTCTTTTTATTAAGGAATATTTCAAATATATAATTTCAAATATCAGTACTTCAGTTTTGGATTTGGGGTTTGTTTTTTACTTTGGCTCAGTCGGGTCTTAGTTGCAGCGTACAGGCTCTTCCTTACAGCACGTGGGCTTCTCTCTGGTTGTGGCACGTGGGCTCAGTAGGTGCGGCAAGCAGGCTTAGTTGCCCTGCGGTATATGGGATCTTAGTTTCCTGGCCAGCAATCAAACCTGTGTCCCCTGCATTGGAAGGCAGATTCTGAACCACTGGACCGCCAGGGAACTCCCTGCTTCATTGTTTAATTACCTGGCCAGGTTGTCTAATCAGCTCACTTCCTCCTTCCTATGAGATTCTTGGGAAGCAAATCCCTGGCATCTCATTTCACCTCCTCATACCTCGGTGTGTATCTCTAACCTAATGACAGCACTGTTATCACACTTTCTGAACATTTTTCCCTAATATGAAATATCCCATCATTCCTAGATCCTTTATGACAAGTTAGAATCCAGACGCGACCCGCCCACTATGTTTGGTTGATACCTCTCCAAAGACTTAAATTCTAACAGTTCCTACCCACCTTTTTTTGCAGTTTATTCATTGGAGGAACTGAGTCACTTGTCCTATAGCGTCTCCCACATTTGGGGTTTTGCTGACTGCTTCCCATGGTCTCATTTGACGTGTTCTGTCCCCTGTATTTCCCGCAAACTGGTGTTAGCTTTTTCGTTTTTGTGAGACTGTGACCAGGGACCCTGTGTTCCTCCTGTGGTATCACATGGGGCCCCTCAGGGGCTTGGGTGTTGTTCGTCTGGTTCACCCCCTGTAAAGCTCCTCCATACCTTGTCACCTGATGTTTTAGCAGCTGTTAGTGATCCTTGCCCACATCCACTAACGCGTCAGTGGTAACATGACTGGGGATACGCACAGGTGACCGCGACAGGGCCGACCCTGGTGCCTGCAGCTGGCTCTGCCCTGGTGGGACGCGCCACTCACACTACAGTTGCGTCGTCAGTGGGAGGATCGGGAGCGGGGGGCGTATTTGTAACAAGAGGGGAGGAAGACCCGTTGGCACATCATTCCCCAAACCCTGAGGTAAAGGACTTTAATAAACGGATGTTACTGTAGCTTCTAGTAAAGCGAGAGCCCATCACAAAGCATCAAAATGCACAATAATGAAATTGTCGGTACGAGAAAGGTCTTTAGTAACTTGGAAATCAATACCTACACAGCTCTAAAGCATACTCTAAATAACATAAATAAACCTCATTCTATCGAAAAGGATCTCTGTCGCTTTTTACTTAATTATCTTTTGGAGTATTAAAATCGCATTGATTCCAAATATATACTTGTTTACATTCGCCTAGTTTATCTGTTGCTACTCCAAAAACTTCTTCCTAGTACCTTGTAGTGAAGTGTCAACAAAGATCATTTGTAACAGAGAGCAGGCTTGTGGGTTCTATCTGTTCTCCACAGGCTTGGAAGCTGCAAGAGTACACACTTAGCTATCCTGTGAGTCCTTGTGTTACTCAGCAATTGTTCCATAACACCTGGGGTCCACCCAGGAGACAGAAGTCTGTGTGCAGCTTGTAGCTTGGCCATATGTGGTTCGGGCAGGGGCGGAGGGCTTGAACAATGAGAGAGCACAAGGCCAACCAGGGTGATACCACTTAAAACAGGACTGCGCTTGCCCAGTGAATGAAAACCATAACCAGGACAGAGCGAGGTAAGGCACAGCCCCGTGTACGAGGCTTAAAAGGGCCGTCTTGGTCAAAATATCCCAAAGCTTTGCCGGTTCCCTGGGCCAGTTGTGTGGGACTTGAGCAAACTGTTTGTCTCTTGTAGGGCCTGCAGTCTTACTTTGCAAGACCAGTGGACATGTTGGTGTGCAGGGGTGGGTGCTAGTTTTAGGCAGAGGGCAACTTGGGGGAGCTCGTAAATGAACACAATTAATTTTTTTTAACTTTTTTTTAATGCATCATATTTACTTTATTTATTTATTTATCGACTGCGTTGGGTCTACGTTGCTGCACACGGGCTTTCTCTAGTTGTGGCGAGCAGGGGCTACTCTTCATTGTAGTGTGCAGGCTCCTTGCTGCGGTGGCTTCTCCTGTTGTGGAGCATGGGCTCTAGGCGTGGGGGCTTCAGTAGTTGTGGCACGTGGGCTTACTTGCTCCGTGGCATGTGGTATCTTCCTGGAGCAGGGATCGAACCCATGTCCCCTGCATTGGCAGGCGGATTCTTAACCGCTGCGCCCCCTAGGAAGCCCCTGAATTAATTTTTTGTTGTGATGACATTTGCTTCTTTACACTACTCAGGTGATAAGAACACGCCACCATTACCGCCCTGCCCCGTAGCTAATAAAACTGCATAATTTATGTGTTTGTTTTGTAACAGCAAGAAAATGTATGCTTCATGTTTAAAAAGACATTTGCAAGTGAAAGAATGAAAACCTTTGTGGTATTATTTTCGCTGCTTATGTGGCAATTCTAAACTTAGAAAGGAAATGTTTGGACTCTAAAATAAGATTTTTATGCTGTTTTACCATCTAGGAGGTTTCAGCCAAGAAGAACTTCTAAAAATATGGAAAGGGCTCTTCTATTGCATGTGGGTGCAGGATGAACCCCTTCTACAGGTAACCTACAGTCCCCTTTGTCATGTTACTGGATTTGGGCACAAGTAGATAGGAGACCTGCCCATTGTATGCTGCATCCGTCCCTGCTGTACAGAGACAAGTTGAAGACCATTGCTTCAAGGGTTCACTTTCTGACCCCTTGTCCATATAGAAAGGGATGCGAGCGTCGAGGTTAATTATGTTTTCAAAGAGCAAAGAAGACACATAAATTAGTTATTATTTCTCTGTAACATTACTTATTGTAAAGTTTCTGTTTCATCTTTTGTTATTTGTGGTCAGAAATAGCATGGCACTAGTCTTAAGATCCTGTGGGCTACCCGGGCTCCAGGCCCACATAAGTGGGTGCCCGGGACTGGGCGGCCCCAGATCTGATGGCCTCACCCGCAAAGGCAGTGGAGACTTGGCACAGGTGTCCGTGCCCACCTGGACCCCGTCTGCTGAGCACAGTGAGCCCTGCCACCAAAACTATCAAAGAAAATGGTTGAAGCTCTTTAAGAGCTTTGTTCTGACGTGTAAAAGCAGACCTGCCTTTGTAGCAGTAGAGGGTCAGCCTTGGGGAACACCGTTCAAAGCCCCCTAGTGTACAAAACGTTGTGGGTGGGTTTTACCGTGCAGCTTTGCCACTTCCCCTAAGCTGTGTAATGAGTCACTTTGATTTTACTGCCTTTACTCCACTGAACATGTTTTGAGTAGGGTAGCGGAGGAAAATATTTTTAAGTTACATTCAGAGTAGCAACCAACAGCTTTAGTAGAGGAAGAAAACAGATGAACAGGAACATGACTTGCCCATCTGGGAGTTCATGTAGAATGCGAGAGGAAGACGTGTGTCCCGGTGAAGTCCACGTGGTATCAGGGAGAATTGCTCTTTTCTCACGTAACTCATACGCAGGGGTCTCTTGTTGACACTCCCCGCGGCAGGTGTCTTCATGGACCAAGACACCGAATTCTCCCCCAGCGCGCTTGCGCACCTCAGCAGGACAGGCTGTTCATGTGGCCCTAGGGTGCCCTCAGCCGTGGCTTCCCCCACCCTGCCTTTGCAGCCTGTCTCCCAGCAAGCCTACGGGAGGACTTTCTGGTTCCACCCGGAGCCGCGTGGAGGGAGCGTCCCGGGGTCTGGCTGCCGGTGACGCCCCCTCGTCGGCATCTGTGTTTCCATTGTTTGGGGGATTCAGATGGAATCTCAATTTAAGCTATGTTTTGAAAGCCAGGAGTTGCTGGCAGCTAACGTGTGTCTCGTGTGGGTCATTTGCGCTGGTAACGAGAGGTCACGTGTGTGAGTGTGCAGTGCAGACAGTTCTCACCGGCCCGGGGAGCCGGCACAGCAGCCCACGGAAGCTGGGAGGTTCACGTGGGATGACACCAGGTCCTCAGATACACCCTTCCTGGCGGGAGTGACCCTGAGAAGGGGGTAGAAGCCCCTCCCACGGGCTGTGACGCCGCCGTGTGGGTGGTTGCTCGTAATAACCCATGTTTCTCCCCCCGCCCCTCCCCCACCTCTGCAGGAGGAGCTGGCGGACACTATCTCCCAGCTTGTCCACGTGGCTAACAACTCAGAGGCTCGTAAGTCCCAGTGTTTTCATGACTCTTTCAGACCTTCCCTGTTCCTCCGATTTGGTAACTTGCCTGAGGAACCTGGTCAGTACTGTTTCTTCTTTCCTTCGAAGTTTCCGTTTTCCAGGGGGCTAGCTTCACGCGAACCTGGGGTGCGACAAACGGTCCCCTGGGGAAGACTGTGTTAAAGGGAGACACTGGCGCAGTGAGAGGGTGAACGGAAGGGCTGTCCTGTGGAATATCACATGTGGCATCTCAGAGATTTTAAACAAATACGTTAAGAAATAGCAGTCCTTCAGCTTCCAAAATCCGAGTTACCATAACACTCCTAGAGGCTGTGTACACATGTGCTGGTGTTTGCAGTGCCCTCCGGATCCCAGCTCACCCTCCCTAAGGCTAGAAAGAGCCATTGAAGGTCATCACTGTAGCAGACCGTAAAGTAACCGTTCATGACCAAAAGAATAAACAAAGAGGGGAACTAATTGTTCCTGAGATGTTTAGGCTTTGATAACTTACAGAGGAGGAGAAGGCGGAATCACTTCTTTTCCTCAGCCCTCCTCAGAATACAGCCGTCCTCTGGCCTTTGCAACCCTCAGTGGTTCTCTGCATCTTAGCAGGGTCCCTGCCAACTTGTAAGGACCAACAGGCTACACGTGGAATATAATGTAGCGCTTCATATATTGAGAGAGAACTGTGTGAAAAGAAGTAAAGCAAAAAAAGCAGAAATTCTTTGGGGATGAAAAAGTGCTAATGTCATGGCTCAGAAGCGAAAAATAGAATGTTTGCTTAGCGCGCACCCAGCTGACACCAGACATGGAAAAAAAGCTGAATTTCTCTGTGGAGCCCCCAGGTGTCCATCAAGTGGCTTCTGATTGACTGTTAGGTAGGGATGGGCTCTGAAGAGGACCAGTAGCTGTGGCTCAGGAAAGCTTTTGATGTTAACAGAAACGTGGCTTTGCAGTTGGTAATGAGACACACTCCAGAGAGCATTCCAGTCAAACATTAAGATATTACCAGCCTTCCTGTTATTAAAACATGCTTTTACTGAAACGTAAAAGAAATTCTTCAGCATACTTAGTTACTGAGCAGATTTTCTAGCTGCCCAAGAATTGTTGCGATAAATGAATAAATAACCCTAGCCTGTGTGCCTTCGTTGCTTTCTTGCTCTGTGGTGACCTGGGACTCTGCAGTCCCAGCGTTCACAGCCTCTTGTTCACTGCAGAGCACCTGTTCATCCAGACCTTCTGGCAGACCGTGAACCGGGAGTGGCCGGGCATCGATGGGCTGCGCCTGGACAAGTTCCACAGGGTGAGAGCGAGGCCGCAGCCCTTTTACCCAGAGCGTGGGGCCAGGACCGGGCACCTGGAAGCTGGCAGATGGTGCCGAGGTTGATGGGGGCGGTGCCTGGGAGGTGGCCAGTGGAGAGCATTGGAAAACATGCTCAGAGCCGTCTCTCTTGCCGCTCAGCTGCTGGGGGTGAGTTTGGGGTCCTAGTTGTTGATCTAGAAGCTGAATGTGATCACCGCAGAAACTTTCTCGCTCTGGGGGTCCGGGCTACAGCAGCCATTCTGCTCAGCTGATGGATTTTCTCACTTTCCCTTTGTAACAAAAGTTGTCTGTCTCTAGCTGATCCGTCTGGTCCTGAGGCAGTCCTTTGAAGTTCTGAAGCGGAACGGCTGGGAGGAAAGGTGGGTAAACTATTTGGGTTGGCGTTTGGGGGCCTTAAAACTTTTAAGGCAGCAGTGTAGTTGTCAAGTCTTTGAGTTAAATTTGAGCCGCCCAATCCGTGCTTCTACCCTGAGTGCCAAGCACAGAACGTCCCTGCACGCGGCGAACTTCACGTCCAGCAGAGCTGCACGCACGTGACAGTTAGCATTCTGTACTTCTCTCAGGGGTCCTCTCACTTTTTCCACCTGGCATTGCTTGTTGAGGGGCGGGGGGCACAAGAATGTCGCCGTTTCCCCCGGGGGAGGAGAGGGTGTTGGCGGCCGGCGTTAACAGCGTGTGTCGTCTCCTTTAGCCGAATCAAGCTTCTCCTCGACGTCTTGATGAAGGAGGTCCTGCATCCTGAGAGTCAGTCTCCGAACGGAGTGAAGTTCCACTTCATTGACATTTATCTGGATGAGCTGTCCAAGGTGGGGGGGAAGGAGGTAAGTGGTGGGCAGACCCCTGCGGCAGTGTGATGCAGCCACGGCTGCCCTGAAGCGGCGGAGCCGGCGCTGCTCTGGACGTCCCGTGAGCTGCGAGTAAAATGCCGCTTGTTGGCACTCGGGGTTACCAGGTTACCAGCACGGATGGGGCAGCCTTTCTCAACATGGTGCTTCCTCATCTAGGAATGTGTCCTAAGCAGGCGACAGGTCATGTGGACAAGGGTTTATGCACTCAGGGTATACACGGCAGTCTCATGAAACAGAACTGAGAGCAACTGACACGGTCCAGTGAAGAATTCTATAACATGAGGAAATGCTTGTGATGCTGAGTTTTTAAAAAGCAGTAGAGGGGGGACTTCCCTGGTGGCACAGTGGGTAAGAATCCGCCTGCCGATGCAAAGGACACGGGTTTGATCCCTGCTCCAGGAAGAAACCACATGCCACAGAGCAACTAAGTCCATGCGCCACAACTATTGAGCCTGAGCTCTAAAGCCCGTGAGCCACAACTGTTGAGCCCACGTGCCGCAACTACTGAAGCCCACGCGCCTAGAGCCTGTGCTCTGCAACAAGAGAAGCCATCGCCATGAGAAGCCCATGCGCCACAATGAAGAGTAGCCCCCACTCTCAGCAACTAGAGAAGGCCTGTGTGCAGCAACGAAGACCCAACACAGCCAATAAAATAAATAAATAAATGTATTTTTTTTTTAATAAAATAGAAAAAATAAAAAGGAGTAGGGGGACACCCCTGGCGGTCTAGTGGTTAGGACTCGGCGCTTCCACTGCAGGGGGCGTGGGCTCCATCCCTGGGCAAGGAGCTAAGATCCCTCAAGCCTCCAGGTGCAGCCAAAAAATAAAGATAAAAGGCAGTAGGGAAAAAAGGCAGTAGACAAAGCTGAGCAAATGGTATGACTTTTTTCCCCCCAAGTATTTTTTATTTATTTATTTGGCTGCGTTGGGTCTTCATTGCTGCACTCGGGGTTTCTCTAGTTGAGGCGCGCAGGGGCTCCTCTTTGTTGCAGAGCCCAGGCTGTAGGCATGGAGCATGGGCTCTAGAGCGCAGGCTCAGTAGTTGCGGCACACGGGGTTAGTTGTTCCACAGCGTGTGGGATCTTCCCAGACCAGGGCTCAAAACCCATGTCCCCTGCATTGGCAGGCTGACTCTTAACCACTGTGCCACCAGGGACGTCCTGGTGTGGCTTTTTTAAGTACATGTTCGTCTGTGAACAGACAGAGGGCTGGGAAGGAGACACACAGTGTCTAGGAGAACAGTGATTGAATTTGGGATTAGGAGCAGTGGTTTACTTTTTGCTTTCACAAGTGCTCTGCGATGAATGTGTGTTTTCTGCTTCCTTCCCCCTAGTGTCTGGGAGTGTCCACGTAGGACTTCTCCGTGGCGGGGGGGAGGGGGCTAGGGTGCAGTCTTCTCTGGTCACTGCGCGGAGATGCCCGGGTGGCTGTGACCTCAGCAGAGCGCGTTTTAGGTGTTGGGAGATATGTGTTGGTCTGCTTCAATCTGTGAAAAATGTGAATAGTTCCTTTTTCAAGGACACTTCAGAAAGGAGAAAAGGCTCCTTTTTCCCTCATGTTTTTCCTCTTTCTAAATGACAGCTTTTGGCAGATCAGAATCTCAAGTTCATCGATCCATTCTGCAAGGTCGCTGCCAAGACGAAGGAGTAAGTGGTTCACGTGTTGTTACTGCTCATGGGTGCTTCATTATGGGAGGCGATGGTAAGGCTGTCGGTGAACCGGTAGAGGCCCGGGTCCTCCAGAGCTCAGAACAGCTGAATTCTAAACTCCTGCCAGCACAACCTTGGAAGCTCTGAGTCAGGACTGGGCTCTCCTAGCGACTCCAGAGCCTCGCCCTCACTGCGCCCCTCCCGCACCCTGGCTCTCCTCTGACATGGTCCCTCCACCTCAGTCACATGACATAGAGCTGGCCCCTCGTGGCGTGGGGTGTAATTAGAAACACGGGTGCGGGTCCCAGCGGGCCCTCGGGGGCTGGGGGGTTGCCGTGAGCCTCCACTCCCGCCCTCTGTGCTTCTGCAGGGAACCGAGTCCAGGCCGCCTGTTAACCACACTCTCCCTGCTGTGCTTCCACCCCCAGCCAGACTCTGGTACAGACGATAGCTAGGGGTGTTTTTGAAGTCATCATGGATCAGTCTCCTTCTGTACCTGAAGAGACGGTCGAGGAGCAGAAAACCAAAGTGGGTGACCGTGACCTTTCTGCAGAAGAGACGTCTGAAGATGAGATGACGTGGAGAAAAGGAGTCAGTAAAAAAACGGGTAAGAGAATTTACTTGCGGAGTCTTTCTTAGGTAAAATTCTCATCAGACAAGCACTTTTTTTTCTTTTTTTTTTTCTTTCTTTTTTTTTTTTTTGCTGCATCGCGTCTTCGTTGAGGCATGTGGGATCTTTCGTTGTGGCACTGCATGGGCTGCAGGGCACGTGGGCTCTGTAGCCGCAGCACGTGAGCTCTCTAGTTGTGGCGCATGGGCTTCGTTGCCCTGCAGCGTGTGGGATCTTAGTTCCCCTACCAGGGATTGAACTGCATCCCCTGCATGGGAAGGCAGATTCTTAACCACTGGACCACCAGGGAAGCCCCTCCCTCACCTTTTTTGGTGTGTTTAAAAGTCCTAGTGTGGCTTCGTGTCTGTAGGAGGGTCCCTGGTGGGAGACCCGATCTGTGTCGGTGCTGGGAACCCGTGCTCGTTTCTGCAGCTCTCCTTTCTGTCTCCAGGTCCCTCCAGGGCTCCTTTCCTTCGGGTACGTAGACACCCACCGTGGACGGACCCCATTCTCAGCACCCTTTTATATCCGTGGGAATCGTGTGGGGCATTTAAAATGCAGCCTCATGGGAACTCACGGTTGTTTGTGGCATCTCAGTGCCGTGGCGTTAGGTCGAGGGCTAGTTCAGGGTGTACCCATGCTTTTCAGATGTTCTAGGGCCGTTACAGAAGAAAGTTTTCAAAAACGAGTGGCCAGAGAAAACTTAGTTTTAAACATTTTTTCATGGTAGGACACAAAAACTCTATGTGGAAGGTGCCTGATTTGTATGTTTAGACGTGTATAAACACATACATGTAAATCTAGAAGCATATATGCCAAGGTGTGGTAAGAGCCAGCCCTGCATGGCAAAATTGTGGGTGATTTCTATTTTCTTTGTACTTTTATCTGTTTCTTTTTCTCTAAGTTTTCTTCAAAGATCATATATTTTCTTAGGAAAAAAGTCTTTAAAAAAGAAAAGTCAAAAAATTGTAATTTTAAGTTCAGTATAGGTGACAGAATTCACTGAATGGCCTTGAGCCGAGCTGTCTCTGGCCCTCCCCTCCCCCATGTCCCGTTCTGCACTGAAGCCCTTCTCCTGCTCCCCGAGCACAGCCCACGATTCCCCCCCAGATTCTTCATCAGATGCAGTGGGACCCGCTCAGTCCTCTCGGGACTCTGCCTGAGGCCACACCACTCACAAGCTGGTAGGATTCCAGAGATGGGACACCTTTGAAAGCTCATGAGATTTCATTAGTAATTTGTATCTGATCCTCCATGGGCTTTAATGCCCTTTGAATTTTTTTTTTTTAACATAAAAGTCACGTTAATATCAGCTTGTAGTGTTTCCTGAGGTAGCCCCCTGAGTGTCAGGGTCCTACCGTAGAGATTTCACCGTGGGCCCAGCTTTCCTGATGCTGGGGACAGACCCTGTCCACTCTTCTCCCACTGGCCCGAGCCCCTGGCCACCTCCACTGCACTCCATGGGGGGGGGGGGGGGGTGCGGATTTGTCTGCAAGGCAATTAAAAGGCAAAATGTGTAATTTCTCCCAGGTTCTTATTGTTTGTTTTTATGTCCGGGGGCTGAGAAACCAAAACATCTTTGGGAGGTTACAAGTGTGCTTGCAAGGCTTTGTCTGTAAAGAAATTTTCTTTTTCACTAGGAGACACCTAATTGGACGGTGGCTCCTTCGAAAGTAGCCGTGGCCGTGTGTTTGAGTCGTGTCTGTGGATGTGTTTCTCGACAGCGCTGGGCAGGTATCACTCCAGAAAAGAGGGGGTTGCTGAGGAAGGTGGACTGGATGGCAGCAGAAGTGTGGAGGACGCCGGGCCGCTCCTCCAGGTTGGTAGCAGGTGTTGCTTTCTGTACGATACAGGCTTCCTGTGGAGCTGCCTGGCTACTGGGGAATTCGGGTCCGAGCTAATTAAACCACAGGCTTCATGCATAAGGTTCATTTAATCCCTCAGTCACTGGTGTCACTCTTCTTGTAATGAGCTTATTGGAGGCAGAGATTTAAATATGATGGCATTTTGAAAGATGTCAGTCTTCGTTGTGGTTGAATTGATAAGATCTGTTCTATACAACAAAACCAGTCCATGGTACTTTTCCAGTAAAGGAAGTTTACTACGTTACCAAGTAGAAATTGAACATCTAGATTAAACCTGCAGAAAAGCACACTCAACTAACTTTCAAGAAGAAGAAATAGGACAAGTAAAGAACAGCTTCTCCCAAGAACACATATAACGAGGTTTTCAAAGGCGGTGCTTAGGCTTCTGCTCGGCAGGCCTTAGCCTTGCCGTGTGGACCGTCCTGTTGGGGAATGCTTCCGCGGTCCCGTGCTGGGCTTCCTGTCTCTAGGTGATGTCATTGTTGAGGCAGGCAGGGTTGTGCTTTGGGCTGATGTTTAGTTTTTCTTCTCATGTAGTTTGACTACAAGGCAGTTGCTGACCGACTCCTGGAAATAACCAACAGGAAAAACATCCCTCCCTTCAACAGGAAACGTCTTTCTAAGCTAATCAAAAAGTAAGTGATGGGGGAAGAAGGGCTGCCCTGATTGCTGTTCGTGTTCAAGTCCAGCCCTTTTATTTCTCTTTTGGCTTGAGATGAGCCATCACCGTGCTTACCTTTTCTCTCGGCCCTTTCACGTGTGCACGCATAGCTTTGCAGTACACATGTAGACTGAAAGGCTCCATGAAAACAGCTGCTCCCCTGCCTCTCAAGTTCTGGTCTGCAAATGCAGCTAAACTCACCTCTTAGCTGTTTGGTAATGGTTGTAGAAGGAAGTTTATGGAGAATGTCTAAAATCTATAGGTCGAGAAATCGCAGTGTGGTTGGGAGGGGGGTTCAGCTGTTCCCCACCCACCTCCCAGAAGCGTGGCCATTGATGCCCTCAGACCGTACAGGTAAGTCACCGTACAGCCCCGGGGCTTGCTGTGACCATGACAGGTAACAGCTGAGCTTGATCACACTCTGTTGAGCCCGCCCTGTTCCAAGCACTTTACATAAATTATTTTGTGTTCAGGAAAGCAGCACTAGACGGTCCCTGTCATTGCCCCACTTAACAGACGGGTTAGCTGGGGCACGGGGAGGTGACAGACTGGGGTCGCAGCTGCCGGACGCGGGGCTGCACGCAGGCCCGTCTGCTCCCCGGCGCTGCCCCTGCGGCTCACACGCCCCCGGCACAGCACGCCCCCCCGCACTTCCCTTTGTTCTCAGGCAGCACAGTCATGTTGAGAGAAACACTGCTAGGCTATCTCCATTTGCTCACAAAGAGGAGAAGGGAAGGAAGCAGAGATCTACGCTGTTTCAGCCTTAAGAAATAAAAAGAAGGTTTTGCTGCTTCGGTTTTCTTTGGATGTGCTGAGACAGAGCCTTTAGATCCTCATGTGGTTGATGGTGTGATGGTGCTTGAGGGCCGTTTCCTCCTTGGCCTCTGGCCTTTGCCTCACACCGCCTTCCTCCCCGCCTCCCGTCCTAGGAGACAAGTGTCACTTACACTTTAAGCTTTTATACGTAGAGTAGAAAACAATAAGGCCCTGCTGTATAGCACAGAGACCTGTATTCAGTGTCCTCTGAGAAACCGTAGTGGAGCAGAACATAAAAAAAAAAGACTGTGTGTATATATATGTATATACACACACACACACACACACACACACACACACACACACACACACACATATATTGAATCACTTTGTTGTACAGCAGAAATTAACATTGTGGATCAGCTATGCTTCAGTGAAAAATATGTTGATATGAATTCAGCTGTACAGTTTAAATGAGTGAATTGTTTGATATGTGAATTATATCTCAATAAAGATTTTATTTTAAGAAACAACACATCGCTTGTACTTTAAAGGTTAGGGCATGTGTTTATAGAAGAAAGAAAGGCAAGGTTTTTTAGGAACCTTTGTTGTTTTCTTTTTCAGATTCCAAGATCTCTCTGAAGGTGAGGAACATCAGAAGGTTATAGTTGGTGATGTTTTCAATGAACATGGTCCCCACGGAGGGCGTTTATGCCAAATGCTGAAAAGCAGGATTGAGAGATGTTGATTGAAAACTTAAGAAACACCAGCCTTTGCCCCTAAAAGGCCAGCCGCTCAGCTGAGCGGAAGCCCCCACAGGAACCCTGTGTCGGGCCTCTCCCAGCCCGCTGTCCACTTCCCCGTCCAGGGGCCAGAGCCCGCCAGGCGCAGGTCGGCCCCGAGGTGGAGGGCCGACAAGAGGATCCTGTGGGTCCAGGAAGGATCCCGTTTGATCCTTTATGGAGAAGACGAGTTGATCTCAGAGCCCCTTGCCTTTGCCGTGTGACCAGTCGTCCCCCCGGCGGGGCTGCTGCCTGTGCGCTTGGTTACATCGGAGCACGTGGATGGTCCGCTGTCCCCACCGCTCACGCGGGGGGGGGGGGGGGGGGCGTGCTTCAAGCTGGGCGCCCACAGGCCAGCTGAGGTGTGGAGGCCGCACGCGCGAGCCCCCGGGGGTGCGCCGTAGACGGTGTCACCCCAGGTCTGCAGTCCTTGTCTCGGCTGAGAGACCCTCACGCCTCTTTCGTCTGTAAGTCCTGCGTCAGCTGCCTTCAGGTTGGGGTTGGAGGACTAGCAAGGGGCTCGTGCCGGAAGTCAGGGTTAAAAGCCCACCCATGTGAGTTGGGGGCAGGGGTGGGCGTGGCTCGTAGATCCTGGGGGCAGAGCCGTGATGTCTCAGAAGACTGACCAGCAGTGGCCTTGGGTCCAGCAGGCAGTCTCTCTCACCTCGGTTTTGCTGAGGACACTTCTGCTGAGGGAGGTGACCAAAGCCTCACTCAAGGAAGGCGTGAGAAGAAAGAGAATAAACTTGTGGAGAAGACGGAGATGGAAAGAGAGAGAGGTGAGCCGCAAAGCTTGCGGGGTGGGGGGCCGTTCACGTCCATGCGGCCGTTGAGCGCGGAAGCCGTGGCTCCGAGGGGCTGATGTCGCGTGGAGCTGTGCTTCGGAGCGTTCGTCTTATTACTGGATCTGGGCCTGAGGATGAGCAGGCATCTGAAGACTGTTTCACATGCATGTACAACACAAGAGGCCTTAGGAAGGTTTCCAGTCACACTTGGGGAAGGGAAGAGACGGGGCAGGGGGAAAGCTCCTGGGGTTCGAGGGTGCGGAGAAGGACCTGGCGGGAGGCCGTGGGCACGGGCCCTGGGGTCCCTGTGAGGCCGGCCGGGTCGCCGGGCAAGGGGCACTCATTGCCTGGCTCGTGCCTCTAGGGACCAAGGTCTCTCCTGCCGAGGAAGAGGAGAGTGCAGGTGGCGCTCCGAAGAGAAAAAGGAAGAAGAAGAAGAAGAAGAACCACCTTCGGCCTGAACGCTTAGGGCCCGATGGTGCAGCCACGTGCCCAGAGCAGGCTGGCAGCCAGGAGCCCGAGGCCGGTGCCCGTCCCGGAAGCGCCCAGCAGGCGAGCGTGGCCGCGCTGGGGACGCTGGCCACGCCCGGCCCCCGGGAGCAGATCGGCTCGGCGCGCCCCTCCGTGCACAGCAGGAGGAAGCGCCCCAGGAAGCGGAGTCTGAGGGTCCCGGTGGAGAGCCCGGGCTCTGCGGAGGGAGCGGCCCCGGCCGGTGGCGCCCCAGTCCTGAAGAGGAAGCGGGAGCTCGGGGCCCTGCTGGTCAACGGCAGCAGCCCACCCGTGCTGGCCTGGGCCCCGGCCCTGGCGGAGGGCCCTCCAGCAAGCCCAGCAGACAGCGAGGACCGCCCTGCCACCCCGCCCCTGGGCGGGAAACTGAAGAAAAAGAGAGGGAGGCCCAGCAGCCTTGACCTCTGTGACCCGTCCACTCAGAAAGCTGCCGTTATGAGAAAGAGGAAGAAGATGAACGAGCTGTCAAAGCTGGCGGAGCGCAGAGGGATCAAGCTCATCCAGGCTCTGGTAAGGGGGCCGGGCCCAGGGCAGGGGGGCCGGGGCTCCCAGGCAGCAGCGTCAGGGCCCTGCCTCCGAGGCCCGATGGGTGGGGCAGGGCAGGGGCCGGTCAGTCCCTGGACCGGGGAACAGTCGTGGCTCCTGACGCCCTCTGCCAAGCTGTAAACAAGGTGTGACCCAGCCTGGTGGCTTCCTCTGCCTCCCCCACACCCGCCCCAACCACTCAGAGGCCAAGCACAGCCAGCATCAGGCTGGCGGACCTGTCCCTGTGGCCGAGGCAGCACCGCCTCCCTGCAGTATAAACAGGCAGGTGTGTGTCTCCATCACACGCTGGTCTCATCTCTCTTCTTCAGCTCATGGCCAGCCCGGGGCTCCTTTGGCAAAGGAGGAAGCCCCAAAGTCTCTTACCTCACTGGTCTTTTTAATGAGAAGGGTTTTTCCCGCGTGGATCTCTAGAGCCAGATATCAGCGGGGTGCCGGGCACTGGGCCTGTGTGTCACATCGTCCTCTCAGGACATGCAGTGTGTCTGCACCGGTGGTTGGCAGGCCTGGTCTCCTGGCACGCAGCCCACCAGTGGCGCACATCGTGGCAGCCTGGCTGCCTCTGTTCCTCACGGCAGAGCTGAGGAGAGTGACAGGGACCTTACGGCCTCCAGAGCCGGGAAGCGTTACTCCCTGGCTCTTTGCAGAACAAGCTTGCTGAGCCGTGCCCAGCACGTGTGTCTGCGTCTCCTGCTTTGCAGCACTTAGTTTCCAGAGCTTGTGTGGACCTGGTTAAACGCTGGGTCCGGGCCTCACGGTGCATCGTCCCTAAGTGGGTCCGTAGACGGTCTGAGCTAGGAAAGCAGGGCACTCGGCTGGGATTCAGGAAGTCTGTTCTCATCCCAGACCGTCCCTGACGGCCGTGTCACCTGCGTCACCTTCCCGGTGCTCTGCAGCCTCCACCCTTCACCCACCAGTCACTGACACTCTTTCTTCCTCTCTGAGAACATCACAGGAACTTCCTTATTCAAGTCTCGTTTCTCGGGCCCCTGGCATCCCCTCTTGGAGAGGACTGGAATGGCTGCTAAATAAGTCACAGCGTTGAGGGAGGTTTCCCTCCCCAAGGGGCGCGTATCTCGTCCGTGTCTGCAGCGCCGTGGGTCTTTGCCGGGAACACCAAGGACGTGCCAAAGCCACCGCTGTGACGTGGGCTGCCTTGGGTTTCCCAGACCCCTGAGACCCCAAGACTCTGCTGTGGGGCTGTCCGTGTAAAACATCCAGGGGACGTTGTGTCTGCCTGTCACGGACCCGGAGAACCTGGTGGCCTCACACTCGCCCTCCCATGGCAAACCTTCCGTGGGCAGTGACGTCCGATCAGAAATGAGAGGGTGAATTACGGCTTAGTAGAGGGTTTTTGAAAGGCTGAAATCTTCAGAACACGGGTGTACGTTTGAAAATGGGTAAAAATGGGTTCTCGTGGCTGAGAAGATAGGAGAGCTCTGGCCGTCACCGATGGTGGGGGTGGGGGTGTCCTGCTCGGGGTGCGCGGTGTTTGCAGTCCTGGTGCAGGAAATGGGGCTTGGGTTGAACTCGTAAGGGGGTCCCCCATCGTGTCTGCTCACTTCGCGAGTGCGCGGGTGGGTGTGACCCCCGTCTCGCCCCTCCGCACGCAGGGGAGCAGCGGGGCACTCAGCCCTCTGAAGAGGAAGCGGAGGACGGAGAAGGACTTTGTGAAGTTCGACGCCGCCTCCTCCCCGAAGCCCCTGTTCTTCAGGAAGGCCAAGAGCGGCACTGCCGCCCCCTCGCCAGCCCCCGCTCTGCAGGTACCTGCCCCCCCACCCGCTGTCTCTCTGCCACCTGTCCCACCACAGCCACCGGAGGCGCTCACGGGCTCTGCGTGCTGGGCCTCGGGTGCCACGGCTGCCCTGCTGACCCAGCCCGCCCGCGGCGGGCTCCTGGCCTGCGCTGCTGCCGTGATGTGCACGCCCGGGTCAGGGAGCCAGGCTGGCCCGAGGCAGCCCAGGGGGTCGGCCTGGGAACGTGAGGCGCGGCCAGTGACACCCTCCTGCATAGGCAGGACTGGGGTGTCAGGTGCTGGAGTTCACGGGACTAGACAGCTGGGGGAGGACAGAAGCCCTGGAGCGTCGGGGTCTATAGCTCTGCGTAGGACATGAGGGGAGGGGTCGGAGTGAGTCAGGGTGGTGGGAGCGGGCGGTCATTGTTCTCGGGTCGGGAACGCAGGACTGGCTGTGCCGAGGCCCAGGCCGGGCCGCTGGGGCTGTGTGCAGCCCGCCTCCAGGGGACGGGGGTCCTGGTGGAGCCGCTGGGGCAGGCGTGCCTGGCTGGCTCTGCTGGGGACACCCACGGCACATGGACCTTTAAATAGCACCAACTGGAACCAGCAGAGTGACCGCTGCCTATGCTATGTTATTTTAAGGTTTTTTAGGGATATTGGTTCCATGACTCAGGACTTATACAAGCTAAGTTCCTCTCGTAAAATGTTTTTGTTAAAGCAAAACTGGTATAAAGTAGAATTACGGGGTTCACACAGAAACTTGGGATTCAAGAGGGATTGGATACAGTGGTCCACGGTGCAGAGCGGGGCACCTCCGGGGCTTTGTCGGCTGGGAAGTAGGTGCTTCAGCTTGGTGAGTTGTTGGAGCGCGCAGATCAGCTTGGAGTCCTTGTGCATGAAAGGTTGGGCCATGTGTGTCCGTTGCCCACGGAAGCCAGGTCCCGTGACAGGAGCAGCCGTCGCTCCCCTTACAGGGGCACTGCTGGGCTCTGGGACGAGGGGCCTGGAGGGGGTGGGAGCTCTTTCCGTTCCCTTGGAGGTATCAAGCATCATGATTTTGCTCTGCTTTCCTCCCCGGGAGCCCAGTGACAGGCGGGTCCCTGCAGAGCGGGGCCGGCCTGTCACTGCCGGGCCTGGCTAGGCGGCCCCGTGGGCTCTCGGGGACAGCGCAGCCGCTGTCATTTCAGTGCTGTCAATGTCATCTTCTTTTGCAGCCACACAGAACACCGTCCAGCTCCAAGAAGGTGACCTTCGGGTTGAACAGGAACATGACGGCGGGTGAGTGCGGGTTGGCGTCCTCAGAGCAGTCGCCTCTCCAGACAGTGGGCCCTGCCGTGCTCCTGAGTCAGCAGGCGGCCCCTCGTGGGGCATGGCGGGGGGTGGGGGGTGGGGGGTGGCGCCTCCCTGCCAGCCTGCCGCCTCCACTAAGGTTCACAAGCTCCCTGCCCGAGAGGCGAGGGCAGGAGGGCCACACGTGTCACTGTTCTTAATACGGGTGCTATTCATTTGCTTTGTTTTTTTCAAAGGAGGAAACCAAGCTTTTTAAAAGTGCAGGATGAATCCAGTTTCTGGCTGTGTTTAGGGGCCACAGGAAACGTGTGTGTGTGTGTGTGTGTGTGTGTGTGTGTGTGCGCGCGCGCGCAGGCCCACACGTGTGCAGAGCAGAGGGGCTGTCTGGAGAGGACTTGAGGAGCTCCTGTCTTCAGAGCTAGAGATTTGGGAGGAACACATCCCGCAGGAAGGAAAGGCTCCTCCTGTGTAAACCTGGGCTTCACCGAGCGCCCGTGTTCTGTAACCTCCGCCCCTCCCCCCCACCTGACCCACCTGGTGCTGCCCTCACGTCCGTGCAGGCGGCCTCGGGTGTCTTCCGTGGAGGAGTAAAGTCATCCGAGGCAAGGAGCGTCACTGGTGACTCCCTTTCCTCCCAGGCTCTCGGGCCCTCTCTGCGGGCCTGGCAAGGGCCCTTTCCCGCCTGGGAGTGAGCGCCTGGCTCTCGGGGCCCGCGGGAGCCTGAGCTGCTGGCACCGAGGTGGGCGGGTGGGCCCGACAGAGGGTGATACCTGTTAACCTGTGGCCTCGCTTTCATCCGGGGCAGAATTCAAGAAGACGGACAAGAGCATCTTGGTCAGTCCCACGGGCCCTTCGCGGGTGGCCTTCAACCCTGAGCAGAGGCCCCTGCACGGGGTGCTGAAGACCCCCACCAGCTCGCTGGCCAGCACAGCCCTGGGGACCATGAAGGCGCTGACCGCCACGCCAAAGAGAAGGCCAACGGCCATGGACTTCTTCTAGGACAGTCAAGAGTCCTTTTAAAGACTGCTTTTGTACAGGGTGTTCTATAAATTATAGCGTTGGAAAGGTGGGGCCTTTTTATTGTTTTCTAAATTCCCACAATTGTACGTTCGAGGTTCCGGGTGAGCCGCGGGGCCGCGGGCGTCTGGGCTGAGCTGCGACTAGATGAATCTGGGGCGTGGGCTCTCCCTTCAGGCCTTCTCAGCTGTGGGCGACCTCGGTGCCCCTGCGGTGGCGCCAGGCCTGTGGCTGAGCGCATGCTGCCCGGGGACTTCCCAGGGCCCCGGCTGCCTCACCAGCCCCCGGCGGGTGCAGAACTGCCGAGCGAGGCTGGCTTTCCAGTATGGTCTGTTTTGTTTCTTTTCCAAAGCCTGTAGGGCTTGGTTCCCATGCTCCGTGGTTGTTTGGCAGTTTGGGTGGAGGTGACCTGTAACTGCTTTTTCTCCGCACTCTCAGTGCCCGCTCGGCGGTGGTGGCCCTGCACACTGGGGGCGCACGCAGGGGCAGGAGAGAAGAGCCTCTTTCCTCGGGGGTCGGGCGTTTCCTTCCCTCCGCCGCAGCCTGGTTTCCTACCTCTGGGCCAGCTGAGGGTGTCCTCCCCGGGCGCCGGGCACAGGCCCGTGTGCGGGTCCTGGTGGTCCGGGTGAGTCGGCGCCCTCCGTGGCTGGTGGCCCCATGAGCAGCTTCCCCGTCTTCAGTCCCAGCTCCCGTCTTCAGAGGCGCGGCCACCGTGTCTGAAACCTGGGTTCCTGCTGGAAGGCAAAGCAGCGGCCTTGAAGAGTGGTCTGTGCTTATTTATTTGCTCATCGCTCCCTTTTCTCAGATGTTGAAGTTTGCACTTACAGATTTTTATGAAGTTCTAGTTTTAGTTCATTACCGCAGTCGGGGGTGGGAGGCGCTCAGACTTCAGTTGGAGAAACAGCAGTGCAGCTCAGAGCAGTGCCGGCCGGGCGCGCTCCTCTCGGGACGCGGCGTCTGGCCCTCGAGCCTGAGTGCTGGGTGGGACACAGAACCAGAAACCTCAGGACAGCCCCAGGGCCCCTCCTGGCTCTGTCTTGAGTGTACAGCCCTAAGGAGGGGTGCAGAATGTGGGGGGGACGTACGTCCAGCTCTCGGCTCAGGCGACCTCAGGCCTCCTCCCTCCCCCCGCGCAGGAGCCCCAGTTTCTCAGCACAGCCCAAGCCAGCCCCCTTCGCTGCTCCCCAGCAGAGGACCCCAGCGTTGCCTCGGTGGACCCAGCCGGGACTTGGGGTGACAGCCCCGCTGGGGTCGCAGGGCTGATGTGACATTGGTTTCCTCAATCACGTGATCAGGGTGGGGCCCTCTGCAGAGACCTCTGCAGAGACTGCTGTGCTTGCAGGTCAGGGCGGCGGGCCTGTGGGGGCCCTGGTGAGGAGGGCGTGTGAACTGTTCTCCGCCTGCTGTCTAATAAAGCTTTGTCACAATCAGGCCACGAGAAAACAGTCGTTAACATCGTGGGGTTAAGTCATTGTAACACGGCCTCACGTGTGAGGTGACCTTGTGGTGGCTGCGTGGCTTTTCGTGTGCTGCCTTTGATGTAGTCCATCGAAACCAAAACTGGTAGTGTGAGAGGGTTAGATTTGAATACTCAGATAAGTTTAACTTTCTGTTTTAAAAACAATGTTTGACTATCCTTGGTCAAATTATTTTTTATCCATTTTTATTTTAGCATTCAAGATGGGTCATGTCGCCACATGGGCCGTGTAGTCCAGCGTCTTAGCAAGACGTCTTGTCCCACAGCAGCAGTGGCTCATTTGTCCCGCAGTGGAGGGCGGGGACTTTCTTCTTCGCCCTGAGGTGTCATCTGTCACTCCTGAGGCCCCAGTGGGGCGTCGCAGGGACGTCCCACCTGGGTCTGGGGCCCAGGAGTGACAGTGTCTCAGATGCCACGTGCCCTTCTCTGACTGTCCTGACTTAACTCCATTTTGTGGGTAAGCTCAGTAGGCTTACTGTGGCTTATTTTTAATGCCTAAATTTTGGCAACAAAGAAAGAAAAAACACAATTTTTTAAAATGCTCATTCCATACACTCACAAGAGTGTCTCACGTGAGAAGAATGTCTTTAGAACACCAGTTTTCTATTGAATGCGTGTTATTTTCCTAGGTACAGTTGCCGGGGGAACTTGGAAGTCCAGAAAAGGAAATGGTGTAAGTTAATGGCAGGATCTTCCAGGATTTTTTGTAAAATGATCCCCCTTCCTCATGCCCCATAAGACTGATTAATTTTGTACGATTTGGTATCACGCTTTGCAGATGTATTACCCTTTCTAACTGTTACCGAACTGAAAGCACAAGGAAAAGCATAAAGAAAATCGGGAAGCAGTTGCTCGTGTTGGAAGGAGTGTGAAATTGAATCCGTCCTTTGACTTGTGTGCGTGTGTTTTCTCTGAGTTTTCCTGACTCTGCTGGCAAGGCCTGTTTGTTTACAATCATTTTGTATTCATGTCTGCAGAGTTTATCAGTACTCGTCAAAGCCAAATCCAATAAAAAAACCGGTCTTTGCCCTGAGATTTGCACTTGATCTTGACACTCAGCGTCCCTCCATAAAAATACGCCTCTTTGGGAACCATTACAACACAGCTGGGGTTCGCAGACGCTGGGGACAGTGGTTCAGTGTGAAAACGAGGGTCTTCGGGCAGCTGTCCTGCTCTCATCATGCTGCCCAGCGCCTCAGCCTGTGAGGGTGGTCGAGGGGGCGCCGGTGTCCTGGGCGGGGACTCCCAGCTCCGCCCCGGAGAAGGGCCTCGCAGTCCCCCCGAGGGGAAGGCGGAGAGCCCTCCCCTGCCCTGCCGTTGGTCAGCATGGCCCACCCACCCGGCATGCGGACCACAGCCATCGCGCTCTTCGCCTTGATACACACGGGATCCCCGAACAGACTCCCCTCGGTTGTGGTTTGGATCCCAGACGCCCACAGAGGGTCACTTAACCCGTAAAACAACACCTGGAACACCAGCGGACCCCGTGGTGCAGCGGCGGCACCTGAGACGCCCGTGCCCATCCGCTCCTCCAGCCTCGGGCGTTTCCCGTCAGCCTCTCGCCGTTGCAGGTGGAGCTCAGCTGTCCGCTGAGGTGTCCGGTCTGCCCCGGCAGCCCTTGGGACGCCTTCCCCGGGGTGACTGCCAAGTCCCAGCAGGGTCTGTGTCCTCAGGGACCCACGCCCAGCAGCCCGCCTCTGCCTGGGCCTCCCCACCGCGAGATACTGCAGGCAGCAGGGAGCCGGCCTATGTCTGAAGGTTCAGGGGTAGGGGCGGGGCCGCCACAACCTGACATCCCCTTGAAACGTGGCGGTTCTCAGAGCGGGCGTCTCCCGTTTCCATGCCTACAGCTCTGCGCCTGGAGCCCACAGACGCACCCATCCGCTCAGCTCCTTCCAGCCCCCCTCCCCTTTCCTGCTCGGCTGGCAGTAGCCTCACAGGAGCCACCCTCCTTAGAAGACAGACGTGGGAGGTGCCCTGGTGGTCCAGTGGTGAGGATTCGATACCTGGGCAGGGAACCAAGGTCCTGCAAGCCACACGGCATGGCCACCCCAAAAAAAAGACAGACTGCGAAACAGGTATTTTTCCCTCCAATACTGACAGTGTGTCCTCTACAGCAGTCACTCGTTCATGCGACAAATGGCAAACGCCTCTGTGCGCCAGGCCCCGTCCTGGGCTCCGCGCTGCAGCGGCTACCGTCCGTGCAAAGTCGGCCCCTGAGGATGCCGACCCCCGGGGGGCAGGGGGTGGTGAGCAAACAGATAAAATGCATGCCTGTGAGCTGGGGACGAGAGCTCCATGTGGGAAAAAATAAAGCGGGGGATGAAAATAAAGCATGTTTTTTTCTTAATTGACCTGACTGTGCTAGCGAGAAGGTAACATTTGAGCAGAGACCAAGAGAGACTGAAAAGTGAGCCGTGGTATGCGAAGAAAGTAGAGCCAGCAGAAGGAATAGCACGTGCAAAGGCCCTGGGGCAGGTGCACATGCAGGGAGTTGAAAGAGCATCCAGGAGAGCTGGGAGCTAGAGAGCGGCTGAGCAAGGAGCGCGGGGAAGCGGCTCCCGGGAGACACCGGACAAGCTGATCGCGGTGAGCAGAGAGCCGTTCAGAGCCCCTGGAGGTTGATCAAAGGGCTCGGGGCAGACAGAGGCGCGCTTGTGCAGTAACATGTACGGGAGCGTGGGGAGAACAGTGGAGGCCGTGGTGCTGGGGCTGGGTCTGCACCCACGCCATCAGGGACGGCTTCAGTGGGTTGGCAGCCGCCTGGCAGGGCCTGCCGCCCTGGGAGGGGGAGCTCTTGCTTGGAGACTCGGCCGCAGAAGAGTAACATTGACCTCCGCTGCCTCTACAGCTCCAGGGAGCACGGGCAGGACCAGGGCTGGTGTCGGTGCTCCGGGGGTCGCACCTCCTAAACCCAGGCAGAGGGCGGCGCTGCCGCTTGGGGCAAAAGCCTGGTTTCCCTCGAGCATCAGGAGGAGTCGGCGCTCCTCCCGGGGGCCCTCTTGTCTGCCAGGCTCCGCGCCTTACAGGTGACCCTGCGTCCGGTCCTCAGCTCCCCAGCAGGTACACTGTGAGCAGTCCCCATCACAGACAAGGAAGTGAGGCCTGGAGACGCGCATACAGAGCAGGGCTCTGATCCCAGCTCCCGCACCTGCAGAGTCCAGCTTCCGTCCTGTCCCCCATGCTGCCAAGCCCTGGCCCCACACGGTGGACCCCAGCGGACGGTTAGAGGTTAGGCCCCCCAGACCCCCGGGTCAGCCCCCGGGGATTCGGGCACACACAGTGGGAGGAGCACTGGTGCAGAGAGCAGTGTCAGCCCAGGGTCCTCCGTGCAGACGGTTCCTCAGCAAACACGCTGACCCGAGTCGACCCCAGCTGCAAACCCACAAAAGCAGAGGGGTTTCCTCTGCCCTGCGTCCACCAGGTCCAGGCTGCAGAAACCCCGCCAGGGTCTCAGCCTCAGCCTCCCCTTCAGCCTTCAAGTGTTTGAGCTACAGGCGAGCAGAACAAGTAGCCCCACAGACTCCCCGAGACCCGCCGCTCGGAGTGAACAGACGCTGACGTTGGCAGCTGGTTTATGTTCTTTTGGACTGAATCCTCTCAAATGATGGACAACATGACATTTTATCCCGAACACCCCAGCCTGCTCTGCCGGAGAATGACGGTCACTGTAACCACATCACCTTGGTCCCGCCAAACCAAAGGCAATCCCCAGCATCCTCTTGCACAAGTCCACGGTCACATGTCCTCCAGTTGTCCCCAGACACACTTCTTCCAACCAGGAAATCACCAAGGATCACACGTGGCATTTGCTTATTGTGTCATAAAGGTTCTTATTCTGGAATTCTCCTCCCTTACCTTTTGCTCATGACATTTCACTTGGGAAGGGTGTGTCTAACCTTGACCCTACAGCCCCCGGCTAGACTGATCACCCTGGGGATGGTCTAGCAGGGGTCGTGAGCTTTCTGCTTGGTCTCCGGACCCCAGGGTGAGAAGCCCAGCAGTCTGACACCCCCCGCATCGCTGGCCAGGTCAGGCCTTGGATGGACGAGCTGGTTGCTGAGACCTCCGGCACCAGCTTTCCAGCTGATACAGTGAGAGGTTTTATTTTTCAGCCTGGGCAAGGATGAATTTCCCCTGGCCCAGTGTCAGGACTGGGCATCCAGAGCACAGGCTGGTTTTCTCTGAGACCTACGCCCGGGACAGCCCAGAATCAGGGCACGGTCTGACCCAGTTCCATTACTCTGGGGAAATAACCCAAGGAGGCCGGTTCTCCCCTGGCCAGGCACTGAGCCCGGCACCGTGGGGACATGGAAGACCCCAAAGGGCATCACCGCCTTCTCCCGCACGGATTATCATCTGACTTTCCTCTGTAAGCTGTCCACCTAGGACCTTGGATAGATTCTGGGGTAAGCGCACAGGCAGCAGGCCCGGACATGGCTGGACTGTGCGAGAAGCCGACAGAACCCTGGAATAAACTTGATTATTAAACCAACATCCAACTCAACATCACTTTTCTATAAAGGAGACATAAGCCACGTCAAAGTTTTGTTTAAAAACACAGCGTGAGCGCAGCAAAATGCCGAGGCTTAGCTCTATTTTCTGAGCCTGCTGGAGCTGGGTCTTCAGGATAAGGTCTGAACCTTCCATAGTGACCCTGCCGGGGGTTCAGAGGGTGGGAGAAGGCCGAGCTCCCTCCCTTCACCGCCAGTCCACCCCCAGCCACGTGCAGCAGCTCAAGATACCCCTGTGCTCACTCGCTGAAGAAAGGGCCCCGCAGAGGCTGGCCAAGGGAAGGACCTATGTCTCCCCTGAGACCACCTTTCCCTTCCTTCTGGGAAGACAGGGAGCCGGGCGACAGGCAGGCCTGGTCCCCACTTTTGACCAGGCACCATCGGCTCCCAACCTGGCCGAGGAGCAGCCCCGAGGCACTCCCTGTGGGGCTTGTGAGATAAAACTCGTATTTTATGGCAAGACAAGAAACATTTAAACAAAAAATTCTCCTCTGCCCTGTGGCGTCCCCCCACCCCACCCCACACTGCGCGTCGTGTGTCTGCATTAGGCTTCGACCAGACCGCCCCCATCGGCAGAAATACCTGCTCAGCCAAGAAGAGCTACGTTCTCCCAGCATCTACAAGACAACTCCTTAAAGACAGTATTCCTTCTTGAGCTTGTGAGGGGTCACGTGACCCACCAGAACGCCGCTTAGACCTGGATTATGTCAGCTGTCAGTAATACGTCATTTGTCGTACAGCCCTCTGTCTCAACAGCCTTCTGTAACTGCGCCTGGACTTCGAACAGGCAGAACGGTCCTCAGAGCTTTCTGAGATGCTCTTCCCGGGTTAGAATCCTGAAATTCAGCTCAAAATTTTCCATTTCTTTCTTAGATCTACTGATTAATTTTTCATTGACAGGATTTGGGGGGAAGGGGCAGGTGAGGGGCTTCCAGAGCGGGGTCTGACCCCTCCAGGGTCAGCGGGTTTATACACGGTGGCACCCTCTGACCTTTCTCTGGGAACAACCACCCGAAGAGGGATGTCCCCATGCTGCCCACGAGGACTGGCCCAGCTGCCTGGGAGCCGGCGAGGGCGAGGCCGGGGGCGGGGGCCTGGGGCGGGGGGGTGCCCTTGGTCTGGTGCTGATGGCCGGGGCTGCAGGTGGAGAGACTCTGTGTGACTCAGCCGTGCCCCCCTGCGGGCTCTGACGGGAAGCAGCTCACACTGAGCCCCAGGCGCAGCCCGCGGAGGCGAGGGACGCGGGGGCCGGGCCGCCTGCGTCTTGACTCAGTTCAGCCTCGTGTTTGTCAGATGCCGGAAAAGCCCTTTGTTTCCAGGACTCAGGGCCTCTGCGAATCCGTCTCAAAATGACTGCACTTCTCCCTGGCATTAGTCACTGCCTGCTGACGGGGGCTTCAGGCCGTCAATCTTGAAATCCTATTAGGACTTCTCCACCTAGGTTTTCAGAGTAGAAGTTGACAATATACTCAGCTGGCAGCTCCCGGGTTTGAAGCCCATTTTATAGACACCTTCCCTCGAGCGCCACGGGCAGCCGACAGAGCGCTGACGTCCCGGCCTGAGGCTCACACTGACGGTGACTGTGAAAAGGCAGGAGGTTCTAGGTTCAGACTCCCCCTCCCCAATACTTGACTTCCTGTTCGTGGGAAGAGACATTGCTCTTTCTTCGCCAGGAGCAATTCTGGCTGGGAGATTTACTTTCAGCACAGCTGAGCCGGCTGCTCTACCTTAAATGATGGCTGCGTGAAATCTGCCAGTGAAAGCGCTGCAGAGGATGGGCATGACGCCGGAAGGGGCTCAGGGGTGTGTGCCACAGTTTTCTCCTAACGTGCTGGACAGAGACTCCCTTCTCCACCTTCAGAGCCGCCGACCTCCCCACCCTCAGCCGCAGCATCACTTCCCCCGTTCTAACCACTCAGATCGCCTGCTCCCCACACGTGCTGTGCTCTTTACCCACCTGGTTCCTGGGGATCCCTCGTCGGAAAGGCCATCCCACCCCTCCCGGCCAGTTCTGCATCCCAGGACCGCTGGGAAGGCACGGTGAGCCCTGCGGGCACCACCCAGCTGAGCACAGACCCCGCCCCCCCCCCCCCCCCCCCGACTCCGGACTCGGTGAACTCTTTGAATGGGTGACCCAAGATGACTTCTGGGAGCCCAGTGAGGCCATGAAATGAACCTCAAATCACCCCGCCTCATTCCCCATTTTATTAACCCCACGGTATGCACTGAATTGTGTCCCCAAAATGACGCTGCAGCCCTAACCCGCAGCACCTGTGGATGTGACCTTATGTGGAAACAAAGGTCTTTGAGATGATCGAGGTAGGATGAGGTCATTAGGGAGGGCCCTAGTCCATGGTGACCATGTCCTCATACAAAGGGGACATCGGGACACAGGCACGCAGGGAGAACGCCACGCACCAGAGATCAGAGTGATGCTTCTCGAAGCCAAAGACCCCCGAAGACTGCCAGCACACCCCCAGAAGCTGGGGAGAAGCCTGGAAAAATCCTCCCTCGCAGCCTCAGGGGGAACCAGCCCTGCCCACACCCTGATCTCAGACTTCCGGCCTCCAGACTGTGAGACAACAGATCTGTGTTGTCTAAGCCGCCAGTTTGTAATGCTTGGTTATAGCGGCCCTCAGAACGAGACACCCCATTTTCACAGCTGAGGAGACTAAGGCAGAGAAAGGTCATATAAGTTCATCAGTGGTGGGGCTGGTTTTGAACCCAGGCCGTGGCATAACTGTCCATCTGCATTCCCTCTGAAAAGAGATTTGCTGAAACGCATCAGAACAAATCGGCCTGCATTTGGGATGGAGCCAAATTCTGGAGGTGAGCTTCTTAGGATCCTGTGGCTGGTGGGGAGGATGTTCTTCCTGGAAAAAGTATTTCCTCCTGTCAGATCCAAGTCCCCCTTATAACAAACACCAAACACCTCCATCCTGAAATGAACCTGCTACATTCACATACTTTTTAAAAAATCAATATTATGCCCGGACTATAATATAAAGGAGAAATGCATTTATATTCACATCAACTGATTTCGACACGTACACGCCCGGGTGAGGGCCATGCTTGGACTGACACGCAGAGCCGCCCATCACAACAGTCACAAAAGCCGCAGACGCAGATGCACGGGATGGACCACTTAGGTCCCATCCGACTTTGCCATTGGAAAGGTGATTTTATGAAACGGTGAGCAGCTCTAGGTAAAGCTCAGTACGAAACAAAGTATAACCTGTCAACTTGCGTGGCATTTGCACTCCTGGAAAATTATGTGAAAGCCATGCAAAACTGTTGTGTTTATGTTGGTCACCCCAGGTGGCCAGAACAGATACCACAGCTGGGACAGCGTAAACCACAGACATTTATTCCTCAGGGCTCTGGAGGCTGGACGTCCAGGCTCTGGGCGCCAGCGCAGGCGGGTTCTTGGAGAGCCCCTCTTCCTGGCTTCCAGATGGCCACATTCTCATTGTGACCTCACGTGGTGGAGGGAGGGGGAAAGCTCTCCAGTGTTACAAGGACACTAATTCCATAGGATCAGGGCCCCACTCTTATGACCTCATTTAACCTTAATTACTTCCTTGGTCCAAATAGAGCACACAGGTGCTCGCTTTGGCAGCACACATACAAATACAGCCACACTGGGGTTTCAGGACCTCACCAGGGAGGACACAGTTCAGTCCATAGCAGAGTTTAGATATAAAACACACTTAGGATCTAGGTTGGGGTCATAATTAAAAGAATTTTACACACTTGAAAGTATGCCAGGATCTTTTGTGTCTGTGAGACCATGCTGCACTTTGCTGGGCAGAAAGCCCCCCAAGCTGGGGCCGCCCAGCTGGGCACCACTGTCCACAGGAAATCATAGAGGACCCTTCTGTTGGGAGGGCATGGGGTGGGGAGGATTTTTCTAGAGCAGACCTAGGGATAGTTTTCTTTTCATTTGTCCTGCTTGGGGATTGCTGTGTTTCTTCAGATGGTGGGTCAATGTCTTTCGGAAGCTTCTCAGGTATCATGGCTTCAAATATTGTTTCCACCCCATTCTGTCTCCTCTCCACGCAGGACTCTTAACTCATGCATTAGGCCTTCTCCCTACCTTCCACGTGTTGTTTAAACATCTCCCACAGTTTTTATTTATTTATTTATAATTAAATTTTATTCGGGTGTAGTTGCTTTACAATGTATAAAAGTACAGTTTCTGCTGTACAGCAAAGTGAATCAGCTGTACATATACATATATCCCCTCTTTTTTGGATTTCCTTCCCGTTTAGCTCACCACAGAGCTCTGAGTTCCCTGTGCTACAGCATAGGTTCTCATTAGCTCCTATGGTTTTTTGTTTGTTTAAATAGTTATTTATTTAGGCTGCACTAGGTCTTTGTTGCAGCAGGTGGGATCTAGTTCCCAGGCCAGGGATGGAACCCGGGCCGCCTGCGTTGGGAGCGCAGAATCTTAACCACTGCACCACCAGGGAAGTCCACTCTCTTATGGTTTTATTTATTTATTTATTTATTTTTTTGGCACATGGGCTTAGTTGGTCTGTGGCATGTGGGATCTTCCCAGAGAAGGGATGGAACCTGTGTCCCCTACATTGGCAGGCAGATTCTTAACCCCTGCACCACCTAGGAAGTCCCACCTATGGTTTTTTAAAGTTCTGTTTTCTCTGCATACTTGGCTTGGACATTTCCTGTTAACGTCTCATTCACTCATCCTGCCTGTATCCATTCTCCCATCAAATCCCCCACTAACTTCATTTCAGATATTGCCTTTTTCTGCATGGTTCTCATACACAGCTGGCAGACGTTTCCTTGGCACACATTTATACAAGTGTGGTTTGGCTATATCCATCCAGATTCTCAGAAATGTGCACGCCCTTAAACCCCCAAATTCCACTGCTTGATCTACAGATTCAATGCAATCCCTATCAAATCACCAATGGCATTTTTTACAGAGCTAGAACAAAAAGTCCTAAAATGTGTATGCAGACACAAAAGACCCCGAATAGCCAAAGCAATCTTGAGGGAAAAAGATGGAGCTGGAGGAATCAGACTCCTCGATTTCAGACTATACAACAAAGCTACAGTAACCAAGACAATATGGTACTGGCACAAAAACAGAAATATAGATCAATGGAACAGGATAGAAAGCCCAGAGATAAACTAGGTTCAACTAATCTATGACCAAGGGGGGCAAAGATATACAATGGAGGAAAGGCAGCCTCTTCAATAAGTAGTGCTGGGAAAACTGGACAGCTACTTGTAAAAGAATGAAATTAGAACACTCTCTAACACCATATGCAAAAATAAACTCAAAATGGATTAAAGACCTAAATGTAAGGCCAGACACTATAAAACTCCTAGAGGAAAATATAGGAAGAACACTCTTCGACATAACAGCAAGATCTTTTTCAACCCACCTCCTAGAGTAATGGAAATAAAAAGAAAAATAAATAAGTGGGACCTAACGAAACTTAAAATCTTCTGCACAGCACATCCAGCTCAATATCAAAAAAACAAACAACCCAATCAAAAAATGGGCAGAAGACCTAAATAGGCATTTCTCCAAAGAAGACATACACACGGCCAAGAGGTACATGAAAAGCTGCTCAACATCACTAATTATTAGAGAAATGCAAATCAAAACTACAATGAGGTATCACCTCACACCAGTCAGAATGGGCATCATCAGAAAATCTACAAACAGTAAATGCTGGAGAGGATGTGGAGAAAAGGGAACACTCTTGCACTGTTGGTGGGAATGTAAATGGATACAGCCACTATGGAGAACAGTATGGAGGTTCCTTGCAAAACTAAAAATAGAGTTACCACATGACCCAGCAATCCCCTCCTGGGCATATACCCAGAGAACAGCATAATTCAAAACGACACATGCACCCCAATGTTCACTGCAGCACTATTTACAATAGCCAGGACATGGAAGCAACCTAAATGTCCATCAACAGATGAATGGATAAAAAAGATGTGGTACATATATGCAATGGAATATTACTTAGCTATAAAAAGCAATGAAACTAGGACATTTGTAGAGACATGGATGGATCTAGAGACTGTCATACAAAGTGAAGTGAGGTAGAAAGATAAAAATAAATGTCATATATTAACACATATGCAGAATATAGAAAAATGGTACAAATAAACTGGTTTGCAAGGCAGAAATAGAGACACAGATGTAGAGAACATATGGACACCAAGTAGTTAAAGTGGGGCGGAGGAGGGGATTGGGGGGGAATGAATTGGGAGATTAGGATTGCCGTATATACATTACTAATAAGAAAAAAAATATCAAATTGTACACTTTAAATATATGTAGTTTATTGTGTGTCAATTGTATCTCAATAGAAGTTCTTAAAGAAAAAAAAGATTCCACTGCTTGGAATTTGACATGAGGTGGTACTTAGGAGTGTGTGCAAAGGTTGTGCAAGCTTTCACTCCTGGGGCTGTTCATATCTCAGGGGCTGAGTCTATGGTGACCTTGCTGACAAAACTTGGGTGGAACCAGAATTGGCCTGGGAGCTCCGTGAAGGCTGTCCCTCTAACGTGGGGGCAGGGCACTGTCGCTCTGGTTGCTGGCCAGAAGAAACGTCTGACTTGTGTTTCCAGGCCACCTTGCTCAGAAAGTCTGTCTTTGGATGTGAGAGACTAGCTTAGCTTGCCTGCGCTACCCCTGGGCAAGGGGGGAAAGAGAGAGAAGCTGGGGGGTGGGGGGTGGCCCCCTTCCACAGGGACCCCAAGCCCTGCCCCTGACCACCAGCCACACCCACGCCCACGGCCTTTACTTTTTTTTTTAACTGAATTATACTTGATTTACAATGTTGTGGGGGGGGTTGTTTTTGTTTTTAGCTTGTTCACTTGGGTCCTTGTCCATTTTTTTTAATAAACTTATTTATTTATTGTCTGTGTGGGGTCTTCGTTGCTGCGCGAGGGCTTTCTCTAGTTGCAGCAAGCAGGGGCTATTCTTCATTGTGATGTGCAGGCTTCTCACTGAGGTGGCTTTTTTTGTTGAGGAGCGTGGGCTCTAGGCACGCAGGCTTCAGTATTTGTGGCACTCGGGCTCAATAGTTGTGGCTCATGGGCTCTAGAGCACAGGCTCAGTAGCTGCGGCACACAGGCTTAGTTGCTCCGCGGCATGTGGGATCTTCCTGGACCAAGGATGGAATCCGGGTCCCCTGCATTGGCAGGTGAATTCTTAACCACTGCACAACCAAGGAAGTCCAATATACATTATTTTTTAATATATATATCCTTTTCCATTATGATTTATCACAGGAGCTTGAGTATAGTTCCCTGTATATAATAGTTTGCATCTGCTAATCCCAAATTCCCACTCCATTCCTCCCCCACTGCCCATCCCCTTGGCAACCACAGGTCTGTTCTCTAAGTCTATGAATCTGTCTGGTTTGTAAATAAGTTCATTTGTATCTTTTATTTGTTTTAGATTCCACATATAAGTGCTATCATATGATATTGGTCTTTCTCTGTCCGACTTACTTCAGTTAATATGATCATTTCCAGGTCCATCCATGTTGCTGCCAATGGCATTATTTCATCCTTTTTATGGCTGAGTAATATTCCATTGTGTATATGTACCACGTCTTCTTTATCCATTCCTCTGTCAATGGACATTTAAGTTGTTTCCATGTCTTGCCTTTCCTTTTTTTAGTGGGTGGTTTCACTCTCTTTTCTTAGGCTGAGCACTTGAATTCATTCAGCTTAAAATGAGACTCTTGTGAAAAAGTAACAACCTAGAATAAATAAATAAATAAATAAATACATTTATTAACGGGGGAAGAAAAAAAAGTAACAACCTAAACATCCATTAACTGAGAGTAGGATGTGTTGAAGAAAAAACTAAATATCCATCGATTTGAGTAAAATACAGTCACGAAGAATGATGATATAAAATAATTATTGATATGGAAAGAGGGATGGGACTTCCCTGGTGGTCCAGTGGTTAAGAATCCACCTTGCAATGCAGCGAACTCGGGTTCCATCCCTGGTTGTGGAACTATGATCCCACATGCCACGGCCACAACTACTGAGCTCGTGCACCTCAACTAGAGAGCCTACGCACTCTGTAACCCACACTCCACAACTACATAACCCACGTGCCCTGGAGCCTGCGCACCACAATTAGAGAAGAGAAAAGCCACACACCACAACTAGTAAGAAGCCCACATGCCTCAACAAAGATCCCACGTGCTGCAACTAAGACCTGATGCAGCCAAAAAATAAATATATATTTTTTAAAGTTAAAAAAAAGAAAGATGGGCACCACTATACGTTACTGAAAATGTCAGGTTATAAAGCAGCATGAGAGATCTGACTCTCCCACTCTTAAAAAAAAAAGCATAAAAATTCTAGATTTAAAGTAAAATGTTACCAATGGGTCATAGAATTACACATGATTTTTATTTATAAACGTGTATTATTTTAATTCATAAATCTTATTTTTTTAGGATAGTTCTAAGGTTGTAGAAAAATTGAACAGATGGTACAGAGAATTTCCATACATCCCCGCTCACATACACAATTTCCCATATTATTAACCTCTGGAATTAGTGTAGTAATTTGTTACAATAAATGATTCAGCGTTATAACATTGTTATTAACTGAAGTCCATAGTTTGCAATAGGGTTCACGCTTGGTGTTGTACATTCTGTAGATTTTGACAAATGCGTGATGACATGCGTCCACCACTTAGTCTCACAGGGAGTAGCCCCACTGCCCTAAGAATCCTCTGCACTCCTCCCAGTCATCCCCCCCTCCCCTCTCGCCCTTGGCAACCACGGATTTTCCTTTCCTGCCTCTGTGTCTTTCCCTTTTCAGATGTCACAAAGAATCGTATTGTTTGTTGCCTTTTCAGATTGGCTTCTTCCACTTATCAATATACATTTAAGTTTCCTCCATATCTTTTCATGTTTTGATAGCTTATTTATTTAACTTCTAAGTAACAGTCCAGTCTGCGAACATACCTCGGTTTGTTTATCCACGCATCTACTGAGGGTGTCTTGGTTGCTTCCTTTGCTGGCAATTGTGAATAAGGCTGCTATAGGGACTTCCCTGGTGGTCTAGTGAGTAAGACTCTGCCCTTCCAATGCAGAGGCTGCAGGTTCAATCCCTGGTCAGGGAACTAGAATCCCACAAGCTGCATGCATGGCCAGAAAAAGAAAAGAAAAAGCTGCTTTAAAGTCTGTGTACAGTTTCTTATGTGGACATAAGTTTTCAACTTACTAGGTAAATAGAATTGCTAGATTGTATGGTAAAACTATCTGTAGCTTTATTAAGCTTTATTAGCCAAACTGTGCTCCAGAGTGGCTGTACCATTTTGGATTCCCACCAGCAATGAATGAGAGCTCCCGTTGCTCCACAGCCTTGTCAGCGCTTGGTGTTGTCTGGGTTCTGGACTTTAGCCATTCTAATAGGTGATATTGTTGTTCTAATTTGCATTTGGGACACACAATGTTGAGAAATTTTCACATACGTATCTGTGTATCTTCTTTGCTGAGGTGTATGTTCAAGTCTTTTCCCCATTTTTATTTTTTATTTATCTATCTATTTAGTTAGTTAGTTAGTTAGTTATTGTGGGATCCTAGTTCTCCAACCAGGGACCAAACCCGTGCCCCGCTGCAGTGGAAGTGTGGAGTCCTAACTACTGGGCCACTAGGGAATTCCCTTGCCCGTTTTCAATTGGAGTGTTTGTTTTCTTATTATTGAGTTTTAAGAATTCTTTGTGTATTTTGGACAGTGGTCCTTTATCAGTGTTTTATAAGATTTAAAGATTTTCTTTGATGGTGGGACACAACACACTGACACTCAGACGAAAGGCAGGACTCTCCGTTACTTAGCTGCAAACAGGAGAAGGCTGCCACGCAGGGCCACACAGAGGTCGCACTTGGGGACATCAGTAGGCTGACGTGGCTGAGGAGAGATTCAATGAGCTTGAAGGTATGTCCGTAGAAACCAACTCAAATGCAGAGAGGAAAAGGAATGAAAAACACTGAACAGAAGAGCCGAGAACTGTGGGACAATTGCAAAAAGTGCAGCACGCTCATCGTGGAAACACCAGGGAACAAGAGATGGAGCAGACAAAATAACTGAAGTAACAACGGCTGATAACTTCCCACAGACCCAGGAAGCTGAGGCAGCACCACACAGGATAAATGCCACCGAAACTACACCCAGGCACATCATGTTCAAACCGCAGGAAACCAGAGACAGAGAAAGCCTTCAAAGAGGTCAGAGGGGAAAACCACCTTACCTATAGAGGCACACGGATAGAGATGACATCTGACATGTCCTCAGAAACCACACGAGCAAGAGGGTGACGTATTCAACGTTCTTGAAGCTAAAACCACCAACGAGATTCCGTATCCAATGAAATCTTCCTTTGCAAGTGAAGGGGAAGGACTTCCCTGGTGGTGCAGTGGTTAAGAATCCACCTGCCAATGCAGAGGACATGGGTTTGATCCCCAGTCCAGGAAGATCCCGCATGCCGCTGAGCAACTAAGCCCATGCACCACAACTACTGAGCCCGTGTGCCACAACTACTGAAGCCCATGTGCCTAGAGCCCGTGCTCCACAAGAGAAGCCACTGCAATGAGGAGCCCACACACCACAATGAAGAGTAGCCCCCCTCGTTGCAACTAGAGAAAGCCCGTGTGCAGCAACAAAGGCCCAACACAGCCAATTAATTAATTAATTAATTATTTTAAAAAAGTGAAGGGGAAATAAAGACTTTCTCCAACAAAACCTGAGGACATTTGTTGCTGGTAGACCTGCCTTGTAAGAAACGTTAAGAGAAGTTCCTGGGTGACCACTCAGGAGCATTTCGGGGTCTTGTCTTCCTGCCCTCACCTGGGACAGACAGCAAGCTGGGGGGCTGCCCCTTCCTCTCCTCAGGCAGGCTCAGGGGAGGAGAGAGAGGGGAGAGGAGGGAGGGAGGGAGGGAGGGAAGGAGGGAGGGAGGGAAGGAGGGAAGGAGGGAGGAAAAAAAAAAGAGAAAGAAAACATAGTTTTGAAAGAATGACCTCCCTGTGCATCTCTTTTCTAGGTCTGGATTTCTTGAAGAATTCAGCTTTCTCTTTTCTTTTTGTTTTGCTTTGGATGTCCTTTTCCTAAAATTTTGAAAACAGCTTTATTGAAATATAATTCACACGACAGAGTCCACCATTTAAAGTGTACATTGGTGGTTTTCAGTGCATTTGCAGAGTTGCACATCCACAGAGCAATCTAATTGGAGAATATTTTCAGCACAACCTTCCAAAGTCGTGTCCTCATTTAGCCGTCAACTCCCCTTCTCTGCCCAACCCCAGCCATGAGCAGCCACTCATCAGCTCTCTGTCTCTGTGGATCTACAGAGTTGCCCATTCTGGACGTTTCCTAGAAACGCAGTCCTACAGTCTGTGACTTGTGACGGGCATCAGTGTGGTTTGGGGGAAAACTCACCCACTCCTGCCTGTTCTCGGTCTGCTGTGAAGGGCGGGACCTGGCTGGCCCAGCACTTTCTTGGCCTGATGCTCACCCAAAGGCAAGGAGGCTCCCACAGCGCAGCCGAGCTCGTGGCCCGCCCTGGGCGGCATTCAGCAGAGCCTGAGGGTCCTGGTCACAGATGTATGGGTCACGGGCGCACCGCCAGGTGCTGTTCCTGTGTGTCGAGGAGCCTGCCAGCCAGTGAGGACACCCACCCGGGATGCCACGCCTGCCTCTTGTCCAACGGGCATCCTGTGTTGGTGCCCCAGAAGCCAGACAGCAGGAGAGTCAGCGCGGGTTACAGGAGGAAGGCAGAATGGCAGGTGGAGGCTGGAGCTTCTGAGAAAGCAGGGAAATCACCGGGAAGAGGATGGGAAGATGAAGAGGAGCAAGGCTGGGGATGCAGCACCAGAGACAGCATCCGGGGCCACTCCATCCAGGGGCCTCACAGCTGGGGAGACCCTCTGGGGACTGGCTGCCCAAGAGGAGCAGGCAGGACTTGGCACGGGTTTGAGCACCGGGTCACGCCAGCCGCTGGGGACCTCTGGTTGGGGTGAGGTGTCCAGGCCCGGCCTCCTCGGCTTCCCAGCATCTGGAATGAGCCAGAACCCCCGGCCACACCTCTAGCTTTGTGTTCTGTTCTAAATGAACGTTATGTTTTACCACCCTTGGCTTGTCACTGTGTTTGTTCTGCTTAAATCTGATGTCTCAGCTCCTAGAGTGGAGAATTTGTTTTCATGACGTTTGATAACGCAGCGAGCTTGCTTGCCTTTTTTTTTTATATATATTTATTTATTTGGCTGCACCGGGTCTTAATTGCAGTACTCGGAGTCTTCAGTTGCAGTACGCAGGCTCTTTAGTTGCAGGCATGCATGCGGGATCTAGTTCCTTGACCGTGGATCGAACCCAGGCCCCCTGGGGAGCTTGGAGTCTTAACTGCCGGACCACCAGGGAAGTTCCACCTTTTTTTTTTTTGCAGTAAAATATACAAAATATAGATTTACCATTTTAACCAATTTTAAGTGTACAGTTTAGTGGTATCATTGCAATGCTATGTAACCATCACCATGTTCACCTCCATAACTCCTTTCATCTTGTAAAACTGCAACTCTATACCCATTAAACAATAACTCCCCAAAGAATTTGAAAAATAGATATATGTATTCAATGTATGTATAACTGAAGCACTTTGCTGTGCACCTGAAACTAACACAACATTGTAAATCAACTATACTCCAATATAAAATAAAAACCAGGGGGACTTCCTAGGTGGTGCAGTGGTTAAGAATCCACCTGCCAACGCAGGGGACACGGGTTCGATCCTTGCTCCAGGAAGAGTCCACATGCCGTGGAGCAACTAAACCCATGTACCACAACTACTGAGCCCATGTGCCACAACTACTGAAGCCCACACGCCTAGAGCCTGTGCTCCACAACAAGAGAAGCCACCACAATGAGAAGCCCGTGCACCACAATGAAGAGTAGCTCCTGCTCACCACAAGTAAAGAAAGCCCACGCGCAGCAACAAAGACCCAATGCAGCCAATAAATAAATAAATAAATTTATTTATTTTAGAAAAAAAGACAACTCCCCATTTCCACCCACTCCCCAGCGCCTGGCACCCACCATTGTACTTTCTGTCTCTGTGATTTTGACTCATCTAAGGACCTCATGTAAGCGGATCAGACAGTATTTGTCCTTCTGTGACTGGTTTATGTCACTGAGCACGTCCTCGAGGTTCATCCACATTGTGTGCCAGGGTTTCCTTCCTCTTTAAGGCTGAGTAACATTCTGTGCTGTGTATACTCCACATGCCATTCACCCACTCACGCTTGGATGGGTATTTGCGTCATTTCCTCTGCTTGGCTGTTGTAGATAATGCTGTTATGGAACATACTGTACACATAGCTGTTAGAGCCTCTGCCTTCAATTCTTTGAGGCATATACCCAGACGTGGGATTGCTGGTTGTCCGGTAAGTCTATGTTTAATCTGTTGAGACGTGCCTTTTTTATTACCAGTTGGTTGGTTTATCCATCCACCCGCCCACCCCTCCCTGCATCCAACGTTTATCGACGACCACTGGCCAGGCAGTGTGGATGTCGGGGTGTAGGACAGCACCGGCCCCTGCCCTAAGGGAGTTACAGTCAAGTGGGAAAGCTGACTGTATTAATCACCAGCATTTATTGTGCCCCACGTGTATCATCTCACGTGATGCCCACAGGAAATACGCGCCAGGGATGCTGTTATGACCCCTGTTCCCCAGGTGAGGCGCTGCTGAGCTGAGGGTGTGCCTTGGGCCGGCGCAGTCCTTAATAAGGACTGCAGGCAGGTGTGTGAGCCAGTGGTTCTCATGGCCCCTGAATGACCAGGTCTGGGTCAGCCCTGGGCCAAGGAGGACTGGCCTGTGTGGTGTGATATCGGAAGCAAACAGAAGACTCTGTGCCTCTTGGTGACATGTTTAAGATCATTAAAAAATCTACATGGAGTAACCTGGTTGAGGCATCCAAACTGGAGCCGGGTGGCCCTCGTGGATGTGGTTTCAGACACATGCCTAAATTGTTGAGAACTTGAATTTTCTGAGCTGTATCAAACCCAAGGACACTGCAAACTGTTTCCAAAACAATAGCTGCCAGCAGCTGCCAGAGGCAACCTTGCAGTTTCAAAGCCCCTCCCCACCCCCACCCCTGCTTCTCAACCACGCAATCCTTACGAACCCCAACCAATTCTTGTTTAACAAGCGCCCTTACTTCTCGCCAGCTCCAGTCCTAGTTCTTGGCAAACAATTTTTGTAACCTTGCATTTTTTTGGCCTTTCTAAGCCTCCCCTGTTTTGTAGTCCCGCAGAACATAATTCAAAGGCTTCTTGCATCTGCGTCTCCCGGGCTGCCATCCTAACAAACGCCAAGTGAACGCCTCCTTATTTCAACCACGTCTCCGTTCTTGGAATTCTTGGTCAACGCTCTAAAAAGCCAGCTTCTACAATTAGAGCAATCCCTTTTCTTTGCATTTGTAACTTCTGTAAAACTCTAGGGAAGACGTTACACAAGTTCTTATCTAAAAATGTCTCATGTTTTTTATTTTCCAGTGTTCAAAAATTCTTTAAAAATACAGACACCCCGTCCTGACAAGGCTGTGCTAAGTACCATCAGCCGCTGACAGTGTGTCAACTACACACTTTCCTGGAGGATAACTTGGCAGTGTACACTAGGAAGCTGAGACAAGCGACGTTTTCACCTGTCATCGCACTTCAAGGAATCTATGCTAAGAAAGGAACCAGACAACAAGGTCCTACTGTAGAGCACAGAGAACTCTATTCAATATCCTGTGATAAATCGCAACGGAAAAGAATGTGAAAAAGAATATATATGTATAACTGAGTCACTTTGCTGTACAGCAGAAATTAACACCACATTGAAAATCAACTAAACTTCAATAAATTTTTTTTTAAATGGATAAAACTTTTTTTGAAAGTAACCAGAAATGCACACAAAGATTTACTTACAAGTAAGTCCAATGAAATATTTGTAACACTGAAAAGCTGGAGACAACCTGACTATCAAACAATAGAGGATTCAAGAAATTCTTGTAACTCCATGTGATGGAAATAATGTAGCCATGAAAGACCAGGGAGAGAGACTGGAGGACAGGGTTGATACTATGAAAACATAATGTTACATACACATAGTACATGACATTCCCAAAGTTTAAAAATCTAACATCAATACCTTTCCTGAGCATTTACCGTGTATCAGATACTTACCAGGTATCATGTAAAACCAGACAGATGTGCGTAGAAAGAAGGCAAGAAAGCTACACACGCTCAAGGCAATGGGACTCTGAGGAGTTTGGGTTTTCTTCTCCGTAATGTTTGTAATCTTCCCCAGCTTTCTACAACAGGAGTTTCCCTTACAACTAGAGACACAGTGAATGGTGTTTAAGAACCTCTGTGGGGGGACTTCCCTGGTGGCGCAGTGATTAAGAATCCGCCTGCCAATGCAGGGGACACGGGTTCGAGCCCTGCTCTGGGAACGTCCCACATGCCGCGGAGCAACTAAGCCTGTGCGCCATAACTACTGAAGCCCACATGCCTGGAGCCCGTGCTCCACCACAAGAGGAGCCACTACAATGAGGAGCCCGCGCACCACAATGAAGAGTAGCCCCCACTCGCCACAACTAGAGAAAGCCCGTGTGCAGCAACGAAGACCCAACACTGCCAATAAACAAATTAAATTAATTAATTTAAAAAAAAAAAAAAGGACCTCTGTGGGGCACAGGGCAGAGAATGAAAAACAGCCGTTGCAGCAGAGTTAACCCCAAACCATCGAGGACAGCAAACTTCGCTTCCAGTTAGATGGCAGGAAAATCCAAACGCCCAAGGCAGGTGAATTCACAGTAAAAGACAGAATTCCCTCACACTCTCCCTTTTCTTTCTTGGTGAATTATTTGCCTCAAGGGGTTCCTTGAGGGTCTAAAATCCTTGGGTTTGGGCCCAGATTCTGACTCTTTCCTCAGAGTATCACCACAGGGCGGGGGGGGGGAGGTGAGAGGGAGAGCGAGGAAGCACTTCCAAGGACGACGGGCTGGCAAGGGGTAAGGCTGGAGGTTATTCTGTGGGTGAGGACTCTGAGCCGTGATCGCCCCCCACGGACTTTCACTGAAACTGGGCACACACTCCCATGAACTCCTGGGGGGAAACTGTCCAGGTGGCCTGGAGCTGTCTTAGGTGGCGACTGAGAGGCTGTCACAGGGGTCAGCTCAGTGACCAAAGACAGCGAGGTGAGCTTCAAACCAGGGAAGCTTGTTGGAGGATTAAAAAGTCAACTGACACCCAGAGGGCCCAGGAAAGAATCTAGGGGATTGTCTAGTGTTTTGAAGACACTAGCCCAAAGCTATTCCCAAGACTAGCTTCGCTATTCCCAAGATTAAGCAAAAAATAAATAAATAACCTACCGTAATTTAAAAACCAAAATACCAAAAACTTGTAATCCAGGCGTTAGGTTCGGCTGTTGTCTCTTAAGACGTTCTGGAACTGGGGCGCACCCCAAAGCCTGCTCCCGAAAGGATGGAGCAACTTCTTAAACACAAAAGGGTTTAAAACTAGATTCTTCGTGCTGTAAAAAGGGTGCCTGGAGTCCATTAGTCATGAGAGCAAGCAGAATGTTCCACCAGCTTCTGTCCCAGCAGGGCCAGGAGAATCCTGGATACGTATCGAGGAGGAAACTCTTACCGAACATTCACGCATGCCAGGCCCTGTCCTCAGCTCCGTGTGGGCCAATCTGCTGAATCCCCTTAACCTCATTTGGATGTGGATACTATGATCACACCTCTGCTTGAAGAAGTGGGGAAACTGAGTCCAAGGGTTGATCTCACTTGTTACTCCAAGGTGATACAGCCATCAGAGGAGCTGGGATGCAGCCCGGGCTGTTTGGCTCTGAAACCGCACAACCCAGAGTTTTTAAATTAATTAATTGGCAGCATTTGTTGCTGTGCGCAGACTTTCTCTAGTTGCGGAGAGTGGAGGCTACTCTTTGTTACAGTGCTCGGGCTTCTCATTGCGGTGGCTTCTCTTGTTGCGAATCACGGGCTCTAGACGCTTGGGCTTCAGCAGTTGTGGCATGTAGGCTCAATAGTTGTGGCGCACAGGCTTAGTTGCTCTGTGGCATGTGGGATCTTCCTGGAGCAGGGATTGAACCCTGCATTGGCAGGCGCATTCTCAACCACTGTGCCACCTAGGAAGCCCCTCCCCACTGTCTTTTCATTGAGATCACATACCTGGTCTCAGGACTTAATGAAGCTCAGGTTTTGGATGTCTGGTTGCAGAAATGATTCAGTGAGGGACAAAATGATAGATAAGAAGTGGATTTAGATAGAGAGATACACATTCCATAGACAGAATGCAGTCCGTCTCAAAAGGCAAGGGGCATGGGGTCATCTGGAAAGTGAGAGCGGCCTGGGGAGAAACACAGCCCGCAGACAGAGAGGGTGGGCCACCCAGAAGGCGAGAGGCTCCGCACTGTGGGGTGCTTAGTTTTTATGGCTTGGGTAATTTATATTAATTAACTAGTGGGAGGACTATTCCAACTATTTTGGGGACAGGGTGGCGATGTCCAGGAACTGGGCCACCGCTGACTTTTTGGCCTTTTATGGCCGAGGCCTCGGACCTACTGTTGCAGAAAAACCGATCCCACGAGAAACCAAGCACCACACTCAGAGAGCTGGAGAACTCAGGTTTATTGAGCCGGCGGACCCAGACGAGCTAACGCTCCAAAATTCTGGGCCCCGTTTCAGGGGAGTCTTCTCCTTATATTGGTTAAAACATACAGCTATAATTGGTACAAACTGATTGGCTACAAATTACTATAGGTCACGGGCAGTTACAGAGCGCGGGAGTTGCCATGGGTTACACACATGGTAGGGGGTCCTAACAGGAACTTGTAGGAGCCGGACATTCCATTCTCATCAGGACTAAGGTCACAACTGGCATCCTCACATTGGTTGCAGGTTGAAGTTAATGGTCACTTAACAAGTCTATGTGCAAAGGGTCTCGAACAAAGGCTTGGGGTGGGTGCCTGAGAGCGAGACAGTCTTCCCTTATCTGATCACTCTTAGTCATTCATTTTACTGTTTAACTGAGAGTGGTGAGCAGGCCTTTGCAAGCTAGAGGAGAGGAAGCAGTTACAAGCAGGGAAGCTTCAATCTCCTCATCACTGTCACGGTGCCTGTGGGTGTGTGGTTCCGTGGATGCTAATGCACTACCACCAGTGTAGAATGAGGCTCAAGGTCCACTGGAAGGGAAACCTTCTGCCATCTTGGACCTAGGTGGTTCTAGCTGGTTTACGTCTTTCCTCAAGAGCTATGTCATCCTCTTAGAGGTTGTACCCTGCTCCCTTCCCTCCCGTCTCAGCTCCAGAGTCCAGAGCTCACCCTAGCGTATTAACTACGTTTCCTTAAGTTCTGTATACTGCATGCTCTGGCATCTGGGCCTCGCTGACTGGGGAGAGATCCCCTCCCAGCGCCAGCCCTCTCTTAGAGATGGCAAACGTGCCTTTCACCTGCAAACTCACCAATCCAGAGCCCAGGTTCCAAACCACGCCTCTGTGGGAGGCACTGTCCCCCGGCCCGTGATTGTCCCAGGCCCAGGAACCACGGGATCGGGGATGGCCCCTGTGCCCCAGAGCCTGCCAGTTATTCAAACTAGTCAACATTCAGCCCGCTCACCTGCCTTACCTTGGCTCTCTCGCGGAAACAGCAATAAAGGCTCCTGCCTGGGCTTTCCTCTCCCTCCTTCTGCTTCCTGACCCAACCTGGTGCTTCCCCAGGTGGCCCTGCCTGTTGTGGCATTGTCACCCGAAAAACTGGGTTCGCCTGTTGGTGGGCATGGAGCCAAAAGACACAACGAAGGCAAAGATCGAAAGAAGGAAGGATGTATTATGACCTGCAGCAAGTGAGGAGGACAGCGGGGATCTTCCCCAAAGCTGTGTCTCCCCAAACGGCAAAACTGGGGACGTTTTAAGCTAAGGGTACCTGCATGATCATGAAGAGGCTTGAGCAGAGGAGAATTCAGCTCAGAAATGGGGCCAAGGTGACCAGAGTCCAAGCTTTAGCTGATTGAAGTCACAAGGGTCCGAAAAGGTCCATCTCATCCCTCCTCAGGTTCCAGTTGATCTGATGGGTGAGGTGCAGGCTAATCTTTACCATGAAACAGAGCTGGGAGTCTTCACAACTGACTTACTCGCTTTGCTGTTGTTACTTCTCTTGCTTAATAACAGCTTGTTCCTGCATTCTTCTGATCCCTTAGGATCGTTAATTGCTGAGACCTGTTCAAGGGCTAGCCCTGTGACCAGGCTTAGGTTATGAAATGCCTTAGACCAGAAACGGCTTCTCTTGTGTCAAGAAGGCCACGCCTGGTTCTCCTTCTCCGGGGACCCCCCCACCCTGTCTACTTACAGCATGCCCCCACCCCTTCGGAACTGTGAGTGACAAACTATCTCCAGTGGCAGGGGTCTCCTGATCTGTCGACCTCACCCTATCTGAATAACAACACAGCCTACATTCTAAACGCTCAGCTACTACGTCTCAGCCAAATACTGTAAAATAAAACCACCACCAGCAGGGCAGGGAGTGGCCTTGGGGAATGTGCTAGAGCCCACGAGGTGGTGTGGTCTGAAATAGCGGCAGGGCTTTGAAGACCTGCATGACACGTAAGGCAGCGGGGTGTTCTTTGGGCTGCTGTCACAGAACACCACATGCGGGTGACTTAACAGACATTCAGTTTCTCATCGCTCTGGAGGCTCAGCGTGGGGCTGAGGGCTCCACTGACTCAGATCCCGGTGAGAAGGCGCGGCCTGCTCGCTGCCCTCATGCGGCCTGGCCTCAGGGCTCGCACACACAGAGGGAGTGGCTCTTGGGGGTTTCTTCTCATAAGGACTCACTGTGCAAGCAGATAGGCTGGGGGTCCCTGGAGGAGAGAACCAGGCATGGCCTTCTTGACACAAGAGAAGACATGTTTTGCCTAAGCCACTTCGTGATCTAGGCCTGGCCACAGTGCTTGCCCTTAAACAGGTCTCAGTAATTAATGATCTTTAGGGAAGTGAGGGAACGCAGGAACACAGGAAAAGCAGTCAAGAAACAACAGTTCCGCAAAAAAACAGAGCCCTACTTCCTCCTCAAGGGATGTACATCACAACCTGATACAGTCTTTCAGTTCTGCAGGAACGGAGCCCCCGCCCAGGCGGAGGGTGGTGACTATAGGCTGAGACCCCGTGATGGTGACCTTTTCTGACCCTCGTGACTTCAATCAACCAAAGCTTGGACTCTGTCCACCTTCATCCTGATTCTATGCTGAAGTCCCTCACGAACATGCACGTACCCTTAGCTTAAAACTCCCCCTATTTTACCGTTTGGGGAGACACTGCTTTGGGAAAGATTCCCCACTGTTCTCCTCACGTGCAGCGGGTCATAATACATCCTTCCTTCTTTTGATCTTTGGCTTGGTTGTGCCTTTTGGCTCCACACTGTCAACTATGAACTGGCACTTGCCATGGGCACCTGCCACCTGCCTCTACTACAAGGATGAAACCACACGTGCGGCTGCAGCTGCTGACCTTCCACATCCTCTGAAAGGAAGTCAGGGTGGAGACCAGCAATGAGGCCCTCTGTGCTTTGGAAAATCGGTGGAACAGGTCTTCGGATAGTTAGATGTCTTCAGGAGCTGATTTTATGAGCCCAAGCCTTGCATCTCCTCATCTCTAGAAAAGCACTAAATCCCTGCACGGTGCCGTCTGCTCCTCGTGGCTCGCAGAAACCCCCTACCACATCAGGTCCCCACCCTCATGACCTCATTTAACCTAATTACCTCTGCAAGGCTCCACTCCCAAATATCATCACTTTGAGGGTCAGAGCTTCAACACACGGATTTTGGGCAGATACAACATTCAGGGAGAGACAGGAACGGCAGAGGACAGACCAGGATGGGGAGGGGGTGAGATCATCTGCTGAGAGAGCTGGACTCATCAGGCCTTCCTACTCCTAGAGCCGAGGGCCGTGGCCCTCACAGAGCAGGAATGAGAGGGCAGCAAGGACAGTGGCTAGTGCCACTGGCCACTGTGTACTCCAGGGGCTCTCACCCAGCAACACTGTCACAAACTAGAACCTCTGGTTTGTCTTCCTCAGTTTCCTCATCTATAAATTAGAATGAACCCTTGATGCCGAAAGCTCAGCTTCTCTGTACGAAAAGAACATGATTTCTCAGTGTCAAATAAATCTCAGAGACAGAGTGTTGGGTGAAGTAGAAAAGGATAGCTTTACTGCTTTGCCAGGCAAACAGGGACACAGGGGGCTCCTGCCTCAAAAACACTATGTGTCCCCCGTTGGAGAAGGTAGCGAGCTTTACAGTAATTGTTCAAAGAGGGCGTGATCAGCTCGTGGACATTCTTCTGATGGGATGGTGGTGAGGTAAGTAGGAGTCAGTAGTTAACTTCTCCCATCTGCAGGGGGTTTCAGTATCTGCAAAGCTTAGAGATAATGCTGTGTGTATTGCTGCTGGGGAAACAGGACCTGCCGCAAGGCTGCTCTTGCCTGTTTCTCCCTGGTCTCACACCCCCTCCCTTCCCTAATTAACAACTGCTTGAACCTGCCGGTTGGAAAGCAGGGAAGGTCATGGAGGCTGAAAGAAGGTTGTTTCCTATAATCAAAGACAAGGGGGACACAGAAAGGCTTTGTGCCCAGGAGCCCCACAGGGCCATGCTCGGCCTCATCCGCACATGTAGAGGTCATGAGGATTAAGCGTATTAATTCAGGAAACACGCTTAGCACATAGTAAGCACTCGATAAAGTCTAGCTATTATTAATCAACAACTAATTATTAGCTATGATGTACTTCCTCTTTCAAAGTCTGGCCAACTAAGACCCTTCCCCCTTCCTCACTGTCTGAGGCACAAGCCAGGTCACTGAATCCGCTGTTCTCACCAGGCTAGAGAGGTTTCAGCTCTCTGACTTGGGTCACCAGAGGGATGGAAATCACCATGTCTGCAGGGGCGAAACCCCAGGGGCAGTGGGGTGGGAGTGAGAGGTGAAGGGCAGGGTCATGACCACAGGGCTTGAAACCCAGTAGGATCCTGTGGGGTCCTCCCAGGTACAAAGCTTTTCTGTGTCCCCCATGTCCAGTTGTAGGAAACAGGCTTCATTCAGCCTCCTGGACTTACCTGAATATCAAAGAGTGGACTCCGTTGCTAATCAGGGAAGGGAGGGGATGCAGAGACAAAGGAGGAGCAGCGGTTAGAGCAGGGTCCTGGTTCCTCCTCAAGAAATATACATGACACTCCTTTGAGTTCTTCTGCAGGAACTAAGGCCCCCACCCAGAGGAGGATGGCAGCTTCAGGCTGGGGACAAGATTCCTGGAGCACTGCCCTGTTACCTCACCACTAACCGGTCAGAGGAAAGTCACACACCCTGCCGCCCTCACCCCCAATCACGCCTGTAAACCTTCTCTCCGAAAACCATAGAGGAGGTGGGACAGTTTTGAGCACCGGCCGCCCCATTCTCCTTGCTGGGCCTGCAAGAAACCTCTCTCTGCTCCAAACTCTGAGGCTTTGGTTTGTTTGGCTTCGCTGGGCACGGGGCACGTGCACTTGCCTTCAGTAACAGGCTGGGCCCCCAGCACGGGGGGGGGGTTTGCCCTTGCCAGGAGGCTCCAAAGAGGGCATTCTGCAGGCGTGGTGGGATGGGCACTGGCCGTGTGGCCCGGCCCAGAACGCCCTGAAACGAGGGCCAGCCACGTGTCTGGGGTTGGGGACCTGGGCCCCTGGGGGTCCTCAAGGGCCTCATGGCGCCCTGGAGGTGTCCGCCCCCCAGGCCTCTGCGGTGCAGGTCCGGTCGGGGCCAACCTGGTGTGTAGGTCAGGTCTGCGTGCCCCAGGCGGGGGCGCCCCTGTGGGCAAGGTGGGCCTGGGTCCTTGGTCCTGCGGGGCAGTCTCGGGGCTCCTGCGTCCTAGCGCCGGTCCGCGCGGTGGCCGCAGGGGCCGTGGACCGCACGCGGGTTCCGGGACCTGCAGGCCCCGGAGCAGGGAACAGGCCCTGCGCGCCACAGGCCCCCAGGAAGCGCGGTTCCGGTAACTCCCAGCCCGGGGCCGCCCCTCCGCTGGCACCCCTGCCGCGCCCACTCCCGGGGCGCCGCGCCCCGTGCGCTTCCCCCGTGGGGGTGCCCGTCGGAGCGGCGCCGGGGAGCGCGGGGCCGCGGGGTTAGAGCGATGGCGCGGGGCCAGGGGGCGGGCCTCTGCGCCGTGAACGAATGGCTCGAGGAACCGATGAATGAAGGCCGGCGGCGCCGCAGAGCCCTGCGGGGGAAGCGGAAAGCGCAAGCCGCCATTCCGGAGAGGGGCCGCCCCTGCGCCGCGAGCGCCGAGTGACGTGCACCGGGCGCCGGGGCCCAGGGTGCGCTCGGCGGTTCCCGGTCCCCGGGGAGGGCGGGCCCGCGCGGATGCCCCGCCCCGCCCCGGCCCCGGCCCCGCCCCCGGCCCGCCCCGGCGCAGCGCGGGACCCGCGGGTTCCCAGCCGCGCTGAGGTCAGAGGGAGGCGGCCCGTCGTCCGAGCGGAGCGCCTGCGCCGAGCCGGGCCGCAGCGGAGCGGAGCCCGAGCGTGGCCGGAGCCCAGCGGAGCGCAGCCCCAGCGCGCGCCGGAGACGCTGAGCCCGCCCGGCCCCGCGCCGCCGCGGCAGGCCCGGCATGGAGCAGGAGTGCCGGGTGCTCTCCATTCAGAGCCACGTCGTCCGCGGCTACGTGGGCAACCGGGCGGCCACGTTCCCGCTGCAGGTAGGCTTACGTAAGCCGGCGGTGTCCCGCGCCCGGCCGTGCGGGCCCGCGAAGGGGCGGCCGCCGCCGGCCCGCGTGACCTTGGCCGGGCAGCCCCCGGGGTCCCGAGCGCGCGCGGGCGGGGGGGGGGGGGGCAGGCGCTCGGCGGGGGCGGGGCAGCACCGGGACCCCTGCTGCCGGGATGCGGCGGGGATGCGCGCGCTGGGTTGGAAGGAAGCCCCCGGGCGCGAGCTGCGCGCACCCGCCGGCCGCGGCCCCTTCCCGCCCGCCCGACCCTGGGGGCGAGAACATGCAGCTCAGCGGCCCGAGACCCTGCGAAGGAGGGCGCTGGGTAGCAGGTGTCTGCCCCGCTCACCTGGTGGGCTCCTCGTTCCGGCCCCGCCCCCCGTGGGTCGGGACGCTGGGAGGCAGGAGAAGTGGTCTCGCAGTGAGGCCCCGGGCGGCAAGGGTGGGCTCCGGCCTGCGACTGACCGTTCCGGGGAGGTGGTCGCCGGGAGGGGGTGGGGCGAGGGCCTACCTGCCGGTGCTGTTCTGAAGAAGAGACGCTCAGAGGCCGGTTGAGGCCCCTGCGGGCTTTGGCTTATAGAGGCCTCTTGTCTCATGTGTCCGCTTTTCCTTCCTGGGATGCCCACGGGCCTCCTCCCACCTCGGGCTACCCCCCTCCCCCCACCCTGTCCTCGGTGAGGGGCTCGCCGTCTCTCGGGCACCCACTGCTTCCTGTCGCAGCCCCGAGGTTACGGATGGGCGGCCCTTGGAGGGGCAGGAGGAGGCCTGGGTGCAGTGGGGTGTCGTGGTGGGGTGGCTGCTTCGGGGTCACTGGCACGTCCTTGCCCTGTCGTCTTAGCAGGGGGCTGGGCGTCTGGGCAAGATGGTGGCTCTCTTGGACCGCTCACCTTTGGCCAGTTGTCCCAGGGTCCGATCTGCGAGCAAGGAGCCCGTCTCCGGCCCCTGCTGTGTGTGCTAGGTCCCCGTGCTGGGCCCTCGAGGACATGAAGGGCCACCCAGTGACAGTGGTCTGTGGGGTGCGGGCTGGCTGGAGGGACCCTGGGGAGGGTTGGAACCGCCTCAGTAGAGTCTGAGGGCTGACCTGAGGCTGGCATGCCCATTGCCCAAGGAGGAAACAGTGGAACAAAGACCCGGTGGAAAGGTACAAGGGTTCAAGTCCGAGTGACCTGCCCGGCCGCCCCTGATCGGTGAGCACCTGTGGCGATAACGTGAGGTCCTTGGACCTGCCTTTCTGGAGGTCGCAGACCATGGGGTCTGTCGCGAGGCTGCAGCTCTTGGTCACTGATTGCTTGGGTAGGGCCACTGCAGGGGGACTACGGCTGGGGGGGAACGTGCAGGGCCCCTAAAACAGGGGTAGCTGGGAAGGTGGAATCCCAGGCAGTTCCCACCAGATAGCGGTACCAGCCACACCCTGCTGGGAGGGAGCCTTCAGAGCCGCCCCTGGCGGAGGTGTGCAGGTGTGCAGAGGTGCACGGGCCCCTGCTGGCCTCCCTGAGCCTCGGCCTCTGCCTACTCCCCACCCACCTGCCGCCACTCCCTTCTTTCTCTTTCCCCAGGGCACACTTCCTCTGCTCACCTTGTTCCTGAATTTCCAGGCACTTACCCTCAACTTCCACAAGTACGGGATGCTGGCCCAGAGTAGGAGGCATCCTGGAGGTCAGGATGCAAAACAGCAGGAGAAATGTGTCCTTTTCCAATTACTTGATGGGGTGCTCCTCCGGACCACTGACCTGGGGAAGTGCCTCTGAAGGACTGAACCTCGGTTCTTACCTGGGGTCTCCCTAGTGCCCAGTATCGAACATCTTCACCTGGGGGCTTGAGGGACAGAGGTGGGGGGTTGTCGCCTCCCTCCTGTCATCCCCCGGGCGGGGGCAACGTCTCTGCTTCTGATTTAATCCATCCCTGCACTTCCTCCTGTCTGCTTTAAGAAAAACACATTGTGAGAGTTGTGAGTTTGAGTTTTATTCAAGAACATACTGAGGACTGTAGCCCAGGAGAAGGCCTTGCAGGGCGCTGCTCCGAAGAGACTGGGGAGAAGCCAGTTTTTATGTGATTTTTTTTTTTTTTTTTTTTTGGCTGAAAAGTACATGCAGTCAGGCATACATCTTGGTAAAAGATTACTTAATCTTTTAACAGATATCTTAAGTTAATGATTTTAGTGTTTTTCTAAGTATAGGAAGAGGCAGGAATTTGGGGTCATGGAAATTTTGAGATAGGCCTCTAACTGTCTTAGGGCCTGTTTACCTAAAGCACAGAGTGCCTCCTCCCAGGTTTTTTTATCCTGAGTTCCTCAGGTGGGTGCTGCCCTGGGGTAGACTTAACCTTTGTATCAGTGGAACAGTTCCCTTGTGTCAGTGAGCCAGGCTCTTTGTTTTCCTTTGTTCACACTCCCCTGGAGGCTGTGAGGCCCAGGAGGAGGGGCAGTTCTTTAGCCCGTGACCTTGAAGAGGTCACCTTCCACCTTGAACCCTCCGGTGCTCGGTTGCCTCATCTGTAGAATGGGCACGTCGTTTTCAGGCGGGGGAACAGCGGGAGGGCGAACGTCTCTGGGAGGTGCCTCGGAGGTGCTGGCTGCTGCATGAGGTAGCCCAGTGCCTGGGGGTGCTGTTCGTACCCCTCACTGTGAGAGAGACCAGACAGGAAGGTCGGGCTGAGTGGCAGCTAGGGTTGTCTGGGGCATCTCCGGGGGGCCAGGACCCCCATCAGCACTCCTCACTCCTTTACCCGTGTCCTTTGTCCGAATTCCCTCCTCCTCGTTACAGAAATAAGACGTAGTCTTGGGGGGTGGGGAGGCCTAAGGAGAGGGAGAAAGGCAGAGAGCGTGGCCCTCAGAACATGCTGCCCCGAATTACGCCCGCCCTGATGGTGGACTTCCAGCCTCTGGATTTGTGAGGCAGTAAACTTTATTTCGCGGCGCAGGCACTAACAGGGTCCCTGTTTGAGGTCCGGCTTGGGGCCTACAGTTCAGCCCATAACAAGAACAATTTGCAGAGATTCCTTGGCTCGCTGGACACGTTCTCCACTTAACCACTTAGTGCTGCCTTGTCTGAGCCCAGATTCCTCGTGAGTCTGTGCACGCTGGCTGCGGAGCTCCTGTGAGGACTGCAGGGTGCTCCACGGGGTCCCACGTGTGAGCACTGCCCGAGCTGGGAGAGGCAGGGAGGTCCGAGCTGGGAGAGGCAGGGAGGTCCGCGCGGCTTGCTCCAGCCTCAGCCCGGGATGGGCTGGGGGTGGGTGGAGCCTGGAACGGCCTTGCCCTGAATCCAGCCAGCCGTGCCCTAACTCCCAGAGCTGTGCTGCAAGGAGAACGTAGTCTGAGCACAGCTGGAGACTCCAAGGGCGTGGGTATTCACAGAGCTGAGTGTGGGAAGTGCACTTGGAAATGACAGGAGAAGGTGGGGTCTGGCTGGGCCCCCCCCCAGACTTGGCGAGATGGGAAGATGCGCTTGTGGGGGGTGGAGAGGCCTCCTGTGGGGGCTGGCCTGCTGTCCCTGGTCCTGGCATCCGGCTCAGGGACTGGCAGCGCCTCCTGAGACCTTCTCAGCCGCATCTGCACGGTGAGAACAGCCCTCTCGGCAATCAGACGGTGCCAGGCTCCCAGGGCACTGCTGGACGCAGCTCTGCCCATGGTCGGGGCCGATGCGGGGGGACCCCCTCCCTGCTCCCGGGGGGACGTGGCCCAGAGTTGTCGCGCTGGAAGCCTGCGAGCCTGGCTTCAGGGCGCTGGTTCCCAGACTGCTCTTTGTCAGGTCCCCACCGCGCACTGGGCCGAGAAAAATGGTAGACGAAAGAGCAAGGACCAGAGCCTGGATGCCGGTGTTGGATTTGTTTCTGGGCTCAGAGTCAAAAGTCCACTCTAGGGGCGGGGGGGGACATGCTACTGTGACCAGCGACACAGCAGGTGGCGCGTGGGCAGGACGAGCCGCCTTTGCAGGGAGCAGGGAGAGCGAGGGCGGGCTCGTGGCCTTTGAAACCCTGTCCCCAGACGGCACTGCCGAGTCAAGGCCATGGCATGTTCTGGGGCGCCCTCCCGCTGCTCAGGCCTTGATTCTGGGGAAAGAAAAGGGAAGGAGTGATGGACCTTCTCCCACGCTGAACTCTGGGGGGCTCATTTCCTCTTGGAAGTAGAAAACCTCGCGTTGCTCTCGGCTGGGAGTGTGATTCTTCCGAGCCCCCTCTGCGTGCGTGGGGGGGGTTGGGGGGACGACAGTCTGCAAGCCCCGTTGATCCAGCAGCTTCTCCCTTGTTTTTGTACCCCCCCCACCCCCATCCTCCAGCAGCCCCGCAGCCCCACTTCTGCCCTGTTGCTTCCCATTTTGGTGAAAATTCAGCAGGTACAGGAGACTTAGGCTTCTGTGAATTTCCTGGGGCGGCCGTAACAAAGCACCACAGACGGAGGGCTTAAAACCACAGATTTATCCTCCCGCACTTCTAGGGGCCAGAAGTCTGAAATCAAGATGTTGGTAGGGCTGCAGTCCCTCCAGAGGCTGGAGGGGCGGGTCCTTCCTGCCTCCTGGGGGCTTCGGCTGTCCTTGGCTGGTGGCAGCACCCCTCCCATCCCTGCCTCCTGTCGCGTGGCCCCCTCCGGTGTGTCTCTGATAAGGACCTTTGTCATTGGGTGTCCAGCTCATCCAGGATGATCTTAGCTCGAGGTGCTTAAGTTGATTATACCACAAGGACCCTATTTCCAGATCGGTACGTGCGTGAGTCCCCAGCCAACATGTATTTTAGGGGTTACTGTTCAATCCGCTGTAGGTTAGAAGGAGCCTGTTCAGAGAACTTTAAAAGTGGCACAGATCGGGGGTTTAATTAAAGGCCCAGAGGTTGACACAACATCCAAAAGCTGTCCTTTCTGGGAAGGACGGCACTGGCAGGCGGCAGGCTGCCCGTTCAGCCGTGGTTCCTGTGTCTTTCCTCCGAGCCCGGCCGCCAGGTGCTTCTCCTGCCAGGGTAGCCAGCGTTTCAGATGCCAGCAGCCGCTCTGTTGGGCACACGAGCCCATCTGAGGTGTCTGGCAGGGAGATAGCTGCTTCGTGCCAGCTGTATGGTGCGCGCTTCCTTCTGAGTCTGTGTGTGGAGTTTGGCACTGCTGCTTTGGGCACGTGTGACCTCTGCTGGGGGTCACCGGAGGCTCACGGTGCATCCTTGAAGGGCCATGCTGGGGGAGGGACAGTACATTATGGGATTCTGTGGCCTTGAGAACCTGACTTGGGCCTTAGCTCAGAACTCATTTAAACACCGTGTCGCTGAGATGGGAAGGCAAGACCACAGGTGCCCGGAAGATGGTGTAGGGGACATCTCAGTTTGGGGCCTGTAGAAGCCCTGCCCACTCTCTGAATCCCCTGCCCCTCATTGCAGAAGCAGAGCTGAGACCTCCAGGGGGCCCGGGTGGAGATTCTGCTTCTTTGTACAAGGCCCTCAAAGCCAGACCTGTCTGCCAGCGGACTGGCTCAGACATCCGGCAGGAAGAGGCAGGCAGGTGGCCGCAGGGGTGCTGAGAGGTCCCTGGCCTGAAGACCGGGATCCACACCCCTCCTGGCCTAGTGACGTGGCCAGAGGAGCTGAGCAGAGGTGGAGGGTCCCGCAGATGCCTGGCCCACCTCCCCTCTGGAGCAGAGCAGAGCTGTCCGGCCCTGGGGTGTTAGGAGACACGTGCACGTGTGGGCCACTCACCCCAACATAGCCTAGGGACTCGTGCCTGGCTCCAGAGAGGCGCTTCAGACCCTAAGGTGCTTATGTCCAGCCTCTCACAGCTAGGAACCCTCTGAGCCTCAAGGTGGCCTTCTTCAGAGGGTGTCTTCATTCGTGGTTAAAATACCCGGTCCTTTGGAAAGTCTTTACATTTTTTCCTTAGGATTCCTAGGATAAAAATGACCTTTTCCAGCAGAACTGCATTTGGAAGATGCTGGAAGAATGTCACCTGCCCTTTAAAAGATAGAGTTCCTGCCTTTGCATTTTTCACGGTGACACACACATTGGCAAACAGTGCAAGAGAGCTGACAGCCGAAAGCACACCCGCTTGCGGCCCCGCTCAGGCCCCAGCCCTTCTGGGGGGCCGCCGCGGGCTGGAACCGGTGACCGTCCTCTGGGCTGTCTGTGCTCTGCAGGCCACCTGGATCACTTGCTCCCCCGTGGCCTCCGGGAGTCCCCGTCTCACCCCAGTGTGTCCCATCCTGGGGCTTCGGTGTGGCTTCATTAGTTCTCCTACCTCACATTTTCCCAGGAAGGTCCAGAATTGCTTACTATCTTGATTTTCTAACTCTCTTTCTTAGTTTGGAAGTGAGATTTCTGTTATTCCTCTTTGCTTGTCATGTAGAAAAGCAAGAGCGTAACTGTCTGGTGTGCGTAGGTGTGTGCGTGAGCGTGGATGTGCGTGCTCGGGGGGGTGTGGACGCGTGTGGGCGCCTGTGCAGTTGTGTGGTGTGGCGCTGCTGCAGTGTGTGGGGGCCTGTCGCGCTGCAGTGACCGCCCCTCACAGGGACCTCTCTGGAAGGGGCGGGCGCCTCTGGGAGCAGGTGGCTTCCGTGACCACACACAGCGGGGCCCAGGGGCCCTGTGGCTCGGGCTTGGCTGTCCCCTGGTGCTCACCCACACGGAGCTTTTGAAATAAGACCACAGAGTGATCTGGAAGAGTGACACCAAGGAGCAGAATACATGGAGTTTCTTGAGGAGAGAGGAAAGCGACGTGGGGCCTCGGGCCTCGGGGTAGAGTCGCGGGTAGAATTGCGCGGTCCGCTGGGGAGGGGCAGCTCCTCCCCTCTGCTGACCCAGAGCTGTCACCCTGACCCAGGTCTGTCGCCAGGGCCCCTGGGAGCTCGGGGAAGACCCCTTCTCCTAGGGCTTTGCGGTGCAGCCCAGCTGAACCCAAGCGGTCCGTGTGCGGGGCCTGGAAGCCAGGGGTGGGTGCGCTGTGCTGGGAGCCAGGCTGGGGCCGGGGCTGTGACGCCGAGGGCAGAGAGCACGTGGGGTGCAGGTGGCCTTGACGTGGGGCTGCCTCGGGGAACACAGGGCTGTTTGCAGTAGGAGCTCCCATCGGAGCTGAAGTGGGGGTGGGAGTTGAGCTGAGGGGAAGGGCTGACCGGGGGGCGGCTGGAGGAAGGGACCGGGGCACCTGGCCACGGCAGGGGGCGTCCTCGTGGCCCCTCTTTCCTAGTGCTGGTCTCCTAGGAGAGTGACTGGAGGTCTTGCGCAACAAGCCACAGCGAGGGTTTCTGGAGACGGCGATGTGCCCTGTCTGGCTGCCCAGCACTGACCGTCGCCCAGAGGAACCATGCGGTCTGGGCTTCCCGGCTCCTGCTGTCCACGCGCTCTGCTGAGTTAACCCGGCGCTCGCCGTGTCCGCCTGGCTCTCAGCGGGGGGTTGATGACGCAGCGGCCAGCCGGGCAGCTGGGAACGTGTGTCACCCCCAGGCCGAGGGGTCAGACGTGGTGGTAGCCACCCTCCAGGAGGGTGCTCTGTTGGGAAAGGCGGGCCGAGGTCTGCGGGAGGCGGGACCTGTGTGGGCGGCCCTTGGCGCCTCTGGAGCATCTCAACGTGCTCTCCCTCTCCCTGGTGCGAGCACCTCTCTCGGGGTTGAGGCTGCCAGTCCTGGGGTCGAGCAGCAGGGCCTGTCTGATGCCGGGACCTCCCCGAAGTGCATGTGCGTCTCCGTGGCCCTGCCGGGTCTCAGGCTCTGTAACCGTGTCCCCAGCATTAGTTGTGCTCACGTGGGTGTGTGGAGCCAGGTTTCCTCACCGCTGAGCCGAGTTGCATGACCTCAATGGGCAGCAGGCCGGCCGGTCGTGGGGGCGTCTCGTCTGAGGCTCTAGTTCTTTCTGAGGCAGAGCTTGAGGCCAGGCTTTGGCCCCCAGCCTGCATTCAGAGGCCCCTGGGGTGATGGACTGCTCCCAGGGGGTCACAGTGGCATGCAGCCCCAAACTCCTAAAAGCCCCCACGTCTGGGTACTTGAGCAGAGGCAGAGAGGGCGAGGTTTCCAACAGGGTCTCGAGGCCAAGAGACCCTGTGCTAGACTGAGGAGAGGGGCTCACAGGGGCCGGAGGCATCCGAGCTGTGGGGGCTTCCGGAAGCAGCGTGGAATTCACGGGTGGCAGCCTGGGGTCTGGGCTGCGTCCCACCGCAGCCCTCCAAGGTTGGGGGTCAGTGGGGTGCATCTGGGGGCCTGGGGCGAGGGCAGCGGTGGCACAGAGGCTCCAGGGATGGGAGTGAGGACTTGAACCGGGCCCTCTCGGGCCCTCTCAGCAGAGAATTCCAGGAGCCCCTGCCCCTGGCTGGCCCACGGCTGGGGACAGCGCGGGGAGGGGGGTGTTTCCCCGTATCTCCCCTCTCCTCCCCTCCCTCCCCTCCCCTCTCCTCCCCATGCTGAACGAGTCAGTTCTTCCTCTTTTTTCTTAAAGTGAGTCTTGTTGCTGGTAAATGGTGAAACACTGGCAGGGGTGGGGCAGGACTTCTCGCCGCTGTGAGAGTTCCACCCGGCGGGCCACCCGCTGCCAGCTGAGTGGGAAGACAGGCTTGTGGGCCCCTGAGCCTGGGATGCGGCGGGAAGCGGCGGGAAGTGCGGTGAACTGATAGGGGATGTGAGTGGGATGCTTATCAAACCTGCTGATGTGAATGCAGTGGACACCCTCCTGGGCTTCGCGGCCTCAGGGCCGCACAGCTGCAGCGCTCCTCGCCGGCCTCAGCTCGGGCCACCAGGGCACCGGGCCCTCGTCCCGAACGCGCTGGCTTCCTCTTCCGCCCCAGCCAGAGAACGCCGCTTTGCTTGTTTTTTTTTTTTTTTTTCAAAGAACTTTTATTGAGATACAATTGACATACAATAAACTGCATATATTTAAAGTGTACACTTTGATATTGTTTTCTTATTAGCAATGTATATATGGCAATCCCAATCTCCCAATTCATTCCCCCCCCCCCACTTTCCCCATTTGGAGTCCAAATGTTTGTTCTCTGCGTGTGTCCCTATTTCTACCATGCTTTGCTTGTTTTTAATTGAAGTATAGTTGATTTATGACATTGTGCTACTTTCAGGTGTAGAGCACAGTGACTTCATTATATGTGTGTATCCTTTCAGATTATTTTCCATTATAGCTTACTAGAAGGTATTGAACACGTCATCCAGTAAATCCCTGTTGTGTATCTATTTTATATGCAGTGATGTGTTCTCATTCCTAACTTATCCCTTCCCCACCTTTCTTTCCCCTTTGCTGACCATAAGTTTGTTTCCTGTGTCCGTGAGTCTGTTTCTGGCTTTGTATTATTTTTGTAGTATTCATATATATGTGATATCGTATAATTTTGTCTTTGACTGACTTTACTTACTGTGATCATCTCTAGGGCCATCCTTGTTGCTACAAATGGCATTATTTCATTCTTTTTTTTTTTTTAAGGCGGAGTAATATTCCATTTTGTGTGTGTCTGTGTGTGTACATAAATAAGCTCTAAGAGAACAAAAAACTTACTTTGTTCAACTCTTTTCACAAGACCTAGAAAAGTGCCAAGCACTGGGTAGGCTCTTAATAAATCTGAGTTCAGCAGAAGACTGAGTGACTGAATTAATATATATATACACACACCACATCTTCTTAAACCAGTAGTCTCTTGATGGACAGGTTGCTTCTGTTGACAGAAAATTAATGTCACTCTAAGAAAGAAACTTTTTTTTTTTTTTTGGGCACACGGGCTTAGTTGCTCCGCGGCATGTGGAATCTTCCTGGAGCTGGGATCGAACCCGTGACCTCTGCATTGGCAGGCGGATTCTTAACCACTGCGCCACCTAGGAAGCCCAGAAACGTATATTTTTATTCAAGCCAAATTTGAGGATGATAACCCAGGGAGAGCATCTCAGAACGGTCTGAGGACCATCCTGTCTGTTAGAAGTCAAGGCGCAGTTCTATAAATTTTTTGAGACAGACAGCTGTACATCAAATGTCATAATATTGACAGTTTACATAATCCACATGACCCCCCACAAGATCGAGGAGGAAGGTTATCTTTAAGGAGGTGTCTTGTAGACGCTGGGAGAGTCTTGCAGGGGCTTCTGCTGATGGGGAGGTTTTGTGATGCAGATACAGGATTCAGGGTTGGGGGAGAGGGGAGGCCAAAGAAAGGGCAGGTGTGTTGCTGGTTTCCGTTGCTGTGCAGAAGCATTTAACTATGATCAGGTCCGATTTGTTTCGTTTTGCTTTTGTTTCTCTTGTCCTGGGAGGGGAGAACTCTGCTCCTAAAGGGTGCGTGTGAGCAGATTGGGCCCCCTGGGGGCTCCTCCACACGCGAAGGGGTTGTGCGGGCCGGGCCGGGGCTGGGCGCGGGGCGGTGGAGCTGCCGTCCTCACACCTGGTTTACTCTGCTGTTGCCGCTCTAGCTGAATGACGGCTTGTTCCTGCACTTTTTTGTTCCCTTAGGGTGATTCATGACTGAGGCCTGTTCAGAGACAACCTGTGACCAGGCTTAGGGCGCACCACGGCTGAGACCAGGAATGGCTTCTCCCGTGTCAAGGAGGCCACGCCTGGTTCTCTTTCTCCCGGGACCCCCTACCTGATCTACTTACCGTTGGGACTTAAAGCTGGGGGAGGGAGGATGTGTAGGGCCGTGTGGTGGGGGTGCTGGGAGCAATAGAAAAACCACAGCTGCTTCTGGGGGCCCCCCTGATGCGGGTGAAGAAGCACGGTGCTGGGGAAGCCGCCGGAGCGGGACCCTCCCCGTGTCCTGGTCTCCCCCCACCCAGTGTCCGGTGTCGGGGGCCCTAGGCTGAGCAGGGCTGTGATGTCCGGGGTCGCAGCCCCAGGTCCCCGAGCTGAGCACAAAGGGGGGGTTGTTGAGCTGAAGACTAGGTTTTGACGACAGGCGCCTCCTTTTCTATGGGGTGCAGGGGCTCCCGTGTTGGAGCCTGGCCCTGTGCCCTGTCTCTCTGCGGCATGCCCTAGCCCTGCCTGTGGCTTTGATGGGGGCCTCACACGGGCCTGTGATCCGGATTCATAAGCTCTGGTATGTGGAATGGAGATGCCAGCCCAGGGGCTGTGTGCCAGCTCGCAAGGCTGAATTACCCATGCGTCCAGAAGCCGTGGAGCGGGGTGTTTTGGCAGGATGTTCAGGGTTTTTGTCTCACTGCCTCAAATCTGTTTCTTAGAGTTGATTAGAATGTAGGGGTGTGAAGTACTGCGAGCTCTGTCTCGGGGGCCGGGAAATCTGGCAAGTAAATTTGCAAAGTGCCAACTTTAACTTTCTAGTGTAAGAAGACTGTTGACTTTTGCTTTATTACTTTAAGTCCAACTAGTGCTGGCATAATTTTTAGAAAGACTTTTGAAACACATGTCGTAAGTGTGTAGCTCCGTGAATTCACAAAGGGAGCACGCCTGGGTAACCACCGCCCCGTGCAGAGCTGGGTGTGGCCCACGTCCTCGACCCAGGCCGACCCCCTCCCCCACCCACTGCCCCTGCCGCCTGGAGCAGACGCTCTCCTGGTGGCCAGAGGCCTCTGTTTGGGTACTTGGAGGTGAGCCCTGAGGGTTGGTGTTCAGGTGAAGGGGGGCGGGTTGGGGCAGTTACTGGTGCACAGGACGGCGCAGAACGCCAGGGCAAAGTGGCGGAGGCATGGGGCCCCCGGGGCAGCATCCGCCTTGGTTCCCATCCTCTCTCTTTCCCTCTTTGTCTCACCCTCCCCGGGAGGTCCCGCAGGTGAGGGGCCCACTCTCACCTGCATCCCCTCCCAGGTACTGAGATTTGCAGTCACCTGGACGGTGCAGTGTCTGTCTGTGGAATTGCTCACCTGCTGAGTCTCCTCCGTGTCTCTGTCCTCGTGGATCGGTTATAAAAGGGTCCCTCCTCATTTTTGTGGGTTCCCGGAGGGAGAGGGTCTCCGAGGCGCTGCCCCTCCCAGCCCCGCGCTGGGCAGCACCTCCTCCCGCATCAGCAGTTGAGCTCAGGGGGAGCCCCTGACTCCTCCCGGCCCCCCCACTTCCGACCCCACAGGGCACTGCCTCCCGCTTCCCTGCCGGCTGCCGGCTTCCCACACTTGTGTGGCTGCTTTGGTGGGGTCTCCGGTGGCGTGGCCGGAGCCGAGGTGAACTTCCCAGCTGAGACCGGGCTGGGGGTGGGGGGCGGGGACGGAGGGGTCTGGGCCAGGGCTGGGGGGTAGAGCCACGTGCTGGTGAGACCGATGTGTGAGGCGATACTCATCAGGCCCCGCTCTGCCCCGTGTCCCAGGCAACGGGCTCACAGCCCCCTCGGGGGGGCGGGGGGCGGTGAGGTGGGAGGGGCGCGCGCAGAAGAGGAGGAGGGTCCCTTGCAGGCAGACGGGCGGCCCCGTGGCCTCGTGCCGGCGGGTGCAGGCGAGTGGGCAGCCGTGTGGCCCAGCGCCGCGCCCTGGGTGGGGACTGCGGCGGCGATGCCCTCCCCTCGGGCAGGGAGGGGGGACGTGGTGGGGGACGTGGGAGGTGCTGGGAGGCCGTGCTGGTGGCCCGTGGGGGGTGGGGGGAGCAGACGGACGGGGAGGCAGAGGTGCTGGGGTGCCCGTGGTTTGCAGGCGTGGCTGATGCTGGCGGGTGGCATGGTCTTCAGTTCAGCCCCCACGCCAGCGCCTGGGGTGGGAGGAGCTGCGGGGCGCGGCTCCCGGCAGGCGTGAATCCCACGCGAAGCCCCGTGCTGACGCGGCGTCCGCTCAGGCTGGCCCGGAGCGTGTGGGCGCGGGGTTGGGAAGGGGGTCTCGGTCGGCGTCCACACGTGAGCCCCCTCCCCGGGCCGGGGGTGGGGCACGGAAGAAGGCCTGAGGCGGGCGCTTGTTCTCTGCCCCTCGGGGTGACCGCCGGGCGCGGCCCGCGCCGGGTGGGCTCCTGGGTGTCTGGCCTCGCCCGGGTGGGGGGTGCCTCCCGGCTGTGCCCCGAGCACAGAGCCCTGCCCCCGAGCCGGCCCGGCAGCGCGACCCCCGGATGCTCTGAGAGGCCGGGGGCGTGGCGGGGTGGGGGGGGCACGCCGCGGGGCCGCTGTCCTGGGTCCTCCCGCGGTGATGCCGGTGGGGCCTGGCAGCGATCGGGGATCCTGATGCCCACCCCCGCTGACGGCCGAGGGCCGCGGGGGCCCCCCAGGGAATGTGGCCCCTCCCCCCAGGGATCCGCAGGGACCGGTGCCTCCGTTCACCGGAGGGAACCAACACCTGTTAAAGGTGGAAGAACAGGAAAGTGGAGGTGAGCTGGAGGAGGAGCCCCTGCAGGGCACAGCTGTCGGCCTCAGGCTGTGAGACGTCTGGCCCCTGGAGACATGACCGTTGCCCCCGTCATGAAAGGGGGTGCCTGCTCTGTAACTGTGGCTCTCGGCCCAGTGCGGGCCTTACCTTTCTCCAGTCACCTGCTCTGACTGCTGTGAGTGAATTCCTGGACCGAGTGGGCCCTCGGCATCCGAGCACCACCCCTCCCCTCCCTTCACTGCTCTGCCCCCAGCGCCTCTGGAGGACCTGGCGGCCCAGGCGAAGGGCCGGGCCCTGGCGGCCGGGTGACCCGAGCCGGGGCCGTGTGAGGCTGGCCAGCGGTGTGGGGTCCCTCCCCTGTCCAGCAGTGGGTCTGTGGTTGCTGTCACCTGGGGACCTTTGGCCCCGGGCTGGGGGACTTCTTTCTCCTCAGCTGGCACGTGGCGATGCAGGGGCTGCAAACCAGGCGCCCGGGGGCCCGTGGGAGCCCTTGGCCGTGTGCCCCATCAGGGTGGGGTCGAACAGAGATGGCCTCACTGCCCTCTCTGTGGGGCAGTGGACGCCTCGCTGGTCTCTCTGAGCACTTTCGTTTGGTGGCATTTCCAGAAGTGATGTGTTGCGTTCCCGCAGGTGGGCAGTGGCCTCCGAGCCCCGGCCCTCGGGGCTGCCCGCTCCCCGGCACGCTTCCCGTCACCTCCACGCACATCAGTGGATGTGCACGTGCAGAGGCTGACCTGGGGAGGCCCGCCTCCTGTCCGCCACGGCGAGGCCCCTCCAGCCTGCCCCAGGCCATGTCGCGCACCTGCTGTGGGTCACTGCAAGCCCACCAGCTCTCTCACACCCGCTCCTCCTCTGTCCGTTTTGCAGGTTTTGGGGTTTGAGGTGGACGCCGTGAACTCTGTCCAGTTTTCAAACCACACAGGTAAGCTGTCAGCCACAGCTGTCCTCGCAGAGCTGAGTGTGGACACGGAAAGTGGTCCCTTAGAAATCGGGGGCCACCCCTCGTCTTACACGTGGGACCGAGGCCGGGGGTGTGGTCCTGGCCGAGGGGCACAGCACGTGCAGGCGGGGCGGGGTGGGGGCCCACGTTTGCCAGCTGTGTGTTTGAATCCGCTTGGCTGCTTTGGAGCTGGACACCCCAGGCGGGTGACGTGACCTCTCAGCCCCCCAGGTTCCTCCGTGAGCTGAGGAAGGTGATCCGGCGTCTGCTCCGGGCCCCTCTACCTGGGTAACACCTTGGGCTGGGAGGAGAGCAGATCCCGATCTTCTGTATTAAAAACCAGAGCCTCGGGGAGCTCGTGTGTGTGTGTGTCTTCGTGCACGGGGACCCCAAGGATTTCTGTGCACAGAAAGCTGCGTGGTTGCTGGCTTGAAGGGGGCATGATGGTTATGGCCCTCGGAAAGCCCCTGAGGTGTCAGGCGAGGGCCTCAGGCTCCCCACCCCCGTGGCCTGGGGTCCCCGAGCTCATGCTGGCTGGGGGACAAAGCCTCTCCGTTCTTGGAAACGTCCCCACATCCCTTCTTTGAAATTGCTCTGAACCCAGACGGAATCTCAGAGCACAGAATGTCCCAGAAACAGCTGGCAGAGGGCCGACCAGATCCACAGAAGGGTGCGTCCCCGCAGCCTGATTCTCGCAGGTGGGGCTCTTGGAAGGGAGGGGGTGTTACAAGTCGCCAGCTGGGGAGGAAGTACTCGGGTTCAGATGAAAAGGCTAAGTCCCCACTGAAAATCCTTTCCTGCTTTGCTCTCTGAGTGTGCTGGGCACAGTGACATTTGGACACATCCCCAAAAGTTGTCAATCCAGTGAACCTCCCCGGAGCGTACGGGTTTTACTGGCTGTTTTAACAACCCTCTTTTGTTCTGTTCCCCTCCCCCCCCCCCCCCCCCCCGCCTTTTTTAAGTGAAAGAGCCAAATGGGCTTAGACATTAAATGATGAGTGCCTCCCCACCGCCGCCCTCCGGGGCAGCCCAGGGTCTGAAGCCACCCCTGCCCACGGCCAACATGCTGTGGTTACTCCTGCAGCAAGGGTTTCCTGTTACCCAAGATCCAAGCCCTCGGGTGGGCGGCTGGAAGAAACTGGACGGGGCTGGAGGTTGGCGGATGGGGCGGGGCCAACCGTCGAGGCTCGTGGCGTTTGGGGTGTGACCCGCTGCCAGGCCTGGTGGTGCCCCTCAGGGGAGCAGGGCCGAGTGCCTGCCGCAGACGCACAGGGAGGAGCGGGGGCCCTTGGGGTCACGGGCTCGACCTCTGCGACGTTTGTTTTCTCATCTGTAAATTGTCCATTGAGTGGGTTGGACAGAGGGTCTGCGTGCTCCTGTGGGGAGACTCGGGGGGGTATCCTGAGAGTGGAAAAGGAGAGTCTGGGCGGGGTTGCACGGAAAGGTGTGGGCCCGAACCTTTCGTCACCTTAGGAGTCTGGCCCCCCGGGGGGGGGGCGGTGCCCTGTGTTTGGGACCTGGCGGGGGCTGACGGCACGTCACGGGCTGCATGGTGTCCCCTCAGTTCACGGGTCAGAGTCCTCCCTCCCAGGACCTTAGACGTGGTAAGGTCTCTCGAGGGGCAGTTAAAGGTACACGGGGGCATTGGGGTGGCCGTTCTGCAGTCTGGTCGGTGCCCTGGAGGAGATAAGGGTGCGGGAGAAGCCGGCCGTGGAGCCTCGGAGCCCCGAGCCCTGCGACACCGTGATCCCGGGCTGTGGCCTCGAGAACCGTGGGAGCCGCTGATTCTTGGTCACAGCAGCCCTGGGACAAGAGTGCACTATGTGTGCAGTGGAGTCAAACCCACCACGTCTGGAAGGACGTTTGGGAAACCAAGGGGTGGGAAGCACCGCTCTTCCTTCTCCCTGGGCCAGCGGGCTGTTGTGGCTGCAACCCCTGCAGGGACGCAGCCGAGGCCGCCGGCTCTTAGCAGACACCTGAGCCCGTGCGGACAGCCCTTCGAGGGATGGGTCACCTGTGGGTCACTGGTGGACCCTCCCTGCCCCGGCCCTCCAGACCGGTTCGCGGGGGTCCGCCAGAGGCCATGCGGTCCTGGAGAACCATCGACAGGTGGTCTTGGGTGTTGGCCTCTCTGCGGGGAAAGAGCCCTCACCCCAGGCGCTGGCAGGGCGCTGCGACCCCTTCTCCAGGCCCACAGCCCGGCCGAGCAGGACCTGCAGGGGAGGCTGGGGCCGTGGTCGCGACCTGCCTCCTGAGCTCTGTACTCAACTTTGCTGTCCTAGAAACCGGCCCCCCCACCCCGAGGCGTCTCCTTATGTGCTTAGAAACCCATCCACTCGAGGCGTTCCTCTTGGCATGGTGGCCCCCAGGATGGGCTTGCCGTGGGCAGAATGCAGGCTGTCCCTGGTGGGCGGTCCCGGGTGCCGTGTGGGCGCCTCACCTGGGTGCCTGACGCAAGATCCCGGGCCGCAGCCTCTTTCTAGTTCACGTTTGGCTCTTGGTCAGGATTTGACCCAAGACTTGGATCACTTAAACCTCACCTTGAGTGGAGGGGGGGATGCGAGGAGCTCCTGCCCGCTGGGTGCCCAGATGACAGTTTTCTAGCAGCTCAGCCCGCGTGGGGGACGTGCACAGTAGAGCCTGGCGACGCCAGGGACCGTGATGCAATGGGGATGCCCCCAGGTGCCCCGCGGAGCTCGGGGAGACGTCCTGCAGCCCTGCGTCCCGTCTGCCAGGGCAGCGCAGGCGGTACGGGCGTCCTTGGGGGCTGCAGAGCCGGGTCCTCGCTGCACCAGGTGGGAGGGTGGGCCCCGACTCGGTGATAACAGCTCCAGAACCTGTTGGAGCCAGATGTGCTTGGTGGGGTGGGAGCAGCGGCACCGAGGCGCTGTGCCTGGGTGACCTCACCCAGCACACGGGCTGTCACCCGCGTGCCCCACGCGTCAGGGCCTGTGTGGTCTGCTCTCCCCCCGCCAGGCTACTCGCACTGGAAGGGCCAAGTGCTGAACGCGGATGAGCTCCACGAGCTGTACGATGGGCTGAAGCTGAACCAAGTGAACAAGTATGACTACGTGCTCACGGGTGAGGCCCGGGGAGGGGGCGCCCTCTGGGGCGGGCGGGGAGGCCCAGGGCACCCCTGACCCAGGCTGCTGCCCGGTCCTCCCCCGAGCGGGATGGTCGTGCCGCCAGGAGCGCAGCGTGGCCGCCACGTCCGTGGTGTGGCCGCCGGTGTCCTGGCTGTGCCATGTGGCCACACCGGGGTTCCCGTGCCCGTGGCCGGGGACAGGTGGGGTGCTGGGAAGAGGTCTGGGACAAGCACAGCCAGGTGAGCAACATGCTGCCACGTGGTGTGTGGGTTTCACTCACAAACTCACGTGGGTGCATTTAGATACGAGGTTAGAGGTGAACGTGCTGATTCTGGAACACGGGAAAGAGGAAGGAAAACAATCCCCGTACTCCCACGGCTGCTTCCTTCTGTGTAAAAATCACCATCTCTTTTGGGGAATGCCCGGTGTCCCGGGTGCCTATGGCTGTGGGGACACGTCTTATCTTGGCTGCGGCCGCAGGACTGGGCACTGCCCGCCGTTCTCCGGGCGGGTGGGCCTGATGCAGCTGTTTCTCCTCTCGCCGTGGTCGGCTGACGAGAGTCCTCTGTCCCTCCCAAAGGGTACACGCGAGACAAGTCCTTCCTGGCCATGGTGGTGGACATCCTGCAGGAGCTGAAGCAGCAGAACTCCAGGCTCGTGTACGGTAGGCACTGGGCCCGACAGCCGGCATCTACCTCCTTCCTCCCGGGCACCCCAGTGTCACATGCTGCCCCTCCCAGCACATGAGCGCTGTAGCAGCTGGGCCTCGGGGGACGAGGGCCTTACAGGCGTCTTCACGGTGCACCTGGCGTTTGGGGGGGGGTGAGAGAAGCAGGCGGCACACGGCTGCGGTCCGTGTCAGGTTGGGGTGGGTGGGGTGGGGTGAGGGACTCCCCAGGCCGGCCCGGACAGCAAAACGCGAAATGCCGGGTAAGGAGGTAAGTGAGGAGGGGAGGCTGCGCTCTTCCCGTTTTCGTTGCGTGTGTGAAACTTAGCAGCAGAACAACGGCCACAGCGTTTGCTGAAAGCTGCCCTCTGTCCGCAGTGTGCGACCCGGTGATGGGCGACAAGTGGAACGGAGAAGGCTCCATGGTGAGTGCCGCCCGCGTGGCCGGGGTGGCCGGGGCTGCGGACGCCCGCACTCTGGGCGGGACGGTGCGCGTGCGTGTGCAGACGTGTCCTTGTCGGGAAGCAGCGGCCCGGGTTGGCAGAAGAGGTTTCTGTGAAGGCCCCGGTGGAGGTGTCTCAGGGCCATGCGTCCCTGTTGTAGCTCAGGCAGCCGCAGATAATTTCCAAAAGAATGGGCAGTTTTTGTGGGTTTTTTTCCTTTGAACTTTTTTCTTTTAACTTTTTTTTTATTTTTAAGACCTTTTATTGAGAACATGGCTGTTTTCTACTCAGATTCCACGTGTGGGCACTGAGCTTTGAATTTCCTCTAATTTTCGTGTGTCACAAAATAGTTCCTCTTTTTGACTTTCCCCCGTAACTGTTTAAAACTGTAAAAGTCACTCTCGGCCCCCCAGCCGCACACCAGCGGGCAGTGGGCCTGGGTTGCCGAGCCTGGCCTGGGTAGAGCGGGTGGTGTCGTCCCGTGGAGGGGGCGGGAGGCGCCTGGTGGGGACCTGACCTGGCTTTTCAGGGTGGAAGGGCTCCCCCCCGCCCTGGCTCAGGACCCCTTGAAGCCTTGGGGTCCCCACAACAGGAGCTGCCCTGGCCTCCCTCCCCCCGCCCCGCACACGCGTCACCCTGTGCCTGTCTGTTCCCCGCAGTACGTCCCCGAGGACCTCCTTCCGGTTTACAGAGAGAAGGTCGTGCCCGTTGCAGACATCATCACCCCCAACCAGTTTGAGGCTGAGTAAGTCATTTGAACTGACTGGAGCGGTCCGACCCTCCACAGGGAGAGTGACAGGGACCGTGCCAGGGCGTCCCCAGTCTGCGGGGCGCGTCCTCCTGTGTCGGGGAGCTGCCAGCCCTCCTGAGTGCCAGAGCGGGCGCGGGTCGTCCGCAGCCGTGGGCAGCCGTGTCACCCCGACTCCCTGTGGTCGTGCGGACCCCCAAACAGCAAGAGCCTCTGGGGACAGAAAGGGGCAGAGCTGCTCTGGTGGCCGAGGGTGCACGTGGCCGACAGAGGCCACGGGACGGACAGCCCACGCCAGCTGACGGGGCCGCCACCCTGGAGCTCTGGCACCCACATCCCAAGTCTCTACACGAGGCTAGAAGGACTGTTCCGGCCCCGCTGCTCAGTGTCCCGTTTCCGGGGGCCTTTCTTGGACGCCTGAGCCCGCCTGATGGACGGGGCTGCCGGGTGCGAAGGGAGTGAGGAGTGGCTCCCCTGGCCTCGAGGCCACCCTTTGAAGTCGGGACGGGGCCCCTGGACGCTTGGGGCCCTGGGCTTCCCTGACCCGGGCCCATCGATCCTGGGGGACGGCGGCTCACCCAGGGGCCCCTGACGTTAGGCGGTCCGTGTGAACGTGGAGCCCTGAGGTTTGCAGCCGTGTGCGAGGATGCTGGCTGCCCTCGCTGGCGGCACGTGCTGTGACCATGCACGACCATCCTTCCCTTTTGTTACACGTAGACATTAACCGCAATCTGGCACTTCAGCCTGCCCCTGGGATGTGTGAAAACTGACTCGGTAATAACGACCCCAGACACGGCGTCCTCAGACAGTGGCCACCTGGTCCATGATGGCCGGCAGGTGCCAGGCCAGTTTCCTGTGGGGCAGGAGGGCTCTCCAGTGCGCGTGCGGGGCCCTGGGGCTCACCTGTGCTTGTCTGCCCTCCAGGTTGCTGAGCGGGAGAAAGATCCACAGCCAGGAAGAAGCGTTAGCGGTGAGGACACCTCCCTGCACCTGGCCTGGGACGGGCGGCACTGCCCACGGCGGGTGGGGCCAGGCACGCGCCCTCAGGCATGGGAGACGGGCGCCCCCGTAGCCAGCAGCCGGCTGGCGGGCCCGGCAATGTGTTGTAAATTCCGTTTCGGCCACTTGGTTGATCCCCTGCAGCTCCGTGCCTGCTGGGTCTGGGTCGCCCGCTGCCCGTCACAGCGTCCGTAAGTGAGCCACCAGGGTGGCCGACGCAACGTGCCGCAGACGGAGTGGCTCAGGGCGGCAGAGGTTTGTTCTCACGGTTTTGGAGGCCAGAAGTCCAGAATGGCCACAGGCCTGTGCTCTGCCTGCAACCTGCAGGAGGAACGCCTTCCTGCCTCTGCCCCAGCCTCTGGGGCCTTGTGGGCATCACACAGTCTCTGCATGTGTCTGCGTACACGTGTGAGAGTGCGTGTGCGGGGGGGTGTGCGCGTGTGCGGTGGGTGTGAGGATTTCCTGCACAGAATGGAGCCTCACCTGTGGGGGGCTGGGGGGCGTTTCTGGAGTCCTCTAGGCGGATTCCAGACGGGAAGGGCGGACTGGGCCTCTCCGGCAGGAGCTGACGCCGCAGCCCCAGGCGAGGTTTCTTCAAAGCTCTTTTCAGCCTTCCCTGGGGACTTGCGGAGGGTCCGTAGGTCTCCTGCTGGGGTGAAGCCTCAGGTGGCTGCGTGCCCAGAGCACCTGGGGCCGCCAGGGCCTCACACGTTCCGCGTCTGGGCCTCATCAGAGGCCGAGCTCACTTTCTGGTTCATGAAAACACACTGTGAGGAGCTAGGTCCCTGGGTCAGAGCTGGTGGCCCGTCATGGTCACACCTGGGCCCTGGGGCTGCGAGCGTGTTGCCCTGATAGGCCAGGGGCCCGCTGGGGCAGGAGAGCAGGGCGGGGGCCCTCCCTGCTCCGAGAGCCTTGCTCTGAGCTGGCACAGCGGTGGCGTCCCAGAGCCAGGGGACCCTGGGGCGGGAAAGAAGCAGAGCTGAGGGCACGGTGGACCCCGTCTCGAGCACACCCACCCACCTTCGGAACCTGCGAATTTTCACGTTACCCAGGTTAGGGTGGGCGCTGGGTTGGTGGTCCCGTGTGTGTGTGTGTGTGTGTGTGTGTGTGTGTGCAGGGTGTATGTACTCACACTCAGGGTATGTGCACGTGTGTGTGCATGTGTGCACGAGTGTGAGTGTGGCAGGGGACAGCCTGTGCTCCGTTCTGGGGCAGGGGGTCCCTGCCTGCGTGATCACAGACACTTCTCTGAGGCATTTGCATGAGGAACACAGGACCACCTACAAGTGTTTTTTTTTTTAAAGAAAAAAAGCCGCCTAAAGAGCCGTCCGTTCCTCATTACGACGTGACCCTCTGGCCGGTCACCTCCCCGGCCCGCAGGCCCTGGGCTGACGCGGAGGTGTTAGTAGTGGGGTCGCTCCTGCCTGATACGGGGCCGCCCGCCTCCCGGCCTGGCTGAGCTGGCACCCTCCTGAGCCCGAGTCACCCCCGCGAGCGTTTTGCCTGGCGTGCCGCTGGGGAGGGGGCAGTGGGTGCTGAATGGATAAAGGAGTACGTGCGAGGCTTCCCGGGATGGACGGGGTGGAAGCGCCCATTGCCTGGTGGTTGGCAGGCGAGGCCCTCACTGCCCTGGAGCCCAGGTGACGGAGGATGCGGCCTGGCTGGTGGCTCCTTCCTCCGGGGTTCGGGCGCAGGGTGGGGCCAGGAGGTGTGCCCCTGTGGACCTGAGGCTGGAGGGAACTGGGGTGGCGGCTGTGACCTGGCAGAGCTGTCACTGCTGGGTGGGGGCGGGGCGGGGGCTCTGTCGTCTCCGTCCCGTCCAGGCAGGCTCTGTGAGAACCTGAGGGGCGGGTGGCGAGGCGCGGCTGACGCACACCCCGTGCCCAGCAGGTGATGGACGTGCTGCACACGATGGGCCCCGACACGGTGGTCATCACCAGCTCCGACCTGCCGTCCCCGCGGGGCAGCGACTACCTGATCGCCCTGGGGAGCCAGAGGACGCGTGAGTCCCTGCCCGGCCCCCGGCTCCCTCCCGCCTTCCCGCCGCATGTCCCTTGAGGCTTCCGGGGTGTGGGCTCAGTGGAAGGGAAAACCAAGCCTGACTCAGCAGGTGGCCAGTTTCCTGAACGCGAGACGCCTCTGAAAGATCAGACTGAAAACAGACTCAGGAGGGGTTTCCGTGAATCGGGTGTGATAAGCGCGGGTGCTGACTGCTCCCCCGTGGTCACCAGGCAGGTGTCCGTGACCTCATGGCAGCACTCGGATGACGACCCCTCTCACAGGCTCGGGTGGGGGGGAGGGGGGGACAGGCCTGTGGACCGGCCCGGCTGGAGCCCGGCTCCTGGGGAACCAGGTGTCCACAGGCCTGTCCCCCCCACCCCCCACCTCGGAGCTGATGCCAACATCACTGGGAGGACGAGTCACTCTCTGCCGTGCCAGTCGTCTGATTACGCAGATGCCACATTGTGAAGTGACACAGAAGGCTGGGGTCACACCCGTTGCCCCGAGAGCAGTCCCAGGTGTAGCTTTCACCTCTCCCTCTGTCTGCGCGAAAGGACACTTACACACTCACAGATACACTCCCAGATGCTCGTGCACCTGCACACACTGAGACCTGCACACACGCCCCCACTTCAGTGATTTCGCACGGTCCCTACAGCTCCACCTCCCCCCCCACAACGGCTCCCGCCCCTCACGTCGTGTGTGCTGGCCCCTGGTTTTCAGGCTGCGCGGTGCGCCCAGGCCGCCCTGACCCTGTGGCCCCCTGGGGCTCCAGTCTCTCGCTTTCTCCCTTGAGACGGGCAGTCAGCGGGGGTCGTTGGGGATCCCGGCAGGCTGAGCCCCTTGATGCTGTGCAGAGGCGGTGCTGGGGAGGGCAGGCTGTGAGGCCCCTGCTGGCCAAGGGCTGGGTCCCAGCTGCCGGACTCTCGCCCCCAGGGACCCCCGACGGCTCCGTGGTGACGCAGCGCATCCGCCTGGACATGCACAGGGTGGACGCGGCCTTCGTGGGCACCGGGGACCTCTTCGCGGCCATGCTCTTGGCGTGGACACACAAGCACCCTGACAACCTCAAGGTCAGCAGCGCGCCACGGGGCGCAAACGGGAGCACGTGTTCCAAGCCGGAGTCGGCCTGCGCCGGGTGAAAGGGGAGGCTGCGCGGAGGACGCAGGGGTGTTGCATCCTCAGGTCTGGAAGCAGCACCCGGGAGGGAGCTCCAGGGACAGCGCGTCCTAAAGCACAGGGCTGCACTCAGACGTGCTGGACACCCGCCGCCTCCTAGGGCTCGTCCCCCGTCCGTGCCCCCACGTCGTGTGTGAGTGTCCGCAGTGCCCTCGTGTGCCCAGGCCCCGCGGGGCAGGGGGGCAGTCGCGAGGCCGGGTGGGTGCTCTGGGGTGTGAGGTCCTCACTGCTCCGCGCAGTCAAGCGCAGGGGTCACAGCCACACCCCTGGGCCGCTCTCTGCGCGGCCTCCTTCCCCTGGGGGCAGTGCCCCCCTCCCCGCTGGTCAGGACCCCGGGGTGTCCAGCGCCGTGTGCTGACATGCAGGGCTGGGACGGGGCCCTTCCCCACACCTGCAAGGCTCAGGGGTGAGCGCTGTGACTCGAGGCCCACCTTCTCCTGTTTCTCCTCCCCCTCCCTTGGGCGGTGGGTGAGCACAGACCTGCCTCATGGCCAGCTGGTGCCCGGATAAGCCTCGCTGGGCTGCCCTTGGCCAAGCCCGGGTTCAGCTCAGCCCAGGTGCCAGAGCCCGGGCGGGAGTCCGCTTGCCTCCCCAGCACCTGCTAAGCCCTGAGGTTTTTTTCGTTTTGTTTGTTTATTTACTTATTGGCTGTGTTGGGTCTTTGTTGCTGCTCTTGGGCTTTTCCTAGTTGCGACGAGCGGGGGCTACTCTTCGTTGGGGTGCGCGGGCTCCTCATTGCCGTGGCCTCTCTTGTTGCAGAGCATGGGCTCTAGATGCGTGGGCTTCAGTCGTTGCAGCACACAGGCTCAATAGTTGTGGCTCACAGGTTCTAGAGCACAGGCTCAGGAGCTGTGGCGCACAGGCTTAGTTGCTCCGCGGCATGTGGGACCTTCCCGGACCAGGGCTTGAACCCACATCCCCTGCATTGGCAGGTGGATTCTTAACCACTGCACCACCAGGGAAGTCCAGCCCTGAGTGTTTAACGCTGAGAGGCCAGCAAGTGATGACTTTGGCCAACTGTGGGGCAGCAGCTCTTTCCCATGTGGATTCTTGATAATTGATTTATTCCAGAAACGCTTATTAAGCACCTGTACATGCCCGGCAGTATTGACAGAGTTGCCTGTGGTGCACTTAGTACACAGACCCCTCTGCTCAGCTCTCCAGGCCTCTCTGCGGCGGCTGTAGTGGGGGGACCGTGTGATCGTGGAGCCAGTGCCTTAGCGGACAGTCCCGTCCAGGCATGGGGGGGGCGGGGGGGCGGTGCAGAGAGCCCCGAGTGGGCAGGGGCCTCAGTGTCCTCTCCTCCCTGTAGGTGGCCTGTGAGAAGACCGTGTCGGCCATGCACCACGTCCTGCAGCGGACCATCAAGTATGCAAAAGGTACCACCTCTCAGTACCCGGGAGGGGTGCAGAGCCGCGTGGTGAGCGGGGCCGTGGCTCCCGCCGTCCCCCTGGCCTTGGCCTTTAGGGCTGGAGCGGGGGGCAGCGTGTGGCACTCCCTGCCGAGATGGGAACTCAGGGGGCTCCGGCAAAGGCGGGGGAAGGAGAAGAGGGATTCGGGGTGACTTCCTCTGGCTCCGCTCCCATCAGTAACGCTCTGTCTGTTCTGCAGCCAAGGCTGGGGAAGGACTGAAGCCCAGCCCGGCCCAGCTGGAGCTGAGGATGGTTCAGAGCAAGAAGGACATCGAGGACCCAGTGATTGTCGTCCAGGCCACGGTGCTGTGAGGCCCGCGCGAACCCGCCTCCTCAGCGCCCAGTGTTAGGTGTCTCTGTTTCCGTCCTTGTGAAACATGTCGCGTCTGCCTTAGAGCTGTGACCGAAACGTGATTTTTTTTCTTCCATGAGTGTCCAGCATCCACTGGTCTTTTAATTGTGAAAATGTGCTGGTCGTGCTTTTTAAAAATGACAAAGTGATCACAGAAATTTGTCACTTGGGACCCTAGTTCCCCTCCCCCGAAGGCTCCTGGGTCTCCCTAGCAAACCAGCTCTGTGTTTACGTCTCCGGGGCGTCCCCCCCGGGCTGGCTCGGGGTACGTGGTGTGTCCCCGGCCTGGGGAGGCCCCCTCGTCTGCCTCTCTGAGCGCGGGTCTGGGGTTCGTGTTTATGTCCAGAAAAATGCTGCCACACGTCTTCACTCTTGCTCTGACCTCCCCTGCTGTGTTCCTGCTTCAGAGCTTTTTGCCTCTCCCTTTGCGGCAGGGTAGGCCCCTGGGGGTTTCAGACTCTCCCCTTCTCTTCCCGACGTGGACGGTTCCTGCAGCTCAGACGCCCAGACGCCGCCGTCGCGTTGGTGGGGACCTGCCCGGGACCCTGAAAGTCTGCACGGCTCACATGTGTTGGGGGACTGCCTTGTGGCTCAGCATCTCTAGGGACCCCCGGGGGACGGGACAGAGGCTGGGGCGCGGCCGAGGGTGGCCTGTGGGAAGATCCCTGCGTCGGGCTCCTTTTGGAAAATTCACCCCGTTTATGGTAGACCGGGTCGAGCGCTGCGTGTTTGCCACCTACTGCTGGTGACAGATGCGTGTCGTGTCACCGTGTCGGCGTGCGGACAGCTGCGGAGGGCCGAGGTGGGCTCCTGCCCCAGCCTCCGCTGGCGTGTGTAACCCCACCGGCCAGTTAGCGCCACCCGCTGCCCCCACTGCCCCGCCGGTCTGCATCTTGTGCCAGGAAGCAAGAAGGCCACAGCGTAGGCCTGAACACCCGTCCAGTTTTCCTCTGCTGGAGGGACCTCCCTCGCCTCACTTTGCCCAGAATTTTGAGGACCCACGGGCGAGGATGCAGGTGGGGTTGCCCGTCCTCAGCGCCTGCCCCTGACTCGGGGGGCTGCAGAGGTTTGCATCTCTCCGGAGCCCACAGCCTGGAGGGAAGCTACAGGATGGGGGGGCCTGGATGTGGGTCCCTGGGGAAGCAGGCAGTCCCAGGGCAGCCCTTGTCCCCAGCCCTGAGCCCACAGGCAGACCCTCTCCTGGAGCCCGCACCCCCCTGCGGCGGTGCCGTTGTCTCCAGGACCCTCACCTCCTCAGTACTGCCTTCTGCCCTTTGTTGAAAATGCCCCCAAACAAAGCCAGGCTGGTCTCCACGGGACCCTCCGCACCCTCTCTTTTCTTTCTTCCCCACTCCGCTCAGATTCTGAAAGCCGTCGCTCTCTGGCATTAGTGCGTGTGCGCAGGGTCAGGGGTCCTCAGCTCCCTGCGGTGGCCAGCGGCTCAGGGCATCTGTGTCCCTGTCATGTGTCTGGGTCCCTGCAGGGCCCACTGGCCCAGGAGGAGAAGGAAGGCTGTGGCCGGTGGCCTGGCGGGGCACAGCCCCCCAGCAGGGCAGCCCAGGCACCAGCCGTAGTCTGCAGGGTCCTGGACCTCCGCAGAGCCTTTAATGGAGAACATCATCACTGCCAAGCAGAGCTGGGGAGACGGCCACCCCGCCAGCCAGTGGGGAAGTCTTTTCTTCCTTCTCTTTCCTTTTTTTTAAAATTTTGACCTTGGAGAGCAAGTGCAAGACTAGGGAAGGAACCTGAGTGTCTCAGTCTTCAATGAGATGGTGAAAATCCACCTGGAAGGCGTGGTGCTGGGGGTAGCAGCTGGTCCTGTGTGCACTGTGAACCTGCAGGAAAACACTCTGCAGACAACTGTGCTTCTCAGTTCTTATGTTTCATGTCAGAGTCCTGGCCCTGCAGTGGGTTTAACTCTTTGAGTCTTGATGTTCTGCCCAGAAGGATGAGAATTAATCCATCCTGGGCCCGCGGGCCCTGCAGGGACCCAGAAAAAATCGTGAACTCTTCTATCTCTTCCAGCTGTACAGCCCCAGCTGTGAGGAGAGGCAGTGGCCTGCGCCTTCTGTCCTAGGCTCTGACCTCTGCGGAGCTCGGGACCCTTAGAAAGAACCTTAGCTTCTGTGGGAAACCATGTCCGCTCTCCCCGCCCAGGAAGAGTGTGTGTTTTGTTGTGTTCCTCAGCCTGTGTGTCTCAGGCTCATTTCCGTGGGGACCTAGTGCCTCTGTCGTGACGACAGCAGACACCCTGGGCTGTCTCTGTTCAGAAATTTCCCATCCAGAAGTTACCCATGGCCAGTGGAAGTAGGTTTTGATACAGTTTAGGTCCAAGTTAGAATTAACTTTTTTTTTTTCACTTTCCGTAGTTTAGTAACATAGAAAATAGTCATTTATTTTAACATGAGAGACATCCTCGCCCCGAACTGCCTGCTTATTACCAGAGTATAGATTTCAAACCTTCTCCTGGAGACCTTAAAGATGGATTACAAAATATGGTCCTTTTTTCACCAGCCTTGAATCATTGCGAAGTCCTGCAGAGGTAACCAGGCTGGTCTGCACTGTTTTTGCAACACAGGCCAGTGATGGTGAAAGCAAGGCTTTGTCTGTCCTGTCAGTAACGGTTAGAACCAGTCTTTAGAGTGTGTTTAATTTCACGGCAGCCCAGCCTGGTGCTGCGCGTCTGGCCTTCTCATTGCTCGAGTCCCCCGTTCACTCCTCAGCTGCCAGGTGCAGAAGAGGAGGGTGTGTGTTCCGTCTGGAGGCCGCTGGACCCGCACTGAGCACACGCCCTCTGAGCACCGTCTGCCTGGGGCGGCGGGGCCGTGTCTGTGAATCCAAGCGCCCGTGACCACGGGGCTGGTCTCAGGCCTCCTTCACACACGTCCCCCGTGGGCAGGGGTCTGCTCAGGAGGGCCCCCCGCCCCGGCCCCCAGCACCTGCCAGAGCGGGAAGGAGGGGAGTGTGAGTGAGCGGAGTGGGTTGAACGTGGTCCTGGCTTTCTGAGTCTGGGTGGGAGCCACGTGTCCCCGCAGACTCAGTTCTCAGATCCTGGGGCCACACGTTTCTGCTCCCCGCCGGGCTGCAGGGGCTCGGCTTTGTGTCACCTAGACTCCCTGGAGAGCCGCTCGCGTGTCTGTAGAGGGAGCACGTCAGGGGGGTGGGCACACGGAGGGACCCCCGGCTCTGGGGAGGCGGCTCTGGGAGCCCAGGTCTGCGGCCCTAGGCCAGGGAGCCTTGAACTTGGCCTGTTGGTCAGGGTGCACGTCGTCCACCCTGGAGACCCTCCCGTGTTCTCCAGGCCCGTGGGCACCGGTCAGGCAGGGATGCAGTGTCCGCACACGTGTGGCCTGGGAGCTGCGTGCAGAGCCGGCGCCCCTGTGCGTGTGTCTGTGCTTCTGCAGCCGGGAGTGTGGGGAGCTGCCTGTGGTTTCAGGGTCCAGCCATGCACTTCCGGTCCCTGTCAGCAGGGGGAAGCATCCCTGTCCCCACCCCGGTAGGTGACACAGCAGCCGCCCTTCTAGGGGATGTTTCTGTGGGGCATCCGTCTTTCCTGACTGGTGATTTGGACCAAGGCTTTGTCGTCTGGGCCGCGCTGCACGGGGAGGGTCCCTGCGTGTGCCCCACGCCACGCGGCCTGGGGTCCCAGTTCCTAAAACCGTGAGCTCTGTGTCTTCCCGTGGACTCTTGTAGTTCATTCTCTGTGCAAAGTGTTTTCTGTTCTTAATGTGCAAAGACGCTGATTAAGAAAGGGTGTCTTATAAAACTACATTCCTGCCTTTCATTAGCGGTCTGTGCTCATGACACGGTGTGTTCATTTGGTCATTTAATGAGTCATTTTAGGTCTGACTTAGAGAATATTTTACAACTTTATATGAGTGGAAAGTTCTTCCTAGAATTTTCTCTTCAACTTCTGGCAGAGCAAACTGTGCGTCAAGGTTTCCACCATCTGAGCCGAGCAGAGCGCTGTGCTCAGCGCCGAAGGCCTTGCGTCCGCCTCTGACCCTCGGGGAGCGGCCCCAAGCTCCAGGGTCGCAGCGGAGGAAGCTCCCGGCCCCACAGCAGCACGGGGCGAGTCCCCCATCTTCTGCATCAGGAAACTGTTCTGGGAGGATGTGGCTTCGTGAGGCCACAGGCCGCTCACCCTGGCCGGGGGCACCGCTGTCCTGCAAGGGCCACCCTGTGCCCGGCAGCATGGGGTCGATGGGGAGGAGGCGGGCATGCCACCCTAGGCCCCTGTGCTCGGGAAGCCCCCACATGGGGGCCTCGGGTCGCCCTCCCGCATGCTCTTCTGAGCCGGAGCTGGGCCAGTAGCTGCTTTGTCACCCAGGGCCCAGCTTCTGGCACGAGGAGAGTGAGTGTGGGGCAAGGCAGGGTGGGGGGACAGAAGGAAGCCGTGAGCCCCAAAGAGTGAAGAGCGGACGGAGGCAAACGTGCCCCCAAACTCCAGCCTCAGAGCATCTGCGGCAGAATATCTGGGACTGTCGTCTTAACGGTGGGTGGCGTAGATGTCAGCGTTTGGGGAACTGGAAGTGAATTCTTCATTTACTCCACAAGGCCCCCGAAGGATAAGTATGGGGTGGCACTTTGAATGTTTGTGGCTTTAAAGCTGCATACGTTCCAATTTAGAGTTTTGGTTGGGATTTCCCCTGACGATCGCAAAACGACCCACAGGAGAACTGAGGCACTGACTCGGGCCCGTTGGTACTGACCTGGTCCTTCCTGAATCGAGCTAAGGTTTTGGAGGTTTCTCCGGGCGGGGATGGAGGGGACTGATGCGGCCTCGGGACACAGCTCGGTCCCGGCTGCAGGTCGGGTCTCTGTGGTTCTGGCCGTGGTTTCACTAGCCCCGAGCTCTACCAGCCCCACCTACTGTGCACGTGTGGGTGCGTTTTAAACGTAAAACCCCTCCCAGCGCTGTAGAGGCCGCGTCTGTCTGTGCTGGTCTTACTGACAGTTACCACAAATAAACATTTCCATGGTGATGGTGTTCAAGTGTGAGTTCTTTTTTCCAGGGGAGCTGAGCTCCCTTCTGTGAACTAGGACCCAAAGCCATGTTACCAGCCAGCCAGGTGCTGGGGACAGCGGGGGGCTGGTTCCTGACGCATCCCTCCTTCGGGAAAGGACCTGCACTGCGCTGCCCGCCACAGCCAGGCGCCCTTTGCATGGGACCCGCTCTGTTCTCTGCCTGGGAGGGGGGCTTGTTTGGATGCTCCGGGCAGTGGGCTGCAAGCCCTCAGGCTTCCTGCGGGACTGGGCTCCCTGCCCGGTTCTGAGGACCAGCTCGGGTCACTGACCACGCCTCACACTCCTGGCTTCCGTCTCTGGCCTGGGTGGTGGCGGCACTGGTCCTGCGAGCCCAGCAGGTACCTGCTCTCCCCACCGTCAGCCCACACCTGTGTAAATAAACCCTCAGGTCATCTCCAGGCGGCACCAGGCTCTGCCGGACAGGCAGGAGAGGGTGGGAGAGGGCGCGGGGTCCTGTCTGAAGGGTCCCTCTGCCTCCACCCCTCACATCCACGTCCCCGTGCTGCTCTGCTCCCCAGCAAGGCCCTCGTGGCCTGGACAGCCGGTCCTGGTGGCCGAGTCTGGCTGCTATAACACGTCTCCACTAAGTGAGTGGCTTAAAGCCACACAGGTACATTTCACAGTCTGGAAGTCACATCTCTGAAAAAGGGTGGGCAGAGCCGGTTCCTCCTGAAGGCTCCAGAGAACCTTTGTTGCCTCTACAGCTTCTAGAGGCACCTGTGTCCTTGCTCAGGCCCCTCCCCCATCTTCAGAGCCAGCAGCGCAGCCTCTTCAATCTCTGACACTGACCCTTCTGCCTCCCTCTCATGGGGACCCTGTGATGACTCTGGGCCCGCCTGGTTACTCCGAGACCGCCTCCCCATCTTAAGACCCTTTGCTTAATCACATCTGCAAAGCCCCCTCTGCTGCATGAGGTAGCATCCACAGGTTTCGGGCACCGGGACATGTGTGGCATGAAACTCTCCAGGGGCCTCTGGAATCCCAGCCACACAGCCTTGTCCTGTCTGGAATTCTGCCTAGATTGTGGCATTGAAGAAATTTCCCATGAGGTGCAGACTCGGGCTGGGCCCTGCAGCAGAGTCTTAACCCGCACAACACTGGCCCAGGCCCCTGCTGTCTTGATGCTCTGCTTTTCCTGGAGTACCATGACCTTGGGGTGGGGTAGGGGGATGGGGGAAGGGAAGGGAGAGGGGAGAGTAGGCACGTCCCTCCCTCCCTCCATCACTTCCCCCGTCCCCCTCCTTCCTAAAGCCTTATTGAAATAGAAATCCCATTGCATGCCGTTTGCCCACTTTGTAGAATTCAGGGTCTCGTTTTAAGGGTACCACTGTTGAAAAGGACAGTAAATTTAGCTCTGACAGGTGTCTCCCCAAAATCAATCATGTCCTCCAAAAAGTCGGGTCCACCAGAACCTCAGTGTGTGACCTTAATTGGAAACAGGATCTTGCAGATGTACTCGCTGAGGCCACACTCCGTTGGGGTGGGCCTAAATCCTAAGACGGGTGTCCTGATGGGAGCGGGAGGGACACAGACAGGCAGACGCGTGATGCAGCCCCAAGCCCAGGGACGCCTGGGGCCCGGCAGCCCTGGGAAACCAAGACAGTGGGTTGTGTTGAAAGTAGGTCCTTGTCAGGGAGGAGTGGGCCCTGAGGCCTGGGACGGGGGTGCTTGGGAGGACAAGCCTGAGGCTCTCGGACCCCTAAATCCTCCAGAGGCCCTGTGCCGCAGGAGCCCGACACCCTCGCCTTTGCTAAAACTCAGCTCCCACACCTGGAGAGCAAGCCGCGGCCACACACCCGAGGCAGGTGCCCCACGGGCCGGCACTTGAGCCTTCCAGAGGCGTGTCCACCACCCCTGTGCTCCAGGCCTGTCGCCAGTCAGGTCTCAACCAGGCGGAGAGGGAAGCACAGCCTGAGCTGCTAGGAACGCCCTACACAGCCTGGAAACGCAGAGCTGGCTCGTGAGTGCCTGCGGGCATGGAAAGGACCAGGTGGGCGGGGGTCTCCGGGGTGGGCGACAGCTGGGTGCGGTGTGTGAGCTACGACAAGAAAGCATCTGCTGACACCGGCCGCCTGTGCCTCAGGTTGTGTGTGGAGTGGAGTCCTCACCGTGTCTGTGTCCTAACACCTGTGACCGAGGATGGGGCCTGAATCCGAAATAGGGTCTTTGCAAATGTGGTTTAGTTAGATAACATCATTCTAGGGTAGGATGGGCCCTGAGGCCCCCAGAGCCAGGAGTGAAGGCCACGTGAAGACAGAGGCAGGGACTGGAGAGCTGCCTCTGTGAGCCAAGGGCCCCCACGGGGGCAGCCACCACCGGGAGCTGGGAGAGGCGGGGAGGGTCCTCCCCCAGAGCCTTTGGAGGGGACATGGCCCTACTGACACCTTGATTTGAGCCTTCGGCCTCCAGAACCTTGATCAAGGAAACTGCCGTCGCCGTAGCCCCCAGACTGTGGTGATTTGTTACGGCAGCCCCGGGAGACCGATCAGCGGAGGAGCTGCTGTCCTGGCGAGGAGCCCGGAGCTGCCGCAGGTCACAGAGGCTCCCCAGAGCCCAGACTGGCCGCTGGCCCAAAGCCAAGGGGGTGGGGGGCCTCAGCCCCGCCTCCCCACCTGCTGCCAGGCATGAGGCTACAACCTGCCCCGTGTCCCCCAGGACCCCCAGGGCCAGCCCTCCCACGTCTCAACCCCGCCACCCATCACAGTCCCCAGGGAGTTTTACTGGGGGCAGGTTCAAGGCCCACCTAGACCCACAGGATCGACCAAGTGCCCCCTGCCCTTCTGCAGCGCTGCAGTCCAGACGGAAGTGGTGCCTCTCCGCCAGGGAGGTGGCCAGACTGCACAGCCCCCAACTTCGTCCCCTTCAATCTCTGGCTGCCACTAGCTCCCCCAACATGAAGGGCTCTGGGGCAAACGCCACCCAGGACGGCACTCTGGGCCACCCTGCAGCGCCCCATCCCAGGCGTGGTCTGGGCTCCCGGGGGCGTGCATCCCAGCCGAGCCCCTCAGCTGCCTCTGAGGGACAGCCCATCCTGCCTGCACCCCAGAAACCCTGTCAGGCACACCTGCAACCCCGAGAGGCCGCCCCATCCTTGGCCAGCTGTGCACCGAGTTGGGCTGTAATTCTTTCTCTTCTCTGAGCGCCCAGGGCCACCCGCAGACACCAGGGCCTGGACAGGCTGGCCCCCGGCAGCCTTTCAAACGTGCGCTCCTTGATGACTTAACCCTTAAAGGCCACAGAGGTGAGCATCACTGTGGGGACACGTAAGGAGGAGGCAGAGCAGAGGTGCTCGAGCCTCACCCACGAGGCCCAGCAATTCCACTCCGCCCCCCCTGCCAGGCCAGGCGCCCAGCCTTCCGAGCAGCTGGTGGGGGTTGAACCACACCTCTGTCATCAGCTGGCCCACGGGGACCTCACCCACCCCCCGTGGACCTGCACGGTCGACCTTGTGGTCGTGCAGAGCTCCTCCTGGCAGACGCCACCAGCGTGCTGGTGAGGGCCACCTTCCCAGATTCTGGCAGCCTCGGCCACGCGGCAGCGGGCCCCTTGATCAGACTGTGCCTGAGCCCCACCTGTTTCTATGGCCACAGCTGCTGCAGAGGAGTCTGGGAAATGTGTTTTTATTGTTGTTGTTGTTATTGTTGATTTTGGCTGGGTTGGCTCTTCGATGCTGCCGCGGGCTTTCTCGAACTGGTGAGCAGGGCAACTCTTCTTTGAGGTGCTTGAGCGTCTCATTGCAGTGGCTTCTATTGTTGCAGAGCACAGGCTCTAGGTGTGAGAGCTTCAGTAGCTGCAGCCCGCAGTTTCAGGAGTTGTGGCTCACGGGCTCTAGAGTGCAGGCTCAGTGCTTGTGGTGCGTGGGCTTCATTGCTCCACGGCGTGTGGGATGGGATGAAATGCCTTTGGGAAGAGGCTACTCCTGATCTTTGGTGTCAAACGATAATCACTTTCGGATCCGTCCTGTTTCCAGGCTCTGGGCTGCTGTGGACCTCAGGAGCGGGTGACCCGGGGGACAGGGAACGGCTGACGTGGGTGCACAGAAGGGGCACCAAGGAGACCCGGGAGGGGGAGGTGATGTCTTCTGGGGCCTCAGGCTGGGGCAGGGTCAGACCCAGGGCCCTAGGGACAAGGCAAAGGCCCTTCTTTGTGGGGCAGGGGCGCCCGGGCGGGGAGCAGCAGGAAGGGAGCCCAGGAGAACGGCTCTGCCTCGGGGCGGCTGGTGGTCCCAGGGTGGACGCCGCTGGGCTCAGCTTTGCTGCTCGTCTCTGGCCAGGTGTCTTCGTCGTGCCCGGATGGGGTCCGACGCGGGGCCCTTCCTGGTGGGGCCGCAGCTCTCAGTCAAGAGGCTTTCCAGTGTGAGTGCTGCTGGGAGGTCGGCAAGACCTATTATGGGCTGGCGTCTCCTCCCTCCTTCTGGCCCCTCCCTCCCCTGGCGATTCCCTGGGTTCCTTATCGGGACCTCCTGGTGTGAGACACCTCAGGCCAGCGCTTCTCATCGGGCGTGGCCAGGGCGGGCAGTTGCCCTCAAGGGTTCCCTAACAACGGCCACCCCCCAGAGACATCGTACCCAAGATCATTCTTGGGTAATGGGGGTGGAGGTCTCTTTCTTCTGGGCCGCCTTCCTGCTGATAGGGCGCCGTGTCCTCACCGTGGCGGGTGTTGACGTGGGCCTGTGGCGTCTCTTTGCTGGCAGATTTGGCGGCCTGCGTACCTCTGCGGGAAGAGGAAGGTACAGCTCCTTGGATGCCCAGGAAAATATCGATACTCTGAGCAGTAGTGGGAACCCTATGCTCTTGAGCCCCTTTGCTGGGCTGTGCCAGCCGTGGATTCAGTCCTGCGCAAGATGGAGCCGCTGGCGTCAGGGCCGCAGGGTGGGCATCACGCCGTGAGCTGCTCTTCTCCCTCTGGCGGCAGCTACGGTGTCTGTAGAGCCGCTCAGGACTGAGCCTCAGACACGCAGACTGTGACGCTGCGGGCCTCGTCAGGAGCTGCTGCGTGGGTGCTTGCACAGCGTGTGTGGGGGGGGTGCTGCAGGCTTCCGCCCGATTCCGAGCGCCTTTTACTCGGACGCTCCTCTACCCTGAGGAGCAGCAGGTGCGGGACACGAACAGGAATGAGGTTTCGGGTAGAGAGCTGAGTCATCATCTTGACGGAGGAGCGCTCCGGGGCTTGTGGCTCACCAGCAGACACAGCACGAGGGACAGCTGGTGGCATCCAGCTCTGACACGGCTCAGAAAATTCACCGTCTCAGCAGCACAAACGTGAAACCTGAAATCTCGCCCACAGTGGCCACCTCGTTTGACCTGGAACGTCTGAGCCACAGGGACTCCATTTTGCCCTTCAAATGCATCTCTCTCCTCGATGGCCCGAGCAGATGTCTCCATTCCTGGTTGCAGCTCTGTTCCAGATGTGGTGCTCTGTAGGAACGTGGGCTCAGGAAATCTCCTCCTGAAAATACCCGCGTATGAGAAGGCCTGTTCCGCCAGGTCCCCCCGCATCCCGCCCCCGCCCCCGCAGCACGGGGGGCCTCACTCCTGATCTCGGCCCGCAACTCCTCTCAGGGGGTGTGGAAGGTCAGCAACAGCAGTGGCTTGTCACTTCATCCTTGCAGAGGCAGACGGCAAGTGCTAAGGCCCAGAAACCCTCTCAGGCACACCAGCACCCCCACGCTGCCACGGCCACGGCCAGCGGTGCCGCGAGCTGGGCGGTGAGTCTCTCTCCGTGTCTGAGCGCCCAGGGCCTCGTGCAGACACCAGGGCCTGGGCAGCCTGGCCCCCGGCAGCCCTTCAAAGAGGTGCTCCCCGATGGTATCACCCTGAAGGCCACAGAGGTGAGCATCACCGTGGGGACGCGTGAGGAGGAAGGAGAGCGGAGGTGCTCAAGCCCCACCAAGGCGGCCCTAAAACCACGCTGCCCCACCTGCCAGGCCAGGCCCCCGGCCTCCCCAGGAGCTGAGGGGTGTGAACCACACCTGTGTCACCAGCTGGGGCACAGGGACCTCACCACGTCCTCCTTGTGGTCATGCAGAGCTCCTGTGGGACGGTAGCCTGGCCGACGCCTCCAGCGTGCTGGCGAGGGCTACCCCCCTGGATTCTGGCACCCCGGCCACTTGGCAGCAGGCCCCTGGATCAGGCTGGGCCTGAGCCCCCCCCTGTTTCTGCACCCACACCTGCTGCCAAGGCGCCTGGGAAATGTGGGTTTGGGTCTGTCCCAATCACACAGTCCCCTTTGCCCAGCAGGAGAGGTGGGGAGGACGGTTCTGGGTGGGAAGAGGCCCGCGTGTGGTCACCCTTGACATTGTCAGCTTCCTGAGACAGGGGTCCTGTCTGCGTGCTGTCCACACTCGCCTCGGGCCAGCAGGGAGGAGGAACACAGGACCCTGAGCTGAGCCAAGTCTGCCGTGGCTTTGCCCGGCAGGACCCCAGGCCAGGCTGCGCCGTGTGGGGTGAGGCGCCCGGAGCTGGGGAGCACTGCAGCGCCTGCACCTCTGCTCCAACAAGGACAAGAAGCGCCAAGTGCCACCGCCTCCAGGCAGCTCTGCTAGGGCTCCCTGGGCACGACAGCGGGCGATGAGACAGATTGCCACGGCGACAGGCGACTGCAGGGCACAGGTGGCACCAATCAAGCCTTCGGGTCTCTGGTTCAGGGCACTCCTGACCTCTGCCAGCGGAGGCCTCGTGTTCCCAGGGCTCTTAGAGACCAGTGTGCCTGGGGGCGGCTCCTTCCAAGCTGAGCCTGGAGCCCCCCCGAGGCCACCCTTAGGGACACGGCCTCTCCATCACACAGTGGCCTGCCACTCAGCAGACTGGGGACCACTCAGCAGAATGGGGACCTGGGAGCCACAACCTCCAGTCTTTCTCGAAGCACTCTGGGCGCGGGGGACGAGGAACCCCACCCCAGGGTGACTGAGAGAGGAGGGGGTGAGCTGGGGAGGGCGCCCACCCCCTAGAAGGGCTCCTCCCTGCCTGGAGAGTGAGAATTGGGGTGCTGCCTGGCAGGGCTGGGACAGGTCCCTCTGTCTGTGTCTTCCAAGAAATGAACATCCGTCCAGGACCCCAGCAAACAGACGGCACTCACAGCGGGTGAGCTGAGGGTCCCTTTACAGGTGCTCAGAGGGGGACGGGGTGGTGCCACGCCCCCTGGGGACCGTGAGGGGCTGAGGCCCGAGTAGCCAGCCTGGGACCAGGGGCTGACCGGCGGGGAGAGCAGCCCCAGAGCAGGGAGTGCCCAGCAGTCTGCGGGGGGTCCCTGCAGCAGGGGCTGCGGGCCCGATGGCCGGTGGTCCACACAGGTCCGCACCCAGGGCAGGTGGGGACACTGAGTCAGGGGGCAGAGGAGCAGCTCCAGCCCAGCGGGCCCCCAAACCCTCTGCCAGGTGCCCCAAGCTGCACCTGGTTTACGGTCCTGATCTGAGCTCCTTTCATACCGAGGTGAATGTCGCAGGGCGTGTCCGTATGTGTGTAGACACACGTGGGCGGATTTAGCTGCAGGGGGCCTTAGCTTCGGCACGTGGGATCTAGACCCAGCCAGGGATCACACCCGGGGCCCCTGCACTGGGAGTGCAGAGGCTTACCCACTGGGCCACCAGGGCGTCCCCACCTCACCATTTTAAATGTATGTATGTATTTGTTTACTTATGCATTTATTTTAACTTATTGGTTGTGTGAGTCTTCCTTGCTGAGCATGGGCTTCTCTGGCTGCGGCCCGTGGGGGCTACTCTTCGTTGCGGAGCGCAGGCTTCTCTGTGCGGCGGCCTCTCTCGTTGGGGAGCACGGGCTCTAGGCGCTTGGGCTTCAGGAGTTGCAGCACGCGGGCTCAATAGATGTGGCTCCCAGGCTCTAGAGCGCAGGCTCAGTAGTTGTGGCGCATAAGCTTCGTTGCTCCACAGCATGTAGGATCTTGCCAGACCAGGGACAGAACCCGTGTCCATTGTATGGGCAGGCGGATTCTTAACCGCTGAAGTCCCCCCACTTCACCATGTTCAAGTGTACACTTCAGTGGCGCTCAGTGCATTCACAGTGGGGTGCCACCACCACCTCTCTCGTCTCCCACACCTCATCATCACCCCAGGAGCACACCTGTGCAGCCCTCTGTCTGTACCTGGTGGTGAGCCCTGCTGCCGGGCCCGTCCTAGCCCCGAAGGGGCACCTCCCCACACCCCCGCCTTTCACGGGAAGGTCCCAGTGGGAAATCCATGAGATGAGGGTGTCTGTGCAAAGCTGCCGGCCTGCTTCTGTTTCCCAAGACTAAGAGCACGTTCTGCAGGGTTTCTATCTTACAGCCATGGAAAGAGAGCGGGAGACACACAGCTCAGTACGCAGGGGTCTTATTCTGCGTCCACGGCACCTGCCCCCCCCCCCCCCCCCCCCCCGTGTTCCTGCTCTGCGGCAGCGCCCCCGCGCCCTGCACCGCCCACCCTTCAGCAGGACCCGACGCCCTGCCCCAGGGGCAGCGAGGACACAGGGTGTGAGGCAGACCCGAAGCCTCGGGACCCTCACCCAACAGACATCTCTTCACTCTGACAGCGCAGGGGAGCTCTCTTCTTCTACACACACACACACACACACACACACACACACGCACAGCAAACCATCCACTGCACCGACGTCACTCACGGGCAGGAACTGGCTGTGAAACTGGGAGGCACGGGCACAGCCCACGTGCAGCCCGGGGCGAAGCTGGAGACGGCTGCACAGGCGGAGGCCGCTCACGGTCCCTGCAGGGTCCCTGCCTCCTCTGCACACACCTGTGCGTGTCCCCTGGCGTGAGACACGTGCACACGTGTCTGAGTCCACCCAGAGCTATTGCTCTAGAGTCAGATTTACTCAAATCCTTGCCTTGTACAGAGCGGGGCGCGGGGCTGCTGAGGCCTGGACACTAGAGACAGAGTCACGGTGAGCCTGTGGAGCTGCGCTTAGAGCACAGGCTGCTGGCATCCTGCCTGCTGTGCCCCGGGCCACCCAGGGCTCAGGTCCTCAGGGGGAGGGGGCTCAGGCCTCACGCGGCCCAGCGGGGCATCCCCTGGGACAGCGCTCACCTCCTGACCCTTCTCTACTGTGATTATGGTTTCACATGAAGAAAAAAACCCCAAACAGAAAGAACGGGTAAAGACAGAAAAGACATATATGCTTATAGAGAACGTAAGTCCTCCTTGAAAGTAATTTAGTGAAGATTATTGATTGGCAGAAAAAAAAGGAACATGATGAAAATTAGGGACAGAGCCACCCGAGAGGTGTGTCCCAACGCCGCCCCCCCGGCTCCGAGCGGCACCGCGCAAGGCCGCAGACGCACGCTGGCAGCGCAGAGACCCGCGTGGCCGACGGGCTGTGCAAAAGTGGGACTAGAAGTACGTCAGCTCGTCGTGCCTGCCTTTGTGGGTCTGGTAGCTGGTCAAGGCCAAGGGCTTGCTCTCGTGGGGGAGGCTTTCATACACGCGAATGTGCACGAAGTCGTCTTCGTCCACTTGAACCTGGAAAGACCGTCCAGTGAGGGCCAGCTGAGGCCTCCGTCCCATCCCCTCACTCCGTGGGACTTGGTGGGACTGCCAGAAAGGCCCTGGATGCCTGGAGCCCACGTCCCTTCAGGGGACCAGCAACTGGGCTGAGGACAGTCCCCCCTCCCTCCTTCAAGGGGGGTGGGCACCCTCGTGTTCCCAGCCAGCACCTGGCACCCACCCGCCCTCTGTCAGAGCCCGCGGTCCACGAAGGGCTCGGTGCTCTCCTCCCAGGAGGCTGGAGCTCACGTGTGCACACACACATAAACCCATGTGCGTGCACACGCGCGCTCCCTGCACAGGGCCACCAACCCCCTGAGGCTGGCAGCTGCCACAGGACCCTCCCAGGCACCCCTGCCCGGGCACCTATGAGCCCTCACTTCAGGACAGACCTTCCCAAGAGCCTGACGCCGCACCTTAATGAAGTAGTTCATCCCAGCAACCACCTGGCTCTTGAACTCCACAGCCTTGAACTGCGGGAACTTCTTGTTCTCCTTCTCCTCCAGCTGGGGCCTCACCTGTTGGGGGCGGGGGAGAACACAGAGATGCGCGCTTACCTGCTGACATGTCACAGCGGAACTCTCACCACTCACCCTCTACACACTTTCTGTAACACGACGGCTCTCACACCTCAGCAGACACATGAAACTGTCAGTTCTCTGGTTCTGCCAAGTTTCAACGGTCCTATTTTTCTGTATCATTTCCCCTTTCTTTCCCAGGAATGGGATCGTTTGATACTTTCACCACCACGACAATGTAGAGAAGTTCCTACCCTGGTTTTCTTTTTTACTTAAGAAACATTTCATTGGAAAGAGTTTTTTAATTACTCTTTTAAAATTGAATGGTAATACATTTTAAAATGTTAAATTTAAAATTAAATTTAATCTTCCATCTTATAGATGTGCCTTAATTCGCTTAGGTATTCCCAGTTTCTTCTGTGACAGATAATGTAGCATGTAAATCACTTCTGCAGGAAAAAAAAATGCTTTGCTGAATTTTTCTCTTTTTTTTTTTGCTTTGTTGGGTCTTCATTGCTGTGCATGGGCTTTCTCTCGTTGGGGCGAGTGGGGGCTCCTCTACAGTGCGGTGTGGTGGCTTCTCTTGTTGCAGACCACAGTTTCTAGGTGCCCGGGCTCAGTAGTCGTGGCACACGAGCTTAGTTGTTCCACAGCATGTGGCATCTTCCCGGACCGGGGATGGAACCCGTGTCCCGTGCACTGGCAGGCGGATTCTTACCCCCTGTGCCAGCAGTGGTCCCCTCACTGCCTTTTGTGGATGCTTCCTCGAGGAAGCAGGGCCTTGGGGCAGGGACTCATCTTGACCTTTGGTGTCAAACAGGAATCACACTCGGATCCGTCCTGTCCGCAGGCTCTGGGCCTTATGGGGACTGAGCATTTGTATGGAGGAAGCGGGAAGCAGGTTGTGTGGTCTTGACTTCAACATCTACTCCAGTTTCAAAGGGCTCTGGCTGCTGTCTGGGTCCCTGGTAGGTACTAGGGCTCAGGGACTCTGCACTGGAGTCACTAGACCGTTCCAGAGGGTCGGAGGATTCAGCGCTGCTTGGGGAGCCGAGGGCGTCACCGCCAGGCGTGCCAGCAGTCCCTGTGGCAAAGGCTTCAGGGAGGGGCGCTGCCTGCGGGGAAGGTGCACGGGGAGGGAAGGTCGGGTCACGAGAAGACGGGCCACCTTCTCTCCACGCAGCTGTGCCGGTTCTCACGGCGGCACACGTGTGTCCCCCTGGGGCTGGTGCCCACCTGCATCGGAACACTCACCTGGGGAGCCCTCCTTCCTGCCGGGCGCCTGCCAGCTCTGCAGGGACCTGACCCTGCAGACAGTTGACCAGGCCAGGGGCTGAGGGACACCCACACCCCCTCCTGGCAGCCGTCTCTCTCTCTCTGTGTCACGGGTGGAGGCAGGAGAGCCCGCGCCCTGTGCGAGCACTGAGCAGAAAACCCACAAGGAGGAGGCGAAGCAGGGGCGGCGGTGGCAAATGCCAGGCCAGGCCGCCTGGCCTGTGGGGGGCAGGTCCCTGACACCGCTGTCGACCCGGAAACAGACGGGCTGGGCTGCGGCCAAGGGGGGCGCAGAAGGCCCGGGGCCCTCAGGACGCTGCCAGTTCCCAGCCCTGAAGGGACCGGGTGGGACAGAGGGCCGAGGAGGCCCGAGGACGGCGCGGGAGGAGATGGGTGCCGCGTGCAGCACCGCGACGGGCTTCTGCCCGGGGCCGGGCTCTGGCCTCTGGCCTCCTCCCCTGCAGCCCGGACGGTCCCGAACGTGTCACTCCAAAGGGCCACCAGACCGGGCCCCTGCCCCTCGCAGAGCCCACCCAGCACACGGGCGGCCTCCTCGGTCCCGGGGCCCGTGAGGACGCTCCACTGAGGTGTCACTTTCAAGGGATCGACCCCAAGGGGAGGGGCCCCTGGAGACAGCGCCTCCTCCCTCCTGAGTGAGCTCGCACACATTTAAAGTTCGCGGGACAGGCGGGGGATCCTCAGGCCGGGAGCACCAGGAAGAGGCGGAAGCGCTGGGCTCTCCGAGTGGCTGTGGGGGAAGGGTCAGCAACCAGCCCCCCCTCCGGCTCTCCCTCGGCGTCCCTGCAACTTCCGCGCTTCCACAGGTCTCGGGAGGGTGCGTCAGCGGCGCCCCGCACGGCCGTCAGGTGGCCCGCAGCGCCCGAGCAAGGACGGGGCGCACCTCACGCCCTGGGTTTGGGAAGCAGCGGGAGGAGGAGCAAAGGTACAGGACAAAAATCCACCCTGCTTCTCCTCTTGTCAGAGCGCAGGCCTCCCTGCGCCCTGCGCCCTGCACCCGTCTGGCTCGCGCTGCCAGGCAGGGCGGCCCCGGCTCCGCCCGCCCTCGCCCGATCCCTGGGTCCCGGCGCCCTCCTGGGCACGACCCAGCGTCCTCTCCGTTTCAGAACTTCTCCCTGGAGAGCCCTCCAAACCTACAGCCAAGCGCTGGAACAGCCGCCTGAGCGCGGGACGCCTGGGGACCCCGTCCGCGGACTCAGCCGCGCTGACTTCCCTCCCCTGCCGCACCGTCTGCTCTCCGAGCGGCTCTTCCCAGACGGGCCCCTCCGGCCCTCCCCGCGCGCGCCCCAGGCGTGGAGGCGCCCCGTCCCGCGCCCGCCCCGGCTCGGTCCCCGGGACCCCGTCGGCCCCCGCGGCGCGGACCTTGTCGGCGATGGCCTGGGTGGCGGCCGTGGCCGGCTGCACGGCGGAGGGCGCGCCGCACATCATCTCGGCGGCGGGCGGGTGCGCGGACCTCGGCGGCGGTCACGGAGCGGCGGTCACGGAGCGGCGGTCCCGCGGGAGCGGCGGGCCCGGAGCGGCGGACACTCGGCAGCGGCGGAGCGGGGCGGAGCGCCCAGACTTGGGGCTGCGGTCCCGTGACGCCGGGGCGGGACCACGGCGCGCGGCGTGGGGGGGTTCGCCCGGGACCGGAAATGGGGCGCGGGGGGTCCGGGAAGGCAGTGGGGCGCTGGGCGCCGGGGTCAAGATGCGCTGGGGGCGGAAGCACGGCCTCAGCCTGGGACCCCCGGCGGGCACCGTCTCGGGACCAAGGGCCGCGTGCCGTCGGGCCGTCCCCCCTCCCGGGACTTGGTTTCGTCCTCCCGGCGGCAGAGCCGGAGGGCGGGGGTGGGGGCGCGGCCGGCGGGATCCGGAAACCGAGGGTGGTCCCCGCCCCGCGGCGGGTGGGCACGGCCCTGCAGGATGGGGCGCGGGATCGGGGGCGCGGCCGGCGGGATGCCGAGAGGGGCGGTGGTCCGGGTCCCGCGTGGGGTGGGCGCGGCCCTGCAGGGCATGTCGGGGATACCGGCCCGGTGCGGGAGATGGTCCGGCCCGCCTTCCCCCCACCGGCCTCCTGGACCACACAGTGCCCACAGACCCCTCTGTCCTGCCTTGGCCTCTGGGCCCCCACCGTGTGATCCAGTGTCCGCGATGACAGGGGTGGGTCCTGAAATGACAGGGGCAGTCGGGGTCCGGAGAGGAGCGGGCAGCTGGACCGGAGAGCTGCTGAGGGCAGAGGGGAGAGAAGCGCCCTCTGAAAACAGCGGGAACTGGGGGAGAGGGCCGGGGGCTGCCAGGGCCTCAGTGCCACGTGCGTCTGCCCTCCCGGCGCCCCACCTGTGCCGGCCTGTCCTGTGGGCTGCTGTGAACATCATGGGCGTGTGACCAAGGGCACAGTGAACGGCTCCTGTGGGTGGACAGAAGAGGCACAAAGGAGTCCAGTAATGGGAGACGATGACTCCTAAGGCCTCAGGCTCGGGGTGGGGGTGCGGGGGTCAGGTCGAGGTCCTTAGTAAGGGCTTGGTTCTGACAGAGCTTGGCTTGGGATTTAGATTAGGTTCTAATCTGGGAAGGGAAGCATCCCTGTCTTACTGCGGCAGGGTGGGGCCTGTGCTGGGAGCTGTCGGGACAGGACTGGCTTTTCAGAAAGGTCCAACTGCTCCCCTCCCGCCAGGGCTGCACCTCAGTGGGCGCTGGGCCTCTCCCGTCACTGGGTGCTGACTGCAGGCACAGGCTCAGCCCGGAGCCCCAGTGGGAGTGGCCCGTGAGCAGGGGTGTGGGGAGGTGAGACTTTCTGGTACCTGCCAGGGTACCTGCCAGGGAAGCATGGGAGGTCCTGTGTGGTTGAGCCCTGCAGGGAGGGGAAGGAGAGACTGACCCCCAGCAAAGGCCCAAGTTCAGAAAGCCAACCCTGACAGTGGGGTTTGCAGCAAAGTAAGGGCTTGTTGCAGGGATCCAAGCAAGGGAGGGGGAGACCAGCCTCAGTTCCATTCCCTTTGTCTGAGGTAGCAGTTTTTATTTTTTACTTATTTAAATTATTTCTTAAATAGTTAGTTATATTGGCTGCACTGTGTCTTAGTGGTGGCATGTGGGAAATTTGTTGCCGCATGCGGGATCTTTAGTTGTGGCATGCGAACTTTTAGTTGCGGCACGTGGGACCTACTTCCCTGAGCAGGGATCGAACCTGGGCCCCCTGCATGGGGAGCACGGAGTCTTAGACGCTGGATCATCAGGGTAGTCCCTATTTATTTTTTAATTGTTCATTTACATTTAATGAAAAGAAAACTATTGATTGAAAGACATGTTTACGAAAATGAAAAGACAAACTGCCCATTGGGATAAACATTCTCATTATACGTGTCTGACAATATATAAAGAACTCCTACCAGTGAATAAATAAAAGATTATCAAAAACAGGCAGGGTGCTTGAACTGGCGCGTCCAGTTGGCACTTAGGAAGACTAAGTTCAGCGGTTGCTAAAGGGGAAGGACAGAGAGAGGGGTGGGGTGAGTCATCTCAGTCATCTGCCGTCTGCGTGTCTTTGGCCTGGAGATCCGTGACCCGGGGGTCCGTGTCAGCATGCTCTGTCGCGCTCATCTTGCCCTGGAAGATGACTCAGAACAGCGTGTGAGCAGTGGAGGTATCGGGATGCTGTGGCTCTAAGCCCCTGACCTTCACGACTTATTGATTAGGCAAACATGTGACCAATAGGTATGGGTTAGAACAAGAGGGAGAGGCAAGAACAGACACTGAGGCTTGAGTTTGAATTAAAAAGCAGTCACAGGACTGGGTTTCGAGACTCCCACAATTCATAATTGAACGCATGAATAAATGAGAAACAGATTTGACCCCATAGAAATGGAAAACTCCTCTGTGTTGAAAACAAAGCATCGGAAAACAATGACCAAGAAGGGCAAGGAAGGCATTTCTGTGGTTTTTGTGGGCCCCGCCGCTGGGGCGCGTTGGGGGGTGGGGGGGTGGGGGGCCTGGAGCGGCACGACGTTGAGATGCCTCCTTGTGCCTGACCCTTTCTCCCTGCGGGACCCGGGTCTGCAGGTGCTCACATTTTACAAATAGGAGGGTAACCCCTGTGGAAAGTCTGCTTTTTCGGAGCCGGCTGTAGCAGGGGATCTGCCACCATCACTTGGGTTTTGGCAGAGCCAGGCAGGCAGACGAGGGAGCGGCTTACCTGAGAAAAAAGGAGAGCTTAGGTGTGCCCTGGTGGCGTCTCTGGGCCGGGGAGGCTGTGGGCGAGCTCACGACAAGCTGGGCATCCTGTGTGATTGGTTTCGGGGCATGGTTGGCCTTCTCTGGTTGTCCTGAGTTAGAAGGGGGATGGGGCAAAAATTAGGGAAGGTGGTGGTCATGGCCAGCTCCTGACGTTCTGGGCCGGTGGCTGGACAGCTGTCGCAGAGGTTGTGGGTCAGAGTTCTCTTGTCACGTGGACATGGTCTGGCCACTGTCTGTATGTGTAGTCAGTCTCTCATGCTGCTTTATGAAGTCAGTGTTGCTTTATTGCTGCAGGTTTGGGTCCAGGCATGCTTTCAAACTGCCATGGAGGGCAGGCTCTGAAGGTCAGATGCTTGAGTGACCCAGCCCTTGCTTGCACCTGCTGTGTGGCATAGGAGTAACTGCTGAACCTCTCTGCCTAAATGAAGCACTGAGTTAATGAGCATAAAAAGCTTGGGACAGTGTCTGAGCCAGAGGGTGAGTTGACCATGTCTTCACTACCCTGTCTATAATCACCACACTCAGTTAAGTCTAACCCATATTTAGTGTGACTCTTCCTACCCCAAGGCCCTGAAAAATGTTGACATTCATCTCATCCTTTGATGCCACAGCTTCTTATCTCACTGGAGCCAGGGGAAGAGGCCGGGATCCCGTCTCCCCACCTAGAGTCCTGAGGCCATTCGCTTCCATTTGAAAGCTGTGTGTGGGAGGATCAAAATTTTAAATTCAAGCAATTTTGAAGTTCCGCTTGTGATCTCTGATTTTCCCAGAGCCAGTAGAAACCATGGTGTTTTTCCCTGGGGTCTCATGGTCCCTTCTTCCCCAGCAAGACAGTTGTAGAGGTGCAGACGTTTCTCCTCTTTCCCTTCCGGATTCTTTGGTGGGACGGATGATTAAATTGATATAATAAGACATCGACAGGAGAAAAACACATTTCGTTTCTTATAGACGGGCCCCAAAGATACGAGACCGAGGGTGGGCCTGGCAGTTGAGGCTTCTGTGCCTCAAGGAATGGGATGGGGGCCTGGGGCTCCCGGGGGCGGGGGCATTCACGGCAAGATGCGGAGAGCAGAGCTTGGTAGTTAATGTTTGCCCTGCTGTGCAGCGAAGTCTTTCAGATAAAAAACTTCTCGCTGGTAATAGGCCCCTTTCTCCATTCTTTCAGGTAGTAAAGGAAGAGGCATTGGTTTTTCCTGACTCTTCTGGGCCCTGATTGCCTTCGGCTCAAAACAGCCCACATGCAGAGGAGCGTACCCTGCCCCCCACAGCCTGGCTCGTGTGTGTCCCGCTGGTGCGCTTGGGCGGGGGACTCATGCACCTGTGCCGTGTGCTATCAGTGGCTTGTGTTTCATCATGCAAAAATATCATCCCCAGAATGTGTTGCTAATTAAATTTAAGCCCAAGAAATCCTTTGACAGGGTGGGGAGGGGAGGGGGGGGGAGGGGGGAGAAGAAAAAGAAAAAGAAAGATGAAACATTTAAACAACTAAGCGTTTATTACATTTAGCTGGTCATCTTCAATAACAAGGGAAATACCAGTGTAGGTAAACCTGAAACTAGGTGCCCCACGTGGGCACATGGCCACCTGGCCTCCTGCATCAGAACCCAGAACAGGCCTGGCTGCCTGGGCGAAGAGCTGGAAGCAACACAGACGGTAGCTTTACCTCTGAGCCAGGCCCCCTCCAGCAGAGGCAGCCCTGAGCCCCTCTGAAAGCTGGAGGGAGGTGCAGAAACTGGGACGACTCAAGGGAGAGGACAGATGTACATCTTTGATATGCATATATTTCCAAGTGATTTCCATCATAAAGTTAGCTAACACCTTCATCACTTTACATAATTACCTTTTTTAAAAAATTAATTAATTAATTTATTGGCTGTGTTGGGTCTTCGGTGCTGCGCACGGGCTTTCTCTAGTTGTGTCGAGTGGGGGCTACTCTTCATTGTGGTGGGCAGGCTTCTCACTGCGGTGGCTTCTCTTGTTGCAGAGCACGGGCTCTAGGTGCATGGGCTTTAGTAGTTGTGGCACATGGGCTCAACAGTTGTGGCTCACGGGCCCTAGAGTGCAGGCTCAATAGTTGTGGTGCACAGGCTTAGTTGCTCTGTGGCATGTGGGATCTTCCTGGAGCAGGGATGGAACCTGTGTCCCCTGCATTGGCAGGCAGACTCTCACCCACTGCACCACCTAGGAAGTCCCCACATAATTATGTTTTTATAGTGAGAACATTTTTTTAAAAATAAATTTATTTATTTATTGGCTGTGTTGGGTCTTCGTTGCTGCACACGGGCTGTCTGTAGTTGCTGCGAGCGGGGGCTACTCTTCGTAGTGGTGTGAGGGCTTCTCATTGTGGTGGCTTCTCTTGTTGCAGAGCACAGGCTCTAGGCGCGTGGGCTTCAATCGTTGCAGCACATGGGCTCAATAGTTGTGGCACACAGGCTTAACTGCTCGGCAGCATGTGGGATCTTCCTGGAGCAGGGATCAAACCCATGTCCCCTGTGTTGGCAGGTGGATTCTTAACCACTGTGCCACCTATAGTGAGAGCATTTAAGATCTACTGTCTTGGCAACTTTCAAGCATACAATACAGAACTCTTAACTATAATCACCGTGCTGTGCGTTAGGTCTTCAGAACTTATTGACCGTATAACTGAGAGTTTGTATCTTTTGACCACTATCTCCCCATTTCCCATACCCCCAGCTCCTGGTAACCACCACTCTACTGTCTCCACAAGTTCCGCCTTTTTGGATTTCACATATAAGTGATATCGTACAGTATTTGTCTTTCTCTGTTTGACTTGTCTCACTTAGCATAATGCCCTCAAGGTCCATCCATGTTGTCTCAAATGGCAAGATTTCAAGAAGAGGAAAACTTGGACACAGAGATAGACATGTGAGGGAGAATGCCACAGAACACAGAGGCAGAGACTGGACTTAAGCATCTACGAGCCAAGGAACATCAGGGGTTGCCAGTAACTCCCAGAAGCTAGGAGAGAGGCATGGAACAGACTGTCCCTTAGAACTTCCAGCCGTAACCAACCCTCCTGACCGTTCTAGGTTTTGGATTCTGGCCTCCACAGCTATGAGAGAATAAACTGACAGATGTACATCTTGAAGGGCTGTTGCTATAAACTAACGTAGGCAAAGGATTCTCTAAGCTTCGAAGCATCGGAAGAATCAGAAGGGAAAGGCCTGGACCCGCGTGGGGGCAGGTGACCCTCTGGGCACAGCTGTTGACCTGTCCTGGGCCACCCCAGCTGTTCTGTCTCCTAACGACCGGGACATGCTTCTCCGGCTCCTCAGCCGGCAGACAGGCAGCACTGGGACCGTTTCCCGCCTCCGTGCTTGTCATGTTAAATAAATATCTGACTCCTTATGTTACGGAACTCAGGTTCAGCTGCTTGTCACTCAGGAATCCAACACTAAGAGACACGTGGTGGGTAAAGGAAAGGTAGCTCTACGGAGGGAGCCTGCAGTCCTGGGGAAGGTGGGCTCATGTCCCAAGAACCAACTCCCCCTGCTAGATCAGGGACAAGAGCTTTTAAAGGGGAGTGTCGGGGTGCACAGGCTGCGGGCGGGGAGCAACGTGCAGATGCGCACAGTCAGCTCTGATAGTCATCTTGAAGTTAGTCATGCGGTGGTGTGATCTGCTCCCTCTTGTTTGTTTTAAGCACAGTTAATCTTCGGTTCCAGAACTGGTTTGTTCCCATCTGCTTCAGGCCAGTTCTTGGAACTGTGGGAGATGCAGCAGCTCATGTCACGGCTTCAGTCTGATCATCACGTAGTTAACATCTTCCATCTGGAGGGGATTTCAGTATCTGCAAAATAGCTCAGAGGACGTGGCTCAGAATATTATCTATAGACGTTGAGGAGGAATTAAAGGTCCTTGTCTTTCTTTTTTTGGCTGCGCCAGGTCTTAGTTGTGGCATGAGGGCTCTAGTTCCCTGACTAGGGATTGAACCTGGGCCCCCTGCACTGGGAGTGCGGAGTGTTAACCACTGGACCACCAGGGACGTCCCCAAGGGTCCCTGTCTTTAATGGCTAAACTCTCATTATTTTGTCATTTGACTGTGTTCCTTTGCTTCTGGATGTTCTCTCTGATTAAATTTATTCTTTGGCTGAAGTTGTTCTACAGACAAGAGGCAGGTGGAGGACAGTGGGGGGACGGTCTGTCCCGGGAAGGCCCCACAGGGTCCTGCTCAGTTACACTTACTTCTAAATGAAACTTCGCAATTACAGCAGTTGATGCCAGGAATTTATTTGAGGGAAAATTAATGGGTGGACAGGAGATTTATCTATAAAAACATCCACCCTAGAATTCAGAAGCCATCTCCATGCCAGCCTCTGTCCACAGCAAAGAGCCCTGTGTAGTCGGGAAGAAGTGTTTATAGAACCGTTGTCTCCCAGGACCCAATGTTGGCCGCACTGGGTGCTTGTTGAAACGCCGAGTTCCCGGCCCTTTTCCCTGGAGGTTCTGAGTCCCTGGGGCTCGGTGGGGTCCAGGCACCTGCGGGACTGACAGATACTCACCCATGTCAACAGCAGCCATCACTGGAGGTGGGGATGGGTATTTAACAATTTCCTATGCTTTTCTGTATTTTCCCAAAGTTTTATTTAAAGGACTCTTTGTTTTTAGAGAAAAAGTTTTATTTTGGAATATTCCATATTCTTGAGAAGTTGATATCATGGGAAAATGCTAGATATGTTATTGAAAAGCAGTTTCAATATAGCGTGATTAATATAATTAACATATTCTATTAAATTAACATACACTTAATGAAAATCCTATGCACAGAAAATAAACAGATCTGTCAGAAAATTTTCCTTTAGGCTATGAGACTATGATTGGTTCCCTCCCTTAACTTTTTTTTTATTCCCCTAATTTTCTATACTAACAATTGAGGGATAAATATGGGGGGAGAAGCACACAACATGCGGTGAATGGGTTTGCGTCCACCTGTCCGTCCATCTGTCTGGAGAGCAGCTCTGAGCAGCAGGGCGCACAGAGGATGGGGTGGGGGTCTGGCAGGGGGAGAGGCTTGGCCACAACAACAGCTGGAGAGGACGGGCTGTCTAACGCATGTGCAGGATGAATCTTCGGGCCCTTGTTCAAAAAGTACTGAGAATTTCAAGAAGGCAGCACCAGAGCTACACCAGGATTGGGACTGTGCTGTTGACTGCACACGTGGACCCCCTGCCACCCGTGAAGCGGTCCTGGCTCAGATACAGGGCGCTCACAGCTGTGCTGGACACACGGGCTGGCCTGGGTGTTACTTTCGCCTTGTCTTTTTCAGATTCTGGGCAAGAACGTAACCTGTAAGCCTCTTTGCTCACCTACAAAAGGGAAAAAACCACCCCACCCTTCCAGGATTCTTTTCAGATGTACAGCAGGCCCTCGTTAGATGGATGGTAGTGACTATTATTTATTTTATCTTCTTTACATCTTCTGTAGTGTGTTCAACAGTGTCCTCCACATCCACCCAGAACCTCAGAGTGTGACCTTCATTTGGAAATAAGATCTTTGCAGATATACTTAGTTACGATGAGGTTAACAGTGGATTAGGGTGGGCCAATGACAGAGGCGGAGCTGCTGTGATGCTGCCACAAGCCCAGGGACACCAGGAGCCCCAGAAGCAGGAACAGGCAGGAAGGACCCTCCCCGGAGCCTTCAGAGGAAGTCTGGCCCTTTGGACACATTGATTTCAGAATTCTAACCTCTGGAACTGGGAGACAATAGCTTTCTACTGTTCTAAGCCACCCAGTTTTGGGCACTTTGTTCTAGCAGCTCCAGGAAACTGAGTCACCTCCCTGGTACACCATGTACACGCTTCCTAGCACGGGTGCAAAATCATGCCGCAAGGATGTCTCTCTCTCTCTCTCTCTCTCACACACACACACACACACACACACACACCCCCCCGCCCCCCCGGGCCTACCTGTCTTCACCAAGTCGAGCCTGGAGTTGAGAGACCACGACCTAGGAAAACGCAGAGGATCCAGGAACAGGGGTTTTTCTACATCCCAGAAAACAAACACAAGCAGGACACCCTGAGGATGACACGTGCAGCCCCACGGTGCTGCAGGGAATGAGAGGTGCTGGTGTTTGTCATTTGTGGAAGACGCGGACACACTTCCGTTGCTAATTTGTGAGTTATTCACAGCTGTTCTGCATACTGTCACCTCTTAGGCACCGTCCTGGGTGCAGACAAGCAGGACAGAGAAGAACCCTGCCCTCGGGGTGGAATGGGGTGGAGGGTGTGTAATGTGTGTAGAACTGGGAAAATATATCCTTTCCCCAAGTCCTCTCAGACTTTGTTTTTGCTTTTCTATTTTTAAAAACTTTTTATACTGAAATAGTTTTAGATGAAGGTTTCGTAAACTCTTCATCCAGTTTCCCTAAATGTTAATTAACCTCTTACACAGGCCTAAACGTAGTGTACTTATGAAAAGCAGGAAATGAGCCTTGAGACGCACTGTGATGAGCGCGTGTCCAGAATCCACACACGTTTCACTGCTGCCCCACCACAGTCCTCTGCCTGGTCCCTCCCGATCAAGTCTCCCGAGCCGCCTTCAACCTGGGACAGCTTCCCAGTCTTTGTCTTTCATGACCTTGACACATGGAAAGAGCGTGGATTGCTTATGTTGAGGAAGACCCTAGTCTGGGTGCGTCTGCTGTTTCTCCTGAGTAGGTGCAGGTGGTGTGTTTGGGGCAGGAACACGACCAAAGTGAGGCTGTCCTTTCAGTGCAGCATATCGAGGGCACATGATGTGCACACACCTTGCGCTGGTGCTGCAGATCTCCATCCTGAGTGAAGGTGTGTCTGCCAGCTTCCTCCTTTGTAAAGTTACTGTTTTCCCCACTGTAACGGATACGGACTTTTGAGGCTACGCAGATATCACATTTGTCACCATCCTTTGCCACTGATTTTAGTATCCATGGATGGTTCTTGCCTGCGACGCACAGCAGACTTTGAAAAGTTACCTAAAGAGGGATATAATTTTACATTTAGAATTGTCGACGAAAATTCAATTGACAAGTTAAGAAGAAAGACAGCAGTAATTAACACAATGTTGTAATTTAACTATACGTCAATAAAAAATAAATTTAGGAGGGGATATGGGGATATATGTATAAACACAGCTGATGCACTTTGGTGTACCTCAAAAACTGGCACAACAGTGTAAAGCAATTGTATTCCAATAAAGAGCTTTAAAAAATAAATTTAAAAAAACCACAAAAAAACAAATGAGCATCCCTGTGTTCCAATATACAATGGACAATTATAAAAAAAAAAGAATTTTATTTGAGGCCAATTGAGGATTATAACCCAGGAGAAAGTCTTTCGAACAATTCTTAGGAGTGTTAGCCTGTCAGAAGTCGAAGGCAGGGTCATATACATTTTTGAGACAAAGGGTCGTACATCAAAACGACATACTGACATTTTAGATAAAGTTCACCAAGGATGCAGAGTCCAGGTAGCATGGACAAAGCCAGCAGCAGGTCACCATGACCCCCTACGAAGTTGGGAAAGACCACTATTCTTCTAAGTGGTTACTCTGCCAGCTTCAGAAGAAAGGAAGAAACTTGCTCTTTACCGTCCAGCAGGCACTCCCACCTCTGAGGAGGTCTGGCTCACATGTGATGCAGATGCACTTTTCCATCAAAGTGGGAGGGAGGAGGCCTGAACGGACAGAGAATTTCATGCTTCATTTTCTCATCCTGCCTTAAAATACAAATTTTATTTCATCTGAACAAAGACACGTATTTTTTAGTTACACTGAATATGCAACAAATCTTTCATTAGCTGTCAGCATCCAATAGCTGTATGTGCTGTCAAGTATATGTTTAAAGTATGTGTTCAGGGCTTCCCTGGTGGCGCAGTGGTTAAGAATCCGCCTGCCAATGCAGGGGACACGGGTTCGATCCCTGCCCTGGCAAGATCCCACATGCTGCAGAGGAACTAAGCCCCTGTGCCACAACTACTGAGCCTGTGCTCTAGAGCCTGTAAGCCACAACTACTGAGCCTGTGCTCTGCAACTACTGAAGCCCACGCACCTGGAGCCCGTGCTCCGCAACAAGAGAAGCCATGGCAATGGGGATCTCGCTCACTGCAACTAAAGAAAGCCGACCTGCAGCAACGAAGACCCAACACAGCCAATCAATCAATAAATAAAAAATTTTGAAAAAACACTATATGTTGGTGCATTTCCTTGCATTCTTTTGGTGAAATTTCCTGGCAGACATTCACTGAATGTCTGCTGAAATCGCTCTTTTCTTTAGGCTTTGTCGTCTTCCTTAGGCTTTTTCGCTGCGCGGAGCCCCGTCCTCTCTGCAGCGCGGGGATGTGTCGTTTCGCCGCCCCGCACCTCCGCGAGGACCGGCTGGTGCGGCGGGGGCTCGTCCTGCTCCGCAGCGCCTCTGCTGCTGAAAGGGCTTAGACAGCTTTTTCAACAGGAAGAGTTGGGCGAATGAACACCTGCATTCCTGCCACTGGAGTCCGCCGTCGTTAACGTCTTGCCGTCTTTGCTTGCATACTATGTGTGATTATGTATTCATTTATTAGCATGACACGTCACCCGCACGAAATACTTTGCAGTTATTTCCTAAAAGGAGAGCCTTTCCTCTCCATCACTTGTTGGCACACTGTGATCATTGGGCCTCATCTGGCCCATCACCTGTTTTGGTAAATAAAGTTTTATGAGAACATAGCCACACCCATTCATTTACATGTTGCCTGTCGCTGCTTTCGCACTGAAGGAGCAGTTGTTTTGGCCCACATAAGGCGGAAAATATTTACTATCTCACCTGTGCAGAAAAGCGCGAACACAACGCCTGACTGCTGTCCTTAGAAAGTGCTCACGGGTTTGGCCCTCGGCTGGCATCCGGGGGTGGGGATTTGCGGCGGGTCCCCATCACCCTCCCTGGGTGAGAGTGCCTCACTGGGCCTAAATCTTCCGTCCAAGAGCACTGTACGCGCGGGGCACGTGCCCTGCACCCGGGGGTCGGGACTGCGGTGTGTGCTCGGCGGAGGCTGCTGGGCCCGGCTCGTGATCGCGCCCGCGGGCTCCGGTCTCCCGCAAGCTCCCTCCGACCTTTCACGTGCTGTCTCAGCTCTGTGCTGAGGGAGCGAGGTGAGCCCTCGCCCTCCAAGCCTGCTCCCTGTGCTTTCCCGCATTCTGCTATCGTAAGTCACAGCCGTGAGTCCTCCTGGCGGGTCAATGAACCTGGGGGTCTCGGGTCCCCCTGACACACGGCCCTTTCCAGGAAAGGTCTGCGGAGGCCCATTCTACAGGCACACCCCGTCACACCCAGGAAAACAGCTACTCTGCAACATGACCTAACGTCTAGCTTCTACGCGAGCCTTCCAGCTTGTCCCCCCGATGACTTGCGAGCGTACTTTAAAAAACGGGAACCCAATCAAGATGCGTACGTCGCCTCCTCCCCTCCACACGTGCTCGCCCCCGCCTTCGCTCCGGACACCCACTGAAGCCACGCGGACGGTCGCAGCTCGGGGTCGCGGCCGCGTCCTCGCGCCCCCCACCGCCCCGCCTCCGAAAAGGGCCGGCGAACGCTTAATACCTTCCTTTCAAGCCGGCGTCCGGCGTCAAAGCCCGCCGAGACCGTCAGGCGGACGCGTCACCGCGCAGCCCGGCCGCTAGCCGGCGGTGGCGTGCGGCCGGGTAACACCGGCGCGGGCGTGTGACGTTACGCCGAGTCCGGACACGCCGGCGCGGGCGCGTGAGGTCACGCCGTGCACCCGGGCGGAGCCGGCGCGGGCGTGTGACGTCACGCCGTGCGCCCGGGTGAAGAGCTGCTGTGGCGGTTATCGCGGGGTCTCCGCGCCGTCGCCATGGGTCCGCGGGTGCAGCTCCCGCCCGAAATTCAGCTGGCGCAGCGCCTGGCGGGGAACGAGCAGGTGACCCGGGACCGGGCGGTGAGGAAGCTCCGGAAATACATCGTCGCCAGGACCCAGCGGGCGGAAGGTCGGCCCGGGGTTGGCGGCACGTGGGCGGGGGCGCCTCGAGGGCCGGGCAGGGCTGGGGGCGCCGGGCGGCTGGGGCCGGGGCCGGGGTCGGGGCCGGGGGGCGGCGGCCTGGGGCCGGGGGGCCGGGGGCCTTCCCGCCGCGTGGGGCCTCTGCGCGGTCGGGCTGGGCGGGCGGGGCCTGGGCCGCTGCTCCCGCCCGCTTCCCGCTGGCGCGCCAGCCCGAGCGCTAGGCCCCGCGCCGCTTCCCCGCCTTGGCTGCCTGGGAGGGACGCGGCGCTCACCCGGCGCTGCGGTGGCCGCGTGTCCCTGTGCGGAGGCTCCCCCCAACCCCAGCCGCTCATCTCCTCTTCCCGGCTCAGATCTCTTCCTCTGGGAACCGGACCCCCCCTCAGCCCGTATATCCCGCTCTCCCTGCCACCCGCTGTTTGGGCGCCCTGCATGTTTCTCTCAGAGTGGCACGTATCACTGCTGGTAGCTTTTTCTGGTGTGATTATTGAGTTGTCGTCCGAGTTGCACGTGGTGTACGCTCCTCGGGGAACATGCTGCTTATAGTGGTTCTCGAAACGTGGCCTGTCAGCAGCTTTCAACATCACCTGCACGTTTGTTAGAAATGCAGGCCCTTGGGGCCTTTCCCAGCCCTCCTGAATCAGAAAGTCTGGCAGCGGGGCCTGGGATCTGTTTTAAGAAGCCCTCCAGGTGATGTGATGTGATCTTGTTGCTAAAGCCTGAGAACCACTGCTCCCACACAGGGTGCCGGACATGTAGCTAGGACCTCAGTACATACTTGGGCGATTTTGTATGTTCACTGTCTGCCTTCATAACGAGCCTGAACGGGGTAACTTGTAATTTTAAAATTTGAAAAGTGCACAAAAGCCCGGGTGTAATCCTGGGCGATTGTTGCCAGCAGATTCACCTGCGTAGCCACCATCCAGACCAGGAAACGGTGACTCACTCCACTTTGAATCTACAGAAACAGAGGACAGTGTCGGATACTTGTAGGTTCTCAGTCAACACTTATTGAATGAATGGAATGACAGTCACTTGGGGGCGTCCCTCCAGCCACTGGCCCAGCAGGTTTTGAGTTGGGAGGATGGCTTGAGAGAGAGGGCCAGGTACCTTTACAGTAAGAGGACTTTGGTCTAATTCAGGTGGTCCCCTTTCTCTGGCTGTGTTCTGGCACTAAAAGTTTGGGTTCATCTGTTCTGAGTGTTGCTGTTTTTGGTGCAGGTGGCTTCACTCATGACGAGCTACTGAAGGTGTGGAAAGGACTGTTCTACTGTATGTGGATGCAGGACAAGCCGCTCCTCCAGGTGAGTGTCTGGGAGGCAGAGGCACTGGGCAGCGGTACCAGTGGGAGGACAGGCGAGCGCGTTGTCCACCCTCGTTTTACCACTGCAGACATGCTGGGTGGAGTTTTGTAGCTTCGATCATTTTTTTTTTTTTTAACGGCGGCAGGGCCAGGGCCTTGGGTAGAGTGGGCCTTACACTTGCTGAGCTGAGCACCACGGCAACGCTGGTGAGTGTGTGTCTGCCTTGGCTGAAGACCACGCTGTGTGCTTCCTGTCTGTCAGAGATGGCAAACCGAGTGCTGAGGTGCTGGAAGCCAAGGGACAGGACTCAGGTCTTCTCAGACAAGTAGTTTTCCTGCTAGTCTCTTTAAAAAAAAAATAGACTATTTTTTAGAGCAGTTTTGGGTTCACAGCAAAACGGGGAGGAGGTACTGAGATTTCTTATACGCACCCGCCCCCCATGCACAGCCTCCGCCGTTATCAACACCCGCACCAGAGTGGGACCTTTGTCACAGTCCATGGACCCACATGACACACCATCGTCACCCAGGGTCTGTAGCTTACCTTAAGGTCCATCCTGGGTGCTCTACAGTCTGTGGGTTTGGATAAATGTATGACGACATACGTCCATCGTGGTATTTTATAGAGTAGTTTCGCCGCCCTAAAATACTAGCCTTTTTAGAAATGTTTCTCATTGGGAATTGTTTCCTCTTCAGAGTTGCCTGGGTGGCGAGGGTACTTATTTAAAATGCTGTATTCTGTGCCTTCTAAACTAGAGTCTTTCAAGGGGAGTCTCTGGAATCATCTGTTTAGCTGGTGCACTAGGTGATGCCTGGCACAGTGACGCAGGCAGGCAGCTGGTGACCCCCTGCCCGGGGGCTGTGTGCTCCCAGGCTCCTGCTTTCCCGCGCTCCCCCCCCCCCCCCCCCCCCGACTGTCACCCTCTGTTGCTGAAGGTTTGGCCTCGGTCATGTGGGCAGTTCCTGCCCTTGCTTGTTGTGAGGTCCTGGGGGCCCTGGCCTTCAGGGGCGGCCTCTCGCAGCCACTGTGAGACGTGCAGACCCCAGGCGGCTGGGCCGCGAGGCCCCGGAGCCGGATCCCGCGATGCGTGAGGACAGCTGCGTGTGCGTCTTCCTGCCGTCACTCATCGCTGTAGGGTCCCATGTGTTCAGGGACTGAGGGCGTCTGTATTGTTGTCTTGCGCAGGAGGAACTCGGCAGGACCATTTCCCAGCTCATCCATGCTTTCCAGACCACAGAGGCACGTGAGTACCCTCGCCGTGGTTGTGTCCAGTGGTGAGGCGGGACCTGCAGACGCGAGGCCTGCACTCTGCGCGGGAGCGAGGGCCCCGTCCCAGCTGGCCGGTGCCGCTGCTGGTGTGGGGGATGCTGTTCTAGTCGTCCCGCAGGTGTGAACTCACCCACCCAGACTGGGCTCAGCTCAGGAGTCTGGAGGGCCAGCGCCTTGTGTTTTAGGCTTACAGGGGAGAGCTGTGCGGTGTTGGCGGCTGTCGGACTGAGTCTCGCCTGCTGGTGGTGAGGCTCCTGCAGGGCGTGTTCTTGTTCTGACCCATGTCAGCAGTTCCGACCCTGCGGCCTGCCCGCTGGTATCACTCGAGTCTTTAGAAATCCTGGGGTCTAGACCCTGTGAAGTCAAGCCCTGGGGGCGGGGCCTGGGCGCCAGCATCTACAACCCCCTACGCGGCTCTGAGGGCAGCTGGGGCTGGGCAGCGTCCCTGGCATGGACCCAGGACTGTTGCTGGCAGTGCCCCGGCTGTGCGGGTGGTTTAGTTCCGTTATGAAGCAGACAGAGTAGTCAGAAGTAGGGAATGTGCAGTCACAGTGACTAGTTTCTCCATTCAGGACAGTCTCTTTAACTGCATGTGAGTGATTATTGGAGGAGATCTATTCTCCATGATTTTACCTTCCCAGCACCTGCAGGAGACCAGGTGCAGAGCGTTCCGTTGGTGACACTTGAATGAGGTAGTGGACGCAGGCCCATCCTTTACTGAGCCGTCCGACCAGCCCTCTGTTGGGGAAGCTCTTCAGTGGGAGATAAGAGGTGCCCCTTTGTGTCCCGAGACCAGGGTGTCAGCAGCGTGGGCTTCTCCTGAGGGCTCCCTCCTGAGTGTGTAGACGGCCATCTCCCCGTGCCCTCGAACGGCCGTCCCTCTGTGCGTGTCTGTGTCCTGACCTCTTAAGGACACCAGTCAGGTTGGATTAGAACCGCCCTGGTGACTCTTTATCTTACCACTTCTTTAAAGAGCGTGTCTTCGAATAAAGTCCTATTCCGAGGGACTGGGGGTTAGGGCTTCGAGGTATGGGTCGGGGACCTGGTTGAGCCCCCAGCACTCTGGTCCTGACATGCCCGCTATTGGCAAGGTTTTGTGTTTGAAGAAGTCAGTGGGTCCTGTGGGGCGCGTGGTGGGGCGTGTGTAGGTGCCAGGTGGGGTCCTCAGCCCCAGCCAAGTGGGGGCAGTGGCCTGAGCACCGCCTCTTCTGCCGGGGGCTTCAAGGTCTCCTTGTGCCTGATCTTCAGAGCTTGTGGCTGCAGTCTGGGGTTGTCGCTGGGATTTGCATGTCTTTCCAAGCTTCCCTGAAAGCCCCGTTTTTAAGCCGAATCCACATGACTGCTCTCAGCGCAGCAGCCTCGGGGGCTGGGCACCCCTAGGGCCGTGTGCCGTCCTAACCAGGTTTCTTCACGGTGTCTCCCCACCCCACCGACGCAGCTTCCGCTCCCCCCACCCAGCTCTCTTCTGGACTTTTCTCTCCTCCAGAGCACCTGTTCCTTCAGACGTTCTGGCAAACCATGAACCGCGAGTGGATGGGCATCGACCGGCTGCGCCTGGACAAGTTCTACATGGTGAGGCGTGGGCGCCGGGGTGGGGGACAGCACCGCACAGAGCATCCCGGCCTCGGAGCCCCCACCCCCCCGAGAGGGCTGAGGCCCAGGCTCCTGGGTGGCGCGCGCCCACGGCCGGTGCCCGTGAGCCCAGCTGGGCCGTGCGGGGAGCCTTGGTCGTGTGGGGTGCGTGTGCCGGGCTCTGCGCAGGGGACCCGTTGGGGGAGGGTCTCGGCTGTCCCCCGGGGGGTGGAGGCGGAGCAGTCGCTGCTTCGCTGAAGAGCCACAGGCCCGAGAGAGCAGAGCTCAGCTCTCGGACCCGGACAGAGACCCTGGGGGGGCCAGCCTTGGAAGCCGTCTCCTTCTGGGCGAGGACAGTCTGTGTGACGGTGCAGAGTCCCCCGTCGTTGTCCTTCTGTGTGTTGCGTGCCGGTGAATTCAGGTTCCTGATCTGCCCTCAGAAACGCAGGAAACACCGGACTGGGTCTCGCCGCTGCCCCCTGATGGGCGGCAGCCTTGTTACCGCGATGGGGACCGTCCCCAAATGAAGGGCTAGTGCTGCTGTCTGACAGCAGGGGACCCAGCCGGGGTACCAGACTGGGCAGTGGCCAGGCCTCACTGAGCACAGGTCCCTGTGATCTGCCACTCAGACCAGCCACCCGCTCAGTCTTGGGCCGGGGTTGCGTGGCCACCGTGTGTGTGTGTGTGTGTGTGTGTGTGTGTGAAAGAGAGAGAGAGAGGTCAGGTGGTGTTGAAGTGAGGACAGCTGGTGGGCAAGCGTGGGGCTCTGGAGGGAAGGAGGACGGGTGGGGGGCTGGGCTGCGCAGGGTTACAGAATGCTGGCTCCTGAGACGGGGGGGGCCGTGTCTCAGGATGCAGTGCTGGGCCTTCCGTGGGGAGCTGCTGCTGTCCGAGCCCCGTGTCCCACGGCCCCCCGCAGCCACGTCTGGCAGCGCAGCGCTGCTCTAGAGGCTGGCCCTCCTGGCAGCACCGCAGGCAGGGGCGGCGTGAGACGAGAGGGCCACGCGCCTGTCCTCAGTTGCCTTTACCACAGCCGCCCTCCCCCCGACCCCCACCTTGTTGGGTTCAGGCCGGCAGGTAGGGAACCCCGGCGGAAGCTCTGTCAGCCACTGTGCCGGGGGTTGTGGGCAGAGGTGGCCGCCTGTTTCTGTTGGGGCTCCGAGGAGATGCTCTCTGGGGCAGGCCTGGTGCTTCCGGGGCTCCGCTCCCGTGGGGGGGCTGCCCCTCGTCCCGTTTGCACTCCGGAGACGAGCCTGTCCCTCATAGCCGTCTGTCGTGGCGCTGTGGGCACTCCCCCGTGTTCCCGCTGTGAGCCCGACGTCCTGCTGCTCCTGGGAGGCTGGCCACGCCAGCCTGCGTGCAGCCGCGCCTCCCCAGGCCCCGGCCCCCGGCAGCTCTGCGGGGCCTTCCCCGTCGGCGGGTGCCCAGGCGACCCGGGCAGAGGGGAGGTCGGGCTACGCCGCTGATGGGTCCCTCCTGTGCCACAGCTCATGCGGATGGTCCTGTGCCAGTCCCTGGAGGCCCTGAAGACGCGGCGATGGGACGAGAGGTCAGTGCCCCAGCCCGGCCCGCGGCAGCCCCTGCTGCTCACGGCCCGTCTGGGTTTCTCTTTTGCTCGTGTGTCAGCTTGACGTTGAAGAGTGACTTGGTGCTGGAAGCAAAGGTGTTTTTGGTTTTTGGTGGGTTTTTTTATAAATTTATTTATTTTATTGGTTGTGTTGGGTCTTCTTTGCTGTACGCAGGCTTTCTTCTAGTTGCGGTGAGTGGGGGCTACTCTTCATTGTAGTGTGCGGGCTCCTCATTGCCGTGGTTTCACTTGTTGCAGGGCACGGGCTCTAGGCGCATGGGTTTCAGTAGTTGCAGCACATGGGCTCAATAGTTGTGGCTCATGGGCTCTAAGAGCGCAGGCTCAGTAGTTGTGGCACATGGGCTTAGTTGCTCCATGGCACGTGGGATCTTCCTGGAGCAGGGATCGACCCCGTGTCCCCTGCATTGGCAGGCAGATTCTCAACCACTGCACCACCTAGGAAGCCCACAAAGGTGTTTTCTAAATTATAGTTTGTGCACGTGTTTGTGGGAATGTCTGAGCCTTCCTGGTGAGCTCTTACTGCAGATCAGAACCAACTTTTTACAGAGGAGGCACCGCTGAGTGGCTGTTCCTGTAAAGCTCTGTCATCGGTGGTCATTGCTCTCAGCTCTACAAAGACTTGAACGGTCCAGACTTGGCACTTTTGACAGTGGTGCTTGTGGTGGGTCATCTGTGTCCCCCCAGACTGTGAGGGCCTGTGGTTGGGCTGGGCTGGGCTCTGCTGGCTCTTAGCTCCTCCCCCGGCCCCTCCTGGGGACCCATCGGGGCAGGGCGGGCTCTGCTGCCTGGACCTGCCCCGGCACCTGAAGCTCTGCATCCAGGCTCTGCCCGCAGCTGTCCACACCCCCAGGGAGCGGGCTGAGGTCACACAGAAAGTGGGTTTCTGAGGACTCACGTTTTAAAGCTTTTGGAATTAATTAAAATTTTAAACTTTTTTTCTAATTATGAGAGTGATAGATGCTCAGTGTAAAGAACTCAGGAAACTAAAAACACTGAAAAGCAATTTTAACTCTAGCAATTACTTTATTCAGTTATTTTTTAAAATTAAAAACATTTTAAAATTATTTATTTTTTTAGCTGTGCTGTGCACATTGTGAGACCTCAATCCAGGGAGTGAACCTGGGCCATGGCAGTGAAAGTCCGGAATCCTAACCACTAGGCCACCAGGGGACTCCCGACAATTATCGGTGCTTTTAAAACGTTGCCTAATTGCGTGGTACAGCAGGGGCGTCGTGTGTGGAATTTGCAGACTGCTTCTTTATTTTACTGAGAACGTATCAGAAACATTCCACTCATCGGTGTCCTGCTGCTGCATGATTTGGGGAGGGCAGGTGCTGGGGGAGAGGACTTAGAAACAGTGTTTTTTGAATTGATTTGTGATTAAAAGTGACGGTAAAGGAGTTTATTTTTAAGCACAAGAATAGTAAATCTAGGACCCAGGGGTCAAGATAGCTTCCAGAGTAGAGAGTGCAGCTTACGGCCTGAGTTATCCTAGGACTTTGTTATCTTCTGGATAGCAGAGTTAGCAAACTCTTGTCCCCGACCCCCCCTCCCCCCCCCCCCAATAAAAAGTCATCAGGAGTTGGACTGTACTTACCGCAAGTATTTTTCTAGGCTGAGAATGACTGTGGCTGACTGTACATTTAGGGTACGGGCGCTGCTTCTAGTGATTTTCATCCTTGACGTCCGTGAAGACCTGAGGCCCGGAGTCTCGCTCGTTGCAGCGTTTAGGAGTGTGTCATCCGTGGGTGGCCAGTGACTGAAGCGTGGTTCAGTGTTAAAGGGGCGCATTCACGTCTGTTGATTTTGGGGGTCGTTCCTATGAAAGTAGTTCCATCCTCACTGTCAGTAGGATTTCCACATGGAGATCCTTGTGAAGGAACTGGTAACCTCCCGTTGCCCTGGGGTAAGCCGTGCTGCTCGTTTTATCTGCTCTTCTAGTCCTTTTCCAGTCTTACATACGTAGCTGACTTTAAGTGTAAAAACATTTTTGTGCGTGTAAATGTGAGTGCTGTCCCTGGCTGGAGGAGGGGTCTCTGGCCCTGGCCTGGCTCCCTTCCCCTGAGTCGCGGGCGGCCCCCGGGGCCACCAGCGTCCGTGTCGTCCAGGGAGCTTTGTACTCGCTTTACAGCTCAGGTGGAGGTGTCTGTGTTATCAGGCACCCAGGAGTTTCAGGTGCACCTCCGCCACTAAAGACCGGGCCGGGTCTGATGTGTGTGGCTGTCCACAGGCCGGGTGTGGCAGGACCTGGGAGGCAAGCTCATCCCCTTCTCTGTCCTCCGTCTCTGTCTGCGTTTGCTCTGTCCTAGTGAGCCTTCCTGAGCAGGTCCCAGCGGGGACAGACTATCAGATGTGATCGTCTCTTGCTTTGTAGCCGGGGTTCGGTCCGGCTGTGTGCTGTGGTCCTGGCCGTCGCCCGTGGATCCGTGATGGCAGGAGTCCTTGGTGCCGGCACGGACCCAGGCCACAGGCTTCACGTGTTGGGGGATGGGGCGCCTGCCGGCCACCGTGTCCTGTCAGCGCCACGTGCTGCTGCTGGACTTGCCGTGTCTTTCCCCAGGCAGACCGGGCAGCTCCTGGAGCTGCTGACCACGGAAATCCTGCATCCTGACAGCCAGGCCCCCAATGGGGTGAAGAGCCACTTCATCGAGATCTTCCTGGAGGAGCTGACCAAAGTGGGCGCCCACGAGGTAGGTGGCGGGCGGCGGGGCGAGGGCGGCGGCTGGGCTGCTCGGGTGCCTGAGGCTGGGAGTTGAGCGCCTGCCCGGTCCCTGCAGCTGACGGCGGACCAGAACCTCAGGCTCATCAGTCCCTTCTGCACGATCGCCGCCCAGACTCAGGAGTGAGTGCCGCGCCTGCTGCCTCTGTTGCGCTGAGTCCCCAAGGGGGCCGCCCTTAGGAAATGCTGTGTGCTCACCAGGGTCCCGCGGGCCGCGGGGCGGGGGGCGGGAGAGCCGGGCATGAGCAGGCACAGTGTCTCCCCGGAGGGTCCAGCCTGACAGCAGCTCTGCTGCCGCCTCCCTCAGCTCCCTGGTCTTGCACAACATCACACGAGGCATCTTCGAGACGATCGTGGAGCAGGCCCCGCTGGCCGTGGAGGAGCTCATGAAGGAGCTGGAGGAGGAGGAGGAGGAGGAAGAGGAGGAGGAGGAGTCGGAGTCGGCAGAGGGGGAGGAGCTGTCGGAGGGGGAGGAGCAGGGGCAGGACCAGGACATGCCGTCCAGGAAGCCCCCTAAAGGTGAGGACCGCAGGTGCTGGGGTGACGGGCTGTCCTGGTCCCAGCCCGCGGTGGCTCTGCGGGACCCCTGCCTTCATGTCCTCCCCTCCAAAGTCTGTTCTCTGTGCGGCAACCGGGGTGACCCTGGAAACAAGCACATGTCACTCACTCTCCCAGCCCTCACCCCGTGGCCGCCTCATGTCCCCTGGGCTCGGCTCCCGCCCCGGGGCGGCTGCCCTGCGCTCCCCTCCTCTGCAGGGTCTCTGCCCCCTGTCCCTCCAGGCCCCACCCTGACCACCCTGTTCACAGTGCGGCCCCCCAGCCCTACGCTGCCTCTTTCGCTGGGTGTTTGCGTGGTGTCTCGCTTCTGGCATGAGCCGTCTACAGTCACACAAACCACTTGCTCATCTTGCTGGCCCGGCTTCCGCCGCTGGGCGTCCGCTCCACCAGGACAGGCACTGTTGGCTGCGTGTGTCCCTGGTGCCAGGAGCAGCGCCCAGCACAGGGGAGGCGCCTGCTGGGTCGTGCTGGGTGTGTGAGTGGGTGCACGAGCGGGTAGCAGGCAGCACGTGCGAACGCCCGCTGCCGCCTCTGGGGGCAGGGCCTGTGGGCTCTGCGTCATTGGTGTCCTGTCTGCCTGGATGCCGCTGTGGGTCCTCGGGGTGACCCGCGCTCCGTGTCCTGTGACTTTAGGCATGTGTGTCGTCCACCAGTTTCAGGACTTTTCTGCCCCTGCCTTTCGTTGTGGTAAGATACACGTAACATGAGGTTTACCATCTTTACCATGTGTGAGTGCACCTGTCGTGCAGCCGTCACCCCGTCCATCCCGGAACTGCCACCTTCCCAAGCTGAAGCTGTCGCCGTCACGCACGCACTCCCCGTTCCTCCCTGTGCCCAGCTCAGCTCCCGGCAGCCACCGCTCTGCCTCCTGTCTCTGTGAACTGACTGCTGGCGACCGTGTGTCTCACACCCGTGCGGTCCCACAGTGCTCGTCTTTGTGTCTGGCGTAGTTCACAGAGCGTGACGTCTTCAGGGTTCATCCATGCCCCGTCGTGTGTCAGAACCCTCCTCCTCGAGGCTGAGTCGTCGTCCACAGTGCGCGTGCCTCACACTGTCCTCCCCCGTGGTAGACGCCGGCTTGTGGTGCGTCCGTGTTTTAGCTGTTGGGATTAATGTGTGTACACACGTCTGCTTGAAACCCTGGCCTCAGTTCTTTTCCGTCTGTCCCCGGGCGTGGAGTCGCTGGATCCCACGGTGATGCCGTGTGCCACGTTTTAGAAACCGCAGGGCTGCTCTGCGTAGTGGCTGCCTTGTCTTACGCCCTCACCAGCAGTGCACAAAGCTTCCAGTTTTTCCATGTCCTCACGGGTGTGGGGTGGTGTCCTTTTTTGACAGTGGCCATCGTCACGGGTGCTGAGTAGTATCAGTGGTTTTGATTTGCGGTTTTGATTACCTTTTTATGCATTTATTGGCCATTCATGTATCTTTGGGGAAATGTGTGTTCAAGTCTTTTGCCCATTTTTTTAAAAGTAATTAATTAATTGGCTGTGTTAGGTCTTCTTTGCTGCACGTGGGCTTTCTCTAGTTGTGGCGAGTGGGGGCTACTCTTCATTGTGGTGCACAGACTCCTCATTGCTGTGGCTTCTCTTGTTGTGGAGCACGGGCTCTAGGCACGTGGGCTTCAGTAGCTGTGGCTGTGGGCTCTAGAGCACAGGCTTAGTAGTTGTGGCACACTGGCTTAGTTGCTTCACAGCATGTGGACTCTTCCCAGGCTAGGGATCGAACCTGTGTCCCCTGCATTGGCAGGCAGATTCTTAACCACTGCGCCACCAGGGAAGTCTCCCTTTGCCCAGTTTTGAATGAGCTTTTTTTGAGTTTTAGGAATTCTCCATATATTCTGTATAATAATCTCTCCTCAGATATGTGGTTTGCTGATACCTTTTCCTGCTCTGTGGATGGACTTTTTACTGTTGATAGTGTCTTTTGATGCACAGAATTTAAAGTTTTCATCAAATCCCTGGTTTGTCTAATTTTTTTTGTTACCTGTGCTTTTAGAGTCGTATCCAAGAAATTGTGGCCAAATCCAATCTCCTGAAACTTTTGCCCTGTGTTTTCATCTGAGTTTTACTGATATGGGTCTTTCTTTAGGTCTTTGGTCTGTTTCAAGTTAGTTTTCGTATGTGGAGGTAGGTGAGGGCCCCTGTTCATTCCTCTGTGGGTAGATGTCTAATGTTCCGAGCACCGTTTGTTGAAGGGACATTTCTGTCCCCACTGAACGGTCCTCTGCCCTCGTGGAATGTCATTTGACGGTAGGAGTGAAGGTTGACCTCTGCGGCCTCTGACTCTGTGCCCTTGCTGACATGTCCCTGGGCTTTGTCGGTCAGACCCCCCTGCCCAACACTATCCAGCCACCCTGGATGTCCTTCCTGGTCCTGCCTTCCCTCCTCCTCCTCCTCCTCAGTAGCCCGAGTCACCAGCACAGGCTGACCCAGGGGCCACAGTGGCCCAGGGCCTGCCTTCAGCCCCGCTGTCCCTCTCGGCCACCTGTTGACTGAACCTTGTTTCTGTAGGTGGTGGCGTCAGGGCCCTGGATGTCTGGCCAGCATCCGCTTCCTCACCCAGAGCTCATCTCCTGTCGCCCCGCAACCCAGGCCACCCCGGGGGCTGGACCAGCCCGTCTTCTTCCTTGTCCTGGGACTTCTGGCCCTACGTTTGCTGCCTGAGATGTCCGCTTGTAGCCACCTCCTGGGTTCACTCTTAGGCCTGCTCGGGCCCCACCTTCTCTGGAATGGCTCCCTCGTTTCCAGGCCTGCGGGGGCACTGCTGCCCTTGGGGTGAGGCCGTCCTGTGCCGTGGGCTCCCCAGCCCAGGTGTGGGCCCAGTAGGCAGGGCTCCTGGTCCCCAGGTGCTGGGGCCCTGCGGCACCAGGTGTGTCTGAGTCTGTGGGCCCTTTCGTTGCAGGCTGCGTCCGTGGGGCTGCCGGCCTGGGCGAGGAGCAGGTGGCGCACGACGACGAGGAGGACAGCACTGGCACCGTCCTCCAGGTGAGTGGCCGGGCTGGTGGGCTGAGCTGCCGGCTCTGGAAGGTGGAGCGGGGCGGCACCTGTCTGGTTGGGACTTGGAGGAAGGCGGTGCCCCACAGCCTCATCTGCAGAAAGAAGCACAGACTTGTTGAAAGTGGAGTGGGGATCGGGCGCCGGGAGGCTGGCTCAGGCCTCACCGCTCAGCAGCAGCCCCCCAAGACTGCAACCGGCCCCCCTTGAGGGTGCTGCGGCCGCCGGGGTGTCGCCTGCTGAGCGGGGGGTTTCGGGTCCCCACGCGGAGTCAGAGCGCAGCAGACAGTGTCTGTGACTTTGGGCGAATTGGACGTGTAAGGTCCTTCCTAACATTGATAGTTTCAGATGTTGGTTACTGGATGAATTAACAGTATTTTAGTATCTTGGGTTACATTTATCAGGTTAATTTTACTTGTTTCTTTCTGCTTGTCCTGATGCGGCTCCCGGAGGCACTGCAGTTGGCAGAGGCTTGCCTTGTGGCCCCTCGTGTTCCGCGGGCCGCACTACCTGGAGCATCTGCTGCCGCTTGCGCGGGGCAGCGCTTCCCCGGGGCGGGCGCGCAGCCTGGCGTGTGGGCCGTGGGCTCTCTCTCCCTGTCGTTTCCCGTCCCGGGAGTGCGGGGCGGGGGCGGGGGGGCTGACTCTGGCCTCCGCGGCGTCTCTCTGTGAAACAGTTCGACTATGAGGCCGTCGCCAACAGACTGTTCGAGGCGGCCAGTCGCCAGGACACCCCTCCGCAGAACCGGAAGCGCCTCTACAAAGTGGTCCGGAAGTGAGTGGCCCTGGGCCATGCCCGTACCCTGCGCCTCCCACTCTGGTGGCCTCAGCCAGGTGGGAGGGTGGCCAGTCTTCAGAGCTCGGGCGGGAAGGGGCTTCCTGGGGGGGCGGCTCCCTCCTCCCCAGAGGCCGTGGCGGGTGACCGTCTCTCATTCTTTCAGGTTGCAGGCCCTCTCGGAAGGTGAGCATTGGGCCACCAGGCCTAGACAGCATCTCATCCTCTTGGGAGTGGATCAAGTCGCGTGTGCACCCGCCACAGCACGAATGGTTGCGGAGAGGCCAGTGGTGTTTCTCCCAGAGAGGCGGGCCGTGGGTCTCTGCAGCTCTCGTCCTAGTGAAGCCCAGGGGTTCCCAGGGCTCAGTGTGCAGGAGGGGCTGACCTGGGGAGGCCGGGCCCAAGAACTGCATTTCTAGCAAGTGTCCAGGGCGGCCACCCTGCTGGTCTGTGCGGCAGCAGACAGCTCCGCTTTTTGGTGTGTGGCTGGTGGGCTTGTTCTGAAAGACAGTTTCCTAGAAGGTTTTAGATAGATGTGTTTTTCCCCCAGTATTTCATTATGAAAAATTTCAGACTCGTGGCAAAGTTGAGAGGATTTCACAGGGAGCACCTGCGTACCCCCACCTCGACTTTGCCATCAGAGTTTATTGTCCCTGTTGTATCGTGTTTCTGCCCCGACCCCCACCCCCAGTCAGGTTGTCCTCCCTAAACACTTCACACGCTGGTAGTGGCGTTTAGGTAGAGTTTCCATGTGACGGAGCCCGTGAACCCTGGGTACAGCTGGTGGGCCGTGACGGGTGCCCACGCGTGTATGACTGGAACCCGCCAGGGACCCGGGCGGTCTCCTGCCCCTTCGCAGCGTGAGCGCTTGTGGGGCGTGTCCCCGCGCTCCGGGAGCTGGCTCTCGCGGACGCCGCCTGGCGCTGCCTGGTGGGCTGCCTGCAGCTGTGTTGGGCGTCAGGCCGTGCCTCCTCGCCCGGAGCGCGTGGCCGTGGTACCGGCGGGGTGTCGGAGGCAGTGCACGCACAGACCGCAGGCACCGTGGCGCGCAGCCTCCTGACGGCCTGCCTCGGTCCTTAGGCTTCTTCCCTGAAGACGAGGTCCCGGAAAAAGCCTACAGGAACCCACGGGGCGGGAGGAGGGTGCGGATGAAGAAACGCGTGTCCGAGGCCCGGCAGCAGGAGCAGACAGGTAGGTCTGTCGCCGTGGGCTGATGGCCTGGGGCTTCCTGCAATGTATCCTGCCCCTGGGGTCACCTGTGACGGAGGCCTGTCTCCTTCCCCAGCCTGCCGCCCCCCAGCACCCACTGCCCACGTGTCCTGGAGATGGGGTGCCCTGGCCCCGGCGCCCTGCTGCTTGGGGGCTGCTCCTGCTGTCTGGCCCGGGGACCACTCGCTGTCTTCCCTGCTCTCCTTCCCTGCTGCTCTGGTCTGGTGCCTTTTCCTGACCTTTCTCCATCTTTGATCTGACCTGGTCCACGCCTCCTCTTCCTCCTCCTCCTTAGCGTTCTCTGAGGACCCCCTGACCTCCCTGCACTCTCCTCCTTGATGATAGGGGCTTCCCCTCCCCCTCCCCCGCCCCAGCTCGTCCGCAGCCCTGTGGTCGGAGTGTGACTGTCCTTGCTGAGGGCTGCCGTGTGCTCGTCGCCCCCCACGCCCTGTGCCGCTGCAGACCGCCGGGGCCGGGGCTGCCCACGCGGCGGGTTGAGCTGTGCCCACAGCACCGGGCGGGGCAGGGGCCGGAGGCTCTTGTGTGGACGGGGACGCAGGAGAGGGAGAGCTGGTGGCTCCACCCCCGCTGAGACCTGTCCGCGTGTGGTCAGCTGGCCCCAAGTCCTGGGTCCGCCCTTTGAAGGGTCTGTGCGTTTATCCCTGCTGCTGCCTGGGACAACCCTGCCCAGCTCATCTCTCGCCAGGGCCGCTCAGCCGGCCCCCACTCCCATGCCAGGCTGGGCCCCGCACGCTGGCTCACGGCTGTCACGCGGACTCAGAGCCCCAGCCCCGCTTTGCCAGCTGGCTCTTCTGACCAGCGGCCCCTGCGGCCCCGCGCGCTGAGCCTGGGCCCGCCTACGTCCACTTGCCTGTCTCCTGGGCCTGTCCTTGCGCTGGTCATGCTAAAGGCCCAGCTCCGGGTCAGCGTCCCCGGCGTCAGGAGCCCACGTAGGTTTTGCACCCACCTGGTGGTCGTGGAACGTGCAGCCTCGCTGGCACAGGCCCCTGGGTGGCCGACGCGGGTCCACTCCTGAGGCCTCAGAGCCTCTGCCAAGCCCCGTGTCCTCTGCTGCCTGGGGCTGGCGCCTCCATCAGAATCAGAGGGGCGGGAGCCTCGTTCACTCGGCCTTGCCATTTCAGGGAGAGCTGCAGAGGAGGCCTCGTGCCCACACCCGAGCCCCGGACCCGTGAGGAAGAGGCGGAGCAGCACAGGGGTGGAGCTCGCCGTGCCCCGGGAGCAGCCCAGGGGCCGTGGCAGGAGAGGGGCCCCCAGGAGGCAGCGACGGCCTCGGGCGGGGGCCAGCGCGAAGGTGGCGGACAGCCAGGCGCCTAAGGCAAAAAGGAAGCGAACCCTGGAGGGCCAGAAGTGATGCCTACCAGGCCCACGGGGAGGAGGAGGAGCGGACAGGACCGTCGGGCCAGGTCCCCGAGACTGTGGACACCGACTGCATCCTGACCTACTGTGTCGGGAAGCAACAGAGGTCAGGACTGACGGGGGTCGGGCCCTCGCGTAGCGCCCGTGTCCCAGAAAGTGCTGCGGCTGTGCTGACCGCGGTCAGGCCGGCCAGCCCCCGGGACTGCAGGCTCCCCAAGGACACCCTCCCCGGGCAGGGGACCAGCCGTTCGCCGGGTGTCCGTAAATAAAGTGCCACGCGGTGCCTGCAAAGCAGTCCTGCCCTGGTGTGTTCCCGCGGGTCTCCGGTGGCGTTTGTGTTTTACACGCAGGGTTTGTGTACACGCTCCTCAAACACGCTCCGGAGGACAGCGTGGTCGGGACGTGCGCTGTGTCAGCTTAGGGCGGGAGTGGACAGAGAACCGGTGCTCTGTGCCAGCCCCGCTGCCTGGGCAGGAGGGTGGGCTCCCTGCCCGCCCCTCGTCCGTGACCTGGAGGCGGAGCCCGGTCTGAGGTCCCTGTGGGCGGCTGCCCGCCAGGCCCTGCACACCTCCCCTCGGCCCCTTTCCGTTCGGTTTCAGTCCTGGCCCGTGTCCCAGTTAGACGGAGACTAGGAATGGGATGTAGTGCTGTGTGGGCTCCGGGTGGCTTCCAGGCGGTGCTGTGGCCGTGGCAGAGGGCTGCATGGGTGAAAGGTGGGTGCTGTCTCAGCCAGGCTGGCCTCTGCTGGGCCGAGGGGTGCGGAGCCTGGCAAGAGCCCCGCCTGGGGAGGACCCGTAGAGGCTGGAACGGAACCTTGGTCTCCAAAGCCTGGCTGTGTGCGAGCACGGACCCCTGGGAGCAGGTGCTCAGTGGACCCACGTTGGGTCCAGCTGTGCGGTGCGTGGGGCTGGCTGGGGGCAGGATAAGGGAGCGGGAGGGGGAAGGGCAGTGTTAGCGTTCACGCTTCCCGTTCCCCTGTTGACAGAAATAACCAGTGGGTAGTGTAATAGGAATAGAAGGGTTCTATCTGAGCCAAGCTGAGGGCTGTAGCCGGGAAGACAGCCTCTCAGATAACCCTGCGAACTGCTCCGGGGAAGCAGGGCTTTCAGCACAGCTTTAAGTCTGGTCAGAACAAAGGACATTCACAAGTCAGGGATGCGTTCCTTCAGGGTCTCAGAAACCAGACCAGCGCGTGCACAGCGCGTCAGGGTGGCCTCGGCGCCCGGGAAGGGGTCTTCGCGTCACAGGAGGGCCAGCACTGGCGTCCCAGGAAGTGAGCATTTGATCTTTGTTTTTAACACGGATATTCTTTACTTCTGGTCAGTGCGCCCTCTTCTTTAATAATTAAAGCAGATGTACACCGTGTGTCTGCTGGGCCCCAGACAGGTGTGCTGGTCAGCACCAAGTGCAAGTTAGCTCACCCCCAGGCCGCACCGTGTGGACACCCCTTCCATCGCCCCAGAGCGGCTTCCAGGACGTCGCCACGAACGGCGGGCGGGGCTGGCTCAGGGGCGCGGTCACCTGGCGACACACTCGAGCCCTCCCCTCCTGCCCAGCAGGGACCCTGGGGGGGAGGGCGCTGCTCCTCTCCGTGCGGTTGTGTGGATGCCGGCGGGTGTGCGTTTTTGTTTTGGTTGAAATTCTTTTGATCCAGAAGTAAGGAAGCAACCACACTGTAGAAGTTTCTTGGAGGAAAGACGTTCTTAAACCAGTGCTGTCCGCCTGTCACCGTTTTCAGGCCGCGCCGTGTGAACACCTCCTGTGTCCTCAGAATCCGCTAGCTTGACCCGCGTCACATGGCGCTGGTGGGCTATGGGTGGCGGTCGCTCTGATGGGCAAGATGAGGGAATTAAAACAAGCGCCAACCACGGCCCTAGGAAAGCTTGTATTCGAAGGGGGCAGCGTTTTCGTTTCCCTGTGTATCTTTTTAAGTGCTTTATTGAGATACAATGCACACACCATACAACGTTTCACCCTTGAAGACGCATGGTCCCCTCCCCCCAGCCCCTGGCAACCACAGCGTACTTGCTGCTGATTTCTGGGTTCTCGGGTAAATGGGTTCAGTGAGTGTGTGGCTTCCTTCAGCACGTGTGCAGCGTTGGTGCGGGACTCCATTCCCTTTGTGGCTGAGTAGGGGATACCTGCCGTGCGGACAGGCCCTCTTGGGCGGGAGCATCGCAGAAGCGCAGGGTTTCCACCTGCCCTGGTACAGGGGGAGGGTTGTGAGAAAGTGGCTTCCCCCCGGGAAGGGGCCTCTGGAGCTCTGGCACCCAGTTCCTCATCAGACATCTGCTCACTCATTGATCTGTGTCAGCAGCTCGTGGGTTCCTGTCTGATGCAGTGGGTCACATGATCCGTCACTGTCCCGTCTGTTGACAACGCAGCTCGGTCCCCCGTGGGAACCTCGCTCGCTCTCTGGCTCTCGTTCCGGCAGGAAGCCCCAGCCCTGGACCAGCTGCGTCTCCGGAGAGCCCTGGCTCCTTGAGGGTCTGGCCCTGGAGGAGCTGGTGAGGATGAGGGCCTGCTGGGACCCCTTCATCTTTTTTATGGAGACATATCAATACTTTATAGACCATTTAATCTACCCGTTTAAAGTGTACAGTCCAGTGGTTCTTAGTACATTCTCAGGATTGTTTGTCCATCACCTCAGTCCATCTTGGGACGTTTTCATTGACCCCCAAAGAAGCCCTTTGCTCGGGGCCTCCTTTACTTTCGGGAGAAAGCCTGAGAGAGGCTTTGGAGCCAGCAGGGGCCCCCACCGTGGGATTATCGATCACCAGGCTAGGGTGTTCACTTACAGTTTCCGGGGCAGTACAGGTCTAGAAGGAACATCACTGTGTCTGAGTGACTTGCGAGCTTCCAGTAGCAAGTGTGTTTCCCAGCTTTGCGGTTACGAGTGGCTCCGCTGAAGGTTTTCTTCCCAGAGACTGGATGGTGGCTCTGGGGCCAGTTCACTAGCCGTGTCTCAGGGACCACCCCACCCCCCCGCCCCGGCCGTGTGTCGATACATGAGGACCAACCCGGAGTGTCGTCCTGCTGACCAGAGATGGCAGCTGTGCCGTGGGTTCTCGGCTGGGGCCTGGCCACACGTGGACACCTGCACACCTCCTGTGCCCCCCGTCTCCCTTTCCCCTCCTCTGTCTCACGTGGGCGTCTGAGCTGTGCGGTTTCCAGTTTTGACTTCTGGTGTCTGGGGGGCTGTGCTCCCCAGCTGGACCCCAGATCTGCGTGTGTCCCGCACACCTGGGAGCCCAGCTGCCCGCCCCTCCGCAGTCACCCCCTCCCTCTCGTTTCCTCCCCCTCCCTGCTCCTTTCCTTCCTAAATGTTTCTTCATTCTCGCATGAGATAGCTGTGCTGTGTCATGACCTACGGCAGACTTGGCGGTGGAAGCGGCAGCTCTGTGGGTCAGGGGTCAGGGCGTGGGTGGCGGGGCCCCTGCTCGGGGTCTCGGGCTGAGGTCAGGTGTCGCGGGGCTGCCGCCACACGCGTGCGAGGCTCGGGTCCCCTTCCCAGCTCACGGCTTGCTGGCAGAATGCAGTGCTTTGCCCCGAAGTTTGAGGCTGAGGTCCCAGTTTTCTTGCTGGCTGCCAGCTGGGGTGGCTCTGAGCTCCTAGATGCTGCCCTCGGCTCCGGACCATGTGCCCAAGGCCGGCAGGAGAAATCCTCACTTCGAACCTCTCGGACTTTGTCCCCGGGCTCCACCTCCCCTGGTGAGGTCAGGCCCACCCACGCTGGGGGAGGGGACCCGCAGGGTGCGCCCACCCAGGGGTGGGCATCCTGGGGCGGCCTGAGACGCCACCCACACAGGCTCCATGTCGTCCCCCTTTCTATCCCTCAGAGCTTGAGCCAGGAGCAGAAGGCCGAGGGGCATTTTCCCTCTCCTGACCCTGGAAGGTTCCTTGCCCTGGGAGGTTCGCCAGAGAGGGAAAGGAATAGGAAACGCTGCCACGCTGGGGAGAAGCTCAGGTCTGACTGAGCAAGGGAGGGCCAGACCCCTGACGCCCAGACGGGTTGGCATCGCAGGGCAGCGCTGCTGCTTCCCGGTGGGCCCAGGGCGGCGGGGGGCGGGGGGAGACGTTTCAGGTCTTCCCATCTCACCCGCCCTTGACCCTCGGCCTGGCCGCTCCCCCCACCCCCCCACCCCAGACGCTGCCCTGCCCGCCGCCCCCCGAGTGCCCGGGGCCTGGCAGGAGCTGGTGACGCCTGCAGGACCCGTGGTGGCCGCAGCGCCATCGCTGGGCGTGGGCCCACGTCACCCCGAGGGCCAGCGCCGGCCCTGGGCTCCCCTGCCGTGTGGAGCCGCCTGACGGGGCCTTTCCCACCTGCTCCAGGCTGGAGGGCGGGCTGCCGCGGGGCCGGCGGGACATTCGTGACCCGGGTCTGAGCCGAGCTCCGCGGCCGGTGGCGGGGACGGCTCTGCTCCCTGAGCCCCCAGTGCCCCTTGGTCTTCTTCCCCTGGGTGGCCCCGAGGCCCTGGCGTGTCGGGGGCCCTCTGGCACCCTCTTTCCTTCGTGCCACTTGAGCGCTCCGGGCCTTGCCCTGGAGGTGTCCCTCCGGGAGGGGGTGGGGGACTGTCTGGTCGGCGCCCATCTTGGCAGCCCTCCCACTGGGAGGACAGAACGTCCCGCTCTCGCCTAAAGGCTCCACGTCACCTGTACGCGGAGAAGCCCCCCACCGTCCCCTGTCCCCCCCGCCCCAGACCATCCCCACGGAGGCCTGAGGCCCACACGCCGCTCAGCTCCCCGTCCAGGGGCCGCCGCCCAGAGCAGGCTCCCCACCTCCCAGCCAGGCCCCCTCTTCTAGAACCGAGACCCTGTAAAGCCCCTTTACCGAGTTTAGGATGCGTCTCTCATCTAAGACGTGGCCCCCTTTCCGTCCCCTCTGGCCTCAGTCCTGGGCTGACAGCCCTCGTCACAGGGTCAGGTGACGGAGGCTGTGTTGTCGATGACATCGCTTCTGTGCTTAAGCTGCTGGTACAGGTTCATCACTAGTGTGCACAGCCGGGTGGTTTCTCCCGGCAGGACGAGCTCACAGCCCCCTGAGCCACGGGCCCCCTGAGCCACCCTGACCCCGGGAACCACGACTCAGACGTGCCACGAGACGATGCGTCACCCCAGCTTCCTTGTTCTTCCGCTCACACACGTCCCCCGACCCACAGACCAGGTGGCAGTGGACGCGAGGCTGGCCTCCCCCGCCCTCGCCGGGCGCCTGCAGCAAACCCTCACGTTGCTGCAAACCCGGCTGTCAGGTGCGGCTCTGCGCCCGGGCACGTGGCTTGGCGACGCCTCCCTCGGCAACACGGTTTCCAAGGAAACAGGCCTTCCAGGTCAGCCCGACCGGCTCTGATTTTCTCACAGGCTCCTTCTCTTGGCACCAAGCAGATTCCCCCAAACCCCATCCAAGCCTGGGCCTCTGGCTCCAGCCTCCCTCCCCCTCCCTGGGGGGGTGGCCTGGGCTGCTCTCAGGCCCAGGGGGTGGGGCTTTGGGCAGCGCAATCTGTGTCTGTCCTTTTACTTACTTTTCTATTTTTATTTTTATTTGTTTTGTCCTTTTGTTTTTAGTTTTTAAATGAAAGAAAATTTTCTTTTTGGCTGAGCCTCGTGGCATGTGGGATCTTAGTTCCCCGACCAGGGATCACACCTGTGTCCCTGAAGTGGAGGCACGGAGCCTTAACCCCTGGACCGCCAGGGAATTCCCTGTCCTTTTATTTATTTACTTATTTATTTAATTTTTAAATAAACTTATTTTTATTTTTTGGTTGTTTGGGTCTTCGTTGCTGCACACGGGCTTTCTCTAGTTGCAGTGAGCGGGGGCTGCTGTTCATTGTGGTGCGCAGGCTTCCCAGTGCCGTGGCTTCTCTTGTTGCGGAGCACGGGCTCTAGGCGCACGGGCTTCCGTCGTTGCGGTGTGTGGACTCCGTCGTTGTGGCGCATGGGCTTCGTTGCTCCACAGCATGTGGGATCGTCCCGGACCAGAGACTTTACCCGTGTGCCCTGCACTGGCAGGCGGATTCCAACCGCAGCGCCACCAGGGAGGTCCCTCCCTATCCTTTGAATAACGAAGTATGTTCTGCCGTGACGTGAACTGAAGATGTGGTTGAATTTCAAAACTGGGGCATTTGGCTTCGGAGTGCTTCAGCTCCCAGAACCCATACTCCCGCTGGCTTACACGGGGAGGGGGCTCGCGGGCCTCACCCCGGAGAAGTCTGGGCGTGGGCTGGCCTCAGGTGAGGCCACCAACTGTCACGTCCCTTCTCCGCCCAGCGCGGCTGGTGTCCCCTGACCGCGCGGCTGCTCCTGGGGCTCCTGCGCCCCCATCGCCCCGCTGGGGAGGGTCTCGTGTTCGCAGCCCGCGTCCTGAGGCTCCCGCTGCCCTGACCCGCAGCTGGTCAGAGGGGGGTGCCACACCCTGACGCCCCCAGGCCACGGAGCCTGTGGGACCACAACGCAGCGACGGAGGCGTCAGGACACGTACCCCCCGCCACCCCCCCAGCCCCGGGGGTTTCCTGTCTCCACCTTTTCTGAGGGTAAAAACTCCCAACGAAGTAGAGAAATGCAGTCACGTCAGGGGCGGTTGGCTCTGAAGCGGAGTGTCCCTGATGGCACGTGGTGGCCGGCGTCCCTCTCTCCCGATGCCCCTCAGTCCAGGACTCACGTGGGTTTTCTGATCTGCCTGGCCTCCCCTCCTCCCCGCCTGGGCAGCGTGGGAACTGCGGTCGGTGGCCTGTCCCTTCTCCGCCCTGCTTGTGCCTGCTTGAAGGTGACGTGAGGATGAGCATCTTACTTGCCCGGAAGCAGCTGAGAGGCCTGGTGAGGTTTTATTTTTTTGTTGTTGTTTTTCCTTTTGAAAGAATTCCTTTTTAGAAAGTCCCGGTGAAATGCACGCGTTTCTCTCTAGAAGAGAGTGAAGTCCCGCCTCCCTCGGAATAACGACCCTGTGGGAATCCAAGAAGATTCTAGGAGGTCCCGGGGAGGAGGAAGTGAGCTGACCCCTCAGGCCAGGACGGGCCCCTGTGACTGTGGGGTGGCTGCGCCTGGGTCTCCAGGTGCTGCCAAAGGGCCCCATTTTCTGCGTGAACCTGGGCTAAAGCACACACATCCCAGGGTGGACGTGGACCCCAAGTTTGCCTGAAGTGGGTCCAGAGGGGGGTCGTTGATGGGTGGCTCTTGGAAGCAGAGCCTGAGACAGGGGTTCTCGTCCAGGTGACGGACCGCGCTGCTCTCGGGAGGAGGGGGAGGCAGGACGGGTGGGAAGGGGCAGCCAGCTGGTGGACTTGGCTGGGGACCTACGTCTGCGTGGTCCCACGGGAGCCCCGGAGCAGGGCCGCCACGGCATCGGGGCACCTTGAGGCCCGGCTGGCCTGTTGCGGAGGCCCCCAAAGCAGTCACTGGCCGTGGGTTGCGGTAAAACCTTGCTGAGAGGGTTCAAGGCGTGTGGTGTCCAGGAGTCTGTGCCCCTGTGTCTAGACCTGGGTGGGGGCCCCGCGACCCACAGTTTTCAGGACCCCGTCTAAAATAATGAGTCTGCAGGGCGGGGCCCCGCTTTAAATCATTCAGAACTGCGACCAGGACGCGAACCCAAGTGCAGGGCCTCCGAGTGCAGGGCCCTGAACACCTGCGCGGGCCGCGGCCGTGGAGCCGGGCCCCCACCCCGACAGAAGCTCTTGCAGTCCCTGCTGTGGGCCCCTCCGGGGTGGGGGCTCCTCTCTGAGCCTCAGCTGAAGGCCCACCACGTGCCAGGCTCTGTCCTCACGGAACCCACGTTCTCGAGGCAGAGACCACGGGTTTGGAGACCGTGGAGCGAGGTGAGGGGTCAGGTGTGGAGGGCGAGGGGTGGTCCAGTGAGGTCACCTTCGGGCAACGCCGTGCGTCCGGGGGATGTTAGGGGCGGCGAGGACCCCAGTGGGGAGACCCCAGGTGGTGATCGTGCCGGCTTGTGGAGCAGCGAGGAGCCAGTGGGGTGGAGAGGGGAGGTGGGTGGTACCAGGGGGCCCAGTCACGGGGCCGCCTTCCCCAGTACCGCAGGCCACGGGCTCAGACAACAGAAATTTATCGTCTCACGGTCTAGAGACCGGACGTCCGACACCCAGGGGTCAGCAGGGCTGGTGCCTCCTGGGGCCTCCCTCCTGGGCGTGTGGACACCGTCTCCTGTGTCCTCACGTGGTTGGCCCCCCGTGCGTCTGTGTCCTGACCTCCTTCTCGTAAGGACGCACTCATCTGGCACCACCCTAGGGACATCTTACCTCAATCGCCACTTTCCAGAGACAGTCACACTTTGACGTGCTGGGGGGGTCGGGACTTCAGCATGTGGGTTTTGGGGGGACGCGGCTCAGCGCCAGGCAGCCGCCAGCACCTGCTGACCCCCCGCGGCGTGCAGCCGCCCGGCGTCACTCGAGCCCTCGCAGGAGGCAGGGCCCCCGCCTGGGCAAGGGTGTTGAAAGTAGTTAATAACCTGGGCGTGTTTCTCAGCGTTCTTCTGGGGATTGCTTTTCTCTTCAGAGCCGCGACCAGGTGGACGCTTGTGGATTCGCACAGAAAACGGAAGCCAGTTTATTTTTGTGAAATTCACATGTCCCCAGACCGCAACGCGCCTTGCGACATTCATGCCGTGTTCTAATCTCTTCAGAGCTCAGCATTTTATTTCCAAACACTGGCCGGTGCGCGTGTGCACGGGGCAGGAGGGGAGGGTCTCCCTGTCACCGAAGGCGGGGTCCGGCGGCTCGCTGCTCAAAAGCCAATAAAGAGGCCAGGGTGGTGGAAAGGAACGTTTGCTTTGTTTTGGGCGCCGGCAGCCGGTGAGGGGTGCGAGGGTGGGTGCCTCTCCAGAGGCTAACTCTGCCCCGCCGCCCCACAAGCGGGGGCAGGAGCTTCCGTAGGCAGAGGGAGGGGCGACACGCAGAAACAGCGCAGGCAGCTCCGACGGTCGTCTTGAGGTCGGTCACGCGGTGGTCTGACCCGTGTTGGTCGGTTTGTTTCCATTCCCTTGAGGCCCGTCCTCGGAATTGTGGCAGCGTATGTCGTGGCGACAGCCTGGGCATCGTGTAGGGAGCGTCTCCCACCCGGTGGGGGTTTCAGCCTCTGTGAGACAGCCCCCAGGACCGGGCTCAGAGTGTCCTCTGTAGCCCTTGAGGAGGAGCGGAAGGTCCTGGACGTTGCTGAGTGCCTAAGCTGTTACTGTGTGGCCTCCTTAGGCTGCTTTTCTCTACTTCTGCATCTTCTCACGTCTCCGATTAAACTTACTGCTTGGCGGAAGTTTTTCCACAGACGAAAGGCAGGCGGAGCACGTGCTGGGGGTGGGTGCAAGGGCCGTGGGGTCCTGCTGCGTTTCATCCCCACCTGGCAAAGGCGCCCAGCAGCCGTGTCCCAGCGCAGAGACAGCATGAGATGAAACGGTGCCTGAAACTAGGTTAGGAAGGAGGCCGCGGAGGCAGGAGTGTCCCGCCGGGGTCCCGCCCCTCAGCCCGCCCAGCCCTGCCCAGCCGCGCTGCACCCCCCCGTTTCCTGGAGCTGGGCCTGTGGCGCTGCTCATTTGTGGGTCAGGACCGACAGGGAAACTCTGCCCCCAGTGTAGCATCAGCGTCCTTCTGCTCTTGGGGTGCCGTGTGGCCAGCTGGCCTGGCTCTCAGTGGCCCTCGGTGGGAGGTGAAGGAGAAGGGTCCACCAGGATGGAAGCTGCTGCGGGGTGGACGGGTCAGACGTGAGCGCTCGGGCTGGGGCTGTGCAGACACAGCTGTGGGCTCCGGAGGATGCTGGGGGCCCAGCCGAGAATCGCGTGCTGACCTTACCCTTCCTGTCCAGACCCCTCAGACCCTTCCCTACACGAGGGCAATGGCGAGATGATGAAGGAGAGCTTCTCGTTCGAGAAAAACAGGCGAAGATGGGAGGGTAGAACCCAGGCACCATTGCGCAGCCTGATGAATTAAGAGATGCAGGTGAGGAAACGGATGGGCGTGACATCACAGAAAAGGAGAAACACGTAGCTGTACGTGTCTCCTGGTGGAGACCCCACGGCTGCCTGCGAGGAGGTCTTGCAAGAAAGAAAGCGAAAGCACCCAAGATGAATTAGGCCTGAAGAGCTGATGCCAGTTTACAGAAATGCGTCCTTTAGTCCAGGGGAAACTCCACAGGACAAGCAGCCTGGTTCAACAGAAACTCTATAAAGGGAATTCCTTGGTGGTCCAGTGGTTAGGACTTTGCGCTTTCACTGCCGTGGTTCTGGGTTCGATCCCTGGTTGAGGAACTAAGATCCCGCAAGCTGTGCAGCTGGCCAAAAAACCAAAAACAACTCTGCAGGAAAAGAAGAGGTGGGTGGGGGGTACCTACAGAAACAGAATCGAGACACCAGCTAGTCTCCATCTATAGATGGGATTTGTTATCCCAGGAAACAAACTAGGAAAACGCAGATGTTGTCGGGACAGAGCAGGAAGGGTGAAGATCTTGAGAATCTGGTGGTGTATTAGGAGATGTTGCTGGTTTGGGGTGTGAGGAGGGTGTTTATAGGGGGCGTCCAGTGACCCGATTCTGGGCTGGGCATTTTGCTCCCAAGGATGTGGCAGGACTGCAGAGAACTTGAGTGGGAGTGAGGGCTGGACTCTACGTGCACCTTGTCAGGCCATGTGGGGGAAGTCGGAACGCGTCCTTGTGGGAAGGACACACTCAAGAGTTCAAGGGTGGGAGCCACTGAGGTCGTCGAGAGTCTATCCTACGATTCTTTCTTTTTTCATCTGCTTGAGATGTTACCTGCTTCTCTATGAGAAGTGAAAGAAGAGCAGAAGAAATCTTTGGAAAACGTCATTTTCATGCTCTCTGTTTTATTGCCACCTTTACGGCTTTAGAAATGGGTTGCGTTTAAAAAGCTAAGTGTTTATATGAGAACAAAGTAGACCCATTGGTTATATTATGCTGTAAAATTGGAATCTTTTTGCCTTAAACCATTCTGTTCTGGTTTATACACAACAGGTCTGGCTCTAGATGCAACGTGCGTGTCCTGTGTGGGGCTGGCCCCTTGCTTACGTACGAACCCCCCATCCACACACACAGAGCCCTCTGGGGGTGCAGGCTGAGAGGTCCCCCGGGGACAGGGACCTACCCTGGTGGGCAGCCCCTCCTTCCAGACCTGCCCTGGAGAAGAGGTGCATTCTCACGTGTTTTTTTTTTTTTTTTTTTTAATATTTATTTATTTATTTGGTTGTGCTGGGTCTTAGCTGTGGCTCGCGGGCTCCTTAGTTGCAGCATGATTCCCTGACCAGGGAATCGAACCCGGGCCCCTGCATGGGAAGCACAGAGTCTTCACCGCTGTGCCGTCAGGGAAGCCCCGCGTTCTCAGGTTTAATCATTTGAACACCCCCCCACGTTGCCTCACACGGTCACCCCCACGCTCAGGGTCAGCACCGTGGTCAGGGCCTCCACGGCCACCTCACCCTGGCCCTTTCGCTGGACGCCCCCCCGTGGTGACCCCCGTGCGGCAGCCAGGAGGCCGGGGTGCGGAGGAACTGGCCTGGCTCTGGGCATAGCCCCGTGCTGCCCACCCTCCCCTGCCTGGCTGTCCCCCCACCGCCTGCCCTGTGTCCTCAGCTCTGTGCCCACAGCGGGGCGGGGGCCTCTGTAGGACCCCCAGGCTTCCTCACCCACCAGCTTCCTGCCGGTTCTGCCCACGGGTGCCCACGGACACAGGAGCGGGGAGCAGGGGCTTGGGCCACCTCCTCCCGTTTCCAACAGCATCTGGGGGCTCAGAGGCGCAGCCGGCCGTGCCCCTGGGGGTCACACAGCCACTTAGACACGCCCACAGGTGGGCACGTCCTCGGGGGAGCTGGGGGAGGGAGCGGGCGAGGGGCGGCAGGTGGGGGACTCGCAGCCGCCCTGGGCAACATTCAGGGCCATCAGGACGCGTCCGAAAGCCTCTGGTCCTAGAAACCAGATGCAGAAACCATGCAAAAGCAGGTGATGAAGAGAGGAGCCCACCCAGGTCAGGCAGGAGCACCGAGCACCCCCCCCCCAACTCCCCCAGGTCCGTCCACACACCCCTCCCAGTCACACAGGTAACTGCCCTCCTGGCTTCTCGTGGTCCATGAAGCTTCAGTTAACAATCAAGGAGGCAATTTTACCCCACACGGAGCATTCTAACTCGGGAAGCAGATTCTCGGAAGCTCGGAGGACTGTTCTGCAGGCTAGACGTCGAAGCCACAGCTATACACGTTTTTGAGACAAAGGATCGTACGTCAAAATGACACGCTGGTGTTTTACGTAAAGTTCACCAGGGCTACAGGGTCCAGGCAGCACGTACACCGCGAGCAGCAGGTCACCGTGGCCTCCTAGCGCCGGGAGAGACGCCGTTCCCCTGAGAAGCTGCGTTGGCAGCATCAGAAGGGAGGAAGCGCATTCTTCTTTGCGGGGAGCTGGGCTTCCCACCTTGGAGGAGGCCGGGTCCAGGGGTGATGCAGGGGCCCAAGCACACACACACAGAGGGCCTCGCGTCCCGTCTCTCTTGTCCTGCCTTCACGTGCAGATTTCACTTCACGGCAGTTGTCCCTGCCTGTGTGGTTCAATGGGGTCTCCACCCAAGTGTGCTTCCCTAGAGCTGTGGGTGACTCTGGCCTGTTTCTTGTTTCTCTAAAACACAGAACGTGAAATTGACCATTAGTGGCCTTTAGTCCACCGCCAGTGTGGCGCAGCCATCGTTCCTGCCAGCTGCAGGACACCCTCACCGCCCCAGGAGGAGCCCTGCAGCATCACCTCCACCCCACCCCCGCCTCAGCCCCAGGCACCCACCGAGCGCCTTCTGCCTCCATGCATGTGTCATTCTGGGTATTTCCTGTAAATGGGAGTGTACAGTGTGCGGCCTTTCGTGTCTGGCTTCTTCCACTGAGCACAAGGTTTGCAGGGCGCATCCCCGTGGTCCCATGTGTCAGCGCTTCCTTCCTCCTGACGGCTGAGCACTGTTGCCCCAAGCGGGTGGTGCACCGCACTGTTCCTCCGTCACCTGTCGAGGGACACCTGGGTGGTTTCCACCTTCTGCTGCTGTGAACATGGGAGTACACGTGTCTTTCTTCCAGTTGTATTGAGATACAGCTGACGTCCAGCACTGTGTAAGTTTAAGGTGGACAGCACGATGATGTGACTTACGTACACGATGGAACGATGACCTCCGTACGTTTCGTGAACACCGTCATCGCGTACAGACACAACATCAAAGAAATAGAAAAAATTATTTTTCCTTGTGATGCGAACTCTGAGAATTTACTCTCTTAACCACTCTCCCGTGTAACATACCGCAGTGTTGACTGTATTTACCACATTGTACGCTACAGCCCTGGTACCTGTTATCTCTTGTAACTCCAAGTTTGTACCCTTTGACCCCCTTTATCCAATATCCTCTCCCCCCAGCCTGCCTCTGGTGACCACAAATCTGATCTCTTTTTCTATGAGTTTCTTTGTTTTTGAAGTGTAATGGACCTACAGCACTAGGTTAGCTCCTGGTACACAGCGCCGTGATTCAGTATTTCTATACATTCTAAAATGATCAGCACGGGAAGCCTAGTTCCAATACGTCGCCTTACAAAGATGCTATCACACAGTGACTGACTGTATTCCCCACACAGGTGCATTACTGCCTGTGACATTTGTTTTGCAACTGGAAGATTGTACCTCTTCATCTCCCTCCCCCCTTTCTCTCCTCCTCTCTACCAGCCCTCCTCCCTGGCAATCACCTGTTTGTTCTCTGTCTCTGTAACTCTCTTTCTCATAATTTTGTTACATTTGTTCATTTGTTTTGTTTTTCAGATTCCACATATAAGTGAGGTCATACAGTATTTGTCTTTCTCTGTCTGATTTATTTTACTTAGTGTAATACCCTCCAGGTTCATCCGTGTTGTCACACATGGCAAGATTTCATTCCTTTTTTATGGCTGAGTAATATTGCACTGTGTACACACACACACGCACACACACACACACATACACACACAGGTGAGTCAAAAATGATCCGCACTCCACTCCAGGTATGTTAAAACTTCTGTAAATTCTACAGCCAGAGTGCGGATCATTTTTGACGCACCCGCACGTGTGCGCACACGCACCTGTGTGTATGTGTGTGTGTGTGTCTCGTTTTTGTATCCATTCAGCCACTCTTGATTGGGGCACTTAGTCCCTTTACATTTAAATTAATTGTTGGTAGGTATGTACTTACTGCCATTTCACTACCTGTTTGGGGTTGTTTTCTTCGTTTGCTCTCTTCCCTCATGATTGGTTGACTGTCTTTAGTGTTAGGTTTGGATTCCTTTCTCTTCTGTGTGTGTGTATTTATTATAGAGTTTTGGTTTATGGTTGCCATGGCGTGTGTGTGTACATACACACATATACATACATATATGTGTGCATATATGATTATTTTCAGTTGCTGATCTTCTGAGTTCAAGTACACTTAAGAAATGCTGCATCTGTACTCTTTCCCTCATGATGGCTGTTTCTGACATATTTCACATCTAATTGTCTTGTGTGTCCGTTAACTGCTTATTGTGGATGCAGGTGGTTTTACTGCTTTTGTCTTTTAACCTTCCCACCAGCTCTGTGCATATGTTTGCCTTTACCACTGAGATTTTCCCTTTTGTAATTTTCATGTCTCTAGTTGTGGCCTGTTTTCCCTTGGCAAAGTCCCTTTCACACTTCTCATAAAGCTGGTCTGGTGGTGCTGAACTCTTTCAACTTTTGCTTGTCTGTAAAGCTTCTGATTTCTCCATCAAGTCTGAATGAGAGCCTTGCTGAGTGGAGTATTCTTGGTTCTAGGTTTTGCTCTTTCATCACTGTAAGTACATCCTGCCACTCCCTTCAGGCCTGCAGATTTTCTACTGAAAAGTCAGCTGTTAGCCTTGTGGGCGTTCTCTTGTATGTAATTTTTTGCTTTTCCCTTGCAGCTTTTAATATTTTCTCTTTATCTTTATTTTTTAAATAAATTTATATATTTATTTTGGCTGCGTTGGGTGTTGCTGCACGCGGACTTTCTCTAGTTGCAGCGAGTGGGGGCTACTCTTGGTTGCAGTGTGCGGGCTTCTCAGTGCAGTGGCTTTTCTTGTTGCAGAGCACGAGCTCTAGGCACACAGGCTTCAGTAGTTGTGGCATGTGGTGCTCAGTAGTTGTGGCGCAGGGGGTTAGTTGCTCCACAGCACGTGGGATCTTCCCGGATGAGGGCTCAAACCCATGTCCCCTGCACTGGCAGGCGGATTCTTAACCACTGTGCAACCAGGGAAGCCCTCTTTATCTTTAAATTTTGCTATTTTAATTACAGTATATCTTGGCATGTTCGTCTTTGGGTTGATCACTCTCTGAGCTTCTTGGACTTGGATGTCTGTTTCCTTTCCCAGGTTAGGGCAGTTTTCAGCTATTATGTCTTCAAATACGTTCTCTGCCCCTTTCTCTCCTCCTTCTGCAACCCCTATAATGCGAATGTTACTATGGCTGTTGTCACCACAGAGGTCGCTTAAACTGTCCTTATTTCTTTTCTTTCTTTTTCTTTTCTTGTCCAGTAGCAGTGATTCCCAGCACTCTGTCTTCCAGCTCACGGATCCATTCTTCCGCCTCATTTAGTTTCCTGCTGGTTCCTTCTAGTGCATTTCTAACTCCAGTTACTGTATACTTCAGCTCTTTTCTGTCGTTCTTTGTATCTTCTCTTTCTTAAAAACCGCTAACTTCTCACTCTGTGCGTCCGCGCCCCTCCCGAGTCCTCTGATCGTTTCCACGATTGCTGCTCTGAACTTCCTCGGGTAGATTGCTTTCACTCAGTGCTCCTGGGGTTTTAATCTTGTTCCTTCATTTGGAAAATATTACTGTCACCTCATTTTGCCTCATTCGCTGTTTTATTTCTAGGTATCCAGTAGGTTGGTTCTTTTTCCAGACCTTGGAGAAGTGGCCTTTTGTAGGAGATGCCCCGTGTACCCAAGCAACCCACTCCCCTCTGGTTACCAGAACCACATGCTCTAGGGGTGCCCCCCGTGTGGGCTGTGCGGGCCCTCCTGTTGTGGGGGGCTGACTGCGTGGGCAGTCTGGCTGGTCGCCAGGCTCTGCCTTGTGCGGAGGCTGCTGGCCACTAGTCTGCAGGGTCCGGTCACGAGTGCCTGGCTGCAGAGCCAGGTGGTCTTGGGAGAGCGCTGGCTCACTTGTGGGCAGGGCTGGGCCCGGGGCTCTGGCTACAGAGCTCTGGGGGGCTCCCGAAGCTGGTGGGCAGGGTTGGGGCCCAGGGTGTCCTGGGGCACGTGTGGTGTGTACGTGCTGTGAGTGTGTGCAGGCGTGTGTGGAAGTGTGTGTGTCTACAGGAAAGCTGGCCCATCTGCCCCAGTGGTCTGTGGCTGCGTGGCCCCCACTCTCCCACCGGCACCTGAGCTCTGCCACCCTCGTCTTTCGTGCTCTCTCATGGGATTCTGACACCTGCCGTCCCCTGGCCGGGGTGTCTGCCAGTCCCTTCCTGCATGGGGGCTGGGTCACAGCCTCCAGGAGGCAGACAGGCTGGTGCCTGCGGGGAAGCCACCTGCCGACGCCTGGTTCCCGCGAGGGTGCCCGTCTCCCCACGCTCCTTGGGTGCTGGGCCCTCGGGAGGCCCGCTCGGCGCCTCTGGTGTCTGCTCAGGCGGGAGAGCCGCCGGCAGCCCCGCGCTTCCTCCCGCCGTCTGCCCGGCTGCTCAGTGGCCTGATCACAGCCTGATCCAGCCCGGAGCACACACGCTGGGGGCAGCGTCCGGCAGCCGCCGCGAGCAGGTTGGGGGGAGGTCCCCGCTGATGGGGAGGGTCCCCCTTAGACCTGGGGTGAAGGCCCAGCCGAGAGGCCAGGTGGGCGGCCAGCCGCTCAGCCCAGGGTTCCTCCAGGGGCGGCGACTCCTGTTGGGCGGGTGCGGTGGGGGGACGCAGAGCCTGTCCGCTTCTCAAGGCCCTGTCCCCGCGCCCGGGAGCGTCTGACTCACTTCCAGCCATCTCCCCGCCGGTGACCTCGGCCTGGGTTTTTGCTGTGACCGCTCCACGTCCTGTCCCCGTGGGGGGATGGCTGGGAGAGCTCTCGGGGCCTGGAGCCCCCAGGACCGTGTCTCCTCTGCTGTTAGAGACGGTGGAGAGGTGAGGATGCTCACCCCGCGAGCGCAGGGGGAGGGCGCGGGGCGAGTCACCGCCAGGGCCAGCATCCTTGCAGTGGTTCCCCTGGCGCTGGGAACGGAGTCCGTGGGCCGCGTGCGGTGTCCTGGACAGGCTCACGTCCCCCCAGGCTCTGATCGCTCTGGTGGGCTTGACGGGCTTCGGTTCGACGGGCCGAGGTCTGTGTGCAGATGGAGTGAACGCCGAGGGCTGTCGTTACTGAGCTTCCCGGTGCCGGGGAAACTGCTCAGCCCGACCTGGGCTCCAGCGCCAGCACCCTCTCCACGGGGCGGGGGGTCCCCGGCGACACCCCCGTCTGCCTCATGGGCCAGAGAGGCGACCACTGGCCCTGAACCCCGTGGGCATGTGGGATGACTCGGCTGCAGGCTCGTGAAACCTTCGCCGGCGAGCGGCCCCCGGAACGTGGGGTCTCCCAGCACTGCCCCCCATCCCCCCCGCGCTTTAGGGACGCGCCCGTGCGGTAACCCCGCAGACCCCACGGCCTGCTAACAGGCGACTGGCGGGGCAGGCAGGGCTCGGGCCCAGAGCAGCTGCGCGACGCGGGCGCCGTGGCAGCCGGGCCTGTTCCCCATCTGTCACCCGCGAGGGGCGACGGCGCCTGCCTGAGAGGTCGTCTGAGGATCCAGTGAAGGGATACACGTGCGTGTGAGTACTTAGACGCACATGCGGCCCGGAGCAGCTGCGGGCAGGTGTCAGCGGTTTGATTTTTTTTAATCACTTTTCCCACTCCACTTGTGCTGAGCGGAGGCCTTCAGGCTTGGGGAGGACACAGGAGAGGCCGTGGAACTGGGGAGACCGGGGCCACGTGGGGACAGCGTGACCTTCCTGAACCCGCGTGTGGCACACGGCCTTCCTCCCGGGGACAGCGGGCTAGGAGAGCGAGGTGATCGGGCAGGTGGTGGAGAGGAAGCCGCGTCGTGGAGAAGCCTCTTGCAAGGTGAAAGGACACTCATCGCTGAAGAGAAAAGAGGGGGTTTTACTGCTTTCCTGCCAGAGACGCGACGTCCGTTGGCAAATGTTTCAGCCCATTGACGTCAGTGAAGGTTCCAGGCAGTCGCCGCAGTCACCTGCGTCTCTGGAACAGGCGGCTCTAAGCAGGGGGCCCGAGGGGGCTGGGAGAGCCAGGAGGGAGGAGGGTGGAAGAGCGTTGGACACGCACGGCGGCCGCGTCGGGGCCGGAGGGTCGCTGCTGGGAGGGGCGAGGGGACCTCGTCTCTGCCGTGCTCCGGGGGCGAGGCTCAGCCTCCCAGCCCGGCCAGTGTAGACGGTGCTCTCCGCGCCGTCCCCTCCCTGGGGCCAGTGGGGGCCGCACATCTGCCCCCCGGAGCCCACCTGTCCTCCCCACGGCCCCGGAGAGCCATGTGGCCGGCACGTGGCCCTGTCGAGCCTGCGCCAGACCGCAGTCCACGCGGCAACACGGGGGTGGGCTCTGCAGGACATCGCCCCGCGGAGAGCTGGGAGCAGTGCTTCACCTCCCGGGTCCGTCCGTCCTTCCTTCCGCCCTCCCTTCCTTCCTTCCTTCCAGCAGAATGAGCGACTGTGCTGCAGAGTCAAGGGGTGGACGGGGTGGCAGGGCTGGGAAAGTAGACGCTGAGTGTGCACGCACGTACACTCACACATGCACACGCACACGTACACACATGCACACGCACGCACACACACGTGCGCCCGGAGGTGCCGCAGCCGGGGGGAGCGGGGGTCAGTCACATGGCATGGTTGGCCCGAACAAACTTTTTGGCCAACCCAGTATTTCTTACACGGCATGCGAATCTACTATTATCTCAAATTAGAAGTTTTATAATAATAAAGACAGCAGGCAGCCAGGCCCGGGGCAGAGGCCACTGCACGTGGGTACCTAGACCCTTTCTGGCTCCCGTGCCCAAGGTGTCCACGGGACAAGCCCTCTGATCTGCTCAGAAATTCGCAGACCAAAAAAAAGAAAGAAAAGAAGAAAAGAGTCTTCAATCTTCCATGAAAAAAAAAAGAAGAAACTCGCAGGCCCGAGACACAGGCTGGGCAGCTTGAGACTTGCCCCCCCGTGGACATCTCTTTGGGCAGCGATCGCGGGGGTGTCGCAGGGAAGATGAGCTCTTTATGGAGCTCACCGTGTCGCCGGACGTATTTCAGTGTCACCTTCTGCAGAGCAACACAATCAAAAGATCGCGGATGCGCCTTTCCCGTGCATCTGAGGAGCTTGGCCGCTCCAGAGACAAAGGCTTGGACCTCTTATTTTTAATCTTGTCTCCCCTTCAGTTTGTTTCCTGTTGTGGTCCCGTGGACTTGAGCGTGTTTGCAGACACGAGTGAGCATCTGATTCCTGGTTAAGAGCAAGTCAGAAATGGTGCTGGAGGAGAAAGCGCGTCCCTTGGCTGACTTGGTCGGGGACCTGGGGTTCCGCCAGCCGGCTTGCCTCAGGGTCCGCCCGGGGCTGCTCTCTGCGGGACCCTCGCCCACCAGATACAGACCGTCAAGGTGACCCCGTGTCTCCTGACTAGTGTCTCACTCTATGGACTCCGTGTCCTGGTCCTCGAAAGTGCAGACGACTTTCCAGACCAGGATGTTCTGCATTGTCACCTCGGATTCAGCTGATGTGCGAAGGGGATGGAGCCAGAGACTCACGGGGAACCGTACACAGCAGAGGCAGAGCACAGAGAATTCCAGCCACAGTGCTGGAGGGTTGCAAGAAAAAGCAACCAAGCAAATGCCACCCTCTGATTTCTCCTGGTGGCAAACGGCTTAATCTGCTCGCTTCTCCCCATTTATTTTCTTCTATTTATAAGTTGCTGGCACTGTGTAATTCTATCTGGTTGTAGTCACAGAGGAGAATTGGGGATTTGATTTTAGAGCTCGCAGTAGAACAAGAATTGCTGTCATCTGGTCTGTCTGTTTCCTCTGCCTGAGGCTGAACTCACACGGGCAAGAACTTTCCCTGCACTCATAGAAGGCTTCCATCCCACAAGAAGCTTGCCTTAACATGGAAAGGTTCCCCCTGTTTTCCATCTCAGGGGTGTGTGTGTGTGTGTGTGTGTGTTGCAGGGAAGGGGTTGGAGAGGGTGAGGAATATATGTTTTAGAATCAAAAGTCCAATGCCTGGCCCTAGAACTTAACTGCTGTTTAAACTTTGGGCTCCCAAACACCATTTGAGAAGTTCACTTCACATCACAAAATGGCCACTGGAGCTCCAACCATCACAACCATATTCCAGGCAGGAAGAAGGAGAATGGAGTAGGGAAGAGAACATTTCTCAGCAGAGGCAGCCTTCTATAAGCAACTTTTCTGGAAGTCTCAAACTGTCATTTATATTTCATTGGTCAACCCCATTGCAAGGGGAGCTGAGAAACATTTCCAGGGCTGTGCTCATGGCCGCACCACCAATACTGGGGCTGCATTAAAAGGGAGGAGAGGAGAATGGATACAGCACAGGCAGCAAGGGGCACGCTGCCTCCCTCGCACATTGAAGGAGGCGCCCCGGCTTCGTCTGTTTTTCTCAGCCCCATCTGCTCTGTTCACAGCGCAGTCTGTAACTATGGGTTTGTCTGTCTCCCCATAAGAGTGCAAACTCCCCGAGGGCGGGGGCTGGGCTGGCCTGCCCCTGAATCCTGGCCCTGGTCCTGACTGACCCACAGAGGGGGCAGTGTTCGTGTTCACAGGAGGATGGGTCTGAGCCTGGCCGGCATCCTACCTGGTTCACACCTGCACGTGCCCCGACCTCCCCACTCTGGGTCTAGTTTCCAGCTGGGCTCAGTCTCCGTGGCCACAGAGGGTGAGGTGGAGAAGAGTGGGGTTCACCGAATCCCACCGGCCATCCCAAACTCATACTTAGGCAAAAATGTATATTTAGCCCAAGTGACCACAGCTCTTGAGGAGGAGGGGCCTGGAATACAGGGGGGCCATGACTCCAGACTAGTTTAGGCTGAGATCCCCGGGCAGGGGGAGGAGGGGGCACGGCCCCGCCCGCACGGCGGTCTGGAGAGAAGCAGTCCGCGTCTGCAGCTGCTTTGTCTTTGGTCACAGAATTTAATTCCACGCTTCAAATAATGTCAGTGGAAGGGATGAGGGTCTTTTAAGTTGTTTTTTTTTAAGTAAATTAACCCATGTTTATTAAAAAAAAACCCTACCCACTCCTCCCCTCCCACACCTCTTCTCAATTTTTTTTTTTTTTGGCCACACTGTGCAGCGCGTGGGCTCTCAGTTCCCCGACCAGGGATGGAGCCCGCGCCTGCAGTGGAAGCGCAGAGTCCTAACCACTGGACCGCCAGGGACGTCTCCCCTCTTCTCAGTTTCTAAGCGTAACCACTGTTTTTTTTGAATAGACACCTTCATTTTGCTTTCACCACCTGTTTGTCCACTGTTGTCTGAGCGCGGCCCGGCTCCGTGCTGGGCGATGTGGATGCCAGGGACGGGTGTAAGCCCCTCCTCCGGGGCACAGGTTCCCACACCCCAGGGCAAGAGGAGACGGGGGAGGCCATCGGGACCACCAGCAGGGCAGGGGGCGGGTGGAAGGTTCCTCGCGGCGGGGCAACGCCCGCAGGCTGGCAGGGTCAGCGGGCGTGGGAAGGAAGCGCGTGCTGGAGGAGAGGTCGCCGCCGCCTCTGGGAGCCTCAGGGTTGAGCAGCAGGTGTGGGGTGTGACCTGGCACCCCGCTGTCACCAGGCGGAGTCGCAGGGTGGGGACAGAGCAGCCAGTGTCTAATGGCCCAGCCAGGGAGACGGGGCGCTGAGAGCAGAGGCACACGGGACTGTCCCCGTTCCCAGCACAGGCTCCGGGGACAGCAGGGGTCCTGGTGGGGGGACCCCAGTCCCGCCTGGTGCTGAGTCACTGCAGCCCCAAGCTTCTGGCCGGTAGACCACCCCCAACCCACAGGGCAGGGAGGCCTCACCGTGAGCCCAGACACGATGACGCCGCAGTCAGAGACAGGGAAGATGCACTGCTGATGGTGGTTTCCACCATGAGAGCACAGCCTTCTAGAACCCACCGACACGCCCGGGGGATCGGGGGTGCGGGAGTCTGTCCTCCCTTGAGGCCCCAGGCCCGCCGGCTCCAGCTTGGGGTCAGCTGGGGGTGTTTCCCACCGGGTTGTGCTTGGGCCTGAGATCGTCTCCAGAAGCGGTTTTCTCCCCTCTTTCAGGCTCTAGAAGCAGCGCAAGTCCAGCACCCCTGTCTCTGGCTGATCTGTTTTGAGGTTGTTTTGGGCAGAACCAGTTCTTCTGTTCCAAAGACAGGCGTCTAGAAAGCGGGCACCAGGAGGTGACCTGCTAACTGTAAGGGGTCTGAGCGCTTAGGACCCAGACGGAAGCTCGGGGCGCCAACCTCATTCCTGAGGCGTCAGATTCCACTGCCCAGACCTCGACCTCGGAGGGTCTCGTGGTGAGTCTTCTAGAATCCTCAGAGTGTCCCCCTGCTGCTCCGTTTTATGCGAATGAGGGACGTGGCCCAGAGAGAGGCGCTGACCCGTCTCAGGTGCCCCCGGTCCCCTCCAGGCTGTGCCTGCTGCCCACAGCGGGCAGGGTGGATCCCCTGCTCTGAGGCCAGCCCTGTGTGTCTGCCCCTGGGGACCTCGGCCTGCTTCATCTTGGATGGCACACCAGGATCTGCAGAGTGGGTGGCAGAGATCCCTGTGCAGAGAGCACTGGCCTCGCGCTGAGCAGAACCCTTAGAAGTGCACCCCCCCCAAGGTCCCCCATCTCCCTTGGGGTCCCTTCCCCACTGCGTCTCGAGCCCAAACACAAACGGAGGCCAGAAGTGGTTGTGTGAGGAGCCCCCGTCCAGGGCCCCGCCTGGCTCGCAGCCCCCGGGCCTCCAGGACGGAGGAGAGCTCAGCCCCCTCCCTGCCTACCCGGAGCTTGGCCCTGAGTGCTTCTCCTCTCCGCCCTTGGTACAGAGCCCCCAGCCAAACTCCTCTTTAGAAGCCGCTTTCCAAAGGAACCCAAAATATCTGTTTCTAGAAGTGCTGGCACCAGGAGCTGCCGATGACTCACGTCCCAGCCAGCGCCTCCCTTCTCGGTGCCCACGCCCCCAGGCCTGTTTCTGGCCAGCCTGGTGGTGTGCGGTGTTCAGAAAGCCTGGTCAGCCGGGCCCCCTTCTTAACGGGACGGGCCATGGGTCAGGTCGTCCTGGGTTCAAGGCAGGCTGTGTGCAGCCACGTCCCTGAGGGCGATGTGTTTCGAGGGCTCAGAGACAAATCCCTTTTTGGTCAGCATCCTTTGCCATGTGTTTCATGTGTGTTTAGTTGCGTCCTGGAGGTTTTTTGAAGCAGGCAACTGGCGCACGGAGGTCGTAATAGTCACAGCAGCCGGTCGGTTTGCACCGTCTTCGGGGTCCGTGCGTGTTCTGGGTTCGGCAGCTTCGCAGGCCACAGGCGCTGTGGTCCTTTCTATCTCAGAGACGAGGAAACTGAGGGTCAGAGTAGTCCCCTGCTCTGGGGACTACTTCCAGCCCCTTCCTTCTATATATTCCAATGCTCTCACCGCTGTGGAGGAGAGTATAACAATTTAACATAATAAAGCTCATCTTTGGGATTACTTTGATGGGGCTGTTTGAAGGAGACTCACTGAGGGCACACAGCAGGTGCTCAACGTGTGCGGCTCCCCCTTTCCCCACCCCCGGGCATTTGGGTGCCTCTCAGGCGTCAGCCTGGTGTTGACTCTGCTGGGATTGGGGCTCCACAGTCCTCTCTGGGGCCCAGGAATGTCCCTCTGAGCCCAGCTCCTCCCGGACGTGGGGGTGGGAGCGGCCCACCCTCCTCCCGGCCCCCCACAGTCACGGGCCTGCAGGCCGGCAGGCGGGACACGTGCAGGCCAGCGGCTGTGTCTGAATACTTGAGAGTCCTAAGCAAGCCATAAGCCGCTAACATCTGCTCTGTCCTCCCTCCCGATGCATCGCTTCCACAAAGACCCGGGGCCCTGTCAGACCCGGGCATCTGGCTGCTCTGAGGGGCCGGCAGGTGGGGGCGGGGCGGGGGTGGGGCGGTGCTGGCCCAGCTCCCACCACCCCTGCCCTCCCCAGCCTGGCCTCCCGCTCCACCCGCACCCGTCAGCCAGCGGCCCCTTGGGCCTGGGGTGTCCGTCCCTGGCAGGATGCAGACCCTGGAGGTGGGCTTGGGTCTCCTGGCCGAGAAATCCAGGTTCCGGTGACTGGACCAGGGTCAGGAAGGCCGGGAGGGGCTCTGGTCAGCCCTCGGCCTGCAGACGCCTCGCCCTCTGGGGAGGGGCTGAGCCTCTATGGGGGGAGCCTCCTTGCCCCGTCTGGGGTCCTGACCTCTCCTGTGCCCTCTCAGAGCCTCTTGGCTTCTGGGCCTCTGGCCACCTGTCCCCCCAGGGGCCACACGGAGACCAGCTCTGCAAAAGCAGCCCCCCACACCTGTCGCAGAGGCCAAGGGGAGGGTCACCCCAGCGTGTGGTCCAGGGCTCAGGGCTGAACTTTGTCCTTCGGGAAGAGGGAGTCAGCGATTACAGTCCCTCCCTCCCCCCAGGGGCCGCTTCAGCCTCTCTGGGGGCTTCTCAAGTGGAGGTGCCCCCCTCGCCCACCTGCCTGCTCACCTGGGCAGCCCCTCCAGGTGAGGTGTGAGCACACGGAGCCGCCCCAGCTCTGATGGCTAAGAATGAGCCACGGCAGGTGGTGAACAGACTAGCGGGGAGAGAGGAGTTTCCAGTCATCCCAACTCGCAGGAAGCTTCTGCTCTGACCTTGTGGCCCAAGGCCTCCTCAACAGTGTGCTCCATGCCGTCTGCAGAGCCGGTTCCACGCGGGAGGGAAACACTGGGGAAGCAGAGGATGCACCGGGATTGCGGTCTTGTTCCTTCAGGACTAAGTGCCCTCCCAGCCTTGCGCCCCCACACCACCACGGTCAGGGGAGACCCAGTCCCCTGACAGGGGCTGCAGCGGAGGGCCTGAGGGCGCTGAAGGCTGCGAGGGGAGGAGGGGGCGGCAGGGAAGGACATGTGGCCCCGACGGCTGCACGGACGACGGAGCAGCGTGGCGGCGTCCTCCCAGCGCTGGGGGCGCAGACCCGGGGCCCGGATCCCGCGCTGGGCCGACCTGACCCACAGGAGGAGGTGTCGCCAGGCTGGTGTGGGGGTGTGGGGGGTGTGGGGAGGGGTCTCGGCGTGGGCAGCAAGGCCGGGGAGGGCCTCAGCCAGCTCCGCTGGAAGCTCGGGCTCCATCAGAACAGACTAAATTCAGCAAGACGTGGTCCCTGCGAAATAGAGGCAGGACTGGGCTTGCGTTTGGGGTCCAGTGTGACGTGACCTCGCCCGCACGGTGGCACCACGAGGCCCTCACGTGGCAGAGGGATTATCCTTGTCCTCCAGGCCTGTGGAGCTGTGGGGACTTGGGTCCAACAGCGCAGGCCACTCCCAGCCTCGCCCGAGGGAGGGCGAGACCCGAGGCGGCTTCTGTGACTGCGGTGTGCAGCCTCTGAGTGGCCGCAGGTACAACCCAGCTGGCGACCGTGGACTTGCCGAGTCCAATCCAAGCTCTCACCTGTGGTCCAGGAGAAACCCAAGCTCACCGTGCAGGTGAGCGCCTGGAGGACGCAGGTCCGCAGGCCGGGGGACCTTTCGCTGGGCACCAGGCTGTCCTGTCTGGACTGTCCAGGCAGCTCTGTGAGCGTGCGCCGTGGCTCCCCAGAGAGACAGCAGTCGACCCACCTGCGTGCAGCACACAGAGCTGCCTAGAGGCGGTGCGTTGCCCAAATTCCCCCTCGGAGTGCTAGCGGGTGCCATCATACATGAGTGTCATGCATTAACCAGGCATTCTAACATAGTAATCTTATTGTAGAAACTGTCTAAAGTGCTGGAACAGAGGCTTCCCTGGTGGCGCAGTGTTTGGGAATCCGCCTGCCAATGCAGGGGACACGGGTTCGAGCCCTGGGCTGGGAAGATGCCACGTGCCGCAGAGCAACTAAGTCCGTGAGCCACAACGACTGAGCCCGTGAGCCACAACGACTGAGCCCGTGAGCCGCAACGACTGAGCCCGTGAGCCGCAACGACTGAGCCCGTGTGCCGCAACGACTGAAGCCCTCCAGCCTAGAGCCCGTGCTCCTCAACAAGAGACGCTTCCACAATAAGGAGCCTGCACACCACAACGAAGAGTAGCCCCCGCTCACCACAACTAGAGAACGCCCGCGCGCAGCAACGGGGACCCAACGAAGCAAATAAAAACATAAATAAAATAAATGTTTAAAAAGTTAAATTGCTGGAATATTTAAAAAGGTAAAACACAGAAGACCATATTCATCTTGCAATTTAAATCATGTAACCAATTTAAATCAATTTCAATCATTTGCTGAGTGAATTCTTCCTGTGGTTTCATTCGTCTTCTGGTTGACGCGGTACCGCGCTGAGGCAGGCTGGGCTGACCTGGCACCAGAAAGTCAGAAATGATAATAAAACGGATTGACACCACCAACCCATCCTGGCTCTTGAAAAACCACTCGAGAAAAAAATGAAAATCCTTTGGCACGAACGACCAGGGGAAAAATACCCCAAAAGTTTCAAATAGATGTTATAAATAAAAACATTACAAGACAATGTTATGAACAACTTCATACCGATGTATTAAAGCATTTGAATGAAAAGGCCAATTCCTAAAAAAACAAAAACCAGATTTACCAGAATTGCTGCAAGAGGAAGAGAAAGTCTGGAAGCACCGATTGCCGTCAAAGAGGTGGGCTCAGTAGTTTACAAGGAAACAGCACCATTAAAACTGGCTGACCAACAACAGAACAGCCCCGCACAGGCTCAGCTGGCTTTGCAGGCAGGTTCTGTCCCACCCGAGGGGTGCGGGGCACGCGCGCAGATGTACAGGGCAGCTGGGGGGCCAGGAGAGCACATCATTCACAATTTAAACCTTATTTCTAAAAAGAAGAGAAGTTACGTCAAGGTGTTAGCAGTGTGACCCACGTTTCGGTCCCCCCAAATGCCCTGAGCGGGTGGAAATGGTGACCAGCACGCCTTGCACACAGTAGGTGCTTTTTTGCGAGCTAAAGGAATCAAACTGGAACCGTGGGTGGCGGTCCCCCAAGAACATGGCCACGTGAACATGAGACAGCGCTGAGACCCACGGAAGGGCCTACGGCAGGCATGACCTGGCCTCCCCTCCTTCTCCGGCGGGAGAGGCGGATGGGTCCCTGTGGATGGTCGTGGGAGAGGGGTGTCTACACGGTGCCCCCCCACTGTGTGGTGCAGCCCGTGTGCACCTGAAGCCCAGCAAGGAGCAACGGGCGCTATCTTGGAGTAAAAAATGTCCATTTTATCTTTATATGTAGTAGAATTAACTTTCCTCCCAAATTTCCTGCTAGTGTTTACTCTCTGACACCATTTCTCCCACTCTGCACAGAAAGGGCTGCTGGGGGGACTCTGTCCGGGGCCCCCGCGGCCAGCACGCACCACCCCGGGCAGCGGTCTCTGGGCAGGTTCTGCAGAGCTGCCACCTCTGGGAAGCTGGCTGAGTGGTTTTTTTTTTAATTGCAGTATAGTTGATTTACAGTGTTGTGTTCGTTTTAAGTGTAGAGCAAAGTGATTCAGGTAATCATACACATATAAATATATATCCTTTTCCTTTTTTTTTTTGGCTGCATTGGGTCTTTGTTGTTGCACACGGACTTTCTCTAGTTGCGGCGAGCGGGGGCTGCTCTTCGTTGCGGTGCAGAGGCTTCTCAGGGCGGTGGCTTCTCTTGCTGTGGAGCACGGGCTCTAGGCGCGCAGGCTTCAGTAGTTGTGACGTTTGGGCTCAGTCGCTGTGGCTTGTTGGCTCTAGAGCGCGGGCTCCGTCGTTGTGGTGCACGGGCTTCGTTGCTCCGTGGCATGCGGGATCGTCCCGGACCAGGGCTCGAACCCGTGTCCCCTGCACTGGCAGGCGGATCCTTCACCACGGCGCCACCGGGGACGTCCCTGCATGACGGTTTGTTAGAAGATATTGAGTAGAGCTGTTTCACATACAGCAGTGTGCACAGTTAGTCCCCGCCTCCGCCCTCCATCGCCTCTGGTAACCAGACGTTTGTTTTCTTTGTCTGTGAGTCTATTTCTGCTTTGTAAATAAGTTCATTTGTGTCACTTGTTTAGACCCCACCTGTAAGTGACATCATATGACGTTCATCTTTCTCTGACGTGCTTCACTCAGGACGCGCATCTGTAGCTCCATCCATGCTGGCGTTTTTAAAAAAGTGATTATTACTCTTCTGGACGTTTTAAGAAAGTGGCGTTCCTACGAGAGATTTTCCCCATCGAGACATGTTTGTGAGGGTCTTTGGTAACCAGCAGAGCAGAGAGGAGCTGCGGTGGTTTCCTGTGGCCGCGGAACAAATGCTCACAGACCTGGCAGCTTCAAACAACACGGATTTATCCTCTTACAGCCCTGGAGGCCAGAAGTCCTCAAATCAAGGTTTGGCAAGGCTGGTTTCCTCCTGGGGGCTCCAGGGGAAAATCCCCTTCGTGCCTTTCCCCACGTCTACAGGTGCCACCTTCCTGGGCACGTGGCCCCTCCACCACCTCCACGCCCAGCAGCGCAGGGCCTTCCCCGACCCACTTCCACCATCTCGTCTCCTCTTACTCTGCCCCTCTGCCTCCCTCCTGCAGGGACCCCCGTGATTACATTCAGCCCCCCGCCCACCCCCGGCGTCTCCCCACCTTGAACGTAACCCCATTTGCGAAGTCCCCTTTGCCCTGCAGTGTAACAGTCACAGGTTCTGAGGATCAGGACGTGGACTTCCTCGGGGGTCATTATTCTGTTCGCCTTGGAAACCAATTAAACATGAAATCAAGTCTCGCTCATCCAGGGTGAGGTTGATGCCAAGAGACTGACTCTGCTGGGATTCTTCGGAAACCAAAGTGAAGAGCTAGTCTTTAATAAACTATTTTTCCTAAGCCACATTTCTCAGCTACACACGTTTTCTCACCTTATTACATTTCTTCAGCCAATTGAAAAAAACACCTGAAAAACGAGAAAGCAATTTGTTCTCAAATCCTGGCCCTCGGTGAAGCGCCCTTGAGTTGCTCCAAATGTGGGACAGACCTGACTCCAGGCCCAGAAACTGCCACGTTTGTGGGTGACGCTGCCTCCCCTTTGGGGGCGTTCTAGCCAGCACTCCCTGGTAGAAATAATAGCTCTTTGCTGCGCAAGAGAAACGTACGAGGAGGCCGTGGAAATCAATGGTGTGTCTGTTTTCTTCCTGAATCACCTGAAACAGAAAAAAAAAAATCACTCGGATTTTAAATTTTTTCCATTACATAAACTAAGAGTAGATGCTAATTCCTCTTAGAAAATATGGGCCACTTAGCATATGATAAAACCGGCACTTTTATATTCTACTGGAAGACTCTAAATTGGTTTAAGTTTTTCAGAAGAGCATTTTGGCAGAACAATTTCAGAGCCTTAAAAAAAAATCCTGTTCCAAGAAATGATTCTGAGGAAATTACTCTAGATACCAAAAAAGCATCGTGTACAACTCTTGAGAGTGAAAAGCTCACCAAAAAGAAGGAAGGGTTGAGAAAACAGTGGTAAATATATTGGATGGACTATTATTCAGCTACTGAAACTGATGTTTCCAGAGAATTAAGACACCGGAGGAAGTGCGTCTTAGTGTGGGTTCCCGCCAAAGCCAGCCCAAGGCACAGGGTGGTCCCCTTGAGGGGGAGACGGGAGAGGACCGGGAGGGGAGGAGAGCCCTCTCACGAGCAGGGAGTTCGGTCCTGCCTGGGATCCCGGGAGAGACGGTGGGGAACACTCCTTGGAGGTCCACGCAGCATCCCAGCTCCGTGTTGGAGGGTTGCTCCTTCGACATCAAGTCCCCAGTGCTTCTGGCAGCTTCACGTGCCACCCAGGCAGCCTCGGGGCTGGAGACATCCTCAGGCAGAGATGTGAGACACAGGTGTTGGAACCGGCTTTGGAGAAGACTGAGGGCACGTGGGCAGGTACCAACAGGATGCTACAGCATGCTTGAGTCATAAGTGCAAGGCTCACAACTTTATATACGCTACTAACAAGCCGTGTGAAACAAACAAAAGCTATGCCTAGACAGGAGGCTGGGAGAGAACGCACCAGCCGGTTAGCAGTGGGGTCTCTGAGCGACAGTGTAGACTGTGGGGGGTTTTCTTTTCTACTCATTATAGTTCTTTTCTGTACTTTCCATTTTTTTAGAATGAAATTTTATGGTTTTTTTAGAAAAAATAGTTGATTTTGGCTGCGTCGGTTCTTAGTGTGGGTTGTGGGCTCTCTAGTTGTGGCACGAGGGCTTAGTTGCTGTTCGACATGTGGGATCTTAGTTCCGTGACCAGGATTGGAACCCGAGTCCCCTGCATTGGAAGGAGGATTCTGGACCACCAGGGAAATCCTGAAATTTTATGATTTTAATAATGAATAAGCTGCACACATGTACACACATGCACACACACACACATACACACACACACACAATGACATGGTGTGAGAAATTAAAGAAGACCTAAATATATAACACGATATACCACTTTCAATGATTTGGAAGACCCAATGTTGTTAAGAGGTCAGGTCTTCCCAAATTGATCTATTGCTTTAATGCAAAATCCCAACCCTAATCCCAGCAAGCTATGGTTGGAGTAGTTGATGAACTGGTTTAAAATGTATATGGAAACGCAAAGGACCTAGAGTATCCAAAGCGCCCTTGAAGAAGAACAGTTGGGAGACTTGAAACTCATGTTACTGGGTTTCAAGTTTCACCATAAAACTCTAGTAATCAGACAGCAAAGTGCTGGCAAACAATAGACAAACACATCACTGGGGCAGAATAGAGAACCCAGAACTAGACCCCCATTTATAACTATCATTTGATTTTCCACAAAGGCACTAAAGTGATCCAATGCGGGTAAGAAAGTCTCCAACAAACGGTTCTGTAATTACTGGATATCCACCTGGAGAATAATGAGCCTTGGTCCCTACCTCACACCTTACTTGAAATTACATTGAGACGAATCCTAGACATGGATGCAGAAACTAAAGCTATAAACTTTCTGGGAGTAAACGTAGGAAAATATCTTTTTGACTTGGGGGTACACAAAGATTTCTTAGAAAGGACATAGAAAACAATAACCATAAAAGAAAATCCAACTTCATTAAAATTAAGAAGGTTTGCTCATCAAAATGCTTCATTAAGAAATAAACAGGCAAGCCACAGACTGGGAGAAAATATTGGTACAATGCAAATCTGTCAAAAGACTGGGGTTCAGAATATGTAAAGAACTTCTAAAATTCAACAATAAAAAAACAACTCAGTTAAGAAATGGGTGGGACTTCCCTGGTGGCGCAGTGGTTAAGAATCTGCCTGCCAATGCAGGGGACACGGGTTCGAGACCTGGTCTGGGAAGATCCCATGTGCTGCGGAGCAACTAAGCCCGTGCGCCACTACTTCTGAGCCTGTGCTCTAGAGCCCGTGAGCCACGGGTTATGGGGGGGCGTGATCAGCTCGCGGATGTTCCTCTTTCTGGTTGGTGGCGAGGTCACCGAGAGTCAACATCATCAACCTTCTGGTTCCAGTATGTCTGGGGTCTCCGTGCGTGTGGGCAGCACACAGTTAACGTCTTCCACGTGGTGGGGGTTTCAGTATCTGCAAGACCACTCAGAGGACACGGCCTAGAATGCCCTCTATAGCCCCTGAGGAGGAACCAAAGGCCCTTGAGTTTATTTAATGCCTAAACTTATTATTTCACCTTGCTTCACTATTTTTCTTCCTTTCTGCATTTTTTCATTTTCTGATTCAACTTATTCTTTGGAATTCGGGGAAGGCCTAGGAGGCTAAAGTTTTTCTACAGACAAGAGGCAGGCGGAGGACATGGTGGGAGTGTCTGTCCCAAGAAGGCCCCACAGGTCCTCAGTTACATCATGTTTTGGTTGACATGTATGAAGGGAACCCAGCTTCCATAGATACACTATTGGAAAAAGCAGGAGTTCAACAGCCCTGTTGGGTACCCGTGGGTACTCCTCCTTGATGGTGCACCAGGAGTCCACAAAGGTTCCTCCTAATGTGGAATCTGAAACCACAATGGACTGTGTGTTTTCACGTTCTGTCACATGGAATCCATTTGTCTGTCTTACACTCTGAGTGGACCTTCTACCCGAGCACGATTGTACGAGCCCACGTGGAAAAGAGCGGCCCCCGGGTTACACAGACCCTCCCAGGGTCGCCACACTCGTCACATGATACCAAACACCACACTTGTTAACATCTGCCCCCACCGCGTCAGGCGCGTCCGGCAGTGTCGGAAGCTGTCAAGCTCCTAGTAGTAGATCCCAGTTTTCCAAATTTTACAGTTTTGCTTGAAAGTTTGAATCATATCATCAACAAGAAAAACGCAGTTTTTTCCCTTGAAGTGACAGGTTCACGATTCATATTTCAGAAAATGTCTCCACAGTAACCAAGTCTGGAAACCAGATGTTCCTTCACGTAAAGCTGATGTTCCCTGAGAGCAGAGCCTGGTTCAGCTCACAACATGTGCGCATGCACACACCCGCACACGTGCACTCACATGCGTGTGCACACACACACACATGCACACATGCACACACACACACACACACGCATGCATGCACACACGCGCACACACACATGCATGCACACAAATGCACACGTGCAAACACACACACACGCGCGCACACACACATACACACGGCTTTTTTGAGACAACACGGCCCTTCAGTCTGTAGCAGAAGTGCTTTCTGCATTAAGTATTAAAGACGTGTGTTCAAGATTTAATAAACTAATCATTTACCTGCTTCCTCAAGCCCCCCGGTGCATGGCGGTAAAGAGCCCAGTTTCTACTGGCAGAGTTTGGGCCCACGGCCTTGACTTGTGCTAAATCACCAGTAGTCTTTTTAAATTGTGTAAAATACACATAACGTAAAATTTACCATTTTAACCATTTTAAAGTTTAGTTCAGTGGCATTAAGTACGTTCACCATGGTGTGTAACCATCACCACTATCTATTTCCAGAAATTTTTCATCTTCCCAAACAGGAACTCCACCCCCATTAAACACTAACTCTGCATTCCTCTCCCCAGCCCCTGGCCCCTACTCTTCTACTTTCTGCCTCCGCGGATCTGTTTTGATTATCGTAGCTTGGTAGCAAATTGTGTGTGGATTCCTTAGGGTTTTCCATGTGCAAGATGACGGCATCTGTGAACGGGGGACTTCTTTTCCTGTCTAATTGCCCTGGCTGGAATCCCCGGTACAGTGTTGAATAGACGTGGTGGGCGTGGCATCCTTGTCTTATTCCTGATCTTAGGGGAGAAAGCTTTCCGTTTTTCATCACTAAGTATGATTTTAGCTGTGGGTTTTCATAGATGTCTATTGTCATAGTGAGGAAAATTCCCTTCTATTCCCAGTTTGTTAGAGTTTTTATCATGAAAAGTTGTTAAATTTAGCCAAATGCTTTTTCTGTGTCTATTGAGATGATCACAGGGTTTTTTATCCTTTATTCTATTCATACATTGATTGATTTGTGTATTTTGAGCCAACCATGCATTCCTAGGGTAACTCCCACTTGATCATGGTATTTAAGCCTTTTTCTATGTTGCTGGATTTGGTTTGCGAGTATTTTGTCAAGGATGTTCGTATGTATATTCCTAGGCAATATTGGTGTATAGTTTTCTTGTGCTGTCTTTGCCTGGTTTGGTGTCAGAGTAGGACTGGCCTCATAAAATGAGTTGGGAAGTATCACTACTCTTACATTTTTTTGGTAAAGTGTGTGAAGGATTCGTGTTCATTATTCCTTAAATGTTTGGTAGAATTTACCAGTGTAGCCATCTTGGCTTGGCTTTTCTTTGTGGGCAGTTTAAAAAAAGTACTAATTCCATGTCTGTAACTGGTTACAGTTCTATTGACATTTTCTATTTCTTCTTGAGTTGGTTTTGGTAGCTTGTGTCTTTTTAGGAATTATCCATTTCGTCTAACTTTTCTAATTTGTTGGCATACAATTATGGATTGCCTAATTATTATTATTTTTATAAGGTCAGTAGCAATGACTCCTCTTTCATTCCTTATTCAAGTAATTTGTTTTTTTTTTAATTTTATTTATTTATTTATTATTTTTGGGGGGGTACACCAAGTTCAATCAACTGTTTTTATACACATATCCCCGTAGTAATTTGTTTTTTTTTAATTAATTTTTATTGGAGTATAGTTGCTTTACAATGTTGTGTAAAATGAATCAGCCATACATACATATACATCCCCTCCCTTTTGGACTTCCCTCCCATTGAGGTCACCACAGTGCATTAGGTAGCTTTCCTGGTGCTGTACAGCATGTTCTATGTCTATATACCAAGTCTACTTTATACATAGTATCAATAGTGTATACAAGTCGATCCCAATCTCCCAATTCCTCCCTCCCCATCCCTTTTATTCTAGTAGTCTGAATCCTCTGTCTCTCTCTTTTGTTCACTCCAGCTAAATTTTATCCAATTGTTGATCTTTTCAAAGAACCAGCTTTCTGTTGTGTTAATTTTCTCTATTATTTTTCTATTTTATACGCTTTCACTTATTTCTGCTCTAATCTTGATTATTTCCTTCCGTCTTGCTTTGACTTGCTCTTCTCTTTCTCGTTTCTTAAGGTGGAAGATTAGGTTCTTGATTTGAGATATTCTCTCTCTAATGTGGATGTTTACAGCTCTAAACCTCCTCTGAGCACTACTTCACTGCATCTCATAAATTTTAGTATGCTGTATTTTCATTTTTATTTGTCTCAAAGCCTTTTCTAATTTATCTCATGATATTTCCTTTGACCCATTGGTGATTTAGGAGTGGGTTATTTAATTTCCTCCTATTTGTGAATCTCTTAAACATCCTTGTATAAGTGACGTTCAATTTCTACATTCCTAGGACTATGCCTGGGCCTTTCAAAGTCCCCTGTGGACATCTCATTCCCCAGCTTCTCCTTTTATGCTTTGGTGGACTTCTTGTTTGCCTCAACTGGAAACACTGTCTCAGGCAGCTGTGATGTTGAACAGTTGCCACTGAGGGTTTCCAACCTGTTAAAAACAAGTGAGGGCTGATTTAGATCAAAGAAAGACGAGCCTTGTAAGTTTCCAGGGGGCTACCACCCAGGTCAAATGATGACATATCAGGAGACGGGGCTTTGGTGAGCCCCAAACCCAATCTGACCCTCCGGTGGGTGCTAGGCTGCTGGCTTTTGTGGCTACTGTGATTTCGAAGGTGTTCGTTTTCAAACTACTGCAGAGATGAACGGGGGACTGGGACGAGGGCAAGCTAATATACCACAAAGCTTGCTGTTCTCTCTGAGACTCAGCTGTTTTCGTGAATAAATGTTTCTCAGATTGTTGCCTGCCTTTGGTTAATTTCCACATTTCTGAAAAAGTTCATAAGAGTTCTGGCCCGTGTTCTCATTGCTTTTATGGAGGAACAGTTTTTTGGAACTCCTTACACAGCCATTCTGAAATCAGCGATTCCTGCTAAAATCTTCTCTCCATTGAATTTTGATGTGCGGCCAGCACTGCCGTCAGTAGCCAGCTCTGGAGGGGTGCTAGCCCAGCTCTGCCTGGGTGACCAATAGTGGCTGGCCTTGTGGAGTTGGGGGAAGGGACCCGGGGAAGAAAATGGTCCACGGCTGTGTGTCTAGAGGTTGTACGTTTTTCTGGCACCTCCTGGCCATGCCATCTGGGAGCCCATGAGCGTGTGGTTGGGCCATGGTCCTGCCAATTTTGGGTCTGCCTGTAAGATGCCCCTTTCTGACTCCCTTAAAGAAATCAAACCCTGGTGCTCAAGGCTGGCCTGAGAGGGAGCATATCCCCAGGAGGGCCATCTCTTGTGCCCCAGGTGCACCTTGTCCTTTTAGGAGCAGAATGGCTCAAATTTAGCACAACAAGCAAAGGAAAGGCATCTGTTAGTTTTTTAATTGATGACAGTGAGGGAAACCCATCACCAACCTTGGAATGAGGGACCATCTTTTTCATTAAGGAAACCAGAATATTCCCTGTCTTATTCAGAGGGGCTGAAATCTGGAGCAAAACAGCGGTGTTTTCAGCACTTTCTTTTCGTGTGGAATGTGTCCCAAAGGACCTGCCAGTCATTTTATCATCAGATTAATTAACCCGAGATGAATTTTTCATGGGGTATTTTTCCTCCCTGCAGGTATATGTGAGGCTTGAGTGTGGCCTGAAACCAGCCTGCTAACGCCTCCCACGTTCCAGGGAGATAGAGAGGGTGCAGAGATGGTGCTCTCTTTCCTCTCTTGTGGCAGGAAGTCACGCTGCTTTGGAGTATCTCAGCAGACAGGTGCCAGCCCGCCCAGTACCTGGAGTTAGAAATCCGGCCCAGGCCCTCTGAGGTGCTGGTGCTGGAGCAGCTCTCTGCCACCCATCGTGTTGAATGTCACCCACGGGGAAATGCTTAGTGACAGGCCATAACTCAGTCCGGGTGTGGAATGTGGTCTTGCTGTGTTTCGTGGGCCGCTTCCCCTAGCACCGCCCCTGAGCGGGTATAGAAGCCCTACGGAACCCCATGGAGATGAAACACACCTACAGGCCCAGGGTGTCTATTTGGTAAACACGTTTTTCACTCCAGTGAAATGTTAATTTAACTCCCGCCCCCCCCCCCCCGCCCCCCACCACAGGGTTGGGTTAATAGGAACCGAGGGGTACAGGGGTCCTCAGGGAGCTGTTACTTCCATCTTTGATGATCAACCTCATCAAAGACTTGAGCTGTGCCCTCCCCTATGGAAGAGCATGTCCTGAGGCCCTTCCCCACCAGGTGAGGGGAAAGGCCGGAGCCTGCTGCCCGGCCCGGGGCGCACCTGCGCTCCTCACCCGGTGTCACCTGCGCTCCTCGCCTGGTGACACCTGCGCTCCTCGCCCGGTGTCACCTGCGCTCCTCGCCCGGTGACACCTGCGCTCCTCGCCCGGTGACACCTGCTTTCCCTGTGAGTGGTCACCTCGCAGCAGGAGCGGAGGGCTCTGAGCAAGGCTGTGGCCCCCGCAAGCCAACTGGACTCAGCTTATTCACCTTCATTAGAGAATGTGATTGCTTTTCTTCGGAAATGGTGATGAACCAAAGCTACTTGTTAGGAGACCTCTGCCCTCCTCCCAGGGCCTGCGGGATGGAGCCCCGCGGAGGGGGGAGCCCACGGAGGTGCGGCGTGTCAGGCCACACTCTGGGGTCCCTCTCCCTCCTCTGTTTCACCCTTCCTGGAACCCCACCCCTGGACCCTCCCAAGCTGCCCTGTGTATACAGTGTGCATCTTTAACTTACACAGTCTACCTTCAAATGATTTTGTTCTACTTCACATGTATTTTCAGACCCTGCGACAGTCCCTGTCCCCTCCCTGCCCACAGGAAGCTGGAAGACCCCGTGTTCCCTCCCGGCGGGAGAATGGGGATGATTGGCAGGTAGCACCAAAGACTCCCACAGAGGAGAAGGGATATATGGAAAAGGTCCTGAGGGTTAGCGCTGACACCAAGGCCCCGGAGGCACACGAGAGGAGCGCAACCAGCAAACGTACAGCGAACCGCAGCTCAGACGTCCCGACGATAAAATACGGGTCTATGGAGACTGTATCACCACGACTTTTTATTTTCTGTGTCTGACGTTTTGACGTGTTGGGGCCTTGCGGACCCTGGAGGGACGACCCATCCCCGGTGAGCTAGTTCCTAGAGGTTATACACACCTCGCCTTCAAGTTCTTCCTTCATATGTAGACCGGCCAATCCAGAGCCCACAGCCCAACCCCCTGCTCCCTGGGGCCCCCCCTGTGGGCCTCTGCCCACCCGCCTTCATGGCCCAGGGCCGGCCCCAGATACCTGGGGCCAGCCCTGCATCCAGCGTCTGCGGGGATGGTTCAGAGCAGCCAGTCCCAAGCCTGCTGAGCCTGCCCCCGCCTTCCCTCCTGCGGACGCCGCCACCTCACGCTTGCCCACATCGTCCTCTCACTCCCTCCGCCTCCTGCCTGACCCTGGTGCTTCCGTGGGTGGCCCTGCGTGGTGTTCCGTGTCTCCTGATTCTTGGGGGGAAGGGGGTGTATGAACGTCTTCCTTCATGGCACCATTTCTGTGTCTGCATGTCGTCCCACGTGGGATGAGAATGAGTCCTGATGCCCTTAAAACAGAGGCAATGAGTTACCACAGATGTCCAAGCAGAACATCTGGTATTTGCTGCGCTGAGCACTGGATGTGGGGTGAGCTGGAAGGACGCAGCCCCCATGGCTGTGGGGCTCACACACCATGGGCAGAGCTGATGAGTGAGAGGGTGGTGAACACGGGGACTTCAGGTCCGAGGTGGCTGCAGAGCTCCCTGAAGCTTCTTCCCCTGCAGAACTGTGTCCTCACTGAAGGATGCTGAAGGACCTGTCTCAGGTCTTTAAAGGGGCACATTCACAAACCCCAGGGGAGGTTTGAACAGACCTACTCATGCCCTTCACTTCTCTCCTGTGGCAGAGCTGCTCTTGCCGATGTTAGAGGAGAATCTGATCTAGTTAAATATAAACGGCAGCTTCCTCATCCTGTTTAGGATTTAGAAATCAGCAAACCAGGCTTTGCTCCAGAGTGTGAGCTCCCAGCGTTTGAACTGGGCTTTAATTTCCTCCTGGGTACCTTCCCATCTACCTTCCCGTTGATCTGCACCAACATGACTGTGAGGTGGATGGGAGATTAATCACTGAGGTTGCAATTAATAACTGTCATTTCCTATTTTACGGCACATAATTATCATGCTTTTATTGTCGACCCAAACCACCCATGCACGTCACTGGAATTGTGGATGGGAGATAATTTCATTATGTGTTAGGAGTGCTTCTCAGAAACAGGGCAACTGGCATGGAAACATGTTTTTAAATTAAAAAATAAAATTTTAATTAAATAAAATCAGACACAGAAAACTAAAAAAAAGAAAGTAGATCTGTCTGACCACATAAAGACAATAATTGTGAATATTTTAGCTGATACCCCTTCAAACTTTCACCCAAATACATAGACATTTTTGTATTGTTGTAAGCAGTTATGTTTACAAATTTTAGCCTTCTTTTATCATGTGAGATTTTATGGTAAGCACATTAATATTAATAATTCTAATGACTATATATTTTATCAAATTGATAAAACCATCCCCTTCTGATATGTACTAATTGTTTTCTTTTTTAAAAACTTAATTAATTAATTAATTAATTAATTAATTTCTTGGCTGTGTTGGGTCTTTGTTGCTGCGTGGACTTTAGTTGTGACGAGCGGGGGCTACTCTGCATTGCGGTCCGTGGGCTCCTCAGTGCGGTGGCTTCTCTTGCTGTGGAGCATGGGCTGTAGGCAAGTGAGCTTCAGTAGTTGTGGCTCATGGGCTCAGTACTTGTGGCGCACGGGCTTAGTTACTCCGCGGCATGTGGGATCTTCCCAGACCAGAGGCCGAACCCGCATCCCCTGCATTGGCAGGAGGATTCTTAACCACTGCGCCACCAGGGAAGTCCCCATATGTACTAATTGTTTTCAGTTTAAATTCTGTGAGAAACATCTTTGTGTATAAAGTTTTTTTGGAGATGCAGATAATTACCTTCAGGTGGAGTCGCTCAAATGGACCGTTTTATTTCTCTTGACACATATCAAGCTATTTTTCCAGAAATATATGCCACATATAGGAGTGTTTGAAAATACTTTGGGTCAAGTAAAAGGGGTGGAGGTGCTGCTACCAAACTCAGGTTCAGCTGCTCATTGCTCAAGAATCCAACACTGGGAGACAAGTGTTGGTAAAAGGAAAGACAGCTTTACTGAGGAAGCCAGCAGTCCTGGGGAGAAGGTGGGCTCCTGTCCCAAAGAACCAACTCCCCCCTCCCCAGGTTTTGCTCTGAGATTACACAGGGAAAAGAGGAAGGGGCCGCGTGCTGGGGAGAGGGTTGTGGGGGTGTGGTCAGCTCGTGGACTTCCTTCTGATCGGCTGGTGGCGAGGTCACCGGGAGCCAACATCATCCACCTTCTGGTTCCAACACCTCTGGGGTCTCCGTGCTTGTGGGCAGCACACAGTTGACCTCTTCCCCCTGGTGGGTGTTTAAGTGTCTGCAAAACAGCTCAAAGGCTTTGGCTCAGAGTGTTATCTGTAGCCCTTGAGGAGAACCTAAAGGCCCTTGACTTTGTTTCATGGCTAAGCGATTATTATTTTGTCTCACTTGACTATTTTCCTTTCTTTCTGCATTTTCTCATTTCTCAGATTAAATTTATTCTTTGGCTGAAGGTTTTCCACAAATAAGAGGCAGGCAGAGGCTGTGGGGGGAGGGGTCTGTCCCGGGAAGACCCCACAGGGTCCTTCTGGGTTGAGGTGCCCCAGAGGACGGCCGACAGGAAAGGGGAGATGGTTCGCCCTGACTCGGAAGAAATGGGCCAGTTTTCTCAAGGGAAAGAGACACAATGGCCAGTATTATAAGGAAAAGCAAAGACACAAATGAAGAACCAAGCAGCGAGGCAGAGGTGTAGGAATTTCTCTGAGGCCTGGCCTGCACCCCCGTCTTGGGGGAGAGTTTGGGCTGCGCTAGACAGCAGTGCAGTCAGGCTGCTGCAAAATCCAGCCACACCAGAAGTCTCTCTGAAGGTTGGCAGTGAGCACAGGTGGTGCAGGGAGCCCTGGGAGCAGACGCACCTCAGGGGTCCACCACCCATCTCTCCCACGTGTCCTGAAGCCTCCCAGGAGAAGGAAGCAGCCTCAGAGAGCTGCTCCGTCCCAGCACCCGCCAGGAGCCTGCATGCAAGTGTGGGAAACCCGACTCCAAACGGCCCAGGGGACCTGGACGTCCTGCCTGTGAGGCAGACCCAGGGCTGGCGGGCTCTCTCCTCCTCTCTGGGCCTCTGTCTTTCCACCGTCCTTCTCTCCCCTCACTCTCTCCATTTCTGTTCTGCTTTCCTCCGTGTGGGCTTCGGGCTCCTGCCCGTGAACCCGTGGCAGCCCTGGGAGCACCCAGCTTCCATCCCTTACCGCTGGGAACCCAAAGAAAAGAGACACCCGACTTCCCGAGACGACTAACGGAAGTCCTGGAATTGCATCCCACAGGCCTGGCTCGAGTCCCTGTCCCTGGGCCGACTTCCCGGCCTGAGCCCCACCACCTCTGCGTCGGTGGGAGCGAGTGGACACCAAGTGCATCATGTGGCCTTGGAGTGGGCTGGGTGGCTCCCCCAAATCAGGGTCTGTTCCCCAAGGGACAGGGGCAGGACAGCCATCATTTGGTGTAGCTGCCGAGAGGATGAGAAGCGAGCTCTTCGTCTCGTGCTGAAGACCTGGCCCACGCGTGGGGCCAATTAATGCAGCGGGAAGGAGAGCCACACTTGCTGGCCCCTGTTGGCCCCCTCTCTCTCCTCCCCTCCTGTGTCTGGGGTCTGGAACCCTCTCTCAGGCCTGCCTGGTTCTCAGCCTCGGGACCTCGTCTCACAACTGCTTGGCCTGCAGCCCCAGGCTCCGCCCCCTCTGCATCTCCATGGTCAGCATCTCCTGGGACGCTGGCCTCAGACAGGCCTGCTTTGGTTGCCTGGCCTGCTCCTGATGTCCCATCCACGAGCCTGTCTGCTGACCCTGGACTCTGAGCCTGGTGCTGGGGCTCTGTGCCTGCTGCGGCCAGCCTGCCTGCTGCATTCCGGCTGTTTGACCTTGAGTCCCCTTGCTACTGTGGTACCTGAATGATGACCTCCGTCCTGGGCATCTTCTGCCGCCTTTCTGTCCCTGACGTGCGTTTGGTCACAGCTGTGGGGCGCCACGGCCCAGGACTCTCCCATAAGTGCCAGCCTCACCCCCAGACTCCTTTCCCCAGAGCATCTATTGGGACTGTCCTGTTCATCCCTTGGTGCCCGTACCGGGCCATGGTGAGCACAGAGCTGGCTCAGCAAACACGCAGAGTGAATAAATGTCACAGCATCTGGGTGAGGGACGGCAAGCGTGGGGTTAGTTGTCTGGAGAGAGAGGGCGGGTCAGAGCGATGTCCAGGGAGAAGCTACACAAGCTCTTTGAGGACCAGGAGGCAGAGGGATGGCGCAGGCCCTGGGACTCATCTCGCCCTGCCCTGCCCCACCTAGATGAACCTGGTCCCCACAGCCCCTCACATGGAGGCGTATTTGGCCTCTGGCCTAACTGTGGGAGTTGGGAAGACGTGGGAGCAGAGCAGAAGACCTGGGCTGAGCAGGGCAGGAAGCTTCTCCCCTGGGGAGGTGGGGGTGGGGGTGAGGGGCGGGGGGAGTCCAGAGCTGGCCGCGGTGCTGAAGTCAGGGCTCGCCGGTCACCAAGGGGGAGTGCGGAGTGGAGGCCCTAGGAGGACTGCCCCGGGGGTCAGGCCAGGACGGGGCAAAGAGAAGTCACATCCGAGGTCCCAGCCCCCAGGACGTGTCGCTCATCGGGGTCTTCTCCCTCCCACTGACATCGGGTGGGCTTCACGCCTTTACTTACGTCACGGGCGCCGGCACCAACTCTCGCTGCAGGGACGCTCACAGGCTAAGGGGCAGTCCGGTTGAACAGCAGCTGCTGGAGCGGGTGCCGTTCACCGCCGCTTTTCTCAGGTAAGGATGGAAATCAGACCTTGGGTTTAAGTAGCACCTTCCCAGCTTCCCTTGAAGCAGCACTACATGGAATTAACTAAACGAGCTAAACGTCTCTGAGCTGCACAGTAATTTGGGGGAACCGCTCAGAGGCACCCCCGTGTTCCTGCCATCCGATTTTCCGAGCCTGCCTTATTATAAGGGACGGAATTAGAAGGGAAGATCCAGCTTAAAGAACCCGCCAAAGCTCTCCCAGCCAGCAGGATCATTCCAGTGGGACCTGAACCTCGGGCGGGGTCTCCAGACCCTCAGCCGCCGCGGGGTCTGCCAGGACTGAGGGCAGCGCCTCATGCTCAGTCCTGACCCAGGCCCACTCGGGAGGGGCCAGGCTGAGACGTTGGCCCTTGGTCAGGACCGCAGCGGAGGGAGAGATGAGCTGTCGTGGTGTGTCTGAGGAGCGAGGGCGTCTGATCTGCTCCTGGTGGGGCTTGGGGTAGATCCCCCAGCGGACCTCCCGCCCGTCCACGGCTGCCGAGGGCTGGCAGGTGCCGTGGGCTCAGGGCCGGGATGAGACGTCATGGCTGACCTGACCCGTCCCCCTCCTTGTCGCTCCTTACTGGCCGAAGTTAGGACACACGAGAAGGGAAGCCACCTCAGGTGAAAGAGAAGCAGGTGGAGGTTCTGAGACCTGTGGTTCAGACCACCCCGTGCCGCCCTGACGGCCCGAGCTCTCAGCATCCCGTGGACACGAGGACGCAGGTGCCCCGGCGCTGAGGCCCCGGCCCAGCAGGCCTGCCGCGAGAGCCCTGGGGCGGTCACCCCTCAGAGGCCGGATGGTCACCCCACCCCAAAGTCAGTTCTGGGGTGCAGACCAACGACACCACAGGTGCATCCGAGGTGGGAGGAGGTGTGTTCGTGCCCAGGCGTCTGGCGGAGAGCAGGGCGCGCTCCTTAGTGGATCTGAACGTGGCTCAGAGCCGGGAGGTGCTGGCTGGGGCTTTGCTGCATGTGGGGCTGGGGTTGGGGGAGGGTCCTGCTTGTGGGCAGGGGCTTGCCCTGCTTCAACCTCCTGCACCCAGGGAGGGGCCCCCACTCACCCAGAAGTGGGGCCCAAGGGGCAGCAGGGTTGGGGGGGGTGGACGCTGCCGCAGCCGCAGCCCAGGGACAGCGCCTCGGCCCCGCGGGACCTGAGGGACCCACGCCCCTCGTGTGTCTCAGGCCCAGCAATCCACTTCCTGCTGTCCGCTCCTCGCGTCCTTTTTAAAGATCTTTTGAAAAATGTCAGCAGAAGTGAATCACAGCTGCTCTGGAAAACAGTACGGCAGTTCCTCAAAAAATCATAGAAATGCCATATGATCTAGCAATTCCACTTCTGGGCATTAACCCAAAGGAAGTGAAAGCAGAGGCTCAAACAGATATTTGTACACCCGTGCTCACAGCAGCACCACTCACAGCAGCCTGGGGGTGGAAACAACTCAGTGTCCGTCAAGGGGGAGACGGGCAGAGAAGAAGTGGTCCATCCACACAACGGAATATTGTTCAGCCTGAAAAAGGCAGGACACTCTGACACCTGCTGCAACGCGGATGAACCTTGAGGACACGATGCTCAGTGACATCAGCCAGCCACAGAAGGACAAACGCTGTCTGATCCACTCACATGAGGTCCCGGGAGGAGTCAGACTCAGAGACAGAAAGCAGGACGGTGGGGGCCGGGGGCGGGGGGAGGGGCTGGGGAGTGAGTGTTGCACGGGTAAGAGTGTCTGTTGGGGAAGACGGAAATTCTGGAGACAGACAGTGGTGATGGTTGCACAACAACGTGATGTACTTAATGCCACTGACCTGGACAGACCCCGAAGAGGGTAGAAAGGTAAATGTCATGCGAGGTTGTTTTTACTACAGTAATAAGGAAGAAACAAAACCAATCAGCAGGTGTGTGGGAGGGTTTCCTGTTTCCAGGGCTGCAAGGTTTCTTACCATCCTGGCCCCTCACGTGCAGGGAGGCCTGGGGGCCCCGACTCCTGCCCTCGGTCACACCAGCCAAAAGGGACACCGCTAGGCTTTGGATGCAGGCTGTCTGAGGAAGAGGCCAAAGCCTGGACTTGTGCCCTGGCCCCGCCAGCAAGATCGTGGTGTCCTTGGGATGGAATCGACCCTGGGACCCCCCCGGAACTGACTTCCTGGGGTGGAACCATTCTGAGTCCACGTGGATTACAACCGAGGCGCGAGGGCTGACTCCTGCCTAAACAGAGGTAGAGAAAGTAGAAGGTCTGATTGCTGACACCTGCACCCCCATTCCGTCATTTCATTAAGGCTCACGAGGCGCTCTCCTGCCCAGCCCCACACCCATTCCCTGACCTCAGGCCCTGCAGACACTCCGCCCTGTGCTAGGACCTCCCTGGACATGAGTGCCACACTGCCCCGAAGCTCTGGGCCTGAAATAAGTTCTAAACTCACAAAGGCCACCTTGTCAGAAGTTGTGACAGTGATGGGGAAACAGCCATGTGGACACGGCTCCTCCGTGCACGCCGGGGACCGACGGCCTGCCCTCCAGGGGAAGGCTGAGCCCCGTGGTCGTGCAGCCAGTACCCCGGAAGCCATAGTCTCAGATGGGGCACAGCCTTGGAAATCGACACAGGGGATGTTGGTGGCTGAGGGGAGGAGAGACGGCAGAGAGGCGTCACCGTGGCCTCAGTTCAGGGAATCAGAAGGATCTGACCAGGGGCAAACCCGGCCACCCGCAGGAGGGCCACCGGGAGGACCGGAGGACCAGGGAGCCCCGACCCTGGATCGCTGAGGTCGAGCAGCTTCAGCCCCTTTCTTGCACCCAGTGTCACCCTGAGTGGCTTGTTTTCTGCGGTGGGAAGGACAGTCTGGGAGGTCCTGACAACCAGACAGGGCAGCTCCTCTAGTCCCCCAGGTATCTGAGTCTTGCCAACTCGGGCCTAATCTCAGAGAAGGGACGCCACCAAAGCCACTGTTAGCCAGTTAGTCACACGTTTCTGTTGGGCACCTGCTCTGACCTGCTGCACAGCTGGGCATCTGTCCTGCCCACCTGACCCGGCAACACCCACGACCCCTCTGGCCACCCCAGCCCAGTCCGTCAGCCTCCCTGTTGCTCACCTGTGCCTGTGCTGACTAGCTGCGCGTGGTCACAAGTGACACAATGTGGTCACCTCAGTGTCTGTGGTCAGGGGCCAGGTCTCCTAAGCCGAGATCTGGGTGCAGGCCTTCTCGTCCAAACCCAGGTCTCCTTCCCAGCTCTCAGCTGTCATTGGAACTGGGCTGCTTGCGGGCTGTTGGCCAAGTTCCCTGCCACGTGGCCCCTCCCTCTTCAAAGGCAGCTGCAGAGCACCCGTCCCTGCTTGAACCTCTCTCACTCTTCCATCTCTCTGATCCCCGGCTCTGGCCTCTGCATCCAGATTTAAAGGCCCTCAAGCTCAGGTCCAGCCTGTCGGGCAATCTCCCTGTCTCAAGGTCAATGGTTCCAGGAGCTTAGTCACATCTGCAGGGACCCCTCCTAGCAGCCCTCAGGTGAGGCTTTGAAGGAGTAGCTGGGAGAAGGGGCGTGCACCCCAGGGCGGGAATCTTGGGGTCCAGCTCAGAATTCTGCCTGCCATGCCCTGTACACGATGGGCCCTCCACGGAGGGAGCAGGTGAGAAGAAGCAGAGGTGGCCGCGGCATCCGAGGTCCATCTACCTTCTGCAGACGCGGTCGGGGCCAGGGTTTCTCAGGCCCGTTGGCTGTCGAGAGGCTGGTCCCAGCGGGGGCCAGGGGGCTGCCGAGCAGGGAGCATCTACGAGGCCGGGGCGGGGAGGTTGTGGGGTTCCCGCCCATTTTCTGTTTCAACCCCATGAAGTATCGTTACTCTCAGGCTGCAGGTGACAAGGCGGCAGGCAGCTCAGGGGTGAGCGACTTGCCCAGTTGGGTGAGTTTCCTGGGGCCGCTGTCACACGTGACCACAAGCCGGGCGGCGTAAAAGCACAGAAATGTGTGCTCCAGGTGATGGAGGCCAGAAGTTCAAAGTCAAGGTGTCTGCAGGGCCGCACTCCCTCCAAAGGCTCTGGGGAGATCAGGTCTTTGCCTCTTCCAGCCTCTGGGGCTCCAGAAGCTTCTGGCTTGTGGCTGCATCTCTCCCATCTTGTCTCTGTCTTCACACGGCTGTCTTCCTCTGTGTCTGTGTCTTTTGTTTCTTATAAGGACACTTGTCATTGGATTTAGGGCCACCAGGGAAATCCAGGATAATTTCATCTCGAGATCCTTAATTCTATCTGCAAAGACCCTTTCTCCAAAGAAGGTCACATTCACAGGTCCTGGCTGTTAGGATGTGCATGTATCTCCTGGGGGCCACCATTCAACCCTCTCCACCCAGCGTCACAGACTTCAGACCTGGGTCCACAGGTGTCCTAAGTCCAGGTGCTCCCCAGAGCAACACTGCTGACTGCTGTGTGCACCGTGGGACAGGGGACTTGGTGTCCTGGTGGTGCTTTAGTCTGAGATGACCTGTGCCTTGAAAGACCTTAGTCCTGGGCAGCTGGGATGGTTGTTCCCTGAAATCAAGTCCCAGAGCGGAACCCTCAGACCTGGTGAAAACTTTGGCTGATTCATGGCTTCCGGTAGGGCTTAGGGATGTCCAGAAGCCTGGTGGGGAGCCCTGGGGGGACCGGGCAGGCGTGGGAAGCCACGGGGTCAATTCTCCATCTGACCTGGGGTCTGGAGCAGCCTCCTCCCCCTGGGCCTTTCAGAGCGTGCGGGGAGGGGTGGTCTTTCCAGGAGGGGGTGCAGGGCGGGGTGTGGAACAGAGAGGACTGAACTGTGTCACTCCAGCCCTTGAGCTCAAGGTCTTCTCGCTGACCTTGAAGAATGGAGGCTGAGGATGAACTTGCTGGAGGTTTGCCTTCCCTGGGGGAGGGCGAAGGCACCGGTGATGAGAGCAGGCGGAGGAAGGGTGTCTCCAGCAGGGAGCGTGTGGGGCGGCCAGAAGCTGGGGTCCAGCAGCGTGACCTCGACCAGGGGTACCTGGGAATCCTTCCCGTTTCCTGCGCGCCATGCTCTACGTTCTTTCATCATCAAAACAAAGACAGTGAAAGTGTTGTCATCTCGGACAAAACCCTCCTCATAGTCGACCCCGGTTTGTGAGGGGCACCGTGGGTGGGTGGGTGAGCCGTCTCCCCAGCTGTGAGGCTCCCCGGATATGAGGTGAGAGGAGGCTCCCCAAGGCTTGGGCTCCTCTGCCCCCAGTACCAGAATTCCCCGTGCATCCGGATGCAACTGGTCCGAGGCGGGACCCGGGCATCGGTAACCAAGGAAAACCTCAGGAGCCCTGAGAGCCCAGTCGGGCTTGAGGACCGCGGACCGTGAAACAGACAATAACCTTGCTAGTCGGCCCCGGCTGCTGCAGCAGGACCCACAGGTGGGAGGCTCTAACAGTGGACAGTCACTCCTCACCGTCCTGGAGGCTGGACGTCCAAGACCAGGGTGGCTGCCAGGTTGGAGAGGGCCCCTTCCAGGTGACACTGCTGTGCTCTCACGTGGGGGAAGGGGCAGGGGGCTCTCTGGGGTCTCTTTTACAAGGGCCCTGATCCCATTCAGGGGGGCTCCACCCTCCTGACCTAGTTACCCACCGAGACCCCACTGCAACACCGTCACCTTGGGCCTTAGGATTTAGCCTGTGAATCTGGGGGGACACAGACCTTCAGACTGTAGCTGTAACTGTGCCTGGAGAGGGGAGCAGGGGAGAGGCCAACTGGCCTCTGTGCTCCGGTTTGGCCTGTGTGGGGGCTTTTCGTGAGGACTGGCTGCCGGGTCTGCAGAGCGCTGCCTCCCCAGCTAGAGCGGGGGCCTGACACGTGGGGCACCTGGGCTGGGGGCTCCTGAGAAAGACCTGCACTCGGGACGGCAGCCTTGGGCCTCCTCTGTCCGGAGAGGGAGGAGGGTAGATCGGGGCGGCTGTGGGGCAGTGGAATCAAGGTTTAAATGCCCTTATCCTTTGACCTGAAGATTCTCTCTGGAAGCCTAGCCCATGGGAGCCACAAAGCAAGTGCTCAAAGACACGCACAGGTGTGGCTGCTGGCCGACGAGGGCAGCCCCTCAACCGCTCCACATCAGAAGGAAGGCTGGACCTCCCCCAGCCCCCCGCCCTCGGTGGTCGCCAGCCCTCCACTCCACACGCTCAGGTTCATCAGCCCAGAGGTCAGTCCTGTCCCCAACATCACACCCATCATAGCACGTGTGGTCAGACCGGGTGCCCCACGCTCTCTGGGTGTCTGTCCCACAGCTGTGCCCTGGAGGCTCCGGTCTCTGCACCAGCCTTGGGTCAGAACCGGCTCTCCGCAAACATCTGGACCTCAGTCCAGACACCACCTGCCCTGTATCCTCCCAGCCAGCAGCCTCACCAGGACTGTGCCTGCAACGGACGCGCTCAGCGGCAGTGACCTCAGAGGGAATGAAGGGGAACAGAGCAGACAATGTCCTGCCAGCAGCCTCTCTGGCCCAGGAGCGATGGTCCTGCCCCATCCCTGCTCAGTCCCCGGAGGGCTCTGCGGGCCACAGGCCCCAGGCTCTCCTGTGTCCTATGCTGGCCTTTCCAGGGGCTCTTGCAGCCACAGGCGTTGCCATGGAAAATCTACAGCGTATTGATAGTCAAAACTGCAAACAAGACCAGGAGGTTCCAGGACACAATAGTACAATGCTATTGGTGGTAAAGACGCAAAATTACATTTAAAAGGTCTGAGGGCACAATATCAAAATTGTATTTTCTATTGGTTATATTTGGGGGCTGAGTTTGGGGCGACCCGTGTTATTTTACACACTTCTGCATTCTTGGGATTGGGAGCAAGGACGGTGAGAACTCTTGGTAGGAACTCAGACCCCGCCGGCCCCCAGCAGCCTGAGCTCGGTTCCCAGGACCCCCGCCCCTCTGAGCTCCTGCCTGAAGCAGCTCGGCCATTGCGAGACGTGTGGTGTCCCAGCGTGGCTTCTCCTTGAGAAGCTGACCCAGCGGCCTCACCCCACCTTTGCACCTGGGAGGCTCTCCCTGTGGGCGTGGGTTTGCTCCCTGCAGATTCTTCCTGCAGCTATAGTTGGGGCTCCAAGGAGCGTGGAAGATCTTCGTCTTCCTTCACCGCAGGATAGTGGTCACTGGTGTGGATCTGAATCCACGCGTGTTGCTTGAGACCCACTTGTGAGCTGGCCCTGGTCTAGACACGGCCGTGAAGACCCGCCTTCCCGAACCTCCAGTCCGACGGAGGAGCCGTGGGGAAATGAGAACTTGCACAAACAGCTACGACGTGCCCAGGGAGGGAGACCTCCTGGGGGCTCACCCCCGACGGCTGCGTGGTTACAAGTGCTCACGTGTGGCGGGAAAGAGGCGTGTGCGCGTGTATCTGTGGAAAACGTATCCTTTGGAAAAGCACGGAATCCTGGCATCCGAGGCCTGGGTTCCATTGACCCCTGTTTTGGCACTCTCTAGTTGCCAGACTTTAGGCAGGTTATGTGCCTGCTGTGGGCCTCGGTTTCCTGGACTGTAAAGCGGGGTATGATAGTGATAGATGACATCTACTCACAGGGCCTCTGTGAGCGGCGTGTGCTCACGTCCACCACACTTGGCCCGCGGGTCTGGATCTACGGTCCTGTCCTCACACAGGGCGGGCCCTGGGGTGTGGGAGGCACCTGGGCGCCTCCTCCCCAGCCTCCCGCTGTCACAGGTTAGCTTGGCTGGGACCCGGGGAAAAGCGGGCCACGGTCACCGGTGGGGCGTCCTTGGCATCTGGCGCGGCCCTCATCTTACGGACCGGACTGACACCCCCGCGTAAGTTGTGTCTTTCCCCCAAGGACCCTCAAGGTGACTTCCTGCCAATTCAATTCCAGGAGAAAATTTTCTCTCATTAGATATACACGTTTCCCGTACGTTGTTAGAAAGGAAAAGTCACGTTGGTGTTTCTCTTGTCTTAGCTGCCAGGAAAGTCACAGCCGCCTCATTTCAGCTCAGATCCCCTGGGCTTCCTTTACTAGAAACACTTTCTTTACACGCTTTTCTAGCATTTTGCTTTTTGTTTTTAAAGTTGTTGGAGTGTTTTCACTTTTGAAAATGATGTGGCTTTTTAAGAAACTAATTTTTTATTATCCAAGTGGTACAGAACTTTATTCTCCTTGTAAACGTTTAAAAACAAACACTGACAGATCAGGGAGCTCCCAGGTTGGTGAAGGAAACCATGAGCTGGGGGTCGTGGCATCCCAACGCCTCGGGGACAGAAACGCCACACTCAGGACGCTCTGGCCTCGTCCCGGCTGGCTGTTCACTTGTGCCCTTTGTGAAAAAGTGACAAACATGGTAAAACCCCAACAATCACACAGCATGGTTCCGGTCCCTTTACCACCCCAACCCGGGTCTCTTCCCGCCAACATTTGAGAGCTTGGGTGTATGTTTCCAGATCTTTTTCTGAGACTTGATATAAGGATGGACACACAGAGTACATGTAGTATCCTGCAGGCTGTTTTGTTTTTTTTGTTTGTTTGTTTCCATAAATGACATCACATAGCACACATCACTTGGATATTTGTTTTTGGTTTTTTTCTGTTTGATTCCATGCCTTGGAGATCATCTGAAATGGCAAATATTAAGTGATATCTGAAGTGATGCCCAGAGATGCAACCCAGAGTCAAAGCACCCCCCCCACGTCCCCCCTGCTGCTCCCATCCCTGCGGAGACACACGGATGTGCCTCTTGAGGGTGACGTAACCCCGCCAGCGTTTCTATGTTGTCTGTTGCCCTGGGTGCGTTCCTGGGTGACCGTATTCTCGGAGGACCAGAACCGTCCCTAAATCCAGTCGCTTTCCTTGGACCTAAAAGAAACGTTCGATCAAAACAAGCCGCAGGAGAAAGGCGGCCCTCTCTGTTAAACTCCCAGCTGAACTCAGAGGGCCTCCGTGGTGCCCAAGGAAAGAACACATGTCCCATCCAGCCGTGTGGGTGTCCCTCCCGGGGCCCCGCGTCAGGTGCTGCAGGGCGAGTGCCCGCTGGCCGTCTCTGCTCACATCAGCTGTGTCAGAGGATGACCCGGGAAGCCCAAACTCGGGGACCGTGAGCAAACAAGTGGTGCCCAGGGAGCTGACGTTCACCTGGGGGCTGCAGTCAGAGGCCCGAGGGGTGGGGAGCCCTCCGAGAGTGTCAGATGCAGGCGACGGGGCTGGGCCAGGGCAGCGGGCGGGAAGACCTCTCACCCCAGTGGGGACAGTGCTGGCTGGGAGGTCAGTGGGGACCGAGAGAAGGAAGGTAGGAGCAGGGGTGAGAACCGCTCTCTCCAGGGGCGCCCAGCACAAAAGCTCTGTCCTGGACGTCACTGGCCTGTGTGCGTTTCACCCGGCGCCCCCTGTTCTGGGACAGGTGTGGGAGGGTCTGAGGAGCTGGGCCCCGGCCAGCCCCACCCCCGGCTGAGGACCGCTGCAGCTGCTTGGCCAGGAGATCTGGGACAGAGGGACTGCTGAGTAGCGACCTCACAGGCCGGTCCCCCGGGGACTCTGTGTCCCGCGTGTCCTTGCCGTCACCTACGCGCGGAGACAGGCCCTGGACAGCGAGGCCCAAGCCTGGGTGAGGCTCGCGTGTGCTGCGTCTATAATTTGTCAGGTGCTGTGGTTGAACTGTGTCCCCAGAAAGGTGTGTTGAAGTCCCTGACCTCTGTACCTGTGACTGTGACCTTATTTGGAAACTGGGTGGTGGCAGATGTGATTAGTTAAGATGAGGTCACGCTGGGGCAGGGTGAGCCCTGATCCAGCAACGGGTGATGGGCCTCTTTAAAGGAGGCCGTGGGAAGACGCAGATACAGGGAGAGGCCACGTGACGATGGGGGAGCAGAGCCTGCGGTGAAGTGGCCACGAGCCAGGGGGGTGCCCGGAGCCCCCAGAGCCGGGAGAGCCTCTGGCGGGGGTGCGGCCCTGCGACACCGACCCAGACTTCAGCCCCAGAGCTGTGAGGGTGGTCTGGGTGCTACGCCCCAGCTAGCAGTGCTTGGTTACAGCCGCCCGGAGACGCGTCCCTCGGGTAACTCGTCTCCCTCAGGTACCTCGTCTTCCCCACGTAACTAGTCTCATGGAGACAGCTGTTCCGGTGCGTCCTGACCCCGTGGCCATCCCCCAGACGTCCCCGGGAATGTCGCCGCACTGGGCCAGCTCACCCTGTAAACCCGTCCTCTTACCTCAAGGCCACCAGAGTCTAAATGGACTGAACTGCAGGCAGCCGAGGACACAGGCAGCCGGCAGTGTAGACGCAGACCCGTGTCCAAAAGAACCGCCCTGTGGAGCCTTCCTCCTGCTTTGCCAGCGGGGCTCCTCAGGGGGCCCGGGCCCCGCGTGCCCAGCTCCCGCCTGCCCCGCAGCCCCTGCGGCCCGGCGCCCACACGGCTCCGTCCGGCGGCGGGGACGGAGCCAGGCCTTTGTCTACCCTGGGGGCTGGGCCTGCGGGGTCAGGAGCCTCTCTGGGCCCCGAGGTGGGCGGCTGGGCCACGTCGCCCGAGGTTGCTGGGGGCTGCAGAGACGGGACACTTGGTGCCAAGGCGCCAGGCCCTCGGGTGGCCCCGGAAGGGGGTCTGGGGGCAAAAGTGGCCTGCCGGTGGGGGAGCGGAGGGCAGCGTCAACTTGAAGCTGGGACAGGGGCCGCGGCCTACTTCCCTGTTTCCCCCGCGAGCCTGCAACCCTGGCCTCCTCCTTCCTGAAACAGACCCCGCGTGCAACACACAGCTCAGCTCCCACGGGGCCCAGGCGGGACCAGAGGCCGTGACCCCAGCATGGTCCCGGGACGTCTGAGGCGCTCTCACCTTGAGTGGGTACCAGGCCCAGCGCCCTGGGACGGGAGCGCTCGCTCACCTGCAGAACCCGGCCCTCCCAGCGCCTGGCGTCCACAGAGGCCAGGGGTCGCGCTCACGGGGTGAGAGCGAGGCTTCTCCACTTTACCCAGCCCGGGCGGTGCAGCTGCAGAGGGAGGCGCTCAGCAGCCTTACTTCTGCACCCGAGTCCTCTGATTTCACAAGCGGCATGAATTGCTTTAAAGATGATGATGTTCCTGAGAGCAAATATTTAGCAGGTATCTGTCGTTTTATTTAGCGAAAGGCCGTTTGTAAGTTGTGTTCCAAGTTCTGTAAAACAAACACCGCTTTCACATTGGATTCTGTAATAAAATGAGACACGCACCCCCACAAGGACCACACTCACGGGACGCTTTGGGGCAAGAAGTCGTACAGATCAGCACTGAGTCAGGGCACAGCCCGCGGCGCAGGTGGCCGTGCTCTTCCCTGCTCACAGGAGAGCCAGGTGCGGGTGGAGGTCAGGTCGCTCCCAGGCCGTGGGTCACGCAGGGCCGGGGTGGGGGCGTCGCGCCCAGCCTGGGCCCAGGAGCCGAGCCATTTCTCGGGAGGCAGCGTGCTCCTCTCACGCAGGTCCAGGGTCGGAACGTCTAAACCACCAGCCTTGATCCCTTCTGCAAATCAGAAATCCTGGAAACTCACTTACAAAATAAGGGAGGCTGTGCACAGTGTCTTTCTAGATGCTAGACTGAAGGGTGGGTTTTACTGGGTGTTTTGGGTTGAACTGTGTCCTCCTACAATGCATATGCTGCAGTCCTAACCCCCGGTACCTCACAGTGTGACCTTATTTGGGAGCAGGGTCCTTGCAGATATAATGAGTTAAGATGAGGTTGTCCTGGGGTAGGGTGACCCTAGTCACATATGACGGGTGTCCTTATAAAAGGGGGACATTTGGATGCAGAGACAGGAGTGCACACACAGATAACACCATGTGAAGTGGAGGCCGAGGGCGGGGTGATGCTTCTACAAGCCGAGGAGCCCCCAGAGAATTGCCAGCAACCCCCAGAAGCCAGGACAGAGGCCGGAACAGACCATCCCCGCAGCTCCAGAGGGAAGCACCCTGCACACAGCGTGACCTCAGACTTCTAGCCTACAGACTGTGAGAGAACACAGTTCTGCTGTGTCTGCACCCCAGTCTGTGGTACTCGGTTACAGCAGCTGCAGGACACACCCTGGGCTTGGCTGGGGCTCGGGGTCAGAGCAGGGCTGAGTGTGGCCTCCGCGATAATAAAGAAAGCACCATATTTTGTGGAGGAGGAGAAAGAACGGACGTTTCTGTTTTTCTCTTTTCTTGTGCAACTCTGAAACCTAGGTTACTGAATTTATTTTTATTTACTTTTTAAGACAGAGCCTTTATAGCAGTGACTCTCAAAACGGGGGCTTCCATCTAATTCCCTGGAAGGCTTTTTGAAACACAGTTGGCGGGGCTCCATCCCAGAAGTTCTGCCCCTGCGGGTCCGCGATGAGGTCAGAGAATTGCTTCGTGCCCAGGAATTGCTGTCAGGGCTGGTCTGGGGTCCACCTTTTTAGGACGATCAGTGCGTACATAATTCAAATCATAAACGTAATCCTGACCTTCCGTGATGGATGGCGGGAGAAGGGGCAGGTAGAGATGGTCATCAACCCCCAGCCCCGCCCCCCTCCCCGCCCCAAGCGTCGTCAGCACAGCTGAGGTTGTGTAGCACTTACCCCACGCCCAGCGCTGTGTAAGGCCCTGTTGAGCTGATCTCTTTTGATCTTCGCAACACTCCCAGAGGCAGGTACTTTTACTGTCTCCATCGGAAATGAGAAAACTGAGGCACAGAGAGGTTAAGAAACCTGCCTAAGGTCACACAGCTGTAAGTTACAACGTCAGAACTCAAACCCAGGAGACTGGTCCAAACAGGGTGGAAGCAGGTTGTTAATGCTCTCGGGAGCATATTTCACAGGGGCTGTGTATTAATTCTTGCCGGAGTCAGGAGGGAGGAGAGGGCGGAGGGCGGAGGCTGCTGGGAGGAGCCGGGAAGAGGCCTGCCTGAGTGTGAAGCTGGCTCACCCGCTTGGCCTGGTGGCTGGAGAGGGCAGTCTCCTTATTCCAGACACCAATAGAAGCTCAGACCAGTATAATCGTGTTGATTATTTTAGTAGATAGATCATGATTATTTATAATTAGCATTTCAATTTCTGTGAGAAGATTGCTGGTAAATTGCTCGAAAATAGCCCTCAAATATTGTAAACGTTCCCTCAGCAGTTTTATTGACTCTCTTCATTTGCAGTATGTGCAACACGTACAAACAAGTGTGTATAAAGTAGGATTCATGAGCCCAGTACCCCAGCGAAAGATGACAAGACCCCCAGCCTCCTGCCCCGATTCGCGGCGCTGGGCTGCAGCCTTGAGCAGGGAAGGGCAGGGTTCATTGGAGAGGGCATTTCAGGTTGACCCATAACCTTCAGATCACAGAGTGAGGCTCACGGAGAGCAGGCCTGGTCCTGTCCCTCTGCCCACCCTGCCACGGGACCCTGGCCTCACCCTCACAGCCCCTGCTCAGGGTCCAGCCCCAGGAGGGGCTCAGCGGAGAAGAGAGGGGGTTACGCGGGGCATCACCCACAATGAGGGGCAGGAGGCTTCCTGCCAAGCTGGGGGGCAGAGCTGCTCAAGGGGGCAGGGAGGGCAGGGGGCTGCCTGGCAAAGCACCCCAGGCTGGGGGCTCAGACCGCAGACATCGGTCCTCTCGTAGTCTGGAGGCTGGACGTTCAGATCCAGGGGTTGCAGGGCTGGCCCCTCCCGAGGCCTCTCTCCTGGGCGTGCGGACAGCCGTCTCCTCCCTGTGTTCTCGCCTGGTTGTCCATGTGTGTGTCTGTGTCCTGACCCCTCTTCTCCCCAAGCCGCGCTGGGCTGGCCATGGTCACCCCATCACGGAGTCCCGGGAAACGGCGAGGGGCTCTGCGGCCGAGGTTGCACCCCAGCAGCTGACAGCCAGGGCGTCTGCTTTGGGGGACAGGAAGGGGTCCGTGGGTCAATTCCCCCTTCTGCCTGCCTCCAGGGACGGCCTCCAGGCACAAGCTCTCCATCTAGCCCGTCTGAGGTGACCTAACCCAGGAGCTGGGACACAGCGGCCACTGTGGATGGCACCCCACCTTCCTCTTGCCCCCTGCCCCGCCCCCACCAACCTCACTTGCTTTTCCTGCCATCCAGCCGCCCAGGGATGAGAGCTCCCGGACAGGACATCACACGGAGGCCTGCTTCAGTTCTGTGATCCAACAGGACAAGAAGAAGCCCAGCCGGGAGAGCCTGGACCACCAGGGAGAGGGGTTTCCCTCCCCCCGCAGGCCTGGGGCAACCGAAGGCCTTGTGCGTGGAGGGACCCAGCCTCCACCCTGGGAGGAGGAATCAAGGTGAGTCCTGCAGCAGCGGCCAGCTGGATGCTGACCCGCTGAAATGGAAGGTGCCTGAGGGTCAAGCGGCCATTACAGGAACAGACAGGGCTGATGGCAGTGGGGGGCGGGGCAGGGGTGGACGGCGCTCTGGAGGCAGGTTCCACGTGAGGGACCACCCGAAGCTGACCTGAGGGGCGCACGTAACTCGGACCCGCTTCCAGCTGTGGTGCCCAGGCCATCCTCGGGGCCACACCCGCATCTGCCCACATCCTCTGGGGCAGAAAATGACCACACGTCTGCTGTGTCCTGGGGAGACGTGATGAGTCCAGGGAGAGCTTATCTGCGGATGAAGTTCAAGAAAAGGAAACCGCTCACATGCCCCTCCTTCCCAGCGGCAGCCTCAGGTTTGAGCCCGCTGTGGCTGCGGTGCCTGTTTGGCGGGAGAGGCGTGTGGCCCTGTGGTCGCGGGCGGCCTGCAGCCACACTCGGCTGCGGGTCGCGCTCAGGACAAGCACCTGGCCGCCTCCATCCCGGGCTCCCAGGGTCGAGCTCCATGTGGTCCAGACGTGGACCCCTGCCTGCCTGGGGGGCTTGCTGAGGCCACGAGGGCCGTGGGACTCTCGCCAAGCTCTTGAAGCCTGAGAGGTCTGCGGGGGGCCGCGGGGGCCGCGGGGGGCTGCACCGGGAGAAGCCCCGGCTCCCCTCCCTGCCCCCTGGGGCTGGCCCGGCAGGCGGGGGCGCGTCCTTTACCTGCAGATACGCCCCCAGGAACAAGGAGAAGAGGGAGGGAAGAGACGTGGCTCCTGCCCGCAGCTGAGCCTGAGGTTTCAGATGCAAAGTGTAGGCTGCGGTTTGTAGGAAACGTCCAGAATTGGCAAACCTATGGAGATGGAAAGCAGATTAGAGACCCCGGGGCGGTGGTGGCTGTGGGAGGACGAGAAGGATCCCACTGGGGTGAGGGGAAGGTCACACAGCTCACTCGTGAAGGTTGCCTGCCTTGGGAAGTTTCTTAAGAACCACAGAGCTATATACTCGAAACGGGGGTGTTGTATGATATATAACTTACGCCTTAATAACATTATAAACAATAATGTTTTAAAAAATGAGGCTACAGGTTTCAGTCCCAAACTCTCAGTCAAAAGAGTTGGACTCAGAGGGACAATGTTTCCTCCGTGTCGTTCTCCATCTCAGTGTAGACTCCACGTGAAGCTCCAAGCCCAGTCCTTAGCTGTGAGGACAGGAGCCTGCTTGTCAGCCTCTGCTGGCCTTACTTTCCGCATCTGTGAAATGGGATTAGTGTTACGGCCCTCACAGGATGGAAGCAATGCAGGCCGGGGCGGGGCCGGCCTGGGTCCCAGGAGCTGGCGCCCGCTCAGCGGCTCAGTAAACAGCAGCTGTTGCCGGTGTCATGAGTGTCAGCGGGGGTAGGAGGACCCCACTTGGACTGTGTCTGGGGCTCTGGCTCCTTGGACATCCTTGGTACTGTCTGCGAGAGCAGGGTAAGTGTGTGTGTGTCTATGCATGCGTGTGTGGGAGGCCAGGCAGCCAGGGCTGGGGTGATGCAGAGGTGGGCACAGGCCCTGAGTTTGGCATCCTTTCCACGGACTGCTCTGCCCCCTGGTGCATTCCCAACCTTCCTTCTTGGCCCTGGTACAGGCCACCTCTGCAACAAGACGAGACCTTCTCTGCCTTGCCCTGCTCTGTCCCTGCCTCTGTGCCCCTTCCCGCACTTCTTGCATGGATGGATGGATGGATGGATGGATGGATGGATGGATGGATGGATGGAAGGATGGATGGATGGATGGATGGATGGATGGATGGATGGATGGAAGGATGGATGGATAGATGGATGGATGGATGGATGGAAGGATGGTACACATGACCCGGATGGGACTGGGCCTCCATGGGGCAGACAGCATATCGAGTTTGCCTCTTGACCCAGTTCCTGGCTCCGTGCCGGGCAGCCAGCTCACGGTCGCTGAGTGTGTGCTCTGTCCCTCACACTGAGCCGGGGCTGGGGCGGGGTGGGGGAGGGTGGCAGGATTCTGTCTGCAGCGGATGGGGATGGAGCCGCGTGGGCTGGAAGGGAGTCTGGGGCCCAGCTGTGTTATACAACAAGTAGAAACCCCGCCCTGATTCCTGATCTTATTCTCACTGATGCATAACTGGAAAAGAGTTACGGCAATTTAATTCAGCCAGTACTGAAAATCTAGCCAGGTTGGATGTTCCCTACATTATATTCTATAAAATTGCAATTCTCAGAGCACTGATTCAAGAAACCTCCCGGTGGAGCTAGGATAAATGAACACCACTGGTTTTCATTTCTTTCTAGATCAACATTAATGTAGCTCAAAGGCTTATAGCACTTTGAAATACATCAGCTCCTCACAGCTGTAAAGTAACAAGAAAACAGAAGGCATTAGTTATACCTTCTCCATCAATTTTGAAAGGAGAATGTGCTGAGACCTGTCTTGGTGTGAGCTGGCAGAGGGAGAGTGACACACTGGTGTATCGGTTAGTTACTGCCATGTAACAAACCACCGCAAAACTTAGTGGCTTAAAGTAACTATTTATTTAGCCCACGGTTCTGTGGGTTGGCAATTAGGCTGGACTCAGCTGGGCAGTTCTTCTGGGGTTTTGGCTGAGTTCACCGGCATCTGAAGTCAGCCGGTGGTCAGTGGCCTAGTGACTGGTGGTTGGCTGGTGCTCACATGGGGGGATGCGGTGACTGGGCTGTGTGCCTCTCAGCACCCGCAGGCCAGCCATTCATATATGGTGGGATCACAGGGATGCCAAGAGCAGCAGGACAACAAGCCCCACATGCAGGTCCTTTTAAGGCCTCTTCTTCAAAAAAAATTCATTTTTAATTGTGGTAAAATATATATAACACAAATTTTATCATTTTAGCCCTTGTAAAATTTAGTTCAGCAGCATCATTTAGAGACATCTTGCACTGCCTTTGCTGGAGTCCCACTGCCAAAGCGAATCTCAGGAGCAGCCCAGGTTCAAGGTCATGACCATCGTTGGAGCTGTTTGTGCCAAGGGCAACAACTGGGCCGTGGCGGTGCTGAGTGGGGCTGTGCAGCCAGCTCGCAAGGGGGTGGGTGAGCCAGATAACTGAAGGCCACCTTTGAGGAAAAGTGGCACAGGGCGGCCCTTGTGTCTGATAGGGACTGGGCAACGGGGACCCTGGGGAGTGGCCGGTCGATGGCAGGTGCTTGGATATAGTGGCTTCAGCCAGTGGCTGGAAGCATGGACCCTGGTCCTGGGGAACAGGGCCGGGGAGGCAGGTGGTTAGGGTGCCACCAGCTGGCCTGGCACTGGCAGGGCACTCCACCCTGCCCTGGAGTAGACGCTTCACAGGCACTTAGGGAACACCAGCCACAGCCCAGGGCAACGCCCGTGGTGTGCCGGGGTGGATGGAAGGAGGGGGCAGGGGCAGCTGCTGTGCAGACCCCCGCCAGGGCGCCCAGACAGGGGTCAGAGTGGGGCATAAGGGTGCCCCCCACGGCACAGGAGTCCTCCCTCGCGGGCAGGCTCCGCATTGCCTGGTCCAGGGGAGCTGGCAGACGCACAGGCATTTGGTGTGTACAGGCAGCTGGGCAACGGGGGGATCTTACAAATCCAAACCCGATCCTCGTAAAGGCAAATGTCACTGAACCACGCCCTGCCCCGCACAGGCGAGGAAACCAAGGACCTCAGGGCGTGCTGGAAGATGGCTGGACTCGGCAGGGGTTTGTGCGGCCCCGGTGGGGTTGGTGCTCATGGTCATCCCCGCCCGGGGCCTGCGGGGCACCGGCAGGGAGCTCTCTGCAGACAGCGCCGCCTGCTTCCGAGTCTGGGGGCCTTGGGCGGGGCTGGGGCCGCTGTTTGCTCAGGTCTCTGGGCGGTGACAGCAGTGGACCCGTCACACTCTGCTCACCCTCGTGACGACTCCACTCCAGGAGTTCTGATTCCCACGTCCCTCCAGAGGTCAAACATGCCCAGGTCACAAGCTGTGAAACTGGGGGTCCTGGCAGGGATCTGGTGCTGGGGGAGGGGCTGCGGAAGGGACAGAGGCCCGTCCCCGGGAGAGGAGGGAGAGACAGACGGGCACCCTATCCGAGCAGGCAGGCTGCTTGTGGACCAGGAACCAGCTCTATCTGGAGGGCTGAGAGGGACGTCGAGACACCCAGGCCGACCCCCCACCCGCTGGGGGCTTCCATGCCAGTCCCCTCCTTTACTCCACCGAAAGTCTCCATGGCCAGCTCTAACTGGGGGAAGTTTTTCCGTCAAGGGGAGGAGGTTCTGTCCTCTTGCTTTTATTGAAATTACTCACAAGGGGTTGAGCAAACAAGATCTCCAGCCAAGGGACTCAGCTCCAACACTTCTGACTATGTGACATCAGGGAAATTACTCAGCCTCTCTGTGCCTCAGTTTCTTCAAGTGAAAGCAGAGAAAAACAGCAGTCCCTCCCTCACAGGGATGTTGGGGGGTGACATGAAAGCACATGGAAGAGTGGTGCCCGCAGAGGGGCGGCCGTCAGCCTCAGCAGGATGTTATCACAGTCACACGGCCCCGACCACTCTCGGCCGGATGCCACTCACTAGGTCAGCAGGGGCTGGGACTCTTCCTGTTGAAGGTGATCTCTGGATGGTGTCGGAGGAATGCCCTGGGGCTCAAACCGTCATTACTTGTGTTGCTGTCTTCTCTTTCTTACCAGATTCCAAATTCCCTCTAGATTCTGTTCCCCAAAGGGTGGTGGCCCCAGCTGAGTCCCGGCTGCCGTGGACGGCCGGGAAGGCAGTGCCGGAGCAGAGGTGTGAACTGACCTGGAAACCGGCATCTCCGTTTCTCCACGCGAGCACACTTCCTCTTCACAACAGCAGCTCAGGCACAGCTCATCTCCTCCTGCCATCTTTGTGTTTACAAGATGTTGGTTACTGTAAAATGCACCGTTACAGACGTAATACATGTGTATTGCAAAAAACAAAAATAGAGAGAGAACACTCGTATGATGGGCTGAGTGTTTGGGGACTATGTCACCCTCAAATTCATACACTGGAGTCATGCAGTCAACGTGTATTGAATGTGACTGTATCTCTAAAGACTGTATGGGGTCTTTAAAGGGGTGATTAAGGTAAAATGGGGTCCCTAGGGTGGGCGCTAATGCACTAAGACAGGTGCCCTTATGAGAAGAGGAGGTTAGGACACAGACACACACAGAGGGACGACCGCGTGGGGACACAGGGAGAAGACGGCCGTCTACACGCCCAGGAGAGAGGCCTCAGGAGGAACAGGCCTGCCGACACCTTCATCTTGGGCCTCCAGTTTACGGAATCATGGGACAAATTTCTGTAGTTTGAGCCACGGAGGCTGTGGTACCTTGTCCCTGCAGCCCTAACAAGTTCAGACAAGATGCGAAGTGAAGAGGCTGCGCGTCCCTGAGGACCCCTGTCCAGAGGTCTCCGGGGAAGCCCTCGCGGCAGAGCCTCCAAGCGTGAAAGCAGCTCTGCGTCTGTTCACACAGACAGGACACAGATGCGGGCGGGAGCCGGGCCCGTCCGCCAGCTGAATCGTCCCTGTGACACAGGCTCAAGGGCCCTCCTGGGACCACCACGCCCCGCCCCGCCCCCAGTTCTGACAGAAGTCGTTCCACTTGACGGGGCAGGAGGCACCTGAGGACTCAGCCCCCACAGCGCCCACCAGCCCTGAGGCAAAAGAACATAAGCTGATTTATTTTGCAACTACCTGGTTCCCAGCCTGCAGCCTGTCCTGAGGCTGAAAGTGGGGCTCATTTTCTGATGTGATGTCATGACTGAAGACGTTAGCGAGTTAGCCAGAGAGAGCTGACCCAGAAGGCCGCGCCTCCTCTCCTGCACGCTTCCCGGAAGCGACCCTGACCTTGTCTCCCACGCCCTGGGTGCTGTGTAGACCAGCTCCTCCTCAGTGGCCAAGGGCACCTGCCCACACCTCGCTTTTTATTTCCAGAAACAACTCTTCTCCTGCTATTCTGGATATTTGGGGTTTTAGAATATTTTGTTCCCAGTCAAAGCCTATCCTGATCTTGCATCTGTGCCTAAATCTCTATGCCTAAGGCATGCCACAGCCTCCCCCGCAGCCCATCGAGGTTCTCCTCCCTTTATACTAACACGGTGGATGACTTTTTCTGGAACTATTTCCTTGAACCCACTAAAAACAGCACCTGAGTGTTTCCTTCTCCTGCTTCTCAGGAATTAGGTGGCATGTTGGGCCTGTGAGATAAGTTCGTTTTCCTACACATGTTAGAAACACCAGATCTGAACAGGTGAATTTTCAGAAACAGTGTGCACTTTTTTTTTTTTAACCCCAGAGAACAATTCAAAAAAAATTTGGTGCAAAGAAAAAAATGAAAGTTTTTACTTGAGTGTATGTGTCCAGGTAGGGGTGGTCGTCGGGAGGGAGGGAGACCTCCCTTTGAGAGGCGCTGCCCGCCCACCCTGTGGACTAGCCTGCCCGGGGTGGCGGTTCCCACCGTCACAAGGAGCCCCCACCACTGCAGTGATCTGGAGACCCGCGGCCTCCGGTCGGGAGAACGTGTGTGTGCACAGGACGCCACCTTTGTCTTGGTCTTGAAAACAATCAATAAGCAATCTATATGGCCAATAGGCACACCTACATCGATAATTATTAGAAAATTGAAATCAAAACTACTATGAGGTGTCACCTCACACCACTCAGAATGGCCATCATCACAAAGTCTACAAATAATAAATGCTGGAGAGGGTGTGGGGAAAAGGGAACCCTCCTGCACTGTTGGTGGGAAGGTAAATTGGTGCAGTCACTATGGAGAACAGTATGGAGGTTCCTCAAAAAACTAAAGACAGAGCTACCATATGATCCAGCAATCCCACTCCTGGGCATATATCTGGAGAAAACCATAATTCGAAAATATACATGTACCCCTATGTTCATAGCAGCACCATTTACAATAGGCAAGACTTGGAAGCAACCTAAGTGTACATCAAGAAACGAATGGATAAAGATGTGGCACATATATACAGTGGAATATTACTCAGCCATAAAAAAGGATGCAATAATGCCATTTGCAGCAACATGGATGGACATAGAGATGCTCATACTAAGCGAAATAAGTCAGACAAAGACAAATATTAAATGATATCACTTTTATGTGGAATCTAGAAAGTAATACAAATGAATCTATATACAAAACAGAAACAGACTCCCAGACATAGAAGACAAACATGATTACCAAAGGGGAGGGATAAATTAGGAGTATGGGGTTAACATATACATACCACCCTATATAAAATACTTAACTAGGATTTACTGTATAGCACAGGGAACTATATTCAATATCTTGTAATAACCTGTAATGGGAAAGAATCTGAAAAAGAATATAGATATTCTTATTTTATATATATGTATATCCAAATCACTTTGCTGTACACCCGAAACTAACATAATATTGTAAATCAACTATACTTTAATAAAATTTAAAAAATAATAAAAGTAAATGATAGCTATACAAAAATAAGCAATCTATAATAAAAATGGAAGAGAGTTTTATTCAAGCCAAGGACTCTGGCCTGGAAGTGGAGTCTCCACCAAGGAAGAAGCGTGTTCCACAGCAGTGCGCTCTCTCGTCAGAACAGAGAACAAACAGCAAGCATGACAGGGGTGTGCTCCTTCAAGGTTTCAGAAGAGACAGGTTAGTACACACAGCAAGTCAGTACGGCCTTGGCATCTGGGAGGGAACCTTATCTCGAAGGAGGACCAGCCTTGACCCCTATCTTCGAAGTGGACATTCTCACTTTGGGACAACGCATTGCTTTCTTGAACAGTTAAAACGGAGGTAATGCATGTTTGACAAATGTCCTAATGCATGCGTGAGACAGGTGCTCTAGTTCACGTAAAGTACAGGCCAAATCACATACAAGCCAGGGTGGCTTCCCCACACCCCAGTCAGTCTGCAGAGTTGAGCACGGACGTGGGGTGCCCTGGCCAAGTAGCATTTCTTGTGGGGGGCAAGGTCTCTGTGTCGCGTGGGGTCTCCAGGCAGAACACAGGGTGGGGCTAGCGTGCAAGGGGATTGGGGAGCCATTGTAACACCTGCAAAAGATAAAGGGGGGCAGGGCTGGGTAGGCAGAGCCTCAGACCTTGATGCAGTTGACTGAGGCCCGGAGCAAAGACTGCCTGTTCGGGGCATCAGGCCACGGGCAGACGTGCCCCGGTGCCCCACCCACTCTGATCTGTGTCCCTGCCCCTGCCCCTCGGCCTGCCCTCTGGCCCAGCTGTCCTCGCCCTGGCGCCCTGACTCTCCCTGGGACTCACTACAAGGATGCTGATGACAGTCCTCGGCTAACAGCTCCACGGGCCCTGTGCTCACGTCGCAGGTCCTCAGTCCCCAGGACAGAAGACCACACACAGCAGCCATTGTCACACCCACCTGGCCGAGCAGCTAGTATGAGGTGCAGCCGGATTCGAACCCGGGGCTTTACTGCCCAACACACGTGGCTTCCTTGTGGAGGTTCGCCCGAGGTCTGTCCTGGGCAGGGCACTGGCTTCGCTGCTCCGGTGACCTCGACTTGGAGCTGCAGGCTGGTCGGGCCAGGCTTCTCCCCGGAGCCCCCTCTGCACCGTGTTCTCCACCGACACTGGGGTGTCTGATGGGTGGCAACACTCTTGTCTGACTCCGCACCTCCAGGCCCAACTCGGTTTCTCGACAGTCACCTGGAGGGCGAGGCTTGGTGTGTCCTGGGGCTTCCAGTCTCTCTGCTGAGAAAAATCCTAGTGTATTTTTGCCCTTGTAGCAGCCTATATTTAAAATTATATCTATATACATAATTTACATATATAACATATATAATTTAAAATAATTTGTCTCCTGAAAACACGGCATTTATCATCGTCTCCCTATCATGTATTAATCAAAGCCCTGTACCGTCTGCCCATTTGAGATTAGGGTAAATGTACTGCAGTTAATAGATTTCCAGCAAAGTTATTATCTTTAGTGTTAGTAAATTTTTGCATCTTGAGTAAATATAAAGTTCTGCCTTAGAGGTTTTTTTTTTTTTTTTTTACTTATTTATTTATTGGCTCCTTTGGCTCTTCGTTGCTGCGCACGGGCTTTCTCTAGTTTCAGAGAGCGGGCGCTACTCTTGGTTGTGGTGCACGGGCTTCTCAGTGCGGTGGCCTCTCTTGTTGTGGAGCACGGGCTTTAGGTACAAGGGCGTCAGGAGTTGTGGCACACGGGCTCAACAGTTGTGGCTCTCAGGCTCTAGAGTGCAGGCTCAGTGGTTGTGGCACACAAGCTTGGTTGCTCCGCAGCATGTGGGATCTTCCTGGACCAGGGCTCAAACCCGTGTCCCCTGCATTGGCAGGTGGATTCTTAACCACTGTGCCACCAGGGAAGCCCTGCCTTAGACTTTTAAAAGTGTCTGAATTACACAGGGAGATCAGCTTGATGCTTTGTGAGGACCTAAGGGGTGGGATAGGGAGGATGGGAGGGAAGGCTCAAGAGGGAGGGGATAAGGGGATATATGTATACATATAGCTGATTCACTTTGTTGCACAGCAGAAACTGGCACAACAGTATAAAGCAACTATACTCCAATAAAGAGCTGGAAAAAAAAAAAAAAGAAAAAAGCAAAGAAAAAAGTGCCTGAACGAGCCCAGGGCCTGTGGCTCTCCTGGCACACTGGGGTTACCTGAAGTCCTGGTGGGAGTCTCCTCATTTTACAGAAAAGGAAACTAAGACTCCAGCGGGTCATTGTCTTGTCCAAGGTCACAGGCTGGCTCCAAGCCTCGGCTCTCACTTCCCGGCAGGACATCCAGCTGCTCTGGGAGCCCCTGTGCCAGCCGGGCGGGCTCTCCCTGACCCTCCTGGATCTCCCTGACCCTCCTGGACCTACCTGACCCTCCTGGACGCCTCACCTTTGCTCCAGGCACCTGAGCCGGGCTTGACAGAAAAGCGCCCAGGGAGAGCATCTCAGAGCTGGAGAGACCCCTTCTGGGCTTGGGGTGGGCAGCTGTCTGCCATTGGATTCGGGTCGCCTCTTGGGCTCTGGTTTCCTTATCTGTGAAATGGGATGCCAGCAAGTTTGTGCCGAGAATTAGAGCAGGTGCTGAACAGAGAGGTGCCTCCGCCAGGGCCTGGCTCACACTGTTTTCGGTACTCAGACTCTCCTTTTCTCTGGCTCATCCGTGGCAGAAATCCCCTCTCTCTAGATACCTGTGCCAATAATATTCTAGGTGAGACTTTTCCTCTCCGCATTTTAATTTAGCAGGCTGGGGGCCAGAGTTTCTCTCCTAGCAAGATAGCATCCTCACTGGGGTCGTGAGAAGCTCCATCCCTGCGGCCGAGTCAGGGCCTGGAGCCTGGCCTTTGGCTCTGCTGCCAGCCGTGTACGGGTGGAAAAGATATGGAGCTTGGCTGGGCCTCAGTGTCCGCAATGTAAAATGGGATAATAACAGTCTTACCTCGTGGCCTTGTTTGGATAAGGAGGTGAAGTAATAGCACTCAGTAAATCTTAGCAATGACCACATCTCCTGTCAATCTGAGCACACGCGCCGCACAGTTCCTGGCCAGGATCAGGAACTAAGGGCTGCTGGCTGACTTCCAAGTTCTCTTCACATGTTTACTCTGTATGGTCCGCGGAGCTTTTCCAGAGGCAAATTCCCGCTCAGCTGAGGTCTGAATGTTCATATATTCACAATCAATTTAGATTAGATATCTGACAATTTATGCTGTTGAGGCAAATACAGTATTTTGAGCTGAACTTAAAAGCTCAAAATAACTATTGAGGACCATTGAAATGTCTAAATGATGAGTTGCATTTTAATTAGTTTTTTTAAAAAAGGAATTCTAAAGTGTGTGGGTAAGATGCATTTAAACCTCACCACCTAGCATGCAATAAAAAGTCTCCTCACCCCAGCCTAGCCAGTGAGTCTCAGTTTATCCTTCCAGACGTTTTCTGGATGTGTATATGCATATATTGCTTTTGGATACAGAAAAGGGATCATTGGATACTCGTTGCTCTGCACTTTTTTATTTTTTAACTTAATTTCAGAGATTATGTACTATCTGCATGTATAGAATTATTACATTATCGTTTTTAATGTTTCAAAATAAAAATGTTATTAAATGAACATTCCAGAGTTTATTTAACGAGGTGTCTTGTTGGTTGTTTCAGGTTTATTTTTTGTTTTTCGTAAACACAGGCTGTGTCCAAACCTCCCGTGCGCACCTCTGCAGGTGCCTGTGGGGATTTATCTGGAGGGCCACGACCACGACCGAACGGGCAGTGCAGGGCCCGAGGCTCTACAAATATTAACTTTACATCAACATTGCAAACCATATCTTCTTTTTCAAGGATACGGGGATTGTGAATAGAACAGGTGCCGGTACGTTTATTCTATTTTAGTCAAGGTGTTTTCTGAAATAACCTGAGGAGGTTTAAAAGAAGGCACGGCACCCAGCCACAGCACCTGGCCTTGTAAATAGGAGGTCCGCCTGGGACCTGAGGACCGCAGGTATGGGGTAGGGAGAGCAGAGTGGAGGTGACCCTCCGCCCTCGCATACAGCCCAGAGCCGGACAGTCCGGCCTGGCCGCTCGGTCCCGCCAGGTGCCCTGCCCAGGCTCAGGTGACTCTCTTCTTCCAGGAGAGGACGGCGTCAGTGACCTCAGGCCAAGGGCGGGGCTCGCGAGGCCGGTTCAGGGCAACCCCGTAGCAAATCCTACCGGGGAAGCTTCCTCCGGGGTCAAGCAGGGATACAACGTTGCCAGCCCGGCGCCCACCGTAAACAAGTCAAAGGGCGCTCCACTCGGGTCTGAAGGGCGATCCCAGCCGGCACCAGCGGCTCCCGGGACGTGCCCCACCGCGGCCCCCGCGACCCGGCCCCAGCCGCCCCACGGGCTGGGGGGAATCCCACGCCTGGAAACACCCTCGGTGCCCGAGCGGGGCCCCTGGGGAGATGGGGGGGAGGGGGTCCAGGCGGTCCGCACCGTCCGCGGTGCTGTCTCTCCCTCCCCCGTGTGCCCCGCCCCCCCACGCAGCCCCCCGGCCCCGGGTCCAGCCCCCACGCCGTCTGTGCCCCCCACGCATCCCCTCCCTTCACCTCCAGCGCGGCTTCCCCCCGCCCGCGGGCCCTGCAGCTCTGCCGTTACCGGACCCGGGCCGTGCCTTCCGCCAGGCCGCCCTCCCCGGCGTGTCCCCTCTGCCACCCCCGCGTCCCGTGTCCCCCGCTGTCGCCCCGCGTCTGCCTGTCCCCTTGGCTCGTCCCCCCGCGTGTCCCCCCCCGCGTGTCCCCCCCGTGTGTCCCCCCCGTATCCCCCGCGTGTCCCCCCCTGCGCCCCCCCGTGTCCCCCGCGTGTCCCCCGCGCGTCCCCGCCGCCCCGCGCGCCGGCGGAACTGTGCGATCGCCGCGCACAGGAAGTGGCGGGGCGGCGCGGCCGAGGGCGGAGGGCGCGGGCCGGGCGGGGCGGGATGGGGGCCGGGGGCGGCGGGCGCCGCACTCGCTGAGGCCCGACGCAGGGCCGGGCGCGCCCAGGGCCGGAGCGCAGCGGCCGGAGCGCCCGGAGGCCACGCCGGGGCCACGCGCGACGAGCAGGCGGCGGCGGCGGCGGCTGCAGGTGAGCGGCGCGGGCCCCGCGGTCGGCCCCCGCCCCGCCCCGCCCGGCCCGCCGCCCCCGGGTCGGTCGCCCCCCGCCCGCAGCGCCCGGCGCGCCCGGCTGCGCTCCGCCCGGCGGGGCCGGGGCCGCGGGCTCCCCCCCACCCCCCACCCCCGGCCTCCGCGGGGCCTCGTCCGGCCGGGCCCAGGGCCGGTCCCCGCCGCGCGGGCAGGGGCGCTGCGGGCGGGGGCGCCGCGGGAGGCGCGCGGGCGACCCTCGCCCCTCTCCACACCCCTCTACCCCCCACCCCGGACCTGCGCGGGCCCCCTGCTCCCCGCGGCCGCGACGCGCCCCTGCCCGCCTTGGGGCGCTGGGCACCCGGGCCCCGCGCGCTGCGGCCGCGGGTCGCTTTCACTTTTTGCCCGGCGGGGAGGGAGGGCTGCGGGTGGGACTGCGCGGCGGGGGCGGGCGCCGAGTGTTCGGAGGTGACCGAGTGGCGTCTGGACCAAAGGCCGGCTGTGAATGTCCACGGTCCCCGTCAGGCGACGGGGTCGGTCAGTAATCCCAGAGCTATGTGGGAGGAGAGCCGCCGCCGCCGCAGGGCCGCCCGGGGGACCCGGGACGTTTGATCCTGGCCCGGGGTCTCCGGAAGGGAGGATGACTAGCAGCTGAAGCCACCTTGAAAAATTGTGCAGGTTCTCTCTCTCTTTCTCCCTCCCTGCTTGCTTGCTTGCTTCCTTCCTTCCTTCCTTCCCTCCCTCCCTCCCTCCCTCCCTCCAACTTTGAAAGAAGTTCAGTGCAATAGGGAAAATGATTTTATAAATGGCTTCCCAGACTTTTTTAAAGCACACTGTAAACAGTCCCCTCCAAGAGACTACTAGAGCAGTTAGGTTCCTTTTCTTAGGAAATATGATCTTATGAGAAAGAAAAGTGAGGAGGGCCACTGGCCTTGAGACAGACTGGAATGAGAATTGCCACCCATGTTCAGGGTGGAAATCACCCAGAGATCCCAACCCCCGAGTGCTGGGTGGTTGCCCTGGCGAGGGCTGTGTGCTGAGGGGCCCAGTGATGTTGGACTGAGACGGGGGACCCCCTGCCTGTTCTAAATTAGGCCGACTGTACTCATTTAGGGATAGCTAATCAACACGTACTGCGTGTAAAGGCTCCATGAGGCGTGTCAGTGAGATTCTGAGCATTCTCCTTTGATCATTTCCTTACTGCAGCCCCTCCCCTTTATCTAGATCATCCTGACTCCACCCCCCTTCAAAGTTTCAGAGTTGGCCTGTGACAACTCACTTCTGTATCCCCTTCTCAGCCACTCTGAGGGAATCTGCTTGATGACATTGTTTTAAAAAAAGACCCCACATGTAACTGACATTCATACACACACATGTGATTGACACTCAGAATGCACAGAGCCTCTTCTGGGCCTTGGAAGGGACACGTGCCTTCATGTTTTGAACCAAACTTCACATGCATGCAGACTGGCTGTGACGGCCAGAGTGTGCTGTTCACCGCGTCCGTGTGGGGCCTGCCCAGGCGTCTCTGCCAAGAGGGCTGAGGCTGAGCAGTAGCCTGGAGGACCTGCGGGAGCAGGCTGTAAGTGTGTGTCGCAGGAGGGACTGGCAGATGCAGAAGGGACGCTTGCATTGCCAGGATGTGGATTCTGGAAGCCGCCTCCTGGGAGGCTGCTGCTGCGCCTCTCCCACCCTGGGTGTCCGGGCCGGGGAAGCCGTCTGAGAGCAGCTGTTTATTTTGAAAGTTAGAACACGCGTATCCACCAAGGTGATCTGGTCTGTCCATCGTTACTCCTGTGTCCCACGTTAACTAGCGTGGGCCCTAATGCACAGGGTTGGCCGTGTACGTGCGATGCCTCTGGTGGTACGTCAGCCTTGGAAAAGAGTGGTCTGAGAAAACCAGGGGTTTGGTCACCTCCTGAAGGTTGGGTCACAAATCCGCCTGGCCAGGATTTGAACGAAATCCATGGACTCCCACCTTCTCAGCCCTATCAGTCTGCTAAAAGTCTGTAAACGCTCTTATCCCTGGTCAGATCAGAGGTAGGAGGGAAATGTTGAAATCATTATAAACGGGGAAAATGAGAAACAAATTGTGTTTGAGAAGAGCCATATTTACTGGGGTTTTTGGGGGAGGGGATGGGGGAAGGTGTGGTTAACATGTCCAATTGCATTTGACCCCAAAACACACACCTTCCCCTGGCTTTCAGCCTGACCTAGCGTGGGAAACCCGGGAGGGGGGGGGCTTCAGTGGAGATCAGTGCCAGCCCCTTGCTGTTAGCAGTTAGCCTGATCCCATCAAACTCCACCCGTGACAAAATCAGTGGCATCTGCTTCCATCTTTTTCTTCCCTCTTGGGCCTCATGGAAAACTCCAATGTTTTACTGTTACAAGTTGTGGCTGATTGATATTTATTGAGCAAAGCAGTGGATGCAACTGGCTACATTTGCCCATTTCTTAATGATTCGTACTATATGATGTGAGATCTTTAGTTACTCAGTCTTCTAATTGAGAAAAGTACGTGACAGTCAAATTGGGCTGAATTTTGTAAAACAATTGCTTGGAAATTTCATAGGTTTTACTTTTGGTTAACCAAGGAATTCTTCAGGTTTTAAATGAGCTGTTTCACATTGTAAAGCAGAATGACCCTGACAGTCTGCTGTTTCTAAAACCACTTTGTAGTCATCTTAAAACTAATCCTAGATTACTAACTTCAAAATGCTAGATTTTAGGCAAACACATTAGTGGTTCAGCCTGGGCCAGTCTCTCACTTAGTCATTTAGAAGAATTCACCATGTCCTGATTATCTTTGTCAACCAAAGTGCGAGAAACTGAAACACAGATAATCTCGGGGCGGCGCCTGTGTTTCTCTTTGGAGGTGGAGGAGCAGATTCCCTGGGGAAGGTTGGCCCAAGTTCCCGCTGCAGGGCTGGAGACTTTGGCCCTGGACGCTGTGCTTTAATTGCCCGTGTCTTTCCCCAAGTACAGCTAGAAGGTCACAGATAGGATACATTTTAGATGTTCGTGTTACCAATGGAAAGAAGCGTGTCCTTCAGCATGTGATAGGCAGCAGTGCTCTGCATCACACAGGACGAAAACCGAAGCTGGGCACCCGTGGTGGGAACCTCCTGTAGCCGCCGAGAGGCCGAGAGGCCTGTCCCCAGGTGGCCCCGGAGGCCATGCATCATTGATGCGGCTCGTCTGGCTCCTTTCTGCAAGTGGGTGGGGAATGGAGTCAGCAGTGAGGAGGATGGGAGCGCGTTCTCCCGTGAGCAGCCGTGGAAAGCCGCAGCCAGGAACACCTTTACCTGGCCTGCTCTGGCGGAGCCTGTGAGCCGGGGCGGTTGCACCCCTGGGGGTGGGGGTGGGGGTGGGGGCGGGAGGCTGAATTCCAGAGCTCCAGAAACAGGGGCTCTTTTTCTCTTCATCACTTGATTTCCTGACCTGAAAACTTTATAAATGTGTCCCTGCTTTGCGTCTGGTCTGATGACAACAGCTACAATTATGGCACCTCCGTGAGGCGTCTTATGGGCTCATTGTATTGTTTCGTTCTCAAAACAAGCCTGTAAGGACAGAGTGCTGCCCCATCACACAGAGGGAGGAACTGGGTGGGAAAGCCTAGGTCCTCAGCTGGCAAGTGATGCGTGTAGACCTCCAGCAAGCGCTCACTGAATCCAAACCAACTTGGTGCTCAGAAAACTCAGTCTATGAAAATCTACATTTTTGAAGCAGAAACTCAGTGACTGGCTTCACAGAAGTACTCATTACATAATAAATGATCTAATGTCATAGTATACCTTGGGAAAAAAAAAGAAAAGAAAAAACTTTTTGCTTGTAGGAGGCTAGGCTTGGTGGACTGAGGCTCAGAAACCCCCATCGAAGATGACAGAAACAGGTACATGCTGGAAATGATATTGCCCGGGGAAGAAGGAAACTCCATTTATGCAAATTCGTGTGTACTCAGCTTTTCATTTTACACTCGGTAGCAGTGACGTGAAGCGCTGCCTCTTGACTTAATATAAATAATGTGCTATGATTGGGTTATGTGTTCCGTACATCGATTTCTAATTAGACCATCGTCCCAGTCTAACTGCAGTGACTGAGTGAATGAATGGATGGAGATACACAGCATCCTTATGTTCGGAGAGAAATTCATCAGTTTGGTAAACCTTGCAAACTAAGGTTTCCCAGGAGTGGTTTTTGCCAAACCGAGACAAGTCAGGTTGTTCCATGCAGCCGTCACCCATTTGGGTTCCGCGTGAAGAGGACGCCAAGACGAGACGTGCAGGAGATTGGGGGTGGGGAACGCTGTGGGGGCTGAAGGGAGGGGCAGGAGGGCCTGATCTGACCCCTGAGCGAGGGGACAGGGAGCGCGGAGGACTGGGAGAAAGTTGGCCTGGGGTCCTCGGGCCCCGTCCCGCGTGTGGCCAGGTATGGCAGGCACCCCCCCACCCCGGCGGCAGGCTCTCTCTGGAGGTGGGTCTGAGTGTCGAAGCGCCGTGACAGCCTCAGAGACAAAGTTTAGTGACTTGGAATCCACAGAAGTAGAAATAACTCCACATAATCCCAACAGTAAAAATAATCCCTCGGCCCAGGCAGCGTTCTAGTTTCGTTTTGGGAAAAGCCCCTCAGTCTGGCAGGGCCCTCGAGCTGTTATTTGGGCCCCTCTGCTGTGACTGGTGGTGAGCTGGTACGCAGAAGTGGGCATCCAGCGATGAAAGGAGGAAGAGCGCTTCTCGACGAGTGGCAGAGGTCAGAGCACGCGCGTGGTGGCGCGTGGTGGCTCTCTTCAGTTTCCTGTCGAGGCGCTTACTGCTGTGACTCCAGTCCCAGAAGACATGTTAGAGGATGCAGCGGTGGCCTGCCGTCCAGTTCCAGCTTCAGGCCAGCAGGGTGTCTTCCTGGAGCCCCAACTGCTTTGTACCTGGCACGTCTCTTCTTTAGATTTTAATGAGTTATTGGTTATAAATGTTTCTACTTTGGTAAACAAAGCTATGTGTGAAAGTTGTAAACACAGATCTGACGAGCGACGGGCAGGGACGGCCGTGCGGACGAGTGATGCCTGGATGTCTCTTCTCTCGGATGTGACTTGCCTGACCCCCAGCCTCTGACCCCTCTGGCCCCCAGCCTCTGACCCCACTGACCTCCTGCCTCTGACCCCCAGCCATGGACCCCTGGACACGAACGTCCAGCAGACATGCCAGGCAGGTATGGCACCGAAGTCACTGCCTCTTTGGTCTGCTGAGACACGCCCCAAATCTAGATCTTTATAAGCAATTACTTATTTTTAACAAGCTGTGCAGGCAAATGAAAAGTGTTGCTGCTTGAATTTAGCCTGTGGGCCACTATTTTTACAACTTCTGGTCTGCAATATTTGTTTAATTTTCAAAATAAAGTAAGTGAGCCAATGAAATGAGGACAAAATGGGCCCTTTCAAAATGCATGCAAGAGAAGCAAAAAAACAAATAACAGAAACCCAGGACTTTATGTACAGATGCAAACCAAAAGAATTGTCTTATCTCAAGCATGGCTGCTGGAAACAGGATGGGGTCCTGTGATGGCAGGTAGAGGGAAAGAGAAGATTTGGTACCCAGAGAGGTGTCAGTCAGGGAGCAGAGGAACTCTGTGTGTCTCCAAGTGCGTGCAGGAGGCCCCCCCTAAGGTCCATGTAAGGATGAAATCTTCAAAAAGTAATGTTTACAAAATGCAGTGGGACCTTTACCAGAAGGCACTCTTCATCTTGCTCTATTCTGATGGAACGCCTCTTGGTTACACGTGGAGAGCTGTGCAGCCTCTGGTGTGCTCTGAGTGGGAGGCCAGGCAGGTTAAAACGTACACAGTGACGTTTACACTGGGCTGTTTCCCAGAGTGGTGATCCCAGACTACACAGCCACGCACGGGGTGTACGTGGACCCACGTACTCCTCCGCATGTGGGATTATCATTGGGATGCAAAATGTTGCTGTCTGATTGTGGCCTTGATTTGTGTTTCCTGGTACATGGAGCTGGGCACCTCCTCATGTTTACTGGTAGACGTGCTTCCTCCCCTGTGAGTCCCTTCATGCCTTCTCCTGTTGGGTGACAGCTTTTTCTTACATCTTCTCTAAATACAGCTCTATATGCTGTGTTTCTTTGCGCCTTCAGGGTAGTAACCCTTTGTGGTAGTGTGTGCATCCGGTGCCGTTCCTAACCACGTCTGGTCTTTTTACTTTCTTCTGATGAGTGGAAATTCTTCATTTAACGTAGAGTTTATCACGTTTTCTTTTGTGGCCTTTCAAGTGTTGCTGAGACATCCTTCCCAACCCTGGGGTCACTCGCGTGTTCTGTGTGTTCTCGTAGAAGTTGTAACGTTACTTGCCACGCTGGGGCCCGTAGTCCCTCGGGAGTAGACAGGTCAGGAGCTCTGTGTCCACGTGGATGACAGTTGTCCTCACACCAGCCTCAGCGGATCGACCCTCTTCCCCTGATGACCTGTGGTGTCACTGCAGACACGTGTCCGTCCCCTCCGTTGGGTTCTCTGTCCGGCTGGTGGGTGCGTCTGCGAGGGCAGCCCCGCAGCCTCTCCCCGCCTCGTTGCTGTCTGGACATCCTCCCGGGCCCCGCTCCCTGCCACCCGGGTGTCTAGAGCACTTGGCTTTTCTTGCTCTTTGTTTTTCTGTGTACATGTTAAAATCAGCTTGTCAAGTTTCATGAGAAACTTTGTCAGGGTTTAGAAATTGCACCAATTCTGTAGATCACTTGGGGGAACTTTATGTTTATGGTATTAAGCCTTCCTGCTGTAAACGTGATGTGTCTCCACTAATGTAGATCTTCGTAAATGGCTTTTAATAAAGCCCTTATATACTGTTCTGTATACAATCTTCTATTCTGTGGTTAAGTTCATTCCTGCGTATCCTTGTTTTTGTTACTTTCATAAGTGGCATTTTTTAATTTTATTTTTTATTTAAAAAGTTTCTAACTCTTGTTGGTGTTGAACAGAAATGCAGTTGATTTTGGGTGCTGATTTTATACCCAGTCACTTTGCCAATCTCTTTTCTTAAAACTTACTTATAGGTTTGGGGGTTTTCTTCATAGACAAGGAATGGTGATGGCTTCGTTCCTTCCTTATGCCTCTCATGTTTTTGCATCCTGTTTACGCCTGGGCTGAGCCATCAGGACCGTATTGCATGGAAGTGCGATGGGGCGTTTTTGTCCTGCTTTTCAGAACGTGCTGCCCAGTTTTCCCATTGCTGTTGGTACAGACCCGGAGGCCGCTTAGTGCCGAGTCTTCCTGTGGCTCCTCCTGGGAACCAAGGGGCAAACGATGGAGGTGAAGAGATTCACGACTTTCCTTCACGGGCCATCGGGGGGACGCAGCGATAAGAGCACAGAGAGAGGCCGGCCTACCCCACCCCCCACTTGGGGCCACAGTGTAGGGAGAGGGCCCGGGCCAGGTGTGGGCACAGAGCTCTGGTGTGGGCGCGGACCACTGGGCGTTAGAGACGCACGGCCGTGCGGGTGGGATGGCCACAGGCAGCACTGCCCGCCATCAGCCCACTGTTGGGGGGTGGGGTGGGGGAGGGCGGGGTTTAGGGCAGCCAATGGAATGGTGGGGGTGAGAACACCTTCTCACCTTTCAATACGGGGGCGGGGGGGGGGGGGGGGGAGACTTGAGACTTCTCATAAGGGGTGGGGAGGTGCCGCAGGGAGGGGTTACCGTCTGTTACTGTATCTCCTTGGATTATGTTACCTGTTTAAAACAATGAAATTACAAAAGAGAGAGAGAGTGTGTTATCTGCTTCGTTCATTACCTGCTGCTATGTAACAAATGACCCCAACACTTTCAGGCTCTCAGCAGCTCTTCCCATCTCACAGTGTCTGTGGTGCAGGAATCCAGGCTCCGCCTAGCTGGGTCCTCAGGCCCGGGTCCCTCATGGTTGTGACCAAGGTGTCGCCCGGGGCTGCGGTCTTATCTGAAGGTACCACAGGGCAAGGATCCCTCTTCAAGTTCATTCACGTGTTGTCAGGGTTCGGGTCCTTGTCCGTGTTCTGAGGGCCTCCCCAGCCTGACAATTTGTCCGTCAGAGCGAGAGGGAGGGAGAGAGGGAGAGGGGGCGTGGGCCAGCTAGATGCAGGCTCAGCGTTGTAAACTGCATCTCGGAGGCCACCTTGCACTATTTTTCTCGTGCTCTTTTTGTTGGAAACCAGTCGCTAGGGCCAGCTCACCATCAAGAGTGTGGTTACACGAGGGTGTGAACCATGGGGTCATCTTAGACCTGTCTACCCCAGCATCCACATCAGTAACGTTGTCAGTTTCTTATGACAAAGGTCATAATATTTTCTTAATTTTCAAATCTCTACTGTATCTGACATCAAGCTCCCCCTTTCGTTCCTAGAATTGCTTTTGCTTTTCTTTTTTCTTGATTGGTCTTAGCAGAGGCTTCTCTGTTTCATTGCTGTTCGCAAAGAGCCGACTTTCCATCTCATAGCTCTTGTCTGTCACATCTTTGGCTCCTGTTGTCATTAATTTCTCCATATGTTGTCATCATTTCTTTCTATGCTCCCTGGGTTTTTTTCTGGTGTTCCCTTTACAAGTTATTGAGTTGAAAGGTTAACTTTTTTTTATTTTTTTATAAGCATAGTTTCTTAATTTTCAGACTTATTTTTCTCCTCCCTCCCTCCCTCCCTTCCTTTCTTTTTGACTGTGTTGAGTCTTCATTGTTGTGTGCAGGCTTTCTCTAGTTGTAGAGAGTGGGGGCTACTCCTTGCAGTGTGCTGTCTTCTCATTGTGGTGGCTTCTCTTGCTGTGGAGCACAGGCTCTAGGCATGTGGGCTTCAGTAGTTGCAGCACATGGACTCAGTAGTTGTGGCGCACGGGCTTAGTTGCTCCGCAGCATGTGGGATCTTCCTGGACCAGGGCTCAAACCCATGTCCCCTGCATTGGCAGGCGGATTCTTAACCACTGCGCCACTAGGGAAATCCCTCAGACTTTATTTTTATCATAAGCATTTAAGGCTGTAACTTTCCTTCCTGGTTCTGCTGTCCTGTGTCCTGTATGTTTTGGTGTGTAGTAATGTCATTGCTCAGTTTCTGAGCATTTAAAAATCTGTCATTTTCTTCTATGACCCGTGAGTGATACCGAAGGTAATTTTATTTTCTAAATGCGTGGGGATTTTAGATAATAATGATAAATATTATTATTTATTATTGACTTCACTGCAGAAGCCTTGTGGGCGGAGGACATGGTCTGCGTGGCATTCTTTGGATGTGGGTTATACCACGTCACCATCTCGGGGCTTAGGGAGTTGGCCACCAGTTCCAGGGTCCTTCCTGCGTCAGTCCTGTTTCCTGTCTGCTGGGCTGGTGGTCCCTTTTACATCCAGTACTCTTCATTTTCATGGTGGCATCTCCAGGATGGGTTTCTGCTTATTTTCCTGCTCTGCAGTCAGTGTGCTTCCTGAGGATAAAGTTTTGTGTCTCAGTAATTCTGGAAAAATTTCAGCCATTCTTTTGCTGTATTTTGCATCTACCGTATGCTTGACTTCCTCACACCATCTTCCAAGCCTCTTAAACTCTTGTTCATGTTTGCCTTTTAGTCATTTTTTTTTTCTTGCCACGTTCTGGGCGATTTCCTCAGCTTTCCCTTCCAGTTTTCCAGCTCCATCTTCATCTCTGTCCAATCTGCTGTTTCACTAGCTCATTAAACTCTGCGTTTCGATGACTGTATTTTTCATCCTTGAACGTTCTCCGCGGTTCTCTTCTCTTGCTCGGTGCTCTTCTCTCCACACGTATTTCAATTTCCTCTTTTATCTCTAAGCATATTTTTTAGTTTTTTTATTTTTTATTTTTAAGCTCTTTATTGGAATATAATTGCTTTACACTATTGTGCCAGTTTTTGCTGTACAACAAAGTGAACCAGCTGTATTTATACATATATCCCCATATCCCCTCCCACCCTCCCTGTCCTGGCCCTCTAAGTCATCACCCATCATTGAGTTGATCTCCCTATGTTATGCAGCAGCTTCCCACTAGCTATCTGTTTTACATTTGGTAGTGTGTATATGTCAATGCTACTCTCTCACTTCCTCCCAGCTTCCCCTTCACCCCCCACCCTGTGTCCTCAAGTCCATTCTCTACATCTGCATCTTTATTCTTGCCCTGTCACTGGGTTCATCAGTACCATTTTTTTTAGATTCCATATATATGTGTTAGCATACGGTATTTGTTTTTCTCTTTCTGGCTCACTTCGCTCTGTATGACAGACTCTAGGTCCCTCCACCTCACTACAGTTAACTCAGTTTCATTCCTTTTTATGGCTGAGTAATATTCCATTGTATATGTGTGCCACATCTTCTTTATCCATTCATCTGCTGATGGGCATTTAGGTTGCTTCCATGTCCTGGCTATTGTAAATAGTGCTGTAGTGAACATTGTGGTACATGTTTCTTTTTGGATTATGGTTTTCTCAGGGTAAGTGCCCAGTAGTGGGATTACTGGATCATATGGTAGTTCTATTTTTAGTTTTTGAAGGAAGCTTCAAACTGTTTTCCATAGTGGCTGCACCAACTTACATGCCCACCAACAGTGCAGGAGAGTTCCCTTTTCTCCGCACCCTCTCAAAACTTATTGTTGCTAGATTTTGTGATGGTGGCCATTCTGACCAGTGTGAGGTGATACCTCGTAGCTTTGACTTGCATTTCTCTAATGAGTAGTGACGTTGAGCATCTTTTCATGTGTTGTTGGCTATCTGCATGCCTTCTTTGGAGAAATGTCTATTTAAGTCTCCTGCCCACTTGTGGATTGGGTTATTTGCTTTTTGGATATTGAGCTGCATGAGCTGCTTGTATATTTTGGAGATTAATCCTTTGTCCGTTGCTTCATTGGCAAGTGTTTTCTCCCATTCTGAGGGTTGTCTTCTTGTCTTGTTTATGGTTTCTTTCGCTATGCAAAAGCTTTTAAGTTTCATGAGGTCCCATTTGTTTATTCTTGATTTTATTTCCATGATTCTAGGAGGTGGGTCCAAAAGGATCTTGCTTTGATGTATGTCATAGAGTGTTCTGCCTATGTTTTCCTCTAGGAGTTTGATAGTGTCTGGCCTTACATGTAGGTCTTTAATCCATTTTGAGTTTATTTTTGTGTATGGTGTTAGGAAGTGTTCTAATTTCATTCTTTTACATGTTGCTGTCCAATTTTCCCAGCACCACTTATTGAAGAGGCCGTCTTTTCTCCGTTGTATATTCTTGCCTCCTTTGTCAAAGATAAGGTGCCCATATGTGCGTGGGTTTATCTCTGGGCTCTCTAGTCTGTTCCATTGATCTATATTTTTCTTTTTTTGTGCCAGTACCATACTGTCTTGATCACTGTAGCTTTGGAGTATAGTTTGAAGTCAGGGAGTCTGATTAAGCATATTATTTTATATGCTGCAAAAAATAGTGCCAAAGTAATAATAACACCCAAAATAATACCGAAGTCTCAACATCTTGAAGGTTGAATTCCACCATTTGTCATGTGACCTCTCATTCCCTGAAGCTAATTTCTTCTGTGCCCTGTAACTTGGGTTGTGATCTTGTATTCAGGAGGACTTTGTCTGCAGATTCCCATGAGCACATCTCCCTGGAGAGGTTCTGCTTCTTCCAGGAGCCCAGGAGAGGGACTGGCCTGCAACCATTATAGGTTAATTTTCTGGATTCAAAACAGGGAACTTCTGAAGACATCATTGCTGAAGAAGGAAAATTATCCCCAAACAAAACTCTGAGCTTGAGGAGATTGCTCAGGTGAGTCTGTACAAATCCTCATGAGGAAAGCAATACTGAGAGTCAGGGATGCGTGGGTTCGAGTGTACCTAAGTGACTGAGCTAACCTGGGGGAAATTTTATCCTGGCCTAAAACTACCTTGTGGAAGACAAGTATGGTATCTGGGGAGCTTAAAGCTGGGGGGGCCTTGCACCCCCTTCACATCTTTATCAAGTGCTTTCACCAGTTTGGGACACAATTGCAAACGTGACTCAGATTTTGTCCTCAATGAACTTAACTTCCCATCGACATCTCTGTCGTCCGTACAGCTGAGGCGGTGTCTGCTTTTCTTTAGAACTGGAGACTAAGCCCCCTTCCAAACAGTTTTCTTCAAATAACATTTTTGGTAGCTGAGAAACTACCATGTGTGTGCAATATGCAGGATAAGCCAGTAAAAGTGAAAGAGCATGATTTTTTAAAGGTGGTTAGTACATCTTAGGAGGTCAGATTTCAAAACTAGAAAATAAAAGTGACGGGAGAGACCGTCAGGCGCCTGGGGTGGTGCTCTTTGGGGCGCTGCCCGAGGGTGTGTCTGCTGGGGGCCTCCTGCCCCTCCTTGTTGTCCGATTACCTGCGCGGTGTGACCCCCGCTCGCTGTGCTCTCAGCTCGGGCCCCAAACCCAGGCCCACAGGTTCCCCTGCAGGCCGTGCATCCTCAGACCAGGCACCCCGATCTCAGCAGCCCTCTCCCGGCTGTTCCTCCTGCAGCCGCGAACCACCCCTCCGCCATGTCCTACAGTGAGGTCACCGCGCTGGTGTCCAAGCCAGGCCCCTGCCCCGCCCCTGGCCCCTTCCCCTGTGTCTCCCCCCACCCCGTCCGTCGTGGAACCTCACGGATCCCCGCCCCCGACAGGCCGCGCGTGGGCTGCTCCAGCGTCCCCCTGAAGCTCCTGGGCCTCCAGTTCTGCTTCCCCCAGATTCCTGCCCTACAGCGCGTCGCGGTTCTGATTCAGTGGCCCCAGCACTGTCCCTGTCACTCCCTGGCTCCAGCCCCCTGCGGCGATGCCCCGCGGGCGCCGCCTCCTCTTCTTGGTCCTCAGGGTCGCCCCCACCCCCGGTCTCAGCCTCTCCCCGGCGGCGCACTCACCTTGCACCTCTGCCTGGTGGATCTTTGCCCATCCCCAGCTGTCAGTTCGCCAGGAGGCCTTCCCCGTCCCGAGTCTGAGTTGGGAGGCACACACGTGCACTCCCGTACGCTCACACGTGCACGCGTGCACGCACACACACACGTACCCCCGGCCCAGGTTGTGCAGGCTGTCTTCGGGGCCCGCTTTCCTCCCTTCATGTCACACTGCTGACCTTTGCCATCTGCTCCTGTCCCTGGGTAAAGACCAGGGGGGCTGCGCTTGACTCTCGTGTGGACAGCGGCGCCTGCAGCCAGCCCTGCTGGTGGCCCCGAAGCTGTGCCTGTCTCCCCGTCGTGAGTCCAGCAGGCACCCTGGTCGGCTTCCCGAGGGCACGTCCTCCCGGCGATCGCGGAGCCAGGGGTCTGCGTGGCCGGAGACGTCAGACCCTCGTGGCTGACTTACCCCGTCTGTGTCCACGCGCACCAGGAACACGTGACAGAATAACACCGTTCCAGGTGCCGAATAGTTTTCTCATTCCCACTTCACTGTCCAGTTTTGAAATCCAGCATCCTGAGACTTTTCCCTGCATGTCACTGTGAACTACGGCAGTAGCATAACCGACCCTGTCCCCTGTGTTAAGGTCCGAAGTGCAAATACATGGCAGGTGACTGGCCTTTCTCCCGTGGGAGGTGTGGGATGGGCCACGGGCTCGAGTGGCTCCTGGCAGGTGACGTCACGCCTCTCGGTGGGGATCCGTCGCTCCTCATGGTCCCCCAGGGGCATACGAGGATTGGAAAACATCACGTGTGAAGGTGCTCTGTAAAGCGGGGTCACGTGAGGTGCCACACGCGTTGGAGCAGCGATGTGGTGCGTGGGGGTGAGTGGGGGGTCCTGGCGGGGCTGCCTGGGGACAGCAGCGCGTGGACACGTGTCCCGGGGCCGTGAGCCCCGCAGGGAGGGCAGGGATGGACACGGCGGGGCTCTGCACAGACTTGTCCCCAAAGTGGCCACCGCGTCCTTGGGCAGCTGACCAGGGTCCCGGCTGACTCTCATCTGATGCCCTCGGGTGCAGAGCAGGAGGGTGGCGGGTTTTGTCCGTCTGTGCTGCTCTCCGTTTCTGCAGAAGGTGCGTCCTGGTGGGTCTGGCAGGTTTCTGGAACATGGGGGAGGTCGCTGTTCACCGGCCCGCACCCAGACGGGGTGTTTGTCTGACGTTGCAGAAGTGCCGGCTTTCTGTGCCAGCCTGACATCTCCCTCGGTGCGGAATCAGCTTCTTTTCCCTCTAAAGCATCCCTGAGGGTAGCAGGGATGCTGGCCACCCACCCCGGGGAGGCAGCTGCCTGCTGTGCGGTGGGGGCGGGCAGGGCGCCTCGTGCATCCGTCCCGAGGCTGCTCCTCGGGGGCGCGGGGCTGCGTTTGTGAATCACTGGGGGGAAGCCAAGCGGGCACTTTGCAGGGAGCCCTGATTGTTTAATCCTGCAAGTTCAGTTTCAGGCTTTTGGTGGAATGGACCTGAATGGGCCTGACCTGCTTTGTCCTTCGGGACTCTGATGGGCTCAGGGGGGTAATCTCCCTTTCTCAGCAGTTTTATTGCCGTGTGTGTGTGTGACATACACACCTGTGGCCCTTTGAAAATAAATGTCAAGACGTGCAGTCATGTGGATGGTAGGACTGTTTTATTTAAAGCAATGACTTCTGCCAGTTATTCTTCTTGTTCACACTCACACACACCCACCAAAAGCCTGAACAAGCACACAGGTAAAGAGAGGCACCGACCCCCCTGCGCCGACACGGAGAGAGCGGGTGGCGGCTGCCTGGACCTTTCAGGGGAGCTTCATTGTGTCTAACTCGACACGTGTGACAAGTAGCAGTGCGTGAGCCGTGCTCAGCGAGAAGGGTTTGTTCCAGGCTGGGGGTGTGATGACAGGGTTGATCCTTCCAAACTGGGCGGTGGGGGGACTGGGAGAGACACATACACACACAGACAGAGACCGCGGCAGAGACAGAGGCGGGAGAGACCGGGATGGAGAGAGGGAGAGAGAACACGTGTAAGAGAGAGGCTTCTTCCAAACAAGACTTCTTCTAGGAAGAAAAGGAAATTGCAGGGGACGGGAATTGCTGGGTGTTTGTACCTTGTCAGGTACAGTATATTCATTTCCAGAGAGGGATCGGTTTCTTCCTCTCCTCTGGATTTTATAGAAGAAAAGGAAAATTGGAAGTATTTAATAATCTTGTCATAATTGTTATTTTGTAACTTGTTGATTATATTGTACTTCCAGGAGTGGGTTAGCTTCTTTTTTTCAAATTAAGACATGCTTCAGTAGGTGAACCCCCTGTACCTGCCGTCCAGTGGAGGAGTTAACCATTGTGGACACGGGTGAAGCCAAAGAGTTGGTAGAACTGAAACTTTCTAAAATTCTTAACATGTATATGGAAGAGGGAATGGGAAGCAAATAAGAGCCAGTGTGTCGTACCTGAACCTGTGCGGCCCAGAGCCACGGCCCCTAGAGCCACGCGTGAGACGTGGCTGGTCTGGATCGAGATGTAGTGTCAGGGAGGAGTGCACACTAGGTTCACAGACTTAGTGTGAAAAAAGTAAAATATCTCACTAATACTCTTTCAGATTGCCTAGATGTCGAAATGATAATATTTTGGATATATTGGGTTAAATAAACTGTAATTAAATTATTTTTGCCTAGTTCTCTTTTTTATTGAAGTAGAGTTGATTTACAATATTGTGTAAGTTTCAAGTGTACAGCCAAGTGATTCAGTTATGTATATATGTATGCTTTTTTATCAGATTCTTTTCCATTAAAGGTTATTACATGATATTGAATATAGTTCCCTGTGCTGTACAGTAAATCTTGTACTGTGCCTATTTTATACATAGTAGTTTGTATCTGCTAATCCCATACTCCTAATTTATCTCCCCCTCCCCCCACTCCCCCCTTTGGTGACCGTAAATTTGTTTCCTATGTCTGTGAGTCTGTTTCCTGTTTTGTAAATAAGCTCGTTTGTATCATTTTTTAAGATTCTACGTATAAGTGACATCATATGATATTTGTCTTTCTCTGTCTGACTTACTTCACTTAGTATGATCATCTCTAGGTCCATCCATGTTGCTGCAAATGGCAAGATTTCATTCTTTTTATGGCCGAGTAATATTCCATTGTATATGTATGCCTCATCTTCTTTATCTGCTCCTCTGTTGATGGGCACTTGGGTTGCTTCTGTGTCTTGTTTGCCCATTTCTTTTTATTTTTTAATGCAGCCACTAGATTTAAAATTGCATTTTGGCCCCTGTCGTGTTTCCACTAGATGCGCTGGTCGTGGTTCTAAGTGGCCTTGTGAGGGTGGAGCTGTTTGACCTGGGTGGGTCCTTTGTCTCTGGGCCCCAAGCCCCCAGGAGTCGCGGGAGGTTTGTCTAGTGTGTAAGTCTCTACCTTGCAGGACCCCGTGCCTCTGACCAAGTGCGGTTAATACATGTGAAATGTTCAGAACAGAGCCTGGCAAATACTGACCACCTGGTGTGTCTCATATTGTTATTAATAGAATATTTGGTAATATCTTCTTTATAGTAATATCTTCTTTATATATAATATCTTCTGTAGAGAAATGGGTTTCATAGCTCATCCACACCCAGAATTTCAAAAGGCTGTGTGTTCCAATCTGGAAATGCCTGGGCGCGTCAGGACCCCGGCCCTGGTGGGTGTCGCGTGGGGGGTGGGGACAGGCAGAGGATGCCCCCGGGGCGTCTCCCAGGCAGGCGGCTGCTTTCCTGGACCCGTCAGTGTGTGTAATGACCAGGTCGTGCTGTTTGCTCCAAGTGGGGTTGGGCCCTGAACTCTGAGAGTAGGAGTCCAGGGGGACCTGCCCCCCAAAACCAGCTGTGAAACAGACACCAGCCCTGTTAACACAATCCCTGCACAGTGAGCGGGAAGGTCTGGGGGACCCGCCAGCCCTTGGGCCCTCAGCACGGCCCAGCCCCACCGCCATCTGGAGAGGCCGGGACACACGGGACTCCCCCTCGTCCCCTCCTGGCGGGGATTCCAGGTGGGGCCAGGGCTCAGGGCCCCCAGGGTCTGCACCCAGTGCGCACGGTGTCCGGAGGGATGCGTCCAGAGCGCGGTGGCCACAGCTCTGGCTTCCTCAGGCCAGTGTGGCCCCAGACAGGAAGGCCAAGGCCGCCAGCCCCGGGGCAGCTGCTTCTGCTTCTCCGACGCTGGCCCTTGGCGGTCTGCCGTGGTCCTGCTCACAGCGTCCGAGGGACACGGGGTCCTGCAGGCCTTCCTCTTCTCTCTGCCATGGGTGTGTTGTCATCTCCTAAAAGAGACACCCTTGAGCAGCTGGGCTCCGCTGTCACCAGGCGTGTGCTACCCTGTCCCTGACAGCCCGGAATAGTCCCCGGGCTGGGGGCGGAGCCCCACGTGCAGCCTTTCCCTCTCCCTCTTCTCCTCCCCCCATCACTCCCCATTCTCCCCCCGCCCGTCTAAGTCATGAAAACGTTGCCTGTGAGCCCGTGATGGGGGTAGTACCTTTCTCAGCATATAAGCTTTTCATAAGCAACTCATCGGTTTAAGACGCGTAAGGTGTGGAAGTGAACCTCGTCTTTGTGTGTCTCCGCCTCATTCTTGCGCGTGGCCTGCGGTTTCTCTGTGGGGCGTGGCGCTCTCCTGCTCTGAAGGGCCGGGCAGCCCGTCCCGCCCCTCGCTGGCCTGCGTGGGCCCTGCAGTGTGTGCGGCCTCTGGGGCCTGGCCGGGGCGGGCGTGGCCGGGGCGCACCCTGGGGCGGCTGAGGGTTGACCTTGAGTGCGGGCCTGGCCTGGGGCGGCATCGCCGCTCCTTGTACACGTGGACGCTCCGTCTCTGCCCCCTTCTCCCCCGTTACCCTTAGTAATCAGCTAACAGTGATGCTCTGTGTTCTTCAGAAACATAACCTTCACCCCAGAGACCTAGCTGGAGTGGAAGCACTGGTCTTACTGGAGAGCAAGGGTCTGCCTCGGCCTGGGACCGGGGTCTAGACAGTGTCCCCAAGCCCCACCGGCGGCGTGGGGCCGCCCTCCCTCAGGAGCCCCGCGGGGCAGGGCTGGGACCCGAGCGGGAGCGCCTGGCGTCCCGACACCCGGTGCACGCTCCGTGGGCTCTCCAGCACGCCCAGGTCAGCTCCCCGAGCTCACCCTTGGTTCCTGAGAAACTACTTTGAGATAAATGTCTTCTCCACTCGTGATGGCTGGTTTCTTACACAGGCCGACTTGAGGGAGACGGTGTCACCCTCTCCTGTGGGTCTGAGAGCCCAGGTTCCAGCCGGGCTGGCCCTGGGGTGCTGGGCGTCTGCAGGGCAGTGGTCCCCAGGTGAGGGGTGCAGGCGGGAGCCTGGGCTTCCAGGGTTCCTGGGGGCAGCCTGTGACTTCCGCTTAAGGTTATCCTGTTCTTTCGGTTTTCTGTGTATTTTTGGTCCATTGCTCTTCCTAGGAATTTATCCTGTTGGCTGTGTTTTCACGTTTATTACTCCAAAGCTGCTCATAATTCCCTCTTTAAAAAGTTCCACGTCTCCTCCTCGCCCCTGACACCATCCACGTCTCTCTCTCTCTATCTTTATTCTTCTCCCAAAACTCTGCCAGTTTTACTGATCTGTTCAAAGAACCACCTTTGTGGTTTTCTGTTTGTTTTTATTTCATTAATTTCTGCTTTTTAAGTTATTTCCTTCCATCGTTTTAATTTACTTTCTGTTTTTCTAACTTGTCTTCTGTCATTTGTTTTCAGCCTTCTGAAATTTTCTACCACACACTTAAGTGTAACCTTCGATCCCTTTAAGAACTTTTGGTTGCAGTCTGTAAGATGTGATGTGACACGTTTTTGTTACGGTTCCATTCAACAGATTTTCTAATTTCTAATTGATTTATTTTTTGATTGATAACTGTTTTGAATTTCTAAGCATATGAAAACTTTTCCAAATATCTTTTTGTTGCCTTTTTTTCCTTTTTTTTTTTGCATCAGTACATTTTGGTCAAAGACTACGCTCTGGCTGATGCCTGGCTTTTGAAACTTGTTAAGGCTTGTTCCTGGCCTGGCATGTGGGCACGTTTGGGAAGTGCTCCGTGCATCTTTGGAAAGGTTGTGTCCTGCAGTTGGTGATACTAGTTTTGGTAGGTTCGTTGTGATGTTTAAATCTTCCATATTAGGCCTTGGCAAACTGTGGCCCACGGGCCAAATCTGGGTCCTCTCCTGTTTCTAGAAATAAATTCTTACAGGGTCACATCCACACCCATCGACTTACGTATTGCCTGTGGCTGTTTTGCACTATGACTTGGTTGAGTAGTTTCAATAGAGACCGTTTGGCCTGAAAAATCTAAAATATTTGCTATCTGGCCCTTTCCAGAAAATGTTTGCCAACCAGCCCTTGTATCCTCATTGATTTCTTGTATCTATCTGTTTTATCAAATACAGAGAGAGTCTGTTAGACTCTCCAGTTATCACTGTGGATTCTTGCATTCCTATCAAGTTTTGCTTTATGTGTGTGGGGCTGTGTGATTAGTGACACAGTTGGAAATGGTGGCACCTGCCTCATGAGTGAAGCAGCCGTCACGTGACGTGGCCGTCCGTCCCCTCCCGTGTCCTTTGCCTGTGAGTCTGCTTTGTCTGAAATCCATGGAGCTGAACGTTTGAGTAGTACTTGCTTTCTGTGCTCTATTCTTTTATTTTTAACGCTTTTGTATTTTTATGTCTTAGATGTACCTCATAAACAGCATATTTAAAGTTTTTTTTAATTGAAGTTTGATAATGTTTTTAAAAATTCTGACAATTAACAAATTTTTTAACTGGAGTCTTTAGTTGGTTTCCTTTAAATGTGATGACGGATAGACGTGAATGTAAAATCTACCATCTTATGTTTTACTGACTGTTTTATCTGTGCCGTGTTTCTTTTTGTCTTTCTTTCTTGTTTCTTGCTTTTTTTGAGTTGACGAATGATCCGTTTTTGTTTTGTTTTTTTTTGACCACTACCACTAGGAAGTTATAGATTTTTTTCTGTTCCTTTGATGGTTTTCCCCCAAATTATAACATTCTTACGTATCAAACGTCTAAAATTAGCTAGTACTTTCCTCTTTGGGGGGGGGTTCCAAGCTCCTGAGACCACTCCTGACTCCCCTCCAGCTCCTGTGTTACTGTGCACTTAATTTTTCTAACCTCACAAGCCTTTGTTGCTGCGTCCTTAGCGTTACTTCTGTGATAGGCTTGTAGACACGTCTGCCACTGCCTTTGCTCTTTATTCTTTCCTCATCTCTGACTTCCCACCTGTGATCATCACATCTTCCTGCTTGAAGTGTATGTGCATTAGACAGTCCTTTGGTTAGATTCTGCGGGTGGCAAGCCCTCCCCACTTTTGTTTTGCGTCCCCTGCTTCTTTGGAGGTGCATTTGCTGGTTGTAGCATCTGGCCTGGCAGTTGGGTCCTTTTAGCCCATCGATGACGCCTTGCGCCGGCCTTTGACATCCGTGTATGCTGACAAGTCCTTGTCAAGCTGTCTCTCCATCGCAGGTAATCCTCTTTCCCTCTGGCTTCTAAGATCAAAAATTAAAAACGTTTGTGCTGCAAAGGATACCGGCAAGAAAGTGAAAAGACAACCCACAGGATGGGAGAAAATATTTGTGAATCACACGGCTGACGAGGGACTTGTATCAGAAGGTAGAAGGAGCTCTGACAGGGCTGAGCGGTCGGTGCCCGAGTGCCAGCGGTGCTCTCGGGGGAGAGTGGGGCACGCGTGGGGAGGCCCCGCCACCTGCCACTGGTTCTGAGCCGCACCCTCCTGCCTCGTGCTGTCACCCCCCCCACCTGGATCCCCCCTGCACCCACGCATGTGCAGGAGTCACTGGTCATCTCTCCAGACATCGCGGGCATCACTGTCCTGTGCAACCGCAGCCTCTGCCTCCGACGTGCAGATCAGCGCCTCTCAGCTGAGGTGCAGCGATCACGTCCACTAGCGGTGTCCACTTTGGATGAGTGAGAATTGGAGTGAAAATGCAAGATCCCAACGTCCACGTACAGCCATGATGGGATGATAGGGACCAGATCTCACATCCCACCTTAAACAACAGGAAAACCAAAAAATGTCTGTGTGGCTACTGACTTCAGACTGCATAGCAGGGGCGCTGGACAGTGACTCCACGAGAGGGCGCGAGCGGGCCACCCCCGCCTCCCCCGCCAGCTCATCCCCTGCAGCGGCCAGCGGAGCACAGGAGGGAAGCTGGAGGCAGAGTGTGGCGTCCAGGGACGCCATGAAGGCTGGAATTTGTGGGGGAGAATGCTGGAGAGGATAGGGTTGCGTGAATCAGGAGCTTAGAGAGCTGAGAATGGTACCCCCACCCCATCTTAGGCTGAGTGTTGATCCCACGTGTGTGAGATGCCACCAAGGTCATGGGGAGCCTGGAAGGGAGTAGGTAGAATGGTTTCCTCAGTTCACACGGGAATGAAGTTGTGTTCTCACCAGCCAGGTGGAAAGACCTCACAATTCAGAGGGCATCGGGTAAGGTCCTCAGAGGCCATCACCGTCTCCCCAGATGCGAGCTAGCTCAGGGCCCAAGGAAACAAAGCTTGAGAGGGTCAAACAACGCTAAGTTAACAACATTCCCAAACAAAGCCTGACAACATTTGAGGGACCACAGCAAACTCACCCTCCAACACGCCACGTGCAAAATGTCCAGGAACCAAGCAAAAATTACTTGTCGTGCAAACAGGTGGGAAAATGGAACCCAGGAGTCGAGAACAATCAGTTATTAGAAACAGATCCAGGTGGATCCACAGCTCTCCAGATGGCAGAATTAGCACAGAAGGATGTTTAACATGCCTGTTATAAATATACCCCGTGTGCTCAATGATACAGAGAAAACAGGCGCAAGATGAGGAGAAAACGGAAGCTACAAAGAAGACCCAAGACTTCAAGTGAAGAAAACGCAGTGGATGGGGCTCATGGTGGGTCAGGCATTTCAGGGACAAGGTCACTATTCTTGAAGACACAGCACTAAAACTTTCTAAAATGAAACGCAGGGAAAAGACAAGAGAAAAAGCAGCAACACCAGTGGAAGCATACAAAGAGGGATAGCAAATATGAAATTGAATTCCAGAAAAGAGGTGTGTGTGATGGAAGATATTTGAAAAAAATAATGGCTAAAATTTTGCAAATGTGATGAAAACTGATTTTCAAGAAAATCAATAAATCTCCAGCAGAAGAAACGTAAAGAAAACCATACCCGTGTACATCAGAATCAAATTTTTGGAACTCTTAAAAGCTGAAGATCTTAAAAGCAGCCAGAGGCAAAACCCTACAATGTACAGAGGAAACAGATGAAATCATAGTGGACTTCTTGTCAGAAGCGGTGCAGTTCAGAAGAGGATGGGGGAAGGGGGTGCATCTTTAAAACATGGAAGGAAAAAAAGCTTCAACCTATAATTCTGCAGCCAACAGAATATCTTTCCAAGGTGAAGGCAAAACAAAGACTGTTACAGACATTTAAAAGCTGAAAACATTGCTCACCAGCTGATTTGACCTCTAGGAAATATAGAGGAAGTCCTCTGGGGGCAAGAAAGTGACACCAGACAGGAATTTGGATCTGAAGGAATAAAGAGCAGCAGAAATGCAGGCAAATGTAAAAGACGTTTGTCCTCTCATTTTAAAAAGCCCTTGGAAAGATAATTTACTGCTTAAGGTAAAAGTACTAACAATGTTTTTTGGAGTTTATGAGTAGAAGTAAGAGGTGTGGCAGCAATACAGCCTGGAGTCTAGGACTGGGAAAGTGGAAAGTGTGCTAAAGCTCTCAGAATACGTGTGAAGGGTTGTAACACGATTGGGAGGTAGGCAGTGACACACTGAAGGCACACGTTGTAAATTCCAGGGCCGCCATTAAAAAACAACAAGGAGGTATAGCTCATAAGCTAATAATGGAAATGCAATGGAATCTTAAAAAATCCCTCATCCAGAAGAAGACAGAAAAAAGGAGAAAATGAAACAAACAAACCCAGAGAGGACAGCCACAGTGATAACAGATCGAATCCCAACCGTAGCAATCATCACCTCAAGTGTGGGTGGCCGGAAAACTCCAAACAAGAGGTGTTTTGTCAGGTAGAAAAGATGAGGTAAAAGTGCTTTCCACGCTAAATATAAAGACACAGATGGGTTAAAAGTAAAGGGTTGGAAAACTAGATACCCTGCCAGCATGAATCACAAGATAGCCCAAGTGGATATATTAATATCAGACAAGTTGTATTTCAGGACAGGAAATATTTCCGGGGATGAGAACATCTCCCTGTAGTGATAAAAGCGGTCGGTTCATCAAGAAAACATAATATATTGAATATATGTGCACTTAAGAGCTTCAAAATACACACTGCAAAAACTGATAGAACTGAAAGGAGAACTAGACAAATACACAGTTACAGTTGGAGATGTCAACACTCCTTTTTCAGTACTTAACAGAACAAATAGAAAATCAGTAGAGATACAGAAGACTGAGCAACATCATCAAGCCAGTTTGACATGATTCGTGTTAACAGAACACCCATCCAGCAGCAGCAGGACGCGAGTTCCTTGCAGGTACATGTGGAGCTTTCACCAGGTAGACCAGATTCGGGGCCATGAAGAGCTCTCAGTAGATGAAAAAGGACCGAAACCATACAAAGTACTTTCTGTGATCAACAGGGAATTAAACGAGAAATCAGTAACTGAAAGACATCTGGAAAAATCCTCGGGTATCTGAAAACGCAATACAGACACTTTTAAATAGCCTGTGGTCAAGGAGGAAAGTCACAAGGGAAATCTGACATTTTGAACTAAGTGAAAGTTACAGAATGTTTCAGAATTTGTGGAATGTAGGTAAAATAGTGCATTAAATGATTATATTAGAACATAAAACAGTTCTCAAATCAATGATTTAGGCTTCGACCTTAAGAAAGGGTGAACAGGGAATTCCCTGGCAGTCTGTGGTTAGGACTCAGTGCTTTCACTGCAGGGGCCTGGGTTTGATCCCTGGTTGGGGAACTAAAAAAAAGGAAAGGAAGGAAGGAAGAATAAACAAAGGAAATTAAAAAAAAGACAAAAAAATTAGCAAAGAGCAGAAATCAGTGAGGTAGAAAACAAACAATAGAAAAATATCAATGAAACTTAAAGTTGGTTCTTTGAAAGAAGCATTAAAACTGCTAGACCCCTAGTTAGACTGATTAGAAAAAAAAAGAAGAAAAACTGCCAGAATAAGAAATGAGAGAGGAGAGGTCACTAGAAATCCTGTAGGTGTTAAAATGATGATGGCATTCCCAGGAGAAATTAAAGAGGACCCAGATAAAGGGGGAGCTATGTTATGCTAATGGACCATAGGACCCAATGTTGCTAAAGGGTCAGCTCTACCAAATTTGATGTGTAGATGCAGTGCAGTCACAATCAAAATCCTGGCAGGGTTTTTTTGTAGAAATTTACAAGCTTATTCTAAAATTTACACCGAAATCCAAGGACCTAGGAGAGCTCCAATAATTTTGAAGATGCAAAGAAAAGAGTACCTGGTTTTAAGACTTCCTCTGTTTCTGCGGTAATCTAGACATGGTGGAACTGGCAAAAAGCTATACAAGAAGATCTGTGGGACAGAATAGATTCCAGAAACAAACCCACACATTTAGAGTCAGTTGATTTCCAACAAAAGTTCCAACATAATTCAGTGGGGAAGTGATAGTACTTTCAACAACTGGTGCCAGGACTATTGGACAGCTACATGCAGAAACAGTGAGCCTTCTGCTGACTTCATCCCAGAATTAAAAAATTAGCTCAAAATGGATCCCAGACCTGAATATGAAAGCTAAAACTGTAAGGTTTATAGAAGAAAAAAATGTTGTGTATACATTCAGTGTAATATTATTCAGCCGTAAAAGCAAAATCCTGACACCTGCTACAACATGAATGCAGCTTGAGGACATTATACTCCCTGAAATAAGCCAGACACAGAAGGACAAATCCTGGATGACCTGCTTCTGTGAGGTACTTAGAGCAGTCAAGTTCACAGGCACAGAAAGCAGGATGGAGGGGCCAGGGCCAGGGCCAGGGCCTGGGGAGGGGGAGGGGGAGTGAGTGTTTCATGGGGGCAGAGTTTCAGTTTGGGAAGATGGACAAGTTCTGGGGGTGGACGGTGGTGATGGTGACACAACAGTGTGAATGTGCTCAGTGCCGCTGACCTGGACACTGTAAAATGGTTTAAATGGTGACTTTTATGGGTGTGTTGCCACAATTTGAAACAAACGAACGAGACAAGGACTAGAATTAACCGGTAGGCCTGTGCCGGCTTTGTTGATCGCAGGCTGAAGCGGTGCTGGAGGGAGGCTGGGCTGGCAGGAGGGGAGCCAGTCCTGCAGGGTTAGCGGGTGGGGGGACGAGGGAGCAGGAGAGGTTGGCACAGGTGCTATCCTGGGAGCCGGAGCCTCAGTGCCCGGAGGGGCCGGGGGCCCAGAGGCTGTCTTGCTCAGAGTCCCTGTGAGCTGCAGGGGAGGTCGAAATTGCTTTGCAGTCCTTCCTGGGGTGTGACCGCTGCGTCTCTCCGGGTTTGTTCATTTATGGGCCATCCGCTGGGCTTCTTATCGGGTGGGAGAAGTAACGGCACTCGGAAGGGCCCCCATAGGCTGTGTCCCTGGTGTTTGCTCCAGTTAGTGGGCTCTTCGGTTCATCAGGAAGCGAAGTTCCTCCCTAGCTGTCTGCTTCCCCGACGTGCAACCTTTCTGACTTCAGGGTAACTGCATGCAGGTTACTCACCGGGTGTCTTTCCGTCCTGCCAAAGTACATTTGTGTTTGTGTCTTTCTCTCTCAGGCCTTCCAGTTGGGAACCTCTGAGGACGCGTGCTCCCGCGGACCCTGCTGACTCCGGGCCTCGGTGAGTCAGGAGAGGAGGCGCCTGGCGCTTCCGCCGCGTGTGCGCGCGTGTGCGCTCGCGTGTGTGTTTATCTCTGTTCCCCGGAGCAGCCCTGGAGTGGGTCCCGCCCCAGTGAGCTGCGGTGACATTGGAGGGACCGAGTGGGGCACCGTTGGGCCTTCGTGCGGGTTGGTTGATCTTCTTGAAGGGGTGTACACTTATACGTAAAGGGGTGTACACTGACAAGTCTTCTTACACTTGTAAGTTTTCTTATCGCCAAAAGGATATTTATTATAGTCAGAATCCAAATGAAAAAGTCCAGGTAACGCGGGCTCTGCTTCTGTTCGCTCCTGGAGGGATGAGGGGAGGGGTCTACGTAAAGGTGCTGCTGGGTGGAGGGCGTCTGGAGGGGAGAGGCGTGGGTGTCCCCCCAGCAGAGCTAGACCCAGCTTTTGTTAGCAGACCTGGAAGTCTGTGAGAATTTTGGAGATGGACATGGCTGTCCAGCTGAGTTATCCAGGGCTGGACTGTGACCCGGAGGTCAGGGAGCACATTTACCGAGGTCAGGCTGCTCTGCTCCTGCAGGGAGCTCCCCTGGGAAGCCCGGTGATAACCGGCAGCTCTGGCGGAGAGCACGGGTCGAGTGGCCCTGGTTCCCCCGGGGCTGAGGACAGAGCCTGGCCGCAGAGTGACCTCTGGTGACCCGGGCCTCTCCCGTGCTCCCGTGTCCCGGCTCCAGGCCGTCCAGGACCCGCCTCTCAGGCTCCACGTGCACAGACACATGCTTGGGATCTGCAGTGTTAGGTGACTGAGTGACAGGTTCCATTTGTGTTAATCCAGCCTTGACCAGAAGGCCTCCCCCTGCCATTTCTTCTTTGGACCTGGGAGACGTCGCTCACTTAAAGTGCTTTCTGCAGAGAGCGAGTCTAGCCGCGATGTTGGAAGTTTGCAAGTTTCACTCTGGGATCCTGGCTCTGGGCTCTCAGCGGGCAGGCAGTTTCCCCTGGTGTGGAATAGTTACAGAGTGAGTAGGATTAATGCGAGCTGATGCCAGTTGCATACTTTTAATATTTATAGTCATGACTTGTTGAAAATAATGTTGCTTAACTAGGAGCGGCACACTGCAGTTAAAATTACCTTGTGTCTTTTGATAATTAAGTATATTATTATGAGTGTTCATTGGGTAACTGGTGATAAAATATGAGGTACCTGGCGGCTCTCAGCTCCCACATTCTCTGGACAGCTCATCCCCCAGATTCTGAACCAACAAAAGTTTACTTGCTGCATTTGCTTTTTATTGATTGAATAGACAGCTTATGTTTTAGCTGTTAAATTGTTGCAAGCTGCTGTTCTGTGCAAAAGAAAATCAAACTACATTGTATCCTAAAGGTTAGCTCTCCGTGTGTTCCTTTCCTGTGGTTATCACCTGGCAGGGGGTGAACTACTCCTAACTGCCCCTGCCCAGGGTGCAGCCTGCGGTGGCCGCAGGGGCTGTGGGTGGCCCTGAGAGCCTTTGCATCTGTGAAGCCTGTCGCATTGTACACAGCAGGCATGTTGCCGACGAGGAGGGTGGCGGAGGGCACTGGTCATCAGCCTGGCCTCTCCCAGAAGGACGGGACTGGGGGAGGTTGGAGATGGAAATCAGCTTGGTCTCTCTCTTTTCTGGGAACCGGACCTCAAAGTTGCGTAGCAACTGAGGGCTGGAAAAAGGAACGGGAAGGAGAGGGGGAAGCTGGAAACATGCTTTTCAGCTTGGGGACAGTCTGACTTATACCCAAGCATCCAGCAAGATACTCAATGTTTACAAAAAGAAAGGACTTTCAGTTACGTATATACAACTCACCACTTTTTAGAGGCAGGAAAGATACAACGACCCCCCCCCCCCAGAATTAATAATCATCAATATTGAAACGTAAAGCAAATCATTCATTTGTGACCTGAGCTGCCCAGATGTCTGATAAACATCTGAAAAGATGTGTGGCTGAATTAGTCATCAGAGAGATGAAAGCCACAAAGCCCAGCATGGTGTGTGAAGAGCGCCGGCTACCCGGGAAGATGAGGCGGGTGGACGAGGCGGGGGCGGCGGGCCGCAGCCTCGCTCTTGTGCGCGTCAGCTCTGCGCCGAGCACTTGGAAACCCCTCGCCACTCACTTCTCTCCCCGTCGTGCGGAGCGGATCTCACGTGTGCTTTTCTGATGTGGACGTGGCCCTTGGTCTGCGCGCGCCCACCACGGGGACCCCCTGGGGCTCACAGCCCACCCCCGCCCACCGTGCCCCCAGGGCAGGTGCGTGTGGTCCTGCCCCTGCCGGCCCCTGGCACCCTGGTGGACACGTGTGCTGGCCGCTGGGTCCTGGCCAGTCCTGCAGGATGCACGGTTGCTGCCCGGGAGGGAGAGGCTGGGGGAGAAGCTGGGAGAGCACTAGGACCTCAGCTGCGGGGACCCTCGGACTCTGGAGCCTGAGTGCTCCGGAGAACCCCCGCCTCCAGCGTGGCCCCCCAGGCAGAATGTTTCGTCGCTGGCTCTGTGGCCGCCTCACTGATGAACAGTAGAACAAACGAAACATCTCTGCTGCGTAGCTTATGGCAATTTTAACTCACACGAGTTTCCCATTAACTTTTCTCATGTTTTCAGATGATTGGAAGGTTTTCCTTCGTCTCTCTTAGGTACTGATGCTAAAACAGTGCCTTCCCCCCTCTCCCCCGCCAACTGTGTCCCATGTGAACCGTGGACTCAGAACTCAGTCCAGGGGGTGGGGGTGGGGGCAGAGGGAGGGGCTGCGAGGGCAGACCAGGTGGGAAGCCCACCACCCTGTGCATGGCCGCCTGCGTGGTTGTGTCTGAGGATGGGTTCTCTTTGCTCTAAAGGTGACACGAGGGGCCGAGCAAAGGGCCCAGACTTTGACCGGCCAGGCTGTGTCTGGAGAAGGTGGGTATCCTGCAGGGTAAGCGTCTTCGCTTAAAAAACACTTATCAGTGTTCAGCACAGTTGGTTAGACTTCGTGACCACTGCAGAAACAGAAGGTTGGAGCTTTATAAGCCAGCAGGTAATTTTTTGTTAATATTTAAATTTTAATTAAAGAAGTGATACGTGCTTGTAAAAATTTAATACAGAACCAAATCTAATACGTAATCAAAATTTCATTCTTTACTCCATCCCAAATCCCACCCTTTTTCCTGGAGGGAACCACTGTGAGTGGTTTGTGGTTTACCCTTTCAGAACTTGTCAGAATACGCATGAGAGCAGACGGGCGCAGAGCTTGTGTGTCATGACATCCACTCGTGCAACTGAATTTTAACTTGCTTGGGGGTCTTTCAGTACCCACAGGCCCACCTCGTCTGAAAAGACTTAGCTTCCTCCTTTATGCGTGTTCTAAAGAGCACGGCTGGATATACGTATACATACACACACACACGTGTACATGTGCACACACGCACGTGCTTTGTAAGAAGTCTGGGGATAGTTTCAGAGCACAGTCACCCGACTAGCAGTTTCCTAGAACCAGAGTGTACTTTCAAGACTCAAGATGTGTTTGTGTGTCTCAGAAAGTGTTGTAACTGGCACACTGAGTCTGGTATTGAGGGGCTGGGGCGTCGGGTGAGCACAGTGGGGACAGTCCTCAGGGAGGGTGGCGATGGGCCTTGCGGCTCTGCGGTGTCTGAGAGGCCCTGCCCGGCTCAGATACCCGACCTGCTGGAAGGTGGACTTTGCCCTCTGCCCGTGTGGGGTCTCTGGCTGGTGCTGTTTGTAATTTGGGGGGGGGGGTAGGCTCTACGTGGACGGTGGCCTGGGCCAGATTCCCTTTCCACCGAGCAGTGTTCTGTTTTCTGGAACAGTCCAGGCTGTGTTCCTCTCCTTGAGACACACACGTGGTTATGTGCACTTTATCGCCTGGTCACTAGTGTTTGGTAGCAAAGCCACATCCTCCAAGCGTCTACAATGCAAGCACAGCAGAGGCGGACACGGGCTGGGGCCTCCGTCTGCCTCTGCTCCCAGGGGCCCTGGCTGGAACCAGACGAGCGGGGATGGGCGTCCGGGGAGGTGCCTTCCAGAGCCACCTCGCACACTTGGCTCTGGCCTTGCCCGAACTTGACTTGCACGGGCCTGCGTGTGAACTGAAATTAGGAAGCGTGTCCATGGAAACAGAGAAACCCCAGGGCCGAGGCAGGCGGAGGGATGGTCCAGCTCGCGCGGCCTGGCCCGGACGCTGGGGAGGGGCCTGGCCCGCAAGCGCCTGTCGGGTTGCGCGCGCGAGGCCCCTTCTTGGGTTTGGGTTTAGCGACACTGTGCTGTCTTCCTGGTCCCCCCAGTGATGACGTGAGCGTCCCTCGAGGTTGCCGCTGGCGGGAGCAGACCTGGGAGGAGGGAGGCCCCGCCCGGCTGCCCACCCACCGGAACCCTCGCCACGCCCTCGCCGTCATGGATAACTGGCCTCAAGGACTTTTGGGTTTCCTGTGTAGACAGTCACACCACCTGTGAATGATGGAAGCTGCTTTCCGTCTCTTCAACCCGATTCCTCTTGTTTCTTTCCTGTCTCATCACGGTGGCTGCGGTGAGCTCTCTGGGGAGTGGGGGCCTCGGTGGCCGACGTCCTTCAGCAATCGTGGTGCTTTTCCTGAATCTCATGGAATAATCGTGGTGTTTTTTGTCTTTTGTCTCTACTGACAATCACTGGATGCATTGATTTTCTGCTGTAGGCCATTCCTGTGTCCTGGCAGAAACCACTTTTGGTCCTGATGTTTTGTATGTGTAACCTCGTGACTGGAATCAGGCTGCTACAGTGTATTTGTTGTGAATGTCGGTCTGTGTTCATGCCTCTGATTGGCCTGTTACATAACAGGCGTCTTGTCTCCTTCCTGGTGTTTACCCGACGCCTCTGGTGCTTCTCCATTCAGTAAACGCTGATGTGGAGTCTTGGATGTCAGCGCCTCGCGGGGAGGTGTCTGGGGAGCGTAGCGCCTTGGCGGGAAGCACGCCGGGAGTGTGTGTAGTGTTTTAAATTCCTCCCGCTTTACGCCGTGTTCTCATCAGGAGCTGACGTTAGAGTTTATGAAACGACCTGCCCAGCATTCTTTTTAAAGAAACATGATGAATTTTATTATAGATTTCCTACTGTCAAACCATCTTTGCATTCGTGCAGCAGACCCCACGTGGTCCTGATGTCTTTTTAATGTGCTGTTAGACGCTGCTAATGTTTAAAGGAATTTTTGTGTTTATAAGAGCAGTGGGTCTCAACCTTTTGGTCTCTTTTTAGTGTAAAGCTCTTAAAAAACTGTCAAGGACCCTAGAAATCTTCTGTTTTAGTGAGTTATGCCTCCTGTGGTTCTCAGCTGGGGGTTTGCCCTCCCCGACCCAATGGGTCATTTGGCCGCGTCAGGAGATGTTTTTGGTTGATACAGCTGGTGTGGTGGGTGTCTCTACTGGCGTCTGGTGGGTGGAAGTCAGGGGTGCTGCCGCACGTCCTGCAATGCACAGGACGGCCCCACGCAGAGGAGTGTCCGGTCCCAAGTGTTGGGGTGCCGCAGCTGAGAAACCTGCTCTTGGTATATAATCGCTTATTTCTTTTAAACAAATGACTTTGTTTATTTATGTGGCTGTGTTGGGTCTTCATTGCTGCACGTGGGCTTTCTCTAGTTGTGGCGAGTGGGGGCTACTCTTTGTTGCGGTGCCTTCCCTTGCTGCGGAGCTTGGGCCCTAGGCGCACAGGCTTCAGTAGTTGTGACTTGCGGGCTCTAGAGCGCAGGCTCACTAGTTGTGGCTCACGGTCTTAGTTGCTCTGTGACATGTGGGGTCTTCCCAGCCCAGGGATCGAACCTGTGTCCCCTGCATTGGCAGGTGGATTCTTAACCACTGCACCACCAGGGAAGTCCTAATATATCATCATTTAGAAATTAACACAACATTTAAAATTTTTTCTTTAATAATTCATTTAGAAGAGCAGCAGTAAACCCAGTACATGTTAACGTGTCACATTTTTTAATGAAGAAAAACTGTATTTTCCAAAACTGAAAATAAAAATGTAATAAGGTGAGGTGCATTGTTTTATGTTTCTACAATGTAATTAATCTCTCAAACGTCTGACCTAATAGGAGACCCCTGGAATACCTGCTTCAGCATTCCCTCTGCTTTTATGTGGTGTTGGTGGAGCTGTGTAATGAGAATCCTGCCTCACCAAGCACGAGCTTGGAAAACACAGGACTCTCAGATCAGCCCCGCCCCTCACAGGGCGCGGTGGGGGGTGGGGGGGGCGAGAACCGTTGATTTAGACAGATTCCCTTCTTTCTGCTTTTGTTCTCACACGGTGGAGTCAGCGTCACACTTCTTTCATAAAAAGGCACTTGGAAATGTCCTTCCCTCCCTGTGTTCTGGAGAAGGTTAAATGGTGTTAGATGATCTCTTCTTATAGGGCTGTTAGACTCCTGTGAGCCATCTGGGTTTGGTATCTTTCATTAGAGGTAACTCTGACAGACATCTCTTTTAATTCTCTAAAAATAGGTCTGTGCAGACTTTCTGTCTTTTCTGTGGTCACTGTTTTTGTAAATTTTTTTCTCTTAGAAAATTACCCATTTCATCTAGGTTTTCAAATTTATTTGCATAGAGATGTACAATTATTTCCATGATTTTTAAAAAACTATTTTCTTTGGTAGTTATTCTCTCTTTTCTCATTTTATGTATTTTTATTCTCTTTTTCTTAGTTTATTTTTATTGCTCTAGGGGACTTATCTGTTTTATTGAATTTTTCAAAACCAGCTTTTAAAGATTTAATGATTAATTAGAATGCTTTTTTTCCCTAACTCATTTTTTGCTTTTTCTTTATTAAATCCTTCAGTTACTTTGTAATTTTCTTCTGACTTTCTGAATTGGAGGGCTTAACTCTCTTATTTTCATACTCTCATTTCTAAAGATTTAAAGTATTTAATGTGATGAGTTTTCCTCTAAGCACTGATTTAGTTTTCATATGTTTTCTAGAAGTTCTGCAGTTTGGGTTTCCACTTCCCCTGGAGAGGAGCATATAAAGTGAAAATGTTTACATTTTGGGGTTGGGGGGAAGGCCTTTTCTGTTTCCTGAGTTTGTTATTAATTTCTAGGCAATATTGCTTGTGTTTTAATTACTGTTTGGAATTTGTTGGAAATTTCTTCGCTGCTTAATTTATGGGCACTGTTCATGAATGTTTCTCTGAGCAGTTGAGAGAAAGCGTGTCCTCTCTCACGGGTACAGGACCGGCTGCCTGTCCTTAAGGTTTACTTCATCAGTCTGGCTGCTGCATCGCCTGTGGTCTCTCTTAGCTCTTGGCCACTGTTCTTTTTCGAATTGAAACAGACATACTAACATCTCCTCTTATTAGCACTCTCTGATTTGCTTCTGTGGCATCCTTGTAATTTCTGCTTTATGAAAAGTAAAGCCGCATTGTCTGGTATGTAGATGTTAAACTTACATTGTCCTTGGGAAATTTAGTTTCTAGTACTATGATATAAATAGTCTTGCTTTGTGTCATTAATTTCACATGCCTGATATTTTATTCTCTGATATCAAGATTTTGAACCCTATTTTGGGGGCATTTCCCAGTATGTATTTATCCATTACTTTCAACCCTGCTGAATGATTTTACTTTGGTTGAGGTTTTCTCTTATACCTAGCAGAGGTGGGTTTTTTCCACAAGCCAGAGTGAGAATATTTGCCTTTTTGTAGCTGATCTTAGCCTGTTTGTATTGACTGATAGAATCCCTGTGTTTGGATTAGGGCTGTCGGTTTTTTGTGTACTTGGGGGGTAAGTGCACACAGAATGGTGCACACAGAATGGTGCCCACTCCCAAACACTCACTTGTTCTGTGTGTGGTGTCCGTTCTTCACCTTTCTGGTGTTTTGTTTTGTGTTTGGTAGTGCTGAACTAATGGTTGGGAAGGTGGGTTTGGCCTTAGTGGTTACCTAATATGAGTAGCTTTATATCAGATCCTGAGTCCCCTCCTCTCGGAGAACGTCTATTGTTTCTTTACTAAGGGCAGCAATAAGATGCCCTGTGACCTCCCCTCCCCGCAGCGTTCCCTTCCCTGGCCCCTGACACCTGGGCTTCCCTGTCGGCACACCTGTTGCTGCCTTTGGAGACATGGGCCCCCCTGCTTCCACGCCCCACCCTGCCTGCTCAGCTTGGCTGTCGAGTGCACAGCACATCCTGTTGGGTCAGCCGTCTCTCCCTGGTCTGTTCTCTCCCCTGAAACACATCAAAGCTCCTCGTGAGGCCTCTGGTGGCCTGGGCATGTCCTCCAGCCCCGTCCCAGGCACAGGTTCAGACTGTTGTACCACGCAGAGCCACGCGTCCCCACGGGCCAGCCCTCTTCACGGCTCCAGGACCTCTCGGCGTCAAGTCTGTTTCTTGATCTGACTCTGTTAGGCCAGTGTTCTTCCTGCGAGTGTTTGTCTGCTTCTGTGGGTGTCTTGCCTTTGCCCTCAGTTTCTGTCTTTCTGGGACGTCGAGTCGTAGCCGTGCGTGTCTGCTGCGCCTCTAGCCGACGGCTGGATTCTTAGGCCGCCCCTTACGCTTGCCGTGGGCACGGATCCACTCGGCTTTCTACTCCATCACCATCACATCATCATTATTTTAAATTGATTTTTATTTATTTGGTTGCACCAGGCCTTCGTTGCGGCAGGTGGGCTCCTTAGTTGCAGCATGTGAACTCGTAGCTGTGGCACGCGTGTGGGATCTAGTTCCCAGACCGGGGATCAAACCCAGCCCTCCTGCGTTGGGAGCTTGGAGTCTTAACCGCTGCGCCACCGGGGAGGTCCCACATCGTCATTATTTACCACCCTTTTTCTTTGCTTTCCTGCCTGCTCTTGCACATAACATGTTAAATCTGTTCTTCTCTTCCTCCCTGTGGAGCGCTACCCTTCTGACACTAGGATGCGTGGAGACTGAGTGTATCCGTGTCTCTGCTTTCTTCCCAAATAGTGTGAAGACCTGAGACCCAGGATTTGGGCTCACGGTGTTTCCACACCCTCGTTTCTGGGCATGTGCAGCGCTGTGGCGGGTGTTCGCACCTCTGCTCTCTCGGCGTTCCTGCCGTGGCGGGACAGGCTGTGGGCGGCGGCGTCTGCAGATGAGGGATGGAGGGCCCAGGAGCCCGGGGGAGCGACGCTGGAGCAGACTGCGGGATGCGTGGGCCCGGGCCGGGTCGCTTCCCGGCCACTTGTCACTTTCCACCCCCACATTCTGCAGACGCTCGGTGCCTTTTTATCCTCTTCTTTCTCTGGCCCGGAGGCCCATCCAGTTCTGACTGCGGCAGCCCAGTGGGTGCTTAGGTCCACACGGAAATCCAGCCACAACCACCACATTCCCCACCGCCCGCACCCCGGAGCACGGGGACCCTTCCCGGGGCAGTGGCCTGTCTGGCTCATGCGTGCGTGGGCGTGTGTGTCCCAGCGTGAGGGTGGGGCTTGGGGCTGCCCGTCCGTTGTGTCATCAGGGCCGTGACCGACCTTGGAGCAGCTCCACTATTTGGTGCCTGACAGCTTGTTCTCAGCTGATGGCTGTGCTTGTTAATCAGTAACTTGCCCCCTGCCGTTACTTCTCTGAGCTGAGTCTCCCAGGGTCGTGCTCATCCCTTCCTGACCTCTGGAGTCTCGGGATGGGCCGGATGGGCCGGGATGGGCGTGGCGGGGGCAGCGTCTGTGGAACAGGCGTGTCCCACAGCCTCACTGCAGGATGGGTGTGGTGCAGAACATTCTGGGAGTGCAGGGGACGTCGCGGGAGACCCGCGGTGGGTGCAGGTGTCGGGCTGGCTCTCTGTGGTTTCTCTGTGTCGATGCTGTTGTTGTGAAGGCTTAGCAAACCCTTGATAGATTGTTGTGAGGAGGCAGGCATCTTTATTTGGAGTAAATTCTATCTAGTGAAAAAGATTTCCTGTTTTGTAAATGAACATCCTTATGCCCGGGACCTGGGTGTGAGGAGCTGACACGTGAGGGAGGACGGAGTTTTGGTGGCTAGTGCCCGTGAGACGTAGGGGATGTGGGACGTCCACTTGGCTGTTTTTTCTCTGCTGTAGGAGCTTCGTGTCGTGTGTGCTAGGAAAATACCATAACCAGCAACACGTGTCGTCTTTCTCAGCCTGGGGTGTCCACGGCTGCCGGGAGGGGCTGTCACCTGCTGGGTGGGGCACCTTGGTGTCCACTGTGGTTTGTCAGCGAGGAGAAGACCTGGTCGCCGTGACCGTGGACCTGCCCAGGACCCCTAGGCAGGTGCCCAGGTCAGGGGGGGCAGTGCCAAGCCTGGTGGCGGGTCCCACGTAGACCCTGTTGGACCGTCGCTAACTGGAGCAGGGTGCCGGCCGTGTGCACGTGCCGCTCGGGGCCGGGGGGACGACGGCCTGCAGACGCCACTGCCTGGGAGCACCCAGGCTCTCCCGGGGGGCGGCACAGGTAAACGTGAGATGTGCGCGAAGCCCCCCTCGGTTCTTCGTAGATTTACAGGGGCCCTTCCCAGCTCCCAGGGCGGCATTCCAGGGGGCGGGGGCGGGGGCGGGGCCGAGGTGATGGTTATAAGCAGACAGACAGACACCCAAATGCCAGGTGACAGGGGCTGCGAGGAATCTGACGGGGGGTGTGGCAGAGTGACAGGCGGGGTGGACGCTGCAGGAGAAGAGTCCGCCCCTCCCTGGGGGTGGCGGGGGTCTGCGGGCCCCCAGGAGCGCACTGGAGGAGGGCTGGGTGGACGGAGGGACAGAGGGACGGCAGGACCGACGCAGCGCAGCTGGTGGGGAGCGGGGGAGTGCAGACGGCAGGCCCAGCGGCCGGGGGGTGGTGGGTTCTTGGTTCCCCGGGGCCCCCAGCAGGCGCCCCGCACGGTCATGGTCTGCACGGGACAGAGGGGCCCCGGCTCCCCGTGGGCGGCAGGGGGTGACGGCGGCGGGCGGAGAGCGGCCCGGCTTGTGGGGCTGGGGGGTGGAGTGTGTGACTGCGTGCGTGCGTGCGTGCGTGCGTGGCGCACACGTGGGGGGAGGGGCGTGGCCACGACAGGACCCAGCCGAGGGGGCGCGGGGAGGGCGGCGCTGGCTCTGCCTGGCTCTCCGCGCTGGGATGTGCAGGAACACGCCCGGTGCCGGCAGAGTGACCCAGTGAAGGAGGGCGGCGCGGGGAGGGGGGGACGCGGGCACCTGGGGGCGGGGAGCCTGGGCGCCCGGCCTCGGCCTCCAGGGAAGGCGCGGGCGCGGCTTTGCCCCGCTCACTCGCCCGCACGGCACCGCGGACGAGGGGGTTTGGGCGTCGCCCTGGTCGGGTTTGGCTGGGCAGGAGCCTGCGTGGCAGCGAGGGGCTGGGGGCCTCCTCTCCCAACCTGGACTTCAGACGACGGCCCATGACCCTGGGGGGGGGGGGGGCGTCACAGGCTCTGGGGTCAGGGCCTCGGGGGCGCCTGCACCAGGCGTCCTTCTGCAGACGAGGAGCTGGAGGCTGAGTGTGCACGCGTGTGCGTGCGTGTGCACCCGTGTCTGCGTGTGTGTGTGTAGTAACCTGTCCGAGCCTGACAGTTCATCCCCTGTCTGGCCTCGAGCAGGCGCTCCGCCTGGAGCCGCCCTTTCGGGTTTGGTGTCTGTCTTAGCCCCGTGCTGCTGCTTGGAGAGGTGGATACAAGGGTGTCTGAGACCCTGCTTTCTTGTGTTTGACTTCTTAGAGTTAAAAATGTACGTAAGCGCTGCAAGAGGGAAGGTGTAAAGCATCGCAGCGTCGTTGTGGGGGTGAAGGGCGGCCACAGGGCTCCGCTCAGAGGATGGTGAGCTGGCTTCTCGGGTGACCAGCCTCGGCCTGTGCGTGGAGGAGCCCAGCCCTGGTTGGCGTGATTGGGACCAGGGTGCTGTGCGGCCCGGCCAGGTCCTGGTGGCTGAGCCCTCTGCTCTTCTCCCAGCACTAGGGGGGAGTTCAGACCCCGTGACTGGTGTGTCTCTGAGCGGCGAGCTGCCTGCTGGCGTTTACGCTGCAAGAGGACAGGAGAGGCCACGAGAGCATGGTGTGCGTGTGCTCGGAAGCGTGGGGTTGAGTACCCTGCTGTGTGCTGGGCGCGGCCTCCGCAGCTCCCGATTCCAGTGTCGGTGGGATGGAAACAGGAGTGCAGGCGCCAGAACCACGATTATGAACGCGGGGAGTCGTAAACAACTCGGGATAATTTGCACCAGTTCCAGAATCTGCCTTTTAATCACCTTTGCCCCAGACTTCCACGTCGGTTGGGAGCAGGCTCAGCCCACGCACAGGTGCCGTAATAAGTCAGCACAGGTCATCGTTTCTCCTGTAACAGTAAGACAGCCCCGGGTGGGGGCCGCAGCTCCACGGAGCCCAGGGACCCAGGCTCCCTCTGACTCCTCAGTCTACAGCTTCTATCCTCCCGATTGTGGCTTGCTGGTCTCAAGAAGGCTGCTCCCCCCTCACCATTTCATCTTCATTCCAGGCAGGAAGGACCGCACATCTGGGCCACTTCCTTTTGAAGGGCTCTCCCCAAGCTCCACCCAGCGGCTTTTACCTCCCTCTTCCTGGCCAGACATGGGGTCCCTGCTGCAGGGAGGGCTGGGACCTTACCTTCCTGGCTGGGCCCGGGCCCGCCTGACAGGATGTCTGTCCAGTGTCTTCTGCCACTTTGCAGAGTACTCATTTTCCAGGAACTGTGTGTATCCTTGACCTTTGGCCTGAATTTGGTGAAAAGAGGTCTTTCCCCATTTCTTTTCTTCCCTCCTCCCTCCTCTCCACTCCTTGGTGGCGACAGTGTTGACTTGCACTTCTTCTTTCAGTGTGGGGGCTGGTCAGGTCCCAGCGTTCAGTCTCTGAAAAGAAGAGGAAGGGGACAACACCCACGGTCTCTTCTTTGAGGCCCCCGGCCTCGTCTGGTGCAGGTCCAGCTAGCCGTGGGCAGCAGCGTGCTCTCCCCTGGACCCTGCCGGGGCTGCCCCGTCCTCTCCTGCCTTCCCGGCTCACTCAGAGTTTGGGTCACGGGTGAAAAGGCCCCCCTCCCTGGGCACAGGCGGGAGGCGGGATCCTCCCTTGCACCCTCCTTGCCACGCCTGCCTGGCCAGCTGGGCGGGACTGAGGGCAGGGTGAAAGCTACTTCGTGGGGCTCCAGCGCGCTCCGTGCTCCTGAGGGACGGGTCCTGCAGGCTCGCGCCCGGAGCCCACAGGTAAGAGCGGGGCTGGCCAGCTGCTCCCAGCGGAGCCTTCCTCCTCCCCTGCTGGGAAGGAGCGAGGATGGGCGCTCAGGGCCGTGCATCTCAGGCCCACGGTCTCCAAGTCTGCATCCTCTGTGGGCTCCCCTCTTCCTAGGCTCTGGCTGCAGAAGAGTGGGGCTGGGTTAGTTGTTTGTCCAGGGACCCCTGCCCACCTTTGCTGGTCTCGAATTTTGAAGAATTGCTCCTGTTTAACCTGTGGAAGGTCCTGTAGTTGTCTGTCCTAACCCTGAGCTTCAAAAGACAGGCAAGGACTGGGGACACAGGAGGTCTTGTTTTGGTCCGCAGTGTGCCCAGCTCCAGTGCGTCACACGCGACTCTGGAATCCGTCAGGCTGTCACAGCAGAGTGATTTCTGGGTCTGTAGAATCTCCCTGGTCAGGGTGGTCAAATGCTTTCCTCTGCCACAAATGTCACGTGAGCAACCAGAGCAGCAGAACCTGATGGTCCGATGTGGGATTCAGTGGTCCACACGTGGCTGCTGAGCCCTTGAAAGCTGAGGGGCCGTGAGAGTTAAAAACATACACAGGCTTCAAAGACCTAGATGAAGGGGTGATGTAGAACATCTCATTGTTGCCTTTTTAATGTTGACTGCATGTTAAAATGATGATATCTTGGCTATATTGGGTTAAAATACATCATTAAAGGGCATTTCACTGTTTAAATGCGGTGCTGGGACACTTAAATTACCCGCGGGGCTCACGGCGTGTCCCTGGGCCAGCCTGCTGGCGTGCTGCCTCCGCGCCCTGCCTGGGACGGACGCGGGGTCCCGCCGAGGGGGACGGGGCCAAGCGGCTGCCGCTCCGCTTCTGCTGGCTGGACGGCCGTTTCTTCGGGGATTGCCGCGGGAGGAAGCCGTGCTGCAGGGTGAGGCTGCGTTCACGCCTGTGGCAGGATGGCTCCCTGCCCAGGGCCCATGCCACACGTGTAGGGAATACACCTGGACCAGTAAGTTCCCAGGTGTGGTGAGTTTTACGCTGCAAAATAAGCACAAAGACGATTGAGACGCGTTCTTTGTGGTCTCCTGTTGACGGAGTTCCTGTGGAGCTGGAACGGTGGGGTAGAGGTGGGTGTTGTGTGGGGCAGACCCAGCACCCCGCCCGCCCCACCCACCCCGCCCAGCGGTGCCCTGTGACGCTGGGACGGCCGGCAGATGGCCAGGCATCCAGAGGTTTTCCGTGAAGGCGTTCAGCTGTCTGCCCCTGTCCCCGCCAGCTGGGTCTGCTGGTGCAGGGGAGAGAGCCACCTGCGGAGGAGCCGGCAGTGCCGGCGCTGTGCACGGTGTCAGGAGGGCGAGGATCTGGATCAGAGCAGGAGGTGTGTTTCTATAAAGATCCGCCTCGGTAATCATTTGATGTTGGACCACACCGTTGTCTTCAAGAGACACCCATCCCCTCGTTCATTTCACAGTCGGATGTTTGATTGCCGTTACGGCCAGGACCCGTGTGTGAAGAGAGTGTGGAGACCTTAAAACGTGGGTCTGGCCACGTCTGTTGAGGAGCAGGTGTGGCCGTGGCCGGCCGCGGCTCGGTGGGGCCATGCCCGAGCTCCCATGGGGCCCACGGTCAGCGCGCGCCTGCACAGGGGCCCCGGCAGGGCGGGAGGCCCAGTGGAGGAGGAGGTGGGGCCCGGAAGGTCCGGCCCTCAGCGCGCAGTGACCGTCGGCCGTCGGTGTCATCGTTGTCCACCCGCGTGAACTCCCCTGGACCTCAGCACTCACGCCTCCCAGGGCTGATTTCTTCAGGGAGTGGCGAGCTCTTCCAGGTAGCCGGCCTCTCTAAGTGCAGGCCGTGCGGAACGCCAAGGTCCGGGCTGGGGAGGGCCACCGGGAAGCCCACACCCACGGGGAGGACAAAACATCATGAAAGTCCCCATCAAGGTCAAGGTCACCTCAGAAGTCCGACACTAAGTACGCAGCATGTGCAGGTGGAGTCGGATCTCCCTCCAGACGGAGTTTGTTCTGTGAACCAGTTTGTAAAGAGTCTAGAAAACATGCAGTGCGTTTGGGGTTTGGGGTGCTCGAGGGCAGGGTGAGGCTGTAGCATCCGTTAGCATGAGACCAGACCCCATGAAGCAAGAAGAGTTATGCCTTAGGGAATAAGAACCGGTCGTCGTTTCCCTGTCTGGTTTGCAACCAGGGGAGGTAAAAAAGACAGCTTTGTCACTTATCTGTTGAAGAACGTGGCTTAAATGTCCTACAAACCAGGGCTTCCTGATTCTAAGCCCCAGGCTTGCCTACCAGCCGTGGGCGACCGTAGCCCCCCTGCAGGTCAGGGCCCGCGCCTGGATTCTCGGGCAGGGTGGGTCTGAGGATGGGTGCTCTGCAGGCCTGGGAGGAGAGGCTGACACCAGGCCACCCGATGCTCAGGGGACAGTGGGGCTGGGAAGTGACTGGAGGGCCGGCTGTGATCGCCTCCCAGGGTCAGAAAATGCAGGTTCAACCACACAGGGTACCGTGTTGGTCGGGGCCCCCAGGTGGGAACTGGAGGGCTTGTATTCGAGCCCCGGAAACTGCGGCCGTGGGGGGTAGAGGGCTTTCTGGGCCATTTGCGGGGGGTGTGCGCCCTCAGAGAAGACGTGGTTTGAGCACACATGGGCCGGAGGATCCCCGAGGGAAGGTTCCTGGTCGTCTGGTGTCCCGGGAAGGTGGCGGAGACGAGCCCACTCTCCATGTGTCCCTCTGCCCCCGGCTTCCCCGGCTGACGGCCGGGACACGTGTGCCATCCACATCCTTGAGGCTGAAGTGGGGAGCGGGGGTGCGGGAGGCAGGGTCACACCCACTGGAAACGTGGAAGCCTCTGGTTTCCCAGAAGGAGCTGGGCCTGTCTGGCGGGAGCTGTCGTGGGTGTGCCACGTTCACACGCCCGCGGTGAAGGGTGAGGCTCGGCTGGTGGGACCCAGGGCCAGCTCGTCGTCACGCTGTCACAGGCAGGGCTCCTGAAACGGGGGAAATAAACAAAACACGGGAAAGTCATTGAGGTTTAAAGAGAGGTGGATTCCAGCGGGACACAGGGAGGCCCCCCGAATCATCGCGGGGGTGGGGGGGAGCGCACGTGGGCTGGGCACTGGCGCCCGCACACAGCTGCACGCGGCCAGCGCGACAGCAGCCCGGGGGACACCCAGGCGCCGCCGAGCGCCCGCAGCTCCGGGGGCCAGGTTGTGAGTGCGCAGACGTTTGTGTGAAGGCGGGTTTCTCTTGTCCTGTTAGCCTCCTGCTCTCAGAAAGTGTGTGTCCTGGGATCAAAGCTCTGTCCGCGACTAGTCCAAGTGTGAGTGGCTATGGCTTTTCTGAAGACTGAATGGCAGTCCTTTTGAAAATATAAACTTTGTTTACGCTTTGACCCAGCCGTTTTTCCTGGGGACCCCATCTAACCGAAACATTCAACAAGGGCTCCGGGGTAGGTATGAGGACGCCCAGTGTAGCGTCATTTGTAAAGGGGGAATCTTGGAGGTGACCTAAGTGTCCTCAGTAGGAGAATGGCGACGTGCTTTAGTACATCCATACGACGAGATACTCTGCAGCTGACTTTGCTAGAATGGAGTCGCTGACACTGATGCTAACAGTGCTGACCCTGGACCCGCCCCTCCTGCAAGTACTTTGCACAATTGGCTCGTTTCACCCTGTCACCCCCACTGTGCAGATGAGGAAATGGAGGCTCAGAGAGGTGCATGCCTGTGTCAGGGTCACACAGCTCGTTGGTGTCAAGGCCAGGGTTTGAACCTAGGTCGTGCTGTCCATGGTCTCCGTTCCTTTTGTAGAAGAGGAGAGGTTTGTACTGACCCGAAAGAGTCCCCTGCTCTAGAGCTTTGTCCGTTTGGGCTGCTGTCACAGACGCCCACCCCTAGCCTGGGGGCTGATGAGAACAGACCTTTATTCCTCATAGTTCTAGAGGCTGGAAATTCAAGATCAAGGTGCTAGCAGATTCGGTGTCTGGTGAGACCCCACTTCCTAATTCAGAGCCAGCCATCTCCGCGCTGGGTCCTCACGTAGTGGAAGGGGCGGGGAGCTCTCTGGGGTCGCTTTTATAAGGGGTTTCACCCTCGTGACCTAGTCTCCTCCCAAAGACACCACCTCAAATGCCACCCCACTGAAGAGGAGTGGGACTTCAGCAATGAATTTGGGGTAGATGCGACCGTTCAGTGCACCGCACAGAGCGTGGAGGGGAAAGTCAAATCACTTAGCTCACGGGGTCACAAAGTGTGGTTGTTGGAAATCACCACATTTGAGAACTGCAAGGGTCAGAAAAGAGACACCAGACCTCGCCGCAGTCAGCCTGGGGGCGGAAGGGGCTGCTGCTGACTTTCACCTTCTTACTGTGCGCTTCTGCAGGGTTCCACATTTCCACAGCCACGAATTGGTTACTCTCTCCTGATTTACAGAATTTCCTTAATTTGCAAAATCGTTATAAAACAGAGTTTAAAAGTTGGGGTGTTGGGACTTCCTAGGTGGCGCAGTGGTTGAGAATCCGCCTGCCAGTGCAGCGGACACGGGGTTGATCCCTGCTCCAGGAAGATCCCACGTGCTGCGGAGCAACTAAGGCCGTGCGCCACAACTACTGAGCCTGTGTGCTGCAACTGCTGAAGCCCGTGCACCTAGAGCCCGTGCTCTACAACAAGAGAAGCCACAGCAGTGAGAAGCCCACACATCACAATGAAGAGTAGCCCCCGCTTGCCTCAACTAGAGAAAGCCTGTGTGCAGCAACGAAGACCCAACACAGCCAATTAAATAAATAAATAAATAAATAAATAAATTTATTTAGAAAGTTGGGGTGTTGTCTACCTGAAGCGTTTGGTTGGAGCTGGAGGACTGGGTGGGCCGTTCGCCTCCAGGCTGCAAGGTGCAGCCTCGCGTGTCCCGCGGAGTAGAGGGTCTGTGGAGTCCCCTGGCCCCTCAGGCCTGGGTTTAGGAGTTAGTGAAAGCTGCCTCTCTAATCCTTTCCACCCGACCATCATCTCTGCTCCCCTCAGAGACTAGTGGTTTCTCTGCAGCTGGGAGGCTCAGATGTTCTCAGCCCCAGGGGAAATCTTTCTTTCAGTGGATACGGGAAGAGGCTTTTCCCGAGTGTTTTGGTTGGGTTTTGCTCCTTGCCATTTAGGACACAATTCCTGTTTCTGAAAGTGGTGGTTTTCCAGTTATCCAGCCTGGCTTCGACTCCTGACTCCGCTGCGTACTCGCCGTGTGACTCTGGGCCAGTTGCTTAACCTCTCTGTAGCTTCGTTCCCTCATCTGTAAATGAAGCTCCTAGGAGTGCTTGCCTCCTGAGAGAGCTGCGACAACTGAGTGAGCAGACGCGCGGAGCTGCCAGGACGCCTGGGGATGGGGACCTGCATGCAGGGTGCTCGTCCCAGACGGTGGTCACTGTCACCGTCACCGCCACCGCGCAGCACCGTGAACTCCAGCTGGTGTTAGACGTGTCGCCTGAAATTCCGCAACTCAGGCTCTGCCTCCAGTGGGCTGGGGCCGGCGGGGGCCCACGCTGGCCTGCTGCTTCCCGGCGGGGTGGGTGGGTCTGCTGGTGCGTCCAGCTGCCGTGCACTGGCTGGGCCGCGGAGCCGCCCACGAGGCCACAGGAGCGCGTGATGGCCACCCAGCCAGTGCGAGCAGCTGCCCTGGGGGAGGAATGAAGCCCCTCTGCAGGTGAGGGGGAGGCTCCGTGGTTCCATCCCTTCAGCTCAGCCTCGAAGGCCCTTCTCTTTGCACGTCATGGAGCCCAGAGCAAGCTGGTGGCTGCCCGTGTGCTTCCGAGAGAAGAGGGGGGCTGGCACTCCCATTCCCACGGGGCTCCCCTGGCCCTGCCTGCGGAGGTGAGAGGCTGGGGTCCAGCCCAGCTCCCTCCTCTTCCTGTGAGAGGCTGCCACCCCACCCCCCCACCACCGGGTACCCTGTGGGCGGTGCTGTGGGGGGGCCCGGCTTCCTCTCCCTGAGTACACCGAGCGTGGGGCAAACCTGTCCCAGGCTGCTGCGGGCTCTCTGTCTACACGTCGTTTGACTGGATGCAACCTGTTAAGTCACTTGGGCACATCCTTGTTGTAGATAGCTGGCTTGTCTCTGTGCTCTGACATCTGTAAACGTTGCGGGAGGGGCCTTGACGCGCGTGGTGTTGTGACGTTTACAGCTTCCCGTGCGTGTTTTCTTGCACTCGGGTAACGTTTATCAGGAGATTGTGAAGACCAGAGTGACAGCTCTCTGGAGGGTTGTGGGCACTCCTGCCTGGGAACGGGGACCCACAGGCTGTGGTGTCTGTATGCCGGTCCCTTAGCCCACGTTAGATAGAAATTCTAATAGTGATTTTAAAAATCAAAGCAAGCTGATTCATGTGAATTTTAGGAATCATGATAATTGTTCAGAGAGATTTCATGACTGAAACTGTATTTTGTTTAAAAATTGCTTTCCCTGTAGGAGTTTTCTTTCTGGGATGAGTTTCAAATGGGTGTTACTAGTTCCTGGAAACTGTGAGATTCACTAAGAAGGGTGTGCACGTGTGTGTAAAGTCCATGCAGGATGCTGGGCTATTTAATGTTATTTCATAACCAACTGAGGTTGTCCTTCTGCCAGGTCTCTTTCTTCCTGGGCTGTCATTTTTTTATATATATAAATTTATTTATTTATTGGCTGCATTGGGTCTTAGTTGCTGTACCCGGGCTTTCTCTATTTGCAGAGAGGAGGCTGCTCTTCGTTGTGGTGTGTGGGCTTCTCATTGTGGTGGCTTCTCTAGTTTTGGAACACGGGCTCTAGGCCTGCGAGCTTCAGTAGCTGTGGCACGTGGGCTCAGCCGTTGTGGTTTGAGGGCTTCGTTGCTCCTCGACATGTGAGATCTTCCCAGACCAGGGATCGAACCCGTGTCCCCTGCATTGGCAGGCGGATTCTTAACCACTGTGCCACCGGGGATGTCCCTGGGCTGTCATTTTGCTTCTTCGAGGGCCACCAGGCAGTTCTTGCAGGTGCGTCCATGCTCCGTGCACGTCCTCCTCACCATCACCTACCACTGGACTGTAAGCGCCTTTGGAAGGTCTGCCAACCAGTCTCGACAAGGATAAGTGTGTCCTTATTACCTGAACGCCCGAGGTAGCCAAGGGCTGGAGAGCTTGGTCCCTTGTCCTTGGAAGGTTTTGCAGGCGGACCCCCTGTCTTAGAGGGAGCTGGTCACCTGCTAGCACCCGCCTCGCCATGTGGCAGCGGTATCCCAGGACACCTACTGCCGTGGCCCCTCTGCCCGTGTTCACCCGGCCGACCTGTGCAGATGCCGCGGAGTCACTACCGCTGCGCGGACGCCGCTGGTGGAGTTTGCGAGCTGCTCCGAAGCACTGGAGACTTGGCCACTGGTATTCCTGGGCTCACACCTCAGGCTGTTTACTTGTGTTTGGTTTGCATAGTAACCTGTGTTCTCCAAGGCCCCGGTGTGGTTTGGAAGGACGTTGTATCAGCTGGTCCCTGAGAGCACCGGCCTCCTTCCTGGGGCCGCTGCCACCACTGGCTCATGTACCCCGGAGCGTCTCACGTGTGGGGTTTATTTTTGTTATTGACGTATTTATTCACGTATTTAAAGCTGTTGGAGGGCGGATGGGGCTGAAGAGTGAAATACAGAACCCGCAGGCGTGAGGGCGGGCGGTCGCCTCGGTGCGTCTGCGGCGGTTCCCAGCGGAAGGCGGCCCTGGGCCGGAGCGGCTTCCCTGGGAAGCGCTGCGCTGCAAACGGCTGCTCTGCTTGCTGCGGGATCGGCGGAGAGGAGCCGAGAAGCTCATGCCCTTTCCAGTTTCGTGCTGCTGAGAACACCAGGAGCTCCGTGGCCACGCGGTCAGCGGGAAGGACCAGGGGTGGGGGGCCGTCCTCGGCGGGGGGGGGGGAGCCCGGGGGCCCTTCGGGGCCGGGAGTCGCGAGTGAGCTCTGCTGGCAGCGTGTCCCCCTGTGGGTCTCGAGGTGTCCCCCCAGCCCCCGTGCCGAGCTAACTGGATGAACAGGGTGGACGCGGCCGCCTGGGACAGTGGTGCCCTGTCCTGGGCAGAGCAGGGGAGAATCCCCAGCTCCCTTCCTCCCCAAACCCGGCCTCGTCGCTGCCCTGCTGCGTGTAGGCGGGACCCACGGTCCTGAGCCCAGGCTGCCGGGGTTGACACAGTGTCTTTGGGGAAACTGGGGACAGAACGTGATTGTAATTTAACAAGTGTCTGAGGCGTGGAGATGTGGGAGCGACTCCAGGACGCCCCGGCCCCTGGGGGCTGCCCGGCTCGTTCCTGGGGTGTCTGCGGCAGAACCGGCCGGCCGGGGGCAGCGACGTGGTCAGAGGCCGCGTTGGCCAAACTGGTTTGAAATCCTGGGTCTGCCAGTACCCTGGTGGCGTTGGGCAGAATCCTCTGGAGTGGGCAGCAGTGTGGTGAGTGTTCAGTAAGTAATCCTTGTACAGTACCCGTCACTGAGCGCCACCTTGGCGTGGCCCCGTGGCCTCCCACCGTGTGTCTCGGCGTGGTCTACTTGCCACTTAACTCTTGGCTCCTTATTTCCAGGGCAGGAGCTCGTAGGCCTGCAGATGCCGCGGGAAGGAGTCTGCCTCACGTCAGGGCTCCGCCTCGCCTGCTGCCTCGCGGGCCCTGCTGGCCGGCCCGTGGTCCCCGGGGTCGCTGCTGTGGGCAGGCAGCGTGGGGACCCTGCCGCACGAGGGGGGTCAGCGGGCATGACAAAGGCTGCACAGGAAGTTATATAACTGTGTATTCGTCATGGATGCCCATGTCTAATGGGTGTAATAATTACTGCTAGTTGAGCAGAAATAATCAGTTACGCCTTGAGTTCCTCTCGGCTGCATAAGAAGGGACCTGGAAACAACATGCGAAGAGTCATCCAGTCCAAAGAAAGGTTTTACCAAGTTTTTACAGTGTTCTTTTTATGTTGCTGCTCCAAGGAAACGGCCAGGAAATTCTAACAACATTCTCTGTGGTCTTTTAATATTTTGTATAAATCACTAATTTTCAGGTCCAGGGAAACAGAAATATTATATTCCTGTGTCATTTTCTTGTGTAATATTTGTTCTCCTTAACTTTAAAATAGAAACATGGAAACGAAACCTGAGTCGTTACAGAGCGTGACGCTGGCATGTGGGCGGCTCTCAGCAGAGGGTGGCGAGGACCCTTCCCTCCAGGGTCCCGGCCACCCGCAGCCGCCACACAGGGCAGTCAGGCCCCCACGCAGAGTCCCCATTTCAGCAGGAACGCTGTTTATTGGAGGAGGGTTTTGGCAAAATTCCTACGCCAACTTTTATTTCAAAATAATTAAAACCAAGGTACTGAACTTTCTAGGCTTGGTGTGTTTTACACAAATCACGTAAAGGTATCATACACACCCCACGTCCCGTGTGGTCACTGCGGTCAAAACCAGGGTTGAGTTTTTGCCTCCCCTCTGCCTCCACCCTGGGGAGACACCTCAGGTATTCCTTTTAACCTCTGCTGATCTTTTGCCTCCGAAGCAAACAATTTGGGGATGCTGAGGATGTCATCATAAGAGCTAACCATTTTGGGCATTTACCGCGTCAGGCATTTTCCCAGCTGCTCCCCCGTGGGAATCTTGACAGTACAGTGGTCACTCCCACGTTGCAGTGGAGGAAACTGAGGCGCAGCCAGGGAGTGGGGGCGGGGTGCAGGGATTGGAGCCCAGCGAGGGCAAGTCTGTGCTCTGCTCCTCTCACCGGGGATTCTTTCTAGGACGTGCTGAAGACCCCAAAAGTTCACAGCCCAAGGGAGGGCAAGGGCCAGGGCCGTATCCGCCAGAGAGACGCCGCCCCCAGGCTGGCACTCAGCAGGCGTGGGACCAGCAGGCTCAGCCTGACCGATCTGTTCTGTCCCCCACACGTGGTCGGAGAGCCTGGGCCCAAGGGACCGTCTAAGGCCTGGGGCTGAGGGCGGGCCCATCGCTGCTCCGTGGGCCCGGAGTCCCGCGCAGAGCAGGGGGGCAGACCTGGGGACAAGGGCTCAGAGGGGCCTGCGAGGGGGCTGCAGGGACACCCCTGCCCCCGGGCCACCCACCTGCCCGCCCTCTGATCTTGGCTCCAGCCCTGAGAACACAGCAGGAGTTCTGGGGACAGGACAGGCCTTGGGAGCATCTCCAAGGCCTGGAATCGAAGGTGACAGTTGGGGTGCTGGCAGTGGCCACAGGGTGGGCCGTGGCCTGATTTCTGCTTCAGATGAGCGGTTCGTTCTGGCTGCACGTGGAGGAGACCAGGAGAGCCTTTCCGGAGCAGGGCAGAGCCAACTGGAGCTCAGGAAGTCCTCACAAACAGCTTTTTAAATGAGAACAGGCCTCAGGGCAAAGGTCGAATCCAGATGCTGCCAGTCAAGGGTCACGTGGAGGGCGCCTGCCCCCTTCCTGGGAATTGGAGAGAGACCTCCACTCAGTGACGGGTCACCGCCTCTCGGGCACCACCCTCGCCGCCCCACGAACAGACGCAGTGAGGGCCCCGGGGTCTCAAGTCTAGTCTCCCCGACGGTGGGGCTTGTTCTGTAGCTGTAGATCACGGGCAGCGCTGGCGGAGGGCCGCGTCGTTACCCGTCAGGAGGGCAGAGGCGCCATCCCTCGCGGGCTCTGCGCATTTCCCGCGGGCGCTCAGCTCCGCAGCTCCCCGCTGCGGTGGGGACCGGAGGGCTGGAAAGCCTCAGCCGGCGGGACCGTGCTGTGCGGGGGAGGAGTGACGACCGCCTTCTCCCCGGTAGCTTCTCGGGCCGGGACCAGGGCTGGAACTGCAGGCGAAGCGTCTGGAAGGAGCCTTACGGCGGCCTGTCCAGAGGCCGGACAGCCGCCTGGGGTCGCTCGGGGCCATGTATACCCTCAGATCAGACCCACGGTGGAGCGCAGGCCCGTCAGGCTTCTCCAGCCGTGGGTCCTCCCGCCATGCAGGGCGCAGGGCTGCGAGGGGGCCGGGCAGACGGGGTGGGGTGTGGGGAGGGGGGCGGCCTCCAGTTTGGAAGACGGTGTTTGTGCCGAGTGCCACAGAGGTGCGCGACGTAACGACTGTCGTTCCATCCCAGTACAGCACGGAGAAGCCTCGGAAGCCCTCTCCCGTCCCTCGCACGTCTGTGTCTGTGCAGGGCCCCGTGCCCTGGGAACGGGTTTCGCAGGGGCCGCCTCTGTCCCTGGGTCGCCCCCCTCTCACCTCGGCCCCTCGTTGCAGGTTCTGACGTCGCTCGCGGGCCGGGGATGCGTCTGAGGACAGGCCCCTGCGTTTGCGGGTTCACGTGTCCAGTTCATTCCACACCCTTCCCGAAAGTAAGAGGGGCGACTCCTCCCCATGGTTCATGCGGGCGTGTGACACACGCCCACAGTGGTCCCGGAGCGGCCTTGCACCCAGTGCCCAGACTGGAAACTGGACGGCGCGTGTGGCCTCTGGGCCCTGCCTGGCGTCCGGGTGGGGGGCTGGGGAGCCTGTGAGCCGGGGACCTGGCCCCAGCTTTCCAGCCCCCGAGGGCCGGGCCCAGCCCGCCCGTCACGCTCACGGCACGACCCGCCCCAGGCCGGGCGGGGTTGGGGCTGTCGAGCTGTCAGGGCTCCCCCGTGCGCCCTCCATCCGCGGTCCGGGTCAGGGGCTGGGGGGCCGCTGACCTGTCTCCTGGCCGAGCCCCGTGACGCCACCTGCTCACGACGGCTCCAGGCCAAGCCGCTTACGGGATTAGCGGCGCCCGCAGAGCCCTGCAGGGCCGAGGAGAGGCCGTGCTGTCCGTGCGGCTCCGGCAGTTCTGTCTGCATCCGAGCTGGCCGCGGAGACCCGCCGGCCGCTGCCGGGAAGGCGGGACCCAGCAGCGGTGTCCCCTCTTGGCTGAGCAGATGGTCTGGGTGGCCGCAGCCCGGCAGACCCAGGCAGCGTGGGCCTGGCCGTGATCCCCGCTCTGATCCTCCGGCGGAGGCTGACCCACCCCCGCTCCGGGCTCCTTTCACCGACTTTCAGAAGAGTCCGAAGATGCTGGCCAGCTCCTCGGCCTGCCTGTTCTGGGGCGTCTGCGCCGCCCTGCTGGCCGTGGCTCTGGCCTATTACTTCTACTGGTGAGCGTGGCGGTGCCCACGGGCTGTCCCGGGGGCGGGGGGGAGGGGCGGGGGGCCCTGCTTGCCCTGCTTTTGCTGCGGCGCTGCCCTCTCTGTTCTCTGAGCTGACAAACGCTCCCTCCCCTGGGTTCCTGGGTGGGGGCCTCACGGCCGACAAGGGGAGCAAGTCGCCAGAGCCCCGCGCGGTGGGGGCTGCTGGGGCTGCAGACGTACACGGGGGTCTGTAGACGAAGCGGAAAGCAGGCAGGTTCCATCAGAGGGCCGCCGCTTGCCGCAGCCGTAACCGTGAGCTGCACCCGGACCGTCCTCGCGGTCACGGTGGAAGGGCCACCAGTTCTTCCTGTGAAGGCGGGGAGGCGGCCAGCCAGGGGCCACACCGCCTGGGCTCTGGACGCTCCCTTCCAGCCTGACCCTCGCGAGGCTGGGGCCATAGACAGGGCCCGTGAGCTCAGGGACCCCAGTTTCCGTCTGGAGAGCGAGACACCCGTGTCCTGTCCCTGCGGGCGACGCCCTCGTGCGCGGGGCTGTCGGGGCGGCCGTGCAGAAACGCAGACCCCGCGTCCGGGGCTGACTTTATTTGCGAGAGCTGGAGCACGGGGTGGCTCCCTGTGAAGAGACTCCCGCCCTTCTGCAGGTTCTGTCCCAGACTGTCTTGCTGCCTCAGCACTGAGTTCTCTGGCCTGGACGCTTTCTCTCCTGTAGATCCGATTAAGGCTCCTTGTGTTTCTGATGGGTGGCCGGGCCTACAGGCGGGGCGGGGGCAGGCTCGTCCTCCTGGCCCCCGACTCCGCAGCCCCCCGCCCCTCCGCCCCCGTGTGCCCCCAGGGCTGTGGCCCTTCGCTCCCGAACTCTGCAGTCTTTCACTTCTTAGCCTGAAATTACGCCCAGAGGCGTGTGCACGTCCGCTCCTGTGTGAACCAGGGCTGATACAATTTACAAGTGAGGATCACACAGAACCGAAAGGTAAACGCGTTAGCTGGGACTTAGGGGAGGACTTAGCCCTAATTCCTGGTTAGACTTGCGTCCCTTGTGAAGTGCGTTTCTGGCCTCTTGGCGGGTGAGCAGCCCCATGGGAGGAGCGACCGCTCCCTCTATCACAGACTCCGGGACACTGCCGAGGGCCCAGGACCACAGCGCAGGTGTGGGGCTCCAGCTCCCACAGGGGACCTCCGCCTGGGCCGTCCTCGGGCCCCTGGTGTGGGTGGCGGGTGTGTCTGGCACCCCGTCCACAGCAGGCAGGGACGGGGGCAATTTATGTGTCCCTGCGGGCGCGGGGCCCTGGTCAGAGGCCGCATCGCTCGGGAGAGGGGTTGGCTGGTTTCCGGTAGGGTCTGTCCTCTCCTCTGATGCCCGTGCCAGCCACTAAGTGGTCACTTCATCCACAAATGGGTAGAGACCCTGTTCTGGGAACATTCTCGAAGCAGCTGGTGATCCGACCGGAGAGTCAGGCAGCCCCTGTCGAGTCCCCGAGGCTCAGCTGGGAGGGGATGTCTGGGTTTGCGCTCTCTGGGTCTACAGACATGTCCTCCCCACCAGGGCTGGACCTGAGCGCCGCCTTCCTGTGTGACCCTGTGCCCCGCTCTGGGCGGGCAGGGGCCCAGGGCTGGCGGAAGGGGTGACGGGTCCTCGGCTCGCTGGACACACGCAGCTCAGCTCCAGGTCAGAGGGTGTGGGAGGAGCATCCCAGCCTGCCAGAGGCCGCTGCACCTTCGTGGACGTGTGCGCACCACAAGGACAGGGTGGCAGGCTCCGCGCTGCAGACTGTAAATCTCCCACTGTGTGCTGGGAGCAGCACTGGACGTCCCGCGAGAGGGACCGTCCCCTGGTGGGCACCTGGGTGGCTGCAGTCGCAGCTGCTCCTGGACACCCAGCACCCAGGACAGAGGCCTCGCCAGGTCCGATCCCCTCCACGGGCAGGGACTCTGCCACAGAGGGCTCGTCTTGTGCCGGCTGTGAACCGGTCACTAACGAGGGCACGGGCCCTGACCAGCGCGGTCTGGGGGAGAAGGCACCCTGCCCCGTGAGGGGGCCCCTTTGTGAAGCTTTATGAGGGGAGTCTGGTCTGGCAGAGCTGCGCAGTCACGGAAGGGGCCACACGGAACCTCTGACGGGGAGCGAGCGGGGGGACAGTCGCCACATCTGGGCTCCGTGGCCAAGATGGAGCCCTGCTTTCCTAGGAAGCCTTGCTTCAGGCTGGTGGAAGGGCCCCGGGACCCACCTGCAACGTGTAGGAACGTGCTGGTTTAGCCAATGAAATCCACTTAGGCTGCATCCCTGCTGCCGAGGACACCGCGGGAACAGGGGACGGGGGCTGACATCGTTGTTTTTGGGGGAAAATAGGAAGAGCTGTGTTGTCCTTCTCTCACATCTTAAGTGTTTCTTGAGTTCCTTGACTTTACTGCTAAAGTATTCGATGCATCCGCTTAGGGATTTTCCTCTTCTTTAAAGAAAAACGTGCTGCCGCTGAGAAATACCCTAACAGGAGAAAGACATTTTAGCAGCTCGTGTACACCGTGCGCAGGGGCGGCCCTGGTGCCCTGTCCGTGCTCCCCGCCGGGCCCGTGTGAGGACAGGTGAGGCCAGCATAGTCGGGGCCCCCGTCTGCAGCCTCCCAAACCCAGCCGTTGATAAGTTTCCCTCCCTGTTGAAGTGTAGTTATGGCTCTGGGGTTTGGGGGTGTTCTGCGGGGGAGAAAAAAAAACCTAGAACTGAAAACCTTGTTTGAAATGATAACAGTAGCTGTTTTTCATGTTAGTGATTTATAACCATGTCCAATAAACAGATTTCAACCACACCCCTTGAAAAGAAATGTGTAAAGAATAATTAAAACTCATGAATGTAGAGTGAGGAGGGAAAGTGAAACTTGCAAATGAGACACTAAAAGCTTCCCTGAGCTCACCGTTTGGGAAGTAACTGGTTGGACCATTCTTCCCTGCCGAGCTTCTCAGGGTGCGTGTCCGTTATCTTCGGCGTGAGCTGGGGCACACAGACTTTCCCAAGCTAATGTGACGACAAGACCCTCTTGTACAAGCCGTTTCTTGAGATTAGCGGCTGAATTATGCGGTTTTACAAATACTCAAAATAGTTCAAATATCTATTATTTGTAGGGAAAATAGCATCTTTGTTTGCTGACCTGGGAACCTGAATGCCCTTTAAAACTTGGCTTACGAAGGATCTTTCAGACCTCAGCCGGTTACAAGGGAGGGAGGGACCCTTGTTAACCCTCAGAGCCACCCTGTGCTACTGGCATAAAGGTCGCCTGTTCTTATCTTCACGCCAGAAACTGAAATTCAAAACGATCATGTCAGGTGCCGAGGCCACAGACACGGGACAGGAATGCGGTGTCCTAAGCTCCAGGCCCGACTCGCTCCTCCTTTTCTGTGGAGAAAACCACAGTGGGCCTGCAGGAGCCTGGGTGCTGAGGGCGGACACTGACGTGGTGACGGGATTCATCCTCAAAGTAGCCAGGGAGGATGAGCCCTGGGGCTCCCTCTACAGAGTTTGCCTCCATTTCTCGATTTAAATTTTATTTGGTTCCCCGACAGACTTTTACTGGCTATCTGCTGTGTCCCAGGCACTGTTGTAGATTTTTGGTTGTCAGTGTGTAAGACAGACCAAACCCCCACCCTCATCAGCAGTGCCGTCCACGCTGCACGCTGAGTGATGAGGGATTTAGTCCGCTGACATGCCTCCTACCTTGTCTCCAATGCTGCCGCTGTTTCGTTAGTCATACTACTATTTTTAGTTATTTTACTGTTCCCTTAAAACTTTAATGTGCTTGGATTTCCATGTTTTGTTGGATCAACTTAGACAAAAATTTCTAGACCCCATTATGTAAAATAATTTGGGTTTATAATGTTCATATTCTGTTGTGTGATTATAATTAAATTCTCCATGCTTCTTTTGTAGGTTGATTGTAAATATTAAAAGTCCAGAAACAGCTTTCACAATAAAATTAAAAAAAAATTTTTGCTGCAAATGCCACAAAGGAGGAACTGGAAATCTAAGCCCTTAAGTCCTTGCTGCTTGAAGGAGGAAGTTTTAAGTACCTCATTAAACCCCCTGTTAATCTGATTTACATTTAGATCACAATTTGCTTGCATATAGCATGTTTTTATACTTAAAAATCTTAATAGCTTTGTTTTTTTACTTTTTTTTTTTTTTTTTTGGCACACGAGCTTAGTTGCTCCGCGGCATGTGGGATCTTCCTGGAGCTGGGATCGAACCCGTGACCTCTGCATTGCCAGGTGGATTCTTAACCACTGCGCCACCTAGGAAGCCCATGTTTTTTTACTTTTAAGAAAAGAAACATATTCCTTCTTCAATACCCAAAACTTCCAGCTCCTTAATTATATCCTTTGTTCAACAAATTCTATTTTCTTCTTGAAAGATTTCCTGTTTTAATTTGGACCCATTTCTTTTCAGGTCATCTATAAAGTTGTTATCCTGGCATTTCTTTTCATTGCATAACTGGGTTATTTCTTCTTTTTCTTAAACTCCATGTCTTTCTCTTTATTAGATTCCTTCTTGTTTTGCTGGACTACGTCCTCAAGTAATCTTTTCACAAAGGATGAGTGGAAGTTAAATTTTCTAAAACCTTGCCTCTCGTGAGGTTACCATGATTTTTGTCTTCGTTCTGTGTATGAGTCAGTGTTCCGATAGAATACAAATGTGTGAAGGGAGGATTAGTAAAGGGGCTGTTTACGAAGGTGTAGGCAGAGATTAAGGAAAGCAATAAGAAGGTAAAAAAGAACTCGAGTTAACAAGTTCTTGCAGATAGTGTGACATTTCAGCCAGTATTTTTGCGGGGAAGGACAGAGTCCAGGGGAAGTGGGAGGAGAATCACAGAATTACATTTTACTGTTCTTGGTCCCAGGGTCCAAATTCTGTGAAATTTGTAAAGTGACCACATTTTGGATTGTGCTTGAGCATGGAATCCTAGAGGGAAAACCTGTTGTGTTCCACTGCTGTTGACCTAAATAAAGGTTCCAACCTGAAAGCACTGAGGAAGGGGATGCTGCCGGTAGTGAGATAGCCGTTTCAGTATGTTTAACATGAAGATAAAGCGTTTGTGGTACGAATGTATTGTTAGTTCTTGGTTCAGTCGATAGACCTGTCACTGGTGTAAATGCTACCATTTAGAAGAATCCATGGAATGGGAATGAGAGGGTCGTGCAGGAAAGAAGGAAGAGCAGCTCAGAGAGGGCGATTGTTCCCGGTGCCTTTTCCAAAGGGAACTGGACAGCGTGCATGGCCCTTCATGCAGGGCCCGGGGGGGTGGGGGGCGGGGGGCAGTGTTCCAGCCCTGGTAGTTCTTTCCATCAGCAGTGCCAAGTGTAGAGGACTTGGAGTTTCTGTGCAGACTGGAAGGAATTAAAACTTCATAAGCAATTTAACATTTTAAATGTTTGCAAAATCATTGCCGCCATAATGAGATATCACTTAGATGAAATTAGTCCTTAGTGAATCTTTGCCATTTCCTGAATTTAATTTTCTTTGCTTCAGCTCAACACAGTATTCTATTTTGGTACTTGGTCTTTCTGTCAAGTAGAGCATCACGTCCTGAACTTAGGTGGTCTGTGACATTATCTCTTGGGATACAGTAACAGCGGCTGCCCACAGCAGGTGCTTCGTAAGTATTTATTGGTAAAGGAGAAAAGTCCAGTGCTAGAAGGAGTTAGGAATGTCCTCATCCTTCTTCTCGCCTGAGCATCAGTATTAACTGTCTGTCACAGCGGGACAAATCTGTAAAGGTCACCAGATTCCCCAGTAACTCTTTCCATGGCTATATTTTAACATTAAACTCAGAAAATGTTTATCTATTGTGCCCTTTAAATATTAGCAAATTTTGTCATAACATATCTGTGGCAGTGGATGTGTCATCTTACGTAGTGGGGCTGTCGGTGGGAGGTGTGTGGCTGGTACCTTCACCTGCAGGACGCGTGATCAATTCCTGTGCAGTTCCTATTGAGTGCTGGGTGCTGGGTGGGGACAGGGCAGCCATCCTGGTTGCTGCAGGTTTGCCCCGACCTTTAGGGAAGGACCTTGTAGGACTAGGTCTACCCTGGAGGCAGCTGTCCTCCCTCAGCCACTGACCTGCCCTCCTTAAGCAGGATGATCTCAAAGGGATCACAGAAAAAAGTTGGTTCCCCCCAAAAGAGCAAACAGCACGGCCCATTCCTCAGATACAGCTGTGCTCTTTCTAGAGCCCTGGCAGGCCTCTGATGGTTTCTCGTCCAAGGTCTCAGGGTCTCCTCCCCCCTGAGGATGTGCCTACGCTGTGGGCACCAGGGCCGTGGACGCGTCCTCAGATGCTGCTGTCAGTCTTGCCGGCCACGGAGAGGCATCCTTAGGGGTAAACTGGAGAACAAAGGGGTTTGGTGTAAACTTTTGGGGATTCAGGGAAAACAGAAGGAAGACAAAGCCTGAGACGGGGATGAACTCCTGTTCAAGGAACGAAGCGAGGAAGAATTTAGGTTTACCTGCATGTTTATGAGTCAGCTCTCAGCTTCACTAAAGGATGCGAGGGCACCGGTGAGACCCGCAGCGGTGGAACTGCCCATAAAACCTCATCAGACTCCACTAGCATTCCCCATTTTTACTGGAAAAACTGATTTCAGGGTGAGAAGCTCCGTTGCAGAGCTGCAGCAAGAGGGGGTGCCCGTTGGTTCTCGGCACCTGCTCCCCACAGCACGCACACACCGGAGGGGTCTCCCCAGCCACCAGCACCCCTGCCCCTCCCCTGGGCCAGCCCCTTGTCACCGCATCCCCCGGGGGGCTGCTGTCCTTGAAACCTGAGCCCCACCCCAACCTCGGTGAGGGTGGAGCTGCCTGGGGGCGGGAGTGCGCTGCTGCCCTGTGGCCTCGAAGGCCACATCCAGCCTTTTCCCTTTTGCAGTCGGGGAGGACGCTACTGGTAGGAAAGGGAGGAGGAGCAGGGCTTGCCTTCCGGGGTCGCGGGGGTCCCGGGGTAGCGCCTCGGCTCTGCGGCAGGCCGTGTGCCTCCTCGGGGGCCAGCTCCCCACAGGAAGTAGGGCAAGGTGCTCGTGACAGTCTTAGTTTCACTTTCTGCCTAACGTTTTATGGGCCTGATTCATGTTCTCGGAAACCATCCTCTACTTCAGAACGTGTGTATCTGAGATGCTCTGAGTTTGTGTTCAGGCAGGAAGCTCACACAAGAGGCAGACGTGCTGAGGGACAGGTGACCCTCGTTCTCTGACTTGGGGTGAGTCTGACCTTTTCCGAACCTCCCCTGGGTCCGGGCTGCTCGGGGACCCACGATTGTGGGCTCTGCCGCCACTCTGGACGGAGGCCGGGGTGGACATTTGCAGCCCACTGAGTTTACTCCATTCCAAATCCTACTTTTCTAAAAATCTATCTTTTTAAGCATGATGCCTCTTTAATGGCAAACGTGACACTTTTCATCTTTGTAAATGGCCTTGTTCATCCTTTGAGATTTGTGTTCTGTTTACCATAAAAGCACTGTTGATAACCTACAGATTCTAGAGCTCGTGTAGGAGAAGCTCCCCCCAGACTCTCTCAGGCAGGCTGGGTGGGGGTCGGGGGGTCATGGAGAGAAGGCCTGCGCGAGGGGAGACCCTCCCCCCAGCTGCCGGGACCTCACCCCTCCCCAGCCGCGCGGCCTCCTCTGACCCTCTCCTTCCGGGTCTCCCCTGGGAACCGGGGTTCAGACCCGCCCTCTGCGGGCACCCACCTCACCCCACATGGTTTGTTGATTGACTGCGCTGTGACCTCACGTCTCTGGTGAGGTCCAGAAAAGCCGTGAACTTGCAGTTTGTCTGGCTTTATCTTGTTGCGGGGTGGGAGTGACAAGCCCTCTGCGTTCCTAAGGGGATACCAGGACCCGATGTAACTTTTTACGTTGTGAAGCACATTGTACGTGTAGAAAAGTACGTTCACCACCAGTTTATTGAACAATCACGGAGGAGACAGCCGCCTGTTTCTGAGAGTGAAATGCCGCTGTTATAAAGGGCAGATCACCGTCACAGAGTCGCATCCAAGGCAGCTCGGCTGTGCCTGTTTCGTGTGTGCGTGCGCGTGCGGGCCGGGCAGCCGCCTTGCTGTGGGGGGTGCCTGCTGTGCCCGCAGGCCCGGGGGCTTGTCACAGGGCTGTTGTGCCGTCACCAGGCCTGGGGGCTCTTCGCCTCCCTGCCGCTTCCCATGGGGAACGTCACCACTGCTCAGGCCGGTGAAACCACCAGACCACCCTCAGAAGGACCAAAGATGCTGGAGCCCCGAGATTTGGGATAGGTGGGGTGTGAGGGGTCCGGAGGTCCCTCTCATGCCTTCTCATCGCAGCCAGGGGCCCTCTGTCCCCGGGCTTCTGCCGCAGCCCCTCTCAACGCCCAGCCACCCCTCCCTTCCTGCCTGGGGCACCGTTTCCTCACTGAAACCCCCCTGGGGACGCGACAGCCCCTCCCCACCCTCGTCCTGTGGTCCCTAGGCCCTCTCCTAGCGCCTGCCGGGAGCATCTGGCCTCCTTCAGAGGTGGCCGGGGGCCCGGGACCCTTCGATCCACGCGGCTCCTCCAGCAGCCTGTGGTCAGGACGGACGCTGGCTGCGCGTGGCCCCCGCCCTCAGCCTGAGCAGCCAGTTCTTTGTCTCGGGTGGGAGGGGGCACGGCGGGCAGCTCCCTTCGTGCTGAGCGCAGAGCCCTCCCGCTGCAGCCGGCACGGCCCCTCCCCAGCCGGCGGCGGCGGCCTGCCCGGCGTGGCGGGGTTTTGAGAGCCGCGGGTGAGACCGTCGGGCGGAGTGCTGCGTCGGGCCCCCGTCACACTGTTGTTTCAGGATGCTGTTAGGGCGGCTCGTGACGACACGTGAGTGGTGCAGGCGTCAGGAGTCACGCCGCCGGGCGTCGCGCGTGTACGCGGTAAACCCCAGGCGTCCCTTTGGCCGACGCTGCCGGAGCCCCGCGTGCCGCAGGCCGGACCTGCGTGTGTAACAGTCACAGACGCGGCGGGGGTGCCGGCAGGGCCTCGGGCCGCGGGTAGCAGGAGGGGCGCTCGAAACACCCGCCACGCGCGTCCCCTCGGCCTCTCCAGTGGCGGCTGCTGGCGGGGTCGCGGCTGCTCACCAATGCCGCTGCCTGCGACGTGGGTCCTTCTCCCTCTCCCCTGTCCCTTCACGTTCCTGACTCGAGGAGGGCGAAGAGCAGAGGGCAGCGCGGGGGTGGCTGCCTCTGGTCTAGGGAAGCAGATGCCTTCCTGGGAGCCCCCGCAGGCCCACTGACTGCCACTGGGCCTCATGCCCATCCCTGGAGCAGCCGCTCAAAGTGGGGACGGGGTTACCTTCACGGCTTAGGTCCGCAGCGGGGGGGTCTCCTCCCGGGGCCCAAGGATGGGCGCTGCGGATGTGGCAGGGCTCTCTCATGGGGGGGGGGTTGTCACGGAGGCCTGGAGGGGCGTGTGGTACGTCCTGTCGTGATACCTTCCTTACCCTCGGTTGAGAGGTACTCAGTGCCTAACGAGTTTCATGAGCCCAGTGATGCTTTTACGTTAACTTTGTATCCTGTTTATTTACTTTTTTAGTTTTCATTTTTGATGTGGAGCATTTTTAAAGTCTTTTTTGAATTTGTTGTTACACAGTTGCTTCTGTTTTACGTTTTGGTGGTGTTTTTGGCCGGGTGGCTTATGGGATCTTAGCTCCCCAACGAGGGATGGAGCCTGTACCCACTGCACTGGGAGGTGAAGTCCTAACCACTGGACCACCAGGGAAGTCCCAATTGTGTCCTGTTTGTTGCACATACAGTAGAAATACAAGTCAGCCGTGTGAGACGTGTCCTGTGTCGTCCGCTCAGCCTGCAGCAGCACCCAGGCCACACGACTCCCAAGTCCCCCACCGGTGGCTGCAGGCTCACCTGCTCTAGGTGCCCAGGGATGTCGGGGGGGCCCTTCCTTGGCAGCCGACTGTCCACTCGTTGGCCTGTGTCACTGGCCTGCATGTCTGGTCACAGGCCAGGACCACACTCTTCACAGCAGAGGCTCCGTCCTGTGTGATGGTGTCTTGCAGGCTGTTCTCTGGCTCTCCTTCATGGTTGGCTTGGTTTCCTTTTTAGTTTGTTTTCCGTGTGGACTGTAGAGTCAGCATTTCTAGTCCAGGGGTGAGGGAGGGGGCCTGTTGGTATCTTAATTAGGGTTCAGTTCCATTTATAAATTAACTTGGAAAGAATGTCTTGTGTATTGTTTGTGTATGACTATCTAGCAAACCACCTCAAAAGGTCGTGACTGAAAACACCACCGTTTCGGTAGCTCGCGGCTGTGGGGCAGCAGTTTGGCTGGGCTCGGCAAGGCGGTTTTCTGCTGGTCTCACCTGAGGTCACTTGTGGCTGCAGACGGCTGGCAGCCTGCCTGGGACCGTGCGTCCATTTCTGTTCCACGGGGGCCCACCTTCCGGCGGGCTGGCCCAAGCTTGCTCCCCGGTGCCCAGAGGGTGCAGGGGACGCTGCAAGGCCTCTGAAGGCCCAGGCTCGGGCGTCGTGTGACGTCACGCCCACCCCATCCTATTTAGGGGCAAGCCCTGCAGCCAGCCCACTCCGGGGGTGGGGAGCTGACCCCACACCTTGATGAGGGGAGCAGTGCTGCTTTACCAGGGCCTGAGCACAGTGGCAGTGCTGCCTCTGCTGCACAGCGTCTTCCCGCTTGTTTAGTTCTGCTTTTGTATCTTTCTGCATGTTCTAAGGTTTACTCGTATAAACCTGTTTATTGCCTCTGAAGTTTGTAATTAGGTATTTTGTCTTTCTTATTGCAAATGTACACAGAGTCTTCTCCACCACGTCTTCTGTTTTTGTGTGTTCACATGGAGATGTGCCCACTGGGCCACACTCTCTGGCAGCCTGGACATACAGTGAGGCTCTGTATCCTCATCTTTCTGGCAGCTTGGGCCCCAGGTGACCACGGGGGGCAGAGCTGCCTGCAGCCTGGGCCCCAGGTGACCACAGGGACGGAGCTGCCTGCAGCCTGGCCCCAGGTGACCACAGTGGGCGGAGCTGCCTGCAGCCTGGGCCCCAGGTGACCACGGGGTGGAGCTGCCAGCAGCCTGGGCCCCAGGTGACCACAGGGGACGGAGCTGCCTGCAGCCTGGGCCCCAGGTGACCATGGGGTGGAGCTGCCAGCAGCCTGGACCCCAGGTGACCACGGGGTGGAGCTGCCTGCAGCCTGGGCCCCAGGTGACCACGGGGGGCGGAGCTGCCTGCAGCCTGGGCCCCAGGTGACCATGGGGTGGAGCTGCCAGCAGCCTGGGCCCCAGGTGACCACGGGGGGCGGAGCTGCCTGCAGCCTGGGCCCCAGGTGACCACGGGGCGGAGCTGCCTGCAGCCTGGGCCCTGGATGACCCTGGTGGGGGGTGGGGGTGGGGGCGCAGAGCTGCCAGGCTGCACCGTCACAGGAGATGGCTTCCTAGGTTGCTCCATTGTCCCACATGACCATCTGGGGCCAGTGACCTGCATCTGTTTAGTCAGAGAGAAATAAACTTCTCTGTTGTCAGGTAGAAGTAGTTACTGAACATTATTAGAATGTTCACATCTGACATTGTGTTAATTTTATTCCTTTCAGCATTACCATAACCCCTTATCGTTTATAGCAGCACTTGGGTTGCAGTGGATTCTCTTGGGTGTATACAGTGCAGACCCAGCGCCTGCAGACAGTGGTGATTTTACCCCTCCTGTCGAGTTTGGACCTCTTGGTGATTTCAGATGCTGGTGAGGTCGGATCGGCAGCGGATGAGTATTAGCGAAGAAACACATCGTATTTTTCAGTCTTGTTGAACGATAAGGTTGTCTCTGTAAGTGAAATTACCCAAGAGCTGAAGCCAGCCCCTTTAAACCTCAAAAACGGGACAGTGTTGACCTGACCTAAAGTTTTCATTAGACGTGTGAAAATGCCTTCCCTGCCCCCGACCGACCGCCTTCAGTAGCGGGGTGAGCGCGCCTCGCTCACGGGTGAGGTCAGGGCGGACAACAGTTGCTCATTATGTTCTCATTAGTGATGTCATTGTGGCCACGGGGTCTGCCAGCTGCCCCAGCCCCCGGTGCCCTCCAGGTGGTGCCGTCTGAGGTCGCCGGCTCGCCTCTGCCCGCGTGCTGCCGTCAGCAGGATGCCTGCCCCCAGCGCCCCCTGCCCCCGCTTTACTCATCTGGTGCTTCGGCTTGGCTGTGGGCCAGGAGACCACCCAGTCCCGCATGTCCCAGCAAGAGCGAGGAGGAGCCCGTCTAGGAGCTAAGGAGTCCCTGTGAGTGAAGCTGTCTGTCTCTCTGATACATGGGCTGGCTGCTCAGAAAGCAGATGGGGGGTTATTTTCCTTTTTGGCTATGTTCTGAATAGTACATGTTGTCACCTAAATGATCTTAAGATACTTTAAAAATATTGGAGATAATGTTATCCCTCTAGTGTCCTTTTTTTCCAATAGTCAGTCTGTTCATAGACTTTCTCCTCCAGTATTTCCTGACTAGAAACAACAGAACTATCCCCAAGCAAAACAAAAACCTAGGGCTTGTCCCCAGTTTGCCCCCCATGCAGCCAGCCAGCATGGCATTGCTGTTTTTCTGCCTCATAGCAGGCTAGGTCTGCTCTACTTACTTACTGCGCATAAAGGGATGGATGGATGGATGGATGGATGGTTGGATGGATGGATGCGTGGATGGATGGATGGATGGATGGATGGATGGTTGGATGGATGGGTGGATGCGTGGATGGATGGATGGGTGGATGCATGGATGGATGGATGGATGGATGGATGGATGGATGGATGGGTGGATGCGTGGATGGATGGATGGATGGATGGATGCGTGGATGGAAAGGTGGGTGTGTGGCTGGATGGATGAATAGATGGGTGGATGGGTGGTTGGATGGGTAGGTGGGTGGATGAGACACAGGAAGGGAAAGAAGGAAGAAGGGAAGGTAACAGCCATTTCTTGGTTCTCCTTCATTATGGACTTAAAAAAATTTATTTTATTTTTGGCTGCTTTGGGTCTTGGTTGCTGTGCATGGGCTTTCTCTTGTTGTGATGAGTGGGGGCTACTCTTTGTCGCGGTGCATGGGCCTCTCATTGTGGTGGCTTCGTCTTCTAGAGCACGAGTTCTAGGCACGTGGGCTCCGTAGTTGTGGCTCATGGGCTTAGTTTCTCCATGGCATGTGGAATCTTCCTGGACCAGGGCTCGAACCTGTGTCCCCTGTGTTGGCAGGTGGATTCTTAACCACCGCGCCACCAGGGAAACACCGATGATGGACTTGGAATTTGGATTATATATAACTAAAACAGTTCTTTTTAATCCTATAATCCAGACTTCCTGTCTAGAACACCAGAAACCAGGCACTTTTGGCATGTTTAATGTCTTCGCCCTTCACCAGCCACTGTGCTCAACGTCACACCTATTCAGGAGGGACTGCCCTGACAGGGCAGGGTGAGGCTGCCAGGCTTTGACCTCAGGTCCAAAAGGTGGTTGGTCCAGAGTGGGTATCAGCAGTGGTGCCTTCTCCCTGGATCTCAGGAACAGAGTGCAGGTCAGCTGAAGCAGCACCCCCAGCGCAGGCCAGTTCCTGCCCCCGCGCAGAGCCAGAGCCTGGCGATGGGGCAGCACCGGGTGTTCAGGCTGGGGGTGCAGCTTCTGCCGGGTGCTGTTGGCAGGAGCTGGAGGGACTGGCGTGGGCTCTGTGTGCGAATGGAATAGCCGCCTTCCACGTGCAGGGAGAGCCGTTTACCCCCCTGCACGGAGTGAAGAGGCACTCTGGGTGGTGAGGAAAGGCTTTGTTGGAAAGATGAGGGTTTGGGCACAGATGGGGGTGGTGCCCGGGAAGGAGCTCTGAAGGCCAGACCATCTGACTGGCTAGTTCTTGAGGAAGAGGAACAAAGGGACCAATGCCGGTCCTGCGGGCATCTGGGGGTGGCCCTGAGGCAGGAGCAGGGGATGTGAGCAGGGCGGGACTGGGCCAGGGTCCCCGGCAGACCCCAGGCGTCCTGCGCAGCAGGGCGTGGGAAGGGGCCTGTGCACGCCCAGAGTCACGGGGTCCGGGAACGAGGCCTGGATACGTGTGAGAGCCGTGTCCCCCTGCTCGGGGCCGCGGCGCACGCTGCAGGCTGCGGCCTTAAACAACAGACGTCGACGCCCCCCATCCTGGGGGCTGGGAGGCCAAGGCCGGGGTGTCGGAGGCTGTGAAGGAAGGGGCCGCGCGTAGAGGCCGCCTCTTCCCTGTGTCCTCACGTGGTCGTCCCTCCGCGCGTCTGTGTCCTCATCTCTTCTTATAAGGCTGCCCGTCAGATTGGATTAGGGCCACCCTAGGGACCCCACTTAACTTGATTTCCTTTGTCGAGACCAAGTTTCCAACATCCCCTTGTGAGGGGACACCATTGACGTGTAACAAGAGGCGCCCAGGTCAGGGCTGGCAGTGGCGGGGACAGAGCCCAGCAGGGGCCAGGCCCTTCGCGGGCCGATGGTGAGCCGGTCCAGGCGCTCCCGGCTCCCGGGTCTCCCTTCACCACACTGACCCCTGAGCGACGTGGCCACGGGAACCACAGGCTCGCAGCTAGCAGCAAAAGTCCAGAGGGACGGTGTCAGAACCACGAGGGTCCTGCTTCTGGGGCAGGGGGCTGGCGCGGCGCCGGAGCCAGGAGGAGGGTCTGGTCCGGCTCCCAGTCCTCCCTGCCCCACCGGGTTGTGGCGGCTCCCGAGAGGCCCAGGTCGGGGTCTCCCGGGGTCGCCTGTCGTGTTGCTGCTCCGTGAGGCTCCCCTGCCGAGCGCCGGGCCGGCCTCTGTTCTGTGCCCTTGTCCCCGAGGGGCAGTGCCACCCTGTGTCTCCCCTGTGGGAGGGGGAGTGCAGCTCGTCCCCTGCCCTGAGAAGGTGGGGTCCCGGCAGCTTGCGTGGGGCCACAGCACCCTCAGGACCGGGCTGTGCAGGCGCCGGGCCTCCGGGACGGTCTAAACGCTTCTCTGACAAAGGGACTTCGGCTCAGCTTTCCCCGCCAGCTCAGCAACAGCATCTGAGTATTAATGAAAAAGCACCAATACCTTTTGTTTTATTTTAAAATATTTAAAGAGAATGATTATTTTTAAAAATATATTTATTTATTTATTTACTTGGCTGCACCGGGTCTTAGTTCCAACATGCGGGATCTTTAGTTGTGGCATGCAGACTCTTAGTTGTGACATGTGAACTCTTAGTTGCAGCACATGTGCAGGATCTAGTTCCCCAACCAGGGATTGGGCTCATGCCCCCTGCCGTGGAAGCGTGGAGTCTTTTTTAAATTTTATTTATTTATTTATTTATTTGGCTGCGCCGGGTCTTAGGTGCCAAGTGTGGGATCTTTAGTTGCGGCGGCACGTGGGATCTTAGTTTCCCAAGCAGGGATCGAACCCTGGCCCCCTGCATTGGGAGCGCAGAGTCTGAGCCACGGGACCGTCGGGGAAGGCCTGATGCATCCTTTTATTCTAGGGCACATCCCATGTTTTCCGAAAGCTCACATCAACATCAGGGGAAGAGCTGCGTGTTGCTGCAGTTTCGAAGCTTCTTATTTGCATGGTTGGGTCAAGTGCATCCCGCAGGCAGGCATGGTCCCTATGGCATGTATTACGGGGCAGCGGTGACGGGTCAGAACAGGCTCGGCCCACTTAACGCTCAGGACATGAGAGGTAGGCGGGAGGCAGCCTTGATGGAAACTGTGGGGTCAGAGGCGATTGAGGTGGATATTAACTCAGCGTCTCCCAATCAGATTGTGGGGTGAGCCCAGCAGGCTGAACTTTTACTGGCAGACACCTAGGGGCGCTGCCTTCACCAAGTGGTAGTAGCAGGAAGGGGACAAGGGGGCTGTGCCCCCAGTGGGTGCAGCCAGGAGCCTCCAGCATCCCCTTGAACCTGAATTAATCACGGGGAAACAGAGCCAGGTTGTGGGGTATCAGCAGGACTGCTGGCTTAGGCTCTTCAAATGGGGGAGCGAGTGTGTCAGGTCAAAGGAGAACGGGGCGTGTGATCGAATGCCACGCCGGCCCTCGACCAGGGCCCGGATGGAGAGAAGTGACAGAGGTCGTCTGGGGGACAGCTTGTGAAATTGGACCGAGATGAGATATCCGCGAATATGCTCGGGTCAGTGTTAAATTTCTCAGATGTGATCGTGGTATCATGGTCTGTCAAAGGCCCAGATTCTGAGGTGACATAGGCTGAGCTGTTTAGGAGTGGATTTTCATCAAACATTCCAGAAGAAATGTTTAAACTTAAATTTAGCCTATGCACAAGAAATGTAAAAATTAAACTTAAATATTCATTCATATTTTTGTTATATAATGTTAGGTTAAGACCATTGGTAAAAGACTTTCAATCATAATAAATTATAATAAGATCCTGTAGAGGAAGTACAATGGAAATACGAATTCAAGGAGAAAACAGAATAAATTTCCTGACTTTAAGAGAAATCTTTTCGTGTGTTTTGAAAATGGATGTGATGGTGGCTGTCAGATCACTATGGCATTTAGAGCCCATTTTCTACATTTATAAGAATAAAGCCCCTGACTTATGATGATTCAAATTATGACTTTTTTGACTCTATGTTACACACTCAGTGAAAACCATACCCGGAATTGTGAATTGTAACCTTCTCCCCGGCTGGCGACACGCGGACCCGTCCTCCCTCTGGTGCTGGCCAGTGGTGGCCGCAGCCCCGTCAGCCCCGACGTGCTGTCCAGGCGGTCGGGCCCAGCGGGGTCAGAGGTGGTGCCCCGAGAGGCCGCGACGTCCACGCGGAGGTTGACACTGGGTGCTTTTATCGGGGGCGGGGGCACGTGGGAGGGGCCCTAGACCTCAGTCGCTGACGTTCCTCAGGACAGGGTCTGGCCCACGGGGGAGCGAGGACACCGGGCCCACATCTGGGCGTTGGGGACAGACTGACAACCCAGGCGGATGGCCAGCAGCAGGGAGGAGTGCCCACGGCAGCTAGGAGCCTGGCCCGCCGCACCCCGGTGGGCGCGGGCGAGGGGCCGTTCCGGACGGGGGGCGGCACCATGCGGCGGAGGGCCCGAGAAGAGGGTGTGGCTCTCTGGGGCCTCTGTGGATGGACGCACTCTACCAGAGGTTCAGGGGACGGACTGGGACTGGTGGTGGTTAAACAGATTTCCGAGTGAAAGCCTGTGTCGGGACAGAGGCGCACGGGGGGCAGAGCGGGGCCAGAGGCTGCGCACCTGCTGCCGTCGGCAGGTGGACAGGTGGGTGGCCAGGCTGGGGGCGGCCCCGCCGTCCGAGGCTGGACGGCAGCCGGCTGGGCCCACAGGTGGGTCCCACGTGATCTTCTTTATCCCGTGTCCGAAAGCCCAGAGGTGCTGCCAGGGCTGGGGGGCGTGGACTGGGGGGAGGCGATGAGCTGCCTTGTCCTGATCCGGCAGCGGTCTGACAGGTGCCCTGACACCATGCCTGTGTGATTCACCCCTCGGGGAAGTGGATTCTCCAGCAGGTCTGGTACGGACCCGGGGAGCCTGCTTTTAACAGCATCACAGCTGATGGGCCGAACTTCGAGCTGGCTTTTGGGGACCCTGGTTATTGTGCCTGATCCAGGATGGCGGGGGGAGTAGAGCCTGGTGCTGGGGCCCGGGGGGCAGGGAGCCTGCCACGTGGCAGGCGGGGGGAGGCCAGATGTCAGGCAGCAGCATCGGGTCTGGTCAGAGCCGTTATCCCTGGTCCCAGGAGGCAGCGGGCCTCGGGCCTGGCCTGGCTGATGTGTGAGTCTCTGCGTTACGGAGGGGTCCCCGCTCATGGGGGGCCCACAGGGAACGTGGATGCGGGTCTCCCTGCTGGTTTGGAGTCCGGCCCTCCTGCTTTGCACGGTGTGGCCCTGAACAAGTCACGTAGCCTCTGGGCTTCCTTTGCTTACCGGTCACATAGGGGCAGTGACGGCGTGCACCGGGCTTTGTGAGAGTTTGGGAGACGGTGGTGGGAAGTGCCTGCAGCGGCCCCAGGACACAGCCCTGCCCTGAGTGGTGCCCCTGCGCTTCCTGGTGTGTCTCCTCTCCCCCAAGGTCAGAGCAGCAGTGAGTCACTGACCCCAGCACGCAGCGAGGACACCGCCACAAGTGCGTCCTCTTGTGGCCTCTCGGGGTCAGTGCTTCGGACACGCGGGTGGGGGGCCAGGGTCCTTCGGGGGCTGTGGGCATCAGAAGGCCTGCCCGGACCTGGGGTTTCAGCCCCCCCAGGGGTTCCCGAGCCTGGCGCCAGCCCCCACCCCCTACACGTAGCTACTCAGGGTCCAAGGGTGTGCAGAGGGTGTCCTCGGGCGCCACGTGGCCTCACCTCCGGCACAGCAGCTGGGCCCCTCGTGCCCCGGTGTGCCCGGCATGGCCCCCCCCCCGGAGGCCTCCAGAGCCCACTCCACCCACCCCCCCAGAGAGCAGGGGGGCACCGCTAGGGAGGACCCAGCGGGGGTCGCGGCCGGTGGCCACCAGGCTGTCGCATGGCTGGCTCTGAAAGTGTCAGGGCTCCGTCACAGCCGCCCCCTTGTTTCTGTCCACACGGGGACTACAGGGCAGCTCGCAGAACAAGTACAGCCACGAAATGCGAGCCTCTGGCTTCACTTTTGAAACCAAGAAACCAGTGTTGAGGGGAAGGGGAAGAAGCTGGCTGAGTCCCGGGAGGGTCACCGCTTCCACCTTAGAGACCAAAACAAAAGCCTTTCAGCTGAAAAGTGCACAACAGCTCGGGAGTTAAAAGACAGTAGTTGAAATGTTTTTAAAGAGATTTCGTGTGCAGTTCTGATCTTTTAAATAAGATGCTAAAAAAAGAAAAGAAAAGTTACCCATCTTGCCTTTACCTGGAGATAGTCACTATTAATGTTTGCGTGCATTTCGTCTGGTCTTTTCTTCCTTCCTTTGTGTGCATGTGTGTATATGTTGTGTGGCGTGTGTGTGTACATGGCGTGGGTGACGCCTGTGTGAGCGACGTGTGTCAGCTCCCCCGTCCACCCCATACGTACGTCACTCTCGGGAGGGAAGGGCCTGCGGACGCTGTGGGGGGCTGCAGACGTGGGCTCTGGCGTGGGCACCGTGGACGCCGCCTCCGCCCGCGGAGCCCCCGGCGCCCTGCCTGACCGCGGCCCCGTCTTTGCAGGACGGCCGTTCTCAGCGAAGGACCCTGCACGCGCTACTGAGCTGTGGCCATGGGCCTGCTCGCCTTCCTGAAGACCCAGTTCGTCGTGCACCTCCTCGTCGGCTTCGTCTTCGTGGTGAGTGGGCTGATCATCAACTCCGTCCAGCTCTGCACGCTCGTCCTCTGGCCTGTGAACAAGCAGCTGTACCGCCGGCTGAACTGCCGCCTCGCCTACTCGCTCTGGAGCCGTGAGTATCGCCCGCGCACGGCGGGGCGGGGTCCTGCGCACGGTGAGGACAGCGACCTCGCTGCGGGAGGGTCCCAGACAAGCCAGTGCGGGGACCGGGGCGGGGGGGAGCGTGTGTGATGAACGGGAGGGCAGTGGGCCGGCTCTCAGGCCCCGGCCAGGGACTGGGGGCTGCTCTTGGCCAACAGACGTGCAGGGATGGGGGGATGGGGGGGCGGGGGCTCTTGGCCCCAGCTGCTCCCTGGGCGGAACCACGTGACATCCCAACACCTGACCCTCTGGACCCACAGAGGTGGCAGTTTCACATGGCCTCGCGTGGTGCTCTGGACATTTGAAAACACGCAGTAATAACCAGGACCAGGCTCTCACGGCTGCCGGCACGTGGCCAGTCTTGAGTCACCAGACCCCCAGTCACCCCAGCACCAGAGTACAGTGAAGCCAGCGTTGGGTGGCCTGTCATCTCGTGTAAATATTTCAGTCTCTCCAAAAGGAAAGTACTCTCACCCGTCTCTCAATTAAATGTATGTGCCTAGGTGTGTACAGGTGTTCCCTATACGTGCTTGTGATGTGCGTGCATGTGTGTGTATAGAGTCGGTCCTCGCCCATCAGGTGGACAGAGACTTAGAAGCTGCCGACAGCGGGGGCACTCACCCTGCGGGCCGGGGTCAGGGGGCACATCTTTGGAGGGCAGTTTGCCAGTAGCGACAGACAGCTTAAATGGTTCTATATTTTGACCCAATTATTCCACAAAATAAGAATGTAACCTAGAAAGATATCTGCAAAAAGTACATATATGTACAATCTCATTGTATCATTTTTAATGTCAGCACAAAACTGGCAGCAGCCTAAGTACCCGTTCATGGAAGCTGACCGTGGTGTGTCCACCGGCTGGAATCCCGCAAGGCCAGCGAGAACAGCAAGGGGAGTCTCTTCTTCCTGATAGAGAACCAAGTTCAAGATACATTTTTGAGTGAAAACGGAAGCTATAAAGCAAAGCACAGAGCATGCTACCATTTATTTATTTTTTAAAGACACATGGGACACTTATGTGTGGCCGTCCCTGCTTAGAAAAATGCTGAGGGGTGAACAGAAAACGCGACCATCCCGGGAGTGGAGGACGGCGGGGACTCTTCCTGTTTATTTCATACGGTGTGCTCTTTACAGTTCTCAGCATGAAAATACGTTTCTTTTACAATGAAGAGAAAATAATACACATGGTGCGTCCTACGGGAAGTGGTGAGCCTGTGTACCTGTCCCCGTGACCCCTCCCAGCGCAGGAGCAGGAAGAGGGCAGCCGAAAAGGCCTTGCGGTGTCCAAGCCCAGGGTGCGTGCCCTCCTCCCGACAGGGGACAGCGGCCCTGCTTTCAGCCGTAAATGTGCGATAGTTTGGGTTCCCAGATGGCTTTATTCCTAAATAAAAGGCCAGCTCTGTGTGTGTGTGTGAGAAGGAGAACTGGAAACCCCGTCACGGAGAGCACGCAGGGCAGCTGTGCACAGGGGAGGTGCGCGCGTAACCTAAAGGGCAGGTGCTAACTCGTGAGGGTCAGAGACGCCCCTCCGGCGTATTCTGAGGTTAACACACGACCAGACAGCCGACGTCTGGATGAAGCCAGCTTTTTAACGCATTGCCGCGTTCGTGGTCAGTCAAGGAAATGCCTCGGCCTCGCCCCCGCCCTTCGCAGCAGAGGGCACGGAGGTGGGGTATCCGCGCTGCTTCCCGGGGCCCCCGCCTCAGCAGCTGCCGGAGAGGGGCTGCGTCCAAACCAGGGTCCCGAGGGCTCGCCGGAGTCCGCAGGCCAGCCGTGCCCATGGGGTCAGCAGAGGCGACCGGCAGTGTGCTCGGCGTTCTCCGGTTCCGGCCTGAGGAGTCACACAGATTGAGACAGACCGTACGTGAGCACAGAGCCAAAGAACAACAGGCACACAACAGCAGGTTTAGACAAAACACGGCCCAAAGCCACCGGATTTGGAAAAGAACCAAGTAGAACTTCTAGGAATAAAAATTGTCATTATCATATTTTTTAAAAGCAAAACCTTACTTTTAAAATGAATAAATTTTATATCAGATTAGACACAGCTAATGAGAGAGTGGGTGAACTGGACATTCATGTGAAGAAATCATCCCGACGGCAGTAGAGCGACAAGAGGAAAAATATCAAATAGGGTTAGAAGATGTAAGAAGAGAGTGAAGGTCTGTGAAACAGGTCTCAGACTCCTGTCCCCAAGGACAGAGTAAGGAGACGCTCCATTGGAGGAGGTGATGGCTGAGAACTTTCCTGACAGGATGGAAAACAGGACTCCGTAGCTCTGGGAAGCGGATGTACACCACGCAGGGTATATAGATAGAAATCCACACTTCGGCCCACACAGAGAAATCACAAACCATCAGAGACAAAAAGAAGGTCTTAAAAACGCCCGGAAAGGGAAAGGAAAGCTGGAAAGGAAAGCTAGGATGCCAGCAAGAGTCACAGACTCCCAGCCGCCTCGGCACAGCGTCGTCAGCGCCAAAGGCAGCGGGCGGTGCCCCGCCCCGGCCGAGAACTCGACACACAGCAGAGAGACCTTTCAGGAAAGAGGATGAGAGAAAAGCAGTCTGAGGGGAACAAAAAGTGAGAGCGTTCACTGCCTGCAGATCGTAAACAAAAGCCATCAAAAAATAGGGTCTGCGTTACCGGAGAGACTGGCAGCCGGAGAGATTGGTAAGCACGTAAGTCTACACAGGCGTATAAAATAGTAACGTTGCCCAGCCTGTGCGGCCGAGAGCAGACGGGCCAGCGGCAGGCAGCCTGTCAGTCAGGAGCGGGGGCCAAAGTAGGACCCCATCGTTGCTGAATGTGTCAGGAAGACAGCAGAGATCTTTCCTTAAGGCTTTGTTAACTAAGTATAGGGTATAAAACATCATTTCTAAACTACTTGAAAAAGATGGATTAAAAAAGCAAAGACAAATTCATTTTTTAAGGTAAGAGAGTAGAAAAAAGGCATAAAAATAAGAAAACGAGGTGGAGGTTAAGATTTACATAAAATCCCCCAACATCTGGAAGGAACACGGGTGCCCACAGAACCCACATGCTGTGGGAGTCGCCCCCAGGACCTGATGAATTTGGGGCGCTTCTCCACGTGCTTATTTCTGAAATACACGAGCAGGAGTCCTTCCCAGATTCGAGCTGCCGGAAGCCTGCCCCGATTCCGGGGGCACACGGGGAGAGTGAGTCTCAAGATCGTGTAGACGGCCGTGAACCACCGCTTCACCGTCAGCTCTGCGAGCGTCCCCGGGCCCATCCTGTGACGCCTGGTGTCTGCTGCCTCCCCGCCGGACCCCCCACCCCGAGCCCAGGGTGACTCTGTCGTCCTCAGGCCCGAGGAGTCTTCGTGCTGTGTCAGGGGCACAGATGTGGAACCAGACGGCCTGGCTGGGGCCCTGGCTCCCTGCTGACCTCGGCGGAGGCTCTAGCCCTTCCCATCTGTGAAATAGAGCCGGTACCTCTCAGCTGGACCTCAAGATTAAATGAGCGCATAGAGCGTGCATACAACAGATGCTTAATAAATGACTACTGTTAGTAGGCAAGTTTGAAGTTTTCAAAAAATCATTGGTGGAGGGCTTCCTAGGTGGCGCAGTGGTTAAGAATCCACCTGCCAATGCAGGGCACACGGGTTCAAGCCCTGCTCCAGGAAGATCCCACATGCCGCAGAAGAGCTAAGCTGGTGTGCCACAACTATTGAGCCTGCGCTTTAGAGCCCGTGAGCCACAACGACTGAGCCCATGTGCTGTAGCTACTGAAGCCCACGTGCCTAGAGCCCGTGCTCCGCAACAAGAGAAGCCATGGCAATGAGCAGCCTGCGCACCACAACGAAGAGTAGCCCCCACTCACCACAACTAAAGAAAGTCCGCGCACAGCAAAAAAGACCCAACACAACCAATAAAATAAATAAATTAATTAATTAAAAAAAATCATTGGTTGAAACATGCAGAGAATGGCTTACTCAAATGTGTAAAGGCAAGCATATGTTTGAATGAAGGAAATCACAAAAAATGTCCTCATTTAAAATATTCTCCAAATCGTGAGCGGATTCACAGCGTCAGCCCTGGCTGAGCGTGTAGCGACCTACAATCCACCATCTACGGGGAGACCGTCGCGTCTGGAAATGAGCTGAGCCGCCCACTGGGCTGCCTCAACTCGCCGCCTTCCCGCCCGCCACCCTTTGCTGGACCCGCTCTCTGGTGGGCTTATCTCGTCTGCAGGGGCTGCCTGTGCTGTGGTCTGTCTGAATTCAGCTCACTTCTCCTTGCCGGCTCCCGCCTGGGCCAGACCTCTGGTGCTGGACCAGAAAGGCCAGGTCCTAAGTGCTGCCGGGGGAGGGTGTGCCGCCAGGGGAGGGTGCCCCGCCCGCCAGCGCACATCCACTGTGGGAATGTCACCGCGTGTCCTCAAGTGCAAATGCAGATTCCGTCTGGCCAGCCACTGCCACGTCACAGATGGCACTTCCCTCGTGAGGGGGACGCCCCGTCTGCACCCCATGTGTGCTTTCTTCCCTGCATCCTGGCTGCTGGCCAAGCTCCCGCCCAGAGAAGCCTGTCGTGAAGCAGGGATGCCACGTGCCCGTGCTCCTGGCCGCCCTGGGATGAGCACACAGTCCCATGCAGGGGTCCTCATGTGCCTGGACAGCACCGCGGCGTCGCAGCTCCGCATCCTTCCCACCGGGAGTGGCCAGCGCACTGGTCCGTCCCCCGCAGGTGGAGCTCTGAGCCGGCGCCCCGGGCGCAGCAGCGTGGTTTGCAGCTCATCCTGGGAGGCAGTTGTGGAAACAAGGGGCCTTTGGACGCAGGTGTCAGTGCCCACGTGAGTCAGGCCCAAGTGAAGAAATGGCTTTCAAAAGTATCTTTGCAGAAAATTCTGTGTCTTGGGGGCTCTTAGGGTCGCACCCCTCCTTGCTCCGTCCAGGGCTTCCTCTGTCACACGCGGGGACGCCGAGAGAGCCGGGTTCACTGAGGTCCTGAGCACCCCCCCGCTCGGCTCTTGCTTCCTCTCAGACTCGTGGTGAGAAAGCATCGCAGGACTCGGCCATCGAAGAGACGGCTGCACCTCAGCGTTCACCGCAGCACCGTTCACGGTAGCCAGGATGTGGAAGCGACATCCGTGTCCATCGATGGACGCACAGACAGGCAAAATGTGTTCTGTACGGATGTACGATGCAGTATTATTCAGCCTCTGAGAAGAAGGAAATCCTGCCGTATGTGACAATATGGGTGAACCTGGAGGACACGACGCAGAGGGAAACGGGCCTCTTACACAAGGGTCTAAAGTATTCGAGCTCAGGGGAGCAGAGGGGAGGCCGGGGGCTGCCGGGGGCCGGGGAGGAGAAGTGCGCGCTGCCGGCGGATGGGTGTACCTGGTCAGTTACGCACGCGGCGTACGCTCTAGAACCCTGTGCCCGCGGTCATCACTGCTGCGCTGTCCACTGGGACATCTGGGAGGAGGGCAGGCCTCTAGGTGAATGTCCTCACCACGGTACGGAATAAACGCTTCCTCATTCCCCAGCAAACTGCTTTAGAAGCAGCGGTCTCAGCCACAGGCTGTAACTGACCAGCTGACACCTGGAGGTTTGCCAGGCCTCCGCTTGGAGAAGGGAGCAGGAACAGGCTGTCGCTGAGCGGCACACGGGTCTGTCCCAGGCCTGGTCCCCACTGCCCGGGCTCGGGGCAGGGCGGCTGGCGAGCCGCCAGCAGCCGCCTGTGCTTTCAGGTGGACGGGCCAGCCTCACCTTGGGCCTCTCTTCCTTAAGCAGCTGTAAGGGGGTAAAATGTACCCACGTGAGGCCTGCAGTCTGGTTTAGTGTATTCAGAGTCACGCGCCCATCACCACAGTCTGAGTGTAGAACATTTCCACCCCGTAAAGAAGCCGCGTCCCCATGACGAGTCACGCCCATTCTGGGAGTCACACATCTACTTCCCATCTCCGTGGCTTTGCCTGTCCTGCACGTCTCATGCAGATGGACTCACGCAGCATGTGGTCGTTGTGTCTGACGCCCTTCACTCAGAGCCCAGTGTGCAAGGTGCGTCACGTCGTGTGTGTCCGGTGAACAGCGTCACCCCGCGTGGATACGCACTCCCGCGCCTTCATCAGCTGATGCACGTCTGGGCTGTTTCCACTTTCTGGCTTCGTGAATAACGCTGCCGTGAACATCCGTATTAGAGTTTTTGCACAGATGTCTGTCTCATTTCTCTTGGGCATCTCCCTAGTGGTGGAATTGCTGGGTTGTCTGGTTACTCTGTTTGGAACGTAGTTTTGTAAAGCGGCTGGGCGGCTTACGTCCCGCCAGCCGCATCAGGGTCCCAGGCGCTCTGCCCCCAGCAGCGCTGCAATTTATTGCCCGTCTGTTAGATGACAGCGTCCTGGTGAGGGTGACGTGCTGCCTCGCCGTGGCTTTAGCCTCCACTTCCCTGAGGACTGGTGACACCAAGCAGCGCCTCGTTTTCCAAAGTGGGCGTGTATATATCAGAAACTATTTTTTTTGTAAAAACAAATTCATTCTGTGGAGAAAACCCAGGAACCCTTCTTCTTCTTTATAAAGAGCTCTTGTCAGAACCAAGAGCTATTCCAGGGTCTGATTTGTCTGTCTTGTGAAAATAAATGGAGCTAAAAAGAACCCTGGTGTCACTTATGCTCTGGGAACAGCCCCTGAGGATGTGCTTTTCAGCTCTGGGGCCGGTGCCGGTGGCGGGGACGGGCCCACATCAGCGCTGAGACCTGGGAAAGCTGCCCCGCGGGTAGGAGGGACTGTGGTCCGTGGTTCAGGAGCGTTCGGGCCTTCCGTCCCGTCCCTGCCTTGTGTAGAAGAGGAAGTGGAGGGCCCAGCACATGGGCTGGAGCTGCGCGCCCCCTACCTCCATCTAGGCTGGTGGGGACACTCATCGGGAAGGAGGAGCCAGGCCCCGCGCCGAGTCCCATGCAGTCCCCCGCAGCCCAGTGAGGAAGCCACTGTTGTCTCCTGTCAACGGGGAAACAGGCCCCGTCCATCGGGCTCGGAGCCCGCCGTCTAAGCGCTGGGCTGTCCTGCTGCCCCATCAGCCTCCCTGGCCTCCCTCCCCAAGGGCCAGTCTCCTGAGAACCGATGGGTTGGAGTCCAGCACGCAGAGGACAGGCTGTCTGGTGGCCATCCTGAGCCTGGGGGCCCTGCTTCCTGGTCTGAGGCCACCCTTCCCGGGGCAGCTGGCCGTGGCGGGCGTGATGTGGGCTGTGTGCCCACAGCCTCCGCTTCCTCCTCTCCTGGGGGTGGAATGTGTGCCGCACACGTGAGAACCGCGGTCAGACAGAGAGATGAAGAGTAGTGCGGACAAGACGAGCAGCGCTCCACACGCATAAGCTGAAGACCCGTTACGGGCGGATGAAGGCCCCAGTGTGTTCGTTTGCTTGCTTCTGTGCTTTTAAGCGTCCCCTGAAGCTCTGCACAGAGCCCCGGACTCAGTGTGTTGGGCTGAGGGTGGAACTCCCCCACTGTTTCTCTGTGCTTTGGGAACAGCAGCAGCACTCACTCAAGTCTTCTGAGAATCGTATGAGATAATGTGTGTCGTTCACGTAGCGGAGCGCCTGGTACACAGTGGACACGCCGTAGCTCGCCGTTGATGATGATATGACGACGATGGTGCGCTCTCTCAACAGGCGGACGCTTGGCTCACCATACCACCCGACAGGATACCTGATTTCTAAGAAGAGTGAAGATCTGATTTTTTTAAGAAAAAATGTTTTAACTTAAGTCCTCTAGATATGTGGATCAGAAAAAAACCCACCTAAAATAGGTTTCCTCCTCCATTTCTTCTGCTTTCATTTGACTTCTCCTCTGACTTTTGCTTAGAGAAGGTAATTCTAATTTTAGAAAACTTAATTTATTCAACATAAACCATCAAAACTCATTTCTAGCCGAACATCCCAGTCGGGCTGATACTGTGCACGCCCCGCCCACGTCAGGGAGCAGGGAGGGAGGGCCGGCCCGGAGCGCGGCGGCCTGCGCCTCCCCGACATCCCCCGCCCCCCCACCCCGTGTGTCCGCAGAGCTGGTCATGCTTCTGGAGTGGTGGTCAGGCACGGAGTGCACCCTGTTCACCGACCAGGCCACGGTGGAGCGCTTCGGGAAGGAGCACGTGGTCATCATCCTGAACCACAACTTCGAAATCGACTTCCTCTGTGGGTGGACCATGTGTGAGCGCTTTGGCGTGCTGGGGGTGAGCGCCGTGGGGGGTCCCAGGAGGGTGGGGGCGAGGGACACGGGGCCCCGGGGGGGTGCTGGCGTGGCTCCCTGGGCTCTGGCATCCACACCTCTGGGTTTTCCTTCCCTCTGGGTTTATTCCCTGGTCCCTCCGAACGAGGAGGCTGAGGAGGTCTGACCGCAGGGCGCCTGGGAACGCAGGCTGCCCCCAGCTGCCCCAGGGCTCGCTCGGGAGGTCAGGTGTTACTGCGCTTCCTCTCAAATCCTTCCTCCCCCGGTCGGCCCGGCTGCCTCAGATGAGAGAGGATGGGCTCTCCTCTGCGGTGGAAGCCCAGTGGGTGGTGGCCCTGGCATCTTCTTCCTCAGGGAGCCCGGGGCCTGGCGGCCAGGGCGGCCCTCAGGGCCCAGCGCAGCCTCTGTGTCCCCGGCTCCCCGCCCGCCCAGCCACATGGGCGGCACCTGTGTCCCAGGGCTGCGCTCGCCCAGGCCCCACACTCGGAGGCAGGGCCCCCCTCGACGGCGGTCCTGGGGCGGCCTGCGGGGGTGCCGCCCTGGGGCCTCGCGGTCCTGAGCGCCGGCCGCGCGCCCTCCCCGCAGAGTTCCAAAGTGCTGGCCAAGAGGGAGCTGCTCTACGTGCCCCTCATCGGCTGGACGTGGTACTTCCTGGAGATCGTGTTCTGCAAACGCAGGTGGGAGGAGGACCGGGACACCGTCATCGAAGGGCTGCGGCGCCTGGCCGACTACCCCGAGTACATGTGGGTGAGTGAGGCGGCCGCGGGGCGCCGTCGTCGTGGCTCTCGGGGACGCAGCCCGAGCCCTTAGCGGGAGGCCCCTTAGGTGTTCGGCCGTCGGGGCTCACGGCACGGCACGGGGTGGGGGGCAGCCTTCGTGCCCCGCGCGCCCTCTCCCCTGGTCGCGGGATGGGGGGTGGCCGTCTGGCGGGCGGGGACGCAGGCCGTGGGGGCCCCGGCACCGCGGCGCTGACCCGCCCCCGCGCCCTAGTTCCTGCTGTACTGCGAGGGCACGCGCTTCACCGAGAAGAAGCACCGCGTCAGCATGGAGGTGGCCGCCGCCAAGGGGCTGCCGGCCCTCAAGCACCACCTGCTGCCGCGGACCAAGGGCTTCACCACGGCGGTGCAGTGCCTGCGCGGGACAGGTGAGCGGGGAGGGGAGGGGGCGCGGGGCGGGGAGGGGGCGTGGGACAGGTGAGCGGGGAGGGGGCGCGGGGCGGGGAAGGGACGCGGGACAGGTGAGCGGGGCGGGGAGGGGGCGCGGGACAGGTGAGCGGGGAGGGGAGGGGCGCGGGGCGGGGAGGGGGCGCGGGGCGGCGGGGCGCGGGGCGGGGCGGCGGGAGGGCGAGGCAGCGCCCGCCGGTGGGGGGGGGGCGGGGGCCGCTGCGGGGCGTCAGCCGGCACCCCCTCTGCGCCCCGCCCCGCAGTCGCGGCTGTCTACGACGTCACGCTCAACTTCCGAGGAAACAAGAACCCGTCTCTGCTGGGCATCCTCTACGGGAAGAAGTACGAGGCCGACATGTGTGTGAGGTGAGCCTCCCGGCGCCCACGCGGGGCGGGGCCTCGCTGGTGGGGGCGGGGCGGGGCCGGCGGGGGCGGGGCCTCGCTGGTGGGGGGGCGGGAGGGCGGGGCCTCGCTGGTGGGGGCGGGGCGGGGCCGGCGGGGGCGGGGTCGGGGCCGGGGTGGGGCGGGCTGGAGACGCACCTGCCGCGGGGCTCCTCCTGCCCCGAGGCCGCCTTCGCGTGAAGGTGACGGGGCTTTTCGCCCCGCAAGACGGGCACACGATGGGGACAGTGCAGAGAAAAGGGGTGGGTGCGAGGCTCGGCGGGATGTTCCAGAAGCTCCGAGGGAGGCGTGACCCCTCCCGCTGGAGGGAGCAGAGGCTTTTTGGAAGCGGCTCTTGAGCTGAAACTTGGACAGTGAGTAGGACTTTCCTAGGCAGGAGAGGGACGCGCTATCCCAGTCTGAATGGGATGCACACGTGGCCCGTTTTCGTGGAGTGTGGCCACGCAGACCACCTGGGAGAGCAGGTGGGGTTAGGGCCCCGTGCTGGGCTTCCGGCCCCTGGCGACCCCGGGCTGAGCCAGGAGGGTCCACCCAGCCAGCCTCAGCCCCGCTGGCTCAGAGACAGCCCTGCCGGCAGCATGTCGGGCTGGTTAATGCAGGCCTGTGGGGATGGCGGCCGCAGGGACCCCCGAGGATCCCCCAGAAGCGAAACCCAGCCCAAGGTGGGGCCCCACATGGCCCTTAAGATGCCCCCAGGTTCAGAAACTATTCCCGTTAGTCTGCACAGTGAGCACTTAACTGCATGTCTGCTAAATGCGGAGCAGGAGGGTAGCGGGATGAGAGAGAAGGGAGTTTCTGAAAGTTTCACTGCTGCAGAGGCAGAAACATGCTCAGTGTGGTGGGGAGCTCCCAGGACACCCATCCCAAGCCCTGCCCTGGGGCCTGAAGTAGGGAGAAGCCCCCTGCCATCTCCCCAGGCCTCCAGCGGGCGGGCTGTGCTGCAGGTGCCACTCTGGGAGCAGAGAAAGGGAAATGACAAAGTGACCGTCCTTCTCTCCAGTTCGTTGGGCCAGGATGGGAGGGGCTGATCTCTGGTGGCCTTGGCCTGCAGTGGCTTGAAGCAGGGTTTCAGTTCCTGACTAGTGACTGAGTGAGGTCAAGGCAAGGTGGTGAGAGCGCTGAATCCTAGCCCTTAGATCAGTGGTCAGTGACAAGGCCCTGGCCCTGCGGCTTTGCAGAAAGGCATTCCCGCAGAGAAGGAAAGCAGTGAAACAAGTGAAGTATTTATTAGGAAAAAAGTGTACGTGTGGATAGACACACGAGCGGGCTCAGAGAGAGAGTCGCGCCCTCGTGGCAGCTTGAGTCACTTTTATGGGGCATTTCTTCCATGTTTTCTTTGACCAATCACTTTTATTTGCCTGGTTCAGAGTCCATATTGGGTGTATCTCAGGATTTTCCCATGTGTGTGTGTGCATTTCTTAGCCAAGATGGATTCCACTGAAGAGGCCTATGGGTAGGTTTGGCCATTTGGCATCGCTCCCCTTTTGACCTCCAAGGAGAGACTGTGCGTGTGTAGTTGAGGGAGGTCTCCTGACTTCAAGAATGATGAACATGTGGTCTCTTATCTTCTATCTGAGCAGGGCCCAGCCTGCTCTCCCAACCATCCTGGAATGTCAGTCCACAGGGAGGTAACTCCAACCGTTTGCCCTGGGGGCCCATCTGTCTCCTGCCTCAGGGCGACCTGCACCCTCTCCGCCACCTCCTTGGAAGCCCATGCAGCTGGCTCCGTCCCCTTCCGCCCCCACACACATACAGTGCTGACCTTTCACCCCGGATAGAAACCCAGATCTCTCTGAGCTGAGCAGTGCGGGCTCTCTCTCCCATGGAACCTTCCGGCCTGATGCTGCACTGCTTATAGAGTGACTTTTTGCTGGCCCTGGTGGCTTTGGCCCAGAGGGGCAGGGATCTCAGGGTCAGAGGGGAACAGAATCCCTTTTGGGTTCCATCCCAAGTGACTCCTGGTCTTGGTGAAATGTCCAGACGTCCAGGGCCACTGGCAGAGCCTGAGGCTCCCCTGGGAGAGCAGGCTCTGTGTCTGTAACACAAGATCAAGGCCATGTATACATTACTAATAAGAAAAAGTATATCAAGTTGTATACCTTAAATATATGCAGTTTTTGTATGTCAATTATTTCTCAATAAAATCCTTTAAAAAAAGTAAAAGGTGAAGGTTAGGGACTGGAGTTGTGCCGGGAGGGCGGCCGTGTCTCACTGCCACGCTCTGATGCGCCACGTTTCTCTGCCTCGTGAAGAGAAGGTAATCCACCCAAAAGTCTTTTCACCTTAAAGCACAGTCTGGGGGCCACTCTTTTAATCAAGCAGTTTTCCAGCCTGATTCCAGGCCCAGGTCTAATTCCATGCAGGACTTCCAGTCTATGTGGATCATCCAGGTTGAACCTGAACATCATCCTGTCTCACGCAGATGCACCCAGAAAGGCAGGACGTTCCTGTGTGTTTAACTCATGCAGCCCCGTCTCTGTGTCAGCCCCGTGTCTGCCACAGACCACCACCGACGCGGTGTCCATCCTGGTCAGTCTGACCCAAGGAGGCTCTGACCGGCCCTCTTCATGTTCGTCTTGAGAGCTTGAGCCACTACAAGTTTTTAAAAAATACACCCCGTTCTCCTGCCCCAGCGTAGGAAGTTTCCAGGAATAATTTTGCGAAGATAAGCAGGAAGCTGGGTGGTTTTTCCCTTCTGACATTTGCAGAGGACCAGCTCAAAGTCGCAGTAGGGTCTCTTATTCCATCCTGGGGTCGAGGGAGAGCCCAGGACCCTTGCACTTAGCTCTCTAAAACCCCTGGCCAGGGGGGACCCCTGGTGGCCAGCAGGGAATGGGTGATTGTTCTGCGGCCCTGGCCGGTCCCGGTCACCTTCACGGGAGCCCTCAGAGGCCGATCCTGCTCTTGTCCCTGGGTGGTGAGGGGCTCCAGCTGTCTCAGCTGCCCAAGGTGAGAGCTGGCAGGAGGCAGAGCTGGCAGGAGGCAGAGCCGGGGAGCCCGCCCGGTCCAGCTCTAGCCCAGGGCTCACGCCACCCTCCAAGTTGCACCACCCTGCCACGTGGACGCTCAGCTCCGGCTGGAGAGGACTGGTGCTTAAATCTGCTAATTTTCCCCGTTGTTGCAGAAAATGTGAGGCTGTGTTTCACCCAATCACATCATGATAGGTATATTCTTAGAATTTCTAAAAATTTGAACTTATTGTTTTGTATTACCTATTGTTTGGGTGTTGTGAGTAAAAGCAATAATCCATTAAGTCCAAAACATACCTGTAATCAAACAAGACAAGGTTCCCGTGACCCAGTGGAGTTTTGCCTCATTTCTCCAGGGGTCTGTGACTGCGCATGGCCAGGGCCTTGGGGACGGTGACTTGATTGGGGACGGTGGCTCGAGGCGCTCCTGTGTCCATGCTGGCAGCGGGACCAGCGTCCTCAGAGTGGCTTGCGTGGACTCCGGTGGCTAGTGCACGTTTGTGTTTATGTTTTATCTCATCATTTAAAGTTCTTATATGTTTCATTCTGCGTGTAATAGACACAGAACAGAGCCTGTGTGTGGTCCGTGTGAAATCAGGGGAGAACAGTCACGTGAGTCTGACACTTTTGGCCGTCATCTCTTTGTAGACAGAACCCTTCCAACTTCCTTTCCTTCCTGGGATGGTACCTGTGGCAAATCCTTGGAGCACTGCTTCTCACGGTGTGGTCTGGGGACTCCCGGGGACCCCAGCACCTGTCGGGTCCAGAGAGTTAAACCGCTTTGTTTACTAGGCGGTTCCAAGCCTTCTTCTCTCCTCTGAGCACACAGCGCAGTCCCCCAGAGGCTGCGTGACACGCGGCCCGCTTCCCTGGGGTGCCTGGTGTGCGCGTGCTTGCTGAACTTCCCAGGTGTCCCGTCGAGTGTGGTAAAGGGGGATGGCCACAACCCATGAAAACCGAAGCTCTCCACTTTTAGAGGCACAGAGGTCGGGGTTGCTTCAAACACGGAGATTTGCCTCCGGCCGTGGACATTTCTCCTGTCTCTTCTCTCACGAGGTCCTCCGAGGTGGCCGCCCGGCCACCGGGGTGACCGCAGTCCCTTGTCACGTGTGCGCCCGGCGGCCCCTGCTGGCGATCCTGAGGTACCACAGCTGCCGTAGAAAGGGGTCCTTGCCCCGTTTGTCTTACCAGGCAGACAGACGGCGGCCCTCGCGGGGCTGTAACGCAGCTGGTGATGAGGTTTAAACAGAAGTTAGTGTCGCCGCTGAAGTCAGCCGTTTGTGAGTTGAGATTAAAGTTTCAAAAGCTCTACCACTTTTCATATTTGAAGCAAATAGATTTCGTTTGTGAAGCACGAACTCTTCTTTGCCTCATGAAAGACACTCAGGCATGGTCACTTCCAAAGAACGAACTATTAAGAAAGAACAAAACTGCTTAATTAGTAGTCAGCCTTCCCACTGCAGCTGGGGGTGCGATCTGCTCAGCTAGCGGCTCTTGGGGGTCCCCGTGCAAGGCTTGATGTTTATGTGTTTTTAGAAATTGAGAGTCAGATTTGAATAGAAAAGGCAGGGATGACGAGTTACCCTGAGGCATAATGATTTATTTCTTCCCCTTTCCAGCTTGATGTCATCTGGTAATTCACTTTGCTTTCAATCTTCTTAATAAAACAGGAGATTTCCTCTGGAAGAGATCCCGCTGGATGAAAAGGAAGCAGCTCAGTGGCTTCATAAACTGTACCAGGAGAAGGTAAAGGCGCTCAGCTCTCCGTGCCCGCCTGTGCCCTCCCCTCGGGGTCACATGGAGAGGTTTCACAGGGCAGCAAACAGGGCAGACAGGTAGCATGTTGGCTTCCCCTGGAGGCAGGAGTGCTGTGCCGCTCTCAGATCCTTTCCAGTCCTTTTCTGTTGTTCATTTTTCCTAACTTGAGAAATTAACAAACTAGAGAAAAGTGTGATGGATGTCATAGTGCTTGTATAACCACTGCTGGTAACACTTGATCACGTTTGTTTCATTTTTTTCATGTAAAAGAAATTGCAGATATATAACATATATGTGTGTAGGTGTACATGTATGATTTGATACGTAAGAGGCACGCTATAGATGACGAGACAGGCTTCTTATGACGACCCCCCCCAGACCCTCCTCCATCCCCCCAACACGCCTCAGCCCTGACCCTCCGGTTTATTTTATACACACAAGCATGCAGGACACTAGGTTCTCATCTTCAGCAATAGGGGAGGCTTGGATAATCAGAAAATCCTTCTAGTATAAAATGCATATCCTTTTAAGGGCATTGACACGCACTGAAGAACGTAAGGGAAATCTCTAGGGAGCAGAAGAGGAGGTGGGGCTGAAATCCAGGTGGGAAGGCTGAAGTGGAAGCTCCTGGAGTTTGCTGTCACCCAACCTGAAGTCTTGAGTTTCAACGCCTACCTGGAAACAGGGGACAAGGATTTGACCTCACTCAGGGCTGGGAGTTGTAACTGAAGACCCTAATGAAGCTGGGACCTTCTGGGAGTTTTGCCCTCCGTGGTTAAACTGGAAGATGTACTTGCCAGCACAGGAAGTGACTTGGAAGCTCACCTTTCCCCTCTGGTCTCCACACATCTCCCTGGTAATTCATAATCACAGCATTGTCCTCAAACAGGTGTGGGGACTGAAGGTATACTAACATAGTTCAAGAGAACAAAGTCAAGATATCAGCATAAAAAAGTGGTTGTAGGTGAATCTCTCTAGAGTCCCTGAGAGAAGCACATGTAAAACTAGGAGAACATGACACTAAATCTAAGCTGCCTGAGATGTAAAATTCAGTAAAATTCTGCTGGAGATGCACTTGTAACCAAAATCCATGTTGGGCAAGTATGACAGACAAACAGAAAAACTGCACCCTCACGAAACTCCAGCTGATGGAACTACCAGGCAGAGACTCAGATCAGTGTGTTTGAAACGATTAAGCAAAAAGGAAGGGATTGAAAACGAACAAGACCTACTAAAAAATGAGACAGATTTGAGGAAAACCAAGTAAAATGCATAGGCATGAGAAATCTAGTAACCAACAGTAAAATCTTAGTTAACAGAGTAGGTAGCAGATTAGATACAGCTGAGGAGAGACTTAGCAAGCTGGAAGGTTCTGAGGACATTACCCAGAGTGCAGCACAGAAATGAAAACATAAAAGGAAGGTTAAACAATCCAGAGGATAAAGGGAGGCCCAGAATGTAACAATTAGAAAGTCCAGAGGAGAAGGCAGGAAGAACGTTGAGGAGCAGTTTGTCAGAGACAACCATAAAGCTTCTAGAAGTGATGAGCATGGGTTTCATCAGTCTCAGGAAACCCAAGTCTGAAATAGGATAGAGAAGAAGAATGTATGTACACACATACATGTGCACATACGTTATACAAACATACACAACATAGAGTAAACCCAGAGAGGGACCAAAGAAAATAGTAAAAATAGCATGAATTACTTAAGCAGAAAGAAAAGCTATGAAAGAGTGAATCTACTGCCCCAAAAACCTTTCTTTAAAAAATATTAGTAAAATAGAAAGCCTGGGGCAAGACTGACCAATTAAAAAGGTGCTGGCATTAATGAGAATGAGAAGGTGACACAGCCAAACAGCAGGGAGTGAAAATACTATGAGAACACTGCAGCAGCTTTATATTACTACATCTGAAAACTTGGAAAAACGTGTGATTTCCAAGAACAATAAAACTCTCTCCAGAAGAAAGAATCCTAAATAAAAGGGAATACAGCATGTATGCATCACAGTGGCGGATGGGCAGAAAGATGTCGTATGCACGTGGTTTCAAAGGAGCACGCATCTCTGGATCAGGGTCAAGTTTTAGAAGTTTGAAGGGACTTCCCTGTGGTCCCGTGGTTAAGAGTCCGCCTTCCAATGCAGGGGGCGTGGTTGTGTTCCATCCCTGGTCGGGGAACTAAGATCCCACATGCTGTGAGGCAACTGAGCCCCATGTCGCAACTACTGAGCCCCCGCGCCACAGCTACTGAGCCCACGTGCTCTGGAGCCTGTGTGCCACAACTAGAGAGAAGCCCACACACCACAACAAAGATCCTGTGTGCCGCAACTAAGACTCACTGCAGCCAAATAAATATTTTTTAAAAGGTTTGAAACTCTCACAAAGGGTGACATTTGCAAACAACAGTATTTATTTAGCAGGAAATGAGACATAACCTAAAAGTGCATTATTAGGAAATAAATACACTATGTATGTGTATTCATTTGCTGTGATTCACTTAAAATGAATGAACTGCGTATTATCAACCTAAGTGAATCTTGAGAAAGTAGGTGTAAAACAGGAGATTGCAGCAGGCGTATGGCAGAGACCCACAAAGCGCAGGCGCCGTGCCGTGCATCCCCGTAGAGGTGCGCACACACAGGAGTGCAGGTGGAAGCCCTGCCTGGGGAGGGAGACCACCCGCTGGAGCGCCATGACTCGGGGGCTTGGGACCACAGGCCTGTCTTCATCTCTGAGGGTTCCTTCCTCAACCAATCAAATGCAAATGCAGCAAGTGACAGGTTTTGACATAACTGATTTATTTGGGTATTTTCTCTTATTTGCTGTGTTTTTCCATAATATTGAAACGTGTACTTTTCAATCGCTTTTCGCGTCACTTATACTGTGATTTGCATCAGGGACCGTGTTGCGTGTCGTGTTCTCCCATTTTTCCTGTTTTTAGTGACCACTGTTTTTTAAATCTGTCAGTGATGACATGGATTTAATTCACGCCTTTAGATGCTGCGTCCACCGTGTGTGCTCCCCTGTGATGATGCCCCACTTGGGTTAGTCGTCTTCCCGCCTGTGAACTTGTATGAACCACTTACGAGCTTTCTGCTGTTCCCTACACAGCTGGGCCTGTGTGGGAGAGTTTCTGCCAGATGTTAACGCTCTGGTCCCTTGTGAAATGTCTCTAAGTTGTGCTTCATAAAGCCTGCCCATTACATCCCCAGCCAAGCACGAGACGCCCTTTCTCCCCATCTTGTGGGTAGGGGGTCTGCCCTGCCTTCGGCCGCATCGCCCCCTGCCAGGGAAGACACAGACCCTGAAGCAACCAAACTGGGGGCTTTGGTCCTGCGGTAACGCATGCGCTTCCGGAGACACTGACGCCTCTGGTCACGTAGCGGTGAGCTCCAGTCGTAACAGGGAAACAGACCTCAGTGTTGCCAAAGGGCCTTGAAGGTCATTCCAGACGGTTTCCCCATCTTGCAGATGTGGGAACTAAGGTCCTGAGGAGGAGGTGACTATCCTGTGGGTGACCGGGCTGGAACTGTCCCCAGGTCTCCCAGCCTCTGCCCCCGACCCCCACGCTCCCCCACGCCTGCTGCTCTGACCACGCCGGGGCTGGGGTTGGTGAAGGAAGCGGGCCTGTGGTGACGGAGGGCCTGGCGTCCCCGAGGGACAGAGAGAGGGAGGGACTGGCAACGGTGACGGGGGCTGGAGATGTTGATGGCTTCGATGGTTTCAGGTTCTCTAAAGTTCCAGCATAAGCAGGTTCAACAGAGGTTAGAAAGCAGACAGAGGAGACGGATCAGGCACGGAGTCAGGTCAGGAGAAAGGACGTGGTAGTTGAGTGACAGGAGCAGCAGTGTGTGCGGCAGGGCCGTCCCCAGAAGAGCGGGGGGTCGTCCCCTCACCTGCAGCTGCCAGCAGGGGAGGGGACCCCGCCCCCAGAGCTGAGCGGCCGGCTGCAGGTGGCCGGACTGGCCTCCGGACCCTGCTCTGTGCCCTCCCGGAGCCGGGGCTGACATCAGGGCGTCTGGAGAAACGGGGAAGCAGGAGCAGGCCTGCGGGGCAGGGTGCTGTCTGCTGCTGGGGGTGCGGTGACAGCTGTGCGGGAAGCCTTTGGGTGTGTGTGGGATTGCAGACAGGTCAGGGCAGGACAGAGGCTCCCCCCGCTGCCCGGAGGCCCGCCCCGCAGGGAGGCGGCCGGGGGGGAGACTCTGCGTGAGCACCTGCGTCAGGGTCACCTGTGTGTGTGTGTTCCGTTCAGGTGATCGAAAGGCCTGTCACAAACGTGGTGTAAACCTGTGATCACAGGGGACTCTTCTGCGGGGCGAGGGCCTGCCTTCTTGTTTCTGCGTGGCCTCCAGGCCCGGTGCACCTGAGCTGTGAGCTCGCCGAGAGCCCCAGGGCACCCTGCTTCCCTCCCGACAGGGGCTGCGGGCGGGGAGAGGAAAGCCGGCCGTCCGCACAGGGGCGGATGGTCAGAGCTGAGCCCGCCAAACAAACGGGCTGAAGATGTTCTGGAGCCTCGCAGGGGAGGGGCTCGTGCGGTTGCCTGGAGGGGTGCCCAGGGGCGCAAGAGGCGCAGCGGCTCCTGACTGCGTGGGGCCTGGGTTGGCAGGGCCGCTGGTGCCTGAACACGAGTTGAATAGGCTGTGAGGCTGGGTGTTGAATAAGCCCCTGCCCTGTTTTTATGTAATACAAAGCACAGCTGTAGAAAGCTAAATGCAGAAAATAGAATAGAAAAAAAAAATGAAGACAGGTGAGATTCACTCCCCCCAGGTAATTAAAGTCCGGTAGATGTGCATCTTTCCAGACTCAGTCCCAGACACATATACAGTCGTACGTATTTTTATTTAAATGGAATTACATGGCACTGAACTTCTTTCGGAAAACTTAAACTGCCGTGCGTGTTTCTCCTTGTTAGCACGTGATGTGTGTGGCTGCAGGGAAATCTGTGTCAGCATCGCAGTTTCTCAGGCAGCCGGTGCTCGGTGTTCAGCGTGTGTCGCGTTTCCCCGTTGAAAATGCTCTGACGTCCCCACCTGCTCCTCTGTCCTCCCGTCATTAGCCGCTGGGACACGGAGGAAGGAGAGGCTGCGCAGCTTTCCGTGGGTGACGGACGCAGCTAGCAGGGGGTGATGTGATGCCAGGCCACTGGGCTCCCAGCTGGTGGTGGCCCCCACCCTCGCCCTGGAGACGTCACGGGAGACAGGGAGGGGCCCGGCCAACACCGCAGTCCTGGGTGTTGGAGGTGCGTGTTGTGTGCCAGACACTGGCTGATAATTTTCCTAGGAAACGTGCCCTGTCGAAGGGTTTGTATTTTTCAAGCTTTTGGTTCAGGCCACCGAGGTTCTCCACGAAGGTCATGCCAGCTGCATCTCCCACCCGCGGCCTGTGTGGTCCGTCCACTTTATTTACAGGTTGAGTCCGTTTTCATTGTGGGGTTATAACAGCAGCACTTTGCCGGTGACTGTTTCAGGATGCGCTGCAGGAGACGTATAACCAAAAGGGCGTGTTCCCTGGGGAGCAGTTCAAACCTGCCCGACGGCCGTGGACACTGCTGAACTTCCTCTTCTGGGCCACGCTCCTGCTGTCGCCTCTCTTCAGTTTCGTCCTGGGCGTCTTTGCCAGTGGATCGCCCCTCCTGATCCTGGCGTTCCTGGGGTTTGTCGGGGCAGGTAAAGGACGGGAACGATGGCGCAGCTTGAGGCTGGAGTCTTGCGTGTGCCGGCCAGGGCACCCAGGCCTGGAGGCGGTCACCTGGCAGCCGGGATCCAGCCTGAGCCTTGCTGGCCTCAGAGAGCGGCTCTGGCCACTGAGCCACAGGGCCGTGAAGGCCACAGCCAGATTCCAGGGCCATCTCTCCAGAAAGCTGGCCGGCCATCCGCCTGCCTGGTGTCTTGTGCTGAGAGCTGTATGGGGGGCCCCTAGGCCGCTCAGTTTGCACTCGGGCAGTTAGGGGCGTGGGCTGGTGTGGTGGGCTGAGGTCCCCAGGACACTTTGAGTGCTCTGCACTCTGGAGTGCACTGCTGGGCACCCAGCCTATCGGGCACCTGGCTGGGCACTGTGACCCTCAGCCCTGGCTGAGAGCTGCACCCCCAACGGGCCCGCGCCTTGCCTGCTGGCTGCAGGAGCAGAGCCATCTGCTGTCCACGGACAGGCTGACTGGTGGGTGCAGGGAGGAGGGAGGAGGGGAGAGGGCCGGCCCAGGGACATCGAGGCCGAAGGTTGGGCCCCCCATAACGGTTTTTCCAGTCTGATGGCAAAGCGGTTTGTCTAACCTCAACCTTTTTCCTGTTTTAAAGCTTCCTTTGGAGTCCGCAGACTAATAGGAGTGACTGAAATAGAGAAAGGCTCCAGCTATGGAAACCAAGAATTTAAGAAAAAGGAATAATTAATGGCTGTGATTGAACACACATAACCTGACGGTGGTATCCAGTTAACTCAATTAAAAACAGAACAACAACACACAGAGCGGGGGGGAGAAAAAGACACTTAGAAACTATTTTTCTTATTAACTGGTGACTAATACTGACCAATAAAACTTGAGCCAAGAGCCAAGCAGTCCGAAGGCCTGCAGATGGAGACGGACGCCAGCCTCGCACCTGCGCCTCCGCGGCCGGCTGAGCGGCCGGGCGCCTGCTCTGGGGGGAGGTCGCTCCCAGGATAACGGGTCTCACCCCTCTGTCTCCCAAGAGCTCTGCCCGCCAGAGGGGGCTCCGGATGCTTTCTCTTCTCACCCTTAGGTCCCGTTTTTGGTTTTATCAGTTATCTTGGGAGTTTCCCCCTGCGCCTCGCCTCTTCCCCTGCATCCCTGCAAACGCTCTTCCCCGGTCCCCCTGGGAACGACGTGCCCGGGTCCCCGGGCCCCCAGGGCACCTGCTGGTGCCGACGTGCTGGCGCCTCGCTTCCGGGCGGGCGGGGTGGGGGGGTCCTGGGGACGCCCCCTCGGCGATAAGCACACTGGGCGGGGCTGGCGGCGGGACACGCCCCCTGGTCGTTTCCGGGGCGCCGCCGCGCTTCGTCCCGAAGCCTGCCTGGAACCCTCTTAAGTGGGTTTTCCCGCGAGTGGAGCGCGAGAACGCGCTGAGATGCGCGCCCCGTGCCTGGAGCCCAGCCCCTCTGACGCCCTGGCTGCCGGCGCCCAGCAGACCCGGTCTCCCCGCCGGCGCAGGGCGGCCCCCCCCCCCCAGCAGGCCGGAGCCCCGACGGTCGGGTGCTTCTGAAAAGGCGGTGTCGCCATCGCCCTGTCTTCTCAAGGTGGTTGGAGACTGTTAACACGGAGCTTTTAGAGATTTTATTTTCACAGCTGACCTGTGGATGCGCTCAACGCCCTGATGGAAACTAGACGTGGCGAGCCCTCCGCTGCCCCGCCGCCCCCTTCCCAGCAGGTGCACGAGTCCGGGGAGTGGGGGGCAACGCCGGCCTGCGTTGGCTCCTCCCTGCGCCCGGGGTGTCCCGCGTGTCCTGACCGCATCCGCTCCAGCCTGCTGCGCTCGTGGGAGCCGTTTCTTCCTCACTGGGAGGTGTTTTGTGCACGCCTGGCCGCTGGCCTGGCCGGGCTGGAGGCTGCTGGGCAGGGTGCGGACCGGGGCGCCCCTCCCCGCTCCCGGCCCCGGAGCCCCGCACTCCCCGCTCCGCCACGTCACTCCACCGTCCCCCGCCTGCGCCGGACTTCCTGCGTCAACTGTCAACTTGCTTTTTTCAAGTCACGCTCCCTTCATCTTTTTCAGCAAGGGAAAGAAAAGTAACGGTTGTTATCTCTGATACACTGTAACCAGCATTCACAATAGAGGCAGGTTGAATCTTCTAGGGGGGAAAATGGAAGAAAGAGGCAGGGAAAAAATTATAAACCAGATTGGAAAAATAATTATGCGTTGGCCCAAAGTATGCATTATGGGGAGACCTGTGGAAACAGCATATAGCCTTCATGATAGCACTACTGCACTCCGCGTGGTAACCTTGGTTGAAGGGACCGAGGTTGCAGGGGCGCGAACCACAGTTCAGGGTTTGCTTAGGGGCAATAGTGAAGGCACACAAGTGCAATGAGGTTGAAAGACAGCGTTGAAGTGCGTTCTCAGAAGCACGAGTCCCTCTGCCGCAAAGCACAGCTCCCCTTCCCTTGGAGCAGGGGGGCTGCTTCCACCGCTGTGAGGGGCTACCCTAGATCTGGTTTTTCTTCACAGTGTGCTGCTCACCTGTCTCTGTGTGTTTATGTCATTTGCTAATTCACTAATCCCTAAAAATCTTTAAAAAGTTGAGGGGTATTACTGTGAAGATGTGTTACCTGGAAAATGCAAATTTAGATCTTTTACCATTTAATTTATAGTTCTTGCTTCCCACCTAAGTTCCCTCCGCTTGAAATTAATACACAATGTGTGTAAATTCTATACTGAGTCAGTGATGAGCTGTGAAGACTCCTAGGTGAATGGAGATTGAGACCATGTGTAGGTTTAAAATCTCAGTGACTTCCTTTTGATTTAACAAAGATTAGCTTGTGCGTTTGAATACCAAGCCCTCTGAGAGCAATAAAAACTACACCATGAATGTTTGGGTTTTTTTTTTTTTTTTTTTTTTTGGAGGTGTGGATTTTGCTTTTCATCCACTTCAGAAGGAAAGGGGGAGGCTCCTTTCATTTTTAAATTAATAAATCTCAGAACTTTTCATATTTCTTTTCATATTTCTTTTCATATTTCTTTTCCTTTACCCCCTTTTGTTTCTGATGTCATTGTCCACATTCAGGCTGGATGTTGGGACAGTCTTGCTGGTCCTGGTCCGGGAGGGTGTGCTCTAGATTGAAGTCCTTGGCATCCTACGCTCTAGGCCCCGGGTTGGGCGGGACAAGGAATTTCTGTGGCTGCTGTAGGAGTGTTGCTCAGCTCAGGCCCTGGTGCTGGTGCGTGTCTTTTGTCTCCTCCACGCGTATCCTGGTACGGCCTGCAGAGCAGAGTTCGGGTAGTGGGTCCTCCCCGTGCGTCCAGCAGTCCCCTCTGGGGAGTTCCGGGGGCTTCTAGGGTGCCTGCGGTGTTTCATGGTGACCTTCTGACCGCTACCAGCACTTGGGGACTTTGTGGCCCCTCTTGGGGTCTTTGTGACAGCACTGAGCAGAGATGGCCTCACTCCTGCAGGTGAGCAGACGCTGGGGAAAGGCTTACCTGGTCAGGGGAGCCCACTGACGAGAGTTTTAACCATCAAAGAAAGAAGTGACACTAGTCATGGGGTCCTTGGTGACAGCGTGGCGGGTGTGGCCTGTCTGGCCTGCAGCCCCTGCCTGAGCACGGAGTCGGGTTGAAGAGGTGGCCTCTCTACGCACCACTCGGTAAGGACGCGGATCGGCCACGTGAGCAACACTGTCTTGCAAAGGTGTGGCAGGCGTGACCCCAGGCGGCTCAGACTCTCCACCCTGTTTGCCCGTCACCCCCGTGTGCACTGCGGCACGAGCTCTTTCTCACACTAACTTAGTTACTGAGCGCTGACGTCAATCTGGAGAAAAAGCGGTGCGTGCAGTCACGTGCAGGCCAAGAGCTGTCTCCAAGCCGTCCACACCCGTGGGACCCCCACTTGTGTCAGATTTGGGGAGAAGAATAAGCCCCTCTCTGCATGTTGCTTTGTCTCTGCCCAAGACACCTATAGACGAGCCACACAGAACCTTCTCAGCCCAACTGATCGTCCGCTGAATCATCCGACCCTGTGTGTGAAATCATGCTGCAAGTTGCTTACCCACAGCTGCATGCAGCCTGGCATGCGACACGGCAGGCCGTGGCCGCCGTGTGGCTTCCAACCCTCCGCAGTGTCACCAGGCTTGGGGGCAAAAGCGTGCCCAGGTGCCTGCCCTCTGGAGACAGCATGTCCCTGGCCCACGTGCCTGCCCCTCTCTCTAGCAGGTTAGCTCCCGAAGCAAAGGCAAGCCTCTCCCCAGCTCCTGGGCCTGGCCGGTGGGGGGCGGGCCACACCCCCGACTTGGCCCAGACGTGGTCCCCCGTGAGCGGTGCTGCCGGGGTGTGTGCAGACCTGCACGCGGGTTCCGCATCCTTGCACATCTGGGCCGGGACGCAAAAACACAGGGACTTTTTTTGGGTAGGAGATGTCACACTGCCTTCTGCTTGACGGAGGGGTGGACACCCGTGAGTTAAGTTCAACGCAAGCATTGGCCACTAGCTGACTCAGTGGCAATGGTGGCAGTTCCCACAAACAAGAGCGCTTCAGGGAGCCCAGGAAGTCGCAGAACCGTGGACACCCGTCAGCCTGGCCCGCGGCCGCATATTCTTTTCAAAGACAATTGAATTGCTTTAAATTTAAGCTTTGCGATGACCGGTTCACTCGGAGTTTTCTTTGCCCATACACGTTTCAGTTTCTTAACGTTTTGTTGCAAAAGTATTTTGGACAGAGGTTGAACTGTGAATGAGATACTGAAATGCACTAAATTGTATTAAACTGGAGTTACTTGATACCATGAAGAAATGCATCTGATCTACTTGTATTTATTGTCTCAGAATTGTATGTGGTGACAATCAAATGTGACTTGCCTAAATGCCAGGAAACTCAACTGGCTTCTTAATCTTAACGCTCGGCAGCAAGTGCTGTAACTGTAAATGAAAATCTCTCTCTTTGGAAAACCACGCAAACCGTCGACTCCAACGTGTGGGAGAGCTGTCGGGATTCTTTCTCTATTACCGACCCTCTGCCGTACCTGACCGTTGGCCAGCTTCAAAGGGTGATAAATTGTCTACAGGGTGCAAATGTATTATACGGCTGCTTCCTTTTGTACACTTCATTTTTACACTTTTGCTACAGCTTTGTGTAGTTGAGGAAAGCGGTATTTTTGGTCTATGGGAGCTTATGGAGGGTGGGGGTGGGGGGAGCTCACTTCGACTCTCAAAGCCTGTATCCCGAGAAACTGGCTGCATTTGCCATGCGCTGCGAAGGTCACTTTGTACACGGGCGTGCTTGAGCCTGCCTGAGCGGCAGTATTTTCTAGATAAAATGCTGTGGGCGTCATACTTGTTTATTAACATTGCTGCTGTGAAAGAGAGGGATAACATGTCCACACTACAAGAGAAAGTGACTGCCACCTCCTTCTGTCCCTTTGCTTTTGGGCTGCGGAGGGTGTTCCCAGGGGAAGGAAAGGCCCTCCAGGCACTTCCTGGCCCGCGGGGCCCTCGCCTGCACAGACCCTCCCGAGGCTGGAAGTGTTTCTCCGACGCTGTCCTGCGAGGACACTTCCGAGCCTCCCCCCCTTCACGTAAGCGGCTCTTGGAAGGGACATCAAGGAGAGTGATTGCCAGGAGGGAGCGAAGTCAGTCAGTGCGTCGTCGCGCATGTTAAGGGACCCTCCTCCGAAACACGGGTCTAAAAAGCCATCCCGGACAAAAGGTTTTCCAAAGTGGGCATGTATATATCGAAAACTATTTTTTTTGTAAAAACAAATTCATTCTGTGGAGAAAACCCAGGAACCCTTTTTCTTCTTTATAAAGGAAAGAACTCTTGTCAGAACCAAGAGCTATTCCAGGGTCTGATTTGTCTGTCTTGTGAAAATAAATCGAGCTAAAAAGAACGTTGGTGTCACTTATGCTCTGGGAACAGCCCCTGAGGATGTGCTTTTCGGCTCTGGGGCCCGTGCCGGTGGCGGGGACGGGCCCATGTCCGCGCTGAGACCTGGGGAAGATGGGCTCGGACGCGCACGCCTAACCCTCACACGTCTACCCACGATTGAGCTTTAAAAATATATCCTGACTTCAGAGCACGCGTGTACCAGCGCATGCCTGCATCCCCCCATACACATGTGTACTGGCACACACACACGCACACACACAGGTACACACACACCCCAGACAGTAAGGGGAGAGCTTGGGGTGGTCACACAGGAACGGCCCTGCTAGGAAATGGGATGAAACCCCACGCCTGCCCTGGGGGCTCCCCCGCCCTCGTCTCCTCCCAGCGTGGAGCCTGAGAACACAGCCTGGTCCAGGCAGCCGCACAGCCGCACAGCGGTGTGTCTGAGAGGTCTCCCCAAAGGTAGCCACCTCGGCGGGGGGCGGGAATTGCCCTGTGACAGCTTGGAGGAAGCAGGTGAGGTCGAGCGCTCCGGGCTCCAGCCCCACCAACTGGAGCCCAGACCTCCTGCCAGGGGTTAGAGACTTGGAGGGAGTCAGGTGCTGTGCGTCCAGGAGCCCAGCGCAGGGGTGCGCTGTCTGGGAAGGTGCCGCTCACCTGCCCCAAGGGCCCTCCAGCTCCCCCCATCCCCAGGTCCTCAGTCCCCAGAAAAGGGCCAGAAAGCCTCCGGAACATGGTTCCCCCACAGACCGTGTTAAAACCTTACCACTTATTGGTAAAGGATTCCAATGATGTCTGATTAAATGGTCCGTCCCACCTGCCCAGGACTTTGTGAGAAACCTGACCCACGGGTCCAGCCCAAGTCCATGGATGTGCCCTCCACCCTAGGAAAAGCAGGGTAGTGGCTGCCCCCTTGGGACCCTGCCATCCAGACCCAGCACGGAGCTGTGCTCCTGGTCTTGGAATGGACCTGCAGAGCCTGAAGTCAGCGGGGCGGCTTGGAATTGCCAGCCACCCCTCCGGCTCAACCCCTTGTTCTGCGGCTTCCAACCAGAAAATAGGGGGTGGGAGCCAACCTGCACCCGCCCCCTTCACCAGTGAAGGATTTGGTACAGAAGGAGGTGGGCGCTGTGGGTCCGGCGAGGCTCAGGGTTTGGGGGAGTGCCTCCCGCCCAGGCCGCCCCCCGGGGTCACGCCCCCCTCGGGCCCTGGGCGTTACGGAGTCCAGACACAGCTCCTGGGCCCCCGCTGGCCTGTGTCCCTGGGGCAGCCCCGCACATCTCTGGTGTCCCCGGCACCCCGATGGTGCTGAGTCAGGACAGCCGTGAGGAGTGCACCGAGGAGCAGCGTTTCTGCCTGGCGGCTCCGTTTCCTGCACACACTCCAGGGCCTGATGGCCGCAGGACTGCTGGGGGACGGGGTGAAAGCGCACGAGGGCACCTCCCCGCCAGGCCACGCGGCACACAGGCCACAGAGTCCAGCCCCGTGTAGGGCCCCCCAGGGCTGAGCTGCCCCCGCTGTTCCTACGCCCCGTCCCCCGTGAGGGAAACTCACTTTACTGACTTGAACGCTCTTCCCACTTAGACTTGCTCTTTTGGCGGCACCGCGTGGGATTTTCGTTCCCCAACCAGGGATTGAACCCACACCTTCGGCAGTGAGAGTGCAGAGTCCTGACCGCTAGACCACCAGGGAATCCCCGCCCCCCCCATTCAGACCTTTTGTGGTGCCTTTTCCAGTGCCCTTAGTGCAAGGGAACTCCATCCTCCGTCACAACCGCGTGTTAACAGATCAGCGTGTGCGATCTCCCTGGGAGACCTCAGAAGGCTCCTCGCACTTGCAGGATGTGAGTGACCCACGAGGCATCGCCTGGCATTCTTCCTGCTCATCCCGGAGTGAGCACCCAGAAAGCTGCTCCCCCACCCCAGGCGGACGCTGGAGGACAGCCTGGAGGTCGAAGGCCGCCCTTCCGCAGGACACGGCAGAAGCCAGCCGAGCGGACGCCTCTCCGCCGGAACATCCGGGTCTCCAGGGATGGGGGGAGTGGGGGGCTGGGAGATGGACCTTGGGTCTCAGCCAACAAATGGTTCCTGGGGCCCACAGGCCTGCAGAGCCCAGCTGGCCATCCTCCGCACACCCACCAGCCCCCAGAGCAGGAGAGCTGGCCTTGCGCCCTGGTGAGACCCCTGTTGTCACCTCCCTCCCAGTTAGAAGGGGTTAGCAGCGGGGCTGCTTCTGGGATGGGTGGTAGCCAGTCCCCAGTCAGAGGCGGTAAAGGCAGGTTTTCTTCCGCGACAGCGGCCGCCGGAGCGGGGAGAGCCAGGAAGCCCTGAGCCCTGCTCCCCACACCAAGGCAGGAGGCGCTGGAAGGCTGGGTGCCCCGAAGGCAGGGCGCAGGGCAGAGGCGGGGGCCTGGGGCCAGGACCCCTGGGCGAGCTAACTGGACGCGCCAGAGGCCCCCTGAGGACAGGAGGCGGTGGTGCACGTGGGAGCGAGGGGCCGGAGGGGAGGCCCTGACCTCCCCCGGGACCGGACGGGGAGCGTGTGGGGCTCGCGGAGCATTTGCTCCCTGGTCCTCGGGGCAGCGGCTCTGGGTGGGGAGATTTACGTCTAAAGGGCAGAGGAGGATTTGTAATCACAAGCCGGCTAAAGAAGCCGCTCTGAGAGGGGCTCCAGGGGCCCACCTGCCTAGCACAGGTGGGGCTGGAACAGGCGGGGGCCACCAGAGCTGGGTCAGTCTCAGTGTGGGGTTTGGATGGAGCCCTGGGGTCCCGGAGTCTTCGCGGGTCTCACCACCCTGCAGAAGGAGCTGGGGGACAAGGGCTGGCCTCGCGAACCCCCAGCCCCGCTGCCATCCTGCTGGCTGCCCCCTGGTGTGGCCCACTCGAGCACGGAACCCCTGAAGCAGGGATCACCAGGACTGGAGAGCAACGCAAAGCCAGCCTGCACAGAAGCTGCCGGAGGGACCTGGGGAAGGTCACGGCAGAGTGGGAGGGTGGGGAGTTTCCAGGGGGAACGTCTCCACGCAGGAAGTCCCCAGGCAGCGCAACCCGACCTGACCTGACCCGATCCCTGCTGTCCCTCTCCCAGGGCTAGTCTGTGTCGCTGTGAAGGCCTGGAGGCAGTGGGGGTGGGAGGGTGAGGGAGGGGCAGGGGGGAGTTTGGAAAGGAAGCCCCAAGATGACCTTTCGGAAGGAAAAAGCTGAAGTGAAAACAAAGCACCACCAACAAAGCGACCATGTAATCCCGCATTTGAAACAGACAAAGAGGATGGAAAGACACAGTGAGGAGAAGGCCCCGTGCCCTGCAGCCGCAGGCAGCCCGCCCATCCTAGCCAGGGGCCAGGCCCTGGTGCGTTCCGTGCGCCAGGCCCTGTTCTGGGCACTTCACACGTGGTAGCTCACGTAATGTCACGTCAACCCAGGAGGAAACGCTGACTCACACGGTGGGCAGCAGAGCTGGAGGGGTGGGCCGCGGTGTCCCGGGCCGGCAGCCCCTGCCTTCCACGGGGTGGCTCTCAGCACGCCACCCAGGTGGGCGGGATGGGGGCACGCTGAGGGGTCACCCTGCCTCTCCGGGTCCTCGTTCAGGGTTGACGGGGCTCACGCAGGAGCTGTGGTGCACCCTTGCTGCTGTGTCGTGCTTCTCTCTGCGAACACATCAGAGTCTGTTTTCCTGCTGGACTTGCAGGTGCACCGTTTTTGGCTGCAGTGAATCTTCCGTCCATGCGTCTCTGGCTCTGGTTCCAGCGCGAGAGCCTCGGGCAGGTGTTTGCGGCTGGAACGGCTGCATCTGGGAGGAAGGAGGCCCTGCTTTCCCCGATCCTCCTTTGTCACCCCCCCATGAGTGTGCGGTCACATGTGCACGCCAAGTGCAGGTGCTGCCCCTCCGGGGGTGCGAGGGGCCCCAGGGGCTCAGCTTGCACCTCCCTGAGCACCGCGGGGGTCCAGCCCAGGCATGTGCGTGTTGGCTGTGGGAGCTTCCTCTGCAGAGTTGCTGTAACTTCCCTCCCTTTCCCGGCCTTTTCCTTGTTGATTCCTGGACACTCTTTACATGCGTTGGAGGCGCTCATTTTTTTTGGTGCGGTTGTCCATTATCCAGGCCTTCTCATTTCTGCTTTGCTTTTTCCCTTTATTTTTGTGGGGTTTGATGCACAGAATGTTTCCTTGAATGGAATTGAATGTATTCATTGTTTCCGTTGTGGTTTGGGACGTTTTGTGTCTTGCTGAGAAATCCTTTCCCTTCCTGAAGCCATAGCTGACTCTCTTACACTTTATTCTGAAAGTTGTTGTGTTTGGCTTTCATTTGGACCCGAAATCTACCTGGAACTAAATTTACGGGATGGCAGATAGGAGTAGGTATCCAATTGTATGTGTTCTGCCTGGGGAACAGGTTTCCCCGAGACCTTTTGAAGATCCTGCCCTTCCCCCACTGCACAGCAGAGCCTCGGGCCTCCCGATGGGGCCTGCGGGGTCTGCTTCTGGGCCCTTATTTCGTGCGGTTGGCCCACTGGCCCTGCGTGTCTGATGGCTGTGGCTTCACAAGAAGTCCAGGCTTCTGGCAAGGCAAGCCCTTATTTTTTATTCTTCAAATTTTTCTTAGTTATTGGTGAACCTTTCTTCTTCCACATAGATTTTAGAATCAGCTCCTAAGTTCTATTTAAAAACCAACAAAACCTGTTGAAACTTTCACTGGCAGCGTGAGGCTGGATTAACTCGAGAGGAGGGCCATTTCCAGGATGGAATGTGTGTGAACATCCCGTTCTCCTCTCATACAGTCCTGCTTCATGTCTGGTCCAAGAGTCTTGCGATTTTCCCATACAGGTACGCACATCTCTAGTTCCTAAGTACCAGCCACCCACGCTGGGGTGCAGAGTCTTACATGTGTCCGTTAAACCAAGCACGCTACTTTTATTCTTGCAATCTTCTATATCCTTACTTATTTCTATCTGCTAATCTATCATTAGGGGAAGGATATTAAAATTCCCCACAAAGCTGACATTGTCCATTTCTCTTTCAAGTTCTATCAATTTTTATTATATATGGTTAGGTGCATATAAATGTACAATTGTTCTGTTTTCTTGGTGAGTTGCTTTCTGCTCTAAATCTAATCTAATGTTAGTGTAGCTACATATTACTTTGCTCGCCTAGTGTATCATTTTTCCTTCCTTTTAACCTATCTGTGTCCTTATATTTGGGGACTTGTCTCTCGTATCTCTTGCAAGCAGCATGTACTGGGTGGTTTTGGTTTTAATCCAATAAGAAAATAAATACTTTTCAACTAGTGAGCTTAAGCTATTTACATGTATTTTTATTATTGACTTTATTTTTTACCATCTTTCCAGCATTTTCTATATGCCTTTTTTCTGCCTCTTTTTCTCCCCTACTTTTCCTCCTCTACTGGTTATTTTTATTCTTTTAGTGGCAGCTCCTAACATACTTTCTTTTTTCAACTTTTAAAAAAATTGGAGTGTAGTGGATTTACAATGTTGTGTTAATTTCTGCTGTCCAGCGAAGTGACTCAGTGATACACATATAGACGTTCTTTTGTATATTCTTTGCCATGGTGGTTGATCTCAGGATATTGAATCTAGTTCCCTGTGCTCTGCTGTAGAAGCTTGTTTATCCATTCCACATGTTGGGTTGGCCAAAAAGTTTGTCCAAAGGTTTTTCTGTAACATCTTGCAGAAAAACTCCAATGAAATTTTTGGCCAACCCACTATAATAGTTGGCATCTACGAACCCTAAACTCCCACTCCATCCCTCCCCCACCCCTCCTCCCCCTTGGCAACTGCAAGTCTGTTCTCCATGTCTGTGAGTCTGTCTCTGGTTCGTGGATAAGTTCCTTTGTGTCATATTTTCAATTCTACATGTGAGTGATACCATATGGTATTTGTCTTTCTCTGTTTGACTTGCTTCACTTAGTGTGATCATCTCTAGGTCCATCCATGTTGGTGCAGATGGTGTTATTTCATTCTTTTTTATGGCTGAGTCGTGTTCCGTTGTATATAGACCACGTGTTCTTTATGCGTTCCTCTGTCGATGGACCTTCAGGTTGTTTCCATTAACTCGCTGTCTTAAGGTAACAAGCCCTGAGCTCACAGGCATTTTTCTCTCTCCTTCCGACGGATGCACGTGCCTAAGGTGGTGTTCACGTCTGTCGCGCCCTCTCCTGCCCCAAGTATTTCCCAGCATTTGCAGTTCTTTCTGGTTTTTACCCCCAAGGTCACTCTTGCTGTTCTCACAGAGTTCCCGTTTGCCTGGTCTCCCCACGTCTGCAGCTTCCGGCCTCCTCAGCCCTCTGTCATCTTAGGGCCCCACTCTGGGCTCACTCTCCTCAAAACAAACCTCGGGGAACTTCCTTGACTGGGTCTGTTGGTGGGAAACGCTCTCAATCTTAGATTTTCTGCAAATGTCTTTACCTCACCCTGGTTTTGAAATGGGAGCTTAGCTGTGTGAATAGTTGCAAGCCGTCATGGCTTTCTCTCAGTGTTTTAGGCCGTTTTCCACTCTTCTTGCCGGGAGGTCTGGGGATAGGATCTTATCCCCCCAGCCCACGCTGGATGCTGGTCCGTCCTTACTGTCTGGTCTGAAACTCTCCCAGCTTTGTCCTCGCTGTCTGCAGCTGAACTAGAACGTGTCTGACCGTGCATTTATTATTCTCTGGCTTGAGATTTGATGTGCTCCTTGCATCTGAGAATATAGTCTTCTCTCAGTTCCAGCAATCTCTCAGCCATCGTCGTGCGTCACACATTGCCTCTGCCCCATTCCCTCTCGTTTTCTCTCTGTAACTCCAGCCAGGTGTGTGCTGTACCTGCCTTTCCATCCCCAGGTCTCAGGCCCTCTTTCCCATGCTCCGCCTCTGTGTCTCTCTGCATTGCATTATGGGCAATTCCGTCCATCTGCTGGTTTGCACATCTCTCAGCAGCCGCATCTAATCTGCTCTCTAAACAGCCCACCGAGCCTTAATCTTAAATGTTACATTTTTATCGCTTTTTTTTTTAAAGCTCATCCCTCCTCTGTTTCACATAGTATGGTGTTCCTGCCTCATGCTTTTCATCCTCCTTCAACACTTGAAACATTCTGGACACACAAAACTGCGGATGGCTATGCCCCAATGAGTCCCTGACTTCTGGAAATACTCCTCCTCAGCTAGCACACTCAGGGCCAGGCAGCTCTTTGATTACAAGGCCACTGGTGTGAGGAACACGAAGGGACCGGAGGCGGCCGTAGCTGTATGCCTGTGCAATACTTCGTGTCCCCCCCTTGGAGCCTCCTCCACGTTTCCCCCACACCGGAACCGCTAATCCAGCATGATGGAAGTTTGCAGGCATGAGAAGCACACAGGTTGCAAGTGTGTTTCTGGGACTGATGATGAGAGGGGCCAACCCTTCCCCCTCCCTGTGGGTCCCTTGATGGCGCATGACTGGGGAGTCTGGTTGTGGGGGGACGCTACCGTACACCCTGCTGCTGGCTAAATACACAGACAGCGTCCTGGAGCTTAACCCCCCACCCCTGCCGTCGCTGAGTTTTGGCTTTGCACAGCCTTCTTCTGAGGCTGGACTGCCCTGAGGGATGGGGAACTGGGGACAGAGTGGTGGCCTCTGTGGCCGTGGCTCTTCTGCTATGATGTGAGTCCCCGATCTGAGGCTGCGTGCGTGAGGTCTCCTGACCGTGAACTCGGCACTACAAGCACCCTTGGATAGCAGTGCAGGCCCAGGCCCTGGGGGTGGGGGAGCAAGCCCCTGGCTGGAGCGGATGTCACCTCTGGTGGTGATGACTTGCTGTCCCCTCCAGTGTGGATGAGGGTCTCCTGTCACCAATCTGCCCCCAGCTGGCTGGTTGAGCTCCTTGAGATAAAAGACCCTTGTCACGGGCTGAGCATCAGAGTCTTCTACGGGCAGGTTGGACATCCGGCCACATCGCCCTCGGAGAGCAGGTGCGGGAGCTGCCTCGTGCGGGGGCCAGTGAGTGAGATGCTGACACCTGCCCAGTGGGCCCTCTGTCCAGCTGGTTGTTCTCTGCGATGGATGTTCTCTGTGGATGTTGGTAGGACACAAGACCCACACACTTTGTGCCACCCCCTTAGACCGATCCACGTTCCCTAAAGCATCTCACTGACGCCTTAACCCCAAACCTTCTGGTTCTGCTTTTCCAATTTTGCTGCTTCCAGGCACCTGAGTAGCAAACCAAGCCATTCACCACTGCCCAGAAGTCCTCCCATGGCATCACCTCTAGCCTCTTCTCCCTCTGTCCGAAGGCACAGCACAGTGACCTCTCTAATCTCTGCCCACGGGCCTTCGGGGCCGCCTGCGTGGGCTGGGGTGCAGCTGTTGTGCGTGTTCCTTTTGCACCATCGTACCAGGCTGAGCCGCTCACGAATCAGACCTAGGATGCTCCCTTGGGTAGCGACTTAGGACTTAGGGGACACCCCCAAGGGGCCAAGTGTGGCTGAGAGGGAGCTGTCCGGGTGACAGAGGTGATACGAGGGTCTGGACCACGGTCTCTGTAAGTTCCTTGTGCTCAGGCTTGATCCCAAGTGGCCCATTTCCATCCCGGGACAGACGCGGTTTCACCTGCCCAAACTCATGACCCAGTGGCTTGAGAGGGCCTAGCGTGGGAGGGACGGTTCCTGCCACACACGACATCCTGTGCTGAGGGCCCTCGGCACCTCCTGGGACCCAAGAGCTGCTCTGCAGACAGTGATTAAGCTCCTGATGCAGAGGGCGTGGTCTCACTCCAGAATCCCAGGTCCTGGGCTGCGACGCTTCTGTGGGGCCATTCCTTCTGCCCCCAGGGAGCCCCGGTTCATGGAAGCATCCTGGACCACAGCCCTGCCTGGGGGCGGCCCCCTGAGCTTCTCTGCGACGGCTGTGCCTTATGCAACTGCATCCCCTCTGCCTGAGTGGAGGGGGGGACCTCAGACCTTCCTCAGAACACTAGTCAGAGGGGGGCTTCTCTGACCACAGGGGTGAATCTGCTTGACCTCTTCACCTCCTGAGCCTCCGGGCCCCACCTCCACACTCAGCCCAGGCAGGGCTGGCGTCTCCATGTGCTACAGGGTGTCACCATGGCCGTGCCCCAGGGCAGCCCCCCGCAGCCTGTCAGGCCTGCCCCAGACACCCCGGCCAGCACACAAGTGATCCTGGGTCCTGGGGCAGAGCGCCCAGAGCCACACTCCCTTCCCTACCCCCACCCCCCCGCCACGCCACCATCCCGTCCCCTAAAGACCACTCCCGCGCAGGAGCCAGACCCAGCACTAAAGTGAACAGAGCTGCATTCCCCTGCTCAGGTTAGGCTTGGGCCCAGCCCTTGTGACTGTTCTGGTGTCAAGGATTGGGTCACCTGTGGGACACCTGACTCAGATGGGGCCTCTGCAGGTCTCCAGGGAAGCGGGGATGCTCTCCCTTGTAAGGGACAGGGGGGCTACTTTGCTGGCCCAGAGCGCAGGGGACCTTGGAGTTCAAGATTTGCAGGCTGGTCTGGTAAGAGTTTCCCTCCCAAGGCTCAGGGTCCCATTCTCGCCCCATGCCTCGTCCTCAGCGCAGGAGACCCATGAAAGTCGCACGGCCAGATCGCCTAGCGGCTCTGCCTCCCTCATGATTTGGGTGACCGACCATCCAGAGACTGTTCTGGTTTTAGCCCTGAAAGTCCCGTCTTCTCAGAAATAAACCCTCGGTCGCTGGTGGTTAGTTACCTGCTTACAGTCAGATCCTGGCCCCGTTCAGGACAGGCCAATTACAAGCGGGGTGACTGACGGCCCAGGGACAGAACCAGAGAACCCCGCTGAGGGCACAAGTCAGTGTGCTGCCTGAAACCAGAACTGGCCGGAACCATCATCTTTAAATCAGGGAAACATCCCATAACCAAGATTATGTTCAAACGAGGGGAACCTGAGGACCCCAAGAATAAGCATAGGTGCTTTCATTTATTCTAAAAGCGCAGGATCAAGAGTCAGCAAACGCGCAGGGAGTGAGACTAGTTAGTCCAGGCACTGAGGCCAAGCTCACCGGGGGGCCTCAACCGTGTCCGGGCCCAGTGCTCCTCTCACTGATACGCTGATTTCCAGCAACGATTGAGAAGTCACTTGGGGACACAGAGCAAGGATGAGCACAGTGGCCTGTTCGCGGTGGGTACACGAGGATCCTGCCTGCAGGCTTCCAAGGGTGGCGGGGTAACCACACCCTGCAGCCACCCCAGAGCCTTCCCCCCACCCGGCTGGAGCCTCCGTGGCCACAGAACCCACTTAGAGGATGGCCCAGACGAACGGCCACTTAAAAATGCATGACCTCGGCTCCGGCCGGGTGCTGGCTGGCCGTTGGGAGGCTTGATCCCTGAGGTCTCTCCAGCAGGGCGTCCCAAGCATCTGCTCCACGTCCCACCCACCTTCCCTTAGCTCCCGACGCCCCGGGGCCAAGGCTGCCCCCCTGAGCTTCGTCACCAGCTTCTCTCACCGCAAGGTTGTCTGCCGAGTGAGCAGGTCTCAGGGTCTGCGCGGGCACATAGCGCCGGGACAGATCCTGGGCTGCAGGGGCTGAGGACACTGTTCGGCCTGTTTCCCACTCAAATGTACCAAGAGCATCCGTCCCCCCACGGGTGCCCTTCCCATCCTCCGCCCTCCCATGGCTCCCAGCGCGTCCCAGCCTCAGCGTGGCTGCGGAGTCTGGCACTGGCAAACCGGCCATGAGCCAGATGATGGGATGCACACTGAGTGGGTTTGGGTCACCGCTCCCAGGCCTGGGAGGGAGGCTCCTCTGCTTTCAGAGCAGCCCCTCTAGTCTGAGTCCAGCTTTCTCTTGCAGGACTTTGCTGTGACCAGCACAGCCCAGAGCTCCCTGCCGCCGCCCCGGGGGCCCCAGGGAGCCACGCTCTGCCCCAAGCCCAGTGGGTAGCACTTTGTCTAAGTACTTCGTCATCACAGAGCAGAGCCCACACTCCAGGGTCTGTGACTCACAGCATTAGCTACAAGCGACAGGGCCCTGCTAACAGTGGCCTAGATCAGGAGTCAGTCGTTTGCCCACAATGAGAACGGAGCCAGGCCCGGGCTGACCTGCTCTGCAGCTTGACAAGGTCAGGGCTGGCGCGTTGTCTGTGCAGCCAGCCAGGCTGGAGGGTAGCTGGACACGTGCACACGTGGCCTGGCAGCGTCCACGCAGAGGCCATGATAGGCCAGGAGGTATCAGTCAGCCGTCTCCCCAGTGTGCACCGCATCCCGGCACCTGTGTTCTCAGGAGTGCCACCTGGAAGGAGTTTTAAGAGCCCTAAGGTCCCAGTCTGGACCTCCACTGGTGGAAGTGAGTCCCAAGCAAACTGGCTGGTGAGGAATTTGGGACGCGAGGGGCCTATGGGCCCAAGATCCTCCAGTAGGTGACAGCAGTAGGTGACACCTGCCCGAGAAAGGCCGGTGTGCTGCAGTTATCGTGGTTGCTGTATTTCCTCCACCAGGGACACAGGCACCCGCCTCTGAGGAAGGAGCCAGTCTGCTTTTAAACAAAGTCCTTAAGACATCGCTTTATTACAAAGAACCTCAAACCCATCTGGTTTTATTGAGTAGGATGTCTGTCTGCATAAAGTAACGTTCACGTGAGAAAAATCACTCCACTCCCAGGAGGGTTCTTAAATGAGAAGAAGGGTTAAATACAGTCGATCCAGTTCTTCCAAGTAGTTAATGAACTTACCCTACAACCCAGCACACATGGAAAGGTCCCAGTCTCTGGGGAACTGTCCACCCGCATCTCCTTCCCCCACCCCAGATGGTGCTGAAGTCTTGTCTTTTTTCTCTCTTTTCTCTTTTTGTTGGCCGTGCTGCACAGCACGCAGAATCTCAGTTCCCCGACCTGGGGTAGAACCCAGGCCCTGCAGGGAAGCACCGAGCCCTAAGCACCGGGCCCCAGTCCCCTCCCTGCAGAAGCGGCTGCCTTCACTCCTCCCACCAGCAGTGCCTGTGAGGCCTGTTCCCGCCACGTCACCCGCTTGATGTGTTGTCAGACCTGGGTTTTTGCCAACTTGATGGGTGGGAGACAACAGAAAATTTATACCCGTCTCGGCCCCAGGTTCCTGGTGGAGGATTTACTCTTGTAAATTCCCAAGTGACAAGAGCACCAGGAGCCTCTTTCGACCTAGTGATGTGACTCTGGGTGGCTCCTGGATGGGGGCTGGTCCTCAGAAAGACCAAACCAGGATTAGAACCTTGGACTTTTCAGCTCTGCCTCCCACTCTCTTGAGAAGGGTGGGGGCTGAAAATGAAGTTAATAATTGGTCCCGCCTCCGTGAGGAAGCCTCCGTAAAATCCCACTAGTGGGGGTTTGGAAGGCTTCCAGTGTGGTGGACACATCCGCGTACTGGGAGGGTGACACACCCCAGCTCCCTGGGGACAGAAGCTCTGTGCTCAGGACACTCCCAGACCGTGCCCTGTGTGTCTCTTCATCTGGCTGTTCATCTGGGTCCTTTATCATAACCTTTACTAAACTGGAAATAAGTGTTTCCCTGAGTTCTGTGAGCCACTCTAGCAAGTTATTTGCACCCAGGAGGGGGGTCATGGAAACCTCCAATTTGTAGCCAAGTTGGGCAAAAGCTGTGGGTAACCTGAGGGCCTACTAGTTATCAACTGGCGTGGGGCAGTTCATGTCTTTGCCTCTTTTTATTGGGTTATTCTTTTTTTTCTTCTTGATTTTTCAGAGCTCTTTATATATTATATATTAGGAAGATTAGCCCTTTATGATATATGTTACCATTTTTTTTCAGCTTGTCTTTTATCTTTTGACTTGGCTTGTGATATTTTTTCCCAGGCGTGTTTTTATTTTACCTGAATTCATCAATCTTTTATTTTTTGGTCTCTGGATTGATCTTGACACATATTAGAAAGGTCTTCTTCACTTCAGGGTCATAAAGAAATTTGTTGTGCTTTCTTCTAATAATTTCATGGCTTCACTTTCTACATGTAAATTTTTGATCTCCCTGAGCTGAGAATTTAATCTGATCTTTTTCTACTTGGCACTTAGTTGTCCCAACATAACTTATTAAATGCCTGTCCATCTGATGACTCTTTTTCAAATATCTGATAAGCGTCCCAGAAGCTCTATAAGATTGGTATTGATTCTATTTGGTAAATAGATCCAAAAGGATAAAATGGAGGTAAGAGCTATTTTATCAGTGGTTGGGATTTAATGAGATAAATATATGTAAATCTCTTAGCACACATTAACTGCTAATAGATGGTGTTTTAAAAAATCACTGCACTAAACGAGAATCACTTTGTGACACAGAATCACAAAATCAGCCTCAGTGCTGTGGTGGCGGCAGTGGGCGAGTAAGTGAGCAGGGACGTCTTCTTCCTTGTATTGTTGCAATAACTCGGCCCTACTCCTAAAAATGGTTATAAAAAGAACAGAAATGCCATCTATGCTTCTTTAGTCAATGCTTCTCAGTCTCTCCTTATACGTCCGAGTGATTTTCCTTTAAGTCCCTTTTTACACCTTTTGATTTGAGATTCCAGCTTTATCACATACCAAGTCCCCATACAATGTGGGTCTATTTCTGACTTTCTAATTCTGTTCCGCTGGTCTGTGGATAGCACACGATCCCTGCCACTTGTTTCAGGTACTGAGGCTTCGCGGAGAGCTTTAGGGGTTTCTCCTTACGCTCCTTGACGCGGTTTTCCTGACTGTCCTCTTCTGTTTATTTTTCATATGATTTTTGAAATCAGCTTTCCTAGAAGCAGAAAAATAAGCCTGTTGGTGCTTCTACTTCTAAGGCTTGCATTAAATTTAGAAGCCAGTGCAGGGAGACGTGACACAACGATGTTTGCTGTCCCAGCCAAGAGCATGCAAGTCAACTTTGTGGTCTTGAAGGTTCTTCTCATGTATGTTTCACATTTTACTTGCTACAAGTATTCACAAATACTTTATCTTTTTTGTTGTTGTTGCTATTGTGAGGTTCTCGCTTCCACATCTTCCATGTGGTACACACACACACACAATTTGATCACTGCAGACATATATAAAGTCTATTGTATATTAACACAGTATCAATTAATTTTAATATATTATTAATTTTAATATTATTTTAATTTTAAAAGAAATCTGCTAAATTCTATTATTTTTTTTAATGTTTGTTTATTTATTTTATTTGGGCCACATTGGGTCTTGGTTGCCAGCCGGACCCTCCGCTATAGGGTGCAGGCTCCCTTTCGGAGCTCGTGGGCGTCTCTCTAGTTGTGGTGTAAGGACTCCGTAGCTGCGGCGTGAGGGCTTAGTTGCCCGGCAGCATGAGGGATCTTATTTCTCCGGCCAGGGATTGAACCCGCATCCCCTGCATTGGAAGATGGATTCTTAACCACTAGACCGGCAGGGAAGCCCCTGCTAAATTCTCTTATTATTCCTACTCATTTAAAATGGATTCTTTATTGAAGTGGATTTCCAAAATAGTGACCGTTGTTATGCCTCTAATTTCTTTCTCTTGCTTGATTGCACTGACCCGTGTCTAGTTCAGTGTTACACCGGGGTAATGGGATTGAGGATTCCTGTCTTGTTTCTGACTTTAATGAGAATAACTCCGGGGTCTCATGAAATGTGATGCTGAGTTTGGGGCTGGTTTTCATGAGTACAATGCTATACATGTCGCTAAGTTAAGGAAGAATCCATCTATACTATCTTATGAAGTATTTTTTTTTAATTCAAGAATGACAAATTTGGGAAATGCCTTTTCTGAATTAATAGACATAATCATAAGGGTTTTATCCTTAAATCTATTAATATGACAGATTCTATGACTAGATTTTCTAATATTAACTTGCCTTTTCACTTTTGCTTCGAACTCCACTTGGTAACAGATTATTCTTTAACAGCTGATGGATCCTATTTGCTAATATTTTATTTAAGGTTTTAGCACTGATATTTGTAATCTACATTGATTTCTAGATTTTTCTTTGTGTGCAATGTTCATCAGGTTTTGACATCAATAGTATACTTCTTTAATTAAAAAAAGTTGGAAGTTTTGCTTCTTTTTCTATGTTGTGGAGTAGTTTAAAGATGGGTAGACGTTCCCTGGGAAACTGTCTGATTGGGTGGGATTTTGGAGTCGGGGTAGAGGGAGGCTCTTAAACAACTTTTTCCGTTTCTTATTTGGAAATTATCTGTTTGATCTTCCTGTGTTTTCCAGAGTCAATTTTTTCCTAGAAAATTAAATTTAATCGTGGTCTAAATTTATTTTAAACAAATAGTTTCTGAAATTAACTAGTAGAAATTAGTCATTTAAATCAAAAACATTTTTTCTTGTCTCTGTGGTTCTCATCTTGTTATTGTCATTTTGTGTATTTGTACTTTCTCTCCCCTTTTCCTTCACTCAATTAGCTGGTCACCTATTTTCTTCCAAAAGGCCAGACTATTTCTTTCTACAGCTTTCTATTTCCTCCTAGCTTTTGTCTTTAGTACCTCCTTCCTTCCACTTTCCTATCAGTTATTTCTGTTTTTCATTTTCTAATCTTTTAATTCTGTGATGAATTCATTAGTTTTCATTCTTTCCTTTAAAAAAATTGATATATTTGGGAAATCGCCTGGTGGCCCAGCTGTTGGACTCTGTGCTCTCACCGCTGAGGGTGCAGATTTGATCCCTGGCTGGGGAACTAAGATCCCATGAGCCTCCCAGTGCAGCCCAAAATTAAATTAAGTTAAAACTTTGATATATTTAAATTTGAGGCCATGTGTTTTCTGTGCAGTACTGCTCACAGGTCCTAAAGGTTTCATTATCTTTGGTTTTTAGGAATTGTGCAGTTGGGTTTATATTTGCCCTTTGACCCAAGTTGTTTAGGAAAAAATTTGTAGATTTCCAAGTAGGATGTCTTTTCTGTTTCCTTCTTTTGTTATCAATTTCTGGTATTATTGCATTATGATCAGAAAATCTTGTATTTTCCCACAGTTTGGAAAGTTACAGAGGTTTCTCTGTGGCTCAGTGTGCAGTCAGCATTTGTGAATGTCCCAGGGCCATGTGGAGAGGTGGTGCCCGTCCCTGAGGCTGGGTTGGAAACGCCTGCCTCGTGTCCACCTTATGGACCATCTTGTCGGGCAGTGAATACGGCTGCCTTTGCATTGGTTCTGCCTCGGACTAAGAGGCAGAGTAAAGACCCCTCTTACCAGCAGGGCCGGCCTGTCTCTCTGTGTCTCCTGATACGAGGACGTAGCTCTTTTTCTTTTGGCTGTGTCGCGGCATGTGGGATCTTAGTTCTCCAAAAAGGGGTTGAACTCGCACCCCGTGCAGTGGAAATGCGGAGTCTTAACCACTGGACTGCCAGGGAAGTCCCTGAGGATGTATCCTAAACAGCGGTCTACTCCTTTCCTCCATGCAGTAGCCTTGAAGAAAGAACACGCTCTGTCTGAGGTTTCTGGGAGGACAGCGTATCCCACCCCCCGACCCCCACCGTCTTGTCTGGCTGCCCGGGTCCACAAAGGAAGGGCAGGGTCGAGGAGGAGCCGGGGGTCCGAGGTGGCCGCTGGGCCTGGGGAAGCCGCCCTGGGGCCAGACAGCAGCAAGGACCACAGAGACAGCAGCGAGCCCCTCACTCAGAGAACCCAGCTGGGGCCTCCGTGCCAGCTGCGGGCAGAGCAGGACAGACTGATGCTGGCAAGCTCGCCACCGACCCTGTGCGGGGCCGGCTCTGTCACCTACTGTCACCTTTGGTCAGGGGCTCCTGGCCTGTCCGGTTAGGGGCAGCTGGCCGAGGCATGTGGGTGGCCAGGCCTGGCCTCCTTCAGGGCCACAGTCCTCAAATATTGCTTCCACACTCATGAAAGGATTCAAGGAAAAAATGGGTTTTCTATTTATTAACTACCCTTGACATTCAAAGCAAGGCATTTAGGGACGCCCCTGGCGGTCCCGTGGTTAGGACTCGGCGCTTCCGCTGCAGCGGGCGAGGCTCCCATCCCTGGTCAGGGAACTAAGATCCCACAAGCTGTGTGGTGAGGCCAAGAAAAAAAAGTAAAACAAAACAAAGTGCTTATTATGTGTGATTTTCTGAACCAGCCAAACATGCAACATTTAGGTAATCAACGATTCACTGGTTTTCGGTGACCGGGCCCAGGATGCGTCTAATTTGGAATTTAGGGCAGGTGCCTCCTTCATGATAAGGACCAGGCTGGGTGTGAGCAAGACGTGGGCGCAGGCGGGTTTTTTGTCGGTGGCCCCAGGAAGAGGAGGAGAGGCGTGGGGGAGGGGGAGGAAGGGCAGGACCAGGAGCACAACAGTGACTGTCACTGAGCTGGTTGTCTCCGTGGGCTCGACCCGCCGCCGGCCCTCTCAGGAGCCGAGCTGTGCACCGTGCACCCTGCACCCTGAGGTTTGCGCACTGATCCCCCCACGTTGAGGTCTGACGCGCCTGGTGGTGTCAATCCCCCACCACTTCCTGCTCAGCCTGCTCTGGAGCCCCCAGCGGTCCCGGAGGTGGGACCCTACCAGTGCCAGGGCTGCCCAGCTGCAGCTGAATCAGAGTGGCCGCAGGCATGGGGCCTGGGGCGCCTGCGTGTCCGCTGGAGTCTGGGTCACCACGCAGGCCGCGGTGACCGGACAGCAGTGGGGAGGAGACACACCTGCACAGCTGGGTGAGTGGACCCTGCCCTTCTCGCTGACGCCCACGGAGCTTTGGTGCCTTGGAGGCTGGCATTCTGGGAGACTCAGCCTGTGACCGGCCCTCCCCAAAAACCACTCTCTTCTGCCCCCGGGACCCAATATTAGATGTGCCAGGGGCCGGCATGAGAGGCACCAGCCCTGCTCCCACAGCTGGCTTCTGCCACCAGCGATGGCGACGGCCCCCTGGGCTGGAGAACAGCCTGAGCAGGTGGATGGAGGATGTGTGAGGGCCTTCGGCAAGGTGGTCATCCTGCCCCTGCCTCCCACCCCCGTCTGGCAGGGACCCAGCTGAGGGACAGGAGGTTTGGGCATGGAAAGGCCTCTGGGGAGATAATCTCAGCTTGAAAGGAGAGAGCGAGAATCAAGGCTGTCAGAAAGCCAAGAAAAAAGGCAGCTGATCTAAAAATAGGAGCACTGAACAGACTGTCCGGAAATGCTGTCCACAGCGCCAGGTTTGATTTCATTATTGCTAATTACTTAGTCACATTATGCAGAATAAAACCTGGGAAGGGGATACCGTTTCTGCACAAACAAATGTGGAAAATAATGCACAAAGACAGTGACACTGAGCTGAGCCTACTGTTGAGACCAAGAGGAGGGCGGGTGGGGCGAGGCTGGGCCCGCGTTGCCCCCAGCTCTACCCTGTGCCTCCTCCTGTATAAAATGGGAAGAGGTGAGAGCACCACCTACGGCGCTGTGGCCTCTGGGAGCTCCGCCACCGTGTTCCCCGCGAGGACCAGCACCAGCGGTGAGCACTTCCTCTGTCTGTGCCTCCACTTCCCCATCTGTGAAATGGAACAGGGAATACCTCTTCTCGAGGATTCTGAGGGAATCCATTTCATCACACACATGTTTCGGAGGGAAAAATTCTACCACGACACTGCTCTCCGCTGAGAAGACTGAGGCTCAGAGGAAGGGAAGAGTACGTTGGAATCCAAGTATCCTGCTCAGAATCTGCTACCCAGCCCACCCTGCCGCACTCTCTATTTTGCATACAGTCGTGCTGCTTACAGACAAGTGGAAACGCAGACAGGCCGAAAACTGGGGGAGGCGTCACCGCCAGTCCAAGACAGTCACTGCGAGCATTTTGATTCATTTCCTTCCGATCTCTTTTGAAACAGTTTTTTATTTGTTATGTAGTTGTGATCATATCACACCTTCGTGTTTAAGCCTTTTTTTTTTTTTTAGCTTTTTAAAAGCCAACGTTTATTTGTTTTAAAATGCTCAAGGCGGGGACTTCCCTAGCAGTCCAGTGGTTAAGACTCCGAGCTTCCACTGCAAGGGGCGAGGGTTCGATCATTGGGTAGGGAACTAAGATCCCGCATGCCACACGGTATGGCCAAAAAAAAAAAACGCTCAAGAGACTTGGAAAGGTCCAAAGGCCTAAAGATAGCCAAGCTGCAGATAAGATAGTAGGCAGGTGCTGACTGTTGGTTCTCTGTTGCTAAAGCCTCAGTTTCAACCTGTTCAATTCCAGCCCTCCACCATTCTTCAGGTCGGGGAGTGGCGAATCCCGCCTACTTCATCAGAGCTGCCACTCCAGTCAGACGAGAAAAACAGCCCTAGTACTGACCATCGTCCTGGCAAAGGAGGAAGATTATGACCCAGGAATCCACTTTAGCAAATAACAGTGTAAGATTTTCCTGACTATTATAAACCCTTTCTAAACACTATTTTGATGGTGACATAATAGTTCATCGAATAAATGTAGTGTAATTTACCTGATACAGTCATTGATATTTATTTTTGTTGTTTTCAATTTTTGGCCAGTGATGCTGCAACGTGTTTTTATCCATGAAGATTTCGGAGAGACTGTTCCCTTAAAGAGATGGAGAAGTGGAATTGCTGGGTCAGAGGATGAAAGGGTGTTCCTGTTTTTTAAAAAGGCAGCATCTCAGAGAATCCACCGAGGCAGAGAAACCACCACCCAGGTGTTCTGGGCTGCGCGCTTTCCCACGCCCTCACCTTCCTCAGCCCCTCCCACCCCCACCCCCGCCAACTTTTTATTAATTTAGTGGAAGAAAAGTTTATACGGCATTTCCTCTATGACCCATGAGGAAGGTTATTTCTCCACATAACTGTGACCACTTCTGTTTCCCTTCTGTGGACGAGTTGCTCCCCTGAGGCTACCGTTTAGGGAAGGCTTGGATGTAAGGAAACACCTGCCCCAGAGGGTCAGGACCACCCTGCCCCGCCCTGCAGCGCATGGCCCACGATGCTGCTCCCAAGCATCCGGCGAGCGAAGGACGTGCGGAGAGAGGAGCCAGCGGCCGTGAAAGGTACAGGTGCAACCGGTGGAGTCTTTGGAAACTCATGTGTTGCAGCTTGAAAGTGAGTTGAGTTTGTCAAGCTTCTATTTTGAGATCATTCAGACTCACGCGCAGCTGTAAGAGAGGTCCCATGCACCCTTTATGTAACAGGGAAGAACAACCTGACCCCATACCGGATCTGCTGCTTTTACTTTAACCTTTGTTTTCTATTGCTTTTGCTACAAGTTCATCACTAAAGGGATGCTGCCTACAGCTTCAAGTGTACATGATGGCCCACCTCCCGGAACCCTGCCTCCCATGCCTGAGCGTAAGCTAAAATACCTTTTTTCAGCTCACAGGAAACACCCTGACCAGACCCACCTGTAAATGTCTGCAGGAAAGAAGAAATTAACACGTCCCCTCCTGGAGTCTGGCTACAACCAGGAAATACTTGCAACAACTTAGGGCCTGTTTTACTTTACCTCCTCACCTCTCCCTCTATGCTCTGTAAAAGAAACTAGCATCCAAACCTGGGCAAGATGGTTCTTTGGGACACTGGTCCACCCTCTGCTCGGGCTGCTGACTTGCTGAATAAAGTCGCTATTCCTTCCCCAACACCTTGTCTCTCTATTTATTGGCCTGTCGAGCAGTGAATGGTACAAGTCTGGACTTGGTAACATTGACCCAGTTCCCCCCAGGGGCAGCGTCTTGTAAAACCCTAGCACAATATCACAGCAAGATGCTGACCTGGCACCGTCCAGACTGAGAAATTTCCATGCCCACACGGTCCCTCCTGCAGCCCTTCTACAGCCACATCCACCCCCTCCTTACCCCACACCCCCGCCTTCACCCTTGGCAACCACTAACCTCTTCTCCACGCCCATAATTTTGTCATTTCAAGAATGTTCCATAAACGGAATCATAGGGTATATAGCCTTTGGGGGTTGGAGTTTTTCATTCAGCACAATGCTGTCAAGGTCCACCCAGGTGTTATGTGTACCCATCATTCAGTCTTTTTTGTTGCTGTGTAGTTTTCCATGGCGCCGATGGACCACACGTTGTGTAACCAGCCACCTTTCAAAGGACAGCTGGGTGGTTTCCAGTTTTCAGCTACTAGGAAGAAGCCTGCTGTGGACATTTGCTGCCTCCCCTTTGGTTCTGGCACAGCCTTCCGTGGAGAGGGCCTGAGTAGCCGGGCGGAGCAAACCCTGGGGGGCCTCCCTTTGGACAGAGCATCTGCAAAAGCCCAACACATAATTGAACAGGCTCTCTGCAGCCTGGAGATAGCGTAACGGGCTGCCAGGAAAGACCGTTAGGGCTCAAGTTCCAGCAACCTTTAAAAAAACAAGTGCTGTCTCAGGAGAAAAGGAAAGAACGGACATCGATGAATAGGAAGGGCATCATTTTCACCAATACTGAAAAGAATTGCTAAACCAGTATGTGTGCTGGATTCACGCATTTTCTAAATTCCCATGTGAGAAACCAACCAAAACAAAACACCTCTGATAGGTCTGCTGGGGGTGGGGTGGGAAATAGCCCAGGAGTCCGCTTACTGCCCACGAGTGGAGTGCTGCCTGGGGCACAGCGGGAGGGCTTTGACCTACCCTTCCCTCCGTCCAGAAAGAAAATTCTTCCAAATGAGAGTTGGCCTTGCTGTGAAGGAAGAATTGTTACTGTCTTCTCAGAATCTCTGGACTTAGCTCTCTGTTAGAATAGACTAAAGTTGTGGAGACCTGGCCTTGGAGTCTACGTTTGGTATCATCCGTTTTATTTTATTAACTTATTTGATTTTTGTTATTTGAGCAGATGTGGAATGATATGTCCTCATGACCTTAATTTGCATTTCCCTGCTCTACAGTGGACGCCGAGCATCTTTTCATGTGATAGCTGGCCATTTGTGTTGGTCCTCTCTCTCTTTTGTTTTCTCATTATTTTTTTAAATTTTGGCCTCGCCTCGCAACTTTGAGGGATCTCAGTTCCCCAACCAGGGATTGGAGCCGGGCCCCAAATCACTGAGTCCTAACCAGCAGACCACCAGGGAGCTCCCTGTGTTGGTCCTCTGATTTTTCTTCTTCTGTTGTTCCTTCCCTGCCTCCATTATGGATTAATCAAATATTTTATATTATTCCATTTTACTTCCTCTACTGGCTTCTTAGCCAAAACTTCTTCTTCTTCTTTTTTTTTTTTTGGTCTTAGTAACCACTATGGGGTTCTTATTTTATATTTTATATTATTTCATTTTATTTTTCATTTCATTTTTTTGGCCGCTTTGGGTCTTCGTTGCTGTGCGCGGGCTTTTCTCTAGTTGCAGTAAGTGGGGGCTACTCTTCATTGCAGTGTGTGAGCTTCTCATTGTGTTGGCTTCTCTTGTTGTGGTGCATGGCACGGGCTCTAGGTGCTCAGGCTTCAGTAGTTGTGGCATGTGGGCTCAGTAGTTCTGGCTCCTGGGCTCTAGAGCCCAGGCTCAGTAGTTGTGGCGCACGGGCTTAGTTGCTTCTGGCATGTGGGATCTTCCCGGACCAGGGATCAAACCTGTGTCCCCTGCATTGGCAGGCGGATTCTTAACCACTGCACCACCAGGGAAGTCCCAGCCAAGACTTTTATTATTTTTTTTTCTAGTAGTTTTGCTCTAGGGCTGAATATGTGCACCTCACATCAAAGCCTGTCCAGTCAGTGTTGTATTCCTTCCGTCTTCTCTCTTCATTTACGACACTTCTCAAGATCTCCCGCTTTTCACCCTGCACCTGAAATCTCTCACTTCACAAGTGTAACACACTCACAAAGGTGTGAAAGCCTTCATCTACCCGATCCTTTGTGCTGCCATTGCCATATCTTTTACTTCTACATACATTTAAAAACCATCACACAAAGTTATTAAGTATGTGTTAAACCGTCAGTTTTCTGTTAAGGAAACTGTGGGAAGAAGGAAAAAGCATATCATGTATGTTCCCCATTTGCTGGTTACATCCCGGGCCCGCCTTCCTTCCGGTACATCCAAGTGTCCGTCTGGTATCACTTCCTCTCTTGCTCAAGAACGTCCAATAGTATTTCTTGTCGTCCCTGCTTGCCAGCCACGGATGCTGGCAAGTGTAGCTGGAAAAATCTTTATCTGTGCTCCTTTTCTAGAGTATTTTTGCTGGATGCATAGTTTTTGGCTGAGGTTTTAAAATTCAGCACTTTAAAGGCTTATAGCATTGTTTTTTGTTTGATGAAAAGTCAGTGGAAATTCTAAACTTTGTTCCCCTGAAAGTAACACGTCTTTCTTTGCTGCTGCTTTCAAGGTTTTTTTCTCTACGGTTTTCATCAATTTGACTGTAGTGTGCCCGCGTATGGTTTCCTTTGCAAGCATTCTTTTTCTTTGGGGGGTGGGGGTAGGGGGGGTGCCCTGCGGCATGTGGGATCTTAGTTCCCCGACCAGGGAGGGAACCTGTGCCCCCTACATTGGGAGTGAGGAGTCCTAACCACTGCAAGGCCACGGAAGTCCTCTCTTGTAGGTATTCTACTGAGGTTTTCCTGAGCTTCTTGATTTGTAAGTCAATGTTTTCCATCAAATTTGTGGATTTCTGCCCTCTTCTGCTGTCTTCCTGGTAAGCCCAGAGGAATCTCACCCAGCGAGCACTCACTGGGACCCCACACAGACTTCCGGCTCCCATCCTCAGCTCCTTCTTCCCCGGCGCGCTCCCTCCCAGGCTCCAGCTGTCCTAGACCTCGCCCTTTGCCCGCTCACCCAGCCACAACGCACCGCGCTACACTCTGCACACACGCGGCCTCTGTGTTCACACTCAGACTGTTTCACATACACGTACTTTATTTCATTTGCAAAAGTTAGCCCAAACCTACTGCCCTTGCCTGAGAAATGTGCGTGCAGTTAAAGTACGGTTTTATTTTGTGGCATTCCCAAAAGGTGCCTACTCCACGGAAGGCTGTGCGTGGCTGGGTGTAGGGGTGGGTGGGGGCCCGAGTAACAGGCAGCCCCTAGTTCCAGAATTTCACAGTGTCCCGGAGGCAGGGAGCCAGTGCTGCGGGAATCCAGAGGGAGGAGCCTTCGGGGGCACGTGGTGCCGGAGGGTCTGGCTTGTCCTGAGAAGGTCTATAACCCTGCTCTGCTTCACGGCAGCACTCCTACTTCACAAAACCGGTATAACAGACACGCAAGACCAAGAGCGCTGCAAGGGGCAGCTGCCGTTCAGCTCCGCGGTGGCAATGAACCCACCCCGCGGGCACCGGGCCTCCGGGAAAAGCAAGGCTAGGTGACGCGCGGCAGCGCCACGCAGGCGAGAAATGGGCACGCCGGTCCCCCTGCTGGTCGGCGACCCCCGGGTGTCCCCCTGTCTCCAAGTCAGCGACCCCCGGGGGGGTCCCCCGTCCTCAAGTCAGTGACCCCCGGGAGGTCCCCCTGTCTCCAAGTCAGCGACCCCCGGGGGGTCCCCCTGTCCCCAAGTCAGCGACCCCCGGAGGGTCCCCCCCGTCCCCATGTCAGCGACCCCCGGGGGGTCCCCCTGTCCGCACGCGGCTGTCAGCGACCCCCGGGGCCGTGCTCGGCGTCGGGCACTCCGGAGGGCGACGCTCCCGGGCGCGTCCCGGCCGCCCTCCCCCAGCCAGCCCTGTCCGCCCACGGCCGGCCCGCGCGGGCCTCGGCCGGGAGGCTCCGGGGAGACCTCCAGCGACCCCGCGCGGCTCGAGCCGCCTTTCCGTCGGAGGAGCGCGCCGGGCCGCGCGGAGGCCTCCCCTTTAAGGCGCGCGCCCCGGAAGCGGTACCGCCGCGCGCCGGCACCGGAAGTGGATGCGGCCGGCGGGCGGCGGCGACAGCGGGCGGGCGGCCGGCTCTGGAGCTGCCTCGAGCGGCCGGGCGGGCGTCGCTGTGGCAGCTGCGGCGCCGCGCAGGCTCGGGCTAGCCCGGCGCGGCCTCGGGCTGCCCATGGGGCGCGGGGGGCCGGGCCGGTGACGCCGGACGCCCATGGACGCCCCTGAGGAGCCGCTGCCGCCGGTGGTCTACACCATGGAGAACAAGCCCATCGTCACCTGTGAGTGCCCGCGGCGCGCGAGGGGGCGGCGGCCGCGGCCCGGGTCTTCGGCCCCGCGGCCCCCGCGCTCCCGGCCGGGCCGCGTCCCGGGAGGCAGGTGTGGCCGGGGCGGCGGCTGCGGCTGGACGGCGCCCGGGACCGAGGGCGCGCCCCGGGGTGGGGGTGGGGGGTGCCCCGTGCGCCCCGTCCGGCCCGGCGGGCACGGTCTCCCCCGGGCCCACGGTTCCCTCGGGCCCCGCGGCGGATCCCGGGCTCTCGGGGGCGAGCGCGCGCGGAGCTTGCGTGCGGCCGTCGGGTGAGCGCACGGGGCGTGCGGCTCAGGAACGCGCTGAGCCGTGGGCGGCGCGGGGCCCGGTCGGGGCCGGGTGCTGCCGCGCGTCCGGGGGCTCCTCCCCGCGGGCGCCCCGAGACGCCGGCCCGGAGCGGAGACCTGTGTCACAGACGCGGCGGGGAGGCGCGTCCACGCTCTGCAGCGCCGGGCTGCCGCCCCTCCGTGTTGGGTGTGGATTTTTTTTTTTTTTTCTTTCCTGGTGCCACATGTGTGCACCCACAAGGGAGTTGTTTTCTGTTACAGAAAAAATTCCCTCTGATGTCTGTAGTCGAAGCTGCAGAATTGAATGCTTTCAAACGCACGGGCTCACGGAGAGTCCCGAAGTGCAGGCTGACGTTTTGCTGGCCTGCGGGGGGCCGTTGCAGACCTCTGGCGGCTGCTTCTCTCCAGCCAGCTGTTCCCAGTGGTCCTCCGCGCTGAAAGGCAGCGCTCTTTCCGGGGCCGCGTCGGGCAGGCACGCGGGCTGCAGGGGCGGCTCAGGAGGTCTTGAGCCACCCTCCTGTCTCTCTCTCTCTCGCTTTTTTCTGACTCATGGGTGCTCTCCTTGTGTGCTTCCGCTTGTCAGATCCCTGGGAAGTTGCATGTTTAAAGTTGAAGTTTGTTGCTGTATCTTTAGCTGAGAAACTTTCTCAGGGAAATGGACGGTGTCACATCCAAGTTCGGACCCTTGCGTAGGTCAGCCAAGCTTTCTCTTTTCACCAGGACACTTGTCAACTGAAAGTCTTACTCAAGATTACACTTTCTGTCCGAGAGAACAGGTGTGTGCAGAGCTGACCTGGAGGCCCTGCAGTTAATTCCCAGGTGCTTTCTGCATCCTCAGGGAAGAGGAGCCAGGCTGGGGTGGTCTTCCTGTTAGGTTTCCGTGCCTTCCAGACCCTGGAGACTTCTCCCCAAGGGCCTTGCCCCCTGTGAGTGCTGGATAAATATTGCTTGCAGAGGAATCCGCAAGTCTAATTAATCTCTCACACCCCTTAGTTTACATTTTCATAGCAATGTTTCTACAGGTATTATGTAAAAACATCTGAAGAGAAAGTTCCTAAAGCTCTGTTGGGTTGAACTTGACTAAATGGGTAAAGTGTTATCCTAGTAGTGTTTGAGACATGTCTAATGTTTAGTTTCATACGCACATGCATGAAGACAGCTAAAGGATGGTTTCCTTTCCTACAAATTTATTGTAAAAGCTGTGTTGGTGGAGGTTTTTCCAGTATTTAAAACTTGTCTGTCCTGCTGGTATCTCTGTTTTAAAAGGCACAACCACTCATTCATTAGAGTCTCAGAGAAGAAAGTGGCTTCAGTAGACTTTCAGAGAAAGTTAGCTTGAAAAATGAAAAAGATTCCTTTAAAAGTTAAAGGTTTTTTAACTTTAGAAAGGCTGACTTCCTAGTTTGCACTTGAAATTCCGTTTTGGTGTGTCTGGGACTTAAGCTCTGGTGAGCACTGCTGTCCTGGTTCCACGTCACACTTTCTTTATCTTGTTTCATGCTTTCAGCTGCACTTGGTTTGAAAGGAGCCGCTAGTCTAAGCAACGTAGACAAAGGTGGTAGCAAAATTGCTTTAAAAAAATCCGTCTAGAGGCTTTGCTGTTGTGTATGGAGCTCTCTTAGTATGTAGCATTTTAGTTTCAAAAGTCTGTTTAATACTTTTCCAGCCATTTACCCTGAGGAGGTTTGTGTTTGTACATTGTAAAATGAAAGCAGAGTTTATGCTCGTTTTCAATTTTTTTCACAGAATTTAGAACGTTTTACTTGGAGTGAAAATCAATAGTGTGTCAGCCTTTCTGAGAAGAATGTAGGATGTTAGCGGTTCAGGTACATTTAGGAAGTGTTTATTTGTGGCCTGAGAAGAGTGGAAAGTCCCCAGAGATTAGGGGTAAACAGAATAATCATTACTCGAAAACCTTGCTAAATTATTGTAATGATATTCTGAAGCTACCTAAAAGTTTTAATGGTCTTCAGTCCGTAATTAAAATTTTCCGAAGCTGCTGCCTAATTGCCTCTGGTGCAGAGTGACTACATTGGTGGAGGATCTGCTTAGACTTCCAGGCCTGGTGAAGCTTCTAAATACCCGAGGATGTGTCTGAAATGCACGGGGATGTCCGCCGAGCAGCCTGCGGTACTAGTGATATGATGATGTTGGGCGATGAGTCACCTGCTCATAGCAGCTTGAATACCTCTGGTATAACTTACTAATGAAGAATGATGCACAGTGAATCTGAAACAAATCCAGCAGGCCCATGTGGTCTAAATGTAAGTTAGAGCTTAGACTTTTTTGTTTTTTCCAGCCACTGGATCATTTCTCTGCTTTGGAATAAAGACCGAGGTTTCCCATCTGAGGGTTTGTTAGGAAAGAGATGTTCCTTTTCCAGCTATCTCATTTAGCAGGCAAAGCTGTTGTAATTCCACTGATTTGTGGCTCTTCTTTCTTGGCTGTCGGCATCCTACCTAAGATAGCGCATGCTGTCAACGTGGAATTGTGTGGTATCTGAGAGAGAACAATGTTCCGTTCAGACGATCTGTTCTCACTCAGTCACATCGCATGTCACCACTTTAATTTTTCTCAATCTCTGTATTTAGGGTTCCAGATCTGACATTAGGAATTTTCAAAAGGGGAAAAAGCAACAAAAACGAGCAGATCTACAGTGCTGTGTACCTGGTTGGAGTATTTTTCCTCCCCGTAGGTTAAAGTTCTTAAATTTGCACATTGCAATTTTCTATCAAGCATGAAAATATGGCGCTTGTGATTTAACCACTATCAGTTTCATTGCTGGAAAAGTAATGTAAAATGTTCTCTTTTAATTTTTATTTTTTTATTTTTTTCACCCCCCCACCCCGAGCTCGATGGGGAGCCCTCTCTCTTTTTATTTTTTATTTTTATTATTTTTTGAAGCATTAGGACATTTTTATTTTTTATTTTTTTAAATTTATTTTTGGCTGCATTGGGTCTTCATTGCTGCTGTGCGGGCTTTCTCTAGTTGTGGCAAGCGGGGACTACTCTTCATTGCCATGTCAGGGCTTCTCACTGTGGTGGCTTCTCTTGCTGCGGGAGCACGGGCTCTAAGCGAGCGGGCTTCAATGGTTGTGGCACGTGGTCTCAATAGTTGTGGCTCGCAGCCTCTAGAGTGCAGGCTCAGTAGTCGTGGTGCATGGGCTTCGTTGTTCCTCAGCATGTGGGATCTTCCTGGACCAGGGCTCAAACCTGTGTACCGTGAATTGGCAGGCGGATTCTTAACCACTGCGCCACCAGGGAAGTCCCATGTTGAATTCTTAAGCCAATAGGGAATCAGCTATTGCAAAGTGGGAGAAATGTTTCTCCTGAGGACACCTCAGTTCTGTGAGGTGTATTCGGAGGGCAGGAATTGAGGCATTATGACCTGTGCGTCCCTTGCTTTAGAAATCACTTTTAACTGTGCATGGTTAAAGACTGGTAGGACTTATATGTGACAACTTCCTCTTCTGTGAAATAAGGATAGGGATGGTACCAGTCTCAGAGGGTTGATACGGGGGTTGAAAGAATATGTGTAAAGCACTCAGAAGAGTGATGAAAGTGCAGAAAAAATTATTAGCTACTCAGGAGAGATTTCTCAGTTTTCTCTGTTTACGGTGGCTTTAGTTTCTTAAGTAATTTTTTCATGGCACCTCTAGGCTAAAAAGAATATTTAATAATTCCATTTATTAAGTAGTTAGGTTCAAATAATTTTATTAAGTATTATGTCCCAGCAGTAGTTATTTGAAAAAAAAAAAAAACACATGAATTGGAGGAAAATTTTTATTTCATTCTTAGATAACCACAGTAACATACTGATGGGATGGTTGCACCTGTTGGGCACTGCACAACTTCTCTCACCTGGGAATCATATTGGACACTGCTGCTTTCCTTATCTGAGGGGGGTGGTTCTTGCCTTTTATCACAGCAGCTACCCTGTTTTGTAATGATAATGATGTCTTTGAAAGAAATGTAGCATGATGTAGTACTGAAACTGATTAACTCAGCTGGGGCCTGGGACATCTCTAGTATTGTTGTTCCTCTCATAAATGGGGAACGTCCTTTGGGCCCTCTGTGGGTTTGCGGCGGTATCCTGAGGCACCTGGGTACACGTTTGGGAACCCATGTTACTAGTATGTTAGCCCAACTCTAGGGAGGATTCGAACTGATAATTTAGAAGTGAAAAGCTTCCTTTTCCGTTTGAACTTCAGCTCACATGCCTGGTTTACAAGATGTGTTTCTGAAGAGTTTCTAGTTTGGATTATGCAGATGAGACTCAAGGGTCTGATTTTTTTTTTTTAAGCACGGATGAATCTCTGAAATAATCAGGCGTGGCAGACATAACACACGAGCCAGTCTTTCCTAGAAAGTAGTTCACAGCATGGTGGTTAGTCCACACAGCGAGAGGTGGGAAAGGCCAACTTGGTTGCCTTTTATTGAAAAGGCAAGTGACTTACTGAAGAATTTTTTGTCTAAAGAAAGTTTTTTGCCAGTTGAGGGAGTGTTTGTTCACATGGGTTGCACGACTTGGTGCTTGTCACCTGGGGGCTCCCTGCTGGTCTCCACGCCCTCTGCTGTGGCCGGGGCTTTGGGTCTAGATGACAGACGGGGATGGGGACTGCGCAGCCGCAGAGTCTCCCCTTCGCGCCTCACAGCCTCCCTGCTACCGTTTGCCCAGAGCCTCCTGGGCTTTCTCTCCTTCCTTTATCTCACCTGTCCTTCTGTCTTTCCTCCCTTCGTCCCCACTTTCAGTCAGAGCATTCCTTTGGAACTGCTCTTAACGTGGATTTTAAATGTATTTTGGTCTTAGGGAATATTTGGTTTTTAAATTTAAAATTAATGACCTTGAGTCATCCCCAACTTCTCTTTTTCTCTCACAGCTGACTACCAGCAAATAGCATTTTATCTCTGGAAGTGATCTAGAATTCAGCCCCTTCTCCCCACCTTCACTGCTGCTCCCCCAAACCCTGGCCCCCTTCATCCCTCCCTGGGACCCCAGCAGCCTCCCAGCTGGCTGCCCTGTTTCCAGCCTGACCGTAGGGCTGGGGTTGAAGGCAGTCCCTCTGAGAGACAAGTCACAGCATAGAATTTCTCTGCTCAGGCCCCTCCAGGGGCCACGCACCTTCTCAGTGTGATATTCCTGTGGGCTGTGAGACCCCCCGAGACCTACCAGCCCCTGGCCTCGGCTCTGGCCTCCTGGCTGTGCCTTAAACCACGCGATCCCTGCAGCCCCTGTGCCCGCGTCGCCCTCCTGACCCCCTGGGTGCTTCCCTCCCGCTTCCGCTCCTGGGCACCCCTTTGACTTTATTCTTTCTTGGCTCAGCACTCCTGACAGAAACGTTTGTTTTTTCGTAGTTGGTTGTTTCTCTCCACCCCAACCCAGGCTGCCTGTGAACTAGATAGAGTGTGAGGTTCAGGATTGTGGGAGCTTCATCTGGTACGTTCACTGCTGTGTTTCTGGCACCTGGGCAGTACTGGGCACGTAGTTAGTGCTCAGTAAATATTTGTTGAAGAAATTAAATCAATAAATGAGTACACATTACTCTAAAGGAGAAACTGTGTTATACATCATTGAATGCCTCCGTAAGGTAGGAGCTTTTGATGGTGTAAAGTTATTTTCTTTAAGTACATGTCTCATCAAGATCAGATGGCTTCATAGAAAGATGCTTGGAGAGCTTGAATCCTGATCACTCAGACTTGTTTTTAGGTAAACTGCTATGCACGTAGTTGTTTTTGTTTTTGTTTTGATACTGGGACATTCTCTGTTTGGAGTTTTTGAATCGAGGAAATACATGTTAATCCAGTAAAAGAGAAGCTCAGTGGTCTGGTAGGGACCATAATCTTTGAGGTGGTCCTTCTGAGCTGTGTTCAGATATGCTTTCTCTACTACAAGTCAGTAGAATTTAGCTATGACCCACCCAGAGCGTTCTTGGGTCCATGATTCAGCTTCTGCTGTGGAACGTTTAGGACTGAGGGACTGTCAGCCTGCCATGTGGATGAAGTCTTGGAAAGAAGATATATCTGTAACTTTAAGAAATGAAACTTTAACCTTGAAAGTGTGTACGTAAAGCAGGAATGCATTTCATTATAACGAATGGAATCTAGAAGTGTGCTGGCTGGGTCAGAGGGAAGCAGGTGAAATTTTGAAACCTGCTCCCAGATCGCCCTGTGAGAAGACTGTCCTCTGAGTTACACTCTGCCCCACTGAATAGGAGTCATCTTTTTAAATTTTGCCAGTCTGACGGATGGGAAAAAACTGTCACAGTTGGTTTTTTTTTTTTTTTTTTCCTCTGAACAGCTCTATTGAACTTTAATCTACATACTATAAAATTAATGTCCATTGTACGTGTGTAATCCTCTGTCCGTAAGTGTTTAAAGTTGTGCAGCCATCACCATAATTCAGTTCTAGAACATCTTCATCACCCCAAAAACCTGTTAGCAGTTAATCTGTGCTCCTATCCCCAGGCATAGGCAGCCACCAGTCTGCTTTCTGTCCCTGTCCATTTGCGTTTTCTAGACATTTCAGAGAAGTGAATGCGGTGTTCTCTCCGGCTTCTTTCACTCTCCAGTGTGCCTGAGGGTCGCGCGTGTTGCACCAGCTCTGGTCTGCTGCCCTTGTTGCTGACCAGTGTTGGCTGGGTGGATGGACCGCGCCTGTTTTGTCCATTCACCACTCGGTGGACGTTTGGGTAGTTGCCAGCTCCTGGCTGTTGTGAGTGGCGCTGCTTTGCACGTTTGCAGGAGTTGGAAGCTTTCACTGTATTTTCTTGATATACCTCCTTTATCAGAGGTATGATTTGCAGATACTTTCTTCTAATCTTTGGTTGTCTTTTAGTTCGTCTGTCTTTTGAAGTGCAAACATTTTAAATTCCGATTAAGTGCAGTTACCAGTGTTTTCTCTATGGATTATATTTTCGATATCATATCTAAGAACTTCTTGCCCAGCCCAAGGCTGTCAGAATTGTTTTGGTGTTATATACCTGATGATTAGTGAGGTTCTTTTCATGTGTTTATTTGTGCTTGGACCTCTTCTGAATTGCCTCTTCAGCTGTGTTTACTTTGACATATAAGAGGTATGGCCGAAAACATATCTAAAAGATGAATTGGGGTAGTGCTAGGAAAGATGTGCGTTCCATTTTTGCATTTTGTACCATATGTATTAATTTTCTAGGGCTGCTGTAACAAATTATCAGAAACTGGATGGTTTAAAACAGAAATTTATTCTGTCACAGTTCTGGAGACCAGAAGTTGAAAAGCAGAGTATCAGCACGGCTGTGCTCCCCCCCCCCCCCCGAGGCTCTCTGGGTGGGGTGGGTGGGGACCCTCTCTTGCCTCTTCCCAGCTGCCAGAAACCCTTGGCATTCCTTGGCTTGTAGCCACATCCCTCCGGGCTCTGCCTTGTCTTCACATGGCCTTCTGTCTCCCTGCGTTTTCTCTCCTGTCTCTTATCTGACCTGACAAGTGACTTATTGTCATTAGATTTAGGGCCCAGCCATGTATGACTTGGAGTGATCTCATCTGAGAGCCTGAGCTTAATCACATCTCTGAAGACCCCTTTTCCAAATAAGGTTCATTCATAGGTCCTGGGGGGTCAGGACGTGGATGGGTCTTTTGGGTGCCCCACCCAACTCCCTCACTGCAGCGTCTGCATCGGCATCCAGGTGCACACTGGGCGGCACGCGGCGTGTGTCTTTGGTTTTATGTCGCTTCTGTCTTTGGAGGCTTGTCCTCCCTGTGCTTCTGGCCAAGGAGCAATACCCTGACATCTGGAATTTCGGCCTTGAGATGGTGACACAAGGTGGGATGATTTCTTAGGAAAAGATGAACCTTTTCTGCAATTTCTCTTTCCTTTTCTTCCCCCCTAGGGAAATACATGCTTTTATTTGGTTTCCTATGAATGTATTACATGGTGTTTCATTCCTCAATATTATTTTAGGTCCTTGTTTGCAAAATTTTTAAAAAAGTGCAGAGAAATTATGAAGAAACTGACAGGCTTAGACCTTGGTTTCACAAGGGCATGTTATATGTTTGGAAATTTTTCTTATTTTTAGCAGATCTATTTAGTGTTTGGAAGTTGTTGCATAAATTTCAGATCTGGAATTTTAGGTAGAGCCTTGTGGTAACAATTTTTACTACATCTGTAGCTACCATTTGTAGGCACTCTTAGTCTGGCTGGGTCAGCTCGAAAGTTTCTAAGCATTGAGGTGAACAGTGGGAAGGGCCAGCGGGTCATTTTGAGGTTGAAGACCTGGGGCCAGTTTCCCTGTGCCTGACCAGGACCCCTCAGTATTTGGTTGTGCAGCGAGGACCAGCAGCAAGGTGACTGACTTCTGCTCCACCGTGACTTTACTTAGCGGTCAGGGCGTCAGACGCTGTCTGCCCACGCGGAAGGGGGGATTGTCCCTAAAATTATCCCAGAGGGAAAGCGTTTGCCATAGAGTTAAGAAAAATACAAATATCATTTCCTTCAGTTCAGCAATCGAAGAATTGAGTAGGGCAGCCGTACTGAGTAGTAAGCTGTAATCTTACTCATTCTAAAATTAAATTCATATTTTGAGAACTTGACAGCCAGCACCGTCATTGCATCTGCTGTAGGATATCCTGTCCTTTGGGGGCCCTGAGTTGCCTAGTGTAGAACATGAGCGAGTTGGGCTAGAGTCCCCGTCAGCGAATGTGTGCTAGGCGCACACACTCTTCCGTGCCAGGCGCTGTTGTAGGTGCTTGGGTTACACCTGTGAGCAAAGACCCCAGCCCTCTTAGAGCTTATGTTCTAGCAAGAGGAGATAGTGTGTATACATAGTGAATTATATGATGTAAAAGGTGATATGTGCTAGGGAAAAAAGGAGAAAGAGAAAGGGGGAAGAGAAACGGCAGAAGTGTTAACATTTCAAACTTTTTATTATGGAACCTTGCAAATATGTAAAAAAGAAAAAAAAAAAAAGGAGGAATCATGTGAAGAAACCCAACAAACCTATCACTCAACTTCAGCAATTGATTGAATGGTCAGCCTTCTTTAAGCCCCCCATTCCTTCCAGCTCTGTGTGATTTTGAAGCAGACCTCGGGCACCACACGTTTATTAGTAAATGAATGTGTTCTGGACTGAGTATTTGTGTGCCCCGCCCAAATTCATGTATTGAAGCCTAGCCGCTCCCCTTCTGGGAGGTCATCAGGATTAGCTTGGGTCATGAGGGTGGGGACTTTATGGTGGGGTCCCTGACCTCATAAGAGGAAGAGAGATTGGGAGAGCACTTGCATTCTACAAGTCAGGAAGGAGAGCCCTCACCGGGAACCCAGTCAGAGGCACCTTGGACTTCAGCCTCTGGAGCGATGAGGAGAACAATTGTGTTGTTAAAGCCACTCCATCTGGGGTGTTTTGTCGTGGCAGCCTAAATAGACAATATGTGTCTCTAAAAGATAAGGACTTTTTAAAAACATAACTGCAAAACCTTTATCTAAAAAAAAAGTCCTTAGTATCAGATATTAAATGTTTACATTTCCAATATGTCAGAAATGTCTTTTTTTAAAAACTTCTTTGAATTATTTAGTATCCAAATAAGGTTTTTAGGTAAATGTTTTCAGTCTCTCTTGAAGTCTTGGTTTCCCCTCCATCCCTCTTTTGTTCCTTGCAGCTTGATGAAGAGCCCAGGGGGTGTATCTTGGGGTCCCCTGCCTGGATTTAACAGCTGTGTCCTGTGGTGTCCTTGAACACCATCCTCTGTCCTCTGTTTCCTGTAAGGTGTCAGAGCCTGAGGCTGGCTCAGAGGCGGGTTGGATTTTTCTGGCAAGACTGCTGCACAGGTGGTGGTGTGCTCTTCCATCAGCAGGTGCGTGGTGTCCGGTGGCCTCTCTTTTTGTGCTGTTGGCAGAGATTTATTCATGTCATTGATCCCCTAAGGGTTGCACAGCAGTGGGTTGTATTCTGACTTTACCATTTCTTCATTTATTACCTGAAAGACTTCTGTGAAGAGTGTGTATGTGTACACACACACACACATTTGTTTATATGTGGGTGAGTCATTCTGCAGCCAGAGTGTGGATAATTTTTGACCCACCCTTGTGTTATTCAGTTACCAGCGGTATCGTTTGTACAGGAAGGGCAGACGAAGTGCTTGATTCTGCTCCTTTACGGAACTTCTCAGGGTGACTTGGTTCACTAGTCTTCTTCATTGGTGCTCAGTTACCTGTTGTTGTCTTGTTTTTAGTATCGTTATGAACTTAAGGATTTAAACATACTTGATTTTCAGTCCTTTGTGATTGTTGTCCTTACTGATGTGCAGCTTCCGTCTTTGCCAGCTGGCTTCTGAGTGGTAGGAGTCTTTGTTAGTTTCCTTGCTCTCTGGTATGACAGGATGTTCCGGGGACTCATTTTGTGCATTTCCTGCCCTGGGCCTGGAGTCAGCCATTCTACAGGGAGCCCTGATTCCTTCCAGTGGGAGATGGTATTTGGAGACCCCAGTTTTGGCTTCTAGTTGCTGCTGGGCCTCTTCCGGGGGACAGAGCTAGGAATTTCAAAGGTAAAAACACATCCTAAGTTCACTCTGATCTTTTCAATTCAAATTCAGGACTTCAGGCTTTTATTTAACTGCTTTGTCCTCTATATTTGCTTTCCTCCTGCTCTTTTATGTTTCCTTTCTTCCAGTTTTCAGGGATGCTTGGGGATGGTAGAGTTAGAGCAAGGTTCTCAGAATGGATCAGAACCCCGTGGAGTGCTCGTTGGAACCTGAGGCCAGACCCTACCCCAGGGTTTCTGACTGAGCAGGTAAGGGATGGGGCTTGGGAATGAGCACTTCTAACAAATATGCAGGGGCTGCTGGTGCTGTAAGTCTAGGGAACTACTGACTCCACCTTCCACAGCCCCTGAATAGCACCTTAACTCTGCCACCACCAATGCGACTAGTGAAGACAGGCTTAAAACTTTTCTAGTGGTTCTTTGTGGCATTTGGATGTGTTATCCCATTAGGAATGAATAGTCAGGACCTTCCCTGGTGGCGCAGTGGTTAAGAATCCGCCTGCCAATGCAGGGGACACGGGTTCAATCCATGGTCCAAGAAGATCCCACATACCGTGGAGCAGCTAAGCCCGTGCACCACCTAAGCCTGTGCACCACAACTGCTGAAGCCTGTGCACCTAGAGCCCTGCTCTGCAACAAGAGAAGCCGCTATAAGGAGAAGCCTGCCCACCATAAACGAAGGGTAGTCCTGGCTCACTGCAACTAGAGGAAGCCTGTGTGCAGCAACAAAGACCCAATGCAGCCAATAAATTAATTAATTAAGAAAAAAAAAGGAATGAATAGTCAGATACCTACCAACTGCACATAGGTTTAACCTCATTTATTTTCTCCTGATATTTTTAGGGAAAGCTTTTTTAAAATTTAATTTGTTTTATAATTATGTAAAATATTTACATGCTTCCAAAGTCAAGTCTACCAACACAATATATTTAAAACTATCTAGCATATATCCCTGTCCTCTCTCCCTGTCCCCTCCCTTACCTAAATAGTCTCCCGCTATAGGAAACATTCATACATGTTTGTATTTCCCCTTCCTAGGTAAGAGGTTGCGAACCACACACACTTTTTTCCCACTTCGCTGTTTAACGTTTCCCGGAGAACATTAGTGTGTAGAGATCTTGCCCATTCCTTCCTGAGGTCCTCTAGAACTCTCGTGTCCATGTGCCATGGTTTACTCTGCTGGTCGCCCATCCGTGGAATTTGAATGGTTTCATCTTCTGCTATTTGACACAGTCTTGCATTGAATAGCCTCGCGTGTGCATCTTTCTCATTTTGCCTGTGTACCTGTTGGGTTGATCGCTGCAAGGATTGCTGGGGCTGTGGTAAACACTTACTTTTGCTAGATGTTTTCAAATCTCCCTTCATCGTGGTGCACCTTTGGAAAACTACAGTTAGGCCACGTTGAGAAAGTGAGTGGTCTTTGAACAGAATTTAAGGAGGTGAAGGGGGAAATCCAGGGAAAGAGCGGTTTGGGAGCCCTTGTATCTGAGACCTCAGGTCGCGGCGGGCCTGGAGCGAGCAGATCTCTTCCTCAACTTGCCAATGCTGTGATTCAAACTGCTGCAATCTTAGTATCTTTCCTTTATTTTTAAAATGTGTAAACCTTCACAGGCTGATTCTTAAGTCTTATGTTTAGGTGCATGTATCCAATCTTTCTTTCCCTGTTGAAACTCTTCAATGTTACATCTAGTGTGGTCTCTGAGTGCTAGAGAAGGTGACCGCTGTTCCCCTGGTTAGAAGCGTGTTCTCAGACCACCTTAACACTTGGCATGTGTGCTAACTTGTCTTCCACATCAAAAAAGAAAGACTTTGGGACTTTCTATCTTGCGAGTGGTCTCTGTGTTTTGGTTGAAGCTCCTTTTCTGCAAACTCCCACAGTATGAAACTTGATTCACACTCATATGTTGTACTTTGTCCCTTTGGTCACACCTGGGGGGTGGTGACTGTTCTGTAGACTGGGTACTGGCAGTGAGGGACACAGAGTGGGGGAGAGGGAGCACGTGTGCCTGTCACAGTCAGGCTCGGGGGAGAGCTGGATGGAACAGGCCTAACATGAAAGCTAGTGAGGAAATGGCTGGGTGTACTGAGTTGTGATGTAAAATCACCGTCATTTTGGAAGGCCTGACACAGAGGATCTGTGTGACAGCTGACAGCCAGATGCAGGTGATCCCATCATGTCTACTGTAAGGGTTACTTTTCTTTAAACCTGCCCTCTGTGGTGTGTGGGAGAGCTGTGGGAAGGTTCATTTGCTTTTCTTTTCAATATGCACCTTCTGATGAAGGGAGCACAGTGTTATGTGTAGCAGTGGGGTGTCAGTTGCCTGGTCATTTTCGCGCACAGGCTACCCCTTGATTTCTACTTACAGCATCTGGGTACCGTTTGGGTCTTTTTTGTTCTTTCTTGTTAGACTTCACTTTCTGCCCCGACTCCCAAATGTGAAAGCCTTCCACGTGCAGCTACTCTGGGAGGACCGTGGGGAGGTCGTCCGTATTCCACGATTACACATTTGATATTGGTTTTCCCCATGAAAGAGCTACCAGTTTGAGGCATTAATAAATTTTATTACTACAATGACATTATACATAAATTATGGCGAATACGTGCATGTTTTACACAGTGTTGAATAGGTTGCAGTGACTTCCCTGTTTGTGACGTTGGACATTTTTATCGTCCATTCGAACGTCTGTTCTACTGAAAGCTGTTGAGAAATTGTGACATGTGGTCTGAGGGTGAGTGCATGTGAGCTTAGAGTTAAAGACAGTGCCCTCCTTAACACTCCTTGTTTTCAAATAGGAAAGAGCTGCCTGACAGGGACGTGCAGCTTTATTTTGTTAACAGCGGGCTTAAAGAGTGGCTGTTTCTACAGTGTTAGATAAATTATGTATTTTCTTTGACTTTTTTGTTCAGAAGTAAAGTCATAGCATCTCTGGTTGGAAGGGCCTGACACAGGCTGTTTGGCCCTCATCCAGCCCCTCCTCAGCGGCCTGCTCTCCAGGGTTCCAGCAAGGAGAGCATCAGGTGCAGGGGAGCCGAGGCAGGGTCCCGTGTCTCCCACCACACACGGCTTCGTGGGGAGCCATGGCCCATCCCTGGCCTTTTCCACCTGCTGGTGCCGTGGGAGACATCGCCCACTAGGTAGTTGAAGACAGCCCTCCTTTCAACACCCTGAGTAATCTGCATGTCTTCAGCAATTTCAGATAAAATGAGAGATGCATTTTATTAGGAAAGTTCCTATTTCCTTTTACTGAGATTTCACTATAGAATTTGAAGAAGAATTGTATTGTATGAGAATATCAACACATATTTAAAATCTTTATTTAGGATCTTCTACCCAGCATAAATCTCCAAATAAAGATAGTGATATTGAAAATACATGGTATCAGGTGTTTAGGAAAGCTGCAGATTGGCGTTCACTTTTGGTTTTCATTTGCCACTTTCTCATGGTGGTCATTTCCTGATGTTTTTATACTTGCGTTGGGACTGTCACAGTTTGCATGTTTAAGCACTGGAAACAGTGGAATGCTGTGGCAGGAAGGTGCCCTCTGTCGGTGGAAGGTCTTCTGGAAGCTGTGTTTTCAGCCCAAGTGATGTCAGTGTGGCCACTGCGGATCCCTTAGGAAACAGTAAGATGAGCAGATGGAGAAGCCGCTCAGAGCGGCAGCCGGGAGTGTCAAGTCCAGAGCGGGCTGCTGGGTGCGGCCTGGCCCAGCTCTGGTGCCTGGAGCCGCTTGACTCAGCCGGGCCCTGGGCTGCTGGGAGGGCTCCAGGCGAATGCAGAGCTCTGCCAGCAGGGTAAGCAGATGGCGCCTCTCTTGACTTCTGTTAGCTCGTTCTCAGCTGGGGCCAACCCTCTGCAGCTTAGCACGTCCTCCCGGAGCGTCACATCAGAAGTATCACATGGATTTGGCTGGGGTGGGAGGTAGCAAATCAGATGCTTTTATTTTTCCCTTTTAAGTTTGTCATACACTTTTCATAGTTGTGTCAGTTTCTTGTGGCTGCTGTTAACAAATTACACAGACTTTGTGCCTTAAAGTAGCACAAAGATATTCTCTCTGAGTTGTGGAGACCAGAAGTCTGACATGGGTCTCTTAGGCTAAAATCCAGGTGCAGGTAGGGCTGATCCTTCTGGAGGCTTCAGTCGAGAATCCGTCTCTTGCCTTTTCCGGCTTCTAGAGGCTTCCAAGTCCTTGGCTCTCTGGGCCCCTCCATCTTCAAAGCCAATGACACTAGTTCAGTCTTTCTCATGATGCCATCTCTTTGGTGTGGCTTTTCCGCCTCCCTCTTCCCTAGTTAAGGACCCCTGTGAGTGCAGTGGGCCTGTCCAGATCATCCAGGGTCATCTCTTCATTTTAGGGTCAACTGACTAGCAGCCTTGATCTGCCTGCAACCTTAATTCTCCCTTGCTGTGTAATGTAACATGTTCACTGGCCCCAGGGAGTAGGACAGTTACGTAGGTTTCTGAATGCCCTTAACACATCTGGGAGAAAACCATAGGAAGTAATGATTCTATAAATATGAAAACTCCGTGTCCTTCCCAACTGAGAGGTGACTTTTCAGTTCAACCTTTTGTTTCCCCTGAGGTGTAATGGGTAGCTCTGGAGCATTCAAACCACATTTGGTAATTTACGCTACCTTTTCTGTAGACAGTTCAGTGCCAAGTTCAATCTTATATCATAATCAAGTCCTAAAATCTTTTTTAAATTATTACATAAACGTTATAGGAACATTAGCAACAACAGATGTATGGCTTTTTGAACACAGATGCAAACATTTTCTTCTAGATTAAGAGAATGTATGCCTTTATTTTAGTCTAGTTTAGACCTCCCACGTTCCTGAGATACAGGCTGTGAGCCCCTCTGTAATCTCCTCCCACTTTGCATGGTTTGGTTTGGGCGTAGATTTTCAGGAGGATGAAGCATTGCTTGTCTGTCTGTCTGCTGGAGGCATTTTCACACAGAGCAGGACTGTGGAGTCAGTCCTCTTTAAGTGCTAATGAAAGGCTGATTCTGTTCTGGTTGCAGTTGACCGATAAGAATTGAAAACCTGAATTTTAAAAATGCCTTGACACTAACTGTGACTTTGCAGTTCTAATGGACCCTAAAATAAAAGTTTTGTGCATAAAATGATTGAAAGTAGAAGTTTCCATTGCTCTTCAGGTTGGTGAAAGGTGAAACAAATAATGTATGACTGATGTAGTATGTGACCAGCCCCAACCACGGCCGTGGTGGGTCTGCTGCATCCTCATTGGGTTTGTCTGGGCCTGTAACTCATCTTTGCTTAGACTCTCATCTTAGTGATAGCATCTTGGGTCTAAAAGACTGTCTTGCCTACAGCTTTCTATTTTTAGTTATAATTGACTTCTTTGAAAAATAGAGTTGTTTCAAAAATAGCCAGTTTTTTACTGTCTTAGTGTTGGTCATCTAAAATCTAAATGAGGGAGTTCCCTGATGGTCCAGGGGTTAGGACTCAGTGCTTTCACTGGTGTGGCCTGGGTTCAATCCCTAGTTGGGGAGCTAAGATCCCACAAGCCGCACGGTGTGGCCAAATACAAACAAACAAACAAACAAATAAATACAATCTAAATGATACATCTTTATCTGTAGTTATTTATGTTTTGTGGGACATGTGTTACTATCTTTGTATGTTGGTAAAAGTTAACTACTTTATAATTGAATTCTCAAGTCCTTCTGTTTTAAAAATTTTAAGAAAATGTTAAGCTGAGTTTGTTGAAATATGACCCATTTATGCTTGTCACTGAAGTTATCCTTTTGAATCCCCCCGATGTTTAATTGGTTCTTATCCGCTTTTAACATAAAAAGTTTAAAGTTATGTGATTAATACATGAACATATGCTTCTAAAAATGTCAGAGAATGCAGTTTTAATTCAGGAAATAGCGAAGGTCTGCATCAGTCATCTGACTGCATGCAACAGCAAGTTGCATCACAACTGGCGTAAATACAAACAGGTTTGGGTAATCAGTAACCCAGGGCTCTGCCCGCCTTCCGTGGGGCCTTTCTTGAGGAACGTCTGAGCTGGGCTGTCCTCAGCCTTCAGGCTCAGGCTCAGCAGGGGGCAGGCGGCAGCGGGCTTGGGCATCATCCAGACAGAGCGCCTGCTCCCTCCGCAGAGCAAGGCTGCTGCCTCCGAGGCTTCCCTTTACATCTCAGAGGCCCCTCTGCCTGTTGTCAGTCATCCCTCCTGCCGGGGTGCTGCCAAGCGCCCTGCTGATGGTCTGCACACGCCCCTGGAATTGCCTGAGGGTGCCCTAACTCACCCCGTCCTCATGTCCACGTGTCCTCAAGTGAGTGACGAGACATACACACACACAGGGAGAGAGAGTCATATTGGGTTGGCCAAAAAGTTTGTTCCATTTCTTCCATAAGATGGCTCTAGTAGCTCTTAGTTGTCTTTAACTTCATTCGAAACAGTTTCGTTAGACTGTACTGTGACAGCTGTCATATCAGTGTGCATTTAAGAAAAAACTTACTGAAATTGGTGAATTTTTGTGTAGCCATTTTAACATTGAAGATGAAAGAAAAAAAGCAACATTTTTGGCATATTATGCTTTATTATTTCAAGAAAGGTAAAAACGCAACTGAGGCAAAAAAAAGATTTGTGCAGTGTATGGAGAAGGTGCTGTGACTAATCAGACGGGTCACAAGTGGCTTGCGAACTTTCGTGCTGGAGATTTCTCGCCGTACGCTGCTCCAGGGTCGGGTAGGCCAGTTGAAGTTGAGAGCGATCAAATTAATTGAGAACAATCAACGCTATACCATGCGGGACACGGCGACACGCTCAAAGTATCCACGTCAAGCGCTGAAAAGCTTTTGCACCAGCTTGGTTATATTCATTGCTTTGATGTTTGGGTTCCACCTAAGTTAAGTGAAAAAAACTTTCTTGACCATATTTCCACATGCGATTCTCTACTGAAATGTAATGAAAACATTCTGTTTTTAAAACAGCTTGTGACAGGTGATGAAAAGTGGATACTGTACATTAAATAATGTGGAACGGAAGAGATTGTGGGGCAAATGAAATGAACCACCAGCAGCCACACCAGAGGCTGGTCTTCATCCAAAGAAGGTGATGTGGTGTATATGGTGGGGTTGGAAGGGAGTCCTCTATGATGAGCTCCTTCTGGAAAACCAAACAATTAATTCCAGCAAGTACTGCTCCCAGTTAGACCAACTGAAAGCAGCACTCAATGAAGAGCATCCAGAATTAGTCAACAGAAAACGCATAGTCTTCCATCAGGATAACACAAGACCGTATGTTTCTCTGATGACCAGGCAAAAACTGTCGTAGCTTAGCTGGGAAATTCTGATTCATCTGCCATATTCACCAGACATCGCACCAAGCGTTTCCATTTATTTAGGTCTTTACAAAATTCTCTTAATGGAAAAAATTTCAGTTCCCTGGAAGACTGTAAAAGATACCTGGAACAGTTCTTTGCTCAAAAAGATAAGAAGTTTTGGGAAGATGGAATTATGAAGTAGCCTGAAAGATGGCAGAAGGTAGTAGAACAAAACAGTGAATACATTGTTCAGTAAGTTCTTGGTGAAAATGAAAAATGTCTTTTTATTTTTACTTAAAAACTGAAGGAACTTTTTGGCCAACCCAATATTAATGGGCTTGTGCTTTGAATTACTCTTACTAATTATTTTGATGTCTCCCCCTCACCAAAATAAAAATAAAAAAATCTTAGTTGTTGAAATAAATAGTCTGAGTTGACTCTTTTAATAGACCTCTTGAGTAAGAAAAATAAACACAGTTTTCTGGGCAGGGTTCTCTGAATACATCAATCTTAAGCCTCAGCTTTGCTTCCAGTAGCTGTTTTCTAACAACTGAATCCTTATTGGTTTTTCTCATGCTCCTGTTGCCCATGGGATCAAAACGAAGGTACTCTTAACAATTCAGACCTCAGAACTGGAATGGCTGTTCTGCCAAATGGCTGGGCTATTTTGGGGAGCTACAAAGTATACATTGTTAATTTAATTACTTGTCACATAAGCCTGGATTTAATTCTTTTGGGGTTTTACACCTAAGCTTTTTTCCTGTTTCTCTTTTTTAGAGCTCTGGCTCTCTATAGCCTCTTTTCAAAGACATCTCTATTTTCATAATGCTCAATATAAAGACGAGTATTATCATTAATAATAGCTCTATATTCTGAGAAAATCATGATGGCTTTTCTTCATTTCATGTTCAGTCAATGTAGAATTTCAATGGGTGAGAAGAACTTGACCCTCAAATGTAAATTAGGGGTGCTGTATCAGTTTAGTAGGGCTGCCATAACAAAATACCACAGACTGGGTGGCTTAAACAACAGAAACTTGTTTTCTTACAGTTTGGGTGGCTGGAAGTGTCCGGATCACAGTGTGGACAGGGTTGGCTTCTGAGGCCTCTCTCCTTGGCTTGTAGGTGGCCAGCCATCTTCTTGCTGTGTCCTTGTGTGATCTTTTCCCACCCTGTTGTCTGTGTATCCACATTTTCTCTAATAAGGATGGCAGTCAAATTGGATCAGGGCCCATTCTAAAGCCCTCATTCTAACTTAGTCACCTATTTCAAGACCTTATCTCCAAATACAGTCACAGTCAGAGGTACTGGGGGTTAGGATTTCAGCATATGAATTTTACGGGGACACAGTTCAGCTCCTAACAGGCACTGAGATCAAATGGTCACATGTTAAGCCCCAGTTATTGTCAGATGACATCTTTGCCCTTGACAGATGTGCTAATCGACCTATAATCTCTTAACATTAAATTTAGGACACAGATTAAAGATTTATTTCATGATTGAATGTAAGAAAAATTGTTACTTTAGGGTCTCCATTTAGACAAGTTTTGTATTGTATCACAGGATTTCCTGTGGGGGACACTTGGGAGGGGGCGTGTAGGAGGCATATCATTTGTTTGCTCTATGTACATAGGTTAATTGTACCTTTATGTGAGACTTTATTGCAAGATCGTATAATTATATATATGTAAAAGTGGAAGGAGAAAGCTTCCATGTGATTGCCCTAATTTCTTTTTAGCAAAGAGCAGTGATTTTTATATGTTAATCTTAGAGCCTTTTAAAGAGGCAGTAGTGGGAGCTGCCACTCAAAGATAAGAAATCTGAAGCTAACTGAAGGTTTTCTTACTTTAATGATTTCTAAGACAATTATCAAATAAATGAATACAATGAAAAATGATGAGTTAAAACAGAAAAGTTGTTTCTATGTCAACAATAAATTATTAATAGTAACCCTCATTAAGGATTTACTTTGTGTCAGGCCTTGGTCAAGATCATGGTAAATGTGTTGACTCAGTCTCCCCACAGCCCTGTTGGGAGCTATTCTTATTTTCCCATTTCACAGACAGTCCCTGAGGCACAGAAAGGATCCATGGTGTCCGCAAGCTTATTCAGCGGGTGGGTGGGTGGTGGGGTCCAGATGGGACCCAGGCCGTCCGCCTTTCAGCATCAGTGTCCAGTCACCGGGCACCCCTGCCTCTCCAACAACCAGCTCAGCTGCCCAGAAATTCTGTTCCTCTCAGCAGTGGCTTGACACTGTTGTGTGGTTTGGGGGAGGTTTGGTTTGGTTTGGTTTTTAGGCTCATGAAGCAACATAGGCAGATGTGTTAATGGCCCACATCAGTTCCCAACGATTTTTTAGATCAATACAAAAGCAGTTTGGAAAATCGTTTTGCTTAAAGTTAGAGGGTCCTTTGAGTGTAAGAATTTGAGCCATCTATACAAAAAGGCTCTTCTTAAGCTTAAGTGTGCTGTGGTTATGGTGTCATTTTATGAGTGCTAAGTGGATTTTTCATTTCTGTCAAAGGTAGGATGAAAGAGCAGAGTTAACAGCTGAGTGAGCAAAGTCAGACACTCCTGGGCTCCTCCCTGGTCTCTGCCACCAGCCAGCGGTGTGCGCCTGACAGACACGGGGACCTCTCAGCTCCGCGCTCCTGGGCTGTGAGGCGGGTCTGCCTCCAGGGCTTCCCATGTGTGCGCGCTGGATGAGCGCAGGCATGTCCAGCGTGCTGGGTGACACGTGCACCGAGAGCGTCCTGTGTGTCTCAGCTCCTGCTGGCCTTTGGATGCACATCGAGCTTGTCTTGGTGAAGAAACTCACATTCACTTGTCTGGGTTTCCTTCTCTGCCTGGAGTTTCGTGGCTGTTTTGTCCAAGTTGAAGAAAGAGGTGGCTGTGTGAGCCTATGCAGGGGCGAGGCTGGGTGGAGTTGGGCCAGCTCCGCCTCTCCTTAGCGTTCCGACCCCGGGCAGGGATCCCACTTTCCTGCTCCTCCTTCTCCTCCTCCTCCTGGTGGGGAGGGTTATACCCCCCAGAGAGGCCGGGTGAGCGTTAAGTTAGATCACGTGTCAAGTGCAGGCTTTTCTTGAGATACTTATTTGAAGATATGAAACAATCTTGTTTTCTAATGTCATTTTGCCGCATTATTAAATTGTCTAAAAATACGAATAAATAAATTTTAGAGCCCTCTTTTTTTTTCCTCTTTTTACCTAAAAATGCTGTTTTTATTCCTGTTGTAGGTGCCGGAGATCAGAATTTATTTACATCTGTTTATCCGACGCTTTCTCAGCAGCTCCCGAGAGAACCAATGGAATGGAGAAGGTACGGCGCCTCTGGTTTTGGCTGCATCTCCCTCCTTGTCTTGTGGGCATTCGTGGGAGCAAGTGAAGTATCAGTAGTAAAAGTTACAGCCTAAGTTCTCAGGAAACTGAGTGTGGCCACGTAATCTGTGGGCCTGCTTCTCTAAGGAATGTGTTGATTTTCTTAACAAGACATAGGATGATAGAAACAGGACAGTTCTTCTGAGTTGAAGGCCCCCTTTTATGGGAATGACTTCTGATTCTTCATGGCGTTTTGAAAAGGAGACGCACACTCCTGTTCTACGTTAGAGCAGGTGCCCTGCCTGCGGCCTTACTAGGACTTCTGTCCACCCGAGCTGCTGGCTCTTCCCTTAAGGATGAGGAAGTGTACAGAAAGATGCTACTTACAAATTAGGAGTGAAACCAGATCAATCTTCCCATTTGCCCTGCTGTTTGTAATTATTCCTCTAATGACTTGTTCTGAGGAAATAATTGACTGAATTATCTTACTAGAAGACTAATTTTTGGTAAGATTAGATATTATTTGTAGAAAATGTTTGGGTTGTGATTTGGTAATATACCCAAGGTATATGAAAAATTTCCTGTTGTTATTCATCTTTGTGTAATTCTGGTTCTTGCTACATCATTCCTTTTTGACCACCAGTTTGTACCCTGCTGACGTGAGGAATTAACATTCTGGGCGACTTACCAGGCTCTCTATTGAATCTAGTCTAATTTTGTGCCTGACTGTAGTGTTACAAGGAATGTATTTAATTACCAGCATGTGATACAAAGAGTGTACAGAACGTGGGCGAGTTCTCTTACAGAAAAATGATTCAACATCTGAGGAGGCCTGATGCTGGGAGTGAGAGAAAACAACCCAGCAAAGGAAGAATTGGAAACCTGAAGGACGGGAGTAGCCTGCAGAGGGTCTCAAGCACACGTTATTAGACACTCAGAGAGACAGAAGCAGCAAGGAGGGGGGTATGAGAAGAAAAATGAAATAGAGTCACTGAATAGATTTAATGCACGTATTCATCTCTTCAGCTTCTTGAAAACTAAATGTGAAAGGGGACTAGAAAGGCCTAAATGTTCAAGGACAGGGCAGAGGTGGCGGCAGCAGAGACATGGATGCCTTTCTGGGAGAAGGAAGGATGGACTGAGGAATGGGAGGGAAAGCTGAGCCGTGTGTCTGCAGAGGTGGGTTCCTGAGAAGTGGGCGAGTCCCTGACAGGCGACAGTGCCCAGGGCCTTGGTAGGTGAGGGCAGACCAGGTGGAAAGGGGTGACAGAAGGCCCAGGGAAGGGCCCCCTCTGCCATGGCATGTGTGTGTGTGTGTAAAGCTCTTTAGTACTATTTGATGTGTTAAAATGTGTATGTGTTACTTTGATAAAAATTTAACTGATTAGATTTTTTGGGGAAAAAATTGAAGCTGAAACTTTCCTTGATGCAGTGAACTGCTGTGTAGCTGAAGAGCAAAGCAGCGAGTTGGGAGATCACGCTTGTAAACTCTGGAGTTGGATGCTGAGAGCTGGAGATGCAGGCAGGAAGGGAAAGCTGAGCCGTGAAGCCTGAGTCCGTAAGTTCCAGCGTCCCTGTGGAAGACGTTTCAGAAAGAGAGTACAGAGAGGGTGGAGGACGGGCGCTACTGGAAGAACTGGCGTTAAGATTTTCCCAGAAGTGAGTTCGGAGATGGCAGGACCGTCGAATGTCAAGTAGGATGAAAACAAAACAGAGCAAACGAAAGCTGTACCAGGAAGCAGGGAGAGAAGAACAAGCGTATTTGCAGTCTCTAGCAGCATTCAAAATGCAGTACGGAGTACAGCGTTTAAGGGGAGGCTTGAGGGAAAGTACCTTTAAATCTAGAGTTCTGTACTATCCACACTCAGGCAAGCGGGAAGACTGCCTTGGCCTCCTGGGCCTTGGGAGAGACAGGATGCCTGCTGGGCCTTGGCCCGTCACACTGACTGCTCAGTGCCACATGTGCACCCTCCAGGGTGCTTTTCACGTTTGACATTCGCTGCTTGCCACCGGAGGGAGATAGTTGGGAAACATCTTCAGACATGTATGAGCAGAAACTGTGCTACTCTCTCTGAAGTAATAAAGGAACGTGTCTCAAGAAACAGGAAAATCCACAAGTTCACAGGATGAAGGGAGCAGCTGCCAGCAGGCGAGGTGCAGCGAACATTTTGCTCTATGATGGTGTCGGTGCTTTTCAAAATGGAAACTCTGGAATTGCAGTTGGTGGAGGAGAGCAGAGCGAAGACAGCGTAATATCTTTGTCTTGTTCAAGGAGAGGTAGACGTTAACTGTAGTCTTTGAAAAGGAAATTTAAGTTTATGCATATTAAAAATTAAACTATAACCAACAGCAGAAGAGAAATAGATGGTTAAACTTTCAAATTAACAGAGAAAAAGGATGAAAAAAGAAAACGTGATTAATCTCACAAAGGACAGAAAAAACTAAGAGAGTCTGAAATAGAACATCCGCAAGTTCAAGCGTAATCACATTAAGTATGGTTGGTTTCAGCTTATTAATGACAGGGACTCCTTAGATTGGATAAAAAGTACAAAATCCAGCTATAGATATGTGAAAGAGACACAACAACTAGAGATGGAAAATGGAAGTGTGGAAAAAATGTATGTAGCGTAATTTGCTTTTAGAAGTATAATAAAACAGCATCCATACCCTCTGATAGCCATAGATGAGATGCGTGTAGCTTGTGGGGTTTCTCTATGTGCTCTTTGTTCTTGAGTAGAGAAAAAGTGGAGGACGTTACCACTATTTTATTTATGCTGTGCAAATGAGAATCTATTCTTTTTCACCAGACAGTTCTCTTTTTTGGATAATACAGGTTGTCACAAAAGTATTAAAGCAGTTTAAAGCGTTGATAGCTTCAAACTGCACTTTGACATTTGGGAAACTCTTTTCTTCTTCTTTGAGAGTGCCTATAGACTAACATCCATTTTTCTCAGAAGTCGGTGTTGTTGCAAATAGAATAAAATGAAAGATTTATGGAGAGCTTTGACATGTACATATGAACTATTAAAAATAATTGATAGTATCTTTTTGGATAGAATATATAACAGTTAAAATTCGGTGTTACTATCATGCATGCACTTCTGAACTCATAGATATGATTAAATTGTTATTGTCTTTTTCTCCTTTTCTTTCTGCTGAACATTATCTTTCTCAGTGACTTGTTAAAAATTGTTTATAGGTCCTATGGCCGAGCTCCAAAGATGATTCACCTAGAATCTAACTTTGTTCAATTCAAAGAGGAGCTGCTGCCCAAAGAAGGAAACAAAGCTCTGCTTACTTTCCCCTTCCTTCATATTTATTGGACGGAATGCTGTGTAAGTATTCATTTAACGGGAAAAGTTACAAGAACATGTCTTAGAATGGGGTTAAGAATTCACAGGTCTGGGTTTTGCTAAGACAGCTATACTTTTTGAAATTTACTTTTTAATTTTAATTTTTTGGTATTCTCTTTTCTCCATCCTTCAGCCAAGTGTATGGCTTTGCTGTGCCATGGCCCAGTGCAGTACGCGTGTGGTAATCACCAGGCATAGTCTCACTTCCTGTGTTTCCAGTTCTTGTGAGCCCTCTCACTGGGCCGTAGTGGGCACTAGGTGTGTTCGGTATTTACTTTCAGCTTTGTTTTCATAACATCCTGTCCTCACCGTCATGGCAGTCACTCTACTTGAGCACCCTTATTTGTCTCTGGTGCTGGTGTGCAGGCGCTCTGGGGGCAGGGAACTGTATCTCCTAACTCACGATCTGTGCCTGGTGCCAGAGACGCTCCAGGACACCCGTTGAGTGAGGGACGCTGCTGTGGGCACCACGGCCTTTCATGAACAAGTAGAAAATTCTGTGGGTCATTTCTTCCTGTCTGTTTTAACTCTAATAATTAAACAAGCATTTTGCAGTATACAAAATACATAAATCATTACATATTGTGACATTTTAACCTGAAACTGAGGATGCAGAAAAGTAGTTTTTGTCGTTTTAATGAGAAAGGACTTGAAACTCATGCCTGGTCTCCCCTTCACCCCGTGCGCGTTTTGCCTTTGCTGACTTTGCTTTGTAGCCCGTCCCAGTGGGGTCACATGGGATGGGCTTCCTCCCCGAGAACAGCTGTGATGGCACCTGTGAGGTGTTGTCCACTGGGGAGCTCGTTAGAGACTCGCTGTCCAGGGTTTTTATCGGGCCAGTTGCATAGGCAGCCTCTGCCTGGCCCACAGCAAAACTCTAGACTCTCGGGGGAACGCCCACGTTCAGCGTAAGCCATGCTGTTTGCACTGGGAGCTTATGCCCTGGGAGGCACCCCTATCACGCAGCGATGGGAACCCCTCCAAAACCCAGATGAGATGTAGCCCCCAGTGGTGATGCTTCATGAACGAGTCATTGCCCAGGCTCGCACATGCCACCTCCCTGCGTGTGTCGCTCACCGCTCTGCTCTAGGGAAGGGCCTGTGTGGGCTTCTGTTTTATCTAGTGCCTTATAGCCAGTTATCCTTGCTTATTTTGATGTTCAAGTTGTCCCAGGTTTGGCCAGGGAGAGTCGCTTCAAGCTGACTCCTCTGTCCTTCTGAGCACTTTCTAACTCTCTGGCTCAATAAGGTATTCTGGGTTCTTGTCCTTTGCTACCCTTGCGCTGGAATCAACCATTTTTTTCACAGACCCTGGTTCCCCTGGCACTACGGGAGTGCCCCTGCTTCCACGCCTTTCGCTCCACGGGGCTGGGAAAGCGTGTGCTCAGCATCAGGAGTTGATACTTGCGCCTCTGAGGTTAGCCTTTCCCCATCCCGTGTTCATGTCCACCCTGGCTCTGCCAGCGTCAGCGTGTGCCCTTGCCTGCCCAGTTCTGCGGTGTGCGTAGAATGGCTTCAGGACTGCCGCACCCGTCCTCCCGCCGGAGACAAGCCTCCGGGAGGAGCTCGGAGTTTGCAGCCATGCTCTCCCTAGACTCACAGCCCACGTTTCTGCCTGGTCGGGCCGGGCCTCTCAGGGCTCATCCTTTACAGTGTTTGCCTAGTTGCTCCGGCATGCGTATTTTTCCATATGAATTTTAGTATCAGATTTCTTTTCTAAGTATTTTACCTTTTTGTTCCTCTTGTCAATGGGGTTTTCTCTCCCGTTCTGTCTTCTAGTTGTTTTTTTTTGTGTATACGAAGACTGTTGATTTTTTTCATGTTAACCTTGCTGAATTCTTTTATTGTTTGAGTTAGTTTTATCGCTGGTTCTCTAGGCCCCAAAGTCTAGGGGTTTCCAGATACCCTATCCTGTCACCTTCAGAGAGTCTTATTTTTTCCTTTTCAATTCTTATGCCTCAAATTGCTTTTCCTGTCCTAAGACATTGTCCAGTAGTAGTGGAGACTTTGGGCATCTTTTCCTTGTTCCTGACTTTGATGGGAATGCCTTTGGTGTCTCCCCACAGGAGGGGGCTGGCTGCGGGAATAAGGTGAATTTGAGTGAGTGCATGAAGGAACTTCCATCCGTTCCTGTTTTCTCGAGGGCTTTTATTAGGAATACACTGTTGAATCCTGTTGAAGGCTTTCTCACCTGGTGTAGATAATCATGATTTTCCCCACGTAGACCTGCTAATATGTTGAATCCATTGATGGGTTTCTGATTATTGACCCACACCTGCATTCCTGGTGTGTTCCCCGTGGTCACAGTACTGTTTCCTTAATGTGGTGTTGGTGTCTGCTCACATTATTTAGGATTTTTTGCGTCTTTATTTACAGGTGATTGGTCTATAACTTTTTTTTTTTGCTACATGTTTATCAGATTTAGGTATCAATATTATACTTGATTCATAAAAAGAAGTTGGAAGTTTTTGTTTGTTTTCTACATCTGAAACAATTTATGTAGCACTGGTGCTGTCTGGTCTCTAGGGTTTGATGTTCTCCTGGAAACCATCTGGGCCTGGTACTTTCTTGTACAAATAGTTTCTTGATTACTTTCTGTATCCCTTGCATGGAAATTGGTCTTTTTCAGCCATTTGTCAACTTTGATAAACTGTATTTCTCTTAGAAATTATACATTTCAGTTTTAAAACTTCTTTTCATTGAGGTGTATAAAGTAGTCTTTTTTCGACTTTTAAAATGTGCTCTGTGTCAATAGTTATTTCCCCATCGTTCTTTCTTATTTTCTATATTTGTGTTTTCTTCCTTTCTTCGTTTATTAAATTAGCTAGTTGTTTGATTCTTTCCTCCAGAGAACCAAGATTTTTATTTATTAATCTGACATACTATTAGTATGTTTTCTACCTTATTAATTTCTGCTTTCGTTTTTATTATTTCCTTCCTTCTGTTTTCCTATAGTTTACTTTGTTCTTTTCCTAGTTTTTTTTGATTGGGAATGCATTTATTTTCATTCTTAAATTTTTAGTGATATAGGTCTTTAAAGGTGTGAATTTAAATATATCCCAGTGTTCTATTATTACTTTTCAGAAATTCTCTATTTTCTGTTTGTGTTGCCCTTTACTGTTGATAGTTTAACAGAAAGTTTTTTAATCTCCAGAAGGAAATTTCAAAATTTTTTCGTTTTAACTTTCCAATTTTATTGTGTTGTGATCAGAGTGGTGTTTTTAATACTTCTGCTTTATGAAATGTTTCCTTTGTGGTCTAATAAAGTTTTTATGAATGTCCCATGAATGTATTTGCTTTTGCTTTTAGATTTTAATGTTAAATATGCATCTGTGAGAGCTGCCTTACTATGATGTTGTTTAGGTCATTTACACTCATATTTTGTTTTGCCCGCTTGATCTCTCTTTAACTGACAGTGGTGTGTTAAAGTCTTCTATTATTAGAATGTTTCTGTTTCTCCTGCATCTTTTGTGGTTTCTGTTTTGTATAGGTAGTTGATGTATTATTTAGTGCATGGATATTAATAACTTATTATTTTTATGGCGTGAAATATGTCATTAAAAACATAGTTTCTGACTAGTGTTTCATATTTAGGAAGGCCTTGTCTATCTGAAGATAATAACTGATTTTCTCCTGTATTTTCTTTTAATATTTTTATAATTTGTGTTTTATATTTGGATCTCTATAGCTCAATTTATTTTTGTGTATAATAGGAGCGATGTGGGTTCAGGGTCTAATTTGTAGTCTAAATGGGTAGCAAGTTGACCTCATATTATTTCATAATAGCCTACATTTTCCCTACTTATTAAAAATGTCACCTTTATTTTAAACCAACATCCTTTATGTAAAATATTCTGCACATATCAGTTCTGTTGGTCATTGTCTGTTCTGTGCCAGACTTTTTAAATTACATTTAATTACATTTTTATAATATGTTTTGATATCTGTTCTTTTAAAATAAATCTCTTGGCTAGTATGCATTGTCTTTTCCATATAACTTTTAGAATCGGATTGTTAGGCGTACAGATTTTATTTTCCGAAAATGTCTCTACCAGTGTCTCCCACCCCACATGCTCTTCTCTGCATGGCAGTGACATTCCTGCCATGAGAGCCTGGGTCTGTGTTTCCTCCAGTTGAATCCGGGTGGGCCTCAGACTGGCAGCAGGGACGCTGTGACTTTGAGACTGTCGTAAAAGCTAATATCTTTTGTTGCATCCTCTTGGGATGCTTGCTGTTAGAGCGTGGCCACCATTCTCTGAGGAAGTCAGTGCCCCCGTAGGAAGGCTGTCTGGAGGTGTGCAGATCCTGTCAACAGGCTAGCGTCCATAGCAGACGTGTCATTGCCTTCTTGCTCCCAGGGCCGCAGCTGGCACCAGGTGGAGCAGACGAGCTGTCCACCAAATCTCCAGGGTGTCGATATGTGAGCAGAGGAAGTCTTTTGGACCACCACATATTGTAGCGGTTTGTTACAAAACCATAGGTAACGGGAACAGCCATTGAAAAGAGAAAACCAAAGACTGAGGGTGTGTTGATTGGGATTACCTTACAAAAGTTACAGAGAGGAAGTTTAATGATCATGAATCTTCTCCTCTGGGGATCTGGTTTGTTTCTCCATTCTTTATGGCTTTTTATTTTTTTATAAATTTATTTTTTGGCTGCATTGGGTCTTTGTTGCTGCACACGGGTTTTCTCTAAGTTGCGGTGAGCAGGGGCTACTCTTCGTTGTGGTGCACGGGCTTCTCATTGCAGTGGCTTTTCATTGTGGAGCACGGGCTCCAGGCGTGCAGGCTCAGTAGTTGTGGCACTCAGGTTCAGTAGTTGTGGCACACGGGCTTAGTTGCTCTGTGGCATGTGGGATCTTCCCGGACCAGGGATTGAACCCGTGTCCCCTGCATTGGCAGGTGGATTCTTAACCACTGCACCACCAGGGAAGTCCCTGTTTTAGTTTTTGTTTTGTTTTATTCATAGTTTTTCTTACCATCCGTTAAGAACATTTTCTGGAGCAAGTTGACAGTGTTTGGGATTTTAGATTTAAGAGTAAAACTCTTTGTTGTGTTATTTCAGTAGTTGCTTCAGGGTTTATAGTATACACTGTAACATCTCCTTCCTTCAAGTCATGCTGTACTACTTGAGACATAGTGTAAGAGTATCACAGCACCGCACTTTCATTTCCCCTTTGTTGTGTTGTGGTGTGCATTCAATCTTGTGTGCTGTAGACCCTACAGTACATCGTCACTATTTTTGCTTTAAACAATCAATTGTGTTTTAAAGAGAATAAACACAGGAAAACATGTCTTTCACATCTGTGTGCATGGTTACCATTTCCAGGGTGTCCCCTTCCTTCTGTAGATCCAGATTTTCGGTTGGTGTTAATTTCCTTCTGCGTGAAGGACTTCTTTCACCTTCTGTATAGTGCAGGTCCCTTGGTGATGAGTTCTTTCAGCTGTTGTATATTTGAGGACATCTTTATTTTTGGAAAGTATTTCCCTAATAGAGAATTCTAGTTTGAAGTTTTTTTTTTTCCTTTCGGAGCCTGAAAGATGTTGCTCTACTGTCTTTTGGTTTCCATTGTTACCAATGAGAAATCTTTGACTTTTGACTTTGTTACTTTGTACACAAAGTATCTTTTCTTTGGTATTTTAAGATTGTTTTTCTTTATCAGTGATTTTAAACAGTTTGATTATGATAGGCCTTGGTATAGTTTTCTTCATTTCTTGTGCTTGGGTTTTTTTGTTTGTTTGTTTGACTTTTGAGATTTATAATTTTGATCAGATTTGGAACATTTTTGATCAGTATTTCTTCAATTTTTTTTCTCTTCTTTCTCTTCTCTCCTTTGGGGACTCCAGTTACGTATGTATGAGGCCATTTGAAGTCCCACAGCTCAGTGTACTGCAGACATTTCATCAGTCTTTTTCTCTGTTTCATTTGTATAATTTCTGTTTCTGTGCCTTCACATCAACTGACTGTTTCTTCTACAGTGTCTACTCTGCTCTTAATCCCATCCAGTGTATTTTTCAGTTTAGATGTTGTGGTTTTCATCTCTAGGAGTTCCACAGGGGTCTTGTCCCTCTTCTTGTAAAATATCTTCCCTGTCTCTGCTTACCATCAGTCTTTCTCCGCCTTTGTGAACGTGTGAAACATGGCAGCAGTCACGATGGCAGTGGCTTCGTCTACTGATTCTATGGTCTGTGTCTTCTGAGCCTGTCTCTGTTGAACGGTTTGTCTGCTTTTTATGGGTCATATATCTTATTTCTTTGCCTGCCTGGAAGTTTCTTATTGGTTGCCAGACATTGTGGATTTTATCTTGTTTGGTGCTCATATTTTATGGAATCCTAGAAGTTTTCTTGAGCTTTGTTTAAGTTGTTTTTTAAGTTTGGTCCTTTTAGAGACTGCCTTTGTGACTTGGTCGGTCTGGAACAGTGACTAGTCTAGGACTAATTATCTGTTACTTCCTGTGTTCTCTGTCTAGTGCCCTGTGGATTAAGAGGTTTTTCAGTCTGGCCTGTGAGAGTAAGTACTGCTCCTGCCCTGTGTGGGGGTCTAGTCCTGCCAGACGGCCTCTCCTCTCCGTAGCTTTGTGTAGTTCTACACGCACATGCTGATGAGTTCCCTGCTGAGTACTCGAGGGGCCGCTCTGCAGACCTCCAGGGACCTCCCTGTGCCCCTGTCTCCTCTCTGGTGCTCTAACCTCCTCTGAAGCCACCTGCCTTTGTCTCCCAGGATTCTTGGGCTTAGTCTCCTCCACACAGGGAGTCTGCCAGCCTTGACCTCAGTGTCCCTCCCTTTGCCTTCTGGGCAGTCACCTGGGCCTCTTGCAGGGCTCACCCCGCTTGTTTTCTTTTCTCAGGAATAACTGTCCTTTGTTGTCTGAGGTCCAGAGTCCTGAAAATCCTTGGTTCATTTTTGGCTGTGGGGGGTGTTTCAGGTAGTTGTGTCCGTCTGGTCCTTGTCACTTCATCTTGTCTGGAAGTGATATCCCTTGTATTGATTGGTAATCAGGATGCGCTCACAGGGTTCTGGTTTTCGGAGTGTAGTCCATTACTATCATTATTTACTGTAATGCTCACATTGTCCCAGATTTCTGTGACCTTTCGAAATGTCCTTATTCTTTGAGCACCCCTTCCAGGGTCATCTTGTCCTGAGCCCGGGGTCAGTCATTTCTCCAAGGAGCCCTGGTGGTGTTTTAGTGGGAAAGTGTATTTAGAAACCAAGCTCTAGAGCTTGGTGTGCTCTTTGCTGCGGAGCCTCTCGGTGGGCACAGTCGAGACTGCGTGTGTAAATGCACATGTGCCCTCCCCCACGTGCACTTACATGGGTGTCTGCCTCCATACGTAGCTCTGTCTGCACACACGTGTGTCTACACACATGACTCAGTGCTAGTCCAGCAGCACAGGGCCGCTTCTAGTTCCTTTCCTCTCGGTGTTCGTAACGCCCTTCCCCGGCTTGGGGAAGCCAGGCACCCATCATCCTCCATCTCTTTGCTTATTTGAATCGTCTCTGCCTATGAACCTTCTCTTGTCACGCTGTTCCGCTGCTCCGTGGTGGGGGCCCCCTGCCCTGGGGCTGAGGCTCTGTGCTGAATCACCCCCTCCCCACCTCCAGAGACCCACCACTCCACACGGGGCCCTCTTGGCCCTGCTTGGCCTGGGACACCCGTCCTTTGTCATCTGCACTGTGATGCCCTCCTCACCCAGCTTGGCTCCGGCACCAGGGCGGCTGCTTCCCACTAGGCCCCCTTGTCCCCTTTCCTCCCTGTGATGGGTTCTTCCTCTCTTCACTGTGGTTTCCTGAGAGACCCTTAACCTCAGTGGCTCAGCTTGGGTTCCTCTTCTGCAGAGTCAGCGAGCCTTTTCAGGAGTATTCACTCTTTGCTCACCGTCATGAGTGATAAGCTGGATTCTCTACTCCTGATTCCTCCAGGACTCTGGGGGCTCTGTCCAGCCTGCTGCTCAGTGAGGCCTCTTCCCGAGAGTCCCCACAAGCTGGCACACAGGGCGTCCCCAAGAGAGGGGCTGGTGAAGGGTGCCCAGAAGCAGCCCTGGGATGGCCTTGGACTTACGGCTTCTCGCTGCTCCTGTGCGGATGGGGGCGGGTTGGGAGGGCCCTGTGATTTGTGTCTTCGCCTTGATGTTCAAGCTGCTGGGGTCTGTGGCTGACGCCCCGGCCTTTTGATTTCACTTTCCGGGCATCATGCATCTGGGTTCTGACAGAACACCGGCATTGTCAAACCTAGACTTCCGGTCCTGAGCATGGCCACCGTACGGGAAACATGCAGGATATGCATGTGTTACTGCCGGGTATTAATTCACAGAAATTAGATTTTTGCAGGATGGTTTTCCTCTTGATCTTTAACCGAAAGATGCTTTTTAGGTTGTAGTTGTTTCGAAGTTAAACTGAGGACATAGCACTTTTTAAAATTTTTAAGTACCACCTTTTGGAACTTTTCACTTACTAATTAAACGAAAAGAGGGACTTGATACAGAATTTGAGATTTAACTCATTCATGAATCAATCACATGAGCGTTATTTGAGAGAGACTAAAAAATCCAGAGAAAATATGGGCAGGATAGTAAGGAATCTTTCTATTAAAAGAGGGGAAAGTATATATTTAGACACTAGCTATTCATTGTAGTTTCCAGAGGTTTTTAAGTGCATGATACTGAAATGAGTTAGGCACCTTGGTTTTAGATTTTCACTCTGCATTTGCTAAGTGGATTTATGGAGCATAAGGTCAGTTGTAACCAGAGTTAGGAAGGGAAGAAAGCTCTGTTTCTCTGCTCCTCTCTGGGAGAGAGCTGAGGCTGGCCTTGGGCATCCGTGCAGGCGGGCTGCTCTCTGGCAGGCTGGCGTGCGGGGCTCTGAGGCTGGCGTGTGGGGCTCTGAGTCAGGCGCAGCTTGGGTTCTAGGCCCAGGCTCCCCTGTGGGTCCACGTGAATGGGAACAGCTTTCAAAAGCCCTAGATGGTCCTCTTCGCGCGGATGCACCTCTGAAGCCACCTTGCCTCTGACGTGGCCCACGCCTGGCATGAGGTTGGGGGCTCCCGGAGCGCTGAGGGTCTGTGGAGGAGACCACGGGGAGGTCGCCCCCTGGGATGGCAGCCAGCGTGCAGCGGGACGAGCCGCTCGCCTCTCCCATCGAGATAGGGCTGTGACTGGATGGGACCCTGTCGTGCTTGGGCCCAGGCCTCTGGCCCTGCAGACCTGGATTCTAAAGTCCCAACTTACTTAGCAGACTGTGTCGCTGTGGGCAGCTTGCTCGGCCCTCTGCCTCTCCCTCTCTTCCTGTGTGACGTTGTTGGACCTCCCCTTGGGGTCCCTGGTCTTGGGGACGTGCGTACCTGGGGCCTGGCGCCGAGCCTGCCCAGAGTGCCAGCAGTCAGGACCGGCGCTGGGCTTTCGTGGTGCGTCCCCGTCCCAGAGCAGAAAAGCATGCTGTCTTCTCTGTTTTTGGACACGTTTGCCGTGTAACCTAAAGGGTGCTGACTTTCCTGATTTCACAATGACTTATTTACTTTCAGGATACTGAAGTGTATAAAGCTACAGTAAAAGATGACCTCACCAAGTGGCAGAATGTTCTGAAAGCTCATAGCTCCATGGACTGGTTAATAGTGGTAGTTGAAAATGATGCCAAGAAAAAAAACAAAACCAACATCCTTCCCCGAACTTCTATTGTGGACAAAATAAGAAATGATTTTTGTAATAAACAGAGTGACAGGTAAGTGTATGTTTGATTTTACCTCATCGGGTTGTAGTCTGGGTGACACAGTTTACAGACTTCTGGCTGGTAGTGAATATTTGCTCTGTGAGCACCCATCCTGTGCCTGACACTTGAGCATGTGATGAGTGCTGAAGAGAAGACCAGGTCCCTTTCCTCGTGGAGTTCCTGGGCTGCCCTGCGAGAAACTCTGAACAGTCATCTGCAGCAAGCTGCCTGGCAAAGGAGGCCCCGAGGTCTGGTGATGGTGGGAGAGACCATAGTGGGTCCCCTTGGAAGGCCAGTGACGGGCGTTTGCACAGGAAGGGCTCTGAGAAGTCTGCAGCCTGTGTACAGCAGAGCTCCTTGGATGTTTCTTGGTTCTGGGACCCTGTGTTTTGTTTGTTTACCTTAACACCTAGTAAGAGTTCCTTAAAACAGAAGTTAAAAAATGCTGGCTTAATCTCCTTCAGAAACCTTAAAAGGGAACCTGAAATTTCGGTGGCAACTTTAGTGCCTGGACTTACTTTCCTCTCTTGCTCTGCCCTGTCTGGGCCCTGTTCTCTCCTGGGGGTAGCTCACTTCCTGTCTGCAGGGATCCCATGCCTAGCTCTTTCGGCCAGCATATGTCTTAACACCTGGCCAGGTTTAGTCTGTATCTGCTGGTTCAGCACTTCAGGTACTGGGGGTGCAGCGGTGAGCTTCATCCCTGCTCTGGCGCGGCGAGGTCTAGTGGCAGAGGCGGGCGTTCCTTCATACCCAGGTTATCACACATGTGGTCTTCACGGTGGCAGGTGCTCAGTTGGAAGGTTCCAGAGGGCAGCAATAGCTGGGACTAGGGGACCTGGCCTGCTCTGGGGGCGAAGAGATGAGGGATGCGTGAGGAGTTGAGGGAGGAGATGCGGCCTGAGGGGCTGATGGTTCTTCAGGGGAGGGAGCCACGTGCGGGCTTCCTTTCTGTGTTCCACACAACACGGCACACGGTGACGTTCAAGCTTGCTTTAGTTAAAAGTTTGAATTAGGTGGCCGAGCTTATGGCTTATCTTAGGAAAATTTCGTGCAGTCTGGGCTTGTGGGGACTTTTTCCTAAGGTCAGTTATTCATAAAGTAGTTATCTCAAAGGAGTCAGCTCAACATTCTGACGAGATGCTCCGTAACTGAGTGTCCTTCCCCCTCTGTGGGGCAGGTGTAAATCACACTTTTGTTCTTAAAGGAGGGTGGACCGCCCTGAGGCCTGGGGAAGAGAGCTGCTTTACCACCTGCTGGGAAAGCAGGCTGCAGGAAATACTGAGCCGGGGGAGCCCAAAGGCAAACCCACACGGCCTCTGAGTGGTTTTTCATATAACAAAAGAAATCATATTTGTTTAGGATTTTATTAAGTAAATAAATTGGTACCAATGGGGATATTAGTCTAAACTTATGAAAAGTTCAAATTGTGTACTAATTTTTTCGAAATGTCTATTGGTTACTTTTGTCTATATTATAATTTTATCTAATTGCCAAAAGTATGTTTCTGCTAGGCCCATTTAAAACAAACTTGCTTTTAATGACTATTTTTCATACATAAAATTTAACTTACTAAAAATTTTAACATTTTGTTTTCAGTATTTAGAGATGCCTTCTAACATTTTGATTTTCATGAATTTGCAAAGCCATCTTTGACAAATCTATACTCCTTAAGTATAGATTTCACTTAATACAAAAGTTTTTCTTTGGACAATAAATGTATTTCTACAGTATTGTTGTTAGTTAATAGATAATATCCCATAGTATTAATGCACTGTAAGTTATTTATACAGTCCTCTGCTGGTCTTATAAGTTATTGCTTGCTTATTATTATTATATAAACATTATAAACATCTTTCTAGCTCAGATGTTATCTGCATCCTTAATTATTTCCTTAGGATAATTCCCTAAAAGGAAAGTTGCTCAGTGAAAGTTTTTGTGCATTTTCAGGCTTTTGGTGAGTATCGCTGGAACAGAGGGTTGCGTGTTAACTGTCTGTGCCAGCAGCCCCCCGTGACTGGTGGGGACCCAGCCCAGAGCTCCTCACGGTGCAGCCGCGTGCTCTGTGGACGCGGCTCTACTCCAGATCAGCCCCACCAGCCTGACTGGAGGAGCTGTTGTGGGTTCTCCCTTTATGAGTTCATTACGCTCAGTGTGAATTTCGGAAGCATAGTTTGTTGTTTGAGTAGTGAGAGAAGATGTGGAAACAGTAGACGTGAAGGTGGTAGTGAGGGATAAGAGAGGGTTATGAATGTATTGTCTGGCTGACACGCACCAGGTCACGGAAGGGAAATACCGTTTTGGTGGTTGGTGTTTGGGTCCGTTTCCTTTTTCACCCACTCCTGTGGGCACAGAGGACTCTGTGTCTGGTCAGGAATAAATGGGGATGATGACAGTCCTTGAGAATGCCTTCAGGAGAAACTGCTGGGCTGAGAGACCCTAGGAGCTCATATGGGGAATAAATACACGTTAGTCCTCGGGGGAGGGGCACAGGAGCGAGCTAACCGGACCCCGTTCTCTTTCGGGGGAAGAAACAGGGTCTAGTGGGGGCAAATGACTGGATGAAAGCCAGGTGCCGATTTTAGTTTTCTTCCTGGTACTGATTACTCACGTGGTGCACCGTCTAGACAATGGCTGTCTCTCCCTTTGTCCACTGATGTATAATCCATAGGTTTAGTCCTTCCTCCAGGAGGTGTGATGGGGCCTAGAGAAAGTGAAACTTAGAATCCATTCATTTCCCGATTTGCTGGCAGTTCAGGTAAAGTACTTACAGGGAAGAAATGTTGAAACTCATAGCATCAACATTTAAAAGTTATTTGAGTTCAGATTTATTCATCTTTGTAAATTGTTGTTATTGAGGACAAAGGAAGTTACCTTTTACAACCTCTTGGATGAATATGTTGCTTTTTCCAAATCCATTGGAAACACTTGTAATTTTATGCCTTTGATATTTTTATACCATGGATACAAGGTGTTTTTGTAGTGAAATTGTATCATACCTTTAAGTTAAGCCATAACCTTCTAAGCCTTTATTTATTAATCATTTATTAATGCTGCTCTTGAGGAGCTCACAGTCTGGTGGGAGAGCCCAGACCAACAAAGAGAGAAAGTGTTTCCAGGGTCAGTGGCTGTGGAATCAGTGTCATGGGATCACGGTGGGGCGGGGGCTTGGGGAGAGGTTCAGTGAGGATGTGTCAGCTGAGCATGTTGTGCAGGGTGACTGGGAAGGTGCTGAATGAAGACGGGAGAGCATGGGAAGCTGAGTGGCCTCGAGCTGGAGGCAGTAGGGATCAAAGCTAGGCAGCTGGGTTGGTCCATGTCGTCATGGTCCTCGTGTGCCAGGTTAAAACATCTAAGTTTTAGTCTGTCAATTGTAAGGAACCAAAAGAGGTTCTTGAAGGGGGCAGGGCAAATGGGGTTTGGGAACTGAGGGAGACACATTCACCTTATTTTACAGAGAGCATTGGAGACGGGGTCTAAGACTCAAGACTCACCATAAACCCCTCTCCCCCTTTCCAGTCTGTTCTGCAGCAGCTCTCTTGGGGACAGCACTGACTGCTTATGTGGCATTAGATCAGTTCACAATGAAGCCTTTTCCTAATCTCATTTCTCACCACAGGCCTAATGTTTTTCACCAGTTAGAGACGGAAGAAAGGAAGGGGAGGGAGGAAGTCAACTTGCACCCCAGGAAAGTGGTCACCATTGGGCAGTGGTTCTGTGGTTTTCTGCACAGTGCATTCATCTCTCCACAGGTGTGTCGTGCTGTCCGACCCCTTGAAGGACTCCTCCCGAACTCAGGAATCCTGGAATGCCTTCCTGACCAAACTCAGGACATTGCTTCTTATGTCTTTTACCAAAAACCTAGGCAAGTTTGAGGATGACATGAGAACCTTGAGGGAGAAGAGGACTGAGCCAGGCTGGAGCTTCTGTGAATATTTCATGGTGCAGGTACTTGGCTGATTACACAGAACTAGGCTGTTTCCTTCTCCTCTCGTTCCCTCTTTCATTCTTTATGAATAAGGCAGCTCTCTTTGGTAATTCATGTTGACAGAAGACAGTATAGTAGCTAACAGATGATGCTTCATTCTCTTGGCTTATTCAGGAGGATCAGAGATGGTCTCCTGAGTAATTATTCCATCAGCTGCCCTGCTGCTTCAGAGCTTGGCATCTAGCCTTTTATGAAATGGCCTTGTCCGCAAGTAATTATGGTTTTGTTAGTGTCTCGGGCCTCCTGGGGTGTCTGCTGTGGACATGGCTTAGGCGCAGGAGCCCCAGCAGAGGTCATGATCCTGTTGATAGAGACGTCCATGCCCTGCCTGGCTCTGTGATTTGATTATGACTTCCCAAGACTGTTTCCTCTGTAGTTTGGTTTTATAACCTTCAGTTCCAGCAAAAGATTGTCTTAAGCTGTTTTTTTTACTCTAGTCTACAAAAGTGTGGTGTGTAATCAACTCCCTCTCTTTAAGAAGAAAAGTCCTAAGTGAACAAAGGGATGTATAATAGAGTAGTTTGGGGGAGGAGACCTTCCTAGCACTGCAGAGTGATACAAATGTTGCTCTTAGGGTTCCTTGTTCTTGTTTACCATGTTTTGACTGAAAAAGCATAATTTTCATATTTAAATATCACTTGTATATTAATTACTGAAAAAATAATGCACTTTGAATAAATAAAAGACCAATTCTCATTAGAAATTTTGAAGTTTATCTCTTACTCTGATACTTCTGTCGTAGTGGCATTTGGATGATTTTGGTCACATAAGGGAATTTGAATGTGTTCATAATTCCATGTGTGATTGACCTATGACAGATCTTTCAGATTGCCCTGTCTCTTTACCCTTCAAGCTTATTAAACTTATTTTTAAGAGTAACAAAGAAGGAAAGGGAGTCTAAATGAACCCAGTGGTGTTGGTCTGGAATCAGTGTGAACCCATGGTTGTCTGGCTGGTGGGCGGGCTAGTAGACTCACAAATATAGATGTGTGTGTGTAGGTGAGGGCTGATACCTGTACACGTATTTCCTTGCTCTCTCCTCTGTTGGGGCCGAGAGAAAAATAACACCTCAGTAGCGGTGAGCACACTTAGTGCCAAGATCTTGGTTTCTAAATTGCATTCTCCAGTAAAAGGTGCCAGGGCTCCTTATGGAAGCAGTTGATTCCAGGGCTGGTGTAGGGGAAATACAATATCATGTAGAACCAGAAGGTAAAGAGGTGCGTAAGGAAAGGTGGAGGTCTGGTGAAAGGACATGGTGCACCACCCCCAGGAGCCTCCTGATGGCCAGAGCGGGGGCAGTTTGTACAATGGAGGAAGTACTGACAGACTTGGGTTTAACCCGAGGGGTGAAATTAGTATCCGTGAGTCTATATAGATATAGACTATATATAAATAAATAGTTCGTTACATAAGTAAATGGAGGTGAAGATTCCACTCTTCCATACAGCAGAATTCTAATGAAAAAGTGTGTGCTGGGGAAGCAGGGGGAACACCGAGGAGAGAGGCTGACCAGTCAGGCCCGATCTGCCTGCAGGTCGCGGGGGGCTTCCAGGAAGCGTGCTGGCCTTGCCCTGCTTCTCCCTGGTCCTGTGTGTGTGGACGTCGGCCGGCGTGGCCGTGGAATCGGTGTTCTCCTGGCACAGCGTGAGCGTGACCCACAGGGCCACACGCTCGTCTCGGTTGTCGTCGTTCACGGGTGCTTGGTTCAAAACACTGATGTATATTTTTGCTTTTTTTTCAAACTTTTTTTTGGGTAAATAGGAGGAACTTGCCTTTGTTTTTGAGATGCTGCAGCAGTTTGAAGACGCCCTGGTGCAGTACGATGAGCTGGATGCCCTGTTTTCTCAGTATGTTGTCAACTTTGGTGCTGGGGGTGAGTAACGAAGTCTTAGAGACAAATGCTTTTTTCAACATCACTTCCCCCACTTTTGAATAGTATGGAAGCCGCTGTTTATTTACCTAGTGATTAGATCATCTTTTGTTTTTTTTTTTTTTGAAAAACAGATGATGTAGGATATATTCCCATGGTTCCTATAGGAAATGAAATGAGAATTAAGAATTAGTCACTTACACTTGTAGAAGAAATTTTGAGTAATGGAAGTGTTTAAGAAGCTGCTTTTCAGACATAAAGTGTCGTTCCTGCAGCGCACAGCTGGCTAGTGATGCTTTTGACCCTGTGCCTGCTTGCTGGCGTACGCGTGGGGCCTTTTTCTTCTGCTGAGAGGCTGTCGTTGTCGTATTTGAGGGTTCCTTCATTACAGAGAGTCCTGCATGACACCGTTGTAAAGGTGGTCATCTTCCTCCTAAACGTTTAAAGGCTGTCTTAAAGTCTCCTAGAAGTACAGCATGAGCGCAGCAGCCCAGACACGAAGGGAAAGTTTATAATTCTGCTCACTGTTCTTTGCTTGACGTTTTTTGATAGAAATGGCATCGTGGTATCATGCCGTTTGTCCGTAGCTGCTTGTTCTTACTGACAGTCCATTGCAGGCATCTCTTCAAGCTGACACCGCAGGGTCTGAGCCCTTCCTGGTAATAGCTGCAGAGTGCCTCGCGGTGCGGATTTGTTAGGCTTTATTTAGCCGCCCCCAGTGTTGGACATTTGGGTTGTTTCTGCTCCTGCTACCACAAGCAGTGCTGTGAGAGACATCTCGTTGGGGGTTCTTTTGAGAACACTTGTCACAGTGTCTGAAGAGAGGCGTGATTCCAAGGAGCCACCGTAGTGTCTGCTAAGAGACCCGTAGGGACAGTCAGTGTGGACCGTGGGCGCCACCCTTGTTCTGGGAGTGATGAAATGTCACCTGTTGAGTCGCACTCCAAAACAGTTTTTATGCAGTTCAGGTTTGGATCTTTTACTTGCTGAGACACAAACATAAACATATAACCAAAGCAAAGTATTAAGTTTAAAAAATTTAGAAGAGGTAAAATCCCATTTCTTATATCTTACATATCTGCACTATACATACACATCTCAGATAGCTTACACACTTCTTACATTATACGTCACGTACTTTCTTTGTTCTCTCAATTTAAAAGAAACCTGGGGCAATTTAAAATCCAAAAGTAAGCCTAGACCAACTTGAGCAGCTAAATAGTAAGATTGTTCATTCGTACAGCAGGTACTTGCTTGAGAGCCCACTCTGTGCCAGGCCCTGTTCTAAACACAGTAGGAAACAAAATGGAATTCCTTCTTTTACGGAGTTTACATGAAGGGAAACAGAAACAGAAGAACAAAGCTGTAACTGAGAGTGAGATAGTGAGACGAGTGAGTGCAGGCTGCAGCAGAGGCCACGGGTGCAGGGGGTAGGGTGACGGTGGGCACTGTCTAGTGTTAGACAGGTGGCCTGGGCGGCCCTCTGAGGAGAGGCCTGACCGAAATGTGCGGGGAGCCAGGGGAGTGCCGGGGGTGGGGACCCCGGCAGAGGGGCCTGCTGGGAAAGGGACCCTGACGGGTCGGGGGACACCTCACTTAGAGGGCCCTGAATCAGCCGAGTCTAAGTTCAGATCCGTAAAGGCTGCTGTGGCTGTGGCTGGCACTTCAGACATTTAGCAACATCAGTGCACCAGCGTTGAGTCACTTCCTGATGAGAGCGTAGAATGAGATGGCCGTGACACCTCTCTTTTGGAGTGAGAAAGGTAGATTAAAACATGTTTTTCATAGAGGTTGAGTAACTTGTTATTGCAGCTTCTTATGTTTATTTTAAGATCACATTTGAGTCTTAGGGCTATAAGTTAAAATTGGGGAGCCTTGTTGGAAATTTCTGGCAGTTAAAGAATGTTTTCCCTTCTGCTTCCTGCTGCTACGTCTTCCTTGTGCCTGCAGTCCCTTCCTCTAGGAGAGTGACTCAGGTATTGACATGGTCGAGTTGCAGCCAGGCATGAGGCTTAAATAAGTCAGGAAAAGTGTGGAGAGGAAGGAAGATAAAAAGAGCAGCACGGTCCCGGGGCCAGGCCGCTCCTCCGTGCACGGTGGGGATGGCCGCACAGCACGCTCCTGCCTGGGCCTCACGCCTGCTCCTGGGGCCGACTGCCCACAGAGCCTGAGGTGTCCCTGACCCTCGGCTCGGCAGTCTCATCACGTCCTGACCTGCCAAGAACCTTCTGGGTCTGGTATGGCGTTGTGCCTCGTGGCCTACGTCCTGTCCCCCCAATGCCAGGTGCCGGGCGGGTGTCCTTGCGGTCCCCGCCCCATCCTGCAACCCTAGATGGGGTCCCCGCAGAATAGAGGGGCGGGCTGGCGCTTCGGGCCTAACCGGTCGTGTCGTCAAGCCGCCCGTCGGTCCACCAGGGCTCACGGTCCTGTGCAGTGAGGTGGAGGAATCCGCAGTCAGCGCCTTTCACGATGTGTGTTTGTTTAGATGGTGCCAACTGGCTGACTTTTTTCTGCCAGCCGGTGAAGAGCTGGAACGGATTGATCCTCCGAAAGCCCATAGATATGGAGAAGCGCGAATTGATACAGAGGCAAGAAGCCACCCTGTTAGATCTGCGCAGTTACCTGTTCTCTCGCCAGTGCACCCTGCTCCTCTTCCTGCAGAGGCCATGGGAGGTGGCTCAGCGCGCCCTAGAGCTGCTGCACAGCTGTGTGCAGGAGCTGAAGCTCCTGGAAGTGAGTCCTCTCCTCTCCCTGTTTCCCCGCTTCCCGACTGTTGGCGTAGAAAACGCGTGTGTGCTTAGGGGAGTTTCCTTTTTCTGAATGTCCTTGATTTTTACTATATTGTTTGCCTACTTACCCTTTACACTGATTAATTAATTGCTTAAAAATGTAACTTCTGCTCTCAGCGCGGTGGAGCTCACTCTCACTGGCCCAAAGCAAGCCTCTTAGGTCAGTTTCTTCATATTTTTTAAGGTAACTTTGGCTTATTGTGTGGGAGCTGGTCTTCACGCATAAAGATTACTCACCTGGTGGACACGCAGATTTAGGTTTTGTAGGTAGACGTTTGTTTTATTTCAGAACTGTCTTTTCAGATAAATGATTTTGCACGTGAACGTGGCGGTAATGATGTGAGTGACACACAGCAAGCTGTGCCACGTTCATTAGTAGCACAGAGTTTAACGGAGGTATGTTGTGAATACGTGTGTGCACGTGTGTATGAAAAACACCAGTCAGCGAAGCTTTAAGTCCTTTATTTATAGTGAAATGCTTGTCTTCATAGAGTAATATCCCCCAGGGCTGCTGAGCTCTTTTCCTGCCCATAGAATCGTAAACATTTTAGTGAGGTAAGGGAACTTTAATGACTGGCCAGTCTGAGGGTTCTCACCTTTTTTGTTTCAGTGACCTCTTTACATGGGAAAATGCACATGTGCACATACAGAATGTTACATATAGTAGAGGACTCATGGGCAACCCCCCCCCCCCAGTATTCCCTGGTTAAGATCGAAGTGGATGTCTAATTCCATTTTATAAATGAGGAAAGTGGGTCTGGAAGCGGTTAGAAGACTTACAGGTAACGTAACTAGTCCCAGAATCAGGTCCTCCAAGCCAGGCTCCTGTCCTTCCCCCCGTGCCCCACACCAGGGCTGCTGGGGCACAGTTCCAGAAGACCTGGGGAACCGTGGTAGGAATAGTTGGCATAGCATAGTGGTTTCTGTGTTGTGTCCCTAGAAAACTAAGTAGCAGGCTCCACACTTAGTTTGAAATAACCTTAAGAGATTTAAACATTCTTTTTAGGCCCAAATGAAGAGAAATTATTTTAGTTAATTTGTAAGGAAGAGATGCCTAGGCTAGCAGAGTCATAAACTTGAGAACTTAAGACTTTTTGTCAAATTATTATTTTTTTTCCTTGGACATCTAATCAAGTGTGAGGAAAAATAGTTTTCCACCTTGAGATGATATTCTTGTGGCTGCCTCTCACCAAGTAGATTTAGATAAGCTGCTTTGGCGACTCTGATCTGGCTGTACAGACTGGGGTTGGGGGGGCTGGCGGGGGGAGTTGCTTCTTCAGTGGGACAGCGCCACCTGTGTTCGTGGGTGCGTAGAGATTTTACTAACGTAGAGATTTTGTCTTGTTCGTGGATTGGGGAAAAACACAGGGTGTGTATTAGAGTCCAAGCAGTTCAGCCTTGGCGCGTTCAAATTGGGGTCATCCCAGGAGGGACTTCTAGGAGGTGTACAGCTTGGGGCAGGTGTGGGAGACCATGGACGGTGGTTGAGCCAGCCTCTTGAGTGCTGGGCCCAACCGGTCACAAAATCTTTCTCAAATTCTTTTTCTTGCCTTAGAGGGTTAACTAGGCAGCTGCAGAGAGGAGAGGGCGCTCTGGGGGCCGCTGGCCCTGCAGGAAGGAGCTGGGTGCCGCCCACACTTACCTCTCGGCCCCTCCAGGCCTCCGGAAGCTGGAAGGCAGGGCCCGGGGACGCGGTCCACTCAGCCCCCTGGGCAGGCACTGGGGGAGGTGGGGGTGGACCTGGCGGGTGGCCAGGGCAGCGGTGTGGAGCGGATGCCACCAGCATCTCTGTCCACTGCGGATCCCTTCTCTTCTGCGTGTGGGGACAGTGTCCCACTCATTCGCTGTGCAGCGGGTCTGCCTGCCTGGCTTGGCCTGTGTCCCGAGTTCTGTAGATGTCGACGGAACGGGTCAGTTTATTACCTCTTGGCTGGAAAGAGACCTGCACGCGTGCTGGCCGGCGGTGGGCTGGGTTGGGACGCCTGTCCTCCTGGGGGCCGTAGGGGGCCTGGGAGCTCCGTGCGGCTCCCGTCCCAGCTGGCACCCCGCTCTCCCTTTCCCAAGTGTAGGGGTTGCGCCCTGCGTGGCGGTGCCCCCTCTCCGGCACAGCTGTCGCCCTTCTCTGCGCTTCTCTGCTTCTGCCCCGTCCCCTCCTCCCTGAGGACACGGATTCTCATTCCCTGTCCCCCTGGTGCTTGTGTGGCTGCGCCCTGCCTGGCGTCCCCTTGTGTCAGGGCAGTGGGCTGGGCATCCGGGCCCTTTGAGGTGCCTGCTCAGCCATTGTCGTTGATCCCAGCGGGCGCCTGGCACCCCCTGGGCGCAGCGCTTCCGTGGGCCACCTGTCCTGTGTGCTTCACTTCAGAGGTGCCTTCCACTTTCGTCCCCAAGCTCGGCTCCTGTCCCGAGTCAGGCGTCCTTCGTGAGGGGCAGGCTGCAGGGCGACAGTGTAGCTTGGAGGCCAGCAGCGTGGGCCTTGAGCAGCCCACCTCCTTGGGACCCCCCGCCCTCCCCGCCCTGCCCTGCGGGTCCCAGCAGTGGACGCGTGTGGGTCGGGGACCCGCGAGGGGATGCGAATTCAGGGTGGTCAGGCAGGTGAGGTCTCGGCGTGACACTCCTTACTAGTGTCTCCATCTCTTTCTTTCACAAGATTGCCCTGCGGAGCGTGTGGGGCTTCAGGCTCAGAACCCTTCTCTCAGCTTTCCCGATTGAGATTCTTTCTCTAGGTCTTTTTGGGGCGGGGGTTGTTATATCTTAAGTTTCGTGGTTTGGCAATTAACCTGGAAAGTTTATTCTTAGAGTTTCTTTAAGTTTTTATGGAAACAATGAAAATTCAAGACTCAAAATTGTTTACTTTTTCTGTACATTTGATTCTACTCTCCCAATGACACTCATTTCCTGTGTTTGGCTAGCTTTCTGGTGAGCTTTGTTCACATTCACGTCCACGGCCAGAGGCCGGCATGGAGAGTTCTGCCGCACAGGGCTGGGCAGAGCGCGGGCACAGAGGCCAGGGCCTCAGGCAGCTCACAGGCTGGGCCGGTATGTGGCTCGTCTAGGCTTAGGCTGCGGGGGCTCATCCTTTTACAGCCGAAAGCCTCAGTATTGCGACCATCTTGTGCATTTCTCATTGTGGCTTTTCTTTTGTAGAAAATGCTGTGTTATGTTTGCTCTTGTGGTTTGTAAAGCATGTCCTGGTACTTCCTGGTTGGTTTATCAGTTGATTTAAAATATCTTCTCTGAGAGTAGGAGGCACTGTGGTGGCCAGATGCCACCTCCATGGTGGGGCATGCACCCCAGGGGTGTGAGCTAAGGCCTGGGGCCAGCTCTCCTATTGCAAATGTGTGAGAATGGAAATTTTGCCTACCCCATACAGCTGCTAGGGGTCACAGAGTAACAGCCGTGAAGTTACGTCAGTTTTGTGTGTGTTCACATGACTCCATTGCAGAGCATTTCTTTTTTGTCTACAGCATTTAAAAAACTTCCGCCCATTTACTGAAAGTTGAGTATTTTCTCTGTATAAATTTGGAAAATACAGACAGATATACAGAAGGAGACGTCATTGCATGTTCTAAAGGAAGAGGCTCTCTTTTTGGCCTTCCTGTCTGTAGAAGAACTGCTATTTATTTAATGGTCCTGTGTTGGACATTCGGGTTGTTCAGCAGTGTCTGAGGTTGCAGGAGTGTGTATCCTTGCGCAGCATCTCTGTGCATTGCACTCATACAAGTAGAATGGCTAGTGCAAGGATGTGTGCATCTTTAAAGCTTTTAGTGGACGTCGTGGAATCACCCTCCAGGAAGAGCTCCCCGTTTTTAGCTACGCTGGTAGTACCCTGAGGACCTGAACTGGGAGAGGTGTAGGAGTGGACAGGAGGAGGCGGTAGCCGTGAAAGGGGTTGACACCAGTAAGAGCCAGTGGTCCTCAGAAGAAGGGGAAAAGGCTTAGAGAAGGAACTGCCCAGCAACATTCAAGAAACAGCTGATTACCTGCTGGGCACTGTGGTAAACACAGTGTGGGGGGAGAGGGTCCACACATGAGGAAGAAGTGGGTCCCACCTGCCCTCAAGAAACCCACAGTGGAGTGCACAGAGCTGGCCGTGTAAGCAGGCCGTCGGAGCCCGATGCTGCCAGGCAGTGAGAGCGGAATGTTCCGGGGGGCGTGGGGGGCTCAAGGAGGGAGGGGCAGCTTGCGTGGGTGCATCGGCAGTGCCTGATGTGTACCAGGGAAGGCTTGCAGAGGTGCTCTTGTGTGAGCTAGGCTTTAAGAGATTGATTCATTCAGCAGTTATTCGTTGAGCACCTGTTTTGTGCTGCAGTGAACGTTACGGTACATGTTTCTTTTTGGATTATGGTTTTCTCTGGGTATATGCCCAGTAGTGGGATTACTGGGATTACTGGATCATATGGTAGTTCTATTTTTAGTTTTTGAAGGAAGCTCCAAACTGTTTTCCATAGTGGCTGTACCAACTTACATTCCCACCAACAGTGCAAGAGAGTTCCCTTTTCTCCGCACCCTCTCCAACATTTATTGTTTCTGGATTTTGTGATGATGGCCATTCTGACCGGTGTGAGGTGATACCTCATTGTGGCTTTGACTTGCGTTTCTCTGATGATGAGTGATGTTGAGCATTTTTTCATGTGTCTGTTGGCCATCAGTATGTCTTCTTTGGAGAAATGTCTATTGAGGTCTTCCGCCCATTTGTGGATTGGGTTATTTGCTTTTTTGGTGTTAGGAGCTTTGGTTTTAATGGGCTGAGTCAGGGTCTCCAGGTGGGCGTGGCTTGGGTGGCAGGTGCAGAGAGAGTGAGTTTCAGGCAGAGAAAGTGCAGTTATTTAAGGAACTCTAAAGGAGCTCCGTCTTGCTAGAAATTGAGGGGTGGGGCAGGGCTCGGAGGTGAGACTCCAGAGGTATTGGCCGCCGGGTTTCGGAAGCACACGTCAGCTTCAGGGCTGGATTTATCCTATAGCTATTAGGGGGCTGTCTTTGGGTTGGAAGCCGGTGCTGTGAAAGGGTTAGGACCTGGGAGTGGAGGCAGAGAGCAGCGGAGGATTAGGGGGCGGCATGGAGGAGAGTTAGAGACTCGCCAGCATCTGAGGGAGAGGCGTGAGGTCTGAGCCAAGGCACTGAGTAGAGTTTGAATACACGGAATAAAGATTTATTCAATGAGTAAATGGTTCTTAGTCAACCGAATCTCACCCCATACATAGTACTTATTATTTAATGAAAGATAAAACGGAAAAGCTTCTGGAAGATATGGGAGAGTATATCTACACCCTTGAGGTCACCAGGTGTTTCTTAAATAGGACAGAAAGGCACTGGCCAGAAAGGAAGAGCATGGGAAACTGGGCAACATGGAAGTCAGAGCCTCTCTTCATCAGTCAGCACCGTTGGGGGGCGACAGGGCAGCCACGGAGTGGACCAGGGCTGCAAGCTGCACAGGAAGGGCTCTTACCCAGGATGTGGGAAGAACTCAGAAATCAGCTGAGAAGACTGACCAATCAATAGAAAATGGGCAAATGGACATATCCACATGGCCGTTAAGCATATGAGAAGGCGCTCCGTCACATTAGTTACAGTGAAATGCAGAGTCACACCACAGTGAACCCCCCTGCCCCTCAGAGTGGCTGCAGTGGAAAGGGCTGACAAGTGTTTGGGGGAAACCGGGATGCACTCCTTGTGGAGAAGTGTGGTGGTTGGCGCCACAATTTTGGAAAATTGTTTGGCGGCGCTGCTGGGGCCAAACCTGCGCGTGCCACGTGAGTGGCCATTTCGCCCCTGGGCTGTGCAGGAGTGTGTGCGCAGGTGTGTGTCCAGGAGGTCGTGCAGGGATGCTCGTGGTGGCGTTATTCATAACTGCTGGAAAGTGGAAATAACCCAAATGTCCATCACGTACAAGGGAAACAGTTACTGCCGTCTGTTGAGACGGCAAACTGGTCTGCGGCAGTGGAAACGAATGAACTTGGAATGGACGAAGCTTGCAGACATAGTGTAGCTGGAGAGGTCACAAGCAAAAGAATACATGTTGGCTTTGCGTGTACAGTGCAAGAGGAGGCACAAGCGGGGTGTCGGGAGACATGGGGCGGGCGCAGCTGCAGCTCTCCAGCAGGGGCAGCCCCGTGAGGGTTCACGTCAAATGCTGGGGTTTTCAGTATTGGAGTTATATAAAAAACATAGGTTTAGCAAAAGGGAATGAAAAGAATGCCTTTAATTTTATGCTTGGAAAATGGCTCTTGCCATGACCAATAATACTGACATCAGAAGAGGAGAGAGGCTTGAAGAAAACTAAAGAATGTAAGTTGAGAACTTAGTTTTTAAAAGTCTGTAGTTCACAAAGGAGGTTATCCAAAGGGCCCCGTGGTCTACGGAAAGGCGCTCTGCATCCTTCTCTGTGAATTTTGAGACACTGAGAGCACCGCTGTGTGCCAGGTGGCCCGGCAGAGCCGTGAGCTCGTCCGGGGCTTGGCCCTCGCGGTGGGCAGGGCTTACTCTGTCAGGTACGGGCAGTGTGGGGTGCTGGGGTGGGCAGCCTTCAGAGGGACACGGGCGTCCACTGTCTGCAGACGTGTGGCTCCTGCGTGAGACCCGTGTGGGCTGTTGGCACCCCTCATGTGTGTTGGGGCGTGTGTGCCCACCTCGGCTGTGCACCTTGTGGAGCCCGCCCTTTTCGCCCGGCGGGGGGCAGGGGGGCGGGGAGGCATGTGCTCTGTCCAGGGTCCCCAAGCTGCGTCCTGCCAACCAGCTCTCTGTGTGTCTCATTGAGGGTGGTCCATTGTCTGGGCAAGAGAGTCATACCAATTTATGAAAATTGCTTCTGGTCATGTAATTTTTTTTCTGTACTGATTTTTTTTCAAAGAATCTAAGTAGTTTGTTTCATTTTTCAAAGACTGGGCAACTTAACGTTTATAGGAACAGTTAATAGCAATTCTCCAGCTGTTTGCCGTTGCCGGCACGCCCTTGTGTGTCTGCCCAGGGCGTGTGGAAGGGTCCTTCTCGTGTAAGAGGGTTTCGTCAGCTTATGCAGCTCTTCCCTTGTCACCTGATGTAGCATCACCTCGTTCGTTCCCACTTTGAACAGGACCAGTTAGCGTGCCTCACCAACCCTGGGACCCCAGTTGTAAGATACCTCATGGTATTAGTGCCAGCGAGAGGACAGCCTGCACTGTCAGTGTGAGTGTTAAGATGCCTTTGATTGTGGGACATTCCTGTGTCAGAGACACTGAAACACAGAAGAATAGTCCATCTTAGAATTGATCACATATAAGAGATGCTTTTGAATTTCTGTTAATTAACATTTATTTTATTATATCTCTAAGCAACAGGTGCTCTCTTTCACAAACATAATTGCACCTAAAACGTTAATAGCAATTCCTAAATATCATCTAATATCTACGTAATATTCAGATTTCTGGTGTTGGAAATGATCTTCTGAGATGTGATCAAGTAGTCATCTGAGGTCTTAGCCTCCCAGCTTCACATTGTGTGCTCTTTAAACTGAGAGGTGACCAGTTTTCAAACTTAGAGTAAGTGATGACAGTCGGCCTTTTGTAGGCCTCTTCTCTTAGTAAGCTTTTAAAGCACATTGTTGAAAGTTACATCCCTATCAGGCCACTCGTCATCCCCAGGAACGTGACACCAAGTCGTGCCTTTGCACACAGACAATTCCTTTCCTCCCGTGGGTGAGCTGCTGTGCTTGTGGCTACGTCCCATCTCTCTTTCGTGTAGTTTTGCAGAGACTGGGTAGCGCTTGCAGGGGCAAAGGAGGGCACGGGCGCTTCCCCGAGCGGCCTCCTCACGTGCCCGCACCTGTGCCCCCTCAGGTCTCCGTGCCGCCTGGCGCCCTGGACTGCTGGGTGTTCCTGAGCTGCCTGGAGGTGCTGCAGAGGATAGAAGGGTGCTGCGACCGGGCGCAGATAGACTCGAACATCGCCCACACCGTGGGTTTGTGGAGCTACGCCACGGAGAAGGTCACTGCCGAGAGCCAAGGGAGCCCGTGGGGGCGGTGCCTCCAGGGTGGGGCGGAGTTAGCTGCTCACTTAGTCCCTCCCCGGGTCGCTGGCCGCGTGTAGCAGCAGGGGTGCAGTGGTTCCCTGCCACTATCCCTGTGTCTTGCAGACGTGCTGAAGGCGGGCTTCTGCGCCAGGAATGGGGTGGGGAAAGAGGGTGAGCAGGGAACCTCGTGCAGAGGCGCAAAAAGTGACTGTGGTCCTGGGCGGGCAGCAGGAAGGCCCGCTGGGGGAGGGGTGGAGGTGGAGTGGACAGCACGGAGGGTGAACAGCCGGGCTGGGAATGGCCAGCGTCAGAGCCACTCAGAGGATTAGCACGGAGAAGGTCTGAGTTTGAAATGATCCCAGTAAGATATGTGTTTATGTCTAGATAAGAATCATTTCAGTAGGAGAGCTGAATTTCTTGTAGCGCTTAGATGGATTTTAATTTTATATTGAAATTTATAAATTCTCTGCTGACTCTTACGGCAAATTAATTGACATTTTGGGTTTATCCCAACAGCTGAAGTCCTTGGGCTATCTGTGTGGACTTGTGTCAGAAAAGGGACCTAACTCAGAAGACCTCAACAGGACGGTTGACCTTTTGGCAGGCTTGGGAGCCGAGCGGCCCGAAACAGGTACTGCACGTGGTGGAAAGCAGCGAGCGTGTCGGCTGTAGCCGGCACATGTAACTCGGGTCCTGCCGTGGAGTTACTCACCGTTTGGGAATTGACCTCATCATTAGCTGACCAGATCAATACATAACATAAAGAAATGTCAGGAACAGTTTAAGAAATTGTGGGACTTCCCTGGCGGTCTAGTGGTTAGGACTCTGTGCTTCCACTGCAAGGGGTGCGGGTTTGATCCCTGGTCCAGGAGCTGAGATCCTCCTGCCTGGTGTGGGATCATGACTTTTTACAGCCCACGTGAAGTCTCCCTCTGAATTGCAGAGGATTTGCTTTTCTAACGATACGGCCAGACAAATCCTTTTTTGAGTAAATTACTCCTGGGTAATAAAGCACTTTGAGAGGAACAATACTAATTCTTTTAGGTACGAACATAGTGATGAGTATGGTTTAACAAAACGCTTGCTGAGTAAAGCGTGTCTAATGACCGAGAGGACTCCTGCTGGATTGAATCAGTTTGTCAGGGAAAGTGTGTGATGTGTGTATTGCACTGTTTCAACCCGAGACCACTTCACATCATTTCGGACGTCATTTAATTCATTGTAGGATTTGTGATACATACTAAAAAAAATTCTAGCCCCAAGTAAAGGTAAAAGTATTACCTGAAGGGTTTAGACGACTATTTCGTGAGTGTGTTCACTGGACAGGGATGTAGTAATAAGGTTGTCTCAGTTGGCATGCGTTTTTGTGATTTCCACGAACATCAGACGGAGTCCTTTTCCTGTGACGTTTGAGGCTGAATGTAAACTCATATGATTGCACATAACGGAGATAAATAAGGACTCTCATTTCTTTCTGTTTAAGCCAACACAGCTCAGAGTCCTTATAAGAAACTCAAAGAAGCATTATCATCTGTAGAAGCTTTTGAAAAACACTACTTAGTAAGTATTACGAATCTTCCCCGTCTACCCATGGCAGAAAGCCCATCTCTGTGAGGCTTTGCTACTTCATGACATTTGAGTTGGGAGTGAGCTGGTGTTTGGGGCCTCCTTCTTGTTGGCCTTTGAAGTCCCTTTGGTGCCCTAGGGAGTGTGCATGACACCTGGAATAGCTGGGTGTCCATGGCGCTGCAAATTAGGCATAAAAGCACCTTTGGATGTTTATACTTTTGTTCACCATGGTATTGCTCATTCAGTAAAACAGAAGTTCTAAGAAAGGATAGTGAATGGTTTTCTGTGTACAGACAAACAATTTGAACCTGAACAGATCTATTGTGCTTGATTTTAAAGGACTTAAATTTGGACAGTCTTAGAAGGCAGTGCAGTAGAAGCTCAGCAGACCATCTGCATTCCCAGGTGGTGGTGAATTCAAGAGCATTTGACAGTAGTCTATAATATTGTCTCTGTCATCCAAAAAGTGAGAAAAATATCTAAAATGTTACCCACATGTGGAAAATACTTTGAAAAAAGTTAAAAATTCTATGCCTGCTGAGTTCATGTTTCTATTATTATACTTTATATACAGGGTAATAACTTTGTATAAATCACTATTACATAAAAAGTCAAATAACACAAAAAGAGATGCAAAGTAAAAAATTATGTTATATTGATAAGTCTTTTGCTTCAGCTTTGGGTAAGTAAATATAGGATTTGTCTAGCATTAAAATTAAAATGCAGAATTATTTGATTCTTTGCTTTTCCGCAGGACTTGTCCCATGCCACCATAGAAATGTATACAAGTATTGGGAGAATTCGGTCTGCTAAGTTCGTTGGAAAGGATCTGGCGGAGTTTTACATGTAATTGATTTTGAACGTTTCTTTGAATTTCAGACATCGTGTGTGAACTAAGAGGTTTGTTAGGGAGGAGTTAATATGAAGTGTATATAACTTTGCAGAATGAAAAGTGTAAACTGTTAACCAGTCATCATTTTATAAGAAAATTTCTCCTGAAAACCATAGAGTTCAGTTTATTAGCCTCAATAATTGTTATTAATCTTTGTGTTTAATTTAACGAACTTACATGTGAACGGTATATACACGTAGATGACGTGTATAATGTTATATGCAGTGTGTAGTATGTGTTTGGTAGCATTTTCTCTGGTTGCTCTTAAGTGCCTCCTTGGAGGATGGAGAGCCTGGAGGTCCGTGACGTGAAGCATGTGATGTGTGAGGTGAGAGAGGGCTGAGCTGTGAGTGCCTGCGAGCTGGGGTGTGCACACATCGTGAGCATTTCCAGTCTGGCTCCACCCTTGGAGTGGATTCCAGAGAAAGGACTTAACGTGTGGCATGTTTCTCACGTGTTTGACAAATGGCCTGTCAAAGAGAAGACCCCTTGCTGGCAGTGCGGCTGCTGGTTCAGAGCACTGAGAAGAGACATGAACGATGAGGGAAGGAGTGTTAATAGAGGAAATGTCTGTTTGAAACACTATCTTGAAATCTGTAGTCAGTAATTTCATTAGAGGAAACAAGAAAGAATAATTTACTTTAACTACTTTAACTGATTGCGGGGCTGCGGAGGGACCTGTGGGTCACCTAGGTGAACTTGCTAGGCTTCTAGGCGTGGTTGGAGCAGCTGGGAGGGCTGGGGTTGGCTCTCCTGAGTCTCCTGTTGGTGTGTCTGAGGAGTTGGAGGGAGGCCAGATCCTCACACGCTGTGAGCTGAGCCCACCTGAGGCTCGGAGCTGCAGGGGGGTCGCTGGCCTGCTAACCGGAGACTTGGGTTCTGCTCCTGGTTCTGGCTTGACCACGGACTAGCCGGGGGACACATGGAGTCGATAGGTTTAAAATTTATTTGAGAATTTGGGAACTCTCGTTGCTTCAGAAGTAAGGTAGTGAAGACTGGAATCTTTCCCCAGGATGCCTAGAGAGCGAGAGCTTGTGTAGTGCTGGCCTTGGTCCCACGAGGTCAGGAGCCCCAGCCCTCTGGGAAAGGCCAGGGCGTCCGTGCTGTCACCGAAGCGTTCGCCAGCTCTCATTAGTTGGGTTTTAAACTTTGCTTTACTCTGAACACCTTGAGGGTGTAAATTGGGACTGGGAAGATCTTCTTTTGGGTGGTATGTGTTGCTATTTAAACTCGTCACAGTTCTCTGTAAATCTTTGAGACATGCTCAGCACTCTTGCCTGAGTTTCAGAGCTGACCCAGACTCTGCTGTCGGCTGGCCCGTGTAGACAGCTCTGTGTTGGCCTGTCTTCAGCAGGGCGTGTGGCCCCGAGCCCAGATTTTGGAGCTGCCTGCATAACTAGCTGTGCGCCTATGGACCAAGGCTTCCCCTTCCTTCCCGCTTGGCGTTCTGTGTCAGCGTGGAATTGTGAATGATGCCCTCATGTTCTTGTCCGGAGGTTCAGCCCTGAAGGCTCTGTGGCTAGTGTAGGACGCTGGGCAAACAGCGTGTGTGGGATTATCCGCCTGAGGGCGTTGCTCGGGTCCAGGCATGTATTCCTGGTTCTGTGTTCTTTCTCGTACCAGGGTGGGTCGGAGCAGGGCTGTCTGCAGGCGGCACCAGGGTGGAGAGCAGGCCACGAAGGGTCATTGTTGATGATCGCGACCCGTAACGAAAGCTTCTGTTTGTTGATTTGCAAGGAGGAAAAAGTCTCCCCAGAAGGCCGAAGTCTATCTTCAAGGAGCCTTGAAGAATTACCTGGCTGAGGGCTGGGCCCTGCCTCTCACACACACAAGGAAGCAACTCGCTGAGTGTCAGAAACACCTCGGGCAAATTGAGAAGTATCCTTTAAGTTGAACACGTTTGCGAAAGAGAGCTGCTCTCCTCTTTGTACAGCAGCCGTGCCCACAGTTGAGTGTTTAACAAATGCCTGGTAGTTGGGAGAGAAAAGCCCAGCTTGACACGTGCACTGTGTTGTCCAGCAGCTGGTGCCTGGTCAGCGCATCTGACCTCTGCTTGAGCCCCTAATGTCCTCGAGGAAGGGGAGCACCCACCAGGCTGCACCCTCTGGGCGCCGGAGGGCTGTGTGCGCAGCGCCCCAGCACGGTCCTCTCAGGCCCCTTGACTCTGCACTCAGCTACCTTCAGACCAGCAGCCTCCTGGCCGGCGACCGGCACCTGACTGAGGACGAGCGGGAGCACTTCTGCAGGGAGATCCTGAGCTTCGCCCGCCGGCAGACAGGCAGCCCAGGTAAGGCTCGCTTTTAGCTTTTCTGTGACACGTTTCAAGTGTTCTAGAAAAGCAGCGAGAATAACAGCGTGTACACTGCATGATGCGCACCGATCCCTTCGATTCAGCGCTTGTTAACATTTTGCTGTGTAGCAAATGTGTCTGTAATCTTTCTTTCTACTTTTTCCTTTGTGCTAAACTTCAGCGCAGCTCCGGACCACACGTAGCACTTCACCCTGGAACAGTGTAGCATCTTCTGAAAACAAGGGTGGTCCCCTAACCACCGTGCCCACCAATGGACAAGGTTCTAACTCGGGCCACCAAGTTAGCTCCTCTTCAGATCTCCCCTGTTGTCTCAAAAAGTGTTCCTGCAAATTATTTTATATTCAAAGTATAGTGGACTCCACTATTCCAGTCAGGGATCACACACTGCATTTGGTTGTTATAGCTCTTTTCTCCTTTAGCTTAGAACAGTTCTTCCCGTCTCTTCTTCTTGCTTTTTTCCAGACACTGACCTTTTAAAATGAAACAGCTTTATTGAGATAGAATTCACGGTGTACAGTGTACAACTCAGTGGCTTTTAGTGTAGTCACAGACACATGCAGCCACCCCCACAGTCAATGTTAGAGCACTTTTATCACCTGGAAGAAACCCCACACTCACTTCCTCCCAACCTCCTCCTACCACCCCCCATCACCCCAAGTCCTGGGAACCACTAATCTGCTTTCTATCTCTGAAGATACATGTTCTGGATATTTCACGTAAATGGAACCACACAATATGTGTTTTTTTGTGACCAGCTTATTTCACGCAGCACAATGCTTTCAGGATGCATCTGTGTCGTAGCGTGTCAGTATTTCATCCCTTTTTGTGACTGAATAATACTCCATTGTGTGGACGGACCACACTGTGTTCCTCCCTTCAGCAGTTGTTTGACATGTGGGCTGTAAGACACTGACTTTATATTTTTGTTTGTTTTTTGTGTGTGTGTGTGTGTTTGGTTTTTTTTTTGACACTGACTTTTTAAAGACATTGAGCCAGGTGTCTCATAGACTGTCTCACCTTCTGAGGTTTGCTGAGTATTTCCTATGGGAGTGTCCAACAGGAAGGTAGATCTGAAAGACTTAGGTTCAGGCTAAGTGTTTTGGCAGATATACTTTACATATATTGCTGGTAGTAAGATTACAATTCTTGTAATATTTAGCTTCTCATTTCAGTTTATGAAGGGGCATATTTATGTAAAAGAGTCACTGCCTGAGCTCGGGGTGCCACAACAAAGCGCCACAGACTGGATGTCTCAGCAGCAGGTGTTTATTTCCTCACAGTTCTAGAGGCTGACATCTGAGGTCAGGATGCCGGCAGGATGGGTTTCTGATGAGGCCTCTCTTCCTGACTTGTCCTTTCATGACAAAGGGTGGTGGGGGGGTAGATGGAGAGACTCAGAAGGAGAGAAGGAGGGGGAAGAGGGGTGGGGCGAGAGACGGGAGGGGGGAGATGGAGAGATTCAGAGAGAGAAGGATGAAAGGAGGTGGGGGGAGAGACGGGGGAGGTATGGAGAAGGCTTTTTCTTGTGTCCTGTGCAGGGGCATGAATCCCTCATGATCTCATCTAACCCTAACTCTCCCAGGGGGCCCACCTCCAAGTACCATCACACTGGGGGGTAGGGCTTCAGCTTAAGAACTTGGGGGGTGGTGGGAGATGGCATTCAGTCCAGAGCAGTTGCTAACTGCCTGAAAGCCAGTGTTCTCAGAGGTTTTGGCTTCAGTTGCTGTGGTCGTTGGCTGCTGGGGGGCACTTCACTCACATTGAGCCATCCGCCTGGGTTTCTCGGGCAACGCGGCATTGATGTGTGTCTTAGATTCTTTAATGTGCCCAGACTGGTCCTTGTAGGGCTGTGTGCCAGGTCTGCTGTGTGTGGCATGTACGTGAGACTGTGCAGTTACACTTTTCCTACCAACCTCCTGTGGCATCTCTGTGAAGAAATATTCCGTGATTGTCCTTTTTTTTGTGGTTTTACAGCATCGGTATCGGCACAGCCTTCAGTTGTGTACTGTTCAGTAAATACTTACCGGTCAGTCCAGCGGCCTTGTGGATTTTCTAGACACACCAGTGCTTGTGGAGTGGAAGTTGGAGGATACAGTGGGTTCTCCCCCGACGGTGCCCGTGGGGCTGGGGACTCGCTGCCCTCCTGGCTCCCTGCTTCATTGGCTGACCTCACAGGGCGCCACACACCTGGGTTTATTTCCAGATGTACAGAGGGATTCGGGCATCTTTACTGGAGAATTTCTTTATGTGGGTGGGAGAGTGGTGGAATTCCTTGAAACAGCACGAGGAATTAGACTTTACACATCTTATTTTGAAACTGAGGAGTTAGTTGACCTGTCTTTCTCTTGAGTTTGCCAAAACAGCACTTAGAAACATTAATTTCTTCAGGCTTTATGATTTCCAGGAGTTGTCTAGGCATGTGTTTCTGTTCTGCTTTTGACAAAATAACTCTTTTTGGTGAGTGAAGACGGCACACGGTTGGGAGGGTCTGAACCATCTCTTTTGCACGTCATTGTTTCCTGCCGGCCCAATAGTGACCTAGTCCTGCTGTCTCTGTAGCGTCTGGAAGTGTGACTTAGGAAGTAAAACATGGTACTGTGTATTTACAGGTCACAAAATAGTACTCCCTATGCATTCTTTTGCACAATTGAGAGATCTCCATTTTACCCCTTCCAATGCTGTGGTCCATGTGGGTGGTGTCGTGTCCGTGGAGATAACCGTGTGCAGTCAGATGCCAGTGCCCGTCCCCGTGGAGCAGGTCGCCATCAACGTCCACTTCAGCATCGAGCAGAACAGCTACCGGAAGACTGCCGAGTGGCTCACCAGGCACAAGACGGCCAACGGGATGGTCAGCTTTCCTGCAGAGACCTCACCTTTCCCCACGTCCCGGAACAGCCTGCCCGCGCTGGAGCTGTACGAGATGTTGGAGAGAAGTCCTTCCGACAATTCCTTGAACACAACAGGGATCATCTGCAAAAATGTTCACATGCTTCTGAGGAGGCAGGAGAGCGGCGCATCTCTGGAAACATCAGCAGGTGTGACTCTGGAGGATGGGGCCCATGTGCTGAAGTGCACCGATGTGACTCTGGAACCAGGGCCCAACACGATAACATTCCAGACGCAGGTATGCGTGGGGCTGGGGGGCTGGCTACAAGGGCAGTCAGGGAGGGGTGGCGCTTGCGAGAGCCGTCTGAAGAAGCTGAGAGTCCAGGAGAGGCCTCTGTTCTGTTAACCTGGCTTTGATTTTATCCTTACAGAAAAATAGACTGACGTGTTGAAAAAATCTTTTATACGTATATAATTTTAAGGCAGTTGGTAAATTTTGAATGAAGTTCTTAACATAGATAATTGTGTTCTCACTGGATTTAGTTAGACTTTTTCCCTTTGTATTAAAATGTACCCTCATTTGTTAAAATGAGGACGCTTTAAAGAAGATGGCATGTTCATGTTAAGCTTTCTTTTTCCTTTTGTGGCTGTGTGGATGGATGGCAGAACAGTGGCTTCTGCCCCGTCCGATACAGAGCTTCCTCCAGTGCAGCGGGTTCTGTTAGCTCCCCTGACCAAAGAGGCCAGGGGAAGTACAGCTCTTTGCCACATGTGCTTTTAGTCTAGTCTTAGAGCACGTCTGAACTTTCATGCTCGGTGTCTCCATTAAACACCTTCTCCAGAAGAGAATGCCACAAAGCTTACGACATTGAGAATGCATTATTAAGGGTAAAGTCAAACTGAAGCATCAGTTACTCAGAAAATCATCGATTGAGAGATGCCGAGGGGTCTTTTGAACAACCTGAGTGTAGCGGAGTGTAGACATGCCAGCCTAGAGCAGCGGGATGAGGAGGGTGACGGCTGGGCCTTCCCCCAGGAGCTTGTCATTGCAGGAGTGGGGACGGCTGTGCCAATGCTTCGTTTTGCCCCCAGGCCAAGGAGCCAGGAACGTACACGCTGCGGCAGCTGTGCGCCTCGGTGGGCCCGGTGTGGTTTGTCCTTCCTCACATCTACCCGCTGGTGCAGTACGACGTGTACTCGCAGGAGCCGCAGCTGCACGTGGAGCCGCTGGCCGGTGAGCGGGGGGCAGCGGGGTGCTCTGCGGGTGTCCTGAGCTGCACCTCAGTCCTTTACTGTGAGGAGTCACGGGAGAGGAGGCCTCTGCAGCGTTGCGCTCCCATCCTCTGTAGCTGTGTCCCTCTTTAAGAGACACTTCGGGGAGCATCGTGGAGGTTTTGCCTGGGAACTGACTCTGGCTCTTGTTCATCTGAACGTTTGCTTTTCTGTAATTGGTACTTTCATGTTTACTAAACATTCTGTATCTGAAAATAAAAAAAAATAAGAGGAAAATTAGCTAAATATCAGCTGATGTCTACTGCAGAAAATTTAATAAGTAGATATAATTTCCTGCTTAGAGCTCCATCTCAGAGGCTGAATGCTAGATTAGTTACGATCTGTGCTTCGATCAAAAGTCTTTTCCTTTGAACATGTCGATTAACCGTGGCACGCTGGCATGGGAGTTGAGAAATCCAGTGCTGCTGTCCTTTGTGTTAAGTCCTAAAATTAGGAGGAGTTGGTGTAAACAGATTACCGAAGACCGAATGGCACGTCAGGAAAACACTACGGAGTGTCTCAGTGGTTTAGGCTGGAAAACAATGTATTTATTTGCTTGTTTCTTCCATTTCGGGGAAAAAAAAATCAAGGAAAGCTTTTTTCCTATTTAATCTCTCCAAACTCCCTATTTTTATGCTTTGAAACTTCTCCCATGACTACCTGGAAAGGCCCTCAGATGCAGAACACCACAGTCTCTCAAAAATGATTCTTCGTCAGAGAACCTTTTGTGAGAAAGCTGAGCCGTGTTGCTGGGAGGGCCTGGGAGGGGCCGGCTCACGCCTCGGCCGCTCTGGCCCGCACACCCTTTCTTGCCTCCCGCCTTCCCTCCCTCTCTCCTCTGCTGTTCCTCTTCCTTGTGTCTTATCTCTGGCCTTCTTCCTCCTGCCTTCCCTGGAGCTGATTCTCAGAAACCTCAGCCCATTCCTGCCCCCTCCATTTCCACCCAGGAGAAAGTGTATCGTATCTTCTGCCCATATCTTCTGAGCTGCTTCTGAACTAAAGATCGGGAAGAGGCCTAACCTGAAAAGGCCAGAGGAAAATCTGAATAGCAGCAGCATGTGCAATTTCATTAGTTTTTTCTTAAGTGTCATTATCTGATTCTCTCTCAATAAGTGACTAGCAGGTAAATTTTGAGACCCTCATAGACACGGTTGCCACCATGGGTCCCTGACTCGCTAAACTGGGGTGGTGATAAGGCCCCTCAGGCTCACAGATTCTTTTGTTCCCAGCGAGGGCCCCCTCAACTCTGCAGCCCACGCAATTGGGATGAAAAGTGAGGGTAGGCAGATGGACACTGAGCGACTTTGTGGAGTATTTAAAGTGAGCAGACCTTCTCTAGTAGAAGAAACAGAGTCCTCTTAACTATGGGAGGCCTTCCAGTGGAACTCTTGGTTGGTAGTGATGCTAATTGCTGTCTTTTTCCCTTTAGATAGCCTTTTGGCTGGTATTCCTCAGAAGGTCAAGTTCACTATCACTACTGGCCATTATACAGTAAAAAACGGGGACAGCCTCCAGCTCAGCAATGTAGAAGCCATGCTTATCCTGTGTCATGAAGAGAACAGAGCTGTGATCTATTCCAACACGAGAGGTGAGGTGGCAGTCACCTGGCGAAGGTGGGCTCTTGGCATTGTCACGCACCGTGTGGATATAAGGAGCCTATCACTCTGCCATCTTCAGGTGGCATCTGAGGACCGCTTCTCCTGCAGCTCTTCCATGGCAGGGTCCCACCTGTAGGTGGACTGGAACCCTGCCCCTAGGTGGGGCGTTGCATGTGAGGGGCTAGACTCAGAGCTGTGCCCGTGCTCAGGGGCAGTGCCGCCCTGCGGTCCTGTGACGCAGCGTTCCTGCCCGGGCCCGGGCTCATAGTGCTGCTCTGCTGGCCTCCAGCCTCCTTCCACCCTCCTCAGCTTCCCTGAGCAGAAAGCAGAAGCTGTTCAGCCTTTTCAGGCTCTAGCAGAAAGCCCTAAAAAAGTCCCATCTCTACCAGTCCCCAGTCACGAGATATGGCGAGGGGAGGACGTGGCTCTCTTTCTGAGCGGGAGCTGGTCTGGTGGTAGGATGGAGTGGCAGCACGTCGTACTGGGACGCATGCAGTCTTGGGTGGGCCACGTGAAGTGCCTATTTTCTGTCTTCAGACTGAGCCCCGTGACAGTTCTCTGAGCCGAGCTCGAACAGACAGCTCTCGTGCAGTGCTGCTCAGTCTTCGGGGGTTTCGTTCCTAATTTTCCAGTCTCCCACCCACTGTGATCCTTCCTAGTTACACCCTTCCACGTGTGTGTGAGCAGCAGGAATTGGGCTGGAACTTCACTGCTGGGCCCATCATCTACTCGAGGAGAAAGGAGCAAGGAAATGGGGACTGTGTTGGAAGTGACTTTTTCTGTCTTTCCTAGAAAAGGCTTCTGATGCGTCGCTCCGGGTTCAGTCGTCCGACAAGGTCACGAGCATCAGTCTGCCGGCTGCGCCTGCATATCACGTGATCGAATTTGAACTGGAAGTTCTCTCTTTACCTTCAGCCCCGGCAGCTGGAGGGGAGAGCATCGGGCTGGGGATGACAGAGCCCCATGGGAAGCATGAGGACACGCAGAAAGCCGGCCAGCGCATGGCAACCATGGACCACAAAGTAAGGGGAGGCTGGGACTGCGCAGCCGTGGAGGCAGCCCCTGTCTGCGCTGCTTGTCTTGAAGGACCGTGCATGTGAGATGGCTCCTCCTGAGGGGCAGACTTCCAGGTCCTAATGCCGCAGGCTCTGGTCAGGGTTAGCATTTACATCTGTGACTCACCCCCTCTTAGATAAGGCGTACGTCTTGCAAAGACAAAGACACACAGGCTCTTAACTTTTCTGTCCTAACTCGAGGAAGGACAGCTTATTGTAAGAGATACAGTTTTTGCTTAGAAGGCAGTAAGTTTGCCTCCAGGGTCCATTTGTCCTGGTGATTAGGCTAGAGGGAGTTCTGTGTCTCAGCGTGCTTCACTTTCTGTTCCCGGAAACATCACATCATGCTTAGCAAGGAGGAAATGCTATCATTTTATGCCTTGGTGCCAGTGTTTATTGACAGTTATCTGAGAGATCCGTGACTTTGGTCCTAAATCCAAAGTCCGTCAGCTTATAGAACCTGTCACTAGCATCGTGCCTGTTCTGAGTCCGTCCAGCTCTTGTAACACACGTACCAGTTCTGAGGGCTTTTGAACAACCCAAGGATAGAAGTGTGTGCTCGTGGTCCCACAAGACTGTAGTTTTGCATACTTTTAAAGGGTGCTGCCTGAGGGTCTGGCTTCCAAACAGCCTGCATGTAGGTGCTGAGATCCTCCCCTGTGGGGCACTGACAGGTCTCGGCACATCCTCAACCACTAGGAGCCACTAAGAATATGACAGGCTGCTTGGCCAAGCACGGAGGTTCGAGAGACAACCAAGAGCTGGGCCAGAGCTGGACGGCAAGGTTCACCTCCTGCACAGGGCCACGCCTTCAGGGCTGGGAGCAGCGTTGTTTCATCTGCTGTGTAGAAAGTGATGCAGAAAGACAAGCAAAGTGAAGAAACAGGAGCGTGTTCCACTATGAACGGACAAGATAAGAGCAATCAGGCAATAAAAACAGTCATCCAGATTGGAAAGGAAGAAGTAACACTCACTATTCGAAGGTGACATGATTTTATATATAGAAAAACCTCTATATAGACTCCAGCAAAAACTGTTAGAACTAGTAAACAAATTCAGTAAAGTTACAGGACATAAAACCAATACACAGAAATCTGTTGCATTTCTTTACACTGATAATGAACTGTCAGAGAAATTAAGAAAACAATGCCATTTTCAGTTACATCAAAAACTAAAATACCTAGGAATAAATTTAACCAAGAAGGTAAAAGACTTGTGTGTTGAAACCCAGAAGACATTAATTGAAAGAAATAGAAGACACAAATAAATGGAAAGATATTACATGCTCATGGGTTGGATGAATTAATATTGTTACAATGTCCATGCTACCTGAGGCAGTCTACAGATTCAGTGTTGTCCCTATCAAAATTCCAATGGTATTTTTTGCAGAAATAGAAGAAGCAATCCTAAAGTTTGTGTGGAACCACAGAAGACCCCAAATAACCAAAGCAATCTTAAGAAAAAAGTACAAAGCTGGGGGTATCATGCTCCCTGATTTCAAACTATTAGTGTATTAACAAAGCTGTAGTAATTAAAGCAGTCTGGCACTGGCATGGAAACAGGCACATAGACCAATGGAACAGAATAGAGAGCCCAGAAATAAATTTATGATGAAGGATCCAAGAATACATAATGGGACAAGGACATTCAGTAAAAGGTGTTGAGAAAACTGGAGAACCACATGCAAAGGAATGAAACTGGACGTTACAATGTACACAAAAATGAACTCAAAACGGATTAAAGACTTGAAAGTAAGACCTGAAACCATACAACTCCTAAAAGAAAACACGGGTAGTAAGTTCTTGACATAGGCCTAGGTGTTGATTTTTTCAACCTGACACCAAAAGCAGTAAAAACAAAAATAAACAAATGGGACTCCATCAAACTAAAAAGCTTCTACACAGCAAAGAGACCATCGACAAAATGAAAAGGCAAGCTATTGAATGGAAGAAAGTATTTCCAAATCATATGTTTGAAAAGTGGCTAATAAACAAAATGTATAAAGAACACATACAACTCAATAGCAAAAAAAAACAACCAGTCCGATTTAAAAATGGGCAGAAGATCTGAAGAGACATTTTTCCAAAGAAGACATACAGAAGGCCAACAGGTACGTGAAAAGTTGCTCAACATCACTTAATCATCAAGGAAATGTAATCAAAACCAAAATGAGATATCATCTTAACACCTGTTAGGATGACTGTTATGAAAAAGACAGCGAATAACAAGTGCTGGTGCAAAGGGAACCCTCATGTTATCGGGGTTGTAAAGTGGTGCAGCCACTGTACAAAACAGTATGGAGCTTCCTCAAAAAATTAAAAATAGATCTGTCATACAATCTAGCAGTTCTGCTTCTGGGTATTTTTCTGAAGTAAACAAAAACACTAACTCAAAAAGATGTCTGCACCCCCATGTTCATTGCAGCGTTATTTACGATAGCCAAGATATGGGAGCAGTGTACGTGTCCACCAATGGATGAATGAGTAAAGATGAAACACACACACACACACGAACATTACTCAGCCATGAGAAAGAATGAAATCTCGTCATTTGCGACAACATGGGTGGATCTAGAGGGCATTATGCTAAGTGAAGTAAGACAGAGAAAGACAAATACCATATGATCTAATTTATATGTGGAATCTAAAAAATGAAAATGAAGACCAAGCTCATAGATACAGAGGACAGATTGGTGGTTGCCCGAGATGTGGAGTAGGGGTTGAGAGAAACGGGTGAACTGGTTTTTTTTGTCATTTTTTTTCCTGTTTCTTAGTTTAAATAAATTGAATAATTAAAAAAAAGAAGTGAATGCACAAAAGCAGTAGGATAAAAGGCTAATAAATGCAGTCATTTCAAAGAAATTATGGCATAGAGTAGCAGACAAGGCGGGACCTAAAAAATAATGTCTTAATTTTCAGTTCTTGAAATTTCTTCCCCCCTATCTGATACAGAGTTCAGGAGGCGAAGATGATACTTATATCAATAAGCACAGATTCTATACTCACTACATTCATTTGTTCCGTGGGGAATAAAATGAAATTTGAGACCCTTGAGGAGGTTAATAGCTTGATCCACATGATGCCCCCGGGTTGATTGGTTTTCAGTTATGTATTCAGTGTCATGTGGATTAAGAGTTTGGATAATTCACTTAATTTTGTAATAGTTAACGACATTAGTATCGCCTGCACAGAAGTGACTGAAAGCACTCTGTCGTAACCTCCCGCACATCAAAGGATGCATTTGGCGTCGTGGCCACATGCACGTGGAAATAGCGAGGTGGGGTCCGCACCATGGGCTGTAGCGTCTGCCCCAGAGCCGTGGAGACTGTGCTGCTGACTCTTTCCCCGCCTCGGTCTGTGCGCATCTTTAGTGGGCTTTCCTCTCTGTAAGGGGTGGTGGAGACATCAGGTGTCTAGGAAACCGGCAGCCATCGTGGATCTGGATGGATGGTGGTGGCGGTGCCTGTCACCTGTGATGCAGGGTGTGAATGCCTGTCCCCGTTTCTCCTCAGGTGTCCATCGACTGCCCGTGGTCCATCTACTCCACCGTCATCGCGCTGACGTTCAGCATGCCCTTCAGGACCACGCACTCCCTGCTGTCGGCCGGGACCCGGTAAAGGACCCCAGGCCCTTTTCCCAGGCTCCCCTGCATGCAGGCCCTGCCTTTCAGAGCTTGGCACTGGTGACACTGAGCGTGTTTTCTCATAGCCAGGATGCCCCGTCCACCTGTTAGAATTCACAGTAATTCCCTGGGGCCTACAGCGCCCAGTCCACGGTCAGGCTTCCCCAGCTGTCTCAAAAGGGAGTTTGCACAGTTGGTTTGTAGGATGCGGGATTCAGAGTTCCCTCTGTTTCTGAGATCCCTTCTTATCCTTCCTCCCCCTGTTTTCAAGCCACTGGCCCATTGACAGACTTGGGTCAGTTGCCATTCTAAAGTCCACTGGTCATGTCCTTGTGGGATTGTGTAACTAGTTCCCTGTCAGCTGCCTTCTGGTACCTCTAGAGCGGGGTTTTCAACTTCAGCACGACTGATGCTCGGACACATAACCCTGTGCTGTGAGCGTTGGCAGCACCCTTGGCTGCCCCCTTTCTGCCAGGGGCACTCCTCACCCCCCACCCCCAGTGTGAGAGCCACAGATGTCTCCAGACATTGCCCGCGATTGAGATCCACCACTGTCGAGGCTCGACTAGGTTCAGATCTAGTGTTTGGGCAAGGAAGTCTGCAGTGTCGTCCTGTGCGTCATCTGTCTCTACATCGAGAGACTCAGTGTGTGGTGGTTAAAAACACCAGCAGCTCTGCAGAGAATCTGAGCTGCTTTACTTGAGACTGGCTTTTCAGAACTCCTCTTTATGTGTAACAGAAATTCAAGTGAATTCTGTACCTACCTAGTTTCTCAGCGAGTAATCATCACTTCTGTTGGTGAAGAGGAATCGTTACTCGTTCGTCCGTTATTCATTGCAAGCTATTATATGTTTAGGAAAATCACTTACACTCGTGTTATAATGTATCCAAAATAGAATAGTCTTTGGCCCATTTTTCCTAAGAGCTTGCTTAGAAAGATTTGTTTTTTTCTGACACTTTTACATGTGAAATCAAAAGTAGAAATGTATGTAACAACTCGTTCTTTTCTGCTCACTTTTTCAATTTCCTACAGAGCATCTTCTTAATACAGCCAAAATATATTTAATAAAGTCCTTAAATGTCAAAATCTTATTTTTTGTTTTTCTCCTTTAGGAAGTATGTTCAAGTGTGTGTCCAAAACTTGTCAGAACTTGACTTTCAGCTGTCAGATAGTCATCTTGTGGATACTGGTGAGAGTACCGACCTGCAACTAATACCGCTGAACACAGAGTCTGAACAGGTACCCGTGTACTGGAACTGAGCACAAACCTCTCAGCATTACACAGAGAAGAACAGAGTGCAGTGAGGTTGATGGAAGCGACCGTGTGCTTTCAGCTGAGCCTTTCCGTACAGGGAACGACCTCGCTGGTGGTCGGTGGAAAGCGCTTGCACAGGGAAGCGCGCCCGGACGCGCAGCTGTCTTGCTGCGACATGCGTGTTCGGGGTTCACTGTGGGCCAAGTGGCACGGCACATGGAGTAGGAAATAGGTTGACATCTGTATTTTTAGAAAACTTAAATCTTACACTTGTCAGAGTTACTCCAGTCTTGTCCTTGAGTCTCATACTTATTGCGTGGACGCCGTCATCCCCAAGGCCGTGGCTGCTCGGATCTGCCCATAATTACGCGCCTGCCTGGCCCAGCGCTGGGCTCTCGGGTGCCATTCATGTTCACGTTCACACAGCCTGGCTGAATCCTGGCCTTGCTTTTTCTCTTCATTTGTTGCGTGTGTTTTTATTCAGTCAGTTTATGCTGAGTGTTTAGAAGATCAGAGGTTTTCTTAATGGATGTCTGATCTTTAACATTTTCAAAGGATTCTTCCCAACATTTGACCCGTTTCAAATGCTTCCCGAGTCTGTCACTGAGCTTACAGTTGTGGACTTGGTGCTGAGGTGGGCCAGTCCCTTTCCTCACCTATCTTGGTGCTGAGAACACGGTAGTTGGTGTGGGTGTAAGGATGTCACTGTAATTGATGTCGGTTTCCATTTTGGGAATGTATGGGATACTGTACCTTATAAATGTTATTTATTCTTTCTAAAAGAATCCCCTGTGCTGTAGAGCTTAGGAATCATAAAAAAAATCATAAAATCCTTTTGACCGGCTCAGGGCAGTCTTAGAAGACAGGGCCAGGCAGGGCAGCGGAGGGCTGCACCCGGGAGGCGGGGCTGCACCTGGAGGGGTGGCGCACCTGGGGGTGGGGCTGCACCTGGGGGGGGGGTGGCGGACCTGGCCCCCCGCCCCGCGCCCCCCCCCCCCCCCCACACACACACACCCCGGAGAGGTGGGGCACGCCAACCCACGCAGGCGTGTCAGGAAGCGGCCGGGCGCCTGCCTCTCGGACTCCCCCAGCCCCTGGAGGTGCCCCCTTAGACTGAGCGTGGGGGCGGGGTCTGCGCGGCACGTGTGCACACAGTGACAGCCGACTCTCTTGCAGCGCGCCCACAGCAGGCAGGCGGTGTTCTTTGTCTGGGAGCTGAAGTGGACCCGGGAGCCGCCCCCTTCTCTGCACTGCCGGTTCTCCGTCGGATTCTGCCCCGCTTCTGAGGAACGGCTGTCTGTCTCCCTGAAGCCCTATACCTGCGAATTCCAAGTGGAGAACTTCTTTGTGTGTACTGCCCTATGTTTTGGTGGGGTTGTGGGGGGGGCAGGCGGAAGGGGGCTCTGGTCCTTATCTTCTAAAAATCAGACAGACTCTTTCAACATAGTGAAGCGGGTGATCACGGAGGAGAGCCAGCACACGGGGCGTGGAGGCCCTGACTGGCTGTCTGTGGTCAGAGCCTGAGGTCCGGTCGGGTGGCACATGTGACATGCATGCCCCGCTGCAGGGCTCCACCTGAGCGTGGTCACCTCCAGACACAGCACTCCCTGCCTCTCCTCCCTTTTCTCTTCTTCACGTTGACTTAGTCATGTCCTGTGCCTGTTTCTTTCCTTTTTATCTTTCTTTTTTTAAAAATAGTTATTTATTTAATTGGCTGAGTTGGGTCTTGGTTGCGGCACAGGGGAACTTCCTTGCGGCATGTGGGATGTTTTGTTCCAGCACGCAGTCTCTTGTGTGCACGGGCTTCTCTAGTTGTGGAGAGTTTCTCTAGTTGCAGCGTGCAGGCTTCTCTCTGGTTGTGGCATGCCGGTTCTAGAGCTCCTGGGCTCCATAGTTGCAGCTCGGGACTTAGTTGACCCGCAGCCGTGGGATCTTAGTTCCCTGACTAGGGATTGAACCTGTGACCCCTACGTTGGAAGGCAGATTCTTAACCACTGCACCACCAGGCAAGTCCTGCACCTGTTTCTTAAGAGTCCTTTTATCTTGAGCATTAGTCTCTAGTTTTTTAAAAGAAAAACTGGAAGTATTATGGAAACTTGAAGGAGATTTTCTTTAACCTGCATGTTAGGTGTGGATCTAAAAACAGCCTAGAGCTAGGTGAGTAAAGGCAGTCGTGTTTTGTTTCTGTAGTGAGATGATTGGGTTTGGTGTTAGGTAAATCAAAGTGTGGATACACAGTTTTGTGGTGTTCTTCCCTTTTCTTCTCTTTACAGCTGAGATTGTCAGACAACACTTTATTTGAGAAGGTGTTTGTGTGTATAGCTCTTGATGGCAGCAGCTTTTTCAATACCTCCTTCCAACCAAAAGACTATTTGTTTCGACCCTGCAGCTTCCTTGAGCTCTCATTATTAGTCTTAAACATAACCACTAGCTTAGTTCATCTTTTTGTTGGACAAACAGTTGCCTTTTGATGTGTTAGCAGCAGCTGAACATTAAATTATTCATATGGTAAAGTGTCTGCATACATTTAATCTGGTTTGCTCACTGTAGATGAGATTAACTAGTTAGCAGTTTCCACTGTTACTATTCTGTCTTTTTTGCTTCCTTTTCAAATTGACTATAGGAAAAATTTTCCTTCAGAACAGTACAAGCTTAGTAAAAAGCCAGAGAAAAATACCTGGTGGGTTGCTCTCTTCAAAACTGGTATTATGAGGACCAGAAATACAGATACCACTTTTTTAAAAAAGCTTGATTGAGATTTTGTTTCTATACCATGAAATTCACCTGTTTGGAATGTTCACATCAGTGAAGTTAGTGTGTTGACACAGTTGTGCTAGTGGCTCTGTTGTGTTTTAGAACACGTTCACCCTCCTGAGAAGAAGCCTGTGCCCCGTTCACACTCACCCCCTCCTTCCTCTTCTCAGCCCAGGGCCACCCCTGATCCAGAGGCCTGTGTGCCTGTGCTTTGCCTGTTCAGGTGCAGGCGTGTTGTGTGCGGTCTTCTCGAGACTGGCCGCTTTCGCGTAACGTGCTGTTTCCAGAGCCCATTCATTTCGCAGCATGTGTCAGGACTTCGTTCTTTGTTGCGGGTGGGTAACCCTCTGCCGTGTGGCTGGGCCACATTTTATTTTTCGTTTGTCTGGGCTGTTGCCACCTTGGGACTGTTACGAAGAATAATGTGGTGAAAATCCTCATGGAAGTTTTTACGTGTACGTACGTGTTCCATTCTCTTAGGTGGATTCCTTGGTGGAGTCGCTGTGGTAGCTCTGTGTTTAAGTTTTTGAGAAGCCGCTAGACTATGTTTTGAAGAAACATCACTTTACATTCTCTCGGGCAGCCTGTGAGGGGTCCAGTTTCTGCATTCGCACCAGCGCTTGCCCTTGCTCTCTCTTGACCGAAGCCCTCCCGGAGGGTGGGGGCCGGTCTCTCCTCTCCCCAGCGGCTGGTGGTGGTGGGCATCTGTCCTGTGCATTCTGGCCGTTCGTGTGTCTTCCTGGAGCGGGTCCAGTCGTGTCCTTTCCCCATTTCTTAGTAGAGTTGTCTTTTTATCAAGTCGTGTTTCTTTGTTTATTCAGTCCCTTGTCATACGTATGATTTGCAGGTATTCTCTCCCATTCTGTGGTTGTATTTTCATTCTTGATGGTGTCCTTTGAAGCACAAAAGTTTTTAATTTTGATGAAGTCCAGCTTAGTCTCTTATTTCTTGTACTTTGGGTGTAGGATCTAAGAAATCATTTATCCCAAAGTCAAAAAAGATTTCCTCCTATGGTTTCTTCCAAGAGTTTTACAGTTTTAGCTTTTACATTTCAGTCTCATCTGCTTTGAGGGAACTTTGTGTCTGGTGACAGGTGGGGTCCAGATTCATTCTTTCTGCGTGGCTGCTCAGGTGCCCCCAAACCACGCGTTGAAAAGACCATTCTTTCCCTGTTGTGTGGCTTTGGCACCCTTGTTGAAAATCTGCCGAGTTGATTTCTGGTGAGGTTTCTTTTTAGGCGCCGTGCCCGCAGCTGCTGTCAGGAACCCCCTTGCTGCTGACATAGGTCCAGCCGCCCCTGCTTCCCGAGAGCGGCCAGAAAGCCGTGTGCGAGGACATGCACTGAGGAGCTCAGCCACCGCATCACTCTGTCACTTGGAGCTGCCTCTTCAGCTCTAAGCACAGGTCACCCTCGTCCGGCTGCCCTCGCAGACCTTGTGGACCGGACAGGCTCTGGTCGTGGAGCTTCTCAGAGGCAGGGCCTCTCCCATGAGCCCCTTTGGCGCTGCTCTTCTCCTCTCCTCCGGAAGTGCAGCTGCTGCGTGCGGGGGCCAGGCCGTTATCCCCTGTGCAGGCTTGGGGCCTTTGTCCTGGGTGTGAACAGGTGTGACCACCAAGTCGATAGGTCACGGAGGAGGAAACATCATGGAGAAAGTTCATTGTGGACCTTTCCAAGGAACTCATGTTAATTTTGCTAGTTGTGATAATGGTAGTGTGCTTTGGTAAGGAAACGTCCGTGGGTTTTAGTAACGCCTCCTGACGTGCACGTGGGTGAAGTGACGGGTCAGGGGTCCGCTTTGAAGCAGCACAGGCAGGTGAGTCCACGTGGGTCGGTGGATGTGGGGACTCCTGGTGCCGGAGGCTGACCTGGCTCCGGGTGGCAGGCCCACACACGCTCACGGGCCGCCCTTCCTCCTCCTGAGGTGCTTGGACATGCTCACGTTGGGAAGGGAGTTCATGGCTCTTGAGGTGGGGCTTCCTGAGGGCCTCGTCTCTGCGTGGAGCCCGTAGCTCGGCGGGAGCAGACGCACAGCCGCTCCTCCGCTCCCTTCTCTTTCGAGTCTGTGGGCAGCGCCACGATGGCCTCAGACAGCATTGCCTCAGACTGTCTATCTGTCTCCTTTCCCACCCAGACCTTGTATAACGTGAAGGCGGAGATATCGCCCCCTCCGGGGGTGGAGCACTGTAGGACCGGCGCGCTCTGCTCCCTGGAGGTGTCCATCACGCGGCTCTCGGACCTCTTGGAGGTGGACAAGGATGAAGCGCTCACAGAGTCTGACGAGTATTTTTCCACAAAGCTTATGTATGAAGGTGGGTCTGGAGGCATCTTTCCTTGACTGTGTGCTCAACCCTGCCTTCACAAAGTGTAGTGTTCCCTGTCTGATGAGAGAACGTTCTAGATTGAAAGAGCACGTGTGAATGTTCCAGTATATGATGTGGTCCTGGGCCCGCAGGATGTTGAATTTGGTTACTGTGGGGTCGTTTTTCCAACAGGCACTTGAGCAGCTGTGGGGCTCAGGGCTGAGCACACAGTGGCCCTGGAGCTGCCCTGTCCTCTCTAGCTGTGAGCCAGGGCCCAGCCCCCGGAGCAGAGCCCAGGCCCCATCGCTTAGACGCCAGGCGTCCTGCCGTCATCCTCCTGCCCTTTCCCTCCAGCCTCCTTTCACCCCCTTTCCCTTCCCCCGACCCCGACCCAGACCCCGCCCCCCACGTGCCCGGGCCCCTCCTCCCTCCCCAGTCTCTCCCGGGCCTGGGCTGCTTCAGTAGCACCTCTCAGGTTTTTGTGTCAGGCCATTAGTGCTCTAAGGAGACAAATAAATTTATTTACTTATTTTAAAAAGATAGGGAAGCCATTACGTGGTAATACTCTCGAAAATGAACTATTTTCCGGAACAGTGAATATAGTGAGAAGAAGGACGTCGTGCAGTCTTTCAAGTTGAAATCGCTTTAGTGTCTGGCTCACGGCAGGTACTTGAATTTTCCTGTCTGCTGCGTTCAGTCTGGTGATGGACTGCAGTGGTTGAGGTACACGAATGCAGGTTTGTAATTGGTAAAGGGAGGACTCTCAGCAGCCTTCAGATAACCCCGGATGTTCTTGTCTGGTGCTCCACCAGAGCTCGACAAGCAGGAGTGTTTTACAGGCTGGTTATAACGTGGCCTCTGAAGTCACACGAGTGGGCGTTCCGTGCTGAGTTTCATTCAGTCCTTTGATCTCCGTGAGTTTTGGAAGGCTCTTCTGCCCAGGCACCACTTGGTAACCCAGGCACCACTTGGTAACCCATGCCTCGGTCATGGCGGTCTCAGGGTCGCAGACACACCCCGGTCTCAGGGTCACGGGGGCACAGCAGGATGGTCTTGGAGTATCGGGACGCTGCCAAGCTCACCGTGGCAAATGCAAGTTTTCCACAATGCTGAGTTTTGATCAGTTTCACACGGAATCACGGGCGACTTGTTTGAAGTGGCAGGCGTGTGCCATCCGTTTCTGAGATGACGTCTGCCTTGTGCCTGAGGCCCCAGCGAGCTCAGTGGTGGGTGACCTGAGCTGTGCCCAGGCCTGGTTCCCTGTGACAGGAGGTGGGGCAGTGGGCGCACAGGCCTCGCTCTCCTCTTTCGCAACTTCTTATGAGTCTATAGTCATCTCAGAATTAAAGTTAAAAAAAGAGATATGTACAAAAGGGCTGAATTAATAAAATTAAATTGCGTTTGAGTGCTTCATGAAGGACAGCCTTAGCTAAAACTGGCAGTTTTTTCCTGTAAGTGTGTGGCGGTGAAGAACACGGTGCCTCAAGTCCGAGTGCACATGGGGCCCCGGCTCCCGCTCAGGCCCGCGGGCTTCCCACCAGAGGGCGTGTCAGCACCAGGAGGAAGGCAGGCGTGTGCCCTCACGGGTGTCCCGGCCCCACCTGCAGAGAGGTCGCCCTCCACCACCCCGTCTTTGCTCACAGAGCATCCAGTTGTGTGCTCCTGGGCTCCTGCTCTATGTCTCCACGGCAGGGATGCTGTGACCTCTGTGCAAGGTCGTCTGCTGCTCAGGAACAAGGATCCTGTCCTGCTTGCTTCTGAATGACTGCTCATTAGGTGTTTGCACTGAATTACGTCCCAGTTGTGGTTTAACAATTCGTGTGCGTGACAGCACCTGCCATCTATTAAGCGTCCCCGAGGTACCCGTACAGGAACTAAGTGCTTTACGTACATCTTTTCTTCCCATCCCGTCAGAGGCTTTGAGTGGCAGAGTTGGGATCAGACTGCTGGTCGATCCCAAACTCACCAGAGGAGCTGGCGCCCTGTTCTGTCACCATTCCTGACTCTACACTGGGACCACCATGCCCTCGAAGCCTCACACCGCGTTTTCAGGGGGTCTCAAAGCAGAACTGAATCCCTCCTCATTCATTAACTTGAGGGAAAAAAGTGATTCTTTTCCTGTGCACCCAACCTGTATCTTACTTATTAAATCAGATGTGTGTTACTTTGAGGTGTGGTTACAAGGCATCGAGACACAGAATATACGCTCCGATTCTGGACTTCACGCTGTGTGGTGTCAGGCTGGTGATGTTTCTTGCTTTGGTGTGAACGCTGAGGTCCTTCTCCAGGGTAAAGGCGGTGCCCTCCCTCTGTGTTTCAGTTGTGGACAACAGCAGCAACTGGGCGGTGTGCGGGAAGAGCTCCGGTGTCATCTCCATGCCTGTGGCTGCTCAGGCAACTCACAGAGTCCACATGGAGGTGATGCCCCTCTTCGCGGGCTACCTGCCCCTCCCCGACGTCAGGCTGTTCAAATACCTCCCCCATCACTCTGCGCACTCCTCACAGCTGGATGCGGGTAAGGGCTCTGTCAGTGCTGGAGTGAGGGACCGCTCCGTGCGGCGACAGCCTTGCTGTCCAACGGCCCACGTTCGGGGCCAGACACAAGTCAGGGTTACACGTCTTGGGGCCCTGCTCTGGAGAGCAGTCCGCTTAGGGCCCGGGTGTTAGAATCTCTTAAGGGCGAGGCCGCCGTTGACATCCTTGTGCCCCGAAGGTCACCCTAGTGCCCTGAACAGGAGGCTGGCAGCTCCCCGGGGTGGGGAGAGGGTCAGCGCGGGGTGGCCTCCGTCTCACGTCCTATGCGCTTTGCAGATAGCTGGATAGAAAACGACAGCCTGTCAGTGGACAAGCACGTGGACGACCAGCTGGATGGGGGCAGCGTGCAGAGCAGGGGCAGCGTGCGCACGGCAGCCGGCAGCGAGCACAAGGGCCTGCCCATGCCCCGGCTCCGGGCGCTGCCCCCTGGCCAGGCCTTCAACGCCAGCGCGGGCACGCAGGTCCTGGTCATCCCCAGCAGAGACGACCATGTTCTTGAAGTCAGCGTCACATGACCACGCCCGGGGCTCACACAGTCCCCAGACCAGGCGGGCGTGCACGCGACAGGATCCTGACTCGATGGTAACCTCCTCGCTCTAACCAGACTTTTGGTGATTTTGCCCGGCCGTGGAAGCACCCGAGACGTTCAGCGTGCAGCTGGCCATCATTGTTTGTGCGTGTCCGGGGTGCACGACGCCTTGTTATTTTCTCATCTCCCCATCCCTGTGCGGCTGTCCTCCAGGGTTTGCCCAGAACCCTGCCTTGCCCCTCACACACCCCTGCTCAGGAGAGAGCTGCTAGGGCTCTCTCCCCTGAGCAGCCTGTCATCTGCTGGTTCTCTGTGGAAGCCCAGGGGTCTTATTAGTGACACGTGTGCCTTTCTGGTCACACGGCTGCCCAAGTTCTGGACCAGGTGGATTTGTATGTCTCCCAAGGGGTAAAACACAGTCCTTTACCCCAGATCATCTAGTTGTGCTTTTCTAGAATAACACCCTTTCTTGTGGGGGGCGGGGGACAAAACCCCTCGTGTGCCTTGGGATGTCGACTGGGTGGGCCTGGAGCATCCGTCAGCTGGAGCCATTTTAAAGGTACTTTAAGACTAGACCAGGGCATGAGAAACAAGTTGGTATTAAAATAATTTAGGAACAAATGTTTCTGGAGCCCCTTCTCCCTTCTCCCCCATGCTGATTAGGTATCGTATACACATGGAGTTAAATATATATTTATTTTAATTATCATTATATTTGTGGGGGTTAATATGTTGTTTTCCTCTCACCTTTAAAGTCTTTACATGTAATTGTAACTGTATAATCTGTATTTTTCTTTTGCACCTTAAGTCTCAGAAATTAAGAGGTTCCATTTAAACGACGACTCGAAGGGTCTTCTCAGTGTACTTCTTAGTCTGGTTGTAGGAAGGACGAAAGTCTTGGACTGTTATTCTCTGCTCTCCACTAGGTTGCAGTCATACCATACAAATGGATTAATTTGCTTTAGATTGTAAATTTAATTGTACATATGGTCGATTTATTATTTTTAAAAGTACAGACTAACTGATATAATGTTTATGTATAAGTTGCACCAAAAACCAAGGAAAAAATAAATGTGTTTGTTTTTATTGGTGTGAAAGTCACAGCTTGTAAATAAGTGTTGTATGTATTAAACCTTTTCCAGCTCTCCAAAGCAATGTATTTTTGTACATATGAAATAGAGAACTCTTAATTCACTGGGAAAGTGTGGTTGGAATTGAATTTGACCAGATTAATGCAAGTGAGTCTAGTCGGTCCAGCAGAGGGCGGGGCCTCGTGAATAGCCTCAGATGTGTGAGCCTTAGAGGAGAAGGAGGAGCCTTCCAGCTGCCTGTCTGGGCGTCACCAGCCTGTGGCGGGGGCAGGAGGGCACCTGGCAGAAGGCACATAGAGCAGAGCCGCCGTTTTCTCTCCTGTACGTGGGCTTTTTAGCTTGCTTAACAAATAAACTTGGTGATTCCACCCCCCCCCCCCGCCCCGCCCCAGTTTTCATTTATAGCAACTGGAGAAGTGTACAAAGAAGATAAGTACTTTTATGTTTAATTAAATTTCTCAGAAATTTGCCTTCCTTATATGCAGTGTGAAACTAATAGACCAGGCGCGTTGGAAGTTCAGGCTCTAGTGATGATTTAGGGCTTCTAACATGCGTTTTATTGTAAACATTGATGATTGCGCTACAGACCCGCCAAGCCCTGTGAATGAAGAGATCTTCCGTCCTTTATTCTGCCATGAAAGCCTCTCCTCCGCGTGGTGAGCCTCAGAGCCCAGGGAAGGAACCCCTCCTCCGGTGTAGTGTAGCATTCCCTCTCACCTTCTGGAAGGGGGAAAGGGAGTCAGTGCTTCCCTGATTTCTGGTTGACTTTTGTGCTGGGTTCTGATCCCAGGATGAAATTCTCTAATTACATACGTATTTAGAGGGGAAAAAATGAAGGGGAAATCCAAAATGTTTATAGTAGTTTCTTATGTCTGGAAAGTGAATGAAATCAAATTTATCACAGGTTTGTTTTTCTCCCCCTGATTACCCAGAAGGTCTTTTCGCGATCTAAGTTACATGGGTGCCTCTGTTGTTGTTCTTGTTGTTTTTAACACAAATGAAGACTGTCACCTAAAACTTCGTCTTTTTTTTTTTAACTAAAAAGCTGTAATTGGATTTTTGTTGTATTTAAAATAAGGCTTATGTGTTTGAGACAAGCTGGTTTTGTTGGCGAAGATGTAGCAGCTGTTAAACAATTGCGAAGCCAGATATCAAATGTGCATCTAAGAAACAATATGCAGCCATTTTACAAATACCTGTGGAAGATGTAAATACTTAGCAAATGAAAAAAATGTTATAATTTTGGTGAATTTCATAGGGTGTCCTATGATTGGAAAAATTATAACTCTTCTGACTGTGATGTGGAAACTGCCGCACTTGATCTAAGAATGGCCTCTGCCACAGCTCCATCACCTGCGCAGCCGCAGCAGGTCTGGCCCCACGTGCATCTCCATTGGTGGCGCTGGGTGCCCTGTAGAGGGTTAGCAGAGAGGACACACAGGCCTCTAGTCAGTGTTTCTTCAGTGTTTAAAATAAAAGTGAGCTATAAAATGAAATTAAAGAAACACTCCAGGTGTGTGTATAAAATGAAAACTTATAGTACTTTTTATAAAAGAACAAACTAGGCTGATGTAAATGTTTTATTGTCAACTGTGATCTTTAAAAGAAATCAATCCTATGTGATTTTAAAATTTGATTTTTCGTGAAAATGCCCCTTTCTCTAAGTGCATCCTACGCATCAGGCTGTGAGACCCAAAAGCAGTGTTAGGACGGTGTGCTGGGATTCTGCGGCTGGAAAAGGTGACAAATTGGTGACTTTGATACAGCAGGCATTAACTCCATTTTCGTGGTTTACTATGGGAGTCATTTTCCACATTATTCTGTAATATATTGTTAGACTGAAGCCGTTGTATTAAGACTTTAAAATGTAAGCATTAAAATTCTGAAAATGCACATTTTAAGAAGAAAGTCGCTGTCATGAACTTCACTCTTCTGCTGTGGACTGTGAAAATTGAGTGCATAAAAGTTAAAGGATTTGCTTGTTTTCTTTCCCTAACCCTTGTTCCTGACTTTGGAGGGAGCGTTAGGGACTTTTCACAACTTGTTACCCAATAAATAGCTCACTAGGGGTAAGAGACTCACATTTGAGTCTCCAGAGTTTTCGAGTTTTGTGTAGACATTTGCCATCCTGAAGTTTGACAGGCTATCTGCCTGTGTTGTGTTTGGTAGCATCACTAATAGTTTCTTTTCTTTGGGAAAGGTTTTCAACGGAGTCTCGTTGTTTTGGTCCCCACTTCATAATCTTGAGCTTTTAAAGAAATAAGCGTGGGGTTGGACCTTCTCACTCTCCGTGGTGCCTGAACAGTTTGTCCAAGCCCGGCCCCTGCCGGTGAGGACCCAGCCTGCACGGACCCAGCCTGCACTGCGGTGGGCGGGGCCGGCGGGCTGGGGCTCCGCCTCGGGGGCGGGGCCAGAGGGCAGGGCCCGCGGCTCGGGGGCGGGGCCGCTCCTCCGGGCCGCGGGGGCGCTGTGGCGCTGTGGCGCTGTGGCCCGGGGCCGCGCTCCCGCCCCGGAAGTGCTTGCTGTGGGCCGGAGGGGCGGGGCGCAGAGGCTGCGAGCAGCGCACGTGTGGCGGCAGAGATGAAGTTCGCGTACCGGGTGAGCGCGGGGCGGGAGCGGTGCGGGGTCCTTAGCGCGGGGAACCGGTGGAGTCGCTGCTCGAGACGGCGCCCTCGAGGCAGGGAGTCGGGCCTGGGCGGGCTGGGCCCGGCGGCACCGGTCGATCCCTCACCCTGCAGCCTGACACAGGCCGGGCCTGGGGCCGCAAGGGGCCGCAGCGCCGGGGACGGGGACGGGGCCGGGGCCGGGGCGGCGGGAGCGCGCCGGGAGGGTCCGGCTGAGCTCGGGCGGGAGAGCGGAAACCAACCCGGACGGAAGTCCCGGCTCGCGGGGCCCGCAGCGCGTGGCGTGGGAAGGGCGCGGGGACAGAGGGCGGGAGCACAGGTGCCGAGCCCGCCGGGCGCGCTTCTGCATCTCCCCACGTCTCAGGACCGTTGGCACAGCGGGCCCCCCGCGGGTCCGGAGCCCTGGGCACGTGCGCGGTCCCGCCCGCGGCTGCCACGCCCCTGAAGGCTGTTCTGCCGCGGGGCCGCCGGCCGGGGCCTTTCCCCCTCAGCCGGGTCCCAGCTCCTTACAGGCGTGGCCTGGCGCGGGCCACGGCGCGGGCCTCCGGCAGTTCCATCCCCCGGCCACGCTGGTCTTCCTGCTCAGACTGCTCCCCCACTGTGACCCGAACCTCCCCGTCCGGCTCCTCTTGGGGCCTGCGCTTTGAACGCTCTCTCCATTCCTTGGGTCATCTCCCTGGTTCCGACACCGTCGCCTTCTCTGTGGAATGGCACCAAAGCCTCAGCGACTCCCTGCGTCCACTCTGGCTGCCAGGGTCACTTAGTGTGACCTCCAGAAAAGGGGATCCGTCGTGGTTCACCTCCGCTTAAAACCAGGCTCCTCCCTGTGGCCTCCTTGGGGTTCCCAGGGCCCCGCCTGCCTGTAGCTCCAGATGCTCCTCGTCATCTGGGCTCCAGCTCAGGTGGCCCCTCCGGGGGTCCTTCCCTGACCACCCTCTGAAGCGCCTCTCTCTCTCCTGCCATTGGGGTCGGCTGTCTGGGCAGCACGGTGCCCTCGTGATCTCGGCTGTCTCTCCATTGCCCGCCTGCCGGCCGTGGGACCTGAGGGCGGTTGATGGTTGAATGAATGAACAGATGGGCTGTGGCAGGTTAACCCGTTCAGGAAGCCTTGAACTCGGGATGCACTTGGGACACTGCTCTGTTGTCGCAGCTGTGCTCTTCCTGCAACGTGGGTCCTGTCCTCTCCTCCACTGGACAGATGCCCGCTGTCTCGAGGCTTCCTCGGGCTCACCGTGCCCCTTACCCACCCCAGCGGGATCAGGGCCCCTGGGGACTGGGCTGGCTTCTTCCTCTTGTTCAGAGCCCTGTAGGGTGTGGGGGGAGTGGTGTGGGGGTGGCTAGAGGGACCCTGGGGATGGTCAGGGAGCCTGCGGGGGCTCGGCACCGTCTCCTTGACCAGAGACCTTGTTCAGCCCTTTCCCAGAGTTGTATTGTCTTTGTATTAAGGCAATGATTTTTTTTTTTCAGTTTTCGAATTTGCTGGGGACAGTCTATCGATGTGGAAACTTAAATTTCACGTGTGATGGAAATTCAGTTATCAGTCCCGTGGGAAACAGAGTCACTGTGTTTGACCTAAAAAAGTAAGTATGTTAAAAGGACATTAACAGTAGCAATCATTGTGGTTTGCAGGTGAAAACACAGTGTTTCCTCACCTTTCTGTTAATAGCACCCCGGTTAGGTGAGGCAGCCCGAGAGGGGCTGCAGTGCCCACGGGCAGCCGTGGGACTGGCTGTAGGGGTTCCGGTTTCTCCCTTCTAGTCTCTCAGCTGAACCCCATGTATCGAGGTCACTGACATCACTTCCAGGTAGAAATTGCACATCACGTGGCTGAAATGTGTGGGAGGGGGTGCCCGGGGCGTGGGAGCCGCCCTGGCCTGCCGCCTGGCCAGCGTGCTCACTGTGAGCAGCTCTGTCTCCCGCTGAGCAAGCTCATGGCTCCATCCCTGTCTTCTCAGAGCAGGGGAGGCTGTCACCCCTTTGCAGACATGGGTGGCCTGGGCGAGACCCTCCTGTTGCAGAGGCTGCCTGGGTCTCTACAGGGCTCAGTTTCCGCATCTGTGAGATGGGGCCTTGGTACTTGCCTTTCTTGCAAATTGTTTCCTAAAGCGCAGGGTGCACCCAGGGCCAGCTGCCGGCGGGGTCATTGCTGGTGATGATGGTGGTGGGGCTCTCTAGAGTAATGACCACGTGGTTGTGTGATACAACAGAGAACAGTTAGAATGTAATCCCGTGGTGATTTACTTTTACTTACTTTTCCCATTTCTGCAAAAAGTTGTACTGGATGTGCTGTCCCTGAGCTCACCCTGCTGTTGGACAGCTGGCTTGTTTCCAGTTTCCTGACTAGATGTTTGCAGGGTCCTCTCTGGATGAGGTCCTGGAAGCAAAATTGACATGTTAAAAACCCATTTTTAAGGTTTTCACATGCTTTGCAAAACTTTCTCCAGGACGTTGTCTTATTTTCTCTCCCTCTCATGGGAGGGCGTGGTTGAGGAGCCCGGGCCCGGGGCTGTGCTGGGCTGGAGGGGCAGGGAGGCGGGTGTGGGGGCACTGCTGGTCCGGGCTGGCCCGGCCCCCCCCGCCTGACAGCACGACCATAGCGGCTCGGCTCTGGTTTTTGTCTCCCAGCAACAAGTCCGACACGCTGCCCCTGGCCACACGGTACAACATCAAGTGCGTGGGGCTGTCCCCAGACGGCCGCCTCGCCATCGTTGTCGATGAAGGTAACCGCCCTCTGCCGAGAGGGGGCGGGTGGGGTAGTGGCTGGGGCAGGCGTGGCGGGTGTCCGGCTTGAGGCCAACACCAAGACCTCTGGGTGTGGAGGCCTGCACCGTCCCCGCCCCGCCCCGATTGCTTCCACGTGTGGAGCCCCAGCGGGCCTCGGGCAGGCGTGCGGGGCGTCCTTCCTGACTGTGTGCCGCCCGCGCCGTGGGGCCGGTCCTTATGCCTACGCCTCACGCTTGCCGTCTGTGTGCGCCGCGGGGCCTCCGTCTGCTCTCCCTTCCTGCCCGCAGGAGGGGACGCGCTGCTGGTCAGCCTGGTCTGCAGGTCCGTGCTCCACCGCTTCCACTTCACGGGTGCTGTGCACAGCATCTCATTCTCCCCCGATGGCAGGTACGTGCCCCTGTGGGCTCGGATGTCACCGTGGGAGCCACAGACGGTCCCTGAGCTAGTGCCCCCGCCAGATCTGGGCTGCATGGGCCCCTCCTCCCCTCCCCCAGGGCTGGTGCTCACACCTCGAGGGGGAGGTTCTGGGGGTTCTTGTCCAAAACCTAGTCCAGGGTAGCTGTGGCCCTCAGAGGGTCTCAGTCCCCAGACAGCAAGGCCACGAAGGAGCCCTGGTGCTGACTTGCACTGACTCCTGGACCCGATGTCCACCGTGAGGAGGGTGTGGCCAGAGCCGGGCCTGCTTTGGGCTCCAGGGCTGCAGGAAAGGGGGCTTGTTCCCGGGTTGCTCACACCCGGGCCAGCCTGGCTATGCCGTAGAGGGGGCAGCTCCAGCAGTCAGACGTGAGCCTCCGCCCATGTCCACGCTCAGAAACCCTGCAGAGGGAGTCCCGGGCAGAGCCCACTCCCTGGCTCCCATCACAGGGCCCGTCAGTCCGTGTCTTCCTTTCAGTTCCACCTGGGGCTGTCGAAGCTCGGCCAGGCCTCCTGGGCCAGTGAGAGGGCCAGGAGGGACCTCTGCTCCGAGGCAGAAGTGTGGCGGGGCCTGGGGACTATCTGCTTCTTCTCTGACCCTGTCCCCGCCTGGAGACGGGGGGACCCAGGGCCTGTGGAGGCAGGGTTAGGGTCAGGGCCCCAGGTTTGCCCCTCGAAGAAAGCTGGCCTCAGAGCGGGAGAACTGTCCTCTGCAGAGCTCCGAGCTGGGCCAGGACCCTCACTGGGGTTGGGTGTTGATGACAGCCATTTCTGCGGCAGGAAGTTTGTCGTTGCAAAAGGCAACCTTGCTCAGATGTACCACGCCCCTGGGAGGAAGCGAGAATTCAACGCGTTTGTCCTGGACAAGACCTACTTCGGGCCGTACGATGAGACCACCTGCATTGACTGGACCGATGACTCCCGGTGAGGCCTGGTGGTGGGGGGCCTGGGCATAGGAGGGGATCGAGGGGCACCTGTGAACAGCGCCTTGTTAGGGAACGTGGGGTGACTTGTCATGTCCCCATCTCGTTCTCAAATGGCCTCTCACGCGCCCCACGTGGGGCTGGACGCAGGCCTGGCTCCAGGCTCCGAGTCAAGTCTGCCTGGCCCTTGTCACCAGAAAGCAGAGCGCGGCCCTGCACGAGGACCGGGATGAGCCAGCGTCCTGTGGCTGAGCTTCCAGAGCAGCGGGGGGGAGCGGGTGGGCATCTCCCAGCCTGGCCGCTGGGGCAGGGCTCTGGCCCAGCTGTCCCCAGAGACACCTGAGAGCTGCTGGCTGTGTCTCCGCTGCCCTGTGTTCTGTGCGCGGGGAGGCGGGGGAGGCTGAAGGTGGCTGCCGCTTTGTAGGTCAGACCCGCTGTTCCTGTGTGCTCTGGGCCACAGAGCAGGGGGTGCGGCCTCCAGGCCTGCAGTGTGTCCACGGGAGACACGGGTGGGCTCCTCGGGGTGGGTCTGCGGGCGGGGCGGGGCGCCCCACAGCTGATAACCCTTCCCGCCCTTCTGTGGGGCCTGGGCCCACGTCAGGCTCTCCTGCCGTAAGCAGAGTTGGCTCTGGTTGGGCTTGAGGGTGAGTGAGGGAGGTGTGAGGAGCAGGGTCCCCTGCAGCCCCCGATGGGCTCAGTGGTCGGTTTTCAGGCTCCCCTGGGCCTCCACTCCCCCCCCAACCCCTCCACCGTGAGAGACTGCTTTGCACGGAGGGACAGTGACACACGAGCATGGAGGCACCTGGTCCCTGGAGAAGCACAGGTGGATGCGGCCAACACCCAGGGGAGGTGCAGACCCGACCCTGCCTGGTGCCCTGGGCGTCTCCCCTGTGCCCTGGGACCCCACGGGGAGGCCGACACCTGTGAGCCCGAGGCCGAGCTGTGACTCCCCACCCCCCAGGTGCTTTGCAGTTGGGAGCAAGGACATGTCCACGTGGGTGTTTGGGGCCGAGCGCTGGGACAACCTCATCTACTACGCGCTGGGGGGACACAAGGATGCCATCGTGGCCTGCTTCTTCGAGTCCCGCAGCCTGGACGTACGTCCCGGGTGACAGCCTCGCGTGAACGCTGAGTCCTTCCCTGGGGCTGCTCCTGGTTCCCTGGGGTCGCTGGGGGCCGCGGTAGCCAGGAAGGCTTGGATGGTGTCCCTGCAGCCTGGGTGGGCGTGGGCCGGGCGGCAGGGTGGTGACTGCGCTTGCGTGTGTCTCTCTCTGCAGCTGTACACACTCAGCCAGGACGGAGCCCTGTGTGTGTGGCAGTGTGACACGCCCCCCGAGGGGCTGAGGCTGAAAGCCCCCTCAGGCTGGAAGGCGGACCTGCTGCGGAGGGAGGAAGAGGAGGAGGAGGACGAGGAGGACGAGGAGGGGGAGGAGCGGGAGACCACCATCCGGGGGAAGGCCGCGCCAGCTGCAGAGGAGCAGCAGGGGAAAGTGAAGTACTCCCGGCTGGCCAAGTAGGTCTCCCCCGTGCACGGGGCGGGCATCTCGCCCTCTGGGGCTGGATTGTGACTCCTGCCTCGGGGCCCCAGGCAGGGGTCGGCGGGGGAGGACCCCGGGCACAGGGCCCATCTAGGGAAGTGCAGTCCCGGGCAGCGTGCGGTGGGGAGACGGGGGCGCGAGCTGCACGTGCGAGGACGTGGCAGGGGGCTCGTCCTTGGATGAGGGGCGGCGCCGTCAGGCTGCCCCTGCGTGCCGGGGGCGGGGGCGGGGTGGGGGTGTCTGCCTGCCCTGGGTGCGGGGGCCGAGGCCGGGGTGGGGCTGTGAGACCAGCCAGGCTCTCTGGTCCTCCTCCCACAGTTCTTGTGTCCTCGTCTGTTTAGGTACTTTTTTAATAAAGAAGGGGATTTTAATAATCTGACAGCTGCTGCGTATCACAAGAAGGTCCACCTCTTGGTCACTGGTTTTGCTTCCGGAATCTTCCACCTTCACGAGCTCCCGGAGTTCAACCTCATCCACTCCCTGAGGTCAGCGCCTCTGCCCTGCGTGGTCGTGTGTGGGTGGGCGTGTTTGCACACGTGTGTGTGCGTGCTCTGTCTGCCGGGCGGGCGGGGGGATGGCGGAAGCCGTGCTGTGCCTGCCTGGACCGAGGGCCGTGCAGTGGCCAGGAGGCCGGCCAGCCGCACGGACGCTCTCAGGACACCTGCCCCAGCGTGTGCCCTGGATTAGAGGGCTGGGGCGCTGCTGCCCCCCCATCGTAGACGTGCAGTCCCCCACCCCAGTCACAGGGAGCTGTGGTCCCATGTGTGGATCACACGATTTTTGTTTCCTGTTCTTATTTTTCCTCTCCTGCATCTTTGGGACAGAGAGAAATGCAAAGTACTGGTTTCACTAACTCACGCAGCTTCGAGTGTTTGAACACGGGGCAGGAGAATGCTGGGTTTTCTGACGCGCTGAGTGAAGTGAATCATGGCCTCTAGTAACAGGGTGGGGAGGAAGTAGGTGCCGCCAGCGGGGAGAGCTGGCCCTGTCCTCACTTGCGGGGCCACCATCCCCTTGCTGTGCTGACCGCGCCCCGCATTTCTCCACAGCATCTCGGATCAGAGGGTTGCGTCCGTCGCCATCAACAGCTCCGGGGACTGGATCGCCTTCGGGTGCTCAGGTTGGGGCTCGGGTTTGTGAGGGCGGAAGCGGAGCTCCTCCTCCTGGAGTCGGCCGGCCCCACCCCCTCCCCACCCGAGGCGCTGGGGCCAGGCCGGCAGCCGGGCAGCTCGCCGCGGAGGAGCCGCCCGTGAAACGTGGGCACAAACGCTCCTCTGCGTCCTGAGTCCCGGTGCCCCTGAATCCCGGCCGGGCCTCTGGTGGGTGCTGCGGGAGGCCGGTGTCTCCGCACCGGGGCCCCTCGCTCAGGTGCAGGCCGGCGGCACCTGCCTCGGGCCGGGTGAGCCGCATCACGAGCGGTGCCCGTGCGCCCCGCAGGCCTCGGCCAGCTGCTGGTGTGGGAGTGGCAGAGCGAGTCCTACGTGCTCAAGCAGCAGGGCCACTTCAACAGCATGGTGTCCCTGGCCTACTCCCCTGACGGGCAGTACATCGTGACCGGCGGGGATGACGGCAAGGTGGGCGGCAGGGGGGCCGCGGTCCTTGTTCTGTTGGCCCGGCTGAGGGGCATGCAGCGCCGTGGCCAGGCCCCAGTGGCAGGCTTCGGCCTGGAGCTCTGGGGCTCAGCCTGCCTCGTCTGGGCTCCTGAGAAGCCGTCTGCAGACTGGGCGGATCTGAGCGGAGAGGCTTTGGGGGTCTGTTTCCTGTATGTGGCTAAGGGGTCTGTCGTGCCGGCAGCTGCTATCTGGCGTGGGAGGGTGCCCCCCGCAGCCCTCCAGTCCTCGCTTACAGGGGCGCCCACGTGGGCCCTCCCCGCCACAGGTCAAGGTGTGGAACACCCTTAGTGGCTTCTGCTTCATCACTTTCACGGAGCACTCGAGTGGAGTCACTGGCGTGACCTTCACCACCACCGGCTATGTCATCGTGACCTCTTCCATGGACGGGACCGTGCGTGCCTTTGACCTTCACAGGTGACCTTCCTGCGGGGATGCCGGCTCCGCAGCCTCTCCCTGTGCGCTGGGCTGTGAGAGCAAGGCTGAGGGTTCCAGGCTCGTTGGGAAGACGTGGGTGAGGCCCACGAGGACACAGGGGCCCCTGAAACTGTCCCGACTGGGCTCTCCTCCTGCAGGTACCGCAACTTCCGCACCTTCACGTCCCCGCGCCCCACCCAGTTCTCCTGTGTGGCCGTGGACTCGAGTGGGGAGATCGTTTCTGCTGGGGCCCAGGACTCCTTCGAGATCTTCATCTGGTCCATGCAGACGGGCAGGCTCCTTGACGTAAGGTCCAGGAGCACTGGGGTGTGGGGAGGGGCCCTTGCTAACCTGAGAGGCGTGGGGACAGAGGTCACGTCCTGGGGACGGGCAGTGCTGTTTACAGGTGTTCCCTGGGCGGGCTCCTCTCCCTGGCCCACAGCAAGATGGGGTTCGTCCCCCTCCTGCACAGCCCAGCGCCGCGGCCTCTGCACACCAGGGCGGGCCGCTGAGGGTTTCACGTCCTCAGAGCTCTTCTCTCAATGGCTGTAGGTTTTGTCTGGCCACGAGGGGCCCATCAGCGGTCTGTGTTTTAACCCAGTGAAGTCGGTCCTGGCCAGCGCCTCCTGGGATAGGACGGTGCGTCTGTGGGACATGGCGGACAGCTGGAGGACCACGGAGACGCTGGCCCTCACCTCCGACGGTAAGCGGCACTGGGGGAGGGCCCGGTCTCAGTCGTGTGTGTGGGAAAGCCCAGGGCCCTGCGTGCGATGGGCTGGTGGGCTTGGCGGCCCGGTTGTGTCACTTGGCGTCGGGCTTCCCGGGAGGCCGGCTGCAGCCGGCTTCCTGCCGCATCCTGGGTGTGAGGCCCTGCCCCGGAGCCCTGGCTCGGCGCGTGGGGGTGAAGCGTCCTGCGCGCAGCCAGTTGTGGCTGCAGAGCTGATGGGTCGCAGTGAAGACTGACCCAGCTGCCTGCGTCCGGCCCTCACGGGGCCCATCGTCGGCCCCGGGGCTCTCGGTCTCTGCTTCCCGCCGCCCTGCCTGGCTCCGATTCAGGCTTTTGGACGCTGGCTGCCCACGTGTTTTGGGGACCTCTGTACAGACCCCTGGCTCCAGCTGCTGTGTTTCTAGTCTGCCTGTGGCCTCGTGTGACACCTCCCGCCCAGAGCCCTCCACCAGGCTGCCCCTGCTCGTCGTGCCTCGTGCGTGTCCCGCGGCCCCCGGGCCCTCAGGGTGCTGGGATGAAGGCAGCGCCGTGTGGCCCGTCGGCTGGAGCCCAGGGTCTTCCTTGGCCCTGATTCCGCGTCTCTTCTCAGCCCTGGCTGTGACCTTTCGCCCCGACGGTGCCGAGCTGGCTGTGGCCACGCTGAACTCGCAGATCACCTTCTGGGACCCTGAGAGCGCGGTGCAGACGGGCTCCATCGAGGGCAGGCACGACCTGAAGACGGGCAGGAAGGAGCTGGACAAGATCACCGCCAAGCACTCGGCCAAGGGCAAGTGAGTGTCGGCGGGGCCGTCCCAGAGCCAGGAGCTCCCCAGAGGGAGTGGCGCATCGGCGGGGCCCGTGTGGACGAACAGGCTTCCGCGTCCTCACGCCCCAAGGATGAGTTCGTGGGCCCTTGTTTTTAGTTCTCTTGGGTGCGGCCATGGCAGCGGCGTTGCTGGGCTCCATGATGACCCTGTTTAAGCTTTTGCGGACCCCGCAGACGGTCTTGCAGAGCCTGCACCGTGTACGTGCCCCCCAGGGCAGGGGCTTCTGGTTTCCCTGCGTCGTCAGCGATGCTCTTTGCTGGCTGTTTTTACAGTCATAGCCGTTGTGGTGGGTGTGAGCCGCGCCTCCTGGCTGTGGTTGGCGTTTCCCCGAGCACAGGTGTTTCTGGCATCTTTTCATGGGCTGAAAGACCATTTGTGTGTGGGCTTGGGAGAACCTTCTATCCGGAACGTCTGTCTGAGTGGGCGGGCTGTGTGTATTGCTGCGTTGTAAGAGCTCCCTGTGAACTCCAGATAGGAGACCCTGGTCAGATGCACGGCTTGCAAACACCTTTGCTCCTTCCGTGGCTTGTCTCACTTCCTCTCAAAGGGGTTTTTTGAAGCACAAACGTTTTTAATTGTGACGGTGGCCCACTCGTGTCCCTGTAGCCACTCGTGCTCTCTGTGTCGGATCAGTCCTCTGCCAAAGGTTACCGCCTCGTGTCCCGTGAGCCCGCGGGACGGGGCAGGCCTGGTCCTGGTCCTGCGCGCGGCTGCCATGAGGGTGGCTGGCAGGTCGGCCCCCTCCTCGTTCTGACTTCAGCGGGACGCTCCCAGATGCAGCCCCGTGGTCCTCCTGTGGAAAGCCCTGCCTCACAGAGGCTGCAGCGCTGGCCCCGGGGCTGTGCGGCCCGGGAGGGGCCTGGTGACTGCACCGCGGGTTCTGACCCTGCAGGGTTTAGGCCGGAGCCTGGAGGATGCTGGGGAGGCTGCTGTCTGCCTGCTGGGTGGCAACTGAGTCCGCGTCTCCTCCGCGCAGGGCCTTCACCACTCTGTGCTACTCCGCGGATGGCCAGAGTATCCTGGCGGGAGGCATGTCCAAGTTTGTGTGCATTTATCATGTCAAGGAGCAGATTCTCAGGAAGAAGTTCGAGATCTCCTGCAACCTCTCTCTGGACGCCATGGAGGTGAGTGAGCGCTGCAGGGCCGCAGAGCAGGGCTGGGGGCTGCACAGGACCCCCACAAGGTCCCTGCTGTGAACGCCCGAGGTTGCCCGGCCTCACCCGCAGCCCTCCTCACACCCCAGCTCCACGGGGGCCTGGGGGCCTCCGGCAGGTGCGCTTGCCCAGGGTCACCTGCTCTGGCCCCCCTGCCAGGTGAGGGGCTTCTGTGTGCGGCCCTGAGCTGCCCCCTCCTAGGTGTTCTGGGGGTGGGGCGTCTCGTCCGGGGACGTGCAGCAGGACGGGCCGTGGCAGATGGCAGCGGGGGCCGCCCCCTGTGCGGCTTCCTCGCAGGCTCCCACACGCCCGTCGTGCAGGTGGCCGGCTGGAGAATCCACCCCCCGCGGGGCTGGCAGCAGGCGCTCAGGGAGGCGCTGGCCTGTCCCTGTGTTGGCGGCACGGGGTGGGTGGGGCAGGCGAGCGCAACCTCCCCCCACCTCCTGCCACAAGACCTCCGGGTTTTGCCCTTTAGGAATTTTTGAACCGAAGAAAGATGACAGAGTTTGGCAACCTGGCGCTTATCGACCAAGATGCTGCCGAGGAGGGTGGGGTCGCCATCCCGTTGCCGGGCGTCAAGAAGGGTGAGCACGGGGGACGGCGGTGTTGCTCTCCTGTCGGGGCTGCCGCGATTGACGTCCAGGACCTCTGGTGCTGTGGCCAGGGCACGGGGGCCCCTGCGAGGGGCTGGGCGCCTGGCCTGTGCCCGGTCCTGTGCTTATTCCTCTCCCCACATGGGCCCGAGGGCACTGAGGGGCTGGGACCGCGCTGCCTGCCTCGCAGCCCTGGGCTGGGCGGGGCTTTTCCCTGGAGCAGATGAGCTGGCTGCTGGCCAGGCCAAGCCCATGAGAGCATCTCTCCTGCGGGCTCGTCTGTGGAGGCTGGCAGCGCCCGTGAGGCAGCACCCGAGGCCTCGGCACAGGGCTGCGGGTCTGTAGGGCGGGGCTCCCCTCGTGGGGCAGACGGCGAGGGCCCGTGCTGCGCTGTGACGGGCGGTGCCTCTTCCCAGGTGACATGAGCTCCCGGCACTTCAAACCTGAGATCAGGGTGACTTCGCTCCGCTTCTCTCCCACCGGTGAGCCGTGGGCGTCAGGTCACTGGCGTGGGAGGGGTGGACTTGGTCCTGATGAGCTCCCAGGCCTGCGGTGTGCGTAGGGGACCTGCCACCCTGCTCCCGGGGCGAGGTCAGCACAGTGTGTCTGCCGACCCCCTGGGGTAACACGTGGTCATCCCTGTCCTCGCTGGAGGACGGCCGTGGCTGCTGTGGCCTCAGACACGCCCGGCCTCGAAGCAGGGAGGCGGGCCCCTGCCCTGAGCGCCCTGCCTGTGTGCCCATCGGGCCGACCCCGGAGGCGGCCTCATCCCCTGCCCGGCCCCCAGCCTCGGAGCGTCCGGCGGGGGACAGCGCAGGACAGGGCTGCGGAGGGCTGGTCCTCACAGGCCGCCCGCAGCAGTGGCCCAGGGGCTCCCTCCCGAGGGGCCGGCGTCCCCAGGCTCCCTCCGCGCTGCGGCTCTCGGGACCCCGGGGACGTCCTCGGCACCTGTTCTCCAAAACCCAGAGCGGAAATCAGCGTTCAGGAAGCCCGTGCTCCGTCTGCTTGCTTTCCCAGGGCGCTGCTGGGCGGCCACCACCACCGAGGGGCTGCTCGTCTACTCCCTGGACGCCCGGACGCTCTTTGACCCGTTCCAGCTGGACACGAGCGTCACGCCTGCGCGGGTGCGGGCGGCGCTGCGCCGGCGGGACTTCGCCAGGGCCCTCCTCCTGGCCTTCCGGCTCAACGAGCGGAAGCTGCTGCAGGAGGCCCTGGAGGCGGTGCCCTGGGACCAGAGTGAGCGGGGCGGGCGGGCTGGGGGGCGGGGCGGGGCGGGCTGGGGGGCGGGGCGGGGCGGGGCGGGGCCGGTCCACGGGTGGGCGCGGCGCTCCCGAGGCTGAGCCGGCCCTGCTCCCTCCCTGGCAGTTGAGGTCGTCAGCTCCTCCCTGCCTGACGTGTATGTGGAGAAGGTGCTGGAGTTTTTAGCTTCGTCCTTCGAAGAGTCTCGCCATCTGGAATTCTACCTCAGGTGGACTCAGAAGCTGCTCACGGCCCACGGGCAGAAGCTGAAGTGCAGGTGGGGCCTCGGCTGGGCGGGCCCGCGTGGCGGCGCGCCTCGGGGTGGCGGCCCGCGCTGAGGGACGTCTCCCCTCCAGGGCGGGGACGCTGCTGCCGGCCGTTCAGTTCCTTCAGAAGAGCGTGCAGCGCCGCTGGGACGACGTCTCCAAACTGTACGCGTCTCGGGCGCGGCGGGCGGGCGGGCGGGCGGGCTCCCCGCCGGGCGGCTCCCTGCAGCCCGTGCCGGCTGACTGGGGGCCTGACCGACGGGGCCCCCGTGTGTGCTCCGCAGCTGCGACTGGAACCGCTACCACATGCGCTACGCCCTGGCCCTTTCCCAGCAGCGGGGCCTGAAGCGGCCCTCGGAAGCGCCGGACCGCGAGGAGGAGGCAGACGCGTCCGAGGACGGTGACGACAGTCTGCGCCTGCTCCGGGGGGGCCCCGGGGACGGGGACGGGCCGCTGGCCTAGAGCCCGCCGCCCCTGCAGCCCCGCCGGCTTTGGTCGGGTCGCCGGGCGAGGCAGGACGGCGGGGCGGCCGGGACGCGGGGGCCCTGTCGCCAGGACTCGCTTTTCTGGGGAACCAACCGCGGCCGCGGGGTCCGCGCGCGAGCTGACGGGTCCCCAGCAGGCACAGCTCGGCGCCCGGGAGCACCTGCCCTTGAAAACGCCTCGCGGAGAGGCAAATGGGCTCACACATGCAGACTCAAACTTTGTACGAGAGTGTTTATATTTTTTATATAGAAGTTTGATAAGTTTAGAGATGAAAAACATGCATTTCTAAAATGTAGGTATTAAGCCTGACCTTTGAACTTGAGCGTTTGTCATGTGTCCTGGGTGTGACTGTCCTGCTGGGGGAGCTGAGCCACCTGCCTGCTGGCACCTCTGTGCCAGGGAACAGGTGAGCCGGGCGGGCGGCTCGCCCTCACGGCCCCAGCCTAGGCCTCCAGCCCTGTCATCCCTGCACAGGGTCGGGCAGGGAGCACCTCCTTGACTCGGACGTTGGAGAGGGACCCGGAGAGCCCTGGGGCTGGGCCTGGACAGGCTTCCCAGGGAGACCCGTCGCACCTGCTGGCCAGCTCAGAGAGAAGGACTGCGTCCTACGATGTGCCTCATGAGGGCGGCCTGGACCACAGCCAGGCACCTGGTCCCTGGCAGCGACAGCCTCCAGGGTCAGCACGCAGGCCCTAGCCTGCAGGTCACCAGAGGTGCGGGTGTGAGTCCCTGGACCGTCATTAGGATAGACGGCAGGCAGGTTCCTGCTCGTCTGGTGGGACTGTGCTCTCCTTACGGTGCTCTTCTGTCTGCTTATGAAACGCACGTGCTCCCTCAGGTGGAATCAGTTCCTTTGTAAATATGATGATGTCTGTCAGAGCCCCTTCTGTTCTTCGGTGATAAGCTAGAAAATAAACACATCGATAGTCCTGTATTTTCAGATGGAAATAACCCCTCTGTAAACTATCCCCATGGTCCTGAAAGGAACTGGGATGGACCCTGTTTTCCTCCTCCTCCCCTCTTTCTGCCAGTGGTGTCGTGCACCGGGCTTGGGACACCGACGCTCTGAGTCACCTCTCAGAAGCCAGGCAGCAGGGGGTGAAAGGCAGCACTGGCTGTGTCATCCTGACCCCCAGGTGGGGGAAGGTGCACCCAGCCCTGCCAGCCTGGAACTGCTCCCAGGCGCCCCCACTGAGAATCACAGGAGGACTGAAGGATGTAACCGTGGCCTCCCTCTAGAGACTACCGATACCCACACCCGAAACAAGATTCTCACGCTAACTCGACTTCGGCTTGTTCGCTCCACAGTTCTTTTAACGAGGTACTTAAATGCCTCCCTACAGAGCTCCGACCTGCCATTCTTTTGCAACCCAGGACACCCCAGCAAGTGGGTGCCTGTGAAAACTATAACCTTCCAACTCGATTAACTATTCCATACGGGAAGTCCAAAATGAGCCAGCAAAGGAACTGACCCAAACCAGAGATGGTCAAGCCTTCCAAGGGTACTCCCAACTTGCCTGGAGAGCCTGGGAACGTGCCAGCTGCCAAGAGCCCGTCAAATGGCAAGGATGGGTCCACGCACACCAAAAGAGGAGTTGGCGCGACAGGCCTGCAAACACAGAGGCCCACAGCTCACCAGACCCCACGAGCTGGGCCCATTCTCATGTCACTCACGTGCCACCCAGTCACCTGTGCCCCAGTGCTTTGGCCTCTCTGGAAACACACATGGTTGTTGTGGACCCTGGAAGGATCTGTGTTCCTCTCTGGGGCCCAGAGAGCCAACTGCCAAAGGAAATGTCCCCAGAAAAGCCCACTGGGGTCCTCAGGAAGGATAAGATGGAATCCAGGTGATACTGGTCCAACTTCTTTTGTGTTTAGTCTATTTTCACTTGCCTGTGGGGGGGCCATGTGCAGGGGCTGCCCACCTAACGTGTCAGATTAGTGTTCCCAGTGCAAAGCCGCTGGGCCAACAGCCCGACCAGTGAGCCATGGGCAGAAGTGCTGCACCTGCCTGACCCACGGTGACTCCCCTCTCCCTCTGCAAGAACCCTGTGGAGCAGCGCTGCCCCGGCCTTTCAGGGAAGAGCCTGTGCTCTGGAACAAGCTGCTACCTCTCCACTCTTTGATCAAAGAATAAAGCTTTCCTTTGCTTCTGAACTGAACTTGCTCTCTGTCTAGGGGCACACGTCACAGTGGGCAGAAGGAGCCTTGCTGGGGCTGGACTCAAAAGGGTCAGTAACACGTCCACCCCAGGAAAGCAGACAAAAAGGAGGGGGCCTGCGGCTTGATAATCACGGGCACAGGCTCAGCACCAGGGTGAGCAGCGCCGAGGGGAGGGGAGCCCACCCCGAGGCCACCCTGCTACATCCACCCACCTCAGTGGAAGGACTGGCCAAAACGTCAGCCTCTAGTTCCACCAGTGAAGGTCGCGGTGAGGTGCGTAGCCAACGAGGGAACGGGTGCTTAACGGCAGCCCTCGGTCACCTCCTGGCAGAACGAGGCGTGTCTGTGGCTGCCACACCTGCTGCGTGTGTACAAACACCACTGCACGTAAAAGGAAATACACCAACACAGCAGCTGGTGACACAGCATCCAATCCTGCCGGAGGCGTGGAATCCGTAGAGGCCTCTCTCCCCAGGAAGTCTGCGTCTAATCAGCTCTATCCACCGAGGCTTCCTTTAGCCACAGTGACATCGATTCTTCTGTGTGGGCCTGTAATTCTTAACTTTCACGTCAAGTTCGTCTCTCGAGGACTGCAGGTCACCAGGTTGTTCCTCTGTCGTGTCGATACTGAACCGGGGGGATACCAGCCCCTCCAACAACCCCCAGTTAGAGGTTGTTCGATGCCCGAGAACGTGTCCAGCTGCAGCCACACTGTTTCATTCCTCAAGCCCTTGCTGGGCCTACTCCCCTTAGCAGCAGGAAGTGGCTAGAGCAGTGGTCACCCCTCATCCCTCGAGGCTGAGGGATGACCCAAAGACAGGCCACGACTGGAAGCACCTGCCGCGCGTCACAGGGCCCCGAGGCAGAAACAAAACGATGCAGAGGACCAGGGGAGCCACGTGCGGACGGGGGCACCGGGCAGGCGCGCGGGAGGACTAGAACGGGGGGCCACCCCCGTGGGCTCCGCACATCACGCGCCGGCGTCGCAGGCCAAGGCCCCGCTGCCCGCAGCACCTGCGGCCGGGAAGAGGCCTGAGGCGCGCTCCCTGCTTGCCCCGCAGCCCGCGCTGGCTCGCCGCCCCCCACCGCCCGGCCCCCTGGCCCCGCGCTGCCTGCGCCCCGACACGAGCCCGCGGGGGCGCCGATGCGAGCTTCGCCCCCTTGCGACAGACAGACCCCTTTCCCGGCAAAGGCCTGGCCTGGCGCGGGGCCTTCCCACCGCACCGCCAGCCGGGCCACCGAGGGGCCCACGTCCACCCCCGCGAGGGGCGGCAGGGGGCCCGCTGAGGTCTCGTGGCGACACCGCAGCTAACTCTCCGGAGACCGTGTCCCAGCGCCGCGCCTCCCGGGGCCGCGCACCCCCGCGCGCCGGGCCGAGCGCGAGCCCCGGGCGACTGCGCAGGCGCGGCCCCGCCCACCGGCGCGCTCGCGGGCAGGAGGCGGCCGTGCGCAGGCGCGTGCCGTGCGCAGGCGCGCCCCGTCCGCCGTGACCCCGTGACCCCGCGGCCCCGCTGTCCCCGCGCGGCATGGCGGCCCTCGGCGCTCGGGCGGCGTCCGGGCTGGCGGCCACCCGCGTTTTCCTGCCGCGTCCCGGCCTGCGACCGCGGCCCTTCGGCGGGCCGGCGTCCTCCCCGCGCGCGGCGCTCCACGCCTCCGCGCCGCGCCCCGGGGCCAGGGTCGCAGTGGTGAGCGGGCGGGCGGGGCGTGCGGACGAGGGGCCGCGCGGGCGGGGCGGCGAGGGCGGGCTGCCCACCCAGGCCCTGCCCGCGGGCGCCCGCTGCGCCCCCGTGCCCTCCCCCGTGTCCCCGTGCCCCCGCACCCTCCTCCGTGGCCCCTCCCCTCCCCCCGTGGCCCCGTCCCCCGTGCTCTCTCCCGCACCACCGCGCCCTCTCCCGTGTCCCCCCCATGCCCCCCACATCCTCTCTCGTGTCCCCTGCACCCTCCCCTGTGCCCCCTGCACCCTCTCCCATGCCCACTAGGACCCCCTTGTCCCCCTCCTCCCCCCCCGCCGTGACCAGGCCTCTGCCCCCACAGGTGCTGTCCGGATGTGGGGTCTATGACGGGACGGAACTCCATGAAGCCTCTTCGTAAGCCCCTGGGTGGCTCACCCTTGGGAGGGGACTGACGGGGCGCAGGGGGCGTGAAGGAAGGCATTTCATGTTCTGCGTGTGTCTTGCACGTGAAATACCAGGAGCCACAAAGTGAGGTTTTTAGTGTCCTGTGTGGCTGTCGCACAGCGGTAACCGCGTAACTCTTACTCTCTGGTTTTTCACACCCACGTGTTGTAAACGTTGGCGTCATCCAGTGCTGTGTTTTGGAAATCAGAGCACTTTTCCGTCTTTGCAGTGTGATTTTCCAGGGTTGTTGTGTAGGCGGCTGTCATTGGTGTGGGCTGTTGGCTGTGGTCGAGTAGTTTGTGTTGATGTATTTATTTGAAAAGTTTTTGTGCGCAGGACTGTAGGGGCTGTCAGGGTGGGCCTTAGCTGGAGAGGCGTTCGGCAGTGGTTGGGAAACACACCGCTCCCAGACCCGGGCCTCCCCGGTCCCCAGAGGAGCCTGAGGCTGGTGGCTGTGTGTGGCCCTGAGCCCTCCCCTTGGGGGTGGCCAGCGTGTGCTGGAGTTGACCGGGCCTGGAGTGACCTTTGGAGCGTGCTGCCCTGGTGGGTGGCAGAGGGCCAGGCGAGTTTCTGGCTGGGGGTTGGTGGTGGGGCGTGAGAGAGGAGGAGGCGAGGAATGGCCAGCAGCTGGAAGCCTCCCAGCAGAGCCAGGAGCTGTGGGTCAGATGCCCGTGAGGTTCCGAGGAGCAGAGCCCGGGCCCAGGTGGCCCAGCCTTGCTGGGGGACGGCTGTGAATCTGTCTTGGGGTCCCAGTCTTGTGCCTCCTCTTTCTCTGGAAGGGAGTGGTGACAGCCCTGCCAGGGACAGGTTTCGTGCCAGCGAGTGGACTGGAGCCTGGCGCAGAGCAACTCTTGGTAAATGCTATCCGCTTCAGCAGCCCCCGGGGACACCTGCGTGTCTCCCACCCCCAAGAGGGGGAAGGTTGGGGAGACCAAGGCACTGAACTTACCTTGGAGACCAGAAGCTTTCCTGAAACCCTCAAGGCCATCGTCAGTTGGCCCGTGAGAGGGAGGGCACCCGGAAGCCGCCCGGGAATGCAGACGCCCGGGCTGTGACAGCCGCCGGGCCGCCCGTCCTTACAGTCTCATTTGTAAAGAGAGCTCGGGGGCTGGCCGGTCTCCAGAGGCCAGTTCATTGACAGCGAACTCACACGGAGGGTGTTGGGTCGTCAGCAAGTCAAAACCGTTTGCAAGTGGCAGAGGATGTTCACCTGTGTGAGGGCTGTCTGCCTGGCGGCCGACACCCTGCGGCAGGCGGGAGAGCTGGGCCGGGCGCGTGTCAGAGTCCAGGCTGATTCCTCCCGTGCAGGATACTGGTTCACCTGAGCCGTGGCGGGGCCGAGGTCCAGATCTTTGCTCCTGACGTCCCTCAGATGCACGTGATCGACCACACCAAGGGCCAGCCTGCTGAGGGCGAAACCAGGTACGGGCCTTCTCATCCTGGAATGCGGGTTGGGGTGGGTTGAAACCCTCCGAGAACCTGCACGCGGTTGCTTTGTCTTAGCTGGGAGCCGAGTCCACGTTCACGTGGACTTCACAGCGGTGGTCCCGGGGCTGTCCTGGGCCTCAGGATGTGCCTCACCTTCCAGCGCTGTCGGAACCGTGGAGGGAGGTTCCCCCCGGGTGACCTCCTCGTACCTGCATTCTGACCAAGGCGTGTGCATCCGTTTGGTTTCATCTACCCGTCTGGGCTTCAGGTGTCTGTGAGCAGCTCACATCAGCAGTTCTGTTCCTGAGGGGTGCGCGGCCCTGGCCTCACGTCCCCTGAGACCCACCTCTCCCCTCTGGCCTGCTCCGGACTGCAGGGTGACGGCCCCTGGAGGCTGTGGTTCCCAGGTGCCCTCCAGGTGCAGGCACCAAGAGACGGGGCGGCGGGAAGGGACCGTGGGGCTGTCTCCTGGGGCTGCGGCCAGTCCTGGCGCTGCCTCACTTGTCCCTCAGAGTTGCTTCTTAATGCTCCCTGCTCGGTTTCATCACCACCCCTCCTCCTGCTGAATGCCGCCTGGCGGCCCTGAATGACACACGAGGCCGGGGAACCAGGCATGGTGGTTCAGAAGCGCCCATCTGAAAGGGCTCCCAGAGACGCTTGAAGCGTGGGCTCACCGTGGTCACTGTTGTGGTGTCACCTTCATGAAGGCCCGTGAGCCGGAAGGACGGGTCCTCTTGTCTCCTGGTGGCTCCGTCCTGCCCCGTTCTCCCGTCTCTCCGAGCACTGAACCTTCCGGGCCCTCTCCATTCTTTCCCAGGAACGTGCTGACCGAGTCGGCGAGGATTGCCCGCGGCAAGATTGCCGACCTGGCCAAGCTCAGCGCCGCCAACCACGATGCGGCCGTGTTCCCCGGGGGCTTCGGAGCCGCCAAAAACCTGTACGTGTTGCAGGTTGGGGTCTCCTGCATTTCCCCTGGAGTGTTAGATGGGGACGCTGTGGTGGTGGGAGCAGCTCTTGAGGGGATAGGCCCAGCGACGACGTGGCTGCTGCGTGACAGGGAACCCCAGTGGGAGGAGGCTCCTGGGACCTGGTCCTCCAGGTGCGGTGCTGGGGGTCTCGTCATGTCAGAACCTCTCCACGTACGTGTTCCCCGCAGACATCTCGCTCCTGTGGACCTTGCCGCGCGGAAAACTGCCTTTTCTGGTCGGGCCGTTTGGAGGATGGTCCTGATGGAAAAAGGAAGCCCTTTGGGTTGTTTGCTCTTAGGGTTGTTGCCTCAGCGACCAGACCTGGAGCCTGGGAGGCCGTCACTCTGCTGCCGTGACGTGCTTTGGGTTTCAGGTCCCCTTTCTGTTCTCTGATTCCTTTCTCTCTCCTCCACGTTTCATGGAAATCTTTTTGCGCTGGCCTCCCTGGCCCAGCACGTCCTTTCGGACGTGGCGCAGGGCTGCTGCTCCCATGACGGAGGGGACTCGCCCGCCCGTGGCTGGAGCACTGCCAGAAGGCTCCATGCAGCTGTGCCTGCGGCATCGGGGCTTTAAACACGGTGCGGTGTGCGTCACGGCCTGGGCCGCACGCGAGGGCGGAGGTGCTCACGTCCCCAGGCTCCCGCCCGCACCCTGACCCCTGGAGGCTCCGCCCGCTCCCGGGCATCGCCAGAGCCTCCCCTCTCCCCGTTCCCACCGGTTTCCCCACAGTCCTTCCTCCCTCCCTCCCTGCCACGAGGTGGGCCAGTCCAGACCCCCGCCCCGCCTTGTGCCCTGCCTCTCGCAGAGCCCGCCCGGGAGTGCTCGCCCCGCGTGGCCGTGGTCCTGAGCCCCTGGCGGGAGGCTGCGGGGCACAGCCTGCGATGGCCGGGCTGGTGCTGGTGGGACCGGGTCTCTTCCTCTGGAGGGGGAGCTGTGCTCCCCTCGGCCCTGAGGCTGCGCCCGGCATGAGGGTGGCGCGAGGGTGTGCTGGGGTTGTGTCCCTGTGGCTGACGACCACCCCGGGTGACGTTGTGGTGGCGCGTCTCGGCGTTGGAGGAAGTGGGGCCTCGGGCCAGCGTCCACGGCTGTGAGCCCGCAGACCCCCGGGGGAGCCGCCGGTCCCGGTGTCCCTTCCGCAGGAAAGGCCGGCTCCGTGGCAGTGGTCTGTGCAGTGCACATGGGGCAGCAGTGACGTGTTCACTGTGGAGACCCTGTCCTTGCTGCCCGCGACCCCAGGGCCCCCCGGCCCCTTCGCCAGTGTTTCACGTCCCGAGAGATGCACACGTGTGTCTGTGTTGAGGGTCCCGCCAGGGGGTGGCCTCTCGTCCTGCACATTGCGTCTTCCACGTGACGCCAAGGCTTGTCCCTCCGCTGTCTGACAGCCGCACACGCGGCTCCTGTCACGTCGGCGACCCGGCGCTGAGGGGACCCCAAGACTTCCCGTCCTCTCTGTGTCTTGATAGCTTTTGGCGGCGTAGCTGACGTATGTGTATTTAAAGTGTGAGATCTGACCCGTGTTGAGGCGCCTACACACCCTGAGAAACCACGTCGGGGGGCCAGTGTCCCTCATGCCCGCAGGCTGTCCCGTCATCGCACCGGGTGCCGGGGCAGAGGAAGCCCGGCCTGTGGATGTTGACGGGCCCGGGCCGTCTGCCTTCCGAGGAGATGGAGCTGGCGCGAGCCCACCGACCGGGCGGGAGACCAGTCCCGACCCCCCAGTGCTCTTGCTGTGCTGAGAAAGACGGGGTCTTGTTCCATCTGGGTTCTTCCCCTCGTCAGTGACGCACAGGCCCTGTCACTGGTTTTAGGCCGGCAGCGCGTGCTGCTGTGCCCGGGGGGCCGAGCGGGTGGCTGGGGACCCGGTGGGCGTGTCTGCTGCCCCTTCACCGCCGCTGGCCTCCCTCTTTTTGCTCTTTATGCTGCTTTATGTGTCAGAAAACAAAAAAAACACGTATACACGCAATTGTGTGGAAGGCCACATACACGTAGTTGCACACCCATGTTAAGTGTTTCCTTCGGTGGCTGAGAAGATCACGGAGCACGCGGGACCCCGGGGGGTGGCGCCGGGGCTGGGGCTCCCCAGGCGGACAGACGTTGAGCCCTGAGATCTGAGGAAGCCTCTTCTCGTGGCAGGAGCACGTTCGCCGTGGACGGGGGTGACTGCAAGGTGAATGCAGACGTGGAGCGTGTCCTGAAGGAGTTCCACCGGGCTGGGAAGCCCATCGGGTACGTGCGGCCTGGCGACGCTGCAGGAGGGGCAGTGGCGGAGCCTGCGGTCGTGGCCGTTGCCCGTAGCCAGGAGCTGGCGCCTGGAGTTGTGTGGTTTTGGAAACTCTCAGTCCCTTTCCTTGTTATAAGTGAGGGGGTTTCATGTGATTTTAGAGGTGCTTTTCAGCTCTGAAAATGCTGTGGTTGTGTGGTTACGTTAATTTTTCTTGGTGACTTAACAGGGAGGAGAGGGGATGGTTCTTTCAGGGCCTAGAAGGTTCTGTAGCCCTTCTCTGGCCCTAGCCTTTGCCAGCCCCTCTCCTGCGCCTGGCCTCTGCCTTCCCGTCCGGCTCGGAGCAGCCCCTCAGCTGGCGGGCCCCCCCCTTCCTCGCGCCTCGGCTATTGCGAGCAGCATTCCCGAGCCCTGTCGCTCTCGGCTGCCCGTCCTCGGGGACTGGATCCTGTGGCGGCCGCGTGCTAGGCCCACCCCCACGGGCCCAGCCCCTGCTCACAGCCTGGCCCGCAGTCCTCGGCCTGGCAGACGGGTGAGGCCGGCCGGAACCTGCACCAGGGGGCTCTCAGGGAGGAGTGACGGCGAGCCCGTCGTCAGACCTGCTCGTCAGGCTGCCCTTCCCACGAGCGTGGGTGGGGTGTGGGTGCTCGGTCTTGCCTCACTGTGGGCGTGGTTGGTCCACGACGCTGGGGCTGGAGCTTGTGGGTTGCGTGCTTTGGGGTCGTCCCTGGCCGGGGAGGTTCTCCCAGGAACACAGCGGTGCGCAGATGCACCAGAAACAGGGTCCACCGGGCCCTCCGCCACAGACTGGAAGAGAATGCGGAAGTTAGAGCGCTCGGTCTGAACGGGGCACAGAGGCTGGGGGGCACGGCCCGCCGGGGTTGGCATCCTTCGCAGACCCGCAGCCACACCGGAGGCCCTGCCTACTCAGCACCCAGAGCGCCCTCCGCCTGCGGCGGCGGCCCAGGAGCACGTCTGCCCGGCAGCCAGCAGCGCCTCCTGCCCCCGCCCCAGACGCCCCCGATGCCCGGAGGAGGCGGCGCCGTGGCAGCACAGCGCCCAGCCCATCCCCCTCCCCGGGCGCTCCCCTGGGGCAGCACCGCCCGGGGGGACCCAGCGCCCTCGCTCTAAGGATGGGACAGTGCCACAAATGGGACAGGAGCCCAGCAGGGTGGCCACCTCACAGCGGGCACCCTGCCTGCTTGAGTGAGCAGACTGCCCTGGGGTGGGGGTGCGTGATGGGGCCTCTCTGCTGCCCCGGCTGCCGTGTCCCCGCGGGCAGCTCTGTTCAGCTCCCCCTGCAGCCGCTCCCTCGTCTGTCTCTTTCTAAGAGCAGCGGCTTGTCCGGCCACGTGCAAAACGGCCTTTCCAGGTCAGCACCTCGCGTCCCCTTCCAGGCTGTGCCGTCAGCCCTCGGCCTGCTCGTCAGAAGCCGGGCCTGTGCCTCCCTCCCCGCAGCGCAGGAGCCCGCACCGCCTGGCCGGCCTCCATCGGTGGCATCCACGGCCAAAGACAGGCGGGCGGCCCAGCGCCCATCTCTGGGTGTCGCCCCGCGCCAGGCACCTGTGCACCTGGTGACTCGACAGGCTCCCGAGGTGTCGGTTCCCATGATGCTCCCCTGTTCGGGGCGGGGGGTTTCTCTCGTGGTCCCGGCACAGAGGCGGAGGTGGCTGTCTCTGTGTGTAACGAGCGGTAGATACGTCCTTGGGACGTGTTTGCCTTTACAGTGGCTCCGGTGCGGGGCTTTGCAGTCGACTCAGCGCCTGGTGAGCAGAGGGGGGCGGCAGGTGCAGCCCAGCGGGGTGGGGACCCCAGGGCAGGGGGCCCGGCCCAGCCTGGAGCTGCTGCGGCAGGCCCCCCGTGTGTGCTCGGGGCTGGCGGAGCGCTGACGCGGGCCTGGCTCCTGGAGGCCCACGCGCTGGCTGATCCCGGGGCTCGGGAGCTGCTGGTCAGCAGGCCCCTGGGGAAGAGCGGGACAGGGGAGCAGCCCTGAGGGCAGGCGTCCAGGGCGAGCCTGCAGGCCTGGGCGCCCCTGGGGACAGCCTGCTCACGGGGGAGGGACAGGGGTTGGCGCGCTGCTGGGACAGGGCCCTCGGCTCCACGCCCACAGGCCAGGCGAGGCTGCTGGTTGCCCATGTGCCCGGCCTCCCGCACCCCCTGCAGAGAAGGGGATCAGGTCACAGCCAGTCGGTACAGCAGAGCTGCTCCGGGACTGTGTGACAGGCCGCCTGACAGCTCGGGCCGCAGACAGCACCTCCTGGGGCCTTCTCTCTGGGGCGGGGGGGGGGCCCTCGCGCCCTGGACACCACGTGGGGTGCTTGGTGCGTGTCTGGCAGCCGGGGCTCAGCTGGCCACCCCCACGGCTCCCCCACCCTTCACTGCTCACAGCCGCCCTGGGCGGCCCGGGGGCGGGGCGGGGCGGGGCGGGCTCCAGCGGCTGTGGCGCTGCGTCCCCGAGCCCGCAGCACTGGCGTGCAGCTCCTTCTCGAGGCTGACCTCGTTCTCCGAGCCGCCCTGTGGCGCCCCCCGGGCAGGCGGCCCCACGCGCAGTCCCGAGCTGACCCTCTCCTCACCTTTCAGCCTGTGCTGCATCGCTCCCGTCCTCGCGGCCAAGGTGCTCGGAGGCGTTGAGGTCACCGTGGGCCACGAGCAGGAGGAGGGCGGCACGTGGCCGCATGCCGGGACTGCGGAGGTCATCAAAGCCCTGGGCGCCAAGCACTGTGTGGCGGAAGTGACCATATCTTTCCAGCAGCGGGGGCGGCGTGGGCGGGGGTGCCCAGGGCACGTGTGTGGTGGGGGTGGGCTGCAGCGCCCGAGGCTGTGAGCCCTCCCCCACCCGGGGGCCGCGTTCTCAAATACCCACGCTGCCGGAGCTCGGCACACCCCAGGCCCGGGGCTTGCTGGTTTGGGCACGAAGATGGCCTTGGGCTTGCGGGGGTGCGGGGTGGGGCAGCCCTGTGACGAGGAGGCCGGGGGCTGCCTGCGGTGGAGGGAGAGCGCGTGCCCGGTGGTGGGGCAGAGGCCGGGGTGAAGGGGGGGTTTCTCACCTTCACCCAGCGTAAGTTCCCTGGGTGGTGCAGATAGGCACCGCAGGAGGCCTCGTCACCCCTGTTCCTCCTGTGAGCGGGTCCTCTGTGTTCTGAGGTCACCAGCTGTGCTGTGGCCGTAGAGAGCCTCGGGCCACAGGCTTTCCACCTTCCAGCTCTGCACCTGGACCCAGGGGTCTCGCCGGCCAGCGTCTGTCCTGAAGCGTGTCTGTCCTGAAGGGGCGTGCTCTCTTTGGGTTGTGTCTCCGCTTGCAGGTGTGAATGTCCATCCTCCTCCAGCACAGAGCGGCCAGCCCTGGACCTGGGGCCTTGGCATAGGTCCAGGAAGCGGGTCTTAGCGGGGAGGCGAGGCCAGTTCTGTCACCGCCCTGTCTCGGGGACCTGGGGCAGGAGCTGGGGTTGTGTCAGGGGTGCGGCCCAGGTCGGGTTGGCCCCTGTCCTCACAGTGGGCACTCAGACAAGCGTGCTCAGCCCAGTTTCTTGCTCTGAAAGGTGGAGGTGCTGCTGCTGCCTTCAGGGTGGCCATGGGGTCTCGGCCGGTGCTCTGGGCGTCCGGCTCAAGCCTGCAGCCATTGGTCCCGTGCGGCCCGCTGCTGGGACGCGTTAGGAAGCAGTGCCCTGTTCACTGGGTCTTGAGCTGCTCGGAGCTTGGTTCCAGGGTCTTTAGTGAAAGTAGCGCAGGTGGTGCAGAAAGCCCCCTTCCCGGGGATGTGGGTGGGCGGGGCGCCGGATGCCACGTCCTCGGTGGTCCCGGCTGCACGGTGTTTTTCCGTAACCTGTGTCACGAGGCTCATGTGGACGAGAAGAACAAGGTGGTCACGACTCCGGCCTTCATGTGTGACACCGCCCTCCACCACATCCACGACGGCATCGGGGCCATGGTGAGGAAGGTGCTGGAACTCGCCGGCAAGTGAGGCCCTCGGGGCCGGGGCTCAGCCTGGCCCCCCAGGCGGCGCCGCGCTCCTGTCAGCTTGGACCTGGGCAGAAATTGATTTCTTTGCTTAAACCTGCAGGCGTTTTCTTTGTGAGGAGGGCACTTCCGACAGCCGGGGTCGGGAGGGCATCGATGTGAGGGGTCTGCCCCTCACGAGGGGGAGGCCGGGGCGGCGGGACTGCCCTCCGCGAGGGGCGCTAGTGCCCGGCCTCGCCTGCAGCCTCAGGCTTGAAACCCGGTCCGCTTCTCGCTTCTCGCTTCTCGGTGCGCGCGGCAGGGCGACGGCGCCGCCGTGCTTGGCTGGGCTCTCTTCAGAGCGGCTCCCGTGGCGTTGGGAAGGGAACGTCCTTTACGTGTGCGGATCTCATCATCGGGAGACCAGAATGCCCTCTTATTAGTAATAAAAGAGTCTGTACGCTGGAGTGCGTGTGCGCATCACAGCCGTCGGCGGCTTCCTGAGGCGGGCGGGCCCTCTGGCCGGGGGAGGAAACGCCTTCCCCAGACAGGCGCGGGCCGCTCCGTGCCAGGCCCCCAGGCCCCCGGAGCCCAGCGGGCGGGGGGCTCGCGCCGGGAGGGGAGGGGAGGGGAGGTGGGGGGGCGTGCGGGAGGAGCAGTGCAGGGGGCGTGGGGGGCTGGCTGGGCCTCCTCCGGGCCTGTGGGCTGGGTTCCGGGACGGCACCGGGGGTCGGCCCGTCCCAGCATGGCCCCCTGGCCTGCGCTCCACGACCCCGGAGGGCGCCCCGGACGCTCGGTGCCACCGCGTCCTCGCCTGGCCCTGAGGGCGCTGCTGGGTGCGGTGCAGCGGGCGGGTCAGTGGGGTCCAGTCCACACGGAGCTGTGTCTCGGCGGCCTGGGGGGGGTGCAGTCACAGGTCACCGCGCCGCCCCTCACCCCGCCCCACGCCCACATCAGCTAGCATGACGGCCGCGCCTCCAGCGGTTTCCCAGGGCGTGAGGGAGGGTGGGCAGGGCCTGTGGAAGGGACAGTGGAGCCTGAGTCCACGCCCGCCCGGTGCCCTCGGTCCCCCGGTATCTCGTGCCAGCCAGTCTTTCCGACGTGGGAACTGCATTCTCTGGTGGCCTGTCCCTCTCCCGGGAGGCGGGGTCCCTGGGACACAAGCCCCTGAGGCACAGCTGCGGGCACAGCCGTGGCCAGGGCTGTCCTTCCCGTGCAGCTCCGGGAGCCTCGCCGCTTCCGTCGGGGTTAACAGCTCATCCTAAGGAACTCCTTCACTGAAAGGTTTTCGCAGCAGCATGTGCGCGTGCGTGTGTACAGAGAAGAAAGCAAAACCACAGGCGGGCACCTGGCTGAGTTTCCATGGAATGACCAGCTGCCTGGATCCTGGGCCCCTCGGCTCTGCGGGAGGCGCGGGCGATGGTGTATGTCCCGGTCCGTGCGCAGGGGCCCCGGCTGCATGGCTTTCCCCTGCAGAGACGTTCCTGGAGGGTCCTCCGCTGGGCGTCCGTGTCCCGCGAGGGTGGCCTCTGCGGGGTGTGCCGAGGCCGCGGCCGCTGGGCTCCGGGTGTGGTCTGTTCGGGTCCTGTGTGCCTCGCCCCAGGACACAGCATCTGGCCCTGGGATCTGCAGGCCTTCCTATTTCATTCCCATCACCCGGTGGCTGTGGGTGGTGTTCCCGTGGTTTTCTCTGGCTTCTCCGACGTCCACTGAGGTGCATCTCCTCTTTGTTTATTTCCTGGCACTTTGGGGACCCACTTTGGCGAAGCGCTCGTTGGAGTCTCAGGCCGTTTCCCTGTGGGTCATCTGTCAGGCCATCTTTCATGATGGGAGTGACTTTGTGCTCTGGTTACGGGCCCTTTGTCAGTTATGCAGGTCACACACGTTTTCTTCCGCTGTCTTTTTGCTGCATGCTGTCTTTTTTTTTTTTTTAATTTGTAATTTGTAATTTTTTACAATAAACTGCATATATTTAGAGTGTACAACTTGCTATCCCAATCTCCCAATTAATTCCCCCCAAACCCTCCCCGCTTTCCCCACTTGGTGTCCATATGTTTATTCTCTACATCTCTGTCTCTGTTTCTACCTTGCAAACCGGTTGATTTGTACCATTTTTCTATAGCCCACATATATGTGTTAATATACAATATTAGTTTTTCTCTTTCTGACTCACTTCACTGTGTATGACAATCTCTAGATCCATCCATGTCTCTAAAAATGTCCCAGTTTCATTGCTTCTTACAGCTGAGTAATATTCCATTGTATGTATGTACCACATTTTCTTTATCCATTCATCTGTTGATGGGCATTTAGGTTGCTTCCGTGTCCTGGCTATTGTAAATAGTGCTGCCATGAACATTGGAGTGCATGTGTCTTTTTGAATTATGGTGTTCTCTGGGTATATGCCCAGTAGTGGGATTGCTGGGTCATATGGTAGTTCTATTTTTAGTTTTGCAAGGAACCTCCATACTGTTCTCCATAGTGGCTGTATCAATTTACATTCCCACCAGCAGTGCAGGAGTGTTCCCTTTTCTCCACACCCTCTCCAGCATTTACTGTTTGTCGATTTTCTTTTTTTTTTCTTTTTTTTTTTTTTGGCACACGGGCTTAGTTGCTCCGCGGCATGTGGGATCTTCCTGGAGCAGGGATCGAACTCATGTCCTCTGCATTGGCAGGCAGATTCCCAACCACTGCGCCACCTAGGAAGCCCTGTTTGTCGATTTTCTGATGATGCCCATTCTAACCGGTGTGAGGTGATAACTCATTGTAGTTTTGATTTGCATTTCTCTAATAATTAGTGATGTTGAGCAGCTTTTCATGTGCCTCTTGGCCATCCGTATGTCTTCTTCGGAGAAATGCCTGTTTAGGTCTTCTGCCCATTTTTTGATTGGGTTGTTTGTTTTTTTGATATTGAGCTGGAGAAACTGTTTATATATTTTGGAGATTAATCCTTTGTCTGTTGATTCATTTGCAAATATTTTCTCCCATTCTGAGGGTTGTCTTTTTGTCTTGCTTATAGTTTCCTTTGCTGTGCAGAAGCTTTGAAGTTTCATTAGGTCCCACTTATTTATTTTTGTTTTTATTTCCATTATTCTAGGGGGTGGATCAAAAAAGATCTCGCTGTTATTTACGTCGAAGAGTGTTCTTCCTACGTTTTCCTCTAGGAGTTTTATAGTGTCTGGCCTTACATTTAGGTCTTTAATCCATTTGGAGTTTATTTTTGTGTATGGTGCTAGGAGGTGTTCTGATTCCATTCTTTTACATGTAGCTGTCCAGTTTTCCCAGCACCACTTATTGAAGAGGTTGCCTTTTCTCCATTGTATATCCTTGCCTCCTTTGTCATAGATTAGTTGACCGTAGTTTATCTCTGGGCTTTCTATCCTGTTGCATTGATCTGTATTTCTGTTTTTGTGCCAGTACCATACTGTCTTGATCACTGTAGCCTTGTAGTATAGCCTGAAGTCAGGAAGCCTGATTCCACCAGCTCCGTCTTTCCTTCTCAAGATTGCTTTGGCTATTCGGGGTCTTTTGCGTTTCCATACAAATCATAAAATTTCTTGTTCTAGTTCTGTGAAAAATGCCATTGATAATTTGATCGGGATTGCATTGAATCTGTAAATTGCTTTGGGTAGTATAGTCATTTTCACAGTGTTGATTCTTCCAATCCAAGAACATGGTATGTCCCTCCATCTGTTTGTGTCGTCTTTGATTGCTTTCATTACTGTCTTATAGTTTTCTGAGTACAGGTCTTTTACCTCCTTGGTTAGGTTCATTCCTAGGTATTTTATTCTTTCTGTTGCAATGGTGAATGGGATTGTTTCCTTCATTTCTCTTTCTGAACTTTCATTGTTAGTGTATAGAAATGCAAGAGATTTCTGTGTGTTAATTTTGTATTCTGCAGCTTTACCAGATTCATTGATTAGCTCGAGTAGTTTTCTGGTGGCATCTTGAGGATTTTCTATGTATAGTATCATGTCACCTGCGAACAGTGTCAGTTTGACTTCTTTTCCAGTTTGGATTCCTTTTATTTCATTTTCTTCTCTGATTGCTGTGGCAAGGACTTCCAAAACTATGTTGAATAGTAGTGGCGAGAGTGGACATCCTTGTCTTGTTCCTGATCTTAGAAGGAATGCTTGCAGTTTTTCACCATTGAGAATGATGTTTGCTGTGGGTTTGTCATATGTGGCCTTTATTATGTTGAGGTAGGTTCCCTCTATGCCCACCTTCTGGAGAGTTTGTATCATAAATGGGTGTTGAATTTTGTCAAAAGCTTTTTCTGCATCTATTGAGATGGTCATGTGATTTTTATCCTTCAATTTGTTAATATGGTGTATCACATTGATTGATTTGCATATATTGAAGAATCCTTGCTTTCCAGGGATAAACCCCACTTGATCATGGTGTGTGATCCTTTTAATGTGTTGTTGGATTCTGTTGGCTAGTATTTTGTTGAGGATTTTTGCATCTAATTTCAACAGTGATGCTGGTCTGTAATTTTCTTTTTTTGTAGTATCTTTGTCTGGTTTTGGTATCAGGGTGATGGTGGCTTCATAAAATGAGTTTGAGAGTGTTCCTTGCTCTGCAATTTTTTGGAAGAGTTTGAGAAGGATGGGTGTTAGCTCTTCTCTGAATGTCTGATAAAATTCACCTGTGACTCCATCTGGTCCTGGACTTTTGTTTGTTGGGAGATTTTTAATCGCAGTTTCAATTTTGTTACTTGTGATTGGTCTGTTTGCATTTTTTCTGTCTTCCTGATTCAGTCTTGGAAGGTTATACCTTTCTAAGAATCTGTCCATTTCATCCAGGTTGTCCATTTTATTGGCATATAGTTGCTTGTAGTAATCTCTTATGGTGCTTTTTTATTTCTGCGGTGTCCGTTGTAACTTCTCCTGTTTCATTTCTAATTTTATTGATTTGAGTCCTCTCCCTCTTTCTTGATGAGTCTTGCTAGAGGTTTATCGATTTTATTTATCTTCTCAAAGAACCAGCTTTTAGTTTTATTGATTTTTGCTATTTTCTTTGTCTCTATTTCATTGATCTCTGCTCTGATCTTTATGATTTCTCTCCGTCTACTAACTTTGGGTTTTGTTTGCTCTTCTCTCTCTGGTTTCTTTAGGTGTAAGGTTAGATTGTTTATTTGGGATTTTTCTTGTTTCTTAAGGTAGGATTGTATTGCTATAAACTTCCCTCTTAGAGCTGCCTTTGCTGCTTCCCATAGGTTTTGGATTGTTGTGTTTTCATCGTCATTTGTCTCTAGGTATTTTTTGATTTCCTCTTTGATTTCTTCAGTGATCTCTTGGTTATTTAGTAGCGTATTGTTTAGCCTCCATGTGTTTGTGTTTTTTACAGTTTTTTTCCTGTAATTGATTTCTGATCTCATAGCATTGTGGTCAGAAAAGATGCTTGATACGATTTCAGTTTTCTTGAATTTACCAAGGCTTGATTTATGACCCAAAATGTGACCTATCCTGGAGAATGTTCCATGTGCACTTGAGAAGAATGTGTAATATGCTGTTTTTGGATGTAATGTCCTATAGATATCTGTTAAATGAAGCTAATTTATTGTGTCATTTTAAGCTTGTGTTTCCTTATTAATTTTCTGTGTGGATGATCTTTTGGTGTAAGTGGGGTGTTAAAGTCCCCCACTATGATTGTGTTCCTGTTGATTTCCTCTTTCATAGTTGTTAGCATTTGCCTTATGTATTGAGGTGCTCCTATATTGGGTGCATATATATTGATAATTGTTATCTCTTCTTCTTGGATTGATCCCTTGATCTTTATGTAGTGTCCTTTCTTGTCTCTTGTAACATTTTTTATTTTAAAGTCTATTTTGAATATCGCTACTCCAGCTTTCTTTTGATTTCCATTTGCATGGAATATCTTTTTCCATCCCCTCACTTTCAATCTGTATGTGTCCCTAGGTCTGACAGCATATATATGGGTCTTATTTTTGTATCCATTCAGCCAGTCTGTGTCTTTTGGTTGGTGCATTTAGTCCATTTACATACAAGGTAATTATCTAGATATATGTTCCTATTACCATTTAAATTGTTTTGTTTTTGTTTCTATAGGTCCTTTTTTTCTCTTATGTTTCCCTCTTAGAGAAATTCCTTTAGCATTTGATGTAGGGCTGGTTTGGTGGTGCGGAATTCTCTTAGCTGTTGCTTGTCTGTAAAGCTTTTGATTTCTCCATCGAATCTGAATGAGATCCTTGCTGGGTAGAGTATTCTTGGTTGTAGGTTCTTTCCTTTCATCACTTGAAATATATCACGCCACTCCCTTCTGGCTTGCAAAGTTTCTGCTGAGAAATCAGCTCTTACCCTTATGGGAGTTCCCTTGTATGTTATTTGTCGTTTCTCCCTTGTTGCTTTTAATAACTTTTCTCTGTCTTTAATTTTTGTCAGTTTGACTACTGTGTGTCTTGACATGTTTCTCCTTGGGTTTATCCTGCCTGGGACTCTCTGCACTTCCTGGACTTGGGTAGCTATTTCCTTTCCCAGGTTAGGGAAGTTTTCAACTATAATCTCTTCCAGTATTTTCTCTGGTCCTTTCTCTCTCTCTTCTCCTTCTGGGACCCCTATAATGCAAATGTTGGTGCGTTTAACGTTGTCCCAGAGGTCTCTTAGGCTGTCTTCAGTTCTTTTCATTCTTTTTTCTTTATTCTTTTCTGCATCAGTGATGATCACTGTTCTGTCTTCCAGGTCACTTATTCGTCCTTCTGCCTCAGTTAATCTGCTATTGGTTCCTTCTAGTGTATTTTTCATTTCAGTTATTGTGTTGCATATCTGTTTGTTTGCTCTTTAATTCTTCTAGGTCTTTGGTACACTTTTCTTGCAACTTTTCGATCTTTGTGTCCAGTCTTTTTTTCAAAGTCCTGGATCATCTTCACCATCATTATTCTGAATTCTTTTTCTGGAAGAGTGCCTATCTCCTCTTCGTTTAGTTGTTTTTCTGGTGTTTTATCTTGTCCCTTCATCTGGTACAAAGTCATTTGCCTTTTCATTTTCTGTGCCTTTCTGTGGCTGTGATTTTCAGTTCCACAAGATGAAATACTGCTGATACTGCTTGATTCTGCTGTCTGCCCTCTTGTGGAGGAAGCTGTCTAGGAGGCTCCTGGGTGCTTCCTGATGGGAGGGACTGATGGTGGGTTGGGCTGGGTGGGTGGAGCTCAGTAAAGCTTTAATCTGATTTGGTGGGTGGAGCTCAGTGACACTTTAATCTGCTTGTCTGCCAATGGGTGGGGCTGTGTTCCCACCCTGGTGGTCGTTCGGCCTGAGGTGACCCAGCCGTGGAGCTTACAGGCTCTTTGGTGGGGCTAATGGTGGACTCTGGGAGGGCTCACACCAATGAGCACCCCCCAGAACCCCTGCTGCCAGTGCCCCGGTCTCGTCGGTGAGCCACAGCTGCCCCCCACCTCTGCAGGCAACCCTCCAACACCAGCAGGTAGGTCCGGTTCAGTCTCCTATGGGGTCACTGCTCCTTCCCCCTGGGTCCTGGTGAGCACACTTCTTTGTGTGCCCTCCAAGAGTGGAGTCTCCGTTTCCCCCAGTCCCGTGGAGGTCCTGCAATCAAATCCCACTGGCTTTCAAAGTCTGATTCTCTGGGGATTCCTTCTCCCGTTGCTGGACCCCCAGGTTAGGAAGCCTGACGTGGAACTCAGAACCCTCAGGACGTCTGTGGTATAACTGTTCTCCAGCTTGTGAGTCACCCACCCAGCATTTATGGGATTTGATTTTAATGCAACTGCTCCCCTACTACCGTCTCATGCGGCTTCTCCGTTGTCTCTGGATGTGGGGTGGATTTTTTGTGAGCTCCAGTGTCTTTCTGTCGATGATTGTTCAGCAGTTAGTTGTAATTCCGGTGCTCTTGCAGGAGGGAGTGAGCACACGTCCTCCTACTCCGCCACCTTGATTCTTCTCCCGCTGCATGCTGTCTTGATGGGCAGACTCTCCTGAGTTGGTGCTGGCCCGTGGGTCACCTTCACCGTTTGTGATCTTCTGTCATCCTGTGGAAGAAAACTCCTCCCCTCCCTTCCCGGGATGGAGGCGTTTCCGGGGTTACCCTCTGAACTCTGTGTTAGCTGCTGTTTCACCTCCATGTTTAGATCAGCGGTTCGTCTCGACTCCGTGTTTGGGTCCCTCTGCTCTGCGTTTGATTCGCCCCTTCTGGAGATGCCAGGGGACGTGCCCACAGAGCAGAGTGGGTGCCGTGGCCTGAGAGCCAGCACCGCACGGCACCCGGGCCTCACTCTCGGGTTTACCCCACGGCCGGGGCGGGGCGGGGGAGTCTCAGGTGCTGCGGGGCGTCTGTGCCCGAGGGGTGGGGCCCTGCACAGAGAGACAGGCTGCCTGGATTCCACCTCCTCTGCGGCCACCTGTTGCGACCCGGCCAAAGGGCAGGTGAGCAGAGAGGGAAGGGAGCGCTCACAAGAAAGCCCCAAGAATGTTTGTGGGGTCGCTTGGTATCACCACACAGTTCACTGTTGTCCCCCTGACTTTTCCATACAAAATACCGGGCTGCCCGGTGCAGGATGGCCCCTGCGGAGGTGAAGTACGGTGCCAGCCCACACGCTGTCCTGTTGGCACTGCATCTGCCAGCTTAACCCTGGCGCCAGCCCTGGGAGGGGGTCCCCGACTGCAGGCCCAGGTCAGGCAGAAAGACGGGCAGAGAACCTGGCTCTGGAAGCACATCTGAGACGTGGGCGAGCCCAGTGGGCCCCAGCAGCCCAGGGCCAGGGCATCCAGGCGCAGAGAAGGTTGATGAGGACTGAGCACCTGCTTCGTGCCAGGCGGCGTCCCAGAGCCAGCGGGGACGGGCACAACCCCCCACACTCCCAGGAGTGTGGCCAGGGAGTTCAAGGACAGCACAGGCAGTGTGGGTGCCTGGAGGCTCCCTGACAGGAGGCCGGGCCACTGGGGTGCTGCACGGCCGTCCTCGGGTCTGACGCAGGCTCCTGGGGTCGACCTGGCCTGGGCAGGCGGGCTCCCCGGGCCCCGTCCCACCCTCCACCGCCTCCCGCCTGCGCCCCCAGGGTCAGGGCTAAGCATCTCCCCAAGGCCCTCCTGGACCCCACCATCCCTGCCCCTTCCCTTGTCTGGGCCCCTTTGTGGGCGCCTCTTTGCCACCCCTCCAGCCCCTTCCATCTGGAAAGTTCGGACCCCCTCCTCTATCGGCAGCCCCCTCAGCCCTCAGCTCTCTGCCCCAGGGCCACTCTGCAGGGGACGTGCCACACTGCCTGGTCTGCTGTGAGCTCATGGTCTGTGACCCGTGTGTGTGTGGGGTGTGTGTGTGCGTGTTCACAGGTGCGTGCCCGTGCAGCTCGCCTACGGTGGGGGGGGGCAGTGTTCACGTGGAGGCCCCAGTACCGCTACCCTCAGTCCAGCTCCACGCCTCCCCCGAGGCCCCTCTGCTGGATGGCACCTGCCCTTCCGCAGCTTCCTTTTCCTGCACGACTTCCTTGATGATACGTTTTTTTGTTTGTTTTATATAAACTTTATTTTGTAGAGCGGTCTTAGGTTCAGAGAAGAGTTGACTGGAAAGTACAGAGCGTTCCCATGTCGTGCCCCCCCACCCCGCCCCGCACGCAGCCTCCCCCGTGGTCAGCACCCCCGCCAGGCAGTGCGTCTGTTGCAGCTGGTGAGCTGGCCCTGCTGCAGGTGACGTGGGGGCCACTCTTGGTGGCGGTCATCCTCCGGGTTCAGACGGACGTGTGTGTGGTGACGCGTGTGCACCACTCCGGTGCTGCGGGCGAGTTGGCTCTAAAGCCTGCGCGCCTTCCTCCCTCCCCCTTCCTGCGCCGTGACCGCCACTGAGCTTCCCGCTTCTCCGTAGCTGTGCCTTCTTCACAGTGTCGTGTGCTGGAATCATAGTCTGTAGCCTTTTCAGGTTGGCTTCTTTCACTTACTATATACATTTAAGGTTCTTCCAGGCTTTTTCATGACTTAATAGCTCATTTCTTATTTTTTTTTTTTATTTTATTTTTGACTTATTTTTTGCGTTGGGTCTTTGTTGCTGTGCGCAGGCTTTCTCTAGTTGTGGTGAGTGGGGGCTGCTCTCTGTTGCAGTGCACCAGCTTCTCATTGTGGTGGTTTCTTTTGTTGTAGGAGCACAGGCTCAAGGCGCTCAGGCTTCAGTAGTTGTGGCACGTGGGCTCAGTAGTTGTGGCTCGAGGGCTCTAGAGCACAGGCATAATAGTTATGGTACACAGGCTTAGTCGCTCCATGGCATGTGAGATCTTCCTGGACCAGGGATCAAACCCGTGTCCCCTACACTGGCAGGCAGATTCTCAACCACTGTGCCACAAGGGAAGTCCCGATGGCTCATTTCTTTTTTTTTTTGATTAATATATTTTATTTATTTATTGGCTGTGTTGGGTCTTCGATGTTGCACACGGGCTTTCTCTAGTTGTGGTGAGCAAGGGCTACTCATTGTGGTGCATAGGCTCCTCATTGTAGTGGCTCCTCTTGTTGCAGAGCACGGGCTCTAGGCGTGTGGGCTTCAGTAGTTGCAGCATGCAGACTCAATAGTTGTGGCTCACAGGCTTAGTTGCTCCCGTGGCATGTGGGATCTTCCCAGAGCAGGGCTCGAACCTGTGTCCCCTGCATTGGCAGGCGGATTCCCAACCGCTGTGCCACCACGGAAGTCCAGCTCATTTCTTTTTAATGCTGAAATGATATTGCATTGTCTGAATGGGCCACAGTTTGTTTATCCATTTACCTGCTTAAGGACATCTTGGTTGCTTCCAGGTTTTGGCAATTATGGAGAAAGCTGCTATAAACATGTGTGCAGGTTTTTGTTTGGACAGAAGTTTTTAGCTCCTTTGGGTAAATGCCCAAGGAGCACAATTGCTGGATTGTATGGTGAGAGTATCTGTAGTTTGGAAGAAACCACCAATCTGTCTTCCATGGTGGCTGCACCGTTTTGCACTCCCACCAGCAGTGAGTGAGGACACCACGTCCACCCCAGCGTCAGGGGTCATCACCTGGCGACAGGTGGGATTTTGGCCATCCTGTTAGGTGCTAAGTGGTAGCTTGTTACTGTTTTGATTTTCCTCCTCCTGGTGACGTGTGATGTGGCACAGCTTTTCATATACTTGTTTGCCATCTGTGTACCTTCTTTGATGAGGTGTCTTTTCAGATCTTCTGCCCACTTTAAAATCTGTTGTTCATTTTCTTTTTGTTGCATTTTAAGAATTCTGTGTGTGTTTTGGATAACAGTCCTTTCTCAGATGTCTCTTCTGCAGTTATTCTTCTCTGTCGTGGCTTGTCTTCTCATTCTGTTGACTGTATCTTTGTAGAGCAGAAGTGTTTGATTTTTTTTTGGCTGCACTGTGCTGCATTTGGGATCTTTGTTCCCCGACCAGGGGTTGAACCCCAGCCCTCGGCAGTGGAAGCGTGGCGTCCTGACCCCTGGGCCGCCAGGGAGTCCCGGAAGTCCTCAGTCTGAATGAGGTCCAGCTTACCACTGTTTCTGTCATACACTGTGCCCTTAGTGTTGTATCTAAAAAGGCGTCACCACATCCCGGTCACCTAGGTTTTCTCTGATATTATTGTCTGGAAGTTTTATGGTTTTGCCTTTTATGTTCCTGCCTGTGGCCCATGTTGAGTTAATTCCTATGAGGAGTGTCCAGAGCCATTGTTTTGCACGTGGCGTCCAGTTGCTCCAGCACCTTCTGTTATCTTTGCTCTGTTGTGTTGCCTGTGCTCTTTCGTCAAAGATCTATTGACTGTATTTATGTGAGTCTGTATCTGGGCTCTGTTGTGTTCCACTGATCTAGTTCTCTGTTCTGTCACCCATCCTACACTGTCTTGATTACTGTAGCTTTGTAGTAAGTCTTGAAGTCAGGTTGCTCTCCTGTGTTGTGTTGCATATTAACCTTGTGTCCTGCGACTTTGCTGTAATTACTTCTTAGTTCCAGGAGGTCTTCTGTTGATACTGTGAATAAAGACAGTTTTATGCCTTCCTTCTCGATCCGAGTAACTTTTATTTCCTTTTCTTGTATTGTATTAAACAAAGATTTCCAGTATGTTGATGTAAAGGAGTAGTGAGAGAGGACATCTTTACCTTTTTCCTGATCTTTGTGGAAAAGCTTTTAGTTTCTCAGCATTAGGTATGATGGTAGCTGTAGGTTTTCATAGGTGTTATCTAGTTGAGGAAGTTACCCTGTATTCCTAGTTACTGAGAGTTTTTATCATAAACTGGTCTTGGAATTTGTCAAATGCTTTTTCTGCATCAATTGATATGATTATGTCATTTTTCTTTTTTAGTCTGTTGATGTGACAGATTATATTAATTGATTTTCAAATGTTGAACCAATCTTGTATACCTGAGAGAAGTCCACTTACTTGTGGTGTATCATTTTTTTAAACATGGTTGGATTTGATGTGCTGATATTTTGTTGCGGATTTTTGCTTCTGTGTTCATGAGATTTGTTGGTCTGCACTTTTCTTGTAATGTCTTTGGTTTTGGTATTAGAGTGATGCTGGCCCTCGTAGAATGAAGTAGGAGTATTCCCTCTGCTTCGTCTTCTGGAAGAGATTGTAGCGAATTGGTGTAATTTTTCCTTTAAGTGTTTGGTAGAATTCACCGCTGAACCCATCTGGGCCTGGTACTTTCTGTTTTAGAAGATTAGTTAGTAATTGATTCAGTTTTTTTAATAGATAAATGTGTATTCAGACTGTCTATTTCTTATTATGCAGTTTTCACAGATGTGACTTTCAAGGCGTTTGTTAATTTTCTCGAGGTTAATTTGTGACTGTGGAGTTTTTCATAGTATCCCTTTATTATCTTTTTAACGTTTATGTATCTGTAGTGATGTCTCATATTACTGATTTTTCCAAAGAAGAACCAGCCTTTGGTGTCATTGATTTTTCTCTATTAACTTCCTGTTTTCAATTTCATTGATTTCTGCTAATTTTTATTTTTTCTTCTGCTTGCTTTGGATTTATAATTTGCTTTTCTTTTTTTAGTTTCTTAAGGTAGAATCTTAGATTATTGGTTTTAGATCTTTCTTCTTTTCTAATATATGCATTCCATACTATAAATTTCCCTGTAAGCACTGCTTTAGCTACATCCCACACATTTTAAGTTGTATTCTCGTTTTCACTTAGTTCAAAATATTTTTAAATTTCTCTTGAGATTTCTTCTCTGATCCATGTATGTTGTTTAATCTCCAAGTATTTAGGGCTTTTCCAGCTGTCTCTCTGTTACTGGTTTCTAGCTTAATGTCACTGCGGTCTAAGAGGATGATTTTTATTCTTTTAAATTTGTGAAGATGTGTTTACGGCCCAGAATGTGATCTGTCTTTGTGAGTGTTCCATGCGAACATGAGGAGAACGCGTGTCCTGCGGGTGTGGGATGAAGCGGCTGACAGATGTCAGTCATCTCCAGCGGTGGACGGTGGATGGCGGTGGCCAGTTCAGCCGTGCCCTTCCTGGTCCTGCATCTGACCATTTCTGAGACGGGGGGTCACAGTCTGCAACCGTCTACCTCTCCTCGCAGTTCTGTCACTTTTTGCCTGTGTGGCTTGGTGTTCTGTGGTTAGGAACACACTTGTTGAGGATCGTTAAGTCTTCTTGGGGAACCGACCTTCACCCCTGTGTCATGCCCTCACTATCCCTGATGACTTTCCTGACTGAAGTCTGCTCTGTCTGAAGTTAACGCAGCTACTCCTGCTTTCTTGTGGTTAGTGTTTACGCGGTATGTCATTCTGCATCCATTCGTTTTAATCTATGTGTGTCTTTGTGTTTAAAGTGGGGTTTTGTAGACTACATGTAGTTGGGTCTGACTATCTCTGTGTTTTAATTGGTGTATTTTGGCCTCTAGCATTTGAAGTGATTATTGATGTTGTTGGGTTTATAGCTGCCATACTTGTTACTGTTTTCTGCTCGTGGCCTTTGGTCTTTGTTCCTATTTTAGTCTTCTGCTCTTTTTCTGCCTTTTATGGTTTTGATTGAGCATTTTATATGATTCTGTTTTCTCTCCTTCCTTGGCATATCGATTTTACTTCTTTTTTACTTTGGTAATTGCTCTAGAGTTTGCAATACATTTACACCTATGCCAAGTCTAGTTTCAAGGAATCCTGTGCCGTTTCACGGGTGGTGAGTACCTCCTGCTCACAGAGCGTTCCCGACTCCTCCCCCCGCCTTGTACGAGCAAGGCTGTCCTTCACTTCACTCGTCCGTAAGCTGTCGTCCTCGGCCACGTTGTAGCTGTTATTATTTTGAACAGACTGCTATCTGTTAGATCTGCTGAGAGAAGGGAAAATAAAAGTTCACGATTTCACAGGGTATAGAGTGCTAGGTGGGTTTTTCTCTCAGCACTTAAAATACTTCCCTCTGCCCTTGCTCACGTGGGTTCTGAGGAGACGTCAGATGTAGTTCTTACCTTTGTTCCTCATAGGTGAGGTGTTTTATTCTCTGGCTTCTTCCAGGGTGTTTTCTTTATCGTGATCTTCTGCAGGTTGACTCTGACGTGCCTGGTTCTGGGTTCGTGGCGTGATGTTGCCTTTAACCTGTGCTGTGCCGGGGCGAGCGTTAGCCCTCGGGCCCCACACCCGAGCCGGGCGGACGGTTGTGGCATTGGCCCCGGCCTCGGCCCAGCGTGCCGCGTCAGGTGCCTCTGCGGGAGGCAGGGTGTGGTGTTGGAAGCCCTGCCTGTTCTTGACGGAGCTGGAAGCACTCCCGTGAGAAGGGGGTGGGTGGGTGCTGGGGTGGGGTGGGGGGCGTGCTGGCTTTGGAGAGCTGCCGCAGCTGCCTCGGCGAGGGGCGGGTGGCAGGCGGGTGCTGTCTGTGCCGCATCCTTCAGCCCCGCCGGGGCCCAGAGCCGGTGCTGCCCTGCAGGTGAGGAGTGTGAACCCTGCGGTCCCGCCGCGGGCGGTGGGCTGGGGTGTGCACGCCGCACGGCTTTCTGACTGCGCGTCTGGGCGCGCACCACCCGAGTGGCTGCAGGCGCGAGCGGCCCCGCGGGAGACCAGCCCGACCGCCTGCTCGCAGCACCATGAGCCGTGAAGGGATGGCTGTCTTCAGCCACTAGGTTTTGGGGTGGTTCGTTACGTAGCAGGGGATAACTGCTACACACACCCTGCAGGCTGGGCTAGAGGCCTGTCCAGCAGGCTGCCCATGCTCAGCTCCCCTGACGTGAGGTCTGTCCTCTGGCCGACCTCCCCACGGGCGGGGCTGTTGCTCACACCGAGTCCAAGCCTCCAGCCCAGGGCCCAGGTCAGGCTGAGCCAGGGTCCGTAGCGTGAGCGCATGGCCTGGACACCTGGGGCTCCCACAGCTGCCCCACAGGCGCCTTGCCCCACCTGTGTGACCAGGCCGCAGGGGTGGCATCTGGAATGGTCTGTGCCAAATGCCAGCAGGTCCCCAGACACCTCACATCCAGGTGGTGGTCAGAGGGAAGGCCAGGTCACGGCCCATCTGTGGCCAGGGTGCAGGAGACCCCCACACCTCGGGGGTCCACAAAGGAGCAGGTCGTCTGTGACTTTGGTGAGCACCACCTCTGCCCAGGTGGGGCCTGGGCCTGTCCTGCCCTGGGTGGCCGGCCCTGCTCGCCGGACTCTGCCCCGGCTGTGCCGTGAGCGTGCCCCAGGCCGGGCTCTGAGGATCAGGAGGGGGGCTCACTGGGCAGCGGGCCTTGCAGCCGGGTTGCTGGCGGGTCCACAGTGAAGGGAGTGGGGAGGGGCTTCGGAGGGTCACGGGTGTGGTGAACATCCACAGCTGTTGTCCGTCCAAGAGGAAAGCAGAGTGGTTTCACGGGAAAGGAACACCCGAGGTGTCTGTGTGCTCGGGGTTCGTCCACGTGCGGACAGGAGCTGCCAGGGTGGGTGCCAGGTGTTTCTGGAACAGGCGACCCCAGCAAGGCAGGCCCAGCTCCCCGATGTGCATCCAGGCACCCGCGGGCTCTGCGGTCAGGTCCGGCCGCCCACGCGAGTCCTCTGGGAGCTGAGGTCGGCTATTTGGATGCCTGGGGCAGGGACAGATTTCTGGGATAGATGTTGGCACAAGCTTGAGCGCTGGAGGAGGCCAGGTGCTCCGTGACCCACTGGTGCCGCTGGAAGATGGGTGCTGTGAGCGCGTGGGCCCCGTGGCCACCAGCAGCACCCACGGGGGCTCGCGAGGGTTTGGTGTGGGGGGGGGGTGCGGCTGGTATGCAGGTGTGTATGTGTTGGTGTGTGTGGATGTGTGTGTGTGTGCATGTAGGTGTGTGAGTGCACACGTCATGCGTGTACAGGAATGTGTCAGTGTCTAGAGTCGAGTCAGGGAGATGCCAGCCTGTAGGCATTGCGTAAACGGTAATTATTTTTTATTTCGAAGCCTGAGTCACCTTCGTAGAAAACCACTGCAGCCAGAAGGAAAACAACCACCCCTCAGTCTCTTGAGTGCCTGGACTTGGTGGCCAAGTGCTGCAGAAGCTTGTGTGGGGAGTGGGGTGGGGGTGGGTCTGACTTCAGGACCCAGCTTTCCCTGTTGCTGTGACAACAGCAGAGCAGTCCAGAGCCTACCCCTGCCTCTCCCCTGCACAGAAAGGCTTTTGCAGTTCCCGGGGGCCCTGGCCGTGCGGGTCCCCACCTCTCTGCCTGGAGGGGAGGGGGACTCGGGCTGGATGTGCTGAAACGGGAAGCCAGAGGTGTCCTGACCCCACGTGGGGTGGTGGCTGGTTTTAAAGGCAAGACTTAGTGATGTACTCCCGCTGTGATGGGGCCTGGCCCAGCCCCCGGGGGCCCTCAAAGGCCCGGGCCTGGCCTCCTGCCTTTGCCACGAGACTGGGCCTCGGGGCCCCTCGGTACCCGGTGAGGAGCTCGGGCCCCCGCCCACCATTTCCCCCGCGGAGGCACGGTTGGCCCTGGCCTTTTTGGTCGGTGCTCCAGCCCCTTGGATCCATGTCCCTCCCCCCCCCCGCCACCCCCCCATGTGCAGCCTCACTTCTTGGCTCCAGAAGAGTGTTCCAGCTGGGGACCGAGGCCCAGGGACATGCTGGGGGCCTTGGGAAGAATTTATGGAATTCAGATATCATAACCCGTGGCTTCTCTTTAAAAATGTGCTCTTTGATATTTTCTGTCTCATTTTCATGCTCGCCTGCACTTCCTGGTGTGGGCTGAGGTCAAATAGCAGAAGTACTAAAATACTCCTCAGCAAGGGCCTCGTGGTGCCCTGATCCGGCCCGAGCAGGAAGTTCCGAGAGGCTTGTTGCTGGAAGGCTCCACGCCTGCTGTGGGCTCTGTGCACGTGGCCTGGGGTCCTACGGGGACACGGCTCGCAGCCCAGGGGCCCGTCCCTGTCTTGGAGATGACGGCGGTGCCCCACGGGGGTCAAAAGGGGAGCAACAGACACCTGGGCAGGGCGGCCCACCCAGCAGCCGTCCGCTCCCGGCAGCCGAGGCGAGGTGTGAGGTCAGGGAGTCGGCAGGGTGCCTCTGAGGCCTCCCCCCGGGCGTGTGCCGGCCGTGCCCTGCCTGTGTCCCCGCACGGTCATCCCTCTGCGCGTCTGTGTCCCGACCTTCCCTTCCCACGAGGACACCAGTCAGGTTGAGTTTCACCCATTGTAGTGACCTGACCTCGTTGTAACATAATCAGCCCTTTAAAGGCTCCACCTCCAAATGCAGTCACATGTCGAGGTGCTGGGGGCCAGGGCTCCCACAGATGGATTTGGGGAGTGGGGGCGGGGCACACGTCAGCTCATAAAACCATCTTTTTTTAAAAGTCAGTCCGGAGGCTGGAGGTGAGGCTGTTGACCACGCTGGGTCAGGCAGGGCCCCTCTGACAGCAGAGCTCTTCCTGGGTGGTCTCTGAATGGGGCTGCCGTCTGGGACCCACTTGGCAGGCTCGTGGGGCCCTGGCCCTAAGCTGGCCCCAGCACAGCCCAGGACGCGGCGCACGGAGGCTCCGGCTCCCACCCCCCACCCCGGCCCGCGGGCTTTCAGGGGGTGAGACAGGGATTGTTGTTTATAATTGAGTTGCCATTTCAGCTGTTTTAAAGCTTACGGCTTGGTGGTGACAAGGATGTCCCAGTGCCATGTGGCCACCACCAGAGTCGGTTCCAGGACCCCAGATGCCACCCAGCAGCTGCCCGCCCGCCTGCCTGCCTGGAGGATGCGTCCACGCCGGGTGGACGCGGGTTTTAGATCCTGGACACCCTCCTGAGCTAGTGCTCAGAGAAGAGATCAAGAAAGAGGCAGTCTGGGGGTCAGATCCCAGCTCTCCCCCGATGGTGGTGGGGCCTCAGCCACCCTGGAGCACATTCTGCCGCTCCCTGCTGGTCCGTGAGCACAGCAGTGGGGCCCGGGATGCCTGGCGGCCACCAGGGTGCTGCCTGGCGGCCACTCTCTCCCCAGAGCCCAGCCTCTGATGGCCAGCGCCTCCAGGGCTGGGACGTGACCCCAGGGGTGCCCACGGGGGCTCCCTCTTCTGAGCCGGGGCTCCCCCTGGCTGCCCGGGACTGGCTCTCCAGAAGCCACCTGAGACATGGGGGCCGAGGGATTGATGGCGGGGGTGGCGCGCAGGTGGGCAGACAGTTGTGGGAAGGCCAGCATGACGGGTTTGAGGTGATCACTGGATCCCGGGCCCTGGCAGGGCCTCCGGAGTCCCAGCTGGCCAGGTGGGCGGTGCTCCCTCGCCCCTCCCCGTTCCTCAGGCGTGGGACGCGGGGTCCCAGGTGCCTCTCCGCCCAGGTGGGAGCCTAGGCTGGTTCTTGGAGCCGGACACCGCACGTGCCCACTGTGGGTAGGTGGGGGGGGGGGCACCAGAGGACGGAGGGGCTGGGGGTGACCTGTGAGAGCATGGCCCCGCCAGCAGCCCTGGGCCTGCGCTGTCCCTGGGTGGGACCTACCTCGTCCTCTCACCGGCCTGGCTGTGCCTGCAGGGCGGGGCCGGCACAGAGTCTGGCGCTCTGGCAGGTGAAGCTGGCGTCACAGCCCTCCGCGCGGTCCGGAGGAGGAAGTTCGCCTCTGGAGCCCGTTGGGGATTTTGAAGGGGATTTCCATCCAGGCACCAGCCTTTATGGAGGCGCTCGATGGCTCTGAGAGGTCAGTCGTTTATCAAGTGAGTCTGCTTCGAACGTAGAGCCTGGGCCACGGTGTCTCGAGTCCCATGCTGTGCCCGGCGGGGCTCAGCCACACCAGGCTCCTGCGGGAGGACAGAAGACAAGGCCCCCCGGCCAGCCCTGGTCCCTGCAGGCCGCTGCCCTTCTGTGATGCTTCGTTATATGTCAGCTGTGCCTTGGGGCACCCGCGTTAAACAGGGTTTCTGGGTGTGTCTGAGGGTGTGTCCTGACGAGGTAAGCCTCTGATTCTGTGGACACTGCCCTCTTCCCCAGCAATCCCAGCCAAGCCAGACAACGGGACACCAAAGCAAACCCCAGGACCCCGTGGAGCCCCTCGCCCAGACTCAGGGCAACGCCCTCGCCGGCCAGGTCCCAGGATGTCAGGGTGCACAGCTGCTGTCCTGTGGTGGGGTCCGCTTGATGCTGTGTGACGTGGAGCTTCTGTCCTGGGGCCTCTCAGGAGGCTGGGCTGAGGGAGGGGGCCTTCAGGCCGTGAGGGCGAGCGGTGGGGAGCCTTGCCTCTCGCAGAGGGGGTGCCTGTCCAGGGGGGGTGGCCGTGCCACCCTTTGTCCAGATGGACACGGAGACGGTTCCAACTGTGGAAAGGCCCTTATCATCCCTGGTCCCAGCAGGGAGGGACCCCGTCGTGACACCAGTGTGGGAAGGCAGGGGGCCGTCCGGGGGCTCCTCCGACAGCCGGGCTGCCCACCCCGCCCGTGTTCAAGTGTGTTGTTTCTGTGGGGATCACCCCCCAGTCCTGCCGCCTGAAGCAGCCTCACGTTGTGTTTGGTGTGTTCCGTGCTTGCAGACGTGCAGACCCCGCGATGCACCCTGGTTGAGCAGCCCTGTGCTCTCACGGCCTTTCCCACGTTCCTGCTGGGACGCGGGGACTCCTGGACGCCCCGTGGTGTTTTCTCGAGGGGTGTTGACATAAAACTCCCTCCCCCACCCCATTATTATGGCTGACATTGGGGTTGTTTGCAGCTTTTCCTGATTAAAATAATGTTGGGAAGAACATTTTGGCCCCTGAGGCTTTTTCCTCAGGGTATTTCTCAGAAACGGGGTGACAGGATCGAGGTTCTGAGTGTTCACAGCCCAGCCAAGCTGCAGGGTCGGGAGGTTCCCGTGGTGGGAGGCCCTCGTCCGAGGATGCTCCAGCATGATGGGCCGGGACCGGGCCTGCCGGGGTCCTGGAGGGCCGGGCCTCCTCGGACTGGGCAGGAGGGTCCCAGGGCCTTCCCTGGGGCTTCTGCAGAGGCGCCCTTCTCCTGGGAGCCCCGTGCCAGGCCGCTGTGCCGTGGCCGAGTCCACATGGCACGATTCCTCTCCACTCCCGCGGCCTGGGTGGGTGGCTCCGGGGGGCCGGCTGCCTCTCAGGGGGAGGCTCCCCTTTACTAGACTGAGAGAAGCCAGGTTCTGAACACAGTCAACTGGACGTCGTCTGCACGAGCGGGCAGGTGGCGGGCAGGTAAGTGAAGGCTGTGCTCCCGGGCAGGCGGGGCTGCGCAGGACTGCAGGCTGGGGCCCAGCTCCCGGCCCTCCCACCCCGTCGCCACGTCTGCCGTGGCCCCCCCCGTCACCGCCGACTTCAGGCGGGTCAGAGCACGTGCGGGGCTCCCCGCGCGGGGCGTCCAGGCCCTGGCCCTCAGGGGCCCTCCTCTCATGAGACTTGTTCTCCTGGAAGCTCCGGTAAATCGTGGTGCCTGCCATGGGGAGGAAGGCTCAGCCCCCTGCCCAGCCCGCTCACCGTGTCTCCCACCCCACCCGTGCTCCTCTCCTGGGTGCCCCTGCCTCCACTCCCCCCACTCCCCCGCCCCGGCATCCGGCATCCAGCCTCTGCCTGGGGACAGACGGGTTCCTTCCTCTTCACACTGTGACCGAGAGCCTGGGGCTGGACAAACCAGCCAGGCTCCTCTGGGCCCCCCCACGGGCCCCCCCGCCGGGCTTCCAAGTCCGTCCCTGGCCAGTCCAGTTGTATCAAGAAGCCTGCAGAGCCCGCTTGGCATCTGTGTGTGGCCCATCTGCCCCCCACCCCCACCATCCTCCGAGGTGCCCGCCCACCCCCGGCAGGGGTCCTGTCCGCTCTGGGGTCTCTGGGCCGCGAGCCCCCTCCGTCCCCGCCGTGCTAGGGCCGAACCGTGGCCCCGAGTGACTTCCTTCCCATGAAGACGAGTGTCAGGAAGGCTCTTCTGCAGGCTCCCTCCAGCCTGGGCCGGGGGCTCCGGGTCGTAAGTCCGCGCGGGCCTCTGCCTGTGGTCTCTGGTGCCCTCGACCCCCAAGCCCAGCAGCCCACGCTGGTTCTGAGGAGCCGGGAGCCGGTTTGGTTCCCATCTCGCACCCGAGGGCTTCCTGGAGCCCCGGCTGGGGGCAAGGATGAGGGAGAGCCTGGCTAGAGGGGGTGCCGTGAGGGGGGCCCCAGGATGCCGGCCAGCCCAGGAGGGCCAGGTCCGCGGCCCTGCACCAGTTGGGGGTGGGGGTGGTGGCCGGCACACATCCCAACAGGTGGCCTTTCCTGTGCAGGAAAACGCCTGGTGAAACAGCGCTGAACGGGCGCCTTTGTGGGAGAACGTCTTGGGCCCTACGCATGTCTCCCCAGGGGCGCCCCCTGCAGGGCCACCCACCCCACCCACCCTCTTCTCTGCGCGTATCTTGCTCCAGGCGTGTTCGTGGAGACCTGCCCTGGGGACCTGTGTCCTGGGAACCGAATTAAAGGTGTTGACGTCATAAAAGGCCAGCCCTCCTACCCCTCGGCCATGATCCCCCCGGGGGGCGCCATCCCACCCTCTGTCCCCGAGGGTGCTGGGTCTGCAGAGCACACGGGCGGCACGGCCCAGACACAGCTGCTTTTCTGTGGGAGGAGGGTGTTCGTCCTGGATCGTGGAGGGTTGAACTGTGGCCCCCCTCCAAAACATACGTCCACCTGGACCCCTTTTTGGAAGTAGGGTCTCGGCAAAGGTGATTAAATGCAGGATCTTGTGATGAGCTGGTCCTGGTCACAGGGATCAGCCCGGAGTCCAGTGATAGGTGTCCCTGTGGGAGGCACACGGGAGGAGGAGACTGTGTAACGACGGAGGTGAGGCTGGAGTGATGCAGCCGCAAGCCCAGGATGCCCAGGGCCCCAGAGCCAGAGGAGAGGCTGGAGAAGATTCTCGCTGAGTCACCTTGGTTTCAGACCTCCGGCCTCCTGAACATAGCGGGATGACTTTCTGTTGCCTTAAGCCACTGTGTACTTGCTACGGCAGCTCTAGGGAACTGATAGGACACTGAACGGAGACCCAAACCCGCAGGGGCGGGGCTGCCCCTCTCAGACCAGATGTGGCCGCTTTCACAGTGATGCCAAGTTCTCAGGAAGCAGCGCATCCCAGACGCTGTTGAGCGTGGAATCCCTGGAATCCTCCTGAAAAGCAGACTCTGACTCAGTGTCTGGGCGGCCGAGGCTGGGTTTCCCACTGGTTCCCGTTTCTCTGTGCTGGTGGGCTCTGGACCACGAGTGGCAGGGAACGAGACCATTCGTTCCCCACCCCGGCAGCACCTCTGACGCAACTGGGAGCTTTCCAAAGTGCCCTGGTTGGCTTGGCCGGGTCATGGGCTGGGCAGCGGGGTGTTCACAGCTCCCTGGGGTCCCCCTGCACAGCCAGGCTGGGAACCCCGTGTCCAGCAGCCCCCAGTCCTGCACCTGGAGGGCCGTGTCCCTGGAGGAGCCACGTGCATTCACCGGGGGGCAGGAGGGCCCCCAAGATGTTCTAGAACCAGCCAAAGGGATGTGCGTCCTGAGCGGAGCACAGCGGGGTCACAGGAAAGCCAGGGCCCGACCCCAAAGCCGAGAGACTCGGGTTAGAGCAGGGTGTGGGTTCTGAGGGTGACCAGCACAGCGGGCGGCTCCCTGTCTGGCTTCCCCTCCCGGAGTCCGCGGCGTCCACGAGGTCCTAGGACAGGCGAGGCCTGAGGCGGGCGGGGCGCCGTGTGGGGACCTGTCGCCGTCAGCCGGGGTTTGCAGTGGGATCCTTGCCGAGTGCAGGGTCAGGCAGACAGATGTTTGTCCAGACGGGGGCCTCAGCCTCATGTGCGGCTGCCCAGGGAGGGGTCCCCTCCCCTACCAGACGGTCCCGCTCAAAGACGTCAGTACCAGACGTCCCATCTGCCCTGGCTGTTGAACTTGGACCGCAGGCTGTCCTCTTGCAAAACAAAGGCCTTCGTTGCTGCCTGACCCGCCGCCCTCAACCCCCCAGGGCCAGACGCCGCAGGGGGCCCAGCTCATGAGAGGAGTGACCCGAGGGCTGCTCCCTCGCTGACCCGACCCTGACCCTGGGCACATCCAACAGGGAGCTTCTCATGTGGGCTCCGAGTGTCTGCATCCCGGCCTGCGGTCAGCACCGCAGAGGGCTGCTCGCTCTGCAGAGAGGCCGCACCAGACCTTCGCGTGTCCCGTCCCCCCACCGCCCGCACCGCCTCCCCGACCCCTAGGGCTCAGAGCCAGTGGCCTCGGGCGCCCGGCTCCAGCAGAGGGGTGGCCGCTGCCTCCGTCTCTCCACTTGCCTGCGGTGACCTGGGGAAGACCCAGAGACAGATGCAGAAGAAACGCCTCTCGTCCCGAAGGGTCTCAGACCCCAGGGGTTCCACCGAGGCCGTCTTTATAGTGTGGCCGGTGTGACCGAGGACAGCCTGTCCTCAGAGTGAGGCAGGGACTCCCTAGGAAGCTGGTGGCCAGGCCGCCCCCTCTGGGACCCCCGCCCTCCCTGCAGTGGGGTCCACCTGGCTCAGAGCGGGGCCCCCACAAGCCCAGGGAGAGCGAGGGGACCCCCAGGTCCTGGGTCCAGTGCTGTTGGACCTCTTCCAACAATCCTGTTCCCCGCACCCCACCGCCGGGGTTCCTGTGCCTCTGGGTGCCCCTCTGACCCCCGACCCCTCGTCACCAGGCAGTGCCCGCCCAGCCACAGCCCGACTCCGCCTGGTCCGCCTCCCCCCACCCCGCCCCGGGAGCGACAAGCTGCCAGGCACCTCCCGAGGGGAGGGGGCGGAGTCTCGGGGGCAAGCGGGAGCTGCTTCACAGGACCCCGCCTCCGCAGCCTCAGGAGGTCGCCCCCACGTCCAGGAGGAGCCGGCCAGCCCGCGCCCGGAGAGCAGCGGTGCGGGAGGCCCGGCTGGAGGCCGGGGGGCCGCGGTGCGGATGGACGCGTCCGCCCTGCTGCCCCCCGCCCCGCTCCCGGGTGCCCGGGGCGGCTGCAGCCACAAGCCAGGTCCTGGCCCGCCTGCCCAGCCCACAAGCCCCTCCAGGTTTGGGGCGAGCGAAGGATGGCCAGCAGGGGCCACAGGACACAGGGTGGGCGAGGCAGCTGCCCCTGGAGGGAAGCGGAGAGAAACCCTGGAACCTCGAGCCTCGGCCGGCGGGGGCGCGTGTCCCAGCCACAGGGCCGGCCGCCCCAGAGCTGGGCATCGGGGCCGCGGTCTCGGGAAATATTGGGGAAGTGCTGGGAGGCTGGTGGGCGGTGGGGCCGGAATTTCAGGACCACAGAGTGGGCAGCAGTCAGACTCCGGAGGACAGAGCGGAAGTCCCCCCGCCCCCCGCCCGGCCCCGCGGTGGCCCAGCGACGGGAGCGGCCAGGGCCCCGTTCCCCTTTCCCCGAGCCCCCGCCTCCCACGCGCAGGCTGCGGCCCCGCGAGCAGGGGTGCCTGGGGTGTTTCTCCAGAAGGGACCCTGGAGTCCAAGAGAGAAATCAGCCTGAGGTTTTCTTCCGTGCTTTGCTGTGAAAACTTTTTTGGAACCAATATTTCCTTCTTTAAAATTGTGGGGAAATATATATAGTGTAAAACTTACAATCTTAACCATTTTTCAGTGTGTATTTCAGTGGCATTGGGTACACTCACGTGGTGCAACCATCACCACCATCCGTCTCGAGAACGTTCCATCTTCCCAAACTGAACCTCTGTCCCCATGAAACACTCACTCCCCCTCCCCCAGCCCCCGGCCCCCACCATCCTGCTTTCTGTCTCTGAGTCTGACTCCTCCCGGGACCTCATATAAGTGGGTCAGACAGTGTTTGTCCTTCTGTGACTGGCTGGTGTCACTGAGCATCGTGTCCTCAGGGTTCATCCGCGTTGTAGCAGGTGTCAGTGTCCTTCCTTTCGAAGGCTGAGTGATATTCCGCTGTGTGGATGGACCACATTTTCTTTATCCATCCATCACTGGTGGACGCTGGAATTGTTTCCACCCCTAGGCTACTGTGAGTGTTGCTGCTCTGAACACGGGTGCACAAAGCCTGTCTGAGACCCTGCTTTCAGATCTCTGGGATCTGTGTCTAGAAGTGGGTCATATGGCAATTCTATTTTTAATGTTTTGAGGAACCACCGTCCTGTTTCCTACGGCAGCTGCACCATTTTACGTTCTCACCAATAAATGAAATGTTTCCACATCCTCACCAACACTTGTGTTTCTGTTTCTTTGTTTTTATGTCATAACCATCCTAATGGGTGTACATGGTGAAAACTGCGAAGTGTCTAGAAAGTTTGAAGACCAGGAGACTGAACGCCCACATTCTCTGTGCCAGGAAAACAGTTACCAAGTTCTCTGTACTTCTTTTGATACCAACATACATGCTGGTTTTGGATGTACCATTGTAAAAGCAAGTTGTAGACATTTGGACCTTAGACCCCTCAGCAGACTTCCAGGATGAGGAGAACAGCAGAGAACGACCCCACAGCCACCTCGCCGCCCTGAGGACATCGCGGCAGCAGCTGCCCCCCTCCCCGCCCAGATGCCAGCCAGCCTGCTCGCGGGACCGTGTCCACACGCTGGACCTGCCTCGCTGCCCCCCGTAGGGTTTGGTTTGCTTGCTGTCCCCCGGCCTGGTGTCCCGGAACCTGGAGGTTGGCTCTAGAGTGGCAGTCCTTAATCTTAACTTTGCCCCCAGGAGATATTTGCCAACACCCAGAGATGTTTGCGGCCATCACGTGGGAGGGGGTGCTGTTCCACGTCCTGCACCGTGTAGGGCAGCCCCCCACAGGTCGGCAGCGCCGCGGGTGGGAACCCCTGGTCTGAGCTGCCACGCTCCGGTTGGACGCCTCTGGCCAGGTCCTTGCAGCGAGCACAGGAGGGCAGCCCGTGGGGCATCTGTGCCCCCTCCCCTGGGCAGGCACACCGCCCCTGCCAGCTCCTAAGTCACCTGGGGCCCCACTTCAGCCCCAAGAGATACCTGGTCCCCAGGAACATTCACCCGGTGGCTTCCACCGCCGCCTCCATCCCAGGAGGGGTGGGTGGTCACACGGCGGCCACAGGTGGTGATGCTCTAACTTCATCGGTGCCTCTGTGTTTATTGGCTGGTGTTCCTCTTTGAAAAGTCTCGTTTCCCTTCCTCCAGTCCCTTTTGCTTTTTTTGGTTTAGATTTAGCCTCAGAGTTTTAAAAAATCTCTCTCTGCATTTATGGATTTTTATTCATTCAACGTGTTACAGTGAAATACAGACATTATTCTGTTTGATGCTCAAAGTGTCCACAGTGTGGCCGCTGGGGTCCCCCCCGCACCGTCCCAGGTGGCGAGCGCTTTCCTCCCAGCGGCACCTGTACTCCTCCCTCCCGGCTCGGGTCTGCCACCTGCCGGGTTCCTTTCAGGAGGGAAGGGGATTTTGAAAGCTAGGCCCAGGCAAGATCAAATGCTTCTAGTGGCAGTGTGTCTAGAGCATTCCATCAACTAGCTTAGAATACAGAGCACAGAGTAAACGCACACACAGGTGAGCGCGGGCACGGCGGCTTCATGGCTTCATCTCTCGAGTGTGACATCAGGAGGGCCCTCACCCGCGCTGGCTGGCTGTGTTACCTTTCCTTGCACTGAAACTTTCGGTTTCTAAGAACTTCACGCTATTACTCACAGCGCCTGGGTTTCACAATCTCAGCCTTGATCTCGGCACGGGGGGCAGGTTCGGATTTCCTTGCGGTTCTTTGCGCTGAAGAGCGGTGGCCAGAAGCCCACGCTCGGAGCTGCCTGCGCCGAGTCTTCCCCGGACGGGGGTGTTACCAATCTGAAGAATGTTTCACATTCGACTCCGTTTCCTCAAAATACCACAAGCAATGCTTTGTACACAGACGGCGTTCCACTCTTAAAAACGTTTTGACGTGTGAAGTGTTGTAGGATGTTGGCGGGGCAGGTGGCCCTGCACGCATGCCCCCGGGGGCTTCCCCCTGGCTGGCGGGCCGGCCCCGCAGGCGCGAGGTGGGCTGGCGTGGGGGCAGGCAGAGCCCCTGCTCTCCAAACAAGCTCTGTCCTCTGTGCTGTGTGGCCTGGGGCAAGCCGCCCACCTCCCTGGGCCTCAGCTTCCTCACCTGTGAAATGGGGAGAGTAAGGAAGCTGCTTCCTGAGGGGGCTGTGGGGGGTCAGGTGGGTGCCGCAGGCGAGGGGCACGGGCACGTCCAGCCGTGGGCCCTGGCGCGTGAGGGCGTGGCTGGGCCACCAGGCAGTGGGCTCCGTGGGATGGGTCAGGGTTTGCTCACGTCCAGACATGGCAGGTGTCTACCATCACTGCACAGAAAGGGATGCCATCCCCACGCCAAGGGTGCACCCACCAGGGTGCGGACAGAGCTAAGGACACGGGCCGGAGGGCGACGGGGATGAGCGCCGTCTAGGGCCCGGGGTCCGTGCTCAGGCAGCATCCCTGGAAGGTCACCCTGGAGTGGGCAGGCAGGGGCGAAGGGAAATGGCTTGGCTGCCTTGGAGCGGGGTCTGGGGAGGCCAAGGTGGGGGTGGGAAGAGTGGAGCGGTGGTGGTCAGTGGGGCCAAGAAGGCCAACCAGCAGAAGTCAGGGCTCGGGGGGTGCTGGTTCTGGGGTGACGGGCTGCGGGTTCTTGCCAAGGTACACCCGCGATGATGTCAGGGCGCTGGGAGAGCCACAGCCGGTCCGCGGGATGGACACCGGTTTTGGAGGTTTCCCTGGAGGAAGAGCAGCAGGAGAGAGCTGGCTGCTGCGGGGGAGGGGACGCAGACCCTGGAGGCACGGGGTGGGGGGGTCAGACAGGACCCCAGCTGCGCCGGCGCCCAGGAGAAGGTGTGGAGGCTGGGGCGGCCGCGCGAGGTCCATCATTGAGCGGACTCCGGTTAGCGGGGTCACTTCGGGAGAACCCCATGCGTTCCACGTGGGCCCTACACTCGGAGGGGACGCTGGTCCCGGGGCAGAGCAGGAGGGGTGAGGAAGGGGCCCGGAAGGGCATCGTCCAGCAGGGACCTGGCCAGGGGGTGGCTCAGAGGGACACGCTGCCCACAGCCTGCAGGGTGGTGGCGAGGCCTAGGCTTTCTCCCTCGGTGGCAGGGTGGGGGTGTCCCCTCGTCCCTTCCTTCAGGACAGGGGCCTCCCCGGCTGCCTGGTTCACAGGACAAGAATGGGGTGGGGGACGTGCGCAGGGACTCGGGGGCCACAGCCTCGCCGGCTGCCACGAGCGCTCCGGAGCTGGCGGGCAGCCCAGGCCCAGGACCCCTGCCGTCCCTCCGCGTTGGGGCGTGACCCCTTTATCACAGCGCTGGAGCCCCGCCTCGCAGCCGGGCTTGGGATCATGGCACAGCTGCCGTCCACGCGCACGCCCTGCGGCCTCTGGGGCTGCTCTGGGTGGGGCAGGGCCTGCTGGGCGAGAGCACCTGCCGCTGGTCACACCGCGGCCCCGCCCGGTGCAGCTGACTCCTGCCTCCTCTACCAGCGGTCAGGGGTGGGGGTGGTCCTTGTGCTCCGGACCCCGCACCCTCCACACCCCTGCTCTCTGCCGCCCCCCTTCTCCCCAGAGATGGGGTCACTTCCCAGGGGGCAACCCGCTCTCAGGCCCTCAGGTCCGTGGGCTGTGCCCACATCTGGCGGTGGCTGCAGGACTGAGGGCAGCGCAGAGGCCGGGAGGCCAGCGCCAGGTGCGGGGGCGAGGCCCGATGGAGGCCGCCTCCCGGGCCCTCCTGTATCGCGGGGCTGGCGTCCCCATGACCCCGCGCCCTCTGCCCTTGGAGGAGCTGGAGCCCGAGCGCCAGGCCTCAGGAGTGCTGCAGGCTCCGCCGCCAATGCCTCGCCCAGCTGGGCCTGGAGCCCGCTTTCCCTCGTTGGCTGTGGTCTGGGACTTCCCTGGTCAGGCTCCTTGCCACAGAGATACTCCCGGGGAAACCCCGTGTGAAAGTGGGGTCACCAGGGCAGCCAGCAGCTCGGGAGAGCACTGAGCAGCCAGCGGCCTGGGGGAGCCCTGCCCGGGTCAGAGGGGCGGGAGTCAGAGCCCGCTCCCCCAGCTGACATCGCCAGAGTGCCCAGCTCACCAGGCCATATCCGGGCCCACCTGGACCCTGACCCCTCTGAGCGTGGCTGTTCTGTGCTGTCCCAGTGCCTCTGCCCCAGGGCCTTTGCACGGGCTATTCCCCTGCTTGGAGGGCTCCCTCCCAAGCTGTGCTCACCCCACACCCAGGGAGGGGCCTGGCGCAGAGTGGATGTGTGTCCAGGCTTGGATGAAATTCAGTGATCCACAGTACCGACCCCTTGGGGTTGAGCAGAGAGGAACAAAGACTGGAAGGGAAGGATGTCAGGACTGTGGCAGGTGTGGGTGGTCCCAGGTCTTGGATAGCTGGAGGTAGGGGCTGGAACCAGGTGGCCTCAGGGGACACTGAGGCTCAGGAGACCCCGTGAGCCCAAGGTCCGCGGCTACGCGGGAGGAGGACCCAAGTATGTCTCCTGCGGCCGTGACCACCTCCTCCAGCCCCTGCCCCCCCACCAGGGTCCCCTGGGGCCCCCCACACCGCCTGGAACGCAGGACACCTCCTGTTCCGGAAGATCCCCCTCTTCTCTCGCCACTTATAAGTGCATCTAGCGTCCTGTCCGTGGGAAGGGGCTCTGACCCTGCTGGGGGGGGCACCCTGATCGGGTAGTTGCAGACATCTTTGCCCCAAGAAACGCCTAGAAAGGTGTGAAGCAAGCTGCTCAGGGGAAGCATTTGCTGCTGGAGACTTTAGTGCCCCCGGTCCTGGGGTGCGGCGGGCGCTGCTCCGGGGGGCCCGTCCCCCGGTCCTGGGGTGCGGCGGGCGCTGGCCTGGGGCCCGTCCCCTCACCTCTGTGGGTGCCGCCTGGTCAGCTCCCTCGGGAAGCTCTAGGCTCCGTGGCTTCAGCGGGAGCTGGGGACGGTCGGCAGGGCAGGGTGAGGACACGTGATGGGCGCTGCCTGTCAGACTCGGGAGAAAGAAATCCCCTTTCCTCCTTGGGCTAAAATAAGCCCCTGAAAATGTCGGAGGGAGCGGGACTTTGTGGGGACTTTCCTGGGAAGCGGCCTGGGGACTTGCCCTGACTTTTCATTTCTCCACGGGGGAGCGGGGCTGAGCGGGTGGGAGGAAGTGAGCCGTTCGGGCAGAGCCTCTGGCGGGTGCAGCGCTGGGTGGGGCGGGTGCTCCTGCCGAGCGTGTGCCCGGGTGCCCGCCTGCCACCCCAGCCCTGGGCCGGCTGCGGGCGCGTGTGTGGAGCGCCATGGCCCTGCAGGGTTGGGGGCCCCCGACCTGCTGCTCAGTGAGGTTGGAAGGCAGGGGTCACAGCGGGGACGTGCCCAGAGCCCAGACCAGCAGCCTGGGCTTCCGCCCTCCTGGCTGTGGGGGCAGCCGGCCCCTCCACCTGGCTGGGCCTCCGTTTCCTCCTGTGGAACCTGCAGCCCCTTTGCTGCGATGGGGACGGGTTCAGGTGGACAGCAGGCCCCGGGCCTCCATCCACACTGGCCCCCGTGGCCCCTGTGCCCAGGGCCCCCTGCGCTTGTCGGGTGCAGATGTGCCCGCTGCCCCCACCCACCTGGCAGCGGGGCGCCTAGAGTACACGTGGCATCCTGGCACCGGGGGAGTGGAGGGTCCGTTTGCAGACAGGCCGGGTGCCCCGGCCATGGGAGAGCGGGCATCGCATCCCCGGCTGAGGGCAGCCAGCCAGTAGCGCTGTACAGGCCTCGAGCCTCGGGCGAGGAAGGGGTGGGTCCAGAGTCCAGGGGGCAGTGGGCACAGCTTCCTGGGGACAACCAGCCTCCTCCTGGGCAGAGTCCCCGCAGGGCCAGGACAGGGGCGTCTTATTAGGGCAACATCTGCCCGATTTCTGTGGAAGAGCCGACTTGCAGAAGAATTTGGACAGACACCAGTCCTTTAAACCCCAGGCGACCTGGGGGTGGATCAGATGCGCCTGCTGGAGGTCGGGGACTCGCCTGCGTCCGCTGCCCAGCCCTGGACCCCACAGCGCCTCAGGCCCGTCTCCTTCCAGGTCCTGTGGTCCTGGGACGTGTGTCCACACAGCTTCATTGATTTGTACGTATGACACACGTGCAGCCTCGTATTTTTACCTCCTTCCTCCGCAGAGGATGGGTCTGCCTTCCACTCGCAGGCGACAGGACAGGGGGACTCGGTGGTTCTGCAGCCCGCCACGCACGCTGCTGCCCGGGAGCTGGAGCCGGCGCCGAGGGTCGGTTCCTGGCGTGGTCCACGGGCTGCTTTCTGAGCCTGAAACCCCCCTGCCCCGCTTTCTGCCGAGCAGTGCACCCGAGGCCCCTGCAGCCTCGCCCTCTTCACTTGAAGATGGAACTCGGACACGAGGAAACCTGGCCAGGTGACTTCTCAGTGTGACGTGCACGACCGAGGACGGTGTGCAGGGGCTGCAGCCGCGGCAGGAAGTTAGACGTCACCTACGTTGCAGAGCAGATTCGCTCCCTGACCAAGCGCTTTGTGGTGCGTTAAAAATGTTATCACTTAGAAAATAGGTGTTCTTACAGAAGTGACATAAACAATGTATGTCCCTTGATGAGTGGAGGTTGACTTGGTCTTTTTTAAATTTAGTTTAAATTTTTAAAAATTGAACTGTCATGAGATGCAGATAAGAAATTAACTTTTTTTTTTAACCTAAATTCATATCTTTATTGAAAACGGCAAAATGGTGAAGGGGTTTGTGAGCCAGGAAGGCAGGGGGACGGGACCCAGATGCCGGGGCTTCTGGGGCTACCGGTGGGGCTTGGAGCGTGGCGGGGGGGTGGCCCTGCGAGCAAGCACAGCCCTGGGGTCGCAGCCGAATGGCGACCTGCTGGGTGACCAGGCCAGGGAGCTGGAGGGTTCCCACTGGGGGCCGGGCCCTCTCCGCGGGGTCTCCATCCTGAAGGCTTTCTCGTTCCTGCTCAGGGGCCGTTAGGGAGGGGACGTCCCCTAGGGTACTGGAGAGCTGTCCTTGTTGACAGGACCTCACCCAAGGGTCCTGAAGGTCCATCCTGGGGTCTGGGAAGCTGCTCCTGGGACAGCAGGACCCCATAGTGAGGAGGGGGGAGGGCCGGGACTTGGTGGGGGACCTCCCCACAGACCAGGCAACGGAACCCGCAGCGACCACCCCCAGGCTTCCCCCTCACCCCCCAACTGGGACACAGCCACAGACAGGGCCAGGGACCCACCAGCCACTACCCCACACCCGTCCCCACCCCCGGGCCCCTCGGCCTGCCCCGCTCCTCAGTCGGGGCCCCCAGCCCTGCCTGGCCTGCCCCCGGCGTGTGCTGCTGGGGTAGTTCCGGGGCAGGAAAAGAGCGCTGATTCCCTGTAGCATGTAACAGGCTGGCCGTCCTCCCTGGCACAGTGAGCATCTCTGTTATGTCACTTGATGGGACTGACCCTGTGTGGACTGAAACATCTCTCTGGAGTCTGGGTGGGAATGTGAACAGCTGGCGGTGGCTGGCCACAAACTGGGTGATTTTTGGGTTCTCCGTGTTCTTCTGTACTTTCCAAATTCCCCACAAAGTGCATCAGAAAGAATATCATGTATCCCAACAGCTATGGAAAGGTGTGTCCTGAAGCCGCATACGGCGGTGTTTGTGGTGCGACCTCACAGGAGCAGACGCGTCCCGCGCTGAGCACGCACGTCCAGTGTGTCCCACTGCAGGTGCGCGGGCGGCAGGCGGGTTCCGGGGCCCTGGCGGAATGGCTGGCAGCCGTCCGCTCACGGGATCCTCTCTAGAACCTCCCAGAGGAGGCGCCCCTGCACCACACGCAGAGCCAGGAGCCCACACTCAGCCAGGGCCGTCCCATCTTCACGTGGGCTTCCTGCAAAAAGGAAAACTTTGGGGTTTTTTCTTTTTGGCTGTGTCAGGTCTTCATTGCAGCATGGGGGAATGTTCGTCATGGCACGTGGGCTTCTCTCTAGCTCTCTAGTTGTGGCATGCAGGTTTTTGTCTCTCCAGTTGAGGCACACGAGCTCAGTCGTTGCAGCCCGTGGGCTTAGTTGCCCTGCGGCACGTGGGATCTTATTTCTCCGACAGGGATCAAACCCTCGCGCCCTGCACCGCGAGGCGGATTCTTTGCCGCTGGACCACCAGGGAAGTCCCCACAGGAAAACCGTTACATAAGAAAGCTGAGGCTGGGGGACGGGAAGGAGAGTTAATTGCATCTCCAATCTCTTTGATGGGCAGCAGACACTGTACAAGAGTCTCGGTGTGGTTCAAAGAGGAATCAAAAGGCCCCCTCCACCCCCTGCGTCCATCTGGTCCTGGGCATGAAGGTGGCAGCCCCGCTGTGCGGCGACTGTGCTCTCCTGACTCCTGGACTTCCGAGGACTGAGTGCACTTACACGTCAGTGCACGTGGGCTTGCACGCGTGCGTGCATGTGTGTTCACGCCTACTCAGAGAGGCGCTGTGTTTTGCAGAAACTCTTCCCCAGGAGGGAGGGATCTATATTGGGAACCTGTCGTGGGCCCAGCAGACCTGAGGTGACCGCGGTAACAGGGAAGTCGGAGACAGCAGGCTTTCCCAGGTTTCTTGCCGTGAACCAACAGTGCTTGCCTTGAGAGGCTGCCTGGGGGGCCCTGTCAGCAGCCCCCCAAAGACAGGCCAAATGCAAACCAGGCCCTCACTCCCAGCTGGGAGAAAGCCCCAGGCTGCAGGTGCCGGCCAGGGTGCGGGAAGCCCAGCGGAAGGAGGCCGGCTGGCCCAGGCGCCCAAGGTCAGGAGCAGGCAGGTGCCTTCCTCTTTCCCACCAGGTAGCGCCTGCTGGGGGGCGGTCGGGTCCAGAGGAGGGCTCGCTCACTTCCTCACCGTGCCACGCTCGCGGGGGTGGAATGTTCTGCTGGAAGCGCGTCTCCATGTGCTAGTGTGGAGTTTCCCGGTGGGCGGCTCAGAGAAAGTAAACACAGAGGGGCTTGCCCAGAGGAAACGAGTGGCCCCAGTGGCCTGGTCGGGGCTTCCCGTGGCCCCTAAGGCCTCTGGCCAAGACCCACACTTTCTCCCAGTGCATCCTCAAAGACCTGGATCTGGGGTCAGTCCCCCCAGCACATCTAGGGGACGATAGTTCTGGACCAGAAGTGATGGTCGCACAGTTCTGTGAATCACGGGGCCACTGAATACGTACTTAGAATGGTAATTTCATGTGGTGTGTGTTTTACCACAATGAGAATAAACGAGTAAGTGGGAGCAGCTGCAGGCCCTCGGCATCTTGTTCTGTAGGTGGCCCGTGGGCTCTGTGCCGGCCGTGGGTGTCTGCCCCACTTCCTGTGCGGGAGAAGGAGGAACCCCCCGGTCTGAGCAGCTGTCCCCCGGCCCTGGTCTCCCCTTGGCGTCTCCTGGGTGGACCCTGCAGTTTGTACCCCATCTCCGTGAGTGTGGGCTCCGCCTGCAGGGGATTCCAGCCCCACCCCCCTCAGAGATGCCCACGGAGAAGGGGCGAGCTGGCCACGCAGAGCCCTGCCACGGTCCCCTCCCTGGGCCACCGCTGCCATCGTTGTAGCCACTGAGTTTTAGGGTGTCTGTTACAGAGCAGTGGATACGCAGAGCACAGCCCACAGTCACACGGGGGGTCAGCTTTCGGGGCGCTGTGCCCACACCTCATTGGATCTGGTCTCCTCTTTCATCCTGGGGCCCCGGCCCCACAGACGCTGGTCAGACCCGGCCCGGGGGAGCGGTGACACCTCGGAAAGAGGCAGAGGCTAAAAATCAGGGCTTCTCTCCCAGGAGAGGCGCTTCGGCTCCTGGGGGGCCGAGCGGCAGAGCCTGGCGGGTCTCGCCGGCCCCCCACGGGGGCGGGTCTCTGCCCACCTCCCCCGACAGGCGGGGTGCCCGCGGACGGCCGCGCTGGCCTCGGGGCCCGAGTTTGGAGCCGCTGCTCCGTGACGCGGGCGGGGCGGGTGCAGCCGCGTGAAGAGGGCAGCCTGGGGAGACGGCGCGTCGGTGGCGACTCTGCTGTCCCTGCTGGGTCATCGCCGTCCCCACGGGAAAAGGCTCTTTTCTGAAACCTAATTCAGTGAAAGCAGATCGTATCGGGCCCACACCGTTACGGGGTGTGGGCGTGGGGGTCCCGCGAGTGCGGGGAGCCTCGGTGGATGTCACCCGCTAGCATGCGCCTGGCCGCGCTCCCGCCCCGTCCGGTCATCGCGCCGCTCACGCGGGTGAGGACCGAGGCCCAGCAGCTCCGGAGCTGGGAGGCCACGATGACGACGTGGTGACAGGGAGGCGGCGGCAGGCCCCCCCAGATCCACACACCTGCCCTGTCATTCCGCCGCTGCCCCGTGGCCTCTTCACCAGCGGCTGCGGGCGGCCTTTGGACACGGGCGGGCCGGGGCCGGTCGCTGCCCCGCTCGGGGAGCCGGCATCGCCAGCTGAAGCGCGATCCTGACGTCGGCCTTGGCCCACAGCAGGGTGACGCCTGGCTCTCGGGTCTCTTACCGGGACGCAGGCCCACCAACATCGGCTCCGGGGCCCTCCTGCCAGAACGATCTCCGGCTAACAGGGCTTCCGCGCGAACCTCCCGCTGCAGGAGTGACGAGGGACAGGGCAGCCAGCGACCCGGCACACCCAGGCAGTGGGGCGTCTTCCGGACGCGGGCCCGGCTCCGCACGTTCATGTCGTGGAAACAGCACGTGGTCCGGGGACACCGCGTCCAGGACTGCGACAAACCGTGTGCGGTCTGGAGCGCGTCCTCCTCGAGAGAGACCAGCTGTGGAAGATATGCTTGAGCAGTGTGGGAAATCAGAACATCACATGGGATTAGACATTTTGAAAGAATTTGTCCTGATTTTGTTAAGGTGATGACGTTTTTCGTTTATGGGAGAAATATTTGTATTTTTTAGAGATGCAAACGGAAATATTTCGGAGAGGAATGGCATGATGTCTGGTTTGCTGTCAAATTCTTCAGCATGAATAAAGTAGAAAGAAAATATGCCAATGTTTAGGGTGAGATTAATGCCTTTAGGGGTCCCCTCACCCCTGCCCCATGGATGTTAATTGAGAATGAAACTGTATGTTTTTGAAGTGTAATAATAAATGTGCACAAAAATGGTAGCAATAGCTCATGTTGTGTGAGGTAAGATGAGGTGATTCACTCTTTAGAAAGGAGGATATTTGCCTCTCCTTATAATTTCCTGAAAAATGTAATTTTTAAAGGATTGACAAGGCATGATGGTTAATTTTCTGTGTCAGCTTGGCTGGGCCATGGTATCAGATATTTGGTCAAACACGTGGATGTTGCCATGAAGATTTTTTATTTTTCTGATGAGATTCACACTGACTCAGCAGACTTTGAGTAAAGCAGGCTACCCTCCAAAATGTGGGTGGGCCTCATCTAACCAGTTGAAGGTTGTAAGAGAAAACACACTGAGGGCCCCTGGGGAGGAGGGAACTCTGCCTCCAGGCGGCCTTCAGACTCGAGCTGCAACATCCCCTCTTCCCGGGGCTCCCGGCGGCCCTGCAGACCTTGGACTTGCAGCCTCCACAGCACATGCGCCCTTTCCCGAAAATAAACCCTCTTCCTCTCTCTGCAAAGCTATGTACCCTTGTGGATGTGGACGTGTCCCCTGCCGGTTCTGCTTTCCAGACTCATGCATGAGAGAAATGGGAAGACTGGGCGTTACAAGAAGCTGCAGACCCACAAGAAGCTGTGGAGGGGCCGGGCAGGAGGGAGGTGGCTGAGCTAAGGGTGCAGGTTGTGAGGGTGGGATGGGGACCCATGTTCCTTCTTTTTAATAAACTGATTGATTGATTGATTGATTGATGATTGATTGCCTGCATTGGATCTTCCTTACTGCGCACAGGCTTTCTCCAGTTGCAGAGAGCAGGGGCTACTCCATATTGCAGTGTGCGGGCTTCTTATTGTGGTGGCTTCTCTTGTTGCAGAGCACGGGCTCTAGGCACGCAGTCTTCAGTAGTTGTGGCACACAGGCTTCGTTGCTCCGAGGCATGTGGGATCTTCCCAGACCAGGGATCAAACCCATGTCCCCTGCTCTGGCAGGTGGATTCTTAACCACTGCACCACCGGGGAAGTCCCTGGCGTTCCTTCTTATATGACCTGTGTCAAAGGGTTCCGGGGGCGGGCAGGGGCCTCTGAGGCTCTGGTGTTAGCTGTGACCATGACAGCATCCACACATCTCCCAGGTTCTACCTACTGTGTTATCCCTGTCTGCTGTGAAGTGAAACTCCAAAGAGCCATCGTTCCTTGTAAGGTGAAGGGTTTAGCTTTAGCAACAGTTCTTTTGTAATTTTTGCATTTTATTCACAAATTCTACTGATACTTCAGTCTAGCCTCCATCACCTTGATTCCCTCATTCACTATCTCCTGCCTGCCCTTCCCTGTGTGTAGGTCTTTCTCTTGAGTCACCTCTTGTTTGTCTGGATAATTTTTTGAGTTGATCTTTCAAGAAGGGAATGTTCATAGTACAATTGCTGAGCCCCTTGTACCTGAGAAGCTTTTTTCCTGTTGCCTGCACACGTGCAGAAGGTCACCCCTCAGTGACCTGGCTGGGGACCGAAGGCGGAGCTTGCAGCCGTGGCCCCGTGTTTGTGCAGAACTCTCTCGGGCCACTCTGAGTGTCTTCGTGTGCACTTGCCTGATGTTTTATACTTGAGGTTTCCACCAGACTGTCAGTACTTTTGGCTGGTACTCAACGAGACTTTGTTAACTGGGTTGAGATTGGTCTCCAGTTCAAGAAACTTTCTTCTACTGTATCTTCGATTACTGTCTCTCTTCTTTTTGTTCGTGTTTCTTCCTCTGGAAGAGCAATTCTGTACCTGGCGAGTCTCTAGTTTTTGTCTTCAAATGTCCTTTCAACTCACGGCTGTGTCTTTATTCCGCACTATTTCCCAGTTCTCTTGCTCTCTTCTCAGTGGACATCTGTCTGTCCACCAACTTCCACCCAATTTCAGTCTGTATCGTCTGCATCTCAGCCCTTATTTCCTACGTTAAAGGGCTTCTTGAATTTTAGTGAGTGAAAATAACAGCTGGGCGGGATGTGTTATTCTTCCTTTGGAATTTTTTTCTCACAAATATGTGTTGCGTTTTCCTGGGTTTATGAAACAGAAAAAAGAATGGTTCTGTGCTGGTTTTATTTTTCTTCTTACTGCTCCCTGGACAATCAGAGTCTTACAGAGGCAGGTGTTTCCCCCCGAGGCAGGGAGAGCAGGTCTTCCTGACGCGCCTCCCTTTGCATTTTGTGGCTACATTCCTGTTTCCTGCTGTCACTACGTGGGCGGTGTTTGCCGCTGCTCGGGGGATGGGCCCTGGGAAATTCCACAGTTCTCTGTCCTGTGGACCGAAGCCCAGTGTGGGCTGGGCCCCGCAGGCTGGGTCCACCCTCCCCCCTCCACTTGGGGCAGAAGCTCCTCTGCACCGCCTGAGCCCTGCTCCATCAGGGAGCCTGTGCCCCGGCCTTCCGGATCCAGGGCACAGAGCCAGCCAGGCCCCTCCAGGTGCGGTCACTGGCGGGTCTGGGTGCGGTCACTGGCGGGTCGCAGCAGGGCTCTGCCGCTGGGCCCTGCCGTGAGCTTCCTGCGTAGCCACTGGCACCCGCAGTGCTGAGGCTCCACCCCGGCCCTGGCTGCCCTCACGGCTCAGCCTCCACGCCGGGGCTCTGGGTTCCGGACGCCTCTCCCTCAGCTACTGACTTCTCCCCTTGAAACAGTCAGGTGGCACCAGCATCCAGGAGGCCCCGGGAGAGGCCTCCACTCACAGGCCCACCACACCTGGGTTCCTGTAAACCCTGTGCTCGGGGCGCTCCCTGGGCCGTGCGCTCTGTCTGCACGTTGAGGGCCTTTCCACTCAACCAGGCAAGCCTGGGTAGAACCAGAGCAGGACTGCCATTGCTCTCAGCAGCCCCCCAAGTACCCCTACACTGCTGGCACCAGTGTGCCCCCACGTACAGCCACTTGTCCCAGAACTTTGGGACCTGAAGACTTAGGAGAGGGGCGCAGCCTGTAGACACGAGCCCCCTGCCCACCCAGCTCCAGGACCCAGCCCCCTGCCCCCTCCTCCACGCCCCACGGGCCCAGGAGATGCCGGCTCACACACACACACGCAGGTGAAGGTGTGTCAGTGATCCTGGGCCCAGGGACGGGGTGCCTCTCCCCAAATGCACTGTGCTGTCCTTACCTGTCACACTTCAGCAGGCAGGTGAGGGGTCAGGAGCCCAAACGGGAGCCTGGTCACCTGGGTGGCTAGCTGTCTGGCCGTGGGTGAGCTCTCTAGCCATTCCCTGCCTCGATTTCCCCATCCGTATCTTAGAGGCAGTCATGGCACCCCTCCGGCAGGCGAGCAGAAAGATTAAAAAAGCTATTTTGCTTATTTGTACTATTAGGTGACGACCACATAAAGACGCACACCACCGCATCTCCTCTGAGGCCGCAGCATGACCTTGGCTGCTGTGCTCTTAGCCCAGTTTGCCTGGCATGCCATTTTTGTTTGTTTTTGTTTTGTTTAATTTTTTAAGTTTTTAAATTAATTAATTAATGTATCTATCTTATTTTTGCCTGTGTTGTGTCTTAGTTGCTGCACACAGGACCTTCGTAGTGGCATGTGGGCTTCTCTGTAGTTGTGGTGTGCGGGCTTTTTTCTCTAAGTGTGGCACAGGCTCCAGAGCGCGTGGGCTCTCTAGTTGAGGCACATGGGCTCAGTCGTTGTGGCACGTGGGCTTAGTTGCTGCAGCATGTGGGATCTTAGTTCCTCGACCAGGGATCGAACCTGTGTCCCCTGCATTGGAAGGCAGATTCTTTACCACTGGGCCACCAGGGGAGTCCCTGGCATGCTGTTTGCTGGCCTCCTGGGAGGGGCCAGGAGAGAATGCGGGTCCAGGGGAGGGAGGTGATCTCTGACCTGCCTGTCCCCTGCCTAAACTCCTGTCCACAGACAGCCTGGCCCTGGCCTCTGACCAGAGGGCCCATCAGACCCATCAGACCCCTTCCTCAGGAGTGTGGAACTGCGGCTACAGCCATCCACCCACGATGCTTGGACTGAGGGTGAGATGTTCTCTGATTGGGGGTGGCTCAGGTCCTCACCCTGTGGACTAGAACAGGGAGAAGGGGAGGGGAGGGAGGGAGGGGGCATCCGGCCCCAGAAAGGAGCAGAGACAAGGGCTGAGACCAGAGTTCAGGTGGTGGGTGTCCCTGCCATCCGCTGCTCCTGGCCGGGGCTGGGACACCCAGTCATCCTTCTCACGCATTCCCTGTCTGCATCTGCAAGACTGAGCTGGGTTCCGTGACCTGCAGTCGATGTGTCACAACCAAGAGCAAGCCCTTCCCTTATCCTTTGCTCCCTCCAACGACACGATGTTCTCTGTCTCCCAGAAGTTTCCCAGCCTGTCTGGACACAGGACTGGATTTTCACCTTGCTGTGCCTTCACTGAGCCCCCCAGTAAGGCCCTTCCTTGGTGGAGGTCCTGTGCTCCTGTCACTCACCCACGTCGTTCACCCCGGCTCAGGCCACAGGCACTCTCTGGATTCCCTTAGGCCTCCCGGGGGCTTTTGTTCTCTGATGCTTAGTCTGTGTTCTCTACATCATCTTCCTTCACTCATTTTTCTTCTTAATGCTGACAGAGGTCCTGCTCTTGAACCATCCTTGCACTGCTAACGTAAACCCTTCCTGGTGATTGCGTATGATGACTGGATACATTGGCACAATGTTTGATATACTGGTAGAGTCTTTTGGCATTTTTGGCAACTATTTTATCTAGAATGCTCGCATCAATGGGCATAAGTGAAATAGCATCATTTTCATATGATATCTTTATGAAAGTTGTGTTTTCATAAATTAAAGGAGGCTTTCCAACTTTTTTCTGTGGTCTAGAAAAGTTTACACAAGATTGAAATATCTATTTTAAAAGTAAATAAAATTTAGTTGAATTTGAAATTCAGGGAGGGATTTTTCCAAAGATAGACCTTAAGTCACCTTTCTCATTTCTTGTATGGTATTTGGACTTTATAAACGTTCCAGTTCTTCTAGGATTGATTTTGGTAATTTCTGTTTTGCTGGAAAGACAACCATCCCCTCCATATTTTCATGGGGATGGGTTCAACTCCCTTCGTCACAGCCAAGAAGTCCTGGCTGGGTCTTCTGTCCAGCCCTGCTTCCCTGCCCACACCTCTACCGTGATGACTGGGCAGGGGCCGGGCAGGGGCCGCGGGTCCAGCTTGGGTCTGAGGACTCCCTTTGGATTATGTCAGGTTGTCACGTGGCTGTGCTTACTGATAGGACACTCTCACTTCTGAAGCAAGCAGGGGGTGTGTTCTCAGGGCAGAGAGGGTAACAGACATTGCAGGGAGAGTTGAGAAGGGCATTGTCCTCAGCACTGCCGTCTGAATCAGCAAATGCCATTCCTACCCCACCACTTTGGAATGGTCTTCACCAGATATTATCTTATTGTTTGAAAACTGGTTAGTCAAGTTCAGGACCAGCAAACTTGGCTAACCTCCAGGTTTCCTAATGCACAGTTCATGACTTTTAAACATTGATCGTTAGTCAGCTTTTTATGAAGGTTAAATTCCCTCTCATGTCTTAAGTTCTATTACAATTTAATGTATTCTTTTTTCTTTTTAAACATTTCAAATACCTGACAGGAAACATTTACACCACGAACACACCAAACCTCTCAAACACGTAAATTACTCTTATTTATCTAATAGATTAAGCTTATAATAAATCCAGTTCACGTACGCACTCTAATACTGTTTTACACACTTCAGTTATTTAACATCTCTCAGCTTAAAATCACAACTCTAATAGAAATGATAGGTCATCCCTAAACTTAATTTTAAAGAGAACTAATACAAAAACATTATTTCTATTAAAATTTTTTGTTGTTTCAATACATTATAGCTTAATGCTAACTTAATATCTCTGTAAAGAATTTAATGATCTGTAAAGCTTAACATTTTATTATAAAATATATACGTAGTTATGTTTAGCCTCTATTTTTTTAAATTGTGGTAGAATGTATACAACGCGGAATTTACCACTTTAGCCACTTTGAACGTACAGTTCAGTAGCATCAAGTGCGTTCACATCATTGTGTAACCGTCACTGTTGTCCATCCCCAGGACTTTTTCATGTTGCAAAACCGAAACTCTACATGCAGCCCCTGGCAACCACTCTTATGTCTCCATGAATTTGACTCCTTTAGGGACCTCAAGTAAGTGGATCAGAAAGTAGTTGCCTTGCTGTGACTGGCTTATGTCACTGAGCCTAATGTCCTCAGGCTTCATCCATGTTGCAGCGGGTGTCAGAGTGTCCTTCTTTTCGAAGGCTGAATCATCTTCCACTGTGTGGAAGGACCACGTTCCGTGTATCTACCACCCGCAGGTGGGTGTGTGGGTTGTGTATCTTCCCTCTTTTGCTGTTGTGAATATGCTGCTATGAACATGGGTGTGCAAATTTCTATTCAGGTCTCTGCTTTCACTCCTTTGGGGTACAGACCTAGAGTGGAATTGCTGGATGATATGGTAATTCTATGTGTAATGTTTTGAGGAATCACCACACTGTTTTCCACGGCAGCTGCAGCGTTTTACATTCTCACCAATAGTGCACAAGGGTTTCACTTTCTCCACATCCTCACCCGCATTTTGTTTTTGTTTTGTTTGTTGTTGTTTTAATAATAGCTATTCTATTGGTTAGGAAGTCATAGCTGTTGGGTGTGTTTTTCTTTTCAAGCTATAGACTTTTTAAAAAAATTAATTATTCATTTATTTTTTGGCTGTGTTGGGTCTTCGTTGCAGTGAGCGGGCTTTCTCTAGTTGCAGAGAGCAGGGCCTACTCTTCGTTGCAATGTGCGGGTTTCTCATTGCAGTGGCTTCTCTTGCTGCCGAGCGTGGGCTCTAGGTGTGAAGGCTTCAGTGGTTGTGGCACATGGGCTTAGTTGCTCTGTGGCATGTGGGATCTTCCCAGCCCAGGGATGGACCCCGTGTCCCCTGCACTGGCAGACGGGTTCTTACCCCCTGCGCCACCGGGAAGCCCTCCTGTGTGGTTTTGATTTGCATCCCCCAGTGATCACCGATACTGAGCATCTTTTCACGTGCTTATTGTCCATTTTCATATCTTCTTTGGAGAAATTTCTATAGAAGTCCTTTGCCCATTTTTAAATCAGGGTTCTTTGTTTTGTTGTTGTTGTTGCTGTAGAAGTCCTTTGTCTGTTTTGGATACTAGCCTCCTATCAGATCCATGATTTGCAGATATTTCCCTCACTCTGTGCTTGGCCTCTTCATTCTGTTGATTGTGTGCTTTGATGCACAAGTTTTAAATTTTGATTTTATCTAAGTTCTCTGTTTTTGTCTTTTGTTGGTTTGTGTTTCTTGGGTCAGATCCAAGAAACCATTGCCCAATCCAATGTCATAAAGCATTTCTCTGTTTTCATTTAAGAGTTTTATAGCTTTAGTGCGACATTTAGGTCTTTGGGCTGGTTTGAGTTAATTTTTGTATGTGTTGTGAGGCGAGGGTCCAGCTTCATTCTTTCTCATGGACATGTTGGTGGGCTTCTTCAGGAAGTGTTAGCCGTGCCCTTTCACTGGAGATTTTCCTGCGTTCTAGTTTTGTTTTGCCCCCAGCTGTGCTTCTGGCAGGTTGCAGGACAGAGTGAATGTTTGATTAAGACCATTTGCTTAATCTTGGCTTGGATTTGCAAGTAAACACTGAGAGTCCCAGACATCCTGAACCACTTGAAGAGTCTCAGCTAAAAACAATGAGAATCCACATACAGATGGAAATCTGACAAGGTCCCGCTGCCCCGGCTCCTAGCTTGCTCCTGGTGGCGGGAAGGCTGGATGAGCGTGTGGGTCCTCACTGTGGTGTCCCTGGTCCCTGCTGTCCTGAGGCTGCCTCGCGGCCCCCTCCCGCCTGGCCTCCTCCCGAGCCAGCAGCAGACAGGCGAGAAAGGCTGAGAGCCGCTGGCCGCTCACAGTCCAGGTAGGATGGCCGAGGTACAGTGAGCCAGAGGGCCCAACAGTGGCTTCTGAGCCATGTTTCTGGTTCCTCTTCCTCCTCAAGGACTCAGGTGTCCCTTCCGCACCAGACTCACTGCAGCCAGCCCCCTGGGCCTGCCGACCCTCCTCTCCTCACGTGGCCGCAGGCCAGGACACGTCCCTGTTGGGCTGCCCGATCTCGTCGCCGACCTCGACCTTGACCGCGGGTCATTCTTGGTCTCGTCTGTGACCCGGGGCAGCGGCTCGAGGGACGGCTCGCGTGTCTGGGCCTGTGTGCTCCAGGCTCGAGCACTGTCTGGGGTCCTGGGAGCCAGCGTCGTCTGTGGTCTGGGGCCTGGGGAGGGGCCGGGGAGGGATGCTGTATAGTGGGAGGAGCCCCTCCCTCCCTGGACACAGGGCCGAAAAGGCATCTCGCCCAACATTTGCTATGATGTCACATGAGCAGATGCAGAGCAGGGACCCCAGGCGCTGGGTGGCCGTGAGTGGCCCTGGGCGGGGACCCCAGGTTGTGGGAGGGGCGGCTGCAGTGGGGATGCTCACTGACACCGGGGGCACCGGCCCCGGCTGGCTGTGCTCTGACCCTGTGTGTGGACACCAAGGTTCATCCACATTGACCCCCCTGGGGGCGCCTGTCGGATGCTAATGTTTCAAAGGAAGAACATGGACGCAGAGGGGTGAGTGGCAGGGCCTCTGCACCCTCATCCTCACCCTTTACCTGGCCCGTCTCATACCAGCCTCGTGACCGGGAGACCATGGTGCCCTCGCTGGTCTCCCGCATGCACAGACGTCCAGCTCTGGTTCCACAGCCACGAACAGGTGTCCTCTCGGGGGTCAGGCCTGGGGACTGGACTTCCCGGGGGCAAGGGGTCCCCCTCCTGCCCTCACACGATCGCTGTGTCCCAGGGGCTTGGCGACATGGCCGGACAGGTGGCTTGTTCCGGGGATGGAGTGCTGCGTGGACCCACTTCTCGGGCCACAGGCCAGGCCCAGCTGTACACCCACAGCCGGGCCCCTCCAGGTGGGGCCCTCCTCCGCCCCAGCTCAGTTCAATCCCACAGCCCATGGTGGCGGCCAGATGTCGGGCCGCACCTGGGAAGGTGACAGTGCTTTCCTCACAGCCTCAGAAAACCCAGGTTCTGCCCCCACTGCCTGGACGGGGCTACCTGGCCCACTGCCCTCCGCCCAACTGGCTTCCCCTCAGAACGGTCTAGCAGCTGTGGGCATGGCTGTGGCTTCCACAACCTCCCCAGATGCACAAGCTCGGACATCACAAAGCAGCACCCGGGGGTCACCAGGCTTGATGTCCAGAAAGGCCTTCTGCCAAGAATTCCCAAAGCAGCAGAGGGTCTTTCTTTCCTGTCCCTGGAGAGACCCAAGAGACACAAGAGGACAGGCACTGCCCCAGACAGACCTTCGAGCAGCTCCGGACTGACTCCTGGCCCCTCTCCTTCCCCCAGGCTCCCGGCACCTGGGATTGATGTCCTAGGGGGCCCCTCAGGCCTGGGGGAAAACGTCCCACCACAGGCAAATCCAGACCTGAGGCCCTGACCACCTCGGGGGGCAGCTCTTCCTGGGTCTCCCCAGGAGAGAGTGACGGGGTGGTGATAACAGAAGCCATCGGCTGTCAGAGCTCAGGGCCTCCCCTCCCCTCCCCCTCCTGTCTCCGTCCCGCCCCCTGGCCTGTTTCCATGCCTCCCATTGGTGCTTTTCTGCTGGGGGGCGGGCAGGGAGGAGTGACCAACACACTAATCCACCCCTGCTGTGGGGGCGTTGACAGGGCTTGAAGGAAGATGGATGTGGGAGCATGGCCGGTACACCACTTGCCCACAATGGTCAGTGTCCCTTGACCCCATGGGCATTGAGCTTGACTACACGACTTGCTTTGGCCAATGGATGTAGGCACATCTGAGCCAAAATGGTCCATGTGTTCGGTTCTTCCCCTCTTCCTCTCGTCCACCACGAGATCCTGGAACAAGCAGACACATGGAGCCGCCCAAGCCCTCCACTGCAGTGGACTCCATCCTCACACAACCTAACGTCAGCTGGAGACACATGTTTAAAGCTGTAAGCCTCTGAACTGCTGGGGCTGTTTGTTACTGCAGCAAATGCTGACTGATACAATAACCCAAAGGAAAGAATAGCTAACAGTAGAATTTGAGACACTAAATTTATTTTGAGAGAGGATACCAATGTGTCACGTGACAGAGGCCATAAAATAAATAAGGAGGACACAGTACTTAGAGGCATAGCAGGGGCGGTGAGCAGGGAGGACCCAGAATCCAAACTCAAGTGACCAGGGAGAACACGGGAGAGGTGGCGTCTCCGCCCTGCTGGGAGGGAGCTCCAAGGGGCAGGGCTGGAGGGGGAGAGGTGTGCTCTCTCTGGCTGTGACCCTGACGGCCTTCATGCACGTGAGGCTGGTCTTGCTCCTCCTAGGAGCAGAGTTGATCCACGCCCCAGCCTCCTGCATGTTCAGGTCTGAGTGCAGGCTGGTGGCGCTTGGGTAGAAGTGATGTGTGCACCCCCAGGCCTGGCCCTAAAGCCCTCCCCTGCCTGAGCCCCCCGCTCCTTCTCGGCTGTCTTGGTGGGAGAAGGGCGGAGCCACGAGAGGGGAAGAGCCTGGGCCCCCAGGGGCTGCGCGGTGCTGACGTCTGGGCTGGACGCTGCTGGGTGAGATGCAAACTTGCCTTGGGTCGAACCACCACAGACATCCGCTTCCCTCGGGGACCGGAGACCTGCCTCAGCCGCAGGATGAGCCTGAGGACAGCAGAGTGAAGAGAAACCCCCCCCCTCCCCCTCCCCACCCTACACCCCCCCCTTCACCCCCTCCCCGTCCCCCCTGTGCACCCCCCCCCACACGGCCTGAGGCCTCCAGGTCCCTCCCCCAGCCGGCACGGCCCTCCCCCTCCTTCCCAGACCCCTCAAGGAATCTTGAGAATTTCTGTGGCCCCCAGTACGTTTTTAAGTTAACAACTGCAGAAGTAAAGAAAGCCCCCCCAGACCAGAGGCTCCTTACTGAGTGCGCTGGGCAGGGGCCCGCGGGCAGGCAGCGGACGGGTGGTCTGTTGCTGGGAGCTGGAAGCAGGGAGAGAAGCGAGGGAGGCTGGCGGCCCCGGGGGAGTCCCCCGCCCCCAGCTCCTTGCTGCCAGCTGTCGTCTGGCCCCGGGCCGCGATGACGCACAGGCCGTCGGGCCGGCCGCCCGGGCAGGTGGCTGCAGGTGGTGGGTCAGAGCTTCATCTTTTATGTGGCCCGGCCGCGGTCCAGGTTCAATTCAGTCTCTCACAACCAGGACGTCTCCTCCCGAGTGCACGTGGTAGCAGCCGGCAGACGATGCACGGACGCGGGTGCTGAGGCCTCAGCTGCGAGGTGGCTCTGCCGGCCGTGGGGCCGCGGGCGCGGGACCAGCCAGCGCAGGGCACGCGGGCGTAAACACTCGCCCACGAATCGTGAACACCGAGCATCAGCGTGCCCCGTCCTGTCACTGCGTTTCAGCAGCGCGCTGTCAGCGTGGCTAAAGGATGGGCTCTTCGGGAAGGGAGGGGCTGCCCCAGGCCAGGCGTCCCTGGTTGGGGGGGGGGGGGGTGTGGCACGTGTGTGAGCCCGGGAATGAGCGTGCGTGTGCGTGCACCTGTGTGTGCACGTGTGCTGGGGGTGACCTGGACGCCGTGCTCCTCGGTGATGCAAGAGTCCAGTGTGACTCAGGTGACACGACAGACCCCATCAGAGAGGCCAGCTTTCCCGTGTTTTCAGCAGACGAGGCGGGAGGCAGGTGTCACATGCTGCGGTGGGGACCCAGCTGGGAGGCGGCTTGCTTCTGTCGGCTGGACGAGGAGATGCTCTTGTCCAGGGCAGTGTGAAGACGCGGCCGTGCGGGAAACTGCCCACTCACTCACAGGCCAGAGCCTCGCCTGAACTGTTGGTCTGGGTGCTTTCCCTCCCGCCGTGTTACCCCCTCGGAGGGGCGGGGGGGCACCCGAGCAGGTGGGACCCCTGCACCTGGGGAGTCGGTGTTGGGGTCCTCCCAGGGTCTGGCTCCCTGACCACAGCTGAGGGGCCCAGAGCATCGCCTCCCCTCCTGCCCCCGCACTCAGGGTTGCCCCGGAGCCCCTGGGGACGCGTGCAAGCCTCCAGGGACACGGGGGCAGTGCCTCCTGTGAGCTGACTCTGGAAGGGGACACAGGGACGTGGAAGCTCCGGCACCTGGTCCCCTCCCTGTGTCCCCGGGAAAGCATGTGGCACTTTTGTGCCCCCAGTTTGCAGTTCCCTGGCCTAGAGAGCCCCCTCTGTCCTGGCCCCTCGTCCCCTGGGTTCACCTGGCCCTGGGTACCGCCTCCTCTGCTGCCTGGTCACCTGCATCTCAGAGTATCACATGCAGGCGCGCCTCCTCTGACTGCCAGTGTCCTGGGAAAAGCGAGACATAGCATTCTTTGTGTGTGTGTGTAATTGAAGAAATATTATTTTATAATAACTGCACTTAGTAAAACAAACAAATCTGGAATGTGAAAGACACTCAGTGTTCATGCCCCTTCCCATCTGGGGCCGGCCCACCGAGATGACCACGTCTAACTCTTCTCTGAGGGTCATCTCTGCTGTTGTTTGTATTTTTTCATCTTCAAATACTTTCCTGTTTAACTGGAAAGCTTTGCTACAAACTTGCACAAAATCTAGTTGAGGTGCCCCGAATCGAGGTCCCCCAGAGGGACTCTCAGCCTAATCTCCGAAACCTGTGACTATGTCAGCTTTCAGGGTGAAAGGGGCATCGCAGGTGGGATTAAATTAAGGATCTTGAGAGGGGAAATTATCCTTAGAAGGAGGCAGAAAAGTCAGAGAGAGACGTGATGATGGAAACAGAGGCAGAAAACGATACTGCGTCTTCGAAGATGGGGGAAGGAGGATGTGGCGGGCATCTCCAGGAGCTGGAAAAGGCAGGAAATGATCCTTCCCTGCGCCCCCCTGGAAGGAATCCACCCTCCATACCTCGATCCAGCCCACTGGGGTCGACTCCTGACCTCTGTATCTGCAAGATGGTACGTTCGTGTTAAGCCACTCGATGGTGGTCATTTATTAGGAAACGAATGTTCTCTTGTTATCAAAATACCCACAAAACATTCTTAAGCAGCACGGGAACAAAGACATTTGTGTAGTGGTTACAGAAACTCACATAACACGACCGCATTCAAGAGAAGCCAAATTAAAAATTAGACACAATTGTTTAATAATAATAAACAGCTGCAGGGGCTTCCTAGGTGGCGCAGTGGTTAAGAATCCGCCTGCCAATGCAGAGGTCACGGGTTCGATCCCAGCTCTAGGAAGATCCCACATGCCGCGGAGCAACTAAGCCCATGTGCCCAAAAAAAAAAAAAAAAAAAAATAATAATAATAATAATAATAAACAGCTGCAAACACATCTTAAATGGAGTGGCCTTGGTCCAGAACCTTGACACTGATGTTTATTCTGCCCCTTAAAAGAGTCAGATGACTTTCATCTTAGTTGCATGATTAGGGAGACGTCAGCATCGTCTTCTCGCTGGCGGCCACAGCACAGACACACCCATCCAAACGCCGGAAGCTGGCTTCTACTCCGGAGTCCAGGGAAAATGGGCTCCAGCTGGCTTCTGCTGTGGCAGCCTGGTCACTCCAGGAGCAAACTGAGGCCTGGAGGGGGTGGGGGCGGGGGGTTGGAAGGGGGACCGGCCGCACTTTCTCTCCCATCTGCCTCCACGTCGCTGGGGTCTGGGGAACCCCTGAAATGAAACCAGCATGACGCAGGCTGCTTTGCACCCTGAGTCTGAACGGCTGGGGCTGATGCCTCGAAGGGGCACCCAGAGCGGTCGCATGCTCATTCTCTCTAAACTTCGCGGTTACCCCCATCACCAAGGTGCCCCGCAGGGCGGGCTGGCATCCCCCTCACAGCTGGGAGCAGTTCGATCGGCACCAAGGGCTGAGGTTGTTTATGGGATGGAGCAAAGTAAACAACAGTTCTGCTTTTTTTTTTTTCAGAATGTGAAATTCCTTGGGAATACTGTTCTTTGTGGTGAGACGAGGTTTAAGTGTTACCATTCCTGCTGCTTCTTGCAAGAAAATAAAATTTATCTATGTTAGTTTCTAAAACAAATATTAAAATCCCACACAGACTGTTGAGAAAGAAGATGTTCCCCGACCAGGTCTGGGGCAGAATGTTATTTTGTGTGATGCCCTTTGGATCCCTTCTAGGGAGAGCCTGGCGCTCCCAACAAAACACTTACACAGGTTTCTGAGAGATTTTGACGGGTGGGAGACCCCTCTGAGGAGTTAGATTCACTCCACCTGAATCATAGGTTGGTCCCGGAACCGAAGGACCCTCAGCTTTGTGGGAGGCTTTTACGTACACATGTATTTAAAACTTAGTCTAACAGCACTCATCCAGCCATCTTTCTTCTTTTCTATAAAATATCTCTGCCAGGAAGAATCCATGTACAAGCTTTTATGAGATGAATTCTCTCGCTGGCCAAATAGAAATAAAACGTGTCCATGTGCTCCTGATCAGTTCACTGGAGATGTAGTGTAAACACCTTATTTGTGGCCTGAGATGGTCACTGTCATTTTTTTTCATGGTATGACTGACTGTGGGGACCCCAGAGGGTCAGCCGTGGCAGAGCCCATTCCAGCAGTCAGTAGGATGGGGTTGAGGAAGGCAGCGGGGAAGGGGTTGTTACAGCAGAGAGGGAAACCTGGTCCATTCCGCCACTTCCTGGCTTACCTTTTTTAGACCAATTTGTTGGCTTCTTCTGTGAAGGATTGTATTTTATCCTTTTTGCACCTGGATTTCTCCTCCTCATCCCCTCAATGTCATAATTTTTAACCCATAAACGGTGTTTATGTTATTTTGATTGAAAAAGTAGTGTTTATAGCAAAGGCCAGTGGTGTACTATGATTTCACTTCTTTTCTGATACTGCTTTATGTTTTTCCTGGCCTTTCTACATGCCTTTTTTTTTTCTTACAATGTTTTAATCGCATCCTCATTTTTTTTCAACTCTCCATCGCGTCAGGTGTGTGAGTTTCCTGAGGCTGCCAAAACAAAGTACACAAACTGGGTGGCTTAAAACAACAGAAAGCTATTCCTTCACAGTTGAGGAAGCCAGAAGTCCAAAGTCAAGGTGTTGGCAGGTCTGGGCTCCCTCTGTGAAGCCTCCGGGGGAGGAGCCTTCCTTGCCTCTTGAAACTTCTGACAGTTGCCAACAGTCCTTGCCGTTCCTTGGCTTGAAGCCACATTACCTCAGTCTCTGCCTTCCTGGTCACATGGCATTCTCTCTGTGTCTGTCTCTCCTCTTCTTATAAGGGCACCAGTCACATTGGATCAGGGCCCACTCTGACCCTGGATCACCTCATGTTCGTTTGATTATATCTACAAAGACCCTATTTCCAAATAAAGCTACAGTCACAGGCACTAGGGGTTGGGACTTACACGCACCTTTCTGGGGACACAACTCAACCCATCACCTCAGGTGTCCTATCACAGCCCTGCCCCCTGGGATCTCCTTCCAGAGCCCCCTCCTCCTGCTCCACGTGGCACGGGCTGCTCTCCAGACCTGCTGAGAGGGTCATCTTGGATTTCCTGGCACTGTCCTCAGGAGTTGGAGAAGCTGTTTTAGGGACCCAGGTCTTTCTCTTTCTTGGTTTATCTTCTCATTTTGCGGAAGTGTGTCCTCGAGGAGTGTCCTGCGAAAGGGTGTGGGCAGTACATTTTCTGAGTGTTTACATGCCTGAAAAGAGCCTTAGCCTCTCTCACCCTTGATGGACACCTTGGTCAGTGAATGAATTCTCAGCAAAAATAAGTCCTGCCAGCCTCCAGGGGAACCGCCCTGCAGCCTCCCGTCATCGCAAGCTGCAGGCAGCCCGTCCTCGCTCTCTGTTTCTCAAAATCTGTTTCTCAAAAATCTTTCGGGATCTCCTTTTCCCCCTTGATGTTCTGGAACTCGCAAGGGTACATCTGACGGGGGACTTGTTCGTATTATCGCTCATTTTTTGGACACTCCGGTGGACCCTTGCTTACCTCCCTTCGGGTGTAGAAACTCTCCTCTGCTACATCTTCGACAGCCTCCTTGCCCCACTTTTCTCCGGTTTCTCGTGCCAGAATTTTGGGTCATCGTGCATCTGACTTTCTCTGCGGGTCCTCACTGTATCCTGTCCTTTTTTTCTTATTTCCTGTCTTCTTTTACTGCTTTCAGAGAGACTACTTTATCTCCAACCCCTTGAATTTTCAGTAGTGCTTTTTTTTTTTTTTTTCCTTCTCCCCACTGCATTGGGTCTTCGGTTAGGTCTCTGGCCTCAGTAACTGTGAGAGAGTAAACCTCTGCTGTTTTAAGCTGTCAGTCTGTACCCAGGAGACCAGTCGGCGTGCAGATGACTTCGGAGCCAGTCGAGTTCCCTCTGCCCCATCAGTGGACCAGCTGGCTCTGTCCATTCCTTCTCTCCCTATAAATTGATGCTTTCTCCACTCTCCTTTGAACTGGCAGGAACTTCTTACCGGTTCCCTCACTAAACTGAGTTAATAAAATCTTTAACGTGCATTCATTTTGTATCAGCTTGAGGATTGTGATTCTGCTTCTTTTTGAAGATTTTCTTTTAACACGAATGATGTAGGCAAAATAGAAGCTTCTGGATGTGAAACGAGCCTCTCAGCTGCTGATCTGAGCACCTGCCCCATCATTTACCCATGATTGAAGAAAATAAAAAACTAAGTCAAAGTGGCCTTAACCCCACGAGGCGCATCAGCTCTGGAGCCAGAAGGAAATGTCCCCCAAGCAGGTCTGGTGGGGCCCTGAGGAGGAGACACACATGCAAGCCTCAGGAAACGACTGGGATGGGCGTTGGGTGCCGGCTAGGTGGGACCGGCTGGCTTCCTAACGAGGCAGCCTGGCGGGTGAGGTCGGAGGTGGCGGGAGGGGGGTCCCCGGACTGCACCAGGCCCCCCAGCCCAGGGCCACGCTGAGGACCATGGCAGGTCTGTGTCCCTGGGGCCACCTCGGTGGCAGTGTGGGGATGTCACAGCTGGGGCCCCAGGCCGCGAACTGCAGGCCACTGCACCTGGTCAGCCCAGGCCAGGCAGGTGGTCTCCATCCCGAACCACTTCCTCCAGCCCCCCTACCCCCGCCGCATCTCCTCCCCTTCTTCCATCTCCCCCCACCCAAATGCCAGGCCCCCAGCCCAGGCTGTTGAAATCAATAAGGGCGTGGACAACACCAAAGGCAGTAATAGTAACCCTAGCGGCGTCCGTGGCAGGCTGGGCTCAGGCTGGCTCTGTGGGCCACGGCCGCCCCGTGGGGACGGCTGCCCTCTCCCGGGACTGGCTCTGTCCTGGGCCCGCCAGCCTCCCCCCCGCCGCCCCGCTGCAGGCCCGGCGACTCAGCAGCCCAGCACGGCGCCCTGGACACGTGGGGACCGGCCGGGCGCTGAGTCCCCCAGCCTGTGCAGAGAGGGGTCCTCTCGCTCCCCCTCCGTCCGCGGGTGGCCGCCCAAGCGTTGGTGCATCACTCTCGTTTCTGGTTCCTCCCGAGCGTGAACGCACACCTGCTCTTACCCTAGACTTTTCTGGAGGGGTTTTCCAAAGTGGGACAGTGACCTCACCTCCGGGGCAGGGAAGCAGGGGCTGGGTGACACAGCATGTCCTTGGTCCTCCTTCCTTCCTTCCTTCCCTCACCTGTTCGTTCACTGCTGTGTGTGTCCCCAGTGCTGCCTCGGGATCGGGGAGGCAGGGGTGTCTGCCCCGCACAGCGAGGGACCAGCATCACCCCCACCAGCGGCCCCACCAGAGGCTCGGACCCTCTGGGGCAGGCGGCTTGGACGTGGTGGTTGTCTGGGGACGTGGCTCGGTGGACACCAGCGCTCTCACCTGGCGTGACGTTGACCTGCAATGTCTGGAGACATTTTGGGGTGTCGCTGCCGGGCCGGTGCTGCCGCCGGGCCGTGGGGGGCCCAGGTGGCCGCTCGGCACCCAGAGGGCCGGGACGGAGGGACGTGGCCCCAGGTGTGCGGGGCGCTGAGTGCGGGCCCGGCTCTGGGAGAGAGCTGCGCTGAGTTCCTCGGACTGGGTTTGTCCTGGGTCTGCTGCCCAGTCTGTGCACTGGCTGCCCCCCCATCCGCGACCGGCCCCTGCAACACACCCCCCATGACCCCACTTTTCTCTCTTTCCAGCCCCGCGTGGTGGGCCCGCCGTCCACGTCTACTCCCTTCTCCCTCCCCTGGAGACGCTGCTCCCAGGCCCCCGGCGGGCCTCCCGCCCTCCTTCCTGGGGTGCAGAGCCTCCGAGTGGACCCCAGAGGGCAAAGCTGGAGGCCTGGCTCGGTCCGAGCCCCACAGGGGCGCCAGGCCTGGGTGACCACGGGGCCCACAGGGTGGCCCTGCCCCCTGTGGAGGCCTGGGCTCCTGTCAGCTCAGTCCCCACTGGGCCCGCCAGGAAGGCTCCGTAGGGAGATGGGGCCTCGGAGCTGAGTGGGCACTGGGAGGGGGGACACCTGGGGGAGAAGCCCATGGTGGGTGAGAACAGGGCCTCTTGGCGAACAGAGAAGGCCTGAGCCCCTGGCAGGGGTGCAGGGAGCAGAGGGCACAGAGCCCTGCAGGTCTGGGTTAGCTGTGCGGCTGGAAGGTGTGTGACGCTGACCAGGGAGGCAGGGGTGAAGGCCCAACCTCGGGAGGTTGACCTGGACGATGCCCTTCACAGGTGTTTACCTGCAGGCACAGGTGCAAACCTCCCTGGGCCCACATGCAGGGCTGTTCTTAACCTGTGGTCCTGGCCTCCTTATTCTCAGTCTTACTTTCTTGCACGCCTCCAGGTCAGAAGATAAAGGTCTAGCTTGTTCCATCACCACAGAGCTGGGCCCTGGGGGGTCAGGACCACAGAGATGGGCCCCGGGGGGCAGAACCGCAGAACAGGACCCCAGCACTTGCACATGGACACCTGATGTGGCCACTGGGACCTCTGAAAGCCAAGGGCACTGACGGGTCATTTCCAGGCCTTTCTGCGGCTGAAGCCCAGGTGAGAGCACGTCACGGGAGCAGATTCTGGGAAAAGGTTCCCCAAGCTCCCGACCAGCCTGGGAGAAGCTCAGAGCTCCCTCCGCCCTCCAGCCACCACGGGAAAATGGACCCTGTACTCAGAGCTGCGCTAACATGCCACCCCCGCCAGCAGCGCTCACCCCGGTTAACCCCAGGCGTCTCGGCGGGCAGGCCTCTCCAGCGCTAACCTGAGATGTGGGGCCTTTCCAACAGTGGCAGGGGTGTCAGGAGAGGGCAGGCACCATCCACCCTGCTCACCCTGGCAGCGCCCTCCGGACACACGTGTCAGCCCTCACCCTGCCCGCCAGCGCCGGGACACCCAAGGGAGCTGGAGCCTGTGCTGACAGGTCATCCTGGGGCAGCAATCCCCACCGGGGATGGTCGGGCACCATAGCGCACCCAGCCCAGTGCCCGGATGACTCAGGACCCCTGTGGCAGGAAGAGCCTCCTTGGGCAGTGGGCTGAGGGTTCAGGCAAACGACACGGGACGGGAGCTGGGAACGAAAGGAAAGCTGCAGCGTTCACCACGAGATAGGAGCGAGCATCCCTGTCAGCTCTCAACACGCTCCAATTCCTCAAAAGAGACCCGCCAGCCTCAAGACAAGCCCCACCACCCTCTATCTTGAGGAAGGGGTCGGTGGGCCCCTGCTCACCACTGGGCAAGACCAGCCCTGGCGGGGAGGCTCCGCCGTCTCCGACGCGCCCCCCTGCAGGCCTCCCCGGCCACCACGGGAAGAACATCCCTGGTTTCTCCATCAGCCTGGACGTCTGCCCAGGCCGCCCCTCTGGGAGATGACTGATGACTGACTGTGTCATCTCTCAGAGGGTCACTGCTCCCTGGCGGAGGTGTGTCATGGTGCCCAGAACGAATGGATGAGTGAGGGACACAGGGGGACAGGTTTGGATACACGTCACTTCAGAAGCTCCCGCAGAACTCTGAGACACGGCCCCTCGACTCCATCTCCTCTTCTATTCCCTCCAGAGCTCTGATCTCGCCATGTCATCACGGTTACCTGACTTCTGTGCCGCTCGCCTATGACTCAATGCCTGCAAGGGTTCCTGCCCCCTGCGTGGCTCTCCGTGGGCACGTCCCCTCGTGGGCGGTGGGGGGGTTAGGGCTGAATGGGTGACCGCTGGCTGGACAAATAAGTGAACAGAGCTGGTGCCCGCCGGCGCCCCAAGCACTGCCGGGGAACAGCTGCACAAGAAGAGAAATCTATGGGGTCGTGAACCTCACAGACAAACGTGGGGCCTCAGCCGAGAAACCTCAGTGTTAAAAATAGAGGCCGTTAAAAAAATGTTTTCAACGAACGGATGGAAATTCCCTTTATCGAAAAGAGCAAATCAAGCTGTGAAAGTGGTGTCCGAGAGCTGAGGGCCATTTCTTGAGCAGAGGACAGCATCTCTGGGGACTTCCCGGGGAGAGGCTGAGTCGAGGGTCTGCGTTCAGACGGGGTCCTGTGACAAGCAGTCACTGAACTGTCATTAAAAAACAAAAGACACCAACAATTTGTTCCTGGATTTGGCAAATAAATGATGGCTCCATGCAGAGGATTGGTATTTGGGGAATGTGCCCTTGGCCGGTTTGTACCGGGGATTTGGGGACAGAACGGCACTTCACCGGGGAGGGCGTTAGGACAGGAAATGCAATTTCTGATAACTTGGGGAGGGTCCTGAGCTGAGAGCAGGCATCAGAGACCAGGGAGCCTACCCCCACCCCCAGCCCTCGTGCCTGTGCCCGGCTTCTCCCTGCAGTTATTGGCAAGCTACCGGCCCTATCACAACCCGCCGCAAAGTTCCTGAACGTTTACTGCTGGTCCCGCTGCCTGGGGTCTGCGGCGCCCAGAGAGCCCGGCCGCAGGCGGAAGGCAAGCGCAGGTTCAAGTGTGTGGCCTGGGGCCCGTGAGCGGCTCCGCCTTCGACTTTGCGCCCCGGGTGCTGGCTGTGCCCGCTGCGGGCAGCCCTGCTCAAGGGCCCAGCTCGGTCACTGCCTTGCTCACACAGCCCCGGGACCTTGTCTTCTTCCTGTGGCATCGGGAGGCGGGAGCCGTGATGGGCCGCCTTCCCCAGTCCCGGAGCCAGGCTTCCGGGGGTGCCAGCAGCGACTCCCAGCCTGCGGCCCAGCCAGGCCTTCGGGTGCACCTGGCCCAGTCTGGAACTTTGCCCAAAGCTCCCAGGCAGCCCTCATGGAACCCGGGTGTGTGCTCAGAATCTAACCTCCTGGGGGACACCCAGGAGTCCAGGTGGTGCAGCAGGGGCGCCTTGGGCACAGAGGGACGAGGCAGGACGGTGGCATCGCAAGATTCTGCCGCGGGCGCTGTGACGGGCAGCGGGTCACGCTCAGCCTCCCCTCGGGGAGCAGCAGTCACCTGTGTCCCACCTGCGTGACGATGTTGTTGGGAAGCTGTGACTTCCGTGCCATGCAAATACGCGCGCGTCACGGTGTGGCTGTAGGAAGACACAAGGCCGGGGGTCGCGCGCACAGGCGACAGAGGGTGACCGGCTCCACCCCGCGGGTGAGCACCTGCGGAGCGGCCACCGCCCTGCTGGAGGCCCGGACCAGGGCACAGCCCGACCCCTTGGGAAGGCGCTGGGGGGTGCCGTCCTTCTGCTATCCTGCCCCCACCCCCACTGGCTGAACCCAAAGGGGAGGGAAGGTCCTGGGATCCAAGGCCCCTCCTAGGTGTTCTTGTCTGAGCAAAGGAGCCCGGTCTCCTCTTTAAGGGGTGAGACCAGGAGGTCACCCCGAGAGTCTAGTGCAGTGAATCTGGCTAGTCCAGATTGTTTCAGAAAACAATTGCGGGCGTTTTGGAATTTGATACAAACAATATGAAACTAGTTTGCATACGTATCTAATCACACCCTTCCGTCCACTGTGGTTTCCCACCTACACCCTAACCGCCGTGTCCGCTTCACCCCTTGCCGGTGCCTCCCTGACCTACCTGCCTGGGGACGCACGTCTGCAGGTGACCGGCGATCCGAACCCGCTGACATGCCTGGGGCTCCGGGAACCCTGTGGCCTGAGGGATGGGCCCTGCAGCATCCAGGCTGCGCGTCCTGTCTGTCCCTGGGCCAGACCCGCTTCCTCTGAAGGACCTCGACGGGGGTCTGGGAGGGACGCGCCGCCCTTCCCCTGACTCCATGGTCCACCTTCTCATCAGTCACCTTGCAGCCTCCCCGGGAAGCCCCAGGAGTGAGGCCGAGGGGGAGCCGGACCGCTTCGAGCTGGAACTGGCAGGTCTGGGCACGGGATTCGGACAGCACCGCGCCACAGGTGTGACGTTGAGCCCACCTGGCAGGCAGGCCGGCCCAGCTCTGACCAGAGGGTCTGCCTCGATGTCCCTCCCCCAGGGAGGGGGCTGTCTCTGCCCAGCCTGAGGACAGCTGGACACGGGGCAGACAGGCTCCTGCTCTCCCCCTCCCCCCGGTATCTGACCATGCTGCCCCGCCCCGCCCCCTCACCAGCCTGCAACCCCCACCCCGGCTCCCCGGAGGAGGAGGGCCGTCTGGTCCTGAATGCACCCTAAGAGCCTCCTGTCACTTTCTGGAGCATCACAGGCCCTTTCGCAGTGGTCCTCACAGAGCCCTGGGTGGGCTGGCGGGTGAGCACGGCACTGCCCCCGTGGAGGGGCCTGGCTGGCCTGGCTCAGGCCCAGGCCCCTCTCTGTGGCCGCAGCGCTGCCCTCACACCTTGTGGGAACCACGGGCTGCGCGCCAATCTCCTGATTCTGGGAGGAGTGCCAGGCGAGCTTTGGGAGCCCTGCACGCGCAAGAGGGTCCTTTCTGACTTGGCTTCTCGACTACATAAGTGTCACTTCCTTTTTTAGGCCCTAAAGGCAGACAGGAAGTTTGGGGAGATAATTTTAACCGAGTCTGTTGCTTTGCCTCCACCCGGGCTGAGTGTTATTGCGATTCTCCCAGCCTGTGAGCCTGGGATTGTCAGGGACGCCTCTGGCCCACGCGGGTGTGCACGATGGTTAAAGCTGGGTGCAGACCCCCTACGACCCCCCATCCATCAACCCCGAAGCCCAGACCCCGCCCGGAGCAGATGCCCACACAGAACCCGCTCCCCCGGGGACAGAGCCACGGTCCCCAAGAAGGATGGCCAGTCCAGGACGCCAGCTGCCAGCTCCCTCAACAAGTCCTTCCAGGAACGTCTCGCTAAAGTCGAAGCCACTGATTCTGACTCTGTGTCCTGACTCTTCCTGATGGAAAAGAATCCAGAACCTTCCCTTCTTCAGGGCACGGCAGGTCCGCCTCTGACTGTGGGGTCTCCCTCTGAGTATGGGATCCCCTCTGGCCATGGGCCTCTCATCTAGGGCCAGGAGGCTTTCCCAGACCTGAGACCTCGTAATTAACAGCTATTTTAGCGCCCTTGTCACGGTGCATCACCACTATCTTTTGTCTGATGCTTTATTTTATTATAGAGGGTGCGGGGTTCCCGGGTTTATCCCATCATTAAGTAATGGTTTATAAATAACCCCTCCCAAGTCGGGGAGATTTTGCGGAGCTCCGAAGCACAAAGTGCAGGTTTTCCCATCACCAGTCCTGGCCCGGCCAGCCCAAACCCTCCCCCGCTTCAGGGACCCGTTCCCACCCGGCCCCTCCCAGAGGACACTCTAAATCCACAGGGTGACACGCATGCTCTTCCTTCCCAGAGGGTCTGCTTAGACTCCCAGGAAATGAGTTTCTTTTTCAAGTTTGGAGGCTTTATTGGAAGACGAACAGAGAACCCAATCCGTTAACAAATGTAGACGGTTCCAAGATTATGATTGCAGGCACGGATATAAACGGAAAATGTCTCTGCGAGTCAGGTGTTACACGCCTCCGTGCACACAGCCCAGCGGTTGAGGGCAGAGGTGGAAAGTCCCTGGCGACTCAGGTGCGAGGCTCCCGGGCGGGCGGAGCCGTCGGGGACCCGTGCCTTCCTGTGCACCGGCCGCGGCCGTGCCCCGTCCTGTGTGTCGCGCTGCCTGGCCCAGTCCCCGCAGGAGCAGCCCTCAAGCTGTGGCCGAGGACGGGGGTCGCTCACGCAGACCGCACCCCCTTCAGGGCAGGCATTGCCGCGGCTTCCGGGCTTGGCCACGCCAGACCCGCGTGTGCCCTGCGCGGCGGGCCTCTCCCCGCGACGCTGCCGGGTCGCGCCCCCCATGCTGTGCCCCATTCACAGTTAAGTGAAAGCTTGGGTAGAGTCCAGGCTCTGCAGCTCACACCCCACCCCTGGTTCTTAGGTTTGTGTGTTTTTAACTAACTTTTTCCCCTAAACAACTAACGTGTGGCTCCGAAGCCTCTTGATTTAGAGTCCGGAGTGGAGCCCCGAGGGTGACGTTCTGTCCGGGCCAGGGCAGAGGCTGGCCTCCGCGGGCAGCGGCCTTGCAGCGCAGGGGGTCTGCAGTGACCCTGGGCCTGGCCGGGGGCGGGGGGGCCCCTGAGGGCATGGAGCCTGGCGCTCGGGGTCGAACAGGATTCGCGGGACCGCGGTCCTCCCTCGGCCACGACTGCCTCTCCCCCGTCACTCCTCAGGGTCAGCCGCTTCTCTTTTGAAGCCACCCCTCCCCGCCCCTCCCCGGCCTGTCCTGCACCCTCCGCCTCCTCCAGCCTCAGCCAGGTCCGCGCGGCCTGCTGAGACCAAAGGCTCCGTTTCCCAGCATCGCTTGCCGTGGGGCCACGTCCGAGGGCACGTCCCGGCCGGGGGTCGGGGTGGGGGGGTGCCCACCACCTGAAGGGCTCTGACCCAGCGGGCAGGGGCACGGGTCCCGGGGAAGGCCCAGAGCAAGGTGGGGGCCTGCCCCTCCCCGGGCCGCGCTGTGGGCTCGGGGCTGACTGCAGGGGACTGGCCAGGGGTGGTGGTCATGGGGAGGACGACGCAGGGTGCCAGGGCCAGTACCCACGCAGAGGGGATCGTGGTCCCCGTGTGACGCCTCGCGAGGACGCGGCTACAGCAGCAGGACCCTGACCCGCACGGGGGTGGGGCCGGGGTTCACCCGCTGGGCCCAGCCCGCGGCGGGGGCGCCTTGCAGGGGCGCCGTGGAGAGGGCCACATCCGTGCACGTGTCACACGGGACAAAGGGCTGGTGGCCATGCCTTTGGGTCTGGACCTCAGCCAGGCTGCCGGCTGGCGCCCTGGGCCACCCTCCCCCCATGCCGTCTCTGCCGCGTCCTGACGCCCTCACGTGCCCTCCCCCCTTCTCCATCTTTCTCTCTCCTCCTCCTGGGAGCGGCAGCGAGTGGCACAGGGTCCCCCACATTCACGTCCCAGAATCTCACTTGGAAACAGGGTCTCTGCGGGTGTCACGCGTGAAGATGGGATCACCCTGGGTTGGGTGGCCCTCAATGCAGTGACCAGAGTCCTCGTAAGGGCAGCAGAGCGCCAGAGACGGAGGGCTGTGGGCCGCGCCAGGGGCCACCCGCGGCGCCAGGAGCTGGAGGAGACACAGAAAGGGGAGGCAAGCAGCCCTGCCGACGCCGCCGTCTTGGACCCTGGCCTCCAGACCGAGAGCGCATGGTTTCTGCTGTGTCAGCCGCCGGGCCCCTCCCAGGAGCGCACGGCCTCACAGCCGCACAGAGGCCCTGCCCGCCGGGGTCCCCGGGTCTGGGCCCAGCGGCCCTCCTGAGTCACGGAGTCGTTTCCTGGGTTCAGGTGCGGGGGGCCGGCTGAGAGCCTGGGGGCGGCGCGTCCGGGGCATCTTGAACCACATGCGCCGTGTTCTCTGAGGAATTCTCCTTCCTGGAGGCCGGCCGCTTCCCGCGGCCCCCCCGCTGCCTCTCAGAGCGCAGCCCGCGCCTTTGGAGGGGGCCAGCCCGGGAAACCCCACTGTGGAGGCAGCGCCCCCTCTTCCTGGTCGCCCGCCCGCAGGAGCCTCAGGCACCTGGGACGTCGGGGTCACGAGGCCCGGAGCAGGGCCGAGCGCTGAATCGCTGGTTGGCGGGGACGGGGGAGAGGGCGGGCCCGGCTGGGCCCCAGGACAGCGTGAGGGGGTGGGACAGAAGGATGGGGGGGAGGGGCGCGGTGGGGGAGGGGTGGAGGAGCCCGCTCAGGTCGGGGCTGGACACCCCTTGGTCACTCCCCCGAGACCACATGGGGCCCTTAGAAGCCTTCCATCCTGGTGTGGCCCTGGCACGGGCGGGCTGACCAGGGGCCTGTGCAGCTCCCGGGCGTTGGAGCTCCTCAACGTGGGTCCTGAAGGGCCGCCCCCGCCCGGAAGTGTGTCCTGTACCCGCCCAACGGGGGCCGTGGCAGAAGCCCCCCCCAGAGCCCAGGGTGGGCCACATCTCTGGCCGCTGAGACAAGCCCCCGCATTCCTGCCGTTCAAGAGCCCGGGACAGGGTCCAGCACCCTCCCTGGAGCTGCCCGGCCCTGGTCACAACAGCCCAGCTTCTTGCTTCTGCCTGATGACGGCAGGGCCCGCAGAGACTCGGGGAGAACGTGGCGTGCTTACCGGTAACTAAGGAGGCTCTCCCCACGGGCTCAGGAGTCTGCAAGGGGCGCCCGGAAGCTGGGGGCTGGGGGGGCAGGGGCTGCAGGACGTTCAGGAATGCCGCAGACGCAGGGCGGGGAGGGGGTCGGGTGGTGGCCCGTGGGGCGGGGGGGGGCCGGGGGAGGGGGGCACGTCGGGCCGGGCAGGATGGCTGTGGGCCCGGAAGGTCACGTTGCGGTCTTCCCTGCCCCCTCCAGCCCCAGGTGATCGTCGGGCTGGGGAAGCAGGGCGTCAGGCACCGAGGAGAGAATCACCCCACATCACCCGCTGCCTTCTCGTCGGCAACGGCCTCTTTCTGAAGCGTGGGGCTCGGAGGAGGTGGGCCCGCTGGGCCGCCTGCGGGCCCCGCCCCTGACCAGCGGCCCGCGTCGTGGCCTCGGGGCCGCGCCGGGCAGCGGCAGGGTGCGGCGGCCTTCTCCTGCGCGTCTCCAAAGCCGCAGCGGCCCTCCGCGGGCTGGCGCTGCGGTCACGGGGCGCGTCCAAACCGCGGGGCCCGGGAGGCAGAACCTGGCTCCGGCCGCCTCGCCTCGCGGAGGGGACACTGCGGCGCTCCGGTCACACGGCCTTTCCGTCCCCCGCCCGTGAGACGAGCCTCTACCTGCGGGCCTGGCTCCACCCCCGACGGGTGTTCACTGCACCCCTACTGTGTGCAGGGCGGTGGGGGCGGGGGCCGCAGGATCCCAGAGACCAGGGCTCCGGCGGCTGGGGCGGCCTCTGCCCACGGCAACGCCAGCACCCCGGACTCACGTCCAGCCAGCCCCACCTGGAACGGTCCCCGGGCCTGGCCCCGCGCCGTGAGTCACCTCTCCTGTGCCCTGTGCAGAAGGGGACGGGGACAGCCCTCCCTGGGAAGGTGACATGGGGATCCCCACCCTCGGGTCACCGGCCTCTGGGTGGGATCCCTGTCCCTGGGGGGACTTTGAGCAGTGTCCCGCCCATCACCCATTAGATGCCAGTAGGAACCCCCAAGAGTGGCAACCAGAATGCCTCCACACTGACCAATGTCCCCTGGGGGATGGGGCCACCCAGGGTGAGGACGGATGGGGCAGGGGCAGGGTCCCCGACCGCAGTCAGGACAGGCCGAGGGGACCGAGCCCGCCTGCACAGTGACCGAAGCGGCTGGACACAGGCACACCGACAGCTTGTATTCTCCAAAACCAGGATTCCAGAAACATCACAACACGGCACTCACACGCTGTCCACACACAGCGTGAGCAGGCAGCGGCCCCCAGGGTGGACGGGCCATGGGGCGGAGAGGGCACTGAGGCCCCAGAGGCCTGGAGGGAGTGGTGTGGGTCTGTCGGGCCCAGTGGGGAGTCGATGACTCAGGGCCCGGAGCCTGGAGCGCGTCGGGGGAGAGGCCAGGGCAGCCCGGCCCTGCTGCTTCCCCAAGGAGGGAACCCCTTCTGAGGGGAAAGCCGGAAGCACACAGTCTCCCTGCGGCTGCCCCGTCCTGCCAGGCTGAGACCCCCGCCCCGACCATCTCCAGGGTCTGCAGGCTGGGCCTCGGGCAGGACAGTGGAACGGCCCCGCAGCACATCTGTTCTGGTGTCACATCCCAGTTACTGTGGATGGGCCTGCACCCACCTGCCCCCCCCACCTGCTGCACCCAAGGCCCCTGGGCTTCTTTCTCGTGACGCCATGAGTCACCTTCCTGTCATTCAGGAGCCACACGTGTGCTCTAACGCTTTCATGTTAAAAGTCTGTGTAGACCCCTCATCACATTCATTTAAAAGTCACGTGAGGGCTTTTTGGTGCAAACCAGACGCACACGTGCACGGTGTCTGGGAACGCCCCTGGCTCACGTTTGGCGCTGAGCTGGCCTCCTCCAGTTCGCTGCGAGCCCGGGTCTGGGACGCACAGGCCTCACACGCCCACCGGTGCTGAGGGGCCCCTGGGGTGACAGGCCCCCTTCCTGGGGTTGTGCCCACCGGGCTAACCTTCTGGAAACACTGAACTGCTGCATGTAATCCAGGAATCAACGTGCAACCACGCGGGCAGGGTCAGGGCGCCGGCCGCGCGCCCCCGTGGACGCGGCCACAGCCCCACTCCGGGCGCCTCGGGGGCCTGGGGCTCCCAGGAACCCAGCGTGTGAGGCGAGGTCTCTGTCACAACCACGCAGGTCCTCAGGGGAGGCCGCCGAGGGGCCCCGGGCGACGGTGCGGGGTCGGCAGGGGCCGCCCAGCGAGACTTGAGGGAATTTCTGCCGCGTTTGAAGAAAGGCTGCCACGCAGCTGGGAGGCCGCCCACCATCCACTCACGGCCCCAGCTTGAAGGACCATAACGGTCACCTGTCCACACCGGTGTCCACTGGAGACGTGTCCCAGCCCTGCCCGCGTGTCCCCCGCAGCAGAGCCTGAGCCCCGGGCAGCACGCCCGGCGGCACCGCCCAGCACAGACCTTCTTGCAGAATTCCATTGTGTTTTTCAGGAGGGAAACCTAGCTTTTGACTGAAACAAATGAGGTCGGGTTTTCCTCCCAGGGAGCGTCCTGGAGGGACAGGAATTCCAGGGGGGTTTCCAGTGTCCCCCGCTTCGTGCTTCAGGACACGTGAGCACAGACGCCTGGCCGTCGGGCTGGAGGTGGGCGGGAGCCTGGCCACCAGAGCCAGTGAGCGGCCCCTGCCCCCGGAGCGACCACCGCCCCGCACAGGTCATCTCGGAAGAGAGCGGACGCCCGTCCTCCGGCCGCAAGCTCATCCGCAGCACGGGGGGTCTGGGATGCCGAGAAGCGCTCCAGGCTCTTGGCGGCTGGTGGCGGGAAAGAGCCGTCACGGTCCTCCACGCGTTCCGTGTTTGGCAGCGAAGGTGGGGAGCCCGCTTACGCGGGGGCACGTGCATCCCTGAGGAGCTGCTGACGTTCCGAAAGGGCCACCAGGGTCGGGGCGGCGCCCGGCACGCGCTCCCCGGGGTCCGCGTGGTCCTTCCAGGGGGCGCCTGCACGTCCCCGAAAGGCCGGGAGGCTCGGTGTCCGTGCAGCCCCCGCTGCGGGCACAGACGGTCCCCTCGGCCCGGCCTGCCCGGTCCGTCCTCAAGCTGCCGTCTGACGTCCCAGCAGGCGGCGTGTCCCGGGAGCCCGTCCTCGTGCTGGCGGCGCTCTCGTCACACGCGCTCTTGGAAGGAAAGCGGGGAGGCGGTGAGCACGGGGGCCGCTCCGTCCCACCCCGGAGGCACGGACTCATCTCCTCCGGACCCAGGGAGGTGAAAACAGGGTTGAAAACGCCTGCGGACGGGCGCCCCTTCGGCCTCTCGGGTCAGCAGGCCCGAGTTCTCTAGCAAGCTGCGTCCCGCATCGTCTGAAAGTGGCCGCGGGAGCGAATCTGCTGTGGCACCAGGCAGCCGCGTGCCCCCGCGTCACGCCGTGGGGGTCGCGCTCGCCCCAGGCCCACCCTCCCCTGACGACCCGCTCACAGGTGGAGGGACGGGGCTCAGAGGTGCGGCCACTGGCCTCAGCCCCGGGGCCCAGCCGCCTGACCACAAGGGCCCTGGCGGCCCGAGGCACCCGCCAGTGGGAAACCAGAACCGGAGGCCCCGCGTGTGGCTGCTTTCCCAAACGGGGCGCGAAGTCCCCTGACCTTTGCTCTGGGACTGTGAGGTGCTCGCCCGCACAGAGGGTCTGGACGTGCTGGAGACCCCCTACCCCCAAGGGACAGGGCGGGGCTGTGACGGAGGGAGAACGGGAGACGGAGCCGGGCGGCCGGGGAGTGGTGTGTGCGGGCGGTGGGGGGCCGTGGTTCCAGGCTCTCTGCTTCTGCGTACGTTTGGAACATCCCACAGCGCGGTGTCCGCAAGACGACAGGGCTACACGCCGACAGCGGCCAGGAGGAAAGGCCCTCGCCTGGGCTTTCACTGCCTCTGAAGCTGGGAACACCTACTTCCTGGTCAGCGAGCGGTGCCCGCGCAGAAAGGCAGGCACGGGGGGAGCCGCGTGCCCGGCCCACCCGGGCCTCCTTCCCTCCCGGCAAACTCACCCGCGAGCTCCGGCTCCGGCCTGGCAGCCTGGGCGCCTGTTGGGACAAACCAGAAACGCTCAGGGCGGGCAGTGAGGGGGCTCTCGGGAGACCCCAGGGGCCCCTCGCTCAGCAGCCCCCCACTCGACGGCTCCTCCGGGTTCCTGCTCGGCTGAGGGGCTCCTCAGGCCGCCCTGAGTTCCAGGACGTGACTTTGTAAGAGGTCAGAGCGGGAAGTGCTTCAAGAGGCTCGAAGGCTCAAAGGCCTTCAGCGGCCTGGCCAGCTCTGCAGTGGGGCCGTGGGTGACGGGAAGTATTTCTGGGCAGATGAAACCGGCAAGAAGTGGAAACTCCAGGCAGCACGTAGAAACCCCTCCCGCCAGGCAGGGCTTCCACTGCGCGGGGCTCCGTGGTCCAGCTGTGCTCCGCTTCCCCACCCTCCAGGGTCCAGGAGGAGCCGACGTGGTTAACAGGAACTCTGAGGGTGCCCGCTGACCTCCACCGCCAGGCCGCCCCGGGGAGACTGTGCTGGGCCCAGGCCAGCCCTCAGGCCCTCTCGGTGACACCTGGGTAGTCCCAGGGTCCGCATTCTGGGCCTTTCTGCTCCCCACTGTGAGTTCCGCTTCTTCGTTTCACACGGTCAAAACCCAGACTTTCTGGATCTGTCTTCAAGTTTGGCCAGAACTGGACAGACGGCCTTGAAGAGACTGAAGGCAGCCCGACCTCCACGCACGCCCTGCATCCTGACTCCACATTCGGGGTTCGCCGTCCCCTCCGAACTCAGAGATCACACGTCCTTTCGGGGGCACCGCTGTGTCAGGATCTCTGCGGCCGAGATTGCATCCGGGGCCCTGGGGCTGCCACGCTCACGCACGTTGGTGCTGTTGGGCCGCGCTTCCCGTGAAAGCAACACCGCGCAGAGCTTGTCAACATCTTGGGAAAAGCCACCCCTCACCCCAACAAAATAAACGCGCACCGTCTACAGCGCGGCCCTCTCCGATACCTGCGTAGCTTCTGTGGGGACATCGGTTCCTGCACAGCCAGCCTGTGGCCACGGCCACAGCCACAGCCACGACCAGCACCGCAAGGACGCTGAGAACCGGCCGGCTTCCCGCATCGTGGGCGCCGTCTGCTGGGTCCTCCGTGATGCTGTCCTTGGTTCCCGCGAACATTTCTGCAGGAAACAAAAGTAACCCAGGACTTAAGGGTCAGGAGGAAAGGGGGGAGGTTCTTCATCCTGAAGGAGAGAGCGCCCAGGGACATATGGATCCAACGAGCTCTTCCAGAGGCATCTTGTGATTTTTAAGCTCTAAGGCTGATGGAGAGAAGGGTTTCCTCTTTCAGATGAGCCTTCATCTCTTCCTGGGGTGTCACTCCTCCTCTCCTACCTGTGCGCCCTGTAATCCCAGCCCTTCCTAAAGGTCCACACCTGGGGATGGGTGTGCTGGGAAGCACAGTCTTCCTGGCTTTTTAAACTAAACTGAACTTCATATAATTTAATTTAATTCTTTCTAGCTTAATGGCTGGCCTTAAAAAAAATGGCAAAATTCACAAAATGTAGAACTAACCATTTTAAAGCAAACAACTAGTGGCATTTAATACATTCACAAGGTCACACAGCCACAGCCATGACCTAATTCCAGAGCTTTTCCCCACCGCAAAAGGAAACCCCCTACCCCTCAGTAGCCACTCTCCACCCCTCCCCCGGCCCCTGGCAAACTAATGTACTTTCTGTCTGTTTGGATTTACCTACACTGCACATTTCGTACAAATGGAACCATACACCACGTGGTCTTTCGTGTCTGGCTTCCCTCACTGAGCATCATTTGCGTGGTTCACCCACGCTGCACCGTGGCCAGCGCCTCATTCCTCCTCGTGGCTGAGTACTGCTTCACTGTGCGCATGGACACGTGTCCATCCCTTCGTCCATCCGTGGACACTTGGGCTTTGGTTATTGTGACTAAGCTGCTGTGAACACTCGTGTGCAAGGATTTGTTTGAGTCTTGGTTCCAACACTCTTGGGTGCACGCCTAGGAGTGTGGAATTGCTGGGTCGCATGCTAATTTTTAAGGAACCAGCAGACTGTTCTCCACGGCAGCCGCACCATTTCACATCCCGCCGGCAGCGCACGAGGGGGCCACTCCTCCTGTCCCGGTGTCCAGCCCCTGTGCCCCTGGAGAGTGGTTCTCGCGGGCACACCAGCAACAACCTCCCCGGGCAGCTTGTTACAAGTGCCTCGTGTTTGCCCAAACCCGGAGAAGCCACGCGCCAGACAGTGGCTAGGCCTCCCACGCACCTTAGAACCATCTGGAAGCTTTTCAACTTGTCCTGATGCCCGGACAGCCCAGAGGTGCTGATCCAGAGGGTCTGGGCATGGGGCAGGGGAACGGGGGTTGATGGGCTTCTCAGCTGTCCCCCAGAGCAGCTGCGCCCACTCCATGGCCTCAGGAGACCCTCCCGTTCCCCCGAGACCCTCCCGTTCCCTCTCCCCTGCGCCTGGCTGCCCTGCTGGGAGGCAGAGGTCAGAGGGCGGCTTTGGTGCAGCCAGAAGACCGTAACCGCTGAGTCCCAGGGCTGTACCCGTGATCCAGGAAAGTACGTGCCCGGGCGCGGGAGCTCCGGGCAGCCGGGGCGCTCCTTGGCTGCAGGCAGGCCCCCGGCCCCATCCTCCAGCTCTCCTGCCCCTCCTTCCCCGGCATCTCAACACTGGTGACAGGACACACAGGCTGAGAGAGCCTGCGGCTTCTACAAAGGAGTTGCCTGCCTGCACCCTTCCCCGGGGGCCTGGGACAGCAGCCAGGCCCAGCTGGACCCCCTAGCGGAGGAGGGGTCCCCTGAGAACAGGGGCCACGTGTGCAAAGAGCTTGGGTGGGGGCTGTGCAGACGGGGGCTTCCATTCCGCTGCTGCTGCTGCCTCGTGCCGGGGCTTCTGAAATGGTACACGGCCTGTCGGAGCCTCCGTCCCTCTGTGACACGGGTCACCAACACCGACCCGCGTGCATGAGGATGAAGCACCCTGAGCACGCGGCCGGCCCCTGCCCGCTCACCTCCTCTCCCTGTCGCCAGCTCTGAGACCGCCGCCGCGTCGCCTCACAGGTGCTCTGTCGCCCACCCGAGAAGGTGCCCCAGGTCACCGCCAGCCGCCGCCGTGGGTCGGGGTCCATGTGCAGACCCGGGGCCTTACCTGTCTGGCCACTGGTCAGATTCTGGTGCAGGAGCACGTTCTCGATGCAGCAGTCCACGTTGATGCTGGGGGCCCACCCGATGCGCAGGACACTGACCACATCGTACAGGCCCCGCTCGTTCAGGGACACGGTGCTGTTCTGCAGGGCGGCGTCCAGCAGGCTGTTGTCCGTCTTGTTGATCCAGTACACGTTGGGCCGCGGGTAGCCGTTCATGGACGTGCACGTGAAGGTGAGCTCGCCGTCCTGGGACGGGCCGCTGACCACGGGCATGCTGTAGTTTGCTGCAGGGAAACGGGCGGAGGGGTGCCAGGTTCTGAAGGTCAGAGAAGGGAAGGGACACTGTGCCGAGGGCCAGGGTGGTGGGGAGGCAGCCGTCGTGCCCCTGACCCCGGAGCAGGGGCGGGACCAAGGCTACGGTCTGGGCATCCGCACAGGCCCTGCTCTGCCCAAGAGTCGCCCCCGCTCAACCCACCCGCAGGGGGGCTGCTGAGCCGGGCGGGCGGTGACTGGCACCCACTTCCCGCCCCAAGGGGGTCGGCCTCCTTTGAGTCTACTGACACGGACAGCTGGCGATTCACCCGTCTCTCCACCCGGTGACCCAAGCATCTTGGTGGAGGGGCTTTAGCTAGCTTTCTTCCTAAACTCTGATCTCATTCAGCGCCTCATAGAGTTCCCTCCTAATTTCATTAAAAAATCTCATCTGGGTTGAGCTGGAGAGGTCAAGGCAAGGACAGCGGGCTTAGGAGCTCTCGTGGGGAAGCAGGCAGCCTCGGCTACTGGAAAACTTTCTCAGGAGCCGAAAGCTCTCTCCTCCACCTCGGCTGTATGCCCGGTTAAACAGAGTCCGCTCGAGGGATCAGAGATTTCCTCTAAGGGAAGACACGGGTGAGCGAGCCCCAGAAAACGGGTCTCACGGACACTCCTCTCAGGATGTACGGCGGGGATGGAATCAGTTGGGCGGCGTCCCGCGTCTTACCCGCCACGTGCAGCGTGACCGTGACTTCCAAAATCTTATTTAACTCCAAGGATTTCCGAAACACCAGGCAGTTGAACTTCTGCTCGTCCTGGGGGGTGACGTTGTGCAGGTGCAGAGAGAAGTCGCCCTGCGTCATGGCGTCCAGGAACAGCCGGGCCCGGCCCTTGTAGTGGTTGTCGCCGTGGCCGGCGGAGCTGTTCCCCGAGAGGTAGTACGTCACCACGGAGTTGGCGTCGCGTTTGCCCGGCACGTCGATCTGCCAGTACACGTAAAGGTCGTTCAGATCGAAGCTGTTTCCTTCGGGGTAAACGCAGCTGAGCCGGACATCGCTGCCCACCATGGCCCTGACCTCTTCGCCTTGAGTCTCTGAAACCATCCGGAAAGAACAGAGTTCACCCTCTGCGCGTGACGCCTGACCTCGAGGGCGCCCCGCGGAGGGAGGGGGAGCTCCTGGGTTGCGAGATCAAACACCGACTCTGACTCATCTCGCAGGAAAGGAGCGTGCTCATGAGACGCACAGAGGAAAGCGATAAGATTTTAAAAACGTAGACGCCGGCGGTCAGCTGCTCTGATGCGTTGCCAGGGCCGGCTTCCCGTCATCACGTGGGAGGCCAGCCTAGCGGGGAGCGGGGCCGTGGGCACCCGGGATGGCTCCCCGCTGTTTCTGCTCCTTCTTGGGCGTTTCTCATGAATTCAAAATAAAAAGGTTTTCTTTAAAAATTCAAACATTAAAAAGTCAGCGTCTCAACAACACCGTTACGATGCTGCTTGCACTCTACCAGAGGAGGCCCCGCGAGGCGCTGTGGTCTATTACAACCACACGGATGCCAGCAGGGAAAGCGGCCATGTGCCCGGAGCGTGTCCCCGCAGGCTGGAAGGCCCGGCAAGGCCTCGGCCTCAGCCGTGGTGCCGCATCCCCGTCCCGTGCTCTTCCGGAAGCTGGCGGCTCTGGGGAGTGCGGGGGCCGTGAGAAACAGGAAGCCCGGCTCCCAGCTCCTCTGGAAAGCAGAGGTTCTGAAACACCTGGGGGGAACTGCACCCTGCCTGCCGCAGACACGGCAGCAAACGAGACCCGCGGGTCTGGCGGGGCGCGCCCCCTTGTGGCCCTCAATCCCACGTGTTACCCCGGGCCTGGGGGCCCAGGTTTCTCATCAGGGCTTGGACGCCTCCAGCCAGAGCACGGGCCACACTTACCGGCTCGCAGGCCGCAGAGCAGCAGCAGCAGCGGCGGTCCCAGACTGGAAAAGACAAAACCACCAGAAAGGCAGCTGAGTCCCGCTGCTTCCGAACGGGGGCAGGAGACAGGTACGCCCGTCGTCCAAGTGGGACGACATCCACAGCCAGCCAGCCCATCAGCCCAGCTTCCCCAGGCAGCCGGGAATTCAGCGAGAGGCGACAGGACCCCCCCCCACCCCGGCCCAGCACGGCACGGCACGAGGGGCTGGCAGCCCCTGCAAGACATCAGCTCCCGCGTTAACAAGACGCCCCTCAAAGCGATTATGCGAGTGTGACGAAGGGTGTGAAGAGGAATCGCCAGCCCCCTGGTGGCCTGGCTTCTCAGGGACCGCGTCCAAGACATTGCAAAAATTCAGAAAACCACTTTCATAGTATTTTAAAATACTTTCAGGGGATTTAAAACGAGAGACAGAGAAGATCTAAGATGCCCCGTGGCAGCGTCGGGTGAGCCCCAGGACAACCTTCTGAAGGAACACGATTAATCTGAAAGCAGATGTGGTGGCTGCACGGGACCTGTGGACAGCTCGGCCGTGGGGGCCCGCAGGTCTCCCTCCTGACTCCCAGGCTCCTGGCATCTCCCGTCGGGGAGCCTCTGCACCCTGCATGCCTCAGTCGCCGCCCCGCCTCACCTGTCACCACCCTGCCCCGGTGCCAGCCCACACCTCCTCGAGTCAGACAGGAGAAAGCACAGACGGGGCCACCTGCTCAGGGCTGTGGGCGACTGGTGGCTGTGACATGCCCGTACTTTTGTTTTCCTTCCTTGAGGGAATAGTCGTTACTGGCATTTCTAACTGGGGAGACTGGCACCCAGGGGTGGGTGGGCTTCTGGGCCGTGTGGGTGGGACACCTGGGGATGGGGTATCTCACCAGCTCATCAAGGGAGGCACAGGTCGCCTACCCTAAGAGTGCCCTGAAGTGGGCATTTTGGCAAAAAGCTGGGAGCAAAGGTGTCCCCACCCCCTCAGCTGGCGGGAGACCAGGAGTGACCAGCCGGCTGGCACCCTTCCCCAATTTGCCTCTGCTGATGCGGGAGGGGGAAACCCCAAGCGCGTGGGGGCACATGTCAACAATCTGTGGGCACCAGCCGGCATTCGGGGTAAAGACGAGCGACCTTGGCTCAGCACGGTCACACCCTCCTTTCCTCTGGGCAGCCGCTGGGGGCGGGGGCGGGGGGAAGTGAGCGCGGGTCGCTGCATCTTCTCTCCCAGCGTCCCTCCTCCCTCCTGGGCAGGGACCCCTCCCCGAGCACCCCCGCGCCACCCCTGGGCGGGCAACGCCGGCAGGCGTCCGCGCCTCGCGCGCCCGTACGGAGCCCGGCCCCTGGCTGCCGGCCCCCGCTCCCCACCGCCGCGCCTCCGCCGGGCTCCCCGCACCCACGGGCGCGCGGCGCACCCGCTCACCTCCTCGGCCGCATGGTGGGGGCGGAGACCCCGGGCTGCGGGAGACCTCGGGCCGCGGGAGCGCTCGGAGCGCCGGGCACCTCGGGCCGCGGGCGACCTCGGGCGGCGGGAGCCGTCGGGCCGCGGGGGACCTCCGAGCGCCAGCGAGCTCGGGGCGCGGGGGCCCTGGGAGCGCGCGCGACCAGCACCAGCTGCGCCCCCGCCGCGCCGCGGAGGTCTGGGCGCTGAGCCGGTGGCCGCCGAGCGCCCGCCGCCCGGCCCCGCCCCCGCCCCGCCCCGCCCCGCCCCCGACCCCGGGCCCGCCCCCGGCCCGGCGCGGCCGGACGGAAGCTTGGACGCGGCTCCCGAAGGTTCAGCCCTTCCCAGGCCGGGCTGTAGGGCAGGCCGCGAGGGCTGCAGGGCTGGGCGCAGTCGGCGCCCCGGCAGGTGGCGGCGGGGACGGGCCCGCGGAGGAGGGCGGCCGAGGGCGCTGCGGGAGGGCTCGCGCGGCCGGAGGGGCCGCGGGAGGCCGCGTGCTGCCCCCCGCGTCGCGCAGGGCGTCCGCGCGCCCCGGCGCCCCGCTCCCGCCCCCGCCGCCCGAGAGCCCGGGAGCCCGCGCGGCCGGCGGGCTGGGTGTCGGGCCGCCCCGCTCCCGGGACGGAGTCGGGCCCCCCAGCGTCGGGTGGGGCCGGAGCCCCGCGGCCGCAGGAGGGGCGGCGGGCGGGCGGCCGCGCCGTCCAGGCCAGCCCTGGCTCTTCCCCGCACCGCCTCGCTGCCCTGTCCTCTGCGGGCCCTGGCTCACCTGCCGCAGCGCATTTGCGCGTTGAAGGCTCTACGAAGCCCACCGCGTGGAAGCCGACTGGTTTTTGCCCCTCCAAGCCTCTGGGACCTGGCACTCTTTTTTTGGGGGAAAGGCGGCGCGGAGCCCGGAGCTGGGGCAAAGGCGCGCTGTTTTCTTCCTTCCCCTCGGCCTCCCTCCTCGCGGCGAGGCCGGGCTGAGTCACGGCCGGGAAGGTGTAGGGGTGGAGCCACGAGGGAACTGCTGCCCTCCCGGCAGAGGCCGCCTCTCCAAGGGCCTGGGCGCCCAGGCACCCCACCTCACGTCTGGAGGCTCGTGTGCGGTGGGGGCGCCAGCGGTGTGTCCTGCCCAGGCTGTTGGGGATGCCGAGGCCCGCCTTTGGGGAGCAGGAGAGGCGGGGTGTAAAGTGAGGGCGGAGCCAAGGGGGGCTCCCCGGGCCCCCACCACCTGCGTGCTGTCATTCTTCCCAGGAAGACTGAGTGTCCACCTACCACGACAGGCCTCTGTGAGCGCTAAAGACAAAAGCTTAGGGGCTTCCCCGGTGGTGCAGGGGTTAAGAATCCGCCTGCCCATGCAGGGGACACGGGCTCAGTCCCTAGCGTGGGAAGAGTCCACATGCCGTGGAGCAACTAAGCCCATGCACCACAACTACTGAGCCTGAGCTCTAGAGCCCTCGAGCCACAACTACTGAGCCCGTGTGCCGCAGCTACTGAAGCCTGCGCGCATAGAGACTGTAGCCTGCACACTGCAACTAGAGAACGCCTACGGGCAACAATGAGGACGCAACGCAGCCAATAAAATAAATAAATTTTTTAAAAAGAGTCAAAACAAAAGCTTAAGAGAATAAGAGAATCTCTGCCTGGTGGAGAAAGCCAAAGATGCTGCCGAGGAAGAGGGCGGGGGCTGCATGTGGCCAGGGAGGGAGGTGGGCCTGCAGCTCTAGAGCCCCGGAGCTTCACCCCTCCCAGGTCAGGCTGAGGGGGTTGGGGTCCGGGATTTAAAGAGGTCAAGCAGGATCTATCCTTTGGGGGGGGGGGGTGCTGGAGAAGGGACAGGGATCCCGGCCAGGACTCCTGTTCAGTTGTCCAGTGAGGGCACAGACAGTCTGAACTTGGGTGGGGGGCATCGTGAAGGGGTTGGAAATTAGGGGCCAGGAGGAAAAGTAAGATTTGGCCACGAGAGTTGGGCGTGGGTATAAATCAGATCAGAGATGGGGTCTCAGGACTCTGTTCACTCCCAGAGCAGGAGAACCAAGGCCGCATCCAGGACAAACGTAGCGGGGACACTTGGTGGTGGGGGTGGGCGCCGAACCAGGCCGAGCGGGGCTGGAGGGGCATGATATGGGTGGCCTCAGATCCTCTCCCCCGGGGTTGGCGGCAACTGGCAGAGGAGGACAGCGTTTGGGGAGGGCCAGCCCCAGCGTCACCCGCAGGTGAGGAGGAAGGGACAAGGGACCGACCGGGTCCTCCGGCCCCCCCCCTCCCCCCCCCCGCGTTCCTGGGTCCAGCCCCTCCCGCAAATCCCGGAGTTCTCTCTGATTGGACAGGCGGAAGGTTGTGCTGCACGGATTGGCTGACGCCTGGGTTTCCCCCACCCCCCAGGCTCCCACGAAGATCCCCACTCTATTCACAGGAATGGGGAGCGGGAGGGGTCGACCTCCCATGCAAGCTCGGGTTGCTGGAAAGGAGCGGGTCCTGGGGGGTGGAGAGCCCCCTTGGTTAACGTCTCCCTCGCAGAGTACCGGCTCACGCGGGGCGGGGAGGACAGGTGCCCCGTGTGCCGAGCTGCAGCCCCTCGGTGCAGCCCCACGGCGGCGGGGAGGGAGCGCAGTGCGCTTCGGCGGGGCTGACACCCTCGAGCGGGCAGGTGCTGTGGGGGAGGGGCCTGGCTCTGCTTCCTGGGCAGCCCCTCTCGCCCAGAGCCTAAAGGGCAAGCGCTGCCACCAGGCCCACCCAAGAGTGGGGACCCTGGGCCCGAGGAACGCGCTGCTTGTAGAGCAGGCAGGGAAGTTGTGGCGATGCAGCTGGGCTGGAAGGGAACATCCTAGGGGGACCCAGGCGGTGGGCAGAGGGGCACCCCAGGAGCGGGCAGAAGACCGGCCCCAGGAGCCTCAGACTGGTAACGCCTCTGTGCCTGTGTTTTCCCATTTGCGAAGTGGTGATAGTTATAACATCTTCATAAAGCAGCTAAGCTGATGTGTGGTTATTGTGAGTTAATACATCAAATACTGGCACGTGGGTTATAAACAGAGGATTTCAAGACCAATGAACAAACAGACCTGCGCTCAGGAGGCTTCTCCTCCTCTCTTCCCCTTCACCCGTGCTGTTTCTCAGGCAGCGGGCGGAGGGGTGGAGAGAGAAGCCCACCCGGAGGGGTACCTAGTCCAACCTGGCAACCAAGCAGGAGTTGCATCCACGCTGAAGATTCAAGGCTCCCGGTGCAGACGCGGAAGCAAGACCCCATCATCACCACACACTTGGGACTTGAAATGACAGAAATGCACCCTCTCCAGTCTTGGAGGCTGGATGCCTGAACCAGTGCTCCTCATGGGCTGCAGGCACCCCTCGTCCCGCAGCTGCGTCTCTGCCCTCATGGCATGGCCTCCTCTGGACGGGGTCTGGTCTCCTCTCCCCTCCGACGAGGACCTTTGGGGTCACACACAAGCCACACAGTCTCCCCATTTCCACCTCATCGCATGGGCCAAGGCCTTTTCTGCCACATAAGGTGACATTCACAGGTCCCGGGATTTAGGACCGGAACATCTTTCGGGGGTCATTATTCAGCTGACCACCGCGGGTCACAAGGGGCCTCTGTAGGTGGGATTAAAACACGTAGAGGGAGAATCTCGAAGTGTTTGAGAGAGAGCGGGAGGTGGGATGCTGCTCTGGGGGGCTCTGGGCCCCCACCTGGGAGCAGGCTGACGGAGAGCAGACACCTGAAGATCTGGCCCCTCAGCGCTGGCTGCCTGGGGTGGAAGCAGCCGGAGTCAGTAGGTGTCACCCACCCTGTCCCGCCCGCTGCCCGCACGAGCGTCCGTCTTTGAGGTCAGCGTGGACCCAGAGCGTGGGGATGCTCCTGTTCCCACTGGCCCTCCGTGTTGTCTGGGGCCGCCATGGCCTCGGTTTCGTTACAGACCTTCAGCCCCCGGACAGGAGACCTGTGACGTCAGAGCCCAGTACGGTCCCCCTGCTAGCCTGGAGAGAAGGTCTCCGCGCGTGTGTGAGTGTGAGTGTGGGTGTGGAGAGAGAGAACGAGAGGGAGCAGGGGAGGAAAACTGCCGGCGAGGAGCGGCCTCCTGTGACCACAGGGGCCCAACGCGCCCACGTCTGCAGGGAGGGCCGGGCAGCCGGCGGCCAGGGAAGAGTGGTGTTGGAGTCCGCGTGACCCTCTGCTGGAGAGTCCCTTCTCGCCCGGGGCGGTCAGGCCTCCGATGGCTTGGGAGTCGCCCACTGGCTCAGTGTGACGGGGCCACTGTAACGGGTTCCGCGCCTGGGCAGCTGGTGAACAGCAGAAACGTCCTGCTCGCAGGGATGGGGGCTGGCAGGGGCAGGTCAGGTGGCCTGGTCCTGCCCGGGAGGGGGAGGGCCCTTTTCCCGGTCACACGCGTCTCGTGTGTCCTCACGTGGGCAGGGGTGAGGGAGCTCTCCGGGGCCTCTTTTGTGAGCATACGAATCCCATTCTGGAGTCACCTCTCAAAGGCCCCACCTCCTAATACCCTCACCTTAGAGGTTAGGTGAGGTCAGGGGCCACAGGTGCATTCGGTCCACAGCGCCCGCCCACGCTGTGGAGGGTAACCTGCTTTACTCACAGTCCACCGACTTAAGTGTTAATCTCACCCCAAAATCCCCTCACAGAAACCTCCAGGACAACGTGTGAACAAATGTCTGGGCACCGTGGCCCGGCCGAGTCGTGGGACTTCCCTGGTGGCGCAGTGGCTGAGACTCCGTGCTCTCAGGGCAGGGCGCCCGGGTTCCATCCCTGGTTGGGGAACTAGATCCCGCACGCCGCAACGAAGGAGCCCGCCTGCCACAATGAAGGCCCAGAGCAGCCAAATAAATACAATAAACAAGTAAATATTAAAAAAACAAGAAAATAAAATTAACCATCACGGCTTCCATTCTATTTCAAGATATTTTTAGAACACCCTTCAAAAAGTCCAGTTTTACCCCCACCTTCCTTCCACAAACCACTGTCAGCACCAGCACTGGTCCTGAGCTTCCCCAGGTCGCAGGGAACGCCCAAGGCAGGGAGAATCTGTGTGCCCATCTGAGTCTAGGTCCCTTTGGGGAGTTTTCTGGTTAACCTGGAAAGACCCCCTTGGGGTTTATCGCACGTGACTTGAAACCACCTCTGTCAGTGCCCCAGTGGGCGTGTTCTCACCGGAGCCCAGGGCGACCTGGGACCCTGCTTCCTGCCAGCAAGTCCCTCTGGGTTGAGGAGGACCAGAGGTCACAGGCTTCACGAGCAGACCTGGCCTCGGCCTCCACGCCCTCTGTTCCGCGTGTCCCCCTCTGCCGACCGAGTGGATCCTCTACCCTTTGCAGAGGTTGGGGGTGTTTCGTGTGGCCCTGATTGGGGTGAGTGGTTTTAACCATCAAGGCACGTGGCAGTCGTGACAGCACAGGCCGTGTGCACAAGTGACACGGGTGCAGAGAGCAGCTGTAACGACGTGTCCTGCTGGTCTTTCGCACAAACACTCCTACATCCTACAGAATAAAACAGAGGCTGCGCTTAAACACGAAAAGACCAAGAAACGACCCAGAACACTCATAATAAATATATTTTTAACTTCTCAACTGACACAAAGAAACATTTCCAGCAGAACGACGTGCGTGACAACATCAGGGTCTCGTCCACCGTTAGACCCGGAGCTAAAGGTCATGGCGGGGGCGGGGCCCTGCACCTCCAGACCCAGAGCGCTGACGGGCCTGTGGCAACCACGGGGACGCCAACGTTAAGCCAATAAAATGACAATGCAAACAGAAAAAAGAGATAATGGAAGGAACGTTATCTCTGTTCTAGGAAAAGTCTTTTTTTTTTTTTTTTTCACGGTATAATGACTCATTTATAAAGAGGAAGTGAGTTCTGTTGAAAAATACTTGAAATATTCTCTCAGGGGGAGAAAACAGTTCTTCACCAGGGCGGCTGGGCCCTGGGCGGGGGGCTTTGCTCTCTGCCTGTCCTGAGTCGGCAGGGGTAATTCCTCCCGGGAGACCAGAGCCGAACGCCTGCTGTGAAGGAGAGCGGGGGGCGGGGGGGGGCTCAGTACCCCCCCGGGGACCCCGCGGACTCCCGGGGGGGACCCCGGGGACGGCGGGCGGGGCGGGCCCCTGGAACGCTGGGGCGGCGGCAGTCTCGCCCGGGAGCCCCAGGTCTCTGAGATAAACGCCCGTACAAGACGCCCCCCGCCTTCTTTGCGTTTTTCACTGAGTGGCAGGATGGCAGGCACGTCCTGAGCAGTCATGCACCACGGCCCCTACACCTCCCGCCCCCTCCAGGGAGAAGCCCATCCCTTGAGACAGAGGCACAGAGGGTCCAAGGACAGACCACTGGCCCAGCTCAGCAGGTCCCACGTGCAGTGTGGAGAGGCTACCACGGAGCAGACCCACAGGGAAGGGAGGGCGGGACTCGTGGGCAAGGCCAGTCAAGCGGCGTCCCGTGGCCTTCCCGAGGGCTCTGCTGCACCGAGCCGAGCACGGCCGCCCGCGGGCCCTGGGCCGCCTGTGCCGGAGGCCACCGGGCAGGGACTGCGCGCGCCACGTGACGCCACCCCGGGGACGCGAGGCTCCTGGATGTGGCGCCTGGCACCTCTCTGGACTCAGGGCACACGTCTCGGCTCCCTCTGGGAGGGGCGACGGCCACAGCCGAGGTGCCCCTGCCAGCGCACTCCCCCCCACCTCCCCGGGCAGCTCCACGTCCCAGGGAGGCGGGGCTGTCAGACGCCACGGCCCGTCATCCCAGCAAAACGGTCCCCGCTTCCCGTGAGGGCGGGTCCCGTCACGACCGAGACAGTGCGAGCACGAGGGGGGCGCCCGCTGCCTTTCTGGGGCCCAGGCCCCGCCGCCCCCTCCAGGGAGAGAAGCGGGAGATGCCGCGGAGGAGGCGGGCCACCCTCAAGGCTTCAGAAAGGCTGGGTGGCGGCCTGGCCAGCATGCGGGGAGCAGAGGGGCACAGGGAGGTGGTGAAAAGAGGTTTCCAGAAACTGTCAGGAGGAGAACACATGACTTACTGTCCCGGAAGATGCAGGCAACATTGGTTCAACACAGGGCAAAGGCCGGACACACGGGGTTTGGGGAGGAGACGGTCTCTCCTCAAGGGCTCTGGCGGCTGCGGGGTGCGGCGGGGGTCAGGGGTGTGCGTGAGCGCCGGCACTCCTGAGAATGCCCCGGGGGCACAGGAGGGCGTGTGTGCACGTGTGTGTGTGTGTGTGTGTGCGTGTGTGTGAAGGCCCGAGACAGGCCTGTTGGAGGGGCTGAAAGCAGCTCAGTGCGGCCCAAACGCACACGGTGGGGGGCTGGTGGGCATGTGGGCCTATGCAAGTGTGTGTGTGTGATGAGTGTGAGCCTGTGAGACGGTGGGGGTGTGTGTGTGAGTGTGGGGTGTGTGTGTCTGAGTGTGTGCTGTGTGATGAGTGTGAGCCTGTGAGACAGTGTGTGTGTGTGTGTGTGATGAGTGTGAGCCTGTGAGACAGTGTGTGTGTGTGTGTGTGTGTGTGTGTGATGAGTGTGAGCCTGTTAGACTGTGTGTGTGTGTGGGAGTGTGTGTGCGTGTGTGCGTGTGTGCTGTGTGATGAGTGTGAGCCTGTGAGACGGTGGGGGGGTGTGTGTGAGTGTGTGCTGTGTGATGAGTGTGAGCCTGTGAGACAGTGTGTGTGTGTGAGTGTGTGCTGTGTGATGAGTGTGAGCCTGTGAGACCGTGGGAGTGTGTGTGTGAGTGTGTGCTGTGTGATGAGTGTGAGCCTGTGAGACAGTGTGTGTGTGTGTGTGATGAGTGTGAGCCTGTTAGACTGTGTGTGTGTGTGGGAGTGTGTGTGCGTGTGTGCTGTGTGATGAGTGTGAGCCTGTGAGACTGTGGGTGTGTGTGTGAGTGTGTGCTGTGTGATGAGTGTGAGCCTGTGAGACCGTGGGAGTGTGTGTGTGCGTGTGTGCTGTGTGATGAGTGTGAGCCTGTGAGACTGTGGGTGTGTGTGTGAGTGTGTGCTGTGTGATGAGTATGAGCCTGTGAGACCGTGGGAGTGTGTGTGTGAGTGTGTGCTGTGTGATGAGTGTGAGCCTGTGAGACAGTGTGTGTGTGTGTGTGTGTGTGTGTGATGAATGTGAGCCTGTGAGACCGTGGGAGTGTGTGTCTGAGTGTGTGCTGTGTGATGAGTGTGAGCCTGTGAGACAGTGTGTGTGTGTGTGTGATGAGTGTGAGCCTGTTAGACTGTGTGTGTGTGTGGGAGTGTGTGTGAGTGTGTGCTGTGTGATGAGTGTGAGCCTGTGAGACTGTGGGAGTGTGTGTGAGTGTGTGCTGTGTGATAAGTGTGAGACAGTGGGGCTGTGTGTGTGTGAGTGTGTGCTGTGTGATGAGTGTGAGACAGTGGGGGTGTGTGTGTGTGAGTGCAGGCGTGTGCGGGGCGAGGCAGGCGCCCGGAGCCTGGACGCAGGGACCAGCACTGGGGCACACGTGCCGCGTGACTCACATCCAGGAGTTCCTCCGGAGGGGAGACGCTCAGAAGGCCCCGAAGGTGGGAAGCAGGGAGAAGGTCCCCAAAGTGGAAAGGGGCACTGCTGACCTGGGGCTTGTCTGGAATTTGTGGGGCAGCCCCGACCTGGGCACAGAGGCTGCCCCGGGCACGGCTCTCTCAGACACTCAGACGTGGTTCCCCGGTACCCCCGACGGGGCCAGCATCCCTCCAAGCTTCCGGGGACGTGAACGCACAGGAAATACCTCTTCACAGCGGGGATGTTGCTCCACACGTGCACGGCGCGCTGCGCGGTCCTGCCGCGGACGTCCTGGATGGTCACCGGGTCTGTCTGGGGGATGGAAACGTCGGCTGTGACCTGGGGGGACCCACAGGCTCAGCCACCGTGGGCGCCACATCTGAGCCTGGAACCGTGTCCCAGCCCTCTGAGACCGCTTGTGTCTTCCAGTCGACACTGCTTACACGTCACATCTTTTTTCTTATAAATCACCTTATAAGGGAAAAAGCTGTGATATTACTTTAGACCTTTTAACCGGTAGTTTTCACTCCCACAGGACACGTGGCCCAGCGACTCACGGCCTGCTCCACAGCACAGGTGGATTCCCATGAAGGACAAAGAGGTCCCCACTCTCGAGCCAAGAGACACGTCATCTCAGGCAGATAAGAGGCTTTGCGGGCAGAGAGCAGCGCTTCCTAAAGGGCCGGTGCTGCCTAGTGCCCATCAGGAGCCCAGAGAGCGCCTGGTCCTGGAGCCAGTCTCCCTAGAAAGTACCGGAAGGTCAGATGAGGAGCCACTGGGAGGGAGCCACGGCAGGAGGGAGGCCATCCAGCCCCCGACACCCAGTGCAAGGTGGCCTGCACTCTACCTCCCTGGACTAGGGGGGCCAGCGGAAAGTCCCACGTGGACCGGTCCCCAGCCCGACCGTCCCTGGACACATCAGCCTCCTCCCGTGTCCAGACACCTGCCTGGGAGGAGCGCTCACCCCTGGATGTCCCAGCAGGTGCAGGCCGGAGAGAGACAGTCCTGTTCCCTAGCTGCTCCCTGCTGTCAGCAGGAATTCAGCTCTGCGGCAAGATGGGAGCACTTACATGACATGCGGGACGTTCTCTTTTTTGCCTGCTTCTGATTAGGGACCAATTCTGATCTACCAGACGTGCTCACAAGACCAGCAAGAGCCAGTATCCTTGCTGTCCTCCAAGTCTGCTGACAACGGGCGCCTATGTTTGGAGACTGCGCTTTTTGTCTGGACTCGTGATTTACTTATTCGTAGATTTTTCAATAAACAAGGCACCTGACAAGCCTGGTCCTGCCTGCTGGTATGAGGCGACATGTCAATATCTAAAAATTCCAGGCTTCCTGAAAAGGAGAAATAACCGCAGACGGGAAAGAAAGTAAGAGAATCATGAGGCCACTTTGCTCAACTCTATGAAAATGATTTTTAAACTTTAAGTGGGTGACATTCTGGGAAAACATAACTTACCAAATTGATCTCAGAAAAGATTGAAAATCTTAACATATTAGTTTCCACAGAAAAGTGGCTCCTGTTTTAGAACAATGTCAACAGCAGCCACTCCAGGCAATTTCACAGAAGTCTGTTAAAGTTTTAAATGTTTTTATGAAGCAAACTTAACATTGACGTCCAAACCCTATAAAAACAGCACAAAACAAAGCCAGAAACCTCACACACCCATCTCTCTCGTGCTTCTTAAAGCAAAAATCCTACATGAAATGCTATTCACCAGATCTGTCCAGAGAGCCACACACCACGACTAAGCAGGTATTTTCCAGGAACAGAAAGACAAATCACTATCAGGAAATCTGTTAGCATAGTACATCTATTAATAGATCTAAAAGAGAAATTTATCACCATACACTTAAAAAAGAACATTTGCCAGAATCCAACAATGATTCTTGATAAAGTGGCTCAAAAAAAAAAAAAAAAAAAAGCCAGAAATCAAGGGAAACTTCTGGAAATTTCTTTAACATAGTGAAATCTATCAGCTTCAACCTCAAAGCCAGCATCAGCTTTGTAGAGAAACGCTGGGAACATTTCCATGAAAGTCAGAAACCAGGCAGGCACGTCCTGTCACTGCTGTGATTCAATGTGAGACGTGAGAAACGTATCCAAAGTACAAAATTAGAAAGAAAAACTGTCACGATTTGTAGATAATGTGCTCAATACCTAGAAAGTCTAATGGAATCAACTGCAAACCACTATCACCCACAAAGGAATCCAATAAGGCAGCAGGAGCTAAACTAACATAGAAAAGTCAATAGTTTCTTGAATACGCATCAAAACCAGGAAGATGCAAGATGGAAATTCCCATTGCGTAGGATGGAAGAAGAGCAGGACACTTGGGACGCAAGGCAGGCAAGGAACACGGAGAGCTGGGGACACCCTGTGGGCAGGGGAGGGAAACGGCCGCTCGGCTGCAGGTGGGGCTGTGCGGACAGCCTCCCAGGGCAGTGGCGGCATCCCTGAAATCAGCACACAGATCCCGTGATCTCACTTCCGGAATCCATCCCACAGCCGACCGCACTCACACCCTTCCTTGGAACATTGTTTGTATAAGAGCAAGAGACTGGAAACAACCCAACTATCCGTTCATGGGAACAGGTTAAAGGCATTTTTACATCCACACAAAGTAAAGCTGCGCGAAACACATACATTGAAACAAAGTATGAGAAAGGTACTTTTCCAAGGGAAAGATTTCCAAGGAAACTGTTAAGTGAAAAAAGCCTGACACAGGGCAGTGGTGTGAGCAGACTTGTAGGTTTGTGAAGACAACCTAGAGGTGACCAAGGATCTGAAGGCAAACGCAATGGGGACGGCGGGGGTGGGGTAGCCAGGAGACTTTCACTATCAGTTTATAAACACTTGAACTTGGGGAGGCATCCTGAGAGGAGGGGCCACCGGGCCTGGCCTGGGGCTGCCCTGTGTGGGGGGAGGTGAGCTGGGAGGGACGGCCCGGGTCATTCCAGGACAGCTGTGATAGTGTGTGTGTAACTGGCCTGTGCACTGCACGTTGTGGTGTGCACAGGTGAGTGCGTGTGTGTATGTGTGTGCGCAGAAGGACAGGGGGAGAAGGACGTGACCTGTGGTGGTGGCATCCCGGACCCAGAGCAGCACAAAGGCACCTCCAGGACCTCAGCGGTGCAATGGCCCTTGTGGGCCCCGTGAGCTCTGAAAACCCAGGCCTCGGGGCTGGGACCTAAGCTGCACACAGCTCCCCCACCGAGGCGCCCAAGGGTCCCCTGGGGAGGCCCGGGCCCACACACACCTCCAGGAAGCGAGTGGCCACGACATGGTCATCCTCGGTCAGCACCAGGTTGTCCACGAACATCCAGAAGAAGGGCTGGGGGCTGCCTTGCCGGGGCCTCGCGTACTGCAGGATGCGGTGGAACTGGTACAGGTACCACACTGCAGGAGGGAGGCATCCAGGTGTGTCTGGGCTCCGCCTGAAGGGACCTGCGATGCGAGGGTGGGGCTCTGGCCGGGGCATGGCCGCCTGCTCCCCAGGGCAGTCCTGCCCCCCAGCTGCCTCCAGGGCACAGGTGCGGCAGGTACTGAGACAAGGCAGCTGCGAGAGGCCGGGCAACGCCCCACAGGGACACAGTCCAGCGGACGGGGTGGGAGGGGCACCAGGCCGCCCTGGGGCGATGGACCCGCTCCCCCTCTTGGTTGTGGTGAAGTGTGTACTCACCGAATGTCTCTGATACCCCCAATAAAGCTGTTTTCTTATTTTTAAAAAATGCAGACAGTTTTCAATTCTGCCCTTCCTGAGGAGGGCTGGGGTGTGCAGGAGGGGGTGGGGCCTGGAGTCTGAGCAGACCCCGTCTCTTACCCGGGGGATGGACGCAGGCGTGGCCCAGGGCGGGCGTAGCGCCGTAGGCGAGGTCGAAGGGGCCCCATTCTTCCACCTGCAGGAGAAGGCGGGCGCTCGGGAGGGCAGGGCACTCCCCACGGGGCCTGGGCACCTTGTTCGCCCAACCGTGTAATTTAGGCTGGAAGGGGTTGGCGGGGGGCGGTGATTCCACCGGGTCAGACCCGCCTCTCTGGTTCGGGGGTGCAGGGAGCCCCGCTTTCTCCATCTGGGGGAGGACGGCCCTCGGCAGAGCCCTGGGAACCCGAGGGCAGGGACTCCTTTGTGCCAGGTGTGGCCCGCACAGACCCTCCCGGGAGGTTGCCACATGGGCCCCCAAGGATTCGTGCGGATTTTGTGTTGCTGGAAAATACAGGTCGAGCCCCTGATGGGCCACGGGTCGGCGGGCAGCCCTCCCTGGCGAGCGCGAGCCGCTCCTGCCCCGCAGCCCCCCCCCACCCAGGGCCCCCCCAGCCCCGCCAGAGCGGAGGCTCGGAGGATGCCCTTCCCCCACCAGGGGCCCACGCGCCCCTCCCCAGGTGACTGAGGGACCAGGTCAGACTCTAGCCTGTGTCATTCTTCTTAAAAAAAATTCATGAAACACCCAAATACTGGATCCCTGGTTTCCGCCAGCACCCGGTCCAGAGCAGACGTGGTTTCCCTGGGCCCTCCCAAGTCATCCACAGCAGCCGCACCGACGTCGCCCCCGACCTCACAAGCCCCGTCGCAGCCAGCTCCGCCCCGACCCACGTGCGCTCCTGGGGACGACTGGGCTGGAGGTGCCGTCGCGGCCTGCGGCCCGGAGCAAGCGCAGGGGGGTGTATGCACGGGTGGGGGCGGGGGCCCAGGACGCGCACCCCGACACTCCGCACGCAGGTGGCTGCTGTAAGCGCCCCAGGAAGGAAGCCGCGTCTTAGAGGGAGCACCGCCTCTCCCTGAGAGCCCTCCAGAGTGCACTTAAATCCCCCCAAAACCCGCAGCCCCGCCTGGCCGTGCAGACGTCGGAGCCGGTGGGAGCCGGACGCCCCCATCTCTAGGGCGGGCTGCACGGTGGGAGAGCCCATTTCACAGCCACGTGAGAAAGGACTGACACCAGGACTGGTCGTTGGAGACCCGAGCGACGATGACGCCACTGAGACGCGATGGCTCAGCATGGGGGGGGCGTCCAGGCCCTCGGCCGCGCCCGCGACGGCCCCGTCACGTCTGACCTGCTCTTGCAGCTCTGCGGCCTGGGGAGGCCGCGTGTCCCTGCCCAGTCCTGGCTTGCCCGTCCCGCCCTGCGAGGGAGGACCCCGCCCTGGGGGGCCCGGGATGCGCGTGCAGGTGGGCGCAGGCTCCAGGCGTGCTTCATGCTGGGACGTCTGAAGGGGTCCAAGGGGTGAGAGGAGAGCTGCCTGGGCTTCAGGGCAGGGCAGACCCCAGGCGGCGGAACAGGGGGGCGTCTCCCGTCTCAGCCAGAGGAGGGCTGGCCCCGGGACACAGCCCCCCACCCCTGCCCCGGCCAGACGGGGGGCGGAGCACCGGGGGGGCAGAGCAGACCCCCATGTGGGCCACTTCCTTACTGCCCCCTTCGGCGGCCAGTGCTCCGGCCCCTCAGACCCTGTGCCCGTGGTTGTCGGGCCCTGGGGACGATGAGTCCCTGAGTGAGAGGCTGTGTGGTGCGGGGAGGAGGCGTCCGGCCCCTCCCCTCCGCCGGCTGCTGCGGAGTCATCCTCCGGCCCTTTCTCCGAGGCCGCTGTCCGGGACAGCAGGAAATAGCCTTCAAGGGAGCCAGGACGTTTTGCGACAGCGCGCGGAGGCTGTTTTCAAACAATCAGTGGTTGTTTCATTCAAGGCTCAGCATTTTATTTAGAAGAAGGTGGGGGACCACGCTGGGTGACACCATCACAGGAAGCGGGAAAAGCCCCTCTTGATTTCAACAAGTCAGGCAAGAGGTTTGGCCGATGGCTCTGGGCGGTGGGCAGCGTCGGGGCCGCGAAGATGCCCCTCTCATCTCTCCCAGTGCGGGTGGGTGACCCCTGCGAGACCCCCCGGGTCGGCCCCGCTGGGGGCTGAGCAGCCGGGCTGCCCCTCCCCCCTGCTCCTCCTGCCCCCTCCCCCGCAGCACCCCCGAGGCGGCCCTCACCTGGGTGCCTGGAGGAGCACAGCGGTACTTACATGCCTCCTCACTACGTTGGTGACATCATCCAAATGTTTCAGTCTTCCTGGCTCAGAGCCATTTTCCAAAAAGCCCAAGCTCATCAGCTCTGCGTGGGGCACAAAGACGGCACAGGGGGCCAACGTTGGTTTCTGACTGCACGTGGAACCACAGGCCAGTGCTTGCTCAGAACACACGCTGTCGTTATCGAGCAGACTTTGTCTTTTCCACGACACGATGGGTGAGCAAGCACGCTCTGCCGAGTACTGATTTCAGAAAGTTAAGCGACGTATTGCAAAACCAGGCCCTCCTGGCCGCAGCGTCACCCTTTGGGTTAGGAAACCACTGGGCGGTGGCAGTCCCCACTGATGCCACCGGGTCAGGCTGTGTGACGCAGCTGGGTTGCATGGGAGTCTGCAGTCTAGGCACAGGAGGACAAGCCCGGGGGCGGGTCTTACAAATTGAACTAAGGATGTGTCGTCCGGGCTGGGACTCAGAGGCTGGGCGGCCGTGGGCCGTGACTCCTGGGTTCCTTCAGGGGAAAGCTGTGCCCACTCTGTGTGTCTCAGCCCCTCAGGCCCCTAACACAGGTGTGCACGAGGCCCCTTGGGCCACACCACACAAGGCACGCGGCACAGCGCCAGAAGCAGAGTGCCCTGCCCCATTCCATCTGGCCAGAGACGAAGCAGTGTTTTCATGGATTCTTTTTTACATCTGCTGGGCCCAGAAGAAGCCACAGGATTTCCAGACACCAGCAGTGGGGGTCTGCTCGGGGTCCAGAGGGCAGGACACCCAGGCGAGGCTGGGGTGCGGCACGTCGCCAGCCTGGGCCGTCCGGAGGTTTGGGTGGAGAGGGAGGGTGCAGGGAGCCCTGTCGGCTGGCCAGGTGTGTAGGGGTGTGGTCTGAGGTTTGGTGGCCGTGGGCCGGGCTCTCCTAGGCAGAGAGCCTGGGCCCCACGGCCCTCACTGTGGCATTTCACACCCACTGTCTTGCTACGTGAATTTTCTTTCCAGGGCATCTCTGCTGAAGGAAGCAGCCGCAGATGCTCCTGTCACCCCACCCCCACCCGTCTCCTCCTGAAAACGGCTCTCAGGCCGTCCCCTGGCTCAGCCTCCAGCCCCAGACGCACAGCGGGTGGGACGCTGGGGACTTCCTGATCTGGCCCCCGCCACCCCCCCGCCACACACGCCCCGGCTGCTGTGGGTCTCGCTGCAGGCGGACCTGTTCTCCAACGTGAGTCCTCCGGTGTCACTGCACCCACCTTTTTTGATGTCCCCAAAAAGGGACAGCACCCGGACAGGCTCTCTCTTCCACACGGGCACCGTTTTGTACATCTCAAGGGGGCTCTCCTATTTATTAGAAAAAAAAAAAAAAAAGATGTTTTGATGACTACGTAGGACCCCTGAGTGACATAGAGTCCATGAGTGACAAGCAAAAATTCTTTCTGGCCCTGAAGAAGTGTTTCCCCTGATGAACGGTGACACACCTGCCGAGGAGGGTAGCCCCGCCTGGACCGCGATGACGCCCAGGCCTCCATGAGACCCTGCCCATCCCCCAGGCAGTGGACTGCTGCCCACCTCCCCCACCCCCAAACCTGGCAGAGGAACGGCAGGTGCAAGGGGATTTTCCTGATTGTAGAAGAAGTTAATTCCATCCCAAGAGAAACCACTTCCCTTGTATTTCTTGGGAAGAGTTTCAAACCTGGGGGGGGGGGCGGGTTCTGAATACGCATGGCCGTGGGATTCACCCCATCCCTCTCCGTCTCCTCGGCAGGCTCTGAAGGGGGCCCCCAAGCCACCCGGCACCCCTGAAGGCTACCAGCGTAGGGCCTCTCCCAGGCCAGCCTGAGCCAGCACCGAGTCCCTCTGTGAAGGAGCCGGGCTGAGGTCAAGGAGCGGGGAGGCCTCGGGGAGCCCCGCTCTCCCCTGCAGGGCACCGGGCCAGCAGAGACCCGGTGGGTCCATTCATGAAACAAGAACCCCCAGAACCCCTGACCCCCAGGAGCTTGCACTTGGGGGAGCCTGGCCTCCAGCGAGCAGGGCATCCAGCTGTGGTTGGGATTCCGGGCCTGAGCAGGGGCGCTGCCTGCAAAGCAGGGGGTGCGGGGGTGGTCCCCGGAGACCCTGAGCCCCAGGGGGAAGGGTCTGCCCGGGGCTGGAGCAGGTGGATGGCCCCCAGGGCAGGCGGGTGAGTGGGAGGGCAAGAGGTTCTGGGCTACCCTGGGGGCCGGGGAGGTGAGGAGGGCAGGGCAGATGCCGCGCAGGCCCAGCCCTGATGGACCCCTGGGGACACACACCCTGGTTCCCCAAGGTAGCTGCAGGAGACTGCTTCCCCCCACCCTTGCACCCCGGCACCTGGAGGCAGTAACAGCAGTTCTGAGTATCAACCCCTTCTCCCTTTGACATGAAAGTCCTCCTGCAGTCTGCCTGCACAGGGTCTTTCTATACTGAGAGGGGCGGTTTCTGCCGCTCAATGGACCTGAAGGTGGCTCTACGGGGAGTGCAGGTGCCTTGTTCCGAAAAGCACCACAGAGGCACCTGCGGGGCTCTGGGGCCACCATGTGCCCCTGTGGGTGGCCCAGCCACGCCGTGTGTGCGACGGCATTCCAGAACCAGCCTGGTCAGGGACCACAGAGAAGAGAGCCCGAGGCCCCCGGACGCCCGGGTCAGTGCTCACCCCTCCCCGTCACGTGGCCGCCCTCCCTCTGTGCGGCTCTGTCCCCCCGCTTCCTGTTATGACACATCAACCTGATAATCCAAGATGCCCTCACCTCGAGGTCCTTGATTCAGTGACGTCTGCAAGGACCCCGTTTCTAAAATAGGTCACGTTCACAGCTAACAGGGATTAGGACTTGGACGTGCCTTTGGGAAGCAGAGTTCAGCCCACTGTGAGGAGCCCATACTCCTGCCCAGCTCCTGGCTCCCAGACTTGACATTGGAAAGATCCCACGTTCGTGCCAGCTGTCCGGGCTGGACCAGGAGACCCCGCCTGGGCATGTGCTCCCATTTGCTGGACTTAGAGGCACACGTCTGCTGGGCCCCTCTCCTACTCTCTACAAATGCCTCATTCCTGGGCTTAGAAGAAACAAAGCTGCCATGCTAAAGTGATTTGTAGAAGACAGAGCATCTAACAGACACTGCTTTCAAAGAGGAACATAAGAAAAGCATTTGCTTAAGAGCCTTTAACGTCATCGCTAAGCAGAGCGGACGGGCGTTTTGCAACCAGTCACCAGAGGAAACGGGCAAAGTTAGGGCTGGCCGTGGATCCACTCTGTCCTCACCGCCTCCCGGTCGTAGAAGGCCTTCAGCCACCCCCGCCACTTCCTCCTCCTGTGCAGCAGTCCACTGCGGGGGAAGGGCAGGCACAGGAAGCAGACCCAGTTACTCATGGCGTGAACTTTCCCCGAGGTCCCGGGGCCCACCAGGGTGTCGACGCACTCGAAACAGTAGCATCTGGAGTCAAACAGAAAACCACAGAGACAGAAATGACACTGCCTTGGCCACCAGGTGAAACCCTGGTGGTCCTGCAGGCAGAGGACAGCCTGCTCCTTGCTCCGGAATGGGCGATGGAGGGCACACTCAGGTGAAAAGACAGAGCTGGCAGGGTGGGGAGGCAAGGCTGTGGCCCCGGGGAAGGGGGACCAGTCCCTCTTCGGGACCCAGAGCGACAGGAACCCAGCCATTTACAGAGGACGGGGCAGGATCTGTGGGCAATGACAGATTTCAAAGACTCCCCATAGCCAGCTATCTTCCTCCTCCAAACTGCAGAGCCTGCGTGCGAGACCAGGTACGATGTGCCCGTGAGCCCGAGTGCAGGGGCAGCCACTGTGGGGCGGGGGTGCAGATGTGGGGCGGGGGAGAGCTATGAACACAAGCACAGCCCGGAAGGACGGAGGGGAGGGGACCGCAGATGAAGCTCAGGCGGGCGTGTAGCAGGGAGGGCACACGCCCTGCCTGACCCCAGCTGTGTGGGTTCCTGTCGCTGCCCTACTTGACCATCGAGGGAGCAGCTATGTTGTCTTGGCCATAAAAACAGAAAGAAAAATCACAAGCACAAAGCTTCTGACTGCCCCTCACACAGGTCAAGGCTCTACACCACATGAAATATTTGAGATGGAAATTGAAAGCTTTGGAGAAAGTCATCCTTTTGGGGAGGGGGAAATCCCCTTGGACTCCAGGATACGGAGCGGAGAAGGTTGGGCGTTTCCCAGGTCTGTGGGCAGTGGTCCTCCACCCCTCACCCAGACCCCCGGCGCCGCTGGCCTCACCGGGTGCAGTCGGGGTTTTCGCAGATGAGCAGCGTTTCTCCCGCACAGCAGATGGAGCAGTAGGATTGGTACCCGTCCTCGTCGTACAAGAAGAGGCACTCCAGGAACTTGTCCTTGGCGAGGGCAAAGCCAGGCTGCCTCCTCTGCTCCGAGGCCTCCATGAAGCCACCCCTTGCCTCCCGGCTTACCTTGCACGGAGCACACATCCCGCCCTCAAACAGAGGGTGCTGCGTGTGCACCTGGAAACTTCCACAGCAGATACACATGTCTGAGGCGAAAACCCACAGTGCAACGTGTCACGATGCCATCAGACACAGCAACAGACTTAGGAACAAGTTTAACAATAACAAAAAAATGTGCAAGACCTGTACACTGAAAACCACAAACTACTCTTGAAAGAAATTAATAACCAAAGGGATGGAAGGGTATCCCATGTTCATGGATTAGAAGACTAAATGGTGTTAAAGTGGCAAGCCTCCCCTGAATCAGTCTATAGATCCCTCCCAAAATCCCAGCTGGCTTGCCCCTCCCTCCCTCCCTTCCTTCTTTCCTTTCTTCCTTCCTTCTTTTCAGAAATTGCTAAGCTGATTCTAAAATTCATACCTAAATGCAGGGGATCTGGACTAGACAAACCCATAGAGAAAGAAAGTAGATTTGCGGTTGCCTAGCGTTGAAAGAGGGGAGGCGGAGGCGTAAGGAGCAAGGAGTGACTGTTGATGGGTACCCGTTTCTTTCGCAGGTGATGAAAGTGCCCTAAAATTAGACTGTAATGGTGGTTGCACATATCTGTGACTATACTAAAAGACACTGAAGTGTAAGCTTTAAATGAAGTGTCAGGGTCCTTGGGGCAGGTGGAGGGGATAGGAGCTGGGCACCAGCAGTGTCCACTGCCCTGTTCCAGGGATGGACAGTGAGTGAGGCTGCAAGCCTTTCCCCAGCTGGCTGACATCCCTTCGCCTGGGCAGGTGCGCGATGCTCACCTTCTATGTCTCGCTGGTTAACCTTGACTTCATATGCAATAAGATCTGGAAAAGAAAACAAGTAGCCCCTTCCTCTGCCTGTCTCCTAATTCAACAGGTCAAGAGATGAGCCTCACAGGTCCATCTTCTGAAGTCACAGGAGCCGGAGGAGGGCACCCCCCCTCCCCTCCACCTTTCACGGGGACATGTTAAACATCTGAGCTGGTGGGGTGGGAGAGGCTTTGGGTGCAGCCTTCCTGGTCCTGAATGATGTGGGACGGTTCCAGAAGCTGGAAACCCCAGACGCTGCCCAGGCCTGGGGCCAGCATCCCAAGTGATGGGTGCAGTACCTGAATGGGCGCTCACCTCTGCGGGGCCCAGGTGATGGTGGGGATGACAGCTCACTGGAGCCCACCAGGATGACGTCCATGCTGTGCTCTGCCTCCTGGTCCAGGACTGGGGTAGTGGCCATGGAGACACCAAACCAGGAGACAGGACACGCACCAGAGAGGGAGAAAGCACTCCATCAGCCTCTGTCTTGGAGCCCCTGGCCCCCAGCATGGGGACTGAACAGACCACCCGGCTCGGCCCCTACCCACCTCCCACGGTGACCCAGGGTTGAGGGGCAGGAAGACGGGTGGTGAGTGCCAACCTCAAGATGGGAGCTCAGCGGGCGTGGGCAGGTGGGCCCCTTCTCCCCACAAATGGGAGGGCAGGGGGCCTTGCAGGACCTGGGGTCCACAGTGGCCCCTGCCTCCCTCTGTGGGCCCTAGCTGTGGGTCCCTCCGCCACCTCCACGCTCCTGCCGCCCCATGTCCCCCAGATCCCAGCCTGTGCTCTCTCCCGTGGGAGCCTCAAAGGCAGGGGGGCTGTGGAGAAGGAGAAAGGGCCTCACGGATTTCACAGGGCGAGGGCCACCGCTCCCCACCCAGCGGTGGGACTCGGTCAGGGTCCAAGCCGTCCAGGGTCTCCAGGCTCAGAGTCCCCGGAGAGGAGAGGGCCATTGAACCTGTGAAGGGGCCTTCCAGAAACCAGCAGGAAACCGGGTGCTGGGCCTGCTGGGGGGGGGCCCCGAAGGATGACGGGACGTGCGGGGGCGGGGCGGGGGCGGGGCGGGGGGCCCTCAGAGCCACTGGGTGTTGTGTGGAAGGGTAGGGGGCTCATGTGGGGGCGCTCCTGCTGGGTGGGGGGTTGGGGAGTCCGGCGAGGGGGGAGGGGGAGGAGAGGCCCCAGGATGGGGAGGGATGAAGAGACCCGCGCGGGGAAGTGGGGCTTGGGGGGGGCGGGGGGGGGGAGGGGGTTCAGTCATCGGGCACTGAGCGGGGAGGCTGGGGGCTCCGGGGCGGGGCTTAGGGCTGGGGGAGGGGCAGGAGGGCAGGAGTGGGGGGGAGGGAGGTCAGTGGGGCTGAGGGAGCGGGGGTGTGGTGCGGGGTGGGGGTGAAGGTGCGGGGCGACGGTAAAGGGGGGGCGTTTACTGCCGTGGGGGCCAAGGGGCAGTGCAGGGGCTCCGCTGGGGCCTGGAGAGAGCATAACTGCCCCCCCTCTGCTTGGGTGTGGGCTGGGCCTCCTGACTTTCCTGTAAAAAGCTGGGCGCGGGACTTCCTAGGTGGCGCGGTGGGTAGGAATCTGCCTGCCAGTGCAGGGGACATGGGTTCGATCCCTGGTCCAGGAAGATACCACGTGCCTCGGAGCAACTAAGCCCGTGCGCCACAACTGTTGAGCCTGCGCTCCGGAGCCCATGAACCGCAACTATTGAGCCCATGTGCTGCAACGACTGAAGCCCATGCGCCTAGAGCCTGTGCTCTGCAACAAGAGAAGCCACGGCAATGAGAAGCCTGCGCACCACAATGAAGAGTGGCCCCCGCTCGCCGCAACTGGAGAGGACCCGTGTGCAGCAACGAAGACCCAACACAGCCAATAAAACAAACAAACAAACAAACAAATAAATAAATTTATTTAAAAAAAAAAAAAAGCTGGGCGCGAGGTGGGGGGGGTAACTTTGCTCTGCCAGGTGGTCAAGGTCGATGTCAAGAGTGGAGTGCACGGTACTGCCCTGCAGGCGATGACATGAGGTTGGCGTGTCACCTCTGTGTGCTCCCTCCCCTCGCCTGACCCTGCCTCCACCCACGAGAAAAGCACCAGAAAATTCCAAGGGAGGGACAGCCTGCAAAATACCTGCCCAAAACTGTCAAGCTCGTCAAAAGCAGAGAAAATCTGAAAAACTGTTACAGCCAAGTAGAGCCTAAGGAGACATAATGACTAAATGGGACAAAAAAAGGACATTGGGGGATGGGCAAGGACATCTAGTAGACTAACGGCTCATTAGTCTAGTGAAGGGTGTATCGGTATTGGTTCATTAATTGTAACAATTGTATCACGTAATGCACTATGTTAATAGTAGGGGAGACTGGGTGAGGTTTGTGGGAACTCTGTCCTAGCTTCACAAATGTTCTGTCGATACAAATTATTCTAAACCAGCTTCTTTTTTTTAACAACACAGTATTATTGACTGTGGTCACCATGCTGTATGTTGCATCCTTGTCTATGGGAATGTATTTATAACTGGACGTTTACACCCTTTGACCCTCTTCACCCATGTCACCCATCCCTCAGTCCTCACCTCTGGCAACCATCTTCTCTGTATCTATGAGGATTTTTAAAAAATATTTATTTATTTGGCTGCCCCAGGTCTTAGTTGAGGCACGACGTGGGATCTTCATTGCAGCACATTGGATCTTTAGTTGTGGCAGGATCTTGTTCCCTGCCCGGGGATCGACCCCGAGCCCCCTGCACTGGGAGTGTGGAGTCTTAGCCACTGGACCACCAGGGAAGTCCCGGGGTTTTTGTTTTGTTTTTTTAAATTCCACATCTAAGTGAGATCATATAGTATTTGTCTTTCTCTGTCTGACTTATTTCACTTGGCATAATGCCCTCAAGGGCAATCCATGTTGTCACAAATGGCAACATTTTATTCTTTTTTATGGCTGAGTAATATTCTATTGTATATATAAATATTTTCTTTATCCATTCATCCATTGATGGGCATGTAGGTTGTTTCCATGTTTTGGATATCGTAAATAATGCTGCAGTGAACATGGGGGTGCAGCTATCTTTTCAAATTAGTGTTTTCATTGTTTTTGGATGAACACCCAGAAATGGAATTGGTGGATTGTATGGTAGTTCTATTTTTTATTTTTTGAGGGACTTCCATACTGTTTTCCGTGGTGGCTGCACCAAGTTTCCGTTCCCACAACAGTGCACACGTGTTCCCTTCTCTCCTCACCTTTGCCAGCACTTGTTATTTCTTGTCTTTTTGATAATAGCCACTCTGACAGGTGTGAGGTGATAACTCACTGTGGTTTTGATTTGCAATTCCCTGATGATGAGTGACGTTGAACACATTTTCACATCCCTGTTGGCCATCTGTATGTCTTCTTTGGAAAAACATCTATTCAGATTCCTTGCCTAGATTTTATATATCAGATTGTCTGTTGTTTTGCTATTGTGCTGTATGAATTTTTTATATATTTTGGATATCAACCATTTGTTAGATATATGATTTTCAAATATTTTCTTTCCTTCAGTACATTGCCTTTTCATTTTGTTGATGGTTTCCTTTATACTGAAGAAGATTTTTAGTAGGATTATAGTCTCATTTGTTTATTTTTGCTTTTGTTGTCTTTACTTTTGGTATAAAATCCAAAAAGCCATTACCAAGACCAATGTCAAGGAGTTTACCACCTATGTTCTCTTCTAGGAGTTTGTGGTTTCAGGTCTTATGTTGAAGTCTCAAATCCATTTTGAGTTTATTTTTGTGTATGGTGTAAGATAGTGGTCCAGTTTCATTCTTTCGCATGTAGTGTCCAGTTTTCCCAGCACCATTAATTGAAGAGACTATTCTTTCCCCATTGTATACCCATGGCTCCTTGTTTAAATTAATTGTCCATATCTATGTGGGTTTGCTTCTGGGCTCTCTATTCTGCTCCATTGATCTATGTGTCTGTCATTGTGCCAGTACCACACTGTTTTGATTACAGTAGCTTTGTAATATAGTTTGAAATCAGGGTTTGTGATACCTCTAGCTTTGTTCTTCTTCCTCAAGATTGCTTTGGCAATTCAGGGTCTTTGTGGTTCCACATAAATTTTAGGATTTTTTTTTTCTATTTCTGTGATACATGTCTTTGGAATTTTGATAGCAGTTTCACTGAATGTGTAGATGGCCTTGGCTAGTGTGGTCATTTTAACAATATTATTCTTTCAATCTATAAGCATATCTTTCTAAACATTTTAGAATATTTATTCTAAAAGAATTTATTAAAACTTTTTTTTTAGTGAAGGGAAGAGAATATTGATGGTGACAATGAAATCATCTCCCCATGTCTGAGTACGTTGTCATGATTGCTTTCTCCTCCTTTTACGTAGGTTAGCTTAGTTTTTTTAAGTAAGACCCCAGATTAAAAATGATTATAAGGACCAGGAGTGATTGGGGTGCAGGCCTGTCACCTGACCACATAACCCAACTCCCATGTCCCTGCTCTGCCCCGTTTGTGTTGTTCTTGTGACAGAAGGGGAATGTGGGGGCTCCGAGGGCCCGTTCTGGCTCCACAGGAGGGATGATCTTCTCGTTGTTGGGCCTGAACAGCGTGGAGGGAGTCCTAGGGGCAGGAGCACCTGGCCTGGCTTCAAGGAGCAGAGGCTCCTGGAAGGTCCCACCCAGGGTACATGGACAAGGCCCCTGGGGGGTGGGGGGTGGACAGGACGCTCACATGCAGGCGTCTTCCTGTCAGGGCCTCAGGTCACTGTGTGCCCTGCTGCAGCTTGGCAGAGACCAGCACTTGTCTTAAGGGGGGCACAGAGTCAGGGGAGCCCTAGTGATTTGGAAACAGGCCTCAGAGGAGCTGGCCTCTTAGTGACCGGCTCAGTCTCTGAGGCCGCCACGAGCATCAGACCCTGACGTGTCAGGCCCCTCTACTGGCCAAGGGTGCACGTGTCCTCACCCGCGGACACCCCGGGGAAGCCCGAGGGTCACAGGCGTGGGGGTAAGGGACAGGACACAAAGCAGGCCTCCATCTCCATGGGGAGATGCCAGCTCCACCCTCCCCCACAGCCCCGCACCCGGCAGTTCTGAAGCTTCTGGGAGCGCCCAGCCCGGGCTGCCTGACTCCCCTGCCGTCCCCCCTGCCTTCCCCAGCCAGGATTTCTGCAGGGCTGGCGTGGGCGCAGTGAAGGCCTGCCGACACCCCGCGGGAGCCCCCGGGCCTCAGAGCCGTGGTGGGCAGGTCCCGCCTGGCCTGCTGGTCACCCTCTGGGTGCTGGCCTGACAGGGTGACCCACAACTGCATCCCAGTGTAGTTCGGAGGCTTTTGAGCCCAAGGGCATCCAGAAGGGCACCTGAGATCCGTCAGACGCGGCCCCTCACCCGAGGCTGGGTCTGGAGGGGGCCAGGTACAGCCTGGGCGGATCCTGGCCTGACACCAGGGCACGAACCAGGTTTCCTGGCAATGGGAAGAGACCTCCCCGCCCCCGGCCCTCACGCTGCCCTTCTGCACTCCTGCACAGCCCCTACAGTAGCAGGGGCCCTCGGGTCATACGTCAGGCATCTGCAGAGGATGTTTGGGCCCCACGAAGGAGAGAGGGGGCCCGGCAGCCGGTGCAGCTGCGCCTCCCCAGGAGCGCACACCGGCCGGGGGACGGGACGACGGGACCACTGCCCGGCGGCGGCTTGAGAGAGGCGACAGGAGTGCGAGTGTCCTTCGGGGCCTGGGCTTCAGCTCTTGTCCTTTGTCTGCAGGTGTTGGGCTCGGGCTCCTGGCTGCTCGTAGGTCATTCAGGCGGAGGCTATGCGGAGACCGCCCCTCCCGGGCTGTGGGCCGGGCTGTGCGATGAGGCGGGAGGTGCAAAGCCCAGCACCCCCACCCGAGTGGGCGCACGTACTCCAGACTTTTGTGCTTTCACTGGATGGCAAGCTCCTGGGGAGACTGGCTGGACTCAGTCGTCTTAGGTTGCTGGAGCTGATTCCCCGACCGGTACCTCACACATACAACTCCGGGTGCAGCGCTTGTAAATGTCTTGCGAAGGGAACAGCCTCTGCTGAAGCAGCGTTGGGGGAAGTGGAGGGTTAAGTGGGCACGTCTCCTGCAGGACATATCAGAGCCTCTGTGCAGCGATGGAAATTGTGAACCTCCAAGTAGGGATGGCACAGGCCTGGCCCAGACCCACCTGACCAGGGCACCCTGTTCCCAAGGCACCCGCGGCCATGCTTCTGGAGGTTGGGAGAGGCTGCTGGCTGCCGGCCTGAGCCGGGGGTGTCGGCCGGTGGGCCTCAGCAGCCCAGAGCCCAGTGCTGCAGCAGCAGAAGCTGGCGTCCCGCCCCCTTCTCCTGACGGTCACGGTCCCGGCCCCGGTGGGGCACACTGATGGCCAGTGCTCTCTTCCATCTGGAACGTGTGGCCAGGGCAGGGGAAGGGAACACGGTGACCTGCCCATGTTTTCGTCGCCAGATCAGGTCACTCGATTCCCCCACGCTAGTGGGCGGGGAGTGGAGGTGTTTTGTGATGCCCTCAGGGGAATGGATGGATGGATGGATGGATGGACAAACATTCATTCTTCTCCCCAAGACAAAGTGCAGTGGGGGTAAAAGAGGAATTCGCCCTTTCGTTGGCCTGACCTGGAGAGGACCACAACGGGACCCGCTTGTCCTCAGGCTCTGGTCCGACCCCCAGCCCAGCCTACAGTCTTGGCCATTAATGATGCTTTAAATATGCTAAGAGAGAGAAGGCAGCTGCTAACAGCCGGCCTCACAGCCAGGTCTCCTGGTGCTCCTGGTGAATGCCAAGGGCCTCACAGAGCACAACCTCAAACAGGCCATTCTGGGCTGTGATGGGGGAGAGTGGGAAAGATAAGACCCCTTCCCAGGCCATGTGAGCACACAAGCAAGGGCCTCTGCCACCCACAAAAGTGACCAGACATCCCCCCCTGCTGGCTAAAAGGGTGATTGCGCGGCCTCCCTGCTGCTGGACGAGATGTCTTAAGATGCCCAGGGCCTGCACCCCCCCTTGCCAACAGCACCCCATCCAGAGCTGCGGCGGGGGAGCCCTGGGAGCAGGGCTGCCGTTCAGGACCCCCGTTCATGGTTCCTGGGGGTGTCACCGCACTGACGTCGCTGAGAATGAGGCAATGACCAACGCGCCTGCTGGATTTAACCTTCCCTTCCTCCAAGCCCACTTACACCAAAGTAGTCCCTTTATGGTACATTTATAAACACTACGTGTAAAACACCATTTTTATTATCTGTGCACAGGCTATAGTTTTTCTTTAAGATTTATTTTATTATTTATTTACTTATTTTATTTTTGGCTGCGTTGGGTCTTCATTGCTGCGCGTGGGCTTTCTCTAGTTGTGGTGAGCGGGGGTTACTCTTTGTTGTGGTGCGCTGGCTTCTCATTGCGGTGGCTTCTCTTGTTGCAGAGCACGGGCTCTAGGCGTGTGGGCATCAGTAGTTGTGGCACGTGGGCTCAGTAGTTCCACAGCATGGGGGATCTTCCTGGCCTAGGGATTGAACCTGTGTCCCCTGCACTGGCAGGTGGATTCTTAACCACTGCGCCACCAGGGAAGCCCCATAGGTGACACGTTTTTATAGCCCGATGTTCAGAAGTCCCAAAGTGGACGGTGAAATGGTGCTGGACTCCAGCCCCTGCTGCTGTTGGGCTGTGGAATAAAACTCATGAAAGTCAAGTCTCTCTTCTCTGTTTCGTCTTCTTCCTAAACTCTTGAGTATTTGTTTTTTTCTTATTGATTAGAGAATTCTCTATATTAAAGATATTCCCTAATCCTCGTATACATGTCACAAATATTTTCTTCAGCTTCTTATATCAATTTTAATTTTTTAATATTTTTATACACAACTATCTTGCATTTGTCTTCTCTGTTATGGTTTTTGCTTTTCCTATCATACTTAAAAATTTCCTTTCCATCACTAAATGATATTAGCATTCATCTTTATTTTAGGATTTTATTTCATTTTTTAAACATATCTTTATCCTAGTCAGGATTTTTTTTGGTATTTGGTATGCTTTTTGCACAGATGAGATGATCTGAAGATGATTTATCGGCAGGTCCATCCATCCCCCCCCACCATGTCTTCCACGCGACGCATTTACTACCTAATAACCCGCTGCAGGTGTGTTTCTTTCTGCACCAGTCCTCCCGCCCTCCTCACTGAGGCTTTTTAATACTTTATCTGGACAGCTTGATCCTCTTCTGAAGTGTCCTGTCTCTTATTCATCCATCTTCCAAAAGAACATGAGACTCAAGTTCTAAAACCCCTTTAGGAATTTGATTGGAATGATATTAGTTTTAGAGACCAATTAGGAAGAACTGCATTTTAAAAAAATTATTGAAGTATAGTTGATTTATAATGTGTTAATTTCTACTGTACAGCAAAGTGATTCCGTTATACAGATACATATTCTTTTTCATATTCTTTTCCATTATGGCTTACCCCAGGATATTGAAAATAGTTCCCTGTGCTCTACTGTAGGACCTGGTTGTTTATCCATCCTCTGTGTAATAGTTTGCCTCTGCTAATGCCAACCTCCCAGTCCCTCCCTCCCGCAACCCCCTCCCCCTTGGAAAACACAAGTCTGTTCTCTGTGTCTGTGAGTCTGTTTCTGTTCCCTAGACAGGAAGAACTGCATTTTAAAATGCAATTAAGAAATTAAATCCAGGAACATGGTTATCTTTCTGTTTCTTTCTTCTTTTTTAAAAATTGTATATGTCAATTATACCTTCATAAAAAGAGATACAAATAAATAAATAATAAAAATAAATAAAATAAATAAAATGAAATGTGGATATAGCAGATTTCTTCCTATCTTTATTCCTAATTATATGATATTTTGCTTGGTGCTATGAATATTTTCCATTACATTTTATTTCTTACTTTTCATGTAAAAATTAATCTGCCCATGTTATTAAATTAAAACCACACTTACGTGTATGGATGAAATAGTGAAGCCCCATCTCACTGTGTCCCCCTACCCCAGGCTCACACCTGTTATGTCTCCTTCCAGATGGAGAGGTTTTCTTTTGCCTTCTCTTGTTTTCTTCACAATAACCAAGTCACCCTGTACACACTGCATGGCAGTTCGCAGCACAGAGTAAACACCAGGCAGGGCCCTGCACCCACCCCACCTTCCGCCTGGCTCAGCCGTCATCCGCAGAGGGGTGGCCTTGACGCTAACCTGTGTCCTCTGAGGGACGTTTTGAGGGTTTCCCTTCCTTCACGCTCACATGTAATCTGCAGGGGACTCCCCTCTGACCCAGGAGCAGGTCACCTTTCTGCCTGTTCCCTGCACACTCAGCAGGACAGGAGCTGGTGGGGACCTGTCGGAAGAGGTGTGCAGGGTGTCAGTGTGCACTTCCATGACCCACTGTGGCCCAGGTCCCAGCCTGCCAGACCCCCGGCGGGGCCAGTGCATGGCCAGCATCCGCCCAGGGGACTCGGGGCCACAGGGGGACGCTCAGGACACTGGTGTGGCGGTGCCCGCCACAGGCCCTTTGACCCGGGAGCTCCCTCCATGCTCTCTGCTCTCGCACAGTGAGGGCCAGGTCCCATCCTGTTGCTCCAGGGTCACACTCTCCCCAGTGCCAGCCCATCAGCACTCCCCAGGCTCCCCAGCCAGGCAGGGGCTCATCCTCTTGGCCACTCAGCACATCCTGATCCTGCAGAGGACAGGCCTGGTGGGGGCCAGGCAAGGCTACAGTCTGTGGCCCAGAGATTCTAAAACCTAAGAAGGTGATGTGGCAACTCCCAGACTTGGAGAAAATATTCAAAACACTTTCACAACATCTGACAAAAACCTGTGTCTAGGGTACGTAAAGAACTCTTAGAAATCAATAATACAAACGAACCAATTTTTTAAAACAGGCAAAAGACTTGAACAGCCATTTTGCACAGGAAGATACACCAGTGGCCAATAAGTACATGAAGAGAGACTCGAGAATGTTACTCATCAGGGACATGCAAATCAAAGCCACAGGGAGACGCCACCACACACCCACCTGAATGGCCATAATCAGATATCGCCAGGGGTTGCGAGGATGTGGAGCAACTGGAACGCATGCATTGCTGGTGGGAACAGAAAATGGTGCAGTCCCTTTGGACAACTCTGCATTCCCTAAATTCACATCAACCCTATAGCCCAGGAATTCCACCCCTAGCTACTTACTTACCCCAAGGAAATTAAAACCTTGGTCCAACAAGGACCTGGACAAGAAGGTTCACATTAGCTTTGTCCACAGCAGCCCGGATGTCCTCAACAGGTGAGCAGATGGACAAGCTTGGGAGGTCTGGACAGTGGGAGGAATGAAGTACCGGTACTCGCATCCACATGAGGGAACACAGATGTACTCAGAGTGAAAGAAGTCAAATGGGTAAGATTTCATACCAGACTGTTCCCTTTATAGAAAGTTCCAGAACAGTCAAAATGAATCCCCAGTGGACTTCTCTGGCAATGCAGTGGTTACGAATCCACCTGCCAATGCAGGGGACATGGTCTGGGAAGATTACACATGCCGTGGAGCAACTAAGCCCATGTGCCACAACTCTAGAGCCCTCGAGCCACAACTACCAAGCCCATGTGCCACAACTACTGAAGCCCATGCACCTAGAGCCTGTGCTCTGCAACAAGAGAAGCTACTGCACTGAGAAGCCCACGCACTGCAACGAAGAGTAGCCCCCGCTCTCCACAACCAGAGAAAGACTGCATGCAGCAATGAAGACCCAAAGCAGCCAAAAAATAAATTTAAAAAAAAAAAAATCCCCAGTGACCCAAAGTAGATCAGAGGTTGCTTCCAGGAGGCGTCACCAGGGAACTTTCTGCAGAGATGGAAATGCTCTTCATGGTGATGGGGCTGTGAGTTACACGGGTGGGCCTATCCACCAACCTCAGACGGGCACTCAGATCTGTGCACGTCACCGCAGAGGGATTATACCCCAATAAAGGCCAGACTGGGCTCACTGATGAGAGGAGCCTGCAGATTCATCTCGTCATGGCTGTGGTGCTCTAGAATTTCTACTTAAAATAAAGGTTGATTTTATAGAACCAGTGATCTAAGAACAGGACAGGAGAGGGTGGCTGGTGCTGCCTTTGCCGGCTATTCCCTTCCCCCGCTCGGAGCCCCCCCACCCCCCAGTTCCCCAGTGTCAGCCCCCAGCCCCCTCCGCCCCATCAGAAACATAGGTTGCCGGGCCCTCCCCGGAGCATCCGACCCTGCAGACCTGGGACGCTGCATTTCCAGCTCCCAGGTGGTGCAGATGCCCCGGGGGCCGCACTGTGACCAGGATGCCCAAGCCAGACCGAGGGGTGAGCTGTGAACTGGCCGGGCTCCCAGCCACGCCTGCCCGGGGCTGCCCAAGGCCATGGCTGGCTCCAGGCCTCCCTCCGCTCCACCACGTGATCCCGCCTGGGCCGGGTCCCTCCCTGGGTGCCCACGCCCTGGGCTTCCCCCAACACGGCCGCCCCTTCGCAGGGGTTGTGCACCTTGCAGCACCTCCTTCGCCTGCCTCCCCTCTCCTGGGTTGCACCCCACTTCTCACATGGCCGCTAGGCAAAGAGATACACTCAAAAGGCACTATAGATACATCAAAATGGAATTGTGTAAGATGTTCGGGCAACCCACAGGAGGGCAGGAAAAGGAAATCAGAGAAAACAAACAGAAAACAAAAGTAAAGTGGCAGACTGAAACCCTAACATATCAATAATTACGTTAAACGCAAATGTTCTAAACATGCCAACGAAAAGAATTTGGCAAAGTAGATGTTTTTAAATGACCCAGCTATATGCTGTGCACAAGAAATTCACCTCATATGTAAGCATAAAAGTAAATTGGAAAAACAGGATGGACAAAAAGATATACCATGCAAACACTGATCAAAAGAAAGCAGGCATAGCTCCATTAAGATCAGATAAAGTAGACTTCAAAGCAAAGACAATGACCAGAACGATGAAAATTGACCCTTTATCATTATGATGAAACAGCCAATCCACCAAAAAGACGTACAAGCCTAAATGTGTATGCAGCAAACAACAGAGCAGCAGAACAGGTGAAGCAAAACTAATAGAAGCTGAAGGAGAAGCAGACAAGTCCACAGTGTAAGTGGAAGCTTCAAATCCCTTCCAGCTGATGGAAACATGAGACAAAATGCAGAGAGAAGCTCGATATCACCATCTGCCAACAGGATCTAACTTTTATAGAACACCACCCAAAATGGCAGAATACACGTTCTCTTCAAGTGTCCACAGACATAAACCGAGATAGGCGGTTAAACAAACCTCAGCACACTTAGAAGAACTGAAACCATACAACGTGTGTTCTCTGATCACAGTGGAATCAAACTAGAAGTGAATAGCAGAAAGATAACAGAAACGTCTCCAAACACTTGGAAACTAAACATCACACTTCTAAAGAATCCATGGATGAAAGAGAAAAACACACTGAATGAAAAATGAAACCACAGCATACCAAAGCTTGTGGGATGTGGATCCATGGGTGCTGAGAAACGCGTTTACAGCACTAAATGCAGACATTAGAAGAGGGGGTATAATTATGCACCCACCTCAAGAACCTGTAAGAAGAGCAAACTAAAGCAAAGCAAACAGAAGGAGTAGAATATTAGAGCTGAGCGCAGAAATCAGTAAAATAGAAACTAGAAAAACCAGAGGGAAACGCAGTGAAACAAAGAGCTGGTTCTTTGGGAAATTTTAAAAAGTCAACCAACTTCTAGAAAGACTGACAGAAAAAAAGACAGAGAAGACACACATTTCCAATATCAAAACTGACACCAGAGGTGTCACTCCAGACCCTAAGGACGTTACAAGGAAGATGAGGGGAGATATGAACAACCGTGCTCTCATAAACCTGACAACTTACAGGAACCAATTCTTAAAAACCACAAACTGCCACAGCTAACCTGATATAAAATAACTAGAAAACAGCCTGTAACTATTAAGGAAATTAAAATTTTAATTTAACCCCCTCCCCCTCAAAAAAAAAATCTCCAAGCCCAGATGGTTTCACTGGGGTTTCTATCAAATATTTAAAAAAGAATTAACACTCATTCTACACCATCTCTTCCAGAAAATAAAAGAGTAAGGAATATGTCCTGATTCATTGTATGAAGCTAATATCACCCTGATACCAAAACCAAACAGACCGTCACAAAAAGGAAACTATAGGCCAATACGCCTTGTGAATAGAAATGCAAAAATCCTTAACAAAATATTAGAAGGTCAGATTCAACAAGATATACTATGACCAAGTGGAGTTTATTCCAGGGATGCAAGGTTGGTTCCATATTCAAACAAACAAAAAAAATCAATCCAGGGCTTCCCTGATGGCACAGTGGTTAAGAATCCACCTGCCAATACAGGGGACATGGGTTCAATCCCTGGTCCAGGAGGATCCCACGTGCCATGGAGTTATTAAGCCTGTGCACTGCAGCTGCTGAGGCTTTGCTTGGCAATGAGAGAAGCCACCACAATGAGAAGCCTGCGCACCACAATAAAGAGTAGCCCCTGCTCGCCGCAACTAGAGAAAGCCCACAAGCAGCAACGAAGACCCAACACAGTCAATAAATAAATTAATTTAAAAAACAAAAACAAACCAAAAACAAATACCTACTGCAAGGAAAAAAAATCAATCCATGTAATTTGCCATATTAACAGGATAATGAAGAAAAAATCATATGATCATATATATCAATGCCAAAAAAGCATATATGAATACCCATTCATGATAAAAACTGCCATAAACATAGGAATAGAAGGGACGTCCTAAACTTGATAAAGGACATCTACAAAAACCCTACAGCTTTCCCTCTAGGATCAGGAACAAGGCAAGGACGTCCACTCTCATCACTTTTATTCAGCATAGTGCCGGGAGTTCTAGCCTGTGCAATAAGGCAAGAAAAGGGGATAAAACACATACAGATTGGGAAGGAAGAAATCAAAAGGCTCCTATTTACAGGTGATACAACTGTCTGTGTAAAAAATCTTAAAGATTCTGTAACAAAACAAAACAAAACAAAAACACTCCTAGAACAGACAAAATGAGTTCAGCAAGGTTGTAGGATAAAAGATGAACATGTGAAAAATCATTTGTATTTCTAAATACTAACAATGAATACAGAGACATGAAAATTAAAATAAAAAGCACAAAACTACTTACACACGCTCAAAAAAATTAAATCTTGGGTGTTAGTATAACAAAATAGGTACAGAACTTGTGTGCTAAAAACTACAAGACATTGAGAAAAGAAATCAATGAAGTTCTGAATAAATGGAGAAACGTACAAGCATGGATTGGAAGACGCAACATAATAAAGATGCCAGTTTTCCCCAAACTGTAATTTCTATCAACATTCTAGCAATAATTTTGAAGATAGAGACAAGATTATTCTAAAATTTATATGGAAAATCAAAGGAAAGAGTAGCTAAAACAATTTTGAAAAAAGAAATAAAACGGGAGGAATTGGTCTACTGGGTTTCAAGATTTATCATATAGTTACAGCAGTCAAGTATTTGTGGTATGGATGGATGGACGTGCACAGAGGTTAATGGAACAGAAGAGAGAACCCAGAAATAGAGCCACACAAATATGCCCAACTGATTTTTTTAATTAATTAAAAGTTACCATTTTAACTATTTGGAAGTTTAAAATTTGGGAGCATCACAATGTTGTACCACTGTCTATTTCCAAAGCTTTTCATCACCCCAGATGGAAACCCTGTACTTACTAAGCAGCAACTTCTCCTCCCCCCTCCCCCTTCCTGGAAACCTGCTCCCTGTCTCTATGGATTTGCCTCCTCTGGGTGTTTCCCACACATGAACTTACACACTTGTGGCCCCTTATGTCTGACTTATTGCACTTCGCCTACCGTTTCGGAGGTTCATGTGCTTTGTGACTGAGTGGTATTTTACCCTATGGATGGACCACACTTTCTCCGTTCTTCTGTAGCTGGACACTTGGGTTGTTTCCACCCTTTGGCTGCTGTGAACAGCACTGCTATAAGCATTTGTGTGCAAGCTTTCGTTTGAGTGTCTGTTTTTGATTCTTTCGGGTGTACACCTAGGAGTAGAATGGCTGGGTCACACAGTGTCACTCCGTTGAACTCACTGAGGAGACACCAAACACTCTTCTGGAGCGGCTGCACCGTTCTGCACTCCCACCATTCCCACCGTCCACGGGGGCCGGTTCCACGTCTCCGCAGCTTCTCTGACACTTGCGAACCGCCATCCTAGTGGGTGTGAAGTGGGACCTCACGTGGCTTCAGTTTGCATTTTCGACATGAGTGATAATGTTGAGCATCTTCTCTTGGGGAAACAGGCCCAGAGAGGGTCACACAGCTCTGGGGGTGCTCGAGTCCTGGCAGAGTCACCAGGACAAGGCACCTTCCCTGGCGCCCCAGCAGCCGAGAAGTCCCCAGGGGCAGGCCCAGGGCCCCCTCCTGCCCCGCTTCTCCAGCTCAGGCCTGGGATGGCATTCTGAGGCCCCCGAGGGCATCCTAACTCGGGATTCCTGACCCCTGGGACCCCAGCCCTCTTGGGGGAGCCACACAGACGGAAGCCTCCATCTGGGGCAAGAGGAGACGCTCGGAGCGTCCAGGCTTCCTGGAGGGGCCAAGGCCAAGCAGCCGAGGGGCAGGACCCCCTCCCGTCCCCACCCTGCCACCTGCCACTGGGGCCTCGTCCTCCCCGGCCTCTGCGCATGTCACACAGGGAGCATGTCCTCCTCCTTGCAAGCTGCGCGTGCCTGACGTGACCTGGGCACCTGAGGAGCGTCCTGAGTGCTGAGAGCACAGACCTGGACACAATCCATCCAAGGGCCTTTACTAGTTGTGTGACTTTGGTCAAGTTCCTTAACCTCTCTGTGCCTCAGTCCCCCCATCTGCAGAATGGGGATGATGACAGTGCTGACCGGACAGGCAGTTCTGGGGTGCGTGAGTGCAAAGTACTCCGAACAGTGCCTGGTGCGTGGCGGGGCTGGCGGGGCTGGCACGTGGCACCACCACGCGGCAGGAGAAGCTCCCGCGCGCGTTCCCTCGCAGGTGAGGACAGAGGCTCAGAGGTCCACGGCTGAGGGGGTGGGCGCGTCGCCGGGCCGCTCGCTGCCTGGAGAAGGAGCTGAGGCTCAGGCCCCGAAGGCAGTGACCTCCGAAGGCAGCGCTGGCCCTCGAGGGGCCCCTCTGTGGTCGCACAGGACGCCTCACACACCCCTGGCTGCTCCGGGTCGCCAGCAGGTAAGGGGCTGCGCGGAAACCCCCGGCGTGGTGGAAAGTCCAAAACTCTACAGGAGCCTGTTTGCTAATCTCCAGGCCAGAGGCTGGGCGACACCCAAAGCGGCCAGGCCGGCCCGACGACGCAGAGGCACCTGCGAGGGTATCGGGGCTTTAAACCGTGAAGGGAAGACTTTGCCCTTCTTGGCAGTTTTTCACTTCCCTTGAACAGCGGGCCTGCGGCTTAGGTGTCCCCTGATGACCACTCAGCCCCTCGGGAGAAAACGCACTGGGTGCAGAGTGACGCTGGCAGACCATGATGCTGAAGGAGTGGGGGGCTCTGGGCCGGTCACCCCAAGAACACAAACATGGCTTCCTGGCGTCTGGGTGCCCCATGCGTGAATTTGGGGGCCACACAGGACCGCCAGACCTGGCCCCCAAGCCGCACATCTCTACGGCTGCACCCACAGCCCTGCAGCCGGTGGTCTTGGCACCCTGGAGGTGGGCAGCACCAGGGCCCTGTTCCCAAAACACTCTACAGGAGAGCTAGCCTGAGAACGCCCCGCTCAGGCCCCGGCCCCCGAGAGGACAACCCCTCAACCCTCAGCACCGCCCCCGCACCGGCCCCAGGCTGACGACTCACGTCTCTACCTCCAACACCCCCTCCCCAGGCCTGGAGCCCCCCAAGCGCCCAGAACTGAACCGTCAGGGGCCCGGGCCTAGAGGGGGGACACCAAGACAGGGTCCCACAGCACCCCACCCTGAACTCCCACCTCAGTGTCACACACGAGGCCTGACGCACATGAGACGTTTCGGTGACCCCCCACCCCGCGGGTCCTGAGCCCCCGTCCCCTGCCCTGAGTGGCCAGTCCCAGCCCAGTGCTGGCCCTGACCGCAGGCTTCCTGCAGTCCCCACTCACCCTCCAGCCCCGTCCCCAGGTGCCCAGCTTCTCTCCCTAACACAAGCTGGCCAGATCCCTTCCTCCAAAAGTCCTCCCAGCTCTGCAGCCTGACCACAGAGACGGTCCTTCCCACTGCGTCTTTGTCCCTGCCCCCCACCCAGTCCGTGCCGTCTGGGGTCCTGCGAGCTCGGCAGCCCTGGACGCCCCAGTCCACTGCCCCTGCCCACGCGTCGTCTGGGACGCTGTTCCCAGGGACCCCCGCTGCGACCCTCCAGGAAGCCTTCCACTTGCCCCCGGAAGCTTCTGTCCCGCACCCTAGGAAGTCTCCTGGGCCGCACCCCCCCCTCCCCGCTGTGAGCCAGACAAAGACAGAGGCTCCCATGGCCCATACTCAGGCACGTCTGTCCATGGGGTCAGCCGTCTTCTAGAAGCTTTACTTTCCAACATACCTGGAGGAAGTAGAGGGTGGGTAGCAGGGGGACTCCCAGCAGAATGTGTTCATTTTAAAGGCGGGAGGACTGACGTTCAGAGAAGGAAAGCAACTTGCCTGGCACCACCCAGCCTCCAGGCAACGCCGCGCACGCACACGAGTCATACCCCAGGTCCTCCATCAGGCGGGCACCCCTCCATCAGGCCCCTCCTCCAGCCCAGGCTTGGGACCCTGAGCAGCTGGTGCAGAGGCCCACTCCCCGCCAGGGACGCTGCCCCGCGCAGCCCTGTGGAGGCTCCCCACGCTGGCCTCTCGGAGCTGCCGGGGCACCCGGGGAAGCCCCTGCGGGTGCCTGGCACTGGGCCCCAGGGGAGGTGAAGACATCTGTCCTGGCTTTCCCCCATTCAAACAGGGCCCTGTGGGATGCCGGCCGGAACCACACTTTGGGAATGGAGTCCAGAGGCTTCTTTACAAAGCAAAGGAAAGCCAACAGCCTGCTGGAGGTGCGCAAGAGGGCTGGCAGGTTGCTGGGACCTTCTGGCGCTCGGTTACAGGGAAGCTTCCGATCCTGCCCCCAGGAAGCTCCCTGGGCCCTGATTGGCTCGGGCGGCGCGGCCTTCGGTCTCTCCAAGGAGAGCCGGGTATAACAGAGACTCGGGCCGGCGCTCTGCGCTGCGGAGGCCGGAGGGAGCGCGCGGGGCTCCCTCTCCCCCGGCCAGGTGTGTCGGCCCAGGTGCTCGGCGGCGCAGGGGAGCCAGGGCCGGGAGGCACACACGGCCCGGGCACCCCCCAGTCCAGCGGCTCCCCGAGGCCGCGGGACCCCAGGCGGGGAGAGGGGGCCCCAGCCCCGCGATGGCGGGCGAGGCCCGGGCCGCCGGGGACGCGGCGCTGCGCCGCCTCCTGCGGCTGCACCGCACGGAGATCGCCGTGGCCGTGGACAGCGCCTTCCCGCTGCTGCACGCGCTGGCCGACCACGACGTGGTCCCCGAGGACAAGTTCCAGGTGGGCCCCGATGCAGACCAGCAACGCGCCCGAGCCTCGCGCAAGCCCGCGCCCGGGAGCCTGCAGGGTCGCGGAGGACCCCCTCCAGAGGGACCCTCCCCCGCCCCGCCCCCAACGCCCCGCCCCGCCCCCAAGCTCCAGCGCCAGGGGTCTGGTCCCTGCCCCCACGCCCCACCCACCAGCTCAGCGAATGGCCTCTAGGACAGGTTCCCGTGCCTCCTCCAACCCAGATCCCCAAAGCCCCGACCCAACCCTCCCCAAGCCTCCCTCCAGGCTGAGCACAGTCCCCTAAAAGGAATCCCAGGTGGCCCCCCACCTCACCCCAGCACCCCCGTGCCATCCCCACACCTGCCCGGAGCACACAGGTGCCCAGGCCTCCAGCTGCCTCTGCGGGGTCAACGTTCGCCCTCTGGTCCCGCAGTGGAGGCGGCGGGCTGGGGTACCTGGGAAGGGCAGGGCAGGGCCCCATTCCTACCTTTGCTTCAGGAGACGCTGCGTCTGAAGGAGAAGGAGGGCTGCCCACAGGCCTTCCATGCGCTCCTCTCGTGGCTCCTGACCCAGGACACCGCCGCCATCCTGGACTTCTGGAGGGTTCTCTTCAAGGACTACAACCTGGAGAGATACGCCCGGCTGCAGCCCATCCTAGAGAGCTTCCCAAAAGGTGGGGCCCCGGGGGCTGGGCCATGGGGGTCGTCCTCTGAGCCCCAGCTGGACTGTGAGAGGGAGGGGGTGGTCTAGGGAGACCCTGACATCACCGGGACCGTCTTGGGTTCTAAGAGGCAGAGGGCTGAGGCCTCACCTGCCTGAATGGGGCATCACTTCTGGGCTTGAGGCTTGGCCCCTGGCCCTGTGCACACCCCGCAGATGTGGACCTCAGCCAGCCCCGGAAGGGGAGGAGGCCCCCAGCCGGCCCTAAGGCCACCGCGCTGCTGCCCAGGCCCCCCACCAAGAGGAAGGCCCTGGAGGAGCTGCGGGCCACCCCACCAGCAGCCCTGTCCCCGAGGGGCACCTCCAGCCCAGGTACCCACTTTGAGGAGCCGTGGGGGGCCACAGATCCCCCTGGGGAGCCCGACACCCCCTGACCACACCCCTCCCTGACCTCCTCTGGGAGCATCTGTCCCTCCTGCTTGGCCCCGAGCCAGCCTGGCAGAGGTCCCTCTGGGGACTTGGTTGGACACTGATGAGCCTGGCAGCCCTTGCTGCCCCCAAGGCCCCTTGAGTAGGCAGGTGGGCACTGGAGCCCGGTGCAGCAAAGGGACCCAGCAGAGTCCGGGAGACCCCACCTGGCTCTCTCCTGCTGCCCCCCAGCCTTGGTCCAGCAGGGGGAGGAGGGCCAGGCTGTCCCTTCTCCCCTGCAGGCTCCCAGGTCAAGGTCAAGCCCTCCAAGAAGCCAGAGAGCACCGCAGAGCCCCAGCGCCTCCCGCTGGGCAATGGTGAGCCAGGCCCGAGGCCCAGGGTGAGGGCCACCCCTGGAGCTGGGACCCTGCTGGCCGGAGGCCACCGAGCTGTGTCCATCTGAGTGCCCCGTCCTTCAGGGCCAGCTTCAGACACTGCTTCCTCCAGAGAATCCTCCCTGTCCCTCGGCTGGACACAACCGGGGACCCCGGAGACCTCCCACGGTCATCCAGTGCCGACCTGAGGGCAGGCCCTGGGGACCCTGCCTCCTTCCCAGCACAGCCCAGGGCCACGTCCCAGGGTCCCCGTTCACTCCCGCCCGCTGGGCTCAGTCAGCTCGCACACTGCACACCTCACACCACACACCAGACCACACCACATACGTGTACACACACGCACACACACCATGGCCCGTCTCTGCTCTTACACGCGGGTGGTCCATCTGTCTGTGTCCGGCCTGCCCCAGGTGGAAGGAAGGAAGGATCTGCTGCCCAGACGCCCTCGCTCCTCACTGCCCGTGCTCAGGGACCATCCTCCCAATAGATGACCCCCCATGTGTGCTCCCTGCCCCAGGAATTCAGACCATGTCCACTTCGGTCCAGAGAGCCATGGCCGTGTCATCTGCGGGAGCCGCAGGAGCCCGTGGGGCCGTGGAGGGCGTCCTCATCCAGCAGGTGTTTGAGTCAGGTAGGCGGCTCTGGGAGAGGGGGCACAGGGGAGCCCCGTCCCCGCTCAGCTCCTGGGGGCTCCACAGCTGTGGGCGCCCCCACTCCCTGCAGTGGGTCTGCTGGCCCTGGAGAGGATGGTCTGGGCAGGGCCTGGGGGACTTCTGGACTCTGAGCAGGAAGCCCTGCGGCCCCCGCCCGGCCCGCCCTGCCCCTGCATCCCCCCCACCCCCGCTCGCTGTGCTGTGCCCCCGCTGGGAACGCTGAGGACCCTGGGAGTTGAGGCGGGCTCCAGTCTCGCCCACCAGGGAGGTCCCGAGGACCCCTGCAGTCCTTTCCCAGGGGTGTTCTGACAAATTGCCACAGACTGGGTGGCTTCAAGCGACAGCAACTCCAAAATCAAGGTGTGGGCAGGGCCACGCCTGCTCCCGCAGGGGCCTCAGGGCAGAGCCTCCCCGCCTCCCCCAGCTCCTGGTGCGGCCTCAGCTCCCCGCCCTGGCTTGTAAGCCACATCGCTCCAGCCTCTGCCTCAGTCATCACAGGCCCCCGCCCGGTGGCTCTCTCGTCCTCCTCTCTTCTCATGAGGACACTGCCCTTGGACTTAGGTCTGGTGCAAGCCCATCTTAACATCTACAAAGACCGTGTTTCCAAATAAGGTTGCAATCTGAGATCCCACGTGGACGTGAATTTGGGAGATGTGCTTCCCCCAGCAGAGAATCCCTCCTGTGTCCAGGACCCGGGCCCCAGAGCTGACTGGGGGCGGGGTTTGGGGGGGAGGAACAGCAAGCTGTAGAGCCTCCCTGCCAGGCCCCCCCATCTCCTCCCAGGTGGCTCCAAGAAGTGCATCCAGGTTGGGGGGGAGTTCTACACTCCCAGCAAGTTTGAAGACCCTGGTGGGGGAAAGAACAAGACCCGCAGCGGCAGCCTGAAGACCTTGGTCCGAGCCAAGGGGACCCAGGCTCCTGCCCCTGTAAGCGCTGCCGGGACCCCCGGGGGGAGGCCCGGCCCCCCGCCCCCTCCCCCAGCACACCTGGGGTCGCAGCACCACCGGGGGCTGGCGACGGTCCCCCCGCCTGGACGTCCCCCCGTTGGTGACCCTCCCTCTCTTCCCTGCAGGGTGGAGGTGATCCTCGGGCAGGCCAGCGGGACAGGGCCCCGGGCCCCCCTGCCCTCCCCGGTGAGCCCCAGCTGCACCAGGTAACGCCCGGGGCGCCCCCAGGCTCCTGCGGGTGGGGCCCTCTGCCGCTCTGCCCCTTGTCCAGGCCAGGCACCCCTGGGGCTGGAGGACAAAGGTCTAAGCTTTGTTCACAGGGCGGAGCTCTTTGTTTCTAATAGTATCTTTTTCTGATAACACACAATTGTAAAAATTCACATAAGTCAGAGCAAGTGAGTCCTCCCCGGCTCTCAAGATCATGGCGTGCGGCCCAGGTGCCGGCTGCCCTGCGCCTCACAGGTGGGCCCCTGCGTGGGGCGGCGGCCGCTGCTCGGAGGAACCTGAGCTTCACATGCGCTCTTGGGCTCCCAGCGCCTTTTCTGAAGGAGGTGGACCTGGCCACAGATCCCAACACGTCCCCCAGGCGCCGTGCTGGGCCCCGGGCACCCGGAGCGAGCGGGACCCAAGGCCGCCCCCAGGAGCTCCCGGGTGCCCGGGGGACGGCTCCAGCCTGTGTGCGCATCCCAGCCCTGTAGCCCCGGGGGGCGTCTGCGAGAGGTGGCGTCCGGGGGGCACGGTGGGTGCCAGCCAGGCAAAGGCGCAAGCAGGCCTCGGGTGGAAGGGACGGCGGGTGCCCAGGGCCGGCGGGAACACCGCTGGGCCGTGAGGAAGGGGCTGCGTGGGGGTGGGCGTGCAGTCTCCGCCCGCCTGGAGCGCAGGCACCCGCGAGAAACCAGGCGTGCGTAAGGACCGTTCTCCCCAAGAGGGACGGCCCAGGAGGTGTTCGGGGCCAGAGACTCAGAGATGGGGGGTCTTGCAGAGCCTGGGAGCAGGCAGGCTGGGCGGGATTGCAGCGGGGACCGGGCCAGGGGAGCCTGCCAGGGAGAGCGCCGCCCCGTCCTGGGTCTCCTGGACATGCGTGTCTCTCGCCTCCCGCCTGCGTCAGAAGAATGAGGACGAGTGTGCCGCGTGCCGGGACGGCGGGGAGCTCCTCTGCTGCGACGGCTGCCCCCGCGCCTTCCACCTGGCCTGCCTGACCCCGCCGCTCAGGGAGATCCCCAGGTGGGCCTGGCACCGGGCCGCCCCTTCCTGGCCTCACAGCCTCCTCACCCGCCCGCCCTGAGGGGGAGGCCGCCCAGAAGGCTCTCTGCTCCAGGGATGGGCAGGGAGGCCGGCCTGGGAAGGGGCCTTGGTCCAGGTCGCTGGTCGGTGGGGCTGGGGGCTGGGATCTTTCCACCCCGCCTCCTTGTGTGGCCGCGCTGTCCCCCCAGCCTGGCCAGCGGGGCCCTGAGGCCCAAGGCAAGGAATGGCCCTCCTGTCCCATCTCATCCCATCTCCCCCGAGGCCAAACTCCCACGAGCAGCTGACCCCCAGCCCTAAGCAGAGTGTGACTCCAAGTCAGGTCGGGGAGCACAGAGGCCACAGAGCTGCCCCCCAAGGGCCAGTGGGTGCCCATCCTCGGTCCAGCACGAGGTCCCTTGCCCTGGCCCCCTGGGAGAGCGCTTCCCACTTCCACCAGCTCCCGCAGGTCAGGGTGGCCTGGGTGTGGGGAGGAGCACTGGGTGGGTGTTCGCGCCCTGGCCTTGCCCCGCTCATCGCACGACCCTGACCAGGTCACACCTCTCTGAGCTAAAACAAGGGGCTCTGGCCGGGTCACCCCTTGGCTCCTCTCAACGCTGCCCGTCTTCCGTCCTCTTCCTCCCTGCCCTCGACTGGCTCCTGCTCTGCGGGGCACCCCCCCGCCCCCCGCCCATGGAATCAAGGGAGGGTCCCTGGGCCAGCCCAGGAGGCCCCGCCTGCAGGGCAGGGCCCGAGAGAGCCAGGTACAGGCATGGGCGTGGGCACAGGCCGCCGCTGGTTCGCGGGTGTTGGGAATTCTTGGGGCGCGTCCGAGAAGCCCTCAAGGACATGCCAGGCTGGCGAGGGCTGCCTCACCAGGGTAACCATGCCAGCATCCCGGGCTCTCCTGCTCACCGGCCGGGCGGGCCCTTCCACAGCGGCTGTGCCCACTGCCCTGCTGGCCTGGGTTTCCCCATCTGGGCACAGAAAGGGTGACCAGAGGAGCCCTCGGGCCGCCCCTGCACCGGGGGCTTGGGAGTTACTGTCTCCCCTGCCTTGCCCTGCATGCCTCTGGCCGGGGACAACACGAGCAGTGGGACCTGGAGGTGCTCCCGCTGCCTCCAGGGAGGAGCCCAGCGGGACCTGCCCCGGGCCGCGGAGCCCCGGCCCCAGGAGCCCCGGCCCCAGGAGCCGCCTGCAGAGACGCCGGTACGCACAGGCCCGCTCCCAGGGCCTCTTGTCCACAGTGCCTGCTGGCCACTCCCGTGGGTCGGGCCTGCCCCAACCAGAGAGCCACGTGCCCCCCCACCCCAGCCTGGCCCCGTCAATTCCACTTTCTCCTGTGGGCCACGGGGGCGCAGGCCACTGGGAAGCGGCCTGTACAATAGCCCTGTTTCTCAGTACTCTGATTTGGGGCCCCTCGGCTCTGTCGACCCGACACAGGGGATGCACTTCGACCACTGATAACATTCTCCAAAAATGTTTTACGTGTTCTGTTGCCACAAAGACATGAGGGAGGTGACACGTGCCCCAGTATATGCTCTGTGTTTACTCTGACAGCCCGTGAGGGCCACGGGGCCCCGCCTTTAGATGGGGAAAGGGTCGGGCACCTTGCTGGGGCACAGAGCCAGGAGCTGCAGCTGGCTTTTCCCACCTAGTGTGGGGCTCCTCCTACGCCACCAGCCCCCGGTTCCCAGGGACCCAGGGTCATTAACTCCTGGGTGGTGCTGGGTAAGCCCCCTGCAGCCCCTCCGAGAACCAACCGTCCCGTTCCAGGTCCTCCTGGGCCTGAGGTCAGTGGGAGAGGAGGCGAGGGGACCGCCCGGGGAGCCCCCCGCTGGAATGGATGCCGCTGTCACCTACAAGCACCTGCTGGCCCCACCTTCTGCAGCCCCCCTGACTGTGCTGGACCCCTCAGCCCTGCGCCCCATCCTGTGTGTGGGTCCCGAGGGGCAGCAGGTGAGGGGTGCTGGGGTCAGGGTGGCTGTCTTCAGGGAGCTCGGGGTCCAGGGGGTCAGCCAGGCAAGAACCTGAAACAGGACAGCAACAGGCAGGGAAAGGAGGTGGGCGTCAGGTGGGGGGTCGGGGCGGGGCTGGGGGCAGGTCGCAGCCAGGAGCAGCCAGGCTGGCCATGGCGGGGGGTGGGGGGCGGCGACGCTGGAGGACCGCCCAGGGGCCGTTGGGGCTGTGAGATGACCCAGAACAAGGAGGCGGCTCTGGGGGGCGAGGGGAGGGGACCCAGGAGGGATCCCAGGGGGGGACCATTCTCTCCTTGCTCTTGACACCCCCATCACGGCCCCCTCACAAGGGCAGGACAATGAAGGGGGGTGGTTCACAGCCCCCGGTCTCCCAGCCCCTCCTGCCTCCTCAGGAGCGGGGCCCTTCCGGCGGCCCCTCGACCAGCCCTAAAGGCGGTCCGGGCCCACAGAGGGGGACCGAGCCGCCGCGCAGAGGTGCTGGGGTGCCCCTGACCTCTCCAGGCCGGGATCCCGGAACCTCGGGCCCGCCGCCCCGCCGCGCGCCCCTCGCAGCCCTTCAGCCCCGGCGGGGCCCCGGGGGCCTCTCCCCGGCGCCCAGTCACGCCGCCGCCTCCCGCAGGGCCCGGCGCCCGGCGCGCGCTGCGGGGTGTGCGGGGACGGCGCGGACGCGCTGCGCTGCGCTCTCTGCGCCGCCGCCTTCCACTGGCGCTGCCACTTCCCCGCCGGCACCGCGCGGCCCGGGTGAGTGCGGGGCCCGGGAGGGGGCGGGGAGGGCCGGCGCCCCCGACCCCCTGCCGCTCTGGACCCCCCCCCCCCCCAAGCAATAGTGGGCGCTCCCAGCCCAGGCAGCCCGGCAGCCTCGCCTCCTCTCGCCAGGGCCGCCCTGCGCTGCCGATCCTGCTCCGGAGACCCCGGCCCGGACCCCGGGGAGGGGGCGCCCGCCGCGAGCCCCGCCCGCCCGCCTCCGGGGACCCCCAAGCTCGGTGCCGCCGCCGGCCCCGGGGCGCAGGTGAGGGGGGATGCCGCGGGGCCGGGGTGGGGGCAGCACAGCTCCGGCGGAGGCCCCGGGCGGGCGCCCGCTCCGCGGGAGTGCACCAGCCTCCGGACCACGTGTTGCTCAAGTATACACAATGTTTTAGTTTAAATCCACTCCTGTTTGGTAACTTACATCTCCTTGAAAAGGAAACCCTTCTAAGCAACAGTGAAGTCACCGGCTGGTTGCAGGCCTGTCTTGCAATTCACCCAGGCCCAGGGCTCCCCTAACCCCCAGCACCCGCAGCCCCCCGGGCCCCTCCCCATCCCGCGGAGGGACCGGTGCCGCCAGCACCATCCCGGGGTGGGGGCGGGGCGGGGGAGAGCGGGAAGCAGGCTCCGCACCGGGTGTGAGCACTCACCCTGCACAGGTGAGCACGCGTGGCCCCGCGTCTGGGGTCATCGCGCCCCTGTCCTCCAGCAGCCTTGGGCCCGGGACTTTGGGGAGGAGTCCCTCTAGCCTCACTCACGGAGCCCTTCCTTCCCCGGGCTCCCTCAGAACCTGGGGGCCCTGTGTGTCTCCTGTTCAGAAGCCTCCAGAAGGTGGCACACCTTGTCCTGACTGCCTTGGGCAGGAGCCTTCCTGACCGCAGCCCTGCCCCCGAAAAATCCTTGGGGGCCCAGGGTGGTGGTGCCCTACCCCTGTCCCTGGCCCCGCCTGGTACTCCCCCTTACACACTGTGGGTGACGGGGCACCCCAGGCCCTGGGCACGCGAGGGCTCACACCTGCTGGTGTCCCGTTCCTTCCGGGAGCCCCTCTGCTCATCCCCACCCACCCACCTGCACTGTGTGTGCCGAGCCCCCACCGGGGCTGGCGGCACCTCCAAGGGCCAGAGGACATACCAAGCTCTGGCTGTTTTCAGCTACAAACCAGGCAATTTCATGTGGTTCCACTGCGTGTGGCCCCTCTCCTCCTGGCCTGTGAGCCGGGCCAGGGTGCCGTGTCCCCTGCTTTGGCCCCGTCCCTCAGGGCACGGTTGGCCCCGCAGGCTTGTTGGATGGCTGAAGGGCTGGGGTGGGATCAGGCCCCGTCCTCTCCGGCACTCAGGGGTCCCATCGGTGACAGGGTCCCTTCCAGCTGGTCCTTCCCCCAGGGGTGGTGGGGCCCTGGGCAGGCAGCCCCAAGCTCGCCTGTGCCCACGCCGCCCGCCCCTCCCCCCGGGCTGGATGTTAGAATTCAGTCCCCCCAGGGTCCCGCCTGGAGGAGCCCACAGCACCCCACGGCCCTGGCAGGGCCGCCAAGCCCCGTTGCCTCTGTAGGGAGTCCTGCTTCCGTGGGGAGGACCCCAGCAGGGCTGTGGAAGGTGGGTTGACTGCCTCCCTTTTCTGGGTTCCAGGTGGGGGACGGCTCTGCTGCGCCCGAGCAGCTTGTGCACAGGGATGACCTGGAGTCGCTCCTGAGTGAGGTACTGTGGCAGCTGGCCGGGGCGCACCTTCCCTCCTCCGCGGCCTCCTCCTCCTCCCCCTCCTCCTCCTCCCCCTCCACGGCCTCTGCAGCAGCCAGCACCCAGGCCACGGGGGGTGGGGGCGGGGGGGGGGATGGGCTGGAGACCCCTGCTCTGGGCACATCAAACACCACAGGCCCTGTGACCCCAGGTGACAGGGGCCCCTCCACGCCCCCACGCGTCAGAGGGCGCCCCAAAGCTGTTCCCCTTTCTTGCTGCCCTGGGGGTCCCGGGAGCCTGGACCCTGGAGGGCTGGTCACTACAGAATCCTGGCACCAGGGCCGCTGAAGCCTGATGTGGAGGCCGTGACTTTTCCTGGGTGTGGGGCAGGGCTGGGCACTCTGGAACACGCCTCCGCCCCCCTGCCCCCCCACCCCCGCAGATCCCTCCCTCCTCTCTCTCAACCCAGACCTCTCCATCCAACGATGAACAGCTAGAATCACAGGGAAGAGGAGGTGGCTTTTAGAAACGGTCAAACTCCTCCAGCCACCCCCAGACCCCAGGTGGCCAGCGTGTGTCCTCCTCCGGAGCCTGGGGTGGCACCTTGGGGATCCCAGCTGACCACAGGGGCCCTGCCCTGGGCGGTGGGCTGGGCGTGGGCAGGTCCCAGACACTGCGGGTGTCTTTAGAGCCCCCAGGGTCCCAGGAGGGCCAGGGGTGACCGGAGGTGCCCATATAGGTGGACAGAGAGGTCACCCCCATTCTGTGGGAATAGCGGGCATTCCCCTGGCCCCCCCAATCCTGTCGGGGCATCAGGCCCTGCGCAGAGTGAGGGAAGGAGCTGGCCCTGCCAAGGCACCCGGGAAGAAGCCACGCGCAGGCAGAACAGCTGTGGTGGCTGTGCCCGGGCTTATGGGACGCTCGGAGCAGCGTGGGATCAGGTGGGCCCCCAACGGACCGTCCGGTGGGGCCTCGGGCCTGTCCCCGCAGCTCTGAACAGGAGGGTCGGGTGGGATGGCACCTTCCCACCGCAATGTTTGTGCCTCGGGTGGCTCAGGAGGCCGGGGCGGGCCGGAGGTGGGCCGGGCAGGCACGTCTGTCCCTGAGGTTCCGGAAAGGCCCGAGCACGCTCTCCGCTCTGCCCGCAGCACTCCTTTGACGGCATCCTGCAGTGGGCCATCCAGAGCATGTCCCGCCCGCTGGCCGAGGCGCCCACCTTCCCCTCCTGAGCCAGGAGCCAGCCTGCGGGCAGGGTGGGAGAGGGAGGGGAGGCACCCGTGGACGCCGCCGGAGCTGGAGCAGACCTCAGGCTCACGGCCACCAGCTCGGAACGGGACCTAGGGGGAGGTCAGCACCAGGAACCGAGGTGTTGCAAGTGCCGTCGGCACTCAGCTTGTCAGCCGCCCTGTCTGTGGCAGCACGTCACGTGTGCTGGAATTAAAGTCACTTTCTGTGGGATCGACGTGCTCGCCAGTGCGGTGTGTTTGTTTTGGGGCATCCGTTCCCCGTGTTTCTGGTGCCCATCGTGGAGGCTGAGCTGGCTGTAATGGAAAGAGGATGCTGTGGGCAGGAACCCCTCTGCGCCATCCTCTGCCCTGCCCCCAGCACAGCCCCTGCCCCACGTGGTCTGGCCCCGCTCACCTCTGCCCACCCCCCACATGGCTCCTACCTCCTCTGCTCCTCAAGGGCCAAGCTAACCCCGACCCCAGGACCTTTGCATGGCACTGCTCCCTCTGCTCCACATGCCCCGGCCTCGGTGCTTCGCATTTGCATTTTCTCATCCGTGAGAGGTCTCAGCTCCAGTGCCACCTCCACAGTCCCTCACTCAGAGTCGCTTCTTTGGGAAGCCATCACCATGGCTCTTTTATATGCTGAGCATTAGGGACATTCCGGTGACAGGTCACTCACAAGAGGAGGGCGACCTCAGACAGAAGCAGGAAACAGGACAGGGGCCACGGGGCCGGAGGGTGCTGGGGAGGGGGCCGGAGCTGGCGCGGTCTGTCTGGGACAGACACCTGGTCGGGTGACAGGCACCATGGGCTGCGGTGGACGGGGCTGTGCTTGTTTTGCTCATGGCATCCGCCGCCGACGATGGCCCGTCAGGTCCGGACGGAGTTCTTTCCCAGTGCTGTCTGTCTCCCCCGAGAGCGGCGGCCGGGGGACCCGGGACCCTGTCTAGTTCTCGCCCTGTCCCCAGGACCTGGCACAGCTGCTGGGTCAGTGCTGGTGGAAGGGGATGGCAGGGCTGCCCCCCACCTGCAGGGACCCCGTGGTAGAAGCCCTGACGGGAAGGGGTGGCCGCAGGCCTCGCTGTGCGTGGGGGGCAGGGGTGGGATGTGTGCTGAGTTGGGACCTGTTTCTTGTGTCCTCACCCGGGGCGGGGGGGGGGCAGGCAGGGAGCGGTAGCAGGAATGGGGGCCCCAGCTTGGGACCCACAGCCATTGGACTTTTGGGGGCCTAGCAGCTCCCTCAGCCCCCCTGGAATCCCCCTGTGCTGGGCACACAGTAGGCAGCCTCTGTGGGGGTGGGGCGGGGGGTTAGGCCGACGCCCTCCAGCGCAGGGTGTAGGTGCCCCAGGCCGCAAGGTTGAGTTGTTTATTCACACAGGGACCCACGATGAGGACGCTAGTGTCACATGACGGAGTGGGCAGCTGTTCCGGGCCTGGCTGGGCCAGGCGGGTAGCAGTAGGACAGCGGTGCCAAGAGGGACGCGGCAGCCGTGGCCACGTGCAGAAGGTCCCCGCTTGGAGGCCGGGTCACATGTGTGGACTAGGAAAGACCCAGAGGAGGGAGGAAACCTGAAAGGAGGGCTGTGGGGGGCGCGCCTTGAGCAGGGTGCGCTGGAGCGGGGGTGGGGGGCACGCAGGGGGCAATGGAGCGGGGCCTTCCCCACCAGGTGGGGCCTGTTTACCTGAGAGCTGTCTCCCCCACGGAGCCCAGCTGGTGTCCCTGCACAGGCCCCCACCCCATAGGAGGACGCAGGGCTGCATGAAGTTTGTAGAGCCGGTGGGGTGACGTGGTGGGTGACGTGGTGGGGTGACAGTGGGGGTGACAATGGGGACCACGACAGCCATGAAGGGATATGCCAGGGAGCTGAGCAGGGGAGCCCCGGTGTCACAGGCTCCCAGCCCATCGCGGGCACGCCCTCCTGGGGACCCCTGGCTGCTGAGCACAGATGTGGCCGGCCCTCCTCAGACCACAGGGTCTCACCTTGGGCTCTGGAGAGCCGGCCACATCAGACCCCCTCTACGGACAGGTCCATGGAGACCCTCCCCCGGGGGCTCAGTGCTCCCACTGGTGGCCCAGTGACCTCCACGGCACCTGTGTCACTTCCCTCAAGTTCAGGAAATGTCACTTTCAGGAGCTGAGCGCGGGGAGGGGGGCGCTCGGCCGCCCCGAGTCCCGTCGGTCCACCCATGGTGTGCGTGCAGGGAGGTGCAGGGCGGGGGAGGCGGGGGGGGGGGGGGCCGTGAGCTGCACCTCCAGGCTGTGCCCGCCTGCAGCAGCCTGCGTGCTGGCATCGTGTTTGTCCCGCGTTTTAAGCGTAGTGGATACGAGGACGCGAGAAAGCCCGTCCAGAGCAGGCCTGCCCCTCCGCAGCCCCCGCGCTCTGCTCTGCTCCTCAGGGGCTGGCCGTCCATCCGCTGCTCCTGTCTGTCTCTCTGTGGGGCTGGAAGTTGGCCTTGCTCATCCAGCACCGAGTGCCGGCTGGCCACGTAACACCTGAAGCATGTGTCCCCCGGTGGGTGAGCGGCACCGGCCAGCGGTTACATGTGTACATCCCGTCCCCGGGCTCGTTTCCTGGGCTGCCGTGACTAAGTGCCACAGACCAGGCGGCTCAAATGACGGACTTTATTCTCTCCCAGTCCCGGAGGCTGAAGTCTGAGATCCCGGTGTGACAGGGCTGGTCCCTCCCCAAGCCTCTCTCCTGTGTGTGTAGATGGCTGTGTCCCCACGTGGTCGTCCCTCTGTGCACGTCTGCATCCTCACCTCCTCTTCTCATGAGGCTGCCAGTGCCCATCCTGACAACCTCATCTAACCTGGCCGCCTCTGTGAGACCCGTCTCCAGACACAGCCACGTTCCGAGGTGCGGCGGGCTGGGGCTTCAGCATGTGAATTTGGGTGTGGGGGCGGGGGGACGCGGCCTCTCTCCTTGACCACACTCTAGGCAGGCTCCTCTGAGTTGGCCCGACCTTGGTCTCTGTCCTTGGTCCTTAGTTTTAGCAAGAATCTTGCCAAGTCAGTTGAGGGGAACCCCCCAGCCTCGGACTCTGCTCTCTCTCGGTATCTGATCCCTTTCTTATGCCCACCCTGACAGCTGGTCACCGGGCCCGCCCTCAGGAAGAGTCCTGTCCGGGGGCTTAGCTGACTCCCCTCGCCTGGATGTCTGCTTTTTTGTAATTTCCACCCACGGGCCCCACCTTGCTCCTTGGCCATAAATCCCCACTTTCCAGGTCGTACTCAGAGTGGAGCTGGACCTCTCTCCCCGCCTGCAAACCCCCTTGCGGAGGTCCCCCCAGAACAAAGCTCTCACCGCCGTAGCAGTCGTCGTGAGCACCTGTTCCTTTAACAGGGACAGGATTTGGCCACGACACCAACGTGGCTCTTTTCACCCGCACGAGGCTGGTGCAGGTCTCACTGACCCGCACTCGGATGGCAGCTCAGCTGTCGCTGCTCTGAAATGGTTAACACTCTGTGAACGAAGGGTGTGACCTGCGGCCTGCGTTGTGCTGGGCCCCTGGACGGGGTCGGAGGTCACCGCTAACAAGCGCTGAAGAGCCTGGTGCGGGCGGACGCGTGGGGCCCGCGGGGCTCGGGAGCAGACAGTGCTCCGGACACGGTCAGACTCAAGCTGACCCAGCGGGGCTGGCCTCCCGACTCATGCTCCGAACTGGACTGGACCAGCCTCGTTCACACCCCGTCACCCGAGCGCCCGTCGTCTGTCAACCTGCAGCTTCCAGGACAGTTGCCCTCACCTCCACCTCCGTTCATTCTTTTGGGACGCGGAGGCCCTCCGGGAGGTCGGTGGCGGCCGTGCAGGCAGGGGTCTCACAGGGGTCCTGGGGACCAGCGCTCAGTGGGGACCAGGGCCCTGGGGGCTCTGACGGCCACTCCGTTCCACCCGCAGCCCGGCTCGAAGCTGCCAGGTAACCGACGTCCACAACGACGCACTGCACGGGCCCCGCTGCGGCCCCCCAGCCCCCCAACAAAGACCGGCCGCCAGAGGACGCCTGTCCGCAGCACAACACACCCGCGTCTCAGGGAAGCCCCGCATTCCTACCGTGGCCTCCCCTCCAGAGGAGGGCACGGCCCTGTTTGTCTGGTCACTTGCTCTCTGACCGTCCCCTCCAGACCGTGTCTGCCGGCAGCAGGTCTGCACAGAGCCCAGGACGGCCAGCGCCGCAGAATCAGTGAGTCCGACTCTGAAAAGGAACTAAGTGCTCAGTATCCAAGCAGAAACAGTCCCAGAGACTGGGGTGCTGTCTAGACAGTAAGAATGATAAACACAGGCCCGGTCGGTGAACAGATACGTTTCAAATGATATGCATATATATGTAAAATCTATGTATACACGCAGAGTACATATATATGTATATGCACTGTTTATCCATCTCCCTATCTCTTTATATGTAAAGAGAGCGTGTACGTGTGTATTTAGAGAGTGTCTACCTATCTATCTATCTACCTGTCTACCTATGAATGACAGAGTATGTACAGTCGACCCTTGAACAACTCAGGGGTTACCCCCGCGCAGTCCAACACCTGAGCGTAACTTTCAACTCCCTTGAAACAAGTACTAATAGTCTGCTGTTGGTCAGAAGTCTTACCGATACTATAAACAGTTGATTAACATGTATTTTGTATGTTATATGTATATATACATGTATTTTATGCATACATGATGTACTTAAATTTTTCTTAACTTTTTTGGTATTTCTAGGTTATGTGGTTCATCTGCAAGTTTTTTTAAATGGTCATAAATCTCAAAAAATGTTTACAATATATTTATTGAAAAAATCTGCATATAAATGTACCCAAGGGTCATCTGTGTGTATCTATCTATCTATCTATATATAGATAGATAGATACACACACATATATGGGGGTTTGCCAAAAAGTGCATTTGGTTTTTCCTGTAACAGCTTGTCAAAAAACCAGAACACACTTTTTGGCCAACCCAATACATTTAGAAAGTGTATATTTTTATGTGTGTATTTATATAGGCAGAATATATATAAAAGAGCACATGTACATAGATGTACGTGTGTATATATGTGCGTGTATATGCGTGTGTGTGTATAGAGGCAAATACTGAAAGAAAACATGGAAAAGATGAAGACAGTTGTGTTAAAACAGGGATTGCAAATGATTTTTCCTTTGTAAACTGCTCTGTCACTTAGTTAACTTTTAAATAACTTAAAAAGTATGATTTCTGAAAGGCACAGACGCTTCCCCCGTGTCCCTGTGTCACTGCAGGCCGGCAGGCTGTGTGCTCCATGACCGTGAGCCGGCGGTCAACCCCCCTCTGCCCCAAGCCCAGGCCGCCCGGCCCCGCGGATCCCTGCGTGAGGGGGTGTGTGAAAGCCACGGGCATCCTCCTCCCACGTGTTGAAGGGCAGCGTTCCCGCCTAAGGAGGCAGAACTCCCGGCACCCTGTTGCCTTTAAAGGGCTCCAGGATCCCAAGGGGAGTGGGCATTCCTTTCGGGGGCGATCAGGGCAGCCCCAGGGATGCGGCTGGGACAGGCAGAGCAGCGGTGCTGCAGAGCTAAGGCGGCGCCCAGGAGGGCAGGGCGGCAGGGGGAGCAGACCCTCAGGAAGAGGATCCCCAGCCCTGGCTGCCCCTGCGCCTCCCACGGGCGTGAAGGGCCCCTCCCTCGTGCCCCACCCCCGTGCCCAGGCCCTCCTGCTGGGCATCCGAGACACCTCACGGGCGCACCTCACAGGTGCATGTCTCCACCTTCACCCCTGGAACCGCCATCACTGCTCGTGGCCCCCAGACGCGCCCCTCCCTGCATCCTCCACACAGAGCCATCTTCCTGAAATGCAGACCCTGTCCTGCATGGACGCTTCGGGGGGCTGGAGGTGGGGACATGGAGTCATTTTACTGGTCTCTCTACCTAAGTGCACGCTTGAATCCTCCACGGCAAAATGGAAAAGCAAGCCAATGAACCCCAGACCACAGGCCTTTGAAGCTCTCCCAAGTTACAGGGGGATGATAAAAACCTCTGTTCTGCTACAGCCAGGTCTGCCCTGTCTCCCTCCCCAGGGCAGCTGTCCTGAGCGCTCAAGGTCTACCCCCTCGCCCACCGCCCTGTGTCTCTGTGCAGCTCTGTTCCCCGTGTACAGCACCTGTGTCTCCTGGGCCCACAGACCATGAGCCCGGAGCAGGCAGACGAGGCTTGTGGTGGCAGCCCAGGATAGGGGGTCTTCCCTGTGGTTGATGGGCTGGGATCCGGGGTGCTTCGCAGCCAGTGCAGACAACCAGGCTGGGCCAGTTCAGGGCCAGGGTCCCCCAGGATGCAAGCCAACCTACTCACCACAGTCTTCCAGAAGAGTCCCAGGCATAAACGCAGCACCCCCCCCCCCCCCAGGCTAAGCGCTGAGAGGTCCTGAGGCCTCAGCAGATGTGCCTGGTGGAGACCCCAGCTCTGTGGAGGAACCTCCAGGGAGCTGGAGAGGAGGGGTCAGGCTGGCTGAGGAGTGGAGCCTCACATCCGCTCCCTCGCCCCAGCAGAGGTGGGGGGGCGGGGCAAGGCAGAGCGTGTAGACCTGGGAATGCCACAGTTGAGGGAGGGGTCCCACATGGAGAGCCCATGGCCAGGTCCCTGCAGGCAGAAGGCGGTGTGCGGGGGTCCGCCCCCTCTTCATTCAGCTCTTGACCCAATTTCTTCTCCAGACAAGAGACTGGAAGATTCTTTTCTGGAATCTGACCAACGTAAAGGGACAATGGTGCTGGGGGTTACCCGAAAAATGGTCCAGCAAGCTCAGCCTCCAGCAAGACTCAACAACCGAAAGTCCCCTTCACATTCAGAAGTTCTGCCTCTTAATCACAGACAGCCGAGGACTCCCAGACACGACAGAAGCCCCGAGGGTGTCCAAGAACAAGACAAATGGAAAGAAAGAAAGCAGCACGGATGAAAAGAGACTCTGAATGAATGTTACAGACAAACAAACAAAACTAGAAGCGTCTTAGAACAAGACGGTTAAAAGGAACAGCTGTTGGAAATCAAAACCATGACGGCAGAAACAGAGAACTTTACACCAGGTTGGGATAGCAAGCTGAAGAAAGCTCTCTGAAGGTACAGCAAAAATGAGTTATAAAATAAGAAAGTCAAGATAAGACTTTCTAAAAATAGAAAGTAAAGCTATATAGGATATCAGCCTGGCAAGTCCAACGTGTAAATACCAGGCGTTCCAGAAAGAGTAAAGGGAAAAGGCAGAGAGGAAGGAACCGTCAGGGAAATGGTGCAGACCCGTCCCAGACAGAACACGCGTGGTGCCTTGGAAGGACCCAGAACGTGCCCGGCCCCATACTGGGAATCAGACTGCACAAGGCACTTCCGGTGGAATTTCACGGCCCCCGCAAAAGGAAGGTCTGGACGCTTCCAGGGAGGAAACATCAGGTCCTGTGCAAACACGGAGGAGTCAGGCAGCTTTGACTTCTAACAGCAACACGGGAAGCAAGGAACGATGGAAGACACTTTCAAAGTTTTGTAGGAAATTGATTACTCACCCAAGATTCCACATGCAGCCAAGTCTTCAATCAAGTGCCAGGGTCCAGAAAGGCCAGTTTCACACATGCAGAATCTCAAAAAATGCCCGGAGCCGTTCCTCAGGAAGCTCCTGGAGGATGTGCCCCACCCAAACAAAGGAGGACACTTTGGGACCTGGTGACCACGAGGTCCACAGGGAAACTGCTGGTGACAGAGACCCCAGGACGACAGCTGTGTGCCGGACAGCGAGGCCACCATCCACGCCGGGGCGGGGGCCTCGGGGCGCAGACCGTTTGAGGGCTGTCTGTGAATCCCCGCCATCCTTCCATGTTCTTAACCCGAGGCCAGAAGGCCAGTCACGTGGCCCAGATCCTTATGTGCGCCTGACTTGACACAGCCGTGACTTAACGAGGTCCCTCTTTCCCCTCTGTGGTGATTTGAGAGAAGTTTTTTGTTTTTTGTGATAAGAGCACTTAACACAGGTCCACCCTCTGCGCCACGTTTTAAGTGTCCGCTACAGAGTGACTTCCAGCACCGGGCTGCACAGTGGGCTCTGGGACACACTCATCTTGCAGAACTGAAACTCTCCCGCTTTGACTAACACCTCCCCTTTCCCCTCCCCCCACAATGGAATATTTTTAGGTAAACGTTGTGTTAGAACACAGCATATATAAAGAAAAACGCACAAATCATAGGTGGTCAGCTTCCTGAATCTTCACAAAGCAGACGCTTGTGTCAGCACTCAGCTCAAGAAACAGAATGTGACCGCCCCCCAGCCTCCCAGTGGGCGTCTTGGGCCCACCGAGTGCCAGCCCCGGGCCAGCCCTTGTCAGGATGGGTGCCTTTCCTCCAAGCCCCTGATTTGGCGACCAGGCTCCCTGAGGGCAGGGGTCCAGTCTGTCTGGTGACTGGGCTGGATCCCGGCCTTGGGGGTGGGTGGGTGGGCCTGGATCAGGGGAGGGGCTTCGTGGCTCCGAGTGACTGGCCCAGCGACCATCCAAGGTCGAGCCCGCTGTCCTGACCCAGGGGCCCACCCCACACGACACCCGGCGTGCAGGCTTTCCACGGGTCCAGCAGACATTTACTGACATAAGGGATGAACGGATGCATGCTGGCTGGCTTTCGTCTTAATTCCTTTCGCATCTTAATCACGCGCCCCTCCGGGCGGGAGGGCGGTCCCCGCGGGTGCCCTGCGTGCGGGTGGGGCTCCTGCGGCTCCCGCGACGAGCAGAGGGGAAACAGGCGCCCAGAATCACAAACTCCTGCGAGCAGCGGGCGGCGGTTGGTAACGGGACCCGTCAGGCTTCCCTCCGCCGACCTTCCCTCGGGTCTGCTCACCGAGCTTGACCAGCCGCGCCTCAGGCTGTGTCTAGCAGACCTGGGCGGCCGCGATCGCCCCCTCAGTGAACGCGCCCCTTGCTAGACTGGACAGATTTAGAAACTTGAACAAAAAGGCTGGCACGGTCGGCGGCGGCCCAGTCCAGCCTCCCGGGAGCCGGGTGCACTTCAGCCCCGGCCCGGCCGCCCCGCCGCCCCGCCGCCCCGCCCCTCCCCTCCCGCCCCAGCCCCGCCCAAGGCCCCGCCCGCCCCCGCTCGGCCCCGCCCCCCGCCCGCCCCGCCCCGGCCCGGCCCCCTCGGCCCCGCCCCGGCCCGCCCCGGCCCCGCTCGGCCCCGCCCCGGCCCCGCTCGGCCCCGCCCCCGCTCGGCCCCGCCCCAGGCCCCGCCCCCTGCTCGGCCCCGCCCCGGCCCGGCCCCCTCGGCCCCGGCCCCGCTCCGGCCCCGGCCCCGCCCCCAGCTTGGCCCCGCCCCAGGCCCCGCCCGCCCCCGCTCGGCCCCGCCCCGCCCCGGCCCCGCCCCGGCCGCCCCCGGCGTGGGCAGCGGTGACCTCACACGGCGCGGGGCGGAGCGCAGGGCGCGGGGACGGACCAGCGGCGGCGGCGGCGCGGGGCGGGAGAGCGAGCGCGGCCGAGTCGGCGCCACCATGGCCACCGTGGACCTGGAGAAGCTGCGGATGTGCGGGGCCGGCAAGGCCATCGGCGTGCTGACCAGCGGCGGCGATGCGCAAGGTGGGCGCGGGCGCGCGGCCGGTCGCCGGCGGGCGGGGGTTCTGCTGTCCCCGGGTCCCCGGGGCGCGCCCGCCCCGCTCGGCTGGGGCCTGGGGCACGCGGTCGGCCGGTCCTCCTGCCGGGCTGCGCCTCCAGCCCCCGCCCCGGCCCCGGCCCCGGCCCCGTCCTGGACCCGCCCCGGCGCTCGGGGCCCGCGGACGTGCCTCCCACCAAGGCCTCTGCGCCCCGCCCGCCCGCCCGCCGGGGGTGTGTCTGCGCGGCCGGCCGTGGCCGTGGCCGTGGCCGTGGCCAGGGAGGGGACCCGGTTCTCTCGCCGCTGCTCCTGCCGCCCCAGGCGCTCCCCGCATCCCCTCCTGGTGGCGCGTGTCAGAAACCCCGTTTCCTGGAGGCCACGCTGAGCGCGGAGGCCGCCGAGGGCTGGGCAGGTCCCCGCAGGCCCAGAGAGACCGGCTCTTCCTGGTTCTGAAACACGACCTGGGGGCACAGAACTTCCCCCAAACCACCGCCTCCAGGGCGGCACTGGGGCATTTTCTTCAGGGCAGACCTGTTCTCATCCGCCTGCTACAGGGGGTGGCCTACAGCCAGGACCTGGCGGAGCCTGGGGGTGTACCTGGGGTCTGTGCTGGCGCCCTGGGCTTGTCCTGACTGCGGCTCCCCAGCGCCTCTCGTCTAGGATAGCCAGTGTCGCACCTGTTGGGCTTGGCCACAAGGCCACACCACACACCTTGAACCCCAGAAGAGACGTCTCTTCAGTAGCCCAGGAAGCAGGCCTGGAAGGGACCCAGCCAGCCCCCGCAGGCTGTACAGCCGGGCCTGACCTGCCTCCTTCCAGATCAGAAATTCCTCCCCCTGCCTCAGGCCCCCGGCTCCCCTGACTCCCCTCCCCACTCGGAAGCGGGGAAGCGCCGGGAGGAGGAAGCAAGCCCAAGAAGGCAGGAGGCATCAGCCTCTGTCTGCATCCCAGCCTGGGGGGGGGGGTGGGGGGCCGGGGGCCCCTGCGGGTGCCGGCTGAGCCCTCCGGACCTGGCCTGGCGGGCGGGCAGGGTGCTCTACGGCGCGTTGCCTGTTGCTGTCCAGTGGCGGCTCCCTTTTAGAGTGTGGCCGGTGGGCCGGGGCCGGGCAGGAGAGTGGGCTTGGAGGGTGGTCGTGGGGAAGCAGCGTCCCATGAGATTGGACCATGGGAAGGCCCAGTGTATGGAGGACAGACACATCCCGAGAGGCCTTTCCTCTGCGAGGCCCCAGCTCGTGCAGGCACAGGGGTCTCCACCCAGGCTCCTGTCTGCACCATGCAGACAACAGCACTGGAGGGAGGGCTTGGCAAGATAAACGTCGCACGTTTAGGCAGGGGGCCCAGCCGAGGGGGTGGCGCAGACTAAACAGGACGAGGGGTCAGTGGGGGCAGCTGAAGGGCCAGGGAGGAAGGGGCTGCCGGCCTGCACAGGTGCGCCCGCAGAGGGCAAAGCCTGTCTGAGCTGAGGGTCTCCCCTCGGCCAGCCTGGCCCTGGTGCCCCACGAGGAACAGGCAGTGCTTCCTGGACGCCGTGGAGCGTGGCCATCCGCGCACCACGGGCTGGGCTGGCCGCTGGCCCCCTCGCCTCTTGCATGCCCTCGCTTCCCTAGACCCCTGCGTGTAATGTGGTTTTCTGGTTGGGGCTGCAGGAGAGGAGGACTCCACACACTTCCCCAGTTTAGGGCGCAGGCTGATGCCTGGGGGGAAGATGCTGGGGCCAGCTGGCTCTCTGGGGAGCAGGGAGCCTTTCTGTTTTGTAAGCTCTGAAAGCTAGCCCGTGGGTGTCCGCCCCCGGCCGGCTCCCTCTCGCCAGCACCGCTCCGGGGAACTGGCTCCAGACGCTGGGTTCTCAGTTTGACCTCAGGGGCCCCCACTGCCTTCCAAATAGAGGCCGACCTCTGGGGACCTGATGGTGCCAGGTGGGCCCTCCCCGCGTGCCATCCCGTGTGGGCGCGGGGCTGAGAGCCAGGGTGGAGAACGGGTACCCACCCTGCCCTGAACTTGCCTCTCAGATGCTCAAGTCTGCATTTGTTGAAATGAGCGGAAACCAGCCAGCCTCGTGGTGGGGATGCCAGACCCCATCCTGGTTGGGCCGGCCTTGACCAGCTCTGTGACTTGACCCGAGCATGTCTCTCAGGCCTCAGTTTCCCCTTCTGTAAACAGTGGGGAGGGGGCAAGACAAGCCACCTGGTGGGTTCCCTCCAGCCAGCCTGGATGTCACGTCCTCTGCCCTTCCCATTGCCGGGAGTAGGTGTCTGTGAGTTGAGGGAAGGTGGTTGTTAAGGATATTACTTTGTGCAAAAGTGGCTAGAAGATTATAAAATAGCCAGGCCGCCCACCGGACCCACCCCTCAGTCTCGCACCTGGGGCGGCCCCCGCCCTGTCCCTCAGCAGTGCGCAGGACCTGCCTTTCCCGGGTTGATCGTGTGGACGTTGAGGTCCTGTGTTTGCCGGTGAGGACACCCCGCACCTCACCATGTCCCAGCCGGGCCCCACTTCTTCAGGTTGACTGATGGTTAAGTGTGAATCTGCTGGGCCCCGTGTGCTCCCAGGGTCACCTCTCTCTTGTACGTTTTGTTTTTCCGGAAACTAATTGTGATGAAAAGTCACCTGAACAAACGCATCTACCTCAGATAACAGTTTGGTTGTGGTGTCGATTTCCTCCAACAGGAAGTCACGGGTTGCAGTCTCCCTGGCCCACTCAAGGATGGAGGGTGGAGGGGTCCAGGCTGGTCCGTCAGCAGTAGATGCGGCCGTCCTCCTCCCCGCTCCTCTGACCCTGTGGGGCTTGTGGCTGCCGCCCCGGGCTTATGTTGAGAAAGAAAAGCAGATTAAAGGGCAATCTAAAAGGCGCTTTTAGGAAGGCAGCTTACAGTGAGGTTTACAGGGAAACCCACACTCAGGCCTCTGTCTCCATGGCAGCTGGCACGATCCCATTCTGAGATTCCAGAGTTTTCCTGTAATTTGGTCATTTGTTCTCTTCTGCAAACCTGAAAACATTACCCTAAGCCTGGGGCCCTTTGCAGTCCCCGGCGCTCCAGACAAGCCCACCAGGCTGGCTAGTGAGATGGCCGTGACCTCTAGGTTGGATGGTGGTCTGGGTCTCTGGCCACTGCCCTCCCCACCCCACCCCCCACCTGGAACTGCTGGCCTCCCCCCTGCTGCCAGAGGTGGAGCTTGGACCTTGGGCCCGCAGTGAGCCCAGCGAGGGCGCCCGAGGAGGCAGATTCCTGAGTGTGAAAAGCCTGGGCTGGGTGAAGGCTTCCGCAGGATCCAGGGCCTGCTGGGGGGCGGGGGCCAGCTGTGCAGCTGTCCCACCTCCCTCCCTGCCCCCACCAGCGAGGGCAGGCAGGACAGGGAGCCTGCAGGCCGCAGCCCCCTGACCTCAGGCAGCAGGACCGTCAGCCCCTAAGATCCAGTTCCGGGGCAGCCCGGCTGTCTGGGGGTGGGGGGTGTGTGCTCTCTGGGCTCCTGCCCCTAAATTCAGTCACGGCAACCCCACTTCCATCCAGTTTGGGAATGTGAGATATGCTTTCTTTAGAGATGGGATTTTCTTGCTAAAGGCAAGTGTGTAAGCCATGAGTGTGGCCAGTGTTCTGCCAGCCGTGACCTCTGGGCGCCCCTGCCCTGGGAAACCCTGGCTCCGGACATCAGACAGCAGGAGCCTCCGCTGCCGGGTGGGGACAGGGCAGCTTGCTGTGTCCAAGAAGGGGTCCAGGGTACATCCTGGCACTGCCGTCACCTGCTGGGGTTCCAGCAGCTCCCCTGCCTTCCCTCTGGGACCTTGGTTTCTCGTCTGCGGAATGGGGACAGTGACAAATGCCCTGACCAATTTCCTGGGAGCCCTGTGCTGTGAGCCCACGCTAGAGTAGGCTCTGCCCGCAGGCTCTTCCTGAGGCGCCACGCGCTATACAGCCCTCGAGGGTCCCGTGAGAGCCGCCCGCTCCCCCTCGGCTCACCTTCCAGGCTGGAGACAGGGGGAGACTTGGGTAAGCACGGTCAAGGTCGAGGGTCATCACTTCGGGGTCGCCAGTGGATCACACGTGCTACCGGGGACCCTAGGGGTGATGGCACTCCTGCAGGACGCCGCAGCTGGTGGGCACTGCCCCTCCCCCAGCTCAGGGGGGCCTCGGGGGCAGGGCTCCTGGGGACTTGGCCACCCTTGGCGGGTGCCCCGCCCCCTCCAGGGAAAGGCTTTCTCAGCTCAGGGACAGACCATGGGATGTACCTGTGACCCCCGGGAGGACCACCGGGAGGGGGGCAGGGGGAGCAGGGTCTCCTGGGGCCAGGCCAAGCACAGGTCACGTCCGTGATCCGGCCCCCAGAGCCTGCATCGGAGGCTGGGGCCCAGGGCAGGTGATTAGCCAGCTGTCTTCCTCTCTGAGGATGTGGGGCCGCCCCACCTACCCCTCTGTGTTGAACCCCAACATCTCCTGTGATGGGCAAGACGGTTGGAGGCAAAGTGCCTGCAGTCACTGGTTCCAGGCTCTTGCTCCTGGGCTCCGAGCCCCTTGCCCGTCTCTGCGCCCCAGGTCTGGCTGCCCGCCAGCTGCCAGTGTGGGGCTGGGCCTGCCCTAGGTGCCTGCGCAGGGCCCCTGGCCTGGTACCTGAGCTGGCATTGTCTAGGCCCGCAGCAGCTGCAGCCCTGCTCCTGGGCGAGGCCTCGTCCCACCCACAGACGACGGCAGGGGCCCCGCGTGGGGCCACTGCTGGTGCTCGTGGCTCTCGGGGCTGCCCGTGGGGGCTTCTTCAGGTTGTGCCTTGTGAGCCTGACTGTGCGCCGGGCCCTGGGGACAGTGGGACAAGCCCCCCACCCTGTGCAGGGACCTCAGGGGCACCTCTGCCTTCTGTGGGTCTCGGTCTCAGAACTGAGCACCAGGGCAGGGGGCTGAGGTTCCTCTGGGCTCTTCTGAGCATTTCCCGCAAGCTGCCCCTCCTCCCGCCCCATGAATGTCCATCTTTCCAGGAAGCCTATACTGCAGGGTGGCTGCTGTGGACGGGGCTGGGGGGCTGAGGGGCCTGGAGCTAGGGGACAGGGCAGAGGGGCGACCCACTGAGCCTGGTGGCCCCAGTGTGCAAGTGCAGCCGGGGGGCAGGGCCACCAGCCCACTCAGCGGCACTGCCTGGGGCTGCCAGACCCTCCGCAGCCAGACCATGGCCGTAGCGGGTGCTGTCCTCCTCTCCTGCCCCACAGAGCCCACCCTCCAGGCCGAGGGTCGGGGCTCAGGGCCCCAGGGCCACAGGCACCGGCCTCAGGGTGCTCCCCGAGCTGCCCCCACAACGTGGTGGCCCGAGAGTCTAGCAGAGGATGCTGGTGGGTTTGGAAGGCAGTTGCCTCTGCATCCCACCTGCCCCCTCTTTCACCTCGGGGCCGATGCCCCCAGGTCAAGGGCCGGGGTGGGGGGCTGTGTGAGCGCGGGCACGAGGCTGTGGCTGGAAATGACGTGGCAGGTCTGCAGGTGCCTGTGCTGCAGGCGCAGGAGGAATCAGGCCCCGGTGGGGACGTTCCCAGTTCAACTCAGGGTGGGGGACTTATTTCCAAATGTGAAGCTGAAACAACACTGGGGGGCTCACCCCGGTCTGGACTCGGGCTCCTGGCTGGGCGCCCCCGAGATGCTGGGGGGGACGGGCCGGGGCCCCCACGCCGCGAGTCTGCACCGATGGCCGTCTCCCCAACCCCTCGCAGGCATGAACGCTGCTGTCCGAGCCGTGACGCGCATGGGCATTTACGTGGGGGCCAAGGTTTTCCTCATCTATGAGGTAAGGTGCGGGGGGTCCTCGCCCCACGCGCTGGTGGGTGGGCCCTGTGCTCTGGCGGGAGCGGCGGTGGGGAGAGGGGTGAGGCAGGGGAGGGAGAAGGGACGGCCGAGCCTGTCCCACCGCGGTCGTTGGTCCTTGTTCAGCCCCTGAGGCCCAGGCCCAGAGAGAGGCCGGTCCCCGCCCATCCTCTGACCCCCAGCTCTCCTGCACCCTCATCACCTAACCCGACCTTGAGTTACCCTAGTGACAGCAGCCAACAGCCTCCTTGTGCAAAGCAACAGAGAATCATGGTTCTGTTTTGTTCTGGCTGAAGCTGGTGCCCCCTTTACTTCATCCTCCTCAATCCCTATTCCCCCAAACCCCTGTTTCAGATCTGGGGCGTGTGCATATACTCTCTCTCTCTCTCTGTCTCTCGCCCTCTCTCACTGTGTGTTACTTTGTTTTCACTCTTTGCTAGACTGTGGCAAACCCCAGCCTGCTCTGCTCTCCCCAGAGATTCCCTCCTCCCCACCTTGGGCGTGTCCGGGTCCCTGTCCCTTCACCCTGGCCCAGGTCAGGCCTGTCCAGCCCAGCCTTGGATGTGCAGGGCTGTCTGAATGGACAACAGGCGGGCAGTTCTGCAGGCCCCTTCCTCATGCAGGATCCGGACCTTCAGACCAGGCTTGGACGGCCAGGACCCTGCAAAGCCTCGGGCCATGTTTGAGGAGCACGTCTCCTCAGTCTCAGGGACCTGTGGCCTCAGGAGCCGGGCAGATGGAGCCCACACCCTGAATGGCCTAGAACCTTCTGAAGGGCAGGGTGAGATTCTTCAGGGAGTGGCCTACTTTTGTGGACACGTGACCTCCAGTCAGGGTGGGGCGGGTCCGAGGCCTGGCTCCCTGCACGTGGCAGGGCGTCCTTCACCTCCCTGACCCTCGGTTTCTTCTTCTATGAAGTGGGGATTTTAGGGCCAGAAGCTAACGCAGCATGGAGAGTTAAGGCACTTTTCACAGCCCCTGGCGCCAAGAAGGGCTCAGGGAGCGGGGCTGCTCTTATTCACCTAAGAGCCCACACTGCACCTGTGGGCTCAGAGCTTCCCTAGGACGACTTCTAGAAGTGGCTGGGCCTGTGGCCAGTTCTGAGGCTGCCTGGGCGCCCTGCCAGGCGGGAGTGGAGAAGGCACAGGAGCAGGGAGGGGAGAGGGGAGAGGTGACACAACGTGGATGGAGGTGTGCAGAGACATTCCAGAAGGCTCCCGGGCCAGGAAAGGAGGGTGGTGTCTGTGAGACTTTGACTTGAGCTGGGAGGCCAGCGTCGCGGGCTCTCCGGGGACTGCGGGGGCGCACAGTGGGGCTGGGGCCAGGCTGGCACTGTGCTGGGGTTTTGCAGACTGCGGGCCGCCTCTTCTGTAGCTGCTCGGCCTGCACAACATCCGTGGGTTTCCAGGTTAGCCTCCTGCTTTTCCGTGCCGGGGTGGGGGTGGGGGTGGTGACGTGTGGCCTAGGGGCCAAGTTCATGACCAGAGGCGGGGGGGAGCGGGCACCGGGCCTGGCCTGAGCTGGAGAAGGTAGCTTGATAGTCCCTCAGGCATGTGGGGAGGGGCCTCATCCTGTGGCCCTGAGAACCTTCTCCGAGTGCTGCTTCCGCCTCCAGTCCCAGCTGCCCCCGGGCCCCGCTGCCCAGGACCCTGCAGGCCCCGGCTGATCTAATGACAGGGGTGGAAACGGAGGAGGCAGGTTGCAGAGCAGGTGCCTAGAGCCGAGCCCCTGGCAGGAGCTCATGGCCGCTTCACTGGAGGGGCCGGGAGGGCTGCACAGAGGAGGTGGCCCTGCTCATCTCGGCTCAGTGGTGCCTTGTCTTTTCACCATTTGTGAAAGCACACGTTCTCTACCCAGACTGTATAAAGAGCTCCTGCTAACATGAAGGGGTCGGCCACACGAGAGCAGAAACGGGCAGCACTTGGAACGGGCCACCCTCACACAGGCTGTCCGGGTGGCTGGTGGCTCACACCACAGGGAGCAGTGTGTGGTCATCTGGGAAGAGCGGGGGAGATGCCCTGCAGGCACTACATGCAGCCTGCAGCCTGGTGACCCGCACGGCCCGGCGCGGGGGGTGGGCCGCCCAGAGGCCCTGCGCACACGCACCTGGGGGCACCGTGTGGCCGTGCTGTCCGCGGCCGGCCGCACACCCAGCGACCCTGGAGTCCTTTCGCGGGAGGCGAGCAGCATGGTTTCCAGGAGCCCCAGCCCGGACCCCTCCGGAGGGCCCATCCGTGGCGGACAGATGATGCACCGCGGGTGCACTGGGGGCTCCCGCGCGGCAGCGCGCGCAGACACAGCCACACGGGGCCCCACGGGGCCTCGCAGACACCCAGCCGCGCGACAGAGGCCAGGCGCAGAGTGGACGCTGTGCTGTCCTCTCCGCGTCTGATCCGAGCCCCTGGCCGAGGTTCCTGTCTCACGCCTGTCCCCTCGCTTTCAGGGCTACGAGGGCCTCGTGGAGGGAGGCGAGAACATCAGGCCGGCCAGCTGGCTCAGCGTCTCCAACATCATCCAGCTGGTGAGGCCCGCGACCCTTCCCGCCACGAGAGCGTGTGCGCACCGGGGACACGCACACGGGCACATGGAGGGACACACACACAGGCACACAGACATACGGAGGGACACACACGCACTCGGGCACACAGGCACACACACCATCCCATAGGGGCTTGGCTCCAGGCTGACCATGTGGTCCAGCTGCCTTGGGGTCCTGGGGGTGGGAGGTCATGGGGGTGGGAGGTCGTGGGGGTGGGAGGTTGCGGGGGTGGGAGGGCCCCGGGATGTCTCAGCTTCCTGCTGCGGGCTCCAGGAGGAGAGGACACCCTGGAGGAGGTGTGCCCGGCCTCGGCGGCCTCTCCTTGCCTCCCCCGCCTTCCCCTTCATCATCCTGCTCACTGAAGGCAGGGGGCCGAGCGCTGGGGCCAGAGCTTCCTAGCCGGGGGGGGGGGGGGGTCTTTGAACCAGGTCTCTGGGGAGGCCCTAGTCCTCCCACAGAGCAGGGACTGTTGTGGGGCACCTGTCACCTGTGTATCCCAGGCCACCAGCTGACACCTGCTTATTTAAGTAGCCTGTCATCGTCACATGCGATGTATGGGTCAGCGGAGCGTGGGCGACGGGCCTGGACCCTGAGTCATCCAGGCATGGCCAACCCTGCGGTGCCAGCTGCCCATGCTACCCAGGGCGGATGTCCCCAAGGGACCACGCTCTGCAGGTGCTCGTGGGAACAAGCCAGTGTGTCGAGCCCTGGTTGGTCCAGCGGGGTGCAGACGGGCCTTGTCCTTGGGTTTCATCAGACCCCCCACCACATGTCCTTCTGCTCTGGCACGGGGCTCCCTGACCCTGTCATGGTGGGGCTGCGGCCTGGGTACCTCGTCCTCCACCCCAGGGCCCCAGGGAGGGTGGCTGTCCTGCTCAGGCCTGGATCCGGCCATTGCTGTGCTCTGACCCTGTGTCTGAGGATGGCTGTGGCCTCGGTCCTGAGAGAGCACCGGGGAAGGGGCTTTAGGCCAAGTGTTAGCCGGGGTGTGTAGCTGCATGGAAGGTGGGCAGGTGAGGATGCAGGGAAGGGCTGGTGTTTGGGGAGGGGGGAGGGGCACAGAGCATGGGGGCGGGGCGGGGGGCGGGGGGGGGCGGGGCAGGGACGGCTCCCAGAGGGAGCTGGGTCACGCCAGGGGCAGCTCTGATTTGCATTTTCCATGAAGCCCGGGGCGCGGGGCCCAGCCTGGTGGTCTCGGGAGCAGCACGGTGGGGCCCGGCCACGTGCTCACTACCTGGCCGCGGGCGGGGGGCCGGCAGGCGTGCCTGCGGACAGGGTCTGTGGAGCCCGGCCCGAGGCCGAGCAGGGAGGGGCCCTGTGGACGCTGGCGTGAGCTGCCCAGGCAGGTCCCTGCGTCGGTGCCCAGGCGTGTGCGTGAGAGTACGTGCGTGTGTGTGTGCCTGTGTGTGTAGGCACGTGCGCGCCTTACAGATCTCGGCGCCTGCTCGCCCCTGACCCCTTCGAGCCCCCCCGAGCCCGACGGTGGACCGTCTCCCCCTCGCACACGTGAGGAGAAAGGCCAGCGAGGCGGACACCTGCCCAGGCTTCCGGGGAGCCCCTGGGCGCGGCTCTCTCCATGCTTTGGGGTCCCCCAGGCCCCTCCGCCCCGTACCCGGGTCCCTCCGGTGCCCCGTGGACCCAGGCCCCCCCTCCTCCGTGCAGGGCGGCACCGTCATCGGCAGTGCCCGCTGCACGGCCTTCACCACGCGGGAGGGGCGCCGGGCGGCCGCCTACAACCTGGTCCAGCGTGGCATCACCAACCTGTGCGTGGTCGGCGGCGACGGCAGCCTCACGGGCGCCAGCGTCTTCCGCAGCGAGTGGGGCGGCCTCCTGCAGGAGCTGCTGAGCGCAGGTGGGTCGGCGGCCCCGCCGGACGGAGGGGCTCGGCGTGGGAACGGGCCGGGCGGGGGAGGCGCGGTGCCCAAGGTCAGGCCGCCCCCGGACGGCTCCGGCAGCTGCGGGCCCGGGTTCGGCCGGCAGTGAGGCCCCTGGGGACCCGGCGGCAGGGACCCCCAGGCGGTGCCTTCCTCCTGGTTCCGGGCCGCGGTTCCCAGGCTGACGCTCCTGGGCTGTGTGACTCAGTCCCGGATGTGGGCCACGGACTCGTCACAGTTTGCAGACGTGTGATAGTTACGATTTGGTAACATAAGACACAAAGCCCTGGGGGTCACTGGTTGGAAAGTGACCTGTTGGAGCGTCCTTGGTTCTGTGCCGCTTGAGAGGTGAGGGGTGCGCTCTCCAGGGCTCCCCCGGTCGTCTCCCGGAGGGGTGACGGGTCTGCACGTGGTATCCGCGGTTCAGCCACGGCCCCCCACCCCCGGGACCCCCGCTGCAGCACCTGGGGCCGGGGAGGCTGAGCCTGGGGACCGGAGCAGGCTGCACTGCCGGGCGGGCTGGGGGCGGGGGTGGGGATCGGGGTCCGAGCCCCGAGGCATGGCCGAGGGAGCCGGGTGGGGCCGCGGAGGCTGCACCTGGGCCCCGGCTCCTTCCCAGGCAAGATCTCAGAGAGCACGGCGCAGACCTATTCGCACCTGAACATTGCCGGGCTGGTGGGCTCCATCGACAACGACTTCTGCGGCACGGACATGACCATCGGCACGGACTCGGCCCTGCACCGCATCATGGAGGTCATCGACGCCATCACCACCACCGCCCAGAGGTGCGCGAGGCCCGCCGCCCCCAGCCCGGCCAAGCCGCCAGGCAAGCGCGCTTGGGACCCCAGCCCCCGGCAGCGAGGGGCTGAGGCCACCGCTCTTCAGGGTCAGTGGCTTGCCAGCGTTCCGTCCGTAGGAGCCTGTACTGGCTGCCCCCGGCCCCCGGCTAGGGGGAGGGGCCCAGCGGGGTGTGCGGAGGGGCTGGGGGGTCTGGTCCCCACCCTGCCGGGTTGCCTGGCGCCCTAGGTGGGCCGCGGCTCTGACCGGCCTCCTACGGCCCTGGGATGATGGTGTCCCCCACGGGGGGCTGCGGGCTGCTGGCTGGTGGCAGCCAGGCCCAGGCTGGGTGAACGGCCTCCAGCCTCGGGAGCAGATCCGTGAAGACCGCCGGAAGCTGTTCGTGAGCCCGAGACAGAGGTGGCTCTCAGCACAGAGCCTTGGCCGCCCTGGGAACGGCAAGAGCTGTCTGTCCTTGGGCTGCTCCCACGTCCTCTGTGTCTCCTGGGCACGGCCTTGGTGGAGCCGGGGCCGTGGGCAGCGTCGCACGGGAGGCTGGGCCGCACGGCTCAGCTCCGCTCAGGGCGGCTCGGCACTGATGCCCTCTGCCCTTTCCGTGTCCACAGCCACCAGAGGACCTTCGTGCTGGAGGTGATGGGGCGGCACTGCGGGTAAGGGGCTGCCCGGGTCAGCCGGGGGCCCGGGGCTTCTGGGAGTGGGCGCAGGGCGCGGCGCCTCCACGGGGCCTGGAGCGGGGCGGGTGCGCGCGTGACGCTGTGGGTGTGAGGGCCGGGGCGTGGGGACGCCTGACTCTCGGGCTGGGTGCTGCTCAGAGCTGTCCCTCCCTGACCCAGGGTCTGGGGTCCATGGCGCCCGGTCGGGGCCCCACCGCCGCAGCCCCTGCCCGTCCCGCCCCTGCAGGTACCTGGCCCTGGTGTCGGCCCTGGCCTCGGGGGCCGACTGGCTGTTCATTCCCGAGGCGCCCCCCGAGGACGGCTGGGAGAACTTCATGTGCGAGCGGCTCGGCGAGGTGAGCGGCCCGGGGGTCTCCTCCCAGGGTCCCTGCCGTGAGCGTGCGGCCCGTGTCCCCCACGAGAGGGTCCCTGGGGGCACGTGGCCAGCTTCGGCCGATTCACGTCCCCCGTGCGCTTCCCCCTGGGGGCGGCACCGCGAGGAGCGGAGGGGTTTCCGTGCCGACACCGAAGGAAAGCCCCGGAGGGCAGAGGGCCGAGGGGACACTCAGGCTGCTGCCCGGGCTCGGCTCCGCCTGCTCCGCGCTGACCTGGGGCGGGGGCGGGAGAGGGGATGCGGTCAAGCTGGCTTGTCCGGGGCCTGACCGCGGAGCCTGGGCGGGGGGTGACCTTGCGGATGCGGGTGGACGGGGACGTGGGCATTGGCTCCAGCAGAAGAGGCCGTGGAGGTGGGGGCGGGTGGCGGGCGAGGCCTCTTCCGGAGAGGTGAGCAGGGGTGCCTGGGATGGGGAGCCTGGGACGCGGCTCTCCGGCCCTCGAGATGGAGCTGGGGGCACAGCACAGGCGGATACTCTGCCCTGGGGATCCCCAAGGCCCCCAGCTCGGATAGGCTGGCCCCTCGGCCAGGCCAGTGGTGGATGGGAGGGCCGTGAAGGGGGTGAGAGGCGCCTTCAGATCCGGAGGCTCCAGGGCCGTAGTCTGTATGTGAGGCAGGGGAGCCTCTGAGACTGGGCCCCAGGCTCACACCCGGGCCGGTCTGGGGCCTTGGCGGCGGTGTGCACCCGCAGTGTCCTCTGCAGCCCAGCCCAAGGGCAGGACGAACAGGAGGCTGCCTGGGCTGAGCCTTCTGTTCTGGAGTCCTGGAAGGCCAGGGCCGGGTCCTCGGCTTCCGGAGGGAGGGGTGGGAGGCCTGGGGCTGGCTGCTGAGCGCCAGGTCCCCACGTGACCGAGGAGGTGGCGTCACTCCCATCCCCTGCCGGACGCTGCCCCCCCCCCCCCCCCCCCCCCCCCGCCACCGCGCCCCAGGGCTTTGTGTCCCTGCCCGGGGCAGTGGGAGGGGCCGAGGCCGAGGGTCACGACTGACTCCTGGAACCTTCCCCAGTGAAGACAGGGGTAGGGCCAAGCTGAGCCCAGCGGTGAAGCTGGCCAGAGGCCTCTGTCTTCTCCGTGGGTGGAGTCCTTGCACCCCCGGGTGGCCTTGCCTGGTTGGAGCTGATGGTGACGGTCCCTGGCTGACCTTGGCCTTGGCTTACTGGCTGAGAACTTGGGGCTGGTCTTCCTGGAAGTGGCCTGGACTCAGGCCTGGCCTCGCACACTCTGGTTCTTTCCTGCTCTGTGTAAGGCCCTCACTGCCCACCCCCCTCTGGGGTCCCTGAGCCTCAGTTTCCCCACCTGTTATGTGTAGCTCTCCCCCTCTGCCCCGCCCACCTCCTAGGCTGCAGGGAGTGAGGCTGAGGGAGGTACGGGCTCTGGCTGTCGCACTTCACTGCACCGCCACCACCTCCTCCAGGCAGCCCTCCCCTCCCAGTTCCCCCGCCCCTCTGCACCCAGGCCTTGGCAGGAGCTGCTTTGATCCTAAGTCTCTCTAAGTCTCTTTGGATGCTGTAGGGCAAATATGGGGCTGGTGGATCAGAGTGAATCCTGCGGATGTTTGTTGAGGAAACAGAGAAGTAAGAAAAGCACTTTTAAATCCCCAAAGAGCTTTGGCTTTGCAATAATTAGTAAGTGATGCTAATTCATGCATCACCAGCTGATGTAGAAAGTCTTCCCTCAGGCCGGGAAGCGGGAGGGGAGGAGGACTCCTCCAGTCCCCCAGTCCTCCCGAGCTCCCCCCCCCACCCCCACCCCCAGGAGGGGCAGCGGGGCCTGGGCGCGCCCCCTCAGTCCACCCTTCGCCCACACGCGCCCCGAGGCGTGGCCCCGGGGAGGGCTCGCGGGTGGCGGCGTGCTGGGACGGGCGTCTGCAGGGGGCTGAGCCCCGCGCTGCCTCCGACCTAGACTCGGAGCCGAGGGTCCCGGCTGAACATCATCATTATTGCGGAGGGCGCCATCGACCGCAGCGGGAAGCCCATCTCGTCCCGCTACGTGAAGGACGTGAGTGCGGGGCCGGGGCCCTGGGTCACGCGGGATGGTCGGGGCCTCAGGCAGGGGGCTCCCCTTATCTCCAGTCCCCAAGTGCTCTTGCTGGGGCCCCACCCCCAGCTCCTGGAGGGAGCTGTCTTGTCCCCACCGATGGCCAGATGGGGGGTGGGTGTGGCCCGGACCCCTGAGAAGCCCTGGCCCCCTGGGGCTGAGGTGTGGCTCCCACCTGCTGGCAGTCCCCAACCCTCTGGTTTCCAGTCTTTAATCAAAACATCTCCGCACCCTAAAGGCCCTGTCCAGTCCCAGCAGTGTCCCAGAGACAGGGTCCAGCCGCTGCCGGCCCCGCAGTGACAGGGCAGCCCACTGCCTCTCTGGTACCAGATTCATCACAGAACAACTGGGGCTTCAGGGAATCCTTCATCCCTGTGACCAGCACCCACCTGCCGGGTTCTGCCGGGGCTCTGGGCCCCCGTGCCCCTCCCTGTGGCCATCCAGCGTGTCCTCGAGTCCCCGGCCAGGTGCTGCCAGGAGCCGGCCTAGGTGCCCATCCTCTGTGCCCTGTGCTTCCTGCCACAGTGCCCGGCAGGCCTGACCCTCAGGGGCTGGAGGCCATGACGAGCTCCTGCAGGCCACACGGTGACATGGAAACACGCCCCGGCACTCCTGTGGAAACACACACCCACACACACTCTCACGAAACAGCCCCCTACATGCTCAGGCCGTAGACATGAACCCTGGGCCGGCTCTGTGGGGCCCCTGGGGGGTTGATACCCTGAAATCCCTGAGGCGGGGGCGGGGGGAGGAGGGCAGGGGGCCATGGGGCGGTGGGACCGCAGGGGTGGGGTGACAAACCCCAGGACCCCCTGACTCTCTGTCCCACTGAGCAGCTGGTGGTCCAACGGCTGGGTTTCGACACGCGTGTGACTGTGCTGGGCCACGTGCAGAGGGGAGGGACCCCCTCGGCATTCGACCGCGTCCTGGTAGGTGGGGCGTCGCCCTGGCGCCGGGTGTGCGTGCGTGGGTGTGTGTGGGCGTTTCTTCACTGCCACCCGGGCTCGTGGCTGAGACCAAGGCCTGGCAGCCCAGGCTCTGGCCCTCCTGGTGCTGGCTTTGGCAGGACCTTGGGAAAGGAGGGCGGGGTGAGCAGTGGGTCTGATGTCTGGGAGTCCTGAGCCTGGCCCGTGGGTGCCGGGTCCTGACCACTGCCGGTCCCGCCTCCCCCTCTGCAGGGTGGGAGTCGTGCTGCAGCCCCACGGGGACAGGGCCCAGGGCCGGGGGTCCCCAGGTGGTAGAGCACCTGCCCGTGAGGCGCTGGTCCCCTGGGGCTGGGGGCTGGGGGCTGGAGACCGCAGGGCAGCGGGAGCGGTGCCCAGGCCCCTGTGCTGGGTGAGGCCGGGTGGCCCGCGTGGCCTGGGGGAGCTGCTGGACCGCACCTCTCCCGGGAGGCCCCAGTGCGTCGCCATCCCGGACAGAGCCGCGGGGACACGGACCTCAGTGTGTTACACGGAGTGGGCGGCACGGGTTTCGCCACCTCCTCCGTGTGGCCCCCCTTGGGTGTCGCTGCCCCCCCAGCGAGCCCCAGGGTATCCAGGGCCTGCCGTCCCACTGCCCCCCCGTGTGAGGCTTCAGGGGTGCATTCGGGGAGCCTCCTGGCGGGGGGGCTGGGGCAGCGGGGCCAAGCCCTGGTCCTGCACCAGGCCTGGGACACAGACAGGGGTGTTGAGTGCCAGGACGGGTCAGGGGTCTCCCCGACCCCAGGAGCAGGAGAACGGGCTCGTCTGCCGGTTTGGCGGGTGCGGGCGGAGACACAGGGTGCCTGGCCTGGATACAGAGGGCCGCCAGAGCGCAGCTGAGTGCTGGCCCCTGAGCCCGGGTCCCGCAGGGCGACACCCGCACACGGTGGGTTACAGGAGAGGGGCCGCTGGGCAAGGGGGTCCTGAGGGACACAGGAGCATCCTTCCAGGCCGTTCCCGACATACCTGGGCAGCGCGGGAGGCTGGGGCGGCGGCGGCGGGGACGCGCCGTCTCCCTGAGCAGAGTCACGGACCTTGCTCTCCCGGCGCCCGTCTGTGCCCGTCGGCTGTGCCAGGACCCGGGTTTGTGACTTGTCCCCATGGAGGGCCGTCCTTACCTGTTCGCGCCGGCCCGGCCCGCCGGCCCACGCCCACGTGTGCACACACACCAGGCCAGCTGTGACAGAGGAGCCCCAGGCAAGAAACCGCGTCATCGTGGAGAGAACCCCGGAAGCCCAGGCCCAGCCCTGGCCCTGCTGCCTGCAGCCGGGCTGCAGGGGCCGCGCCCCCCCAGCAGGGCCGGCCGAGACCCCGTGAAACGGCGCCGGGGGGCTGCTGGGAGAGGTGGTCCCGCTGAGTCCCCGTTTCTAGAGTAAACGGTGCCACTTACTCTGGTAGCTTCTGGTGCACGTGTGTGAGCGTGCGTGTGTGTGTCTGAGAGCCGGGGGCTCGTGCGCCGTCCTGGCTGCACCTGCCTGAGGCCCTCCCCCACAGAGCAGCAAGATGGGCATGGAGGCGGTGATGGCGCTGCTGGAGGCCACGCCCGACACGCCGGCCTGCGTGGTCAGCCTCTCGGGGAACCAGTCGGTGCGGCTGCCCCTCATGGAGTGCGTGCAGATGGTGAGCACCGCCTGCCGCGGGGGGGGGGCTCCCCAGGGAGGGGCCCGGGGCCCTCGTGCTCTGCTGGGCGCTGCTGGGCCCCCTTTCCGGCCACAGCCCGGAGTCCCCCGTCCTCCCAGGCCTCTCGGGGCCCAGTCAGCAGGCCTGCAGCACGTCCCCTCCCGCTCCCTCTCAGGGTCCCGCTGCCCCTCCGTGTGTGTGACACGGAGCAGGCGGCACACGCGTTGCCCCCCCCCGTTGTGGTCCCTCCCGCGTGTTCTGCCCCCCAGCGGGCCTCAGGGCTTCCAAGGCCTGCAGTCCCCCGGGTGGGGGAGCACGTCCCCAAGGTGCCATGAGCCCCAAGAGAGACATGGGAGCGGGGGAGCCCGCGGGGCGGCCTGGGGAGCCAGGGTTTGGCGGGCGCTGGGGGGGCCAAGGTCACTTAGCTGCCCAGGGCCAGCGGCCTGGGACGGGCCTTGCACCCTGGGCGGGGCGGGGCACTGGGGCCAGGGTGGGAGGGGAAGCCGAGTGGGTGGTCAGAACCACTGGGACGTCGCATGTGGTTGGGGCAGGGACCACGGGAGGCGGGAGTGGGAGGCCGAGAGAGGCTGAGAGGCTGATTGAAATGGCGGTGCCAGTTCCCACTCTGTAGGTCTGGGGGGCCCTGCAGCTGGGGGCAGAGCGGGCACTGCCCAGGGAAGGTGGGCTGGCATGGAAGAGGGGCCTCCCTGGTGCTTCTCCTGCAGGATCTTCCGTGGTGACCTCTGCCGGGCCTCTCTTTTGGGCAGGGTGGTCGTCGGTGGGTGGTGGGTCTGGGGGCCAGAGGAGCCTCACCCTTCGTCCCTAGGCGCTGGCTGCCCCCAGGGCTGAGCAGGACTGAGGCCCGGGTGCCCCTGCCAGGGAGGCGAGGACCAGGCAGGCCAGGTGGGGTCCCCTCGGCTCCTCAGCCCCCCGATCGAGGGCAGTGACAGTGCCGGGCGTGCCTGGGGCAGACCTCCAGCGTGTGCCGGGCCTCCGCCTCCAGCCTGTGCTTCTTGTTTCCTCTAAGACCAAGGAGGTGCAGAAGGCCATGGACGAGAAGAGGTTTGACGAGGCCATCCAGCTCCGGGGCAGGTGAGGGCCTGGCCGGCCCGTGTCGGGCGTCTGTGTGCCCGGCGGGCCCACGGCAGAGCCCACGTGGCTCGCACACGGCCACCCCTGGACGTGGGGGTGTGCCCACCTGCAGAGGTGGCGCTCTGAGACCCCCTCCTGGAGCGTGCCTTGTGCAGGACGGGTGGGGCCCACGGTCCCTGTGGATGTGCCCTGTGGGGCTGGGCGGGGCCTGCGGGCGGAGGGGACACCGCACACGGAAGGCACCTGGGGGGGGAGGGGGGCCACAGAAGGAGGCAGCAGAGGCAGGCTGGAGGGACCGGGCGGACTGGACCCGCCTGTCTGGTTCCTCTGGTTCCCGTGGCCTTGCTCCCCGCCCCGCCCCGCCGTGACCGCTCAGGCTGAAGGCCGCGGGGGCGCTCGCTTTGCTGAGGGGTGTTGGCATTGCGTGTTTGTGGGGCCTCCCCGTGACTCCAGGAGTGGGGAGGTGGGCCGCGCCTGTGTCCCGCCGCCTCGCGGCTGCGCTGTGGGCCGTGCGCTGAGCTGGGCTGCAGGCTGCGCTGTGCACCACCCGCTTCCTTTCCAGGAGCTTCGAGAACAACTGGAACATTTACAAGCTGCTCGCGCACCAGAAGATCTCCAAGGAGAAGGTGAGGGGTGAGCCGCGGCCCCCCGCCTGGCTGTGCCCGCCGCCGCCTCCCCCCTGCTGCCCCCGCCCAGGGTCCCGCTGAGCCAGGAGCCCGCCTCCTGTGTGGGTCTGAGCTGGGAGCTGCGGGCCGGGCCTGGGGAGCGCACTGGCGCGTGGCTCACCAAACGGCTGACGGAGACGAAGTCAGGGCCACGGGCGTCACTCAGGAGGGGAGGGCTCCAGTGTTGTGACGCGCTCCCCAATAGCTAAACTCCTCCGGAAACGGGCCCTCTTCAACACAGGGACAGCGGGATTCGTTTCTGAAGTCATGGGGACAAGGAAAGGGTCCCACCAAGACCCCTGGACGGTGGGGTCCTGGCCCCCACTTTATCCCAGGAGCTGGTCGGGGGTGGGCAGCAGCCCCTGGCAAGGGCGAGCGGTCTCCACGTCCCCTTCCCGAACCGCCTGGGGCGTGACCCCCTCGCGGGCATCTGGCTGGCATTGCCAGGACCCCCCAGAGCCAGGCTGCCCAGCGGAGCCAGTGGCTCCAGGCGGCTGCGGCGTCTGGGAACGTGGCTGTCCCCAGCAAAGTGCGCGTCCGGGCCACGCGGCGCAGGTTCTGAGGAGCGGCGGGGGACGCGGGTGTGAAAGAGCCCGATCGTCATTTCTTACATCGCTTGCGGGTCGAGGTGCCGCCGTGTCGGTTCCGTCGGGTTCCGTCGACGCTGGTGTTAGATGAGCATCGCCGGTTTCCTTGCCCTTTCCTGTCGTGGCTGCGGCGGCCCCCGCCCTCCACGTGTCCGTGCTGCTGGCCAGGGACCCTCTGGGGCGCCGCGGGGTGGTGGCTGCGGGCTTCCAGGCAGGCGCGGAGGCTGGCCCGAGCCGCTGCTGCCCCCATGAGCCGCGCTTGACGGGCAGCGGCCGGACTCCCGCCCCTGCCCTTGCCGAGGACCTCGCGGTCATGAGCGGGGCCGGCACCGTAGCTCACGCGGTCTCGGGCAGAGCCTCGCGGCCTCAGGAGGACGGGTGTGTGTCATGTCCGGGGCAGTGCTGTTGCTGGGTGGTGTCCAGGCTGGCACGAGGACCAGGGCCCCTGCTCCGGAAGCTGCTCTCCGCTGACGTCCGTCCGGGCCGGCCGTCCGCCCAGCCCCGTGCTCATGCTTTGGTCTCCCCCCTTCTCCGAAGACCAGCTTCTCTCTGGCCATCCTGAACGTGGGGGCCCCGGCGGCCGGCATGAACGCAGCTGTGCGCTCGGCCGTGCGTACCGGCATCTCCCAGGGTCACACGGTGTACGTCGTGCACGACGGCTTTGAAGGCCTGGCCAAGGGGCAGGTAGGTGCGGCCGTGCCCGGGTCTGCGGCAGCGGGGGAGGTGGTGGGCCTGCTGTCGTGGGTCGGTTTATGACACGCCGCGGCTTGCTTACAAACAAACAAGGACCAGGGGCTCACCACGTGGGTGGAGGGAAAGGCCAGGTCCGCTCCCCGGGCTGGCAGGGGAGTTGCGGGGTCCACATTAGTCCAGCCCTGGCCCCAGACCTCCCTCTGCCCTGTGGCGCGACGGCCAGTGCCTGGCACAGCCTCTCCCCGCCACCGCCCCGAGGACGTGCTCTCCCTGGGCACAGGTCCCTCCTAGGAGAAGTGGAGCGTGCCCAGGCCTGCCCCCTGAAGCTGTGCCTCCCCACCGCAGGTGCAAGAAGTGGGCTGGCATGACGTGGCCGGCTGGCTGGGGCGTGGTGGCTCCATGCTGGGGACCAAGAGGTGAGCAACTGGCCGCTGTGGGCAGCTGGGGGTGGGACGCAAGGGAGCCATCCCTCTGGCCCCGGACTGGGTTCCTTCTGGCTGTGGCCTGTCTGGAGCAGGACACAGACCCTCCTGCCTGGGGCCTCCCTGAGGTCACCTGTGTAGAGGAAGTGCTCGGGTGGCCCCACCGCTACAGAAGGCCTCCCTTCGGGCAGGAAGTGAGGCTCACAGCCAGGCTGTCGGGAGGGCAGTGGCCAGTGCCCAGCGAGGACTATGAGTGGGTGCCAGGCCACCTGCCCCGCCGGTGGGCCCGGCTGCCCCCGGGTACCTCAGCTCTGCTTCCACGTGTAACTGGGAATTGTACCGCCGTGCCCCAGGCCTGCCTTCTCCCGCAGTCAGTCAGTGCGCATGCGTGTCCTTCCAGCCCGGTGGTCTGTGCAGACACGGCGTGTCCATCTGATTCATCTCCCACTGCAGGACGCTGCCCAAGGGCCACATGGAGAAGATTGTGGAAAACGTCCGCACGTGGAACATCCACGCTCTGCTGGTCATCGGAGGCTTCGAGGTGAGGGGCCCACCGCAGGGGCACAGGCGGGGGTGCAGGGGCCACCGCAGGGGCACAGGCGGGGGTGCAGGGGCCACCGCAGGGGCACAGGCGGGGGTGCAGGGGCCACCGCAGGGGCACAGGCGGGGGTGCAGGGGCCACCGCAGGGGCACAGGCGGGGGTGCAGGGGCCACCGCAGGGGCACAGGCGGGGGTGCAGGGGCCACCGCAGGGGCACAGGCGGGGGTGCAGGGGCCACCGCAGGGGCACAGGCGGGGGTGCAGGGGCCACCGCAGGGGGACAGGCGGGGGTGCAGGGGCCACTGCAGGGGCACAGGCGGGGGTGCAGGGGCCACCGCAGGGGGACAGGCGGGGGTGTAGGAGACCCAGAGCGTGGGGCCACCGGGATAAGTGTGGTGGGGCTGGTGAGGTGGGGGGGGGGGGGGCACGTCTGACCACAGGAGAGGGATGGGGGTGGGGCAGCCCAGGCAGGAGAGCCCAGGGCTGAGTGGCCTCAGTCTCCCGCTGGCGAGGCGGCGGTTCAGAGCGGCTCTCGGCGGAGTTCCGGGTCACGGGGGGCACGTTGGTGTGATGCTGGTGCCTGATCCGCCCCCGTAAATGACAGGCATCCACTCTTGCCCTTTCCGGGAGGAGCCCGAGCCCCCAGAGGCTGCATGGAGTGGGTCAGGGTCGAGGCAGGGCGGGCGAGCCCCCTTCCTGTCCTCTTTGGAGTCCGGTTTCCCTGGTGACGGCGCTGCAGGGCTCCTGGCGGGGCCCGCCTGGTCTTGGTCCTGGGGTGGGGCGGGTGCGCCCAGACGCCCAGCCCCAGGCACATGGCGGGGAGCAGGACCCGGGGGCCCCTCCTCCTGCCTCGCCCGGCGGCCCGGCCCCTTCGGGCCGACGCTGAGCCCCCTCCCCGCAGGCCTACGAGGGGGTGCTGCAGCTGGTGGAGGCCCGCGGGCGTTACGAGGAGCTCTGCATCGTCATGTGCGTCATCCCCGCCACCATCAGCAACAACGTGCCGGGCACGGACTTCAGCCTGGGCTCGGACACCGCCGTCAACGCCGCCATGGAGGTGGGGCACGGGGCCGCCCCCCTCCGCGGGTCAGCTGCAGGCAGACGGGGTGGCCGGGAGGGGAGGGCGTCCAGAGGGGCTGCCGACGGGGGGGCACGGGGCGTGGGGCCCCCACGGAGGCTGGCTGCCTGCGTGGGGAGTGGGCAGGGCCTGGCCGCCCCTCGAGGCCTCATGAATGGCAGGGAGGGTGTGGTTCTGGGATCACCGGGGTGTGAGGATGACGGCGGTCAGGGCTGCGGCTGACCTGAGTGGGCTGCTATACTGGTGTGGACAGCGGGCCGCAGTTCTATCTGGTGAAGCAACCACATGTGGCTCTGGGGGAAACCCAGGGCTCCAACTGGGGCCTGGGAAGGTGGGAGGTGGAAGCCCTGTTCCTAGAGGGGTCCCAGCAGGCTGGCCCCACCAGGGGCTTCCAGGGGGGCGTCCCCGACACTCTCCCCACCGTTTAGACCTTTCCCATCCCCGTCTGTGACCCCACGTGAGCCCAGCTTCCCCCAGGGGTTCAGCACCTCTGTTTTGGGGGGTCTGAAGCTGGAAGGGGGTGTGTTATTAGATAAGGGAGAAAATATAAGTGAAACGAGAAACTAAAGGAGACCCCCCCCACCCCACATCTCCCTGCCCAGAGTCCCATGATCCTCAGGGGCTTTCTTTGAATTCACCCCCATCTGCACCGGCTGTGGGTCACCCATAGCTCCTGTGAACCTTCTGGTGCCCCGCCCCTCACCAGCTGGGGGAGGACAGTGTTCTGTTTTAATTCTAAGCTCAGAGTTCTGGTGAAGTTGAAAATTTTTCTATATGTTTATTGCCCATTTGTTGGGGTTTGTTTTTTTTTAATTATCTTTTTCTATCATTTGCTTATTTTTCTCTGGGCACATTTTCTTTATTTGTAAGCACTCTTTACATATGTGGGACATGCACCCCTTGCCCAACATGGCAGCTGTTTCCTCCACTTTGCCCTTCATCTGTTATCTGGGGCTTATCCTCATAGTTCAGACACCAGTAACCTGCTTATCTGTTTTGTCTCTTTCCTCAACTCTTTATTTAATGCTCTAACTTCCTTGGACCACTCAGAGTTAGGATTGTCATCTCGTGTCATGTTATCGTTCGTGTCTGCTGAGCACTTCATGTGTCGGCCCGGCTCCTGTCTACAAAGACCCTGCAGTGGCAGGGGTGTCTTCCCTGTTGGCAGGCCCAGTGTGTCCCTGGCCCAAGGTCAGAGAGAGCCTCCGAGGGCATCTCCGGCCTCCACCCACTCGATGCTAGTGACACCCCCCTTGTCCTGGGTGCACAAATGCCCGCGCTGGGGACCTGATTCTGTGTGGCCGCATGGAGGGCGCGTGGTCAGGGCTGTCAGCGCCCTGGGCACGTGGGGCGAGGGCTGTCCCTGCCCCTCCCGATCCTCAGTCAACTTGGGAGAGAGACCTGGGTCCCCGTGGCCCGAGGGGCGGGCTTTGATCGCGCCCCGGCCCCCAGAGCTGTGACCGCATCAAGCAGTCGGCCTCGGGGACCAAGCGCCGTGTGTTCATCGTGGAGACCATGGGGGGCTACTGCGGCTACCTGGCCACCGTGGCCGGCATCGCTGTGGGCGCCGACGCTGCCTATGTCTTTGAGGACCCCTTCAACATCCAGGACTTAAAGGTGAGCCGAGCCCCCACCCTTCCCCTGCTGCAGACCACCAGCCAGGCGGAGGGGAGGGGGTCCCCTCCTTAGGCACACAGGAGCAGGTCCGGCAGAGGCGCTGGGGCCCTGGCCAAGGAGCCACGGCCCAGCAGGCTGGGGGCTCACTGCCTTCGAGGGGATCCAGCCCATGACCCCCTGTACCGCTTCCCCCACGCCCGTGCAGTACCCCCGCCACCCTGTGGCTTCCGTGGCTCCTGGCCCCGGCCCTCCCCACCCGGCCTCCCGGCCCAGCCGCAGGCCCTCACCCACGCCACCCCTCACAGGCCTCCGGCACCCCCACCCCGCCCGCCCCACCCAAGGCCGACCTGGGTCGTGTCGGCCCGCCTGCTGGTCAGTCTGGAATATTCCTTCCCAGGTGGCCTCAGGCCGGGGGAGGGGGTGTGCAGAGCTGGCCGTGGCCGCCCCCGCCTCCTCTCACCCCGGTCCTCGCCCCGCAGGCCAACGTGGAGCACATGACGGAGAAGATGAAGACGGACATCCAGAGGGGCCTGGTGCTCCGGTGAGCCTGCGGGGCGAGCCCACCCGGGCCCAGCGGGGGCTTCCAGACCCCCAGGCTGCGAGTCAGGGCTGCCGAGGGGCCGCTGGGAGGAGCGAGGCTGGGGGGCTGAGGAGGAGTGGGTGGGGTCGGGCCTCCCCGAGAGCCCGTGGCCCGGCCCAGCGGGGCTCAGCATCCGGGCGAGACTTCGGCCCCCCACCCCGTTCTTCCCAGAAACGAGAAGAGCCACGAACACTACACCACGGAGTTTCTGTACAACCTGTACTCCTCGGAGGGGAAGGGCGTTTTCGACTGCAGGACCAACGTCCTGGGCCACCTGCAGCAGGTATGGGGGGGTGGATCCCGGAAGGCCGCTCTCTTGCGCCTGGGCCGAGGGGCCCCAGGAGGCTGCGGCGGGACGAGGACCCTTCTCGGTGCCCATCCTGGTGGGGCACCTGGCCGCAGGCGCTGCTTGGCCCTCACACCCCCGGAGGCAGGGCTCATCACATAGCGCAGGCAGGAGGCCTCGCACGAGGAAGGGGCGGGGCCGAGACCGCTGGGCCGCCTCCACCCCAACCGGCCCCGCCCCTTCTCCGCCTCCAGGTGGCCCTACGGGAAGCCTGAGCTGTGGGTTCCCAGGCAGACAGGAGGGCCGTGTGCACCCCCAGGGCTCCCCTCCCCTCACTGGTGGGGGGACCTGCCTGCTGGATGCAGTGGCCCACGGAGGTCCCCCACTCAATGAGTAGGCAGCCCACTGCCCGGCCCCTGGAGGTGGCTTTCAGGCCGGATTTGGGATGGAGAAAGGTGCCGGGGTGCTGCAGGTTGAGGGGGTGGGGTGTCAGAATTGCCCAGCAGGGCTCCCCTGAGGTCACGGCAGGGTCGGTTGCTGGGCTCAGGCCAGGGCTTGGCTGCCCGCGGCCCAGCCCCTCTCCGAGGGCCAGAACCTGGCCTCACCCACTGTGTTTCCAGGGCGGGGCTCCCACCCCCTTTGACCGGAACTACGGTACCAAGCTAGGGGTGAAGGCCATACTCTGGATGTCAGAGAAGCTGCGGGCGGTCTACCGCAAGGGTACGTAGAGGGACCCGGAGGCCGGCCGACCTGCCCTCTGCCGGGGCCCTGGGTGTGAGGCTGCCAGCACGTGCCTGTGTCCACAGGGCGGGTGTTCGCCAACGCCCCTGACTCGGCCTGCGTCATCGGCCTGCAGAAGAAGGCGGTGGCCTTCAGCCCCGTCACCGAGCTCAAGATGGACACTGACTTTGAGTGAGTCCCTCCAAAGAGAGGGGTGGACCGCGGGGCCCAGACCTGCCTGGCGCGGGTGTGCCGGGAGAGCGGGGTGGCCACCCTCGAACCCTGACCCCCCCCAGGGCTGACCCCGGGTCCCTCCTGACAGGGCAGAGGGTGAGGGCGGGGTCAGCGATGGTCAGGTCCAGGGCCCACGTGATCTGCCGAGCCCTCTTGGGGGCGGCCCCGGAGGGACGGGGACCCGAGGCACCACCCGCCGGCACCTCTCAAGCGCAGTGGCCAGGGCCAGCATCCAGATGTCCCAAGGTCCAGGTGTCTCGAGGGGGTGTTTGGGGCCCAGGTTGGAGGCGCGGCCAGGGAGCTGCCCCGCCCCGCCGCAGGCACCGAATACCCCGCCCCCTGACCCGCCCCGCCCCGCCGCGGGCGCCGCAGGCCCTGGCCACGCCCCCTGGCCCTGGCCCCGCCCCTGACCCGCCCCGCCCCGCCGCAGGCACCGCATGCCCCGGGAGCAGTGGTGGCTGAACCTGCGGCTCATGCTGAAGATGCTGGCGCACTACCGCATCAGCATGGCCGACTACGTGTCCGGGGAGCTGGAGCACGTCACCCGCCGCACGCTCAGCATGGAGACGGGCTTCTGAAGCCGCGTCCCCGCCCCGCCCCGCCGCCTCCTCGGGTCCCGGCTGCCGCCGCCTGGAGCCTGCGGGCGGGCGCGCGGGGGCGCGCGGGCTGCGGGGCGCCCGGTTCCATTCTGCTGTCCGCGCGGCGCCCCCCGGACACCCACCTTCCAGGGCGGGGCGTGTGGAGCGTTGGGGTTCCCACACCGCCGCCCCGCTGCCTCGGCACCCCGCGTGGCCCCGAGCCTCTCCTCAAGCCGGCCCTGCGCCCTCACCAGCCCTGGGGGGGCCGGAGCCCGGGTCTCCGTGCGGGGAGGGTGGGGGGCGCACCCCCGTGGGCCTCACCGGGACCCTGCCCCTGTGTGCGCTGGCCCCTGGGGCTGAGCACAGCTTGTCACCTTTTCTAGAAATAAAATCACCCCGACTGTGGAGTGCCCTCAGTCTCTGGAAAGCAGGGCCTGTGGAACCTTCTAGGGAGGGGATGGGCGGGTGGTTGGTAGCCCCCCACCTGCACGCACGGGTCCGGGACCCTCCTCTGGCCTCAGGGACATGCGCCCTCTGGGGCTGCCCTCCCGTTCGGGACCCGCAGCTCCACCCTGTCCAGGTGGTGACCTGAGCCCCCCATGCCCCCCCTTCCTGAGGGGTGACCTGACCCCTCCCCGCATCCTGCGGGGTGACAGGCCCGGCCTCCCCCCGTTTGGGGAGGACTTCTCAGCCAGGTCCCCGGGCCCCGAGTCTGACCTGGAACGTCCCCCAGCTCAGCCTGGGCTGGGTCTCAGAGCAGAGCCAAGGATCCCGGGGCAGGTGATGATGGGAGGGACCAGCCAGGAGGCGCTGGTGGGGTGGCTGAAGGGAGGGGAGGCAGCCAGAAACTTGCCACCACCGGGGCCGCGGGCTGGTCCACTGGAAGTTGCTGGGGCAGGTAGCACCTCGCTCCATACGGTGGTGTTGGCACTAGGGTCCCCGGAAGGATGAGCTGGAGGTCGACCCCATGGTATGGGCTTGACGGGTCCCCATCACCCCTGGGCAGGCTGCACATCCACGTCTGTCGCCACCAAGATCACGTGGGCCTCCTGTCCAGGGCTGCTCCGCCTGCCCGCCTGCCCTCGGCACCCACAGAGGTCCGGACGAGGTTCTGGGTGGGGGCCTCCTGGCTGGGCCCAGGCTGGGGCCCACCATCTCTCCGGCTGCCTTCATGTTCCCTCAGACCCTGGCAGGGAGCCTTGCTCACGCCAGGCGCCGTCGGCCCCGCCGGGGTGACCCCGTGCTGGGGGCCCATGCCAGCCTCATGGTGTTGCCGAGAGCCTGGGGGCTCCTGGGTGCCCGTTTCTGGAGCTGGGGCCCCTCTGGTGTGCTCTGCCAGCCCTGGGGCGGGCCGAGGGGAGACAGTCCCCCGTGGAGGGAGCCCCAGGGCTCTGAGCCTTAGCCCTGTCCTGGGAGGCGGGGGTGGGGATGGGGGTGGGGTGCTGAGGCCACCTGATTAGGGCAGGCCCACCAGGACACTGCCTTCTGTTAACTCAGAGTCACCTGATGACGGGCCTTAACTACATCTGTGAAAGCCCTTCCCCTTGGCCACGTAAGGCAGCATATCCACCACAGTCACATGCTGCCCTCCACTTGGGGGTGGGGGCCTTGTAGGGGGCACACACCAGGGCTCCAGGACCCTGGGGCCACCTGAGCGTCCCGCCCCCATACACAGCACTCCTGGGCCTCCCTTGCAGGAACGTATGTGCACAGCAGTTTCTCAGAACGGGGTGGGGGTGGGGGTGAGGCCAAGGCCATGCCTCAGGGGACATGGCTGGGGAAGGAGGGTGCTGCCGGCCCAGGAATGGGGTGAGTCAGGGAACGGGCATCACTCTCAGGCTGCCTGATTGGGGTCCACTGTGCAGTGCGGTGCTGGGCCAGCGTCCACATGGTCCAGAGCAGGGGAGAGAACCCACTGCCTTGGGAAGCAGCCGGGAGCCCCTGCGCCTGCAGCCCCACTCAGCCCCGCTGGTCGAGGGCGGCCTGGCTGGGAAGGGATGCGAGGGCTTGAACCCAGAGCCCCTCTCAACCCTGACAGCACCCCTCGAGGCCCAGGGCAGCCCCCCTGAAGCCGCAGCGCCCTGTTGAGCCGGGAGCTCAGCGGGGATGCAGCCAGGACAGGCTCTGGGACGCACGTGGTGTTCCTGTGCCAGCGCTCTCGCATCTGTCTCACCGCGTGAAGAGCGATTCCAGGCCCTGGGAGTGCTGCTCCCGCGCGCTTTCCCGGGGGTGCCGCCCATGAGTCCGTCTCGCGGGGGTGATGGGACTCTGAGCAGCGCCCACCGAAGTAGACGTAGACACGTGTGCAGCAGGTGTAACTGGAGCCCTTCGCTGTGATCACGCCGGCGGCAGGGCTCGGCGGGTGCTGGACAGTCTTTCTGGAAGACCACCCCAGAGGCTCCTGTGCCCGTGCGCTCACGACAGGACTGCGGGAGGGCCTCCCCCGAGGGCCTCCACGCAGGGGAGCGGGGGAGGCCCTCGGACACTGTCCCAGACCCCAGGCAGTCCAGGCAGGGGACACCAAGGCCACAGGCAGCGTTTGTCTCACTCTGATGGTTGAGCTGTGGTGCTCACCGGTCAGGGCGCTCGCTCACCTGTGGGTGTGCTCACCTGCTGAGGCGCTCACCTGTGCGCAGGCGCACCCATCAGGCCTGTGGGTGTGGTGCAGCGACGCTGTCCTGGCTTTCCTGCTTGGTGGCACCTCGAGGAAGGGTTGGCGCTGCACCCCCAGCCTGCCAAGCTTCACAGGTTTGTCTCCGCCAGCCCCCACGGAGGGGGAGGGGCACCCGTCGGGCTCCCCCAGGCTATCCGGGCCGCGTGCCTCCCCCGTGCGATGCCGACGGGCACCTTTGCCCTTTACGTAGAAATAGTAAAAAGCGTCAGCCCTGCAGAAGCAGAGACACGACTTCCCAGGGACTAGACCCCTCCCTGAACAAGGGTGAAGACTCGGGTCGACGACTGCAGGGTGCAGGCCGCGCTCGGGGTCCCGTGTGCCCAGGCGGTCCTGGACGGCTGAGCGGCCGCAGGGGGGCAGGGCAGGCCCGACTCACGCCCGCAGCCCCGCTGGCCTCACTCAGCCAGGCCACCGTGCACATCCGCTCCTCTTCGTCAGCCGAGGAGATCCGGCGATCGCCATGGCGGCATCCCGCTCTGCCTAAGCGGGTGCTCCCACGCTCTGGCGGGGCCCCTGGGAACCACAGGCTCCCCAGGAAGTCACTGGAGCCCGTGTCCCCTCACAGAGCCCCGAGGACACCAGCAGCAAGGACCCCTTGTTTCTTGTCTAATTTCCCCCTGGTTTGACAGGGGGCCGTGAGCGTCCTGCAGCCCCTCTGGGGACGGAGGCCCCCACCGCGGAGGAAGAGCATCAGAGGGACGGCCCAGCGTCCTCCTGCACACAGGGCAACCCTGGGCTCGGGGACGAGGGGGGTGAGTGGCCCTGGGAAGGCTCCTTTCCACCCCCGCTCCTCCCGACCGTCGCCCCCGGTCAGCACGATCAAAGGGCACCCCCATCTGCGTCTTCCCCAGAACGCGCTCACCTCCTGACCCTCTGTGTGCGGTGGTGGGGAGGGGGCTGAGGGAGGAGGGTCTGCGGCTCAGCTAACGGCTGTACTGTGGGGGCGCTCAGGGTCCCTGCCCACCCCGCAGCCAGGAGATGAGGAGTCTCCTCCACGTGGGAGGCTCTGGTGGGGGGACTGGCCACCTCCCGGCCCTGGCCGTGCTGCAGCCTGGCCCAGTCAGTGTCACACATCAGGTCAGGACCCAGGTCTCGGCTTGTCCTGCCACGAGTGTTGGACCCTGCCTGCAGCACCCTGGCTTCTGGCCCGGGTGACCCCGTGGTGGGGTCCGAGATACAGAGTGACCGCTCGCGTTCCTGGGCAGCAGCCCTGTGGAGAGCACATGGTGCGTCTGGCCCACCTCCGGCTGCACCGACCAGCATTTCGGACGCGCGACGTGTCCTCCTGGGCCTCAGCCTCTCCTCCATAAACTGGGGCCAACAGGACACACACACAGGGTGTAATGCCAACTCCTGGGAGCAGTGATGTGCCCCCGCTAAAACCTGGGGTCCAGGAGGCCGGGGTGGGTGCCCTTTGTCCTTGGTCCAGCTTGAGGGCTTCAAGAGGGCAGAGTGAGCAAGTGGCTGGGAGTGGGGCCCGGCGAGCTGACGGAGGCTCTGCCTGGGGGGTGGCGAGGGTGGGATGCGGGGGGAGGTGAAGAGTCAAAGGGCTGAGGCCGGCAGCTCACCCGACCCGGGTCCGAGTCGAGGGTCCCCAGCTGAGGCGTACCAGGTCAGGGGGCAGGGGAAGTGGGTGTGAACTGTGCCCGGTGGGTGGGGAGAGGGAGGGTGTGTCACATAACCACCCCCCGCGTGTTCTGACCAGGACGGGGCTTTATTGAGAGCATCCAACACCCCATACACACGAGAAGGCACGTGCACAGGCCGCGGGCACCCATCCTAGATGCCCACACACGGCGAGGCCTCGCTTCCTGTGGCCAGCACTCACCCCCCTGCCCTGAGAACTACAGAGAGGCTGCAAGGTGCGCCACCGCCTTCCCCGGGCCTCCCACGAGGCCGGCGTGAGACGCGCTTCCACGGGCACCGCTCCACCTTCCCGGAGGTGGTGGTCCCCCAGGCTGGTTTCTTGCACATGTTGCGGTCCGTCCCCTTTGGGCCTGTGCCGTCCTCGTATAACCTGACACGCCCTCGGCTCCCACGGGGACATGGACGTTCCTGCCCCAACAGGACACCAGTCCCTGTCATTTCAAGCCCATCAAGAACAGACTTTCCCTGATGGCTCGGAAGGCACCCTCCTCCTTGCACTGGAGGCACCAGGAAGGCCCCCAGGGCTGCAGAGGCACACCGCCTGTGTCCTGGGCACCGCGACAAGGCCCATGACTCTTCCCAAAGGAAGAAAACATGAGACGCAGTTTCCAGAAGGCTGTCCTTTCCCACGCAGCTGCTTCAGGTCCCCAGACAGAAGCGGCAGACCTGTCCTCCAAGTCCTCTCACACGGGGGCAGCACAGACCCCTCTGTACCCTGCAGGGCTCTCAGACAGGGAGACAAAATGCCCTGTGGACAAAACGTCCCCAGAGGTGGCCAGTGGCCTGTCCTTAAGGCTGGAAGTCTCCCGTGGTCGAAAGAAATCCACCCCAAGACCGAGTCAGACGACTGGCATGGAGAAAACATGCGTGAGTGACGGCCTTTACCTTTAACAAGAATGTCAAGGCCATGCCTGTCATTCAGGAAACGTCTGCTTCCAGATCAGACTTTGGAAAAATATTTATTAGGGCAAACGGCTGCAAAACCCACCTTCGGGAAGAGGCAAGGGGAGGAGGCCCTGCTGTTCAGGGGGGCATCTGGCCACGGCCCCTCACAGCGGAGGGCACGGGGCAGGTCTGCCCAGCCAGCCGCGCCTGCCCCTGCCAGGATGCCCGTCCACGGTGAGAGCTCGGCTCTCCCAGGTGGACGAGGCTTCCCAAGGATGCAGCCCTGTGAACCAGGGCTCAGCCTGGGGTCCAGCAGAAGCTGCGGCTGTGTCCGCCCAGGTGCTCAGGAAGGTGCTGGGCTTTAGCTCGGCATCCCCGCTGAGTCACTCCACATCCTCCTGCAGCTCCTGCTTCTGTAGGGCCTGGAGCCGGCTGACCACGGTCTGGTGGACGGCCTCCAGCCCCTCGCTGTCCAGTTCCCGCAGCAGCAACAGGATGGCGGTCAGGATGTTGTTCTGGGGGCACAGAGAGTCCCTGGGTGAGTGCCGCGCCTGTGAGGCTGGGCCGCCCGCACCGTGAGCTCTGGGCCTGGCCAGCACCACGCTCACATCATGAGTGCATGGCCTCCAGGAGGGTGGCCTTCCAGGCAACAGACAGAGACTCAGGTGGACTGAAACCGCAGCCGTGGCACAGGTATGGCGCTCACAGCCTGCAGGGACTTCCTACAAACGGACTCACCCCCTGCTCACAGCCCTGAGGCCCAGAGAGGCTAAGTGACAGGCCCTCGGTCACACAGTTGGTCGGTGATGGAGCAGAGACCAGAAACAGGTTCTCAATAACATGCGCCCAAATGCACACGTGCTTAGCGTGTGACACACACATCTGTCCACATAGCTACACTGGTTTCCACCTGCATTTGAGCAGGGAAACGCTGCCACTTCTACCGGGAAGGATTTCGCACAAAGGGGCTCCATGAACGGATCCCTCTCACGGGACGGCTGCAGGCACAGCCACGAGCTGGAGCACACGGCCCACGTGACCACGTGAGGACACGGCTCAGAGGCTGACACTCAGGGTGCTGAGCCCGGGCTCTCCCACACCCTCCGGCTCCTGCTCCCCTCCAATCTCGCCAGACCCCCCGCCCCGTGCGCCCGGGGCTTCCTGCCACCTGCACCCCACACTGAGAGGCTTGCGGGGGGCTCGATGCCCACAGGGACACCCAGCACGGCCACGGCCCTCCCGTGCTCTGCTGTTCGGAGCAGGGCGTTCTGTCTGAGCGGGTGTGACGGTCTTCTGTTTGCCTTCATGGCAGGCGTGGAGCCAGGGGTCTTCAGTCTCTGGTCCGCACTGCGCTGCAGAGGCCCTGGGGTGGGGGGAGCTTTGGGGCTCTGCCCACCCGCCGGGCACACCCGCCACCGGGACGGGACACACCTCCACACCCCTGGCTCCTCCTGAGACGTGTGGGAAGTGTGTACAGGGACCCCACGCTGCCCCACGTGGCCACCTCGCTGAGGAGGACAGTGTGGTCACGAGGTGACGGTGACCTGCCAGGGCGGGGAGGGCGGGGGAGATCGGCCACAGGCCCAGTGACCGCTGCCGAGACTGGCCTCAGCCTGCGGTCACATCTGTCCACAGCCCTTGGGGCCTCAGTCCGTCCGCCTCTGTACCTCCCGTGAGCTTTGCATGCGTTTGACGTGGTCACTGCACAAACGAGCGAGGCCTCGTGCAGCCCTCGCCTCTGTGAGCCCACGGGGAGGTCAGAGCACCCGGCGGCTCTGGCCAGGCCGAGCTGGGGCTGCAGCAGGTGCTGGGGGGTCAAGGGCCTCCCCACAGACCCTGGGGAGGCTCAGACAGCCCCCCTTCCCGCGTGACTAGGTGGCAAGGTGCCCTCTGGGGTGAGCTAACTGGTGACCCGTTCTCCCTGCCAACGACCAGCTCAGGGAACTGACACCAAGCCTGCGGGGGGGGGGGGGGGGGGGGGGGGGGAGGGGCACACGGGGAAGCTGCTGGGCCGGTGAGGGGACACACGGCAAGAAACGGCCCCACCTCTGTGCCGGACGCGAGCCTGGAGCAGGGCCCCTGTGACCAGGGCACGAGCCCAAGTGCGACACGGGCGGCAGGCGGGGCCTCGGAGGCACCTGGTCTTTACTGACGTCACCCACTGCCCACGTGACCTGGTTACTGTTCAGCCCACAACCCGTGCTCCGTACAGGGATGCCTGCGGAGGCTGCCGCCTGGGCACTGCACGGGGACACCGCCCCCGCCCTGGACAGAAGGGTCCCCCCTCCTGAAGCAGGCGGGAGGCCTCTTCCCAAGCAGCAAGCTTCCCGCCCCCAAGACCACCCTGGGCCCCGCCACGCCCTCAGGCACCCCCTCCTCTGTCTGCCGCGCCCAAGCAGCTTAGATGCGAATGCAGACACTGGACCCAGACGGCCAGCGTCCCCCCCTCCGGGGCCCGGCGTCGCGCGTCCCTCCAGGGTCTCCAGCCCGATTCCCACTCTCTGGGCAGGGGCAGCCAGCAGCCATCGGCGGCCAGAGCGGCCTCCGGCATCCTCACCCTGTTCTTGCGACTGCTCGCGGCCTCCCTCTGCGAGAAGGAAGGAAACCGGTCCCGGGAAGGGGGCTTCAGGCCAAGCTGCCCCTGGACGCTGCCGGTGGGGGGAGGACAGGGGTGCGTGAGGCCTGAGGGGCGCGGAGCCCCGCCCACACCGTCCGCACGTCTGTGGGTCCAGCGCCTCCGGGCCCAGTGGGGAAAAGGCCCCTGACAGTGGAGCCCCGCCGCCCGTTTGTAAGGAACCCCCCACTCCAGCACTCCGCTCTGGGGGGACAGGAGCCGTGGACTGGGGGGCGGGGGTGGGGCAGCACGACGTCTCTGAGCCCTGGGGTCACCTCCCTGCCCCCGGAGCTCCCCCCAGGGCCCGGTGGGGGGGGCGCTAGCACAAATGGCACGTCAGCCCGGGACGGAGAGCGACAGCCGTGCGCCCTCCCTCCCACACCACCGCACGGCGAGGCAGGCGGGCCTCCTCCACGGGCAGACACCGGCCTGGGGCCCCGCGGTGAACGATGGTCTCCACCATGCTCCCCACGTCCGGCTTCTGCCCACAGACGCCCGTGACAACCAGTCAGCGGAGATGCCGTCTGGGTCGGGGGGCCGTCCCTCAGCCCACAGGCCCCGCTGCCCCCGGGGGCTCGGAGGCTGCACGGGGGCTCGGGCGGCCGTGGCCACGGCCACGCGGCTTCCCTCCCACCCACCAGCCCACCGCCCGCGTCCACCCCTCCCCGCGAGGGGCTGGTCTTGCCCTCGCCCGTGCTCCCTGCCCTGGGCCTTCTCTCGGCCACGCGGCTGACACCAGGCTGGGGGCCCCGAGAGCCAGACCAGAAACAACCACCAGGCACACCACCCACCCCCGTCGCAGAGGCGCAGCCACGGGAAGCCCGGGCAGGCCCGCGGGCCGCACCTGGCCTCCTCCTGGCCGAGGCTCAGCGGGTCCCGTGGTGTCTCGCCAGTGGCGTCCACAGCGCTCAGGACGTAGGACAGCGCGGGCGGACCGTTCCCCAAGTCCTCTCTGCTGGGCGCCGTGACCTCCTCTCCCTCCACCAGTGCTCGGGACACCTCCTCCTCGGTCACAGCTTGGGAGAGGAGGGGGCAAAAGCGTCAGTGGCCTCACCGCACACGAGCCCCATGAGCCGCGGCCCGGCCGTCCCCGTGGCAGCCAGCACGGTCTGCTTCGGGGAGGGGCCCGCTGTTTGTCTGTCCTCACAGCCAGCGCCCGAGAGCAGGGCCGGGTCCCCCACCATCGCATCCCCGCCCTGGAGGTGCTGGACACGGGGCAGCCGTGACAGCTTGTGAATCCACACCTCAGCATTTGCCCAGAAAACCCCAAACGAAGGCAGGTTTTTAAAAGGCACAGAATCACTACATTTCTTCTATCTCAACCCCATGTGACAATTTATCTGAAGTTTACTTATATTAAAATGGTTCATCTAGGAGAAAATAAGGGTGCACATGCGGGTCAGGAACCAGCACGGAGAACGCCCGGGGCCCACGAGGAAAAGGCAGAGCCCCGGAAACGGGCCGGAGCCCGCGGCGGAGCAGGAGCGGCCCCCCCCCATCGCCCTGTGGGTGCCGGGAGGCCCCCCCAGCCCCCCCCAGGAAGGCAGGGAGGTGGGGGGCCGAGGAGCGACGCGCGCCGCACCTGGTGCGCTGGGCACGGCCCCCGGGGCCCCCCGCGCAGCGGCAGCGAGGCCGCGCGGCCGCGCAGGGGAGGCGGGGGCGCGTGCGGAGCAGAGGCCGCCCGGGGGGCGGCGGCGGCGGCGGGGCCCTGCACCCACCCTGGTTGTCCAGCCTCTGCAGGTGCGGCAGGTTGCGCAGGACGGTCATGCGGTAGAGGCGGGGGCAGGCGCCGCAGCAGGGGTTCTCCGCCAGCCACAGCACGCGCAGGCGCGGGAGGCCCTTCAGGTGCACCAGCTCGGCCAGGCTGGGGACGCGGTTCTTGCGCAGGTAGAGCTCCCTCAGCTGCCGGCAGCGGCTCACGGGCTCCAGGCTGGAGATGCTGTTGACGCTGCAGGGAGACGCCGTCAGCGCCGCCGCGGGGAGCCCCCGCCCCAGGGACGGGGGAGCGCTGCCGGGCCTGGCCGTGCGCCAGCGCCAGGGGGGCGCCAGGCCCAGGGGAGAGCCTGCGGGGGAAGCCCTCCAGCTAAAGGGGGAAGCGGCCGCCCCTGCCCTGTGGAGGCCGCGAGGAGTCAACGTGGGGTGCGAGGTCTCAGCCCCCTTGAAGGACAGGAGCCTGAGGCCTCCCTGGGACACACCCCCGCGCGCAGAGTGGGCAGCGGCCAGAAAAACCCAGGCGACCAAGAACGGAGCACTGAACTTCCAAACCCCACGTTCACCAAAGACACAGCTACGGGTTTAAACTGTGAGCGGACCCGAGACAGGACGTGCCCGAGGCGCCAGGCAGAGACCCACAGGTCCGCGCTGGCCCAGCGCGATCCCCTCTGCGCACGCAGGTGGACCGGCTGGCTCCGCTCGAGGGGGTGGCCGAGCATCCCTGTGCCCGAGCCCCCGGCCCTGGGGGACCCCGCCCGGCGGGCCGGGCCGCTGCAGACCGCCGTCTGCTGGACGGTGCGTGTGTGCTGGGCAGGGTGCCCCAGGGCTGCTGCACCCCCCCCCCCACCTCTGCAGTCGCTGCAGTGCTCGCCTGACGCCACCTCACCAAGAGCGAACCCAGGCGTGGGTCCCCACCGTCGGGGGAGCGGCCCAGGCCGGGGGGCCAGCGAGGGCTCGGACCTGCAGCGGCCTGGGGTCCCCCCTTGACCACTGGGCTAACACTGCACCGCTACAGGCCGGATGTGCCCCTCACCCTTATAGCAGGGGCCCCACAGGGCTCCCTGCACCCTGCACCACGTGAGGACACAGGGCGAAGCCACCGTCCGCGGCCCAGGAAATAGCCCCTCGCCACACACTGACCTCGGGCTGTGGCCTCAGCACTGTGAGGGGTACACGTCTGTAAAGCCCCATCAGAGAAGCCAGGACGGGCCTGGCCTTCCCTCCCACGGCACCGAGACCAGAGCAAAACGGCATCGTCTCACGGGACTGCCGCCCCGCGTGCGAGCACAGTCCCCAGGCTGCGGGGGCCCCACCAGGTCCAGCGCGGCCCGACGTCCAGGCCACAGCCCCGGGCGCTGCCCTCACTGGGCAGGGGTGATGAGAAGCCCACCTGCCCGAGGAGGGGCCTTGGGCTCAGAGGCCCAGCAACCTGCCCCCAGTCCCTCAGACAGCGCCCAGCAGAGACAGGGTCACATCCACGCCCCGCTCCGTTTCCTGCTGTTCTGGGGGATGAAAGTCTACATTTGTTTGCCATGTAAGGCTTTCTGGGCGTGGCTCACGTCCCAGCTCCACGGACAATCCTTACAGACACGTGACAGCGGACTGCTGGCGCCGGCACACGCCGGCCGCTCCATATTCCCCATGGCGTCCGCCCCTCCTCACCCGCCACCACCCCCCCCCGCCACCCCAGGGCAGCGGCTGCCTTTATGCCCGTCTTACAGCTGGGGAAGCCGAGGCACACAGGCCTGAGCCGGCCATCATTCATTCATTCCTTCATCCCGTGAGAAGGTGCGAGCCTGAGCCTGGCGGGTCGGGGCCGGGGGCACCTGGGCACAAGGCATGGCCCCCACAAGGCAACCTCGGAAGGTGCAAAGGAGACCGAGCAGAGGGCTAGGGAGGGACAAAGAGGGTGGCCGGCTGTGTGATGAGGAAGGGAACTCACGGGTCTGCACGGGATCAAAGGCCTACAATCCCACATGCAGGGCGAGTCTGAGACCTTCTGAGCTGCCAAACAGGGAGTCTGTCTCCCTTGCCCGGCTTAAATCTCCTCGAGGTTTTAGGTGGGGGGACCTACAGAAAGCACCCACCCCAGCACCTGCCAGGGTCAGCTCCCTCCCGGGCCCAGAGTGGGCAGGACAGAGGTCAGGCCTGGAGGGCGTTCCTCCCTCCCCGACCCTCCAAACTCCCCAGGGGCCTGAAGCCCCAAAGGCAGTATTTAGTTCATTCAAGGTTTCCTTAGTCTGTTGAAGCCCTGACGACTCTGAAGAGGTAAGGATTACCAAGGACAGGTTATGCAGGGCAGGGAAGCTGCCAGTGCTCCAGGCAGCGAAGGACCAGGAGGACAGAGAAGGCGGGGCACTGGGGCCGACGCGGCCACCCTGGGGCGCTGCTCACCAGCAGGAGGGCAGCGCGGCTCCCACTGACCCCAGGACGGGCAGGGCGAGGGCAGGGGGAGGCCCAGGTGCCTCCAGGAAGGAGGACAGAGCTGGGGAGCTGCCGGGCCCTCGTGCTGCCTGGGCCTGGCCTGCAGAAGCAGCCCTCCCGGACTACGGCTGGGAGGCCTCAGGTTATCTAACGGCCAGCGGGAGGGACCTGGACATTCTCCTCCTCTTCCAGCCCCAGGGACTTAAGAGTGGCAGTGTAGTACCTGAGGGTGATCACTTCCAGGCTGGGCATTTCCCGGCATATGGAGATCTAGGAAGGAAAGGGATGTGATTGTAAACATTGCTGGGCACTGGCCGTGTGACGTCACACCTCTCCCTCAGCCAAGAGAACCAAGCTGGAGCTGCAGTCCACCCCGCACCCAGGGTCTAAGCGGAGGAGCCTCCGTCGCCCCCCTAGGAGCGCGCTCGCGGGGCTCTGCATCCCGCTCCCTCTGCAGCCCAGACGTCCCTCTGATGGAGAAACGGGCACCCTCTCTGCAACCCTGAACAGCATCACGACCACCAAACGCTGCCAGCCATCAAGATGGACCATTGCTAATCTCAGACGCCCTCACAGGGCATCGGCAAGGGGACCTGGACGGACGGAGAGCCTTTCTTCTTGCTACCCCTGACATCCGGGGAAAGGACAGAAGCCCTTTCTGGCCCACAGAGCTGCGCCAATAGCGAGACAGGCTTGAAGCTGGATCTCAGAGCATCTTAACACGGACTCAGTGGAAAAGAGCAGCGGGGGCTCAGGTTGGTCCATGAAGGCTCCCTAACCTGTAAGGCTGATACGTGGTGAAGCCCCAGAGATCTGCCACCTGCCAGACCGCAGGCACGGGGCCAGATGGGGCCCCTGACGTCAACAAGCTCGCCGGTCAGAATGCTGCACGTTCACAGTGGATTTGTTTTCTGTCACAGTGGTATTTCGTTTTTATGTTTTTGCTGCTAAATATGCAGCACTTCAGCTAGAGAATGAGGTGGAACCGGCTCTTCTGGACAGCCCCGCCACGCAGCATTTCCAACTTTGTTTTTCAGGAAAGGTACAGCTCAAGTTACAAAACAAAAGTGGGTAAGAACCAACTGACTGGCACCCACACTCTGCGAGTTGGAGACATTCATCCCAGGAGTGGGAGGGAGGGTGGGCTAGAAATCTGTTGACAGACAGACAGCTCAGCCCAGCTTTGTGCTCTGTTCCCACCCAGGCCCTGCCTCTTCCTGCCGTGGGAGTGGGGGGAAGCTGGGTTTGGCCCACGGGCAGAGCTGAAGTGAGGCAACTCCTCGGGACATGAAGTCAGGCAACCCGTGGAAAAAAGCCCCAGCCAAATGCACTGCTTCTTAAAGTCAACCAAGCCCCTGGGGCTCTTCCTTGGGTGGCAGCAGGTCTGTGTCTTGGACCCGCCCCCTCCTCTGCGAGGCCAGCCTTCCATCCGCAGGAGAACGCGTGAAGGAACGCCACAATGCACTTGGGTGCTACAGAACTTTTTTTCATGAGTGGCTCTGCTTTACAAAAACTGCCAAAGGAACAAAGTCCCACACAGGAGTCTGGATAGAATGAGTGCAGGTCTGGCAACCTAACCCTCCTCTTGGGGACCAGGGATGGTTTGGAGGTGATCAGCACGATACTCACATCAGTCAGGCGGCTGCCCCTGGGGAGAGAAAAGACATACGCACTTTTATTCTGTTAAAGCTGAATTAAAAAAATTAAAAACAAAAATTAATGACTAAGGCCTACAAACTTTAAGAGTCCATGATTTTAACAACAAAGTAAAAGAAAGCTTTCCCAGATAACTGACAAAGGTGCCAAAAATCATTTCCTGGCTGATTTTGGACAAAACGATTTGATACTGGCGGGCTCCTTCACAGACTAACCTCTACCAGGTTGTCCCGTTTGAAGGACACAAAGATTTACCCGTTCTCCAGGCAGCTACACTGAGGGATGATTCCCTCACTGGGGAAGATAAACAAGGGAGTCTTTGTAACAGGCCAAGTTCCAAGGCTAAACATTCGACTTATGCAACACGCTTCAGAAAGCCTGAAATAGGGTCGTTGTGCTTCCGTGCTTAGGACAAGGACGACCGCCCCACGCAGAACAAAGGCGTGCCTTACTGAAAACAAATAGCAGATGTGCAAGGCTTTTAATGAACAGACAGAGCTCACTGCAGTCAATCTGCCTGATTCCAGGGGGAGGACGCTCTGCTGCTGACCGGCCGCCACCTGAACCGTCCAGTGTACAGAGGCGCGTGGAGCCGTGCTCTGAATCCTTGGGGAACATGTGTGAACCTTTCAGGAGTTTCAGAAGTACTTCCGGCCCCTCCTTGGCTCAGCTAGGCCTGGCCTCCCTGCCTCTGAGCCTGCACCTGTATCTCTTCCTGTCACCTCCCAGACAGTGAGTCACCTGGGGACAACCTCTCCCCGCACCCTCAGGGCTCAACTACAACCGTGTTTACTGAAGCATCACTTTAGAGGCTCAGTTTCCTTTCTTTGCCTAGAAAGGGTGTTAGTCACCTTGATCTCCTAGCTTAGCAGCAGGCCTGGCTCCCAGGGACTGCAGGCAATTTCAGAAATGAGACTGTCTACAGAGGGAAGGGTCTGCCCCACGAAAGCTCTCTAAGGCCCACAGCCAGTCTTCAAGGTAATTCCAAGTGTTTCCAGCAAGGAGGGCAGTCTGGGGCTGTGTGTAAGTCACCCCTGCTCAGGAGAGGTGAACACTCGGACCCGATCTTTGCCAAAGGCCCCCTGAGCGTGTGCAGCCCCTCGCCCAGGCTGCGAGCCCCCGGGACCGGGCAGACCAGCCTGGACGGGGGCCGGGAGGGTGAGGCCGGAGGTGCCCCCTCCACCCCGACGCCCACGGCCCCCTCCGCGGCCCTGCTCCATCCCGCCCCAGAGCAGAGGAGGTGCCGGGCAGGGGCCTCCGTTTCCAGACCGCTCCTCCCGGCCCGGCCCCGCGGAGGGGGGTCCCGGGGAGCGGAGCCGGGCAGCGGGGAGGACGCGCGGGGGCCGCCCCGGCCTCTGGGCCTCACCAGCAGTTGAGCTTCCGCACGCTGTGCAGCTCCGCGGCCTTGGCCCGGGACAGGACCATCTTCCGCGTCAGCTTCATGGCGGCGGCCGCCCGGGTGCCCCAGCCCGGCGCAGCTCTCACGCCGCCCGCGGCCCCGGCGGCCGAGCTCCAGCCGCCGCGCGTCTCCAAGGGGCGGGGCCCGCGTCTTCAGGGGCGGGCCCGGAGAGCTCATTGGGGGCCGGCCAGGGGGCGGGCCGGCGCGAGCGCGGTGGGGCCGCCTGGGCTTCCGCTCGGAGCCTTGGCTCCGCCCCTGCCCGCTCCGCCCCGCCCCGCCCCGCCCCGCCCCTGGGGCCGCGCGCCAGGTCCCGCGCATGCGCAGCGTGGGGACGCCGGGGTCGTCCGTGATTCCGCCGCGACGGCGTTGGAGGCCCCCGCCAGCCGGGAGCGCCCGCCCGAGTCCCGCCCCCCAACCCCGGGCCCGAGTCCGCGCCCGGAGCCCCGTGCATTAGCAGTGATGGTCTCTTAACTGCCCTGAATTAGGGACGTGAAGGGAGGCGCCGGGACAGCCCGGGGGCTGCGGGAGGCGGCAGGTGGCGGAGGGCCGGGCCGGCCTCGCACAGAGCTCGCCGGCCCTTAAGCGCGTTAGGAGTCAGAGGCTGCTCGGGCTGCAGAGTACGTCAGGACAGGTATCCGGGACCCCAGGCCTGCTGCAGGTGCCGAGACCACACTCGGCCGCCTCCGGGACCTCCTCCCCGCCAGGCCCCGGGCCTGTCTTTGGCCTGCCCAGCCCCGTCTCAGCAGAGGTCCTGCTGCGGCACTCCCTCCCTCCATCTCTGATGCCCTCGCTGTCTGATTAAGGGCCTCAGCCCTCCCTCACCAGTGGTAGCTGCTCTTCCCGGCCTGAGCCTCGCCAGGTCCCTGCCCTTGAGGTCTCGTAGGAGCTTTGCACTCACTGGCCGCTCGCCGCCCCTGGGCTGCAAATCCCCCTTATCCTTGTTGAACTTGGAGTCAAGCACCGTCTCTCCTCTAATTGCAATCATCTTGAACAAAGTCTTCCTTACGCTCTTAGCAAGTGTCGGAATCATTTTTTCTTTCGCAGAGGTCACAGGTTGCTTTCCCAGGATGCCACAGCAACACCCGAAGCCCAGAGCCCTGGAGACGAGTGGAGGACCTGCCTGTACGAGGGACCCCTGGCAGGACCAGAGATTGCAGTTCCGTGGGGGGAGGTGGGATTTTGCCGTAGGATCTCCCATCCCACCCAACCCCGCCATTTTTATTATAAAGACAATAGAGGGAATTCGAAACAGAGAAGCGCATTCCCACGCTGCGTTTTCTGTATCTCTTCCCATGGGCTGTATTTTGCTGGCACAGGCGGTGTTGTGAAGGGTTTATCAGTCAGTTCTGGCCCCGAGCCCCCTCACCCACGTCTGGTTTCTGCCCTACGGTGGGTGGGCCCAGGTGCGAGGGGGATGGGGCGGAGGGCACAGCCCGCGGGAGCAAAGGGCCCCAGACCCCCTTGCCACCTCCGCCGCTGTAAGCGTGCCTGTGGCCACACGGGGGCTCCTCTGTTCAGCCGGTGAAGGATGGCCGGCTCAGTGTGGACGTGGACCCTGGAGCAAGCTGCAGGAAGTCACCCTCGGGTGGCCCCGAAAGACTGGTGAAGGCCGATGACAGCAGCGGGCAGAGGTTTGAGCAGGTGTCGGCCTGGGATCTGGTTCGATCCCACGTGCAGGCTAGTACGTCAGCCTGTTGCTCCTTCGTGGGTGCCGGCGGGAGGCTGCGACTCCTGGGTCAGAGACAAAGGACGGTTGTTCCTTGTGGCACTGGCACGTTTGCGTCTGTGCCCCGAACCCCGAGTTCCACGGAGCGACGCGCGGGCCTCAGTAGGTGCTCACTGCCCAGGCCGTGGGTGCCCGCGGTACTGGGAGGGATCAGGGAGCTCTGGGTCCACCACTTCTCCAGTCAGCAGCGAGCAATCCTCATCTCGTTCCAGGGAAGACGTCCCTCATGTCTCAAGGTTACCAGCTGTAGGAACAACCTGAGGAAGTGGGCTGGCAGACTTGGCACACCAGGGAGACCTGTAGGCGAGCAAGAGGTCCTGGGGGGCCCGGCCCCCACGTGGAGCGCCTGTTCCTCTGCTCTGTGTGGGGGGACGTGCACTGGCGTTGGAGCACACGTGGACTCCCGGGTGGGCAGGGATGGCCTGACCCTCTGGTGGGGGGACCAAAAGGAGAGAGACTGGAGAATTGGGGACAGGGAGTCTGGCAGAGGCGCTGGGGGTGGGCCACGGTGCGGAGACCCTCACACCCCATGGTGAAGCCATGGGGCACCCACCATGGATGAGGCGCTGGATGGCCAGGGATGGCAACGCCACAGCCAGTGGACGGCCATCAGCCTCTGTCCTCAGCTAGACCAGGGCTGGCTGGTGGGTCAGAGAGGGTGTGGCCACGGTGGCCGGGACGGAGGCGAGCGCGGTACCATCCCTTGGAGAGATGGGACAGTGACGCGCTCACACAGGATGGACGGGTTCTGCGTCTGAAGGCTCCCAGTGGTTTCATCCACCAGCACAGGGTCCCACAACATCGCATCAGACCAGGGGACCCACTTCATGGGCGCGAAGGCCTGGCGCGAGCTGGCCCCAGCCCCCTCCCCTCATCTTGTGCCACGCTCCTCTGGCACACTCCGCTGGCCACCATGGCCTTCCTGGTGGTCCTCAAACACACGACTTGAGTTCACCTCCAGGCCTTTGCACCTACTCCTCCCTGGGGTCAGTCCGCTTTCATTGGGTGGTTCCAGCTTGATCTGTCGCTTCCTCGAAAAGTGGACCACTTCTTCAATCCACCTTGCTGAGAAAGGCCTACCCAGCCTGCCTGACACTGACCTTATGACCTCCAGCTCCTGCCCCACGGAGCTCCTAGTGTTCATCACACCCCGAGGTGGTTTATGTCATTCTCCCCCTGGACTGCGGGTCTCGGGGAGCCCGAGCCGCTAGACGGCGTCTGTCCGTGGGGAGGCTGGCTGGCCGACGTGCACGCAGGGTGTGCAGGCGCCTTCGGACGCCAGCTCTGGCAGGCCCCCACACCAGCGCCCCCTCACAGCCACTGGGGTGAGAAGGTTTCCCTCCACACTGGGTGGTGAGGACTGCAGGTGGACATGGGAGCTGAGCGTGGTGCTTGGCAGGCGGGGAGTGGGGGGGCACCTGCCAAGCCATCGAGCCTCTCTGTCCTCCTCTGCAGAGCGTGACCCCGGCCGGTGCAGAGTGCTCTGGACAGGTGGACGGATGGACGGATGGGTGGGCAGACTCTGCGGCAAACCACAGAATGGACTTGTAGAAGACAAGTGTGGCCTGAATTTATTCATTTTATTTCGTGTTCTGGCTGCCCGGGTCACTTCCTGCTCCATTCTCATCCTTGTCGCTGCAGCGCGAATGGCCACCTGGAAGAGCCCTCTGGGTGGGCATGCAGCCACTAGGGCATCCACCGTCTTTACTCTCCTGGGCAGCACCACCGCACCCACTTACTTCCACGGGCAGCCCTTTTACATTAGATGGTTCTGGAATGCAGGTCGTCTGTTGACCTCGGAAATGAAATGATAAAGGAGAACAAGGTCGTCCCCCAGCACGAAGCCCACTTCTCTTGGTCCTTTCTCTAGACCAGGGGTCAGCAACCCCCAGCCCGCGGGCCAGATCCAGCCACTGCTTGTTCTTGTAAATAAAGTTTTATTGGCACACAGCCAAACCCATCTGCTCACGTTTTGCCAACGGCTGCTCTCTGGCTGCAAGGGCAGAGCTGACAGTTCAAACGGAGACCATCGCCTGCAAAACCTGAACTATGAACCATCTGGCCCTGGACAGAAAAAGGCTGCAGCTCTTGCTCTAGGCTGTGGCCATGTTGGCTCCCAGCCCTCGGCCCCTGCCTGCCTCCCTCTGCTCTTCTCCAAGGAAGCGGCAGCCTCACCTCTCTGCTCCGGTGCGTCAACCACGAGCAGAGCGGCCGTGCTCATCGGTCAGATCACCATCTGCTCAGCAACTGCAGTTTTTTCGCGCCTCCAGGCCCGGGGGCTTTATATCTTGGGCGTGATATAACAGGCCATAACAAAGCCCTCTGTCCTGCACTTCCTTTATCTGAACTCGAAACAACCCTCAGTCAAGATCAGCACTTGCTGACCTTGTACTTCATGGTTCTGCTTTTTATTTTTATGGAAAAGGCATTTCATAATTGCTCTTGCAGTGGAGTTTGGCAGATGCAACATGACCTTCTTGTGAAACACGTGATTTTCTAGAAGGAGGGAGCCCCACGGTAAATAATGTGGGCACGCGTGTTTCGTCGGAAGCCTGATTTGTGAGATACCTCGCCTTAAGCAATGTTCCCATGGAGGCCCTGAGATGCTTGGAAACGAAAGCCAGCCCGTCCGCTCGTGTCCACCAGATGGCTCTGCACTTCCTGCTGTCTCGTGAAATGTTAACTTCGCCTCAGTATGCTTTTAGTCGTGAGATAACTCTTGTGCCAGAGGGCACCCGGGAAGGAGCACCGGGTGAGAGTGTGGACACAGCTGCAGAGAAGCAGCTGCGGACACAGGTGGGTCTCCACTTCCTTTGCCTGTTAACTAGGGTCGGAGACACCTTTGGGGGGTTGTGGCCATCCTTGCAGCAGGATAATTCCTGTAGCGGCCACTCACTGAGCACTTGCTGCTTGCGGGCTCGGAGAATGCAGCAGTGGCAGCCGGAGGGCTGTGCCCCCTGCAGCGTGCAGTCCTGCAGGCCAGAGCCGTTGGGTAACACCCACTTGGCTGTTCTTTAATTCCGTGGTGCCAACCACCTTGGAGGAGAGGCTCCAGCTGCCTCCATTATGTCTTGGGAAACCGATCGAGTGCTGTCCGAGGGGCCCTGATGGGTTCTGACACCTTCCCCAGGCTGCTTAGAGGCTCCGGGTGGCGGGAGAGTGAGACCGGGGCCAGCCTTTGGCCAGTGGACCTGTGGCGCTGCCGGCTGGCTGCTTTGGGGAGAGGCAGGGGTGGGTGGGGGCAAAGGGCCTTCCAGAGGAGGGTGCTCCTGGCAGGCATCGGGACGCTAGGTCAGCACACCTGGGGGAGGAAATGAGGGTCAGCCGGCAGCCCCCGGGCCCCAGGGTCAGAGAGGCACAGGACCCTGTTCACTTCCCTGGACCCTGAGCGGGGGCCCAGGAGTGGCCGTGGGGCCTTGTGGGGTGGCAGCTGGGAAGGAGAGGGCAGAGGGCCTCTGCTGGGTGAGACTTACGGCCGGGGAGTTTGGACCTTTAGAGAAAGTTGGAATCAGTTTTTCGGGAGTCAGAATGGAGTCCCCTTGATCCTCCAGCCAGGAGGACTGAGAGGGGCCGTGCAGCCAGGGTGGAAATCAGGCACCTGTGGGTCCAGGGGCCAGCACCTGCCAGGGTGGCTGCTGTGCGGTTGCATCTTTCTGGCTCCTCCTGCCCCTTTGGTTCCTGCCTTGCGGGGAATAGGCTCCTGGCTTTGGGGCCCCCAGGAAGGCGGGTGAGGGCAGGGGCAGGCCGGTCGCGGAAGTGGTTCACCCATTACTGGGGCCCAGGGTCTCCAACTCCTGCACCGACACAACCCCCGCCCAGCTCTGCCCCACCCCACCCCTCCCCCAGCCAGTGCCATTAGGACTTGGCGAGAGTGGCTGTCTCCGGGTTCACACGTGCCGCCAGCCTCGCGGGAGGGGGATCTGGGGAGGCGGACCCCGCAGCTCGCGCGTGGCGGAGGCCCGGCTCCTGGCTCCCGCGGCTCATCTCTCCTCTTCGCTCCACGGGACCGGGCGGGCTGCGCTCTCCGGAGCCGTGACGCAGAGCGCACTGCGGGGCCCGAGATGCGGACGGGCCCGCGGGGCCAGGGCGGCCGTCCTGCGCAGCGGCGCGAGTGACGCGGCAGCGCGGGCCTCTCGGAGCAGGTGCGCGCGCCCGCCGGGGTGGAGGACGCCGGGGCGCCGCGGCGGCGCGGCTCGGAGGGAGGCTGCTCCGGGGTCCAGGGGCGCGGGGCGCGCCGGCGCAAGCGGAGCGCAGGCCGGGGTGCGGGCGCCGGTCTGGCTCTGGGCGCGGGGGCGGAAGCCGGGGCGCGGCTGGGGGTCCGGGGCGACTGCAGGCTCCAGGGTCCGCGGGCGCAAAGGGCTGGGCGCGGGCGCGGGCTGGGTGCAGGTGCGGGGCTGCGGCGGCGCGCGGCGCAGGGACCCAGGCAGCGGACCGGACCCGGGCGCGGGCGTCCGCGGGGCTGTGGCGCTGCGACAGGGCTGGGCGCGCTCCGTCCGGGGGCGCCGTGTCCCTTCTGGGGGAGATCAGGGACTCGGCCGTCTTAGGCTCTTGCTCAGACCACCCCCCAGCCCCCGGCCCCCCGAGACCTCCCGGCCTAGTTCTGTGGCCGGTCCTTCCGTTGCCCTTCACCCGCGTGTGGCTATTTATAGTCCGGAAGGTGCTTTCACAAGCAGCATTTCAAAGGATGCTGGAGCTGGAGCCCCGGGAGCAGCTACAGGGCTTAGAGAAGCGGGAGTGGGGGTGCACAGAGGGCCGCAGCCAGTGTGCTGAGGCCAACCCGTGGTTCTGCTTGCTGGTGAGTCTTCTGGGCTGGGGAGGTGGGGTACCAGGAGGAGCCCTCTCTTGGTGAGTCCCCAGGGGCCAAATTGGGACACTCACCCCCTCACTTCTCGCTGTGCCAGCAGCTTCATGTCCCTGTCAGCGTCCTGTGCTGGTGACATTTGTAGGTGTCGTGTTGTGTGGCTGTACACTCAGGCCTATGCGGTCAGATCCTCTCCCTCTTTTCCTGGAGGTCATTTTACTTTTAGAGTTTTCTCAACACGCCTATGCTATTGCTTATGGGCTATTTTAGCTATATCACAGGGTGGCCGAGCTTGCTTTTAGGTGACGTGTGAAGAGAGCGAATGCTGATATGGTTTGGGGGAGAAGAACCCCAGAGAAGGTTGACGCGGGGCTTTGTAAGGTCATAGTCAGCTCTGGGCTTCTGGGCTCTCCCAGGGTCTAGACTGCTGGACAGGGAGCCAGGGTGGTGGAGAGGGGGGAGGAGGGGGAGAGGGTCAGGCCGGCATCTCCCCTGTGGCTGGGCGCGGGCCTGGGCATGGCTCCACGTGGCCCCTGGCTCTGCCCTGCGAAGTCTGTGGGGTGGTGGGCGGGAGGAGCGGTGTCTGACCCGTCTCCCAGGGAGCTGCTGGCAGCCGGGGTTTGAGAAAGGCTGCACAAGCCCCTAGCGGGTGCGCCGAGGTGGGAGACTGACAAATGCGAACCTGAGCGGACGCACTTGAGTTTCCTAAGACCAAGTGCTCTACTGCCCGTGCCTTTGCTGCTTGTCCTGTGCGGGACCGAGCGCTGGAGGGGGCAGGCGCTGCCTCTGGCCCAGGCCTCCTTGCAGACTAGCTGCCTGGCTGTGAGCTCTGCAGAGCCTCGTTTTCCTCTGTGGTCACCTGGCACACTTCCTGCTCTGCTGCTTCCCTGAGAAGCTGGTTGTGAGGCCCGGTGAGCTGCTGTGTAGGACCTGTAAAGGCCTGTAAAGGCCACACAGGGGTAAGGCCCCCTCCGCCACGCGTGCTGTGCCAGGGGGCCCCGGAGGGACGCGCAGCCAGAGCTGCCTGCTGCCTGTCTCCGTCCACAGGGGCTGCTCGGTGGCTTATAAACAGCAGACCTTTATGTCTCACAGTTTGGCGGCTGGAAGTCCAAGATCAAGGTGCCCGCGTGGTTGGGGTGAGGGCCCCCTTTGGGTTGCAGGCTTCCGTGCTCTCACTTGGAGGAGGGAGCAGGGAGCTGTCGGGGGTCTCTTTTACGAGGGCACTGATCCCACGCAAGAGGACTCTGCCCTGCTGACCTAACCACCACCCGAACGCCCGGTCTCTAGATATCATCGCACCTGGGGGGGGGTTCGACACAGGAATTTTAGGGGAACAGTCAGACAGTAGCATTCTGGCCCCCCAAATTCATGTCCTTCCCACACGCAAAATACATTCCCTCCATCCCAACAGCCCCTACATCTTAACTCCTTCCAGCGCCCACTCCGAAGTCTCAGTGTCGCCTAAATCGGGTGTGGGGAGACTTGAGGTAGAGTCACCCCAAGGCAGAGGCCCCTCCAGCTGTGAACCTGGGAAACGAGACAGTGTTACCAAGTGCAAGTTCACGTGCCTGAGGGACTCACTGTGAGGCCAAAGGAACCAAGACTCGCAGTTTGGAGCAGAGAAAAGTGTATTGCTGGGCCAGGCAAGGAGACGGGTGGCCTGTGCTGAGAAAAACCCGAACTCCCTGACGGGCTTCAGCGAAGCACTTTTAAAGGCCACGTGGGGGGGGGGGGGGGGGAGTCACAGGGTGTGTGATCTGCTCGTGCGCGATTCTCTGATTGGCGGATGACGGGGTCGCAGGGCAGGGTCACAGGGGTTCACAGGATCAGGCCTCAGGCGCCAGTAGGTCTGAGGGCTGCATGGTCACGGCCATCAGGTGGTTAACATCTTCCATTTGATGGGCGGTGGGGTGGGTGGTGTTCACACCTGTAAAACAGCTCAGGAAATGTACAGAGCGGAAGATGTGGGGAAAGGGCCTGCCCCGGGGAGGCCCCATAGGGTCCTGCTTGCTTACAACAAGCTGTGTGCTTCCAGAGCACAGTAGAGGGACAGAGGTAGGGTGGGCTTTCCCCCTCCAAAAGGGAGAGCTTGGAAAGAAGGCGGGATGACAGGTCCCGAGCAAGCCTAAAGGCTTCAGGCCCGCGGTGGGGGGGGCGCAGGGGCTCGCGGGGGCGGCTCTGCGCCACGGCCTTCCTGGGTGCCGCCCACTGGGTGCCCTCCTGGGCTGGAATCACAGGCCAGGGGCCCCACCAGCCTGGGGGGCCCCCCGCCCCTTTGCCCTCAGGGCAGCCCTCTGCTGCGGCCTGTGCCCCAGGCTCTGGGCGCCTCCGTCCTTCAAATCGGGGGGGAGACAGCCACTCTGCCCCCCCGTCCCGCCCCCACCCGGGCTGTGCACCCTTCCCCCAGGCAGGGACACCACCGTAAAGGCGCTGCTGCACGAGGCTGGCTGGAGCCGCGCCTGGGGCCGCTGGGGAGTCTGAGATGGGAGGGGCGCCGCGCAGCTGGGGCCCCTCCTGTGAGGTCATTCTGCCCCCGAGCCTTGCTGCGCGGGGCCTGTGCGGGGAGAGCAGCCCCACGAGGTCTGGAATGCCTCGGGGTCGCTCTTCCATCGTCGTGGGCGTGGGTCCCGGCTTCTGTGGAGACGGCTGACCCGTGTCCCCAGCTGGATGAAGACGGCCCGCCCACCTGCATCCTTAGCAAACCCGGCCACACCCTCCATCGTCTGTCCTCTCCACGCCCACAGGCTGAGGACCTCCCAGCTCTCTAAGCTCTGCGTCCTTTTGGATTAGAAGCCCATCTTTAGGTCCTTCCTCTCTCCTTGCATTTTGCTGCAAGCATCCAGGAGGAGCCTTGCTGTACTTCCAACACGGCCTAGATATTTCCTCATCCGAATTTCCGGTTTCATCACCTATGAGTTCTACCTTCCACAGAACACCAGGAGACACGCCGCGCCGTCAAGCGCTTTGCCTCTTTGTAACACGATCGCTTTTCCTCCAGTTTCCAATAACATGGTCCTCGCTTCCGTCTGAGACCTCAGCAGAATGGCCTTTTCCACGCACGTTTCTAGCAGCATCTGCTTGTGACCATTTAGGTTTCTCTAAGGGGCTGAGACGCTCTCTCCAGCTCTCCTCTCTTCTGAGCCATCACCAGACTTGTTCTGTCTGTCCATGGCGATGGGGGCTTTTGCTCGCGCCCTGTGAACTCCTCCACCCTGCACACGGCTCGGTTCCAAGGCTGCTTCCCGTTGGTAGGTGTTCGTAGCAGCGGCCCCCGCTCCTGGTACCAATGTTCCGTGTTTTCCCGGTGCCTCCGTGTGAGGGAGGTTTGGCACCCTTCCTCCAAGCAGGTGTGGGCACCTCTCCAAGTGACCCTGGCCCAGGAGTTGGGGGCGGGAGCTGCCCAGCGGGGGGACCAAGGATGCAGAGGTGAGGGTGGCCTGAGCCCTGTGCGCCAGCGACTGGGCGGCTCAGCCGCAAGTGCCCAGTGCGGAGCTGAGCAGCCCCGAAGAGGGCGCACCGGGAGGGCCGGGGGGCCAGATGAGTGCTGGACGGCCACCTCTCTCCATGGCAACCCCCCCCCCCCCACCCCGAGCACAGTGACCACATGTTGAAGCTGGATGAAAGGTGCTGGGGAGGGAAACTCCCCCCACGGCCCCTCGAGGGTTCTTCTGGCTGGACTAAGTAGAATTGACACAAGACACATGCGCAGGAGAAAAAGAAACTAATTTTAATTCATAGACATGGGACCTAAGAAGTGGCCAACGCGGGCAGCTTTTACACTTCTTAGCATAAATTTGTGAAGAATCGACAAGACAGAGAAATTCAGGCTTTGGGTGCCCACGGAGTGAAGGATCTAAACAGAGCTTGGGCTGCAGTCAGTGAAAGAAGGCATGAGGTTGGTTTACACGGGCTTCGCAGCCCCAAATTCCCCATCTTTGGTGGTGAGGGTGTCCTTCTACCTCCAGGTGCAGGGAGTGCACCTTTCACAGGAGAGACATTTCCTGCTCTCAGGGAAACAGGAAGGAGGGTCAGGGTGTCCCTTTTGCATCGGTCGTTTCTTAAGGAACCGTCATTCAAAATCATCCATATACCTTTGAGGTGCATTTTGGGGCCACCTACGCTGGGCCCCAGCGATGGGCAGAGGAAGGACTGTGCGTCAGGGACCATCGTGTGTGGGGGAAGGTGGTGTGGCCAGAAGGGGCTTCAGGGCAGGAGACAGAGAGAGACCCTGTGATCTGCTCTCTGCCCCCAGGGGGCCCCCGTTCACACCTCTGGAGCAGCCGGGTGGGGGGCGCCTCCCTGGATACGACGCCATGGAGTGACATTCTGGGACATCGTAGTGGGCATCGTGGCTCCAGGGACGGCCTGTGGGCTTCACACACAGCTGTTTTTCCTGTTTGTAAACTGAAGGGGATGCTCAGACTGCTTACCGAGGGCTCAGTGATGGAGACCACATCAGAGCTGGGGCGAAGGATGTGAGAAGATGAGATCTGTTGTGTTTGGAGGACCGTGTCCTGGAGCACAGAGCTGTGCCCCTCCCTGAGACCAGTTCTGTGGGCACCGGGCACTTTTTCCTTTTTGGAAAACAGAAGGAGTGAACCTTCTGGGAAAAGGAGGACAGAACCCCAGCGTGAGCACCGTACATGATGACTGAGTGGTTTCTCTGCTGGTCTGGGGGCTCCTGGGCGCCGCTGGGCACACAAGGAGGTGGTGGGGGGGGATGGCGCTTCTTTCTGACTCTTCACAGTAACCAGAGGTCATGGGTGCAAGGCTGGGCCTCGGGGATGTGGATGTGCGTCCAGACTGCCCAGGGCCCGATGGGGCCAGAGCTCAGGCAGCCGGGAAAACGTACAGACCGGCAAGCTGATGGGGCCCTGCCGGAGGACACGTCTGACTCATGTCCCCCCCTGCAACCCCCCGACCCACCACAGCAGCCCCCATGGCCTGCTTCTGACCTCGGGGGGCCGGGGGCTGCGGCAGCTTGAAGTGGGATCTCAGTCCCCTGACCGGGAGTTGAACCTGGGCCAAGGCGGTGAGGGTGTCGAATCCTAGCCACGAGGCCACCAGGGACGCGTGGCTGGAGTCAGGCCCCTGGTTCTTGTCTGCTTTGAAGAAAGAATTCAGCAACGAGACAGAAAGTAGTGAGGCAGGTAAAGAGTTGAAGCACAGAATACCTGCGGGTGACACATGGGTGGGCTCAGAGAGGCGGTTCAGATCACTCGCCTGGCAGCCACGCCCTGAGTCTTGGTTCTCCTCTGGCCAATCATCTTGCTTTGTTCCCATATCTGGTCTGACTCAGGGCCCCCACCCCCCACCCCGTGCACGCGCATCTTTTAGCCGAGATGGGTTCCAGCGTGAGGGTCTCTGGGAGGTTGACAGGACATGTTGTGGGCTAGGGCCCCTCCTTTTCGACCCCCAAGGAACTTTTCTGCGTACGTGCAGTGGGGAGGTCTCCTTGATCTCAGGAGTGAAAAACGTGGTCGTCTTATCTTTTTACTCCGTCAGAGGTTAGCGCCTCTCTGCTCCTGCTGTTAACTCTTCCTTGAAATGTCAGAAGGGGACATTTTCTTGAAACGTCTAATCGCTCAGCCTGACGAGTTCCAGCGGCTCAGCGGGGCCCGTATCTCTCCTGCCTCACTTCCAGGCCCCGGAGAACAGCCCGTTCTGAGGGAGCGGGGCCCTGCGGAGCGGGGCGGGGGCGGCAGGATGGAGCTGGGGCTGCTCAGGCATCCGGACGGAGCCTCCCGGCAGGAGGACTGCTTCGGGGCACGGCGCGGGACGGGGGCCGACGTGGGCACGGTCCCCAACCTCCGGCGGAGCAACAGCAGCCTGTGCAGGAACAGGAGGTCGCAGTACCTCTTCGGCAACTGCGAGAAGGTAGGTCTGGGGGTCGCCGGGTCCGCCCGGGCCCTGCTGGGGCACAGGGACCGCCCCGGGAGGGCAGAGACCCGGCCGAGCTGGGGGCTGCAGCGCCACACGGCCCTTTCGTGGAGGGACGAGGAGGGGCACGCGGTGGCCGGGCCCGTGCCCCGGGGATCGTTCCTGTCCGTGGTCCGCTTGGGAAGGTGCCGGGTAAGCACCAGGGTGCCGGGCTGCCCGCACAGAAAGCCCCCACCCCCCCCACCTCATCGCACAATGACTGCCTGTCCTTTACGGACGGGGAGGGCCCCGGGCACCAGCGACGTCCTGGGCTGGCCTCACGGAAAGCCCCGGGCAGGCCTGCGTTGGAGACGCTTGGACGTCACAGCCCCTGGTCCGTGGGAGGAGGGTGTCTCCCGTCTCAGCCTGCCGTCCCGCGGGACGTAGGCAGGTGTCCTGACACGCCCTGGCCACCTTCAGACCACATCCCGTTGTTCCTGAGGAATGGCAGCCTTGACCTATCCACTGTAAAGGGCTGTGACGAGTCCCGGGGGCCCAGGAGGACGCGACTCCCCAGCTTCACCCTTCTCTCCCCGATCCCCCCCCGAGGGCCTCCGGCAGGTGGTGGGGGAGGGCTTGGTCTCCCATCCCCGAGGAAAGACCCCTGAAGGACGTCAGGGTGCACAGGCGGGTCTGAGCGAGGCTGGGACGTGGTCTCTGGAGTCACGTTAATATGATTGTCTGAGGATCTCAACGTGCCCTTCTTACTCTCAGCAAGGAAACCTCAGTTCGTGGATTCCTGAGAATGTCAAGAAGAAAGAGTGCGTGTACTTTGTGGAGAGCTCCAAGCTGTCTGATGCCGGGTGAGTGGCTTGCTCCCACGTGGAGCGACCGATCAGGGCAGGATGACCGCGTCCCAGCAGGGGACAGCCCGCGTGTCTGTACCGGCCTGGGGTACGTGGGGCGTTTCCACGCACCCCGCAAACAGGGTTGATGCGTGTGTGCGTTTCCCCTCCAGACACGCCCTCGCCTGCACTGTGCCGCAGACGGCCTCGCTCTTTCTTACTTCCACCCCTTTGTCACCTGGTGACCTGCCTCTGCCTCGGAGCCCTCCTGGACCACGCCCCGGGATGTAACCGCTCCCTGCCACCTCGCTCTTGTTTCTCTTTTCTGCCAGTTGCCCGCGGCACTGCAATGATGTGGCTTTGTGGTTCTGCCTGGTGAGCCCTGAACGCTGACCGTGGCTGAGTCCCTGTATTACTTCCCCGCTGGACAGAGAGCCAGCCTGCAGCTCAGACTGTGGACAGTGCAGGCAGGGGCCCGTCCCGTGCGGGGACGACGGAAGAGGGTGAGGACCTGGAACTGTACGTGCGTGATCACCGGCGGTGGTGCCATTTCTGGGGCCCTGGGATGCGCCCAGCGTGTGGTCACGAAAAGCGCCCCGCGTGGGGGTTCACGCTGCAGTCAGCTCCTCTTCATACGAGAGCCCTCTTCCCCGCCCCCCGGGTAGTGGTAGGGGCGGACCCTCGCCCTGGAGGAAGTTGCCCGCGTGCTCCAGCTGACGGCCTCAAGGCTGGCAACCTCTAATGTACTTGGTGGTCATCCGAGTTCAAGTTCACACCGAGTATCCTGACCATATGCAGAGAGTACTTTGCACTGAGGTCTCCAGTTTTAATTTTTAAAAATAGGTTTATAAAAGCAGCCTCAGAGGAGACGTGTGACACCCCAGCTTTCCAGACGGGGATCACGGGTCCCAGAGCACTTTGAAGACGGTTCCTGCGGAACCTGGCTCCCGTTGGCAGGGGTTTGGAAGCACCATCCGTTGAACGTCAACCCCTCCTTTCCCCTGAATTCTGAACCAGTGGGGAAACGTCCACAGACGTCAGTGAGGCTTGGGGTGCAGTTTGAGGTGGACATGGGGCTCCCTCCTCATTCAGTGTTTCTGTCCCGCTTTGAAGAAATGGGCTCGGGATGCATTTGGCTCTGAAAGTTCCAGAAGCACCTTTCTCCTCTGGATCCAGGCGAGAGCAGCTGCAGGGGTGGCAGGGGGAGCAGGCCGTCACTCAGACGCTGCTCTGAGTGTGTGTAACCCCTGTAGCGGCTCCTTCCTCGTCTGCCCGAGGGGCTGGCGGAGGCTCCCCACGCACGCCCACCTAGGTCGCGAGCGCCGGCGGAAATGCTCTGGTTGCTCAGTTTCTGGGTCAGGGGTCTCCGCGCAATTTCCCCTTCTGTGTCGGGCTTGGGCACAGCAGGCGATTTAAGATCTAATCTCACCAGGTGGGATGCTTAAAGAGAGAAGGGAAGGGGTGGGAGTGTCTGTTCTAGGCTAACTGTAGGAACCTTTGAGAAAGTTTGGGGCAGCCTTGGGCCGAGACACAAGAGCAGGGTCCTCGTCCTGGCCACCCCTTTGCCCACCTGGGAGCCAGCTCTCTCCTCCATGAGTGGAGGAGCTCACACGGCGTGCTCAGCCCTGCAAGCTGAGCCCTGCAAGTCTGGGAGTGACTTGAGTCTCCCTGGGGAGTTGTAGAGGAAGGTGTAAGGGGCGTGCTTGGAGGTCCTCATGGCTGGGCCTGTGCTCCCAGCCCTGGGGACCCCAGCCTGAGCAGTGGGACCAGGGGTAGCCAGGGATGCGCCTCTTGGGCAGTGAAAGGGCACCCAAGTGAGCCCAGGACACCGGGGTAAGGATGGGCCGTGGGCCTCTTCACCCGTCCGTGGTCCTCTGCGTGGTTAGTTAACCTGCACGAATTTTATACATTATTTCTCATCTAGAACCTCATTTGGTGCTTGCAGGTTTTGCAGGCTCAGGGTCAGAGAATGTATCATTTTCCCCAAGTAACTACTGAGAAGTTGAGACAGGGAAACCCATTTTCTCTCTCTGAGTCCAGCCGTGTTTCCCCCGTGTCATCCGGCTCAGTTCTTACCTGGTTTTAGACTTTTTTGGTTTGGTCTCAATAGCTAGTCTTCTCAGTCACTTGTTACTAGCAAAAATAGGACTCTAAAAAAAATGTGCAGATTTCCAGTTAAACAAGCTGTAAAGAGCACAGTTGCTGTCTTCTCTCTCTCCTGCAACCCCAAGGACTAGCGGTAAAGGAATAAAATGATTTCAACCCATGAAGACAAAGAAGGCAAGAGAGGAGGTGACAGTTGAAAAGAGGTAGTGGAAGGTTCCTTACAAAACTAAAAACAGAGCTACACATGACCCAGCAGTCCCACTGCTGGGCACATACCCAGAGAACACCATCATTCAAAAAGACACATGCACTCCAATGTTCATTGCAGCACTGTTTACAATAGCCAGGACATGGAAGCAACCTAAATGCCCATCAACAGATGAATGGATAAAGAAGATGTGGCACATATACACAATGTAATATTACTCAGCTGTAAAAAGGAACGAAATTGGGACACTTGTAGAGACATGAATGGACCTAGAGATGGTCATACACAGTGAAGTGAGTCAGAAAGAGAAAAACAAATATCATATGTTAATGCATATCTGTGGAATCTAGAAAGATGGCACAGATCAACCAGTTTGCAAGGCAGAAATAGAGACACAGATGTAGAGAACAAACATATGGACACCGTGTGGGGAAAGTGGGGGGTGGGGAGACTTTGGGGTGGGATGAATTGGGAGATTGGGACTGCCATATGTACATTACTAATAAGAAAAAAATACCAAATTGTACACTCTAAATATATGCAGTTTATTGTATGAAAAGAAGAAAGAAAAAAAAAAGAGGTGGCAGGAGTTCTCTTTGGGGGACCACGTGCATCCTCTTAGTCCTGTGCCCAGAAGTTTCTGCTTTGAGCCTGCACTGTGTGCTTTTTTAACATGTATATTTTGCAGTAACTATAGATGTATAGGAAATTGCAAAGATACTACAGGTGGAGCGCATGGTCCCACTCGGGGTTACACGGTCACCTCCTCTTCGCCACCGTCTGTAACCCCTGGCCACCACTCATCTGCGCTTCACCTTTATAACTGTTTCCACTCCGGAATGTCGTATAAATGGACGCACACATGACGTGATCTGTTGAGGCTGGCTTTCTTCATGCCGCAGAGTGCCTTCGGGCTCCATCTGACTCCTGTGTGCCGGTGGTTGGCTCCTGATCGCTGCCAAGGAGCAAACTGGCCGCAATCACAGTATTCATAGTGAGGCTTTTGTGGACGAGAAACAGTTGGGTCTTATTATTTTTTTATTCACTCTGCCAATCTCTGTATTTTTGATCAGTGTATTTAGAATGTTACATTTAATGTAACTATTGATATATTAGGACTTGTCTGCCATTGTATTTTCTTTTTACATTTACGTTTACATGACGTTTACACATCTCTCTGTTTTTCTTTTCCTGTCTTTCTGTGGGTCACTTGAACATTTCTTAGAGTTCCATTTGGACTTATCTGTGCTGTTTTTACCTTTCTTTTTCTAGTGGTTGTTCCAGATATTACATCATATATACACAACTTATCACATATTACTGACATCTACTGAGCTACTGATGTATCCGAAACTCATCACAGCCTCCTGGTGTTGACATGTACCAGCTTGAGTGAAGTGTAGAAACGTTCCTCCTTTTGCAACACTTTGCCCTTCCCTGTTTATAGTGTAATTATTAACAAAATTCCCCCACATACGTTGAGAATTATGTTAGATCCTGGTGCAATTGTGCTTCAGCTACCAAACATACTTTAGAAAATTCAAGAGGAGGAAAATGTGTTGTATTCACCCATATTTTTACTCTTTCCGTTGTTCTTTCTTCCTTTTTAATGTTCCAAAATTCCTTCTTTTATCGTTTCATTTCTGTTTAGAGAACTTCCTCTAGCCATCCTTTTTGGGGTAGTTCTGTTGGTGACAGATTCCTTAGTTTTCTTTCATCTGAGAATGTCTTGACGTCCCTTTCACATGCAAATGATATCTTTGCTGGATGTAGAATTTTGAGTTGGTAGTTTTTATCATCTTTTGAAAAATATCGTGTCACTTCTTTCTGGCACTTGTTTCTGGCTTCTGATTTGAAGTCAGGTGTTGGAATTATTTTCTGCGAATAGATAAGGTGTCATTACTGACTTTCAAGACGTTCGTCTTTGTCTTTAGAAATTGATGACTGCGTGTCTCTACTGGCTCCGTGGCCATGGCGTCGTGGCTGAGGCACCAGTCCTGACTCACCGGGCCTCCTCTGACTCCTGCGGGGAGGGCAGGCACTGGTCGTCCCTGGTGACCACATGGTCTTTGCAGGAAGGTGGTGTGTGAGTGTGGCTACCCACGCGAGCAGCACTTGGAGGAGGCCACCAGGCCCCATGCCTTCCAGGGCAAGGAGTGGGACCTGAAAAAGCACGTCCAGGAGATGCCAACGGACGCCTTTGGTGACATCATCTTCACGGGCTTGAGCCAGAGGGTGGGAAAGGTTAGTTTCCATGACTCCGTTGCTCTTACTGTGGATCAGAGCCCACCCTGGGTGACTGAGGGGGCTGGGACGTCCTGCGGTGGGAGGGGGAGGCTGGCAGAAACCTGGGGCGCGGCCCACCTGCCCGGCACTGAGGGAGGGGCGGGGGGGGGGCTCGCCTGGCAAACGGAGGCAAGTGGTGCCCTTGGGGAGCAGGCAGGGCGCTGCCGGGCTCTGCAAGGTGCAGGCGGGGTGCAGCAGCAGACTCTGCGGGGCGGCCTGGACGGCTTTTGTAGCGACCAGGAGGGCGCGGGAGGAGCGCACGGGCCACAGGCGGGTGGGGTGGGGGAGGGAGGGCCTCGGGGATGGTGGGGTGACCCAGGGACAGAGGCGAGAGGCCTGCCAGCGGCGGGCGGAGCAGGGAGGGGCGGGTCCCAGGTCAGCCCGGGAGCACGGGGGCTGGGGGGGGAGCGGGAGCCCGGCTGGACTCCCAGGCGCTGTGGGTCTCAGGGTGGCCGCTGGGCCAGCAGCGTCACTGAGCAGATCCTCGCGTCCCGGTCCAGACCTGCTGAGTCAGAGGCCCGGGCCCCATGGCGTTCCGCAGCCTTCTGGAGGATTCCGTGGCAGCTCTTGGGCAGCCCTGTCCTGGGGGCCCGGCGGAGCCCCTGATTTATGTGCTGGGTTCTGGGACCCTGAGACTCTCATGAGCAGGGTGTGACCTTTCCCCTCGAGGACTCCGAGTCGCCGCCCGCTTGGCCAAAGAGGCTGAACAAGGAGGGTCGGCGTGGGGTGGGCACCGGCCCTAGAGCCACCTGCCTCAGCACGGTCTCCAAGCCCCGCCCCTCGCGAGCCAGTGTCTGTGCGATTCCAGGCCCCTCCGGACGCAGCTGGCTTAACCGGAGAGGGGGCAGGACAGGCCGGGACGGGGGCTCCGGCCGAGAGGGGGTAGTGCCGGATGAGGGAGCAGCAGCTGCTTAAACCCGGGCGGAGACGATGCCGGTGCGGCCTTCCAGGGAGGCTGGCGTCGGGCGTGGGGCTCAGGATGCGGGTGCTCCGAGGGCAGGGAGGCGGAGTAGCAAGGGCGCTGTGGGTGCAGAGGGGAGGCGGCGACCCGGGCTGGCCTCCCCGGGGGCGGCCCCTCTTCCCGGCCCTGCTTCCCCGTCCTCGCCATCGCTGTCCTGCTCCGGTGCGGCCGCTTTACCCGCGGGGCCTGGACGCGGGCGTGAGTGTCCACCCGCCCGGTAGGGCTCTCAGGCGTGGCTGGTGCAGGACGGCCGGGCTCGGGGGCCGGGGTGCCGCCCGCTGACCCCCGGGGTCTTCTGACCTCCCTGCAGTACGTCCGCCTCTCCCAGGATACACCCTCCAGCCTGATTTACCACCTCATGACCCAGCACTGGGGCCTGGATGTCCCCAACCTCCTCATCTCCGTGACGGGCGGGGCCAAGGACTTTAACATGAAGCCCAGGCTGAAGAGCATCTTCCGAAGGGGCCTGGTCAAGGTGGCCCAGACCACAGGTAGCACCGGGGACGGAGGGACCACGGGTGGTGCTCGGGCCTGGAAGTGATTGGCGGGCGAGACGGTCCCCGGGAGGCTGAGTCAGGGCCTTGGAACTGGCCGGCCCTCGGGGGTCCCTGAGGCCAGGCCCGGGCGGGGTGAGCATCCGGTCGGACTCACCCCACCCCGTCTGCCGCTGTGCCCGTCCTGCTGTGCCCGGCTTGTTCACGGTGGCAGACGCAGCTCTGGTTGGCTCCCCACTAGTGATGCCTCGAAACAGAGGCGTTCGGAGACCGTTCTGAGATACCGTGTCCCGAGAGCAGGACAGAGAGAGGCAGCAGGGGGGCGGGGAGAGAGGACAAGGCCTACGGTCAGAGATGGGGACCCTGGTCCCGTCCCCCGCCTGCCTGAGCAATGCGGGAGAACGCGGCTCCCAGCTGCTGCAGGTGGTGGGGCTCCCCGGGGTCGTGGCTTGGAGGCTCACACCTGGAGGGTCTGCAGACGTGGGACCGTGAGCCCCAGAGGCACTCAGGGCGCTCGGCGTCGGGTGCGTGCGTGGCAGGGTCCTCCGCTCCTTCCCAGGGGCCTGGATTATCACCGGGGGGTCCCACGCGGGCGTGATGAAGCAGGTGGGCGAGGCGGTGCGGGACTTCAGCCTGAGCAGCCGCTCCAGTGAAGGGGAAGTGGTCGCCATCGGGATTGCCACGTGGGGCACCTTGCACAACCGGGAGAGCCTGATCCTCCCCGCGGTAAGCTGGCGGCTGCTCCCAGGACGGGGGACTGGAGCACAGCGGGGAGGCCGAGGGGGGTGGAGGCTCTCGGTGGGTGCTCGGCGGACAGGCCACCGCCTGGCCGTCAGGGTGAACGCAGCGTGGAGGGAAACGTCTGGACAGGGCCACCGGAGACGCGGGCAGAAGCCCCCACGCCCCGGACTCTGGTGAGCCCCGAGGAGTAGCTACCTTGGCTGGACTCTGGTTTCCTCCCTGGAGATCACAGGATGGGTCCACACGGGAGTCCCTGGAGCTGCCGCCGGTCAAGGGCTGTTCCTAACGCCGCTCTGACGAGGAATGGACGTTGCGGAAGGCGGTCGCTTGGTCGGGAGCACACAGCCAGCCGGCACCTGGGCTGCAGGGCCCCGGAGCCTGACCTTCCAGCCCAGGGACGGACGATGCGCTGATCTCCCTGCCGCGAGCTTCTCTTTTGAGCTTGAAGACAGAGCCCTCCTGCCTCCGTCCACCTGGTGCAGCCCTGAGAAGCAGTTGCTTAAACGTGGGGACTTGAGCTGGGAAAGATCATTTGATTTGTTCAGTAAGATGTTTGAGGACACAGTACATGCGGCATAACGAGCACGTGTCCCCCTAATTCACGGAGTCGGGCAAGCCTGGGGGAAACACCGGCCCCGGAGACAAGTCTCCTGACGGCTGAGGAGGGGTTATTGCAGCAGCCCCACGCGGGGTGATTGTGAACCAGCCCTTGCCCCTCCAGGGCGGTGACGGCGTGCGCTCCCTTCCTGGGAGAGCTTCCTCCGGAAGGCGGTTCCTTGTGCCGGCCACAGAAGCTTGTCGTCGGGCCGGTGGGCCCCTTGGCCCTCGGCCCTCTGTGCCAGCGTCACAGATGTGCTTAGTGGATGGGAGCGGGTCTGTCCTGAATGCTCGTTATCCGGAGCGGACATCTGACTTCCAACATCAGTCTGCACTTTTCTCCGCATTTCGAGTTCAGAAGATGTCCCGCGGTACAGCTGCCACCCGCTGTGGACACCAGGGGCCGTGTGTGCGGGTCCAGCAGCCACCCTCCTGGGCCTGTGTCCCGGGGCTGCTGGGACAAATGGCCACAGAGCCGGTGGCTTAAAGCAACAGAAATGTACCCTCACATTCTGGACAGCAGAGCTCTGAGACCGGTACCACTCGGCCAAACTCGAGACGTCGGCAGGGCCGGGCTCCCTCCGAAGGCTGCGGGGAGAAGCTGTCCCTGCCTCCTCCAGCTTCTGGAGCTGCCGCTCCCTTGGCTCGTGGCTGTGTCACTCCAGTCTCTGCCTCTTGGCCACGTGGCCTCCTCCTCTTCCTCTGCCTCCTCTTCTGAGGTCACATGTCAGGGCATTTAGGGCCCACCTGAAGGATCCGGGTTTATCTTCCCACGCTGAGACCCTTAGCTTCATCACATCTGCAAAGACCCTTTTTCCAAGTGAGGGCACAGTCACAGGTTCCAGGGATTAGGGCCTGATAGCTTGCGGGGGAGCGGGGGGTCACTTATCCAGCCTGATGGAGCCCATTCCTGGAGGGGAAGATGTAGAGCTTTCCATCTGTCCGTGCCCACCTCCTCTCCGTCCCCAGGGCAGCTTCCCGGCTGAGTACATCATGGATGAGGAAGGCCAAGGGCACCTGACCTGCCTGGACAGCAACCACTCCCACTTCATCCTCGTGGACGACGGGACCCACGGCCGCTACGGGGTCGAGATTCCCCTGAGGACGAAGCTGGAGAAGTTCATATCGGAGCAGACCAAGGAAAGGGGAGGTGAGCGGGGCATGCTTTCCAGGATGCTCGGCGGGAGAGGGGAGCGGGCTGGTCCAGGCGTCTGGGGCGCGGCTGGCCGTGACCAGGACGTCCGGCAGGTGGGATGCTGGGGGCGGGGGGGGTCAGAACGCACCTGGGTGTCTGTACACTTGTTCAGGAGGCGTATCTCCTCGCGTCCCTTTTAACCACTGTCACTCAGGTGACAACATCCTGTGGTCACTTCACATCACAAACACGTCTCAGTTCAGAAATCAGAGTGTGCACGCTCGGGCCTTGACGTCTCTTCCCTTGTTGGTGGGGTGGGATGGGTTCTCGGGCTTTGGGAGGTCAAGTACACAGGAGTTTGTACGTGATTTGCAGGTTGGCTGGACAATTTTGAGCCGAGGTTTTCAAGCTTCTTTGCACATCAGGGTTCCCCAGAGTGTGGGTTCACCCACAGGGGCTCTGACTCACAGGTCCGGGTGGTGAGGACTTGCATTTCCCAGCTCCCAGGGGACACGGATGCTGCTGGCCTGGGGACCACACCTTGAAAACTTGCTTTGACTGAGAGAAGCTGGGTGGGGAGTACTGGGGGTGTGGGGATGGTGAGACCATGTGGGCTCTTGGAGAGAAGGTTTGCTTCCCGGGGAAAGATGTTTCTAGAATCTTCACGAGCTTCCCCCACCCCCCAGCTGCCGGGCTGGATGAAGGGCTGAGGGTGAGGCCAGCCGGCCGGACAGAGGTTCTCCCTGACGGAAGCACGTGCTCCCGTGCCGTGCGTGGTTCCTGCCGGTCTGATGTGTCCCCAGCCTTGCCCACGTTCGAGGCACCACGGCAGCGCTGCAGAGAAAAGCAGGCTGGTGGGGGTGGCCTGCCGGGCAGAGCAGACCGGCCGGGGGAGCCCTGGGTGTCATGGATGGTCCACAGCCCTTGCCTTCCCTGCAGCCCCGAATGGGACAGGAGCGCCCGCAGTTCTGCTGCAGCTGGCAGGGCTGAGGAGGGCGGTCTGAGCCCATGGTCCTAAACTGGGCTCCGCGCTTTGTCCTAGGCGTGGCCATCAAGATCCCCCTCGTCTGCGTGGTGCTGGAGGGAGGACCCGGCACGCTGCACGTGAGTCCTGGCTGGGGGCGGGGGACGAATGCCCAAAGTGCTGTCACCTGCCTCCCGGGGGGGCCCTCGACACAAGGGGGCGGGGAGCCTGTCCGCCAGGGGAGGGAGGGGCGCCGGGTGGGTGGGTTGGAGCCCCCGAGGGGCCCTGGCGCGGGACGTGTGTGCTGGCTTCGGCCCTGGGGCCTGACGGGCACAGAAGCAAGGGGGTCTCCAGAGGGGACTGCGGCAAGGGTGGAGCCCGTAGCTCCTGCCTCTAGGACCCCCGGGCAGCCCGTAGGGGGGTTTCTGCAGCTCTGCACCCAGACTCCCGGGAGGGGGTCTCAAAGTACAGCCCTTGGGCACCCCCAGCCCCGTGGGACCAGCAGCTGAATGCAAAGCAGGTTCCTCAGCAGCTCTGACACGCCGCCACGGGCCTTTGTTCAGAACCCAGTCTGCGGCACGGGGTGGGCCTCCCTCGCGGAAGGCGGGCCAACTTGACCTCTGCTGTAGAACGTAGGACGGCATTGCCACTCGCAGATTTGGGGCCGGAGCACGTCCCGCTTATGGGATCATAGAAAGTGTCCACGTGTGTTTCGTAACTGCAGGAGGTCAGCACAGGGTCCTGGGGTCCCTGGGGGGCGGATGCATCTGGTTCCCGCTCCCGCCACGGCTCTCCTGCAGGGTCGCCTGGATGGCTTCCTCACGCCCAGAGCAGGGCATCCTTCCTGCCGGGGTAGAGCCCCATCCTCACGTTGCTCTCACCCGGGGTCTCTGGGGGTCTCCCTCGATGTCCTGGTCTCACCCTGGGCCTTACCGAGGGGGCAGAGCTCCAGCCCGGGCAGCGGCCCCTCCTTCTGGAGGCAGCACTTGTGTCCGCACGTCAGGGGGTGGAGACGGCCAGACCTTCCGTGACCGTGGTGCTGAGCGATAGAGGTGGTGTGTCGGCGTGCACCCCACGCACGTCAGGGTTAGCCGCTTTTCCCTCTGAGCGGTGGGACGCCACCAGGGAAGTGTCTTCGGTAAAAGTCACAACAGCTGGGCGTCGGTGCTGTTGGAGGGCGCTCCGTACTAGGAGGTGTCCGCGCAGGTGAGGAGCCGGGTCCCGGGCTCACGGTCGGCCCCTGTGTCGCAGACCATCTACAACGCCATCACCAGAGGCACTCCCTGCGTGATCGTGGAGGGCTCGGGCCGCGTGGCGGACGTCATTGCCCAGGTGGCCGGCCTGCCCATCTCCGAGATCACCATCTCCCTGATTCAGCAGAAGCTGGGCCTCTTCTTCCAGCAGATGTCCGAGACCTTCACCGAGAGCAGGATCGTGGAGTGGACCAAAAAGGTGAGGCACGCGGGTGCGTCGGTCACCAGGCCTGGACCTGCAGCCAGCAAGTGAGACGCTGTCAGCCTGGAAGCGGGACACGCGGAACCCGGACATGGAGATACCCGTGGGCCTGAGGCGGGCACGGGGGTGATCTGCAGGGGGTGGGGGGCTGAGATCCCGGCAGGCAGGGCGCTCCGGGCAGGCAGGAAGCCGTCAGCTGAGCTGTCCTGCAAGGGAGGATTCCCTGAACCTCTCGCCTGCAGAACTCCAGGCCTGGGCTGGTACCACAGGGTGCAATGCATGGCCGTCCCAGGAAGAGGACCCTGCTGCGCTGGGCAGGCAGGAGGCTGGTGCTGAGGTCCTAGCGGGGGCAGCGGGGTGGGGAACCCAGATTCCGGCAGAGGGGCGCTTCCAGGTGATGGCAGTGGCGGCAGGGTCCTGCCTGGCGTCCAGGCCTGGTGACCTGTAGGCCACCGGCGAGGTTAATGGAGACCTTCTGGGGCTGGCAAGGCAGGCCGACGTGCCAGATGGGGGCCCACACGTGGCTTCGGAAACCGTGTGACTATCTGGGGATGCTTCACATGCCCTCAGGTAGGGGCATCTGTGGCCTGGGCCCGTCCTGGGACTCCCCTGCCTCCAGGGGGTTTGGAGACTCCAGACCTGGGAGGGAGCTAGCTACCCCCAAAGAGGGGGCCCTCCTGCCCTGTGGGCAGGGGTGCTGAGTGGAAGCACAGGGAGTCGGGGGCATGACCCTGTGGCTGACAAGTCCAGGGACAGACCATTCGAAGGGCAGATTCAGCTTTACTTCCAGTGCCCGCCTGTCCTCTCTCTGTCTTCGTTTTGGAATGATTTTAGATTTACAGAAAAGCAGCTCAGATAGCAGAGGGTTCCCGTCCATGCTTCACACAACTCTCTTGCCGTCGACATCCTACAGGAGCCCGTGCGTTTGCTAGAACCTAGCAGTGAGCTCTGGTTCATCCCTGTGACCAAACTGAGGCTGTTCAGATGTCACGTTGATCCACTAGAGGCCTTTTCCTGTGCTGGAATCCAAACCATTAGCCTGTTCTCCTCATTGCCTTCCTGCCTTCCTTCCGCCCTTCCGTCCTTCCGTCCTTCCTTCCGTCCTTCCTTCCTCTCTCTTTTTTTCTTTCTTTCTGTGTGACATTTTCTAGCTAGCCCACCAGAGTCCAAAGATTTTCTGGAGCCTCGCCGTATGAGCCGGAGGAGGGTGGGCTGCTCTGGTCGTGGGGTGGGCTGAGGGCTCCGCGCCCCGCGTGCTGCCCATCCCTGAACTCCTGAGCTGCGAGCCGCGTGGGCGCCGCCGCCCCCACGAGCTCTGGTTTGGACCCTTCTCCTGACCCAGGGAAAGCATGGCTGTTGCAGACCAGGACCGTGATTGCCCTGCATTTCAGTAATTTTGATTTAAAGCGTGTGGGTACTTTGCTCTTTCATAGCTACAGCGGGAGATGACATTGGTTGAAGACTTTGCAAGGACCCCTTACAGACGGGCCCCTCGGCGGACCCGGTGGGGAGTTAGCGCAGGAATGTACATATGACGTCTCTCCAAGTCCTGAAAAGAAGGAATTTCTCTCTCACGTACTTTGAAGTTGCTTGGCTCAGTGGGGTGACCTGGGGCATTTGGAATGGGCCTCAGAATCGGCCGTGTCCCCAGTCCAGATTTTGGGAGCCCCAGTGAGCTCTGCAGAGGGACCCACGGCCATGACCGCAGCCTCCAAGGAGGGGTCGGTGTGAAGGAGGGCAGCTGGGTGAGCCCTCAGTGCCCACGAAGCCCTTGGCTGGCCGAGAGCCCCCAGCACCCCCGGCCCCCGTGGTCCTGCCGGCCCCGCTGTCTGGCTGCACCTGAGCCCTGCGGCAGGGGCTCACCTGTCCCAAGGCCACCTGCCTTCATTTCCTGGCAGGATTCTTTGTGGGACGGGGGCAGTCAGCACCCCTCTGACCCTCGGTTTCCCCGACCATAACTTGGGGCTGACAAAGCAGTCGAGGTCTGTGTCTTTCATCAGCCCTGTGGCTTCTGAGGCCAGGTTGTAAAACCTCCTGGAAATTCCGTTTTAAGTGCCTGACGTGTGCTCTTCAGGGCCAGTCTGTGGAGCAGCTTAGCTCCAACCCCGTCCAGTTTCGGGCCACGGGGACGGTCCGTGCCCACCAGCCGGAGACCACGGCCAGGGTTGGGGCCCCGGGTGGGGGCTCCGAGGGGAGCCGGGCAGCTTTTGTGGGCGGCACAGCGGCCCTGCTCACGTCTGTCTCGTGGCCTCAGGGAATCTCCAAGGAGCCGACGTTCCGTGAGATTGTTTCTGCCGTCGGCGTCCGCTCAGCTCCTGATGGGGCCGGTGGGATTGGCCGGCTGCCCTGCAGCCTTTCCTCAGTTAGTTTGTAAATTATTCAGGCAGTTCTCAGAAGTAGCTCTAACCTGCGGAGGCTTAGAGGGGCCTGTGTTTTCAATCCACAGCCGAGTCAAGGCCTGTGGTATTTCATACACACCAGCCTCAAGCCAGGGGCTGCCCCCGGGAGTTCGGTGGGGAGGGGACCCCCAGAGCCACGATCACCGATTCACTCCACAAACCTCAGGGCTGGTCTGCCCCGTGGCAGGTACTCGGGTGCGGCCCTTGGAGGATGTGGGGGGTCTCACTGCCGGCCCACGGCCAGCACCGCTTGGCTGATGCTAGGAGGAGTTGCTGGCCCTTTCTCAGCAATCCTGTTTCCTTGTCTGCGAGACAGGAGTAACTGGTGCTTAACCTTGGAGGATAGAGCAAGGTCACCTAGGATGGCGCTCCACGCTGCCTGGCACGTGCTCACTGCCAGTAGCTGCTTCATCCTGTGAAGCGGGGGCCATGTTAAATCCGGGGGAGATGTTGGCTGGAGGACAGGGATGGGCTGGGGAGAGAGACCGGGCGTACATTGGAGCTGACGTGAAAGCTGGACCCCGGGGGCTGGGAGAGGTTGGGGTCTTCGAGGTGGAGGTGGGGTGTGCGAGGGGCCATCTAGGTGGGAGCCCTCTGTATATAGGTGGCAGCTGTGTGGCCAGCCTGGGAGGGGAGGCGGGAAGGCAGGCGGGGCTGGGCGGGGTGGCCGGAGCTCAGGGAGGAGTCTGAAGCTTTGAGGGTTTGAGGAACCAGCTGAAGCCCACCCCAGCCTCAGGGTGAAGGGATCAAGGCGGGGCAGCAACTGGTAGCAGACACGGCAGCTGAGAGATGATAGGTAGATAGGATAGACGATAGCTAGATAGACAGGCGACAGGAAGTAGGTAGGTAGGTGGGTAGATAGATAGATAGATATAGATAGAAAGGGTGGGTAGGTACCTAGGTGTATGGGTGGGTAGGTAGGTAGATAAGCAGGTATGTAGAGTGACTAGCTAAATAGATACATAGATACGCAGGAAGGGTGGGTAGGTAGATATATAGAAGGATAGGTAGGTAGATGGGTAGATAGGATAGATAGGGTAGGTAGGTAGGTAGGTGGGTAGGGTGAGCAGACAGTTACATAGATACACAAATACGTACATGCCTGCATGCATGGACTGATGGATAGGCAGGCAGGTAGCTAGATAATTGGATGGATGGGTGGACAGGCAGGTGGGCAGGTCCTCCCCGAGACGGCAGGACCGGAGGAGAAGTCTTCAGTAACCGAGGCTGGGTGTTCATCAGCGAGGTGACGATTCTTTCCACTTGGGCTGTGTTCTCCGCCCCACAGGCCCCTTGCAAACAGCGTGTGTGTGGCCCTCATGTGTCTTCACCTTCACCGTCTGGGGAGTGGGGGGCGAGGTGGTGGCCCTGGCCACGCTGCGGGCGGGACCCCTGCCTGGGGCTCTGGCTCCACGTCCGGGGCCTCGGTTCTGTGGTTGCTCTTCGAGGAGGCAGGAGGCGCCTCACGTGGGGAATGTCTGTTGCAGATCCAAGACATTGTCCGGAGACGACAGCTGCTCACCATCTTCCGGGAAGGCAAGGACGGCCAGCAGGACGTGGACGTGGCCATCCTGCAGGCCTTGCTGAAGGGTGAGGGTCAGGCAAAGCGGGGCCGAGGGGGAGGAGCGGGGGAGGGTTCAGGACCCTGAGTCCCAGCCTAGAGGAGCCAGAAGTGCCGCCCGTGTGCAGCTGGCAGTGGACCTCGCCAGGCTCACCTCACACTCCTGCCGGGCAGGTGGGGGCCCATGGCTGATGTTGGCGTACAGGCTCCTTTCTCAACTTACCTTCTTACCTGAAATCTGAGCACAGCCCACGCCGATTTACCCCTTCGTGGTCATCTTAGTTTCTCATAAAATTCTAGGGTGGAAAGAAAGAACCTTGGAAGTCGGCTCCTGTCTCCCCACGCTCTGCCTCGTATTTAATTCCTCTGCTTCCAGCGCAGGGTAGAGTCCAAGTGCAGGCAGAGTCCACGTGCAGGGGGCCTCATGACCAACAGAACGCTCGGCCGACGTCTGCTCCTTAGTCTGCGCTCTGCCCTCTGGCCCGTTGTCCCTGGGCCCACACTTCACTCTTCCCTCTTCTCCCACTTTTTCTGGGGGTGGAGGCCTGTGCTCCGCGGTCCTTCCCGCCGGCGTTGACGTGGCTGGGACATCCCTGGTGCCCAGCAGCCTTTGTTCTGCACTGAGTGGCCCCTCGCCCTGGAGGGACGTCGGCCCTAGGCCAGCCCTGACGGCAGAGCAGGAGGCCTCTGTGGGAGAGGGTCAGCTTTCACTTTATTTCCGGGCGTCCGTCCACGTGCCGTGGATGCGGGTCTGGGTGCTCTGCACCCTCGCCGACACTTGGTACTGTCAGCCTCTGAAGCTGTAGCCCTCCTGGTGGCCATGACGCCGGATCTCCAGGTGGTTTGGAATTGTGTCTCCCTGGGCTTGTTGGCCATTTGTATTTCATCCTGGTGAAGTGTCTGTTAGATCTTTTGTCCGTGTTTATTTGGATATTCATCTTATTTTTGAGGCCTACGAGTTCTTGACATAGTCTCATACAAACCCTGTGTTGGAGATCTGTGTTGGGGATATTTTCTTTTGGTTCATGAACCGCTTTTATGTGTCCTTCACGGTGTCTTTGCAGGAGGCTTATATTTTAACGCGTTTAATTTACCAATTCTTTCCTTTATGGTTCATGTTTTTTACATCCCAAGAGGTCGTTTCTGTTCCCACAGCGGCAAATATTTTCTTCCGTTTTGTTGTGAAAGCTCCGTAGCCACAGCTTTCATATGTAGGGTTATGAGCTGCCTCAGGTTACTTTCTGTGTGTGGTGTGAGGTAAAGGTCACAGTTCTTTTTTTTCTTCCTCAAATAACAACCCATGTTTTACAATGTTAACCCAGAAAGAGCAGAAACTAGTTGGGCAAAATACTTGCACTGAGAACCTGGGTGAGGTGGTGGTTTTGCAGACCAGGTAAAGAAGGAAACGTGATGGTTTTTGCGGTCTAACTTTTGAATGTGAATCTAAAATGCCTGCCTTTCAGAGACCCGCGTCTAACGTTAGGGTGGGGGCTTGACCAAGAGCTTGGGACAGAGTGGGGCACTGGGGTGAGCGGGAGTGATGACAGGAACCCAGAGAGTCTCCAGTTCTGCCACTGAAAGGAAAAGCGATTTTATAATACAAAGGGGTGTGGGGCGGGGGCGGGAGTGAAGGGGATTTTGTGACCAGTCACCTTCTCTGTTCATTTAGAATGACGGAGACAGGGGTTGGTGACACACCCCTCCCTCTCTGACTTTGTGAGACAGGAAGTGGCTTTGAGGCCTAGATTGAAGCCCCTGACGCATGTGCTCTTACCTACAGCCTCTCAGAGCCACGACCGCTTTGGCCACGAGAACTGGGACCACCAGCTGAAGTTAGCGGTGGCGTGGAACCGTGTGGACATTGCCCAAAGTGAGATCTTCACGGACGAGCGGCAGTGGAAGGTGAGGCTGCCAGGGGAGGGGCTTGCTGGGCCCCGTCCGGACCCCAGCCCTGCTCTGGGGACGGGGGACCGGCGCATCTCCTCTTCCCGAAGTGGGAGACGCCAGCACCCCTGTCTCGGGGACACCGAGGTCCGGGTTATGTGGGGCGATGACCAAACGCGAGGCCCTCCACGTCCCCCCCTCAGCCCTCAGAGCTGTACCCCGTGGTGACGGCCGCCCTCATCGCCAACAAGCCTGAGTTCGTGAAGCTCTTCCTGGAGAGCGGGGTGCAGCTAAAGGAGTTCGTCACGTGGGACACCCTGGTCTACCTGTACGAGAACCTGGAGCCCACCTGCCTGTTCCACTACAAGCTGCACAAGGTGCTGGCCGAGGAGCCCGAGCAGCCGGCCCCCCGCGTGCAGATGCACCACGTGGCCCAGGTGCTGCGGGAGCTCCTTGGGGACTTCACGCAGCCGCTGTACCCCCAGCCCCGCTCCAGCGACTGCCCGCACCTCCTGCTGCCCATGCCCAACTTCAAGCTCAACGTGAGTGCGGGCCTGCATGACGCGTGTGCTGCTGTGTCCTTGGAGCTTTGAAACATGAGCTTTTATTTTCAGTGGGAAAGTCGGCCCTGGCTGCCGTAACACAGACGGGGCGGCTTACACAGCAGGCATCTTTTGCTCCCTGCTCTGAAGGCTGGAGTCAAGGTCAGGGTGTCGGCAGGTGGGCTTCTGGCGAGGCCTCTCCTCCTGGCCTGCAGGGGACGGACCGTCCTCTTGCCCTGTCCTCACGAGGCCTGTCCTCAAAGCAGCTGGGATCGCTTCCTCTTCTCATAGGGACATCAGTCCTGTTGGATCAGGGCCCCACCCTCATGACCTCATTTAACCTCAATCACATGCATAAAAGCCAGTCTCCAAATACAGTCACATTAGGGGTTGGGGCTTCAGTCTATGAAATTCAGGCGACACCATACAGTCCATAACTCTCCCTTTCTAAAAACTTCCAACAGTACAAAAAGTTATGCGGGGAAAATGCTCCTCTGTGCCCTGTACCCCGAGCCCTGCTCATGGGTGTCATCTGTGTTCGTGTAGCCAGGTCAGCATCTCTCACCCGTTAGCTGTGTGAGATGCGTGTGTTGCAACAATAGGAGAAGAGGGGATTTTCTAGTCTGCATCCTTATTGGATGGGAATCCCGCAGCCTCTCGACATTAAGTGCAATGCTGGCATTTGTGTGTGTGTTTATGTAAGGGAGTCCCTTCTCCTGATTCATGAAGGTTTTACAGATGAAACCTCCGTGCTGAGCTTTGTCAGATGCCTTTTGAGGAGTTGAACTGCTCTTCTTCTTTGACCTATGAATTTGGTGAATTGTAGGTCATTATTATTTTTCTATTCCTGTTTTGAATCTCAACTTGATTGCAGAGTAACATGTATTTAATACAGTGCTGGGTTCCCAATATTTTTAGGGTTTTGCATCAGAAAGTTTGTCTTTAATTGTAGTTTAATTTGGGGGGTTATATTTGTCAGGTTCTGGTATCAACTTTATGTTAGCTTTGTAAAAACATTGGGAAGGCTTTCTTCTTTCTCTGCCCTGGAACGGTTTATGTGGCTGGAGGTCACTGCTTCTTACACGTTTGGCAGACTCCCTTGGGTGTCCATCAGGGCCCGGTGCCTTTTTGGGAAGTAACTCTGATAACTTTCTCATTTTCTTTCCTGATGGTCCTTATGTTTAGGTTTTCTATCTCTTCTAAGATCATATTTGATTTTGTATTTTTCCTGCTAGAAAATTACCCACTTCCTTCAGGTTTGCAAATCTGCCCATTGTCCCGGGTGAGCTATGCCCAACCCCTGAGAATGATGTGGTTGTGGTTTGGTTTTATATATTCACAGTTCTGCTTTTCTTGACTCCAGTATATTTAAGATGCCCAGTTGGAATGTGCTTAAGAAGATCCCAAGTGAAAGCTCACACTGAACCGTGTCTGTAATTTAAGAAGATGAACTAATTTTTCTTTGTTTATAAAGATGAGTCCTCAGGCAATTTCTAAAATCACTTAAAGAAAGTGCAGTTTTGTGTGTGATGTGGGTAATGTATTCTCTGTTTCTGGGAATCATTTCCAGACTGTCTGAGGATGTGTTTATTTACTGATGGGCCAGGAAGCCTGGGTTCTTGTATCACTGTAGGTTGAGTGTGTCTGGGGTCAGGGCCCTCCCACTCACAGGTGGCTTTGTCTGTCTGGTCTTTCTTGCTGGCCTTCTCTGCAGGAGACACTGTGTAGGTTCCCTTGAGGAGCTCACAGCGTGAATCTATTAACAGACTCTGTGTTCGAATTTTACTTCATAGAAAAAAGCTTTGATGCCATCAGATAAGAGTAAGAAACATCGGGGTGCCTGGAGAGCAACAAGAGTCTACAGTGTTGGTGTGGGCAGTGACTGGGTATTGCACTTTCTGGGTGTTTCTTCGTGTCTCCAGCGTGGTGCTTTCAAAACCCCAGTGTACATAAGAACAATTCGGGTGTTGTTGGAAATGCAGTTTGCAGGTCTCATGCTCCAGGCACCATGGGGCTGAGCTCAGGACCTGCAGGATTCTGCAGGCCCCCAGGATTCTGAGGCTCGCGGGGCCCTCGGTGGGGGCTCTGACTGTCCGCTGCTCACCAGGTGCAGGGAGTGAGTCTCCGGTCCCTGTACAAGCATTCATCAGGCCATGTTGCCTTTACCATGGACCCGGTCCGTGATCTTCTCATTTGGGCCATCGTCCAGAACCGCCGGGAGCTGGCCGAAATCATCTGGGCGCAGGTAACCAGACCCGCTTCCTGGCACACACGCCTGTGGGCGGACCAGTGACGAGGCTCTAGCTAGGGTGCCTGGCCAGAGAACCAGAGCAAGGGGGGATTCACACAGGGCCGTGGAGGGAGGGCAGTGGCGTCCACAACACCAGAGGAACTCGGGGTGTCCACGGTTGGAGAACAGAGGGCTTGGCCCTAGGCCCTAGGCAGGAAGAGAATTTTTAGACAGGAGCGCCACGCAATCTCCTCTTGTGGTCTGTCCGGGCCGAGGCCCACGTGGCACACACACTAAGCGGGCCAGGCCACCCTCTGTGGCCCACACGTTCTGGTGGTCAGTGCGCGTGCTGTGGCCGGTCAGCAGACTCTGCAGGCAAGTTCCAACCCCGGAGGGGCCTCCTCTCTTTCCATTGATGGTTGGGGGTCTCAGACACAACCTGCTACTAAGACGGGCACTTCCCAGGTGCCACCCTGAGCCTGGTGGTCCATCTGGGAACGCCCGCCAGCTGGCCGGGCAGCTCCTAGTCCCTGAGCCCGTGTGCGGCTTCGCCACCCGTGATGGGGGGACTCGCCAAGCGGCTCTCTGAGAAGCAGAGCACAAGTCTTCCTGTGTGGTTTTCCTTCAGTTCAAGCTGATTGTCTTCTTAAAGGGAAAGTAAATTTTCGTAATCTTTTCTCAGAGAGGCCCCGCTTTTCTGAGCTGGCATTTCCAGGCTGCGCTCAAGAGCCCTGCCGCCCCCGGGGTCGCAGCGGAGGCTCCGGCGGCTCCCCACTTCTCCGTGGTTCTGGGACGCTTGCCCTCTTGCCGGGTGCTTGGGGGAGGCTCTCAGTGACAGAGCCTGGCCTGACTGTGGCCTCAGGGGTGCCCCATGGGGCTCAGGGGACGAAAAGGCCAAACGCAGATTTCTGGGCCCTGACACCACCCCCTTGCTGGGCCGGCGCTGCCCGCAGGCCCAGCGCCCCCGGGCTGGGCTTCGAGAGCCTCCGTGAGATTTTCTTGGCCCCACTTTGGTGCCTGGGACTGGCGGCGCCATGGAGATGGGGTGCCCTGGGCTTGGACGGGATGTGCGAGGGCCTGGCTCCTCCTTCTCCCCTTCAGGGTGCTCCGTGCATGGGGTTAGCCAGATGCCCAGGAGCTCTGGGCCGCGTGCCGGCAGGGCCGTGCTAGTGCTTGTGTCTAGTGTCTGTGTTCGGGCGGGGGTGGGGGCCGGTGGGCCGCCTGGTGAGCAGACCCCTCCCAGCAGCCAGTGCAGGGGACTGGCCACCAGCCAGAGCGTCCATGTGGTCTGGGTGAGCCCAGTGGCTTATACAGAAGGAGCCGTAAGTACTTGCCTGCACCCCTGCTGTCTCGGGGCCTCTGCTCTCATCACCCTGGGTGGTGTGTCTGGGGTTTGGGGGCTGCACCATCGAGGTCCTCACCACAGCTTCCCTGGTGCCCAGAGCCAGGACTGCATCGCCGCGGCCTTGGCCTGCAGCAGGATCCTGAAGGAGCTGTCCAAGGAGGAGGAGGACATGGATAGCCTGGAGGAGATGCAGGAGCTGGCCAACCAGTTTGAGCAGAGAGCCATCGGTGAGCCTCTGGGCCACGGCCTCCTACCCGGCCTCGGCGCCTCGTGGGTCGCCCGGGGGTCCTCGCTCCAGGGTCTCAGCCCCGCCTCGTTCAGGCTGTGCCATGCTGAGAGGCCACGCTCCGCCACGGTCCCCGGCTGTCCCTGGTGGGGACCCAGCTGCTGTGAGGTGACCTTCCTCCCACCCAGGGGTCTTCACCGAGTGCTACCGGAAGGATGAGGAGAGAGCTCAGAAGCTGCTGGTCCGTGTGTCGGAGGCCTGGGGCAACACCACCTGCCTGCAGCTGGCCCTGGAGGCCAAGGACATGAAGTTCATGTCCCACGGGGGCATCCAGGTGACCTTCCAGAGACACCTGCCGTGCTGCTGCGGGGCACAGGAGGGCACCCGTGTGGGGTCCTGCGGGGCCCCAGGGAGGGCACCCGGCCCATCGGCCACGTGCTGCAGACCCGGCACTTCCTCTCCTCCCTGTTGCCGAGGAGGGAACTGACGCTGCGTGGGAGCGGGTGGCCGGTCGTGCACGCGGTAGCTCACCCCTGCACAGGATGTCCTTACGTGGGAGCCCCCAGCAGGCCCCCAGGAAGCCCCAGGGTCAGGCCTCAGCCTCCCCACCCCTTCCTCCTGGGGCCTCGGGAGGGATACGTGGAGGGCAGGGCGTCTTCCTGGAGCCCGAGTACAGGATGCTCTGGAGTTGCCTTGGTGACACGACACGCGTGGCACATGGTGGGTGCCGCTCGGAACCCTGGCACTTCCTTGGAGCACGGCCTCGTGCTGTCACCACGTCCACAGCACCGTCGTGTGCCCGCCGTGCTGGATCCCAGGGCCGTGGTGGCGAGGAGTCCTTTCCGCACCCCCCAGCTCTTCGGCTCTCCGCCCCTCCCCTCTGGGAGAGCTGCCCAGGCCCTGCCCACCGGGAGCCTCTTCCCCGGCTGGCAGACGATGGGGCCTGTGCCGAGCTGAGCACCACGTCGTGTGCAGAGTCACTCCTCATCGGGGGCCTCAGGGGGCACGGGGTCGGGGTGGGGTGGGGGCGCCCGTCGCCCTGAAACCGGCCACCTCTGTCTGCAGGCGTTCCTGACCAAGGTGTGGTGGGGCCAGCTCTCCGTGGACAACGGGCTGTGGCGGGTGGTCCTGTGCATGCTGGCCTTCCCACTGCTCTACACCGGCCTCGTCTCCTTCAGGTGCCGGCCTGGCGGGGGGCCGGGGGGCCGGGGGGCCGGGCCTTCCTCCCCAAACGCCCTCTCCGGGGTGTCCTCGCTGCAGCGGCTGCCACTGATCCCAGGATGGAGGGGATCCACGCTGGGGGAGGAGCCCCCCCGTACCCGCGGGGCGCCAGGCCCCACCCTGCCCCGCCCGTCCACCGTGGCCCGTGTCGTCACAGCCCTAAAGGAAGCTGAGGGCCCTCTGGGGACCCCTTGGCAGGGCCGTCTGGCCGAGCCCCTGCTGTAGCACGCACGTCCTGGGCCTCCCTTCTGTGCAGCGTGACCGTGAGGCTGGGGCCGGGTGGGCTGTGGGCCCTCACGGCCGCGGCGTCTGCCCGCAGGCACAGGCGGCTGCAGGCCAAGGGGGGCCTCCTGCGCGTCCGCGCCTTCTTCAACGCGCCCGTGGTCGTCTTCCACCTGAACATCCTGTCCTACTTCGCCTTCCTCTGCCTCTTCGCCTACGTGCTCATGGTGGACTTCCAGCCCAGGCCCTCGATCTGCGAGTACCTCATCTACCTCTGGCTCTTCTCCCTGGTGTGCGAGGAGCTGCGGCAGGTGGGGCCCTGCCCCGCCCCCAGCCCCACCCGCTGAGCCTCCCACCCTCAGGGGCTCCCTGGGCTCGGTCCCTTTCTCACGGGGGCCCTTGGCCTGGCGCCGTCCCTGGTGAGACGCACGGGGCCACTGAGAGCCGGGCGAGGCCTCTCGGAAAGGGTGGCCTGTGGTCCCCCAGCCACACCCGCCCTCACTGCTTTTCCACCTGATCCCGTCCTGGGCATCGCTTTCTGCTCGAAAGCCTCTCTGACCACGCCAAATGGGATGCCCTCACCACGTGGCCTGAAGGACTCTGGAGGTGTGGGACACCCTGGCTTCACTGTGAAGGGCACTGCAGAGCGCGGGGGTCCCGGGCCCACCCTCGGGTGGGATCGTTCCCCAGAAGGACGCCCGGCGCCCTGAGCCGGCAGCTCGCGGTTACCCGTGGGTGACCACACCGGAGTCTGCGGCTTCACGTCGGGCGAGGGGAGAGGCACGCACGGCGTCCGTCCTTGGATTCCGGACGCCGCGCTCCCGTGGTCCCCTCCCTCGGCAGGCGGAGATGTTCACGGGGGTCCGTCACGTGCTGCGGGGTGGCCCACCTCGGGGTCCAGTCCCCCAGAGGCCGAGCGGACCCCGGTGGCCCAGGCCCACCCCGGGTCCCACCGTTAGACTACCTGGTGAACAAAGACCCCTTCCGGGCTCGGAGGCTCCTCGGGGGCCGGCGCCGAGGGCGAGGCTTATCCTCAAGCTGTCACCCCTCTGTCCCCGGCTGCCAGGACCTGGAGGCAGCCGGTGAACGGCACCCTCAGGGCTGGGGTGGGGAGGGCCAGCCGCTGGGTGGTGCTGCCTGAGACTCACCCCTGCTCTCTGAACCCGGCAGCCAGGAGCCCCAGGATGAAGGCAGCTTAGCTTGTGTGTGTCGACCCGCTGCCTGCGGGGACCCCGAGGCAACCGCAGAGTCCCCGGGACGGAGGTGCGGGGTGGCAGCCAGGCCTGGGGCCGCGCCGGCTCTGCCGGCCTCACCTGGTGCCTCACGGCCTCCCGCAGCCAGACCCTATGCACGAGGGGTCCACGGCCCCCGGCCCTCGAGCCCCGGCCTCACCGGGGCGGCCCCAGGACAGAGGGAAAGCCCTCCTCCCCGCGTCTGTGCAGCGGTGCCAGGGAAGGGGCCCGGCTCTTCCCACGGGGCCGCTGCCCCACCCACCCAGCTGCCGGGGTCAGGCCGGTACCCAGTACCCAGGGGAGGGCGTGGGGAGGCCTGCAGGGCAGGCCCAGCAGGGCCGCGGTCCCTCCGTGGTCTCACCCCCCTCTGGGGGCTGGTGCAGGAGGCGGGGGTCACACCCTGGGCGAGGGGAGCTGGCCCCGACGCCCCCCGCCCGCGGCCCTCCCCACGAAGCGCGTGGTTTGCCGGGGGGGCGGGGTGGTGAGGAGGGTGACCGCAGGCCCGCGCGGCTCCCCGCAGCTCTTCTACGACCCGGACGAGTGCGGCCTGAGGAAGAGGGTGCTGCTGTACTTCAGCGACTTCTGGAACAAGCTGGACATCTGCGCCATCCTGCTCTTCATCGCGGGGCTGACCTGCCGGTGGGCGGCCTCCCTGCGGGCGCCCCTCCCGTCCCGTCCCGCCCCGTCTGAGGCTCTGTCCTCGTTGCGGGGGGTGGGGGGGACGTCCGTCCCCGCGGGTAGCTGCCCTGTGCGAGCGCCCGCGTCCCAGCCCGGGGCCCTGACCGCTCCACGGCCCATCGAGGCCGCGCGTCTGCCTGCCGTGACCCGCGTCCTCCACGAGGCGGGAGGGCCCGGCCCAGCCTTCGGGCTCCCGGGGTGCCCGCGGGGCCGGGCTTCTTTGCGCGAGGCTGGGCTCCTGGTCCCTCGCGGAGGCTCTGCCCCTGAGCGCCCGCAGCTTCAGGACCGGGCCCGGGCAGGAGCGCGGGAGGCGGGGCCGGGCCCCAGGGCGGCGTCTGAGGCCCCGCTCCCCGCCAGGCTCCTGCCCTCGCTGCTGTACCCCGGCCGCGTGGTCCTCGCCCTGGACTTCGTCATGCTCTGCCTGCGGCTGATGCACATCTTCACCGTCAGCAGGATGCTGGGGCCCAAGCTCATCATTGTGAGGCGGATGGTAGGGGCGCGGGGCCCCAGCGCTCGCTGCAGGGGAGGTGCCCCGGGCGTCGGCCTCGCCCCGGGGCTTCCACCCCACCCACACGCCTGTCTCGGGGCTTTGCCTGTCCATCGCCGCTTCCAGGCAGCCTTCCCTGATCCCTACAGCTCACTCCTGATCCCTGTTACAGCGCCTGTCCCTCCTCTCCTTGGGTCGTGGCCACTTTTGACCCTTCCTGCCCTTCATGGGGTGCCCAGCGCCCCTTTAGGGTATGGGGGCCGCCCCAGGGCGGTCCCCCTGAGCTCCTGGTTCCAGGCGTCCGTGCCACGGTTGTTGGCGGAGTCTCCCTGCCCTGCAGGGTGCACGGGAACCCGCCTGTGGGTGGGGGAGTGTTGGGGTGCATGTGGCTGCAGCCCGGCGCCACCCTGTCCCCGCAGATGAAGGACGTCTTCTTCTTCCTCTTCCTGCTGGCCGTGTGGGTCGTGTCCTTCGGGGTGGCCACGCAGGCCATCCTCATCCACAACGAGAGGCGGGCTGAGTGGATCTTCCGGGGCGTCGTCTACCACTCGTATCTCACCATCTTCGGGCAGATCCCCGCCTACATCGATGGTAGGACGGGTCCTGACAGCTGCGGGAAGGGAGGTGCCACCCCAGTGGGGGTCCTGCAAGCTCACAGAAGTGGGGGGACAGAGGGCGTCTCCCACTCACTCAGTACTGCCCGGGGGCCGTGGCTCCTGCAGCGTCCATGGCAGAAAGAGACAGGTGCATGGGGGGTCCGGGTGTGGGGGGAGGACGTCAGCGGGCAGAGCCTGGGCTGTACCTTGCCGCTGCAGGGAGAGCCAGGTGCGCCGAGGTGAGGCCTGGGGCCCTGGGGCATCAGGTGTGTGAGGCATCCGCTTCAGTGGTTTTTAGTATATTTACAGAATCTGATTTTAGAACATTTGCATCAGCCCAAAGAGACACCCTGCACCCATTAGCTGTCACCCCTCTTCCCCCCGTCCCCCCAACCACAGGTGACCGCCACTGTATTTTCTGTCCCCATAGAATTTGCCTTTTCTGGACATTTCATGTAAAGTGGATCGTGTAATATGTAGTCTCTTGTGTCTTGCTGCTCTTAGCGTGATGTTTTCAGGAGTCCTCAGTATCGCAGCCTCTGTCAGTGTTTAATTCCTTCTTGTTACCCAGCAGCGTTCCTTTGGGTGGATTTGCCGTGTGCTGTGCATGCATTCAGAAGCTGCGGAACCTCTGAGTTGTTTCTGCTTTTTGGCTCTTAGGAATAACGTGACTGGGAACGGTTTTCTGTACATGTGTGTGCGGATGTGTTTTTGTTTCTTTTGGAAGTGTACCTGGGAGTGGCATGGCCGGGTCGTATGGTAATCCCATGTTTGACTCTTTGAGAAACTGCCAAACCGTCTTCCGCAGCAGCTGCCCTGTGTCTGACGTCCCACCAGCAACGTACAAGGTTCCCGTCTCTCCGCATGCTCGCCAACCCTCGTTGTCATCCGTCTGTTCTGAGTCCAGCCTCCCGACGGGGCGGGAAACGTGCCGCGCCGTGGTTTGCGTTGCGCTTCCCTGACAGCCAATGATGTTGAGCGTCTCCTTGTGTGACTACTGAGCCATCTTCTTTGGAAAAATATCTGTTTCAATTCTTTGCCCATTTTTCAAGTGGGTATTGGTCTTTTCACCGAGTTGTCAGGGTTCCTTACGTATGGTTACCAGTGCCTTATCATATATATGGTTGGCAAATATATTCTGCCACCCTCTGGGTTGTCTTTTCACTTTCTGTATGCTGTCCTTTGAAGCACAAAAGTGTTTAGTTTTGTTGAAGTTCACCTTTTCAACCTCTTTGGCTATTTGTGCCCTCGGCGTCATATCTAAGAACACATTGCCTAAGCCGAGGTCACGAAGACTTACGCCTGTGGTGTTATTCTAAAAGGTTTGTAGCATTAGCACCTACTTTTGGCCTTTGATCTATTGAGATTAATTTTGTATACAGTGTAAGAGTCATTCTTTCGCAGCAAATGTTCAGTTGTTCCAGCAGCCTTTGTTGAAGAGACTGTTCTTTCCCCATTGAATTGTCTTGGCGTGCTTGTCAAAAGCCAGCTGACCCTTAATGAAAGGGTTTATCTCTAGGCTCTCAGCTCTATTCACTTGATCTATGTGTCTGTCCTTGTGCCAATGCCACAGTCCTGGCTAGTGTACCTTTGTAGTAAGTTTTAACATTGGAAAGTGTGAGTCCTTCAGCTTTGTTCTTTTTTTCAAAATCATTTGTATCTCTGGGTCCTTGGGTCCACGTGAATTTTTGGGTCATCGTATCCATGTTTCCAAAAAAGGCATCTAGGATTTTGGTTGTTAAACATAGGATGTCGTCCACTTACTTAGATCTTTAATTTATTTCCATAATATTTTTTATTTTTCAGTGTATGAATTGCACTTATTTTGTTAAGTTTATTCCTGTTTTAGTCTTTTTCATGCTATTGTAGGTAGAATTGCTTTATTAATTGGCTTGTTTACTGCTAGTGTATAGAAATGCACTGTATTTTGTATATTGAACTTGTATCCTTACACCTTGCTGGGCTTCTTTATTTCTTCTAATAGTTTTTAAGTGCTTTTTTGGGGATTTTCTATGATCATGTTATCTGCAAATAGAGGTGCTTTTACTTGTTCCTTTTCAACCTGGATGTCTCATTTCTTTTTCCTGCCTAATTATCCTGGCTAGAACCTCGGGTACCATGTTGAAAGGTACCAAGAGCGGATGTCTTTATCTTGTCTCCGATCTTAGGGGAAAGCTTTCAGCTTTCACTGCTAAGTGCAACGTGAGCTGTGGATTGTTTGTAAATACCCTTTATGAGGTTGACGAAATTCCCTGCTATTCCTAGTTTCTCGAGTGTTCTTATGACAGGGTGTTAGATTTGTCAGATCCTTTTTCTGCGTTGATTGAGATGTTCATATGTTTTTTTTTCTTTATAGTGTTAATATGGTGTCTTATATTAATTGATTTTCAGATATTAAACCAACTTTGCGTTCCTGGGATACACTTCACTTGGTCCTGGTGTGTAACTCTTTTCATATGTTTCAGTATTCAGTTTGCTAGCATTTTCTTGAGGATTTTTGCATCTATATTTGTAAAGGGTATTATCTGTAGTTTTCTTTTCTTGTGATGTTTTTGTCTGGTTTTGGTATGAGAGTAACACTGTCCTCATAGAATCACTTAGAAAGTAGTCCTCCTTATGTATGTATGTATGTATGTATGTATGTATGTATGTATGTATCTATCTATCTATCTATCTATCTATCTATCTATCTATCTATCTATTTACTGGCTGCATTGGGTCTTCATTGCCGTGCATGGGTTTTTCTCTAGTTGTGGTGAGCGGGGGCTACTCTTTGTCACAGTGCGTGGGCTTCTTATTGCAGTGGCTTCTCTTCTAGAGCACGGGCTCTAGGCACGTGGGCTTTAGTAGTTGTGGCACCTGGGCTCAGTAGTTGTGGCTCATGGGCTCTAGAGCACAGGCTCAGTAGTTGTGGCGCACGGGCTTAGTTGCTCTGCAGCATGTGGGATCTTCCTGGGCCAGGGATCAGACCCGTGTCCTCTGCATTGGCAGGCGGATTCTTAACCACTGTGCCACCAGGGAAGTCCCAGTAGTCCCTCCTCTTTTATATTTTGGAAAAGTTTGTGAAGGATTGGTCTTAATTATTCTTTAAATATTTGCTAGAATTCACCAGTGACACCATCTGGGCCTGGAATTTTCTTTGTGTGAAGTTTTGAAATTACTAATTCAATGTCTTTACTTGTTATAGGTCTATTTATATTTTCTACTTCTTTTTCAGTCACTTTTGGTAGTTTTTCTTTTTCTAGGAATTTTACCGTTTTTATAAGTCATCTCATTTATTAGCATACAATTTTTTTGTAGTATTTCCTTGTATTTTTTTCTATTTTTGTAAGGTTGGTAGCAATGTCCTCTCTTTCATCTATGATTTTAGTAATTCGAGTCTTTCCCTTTTTTTTTTTCTGGATCAGTCTAGCTAACGGGCCGTATTCTGTTCATCTTTTCCAAGAACCAGGTTTTGGTTTTGTTGACTTTCTTGATTGTTTCTGGCTTCTCTAGTTCATTCTTTTCCGTTCTGACCTTCATTATTCCCTTCCTTCTGCTTGCTGTGGGGTTTTTCCCTTTATTTTACTGTTTTTTTTTTATTAGTTATCTATTTTATACATATTAGCATATGTATGCCAACCCCAATCTCCCAATTCATCCCCCCCACTGCTGCTTCCCCCTCTTGGGTGTCCATACGTTTGTTCTCTACATCTGTGTCTCTATTTCTGCCTTGCAAACTGGTTGATTTGTACCATTTTTTTATATTCCGCATATATGTGTTACTATATGATTTTTGTTTTTCTCTTTCTGACTCACTTCACTCTGTATGACCGTCTCTAGGTCCATCCATGTCTCTACAAATGTCCCAGTTTCATTGCTTTTTACAGCTGAGTAATATTCCATTGTATATACGTACCACATCTTCTTTATCCATTCATCTGTTGATGGACATTTAGGTTGCTTCCATGTCCTGCCTATTGTAAATAGTGCTGCAGTGAACACTGGGGTGCAAGTGTCTTTTTGAATGATGGTGTTCTCTGGGTATATGCCCAGCAGTGGGATTGCTGATCATGTGGTAGTTCTGTTTTTAATTTTTTAAGGAGCCTCCATACTGTTCTCCACGGTGGCTGTACCAATTTACATTCCCACCAACAGTGCAAGAGCGTTCCCTTTTCTCCAGCATTTACTGTGCGTAGATTTTCTGATGATGCCCATTCTGACCGGTGTGAGGTGATACCTCCTTGTAGTTTTGATTTGCATTTCTCTAAAAATTGGTGATGTTGAGCAGCTTTTCATGTGCCTCTTGGCCATCTGTATGTCTTCTTTGTTGCTTTGGGCTTAGTTTGCTTTTCTCTTTTTAGTTTACAAAAAATGGAAGATTATGTTATTGATTTGATCGCTTTCTTTTTTAAATATAGGTATTTCTAGCTATTATAATGAGTTTCTATCTTAGAAAATTAGTAACACTCAAAAAATATTTTTTTAATTAATTAATTAATTTATTTATTTATTATTTTTTTGGGGGGCACACCAAGTTCAATCATCTGTTTTTATACACATATCCCCGTATTCCCTCCCTCCCTCGACTCCCCCCCACCCTCCCCGTCCCAGTCCTCTAAGGCATCTTCCATCCTCAAGTTGAACTCCCTTTGTTATACAACTTCCCACTGGCTATCTGTTTTACGGTTGGTAGTATATATATGTCTGTGCTACTCTCTCTCTTCGTCTCAGCTTCCCCTTCACCCCCCGCCCCTTCCCAAACCTCGAGTTTCTATCTTAGAAAATTAGTAACACTCAAAAAATATTTTTGATTACAAAAAGTGCATACTCATTGCTGAAAAAGTTTTAAATTCAAGGTAAGTATAAAGAAGAATGTTCATAACCCCACCTCCAGAGTTAACCACTACTAACTTAGGACACTTTCTCAGAGATTTTCTAAACGCGCCCGCTGAATATGTGTTTATGTTTTGTGATATTATATATCCTCTACTTTCCTGCAGCTGTGCGGCTGTACTTTGGTTCGCAATCACGCCTTCCATATATAGGAATGTCGCCTCTGCAGGGTTTTCCTTTTCTCCTGTCTCCCTTCCCTTTTCCACAGTTGTTAACTTTCTCTTTGGATTCTTTCCCACCACATTTTGCTCCCCGGGGCTGGGACCCATGACACGGCCTCTCCCGGGGCCGCCTCCGCCAGGGGCCCAGGAAGTGCCCTGGTGGGGCGGCTGGATCCCGGCAGGGGCGCCTGCCCACCTGGAGTGCAGGTCTGGCTCCTGGGCTTCCCTGGCAGCCGCGCGTCCTGCCCGTGAGGACGCCTGGGTGTGGACGGACGCCCCTCTGTGGGCTTCCCTCGGGTCTGAGCTGACAGCTGAGGTCACCCAGATGTGCGGGCATCCAGGCCCGGGGGGGTCATCGCCCGCGGGCACCCCTGTGCCTCCACTTGGCTTTCTCGGTTCACCTGCCCCCTCACTGCCGACGCAGGAGTGAACTTCAGCCCGGATCGGTGCAGCCCCAACGGCACCGACCCCTACAAGCCCAAGTGCCCGGAGCCCGCCTTCCCCGAGTGGCTGACGGTCATCCTGCTCTGCTTCTACCTGCTCTTCACCAACATCCTGCTGCTCAACCTGCTCATCGCCATGTTCAAGTGAGCGCGCCCCGCGCCCTCTCTCCTCCCCCGGGGCAGTGCGGGCGGACGGGGCGGAGCCCGGGACCGGGACCTGGCTCGGCCCGGGCGGACCGTGCGCGGCCACGCTCCCTGGTCAGCGCTGCATCCGTCCGGGACCACGCTGCTGCAGGACCAGCACGCGGGCCACGGGCCTGGAGGGCGAGGGCTGGGGCGCGTTGAAGTCTCTCCTCCCGCCCTGTGAGGGGGAGGGGCCTGCGGGGCGGCACTGACTAGAAATGCTGCGATGCAGGATGGCCTGTATTTGCTCAGGAGCACGGGCCCGGCCCTGACGATGGCGCTGAGGAGGCCGACCCCTGGCCCGGGGCATCGCCAGCCCCTCAGAGCCCCTCCCAGCCTCTGGCCTCTGCAGGAGGGCCCCTGGGACCCGTGGGGTCCCTGCTGAAAGTCCCTTAATTCCTGGTCTGGGCACCCGTTTCTCTTCCCTTTCATCGGCTAGAGTGATGAGGTCGCCACTTTCTGATTTACCGCATGTTCCGAGCAGTGCGAGACCCGGACCATGTGCTGGGCTGTGACAGGGGAGAGGTCAGAGGGCCCACGGCAGGGCTGTGTCTTGGCCCCACCCGGCCTCCCCGCCTCCCTCCGAGGGCCTCTCTCTGGCAAGGATTCGGGTCAGTTGAAGTCCACCCACAAGACTCACACAGTGCGGAAAATAAGTGTTGGCCCGTTGAACACACCGCCCCCTCTGCTTGTCGGGTTCAAGGCTGAGCCCCTTTTAGAGTCCGTTGCAGGACACAGTCCCTATCCTCCAGAGAGGTTTGTAGGATCTCAGATGTAGGTCTTCTTTCTTCCTTCTCCCCTTGGCTCCCAGGAAGCTGAGAGTTCCGGGGCGGCCGCTCAGCTGCCTTCTCCTGCACCTGGAGTTGCCCCACGCCGGGCGGGGTGTGTGCTCTTCATGGGCCGTCAGGGCAGACCGGCCGGGCAGTGTGACCGAGCTTGTGCGGCCCGTGCTCCCAGCCCCGCAGTAACAGTACTCCCCGCCCCGCAGCTACACCTTCCAGCAGGTCCAGGAGTGCACGGACCAGGTCTGGAAGTTCCAGCGCCACGACCTGATCGAGGAGTACCAGAGCAGGCCCCCTGCGCCGCCCCCCTTCATCCTCCTCAGCCACCTGCACCTCTTCATCAAGAGGGTGGTGCTGAAGATCCCCGCCAAGCGCCACAAGCAGCTCAGTAAGCGGCCCCTCCCTCGTCCCCAGAGCTGCGTCTGGGGTGCGGGCGGGGTGGGGGCGGGGGCGGCAGCTGCGTGGAGAGTCCTGGAAGCTCGGCGGGCGTGCAGACCACTCAGGCCACCGGCCTCCCGCCAGCCCGCCGCGGGTGGGCGTGGACGGCCTCCTCAGGCCCTCGGGGTCTCGGCCCCTCCCTGCGGGGCCCCCAGTGGGTCAGAGGCTCCCCTCCCCCGCAGAGAACAAGCTGGAGAAGAACGAGGAGGCCGCCCTCCTGTGCTGGGAGATCTACCTGAAGGAGAACTACCTGCAGGACCAGCAGTCCCTGCAGAAGCAGAGGCTGCAGCAGAAGATCCAGGACGTCAGCGACAGGTACGGGACCAGGGCGGCCCCCCCAGGTCCTGAAACGTCTGCTCACATGTCACGGCACGCCAGGCACTGGGGAGAAGGCAGCTCAGAAACCCCGTCGCAGAAGGCGAGAGCGTTTGGATGGGTGTTTGGCCGTGGAAATATTTTTTGTATAAACACAGAGGCCGAGTTGGGTGCAATTCCTGTGTTGTAGCAAAATAAGACAGAAACCAAACAAACATGCCCCAAACAACAGTGCTGCCCTGTCCTCCTTCCAAAAGTCCTTAGTGGTGCCCGGAGGTAGCTCGGTGCTTGGTGACTCGGTTGCAGAGCTTGTGGCCAATGGCCTGTTGGCACAAGGTGAGGAGCCCAGGTATGTGCTGGTCTGCACACCTGCACCCGTCACCCAGCCATGCCCCCGGGGCTGTCGGTGCAGCCCTGTGAGTCTGGGGTCGCTGTTGGCTGAAAGATCTTCCCCTTGGGCCACTAGGCGGTGCTCATTCTATATGGAACCGTATGTTATAAATACTTTCAAATTCAGGGGAAGATGCCTGAAATTAAGGCCACGGAGCCCAGGCTGCTGGATCTGATAGGCCACCCACGTGCGAAGGGGCACCAGGCTTCCTCAGTGTCCCCGCCCCTGGCCGGGCTGCGGGGCTCAGCAGAGCGCTCTTGCAGGGTGGACACCGTGGTGGACCTGCTGGAAACGGCTCGTCTGAAGCAGTTGGGCTCCGTGGAGCAGAGACTGGCCTCCCTGGAGGAGCAGGTGGGTTCCGGGCTGGGACCTCTGTTTCTGGGTGCCACTCTGATGGACCTGGAAGGTCGCGCTGCGGTGTGGTGACTTTGAGAGTGAGCGCACGGGGAAAGACCGGGAGGAGGGCTTGGGGACGTCGGGGCATCGGGGCGGCTTCTCCGTCCTCCAGAGAATCCTGCCGAACGCTCCCTGCCTCAGCTCCTCATGGCACACTGTGCAGCGGCCACACCAGGGGCTGGTCTGGGGGAGTAAACTCTCGTCCTGCCCCGGCCTCCTCGGAGCTGTCCTTTGCGACGGCCACTGTCCCTGGACTCTGCACCCGGAACCCAGGAGGGGCTGTGGAAGTTACCAAGGGCCCTCGGCTGCTTTCTCAGGCTGCTGGCCGTGCCGGGAGGGAGGGAGTCCACGGGGCCAGCAAGGGTGCGTGTGGATGTCCGCGTGGACAACTGGACGAGAGCAACACCAGAAGCAGCGTGTGGATGTCTCGAACCAGCCCCAGACGAGAGGGGGCGGCCTGTAGGCAGCAGGAGAGCAGCCTCCACCCGCCCTCCCCCTCACTGCCCGCTGACAGTCCCCCCACCAGCCGGGCAGCCCTGAGTGGCCTCACCTCCAGGAGTCATTGCCTCACAGGCCTGCTGGGCTCCAGTGCCTGAGCGATGCTGAGGGACAGTAATGTGCATCCGTCCATCCATCCATCATCCATCCATCCACCCAGCCAGTCATCGGATCATCTGCCCATGCATCCATCCGTCCATCCAGTCATTCATCGCTCTCTCCATCTATCTGTCCATCCTTCATCTCTCCAGCCATCTCCCATGTTTCCTGTGTGCCTCCTCTGTACCTGTCCGGGGCTGGCCTTGAGAATGTCAGGGTGACAGGCGTTCTGTCATCCTCGGGGATTCCCAGTGTGGGGGTGGCACAGACCTGAAAGCTCACTGTCACGACGTGGTTCACCAGGCACAGTGAGGGAGGTGGAGGCAAGGGCTTCGGTCAAGGAGGCCTCAGGACTCCAGGACGAGGAGGGGGGGACCAGGCAGGGGCCGGGTCCCCGGCCCTCCGTGCCCCTCCTGCTGTGCCCTGACCCTGTGCCCCCCACCCTGTGGGCCCGCCCTGGGTTCCGCTCCTCACTCGGGGTGCTCTGGCCCAAGGGCCTGCGCCTTCCGACGCAGGGGAACAGGCTGAACAGGCTGGGCAGGAGCAGGGCGCTCCGTGTGGGGGCGGGTGTTGACCAAGTCTCGTCTGGGATGTGCCTTCCAGGTGGCCCAGACGGCTGGCGCCTTGCACTGGATAGTGAAGGCCCTGAGGGACGGCGGCTTTGGCTCGGAGGGGGACGTCCCCACCCTGGGTGAGTGGGTGGCCACACCAGCCGCGGGTCTCTGCCTGCCTGTGCTCTCTTGCGTCCGGGGGTCCCTGGGGAGGGGAGGCAGCAGGCCCAGCGCCTCGGGGAGCACGGCCCATGGCTACCTGTGCGGAGTGTGGCCAAGCGCCCGGCTTGACCGGGCTGGGGGATTCTAGAGGGGGCCTGGCCCACCCCCGTCCCCCTCCTGTGCACCAAGCTGCAAAGTGGGGGCCGCGCCAGCAGGTGCCCGAGAGCTGCCACATCGACGGGGTGACAGAAAGCAAGTCTCTCTTCCTAAATTTGCAGCCGGCCAGGACATGGGCATGAGTAGCCCTCCTGGGGTGTCGCCGGCCCGGAAGGAGCCATGTGCGCTCCTCAGCTGGACGGGCTTCTGGGAGGGCCTCTGCGTCCCGCTAGTTACCGAGGGCTCTGCTGGGCGCTGCCCGAGGCGGTGGGAGCCTAACCCCAGGCCTCTGTCCTGCCGGGCCGCAGGGCTGGGGGCCCTGGGGAGGGTGCCCTCTTTGGGGCTGATGTTCAACCCGGGCTCGGGGAGGTGGGGGCAGCCCAGGAGTTTGAGGAAAGGACCACAGAGGGCGCCCGGGCCCAGGCCCAGCTTTGCCCACGGCTCTGTGGGGCTGTTCCCGTCCCCAGCACCGCAGATGGCCTCGGTGGGGCAGGACCCTGAGCTGGACGGCGGGCCGAAGACGGAGGACCCGGGCGACGCCTACCACGTGAACGCCCGGCACCTCCTCTACCCCAGCTGCCCTGTCCTGCGCTTCCCGGTGCCCAACGAGAAGGTGCCCTGGGAGGTGAGTGCCTGTCCTGCTGCGCCCACCGGGCCACAGGTGCCCGGTGTCCGGAGGGGGAGCGGTCCAGGCCCTCGGGTGGATGAGCCCACCGTAGCCTCACAGGGACACGACAGACAGATGAGGGAACAGGCATGCGGCCCATGCGGCCCGAGGGGGTGGCGCTAGGGTTTGAGCCGGGACGCCGGTGGGCCTCCGTGCACACGAGGCCGACTGCCCCACTTCTCCTCAACCCCGTCTCCCCAGCGAACAGGCCCCGCCCCCTCTCTGAGTGCCGGGGAGGCCGGAGGTGGAGAGCGAGAGGGAGAGGTGGATGAGGCATGGGGGTGTCCCCCCAGCCTTCTCTCTGTTTTCCGGGAACAGGCAGGCTGCTGCTCCTCCCAGTTTCTGCCGGGGGGCCCCTTCTCCCCTCTAGAGCCCAGCCATTCCCACCCCCATCCGGGGAGACCCCCCCACCCCGATCATGGCCCGTCTGGGTGTGTGCGTCCTCAGGTCTGCTGAGCACGGGCTCCTGGGCCCTTCAGGCTGCCTGGGGTCCTGGGCTCTGCGGTCAGCCGTCCTGGGTGCTGGCCGACCTGGGATGCTGACCGTCTGAGGGGAGCCCCTGTGTCGCACAGATGGAGTTCCTTATCTACAACCCGCCCTTCTACACGGCCGACAGGAAGGACAAGGATCTGGTGGACCCTGTGGGGGAGTGAGTGCCCTGCTTCCTGCCCGGACGGGCCCCCCGTCCTCCCCGGGGGCTGCGGCCGTGCTGGGAGGGCTGCGGCCAGGGAGGGGCCCTCATGGTGGACCCCTGAGGGGTCCCCGTGGCCGCTTTGCCTCCCGCTGTCTCTGTTGGGGACACGACCTCTCCTCTCCCTCCCAGCGCCCCAGAGCCTCTGTCCAGGATCAGCTACAACGTGATGGATGGATGTCTGGACCGGCGCAGCGTCCACGGGGTCTACGCCGTGCAGGGCGGGCTCCCTCTGTGAGTGCGGCCCTTCCCTGCCTTCCTCCGCGGCCTCTGGGGGTTTCCTTCTGGTGTCAGGGTTCCTCTCCAGCAAGGTAGACGTTTTTCTGATAAAAACAAACAAAATACAGAAGAAAAGAAACATCCACATAAAGTGTTTCCTTCGTGGGGAGCTGGGGGCCCTGAGCTGGCCTGCCGGCCTGGGTGCGGTACCCTCACCCCCAGATGTGGCAGGGACGTGGGGTGCAGCGTGGACCACCCAGCCGCCGGCTCCGCAGACGGTGAGAAGGAAGCGGGGCGCTGTTAAAGGGCCCCCGGGGCTACGTGTGGGGACAGAGGCGTTTCCAGGTCTGCTCTCTGTAGGGACAGGCATGGCGCCCCACTGCACAGGCGAGGAAGCCACATAAAGATGCCAGGTGACCATGGCGTCAGGCCCGGCAGGCACCTAGCCGACGCCTGCCATGTGCCAGCCTGGGGTCTGCAGGTCAGAGGGCCTCCTCTGCTGGGGTCGCCGGGGAGGCCGCGCCGCAGGGCAGAGCCGAGGAAGGGGCCGTCCGCATCCGCAGAGGGACCCCAGCCGGCCGGGATGTGGGGACCCCATGGAGCGAGCAGTCATTGAGGGGACCTGTGGGAAGAGTTGGGTGGCGGGCCTCTGGGGAAGGTTCTGGAACAGGGAGCAGAGGCTGTGGAAGGAGGTTGAGAGGCAGGAGCACAGATGTGACCAGGAACGTCTCCATCCCTGGATGGAGGGGTGGGGGGGCGTGGTGTTCAGGAAGAGAGCAGGACAGCGTGTCACGGGGTCGGGGGCACAGGTGCCGGCTCATGGGCCTGCTGAGGCCCTTGGGCGCAGCGCGATGGTCAGCCAGGCGCTCTCCGGGGGCCGTCTGTGGCGGGGCTGGGCTTCTGCTCCCAAGGAGACCCCTTTCCTTTCCAACTCACCCCAAGGTAACCACCCTCCCTCACCCCTGGAGTCCCCGAGGGACAGGATTTGAGGTGGACAGCCCCAGTGGGTGACGCGGCATCGGCCGGACTGGCAAGGGGCCCTCGGGAGTCGGAGGTCCGGCCCAGGGACCTCCGGTGGCCTCCTCCCTGTTCCCGTCTGCGGAGCTGCCTGGGCTCGGAGAATCCTGGCCAGGGCAGATCTGGGGGGAGCCGGTCCGCTGCCCCGGCCTGGTGCTCCGGCTGCGGGCAGCGGGCTGAGCCGACCCCTGTCCACCCAGGAACCCCATGGGCCGCACGGGGCTGCGCGGGCGCGGGGACCTCCGCTACTTTGGCCCCAACCACACTCTGCAGCCTGTGATCACCCGGTGAGTAGCCCCAGGGGAGCACACAGGTCTGCCACGCACCCCAGCCCTCGGAGAGCCCGGAGGACAGCTCACACTTAGCACGGGTGCCAGCCTCACGGCGGGGCCTGGATACACGGGGGCGCACCCCAAAACACAGGGCAGGAACGTCCATGCCCCCAGGAAAGCCCAGGCCCTGTCCCCGCCCAGGCTGCCCTCACTTCCCTGTGGGTGCCCCTCCCTGAGAGGCCCTGACAAAGCCAGGGCCGGGGCTCACGACACAGACAAAATAAAAATCCACGTCAATCCACCCAACGTTTCCAAAGAGTCACAGAGGTGGAAGGGCCGGATGCAGGGCGTGTGCTTCTTTATGGCTTCTGATAGAAAAATATTCTCCAAAGAGGCTGACCCGTTCTAGTCCGGCCAGCGGTTATGGGAGCGGACGGTTACTGTCTCAGTCCCCTGGAGCAGGTGCTCAGGAGGGAGATGGGGGAGGGGCTGACGTGGGAGCATCCCTCCCGCAGGTGGAAGCGGAACCAGGACGACGCCATCTGCATGAAGAGCATAAAGAAGATGCTGGAGGTGCTGGTGGTGAGGTGCCCCTTCTCCGAGCACTGGGCGCTGCCAGGGGTGAGCCCGCGCCCGCCGTCCCGGGCCCCGCGTCCGCGCGTCCATCCCGCCCACCGAGGGGACACCCCCCGCCCCCCCCCCCGCGGTCACTGCCCTGGACGGCTCAGACTCTGTCCCCGCTCCTGGGCGCCAAAGGCTGGTCCTTGCCTTTTAGAGGGAATCCTTCCTCCCAGCTCCTTGTTTTGCTGCTGTGAAATGGGTTCAGGTGCTCCGCGGAGTGGACGCACGAATTGAGCACCTACTGCATCCCGGGGGGCCCTGGGCTCCGGGCTGGGGCTGCCTCGGAGGCTGGCGTGGGTCTCCCTGCAGAGCTCAGGGGCTGGGGGCGGACGCAGCTCCCCGGGTGGGCGTGTCTCAGGTGCGCTCGCGTCTCTGGCCCTGCGGCCGAGCTGAGCCCCGCGGGCGGGACAGTGCTGTCTGGGGTGGGGGCGGGGGGCGCACAGGCGCGCGGCGGAGGGGCAGCAGCTCCTCGCAGCTCTGAAGGCCGCTGGCCACCGCAGAGGCCTTGAGGTGACAAACAGAGCTGGGGCGTGGAAGGCCCCGGGCCGGTCCTGTCCGAGCAGGCCCAGCCGCTCAGATTCTGACCCGTCCATCTGCCCGCCAGCCCCACCCCCCAAGCCCGGCACTGTTCTGGGCTTAGAAGAGGCTGACCCCGGCAGGGAGACCGTGTCCCCCGCCAGGCCTCAGGCCGGTGTCTGGGTGTGGCTCTGTCCGGGGGTCCCTGAGCCTGTTCCCGGGAGTGTGTGAATCACCCCAGCTCAGCAAGAAGCCCGCTGGCTTCCCCCACCCCCACCCAAGGGCGCAGCGGCTCTGCTGGGGCACAGGCTAATGGGTGTGGGGGGGCAGCAGTGCCACTGAGGGGCTTCAGACCCCAACCAGGGTTCCAGGGCCCTGGGCGGCTCCGGCTCCTGCAGCCACGACCCCCGTGCCCTCCAGCGGAGGGAGCGCCCAGGCCCGGCCCCCTCCCCCAGCGGGCTCTCCAGCACGTTCAGCCTCCCTTTCTGGCACTTAGCTGTCTCCTGCCGGCGGGCGTCTTCTGTGGCCCCGAGAGGGGCACTGAGGCCCCTGCCACCGCAGCCAGCGAGGGGCCTGGGCATCCTCAGGGCCGACGCGGACAGACGTGATGTGGACGGAGGGGGAGTGCGGGTGCAGGCCCGTGCCCGGGGCCGGTGGCTGGGAGCCCGGTGTGCCAGGGCGGAGGCTGGAGACGGGGACAGGGGTGCACACAAATAGGACACGGCTGGGCTGGTGGCCCGGGGCGGAGGTCAGGGCGCTGGCTGCCCTACGGTGCCCAGCGCTCCTCGAGGCTGTGCCGCCCCCGCCCCGCAGGCTGACGTGGACAGCGGGCTCTGGGCAGTGTCACTCCGGCCCCGAGGCAGCCGCTGTCAGACGCTCGCCTGCCTGTGCTCGGAGGCTGGCCCGCTGCCCACGCTGGGCGGGCGGCCAGAGGAGGCGGGTGCCCGGACGGCCGTGCCGACCTGCTCCCGCCTCCGCTCTGCTCAGGGCTCCCGGGAACCAGGAGAGACGCTGCCCCGGAAGCTGAAGCTGGTCCTCCGGAGAGAGTTCTGGCCTTCCTTCGAGAACTTGCTGGCGCAGGGCATGGAGGTAGGGCGGCCTTTCTGTTTTGCTCCCACCTGTGTGTCCTGGGCCCTGAGGTGCAGGTTGTGACGGCTGCAGGGAGGGCTGCGTGGAGCTGGGGACGCGCCCCGGCCCACATCCTGCAGTTCCTGGCGGGACCCACGTGGCCGCGGCTGTGGGCCCCTCGCCTTCCCTTCTCTGTCCGGGTTTTCTCCTCCCGAGGTCAAGAGCGGCCACAGCCTCTGCCGCCCTTGGGGCGGCCTGGGGTCCAGCCCACACTCGCTCTTGCCCTGAGCACAGCTGGGCGCAAAGACGTAACTTGCTTTTTCAGTTACTTTGCAAAGGCCGTATTTTTAGGTCCGTGTTTCCACATCCGCCTCCCTCTTTTCCACGACTGCATACTATTTTGTGCCATGATTTATCCAAACGGTCCTCCTAGTGGACATCCGAGACGTTGCTGGTTCTGCCTCTGTCGCATCTCAGGATGAAACAGGCCGTTGCCGACGTCTACGGCTTTGACCTGCAAACCCAGCCGTTTCACGCGGATCGTCCCCTGCAGCCCTCAGGGAGCACCGCCATCTCTCTTTCCTCTACTTTGTGAAAATAATTACACTTCTTTATCTGTTGAGGTGAAATCCAAACAACATAAAACGAACCATTTTGAAGTGAGCAGTTCAACGGCGTTTAGTACGTTGACAACGGGGTGTGGTTCCAGAACATCCCACCACCCCGGAAGGAAACCCGAACCCGTCCATGGTCACTCCCGTCCCCCTCCAGCCCCTGGCAGCCCCGAGGCTGCCGCTGTCTCTGTGGAGTTGCCTGTTCCGGGCGTGTATTGTAGGTGGAATCACACGGCGTGCAGCCTGTGCTGCCTGGCTGCTTTCACTTAGTGTTTTGAGGTTCGCTGGCCCTTTTTAATCCTTCCAGTCCTTTAACACCTGCTGGGTGCCAGGCCAGAGCCCAGGAGGGAGGTGGGTGAGGCCGTCGGCCCCCACGATGTGTCAGTCAAGCTGAAGGCCATGCTGGGGGCAGGTGGACGGGGCAGGGGGCAGAGCCAGGCGGGGCTTGGACACGGTGGACAGCTGTGCTCAGAGCGTCCCAGACCCGACCGGTCGCAGGGAATGCATGGGGCCCCTCCCTCTGGGAGAAAGCCAGGGGGACTTGGGGGCCCATCAGGCGAACCAGCTCACCTGTGCTGCCTCCCAGGTGTACAAAGGCTACGTGGATGATCCAAGGAACACGGACAACGCCTGGGTCGAGACCGTGGCCGTGAGCGTCCACTTCCCAGACCAGAGCGACGCGGAGCTGAAGAGGCTGAATTCTGTACGTGGCCTGGGTCTCAGGCTGTGAGGAATGGGGGGGCTGGGGGCATCGGTGTTCCAGAGGGGCCTCGGGGCCTGCAGGGAGGGGTCTGAGGGGTTCCCAGGCCTGGGGCCAGAGCAGCCAGGACCAGGGTGGGGCTGCAGGGGTCAGAGTCGTGCCCAGAGGGTACCAAGGGGGCAGCCAGGAGAGGCTGGAGGGCAGCAGAGGTGGCTGCGGTGGAGTCGGGGCTGGTCGGGGACCCTAGGGGCCTCCAGGCTCGCACCCGGGGGAGGCTGGTTCACGCGCTTTTGTGGGGATACCGTCCCCTCTACTTAGATCAATCCTACACACCCCTAATCCAGAACTGGGACCGGGAAGTCCCAGGGAACCAAACCTGGGCTGTGTCTGCAGGACGGAAAACCCCCGAATAAGCCGTACCGCCTCTGCCCTCTTTCAAGGGTCTCTAGGGCTTTGCGGGCATTTTCTGATGCGTGCCTGCTCGGTAGAAGGATAAAGTGAGCGGCCGCTGGCCAGGCCTGCAGTAGGGCCGGGAGCCGGGGCGTGGGGTCCCCGCCTCCCCGCTGCCGGCTGCGGGGTCGGAGTGTCTGGGTGGAGGCGGGGCGGTCGGTGGGGAAGTCAGGCTCGACCTCTGTCCTCGCAGCACCTGCACTCCTGCGACACGGGGACGTCCGTCCGGTGGCAGCTGGTGGATCAGCGCATCCCGCTGTACGCCAACCACAAGGCCATCCTCCAGAAGGTGGCCGCCTTGTTTGGGGCCTACTACTGACCCGGGGACGCGGCCCGGGCAGCTCTGCAGGGCCGGCGGGGCCGGTCCATCCACGGCCCACTTGGACCGGCTGCCCCTCACAGCCGGCTCGTGAACTGGGAGGCCTCGGGGAGCCCTGGGAGGAGAGCTGAGCAGGTCACAGGCAGGCTCCAGCCACGGGGCAGGGCCTCGGGGTTGAGGGGGCCACGGGGACCCCGCCGGCCAACACTGCCTCTCTCGAGGCTGTGGGCGGCCCGCGGACGCCGTCCGGGCCACGTCCCGTGAGCAGCACATCCACCCCCAGAGGGGGCGCCGCCCGAGGCCCGCACTTCCCGGAGAGTCGGGCTTCCCCAAGAGGGCCTCCACCGTGACCAACTCGGACCCTCGCCTGGCCTGGGGCAGCGCCCGGTTCCCTCGGCCCCTTCGTGGGGCAGGAGGCCCGGGCAGCTCCCGCGTTCTCCTGAGGCATAGAGGTCTCTGGGTGTGCTGCCCCGGGACCCGGGCGGGAGGATGGAGCAGCATGGGGTTGGGGGGGGCTCTCCTGCACACGGCGCCCCTGCCCCCTCCCCCGACAGCCCAGGGAGGAGCGGGCAGCGGGTGCGGACGGAGGGGCCACCCGGGTCAGCACCGGCGACTCACGGACCGTCAGCACAGCCGTCTGGAGCCGTGGAATGCTGCAAAAGGCCCACGTTAAACCTGCTCCCCCGCCCCCAGCCTCGCCGCCTCTTCTGTGCGTCCTTCAAATAAAGTTAGAGACACGCGCGGTGGTCGGGGGCTGTGTCCGGGCCCACAGCCGAGCTTCCCGGGGCCCGCGGGGTCTCCTGTAGACATCCTGCAGCCCCTCAGGTCCAAACTCACGATTTCTCCTTCAATCAACACCCCCCCTCCCCGCCCCCACACACACACTCCCTCTTCCTCATTTTCCTAGATCCCGGCTCCAGCCCCCAACCTGGGACTCAGCCCCTCGCACCTCCCCTGACCCCCACCCTCGATTTTTATTGGAATCTCATATCCAGCCAAACTAGTGCTCAAGTAGCAGCAGCAAATAAAGACATTTTAGAAGCATAAGGACCCAGAAAATGTGTTCCTCATGCATCCTTTCTGAAAGAATTTCTGAAAGACGAATTACAGAAAAGAAGTAAAGCTTGGGCTGCAGAACAAGGCACCACAGCTGGGACACTCACCTTCTCACAGCTCTGGAGGCTGGGGTGGAGGTCAAGGTGTGGGCACGGTGGTTCCTGGGGAGGGCTCTGCCCTGCTTGTCCACGACTGCCTCGAACTGTGTCCTCAGGTGGTCTTTCCTAGGAGTGTGCAGGGTGGGGGGGCTCTGGTCCCCTCTTACAGGGGCACTAATTCCATCGTGTCGGGGCCCCACCCTTATGGCCTCATTTAACCCTAATTACTTCCTTAGAGGTCCTCCCTCCAAATATGGTCACACTGGAGATTAGGGCTTCAGTGTAGGAATTTTGGGGAGGGACACAAACGTTTAGTCCAACACACACACACACACACACTGAGCTCTGTGGACGCAAAGGAAGCAGTACCACGTATGGCTAAGTTGCACCGTAGTTGAGGCATAACGTAAAGAGAAAATTGAACGCTAGTGTCCTGTTGAAGCCCCAGCTGGTCTTGCCGGATGCCGGCAGAGGGAAGGACGCAGCCAGTCCAGGCACAGGATGGTCTCCTCTCGCTCAGGAGAAGCGAGCAGGTGCTGGGCCGGCACAGTCTGGGAGAGAGACCTGGCGGCGAAGCCCGGGAGCATCTCACAGGCCCCGGGGAACTCACGGCACAGAGACAGAACAACATCAAGCCAGCAGAGGAACCGAACAGAAGGACCAAATCAAGGAAAGAAAAATATCAATAGAAGACAGTTCACATGAAATAAAATGGCAGGAAGTAGTCAAAGCGTGTCAGCAATTACAACACACGCACTGTGAATCTCGCATGGGGATACACAAATGACAACAGGTTTCTCTTCTTTTCTGTGTGTTTTTCTCTGTCACCCCAATGAGACATATACTAGCTGACGACACGGGGGAGTCGTCCTAGCAAGCGCTCTCGAACGGAAAGCTGCGGGCGCAGGTGCAGCGGGGGACAGGGGCCCAGGCTCACGCGTGTCCTTTCGAGGACGTGGGGGGGTATGTGAGGGGGAGAAGGTACAAATCCAGGAGGAAGGCAGCACGCGGGAGCTGCGGCCCACCTGGCACCACACCTTTTTAACTGTACAGTGCAAAATGCACAGCAGTCCAAGGAGAAATGGGCACACTCACAGTAATGTTTAAGATATTTCTCTCAGAAATCAAGGAATCACAGGGCAAAAAAGAAAAATAGGGCAGAATTTGAATAATGCCATCAACAGGATGGAAGTCACCCTGTGCGGCGTGTGTGTGCGTGTTTACCTACATGTTATGCGTGTGTATTTATACGTAAACACAGGTTATACACTATACATATTATAATGGACAGTTATGTAACATATACACATTATATATATAAAATAGTAATTATACTTATTATAATATATACATATATTTATACATTTGTTTGCATGTAAATCACGTGCAATATGTGTCTTTAGGTACACTGTGTGTAACATGTATTTACATTTGTGTAACAAATGATGTGTTCTACGCGCATATATGTACACACCGTCTATGTTGTGTGTGTGGTGTTGTACCCGCCCCAACAACACAGCCCAGAGGAGTCACGTGTTCTCAGACACGGAACTTCCTCGGAAGTGTGCGTCACCCCCGAGGGGATCTCCGCAAGTTTCCAAGGCAGCGCCATCCGGGGGCCACACTCCGCCCGCCGCGTCGGAAGAGTAACATCAGGACGCGGACGCGCACCGGAGGAGGGCAGCAAATACGTCAGTGGTTCCCGGTGCCTCCACGGACGTGAGTGGCCGTCCCCCGGCCAGCTCGGAGGGCGCTGAGGCGGCGTCCAGGGTGGGACACTGTGGCACCCCCGCCCGGGCCCTCCCTGGGGGGCTTCTGTCCTCACTCTGGAGCCTCTCGTTTCCCGGGCAGGAGGACCAGTGGGGAGCAGCTGTGTCTCTACTGGGGGAGGGGACACTCTCCCCGAGTCTCTGGTCGGCTCTAGGACCAGGGCCACCACTGCTGCCCGGGATTTGGGGCAAGAGAGTCCTGCGGGCTGGGCGCTGCCTGGGACAGCCGAGGCGGGGGGCTGCACGTGCTTCCACGCCCTCCACCTCCCGCCCGAGACCTGCACCCTCCCGGGGGGCGGCCAGAAGGAGACAGAGAGAGGGTCTCGGGTCATGGCCCCAGGGGTGTGGCTGGACGTCTCAGGAAGGAACAGTCAGGACCTTAAACGCACTTATTCGAAAATCAAAAGAGTGAAAGTAAATTATCTGAGGTTATGACTCAAGAAGCTCAAAAAATAGCGACAGCGTCGACAAGACCTCAGGGCTCAGACAGGGGGCTAAATCAGAATTTAATGAAAGAGGGAAAATGAAGAGCTGTTACGGTGAATACATTCAAAACTCGGTTCTTGAAAAAGAGCGAGAAAACGGATGAGACTTGGACGAGAGGAAGAGTGCGCGTCCTGGCTGGCGGTGGGGGGGCTGGGAGGCGGGGGACGGGGGCGACGGGCCCGAAATCCCAGGAGAACTCCTGGGTGAGGAGCAGGCGGCCTCCGCGTCCCTGGGAGACGGGCAGCCCTCCGCTCCTGCATCGAACCCCGAATCCCGCGGCAAAGAGTGTGCCCCCTCAGGTTCTGAGGGGCTCAGGAAGGACGCGGGGAGCTGGGCCCTAGCTGCTCAGGCCCAGTGCTCGGGAAGCAGCGTCAGGGTTTTTTTGGTTTGTGTTTTGTTTTTGGGGGGTTTTTTTGGTTTTCCAGTCTGGCTTTTCAAGATCAGATGAGCTGTCCAGGAATTCCGGCAGATCCAGGGAGTCGGGGCGCGTAGGAGGAGGCTGAGTCTGGGCCAAGCTGGGGAGTGCCTTTTCCAAAGGCAGTCCATCCATCGAGGTTCCTTGGCGAGCTCAGGCCCTGCCTCTGCGGCTCTGGGCAGCAGGCGGGCTCCGTCAAAGGGCCCTGGCTCCAGACCCTACCCACGAGCTGGCTGCAGTCAGCAGAGCCCGGCAGGCCCGGGGTTCTGTCTGAGGGTCCCCACAGCTGGGCGAGGGCAGGAGGCAAGGCCGGCTGGGGCCAGCATGGAGGCCAGGGCAGCTGACGGCCGCACGGGTGACTGTGGACGGGCAGGCGGGAGAGCAGGGCGGCCAGGATGTTCCATTTGTCCCCCGCACGGTGGCTGCAGTCGGCTCTGCTCCTCCCGGCTCCTCCCAGGGAGATGTACTCAGGCCTCGCTAGCACCGCAGCCTCGCTGGTGGGGAAACAATTACCGGGTCGGAGCAGCGTTTCTCCCTGGGGTCAGGAGGCCTGGATTCTGGGTGGAGAAATGGGTGAGATAATCATCCCGGAGCCCAGTACCAGTTCTAAGGGTGGATACGGTGGCAGACCACGTGGTCAGGATGGCGTTGGCAGGTTTCTGGTGTTTCTGCGAGCAGGCTGGTGGTCCGGAGTGGACACTGAGCCAGGCTCTTGCGGGGTCCGCGGCCTGGGCCTGGCCGGCTCCTGTGGAGCCCCCAACACCATCACCTAGTGAGGCCGCGGGCCTGCGAGGACCAGGAGGGCCACAGGAGCCCCGAGTGGACCCATCCCTGCATCCACCCATCCCTGTACTCACCACCTGCCCGTGTAACCATCTGTGAACACACACGTGGCCAGCACGCCACTGGTTCCTTTTAGTGACGAGTTACATGCCCTCAGTCACCCGCCCACATGGGAAGCGTGAGCAGCTTGGTGGGTTTTTTACTTATGTTGACGACCAGCACCCAGATCAAGACACAGGACGCGCAGCCCCAGAAGCCCCCTCAAGCCCCTTCCTGCCCTGCCTCCACCGCCAAAGAGCGTTCTTGAATGTTCCATAAGGGGAAGCCATGGCGTGGGCTCAGTGCCGGCCCCTCCCCCATCGCATGCTGTCTGGATTCGCCTGCATCCACACTGCAGTTTCGGGTGGTGACCACATTCCTGTGTTTAACTTAAGTATTAAAGATATTCCATAATTTGGGCTCCCCTCTCCAACCTGCTATACAGTAACACAGCGGCAGCTTCACGGCTCATCTTATTTTATTCCCTTTAAAAGATAGTTGAGGGTAAGATTTTAGGGGCTCCTACACACGTGGACGTCCACTGCATGGCCGGGGGCAGCACACCCTGCAGGGCTCCGACCCTGTGTGGCAGGTGGTCTGACGTGACCGACAGAGATGGGGACGAGACGTGACAGCCGACACCACCCCCTAAAGCAGCCACTGACATAGCAGCAAAGAGTCCCAGCGAGGAGTCAACTAACCATCGTAAATGGGCTCAAAACAGACTCAGTGCAGAAGGAGGTAGGAAGAGAGGAAAAGGGGACAAAGCAGAGTGACAATTGGGGCAGACACAGAGGACAGACGGGCTCTTCCGCCTCCCATCGCCCTGTGGATGTGGTCCCCAGGCCGTCACCTGCACCCCGGCCGTGTGTGCCCCACTTTCCCCACTGGGCCCGGGGCTATTCCAGGATCCCACATCCCATTTAGCTGCTATTTCTCCTTAGTTCTTCCAGTCTGTAACAGTGACTCAGTCTTTTCTTGTCTTTTATGATCTTTCCATTTGGGAAGCGTACTGATCAGTCACTTTGCATAAAATGCCTTTCAGTTTGGGTGTGTCTGACGTGTTCTTGCATTTGGAAAGAGATTGTGCATTTCTGGCAAGTGATGCTGTGTCTTTCTCAGTCCGTGGTCTTAGAGGCTACGTGAGGTCAGTCTGTCTTATTACTGATGATATTAACCTTGGTCACATATGTAAAGGTAGTTTCTGCTGGGTTTCTTCACCGTAAAGCTATTATTTTCCCCTTGCAGTTAATAAGTATATGGAGGACAAAACTTTGATGCTGTGGAAATCCTGAAGGAAATGAAATATAAAAACATAGGGGGTTGGGCTTCCTTGGTGGTGCAGTGGTTAAGGATCTGCCTGCCAATGCAGGGGACACGGGTTCGATCCCTGGTCGGGGAAGATCCCACATACTGCAGAGCAACTAAGCCTGTGCACCACAACTACTGAGCCTGCGCTCTAGAGCCCACGAGCCACAACTGCTGAGCCTGCATGCTGCAACTACTGAAGCCCATGTGCCTACAGCCTGTGCTCCACAGCAAGAGAAGCCACTGCAATGAGAAGCCCATGCACCGCAACAAAGACCCAACACAGCCAATAAAAAAGAAAATAAGGTAATTTATAAAAAACAAAACAAAACACTAACAGTCAGTGGCAGAGATTAAATTTTAACTGTTTAAAAAAATTAAAAAAAAATAGGAGGTTAAAAGCAAAAGGATGAAGGAAGATACCCATGCTAACCCATCACAGGAGAGCTAGAGTGGCCGTTAGTGTCAGAAACGCAGAATTCTAGGGAAAGAATCTGGGGATAAGGAGGCTCTTCTCATAATGATAAAGTGGTCAATTAATCAAGAGGATACTAATGTGAATACAAGGCTTCAAAATGTGTGAAGCAAAAACTGATAGGACTGCAAGGAGTAACAGACGTCTCTCAGGAACCTCAGTGCCCCTCTCTCGACAATTAAGTAGCAAGTAGATGGAGAATTAGTAATCACACCATCATCAGACTTGACTTCATCAGCATTTAGAGAACATTCCACTGAGTAACAGAACACACATTTAAGCACACACACAACAATTATTAACACAGGCCACATTCTGGTCCATAAAATAAGTGTCAATAAATTTAAAAGGATCCAAAGCATACAATGTATGTTCTCTAACCACAGTGGATTCAAATTAACAATCAAAAGCAGAATAATCTCTGCAAAATCCTCAAATATCTGGAATTGAAATAATACACTTCTAAACCCATGGGTCAAAAAGAAATCAAAAGGTACCTTTGAAAATATTTCAAACTTAATGAACATGAAACTACAACATATCAGAGTTTTGGGGTTGCCGCTAGAGCAAGACTTAGAGGGAAATTTACATGCCTGTGCAGGCACATCTTGTTTTACTGCACTTTGCAAATATTGTGTCTTTAACAAATTGAAGGTTTGTGGCAACCCTGAGTCGGGCTAGTCTATTGGCACCATTTTTCCAACAGCATTTGCTCACTTTGTATCTCTGTCACATTTTGCTAATTCTTGTGATATTTCAAACTTTTTCATTGCTATTACACCTGTTACAATGATCAGTGATCAGTAATCTTTGGTGTTGCTACTAGGGCTCAGTTGATGGTTACCATTTTTATTTTAGCAATAAGGTATTTTAAAATTAAGCGTATACACATTGTTTTTTTTAGACATAATGCTATTGCACACTTCACAGGCTACAGTATAATGTAAACATAACCTTTATATATACTGGGAAACCAGAGATTTATCTTGATATTTATTTTATTGCAGTAGTCTGGACCTGAACCTGCAATATCTCTGAGGTATACCCATAGTAGAGAAGAAGAAAGGTCTCAAATCAGTGACCTCAGCTTCTACTTAAGATACTAGAAAAAGAAGAGAAAATTAATATAAGTAAAAGATCAGAGTAGAAGTCAATGGGGGAAAAAAGGAAAAAGAGAAATATATGAAACTAAGAACTCATTCTTTGAGATTATCAGTAAAATTGATGAACTTCTATACTGACTGCTTAGGAAAAGAAAAGAGAGAAGACACAAAGTACCAACATCAGAAATGAAAGAGGTGACATCACTTCATACTCTATATTGAAAGGACGAACAATTTTATGCTGATCTTATGCTGAATCAACAAATTCGATGAAATGGGCAATTTCTTGAGAGATACAAACTATAATATTCAGTCAAAGAAAAAAAAATCAGCAACTCTGTGTCTATTAAATAATTCAAGAGCATATAAAAATAATAAATCACAAACAAGTGAGATTTATTCCAAGAACACAATGTTGATTTAACACTTGAAAATCAATCAATCTAGTCCTCCATATTAACAGACTAATAAAAAATATTCTTGATAGGTATAGGAAAAAGATTTCACAAAATCCAGCATCCATTCCTGATAAAAACTCTCAGCAAACTAGTAACTGAAGGAAGCTTTCTTATGCTGATAAGGACAGCTACAAAACCCTACAGTCAACATTATTCTTAATGGTGAAAGACTGAATGTTTCCCCCTAAGGTCAGGAGGAACAAGCATATCTGCTCTCACTCCTCCTATTTGGTATTGAACTAGGGCTCTAGCCAACACAACTAGGCATGAAAATGAAGTGAAAGACATTCAGACTGGGAAGAAAGAAGTAATACTCTTTTTATTTACAGATAACATGATTGTATATGTAGATAATCCTAAGGCATCTATTAAAAAGTTACTAGAACTAATGGGTTCAGCAAAGTTCAGATAAGTATACAAAAATCAATTTTATTTCTATATATTAGCATTTAACAGAGATATATTGAATTTAAAATACCATTTACAATAACATTAAAAAAATCAGAGATAAATCTGACAAAAGATGTGTGAGATCTGTAAACCCAAAACTATAAAACACACAAACAAGAGAAATAAAAGAAGTTCTAAATAAATGAGAAGATATACCATGTTCATGGATTGGAATATTCAATATTGTCAAGAGGTTAATTCCCTGAAACTGACTTGTAGATTCACTGCAATCCCAAACAAAATCCCACTAGGCTTTTTTGGTAGAAGTTGTCAAGCTGATTCTAAAATTCATGAGGCGATGCAAAGGATCTTGGATGACCAAAAGAACTGTATGAAAGAACAAAGTTGGAAGAATCATATCTCACACCATACACCAAAACTAACTCAAAATGGATGATAGACTCACATGCAAAATGTAAGTGCGATAGGTAAGATTTCTTACATATGACACCAGAAGGATAAGCTATAAAAAATTAAGAGAATAAAAAGACAACCCACAGAATCAGAAAAAATATATACAGATCACATGTCTGATAAAGTATTTGTATCCACAATATACAAAGAATTCTCAGAGCTCAACAATAAGAAAACAACTCAGTGAAAAGTGGGTAAAAGACTTAAACAGAACACTTCCTTAAAGAAGATAGACAGACTGCAAACAAACAGATGAAAAGACACTCAAACCATGAGTGAAATACAAATTAAAACCACAATGATACACCCCTGCACACCTATTAGAACATCTAAAATTGAAAAGAGCGACCGTACCAGGTGCTGGTGAAGACATGGAACATGCACAGCACAGGCATGTAAAACCGTACAGTCGCTTTGGCAGTTTCTTAAAAGTCAAACATAAGCTACCACATGATCCAGCCATTCCACTCCCAGATATTTACCTGAGAGAAATAGGACTGTTGGTCCAGACCAAGGCTGTACACAATGTCCACATCAGCTCTATTTGTAATAGCCAACAACTGGAAACAACCCAAGTCTCCACGAGCAGGTGAGTGGACATACGAACTGCAGCATTCGGGCAATGTCTCATTACTCAGCACTAAAAGGAACAACCAGTGACAAACGCATCAGCGCCTGGTGAACCCAAATTAATTATGCGGAGCGAGAGAGGCTAGACAAAACGCACACACCCACGATTCCACTTACATAAACTACGGGAAATGCAAACTGATCTCCTGACAGAGCAGCTGCGTGCTTACCTGGTGATGGATCCGAGGGGATGGATTGCAAACGGGAAACTGGGGTATTTACTACTTTGATTGCGGGGATGGTTTCACGGGTGTAGACAAACGTCTAAGCGTATCAGATTTGAACATGTGGCTTGTATAACAAGTGCGCCACAATAAAGCTGTTATAATAAAAAAAACCCTTAAATGTCCGGATGCCCACATTCCCCACGCCCCTCGGGATGCCCATGCACGGACCCTAAGACGCGGGATGGAGGGTGGGGCTGGGGACGGGGGGCGGGCGGGAGGCCTAACCCCATCCACGCTTCAGCGGCCGCTGGCACCTGACCTGCGAGGGACGCGCCGCAGGTCTTCGCGCTGACCGAGGGTCTGCAACCTGCCCGCGCCCCCCGCGTGCCCCCATCCTGACGCCAGAGCCGGAGGAGGCGCAGGACACGGGCAGGGGCGGGGCTATGGGGGGGGGGTCCCTTCGGCCCCGCCCACGTCCCCGCCCACAGGCCATGAGACACGCCCCCGGCTAAAATCCTGCTCCCAGGCCCGCCCCACGCCTTCCCACAGGCTACACCCCGGGCCCCGCCCAAGCCCCGCCCCTCGCCCTCAGAACCCCTCCCCCCACCGTCCAGGGCCCGCCCCACCCAAGGCGCCGGCCAGACCCCGCCTAGGCCCCGCCCTCACTCTTCGAGCCCCCGCGCTGTCCTGGCCGCGTCCTGCCGCCCAGGCTCCGCCCAGGCCCCGTCCCCAACCCGCGGCCCCGCGCCGCGCGGGCCCCGCCCCGGCCCGGACTCCGCCCCGCCCCGGACCCCGCCCCTGGCCCGCAGGCCCCGCCCCGCGAGCGCAGGCCAAGCGGCGCGGGTCCCGAGCGGCCGCGGACGTGGGCTCCGGCCTCCGGGTCGCCGGCGCGCCCGGGCGTGGCGCCGGCTCGGGCTCCGAGCGGCAGGGCGCCTCGCGCACGGCGGCCTCCCGGCGCGGCCGCGCAGGTAAAGCTCCCGCCCCGTCCCGGAGCGTGGACACCCCCCCTCCCCCGCCCATGCCCCGCCCCGGGGCCCGGGGGTCCCCGGCGTCCGGGGCCCGGGGTCCCGAGGTACGAGGGGTGGGGTCCCCGGGGCCCGAGCCCCGCCCGCCAGGCCCCGCGCGGCCCCGCCGCTCCACGCCCAGCGCGGGCCCGCGCCCGGGGCTTGGCTTTTCCCTTTTCTCGGTGCCCTTCTTTTCTCACACGTGACTGAAATAAAAGGCGCCGACCCTGGTGCGGGCGCGGGCGGTCGTTCCCACTAGGACCCACAGGGAAGAGCTTTAACATGACCGTTGCCGGAGGGAGTGTCACAGCTGGCCGAGCGCCGAGCGTCTGACAGCAGCCTGGCCCCGGGGATGAGGGTGCCGGCTCGCCCCTGCGCTCCAGGTGCTCCGGAAGACCCTGCAGCCCAGGCTCCCCGCTTTCCAGCCCCGAGCAGCTAGGAGGGGTGGACTCCCACTACCCGGCGCGGCCCAAGCCCCTGACCCCCAAGGCGAGCGGTGGGCGTGTCCAGGGCAGGAGGGCAGGGGGGCAGGGTTCTCGGACCGCTTTGCGGGGCACCAACCCCCAGCCAGCGGTCAGCACAACCTTGCTCTCCTGGGTGGCCCTGGGAATCTCCAGGGGCAAGTGGCAGAGACCCCCGCTGGTCCGGTGTGTCCGTTTGGCTGTGACATCTCCCCCAAAGTCACCGTGTGCGCCCGGGGCCCCAGCCGGACCACCGCTGGCAGTGCTGATTGCTCCCCCCTTTCAGAACCGAGAGAGAACGCCGTCCTTCCTGGCTCCGAGGAAGGAGAGTTTACGTCTGGGGGATGGTCCCTCGCGCAGCAGCGACCCGGGAGTGTGGAAGCGTGTGGACCCCGCGCTGAGGGAGAGCCGCGTGCCGTCTGTCCCCAGGCGGCCAGGATGGGCCCCGTGGGCAGACAGAGCCCCGCCTCCCTGCCGGTCCCCACGGGAGGGTCTTGCCTCCTCCTCCTCTTCTGCCTGCGGTTGGGCGCCTCTTGCCCGCAGAGCTGCCAGTGCCCTGACCACGCTGGGGCCGTGGCCGTCCACTGCAGTGGGAGGGGCCTGCAGGAGATCCCCAAGGACATCCCCGCTGACACCGTGCTCCTGAAGCTTGACGCCAACAAGATTGCCCGCATCCCCAACGGGGCCTTCCAGCACCTGAACCAGCTGCGAGAGCTGGACCTGTCTCAGAACGCCATCGAGACCATCGGCCCCGCGGCCTTCTCGGGCCTGGCCGGGGGCCTGCGGCTGCTGGACCTGTCCCACAATCGCATCCGCAGGATCCCCAAGGACGCCCTGGGCAAGCTCAGCGCCAAGATCCGCCTGTCCCACAACCCCCTGCACTGCGAGTGCGCCCTGCAGGAGGCGCTGTGGGAGCTGAAGCTGGACCCTGACTCGGTGGACGAGATCGCCTGCCACACCTCGGTGCAGGAGGAGTACGTGGGCAAGCCGTTGATCCAGGCTCTGGACTCTGGCGTCAGCTTCTGCAGCGTCCACCACAAGACCACCGACGTGGCCATGCTGGTCACCATGTTTGGCTGGTTCGCCATGGTGATCACCTACATCGTGTACTACGTGCGCCAGAACCAGGAGGACGCCAGGAGGCACCTGGAGTACCTGAAGTCCCTGCCCAGCACCCCTGTGTCCAAGGACCCCATCAGCCCTGCGCCCTAGGGCCCACTGGCTCGAGCAGGCCGAAGCCCACCTGCCTCCCGTCACTTTTGTAGCAGATGGTGACCGAGTCCTGCCTTTGATGTTCCCCCGGTGAGGTGGTGACACGGCTGCTTCTGTCCAGTGTTTCGCTCCTACAGAGCACTGTCCATAGGGCATCTAGTTGCTGCAACACCTCCAGGTCAGGCAATTTTACCATCAGACCCACTGACGGATGGGGACACAGGCTTAGAGAAATGGAAGGTCGCGGCCAGGAAGTGATCCAGTTGGGATGTAACACCAGGCCGTCCATCCTGACATGTCCCTTCCGCGCTGGAAGCTTGTCCCGCGGGGCGCCCGTGGGGTGGATGAGTGTGCAGAGAAGGAGGGGCGTGTGCCCGTGAGGGAGGCTCCCCGAAGAGCCTTGGTGCGTCTTGTCGGTTGAAGGCCCAGGTCGTCCTGCGCTGTGGAGCTGGTTTGCCTTCGCTGCCCCAGTGTTTCCTGAACACATCTAACTGCATGGTTCCTTCCAGAGCCAAGTGGTAGAGACAGGGTTTTTCTAGGGAGGTAAGTGGACCATGTAACCTTTGAACAACTTTGTTTATTCTCAGAATGTTTGTTAAGAGTAACACGTACCAAAATTTCAGTTCAGCGAGAAGGAAAAACAGAAACCCAAAACCAAAAAAAGTTAACCATGGAGAGGACCTGAGAAAGGTCCAGAGTGGCTCATCGGGGGCCGTGATCGCAGCCAGACGAGTGTGGCCCTGCCCCATTCCTGCCCCGCCGGCTCTGCCCCGCCCGGGGAGCCCGTCATCTTGGGTCGCGACGTGCCTTGCTTTTCTACTCCCTGAGCAGCTCCTTTCCAGTGGACAGGAGGACCCATGTCTGACGTTTCAAGGCTGATCAGCGGGCTGCTTCCTTGCCTCCAGGAGCAGGGACTCTCTCTCTCCTTCTCAGCTTTGCTGCCAGGAATCCCAGAGCTACTTTTCTGCTCCGTTTTCTTACCTAATTCACGTTCAGGGTAGACTTTACCTTCACCCATGTTACCCTGATCTGTCTTTCCAGTTTTATTTTTTACGGTCTTTTTTATGAGTGTTTATATTTTAAACTACTTCAGATATTTAGGGGGGACGCAAGATAGGGGTACATTGCTCATGGATCTAAAGTGTAAAGGACAGATGCTTAGAAAGGGTAAAGGCGGAGGGAGGCTTGTACTTGGAAAGCGTCGTGTGACCGGCAGCGGGAAACACATTTATGCGCTGACCCGGAGACGCCGCGCGCAGCCGTGGGACCCGCAGCTGCGGCAGAGACCTGAAAGGCACAGCGCAACAAGGTCATGGTTTTTCAGTTGGTGCATTAAAAAGAAACGACCAACAGATGCCAGTACCCCCCACACCCCACTTGGGTGCGTGAACGGGGGGCTCTGTGCTGCAAGAGTGCGGTGGGCGCTTCTCTGCCCGCCACCCAGACCAGTGGCGCGGGCGTGGGAGGCAGGGCCCAGACGAGGCTGCAAACGATGGCATCCTCAGGAAACCGACGTGCCCCCCCCTCCCCAGGAGAACTAGAGCCAGGCGGCCAGCCGGGCGCCGGTCCACGTGTGGGACAGACGCCGTGGGGGCAGGTAAGTGTGGCTGCCGGCTGCCCCGCGGGACACGGGCTCCATGGGTGAATTGGGCCCCACGTCCCTATCCATCGGGGTGCGCATGTGGGGAGAGGGGTCCTGCCACACAAGGAGCCCACCCGGCGGGTTTGCCCGATGGACGTGACCCTGAGTCCCTGGGTCAGGGGAAGAGAGCGGACTGAGGCCTGGGTGGAGGTAGGGGCAGGTGTCAGGGTCCTGCCTCTGCGGCTCGCGTCCTGTAGGTGCCGGCCAGCCTGGGCACTTTGGGGCGGGGGCCTCACCTGGCTGCCAGGGAACTCTTCATTTGCTCTTACACAGACTCAGCCCAGAGCCTGATGCCACCCAGATGCTCTTCTGGGGGCACGCAGGGAGCGAGCGGGGCTTCTCCCCCCTCAGCCTTTGCTGGCACCCAGCGCCCAGGTGGCCTTCCTCCAGGCGGGGCCTGCTGGGGAGAGGAAGTGGGCCCAGGGCCCCGGAGGACCCGCTCCCTCTCATCCTGAGTCCAGAGTCGAGGAGCTGCCAGGCCCTCCTGGCCTTTCTGGGCTGCTCACCCCTCCTGGAGTTTCCCGGGAGAGGACACCTCCCTCCCCAGACCAGCAGGATCCCAGCTCCAGGACCTGGAAGCTCCTTCATGCTCTTGGGAGCTCTTGTCCCTGGTGCCTGGGAGCCCAGCACCCCCCTCGCCCCTTTTCCCCTCCCTCCTTTTTTGTGTCTTCCCCTCCCCTCCCCTAAGGGACTTCTGAAGACGTGCCCTGCCTGGGCCCAGCCCGTTCCTTGCTCCCCTGGGTGCGTGCAGACCCCTGGACCCCCCACCCCCGTGGGCCCTCGGGCTGACCCCCCACCCTCACCCTGGGCCCTGGGCCTGTCTTCTAGTTCCGCAGAGGCTGGGGTCAAGCCGGCCCCATCCAGGGGACCAGTGTTGACAGTGGTGGGGACATGGCAAAGGGGGTGCCTCAGTCGGGGGGGGGTGGGGTGGCCCCTGGCTCTCAAAGTCCCAGTGGGAGGCCTCAAAGAGCTGCACGCACACGGCCCCACTTCTGCAAAACCCCTTCTGCCTTGGGAGTTAGCCCTTCACAGGGTCTGGGGGTCAGGGCAGGATGACTCTGGGGTTCCTGTGGGGCACAGGGACGGCATAAATGGAGTGACGGCGGGGCTGCTCATCCTTCCCGTGGGAGCTGGAGGAGCTAGAGGGGAGGGGAGGGGCAGTGAGGGCTCGCGGGACCCCTTGGGAGCCCCGTCCCCCTGCCCAGCCGCTCCGGGCTGGAGTGAGACCTCCTCCTCTCTGGGTCCCCGGCCTCACCGTGGACGGTCCCCTTGGAAACCAGAGCCCCACCCTGACCCTGACCCTAGGAGGGGACGCCCCACACTCACAGCCTCCTGAGGCCCCCCCTCCCTTCCTCTGGACGTGGGGGCCCCCAGATACCCATGGCCGCTCCTGTGGGTGGTCCCACGGTGGGGGATGCGCGGACGTACTGCTGAGCCCCCGGCACAGCCGTCCTGACACACACAGGCTGTCTGTCCCTGGTGGGCTGGGCCCCCAGCTCTGCTGCAGAGACGCGCCAGGCTCCTCTGCGAGGCTGCCGGGCGGTGGGGGGCCTTGAGGCTGGGGCTGGGAGGGAGGCGCTGGTGGCCTCAGACGGGATGGTGAGATGGCCCCCCTCCTGGAAGGGCCCCGATGCGGGGGCGTCGGCCCTAAAGGCCGGAACCAGGGACCGTCCTCCACCGCAGGGCCCCAGTCCCCCAGTCCACCTGCAGGGAGGGTGGATGACAGTTTTAAACTGGACATGGGACTGGGGTTAAACATGCATGCGTTTTTCTTAAGGAAAGTTGCCCAGACAGGAGGTGGGCCCCAGCGGAGGGGGTTAGGGCAGGGCCTGCACAGCGCAAAGCCGCGCCGGTTCAGCTCCACGCCGGTCGTCGCATGCACCCTGAGGTCTAAGAGACGTGTCGTGTGGACTCCCCATCCGACGGGGGTCCAAGTGAGGCCAGCCACCTGGACGGCTCCTCCCAGCTGGTCAGCCGGATGCTGCGGTGTTGGCATAGTCGGGGCAGGAGCCCGTGGAGCCACCTTCCCGGGAGCTCTGGGCAGAAGAGCGGGGCACAGGCCCTGGGCGTTCCCGGGGCACCCTCCCCGGGGCGGGCGCTGTGCCCGGCCTGCCCTGCCGGCCTGCCTCCCGGCCTGGCGCCCCCGCCTCTCCTGAAGCCGGTTCTCCAAAATGCGTTTGCACGAGACTTGGATCCTGGACTGAGCTCCCTGGGGAAGAGGCCTGCAGAGTGGGAGGGGTGGGGTGTTGTGGACTCACGGCAGCTCTCTGCCACGGCAGGAGCCTGGGGTGGTTTCTGGAGCCGTCTTTCCTGGAAGTTTGGCCCTAAACCTGATTCCGCTGTCCTCCCTGCCTAATATCTGTCTATCCTCAATAAACATTTGTGCTTAAGTCCGCTGGGTGGGCCCTGTTGTCTGTGGCTCTGCGACCCCACCCGGGCCAGATGCCCTCACCGCCGACCTCGCCGTGTCTCGGAGCTGCCAGCACTGCAAGCCCGCGGCTGGAAGGGCCAGGCCAGGGATGGGGCGCAGTGATGCCGGGCCCACCTGCACTGGCTCAAAGCGGCTCATGACGGCTGACTGTCAGGTTTTTAGGAACTTTGGGGGTCAGTGGACCTCATGGTGGCAGCTTGAGGTTGGCCATGGAAGCGTTTACTTCAAGGCCATTGACAGCAACTACAACCAGGACCCCTCTCCTGCCTGAGGAAGCCATGAGCTGTTTGGAGGTTGTTGGCACTGCTCCTGGGGTCCCACGGGGCACCGCCTGGCACCCAGCGAGCTGGGTCTGCTTTCACATCTCCTCCCTCTTCAGGCCAGTCCTGGGGGCAGAACAGGGGTCCCCGAGGGCATCCGGGTCTAACCCTGGGAGCCTGAGAAGGTGGGGACGGGCCAGCAGCCCAGGAGTGCAGGAAGGAACGCCGGAGCCTCTAGAGGCTGGAAGAGGCAGGGAACCGGTTCTCTCCTGAGCTGCTGGAAGGAACCAGCCCTGCGCACCTTGGTTTTAGCCCAGTGAGACCCGTTTGGACTTGTGACCTCCAGAACCCTAAGGAGATAAAGTAGAGGTCTTCAGGCCACTAAGCGTGTGGTCCTTTGTCACAGCAGCTTCAGGGAACTGACACCGTCTCCCCACTGTGAGAGCGGCCGGCGTGCTCCGGGCAGATGGCCATCCGAGCTCCGTGGCCGCCCTGCTCGTCCTCACTGAGCCCCGGTTCTTGGGGTCAGCACGTGTTCAATCCCTTGGCCGAGTGACCAAGCGTGACCTCAGGAGCTCACTTCACCTGTCGGCCCCACTCCCTTCCCTGCGAGACGGGCGCTCCCCTCCCACACGGAGGGCCACAGTGCAGGGGCCACAGCGCGGCTGGAGCTCTGAGCCCGCCGGCGTCCACGGTCCCCACACACAGCACACACCGCACATTCACCCCCGCTGGCAGGTGTGCCCACGAAGTGTGTGCATACATGCACACACACACTCGCTTCTCTGCCCAGGGGAGGTCTGGGGGCCCCACTCACACCACCCCGAAGCTGGGAAGAGAGGGAGGCCTTGCTGGCTCCTAACCGGGGGCCCTGGGGGCCCCCGAGGGCCAGGCTGGGTGCAGGGCCGGGATCAGGAGGAGGAAGCTGCGTGTCGGGAGGGACGGCCCTTCAGGGCAGCAGCTTGGACCCAGCCTGGAGGAGGGGCCTCTGGGTGGGCGCCCGGGCCCAGAGTCAGCGAGGTGGGCTGCAGGCGGGGGTCCCCACGGAGGATGTGCTGATGGATGGGGATGAGACCCGAGCTCAGCAGCGGCCAAGCCGCACAGCCTCAGGCCCCAGGGTGCGCCCAGGGCGGGCCGCCCGCCGGGAAGGGGCAGGCGCGGCAAAGGCTCACAGACAGTGCGTACCTCCCAGCAGGGTGCCTCCGCAGATTCTCCCAGGGGCCTGGCTCGATCGGGAGTGTTTCTATTTTCAGATGAGAAACCCAAGATTCCGAGGTCCAGGGAGAGAAATGACGAACACAGGAGTTGGCTTGTTGGGGGCAGAGCGGGGCTGGAATCCGGGCTTTCTGACACCGAGGCCTGGACGTTCTCACTTGGGCCCTGGAGTGCTGTCAAAACAGACACGTCCCCGGTTTTGCCCCAGATTGAAGAACGGCCAGCGCGAGAGGCAGAACAGAGCCCAGCCTCATGGGTCCCAGCCCTGTGCGCAGCCGCGCCGGCCAGGAGCAGGGATGGCCTCGCCGGGGCCCAGGTGGGCCAGAGTCTGCGTCTGTAACCATGGCCACAACACTGGCCTGAAAGAGGGCGGGCGCGGGGTTGACTCCGCTTCAGAAGCAGCCGCACACCTGCCTGGAGTTCTGTGCGAAGGGAGGTGGAAAGTGTTCCCCAGAGCGACAAGCTCACCCGTTGGCCTTCCCTGTGAGCCCAACTGCTCTTGGAGAGGAGGGGGCCTTCAAAGGAGGGGCTACAGAAGCCGCAGAGAGAGAAGCAGCCTGGGAGCAGGTGGAGAGTGGCCGCCGGGACAGGACGCTGACTCCGGAGCCCATGTTGGCAGCCAACCCTCACAGAGGCACCCAGTGGCGAGAGGACTTGCCCACGGTCATGGAGGTGCTGAGCGCCCAGCTGGGGTGTGACCAGGCTGCCGGGCAGCAGTGGACCAGAGAGATGTCTGGTGGCTGCACAAGAAGCCTCGTGGCCGGGCAGTGACACCAGAGCAGCTAAGATGTGGAGAAAATCCCGAAAGAACACATGTATGTAAACATCAGCGACTACAGTCACCAGATTTGTACAAGATTGAGTCAAAAATTATTCACATTCCGGTTATATTAAAACTTCCGTTGGCCGCACTGTCTTATCAGCACTTTCCGGTCAAGGCTACTGTCTCCCCAGTCACTGCTGTGCAGGTGTGTACGTGTTACATCAGTTGATTTGTAACTGCAGTGCAAGCAAAAATGGATGCCCCACTCGGGATTTGCACGAAAGAGCAGCGTGCAGTGATTCGGTGTTTGTGGTCTAAGGGTGAACCTGGTGCCGTTATTCATCGAAGACTTTGTGCGCAGTGTGGAGAAAGTGTTTTGTGTATGAATGTGTATGAATGGATAGAGAAATTCAAGGAAGGTCGCACACATGTAGCGATCAAGGAGGAGCCGGATTCACTTCTGATGAAGACGTGAAGACAGCGGTGCATGCGTGGCTCGCAGCTCAGCCTAAAACATTTTTTAATGAGGGAATACGAAAGCTTGTTGACAGGTGGACAAAGCGTATTAGAAAGCAAGGAGTTTATGTTGAATAATGATGTATTTGTCTTTTCTAAAAGTTAATTGAAATAAATTCTACAGCCAGAGTGTGGATAACTTTTTTTTTAATTTTTTATTTTTTTGGGGGTACACCAGGTTCAATCATCTGTTTTTATACACATATCCCCGTATTCCCTCCCTTCCTTGACTCCCCCCCCTCAAGTCCCCCCCACCCTCCCTGCCCCAGTGCTCTAAGGCATCTTCCATCCTCGAGTTGGACTCCCTTTGTTATACAACAACGTCCCACTGACTATTTTACAGTTGGTAGTATATATATGTCTGTGCTACTCTCTCGCTTCGTCTCAGTTTCCCCTTCACCCCCCGCCCCCTCCCATACCTCGAGTTCTCCAGTCCATTCTCTGTATCTGCTTCCTTGTTCTTGTCACTGAGTTCATCAGTACCATTTTTAGATTCCGTATATGTGAGTTAGCATACAATATTTGTCCTTCTCTTTCTGACTTACTTCACTCTGTATGACAGACTGTAGTTCTATCCACCTCATTACATATAGCTCCATCTCATCCCTTTTTATAGCTGAGTAATATTCCATTGTGTATATATGCCACATCTTCTGTATCCATTCATTTGTTGATGGGCATTTAGGTTGCTTCCATGTCCTGGCTATTGTAAAGAGTGCTGCAATAAACATTATGGTACAAGTTTCTTTTTGGATTATGGTTTTCTTTGGGTATATGCCCAGGAGTGGGATGACTGGATCATATGGTAGTTCTATTTGTAGTTTTTTAAGGAACCTCCAAATTGTTTTCCATAGTGGCTGTACCAACTTACAGTCCCACCAACAGTGCAGGAGAGTTCCCTTTTCTCAGAGTGTGGATAACTTTTGACTCTCCCTTGCTGTGACTGGCGTGGCTCTCAGAACAGAGCTGAGACACTGAGCTGTCACCTGCTGAAAGTCCCTTATCTCATCCAGTCACAGCCGACTGCCAGCACCCAGCCAGCCCGGGGCAGGGACCCCACGAGCACGCTCACCGTGGCCCTGCCGCCCTCCCCGCTCATGCCTGCACCGCCCCCCCCCCCCAGGCCTTCAGAAGGTCAGGGGTGGGGCCCGGAGGCATGTCTGGGCAGGGTCACCTCTCCCAGGGGCCTGTTGTGTGAGACAGTGTGCAGGGTGGGCACCTGGGCCCCGGCCCAGCCCCCCGGCATGGCTCGGAGCTGCTGCCCCTGCCAGGCCCCACCAGGGCAGCCTCTCCACACGCACGGGTGAGCTGGAGGTGGCCCCCTGGGCGGCCACCCGCCATCCTGCTCCCCAGAGCCCTGGGCACCCTGCTGTCTCGGCTCAGCTGGCACCCCCCAGCGCCCGCCTCTGGGCACCAGCCAGGGAGGAGGTGGCTTGGCCAGAAGGACTGTGTCCAGCTGTCCCTCTGCAGGGCGGTTATCACCCAGGGTTAGTGGTGTTGCCAGAGGGCGGCCCAGCTTGCGGTCAGCCGGACCCACGTGCCCACCAGGCTCCCCCGGGCTTCGCGGACTCACAGGGGCCACTGGGTCAAGGGCTTGGAATGGACGCCAGCCCTCCCGTCCTTGCCCCGGGCCGAGCAGTCGCCTCGGCGTCCGAGCCTGTCAGTCTGGACGTCACAGTAACGAGGACACCAGGGCCGAGGTCTTCCAGGCCAGTAACGTGCACACGAGACGCGCCGCTTTGCTCAGGCCTGTTTGGCAGCCCCGGAAGAGGGACCCGGGCGGTCCCGGTCACGCGGCCGGCCGCGCCGCGCCTGCGGTTGTGACCTCCGCTGGATGACCGGGTGACCGGCGGGCGCGACCCGCCCGTGTAGGGGTGCCGTGCGCCGCGGGGGCGCCTCCTGCAGGCAGCGTGTGCGCGGCGCCGGCCTCGGTCGGGCTAGAGCGGCGATGGCCTGAACGGGTCCAGCCCGGACGGCCCTCGGTTTGCCTGGCGTTTCTGTTTCTTTATACTTTCGGAAGACGCTGCGTCACGTGTTTGACAAATACATAAACTGTGTCTCTACCTCTATCTTCCCTTTTCATTAACTTCGTTTACTGCCATTGTCTTTGCCTTTAGAAATTTCCTTCCAAAGAGCAAAAGAAATTCTATTCCAGACGCTTTTCATTTCCAACATCTGTAACTTTAACTTTTCCAAATTATGCCAATACCAGGTTGAATTGTTTAATTTTAGTATAATTCATACCTGAAGTTCAAGCTTTCCCTAATTTTTTCAAAATACCTTGGCCCGTTAATTCTTTGAGATGCTCTGTGGAGGTTCATTAATTAAAAAGGGCAGCTTGAGGATTCTGGTGGCCATTGCACAAAAGCTGGTAGGAACGTGGGGTGTTTTGGGGACGTTAGGAGAGCCGTCTGAAGATGTGTGCAAATCTACGTCTCCCTCCAATGGTCTGATCCCCCGCCACACACACACCTGGCCACGCCACGGGGCACGTGGGATCTAGCTCCCCCACCAGGGATCAAACCCGCGCCCCCTGCAGTGAAAACGCGGAGTCCTAACCACTGGGCGGCCAGGGAAGTCCCTCCTGTGGTCTGACTTTTGTGGATTCCTTAGAGTTTGTTTCTGAGTTTAGACAGTTTTAAGCACGTCCTGGTGTGTATGGGGGGGACTGTCCATCTCTGCAAACATCATCATTCTGTTGGATGAAAAACTTGAGGGGCTTGACTGAATGTAGCTCTGTCCTCTGTCCCACCCCACACCCCGCAGCCCCAGAGCAGCTCCCGGCTTGATGCGAGCTCTCGGGGAACAGAAGGAGTCCCGGGACACCGGGCCGGAGGGGATCTCAGCCGTCCCACGTGGTAGAAGGGGGTGTGGTCAAGCCCCTGGGAGTGCTTGGCAAAATGCACCCCTCAGAGATCCACATGCGTGCCCCAGAACCCATGGCTACATAGGTTCCAGAGCAGAGGGGGACTCCAGGGCCCAGTCAGCTGCCCCGGGGGAGGAATGGCATCCCGGACTCTCCAGGGGGGCCTGCTGCAGCCTTGGAGGGTGTCACAGGTGGACCGGAGGCAGCCGAGAGCAAGCCAGAGAGAGCCCGGGGTGGAGACTCCACTGCCCACTGCCGGGACTTGGAGGTGGAGGAGGGGCCAAGAGCCAGGGACGTGGGCGCTTCTAGAAGCTCAGAAAGGCGGGAGACAGATTCTGCCCTGGAACCTCAGAAGGATGCAGCCCTGCCCGCACCTTGACATTGGCCCAGAGAGACCTGGGTGGGACCCCTGGCCTCCAGGGCTGTGAGGCGATGCAGTCCTGTTGTTTTAAGCCACTAAGTGTGTGATGATCTATCACAGCCACACAGGACACTGAGGCGGGGTCCGCCCTCGCTTTGTGGACATGCAGGTGGTGCTGGTCTGCTGTCCTCTCTGCGCGGAAGTGAGGTAGGACGGGAGGGTGGGCTCGGGCCCTTAGACATGCCTAATGGTCAACAGAACTCGCAGAGCCCTCCTGCTGTTTCTAGTCGTTTCCCACAGCAAAGAGACTGTCCGCAGGGCATCACACTTTGTCTCCTTTCTCACATCCTGCTTCTCTGTCCTTTGCTCTCACCGCAAAGTCCACTGCCTGGGCTCTGGTACGTAAACAGTGGCGCCGCCCGGCCCCTGGCACGTCCCTGGGTATGCTCTGAGGCCTCGCGTGTCTCGTGGTAAGTATCCCGCTGGCCACTGGCTTCTGTGTCATGATGGGAATTGCAGACGTGGACGTGGGTCCCCGCTTTGGAGAACAGCTTGGTAATGTTTCACAAAGCGAAGCCGTCACCGACCCTACGACCCCGCAGCGCTGCTCCCAGCTGTTTACCAGGGGCAGGAGACGCACATCCACACCGCATTATTCAGTGGCCTTTCCAGCAGCCCCACACAGAAACAGCCGCAGAGCAGATCAACAGGAGGCGTGACGGGCTAGCCATGGGGGGACCGAAGCCGCCAGGCGAACAGCGAGAGCCAGCGGTGAGAGCGAGGCGGCAGCAGGCGCAGCAGCTCGGATCGGGGTCGGGAACACTGGGCTGAGTGAGAAGAGGGCGCCGCGCGGGCCCACCGAAGGGACCCCCAAGACGGGGGGAGCTTCCTGCGACAGAAAGCAGACCGGGGTGTGTGTGTGAGGGGTGGCCAGATGGGGCACAGGGGACTCCTGGGGGCAGCAACGCGCCCGGCCGTGTCTGGGGGCAGTTCCGTGGATGTGCACGACGGGCAAAACTCACTGAGAAGAACCCTTAAGGTCGGAGTCCAACTCGAGGATGGAAGATGCCTTAGAGGACTGGGGCAGGGAGGGTGGGGGGGACGTGAGGGGGGGGCGTCAAGGAAGGGAGGGGATACGGGGATATGTGTATAAAAACAGATGATTGAACCTGATGTACCCCCCCAAAAAAAATAAAATTTAAAAAAAAAAAAAAAAGTCGGTACATTTTTAATTAAATAAAATTAAATACGTTAAGTCGAAATAACATTACGCAAAGATAAGGGTCCTCAACAGAATTAAAAATAATATTTGAGTCATGAAAAGAACCACAGGCCCCTCGGAGACGCCCTTCTTTTGCTCTGGGTTTGCTCATGTGCTTCTGGCGCAGTAGGTTGTTCCAAGGGCTCTCCGAATGTTGACCGTCTCTCCGTCAGTGACAGTGGAGAGGCTGTCCCCGGGCACATGCATTACTGACAGCCTTGATTTGCTGGTGTGTGGTTTCAATCAATGAGCTGCTGGAGCCCCCGGAGCCCCTGCACTGTGGGGGCAGGTGGGAGCCCCTGGAGGCCCTGCTCAGAGGCTCCAGAAGAGGAGCAGACACACAAGCTAACACACGTGAGCATCTGAACTTCCGTGAATGCTATTTAGTTGGTAAGCAGGTGAGATGAGTGTGAAGGGAGTGTCGTGTTGCAGTTGGGTGCAGGGCGCGGTGGGCCAGCTCTGGCCGTGAGCCAGGGAGGCCTCTCTGAGGGGCAGTGGAGACGAAGGACAGGAGGGGTCAGCCTGAGGGAGGAGCGGCCTGGGCAGGACCGGGAGAGGGAGGCAGCCGGGAAGTCCTACAGGGCCTGGAGGTCAGCGTGAGGAATCTGGGTTCTAGCTACTGGATGGTTGACGCATGGCCAGGAGTGTGCGGTCACATGTGTGTCCCCAGGCCCGGCCGGGCAGCTGGCACACAGTGGGCACTCAGAGTGTGAGCAGACAGCTATGGCCACCCAGACCATCGGGCCGTGCGGAGCTCCAGCTCAGAGCCAGACTCGGGGAATTGCCTGAGACCCAGGCCCTGGCCGGAAGGGATCGGAGACACACGCACACGTGTGGGTGCGCGTGTGCACGGATGTAGGAGCTTGTGAGTGTGTGCGCATGTGTGGGGATGTGCGTGTCTGTGTGTGTGGCAGAGGGTGGACTGTGCTGCTGGTGGCAAGGTCAAGGGGTGTCCACAGGAATTGTCCAGCAGCTGCAAGCCCTGGAGCGGTGACCACGGTAAAAACAAGGTGAGTTTGCTGTCAACCCTGCAGCCACACACCTGGCAGATCGGGAAGTCGGTCACGTCTGGTCTGGGGGTGGGGGGCTAACGGAAGAGGCGTGGCTCACACATCTAGTTGTCCTTCCCCTTAATCGGGTTTCGGGGAGGGGCCCTGGAGGTCAGGAGAAGGCACAGAAACTGCCACAGACAGTCCTTCTCCAGGAAATCATGACCCCAGAGAAGAAATGCGATTTCTGCAAAAACACTCCTGAAGTGCTGTTCATCACAGCAAAGGTGTCGACTTCCTGTGGGTTAACAGAGGATGAGCAGCCAGCAGACCCGGGGTGTTGCCGAGAAGAAACACGATGCGGTCGTCAAAGTGACAAGAATGTGGTCAGGTCACACCGCGTGCACACTCCGGGAGCTGCGTGCCTTGGGGACATTTATCAACGGGACAGCAGCCCGAGAGCTGACTTGAAAAGATGTAAATACTGCCATGCTCTCTGCGCACATTCTCCCTCTGCTTTGCATGCGTCATGTAAACAAATCTTGATTTACGGTTTTCTTGTTTCCACCCAGCAGAGCGGAGCTTGGATGCTGCCCAGGGACGCAGTGGCACCGTTGGGTCAGGACAGAGCCCCGGCAGGGGTGGAGGCGGTCACTGCTGTGCTGGTGGCGGCGCTGTCCATCGTCTGCCCTTCCTCCCTGGGCACCAGCTGGACATCCAGGGAGAGAGAAACCACATGGGATGGGTGCTTGGGGAGCACGGACAGCGCCCAGGCGGCCCCTCCCCGTGGGGGCACGGAGGCTCGGCCACGGGACCAGACGCAGCCTGACTCCAGGCGCCTTGGCCCGTCTGGGTGTTGTGTTCTCGGGGGGTGGGAGTGGGGGCTCTCCCGGGAAACCGCGTGTAGCGAGGAGACATTTTCAGGGTTGGCTCCGGGGATCGTGGAGGCCGCTGAGCCCCAGATCGGTGCGAGGCGGGCCTGGGGGAGACCCAAGAGGGCTGACGGCAGTCCCAGTTCCAGGGCGGCCTGCAGGGGAGCCCCTGCCACTGACTGGGCGATCTCTTCACCCGGAGTCCACTGATCTAAGTGTTCATCTTCTCCAGACACACAAAGGCAACCATCCCAGGCGTGGAGGCGGGCGTCTCAGAGGCCCTGCTGTGCTCCTGGCCAGGGCGGCAGCCCTCCCCTCTGTGGGTGCCCTGCCTCTGGGGGCGCTGCTGGCGGTGCACCTGTGGAAGGAGTCCCGAGGTGCCGTGGCACCCCAGCCTCCAGCTGATCCTGCCTGAGGCTGCCTCCCCGCAGGCTCCCTGGCCCGTGACCCTCCTTTTGTCCCTCTTATGGGCTGCTCAGGCCCTGCCTCAAATCCTGGTTAAAATCAGAACCCCCAGGAGAGCCCACATCCCTCTCAAGGGGGGTGGGTGGTTGAGCAAACCAAAATCAAAATGGGATGCCCACTTGAATCTGAACTTCAGATAAACACCAAGCACTCCTTTAGTAGTTCATGCAATACTGGGGATGTGTATTTTTTTAAAAGCATTCATTGTGTATCTGTAATTCAAGTTTAACTGGGGATCCTGGCACCCTCGGCCCACCCTCCCTGCACCAGCAGATCCACAACCCTCCAGACCAGGCCCACTGGGGCCCCCGTCTGCCCAGGGCAGGGACTCAGCCAGGCCTTAGGGACAATGACAGCAAGGACATATGTGTCCAGTAGGGATGCAGGGCTGCAGCAGCAGAGCCTGACGTGGAGGGAGAGGCACGTCCTTTCTCCAAAGTACTCAGTGCACACAAGGGCGGGGCTTTCCATGCCTGTGGAATTACGCCGGGGGTGGGGGGGAGCCTATCTCTGGGACCTCGCTCTTGCACAGGTCCCCTGGCCTGGCCCCAGAACCCCCCGCCGCCCCCCCACCCCGCCATTCTCCTGGGCAGGGGACATCCTTGTTCAAGGTCAGCCTCAGCCTGCCCGAGGCGTGTGGCTCGCCTACTGGCCTGAGGAGGCTCTAGAAAATCTCCGCTTTGGAAAATCAAGAGGGCCCTGGTTACAGTCTTGAGATCCCAAATCTGGTCTGGGTGGAGAGCGAGTGGGTTCAGCATAGCTTTCCTTCCTGGGCCGTGGGGCCTCGCCAGTTCTCACGAGGAACGGACGCGAAGAGCCAGGACTCCTGCTGGCTGGAGTTGCCACCGTGCCTGCTGTGTGATCCCGGGCAGAAACCAGTGAGAATTTTGAGAGAGAAACGGCAGGGTGTTAAACCGAGCGTGCGGCCCTCCTGCCGCTGAGGTCCTGATTCCCACACTCCATCTTAGAGCAGGCGGGGCCTGGGTAACAGAACAGGCCTGGCTCGGCTACCGCCCCGTGGTCTCCTGGACGGTTGTGGACCCCACAGGGCCTTTCCAGCAAGGCTCCTGGTACAGAAAGTTCCCTTCCACCCAGAGGGCTGCCCAGCGGTGATGGGACCTCCCCTCCTCCTCCCCGAGGCTCCCAGGCTGGCGTCACGTCACCTAGCAGCCGTCCCAGGGAGGCAGGAGTCCGCGCCCGGCGTAGGGTCAGGTGTTGGACATGGGAGGAGCTGGCCGAGCGCTGGCCCCGAGGAGGCCCTGCAAGTCCGTCCGGCACACCCAGGAGGCCAGCCCGGGTGCAGAGGAACGGAGGTCCCATCAACCAGGGGTCTCCGGTGGGTGTAGCCTCGGTGAGGAGACGGGGCCCGTGCCATGCGTGGTCGGGATGACCCTACCCCACCGCGTTCATGGGTAAACTGAGGCCGGAGGCAAAAGCTCCTGCAGAGGAGAGGTGTCCTGGTGACCAGGTGACCAGGGCACATTGGCCCGTGGCGGCAGAGTGAGCGCTGCGGCTCCGTGACGCTCCTGCCGAGGGTCGACTTCCCGCCAGAACACACACACGCAGCGGTGCTTTTCTGTAAAGAGTGTCATAAATATATTTCCATATTCACAGGATACAATAAATAGTTGGTACAAACACGTCAAACAGCATCAGGACACCTTCCCGCGTCTGGGCTCCCCATCCAGAGCCGAGCGTCTGGCCACGGGGTGGACCCTGCAGGAAGGTGACCAGGCCCCGCTGTTTTTGAGGTAACATTTTTTATGAACTTTTCCTTTAAAGCAAAATCCCTGCAGGACACCAGACTCGCAGGGGCAGCTCCAGTCTTCTGCCTGGACGCCCACAGAGCCACCCGCGTCTGGTCACTGTGGTTACCGGGGCAGAGGTGATGATGTCCCCGGTTGGATGAGGGCCAGGGATGGCAAGTTGGTGGCCCTGAAAGCCACAGCCTCTCCCAGGCTCCTTCCCACCCTGAGGCTTCCAGGGTTCCCCGGGTGGGGTTCTGGAGTGTGGCCAGGCGGGTCCCGTTCCTGGGGGCCTGGGCTTGTCACCCCGTCCTCAGCTTCAGCACCCGGGACAGCGGCTCCTTGGCGCTGGAGTAGACCAGGTAGGAGCCGGCCGCTGTGCGGAAGGTCTCCCAGTCCCTGCAGCCGAAGGTTGGGAGGCTGTGCACGGCCACAAAGCCTTCGTACCCTTGCCACCTGTGGGGAGAGACACCGTCAGGTCAGCCCTGGGTCAGTGACGCCAGTGCCGGGCTGCTCGCGGGGAGGGGAGAATGTGCCTGGCATCGGGGCTGCTCCCTTTCCCCAGGGTTCCACCCCACCCCTCCCGTGAGCCTCGCCAGGCCTCCACCTGCCCCTCCCCTCGGCACAGCGTGGAGGGGCCCCGCGTCCCAGCCTCACAATCTCCCCGGGTTACAGGCGTGGGGACCTGGGTCAGGAGGGGCCTTCTCAGCCTGCAAAGAGGGAAACCGAAGCCCGGAAGGGGGAACCTGCCCTGTCCGAGGCCCCGCAGCTGCTCTCATCCACCCACAGTCCTGCCCCCAGCCCAGACCCCCCCGCAGTGGGCGGGGGAGGGGGAGGGGGTCCTGGTGGTTCTGGTCTTCCTCACTCCCGGGGTCGGCGCGGCAGTGAGCATGGCCCTGATGCACACCTGGCACCACTCGGGTGTGGCGCCTGTCTCTGAAGGAAGGAACCTCGCTGCCGCACACGGCTCTGTGACCTCCACCCCCACCCAGCCCATGTCCGGCCCCTAACAGTCAGCGGTTTCTAGGCGTTGTCCACCAAAAGGGATGTATCGACAGGTAGCTCTGTTTCCATTGGCTGGAGGCCCCAGAGATGGCCGCAGGGATCAAAAGCAGTAGTAGGTTTAACTTAAATGTTTTTCCAGATGACTTTCTGGAAAGGCTGGGGCGGTTCTTGTTCTGGTGGGAAAGGGCCAGCCCCCCACCCCCACACTCATGCAGCACGGTGGCTCTTTAAACAGTGTCTGAACAGATGGAGGAGACATGTCATCCTCGTGCTCTGAAAAAACAGCTTCTAACATGTTTATTCACATTTTCCTGGCAGCCTCTTTCCAGCCTGTGCGAGATCTCACGTCTTCTCTGCAGGACTCTGAGGTCTTACAAAGTCATGGTAGCTTTTCTTCTAACATTTCTGTTGTTGAATGTTTTACATTTAGATGTTTATTCCCTATAAAATTTACTTTCTATATAATATGAAGCAGGAGCATAGGTCTGTTTTCTTCCAAACAGACAGAAAATTACAGGAAATTATTTTATTAAGTAATGCATCTTTTTCCCACTGAACTGAAATATAACATTATCACACTAGATGACTGTGAAAGGTACTCTATGTTTTGGCCTGTATTCTACTCCTTCTACGTGTGTATGTTTAGCAAAAATCATACAGCTTTATTTGCATGCTGTCACGACCTCCCTTTCAACATTTTCTTGGCCATCTTTGAAAATTTATTCTTCCATGAATTTTTAATTGCTTAAAATTTAAAAATTACTTAAAATTAACAAAAAATTTTTAATTACTTAAAATTTTTAAATTACATAAAATTTAAAAATTCGTCTTCTTGAAAACAGCAATTAATTAGAAAGTCTAGAGAAAACTGATGATTTTTCTAATAAAATATAGATGACCCAACTTGTCTCAGGAAGAGACGTAGAACCTGATTAAACCAATAACCACGGGGGAGACTAGACAAGCAGCTCAACAGACACTATTGGAAAGAAACCAGGTCGAGACGGCTTTGTAACTGAATTTGACCACATCGTAGAGAAAATAGATAAGTCCTGCTGTTCCAACTATCCCAGTCCACAGGTGTGGGTGGTGTGTCTATTAAGTTAGGTTCCACATTAAGTGTCCAGAGGACACCACGGAACAATTTCATTTCCTATTACAGATGCAAAAATCTGAAACCAATCATAACCACTGGTAGCCAGTGGCATGTTCAGTGACTGAGCATCCTCGTTAAGCGAAGCTTGTCCCTGAGTGTGAGTTCCCCTCTCAAATCATTACATCAGCAGGTTGACGGGAAGACCCATGCCAGGCACGGGGGAACGCCAGCGGGGCGCGCCTGCTCACGTCCTGTCAAACGGTGTGCCACCCAGCCTGCTCCCATCACGGCAGCAAAACAGAATGGCCGGCTGCTGCCCCTACGACTCAAGATCATCCTGGAGCTTCTACCTAACTGAGAAAACTAGACAAGCAGTAAAAACATTAGAAAGACAGAGGCAGAGTTGCTTTTATTTGCAGGCGTAGTTATACTCCTAGAACTCTCACAGACATGCCTTCAGGAAACTATTAGAACTGATAAGATAATGCGACTGGGTGGCCAGACACAACAGTTAATTGCCACGATACGCAGATGGAAATGGACACGGACTTACAATACACGGAAAACTCCCAGAACTGAATGTACTGAGACTGCCACGGTGCCTCTAAGTGTAAAGTGTTATTAAAGACATGTGAAAACTAGAGGCATCCACTGTGGCCAGGGATAGAAACGTTTCATAGGATAATACACTAATAACTCTCAAATTAGTGCATCCACACACTGCATCTCTGCCAGTATCCAAAGTCCTGAGCATCAGTGAGACGAGAGGTCACCCGGCTGACCCAGGGGCATCACCCAGACTCGCCCTGCACTCAGGTACTTCTGGTGCCAGGTGACCTGTGACTCGCTCTGAGCCTGTGGTCACTTGTGGGGAAGGTGGGCACACCCCAGGTGAACCAAGGTGGGGAGAAGGGGCATGGCCTTTACCTGTAAATAATACTGTTTACTGAGAAGGTATTTCCGTCGAAGGAGTTTGCAACCACCAGGAAATAATCTTCTCCCACTGAGAAGAACTCCCAGTCCAGAGCACTGCAAAAGCAAGTGAGCAGACCTCAGGGCACAGGACTCGGACACATGGCCAGGGAACTCGGGGTGGGGGGGCTGGCGTCCAGCCAGTTCTCCCCCAACCTCAGAACTTGGGGCGCTAGGTCCCACCTCCAAAACCCACAGAAGGGTGAGCGATTTTCTCAGTCACACAGAGAGTTGGTCTGTTCCAGGAAAATGCAGATTAGTTATTCACTTTTTAAAATTAAAAACATTTTTAATTGTAGTAAAATACACATAACACAAAACTTCCTATTTTACCCATTTTTAAATGCAAAGCTCAGTGGCATGAAGTACATTCACACTGTTGTGCAACCATCACCATCACCATCTCCAGAATCTCCATCTTCCCAACCTGAAACTCTGTCCCCACGAAACACTCACTCCCCAGCCCCTGCCCCAGCCCCCGGCCCCCAGCCTCCTGCTTTCTGTCTCTGAATCTGACTCCTCCAGGGACCTCGTATCCGTGGATCAGACAGCATTTCTCCTTCTTCGACTGTCTGATGTCACTGAGCACAGTGTCCTCAGGGTTCATCCGTGCCGCGGCAGGTGTCAGAGTGTCCTTCCTTTCTGAGGCTGAATTATATTCCACTGTAGGAACGGACCCTATTCTGTTTGTCCTTTCCTCTGCCGATGGACACGTGGGTCACGAATGTGAACACGGAGGCAATGAACGTGTGCAAAGTTGCTCACTTTGAAGAGCTTGAGACAGAGGAACAGCCCCAAGCTCAAGGTCACTCCTTGAAGGCCTGCAGCGCCTCCTGGAGGCGGGAACTTGAGGGCGCCGGCCATGAGTTCACCCCGTCACCCACACCTTCTCAGGTGACAGCAGGGTCTGCTAACATAGAGACGTTCCCTACATTGGAAGCTGTGGTCCTTTCTGCAAACACACCACTGCATCCTGTCTTCAACAAGCCCTCCTGAACTTGCTAAGGCTGAGTCTGTGCTCAGAGATGCCTCCGTTCCCAGGGATCTGACAGGAGCTTCCCGGAAGGACACTCCGGAGCCCCGTCCCTCCCAGGAGGCCAGCCTGGGCATCAGCCGTGGGTCCCAATCACCTCCCTGATTACTGCAGGCCCCGTGTCCACTTTACAAATGAGGAAACTGAGGCCACAGCCTTGCAGCAAGTGGGAGTCACTTGGATGCCAAAGGCCAGGCTGGTGCGTCTGTGTCCACTGGCCTCAGGGCTATGGCCTGTTCAGGCAGCAGAGGGCCACTCTCTCTCAGTCGACACCCACCCTTGGGTTCCTTCTCAGTGGGGATCGAGGGCACTGCCTAGAGCTCCAGCAGGACCCTGGACGCGAGAGGGCCCATGGAGGAACCTCGGGACATGCACCAGGGCTGAGGCCAGTGGGGGCCTCGGGGCCCCTCAGTGCTTCCCTCCTCCTGGTCTGGGCTCCTTTCCTGGGCCACTTCCAGCCATGGCCGGTTATGATTCGGTCATTCAAAACAAGTGGGGGCCGTGCCATGCCCACTGAGGAGTGGCATGCAGTGTGGCTGTGGGCGGCGGGGCAGCCGTGTGGCCCCACGTGCTGTATCCTGCCAACCGTAACTGGGCTCTAAAACCAGGGCCGCAGAGAAGCATTGGCTTACACTGTCTGCCCCGCGGCTCACGTCAGAAGCTGCCTGGGCTTATCCCAGAGGAACAAGCATCTGGGGTGACTTCCTGTTCTGCCTCCAAAGAGCAGGACGGTGAGCCCGTGGCCGGCCCTTTGAAGCATACGGTTACTCTTCTGAACCGCGCCACGCGGGCAGCAGGTGGAAACAGACAAACGACCATCAACGGAGGAGGGGCTCACAGAGCGTGGTGAGCCGACGCCGGGCCCGCCCCTCAGTCACTGGAAGGAGGGAAGCGCTGAGGTGCCACGTGGAGCAACCTGCACACGTGCCACGTGAAAGAAGCCACACAAGAGGCCACGTCCTACGTAGTCCATCCACAGGCAGTGTCCAGAACGGGGGACCCAAGGGAAAGAAAGCCGACGGCTGGGTGCCAGGGGCTGGGGGTGGGGGAGAGGTAAAGATAGCTAAAGGGTGGGGTTTCTGCTCGAGATGATGAAATGTTCTAAAGTCTCGGTGGTGGTGGTTGCACACATTTGTGAGTGTCATAGAAAAACACTGGATTATAAAAAGCACACACACAAGCCGCACCGTTTGAAAGCAGTCAGTGTCACGATTGCAGCAGGAGCCACAATCACTCGACTGGCCCTGGAGAAGGCAGGTCTGCGGGGCGTGGGAGCGAGGCCACGGCGCACCTGCAGGAGGGGTGGGCGCACCGCGGGGCCTGGGGACGCCCAGGCGCGCGGGGCGGCCGGGTGGGGAGCGGGCGTCCCCGGACCCCTGGCCGCGCCCCTCTAGGCCGCGCCCCTGTACCTGCAGGTGCGGATCTCCTGGAACCGGACGAACGTCTGCGCCGTGACGTTCAGCTCGTAGATGACGGAGTTGATGACGTACGAGTCGTTTTGCACTTGCATTTCCACGTCGTAGCGGTGACTGTTCGCCACGGCGAGAAAGACCCTCTCCCCGATGTGGAACACCTCCCAGTCTGCGGCGCCAAACGTCTGGGATGGGGAGAAGGGGGCCGAGACCCTCAGAATGGCCACCCACGCGGCTCCAGCCCCCCCGGGGTGCCGCTCTCTCCCAGCCTCACTGAACGTGAGTCAGGGGACCATCTGGGTAGAGGGCTTCTTACCACCTGTGCCGCCCACTCCCCCGACACCCCATTGTGCCAGTCTGGGAGGTCCAGCTGCTACAACACCTCTTCCAGCGAGCCCTCCCTGCTTCCTCCAGGTGAGCTCTGAACTCCAAAGCAACCTCTAGGTATCCCTGGAGTTTCTTACTACACACAGTCCCTGGCCTGAGGCTCTCCTTTGGCTACAGGGACAGCCCCATCTCTGGGTTCCTGTGCTGCTCCTTTGAAATCTGGGTTTCTGGAGGGTGAGGTGTGCGTGAGACAACAGGGCTGGACTTTTACACTCACGGCCAGCTGCCAAGCCTGGGCCCCAGACTTCTAGCTGCATGAGCTGACTTACACGTGGGACCCCGGAGGAGGAAGCTGATGGCCAGCATCTTGGGTGTGATGGGGTGGGGGTGCCTGGGGGAGGGGAGGACCAGAGGAGTCCAGATCCAGCCCTGGTCTGAGCCCTGAAGAGAGAGGGTGGGGCAGGAAGGAGTGACCACGCAGGAAGGTGGCGAATGCAGGGCTTAAGTGGAGAAGAAACATGGCAGCTCGCTGCAGCAGGGGCCTGTGGCTGGTGGAACAGTGTGCAAAAGCTCCTGGGGACCCCGAACCTGAGGAGGCTGCTGGGGTCTGAGTTCCTGCATCGGCAGAAAGGGCTTGACACCATCTGTTCCCACGGGCGGGTGAGGGCTGCAGGAGCTCTGACAGGACACTTTGCATTGAAATTGTCTTTAAACGTTTTGCCTCTTGACTTTTGGTTTCTGACCCTGGTGGAGCGGCTTACCTGAGACTGACTGCCCTGCCGATAATCATCGTGAACTCTGGACGCAACACTTAAAACTGTGCACAATCGTTTGAAGCGTCTGGAGAAGGGCCGAGGGCAGGCAGAAAGTGGAGGGGATGCAACCCCCAAATGCATGCATATCTGACTCTTCCCCCGAGGACACTCCCCGTCCCGTGGCACACGGGTGTGGCACTCAAGTGGAGGCAGCAGGCTGGATGGACAGGGGAGTCCAAGGTGAGAGTCTGGGGCTTGCAGAGAAGCGAAAGGAGACTACCCTTGGAAGGAGGGGACTCCAGAAGGGGAGCCCCGACGTCTCCTTATTAACTTCTCTCAAGTCCTGCCCAGCTCCTGAAGTGCACATGTGGGAGGCAGGACCCCAGGGACCCAGAGGCAAACAACAGCTCAGAGGCTGAGGGAACTGACCAGAGAGTTAACCAGTTGGGGAAACAGGCAGGCAAACGTGACCCACCATCAAGAGAAGAAACAGCAGGTAGAAATAGGCTGACACAGTGCAACCCCGGAGTTAACAGATGCACCCTTTACAGTAACTACGATCAGAATCTATAGGAAAATCTGTCTGTAATGAACAATGAGGTGCAGAGATCTGGGGAGCTACGAAAACTCTAAAAGGAGCCAAGTAGAAATCCTGTACCTGACAAGTAAAATATCTGTATCCACAAACCTATTGCATGAGATCAAGAGCCACCTGGATGATCCGGAGGAGTCAGTGAGCGAGAGATGGACCGATAGAAATTATCTGAACTGAAGCACAGAAGGGGGCGGAGGTTACAGTAAAAGTGAGCAGAGCTTCAGTGACTGGTGGGATAATATAGTGCAGTGTAATGTGCACGTAATCGGGTCACAGAAAGAACGGAAAAGACAGTGAGGCAGAAGAAAAGTTTAAGTAAATGATGACTAAAATTTTTCCAAATTTGATTAAAAACACCAAACCACAGATTAAAGAAGATCAGAGACCCCAAGCAGAATAAATACAAAAAAAAAAAAAAAAAAAAAACCCACACCTCGACACATCACATTCAATTATCTGAGAACAGAAGATAAGGCGATTTCAAAAGCAGCCAGAGGAAAAAGACACATTTGATGCAGGGAAACAGTGCTACCAATGGTACCCAACTTCTCATCAGAAACAGCAGAAGCTCGACGTCAACAGAAAAACATCTTTAAAGTAAACGAAAGAAGAAACAGGAACCCAGAATTCTACAACCAGTGAAAATATCCTTCAAGGTAGAATAAAGTCATTTTCAGGTAAGAGTGGTTGAATGAATTGCCAGCACACCTGCTTTATGAGAAGTACTGAAGGGAGCTGCGAAGGCTGAAGCTCTTATACCACAGGGAGATCACTGTCTGCAGGGAGGAAGCAGAGGGCGCTGGGAACGGTGAGCCCGTGTGTGTATGTAAAGACAGCTGACAGCAAGAATGATGACAAAGGTGGAGCTTATAACCTAAGCAGACGTATGAGAATATATGTGCTCACAGTAGCCCAATGGACGGGCAGGCATAAATGAGATCATTTTGCTGTACGGTTATTACATTATATGCAAGGTGTAATATTGATTCAAGATAGATTGTACACCTGAAACTAACACACCATTGTTAATCAACTATACTCCAATATAAGATAAAAATTTTTTAAAGTTTGCATTGTACATGTTAATATGAACTCATGGTTAATTAAAAAAAAGAAAAAAACAAAAATAGATTGTCGTAAGTTGAACACATATTGTGATTACCAGCGCACACAATTACACAACACATTGAATTAAAACAAAAAAGAGGAGCTAGAAGATTATATATGCTGCAAAGAACTTGTATCCAGAATATATAAGGAACTCCTATATATGAATAATGAAAGGCAAAAAATAAAAATTTAAATACGGGTAAAAGACGTGAAAAGGCATTTCACAAGGGGACTCTGGCGGGCCAGCAGGAGGATGGAAGCCCGGCACCGCTAGTCACCGGGGGACTGCGGCTGCACCACACGCAGGTGCCGCTTCACACCCAGGAAGTAAAACTAAAAGTACGGGCGAACCCGGGGCGACGGGAGCGCGCTCGCTCCTCGTGGGAGCGCGGGACACGGTGGAGCCTTTTGGAAGACCGCGGGGCAATTGCTTCGAAAGTCAAACGGCCGCCCACCTTAAGGCGCAGGAGTCCACTGCCAGGTTTTTACTCAAGAGAAATAGAAACAGCGTGCCCACAGAAAGCCTTGCACGGGCCGCCTCTGGTGGATGCCCCCATAGCGGTGAGGAGCTGGAAACAGCTCCGGTTGCAGACAGGGAGCCGGCCGGGCGGCCTCCCGGGCAGCCGCGCGTCCCCACGGGCAGGCGGCCCCGGCAGCGCCGCGGGAGGAACGCGCGCCGCCCCACGGCGCGCGGGAAGCGGCTCCGGCTGTCTGCGCCCAGGCCGGGGAGCGCGGGTCCGACCGCGGCCGCTCTCGCGGGTCGCGTCCCCGCGCGTGGAGGGCATGCGCCGCCCCGCGCGCCCCCTGCCCCGCGGGCCCGGCCCCGCCCGGCCGCCCGCTCGCCGCGTCCCCCGCGCCCAGCAGGCGGCGCCGCCGCCCGGTTCCGCGAGCCCGCAGCCCGCCGCCCGGGGCCCGGGGCCGAGCCGCCGCCGGAGAAGGGCCAGGACCGCCGGCGCGCGCCTCCCCGCGCCTCCGCCTGTCCCTGCGGCCGCGGCCAGCCTCCGCCCCGCGGGGCCTGCAGCCCGCTCTGCCCGGCACCGCACCGACGCCGCGGGCGCGCACCCCTGCTCCCCCCACCCCCGGCCCGCGGGAAACGCACACGCCCCACGCACACGCCTGCACACACGCGCACGGGTGCGGACACACGACCCCTGCGCGCACACACCTGCAGGCACCCAAGCTTTATGGGCACACCCACATGCACACACGTGTCTGCCCATGTACCGGACGCGCGGCATGCATCGCGTACACACATGCGCGTGCCCGCACGCCCACACGAGCACACACTCTCCTGCACGTGTGCGCACCCACGCAGCACAAGGGGCCGGGGCTGGGCTGAGGAGGGGTCTCCGCCGGATCGCCAGGGCCTCCTCCCAGCCCCCAGCCGCTCCACCCTCGGCTCACTCGCCCCGAGGGCCAGCGCGGAGCGGGAGGGGCGTGCAGATGGGGGTCGGGGAAGGGGCTGCCCGGGCCCCGGGGCAGGGGGAGGCGAGGGGGCAGGGGGAGGCGAGGGGGCAGGGCGGGGGCGGGGCCAGCGGCGGGTGGCGGGAGGTGCATCCGGGTGGGCGTGGCTTGGGGCTCTCCCCCCGCCTCTGCTCAGTGCGCGCTGCACAGCCCGGTGCAGCAAGTACCGGCCCTCATTCCATGTGAATTTCAGATAAGCAGTGACTTTTCAGTCTATGTGTACGGACACGCTCTTACTAAAAAATGATTCGTTGTTGATCTGGAATTCACACTGAACTGGGTGTCCTGTATCTTATACGGCAGAGGCTGGCAGAGACCGGCATGCGCCCCCGCCCCGGGTCACAGTCCTTGGCTGGCAGAGCGGAGCCGGCACCTGCGCCCGCAGCCCGGGGCGGGGCTCCTCCCGCTGGGCAGTGAGTGGGGGAGCGTCCCGGCCGAGGGCTGCACCGGCCTAGGCAGGGGGTGACAGGCCTGAGGTCCTGCTGTCGGGCCACTCCTGGATTCTAAGCGCATGAGGGACTCATCGGGGAGAGAAAAAGGAATTCCCATATCAAACAGCCCTGCCAACCCTGCCTGGCACCGGAGCAAGGCGGCCAGGCACCTGCTGGGCTGGGCTGGGCTGGGCTGGGCTGGGCTGGGCTGGGCTGGGCGGGCCCTTCCCCCCTCCTTCTGAGCGGAATTCCCCTGAAGCCTGGCCCTGGAGTCCCCTGGCACCGGGCCTGGTAGGCCCCGGAGCACCTCGAGGGATGCTTCTGGGACTCGGCAGCCGCGAGCATGTGGAGCCCCTGACAGCCTCCCTGGAGGGTGAGTGGGTCCCTGTAACCAGCGGATCACTTGCTGGGCAGCAGGCCTTGGGTTCCAGCTTTGATGGAGCAAAGAACCAAAGTGCCTGGGGAGCGTGGGGTGGGGCACACTGCCAGGGGAAGGCAGGCAGCCCCCCAAAGGCCCCCAGGGGATGCTGCCATCCTCGCTGTGGGCAGTTGGCTAAGGTGGGTGAGGGTCCCATCCTGGGAGGCTACAGGGGGTGCCCCTCCCAGCTCTCCCCCGCCCAGCCGCCCCTCCAAACCTTGCTTCTCCCCAGGCTGCCTGGTCCACTGCCTGCTCCTGCCTCACAGAGCAAACCCGAGGCCCAGGAGGAAGCGCCCTAGCCCGGCCCCTCCCAGCACTGACTGCCCAGGGCGCTCTCACATCTCCCTCCTTACAGACAGGCCTCCTTTTCCTTCGTTTCTGCACGTTTACATTCTTGGTGGAGACTACGTTTCTGACAAGCCCACAGCTCACGCTCTGTCCCCAGACACCCACCGATAGCTCTGGGCAGCGCCTCTGCCCATCCCTCCCCCTGCCCCGACACACGGCTTCCTGGGGCCCCCATCGACCTTCAGCTGGCCCCCCTGCCCCGAAGCTCCCGCTTCCCTTGGTTCTCATTTCTGCCTGCAGCACCTTCATCAGCCCCGCCTCCAAGGCAACAAAGCCCAAATCTTGGTCCAGTGCTCCCCTCCCCCATCCCCTCCTTTCTGGGTCTACACTTGACCGTGACCACAGACCCCACAGCCAGACAGCTCAGGGAGCAGAAATCCCAGTGGCTGGAGGCTGGATTTCTGTGGGTGGAGCCCTTTCCTGCCTGGACACACCCAGCTCAGACCTCCTTTGGTCTCTGTCACCAAGAGGAAGGTTCTAGAATTCCTGGTAGGCGAGGTGGGGAGGTCTGGACGGTGGGGCCAAGGAATGCTCCCTGGGTGGATAGCCAGCCTCCCACGCACACCCAGGCCGCAGACCCGGCGTGGGCACAGCCCGGGCTGTCCTCGTGACCTGAACTCACCCCGCAGCCCTGGGACCCCGCCCGGCACCCCTTCCAGCACCGCCTGTGTGCACGGCTTCACAAACACCGGCCATCCCTCCAGGAAGGTTTCCCTGTGATGTTGGCGCCTCTCCACTCACACAGGCTTTCAAAGCACTGGCCTCATGTTTCAAAGCCCACGACCGTGAGAGATGTTGCAAAACTCTGACCCAAGTGGAAACACACGAAGGCATCTCCAGGACGGAAGAGGATTTAAACACAATAGGAAAGATGCTGGCAGAACATGACAGTGGGGTCTCGTGGGTTCTGAGGACTCATTGCGTGTGAAGAGACGCGGCTTGTAAGAGAAGGTGGCCTTCAAGGCGGTGTCCCTCAGATGCTTGCAGGCTCGGGTGGTGGCAGTGCCCCCTCTCAGCCCCCAGAGTCTGGCTCCTGGGGCAGCTCCGCCTGCGGGCTGGAGACGTGCTCTCTCACAGCCACTGGTCCTGCTCCTGCCCGCCCTTCTGGATGATTCTCCCGGCCAAGTCACACCCTTCGGCTGGTTCTCCTTTAGGCCGTGTAGCCTGGGTGGCCCCGCTCTGGCTCAGCTGGCCCCGTCTCTGCCCCTGGGTGCTGGCCTCCCCTCTGAGGACACCTCGTGTCCGAGGCCTGTGGCGGGGCTGGGCGCAGACTGGCGTCGGTCCAGATGCTCCTGCCAAGGCAGTGCCGGGGCTCATGCCTCCGGAGCTGGCACCTGGGGGGTGTTCAAGGAGACGGGCCAGTGTCCCCTCGGGGTTTGGGACATACTGCACAAGGGACAATGGCAGGAACTGAAGGTTATCCTGAGAGATTTGGGGTGACCGTTTCCAGGTATCTAGCAGACAAGCCGGGGGACAGGCGAGCAGAGCCCTGTGGTGTCCAGAGAGCACAGTCCTGCAACTGAGCACAGAGGCCCGGCACGTGGCCTTCTGGTCAACCACACAGGTCCCTAGCAGGACTGTCACACCAAGCATGTGACAGGAGGGTTCCTGCAGCCGGTTGGGGAGTGCATCCTGGAGATTATCATCCTGTAGATGCCAACAATGTGATCCGACCCCTCCTACCTTTGAGCCAAAGGCCAGTTTAGGAAGGTCTTCATCCCTGCACTTCATCAGGGGCCCCAGGCAGCTCCCCAGCTCCCCGGGGCACAGCCACCCGCGACAACGCCACCCGCTGCCGTGCTTACCATTAAATATACACAGAGACAAAGTGTCCTCCGATGTTTGATAAAAGACCTGGAACACAGAGTCAGGCTAAAATATATACTCGTACGGGGAGAAACTGAGCTGGTTCTAGAAACAAAAGGGAATTTTAAAAAATTATAATTATCTTCAGAAGTATTCAAGAAGATAGGGCATTCATAGAGCAAACACAGAATGCCGTTACAAGGGAAGAGCTCTTGGATACTAAAAACACGATTCCTGGCGCTACGAGAACGTGCTCATCAACGTGGTTGGAGAGCAGAGGTAAGGAAAGGGTCCAGGCTGTAGGACAAAAAGAAAAGAAGATTCAATCCAGGAGATCCGAGGGCTGACTGAAGGAATTCCAGAGAGGGGGAGCAGGAAACGATCAAGAAAAGCTAAGAAAATCTCCCAGGCCTGGGAATGCGCCTCCAGGTGGAAAGGGCGCTGAGACCCCTGACACGGAGGCACGGGAAACCGCCGTGAAGAAGCCTGCGGGTGCCGAGGGCACCTGGGGAGGCGGAGGGGCCACGGCACCCTGGGTGCTGGGGGACAGGGGGCTGCCCCCACGTTCCCTAGGGAACGACTGCCGCCCTCCAATCCCACACGCCGCCTCGAGCAGGCCAAGGGATGCGGCCACCACACGTGTCCACACTTCCCGCCACAGAGGAGCGTTCTCACTGAGGCAAAGCTGGCGAGGTTGCGGCCCCCCCAGCCTGTGGCCATACTGTAGGGGCACGTGGCCCACATGGCTGTGGAGGGTGAGGGGCGAGCTCTCAGCCCCGCCCAGGACTGACGTGGCCTCACGCTGCTCGACGCCCATCGGCGGCCCTGGTCACATAACCTGGCCACGCTGCAGGGACGCTGGAGAGTTGGGGGGGCACCTGGAAGCGAGGATCCTCGAGGTTGACCCCGGGACACCGGACATCAGAACTGGACATGGTAGCTCCAGACAAAGATGGCAGCGAAGGAGAGTTTCAGAAAGGGGACCACTGTCAGTTCTAGAGACTGTCGGCCCAGACGGCACAGGCAGGAAGGCCCAGGTAGGGGGGTGAGTTACGGGAGAAGAGGGGTCTTCCTGGGTGCTCGCTGGCCAGAGGCCTTGCAGACACGGTGGGAGCGCCGACGTGGTGAGAACCCAGAGACGCTGAAGACGCCGCGTTCGCAGGGCTCCCGGGGGTGTGGAGGACCAGCCAGAAGCCGGGGATACGACCATGTGCAGAGACGATGGTTTTCCTCCCCCAGAAAGGAAAGGACGGGGAGGGAGGGACTTGGGAAGACGCGATGAGGGACTTGTTGAAAGCATTATGTGCAGCGCACGGGGTCCACGCGTAAGGGAGCCCCGTGTGGTGGGCTTGTGGCAGGAAAGGAGAGCCTGACCCACATTCAGGGACGGTCCCCAGGGGTGTGGCGCGAAGGTCGTCCTGCCACTGAAGCCACTGAGAAGGGAGGGATCACAGCCGCACCCTCGGCCCTGCGAGGATGACCTCACGACGCGGGCAGGACGATGCAGACGCCGGCGGCGACTCTCGGTTCAGACTCATCAGCGGGGCCTGGCCTGGGGTCCGACACCGAGAGGGACGCGCCGGCGGCCTGGAGGCAGGAGGGCCCCTGTCGTCACCCCAGGCCTCTGTGGGCGTGGAGAGGGGATGCCAGCACCGCCCACGAGCCCGGGACCGGGCGGTACACGCGTGGTTCAGTGGGGGTCCAGCACCGTCCCACCTAATAAAGCCTTCTCCCTCCCTCAACCGGAGGTCTCGCCAGGCAGCCCACGATGGCTGGAACCAGCTAAGGGGCACGCAGGGTCTGCAGGGAAGGAGGACAGTGCTGCCCCCACGCCTGGCCAGGTCAGAGGCCCGCTGCCGGCCGCCTCAGGGCAAGAGCCTGGCACCCACATACAGGTGGGTCAGGCTGTGGGGGCCCCCTGGGGCCAGGGGACCCGGCTGAGCGCTGGGTGCTGCTGGCAACTCCATGCCAGGGCAGCCCCCCCCCTCATTTTAGGGCTCCCCAGGCTGTATCTGGGGCCCCAGGGGCTCAGCCTGAGCCTTATTCGGGGAGGTGCCTGGGTGCGAGGGCCCAGGCGGGGGCCCTGGTCCTGACCCGTGGGGCCCGGGGCCCGCGTCGCCCAGGCGCCAGGCGGCTGTGCGGGGCCTGCGGGCCATGCAGGGTGCTTACCAGGAAGGACTGGAAGAGCTGGAAGGAGCCGCCCAGCCGCACGTACAGGTGGGACTGCAGCCGCGTGGACGTGCCGTTGAAGGCGTTGGCCACGGCCAGGAAGGCGTAGGGCCCCACCGTGAAGAACTCCCAGTCGTAGGCGCCGGAGGTGGCGATGGTCTGGTTGGCCTCAAAGAGCCGGGTGCCCGGGTTCCACTTGTAGATGACGCTGTCGATGTTGTGGTTGTCGCCTGGAAGCCGAGCGGCCGTTGAGGGAGGGGCGTCGGGCTTCCGCGGCCTCGCGGCGGCCTTGGCGAAACCCCGCCTGCCTGGACCCTGCCCCAGGCCCTGAGCCCGTCCAGTCCAGCCAGCCCTGCTGTCCTGCGCCCCACCCGGGCCCTCCGCAATGACACCCTTCACGTGACCTCCCTGCCTCTGGGCCCCCCCTCGCCGGCCCCGCCTTTGGACGGCTCCGGACACCCCGGGGCCTTCCACCGCGCTGGAGGAGGGACCCCCTCCCCTCCCCAGCCTCAGCCCTCACACTGTCCGCTCTCTCTCCCCCACACGTTAGGCCTGCGCGGGCGGGAAGCCCCCTCCCCACACGGCGTTCCCTGGAACCCCAGACCTCCGCCGCCCCCGCTGGGCCAGCCTCTCCCGGAACGCGCGCTGCCAGCGCTGCCGGGGGGAGGATGTTGGGTAGCGCGCGGGCTCCTGGGGTCCCTCTGCCCGTGAGCGATGGTGGGGTCACCTCCCCAGCCCCCCAGAGAGCCCCCCGGCAGGTGCAGACTCAGGTAACCGCTGAGCCTCGGAGCCTGCAGAGGCCAGAGGTGCCCTGCAGGGCCGGCCGCCCCCCAGGGCCCTGTCCCCCTCGAGGTACAGGGCGGGGAATGGCTTGCTGTGGTCACCTGGGGCCGTTACCCGGCCCAGAAGCCAGGTCTTCCAGCCCCTCCCAGGCCTGTCCCCCACGGCACCCACTGCATCGCACAGTTTGTGCTCGGAAGGGAAGAGGGCAGGGACCCCCTAGCTGGACAGGGGAGAGGTGCTCAGGTGTGTCCACCCCCAGACACCACTGTCAGGTGGCTGAGCCCGAGGACACGGGCCGCATGTGGTTGATTATATATTTTTAATGAGATACACTGAACCCTGCAGGCCATCAGGCCCCGGCCCTGGCGTCAAGGTCACAGTCCCTACCTTCCCGGTGGTTGGCCACAGCCAGGAAGTACTCCCCGGCCACCTCGAAGGCCTCCCAGTCCCGGGCGCTGTGGGTGGGGACCCTCTGGTATGGCGTGAACCTCAGCCTTCTCTGGCTCCACTTGTAAATGACGGAGAACTCCTGACCCTTTTCATTCGGTTCAAAATTAGCCACAGCCAGGAAGATCTGGGGAGAGGACCAGGACAGCGTTCTCGTGATACGGGGCGGGGGTCTGGCGCTCGAGGCTGCTGAACGTGGGCCTCGGGACAGAGGCTGAGCCTGGGCCTGGGGGCCCGGGGGCCCGGGGCGGGCCCGGAGCCCGGGACTCTCTCTCCAGATCCTCACTACGTGGGGGCCCGCCGCGCGCCCGTGTTGCCAGCCCCTGAGCTCCGTTTCCATCTCCCAAACCCAGGAAAAGCTCTCTGCACAGCCATGTCCTTCATCCCCTGGAGGAGGAGGGAAATCGTGAGGCCCTGCTACCCCTCAGGAAACTCACATGTGTCCTGCAGTCGGGGATGCCATGGCAATGCCTTACGTGTGACGTGCCCCGGAGGCCAGAGGGCGGGTCGTGTGACTGTGGCAGGAGCCAGAAGCCCGGGGGTGGGGGCGGGGGATGGAGGGGATGCTCACGGCCCCTGGAGCAGCCCCGGGTACACTCTGCGTCTGCTTAGGGGGTTGGGATAGATTTTCCTCTTATTTTTCTAAATGTCCCAGTTTTTCTTTGCTATAAAGTTGTTTTTTATAATGAAAACACATAAACCTTTACAATGTCGTCAACCAAAAAACCAGAGGGCTGGTCCCTCCTTCCCCAGGCCGGCTGGGAGGGTCGCCCTGCCGACGGTCGGCAGGGACGGGGAGCAGAGGTCTGTCTGTTTCGTTCACGTCTGTCCCCAGGGGGGGTGCCCAGGGCAGGGCAGGGCTGCACCCGGCACACGTGCTGGTGAGGGAGGGCCTTGGGGGCAGGCACGGGGAGGTGTCCCTGGGACACTGCCCGTCGGGGCCGAGGGCTAGAAGGAGCCGGGAAGGGAAGCGCATCGTGAAGGGGGTGTCCCGCTCAGCCCCCACCGGCGGGCCACTGCCCAGCGCAGCCCCGCTGGAAGGAAGCGGGGCCGCCGGCGAGGCTCTCCCACCCAAGGCCTCCGGGCCCAGCCCTCACCACCGCGCCTGTCCCCTCCGTCCGGACGTCACGCGTCCTAATTCCTCGGGCGAGGAAAGGAAGGCTGCGAACGGAGGCCTGTCTCCACTCTGACGTGTGTCTGCCCCGCTGACTGCTTTAGGTCAAATCATCTCAAAGGCTTAAGGTGGCAGCGGGGTGTCTGCACCGAGCTGGGCGGCATCTCAGAACAGACCTTCTCAGCCGCACTCTGGAGGCAGGGACGCAGCCCTGCCTGACTTTAACACCCATTTAGAACCTGCATGAGGTTTCGAAACCAGTAGGAATGCTTTTCCCCATAAAGTCCACGTAAGAAGCCCCAGGCTTCGGGCTCTGTGGGTTTTTCCAAGGTAAAAAGGATCGGTACCTGTTTTTCTCTTTCTGGCTTACTTCACTCTGTATGACAGACGCTGGGCCCACCCACCTCACTACAAAGAACTCACGTTCACCCTGCACGACACTGTAAAACAATTATACCCCAATGAAGAGCTGAGGGGGAAGAGAAAGAGGAACACAAACAAGTGAGGATTAGGAACGTCTCCGAACGCAGACTTGCCTTTTTTCCGATGGTGAAATGCCTCCAGGACTGTGCCTGGTGCGTGGGGATGTCCTGGTACGAGGCAAACCTCCCGTCGGTCCATTTGTAGATGGCGGACGTGGTCTTCCGGTTGGCGGCTGCCACGAAGAGCCCGGCCTCGGGGATGTCGAAGACCTCGATGCCCAGCGTCTCCGCGTTCATGAACAGGCTCTGGTGCTCCTCCACGTAGTCCAGCCTTTCTCTGGCTGGTGACAGGGACACGGAGACCCCATTAACGCGTCCCAGAGCAGAAGCCCCAGGTGGACGTCCAGGGGTGTGACCCCAGGGCCCTGGGCCAGGACCTTGAGCACTGGGCTGGGCACGTGACCTGGAGCCCCGTGCCACCCTCACCCGGAGGCCCAGCCAAAGAGCTTCTGGTCCCTGGATGGGTTTCAGGGTCTGCAGAGCCCCCAGCGATACTAGGCGGATGGAACGGATGTGTCAGGTCCTTACTAGACGTTTCCCACGGCTTGTGGCTTCCACGAAAGGCTGTGCTCCAGCGTGAACTAGAGAGTAGAGGCCGCGGCTCGCGGACGGCCCCCGGGAGCCACTTGCCATTTCCTGAGGACCGCCGTCCCGAGCGACAGGGCACCTCGCCTCACCTCCCTGACCACAACACCACTCCCGGTCCCCGGCACCACGGCATTCGGTCTCTGACCCAAGTGGGCGGAGAGGGTGAGGCGAGCACGGGGTCTCCCCTAGACAGGTCGAGAGCGGAGAGGTGCCGGCCCACGAGTCGGGCCCAGGAGGGCGCGCGTTTCCAGGTGAAGCACGCAGGCTTGCTGCCCTGCGGGGGGTCCGTCCCTGTCCCTAAGCAACGCTGGCTCTGAGAAGACCCCTTGGTCCCCAGAGCCCTGCCCGCCTCACCTGCTAACACGGAGACCCACTCGCTGCCCACGCACAGGTACAGCCCCTTGCGGCTGGCGTCAAACCAGAACTGGGCGTCCTCCGCTTTGGTACACGGAGGCCGGGACCCCAGGGTCACCTTCATGTCGGTTTCTGGGCGGGGAGACAGGAAGATGAGTGTCCGGTGGGTATGTGCTCCCTGGAGGGAGGCAGGGTCGGGGGTGTCAGGTGACCCCTGACACAGGCGCTCCTGCCTTCGCCTTCCCCCCACCCCCCGGGCTGCCAGGAGCCACTCAGGGTTGTCAGAGAGGCCTCAGGGAGGCAGGGAGGCCCGAGAGCCTGGGGCCTGCCCGGGGCGTCTGTGCGCAGGACATGGAGATGCCCCCTGCAGTCTGGCCTCCCCGCCCATCTAGCTCTTCCCCCCCGACCTCAGCTCTTCTAAGAACCCTGAGTAACCACGGCCCCCTCGCTCTCCTCTCCCATCCGAGACTCGCTGGCACAAGTTCCCCTAACTTCCGTTGGGCTTAGTTCTAAGGACCCTCAACCGCCTGATCCCTGGGAATTGCAGCTTCATCCTAGGTCCAGCCCTCGTCCTCATGGTGCCACCTGGCCTCTTTACAGCAACGTCCGCCCTGAGGCCCTGACGGCTGGGCTGTGACACCGAGCACATCCTCGACCTCCCGAAGTGCCCGGCAGAGCCCTGGGGTCGGTCTCCTGCCCAAGGCCCAGAAAACACCCCAGGGGCCACGTGCCTCTGGGAATCTGGAGACACTGGTCCAGGATTGGGTCTAAGGGTCAACACGCTCACGGGGCTCCCCTGACGCGTGAAGCAAGGACCGTGAGACTCGAGAGAGAAGGCTGTCTCCCCAGCTAGCCAGCAGGGCTTTGGGCTGTTGGGGGAGGGAATTTGGGATGCTCCATGGCAGGGTGTGTGGCTTACAGAAAGAGTCAGTGTAAAGGAACTCTACACTGGGGAGGTGCAAACACAAACTACAGACGGAAAAGTTGGGGACCCTCTAGGCTGGGGGTGTCCCAGAAAATAGAAATAAACCTTGCGAAGGTCGTGTTCCCCACTGTGGGGGCTAAGCGTTGATGTCCGGTGGAGAGGGAAGGGGAGAAAGGCCCCCAAATGCTGCTCTGGGGGCAAAGCAGACAGCAGGTGGGAGTCAGAGGAGGAAGACATGTCAGCCCAGCCCCGGGTCCCAGGTGGGACGAGCGGTCTATCGAGGGCACCGTCCAGGCGGGGGTTAAACAGCTACGAGGCTGGAGTGCCCTCTGGACAGAGGGTGGACCACACCGTCTGCCTTCCCTGGGGGCCACCTGCATCGGGCCCCGGTGTTCCCTTCGTGCACGTGGCAAGCACCCCCCGTCTCGTGCCCGGGAGGTTGGACGTGACAAGGTTCTCGGGGTCTGCCATCGTGCCGGGGGCGGCGGGCAGCTGTGGCCCTACTAACCGTAGGGATACTTTAGCACCTCATGATCTCCCGGCCTCCCCGGGAGGCCCCGCAGGACAGGGGGGGTGGACAGCAGGGCGAGCTCAGGATTCCTGCAGGGACAAAGCCTCGGCGTGGCGTCCGAGCCGGGCAGCAGAACCAGCTGCCTCACCAGGCCCTGCGGAGAGAGGGACAGCGTGCTCAGACCTGCGCTGCTGAGAGGGCCCCGAGCACCGGGCTCAGCCCACCCAGACCCTGAGGGAGGGGTGCGGGTGTGGGTCTAACCTCCTCTGAAGCCAGGAGACGGGAGTCTGCCCTCTGGGTAAGGGGGGCATTGGGAGCAGTGGTGGAGAGCTGTCACCATTCTAAGGTGACTACACCATGGCTGACTAACCTAGAGTGACTGGGTACATTGCTCACCCATCTATATGTCCATCCATTCGTCTATCTGTCCATCCATCCATTCATCCATCTGTCCATCTCCGTTCATCCATCCATCTGTCCATCTGTCTGTCCATCCATCTGTCCATCCATTTGTCTATCTATCTATCCATCCATCCATTCACCTCTCTGTCCACCGATCTGTCCATCCACCATTCATCTCTCTGTCTGTTAGTCTGTCCATCCATCCATCCATCCATCCGTCCATCCATTCGTCTGTCTGTGCACCTATCTGTCCATCAACCCCTTCATCCACCTGTCCATCTCTGTCCGTCCGTCCATCCAAGCATGCCACTGGTAGATACTCAGAGCGCGTCCTATGCATCAGGCATGGTTCCTGACACTGGGCACAGCAAGAAACAGAAGCCCTGACCCTCATGGAGCAAGGGAGGGACAGGCAACAAGCAAACGCACAGCCGGCCGGAGGGTGGTCGGGGCTATACAAGGCAATGCGGGGAAGGGGACGAGAGGGCTGGGTGTGGGGGTCGTCTTCTCAAAGTGGAGGGGAGGCCTGCACGGTACGAGGGCACAGGGCAGGGCCCCAAGGTCACAGGGAGCGAGTCCCGGCAGCCGTGGGACGAGCGTTCCGGGCGGAGGGCACAGCGGGTGCGAAGGCTCTGCGGCGGGAGTGTACCCGGCAGGCGGGGCGCTCCACTGAGCCCTTCTGCTCCCCAGTCCCATGTACCACACACGACAGTGCCAACCTGGAGCACTGGGGTGCCGGGCCGGCGGTGACAGCCCCCAGGGGCACTGGTGCTGGGAGGGCCGGCGGACAGCGTCTCCACCCTTACCGTAAACTGGCCTTTGGTCCTCCTCCGGCTGCCAATGAAGAACCGGGCTCCTTGCACCGACAGGGTGGCCGGGAAGGGCGTGTCAGCCGTTCTGAAAACATGGGAGGATGGTTTTAGGGCCGTGGGAGAGCAGGGTGGCGGCCCACTCAGGTACAAAAGGACAGTGCTCAGCACTGTGCCTGGGGTGGCCGTGATGAGTACCGCAGGCTGGGCGCCTTAAACGCCAGACGTGGGTTCTCTTGCAGTGCTGGAGCCCAGAAGCTTGAGGTCAGGGGGTCGGCTATGTGTGCCCCCTCCGGAGACTCTAGGGGAGCGTCCCGGCGCCTCTTGCAGCTTGCTGGGGCTCCTGGAGTCTCCTGGCTTGTGGCGGAATCGTGTGGCCTTCTCCTCCGTGAGGTCACTGATCACTGAGTCAGGGCCACCCTACTCCAGCATGACCTCAGCTCAGTTATACCTGCAGAGATGCTGTTTCCAAATGAGGTCCCATTCTCGGGTTCCGGAGGATGTGAATTTGGGGGGACACTCTGCCGGAGGATAAGGGTCTTCTACAAAAGCGAGTGCTGTGGAGGTGTTCGGTGGCTCCTCTCCATGTCACAGGGGCCTCCAGTGGCTTCTCCCTGCATGGGGTCCCCAGCCTGCCCCCCTCCTCTGAGCCCAGGGCAGGGGGACAGATGGTGTCAGGGCCGGAGGGGGTTCCCCTTGTTGGTGACCCAGAAGGTGTTAGAAGATGTGGCCAGAGTTGGGTCTTGAGGTGCACGTGGAGGCCGAACTCCGGAGACAGGGAGGAGGTGGGGGCCTCCTAGAGGGGACGGTGTCGCTGGAGCCTCCTGTGGGGGGCAGTGTGAGCCAGGTGTGTGCTTCCTCCCCGCTGCCCAGCACCTCCCGGGCCACGACACACGTCCTTCAGTCAAAGCACCCGCTCCATCCAGGCTCTGCCACCTGACTGCAGCTCCCCATGCCCTGAACTCCGAGCACAGCTCCCAGGCTTCCTGAGGCCTGGTGTGAGCCCCCCATGGTGCCCGCAAGGCCTGGGAAGTGCAGCCTGAGGGCCCGGATCCCTCCATAGCTGCCCCTGGCTCCGGCACCCTCCACCACCAGGCTTGTCCTCCCGTGCCCTCCATCACAGAGCTGCCCGACTGCCGGCTCTCACACCCGAGACCCCAGCGCCCTGTAAAACCCCTGAAGTATTTAGGGGCCTGGTGGGGAGGGGGTGTGATAAAGGTGTGTTTAAACAGAGTGTCTAAGTGTTAAAGAGACTTTTTTGTACGAGTATTATAGGATGTTGCATAATAACAAAGCAGAAAAAGATTCTACCTTTGAAAGTAATATTTGTCAAAACGACAGATGTAATGTAAATGGACCATTTGTAATTAAAAAGAAAGCTTGGCCAGCCCCAGCCAGCGAGGATGGGCACTGGGAGCCAGTGGGGGTCATCCCGGTCCAGCCTACTCAGGGCCAGGCCACAGGAACCGGGCCACGGGACCCGGGCCACGGGGACCAGGCCACAGCAAGAACGAGAGATGGGCTCGGGCTCCCGCGTGCCCTGGCGGGTGTCACAGCCACTAAGGTTCTTCTGTACGTTTACTTGGAGTCTTGGAGAATATTTACTCTCTCATCCCAGAAAGAGAAACCGCGTCGGAGAGGTTAAGCAACAGCTTGAAAGCTACACAGCAAGACCTGGGCCTCCGTCGGGCCACAGCTCCTCTGGGCTCCTGGGGACCCAGTTCACCCCGACCGCCCTCTGGCCCCTCCGCGCTGGCACCAACGCTACAGCGCGCGTTTACCGGGTCAGGGCCCATCCGCCCAGCGTGGGCACGCGGGAACGGGGGCTCCCTCCCAGCCCTGCGCCCCCACCCGCCGCGGCCTTCCTGGGGTGGGGAGGGGGCGGTTCCACGTCCAGCAGCCCGAGCCCGCAGGGCCGCGCCCCCCACGCGCCCCGCCAGCCTCACGCGCGGCCCTCCCCGGGGGGCCGGGTACCTACACGTCCACGGGGAGGGCACAGTCCGTGGTGAGGGAGAAGGAGCCCGCGGACACGGCCAAGATCAGCACGTGCCAGCGGCCGTCCGCCAGCGCCGGGCTGCGGAAGGACACGCGGGTCTGCCAGGCACCCGGGCCGGCCTCGCTGCGGAAGAGGAGGTGCAGCCGGCTGGCCGAGTAGCGCAGGCCCAGCAGCAGCGAGTCCCGCTCCTCCAGCATCACCGCCAGCAGGTACTCGTTCTTCTGCAAGAGAGGGGCCGGGGCGGGCGGGTGAGGGGCGGGCGGGGGCGGGTGGGGGGGAGGGGAGGGCAGGTGGGGGGAGGGGAGGGGAGGGGGCAGGTGAGGGGGAGGGGGCAGGTGGGGGGAGGGGAGGGGGAGGGGAGGGCAGGGGAGGGGAGGGGAGGGGGCAGGTGGGGGGAGGTGGAGGGAGGGGCGGGCAGGTGGGGGGAGGGGAGGGGAGGGCAGGTGGGGGGAGGGGAGGAGAGGGGGCAGGGGAGGGGAGGGGCAGATGGGGGAGGGGGCAGGTGGGGGAGGGGGCAGGTGGGCAGGAGAGGGGGGAGGGGAGGAGGGGGGCAGGTGGGGGAAGGGGAGGAGAGGGGGCAGGTGGGAGGAGGGGAGGAGGGGGTGAGGGAGGGGAGGGGGAGGGGGAGGTGGGGGAGGGAGGGCAGGTGGGGGGCAGGAGGGGAGAGGGCAGGTAGGGAGAGGGGAGGGGAGGGGCAGGTGGGGGGAGGGGAGGGCAGGTGGGGGAGGGGTGGGGGCAGGGGAGGGGGAGGTGAGGGGAGGGAGGGCAGGTGGGGGGCAGGAGGGGTGGGGGCAGGGGAGGGTGGAGCAGGGGAGGGGGCAGGTGAGCGCGGGGCTCCGGCGGCAGCGCCTGAGGTAGCAGGCACCTCTGTGAGGAGACTAAGTGCAGCGCTCACAGCCCTGAGCACAGCCTCTGTGAGGAGACAGACGATCGCGCTGCTGGTGAGGCTGTGGAGACGCTGGAGCCCAGGGCACTGTTGGTGGGAATGTGTCAATAAAGGGGTGCAGCTGTCACAGGAAACAGTGTGGCGCGTTCTCAAAAAAACGAATGTGGAGCTACCACCTGACCCAGCATCTCCACTCCTGGGTACACGCCCAGGAGGACGGCCAGCGGCGTCCTGCGGAGGTGTCTGCGCACCCGTGTTCATGCCAGCACTGCCCTCAGTCGCTGACATGTCAAGGCAGCCAGTGTCCGTCGAGGGGGAAATGGGTCATAAGAGGTGGTCCGTTCATGCAGTGGGGTACCGTCCAGCCTTCGTCCTGGCATCAACGTGGATAAACCTGGCGGACGTCATGCTCGGTGACGGAGGACAAACAGTGCACAGCCCCCGCGTGTGAGGTCCCGGGGGAGTCAGCCTCACAGGCAGAGAGCAGACGGTGGGGGCCGGGGGCTGGGGAGGGGGTCACGGGGAGCTGCTCTTTAATGTGTACAGAGTTTCCGTTTGGGGGAAGATGAAGAAGGTTCTGGAGATGCACGGTGGGGATGGCTGCACAGCACACGGGCACACCGCAGGCCTGCTGGCAGGGGGCTGGCCGCAGCTCTCTGGGCCGTCGTCCACCTGCCAGGAGGAGCCGGTGCAGGCGTCCCGGGGACCGGGCAGGCAGACCCGGCTGCCGTAGCTCAGGTCGCTGGAGCAGACGGACAGGGTGGACGCGGCCATGGTGGGGGCGGTGGGGCTGGAGGAGGGTGTGAGTGTGTGTGCGTGTGCGTGTGCGTGTGGGCGTGCTCGGAGAGGTGGGCCTTTTATACCCTCCAGGTGTGTGTTGGTCCAGCCGGAGGCTTGCTGAGGCTTCCCTCTCCCTGTTGGTGTTTTGAGTGAGGTCGGGGAGTCCCTATGACTTCTTGTTTGCACTGGGTCCCCCGACCTGTGTGTGGCTCTGTCAGCAAACACGGGGCTGGTCGCGGGTCCTGCAGCCCCGCCCGTGTGTGCCTGCCCAGCTGCTTGCTTTCTCTGTGGTGCTGCGCGCGAGGGGATGTGCATCCCAGAGTCTCAGTGACTGAGCATCACGGAGCTGCATCCCAGAGTCTCGGTGACTGAGCATCACGGAGCTGCATCCCAGAGTCTCAGTGACTGAGCCTCACGGAGCTGCGTCCCAGAGTCTCAGTGACTGAGCCTCACGGAGCTGCGTCCCAGAGTCTCAGTGACTGAGCCTCACGGAGCTGCGTCCCAGAGTCTCAGTGACTGAGCCTCACGGAGCTGCGTCCCAGAGTCTCAGTGACTGAGCCTCACGGAGCTGCGTCCCAGAGTCTCAGTGACTGAGCCTCACGGAGCTGCGTCCCAGAGTCTCAGTGACTGAGCCTCACGGAGCTGCGTCCCAGAGTCTCAGTGACTGAGCCTCACGGAGCTGCGTCCCAGAGTCTCAGTGACTGAGCATCACGGAGCTGCGTCCCAGAGTCTCAGTGACTGAGCCTCACGGAGCTGCGTCCCAGAGTCTCAGTGACTGAGCATCACGGAGCTGCCAGCTGGGACAGTGCTGTCACCTGCTGTAGGATGTCCTCCCATGCACGGGGCTGGACAGTGGACAGACCCGCCTAAAGAAGAAGCAGTAAACGAGAAGACAGACCAAGGAGTGTGTCAAACACAGCGCAGAAGGACGGAGAAATGCACCATAAGAGAGAAACAGGTGATGCTTCCAGAAGATCCAACGTTCGTCAGATGGGGCTTCGAGAGAGAGAGCGCGCGTGTACAGCAAGCGGGGGACATAGAACAGCATTTTCCAGAGCAGACGGGAAAGAAACATGCTTCTTTAGATTTGGAATTTCGACCAAATTTGGGACAAGGTGAATTTGGAAAATGGTGCGTGTCTAGACACACGGGTGTGCGATCTAACACCGAATATGAAGAAACATCCTAAAGCTTCCGAAGAGGTCAGCACCATAGTTCACTCAGCCAGTCAGGATGCCTGAAGACAATGGAACCAAGTCCTCAGGTCTGAGGGGAATGGATCACCTGGCGATGAAAGCGTTTCTGATAATACAGCAGTCCTGAGAAGAAGGCCGCTCTCACACTATCTGTGAGAACACCTTGAAGGTACACCGTCCAGAAAACCAGAGAGTGAACCCAAAGGGAGGTGAAAATAAAAAATAATAAAGAGCAACCACGTCAGCAAGACGCAGGTTAAGGGAGAGGAGGTGCATGGGCTTGACCCCGTAGACCCAAGTGCCTAACTCCCCTGCCCCTCCTCACCCCCTCCGCCCACTCTTTGCTGCCTGCAGTTCTCTGAGTTTTGACAAATGCAGATGCACCCCCACCAGACCGTACAGGCCCCGAACTCCTGCTCCACTGGAATCCGCTCCTCCCTCGGTCCAGAGCCCCAGGCAAGAGCTCATTCCCTGTCCCAGTGGTGGGGTCTCGTCTAGGACGTCATGTAAATGGAACCCGACAGTGGGTCGCCTTTGGGGTCTGGCTTCTTTGGCTCAGCGAGATGCAGTGGGTATGATGCTGTGTGCATCCGGGGCTCACTTCTCCTCCTGCTGCGTGGTACCCATGCGGTGGGTGGTCCACCGTTTGTTTATTCATTGGATGGTTGAGAGGCATTTTCAGCACCTCCTGTTTCGATGGCTAAGAACAAAGCTGCGGTCAGCATTGTTTGTGTGCAGATCTGTGCGTGAGCGTGTGTTTTCACTTCTCCAGGCTAGACACCCAGGCGTGGCATAGCTGCATCCTATGGTAGCTGCATGTTTAGCTTGATAGGAAATTGCCAAGCTCTTTTCCCAAGTGGCTGCGCCAGTCTGCGTTCCCACCAGCAATGCATGACAGTTCTCACTGCTGTGTGTTCTCGGTCAACACAGTGTTGTGAGGTTTTTGTTTTTTAACTTTAGCCTTTCTGATAGGTGTGGAGAGGTATCTTGTTGCGGTTTCCGTTTGCATTTTCCTAATGACTAACAAGGCGGAGCATCTTTTCATATGCTTACTTGCCACCCACGCATCGTTTTTGGTATTTCTTCAAATCTTTAGGCCCCTTTCTTAGCTTTTCTTGATGTTGAATTTCGAGTGCTCTTTATATAGTTTGGATACAAGCACCTCGGTCAGATGTGTGATTTTCTACTGCTCCGTGGCTTGTCTTGTCACCCTCTTAACAGTGTCTTTTGATGAGGAAACCAGTTTAATATGGATAAAGTCCACTTTCCTTTTTTTCTGTTGGAGATCATGCCTTTGGTATTGAATCTAAGAACTCTTTGCTTCACTGAAGGTCACAAAGGTTTTCTCCTATGTTTTCCTCTAAAAGTTTAAAACGTCTACATTTTACATTTAGGTCTATGATAAGTTTTGATTAAAATTTTACAATGAATGAAAATTGAGGTCAGGCTTCACTTTTTTCTTTTGCATATAGACAGCCATTGTTCCAAATATGCTTCTGTCTCATTAACTTGCCTTTTGCACTTTTATCAAAAATCAGCTGACTTATTTGTGCGCGTCTGTTTCTCTTTCCTGTGTCATTGATCTGTGTACCTGTACCTTTGCCAACACTGCATCGCTTTGATCGCTGTAGCTTTATAGTAAGTGTTGAAGGCAGACAGGACGAGGCCTCCAACCGTGTGCTTCATTTCCAGTTCTTTTGGCTACTTGAGCTCCGTTGCCGTTCCAGATAATTTTAGGGTCAGCTCATTGATGCCAACAAAAAAAATCTTGCTTTTTAAAAATTGGAATTGCTTTGAATTTACAGATCAGTTTGGAGGTAACTGACCTCATAACAGTATTTCAACTTGTAGACGTGGTCTAGTTCTACACTTATTTGCGTCTTCTTTGATTTCTTTCATCCGTGTTTTTATAGTTGTCATGTGCATATTCTGTTAGACGGATACCTAAGTTTTCATTTTTTATTCTAATATACTTTTAAACAAAAATTTTAATTCAAAATTTTTATTGCTGTTATTTAGAAATATAATTCATTTTTATTATTCCAAGCTTGCATCATTCAACCTTGCTAAACTCTCTTATATTTCTAGGAGTCTTTTTGTAGATTATTGTGGGTTTTCTATGTGGACAATCACGTCCTCTGTGAATAGAGACCATTTTATTTCTTCATTATGTCTGCCTTTTATTTCTTTTTTTGCCTTGTTGCACTGGGTGTGACCTTCAGTATGATGTTGAATAGGAGTGCAGAGAGAGGACGTCTGTGTCTTGTTCCTGGTCTTAGGGGGAAAGCATTTAGTCTTTTACAAAAATCCTCAACAAAATACTAGCAAACTGAATTCAGCAGTGTATTAAAAGAACTGTACACCATGAGCAAGAGGGATTTATTGCTGGAATGCAAGAATGGAAAGATCGATGTGAAAATGAATGAATGGGGACTTCCCTGGTGGCGCAGTGGTTAAGAATCCGCCTGCCAATGCAGGAACATGGGTTCGATCCCCGGTCCGGGAAGATCCCACATGCTGCGGAGCAGCTAAGCCCGTGTACCACAACTACTGAGCCTGTGCTCTAGATCCCACAAGCCACAGCTATTGAGCCCGTGTGCTGCAACTACTGAATCCCGCGATCCTAGAGCCTGTGCTCTGCAATAAGAGAAGCCACCGCAATAAGAAGCCCGTGCACTGCAACAAAGAGTAGCCCCCACTCGCCACAACTAGAGAAACCCTGCGCGCAGCAACGAAGACCCAATGCAGCCAATAAATAAATAAGTAAATTTATAAAAAAGAAAAGAAAACGAAAAGAAAATCAGTGAATGTAACACACCACATTAACAGAATGGAGGGGAAAATACATAATCATCTCAATTGATGCAGATAAAGCACTTGACAAAATTCAACACCCTTCTATGATAAAAACACTAAAAGTAGAAGGAAACGACCTCAACATAATAATATATAGGAAGTAAGTCTGACGTCATTATGGACGAACCATGAGGACATTGTAGTAAGATAAGTGAGCCAGTCACAAAACGACAAATACTCTCTGATTCCACTTACACGAGGCACTTCAGAGACAGGAAGTAGGATGGTGTTTTCCAGAGGCTGTGAGAAGGGGAGTATGGGAATTGTTGTGTGATGTGTATAGAGTTTGTTCTGCAAGATGAAACGAGTTCTGAGCACGTATAGTGGTGATGGTTACACAGTGTTATGAATGTACTTAATACCACTGACTGTACACTTCAAAGTGGTTAAGATAGTACATTTTGCATTATGATTATTTTACCTCAATTGAAAAAATAGAAAAAAAAGAGAAAAAAGGAGAAATGAGCTATCAAGCCTTGCAAAAAAACCATGGAGGAACCTTAAGTGCACATTCCTTAGTGAAAGAAACCCATCTGGAAAGTCTCCATTCTGTATGATTCCAAGGATATGACATTCTGGAAAAGACAAAACTGTGGAGTCAGTGAAAAGATCAGTGGTTGCCAGGGGGTAGCAGGGACGGACGGATGAACAGATAGAGCGCAGAGGATGTTTAGGGCGGGGAAACTATTCCGTAGGAACTGCAATGGTCCACATATGTTACTATACATGTATCAAAACCCGTAGAACTTAACAACAACAAGAGTGAATGAACTCCAGTGTAAATTGTGGACGTTGGGTGATATTAATATCTCATGTAGGCTTATCCGTTATAACAAATGTAGCACATTTCTAACAAATGTATCAACATCACAAGATGTGGATGGTGGGATAAGCTGTGCGCCTGCCAGGCTGGGGGTGTATAGGAACTCTGTACTTTCCACCCAGTTTTGCTGCGAACCTTAAACTGCCTTAGGTCTGTTAAGTTGATATAGGAGTCTGTTAAGGGATCTGTTTTTTAAGTGAGTTTTGGTTATTTGTGTCTTCGAGGAGTGAGTCCATTTCATCCTAATTGCTCGTTGTATACCCTTTTAATGCCCCGGGGGTCTGCGGTCACTCCTCCTCTTCCATCCCTGCTGCTGGGCACTCGTGTCGTCTTCATGTTTTTCTTGCTCATCTAGCGAGCGTGAGGGCCAGACCTACGTGATCTGTCAAGAAACAAGCTCTGCTTTCCTTGATCATCACTATTTTTTTTTCCAGTCACTCGGCCCACATACTTTAATTACTTTTAGTAACATTTACAAGGTTTCAGAAAGACTTCTGAATGTCTTCCCACATTTCCCCCTTTTTGTTTTCATAGGAGAAGATAAGCCATTCGAGTTACTTCTTTTTCCGTCAATCCTTGGAGCGCTTTTCTTGCGCATCTGAGAATGGCAGGATTTTTCAGAGGCCTCTTACTCTCCTCTTGGGGCTTCACGGCACTTCCCAATTCTTTACTTTTATCAGTTTCACTTTCCGTGAGCCTTCGTCACTCAAGCCCTTCGGGCCCCACGTTGGGCGCCACTTGCCGAGACCAGTTCGGCGACTCGAGGTGAGTGACAGGTGCCGCAAGCTTGAAGAAAACACAGACACAGATTTAAGAGAAAGATGGGACCGGGGGACTCAAGACCTCTAGGATCAAGAGCCTCCTTGATCATCACTATTGCTTTACTGTTTTCAGTTTTGTTCGTTTCAGCTTTTACCTTTATTATTTCATACTTTATGCCTGCTTGGGATTTAATTTACACTTTTTTTTTCCATTCAAAAAATTTAACCTCTTTGTTTCTTTTTATTTAAAGTGTACTTCTCAGAGGCAGCACAGTTGGGGTTTGTCCTTTTATCCAGTGTGACAGGCTCTTTTCTGTTCCTCCTCTCTTCTTATTCAGAGACTCCAATTAGACAAATATTAGGTCACTTGAAGTTGTCCTACAGCTTGCTAATGCTCTCTCCATCTCTCTTTCCTTTTTTTTAAGAACTTTTATTGCGATACAGCTAACATACAATGAACTGCATGTATTTAGAGTGTACAATTTGGTATCTTTTTTCTTATTAGTAATATATATATGGCAATCCCAATCTCCCAATTCATTCCCACCAACCCTCCCCTCTTTCCCCACTTGGTGTCCATATGTTTGTTCCTTACATCTGTGTCTCTATTTCTGCCTTGCAAACTGGTTGATTTGTACCATTTTTCTATAGCCCACATATATGTGTTAATATACAATATTAGTTTTTCTCTTTCTGACTCACTTCACTGTGTATGACAATCTCTAGGTCCATCCATGTCTCTAAAAATGTCCCAGTTTCATTGCTTCTTACAGCTGAGTAATATTCCATTGTATATATGTACCACATCTTTATCCATTCATCTGTTGATGGACATTTAGGTTGCTTCCATGTCCTGGCTGTTGTAAACAGTGCTGCCATGAACATTGGAGTGCATGTGTCTTTTTGAATGATGGTGTTCTCTGGGTATATGCCCAGCAGTGGGATTGCTGGGTCATATGGTAACTCTATTTTTAGTTTTGCAAAGAACCTCCATACTGTTCTCCATAGTGACTGTATCAATTTACATTCCCACCAGCAGTGCAAGGGCGTTCCCTTTTCTGCACACCCTCTCCAGCATTTACTGTGTGTAGATTTTCTGATGATGCCCATTCTAACCGGTGTGAGGTGATACCTCCCTGTAGTTTTGATTTGCATTTCTCTAATGATTAGTGATGTTGAGCAGCTTTTCATGTGCCTCTTGGCCATCCATATGTCTTCTTCAGAGAAATGCCTGTTTAGGTCTTCTGCCCATTTTTTGATTGGGTTGTTTGTTTTTCTGATATTGAGCTGGATGAACTGTTTATATATTTTGGAGGTTAATCCTTTGTTGATTCGTTTGCAAATATTTTCTCCCATTCTGAGGGTTGTCTTTTCATCTTGCTTATAGTTTGCTCTGTCCACCTCTTTTTCCTCCTTGTGTTTCATTTAGGTAGTTTCTATTTCTCTGCCTTCTGGTTCACTTTTCTTTTGTAGTGTCTATTCTGCTGTTAATCTCATTTAGTGTAAAAACTCAGACACTGTCGTTTTCCTCTTTAGATGTTCTTTCAAATCTTCTTCCTCTTTCCTCACATGCTTGTTTAACTTCTGACGTCTCGAGCGCGGGGAGTATAATAACATCTCTTACTAGTTCTACCATCCTTGCTATTACTGGCTTGGTTCTGATGGGTCGACTTTACCCCCATTATGGGTTATACTTTCCTGCCTCTTTGCTGGCCTGGTGCTTTTGGAATGGATGTCTGAAGTTGTGACTTTCACCGTGTTGAGTGCTGGATATTTTGTATTCCTGTGAATGTTACTGGCTTTGTTCTTGGACACAGTTAAGTGACTTGGAAAGGGCTTGTTCTTTGAGGCAGCATATAAGCTTTGCCAGGTAGGACTAGATTAGTGGTTTGCTAGGGCTAATTTTACCCCATGGCTAAGGCAGCATCCTCTGAATAGACCCCTGTCCTGAGAATTACGAGCATTTCCGACGGGCGGAGGCGGGGAGGGGGCGGCTCTCCCAGGCTGTTTCATCTCTGGAGACTAGTCCATCTGGTGTTACGGGTTTTCCCCAGGCTCAGCCTCACAGGTGTTCGCTTGTCATTTCTCAGCTGACACTGGGGGAGACCCTCCGTGGACGGGGTCTCCTCAGAGCAGCTCTCCTCTCTCTGGCCCCCTGACCCCAGACACGAGCTGCCTGCACCACCCCCAGCTCCCCGGCCAAGTCTGGAACAGAGGGGTCCACGGTGCTCCATTTGTGCTTCTGGCCTGGGGCCTGGAATCATTCTTTACGTGCTGAGCTGGAAGACTGCGAGACCCGCTTTGCTTGTTTCCCTCCCCAGGTGGGCCCGTGCTGTCCTCCCCAAGTCCAACATCTCAACCCCCAGCAAGGTCATGACTTTGTTAACTCTCTGGATCTGCCAGATGGGAAGGTCACCCAGGGCCTCTCACCCCGTCACGGGCGGAGCAGCCCTCCCCCCTCACCACGTTTCTGCTAAAAGTGCAGACCCACCAGTGGATCACAAGGGGCGACCCCAGCCCGGTACAGCTTGTGCTGCATGGAACCCCGAGGCCACCTGCCTGGAAGGGACGCTGGGGGCCCATTTGCCCAGATGTTTCCAGGGGGTAGAAACAGTCCAAGAAGCTCGATAAACCCCTAGACCATGGCAGGCCTGCAGGTGAACAGCCTCAGGGAAGCCCCGGGCCGGGGCCTGAGCAGGCACTGACCTCCCCAGCAAGGGCAGGACCCACCCAGTGACCCTGCCCAGAGGAGTCAGGCCAGTGCCCTGTGGGATTCTCAGTCACTTACTCCCAGAAGTACTCATGGCTGGGGGTGCCCAGTGTCTGGTCCAAACTTTGTGTTTCCTCCCACCAACGCCCCTCCCCCCCGACTCCCTGGAGCATCAGATGCAGGAATCAGATCAGGTGGTGAAGTGCGTTTATTTATCCAGGTGCCCGAGGAGGGGCTGACAGGTTGGAAGTCGAGGCCAAGTGACCCAGGCAGAGGACCTGGGAGGGGGGCACCGGTGACCCAGAGAGGGTGGAGGTGCCTCCTGGGAGGCAGGAGCCCCAGGGAGCAGGAGTCAGAGGTCAGGCAGGTCAGGATAGTGGGGACATAGGGGACCCCGTCCTGAGTGGGGGCAGCCATCCAACCCAGGTCAGGACTGAGGGGAGGCTGGGAGGACAGAGTCACGGGGGGGACCTAAGCCCGGCTGGCCCTGGGGAGATGTGCCCGGTCAGCAGCAGGACGTGCCCGAGGCGGGGGCACAGCAGGCCAGGCAGGAGCACACGGGCCGGCAGGAGGGGGTGGGGGCGTGGCAGGAGGAGACGGGCACGCGGCAGGCGGGGCAGCACGCAGGGCGGCGCAGCAGGGACACGGACGAGGAGGGTCTGCAGCAGGACGGGGGGCAGGGGGCGGCCTCACAGCACACGGGCTTGCAGCAGACAGGCGTGCAGCAGACGGGCGTGCAGCAGACAGGCTTGCAGCAGGCGGGCTTGCAGCAGATGGGCGTGCAGCTGACAGGCACACAGTAGCCCTGCTGGCTGGGGGAGTAGCTAGAGCAGGAGGGCTCACAGCAGCATTCTGGGCCGTCGTCCACCTGCCAGGAGGAGCCGGTGCAGGCGTCCCGGGGACCGGGCAGGCAGACCCGGCTGCCGTAGCTCAGGTCCCTGGAGCAGACGGACAGGGTGGACGCGGCCATGGTGGGGGCGGTGGGGTGGAGGAGGGTGTGAGTGTGAGTGTGAGTGAGTGTGAGTGCCTGTGTGTGTGAGGTGCGCAGGGCTGTCCAGTTTTATACCCCTCTGTGTTGTGTGTTGTCCTGGCAGCAGCTTGGTGATGTCTTTCCTTCCTTGTTTGTGTTTGGTGTCACGCTCTGTTTTGGCAGCACTGGTCACTGTCTGTGAGTGCCTCTGGCTGGTGAGGCTCCTGAGTGGAGGCGGGGCTATCCTGGCCTGTGTTTTTCTCCAGAGGAAAGACAGTAGAAATGTTTGTGATGCTCTTGCAGGGACAGGAGCAGTCAGGTGACTTTCTGATTGTGGCAACCCTCTGCTATCAGAAAGTTCTTGTAAACAGAACCTCTAAAGGAAGGAACAGGGAGGGACAATCCCAGAATCCAGGCTTTGAGAAAGGGAGATGTGTTCTGGCTGTGTTCCACTGGCCTGGCCACAGAGCAGGATGCACTTTGTGAGCTGATGCTGCTGGCTGTTGGGGGAGGTGAGGGTTTCTGTGTCTACTAGGAGTGAGCCCTGTGGTGAGTGAGAGGAAAAGTGTCCTCCTGGGGCAGAGATTGACTCACAGAGGGGCAGGGATGCGGACGCTGGCTAGTGCAGAGAGAATGACCATGGAGACAAATGCCTTTTGCTTCATGGCAGCTTGAACTTTTACAGAACCTCCCCGATCGTGTTCATGCTCACACCTCCCTCCTCTCCTCACAGCCCAGACAATATCAGGGGGCGCCTGCAGCCCCTGCATGTAAATTAGAACAAGATTTTCTCCCTCAAGCATCCCGCCACAGGCAGAAGGATGTGGTGGCTGTGACCACGCTCTGTTGTGAGTTCCTGGAGCCTGTCCTAGTGAACGTTCAGTAGCAGAGCCTGGTTGTCCATGGCGGCTTGTCCACAGACACCTGCACAGTGTGCAGCAGCCCTTGCCCCAGTGCTCAGTCTACACCTGTGACCTAAGGAGTACATGACGTCTGGCCATGGTCCCTATGTCCTCATTCTTTGGCCACTGTGCTCTGCCAAGTCTCTGAAGGGGCAAGGGCAGGGCCCTTGGTGATGCTCTGGGCTGCAGGGCACTGCAAAAGTATCCCAGGGCTCCATCAAGGACTTGTTGGGGCCAGTGGGCTTCAGGGTGAGGCCTCACTGACCTCTGATGGGTGAGGTTGGGGCACTGCTGGAGGACCACATGGCAGTCAGATCGCAATGGAAAAATATTATGTCAAAGAAATAATAGCTTAAAACTGTCTAAGTGCATTGAAAAACTCTAATCTACACATCCAGGAAGCTCGGTGGACTTCAAATAAGATACACACAAAAGATTCACAAACAGACACATCATACTAATTATACTAAAAGTCAAAGACAAGGAGAAAATCTCAAAAGCAGCAGGAGAAAAATGCTGAGTCACTCACAAGGGAAGCCCGTAAGATGAACAGCTGACATCATCAGAAACGATGGAGGCCAGAGGCAGTGGGACCATGTATTCAGAATGCTCAAAGCAAAAATTGTCAATCAAGAATCCTACATCCAACAAAGCTATTTTTCAAAATGGAGGAAAAATATATTCTCAGATAAATAAAAACTGAGAGAATTTGATATTAGCAGACTCATCTTATTAGACGTACTAGAGGGAGTTCTTCAGGCTGAAAGCAAGTAGCCCCAGACAGAAATTCCAATTCACAGGAAAAAAAAAAAAAAAAGAGTACAAGTAAAGTTAATTATGTAATTAGAAAAGACAATACAAAAGCATATTTTTTCTTGTTTCTTCTCTTACTTGATTTAACACAATTTATAAAACAACATGTATAAAGCAATTGTATAAAATAATAGGTATACAATATATTTTGGGACCTGTACTCTATAGATATGTGATATATTTGACAACATCAGCACAGAGGAGGTACACGGGAGCAAAGCTGTGCTGGGCAAAGGACAAGACAGCAGATAAGAACTCAAACCCACAGGAAAAAGTGAAGAGAGCCCAACATGATAAAAAGGTTAGGATGGCAAAAGCTTTAAGCTTACACTTGTGTTCCTTTCTTCTCTGAACTTCTTAAAAATCATAAAAGTATACTAAGTAATAAGTATAACAATATATTGTTGGATTTTTAGCATTTTAAGATGTAACATTACAACAGGACAAAAAAGATGGGAAAGAATAGAGTTACATGTAAAAATGAGCAATGTTTTTGTACATCACTGGAATTGAGGTGGTATAAATTGGAAGTTGATTCTAAGTTAAAATAAACATATGGTAGGTCTTAGAGCAAACACTAAGGGAAAACTAAAATGAAATGAGAAAAAAATCATTAAAGAAATAAAAATGCTGCATTGGAAAATATTTGCTAAAAGCAGAAGAAAGCAGTGAATGAATACTAGAGGAACACAACTACAAAAAGACATGAGAAATAGGGGAAAAAAGAGTGAAATAGCAGGTGTAAATCCAACCACAGTTAATACTCATTATTATGTTATAGAAAGTGACTGTAAACACTGAATTAGCAAATACTGAACCATTGCTCTTAGGGGAAATAAAGACTTAGGCTCCTGTGAGCCTCTGGTCTCATTTTCATCAACTAATCAATACATAGCCTTGTGTTATGTGTGTCTTGGAAAAATGCAATGTGTTTTCTTCTACTTTCACACATAATGCTTCTGACACCAGATGTGTGGGTTCCCCCCAACAACAAATTCTCTGATACCAAATGGGTGTCCTGCAAGTCAATTCAGTTCTGACCCTAACCAGAGTCGGCACAGACCCCACAGGTTAGGTCTCAGTCCCACAGGACTGCTCCCCCCCATCCCCCCACCAATTCCAGATGCCAATTAAAAGTAGCAGGCACCCAGGTGACCCACAACTTCTGTTTGACTTGGCTACAAATTGGAGGTTCCCCTGACTCCTTCAGGTTAAATAATTTGCTAGAGCAGAACCCAGAAAAAAAGTTAACTTATTATTGCTGATTTTTTTTTTACAAAGGATGCAGATAAACAGCCTTATGAAGATACACAGGATGCGTTCTGGAGGGGTTCTGTTTCCATGAAGGTGGGGTGCATTGCCCTCCTGGCGTGTGAACGTGTTCAACAACCCAGAAGCTCTCCAAAACCTGTACTCTGGGGGTTTTATGGAGGCTTCATCATGCAGGCATGATCAACTATTAACTCAATTTCTAGCCCCTTTCCCCCTTCTGGAAAATAGCAGGTGGAGCTGAAAGTACCAAGATTCTAACCAAGGTTTGTTTTCCCTGGTGACCGCCTCCCATCCAGGAGCCCACCAAGAGTTGCCTTATTAGAACCGAAGACACTCCTATCCCCAGGAAATTCCAAGGGATTTAGGAGATTTGTGTCAGAAACCAGGGTCAAATACCAAATATTAGCAAGAACCAGGGGTAGATAGAGATAGATTAGATAGATAGACAGATGATGATAGATAGATAAGTAGACAGATAGATGATAGAGATAGATATGGTATTATTTCTCAGTGTATGTTTATTATTCATATGTTGATTAATAAACACTGAACTCACTTCCAACAGCAACATAATTCATGCCTGAATGAAACTTATCTAATGCACATATTTTCTCCATAAGGCACATCACAGCCTTCTTGCACTTAGGAACCCTAGACAGCACTTCAGCACTATATTTGGGGGTCATTTTAGACAGCAAAATCACCAATAAAAAGCACACAAGGTGAAGAAGGTAGCCCTAAGTGACAGCAAAAGGACAAGGACACGTGTCTACAGGATGAGCTGAAGCCTTGTCATCTTCAGCTGGGAACATGCATGTTGGGACGTCAAATGTTTTGCTGCTCTATGCACATCCATGAATGACTTAAAAGTGCTAAAAGTATTGATTTGGGGGATACAAATCAATTTTAGAGAGTAGGTGAATTTGCAAATACAAAATCTGTGAATAATGAAGATCAACCATATATCAATAAATGCAAATGAATTAATCCAATCAAAAGGCAGAGACCAAAGAAACAAACAAGATTCAATTATACACTCTCTACTTGAGACAATTTAGATTCAAAGAGAAATAGATTGAAAGTAAAAGGGTAGAAAAAGATATATTATGCAAACAGCAACCATAAGAAAATATTAATATTTTACTAATATCAGATAACATAGACCTTAAACAAAAAATGTAACTAGAGTTAAGAGGCACAGTTTATAATAATAAAAATCAGTCCATCAGGAATATATAACAATTGTAAACATACATGCAAATAATAGAGCACCAAAATACATAAAGAAAAAATGGACAGAAACAAAGGGAAAAATAGGCAGTTCAACAATATTAGTTGAAGAGTTTAATATACCAATTTCAATAATGGATAGAACAACTGGAGAGAAGTTGAAAAAGGAAACATAAGACTTGAACAGCACTATGAACCAACAAGACCTAACAGACATCTGTAGAACACCCTACCCAACAACAGCAGAATAGATATCCTTCAGAAATGCACAAGGAACATTCTCTAGGGGAGAACATATGCAAGAACATACAACAAACCTTAATAAGTTAAAAAGGACAGAAATTACACAGAGTATGTTTTCTGACCACAATGGAATGAAGTTAGAAATTAATAACAGAAAAAAAAGGGAAATTCATAAATATGTGGAAATTAAACAATACACTCGTAAATAACCAAAGGGTTAAAGAAGAAACCAAAAAGGAAATAGTAAAATACTTTGAGATGAGTAAAAACAAAGATCAAAATACCAAAACGCATGGGATGCAGCTAAAGCACTTCTTAGAGGGAAATTTATAGCTATAAGTACATATATTAAGAAAAAAGGTCTCAAATCAAACCTAACCTTCCTTTAATTAATAATAAATAAATTAACTCAAATGAATCAAAGACCTAAATATAAGAGCTAATTCTGTAAAGCTCTTAGAAGAAAACATTGGGGTAAATCTTCCTGACTTTAGATGTGGCATTGGGTTCCAGGATATGACACTAAAAGTGCAAGTAAGAAAAGAAAAAAAAATAGGTCAATGTGACTTCATCAAAACTGTAAAACTTTATGCTTCAAAAGAGACTATAAACAAAGTGAAAAGACAACCCGCAGAATGGGAGAAAATATTTGAAAATCCTATATGTGATAAGGGACTTATATCTAGAATATATAAAGAACTCTTATAACTGAACAATTTAAAGGGCAAATAATCCAATTAAAACCTGGAGGACTTGAATAGACATTTCTCCAAAGAAGAAACACAAATGGCCAATATGCACATAAAAAGATAACACACCATCATTATTCATCAGGGAAATGCAAATCAAAGCTGCCATGAGATACTGCGTCCTGCCCATGAAGGTTGCTAGAATCAAGAAGTCAGATAATAACAAGTGTTGGTGAGGACGTGGAGACACTGCCACCCTCATCCAGTGCTGGTGGGAACGTCAGATGATGCAGCTACCTTGGGAAACAGGCAGTTTCTAGAAAGTTAATCATAAAGTTACCCTAAGGCTCAGTAATTCCACTCCTGGGTATATACCCAAGAGAAATGAAAACACTCGCCCCTACAAAAATGTCCATGAGTGTTCACAGCAGCATTATTCATAGCAGCCAAGAGGTAGAAACAAGCCAAGTGTCCATCAGCGATGACTGGGGACCAAGATGTGCTACATGCGCACAGTAAACTATGATGTGGCCATAGAAAGGAGTGGAGCACTGACAGGCCAACACGGTGAGCCTTGCACACATGCTATGCAAGCCAGTTTAAAGCCAGTTGCAAAGATCATGATAACGTTCATACGAAATGTCCACAGTAGGCAAACCTGCAGATACGGAAAGTCAGTCGGCTAGTGCTGGGGGTGGGGGCCAAAGGGCTCGGGGCTTCTTCCCGAGGTGCGACCGTGAGCTGCGTCGGCTGTGTGGAGGGCTGCATTGAGCCGCGGGCTGCACTGTGCACCTCAGATGTGTGACTCACGGCTCAGCCAACCTGGTAAAACGTTACTGAGCGTGACAGGAAATAGGGAGACGGAGCAGACGGTGCGCCAGTCCTCCAGGGACCCACAGGTTGGAGTCTTGTTGGAGAAAGTAGCTGACAAGACAAAGACTGTCACCTGAGAACTGGAATTTACATCTAAAACAAAGAAGGAGACATGGAAATTGTAGAACCGAAAATGCAATGGCTGGAGCTGAAAACTCAGCAGCTGGGTTTGAGAGCAGCTTGCACAGAATGAAAGGAGAGAGAACGAGCGGGCAGAAGCCCCAGGGTGTATCAGGATAGAATCACAGCCGCTGGAAAACCAAGTGGGAGAACCTTGGCTGTGAGAGAGTCAGGATTCTGACTGGGAATGGGAGGGACAGTTCGCACGCCTGGGAAGTGCCCTGTCCTGGACCCGGGGGAACCTCCAGGGTCGCTTCCACCCTAGCCAGGGAGGGCGGGAATGTTGGCCGATCTGGGGTGGGTGGGCCTGCAAACCACAGGGAAACAGACCCCAAAGGGCTGTGGTTTTGTTGTTTTGCTTACATTTCCTGCTAAAGGATGTGGAACTAAAAACTCCGAGTGCTATCCCTCGCCTCTGACAGCCTAGCACACCAGAAAATTATAACTGCTGTGCAGACTCCCGGCAAATGGTCACACGGGCTCCGCCTGCACACGCGCAGCGATGGGGACCTCACTCCCTATCAAGGCTGGCCACTCTTGACCTCTCGACCAGATCAGTCGTGCCCTTTGCACACGCTGGCTTTGAGGACATGCGAAGGTACAAGGGGGTCATTCTACAGGAAGAGTGGGAGGCGTCACTGACCTTAGGGGGGAGACTGGGAACTTTCAAGGTTACGACGATGGAAAATTCTTCCGGGAAGAGGTCGCATCTGAAGAACATCCTTGACGCAGGGAAGCTCAGGGCGCGGGGGGCCGCGGCGGAGAGCTGGAGTCCTCGCGCACCTTGGACCTGCACCACCCTGACCCCGACCGCAGTGCCGTCGGGAGGGACCGCCTCTGCCAGGACGTCCAGGGGCCGCAGGTCTGTGTCAAGGAAATCACAGGTGCGTTATGCCGGGGCGTCATGGGGCGCCCAGGTGTGGTCTCAGCAGCCTCCAGGGTCCTTGAAAGAGCCCTGCGCGCCGGGCGTCACGATTATCCCGCGCGGACGGAGGATGTCACCTGCTGTATCAGAAAGCAAAGGCTGTTTCGGCCGTCAAGCCATCACACTACAGCCACCCCCTGACGGTGCACCCTGGGGGGACTCTGGGCGAGCGAACGCGGGATACGGGCCCCAGGGAGCCGAGGTGCCCACCGGAGGACTGATTTCAGTGAGCCCAGACGCTTGCATCTTCCCAAACGGAGAAAAGGGCTGCATTCATTCACTTGAGGTGTCTGGGTTTCTTTCATGAACAGCACTCTTCCGATGTCCAACTACCTGACTTTTGCTAGAAAACTCCTGTATATCCTGGCTCCTCCCTGACCTCCGAGCGGTCCCTCAGAGCCACCTGAGAGCCTGTCTCCCGGGCTGGAAGTCCTCAGAAGGTCTGCTGAATAAAACATAACTCTCAGCTTTTAGGCTGTGCATTTATTTTCCCGTCGACACCCGTCTAACCAGTGAGCAAACAGAGGAACCAGGAGTTCACGAGCCACCTGGGTCTGCCGTGGCCTCTCCTCCCACCCCCACCCCCTGGGTTTCGCTGCCGTGTTTGTCAACAGCCAGGCGCGGCACTGGGGGTGCTGGGGGAGGAGGAAGCCCCCCTCCCGGCCCCAGGGAGCACACGGTCCCGGGGAGACAGGCTCTCACCGGGAAGTACCCAGGGTCTGACGAGGCAGGCACGGCACCCCCGCGCCCCCGGCAGGGCCGTCCTCTTGGAGGACGGGGCACCCGACAGGACCTGGACGCCTCCCTGGCCTGGGCACTGCCTCCTCCCACACGTAGAGGAGCACACAGGCTCCTGTTCTGGAGTTCCAGGTCATCAGCAACGAAACTCACCTGAGCTCAGGTGAGAGGAAAGGAAAGTGGGGAGCGCGGAGAGCACCTGTGACTAGAGGTGGGGGTTCCGGACAGTCCACCTGGCCTCACAGTGGAAGGGAAGTGCCGGCTCGGGGCAGAGCCCACGGCCACCCCTTGGACCCTTCCAGACCCGGCCAGCACGTGGCCGGCCGTGGCCTGGGATAAATGAGGGGCACGCGTGAATCCCCAGAGCTGTCTCCCTCGGGGTCTGGCGGTACTGCTAAGAGGCCTGAGCCGGACACGGGGGTGCTGGCCCTGGAGCCAGCGGTCAGTGCACCACGGGGATGGGTCAGCAAATCAGCAGGGCTGCGGCCGGGAGAGCAGAGGACGCCCCCACTGCGCTCGGGCCCGGCCCCCCGCCCTCGCCGGGGCTGCCCCTGCCCTCCGTCCAGGGAGGCACAGCGGCCAGAGGGCGACCAGTGCAGCGGCAGAGAGGTTTTCTGGGGTGGGGGGCGGGGGGAGCAGGGTGGCACAAGCTGGGGCGACTGAAGCAGAAGACGAGGAGCACGTTCTCTCCATTAAAGCAAAGGAATTCCGGAAGAAAGAGGCCTCTCCTAGCCAGTGCAGAGGAAAGACACCGAGTTCGAAGAAGAGAGGGAGGCGGCAGCTTTCAAACGGCGTGAGAAATGGAAGAAAGAGTCGGCAATTGGAGGGACCAGAGCAGCGCTGGGAGGGCGAGGGCGAGAGGACAGAGGGACTCGTGTCCAGGACGCGGGAGGTTCTCACTAACTCGGGAAAGCGGGCGGGCTGTGCCTCTCGGGGCGGCCTCGACAGACAAGGAACTCGGGCTCTTAAAACCAGACCACACCCGCTCCCCCCCGCACAGCGCTCACACGGTACAGCGTCCGGGGCCATCCCACCTGGCGCACAGCCAGGGATGCTGACGGCCTCCTGGAGAGGGGCACCCTCGTGTGCCCGGAGGCGCGCCGCACGGTGTGGACGTGCCCAAGGGGGTGGGGACCCAGGGCAGGCTGGACGCTGGGCGGTGGCTGGCCTGGCCGCATGCAGAGCGGGACCCCAGCCCAAGGCTCACACTAGCCGGGGACGCGGGGCTGTGGCGGCCTGAGCAGCGTCTGGGAGGACAGACGTGCGAGGGCCTGTGGGGGACGTGGTGAGGGAGGGACGGAAGCTGCTCCGTGACGGGAGGGCAGGTCTCGGTTGTCATTTATGCCCCGGGACGCGAGAAGCAGCGTGGGAGGAGACAGCATCGCTCCCTGGAAAGCACGTGTGCTGTCAGCGAAGCTGCTCTCGGATCTGGGCTCTGATGTACCCGAACGTCAGGGCAGGGGCAGCCCAAGGCCGCTGTGTGTGTCGGGGGCAGGGGTCCCCGAGAGACGCCAGGGAGGAGTCTGGCTTCTCAGCGGTGGAGGGGCGTCTGTGTTCTGGGAGGCGGACCCTGAGCCCAGCCTTGGGCTCCCCAGGCCGGGGGTCAGTGTCCACATCCTGTGGGGTTGTGCCTGGCCGGGGTCCCTGGAGACCATGGGGCTGTAAGTAAACACGGAACACCCTAAATTCACCCCAAAGCTGAGAGACACAGGGTGCCGGGCTGTGCCTGGCGGTGGGCTCACCGTCGCGGTTTAGCTGTGGCCCCACCAGCGTCCGGCCCCTCCAGGGAATGTGGGGCTTCACCAGGCAGGCTGCCCGGCTCCCAGGACACGCCTCGGCCCGGCCGAGCCCCAGGCACCGGGAACCGGGGGGACGCGAATTCGGCTACTCCCTCCATTATGAAACTGAAACAGCCTCTTCTTGCCCACACCCCCCAAACCCCTGCAGGCCCGAGCGGCCTCTGCCCTGTCAGGGCCTCAACCACACGTGCTCTTTCCACCTGGGCCTCGTCCACACTCCCACACGCCTGCCGAGGGTTCTCCAGGTTAACAGAGACGGTGCGTCCGTGCCTCCCCGGGAAAGTGCCGGCGGATGCAGGAGTGAGTGAGTGACCGAGTTCACAGAGGTCAGGGCCACCTCGGGACGTCCAGATACACAAGTGATGGAGGCCGGCAAATTCAGCAACGGGACCCCTTTACTGGCACCTGCTGGATTCACGCTGACAGGCTGGACAGACAGACAGACAATGGCCGAGCCACAGACGCATGGCCAGAGAAGTCTGACCTACAACCCCTGCAGCGGCCAGCCGGGGAGGCCGGCCCACAGCCTCCGCAGCCATCGCCCGGGACGGCCAGAACGTGGCCGGGGACCACCAGCTTCCGTAACTTTTGTCCCCACGTCCAGTCCAGGGCCACGCGGAGAAAACCAGGTCTGTTCCCCAACCAGGCACACGGGGCACAGCTGCTGGTCCACCCCCAGCTTCCCACGCCGACAGCCTCCCTCAGGCCACACCCATGCCTCCTCTTTTCCACTCTGAGCTGTGCCGTCTGCACCTCTGCCAACCCATGTGATGGTGGCGGACCGCCTGCTAGAGCCAGCTTGGAACCAACAGCCATGCCTGTTATCATCTGGGTGCTCTCGTCTGTTCCACAAAGGCTTCTTGAAATGCCAGTTTCCAAAATAAATAGTTGTTGCTTATAATTTAGCAGAGAGGCTGTGGCAGCCACAAAGAGATGAACTCAAAGCTGGCTACACACAGGGTCCTAACCTAGACCTCAGCAGCATAAGATCTGGCCCACGACTGACTCACTACACTTCTCTGAGCATCAGTTTCCCTGTCTGTAAAATGGGGGGGTGGTGACTGTCCCTGTCAGGGGTTCAGCTGGGCTGGAGGAAGAGCAGACCTGCCAGGCGTCGGAGGAACCCATCACAGCAACAGGCGAAGCAGGAGAGTGAAGACTAGTCTCACACCGAGGCAGTGGAAGCCTCTTCCCCGGAAGGGCGCCCGCAGGGCCACGCCAAGGAGCCCAGGACAAAAGCCCCCTGCAGTCTGGTGAGTCCTGGGGCCAGGGAGGGGGCAGGAAGAAGGGCTAGGAGTGGGGTCTGGGCCAGAGTGGGGAAAGGCCTTCTCAAGAGGCCTGAAAGGAGGCCCCAGGGCCGGGAATGCAGATGTGCATGTGAGCATGGCCGTGGCCATGGCCGTGGCCGGTGGGGCCAGCTCCCTCCAGGACGGCCCTGGCTGTGCCCCAACCCTGGTGGAGTGGGCGGCATCCCTGTAGGGCCCGTGGTCGGCCTGTGAGAGCACGCAAAGCATTTTTGGCCAGGAGCCAGGCTCCTCGTGCCCCAGAATAGTCCCTCGGGGAGGCCCCCTGTACTGGCCCCGTGAAGACCGAGGCTGTGCGCGGTGTGGGGGGGGGGCAACTGCCTGCACAGGATGCACACGTGTGAGCTGCAGGCCCGCGGCCAGGTGCACACCTGCCAGCTTCAGACGGTCTCTGAGACGGGCCCCTCGCCTGGGGGTGGGGGGGAGGAGACCAGACGGCCAGTAAGGGCCCTCTTTACTCTGTGGATTTCGTCAGGTTCACTGGGTGCCCAGGGACCGGGGCCATTCAGTTCTAAGAATTCAGGTGAGGCTGCTATTCGGGCTGCCCTGCAGGACAGTGAGAAGGATAACACCGGCGCAGAGAAAAAACAGTCCAGTTTGGGCCCAAGAAGAGACAGATGGACCAGGGATGGGGAGATCTGGGAGCTCAGAGACCCACAGGCAGGCACGGACGATACACGGTCCGGGCACCACGCAGATCAGTGGAGGGCGGACCCATCAGTGGGCGGCAGGAATGCCGGGCCTCGGCGGCGGGGAGAAAACCCAGGCCCAGTTCCTCCCTGGACAGGACACACGTCGTCAACTCCAGGCAGGCTGGAAAGTGAAATCTCCACGGTAGAGGGAGAAGCTGGGGGCTGCCTTTGTGACCTGGGGGAGATTCCTCAACACTAGACACAAACCATCAGAAAGAAGCTGGTCCATCTGCTCACATCAAAACAAGAATTTCCACTCAAGAACGGACACCACGGGCTGTGCTGCAGCCACGTGACAGGGCGGGAAAGGGGTTAACACGCGGAAGGAACAGGCCTCCCCGGCACCAGCGAGGCAGACAAAAGAACCGCCCTTACCCCGAAGGCAGGCAACCTCAGGGGGAAGCAACCCACACGTGCTGAAAGCTAAGTCCAAACAGTCAGAGAAACTCAGATTAAACAGTGAGGAGGTAGTACTTTTCTCCTATTATGCTGGTTAAAAAAGGAAACAGGAGAAAAGTATACAGATGAAGCACAGAAACAACCTAAATGTGCATCGACAGAGGAATGGATAACGCAGCTGTGGTACCTATACGTGACGGAGTACTACTCAGCCGTAGAAAAGAATGACGTGATGGCATTTACAGAAACATGGATGGACCAAGAGATGATCACACGAAGCGAAGTAAGTCAGAGAAAGACAAATATCGTAGGATATCACTATGCGGAATCTAAAATATGACACAAATGAACTTATCTGCAAAACAGAAACAGACTCACGGACACAGAGAACAGACTCGTGGCTGCCAAGGGGGAGGGAGGTGAGGGAGGGACGGACTGGGAGTTTGGGATTAGCAGATGCAAACTATTTATGTATAGGATGGTTAAACAACGAGGTCCTCCTGTAGAGTACAGGGAACTATATTCTATATCCGGTGATAAATCATACTGGAAAAGAATATGAAAAAAGATGTACACGTATGTATAACGGAATCACTTTGCTGTACAGCAGTAAGTAACGCACTATAAATCAGCTATATTTCAATTTAAAAAACTGGAGCACGAAGGGGAAAACGGCCCCCGTCCCTGTTGTGTGTTTAAATCTGCTTCTCTTTACCTGTTTTAAAGGACGTCGAGGGATGCGGAGTGAGGCTGGGCTGCTGGGCTTCGAACGGGACCGGGGCTCTCTGGGCTGGGGCCTGGGATATCCCTGGGTTGTCCGGAGCCTAGAAAGCCAAAGGCCACGTAGTGACCAGGCCGTGGAAGCTACAGGGGAGGCGTGGCAAGAGCAGACCACCAGCAGGTGCACCGGAGCCCCCCGGGCCAGCTCGGGCGAACGCTGCACACGTGTCCACCCTTCAGATCCACACAGGGCCCCTCCCTCAGTCACCCGCCAACGTCTGCGTTAGCCCCGGGAAGGCGTGACGTTGTCCAGAGGGCCAAGCAGAGGGTCAGCGACGATCGAGGCCTTTGCGCCCAGCTCTCCCGGGACCCGCTGGGTCCACAGCCTCTGTGGCCAACCCCTCGGAGGCCTGGTCCCTGCTTTCCTGCGGGGCTGCGGGAGGGGTTGGAGATATTGTAAGGGCGCAGGAGCCGCTCCCCGAATCGACTGCCTCACGGGGACTGGGAGGTGGCCTGCCCACCCCCCATGGCCGGCGCAGGCAGCCCAGGGCGGGGCCGCTTTGTCGGCCCGTTGTTAGCGTCCCTCTTGAGCCCGCGAGAGGGTCAGTGTCTGCCTGCAAGAGGGTCAGTGTCTCCCTGCCTGCCGCCAGGGCTGGCGAGCAGGTCCCCGAGCGAGACCCTCGCGGCGGGTTAATAGCTGACGGGTGTTAATTCACGTCCCGTAAACAGGCAACAGGCGTCCGGGCAGCCTTAGTCAGCTGACACAGAGGAGTCCCCACGCAGAGCAGAGCCCGTCCACCTCCGGCCCCACGCTTGCGGCTCCAACCCCGAACCTTCCTTCCTCACCCACGCAGACGTTCTCCACTGGGCCCAGCAGCCGCCGGGCCTCACCAGGCTCGTGGACGTCCAGGAGGCCGAGACCACGCGCGCATCACACAGGCGGCGGGGCTGGCATGGGGACCAGGGGGTTTGGACAGGCTGCTCAGCTGCCCGCAGGGCCCCTGATCTGGAGAGCCTCCCCCCAGTCTCCTCCTGCCGGGAGCAGAGGTAGGCGAGGCGAGGATGAAGTGGCAGTGCCATCCCGCCGCCGCCCCCGCCAGGGACCTTTGCAATGAAAACACTGCCGGCTCCTGCGGGCGCAATCCGCCTGCCATCCAGCCAGCTTCCTGTGTCTCCTTATCCCGCGTCCTCCGTTGCGTGCAGACGTGCACAGCGGTGAAGCCGGCTGCGGTGGCCTCGGGCTGCAGGACGCGGACGTCCAAACACGCAGCACCTGGAGGCTTCGCTGCCTCCAAACCCCATCGCGTGGGAGTCCCCCCGACTGTTACCCGTGAAACTTGTGTATGATTCCAGCAGTTATGGAATCAGAGTGAAAGGGGCCGAGGAGATCAGCTCATTCAAAGCCTCAAGATACAGACCAGGACGGTCGGCACAGAGAGGACGCGTGGAGGCCGTGGGAGGAGAGGAAGGGTTGTGGTCCTAGGGGCTCCCATGAGAAAAGAAGAAAGGTATCAAACCAACCATCCAGGCCTCAACTGAAGACACTTGAACAAGAAGAACACACGGAACCCACAGTGAGGAGAAGGGAGGAGATGGGCAGAAATCAGTGTGATTGAAACAAAAGAAAAACTCATTGAAACCAAAGCTTTGAGAAGACCAATGAAATTGATAAATTTCTAGCCAGACTGATGGGGAGAAAAACAAGAAGAATCAATGTATCAATGTCAAGAATAAAATAACAGGGCTTCCTTTGTGGCACAGAGATTAAGAATCCACCTAACAATGCAGGGGACATGGGTTCGATCCCTGGTCCGGGAAGATCCCACATGCCGCAGAGCAACGAAGCCCGTGCACCACAACTACTGAGCTTGTGCTCTAGAGCCCACAAGCCACAACTACTGAGCCCACGTGCCACAACTACTGAAGAGTGTGCACCTAGAGCCTGTGCTTTGCAACAAGAGAAGCCACTGCAATGAGAAGCCCATGCACTGCAACACAGAGTAGCCCCCGCTCACCACACCTAGAGAAGCTCGCATGCTGCAACAAAGACCCAATGCAGCCAATAAATAAATTAATTAATTTATATATAAAAAAGGAACAAAATAATGAGCTATCACTAAACATTTTTCAGAAATTAAAAGGATAATGAAGGGACTCTACAAACAACATTACGCCTATATATTCAAAACCTTAGATGAAATGGACTAACTCCTTGATTGGCTGTAACCAAGAGGGACCCTGTGGGGCCTTCCTGGGACAGACCCCCCTGTCACCAACATGTCCTCCATCTGCCTGTTGTCTGTAGGAAACCTTTGGCCTCCTAGGCCTTCCCCAAGTTCCAAAGTAAAAATTTAATCAGAGTATAAATTTAATCAAAGCAAAGGAAAACAGTCAAGCAAAACAAAATAATAAGCTTAGCCATTACACAAAGTCAGCGACGTTTCGTTCCTCCTCAAGGGCTACAGATAACACTCTGAGCCGCGTCCTGTGAGCTGTTTTGCAGACACTGAAACGCCCACCAGGTGGGAGACATTAACTGCATGGGCCCACAAGCGTGTAGACACCAGATGTATCAGAACCAGAAGGTTGATGATGTTGACTCCCGATGACCTCCCCACCAGCCAATCAGAGGAATGTCCATGAGCTGACCACGCCCCCGTGACCCTCTCCCTCACCTTGTCTTTAAAAACCTTTCCCCGACGGCCTTTGGGGAGTTCAGGTCTTTGGAGCATGACCACCCAGCCTCCTTGTTTGGCTCCTGCAGTAAACGCTGCACTTTCCTTCACCACAACTTGGTATCAGGAGGTTGACTTGCATGCACAAGCAGACCAAAAGTCACTGAAGAAGAAAAAGATAACTGAGATGTCCTATCTCTATGAAAGAAAAGTTTAGTTTCTTAGAAGTTTTTACCAAATATTTGAAGAAGACAAAATGCCAATTCTACACCATCTCTTGCAGAAAATGGAAAAGGAGCTAGCCAACCCCTAGGATGAGGACAGCGTTATCAAAACCAAAGACGCTCCAGTGAGAGAGGACCACGGACCAACGTCCTCGTGAGTACGGACACGAAAATCCTGAGCAACACGTTAGCTAATCACATCCAGCAACATGCCAGAAGACACATCACCGCCGAGTGGGGTTCATCCAGCAGCTCGAGACTGCTTCAGCACTCAAAGCTCAACCCACGTGCGTACACAGCAGCTCTCTGAGCTAGCTTCCCAATTCCCTGTGAAGCTATAACCATTTCAAAATGAAAAGCTTTTAAAAATCCATTGATGTAATTCACCATATTAACAGACTTACAAAGAAAACAATATGAACATCTCAACACGCATAAATAGCATTTCATGAAACCCAACATCCACTCATGACAGAATCTCTCAACAACAGAAGAGAATGCTTAGCCTGAGAAAGCCAGCCTAGAAGAAACTATAGCTTATACGCGATCCTTAACGGCGAGACTGAAGGCGTCCCCCTAAGTTCAGGCAGCTGTTAGTTCACTTACGTGCGCCTCCCTTGCTCTGTCCACCAGAGGGCCTGGGGGAGTGACACCCCGCTGCGCGGAGCGCACCTGGCTCCACCTGGTGCCATCGCCCACTGCCAGGCACCTGGGCTCCTTGGAGAAGTGGTTGATTCAGGGATGCTGGAGGGGTCCAAGGACCGAACGAAAGAGCTCCAAAGGTCAAAGAAGGGTCATTGTCCCAAAGCCGGAGCAATTTGAACAAGAAAACAATGATAATATTGTAGTGGAACTCAATGAAATATTCTTTAGTCCATATTAAAATAAATAACAGGGGCTTCCCTGGTGGCACAGTGGTTAAGAATCCGCCTGCCAATGCAGGGGACACGGGTTCAATCTCTGGTCTGGGAAGATCCCACATGCCGCGGAGCAACGAAGCCCGTGCGCCACAGCTACTGAGCCTGCGCTCTAGAGCATGCGAGCCACAACTACTGAGCCCATGTGCCACAACTACTGAAGCCTGTGCACCTAGAGCCTGTGCTCCGCAATGAGAAGACACTGCAATGAGAAACCCTCTCACTGCAGTGAAGAGTAGCCCCCGCTCGCCACAACTAGAGAAAGCCCCTGCGCAGCAACAAAGACCCAATTGCAGCCAAAAATAAAATAAATAAATAATAAAAATAAATACTAAAAAAAAAGGAAAAAATCAAAAATAAATAAGAGGACAAATAAATAGTTGGAGGAAGGAGGACAATTCTCCCTCAGAGAAGAATTTTCATTAATAATTGGAGATGGAACGTGGACGTAGGAAGTCCCCGGGAGCACACCACAGTCATCACCGCTGAGGGCACAGCCCCCGGCGCGGGCTGAAACCACAGGGCAAACGTTTCAGCAGAAAGAGGATATCTGCAAAGTCTCAAAGAATCTCCCCCAAATATTTATTCATTATAAAGGGAGAAAGAGTCGCACATCTTCAGTGATTAGATACATCAACATCGAGTGCCCCTGCTTCACTGGATACATTACTTTTGCGGGTTCTTCCCCTACATGTAACAGTTCAAATCCAGTCATAAGAAAACGTCAGACAAACCCAAACTGAGGGAAAGCCTACAACTCACCTGATCCGTGCTCTTCAAAAGTGTCACAGTCACAGAGGACAAGGAGACGGTGAGCAACTGTCCCAGACTAGAGCCAGCTAAGGACATGTGACGAATGCACCGTGGGGTCCCAGAACAGAGGGAGGACACGCGTGGGAAACTGAGAAACAGTCTGTCCTTAGTGAATGGGGATGTCCCAGTGCTGGTTCCTAAGGCTCGTAACGGACCTACGGTTCTGTGTGATGTTAACACCAGAGAAAGCTGGGGGAGGGGCATACGTCCATTCGTTGTACTCCTTTTATGATATTTCATAAAATAAATTTAAAAAAATCATCCCATGAGGTCAAACCGTGCCTGGACCAGCAGAAGTCGTGGGTGTGCTCCGAATCCGTCAGGCCACCTGCCCCCTGCACGCCGCCCGTCGCTGCTGTGTCCGCGAGAGAGGAAGGACGCCCCTCACCTTTCCCTTCCCTCCCAGGCTCTAGCCGTGTGTCAGCCTCGGAGCAGGGACAGCACTTATTAGGGGCTGAAACGTGTCCCCAAAGGGTGCTGCAGCCCCGGCCCTCAGGACCGGTGAATCTGACCTTATTTAGAAATAGGGTCTTTGCAGACACAATGAAGGTAAGAGGAGGTCTTTGGGGTGGCCTCTAATCCAGCCTGACTGGTGTCCTTAGGAAAAGAGGACATTTGTCCTTATAAAAAGAGAAATTTGGACACACGGAGAATACCCTGTGAAGGTGAAGGCAGAGAACAGGGCGATGCGTCTACAAGCCAAGGAGCCCCAGGCATCGCCAGAAAAACCCCGAGATGTAGGAGACCGCCTGGGACAGACCCTCCCCCACAGCCTCAGAAGGAACCAGCCCTTCCAACGCCTTGACCGCAGGCGTCGGGTGTCCAGACGATGAGATACGTTTCTGCTGTGTGAGCCGCCCGGTCTCCTGGGCGGCACGGCTGCCTGGGACTCTGATCCGGTGCTGCTTACAGAACATGACTCACATTGTCTTTATTTAGAAACGGAAATCCACCCCCTCTCTACCCTTCCAGCCGTGGAGGCCCATGACCTTGTTCAGCCAGCCGGGCACCCCCAGCAGCCCTCACCCTGACCGGGGCCAGGACCCAGCGCCCACAGATGCCGGCTCTGCCTCGGGACGCTGCCTCAAATGACCAAATAGCTTCGCTCCACCATGGGGTTTCTTTCCAGGACAAAAACACGTAAAGACGTCCCAGGCCAATTTTGAGAGTTTTGTGAGCTGAACAACCACGACGGAACAAAAACGGCTGCCGCCTGTCCTCTGGACCTGCTCCCAACAGCAGCCAGGAAGAGGGGGTGTGGAGCCTCCCCCGGACAACACACACACCCGGGAGGGGGAATAAAAGCCAACGGCCCGAGCACTTCACACACTCACACACTCACCCTCCTCCAGCCCCACCACCCCCACCATGGCCGCGTCCACCCTGTCCGTCTGCTCCAGCGACCTGAGCTACGGCAGCCAGGTCTGCCTGCCCGGTCCCCGGGACACCTGCACCGGCTCCTCCTGGCAGGTGGACGACGGCCCAGAGAGCTGCGGCCAGCCCCTCTGCTGTGTGCCCATCTGCTGCACACCCGTCTGCTGCACACCCGTCTGCTGCACACCCGTCTGCTGCACACCCATCTGCTGCACACCTGTCTGCTGCACGCCTGTGTGCTGCACGCCCGTGTGTTGCACACCCGTCTGCTGCACGCCCATGTGCTGCACGCCCGTCTGCTGCACACCCATCTGCTGCGAGCCCGTGTGCTGTGAGGCCGCCCCCTGCTCGGCCTCCTCGTGCTGCCAGCCCGCCCCCTGCCCCCCGTCCTGCTGCAGACCCTCCTCCTGCGTGTCCCTGCTCTGCCGGCCCGCGTGCTCCCGCCTGGCCTGCTGCGCCCCCGCCTCAGGCACGTCCTGCTGCTGGCCGGGCACGTCCCCCCAGGGCCAGCCGGGCTGAGGTCCCACCTGTGACTTGGTCCTCCCAGCCTCCCTCAGGCTGGTCCTGACCCGTGTCAGGTGGCTGCTCCACTCAGGACAGGCTCAGGTCGTAGCTGGAAGCTGAGGCCGCGTCCCGCGTTGCTCCGGCGTCGATTTCCTCGTGTCCACTAGCCCAGTCTGAGCTGGGTGGTGTGGAAGAACGAAGAGCCCGTACTTGATGAGGCAGCCCTGTGGGGGTTCTAGGAGGTCCTCATGACAGTGGCACCCCCTGCAGTTCCCCTGCCCCTCACGAGGGTCAGCTCAGCCTCCCCCCGGGGGGTCTGTGCCCTCAGCTGCGTGACTCTGAGCCTCACTGGATGCACGTGAGCAAACTGACCACAAGCGCCCGGCCCCGAGCGCAGCTCCGACGTCCGCGTGTCTTTGCTGCTGCTCCTCAGCTTAACCACGTCCACGTTCCCCTCCAGGCACAGCGCCCTGCCATCCTGAGAGACCCAGCATGGTCTCCTGGGCCCCAGAGGGTGGGGTGGCGCCGCAGCCCGTGGCCACGCGCGGCCTCCTGTGCTGCGACTCACGGAAGAGCGCCCTTCTTGACCTGACTCTGTGGCTTCCCTTTCTCCACGGGGTCTGTGCACACAGGTCAGCACTGAACCCTGGGTGCAGCGGGGATGGGAGGTGCTTCTCATGGCGGCCAGAATCCCCAACAAAGTTAAACTGCGGCTTCTCATGTCTCTGCAGAACCCACCGTGAGAGTTCCTACTTGGAGCACATTGGCTGCACGGGCCAGTCCGCGGGGCAACAGGCACGTCTCAGGCTGGGCTGGAACTCAGATGGAGCATTTTCCAGAATGGAAGGAGGCAGACTCAGTCTCAGAGACAGGGAAGGCCTTGCGTAGTCGAAGGGGGAAGCGAGGGGGTGGACTGGAGGGAACAGAGCTCTCGGCACAAGCAGTCTGACTTTGCTCTGCCACGCTCTGGACCTGACTCATCCTCCCACCATATGAGACACCAAGTGGGATGCAAGGTATGAAACACCTGCTTTCAGACATTGGACAACTGACAGTGCAGAACCTGGGTCCCTGACAAAAGGGGAACAAAGAGGTGTGCTTGTCCTGACCTGGAAACTCAGAGTTTCCAGGCTGAAGCACAGGGGGAGGCGGCAGGGGGGCAGGGAGGACACAAAGAGCCTGGCGGTTTTGCAGAGCCAGTGAGGTAGGGATCAGGGTTCAAGGTGGCTGAGGCAGCTGGGATTCGTGGGGCAGACACAGGGGAGGAGGGAGGTGCACAGAGAAAGCTCCACGGGGCCCCTTGAGTACGTGCTGAATACTAAGCCTTCCACTGGGCACTCAGGACCCCACGAGGCTGCTGGTGCTCTAAGGGAAGCAGGTAGCAGAGAGGCACTAGAGGACCACCAGGGTGGAGAATGTGCAGTGAATACCAGAGCCACTCAGTATAGACCCACAGAGTCGCTTCTTAGTAGTTGTGCTAAACCCACCCAAGAGTAAAGGCTTCCCTGGATCTGTCCTGTCAAAACTCAGAAAGAGGCACAGAAGCAGGGAAACACCAGGCTAATCTGGCAGACAGAGCACAGCCCAGCTCTCTTCAAAGGAAAGAAATAAAGCCCAATATTCAACAGTATTGCAGTGTTATTTTCTTGAAGTCCAGCATTAAATTAAAAAAATCACTAGACACAGGAAGAAGAGGAAAATGTCACCCATAAGCAAGAGATAAAACAGCTTATAGAAATATACCCACAAATGACAGAGCTGATGGAATTCACAGACAAGGTAGTTAAAACAACCATTATAAATATGTGCAGGGTTTTAAAGGAAAACATGAACATAAAGAGGAGAGAAATGGAAGATACAGAAGAGAACTAAATGGAACTCCAAAAGGTGAAGAATATAACATCAGCAATAGAAAATTTTAAAGATAGCTTAAAAGTAGATTACACACTGTAGAGTAAAAGATCAGTGACTCTGAAGACATAGCCACAGAAATTATCTAAACCAAAGGACTATGAAACAAATTTAAAAATAAAAAATGTACAGAGTCTCGATGACTTTGGGAATAATATTAAGTGGTCTAACATACATACAGTTGGATAACTTGGGGGAAAAGAAGGTGAGATGCAGAAGACCAGAAAAATATTTTAAGAGATAATGGCCAAATATTTTCTGAATTTGATAAAATTAATAAGTATATAGAAAACTTGAAAAATACTATAAGCTAACCTGACTTAATTCACATTTATACTACATGATTGTAACAACAAAGGTATTCACATTTTTCTCAAGGGCATATGGAACATTCACCAAAATGAATCATATGCTCAGTCATAAAAATATCTCCATATACTCAATAGGATTGAAATCATACAGAGAATGCTATTTGGCCACAACAGAATCAGAAATTATTAACAGAAAGATATCTGGAAAATTGTCCAATATTTGGAAATTAAACAACACTTCAAAATAATCCATGAGTCAAAGAAGAAATCAGAATGGAAATTAGGAAATATTTTGAATAAAATAAAAATGAACTTTGTGGGATGCAGCTAGCATAGTATATAGAGGGAAATGTATAGCTTTAATAACATATTGGAAAAGAAGGATGGACTAAAATCAAAGCTTTTACCTTAAGAAGCTATAAAAAGAACACAAGTTAAACACAAAAAAAAAAGTAGAGGGAAGGAAAAAAATCAAGAAGTGTAGAAATCTACCAAATAGAAAATGGACAAATAAGAGAGAAAATGAATGGGACCAAATTTAGGTTTTTGAAAAGATCAATAAAGCTGGTAAACTTCTAAGCTTTACTGGTCAATGAAAAAAAGAGAAAAATAAATTACCAACATCAGGAATGGAAAAAGGGTAATCAGCACAGATTCTATAGACATTAAAAGAACAATAAAAGTGCTTTGTGTACTGTGGTGTCCTAAATGCAAGGCGAAGCCAGAAGGGAGGGGATATACGTACATGTACAGCTGATTCCTTTTGCTGGGCAGTAGAAGTTAACACAGCTTTGTAAAGCAACTATACATCAATTTAAAAAAAAGAACAATAAAGGGAGAAAGCAAATAACTTTAAGCTGATACATTCAACAACTTAGATGACTTAGAGGAAATGGGTCAGTAACTGGACAGATATAAATTATAGAACAAACACAAGGAGAAATTGAAAACCTAAACAGCCTTCTATCAGTTGAAGATATTAAATTCATAATTAAAAATGTTCCCACAAAAAAATGCCAAGCCCAGATGGCTTCACTGCTGAAAATCCTAAGGTATATACAAAGAAACCTAATAGAATTCATAAGCAAATATATCAAGGTCACAGGATACAAGGTCAATATACAAAAACCAATTGTATTTCTACATAGTATCAATGAATAGTGGGAAATGAAATAAGCGTATCATTAACTAAAACATCAGAAATGAGGGACTTCCTAGGTGGTGCAGTAGTTAAGAATCTGCCTGCCAATGCAGGGGACACAGGTTCCATCTCTGCGCCAGAAAGATCCCACATGCCGCGGAGCAACTAAGCCCATGCACCACAACTATTGAGCCTGTGCTCTACAGCCTGTGAGCCACAACTATTGAGCCCATGTGCCGCAACTACTGAAGGCTGTGTGCCTAGAGCCCGTGCTTCGCAACAAGAGAAACCACCACAATGAGGAGCTCCTGCGCACCACAATGAAGAATAGTCCCTGCTCCCTGCAACTAGAGAAAGCCAGTGTGCAGCAACGAAGACCCAACACAGCCAATAAATAAAAATAAATAAACAAACATCAAAAATGAAATAATGGGGAAACAACATATGTACACGGTCTATGTACTAAAAATGACAAAACATTGTTGGGAAAAAAGCAATCCTAAGTGAGAGTCACATTGTTTCTATGAATTAAAAGACTCAATATTGCTAAAATGTCAATTCCTTCCAAATTTATCTACAGGTTTAATGCCATTCCCAACAAAATCTCAACAGGCTTTTCTGTAGAAACCAATGAGCTGATTTTAAAACATATTCTAAAAGGTATATGTAAATGTAAAGGATCTAGATTCGCCAACCAATTCTGAAAAAGAAAAACAAAATTGGAAGATTTACATTGCTTGATTTCAAGCCTTATTTTAAAGCTACATTAATCCAGACAGTGTGTCATTTGTGTAATAATAGACCCAGAAGAATGAAACAGAACAAAAAGTCCAGAAAAAGATCCACGCATCTGCATGGTTGATAGAGATTTTGCCAAGGGTAGGTCAATGGACAAAGGATAGTCTTTTCAACAGGTGATGTTAGAACAACTCATAGCACATTCAAAAATTGACTTGAAATGGACTATGGAACTAAACATAAAAATTAAAACCATAAAATATTTAGATGCAAGCACAGGACAAAATTTATATGGCCTTGGCTTTAGGCAAACATTTCTTAGATAGAACCATTGAAGAAAAAGTGATAACTTGGATTTAATCAAAATGAACTATGTCAGCTCTTGAAAAAGCACTGTTAACAAAATGAAAAGGCCACTCATGTGAGGATTTGCAGTACATATATCTGAAAATCACTGGCATCCAGAATGTATAAAGAGCACTTGTAACTTAATAAGAATACAACCTAAGACAAACAGGCAGCGGTATTGAACAGACACATCCCTGAAGATACACAAAGGGCAAACAAGCACAGGAGAAGCAAGTCCCCATCATTAGTCCTCAGGGAAACGCACACGTCACTGTACACGCCACACGTACCACGTGACCCAGCAATGCTGCACCTGGGGGTTCCCCTGGGAGAGAGGAAACCCTAGGCCGAGTGTGATGCTCATCGTGGCTTCATTCACAGTCACCCGAACCTGGAGACCCCCCCATACACCGCAAGGGTGACGATGCACCGCCCAGGTGTGTCCACGCAGCAAAGCTCCACGCAGCAGTGCAGAGGGAGTCGGCACACCCACCAGCGGACGACAGGGGGCGACCCCAGCCCCGTAGAGGCTGTGCTGCCTCGAGGGGAGGCCGGGGGGTGGTTCGCCCAGATGGACCGTGGATGGAAACGGTCCAGGGGGCTGGAGAAACTCCCAGACCATGACAGCTCTGCATGCGGACAGCCTTGGGGAGGCCCCAGGCGGGTGCCTGAGCAGGCGCTGACCTCCCCACTGAGGACAGGACCCACCCAGTGACCCTGCCCAGAGGAGTCAGGCCACTGCCCTGTGGGATTCTCGGTCACTTACTCCCAGAAATACTCGTGGCTGGAGGTGCCCAGTGTCTGGTCCAAACTGTGTTTCCCTCCTTCCACATCCCCTTCCTTCCCCACATCAGATGCAGGAATCGGATCAGGTGATGAAGTGCGTTTATTTATCCAGGTGCCCGAGGAGGGGCTGACAGGTTGGAAGTCGAGGCCAAGTGACCCAGGCAGAGGACCTGGGAGGGGGGCACCGGTGACCCGGAGAGGGTGGAGGTGCCTCCTGGGAGGCAGGAGCCCCAGGGAGCAGGAGTCAGAGGTCAGGCAGGTCAGGACAGTGGGGACATAGGGGACCCCGTCCTGAGTGGGGGCAGCCACCCAACCCAGGTCAGGACTGAGGGGAGGCTGGGAGGACAGAGTCACGGAGGGACCTGAGCCCGGCTGGCCCTGGGGGGACGTGCCCGGTCAGCAGCGGGACGTGCCCGAGGCGGGGGCGCAGCAGGCCAGGCGGGAGCACGCGGGCCGGCAGAGCAGGGACACGGACGAGGAGGGTCTGCAGCAGGACGGGGGGCAGGGGGCGGGCTGGCAGCACGAGGAGGCCGAGTAGGGGACGGCCTCACAGCACACGGGTTTGCAGCACACGGGCGTGAAGCAGACAGGCGTGCAGCAGACAGGCGTGCAGCAGGCAGGCGTGCAGCAGACGGGCACACCGCAGGCCTGCTGGCAGGGGGCTGGCCGCAGCTCTCTGGGCCGTTGTCCCCCTGCCAGGAAGAGCCGGTGCAGGCGTCCCGGGGACCGGGCAGGCAGACCCGGCTGCCGTAGCTCAGGTCGCTGGAGCAGACGGACAGGGTGGACGCGGCCATGGTGGGGTAGCGGGGTGGAGGAGGGTGAGTGTGTGTGTGTGTGTGTGAGAGAGAGAGAGAGAGACTGTGGCTTTTATACCCTCTTGGCCCTTGTTTCCCAGGCCCTAAAGCCTCCAGGTCCGGCTGCCGGGCTGGCACAGGGCTGTCTGTTGGCCTGTGATGTCATCCACCTCATAAACCCTGGGAGCGTCCATCTCAGGAATCTGTCCCATTGCGTCCCCGGGGTGCAGGCGTGGGGTGGGTGGATTCCAGCCCCAGCTCTCAGAACCCAGGAGGGTGGGTGGGGGCGGGCGTGAGGGGTACTTTGCACCACCCTGGGTGCACCAGGCATCGTCCTGTCACCTGCCAGGCCACCGCTCCCCGTGTGGGTGGGCTGCACCAGGAAGCGTCCCTCCTGGCACACACCCCACCTAGCGGGGCGCAGGGCTGCAGCTGCCTCGTCAGGAGGAGCCCAGGGGCCAGGTCTCCGCGGCCTCCCAAGGCCACCCGGGCTCCGGGGGACTGCTCCCCACCAAAGCACTGCTCTCCACCTGCTGTCTGTGTGTCCACCGCCCACCTGTCCACGTGGCCACTGCCCGCCTCGTGTCCGTGCGCTCGGGGGGCCGCGGGACTATGTGTTCAGGGCCACATCACGCCGTCCTCTTGCCCGCAGGACGACCACAGCCTCCGGGCCGTGGTTCCCGTGCCTGAGCCACGCGGAGCCCCCGGGCAGGACTGGGAGGGGGTCCCAGCCCTCGCCTCCCTCCCGGGCAGCCCCCTGGGTTGGACGGCCCGGCGTCTCCTCCAGGACAGTCCCGTCAGCCTCACCCAGCCCACTGCTGACCGGATGCCCCACCTGCCTCCCCGCAGGACTCCGGACAGCCCACAGGGTCACGACGTAGCACACGGCCACGGCCACGGAGCACACGGGAAGACACGACACGCGGCGTGGAGAGAGGCCCCCTCACCCATCGGCTGGCACCCCTCCTCCTCCCAAGAAGCAGCACGTTCACCCGTTTATCCTCTGTCTCTCTCGCCGTGTACACACGCGCACACACATGCAGTGCAAGCTCAGGACCGACAGCAGCTGTGTGCTCTCAACTCCGCCAACACTGAAGTGAGTACTGAACCATCGCTCCCGGCGGGGCACAGGGCTGGGTTCCGAGAGCTCTGGTCACAGCATTTCCACCCACTGGTCCACAGGCAGCCTTGTGCGATGTGGGTTTCTGTTTGAAGCAGTTTATTCAGTATTTGATATACAGCCGATGTGATGCCAAGCTCACCGCCTACAGGCCTATAACCCGCGCCTGAACGGGGCTCCCCCTACACGCGTCTCGTCCATGGGGCACATCACAGCCTCCGTGGGCTCAGGGACAAGCACGGCACGGCAGTGCCCCCGCGGGGCGCCCTAACCAGCAAATCAAAAGCAGAGAGACCCCCACACGGCAGTAAAGAGACCGTGAAAAGGGCGTGTCTACAGACTGAGAGACGAAACAAGCAGTGTCGGCTGGAGACGTGCGCCGGGGCAGCGGTGGGGGCAGGAGGGGACTCGAGCTTCTGGTCCCTCTGCACGTGCCCACAGGTGACCAGCAAGCGGCGCAGGTGCTGTTTCCAGGCAACAAATAAATGTTAGAGAGTGGTGAGTTCACAAATAAAGAATCCACGGATAATGAGAGTCCCTCCCTCCCTTCCTCCCTTCCTTTTTCGTCCTACCTTTCATCTATCACCCATCACTTATCTATCATCTATTTCTCTATGTATTCTCTCTATGTGTGTATATATACGTCAATATATAATGTCTTTGTGCATATACATTTTAAAAATACAAATTGTATCACACTCTACCCACCATGCTGTTTTAAAGTTACTCTACTGCAGAGCAGCTTTCCTGGGAAACAGAGATTTCCCTCCTGTGTGCGGCCACCTAGGCTCCCACATCGGTCTGTGTGCTCACTTTCTTCTGCTGGGCCACACGGTACCACAAGCCTGTGCCTTAAAACAACACACACGAGCCGTGTCACAGCTCCCGTGGGCCGGGAGCCGGGCGCCGCGGAACTAGGTTCTCTGCAGGGCTGCCACCCAGGGGCTCCTCTGGAGGCCCAGCCGGAGAGGGGCTCCCTGCCAGGGTCGCAGGGTTCTTGTCAGAGTTCCGCTCCCCAGTTTCTGGCTGGCTGGCGATGGAGGCTGGCCTCATTCACCTGGCTCGTGGGCTTCTCCACTGGCCGCTCGCAACAGGACAGGAGATTCTCCCCCCAAGATTTTACATCATGCAATCTCATGCATGTCATCGTGCACGTGTGCTACCTTCTGTGTGTCCATAAGTGTGCTGCAGGTCCTGACCATGCTGGGGGGGGGCGGGGCAGGGCCACACTGCAGGTGGACACACCAGGAGACGGGGGGTGTGGAGCCACTAAGAATCTATCTCCCCCAGTCTGCATCATGGATTTTTTTGTTAATACGTTTATTTATTTGTTGGCTGCGTTGGGTCTTTGTTGCTGCACACAGGCTTTCTCTAGTTGCGGTGAGCAGGGGCTACTCTTTGTTGTGGTGTGCGGGCTCCTCATTGTGGTGGCTTCTCTTGTTGTGGAGCACGGGCTCTAGGCGCCTGCAGGCTGCAATAGTTGCAGCATACAGGCTCAATACTTGTGGCTGGAGGGCTTCAGGATCTTCCTGACCCAGGGCTTGAACCTGTGTCCCCTGCACTGGCAGGCGGATTCCCAACCACTGCACCACCAGGGAAGTCCCTGTGTCATGGAATTTTGAACAGGCTCACACTGAGATGCTTTTGCCAGACCTCATGCCTGCTTAGAAACACCTGTAGGATACATGCCTAATGACTCTGGGTCAAAGGTGCGAGGTTTTAAATTTTGTCCCAAAGCAGCAAAGTGCCCCAGAGCTGTGGAAGCGCCTGTGTCCCAGCAGCGGCCCCAGCACAGACCTGCCCACTCCCTGCGCAGCCTGAGTCCGCGGCATCAACCGTTTTTGCCTTTTCCTGTTTGAAAAGTGAGCAATGGTATCACATGGTTGTGAAATTTGTTTTCTCTTATTCTGAGCGGGGTTGAGCATGTGTTTGTGTTTGAGAACCACTCACAACCTTTTCTCTGCCAGTTCTCTCTCCTTATCTTTAGCTCATTTTCTGTTCTGTTGTCTTTTTACGTATTAGCAACTTGTGGGATCTCATTGGGCATAAGTAGCTGCTTCTCCGAGACACGTGTGGGAACTGTGTTCCCCATGTTATTGTTTGTTTTCTGTTTATGATGTTTTATCCCATCAATTTTTAAGTTTTTACATAATTAAATCTACCAATCTTATTTTTATGGCTTCACTGTTTTACTCGAAGCTTGTAAGAGCCTTTCCCATTTTGAGATAAGTTCAGTTCTGTCCATTTTTTGATTTCTGTTTTAAGATATCTTATTAGGTACATACACTTTTTTAAAAAATAAATTTATTTACTTATTTATTTTACTAGCTGTGTGGGGTCTTCTTTGCTGTGCGCAGGCTTTCTTTTTAGCTGCAGTGAGTGGGGACTACTCTTCATTGAGGTGTGCGGGCTCCTCATTGCTGTGGCTTCTCTTGTTGTGCAGCACAGGCTCTAGGCTCATGGTCTTCAGTTGTTGCAGCACGAGGGCTCAGTAGCTGTGCTTGCAGGCTCTAGAGCACAGGCTCAGTAGCTGTGGCACACAGGCTTAGTTGCTCCACGGCATGTGGGATCTTCCTGGACCAGAGATCGAACCTGTGTCCCCTGCATTAGCAGGCGGATTCTTAACCACTGTGCCACCAGGGAAGCAAAGTACATACCCTTTAAAACCAGTATAGCTCTCCTGTTTCTTGTCTCTCTGGACTGATGCATCAGGAACCGCCTGCGGTCCTGTGTCTGTCAGTGTGGCATCCTCAGTGCTCCAGCCGTACAGGTGGGCTCCAGGGGCCGTTTTTGTTTTTACATGAAGCAATAGAAGTACAAAATACTAAATTTTTTTCAAAATTTAATGTTTTCCATAAAATCTGTTGGCAAAACCCCTTCTCCTTCCCCATCTAAATTTCTTGATTTTTACCTGTTTGGTTTTTTTGGAATATTTTCCTTCTCATATCCAGAGGACGAGCAAAGTAGCACAGATACGTTCTGATGTGGAGTGAAACAGCAAGTCACGATAGGCGGTAGTGTCCCTCGTTTTCCTCTGTTAGTAAGTTTTAAAAGAATGTATGAAGATAGTCATGAGTGTACCGTGTTCCAGTCCTGCTTCAGTTCACCTTGGCTGTGACTACATGGCAACACGTGTTTGACAGGGAACAGTCGTGTCCAGCGTCACGGGTGTGAGTGGGCCCCTCCCCCTTCAGTGTTTGGCCACCAACCTTCCTTCCTTTTTAAGTCTGTGGGGAGGGGCCCCACATCAGCAGCAGTCATCACCCAACCAACGGGACCTACTTGGTGCTGAAGAGATGAGCTGTTTAAGAGTCACTAAGAGTCACTGGCCTGACTGCACCACAGCATGGCCACTCGGGTTCCTGCGGAGAGGGCCTCCGTGTCCACCTCTGCCCCCAAGTGTTTACTTCTTGCCTGATTGAGGAGGAGGGTTTCCAGACCCCAGATTGGAGGCCGTTGCGCTCTTACCCTGCCTCGCTGTGCAGGAAGATGATATGAAGTGGGGGCGGGGGGTTAAGGGACTCTTCCTGTCATTTGGAGGTACTTGCCTCTTGTAGATTCAGCCTTAATAATGTTTTTCTGACATCCTAGTGATAGCAGACCCTGCACAAAGTGGATATCAGAGTTAATACTGTGAGGAGACAAAGATAATGAAATATTGCATAATGTCTGCATTTTACCATTGATTTGAGTGCCTCCTTAGAAAACTGAATGTAACAAAAACCCAGGACATTTTTGGAAATTGTATGCTCTCTAGCAACTTTGTGTGAATTTTTATACAAGTGCTGTTTTATGAGTTATATAAAATGTTATAAAAATACAAAAAAAATTAGTAGAGCTCTCTGGGGGGCTGACCCTTTTAGTTTCATGAATAGACTCTCTTTATCTCAAATAATACATCTTCCTTTGAGATCTACTTTATCTGGTATTAATAAGCCACAGAAGCTTTTGGAAGTTATTGTTTGCTGGATGTATTCTTTTCTATCTTTTTACTCCCAATTTTTCTGTGCCCTTCTAGTTAGGATCTCGCTCTTGTAAGCAGCACACAGGTTTCCTTTCTCTTTTTTAAATCCAGACTAACAATCTTTGTTTGTAAATTAGAATACTTAATGTTTTACCTTTAATTTCATTTTTGATAACTGAATTTATATCTGCTATCTGATTATATGTTTTCTATTTGACCCAACTGTTTTATTTCCTGACTACTCTGGATTAATCAAGCATTTTTATTTTCCCTCTTTTAGTCTACTGTCCTGCAGTGTCACCCCAGAGATTACAGCGTGCTTTCCTTGGTTATAAGCTTAGACCCCATAAAATTGTAAATGTAATATCTGGCATCATAATATTGTGAACATAAATGTAGGTCAACTTTCACTTCTATTTTCCTTCTTATTTACCCTTTCAGACTCTCCTCATTTCTTCCTGCTCTTCCATGTTTTGGTCATTCTGCCTGGAGACATCCCTTTGATGCTAATTTTTAGCGGGTTTTCTTGCACAAAACGTGCTCAGTTTTGGTCTGGTGTCGTTTTGTTTCAGCTTCCCCTTAGATGGTATCCTTGCAGATCTGCAGGTATTTTCTTTCAGCCCCTTAAAGATGTCCTCCCATCGCCTCCTCGATTTCATCATTTCTGTTGGGAAACCTACTATAAATCCTCTTTTGCCGCAACTATGAGGTTAATGTTTACTTTTCCTCTGATGTTTTCAACAATTAGTCTTTATCTTTGACTTTCAGCAGTTTAATTATGAGGCACTCAGGTGGGGCTTCATTAATATTTATTCTCCTAAGGTTTATATCATTTTTTGAATTTGTAGCTCGAGTCTTTGTTTTGGGAAAATCTTTATATGATCTTGTCAAACATCCTCCACTCTCTCTCCTTCCATTTGGGACAAAAATGAAATTGCTTCACCACGTTCTCCCATGTCTATTCAGTTACTTTCCCTCGTTCTCACTCTCCAGCTTCCTCATGGCTTCCATCAGGAATCTGCCCTCTGCCTGGCCATTCTACTATTAAATCCGTCTATCGGGTCATAAATACCATTATTACATTTTTGAGCCTAGATTTTCTACTTGTTTCTTTTTCACATATTTCGGTTTTAGATAAAACAGTTCATCCTTACATCTGTTTTCTCAAGCACATTCATCACAATTATTTTAAAAATCTGTGTCTGACAACTCTAAATCTGTGTCACCTCTGAGTGTGTTTCTATTATCTGTTTTGTCTCTTGGTACTTTTTCATGGCATGACAGTCATCCTTGATTGACTGTTTGACACTATATGCAAAGTTCGAGCATCTCTGAAGGGGCTTCTCCTCTTCTGAAGAGGTTCACCTCCCCCTCTGGCAGATGGCTTGAGTGGGGGCAGAGGACTGTTATTGACGTGAGGCCAGGAGGCAGCCTCTGTAACCTTCCGCCTACGTCTGGTTTTCCCCACTCCTGGGATTCAGCTCTCCAGGGCTCCCAACTGAGAGACGCTCCTTCTTGGCTAGTCTTAACTCTGGGTTTTGTCTCCTTGGTAAAGATTGCAAAAACTCTGCTTGGCTTTTGGTGGCTTTCTGTTGGCTTCTTAGTGTCTTCCCTGCATAGCATGAAAATTTGGCAAATGCCTTGAGGATTCATCCTCCAATTCTAGAGATCTTCTTGGTGCTCCCATTTGGCTGGGATCTTGCCCCCTTGAGTCCTCCTGCCTCCACAATCACAACCCCCCCCCCCCCCGACGTTGTTTTCTCCAAGCCCCTGAGATCCAGGAGCCCTGCTGGCTTCTCTGCATCTTAGTTGCAGCCTTCTGCCAAGTTTCTCCTCTTCACACACAACACCAAGACTCATCGGCCATACTTCAGGAAAAGCCATAGAAGGATGCCGGCTCGCCTCTCTCAAGTTCCCTCCTCAAGTTTGCCCCTCAAATCTTAGCTTCATCAGCAGCCTTCCAAAGCTGCAGACAGATGTTTGTATTTTATCCAGCTTTCCAAGTTATTCTCAGCATGTGTATATCTGGCACAAGCTACCTCGTCATAGATGGAAGCAGACATCTCTCCTCTCTCCCTCTCCCCCCACCCTTTCTCTCTCTATATCATGCATTCCCAGTCTATATGATCAGTTCCTGTATCTCCAGAGGGGCCAGGAGCTGAGCGCAAGAGGCCAGGCTCAAAGGTACTTTATTTTTCTAACTCAAAATATAAAGACATTGGGAGATTGGGATTGCCATATATACATTATGAATAAGAAAAAATACCAAATTGTACCCTTTAAACATATTAAGTTTATTGTATGTCAATTATATCTCAATGGAAGTTCATTTTATATATATATATAAAGACAGACAACTCAGCCCCACACCTGGGCTGAATTCCTAGAACCCTCTCCTGCCTTTCACAGATTTCCTAGGAGTCGAGAGGCCTGGACTGAGGAAACACACAACAGCCAGGAAGGGTGGGAATTTGAGACTTAGCAGAAGCTTCAATGTCCACCCCCCCAGAGTCCTGCCCCAGGGCTGAGGTGGCCTCCTCTGGGCCCTCGGCACACCAGGTGACACTGTGCCTACTGGTCACAAACATCACAGGACACCAAGAGCTGGCCTGTCCTGGGCTGGCAGCTCAGGGCTCGGCCAGTTCACCTTTGCACTCCTGAGCCTGGTGCACAGACAGGCAGGTCCCCAGGGTGCACATGACCGTCCCAGGCATCGGCCAGAGCAGGTGAGGTAGGGCCACTGGATCTCTCGTGCAGCCACCGCACACCCCGGACATACTGTTGCAGACGTATGCCTCTTCTGTCAATACCTCAGTGTTGTGTTCTGGGCTAAAGTTCCCTTAGGATGTGTCAACAGACCCCACAACACACTCAGGACTTTTACAAGCTGAGAAGCATCTCATAGAAGGAAACAGAAGCAGGCACTAATGAGAGATCTCTGGGTTCCAAACACCAACCAGGAAGGAAGGGCATCCTGAGCCTCTGCTGGGACGACACAAGCCGGGAGGGTGTAAAAGCCAACAGCCGAGCACCTCACACACACTCACACTCACTCACACACACACCTCCTCCAGCCCCACTGCGCCACCATGGCCGCGTCCACCCTGTCCGTCTGCTCCAGCGACCTGAGCTACGGCAGCCGGCTCTGCCTGCCCGGTCCCCGGGACGCCTGCACCGGCTCCTCCTGACAGGTGGACGACGGCCCAGAGAGCTGCGGCCAGCCCCCCTGCTGTGGCCCCAGCCGCTGCGCCCCGGCCCCCTGCCAGCAGGCCTGCGGTGTGCCCGTCTGCTGCAAGCCCGTCTGCTGCACGCCTGTGTGTTGCACACCTGTCTGCTGCAAGCCCAACTGTCTCACACCTGTGTGCTGCAAGCCCGTCTGTTGCACGCCTGTGTGTTGCAAGCCCATATGTTGCACACCCGTCTGCTGCAAGCCCGTGTGCTGTGAGCCCGCCCCCTGCCCCCCGTCCTGCTGCAGACCCTCCTCGTCCGTGTCCCTGCTGCGCCGCCCCGCCTGCCGCCCCGCCTGCCGCGTGCCCGTCTCAGCCCAGAAGTCCTGCTGCTGAGCGATCATCTGAAGGTCACGCAACAGCTCCCTGCCATCTGCAGCCCCCAGATTCCTTATTAAGAGCCAAGAGGCTGCCAAGCCCCCTGCCCCCGGGCCCTCCCACCTCCTCACGTGTGGGCGCCCCCCCATCAACATCCCCTCCACACCCTGGGTTGGCGGTCACCCCAGCGAGGCGGCCGGGCTCTCCGGGGCTCTGACCCTCATGTGGAGGGGAGGAAGAGAAGATAAAATGCTTGGAGGTGGTTTCTCATCCCTGTGCCCTGAACCCTGCGTGAGCTGGTTTCTTTATTTTCTCCTCCTCTGTGAGCTGTCAGTCCCTTCCCATACATTTCATTCCTGATCAATTTCACCAGAATTCATTTCTGTTGTTTACAGCCAAGACCCCTGCCCGGACACTCCCCCACGTAAGGGTGGTCCTGGGTCACTCCCGAGGGCTCCATATTCCTGCCCCCACCACCCCAGCCACGTGTACACCCAAGGGAGGGACACGCTTTCAGGGATCAAAGGCTGAGTGATCTGACAGAGGTGCTGCCTCTGGGAGGAGCCGCCCGCAGGGGTGACCTCCGACCGTCTCCAGTCCCCCCACTCCAGAAGGATGAAGCCCACGGCCCCGTGCAGCAAAGAGCACGGCAGGCTGGGCCGCCCGCCCCAGGCAGCTGGGAACGTGCATGTGGGGGAGGGGTCCCGGGTGCTGGGACAGGAGCGCCTCCCGGGCCTAACCCGTCTGCACAGCAAACGCCGTGGCGGGTGCCGCACACCCGCCCTCCCCGGGGGCTGCCGTTGGGCACCAGGCAGAGGGTGCCCACGTGACCAGCCTCTGATACACAGCCTGGGCGCTGGTGCCTCAGAGCTCCCTGCTGGGGAGTCATGTGCACCCCTGGGGCTGCGCGGGGAGGGGCTCGGGAGGCCTGCGCCTGGGGCCCCCAGCCTCCCCCAGGCCGCGTTCCCTGCGCTAATTTACTCTGTGTGCTGAGTCCGGGAGATCTAGCAAATCACCAAACCTGAGTGAGGTTCTGGGGACCCCAACACCCATCACATTGGCAAAAACGTTCAAGCCCGATAACGACAGGCACGGCCTGGAGTGCCGGAGACAAGACCCGCCCTGAGACGCAGGGGAGATTTCCAGTTTTCACAGCAGCTTAGCTTTCATGCCCGGGAAAGCTACACCTGTGCACACCCCACCTCGGAGCGGCCTCCTGGGGAAGATTCATGTGTCTGCACGTGAAACCCACACAGGGCATCTCGCAGCAACGTTAAAAATAATCTAAGTGCTGGACTTCCCTGGTGGCACAGTGGTTAAGAATCCGCCTGCCAATGCAGGGAACACGGGTTCGATCCCTGGCCCGGGAGGGTCCCACATGCTGCGGAGCAACGAAGCCCGTGCATCACAACTACGGAGCCTGCGCTCCAGAGCCCACGAGCCACAACTACTGAACCCATGAGCTGCAACTACTGAAGCCTGCATGCTAGAGCCCATGCTCTGCAACAAGAGAAGCCACTGCAATGAGAAGCCTGCACATCGCAAGGAAGAGTAGCCCCTGCTCATCATGACTAGAGAAAGCCCGCACACAGCAACGAAGACCCAACGCAGCCAAAAAATAAAAATAAAGAAAGAAATAAAAGTTATGTATACGGGGATATGTAAAAAGCCCATTTATAAAAAAAATCATCTCAGTGCCCCTCAGTAGGAGAATGGACAATAGACCACAGACTGTGCACACAAGGTGGGTATCCTGCAGGTAAAATGGCTAAACCAGGGAAACACATCTGTGGGTGGCCCCAAAACATGACACTGAGTGAAAGGAAATCAGGTTGCTGACGGATACAGACATGAGAATACACACACACAGGTCAAAACACAAAGCACTGCTCTGTCTCCACAGCTATAAACACCCCCATTAAACCACAAAACCATACATGGGATTGACGAACACCAGCCTCGGGGCAGCGGCTCCCCGAGGGAGAGGGGAGGCTAGGACGTGGGCACGTGGGGACTGCCACGGTATCTATGACGTTCTGTAAAAACGGCAAAATGTTAAGATTTGTTTACACTGATTTGTAGATGCATGGGTGTTTATTATACTATTTTCTATACTTTCTGAAATATGTTAAAGTTAAAAGAAAAACTATCTGGAAAGGTAAAAAGATGTTACATAGACCACATCCGTGAGCCAGAGTCAGTAACATAAACTTGTAACAATTAAAAGAAAGTTGTCTCTCCAGTTGAGGAAACAGAAACCCAATTATAAGCTCTTTGGAAATAAATGAAACAAGTACTACACCTGAGGACATGTGTGGTTTGGGTAAAGCAGTATTCAGAGAATACATTAAATCCTTAAAGACATACAGAAAAGTGGGCAAGACTAAAAATAAATAAGATTTGGACTGCCCTGGTGGTGCAGTGGTTAAGAATCCGCCTACAAAGTTAAGAATCCAGCGGAGGGGACATGGGTTCCATCCCTGGTCCGGGAAGATCCCACATGCCTCGGAGCAACTAAGACCACGTGCCACAACTACTGAGCCCACATGCCACAACTACTGCAGCCCGCACCTAGAGTCCTAATCAAACTTATAAGTTTTTGCACAGCAAAGGAAACCATAAACAAAATGAAGAGATAACCTGCAGACTGGGAGAAAATATTTGCAAATGATGCGACCAATAAGGGCTTAATTTCCAAAATATACAAAGAGCTCATGCAACCCATTAACAAAAAAACAAACAACCCAATCAAAAAATGGGCTCATGACCTAGAAAGACATGTCCCCAAAGAAGAAGTCCCCACGTGCCCACCCATACATACACGCACGTGGAAAGCTGCTCAACATCACTGATTAATAGAGAAATGAATCAAAACTACAATGAGGTACCACCTCACACCTCACACCAGTCAGAATGGCATCATCAGAAAGGCTACAGATAACCAGTGCTGGAGACGGTGTGGAGGAAAGGGAGCCCTCCTGCACTGCCGGTGGGAATGTGAGTTGGTGCAGCCACTATGCAGCACAGCATGGACGTTCCTCAAACAACTAAAAACAGAGCTACCATATGATCCAGCAATATCATTCCTGTGCATATATCTGGAGAAAACTATAATTTGAAAAGACACATGCACCCCAGTTTTCATGGCAGCACTATTTACAATAGCCAGGACATGGAAGCAACCTAAGTGTCCATGAACAGAGAAATGGATAAAGAAGATGTGATATATATATATATATATACATACACACACACACATACACAAATGTAATATATATATAATAGAATATTACTAAGCCATAAAAAAGGATGGAATGACGCCCCTTGCAGCACCATGGACGAAACTAGAGGTTATCTCACTGAGTGAAATAAGTCAGACAAAGACAAACATCCTATGATGTCACTCATATGGGATACAAAATACGACACAAGTGAGCGTACATACAAAACAGAAGCAGATTCATCACAGACATAGAGAACAGACTTGCGGCTACCAAAGGGGAGAGCAGGGGGAGGGGGAGGGATGAATTAGGAGTTTGGGATTAGCAGATACAAACTACTATATATAAAAGAGATAAACAATAAGGTCCTACTGTACAGCACAGGGACCTATACCCAGTATCCTGTAATAAATCATAATGGGAAGACTATGAAGAAGAATACGTGTGTATATATGTGTATAAGTGAATCACTTTGCTGTACAGCAGAAACTAACACCACGTAGGAAACCAACTACATCCAATTAAAAAAAGAACTGTTCATAGAAAGACACCACGAACACAGCACATCCAAGTGTCACAAGGAAGTGGAGCAACCAGAAGGTACAATGTAACCACGTATGTGTTTATATTCCTGGATGTGCTGAGGGGAAGACCTCACACTACATGATCCAATCTGCATGAAAACCCAGAAAACACAAATCTCATCTCGGGGGGGAGGAGAGGTGTCGTTTTCTGGGTTCAGGGTCGGGAGGGGATGGGGTGGACTGTGAAGGACCACGTGGGAACTTTGGGGTGATGGGAAAGCTCTGGATCTTGCTGTCCTAGTGGTCTCCTGGGTGTCTACGTTTCCCAATGCAGCAAACGAAACTTCGGTTTTTTTTGGTTTGGGGTTATTTATTTATTTATTTAATTTTTGGCTGCGTCGGGTCTTAGTTGCCGTACACGGGATGTTTTCAGATTCAATTATTACTTTTTTTATTGGGGTATAGTTGTTTTACAATGTTGGGTTAGTTTCTACGTGGGATCTTTGTCGTGGCATGTGGGATCCTCCGCTGCTCCTTGGGGGAGTGCACAGGCTTCTCTCTAGTTGTGGCTTGGACTCCAGAGTGCGTGGACTCTGTCGTTGCGGCACACAGGCTCTCTAGTTGTGGCCCACGTGCTCCGTAGTTGCAGCACAAGGGCTTAGTTCCCCACAGCATGTGGGACCTTAGTTTCCCGACCAGGGATTGAACCCACATCCCCTGTATCGGAAGGCAGATATTTAACCACCGGACCCCCAGGGGCGTCTCCAGCAAACGAAACTTGGAATTAGTACATTTTACAGTTTGTAAATCATGCCTCCATGAAGTTGACTTTGTGAAGCGGACACCCTCAGAGGATGAAAAGCACAGCCCCAGACTTGGACGCGCTGTTCGCGACGCGCCTGTCCACAGGTGGCCTGAGCCGTCTGCACCAGCCCCTGCACCACCTGCAGCTGACGGTGCAGCGCTTTCCCCAGCTCTGCGCTTGGTGACATCACGCTGATAGTGGTGCTGAGAGTACTCACAGCATGGAAACTGGCAGACCCCACAAACCCGGGCCTTCTTGTTTCTGTTTTACAGACACGCAGTCATTAAACATTCACCAGCACAAAACTGCATAGATGCAACAGATAACTCGTATTCAGAATGTGTAATAAATGTCTACATTTCAGTAAGAAATACAGGGATTTCCCTGGTGGTGCAGTGGTTAAGAATCTGTCTGCTAACGCAGGGGACATGGGTTTGAGCCCTGGGCCTGGAAGATCCCACATGACTCGGAGCAGCTAAGCCCGTGAGCCACAACTCCTGAAGCCCGCACGCCTAGAGCCCATGCTCCACAGCAAGAAAAGCCACCACAATGAAGAGTAGCCCCCGCTCACCACAACTAGAGAAAGCCCATGCGCAGCAATGAAGACCTAACGCAGCCAATAAATAAATAAATAAATAAATAAAATTTTTAAGTAGCTTTAAAAAAATAAGAAATACAAATAACCTTGTTAAAAATGACTTGAACAGTCACCTCCCAAGAAAAGATATCTGAATGTTCAGCTTTACTGCATCAGGGATGCAAAATAATACAACAACGTGGTAGTGAAATGGAGCAGGACCCTGCGGTCCTTCCCCCCACATCCTCCGCCTGCCTTTTGTCTGTAGAAAAACTTTAGCCAACCAATAAGTTTAATCAGAGAAGTAATAAAATACAGAAACAAAGGAAAATAACCCAACAAGACTAAATAATAATATTGGGTTGGTCAAAAAGTTCATTTGGGTTTTTCCATACCATCGTTCAGAAAAACCAAACAAACTTTTTGGCCAACCCAATAGTTTAGTCATTAAGCAAAGTCAAGGACCTTTAGTTCCTCCTCAAGGGCTACAGATGATATTCTGAGCCATGTCCTGGGAGCTGTCTTGTAGATACTGAAACCCCCACCAGGTGGAAGACGTTAACTATATGATGACCAGTGTGTAGCCATGACTTAAGCTGCTGCAATTCTGATAACTGGCCTCAAAGAAATGGGAACAAACCAACCCTGGAACTAAAGGCTAACTGTACCCAAATCAAGATGACATTGACCAGACACCACATGACCAATCTCAAGATGACTGTCAGAGCTGCCTGTGCTGTTTCTGCATGTCGCCCCCTCCCTGTATCTATAAAAGCTCTCGCCCGCTGACTGTCGGGGGGGGGGGGGAGTCAGCCTTTGGACAGGAGTCTCCCCCACCCCTTGCCGGCACCTAAAATAAAGCAAACTTTCCTTTCCACCAACTTCACCTCTTTATTGGCTTTTGAGGGGTGAGCAGCTGGATCTCGCTTTTGGTAACAGTATCCTCACACTTTCCATAAAGGATAAAAACGCATCATTTTATAAAGAATACAGAGTGACTGAAATTCATAGAATTGACTAGTGGGGATGTAACTTTCTTTAGAGAGTTGCTGGGCAGTACGTGCTACACGGCACACATCCCTGTCACGTGACCCAGCATTGCCACTCTTGGGTGTGTACCAAAGGGAAATTAGTGAACGTATCCACCAAAAGCAAAATGTAAGGAATTTTTGTAGCAGCATTTATTAATATTAGCCAAAATCTGGAAATAACCCAAACCTCTGTCGTTGAGAAAGAGAATGCTAAGTAATGTGCAGTGGGTTTCATGCAACGGTTTTCGTCACAGCAGAACAATAAGCTGTGACACAGGCAGCCACACGGGTGCTTGTCAGAGGCATCTGTTGAGTAAAATAATGAACAAAAGCATGGCGAGAACAGGCAGGATTGATCAACGGGGAGAGAGGTGGAATGGAGACTCCTCCTGGGTGAAGGGGGTTCACTGTGAAACAGCACAAGGGAACAGCTAGGATTCTGGACGTGTTCTACATCTTCAACAAAATGATCTGCAGGAAAACGTTTCCACCCCAGAAGACCATCCCTAGCTAAAGTATCAATCAAGTGTAAAGGCAGAAAAAGGCATCTTTAGTTATGCTATGCTCAAAAATTATTCTCCCATGCACCCATTTCCGGAAAACTACTGGAGGGTGTGCTCCAGCCAAATAAGGGCATAAACTCAGAAGGAAAAAGATGTGGCAATCCACGACAGGAGAGAGATGCAGGAAAAGCCAAGGACAGCAGTGAAGGGAGATCCCTGAACGATACCTGCACATCTGGCTGAGAGAATAGCCAACAGGTATCGGCCCACAAATAGAGAGGGCTCCAGAAGAGGTGTTTCCAAAAATAAGTGAAGCTGGTAGCTTACCTGGTATGTCTGGACCTCTTGAGTGAGCTTGGGATGAATTAGTCAGAGAGCCTGGGGATGATTTATTGATAGGTGCACAGAAAACAAGCAAAGAAACGCAAGAAGCTATTGCTAACTCTAAGAAACAGAAAACACAAGCAAAAGCAAAACACATATAAATAAGGAAGTTAAATCTGGTTTCCCTACACAGACTTGGCTACAAACTCACTCAATAAACGCGATACAGATTTTGAACATGAATGTAACCAAATATTGGGGTATCACTGCCTTCTGACGATGGGGAGAGGGAAATTTTCTTGGGGCTGGTGGAAAATAAAGAGAAAGGCTTCCTTCCACAATAGAAATCAGCTCATACCTAAAACCGAAAGCTCAAAAACAACAGGATATGCATGTAATTTAGTAACTGTGAGATAAACAGGAGAACTAAGAACAGTGTCTGGGATGAGCACTGGGAGAGACGCACACGGGGGTGCGTCTCTCCCAGCGGACACCCTGCCGGCCCCTGCAGGTGGAGTGGGTGAGGGGGGACCTCCCCCGGCCAAGACACCTACTGTGCAGCCCAGGAGGGTCTGCAGGCACAAAACACCCAGGGACCAGAATTCACATCAAAGACACACGAGCAAAGAGATGAAAGAGGAGTCAAGGCTTTACAGACACACCCAGATTCTGCATCTCAGCGCTTGCTTTCAAGACACAAATACACCTCCAGCCGTCGGCCACCGGAAGTCTTGAGGACAGTGTTACAAACATCTCACAGCAAACAAACCTCATCTGCAAACGCCCTCCGAGCAATAACCAGGGAACGGAAGGGCTGTCCAGCCTCGGGGGAGGTGCAGCACCTCAGGGAGGGATACAAAGCCTCGATGCCCAGAGCACCTCGCTCACTCACCCACCACTCACCCCCCGTCCAGCGCACCTCCTGGCACAAAACCCCAGCACGCTCGACACCTGCTGCTCTAGGACTTGTGTCATGGCCGCATCCAAACTGTCCGTCTGCTCCAGTGACCTGAGCTGTGGCAGCCGGGTCTGCCTGCCTGGTCCCCGGGACGCCTGCACCGGCTCCTCCTGGCAGGTGGACGACGGCTCAGAGAGCTGCGGCCAGCCCCCCCACTGCGCCCCGGCCCCCCGCCTCACCCTCCTCTGCGCCCCAGTGCACTGCGTGTCCAGCCCCTGCTGCCAATCAGCCTGCCCCAGCTCCCGCACGGCCTGGTGCTGCCAGCCGTCTAGCTGCCAGTCCCCCTGCTGCACCTGCTCCCCCGCCAGCCAGCCTGAGGTGTGCCCGTCTGCTGCACACCCGTCTGCTGCAAGCCTGTCTGTTGCACACCCGTCTGCTGCAAGCCTGTGTGTTACACACCTGCCTGCTGCAAGCCTGTCTGTTGTACGCCCGCCTGCTGCAAGCCCGTCTGTTGCACACCTGCCTGCTGCACGCCCGTGTGCTGTGAGGCCGCCCTCTGCTCAGGGGGCTCAGCAAGCCCCCTCGTGCTGCCAGCCCGCCCCCTGCCCCCCGTCCTGCTGCAGACCCTCCTACTGCGTGTCCCTGCTGCGCCGCCCCGCGTGCTCCCGCCCGGCCTGCCGCACCCCCGCCTTGGCCCTGGAGCCCTGCTGGCCCTTCCTGGTCTCTTCCAGGGTCCCTTCTGCAGCAGGAGGCTGACCTCCCAGCCAGCTGCCCCTCCTCTGGCTTTCACAGCCACAGGGGACAGGACAGGAGCTTCTCCTCCTGGCCCCGCCCCTCATCTCAAGGACCTGGAATACTAATTCCTTCCTGATGCTGGCCACTCAGGGGTGTCCCTGCAGATGCACCGTGGCCCCTGAACCCTAGGGTGCTCCCCTCCCCCCAGCAGGCCTGATCCCACCCAAGGAAGTGACCTTACCTCTGAGTCCTAATAAAGCCCTTTCTGTCTCACAGTGACCTGTGCTATTTGTGGACATACAGTGGCAGGGTGAGTGGGACTCTTGGTGCTGTCCTCTGGGACCCTGCAGGCCAGGCCCACTGAGGCCTGAATCTCCCCCAGCCCCAGCAGACAGCCCCCAGCCCATCGCAGGAAAGCTGCCCCTGATCCAGAGCCAGGGGTCTTGCCCCCTCCCCAGCAGCCATGGGCCCCTGAGCCACACATGCCTTCTCAGCTCAGCGGTTGCCTCCAAGACTGGAAGCATGTCCCAGACCTGCATGTCTGTCCAGACTGCCTGGCAAGGCAGCCCCTCCTGCAGCTTCTCCCTGAACCTCAACAGAACAGGAGGAGAGCCGCCCTCAGCCAGGATCCAGAACCATCCTCGTGGGTTCTTCCCCGGCCCTTTCCCAGGCGTGGCCGGTGGGCGCGAGGTGAACAGCCCTCACCCGGGAGGATGCCGGCCCCCGTGCAGCCTTCCCTGGAGACCTGGGGGGCCCTGCTGCCTCCTGAACCTGTGTTCCTGGACTCCAACCCCGTCTGACACTCCCACACCCCATCCCCTGAGCGCACCCCCTTCCACCCTCACGGATGGAGCCCCCTCCCCCACGGCCTGCGCCCTGCACGAGGGCCCACTGCTCCGACCCGAGGCCGCCCTTCCCACACGCCGGGCCCCAGACCTGGGCTCCTGCCGCCACCTTCTGGCCTGGGGCTCAGGCTTGCTCCACGTGACACGTGGGACACACGGTGAGAAGCCACCACGTTCTCGTTGCTACTGGGCAGCTGGGCCCACCCGAGATCCCAGACCCCACCCCACCCCACCCGAGGGAAAGACCTGCACCCCGTCAGGCCTCCAGGCACAGCCAGCAGGCGAGAAGGGCCGGCCCGGCCCGGCCCACCCCTGCCTCCGCCCCATCCCCGCCGAGCTCGCACGGTCGGGACAGCCACCTCCCTCGCACCTCCCGCAGGCAGACCCCCAGGACAGGTGGCAGGGGCTGTCCCCGAGCATGAGACCCAGCTGGCACAGGCGCGTCCACACTCCCGGAGCCAGGCCCCTGTGAAGGGACAAAATGAGGGCCCCGAGGGACAGAGACGCGGGCTTTCCTGCTGCGGTCCCGGCGCGTCTGCAGGGGCCTCCGTCCTGGGGCTGGGGGGGGGGGGGCGCCGACACCGCGGGGCCGAGCCTCCCCCTCTGCGGCCTCTGCCGCCGCAGGGTCAGAGCGGACAGTGGGCCAGGGGGCCTGGGACGCACTCCCTGGCACTCGGCCCCGCCGCTGCCGGGGCGTGGCCAGGCGGATGCCCTGTCAGGTGTGTGCTCCCGCTTCGTCAGAACCGCAGTCCCGGGCACGGCCACTGCGGAAAACAGCTCCGCAAAACACTAGACACGACCCCACAAGCCCACTTCTGGGCATCTACCCGAAAGAATTGAAAACACACGTTCCGACAGACACTTGTACAGCCATGTTCAAGCCGCGCCGCTCACGGTAACCACAAAGTGGAAACCACGCAAACGTGGTCGGCCACGCGGTGGAAGGCTACCCCGCCATAAAGAGGAGGGCAGCCCCGGCCACACGGCAGGGTGGAGGAGCCCGGAAACACGATGCTCAGGGAGAGAAGCCAGGCTCAGAGACCACATGGAGTGTGTTTCCACGGATGTGAGACGTCCAGAACAGGCAGATCCAGAGACAGAAGGCAGACCAGTGGTTGGCGAGGCCTGGGGAGGGGAGAATGGCAGTGACTGCGGATGGCTTTTCCGTGGTGAAATGTTCTAAAAGTAAATAATGGTGGTGGTTGCACAGCCCCAAATACAGTGAAACCTGTGAATTCTGACTTTTTTTTAAACTTTAATTTCTGATTTTTGTTAATATATAGAAATACAACTGATTTTCTTTTTTTTTTTTTTGGCTGTGCTGGGTCTTTGTTGCTGCACGTGGGCTTTCTCTAGTTGTGGTGAGCGGGGGCTACTCTTCATTCTGCTACGTGGGCCTCTCATTGCGATGGCTTCTCTTGTTGCAGAGCACGGGCTCTAGGCGTGTGGGCTTCAGTAGTTGCAGCACATGGGCTCAATAATTGTGGCGCATGGGCTCAGTAGTTGTGGCACACGGGCTTGGTTGCTCTGCAGCATGTGGGATCTTCCCAGACAGGACTCGAACCCATGTCCCCTGCATTGGCGGGGGAATTTTTAACCACTGTGCCACCAGGGAAGTCCCGAACTGTGACTTTAAGTGGATGAAATTTACAGCATATGAATTATAGCTCAATAAATCTGTTAAAAACAAAAAACCTCATTCCGTTCCCAGTTTTGCTGGTTCAGTGACTGAGGCTTTTGTCTCCTCTGCATCCAAATGGAAACCAGTGACTCTGGGGCAGTGAGAGGAGACAGAGGAGGCCGCCAGAGGACCAAGTCATTGAGGGTTTTCTGGGAACCGCAGAGCAGAACACTCAGGCTGACTTTCAAATCAACAGAAAGAAGGTGACAAGAGGGCTGGACAAACGGCCTTTCCCGGGGGCTCTGAAGTGGCCCCAAGGTGGGTGCAGCGGGTGGAGCCCCAGCCCAGGTCACAGGGCAGAGAGGACAGGCAGTGCTCCAGGAAACCTCCAGACGAGGGGGTACCCTGCATCCAGCAGGCAAGCTCCCCTCCCCCCAGGGCCCCAGCTGTCACCTCTCCACGCAGAAGGATACGTTTGCTTGTGTCGAGGATGTGCCATCAGTGGACACTGAGCAGCCCAGACCCTCACTTACGAATATGAACACCCACCCACGGTCTCCAAACACTTAAGGAAATCCACGCAAAAGAGAAGCAGAACTCTGAGTACAGGACGAAGCAGACACCGAGGAACTGGAGGGGCTGCCACGCCCTAAAATGAGGACAAGATGCTGTTTTTTTAAAAAGAAGAGAAAAACAAATACTGTATGCTGACGCATATATATGGAATCTAGAAAAATGGTCCTGATGAACCCAGTGGCAGGACAGGAATAGAGACGGAGATGTTGAGAAGGAACTTGAGGACAGCGGAGGGTGGGGAGGGGAAGCTGGGACAAAGTGAGAGAGTAGCATTGACATACATACACCACCAAATGTAAAATAGACAGCTCGTGGGAAGCTGCTGCCTAGCACAGGGAGATCAGCTCGGTGCTTTGTGAAGACCTAGAGGGGTGGGAGGGAGGCTCAAGAGGGAGGGGAAATGGGGAAATATGTGTAAATACAGCTGATTCACTTTGCTGTACAGCAGAAACTGGCACAACAGAGTAAAGCAATTATACACCAATAAAGATGTGAAAAAAGAAAAGAAAAAACAAAGACGGAATGAAGTAAAGAAGGAAGAAATGAGGGAAGGAAAGAGGGAGAGAGGAGGAAGGGAGGGAGACATTCAGGGTTCCTGGAAACTAAAAGCATGACACTCCACATAAAAATGAAACTCTACCCAGTCTGCGTAACAGATGGCGGGTGGTGAAAGGCAACATGGTGATCAGGAAGATCAGGCAAGGATTTGCCCAGAATGCAATGCAGAAGGACAAAGAGATGAGGGTGTGAAGAGTTCAAGACACAAGGAGGGTACACCCAGGAGACCCGGTATCTGTGATCCGGACCTGAGCTCCAGAAGGAGAGCACCCGAGACTGGAAGAAAACAATCCAGTAACAGAACACATGTTCCTTGAGCTCAAAGAGGAAGTGAGCAATGACCTGAAAGTAAGCCAGCCACGGCCTTGCCGTGACATCCGGAGTGCGGGGGGGGCTGGGGGACTAAAGGGCCACACGAGGGAGACACTGCTACGAGGTTCTGGGGGGAGGAAAGCTTATCACAGCAGCCCGCCACACCCACGGGAGCCCCTCAGCGGTGCAGACCCTGAGGGAGACCCCGCCTGAGCCGACCCGCCGTGCACCCTTCAGACACCAGGGCTGCTTTCCAGCGGCAGGGGCCCGGCGAGCCTGCCACCCAGGAGCCTTCTCCCACAAGATGAAAGATGACCCCCGATGGCATTCCAATTTTGAAATCTCTTTTCAGACGTCCCCAGGGCGGTCACGGGTCCCCAGCAGGGTGCTTGCTGCTGAGGGGGCTGCGCTGAACCCAGAAGGTGGGACCACAGGACGGCGCTGCCATCTACCCTTTCCTTAAGTGCAGACTCACCCACTCGGACGTTTTAAGGGCCTCTTCTACACAACTTTTGTTTTACAGTGAACATTAAAATGGATATGATAGGTTATTTAGAAACGAATGATGCTGAACACACTGTATGCCGAAAATGAGAGAATATGGAAAAAGGTTGCTAACAAGACTTCACATCCTCCAATATGTGGGATAGAAAGCAAAATGTAAGCATCTGACTCAAGAAGCCAGAAAACATACCGCAAAATAGAAATTTTAGAAACGGACGGAGCAAGGAACTTTAAAAGATTTAAAGTAAAAATTAATGAAATATAAAACAAAGACTGTTACTTCAAAAGGATAGGTAAAATGTTAAAAGCTCTGCCATGTGTAATAAAAATAAGCACATTAAAAGTGGAAAGAAAGAATATGCTCACAGACTCAGATTATTTTTAAGTATAAGAAAGTATGAGTATATTTATCTTAAAATTTGAAAATATAATGAAATGTATCATGTTCAAAAAACATATAAATTACCGACATCGACGGACAAATGAAAAATTTAATACAATGATATCCAAAGAAAACATAGAAAAAGATATTTAAAGATCTAATTCTTCAAAAGGCACAGGCTCAGTTTTAAAGATGTATATATTCTATCCGCCTTCAACATAGAGACTTTTCCTATAATATTTAAAACATTCCAGGGACTTCCCTAGTGGTCCAGTGGTTAAGACTCTGCACTTCCACCGCAGGGGGCGCGGATTCGAACCCTGGTGGAGGAACCAAGATCCCACATCCCGCGTGCCGTATGGCGTGGCCAAAAATAAAATAAAATACAAGCAAGCAGTACAATAAATAAACAAAAACATTCCAGAGCTTGGAAGAAGCAGGAAGTTTTTTGGGCTTATCTAATGAGGCTGGCAAAACACTGATGCCTAAACCAGCCAAGAGAGCGGGGGGTGGGGGGGGAGGGGGAGGGGGAAACTGACTGGATCTCATTTAAGAGATCCAACATAAACTGTTAGCAAATTCAATATGGGACCACATGAAAAGGCTCACACAGCCCTGTCACGTAGAGCATATCCCAGAATGCAAGTCAGAAACCCTATCATTAACTATACGGGTAGGTGGAAGCAGAAAAGCCATTAGAAGTCTCAGTAGAGTCACACACACACACACACACATGCACACACATGCGTGCACACACAGTCATGCACACGCAGGCGCGCACACACACACACGCAGGCGCGCACACGCACACATGCGCACACACACACACACACACGAGCTGCAGAGGCACTGCCATCACCTCCAGGACCCCCACAACGGAGCCTGCTCTCACCGATTCTCACCGGGGTTGTGCTCCCTCCCAGTCAGCAACGTGAAAGAGTGAAACAGAAGGAAGGACACAACTGGAGAGCACGAGGGGGAGCGTGCTGTCTGCCATACTGTCTGCCCAGCTGGGACCAAAGAACACTGCCCTTCTGCTCACGCTCAGATGCCCAGGGATTTTTCACCTGTTTTTAAAAATCATGTGCTCATTTGACTTTCCACTGAACCTGCCCCACCAGCCCCACAGCAGGCTCCCTGATCGCAGAGGCCTATCTCAGTGAGGGCTGTGGCCCTGGGGCAGGCCGGCCGGGACCCTTGAAGAGCTGGGGTTAAAGCAATGACAGTTGAAAGACACTTTGGCCTGGGATGCAGGCAGCCCACAGGCCAAGGAGAAGGGTGCTGCCTAAAAGGGCCCGGGCGGCACCTGAGGAAGAGCCCTGACACCCACTAGATTAGGCTGGACCCCAGAGACAGCTGCAGGAAGGCTGCAGGACATCTGTACACCTGCCCATGGCTTGTCCCAGACCCAGCCTCGGGCATCTCACATTCCCCAGCCCCAAGCCCAGGTTCCCTCATTTCCAACTGCAAAACCCAAGGCTTCTGGGCACCAGGCCTGGGGGAGGTTGGGGGGAGCCCACAACCAAGCAGATGCCCTCACGGCCAAGAGAGAAAGTCAGAATCCTGGGTCCTCATCTTCCCTGCTCACCACCGTCCCTGTCATAGGTCGCTGCACTTCTCCCAGCATCTTTGCGTCTACAGAAGTGGGTCCCAAATGGGCACTCAGGTGTGACTGTGCATGTGTAAACAGGCATGCACCATGAGGTCCTGTAGACGAGAGCTGCTCTTAGTATGCCTGTCATTCCCCTGAAGCAACACTGAATCCTTCGGCTCTGAGAAGTGGACGAAGCACTCAGTTCTCTCACAACCCACAGAAGAGGCACTGAAAGAATGTTTAAAACGTTATAGGAACCCGCCTGCACTGTTGGTGAAAACGTAAATCGATGTGGCCACTATGGAGAACAGTATAGAGGTCCCTTAATAAACTAAAAATACAACTACCATATCATCCAGCAATCCCACTACTGGGCACATACCCAGAGGAAACTCTAACTCAAAAAGACACATGCACCCCTATGTTCATTGCAGCACTATTTACAATAGCCAAGACGCGGAAGTAACCTAAGTGTCCATCAACAGATGAATGGATAAAGAAGGTGTGGTTCCTATATACAATGGAATACTACTCAGCCATAAAAAATGAAATATTGCCACTTGCAGCAACATGGATGGACCTAGACATTATTGTACTAAATGACGTGAGACAGAGAGACAAATATTGTATAAATAGGATATCACTTATATGTGGAATCTAAAAAATAATACAAATGAATTTATTTATAAAACAGAAACAGACTCACAGACATAGAAAACAAAATTATGGTTACCAAAGGGGGGGGGGCTAAATTAGGAGTTTGGGATTAACATACACACACTACCATGTATAAGATAGATAAACAACAATGACCTACTGTATAGCACAGGGAACTATATTCAATATCTTTTAATAATCTATAATGAAAAAGAACATGAAAAGGAATAGAAATATGTGTATATGTATAACTGAATCACTTTGCTGTATGCCTAAAACTAACACAATATTGTAAATTAACTATACTTCAATTTTTTTTAAGCTATAAGAAAAGCTAAATCAAAGTAGTATAAAAACAAGAAGGGGGTTCAGCAGGACACTGAGTGTTTGTCAAAAAGAGAAGCAGATGGAAACTTTAGTGTATAAGTTGGAACAAGACCTCCAACACACGAGAATGAAACAGCTTAGTCTTTTATTCAGGAAGTCAAGCATCTGACACCAAGGAGCAGGCCTTCTCTGGTGTCCAACAAACAGATCACTTAAGGAATGGTGAGATGCTTGTAAAAACGCACACTGACAGCATCAGAGTTGTGGGGGGGTGTATCCCATTCACATCACAATACAAAACCAAGCTGCTGTGAAAAAGAAATAATCAGATAATGATGTTTGAAAATTTTAAATTTGGAAATAAGTGGATTAAAGGCCAAAAATAGACTGGAAATGGCTGAAGACTAAAATGTGGTCTGAAAGATAAAAATCAAGAAAATCTCTCAGAGAAGACAGCAAAGGATAAACATGGGGGAAATAAGAGAAAAATTAAGAGATAGGAAGACTACTTCCAGAAGATCTGACATCTAATAGGAGTCCCAAAAGGAGAGGCCAGGAAAGATGAAATAATTTTTGAAATATACAAAAACATCTCCTGAACTGAGCCTTCACACTGAAAGTTTCAGTGTACCCCAACCACAGAAAGTAAAGTCATACACAAGCCAGAAACAAAAACATGACATTAGAGAGCAAGCATGGAAAGAAAAACCAAATGCTTATGGAGGGTTAAAAAAGATAAACTATAAATAAATGGCAAATGACAGCTCTGGACTCTCATCAGGAACTCTGGATGCCACAAGAAAATGGAAATACGTCTTGGACATTTCAAGGAAACTATTATTTAAAATCAGGATTTTATACCCAGCCAAACTATCATAAACTGTAAAGGTAAACTTGACACATTTTCAGTCATACAGGAGATCTCAAAATGTAAAACCCACCAACACGTGTGAAAAAGTCTGATCTTTTACCATGGTTAAATGAAAATGGAAAGAATCCAAAGTGTACCTTGAAGTAGCGCAAAGAGAGGGATCTGAGTGTGTCACAGAAGAAAAGGAGAGAGCTTACAGACACAGCCAGTCTTGGGATATTGAAACTCCAAGCTCTCTGCCCAGAAGGGCACTGGTGACTGGGAGGCAGGGGGCACTCAGCTTTCTGTTTTCCAGTCCTCTGTACCACTCATAAGGTGTGCAAGTTTCACTTACAGTTGTATTTTTAAAGGCTTAAATGTAATTTAGAAAATATTTAAAACACCCCAAACACAGGAGAGATGAGACATAATTCATCAATTCACAGAAGCTCACCTCTGAACCTCACTCAGCACAATCTTGCCTAAAATGTTTTCCAGAACTTTTCTGGAGCCAAACAAACGAGAGATGGGAAACCACCTGTGACTCAGGACGTTTACACTCACAAATTTAATGAGTGAAAACGACGGTAGGAACCACGCCAGCACTGATGAGGGGCTCCTGCAGCCCCAGCGAGGACGGGCGGGCGTGGGAGCCGCCTGCCGGGACAACACAAGCCAGGGGCGGATATAAAAGCCCTGCATCCCTGAGCACCTCACACACACACACACACACACTCACCCTCATCCTCCTCCAAACCCACCGCCCCCACCATGGCCACGTCCACCCTGTCCGTCTGCTCCAGCGACCTGAGCTACGGCAGCCGGCTCTGCCTGCCCGGTTCCTGTGACTCCTGCACCGGCTCCTCCTGGCAGGTGGACGACGGCCCAGAGAGCTGCTGCCAGCCCCCCTGCTGCACCTGCTCCTCCTACCAGCAGGCCTGCGGTGTGCCCGTCTGCTGCAAGCCCGTCTGCTGCAAGCCTGTCTGCTGCACACCTGTCTGCTGCACGCCTGTCTGCTGCGAGCCCGTCTGCTGCAAGCCCGTCTGCTGCACGCCTGTCTGCTGCACGCCCGTCTGCTGTGAGGCCGCCCCCTGCTCGGCCTCCTCGTGCTGCCAGCCCGCCCCCTGCCCCCCGTCCTGCGGCAGACCCTCCTCGTCCGTGTCCCTGCTGCGCCGCCCCGCGTGCCGCCCCGCCTGCCGCGTGCCCGTCTCCTCCTGCCGCGCCCCCGCCCCCTCCTGCCGGCCCGCGTGCTCCCGCCCGGCCTGCTGCGCCCCCTCCTCGGGCACGTCCCCCTGCTGACCAGCTGGACGGTCTGCCCCCCCCACAGACAGCTACTGTCTCTCTCAGGAGCCCCGGGAGCCCCTCTGCTGGCACCGGGACCTCCCCCTCCCCACCAGTGAACACACAGTTGCTGCCCAGAGGGGATGTGAACACACCATCTACCCCACAGACCCCTGGACAGGGGTGGACGGTGGGCCCCGGGAGCCTCCTCTGGGGGGTCGGCTGCTTGAAAACCACATGACAGAGGTCAGCTGCTCTCATCAATAAAACGTTTGTGTCGGGAAATATGGACCCGAGTCTGATTTGCCCTCCTCCCCGGGGCCCCCTCGGCCACACCAGTTTGGGGCTGTGGGTGCTCTGTGGGCAGAAACCAGACAATCAAGACGTGTTCTCGCGTCCGAGTTCAACGCGGCTGAGAGGCCACAGGATCTGAAAGCAGGTGCCATCCCCACGTTCCGTGTCCCTTCCTACCCCAGGGCCCACCCTGCCCGCGGTAGACAGCCCTCCAAGGCAGGCACAGGAGGCGGGCATGGGTGCAGAAAGCTCGGACCCTGAGCAGGCCCTGGGTTCCTTCCATGCCCGTCCCCTGCCCATGCAGGTTAAAGGTGACGCTGTCGAGTCGGGATCTGAGAGTCCAGGACCAGCACTGTTGGATGGAGGGGCCCACACAAAGGAGGCCTGCCTGCATGTGGTCTGCATACGAGTTCCTGTGGGCCCCCAGTGGGGGCTGGGTCAGTTCTCCTACTCAAGGTTTCAAGGCCTGACTGAGGAGGCACAGAGCAAAAGAGACACCTTGGAACAAACCCTCAGGACAGTAGGAGAGGATGAGCCTGCAGTCTCAGTGGACCACTAGCACTAGAGGCAGCAGTCAGACTGACCAGGTCAGCATCGGGTGCCCTACTTACCCCCCCATCAGGAACAGACTGATGAGCCCCAGAGGAGCAGAACAGCGGAGGCCGGGGCAAGGGGGACCAAGAACTGAAGGCACGTCCCAGAGGGCCCTGCCCCCACCCCAGCTTAGCTGTACTCAGGGAAGTGGGGACAGAGCAGAACCCTAAGAGGACTTTAAACAGGAAGTGGCCAGATTGTAAACCTGCCTCAACTCTTAAATCTCTTGCCCGAGTTTATTCAAGCCCTGTACCCTTTACTTATTCATTCAGATTTAAGAAAAACACGACAAGCTCCATAGATGAACATAGAGGCATCCTTGGCTCGTGGCCTACCATCTTGCTTCCCTCTCCCTATGGCCTCCCCTTCTGTGGCCGAGTCTCCCCGCCCCCTCTCCCATGTCCCTCCTGGGTGACTCAGGACCACCCCCATCACAAGACCCTTAATTTACTCCCGTCAGCCAAGTCGCTTTGCCGTGTAAGGGGACGTATCACAGGTCCTGGGGTCGGGACGTGGGCATCTCTGGGGACCACGGAAGGTCCCCACCAGGCTCTTTCCCACCCCTCGGGAGGGGGAGGAGCCATGCTTGTCAGAGGAGCATCCAGTTTCCATTTAGACTTGGGGGTGGGGATGGGCGCCACGTATTAGTTGCTGAGCAGAAGACCTTTTACCTAAAAGGGGTCGGGTCAGGACGTTAGTGACTTGCCCTCAATCCACGCAGAGCAGGGTGAGGACTGACCCTGTAAGTTCGGGGGACAGGGCGGGGTCCCCCAGGCGGAGCCCTGGGAGCTCACCCCTCGGCCGAGAGGCCACCTCCCTGGGCTCGGTCACCGGCATGGCCATCTGGTGCCATGGCTTCTCTGCGGAAGGACTTTCCAGAATCCTGGGGAACCCGCCCCGGAGGAAGCAGTTTCGGGGAAAACAATGGAGCAGAGACATCGCACGCTCGGGGAGCCTCGCGCTCTGGTGTTCACTAGACCCGTGATGCTGGAGGCCGCAGAGCCTGGACCCGTGGCAGCCCGTGTGGGCGCCGTGCGGATGACCCAGACCGGGGACACTGTGGGGCGAGTCCCTCGGCCTGGCTGGCCGGCTGGGACCCGGCGGCCTCGCTGGGACGCGGTCGGGTCGGGTCTGGAAGGCGTGAGGAGGGTGACGTCTGGGCCGCCTCGCGGGAGTTCGGAGAGCCGGCTGCTTCTGACCCACACGCGGGGGAGGGGTCCCGCGGGCCATGGGCGCGGCAGCAGGAAGGGACACAGCAGGGGACGGGTCTGCAGACCAGGGCGGGGCAGGAGGGCCGGCAGCACCCGGAGGCCTGGCAGGAGGGGGCCGCACACACAGCGGGCGTGCAGCTCACAGGCAGGCACGGGGCCGGCGTGCAGCTCACGGGGCACCCAAGTGCCTTCCTCGTGGCCGCCTGCTGTCTTTCCTCCTCTTCCTCCTCCTCTCCCTCCTCCGCGCCCTCTTGCCCCCGCGGGTCTCTTCCTGGAGTTTCCAGTTGCAGGGACTCCGTTCAGGAAGCTCCTTCCCAGCGAGAGGCTCACAGTGACCCCATGGCCTGTGATTTCTGGAACCGGAGCCTGGGCTGGATGGGAAGGGCTGTCGCGTGGGGACAGGGGCCCCACAGCATGATTTTCAAGGTCCTCCCCAATTTTCGATGCCGTGTCTGTCCACACAAGCACAGTCACACTCGCCGCACCAGCGTGACCCATGATTTGGAAACCCAGTGATGCAGAAGCTCCTCCCCCCGGGTCAGGTCCTCCCTGGGGGCCGTGGCCACGTGCTCGCCATAATCAGAATGACGGGTTACAGCTCTGGGCCGGGCCTGAGCTCAGCGTTTACGCGGACTCCCGTAACTGATCAGTTATCAACCCTGCCACCACCCAGGGGCAGGTGGTGCCGCGTTTGCACAGACGTTCAATCGGGAAGATCCGGGAGGACCCCGTGACGCGTGCACGTCCTCACTCCTGCGCATGGAGGAGCAGCCACTGAGGCTCGCGGTCTCACCCTAGGATCCGTGGTCCTTACCTTGTGCCTGACGGAGCTGGGCCTCAGGGGTGGTCTGAGACTCTTGGATCTGTGCGTTGTCATCTTTTTAATCAAATTTGGTGATTTTGTCCATTACGTCTTCAAAACATTCTTAGGTTTCAATGTCATTCTCTCCTTCTTGGGTTGAAATTACTTGTGTGTTAGCCTTTCTGATACGGTCTCATCAGCCCTCTTCATTCTTCTTAACCCACGGCCCCTCTTCTTCAGATTGGATACTTTCCACTGATGTGTCTTCAAGCTCACCGACTCCTTCTTCTTCCATCAGCCTGGGTTGTGCTGCCTGCTCCTCGGGTTCCGTGGTCTGAAACTGCCCCCCTGCACCGGCTCCCTAGGCCCCACGCTGCGGGCTTTCCCGCTGCTCCTGGAACACGCCCGTTTCTGCAACAGGGTCCTCACACCCCTGACTGCCTCTGCCTGGAGCCCCGCCCCGACCCCTCACGGCACCTAGGGCCGGCACAGCACCACCTCCTCCAGAGGCCCCCAGTCCACCCACCAGCACCCGCTTCTCTATCTGCTGAACCCGCGTTCCTTTCCAGGCCTCAGCCCACTCTGGAATGATTTTATGCATTAGTTTTTCATTCACTCATTTATCCATTGCCACGGAAGGCTCATGAGGCCGGACGTCTCTATCGCCAGCCCACAGTATAATCTGTTGCAGGAATCAGTTCTTGTACAATTATGATAAGGCAGGAGCTGGCAGACTTTCTGTAAAGGGCAGAGAGTAAGTATCTCAGGCTTTGCAGCCACACGGTCTCTCTCACAACGACAGCGTTGAGGGAAAAAAGCAGCCTTAGACACACTAAATGCACGAGCATGCCTGTGTCCCAGAGGACTTCATTCACACACAGGCAGCAGGACAGACTTGCTGCACAGACTGCAGTTTGCAGACTCCTGCTTTTTTTTTTTATAAATTTACTTATTTATTTATTGGCTGCGTTGGATCTTTGTTGCTGCGCGTGGGCTTTCTCTAGTTGTGGCGAGTGGGGGCCACTCTTCAACACAGTGCACGGGCTTCTCTCACTGCAGTGGCTTCTCTTGTTGTGGAGCACAGGCTCTAGGTGTGCAGGCTTCAGTAGCTGTGGCACATGGGCTCAACAGTTGTGGCTTGCAGGCTCTAGAGCGCAGGCTGAGTAGTTGTGGCACACGGGCTTGGTTGCTCTGCGGCATGTGGGATCTTCCTGGAGCAGGGCTCAAAACTGTGTCCCCTGCATTGGCATGCGGATTCTTAACCACTGTGCCACCAGGGAAGCCCCGCAGACTCCTACTTTAATATATTCCTGTGCAAAATAAAACTCAAAATACATGACGGCCTCAACGTCTTCACTGACGGCGTGAGATAAAAAGGAGTAGAAGGACGCAGTGCTGGGAGTGGGTCCGGGGGCGCTCTGTGCACAGCGATGGGCGGGAGAAATACCGCGAGCCCCGCGGAAAGGCAAACCAGCACATCCTGTTTGCAGGAGGAGCTGGCCTCAAAGCCGAGCTAATTCATGGTGGAGAATGGCACAGGGAAGGGCGTCCCAGGATGATGAGATGCTGGGGGAACACGAGGGCGACAACCACGGGGAAGACAACAGCTGTGCTCCTGTGCTGCGGGGACGCCCTCGGCCCGGGTATAGAGGCCGCCCGGGGAGGCAGCCTGCAGGCATCACCGCCCTGCTCCCAACACCAGCCCAGCCCCTCGCCACCATGCGCCCCACCAGCTGCTCCTCGGGCTGCCAGGCTGCCTGCTGTGTGCCCAGCCCCTGCCAGGCTGCCTCCTGTGTGCCCAGCCCCTGTCAGGCTGCCTGCTGCATGCCCGTGAGCTGCAAGCCAGCTGTGTACGTGCCCATGAGCTGCAAGCCGGCTGTGTGGGTGGCTCCCTCCTGCGTGTGTTGCCAGCCCTCCCGCCCCACCCTGGTCTGCAGACCCATCCCCTGTAGCATCCCTTCCTGCTCTGGACCACAAGCCTCCTCCCAGCTGCTCCCAGTGCAGACAGGGTCACACCTGTACCCCTCCCGGCACGAGTCCTCAGTGGGCCTCCTGGTTCTGCACGTGGCAGATGAAAAGGATGATCAACTAACCTCTGACCTCGGATGAGAAGGTGGCTGGATGATCTGGACCCTTCCATGAGTGGTGTGTCCCCCCAGGAAGCCCTGGTTCCTGGGTTCCTTCTCTGTCTCCAGCAGGAAACCACACCCCACGTGAGCCACATAAATGGTGCTTTCTCAGCGCAGCCTGTCCCTCTGCTTTATCGTCACAGATTTTTGAAGTTTCTTTCTTGAAGGTGTATACAAATCACAAGCACAGAAGACCCTCCTCAAAGAGCCCTCTCGACAGCTCAGCTGAACAGTAGGGTCCTTGGTGGGTGGAGGGTCCCCACATTCACCACTTGAGACTCACGTTATGGATGGGGAAGGACGTCCCCTCCCTCTGAGTGGAGGACAGGAAACAGACCTGGGCCCTGCATCCCCCTGGTGCCTAAAGGTGGCCACACAGGGAGACCAGAAACGCTCATACAAACCCACCACACACACAAAGAGGGATCCAGCCGTCCCAGGGAGAAGAGGCAGGCGTCTGAGAAAGCCTCTCGCCACTCCAAGCCCCAGGCACACAGGGACTGCCAAGGCTGACCCTGGGCCAGGACCAGAGAGCCCCCTGCCTCCCGGCTCCAGCCTGGCCAGCACAGCTGCCTGAGCAACAGCGGTCTCCACCAGGGAGAGGCAGACATGTAGAGGTCCCTTCTGTGTGCCAGGCATGCAGGGGCAGCTGCAAATGTAGGCCAGAGTGAAACCAGTGTGTCCCCCAGCCCTCGTCCCAAACACAAAGTGCTGATGGCTCCCTGTAAGGAATCTGAAGTCACCGGTACCCTGAAGGTCCTCAAGGAATGATAAAACCCGAACCAAAGTCGACATCTCAGCAGGTTGATTCAAACCTCCCACACACGGATGACCTGACACCTATTCCCAGGAGGAAATACTGTCTATGTCCATTTAAATTAACACGTGATACCTGAGATTAACAAATCTTAGAAGACATTCAAAAAAGCAGCGAAAATATCAGTCCATTGTCAACAGACAAAGCAATCAACACAACTAGACTCAAAGTGACCCAGATGCTGCAGCTGTCAGATTGAAACCTGACGATAACTGTGACTAATAGGCTAAAAGGTTGAATGTAAAACATGGACCACACATATGAACAGATGGGAATTGCCACAGAGAGGTGGAAACTACAGGAAATAGTCACACAGGAAGTGTAGAGATCAACATACAGCACAATACCAAAGATGAATTCCTTCAGGGAGCTCTTCAGTAGACCTGACACAGTCAAGCGTGGAATCATTGACTTTGAAGATGGGGAAACAGAAATTACCGTATCAAACACAAAGAGAAAGATGATCGGGGGCAGGGACAAAAACAGAACGTTGAAAACTCTAGGGCAATATCAGATTACCATTGATGCCTGTAGTTAGAGTCCCAGAAAGTGAGGAGAGAGAAAAAAGGCATAGAGAGTATCTCCTCATAGAAGAAATATTTGAAGAAATAATAGCTGAGAAGTTTTCTGAAAATGATGAAAGACATAAGACCATAAATCTAAAAGTACCAGACCACCTCAAGTGGGATAAATATTTTCCCCTACAAAAAAAAAAAAAAAAATGACCTGGACACATTATATTAAAATGGTGGCTGCCAAAAACCAAAAATAAAGAGGAAATCTTGAAAGTACGCATATGAAAAAGACATGCCATGTACAGAAAAGCAAAAATAAGAATTACATCAGAGTCCTAATTAGAAATTATACAATCCAAAAGACAACAGAATGACATGTACAAAACACTAAAAGAAACATGTCAGCCCTATGAAACTGAAAGTATCTTTCAAAAATGGAAGTGAAATTAACAGTCTCTCAGATAAACAAAAAATGAGAGAGATTAACAGAAGACATACGCAACAAGAAATACTAAGAAAACTTCTTCAAGCCAAGGAGTATGATAGCATCGAGAAACCTGGGTCTGCACAAGGAAAAGAACAGCTCTAGAAACGATTTTAAAGAGAAGATAAGGGCTTCCTAGGTGGCGCAGTGGTTAAGAATCCGCCTGCCAATGCAGAGGTCATGGGTTCGATCCCAGCTCCAGGAAGATCCCACATGCCGCGGAGCAACTAAGCCCGTGTGCCAAAAAAAAAAAAAAAAAAAAAAAGAGAAGATAAATATAAGAAGCATTATAAGACAACTGAGTGTTTAGAGCAGATATGGTAACAGTACACAGCGGGATTCTTAACGTACGTAGAAGTAAAATAGAACAATGACACAGAGGATATGAAAGGAAGATGGACAGTATAGATCAAGTGGCATGATATTATCTGGGGGTAGACTGTGTTATATTAAAGTGTATGGTATGAACTCTATGTCAATCCACTTCCAAAAGATGTAAAAGTAATGAGCTAAAAGTAGAGATGAAATGGAATAATTAAAAATACTAAACCTAAAAAGAAGGAAAAGAAAAAGAACAGATGGGACAAATAGAACACAACTAACAAGATGTTATTTTACATTTAAATATGTCAACAACTACATTAAATGCAAAATGTCTAAACATCAAAATCATGACAGATTTTCAAATTGGATAAAAAAGCGAGACTCAACTATAAGCTATCTACCAGAAACCCCACTTTAGATGTAAAAACATAGGTAGTTTAAAAGTAAACAGATGGAAAAACATACCACACACACTAATCAAAGGTGGAATGGCTACATTAATATCAAAAAAGTACATTGCAGAGCAAGACATTACCAGGGATAAAGCGAGAGATCACATAATAAAAAAAGGGAGGTTGATTCACCAAGAAAACTTAACAATCCTAAATGTATAAGCAATTAACAACAAAGTTTCAAAATACGAGACAAAAAAATAATACAGAACTAAAGGGAAAACAGACAAATCCACAAATATCCCTTGACTTCAGCTTCTCAGTAATCAATCAAACCAGTAGATAGAAAATCCACAAGGATATAAAAGCCTGACAATACTATCAACCAACTTGACAGACTTGATATTTACAGAACACTCCAAATGACAATAACAGAATACATTATTTTCAAGTGCACACAAAACAGACACCAAAAATAACATCCTGCACCACAAAATAAACTTCAACAAATTTTAAAAAATTGAAAAATACATATATTCTCTGACCACAATGAAATTAAATTAGACATTAATAACAAAAAGACAGAGGGAAAGCCCCCACACACCCACACATTTAAAAATTAACCAACCTAGCCCGCGCTCCGCAGCAAGAGAAGCCACGGCAATGAGGAGCCCACGCACCACATCGAGGAGTAGCCCCCACTCACCGCAACTAAAGAAAGCCCACGCACAGCAAAGAAGACCCAACACAGCCAATAAAATAAATAAGTAAATAATTAATTAATTAAAAAATTAACCAACCTACTTCTAAATAATTCATGGTTCAAAGGAGTCACAAGAGAATTAGAAAATATTTTAATTGAATACTAATGAGAAGACAATATGTCAAAATAGGTGGAATAAATGCTTACATTCACAAAGAAGAAAATTCTGGAGTCAATTATCTGTTTTCACCTTAAACTAGAAAAGAAGAGCAAATTAAACTCAAAATTAACAAAAGCAAGGAAATAATTTAAAACATCAGCAAAAACAGAAGGAAAGAGAAAATAGAAAAGCAATAGAAAAAGACACCATGTAACTAAAAACTGCTTCTTTGAGAAGAGCAGTAAAATTGCTACACCTCTAGCTTAATCAGGAAAATAAAAAAGAAAGACACAAAATAATATTAGGAACAACAGGATTATTGCAGATCTTACAGCCATCAAAAAGATTATAAGGGAATGAGATCAAGAACTTAATACCAATAAATCTGATAACTTAGGTGAAGTGGTTTAATTTCTTAAAAGACTTAATCATAACATTTCATTCAAGAAGAAATAGATACGCTAAGTAGTCCCATATCTATCAAAGAAATTTAATTTGCGGTTAAAAATCTTACAACATAGAAAACACCAAGACCAAATGGCTTCACCGGCAAATTCTACCAAACATTTCAGGAAGGAATACTGCCAACTGTCCATGAACTCTTCCAGAAGATAGAAGGAAAGTACACTTCCCAACTGATTTTGTAAGGCCAGCATAACCTTGATGTCAAAATTAGACAAAGCCATTGTAAGAAAATGATAGACCAATATACCTCATGAACAAAGATGCCACAACCCCCAACAAGCTACTAGCAAATCAAATCAGGAAACATATAAGAGATCAAAGGGCATGATCGTGTGATTCCTTCATCCCAGGAACACCAGGCTGGTTCAGTGCTCAAAAACCACTTCATATAACTCACTATATCAACAGACATATACGTCCCAGTAGATTCAGGAAAGTGTTTGAAAAAATCCAACATCTTTTCAGGATTAAAGACTCTAGCAAACGAGAAATTAAAAGAAACTTCTTTTAAATAATGCCATTTGCAGCAATGTGGATGGACCTAGAGATGATCAGACTAAGTGAAATAAGACAGAGAAAGGCAAGTATCAAATGATATCACTTCTATGTGGAATCTAAAAAAAATGATACGAATGAACTTATTTATGAAACAGAAACAGACTCACAGACAGAACACAAACTAATGATCACAGACGGGAAAGGACGGGAGGGATGAATTAGGAGTTTGGGATGGACAGGCACACACTACTCTATATAAAATAGATAAACAAGGACCTACCATATAGCGCAGGGAACTACATGCAATATATTGTAATAACCTAGAATGGAAAAGAATCTGAAAAAGTATATGTGTGTGTAACCAAATCACTTTGCTGTACACCTGAGACATCGGAAATCAACTATACGTCAATTAAAAAATAAACTAAAAAAGGAACTTCCTTTAAAGGGCACCTACAAAAAAACTGCAGCTAATATCAAACTTAATGATGAGAGACCGTGTGCCGTCTCCTGAACATCAGGAACAAAGCAAGGGTTTCCAGTTCTACTTCTTCCATTAATTATCACACAGAGATTCCTAAATAGTTCATTAAAGGAATAAAAATAAGCAAACGGCCACAGATCAGAAAGGCAGAGATATTACCATCTCTACTAACATATTACATTATTGTCTATCTAGAAAATCAAAAAATTCCTTTATAAAGCTACTAGAACTAATCAGTGGGTTTAGCAAAGTCAAAGGATAAAGGTCAAAGGTCACTATACCAATATCAAGTTTCTTCTATATACTAGCAATGAATAAATGGACCTCGAAATTTTAAAATAGTACCATTTACAGTAGCATAAAAGATACTGGATGCTTTCGGATAAATCTTGGGGAAAATGTGTAAAACTTGCATGTGAAAACTATAAAACATGGTGAGAGAAATCAAAGAAGACCTAAATAATACAGCATGTTCATGGATTGCCAGATATGTCAATTTTCCCTAAACTGATTTACAGTTTCAACACAATCCCAATAGAAATCTCAACATGAATTTTTGTAGATATGGCTAAGCTTATTCCGATATCTATATGGGAAGACATAGAAACTAGAATTGCCTGGACAACTTTTTAAAAGAAGGAACAGAGTTGGAGAACAAACACTAGCTGATTTCAAGGTTTATAGTAAAGCCAGCTCGATCAAGGCAAGAAGGTGTTAGAACAATGACAGACACTTAGCTTGCAACCCGGCTATTCCACTGCTAGACATTTACCCAAGAGAAATAAAAACACACGTCCACCAAAAACACCTGTACATGAACTTTCCAGTCGATTCGTCTATAACAGCCAAAACATGAAACAAACCAAAAGTCCATCAACTGAGCCATGAATAAACAAGCTGGTCCACCTGGTGCCACTCGGCAAGATACAAATTCCAGCCGCTAATGGAGGTGGCAACACGGTGCACACTCAGATGGGCTACGTGCATCTCTATGATTTTCTAGGAAAAGCAAAACTGGAGGGATGACACCTGATCCGTGGTTGGCAGACGTTGGGAGGGGAGAGGGGAGGGGGGGATTGACTGCAAAGGGGCAGGAGGAAATTTGGGAATGATCGCCACCCCCGCCCGCCGCAGTAACTGTGCCCTCCCCAGGCAGCATGGGGAGATGTCCCCGGGGTGGAGGGAAGCAGGTGCTCCAGGAACTCGCACCGGAGCCCCCCGCTTGGAATCCAGAACCAAGAGCAGAGTTCGGGTCGGGTTTGGGCAGTGAACGGCCTCACAGGATCGCTCCTGAGGATGTAAGTGACACCAGCCTGGGACGGCCGGGCACCTTGGGGACTGTACTGCCTCTCGACCGAGCACAGGGCACGTGGAGGGCGGGGACACACCGCCGGGGGCCCCACGTGGTCTGCGTCTGGCTGGCAGCTCAGCGGGGTAAGAGCCCCCACCAAGCTGAGACGTGGGCCCCAGGCCCTGGAAACAGGCCACCCGCCTGGGCCACGTGGATGCCCGGGGTTCACGGGGAGGCTGGACCCCAAGAGGTAGGTGGGGTGGGCTCCGACAACAGGGCCTCATGGGTCCACAGCCTCACGCCAGGTTCTCCCAGGCTCAGCTGCAGGCAGGGGACTGCGGGGGACAGGCTGGCAGACAAGGACAGGCAGGAGGGGCCACGCACACGGCAGGCGTGCGGCTCACAGGCCTCCTGGGCAGGGGAGGCCGGGCCACAGGCAGGGGGCAGCTGTGGGGCGGCCGGGGTGGCACGTGGCCTGGGCCCCGGATGTCACTGAGAGGAGGACGGGGCCAGGGAACAGGGCAGGGCCTGGCCCAGGTCCTGGTCAGCTGTTGCCAAAATCACTGTTTCGGTGGTGAGCTTGGCTCCAGGGTCTCTGAGCAGGACCCTCTGAGGCCCTCCCAGAATAACCCCCCACCCACGTCCTCCACTTGCCTTTTCATGTAGAAAAACTTCAGTCAAAGAATAAATTTAATCAGAGAAGTGAGAAAATGCAGAAAGAAAGGAAAACAGTCAAAGACAAAACAATAATACTTTAGCCATTAAACAAAGTCAAGGACCTTCCGTTCCTCCTCAAGGGCGGCAGGTAATATTCTGAGCCGCGTCCTTGGAGCTGTTTTGCAGACGCTGAAACCCCCACCAGGTGGGAGACGTTAATGGTGTGCTGCCCACAAGCACGGGGACCCCAGACCCGCTGGAACGGGGCGACGGACTCCCGCTGAGCTCACCACCAGCCAATCAGAAGAATGTCCACAAGCTGACCACGCCCTGCTCCTCGAACACCACCTCCTCCAGGGCATTAGCCCGCGGTGGCCCCCTTTGCCTGGCAAAGTGATAAAGCTATTCTTTCTACTTCACCCAAAACCGTCTCCGAGATCTGGCCCGGCCCCGGTGGACAGAGGCCGGGTTTCCGCATCAGCAGTGCCTCTCCCTGGCGCCTCACTTCAGTGCCCCCGACGCCTGTGCTTTGCACCTGGGGGGTCACCAAATGAGGCTCCCTCCTTCACAGGCGGGGCCGCACCGGGAGCAGGGTGGGGACCGGCTCCCCAGCGTGCACCCTCCCCACGGGGCCCTGGCAGACAAGCGTCGCCGGCACCCGAAGGAAGCCTGCGGCCCAGACAGCAACGCCGTAGCCCTCGCAGCAGACACGGGGGGAGAGCAGACAGGGGGCAACCGCCCCCGAGGGGAGTCGGCAGTCAGCTCTGCTCACGCCCAAGCCTCGAGCCCCGGCCATCCTTCCAGCCCCCAGGGCAACCGGCGAGATCACGCTGAGGCTCTCCACCCCTTGGTTCAGCTACTCGGCCTCACTCGGAAGGCCGGGCAAGCACGGAGGTCCCTGACGACTTCTCTTCCGGAATGTTCCCGGCTGGAATCAGTGAACTGGCCTGCCCGTGAACAGAGGGCACTGAGGTCCAGGCATCTCTGCATCAGACGGGGTGTTCTCTCCATCCATCTCGCGGGTCTTAAAGACGAGCATCCGTCCACGATTCTGCAGAGGCCGGAGGCGGCGCTGCAGGCCCCCGGGGCCAGGCCTCCTCACACACCGTGGGGACCCCACGGCCCCTCTTCTGCCCCTCGCTCCCAAGAGTCCACTATCTTGGACGTGGGGATCCTTCGGAACCCACCTGTGCCCGTGTCGCCCGCCAGGTGCCCTCGCCAGCCACTGTCTGGCCTGGGACCAGGTGCCAGGTGAGACTCAGGGACCTTACCAGTACCAACAGGGGTGAGAATCACTTCCTCGGAGATTCAGAGGGAAGTTTTATGGAGCTCGTGGGTAGAAAAGGCCACGCGGGGCCAGGCTCGGGGCCAGCAAGGGCACGCGGGGCTGAATTCCCTCCCTCTCAGAGCTGACCCGCGGGTCTGCCCTCCCCGGAGGCTGCAGGGCTGTGCGGGCGGGAGCCTGGGTGCCTCCCCCCAGTGTCCTCCCCTGCTTCCCGAGACCAGGGCCCCACGCCAGCAGACAGGACTCCCAAACGTCCCCACAGGAAGAGGCCCCGGTGGGGAGCTGGGGGGGCGTGCCCCACCCCCACGCACGGGCACGCACGGGCACGCTGGGGCGCTCGAAGGTTGGCACCCACCAGGGACACCCAGGGGCTGGGGGGACGCGTGAACTGGCACCCTGATGCCTCGGGGGCAGTGTGTCCACCCCAAACCGCCAGTGGGGCCCAGCGCCCCGCCCAGCATGAGCCTGGCCACGGTCCTGCTGGCCGCTCCCGCTTCAGCGACGGCACTCCACGTGGAGCTTCCTTGTTGGACTGGCTTCGCAGGGCACTCGAAACAGGGACAGGAGAGTGAAAACAGCGTCCACAGCACACACAGTGGCACGGTGGCCACGTTGCCGGGACACACAGCCCGGGTCACAGAGGCTGCCAGGGAGGGAGCCCCCAGGCCTGCCCCCCCCCACCAGCATGTGCCCCGCCGGCTCCTCCGAGGGCTGCCAGCCGGTCCGCTGTGGTCCCCGGGGCTGCACCCCCATCTGCTGCCCTCCCCTGGTCTGTGGGGGTGCCTGCGGCCACCCCGACCCCCAGGGGTCTCTGCTGTGCTGTCCCGTGGGCTGCGTGGCCACCCCCTGCCAGCCGGCCTGCGGAGCTCCGTCGGCATGCTGCCCGGCCGGCTGCGGCCCAGCCTCGTGCTGCAGCCAGGCCTGCTGCGTGCCCTTGACCTGCCAGCCTGCCACGTGCCAGGCCTCCTCCTGCCCCTCCTGCGTCTGCATGCCCGCCTGCCTCTGCATGCCCGCCTGCTGCTGAAGCCACGGCCGGCGATGCCGTGGCTGCCTGGTCACCGACAGCCGCGCTGCGCCACGCAGGTCTTGACCCTCGGGCTCTGCCCTTTGCACGAACAAGCTCTCCAGGCCCCACAGCTGGTCTCCGGCTGATCACCCAGGACCTTGCCCGGCTCCTCCAGAGTGAGCGAGCCAGGAACCTGCTCCCACCAGCTGGTTAATAAACAGCTCCACGTAGCCTCCTCTCCTTGGAAACCGTCCCGAGCACAGGCCCCGGGGCCGGGGGGCGGTGTGTCGTCTGGAAGGCAGGGCTGGGGGTGGCCCATTCTCGTGAGGACGCCCCGACTATGGCCTGAGCTCGGTGCCCACCTCCGCCCTCCCTGCAGGCTGCCAGCGTGTCCCTGCCCTCGCGGGTCCTGCTGCAGCCTGCGAGGCCGGCCGAGCGCCACACTGCCCTTGATCACGGAGCGTGGGACATTCAGCCGCACCCGTGAAAGTGCCCCCACTGGGGGGGACGGGCACCAGCGTAGCAGGGGGTGCAGGCAGCTCAGCTGGGCTGCTCCCCTCGGCTCCCAGAGCCGATCGATTCTTGCCACTGACCAGCCCTCGGCAGGGAGAGTGGCACCTGTCTTCTGAGCACCGAGGGGCGCCTTGGCCCGTGTGCCAGCCGTCACGATGCCTGGCCGTGGGCACTCCTGGCCGTGGATGCTCAGGGACGGACAGCAGGCCCTCCCCTCTCATCTGACTCCACATTCGCTGTTTCCCAAGCACCCTAGGGGACCCAGGGAGGACGGCCACCAGCCACCACAGCAGAGCCCCAGCCCCAGCCGTGGGGGACGAGGTGCCCCTTGGGTGACCACGAGGGTCCGGGTGAACCTGCCGCCCTCTCCTCCCTCACGTGGCGTCTGCAGCCTGGGGCTTGGCTCCCCCCTCCCCCATCCCCACGCACCTGGCGGGCGCTGCACTGTCTGGGCAGCTGTGTCATCTCCCCTCTGCCCTGTCACCAGGGCAACCACCTGCCCGCCTGTCCCCTCAGTGTCCCCGTCTGTGAAGCGGGTCTTGCCCAGTGCCCAGCTCAGGGGCCCTCGGTGAGATGCGGGGCGTCCTCACCAGGACGGGCCACCCCAGCTCAGTGAGCTGCACCGGATCCCGGCACACGCTCCCCGAGGCACCCCAGCCGGCCGGCAGCGTCAGCACGGCGGAGAGCCTGAGCCCACAGCCCCCAGCACGCGTCCACACACCAGGGGCGGCGGACACGAGCGACATGCCCAGGACGTCGCGCTGTGGGGTTTTCGTCACAGACTCATGAGTACGTGTGCCTAAACGTCCACAGAACCAAAAGATGGGATGAGAACGTGACGAGAGAACAAGATGCTATTTACAAGACAGATGAAAAATACATATTAAGTAAATAAATAACAGATCTATTTGAGAGAACCAAATACAACTTCTAAAGCCAAAACAGGGGCTTCCCTGGTGGCAGAGTGGTTAAGAATCTGCCTGCCGATGCAGGGCACGCGGGTTCGAGCCCTGGTCCGGGAAGGTACCACATGCCACGGAGCAATTAAGCCCGTGCGCCACAACTACTGAAGCCACGTGCCACAATTACTGGAGCCCGTGCTCCACAACAAGAGAAGCTACCGCAATGAGCTCAAAGCCCGTGCACAGCAGCAAAGAGTAGCCCCTGCCGCCCAGAACTAGAGAAAGCCCGTGTGCAGCAACGAAGACCCAACACAGCCAATAAATAAATACATAAAAAGCCAAAAGATACGAAATCATTGCAACCAAGGCCCAGGGCCCAGGCGGGACGGCAGGGTGGAGCGCCCAGGGCCTACGGCGCACGCGCACCAGAACGCCGACCTGCGGAAATTACACGGGACCTGAAAGATACTTTGTAACAATGGGCAGCGGCTCGCAGACCTGGAAGACGGAGACGGGCCGGTGCCCGTGTCACGCGGTTCCCAGCGAGGAGCGGGGAGGGCCACACCCAGAGGCGGACACTGCGCCCCACGGATGCCCGCACGCCACGGTTAAGAAGAGGCACCCGCGGCGGCAGCGGAGGACGCTCCGGGGAGGGCGCGCGCACAGCACCAGGGCGAGACGCGCGGCGAGCCGGGCCGGGCCGCTCTGCTGCGGCGCTTGGCCCTGGACACACGCTCCCTGCGCAACGGACGCGAGGAAGCCGTGAGCGACGAACCGCGGCCGCGCGCATCTGCGGGGGCCCTCGGGGCAGATCACGGGCGAGACGCCACGAGGCCCAAAGCCCACCTGCCGCTGCCGAGGGCCCCGCTCGTGCCCCGCTGACCCGCCCCCACCTCCCCCCACTTAAGGGGACCAGCTCGCCCCCCACTTGTTCCTGCTCCCCTGCTGCAGCACGAGTCCCGGGGAAGCCTCCCCTGAATGTCTCGTCTGGCCTCTTATCAATCTCTGTAGATCAAGGCGGCCGAGCACCCTGGTCGGTGACAAAAGGAGCAGCTTGACCACGAGGGGCAATGAAGAGGGGGCGGCAGGAGGAGGCGGGCAGGGCGGTGGGGATGGGATGGTGTCACGCTGGACCTGCATCCCCGACAGCACCCACCAAGACCCAGGGCCGCACGGGGTCCTGCAGCGTCTACCGGCCGCACCCGCGCTGAAGGAGGGTCTCAGGCGAGAAGGACAGCATCCCAGGAGGAGGATCCGGGCGGGGGGCAGCGAGGGCACTAGTTGGTAGACGTGTGATGAACAAATATTAACTGGGTAGAATAAAGACAACACGGCTAATTCGTGCAGTTAGAAAAAACCAAGGTAGAACTAGAGCCCTGGACGGACACTGAGTGGGAGAAATCTGCTTTCGGTGACAAGGAGAGTAGAGGTGTGACCAACCCCAAACCATAAAGGGCAGAAAGGTTGGAAGTAAAAGGAGAGAAAAGAATATACCCAACTATGGGACTTCCCTGGTGGTCCAGTGGGTAAGACTCCATGCTCCCAATGCAGGGGGCCCGGGTTCGATCCCCTGTCAGGGAACTAAGATTACACAGGCAGCACAGCGGGGCCAAAAAGCAAAAAAAAAAAAAAAAAAAAAAAAACTATTAAAAAATACCCAAGTGAAAATATCTAGAACAACTATTTTAAGAGACAAAATACACTCTAAGGTAGAAAACATTATCATGAATGAAGACAGTTTTTTTTTATAAATTTATTTATTTATTGGCTCTGTTGGGTCTTTTCTGCTGTGTGCAGGCTTTCTTTAGTTGCGGTGAGTGGGGGCTACTCTTTGTTGTGGTGCGCGGGCTCCTCATTGCCGTGGCTTCTCTTGTTGCAGAGCACGGGCTATAGGCGCATGGGCTTCAGTAGTTGCAGCACATGGGCTCAATAGTTGTGGCTCACGGGCTCTAAAGTGCAGGCTCAATAGTTGTGGCGCACGGGCTTAGTTGCTCTACAGCATGTGGGATCTTCCTGGAGCAGGAATCGAACCCATGTCCCCTGCATTGGCAGGCGGATTCTTAACAACTGCACCACCTAGGAAGCCCGAGTGAAGACAATTTCTAATTGATGATAATAAAGTTCAATTCACCAGAAAAACATAATAACCCTCAGCATCTATGTACCACACAGCATAGCCTCAAAGCTGTGAGATCGGCCTGGTCCCAAGGAAGAAAGACAATCCTAGTCACAGGGAGAGACTGACACACTCTTCTCGGAACATGCCAGAGCAAGCAGACCAATGGCATCAAAGGTTAATTTATTCACAATTTGAAATTTTTCAAATACTTTTCTTTAGCTTTGGATGAATCTTGCTGAAATGAGACTTTGTCCAATTAAATTTTGGGTATCTCTTGTCTCAAAGAACTTCCAAATTTATGAGGAAATGTTACAGTGGCCTAAAAAATTGTGCTTGAGGTATAAATACATTTGAATCTTTTACATCCATCAAAGAAGAATTTCAGCTAGATACCCCCAAAATAGTATCTATCACAAGATGCTGCTCAGCTATGACAGGTCAAAATCTGACTTTATTGTCACTTTGAAACGAGGGACTGACGTTTCCCTTTTGGCTTCGTTCTGGTAGATGACATATTGACAATATCCGTGCTGTTTTCTGAAACTTTTCTATGAAAAGTATCGTGGAAAAATGGTTAAAACCATTCAGCATATACATAGCAAAATTGGGGGCAGAAATTAATGAAACAGAAAACAAGTATCTGCACAGACCAACAAAGCCAAAGATGGTTCTCTGAATGGACAAATGCTTGTTTGTGGAATTGGCTGGCAGAGTAAAAGAGAAGGCACAGTAGTAAAGCCTCCTCAGAAACTGGGAATGAAAATTATGGACAGAACGACAGATATAACAGGGATTTTAAAATAATCATTGTCTAATGGAACAGTTTTATCCCAATAAATTCTCTAAAAATGTATAAAACTTACCACAATCAACTTCTTAGAAATCTAAATATCTTTTCTCATATTATTTATTTATTTATTGGCTGCATTGGGTCTTCATTGCTGCACATAGGCTTTCTCCAGTTGCGGCGAGAGGGTACTATTCTTTGTTGTGGTGTGTGGGCGTCTCAGTGCAGTGGCTTCTTTTGTTGCGGAGCACAGGCTCTAGGCATGTGGGCTTCAGTAGTTGTGGCATGCAGGCTCAATAGTTGTGGCTTGTGGGCTCTAGAATGCAAGCTCAGCAGTTGTGGTGCACGGGCTTAGTTGCTCTGCGGCATGTGGGATCTTCCCAGACCAGGGATCGAACCCGTGTCCCCTGCATTGGCAGGCGGTTTCTTAACCACTGCGGCCACCAAGGAAGTCCACGTCAGAAGCTAAACTAGCACCTTTCCCCCAACTCGCCTCTCCCCCCTCCCCGAGCTTGTCCCCAGGGGGCAGGGCTCCTGCTGAGCCAGCGGGACTTCACCCCCACTCCCACCCCCACCATCCTGGTCCCAAGCCTGAGGCTCTCCGGCCACATGCTTTGGGTCTGTACGTGCTTCTCACAGCCACCGGTTCCCTGGCTCTGGGCAGTGGACAGGGCCTGGGTCCCCAACAACCTGTCCCCGGGATGAGGCCTTTGACCAGTACAACATGCCAGTTCTGGAGAAAGATGAAAAACTGATGGGTTTTGGAGAAATCCTGCCTTCCAGGGTCCCTCAAGGCATCAGCACAAAGTCTAGGGCGCTAAAAAAAAAATTAAAATTGAAAAAGTTTTAAATTAATTAAAAAATCAAAATAAATTAATAAAAAATAAAAATTAAATGAAAATTTTTTAATTTAGAACAGGACTTCCTTGGCAGTCCAGTGGTTAAGACTCCACACTTCCACTGCAGGGGCCCCGGGTTCCATCCTGGTCGGGGAACTAAGATCCTACATGCCACACGGCATGGCCAAACATAAAAATAAATAAATAAATAAATAAATTTATATAAGTCAATCTAAATAAATAAATAAAAGGCCAGGGCACAGGTGGCGGAGTCGCAGGCAGCAGAGGAGGCTGGGCTGCGCCGGGCGGGGCCGAGCCTTTGCCTGTGCCCTGGGTCCTGCCCTCCCCGGAGCTTGCACGGCAAGAGGGGAGAGAACAGACACCCCGCGGCTCCCCTCCTGACCCAGAGCCTCCCTGCGAGCCGCAGCCGGGAAGCTTTTCCTGGATCAGCTGCTGCCGGGGGGACAAGAAGGGCCTCATCCCACAGTCGTGCACATGACCTTGGGAGGAAAAGGATGCTGCAGATTGACTGCAACCTGCTGATTAAGGCTCCTGACAAACAGGAGGTGACGTGAGGAGGTGGCAGGGAGGCGGCCACACGCCAAGGACGACCAGGGCCGGGGAAGCTGGAACAGGCAGGAAGGACTCTCCCCTCCAGCCACACGACGCCCTGATCTCAGTGCAGTAAAACTTTCACACTTCTGGCCTCAGGACGTGAGAGAATAGATTTCTGTTTCTTGTTTCATACGATCAAGTGTGTGATCCCTTGTTACAGCAGCCACGGGAAACTGCTACAAGAGTGTATGATAAACATAGCGTTCATAATTCCCAAGTATTCTGCTTTAAAATCTCGAGACAATATAAAAACAATAATAATGAAACACATCCTCAGCCTGTAAGGGTTCCCACCCAGCCACCCCACCCTTGGCAGCCGGTGCTCTAATCCACTCCCTGTGCACAGCCTTCCAGGGTCTGCCTGCCTTCCTGACCTACCCCAGACCCCTCGGCAGGGCCTCCCTACCCCCCAGCTCCCCCCTTCCACGGGGGCTGTCGCGTCCCAGCTGCCCTGCCTGCCAGCCTCGCTGCCCCGGGCCACCTTCCCCCTGAGCCACCGCTCTCTCCCCTCCCCCACCCCCACCTGCAGAGCGCCCTGACGGCCACACCTGGCAGCCTCTGGCTCAAAGAGCTTTCGGGGACTGTTCCCTGGACCACTGAGTATCCCACTGGGGCGTCCCAAGAGCCCACGGACAGAAGTCCAGGACAGATGCGGGGAGGGTGGGGAGAGCCTGAGTGGACACATGGAAGGAGGCGGGAGGCGAGGCGGAAGGAGCCCCCAGCTGCTCGGCAAGCAGGAGGGCTGACCAAGCCTTCGGCGCCCGAGCAGGTGCCCCGCTTTGGGAGGTAGGGCGGCCACTCCCAGCCCCACCTGGCTGAGCCTGTGCCGGGCCACCATGCTGGCTGCTGTGGCCAGAGCCTCAGGGGTGCCGAGAGCCTGGCAGGTGGAAAGAAGGCACACTCAGCACGGAGGCGGCTGCCCAAGCCCCTGGAGCCACGGTCTGCAGGGAAGCGGCACCGAGCCTGCTTGTCTGATCCACATCCGTCCCTCCCGGCCACGCCACAGCCAGAGCCCGCCCTCACGTCCCCACCCTCCTTCCATCTGCAGGGACCTGTGACACATGCAAAAGAAAGAGGACAACACGCCCCAGAAAGGAGCCACTTCCAGGGCCCAGTACCCAAGTCACATGTCCTGATCACCTGGTTCCCAGCATGAGTGCCCAGCGGCCAAGGGCCCCCACCGCCCACACTGGGTTCACCCCGACCTGGGACTCCCAGGCCCACCCAGCACGTGGTCAGGACTTTTATGAGCTGGGCCTCCATCTCCTGGGAAAATAATGCACCCCTAATAGGGGTTCCCGGGAACCAGAGGCAAACACCAGTCAGGAAGGGCAGGCGTGGGGCCTCTGTTGGGACAACACACACCCAGGAGGGTATAAAGCCAACAGCCCCGAGCACCTCACACACACGCACACGCACACACACTCACACGCACCCTCCTCCACCCCGCCACCCCCACCATGGCCGCGTCCACCCTGTCCGTCTGCTCCAGCGACCTGAGCTACAGCACCCGGGTCTGCCTGCCCGGTCCCCGGGACGCCTGCACCGGCTCCTCCTGGCAGGGGGACGACGGCTCAGAGAGCTGCGGCCAGCCCCCCCGCTGCGCCCCGGCCCCCCGCCTCACCCTCCTCTGCGCCCCAGTGCGCAGCGTGTCCAGCCCCTGCTGCCAATCAGCCTGCCCCAGCTCCCGCACGGCCTGGTGCTGCCAGCCGTCTAGCTGCCAGCCCTCCTGCTGCACCTGCTCCCCCGGCCAGCAGGCCTGTGGTGTGCCCGTCTGCCGCACGCCCACCCCCTGCCCCCCGTCCTGCTGCAGACCCTCCTCCTGCGTGTCCCTGCTCTGCCGGCCCACGTGCTCCCGCCCGGCCTGCTGCGCTCCCGCCTCGGGCACATCCTGTTGCTGGCCGGTCACGTCCCTCCAGGGCCAGGTGGGTGCTATGGGCCACCCCTACCTCTGCCATTACCAGCCTTTCGCCACCGTCAGGATGTAACCCAGCACGAGCTGTGTCTACACCTCTAGCTGAACGCAAGCTGACCCAGGACCCCAACAAGCAGGGCTTAGCCCATCAGCGTCCTCCAGGTCAGGCCCCGGTGAACCTGAGGCAGCCCTCCCCTGTTAATGGGGGTCCCCAGGTTACTCCTGACAGCCACGGACGCTGCTCTTCCTCCCAGCCTTTGGGGCGTCCCTGTGCCCTGCCTGCCACTCCTGCCCTGTGTGCCCTCCCGTCCCCCAGAGCTGAGAGAATAAACCCGCCATCCTCGCCGTGGTCGGGCCTCCTTCCCAGCCGGTTCTGTTTCATCGGTTCCGCCCCCTTGGTGACATAAATGACCCTGGCTTCAGCGGCCGTGGAGATGAGCCTTGTCTTGGGAGCAATTCCAAGGATGTTGAGCTCTGAGGCCCACCCGGTCATCCCCACGGCCCTCAGCTCCTGTGTCTGTGTCTCCGGGCAGCGCTGGGTGGCTGTGCTCAGTGTCCAAGATCGCGGTGGCCGATGCCACCTGGCCAGTGGGCCCCTTGGCAAGAGAGTTGCCTTGCCCCCGGCCTGGCTCTCACTGGCCAGCCTGAGGACACGCAGCGGGCAGGGCCATGCTGGCTTCGGGCCTCCCGGGCACAGCAGACGTGGAGCCTTCCTGCAGACCACCAGCCGTACCTGCCCCTCCACCTCCGCTCGAGCTGTACGCTTTATTCAGTTTTCAAATGTCCCAACCTGTCTTGTCTGTGCCACACATACTGGTGACAACGCCCCCTCCCCGGCCCCGGTCCCGGCCGGGTGTAGCAGAGGTCAAGGGGAAGAGGCCAGAGGGTGAGTGACTCCCAGGGCCCACACGCTGGGGCTGAGGCCCCAGGCTTGCTGCCTGAGGTTGACCCCTGGGGCCAGTGTGGATGGCCCGCTTCCCGGGGCCTAAGCGTCCCATGCCCAGCCCTCACTCCTAACCTGCGTCCGCCCCCCGCCCGCCTCCCCCCCCCCAGTGTCACCTCTAGCTCCTGACCCTCCCCTGCAACTGACGTGACACCTCCCTCCCTCCAGGTGGCCGTGAAATCCAGCAAGACGCTCCCCTAAAGGAGGGAGGTCAACAGTGAATGCCGCCTTAGAGCAGGTCTGAGGGATCCCCTGGTCCTCCGATGGTCTCCCCTGGAGAACCTGGTCTAGAGGGGTCCTCAAGGACCGTGTCAGTGGAAGTAGGGCCGTCCTACCACTAGAACTGGGTGTTGGAAATGGGTGCAGACAGACCAGTGCCCCACGGCCCTCCTCCTACTTTCTGGGCTTCAGAGGCAGGTGGGGCCCTGCACCTGCCACCCTCTCTAGGGGTCCCTGCCCCGTCTCCTGGGACCCTCCTATGGAGGGGAAGGTGTGAGAAACCAATTCCCCCAGCGGTTAGCGGAGCCAGAAAACTCCCGGAGGGCTCGGCCCACCAGGGTCTCCTCTGTGTTCAGCGGCCTCCCTCGGGCCAACTTCCCCAGACCCACGAGAGACCAGCGAAGTGGGGGGTCCTTGGCTTCCTGTCCGCCTGACTCCTCTGGCCAGCTAGTGAAACCCACAGGCCCCTTCTAAGAAAAGCCAATTTATATGCATAACATGTAATACTCCCGATTTCAAGGAGAGACCATTATCACCACCAATTACAAAAAAAGAAAAAGAAAAAAATTTTTCTTTAATGACTAATAAGATGTGGGCTCTTTCATTAAGGCATTAACAAGAGGAACGCAGGCCCCATGCAGATGGGGACGGGTCGTTTGTGCGTATTTGGACCCGGCAGGAGGATGCCGCTGGCTCAGCCGGTGACAGTCCCAGGTGCTGCCAACACAGGCACAAGCCGCACTGGCAGCTGCTGCGTCTGCATTAGGTATGGAGACGAGGGTGCCGCGCGAGCAGCCCAAGCTGGCGGCCACTGAATTCCAGCCCCCGACCCCAGATGGAGCCAGCTGCGTGGGGGACAGAGCGCACACGGGCCACGGCGGCGGCCCGTCACCAACGACTGGTGACCCTTCCCAGGGGCGCCCCAAGCTCCGCGCTCGACCCCACCCCGGACGCACGACACGCGGAGCGAGGCATCCACGGAAGGGTCGTTCCCCAGCGCAGCGGTCCCCCGAGCGCCCACCCGCGCCCGACCCGAGCCCGGACACCGTGGCCCCGAGAGCCCCAGCCCAGCGCCACCGCCCCGCACACCTGCGCCGGGTGGGGCTGCGGAGCCGCGGCGGGAAGGGTTTCGCGTCTGCCTCGGTTTCCCCGCGCTGCCCGGGTCAGAACCACCGCGGAACTTCGTCTCCTGCAGAGATGAGCTCCGGGTTCCTCCCAGCCGCGCGCGGGCGCGCACACGCACTCACACGACTACTCACACGTATTCACACACCCGCGCACACTCACACATCCGTGCGCTTGCACCTCTCTTCCCCTCGGCGTGGGACGACCCCCTCGGTCCACGCGCGCCCGCGGTCCCGCCGGGCCGGCAGGGGCGACGCGAGGCCCGCGCGGCTGCCCACACCACACCCCGCCCCGCCCAGGGGGTCGCCTCCCCTCCCTCTTCCATCACCCGAGGCCCGAACTGGGGCGGAGGGGGGCTCGCTGGGCTGCAAACCGACCGTCGGGCCACCGTGGAGGCGGGGCGGGCATTTTCCTTTGCCTCTCCCACCTCCCAGCAGCGGGGGAGTGGCCCCGGCATTGCCAGAGATGCACATTAGACTGGATTCGCCGGAGACCCCCACAGGGTCCCCACCCCAAGACAAAGCGCCGTGCCCCTACCTGGGGGTGGAATGAAAAGCGAGCCGCCAACAGACGGGTCCCCCACCCCGAGCCCGGGCAAGGACCGGCTTTCAGGCTTTCTGAGCAGAACTGGGGTGGGGGCACGTGGGGCGTTAGCCTGGGCGTGGCTGTGGGGTGAGGAGGGGTCGCCTGGAGGCTCGGGGAGCCGCAGCCCGCGTCCTGGATGCTCCTGCAGGCGCAGATGTGGGGTTAGGACCCCGAGGGTGATAGCAGGGGACCAGGTCCCCGTCGCTCCCCAGATCCTCTAAGTTCGAGCTCAGAATCCACCCCGGGTGAGGGGTGGAGGTCCAGCTGGAAACAAAGTCCAGACCCCGAAGCATGCATTGGTGGCTTCCTAGATTTTATCCTGGAAATCTATGATTTACTCCTAAAAATCAAACCCAAAAAACCGGCCTGTAGTGTATGAGGTTCCATCATAAAAATGAATGTTCTCTGTTTCCTAATTTACGTGCAGACAGTGCCCTGGCTTAGCGGCTAAGAAAGCTTTAAGAGGACATGGGCGTCCGGCTGACAGATTGCCCTGAATCGCCGGCCACACCCCAGTCCTGCAAAAAAAAAAGGTGAGGTGGGCCTCTCAGCCTCGGCCCCCCACGACCCCCGCCTTGGCAGCCTCTCCTCCCTGTGCCCACGCAGAGTGGTCCCACGTGCCCGGCTCCAGGGGTCACTTGGATGTGGAGCTCAGGCCAGACTGGTCTTGAACAGGACGCTGGCCCGGGGCTGGGGCTGCCCCGATGCAGCCTGGTGGGCCCCAGCAGCTGAGGGCGGGGTGGGAAACCACGCCCACGTGGACAGAGGACCCCCCACCCAGAATCCAGCCACGGTTTCCTCAGTGCGAACCGCGCGGCGGCTTTGCTCTCCGCCGCGTGAGCCCAGCACCTGGCAGGGAGCGCAAACGGGACTCGGGTTGCGGGGGGAGGCTAGGCCGCCAGGATTCCCCAGCTCCCTGGGAGCACCGCCCTTCCTGCAACGTGTTGGTTCAAGGAGCCCAAAGGGTGGAAGAATTCCTGGGAGCAGAGGGGGAGGGCTTCCTGCTCCCCCATGCCCTTCGCTGAGCCACCTGCCTGCAGCACCCACACCCCTGCTAGCTTTTTTGTGTGTCCTTTTCCTTTCCTTTTTTTAATTAATTAATTTATTTATTTATTTATTTATTGGCTGTGTTGGGTCTTTGCTGCTGCACATGGGCTTTCTCTAGTTGGGTGAGCAGGGGCTACTCCTTTTTGTGGTGCACGGGCTCCTCATTGCCGTGGCTTCTCTTGTTGCGGAGCATGGGCTCTAGACACATGGGCTTCCGTAGCTGCAGCACATGGGCTCAGTCGTTGTGGCTCACGGGCTCTAACGTGCAGGCTCAATAGTTGTGGCACACGGGCTCAGTTGCTGCGTGGCATGTGGGATCTTCCTGGGCCCGGGATATAACCCGTGTCCCCTGCATTGGCAGGTGGGTTCTTAACCACTGTGCCACCTAGGAAGGCCCTCACTAGCTTTTATAATGCAAACCTGTGCCCCTCCTTTCCTGGGCACTTCCTCCAGTTCCAGGGATGCACCCCGCCCCAGAGCCCCGGTCCGACCATCCGCCCACCCTGGGGGCCCCCACACCTGCCAGGAGCCTTGTCCAGGCACGGGGCGGAGCTGCGACAGTGGGGCTAGCTCCCGGCACAACGCCACCCTTGCAGGGGAGTGGAGCGCGTGAAGGAGGGAAGGAGGGGGGTGCCGAGGGTGCTGGGTTTATCAGGCACGCAGGGACCAGCCCCAAGTCCTGGGCAAGGAGCCGCCTCTGACTTTCCTGGGATAACAGGGGACCCCGCAGCAGGTCAGCCCGCCCCAAGCCCCCACCCCGCCCCTTCTCTCTGCCCCACCCCTGCACCCCGCCGGTGGCACGGGGCTCCCGCAGAACCACTCTGCCTTTGCCTACTGCTCATGTGAGACGACGTTGGGTCAGGACAGGCTGGGTCGGGGGTGGACGCCACACTCTTTGGCCACAGCGGCCGGTCCCTCCCTGACCAGGAGCCCAGGTCTAGAAGTCAGGTCACCAAGCTGTCCCCCAGCAAGACACCCCAGCCACCTTCCTGGAACCACGCACGTCACGCACCCCAGAATCGTGGGCTTCACGTGGGCGCTGAGGGCCCTACAGTCACGTCCACCCTCTGTCCCAGGGCAGCTGGCCCGGCTCGGGGGAGCAGCGGAGGGGTCCGGGCATCAGAAGACCCAGGTGGGCTCTGGGGCCAGGGGGCCCCCGAATCCCGCCTGCCACCCTCATCCTGGGGACCCCGCCCCACAGACCCCGTGCGCGCCCAGAGCCCCCTCACCCTCCCGCCCTGAGGCTGGTCCAGCAGCTGCACCTGGTTTCCTGGCCGGCACCCCCCACCTGCCCCCCACAGCCTGGTTTGCACTGCCTGCCTGCCAGGCTCAACCCTCAGGCTTGGCGGAGGCTCTCCGAGACTTGACCCTGTGCAGACGGGCCAGCCCCAGGCCCCAGCCCTTATCAGAGGGTGTGCACCAGACACTGGGCAGAGAGGTAACCTCAGTTTCCCCATTGGCAAAACTGGCCACACCACCTCCTGTAAGAAGCTGCAGCCTCGTGGTCACAGACTTGGATGGGGTGGGGGTGGGCGTGGAACAGGACTTTAAAACCCGGGGTCCTTGGGAGGGAATGAATTGGGAGATTGGGACTGCCATATATACATTACTAATAAGAAAAAAATACCAAATTGTACACTCTAAATATATGCAGTTTATGGTATGTTAACTGTATCTCAATAAAAGTTCTTAAAAAAAAAAAAACCCGGGATCCTCGCAGCCAAGGCCCCGGCACTTCACACACAGCCGCACAGACCCATGAACAAAGCCTAAGGGAAGGTGAAGTGCACCCCCACGCAAACCCTGCGGCGTAAACTCCTGTGCTTCTCGAGACCAAATGCGACCAAAGCGACTCCTTTAACTATTTGATTCCTGACTAGACACTGTCAGTGTGTCTTGGGAGCGTTCCAAATTTAGTTCACTACTATTTACTTGACTTTTATCTTTCCTCCCTGGTTGGCAGCATTTATAACTGGGTCATCTGTTAACTATTTGCAACACCTCTCCAGGGGAGAGGGGGCGGGCTTTATAAATACTCTTTCTTATTACTGTGCAGGTAGATTCTGTTCCAGCGCTGAAGGGAACATGAAGACACACGCCTGTGACTCACCCCCCCCACCCCGGGGAGGCTCACCCCCCCGGGGAGACACCAAGTGCTCAGGATGACGCGGCTCGGGCGCTGCGCCCTGGACCCCACGTGTGGGTCTGTCCTCCGCGCCTGACGCTGGGGATTCAGGGCCACAGGTGGGCTTGGCTTCTGTGTGGTTTGCACATCACACGTCCCACGGCTGTGACTACAGCAGGTGCAGAGGGCCTCGCGGCCCAGGAGCCAGGGCTTCAGTCCTTCCCGACACCACCCGCCAGGGGCTACTCCCCTCCACCAGCCAGGTCTGGATGTTCCTGGGGGGCTGGGGATCTTTATGCACCCGCCCCCGCCCCGAGTTTGAACACAAGTCCTTGTTCCAAACGTGGGTCATCACGCGCCATCTCCTGGTCACATCACCGGGAACCAAGTTCATCAGAGCAAGGAGCTGTAACACGCGGGGGGACTTGGGGGGATCCCAGGACGCCAGGAGGAGATACTCGCAACCAAACCTGGAGCCGCGCGCAGCACAGACCGTCTCAGCGCCGCCAGGCCCTCGACGCCGCCGCCGCCCTCGCCCCCCGCCCCGCACGCCCCTCACTCACTCCCCATCCCGAAGCCCGGCTTCTAGGCTCCGGTCTCGCCTCCCCGTTACTCTCTTTTTCACTGTTAGTTCTGATAAATCAAGTCTCTTGGTAGAAATTCAAAAAAGGCGTGACAAGGTCGTGGTCACTGGCAGGTCAACGCGGCCTTTCTAAGGAGGAGGGGGCGGAATGTCCCCACCGACTCCGCTCTCCTCTGGGGCGGGCGGGGGGGGGGGTCGGGGTGCCCGGGGCTGTCCCCACGCCACCCGCCTGTCCTGTGGCAGGACCCCCAGGCCCCGGCGGGCCTGCGCTGTGCTACGTGCAGCCCTGGGTTCTCCGGCCGCTGGGCCTCATCCCTCCCTCCGGCAGGTGCATGGCCTTCCCGGGAGGCCCAGCAGGTAAGTGCCTGCGAAGGGCCCGGGCTGGGGGAGGGGAACGCTTTGAAGGGCGTCCCCGCCCTGTTGGCATTCCTACTGTGAGCGCCCTGCTTTCATCTTCTCTCCCCTCTTCCGCTCAGCTCGGCGCCGGCACCCGCCCCCGGCCGGAGAAGGGGGCTCCGCTCGCCCGGCGCGCCCCGCGCCCCCACTTACCGGTGCAGGGCTGCCATGGCCGGGCGCCTGGGCCCGGGGTGGCCAGGGCCGGGAGCAGCGCGCACAGGCTCAGCAGGACGGACATGAGGGGCGCGGGTCCCAAGCTCCACGCGGGGGCCCCGCCCGCGCCCGCGCCCGCGCCCGGGGGCAGCCGCTCGGCGCGCGCCCGGCTCGGCGCTCCCAGGGCGGCCTCGGGCCGGCGGTCAGCGGGGCGGCCGCATGCCCGGGGCCTGCGCGGGGACGGCGGCGCCGGGCCGGGCCGCGGCCGCGCCCTAGCGCCTCATTTCCGCCCGGGCTGGGGTCCCGCCGCGCAGGTGGCAGCTGGTACCATCTCGGCGGGGCCGCGGCGCGTCGCTGGCAAAGCGCGCTTTTCCCCGAGGGAAGGACAGAAGCGGATCCGCCAGGAGGGCTGAGAGCCACCCGGGAAGCTCCCGGGAGCTGCGCTCCCCGCGCGCAGCCTCGGCGCGCAGGTCGGGCCGCAGCCCGTGGGTCCCCGCGCCCAGGGCTTTTATCGGGCGCGCAGCCCTCCCGGGGGGTGGGGTTGCCAGCTGCCAGGTCTCAGGAATTTCCCCGCGGAGGGGAGTCAGTCCTCCGAGGGAACGGCTGACGAGCGGCCCGGAGCGGCCCGGGGAGGGCGTGGCCGCGCGGCGGGGGCTCGTTTCCCGGCGGGGGCTCCGGCCTCCCCGAGCGCGGCCCGCGTGCCAGGCTGCCCCCGGCGGGACGGCGGCTGAGCGCGAGTATTCGTTCCTGAGAGCCCGCGGGAGAGTGTGCCAGGGCAGACGGGGGAGGGAGGGAGCCCACAGGCCCCCCGAGGGGCACCTTCCCCTCGCGCGGAGGCGGCGCCAGGGCTGGGAACCCCGCGCTCTCCCCGGGAAGCCGCAGCGCCCCCAGCGCCCCCAGCTCCGTGGGCCGAGGCCGGTCTGAGCCAAAAGGAGCACGTGCAGGGTACAGACCCCAGGGTTAGGGCTTGCGGGGAGGGGGAGGGAGAGGGAGGGAGAGGGAGGGAGAGACAGAGACAGGGAGGCGGGGGGGGGGGGGGGGGGGGGGAGGGAGGCAGCGAAAGAACACGTCGAAGGCCCTTCCCAATAAAACTGCCCCGGTGACTCCAGAGAGTCTCCCGCTGTCCGTCTCTCCATCCGTCTGTCTGTGTCTGGGGTCATGTGAAGAAACTCAGCGAGCCCCTCTTACCCCTGCCCGGCTCCCAGCGCCGGGAAGGGGGGCTCCCTCACCCCTGCCCCAGGCCCCCTGCCCACCCAGGCCCCGGCCGCACACAGTGTCGGCACAGAGACGCTGACTGCTCGGGATGCTGGGAGCCGTGAAAGGCTCACAGGGCACAGGTGTCGGCTCCATGTGATGAGAGGAAGGACGTGGTCCCCCCAGAGAGTGAAAGGCCTGGCCTTTGGAGAAGGGACCGCTGTTAAAACTGAATAAATCGAGCTTTTCTCTTTTCTTTCTCAACTGATGAGAACTCGGGGGTCACAGTGGCCCTGGGTGGGGAGGGGGCAGGTCCGAAGGACAGGTGACTTCCCACAGGAGGGGCAGGTGGCCCACGAGCAGGGCCACCAACCCAGGCAGTGTCCCTGTGACTCCTGCTGGCCTTGCCACATGACCAAAGACCTCTGACCGCCAAGTCTCTCGCTGACCTTTAACTGGTTGACAATAAAATCACGTATCGGTTTTTAACAACCAGATTTCAAAAACCAAAATTATGTTACCTGGGACCCTCCAAAAAAGTTTTGCTTCTATTACATTTGATCCAGTAATACCAGTCAGACTCTCTATGACCAACAAGGGTTAATCCGTGAAATTTTATGCATTTTTAAAACTATAAAAATATGTGCCTGAAAGCAGAGAAAGCTCAGAATTTCCTTCTCTAGACTGGTTCCCACGTGACCCTGGACAAGTCACGTAAATGCTCTGAACTGCTTCCACGTCTGTAGAATGTGTCTAGTAAGCCCTGCACGGCAGGGACGTCCTGTGAGTTACGTGGCAGCTTTAGTTTACAGGAAGCAGCATTTCTGCAAACGTGTCCTGAGCATGCAGCTCTGAGGGGCTCTGCCAGGGTAGGGGGATTCCATGTCCTTCCCTGGGGACACACAGGCGCCCAGAGTGGAAGCCTCTGAGGTTTCAGCAACTAAGAAAGCTGCTGACAGTTTTCTGTCCCAGTTTTCCCCACACTCATTTGCCGTGGAAATCACTTTTTCCCACATCACAGGCCCTGAAGTCACGGAGATGCGTCCCCAGAACCCACTAAGACAAATGCATGTGCAAAGAACAGAGCACAACCCAGCCCCATCTTTGTGGTTGTTCAGGACCTGCCCCAACCTATCGTGGTCGGGATTTCCCTCCTGGGAAGCAGGCTGGATCAGTCCCCAGAAGAGAGTGTAACTATCTCCCAACGAAAGCACAGAACATCTCCCAAGAATGTCCCCAAACACATCCTGCCTAACTCTGGTGCCAACTGCCCCTCTCCATTGTGTGCCGCCTTCTCTTTGGTGCTGTCCAACTCAAGAGAGGCTTGTATCCCAACCAGGAGTGATGCTTTTTCTGGGAAAATGGGGTGAAGTGACAAGTAAAGGAGAAATTTGAAATGGTAACTTTGTGTTACAAAAAGGTATCACCCAATCCCCTGGTTTTTCTATTAAACTAACCTGTCACATACTGCAGACTGTTGAACCTCAGTGGTTTTTAATCATTTAAAGACACACACACTCCTCTGGAATATGCCATAATTTGGTATTTAATGACCAGTGTTCTAAGGATGTTGGGAAAGTTGTCTGGGGGACAGACGAGAATGCTTGCGCATGACAGCGAGTCCCGATGGACTTGGGAAGCCCCAGCAAGCTTGGACAGTGAGCATAGCCAACCCAGGGCTCCCACAGCTCCAGGGCTGGGCTCCCACCTGGCACCCAGCTGTGCTCCCATCAACCACTGACTCACCTGGAGAGGAGCCCGTGAGACCCACTGTCTGCAGAAATGCAGGCTAGAATTCCATTCTGAAAGTGATCTAAGAAGAGAAGTCTCACTAGGTTATTGAATAAGAGAATAGAGTTTGTTTTTCTTACCACAGGAAGCATTCTTTGGACACTAGGGCTACTAACTCTTTGTCTGCTAAAGAGTTACTGCAACTATTTTCTCCCTATTGCTTCTTTTTTGATGCTTTGGTTTAAATGCTTTTTTTTTTTTTTTTTTGGATATTTTTTGACGCTTTTGTCTTTTGCCAAGTATTTAAATTTTTTTGGTCAGCAATATTTTCCTTAAGACTTGTGGTTCTTAAAAGACTTCCATTTCTCTGCTGCTGTATTTGTATTGCTCTCCATTCCGTCTGGAGTGTGGTCCTGGATATTTGGAATTCAGTGCGGCGAACTCTGTTTCCGGAAAGCTGTTACGAAGGGCTATTTGTTACGTACTCCCCTTTCCCACCACCTTGAAATGTCGCACTTGTGGTGGATGAGGCTTCTATGTCTACGTGGACCCGTTCCACGAACCTCTGTTCTGCTCATCTCTCTGTCTCTTTCCTTTCCCAGCACGCTATGTTTCACGTCAGCATTTATAGTACGTGTTCATACGTATAAAGAACATATGCACTAGTTTTCCCTTTTCAAGTTGCCCCCACTCATGTACTGTCCCATAAGAACTTAAAAATAATTGGTTCTCACCTCTGCCTTTCAAATGAAATTTGAACAAATGAGCAAAAAACACTGCAGGAATACCTATGGGAATGGCAATAAGTTTATAGATTAATCTCAGAATACTGGACATTTTTATGATATGAACTCTTCCCACTCAGGGACATGTGTATCTCTCTGTTTGTTCCAATCTTGAATTAAATTCATCAAAAAAATGTATAGTTTTAACTATAGAGGCCATGTACTTTTTCTGTAAGGTTATTCCTGTGAATATCATAAATGTATGATGTTATCAGCAGCAGGGACATAATTCCCCCATTTCCACCTGTCGCTGGTTATTGCTCGTGTAAAGAAAATTGGGGGAATTCCCTAGGGATCCAGGGGTTAGGACTCCAAGATTTCACTGCTGAGGGCCCAGGTTTGATCCCCGGTGGGGGAACTAAGATCCCGCAAGCAATGTGGCAGGGCCAAAACAAAAAAAAAAAAAAAAAAAAAAGGTTCATTTTTTACAGTTATCTTGTATCTAGCAACCTTAAATTTACTAAGCAATTTTAGAATCTTTTTTTCACTAGACAAACATTGTCTACAAATAAAAATAACATTGTCCCTTCTGTTTTAATACGTGCACCAGCCTGTTTTCTTATTTTATGATATGAACTCGACAACAGCAAGCTTTCCTCGGCCCCGCGTTCAGTGGGGATCGCAGTGGAGTTTGGAAGCATCGTCATATTAAAGAATTTTTCTCTTTTCCTCTTTTACTAAGAGGAGGAAGGGCTGCTGCATTTTCTGAAGCGCTTCTGCACCTCGATTGATATGATTTCATGTGTTTTCTATTTTGCCAGTGGAATTAATCCCAAGCTCTCTTCCTAGTGCTGAACCAGCCTTACCTTCCTGGGGTGAAGCACACAGGGCTGTGGTGCATTCTCCAAGGACACTGCAGAGTCCACCCACTGTTTCACCTGCAATCCCTGCGTCATGTGCACATCCTCCGCTCCTCACTCTCTCCCCAGGCAGCCTCCGGGGGCTCCAGTCTCACCCCGGACGCAAGAGGCACAGCCTGTAGCTCTGTGATGAGCATCGGGCTGTATCGGCAACTATTCACCTGACATCCTCCCCCCACACCCCTGCCCCGGCATCCCAAAGGCACTGTCCCACGCTCCCCACACAGAGCAGGCCCCATCCTGGGTGCAGGCCAGAAACCCAGACTCATCCTTGGCACCTTCCGTTGAGTTCATCCCCAAACACTCCTGCCTCCCGCCCCCTACCTTCCCAGTCCAGCCACCCCCATTCCATACTGCAGCTGCCCAGCCGCCTCCCACACCCTCTGGGCCTCCTGCACCTGCCCATAGCAAGCTCTGCAGAACCCAGACCTGGCCTGGCTGCTCCCCCTCCAGTGGCACCCAGGATGAAGACGACGTCCAGGGTGTGGCCTTCAGGCCTGGGGTCCGGCCCTGCCCGCACTCACGCCGTGTCCAGGCCGTGCCCCCTCCTGCCCGGGGATGTTCCGGGGGGCGGCCCCCCAGCACCCTCTGCTTCCCTGGCCTGACTGACTCCTCTGGGGAAGCCTCCCTGCAGGAGCTCCCAGCACCTCGAGTGCCTCTCCTTCGGGGAGGGTTTGGTCACGCGTTCAGGTGACGCTTCGAACGATGTCTGAAGCTCCAGCACCCAGACCACGCCGTGTCGGGCTCAGCCTGTGTCCCTTCACAAACATGTAATCAATTAGTGAACTTACTCGATTGATCATGGGATACTAAGGTTACCCCAGCTTTAGGGGTGCTTTCCAGGCTTTTCCATGGTCTAGAATACTTTGACTGTGGTAAGAATTTGTTTTCTGGAGATAAACTGGGCCTCATTTGTGAAAATGTTTGAGCCTTCTTCTTGCAACATTTTAAAAAACTTTTCAACTCTACCGAAAAGCTGGCAAAAAATGTGCTTTGATGCAGCAGTTAACACTCTGTCAAGCCTATAGGTGCCTATAGAAACTCTTTTTTCTGTTGAACCACTAGAGTGTAAACTGTTAACGTGACATTCACCCTGCATATTCCTGCATGTGTTTCCGAAAATAAGGACACACTCCAGTATTTCTATAGTAAGATGATCATATCTAAGAAAAATACCATTAATCCAATAATGACTGTTTTTAAGTTCCAGGTTGGGACTCTTTCAGTAATAAATGTTTCAAACAAACTTATAATTCCTTTTATGTTTATTTGTTTACTCTTTATACTTCCTCATGAGTTAATGTTGATGACTTCTCTTTTACTGGGAATCACCCACTTCCTCGAAATTTTCAAATTTATTACCAAAGTATTAACATTATGTTCTTATTTTTGAAAATAAAATTAATCTGTTCTCTATCTCCAATTATATTTTTACTCATATTTAATGTTGGGTTGCTTTACTTTTTCTTTAAGGTTTGCTATGAAGTCGTGTGATTTGTTCATCTTTTGAATACCTGAGCTTTCTGCTAGATGCATATTAAAATCTCTTATTAAAATGATGTTTCATCTAGTCCTTACGTTTTCTTTTTTTTCTGGACCTGACATTTTATTAGCTTTATGTTTCTTCGTTTCAGTTTTGGGGCTCTAATTCATTTATACATTTTTAAGTGTATGGGTATATTTTCCTCCATAAAAAAGACGGTTTTACTAACATTATCTATAAAACAGTCCACTCTCCTGCTGTGTGTGTGCCTGTGTGTTTCTGAGTGCTCTGTTCTCTTCCACTTCTCCTGTAATTCTGTCCCTTGTTGCACCATAAATTCCGACGCCATATCGTCAGGTGCATGTTTGCTTGTGATCGTTATATGCCCTTAATTTATGTTTCCCTGGCTGGTACATAACATTCCTCTTCATGCTCGAGTTTGAATATCTCTAGAAGTCTGTCCGAGGTGTTTTGCTCCTCTGGGTGTGCTGCGCTTCTCTTCTGTAGCACTACAATGACACACCCCTGTCTCACTGCGCAACATTGGTGCTTCTTCTAATCTGGGTGAAACAATCAAAGTTGCAGAAATCGATTTGCTTCCTGAAGAAAACACGGCAACAAGAGACGAGCTGGACAAAGCCCGAGTCCTGCAGATGCCACAAGGAAAGAGGACGAGGGGTCAGCAAAGCGGCCTGAGAAGAGAGCTGATTGTCACACAGGCCAGTGTGGACAAGGAGTCCTGCTGCCGCGCCAGGAGCGTCACGACAGACAGAAGACCGCTGGGCTGGGAAAACACGGGAAACCATGGAAAACCTGAATTCTCTGCATCCTTCAGCTGCGGGGGAGGAACTTCGCAGAAGAAAAAGAAGGAGCGGTGTAGTGACCCTCATTCTGTGACCCCCTGTAAACCCCTCGGGATTAAAGGTGTTTATAGGGGTCAATGCCAAAGTCTCTTCTCTGGCCTTAAGAAAAGTTTCACTCATATAACATCTACTTTACCCATAAAACGTTACTCATTTTCATTGTATAAAAATATAATTAAGCAAAAAAAGAGGAACGGGGATCTATAATTCTAGACATAATCACTGTTAATGTGTTAGTCTAGATCAGAAGCCTATATGTAAATATACAGCGGATACAGTTTCACAAAGTGATATCACGTCATACATCTTTGCCTAGACAGAGACAATGCAGAAAGGTGGTTAAAACGCAAACCCTCAGGTCCGAATTCCTGGCTTTGAAACCTGGCTCTATTAATTCTTAGCTGTGTGGATCCTGGGCAAACAATTTAACTTCTCTGTGCCTCTGTGAACGCCTGGGTGAGATGGGCACAAGGACGGCCCCTGGCTCGCCGGTTTGCGGGAAGGACTACAGGAGGTGGTACGTACAGTGAGCTCTTCGCATCGCCCTAAGGTATTGTGAGCAGGAGACACAGAGCCACCCTGCCTCGGTTGTTCCCTTACTGTACTGTGAGCCACTTCCCAGTAAACACACAGCAGCCTCTGATCCTCCGTGACAACACTCCTGCTGCTTCAATAAGGAGAGTTGCTCCACGGGGCATTTTAACACGTATGCCTTGAACATTTCATAGATTTGGAATCAGAAATTAGAATTAGAATTGAATGCTTGATAACAAGCTGTCAGGAGACCCGTCTCCCTGGGTCTCTGGCTTATCTTACTGTTTATCTCGTGAGCCTCGGGGCACCAAGGGTCCTTAGTTCTGAACTATCTTGTCAAGGGTATTTGTACAGGGAATGGCCTGGAAGTCAGAGACAGTGTGTGTCTCAGGAGCAGTGAGCCGACACGCTTACTGGCCAGGACATTAGAGACGGCGTCCCCTCCAGAGCCAAGGGCTCATCCTTGCTGCCTGTTACAGGCTCAGTTGTGTCTCCCCAAATTTCACATGTTGAAATCCTCAGCCCCAGTACCTCAGAATGTGGTCTTACTTGGAAATAAGGTCCTTGCAGATGCAATTAGTTAGAAGGAGGTCTTCCTGGAGTAGGGGTCCCCTAATCCAGTATGACGGTGCCCTTATAAGAAGGGGACATTTGGACACAGACACACACACAGGGAGACGCCAGGTGAAGGTGAAGGCAGAGGCCAGGGTGATGCGCCTATGAACCGGGGGACGCTGAGGATGGCCAGCAAAGCCCCAGAACCTCGGAGACAGCCTGGGACAGACGCTCCCGGTGGCCCTCAGAAGCAAGCAACCCTGGCGACACCCCGAGAGCCGATTTCCGGCCTCCGGAACAGTGAGACGATACGTTTCTGTTTTCCCAGCCCCCGAGTTTGCGGTGCTTTGTTGCAGTGGCCCTAGGAAACTAACATGCTGCATTTCAGACCATGTTCAGCTCCCTACACTCGGGTTCCTACAGGGCAACCCACTGCACACACACAGGTCACCTGGCCCCTCGCATCCCCCTGTGGAACCGGTGCAGATGCCAGCGTCTGCCTCCCGCCATCGGGGGACGGACACCCTGCCTCTGTCTCGGGCCCAGGAGTCTCACGTCTTCCGCCAGAATCCGTGACACTGTGGCAGGCCCACCTGTCAGTTTGCAAGTGGGGCCAAACTTCAGCCCTTAAGGGTTCTTGACATAAACCTCTTGAAGTTCTCAGAGTGAATTTACTTTGACGTAAGCCAGATGAGGTTGATGGAGAAAAACACACACATATTTTTTTTTGGTTCTAAATATTAATGGCATCTGTGATGTCACTATACTGTTCTCAATTATTTTTAAAATCTCAAATCTATAAACAAAATGCTGCTTTTGACTTGAATATCTTCACTGGTACGTGGTCACGCCAGCTTAATTAGTATCACTTACAATGGAGAAAAATTAGAATAATCTAAATTCTAAAAATAGAATCAGTGTGATAAAAAATATATCACATAAATTTCAATAAATGTAACATATTTCTCCTTTTTTTTTTTTCTTTTTGGCAGCACCGCGACGCCTATGAGATCTTAGTTCCCCAACCAAGGATCGAACCCGCGCCCCCTGCAGTGGAAGCGGGGAGTCCTAACCACTGGACCGCTGGGGAATTCCCTGTTTCTCTTTCTTAACAAGTCAAATGCCCTGTCCTCCCCCTCCTCCAGGTGCTTCTCATCCCCAAATCCCTGCTTTTGCTCTCCTGGGTGTCTTTGGCTCCTGAATCCTCCTATTAGTAGAGACACGTGAAGCCCAGGTGTCCCTCAAAGCTCCTCCAGGGTCCCCGAAGCTCTCCAGGCAGTGTCTATTCCCTGAGGAGGTTCCGACAGGCCTTAGGCACTTGTTTACTGTTTTCTACACTCTCCTGCCCTAAGAGACTCTTTGATATAGACTCCACCCAGACAAACCCCGTCCAAGGGCTCAGTGTTGTGTCATATTTGCGGTTCAAGGAGACCCTGGCAGTTCTCCTTTGGAGGTTCTGGGCTCAGCCAGGTTTGCCGCAAATGTGGGACAGGCCCAGGGAAGCCCGTTCCAGAAAGAGGGAAGACAACGTACTGTCACCAGGAGCCTGCCCGGAGGGAGAAGGCACGCTGAATTTCTTTTTTTTTAATTATTTTTTTTTAATGTATTTATTTATTTTGGTTGCGCCGGGTCTCAGTTGCGGCAGGCGGGCTCCTCTTAGTTGCAGCACGTGGGCTCCTTCGTTGCGGCACGTGCTCCTTCGTTGCGGCGTGCGTGCAGGATCTAGTTCCCCGACCAGGGATCGAACCGGGGCCCCTGCATTGGGAGTGCAGAGTCCTAACCACTGGACCTGCAGGGAAGCCCCGGCATGCTGACTTTCTAACACCACAACCCCTGTCCCGACCCCAAGTAATTATCTCTAGAAGCAGGTTTACTGTTGGAGCGGTACTTGTTTACTGACGTACCCCTCTCAGAAAGTTCCACCCGTTATGTTGGGACCAAATGTGGGGAGGGGGAGGGGGTGGGTGGAAGGAAGTACCACCTTGCTTTTTCCCACTAACAGGCTTGGGCTTATTTCAAATACCAAAGCTACATGGGTGTGATCACTGGAGGTAGCTGCATTAACTGGTTGTGAAAAGGGAGCAGACGCAGGCGGCCAAGCTGCCAGGGCCTTCTGCCTCGTACTGTTTCTGTGACTGCTGTGCCCCAAGGCAGGACACGAACGACGCGCACCTGCCCCGCGAGGGACGGGCCCAGCTGCCGAGGCCACCAGGACGCTTCCTCTCCCTGGTCCACCAAGCCTGTCATTTCCAGCTGGCCTGGGGCACCCGTTCCCATCTCCAGGCCAAGCCCATCCTTGCCACACCAAGCATGTTCTTAAAATTCTTTACAGATTAACCTACGTTAATCTAAACGCGATAAAAGCATAGGTTTTACCTTCTGCTCGGAGCTGCACTGTAATTTCCCCAACAACTTGCTGAAAAGACCAAGAAGAGCGTAGCAACCAGCAGCAGGGCCTGGAGGGAAGCTACAATTACGGGGTGCGAGGCCGGCCGGGCAGCGGCACCTACTTCAAAGGCTGGGGCGGGGGCGGGACGGGCAGGGCTGTAATTAGCGGCCCTGAGGAGCAAGAAAGCCCCGCGTGCACCGCAGAGCAGGGCGGCAGGAACAAAGGCCCCACTGTTTGCTGTGAATCACCCCGAGTCCGGCGGGGAGGCACGTACCTCCGCCCTCCGCCCTGCACCCGGGACCCCGTGGGCCACCCTCCCTCCGCCAGGTCCGTGCAGGCTCAGGGATGTGACAGGCCAGGCTTCGGGGAGACGGTCAGGACTCCTCCCCTCCCTATCAGGGCTGGCCCGGGCCCCCCGAAGCAGGATGGAGATGGGCGTGGTCTGCGGCTCACACTTGGGGGCATCTGCGGGGACAGGGCCCGTCCTGTGCCCTGGCCTGCATCCTGTCGGGGCCCCAGCCGCCCGCGGCAGGCAGAGCTCAGCGCCTCCCTGGGGCTGGGTGTCCCGTGTACCTGCAGAGCAGGGGCCCCGCCCTCCCTGCCACGGGGACCTGGGGACCTGGGGAGGGAAGCTGGGCTTGGGAGGACCCCGGGAGGACACACTGGAGAGAAGAAAGCTCAGGGTCCAGGGTGACCATCCACTGCCCACTGGCCTGATGGCCAGCTGGTCCCAGACTGGCCCCAAATCAGAGTACTTTGGCCCCTGTGTTGGTGTCCAACCCATGTTACCTGAAGGTATTTTTAAAATCACGTCTTCCAAGGACACCGGCTGTGGCAATGCTGGCCCTGGGCATCGTGTGTTCAGTTTTTAAAGGGTTTTGGGGCAGCGACAGTGGTTGCAGTTTTTTAGCTTCAATAGAAACAGAGTTTGTGGATTCTTAGGCCTGCATCGAGATTTTCTTTGGCAATGTCTTCTTGCAGAGGTGGCCGTGGGTGTCACCCTGCCTGGTCAGTGAGATAGATGATGGGGTCATGACCCAGCCTGCCTGGGCGGGGCAGGGCGGGGGAGAGGGGGAGGAAGAATGGCCATTACCACCAACGCCGCCCCTGTCCTCCGCCTCTTTGTTGGGTGTGGGAGCCCATGGTCAGAGGGCGTGTGCCTTCCTGGGGTGTGTGGGGGGGTGCTCTCTGCAAGCCCTCTTCTCCCCCAGCTGAGCGACCCCACTCCTCCCCAACCAGGTCCACACCCCTGCCCCCCTGCACTGCAGGTGAGGCTCCGTCCTCGGTCACGGCAGCACCCTGGGGGACCCAGCCCTCCTGCTCCCCACGGCCCTGATTCCTGAGGGCGCCCCTGCCCCCTAGCCCTGCCACCTCCCCCCCTAAGGGCCACTCTCACCATCTGCTACGGGAGGCTCCAGGACAGCCGTTCTCAAAGCCCGGTGCCCGGGAACCCCGTGCGCCGACCCAGGGCGCAGGCCCCCGTGGGGCTCCTTCTCCACCCTGGAGAGTCTCGTGCCCCGCCCCCTCCTCACTCACCCCTCCTGCCCCCGCCTCTCAGCACAGACCCCCTTCTCCCCTACGTCTCGGCTCTGCGGCCCCCAGCCTCCAGGGGGGCTCGGTGAGTGGGATGCCTGTGCTGGGATGCGAGATCGGGCCCAGTGGGGGTCACAGAGGCTGGAGGGTGGCCGAGGCCTTCCTGTCACAAGATCCCCTGGATTTCCCCAAAGAACAGATGCCTCGGTGGGTGTAAGTGACCTCGTGAGGTGCTTTCCAGCAGAGCCGCCAATAATTTCCCCAGTCACGCGTCACTCCCACGCTCCATCCGCGTTGATGGGGGCCCGCCCCACTGCAGCTGAGGTCCAGGCTGGGCAGCGACGGCGAGAGGCAGGCGGCCGTCCTTCCACGGTTTTCCTCCTGCATCTGTGTCCTAATCTCCTTCCTACGAGGACGCCAGTCTTACTGGATCAGGGCCTCACGTGACGTGAACCATCTCTCTCGAGACCCACCTTCAAATACAGCCACAAACTCTGACGCAACCAGGGACTAGAGCTCCCACATACGAATTTTGGGGACACAACTCAACCCATTAAAAACCGTCACCACAGAAGAGACAGTGGTTAGGACTCCACGCGTCCAATGCAGGGGACGCGGGTCAATCCCTGGTCAGGGAACGAGGATGCCACACGCCACGTGGTGTGGCCAAAACAAAAACGTAGACACATGAAAGCACAGATGGCCTTAGTCCTTTTCTTGGTTCCAGGAATCAAACCGGCAACACGGTAACTAACGTTGGTCTCCACCGAGCGATGCTTTCTGTGGGGGAGGCAGGCCCCGTGGTACCCATCCGTACGTGCCCGCACGTCAACTCAGCCACAGGAAAGATGTTGATCAAACTGTGATTTGAGGAGCTCATTTCTCTCAGGTAGAATCCTGAAGTTACAGCAAATTGGAAGCTCAGGTTCTATCCGGGCAGCTGATACGGCCCTGCTGTGTGTTGTTTGAAAGAAAATTCTCACGTTTTATTTGTGAGATTTGTTAAAATAACAATGACGGAGGCCACTGAGCTTTTACGGGTTTGTCCCCCGCTGACAGATGGGAGGGGCGCTGTTAGCGGGACGCTCCTGCGTTTGTCTGCGATGGCTCTGGTCTATTACACCCAGCAAATACATGACATCGCTTCGACACACACGCCTTTAAAAATAACCTTGTTTCTCTTATTGCACAAGTAAAACTAGGCTCACTGTTGAAGGCTCATCACGTTCTGATGACAGAGGAGGAGGCGAACACCTTCCGCGGTCCTCCTCTCGGCAGCTCACTTCGTGCCTTGTACACGGCAGCCGGGGTCCTCTGGGAGGGAACTAAAGCAGCAGGACACGCGCAGCCTCCTCTCTCCTGACTTTTCTCAGCCAGCGATGCAGCTGACGTGAGCCGTCACGAGCACAGAGGCGCCCTCGTACCGGCTCCCCGAGGAGAGCGGGACAGGAGCCACCCGCCGGGTGCCCGAGGCCCAGCTCCTCCTCCGGGTGGCTGCTGGAGCCGGGGCCGCGGGCTGTGTGAGCAGGGCTCCCGTGCGTCCCCCTCCCAGGGTGGGGGGTCAGAGGGTCAGGGCATTTCATGAGAGGAAGCACCCCTCCCCTGCAGGCGGCCTCCCCCCAGGCCTGCAGCTCTCTGCTACACCCACACGTCAGGGCTCTGGGTGGGGGCCCAGCACCCCCGGGGGAGGGGTCGGGGCAGACCGCTGACGTCGCTGAACTCCGCTTCCTGGTCTGTATGACAGCAGCGCCGGCGGGGCCCTGCTTCCCTGAGTTCGTGTAAAGCAGACGACACGGGCCCACCATCAAGGGCCTGGGCCCAGCCCTCCCCTGGGCCTGGAGACGCGTGATCACCGAGAACGCGCGGAGGGGCCCTGGGAGCAGGAACTCCAGCGGACGCTCTAAGCCCCTCGGCCCTGCGTCCCGGTGCTCCTCGGCGTGGGGCCAGCCCAGCACACATTCTCTCTGCGTGGACTCGCCGTCCAGCTGGACGGCTTCTAACCCGCACGTCCGCTGCGGGACACAACTCAGGCCTCTCGGACACAGGTGTTTTATCCTCGTACTGCCCGAAACTTGGAGGTTTGCGCGGAAACGTGGCCAGAAGGCGAGCGGTGGCCACGCCGCTCTCTGGACGCCTGGCCCGTCCCTCCAATTCCTCTCCCTCCTCCGCCCAGCGCGGGCGCCCTGGGCCTTCTCACTCCAAGCAAAGCTGGAACCTTCCCTGCTGCCGGGCCCCCTCTCCTGCTCCCAGGCCCGGCGGAGCAGAGCTGGGAGAGGGGTGCGGCCGTGGAGGCCCGGGAGCGGCTCTGGGTACCACCCAGGGCGGCCCCTCCTGCGCGGAAGGGCTGTGCACGCCCAGGAGTAGCAGGTGCGTGGGGGTGAGGGGAGGAGCACGGGCTCCCTGTCCCGGGGGCGGGGGCTGGGGGTCTCTCTCGGCCTTCTCCAGGACGGGGGGAGCCCCGTGGCAGTGGAGGCCAGGAGCTCCCTGTGGGACCTGAGAGGCTGGAGGCGTCCGGGTGCCGTCCGGAGGGGAACCAGGAGGCGGCGTCCGCGCTCCCAGCCCGGCGTCCACGGCCCGCCTGTGCCGAGCGAACGCCCTCCCCGGGGTTCACCCGACCGAGGCTCTGCCCCGGGCCTTCCTCAGCCGGGAAGGCAGAGAACCCAGCCGTGTCTCTGGCTCTGACCCAGGACAGCCAGCATGGGGGGGCCTGCTGCGGGCCCCCCGGGGACGCCTCCCCTGGGCTGCTGGCTAGCTGGGAGCACGGCTGGGAGGAGACAGGACGGTCCGTCGTGTGTGGGGTCTCCACCCCCGGGGCCATCGGGGGCTGCCAACCAGGCGGGCACCTCGGGGAGGGAGCCGCTGCTTCTCTCCAGGCAACTGCCGGGCAGGGACGCAATCGAGCGGCAGGGTGCTCGCCCCCCGCAGCGGCCGAAGCGAGCGGACACCCCCCCCCCGGGGCTTGAAGGACAGAACCGTCTCAGGTCTGCGAGCAGCTGCCCTCCACGTCCATGGCGCCCCAGCCCCCGGCGTCCGGGCGCGAGGCCGCGTCTCTGCCTGTCGCCACTGGCTTCTGCAGTCACGCCTCCGCTCGAGGGCACCCGTTGTTGCATGAGGGCCACCCTGCTCCAGCAGGGAAGGTGCGCCAGGCGGTGCCCCTGTCCTCGCCCTGGGGCTCTGGGCCTCCTGCCCCCAGCGGCAGCCTGGCACGGAGCGTAGCCGTCCCTCTGAAGCCGGGACCCTTCACGGGCGCACTCCCACACGGACGCGAGGACGGAGGCCGGGTGCCCTGGTGGTCAGCCTCAGGGGCCCCGGGCCGGGCGGGCCGCGCGTGGGAGAGGCTGCGGGAGGAGCTGCCCGCGACGCGGGAGCCGGGACGGCGGAGGACGGGGAGCGCCAGGCCCCCGCCCCGGCCCCTGGGAGGCAAGGAGGGCCCCCTGTACCCGAGCTGGCCCCCGTCCCAGGCCCGACCCAACCCCCCGCGTGGCGAGGGCCCAGGGCCCGCGGGGCAGCAGCTACTGGGCAAAGGCGAGGGGTGCGTGACACACCACGGCCACGCCCAGCCCTCAGAGGAGGCCGCGCAGATCCCAGAGAGAGACGAGACCCCACGGGGTGCGGGCGGAGCTGCGGGGACAGACGGTCTCCCCCTCCCCGTCTCCCCCTTCTCTCCCAGGCCCGGCTGCACGGGGAAGCGCCCAGGCCCTCAGGCGCCACTGACCCTGAGAGGCAGCCTTCGCGGGCGTGGACCCTCCAGCCCCCCAGCCCCGAGCATGGAGACATCGGGGCCGCCGTGGGGCTCCTGCCCGAGAGACGGACACGTGTGTGTGTGTGTGTGTGTGTGTGTGTGTGTGTGTGTGTGTGTGTGTGTGTGTGTGTGTGTGTGTGTGTGTCTTGAGCAGCTACGCGTGGGGGACGTGTCACAGGGCAGCTGCTCAGGCCGGTACCCACTTCTGCTGGGATACAGCCTTTCCTCCCGTCGCCTGCCTGCCCCCTCCGCTTCTCCATCAGCCCCGCCCCGTACTGACCGGACATGGGTCAAACTAACCGCGATGCAGTCACCCCTAGCTCCCGGGAGACGCCCGCCAGCCGCCAGAATACTCCCAGGAGCCCCGGGCTCCTGGGCGGCCCGTGACGTTGTCACCAAGCCCGGGTTAACGTCCACTGAGCCTGGTTTCATCCCATCAACCAGTGACACGGGAACTTCAGGAAAACCCAAACACCCATCCAAGCCAGAGACGCATTTCCCCAAAAATGCCTACTGTGGTTTCAAATAGTTTATCAAAACATATAATTATGTTTGCGCAGTTTTACGCATTTCGTACCGAGATTAATTCAAGGGACAATCCAGAAAAATCCAAAAGACATTACCAAGACATGGTCACAGAACTTTTTTTTTACTGTTTATTTCTGTATGTGTTTGTTTGGGCCGCCCCGGGTCTCCGCTGCAGCACGCGGGATCTTTGTTGTGACCTGCAGGAGGATCCAGCTCCTCCCCCGGAGGGAACCTGGGCCCCCTGCATTGGGAGTTCAGGCTCAGCCCCTGAGCCACGTCCCTCACAGAACTTTTTAAACATCAGTTCCGTTCGGCACACGGACATCTGCTGCAGAGAACTGCGATAGGATGACCCACAACAGCCTTTCCCCATAAAGCAATGGGACTTTGGTCAAGCTGTGAGCGTGGGCAGCAGAGGCTGTCTTTGAGACACCAGCCTGCACCGCCCCCCACCCGGCGCCACCCCGCCCGGCTCCCTGCGGTCCCCTGGGTGTCAGGTCGACACGCCTGCCCTCGGCCGTGCCACACGCAGGCCCCGCTCCGCCGGGGCCCCGGCCAGACCCGAGCCAGAGGCGGGGCAGCAGCCCTTCTGCAGGTGGGACTCCCCGGTGCCCAGGTGGGGCCCCCCAGAGCAGCCGCAGGGGCATCACCTGGGCGCGCGTTAGACATGCAAATTCTCAGGCCCCACCCAGGCCCGGGGGCCCAGCCCTGCTTTAACAAGCCCTCTGGGAGGTGCAGCTGCCGGCAGCAGACTGGGACCAGCTGTGGGGAAGGAGAGGGATGCGGGAGGCGGGGTGAAGCCTGAGGAGGGAGGAGAAAGAGTGGGGTTTGAGTACCTGTGGTAGAAAGGCCGAGAATCCCAGGCCCTCAGGCGCCCGGAGGTGTGGGCCGGGACGGGCTGCGCTGCAAGAGGCGTCGGGCCAGGACGTCGGAGGGAAGGCCAGAAACGAGGCGGTTTCCCCGACAGCCCCGAACACGAACTTCCCTCCAGGCAGCTGTTCAGTAAAAGCCGCGCCCCATGCAACGTGGCTGAACCTCAAAACCCCACCCTTGGCGGAAAGCAGCCGGACCCCGGCCCCACCGTGCGGGACCCCGTTTCTGTGAAACACCCAGAACAGGCAGCTCCGCGGCAGCAGAGAGCGGATTCGTGGGTCCCAGCTCAGGGCGGGGGGCGGGGGGAGGGGAGAGACGGCTGGTGGGTGTGGGGTTCCCCTTTGGGGTGCTGGGCCTGTTCCGGAACCACAGAGAGGTGATGGCGGTACCATAATGTGAACGTGCTAAACGCTGCGGAACGGTCCCTTTAAAGACGGTTATTTTACGTTACATGAATGTTATCTAAAAAAAAGGCCACTCGGGACCACCGTGTGAGTCTGTCTTTCTGTCACCTGCCCACACTTTCGTTGTCACTTAGGGCACGAGCTGTTCGAGATCCTTCCCCGTCAGCACAGCTGCCCCAGTACCAGAGACCAAAGACCTCACTGGTCAGGGGGCCAGGTGGGACCAGTGCCCAGGCTGCCTCCTCCCCGGGGGGCAGTGGTGCAGCTTCCCCGCGGGGCTGCCCCGAGGCCAAGGGCCGCCTGCTGTGCACTCAGCTCAGAGGCTGCGGCTCTGGGCCGGGTGGGAGGCCCGGACACCGTGCCGTCACCCTCTGACCATCCCAGATCACTGCCTGCAGCCCCCAAACAGGGCGTCAGGAACAGGAGAGGCAGGCGCCAGGGCTCAGGCTCAGGTGTCGGCCACACCTGGGGGAGCAGGGGGCCTGGGGTCCCCTGCAGGGTGGTGGCTCTGGTTCTCCCCACACATCCAAGCCTGGTCACGGGCCTCCAGACACAGGACACTCACTGCTGCCCCAGCCGACCCCTGACTCCTCCCAGGCTGGTCCCAGGAGCTCTCACCTGGCCAGGGCAGGCTGCACCGTGCTGGCACTGCCGCCGGGCCCCTGCCAGGAGCCGCCCCGTGAAGCACAGCCGCGCCGGCCCACGCTGGCCCCACGGGGGGGACTGCAGCCTGCAGGGTCCGTGCTTACCTGGCACTTCCACCAACCAGAGCCCGCCTGACCCTCAACTGAAACAGCCCTGAGGCCTGGAGGCCGAGTCTTTGGAGCCTGTGTCTCCACAGGGGTAGCCCAGCCCCCGTCCAAAGGTGTGAAGCACTCGGCCAAATCTTTCCGAGATCCGTGCCACGATCTCACAGTCCGTCCGCCTGCAGCACCAGGCTGAGCAGAACGCACACTGGCACCGAATGCACGAACGAACCACATCCTGCGCCACCGACGGCTCACCGAGCAGCTGGCGGAGGCCTGGGGCTCCCCCAAGGCCCACGAGGCCTGGCTGCAGCCCTGCTCCGCCCCCCCGGGACTCAGAGCCCAGTCTGGGGCACCCGCCGGCTCTCGAGGGCTCTGCGCGGCAGAGGGGCCCGCCGGGAGCTCTTACGTTTCTGGCCGTGGACACAGACGCTGAGCCGTGTCCCCTCCACGCTCTGCACTCCGTGTCCAGGTGACGAGAATCTACCCAGATGCTCTTGCTCACACGTCGACACAACGCCCGCTGATTTCTTGCTCAGAACTGGAGCCGTTTTAGGCAGGGCTAACGCCTCCCTCCCCGTGGCTGGTGTCAGCGTGTAACAGGCAGAATTAAGTGCCAGTCGTGTGCGTGCCAGACGGTGGACCACGTCCACGCCGCGCAGGTGGGGCAAGGCCGCGAGGGGTGGCTGGGGCACCTCCACAGAACCCACCGGGACACGAGGCAGCTACAGGTGAACGTCAGACAGGAGCGCCCCGTGGAAGCCTGGCCCTCTCTAACTCTGAGCGGCTTCCCTCCCTGGGGTTTCTGCCCCCCACCTGCCTCCGCCCCGAGCGCGGGACAGGACACGCGTGTCGCGCATCTCTCGGGGGCGAACGTTCAGAGGCCCCAGCGAGGAGCCCCTCAGGCTGCAAAGAACAACATCGGCCCCTGGGGGCCGGAAGCGGGTGGAGGGCTCCGGGGTCACAGGGCCCCAGGACGTCCATCCCGAGGGGGACGGGCACAGGGTGTGTCGGCCCCGGGACCCGGCTCGGGGCTCCAGCCCCGGAGGCAGAGCCCTGGTGGCTGAGGCGTGCGTTACAGGCTCCCCGCCCCACCGACTGCCCCTGTGCAGGGAGGCAATCCCGAAAGGGCACCGGGGGAAGGGGGGGAAGGGACCCGGGGCCCAAGCAGTCACTGCACACGTCACACTGGCCCAGCTGTCCCCGTCCCCGCAGCCGCCCGGCTGCGCCAGCCAGCAGCCGCAGTCCCTCCCCTCTGCTCCTCCGCAGACCCACTGGTAAATCCTGTCAGTTCTTCTCCAAAATCAACCCCGAGTGCATGCAGTCTCCATCTTCTCCACTCCCCCTACCCAGACCCCCCAGCACAGCCTCCAGCCAACCCGGCCTCCGGGTCTCCCACCCCACCCCTCCCCCACCAGCAGGAGGGGCCTTTGAAGACGCCACCGCCCAGGGGTGGCTCCTGGAACCACGCCCGGCCCGCCGCCTGCAAAGGGACAGGACAGCCCCACTGGACACGCCGCCCCCGAGGCCACATCTGGGCCACTCCACGCAGCCCCCACGGGGGAGCCCAGTTCCCAGCCCTCTCTGTGGGCGTCTGCGTGTGTGTGTGTACATGTGCATGTGTCTCTGCGTGTGCACATCTGTGTGTGTGCGTGTGTGCACACGCGCGTGTGGCCGTCTAACCAGTAAGGACAAGGGCCCCACGAGATGCCGAGGCCTGTGCGTCACCTTCCCGCAGGCGATGAAGGCCGGGGGCAGGCCTGCGGCTTTGATGGGATCTGGGCAGGTCAGGCGGGCGAGTGCGTCTCCAGGTGGCGGAAGGGCGGGAGCTGGACAGGTTCCGAGCGTGACTCCCGGAGCAACGTCGCAGCTGCCGCCGCTAATGAGGGGCTGGCGACTCGTCTGGACACGCGGTGGGCCCGCCCGCGTGCGTGTACATGGGGGTGAGGGTGGGGCTCCCCGCGATGGCGGTGCTGCAGGCGGCTCGCAGCGCGGTGTCTGGGGGGAGGGGGGCACCCTGGAAGACAGCTTAGTAGAAAGTGCCTGTGACCCGAGGCCCCCGGGGAGGTCAGCCCCGAGCCACAGTGGGCGGCAGGCGTGACAAACAACACTAATAGTCGCGGGACCTGTTTGCCGCGAGCCCCGGAGCGCCAGGTTCCAGCCTCCGCAGGAAGGATCCAGGCCGGAGCCGGGTCCTCAGCAGCCTGACCTCGGGCCTGGCCTCGGACGAGCTCTCCCGGGCCAGTCTCCATCACTGCGTCACAGCTAGCAGGAGGGCTCCTGGGGATCTCGCGGCGGGAGGCCCTACAGCAGCAGAGGACAGAGGCTCTGGACCAGGAGCCGGGCCACGGGAAACAGAGGAGGAGCCGCAGGGATGGGCACCCCTGCAGGCGTCGGGGGGGGGGTGCCTCGTGCTGGAGGCTCCTGAGCTGGGACAGAGGTAACAGGCCGGGGGGCACAGCAGGGCCCAGATCCCAGGGAGGGGCAGGCGGGGGTGGGAAAGGGGACTCGGCTGTCCGCCGCCCAGAGGCCCTGCCCGCCCCAGGAACACTCACAGGGCAGGGCACCCGAGCCGGGCTCTGCTCTTTGCGCCGGTGGCGAGGCCGGCGTGGACAGGCTGCTGGGTCCCCCAGATCCACAGAGTGAAGCCCCGCCCGGTGAGACGGTGTGCGGAGATGGGAGCTTTAGGGGGTAATTTGGTCAAACAAAGTCATGAGGGTGGGGCCCCACAATGGGATCCGAGGCCTCCCCTCTTGCCCTGAGAGGACATGGCGAGGAGGCTGCAGGCCAGGAAGAGGCTTCTCACCAGACCCGACCGTGCGGACACCTGGCCTCAGCTTCCGGCCTCCAGACCCACGAGAAGGAAACGTCCGTTGTTTAAGCGGTGGCCTCTCGTGTGGCAGCCGTGCCGACGGAGACAGTGCCCTCCCCACAGAGACTAGACGGATGGGTAGGGGTGCTGGGGGAGGGCGGACGATGGTGGGGATACGAGAAACGCCTCCCCCAGCGCATCCAAGGCCGGGAGGCAGCAGGAGCCCGCAGGCCAGGGAGGAGGACGCAGGAACTGGGAAGGCACCCGGCCTGTCCCGGGCTTTGCAGGACCTGGGAACCTGGGCATCAGCTACCCGGCCTGGCTGAGCCCTCACGTCAGGAGGCAGGTCCCCGGGCTCCTGAAATGAGATGTCTCCTTAAGGTGGGACCTCACCCCCAAAGGGCTGCACGCTCCAGGTAACCACAGTCCCGGCCACGGGGAGTCCAGGAAGGTGGCCCTGGACGGCACAGAGCCGGGAGACCCGTCCTGGAGGAGCGGCGGGCCCGGCCGGTGCTGGGCAGTCAGAACCTAACAGATCCAAACCACAGCAAAGTAAAACCAACCCACCAAAACCAGGCGATGCAGGCAGTTTGCAGAGGAGCGGCGTCCCTACACCTGCAGGAGCACAGGCAAACGCTCTCTGCAGCAGGTCTGCAGCACCACGAACTAGAGCCGGAGCTCGCTGTGGGCGCAGGCGGCGGAAGCCACTGTCATCCCCTGACGCCGCCCAGGCACAGCAGGTCCTGCCCTGACTCCGAAGGGTCCCGGCCCCTCCATCAGGGACCGGGACGCCCTTCCGTGGGCCTGTCCGCCTGACACGCATTCCAGTGGCTTGAGCAGTCACACTTACTCATGTGTGTTTGCAAAGTGTCAAAGGAAACAACGAAGTTTCTAAAAAAGAGACAGCGGAGCGAAATGTGGCTCTTCGGCTCCTCCCCAGAAAACATCACGAGCCCAGGTGAGCTCACGGTCAAGGGCAGGGAGAAGTGCCAAGTGAGGGAGGGGTGAGAGGTGAACCCCGATCTAAAAGACCCGCCAGCTCCCAATCCTTCCAGGCCCTGGAGGCCCCCCCATCCTTGTCCCGAGCCCTGTGTGTGACTGCTTCCGGCCAGCAGGCTGTGAGCGAGGTGACCACAACCCAGAAGAGTAGGTACGTGGTAGGGACAGCCCCGGCCCACATGTCAGGCGCCTGCAGGCCACGCTCACTAAAGAGGAGGGGGGACCCCCAGAAGGGACCCGGCACCGCCCAGCGCAGCCTGCACACCCAGGCCCCGGGCTCAGCCTTCGTCCTGGGAAGGGCCGGCCTGCAGCTAGTGCGGCTGCAGAGCTGGGCCTGGCCTCGGAGTGACGGGAAGAAGCGCCGGGCATGAGAGGACCGGGTGAGTTCGCCTGTCCAGTCCTGGCCACAGAGCAGCGCGGCCCGGCTGCCCGGTGTTTCCTCCCGTTCCGATGCGCCGTCGGTCTCGGAGTCCTGGGGCTACACGGGTTTGCCGCCCTTGCTGCTGAGACCCAGGGACGCGTCTCGTGGTGAAGCATCCTCTAGATGCAGGTCCTGCAGCACACCTGGCGCCTCCTGCTCCTCAACATTCATGTGGCAAGTCGTTCCTCTAAAGCACCCTCCGTAAGATTTAACTGCATTTTCAAAAGAATTAGATTTTCAAAAGCTTAATTTTAATAATTTTGATCTCCATGTTATACTCATTAATTATATTTGCATTTTGCAAATTATTAGTTATAATATTCATTTTTACTTTTAATATGTACCTTTGAATACCTTAGTAGAAAACTTTTTGAAAACACTGAACAGTACTTTGTTTTTTATTTTTATATTTAATTTACTTGTCTGATGGACATGTATTCAAGTTTTGTACACTGTGAATACAATTACAGCTTTTAAAAATATTTTAGAGCAGCACTGTTAATAGATATTAAATGTAATGAAAATCTCGAGTACAATGTAATTAGTGATTCTGCTGAAATAAGGGGAAGGGATAAAAGTGTCACGGGATACACGTACAACAGGGGAATAACGTGTCTGTTTATCACGTGTTGTCACACCACCTCACCAACAGAGGCCCAGGCCAGAGCGTCCACAACTAAACCGTGTTTTCACACGTTGCTGTCAGCCACGGACACGCCAGAGCCTCACGCCTCCTCGTCGCGACGGGGACAGACCTGTCTATCTCACGGCTTCCTGTCTCCTCTCCGTCCTCAAGGCAGACCACCCCCCACGCCACCTCAGAGCCCCCTCCCTTCCTGGAGGGGCCCAGGCAGGGGAGCAGCAGGCCCGCCCCGGCCACCCTAGAGCCTCACAGACACCTCACTGCAGCCCAAGTGGCCGCCCAGCCGGACCCTGAGACCCTGCTGGGCCCCGCGCCAGAGGCCGCCCCTCCCCGGAGCGCTGGGCAGAGGGGCCGGCCAGTACCCGGGGCCCTGGGCAGGGGCCCTGGGCAGGGGCCACAGTCCCGGCCCCTGAGGCCGCTGGGGTGTGCCACCTACAGTCGGCAAGGTGGCAGCAGGCGGGCAGAGGGGCGCGGGGGTCCCCGTTCTCCCGATGAGGCGTGGGCCCCTCCCCCGGCAGCGGGCCGCTGTCTCCCCCGCGGTGACGATCCCCGGGAACCAGGCGTGTGCTGGCTGGCAAACCACAGGTGACTCATGTGGCTAATTTATTTACGACCATCAGGCTACATTTAGGTTAATCGCTTTTTAATCATTCTCTCGAGGGTACATGGAAATACTTGAAGCCCGTCCACAAACGCGGAGCGCTGCCGGGTGCAGGGCGCTATCTGATGGATGGGGTGCCAGCTGGCGGGGCCCTCGGGGGAGGCACCTGGGCCAGGCCTCTGCTCTGCTCCGTGAGGGGACGGGGGGCCCCTCGCGGGGCTTCCCGGCACTTAGACGTGAATGTGTGCTGGACACTGTCTGCTTGCCCAGCCCTGCGGCTCCCGAGGGGGGGCCGCTGACCCAACCCCCACGGCCCGTGGGCCGGGCACACCTGCGTGGCGGCCTTGCCGTGTCGGGGGTTCTGGCTCTTGCTGCCTTGGGTCTCTGGATGGGCCTGACACCAAGGTCTGTGCGAGGCCCCCAAACAGAGTGTGGCTCACACAGAGGATGGCCTGTCTAAAGCCAAAGAATAATGTGAAACACACTTTAAAAGCAACCTCCAGGCGTCCTGGGGGGAGAGAAGACGGTGCAGAAACGTGACACAGCGATGAGAGCTGTCAGCTGCTCCAATCTGGCAACCACACGCACGTACACACTCACAGGACAACCTCCAAGGGGGTCAGGATCAGACACAGCCCCGCGTGAGAACCACAGACGGACACCGGAGCCTGGACGCCGTCGGAGGCACGGAGCGTGCCGGGGTTAGCAGGTCCAGCCGGGACGGCTCCGCGCCAGACGCAGAGGCCCGCGGGCAGCCGGGACGGCGCGTCCAGTCCGAGTCCTACGCGGGGTGCGGCATCTCCAGGGACACGGACAGAACCCGCAGGCTGGGAGGAAAGAGACGAGGAGGATGTGGGGCCCGCTGGAAGTCCTCGAGGCAGAAAATGTCACCGGGGAGGAGGCCCCAGAGGCAGGTGAAGAAAGCAGAAACAGTGAACGTCTCAACAAGGATAATATGCTATGTGTCCCCTTCCGTCTTTAAAATAGCTCCTGAAAGCAAAAACTAGAACACCATCTGGGTGACCCCCCATGCGCACGTGACATGGATGACAAATGGGGGGGGCTCCTGTGTGCCTGTAAGGGTTCTGGGTGTCACTTAAAGGGGTAAAATATTAACATATACGGTGTAACCCCCAGAGCAATCACTAAAAGATGGCTAAAAAAAGATTCAAATAACCCAAAAGAGGGCAGGAAAACAGGAAAAAATACCCCAGAACGGACAGAAAGCAAACGAGATTGTTACATCAGATAAAAGTAATAAAAACAAGACCCCAATACCTGCTATATAGAACAAATCCACTTTAAATATAATGCTATATCTGGCTTACATGTTTTAAAAAAAAAATCCCCAAAGAAAGCAGCAGGTCCAGGTAGATGAACAGGTAAGTTCCACCAACTTTTCGAGAAACAGGTGATCCAGGAAGCTAAAAGAACGGAGACTCCAAACCACCCTTGAGGCCCGTCTGACTCCAATGCCAAAACCAAGGCACAGAGAGGAGCCCAGCCCAGCCCCTCGTGAGTGTGGCCAGAAACCCCTCCGCCAAACGCCACCAACTCAAGTGGAGCAGGGACTCTCAGGAAGAACGTGCCACACGCAAACCCACACACGCACCTACAAATGGTGCCATCCCAGGACATCCGGAAACGCACCTCACCTCACGGATCCGCCGTGGGAAGGGTGCTTGTGGTGCAGGCAGGTGGCAGGGGCGGGGAGGGCATCCTCTGAGGGAGTAGCGCCCCGAGAAAGACCTGCAGTCGGGCCGCCTCTCAGCGCGGCGGGTGGTGGGGAGGGGCGGGCAGGCTCCCCCAGGCCGTCCTGTCCTCTGGTGACCAGGAGCCCTCCGGCTTCACAGCACAGGCGCTGCGGGACTCGGCTGGTGCTCTGAAAGGCGAGTGACCCGGGGGCAGCTTTTACGTCCCTGTGGTGACCGGCAGCCGCCCTCGGGGTGTCCTGTCGGCCCTGGGCAGCAGCGCCACACGTGCCCAGCGGACACCTCACGGGGCTCACCCACCCTGATTCCGCCTTCACGTCGGGCAGCACCGAGGCGACGGGGAGCCCCGGCCGGCGGCGGGAGGATCTGCGCCGGAGGGCAGGCCCCGTTCTCTCTGGAGTTGCTCCAAAGACCCCCAGGGGCCCTGGCACAAGTACGCACTGTCCGCTCCCTCGACCACCCTTGGGCCCCAGCCCGGCAGACGGCTGGCCCCGAGGCCTCCCTTCCGGCCCAACATCCAGGGTGCTCTAGCCCCGGGGCCCGGCCCAGCCCTCCTCCCTCTGCGACCCTGGCTCAAGCCTCGATCTCGGGGGCACCTGTGACCCCCGGCCTTGGGCCAGGTTTGGCCGCGGGAAGGCCCAGCATGTCCCCGCGGCCCGGAGGAGGGCAGACAGGCGGGGATTCACCCCCACCCTCCCCCGTCGCTGGGCTCTGGTCGGCGGGGGCTGGTCCCTGGCTGGTGGCCGGTCAGAACCCAGAGACCTCAGCTTCCGCGCAGCCGGGCTGGGGTACCCTCTCTCCCTGGTCCCTGCAGCCCAGGCCTCACGGTCCCCGCAAGCCTGGTGGGCTCCCGGCAGTGCCCAGGACGCGAAGGCACGCTCCATCCCACCCCGCCACGGCTGGACCTCAGGGGGTCTCATCCTGCCCGGATACTGGAGGGGCCGGTGTGGGGGGCCGGTTCTCACCCGCCACCAGCCCTCAAGGGGGCCCGGGGACCGCTGTGTGCACGTGCGGGGAGGGGAGCGCCGGCCTCAGGCAGGTAGGGCCGGGCTGGGTGAGGGGGCGCCTGGGTCTGCAGGTGGGTCCTCCCCGCCGCCCGCTGCCTGGCGGAGCTGCTCCGCGGGCGGGAACTGGTCCAGGAGGGAGAACCCCGTGAGAATCCCCGAGCCTGCTCTGCCCTGAAGCTGCAAGTGTTTCATGTGGTTCCAACGCGTTTAGCACAGCACCCAGGATTTCAAAGAGCCACCAGCAAGAGACAATCCCCGTCTCTGGTTTCCAGCCCAGGCGGTTCCAGCGTCAGGTCCTCTGCCAGGAGGGTAAGCCCACACGTGCACGCACACGCACACGCGCACGCGCATGCCAGCTTGAAAGGAACGTGTCACCACCCGAGTCACGGGGACGTCCGCTGCTCACCCACAGCTCGGCCAAGCCGCGTGGGGTGGGGACGGCCGGTGGGCACCACCCGCCCGTGTGGGGGGGGCTCCTGACCTGGCCTGGCTGCCCCAGGGCACCCCCGCCCAGCAGCCCCCAGTCCGTGGTCCCCGCGTGGCAGCCCGGGCACCCCTCCCTGTGTGGCTGCCGCGTGCAGCGGGAGCTGCTCCGCCAGGCTGTCCCCAACGGCAGCGACCTGGCCTCATCCCCTCCCCTGCCCTCCCCAGGATGCGGCCCTGCCAGCCACACCACCGCGTCCCCCGCAGCCTGTGCCGCTTCCAAGGACCGAGCTCAGCTCCTCACAGGGCCGGGTGCCCAGGCCTGGGGACCGTGAACACATCTGCCCTTGTCTGGGCTCCTGAAAGGAGGGGATGGCCACCAAGACCCCCTGGGACTCGCGGGGGACCTCCTGACACCTGCTCAGAGCCACTCGGAGCCGCGCAGGATTCCTACAGCTGCCCGGTCAGGGGGCTGCCCCTCCGCTGGCCCCGCGGGCCACGCAGCCCAGCGCCCCTCAGTGTCACATCAGACACACCCCACCCCGGGAACCTCTCAGTTTCTGTTCTGTGCGTTTTACACGTCGTCCTTCATGACAGGTCTCGTCGACAAAGGTGAGGTCGAGGACACCCCACGTGTTGCGTCCGGAGGGCGGCAGGACGACTTGCCCCAGCGGCACTGCGTCTGCAGGGACGCATGGAAGCTGCCCGGCCGCAGCCACGGGGGCCACTTCCGCCTTGTTCAGATGAGGAGCCCGGGGCGGAGGGGGCCTGACGGCTCAGCAGGCTGCCCAGGGCCGCCAGATGCAGGCGGCATGGGCTCCTCGGTCAGCAGAAGGGGACAGAGCACTGCTCCCCAGAGTCTGCTCCCCAGGGCACACGCGGTACCCCCAGGAGGGCAGGCGCTGGTGGAGAGGGAGCCTCTGGGTAACGGCGGTGGGGGTCCAGGCAGATGGCCCTGAGGGGAGGCTGGGGGGGCCTCTGTGTGACCGGGCTGGGCTGGCACCCTCAGGAGCTGGGCTTCGCTCGAGTAGGGAGGTGGTGGCCTGGGATGAGGCCACACCCCGGACACAGGCCACACACCGTGGGGGCCCGTGCAGCAGGGGCAGGGCTCAGGGACCCGACCATGGGTGGGGAAGGCAGACTTCTGCCTCTGCAGGGATGGAACTGTGGTTTTGTGCCCTCTACAAAGGCCAGTGCCGGGTCCTGCTGTGCTCTGAGGTGCCGGGAAGGCACCAGGGCCCAGGCGTAGCCTCCGGGCCACAAGGTCTGCGGTCAGGCCTCGGGGGGTGCGGGGAGCAGCAGCAGGCGGTCCTGGGCCTCCCCCGTGTGGCCAGGGTGGCTCCCACATCCCCCAGCAGCCCTGACTGATATACAGGGCGGACGCACCACACCAGCATGGCCTCTGAGCAACCAGCAACCGGACCCAGACAGAAACCCCACGTGGAGCAGCCCCAGCCCACACACGGGAGCGAAGGGCGGGGCGGGGCAGAGCCTGCGGGCTCCACGCTTCCAGGCACCCGGGGCCACAGAGCCCACAGGTCACGCCCCTCCCCCCAGGACACGCCTAGGACACGCAGTCAGTGCGGCTCCCACACCCAGAAGACAACACCCCAGAAGAGCCAGACGGGCACACAGGAAAACAGGGGTGGACACTGGCCCCAAATATCCAAACATCTGCAGGAGACCAATGCCATGGAAAAGGGCACCAAACACAACAGATGAGAAACGAAACACAAATCTAACAGAGCAAACAAGCATTTTGAAATACGTCTAACTGCAGTCCCCAAAGGGGAAGAGTTCACGACACCTGTGCAGGAAAGGGCACGGCAGGCTGGGCCGCCCGCCCCAGGCAGCTGGGAAGGTGCATGTGGGGAGGGGTCCCGGGTGCAGGGACAGGAGCGCCTCCCGGGCCTAACCCGTCTGCACAGCAAACACCGTGGCGGGTGCCGCACACCCGCCCCCCGGGGGCTGCCCTCTGGGCACCAGGCAGAGGGTGCCCACGTGACCAGCCTCCGATAGCCTGGGCGCTGGTGCCCCAGAGCTCCCTGCTGGGGAGTCACGTGCACCCCTGGGGCTGCGCGGGGAGGGGCTCGGGAGGCCTGCGCCTGGGGCCCCCAGCCTCCCCCAGGCCGCGTTCCCTGCGGTGCTTGAGCCCCTGGGCCTTTGGCTAAACCACCTCTGTGAGGCCTCCCGGAGAACCACTGAACCTGGGGGTGGCATCTGGGACCCCAACTCACGATCACGTCAGAGACCTTCGACAGTAAGAGGCATGATGGAAACCCCTCGGCAAAAGGCAGAAAGAAGCCTGCTGGGGGGCCGGGGCCCTGGCCCGGACAAGGCACGGAGGGCGCAGGGGGAAAGGAGGCAGGAGGACACCGGGGCCACGCGGGAAGCCAGCCACGGCCGTCACCGAGGCAGGAAGGGGGTGACGAGCCGGCCTCCGCACCCACAGCACGCGGCACCCTGAGGTCAGCAGCTCGAGAAGCGCGACCTCCGCGCCCGCCGGCTGCCCCGTGGCCGACACTCACAGCTCAAGGGGAGGCCGAGGGGCAGCGGAGGCTGGAGAAACGCCTGCACAGCCCGACCGGGACACAGGGAAGCAGGCGGTAGTGGGAGTCCCGGCATCCGTGCCGCCTGTGGGGGGGCAACTCCGCTGCCCCCGGCCACCGGGTTCCCATACGATCGTATCACAACACCACAAAGGGGGACACTGCTGGGAACGGGAGGAAAATATAACTTTATTTTCACCGTAGGAATTAAACTCTGTCACAGAATAAGGACACCATGGGATGCTTTCTCGTTTCATTTAATAAATACAAACGAATAAAAATACTGTGTTTTGCAGAGACTGCCTCTCTTGCTTCTGCGTGTTTGCCGGAAGGCCCCGTGGCCACTGCTGAGGTGGCCACAGGCCTGCACCCCGCGGTGCCCGCCCGCCACCTCCACCCACAGCCACGCTTCCTCTCCGGGGGGAGGGCTGCCTCCCCCCCCCCCCCCCCCCGCAAATACTATGTAGGTACAACGCCTCTCCTTCCCCCACCCCCTTCCAAATACAGGTCCTCGTCCTGAATTTCAACTTTTAACTGACCCCCCGTGAGAAGGAGAGAACCTGGTTTCCACAGCCAGTACCAAGAAATGAGGGAGGCGTCCGTGAAAGCCTCCCGTCCACGGGCACACTATGAGAGGTGAAGGAGGACGTGAAGTAAAACGTATGTCATAGACCACCCCGTATTTCAAAAACAGAAACTCCTATTTAAATTTAACCTGTTTGCCACAGGCTGGATATGTGACTCTGCACACACCAGATCTGTTATTGCTTGAAACGGAGCCCAAGCCCCGCGACGGAGCTGCCCGCGCCAGAGGCATCCAGATGGCCTCAAACCCGTGAGCCACCGCTGAGGCCCGCCCCCACCCCGGGGCCCCAGGGACCCCGCGAGCCACGCCTCCTCGGGCGCCGGTCAGGCCCGGGACCAGGAACACCTCTGCGCGCTGCGCTGGCGGGAGAGCCCCTTCCCTTCCCAAGTGCAAGGAACGGGCGTTGTCCCGACAGTCAAAGTCCCTGCGGCAGCCAGCGCGCACAGAAGCCTAGAGCTTCCCGGGTTCAGCCTGGAGAAGAAAACTCCTGCGCACCCGGAAGACGCTGACTAAAACGTCGGCCTCACGTGCTCCTGCTGGGGGGGACGCACCGGTGACTGAGACATGGCTGCACACCGTGGTCGGCACCCGCAGGGAGAATGCCCGTCTTCACGGCCAGCAGGAACTCCTTTCCTGTGTACCCCATTCTTCATGAATCCACATTTTAAAAAAGTATTTATTTCCTGAAAGTATTTCTAAATGTGATTATTTGCAACATATTACAAATGAAAAATGTGACTGGACTGCAAGAAAAAAATCTGCTTGTAAAACAAAGTACTGGAACAAAGCCATGTGCTCGTCCTGGGGGACGAGGGAACCCGGAGGGGCCCCCAGAGACGTCCGGCCGCCGCCCTCCGCCTGGGCTGCGAGGCCCCACGTCTTCGGGAGGAGCGCCACCAGTTCTAGTCCTGGGGGGCCGGCGCCTGCGCCCCTCCCCGCTCCGGGAGGAGAGGAGGCCACGAAGTGCTGGGTCCACAGGCGCGTCAGCCGGAGAGGCAGCGGTGACGGCTCTCATCACCTCCCCGGGCCACCTCGGCAGAAACACCCTCAACTCACCCAGCGGGCTGTCATCGTCCCACAGAAACTATCCCTTCAGAAGAGAAGCCTGTCTGGGGTGGGAAAGGTAGAAAAGAAATAGATGCTGTGGTTCTGCAAGCTTGCCTTTTTTGGTACCAGCACAGAGGGTCACTGTCACTAAGTGTTCCAGAGGAGAAACCCCAGAAACCGCTCGGTGGTGTGTCTGCACACACGTGAGCACGTGGCTGTGCGTGGGAGAAGCTCAGAGCCCCAGCGACTTCTGCACAATCTGCTTGGCGACCTTGTAAAACTGCTCCCGGTCGTCCCGCCACATCTTGGAGGCGTCCACATTGGCCCCGCTTTCATCGTTGGGCTCTGAAAGAGGGAGCACCTCCATGTGGAAGGGGCTCAACAGGAAGGACCTGGCGAGACCTCCCACCTCCCGGAAGAACCTCAGTGATCTATCTTCCCAGACAGGGAACCAGAGGCAAACCAGAGACACCAGGGATGTGGAGCTCCGGGCAAGGGCGTCAGCTCTGTGGAAACAAGAGCCTCCCCCGAGGCATGGGGCTGGGTGGCGGTGCGAGGGCAGTGGACGGCGGGGCAAGACCCGCCTCTTCAGTGCTCCTCCACCCCGAGCCTCTCAAGGGCCCACACCAGCCGACTCGGCCTTACTCTGCAAGACCTGCCAAGCAGACCGAGTGGCCGCTGTGGGCCGCCCCCCGGGCCTCCTGTGGCACCCCCAACTCTCTCCTTTCGATGCTCCATTTCATGGAGGCTTTTTCCCCCCGGGTTTCCAGGCCATTCCTCCCTCAGCTCCTCTGAGGGCTCCTCTCCCCGCAGGTGTCCTGCGTACACCATCCCCTCCAGAGACGGACACACCCTCCGCTCCACGGCCAGTCCTCAGAGAGCCGCCCGTCAAGGTGGACCCTCTCACACACAAACCCTTCTCGTCCCCAAATCCTGCTCCCTCTGGAGTCCTGTCCCCAAAGTCAGCACCCCCCGCAACCTGCAGTCAGGGCAGGAGCAGGAGCCCCCAATGCCAGGGCACCAGGTCCTAGCGCCCCAGCCCCTTGGCCTGGGACCCTCTCCGCCTGCTTCAAGCACTTGGGCTGCAAGGACAATCCGTCTAAGTGAAAGAGGAGCCACACGGAGCGTGGGGCTGCCTCCTCCTCCTCCTCCTCCTCCTCCTCCTCCTCCTCCTCCTCCTCCTCCTCCTCCTCCTCAGGAGGTGAGCCTGCAGCAGGGCGGGGGCGGGGGGGCGGCAGGGACGGGGCGTTACCTGCCATGTGGTCTCACAGCCCCACAGAGCGTCAGGCCCGGGCGAGTGCACATCCACGGGTGCCCCCCCCCCCCCGCCAGCTGGGCTCCAGCCACACCAGTCCTGGCTGTGCCCCCACGAGGGTCAGCTGAACCCCCACCCCCCACCTTGTTAACTCCTACATGTTCTAAACTCACCTCGGGAAGTGGCCCGAGAGCCCCCGTATCCTGATCTCAGGATTTTCACAGTGGCGTGCACCCATTGGTGGATGTGACAGTTCTCTTAGAATGTGGGGCCTTAAGGCTGGGGTCAGTGTCACCTGAGCTTACACCCCAGGACACAGTGTCTGCAGTGCACCAGGCCCCCGTCAGTGCCCACGGAATGAATGACATGCCCGTGGACCAGAGCACCGCTAATCACAGCCAACAATGTGGTACACACGGGACCACCTTCACATCCGTAACTGCGAAAAGTAAGCTGACTCTTGGAAAAGCGTATCCGAGTAACGTTAAATGAAAAAGCAGAAGAGAAAACAGTACACGTCACTCCTCAGGGTGGGCGAGTGAGTGATGAGATGAGGGTGAAAGAGGAACGAGGGGCGGCACGGAGCGTGGGGCCACCTCCCCCTCCCCCCCGGGAGGGGGCCTGCAGCGGGGCGGGGGGTGGGGGGAAGGCGTTACCTGCCAGCATGCTCACCACCGACAGCAGGATCTTCTCCACGCTCTGCACGGGGCTCCACCGCTCGGCGCTGCTCTCGTAGCCCATGGGGTCATCGCCGGGAGCGTGCAGGATGGAGATGCAGACTCTGCCGTCAGGGTAGACTGCGGGGTCGGGACACACCCGTGAGCCGAGGAGGCGGCGTGACCGGGCGCTTCTGTCAGGCCCACAGAGAAAAGGCAGCGCGCGGCACACACCCCGAGGCACACACCCCGACACAGAGCTGTCTGCACGCACACGACCTGCGCCCGAACGCCACACTCAGGGCCACGGCCACGGCCACGTGCTCCCTGCAGGCCCTGCCGGGCTCCCCGGGCACCGCTCACAGACAGGGTGTGGGGCCAGTCGGGACAGCTCGAGCCATCACGGGGTGACTCCACCTTCCTACGGATTTTAAAAGCATTGTACGCAGAAGAAATAAACGAAGGCTACCTGGCAGTCAGATATTCCACCAAAGTATCTCACGTAACTAGGATTCCTCACAAGACTTTGCACAATGAGTTTCACAGATACCCCTCATTCTGCCATTACACCCCTGAACTGGACTGTGTACAATACATGTTCCCATGGCCAGGAAAAAGGCTACGGGGATTACCTAAATACCCAGAAAAAGACAGGCACCAAGATTTCTCTTAGTAACTTACTCTAACAGAAGAGCCATCGCCTCTGTTCTCTGGAAACCGGCTGGGCCTGAATCTAAACCCATCTCCCATCGACAGCACCACGCACGAGACCCTCAAGATCTGATTCAAGAAAACTGAATTTCCAATTCAACGTCTGGGATTGGTCAAGAAAGTCAAAAGCATCTGTTATCTTTCTTTTACACACACTTGGGGAAATTCTCAGATGGTTTACTATATACTCGGATATCCAGAAATCACTTGTAAAATCGTAAGGCTATTAAGCTATAAGAATACCAGACCATTTTAAATAAATCTATTTAATTCACCTTTACTCATGAGCTCAGTGTTGTGAGACCATTTAGAAATGTGAATCGTTCTACACAGCCTTTCTTCTACACCTGGTCCCTCATGTTTCCCATGCCTCCCTTGTTCTAGCGGTTTCTGTGCTTTGAAACTGTACCACAAACTCTCACCGAAGGGCCGGGGAACCATGTCCAATGGGCCACAGACACCAGGATGTCCATCTGAAGTCCACAGGCACGGCACCCAGAACGCCTTGAACAGTTCTCTCTGCCAGGAACTGAGAGGAGCTGTCGAGACGTTTTCACCTTCAGTGTCACTTCCTCAAGGTGACAGTACCACCCAATGACACTGCTAACCCCAGAAACATCAAAAAGCAGCTATGTCCCTGCCACCCCCCATCGCACCCCATCAGCTGGCATCATTTCCTAAGCCCCACGTCCCTCCCCAACCACACCCACACCTGTGGCCAGGCTGGCAGTCTCTGCTCCAGGCCACAGCAGCGTTCGGGCCAGCATGCTCCGCTCCGCCTCCACACTGCACCACCGGCGCCCGTCACAGGCCGCGCCGCCCCCTCACACGCACTCCCAGCCCCTCAGCAGATCCCCACTGCTCCTCAGAGAGACACCAGACTCCTTAATGCTGACCAAAAGCCCCCCCCCCCCCCCCCACGCAGGGCCTCTGCACATGCTAGATCCCCTCCCTGCCCCAAACAGACCCCTGGGTGGCTCCTGCGGCTCTCCTGAAGGCGGTGGGCTCAACCGCACCTCCGCCGCCCGGGCCTGCTGGGTGGCCTCACACCTCCCTCCGTGAGGCCCTCATCAGCGGCATGGCCGCCCGCAGACCGCCAAGGCCCCCACCTCTGACCATCCGCTCACCACCGCATCTCAGCAACTCCTGGTGAATTTCTCGGATTTTTCTTTTAATATTTATGGACTGACCAACTTTTATGCTATGGATAGGCCTACCAAATAGTTCTTCTCAAAAATAACTTTTACAAAATAAAAGTAACACATACCCACTTGCAGTAAGACCAAATTTAAAAACTATTTGTATTGACTATCTGAACATCAAAAATAATCACCAGGCTATCCTTGGTACACACTCACATAATGCAGTCAGTTTACTGGCCATATCTGCCTTTAGACCACATCACAGCTGTGGCTCTAGAGTACACTCATCCTCAATATAACCTTATTACCTAATCACTACCCACAACCCTCTTCACAGCTGCATTTTATCACCTTGAACCTGTTAACCTCCTCAATCGAATCTACTGACCATAATGAACTTTTAACCTCTGTCTTATGGAAAATTCCAAACACACAGCAAAACAGCAGGGTGCAGTGAATGCCCACTTGCACGCAATCACTAGGCCTCTCCTGGAATCATCAAAACCACTTCAAAAGCACTTACTGTTGGGATGAAACATCTCACAGGTAAATCTCATCTTTGGAGGACTTAACGGGTAATCAAGCGGGAAACTCAGGATGGCAGGAAAAACCCCAAACTCAAAACAGGTGTCTTCCGGGCCCCTAGAAGACAAAACACAGAGACACAACTTCAAGGCAGATTTTTTCTAACATCTCCCACACTTTAGAAATGAGTTAAGGAAATGTCCACTGCTTTATAAATGCACATGAAAAGATTATCTGAATAACAACAATGAATTGCTACTTTCTCCTGGATGGAAAGTAATGTGTCACGGTCCTGCTCCAATCTGGTTTAAATCACAGAGACCGGATCACAGGCACAGTCTTCTCATTAGTAAGGGTGAGAATGGGGCAGCAGCACCTGCTGAGAATGACGGGATCAGAGAAAAGACCTGCAGCCAACACTACAAGACCTCAGGGACCCTGTTTTTCTGTCCATGTGGTACAATGACATTTGAGGATACAGATACAGATCGTGGTACGTGTTAGAGCACGACGCTACGTGGTAAATGAATGAGAGTTAAGAGTTGTTATTCCAAAGGCTATTTTTAATTTTTAAATGTGCCTGAGAAGTGGTTTTGTAACCGTCAAGACACAGAGAGCACACACGGTCCCGGATGACACCGTGCGCACGTGCACCCACTGCAAGCCCCAGCCTGCAGGCCTGCGCGCAGCCACATCCTGGGCTGATGCGGCCACCTGCGTCCTCACCGTCCCCAGGCACGTGCCTGCCTGCCTGCCTGCCAGGGTTCACGTCCTCCTCATGTGGAAACTGGCAGAAACGGGCCAAACCACTTCCAAAATCCTGTCAAACTGAAAAACTCCATACGTATAAATGAACGCTATCTTGACCAACAGACGCGTCGTGAAGGCCAGCCGGAAAGGGAGAGCCGCCCAGCTCACACCGTACTGGGGAGAGGAACGCCTCCTCCCCTTATAAATGTCATTTATAAAACATGCACGACAGTCGTTTCTTAAAATCTTAGACCATCTTTCCCATGTACATTTTTATAAGGAGGCAGAAGTGTTGAGTGGCAGCTACACACGCCGACACAGGCAGCACTTCGGGAAGACCAGGCAGCACAACAGGGAAGAGGAATCCTGTTCTCTTTATGGGCTCGGAGAGGGCCAGGCCCCGAGTGTAACACCTGAGACCCCGCGCCACAGCAGCAGGTCCAGACGACAAAACGTTCCCCAAGAAACTGCAGACGGCTTAAGTTCCACCTGGTGCAACACCTGGGACTCCGATGGCACCAGTGCAGGGGAGGCCAGACTGCATCACGGGGTGGGGGGGTGGGGGGGCAGGGGGCAGGTAAAGCAGTGAAGAGGAGAACAAGGCAGCACGTGCTTGGTGGAGCCACATTTCTTTCCCTTGAAGACACATGTCTGGATTCTGAAAACTGTGTCCTTGCTACTTTGGGGGAAACAAAAGGGAAACCTACCCTGCTGTGGAGGGACGCGTGCCCCCGGCAGCGGTGCCCGGAGCCTCGCCTGGACAGGACGGCCACACGGAGAGGCGAGCTCAGGCTCCCCCGACAGCTGCCCTCCAAGGCCTCCCCTCTGAAGGGGGTCAGCGCCGACGGCGGCAGGGGGAGATCTGCGCCCCCCGCCCCCACCTCTTTTCCAGCTAAGAGCTCACGGCAGAGGGCCGGTGCCACTGTACTGGCTCCCCACGCGTCCTTCCGAGGGACGGTGCCAGGAAGCGGGGCTGTCCCCTCGGCAAGGGTCACCTGGCTTGGGCCAGGTCCCGATGGGTTGGCTCAGCGGTGCGCAGAGCAGAGGGCCTGGGGGGGCAGCTGCGCGGGAGCCCGTGCGGCAGGGCCGCGGGCACGCCAGCAATGCTCGTGGCGCCCGGGGCTCCCGGCGCCTCCCTCCCAGGGAGAGCAGAAAAGCACGTCTGGGTAGTTAGTGTTTTTGGACTGAGCCAAATGGTATTTGCTCAAGACTGATAACAGGTCTTTGTTTCTCAAAAGAGGGCTTTCTTTTTTTAAAGAAAAAAAAACAAAGCCCACTGGGCCGCCCGTAGCTTCAGAAGCAAGATCAAGCATTCCCTGAAGTGCTCCCACGTCTGAAGTATCAAAGCCATTTTCAGACACTCCAGTTCGCTCCCGGTTTGAAGCGGGGGCTTCTCTGCCCTGGAGCGGCCGGTGGCTCGGCCAGCACACAGGTGCACCCACGGGCAGCAGCGGGCCTGCTACCTGCGTGGAAAACGCTATCGAGCACATTCCTGAACCAAGACGGGAGACGTCATTAGTGTCATTTTTGGACAGCTCTCCCGCCACACTCAGGACAGCCTCCCTCCTCTTTCACCAAAGAAGGCCTCAGCTCCGAATCAAACTTATCTGAGGCAAATACGAACTCTTCAAAGTCTGCAAGTTATTTTCTATCTTAATTGATTAAAACAATGGCCTAAATTATTTTAGAGCTCTGAGATAAGTATTTTACTTATTTCTGAGACCAGTATTAAGAGTAAAGCAGAACGACCTTGCTCTCCTCTGTAAAGGCAATAGTCCACCCTGACTTCCTGGCTTCAGGGGAACGAGAGCCCAGGGAGCTGGCACGGGGAGAGCACGGCCTGCACACTCACTCCTCCCACAGGACAGCGCCGGCTCAGCAGCTGCGATCTCGGGCTGTCACTGGTGGTCAGTCACTGGCAGAGTCCATAAAAACTGGAGACATGCTTGGTTAATCTTTCAACACTAAACTCAAGTGAAGAACCGTGCTTTGCTTTCATTTCTAATACTATGCGGAGATAAGGGAGCAGCCCAAGGCCTGCACACCGACGGTGGCAGGGAGGCCGGAGCGCGCCACCGCGAGAGCTGGGTGTCTGGGTGTCCATGAGCCATCTGCCCACCAGGCACATTCTGGGACCACAGCCTGCACGTCACCCCAGCTGCGGCAGGTGTGGAAGAAGCTGCTTTCGCACTGTTCTCTTTTTCAAGTTTGTCACAGCACACGGACAAAATGTCTCAAACACACACACCGGGCTTGAAATAATGGAGACTGTAAACCCACTCACAGCACGCACTTGAACTGGATTATCAAGGACTATTCTCCACAGCCATGACGACCTAAAGCACAAAAAAGGGCACACTCGTCACAAACACCCTCACCCTCTCCCTGCAGAGCCCACACGCAGCAGCCGGAGGGCGGCATGAGGGGCAGCAGCTGGAGGGCGGCATGAGGGGCACCGGGCGTCAGAGCAGGGGCCCACCTCCTTCCTGCAGCCTCAGCTCTGCAGCGCAGCCGAAGCTTCTTGTCAAAGCCCCCGCCCCCCCCCAAGGCCGGGGGCTCTAGAAGCCAGGACTCCGGCTCGGCGTGCCCTGCTGTGCCTCTAAGCCCCCAAGTCACCGAAGGCGCGCCGGCTGCGTGAGGGTCACCCCGCCAACAGCATGGCTGCATAGAAGCCGACCTGAAGGACCTTCACACCTGCAGGGAAGACAAGACGGGCACAGGGAGCAAAGTGCCCACGCTGCCTGTCTCCTTGGGAGCCTGGCGGTCTCCGCCGGACCACGTGTCTACACCCACCTGGCACCGGCCCTGCCTCGGCGCCGTGTCCCTGGGGATGGACCCAGAGCCGCTGTCCTCTTTTGTTGTGTACTAAGCACCCCTAGTGACCCTTGATGTGAAGAACTGGTGCTGCTAGGTGTGAGGAGGGAAAGGACGGGGGCCTTCCATTTCAGGAAAGCGCGGCAGTAACAAGCACAGGTTTTCTTCCACCTAACCATCTTCACGACTAAATCTGTCTGAAAGCAGACCACGGTCATCCCCTCATTTTTGCTTCCAACAGAAATTTCTGAACACTTTAAATCAAATATATTTGAACTATATTTAAAATTTACTAAGTTCGTCAATTACAAGACTTCATACTGAATTCTGACATGGACAATAACTGCTAAAACATAAACTCTGATTCTAGAAAAAATACCTATGTTAGGAAATACCCAAATACACACGCATATTAAATAGAGCAAATGCTTCCTTCCCGCTTCCTGAACCAGCTCCGGTTCAGCCACTGCAGAGCCTGGCTGTCCTCCCAGGCTTCCCTCCACATGTGTCCACTCACCTTCACCCACAAAACTGGATCTTTTTTTATTAAAAATACACCCCGGCACTGCTGAGAGGAATTCTCACAGACCTGAGTAAGTGGAGAGACAGTCCATGCGCGTAGACTGAGCACTCGAGGCTGCTAAGCTGTCACCGTTCCTCACACTGATCTAAAGACTCAGCACGATCCCCATCAAACCCCAGCTGGCTTCTTCACAGAAACGGACAAGCTGGTCCCCAAAATCCAATGGAGACGCAAGGGACCCAGAACAGGTAAGACACCTCGAAAAAGGAGAACAAAGCGCTTTTCAATTTCAAACCTTACTATCGAGCTGCAGCGACGGAGAGTGTGTGGTGCTCATGGAGGGTCAGGCACGGGGTCAACGAAACAGGATTCAGAGTCCAAAATAAACCCTCACACTTAGGGTCAATTGATTCCGACAAAGGTCCAAGGCGACTCAATGTAGGAAGGATTTTCTTTCCAACAAATGTTGCAAGACAACTGGACAGCCACATACAAAAGAATGAAGCTCGCTCCTACCTAATGCAAGACCCCAAAATTATCCAAAATGGGCCAAAAACCTAAATTTAAGAGCTATAAATATAAAACTTCTAAAGAAAACACAGGAGAAAATCTTTGTAACCTCCGGCTCTATGACACCAAAGGCATAATCTATACAAGGAAAAACGCTAAACTGCATTTCATCAGAAATAAAAACCTTTGCATTTCAAAACACCCGATTAAGAAAATGAAAAGGAGGGACGTCCCTAGCAGTCCAGTGGTTAAGGCTCTGCACTTCCAATGCAGGGGACACGGGTTTGATCCCTGGTCAAGGAATTAAGATCCCGCATGCTGCACAGCGCAGCCTAAAAATATAAAAAATTAATTAAATTTCAAAAAAAGGACTTCCTAGGTTGCGCAGTGGTTAAGAATCTGCCTGCCAATGCAGGGGACACAGGTTTGAGCCCTGCTCTGGGAAGATTCCACATGCCACAGAGCAACTAAGCCTGTGCACCACTACTATTGAGCCTGTGCTCTAGAGCCCGTGAGCCACAACTATTGAGCCCATGTGCCTCAACTACTGAAGCCCACGTGCCTAGAGCCCGTGCTCCACAACAAGAGAAGCCACGGCAATGAGGAGCCCATGCACCACAATGAAGAGTAGCCCCCACTCGCAGCAACTAGAGAAAGCCCGTGCACAGCAATGAAGACCCAACGCAGCCAATATATAAATAAAATAAATACGTTTATTTAAAAAAAAAAGGAAACGAAAAGGAAAGCTGCAGACTGGGTGAAAATATCTGAAAATCATACATCTGACAAAGGACTTGTATCCAAGATATATAAAGAACTCTTAGGACTAAATAAGAAGACAACCCAATTAAACACTGGATAAAAGTTCTTCGGTTCCTCACTAAAGATACGTGAATGGCTCATAAACCCGTGAAACGATGCTCAGCAGCATCGGCGACCAGACAACGCAGACCAAACCCACGAGGCCGCCTCCCACCCCCCGGGACCGCCGACACCAGACCCCACCGAGAGGCTGCGGAAGTGGGAACTCAACACTGGGGGTGGGGGTGTGAGGGGGTGACTGTCGGGGAGAGGGAAGCCTGTCCACACAGACGCAGGCCCCATGTGCGCGGCTGTACCGCCACAAAGCTGAAGAGGGGAGCAGCCAAACACCCGGCCCCAAGTGAGCGGGTCCGTGGTCCATGCAGTGGACACAGCACAGCAGTGGCGGGAGGAGCTGCTGCCACGGGCTGCACTGGGGAAGCGCGAAGGCACCGCGCCCAGAAAAAGGAGCCAGGCACCCAACGTGCCACGTTGTGTGACTCACTTGCAGCAGAAGTCCAGAAGAGGCACGTCAACAGTCAGAGAGCAGATGCCCACAGCGGAGGGGGAGTGGGGACTGAGTGCACCCGGGCACGGGCACCTGTTTGGAAACGCTCTAAAGGTGAAGTGTGATGACTGCAAAACCCTATATATAAATGTGATTTACTAAAACACCTATTTGTGCACTTAATACAGGTAAACCTCTGCATGTAAATTCTACCTCAATAAAGCTCCTGAGTGTCCCGGCCACATCAGGGTCTCTCGGCCTCGGCACCGCTGCCACCTCAGGTGTCCGCGGTGCTCAGCGCTCTCCCACCCGGGGCCGGCAGAGAACTCCCCCTGCCACCCGGTGTGACTATAGACCCACAGGGTCTCCAGACAATGCCCAACGTCCCGCGGGGCAAGGCCGCAGCCGGTGACAACACTGGTCTAGACCCGCCGCCCAGCGTCTGCCTGACCCGTGGCGGTGTGGCCGGCACCCTGCTGACTGGATGCCCATCGCTTATGCCGGACGATGACGTTTCCACTGTTTTTATGACCACAGTGACTGCTGTCAAACACTTCCTCACGTAGAGGTCTTCCTGACACTCCTGATGAAGACATTCCCAGCGTGGGAACTGCTGGGTGAGAGAACACACAGTACGAACTATAGACAGTTAGAACTATCGTAACGTCTCGGGTTTATCCGAGCAGGCACAACCGCGACAGGAGCCAGGCTTCTGTAAAGGAGAAAGCCTGATGTAGAGGGTGGCACCGTGACCGTGGCCTTGGCACCCAGCATGGGCCAAGCACAGCCTAGGAGGAGCCGCAGCTGGGGACTCCTCGCCGCCGCAGGTGTGAACCAGCTGGGACCCAAGCGCACCAGCGCAGACACAGGGATGGGGTCAGCCAAGGGCCCTGAACCGTCTGGGAAGGAAAGGGCCTTCTCATCTCCCCACAGCCTCAGGGCCCTGACGTGGAGACGGGACAGTAGCTCGGCTGTGGGCCAGGCAGGGAGATCACCACGCGGCTGCTTTAAGAGGCCTGGGGCAGGACAGAAACGGGGCGGACAGGCTCCAAGGGCTTCACACCTTTCGCAGCCACAGTAAGTCACCGCCCCGCACGGCAAGGCTCCTCCTGTCCTGCAGAAGCACGTGTCCACCCTCCACAGCTGCCACACCGCAGTGAAGGGCCAACGAGGACAGAGACCCCGGAGCTGGAATAGGTGGACGTGAAGCTACTTGTCAACAAAGGTGTTGAACCTCTGTTTTGATCCAAGTAAATGAAGGTCAGAGAGGCAGAGTGACTGCCCAAGACCATAAAGCCAGGCCAGGCACACACAGCTCAGGGGCCCGCAGCCCTCAGTGTGACTGACTGGAAGCCCCAGCCTTTTCCCTCTGGTCACAGGCCCAAAATGCCAGCCCAGCTCAGCCGGAGTCACTGGAGTTCCGGTCTCCTGTCACCCAGAGAACAGGCTGTGGCAATTTCATCACTGTCCTCCCCATCCTAGTCTCAAACTTGTTCTTTCAAAGAAGAACAAGTAGAGATTGGGGGTCACCCAGGACATGCCTGTATCCCCAGACGAGGGTCCTAACACAAGAGGTACTCAGTATGTGCTGCTTGAAATCTGAAAAGATGTTTTCCTCCCTGCACAGTTGAGGCCCAGCACTGCAAAACCCAACAGCACCAGACTCCCAGAAACGGAGGCAAGCGTGGTTTTTAGAAGCACTAGGGTATGGAAGAAACTCTGGAAACAATCAAAGAAAAAAAGAGAGAAGAGAAAGCCTATCACTAAGGAGTGAAGCTCAGCCAGCTGTCTGCCAAAGCAGCAGAGGGAGGCGAATCCCTAGGAGGACAGTTAATTCCTTAATAGATGTTTTACGTACATGTGTAAACGGCCTCTTGTTTGTGAAAGGACCGGGAACAGGGCCAAACCCCACAAACTCACCAGATCCTGAAGCAGGGGAATTCCACACTAAGGCAAAAGCCTTCTTCAAACATAAAAGTGCTCTACCTAAAAATAGTTCTAATTACTTTTTTTAAGATAAGTTTTCAAAATATTGATTTAATTTTATATTATTTATCTATAATTAGTAATATTTACCCTAACAGATTCTTAACAATAAACCCTTTAAAAAACCATAATGGAAGCTCAAGCGCCCCTGGAAGGGCTTCTCAACAGTCTCCTGTGGGTGTGCACCAGCCGTCCCTTCCAAAGACGGGAGAACCATCAGGGGCCAGCAGACCTCTGCACTCGCAAAGGCCTTCCCATCACCTGTGCGCCCAGCCAGGCCGGCCTCCCTGGGGTGTGCCTACGCACCTGCATTAACACACAAAGAATGCGTGGGATCGAACACATGAAAAGAACAGGCCACAAATCAAGTTCATATGCTATGATCTCCTGTTTCCCTGAAGATAAAAAGCTACAGCAGACCGGAGAGCGCACAATGCCCAGGAGACCCACCCCCCCCAATCTGTAAGTGCCTCGGGGGTGAAAGACACAACACCGTACTGGATGGATACAGATTGTGAAGTCATCCTCAGGCCAGAAACTGTTTCCTAAACACAGGAAGAAAAAAAAGGTATCCCAGGCCCAAGCAATTAGGGTATAATGAACGATCAGGAAATGTTAGGTGTGATGTACTTTCTCTGGATAGTGTTTATTAATGATTTTTAAAACAATATGTTTACCAAAGAAACTCATTTTCACACCCATTTTCATGTACTAATCTAAGCTCCACAGACAACATTTAGCAGCAATTTGCTTCTCAGACTGAACATGATACCAGCCCGGGGCAAACGCAGCCGGTCTAACGATGCCAACGCTACATCCTCAAACCGAGCTCACACCCGCTCCAGCAAACCTCACACATCTACCTTCCAGGCCCACCCCACCGGAGCCCACCTCAACCCAACAAAATCCCACCTGGGTCTCATTTCATGCATACTAACCAGACTACTGAAACTGATGATAAATTTCAACTGCCTAAATGCTACCTCACCACATTTTGTTAAAAGTACAGTCTAAAACTGGCCAAGAATCACATATCTAAGGTAAAAAGAAGAAAAGGGCCTGGGGCAAAGGGCCAAAGAACACTCTGGAATCAGGGGTCCAGCTGGCTCTTTCCAAGCAACATCACTGTAAATGAGACATGAAATCAGTCAGGCTCTCTCTAGAATGAGGTCAGGAAGTAAGGCACACCTCTAAGTCAGGACCAAGGGAAGACTAGACAAGGTGCGCAGGAAAGGAGCAGGGGCACAGGAGCTGAAGGAGGGGGGCGGGGGAGAGGAATGAATCCAGGCGCACAGGTGGGCAGGGCCCAGGCTGCACCAACAAGCTGCACCGACACCCTGAGGACCCGCCCCGCCGTCAGAGCCCCAGGCTCACAGTGACGCCTGGAAGCCAGAGCCCATTCTGCTTGAGGCAAACCCAACATCCAAACTTCATTATTTTGAAACTCTACAAATATAAATACTTACAACGAAACCTTTTACTGGTTCTAACGAAATAGTTTCATTTCTTTCGGATGAGTGTTTGTGCTGTTTTCTGCTTTCAGATCAGCAGACAGAAAAGCTCAATGAAAGAGATGCACTTGGCCTTTTTTTTTTTCCATTGATGCTTCTGAGCAGTCACAGTGCTGAATGTGATTCACAGCTCTAGTTTCCAATACAGGCTTAACACCAAACAATACATGTGATTAACTTACATGATCAATGCCTCCCATTCAAAAAAATTCTCTTCATTCATGGGGCCTGCAAGAAAAGAAGAAAGGCCACAATTTTAACTTTGAAGGAAACTCTGGCAATTAGGAGTAAATGACAAAGAGACGAACTTCACTACCTTACCTGCCACGATTCCTTCTGGAGGATTCAGCGTTAATTCTATAAGATTAAAAAGTAAAACCATTACGAAAAAGAATGAATATTGTTGCATTTTAACAAAAAACTTTAAAATGTATTTAAGGCTATAAATTACATGGTATACATGTTAGCAGATGAAAATTCTGCTTGTCCCAAGCGAAGGCCTGCTCCAGTTACATTTCTGACCAAGGCTACGTGAAAAGTTCCTTATACCAGCAAAAAGTAGAATTTTAGAACTGTCAACACTTTCACTTTACAATGAAGAAACAAGCAAAACATGTTTTTTTAACTCTCTTTCCAAAATACTCCTGCTGGTTATTTTGATTCAAGCTCATAAATCAAACATGGTATATTATTTCCCAAATGAATGGGATTTCCTGTTATTTTGAGAGTGGGCACACATCTTCCTCAATGCGACAAAGCAGACAGATGAGCCTGCACCGAGGTTTCAAGAGCCTAGTACTATCACGTCCATCAGCACCGTGCAGGCTGGCTGTTGGCCCCCAATACGACGCTACAAAGTCCGGGAGCCCCCACAGATGTGAGGTCCCACGGAACATCAGGCTGAGAGCAGAAATGGGGAGAAACCAGTCGGCAGCAGCGTTCCTTGGCAATTTAAGGCCAGGAGCTGTTCTAAGGCTTTGCCACCTGGCCTGCTCGCTTTGTACGGATGTATGGGCGGCTCTAGAGAGAAGCCACACCTGTAGACAAATCTGGCAAGGAGGACAGCGGGAGACGGGGGAGGACCCGGGGGAGGACCCGAAGGAGGAGGTGGGCAAGAAGGGCAGCCACAGGAGCAAGGGCTCAGGCGGCAGGGGCACTGTCTGGGCTGAGGGCCGTGCTGGGGACGTGACTACAACAGTGAGAAACATACAAACAGAAGGTCGACAAAACCAAGAGCTCGTTCTTTGAAGAGACATAAAACTAACAATTCTCTGCCAAATAAATATAAAGCCTAACGGCTGGAAAAGAAGAAATAAAACTGTCATTGTTCACCGATGCTACACGTATCTACATGAAGTTCAAAGGAATCAAAAGATAAATTATGAGAAAAAATGAGTTTGCGAAAGTTGCTGAATACAAAGTCGATGTGTATAACTGAACTGTCCATCAGCAAGTTAGGAAAGTCTAAAAAGATACCAATCAGAATGGGAAACATGTAGCAATCAGCTTTTCAAAGATGGGCAGTCTGTAACAGAACAGAAAACAGTATTAACAAAAAATTTTAAGAGACCTTAATAAGTGGAGGTTATACCACTTCAGAGACTAAAAGTCAACACTGTAAAGTGACCAACCCTCCTCAAATTCAATCTATGGAACCAGCACAACCTCAGCCAAAATCCCACCAGGCTTTTTGTTTGAATTTGACATGATAAACATACATGAAGACGTAAACCACCGAGAGAGCCAAGACACACTGTAAAAAGAATAAACCGAAAACCATCCATGGGCTAGCAAGACGTACAGCAAAGCTGCAGTAAGTAAGGCAGTATGATCCTGGCGCAAGCTCAGCAGACAGGGGAACAGAAGCGAGTGCACCCAGCACAGGCCATGCAGAGAGAGGCCCTCAATCTGCTAGAAGGGAGCCCCACAAGAACAGAGGCGAAAGGGCAACCTTCCCACAAATGATGCTAACCTTTAAGACCAAAGAAAAAATCCTTTTCCCTATCTCGCACCACATACAAAAATCAAAGTATATAAGAAAAAGGGGAGAAGGGGCACGAGAAATAATAGAAAATCTATACGTTGTCCCCTGCCCCCAGTTCCCAGCAGAGCTCCTAAGTCCCTATAAATTCCCAAGTAACAAGAGCACCGGGAGCATCTCTTGTCCTAATGCGGTGCCTCTGGACGGCTCCCAGTCGTGACCGGCCACGATCAGCAGGTTTCAGCCCCCACCCCCTTCTCCAGACTGAGAGGGGCTGGAGACAGAGCCGCCACACACTCCCACCAGCACAAGGTGCAGGGAGCCTCTGAGTTGGTGAGCACGTGGAGGGGCTGGGAAGGTGCCCACCCAGAGGGCAGGAAGCTAACCCCCTCCCCACACCTGCCCTCCGCCCCGCCTCCGCCCCCCCCCCCCCCCCCAAATCTGGCTGTTCCCAAGTTCCTCCCTCTCACAATGTACTGGAAATCACGTAAGTAAAATGCTTCTCTGCATTCTGTGAGCTGCTCTGGCAAGTTAATCAAACCTGAGGAGGGGGATCACGGAAACCTCCAATTTCTAGCCAATCAGTCAGAAGCACAGGTGATACCCTGGATTTGCAATGGGCCGGGAGGGGGCAGTCTCATGGGACTGGGCCCTTAACTTGTGGGATCTGAGACGCTAACTCCAGGTAGGTAGTGTCAGAACTGAGTGAAATCGCAGGACACCCAGGTGCGGTCACATCGGTTGTCAGAAGTGCTGTGAGTGTGGCGGTCGTGGGACCGTGAAGGAGACATGCAGGACAAGGGAGGTTTCCCAAACAGGGCATGAGAACGGACAGAGGACACGGAGGTGAATCTGCACATGAAAAGATGCTCAACAAAGGAACTCAGAAGGGAAAGGAAATTAAGCCACTAAGAGACATGGCTGCACACCCTACCAGTGAAAATACCTTCACTTACAACAGAAGAGTGAGAATGTAAAAGACTGATAACACCCAGCGTGGGTGAGGTCAACAGCTAGTCTGTCCCGCGTCACCAGTGGGAATGCAAAATGCTCTGGCTGCCCTCAGCAGACAGTTTAAACACATACTCACCCTGAGACCCCGCAACGCTACTGCTGACTATCTACCCAAGAGAAATTTAAACTTGATTTCCTGACTGTTTCGTGCACACGCAGGAGCCCTGTCTGAGTGGTCCGTGAGCCCCTTCACAGCACCTAGCAGAGTGCCCGGCGTGAAGCAGGTGTTCAGGAAATGCTTGACTGACTACGCTGTTTACAGAAAAGTGTTACCCCGTGCTTCCGTCTGCTCCCCTCGGTGCTGTAAATCTGTAATATTTTCTTAATTCTTGATTCTCAGGGATTAAAGACTGTGGACAACAGCAAAGTACTTCCTTCCCCTCCCCCAAAAGAAATGTATATTATTCATATCAACACAAAGGTATATGCATGTGTTCCGTTAGGAAAAATGACACACATAACAGTTTTATCACCAAAATAATAAAGCATTAGGGACCCTGAGCGCTCCTGCATCCCCCCTGGGAGCTGAGTCCCGGTGCGCCAGGCCAGTGTTCGACACCTGCTGACAAGGCAGACCCCGCCACACGGCTCCCACAGCGGAGCCCGCGAGCACGGAGTCCGAAGGGATCCTGCAGCCTTGGTGCCAGCCGCCTGGCTGCAGCCGGACGTCACACACAGTGTGTGCTGAGCTCTGCAGGCAGCTGAGGACGGGGAGAGTCAGGACGCAGCTGCGCGTCGGACTTGAACCACAGGGAGGACACGTGCCGCTGAGCTGGAAAACCCCACCACGAGAAACAGGTTTCAGAGGGAAGAAACTAGTCTAGTTCTGAAAACATCAAGTTGAAGATGTTTTAAAGTCATCTAAGTGCAGGAAGGAGGAAACTGGACCTGAGACTAGAGCCCTAAACAGCAGCCAGGCTGGACACATAAATCAGGGGTCCTGAACGTAGGGTGGCAGCTAAAAACAGGAATAGAGTACAAATAAGTAAAACTGAAAACTTACGTCCCCAAGGGCTTGTACGTGAATGTTCCCAGCAGCTCTACTCCTAACAGCCCCACGCTGGCAACAACCCAAATGTCCGCCCACGGGTAAATGAACGAGGTGGGACCCACCCACACCAGGGACACTACTCTGCAACCGACAGGAGCAAACCACCGGGTGATAAAACGGCGGACTCTCAAAGCACCAGTCTGGGTGGAAGAACCAACACAAAGGCTACACACTGCATCCATTTATACGAAATTCTAGAAGCAAAGCTATAGTAATAGAAAGCAAATCCAGCATTGCCAGAGGCCAGGGTCAGTCACAAGCGAACTTTTCAGGGCAATGGAAACAGTCTGTTCACAGCTGGGTTGATGGCTATACAACAGCATACACGTGTCAAAGCTCAAAGAATCGTATACTTGAAACTGGCACATTTTATAATGTGTAAATTTTATCTCGGTGAAAGCTGACCCCCCCCCAAAATTAATGTTGTTTTATGAAATATAAAACAGCAAGTCTCGGGCTTCCCTGGTGGCACAGTGGTTAAGAATCCACCTAACAATGCAGGGGACACAGGTTCGATCCCACATGCCGCGGAGCAACTAAGCCCGTGCACCACAACTACCCAGCCTGCGCTCTAGAGCCCGCAAGCCACAACTATTGAGCCCATGTGCCACAACTACTGAAGCCTGTGCACTTAGAGCCTGTGCTTCGCAACAAGAGAAGCCACTGCACTGAGAAGCCCGTGCGCCACAACAAACAGCAGCCCCTGCTCTCCGCAACTAGAGAACGCCCGTTTGCAGCAACAGACCCAACACAGCCTAAATAAATAAATTTAAAAAAATAAATAAAACGGTAAGTCTCCTAGAGGATAATGCAGGAGAATCTCTTCATGCTCTCAGTGTAAAGACTTCTTAAACAGGACTAACTATAAAGTTAATAATCAAAAAGCACAAACCATAAAGGAAAAGACTGATAAAATTAAGAATACTAAAATTAAGAACTTCTGGGAATTCCCTAGCAGTTGCAGGAGAGGGAGGGGAGGCACTGGTTCCATCCCTGGTGGTGGAACTAAGATCTCATGAACCAAATGGTGCAGCCAAAAAACAAACAAAAACTTCTGACATCGAAAGATATTTTTGTTTTTAATATTCAAAAAACACCTTTAAGAGAATGCAAAGGTTAGCCTCAGAGAGGAAGACATTTGCCACAGATATAACCAACAAAGAGCTACTATCTGAACTTCTAAAGAGTGCCTTACAAATCAACACAAATACATAAACAACCCAAAAGAAGATCAAGCACAAGCCTTGAACAGGCACTTCACACAAACACATACACACACACATAACATCTAAGTGGCCAACAAATGTAAGACAAGGTGTTCAACCTCCCTAATTAAAGGGAACTGCAAACTAAGCCCGCAAGCACAGCGCTACGCAGACCAGAATCACCCAGCGATCACAGCCGCGAGGGCTGACCATAAGAAGTGTCCGCACAGAGAAGGAGCCACAGAAGTACAACGCTGGAAGGAGTGTGAACTGCTACAACCACTTTGAAAATGAGGTTGCTCTCACCTCCTATGACCCAAAAATTCCTCTCCGGAGTGTAAACTCACAGGTGCGTGTGCACATGTGCACCAAAAGACATGTGAACTTTTTTTTTTGTACTGTTCATGTTACGACTTAGAAGACTAGCTCATCATCTAGGTAGCAACCAGCATGCTTCTGTGCAGAGCAACTCATAACAAATTATAACAATCACCCGATGTATCAACTTCTGGAAAAATACGGGGAAATGGCAGGTGAAATGTCACTGGATGTAATTACAGAGTTTCATATCGTAACATGTGGCACTCTCCCAAAAGGGACAGAGAACGGACTCTGACCAAGGACAGTAGCTTAAGCAAGAGTAAGGAGAATTCACCAGTACCACTGCCGAAGAGCCTCGATGAACCTAATCTCGTAAGACAAAGGACAATCTAGGTACTTTTCTACTGTCATGAAAATATTGTCCAGACTGGTGGTTTAGGAGTTTGTCATGTGTCTCTAACTTCCTATATAACATTATAGTTACAATTCTAATCACACAATCATTCAATTCCAGGTGGAACTTCATTTTCTTTACGCTTGCTTCGTGGTGAAATTTGAAGCTCTGAGGAGCCAGACAAGCCACAGGGCAATGGCTTGAGCACCCACACTTGGCCAACACCACCAGAAGCCACCAACCGCTAATCACATATCAACCAACAAATATCAATTACACTTCTTCTCTGCAAAGCACTGTTCCAGGCAGCAGGGATGTCGTGGTGAATGAGACAGACGAGTCCTGCCTCCAGTGAGCTTCGGTTCTAGTGGAGGCAGGCAGGCAGTGACCACGCAGACATATGAACGCATCAGCGCCTCAGGTCTGATGAGCGCAATGGAGAACACAACGTGGTGAGAGCAAGACGTGGCCGGGGGTCAGGGAAGGCCCGCTGTGCCCCTGCAGGTGGGCCCCTTTTTTCAATCGAGGTACAACTGACATGGAGCGCTGTATTAGTTTCAGGTGTACAACAGAGCCATTCCACAGCTGCAGGTGCTGTGAAATGACCAGCACAGTAAGCCTGATTAACATCCACCACCACAGTCACACATTTTTTTTCTCATGATGAAAACTTTGAAGACCTACTCTCTTAGCAACTGTCAAACATACAACACAGCATTATTAACTGCAGTCCCATGCTGTGCATGGCATCCCCAGGACTTACCACCTATACGAAAAAGCCCCACAACAGATTGGGACAGAAGAACAGAAGTGCTCAAGAGAGGCAGAGGACAGAATGTCGGTGGGAAAGGGAGCAGGCACCGGGCACCTGGAGCCTCGAGGAGGCGCTTTCACCACAGAGCTGGCCTCATTCCTCACCTGCGGAGCTCCCCGGGAACTCCCCTCCCCGACACCCACCCTTTAGGGTGGGAACCGCGGCCTCCAGCAGCATGCCAACCTGCATTCTTGGTCAACAGCGGCATCTACCGGTCAGCAAAGAATTACAGCAACTGAGTTCTCCAGGTGGAGGGAATGCTTGTGGACTACAGTTCCCTTGTTGTTTTTTTGTTTTTAAAACACACACACACAACCATACAGTTCCATGTTTAATGGTAAAAACAACTTAAAAAAGAGAAACAAAATCTTAACAATATTAGAGAAATTTGCAATGACCATTCTTTGCCATGGGTTCCTTGAGAATGTTAATTGGTTAATAAAAACACTGCTTTAAGTAGTGGCTTAAAAATAGACACCACACGAAATAAAATATAAATATAAACTTTGACCAGCAGTCCTATTTCTTGGAATCTATCCCCCAGACACACTGGTAAAAATAAGAAAAGACACATGTGTAAAGTTATTCATTTCAGGACTTTTAGTAATAGCAAAAAAAAAAAAACAAAACTGGAAACAACCCAAATGTCTACCAATAGGGGACTGAAAAATTATGAGACATCTACTGATGGGACACTGCAGCTGTAAAAAGGAATAATGAACACCTCCGTGTCCTAGTGCAGGATGAACTCCAAGACATAGTAAATGACAAAAAGTGGAGAAAAGTGTGTAACTAGCATCTTTAAAAAAAGAAGTAATTAAATGAGGTCATTGGGGTGGGCCCTAATCGAATCCAACAGGTGTCCTTATAAGAAGGAGATTAGGGCACAGACATGCACAGAGGGAGGAACACATGAGGACACAGGGAGGAGATGGCTGTCTACACACCCAGGAGAGAGGCTTCAGGAGGGACCAGCCCTGCTGCAACTGGACTTCAGACTGTAAGGAAATACCCCTGTGGTTTAAGCTCCTTGGCCTGTGGTACTTTGTTACAGCAGCCAGAGCAAACTAATACAGTGCTCAAACAATTGGACGGCCATTTGCAAATCATCTGCAAACACACCTCGACCTTTATCTCATACCACACACAAAGCTTTATATGACATGGATCACAGATCAAAACATAAGAAATCATAGGAGAAAACCTTAGTGATCTTATGCTAGGCAATGATTTTTCAAACATACACAGAAAGCAAGAAATGTTTTAAAAGGCAATAAATCAACGTCACCGAAAATTTTAAAACCCTTGCTCTTTTAAAGGCAATGTTATGAAAACTACAAGGCAAGCCACAGGAGCTGTCGTTCAAGGGACAGAGCGTTTCCACCCAGCCTAGTGAAGGAGCTGCGGAGTCACATGCACACAGCTCATAGCGCTCCCTGCACGCCGCGAAGCAGCATGCGTTTCCTACCAGTTTTTTAAAGAGGCAAGCCACGGTCTAAGTGAAAACGTTTACAAAATATCCAACAAAAGACCTGTATCAGCACTGTATAAAGAATCCTTACAACTTAACAAGGAAACGAACTCCACTAAAAACTGAGCAAAAGACTCAAGACATTATCAAAAAAGGTATATGGATGGCATATACAAACATGAACAGGACTTCCCTGGTGGCCCAGTGGCTAAGACTCTGTGCTCCCAACACAGGGGGCCTGGGTTCAACTGACCCCTGGTCAGGGAACTAGAGCCCACATGCCGCAACTAATAGTTCACATGCTGCAACTAAAGATCCTGCATGCCACAACAAAGACCCGGTGCAGCCAAATAAATAAACAAAACAGGAACTAAAACCACAAAGAGATACCACTACACACCCAACAGAACGACTAAAAACTTTAACACGGACCATACCAAGTGTCAGTAAGGCAGTGGAACTCTAGATACACTGCTGGTGGGGATGTAAAATGGTACAACCACTGGGAAAACAGTTTGGCTGTTTCTTTAAAAATTAAACACATACCTCACGTGTGACCCAGGAATTTACTCAAAAGAAACGAAAGTATCTGTCCACAGAAAGACAGGTAGCCAAACTCTCACGGCAAGTATATCTGTAACAGCCAAGAACTGGAAAGAATCCAAAGGTCCACCAAGAGGCGAATGCAGCGACAAGCCGTGGTCCTGAAGGGACCCGAGCAGCAGCCTGGGGGAGTCACATCACGATGATGCTGAGGGCAGGCCTCTGACACAGAAAGGGCAAGACAACTACACGAGTGACCCAAGGCAGCTCAGCCACTGCCCGGGCCCTGAGGCCGCAGAGGGAGAAGGAAGGCCAAGCCAGACTACACAGAGGCAGCGCAGGCGGGGAGGCGGCGGCCACTCAGCACCCTGCCTGTGGCGATGGCTTCACAGGTGTGTGCACATACGTGCAAACCCATCAGATGGTCACGTCGACAGCTCAGCTTACTGTATGTCAATTACGCTTCGATAAACCTGTTTTTAAAAGGGTGGCTAGAAGAAAAAGACACCACAAAGGTTGAAAACACAAAGCACAAACACATACAAATCCTTGTAACACATAACCAGCAAAGGAGCAGGACTATACAAAGGGCTGGGGAGTTTACACAGCACTCCTACATGCCAGTAAGAAAGAGAAGCCACACTACAGAAATCTGGTACAAGACATGAACGGACATTTCACAAAGGGAAATACGAAAGGAGGCTCCTTCATTCGTTAGTCATGATGTACAAATTAAAACCACGAGGAACCATGTCACATCCACCGGGTGGGAGGAAACAGACCCCGCACAACACTGAGGTGTCCGGGAACACCCAAAGCCACACGCGCGGAACATGCACACGGGGAAGCACCACCCGCCAAGCCGAGCTGTGAGCCGCCGGGGCCGCGTCACTCCCGGGGCAACACCGTGCACAGGCACCAGGAATGTCCACAGCAGCCTGTGTGTATGACAATCAAAGGCTGGAATAACCTACGTGCCCAGCAGCGACATAAAGGACAAGTTGTGGCTTATTCATAAATGAAACACTGCTCAGCAGGGAAATGGACACAGCTTTTATGCGTCAACATAAATGACTCTCAGAAACAGTGCTGAGCAAAGATTCAATCTGCAGAATGCACACTGTGCAATCCCATTTCCACCAAGTATAAAAAGGGGCAAAAGTAAACAGTGTTGTGTAGGAGGATATTCAGTGACAGAGCTACTATAAACAAAAAGAAGGGAATTCCCTGGTGGTCCAGTGGTTAGGACTCCGTGCTTTCACTGCTCAGGGCCCGGGGAACTAAGATTCTGCAAAAATAAATATTAAAATAAAAAAGGAAAAGAACAAGTCACAAAATTCGGTGGTGGTAACTCCTGGTGGGGCGGGAAGGAGCACGAACCAGACTGCTCAGTTCCTGCTAACGTTCTACTTCTTAAGCTGGTAACACAGGTGCAGACGTTCATTTTACTATTTCATCCAAACGTACACCTTTTACATCCTTTACACATAAAACATACTTCACAATGAAAGATGCTTTAAAAAGCTACAAGGGGTGAATGACAGGGAAGGATGACGGTAACGGGAAGGACAGGCTGAGTCTGGTGGTTCAGAGAAGGTGGCTCTGGGGAGCAGGGCAAGGAAGGCTGACACCCCGAGAGGAGTGCGTCGCCACCGCCGCCACTGGGGCTGCAGAGACACGCGGGGTGGAGGGGCCCGTGAGGTCAGAGGCAGAAGGCCCAGAGCACGCAGAGCCTGAGAGGTCACTGCAAGGGCTTCTGGACAGAGCAACCCGATCTGACTCTGCTGTGCTGAGAACAGAGCCAAGCGGGGCAAGGGAGAAGCAGACCACTGTCAGAACTGGGCTGCAGTTACCGGGCCAGAGGTGAGTGGCTTGGGCCAGCACTGGACTCCGGATGAATGAATAAAGTCTGACAGTAGGTCAGCAGGTTCCACATGGACACACAAGAAAGTGCAACCTCAAAGAGGAATCTAAGGTTCTGAGCCCAAACAGCTGGAAGAATGAGGCTGCCACCACCTGAGAGAGGGAAGGCGGGGGCAACAACGGTGCAGGAGGACAGGGGCTCAGCTCCACACAGGTTAGCTGGGGGCTCCTACTAGATACTGTACTGGGTTGACCCATATCCCCCGGAATCTGTGAAAGTAACCTCATTTGGAAATGGGGGCTGTGCAGATGTAACCAAGTTGAACTGAGGTCACGCTGGACTAGGATGGCCCTAAATCAAGGACAGGTGTCTCTACAAGTGGGAAGACGGCCATGGGTTGTTCCGCTGCCACCAGCCAAGGAACATGTGGGCTGCCGGCAATACCCGGAAGTCGGCAGAGGCAAGGAAGGACCCTTCCTAGAGGCTTCAGAGGGAACGAGGCCCGGTTGACACCTTGATTTGGGACTTCTGGCCTCCACAACTGTAACAGAATAGATCTCTGCTGTGGATGCCCCCAGCTGTGCTACTGTGTCACGGCAACCCTGGCGACTAATACCTAAGTCCATCCTGATACTCCTAGAAAAGGCTACATGATACAGGAAGATAAAACATCAAGAAAAGATATCAGCTTAAGACGTCTTGGTTCCTTTCCTGTCTCTCCTTTTTTTCTGGTTGTTAGAACCTGGGCAAATCATTTTCTCTGTTATTCAATTTCCTACAAAATTTGTAAAATTAGGGGCCTGAACAGAATCACATCCAAGGTCCTACTGCCTCTGAGTCTCTGCAGTTCTGTGACTATTTCTAATACAAGACAGGAGACCTGAACCCCATGCAAACCTACCTAAACCCATTCCTCACAGAAGTTGTTTCTGTAAAGCCCACGTTTCCAGCGGATGTGCCACCTTGAAATGTGGTAGGAGGACAAACCAGACGCTAACACACAAAAGACAAGAACCACTAAGTGGAATTTTATCATGTTCCTAAGATACAGCAACAACAACAAAGCCCTCCCTGTAGCACGCTGTGGTCATTTCCTATGGCTGACATGACTGTGACCACAAACTCAGCGGCTGAAGACAACACCCACTGATGCCCGTAAGGTTTCCTGGGCACTGCACAGGCCAGCTGGTTCTCTGCTAAGGGCCTCACAAAGCTGCCACCTGACGTTCATTCAGAGGGCTGGTGGAATCCCGCTCCCTGCGGCTTTGGGACTGAGGCTCCAGGGTCCTCACCGCTGTCAGCCGGGGTCATTTGCAGGTTCTAGAGGCCACCGTGCTCCTCGGCTCCTGGCCCAGCCACATCAGAGGACTCCTTCTCCTGCCCTGGGTCTCCTGATCTACCCCCTCCTGCCTCCTCTTCTGTTTGGGGGCCTCGTGTGACGTGGGTTCCACCCCGAAAATCCAAGACACTCTCCCCATCTTAATTAACGTCAGCTGATTAGTTACCTGTAAACGACATCTCCAAATCCCTTCACATGGTGCCCCGGTAATTGTCTGACTGAGTAACCTGGGTATGGGAGTCTTAGGGAGGCACCTGTAGAGCTCTGTCTGTGACACACACCCCAAAATGTCGTATGTTTACACATAAAAACACACGATACACTTATCTGATAGCACTCTGGAAATCCACTGCTAATTATGTTTTATTACTACAAACTGACAATACGGTTTAAATACTGGATGGGACTTTTGTAAGTACAGTACAGGGGAAAATATTAGGAAATACAAGCTCAACAATGCAAAGACTGGACTGAAGCAGCCACCTAAATTCCCCAGGCAAGGGTTTAATAGAGCTCTTTTCTATAGAAATGAGAAAACGATACCTGCTGGCAGTCCAGAAACAGGGCCAAACAGACTAAAACAGATGCAGCAACACACACCAGGACGGCAGGAAATGGCACGGGTTCCCAGACATCTGACCCCCAGCCAGGCTTCCCGAGAGAAGACAGGGGCAACGGTCCCCCATCTCCAACCCTCTGTTCAGGGGGAACCATCTCTCCCCACTCTGCCCCCCAAAGTCTCTCCTAAATATACGTTCTTACTTTAGAGATCACTAGACGGTGAGCGTCCCGAGCGCAGGGCCGCCAACACGGTTTACGAAGCGAAGATGCATGGGTGTTCACCACTAGCTTTACGACAGTCACTGTTTCAGTTCACGTTCAAGTTTCCCCTGAACGTGTCCTCAGCGCAGTGACAACAGTCGCCGCTCGCGCCCGGGACAGCCAGCTGCCGGGCGCCCGGCTAGGCACGGCCCGCACAGGGGGGAAGGGCAGCGCGCCGGGGCCGAGGGCGGCAACCAGCAGGCAGAGGCGGGTCCCGACCCCGAGCAGGCCCCTCCCAGCCTGTGCCCGGCACCCACCCGGCGTCCACCCCCGGCTTCTCCCAGCGACTCCTCGGGGGGCCTCCGCTGTGAACGGGAGGACACGGCGCCCGCCTCCCCTGCTCTCCCCCGCGGGCGGGGGCGGCCCCGAGGAGGCCTGTGAGCACCGCCGGGCGGAACGGCGGGCGGCCCTGTGCATCCCGCCCCCCCCCCACACACACACAGAAAACCCAAACCTGCCCTTTCACCTCCGCCTGTCACCGGCCCCCCGCCCAGGACGCCGCCCGGAACTTCCCAGCGGCCGGTGAGGGGCGTCCGCCAGGCCGGCTCAGGGCGCCCTCCGGGTCCCGGCGGGGCCGCAGCCCCGGGTCCCCGGGCCAGCGCCGCGCCGGCTTCTCCCCGCCCGGGCCCGCGCGCAGAGTCCACGCCCCGCACCCGGACGGCGGGCGGGGGCGCGGGGCGCCGGACTCACGTTTGTACTCGGCCATCAGCCTCTTGAGCGCCGTCCCCGCCATCGTCCGGGAAACAGCTGCGCCGTCGGCCTCGCCTCCCAGCGCTCTCCCCTCCCGCCCGACGCCGGGGCCGCTTCCGGGTCGCCGCGGGGGCACAGAAGCCCTTCCGGGGCGCGGGGCGCGAGCGCGGTGGAGGGGGCACGCAGTGGGCGGGGCGAGGGGCGCGCGGTGGGCGGGGCGGGGCGGGGCGGGCAGGGCGGTGGGCGGGGGCCTGGTCGCGGGGCGGGGCGGGGCGGCCCTGGTCTCAGGCCCGCAGCCTCTCGCTGGGGTCCGCGCCGCTCCCGGGGTGCAGGTTCCCGCGGGGAACTTTGCAGAAGATCCCGGCGCAGCGGACGCCCGCGGAGTGTGAGTGAACCGCCTGCGCCATCCTCGCGGCCTCGCGGCGGTGCTGGAGGGCCGTGGACAGAGGACGGAGCCGGCGGGGAGGGCGGACGAGAGAGCGGGTGGGCAGGGCTGGCCCCTCGCCGGCCGGTGGGGCAGATGTCGCTCCCACCGTTTGCTGGAGGCACGCGTGGGCCGTGTCGGGGCTCCTCGCTGTCCCCCTGCAGTTCAGGCCCGACCGCACTGAAAGCGAGGACGTGCGCTCCGAAGACCCTGATGCCCCGGCGGCTACCCTCACGCGGCGTTAGGCGCCCGTGGCGGTCCTGTGCCGCATCGGGGCGGTCCTGGACTCGGCGTGGCCAAGGGAGGCGCTCGGGGAGACGGCGCGGGCAGAGCAGCGGCCAGACCGTCCCCCCACCCCCCGGGGGTGCACGGGCGCCCCTCCTCGCCGCCAGCCTGCTGACCGGCAGGACCCGGGGACGGCGGGTCCAGTCTGCCCCACGGCCCCCCGGGCAGCCCCCCGGGCCACCGCCTCCGGAGGCCGGCGAGGGGCTGCCATCGGACCCCGGCCCACCCCCACGCTCCGGCCTCGCCCTGGCGTCACGCGTATCCGGAAAAGTAGGCCAGCGAGTCCTTTTCTCATCCTATTCCTGGCGGTCCTGCTCCTGAGTGGCCCGCTGATCGAGCTGTTGATCTACGTGCGCTTCTTAAAACCGCATTCTCACTTCAGGGCAAGTCAGCACTTTCAGTACCTGCGGCACTGCCGTGCAAGCACACATGCATCTTTCAAAAAACTGTTTTTGTCCTCACCGCACTTATCCAACGTACTCTTCTACAGAACTTACGGCGTAACGTCCTGTCTAGTTTTCTAGCTAATATGCAGAAACATGTCCCATGAGGGCAGGCTTCTGTTTCATGCGCTCCTGGATGTAGCCTCTGTATCTGGACGTGGCCAGCAGTATCTGTCAAGTCAAATAAAATTAAACAGTGCAAATAAACCTCACAGTGGTGCATATTTTGCAGTAGAGGTGTCACAAAAATTCAGTCTGACTCTATCTTTTCAAATGACCATGGTGATGTACAGAAACAACACAGTACTTTTAGACAGTTCCAAAGAGTAATGGACTTGCACGAGTACTCATGAGGTTTCCTTATCCTGGTCAAGTAGCTGCCCTCTCTGATCAAACCACACTCATCCCCCAAGCCAGGCAGGGGTCAGAGGTGTTCCCATGGCAACGAAAGGGCAACTGCACCTTGGCACCTAAAGGAAGGGCAGGGGATGAGAAGCACTGCCATCAGCATTATGACGCCCAGATAACAGCACCTGTCATGTGCGGGACGTTTCCCTGACCGCGTCCATGGCTGTGTCACTGCTGGCTTCTGACGTCCTTTTCCTGTTGTAGAGCAGCCTGTGTGTTCACAGTTTGTACCAGGATTGGCTTCAAGTGACAAAAGCCCAAAATATGAGATGCTCACCATCACGGGAGTCTCTCACCTCACTGTGCCTGGTGGGACGGCCTCACCTTCAGGGAACCAGGCCCCCCCACACGTCCTCTCTATCTGAGATTCAAGTGTAACTGGGGACCTGTATTTTATTCACTCAATCTGGCAACTCTCAGTTCAGTGGGTCCTGCTGTCCCAAGGGTTCTGAGTAGGAGATGTGTGATATCAATACTTAGAGGCTTTTGCCCACTGGACAGGCCAGCAAATTCAGAATACACCAGTTTCTCTGGGGACTGAAGTTCTGAGGTACAAAAGCTGTGTCTCCTGGTAGAGCCAGTATTCACACGTGCTTCCCCACCTGTGCTGTGCGGCACAGCCAGGCTGGCACCGCCTGCATGCCGGGGACTGCAGGGTCCTGGGACGTGGGACTTTCAGTACTGAAACCAGGAAAGTGCCAGCCGGGACCCAGGGCACCGATAACAGGGTCAACAGGGCCTGTCTCCTACTGAAGCATCGGTTTAACCCAAAGACTCTGGGAGTTGGGTTTAGATGACAATATTTTAAAAATATTGATATCAACAGATCTATTATTCCCAAAGCACAACCTGCACACCCCTCTAAGATAAAAGACAACCTCCAGGACGTGCCGCTCTTGCGTCAGGCAGTGCTGCCCTGAGGCACCTGCACGTCCTCACAAGTGCAGGGGCTGCCCGGCTGGGATCACCTGCCCACCCACCCTCTCGGGGCAGCTGACAAATGAGGCAGCCCCATGCTGTGCCGGGATCCACCCGCTGCTGCTGCCTGGCTGCCCTCGCGCTTTCCGCGGGTGCCGCCTCGCCCGACGCGCCCTGGTGCTGCCGCAGCGTGGCACGCCGGCAGTTCTCCAGTGAGTGTCAGCTCACTTCCGTTTCAAAACAGACGAGTGAGTAGGTTGTCAACCGCACAAAGGAAAACAGTCTTCTATTCAAACACCACAAATATCGAGATGCCCAGAGTAACAGGGACCCCGCACCCAGAATGCCCAGGAGAGGACGGAGGAGAGCGCTGAGGGCGAGGGGGTGGCCTCGGCAGGAGACGCCGCCCGCCTGGGAAGCCTGTGTGTGCGGGGCGGGGGCGGGCATCGGGTGAATCGGCCTCTAGATCAAAGTCTGAACGGCCTCGCTGGAGGGTCCCTGCAGGTACTGCACGTGCCACGATGCCCAAGCTCCGCATGCAGTACTGAGGACAAGCTGCGAGGCAGAATAGCAAACTGTATTTACTGTCGGCAGTAGGAAAGGACGACAAGGAACGTCCAACGTGGGGAGTAAACACAACAGAGCAGCAGACACCCCACCCGTGCGCGAAGAGCAAAACACAAAGCAAACGCAGACATGTTGAGCGGGACCGCAGGCAGCGCGGGGCCGTCCGGGGGCGGCTTTCCCGGGACAGGCGCCCAGTGCCTCGCGGGACGGAGGTCACGCGCCACGCGGCCCCCGCTTACCTCCCCGGGTCGCAGAGCGCAGCCGCCTCCGCCCGTCACCCGCCCCGCAGCGGCCCTCTCACACGAGCCACGGCTGCACGCTCAGCAGCGCCCGCTCTTCCTTTCTCACCCGCAGCCCGTGCTCGTGCAAGGGCGGCGCCGGCGGGGAGCACTCCGAGGCCCCGGCGCTGCTGCGGGCGAGTGTGTGGGGGTCCCCTGCTTCTCTAGGAGGGGCCGGGGGAAGCCAGCTTCACCGCCCCTCAGCAGCCTCGCCGCCCGGGCTCCACACCCCGCCGGGGCCGCGGTCCTCAAGAACTTCTTAACTTTCAACAGTCGCTCCAGTGCTTTCCACTCAACTTTACTACGTTCGGACAAAGCTTACATTTATAAGAGTTAGCATTAAAAAAGTCTGTGCCCACGAGAAACAGGGAGTGAAAATTTGTCTCCCATCCCGACTGTGTCCCCAAAACTCGCCCCACAGAAGCACCCCCAGAGCAGCGAGGGGAGTTCTCCACATGAGTAGCCTCAGGGGGTGTCAACACCTGGGGTAGGAGCCCCGTCTAGACAGAAAGTGGGCCCCGGGGCCACACGCTGGGGGGAAATGTCACAGGAGGGAGAAAAAACACAAATGCAAGTAAAAACAGAACCAAAACCCCTCGCCACAGGTTCTACCCAAACAAAGGTATCAGGTCGACGGGCCGAGGGCAGCTGCGGACATCCCCGCGGCCGCACTGAAGCACGTCAGAGAGCAACGTCCTTCCGGGGAATGTCCTCCGTGTCTCAGCCTCCCGGGTGCGGGCATGATCACGCCTTCACTGCTCAACAGCAAACACAAGCCCGGCGGCACGAGGGCACAGGGGCTCCAGGGGCCGCGCCCTGGGAGGCAGCTGGCCCCCCGGGAGCCCCCCGTCTGCTGCCGGAACACGTCGATGGTGTCTTCGTCCTCCATCTCCAGCTGCAGACACAGAGGGAGTGGTGAACGTCCTCACGTCGCAGGGAGGGGACCCGCCCCGCTGAGCACACAGGGTCCGGAGCTGCCCGACACCCCCACCCCGCACGCTGGGCACACTGCCCCAAGGTGCCCGGGCCCGGAGCCTGCCCTTGGCGGGCACGCGGGGACACAGGCTCAGCGGTGGATTTCCCCAGGCTTCCCTCACGGGACTCCCAAAGGAACGGTCAACGTCAGGGACTGGACCGGATAGAACAACGAAGTCCTGTTACAAATAAACAGGTGTCTAAAGTTTTACTGGAAAGTACAAACTGTCCAACGTGGCAGATCCAGGGTCCAGACCACAAGTGGGCGGTGACCGCACCTGCCCAGCTCGCCCAGAGCCCAGAGAGGGGGTCGGGGACCAGCAGGCCCAGGCTTCATCCGTGACCCTGGACCACCTCTGCCGAGCACCCAGCCCTCCTGCGCCTTCTCCCAACACAGAGGAGGCTGACAAAGGACATTTTTCTCATTCAAAAACCAAGCTTCAAAAATACAAAATCAAATAATCTAATAATTAAAGCCATTAAGAAAATGTAGGGGGGTTTCCCTGGTGGTGCAGCAGTTAAGAATCCACCTGCCAAATGGAGGGGATGTGGGTTCGATCTCTGGTCCGGGAAGATCCCACATGCCTCGGAGCAACGAAGCCCGTGCGCCACACCTACTGAGCCTGCGCTCTAGAGCGCTTGCTGTGTGACAAGAGAAGTCACCATGATGAGAAGCCCTCGCACCACAACAAGGAGCAGTCCCCGCTCGCCACAACTAGACAAAGCCCGTGTACAGTAACAAAGACCCAACACAGCCAAAAAATAAAAATAAATAAATAAAAAAAAAAAAAAAAGGAAAGAAAATGTAGGGACGTCCCTGGCTGCCCAGTGGTTAGTTCTCCGTGCGTCCACTGCAGGGGGCACGGGCTCCAGCCCTGGTCAGGTGGTCAGGGAACTAAGATGCCACATGCGCAGTGCAGCCAAAAAAATTTTTTTCAATAAATCAAAAAGAAAAAAAGAAAGAAAATGTAAGGTGGGAGTTCCCTGGCGGTCCAGTGGTTGGGACGCTGCACTTCCACTGCCAGGGGCCCAGGTTCAGTCCCTGGTCGGGGGAGTAGGATCCCGCAAGCCGCTTGGAGTGGCCAAAGAAAACAAAGAAAGGAGATGTAAGGCATTCTCTCTCTGTGAGCAGCAATCAGTGACTCTCAGTGCGGGCGTCCCAGACGGCGTCCTCACACGCAGATCAGGGGGAGCCCTCGCGTCCAGCCAGGGCTGGCCTTCCTACCTGTGCTGGGGTGTCTGTTTCATTAATTGGTTGTCCATCAAACCTGAATCGAATCTGTCTCATTGACAAGCCCTGAAAAGAAAAAGCAATTATCATTAAATATTTCCAGCTGACATATTAATTCAAAAAGAATCACAGTTATATCAAGACACCAGATTTCTGAATATACAGACTTACGATGCAGTTGACCACAAAGCCTCACCAGTGGGGCTACAGCCCCACAACAGCCTTTCAGACATCACCATTCCAGCACCTTCTGGCTCCTGGGCCCCCCCCCCCCCCCACGCCCTCCCTCTCGCTCCCCTCCAGGCACTGAGCAGGATTTCAACAATGTTGGCACCATCACTTCCTCCCCTTTAAAGAATTCTCAGAAATAGGTCGGGTGGCCATGAGGCCTGTGCCGAGCAGCCCGCCTGAGGCTGGGAAGCTGCCCTTCTGTGACCTGAGGGAACGGGTGGACGTGCTCGGGGGCAGAGCCAGTGCATCAGGACAGACAGGATTAAAACAGCATCTCTGCTCCCTCCTGAAACCTACTGACGTGATACAAAGAAACAAAAAAGCCGTAAACAACAAGGACAGAGAGCAGGAGAGGGGACAGGCCAGCAGACAAAGGACATCACCTCTGGGCTGGAAGCTACAGGACAGTGGACACTAGACCCCAAGGTCAGGATGTGGCGGGGGGGGGGGGGTTTGGGGAGGGGAACAAGAACCCCAAGAGGGGAAGGGGCTGGGCGCACAGGTGTGAGGCAGAGATGTAGCAGACTTGGGGTGACTGCTGGGAAGTCCACATCTGAGCCCCAAATCGGGGCCCCCAACCCCAAGGTCAGGTGCTGTCCATCCCACAGGCAGAAGGTCCACATTCTGAAGAACTGGACTCAGAGCCCCGGGCTGGGGACACCAGGCACAAAGGAGGCAGTGACAGGTGGCCGGTGGAAGCAGGAGAGTGACGGCCAGCACACCCAACACCTCACCGAGCCCACGCCTCCCGCCCGCCGAGCTCCCAGGCCACAGGCAGCAGCTGGAGGCCACTTCCGGGAAACCTAACCACTCACAGACGGCGACACCTGGGACCCCCCACAGAGCCACCATCCAGGCGGGTCACCCCACAGCAACGTGCGGGCCCTGTTGACACACCAGGGTGCGGCTTCTCACCAGCTTTTCAGTGCTTCATTCTTAAAGGTGAGCTGTCTGCCGCCCAGGGAGAGAGAACAGTTAAGGAAAGACTAATAATGTGAAGGGTCAAAGCAAAGGAGGAGGAAAGGAATGAAGCGGGCACAGGGGGATGATGGGATCAGAGAATTCCAGGATGCGTGCACGCACACCCATGCACATGCACTCACACACAGGGATGCACACACACAGACACACAGACACACACACACACGCCCCTGAAGCTCTTAGGGAGGTAGAAAACAATACAAAGTTCCCCTTGGGGAAAAACAAGCCTCAGAAAACAGGAAAGAACAAGAACTTCTGAAAATCAGAAATCATGACAGGGGGCTTCCCTGCTGGCGCAGTGGTTAAGAATCCACCTGCCAGTGCAGGGGACACAGGTTCAATCCCCGGTCTGGGAAGATCCCACATGCCTAGGAGCAAACTAAGTCCGTGCACCACAACTGCTGAGCCCACGTGCTACAACTACCGAAGCCTGCTGGCCTAGAGCCTGTGCTCCACAAGAGAAGCCACCCCAATGAGAAGCCCGTGCACCACAATGAAGACCCAAAGCAGTCAAAATTAATTTAAAAAAAATCATGACAGAAACAAGACTGTCCATAAAAAGCAGGAACGTAAAGTTGAGAAAACCTCCTAGAAAGCAGACACAAAGCAACAAAGCCCAAGCACAATGGGAGGAAATGATCCAACCCAACACACCTGGGGCAGGAGGCCGCACGCTGGGTGCGAGCCCCACCGCACAGGGGCACAGTTGCCAAAGAACTAACGGAAGGTCTACTTTCTGAACTAAAGTGAGTTTCTAGACCAAAAAGGGCGAGAATGTGCCCAGAAGAGTAACTGATAAAACTGCCTACCTCACAGCAGGGGAATAAGGTCGCAAAACCTATCAGAGATAAGCCAAGTCACAAGGAAAGGACAAAGAATCCGAATATCATTGAACGTTCCCTACCAATGCTGGAAATTAGAAGGAAATGATGCAATAACTCCAAAACCAAAAAATGAATTTCAAGCTCTGTGCGATCAACCACTCCAGCATGAGGTTCACAGAGCAAGGCACTGTCGGACCTGCAGTATTTCTCATACCCTTTCTGAACAAGATGCTGGAAAGCTGTGCTCTATCAAAGCCGGGGAAGATTAATCCAGAAAACGCACAGGAGGGGGGCCCAGGCCGTTTGCAGAACGACTGTCTGGGATGAGGGACAGGAAGGCAGGGGCCCAGGGTGGGGGTGCGGGGGAGGTGCAGCCCAGCAGGAAGTTTAGGGCATAATTAATAATGGGCACCCAGCCCCCACAAATGGCACACAACGGCCACCAGACCAAGAAAACAGGCCCCAGACGCGAGCCAGAGAGCAGCAGAGGCGCCGTGTGGCTCCGGGCAGCGCCGCCCTGGTCACGACGGGAGCAGGAGATGCCCCAGCCAGGGGCTGGGGGGCAGCTGCGCGCAGGGCACCGGGGCACGTGTGGGCGGCGGGTCAGAGCCGAAGTCCCACCTCGCACAGGCGAAGTAATCTCCAACGTGAAAAAATGTGAAGAAATAGAAGCGCAAGCATATTTACCAAGAAAAAGTGGGGGGAAAAGGTGGAGTTGAAAGGGATCTCCTCTGAGGAGCGAGGTCTGAAAAGTGGGGAGAAAAAGAGGAAGGCGTGGAGCTTTCTTTAGGCTGTTTTTAATAATGACAGCAACAGAAACCCCAAGGCAAGCATCATCCAAGCCAAGAACTCACTAAAGCCTAGGGTTTCTGAAGCACCCCGAGACAGGCCGCCTCCCTGCAGGGACGGGCCCCGGGCGCAGAGGCCAGGCAGGACCAGCAGAGAGCGCAGGGGGCCCGAGGCGCTCGGGGCGGTCGGCCTCCCTGGTCGCCGCGGGAGGGCACCAGCGCAGCGCCTCCTGACTTTGAAGAGCCGTAAATAAAGCGCAAGCATCAAACTGTGCCCAGCGCAGCGTCTCCACAGACGCAGCGGAGGAGGGATGGAATCCCACGCGAATCCACTGCTACGACCCCACGAGCACCAGGGACCACCGGGGGGCTGAGGAGGGAGCGGCCGGCCAGCCTGAAGGGGACACGTGGGGGGGGGAGGGCCTGCGGGCGGGGGCGCGCGCGCGCACACAGCCCGGGGCCCCGCGCACCTGGCGCTCGCAGTAGGCCCTCATCAGCTTGCTGAGCGGCGTGTGCCTCTTGATCTTGAACTGGACGACGGAGCCGTCCTGCCCGGCCACCTTCAGGCTGATGTGGTCGTTCTCCGTCTTCACTCCCTCCTGCAAAGACACGCGGATCTGGGCCCCCACTGGAAAGGCAGGTGTTGAGGCGGCTGCCGGTCTTTTCTGAGGTCATGAAAGCCAACCTACTTCTTATCCCCCAGCACCCCGGTGGCTCGTGCGGCTGCTTCCTTTCTACACAGAACGTATTTTTAACCTGCACTTTCTGAGTCAGGAAATGCCCTGCCAGTCTCGCATTTCCACAAGCTGTCAATTCAAGGGGGAACATCTGCTCCGTAGGCCCAGAGAGCAACGGAGCGCACATCCACCTTTGTTCTGAGTGCTCTCGCGACAGTGGGCACCGCACGGACGCACAGCTGATGTACACTCAGGTGTGCAGGTGCAGGAGGAGACGGGAGAGCGGGGCGCGGGGGCTCGGGTGCAGGCCGCCCGCAGCCTCCCTGCCCGCCGTACTCTCTCCTCACATGATCCACTGCACGCCCCAAGCTGCTGAGCGATCCTCTAACGGGGGTCTCTGGCCCCTGGAAACTACTGGAAGTGGATGCAAGAAGCTCGTGTTTGGAGCAGGGGCCAGCCCGAGAAAACCATTTGGGGGAGAGAGGAGTCGTTTATTTTTTAACAAAGTGATGACGTGGACCCCTGAGTCAAGCTGCAGATGAGTCTGGATGGAGACCAAAGCGGGGTCTGTACCCTGTCCCGGCCACACGCTCCCGTCCTCCTCCTGAGGCTCAAGCCAGTGCAGACGCCCCAGCGCTCTTGCCCGCCGCGTCCCCTTCCCGCCCCCCGCTCCCCGCCCCCCACTACTTCCCGCTGCATCCCCATCATGGGTGCCTCACAGAGGGGGCCAGGAAGGGAGCCCACCGGGCACTCCAGCCCCTGGAGCCCCGAGAAGGGGAGCTCAGACTGGCCTGAGAAGTGGACCCAGGAGGCGAGGCTGCAGCAGTGAGCCTCCTCCTCTCATGCAGCTGGGGCCCCACGATCAGCCCCTCTTCGCTCCCCAGAGACGAAGGGTGCATTTGCTTTCTTCATAAAAACGTTTTCTTTTGGAATAATCTTACATTTCCCACACCACCACCTCTCTCCCCCCACCCCCACCTACCCTGTGTTAACACCTCACACACGGCAGGTATGTGGTATGCGTCACGCCCAAGAAACCAACACTGGCACACCACTGGCAACAAAACTGCAAGCTTTTTCGTATTTCACCAGTTTTTCCACTAATACCCTTTTTCTGCTCCAGGATCCAATCCAGGGTAGCACCTTGCATTTACAGATAAGAGTCTTTTCCATTTACTCTTTCATTTCTTTTCCATTTATTTATCTTAAAATACACATAAAATTTACCACCTCAACCATTTTTCAGTGTATAGTTCAGTCGTATAAAATACAACCATCACCACCACCCATCTCTACAACTCTTTTCATCCTGTAAAACTGAAACTCTCTCCCATTAAACACGAACTCCTCCCTCCCCCAGCCCTGGCCCCCACTGTTCTTCCGCCCCTAGGAATCCGACTCCTCTAGGGATCTCCTCTAAGTGGAATCACAGCCTGGGTTCTGTGACTGGCTTCTGTCACTCAGCATAAGAGCGTCTTCGCAGCGCATCCCTGTTGTAGCGGGTGTCAGGACTTCCTTCCCGTGTAAGCCTGAATAACATCCTCCTGCATGCAGGCGCCAGGTTTTACTTATTCATTCACCCAGGGACCAGCTGACACCTGGGCTGCTCCCACAACTTTAACTACTGTGAGGGATGTTGCTATGAACGCAGCAAATAACACAAACATCTCTCTGAGACCCTGCTTTCAATTATTCTGGGTTTATACCCAGAACTAGACTTGCTGGACCACACGGTAATTCTACTTTTAATTTCCTGAGGAAGCATCATACTGTCTTCCACGGCAGCTGCAGCATTTTACACTCCCACCACCAATTCCAGCTTCTCCACATCCTCCGCAACGCTTGTTCTTTTCCGTCTTCCTAAAAGTGGCCCTCCCCGTGGGTGTGGGGAACACCTCGCTGTGGCTTGGATGTACGTTTCCCTGAGGACCAGTGCTGCTGAGCACCTTTCCATGTGCTTCTTGGCCATTTGTATGTCTTCCTTGGAGAAATGTCTGCTCAACGTCTTTGCTCATTTTTGAATCAGTCTGCTTATTTTCTTGTTGCTGAGTTTTAGGAGTTCTCTATGTATTCTGGATACTGACCCTTTATCAGATATACGATGTGGAAGGAAAATCGAAATGGAGTCGGTGGTGCTCAGAGAGCCTCTCACACGGAGCCAGGAGGCCCTGAGGACGGCACGTACGCTCGTCTCAGCCCGGACAGAATCCGACCCTGTGACCTCTTCATGTCCAGACAAAGGCGTCCAGGACACCTGCCAGAAACTCAAGACACCTGTGGGACCCTGACCCTAAAACCACTCCTGACAGCCATCCCTTAAGGACAAATATTTTTTTCTGTGTCACAGCTCAGCCTCGCGGCTTTTGTCTTTATAAGCTCTTGATTCTTTCTTTTCCCCAGAAAGCTCTTTTGGTTTTACCCAACTCTGTGTCTCCCAAATTGCAATTCTTAACACCCCAAATAAATTCTTTTCTTATTTGCAGCTTTCTGCTGTTTTGTTTTGGTTTTGGTTTTGGTTTTTTGGTTGATAGTGACTTGAAAATATCTTCTCCCCTTCTGCGGGTTGCTTTTTTACTCAGTGTCTTTTGATGTACAAAATTTTTTAATTTTCATGAGTCTAGTTTGTCTGTTTTTTTTTTCATGTTACCTGTGCCTTTGCTTTCACATCCAAGAAATCATCACCAAGTCCAGTGTCGTGGAGCTTTTGTCCTGTGTTTTCTCCTAGAAGTTTTACTGTCTCAGGTTTTACGTTTAGGTCCTTGATCAATCTTGAGTTAATTTTTGCTTATGGCGTCAAGAAAAGTCCAACTTCATTTTTTGCATGTGGATAGAGAATGTATTTGCTTTTTTAACGAAAAAATATGGGTGCATTCAAAACAGAGAGATGCAGGGACCAGAACAGAAAACCGACAGAAAGAGAGCAGTGGCTGCAGACCACGCAGAGGAAGGCACCAAGAACAAATGGCCTGTCCCCGACCCCTGGTGAGTCCCTAATAAACAAGTGAACATATGAGAAGCAGGAAGGGAGGGAGGGAGGGAGAAAGGGAGGGAAGGGAAGAAACAAATCCTAAAAACCACAACCACCGTTCACGTGGTCAGTCCCCTGCCTGGGCTCTCCAAGGGAGGCAAACTGTCTTCCCAACTGATCCACGAGGTTTTCTTTCCACCAAGATGGCCTGGGAGTGCGCCTCCTACGCCCTCTTCTCCAGGCCCAGAAGAGAGAGCAGCTCCAGTGCCAGGCAGGCACCAAGGGCACAGAGGACAAGGGTGGGGCGTGAGGCGGAAGCACCCAGCTGTCTCGGAGGTAGTTAAAACACGTCTACTAAACTGGGCCTTGGATGCCGACCTCGTGGGAAAGTCAGGTTTAAACACACCGAAGGGATGAGTACTGTATTTCACTGCATTTAACCTGCAGTGAGAGGGAGCCACCTGGAAATCATAAAGAAAGGGCCTTACATTTGGCCGCCTCAGACGTGAAAAGCAAAGGCAGCTCCAACCGCATCTGGAGAGAGAAGCCTCCTGGAAGGGGACCTTTTCTCACACGAGAGGGCAGCTTCCACCCGGGCCCCACCGTGGGATCCCGGCCAGGGCTCGGTGACCAGGGGCTCGGTGACCAGGGGGCTCCGCGCAGGCCCACCCAAGCTCAGCCCTGCCTCCCGTGTGCGCTGGGGTGCAACCTCCCGCAGCAGAGGAAGCCTGCACACAAAGCATTCAGTGCGCAGCAGATCCTCCGCTTCCAAAGAGCAGAGCCCAGGAGTGCAGACGAAGGGCTCCAGAAAGCTGGGCCAGGGCGGCAGGGTGCGGAGCGCGCGCCGGGAGCCCCGTGGGCAGGGCAGGGCAGGGCAGGGCAGGGCGCGCGGCGGCAGAGCGTCCAGACGAGCCGGGCCTCTCGCAGCCCCGGCCCAGCCTGCGCCCGCTCGGCGCTCCGCGGCGAGCCCTGAGGCGGGGCCGCGCGCACGCGGGGCAGCGGAGCCCAGGTCGGCCCGGAGCGTACGCGGGCAGGGTCCCGGCGAGGGAAGAGGTCCTGCGGAGGGCTGGTCCCAGAGAACGGCTGGGGAAGGTGGCCGAGGGCGGCGGAGCGGGCGGGGCCGGAGGGGCGGAGCTTGGGCTGTGGGGGGCGGAGCTGTGGTGGGGGCGGAGCCAGGGGCGGGACGCAGCCGGGGGGCGGGGCCCGAGGGCGGGGCGGAGGCGGGGCCCGAGGGCGGGCGGGGGAGGGGAGCCGGGCGGCGCAGGGGGAGGGGTGGGAGGCGAGGGCTGGGGGCCCCGCGCCGCCGCGGGACCGGGGCCCCGGAGGTCTGCGGCGGAGGGCGGCGGGGCGCGGGGGCGGCGGGGGCGGGGTCCGAGTCCGGGGCCGGGCCCGCGGCCGCCGGCCCTTACCTTGGGCTTCTCCTCGGACATGGCTGCGCGCGGCGGGCGACTCGCGCTCTCGGCCCGCCGCTCTCCCGCCGCCGCTGCTCGCGGGGCTGCGCTTCGCCCCCAAATCCCGCGCGCGGGTTGGCCGGGGCGGGTCACGTGGGGGCGCGCGTGCACGCGGCGCGCCCCCGGGCGTCGGGCGCGCGCGGCCGGCGAGGCTCCCGGCGGGGGGCGGGGCGGGGCGGGGCGGGGACCGGGGCGCGCGGGTGAGGGCGGGCGGCTCGGGCGGCGCCCCCGCGGCCGGGAGGGCGGAGGCGGCAGGCCTGCCAGGCGTGTGTCCGCGCAGGACGCCCCGCGCGCGCCGGAGCGCCGTCGCCTGCACCCCGAGCCCCCGCCTGCGGGACGGAGGCGTCCGCGGGGCGATTCCAGGAGGGGCCCGGGGCTCGGGGGCCGGGGGTCGCGGGGAGGGCCTCGCGCTGCGCCCGCCTCGCGCTCTGCCCTCAGCCGGGCCGCTCTCGGCGGCTCGCTCCGCTTCCCAGCCCCCTTCCGGGCCCCCGAGCCCGGCCCGTGGGAGCCGAGCGCCTGGGGGAGACGGGGGCCAAGCCCGCGGGGCGCGTCTCAGAACCAAGTTCCCACGGGCCTCCATTTCACAGACCAGTTTTGACTCTTCAAAACTCGCTTCTTTGGCCGGAGGCACCACTTAGGAGAGGGGAGGGGGGCTCCCCAGAGTGGAGCTGCCCTGTCCTGGCCGACGAAGTCTCCCCATTGAAAGGTCTGGTCAGAGCCGACCTCCATCTCAGGCAGGTCCAAGGGTTCGGTCCCTTTCCTCCTGGACTCCGGACTGTGGCGCCTCTGCCAGACGACCCCCAGGCACAAGGGCCAGCTCAAGCCGTGCGTCCTAGAGAGGCGAGCCTGCAGGAACTGGAGCCTTCCGGGACAGAGGTGGCCGGTGGGGACCAGAACCGCCGCCCCAAGGTTGTTGGCTGTGGTGTAAGTTCAGGTGGGCAGTGTGGGGACGCATCATCCGTCACTGGCTCTGCGACATCAGCAGTGATAAAACGTGACATTGTTTTAACGCAGACACAGTAAACGACGACAGGTTACAGATGGCGGACATCGCAGTTAGAATCGGTGGAATACAGTATCTAAATGTGCTGCGAGGAGGAATCAAGCTATGGTTCATTCATATAATAAAAGGCTATGTCACTATTAAATGTGTAAAAAAGAGTAGGTGATCACAGGAAAAGATGCTCATAGGTTAAGTTTTTTAAAGCAAGTTATACAACTATTATGGTTTTGAACAACCAGAAAATCCGTATAAGATATTTTGAAAATCTGTTTGAAGACGCCAGATAACTGCCGAAACAGAGAAGACTTTCTCTGAGGGGCCAAGACCCCAGAAGGAAGGGAGGTGGTTTTCCTTCTGAGGTATTTAGTGATTAGTGTGATGGTCAGCTCAGCAGCTGTAACAAAATGCCACAGACTGGGTCGCTTAAACAAACACTCACGCCCAAGATCAAGATATGGGCAGGGCGGGTTTCTCCTGAGGCCTCTCTCCTTGGCTGGTAGGTGGCCGCCATCTCCCTGCGTCCTCACATGGCCTTTCCTCTGTGTGTGCATGCGGTGGGCTGGAGGCGGGGGATGAGTGAGGGAGATGCATAAGGCAGTCCCCAATACAGGCAGCACACAGGAAGTTGAGACATGAAGAGGAGCTTCCGAGTCTCATAGGATGGGAGAGACACTAACTGGCAGGGTCTGCTGCACGGTAAACTGGTTAGGGGCTCTGATAATAACCCGGAGCTTCAGCTGGAGCCAAGGGACCGACAGCAAAGGAGTAAGGCGGAGGTGTAGCTGTATCAGTCCTCACAGCATCCAAACGGCTCACTCCCAAACTGCACCAAGCCGATCTGCTCTCCTTCCCGTTGCCAGCCTGAAGCCAAAGAAAATCTGGAGGAAAACAGCACCACGTGGGGTCTCGAGTTAACTAAAATATCTTCACACACATATCCAGAATAGAATAAAAGTTCACAAAGAAAACTAGAAAACAAATGAACCAAAACCAAGGGGAAAAAATATGTACATACTAGTAATAAATCCACAGGAGAACAAGATATTGGCATTATTATATAGATTTTTAAATAACTAAATAATACGTTCAAGGAAATAGATTATGAGATGGAAATTTTCAGCAGATAAGTGAAATCTAAAGAGATGGAAATTTGAAAACAAAAATGCAATCACTGAAACTGAGAATTCAGTAGATGGGTTTAACAGCAGATTAGACACAGTCAAAGAGATGATTATGAACTGGATGTAGGTCAGAAGAAAATAGAAGCAGAGTGAGAGGACTGTCCCAAGAAAATGAGAAATAACTCTCAAACCACTGCAAGAACAAGGCAACAACAAAACTCAAACAATCTAACAAACTCAGAAAAACAGATAAAAGGAAACAATAGAAATAACAGAAGACATTTAGGTAGCACTTATGTGGCCTGCACTCTCTTATACCTTCATACCCATTAATGGAATGAGGTAGGTACCATTATTGTGCCATTTCACAGATATGGAAGTTGAGGCACAGGTTTCACATCCAAGGTTACCTGATTAGTAAAAGCAGCAGAACAAGAATTTGAGACAAGGAAATTATACTAGCTCTGAAACAAGAAAGTACAGTAGAGCATACAAAATAAGACAGAGTAAATAAATACCAGTAATTGTACTAGATATGGATGGATTAAGTTGTTCTATTTAAAGATGGTGGCTCCCTACATGGATCAAAAAAAAATACAACTATGTTTTCTTCTCCTGAAGAGTAGAGAAAGGATAAAAATAAAAGGCACAAATGCTATAAATTATAACAGTTTTCATATCAGATAAAATACATTTCAAACCACAAAGCATTAAATAGACAATGAGAGATATATTACATTAGTAACGGGTCCATTCCACCAAGAAGCAGGTAGGAAAATGCAAATAGGGTCTGACTTTGTTTTGATGTTTAACTGCTGACATCTTTAAAGCCTCATCCCTGCCTCTTTTCTTTCTTCCCCACCTTTAACAGGCAGATAAGAAAGCCTGGGCACTGCCTCCTACGGTACTGGTGGGAAATTCAAACCGTACCAGCACCTCTCCATGCAGAAATCCTCACCATGGCCCACCCCTAACACAATAGAAGCCCAAGTGCATCTCCTTTCCTGGCTCTCAAGCCATTTTCAGACCAGCTTGGGCAGCCTGCACTGCTCTCCCCAGAAAGCCTCCGTGTGTGAGGGATGCACATTTCCATACCCTCTTGGGGTGGGTGGGTGGGTGGGTGTGTGTGTGAGATCAGTCCCGATGGCTGGACCAAATTTTGGGTGTATCCGTCTTCTTTCTGAAGGGTGTCACAATGACAAAAACTAAGTAAGCATATAGAAGATCTGAATAACGTAATAAGTTTGTGGTGATGCATAGAGAAAGAACTTGGAAGCCAAATAAAAACTTTTGTAATATTTTCAATCACCTGTGGAATATTTACAAAATTTGAGCATGTATTAAGCCTTTAAGAAAACCTCATTAAATTGTAAGAAGCAAAACCCTACAGAGGGCGAGTTCTGCCAGGATGTAGAAAGCTGGAATGACCATTATCTCAGTCTAAAACCAGGAGAAGTTGGACAACCTTGAAATCATAACTTTTCTTAAACCTATCATAAAGCTGGGATTTCGGCTTTCTGATCTTTAAGTTTTGGGTCCTCTCCCTAATCTGCCTGCTATTATTAAGCTTTGTCTTTTTTTTTTTTTTTTTTAATTTTTAAAATTATTTTGTTTTTATTAGTTCAGAACTTTTTTTTTTTTTTTTTTTTGGTAAGCTTTGTCTTGTCCAAACCAGAAGAGTCTCTCCATTTTTGAAGGATAGTTTTTCTGAGTATAGATATCTGAGCTTAAAGCCTTTAAAGTTGTCATTTCACTGTCCTTATTGTCAGGATACATCCTGGACCCAGCCCCTTGGAGGTCTTCTGTCTCTGGAGAGGAAACAGGGTCACTGAATAAGTCCTACCCCAAGATGCAAGGACATGAGGCCTGTATCAGTGTGGACCTGGACCTGGGCGACAGCAAGTCCTACCTGCCACACCCCATTCCAGGACAGTCGGCACCAAGAAGCGAGCTGGAGGGGTCCATCACAGTGAGGGCAGTGAGGGGCGAGAGCCTGGGGAGAGCCCCTCCCCGAGGTGCAGGTGCACAGGTGAGGCCTGGAGTTCAAGGTGGAGAAAAACCCTCCAGCAAACCACCCTCTACCCTCAGCACAAGGTGATGCCAGAGGAATTTGAGGTCAGTGAACACTAAAGGTAACCACGGCAACCACAAAACCCAGAGCCAGTCAGCCCCTAGCCTGTCTGACCCCTGGAATAGCACCAAACACAAGAAGAGGAGGAATGTCCATTTCCAGAATAAATGCCGTTAACCTCAGTGTCTATTGCCCTACACACAATATCTGGCTTTCAGTAAGTACTTACAAGACACACAAAAAAGAGGGAAAACCCCCCACAATCAAGACACGAAAATCAACAGAACCAGACTCAGATGTGACTGAAATGCTGGGATTGTCAGACAGGATTTATGTGAAGGCTCTAGTGGAAAAGAGAACATGAAGTAGGGCGGAGCAGGGGGAGGACTTTCAGCACAGCACAAAGATGGAGACTGTGAGAAAGAGGCCAGTGGAAAAGCTGGAAATAAAAACAGGGAAACAGAGATGAAAAAAGCCTTCAACAGGCTCACAAGTAGACTCGGCACAGACAAGGAGAGAATCGTGAGCTTCAAGATAAGACTGTGGAAATTATCCAGACTAAACAAAGGGGAAAGATGGACCCCCACCCCCCAACAGAAAAGAGCAAACAAAAGCCCTGGAATAATTTCAAATGGTCTAACACACATGTAATTGGAGTCACAGAAGGAGAAGAGGAATGTTTAAAAAACAATGGCTACAAATTTTCTAGAAATAAAGACACCATGCACAGATCCAAATTCAGAAGGATTTAAATATATACATTTAATAATATATATTAAATACCCAGAAGGCACAACAAGACACATTATATTCAAGTGATGAAGCCCAAAGATAAGGAAAACACCTTGAAGGCAGATGGAAGGGAAAAGACACATGACATGCAGGGGAACGAGAACCAGAATCCAGCACACCTGCTGCAGAAACCATGCAAGGCAAAGACCATGCCTTTACACACATGAAACTCAGATCTCTGTACCCAGCAAACCAGCCTTCCAAAGCCAAGGAGGGACTTCTGGTGTGGACAAAACACGACTCTCCAAGGGCTCTGAAAGGTTAGTAATAGCAGGTAGTTTAGAGAGCGGACCCAAAACTTAAAGACTCAATGGGGTGACTTTTTTTTTTAATGTATTTATTTATTCACGTATTTATTGGCTGTCTTGGGTCTTCATTGGACCGGCAGGTGTGAGGTCTGTTTCTAGGATGTTCCCCAGCCTACAAACACTGGGGCCACAGCACGGGGAGCGAGCCTCTGTCTGGGGCAGCAGTTCTGAGCCTTGGCTGTGTGTTAGAATCACCTGGCAAGGTTGGGAAAAGCCCACCTCGTGCGTTCCCACCCCCCAGACCCACGAGATGAGTGCAGCGGGGGGTGGGGCCTGGCCCTGGTGAGCAACATGCGTGCGAGGAGGAGCTGGGCTGCTGTGGAGGAGGAGCCTGGGTTCTCGGAAACGGGGGTGCTGGTGCGCCTATGACGTGCAGCCTGCCCGCCTCCCCTCCAGCCGAGCTCAGGACGCCACCCGCACAGAGTCACGGAGAAACGCACGGGCGAAGCGCCCTCGGCGGCTGTCCTCTGCAGACCGGGGAGGCTGCATGGAGTGGGTCACCCAGTCTTCCTGGGGACAAGGGGTCCCGGAGTGGTGGGTGCCAGGTCAGCGCTTAACGCTAGAGACTAACTCAGAGCAAATACTAATGGGTCACCTGGAAAGAGAGGAATCAGAATTTTTGAGCCGATGGCAGGGACCCTGGCAATGAAACTGAGGCACAGCTGCTGAGCTGGCAGGCAGGAAATTCTAGGTCTTCCGGGCAAACCCCAACTTGTCACCACAACGGGGACGCCTGGCTCTTTCCAGCAGCTTTCGGGGCTGGTGAGGAAGGCCCCGGGGATGCAGCCACAAGTGAGACCATGAAGGGCTCTGAGGGCTTCCCCAGAGGCACTGGTGACCATTTCCAAGGGTCACTGTGTCCTGGAGCAAAGGAAAGCCCCGACCCTTGGGGGTTATTACACAGCAGCTCTGAAGGCCCTGGTCAGCCACTGAGGTCACTGGCCAGAGTGGGGCTTGTGGAGCCAGATGAGCATGCATCTCCCCTCGTTCAGCTCACCGTGGGCCTGTGGGAACCAGAAGCGCAGAACGGGTACTGGGGGGGCCGAGCACACTTGGCGCCCGACAGAGTGTCCCCATGCGTGCTCGCGCCGGAGGGAAGCCTGCGGAGCCCCACCCCTGCTGCAGGATGCAAACCAGAGGCGCCACATCCCCAGGGCGAGTGCTGCAGGTCCGTGCACCCCCAAGGCGAGGACGTAGGGCTCCCCACATGTGACGAGCTGAACTGTGTCCCCCCAAATCCGCCAGCTGAAGCTCTAACCCCAGCCCCTCGGAATGTGCAGAATCTGGAGAGGAGCTCGCGAGGTCATGACGTTCAGTGAGGTCCCCGGGCGGGTCCTCACGGGAGAGGCGCGGACACGGGCACACATGGAGGGACGACCGCATGGGGACATGCGTCCACAAGCCCAGGAGAGAGGCCTCGGAGGGACCAGCCCCGGGACACCTGGGCCTCAGGCTCCTGGCTTCCAGATCGAGACAGTGCATGTCCGTTGTGTGAGCTCTGAGTCTGCGGTGCTTGTCACGGTGGCCTGAGCAGACACACCCCCAGGCCCCGTGGAGCTCCTCTGTGGCTGTTACCGCGCAGACAGGTCCAGCCAGGGCCCTGGGGTTGCAGCTCTGGCACGTGAGCTGCGGGCCTGGCATGTGCTTTGCCCTCTTCTCCCGCCGCGGGGTGCAGGGAGCAGAGCGCCTCCACGCTGACCTGGGACCCAGTGACCCTCTGGTTCTGTCACCCACAGCTGGAAGAGGACCTGGCCTGACGACGACATCCCCGGAGACGATCGGCCTGGTGCACAGGAGGGGAAGCCCAGGTGCTCTGGGGGCGTGGGGGGTGGGGGAGGAAGCAGCCCCCGGGGGTCTGGCTGCCAGGAACACACGGGAATGTACCCCAGGAGGACGGGTGCTGACTGCCACGAGGGGAGGCCCCCACGCTTGAACGGCGCAGTCACGGACCCCACGGTCAGGCTGGCCATGGTCAGAGGCCTGTGAACACCCAAGAGGCTCGGGGAGAGGAGCGGGAATGTGGAGTTGGGGCCACCGTGGCCGGGGGAGACGGACCCTGGAGGAGAGGGCGAGGGCGCTGGCCCGGCTCTGGCCCCAGACCCACTACCGCCGCCCCAAAGCCCAGGACCCTGCTCCCCTTGTGGCCCCTGAAGCAGCTCCTCCTCATTTTGGCGTCTAGACCCTCGGGACGCAGTCGCCAAGCAGCCTCGTGGGCTGGCACAACGTCTGTGCCCCGGCCAGCGTCCCAGGGGGCAGCCTGGCGGGCTGGGTGCCCAGGCCTGCCTGGGAAATGGGCCTGGTCTCCTCAGCAGCGCCCCCGCCACGCTCCCACGCGGTTTCCCTTCCCGAGCCGCTGCTCCGGGGTGTGAATCCTCCCAGCCTCCCCGCTGCCCGCCGCCCCGTTACTGAGGCCAAACACGCCGAACACACCGTCGGAGCTCGGAGCAGAGTTTACTGCAGGGCCCAGCAAGGAGACAGTGGCCTGTGCTCCAAAATCCTGAGCTCAGCAGCAACTCAGAAGAGGGAGGGCGCGCCTCACGGCAGGCCCTGAGCCCGGGGAGGGCGGGAGATGTCCGCCGCTGGTCCCGTTTCCAACGAGGGCGCCGAGGACACCGAGCACCAAGGCAAGCGGCTCCCCCTGGAGCTCCCTACGCCTGACCTCCGCGCTGCAGGAGGGACCCACGGCCGCGTGGGCCTGGGGTCAGGAGAGAGGCTGCCCACTCACACCGCTGGGTCCGGAACCCCACCTCACCCAGGCCCACCACCCCCCTCACTCCCCAGGCAACTGCCTCCACACCCCAGAAATGAAACACAAGGGACACAAAGCGTAGCCAACAAAAGCGTGTATTAATCCGCTGATTGGAAACTGGTTAAAGATGAAGGCACCCAGACTTCTGGTTTCCGAGAGGTTACCGTTTTTGGCTGCTCTTAGTGCTGTTTCAGAAGGAGCACACGGCTGTGGCGATGCTCCCGGGCCGCTGGGCGGGCTCCGCGCTGTGCGGGAGGAGGGCTGCGCACTGGCAACTGGCTCTAGCAGCTTGCTTCGTCCGCAACCCGGCTTAGCTTCCAGCTCAGCAGCCTCAAGTCGAGAAAGTGATTTTACATCGGCACTCACTACTGTGTTAGTACAAAGTTCACTGAAGTCTATCACAAAGTTTCTTTTATGAACAAACAGTAGAAAGTAAAAATTTACAGACTTACAAAATACTTAGGAATGTTTAATAATACTTTCATTGCTATCAAATGCCCAAGAAATCAGAGAAATAAAACGAAAGAGTTTATGAAAGTTTCTTCTTAAGAAGTTTGTGAAACTTCAGGGTAGAAATGTTAAATCAGGCACAGATCTGCGCAGCCAACAGGGCACACGGCACCGAATGTGTCCTGTGATCACTGGGTCCGCGTGGACGCCCCACTGCACGTGCCGGTCCACCTACCTTCCCAGAGCTCGTTTTTCTCATTCAAAGCAATTTGGCAACTAGAACTATTTTCAGATTTCTTTTAAGAAACGCTGTTCACAGTGACTTTGCCGTCTGCTGTCCCTGCCAGGAAGTGCTCAGACCATTTATTGCAGTCCTGTATCTTGATCTGGAAGAAAGGGAACCAGCACACGCGGCACCACCGGGCACTGGGAGGCCACCTTACAAGAAGCCGCCTCTGAAGGAAGTTCCCAGCACTTGGCCAAGACCAAGGAGTGGGCTGGGAGCTGGGGTCGACGGACAAGCAGGACGACCGCCAGCGTCCCTGTCGTGCGTGGAGATCCAGTCAGCGGCCCCTGCTTCCCGAGGGCGGACCTGTGGTCACCTGCGTGCCTTAAGGGACCACTGCAGACAGCAGGGAGGGTCTGACTCAGGAGAGACTCTGCCCCCAGGGCCTGAGGCCTGCGGTCAATGGGGCTGAAAAGAAGGCAAGCGGAGCCTCTAGAAGCCGCCCCCGCCCATGACCTATCAGCACCTGACCGACCACTGTCCTTTCAGAGGTTTTATAATCACATTTTCACCGGAAAAATATCTCGATGTTCCAGCAAAGACACAAACTTAAGAAATCACCCACAAGAGGCCTAAGCTTTGACAGTAAAGCTTTTAGGTGGGAGAATAAAATCCAAGAATTATTAAAACAAAGAAACAAAAAACCCAAAAGATGCAAGGTGAGTGTAACTACTGCTCAATGCTATTTGGTGTAGAGGTCAGGAACTGAACCCTCGTCAGGCTACGACCCGGACCCCACGGTCAACGGCAAGTCACCTGTGGTGTTCCGGGGAAACAAGAGGGGCGGGGGGTGGTCCCGGGACGGGCTGCAGGCGCCCTGCTCCCTGCACGTGGGGCTGCGCGGCCCGGGCGCAGGGAGGGTCTGCACTGGGTCGCAGCTGGAGCAGGGGCCTGGAACGCAGTGCAGTTTCCTCCCCAGATGAGCAACAGAACAGAAAAGCCCTGACGGTCTTAATGTCTCAGGTGACTAAATACAGAAACAGAGAAGAGGGGACAGGAGCTCCCAGGCCTGGGCCCAGAGGGCAGCTTCCATCACCCAGGGTCGGAGGCGGACGAGGTGGCAGGGCCCCTGCGGACCAGCAGCCCGAGGAAAGGCGGAAGACTGCTCGTCGTGCTGCGGAGCGCGTCTTAGTTGTTTTCGAATCTAGCATATGGGTTTTCTTCTTTAAACAAACCTGAAAACGAAACGGGCCTGATCAGAAATGCACTCAGCCAATAGGAAACGAGAGTCAGAAAGCAACACCAGACGTTCTATGTGAAGATTTACTGAGGCCGAAAGGAAGATGGGTGCACTAGGCAGGTTCAAACACTGCCCTTAACTGTTTGTGGAAGTCACACCACAGGTGACTTTACGATCAAAGTGAAATTTACTGGAAACAGTATTTCTAAGAAAAACAGATCCTAAGAAATAAAGACTTGTTTGCTGACTCTCTCAAAGAGAAATAAGAAATTTAAAGCCACTGTTTCTTCCTTCAGTGATTTGGCTAAATTATACAGAAGAAAACAAAACAAAATCATCTTTATTATTTTTTTTGTTAATAAATTTATTCATTTATTGGCTGCGTTGGGTCTTCATTGCTATGCACAGGCTTTCTCTAGCTGCTGAGAGCAGGGGCCACTCTTCATTGTGGTGCCTCCTCTTGTTGCGGAGCACAGGCTATAGCACACAGGCTCAGTAACTGCATCACATGGGCTCAAGAGTTGTGGCTTGTGGGCTCCAGAGCACAGGCTCAGTAGTTGTGGTGCACGGGCTTAGTTGCTCTGCGGCATGTGGGATCTTCCCGGACCAGGGATTGAACCCGTGTCCCCTGCATTGACAGGTGGATTCTTAACCACTGCGCCACCAGGGAAGTCCAATCATCTTACTTTAAATGTTCTTATAAATGTTGATTAGTTTTCAGAATTAAGGCCACAAAAAGAAGGTGACAGTCACCCGAAGACTGGGAGTTTTCTCTCTGCATTGTGGAAATACACCCTCCCGCTCTTTAAACATCTGGACCATACACCCAACATATCCGGAGCCACTGCAACAAATCTACTTACCACAGGGTTTTGGGGGGTGGGGTGATGGGGGAAGAGCTCAGTGGGGGGGGCACACACAGCTGGTTTTGAGCAGAAAATGATCACGTGCCACATACCACACGCGAGCAGTCCTGCTAAGGTCCTGTTGGGAAAAACCTAAAAACCACAGCTCCTGGCTCTACTTCTGGTTTAGAGGGAACACTAGACATAAACTGCTTTGTGATAAGGAAACCAAAAGCCTCCTAAGGTCAAGAGACGGTTTCCTCTGTGCTGCATTTGGTGTTAACTGGGCCAAGCGCCTCCCTCCCCGCCCACTGGGAGCTCTGGGGGTTGCTCCCCGTGGCTGACGCTTTCCTTCCAAAGTCCAGGCCATTCCAAGGGCTTTACATGCATGAACCAGCACAAGTTAATTCCATCAGTGCGATTAAAGGGCAACTGACCAGCTCCTTGACAGGAATACAGCGAACCTGTGATTGTTCCAGAAACGGGCTGGGGCAGGCCGGGCTGGGCGCTCAGGCACAGCAAGGGTCCAGGGTCCCAGCGCCCCCGCGCGCGGGGGTGGGTGGGCGGGGCAGGCACGCATCCACCTTGTCTTTTATTTACACTGTTAATTAGATGCCCAAACGCTCCTTCCCACGATTTCCAATTTCACAGGAAACCAAGTGCCAGGAAGCAGACAGTATCAATGACATCAGTGGTTTGAAAATCAGTGCAGGGAGACTTCCCTGAGGGCCCAGGGGTTAGGACTCTGTGCTCCCAATATGGGGGGGGCCCAGGTCCCACCCCTGGTCTGGGAACTAAGATCCCACATGCGTGCCGTGACGACACCCGGGCACTGCGACTATGGAGCCCACGCACTCTAAAGCCCATGCACTGCAAGGAAGACCCAGCACAGCCAAGATAATTAAATAAATGATAAAAATAAGTTCAAAAAAAATACACGTTAAAGAAAAAAGAAAAAGAAAATCAGTACAGAACCAACTAAACAGAGGAGCAGGTTCAATGCTCTCAAACACCGAAAAAATAGTCCCCCCACCGAAAACCTCTCCAAACAAAACCCAAAACACAATCAGGATGCAGCTCCTGGGAAAGAAGCGGTCCAAGGCCTCAGTATGGCTCCTGCCGACACGGTCGGAAGGCGGGCAGGGGCAACTCCAGCACGAGGGAGAAGGGGTGCAGAGCCCCACAGCGACGGGGCTCACCCCACCACAGGGCAAACAGGACCACAAGTGGGAAAGGGTGGCGGCACTTTACAGCACACAGGTGCCCGGAAGGCCTGCGGAGGCAGAAACACGCGCAGGCCTCGTCTTACAAGACGCTACTCCCGGTGCAGCCCACACCCTACAGCAAGCAGGGCCCGCGGGCACCGGACACGGCCAAGACGGTCAGGCCAGCTCCTGCCAGTGGAAACAAGAGACCTGGGCAATTCCTTTTTTTTCCTAGGCGATTCTTACCGTATTTCTTTCTGATCTCGTCATGTCTGGACTTCATCTCTGCTCTCCTGAAAAAACAGAAATCCTGTTTAGCAGCAGGTGACGGTGTGATTTTCACAGCTGCGCCTCTCACTCCCTTCTGGCCTCCCAGAGCCAGGTGTGGGCGGGGATGGGCTGGCCGTGAGCTCAGCCACTCTTCCTCTGGACCAAGCAGGGGCCAAGCACAGACTCCAAGCTCTGGGATGCGCTTAAAAACACTTTTTTCACGTAAAAATGAACCAATCAGCCAGGACCTTGTGCTTGGTTCTGAAGATGGTTAGGAACACGCAGGAGCCCCAGCCCCCCAAACCCAGCGGCACTGCACACACAACAGGCCCAGCTGAGCCTCGGACAGACAGGAGGTCCCAGTCAAAAGCTTCCTCCCACGGCGCCTCCACTGGCTCAGGGCTGGACGGGCTCCAGCGGCCGCACCGGCTCAGCCCTGGATGCCAGGCCGGTGGCAACCGGCCAGGTCCCCGCACATGACTTCCCACCCTCCACGCCACAACCAAGAAAACTCCACGGACGCACAACACGGTCCTGACTGTTAGACGTGGAGAGAGCTCGGCCGCAAAAATGCCCCGTCCCCGCCCCCGACCAGGCGGGCCTCACCGCTCCTCCTGCCGGACCCTGCGCTCCTCACGCTCCCGGATGGCCCTCTCCTCGCTCTTGTCCGGCCGCCGGCTCCGCTTCCTCCGGCAGCAGCAGCAGCAGCAGCAGATGGCCACGCCCAGCAGCAGGGAGCCCCCGATCACGGACATGGCGATGATCAAGGCCTCGAAGTTCACTGCAGGCGCAAAGGCAGAGTCAGGGCCGGAGCAGGGCCCCGCCCCTTCCTGGGGGGGCTCCAGGCCAGGGGTGCGCTGGGACGCCCCGCCTTCCTCCAGCCTGTCTCTCGGACTTAGTCACCATTTTCCAACAACTTGAAGCAACAGGTAGGTTTTCTCACCACCTGATGCTGAACAGATGTTTCAAACCTGAGAAGAGTTAACAAAACCAGGAAGAAAGAGAAGCTCTGCTGTGTATTTAGACACTAAGACACTTTACACTCAATCTCACGGAACTGGACGCCGCTTCCGTGATGATCTAAGTCGAAGCCCAGAGCTTTCACCTGCTGCCAACAGGACACATGTGTGCTCGCGTGGGCAGAGGACCAGCTGGAGCTGCGGCCCAGGCCAAGGGACGCCCGCGGCTGGAAAACGGCGACCTCGGCCATCAGGTGACTACAATTTCCTGTCCAGACCAAACACAGTTAGAACAAGTTCCAGTTCTTTCCAACTTCTCTTGAGAATTTACAAATTAAAACCAGTCGGTCAGTACTTTTCCACTCCATTCAAGCCATAGCCCATCACAGGACAGGCTGACGCTGTCCAGCTAACTCAGCCCCGCCCTGCAGCGCTTTCTGAAGCGAGTTAGAGATGACCCGCCGCACCCAACTGATAACCTCCGACCCCGCGTGTTTCCTGGCTGGGGGTGGGGTGGGGTCTGGAAGGTGGGAGCTCCTCCTCGGGTGGGGGAGGGGAGGCAGACACCCTGTGCCCCAGCGCTCCCACCCCAAGAGCCACTCAGTGGCACAGCACTTGCTCTGCCTTCCAAGCTCCGAGTCACGTGGCTTCTCCTCCTCTGACCTGTCCTGGAAGTGCTAGGATCGCAGGAAACAGTGGTAACAGGGGAGCCTCACAAGCTGATGCGTAGCTTCCTGACTAGAGAATCCAGAAAACCAGGGAGGCCAGTACGACACCCACCCACAGCGCTAAAACACCCGAACCCCCACAAGAACGCTTGTGATCAGCAGCTAAACCCAGTCAGAACACAGAAACCCCACCACGATGGGCAACAAGACCATGGGCTTCTTCCGTGAGATCCACTCTAGGACGTGCTAGACCTGAACGGAGAGGGACACCCGCTCCCGGACAAGGGTTCAAACAGTAAAGGTCTCGCTGTTCTCCACCTGAGTGTGTGTGTGTGTGTGTGTGTATCAAACCCGCGCCCCCTGCAGTGGAAGCATGGAGCCTTAACCACTGGACCACCAGGGAAGTCCCCCGAACGTACACAGTTAAGGTCACTACAGTCACAACCTCAAAACAATCTTGCCTGGAGCTGGATAAGATGCTGCTACAGTTATCTGTAAGGATAAAAGCACCTGTGGCACAGGCCTAGTTAGCGTGAGGTGCTGCCCAGACAGGCGGACCAGCAGGGTCTCCAGCGGCCCGGCCGCAAGGCCCCACCTGCTCGGCTCCCTGCTGGTCGGAGGAATGAACCCAACAAGCCCATCACACCTTCTCTCGGGAACCAGGGGCACCGCACCCTCCTGTTACTACACAGCCTGCCCCCAGTGTCCCCGCTCAGCCCCGTGCCCCACGCTTCCTAGAGTGGCGGCGACCGGGGCAGCTGCTCTTGAGAAAGGTGTGGCCCCCAACTAAGGCTAAACGTGAAAGGGGTGTGGTCAGCAGTCTGCTCCTGAGGGCATGCCTGGGGTGGGCGGGCACCTGTGCCAGCCCACGCGGTCCCGGGGCACAAGCGAGCACTTGACACGGTCTGTGTTCTGCTGAGTGGTGATGACGTGCAGACTCATGTGAAAATTCACTGAGCGCACGCACGTGTATCTGTACAGACACGCATGTGTCTGTACTTGCACGTGTGTACATGTGTGTGTCCTCTAGAGTCCAGGGCGTGGAGAGAGGGAGCGAGGGCTCAAGTGTGCACTGCGTTAGGAGTCATGCTTCAATTTAAAAGCGTTTGAACAATTAAGGCCCCAAATGCCGAGGTCCCCTGGTGTGGGAGTGGTCTCTGTGGAACAGACAGGGAGGGAAGGTTCATGGGCAAGATGGGAGCAGACGCCCTCGAGCCCCAGGGAGCCTTTCTGGAGCGAGGGCGACAGAGAGAGGGGCCGGCCCGGAGGACGTGGTGGGTGTGTCCACACCTGCACCCACCCACACACACACACACTCTCACCCGGACAGTAACTTCTGGGTTCCTGGGGTCTCAGTTGGTGAAATCAGAAATGAGCTGTTTCAGGACTTCCCTGGTGGCGCAGTGGTTAAGAATCCGCCTGCTAATGCAGGGACGTGGGTTCCATCCCTGGTCTGGGAAGATCCCACATGCCACAGAGCAACGAAGCCTGTGAGCCACAACTACGGAAGCCCGCACGCCTAGAGCCCGTGCTCCACAACAAGAGAAGCCACTGCAGTGAGGAGCCCGTGCACTGCAACGAAGAGTAGCCCCCACTCTCTGCAACTAGAGAAAGCCCGCGCGCAGCAACGAAGACCCAATGCAGCCAAAATAAAAAGCCGTTTCAGATGGAAGCTGACAGATTGTGAGGTGGAAATCGACTAGAAAAAAAGACAGATAAAACGGATGGTCACAATTCCCTATGAGAGCACTGGCTCCAAGGACCAGCAGCCAGGCGGCCTCTGGATGGCCCCGAACCTGAAACCTTAAAAGGAAAGGATTAATAAGCCCAATTTATAAAAGTGAATTCATGTGGCCACACACACCACAGAGCAGCTTGAAAGGCAGCGAGGAAACAACCTGGGCCTCGCCGAGGGCTCGCCTCCCTTGGAGAAGGAGCAGCAGGGAGACAGGTGCTGACGCCCCCCACACGGCCCCAGGACGTGGAGAGCCGCCTGCAGGGCCCAGGCTCTGGCCTTCAGGGCGGCCGCTTCCCCAGGCGCCACCGCTCCCCCCGGCCTCCCCAGCTCCCCCACTCCTGGCAGCTTATGTTAACAGAGCACAACCAGAATTTTCAAAACGGCGCTGGTTTTGCAAGAAGCCAGTGTAAACAGCGACTTACCCCAGCACACGCCCCAGCGGGCAGAGCTCAGCTTGCAGAGAGAGCTGGGCGGCAGGACTTTGGTCACCGGGTAGTCCAAGCAGGCCTTGTCAGTGTTGCACCAAAGACACTGCCAGGGGCGATGATAGGGCGTCAGACTTGTAAACGCTGAGGAGCCGCAGGGCCAGGGTCCGACCTGCATGGACCCCGCCGGCCACACTCTGTTCCCCCGCGGCCCCCTCCCCACACAGGCTCCATCTGCCCACCTACCAAGGCCCTCCCCACTCAGACCTCTTCCACCAGGCACCCCGCCTGCCTCACAGCCTCCTTGCTGGTCTCTGCTGGGCCGGCTCCCCCCACCCAGACGCGACGCGACGCTCCCCTCCCTCCTGCGGCACCGCCTCCTAACACCTTCTAACACCCGGGGCAACCGGGTGGCGCTGCCTGCTTCCCCATGTGCCCTGCCAGTGGGACGCAGCCGGACACGGCTGGAGTGGCGGCCGCCCGTGGTTATTACCCTGTGAAAATGCTAACTCGACCTCTAGGACTGCAAGGAGAGGTCCGCCTTATTGCTGGTCATCTTAAAGATGATGCCACTAAAATGCAAGGGCATCTGTGCAGAACCCCAGCGCTGGCGAGGACCCCGCAGGTGTGCCTGCCCGGGTCCCTGGAACACGCGGCCGAGACCTGGCCACCAGCACACCAGCCGCGGGGCCCAGAGCCGCACAGGCGGTGGTGTAAACATGAGGTTTGGGTCAACTGCACGAGCCTGTCCAGGTCAGGACATTCAGCGGATTTTCAAGTTTGAAGGTGAAGGTTTTACTAAGCGTTTGTTTCTCTAAGGGTTCATGGGGTGCAAAGTCATGGTGTTTTTTGGTCAAGTTAGGGTGGTAGTCTATTACAAAAAAAATGCTTCAATGAAACCTGGCCTTCCGGGGCCACTGACACAGTCTCCACTTTGGTGTCCCGTGTTCAAAATGACAAACAGCAGCGTGTCCCTCTTCATTTTGGCCGCTTGAGAATACCTTCCATTTCAGTGGTTCTTTCCTGGCTTAACGATTTTTTGGAAATCCACCATTTTCGAACAGCTCAAGTTTTAATTTTAAACACTTAATCTTCCATTTTTACATGACAGTTTTACCGAAAGCCACAGGAGCTCCGCAGGGGCTGAGTGCTCCTGTGTGGCGGTGTTGCGGCCGCCGGTCTCTCGCTCGCTAGGTGAGTGAGGTGCACGGAGCACGTGGGGAAGGATGCAGGGGTGCCAGCAGGACGCGCAGGGCCCACGGACCCTGCCGGCAGCCCACGCGCATTAAGGACTCGCACGCGGTGGGTCTACCCTGGCCCTGGCTCTCCTCCGCGCTTCAGACCTCAGCCGTCTGGGTTCCGAGCAGGGGTCAGGCCTTCAGAGGAAGTGTGTACCCCGCTGGGATCGGGGTGCCCTCCCACGACAAGGGAGAGCACGGGGCGCACTGGCCTGAGGCCCCTCAGCAGAAGAGCTGACTTTCAGCAAAGGGGGAGCCCAGCGGGGGCTGGAGAGCACGGGGCACACCTGCCGTGTCTCAGGGCCCACCTGCAAAACAGCCCAGCCGCTGTCCCAACAGGCCTCGATGGGGAAAGGACCCCCACGGGAAAGCCCTGGGTACAGGGCAGCAGTCACAGGCTAGGGGCTCCCTGTGCTCCCGCGGCCCCTGCCCCCACCCCGCCTCTGGACAGCTCTGCTCACCCGACACCACCCCTGCGAGCCCGGGGCTCCCAAGGGGTCCTGGCCGTGGGCCCCATGTACACGTTTCATTTCAGGGGTTGAAGCCGCATGTGAGTGACACTCAGGGGGCGTGTGCGATGCTCCTGAGACGGGCTGCTAGGCCTGAGGGAGGCCTTCCTAACCCGCAGGAGGACGGCCTCCACACACCCGCACCCCAGAACCCGGCGCACGCCAGCAGCCCGAGCCTGAGCCCGCGGGTCTGCCCCTGCGCCGCATGCGGACCGTGCGCTACTCACAGAGACGTTCTTCAGGCACTCTTCACAGGTCCTATTAGTGTTCTGAGAACAACCTGCGGGAAAAGAAGACACGCCGCTGAGGACCCTGCAGCGCCTGTTGGGGCAGGCGGGGCGTGGCGAGGGAGGCTGGGAACCCGGGGATCACGGTCCCGCGCGCCCAGCCTTCAAGGCGCAGGGATGGAGTTTACAGGCGGGGCCCCGGGGGACAGGCAGGCAGCACGCAGCGGGCCTGACCCGGCTCTTCTGGGGGAGGAGATGGCGCCTGTGCGGTCGTGCACCAGGGACCGGCTCCCCAGCAGACAGCCTGGCACCAGAGGCCCCGGCGATGCCAGGCCAGACGCGAGCCAGGCCGCGGCCCCGGGCCGGTCCCCCCACCCCCACCAAGAGGGAGAACCTGGTTCCAGCTCTGCAGAGCACCCCCCACACCCCCCGGGCACTCTTCACTGCACAGCTGCTACAGGAAGGGCTCAAACCCTGGCAGCTGACAGCTCTGGAACTCAAGCTGCTCAGAAGTGAAGAGCGTGTGCACGAACAAGGAATTCCAACCCACCTCCAAGCAGCCGCTCTTCTCCCCAGGCTGCCCCTTAAGACGCGCACGCACTTGGCAGAGGCCTGAGCACACCCCGTCAGCCACGGGAAAGGCGCGTGAGCATCCCCATCAGGCCCCACGTCACCCCCACCAGGATGGCTAATTTCACAGACTGATGATGCTAACAGGGCGAGGCCGGGGCCCTTGGAGGTCACTGGGAGCGCAGCACACACAGCCGCTCAGTCCTGAGACTCGGCAGCTCTGCTCTCGGTCTCCCACCCAAGACAAACCAGAGCACACGGGCACGGGGACACCTGCACAGGAGCGCCGACGGCAACTTCCTGTGTAGAACAGCCGAGGGCTGAGTGGCCCAGAAGTCCAGGCGCCCCGCACGCCCCTCAGCCTCCCTGCTGGTCCCGAGAGCGGCCAGGTGGCTCCCGGCCCAGGATTCCTGCATTTCACTGTACATAAACTTGATCTCAAAAAAAAGGAAGAGGGACACTGAGCTCTTGGTGATGCCATGAGCGCCGGGAGGCGCTGCGGGAGTATGTGCATCTGTAACTTGAAAATGTAACAAAAACTAACCCCCCAGGGCTCTCAACTTCCCTGTATGTTCCAAGATTTTCATAATAAAATGTAGGGGGCAAAGAACTTTAGCTTTAAGTTACAATTTCATTCGTTTACTAAATGGGACTGATACAGTAAACTGCTACTCTGAAATAGTTGAGGAGTTCTATTGAACAGTGTAGTTTTTCTACATTTCATTTTTAAAAACAAAATCCTATTAGAAACGAAACCCCATTTTGTCACAACATACCATTTTACAGCAATCACTACTAAATGGTACCCTTCTCATAGCCTCTAAGTGGCGTGCTCTTAGGACTGTGTTGAAGCTGATTTTAAACTACTTTACGTACTCAGCCCCAGGAAGGCAGAGAAAGTTAACAGGCCCCGAAATACCTCCATTTCTCAAAGCACTGCCGAGAGGTGCAGGGTCACCACTACCTTCCGGGAGCCCTTTGGTCCTGCGGACAGCAGGGGGGAAGAGCCCCGAGGACGGCTTCCCTCACAAGCCGGGTTCCTAGTTCTGTCCGCCAAGGGGCCAAGAGAGGATGGCATGTGTATTGCCCAGGTCTTGGTTTCCAGACACTGTCCCCACGAAAAGGAACCCTGCTCCTTGCAGGACAACAGCTGATGCTGTAACTGGGGCAGAGAAAGGACAACAGCAGCCTCGGACAGCCTGCTGCGCCCCAAAGCGGCACAAGGACCCAGAAGCCAGCATGGAGGGGGTCCTCCTTGAGAAGGACAGACAACTCCCCAAGAGTCTGCATCACATTAAACACAGACACCGAGACCACTGCGCCGTTTGTGGAGGGACAAGATGTTACGTACGGTGTCAGAGGCGCCCCCCACCCCAGTTTAATTCTACTTATAAAGACAAAAAGGCACCTAAAAATGGATCAAAGATATCACATCAACCTGTGACAAGACAATGGGACAAAGTAACAGCAGGTGCCTCTGAGGAGCGCAGGAAGGACAGGTACCCGGTGGCTGAATCCTCCCTAAATGCACCCAAATCAAATCAGACAGACAGACAGGACCACAGAGCGGCCTCCAAGCACTAAGGCAGAGGAGCTACTCCAGGGGAGCAGGGGTAAGAGACACGACACCTGAAAGCAAGGCCTGAGCAGCAGGAGGGTGGTGCTGCGGTAACAGGGGTCTGCGTGCTCAGTTGTGTGTTACACCAGGTGTCGGCTATCACACCCGTCGTCACTGTGTACGTGACCATCTCATTCTGGTCACGCCCTCCATCTTAGGAGATACACCCCACAAGTTCAGGGTAAACGGCCACATCACAACTTGCTCTCAAATGGTTTGGTGAGAACATTAACAGGCATAGAGTTCCTGGCGGTCCAGCGGTCAGGACTCCGCGCTTTCACTGCGGGGGCCGGGGTTCAGCCCCTGGCCGGGGAACTGAGATCCCATGAGCCGCGAGGTGCGTCCAAAGCACACAGTAACCAGCAGACACCGAGAGGCAGCAGCACAGCAAAGGCGGCCGAGGCTGCGAAGGCAGAAAGGGATCCAGGAGTTCACTGTTCACTCGTTCCCTCAACGTTTCTGGCTGTGAACTTTGTCTAACAAGGCGCTGGGCAGGGAGGCACAGAGGGGATCCCACGACCACCTAACACACCCGTGAGTCCTTCTGAAGCACTGCAAGAAAGGCCGCACTTCCTTCTCGTCAATGTGAACAGAGAACAGAGGCCACAGGGAGCAGCGGTGATGAAGCACGAGAATTTTTTCATGGGGATTTCCAGTTTAAAAGTCTGTGTGAGGGGGGGCGTCAAGGAAGGGAGGGAATATGGGGATATGTGTATAAAAACAGTTGATTGAACCTGGTGTACCCCCCAAAAAAAAAAATAAAATAAAATAAAATAATAATAATAAAAAAAGTCTGTGTGAGGGACTTCCCCGGCGGTCCAGCGGCTGAGACTCCGTGCTCCCAGCACAGCGGGCCCGGGTTCGCTCCCTGCTCAGGGAACTCGATCCACGTGCGTGTCGCAACGAAGACTCGACGCAGCCAAATAAATATTTAAAATAAAGTTTGTGTGATAACTGGCCTTGCGTGAATGAACAGACCTCAGCTCCAAGATACACTCCATAAACCCGTCCACCCTGGGGTCTCTGGGTCACGGGCCAGCATGAGTCAACAGAGAGGCCCAGGAGGGGAGGCCAGGGGTCGGCCTCGCCCTCCTCCTGCTCCCAGCGAGGCCCAGAACCAAACCGGGCAGGTTCTCAAAACGCCAATGTTAAACAGCCCTCCCAAAGTCAGCGCAGAGCCGGGAAAAGGTCGTTCCCTCCTCACCCTTGAAAACACCAAGGTGTCTGGCGTAGTAAGACGGGAAAATGTTAACTATTTGCAGCCGCTTCAAAGACAGGGAGTCAGGGTCACTCCCTGAATCTTATCTCATCGCGGAAACAGAAAACTTTGTGCTGAACACCAGACACACGTAAACATACAGCCCTAGCTTCCTGGGTCTAACACAGAACTTCACCGTGCTGACTTCAGAAGGCCCACGGCTGGGAGTCTTCAGCTTGGATTCTCCTTAGCAATGACTAGAGAACCTTAAGTCTCATGCTCTAGGGAAACTAAGTTTAAAAAAAAGAAAAAAAAAAAAAGAGGCTCTTAGGATACACTAACCCATGACACGTTTGAGTTCTTTCCTGAAGTTTCAGGTGAGTCACTGCTTAAGCACAAGAGAACACACACTAGCGTGTGCAAAGAGGTACATTCTTTAAAAACAAGGAAACGTATATTTACTGTGGAACACAGCAGGCCCGAGGGCTGCATTTGGCCATGCCCTTGGCAGTGGAAAAGCCCCAGAACTGGGCACTGGCTATGCCACACGGTGACAGGCTCGGAGAGGGCCCGCACTGTCAATTTCACGTGAGAAACGAGGCAGAAAGTTCATTTAGACAAAAACTCCGGGCTGTCCTACCACCTCAGCAAAGGGCGAGTGAGGAGTGCAGCGCAGGCCGAAGGCTGGGACCCGTGCACACACCGAATGCCCAGCGATCGAGGGAAAGTCCCAGCTGGACGTTCTCAGCGGCAGGACCACTGGAAGGAGCACCCCCCTCCCCCACCACTGCCCTGGCCACCACCAGCTCCTAGATGTAAAGGTGAAACTCTGGGATGGAGTCTGACCCCATACGCAATTAAAGTGCAGTCCAAAGCCCACAAAACTTTTTTAATTCGATGAATTTCCCTCTGAAGATCTTCAGTGACTTTGGGTTCCTAACGTCTCCCCTCTACCCAAGCCCATAGTAGAGAAGACAGATGTTAGACGTGGCTGGTGTGGACTGGTGTGATGGTCTCTGAATTCACACACCTGTGAAGGTTAGTCTTACCTGTCAACTTGACTGGGCTAAGGAATGCCCCAATAGCTGGTACAACTAACTAACCTCCTTCCTTCCTTCCTTCTCCCCCCCTCCCCGCCCCTTTCCTTCTTTTTTAAGATTTTGTGTGTGTGTGTGTATGTGTGTAGCCTTGCTGCACAGCTTGCAGGATCTTAGTTCCCCACCTGGGGAACTAAGGGCCCCCAGCAGTGAAAGAGCCAAGTTGTAACCACTGGACTGCCAGGGAATTCCCAAAACACCATTCCTGGTAGTGTCTGTGAGGGTGTTTCCTGAAGAGAGGATCATGTGAGTTGGTGGACAGATGAAAGCACGTGGCCCTATCCAAGGTGGCTGGGCATCACCTAATCCACTGAGGGCCCAAACAGAACAGAAAGGCAAGGAAGGAGTCTGTGTGAGAGCTGAAATGTCCACCTCCCCCAGCCCCTGGGCTTTCAGGCTTAGCCGGGCCTACACGCCAGCTCTCTGGGTCAAGCAGACGGCAGCTCACGGGGCTCCTCATCCCCATGGTCACGTGATCCAGTCCCTTAAAATAACTCTTACTCTATAGCTACCTATACCCTGTTGATTGTTTCTCTAGAGTAACTTTTCCTGACTAATACACACAGCACCCTTCCCAGGAAGACAGGGTACTTTAGTGTAGTCACCTTCCTACAGCATGACAAGCGGTAAAATCTCACAGCAAGCCCAGGCTGTGGGAAGGGGGGACCTCAGGGCTCTGTGTGGCTACAAAAAGAGCAGCTTTTCTCCTGAAATACTGGGGTGAGAGTCTGGTTTCACTCCCGAACTGTCAGACGCTCACTCAGCTCACAGGGGTCTCTGGCCTTAAGTCCAGGGCCAGGGCAGCAGGAAAAGCAGGCAGCCAAACACATCTCACGGCGTTTCCTGACACGCCCACTCTAACAATGCTAGTGGCACACCCGTGAGCCACCAAGGAGAGGTTCTTGGGCAATTGTGGACTCTTGGCTCTCAGCCACCCTGTTTGGTAAAAAACACTCATACCACATTTGTGCTGAAAAGTCTATTTGGACCAAAAGTTCCCTATTCTGTGCAACCAGACGCTGTATTAACAAATAACGTCGCAAAGGCACACACAAGCACGTTTCCAGGCGGCTGGAAGAAACTCGCGCAGCCCTGAGGTCCCCAGGAGGAAAGTGCCCTGCTGTGCTACACAGAAGTTTCCAAAGCCGCAGCTAGCGGGAGCTGAGAAAACCCCCGGCCCCTCCAGGCCGGCCCCGGTCCGTCAGGCCGCCAGCCCCAGGCACTGTTCCCCACCCTCGTGACCACGCCGGGAGGCCACACAGAGCAGCCGGGTTACAGCCTTCCAAGACTCCCAGCCTGCAGGCCACCCACAGGAAGCCACCCTCCAGCAGGATCGCCTCTGGAACTGCTGGGCCCTTAGGTCTGCACGCCCCTCACCCCCCCCCCCAACTGCTGTTTCCCGGTCAGGCTCCCAAGGACTCAGTGCCTCCGTCTGCCAGCCACCCCCCGGGCCTGGCACCTGGCACAGGTGGTTACTGAGAACAGGTGGAGTAAACGCGGAAGGCCGCCCGCCCGCCCAGGCAGCACAGGACCGGAGAGCCCAGGAACCCAGCGGCGGGCGGGCCAAGTCCAAGCACCGGCCGCCGTCCCCGGGGCCCCGCGGAGGGTGCGGGGGCCGCACACAGGCCTCGCCGAGGGGAGCAGGGCCCCCCAACACACCGGCCGCGCCCTGGACCCCGGCCGCCGGCGCGCAGTGGGCAGGCCAGCTCCCGAGCGCTGCCTGCGACCCCGAGCGCCCACCCGACGGCTCCTTCCGAGGGTCTTGGCGCGCTAAGGGGGGGCGGCGCGCTCGGCCAGGCGGTCCCCGCGGCCCCGGAGCAGCCCGCCCGCCGAGGCGCACAAGGGGCCGCCCGCCGCCCCCGCCGAGCGCGCGGGCCCGGAGCGGCGACCTGGCGCGGCCTGGGCCCCCTGCCCGCCACCCCGCGCCCCCGGCCCTTCGGCCCCGGGCCCGGCCGCCCTCACCCTGCGCGGCGGCCGCCGGGAGCAGCAGCAGGAGCAGCGCGGCGCCGCCGAGGGCCCGTCCCCAGCGCGGCGTCGGCCCGCGGACCCCGCCGGACGCCATGGTGCCTGCGGCCCGCCCGTCGGTCATCGTCGTCGTCGTCGTCGTCGTCGGCCTGACGCGGCCCACCTCGGCCCCCAGCCAGACGCCTCCGGCCGGAAGTGCCGCGCGCCGGAAGTGGGCGGGTCGGCGGCCTGGCCCGTGCGCCCCAGGGGCCCCGCCCTCTGGCCCGCCCCCCGCCGCTTGCGGTCCCGCCTCCGTGCGCGCGGCTCAGTGCGCCTGCGCAGCGGGCAGGAGGCGGGAGGGGGGCGCTGTTGCGGCTCAGTGCGCCTGCGCGGCTGGGAGGGCCGCTTCGCCCGCGGCGCCGCCTACAGCCTGCGGGCGGGGGGGGGCGGGGGGGGCGGGGTGGCTCCCGCCCCGGGGTAAACACCGCCGCCGTCCGGCCGCAGCCGCTCTCCTCCTAAGACTGTGTTTGCGCGGCCGGCGCGCGGAGGGGCTCCGGGAGCTGGACGGGGAGGCCGGGCCCGCCGCCTCAGCGTCCCGCGGCTGCCCGCCTGGGCTTCCCGGGCCGGCCTGGTGGGACCGCCCCCCCAGCGGGAGCGGGGCGGGGCGCGGCGGCGGCGGCGGCGGCGGCTGCCGTCTGGGGTCCCGCTCGGAGCCCAGTCCCGCGCCCGCCTCGGCCTCCCGAGGGCTGCGTGAAGCCCGGGCGGTGGGCTCCGCGGTCCGATGCGGAGGCTCGCGGATCCCGGGGAAGCGGCGTGCTGCAGGCTGGACCGAGCATCCCTCCCTCTCTGCGTGCTGGGATTCGGCCGCGTGGCCTTTGAAACCTTCCATACTTGCTCTCCCCGAGACGGCCCCCCGTGGTTGGAATTTAACGGCCCCCAACCCCTAGAGGCGGTGTGGAGAGACTTCCTGGCCGGGAGGACACGGTTAGCTGCCGTGTATTTGTGCCTCTGTGGGACCAAAGGCAGGTGACCCCATCCTGCCCCGTGGCCAGATGTGGAGCACTGGGCCAAGTGGGGTGCCCGCGGGAGGTCATGGCCAGGAGAACAGCGTATCAGGGCCGTGAGGCTGGCATCCCAACCCCGCCAGTTCCTTCCTCCGTGACCTCAGCTTCCGTGCCGCAGCTCAGCTCACAGCACTGCAGACCGCCACAAGGTCACGGGGTCACACAGAAAGGACCCCAGGGCCCCAGGTCGGGCCGAGCCGTGGCGTCCCTGCCCTTCCCTTCCAGGGCCGACCCCAGCTAACCCAGGTCCCTCTGCAAGGGGCTGTGGTGCAGGGGAGGAACCCGGTGCTCCTGTGTTCAGTGACTCCGGGTCTGTGACGTCACATCAGTGTGGATGTCCAGTGTTTTAACAAGCATGCCTTCAACTTGGCTCTGGCTCTTTGCAGAGGGACAGAGTTCCTTCTGTCCATGTGAGGCAGCAAAGAGCCCTCGACTGCAGCAAGCTGTGTCTATCCCACCTCTTCCAGTTCAAATACTCCCTTTGGTTTGGATCTTCTGTTATAGAAAAAGGTGTTTAAAAACTCATTTGTCATTGGAGGTGGAGTAAATACCAGCCTGGGGTAAATGACAAGGTCCTACTGTACAGCACAGCAAACTGTATTCAGTATCCTGGGATAAACCACAGTGGAAGAGAATCTTAAAAAGAATGGATACATGCGTATAACTGTCACTTTGCTGCGCAGCAGCGATTGCCACAACATTGTAGATCAACTATACTTCAATTTAAAACTTTAAGAAAGTTTTAGAATAAACAAACGAAAAAACACCAGCCTGGGCTTAGAGCTATGGCCCCAGAAAGCAATATTTTTTCATCCTAACAACCACACAACAATGTACTGGCATTTGAAGGATATTGGGCATTTGTAAACATTAACCAAGACACAGTGAACTATACTGCATCTCAAATAGTGCCATCAGCAATGGCATTTTTTTTTTATTTTTTAAATTAATTTATTAATTTATTTATTGGCTGCATTGGGTCTTCGTTGCTGCCTGAGGGCTTTCTCTAGTTGCAGAGAGCGAGGGCTACTCTTTGGTGCAGTGCTCGGGCTTCTTATTGCCGTGGCTTCTCTTGTTGCACAGCACAGGCTCTAGGCACGCAGGCTTCAGTAGTTGCGGCACATGGCCTCAGTAGTTGCGGCACATGACCTCAGTAGTTGTGACTCATGGGCTTAGTTGTTCCACGGCATGTGGGATCTTCCCAGCCTAGGGATCAAATCCACGTCTCCTGCACTGGCAGGTGGATTCTTAACCACTGCACCACCAGAGATGGCCCAGCAATGGCATTTTAAAATACAACTGAGTTTTGGGACAGTTTGACAATGAGGAATTCAAAAGATACTCTGTAATTAGAGCCCAGGTCCCTGTTTGAAAATGGAGAGGAGGGGACAGTGTTATTGAACTAGACACATTGGATTGTCAAAGAGCTTCAAGCTGATAGGACAGGATGAGAAAATATTAACTACTGACAGGAGAAACAGAATGATTACTCTGTTAGCAATCTGGAATTAAAAGAACCTATGGTTTTTCCAAGAAGGATAGTTAAGGAATTAAATTGACACAGTTTCAATGGTGTCAGCTAAAGAGAAATGATTGTCGAACCCCAGCACCGTGGAGAGAGCTGTCCAGGGGCAAACTGGCCACAGTGGGCTGAGGCCTGAGCCCTGGTGATTCTGGGGAGTCACACAGTTCCGGCATTTTCACCTGAGTTGTTTTCATTTGGTGGTTGAAGGTGCCATCTGATTTTTTTCGTCATTTTTTTCATCCACTCTCCTTCCTGGGTTCTCAGTTGCTCCGAGACAAGGCGGGAAAGTTTCAAGAGGATTATTTGAAAACTAGCCAGAATACGTCACAAAAACAGGAAAGGGACTGAGGACCACTGAGTCTACTGTTCCCGTTCCTGGAGCCCTCTTCCGGGTCCCAGCCGGCCCGGCCCTGCCCAAGAGGACATAAGGCAGGTAGAGGTGGTATCTGGTCCCTCCCTGCATCCAGGACTCTGATTTCCTGGGAAGCCCAATGCGGGAGGTGGAGGTGGGGGTGGGGAGTTCCCTCTGAGCCTCCTCCTGAGGGGGCATCACCCCTGCACACACAGCACCTGCAGCCCGCACCTGTTGCAATACAAATAGAGGTGAGTTTCTCCACTGATATGGAGCGAATAAACTAGCAGTGGGGGAAGTTGTTGCAATGCAAATAGAAGTGATTTTTCTTTTTCCTCCCGAGAGCAAGGAAAACAAAGAGAATGTTGAACAGGCTAGAGGAGAAAGATAACCTGGCTTGAAAGGGTTAATCATTCCTTGTTTTACTTCAGCTGTCACTAATCTGTAGTAACTAGATTTTTGCTTCACAAAGCTAACTGGCTGATACTTAACTGTGTGAGTTACATCCTGCCTCTCAGGAGCTAACCTTATTTACAACTTGGAAGCTGCATTCCATAGGACCATTGTAACAAAATCATTCCTGTAGTTTGTTTTGCATTTCAGAAAGGAGGTCCCCAGCAGACAAACCTTAGACGAACAGACAATCAACAAACTGGAGACCCCAGTCACTGGGTGGCCTGATGCCAGCTATAACTGTTTTGAAATAATGCAAAGGAAAAAGAAGACCTCCACCACCTCAATCCTTATCACATACCCCAGACTGTGAGCCCCACGTATAGAATCTTCCCCCACTCCTAAGGAAGGGCGGGGCACAGTTCTTGAGGCACTAGCCTGCTGTGTCCTCTCTTTGCCTTGCAAAGAAAAATAAAGCCATCTCTCTCTTCCTCCAAAATCTCTGTCTCCGTATTTCTATTAGGCCTCGGTGCACAGAGTGGCCGTTATTACGGCAACACACCCACAGAGTCACCTTTGTGCCCATAATTTGACCTCCATCCAATTGCTCCACCTAACTCTACTCAACCTGTAGAGCGTGTCACAATCCCCTGGAGGACTTGTCAAGACTCAACGGCAAAACTCAAGCCTGTCCCAGAGCCTCTCATGCCGCAGATTGGGGGCCCGGCCCAGCATGCTCATCCCACAAACTCTCCTGCGGAGCCGAGCCTGCCGTCTGAACGAGCCTTTGAGAAGCATGGTCCTGGGCCAGCGGGTCTCAACTTCAGCTGACATCACCTGAGGTCCATTTAAAAGTGGCAGTGCCGGCGCTCGCAGGCACACACACACACACACACACACTCACCCAGCAAGGAAGTCAGAGCTTCGTGGGCGAGGTGTTGTTTAAACCTCCCCAGACACAAGCTGGCTGAGACCCTGAGCTGGGAAGCACTGCCCTGGAAGGGCAGGGATAGGGCAGCCGCTCTTCTAGTTCCTCAACTGCCCAGCTAGAGGGTCCCAGGTCCAATACCGTAAGAGGCCCTGAGCAGTTAGAATGTAAAATGAAAGTAGGGGACCCAAAGCCAGATGCCCTCCACATGTGCCCATTCGCAGGTCTGCTGAGGGCCCAGAGGGTGGTGATACTGTGATACAATAAGAAATATGTATTTGGTCTTCATCTGTTCAAGACACAGAGCTCCTAAAACCCGCAGAATTTCCGGAGTGATGAGTGATAAAAGAGTGTCTTTGTTACGCATAACAATCCCCTTTCAACCACATCTGAGTTTTCTCCTGTGGTGACCTTTGGAAAGCAGTGTGGATGGGGGCTGGTTGCCTGGGGAACTTTCAGTCCCCTCGGCACCCCCACCTTCAGGGGGGACAGGGGCCGGAGTGATTTGTTCAACCATGCCTACACCTGTGTGATGGAACCTCTATAGAAACCCAAAAGGACGGGGTTCAGGGAGCTTCTGTAACAGGGAGGAGCTGAATCCTAAATCTGACTCCATGTTCAATCTGTTTCTTTGATGTAACCTTTGCTTTTCACTGCTTTTGTTATCACCGGCATACACAAAGGCCTGCCTCAGGGGCCCCTGCCCCTCTGCTGTTCAGCTCACGGGCAGGCAATGTGCCCCGCCCACCTGTGAATGGCTGCAGAAAAGAAGAAATTAACATATCCCCTGACCGAGGCTGGTCCTTCCCAGAGATGTTTTGCAGGACTCGTCTGATTTGGGACAGGTGAGGAACAGGGGTGGTCTTGTGGGACTGAGCCCTTCATCTGTGAGATCTCCAGGTAGATGGGGTCAGAGTTGTCGACTATGAACTGTCACTTGCCATGGGCACCTGCCACCTGCCTCTACTACAAGGACGAAACCACACGTGCTGCTGCAGCTGCTGACCTTCCACATCCCTGAAGGGAATTCAGGGTGGAGACCAGCAATGAGGCACCCTGTGCTTTAGAAAATGAGCAGACAGATGTTTTCAGGAGCTGATTTGATGAGCCCAACCCTTGCATCTCCTCGTATCTTGAAAAGCACTAAATCCCTGCACGGTGACGTCTGCTCATCGTGACTCGCAGAAACCGCCTACAAAAATATGTGATTGATTGCATGTACTCCTCCTTTACCAAGAACACATGTATACTAATCTTCCCCCTGCCTCTCTGGAACAGTTTCCCAGAGCTGTCTGGGATGCTGTCTCCCAGGCTGCAGTCCTCATTTTGTCCCAAATAAACTCAACTCGCAACTCTCACCTTGTGCATTTTTCTTAGTCGACAGAGTTGAGTTAAATCTATGGGACTCTAGTCAGTGTCCTCAGAGAACTGTGTTAATTGCTTGGTTCTGTGGCAAAAACACAGATGCCAGAGGTGGCCCACCGTCCAGATGCACTCAGACCACAGGATTTCCCCGGATAAGGGGCTTTGAGGGTTAAAAACCAGGCCATCCCTTGCCAATTTCCTGGTGGTCCAGTGGTTAAGACTCTGCACTTCTAAGGGCTCATCCCTGATTGCGGAACTAAGGTGCCGCAAGCCAGGGTCGAAGGCCAAAAAACAACACAAAGCAAACAAGCAGGAAAACCACGGGACATTCCAGCCACTCCTGATAATTGGAGCTCCCACGTCATTCTGATGCCCCTGCCCCCAGCGGCTGTGTGCCAGCAGGTGGGCCACGACCTGCAGGTGTGGGAGCCCAGCCCTGGATCTGGGCTGTGTGCTTGCTCTGCCTCGTTCCCAGCACAACCCCCCGCCCAGGGGGGCCAGGGGGAGGGGGAGGGCCCACCTGAGCAGTGGCCTTCGCAGCGTCTTAGCTCCCGCACAGGCGGTGTGGGCGCTGGGACGGACCTGGCTAGGGGGAGACACTGCCGAAGCGCAGGATGCTACCTGACAGAGGTTTCATTAAAAAAGGATACAAACCTAGGCACTTGTAACAGGAAAGAGACTTGCCTTGGATCTGTTTCTTTGACTTTCACCTTTGCTTTTCTCTGCTTTAATCATACACAATGTCCTGCCTCAGGGAACCCTACCCACCTGTGAAAGTAACACATCCCTACCTCCAGGCTAGTCATTCCAGGAGATGTTTGGCAAGACTGATAACCCTTTTTACTTCGCTTCCCTGCCTCTCCCTCTCTGATTCTATAAAAGAAACTGGCATCTGGACCCTGATAAGATGGTTTTTTGGAGACGCTAGTCTGCCATCTTCTCCGTCTGCCAGCTCTCTGAATAAAGTCCTATTCCTTGCCTCGACACCTCGTCTCCAATTCATTGGCCTGTCGTGTGGCAAGCAGAGTGAGCTTGGACCCGGTAACAAAATGGGTTTTGTTTTATCCCGTCAAAATGCACCCAGAGTCTAGAAACAAACGCCCGTCAAGGTGCTTAGACAAGAGATCCTAATTGAGTCTCTAAAACTGTGATTAAAAAGGAAGGTGAACGAAGACACCACCGAAGCTGGTGGGTGTGGCTCCTGCCATTTTTCTGGTCCACAGGCTTGTGCTGCCGGAGGGGGAAGGGCACTCATCCGGCTGAGGTTCTGGGGACAAGGGAGCATCAGGAGAGAGCTGCACCCCAGTTGTAAGAGGGAACATGATCACTGAGTGTCTGCGAAGATGTGGATGCGCAGGAAGGGCAAGGAGACAGCCTTCCTTGGACGTGCCTGTGGGACGTGGGGGGCGGGGCATCTGCAAGGGCTTGGGGCTGGAGTGGGGACCCCCGGCTTGCAGACCACAGGAGAGGAGGGGCTCACGGAGGGAGGGGTCGCGACAGGGAACGAACGTGCAGAGCCAGACACGTTTACAGGTGGGGAGGTTGGACGACCTGCAGCCCAGCACTGTCTGAAAGTGATTCCATTTTGTTCAACTGAGTTCTGACATTTTGGGAAAATAGAGCCTGATTCTTCTCCTAGGTGCGGGAGGATGCGGCACCACTAAGGTGCTAGAAGGTTAACCGTTGGCTGTTCTGTTTCAAACCCGCTTGTTTATGGACAGGGCAGGAAGGAGAGATGCCAGGGGTGCAAGAGAGATGGGCACAAGGCAGGAGCGCCAAGGGGCCTTTGCTACACTCCTTGCTTGGCACACGAGTGGAGAGGTGTGAGAGGCCTCAGGTGGGACAAGGTGACAAAGGATGAGACAGGACAGCGTGCTGAGGTCCCAGCGGCTGTGACGGGGCCAGGTGGGAGGTGGGCCCGAGCAGGGAAGGCAGAGCTTCCCCCCGGCAGGGGAGCAAGCAGCAAAGTTATCCGCAGTGGGCATGCAGTGGGCGTGGCGGTGTTTTCTTGAAACTTTGCTTTTCCACGTGAAACAGTGCGCATCACTTACCGTTTTGCATGGGCAGCAAGGCTACCCCGTGTGTACCTCCACGAGGGCAGCGAGGGTCTCTGCTTCTGCACAGTGACGGGCATGAGCTGTACTCCGTTAAGCGCTTTTTCGATGAACCAATTTTTTTTTTTTTTTAATATATCTACCTCAACCCATGTTTTTCAATAATGAGTTATGCTGGGGTTTTAATAAAGAATTATACACTTAGTGAAAACACAGAGCAAATGTCATCTGAAGCTATGTCTGTGCACGTGAATATATATTCACAAATCGAGCCCCGTACCCACATCTGCCTGCCTCTCTCAGGTATGTGTATCGCAAAGAAAGCACGGCTGCAGAGGGTGTTTACAGCCCTTTCTGTGGGGACCCAGGACTGCCCCACCCTGACGGGCCCTCACCAGCCACACCGGGACCCTGACCCGCCATGAACCTGCAGAGATTGGTGGACACACATACGTCTAGGTGACCACACTGGGACCTGCCACCTCCTGCCATCACACACCAATCGCCTTGACCTCAAGTTCACCTCAGGAAACAGCCCACAAGAAACGCACTTAAACTCTCTTCCACCCATTACCCAAGAGCAGGTGTAGACGGCCAAGAGGGTGACAGACACCCACTTTCCCATCTTGCTGTGGTGGGAGCTCCCCCAGAACAAAATAACACTAGGGCCTGGAGGCCATAACTCAACTAGAAAGGAATGCAGCTGGATCCTGCCATGATCTTTATGTGCCCATTAACCCTGAAGCCCCTCTCGCATGGTTCCTGCATAACTCTGTTGCTATGTAACTCCTGCCTAACTCTGTAACCTAGCAACGGCCCAGAGGCCATAGAAAGGGAAGTACCCAATCAGGTTATATGCTCCTTTGCTTGTTACCTTATTTGGGAAACAAAAAATTCCAATATATAGGAGTTTAATGAACGTATATAAGGGGGTGCCCTGCTGTGTTTGGGGCTCAGCCTTGGGATACGAAATCCGCGGAGCCTGTGCCGGTGCAATAAACACTGCTTCCTGCTCATCGCCTCGGTGTCCTGTCTGCCGCTGCCGAGTCCTGCTACACTGCCTCTGCCCTGTTCAGGCTCTGCAGCAGGACCCCGTTTGCTGTGGCTGCCCCCCATCTTCTGAAAGCAGCCTAGAAGGTGGGGCTGGGACCAGGGACAGAGGGGGGCTTGCAGGGCCAACAGGTGAGGAAGGAGAAAGGAGAAGCCCGTGCCCAAAGTCCACAGGACCTTCGCAGTGTATGAAGACCAGTGGGGGTGGGGCGCAGAGATGGGCTCCCATGGAAGCCTCTGCGGAAGGTTTATTAATTTTTTCTGTACATGTGACTGGAGGCAGCATGATCAATAGGATGTAACTTTATACCCTGAGAAGTTCACATATAAATAAATCTGTATCACCTTTCATCAGACTGCTGTGCTAATTTTTACAAAGGACCATGTGTGTCTAATCTTCCAGGACTCAAGCAATTCCTTCTTCAAGTCGCTATCAGAAGTCCTTCATCTCAGAAGGGGAGGCTGGGAGACTTCCCGTGAGTCCCTACACTCATCTGGCCACATCCGTCATTCTGGGGCAGGAAAAACAGTGGGTTTTCGATTAATAGTGAAGCTGTCAAGCGTTGTCAGCCACGTCCATCGGGCAACAGGGTCACGGTCGGCCTGTTGGAGGGGACGTGGTGTGGGGTGGTCCCATCTGGACGGTGCAGAGGGCCTTGTCTTCACCAGGCACCCGTACTCTCCGCAAACTTAGGGTTCATGACTGTCGTGGTGGCGCTCTTGAAAAGGGGGTTATCCTGGTGAGAAAAGCAACCGTGACTGGTCAGTGCAGGGAGGAAGGTGCTGGGCTCCGGCCCACCGTAGTGTCCACCCTGGGATGGGAGGCAGGGCTGGGGGTGGGGCAGGCGACACTCCCTCAGGGATGCCCTCGGCTCAGAGGGTGGGAGGTGCGCCCTTGCGGGGGCCCAGGGGGCCACTCACGTTGTTCCACTGGGACTTGAGCTTCTCCTTCTCGAAGCGCTTGTACTCCCTGAGGTCGCTCAGGTGGGTCAGGACCTTCCAGATGCCCAGCAGCAGGATGCCGACCAGCACAACTCCCGCCACGGTTCCCCCCACAATGGGGGCGACCTCGGGGCCCTGCACACACTCTGTGGCGAGGAAGCGACGCACGGCATCAGGCCGGCCCTGCCCCCAGGCCCATGGGCCCGGCCCCCTGCCCGGGAGGGCGCACAGCTGGACACACAGCCAGGCCCTGAGGTTCCAAGTGAAATCGAGAGGCCCCTTGTTTACAGAGAAGGAAGCGGGGGGGGGGGGGGGGGGGGAGGGGGCAGACTGCCAGTAAGTGACCAGGGCCAGACACCAGCCTCCCGCCTAGGCAGCCAATGACCCAGCGTAACCCATCTGCTCAGCTTAGGGGCGGGGACTCTCCCTGTAAAGGCATGCCCAGGGAAACCAGTGGCCGCAGCCTTGGGAATGAGGGGGTGGGGTCCCAGTGCCCGAGGGGCGGCACCCAGCCTCCTGCTAAGTTTGGGGTGGGGGTGCTCTGGACGGCAGCGTGCCCGCCTCGGCCCCCGAGCAGGGCACAGCGTTCGGTGGGAGCCCCTGTTTGCCAGGCGTGTGGGCACTGCCCCACCCCCGGTCCCCCCATCATCCTGGCCTTTCCAGGGAGCCTCCCTGTCCTCACGGAGGTGGAACAACTTAGCCAAAGCTGCACAAAACCAGACCTGAACCCACACCTGCCCGTTACAACCCCAGGGAGAGCTGTCCGCACCAGCAGGCTGGGCTCCGCCGCCTGGGGGTCCTGTCGTGGGGAGGCGGAGCTGGGAGTGGGTCTCGGTCCTGCCAGGGCCCTGGACGGACTCCTGTCCCATGTCTGCTGCGGTCACCCTAGAGGCCAGCCTCGCAGCCCGAGCCCAGCCCTGCAGCCTCTCTGAGCAGTAAAGGAGCGGGGGTACCGAGAGCTGGCGAGGCCACACGTCTCCAGGTGCTGCTACTCGAACCCTTAAACCCATCCCCTTGCGGGGCTGTTGCTCTGAGTCCCCAAGTCTCAGACACATTCTGTGACTGTCACTCACCATACCTCCCCGAAACTGACCTACCCTCCGTCCCCACTTGTCACCTGTCCCTCCTGATCTGGCCCAGAGCTCCATGCAAGGACGGGCTCTGTCCACGCCGCCCCAGGATCCCAACCAGCCCTGCTCAGTGCCTGGACTGTGCGGCGGCTTGTGAAAGCACTGCTCCCGCCCCTGAGAGCCGCCTGGTGTGTCTGGGAAGAGACCGAAGGCCCCCCCACACCCACGGGACCCACAGGGCCCCAGTAAGCACACAGCGCAGCTCCTACGGCCCTCTCGGCCCCTGGTCTCAGCTGTAGGTGTCCCCCTCAGGGAGACCTTCTGACCTCTAACCTTAGAGACGCGCCCCGCGGGTGTCTTTGCCCCTGGGAACCCGCGTGTGGCCCCACCCCCGTCAGAGGAGCCTGTGCAGGCAGGGCGGCCTCTGGGGCCTCGGAGCCCGCTCGGCGCGCCCCTCCAGGGTAGGGGCCGGACGCGGGTCTGGCGGTCCCCGTCCCCCCAACCTTCCAGGGCCCTCGGGCCCTGCGCTCCGGGCCGTGCCCCCGCGGGACGGCCGGCCGCCCCGGAGCTGGGCGCACGGCGGGTGGGCTGCGCGGCCGGAGGCGGGGGGCGCGCGGGACCCGGGCCCGCCCCGCCCGCCGGGCTCACCGCGCGTGTCGTCCACGTGCACGTCGTATCTGTCCCGCCCGTCGCGCTGCACCAGCGTGTAGTTCATCCAGCAGCCCTCGGAGTCGCGCTCCTTGCACTTGCGGCCGGACGGCAGGCTGGCCAGCAGCTTGGTCTCCCCGCACGCAGCGCTGCAGTTCTCGGCCAAGGGCCCCGTGCCGAACTTCAGGCACTCGGCGCAGGCGCTGCGGGGGAGCGGCGGCGTGAGCGCGGGGTGCGGGGGGCGCGGGGGACGCGGGGCGTGGGGGCACGGGGCCGGCGGGGCCGGCGGGGCGCTGGGCGGCGGGACACTCACGCGTAGCGGGCGCAGGGCACGGGGCAGCCGGGGCAGAGGACGCACAGGGGCGGCTGGTAGCCGGGGTCGCACTGGCACACGTTGCAGCGGCACCGGCCGCGGCCGCTGCAGGCGACGCCGTCCAGGTTGAGGCAGCCCGTCGTGGACTTGACACACTGGCACGCCGAGCCCTCGAAGTCCTTCTCGCAACGGCAGGTGCCGCAGAAGCAGAGCCCCCGAGCTGGAAGGCAGGACCGCGTCGGTCTCGGCCCCGCTCGGCCCCCGCCGCCCTCCCCCCGGCCTGAGCCCCGGCGGCGCAGGGTCCCCCCAGCTCACCCTTGCCCCCGCAGACTTGGCCGTCGTAGCGCTCGCAGTTGACGTTGTCGCACTCGCAGAACTGGCCGTAGATCTCCTTGTTGGGCACGTCGCTCGTGTGGCACACGCACTGGCCGCAGATGCAGTCCCCCAGCCCCGAGCAGAGGATGGAGCTGTTGTCCTTCCGGCAGCTCCCCTCCAGCTCCTGGCTGCTGCGGCCCTGCGTCTGGCACTCGCAGTTCTTCCCGATGTAGCCGGCGTCGCACCTGCAGGGGGACGTAGGTCAGGGCCCTCCCGCGCCGGCCCCGCCGTGGGGCACCTGCGGCGGGAGCGGGCGGCGGCCTCACCTGCACACCCCGCACTCCATGGAGCCCTTGTTGCCGCACAGGCTGCGACCCTGGCTGGTGTCCCGGCACCGGCACTCGCACTGGGGCAGGACCCGCACAGTCACCGTGTCGGTGAAGCCCAGGGCCCGGATGAGGAATGACTGCTCCTGGATGCACTCCGAGGCTGTGACCTTCACCTGGAAGGTGATCTGTGTGGGAAGACAGGGCTCCGGTGAGCACTGGACACTGGGGGCTCCCGTGTCCTCCCTGGGCAGCGTGGACAAGGGCATGGCCTAGCAGGGGGAGGGCCAGCGTCCTGGACTCCCAGGCAGGGAGGGCACCGCCTCTGCGGGGCCCCAGGAGCCAGTGCATCGTGGCGGCGGAGGGGTGGACACGGACAGGCCAGGTGGCTCCAGGACTCGGGAGGAGAGATGAGGGAAGAGAGGATGAGAGTTGGAAACTCAGAGTCAGAGATGCTGGAACATTCCCCCCTCCCCAGCTCCCCTTCCCCACTATCCTCTGGTGGCCTGGACTCGGGTGGGGAGTGTCTTTAGAATACTATTAATCACACATCCCTTTAAAAGAATTTTAGAGTGACTTTGTAAATGATATATATTTTCTCCATGTAGTTTGTCCTGAAGCCTGGAGGCCAAGATGCCAAAATTGCACAGGAAGTCCTAGGTTCTGCACGTGGGGCTGTATTCTGATCCTGAGTGCCCGTGGGGAGCCGAGGGGGCAGGACAGAGCCCCCGCCACCCACACGGCACTGCTGCTCAGCCTGCACCGAGCTTCGAGGAGCACCGCGCGTCCCCCGCAAGCCTCACTGCAAATCAAGGGGAGCAAATCTGCACCCGGTACGTTAGGACAGAGCAGAAACTTCACGGAAGGAATCAGTCAGTCACAAGACCAAAGACGTTCCTGTGTGCATCGCCCTGTGTGGGGGAGATGTTTCAGGAAAAGTCACACACATTTAGTGAGTCACATTGTTGAAAGAATTCTGATGTCATTTAGAAATAAAAGTATTTTGCTGAATAGTCATTCACAGCTGGCGAAAGGAAAAGGTTAATCGTTCTGGTCACGACAAAGTTAAAATATTAGGGAAATAACTCAAAGCCTATTTCTAATCATCTGTGTGGCCCCTGCTTTAATGTCTTTGTCAAAAAACAGAAACACAGGGCTTCCTAGGTGGCGCAGTGGTTAAGAATCCGCCTGCCAATGCAGGGGACACAGGTTCGAGCCCTGCTCTGGGAAGACTCCACATGCCACGGTGCAGCTAAGCCCGTGCACCACAACTATTGAGCCTGTGCTCTAGAGCCCGTGAGCCACAATTGTTGAGCCCATGTGCCACAACTATTGAAAACCACGTGCCTAGGGCCCGTGCTCCACAAGAGAAGCCACTACAATGAGGAGCCTGCGCACCACTATGAAGAGGAGCCCCCACTCTCAGCAACTAGAGAAAGCCCGTGTGCAGCAACGAAGACCCAATGCAGCCAATAAATAAATAAAATAAATAAATAAATTAAAAAAAAAAAAAACAGAAACACAAACATCAAGACAATCAAACCAAAGCAGGTGCCCATTGTAGGAGGAAGGCCCTGCTTAGGCGGGTGGCGCTGGGCCCAGTGTGCCCCCAGGGGGCGCTGCCGCCCTCCCCGGGGGGTTGGGGGGAGCGCGTACCAGGCCGCACACAGCGTTTGGGGATTTCAGGGGGAAGGAACCGGACCCCCTGTGGACTGGTCCCCGTGAAGCCATTTGGCGGGGGGCGCCCCGCTTGCTCTCCCTGGGGGAGCCTCACCGGGACGCTGATCTGGACGCCGTCACAGTCCCCTCTGGGGTGGTCCACCTTGGAGACCCCGTGACTGCAGAAGGAGTCGTAGGTGACCTTCAGGGTGTCCGGGAGGGCGCTGTGATCCAGAAAGACTCTGGAGGACAGTTTCTGCGGGCAGAGAGTGGCGCCATCAGGCTCCCCCAGCCCCTCCCGGCCCGTCCCGGACCACGGCTGGCATGCCTCTCATCCCCTCCCCGCACCCGTGCGTCCACGGGGAGCTCTGCGGCTGCCGGGTCCTGCGCCCCATGCAGCCGGGGGCAGGGTTACCCATGCCACACCCCCCCCAAGACAGGCCAGTGGAGGGCAAGGACGTGGAGACAGGGCACGGCCCCACGGGAACGGGAGCTCGACCGTCCACGCACCACGGAAACCCCAGTGCCTGGCACAGGGTGAGAGCTGGGAAAACTGTTAAGTGAGTGAGAGAGAGCAAGACAGACAGGTAGACAGAGACAGACGGAGACAGGAAGAGAGACAGAGACAGAGGCAGAGAGAGCCAGAGCTAGGGAGACACAGAGAGGGGAACGAGCCACTGGCCGTGGCGTCTTCAGGACGAAGACAGAACCCCCCACGGGCAGCATCTGGAGCTCAGGTGGGCCTGCGGTGGGGCCGGGGCCGGGGCTCCAACAGGCGCGAGCGGCAGGCGGAGCTTCCTCCACGGGGCCCGGACTCAACGCAGCGTCCTCAGCGCCCGTCGGGTGCTCCCGGCAAGGAGCGGGCCCTTCGGCTGGGAGAGGGCGTGGGGCTCGTGTCCCGGGGAAGGCACAGGAGGGCCTGGGGCGCCTACCACGCCATCAACAAGGGAGGACACGGCCGCCCGGGGAAAGCGCCGGAGGGTGGCCCACACGAGGCAGGGGGCTCTCCTCTCCAGACCACCCTCCCCCTGACCTGCGCGGGGACCACATCTCTGCTGACTGCTAGGCAGACTCACGTTGTAGGCATTCTTGATAAGCTGAACCACGTTGCTGGAATCTTCCCGCAGCTCCCCGACTGCAGACTTGGGGATGATCTCCGTGAGTTTCTGTCAGGGGAGAAGACAGGTGGTCGTGGCCAGAACCCTGCAGCCAAGGACACCTTGGCGTCCACCCAGTTTTGTGGTGACACCCCGGAGGGTTTCCTCCTTGCTTGTGAGACGGCTCAGACAAGCCCCCATGCAATTTCTCACTGTATTTAGTTAAGACGGCACGGGGTCAGGGTTGTGCAGGCAAACATGTAACAACTGGCTCTCAGGAAGAAAAACGCCCTGAATCGCAGCATTTGTCGATTCCCTCGGTATAAATACGCCACCCTGATTGACTGCAAGCTGGTGAAGGCAGCTGGGAGGACGTGCCTCCCCACGGTGAGAGGCCACCCCACCACGCAGACGCAAAGGCACAAGCAACCCGAGGGCACAAGTAGTCATACAACGTGGCATCAAATCAGGAAGCGATGCGCTCTGAGCGTGTGAGTGACCTGACTCCTTTAATTTTCATAATGGCTCTTAAACAACATGTGACGACTGGCTCCGGCAGGCGGGGCCCGCTGGTCTAACGACACCCCTGGGTGGGCAGGCCAGAGCCCTGGGTCACGTGGACACGTCTGGGGCAGCTTCCGGGGGACGTCTGTGCCTCCCGCCCCCTCAGCTTAGCCCATCTTCCACAGGAAATTGCTGCATGATGTTACCTTGCGGGACGGAGGGTAGGTCCCGTTCCTGCCACAAAGCCCTGCTGTGATGCCCCAGAATGGAGTGCAGTCCCCTCCACGAGCTCACGAGAACACACAGCCGACCACCGCCCTCTCTGGCCTCCTCCACCCTCTCCCCTCTGCCCCAGCCTCAGGACCCCGCCAGGGCCCGGGAAGCCCTCCCAGCCACCTGTTCTCCACTCGGTGCAGAAACACGTACCGGGAAGAGTCCAGCGTAAGCTGCCCGTACAGACCCTTGGCCTCCTTGACTCCCTCAGGTGCCCTGGGAGCGGGGGTCGGGAGGCGAAGGCTCGGAAAGGCCTGTGACCTGCTCGGAGCCTCGTCCTTGCTGTCGGGCAGCCTGTCTGGGGTCCGGGTTTCCCATCTCCAGCTTCTACCCCATCACCACACTGCCTTCCGGGACATGACTCCTGCTCCTAATAGCGCCGGGTGAGGAGGGGCCCGGCATGTCCTAGGACATGGTCGGGCACACACGGTGGCTGTGAGGTCCTGACCTGCCAGCGCTCAGGCCGCTTGTGGGGGAGGGGGACTCTCCGTGGCACCCGGCCACCAGCCCTGCACTGTCCCTGCGGCTTGGCCAGCTTCCACTGCCCGCCGCCGGGCGTCTCCTGGATACCTGCCCCTCCTCCCTCGGCATCCCCTGCATCCTGTCCCCGAGGGGCCCAGGAACACTGACGGCAGGCTCGGCAGGTCCCACCGGCAAGCCCCACACAGGCGCAGCAGGAAGGGGACCAGGACTTAGGGAGGCAGAGGGGCCGGGAGGCGCTCCCAGAGCATCGCAGCTGGAGAGGCCACCACGCTGAGCCCAGCGGACGACAGCACAGCAAGTAAAACAGCCCCCAGTGACCAGGAGAAGGGCGGAGGGACAAGTTTCATGCCACAGAAGAATTTAGTAAGAACAGTAATTCAGAAAAGTCAGGACAGACCCAGGGCCCCTGCATGGGGAAGGAAGTGCTGCTACAGCTGCCGTGGCGGGGGGTGGGGGGGGGCCTGCCGGCTACAGGAGTGTCTTCCTCGAGACATGAGCTGTGTGCTGGGGGTTCTGGAATCCTCCTGGGTACACCTCCTGTGAGCAGCACTGAGTTGCAAACATGTGTGGACACAAAACAAGGAAATTTCCCAGACATGAAGAAGAGGTTCTGCACACCCAAAGGGTTTACTGTGTTGTAGCACATCCACAATTACTGAAGCGAAAGGCCTTGTCCGTGTCACATGGCCTAAAGAGGCCTCAGCAGCAGCACGCACTCCCCAAACCCTGGGCCGCCCGCGTGGCCACAGCGCACACCCTCAGCGAGAAAGCAGAGCTCAGGCTGCGGTCACCTGGATTTTGTCACCCTTCCGCTGCAACGCCTCATCCTGCCAGATTGCTCAAGCCCACTTACCTCGTACGTTTTCACCATTCTCTTGGTCACGGCAAAGATGGGCTGGATATTGTTTTCGGCCAGTTTGTGTGCCAGCTGGCCCACCGATGGGTAGTCCTAGAGAGGGGACCCCCGGTCAGATGGCCCCCAAGGCTGGGGACCAGCCGTCCAGGATGCCTGTCCGCTCCCATCGGTGGAAGTGACCGCCCAGGGCGCAGAGGCTCCGCCTGCCTGGTGCTGCGCTGGGGCCGTTCCCAGCCATGTTTGCAAACGCGTAAGATAATGGGATGAGGAGCGAAACGGACAGTATTGAAACACATTCAAGAAAATACTAAACGTTGCGATGTGCTTCCGGATCAATGCACTAAAAAAGAAATCCAGTGGCAAGTAACCACTCGCAGACACTCAAAGGGGAGAAGACTGAAGAGCATTCTGTGGTGTCTGTGCCGTGGGAAATGCCTCCGGCTTCTCCTGGGCGCGGACTCTCACACGCTGCCCCCAGCGCAGTGGCGCCTATTTTCACAACCGAATGACGCGCAGTTTCAGAGAGAGGTTCACCAGGGCCTCAGACGTCACCTCTCTCCTGTGCCAGTCGGTGGGCCTCTGAGAGCTGCCATCAACCCCTGCCTCGCGTCTGCACGCTGCAGGCGGGGGACCCCGAGGGCCCCACCTCCAAAGCCCTCTGCGGTGCCTGGCACTTACGATGTCAAGGGTACCGAGCCTCGTTTCACAGCAGCCCCAGATCAGAGAATCCTGAGCCCTCGGTGCTATTAAAGCGCCTCCCCCGGGGCGAGGGCCCCTTCCCGCCCCGCTGGACCCTGGGCTGGGAGGGAGGCCGCCTCCCCGCTCCCCTGGGGCAGAGCCACAGACATCCACCCCCCGCCCCACACCGCACTCACAAATGCGTTGCTGCTTTTGTACATGTTGTCCTCCAGGTGGCAGCGCCCGTCGTTGGGGGTCAGGATGGCGCCCAGCTTCCCGTCGCCCGCGATGTGGAAGCCGTCGTCCGTGGCGAACACCAGCAGCCTGGTGACGTTGCGCCAGCCGATTTCCTCCTGACAAGGAGACGGGGGGGGGCTGACCTGCCTCGGCTTCCCCGGCGGGGCCCCCTCAGGCTGGAGGAGCCAGGGCAGAGCTGGCTGTGTGCCCCCCAATCCCGGGCTTTCCGGGGAGCAGGAGGGCCAGAGACAGACCCAGTGGCTCCACCCGGGGTGCCGTGTCTGGTCCGGATTCCAGCGCCCAGGGGATCCCGGGAAGTGTCTGCGGGGTGACACCCTCCCAAACGCCTAAGAGAATGTGTGGGACACTGAGGGGACAGGAGTGCATGTTTACATTTGAACACTGCATCCTCTGTGGCCCAGTCAGCGCAGACCTGGGACCACCTCCTAAGGGGATACTCCCAAAGAGGGAAAAGTACTTAGAAGTGTTTATCTCAGCAGAGAGGCACTGCAAACGCAGAGGAAAGAACCCACGGACACTGTGACGAGGGGTGATGGGGGCGGGCACGTTGACAGCATGCACTGTGGACGGTGACATCACACAGACGTGAAACCGTGTCTGTGATGCAGGATGGTGTGCCCAGGGACCGGGGGGCTGGAGGCCTGGGATCTGGTCTGTGGGGGGCAGGACCGTGTGGCTGAACACAGGGTCGACGTGTTGTGACGTTTACATCACAAATACAGCGGCGGTGGGACAGGACCACGTGGCGAGGGCTCAAGGGCGCAGCAGACGGCCGGCACCGACACTTAAGCCACGTAACCGTGGGGGAGCCTGGCCAGGACACCCCCTGTTCCTTGAGGGGCCCTGGAAGTAGGGGTGATCCCACGGCAGGAACCACCAGGGTTGGGCGGCTCAGGGGTCTTGCTTTACAGGACCATTTCCTTGTACTTAGGCTTTAGAAAATTTGCACGGGTTGCCAGCTCATAGTGGAATCTGTGGGTACCGGGACGGAGGCCCCCAGGTCTGGAGAAATCGGGGCCGGCCGGGGCGGGCCAGGGCCTCACCGGGCACGCGGCGACCTGCATCATGGCGTCCAGCCCGCCCTCGGGGGCGTCCAGGTTTCCCGAGATCAGCTGCTTGCCGACCTCCCTCTGGAACTGATTGGAGTTGTCTGTGAGTTTCAGCACGTGCCTGAAGGCGAACGGGGCCTGGCACTCCTTCTCCTTGTTGGGGCACGGGTTCCGCAGCTTCTCGGGGTGCGTGTTGACGAAGGGGAGCACCGTCTTGTCCACGAAAGACCCAAAGCCTGGGGGGGGGGCCGGGCAGGCCGTCAGCCCCGGCTCCCCCGCCTCGCCCCAGGGCGGGCGGAGGAAGCAGGGTGGCACGTGGCGGGGGGTGTGCACCCAGGGGCACTAGGTCTGGAGCCCGGGGGCCCCGCCCTCCGGACGCAGGGGCGCAGACGCGCCCAGGGTGGGGGGCTGGGGGGGGCGTGTGGGCAGCAGGCTGGCTGGGGCGCCGGGGAGGATGGAGCAGGCGCCCTCACCGATGCGGCCCGACTCGGTGATCTCATTGAGGGCTCGGAGCAGGTCACCCCCCAGCTTCTTGACATTGATGAGGTCGTCCAGCATGGAGTAGGAGAGGTCCATCAGGTAGTAGAGGTCGATGGGGTAGCCTTTGGCCCGACGGAAGGTCACGTTGAACGCCGCCGCCTGACCTGCCGGGTTCGGGATTCGGGAGAGAGTGAGGGCATGCCACCTGGGGGGGGGGGCCCGGGGGCACTGACACCCCCTGCAGGTCTCGGGACCCTCAGGACCCCCCACTCTCTGAGGCCCGCGGATATGATGCAGGGCGCCTACTCAGATTCAAATTTCAGATAAAGAGCACGTTCCCACATAGAAGACCGTCTGGGCACAATGGTGCTGAAACGTGCTCACTGCTCCTCCTGCATCACTGAAATCCAGATCCCCCCGGATCCCCTCGGCAAGGCCGTCTCCACCACCAGCCACCAAACACATCCGTCCCATCCCAGAAAGGGCGCCCTGGCCATCCCGGGACACCTCTTTCCTTAGTCACACCCCCCCACCCCCCGCCCGCTTCTGGTCTTTGCCGTCTTAGTCACCATCGGTTCACGTAATTACTTGTCTCTCTGCCAATACAGTCAGCCCGTGTCCCCGGCTCCCAGGACGGTGCCTGGCGCACAGCCGGCGCTCGACAGAGGTGTGAGGAATCGAGCTCCGCGTCGAGTCCCCTCTGCCTGCCCACCTTCCAGCGTCCGCTCCCGCGTGCGGCCACCCCAGCCCTGCCCGGGCCCCCCTGCCACGCCGCCTTCCTGAAGGGCGGTTCTCAGAGCACTCACAGGGAGCTGAGTCCTAAAACTGGGTCTGTGTCCAGGTCAGTTGGGCAACACTGATTTAAATGGTTACTGGGGGTTCTTAGGCTACAGGACTAATCAGAGCCTTTACTCTGCCAAGAGTGCCTGGTCTTCTGAGAGTGGGAGAGATGAGTGTTTTCCAGATGGTTTGTTCTCCCTTTTAAAAAGAACACAGAACTCAGGGCCAAAAGAGAGACCAGGCACCAGCCACCGAGGGGGGTCTTGGGGGCATCCTTCCAGGGGCAGAGAGAAGAGCTCAGACTGGCTCCCAGCAGTCCCAGGGCCTCACCCGGCCCCCCTGGCCGTCTGACCTGGACACAGGGATACACGGCCATCAGGGGCCGGCTTGCCCCGGCGGAGGCCCAGCCTACCTGGTCTCAGGTAGAGCGTCACCTTCTGTGGGGACAGCTGCTTCTGGCCCCCCGCCCCGTCCTCCTGGGTGGTGGCGTGGCTCCTGGGGTCCATGATGTCATCCGCGGCACAGCCCTTGGAGATCAGCTGCTCCCGCGTGTCACAGCGCACGGAGTCGGGCTCCCCTTGCCCGGAGAAGTTCTGCAGGGAGTCAGAGGTCAGGGGTCGGGGCAGAGAAACTATGAGAGCCCACCCTGCGGGTGCTGTGTGAGGCTGAGCCCCTCATCTGCGCTGGATTCAGGACAGGAGTCCCGGTGGGGGTGGGGGCTGGGTGGTCAGGAAACACCGCATCCCGCGTCCCAGGAGAGCCTGGGCACGGCAGGTTTCTCCCCACAGCCTCCAGCAGCAGAAGCGACGTGGGAACCGACGTCTCCAGCCTCAGGCGGGCCCCCGGGACCCTCCGCGGCCCACGGAGCCTCTGGCCCAGGGTGTTCAAGCGCCTGGTCGGCAGCACCCTGTCGGAGGGAGCGGCTCCCTCCCAGGGGAAGGCGGGCGTCCCCTCCTGGGCCACGTGGTAGCCTCAGGCCCCCCGGGGACCGGGATACAGGCCAGGGCTCTGGGCCAGGCAGTGTAGAAGGAAACGGGCCAGAGCGGAGTGCGGGGGTCCTGGGTCCAGGGCACTTTCCTGGCGACCACTTTGCCCCATGAAGGCCCCCTGGACGCGGATACGGCAGGGACAGAGAAGCGGCCAACTCGGTGGGCCCTCCGACAACAGGAGCCTAGGGAAGAATAATATCCAGTGGAGGCCGAGGGCCCGGCAGGTGCAGGGGGCGTGGCCGGTGTACGGGGCGGGGCTAGCAGAGGGGCGGTGCTTCCCCAGCTGCCTCCGCATTGGCTTCACTTCTGGAACCCGGTTAATGCTTTAAGTACTCGAGAAATAAAACTAACAGGAATGAACGTGATACATCATATCAACAAATTGAAGGATAAAAACCATATGATCATCTCAACAGATGCAGAAAAAGCTTTTGACAAAGTTCAACATCCATTTATGATAAAAGCTCTCCAGAAAATGGGCATAGAAGGAAATTACCTCAGCATAATAAAAGCCATATATGAAAAACCAAAAGCCAACATCATTCTCAATGGGGAAAAACTGGAAGAATTCCCTCTAAGAACAGGAACAAGACAAGGGTGTCCACTCTCACCATTATTATTCAACATAGTTTTGGAAGTTTTAGCCACAGCAATCAGAGAAGAGAAAGAAATAAAAGGAACCCAAATTGGAAAAGAAGAAGTAAAATGGTCACTCTTTGCAGATGACATGATATTATATATTGAAAACCCTAAAGACTCTACCAGAAAACTGCTAGCACTCATTGATGAGTTTAGTAAAGTAGCAGGATACAAAATTAATGCACAGAAATCTCTTGCATGCCTATACACTAACAACGGAAGAGCAGAAAGAGAAATTAAGGAAACTCTCCCATTCACCATTGCAACCAAAAGAATAAAATACCTAGGAATAAACCTGCCTAAGGAGGCAAAAGATCTGTATGCAGAAAACTTTGAGACATTGATGAAAGAAATCAAAGACGACACAAACAGATGGAGGGACATACCATGTTCCTGGATTGGAAGAATCAACATAGCGAAGATGACTGTACTACCCAAAGCAACTTACAGATTCAATGCAATCCCGATCAAATTACCAATGGCATTTTTCACAGAACTAAAGCAAGAAATCTTACAATTTGTATGGAAATGCAAAAGACCCCGAATAGCCAAAGCAATCTTGAGAAGGAAAAATGGAGTTGGAGGAATCAGGCTTCCTGACTTCAAACTATACTACAAGGCCATAGTGATCAAGACAGTATGGTACTGGCACAAAAATAGAAAGGAAGATCAATGGAATAGAATAGAGAACTCAGAAGTAAGCCCAAACACATATGGGCACCTTATCTTTGACCAAGGAGGCAAGAGTATACAATGGAAAAAAGACAGCCTCTTCAATAAGTGGTGCTGGGAAAATTGGACAGCAACATGTAAAAGAATGAAATTAGAACACGTCCTAACACCATACACAAAAATAAACTCCAAATGGATTAAAGACCTACATGTAAGGCCAGACACTATCAAACTCCTAGAGGAAAACATAGGCAGAACACTCTATGACATACATCAAAGCAACATCCTTTTTGACCCACCTCCTAGAATCATGGAAATAAAATCAAGAATAAACAAATGGGACCTCATGAAACTTAAAAGCTTTTGCACAGCGAAAGAAACCATAAACAAGACTAATAGGCAACCCTCAGAATGGGAAAAAATAATTGCCTATGAAACAACGGACAAAGGATTAACCTCCAAAATATACAAGCAGCTCATGAAGCTTAATACCAAAAAAGCAAATAACCCAATCCACAAATGAGCAGAAGACCTAAATAGACATTTCTCCAAAGAAGACATACAGATGGCCAACAAACACATGAAAAGATGCTCAACATCACTCATCATCAGAGAAATGCAAGTCAAAGCCACAATGAGGTATCACCTCACACCGGTCAGAATGGCCATCATCACAAAATCTGGAAACAACAAATGTTGGAGAGGGTTTGGAGAAAAGGGATCTCTCCTGCACTGTTGGTGGGAATGTAAGTTGGTATAGACACTATGGAAAACAATTTGGAGGTTCCTTAAAAAACTACAAATAGAACTACCATATGATCCAGTAATCCCACTCCTGGGCATATACCCAAAGAAAACCATAATCCCAAAAGAAACTTGTACCATAATGTTTATTGCAGCACTATTTACAATAGCCAGGACATGGAAGCAACCTAAATGCCCATCAACAAATGAATGGATAAAGAAGATGTGGCATATATATACAATGGAATATTACTCAGCTATAAAAATGGATGAGATGGAGCTCTATGTAATGAGGTGGATAGAGCTAGAGTCTGTCATACAGAGTGAAGTAAGTCAGAAAGAGAAAGACAAATACTGTATGCTAACTCACACATACGGAATCTAAAAATGGTACTGATGAACTCAGTGACAAGAACAAGGACGCAGGTGCAGAGAATGGACTGGAGAACTCAAGGTTTGGGAGGGGGCGGGGAGTGAAGGGGAAGCTGAGATGAAGCGAGAGAGTAGCGCAGACATATATATACTACCAACTGTAAAATAGATAGCCAGTGGGAAGTTGTTGTATAACAAAGGGAGTCCAACTCGAGGATGGAAGATGCCTTAGAGGACTGGGGCTGGGGGGGGGGGGGGACTCGAGGAGGGGGGAGTCAAGGAAGGGAGGGAATACGGGGATATGTGTATAAAAACAGATGATCGAACTTGGTGTACCCCCAAAAAAATAATAAAAAAAATATAGGGAAAAAAAAAAAGAAAGGATGAGAGCTGGGGGGGAGTGGATGTGGCTGTAAAAGGGCAACATGAAGGATCCTTGGAAATGTTCTGTATCTTAAATATATTATATATAATATATATTATATATCTATCTTGAAAAAAAAAAAAAAAACTAACAGGAATGGAGAGGGAAGAAACCCTTAAAAGGGAATCCACTTGGAAACAATGGAATCTGACTGCATTTCAAATGCATATGATAAGCTCAGGAAAGGGAAGGGAGAAACCCAACCTGGAGAGGCGCTTTTCAAGCCCAGACCGTGACTGCACCCCAACAAGAGAAGACGGACCACACCCAAGTTCCCCTTAAACGGTGTGGGCAGCAACTCTGTAACCATGTTCTGTAAATCAGAGGATTAAGAAAATGGGGAAATGTATTGCGGATGTTGCGAGGCCAGCTTCTCATGAAGGGGAACCACCAGCTCTCAGATAAATGTCTGATTCCTCGGTGGGGGCCAGGAAAGTGCAGAGGGGACCGGAGCGGCTGCGGATCCCAGAGAGTAAGAGAGCTCAGGGAGTGACGCTGGGGCGTGCCGACAAGACGCGACCAGCCTGGGGGCTTCCAAAGGCCAGGTGGGGAAGAGTTCGAGTTTCAGAATGACGAAGTGAAAGTGACAGCGTATAAGCTACTGGATACAATAAACCTCTATGGGTCCCCACTGATGAGAGAGACAGAGAGAGGGAGGCTGGGGGAAGGAAAAACGGCTCCTTACGTGAGAAGCCCTTAGAAGGAGTGACGAACAAGAATGTCACCATTCTGCACGCATCCCAGTGAGAACTGACGCAGGCACCCGTCACTGACGGATGCTCAGGTTAGTGGGCGTAAGGCTGGTGCGACGCAGAGTTTTTCCTGGCCTCGGACTACCTCCCCACACATTACTCAGTATTGCAAAGGGGAAGCAGTGGCATCGCGGTGGACAGGCTGGCAGACGTCACCTCAGCTGAGTGGTCCAGCGGCATTGCCAGTATCGGGATGGAGTGGCAACGGGAGCCCGCGTGGGGTTCCTGCCAAAACGCCCACCCTGGGCTGGATCAGAGGGAACGCCAGACAAACCCACACGAGGGGCATTCTGCAAAACCGCTGTCCCCAGCTCTTCAGAAACGTCGAGGATGTGAGAGACCAAGAAAGCTGACGCGTGGATGTTCCAGGTCCAAGGAGATAAAGAGACATTTGAAAGCGAAGTGTGATCCCGGATTATAATATCGACCCGTGGGGCGGGTGGGGGGGATGCTATCAAAGACATAATGGAACAGTTGGCAACATTCGCACAAGGTGGGTAGGTTTGATCAGAGTTAAATTTCCAGTCTTTGATAAATGCATTGTGGTTTTGTAAGTGAATACCTTCCTCTTGAGAAAGTCCCTGGAAATATTAAGGGACAAAGGGGCTTGTGTCTGCAACATACTTTCTGAGAAAAAAAATAATATGTGTGTATGTGTGTGTTTCCAAACAGATCTGCGGTGTCAGAACCTCAGGGACCCCCAGAAGCAGGGCCTGGTCAGGATCTGGGGGTCCCCAGGGAAGGGGTCCTCCCCAGGAGGAGGTGGAGCTACCCCACATCCTGGCCATCTTGGGCCTTTGCCTGTCTTCCCAGAGGGGCTCACATGTAAAACATGAAGTAACTAAGGACAGCAGAGAGTTAGGTTTCCAGCAGGGACCGTTCCCCTGCCCGGGTCCTGGGGGCGTCCAGCCGGGCACACGGCTGTCTCTGCCGGGGCTCCCGCCTCCGGGGCCCGCGCCGCACCAGGCCCGACCCAGCGGTTTCACTCTCAGGCCTGCCCCCGCCGGGCTGCCTGGGGACACGGCTGTGTCTACCTGTCTGTCTGTCTCTCCAAACACACCGTGTCCCTGGGCTGCGCCTGCCCCGCTGGACAGCAGGGCGGTGAGGCTCCTGGGGGCTGACAGTTTCAGTGGCAGAGAGGGGGTCCGGCCCAGGAGGAGGGAAGGAGGAAGGGCAGGCCAGGCGTGAGGACCCCAGGGCGGCTGACAGCATCCAGGGAGGCTCTTACCAGCTTCTGGCACCAGGCGCAGCCGGGCCCCGACTCGATGCAGTCCCGGCAGGTGCTGACCTTGTACTTCGTGCACTCCTGGGAGAGGACTGGGGAGAGGAGGCGGGCTGGTGGGCGTGGCCTGCAGCAGGCACTGGCCAACCTCCCAGAGATGGTAGGCCCTCCGAGGGCAGCGAGAGTGGGATAACGGACTGGGATAACGGACGGACGGGCGTGCGGATGATGACCGAGGCCCCAGGCAGTGGTGTTGGGGGAGGAGGGAGGAAACGGGGCTCCACCAGGGGCGACCTCCAGGAGGGTGGGCCCCACGTCACCCCCACGTCGTGGGGGAGGTAGGGGAGGTGGGCGGGGCGGGGCGGGGCGGGGCGGGGCGGGCCCTCCCTAAGCCGCCCCCCGGGGGCTTCGGTCCAGGAGGGTGCCAGGGCGGGTCCCGTGCCTCCCTGCGCTGCCCCCCGGGACTCACCGGCCGGAAGGGCGAGCAGGCCCGCCAGGAGCAGCAGCGGGGCGCGCCGGCGCAGCATGTCCTGTGGAGGGAAGGGGCGGTGGCGCGGCCTTGAGCCCCAGACGGGAGAGGAGAGCGGGAGGGCCGTGCCTGCAGCCCAGCTGCTCAGCGCTGGGGCGGGACCGACTCGGGCCAGTCTCCCGGCCCCCCTCAGCGGGGCTGCGCGGCCAGCAGGAGAGGGGCCCAAGCAGGGCCGCGTGTGCCGCACGCCGCTGAGCCCCCGGCCTCCGAGGACGAGCCGGGAGCGGGCCTTCCCACAGCCACACTCACGCTCACACGCGCACACACACACTCACCACACGTGTATGCACACGCGCTCGCCCGAGGTGCCGCACGCTCCGGGTCAGGCCCTGTGTGGCCTTTGTGGCCCTGAGTCCTCCGTGAATCGAGCTGAACTTGGAGCAGAGACTCCGTTGGCCCAGGCCTCCGGGCAGGAGGCAGAACCAGGACTGGGAAGAGAAGCCAACCCTGAGCACCTACCAGCGCCAGGACTCTGCCAGCTGCCTGCTGGGTGCCTCCCCCCCACGCAGGGCAGGGCAGTGTAACCGGGCAGGACGCGCTGGGGCCTTGCCTGGACAGACCTCTCCCTCCATATCCTCTGCCTGCCTCTTGTCTGTAGAAAAGCTCAGTCTCCCAGGCCTCCCCAGAGTCACAAGTGCCTGGCTGGAGAATTAATGATTAAAGGGTGTGAACATGAACAGTTAGTGACAAACGTAGCAGCTGAGCCAGGAGAACTGGTAAGAATTTAAACAGTAAATCAGCCATATGGCAGTCACAGAATCCTTAGTTTCTTTTCTTGAAGTACCCAGCTAATGGTATCTGATGCACATATCCTGAGTTGTTTTCCAGATGCTAAAAGCCCCGCCAAATGGAAGACGTTAACTGCCTGATGACCCTAAAGGTAGGCCGCAGACCTCCTGGCGCCTGAGGCCTGATCGTGTGAGCCCCTGTGACCCCGCCCTGCTACTTCACCGTCAGCCAATCAGAGAGCTGAGCACCAGCTGATCACTCGCCGTGCCACCCCCTCCCTCACCTGGCCTGTAAAAATGGTTTGCTGAAGCCCTGGGGGAGCTCAGGGTTTTGTGGCCCTGAGCCGCCCGTCTCCTTGCTCGGCCCCGCAAGAAACTTTCTCTGCTCCAGACTCTGATGTTTCGGTTTGTTTGGCCTTGCTGCGCGTTGGGCACGTGAACTTGGGCTGCTTGACAAAAGAAGGGCCTGCAGAGCCATCGCTTGCTTTGCCTGAGGCCACCAGCTCTAGGCGACCAGTGTTTCACTTTTCTTATTCTGCACCTGCTGCTGGTAAAAACCCAGCGCCTGGGGTATGGTGTGGCCAGGGCGTTGGGCCATCACCGACTGGTCCCCGTGCTCCCAGAGGCCAGATCGTGGGGGCGGAGCTGGAGGCCTGGCAGCCTGGCTCTGGGCCTTGGAGGCTGAGGCAGCACCTTCAAACCCCCTGCAGCGGGGCTTCCTAGGTGGCGCAGTGGTTAAGAAACTGCCTGCCAACGCAGGGCACACGGGTTCGATCCCTGCTCCAAGAAGATCCCACATGCCATGGAGCAACTAAGCCCGTGCACCACAACTATTGAGCCTGCGCTTTAGAGCCCGTGAGCCACAACTATTGAGCCCATGTGCTGCAACTACTGAAGCCCACACACCTAGAGCCCGTGCTGCACAACAAGAGAAGCCACGGCAATGAGGAGCCCGTGCACCACAACAAAGAGTAGCCCCCACTCACCGCAACAAATGAAAGCCTGTGCACAGCAAAAGAGACCCAACAGAGCCAATAAAATAAATAAATAAATAAATTTATAAAAAAAAACCAAACTCCCACTGCCACTGCCTCGCGCAGGGGCCAGCACGGCGGCTCCGCCCTCGGCGCTGCTGCCCAGCACGCCCCCAGAAGTGCCCACCGCAGCAAACCTCCTCCAGATCAGCTCCCGGGAGGGGTGGCAGGGCTTCGTGGGCACGTGAGCCCCCGCGTCTGAGACCCCTGTAGGGCTGCAGCCTTTAATCCGACACCAAGAGAGCAGCGAGGGCGCGGAGAAGCCAGCACACCAGAGGCAGCAGGCAGGAAGGGCGTGTGTTCTATCAGAAACCGAGATCCGCAGGTGCCAGCTCCCCTCCCCAGCGCACTGCCTGGCGGTGCTGGGCAGCACGGTGGCCTCAGGGCCCCAAATCCGGGCCGGCCTGTGTTGAGAACCACGTGGCCCCTGTGGTGGCCTCTGCGGTGGCCTGTGGGCTCTGGGTGCGCGTGGAGGTGGGTCCTGCCCTCGCCTCTGCTCTCCCGTAATCCCTGCATATGCACCAGGGGCTCTGGGGTGAGGAGGACCCCAGGGGCTCCCACGGGGGTCCCAGGGCTTAGAGGCCCTGCCTAGCCCCATCCTCCTGTCTTTCTTGGAGGTGACCCTGCTCCCTGGTCCCCCCAAGGAGCCAGAAGTGTCAAAACAGGACCCTGGATCCTTCCTGTTTGGGTCAAAAGCAGAACTTATGCCTGCTCTGGCTTCCGGGGCCACAGGGTGGGAACTGGGAAGGTGGTTTCGGTTCACTCCACGCCCACCCACTTGTGAAAGCCCCGTGTGGCCCCAGAGTCCTCTGGGTCCCCTAAAGTTCATAGCCAGATGCCCTGTGGGGCCCTTGTATGCCCACCGCCCCTCGGCTGACCTGGGCACACCAGGTCCCGTCGGCCTCGGGATGGCACCCCCACGCTGGAGCAGAGGATGCTCCGAGCAGAGGGCGGGAGTCCCCCCCAGGCGCCCCAACAGTGCCTGCAGCCCGGCGGGGGCTGGTCCTGCCGGTTCTGGGTAAGGTCCTACAAGTGCATCTTGACGCTCTCTCCTGTGGCCACGGACCAGACCCCAAACGGTCACGACAACCAGCAGGTAAACCCCGTCCTCGCCTGGGGAGACGGAGGCCCCGGAACCAGCAGGATGTGGACCCAGGGCCGGTCACAGCTGGAGCACTCTCCCACACGGAGGGGAGCGCACCTCGGTTACAGCAAGACGGCCCACAGGCCGCAGGTCCTGACCTTGGCCACAGGAAGCCAGGTGGGAGGGCCCCCCCCGCCCCCAGTGTCTTCCTTCCTTAAGCACTGGGGAGGCCACTGCGAAAGGCTCCAGCCCCGGTGCCCACGGCCTTTCAGGGGCAGGATGCTGGACACACGGCGGCTCTGGGGGCTCAGGGCGTGGAGCCTGCAGCCAGCCCTCCTCTCGGCCGTGGGCGGGGGTCACCGTGGACGTGCCCAGCAGCCAGAGCGGGCCCTCAGAGGCCTTCAAGTCTGGAACCAGAACTGCGGAGCTTCACAGACCAGGGCCCCTCCGGCTGTTGCCCTGGGGCCCAGCCCCTGGATGGTGCGGGGCAGTGCCCGTGCCCGGGTCCCCAGCTGCCCCAGCAGCACACTCTGCATCAGCTCGCTCTGAGTGCCTGGAGGGGCTCGGGGGCCTGGCCCTGCTCTGGGGGAGGACAGGCTCTTGGGGCCCGGACTCGGCCAGGACAGCTGGTCCCAGAGCAGGGAGGAGGGTGTAGGGTCCAGCCGGGCCACCTGAGCCCCCGGGATCTACGGGTGCAAAACCCCACGTTGAGGTAGCTTGAGAAACCCAAGGCCCCGCCGGCCTGTGAGGACTTTGCGTCAGAGCTACCCTTGAGCTTGACCCTGCCCTGCAGGGGCGTGCCGGCGCAACCCAGGGCAACTGCAGGAAGCGGCCCGTCCCCGAGACCCCCGGGTGCACTGAGGATGGCCCTGCATGGTGAGTAATGCTCTTGATGCCAGGGTGCATCAGGGACCAGCAGAAGAAAATAGGATATTCCTCTCAAATCCACCCACTCCGCAAAACCCAGCATCCATATTTGGTAAAAGACAGACGAGAAAGAGGAAACATCAAAAAAGAAAGAAAAAAAAAAAAGAAAGAAAGAAAAGTTTGAGTAAGAGGTGGAAGGAGGTCCCGCATCCGAGGCGGGGTAGGCTGGTGTCAGATCAGGCTTCCTGTCAAAGGCGAAGGCATTGCCAAAGTGCAGACCCTCAGACAAGGCCCTGCAGGGCCCCAGGCCTCACCGACCGTCAGGACTCTGCATCAGAGCCTGCCCTTGACCGTCCGAGGTCAGACCACAGACCACCTGGTCCTGGTTTACAAGAGGCATGGCCGGGAAGTGACAAGGAACAGAGGTGCTGTTAGGAAAAGGTTAAAAGAGGGGAAGGCAGGGGGTCCGGTATTCACCCCGGCAGCTGAGGACTCAAGGCTGTTTCCTGTAGAAAAAAGTCAGGCTTGACAATGGATCTAAAATAGGCATCAACCTTTTTAAGCCAAAAGACAAAGTGTTAGGATGTGGTTGCTTCTGCTTCAGGTAAAGACCAAGAAGAATTGGCTGCAGCGGTTCCAGGCGGGGCTGGAACCCCGTCCTCACAGGGCCACGGGATTTCCCGACAGACCAGGGGACAAGGGCAGGGGGCACCGAGGAAGACGCCACCCACGTATGCTCTGAACCCACACGTTCTCGGCCCCGTGAAAACCCACGGCACATGCTCAACCCCGGGGCTCGCTATCTGCTGTCTGATGGCAGGAATTTTAAGGGCTGTAGTTTCTGACCAAATGGAAAAAAGTAATATGCCTCCCACATGTGTTAATTAGAACCTTTAATACAGTCTGCCCAATAACCCTTAAGTCCAAGAGGAAATCAAGAAAGGAGACAGCACGACGTTCACCGTGCAACGTGGTGAAAACGTCTGTCCCCGTCGGAGACAGAAGCCCGACGCCCTAGACGCTCCTGCACCAGGCAGGAAGGAACATGAACGTGGTGGTGAACGTGCGGGACGGACGGTTCCGATGGGAGAGGAAGAGCCGCAGAGCTCAGGAGATGAGGGAAGGGAGGCGGGAAACACACAGACTGCAGAAAAAGACGATGAATCAGAAAACAAGCAAAAAAGCTGAAACGGATAGACACGTGGAAACCTGTTTCTTTGGAAAAAGTAATGAAATGGGTCATCTGGAGGAGAGCATGTGCGGGAATTGCCGGGGAGCTGAGGAAAGGAGGAGGCAAGGCAGCGGGAGCTGTGTGCTGGCCTGTAAGATACATCCAGAAGCTTCGGGGATGGAGTTGGTGTGACCCTGGCCCGCGGGCCGGGGGCCGGTGGCTGGGGGGAGAGAAGTGAGTGGCGCGACTCCAGCCTCGGAAGGTTCCTGGGAAGGCACGCACCGTGGCAGAGCCCCCTTCACACCATGGGCCACGCAAACCCAGGTTTAGGAAGTAAAAGGATAAAACCAATAGAAGAATGTGTATCTCAGAGTAAGGACATAAAAGCTAAGGGAGAAAATATCAAGAAGATGGACTCTAAGATGAAAACTCTAATTCGAAAAGACACACGCACCCCAATGTTCACAGCAGCACTGCTCACAAGAGCCAAGACACGGAAGCAGCCTAAGTGTCCATTAACAGAGGGACGGATAGAGAAGATGTGGTGCGTGTATACAATGGAATATTACTCAGCCATAAAAAAAAAAAAAATGAAGGACTTCCCTGGTGGCACAGTGGTTAAGAATCTGCCTGCCAATGCAGGGGACACGGGTTCAATCCCTGGTCCGGGAAGATCCCACATGCTGTGGAGCAACTAAGCCCGGGCACCACAACTACTGAGCCTGCGCTCTAGAGCCCTCGAGCCACAACTACTGAGCCTGAGTGCCTAGAGCCTGTGCTCCGCAACAAGAGAAGCCACCGCAATGAGAAGCCCGCGCACTGCAATGAAGAGTAACCCCTCGCTCGAGGCAACTAGAGAAAGCCTGTGCAGCAATGAAGACCCAACACAGTCATAAAAAAATAAGGTAAATAATAAGTCTTAAAAAAAAGAGGACAGACTCTAAAAGCAAATTTTGTACATAGAAAAATTGAATAGATGAAAATATTTAGTATCCGTCTCATGCAGAAGGTGAATGGTTATCTTTGTGCGCAAGGAGATCTTAGGAATGATAACAAAAAGGCAAATACCCCGTGGAAAACTCACGAAAGAAGAAATGCAACTTGGTACCAAACATTTGAAAAGGTTGCTCTGGCTGATAATCAGGTGTTCTAATAACAACGTCTAGATTCCTGGTCTGTCCGTCAAACCAGACCCTGCTGTTAACATCTGTGATGCACCCAGTGGAAACGACACGGCATGAACACGTGTGAACGGCTGCTGCAGCTCCGTTTTCACAGCAGGTAGTCACTGTGTGGGCAAATAGTAAGTGTAAGTAACCAAAAGGCCATGTTTCTTCCAGGTGGCGGCATTGTAAGTATTTTCAATTTTCTTCATTATTCCTGTTTGTATTTTCCAAACCTTCTACAATAAACATATATAACGGTTTTAAAAAAATCCATGCATTTAAGAAAATCTGGATTCTGTGGTGGGTGATGAATTAGACCCCTACAGCGGTCAGTGCCCCTGCTCCCCTGCTGGTGCTTCTGAGGCCCGAGACCCCTGCGGGGACGCCTGCCCACACATGGCCCACTCACTCATTCATTCCCTGAGCAATGCCGCCCGCCTGGTCCCTGGGCATTGCTCTCCTGGCTTCTAGGACCCCGACCCCTGCCAAGACCTTGCGGCACCCCACACCCCACCCCTCCCCGGGTTCCCGTCACACCCGCCAGCTCCGCCGCCAGCGCGTGGCCGCGTCCATACTATTGAGAAATGAACGGGTGAGTTTCATCTCTAGGTGTTCAACGAGGGCCTCCAGACCACTGCTGGATTCTTCCAAATTGCAGCAAATTATAAAGCATTTGGTTCACTTTTCGTGAACATATACAAATAGAAATTTGTTTAAAAAAATAAATTGGTGGAAGCACTGCTCCGGTGGGACCGGTGGGAATGCTTTTCCGTGCCCCCCCAGCCCTGGAGCGCAGGGAGAGAACAGGTGGCCCTGCCCAGGGAGGCCTGTCGGGCAGGAGCCCTGGCTCTGCGAGGTCTCGCCCATCAAGGAGGCTGGCCTCAGCCCCTGACCTTAGCTCCTCAGCCAGCCGGGGGAAGCCTTCCCACTACTTCTGGCTGCAGCCCAGGGTGCAACACCCCCAGACAACCCCCTCCCCAGAAGCTTCCAGAGCGGTGGAATCTGGCCACATGGGTGTGGGGTTCTCTGCATCTCATGTTGGCCGGATCTGAGCCTCTAAGGGGTCTGACCCATATCTGCCAACAGGAAAGTGGCCGTGACCTGCTCTGTGATGAATCCCGGACAGAGGGCGGTGGCTGTGGAAGGCCCGGCCGTGGCTCTGGGGACCACGGCAGACACGGCCCGTCTTCAGGGGGAGCCTCAGCCAGCGGGTGGTGGTCCCTGCTGGGACAGCCACTCAGGACCCCGGGTGCCAGAGAACCCAGGCCGTGCACTGCCCGCGGCCGCCACCCTGCCGGCCTGGCGACACCCTGCGTTCACAGCGTCAGCTCGCCCGCAGCTGCCCTGGGGGTGGACCCAACCTGCTCCGTGTTCCCAGGGACGGTCCGTTCCTAAGCCCACAGCCAGGACAGACGCCCGGACGGGGGCCCAGGTCAGCCTCACCCCAGGGCTGGGGCGCTCGAGTCTATGCCCAGCCACAGAGTGACTGCGGGCAGGTTACTTCCGCTTCTGGACCTCCGTTTCCTCCCTCGCCACCGAGAGCCAAGGGTGCTGTGGTGGTGAGTTTCATGTGCCGACTCCGCGTGGCCTCGGTGCCCAGGTATTTGCTCAAAGTCCGCTCTGGATGTCGCTGCAGAGGTCTTCCTTAGATGAGGTCAGCACGACGACCGCGGACCCTGAGCAGGGCAGACGGCCCTCCGTGGTGTGAGTGGCCTCCCGTGGCCAGCTGAAGGCCTTAAAGAAAAGACGGGTGTCCCCCAGGAGGGGGAGACCCCTGGCTCCAGGCGGCCCCTGGACTCGAGCTGCCGCGTCACCTCCCTTCTGGGTCTGCAGCCCGCCCTCCAGGTCGGGGGTCTGCCAGCCTCCACAATCGCACAAGCCAGCTCCGCCAGATAAAGCTCCCTCTCTGCACACGCACACGCGCACACGTCCCGCTGGTCCCGTCTCTCCGGGGGGCCCTCGCCGCTGCGGATCCCAGGCTGAGCCCCCCAGGCTCCTGCGGAGCTGCGGCGGGCGTTTCTCAACAGCACCGCGAGGCGGGCGGGCAGGGCCGCGCTCTCCTGCTCCGTGGGTTCCGCAGGCGGTGAGGGTACCAGGCTCCAGTTTCTCTCCACCCCCTCCAGAGCCCTGCGGTGGTGGCACCGCAGCCCCGAGCCCGTGCGACCGGGGCTCAGATGCGGGCCAGGCCTCGCCCGCAAGCCGGGGTGGGCGGGCTCCCTGGCAGCCCTGCCCTGCTGCTCGACTGCTGGGAGGATGAGCAGCCCGGACGGCCCTGGCGCTCGGTGGGGGGGGACCCTGGACAAAGCGTGACGTCCTGCCCGGGTCGCAGGCTGGCAGCTCAGGGACTTGACTGCGCCCGCCATGTCACCAGGGTGCCCACTTGCCGGCTGTGGGAGCGACTGGAGACCCCAGGCCCAGCGAGGACTCCCCTCTTCACGGCCTGCCCTGCCCAGGACAGGGAAGGCGGGGGCTCTTTCCGAGCATCCCGGGGGCCCCGCCGGCTGCCGCAGCCGAACCTGGACTCCGCCAGCCTGAGCGTGACCCCTCGTGCAAGGACGGGGCCCCAGCGGCCACGCAGGTGACAGGCCGCAGCACGGCTGGGCCAGGCGGGTCCGTGGGACTCGGCGGCCACCGCTACCAGCCACTTGCTCCCCGGCTGTCTGGGCAGCGCCCCGACCGGGCCTCCGCTCCCTGCTCGCTCAGGTCTGGGCGAGGTGACGACAGAACCCACACCCCATGTGAGGGCCAGTTTGTGCAAAGGGAAACAGGCAGTGCCGCTCTCAGCATCCCAGCCCCGCCCGCCCGCCTGCTGGTGTCACCGGGATGTCACCGGGGGACTGCCCAGGGCTGGCGCGGAGCCCAGGAGTGGGGGTGCTCAGCTGGGGGCACCGTCCCGGCCGCCGCCCCACGACGTGGGCTCCGGCAGGACCGGGGGCCGCTCCGGGTGACAGGTGTGCCGGCCCCCGGGCCCTCCCCCCCAGGACTCCTTCTAGAGCTGACGGGGCCGGAGGCACGTGGGGCCACCACGGGCTCCGTGCTGCCCCGTCCGCGGGGCGAGCACCTCTCCACGGCCCTGTAACCGGCGGAGCGCGGCCTGAGCGGAGCCGCGGGGCGCCCTTGCCCACAGGCCCACACCTCCACCCCCCAGGGAAGAGAGTTTTGAACTATAATTGATTATAGAGTCAGCTGGAGTGTGAACTACTGGCCTACTTCGCAGATGGGAGGCCAAGCAGCCAGCCCATCTCCCGCCCATCCGGCCAGGGTGCGGGCAGGCCTCTGCCCCGGACGGCGGCACCCCTGCCGCGGAGCTTCTGCAGGGCGCCGGCGGTCTGGGGCGTCTCCCCTTGTGACATCTCCAGGAACTGACTGTAACCTGCCCCCGGTTTCCACGCCGGCGCAGCACAAGCTGACAGCTAATTGCAGGCGGACAAATCCATGCAGCTTTCCGCTGAGGAAGCCGAGGCCCGCGGAGTGCTGGCTGCCCGGTCCAGCGCCTCGGGAAATGTCCCCATTCACTCCCGTCGGGACAAAGCCCCCTCCCAGCACTGGTCTGGGTCCTTGGGCCCCAGTCCCCACTCCCAGGGGGACAGGCCTCCAGGGACCTGGTTGTGGGAGGTTTAGGTCACGCACCCAACGCCTGAGCCCCTAAATATAACTGTCACCAGTGTGTTCACATCATTAGGCCAGAGCTTGTGAACCTCTGGGAATTCAAGAGACGCAACAGACCCACCCCTAAGACAGCACACCACGTACACACACACACACACACACACACACACACACACACACACTCTGCTGAGGACAGAGCCACCCGGCAGCCACGGAGCCCTGAAGAGACAGGGACCCGCTCGGCCAGGAAGAGGAAGGCGCCGCAGCTGCTGGGGAGGCCCAGGAACCCTCCTGCACAGCCCCGCGCCGGCCCCGTACCCGCCAGGGTGGGGGTCCTGCCTGTGCCCCAGCCTCGTCCTGGCTCTGCTGGGCCTTGCAGCCCCCACACGGGGGCTTCTGCAAGTGCCTGGGGCTTGTTGAGGGACCCTCGCTGGGGAGCCGAGGCTGGGGTCCGAGCGCACCCTCCCGCCATGCCGGTCCTGTCCCCTTGGTTACATCTCTCCCATCACCCGCCAGTGGCTCTGCCTGCAGTGCGCTCAGCACTTCCCCTCTCCAGATCTCAGTTCAGGGGGCCTGGAGGGGACAATCTCAGGGCGTGTGACATGGACCAGGGCCACCAGGGCCCCTGCAGGCGGAGCCCCTTGGAGCTGCTTGCCTTGGGGAGGCAGCCGCGGCTGGGGGAAGAGCCTCAGGGCTGAGCTGCTCCCCTTCAGAGAAACCAGCCCAGACACAGAGGGGCCTCTGTCCGCTCACCCACTCGACGACGCCCTGGAGATCTCGTCAGGGGTGTCCCGGCTGGGCTGGCAGGCGCTTCGCTTCTGCTCTTCACCAGGCTGGTGCCGCGGCTGGTGTGGGAAGACACTGGCCCACCGGAGACCCCGCTGGTGAAGGCACGATGCTTCCTGTTCTAGGGCAGCAATTTGGAGGAAGTAGTTACATGTGGCTGATTGCACCACAGGCGTCCATCCAACCCCAGCCCCTCGGCCTATAGGGCTCCCGACAGAGGGCTGTCGGAGGAGCAGCTGCACGGTGGGAAAACACCACCCATCACACACGCTTAGGCGGGAAGCGGAACCACGTGGGGGGAGGATGGGGTGGGCGGAGGGTGGGGTGGGCAGGGGGGCCTCTGGCGGCACCGTGGGATGCCTCTACGTGCCGAGGGTGTGACTGTGCTGTGCAGGGGACGGAGAACCCCGGAGGGCAGTGCCCAGGAATCTACACCCCAGGAAGGGACCCAGCATGCAGACTGAGCACAGGAGAGGGGAATGTGCACCCCTCAAAGGAGAAGGGGACGGGCCCTGGGGATTCAAACTTGGGTCATGGGAACAAAAAAGCGTCCCACAGACCAAAGGGCAGAATGAGAAGCTGCACAGCAAGTCAGCAGGACGAGGGCATCGGCTTGGGGCGGCGAACGGACGGGGGCAGCTCCGTCCACCTGCTCTGCCCGCAGGCGCTCCAGGAGACAGCAGGGAGCAGCCAGGGGAGAGACTCGAACAACAAAAGGAGAACTCCAGATCCGAGAGAGAGGGGCCCCAGGCGAAGAGGAAGAAAAAAGGTCCCCAAACCAGGTAAATTCTGATGCTGTCACGGAGCATTAACGATAGAAAGAAAACAGTACAGATTCAGAGAGAGCGAGCAAGCAGGGGGAAGGGGAGGATGAGGACGGGGAGGAGGGGAAGGAGAAGAGGAGACACTGACTGATTATATCCACACAGAAACAGAAAGCCGGGGCTTCTCTGCTGACCCAATGGTTAAGAATCTGCCTTCCAATGCAGGGGGCGCGGGTTCGACCCCCGGTCCAGGAACTCAGATCCCACGTGCTGCGGGGCAACTAAGCCCCTCTCCATCCCTGCAACGAGAGAGAAGCCCTTGTGACTCAGTGAAAGACCCTGCATGCTGCAATGAAGACCCAACATAGTAAAATTAATTAAAATATTTATTTTAACATTTAAAATAAATATTAAAAAATAAATAAACAGAAAGCAGAGTCTTCAGATGAACCAGGGCTCAGATACATGACCACCCTGAACTCGACCTGGAAGATGCACTTCCGAAATGAAGAGAGATGAAGAAATCCAAGATGAATCCAAGGCTGGGTGAGGCAGAGGAGACCAAAGAAATCAGTAAACATTGTGAAGCCTGAGTCATTGTTGATTTTAAAATAGAGGTAAAAACATTAACAATATCTGAAACAGAAATCCTCCGGGGGCTGGACAGGTGCAGGGAGGGGGGGGTTGCCGCTGTTTCTGATACTTACCAAAGGCCACTTGGAGAGGAAACACTGAGCTTCATATGTGACAGCAATGAAAATTCTCCTGAAGAGTAGAAATAGGAGGCCTGCATCTGAAAAAGAAGAAAATAGGACAATTTTGTTTTGGCTATGTTGGGTCTTCGTTGCCGCACACAGACTTTCTCCAGTTGCTGAGAGTGGTGGCTTCTCTTGTTGCGGAGCTCGGGCTCTAGGCGTGCAGGCTTCAGTAATTGTGGTACATGGGCTCAGTAGCTGTGGATCACGGGCTCAGTTGCTCTGCAGCATGTGGGATCTTCCCGGACCAGGGCTCAAACCCGTGTCCCCTGCATTGGCAGGTGGATTCTTAACCACTGCGCCACCCGGAAAGCCCCCCCCCGAGCTTTCTTTAAGGCAAGGGAAACAGAACAAACAAGAAAGGGTTGTGAATCAAGCGCACACAATAAGGCATCAGGAGCGATTGCAGAAGCTCCGGAGAACATAGCGTTCTGGGGGGACGGCGCCTGGGAGGGGCCACCTTCTCCCTCTTCAGATGAAGCCTGGATGAGTTTTAAAAACAGAACAGGTTCCCATTCCACGTTCTCTTATCAAGGGAACGTCCTCTTTATGGAACTCTTCCAGAAAATACGACAAAAAAGGAAGGAGAGACTGAGAATGTCCCTGCGTCTCACCCACCAGTGATCACCAGACGGAGCGGTGACTGTCACTGGCCGTGGCACCACAGGACACACCAGTCACAGGGACACACCAGTCACAGGGACACACAGCAATCACAGACACACGTCGCTTGCTGCTCTAGGCCTTGGGAAAAATAGCAATAGAAATTAAGTTAATCATAAAGTAAATAAAATAAAACCAGCAATTTTTACCCTTAAACCTGAATCAGATCAACACGTTGCCTCCCAGTGCACAGGAACAACGCGGACAGAGGGCGGGGTTCACGGGCGTGGCAGGGATGCAGTGAGCAAGCTCCAGGCTGGAGAGGAGCCCCCACGACGAAGAGCAGGTGGAGGACAGGAGGGTAGGCGTGGGAACCCGAGATAAGAGATCAGAGAGAGTACCACCAGTCCCAATGCGTGGACCGCTGGACACGAGCAAACTGCTGTCGATATATTTAGGCACGTTGAAGGCTTTGTGATTATGTTAAATAGTCGTCACCTTTTAGAGTCTCGTGTTAAGATGGTTACACACGACATGGCATGATAGCTTTGGATTTGCTTCTGAATAGTCGGGGTAGGGTGGGTGGGGAGAGAGGGTTAGCACATAAATAAAACACGATTGGCCGCGGGTTGAGAAGTGTTGAAGCAGATGTTGAGGACACATTGGTCCATTGAACTGTTCCATCTACTTTGTACATGTGTGACATTTTCTGTAGTAAAAAAAAATTTTTTAACTTTACAAAGAAGTGTTAATTTGTTTAATGGGGATAGAGTTTCCGTTTTGCAAGATGAAAACGTTCCAGAGGTTAGTTGCACAACAATGTGAATATACTTAATAATACTAAACTTTACACTTTAAAATGGTAAAGATGGCTAAATTTATGTGGTATGGATTTTACAATTAAAAAGAAAAAAAATGCTGCCTATCAAGATAGACTGTCAAAAGTGACACTGAACTCTGAAAATAAAGTATTGGAAAACATGCACATCGCACGCTAGAAAATGCTAAAAATATAACAGAGAGATAATATTCAAAGATCTAATCCAAGGCAAAAAGCATCAAATGAATAAAGAAAGATGTGTGTAATGAAAGTTCCAATCCACAAAGTTTAGCACTGATAAATCTTTATATACTGAACAAAATCACCACAACATGTAAAAAGCAAAAACTGATGAATCCATGAGCAAATGGACACAGCCAAACATAGCAAACGTCTTTAACAGAACTCTCTCAGAAACGCACAGATCACAGAGGAAATCAGGCCCGGGGAGAATCTGAGGAATAGAACCCTTTCTCTTTACTTTGCATGCAATAAAGGTAAAATACGGGGGGCACTAACAACGGAAATCTCAACATCCTCTAAAGCACAGAAATCATAAGGAGGCCAAGTTCACAGACACACGTAATAACAGTAGATGCTACCCACGGAATCGCGTTAAAGAAAAACCTAGCACCCCAAAACCTGGAAACAAACCTAATGTGGCACAAATAGATCCCCTGTGGTTTTCATCCACAAACAGCAGCAATTACACTGTAGATCTGGAGTTGTATGTATCCACACGACACACCCAAAACCATAACACTGAGGTCATGTTTAAAAGCAAGTTGCAAAAGGAGGCTTCCGATTGTACCACGCACATCTGACGTGATTACCAGAGAAACGTCCACATACTCACCAGCCCCCGGCCAGGGTAGTGGCAGCGGTCTGGCAGAGGTATGCAGGGGGCTTCCGTTCTGTAAGTTTTGTGAAGAAGAAAGAAGAAACCATTCTGGGCCAAGGAAAGCAAAACAGTAAGATTTGATGAAGTCGGATGGTGGGAACGTGTGTGTTGGTGGTCTTTTCTGAGGTAATCTATTTTCTTTTTTAAAAAGGAACGAACGGGCAGTGACTGCAAATGAGCGTGAGGGCCTCTCTGGGGTAATGGAAATGCTCCAAAAATAGACCATGGTGTGATTGCACAAGTCTGTAAATTCAGCTAAAAATCATTACTACTAAATTGTATGCTTAGTGTGAGTGGATATTGGCATTCAAATTCTATCTCAATGAAGCTGTGAAAAATGAATTAAAATTAAGAATAAGGGAAAAAAGGCAGCAACAGCTTCCAGTCCCAGCTAAGACAGAGCAAGCACACTCCGCCCCGTCTTTACACTGACCAGAGCTAAAAATATCACACAGAATAAAATAAAGCAACTTTCCGTATGGATTGGGGTGAGAAATCAAAATCTCATGAAAGGGCTTCCTAGGTGGCGCAATGGTTAAGAATCTGCCTGCCAATGCAGAGGACACGGGTTTGATCCCTGCTCCAGGAAGATCCCACATGCCGTGGAGCAACTAAGCCCATGCGCCAAAAAAAAAAAAAACCTCATGAAAAGCTGATATTGTGGCACGTGTCTTGTCCCCCAATGTCCCCTGGGTTAGATTCAAGGTAGCCTGCACCCCAGGACAGCACACTGGGCACAGCCAAGGGAACCCCTCCTTTCTGGGGAACCCTTCCTTTCTGGTCAGTGGGCTGGGAGGAGCAACCCCTTGAAAGACAGAGCGAGTGAGAGGAATGCCCTATTTTGTTTTCTGTTTCCTGATCTTGCCCCAGAGGCAAACTCCTGTCCCAAAGCCATACTCCCAAGATGGTGGTGGCAGCAGCTAGAGCAGCAGAAGCTGTTGTAACCATCACTTTGACCCAGAGGTGGATTTAGGGGAAGCATGTGACAGTGCAGGAGGCTGAAACTCCTGCTTTATAGTCAGAGGACCAAGAAAGCAAGGCTTGGGAAGCCAGAGAGCATTGCAGAATTTAATAAGAAGGAGATCAAGAAAGAGACCCTATAAAGCTTTATATGAAGTTCCAGACTCACCCCTGAGCTGCACATGTGTGGAAATGACCCAGAGAGCATGTCAAAGGCATTGAGAATTGAATCATGGTGTAGACCACTGCCAAGGCTGAAAACTAGACTGGAGGGTGCAAGTGCAAGGAGATTCAAATAGCACTGCGGAGACTTTGAAAACTAAACGTACATTGGAACCACAGCCCACAGGAGGGGCGTCTGACCCAATCAGGCCAGGAAAATAAACAGAGAGAAATGCTGGAGAACATTGGGGAAGGTTCTGAGAGGATCCAAAGATTCATTAAATAATATCTAAAACGTCCAAAACACAATGCGAAAGTGCTCAAACAATAATAACAACAAAGAAAGTCTCCAGAACTTGTAAGAGAAAAAATAGATGCCAACTTTGGGATGACCCAAGTGTTGAAAGGATCACATGAAGCATTTAAAGCAATGATGAAAAGTGTGCTCCACTGAGTAAGGAAACAAACGCAAAGGTAAAAATTTTCAGCAGTGATACAAGAGCCATAGAAAAGCACCAAATGGGCATTAAAAGGTAAAAATATAATCACAGAAATAAAAAACCCACTGGGTGGGCTTAATAGGGGAGTGAAGACAGAAGACGGAGTGAGTGTACTTGAGGAACAATAGGAATTATCCAATATTGATGACAAAGAGAAAAAAGATTGACCAAAAATGAACAGAAAAAGGAATGAAACTGAGTTACTTGTAATGAGGTGGAGAGACCTAGAGTCTGTTGTACAGAGCGAAGTGAGCCAGAAAGAGAAAAACAAATACCATGTGCTAACTCATATATACGGAATCTAAAAAAAAAAAAAAAAAAAAGGTACTGATGAACCCAGTGACAGGGAAAGAATAAGGATGCAGATGCAGAGAATGGACTGGAGGACACGGGGTTGGGGGGGCGGGGGGCGAAGGGGAAGCTGGGGCGGAGTGAGAGAGTAGTGTTGACATATATATACTACCAACTGTAAAATAGATAGCTCGTGGGAAGTTCCTGTATAACACAGGGAGATCAACTCAATGATGGGTGATGACTTAGAGGGCTGGGGCAGGGAGGGTGGGAGGGAGGGGATATGGGGATATGTGTATAAATATAGCTGCCTCACTTTGTTATACAGCAGAAACTGGCACAACAGTGTAAAGCAATTATATTCCAATAAAGAGCTTTAAAAAAAAAATGAACAGAGCCTGGGCACCTGTTGAACAACATCAGGATTTCTAACATTTGTGACACTGGGGCCCCAGAATGAGAGGAGTAAAGGGTTGACCCAGAAAAAGTATTGAAAAAATAAGGGCTGAAAACGTCCCAAATTTGATGACAAATGTAAATTTATAGATCCAAGAAGCTCGGTGAACCTCAGACAGAATAAACTTGAAGAAAATCAAGCCTGTACACACCATACTTAGACTGCTGAAAACCAAAGATAAAGAAAAATGTCCTGAAAACATCCAGAGAAAAATGACACATCACGTACAGAGGAAGAACCAGCAGCAAATTTCCCGTCAGAATCTATGGAGGCCAGAAGACAATGGAACAAGCTGTGTAAGGTGCTCAAAGGAAAGAACTGCTGGCTCTGAATTCTGTTCCCACAAAATGGTTCCCACCAGCAAAATAAAGACAATCTCGGGACTTCCCTGACAGTCCAGGGGTTAAGACGTTGCCCTTCCACTGCAGGGGGGCAGGGCTCAGTCCCTGGTTGGGGCACTACGATCCCGCAGCTTTGCAGTGTGGCGAAACAAACAGAACAGAACAAAACAAAACAAATGAAACCAACCAACCAAACAAAACATTCTTAGATGAAGGGAAAGTAAGAAAATTAGTCCCCAGCAGACAAGCTCTAAAAGAAATCTTAAGATTTCAGGAGGGAAAGATACCAGAGGAAAACTGGGAAACTTAGAAATGAAGAAAAAACAACAGAAATGGAAAGTAGCTGGTAAATATATAGGCTGTTTTCCCTCTTAAGGTCTTTGCAATATGTTGATGGCAAAAATGATGACATTATCTGGGAGGGTTTTCAATGCATACAGAGAGAAAATATGTGGCAGCTACAACATGAAAGGAGAAAGGTGAAGGAACATACACAATTTTAAAGTTCCACTTCATTTCACCTGAAATGGTAAAGTGCTCATTTTAAGCAGACAATGAGGTGGTTAGTATATATATTGTAATCCCTAGAGCAACCATGGAAGAACCTGTATAAAAAGATATAGTTTAAAAGCCAACTGATAAATTAAAATACAATACTAAAAACACTGATACAATCCAAAAGCAAGCAGGAAAGGGAAACAGAAAAGTGAAAACCAAAAGGAGGAAACAGAAAACAAAATTTTGAACAATAGACCAAAATCCAACAATTTCAATAATTACATTGTGTAAATGATCTAAATACACCAACTGCAAGATAGATTCTGGCATGTGGAATTTCTAAAATTAATTAATTAATATTTCTAAAATAATATTAACTAATTAATTAATTAGGTTGTGGCTGGTCTTAATTGTGGCATGTGAACTCTTAGTTGCGGCACGCAGGTGGAATCTAGTTCCCTGACCAGGGATCGAACCTGGGCCTCCTGCATTGGGAGCTCAAAGTCTTAACCACTGCACCACCACGGAAGTCCCTATTTTATTAAAAAAATTTTTTTTATTGAAGTCGAGTTGATTTACAATGCTGTGCTAATCTCTACTGTACAGCAAAGTGACTCAGTTATACACTTATATACATTCTTTTTTCATATTCTTTTCCATTTACCACAGGATATTGAATATAGTTCCTTGTGCTATACATTAGGACTTTCTTGTTTATCCATTCTAAGTGTAATAAAGAAACACACTTTAAGTATGATAATATAGGTAGGTTAAAAGAAGACAGATGGGGAAGATATACTGGACAAGCCCTAATAAAAAGAATAGAATGACTGTGTTAATATCAAGCAAAGGAAACTTCACAGCAGTGCAAATTACCAGGTGTATGGTGGGGCTTGACTTAAGATGAAAAGTCCCTTCAACAAGACGGTACAACATAGTAAATGTGCCCACACCCAACAACAGAAAGTCAAAATACATGAAGCAGGGACTTCCCAGGTGATGCAGTGGTTAAGAATCCGCCTGTCAATGAAGGGGACATGGGTTCGATCCCTGGGCTGGGAAAATCCCACATGCTGTGGAGCAACTAAGCCCATGCGCCACAACTACTGAGCCCATGTGCCGCAACTATTGAAGTCCTTGCACCTAAAGCCTGTGCTCCATAAGAAGAGAAGCCACTGCAATAAGTCTGCACACTGCAACGAAGAGTAGCCCCCACTCATCGCAACTAGAAAAACCCCCCACACAGCAACAAAGAGCCAATGCAGCCAATAGAAATAAATAAATAAATAATAAAAATTTAAAAAAATACACGAAACAGAATCTGAAAGAACTAAAAGGAGAAATAGTTACAGCTGGAGCGTTCAATACTCCTATCCCAATAACCAAGTTTTTAGAAATTAGACACAAGATCAGTAAGTACACAGAAGACCTAAAAAGCACCATTGACCAACTGGACCCGAAAGACATTCCACCCAGAGCAGCAGGAGGTGCCTATAATACAGTCACCAAGGAAGATGGTGTCCTGGGCCATGAATAAGCCAGAACACATTTCAGAGAATTGAAACTGTGCACAATATGTTCTGTAGCCATAATGGAATTGTTGACTGGAATTAAACCAGAAAATAAGCAACAGAAAGACATAGAAGAAATCTCCAAAGAAACAATGTACTTGCAAATAATCCGTGGATCAAACAGAAGCCTCAAGGCAAATTAGAAAATATTTTGGATGGAATGAAATGAAACAAAACATACTGTACTTGTAAGATGTAGCTAAAGCAGTGTATAGAGGGAAATTTATAGCATTAAATGCACACATTAGAGACCCAACAACATGAGTGATTCTCAGGCATTATGTGACCAAAGCCAGGGGGAAACAAAGACCAGCAAAACAGAGACTCCAGCCTCTGGGGAGATTAACAGCAGAAATGCAATGAGAATCCTTCTCTCAAGCATCACAGGGACAAAATCTAAAAGACAACTAAAGAGTATAAGGAAATGGCAGGGGGGCGGGGGCTGGCATCCTGTATTTAGGTGCTGAGTGTGCACACCATTCTGCTGTGCAGTACCCCTGCCTGTTCCCCACCAGGGCTCTTGAAGGGTCTGTGTCTTTACGGGGCAATGTTTGTATGAAATGTGGTTAAATCACATCCAGTACCAGGGAAATGGCCTCGGCTAACCCTGGTGCATCCATTCTAGGGAATTCCATGAAGTAGTTGAAACGCCGGCAGCAAGAAGGCAGACAGGGAGTTCTGGGAATGAGAACATGAAACAGAGGACATCACAGGCCTTTGTGGGCCGTGACTGAGAGGGACAGGGCTTTGCATCTCGAAGAAAACGGAAGCCAGGGGTGAGGAGCTTTTGGAGCAGGATTCTGGGAATAATATTTTCCCCCAAGTCAGCCAAGAAATTCCATCTGCAGTCCCATTCACCTCCACCTTTATAAAATAAAATTGACTTTATTTCACCAGGTGTTCATCAAAGACTCCAGGACTTGAGCCCAACAGTGAGCTGGATGCCCAGAGGGTGCACGGCCGTGGCCTCCAGAACATCATGGCCTGGCTCAGAAGGCAAGCATGTCACGGTGATACAGAGCAGGATGAGGGGGCATCCCCAAAAAGTGTGCCAGGCCTGGGGGGTGGGGTGGGCAGGAGGAAGAGATGACATCCCCTTGCCTTCCTGAACCCCAACCCCCTTCCCACCCAGCCATGTCCCCACAACACACAGCCCCAAGAGCACGAGAAGGGAGCTCCTTTGGGACAGTGTGAAGATTAGGAAATATGTATACAGAGGTTCCCGGGTGGGGCCGGGAGCAGTTTTGTAACCGACGCTGGGGGGAGGTTGCAGTCAGACCCTACAGCCCACGATGCGGTGTCTGTGGGGCAGATGAGGCGTCAGAACTGGAAAAAGAACAGCCCGGCACACAGCACCAAAAAGGCAAAACGCAGTCCCTTGAGAACTCGCCCCACGTGATGTGCGGGCGTTCAGGCTGCTGGCAGCTCCTTCCCAGCCCCCAGCCCCTGGCCGGCACACCTCCACCATCTCGCCTGGCTCTGCCGGCCGCCCTCCCAGCCTGCCTGCACGTCCCCCCTCAACCCAACCCCTGTCTTCTCCGGACCCTTCCCCCACCTTTGTTTTTTTTCTTTTTAATATCTTCCTACTAGTAACTTCCTTCTGCACTGTTGATTCAGCTGTTGCTCTTTTGTGGGGAGGCGGGGGTGGGAGGTGCTGGCAGAAGCAGCTGCAGGAGGGAGGCAGGCAGGCAGGCAGGCAGGCACACTCCCGTGGGGGTGGGGGAACAGAGCAGGAAATCCTGCTTGCCATGGCAAGTGCTCTAAGCAGGTTTTGCCCTTTTGGTCCCCCACAAATCCACAGCACAGGCAGAGGGCCACCCGGCCAGGGCCAGGCCACCTACGTGCAGCGGGTAGCCAAGCGAGCATAGAAAGGAGACAAGAGGTTTGGAGACTGGGGGCTGTTTCTAGCTACCTACTGTCCTGAACACTGGCCACGGCACCCCCAGCCCCACTTCCCACATCAGGCAGAGGGCCTTTTCTCCTTAGCCTTCGTCCTGTGGCTTTCTCCATTTGTGGGAAGACGCGGAAGACGAGGCACTCCTGTTTCCCTGGCATACCTGGAAGGAAGGTGACGGAGCAGAGCAGGGAGGCTGGGGCCAGGGCAGGCCTTTGGCCTGAGCAGGGCTTGCCTGACCCTCATCAAAGCACAGAGAAGAACTGAAAGGCTTGACCGTGTGGACGGTCACACCGAGAAGAGTCCCTGTTGGAGGAAGGAAGACCTAGCTCTAAGTGCAAAGGAGATTGAGCCAGCAAGAAGTTAAGCCATCATCAACTTGAGGAAAACCAGAAAGTTGTACCAAGAAGAAAATGTAATTACACTGTGTCCACTTGGCTCAGCAGAGTGCATTTACACAGTTAGAATAAGGAAAGCACTGAGCCCAGATTAAAAATAAAACTGTGATAACCACTCTACAGAGAGGTGAGGGATGGGTGGGGGTGTGAGGGGCTAACACATTCATCTGCCAGAACAGGAAGGTCTAAATGCCTTCCCAGACACCTCTCGTCACCACAAAGGCCAGGCTGATCTGTGGGGAGCCCGCAGGTGTGTGTGAGGGGGAGCATCTAACCCTAACCCAGTCCCTAGGGTCGTTCCTCTCCTTCCTGTTACTTGTCAAATTGCCATTTCCTGTTCAGTTTGTGTTTTCCGTCAGTGCCACTTGAGGACAACTTTGGGGATGCACGTGCATGAAGAGTCTGGCTGCCTTTATCAAAGCAAGTTCGCACCTTCCAACCCTCTTGCCCAAGGGGCCTGGCTGGGGGGCACGGAGGCTGAGGCTAGAGACAGCACTTGCACTTGGGGTCTAACAGCTGGGTCCACTAGTTGTGGTGGAAACTCAGGACCCTCGGCCTTGATTTCCCTCCAGGCCTTCGTTTCCTAAATCTGCTCCCCACCTCACCCCATCACCCCCACCCAGTTGAGAGGATAAATGAGGACACGGGAGAGGACCCTGTACTGGGGCTGGCTTGCAGCATGTGCCAGTCAATGCAAAGAGGTACATCGTAAAAAGAAAGACGAGATGAGGGCCCAAAGCTCTAGGAGCTTTTGATAAAATTACAGATTTTTTTTTTTTTTTTTAGGGGAGAGTCTATATCTGGATTTACAGAAAAATTTCTTCTCAGTAAATTTTCTGCTTCTACCTTCTAACTTTTTTTTTTTTTTAGTGTGCATTATAAAACAGTGTGTATTGTAACATAATCTCATTTATACCTTCTAACTTTTGAACCTGGGGGGACAATCTAATTTTTCTGCATTGGTCTCTTTCCAGGTAATAGACAGGGATTCTCTCCCCGTTCGCCCCTGAAATGCAGTGCAGATGCCAGCCTGGCTTCCCCAAGTTGAGAGGATGAAGTCAGAAGGTTGCAGAGGAAAGTGTGGCACCTGAGGCCTTCCCGGGCGTCGGGGTGGGAGCACCAGCCCCTGCTCACCCCCAGGAGACGGCGGTGGGTTTTGGGTGGGGTGAGGAGGAGATTTTGGAGGAACGTCTGAGAAACTCCCTTACCAGGATCCCTAGGAAGGTCCATGAAAGCCCACTTTCAACCCATCCTCCCGCACCGGGGCCCCCAAGCTTCAGCCAAACCTAATTACCTGCATCATTCCTGAATCCCCTGTGCTGTCCTCCCCACACCGTTGGCTCCGAAGCCCTCCCTGACCACCCACACATTTCCGTCCTGAAGGGTCCCACCTAAACGCTATCGGCCTGTGGACCCCTCATCCCTGCTGTGTCCCTAACTGGTACCGAGCTGTCCCTTCCTCTGGCCCCAGGGTGGCACTTTGAACGCAATGTGTTGCATCGCTTGTGTAGAGGTGAAGGGCAAAGGCCTGGGTGTGTGGCCTCAGACTCGGACCCATGGCCAGTCCCCTCATCCACCAGCGAGAACAATGGCCACGGCACGCTGTCACCAGGCGTGGGGTTACGAGCCACGCGGACACAGGACAGCACCTGGCACAGAGAAGTGGGATGGGTCTGCTGGCGGCGGGAGGGGCAAACTTTCCTGGGAGGAGCAGAGAGCACCTACTTCCGGCTTGGCTGGCCACGTGCCCTGTGCCGCGACAGCCACAGGCCATCCTGCCGTGAAGTAACAGGCCGAGGGCCAGCCTGGGGGTGGGGTGGGGAGGGAGTGCCTGGGCACTTGTGGGGAACCAGATCCACATCCAACCCAATGGCTCAGAGCTTGGGGGGGGGGCCGGGTGTCTGTTTCACACACGCTGGCGGCAGGTCATCAGTTGAGGGCACAAGCCCGGATGGGACCCTGAGCCCCGCACCACACTGGCCTGCACAGGAAGGCACTAGGCACCGGGGAGGAAGGAGCGCAGGACGTCAGAGGCAGGAACGGAGCCTGAGACCACTGACTCTGAAGTGGACCCTAAGGGTCATTCCTCTGTCCTGGAAACCTTCTCTCTCCTGTCGTTTCAAGACTCCTCCTCCTCCTCCACGGAAGCACCTCACTGACCCCCCCGGCTCCCACTGAAGCCCCGAAGGTGGGTGGTGCAGTGCCCACCCACCTGGGTCCTCTGGCACCCTTGCAGGCATCCCGGCTGGGGCCGGGGGTCCTCCTGCCATGAAGCGCCCCCCCTCTGCACACCTGCTCCCCTCCTGCTTCCCTCTGCCTCCCCCTCCCTCCCCTCTGGTTCTGGGTCCCAGCCCAGAGGCAGCCTCTCAGCCCAGAAGGACCTCTCCAGAAAAATCTTGGTCTCTTTCACCCAGGAAGCCCCTGCAGCTGCGGGGACAGTCTTCTATGTTTCTCCCACGTATGTTTTCTTTCTCAAAGAACCAGCAACCCAGCTCCGGTGCAGGACTCCATGGGTCAGCCTTGCTGCTGGTACGCAAAGGAGGGGGCAGGTGAGCAGTGGCTGCGGTGCAGACAGGTGGCTGCAAGGCCTTAGGCCAGTTCCTGGAAGGTGCCTTTTTCTATCTATAAAATGAGGGTGGGGTCTGCCTCTCAGGATACTGAGATGAAGTACAGGAAGCTCTCAGCAGAACCTGGAAACATGGAGGTGGGACGGGGTCCAGGGCCAAGTGCCCGGGGGCCCAGCCCAGCAAGGCTGCTGAGGGAGGCAGGGCAGAGGGGTAGGAGGGCGAGGCAGGGCACCCAGCGGCTGGCGCAGCTGGGCGGAGGCAGAGGTGGGGTGGGGGAGGGGATGCTTGCCCTAATCGGGGTGTGGGACCATCCGCGCAGGGGGTGACCCGCTGAGGGTCAGGTCACAAGGGTGGGAGGCGGGGCTGGGCTGACAGCTGCACGGCAAGCTGGCCAGCCCTGGGCTGCGTGCTGGGCGGGTACCAGGGAGACCTAATCCTTTTCACACTTTAGCAACAAACTTCCTAGCTACAAAGGCTGCACCACCCAGGGAGGGTAAAAAGAGGCTGCTGGGGCCTGCACGCTGCACACTGGGGCATCTCTGGGTCCCACAGCGAAACGGATTTTCACTTCGGAACTAGATTTCTGTATTTTCCAAATTGTCTATGATAGCCACATATTAATTTTATAATCAGAAAAGGATGTTACTATAAATCAAGTTAATGAGACTGAAACCGTGCGCCTCAGGTTGGGACTTGAACCCACGCCGCCAGCAGGGACTCAAACCCGGCCAAAACCCTGACTGGGACCTGAACCCACACGGTCAGGGCTCGAACCCAGCCAAAACCCAAGGTCTTCCAGCTGAGACCACACACTTGGTTTCAGGCCTTAATGAAGCTACGGTTCTTGATGTCTCACCACAGAAAGAACTCGGTGAGTGACAAAGTGATATGTAAGTAGTGTATTTAGGGATTTATTTAGAGGGAAACACACCCCGCCACCTCAGAAGGTGAGAAAGGCCGCAGGGTATGGGGGTTGTCTGTGTTTGGAAGGGTGGGTAATTTCATAGGCTACTGAGTGGGCGGAATATTCCCGAATTGGGCCCCCCGCCGACTTTGTGATCCTCAGGGTCAGCCTGGGGCCCGTCATGGCCTGTGGAAGTTGCCTTGTCTGCCATCTCGGACCCATCTGCTTCTAATCAGTTTATCTTAAGTCCTCGGGCTGAGTCATTCTCTCGAAGGTTGTGCCCGGCCCAAGAGCCAAGGGACCCGCCGCCCTCGGCGGGCTCTCTCTCCGGGCGGGGCAGGGCTGGACGGAGTGCCCTGGGCCAGGGCCAGCCGCCGCGCCTCTCCCCCGCCGCGTCAAGTGGAAATCGCGACCCGGGTAACCCCGGCTTCATCCTGGCTCCTCCCTCGCCACTTCCTCCCCATCACCCGCCCCTCTCCACCGCGACCACATCGAGGCCGCATGATCGCACCCCAAGAGCTCCCCAGTGCAGCAGCTCCACGACCCCACGTAGTTTGCAGCAGACCTCCCCTGCGCCCGCGCATCCCAGAGCCAGGAGGGCGGCACGCGTGCCCGACTCCCAGAAATTCCTCCTGTTTCGGGGGATGCTCAGACGACGAACGGCCCCCCGGAGACCCAAACCCATCATTTTAACCCCAACGCCCCCCTCAGTCTCCCGATCCGCAGCGGGTGGGGCAGGTCTCAGGCGCACGCCCCGGAGCCTGGCGCCCCTTTCCCGGAGCCGCTGCCTCAGGGGCCCTCGGGCGGTGCCCGCAGAAGCGCGGAGAGTGGGGAGCCGCCTCCCCTCCCCGGGGCCCCAGGGCCGCGGGGCGGGGCAGGAGGGTCGGGGGTCACCCCCGGGACTTTCCTTTGCCCCTGCCCGGCTCCGGCGTCCCGCGGCCCCGCGCGCTGAGCCTCCGCGCGCCGCGGGGCGCCCTGCCCGGTGCCGACGCGAACACCCCCGCAGCAGACTCGGCCGGGTCTGCTCCCCACCGACTCGCGGCCCCTGGGATCCGAGCACCCGGCCGCCCGCAGGCGCCTCCTGGTGCTTCACCTGTCGGTCCGCAAAAAACCGCCACGGCAGCCCAGCGCAGAGATGGGGAAACGGAGGCTCCTGCCTTGCCCAGGTCACCTCCAGCCTGGCCACCTCCCTGGGGGCGCGTGAACCGGGCCTCCTCTCCGGGGAGCGGCCCAGGGGCTCCCGAGGCCTGGACTCGGGCCAGGCAGGGGCTGGGGGGAGAGGCGCGTGGCCGGGGAGGGGCCCAGAGGACGCATTTTCGGGGCTGAGCCCGGCTCAGGAAGGCGTATCTGCAGCCGGAGTCACCCGGCGGGGCGCGGCTCGCACGAGGCTGGTGCAGCCCCCAGGACCACCCCGGGGAGGAAGTCCGAAGCTGGGCACAGGGAGACGCGTGGGCTCAGGGCACTGGCCCGGGCCAGGCAGGGCTGGGATGCAGCAGGCCCTGGGCCTCCACGTCCCTCACCGTCACGGGCCGGGGCGCCGGGAGGAGCTGCGGGTCAGAGTGGGGCGTCGGCAGCCGCAGCCGGGGGGGGGGGTCTGGGGGACCCGCGAGCAGAGCTGGGGCGTCCCCAGGAAGTCCTCGCCGAGGGCCCCGAAGGACCGGGCGGGCAGGGGTGAGCGGCGGGGGTGTTGGCCCCGAGGCTCCTCGGAAGCCATCCTTCCACGACTGCGTGGGACCCCCGGGCCCACGGGGAGGTCGGCGCCCTGCGCGGAAGCCGAAGGCTCTCGGGGTCCGGGAAGGGCCAGCGCTGGGATCGCGCGCATCCCCGCGTCTGCGCCTCCGGGAAACCCACGCGGGCCGCGGGCGCCCCCGCGCGACAGAGGGATTAACGGACGCCTCCAGCACGCGGGGCGTGGCCTGTCCAGAGCCCGCCAAGGCCGCCAGGTCCGCAGGGGCGCCGACAGCACAGGGGACCCAGGAGACACGGCTGGCCGCTGGGAAGGGCAGAGCAGCCGCGGGAGGGGGGCCTCCCGGGGAGGCCAAAGCCGGGGTAGCTTCTCCAGGGTGAGCATGGCCGCGGCCCGTTCATAGTGGGGGCCCCTCTAGAGCAGAAGGGGCTCCATTGTGCTCGCCGGTGGAGGGAGAGGGCCAGGGCCTCCGGCGAGGAGGCCAGGCCAGGAGCCCAGGTGGCGGTGGGATTTGGGGGGAGTGATAAGGGGGCTGTTGGGTTGCATGTGACAGGGAGAGGGGATGCTAGCCAAGGTGACACTTTGGTTTGGGGCTTGGGCAGCTGTGTGAGTGGCGGTGGCATTTCTTCTGGAGGGGACTATACCCTGGGTAGTGGGGACAGGTTGGAATGGGCGCCAGGAATTCCACTTTAAGATTCCCTCAGTTTCAGGTGGAGACCCACAGAGAGGTCGGGTCTGCAGATGAAAGTGTCTAGGTAGCAGGGTGTGGCCCGGTCACCCAGGGGGATGAAGGCCCAGAGAGGAAAGGGGCCCCAGGAATTAAAAAACTTGTAAAATAGATCCATTTTTGCCAAGACCAGCTCGGTGACTCGAGGTGAGTGACCGGTGCTGCAAGCTTGAAGAAAACACAGACACAGACTGAAGAGAAAAGTGGGACCGGGGGGGCTCAAGACCTCTCCGATCAAGAGCCTTGCGGACTCATCCCACCTTGCTTTTATTGGTTTCTCTGCTAACATTCTCAGGTTACTCCCATAAACAATCAAAGGCCTCACATGACTGAGGCAATGATCTTTGTTTGCTTCCTGGGTCGGAGTTGAGCAGGTGTGGATTTGAGCTGGGCCTGGAGAGCAAAACAGTCCTGGGGGCAGGAGACCTCTCTCAGATATTGGGGGTCTGTGCCCCACCCCTGTTGGCCCCTCTGCGACTGTGCCTGTCTTAGGTTGTTCCTCCCTTGAGGAATCTTACCCGTCTCTGGCTAGCCAGTCATCCTCCAGGGCCAAACAGTGATATAAGGAAGGCTCTATGCACCACCCCTGTTGGCCCCTCTGCGGCTGTGCCTGTCTTAGGTTGTTCCTCCTCTGAGGAATCTTACCCGTCTCTGGCTAACCAGCCATCCTTCAGGGCCAAACAGGGTGATATGAGGTGTGCAGTGAGAAAGGGGCTGCGCCCCTAGAGACGGCCAACCCTCTGCCTATGCCCCCAGAGTCTCCACGCCCCGCACCCTCAGCTCCTCCACTGCTCAAGCAGGACATTCTGAATCCCATCGCTCGGCCCACACACTTTAACATTTTCAAGGTTTCAGAAAGGCTCCTGAATGTCTTCCCACATCTGCCCCTTTTTGTTTTCGCAGAAGATAAGCCTATTTGAGTTATTTCTTTTTTGGTCAATCCTTGGAGCGTTCCTCCTGCGCACCTGAGAACTAAACATAGGATAATTAAAACGCAACAAAACGTATCAAAATGCTTAGGAGACTGCTACTCATGCTTTTTATCCAATCCAATGGATGCAATGCTTTTAATCCATCAGCTATACTTCGTAAAGTAGCACTTTGGTGTAGAGATTGCAAAGATGCATATTGCATGCCAGTTATTTTAGTTTGTAATTGTTGTATGTCCAGTGTGAAACCATCCGCTCCATTTCCCAGCAGATGTGTCACTGGCATCATGGCCATCCCAGATTTGTAATGTTCTTAAACTTAAGGGAAGTTTCCATATTTCTGTTTGAGCTCTGCCATCCTCTAATTGAGGCCAAGGAGGTACTAATCCAATCCTAAGCCATAAGATGGGATAGGGCGAGTGCATGGCAATATTGGTATATGCCATCACAACCTTTTATAGGGATTGCAGGAGGAGTTGTTTTGGTGTAAACCATTAGAGACTGCATACCCCTTAGGGGACCAGTTTCATACTGTTCCATAGGAACCATTAAGTAGTATCACACCCTCCGTCCCACGGCAAACATCCCAAAGAATCTGATCTTGTCTGTCAGCCCATATCCGTTTTACTTCACACAAAGGTCTATCAGGGATGGCATAATTAGTAAACTTAGTCTCTTGATATCCAAAGCTCAAACTGGGTTCCTTCTTCGCCTTTGTGTTTAGGCAATCTTTTATCCTCTGGTCCAGGAAACCAAGAGGAATTATTAACATAAACAGGTATAGATCTTTCTCCCCAATTAACAGATCTTAATAATGCGGGATTAGGCACATAAGCCAATTAATATCTCCTAGGAGTTTTTGCAAATCATGAAGAGTGTGGATTTGATCTGTCCTCAGTTCCACCTTTTGTGGTCTAATAGTTGTTCTATCAACTATTGTGCCCAAATATTGATATGGGCTATGCATTTGTACCTTTTCCGGAGCTATTTTAAGTCCTGCTTTATCAAGGCAAAGCTGCATGCTAATATACGCAGAAGTAAATCTTGATTAGGAGCAGCACACAAGATATCATCCATGTAATGGATAAGATAACAATTAGGAAATTCTAGTCGTACTGGTTCAAGGGCTTTAGCAACAAAATTCTGACAAATAGTAGGGCTATTCAACATGCCTTGAGGTAACACCTTCCATTGAAACCTTTTTTGAGGTTCTTTATTATTTAGTGCAGGCACAGAAAAAGCAAATTTTTCTTTATCTTTGGGATGTAATGGAATGGTGAAAAAGCAGTCTTTCAGATCAGTAACTATTAAAGGCCAATTAGCAGGGATCATATTAGGTGATGGGAGGCCTGGTTGTAAGGCCCCCATTGGTTGTATAACAGCATTGACTGCTCTGAGATCTGTTAATAAACGCCATTTACCAGTTTTTTTCTTTATTGGAAATACTGGAGAGTTCCATGGGCTAAAAGATTCTTCAATGTGTCCTTTTTCTAACTGTTCAGTCACTAATTCTGTTAGAGCTTCTAACTTTTCTATGGTTAAAGGCCACTGCTCAACCCATACAGGTGTATCAGTTTTCCAGGTCAATGGGATTGGTGCTGGGGGAAGCAGGAAGCTTTTACCAACAGTGGCCACTAGTGAAAAGACTGATATCCAAGACCTTCTCTATTTGCACTACCTTCAGCTGGAATGGGAAAGTTTCCCTTGATGATATTTACCAAAACCTAACCCTGGCTGATATCCTTGATTTACTAGCATTTCTTGACTTTGCACACTATAAGTATCTAACGTTGGAATGTGGATTTCAGCCTTCCATTGTTGCAATAAATCCCTTCCCCATAAATTAATGGGAAGGTCTGCTATATAGGGTTGTAAGTGGGCTGGCTGCCCATCTGGGCCAATACAAGGCAATATTTTAGCACTTTGCTGCAAGCCATGAGCTCTACCTAAACCCACCACTGTAATGTCTGCAGGACAAGTAGGCCAGCGAGAAGGCCAATGATTACTGCTTATAATTGAAACATCAGCACCTGTATCTATTAATCCTCTAAAAGCTTTTCCATTTATAGTTACTGAGCATGTCGGGCATGTTTCTAAAATTTTTTCAGAGAGGAAAACTCTGGTTTCTCCTGTGCTTCCAAAGCCTTTCATTCCCCTCACTTTTGTACTACTGCCAATCTTATAATATGGCAGAATAAGCAACTGTGCTATTCTATCACCTGGATGGGCTTTCCATGAAACCGAAGTTGATATCATCACTTTAATTTCTCCAGTATAATCATTATCAATCACTCCAGTATGAATTCTAATTCCTTTTGATGTTAAACCAGACCTTCCTAGTATTAAGCCAACGGTTTCTTTTGGCAAAGGTCCAGCAATTCCTGTTCTGACCAATGTTGGAGTTTCTCCAGGCAGTATAACAATAGATTCTGCACAAGGAAGGTCTAAGGCTGCGCTGCCTGCTGTGGCTGGTGATAATTCCATGGCACTGCGGAGTATTGGGCCACTTCCGCCTGTTTCTGGATCTGACAGGCTCCCTTTCGTTGCGGGGCTAGGAGCGAGCCCCGTTGATAGTTTCCCGACAATGGGGTTTCCATCCTTATGGAAGTTAGATTTACATTGGCTTGACCAGTGAAATCCTTTTCCACATCTTGGACAAAGTCCAGGCTGTTTTTGCCCTTTGATTACATTATCTTGAAAGTTAACAGCCCTTCTATTCACTCTCTTCCTACATTGTTTCTTTGTATGTCCTTGTTTACCACAGTTAAAGCATTTCACTGGAAATTTGTTACTTATTTTCAGTCCAGCCATAGCTTGTGCCATCATTGTTGCTGTAAAGCTCTCAGTTCCCACTCCCTGACACACTCTAATATAATCATTTAATGTTCCCTTTCCTTTCATAGGTCCAATGGCCTTCTTACAATCTGTATTCGCATTTTCAAAAGCCATTAATTGCAAAATAGTATCAGCAGCCTCAGCATTAGTGATCTGCCGCTTGATAGTCTCCTGTAATCTGGCAATAAATTCAGTATAAGGCTCTCTTGCTCCCTGCGTGATCTTTTGAAAAGAGACAGGAGCTTGCCCTTTAGCTTCTATTCTCTCCCAGGCTCTTAGGCAGCAACGTCTCACCTGTTCTATGGCCTGATCTTCCATCAGAATCTGATCTTGAACTGTGCCCCAATTTCCACTACCTATCAGTTGATCCAAGGAAATAGGAATCTGCCTTGCTCGGTTCTGGTTTGCCATAGTTTCAGCATGATCACACCACCAGGTTTTGAATTGTAAAAATTCTCCCGGGGCTAGTACTGCACGAGCCAACATTGCCCAATCAGCTGGAATCAAAAGAGAGCCTTCCGCTACTCCCTGTATGATACCTATGGTGAATGGAGAATTTACTCCATAATTTTGTACTGCTTGTTTTAATTCTTTCAATATTTTGAAGGGTATCGTCTCATGTACTGCCTCATAAATTCCATTAGGATTATTAGGATCCACTCCAGGTGCCACCCTTTCATGAACAGTTACTGGAATTGCCATTTGCATAGCTTCCAGATTTCCCTTTTGTCTAGCCTGCAAAATGCCCTTCTGTAAGGGTGATAAAACTGAGTATCCTTTAGACACAGCAAAGGCATAAGCTCCCCCAGGTAGCATTAAAGAGGGTGGAGGAGGGGGCAGTATAGGAAGTTCGCCCTCCTCCACAAGTGAGGGAGCCCAGGGTCTTAATCCCTCAGCCATTTGCATTCCCTTTAGTTTTTCAGTTTCGTCTGGCACCGCACATGCCCATCGGTCCTCTGACGGACCAGCTTCTTCATCAAAGCTATCATCTGAGCCTTCAGGAGTTTGTAGAGGCTTTAGTACTAACTTAATCAGAGACCACATTGACCAAACAGAAACAGGTATGGGAGTCCCTTTGGAAGGCAGTTTTTTAAGTTTGCTTCCAATCTTATCCCAAGTACATAAAGCCAGTGTTAGCCTGAAGAAGGAAACCACGTACAATATTCTCAATTATTTACAGAATTTCTAACAATCGACCTTCACTTGCTTTTTACTCCACCAGCCCTTAGGAGCTGCCGTAACAGGCATACATCTGGTCGATATTAATCTGAACTTTTTTTATTTCCCATATTTTACCCCGAACACAAACTACCCAAGAGATTTACTTACTGGCAGGATTTTTTCAGAGGCCTCTTACTCTCCTCTTGGGGGCTTCATGGCACTTCCCAATTCTTTACTTTTATCAATTTCACTTTCCGTGAGCCTTCGTCACTCAAGCCTTTCGTGCCCCACGTTGGGCGCCACTTGCCATGAGCAGCTCGGCGACTCGAGGTGAGTGACCGGTGCTGCAAGCTTGAAGAAAACACAGACACAGACTGAAGAGAAAAGTGGGACCAGGGGGCTCAAGACCTCTCCGATCAAGAGCCCTGCTGACTCATCCCACTTTGCTTTTATTGGTTTCTCGGCTAACATTCTCAGGTTACTCCCATAAACAATCAAAGGCCTCACATGACTGGGGGCAATTATCTTTGTTTGCCTCCTGGGTCCGAGTTGAGCAGGTGTGGATTTGAGCTGGGCGTGGAGAGCAAAACAGCCCTGGGAGCAGGAGAGCTCTCTCAGATATTAGGGGTCTGTGCCCCACCCCTGTTGGCCCCTCTGCGGCTGTTCCTGTCTTAGGTTGTTCCTCCTCTGAGGAATCTTACCCGTCTTTGGCTAACCAGCCATCCTTCAGGGCCAAACAGGGTGATATGAGGTGTGCAGTGAGAAAGGGGCTGCGCCCCTAGAGACGGCCAACCCTCTGCCTATGCCCCCAGAGTCTCCACGCCCCACACCCTCAGCTCCTCCACTGCTCAAGCAGGACATTCTGAATCCCATCGCTCGGCCCACATACTTTAACGTTTTCAAGGTTTCAGAAAGGCTCCTGAATGTCTTCCCCCACATTTTTCAGCAGTTGGACATTCTTTTCCTTTCACTGAGAAAGCATGCCACACAGAAAACGCAAAAAGCAAACCCCGAAATGGAGGCTGCCCTGCAGGCCTCTGGAGCTGGCCAGGGGCCCAGCTCCCTGGGGGTCAGGCAGGGGAGCAGGCCCCCGGGTTGGCAGCCAAGCCCAGGTGTCCCTGCCACAGACAGCTCAGGAAATGAGGCTAGCTGGATGCAGAGGATGCCAGCGTGCTGAAGATCAGGCCCAGCGATGCTGGCGCCCACAGAACGGGGTTGCTCCTGGAATGCTGCATGTGGCTGTGCGCCCGCCACCAGGAGGTGGTCACTGCACGCCGGCTGAGTCAGCGCTGTGCCTGCTTGCGCCTGGGCACCACATATTCCCAGCAGTCATTACCTCTGCGTTCTCCTGAGGCCTGGCACAGCTGCGGAAACACAGAACGACTCGTGACACCCCGTAAAGAAGTTGTAGGTGCCACCAGACGGGTGGAGGCTCCAGAAAGCCTCCCCAGAAGTTCTGCTAGTCTTGGTCACCGTTCTGGCCAGAGGAAGCTGGTCAGGCAGGTGCCGGCCCTGGGCAGGTGGCAGTGACAGCAGGGCCACTGACAGAGTGGGCGTGCCGAGCCTGCGAGCTGGCTTCTTGGCTTTCTTCCAAGGACGTTTCTCTCTGGCCCCACCCCAGACCTGCTGTGAAGTTGCCCCTGTGAGTCTTGGCCTGATGTCTCTCAGGTGCCTCCAGCCCTCAGTTCTCTGATTCTCTTCCTCCCCCCAGGGCATTTTTGACAGGCAGAAGCAAACAGACTCGTGCAACTCAGCAAACTTGATCCCCACCAGCGCTGTAACCATCATTCCCCAGATCACAAGGAGGCTGCGTGATCCCAGCAATCAGCCACAGCTGCCGCGGGAGGCGGGGCGGAGCCGAAGGCGGGACCAGGAGAGCGGCCCCGCCCCCGGGCCCCGCCCCTCTCGGGCGCCCGGCGGCCGGCGCGGGCAGGACAGAGGATCCCAGCCACCGCGGCTCCTGTTTCCGACGGGCCGCCAGAGCGCCGGACCAGCTTCCGGCCTCCTGCGCCGCGTGCGCGCCGCGGCTTCCGGCCGGCTGTGGGCCTCCACAGGGGACATGGGGAAAGCGAGGGCGCTGCGGGCGCGGGTGCACCAGGTTGCCGTGAGGCCCGCGGGCGAGGCCGCGCCGGGCCCCGCGCCCCCCGCCCGCGAGGCGGCCCCTCTGCAGACCTCGGCTGGCGGAGTCGGAGGGAAGGTACACCGGGGGCCCCGCGGGTGGTGGGGGAGGAGGGGCCTCGCGGGCCCGGCGGCCCGGCGCCGCCCTCACCCCGGCGGGCCCTCCCGCGGGCCCCCCCGCGGGCCCCGAGGCCGCGCGCACTTGCGGCGCATCGAGCCCCGCGCGGGTGGAGAGGTCCCTGCGCGTCGTAGCTGCGCGGCGAGCAAAGGCGAGGGCGTCCCGCGGCGCCGACAGGGCCAGGGGCGCGCCGCCCCCCCCCCCCCCGCGCCCGTCGCCGGTCGCCCGTCGCCCCCGCGCGGCCTCGCCGAGCCCCGCCCCCCGCGTCCCCGCCCCGCAGCCACGCGCCCGCCGCCCCCGGCCCTCTTGGCCTCTTCTGCGCGCCCCAGCCCCGCCCCTCGCCCCGCGTCCCAGCCCCGCCCCCGCGTCCCCGCCCCCCAGCCACGCGCCCCCCGACCCCGGGCCTCTCGGCCTCTTCTGCGCGCCCCGCGGCCGCACCGGTGCGGCCCGTGGCCTCGGCGCTTGGCGCCCGGGACCGAGCGAGGCCGCGCGGCGTGTGTCGGCGGCGCCCCGCGGGGGGGCCAGGCCACGTTTTGTCCGGCCCGGTGCTGAGCCTGGAGCTGCCCGGGGGCGTCTCACCGCCGTCCGTACCCGCGCGGCCCGCACCGGGGCCGCGGACGAAGCCTCGCTGGAGCGCGGGGGCCGTGGCCTTGCGTCCGCGGTGCTGACCAGAGCAGCCGTGTTTGTTGGAAACGTCACACGTCCGTCAGGGCCCACCCCGCGCGGGCAGAGGGCCGGTAAGCACCGGGGACGCTCAGCGGCTAACGGCGGAGCGGATGTCTGAAGCCAGGGTCGGGCGTCCGCGCCCTGACTCCCAGGGCTTTATTGGGGCGGAACTCACGTCATAAAGTTCACCCAGTAACGTCTGCTGTGCAGTGGGTTTTTTGTTTTGTTTTGTTGGCACACGGGCTTAGTTGCTCCGTGGCATGTGGGATCTTCCTGGAGCAGGGATCGAACCTGTGTCCCCTGCATTGGCAGGCGGATTCTTAACCACTGTGCCACCTAGGAAGCCATGTTGTGGGTTTTTAAGTCTGTTCACGGATCTGTGCAGTCATCATCACGGCAAATGTTAGGACATTTTCATCCCCCTGAGAGGAAACCCCGTGCTTTCTGTCAGCCATCCTGGCAGCCGTGACTCTGCTTTCCGTCTGTGTATGTGTGCTCCTTCTGGGTGTTCCGTGTACATGGAATTATGTGATGTGTGGCCTTTTGTGTCGGGGGTCTTTCGCTGAGCGTGTTTTTGCGGTTCATCCTTACAGCATTTTTGTAGCATTTATTTCTTTGCTGTCCTTATTCTTTTCATGGATGGAAAGTAGTCCATTGTATGGGTAGACCAGACCACGTCACATCTTGTTTATGCATTTGGAAGTTGGATACTTAGGTTGTTTCTGACTTTTGGCTGTCGTGGTAATACTGCTGTGTACGCATTTTTCTGTGGGTGCCTGGAGTGGAATTGCTAGGATGTGTGGAACTCTGTGTTGAACTTTTTGAGGAATTGCCAGATTTTCTTACACAACGGTCGCACCATTTTACAGTCTCACCAGCAATACACGAGGGTTCCAATTTCTTTTTTTAAAAAAAGTTTATTTATTTATTTATTGGCTGCATTGGCTGCATTGGGTCTTCGTTGCTGCACACGGGCTTTCTCTAGTTGTGGAGAGCAGGAGCTACTCTTCCGGGGGGGGCCACGCTTCATTGTGGTGTGTGGGCTTCTCATTGTGGTGGCTTCTCTTGTTATGGTGCACGGGCTCTAGATGCACGGACTCCAGAAGTTGTGACACGTGGGCTCAGTAGCTGTGGCCGGAGGGCACTAGAGCACAGGCTCAGTAGTTGTGATGCACGGGCTTCGTTGCTCCATGGCATGTGGGATCTTCCCGGCCCAGGGATCGAACCCATGTCCCCTGCATTGGCAGGCGGATTCTTAACCACTGCGCCACCGGGGAAGTCTGCCAATTTCTTCACAACCTCTCCAAAACTCACTATTGTCTGTCTTTTTGATTATAGCCCTCCTACTGGATGTGAGGCTGTATTTCATTGTTTTGATTTGCATTTCCCCAAGGGCTAATGAATAATGTTCAGTATTTTTTTCATGGGCTTATTGACTATATCTTTGGAGAAATGTTTATTCAGGTCCTTTGCCCATTTACAAACTGTGCTGATTGTATTTTTGTTGAGCTGGCAGAGTTCTTTCTGTACTATGCAGACTAAACCCTTATCAGATAAATGCAGTTTGCAAATATGTTTCCACTTCTGTGGTTTGTCTTTTTACTTTCTGGATATTGTCATTGGAAGCATAAAGGTTTTAATTTTGATGAGGTCCAGTTTGTTTTGTTTTCTCTTTTTTGCTTGTGCTTTTGGTGTTGTGAAAAGCCAAGGTTTAGTTGAAAGCTCAGGGGAGTTTGAGCAGAGTTTGGTTATGGAGAGACTTTTTGTCAGTGGATGTCCTTTGCTGGTTGACATAGGGCTCATGAGGTACATTGGGTTTATTTATTTATTGGCTGCGTGGTGTCTTCATTGTTGCACACAGGCCTTCTCTAGTTGCGGCAAATGGGGGCTATTCTTCATTGTGGTCTCGGGCTTCTTGTTGCAGTGGCTTCTCTTGGTGGAGCATGGGCTCTAGGCACACGGGCTTCAGTAGTTGTGGCACACAGGCTCAATAGTTGTGGCTCATGGGCTTAGTTGCTCCACGGCCTATGGGATCTTCCTGGAGCAGGGATCGAACCCGTGTTCCCTGCATTGGCAGGAGGATTCTTAACCACTGCGCCACCTAGGAAGTCCCTGTACATCAGTATTTACATATTAATTCCAGTGAAAGATGGAATCTTCACTATTGTTCATCTCCATATCCTCTTATCCCCTTGTTGTGCTGTTGTTGTGTATGCAAGTTGTGTCTATAGTTACAACCCAACTATGTTATAATTATTCTTTCATAACTAGTTACATGTTTACTTTTTCCAGGCTTCTTGTTTTGTTTTTGTGGATTTGAATTACTGTCTGGTGTCACTTGCTTTCAGCCTAAAAATCTTTGTTAGTATTTCTTATAAGGCAGGTCTGCTAGCAACAGTTTCTCTCAGCTTTGGTTTATCTGGGACTGTCTTTATTTTACCTTCACCTTTGAAGGATGGTTTCAACTGGATATGAGAGTCTCGATTGACTGTAGTCTTTCAACACTTTTATGTTATCCCACTGCCTTCTGGCCTCTGTTGTTTCTGATGAGAAGTCAGCTGTTAATCTTATGGGGGTTCCCTTGTATGTGATGAATTATTTTTTTGCAGCTTTCAAGATTTTCTCTTTGCTTCTAAACATTTTTGACTATTATGTGTCTGGATGTAGATCTCTGTTTGTTCTGTTTGGAGTTTGTTTATCCTACTTGCAGTTCATTGACTTTGGGTGTATAGGTTAGTGTTTTCCATCACATTTGGCAAGTGTTCAGAGATAATTTCTCTGAATATTTTTCCTGCCCTGTTCTGTCTCTCTTCTTCCTTTGGTACTTCCGTTACACGTACATAGGTTGGCGTGCTGAATGGTGCGCTGACGCTCTGTTTTTCTGCAAGGCTGTTCTCTAAGGTTATTTATATTTTTTTCTATGAAGCTCCGTTCTTTTTCATCTTTTCTTCAAATGGTACAATTTCTGTTGATCTTTCTTCATATTCACTGATTTTTTTTTCCTCTGCCAGCTCAGATCTACTTTTGAATCTCTGTAGTGAAATTTCTTGTTTTGATTAACGTATTTTTTCACTCCAGAATTTTATTTACTTATATATGTTATAAAAACATATAGTATAAAAAACATACATATATATATTTGTTATGGTATGCAGTAGGGTTTTTTCCCCCAGATAAATATCATTTTGTTTCCACACAATTTATTGGAATTCTCCATTAAATTATCTTGGAGCAAAAAGCAAATAACCCAATCAACGAATGGGTGGAAGACCTAAATAGACATTTCTCCAAAGAAGACACGCAGATGGCCAAAAAACACATGAAAAGATGCTCAACATCACTAATCATTAGAGAAATGCAAATCAAAGCCACAGTGAGGTATCACCTCACACCAGTCAGAATGGCCATCATCAAACCATCTAGAAACCATAAATGTTGGAGAGGGTGTGGGGAAAAAGAAACTCTCCTGCACTGCAGGTGGGAATGTAAGTTGGTGCAGCCACCATGGAAAACAGTCTGCAGGTCTCTTAAAAAACTAAAAATGTAACTACCATATGATCCAGTAATTCCACTCCTGGGCATATACCCTGAGAAAACCATAATCCAAAAAGAAACATGTTCCACAATGTTCACTGCAGCACTGGTTACCATAGCCAGGATATGGAAGCAACCTAAATGCCCATCAGCAGATGAATGGATAAAGAAGATGTGGCACATGTATACAATGGAATATTACTCAGCCATAAAAAGCAATGAAATTGAACTATATGTAATGAGGTGGATAGACCTAGAGACTGTCATATAGAGTGAAGTAAGCCAGAAAGAGAGAACTACTATATGCTAACTCATATATACAGAATCTAAAAATATGGTACTGACAAACCCAGTGACAGGGCAAGAATAAAGATGCAGATGTAGAGAACGGACTTGAGGACACAGAGTTGGGGGCCAAGGGGAAGCCGGGACGAAGTGAGAGAGTAGCACTGACATTACACACTACGAAATGTAAAACATATAGCTAGTGGGAAGCTGCTGCATAACACAGGAAGATCAACTCAATGATGGGTGATTACTTAGAGGGGTGGGATAGGGAGGGTGGGAAGGAGTCACAGGAGGGAGGGGATATGGGGATATATGTATAAATACAGCTGATTCGCTTTGGTGTACAGCAAAAACTGGCACAAGAGTGTAAAGCAATTATATTCTAATAAAGAGCTTTACAAAAAGTATCTTGGAACTTTTGTCAAAAATCAGTTGACCATGTCATGGCAGAAGTTTCAACTGCTTTGGCCACCCAGTTCCATAGAATGACTTAGGAAATTGTTCCTGTAAGTCCAACCCAAGTTTGTTTCATCCCAGTGATTCTGTAAGTCAGTAATACCGTGTAAGAAGCCCCTTTCTTTTTAAACTAGTGAGAGCAGATACTGCAACCAAACCCAGACTGATATACCTTCCTTACAGCTGGGGGTGACCTTGTGACCTACTTCTGGTAAAGGAGAAATAAAGGGAAACCTCGGCCCCGATAACTTTACGAAGCCTTCTTATCAGCCCAGGCCTGCCTGCTTGTGGATTTCTTTTACATGAGAGAATAAAGTCCTAATTTGTTAAAAAAGAAAAAAAATCAGTTGACCATGTATGTGTGGGTCTAACATGTTCTGTTGATCTGTTTGTGTATCTGTATGCCAATACCATGCTGAATTGATTGCTGTAATTTTATTTTGTTGTTTTTAAAAAATTGAGAGAGAGTTGATGTACGATATTATGTAAGTTACAGGGGCACAACAGTGATTCACAATTTTTAAAGATTATGCTTCATTTATAGTTATTGTAAAATGTGGGCTGTGTTCCCCATGTGCATGCAGTATAGTCTCGTAGCATATTTAAGAATTTTATCTTTGAATGATTTCTGTCTCTTTTCTGTTGTTCTCTGTGTCACGAGATGTTGTCATCATACTTTCCTGTAGTTGTTCAGACATGGTCTCTTTTAGTCCTGAGCCTATATTTACAGTGGCCGCTATGATGTTGTTGCCACGTCCAACATGGGGGCCCCTCAGAAGCAGCGTCCGTTGCCTAGGTCTTGCTTTCCAGTGTCTTTGCACCTGTCATACCTGTTGTTGTTGAAAACCGGATGTCCTAGGTGGTGGCAGCACTGCAGGGGTTGAGGATGTTTGCCTGGTCACTTTGCTTGTTCCCTGGCCCGGCTCTGGGCTGCTGTGTGACTCAGAGTCCACTCTCCGCCAGTGTGCAGCCTCCCCTCTCCCTGTTCCTGTTGTTTCTTGTTTTTATCTTTTAGCCTGGCAGCCTGGGTCAGTGCAAGCCTCTTACTGGTCAGATTGTGCTTCAGCCCTGTGCTCACGGAGATCTTTGCTCTTTACTACTGGATACGTGTGTGTGGCTGGGAGGCTGCTGTCGCAGTTTGGGGAGCTGGTGTTTTGACCTTCACAGGGACTAGTGGCTTCGCTATTCTGTCTGGTCACTCCTGAGCAGTGCAGCCTTGAGCTCACACCGCCTCCAGCCTGCCATGATGCCGCTTCCTGGGAGCTGCTCCAGGGCCAGGGCGGCTTGCTGCTTGGCCAGTGTCTGCTCAGAGGTTGTGCCTAAGCCCCTGTGTTATTGACTCCCCTTCCGAGGCCCCTGTCCTGGAGCTTGGACCCAAATGAGCTGGCTGGGCCTAACCCAGACCCCTGGGAGGCGGGGTCTGGGTTAGCACAGTGCGATAGGCAGAGTGACCTGGAGAGTTTTGAAATCTTGATGTGGGATGAATGCTGGCGGGAAACAGAGACGTTGCTGGGAGAGGGAAATGGAACAGCGGCTTTGCAACTGGAGGAAGAGTAAGAAGGTGGGAGGTTTGGGAGGAAACCTGGCTCCTCTCACAAGGGCTCCTGAGTGTTGGTTGTGATTAGTAATCATTGCTGATCCTGAATCTGGTCTCAGGTGGTCCTGAAACAGGGATCCAGGCCTGGGTGGTGAACAGAGGTGCAGGAAGGATGCGGTCTGAGAGCTCTGGGGCCTGACCTGGATGCCTTGGGCTCCTCTCCGGCTCCTGCTCTGGAAAAGCCCGGGGCCCGGCCCTTGCTGAGGGGTCTCCTCTCTGTCCTTTTCAGGAGTGGGCTTTCATGAAGGCCGATGTCTTTGCCGGGACCACGATAGACCCCAGTGCCTTGGTGCAGAAGCTGGATGTGGACGCGAGGAGCATCACCTCCATCAGGAGAGGTGAGAGCGAGCGGAACGGACCTTAGGGTCGGGTGGTTGCGGGGTGGGTGCCAATCCAGCTTCCATGCACTCAAGCATGGGCCAGAGCAAATTGAAGGTTGGCTTGTGCATTTTTTAAAAAATATATATTTTTTAAGATTTGTTTATTATAAATAAGATTTATTTATTTATTTATGGCTGCGTTGGGTCCTCGCTGCTACGTACGGGCTTTCTCTGGTTGCGGTGAGTGGGAGCTACTCTTCATCGTGATGCACGGGCTTCTCAGTGCAGTGGCTTCTCTTGTTGCAGAGCACGGGCTCTAGGTACATGGACTTAAGTAATTGTGGCATGTGGGCTCAATAGTTGTGGCTCACAGGCTTAGTTCCTCCACGGCATGTGGGATCATCCTGGAGCAGGGATCGAACCTGTGTGTCCCGCGTTGGCAGGTGGATTCTTAACCCTTGCGCCACCAGGGAAGTCCTGCCTTCAGGAATTCTTTAGTAAGTATTTCTAAGGGCTCTTAGAAAAAAGACATAAATATACCTACGAGGCCATCACTACAGCTAAACACATCAGTGGTAGTTCCTTATTTCAGGTAAACGAAGCAGAAGAGCTCCTCTCTCCGTGGCTGCCTCAGTCAGAACCAGGTGTGAACAAGGGTGCGTGGCAGCCCCTGCTCCCCTTTTCCGCCATGTTTTTATCGTGTGGGGGAGGCCTTTTTTCCAACCGCACTTTCCGCGTTCGGGGCTTTGTGGTGCTCTTAGCCTGAGCACCTAGTCTGGGCTGGTCCTGGAGGAGAGGAGCTGCTCTCCTGCCCTGGGTGGCCTCACTGCCACCACTTCCTGGAGAGAAGCTTCGTGCTGTGTGTGCAAGCTGCGCGTCTGCAGCGGAGAGACTGGGAATGGACGCGTCCGCAGCCCTGTTGGGAGCACGCTTACCTCCAGGGCAGGGCCTCCAGGGTTTTAGGGTCATTTTTCCGGGTTTCCATCTGCAGTGGGTAAATAGCTGCTGGGCTTGTAAGTGGTTATTTCACAGGCATGGTTTGCATCAAGCATTTCTCATGAGGTTGTGTTGTTTGCAACGTTGCTTTGGATTTTTTCCCTCCACTGGGGGGATTATGCGAATCTCCTTGCCTTTCTTTGTACATTGAAACTGTAGGGAGGGAAACCTCCCCTCCACCCTCCTAGGTTCTTGGCTAGGACCCTGCAAATTAGACTAGCAAAGACAGATGAACAAGAGAAACCCAAATTACTACCGTGTGTGGGTGACACCTTGTGGGAGAAGCCTCAGAGATGAGTACCTCAAAGTGGTGGTTAGAACTTGGGCCTCCGTAGCATCTTGGCGAAGAGCAGTGCTGCTGTGGGCTTCCGAGGGCAAACTGTTGGAGGTGGATACGTGGAGGAAGGTTCACGCAGGTCCACGTGGTGCTGGCTCTGGTGTCCTCATGGCTGTGAGGCTTCCCCGGAAGAGGGGGTGCATGGCTGTCCTCATCTCAGAAGTTCCTGCCTTTGGTCAGATGAGGGAGGTTCCGGAAGGCTTTTTCTGCACCTGCCGATTCTGTCTGCCTCCAGCCCAAAGTAACCCTGGCATCCAGAGGTCCTCAGCCCTCAGACCCTCCTGCTGTTTCTCGGGATGCATTCCACAAAGCACATTGCAGCACTCTGTCCTGCCTGAGTGCTTTCCCATGGAGGGGCGGGTGCACAGGGACTTGCCTTTGGTAGGACGGGCAGGGTGCACCTGTGGCCAGAGCTGCGGCCCCTCAGGTCCCTTGGGTGACCCACGTGATGAAACGGCTCTCTCTGTGTTCACTGGGTCTTGTGTGGTTTGTGTGCCAGGCAGTGAGGGCCCTTTTCTGGCCAGCAGCAGCATCGCTGGGCCCCACCCCAGACCCACTGAACCTTGTTTTCTCACACCATCTCTGGGCCTCCGATGCTGCCAAGTTCGGGACACTGGCCCAGGGCCTAGGGGGTCCTGCCTCAGGCTGCAGGGGCACGGAGGCCCCGTTTCCTCTTGGTCCTGAGCTGGGATGGGCTGTCCTCATGTTCCCGACCGGCCGTCTCCTGATTGCAGTCCCCAAGGTGGCAGCGCCTCGGTGCAGGCCTGCGGGTCTGGGAGCTGGCACTCAGGACTGTGTGCGGCAGGGAGAACTCAGTTACCCCTGAGCCTTCATCCCGAGCCTGAGAGGTTTTAGAAAATTCCAGGCCACTACAGACAGCATGGGCTGCCCAGGGAGCATGGCCAACCTGAAAGAGCAGCTGTCACTTCCCAGTGGAGGGGACACTTAAAATCTGGGTGGTGTGTCCTGAAAACCACAGTTGGGGAGGGGGGACAGAGAAGGAAGGAAGGTGTTTATTTTCTTTTATGAGGTGGTCTGCGGGGTGTGACCATGGAGGAGAAGGAGCGGCTGAGAGAAAGGTTTGTTACACTCACAGGTCCTAGAGACCAGGACGTGGCATGCAGGGCTACGCGGGGAAGCACTAGGGTGGCCAAGGGGCAGAAGACAGGGATTGGCCAACCCCTAGAAGGCAGTCTCTCTCCAGCCAGGGAGGGTTTCTTTCTAAGATGTCGAGATGTCATGATACGTATATGTAAATTAAAGGAAGTTAACAGAAGGAGAGGGCCTGGGCTGTGGGGCGCAGAGCTCAGAGCACCGCCAGCTCTAAGCGCTGTGGTGGCTGGCCGAGCCATGAGAGCCGCAGGCTCTGGGACTGGAGGCTTGGGTGAGCAGCCTGAGGCCGTGCGCTGATGGCGGGTGGGGGCCTGTGCTCTGCGGGGGCTGGGGCGGGGCCCTCGGCGCTCCCCTCCAGGCCTCGGCTGCTCAGCTGTGAGAGGGTCATGAGGGTCCTCGCCTCCTCAGTGCCGCCTGCTTTGGGGCTCAGATGAGTCAGTAAATGTGGAAGGTCGGGAACGGGGCCTGGGCCTGGCTCTGTATATGCCCAGTGAGGCAGCAGGAGTCACACCGGCTGCGTGTCCCCTTGAGCAAGGCTCTCTCTCTGCGGGCTGAGCTGCCCTGGTTCCCAGTGGCAGATATCTGTCAGTAGACCCACGCCTCCCTCTGCAGCACTCTTGCAGTTCAGGGTTCCTCAGACTCGCCTCCTGATTGACCAGTGCCCTGACTCCCTCAGACGACGGGCCTTGTGGCTCCCCAGCGTTTGAGCCGGACCAGTGGCCCGGGGCAGAGGCAGGTCATGTGGAAAGTGGCATTCTGTGACTCAGCTCTGCTCAGTGACCTGCTAGGCCACGACGGTGAGGGCGCCCGCCTGCCTGGACGAGCACATCCTTGCCCTGGGCTGAGGTGCAAATAGCGCCGCTCCCAGCATCCCTGGCTGCTCTGCCGCGGCTGTGCAGCCCGTGTGGTCCATGTGGTCCCAGAAGAGCCTGGTGTTGGTTCCCACCCCCCAACCAGGGTGGGTGCACGTCCACTGCGCTCCCGTCCACTGCGCTCCCGTCCTGTGCGCACACCCTCCCCTGCACCTGGATGCAGCAGGGCCTGGTTGGTGGGAGGGGCAGGGGTTCCTGGCGGCATCTCTGTAGCTTCCATGGGAAGCCTTTGGGGGCCCTGCTGGCCTGGGAGCCAGGCCTGCCCCTGTTTTCCTTCGGATTCCAGGCAGGGGCTCTGAGCTTCCTGTGGGGGAAACGCTGGGCCCAGCAGTGATGGGCCTCCCCCACCCGCGGCAGACAGCCCCCAGCCACCCTCAGCAGAACTCGGCTTTGCCCCGAGGGTCAGGGTCATGGGCTGGTGGACCTGCACCTGCGCGGGCGGCGGCTGCCCAGCTGCTCTGCATGCGCCTCCGGGCGTCGCGGGGAGGTCTGGCCCCAGCCCCCTCTCCCGCGCCCTCCCGGCACGGGTGACCCGGCGTTGTTTCTGGTTCTCCATTGCTGCGTGCTGCCGCGTCGCAGGAGACGAGCCCCGCCGCGCCCAGGTGAGCACGGGTGTCGCCGGCCCTCCTCTTGCCCCGGGTGGACAGGCCGGGCTGGGCCTCGGAGCGGGAGGGTGGGAGGGCGCAGGGGGCGGGGGCTGCGGTCTGCAGCGGCTCCGGGGGCGCGGGCGGGGTGGTGGCGGCGGGGTGGAGGGACGTGGCTTTGCCTGGCGCCGTGCTGCCGGGAGGCCCCCGCCCCCGCCCCCGCCCCCGCCCGGCCCTCTGCGCTGCGGCCGCGCGTCCCTCTCCCTGCGGCCGGGCGCCCCCTGCTGGCGGGCCGCTCCGCCTCCTCCCGAGCGCGGTTGGCTCCGAGGCCAGCAGGGGGCGGCAGAGCCGCGCCAGCCCGGAGCGGCCCTGGAGGGGGTTGTGGAAGAGAGCCGCTGCCCCGCGGGAGCCTGTCCCGGGCGAGACCCGCTGGGGGCGGGGCGGGGCCCCGGATCGCTCTCCCCTCCCCCCCCCCCCCGCGGCCCCTGCAGGGCCCTGCGGGGCGTCCTGGCGGGCTTGGTGGGCAGCGGCGTCTGCTGGTCTGGGCGCCTTCCTGGCCCGGGCCGCGGTGCGTGCTGTCTGCCGCCGGCGGCGCCTCCCCGTGCTGCCCGGCACTTGCCCCTGTGTCGCGGGGGAGGCCCGGGGGAGGGCTGTCCGCTGCCTCCGGGGGCACCCTGAGCTCCGTGTGCGCGGCAGCCGGGGGTGGCAAGGGCCCCCCCGCTGGGCTCTCCGCGCCCTGGTCTGCCTTGAGCCCCGTCCTTTCTGGCGACGCAAGCAGGGAAGGGCGCAGGGACGAGCGCGGTCGGGGAAGCAGCCTGGGGACCGTGCCCGCGGGGTTCTGAGAAGGAAGGGTTGGGGTGGGAGGAGCGGCCGCGGGGCTGCGCCCTCAGGCCGGCTCCTCTTCCTTGAAGGCCAGACGTTTCCCCGTGTGTTCTTTGCGGCCCTGGATGGGCTCTTGGCTGGTGGGAAGTGCAGGGGATTTGGCTGCAGCGTGGCCGTGGGAGGCGGCGTGTGTGGACAGGTCCGAGGTACCAAGGAGCTGGGCGCGCAGGGACCCCCCAGTGCGTTTTGTCGCAGGGCCCAGCAGGAGGGGCGGATCAGGGCACAGGGGTGGAGGTGGACGGGCACTCAGCCTGTTGCACCCAGTGCCACAGGGCTCAGGTAGGCAGTAGGGAGGGGTTGTCCACCCGCTGCCAGGAGTCGTGGGGCAGGAGGCAGCGGGTACCGGCAGCCGAGCGGTGGGCCTTGGGCAGCATCTCTGCAGCAGCGCCCAACAGCGGGGAGTCGGGCTCCGGTCGCTGAGCTCAGGGCTCTCTGTAAGGAGCAGCGTTTGCCCCGGGAAGGGGGTCTGGGCTTTATTAGCTGTTCCTTCTGTTGCAGTGACGTCCATGCCCCGTCAGACTTCTCACCCGAGGTGACTCTCTCAGCCCGTCACTAGGAGATGCACACCCCTGCGGCTGAGGTTTCAAAACAACCGATGTGGAGGCTCACACTGGCCACTGTGGCTGCCTTTTGAACCATCTAACGTAGCTCACCTGTGTGTGTCACACGAGATGGGTAGGAATTGTAACACAAAAGAAATCACGTCATAACACTCATTCTGCGCCGCACTCCCCTGTGCTGGGCTGAGCGGCGAGACCCCCCGTGCCCGTCCCACCAGTGCTGGTGCAAGGGTGGCTGAATGCGTGCGGTGGGGGAGGCCAGGTGGCGTCCTTGCAGAAGTGGAGTCCGTGTAGTGTGGTGAACGTTTGCTCAGTGCCCACGCGCGCCAGGATGCTGGACTCAGAGTGGCGATGGGCATGGCCCAGCAGACCCCTCTGTCCTCTCCCAGTGGCTGGACCATCCTCATGGCCAGGGGGTCTCCCTGCCCAGCTCCAGGGCCTCTCTCTCGGGTGCCTCAGCCTGGGCCTCAGCTCCCAGTGTTACCATCCCCCCCTGTGTGGCACCCCAGTGGCCTGGCTGTAGAGTAGGGATGTGGTCCTTCTCCCACTGACAGGTGGGACCCTGGGCCCTCAGGCCTGCGGAATGGCTGCCTGGCCCACCCTGGGGGCCCCCCTTCATTCTTCTGAGGGCGGACACGGGTGGACACTGACCCGCCTGAGTCTAGCCGGGAGGACTGGCCAGTGACAGCACGATGGGGGGCCTGTACCCTGCTGTGGCCGCAGCGCGTGAGGTGTGTTGTGTACCCCCTCCCCCCACCTGAGCCACGATGCTGGCACTCGGGCCGTGGGTGCAGGAGCCCCAGGTTGGCCAAGGCCCCAGATCTCCGTCTGGGCCGGTGTACAGACCCTGGGGGTGTTGGTGTTCGGAGCTGTACTGGCCTGTGCACCGCAATAGCTCTGGACGTCTGTTCCTCCAGGACCTGCTGGCCTGTGGCAGCGAGAGGGGCTGGGGGGAGGGTCTGCTGACTTCCCTGGGGACCTGGGCCGGGGGGGGGGGGGGGGGGAGCTTTTCTGCTCGGGAAGCCGGTGGGTTGCTGTTTCTCCAGCCTGGCATCCTTGTGAGTGACACGTCGAGACTCTGGACTGGGGGTGGGCAAACTAGGGCCCACAGATGTTCCACGTGGCCTCCTGGTGGCGTTTTGGGTTTTCTCTCCGTCACATAGTCGTGCCATTTGCAGCGCTGAAACATTTGTCTTGGGCAAGCCCTGCTTTAGCTATCCTTCCTCCCGTCTTGGCAGGGGGTCAGGAGCCAGTTGTGAAGCTGGCCTGCTGGGCCACCTCCTGCTGGCGGCCTGAGGCTTTCTGTGATCAGCGCCTTTCTTTGCAGGAAGGGGTGTCGGGGACCCCGTGAACATGTCCTTGCAGAGCACTGAGTGCAGAGTGCAGCACGAGCAGGTGACGAGGCTGTGGGGGCCCCTCCCCTGTGTGGGAACATGGGGTGGTACCCGCTCACGGCAGTGTGGTGGGCTGAGTGTCTGTGGCGTTAAGGTTGTCTGTGGGATTTAAAGGCCTTAAAAGTGGTGTAAATGCAGCAGGACACGGTGCCCCAGGGGCAGGAACGCGGGCCCGTCCCTTCTGCCTGCTGCCCTCTGATGGGATGTGGCCCTGTTCACTTGCGCGTGAAGACACCGTGTCTGACTGCCACCTGGGCAGAGGAGGGTCCCAGCACAGTGGCAGCAGTGAGGCTTGCAGCCACCTGAGGGCCAGCATCTCACTGCACAGCGTCCTCCACGCTGAACGGCTGCGGGCCCCTCCTTGCAGTGCCCCTGGCAGAGACTGCAAAGTTAGGGACCAGCCTCCTGCTGAAATTACTTTTATAAAAAATAACACTTTATAGCTGAAAAAGCAGGGTGTGCATATTATGGAAAAGAGAGAAGGGACATCACACGTGAAAGCTGTCCCTGTGTCCCCACGTGGACTGTGCATCTGTGACCCACTCCTGCGCACAGATGCTCGCTGATCTGGGTGGGGCCGACACTGCCCGGGAAGGGGCTGCGGGCTCCTCTTAGCCCAGATGGAGCCCCTCGCGTGGGCAGCTCGGTGAAGCCCTGCTTGTCTCCTGCGAGGCTCGCGGAGTGCCTCTGTCCTGTGTGCCACATGCTGACCAGGGGGCCCTTCTGGCCACGAGGAGGGACAGCACTCTCCCCTACTCCCACCCTGAGCTGCCTGCGTCGGGGCGGCAGTTTCTGGAATTGTTTCCTCAGGTCCATGGAGCCGGCCCTGGTCGCTGGCAGGTGCGCCTTCTGTGTCACCAGGTAGAGTCGTCTGAGAGCCTTCCTGTCCTCTTCTCGCCTGCCATTCCAGAGCCTTCCTCTGAGGGGGGCCGTGTGGTCTTCAGCTTGTGCAGGGCCGAGCCCATGGGGGCTTGGTGCTGGGGTGGAGAGAATTGACGTGCAGGCTTTGGGAGGGAGTGGATGGGACAGGCGCGACGTGGTGCTGCTGCCCTCTCGGTGCTCGGCATCCCCTTGAGTGTCCCCCATCCAGCCTGGGTGGCCTGTTCTCAGGGGCTGTGTCTAACTGAGCAGCACCCCTCAGGGCTCTCGGGGGAGGGCAGACCCTTCCCGCACCGCCTCTGCCGTAGCTGCTCTCTGAAGTGCCCAGGTAATAGCATCTTGAGCATGTTTCCTGAGTTTTTCAGGTGCTAAAAACCACCACCGAACGGAGGCAATTAACTACTTGGTCCTGGGCACGCAATCCCAGGCCTGTTGCCGCCCGAGGATGCTGTCGAGCACCCGATCACCTCGGCCAATCGCACACCCTGCCTCCCCGCCCTCTCCTGACCTGTAAAAATGCTTTGCTGGAGGCTTCCCTGGTGGTGCAGTGGTTAAGAATCCACCTGCCAATGCAGGGGACGTGAGTTCGATCCCGGGACGGGAAGATCCCACATGCTGTGGAGCAACTAAGCCCGTGCGCTGCGACTGCTGAGCCTGCGCTCTAGTCTGTGAGCCACAACTGCTGAGCCCATGTGCCACAACTACTGAAGCCCACGTGCCTAGAGCCCACGCTCCACAACAGGAAGCCACCACAGTGAGGAGCCCGTGCACCACAACGAAGAGTAGCCCTGCTCCCCACAGCTAGAGGAAGCCCGCGTGCAGCGGCCAAGACCCAACACAGTGAATAAAAAAAAAAAAAAAAAACGTGTTGCTGAAGGCGTCCGGGGAGCTGGACTTTCGAGCGTGAGCCGCCCCTCTGGCCTGGCCCTGCCGTAACCCTCCTCTGCCCCAGACTCTGATGGGTCGGTTTCTTTGGCCTCACTGTGCGTGGGGCACGCGCACGTGCCCTCAGTGAACGTCTGCAGGTGGCCCCGCTGCAGGTGCTGGCTCACACAGCTTGCGTGCGGACACTCCCCTGTGGCTGCGGTCCCGGGGTCCGAGGGGTGGGCGCTGGCCCGTCTGGGGTCGCCTCTAAGTACCAGGGGTGGTAGATGCAGCCAGGGACGCGCGAGGGTTCTTTGCAATGTCCTCTCTCCCACGTGTTTGAAAATTTCTGTTAACACCGCCGCGGAACCAGGCCCTCTTCCTTTGGCTGGATCTGCACGTCTTTCTTCAGCCCTGGAGACGTCCAGAGACGGGACAGAGCGCTGCCCCGGGCAGCTGTCCTGCCCTCCCTCAGTCCTGACCCCAGCCTTGGTGACACAGGGGCCCTGGCCAGACGCCGCCTTCTTCTTAGGGCTGGTCCGCCCGGCCCGCTGGCCCCTCACTGTCTCATGTAAGGGCTCTGCCAGGTCCTCGGCGGTTGGGCTTATTCGAGCCTCCAGATGCCCTCGGGGCCCCTGGCGGGACGCTGAGGTGGGCAGACCCGAGGTGCCCTGGCCCCACCACGCCCGTTCCTTGCTGTTCCCGCCCGTGCCTCTGGGGCTGCCTGGGCCGGAGGCTCCCCTGTTCTCGGGCCTGTGGCCTCCCCGGGACCGGAGCTTCCCCAGGCCCCTGGGCCTCTCAGGGCCAGTGCGCTGGGTCTCGTTTCCTGGGGGGCACGGGGAGGGTCCCGACCTGGGTACCCGCCTGCCCCTCAGATGCCACACGCCGCCACTACGGCTCCGTCCGTCTCTGCAGGTCGTAGACTCTTTTTTCTTTTCAAATTATTCCAAAATCGTGGAGGCGTTGCAGGAGTGGGGCAGAGAGGGCTTCTCTGGACCTTTGAGGGAGGGTCCCCGGCCTGCATCTCGTCATCGAGGCTCCCGTGTGAGGCCGCCTCCTGCTGGTGCCCCCGTGCTCAGGCTCCCGCCTCTGACGTGCCGCCCTCACCCCACGGGCGGTTGGGCCCCAGGCCGGCCCGGGGACGTCTCTGCCCCCAGCCCCAGCCCCAGCCCCACGGCCACTGACCCCGTGCAGCCCCTCCCTCCCGTCGCCCTCCCGCGTCCTCAGCAGCCCGTGACCTGGCCCAGGGTGACGGACGGCCCTGCGCCTCCCCGTCCTGCTGGGCTGCGAGGTCAGGGTGCGTGGGGAGGAAAGCAGGTCGGCTCCAGGCAAGGCCGCTGTGTGTGGGACCTGACTCTTGGAAAAGGGATCCGATCCCCGTGGGAGTCCCGGCTTCCTGAGCTGACACGTCCGTCTGACCGGGAGGCCGCCCTGCCGGAGCCCGTCCCTGCCCTGCTTCCCCTCGGGCGCTGGGCGTGTGCCGTGGCAGCCTGGGCATCTGGGCGGGCGGGTCCTGTACGCAGTGCGCCCTGGGTGGAGCATGGCCTGGGTGTAAGATGCCGCGTTGTCTCTGGGGAAACCGGTTAAGTCCCAGCGAGCAGGGCAGCCTGGAGTCGCTCGTCCCGTGGGCCGCAGCCCTCCTGGGGGGCCAGGTGTCCCGCAGCCACGGCTGGGCACCCTGAGTAGCGACACCTGTGTGCACGCCTTGGGCTCCGGGCTCCGTCCGGCTCACCCTGTGTTCTCTGTCTGCAGGTGCCGAGGCCAAGGCTGTTTTGCCCAAGAAGGAGAAGCTGAAGCTGAGGCGCGAGAGGTGGCTGCAGAGTAAGCGCCCCCGTCCCCGGCGGGGCCTTGTCCCTGGCGGCTCCGAACCCGTGCTGGCTGGTCTGCGGCCCTGGGGGAGGTGGCCTGGGGGGTGGCAAGCAGATGGCCCCTCGGGGGAGGGGGCGGCGCTGTCGCGGTGCGGAGGTCTGCGCGGCCTTGCCTCAGCACCACCCCCTGCCCCCGCAGTGTGGCAGGGAGCTGTTTCTCGTGTGGATAGCATCGCAGAGGGAGTGCGTTTGGGTCTGGTGTTTTATGATGTGTGCGGAGTGTCCCACTGTCCTGCTCTGCGTGTGTCCCTCCAGGCCCTCCCCCGGCTGAGTGGCAGTGCAGGGCCCCAGGTTCTTCACCCACCTGGTGGGGTTGGGGACCCCGGGCCTCCGCCTTGCAGGGGTTGGTGGGTCCCTCCTTTCCAAGAGACTGTCTGTCAGGGTGGATTTCTTCCTATTAATTTTGTTTTGGAAAATATACGTATGTTTCGTGATGCTGCATATCTGCTGATTTTTTTTTAACGGTCTTCTTGTGAAGATTGTTCTGAAATTTTTTTCTTACAGTTGTCTTTTCAGTGTTTTGCCAGCTTTTAAAATTAATTTGAAATGTTTTTTTCTTTATATTCTCATACAGTTAAAATGTGATCTACGTTATTTTTTCCTTCAAGGTTTTAAAGAAATTGTAGGCTTTTAATTTCTTAGAGAAATTTGTCAATTTCTTCCATGAGTGTTGATTTGAAGTTTTCTTTCACTTTTTAGATGTTTCTTAAGGAAGTGGCTCATTTATCCAGTTTTTTTTTTCATAGTCCCTCTCATGGAGTTGTGCAAAATATGCTTTGTAAAATGGATTTGGAAAACAGGCCGGGACCGCTGGGGCCCTGAATGTTCCTGGGCTACACTTTTTTGATGCTATTTAAGTTTTCTTCCATGACAGGTGGTCTTTTTTAACTACTTGAGTTAATCTCGGCCGTTCATTTTCCTGTAAAACCATCTAATCAGATCTCAGGTTTATTAGCAGAGCCATCGGTTTCTCATTATTTTATACCCTGTTCATCATTCTTTATTTGTAACCCCTTCTCTAATTTCTGGTTAGTTTTGTCTCTTCCATGCCAAGAATTGTGTTTAGTTTCAATTTTGCTCTTTTGTTTTCCAAATTATTAGCTTCTGTTTTTTTAGTACCCCATTCTTGGTTTCTTTAGGTTTGTTTTGGTGACTTAGTCATTTATTTTTAAGTTTTGTTTAGGAATGAAAGGCTGTATGTTAGCCTCTGAATATAGCTTTAGCTACATCTCCCAAGTTGATTTTAGTTAGTATTTTATTATGAAAAGTTTTGTACAGAGAAGTAAGAAGAATTTTACAGTGGACGCCCTTATGCCCACCATCTGGATTTTACAGAGGGCACCTCACTTCTTTATCACATATCTGTTCACCTGTCTGTCTGATCTCTCTGTCCAGATACCAACCCATGTTTTAGCTACATGTTTCAAAGTGAGTTACAGACTTCACACTTTCTCCCAAATAATTCTGCTAGAGTTCTAGGCTGTGTTGGGTCTTTGTTGCTGTGCGTGGGCTTTCTCTAGTTGCAGCGAGCAGGGACTACTCCTTCATTGTGGTGCGCGGGCTTCTCACTGCCGTGGCTTTTTGTTGCAGAACACAGGCTCTAGGCGCGTGGGCTTTAGTATTGCGGCACATGGGCTCAATAGATGTGGCTCACGGACTCTAAAGTGCAGGCTCAATAGTTGTGGCCCACTGACTTAGTTCCTCCGCAGCATGTGGGATCTTCCTGGAGCAGGGTTGGAACCCGTGTCCCCTGCATTGGCAGGCAGATTCTTAACCACTGCGCCACCTGGGAAGCCCTTTAGTTTTCATTTTGAGGTAAAATTTACATGCAGCGAAATGCAGATCTTACGTGTGCTCAGTGATTTATGACAAACGCATACACCTGTGCAAGCAGCATCCCCTCAGGGTGCAGAGCATCACCATCACCCAGGGATGCCCGGTGCCCCTTCCCGGTCTCGGCTCCCCCAGAGGTGGTCACCACCTGATCTTTTTCAGCTCAGAGCGTAGGTTTTACTGCTCTAGACCTGCTATAAAAGGAGTCATGTTGGAGGTGCTCTTTTTGTGTCTGGGTTTTTCTGCTCGGCTTGGCATGGGGCCCATCCGTGCTCGTGTAGCCGTAGTCTGGGCCCTTCTGCTGAGAAGTGTTTCTTCATGGGGACATACCGTCTGGTATCCCCTTTCCTATGGATGGACACCTGGTCTGCTTTCTGCTTTTAGCTGCTGTGAATAAGGCTGCTGTGAACATTCTTTACAAATCTTTTTGTGGACATATGTTTTCATTTCTCTTGGGTAAATACTTGGAATGGAATGCTGGGTCATAGGGCAGGTGTATGTTTAGTTTTATAAGCAGCTCCCAGACATTTCTCTACTGTGGCTGTGTGTTTACGCCCCCCCAGCAACGTGGGAGAGTTGTGGCTGCTCCACGGCTGTGCCGGCACGTCTGTCCCTGCAGTCCTAGCCATCCTGCAGAGCGCAAGGTGCCCGTCGTCGTGGTGAACGGGCGTCTTCACGTGCTGCTGCCCTTGGGCATCCTCTGAGGCCCCGGGTCTGTTTCATGAGTCTCTTGCTGGGCTCTTTATTATTGAGCTCCAGGAACTCCTCTGTCCTGGAGACCAGTCTTGTCAGGTGTGTTTTGCAAATAATTTTCGCCTGGACTGGGACTTGCCTATTTAATTTCTTAACATTTTTTTTCCTTTTTTTTGATGAACAGAAGTTTAATTTTGAGACTGATTTGCCTTTTTTCTTTATGTGGTAGTGTGTGTGTGTGTGTGTGTGTGTGTGTAGTCCCAAGTCAGGAGGATAAATCCTACTCTTCTAAAAACTTTTTGGTTTTCAAAGGCTTTTAATTTAGGTTTCTGATCCATCTTGAATAAATGTTTGTTTGTGGTGTGAAGTACTGGTTCAGGTTCTTTTTTTTCTTTCTTTTTTTTCAGTTGTTCCAGCACTATTTGTTGTAAAGACTTTAAATTTTTTTAAATTAAAAACATTTTTTCTAATTTTAATTTTTTATTATTTATTAAAAATTTTTTAAAAATTTATTGGCTGTGTTGGGTCTTTGTTGCTGTGCACAGGCTTTCTCTAGTTGTGGCGAGCAGGGGCTACTCTTCATTGAGGTGTGCAGGCTTTTCATTGTTGTGGCTTCTCTTGTGGAGCGTGGGCTCTGGGGGTGCGAGCTTCACTAGTTGTGGCTTGCGGGCTCAGTAGTTGCAGCACGCAGGGTCTAGAGCGTAGGCTCAGTAGTTGTGGTACACAGGCTTAGTTGCTCCGCAGCATGTGGGATCTTCCCGGACCAGGGCCCAACCCGTTTCCCTGCATTGGCAGGCAGATTCTTAACCACTGCGCCACCAGGGAAGTCACTGTTGTAAAGACTTTTCTTTCCTCATTCAGTTTTCTTGGTGTCCTTGTGAAAAGGCGGAGAGCCCCTCCGTACCAGGCTGTCTTGATTGCTGCAGCTGTGAAGCAGGTCTTGGGGTCAGATAAGGGAAGCCCTGCGTCCCAGGTCCTCTGTTTCAAGACTGCTTTGGATGGTCCAGGTTCTTAGCGTTTCCACATGGAGTTTATCACAGGCTTGTCAATTTCTCGAAAGCCACCACCAACAAAATCTGTTATAGCAGTGGTAGGGATTGCTTTGAATCTATAGATCAGTTCAGGAAAATTGCCATTTCAACAGTATTGGGTCTTCATCCATGGACATGCTGTGTCTCTTCTTTTATTTACATTTTCCTTAATTTCTGTCATCAGCATTGTGTAGTTTCGTAGAAGCCTTAGATTTTTTGTTTTGAATAAGCTTGTTGTTCTATAGTTTTCGAAGCTATTATAAATGAAGTTCACAAGAGCTTCATTTTCCAATTTTATGTTATCTGTTGTATTATTAATTATTGTTTTATTAATTATTATTAATTTTGTATTCTCTGATCTTGCTAAAATTGTGTGTGTGTGCTGGTAGTCATCGTGTAAGATTCCTTAGCATTTTCTACATAAACGATCAGGCTACTTAAAGTAGAGACTTTTACATCTTTCTTTCCGAACTCTGTTTCCTGTCGTCTTCTTTACTGCAGTGGCCGCAACCTTTGCAGTGTTGCTAGAAGGGGTGAGTCTCCACGGGCCAAGGACTGGGTCATGGTCAGTGTCCTGTGGGCCTGCTCTGCTCAGGGTCAGTGACCCCAGGCCGTGATGGAGCATGAAGCTCGTGGTCCTTGTGCAAGCTCTGTTTCAGGCCCTGTTTATAAGGAACTTCCCTTCAGTCTTTTATAGGTTAGCAAGTGTGGGCAGGAAAGTAAGGAGAGAGTGACCAGGATGGACGGCCTTCAGGGAGCTGGTGCCTGCCCTCCTGGGCACCATGCAGAAACACAGGTTTCAGCCCTTAAAAGTTTCCCACGTTCAGCATCCCACATGCCTGTGAAGTTGTCTTAATTGTGGTGTTTAATTCTTGCATAAGGAGTTTTTAGGAATCGCAGGAGGGAGGGACCCCGCTTTTCCCAGGGTGGCTGGTCGCAAAGCCTGCTCTTTGAGTTCTCACCTCCTTGACGCCTCACTGTTGAAATTTCTGTAGTTTCATAATTTGCTCTAACATCCAGTAGGCCAACTCTCTTGTTTCTTGTTCTTTTTCAAAAACGTTTTGGCTGGTCTTGCACATTTAGTCTTTTTTGAAAAATAAAGTTTGGAATTAGTGTCCCAGGTGCAGCTGTAGGCCCTGTTGGAGTTGAAGCTGCGTTAGACTTGAGGCTGTGGGGGGAGCCGTGCTCTCCCTCCCTGGGCTCGGAGCCGCCCGGCTGGCTTGGCGTGGTCTCCGCCATCCCTTCCGTGGCCTGCTTCACCCGAGAGTGTGTCTGGTGTACACAAGACGCGGCGTTTCTGGTAGGTAATCTGTCTCAAATGAGGGGCGTTCCCTCCCCCACCAGCCTCAAGTCTGCTCTTGGTCTCGTTGTCGTCTTTATCCTGAGTGGATAGGGAGTTCCATCAGGTTCTTTGGGCACTTCTTGTGGTGACTGCGGCCTTTCCCCTCGAAGCTGCCGCTGCCGTGACGTCCCGTGTTGCACGGTCCCCGCATGCCTCAGACGCGCCCTAGGTGGCCCCGCGCACTTCTGACCTGAAACGCGCTCGCTGGCACTCCTGTTGGCACTCGCCTCTGTCCTCCTGTGAGCCAGGCCCCCTTCGGCGTGTGTGCCAGCCGGGGAGGGAGCCACCCTGCCCCTGCCCCCGCCCGAGCCCCCGCCCTCCCGGGAGCCGGGGTGCTCTGGGAAGAGGTGCCCGGCGTGATGAGGCGCTCAGCAGAGTGCCCGTCCTGGCCGCGCGGGGAGGGCTGAATGGTCAGCTCATCCACCCCGACACCCCAGCCTGGGGGGCGGCCTGGGCCCGGGGCAGGAGCGCCCGGGAAGAAGGGCAGGCTTTGTCCTCGGACCTCCGCTCTTCGGGGCGAGGTGAAGGCCCCCTGGACCCTCCCAGTCTGTGTGCACCTGGGGTGGTGTGTCCCTGATGGGCTTGTCTGGGTGGGCCTTGCTGAGCTGCTCTGGGCAGCGAGGGCCTTCGGAGGTGGACCGCAAGCTCGGGGAGGAGCCGCTCCTGCCAGACCGCCCAGATCTTTTCGTTTTCCGGAAATTATTCCCTTTTGGAAACGCCTCATTGGGTCACCACACCCCCCTCACGTTTCACACACATCCTGGGCCGAGCCGCGTGCGCACACGTCCTTTGTACGCATCGGGGGCTGTCCTGAGTCTGTCCTCACTCGTGAGGCCCCCGTCTCCCCGGCCCGCCCCGTGCCTAGTGTCCTCACCGCCCTTCTGGGGGCTGTGCCCGCGGCCAGTGCCTCCTGCGCCTGCCCTGCGGGCGGCCGGCTGGCCACAGCGCCTGAAGGACAGGCCGCAGTCTCACAGCCCCTGGGGAGGGAGAGGTCCCACATCGGCCAGCCTGGGCCACCGGCTGATGCTTCTCTGCCGGGGTCTCCTGGCCCCTGTTGGCCGAGCTGTGAATCCTTCAGCCGCTTGTCAGGAAGGTGCTTTTAGTTCCCTTTTTAGATGTGATTCAGAGTCTGCAGACTGGTTATTTATAGCCTAGTAAACCTCGCGCAGTTGGGAGGCAGGAGAGCCTCTCAGGCTCCGGGCAGATCGCCCCAAATCCATCACATCACAGTCTCATTTCCAAGCTTTTTAGTAGCAGAGCCATTTTTTGCTTTTTTTTTTTTAAAGGAATTTAATGCAGAACAATTAACAAATCAATTATCAGAGATTCAGGCAGTTTCCCTGGAGCGAGGTCTGCACACAAGCTAGTGAGCGGGCGTCTTCCACAAGCCATACGGTGGAAAGGACACATTTGAGTACGTGTGTGATTAGCAATGTTGAAATAAACATATCTTGACGTGAACGTCAGATCCCGAAGCCTCATCCTTGTCCAGGACCTGCCTGGACCGCTTCTCCGTGCAGAGGCCGCAGCCCTGCGGCTCATCCACGCCTGCCCTCTGTCTGGCACCCGGGCCCCCGCCCCTCCTCACCCCGCCCCCCGCCCCATGCAGGAGCCCCCTCGAGACCCCACGGCACATGTCCCTTCTCGCTCTGGACCCGGCCACTCTCACCGTTTCCTTGTTGGGGGCCCTCCTGTCCTGTCGACGCCCCCTTGGGAACCACTTTCTCCCTCCAGGAGACACGTGGAGGGCAGAGGGGAAGGTGCCAGCTGCTCTGTGTGTGACCCCCTCCCTCTGCCACACCGCTCCCCCCCCGGCCCAGCCCAGGCCCCGGGCCCGGCCTTCCAAGGGTCAGCTCCCCTGCCCATAGCCCGCCTCCTCGTTGGCCTGGAACTCGACAGCTGTCTCTGGGACTAAGGGGAGCACATTGCTCGAAGCCGGCCGGACCCCCGGGTTCCGCGCCCGGGAGCACGGACTCTGCGGGCTGGGAGTCGGGCCGGGAGTCGGGCCCTCTGCTGCGGAAGGCGGAGGCCGGTGCTCGTCCCCCTGGATCCTCTCTCGCTGACCCTTGTCCCCCTTCCTCAGAGATTGAAGCCATACAGCTGGCGGAGCTGCGGCGCAAGGCAGAGCAGAGGCGGAGGGCCACGGTGGTGGTGGGGGACCTGCAGCCCCTGAGGGACGCGCTCCCCGAGCTGCTGGAGCTGGAGGCTGGCGGCCGGCGGCCCCCTGCTCGGCGGTGAGTGTTGGCGTCCGGCTGTCCGGGCCGGGCTGGTCCTGCTGCCGCGTCCAGGGTGGGGGGATGAGCAGTAGGGGGGCCGGGGCCGCAGAGGCCCGTCCTGACTTGGACACCCTTGTCTCAGGCCCAACCACGAGGCAGGAGCCCTGGGGCCTCCTTGGGGGCGGGTGGCCGGCGGCACGTGGATGGCACTGTGGGCCTCCCGTCACGTGGCCAGAGCTGCTCAGCCGGGCGCCGTGCCTGGCGGTCCCTCCAGCGCTGCTGTCTGGCTCTGTCCCCTCCCCCGTCTCCCCTGTGCCGCAGCTGCTGCCTTTGCCGCCAGGACTGTGGACCTGTGTGCTGTCGGGGGGTGTGTGCCTCTGGCGTGCCCGGCTGCCAGTTCTGAGCAAGGACGAGGCTGCCTGGCCTGGCCGCGGGGAGCCAGCGCAGGTGCGACCATAGCCTTGGCCTTAGAACCAACGGGCAGGAGTCGGAGGGCCTTTCTCGTCTGTCGCAGTTGCCAGACCATCATCGTTCACTGTGTCGTCTCTGATTTTGCCTTTTTGAAGTGATTCTTCCTCCCACCGAGTTCCCCTCTGGGGAGGAAGGATCCAGGGGTGGCAGGGGACGTGCGCGGGCCGCTTGGCTGCAGAGCCCGTGGCAGTGGTTGGTCCAGGGCAGTTCTGGGATGGACGCGCCCAGAACACGGGGTCCCGACGCGGAGGGGCCACCAGAGCTGAGATTTGGTGATGGTACCAGAGCCTGAGATGCACATTCCATTCCTGGTTCTTGAACAAAAATGTGACCCGGTCAAGCATCTCTCCCTGCTTTTAGTTTTCTCATCTGAAAAATGTGCTTGGAGCTCCCAGAGGGGAGGGAGCTGCGTAAACGCCGTGGCCGGCAGCCCGAGGAGGGCGCGCGAGGCTGGGGGGTGGGGGGGGCACTGCTCTCCCAGCCCAGCCTCCTGCCGGCCGGGTCACCGCTCCCCTCTAGTGCCTCTTGGCACCGGGCAGCTGTCTGCTTAAGCAAAAGGTTTTTTAGAACAGTTTTTGATTATAGAAAAATGGCAGCGGTCGTACCGACAGTCCCCGTGTGACTCGCCCACGGCCTCCACCCCGGGCGTCAGCGTTGCCCTTGTCCCACTCGAGGACCAACGTCGATTCATATGTAATAAGTTAAAATAATAATTCCCTGAAAGTCCTGGTTTATTCAGACGGCCTCCGTGTCCCTTAGTGTCCTGCTGTCCCAGGACCCTGTCCAGGACCCCACGTGACAGGTCATGTCCCCTCGGAGCGCCTCTGGGCGGTGACATTTCTCAGACCTTCTTGTTTTTAACGACCTTGACAGTTTTGAGGACCTGTCAGCCGTTTGTCAGGACGTCCCTCAGTGACGACCACGGAGGGGAAGGGCCCCCATCACACCCCCTCTGGGGGGGGGGGGGTGCTGTCACGGGACCTACACCGCAGCCGCTGACCTTGGCCACGGGGCGCGGGTGTGTCTGTCTGGTCTCTCTGCTGTGCAGCTGCTCCCCCTCCCCCGCTGTGCCCTGGAAGGAGGCCGCGGTGCACACCCCACACCCAAGGGGGGACGCTCTGCTCCGCTCCCCCCCTCCCCCCCCCCCCCCGCAGGCAGCGTGGCTGCCCCCGCAGAGCACGTCCTCACCAGCCCTGTGTTTACCTGCCCGCATTTGGGCCCCTGGGGGTTTGGTTTGTCCTTGGGGCTGTGATCTGCTGCGACCCTGTTCTGCGGCCCTGGGCCCGCCCTCGGGAGTGCCTGCGACAACCCCACCCCCCACGCCCCTCCGCGAGGCTTTTGTTTTTCGGGCACGAGCTGCCCCAGGCCCGCCCGGGCATTTCCTGCTCCTCCCCGAGAGGCGGTGTTTCTCCAGGGAGCCCGGGCCCCTTCTGCTGGGAGGGGGCCAGAAACCAGCATCTGGGCGCTGGAGTCTCATCGCTGCTGGGCGTGGTTGCGTCCGGGCCTCTTCGCGGACAGCAGGGACATACGTGTGTGTGTCCTGACCCAGGTGTGTTCCTGTGAAATGCGGGGACAGGCTGCAAGACCGTGCTCACGTCTCACGCCGGCTGCACGTCTGGGGTCTTCAGGACCCCTCTTAGGTTTGACGATGCTCACAGAAGGTTGTCACGCTCAGTTACAGTTTATTATGGAGAAAGGATACAGATGAGGGTCAGCCGAGGGGGGAGAGCCGTGGGGAGGGCTGGGGAGAGCTCCAGCCACCCCTCCCTGTGGGGGCAGCCCAGCAGTCTCGCCTGGGACGGGCCTGGGATGGGCCGGGTGCCCAGCAAGCTCCGCCCCGGGCGTGGGTGAGCGGGCCCCCACGTTTTGCCTTTGGTCCCTGTATGCCGGTGGCCTTCTGGCCAAGTGACGCCTGGCACGAGGTGTTTGGCCTCTTCCGTGCCTTCACAAGGATAGGGTTTCTTGGAGCCAGGAGAAGGTGGCGCCTTTCAGGGCAGCTCACGCAGGCGTGCGGGTGGAAAGCCGTGGGGCACACGAATGGTGACTTCAGGACGCGCGGGCGAGGGTGGAGCGCCTCACGCAGGAGCCTGGCCCTGATGTCAGCAGGGCTCCCTGAGCCCCTGGGGCCTCAGGGGTTCGCCCGCCGGTGCTGTGATCGAGATGAGAGTCCCACCTGGTTTCAGGCCCCCGTCCCCTTGGGGTGGGTGTGGGCTTGTTCTTGCAGAGGGGGAGGGGTGGGGGTGGCACAAGAGCTCCAAAGCTGGGAGTCACCTGGGCACTCAGTGCTGGCTGAAGAGAGCCTGTCAGGAAAGCACCGGGCTGTCCTGCAGTCAGGGAAACGGGCTTCAGGGGTGAGTACCTTCCCGGGGGTTCCTCCCAGGGCAGCGGGGGCTGGGGGTCCTCTTACAGTCCAGGCACCGCTGCAGGCACGCGGGCAGCGGCCAGTGTGCTCTGAGCTGCAGTCGGTCCCGGCGGGAAGGTCTCTGCCCACGGTCCACCCCACCCGGCCCCATGGCCAGAGCCAGGCCTGGCCGCTGCGAGGGAGCTGGGGCCCTCCCTTGGGGGACTTCAGAGCAGGTGGGCGATCAGGACCAGGGCTGGCGGGTGTGAAAGCCCTGGCGCTGGGCCGCTGGGGTGAGTGCTGGGGGGTCCGTTCCCTTCCCCCCCGCGGCCTCAGGGAACCCACCCCCCCCGCTCCGTCCACAGGGGAAGACCCCGGTGGGGAGGGGCACGCCTCCTGCCCTGAGCAGCCTGTCAGGCTCCGGTCGTGCCCTGAGGCTCGGGGGAGGGTCCCGCCCTTCCTCGCCCCTGCTCCGCACACCACACTTGGCCCCTGGGCCCCAAGGGGAGTCCCAGGTGTGTGTGTGTGCCTTGGTGCCCTCGACGGTCGGGGCAGGGAGGGGCTGTGGGAGGCCTTCTTACCTGGTCTAGGTGGGGGTGTGGACCCAAGGCCTCCTGACCTCCCAGCTCACGGCCGCTCCCGGGAGCCCTGGCCGTGGGAAGGGAGCCCCGGGCCCACCCGTGCGGCAAGGGTGGGGCCTCTGGGGAGCTCTGGGTGGTCGGCGGGGGACCTGCTGCCTGGGGGACGCAGGGAGAGGGGTCCGTGGTGGGAGGAACAGGGCCACAGTGTCCTGGGGCCGCGGCTGTGCGGGGGGTGTGACAGAGGCCCCCAGAGCGGCTGGGACCGGGGGAAAGGAGGCAGGGCGGGTCTCTCATTCACACTTTACAAAGAAACACGGGTAAGAGATGAGGGCTCCTGGTCTGGAGGCTACACGCAGGGGTCGGCCCAGGACTCCCGGGTCGCCGGGTCCTCCCGCCGTGAGGTGCCCGTGTCTCCCCGAGACGGCACGTGGGCCCAGAGCCCTGTGTGGCCCGTGGCCTGGAGTCGGGCCCTCGGCGGAGCTTCCGGGAGGGCGCGTGCTGTGCTGACGCGCGTCTCCTGTCCCCGGTAGGGCGGCCAGCAGGCCCCGGCCAGCCGCGCTGAGCCGCATGAGTGCCGCGCAGAGGCTCCAGCTCCTGTGAGTATGGCCCCGCCAGCCCCCTCCCGCACCCCTCCCTCAGCCCCTCCCCACCCCTCCCCCCCCTCCCCCCAGCCCCCTCCCTCCCCGCCTCCCCCCCCCCCCCCCGCCCCCCGCGAGGCCCACCCCAGCACCATGTGGTGTCTGGCCACGTCTCCCGACTCCGGTCCCTCGGGTGCTGGGGGCAGCTCGGGCGCGCACAGCCTGTCTGCAGGGAGCCTGGGAGCCCCTTCCCCCCGGGGCGGTGGGGGGAGGGGCAGCTGCTGGCTCTCGGGGGGCCACCCTCGGGGCCCCAGGGCCTAGGCATCCTGGGTGTGCAGACACCTGGCCGGGCCGTCACTCCACCCGTGGAGCCCAGAGCCTCCCCATCAGCAGCAGAGAAAGCTGGGACCTGCTGTGGTGCGGCCTTGCCCTCGGTCACACACCCAGGGTGGGAGCAGGGCACGGGCTGCGCCCTCTACCCCCTCGCCCGCCCGGGGCCAGGGCTGTCCCCACCACGGTGCCCTGATGGGCCCGCATGGGCTTGTGCCGGAGCTGCCACCCGGAGCGTCCCGACTGGGTCACCTTAGTTTTGGTGACAAAGGTGTTGTCCTCAGAGGCACCTGGCCAGGCCCCCCGTGGCCACGCTGGGCTATGGGGCCCACAGCGCGCGCTGCCCTGGCACCTCTGGAAGGTGGCACTGGCGGTGCCCGCTCCCCCTGGGGCTGGCTGGGCGTAGGGACGGGCACAGAGTGGGGGCTCAGGACCTCCTGTGGGAGGGGTGGGCCCACTGCCCCCCCCCGCCGTCGCCCCCATGGGGCCCCGAGCTCCTGCGTCTGCCCAGCTGTGCTGGAGGCGGGCCGCTCACGTGGGGTCTCGTGTGCAGGGCGCCTGCTGCCTTCCGTAGCCGCTCTCTGTCACAGGTGGGGAAGAGGAGGCCCCAGGGCAGCCACTCCCCTCCTGCCCGAAGCCCCTGTGGGGCCTCAGACCGCCCCCCGGGACGCTCCAGGCACAGTGTCACAGGCGCACAGCCTTCCTCAGTCCGTCCCCCCCCCCGTCCTGGCCCCAGCCCAGCCCCCTGCCGTGTCCCTGCAGGCTGGCTGAGCCGCGGCTGGTCCCGGGGGTGTGGAACGCGCATCCCCAGCCCCCCACCGAGGGCGTGGGGTCTGCTCACCCCCGCTCTCCATTCTTTCAGCGAGGAGGAGAGGACGCGGTTTCGGGAGCTGCTGGCCAGTCCGGCCTACAGAGCCAGCCCCCTGCAGGCCGTCGGGCGGCAGCTGGTGCAGCGGATGCAGCTGGAGGGCGGCGGGCAGCCCTGACCCGGCGCGGGGCCGGCTCAGCTCCGGGGACACCCACGAGGAGGTGCCTGCGGTCCTCGCCCTGCTCCACCAGCCCCTGAGCCAGGGGGCTGCCGGCCTCGCGCAGACGGGGCTCCCTGAGCGACAGTCGGCACGGTGGTGTTGTGACGGCACATTTATTTTTGTAATAAAAGTGCTGGAAAAACCCAGGGTGTCCGTGGAGTCTGGTGCCGCCACTCAGCTGGCCTTCCTCACACTTTGCTGTTTTGTCTGAGTTTGTCAGCAGTGACTGCACATGGCGTGTTACTTTCAGAGAAGAACCTTCTAGCTTCCTGGTCCCCCAGCAGCTCCAGCCTGGCCCTGGCTGGGCGCGGCTCTGCCGCCATCTCGCGGTGCCTCTGTCAGGGCCTCCGACCTCTGCCCAGGACCTTCCCCTGGGTGATGCGGGGTGGGGGGGAAGCGGAGGGGAGATGGAGGTGCGGTGCCAGCCCGGCGCTGCCGTCTACTGCGACGGGCTCAGCCCTCTCCCTGGAGACTGGCCTGAGGAGCCGCACACGTGTGGGGGTGCCTTCCTCCCCCCAGCAGAGAGCCCTGACGTCAGATGGGCGCAGGTGGGGGTGGGAGAGACCCCGCCCCCTGGGAGCCTGCTGGCTGTGGTCTGTGAGCCAGAGGGACTTCCGTGTTTTTTAACCTTTGTAGAACGAACGTGGACTATTTGGTAATAAAATTAAGTGACAAACAGCTCGATGGTTTTCGTGTGCACTTTAAACGCAGACAGCAGGAGAAGCCTCGCAGGGCTCACGGGCCAGGGCCGTGGTGCCCGCCCTGCAGGGCCTGCGAGGGGCTCTGGTCCCAGATGGTGCTCCCCGGCCCCCAGCACGGGGGCAGAATCCCTGCCGCACAGCGCACACACTCACAGGCCTTGCAGACGGTGCAGCACCGGGCCCGGGGGAGGAGCCCCCGGGGGGGCCGTGGGGAAAGGCGCCGTGGCCGGGGCAGCGTGTCCTCCGGCGGTGGTGTGGTGCAGCGGGAGGGGCGGCAGCTGCCGGGCCGCGGGAGCGGTGTAGCGAGAGGGTCGGCCGCAGGGCGGGGCGGGGGTCCCCGAGGAAGAGGCCACGCTGGTCTGCCTGGCGGCAGTGGGCCTACTGTGTGCCTGGCGGCCTGTGGGCAGGATGTGAGCAGCTGGGAGAGGGGGCTTGAGGGTGGGGACAGCAGAGCCCTGGGCGAGCAGGGCGGTGGGTGGTGGCGTCCTGCGTAGAGGGTCAGGGTCACTCTGGGGCCCCCAGCAGATCCTTCCTCTGCCTCGGAGCCGGGAGGGGCAGGTGAGGGGAGGAAGGGCCCGGTGGGTGGGAGGGCTGGCTCGCGCGGGGGCCACGCCCTCAGACCTCCGGGCTCTTGACGGGGGACCCTGCCTGTCTGCTCCTGGCTTTGTCCCGTGTCATCGCGTTGTCCGTCCCCGCGCGCCCGGTGATCGGCAGGCCCGGCCCCGTTTGTGCCCGGCGTTGGGTGTCACCAGATTCGTCTTGCCGGCTGGGTAGGGAGGAGGGTGCGGCACAGATGCGGCTCCCAGGTGAGTCGGGTCCCGTGGTGCTCACAGCCCGGTTTGCACAAACTCCAGACGTGCTGCTTCTGGAATGTTCCTCGCGCCCGTGAGGCGTCCTGGCTGAGGTCGTCGTGCTGAGACGCGCTGGGGCTCTCGGTCAGAGCGCCGGGGCGGGCGGGGCTGCACGGCGGCGCTCCTCCGTCCTGTGAGGTCACTTCGGAAGCTGTTCCGGTGACGTAGCTTAAAGTGGTGATGGCAGGCATGTTCCTGATGGCCGCCTGTGTTTCTGAAGTCTTCCTTAAGGTTGAGACATCTTAAGATTCTGGGGAGAAAATCTGTGATTACTTGTATGTCTGGATCCTATGTTTCTTCTGGTGCCCCAGGGGCTGCTGGGTCGTGGGGCCTCCTGCCGGGCCTGCAGCCTCATCCCTCCGGTCCCCCCCGGTCCCGCTGCCTGAAGAGGAGGTCCTGGCACCCGGCTGGGGCCGTCTCTCCAGAGGGAAACGGAGGCCCCGGGGAAGGCTGCCTCCCCCGAGCTGGCGCTGAGCCCCTGCGAACCCCGAGCTTCCGGCCGCACCGTGACCCCCACGACACCTTGAGTTTGCTCTCTGTTCAGGCCGGCACCAGGCGAGCCCGGGGTGCCCTGATTGGCCCGGGTGCCGCCCCTCCCCCTCCCGCAGCGCCTGCCTCTTGCCTTGGTGTCTGGCTTCCAGCACAGCAGTCATTATTCCCACCTCGGCGCCTCTCCCGGGTTGGGAGCAGAATCTAATTACATAACGATGTTTAATTAGAGAACCAGGCGCAGGTCGGCCCTCTGGCTGCAGGGCTCCTGGGAGGAGTGGGCCAGCCCTCCCTCTGCCTCCTGCAGGTGTCCCGGGTCTGACCCGAGTGGCCTCCGCCCCCACCCCCAAGCTGCTGTGCCCCTTGTCCGCATCCCCGTCCTCGGGCAGGGCCCATCTCCAGCTCCGTTTCATTCAGCCAACGCTTTCTGGCCTCATCTGTCTGGCCCGAGCCACCTCACCAGATGGAGAGGAGACGCCTCTCCACGGGGAGCTCTCTGTGGTGGGGCAGGAACAGCTGTCCTGTAAGCCCAGTTCAGGCCTGCCCGGGGCCGGAGGAGGAGGCGGGGGGACGGTGGCAAGTGTGAGTGAGGGGGGCACCAGCTCTGTGCCAGCTGGACTCACACCCCAAGGGCAGACGGTGGCAGAGGCCCTGGGTGGACACCTCCTGACTCTGCATCTGCACGGATGGGGTCCTGGAAGCGTCAGGCAGAGTGACAGTATGTGAGGGTGGCTTGCGCTGGCCCTGGGATTACTGCAGAGCAGGCTGGGGACACTGTCTAGCTGAGGCCCGGGATGGGGAGAAGGATGCCTTGGTCCTCTGCTAGTCCCTACCACAGGCTGTAATGGAAAACCCAAGTCATCATGGCTGATTGTGTTTAAAGTGGGGGAGGGTTGTCCCTCACACAGTGAGGATCTGGAAGCAGGCAGTCCAGGTCTCCAGGGTGCCATCAACAGCCCAGGCTCCACTATCCTCTGCTCATCCTCGTGCTAAAGCAGCCGCCAGCGCCCCAGCCATCACATCACATTCCGGGTAGGAAAAGGGGGAGGGGCAGAGGGCAAACAGCAAGAGGGACCGGGAAACCTGCTCTCCCCTCGTTTTAAGGCCTCCTTAGAGGCCCACCCAGGGATATCCGCTCTTAGCTCATTGGCCAGGGCTGGGCTACGTCCCCGCCCCAGATTCCAGGGAGGCTGGGCAGGCAAGGACAAAGGACAGCCTCTGCCGTGGAGAGCAAGCCTCCTGCCCTTTGGCCCTCGGGGAGGCCTCCAGTCCCCGATCACTCGACCCTGCCTTTGGCCTCAGCGCCAAACCCCGCACCTCTGCGGGGGATGTCATCAGTGCCCAGGAGGGACGTGGCCCAGCCCGGGGGCCACGGTGGCCGGGCCTGGGACTATATGGGGGCACTGGTGTGCGGAAGTGCCTGTTCTGCAGCCCAGGCTGGACAAGGGAGGCAGGGCGCCAGTGGGTCCCCTCCAGGCCCGGGAGGCCCCCAGACAGGGATGCTGGGGTTCCCCCCACAGCGCCAACGGCTCCCACCTGGGAAGCGGTTAGCGTTCCTCATTGTGGACCAGGGTGTGTCCTCGCTGCCCAGAAACCACGAGGGACCCTCAGAGCGGAGGTGGCATCCCATCAAGAAGTTCTCTCCGGGGGGTGGCGTCCCAGGGATGTGGCTTGGGCTGCTCTGGGAGCCGGTGGGGAGCTGGGGGCTGGGGTCAGCCCCCTGCACCTCCCACCCTGCCCGGAGGCCATTAGGAGAGCAGACGGGGGCCTCTGCCTCGGGGGAGCGGGGCTCTCCACACCAGTGTCCTCCACGCCGCTCAGACACGCCTTCCTGTCGGGGTGTGTTGGGTGGGTGGCTGGTACTTCTCTCTGGACATCAAGACACAGCCTGTGTCCCCTTGCCAGGCCCTTGTGGGCAGGACTCACGTTTCACGGCCCAGCAGGGGCAGCAGGTGCTTTTCTTTATCTCTTCTGAGCGTGTGGTCAGCGGAGCGGGCACGACCCCTGCGCCAGGTGCAGGTCAGACGTCTAAGGGTGCGATGCTCGGGGTGAGAAGGCGGCGGAGGGCGTGCTTTGAGCCCTGGCCCCGCAGAGCCGTGATGAGTCCCGGTGCGGCGAGGGTGCGGGGCTGCTGGTCGGGAGTGGGGAGACCCCAAGCGCTGGGGCTGGGCCAAGGCCCCGTGTTGCGGGCCGGCCCAGCCCTGGGAACAGGCGGGGTCCCATTTTCCAGAAAAGATCGAGGCTGCTGGGGGGTGTTGGAGGGCCCTTGGAGGGTGACGGGGGCACTTGGGCTGCTCAGGGGACCCCACTTAGGGGGCCGCTGTGCCGCAGGGCTTCTGATTTTAGACGTCAGGTGCTGCTTGGCCAGAGGCCTCTGCAGGCCGGGTAGGCAGCTGGGCCCCGCCGGTGCCCGCTGTCCGTGGACGAGGCCTCGACTGGTGGGTGATGTTGGCGGCAGGGGGGCGGGGGCCGTAACTGCTCTGCCCCTTGGCTGTTCCAGCTCCAGGCCGCGTGCCCCAGACTCCCCGCTCCGCCCTCCGCGGTGGAGGTGAGTGCAGGTGTGGACACGGGCAGGCCTGGGACCCTCTGCTCTGGGTCTGCAGACACCCCTGCTGCTGGCTGGTGCCCAGCTTGGGGAGGAGCCAGGCACTGCCGTGCCCTTGTCCCAGCCCCACTCAGGCGGCCCGGCTGTCTTCCGAGGGCCCTGTCCCACCCCCCGGCCCGTGGCCCAGGCCTCTGCTCACCCACAGGCCCTCTGGGGACCGGTCCCTGTGACGGTGCCTTTGGGCTTTCTTGCCCGACACAGGGCCGTCCGCCTGCTGGGCTGGCCTCCCGAGCCCCTGCGAGGCCATCTCCTCCGCGGAAACGTCCCGCTGCCTCCTGGGCTGTCTCCCTTCCCTCTCGAGGCCGCCCTCCTCCTGTCCCCTGGGTGGGCCCTGGGACTCCTCTCCCAGGGCCAGGTCAGAGGTCCTTTCTTGGCCCACCTGCCCCGGGTCCCAAGCTCGTCCCCGAGAGCCTTAAAGACTTGAGCCAGGGGATTCCCACCGCCCGCCCCTCAGCCCTCCCTGCCCTGAGGTCACAGGTCTGAGTGTCCTTAACCTTCATCCCTGGGTGGGGGGGCGCCTCATGGGGCCCTTGTGAACGTCCTGTTGGCCCCGCGGTCTGCTGGAGCCCCTGCGCTGTGTTCTCAAGTCACCTGGGGCACCTCTTCCCTCTGGCTGCCTGGGCTGGATACACAGCCAGCTTCCCCTGCTTCCTTTGATTTTTAAGTGTTGCTTCTTAAATGTTTAATTTCGTTTCATTATATGTAAAATTAAGTTACGTTGTAAGGGTCAAGCCTACAATATAAAATTTAAACCTCTTTCCTTAATAACAGTGCTGGACTGTATTAGAGTGGGTGGGTTCTTCTCCTGTTCTGGGGGAGAACATGTTTAAAAGCGGGCACCTGTGTTTTGCCTACAGTGGATGTTTGAGTTAGTCCGAGAAGACGGGGGGCTACCCACACACTGGACAGGATGGTGGGGCCAGGGGCTGGGGACCCGGCTGTCACTCAGGCCCTGGGTCCTTGGTTCGTGTAGATGGGAGAGAATACGCTCACAAGTGGACGTGGCTGGTGAGTGATGTGGGAAACCCCGCCGCATGCCACATGCGGTGCCACGTCCCCACCCGCCTGGTGCCCGGGGCCCGTGCCCAGGCTGACCGCATCCCCTCACCCCAGCCCGGTGGGAGTCCTGGAGCCCTGGGCGCCATGCAGCCCGAGCCCCCAGACAGGAATGACTGGATTCTTGTTACGACTGGGATTAAACCGAGGAGAACGGGGAAGAGAGACAGCGCCCTGGGAAGGGTGGCTCCTGTGGGGCTAGGCGGACGGCGCCCCCTCCCACGCCTGCACCCGGAGGCCACCGGCTCAGACGGGTGGGGGGTCGTGCCCTGTGATGCGCCCCTGCCAGCCGTGGGTGAGAGCGTGAGGGTGCGCATGTGAGCAGGCACGCCTGTGTGTGCACGTGTGCGCATGTGTGCTCGTGCACGCGCGGCGCCGGTGTGCGCGTGCGTGGGTGCAGTCGGGCGCAAAGTCCGCAGGCGGGAAGGAGGCAGGCGCTCGCCAGCGCGGCCCTCCGCACGGGGAGGCACTGTGGTTCCTGCTCCTTAAGCGCTTCTACCCAGACGGCTGAGTTCTCTCAAATTCCTCCTTGGCTCCTGCCCCGTCACGTGTTACTACTTTTCCTGCTGGGGGCGCAGGTGGTGTGACTCGTTTTCCACGTGCCACGGCTTTGCATTCCTGGGGTCACGGCGTGGCTCGGGGGTCCCCGGCTGCACCGTGTCTGCTCTGCTCACACGTGAGGACCTGCAGCCTTTCCCGGCCCCTCCCGGAAGCCAAGGGGTGGGGTGCTGCCTTGACACCCCGAGACTTTCCCTCGGGTCCCCAGGAAGGTTTCCACGGTGTCCACGAGCTTCCTCCTGCTGGAGGGGGAGGGGGTGTTTCCTCCGCCTCTGCCCTGCCCCCCACCCAAGCCTGGACCCCACCCTGCTCCCATGCCCCCCCGAGAGGGAGGAGGCCGGGCTCTGGGCCCCTCATGCTGCAGGACCCCCTGGAATCCCAGGCGAGGCTTTGTCCTGGTCTTCCTGCCGTCCAGCCCCACCCTGAACTCCTGCTGGGGTGGGACCCTGCACAGGCGGCACTGGCCCCAGCAGGACCCCCTGGCCTGCCCCTCGGATGTCCTGTTGTCTGGCTGGTGTCCTGGTCCCGACATCCCAGAAGGAGCGGATGGCTGCTCTTGGGTCCCTTGATGTCCTGACCAGACGGGTCCTCCCCTCCTGCTGGTCTCTGGAGCCTGCTGGTGTCTCCTCATGTGACAAAACTTGCTTTGCAAGGAATGTTCCCTCTCCAGGACAGCCATTACTAATCAATCACCGCCTCCCCCCAGCACGAGGGGTCCTCAAAACCTGCCTCTGTGGACAGTCCAGAAGTGGCTCCTCGTGACCGGGGTGCAGGTAGGCCACCCCGCCTCCTTCCCGTCCGTGTCTCTGTGCTAGAGGCCCTGCTGTGGTCCGTCCCGAGGCCGAGCACAGAGCCTGGTTCTCTTCTAGCTTGCTGCAGGCCTACGTCCTCTGCTCCCCTGGCTTTGGGCACGCCCCCAGCTTGATCTGGACACAGCCATGAGTACACATAACATGCATGGCTTTGGGGCAGCTTCCAGAGTCAGGGCACCATGCACCCCACGTGCCGGGCTGCACGGTGACCAGGAGTGCTATGGACGGTGGTCTGTCCCCCAGCCTGGTCCTGCGTGAGGACAACATGGAGCAGAGCCCCATGGGCTCAGGTGGACTTGCTGTGCCAGCAGGAGGTGAACCATGATTGTGAAGATGCTGACGCTTGGGAGTGTTTGTCACAGCAGCAGAACTGGTGCCTTGTGACTGATACACCTCCTTCCTATTCCCACCGAGGAGACTGAGGAGTAGAAACAAGCTGCCCTGTCTGTGCTGAGGTCAAGGCAGGGCGCCACCAGCAAGTCGGCCAGAAGTACTGAGAAATAAGAATTTTCTTCAAGAAAGATGGGACAAAAAACAAAACAAAACAAAAACCGAGAAACATGGGACTTCCCTGGTGGTTCAGTGGTAAAGAATCCGTCCCACAATGCAGGGGACACGGGTGTGATCTTTGGTCAGGGAACTAAGATCCCACATGCCATGGGGCAACTAAGGCCACATGCCACAACTGCTGAGCATGCGTGCCTCAACTAGAGAGCCTGTGTGCCACAACTACAGAGTCCATGTGCTCTGGAACCTGTCCACCGCAACTAGAGAGAAGCCCACATACCACAGAGAAGAGCCCACGTGCTGCAGCTAAGACCCGATGTAGCCAAATAAATAAATAAAAATAAAATAACTTTCTGCAGAAAGAAACAGCAAGTCAGATGTGCTTCCAGGGAATAACAACAAAAGAGTCTCCCATGGCGGTTTTCACGCAGATGTGGTACCAGCTGCTCCCGTTTCCCCCTGGAGCTGCCTGGAGTGGGGGACCTGTGTGTGCAGTGCCCACAGAGGACGCTCAGTAAACTGCTGGACACGCGACAAGTTCTCCGACACGTAGTGGAGCCGCAATCAGCTCTAAGTCACGCCGAGGTGAGTGAGACAACTTGGAAAAGAAACAGATGCTCTCTGGAGTGACTCGAGCCCCAAGAAAGCCACGCGGCGTGATGGGAAGTTTGGGAAAGCCTAGCACGGAAGAAACTCCCCAGTGAAGCTTCTAGAAGGCAGCCAGAAATGCACTCAGAGGAGAACTTACCATCATAAGTGTTTTTATTATATACAAGAGAGAATAAAAAATACATGAACTAAGCATTCAATTCCAGACTGTAGAGAAGAAAAATAAGACAAAGCCCAACGCCTAAGGCAGCAGCAGGAATACGTGAAAAAAAAAGAAAAGTGGCTGGTTTGGCAAACAGAAAAGCAGTAGAGTTGCTAAGCTTTAAACATCCCCTGGGAGTTGCTTGTGGAGGCATCTGGGTGACCTGGGCGCCCCCCTCGGGGCAGCTGTTAGGAAAGTGGCCCCCCCCGACCCCTGGGCCTGCCGGGAGCTCCCTGCTCTGCTCTCCCAGATGCTGGGGTGGGGGCCAGACAGCGGGGGCAGAAAGGGCTCATCCAGCCCTTTCTATGAAGGGGAAAGAGTCGACCGAGGTGCAGGGGGCCGGGCTCCCGGGGCAGACCAGGGGTCGCGTGCCCTGGCAGCCCCAAAGGGGTCCGTCATTTACCGCGGCCACGTGGCCCCCCAGTGCTTTGGGAAGAGAGCCAGAGCCCCCGAGGTCCGGGTGTCTGGAGGCCTGAGGAGCCACACGGGGGTCCAAGGGCCAGGAAGGGCCACCTGCACCTCGTCTAGGGTCAGCTGGGCCGGGGGCCTGAGCCCAGGGCTGGTGCCCGAGAGGTCCCGCCACAGCCGTGCCAGGGCGCGTCCCGGGCCCCCCTCCCCTGTCCTGTCCAGCACAGCCGACCACAGACGTCCGGTGTCCGGGGGCCTTGGGAGTCCACGGCCACACGGCAGCCCCCAAACACAGGCCCGGCCCTGAAGGAAAGCGGGCGCCGCTCTCCTGCCTCCCGACCCCCAGAACCCAACTCGCCTGGCGGGTCCCTCCCCCGCCCCAGAGAAAGCGGGGGTCTCTCTGGAACCTCGTGGGGCGACCCCTTGGCCGAGGGACCCCGCGTCCCCGCTGGGGCTCCTCTCCCGCCACTGCCCTTCACTCCCGCCTGGCTGCGGGGCCGCGAGCAGAAGGACACGCCGCTGCCCGGGGCGAAGGGAAACGTGCGTCCAACTGTTTGGACGAAACGAAACAAGACCGTCATATATTAAAGGCAGCTGTAAAATAGGGCTTAGCCTTGTAATAATATTGTGGTTTTGTTTGCCCTGTGCGCGTCCTGAGAAAGGGGTGTGACCTCAGCCCAGGAGCGCTCACTCCCCGCACCCTCGCGCGCGCGTCTGCGGCCCTTCAGGGCCCCGCGGCCCCCGGCTCCGCAGGCCGGCGCCCCGCTCGCCGCGGCCGGGAGGGGGTGCGGTCCCGCTAGCCGAGTGCCGGCCGCACGTCGTCTCCTGGAACCCTGCCCACCCCGCGGCGCCGGTGCCACGGTGGCCCTGGGTTACAGGCGGGGACGCCGAGGCTCAGGGAGGCCGGGGCCCCTCGTCCACGGCGGGGCGGCTGAGGCCCGGGTCCCCGGCGCAGCGGAGCCTGCGGGCGTGGGCCCCGGGCGCGGCGGTCCTCGGCACCGATGGCCACGCCGCCCTGTCCACGCCCGGCGTCTGGGAGGAGACGGCCGCCCGGGCAGGCGCACGGGGAGGCCGCAGCCCACGTCTGTCCTGGCGGCGGCCGCTCCAGCCCCCAGCCTTCAGGCGGGACACCCGAGGGCGCGGCCGGAAACCGCAGAGGCCGGGCCAGCTGGCCGCGCGAAGCTGCCGCGCTTGGGAGGGACCCGTGAGGTGGCGACGGGTAACTCGTACACCGGGCTCCCGTCCACCCCGAGTAGGGCTCTGCTGGGCCCCCGACCCTCGGCCCCGCGCGGCGGAGGCCGACCTCGCCCCCCCCCAGCCCGCTGCCCCGCGGGCGGCACACACCCCAGCCCTGCCAGGCCCCGCCCTGCGGTCCGCACAGGACCCCGCTCCTGCCGGGCCCGAGCCCCCTCACCCCTGGCTCTCCCCCTCCCGTCTCCTCCTTCCTCCCCCCACGCCCATCGAGGGGCCCAGCCTGTGCAGCGGGTCACCGTCATGCACCCTAGGGCCCCAGGCCCCTCTCCTCGCCGATGTGCCCTGGACTTCATCCTGGCCTTGCTCGTCCCCCTCCGCCGCCCCCAACTGCCCATTCCAGCGCCTCTCCAGGGACCCAAGGGAGTTATCCTGGGTCCCAGCCTGCCCGGAGGGCCCAGCATCCAGGCAGGCTCTGCACACCCCTCCCCTCCTGTCCTCCCGACCCCCACACCTGTCCTGTCCCCACACCTGTCCCGTCCCCTACACCTGTCCCGTCCCCTCTCCATACCTGTCCCATCTCCCAAACCTCTCCCAGCCCCCCACACCTGTTCCATCCCCCCCACACCTCTCCCAGCCCCCCACACCTCTCCCATCCCCCCACACCTGTCCCAGCCCCAGTGAGCATCTCAAGTACCCACCCGGCAGCTACCACTCAGGTTGCAAAACCCAGTTGTCAGCCTGCACAGATGGCTGCCTGGGCGACAGGACGCCAGGTGCAGTGGCGTGAGACGTGGAGCCCCTGCTGGCCGTGCCCCGTGAAGAGGCGTGGGCTGGCGTGCTGTCACGAGGCCCGAGCACTGGACCTGGTCCGCGGTGATGCCTCCGAAGACCCCAGGGCTGGGACGCGGATTCCCGCCTCTAGACAAGAGCCTTGGAGATCCTGAGTCTGGCTGGAGCCTGGCGGACCCGTGACTGGCCCCGGGGAGACCCGGTCCCTCCCTGAGGGCCCCTGTGTGCCCAGGCGCGGGGGCCTGGTCTTGGCCTGTGTCCCCAAGCCTGCGAGCTGCGGGCTGCGGGCTGCGGGGCGGGAAGGCTGGGGGCGTCTGGGGAGGGGACGGGGGTGATGGGGCAGCTGTCAGGCACGGGGGTGCTAGGCGAGGGAGGAGGTGTTTTGCCAGTAATTCTGCATTCTTGTGTGTTGTCAACAGAATTCCCACTTGACTTTTGTTTATGAGACTTTATTAATGATTTACATTTCTGCTCAATTATTTATTAAGTGTTAAGCCGATATCCCTACACCTGCACCCTGGTGCTGAGACCAGGGCCTGCGTGTGTGTGCCTGTGTGCACACGTGCCTGGGTGTATGTGTGTGTGTGCGCGTCCAAACGGGTGCATGGTGTGTTCACGTGTGTGTGGGCTCACACGTGTGCCCCTTGCGTGTGTGCCTGTGCACGTGCTTGTTCTTGAACTTGAACTCCTGGGCCCAGGCGTCCATTTGCCTGAGGGCTGAGGACCTGCAGAGGGGGCTCCTGCAGCCCGTCGATGCCGGGGCAGCCGCGCCGTGACTTGCTCTGAGGCAGGGTCCTCCCGCCTCTTCCCCCTCCCCGTGTAGAGCCTGGTCCCAGCCGGGGGGCCAGAGTGTGGCGGCCCCTCACGCCGCCTCTGCTGGACCGTGGGTGCTGCCGCCTCCGAGTGGCAGGTCTGGGCAGAGCCTGTTTAATCAGATGGCGTTTCCAGGAACCAAACAACAAACATACTTTCTGGAAGCAGTAGAACAGCCCGTCTCCCAGGAGAGGAAGGGAAACAAGAAGCTGCTGGTGGCCACACCTGGAGGCCCCCCGGGTGACTGGGGCGTGGGCTTGCCAGCCCGTACGTGGGAGGCAGCTCTGCGTGTGCAAAGGCCCTGCGCACGGCAGCCTGCAGACTCGGGACTGCTGTCTGGACACCGAGGGCGCAACCCCACGGCCAGGCCCAGAGCCGGCAGGGATGGAGGCTGGAGCCCCACTCAGCTCTGGGCTCTCCCAGCCCATCCGCTGGGGCCTGGGGAAGGACCTGGAGGGACCCACAATGGCACTTGGGAAGAGACAGGCTTCACCTGCTGCTTCTGGGACCTGGGACCTGGGCAGGGCCGGGGCCGAGTGGAGCCCAGGGACCTGCAGGCTCTGGTGGGGACAGAGCTCGCCTTGCCTGGAGGCCCGTGGCCTCTGCCTCAGGCACCTGCTCCCCAGACCAGCTCATCAGAGGCGCCCGTGCCTCCGTCGTCCCTCCAGGCCCCGACGCTGGGTGAGGGGGCCTCGCCCTCAGAGGTGGTCTGTGGCCTCCTGCCTGGACCCTGCCTCACAGGGAGGAGGCCTGGTGGCCTCCCGGAGGACGATGGTGTCCTGCAGGCAGCAGGGGGTCCTGGCCTGAGCCCTGCAGGACTCACGTGGGACATTCTTTAGAAAACCAGTTTTCCTTATAGACCCCAGTCCTGCTGGAGAGCCACGAGGAGGCCTGTGCCCACGTGGAGCTCTCTGCTTCTTGGAATTGGATCTTTACCTGTTTTGCGCACGAGCCGCTGGTCTGACACGCGCCCCACTCAGCTGTGAGCAGTCTGCGGAGGCCGCGGCCCGCGGCAGGTTGGGGCAGCGGAGGGGAGGGCTCCTGCGTGGGGGCTCTGGGGCACCATCTGCTCTGCCCACCACGCAGAGGTGGGGCGCGGCGGGCGAGGGGCTGGGCGGGTCTGCAGACGGGGAGCCGCTCGGCGCACGCTGAGGCCCCAGCGCCCGGTCGCCGAGGGGCCTCCTGGTGGGGGAGGGCGTGAGCGAGGGGCCGCCGTGCGGCGGCGGCGGGCGGGGGGTTCCTGGGCGCCGGGCTGCTCCCTTGCTCTCGGCCGAGTCCACACTCACGGGGAAGGAGGAGACTTCAGGCCCTGGAGCCTGTCCAAGGCCGCAGCTCCCAGCTGCGCACGGGCGGCCCCCGCCCTGAGGTCCGGGTGCTCCGGGCTCAGGTGGGGACAGAAATCCAGCTGCGGGGCACGGTGCCCGGTGCTTCTCACGTGCGGTCGGGCTGTGTGTGGGACCCCTCGGCCGGGGTGCCGGGAGGGGAACCCACTGCCCCCCAGCCCCGCCCCCCGCGGTGCCCCCGGTGCGGCTGGCCTGGGGGCCCAGGGGTGTGGGGTGAGGCCAGGAGCAGCTGGGCCGTCAGAGGCTGAGCCTCCCCGCCTCCAGCGCAGGTTGGTTGGGGGTCAGTTCTCTCTGTCGGCTCCTCCGTGGCCCGGGAAGGAGCTCAGGGGCTCGCTGTGGCGGGGGTGTCATCGCAGGCCCAGCCAGGCGCCTCCAGGAGAAACACCTTTTATTTTTAGTCTGGGGTTTTCAGCTCTGCTGGCAGCGAGGCTGGGGCGCTGCTGGAACCGTGCATCTCGCCTCCGGGCTGGAAGCTGGGGCGTCCTCCCCGCGCTGCCTCCCTGCCCGGAAGCAGCTGCTCCTGAGGGCACGCGGGAGGAAGGGGCAGTGGGTGGGCTGTGATCCAACCCTAGGTGAGCGGGTGCTGGGGTGGCGTGACCACAGGCAGACGAAAGCCCTGCGGCCCTGGCTCAGCAGCTGCTCCCGGGAGACTGTAGGTAGACTCCGCGGGACGTGCCGGCGCCCCTCATTCCCTGCCCAGGGCCGGGGACACCAGGGAATGGCAGCCGTGGGTCTGCCGGTCTCTGCCCGCCTCGGGCACCGCCCTCTCGGTGCGCCGGACCCACGGTCACCCCGGGGTCCGCAGGGCGGGGGCTGAGGCCGGCCAGGCCCTAGAAGCTGGGGAGGGCGGGCGGCCGAGGCAGCCGTAGCCCCGGCCCCGGGTGGGCGTCTCCTGTCAGCTGGGAAGACCCGAGCGTCTGGGTGCTCTGGGCGCTGGTCCAGGCCCTGCTCCCCGGCAGCCCCTGCGGGTGGGGGGCTCACCTGGTGAGCCCCCCACCCCGCACTCCCATGTTCCTGGGGCAGCACCCCCCTCCCCGTCTCCCGGGGCCCACGTTGCAGGATAACGCCACTCCTCCCGCGCACACCCTGTGGGCTGGGCTTGGTTGGGCATCCCCTGTGCAGTCGCCGCTGCGTGTAGCTGGACATTTCCAGAATGGACAGCTCTGGAATCAGCGTCCAGTGCGGTGTGGCTGCCTTAGCTGGCCTAGATGTCCGTGCCTCTTCACTCTGACCTGTTCCGGGGGATTCCGTGAGATGCAGCTATCCCGGACGGCTGTCCCGTGGCCCCCCACTGTGGTGTCATGAGGCCCCCTCAGCCTGGGGCAGGGCCACGTGTCCTGTCACCTCTGCCTGTCCTCCTGCAGCTGCACGTCACACTGTTTGGGTGACTTCCCACCTCTGACTGTTCCTCCCGCTTCTGTGTTTCTGGGCATGTTCACTGCTCTCTGCTGGGAGAAAGGGTGCTGTCCAGCCTGGCACTGAGAGGAGCCCAGAGGCATCACCATTGCCCGGTTTTAAAGTCCTTCCACTCAGAAGGACGCTGCCGTCAGGAGGCCAGATCCTGTCTGACTCACCCTCTATGCTGTCACGCTGATGCAGCTTCACCCAAGGTCAGTTTTAGGGGTTCTGGGTCGGTATCAGCTATTATATGAAAAGGGGGTTCTTTGGCCAAAATTGTTTGGGGGCTGCAGAGTTAGGCAAGGTTGAAAACAGGCCCTGCAGCAGGACTTATCAGTGCCTTTAATGGGCTAATGTGAACTCTGACCCCCTGGGGATGGGGGTGGGCAGCAGGATTCTCAGACTACTTGGTGTTTTAATTTTCACGGACATTCTCACAGGGTCAGTGTCTTATGGACATATTTTGAGAATGTGTTTTAGAACAGCCAACAGCAGAAAATATAGGGCAGAGATTTTTAAAAAACTGAACCTTAACTCTTCCTCACCTTTTTTCTTATTGTTTGAAATCTGAGAAGGGCCTTCTCAGGGCAGCCTGCCGCCTCGCCTGCCTTTCTCCTGCAGTCGTGGGGGCCTCTGGGCAGGGCCCCCTCCCGCCCGGGAAGAGACGGGCTCCCTGGCGCACAGGTCCCAGGTCACGTCCTCTCTCCGGCTGGATTCTCTCCGGGCTGGGTTTCTTTGTCCCCGAGGACGCCCTCGATCTTCCCTCAACTGCAAGGACCCCAAGTGCTCTTTTCTTTTGAGAAGGCGCAGACACAGCACTGTTGGATTTTAGCCACTCTCCCTGCGTGTCGGAGCGTAGCTGTGAGGGTGCCGCGGCTTCCGGCCGCTTCCTCCAGCGCGACCCGGGCGGCTTGATGGGAGTTCATGCGGGTGTAGACGGCCTGCCACCCTGCTCCTCCCCAGCTGTGCGGCGGAGGCCCCGTCTCCCCGACCCTGATTGTGCGTGGCTTTCTGACTCGGTCTTCGCATACTGGGGTTTCCTGGCAATGACCGAGGGAATAACTGCGGGGGCCCTGCTGGCCGGGGACCGGGAGGGTCTCTGGGACACCGGCCAGCGCCAGCTTCTAGGCTCGGCCATGCCGACGAGGGGAAGCCCTCTGATGGGTGCTCCTGTCTTTGCCCCCCCAGGGGGCTGGGCTTGTCTCCATTTGGCATCAAAGCTAGAGACAGTGAGAGGTAAAGGACGGGCAGAGAGAGCAGCCCCATCGCTCTGGTCCACGCTGACCTCACTTTCAGACGCCCCACTGTGTGGGCAGTGGGGTGAGGCCCAGGACAGAGGCCGGTGGCGGGGGACCCCGGGACGAAGGGTGCTGCCCTGTCTCCTGGCCCGTGGCCCTCTCACCCATCAGGACCCTGGAGGTGGCGGGTCTGGGCCTGGCACTGCGTCGGCAGGAGGCGCCGTGAGGAGTTTGTTGGATTATAGAGGAAACGCAACCGAGAGGAAGCAACAGGCCGAGTTCTGAGCCGTGTTTCTTCTGCAAAGCTGCAGCTAAACTGCATGTTGACACGTTAATTTCCCACTGACTTGTTGGAATGTCAGGAATGCCTTCTCTCTTCTTCATTCGCGGTTACACGTGGCAGCTGACAGTGGCCCCACAGATGGCAGGTGCACGCGTAACTGCAGGTTTGCTGCGTGTGCTTCCCACATGTGACCCCAGAGGAGGCCGTCGTAAGAGGACTTTCATAAAGGAGGTTGGGGTGGGGTTGGGGGTGGAGCCCTTGGGGCCGGGTTCCAGTCTGGGCTTGGCCCTGGCCACGTGGGCACCTCCCGGGTCAACTGTGTCCTGGCTGCATTAAGGCTCAGCGGTCAGAAGTGTCCTTCACGTGGGAAGTGACCACAGGCATGGGGGAGGAGGTGCACGCTTCCTGAGACCCCACCTGTGCCCTCACGGCGCCAACCAGCCTCATACCCACCTCTCTCCTGGGCCCACGTGGTCCCCCGACCCTCTGGACAGTTCCCAGGTGGCGGTCCGGCCCTTTTGACGTGAGCTGCTCTGGTCCCAGGCCCACCCCCCCCACGCCTACTCTGGTCCTGGTGGGCAGAGTCCACACTCCCCGCTGTGCTCGCCTCTCTCGGGGCAGCACGGGTCCCAGAGCTCTCGGGAGGAGCGATTAGGGCTGTCAGACACCCAGCACTCCCTCCTTCCAGGCACGCAGTAGGGCTGCGTTTCCCATCTGCTCTGGCGTGGCCAGCAGCCTGCTTTGGCCAACGAGGGAAAGTGAGCAGAGGCATCTGGGCCCTTGTGTGACCACGGGGGTCCTGCTCTGTCCTGCTCTGGCCCCAGAGTGACTCCCCCGGCAGGTGATCCACGCAGGCAGGGGCGTGTGAGAGGGGCGCCGTCGTGAGACCTGGGGCCTGCTGCTGGCGCAGGGTGGCCCAGGCCACGTGGACTGGCCCACTCCAGACATGGCTTGCGCCGCGGGGGCCTGTGGCCCAGAGGCACCGGTGTTTGCAGAGCTATCCCAAATGAAAGCGGGGCTCCGTCACAGGCCTGAGGATCTTCGGATGCGCACGGCCTGGACTTTTCCTGTTTCCTTCTTTCTCCAAAAGTTCTCGGCTAGAGGGTGGATTGTCTGAAATATTTTCCAGGCAAGGGTAATTTCCAGTTACTCTCTGATATTTGCAAACTCTGCAAGAGCAAGAAGAGCTTTGCTGTGATGTTTTCCAAGAAATCTAGCATCTCCACGCAGCCCTAACGGCTTCCTTCAGTGCTGCAGAGAGAACGGGGGCCCTCCGTCTGCCCGCTCACACCATCCTGCGAGCCGTGGAGGCAGCTGGGTGGCGAGTGCAGCCTGGCCACGGCCGACGTCACTGGCCCTGGTTCTGGGAACGCGCACTCATCCTTCTCTGAGTTCTTTGTGGGGGAGGCAGAGCCCAAAGCTCAGATACGGCCTCATCACAGCCCACAGGTACGGTCCAGTCAAGGTGGCTTGTGGCTGATGGGCTGCCCCGCCCATTTTGGCCTGGCCCCTGCCCCCGACCTCCTCTGGTGTCCCCACGTGGGCTCTGTGGCCACATGTTCCTCTTCCAGGCTGATGCCCACGCCCCAGGACCCGCCCCACCTGCCTCGGTAGGGGCTGCTGCTCTCGAGATAAGCAGCTTCCAGATTTATGGTTCTGCAAATATAAGACAGTATTTAGGCCCCACTGACGTACAACATTCAAAGTCAAGCTGATGGGGACTTCCCTGGTGGCGCAGTGGTTAAGAATCTGCCTGCAAAGCAGGGGACACGGGTTCGATCCCTGCTCCAGGAAGATCTATGTGCCGCAAAGCAACGAAGCCTGTGTGCCACAACTACTGAGCCTGTGCTCTAGAGACCGAGAGCCACAACTATTGAGCCCACACGCCACAACTACTGAAGGCTGTGCACCTAGAGTCCATGCTCCACAACAAGAGAAGCCACCACAATGAGAAGCCCGTGCACCACAATGAAGAGTAGCCCCTGCTCTCTGCAACTATAGAAACCCCACTCGTAGCAACGAAGACCCAACACAGCCAATAAATAAATAAATTAAAAATAAAATAAAATAAGGGGGCCTATGTTGGATTGTGTGGACAGTCCCTAAAAGCCACCACAAGCGTCCTTATTATACAAGAGAGGCAGGGATTTGGTGACATGGAGGAGAAGGCCATATGATGTCGGGATGGAGAGAGGGATTCAGAGGTGCTGGTCTTGAAGGTTGAAGGGATGCAGCCACAAGCCCCGGAGCGCCGGCAGCTGCCAGAAGCTGAAAGAGGCAGGAAGGATCCCCCCCTAGAGCCTTGGAAGACAGTGTGGCCCCTTCCACACCCTAATTTTGAGCTTCTGGCCTCAAAACTGTGAGAGAACAAATTTCTGTTGTTATAAGCCAGCAAGTTTGTTGCCGTGGCCACTGGGACACCCTGTGCTCACCCATCCTGAGCCTCTATCCTGAGCTTTCTCCTGCTGGGAAGGCGTCTCAGTGACGACAGGTGCAGCAGGAGGGAGGAAGATTTTGACCTCGTGGGTTTCACTCACGTGCGCTCACATCACGGAATAGCAGACTGGGAGCGGGGGGAGCAGACCTCTGCCCGGAGCACCGCCCCCCCATGCAGTTCTCAGGGCTCCCCCCTCCCTGGTCTGCAGGAACCCTTCCAGGCTCCCCTGAGCACACTGTTGGGGGTGGGGCGTTCCACCTGCACCTCACTCTTGGGAGCTCTGCTCAGGCCGTCCCAGGAGGAGAAAAGGGTAAGAGGTCAGGGAGGGGGACTCAGGGCCACCCCCCCTTCTGCAGAGGTGGGCCCAGTGCTCCATCTCCCGACTTCCAGGGACTGAGAACAGCAGCAGGGCGACCGCTGTGGCCACAGCACAGATGCCACGTCACACCGGACAGGCCCAAGGAGCAGCCACTGTTGTCGCCACGTGCTGGGGGGGCTGTGGCCCCTCCTTCCCTGTCCCTCTGGGTCTCATCTCAGTTCAGCAGGTGCATACGAGGGGCCTGGTTTCCACGGCAGGCTGCCTTTGCAGGCTGAAGACGCGTGTTCTGGTGACCACGCCCACCGAACCTGCCCGGACGTCTTTGTTGAGGGCTGTTCAGAAGCTTCGCGGCGTGGCTGTCCCTCAAGCCCTCCCTCCACATTCCCCCTGCAGCCCCTCCAGCCAGAGGACCCCTGCATTTGCCCAGGTGAACTGAGAGCTTGTGTTCACAGCTGCTTTGTAAGGACCAAAACCCAGAAAGAGCTGGGGCGTCTCCAGCAGGTGAGTGGGGAAGCGGACGGTGGCACGTCCACGGGTGGGACCGTTCGCAGCACAGGAGGGGACACGCGGGTCTTCACACAGCACCGGTGAACCTTAAGTGCGTTTTTCCAGGTGGAAGAAGCTGGAGCCAACAGGCCGCTTCCTGTCGGATCCCATTTCTGTGACTTTCCGGGAAAGGCAGGCCTGCCGCGATGGGACACAGGCGTGACACCTCTGCTGGTGGGCGCTGTGACAGCCCGACCCCGCGTGAGCCTGAATGCGGAGCTTCACGTGTTCCTGCGACCAGAGACCCCGTGACCTTCGCTTGGAGCCCGTGCGCACCCCCGGGCTTGCCATCCGCACGCCGAGGCTCGTGCCTGAGCGGCCAGCCCTGGGGGCCCCACATCTGGCGTCTCCGTCCCCGCTCTGGGCTCTTCTTTCTAGAAGCCGTCTTTCTGAGTTGGCCTCTTGAGGAGGGGAAGCCGGCACCAGCTCTGGGGCTCTGGGGACGTCTGGCTCGGTAGCTCTGCTGGGAGGCTGGCACCCGGAGATGCGGCGGGAAGCCCAGGCCGAGTGGGTCAGGGCTGGGGCACTCAGGAGCCAGACATGCCTCTAAGGTCGTTCTGGCCACACGGCTCCACAGACGGGACAAGACTTGCCGGGGTGCAGCTGGCTCCTGGCTGAGCCGGGCCTGGAACCCGGGTCTCCTGAGCTCCCACCCCTGCCCCACAGTGTCTGCAGAGGAGGAGGCCCCAGATCTAGCCGAGGACATGACGGGGGCTCCTAGAGGTGGGGGCCTGGCGGGGCTGGCCTCCTGCAGGTGCCTCGGAAACCAGCAGCAGTGCGTGCAGGAGGCAGGCTGTCCTGGCCGGTCTTGAGCTGGGGGGTCAGGACCCAGGGCCGCTGCTCTGCACCCAAAAGACCTCGGTCTTTGGCTCCAAGCCTGACGGGCTGATCAGTGTGTCCTGGTGGGTCTCAGCGAGTCGTGTCCACCCGTTCCGACATCTGTGTGCCCAGGCAGGGCTGTACACAGACACACAGACCCCGGCCCGCCCAAGTGCCTCCTGGGAGAGGAGAGCAGGGGTCACAGAACCAAAATCCTCTCACGTCTCCCCAGCTGCACGCCTTCTGGACTGATAGGTGCACTAGAGAGCCATGTGGCCCTAGTGTTTAAGAATCAGAAAGATGATTTTGGGACTTTCCTGGTGGCACAGTGGTTAAGAATCCACCTGCCAATGCAGGGGACACAGGGAAGATCCCACACGCCGTGGAGCAACTAAGCCTGCAAGCCACAGCTACTGAAGCCCGCATACCTAGAGCCCGTGCTCTGCAGTGAGAGAAGCCACTGCAGTGAGGAGCCCGCGCACCACAATGAAGAGTAGCCCCCACTCACTGCACCTGGAGAAAGCCTGCGCGCAGCCACGAAGACCCAACGCAGCAATAAATAAATACATTTATATAAAAAAAAGAGGGGAAAGAAAAAGAAAGATGATTTTTACAGTGCAGGAGTCTACAGCGTCTTCTTGCCCAGTTTCCCACGGGCAGGAGCTCGGGAGCCCGGACTCGAGGAGATCCAAGGCTGCCTCTGCCCCACGTGGCGCCTGGCCCGGCTCCCTCCTCCCGCCTCCGTCCCTCCTCGACCCCTTTCGCCAGGCCCCTGGGACCGAGGTCAGGCTCCCCGGGCAGCAGCACAGTAGCCGAGGGCCAGGGCACGCCCGAGCCCCCCCCCCCACCCCCCCGAGGGTGGGCTCCTAGAATCTGCTGCAGAAACGCTCTTCTCACCGCACTGTAAACACGGCATCCTTTGAATTAGAAATCAATGGCACGGACTTCCCTGGTGGCGCAGTGGTTAAGAATCTACCTGCCAAGGCAGGGGACACGGGTTCGAGCCCTGGGCCGGGATGATCCCACATGCCTCGGAGCAACGAAGCCCGCGAGCCACAACGACTGAGCCCATGTGCCACAATGACTGAAGCCCGTGCGATTAGAGCCCGTGCTCCACAACAAGAGAAGCCCACCACACGGAGAAGCCTGCGCACCACAACGAAGAGGAGCCCCCCTCGCCCCAGCTAGAAAAAGCCCGTGTGCAGCAACAAAGACCCAACGCAGCCAATAAATAAATAAATTAATTATTAAAAAAAAATAAATCAATGGCATGTGCAGGCAGATTAGGCCTCGGAGGGGCAGACAGGGGAGGGGCTGGAGGCTGGCCGAAAGCCAGAAGAAACGGGCCCTGCTGCAGCCACATGCTGGGGCACTCTCGGCACGAGGGCGTCCCGGTCGGCACAGGGCCGGGCTGCCCCTAGAGCCGCAGCGGGAGAGCGGCCCCACTGGCCCTCGTGCCCCTGGGTGTGGTCTCCCCCGACGATGGGCACAGTGGACATGGACTAGCACGGTGCCCCCTTGAACCCTGGGCACCATCTTTTAAAGGAATCATTTCTTACAGGGTATATGCCCAGTGACCCAGCAATCCCACTGCTGGGCACATACCCTGAGAAAACCAAAATCCAAAAGAAACATGTACCACAATGTTCACTGCAGCACTATTTACAATAGCCAGGACATGGAAGCAACCTAAATGTCCAACGACAGAGGAATGGATAAAGAAGACGTGGCACATATATACAATGGAATGTTACTCAGCCATAAAAAGGAATGAGATTGAGTTATTTGTAGTGAGGTGGATGGAACTAGAGTGTGTCATACAGAGTGAAGTAAGCAAGAAAGAGAAATACCGTATGCTAACTCATATGAAATCTAAAAAAAAAAATGGTACAGATGAACTTGGTGACAGGGCAAGAATAAAGATGCAGACGTAGAGAACAGACTTGAGGGCATGGTGGGGGGGTGGGGCAAAGGGGAAGCTGGGACAAAGTGAGAGAGTAGCACTGACATATACACACACGACCAAACGTAGGTTAGTGGGAAATTCCTGCATAACACAGGGAGATCAGCTCGATGATGGGTGATGACTTAGAGGGCCAGCACAGGGAGGGTGGAAGGGAGGGGATATGGGGATATGTGTATAAATACAGCTGATTCACTTTGGTGTTCCTCAAAAACTGGCACAAGAGTGTAAAGCAATTATATTCCAATAAAGAGCTTTAAACAAAAAACCTCTTCCCTCCCCCAAAAAGTCATCTCTTACAGAATTAAAAAAATTGAGATGTAATTCACACACCTTGCAATTCATCCTTTAATTAAAAGTGTCGTTCAGCACCACCGAGCACGTGCGCGCTGTTGTATGCAGGAGCCCGTCACCTCTCTCCAGTCCCAGAACTTCTGCATGACCCCAAGCACAGGCCCCGTGCCCGCTGGGGATCCCTCCCCTCCCCTCTCCCGCCACCCTTGCCACCACCGCTCTGCTGTTTGTGTCTGCGGGTTTCTCTGTTCTGGACGTTTCCTACGAGTGGAATCATGTCGGGTGGCATCCTCTGAGCCTGGCTTAATTCCCCGAGCGCAGTGTCGAGGCGCCTGCCAGCTGCAGGGCGTCGGGACGTTGCTTTGCGTGGCAGAGTCACGTTCCGGTGTCTGGGTGGGCCACCCTGCGCCTACCCCTTCATCATGGACGGACATCTGGGTTGTTTCCACCTTTTGACTGTTACGAATAATATTGCAATGAACTTCCCTGCACAGGTTTCTTTTTCTAACTTGGTTACTTAGTTACTTAATTTTATTGGCTGTGTTGGGTCTTTGTTGCCACACACCGGCTTTCTCTAGTTGTGATGAGCAGGCGGCTTCTCATTGCAGTGGCTTCTCTTGCTGCAGAGCACGGGCTCGAGGCGCATGGGCTCAGTAGTTGCAGCGTGTGGGCTCAGTAGTTGTGGCTCGCAGGCTCTAGAGCACAGGCTCAGTAGTTGGGGCGCACGGGTTTAGTTGCTCCTTGGCCTGTGGTATCTTCCTGGCCCAGGGATGGAACCCATGTCCCCTGCATTGGCAAGTGGGTTCTTAACCACTGCGCTACCAGGGAAGTCCCTGTACAAGGTTTTGTGTGGTTGTGTGTTTCCATTCTCTTGGGTACGTACCTAGAAGTGGAAATTCTGGGTCATGTGGAAACTCTGGGTTTAACCATTTGAGGTTACAAACGGAGAAACACATTTGTATTGTCTTTTATATTTACCTTTCCCCATGTTCTTTGCTTTTTCGTGTCCGTTCAAGTTACCATCTAGTGCCCTTTCATTTCTGCCCACAGGCCTCTCTTTACTGTTTCTTGTAGGGCAGGCTTGCTAGTGATGGATTCTCTCAGATTTTACTTTTGTTCATTTTGTTAAAATTATAAAAATATATGTTTATACATTTTTAATATTTATTTATATTTTTATCTCTTTATTTTGTTATTCATTTTGTTTATGTGTCTTAATTTCTCTTTCATTTTACTGTCTGTAAGATTCTTGGTTGACTTGTCTTTCCCGTTCAGCACTTTGAATGCAGTCTCCGTGGTTTCTGATGAGAAATCAGCTTTCAGTCTTACTCAGGGTCCCTCTTGTGCCATGCTGCTTCTCTACGGCTCCTTCTGAGATCTCTCTCTGACGTCCCTGGCGGTCCAGTGGGTGAGACTCTGCGCTTCCACTTCAGGGGGCACAGGTTCCATCCCTGGTCAGGGAACTAGGACCCTGTGTGCCACAGGGTGGCAAAAAAAAAAAAAAAAAAAAAAGGAAAAAGATCTCTGTCTGACTTTTACAGGTTAATTATGATGTGTCCAAGTGTGGATTTCTTTGAGTTTATCCTAGTTAGAGTTTGTTGAGCTTCTACAATGTGTAAATGTTTTTCATCATATTTGAGAAGTTTTAGGCCATTATTTTTCCATATATTCTCTATGCTCTTTTCTCTCTCTCCTCTATTTCTGGCACTCTGTTGTGTGCTTTAGGGGCTACTCAGTGGTGTCCTACATGTCTCTGAGGCTCTGCTCATTTTTCTTTCTTTTTTTCCTCTGTTGTTCTGTTCCTCAGACTAGATAGCCTGACCTGTCTTGAAGTTTTCTGAATCTTTCTTCTGTTGCTCAAATCTGCTGGTGAGCCCCCCAGTGAATTTTTTATTTTAATTATTGTACTTTTCCACTCCAGAATTTCTATTTGGTTCTTTTTATGTCTCTTTGTCAATATTCCTTATTTGATGATACATTGTCCTCATACTTCCTTTTGGTTTTTTTTTTAACTTGGTTTCCTTCAGTTCTTTGAACATATTTAAACTCGCTGATTTGAACAATTTGGTGGATTTAATGTCTGGGCTGCCCCAGGGACAGTTTCTATTGATTGCTTTTTCTCCCGTGAATGGGACATATGTTCTTGTTTCTTTGCATTGCTATTTTTTTTTTGAAAACTGGACATTTAAAGTAATATGATGGAGCTGTAAGAAACAAAATCTCACTTGTCCCATTACCAAAGAAAGGACACGGACGCCCAGAGTACAGCAAGGTGAGACTTTAAGAACGGTCTTGCAAGAGTGGGTGTCTGCATGCAGGCACACGCGTGATGATCACGGAAATTCTTTTCCTTCCTAGTCCGCAAGTCCCTCCCCTGGTTCCTCATCGGCTGAGTACTGCAGGGTCTGCAGGCTTTCCCGAACGTCGCCTACCAATGAGGTTATGTTGTGTCCTCTGCTACTATTTGGTTGGAGGGCTTAGGCCTCCTCTATGGCCTCATGACAGCTACCACGCCACCCTTTGTTCTGCTGCCTTTGGCGGGAACCTTTGCCCATTACTTTCTGGTAGGAGCCTTTGGTCACGTCCGCACGCTTTTACTACATTCCTCGGAAATGAATCACCAGACATCTGTTCTCTCTCACAGGGCAACTCTGGAAATCAGAGTCCTTCCCCTCCCCAGGGTGTGTTGTTGTTGGAATTTGTAATTTGGTGGTTATTGTTCGTGATTTTCTGAGTTACTTCTGTAAGTCTGTATTCTTTGTCTTGTGTGGCTACTGAAGTGTTTCCTCAGCTACCTTAGCGATCAGCTAAGGACTGGACAGAGATTTCCTTAAATTCCTGACCAACACATCTCAGTCTTTGCGGAGGGGCTCCGCGTGCATGCCGGGCGCCTCCAGCGCTCAGCCGGCAGTCGACAGCTCTGCCGTAGCCTTCACGTCCTGCCTGAAGGCTGGGCGGCGGTGAGAGTACAGGCCCCCCCAGCTCCTTGCGGAGCAGGTGCAGAGCCCCGGGCGTGTGCGTGGACTTCCAGGCTCCTAGGAATACGTGGGAGCTTTCCAAGTCTCCCATGGGCGTCTCATTCCCCAGCGTCTCCTTTTAAGCTTGTTTGTTTGTCTTTTTTTTGCCCCAGATGTTATGCAATGCTTTAGGCAGCTGCAATGTTAAATGATCGCCTCCGGTTCTTTTTTCTTTTTTTTTGGCCACGCTGTGAGGCTTGCGGGATCTCAATTCCCAGACCAGGGTTTGAACCCAAGCCATAGCAGTGAAAGCCCAGAATCCTAACCACTTGCTTCTGATTAAAAAAAAAATGCCCTTGGGGAAATGGCTGTTTCTGTTGGGTGAGCTCCAGGTCAAGTCAGACGAAGGCAGCCTTGCAAGTTTGGTCCTGGGGACCACCGGGCAGGTCAGATGGTGATGTTTCTCCGGGAGTGGGGCATTGGGGGCACCACCTCCATTTAGCCCCCAGCGGGCAGCTGCCAGCCTGTTGGTTTCCAAGGCTACTGTGGAGATGGGGAGGGGAGGGTAGATGGGAGTAGGGCGAGTTAAAGTGCCACAGAGCTCACTGTTCTTACCAAAATTCAGCTGTTTTTCTTGAATAAACATTCCTCACTGCAAATCTTTGGTTCACTTCCAGAGGGCTGAAGAAGTTGATTCCGATCATTTTTGCCAATGTTATCGTTGCTTTTATGGATAAGAGGCTTTTTGGATGTCCTCATTCTGCCATTTTACTGATGTCATTACCTTATGGAGGTAAAGTTGACATACCTTAGACCACACAGACTTCAAGCCCAGTTGACAAGTTTCCACGTCTGTGGGCACCTATGAACCATCACCACGGCGGAGCGGGTGGGCCATCCACCCCCAGCCCCCCCACTCCTCACACCCCTCTGGGGTCCCTCCCTCCTGCTCTCTGCACTGCCCTTGTCTCCAGGCAACCGCTGATCTGCTTTCTGTCACTGTAGGTCAGTTTGTATTTTCTGTGGTCTTACGTAAGTGGAATCATTCTGTCACTCGGCATCGATCTTCTGAGACGCCTCTGTGTTGCTGTGTGAACCAGGGTCTCGTCCCTACTTAGCGCAGGGCAGAATCCCATTGTCTGGAAACGTGACAGTTTCTGCACCCCTTCCCTTGTTGATGGACAGGACGGTTGCGTCTTGTATTGGGCTGTTACAAGTAAAACTGCTGCGATATCAGTTCCATTCATGCAGATGTCTTTGTGGGGACATATGCTTTCATTTCTCTTGGGGAGCAAAATGGCTGGGTCATGTGGGAGGAATGTGTCTAACTTTTTAAGAAACTGCAACTGTTTTCAAAGGCAGCTGTACCATTTCACGTCCCCACCAGCAGTGTGTGCGTTGGTCTGTGTCCTCATCAGTGCTTGGTGCTGTTGGTTTCTTAATCTGCAGCCCTTCTAATAGGTGGGTAGTGGCATCTCACTGCGGTTTTAGTTTCCCTGATTGCTAATGATACTGAGCATTTTTTGTATTAATTTCCTGTCTGTATGTCTTCTTTGGTGAATCATCTGTTCAAATCCATTGCCCATTTTTAAAAAGGGTTATTTGTTTTCTTATTATTGAGAGTTCTTTATATATTCTGGATTCAAGCCTTATCAGGCATATAGTTTGCAAATATTTTGTATCATCTTGTGGCTGGCCTTTTCATTCTCTTAATAGCATCTTTTGAGGAGCAGAAACTTAAAATTTCGATGAAATCACATCTATCATCCTGTTCTTTTATGGACCATGCTTTTGGTGTTGAGTCTAACCCAAAGTCACAAAGATTTTCTCCTATGTGTTCTTCTAGAAGTTTTATAGCTCTGGGTTTTACATTTAGATCTGTGATCCGTTTTGAGTTAATTTCTGTATATGGTGCGTGGTATAGATAAACATTTGTTTTTTTCCCCCATACGGCTAGCCAATTGTTCCTACACCATTTGTTAAAAAGATTCTCCTTTCTCAACTGAATTGCCTTTGCACGTTTGTCAAAAATCACTTGTTCCTCTGTGTGTGGGAGCATGTGTGGACTTTACGTAAACACTCTGTCTTCGCTACTGCCTTTATAAAGTCTTGAAGGCAGGTCGTATAAGCCCTCCAACTTCATTCTTCTCTTTCAAAATTATTCTGGCTAGGTTGTTTGCATTTCCTTCTGGATTTTCGAGTACCTTTGTCAAATTCTACTGGAAAGAAAAAAGAGCCTCCCGGGACATTGATTGGGAGTTTGTTGAATCTATAGATCAATTTGGGGACTGATATCTTAAGAACATCAGGTCTTCTAACCATGACGCGGAATAACTTCCCATTTCTTCAGGTCCTCTGCAGTGTTTCTCGGCAATGTCTTATTTTATGTGTACGTGTCTTTCACATCTTTTGTCAGATTTATCCTTAAATATTTTATATTCATTTGACTATAAATGGGGCTGTTCTTTTCACTTCTGTTTTTGGCTGCTCAGTGCTCACTGTAGACATACATGTTGACCTTGATCCTGCGGCCTGGTGGACTCCCTCAGCTCCAGTCACTTTTTTTGTGGATTCCATTCGGTTTTCTGCACAGATGAGCTCATCATCTGCAAAAAAAGACAGTTTCACGTCTTCCTTTCCAGTCGTGACCTCAGCCTTCCGTTTCTTTTTTTCCACCCCGGCTGGGACGGAGTGTGAGAGCAGACCTCCTTCCCGGTGCTGCTCCGGGGGGAGAGCATCCAGTCTCAGCCCTGAGGGTGATGTCAGCTGTGGGGTTTTTGTAAATGCGCTTTATCAAGTGGAGGAAGTTCCTGGCTATTTCTGGTTTGCTGAGAGTTTTTATCAGAATGGACGTTGGATTTTGTCAAGTGTTTTTCTCTGTGTTACTGAGATAATCACATTGTTTTCCATGTCGTTTGTTGGCTTGGTGAGTGGCACTGATTAGATTTTGAATGCTGAATCAGCCCTGAATTCTAGGGCTAAACGATGTGTTACATTTTTTATATATTGTTGGATTCAATTGAGTAAACTCGCTTAGATTTTTCATCCATGTGAGAGATATTTTCTGCATTTTTTTCCTGGCAACTTCTTGTCTGATTTTTGTATCCGGATAATGCTGGCCTCAGAGAATGACTTGGGAATAATTCTTTTCAATTTTGTGCAGGAGTTTATGTAGAATTGCTATGAGTTCTTCCTTAACTGTCGGACAGAATCCCCCAGGCCGCCCTCTAGGCCTGGGCTTTTCTGTGTGGGAAGGTTTTTAACCACAAATCCCTTTGTTCACCTGTGCTCTGCCGGGTACACGGGGCTCTGTGCCTCCCTGGGCTCTGGGCACGGCTCTCTCCTCTCTGGTGCCCGACTGCAGACTCCCTGGGGCCTCGGGACCCTGAACTCGGGATGCCCACAGGCCCTGCTGGGCCCCCCTGCGCTGTGGCTGGAAGCTCTGTGCGGGCGGCTGGCAGGGCTTCCCGCGGGGCTCACCCCATCGGTTCCCAGCTCTCTGGCTTCGCGTCTCTTTGTGGCCTGATGTCCAGGGCCTTGAAAACCCTGGTGTCATATGTCTTGTCTGTGTTTGGTGGTTTCAGGTAGGAAAGTCATCCAACCTCTGTCACTCCAACTTGCCTGGAAGTGGAAGCTTGTCATCTTTATTCCTTTTATTAGAAAGTAATACTTTGGACCTACAGGGAGCTCTACTGCATACTCATGCCCTATATGGGAAAAGAATCTAAAACAAGGGTGGATGTATGTGTACGTATAACAGATTCTCTGTACCATACAGCAGAAAGTAACAACACTGTAAATTAACTGTACTCCAATGAAAAGTTTAAAAAGAAAGATTTACTGTAGGAAATCTAAAAAATGCAGAGACGTAGGAAGAAAAAAGCAGGGATCACAGATAACCTCACTGGCAGCTAGCATGCTTGATGCTGTTAATGGTATAAAGTGTCCTAGTCTGCTGTGCCCACCCCAGCAGAGGGGCGCCCGTCCCCTCCAGCCTCCTGGCACCACAGGCCAGCGCTAGACCCGGAGAAGCTGGGCTGTGTCTGGGGCTGCAGGGCCCAGGTGCCCCGCCCACCGCCCGCTGCCCCTCCGCCTCTGGAGGCCCCGGCACCTCAGAGGCCTTGGCTCTGCCCAGGCCCCGGTGCCGGGCACCTGGGGAGCAGCCCCAGCGGTGCGGGGACCTCACAGAAGGGCTGGGGAGCACCTCCGCGGGTCTGCAGACTCTGGGGAGCAGGGTCTTGAACCTCGGCTGGGTGGGCATCAGGCCCCTTCCTCATGTGTAGACAGGTCTCGGTGTGGCATTTCCTTAGAGCGGATCCAAAAAATTGGAACTTCTGGGTCAAGGTGGGTGAGGGCTGTGGGCGCTGACAGGTGGCCAAAGCTCCCTGCAGGACGGTGGTCCCGTTCACCGAGGCTGTTTACACCCAGACGGCAGCGCGGGTGCAGGAGCCCAGAGGCCACGTGGGTTTCTGGCCACTTGTGACCTTGTCAGGCCCGAAGATGGCACTCAGGGTGTCGCCTGGTTCCCTGTGGCCAGTGGGCACTCTGTGTCCTGTCACGGGGGTCGCAGTCCTCAGCACCCCCTTTCTGAGTCAGGTTGAAGCTAGAAACCCTTCCTCCTCTCCCAGACCCCCGGCCGCTCCTGGCCAGCCCCTCTCCGTGTCCAAAGCTGTGGGGCAGGACCTGGGGGTGGGGGCGCTGGGGATGCCGGGGGACGTCCCGTGACAGGGCTGGGACGCACGAGGCTGGGTCTGTCGTGGGCCTTTCCAGGAAGGACACTTTGTCCCAACCCAGCCCTGACACGGGCATTGATGCAGCACCCAAAGCCTTACCTGGAGCCCAGGGCCCTCAGCACCACCCGCCCCGGCTCAGGCGCGGGCTGGACGGGCTGAAGCGGCCGGGGGTGGGATGCAGCAGCCTCCCCGCTGGACCGCGAGGAGGGGAGAGGCCTGGGGCCCAGGGGGCACAGGACACCGAGCTGTGGAAGGTCAGTTTGTCCTGACGGCACCTTTGTAGAGGGGGTGCCTTCAGCGGCTTCCTCCTGTCCGCGAAAACCTTACTCAGTAGCCGCTCTAAGAAAGGGATGAAGAACGGTGTTTGAGCCAAATGGAGGGTTGCAACTGGGAGACCGTCTTTCAGCAGCTCTGAGGTCTGTCCTGAGGAGGCGGGGCGAGGCCAGTGTGTGTGTGCTCTGGGGGAGGGGGGTACCGTCTCGGTCGAAGGCTGCCGCTGGTCACCGGGACAGATGTCTCGGTGAATGGTTTGGGTGCTTTTCTAAGCACGGGCAGAGGCACGAATCCAGGATCATACAGATTTTCTCCCCAAGACATCACCTGAGGGCCGGTTCTGCTGTCTCCCCAGAGCACCGAGGGTCCCACCCTGACATGCCCCCTGAGCTCCTGTAGGTCAGCGACCACAGGGGCTGAGGACTTGATTCCTGCAGAGCCGGAGGGGCAACATTTATTTTACAATCCCCTCCCTTTCGGTCTTAATTTCAAGAAATTTGGGAGGCATCTCGTGACCAGTTTGTGCCAAGGCCCTCGGGGTTCTCATTCCCAGGTCAGGCGAGGACCAGCGTGAGAGGCTGCTCACCGGGCCGTTACTGGACTAGCCTCCGGGCTGCGTGTCCTGCTAGTGCGTCACGGTCCAGCAAACAGTCCCTCTCGTGGCTTCTTCCCACGTCCAGAGCTACACTATCACGTTTACATTGATCGCATAGAAGTATATATTTGGTCAATGGTTTCCGGTCACTCAGTCATCACTATTTTCATCTGAGGCTCAGTCTATCTCACGTTTGGTGATGCCAGAAAAGATAGTCTTGTGACACAGACCCAATACGAATAGTACGGTCAGTACATTAATCAGGTCACGCGTAAGCATTTAAGCTCAGAGCTTCCGTGACATGAGGCCCCGTATCCCCCCGGGTTGTCTGAGCCGTCTGCTCTAATCGCTGCCTTTCAGGGACGTGATATATTGGCGTTTTACATAAAGTGCACTGACGATGTCTGCGTGTACAAGGTGGGCCATTGACCCCTTTCAGGGCCGAGAAAGGAACACTGTCTTCTAAGGGTTTACGAGGCTCATGTCAGAAGGAGAAAAATCGACCTTCATGGCTGAGCAGGTGCTTCTGTCCTTGGTGGGGGGGGTGTCTGGTTAACGCAGATGCACGTTGGAGGCCAAATGGCAGAAAAAAGCTTTATGTTTACATTTTTCTTGTCTTGTGTTAAAATGTAAATTTAAAATTTTCAGTCCGCAGGCGGGGAATCAGTGGCCGGGCCCCGGTGGCCGAGGGGAAGCGGAGACCACCCAGGGCCCCTCGACGTCCTCTGAGGACGTGCCCCCCGCTTGGCTGGCCACACCGCCCCCAGTCCCTTGAGCCGCCTCGCTGCGGTGGGTGGAGAGACGGGGTCACAGGAGCCACTGGGGTCCGGGAGGAGCAGGGCCGCCAGAGGCCAGGCCGAGGGGGCTGCGTGAGGGAGGGGGAGGGGGAGGGCCGGGGAGGAGGCGGGAACCGGGCCCCCGGGAGGTTTGGGCTGGACTCCAGATGTGACCCGAGGCGCCGGGACGGTTCGAGCCGGGAGGGGCAGACCCAGCAGAGCAGTGCCCGTTTGTTAACCGCTCTTGTGTCTGTTACATGGGGAGGAAGCGCAAGGCTGGGAGCCGCCACCCGCGAAGTGTGGAAGCAGGTCGCAGGCCCCCGGCGAGAGGTCCCCGACTCTGGGGTTGCATCCCTCCTGCCCCCCGGAACAGCGGTGCTGCGTTCTTTTGGGGGCTTGAAGCCACAGCCCTCTGTCCTTTTCCTTTTTGTCGGTCGGACGCCTGGAGGCAGCCTGTCTTCTAGACTGGGAGGCTGGATACTCTGCAGCCCTGGCCTCATTCCCCCAACAGCCCTCCTCCAACCCCAGCCAGGCCTCAGGCCCCGCGGCTCCCATGGGGACCCCCCCCCCCCCCCCCCGTCAAGAATCTCTCCCTCCAGGAGGCACAGCAGTGGAACCAGCAGGTAGCACATGTTCTCTGTCAAATTAAGTAATTCTGTCCATTTGCCTGATGGATGTTTGACCAGAGGAATTCGACGCTGAAATGTAAGCGGTGGGTCTGCCTCAAAGTGAATTACTCATCAGAAGTAGACAAAGCATCCCAGGAGATCAATACGTGGACTCTCGTTTTTATTTTTCTAAAAGGATCGTTTCATGCTGGCAGCGGAGCAGCAGGGAGCCTGGGAGGAGGTTCTGGGGAGGGCCTTTGAGCCGGTGTCATCTGCCGGCTTGGTTTGGGGAGACCGTGTCCCCTGCGTTGTGGGCCCCGGGTGGAGGGGGTGTGTGTGACGCCACCAGGCCTCTGGCGGTCGGGGGCGTGGGAGTCGGGGGAGGGGCCCGCCGTCACCTCTCAGCGGCTGGTGGGGGCCGATGGCCTGGCCGGGAGGGGTGGGGGGGGCCGGCACGAAGCCCTGGGCCTCGGGCTGGGGAGACGGGCTGCTGTGAAGACCCGGGCGCTGGTCGGAGGCCCCGCCTCTCCTCCTCCCGGGGGACGAGCCGTGAGCGGGCGCCGGGCCCCCGGCCGCCTACCGCAGCCCGCACGTCGCCCGCTGCGCGCGGACCGGGCCCCTCACCGGGAGGGCATCCCGTTCCCACGGCCCCTGCTGGAGCCGGGGCGGGGGCTGGGACACCCTCTGACGCGCTGTGGCCAGCTTTGCCTTTCCTTTTATCACAACACTCGTGTGTGTTCCTTTTAGAAACCTGAGGACGTGCAGACGGTCTAGAGGGTGGTAGACCTCGCCGGCGTCCCACCCACTCCGGTGAAACCCGCGTGGCGTCTGCTTTGTGCGCGGCAGCTCAGGGGCGTGTGGGCCCGCGCTGTTCACGTGGCGTGGAAGCCTGTCTTTCCACGCCGCCCTGTGAGTGTCTGTCGGGGCCTCGGCGGCCCTCGCCGTGTGCGGGCTGCCCCACGTCCCACGTGTGCAGGCCTGAGTCGGGTTAACCCGGCCCCTGTGGCCCGACGCGCGGCTGTTTCCAGACTTCTGCTCTGCGCATAGTGCGGCGGTGACCACCTGCAGTGGGGCCTCAGGGCTTCCGTCCGCCTAAAGTCTGATGGGACCCGTTCCCGGGCCCCGTGGGCTGCGTGGAGCTGCCGGCTATTCCAGCTCCGGACGCAGGCGGGTGAGGCGGGCCTGGCCCATCGTCCTGGTCAGAGATCGGGTCGGGGGTGACCGCGTGGCCTGAGCCGAGCCTTGGGAGGCCCCCAGGGGAACAGAGCCCCCGCCCCCGTTCCTGGAGCTTGCTAGCCGTGGGGTCCCCTCTGGGCACCCTGGAGGGAGAGCCCCTGCAGGAGGAAGCAGACCCTGGAGCGAGAGGGACGGTGGCCTGGCGACTCCCCTGGACTTCTGGCTGTGCTGGGGCTGAGTCGTGGTCCCCTTGCACGTGTCTTTTGTACCAGCCACGGGTGCTGTTTTTGTGTCCGGGCGGGAGACACACCAGAGGACCGGCCTGCGTTTGCAGCTGGAGTGTCTGGACAGATGTGAAAGTGGTACCTGGCCTGGGAGTTGCACGTGGCAGCGCCGGGGGGAGGCTGGGGAGGCGCAGGAACGGGGCGCGCGGAGGGCTCCTCAGTCCCTCCCAGGGGCCGCCTCCGGGCAGCGGCAGGGTGCCCTTCCCGCCCCACTGCCAACGCGGCCCAGGGGCTCACCAGGGCCAGCTCACGGGACCCCAGAGAGTGAAGCCAACAGGGCCGTGTGGGGAGGAGCCGTTTCCAACGGCAGCGGAGTCCTGGGAGGGGAGGGCGGGAGGGCCGTGCGCCCCTCGACGTGGGAGAGCAGACGCCCCTCCCCGGACGGAGGCGGGGGCGGGGAGCCGGAGCCCAGAGCAAGGCTGCTGTGAGGCCTCACCCCTCGCACCCCTGCCTCCCGGTCCCTACGGTTTGCTGTCAGGGGCGTCCTCTGGCAGCTGCCTGGGGGGTGAGACGTGGGCCCTCCTCCCAGCCTGTGACCCTTCGTCTCTGGGCCGCGGGCCTGGGCAGGGCTTCAGGGCAGGTGCTGAGAGGTGGACGCCCCTGGCCAGGTGTTGGTCAAACACCGTGTTCTCCTTCGGGTCACTGCTCCCCCGTCCCACCCCTACAAGTGAGTGAAAGCAATGAACCCAGAGAAATCCCAGGTTCTGCAAACAAGGTCGTGGTGGCTCCAACCGGGGCAGCCTTGGGCCCCCGCACCCTGCGTGGGAGGTGGGGAAGGGAGGCAGAAATGTTGGGGGACCAGAGGCCCTGGACACGGCCCCTCCTCACCACCTGGCTGGGCCGTGCAGGCGGTGGCCCAGGCCTTGTTCCGCCGCCGTCTCAGGGCGGCCTGGTCCGCCGTTTCCGTGGCCAGGCGCTCACTTGGGGCCTGAGCTGCTCCATCCTGACCACCTGCAGGGGCGCAGGTCACGGGGGCTGCACGTGGCGGCCTCTGCGTGGCTGGGGGTGGTGCTCGGCTTTCCTTTGTGTGGTGGGATGGGACCACCCTGCAGCCAATGCACCTGCACTCCAGGTGAAACCTCAAAGGACGCTCCCTACACCCCGTGCGTGAGCCGTGAGAAAGACCTAGATTAGGGACAGGGGTGCAGGGAGGGGGAAGGCAGAGAGGCCCCAGGGAGAGGCGGGGATGTGACCGAGGGGATGTGGCCGCTGTGGGGACCCTGCAATGGTCCCGGAGCCTCTGGCGAGGTGGGGGGCGGCGGGGAGGGGAAGATGGTACAAAGACAGGCGTGGAGAGGCTAACACGGCAGCTCCTCCCGTGGCGGGGGGAGGGGGAGGGCGGGGATGGACAGGCAGGAGAACAGCCAGGGTGCTTGGCTGAGGGCCCCTCGCTGGCCCTGAGTCAGGCTGACCGCTGCGGGGGTGGACAGGCAGGGGCTAAGGACCACCAGGGTGGTGTCGATGGCCTGGAAGGGCTGTGGCTGCAGCCGGGCCGTGCGGGACGGCCGGGCTTTCTGTGAGTGCTGACGCGTCACACCTGGCGCAGGTGCGGCTTGGACAAGATAAAGATGAAACGAAAGGAAAAGCCGAGGCAGCCGAGCTCACGCTCAGCCCCGACCCGCCGAGGGTCCCCTGGTCCAGACGAGCCCTCGGTCCTGTCCTCCTGCCACCACTCAGCCGACGTGTCTCGTCTTGGAAGCCCGTCATTGTCTCAACAGCATCAGGGACAGGACGCAGGGAGCAAAGGGGCCTGGAGTGGCGTCGCCGCACGTCCACCCTGGAAGCTGGAGCTGGACATGGAAGGTTCCAGCCCCCCGGCCCCTCCCCTCTTGTCCCCTGGCGCCGGGTCTGGTGTGGGCAGCGCCAGTGCCAAAGTCAGCAGCCGGCCGGGGAGGGCGCGCGGCCTTATCTGTGGCACTGTTTTCCTCGAGGCTGGCCGCGCCGCCGGCTGTACCTCTCGCTCCGCGGCCAGCATTCCCAGACGTGGCGGGCCCTGCTCCTGGCATCCCGGCGGCGGCGCTGGGAAGTGGCCCGGCTCCGGCTCCCACACGCCCAGCCCCGCCGCCGCTGGGGTCACCGCTCTGTTTTTGTGGGCAGGACACCCAGGGGCTCGGTTCCCACACCCCCGCACCGCCTGTTCCAGCCACCGGCAGAGTGGGGACAGATGGGGTGAGGTGGCTGTCCCGTTCCCACAGAGGCGCCCACCCCACAGTCAGCGCCCGAGGCTCCCTGGTGGCCCGGAGGCGGTGCCAGTGGCCGCACATCCCCGAGCTGCCTGTACGGGACAGTGGCCTGAAGTCCTGGGACGCCGTCAGAACAGACAGACCATGGACGTGCTCCGGACAAGAAGACTCAGCAAAGCAGAGCTGAGCTCCCCTCCAGCTGCGAGCAGCTCGGGCGCGCCGGGCTGGCCTGTGTCCTGCTCCGCGGGACGAGCCCAGGGCGCCTGCGTCAGGCCCTCCGTGTGGCCACGGCCTCCACATGGGGACCTCCGCTTCCAACCTCGGGTCTACACAGCCGGGGGCGACCATCTGGGCCAGCCTGTGATGTCTGCGTGGGGCTGTGGGGCTGGCGGGGGACGGACAGTATTGCAAACCTGCCAGCACCCCCGGCGCGGGTCTCCCTGTGGGAGGGACACGGTGGCCGTGGTTCATGGGGTCACCAACGGTTTTCAGTGGGTCCCGCGCTGGGCGTAGCCTTTCCTGAAGGCTGCGGTTGCTGGGGGAGGGGCACCCAGGCTGAAGATGTCACCATCCCCACCCGTCCCATCTCAGAGCTGGTCATTCCTGTGTCTCCGTTTGTGGGTCATTGACCGAAAACCCAGCGGGTCCAGGCCTGGCTTTGGGGCCGCCGCCCCTCGCCCTGGACCATAGCGCCGGGCAGGTGTGATGGGCTGGAGTGGGGAAGACGGTGGGGGGTTGGGGGGCAGAGACGCAGAGAGGGGCCCGGTAGAGGGAGGGGTCCCGGGTGAGAGGGCAGGGCCCAGACTCCCTGCGGGAGGGCACAGGCCTGGCCCTCCGGGTGCCTGTGGCTCTGGTAAGAAGCAAACCACACGGGCATCCAGAGAGGCGGTGGAGACGGGCTCCCGGGCAGAACCACGTCCGTCTTTCCTGCTCCCTGACCTGCGGCCCCACCTCCGCCTCCAGGCCGCGTGGGGGCCCGTCCGCCTCGCCTCCCTCACTCTGTCCCTCTCTCCTGCCTCCCTCCTCCACGGCAAGGGCCCTGGCGGTCGCGTTGGGCCCACCCCCTCAGCCAGGAGCACCCCCCCTCCAAGGTCAGCTGATGGCAACCTTCGCCACATAGGCCAACGGGGTCACCGCTTCCAGGGATCCAGAGGTGCTGTCCCCGGAGCCACTACCCTGCTGGCCCCCGTCCTCAGGGCCCTGGCGCCGTGGGGGGAGCCGGACAGGAGGGCCGGCCTGGGGGCCTGCCAGAGGACGGGACCCGGCCTGTGGGCCCCTGGCAGGTGGGCAAGGGGAGTGGCGTTAACAGGAGCCCGTGGGCTGCACCTGCTCTTCTGGGGGCCCCTCACCTGGGCCTCCCGGGTGCTTGTCCACCACGTGGGTGATTCTTAGCATCAGGAGGGCAGCGGGGCCTCTTGAGTGTAATTCCTGGTCTCCCAGGGACAGTGTGGGTCTGGAGCAGTGGGTCAGGGTGGCCGGACGCCGGCAGTGCTGCCCAGAGACCTCCCTGCGAGCATCTGGGGATGGAGGTGGGGGAGGTGGCCCCGTGTGACCGGGAAGGTCGGCGGGTCAGAGCAAAGGACCGCCTCCAGAGTGCACTGGACACCTGGCCCCCAGCCTGATCAGCACAGCAGGTGACACAAGGGGACAGGCCTCGGGGAGACAAGGATGTGCAGGCCGCACGCCACATGTCAGCCGTTCTGCTCTGGGCGCCCCTCCAGAGATGGACCAGGATGCTGCCCGCGGCAGAGCCAGCAGGGCCTTGGAAACAACATAACAACAGGTCGATAAGACCCTGGTTCCCCCTTCAGAAACAAACCGGAACCCGGCCCCCCGCCCCCGTCCAAGGCCAAGCCTCTCCCTGCTCTGCCCTGGCTCCAGCCCCCATCCTGGGTACAACCGCCGGAGGGCCCCTCCCCCGGGCTCCCGCCTCCCTGGGGAACCCGGCCCCACGGCACCTGCCCCTCTCTGACCTCACACGTCCACCCCACCGCACCCCTGCAGCGCCTGGTCACTTCCTCCAGCTGTCTGCCCAGATGTAACCTCACGGAGTGCAGAGACCACCCACCCCACCCCCACCGGCACCACCTGTCCCCCCAGCCACTCCCGCTTCCTCCGAGCACATCCCCCAGGGACCCGTCTGCTGCCGGTCCTCTGTCTCTGGCAGTTGGGCTCCCTGCTCCATCCGGGCATCTGGACGCTGCCTGCTAAGCGACAGATGCCTGAGGACAAGCGAGAGGGGAGCTGCGGAAAACACCCCTGGAGAGGAGTTGTCCAGACGCCAAGGCCCAGGCCGCAACGGCACGTGCGGTGGGGACAGGCGACAGAGGAGACGCTGGCGGCTGTGACATCCGCCCACCCCGAGCAGACAGGTGGCTCATGGCCCATGCGTGTGCAAAGGGAGCAGCGGGGGGCTGGCTGGGCACTGGGCACACGGCTGTGTCCGGGAGGAGGGGACGGGTGGGTGGGGCTGTGTGGCAGGTCACGGAAGCAGCCACTGAGGTGCCACTCGGCTCCCAGTGTGAGAGCACAGACGCGGGGACCGGCCTGAACGGCCGGGCATCCTTGCAGACCAGGCCCATGTGCCGGGTCCAAGAAGCCTTGCTGCGTGCCACATGGATAGAGCTTTTTCAGGGCAAACTTAGGAGAGGACGCATGGAGGACTCGCTTTTACAGATTTCAAAACTTACTACAAAGCCACAGGGACAAAAACAGCGGGGTGCCGACCAAGGACAGACACGTAGACCCGTGGACCAGACGGAGGGGCCAGAGATAAACCCTCGCGTGTGTGGCCAAATGGTTTTGACAAGGGCACCGAGACCGTTCAGCGGGGAAGACAGTCTTTCCAACAGATGGTGCTGGAAAAACTGGACCTCCACATGCAGAAGAATGAGGTTGGACCCTCCCCTTACACCATATAAAAAATGAACTCAAATGGATCAAAGACCTAAGGTAAGACCTAAAACAATAAAACTCTTAGAAGAAAACATAGGACAAAAGCTCCATGACATGGAACTTGGCAACGGCTTCTTGGATATGACACCGAAGGCCCAGGCAACAGAAGAAAAAAATCGACAATTGGAGTATGGGGTCTGCCGGCCTGTGCCGGCAGCCCCACGTCTGTGCAGACCCACCTGGACACGGGCCTCTGCTTCCACCCCCTCCCGCGGGAAGGTCTGCTCTCGCCTGCACACAGAAAGGCCAGATGCCATCGGGGCCCCCGAGACCTATCTGCTGATCCCGGCAACTAGGATGAACCCCCCAGGGAAAGGGTGAGCGCTCAGCCCATTCCGTCAACGCGGGGAGACCAGCAGAGCCTCCTGCGGCCTCTGCAGCACCAAGCAGGGCAGCTGCGGCCGCGCTCCTCACATGCAGGTATGACGGTCACGGGCGGAGCTGACGCCTTGTCACCCGAGCTCTGGGGAGAGATGAGACTGGGTCCCAGAAGCAGCACCCACGCAGCCCCTCACCTCACCTTGGCTGGTGCCTGAACCCCTGAGACGTCCGAGGGACACGGCTGTGCGTGACGTCCACCCCGCAGTCAGCCCGCAGCACTGAGGCCTCCACAGGAAGGTATAAGGAGGCGGGGGGGGAGGGGGGAGACAGGACAGGCCCCCAGGGGTCTCTCCATGCATCTGAGCGGGCAGCCCTCCTGCTCTCCTGCCTTTCCAGATGGTCCCAGTCCCTGGTTCACGGGATCTCTGTCCCTGGAAAGGAGTGGGGGGGTGGGGCACGACGGAGGCACGACGGAGGCCCTGTAGGCGCCCACTCTGGCGTGGCCCGCGCAGCCCGCTGTCCACAGGTCACGCAGCGCGCGTGTGTTCACGTGCGGTTTGTGTGTGGTCTGGGCGGCAGTCGTGTAGCTGAGGGGCTTCAGGAGGCCGCGGGGCCGCAGAGCCTCATGGACTTTCTGCCTCTCATAGGAAAAGTCTCCAAGCCCGAGAGCAAGGAGGGAGCACAGCCCCGCAGTGTTTGCCGGGCAGCTCTGGGCGGGACGACTCAGGGTCCCTGTGCGGGCATCGCCCCCTGGTTTTGCCCCGAAAAGGCCAGAGCCGCGTGGGCAGCCCCAGCCGTGCCCGCATCCCTCCTCACCGCGGCCGGCTGGGCCCCGACGCACCCCGAACCTGGAGGCCACACCCTGCCCACGTGCACGCGGGTGGCCAGCGGGGAGGACCCCGAGTAAGGAAGCGCGTTGTGGCGTGACTGTTTGCCACTGTTATTTGGACTTTGCTTGTCCCGTTGATCTTTGTCTAGACGGAGGCCACTTTCTAGCAGAGACGCAAACTCACGCGGGCTGCTCGGGTCCCGACGTCCCGCCTCACAGCCCTGCGGGCAGCCCCTCCCGACTGCTCACCAAAATACCAGCGGGGACGCAGAGCAACCACGTTCCAGATGGATGAAACACTTATTTTTAAAACAAAGTGATTAAAATACGAGGAATAAATGAGCACAAAGTTTGTATTCGCTCACAGTGAAGAAACACTCTCTAAGCACATCATAAAGGCAAAACTATAAAGACTCAAAATTAAATTAAGAATTGAAATTTTCCTGCATGACCGAAAATATCCCACAAGCAAATGGAAAGGCAAACGGCTTTGGGGGAGGCAGGAATTTCAGCCTTTACGACGCCGTATGTGATGATGTAGCCGAGGCTTTGAACTGTGCAGAAACCCAGAGAAAGACGGGGGCGTGGCTGGCCTGTCAGGCGCCCTGGCCCCGCCCACATCCCCTGCACCTCTTTTTGGGGTGTGCACGGGGCTGGCCTGGAGTCCTGGGGAACTGGGTCCCCGCACCCACTCCACCACAGCCTGGACAGGGCCTGACGGGCGGGGGTCAGTCACTCGGCTTTTGCACAGCCCAGTGGGACAGCGGCTGGTGGCTCACGGGACCCCCTCCGCCGCCTTCTCCTTCCTGCTCCCCTCCCCCCTCCCTAGGTGGGACCACCTCCCAAATAAGCCACTTAGAAGCAAATCCTGGACTCAGAATCTGGTCCTGAGGGAATCAAACCAAGATATTACCCCAGCTAAAGGTGGGGAAAGGGCCACCAAAGGGGAGGCAAACAGCCAGTAACTCTGAGAGGACGCGTGTGAGTCTAGCGTCACAGGTTCTTGCGGGAGACGTGCTGCCTCCGGGGCGGGGTGGGGTGAGGCAGAGCCAGAGCACGAGCCCGGGGCCTGTCATCCCCACCCCCGTCGAGACGTGTTTTGAGGCCACGTTCACACGGTCGTTGAACACACGCATGGTGCAATTCCGCTCCGCCGCTTACTCTAAGAAACGAATTGGGTAGGTGTGCAAAGAGCCCCGGGGATGCACGAGATGTTTAAAGCAAAAACAAAGAAAAGCAGCAAACCTCAATGCCCAATGACAGCAGACAGTGTATTTAAAGTCTCATTGATTTCCACAGTGAAATACCACGGAGCCATTACGCAGGATGACTGCATCATCTGTTTGTTGTCATAGAAAAATACTCGTGATACACGACATGAAAAAAGTGGGATTATAAAACAGTGCGTAGAGTAGAACCCGTTTTATATGCAGACACTGGCAGGTGTGATTTCTGCACAGCAGAATGTCTTGAAAGGAGAGAGCAACCACCGTTCCAACTGCCGTGACTTTGGAACGGTGGGTGGGGTAGATTGTTTTGTTTCTGCCTGTTTTCTCACTTTTCCGTAACAAGTATGCATTAGCTACGTGTTTTGAAAAGATCTGGCACCTGCTTCTGCCAGAGAACAGCTGCCGAGTGCCGAATGCTCTGCGAGTGTACACGGCATCGCACACACTCCCTGCTGCTTGGTGTGTGCCCCAGATCCGAGGCGTGGTCTCCTGCCACCACTCGGACCCGTCAAGGCAGGAACACGAGCCGCCCCGACGCCCGCGCCTGAGGCCGGCCCTGCTGGAACCAGGTAGCACCATGCGGGGCGGCTCTCCCCAGGGTTAACTGCGCCTTCAGCCTGAGGGGTCGCCCCTCTGCTTCTCACCTTGGCTCTGGGGACTTCCCGTTGGCCCCACTGTCCATGGCCATGGCCAGCCCCAGGGCTGTGTCCCCCAGGGGGGCACACCCAGTGGAGAGGGCCTCTTTCCTCCTGGTCCCAGCTAAAGTCCCAGGGAGGAAGCTCATTGGCCAGGATTGAGTCACATGCTCATCCTGAACCAATCACAGTGGTGGGGCCAGGGGCAGAGTGTGCTGATTGGCCAGCAGGGACCCTGCCCGTCCCGGGGGTGGAGCAGGCAGGGTCAGCCCAAGAGAACCACCTAAGGCGGGGGTGGGGTGTAGAAACCCACGGCGGGGTGTGTGGCCGTGCCCACCGCTCCTGCTGGGTGCCCCACACCGAGGGAAGGTCCTGCTCCGTGCCGACCCCACTGACGTCCTCGTGCAGAGATCCTTGTCCTCACACAGCCCGCCGTGAGGGGCTGCTGCGGCTCCAGCCTCGGGAGGGCAGGTGACTGCCGGGAGGGGCAGAGCCGAGCCCTGGCCGGGTGCTGGGCCCTGGGCCTAGACCCGGGCCAGGCCAGAAGCAGGAGAGGGAGGCTCGGGGCGGCAGTGTCCGGGACCCCCTCGGCCGCGGTCAGGCTTGGCTGGGGCGCGGGGCTGGTGGGAAGGTGGGGGGACCCTCGGCCTAGGTCCCAGGGAGCCTGGCTGGTGTCCCTGCAGTGTCACGGTCAAGTGGCAGTGCTGGGACAGGGAAGGGATGGATTTCCCGCCAGCAAAGGAGAAGAGCCAATTGGCACTGGGAGGTCAGTCCCGGGGGAGCCCCCGAACCCCCACTCCCCACCCCTTCCCCGGGCCAGCCAGCCCAGAGATCTTCTCCTACCTGAACCCAGCCAGCTCCACTGGGGACAGCAGAAAGGTGTCTGAAAATTACAAAGCCACGGCCAATGGCTTGGACACACAGGACACTGAGAATGTGGCCTGGACCCGGCGGGCAGCCGGAGCCAGGATGGCCCAGACTCGTGCCTCCTCTCTGGGTCCAGTCCTGATCCTCCCTGGGCCCGCAGGAGGAAAGAGGCTCTCCGCAGGGACGGCCCACCTGGGGGACATGACCCCGGGAGAGTGGGGCAGTGGGGAGCCTGCAACGGGAGCAGGTGTGACGCGTCCTTGCCAAAGGTGATGAGGGATGCGGCTGGCAGTGTGTGTGGAAGAGCCCTGTGCACAGCCAGCCGCATGTCCTGCTGTGCTGGCCGTGCGCCTCTGCATCTTGTGCCCGTGCCTTTTGTGTCCCTCTCAGGTAGGGAGGCCCCTCCCTGGTTCACTAGACCCCCCTGCTCTCCCACTGACCGCTCAGCTAAGAACGGCCTCTCCCCGACTCAGCCCAGTACGACCGGCCCTTTGGTCTCGGTGTCCTGGCTGATGACACGAGGCCATTTCATCGCTCAATGGGCTGTCTCAGGAACAGGGTGGCCAGGCCTGGACAAGCACCTGTCCTGACCAAGCGGGACCCCAGCAGCAGGCGTGCAGGGACCCAGATCCAGGCCACCCAAGGGCTGTGAGCTGTCACCATGGCAAGAAGCTCTCCACACAGCAAACGCAGAGACATGGCTGGGGTCCGTGCATCTTATAGAGCAAAGCTGGCCTCATGCCACGGACACACCATGTGACCCACGCAGAAGCAAAAGAGCTGACAGCGTTCCTCCCAGAGCGTCCTCGCTCCCCCAGCCCCACCCTGAGTGCTGGAGCCGAGGTCACCCGAGGGCGGCCAGGCCCATCCCTGCCTTCCTGCACCCCCACCCCAGCTCCAGGCAGGGGAGCCCTCAGTGCCAGGAGCTTACACACACACAGAGGACTTCTATTTCTGGAAGATCCAGGGCTTGGTTGCCTGCCCGTCACTCCCACTGGAAGCAAAAGTGCTGAATAAAACATGAGCAGGGTTTCCTCAGACGCTTGAGGGAGCTGGCGGGTGAGGAGGGAACACACAGAGGCTGGAGCCTGGGGAGCCCAGGGGAGGCCCAGGTGGGGGAGGCTCAGGGCCTGCTGGAGCAGTGTGGTCCAGTGGGACACCCCTGCCCACATAAGGGCCTGTACCCTCCTCATAGGGATGAACCAGGATAGCACCCCCACCCCCCAGGGCACGGCCAGCGCCTGATTTTGGCATTGAGCAGAAGAGGAGGAAGCCTCTCCCTTGAGATGTGTGACCACCAGCAGATTCTCAGGAGGTTGGCCTCCCAAATTCACCCCACCTAAGGGGCCCAAGGCCCAGAATTTCAGCTGAAGTAGTTTTAGACTGGCAGTGCCTTGGGAGAACCCAAGTTCAACCTGACCTCAAGGGGTTCCCACAGGTAAAAGTCCAAGACACAGGAAATCATAGTAAAAAATCACAAAGCACACAGGCAACAAGACACCACAAATGAGCTAGAAAACCACAGGCAGCAGAATAGACCCACAAACACTCTGACTGTGGGGTTGTCAGGGCAGAATATCCAGTAAGTTAGGTATCTTAAGTAAATAAAAAGGGGACTTAACATATGCATAAAGGGCATGTGACCACAAAAAATGTATCAAGCCAATTGAAAATGACCAAATAGAATTTCTAGAAATGAAAAATATAATAAATGAAGATAAAACTCAGTGGATTAATAAATAAAATTAAGAGGAAACTTTCAGTAACCAAGGGATTGATTTAATTGCAGTTAGATGAAGTTAAAGAAAGAACTAGTGAAGTGGAAGATAGAGCTGAAGAAATTATCTCTAATTCAGCAGAAACAAAACCATGGAAAACATGACGAGTACATGATTAAAAGCAAAGAAAATGGGGACTTCCCTGGTGGCACAGGGGTCAAGAATCCGCCTGCCAATGCTGGGGACATGGGTTCAAGCCCTGGTCCAGGAAGATCCCACATGCCACAGAGCAACTAAGCCCGTGCGCCACAACTACTGAGCCTGCGCTCTAGAGCCCATGAGCCACAAGTACTGAAGCCAATTGCGCCTAGAGCCCTTGCTCTGCAACAAAAGAAGACACCCCAATGAGAAGGCCATGTGCTGCAACAAGTAGTAGTCCCCACTCTCCACAACTAGAGAAAGCCCATGCACAGCAACGAAGACCCAGTGCAGCCAAACATAAAATAAATAAACTATTTTTAAAAAGTTATACAAAAAGAAGAATTATCCTTAAAAAAAAAAAAAGCAAAGAAAGTGGCAAATATGTACAGTTAAACCTAATAAGTAGATGATGTAAGACACCACATGCTGTCTACCAACCAAGGTAAAATAAAACAGCACAAGAGCACTTACAGCCGGGTGGGCTAACATCAGGCTGTAAGGACTTGGCAGGCAGGTTACACGGCCAATGAGGTGCTGGATGCAGAGCTCATAGCTTCCTGACTTTTAAGGGGGAGGGGCAGCAGAGAGAGAAAGGAGAGAACAAGAAACACAGATACCAAGGTTAAGACAAACACACAGGGGGCAGTCGACAAGGCCCAAAGTCGGTTCTTTGAAGATGGCTGATAAAACGGACAACCCCCTGGTCATCCTGACCAGGAAGAAGGAGGCACAAATGACCCGTGTTAGGAATGAGAACAGAAGTCGTAACCACAGACACTCCACTGATTACACGGGGGATGCTACGAGTAATTGCATGCTAAGATACCTACCCACTTGGATGAAGCAGACAGAATTCTAGAAAAATGTAACAATAGAAACAAATCAAGAAGAAATAAAAACCCTGAATGGTCCTATTATAAACATTAGTTAAACTGGATCAGTGGACAAAAACATTTCAAAGAAAACTAGGCCCAGGCAGTTTTAGCTGGCAAGTTTGACCGATATTTAAGAAAGAAATAATTCTAATCTAAAAAAAATTATTTCAGAGTATACGAAAAGGACATTTTTCTAAAAGTCTATGTCATATATCGTATCTTAATGGTCAACTCTGTTCTAAATTCTATTTTTTAATTAATTAATTAATTTGTTTTTGGCTGCTTTGGGTCTTCGTTGCTGTGCACGGGCTTTCTCTAGTTGTGGCGAGCGGGGGCTACTCTGTTGCAGTGCGTGGGCTTCTTAGCGTGGTGGCTTCTCTTGTTGCGAAGCATGGGCTCTAGGCACACGGGCTTCAGTAGTTGCAGCATGCAGGCTCAGTAGTTGTGACTCGCGGGCTCTAGAGCACAGGCTCAGTAGTTGTGGTGTACAGGCTTTGTTGCTCCACGGCATGTGGGATCTTCCTGGACCAGGGATCGAACCTGTGTCCTCTGCATTGGCAGGTAGATTCTTAACCACTGCGCCACCAGGGAAGCCCATTAATGGTAAAAACTTTAAAGTGTTCCCTTTAAGATCAGGAACAAGGCAGAGTTGACCACTGACATCATTTTAGTCAACATGGTACAAGTCCTAGGAGAGGTTCGTAGGGAAGACAAGAAAAGAAATAAAAGGCAGCTTAAATAGAAATTTCATTTTCTCATGTACATGTAGGCATCCCAGGGCTGGAATTGGGGCTCCATCCTCAGTTTATCCCTCTGCACAATCATCCTCAACACTTGGTCACTAACTCATAGTCCAAGATGGCTGCCCAAGTGCCGGCCATCATATTTGTATTCCAGCCAAGTGGGGAAAGTAAATGAGAAGGAGCTATGACTGCTCTCTGCTTGGACGTTACTCAAGAGGCATACCTACCACTTCAACTTCTACCCTACTTGCCAGAGGACCTTATCAGACTCAGCTGTCACCTTGATTCTGGGTGGCCAGCAGTGGAGAACAAATGGAGAATGGGACCAGGGTATAGGGACAAACACTCAGAACTGAGAGGACAGCCCAGGCAGTGGGCAGACTGAAGGCCCGAGTCAAGGTCAGAGGTCATCCCCTGCTGGGAGCTGTGTCGTGTCACTGGCACCCTCCGGCTGTGCCCGTGCACATCCGGCCCCTGTGGGGGATGAGGGAAGGAGGCCGGGGTGACCATTAGTTGTCCACAGCACCCGGAGCAACGTGGGCAGAGTTGAAGGATGCAGGACTCTGGCCCAGTTTGCAGATGCCGAGTGGCCTTGCTCATTTCAGTGCCATGAGGGAGAAGATGTTTGGAGCAGCTGTTTTGCTGCCTGGATGCATGTACCGGCAGGAGAGCTTTTAGCAAATGTGCAGAGCACGGTTGCCTTTGTCAGAATTTCAGCAAGAGTATTTTTAGCTTAAGAACTCAGGAGAGACCTGACCGTGCAGCCCCAGAGCCTAAAGGTGCCGTCGGAGCCTGGGCAGTGGCGGCAGGTCCCCCCCCAGCCCAGACACTGCCCCGTCGGGAGGGCCAAAGCAAAGGTCTTGTGGGTCACACACTGTGGAATGTTTAAAATGCCTGCCAGACAAAGGACCGGCTGGAGCACATGGGGGCTCTGGGGGCCGTAGCCGAGCAGAGAGGACTTGAGATGCACTGCTGGGACCGGGGACACATGCGGAGGGGCAGGGTCTGGGGACCCTCTGTCCCCCCTGCAGGGCCAGCAGGAAGGGCCTCTGTGACGGGGGAGCTGGGGGAGATGCAGCTACTCATTCTTGGAACAGAGCAGCCGGGAGGAGGGGGCGTTTGTCAGGGGTGGAGCTGTGCGCTCGGAGGGGAGGTGGGCTCTGTCAGCAAGACCCCAAAGCCACCAGGTTGAAGTCTCTTTGGCAGGTTGAATCTGAGGGGCCGTAAGTGTCCCTGCAGGCCAGGTCCAGTGGCGAGGAATTGGGTGGTAAAGACCCCCCACCCCCGCTGTCCTCAAGAGCCGTGATGTCCTCCTGGTCCTTCTGGGAGGGGCCCTGGGTACCCCCAGCCTGACCAGGGAGCCGGCTTTACACGTGAAGGCTGAAACCCAGGGTGTGAAGGTAAGAGCAGAGGAGTGGCCAGACCGCTCGGGGCACGCGTGAGGCTGGGCAAGGCAGGCGGACTGGGCCGGCCCCCCCGGGGCAGGACCCTTGTCCCTGGATCTGCCCTGTGTGCTGGTCCCCAGCCGCCCAGTGGGCCCGGCTGACCCCAGCTCATGGGCCAATGACACCAGAGTCCACGGGGGACCGTCAGCAGGACGGTCCAGTGTTCAGGGATGCAGGTCTTGCCAGGCACCCCTGGGCACCCCTTGAACTTGAGGGTCCCCTCTCCCAGCAGGGCATATTAGAGGGGTGGGTGGGGCCCTGGCGGGGCCTTTGTCAAAGCCTCAGGTTAAGATTTACTGACATGGATGAGAGCTCCTAGTCTACAAACTTTCCTGGAGTCCTTGTCCACTAAGAAATGTGTCCCTGAGGACAGGCCAATACCTTATGTCATCCTGGTGCAGGGTCCCTGCCTTGCCCTGCAGTGGGGGGTTCCCTGAGGGGGAGGGGAAGGCCGGTGCCCGCCCCCCAACCCACGATCTACGCAGAGCCTTTGGTCCCAGCGCTCCGTCTGGGTCCGGACCCTCTACCCTGGGTGCCCTGCTCCAGGCCTCTATGCAGTGTACCCTCTGAGCAAGGCAGGGTTCACCCCTGGACACCAAATCCCTTGGAGCCGTTGCTGCAGACCACCAAGGACCGGGGGACCTCGTGGGGTTGGGGGCATTCTGTGCGGGGTGGGGAGTGTCTTGGGGAGGGAGAGGGCCGCAGGTGGCTGCCCCACCCCCACCTGGGGTAGGACGTTCAGCCAGCCTGTAGCCCTCGGGGCGCCGCCTCCTTCGGGGAGGCCCTGTGGCCCCTGGACATCCCACCCCTACCTTCCGTCAGAGCCCACCACGGCAGGGAACCCCGTCTCTGACCCTTGAGCTTAGAGAGCTTAGTCCCTCTGTCGGTCCAGAGTCTGGAGGAAGCGGCCCCGGCATCGCCCAGGGGCAGCTGGGGGCACTGAGCTTTCAGGGGGCGTCAGGATGTAATATTGCAAACAGGGTCCACGACCGACCAGCACAAGGTCGTGACGCCCTGCCTGCCCCCCGCCCTGGTTGAGGCCAGACTGTGTCTGGTCCCCGCCGGGGGACACAGCTCTCGTCCCCAAGCACTGGTGTTATCAAGTGTGGCCTGGCTGTGAGGACCCTTTCGCTGGCAGCCTCCGAGCCCCTGCCCTGCACGGAGGGTGCGCCCGGGCGGGGGGCTCTCCTCTGGCCTCCCTCTGTGCCCGCGGGCGTAATGAGCTGCGTGTGACAGCTCAGAAGACGGCTCTAATGAGAGGGGCTGCGGGACAAAGGTGGCATTCAGCGCGTTCTGGGACAGCGGGTCCCTACGGCTGGCCGGCGGCAGGCGGTCCCGGATCCCAGCTTTCTGAGGCTGCCCCCCCGCCCCCCACTGCCACCAAGCCTGAGTCTAGCCAGCAGCTCCCCTGCGCGGCCCCCTCCTGACCCCCTCTTGGCTGGAGCTGCCTGATTCCCACAGGGCTGCTGGGGCCCCAGCCTGGCCTCACCCGTGGGGCCCCCCGTCCTCGTAAAGTGGCAAAAACTCGCCAGTGGTGGGTTTCAGAGGGTTCGGCAGCCGTAGGTCCATTTGGAAGAGTTTAAATGAGCAAAGAGTGAGAAAGGGGTAAAATTGCAATCCGTGTACGAATAAAATGTACTTTCCAGTTCAGTGCATGAGTAAAGCAGAGTGTGCACGATAAAATTTCAGGTTCAGAAACTAGCAAAGCTCCTTTGGAATTACACAGGGTGTCCCCAAACACCGCAGGCATCTCCACCTCTCCCTGATGGTCACCGCTTCCTGCAATAGGTGCCTTCTGGAGTCTTGGTACTTGAATTGCCAACACTTCTGCATTTGAGTTGCGTGTATGAGCTGCTGGGTTCCGCATGGGCCGGGGTGGCAGCTGCATTTCTGAGTGGCTCCCAGGAGCAGCGGGGCCTCCGTCCAGGCACCTGGGGGCACCTTCCTGTCCGACAGGCTCTGGGGCCGTCGGTTGTCTGGAGCGGGGAGGAAGGGGTGGGGCTGGAGGAGGCCAGCGCTGCCCGAGGGGCGGGTGGCCGCGTCCGGAGGTGAGGACCTGGCAGGAGCGACGAGGGTGTTCCTTTACAGACTGTAAATAGGGCTGCTCGCTGTAGAAGATACGGGAAATCCACCAAACTCTGAATAGGAGAAGCCACAAGTGCGGTTAGCGGCCTCTAGGTTATCTTCATAGTATGCTGGCGCGGTTCTCCCCCGTGGTAAGCCCACAACGTGCACTTATGATGATGTAAACACACCTCCACTCTATTTAGAATCCCGGCTAGGAGTCGGGGTCCCACCCAGGCAGGTGCACCTACAGGGGCCAGAGTGGGGCTGAGGGCCCCTGAGGGGACCCAGGGAGAGGGGTGGACAGGAAAGCGGCTGTTTCTCTGAACCCCCAAGACACAGGCCCACAGGTGGGGGCTCTTCCAGCGTCCTCCAGGCTCCAAGAAGCTCATATTAAACCCAGGGTTCCTGCTGCCCCGAGACCCTGAAGGCTGTGGGACCTGAACACCAGGCTGCACCCACCTCTCGTGTATCCGCTGCCTCGATGTCAGGAGTCAGAGGTCGGACATCAGGGTCTCCAGGACCCAGTCCTTGTTCCTGGACCTCTGGGGCTCCGTGTTTTCTGGAGCTGGGAGGAAGAAGGAAGGGACAGGAAGGAAGGGCCCTTGGTGGGATGGGGGGTGGGGGGCGCCCAGGGCCAACTTACCACGCCCGCCCTGAAGGGGGCTGCCTGCACTTCCGTGTTATCCTGAGACACATTGGGACTCCATCGGTTTTCCCTGAAGAACTTGCGTCTGGAGGAAGGAAGGTGGGGAGGGACACAGACACCTCCTGGAGACGTGCCCGCAGGCTCGTTCACAGGCGCGGTGCGAGTGCACAGCGGCCGAGAAGCCGAGAGCCTTCTTTTGTTAATCACATTGCAGCAGACTTCATGTTGGCCTGAAAAGCAGGCGGCGGCCGGGCCGGCGTGGCTGGGGGGTGGGGGGGTGGTGTCCGCCTGGACCTTCACGCCGGCTGCACAGAGCCGCCGCTGGGAGAGGCCGGCTGCCCGGCTGGAAGCGATTTCTCTTCTGACTCACGTATGTATTTATAGCAGGAGAGATGCTCTGAGGCCGAGCTGGGCGTCTAGAGTCGGGAGAGATTAAATCTGCGCACAGGCCTCAGCCCGGCTGCCCCCTCGGCCCGCCCGGCGTCTGGCGGCCCCCGATGGAGGGCGGTCACCGCGTCTTCCCGCCGCCCATTCCAGACGCAGCACATGTGGCCATCGCGGTCGCGAGCGGATGCCAGCCCCAGAGGGGGCAGATCAGTGCCCAGACGGGCTGCCTGGGTGCGGTGGAGACACCAGGGAGGCTGCGTGTCCGCACCAGCATCGGCCCCGCAGAGCCCCCGGGGGGGGAGCTGCAGCCCCGCGTGTGCGGGCCCCCTTGTGTCTGGTGGGCCCACGTCTGTCCTGGGGAGGGCGGGCCTGGGCACCCTGGCTGTGGTGGGGGTTGGAGGGCGTGCACGGGGGCCGAGGAGGGGCTCCTCTGGGCTCGGCCCCCAAACGACATTCAGGGTTTTTGCAAAGGAAGCAGCCAGCGGAGGGAATGGCCGGCGTCCCCAGGCGTCAGGCACAGGTGCGACACGCGTCCGGGTGTCACCCAGCCTGTCGGGGCAGCGAGGTCTCCCCATCTCCCCCACCCCTGGGTTCTGGCCAGTTGCGGACAAGGAGCGAAGAGCCGGACGGCGGGAGGAGGCCCAGGGCTCCCCTGCCTCGTTGGACACGGCAGCGGGGTGAGAGCAGGAAGGGTTTCCTGTCCCCGAGGCCTTGGCTCTGTGCCCTCCATGGCCTCCCCGTCCAGAGGCAGGGCCACCCGCCACGTGCTGCCGCAGAGGAGCTCCTGGCCGCGCACTTACCCCAGCGGGCCCGGGCCCGGTGTCAGCCAAGCACCTGCCTCCGCTCAGGACGCCCCACCCCCGGCTCCTCCAAGGCCCCCTTGCACCCTCATCCTTCCGTCCCTGGCGAGGTTCAGCTGGCCTCTAGGGAGGGGCGGGGCCTCTCCCGGAGGGGGCGGTGCTGTGGTTGCCAGAGGAAGCCTGAGACCCCCGCCTCTCCCATGTCTCTGAACCCCCCCTCCAGAAGTCCTGGGGAGACACAAAAACCCTAAAGTCTGAAAGAAAGGATTAAAGTGCCAGGTCTTAGGGAATTTGCATCTGGGCTCAGAGAGCTGGGTCCCGCCTCCAGGCAGCGGGGTCAGAGGTCAGCTGTTAACAAGGCCAAGAGCTGACCCCCAGACTCACACCTGCCACCTGGCGGTTTTGGGTGGGAGCGTGTCCACAGAGGCCTGAACTCGGGGCAGAGGTGGGGGGGACAGGGACCCCGGCAGAGGCCCGCGGGGTCCGAGGGGGGAACGTGGAGACCGCCCCAGACCTGGGCTCGCCAGCACCCCGCCAGCCCGTCCCCTCCCTGTCCAGGTCCAGGGCCCTCAGAAGCGGCCATGCCCACCAAGAGGCTGGCAAGAGCTCTGCCCCCAGCCTCACCTGGGGGAGACCCCACGCTGCCCGTCCCACCTCCTGGCGGCAGCTCCGGCTCCGGCCTGCCTGTGCCACTTTCCTTCACCCGCGAGGTCCCCGTGCCCGCCCCTCCTTGTGCCCTGGGGGCTCCCAGTGCCCCCGAGTGTGCCTGGCCTGCAGTCCTGGGGGTGGCCTGGCTGCAGGCTCTCGGCCCCTTCCTGGGCCCAGCGGTCCCCCGCCAGGGTCGGCTCGTGCTGGCCCGTGGCCCCTGCATCCTGGAGGTGCCCTCTTCTCCCACGTGCATGGCAGGAGACCCCCCCCCCGCCCCCCCGCCTCCGTGGAGCTCACCTGGGGCTGCTGCAGGGGGGCCTGACCTAGGGAGAAGCCGTCCTGCGGTTTCACGTGCTCCCCTCACAAGGTTAGCACAGCCCGTGATCACCCCACGTCACCCTTATACCTAAACGTCCACGCACCGCTGAAACCGCTGACGTGTTGAACTGAACTAGGATAACGGTCTGAATCGCGCAGCGGTGAGGAACTTCAGCACGACCCGAAGCCAAAACTGCAGAGCGCGTGGGGCCTATCTGATTTTCTAAGAATTTGGCATTTCTCTAGAGCAAGATTTAACGAACACTGTTAGGACGTAATGTCAGGCTGGGGAGATGGGGTTCACCCCAGTCCTAAGGAGCTGCTGGTGGGTTTGGGGGGCTCTTCTCTCAGGGCACCTCACTCTGTCTTGCTGGGGAGGGGTCTTGGCCCGCCATGTCCCACAGGAGTTCATCTCAGGATTTATCCTTCTCTCTCTCTCTCTCTCTCATTTTTCAATAATAACTTTCCTGTTCTCGCGAGCTCTTCCGATCTGGAGACGCGAGTCTCTCTCTGACTCAGAGGGAAAGTCTTTCTCTGCGTCTGTTTGTCCTCGCTGTCCCCTTTGTGCATGTCGGGCGTGCGCCCCCGTCCTGGCTCTGTCTCCAGGACTCTTGGCTGCTCTGGTCACATCCATCTCTACCCCTGCCCTTTCGGTTCTGGGAGGAGTTTTGAACTTGTCTTCAAATTCCTGGGCTTGTTTTCCTGGGGTGTGGGGTGGCCCAAGCTGCTCTTTGCTTTCAGGGTCAACAAGCCCTCCTTTCTCTCCAAGACACGGTTCTGCTCTCAGAGCGACTCCTGCCCATGGCCGTGGGCACGAGGTCCCTTTGAGAGGAGTTGGGTGCACAAGTGGACTTCCTGAGCCCAGCCCCCCCGTCCTGGAGGGGCCGGGTCAAAGGATTTGGGGGAAGGGGTGGCAGCGCGTCCCCTCACCCTCCTCCCTTTCTGGAGGGGCAGGCTTGCATGGAGTCCGTGCCTGGCTTCGCAGTTGGGATATCAGATCCTTCACCCCTGGTGTCAGATGGCCTCGCCACGTGGGGGGCCCAGCTCCCCATCACCCCAGCCCCAGGGGCAGGGCGGGAGCTTTCCAGAAGATTCTCTGTCTGAAGGTGGGGGTCAGGGTCGACGCTGGCCCCCCTGTGGGGTGACATCTCCCTGGGAGCCCCTAACCAGAGAGGGACGCTGCGGGCCTCCGCGGAACCCCTCTGCATCCCCGCACGTGAGAATGGTGGGCTGGTCGCGCTCCCTCCGTCACTCTGAGCTGTGTGTTCCAGAACCCTCGAGTCATTTCTCCCATGGGCAGGAACCTCCCCCTCCCTCCAGGGGCCCGGGTCCCTTCCTTCGGTAGGTTTCCATTCCTTCGGGAGCCGGTGAGAGGGCGGAGGGTGTGGAGCTGGAGGCTGTGCTCTCATCCTCGCTGTGAACTGGGAGTCCCGGCTGTTTTCACACTTCCACCGTGAGGTGTGCAGACGTGCGTAGGGACATCTGTGTTCCGGGGCTCAGAGCAGCTGCTGAGGCCCCCTTGGGCGAGGGGGGAGCTGGGTCCAGACCAGGCTGGACCTGGGCCACCTGAGGCCCCAGCCGGAGAGGTCTCCCTTTGCTGGTGGAAACGTGTGTGAGGGGGAGAGGCAGAGTTTACCAGGGGTCAGGGCCGGAGCAGGGCCGTTCCTACACGTCTGTTTGGGAGCGCAGTGATTTATTTTCCTGTCTGAGCCTTGCTGTGCAGTGGGATTTGCAGCCACGAACGTTCTTGGCCAGGACATTTGTGTCTTAGGAAATGTTGGGTTGCACTTTTATTTTTAGCTTCAGGAATGCGACACTTGATATTATTTGGGTTGTTTTAGATGCGCCAACTTTAAGACAGAACGGTGTCCCTTAACCCCATGCCAATCCTGGAAACGTCCCATCTGGGAGAGACGGTCTCAATTCTGCAGTGGAGAAAGCAAGCTGTCCTGCGCTCTGTTTCTGGGGAGGCTTCTGTCCGAGGTACCCCCGTGTGTCCCGAGTCCACGCCACCGGCCAGGAGGAGCTGGGCTCTGGCGGGTCCGAGAGCAAACCGTCCTCCAGGCGGGTTCAGGAGCCAGGGTCTCAGGCCAGGGGCAGACGTCCCCACTGGGGGGCCTCTCTGTGAGTGACAACCCCCACTCCAGGACGAGGGATTGCAGGCCCAGGAAGTTGCCTCGCCGGTGCCGTCAGCTAAGCACGCAGCCCACGAGCTCCCGGCAGCCCTTGAGTTTCCCCTGGGACGCGTGGGTGTGCAGAGTGCCCGAGGGCGGAGTTACAGCCTGGGGGGGCCTCGGCCCCGGTGCCTTGCGTAGCTACGTGAGGGTCACACTGTAATGAACGGCCCCTGAGCTGGGATCAGGGTGTCACGGAGTCACGCCCGGACCTCTGCCCTCAGCTGCCACCCACACCTCCGTCCATGGGGCCCAGGTGGCCTCCACTTACTCCAGCCTCAAGGTCTGCGCTTCAGCCTTTGCCATTCAGAGCGGAGCTTGCAGGGGAGGCGCAGCCTGGACATGGAGGCCTTGGTCTGAGTCTCAGTTCAGCACCGATGACTGTCCTGAGTGAGTCCCACGCCTGCCCGGCCCCGGCCCCTCTGAGAGGGGAACTGTTCCTCAAGGACGAGATGGTGGAAAGGAAGCCCCCACCCCACACCGCCCCACGCCTGCCTGGACAGCAGGACCCGAGCAGGCCTGCGTGGAGATGCTCTCGTCTCCCAGACAGAAAAGCGGCTGGAGCCGGCTGGCCTTTCTCCTCGGGCCGGGCTGGGGCCCTCCCCGGCGCGGGGGGCGGGGGGGGGTCCTCCGTGACGCTGGGGCCAGTGCGGCACCTTCACAGCCTGAGTCGCGGCCCTGAGTCTCTGAGCGTTTGTCTCTATGACACTTCATTTTTCCCATTTTTCAGGGATTTTTAAAATGGGAGGCAAAGGCTTTTCGAATATGACGTGGACAGTGTGTCACGTGGGCTCACAGAGAACAGCCCACCCGGCGAAGCCCCCGGAGAGCAGCACGGCCGCCGCCCACCCGGCCTGCAAAGCCCGCGGCCTCCCCGTGACTCATGTTCTTGTTCAGGGACCACACGCTGCCAGGATGTCGCTCGCTCATCCCCACGTCCCCACGCCTGGCACAGCCGCATACATGTGGACACACCAAGCCAGTGGGGCTGCGCGCCCCGATGCGGTGGGGACAGGATGCCGCTGCGGGCCGCGGGCCGCGCTGAGGAGGTCCTCCGAGTCTCCGGTTCTTTGGCGGCGGCTGCGGAGGCGCGAGCAGAGGCCCGCTGCCTGGGGACGGGATGGTTCCAGAGGCCTCAGACGTGCTCCTCCTCACTTGGTGGATGAGGTCCAGCGGGCTCTGCCCCTTGGGCCCGGGGTCAGCGGCCCTTCTCAGTCTCAAGGTGCTTTGAAAGCCAGCTGGTGCTTTTGGGGCTGAGACCAGGTTTGGGTTCGGGAGGTTTCCCCCTCTTATCCCTACTTCTCTGGGTTTCCCACATTTCCCATGACGTTTTCGTAATTTTGGAAGCTACTTTTTAAATGTCTGCAGTAATTCTGAAAACAGCATTTCTGTGTGTCCTCGTTTCTGGCCGGTGCATCCGCTCCCCTCCCAGGGTCACCCTGGGGTGTGCTCGTTCTGAACTGCAGCCCAGCTGCCCGTCGTGGGTCTCACCGTGGCCACGCGCTCCTCTTCAGGTCTGCCTGGCTCATCCTGTGCATTTTCTGTCCCAGACCTGAAGCGGCCATTTCTCCAAGGAGTCCTCGTTTCTCAGAGTGAGAAATGGTCTTTAGAGACACAATGTGAGGCTAGGTGTGCTCCCTGCTGCTCCAACACCATTGTCTCCAAGCTTTCCCAGTGGACAGGAGAAGGAAATCTAGAGATCTTTTTAAGAGGAGAAAAAGCAGGAGCTCTTACTACTATTTATTCAAATTTATTATTAATGAGCTTTTACATCACTCTGTTGACTTTTTACTCGGAGAGCTCTGAGACTCTCTCTCGTCTTATGTAAAAATTTTGGTTGTTACCAGCAGTAACTTGCTTCCTGCTACAGTTTATCTAAATAGTTTCAAAACAACAGCGCCGTTAACACCACCACAATGTGAGTGCCACTCGCCGTTAAGTCTTCTGAGTGATTCTTTGAGTCCTTAGAATATGTCCCACAGGGGACCCACCGCCAAATGCTGTCCTTTAAAATCTCTTCAAATATATTTTGAAGTCATTTACTGACCACAAATTTGTTTCCACTTTTAAAATATTTTTAGGGATAGATTTTACTTTTAATTTAATGTCCTTAAAAAGTTATAAAAGACACTCGCATGGTCCCCTAGTCAAAACTCTATGACCAAGCACATTGTGGAAACCTCACTTCCATCCCTCTCCTTCTCACCCACCAGGCAAACATTTACCTGATGGCTTTTGGTTTACCTTCCGTTGTTTCTTTTTGAAAATGTAAGCAGAATAAACAGTCGTAATTGCCCCTTTCTTACACCAAACGTAGCTCTGCTCTTCTTCCACATAAAAAGCCATCCTGGGGACCCATCTTTCCAGGTGGGCACCGAGAGGTGCTTTCCTCCTTTCCAACAGTCTCCAGGGTCTCTCCTGCTGTCCACTGCAAGTGCAGAGCTGCCGCCCTTTGGGTCAGCAAACAGCTGCCTGGACCCTGCACACGGGGACTTTCCTTCCCTCCCAGTGCTTGGGGTTCTAACATCTGCAGGCCCAACTTCATGCAACCTCTGAAATTTATCCCAACTTTAAAGTTTTTGATCTACACCCCAAGCCCACCAGGAATCCTGCATCCTCAGCAGGGAGGCCCAGGCTGTGGCTGCCCCAGGCCCAAGGCCCCTGCATTGTTCGGGGAAGTGGCCTCCAGCTGACTGCCCAGTCCAGGGGCAGGTGCCAGCCAGGGGCTCCCTGGAGAACAGAATTTGGGACACAAGTGGGTAGCCTTGTCTGACCAACTCAGACCCGGAGCAGCGGCTGCAGCTGCAGAAGGCAAAGCAGCGGCCAGCCCTGCTCAGGGGGACCCTGAGGGCCACTGGGGTCAGCTTCAGGAACCGGACAGAGCACCCAACAAGTACCTCTGAGCCAGGCCTGGGTGGGCCCGTGACCTCGATGGGGTGTCATGGAAGCCGGATCCTCCCCCCACCCCACTGGGTCTGCTGGGCGTGTCCACGCCAGGCCACTCCGGAGATTCTTTAATAACTTGTGACTTGATTTTTGGGGGACAAAGAGCAGCCCCAGGCCCTGTGTCTGCTCACTCATTTGCTGCCCCCCCCCCGCCCCGGGTCTCTCTCCCTCCAACACCGTCCGCAAGTGGTGAGCACTCTTCGCGGTCCAGCCCAGCAGACCCAGGTTCTCAGGCTGCATTTGGGCCATTTGGCAACTGCCCATCGAGGCCCTGCTGGGTGGTGTTGGTCCAGGTTCCGGGGATACATCAGGGAAACCGCGGGGCCCACTGTGGGGGACAGGGGACAACACAGCCAGCTGAGTCCCCGAGGCAGCTTGGCCAGGGATGGAGCCAGGAGAGCAGTAAGGGACGCTGTGACCCTGGCAGAGCCCGAGGGAGGCGAATGGTGTGCGTGGCCAAGAGAGCTCCGCAGGGCAGCCCGGGGCACAGAGGAGACGGGGGTCCGCGGAGCCACAGAGGAGGGGCTGGGGGGACTTCACGGGGCCCTGTGTCTCCCACTGTGAGGAGCACAGGCCCCAGGCCCCGGGAGAGGCGGGGAGGCAGGGGGGCATCACAGCAGCCCAGGTGGGAGACGATCCCACCCAGGTGGAGAGACAGATTTGGGTCCTGGAGGTGCTTTGAAAATAGAGGTGGGAAGGTTTGCTGAGATTAGGTGCAGTGTGAGAGGAAGAGGGGGGCTGTGAAGGACCCCAAGGATTTGGGCCTGAGTTATAGGAAGGGTGGAGCCGCCCTGAGGTGAGACAGGAGCACAGAGCAGAAGCGACCCAGGGAGGAGACACAGACGGGTCAGGAGGCTCAGATCCTCCAGCAGGTCTCTGGGGACAGCATCCTTACGCCTGCCCCTGACGACAGTTGCCCCCAACAACAGCCCCTGGGCCTTCTCCTCTATGAGGTGTCATCTTTTGGTGTCCCCAGCACCCAGCACAGATGTGGGTACAGGAGGGGCCTCAGTACGTATCTTTGGAACTAAGTTTTTAAGAATCAACCTTTTCTAGCCCCTTGAGATTCATTCTAGCCCCAGAGTGTGGACATGGAGAGCGCCTGAGGCTACTTACTGGCAGAGTCAGGGTTAAACCAAGCTCTCTTCTCAATGGCTCCAAATTGCCCCCCAGACACTGCACTTGGGAATGGAGCCCAGGTTCTCATAGATGCTTAATGTTTCAGAGCTGGAAGAACCTTTGGAAACCATAGTTACTACTGGAAAGGGTCCATGGTGACACCACGCCCATAGCAAGAACAGGGTTCTTTGAAGAAAACAAAAAAGAAACAACTAGAGAATGAGCCAGAGTTCTTGAAATTTGAAACGTGAGTTTCAAAATAAAAATTCAGAAGAGGGCTGGAAGAGAAAGAGAAAGAAATTTCTAAAAAGCAGAGAAACGTAGACAAAGATGTGGATGAATTTGGGACACATTAAGTATGGTGGTTTAAAGTGGGTGCCCAAAACCACCTGATAGCATTTCCAGATGAGAAAACAGAAAACTGGGGGAGGAAATACTAAAGAATTAACAGAAGAAAAGTTTCCAGAGTTGAAGAAAGTCAGTTGGACTGAAAGGCCACAGTGTCCTGAAGAGGAGAAAGGACAGAACATCAGCCCTTGATGTACCTGCTGAGATCTGGGAATGTCACGCAGAGAGAAGCTTCTAAGAGCGTGGCACAAGGAAGTGGACCTCCCCACAAGGGAACAGAATCACGTGGGTTCAGCGTCACAGGTGTTAGATTTCTATGTAGGGCCTTGGAGCTTCTGGAAAATGATGGTTTGGAACCTGGAATTCTATACCCAGCCAAACAGTCCATCAAGGCTGACTGAGAAGCAGAGCTGCGTTTGGACTGCATGAGCTCAGATCGTGCACTTCCCATCTGACCTGAAACGAGTCTTGGAAGGAAGAGGAAGACATGCAGCTGAGGGAGAGTGCCCCCTTCCCCCTCCCCTCCCCACCCATGGAGAGACAGGCTGACGACAGGCCAGGTCCAAGTCAGGCAGGGTCAGAGCTCCCTGGAGTGAGGCCTCCACCGCAGATGGAGTCCTTTCAGCAACAGATTCATTAAGGAGCTGATGAGCTGGGGGGAAGACACGTATTTCCGTCATCAGGAAGAAGGAAGGCAATTAGAAACTCTAAGATGGACACAACGTGCTCGAGAGAACAGACATCTGGCTGTGCCGGAAGCCCAAGGGGCGGGAGCGAGGGCAGCAGAGGATGTGTGGGGGAGGGTTCCCACCTTCCCGTCACCCTGGTGGTACAGCACCTCCGTGGGACCCATTCCTTCTCTGCAGACCCAGCCACGGCAAGAAGGGAGCACGCTGCTTCTGGCCATGGCTGTCAGGAAGGATGGAGCAAGGCTTCTCTCTGCCATGGGAAACAGGACACCAGAAACCCACTTGCAGAAGGCACACGCTTTAACTAAAGAAAAAATAAAATTAAAATTAAAGAAAACCTCGGAATGGACACTTGGCCTGATGGCACTTTCTTACGAAGCTGCAAAGCCCTTTTCTACACTGATGAGCAACGCTGGAGGTTAAATATCATTTTTGGTCCAGGGAGGTGGTCAGGCTGGGCGAGGCTCTAAACAGGGTGTAAAATAAATGTGACACGTGCTCTGCTCTCCATCCCTTCAGGTCAACGTCACACCCCACCCCAGCCAGGCTCTGCTGCAGGGGCCTCTGTGTGTGCGGGAGACTTTGGGGCTGGAGGGCTCGCACACGGAGCCACTCAGGGGGAAAGACAAGAAGGGACCATCTGCACCTCTTCCGCCCGCCCTCCCTCTTGGCCTTGATGCTACACTTGCTATCAAACACCAGCACGTTTGTGGCCCAGGACGCGGCTGCTTTTTGTCTCATTCCTGCCGCAGACGTTTGCACCAAGTGCAGAACCTGAGGATGCTGCCCACAGCGCCAAACGTGACGTGCAAAGCAGAGGCTGTGCTCCTCGACATAAAAGGGAGTGTACGTCCTGTAAGCCTCGAAACTGTAAAAGTAGTGCTGTAGCTGATGGAGAGGGGCGGGAGAGGGAAGAGGGGGATTTGGGAGAGGAGGGGGGAGGGAGGAGGAAGGCAGCGCAGCCAGCCCCTTCCTCAGCCTGCGGAAGGGCAGAGAGGACGTCCACAGGTGGCCTGGACCTAGAGCCCCCGGTCCCACAGGGCTGGTAAAGCCAGCATGTCCCTATTCTCCTCCCAGAAATCACACAAAAGCAACAAGGAGGAGAAATAAATGTGAAAACTCCATTTTCTGGAAACTGAGGAACAAGGAATGGTCAGACCTCCCGACGGGTGAAGCGAGGGCTCCAGGAGTCCTGTGATGAGCAGGAGGGAGAGAAAATTGAGGAGCTGGAGGTGACAGAGGAGGCCTCACGGCATTTCTGGAGGCTGAGGCTTCAGGCGGGGCGGGCAGGGCAGCCGGAAGGAGGGCCCGTGTGGGAGGCGGCCTGCACCGAGCAAGGTGCAGTGTTGGGAGACACCAGTGTGCAGGAGCAGCTAGGATAATGCCTAAAAAGAATATTTAAAACAAGTTATAGGGAGTTCCTTGGTGGTCCAGTGGTTAGGCCTTAGCGCTTTCACTGCAGAGGCCCGGGTTCCATGCCTGGTCGGGAACTAGGATCTTGTACACTTCGAGGTGAGGCCAAAAAACAAAGAAACAAACAAAGGTATAAAGCCTCAGTGTGTGTGGTAGCTCCAATGGGTGGATTCAAATAGAAGGTGCAGAAGTAGACCCCCACGTGTGTGGCTGTGCTGAGACCGAAACTCACATCCTCAGGGAAAGTAGTAGGTGGGTGAGGACACTCAGTAGCTACATAGAAAAAAGTTAGTTGCATTTATACATTACCCTGTCCAGAAGGATAAATTCCAATTGGCTCAAATATATCATAGTTAAAAAATAAAATCATAAACTTTTTTTTTCAAATGGGAAAAGACTTTTTAAACTGTGACACAAAACCCAGAAACTGTGAACAGCTGATAAATTTGTCTATATAAAAAATAAAACAACTTCTGCATGGCCTAAGCTATTGTAACCAGAGTCAAAAGACACCGTGGGCTATGCACCTTGTCTCATCTCACAGACAAAGGGCTCTAATATATAAAGAGCTCCTAGGAATCAAGAAGAAAAAGACTAACAATACAAAAAATGAGAAAGAAAACGTTGAGAATTTGCACACAGAAAGAGAAAGCAAGTGTTCTAAACCCATAAGAAAAGTGCCCTGGCCAGGGCCCACTTTGACCGACGGGACTGGCCGGGGCCCCAGTTTACGGATGCTGTGCTGTGGTCTTGGGAGGGGCCGTCGCACCAGCATCATTCTGCACACAGACCTGTGGACCTCACGTGTTCTCGTCCAGGAGTTTTCCTGCAGCTGCACCACACGTGCCTACACTGTCGCTAAGACCCAAAGAGACCACCCCCGCCCACCAGCGGAGGCCTAGCCTCCCCGGTCCACACAATGGATGGTGCCCAGGCACGGAACCAGGGCACGCTCTTTATGTCCAGGGGTCTCCCGGACGTCCTGGTCCCCGGTTCAGGCAGCGCACAGGCAAGGCTGTGGGCAGAGGACCAGGGCATGATGTCCCTGGAAAGACCAGAGCATCCCTACCTTGCCGGCAGGACGCGGGCTGGGGGTGTGGGGGTGGCTTCCACGCGCCTGTGTTTCGAACACTGTAGATGTATTACCTCCTCTGAAGTGGAATTGTTGTTATTTTTTAAAGACGGCGGAGTGCATCGCTCTTGTTTTGGGTGAGGTGGCCACCCCCAGAGGAAGGAAGCAGAACCAGGCACGCGCGTCCGCCCGGGAAGGGCAGCCGGGGACGCGGGGGGTGGCGGAGGATGGCTTTCCTGTTTGTACGTTGATTTCATGGTTTGAGTTTTTACAATTACTTTCATCATTTTTTAAAACTGCCGTTTTGGCCCATGTTTGTGATTTGAAAAAGTAAGTGGGGACAACTAAATGAAGTGGAAATCAAGTTTCATCATAAAATAAAGGTTTAGGATCCGCATTCGAGATACACTGTTGGTTAATAGGAGAACCAGGGGCCCATGGCCTCCACCAGGCGGTGCCCAGAGGGGACAGGGGACCCAGAGGCCCTGCCCGTGGTGGGGGAGGCTGGCCTGAGAAGCTCCTTTGTATCTGATGTATGTGATGGGGTAGGATTTTATTTGGGAAAAATTTCTGCCACCAGATGTAACCAGGGTGAAAAGCCACCGTGTGCATGGCCCGCGCACGGGCACTCAGGTCAGCGGACGACCTTGCACAACTGGCCAGCGGTGGAGCCCGGAGAGGTCCCTGATTTCTGCTTTTAGGGCGAAGCCCCTGAGAGCAGGAGCTGAGGCTTCATGCGCTGTGCGCAGCACGAATGTCTCTCTATTTATGGACGTGAAAGTGGTGATTAAGGTGGAAACCAGCCCTCACCGCAGTGGCTGTTATTTTAAGGCTCTACAAATGTTTGTTTTCAGCCTCAAGTTTTCTGTTTAAATTCACATTTTACAGTTTAACTGAATTACTTTCATTCATTTTAAAATTTACATATGGTGATGAATTCCTTCCTTGCTACTTTAAAAGCATCTTGAAGGGTTTTGTTACGTCACCCACAGATAAATCAAAAGCAGCCAAGACTCAGGAGTTGAAATGCTTCCTCTGTCCGCCCTCTGAGAGCACCCCCCCCCCCCCACCCCCGCCCCCGGCCCCGCCGTTCCTGGGTGATTCTGGGAAGAAAAAGAAAAACTCACAAAATGATAAGTAAGGGAAAGTCGCTTGGCCTCGCTGCGTTTGGAACCTCACCCGTGCTCAGAGCTGTCTGTGCCGGGAGGTTCTGGGGCAGCTGCGTGGTCTCCTCGGTTGGACAGGTCTGCGGGGGTGACGGGCCGATGACCCGGGAGCTCCACCTTCACACCCTCCTCTTGCCTTTTCCCCAGAATCCACTTCAGGAAAGAGAAATGAGGAGAATTCGGCCGGGATGCCGGCCCCCCGTCCCGAGCAGCCCCGAGGGCCTGTCTCGGGAACATTTTGTCGCCTAGGGGTGGGCAGGGGCGCAGGCCAGGCGGGCGGGGGTGGGGGTGGGGTCCACACCCGCGTCTCTTTGCCTCCCCAGACCACCGTGCATGGGCACAAACACTGTCTCAAACCATCATCACACTGAACAAAAGTGAAAATACTGACTGCATCTGTTTTCACACATTAACACACACAGTAGGTGTTTATCACCAACTCTATTTCCTTTTAAGAACAAATCCCTTTTTTTTTAATGGTCGACCCTTCAGAATAATAAACATATGACAACTACATGAAATAATGATAAACATAAAATTTGACCATTCACTTGCTCAGCACTGTATATAAAAACATGATACACATTATATAATTTTGGTGGGTCTACAAAACACCTGTGACGTAGGCAAAGCAAGGACTAATGCCCCCACTTTAAAAAGCCAGACGAGAAAATGAGTGTCAAGAAGGAGGATGACCTGTCCCGGGTCCCAGAGTTGGCAGCTGGCCGGCAGGATAATACGAAGCTCAAAGTCACTGGGCTGTGCTGCCTTTGCCGCTGGCGTCCCCCGTCCCAGGGGCAGGGCAGTTTCGATGTCACCAAGTGGGAGAAGGTCCTTTCCACCGAGACCAAGTTACTCTTGGCCGTGTGTGGAGAAGCTCACGGGTGGGTCACGGGGATTCCTGACTCAGGGAGGGGAAACTCTCCTTTCTTTTTAAATTAGGAAATATTAGAATCACAGAAGTAAAAAGATGGTTTAGTTTAGTTGCATTGCTTTTCTTTTTATTAAATGTTTTATTTTGGAAAATTTCAAACTCACAGGAAAGTTGGAAAATATGTCAGCCATGGTAAACATTTTTGCATATTTTGCTCTCTCTCTCTCTCCATGCACACACATGTGTGTACGCACACACACGCATCTTTCTACTTTTTGGTACACCGTTTCAAGGTAAGTTGCAGACCTCAGGACACTCCCCTCCTTCAGTGTGTGTCCCCCACGAGCAAGGATTCCTGCTGAGGAGCCGCTACCCAGCACCCGCTCCCGACGTCCCCCCACTCACATGCAGCCCACCCGCCGGCGCCCACGGCCCTGCTGCGCGTGCGTCGTGGTTAATGCACCGCGGGACCTGGGTGGCCAGGACCCCTCGTTCACAAGCCACAGGGCTGTGCGTCCCCCCCGCACCATCTCCTCCCCTGCGCCCCCACCTGCCGACCCCAGAAGCCCCATCTGGGCAATTTAATGGGTGTCCCAGGCCGGGAATGTGCCTCGTTCCCATCGAGACACGGCTCTGCATTCGCAGCCTTCGTTCTGTCCTTAAAGGAAACTGTGAGCGGCTCGTGGCCTTTCCACATTTCCTCACGTTGTGAGGATCCAGGAGGCACTTTGCTGGTGTGACTGCACCGCCATGAACCCTGTGCGACGCTGACTTTCAGTGAATGTAAAATCGCCTCGTTAAACACTCCTCTCTTGGTTTAGATTTCAGGGGCCCCTGTCTCTCCAGGGGCACAGTGCCCGGCCCGGGGAAGGCCGAGGGGCCGGCCTGCGGCAGGTGGCACCACGTGAAGAGTCTTCAAGGCCCACCCCCTCCCTCGAGATTCCCAGGCAACCCAAAGCCAAGTCCACAATCCTCCCCTGCATCCCAGACACCGGGCAAGGCTGCGGTTGTCTGAAGCAGACATCATCTCTTTGGCTTAGAGAGGAGGTGGGACTCAGGAGAGGACGGAGGAGACGTGGTGGGGCACTGCCCGTGGGGGTGGGGGCGGGGGGGCGGGGTTGGCCCAGAGCTTGCAAGGCTGGGGTCCAGCAGCCCCGGGATGTGACCTACGGAGCCAGGGCTCTGGGGTAAACACAGGGACGCTGGAAGTGAAGACGGCCAACTTTGGATGTTTTCTCTTTTTTTGGTGAATTTAACACCCGGCCAAAGGAAAGTGGAAAATAACATGACAGACTCCAACCATCCCAACAGAGCACCGGAGGCCATGAAGCCGGTCACCACCAAATGCCCCCTCGCATCGCAGCCGTGGCCTCCCAGGGAAGGCCGAGCTCTGAGTGAATGTGACAGAGCCTGGGGGAGACTGCCCATGCCCGCACTACGGCTACGGGAAGGTCTTTCCTGTTGTGCGAACAAAGATGATTTAGTTGTCAGTCTAAATATAAATCAGTAAACGATTTTCAACATTAAAAATAAAATGTGAGCTGCTTCTTTGCATCTGAAGAAATTTTAATATGGACTTATAAAAATTTGATCAGGGAATATGATTCTTCTCACAGATTTCAGGCTATGTTTGATTTTTCCCCTGCTGTTTTTGCCTTAATATTTTAAAATATTTCTGTTGTGATCTCCCTGTGAACAAGAGAATGAGATATAACACGTTCTGCTTTCAGCCATGGCCAGGCAGCTCCTAATCAGACCATCCTTTCACAGGTGTCAATTATAAACTCTGAATGACACATGAAAGCAAGTCCATGAAGGTGCTGGGTACTGACCCAAAGTGGGCTGGTCCAATATTCTAAAATCAGTTAAAGTAGTCTATCATGCCAACAGGCTTAAGGAAGAAAAATCACATGATCATATCAATCGATGCAGAAAAGTATTTGACAAAATCCAATAGTTTGTCATGATAAACACTCAGTAAACAATAAGTAGAAGAGAACTTCCTCAAAGAACATCTACAAAAATCCTACAGCGAACGTATTTAATGGCGGGAAACTTGAAGCTTTCCCACTAAGATCAGGTACAAGGCAAGTGTGGACTTTCTCACCTCCTTTCAACATCAGACCAGAGGTCTTACCTAATGCAATAAGATAAGAAAAGGAAATAAAAGGTAAAGAGATTGAGAAAGAAGAAATAAAACTATTACCAGGTGACCTGAGCGTCTAGGTAGAAAAGTAAAAAGAATTGACCAAAAAAGCACCCTGGAAATAATAAGTGATTACAGGACGTTTGCAGCTTACAAGATTAATGTACAAATGCCAACTGTTTTCCTGTATATCAGCAATGAACAAGTGAAGTTTGAAATTAAAAATACCATTTGCATTAGTACCCCCCAATACAAAACATTTCGGTATAAATCTAACAAAATGTGTATAAAGCTCTATATGAAGAAAACTACAAAGCTCTGATGAAAGAAATCAAAGAATTTAAAAAATGCCAAGGGTTTCCTAGGTGGCGCAGTGGTTAAGAATCTGCCTGCCAATTCAGGGGACATGGGTTTGATCCCTGGTCCAGGAAGATCCCACATACCGTGGAGCAACTAAGCCCGTGCACCACAACTATTGAGCCTGTGCTTTAGAGCCTGTGAGCCACACCTATTGAGCCCATGTTCTGCAGCTACTGAAGCCCATGCACCTAGAGCCCATGCTCTGCAACAAGAGAAGCCATGGCAATGAGGAGCCTACGCACCACAACGAAGAGTAGCCCCCACTCACCGCAACTAAAAGAAGGCCCATGCACAGAAAAAAGACCCAACACAGCCAATAAAATAAATAAATAAATAAATAAATAAATAAATAATAAATTAAAACAAAAAAAATGCCAAGATATTCCATGTTCATGGATAGGAAGACTCAATGATGTCAAGATGTCAATTCTTCCCAACTTGATCTATAGACTCAATGCACTTCCAATAAAAATCCCAGCAAGTTATTCTGACACTATCAACAAACTGACTCTAAAATTTATGAGAGGGAAAAGGACCCAGACAGTCAAAATGATATTGAAGTAGAAGCCACATTTAGAGGACCGACAATATTCAACTTCAAGACTTACTAAGATACAGCAAAAGAATAGACAAATAGATCACTGGAACAGAATAGAGAGCCCAGAAATAGACCCACATAAATACAATCCATCCCCCTTTAATAAAGAAGCAAATGCAATACAATGGGGCAAAGACAGTCTTCTCATCAAAGGTGCTGGAACAATTGGACATCACAAAAGAAATGAATCTAGACACAGACCTTACACCTTTCACAAAAACTAACTCACAGTGGGTCACCAACCTAAACGTAAAATGCAAAACTACAAACTCCTAGAAGATAACATAAGAGAAAACCTGGATGGCCTTGGGTCTGGCAATGATTTTTTAGATCAACGCCAAAGACATGATCCATAAAAGAAAGAACTGGTGGACTTCATTAAAATTAAAATTTTCTGCCCTGCAAAAGACACAGTTGAGAATAAAAAGACAACCCAAAGACTGGGAGAGAATATTTTGAAAACACGTATCTGATAAAAGACTGTTATCTACAATATACAAAGAACCCTTAAAATTTAAAAATAAGAAAATGAACAATCTGATTAGAAAATAAACCAACACCTCACCAAAAAAGATATACAGATGGTAAATAAACATATTTAAATATGTCCTACAGCTTATGTCATCAGGGAAATGCAAATAAAAACAACAATAAGATATCACTACACACCTATCAGAATGGCCAAAATCCGGAACACAGACACCACCAAATGCTGGTGAGGACGTGGAGCACCAGGAAGGCTCACTCACTGCCGGTGGGAACGCAGGGGGTGCAGCCACTTTGGAAGACCGTTTGGTGGTTTCTTACAAAATTTACTGTACTCTTACTGTACAATCCAGCCATCTCGTTCCTTGGCATTCACACAAAGAAATTAAAAAACGTATGTTCATACAAAAACCTGCACGTGGATGTTTACAGCAGCTTTATTCATTTCAAACTTGGAAACAACCGAGATGTCCTGCAGTAGATGGAGGGATAAATAAACTGTGGTCCATCTAGACCATGGAACATTATTCGGCACTAAAAAGAAAAGAGCTATCAGACCATGAGAAGACATGCGGGGACCCTAACTGCGCGTGGCTAAGTAAAAGAAGCCACGCTGAGAAGGCCACATACTGTGTCATTCCAACCGTATGACATGCTAGGGAGGGTAAAACTGTGAAGACAGTAGAAAGATCAGTGGTTGCCAGGGCTTGGGGGAGGGGGCATGAAGAGGTGGGACACAGAGCATTTTCAGGGCAGAGACGCTGTTCCGTGTGGTATTGCAGTGGCGGCTGCACACCGTTGTGCATCTCTCACAGTCGACAGAACGTGCAGCGCCGAGAGTGAGCGCTGACCTACACTGCTGACTCTGCGTGATGATGACGTGTCAGTGTGGGTCATCAGTAAAGACAAAGGTACCACCTGGTGGGCGGTATTGGTGGCGGAGGAGGCTGCGCATGTGGGGGGGGCAGGGAGCATATGAACTATCTGTATTTTCACTCAATTTTGCTGTGAAACTAAACCTGCTCTAAAAATGTCTATTAAAATTTGTGCAGGGGGCTTCCTAGGTGGCGCAGTGGTTAAGAATCCACCTGCCAACGCAGGAGACACAGGTTCGATCCCTGCTCCAGGAAGATCCCACATGCCACGGAGCAACTAAGCCCGTGTGCCAAAAAAAAAAAAAAATAAAATAAAATAAAATTTGTGCAGCTAAGATTTGTGCATTTTGATGTACATAAACGTGCATAAAAGACTAAAATAGTACTAAGAATTGAGGGAGGCATGAGACGTAAGTGGGGGCATAGATCATCGGGAATGGGAGAATGTTGACGGAAGTATATTATATAACTCTCTGTAACATGTTTGACCTCCTCCAGAGCATAATGTATTCTTTAAAAAAGCAATTGAGGAGAATTTTCTCCTCAACGTGGGAGACAGTCAGAAGAGATTCGATGTGTGCACAAATGGAGCCCCAGAGGAGGAAAACGACACCAGTGAAACAGAACGAATACTGAGGCACAGAATTCAACAGTACTCTTCGTGGTCAAAGAAGTCACGTTAGATCTCAACAAAAATGAACACCCCATGGCACTGTCAATACTGAGATACCTGGGAATTTACTAGACTTAAAATAATTAAAAAAACAAATCTTTGCTCAGCAGCCCAGTAAGAATAAGAAGTCAGTTATAAAGAGAGAAAAATCAGTCTGCCCTCAGACTTCTTCACAACAGCAACTGACACCAGGATACAGCAGAGCGACACCCCTGAGATCCTCAGGGAGAGACAGCACGAATGCAGTTTTATATCCAGCTAAATTGTCGTAAGTGAAAGGAGGCTAATAAACACTTTTCAGCGTGTGAAACTCAGGGGATGTTATTCCTACGAGCTAGAAGGTAAACTGCAGCCAACTAAGAAACGAATTTTAAAACATTACCAAATGTGGCTAGGACAAGTTTGGAAGAATGTAAGATCATTAATTTCTGACCACAGAGAAATCGAAATGCTAACAATGGTGTGGCATGAAAGGGGGCAAGGAGCTGGGAAAGAGGAAAGCATGCTGACTCCCTCCTCTTTACAGCCAGGGCTAAAATGCACTCTCTGAAACTGGCAGAGCAAATGACAGGGGTGCAGGTGCACGTAACAGTGACGGGTAAGCACCACGCAGGCGATGGGTGACGGAGGAGCCCGGAGAGCGAGGAACCGCGTGTCGCTCAGCGCTCTGCTCGTGGTGGCGTGCGGCACCTGTTGCTGAGAAATAGGAGAGGACACTAGCAGCAAATGCAAAAGCCAATCACTTAAAAGTTAAAAAAAAATACATCTCAAAATATTAGGTGATGAGAGTAAGAAATACTGTCAGTGTGTACAGCATCCCTTTCATGCTGATCTCTTCTATTTTGTATCCAAAACCGATGGTGGTGCACACTGAGCAGCCAGAAGCAGTGGCAAAAAACCCACTTCCATTTTGTGCTTATGTAATTATACAATCAGAAGAGCTTGATAAAATAGGATTTTAGAGTTGTTTTTATCTTTTCACTAAAGATTACGTTTCTTAGGCCAACATGTGGTTGGCTGGTTAACTTTCAAGATTTTTCTGCAGAATACATTTTACCATCTAAAAATTCCTAAGACTGAAGACCTAGCTGTCTGCTGCACTAAAACCATGAGACGGCTTCTCAAGCTGCTTGTGGACTACTAAGCATTCCACTGTGAAAAGAAAGCGGACCCCCAAAATAAGTTTCCAGCAATAGATGATGTATTCCTTTGGGAAGAAATAACTTGCAAGGAAAATTCCATATTGGACAGCTGCAGTGTTAAATTTTATTTTGGGTTCTCCATATTGAAAGCATGCTGAGAGGAAATCGTCACCAATTAATAATAAGGTAATTATTATGCTTACAAGCTGACCAGGCTTTCCCACCGAATGTCCTTCAAATTGAGAGCAACTTAGCTCTGAGGGCTGGCTTCTCCTTCTCGCTCTGGAATGCTCTTCGTTTCTCCATGTTGGCGGCTCTGCGACAGCGGATCCGCCCACTTTGCCCCCAAGCAGCCTGTTGTCAGGAAATACGCGGCCATCTGGGCAGTATTCGGGTGCGTTCTGCAGAGAACACCAGACATCGGCCCATCTGGTGAGCATTTAGACTAGCTTGTTGAGGTAACTTTCACATAGTTTCGGTACAAAATGAAAATATAGTGTTTGATTACAAAAGAATTTAGAAAAATAAGTGTGGTCAGAGCAAAGCTGTACAGGGATCAAAATAAATAAATAAATAAAAATACCAGGAAAACACATTGGAAGAAAAACAGGAAAATTTGTTTAAAAAGACTAAAAGCCATTCAAAGGAAACAAATCTTTGCCACAAAAGTTCTTTTTAGAAACCACATCTTCAATTCAGTGTTTTCATGGCATTTACATTAGTTTTGGTTGAAAAGAAGCACATAGATAAATACTTTCAGTAATTTGTGAGTCTAAAATCATTATGTTTCTCTGTATGCTCATCAAATAACAATACTACCTATATTTGTTCATTTAAAGGGAAAAAAGTTCATAAATGCCAAATGTCTGTCTAGAAATTCCCTTGTTTCTTGCTGTCAATGGCAGAGTTAAAGTGACCAATGTGTCTGTATGAATTTGCACCCTGTCATCGCCAAATGCACATTTGCCTGAATCATTTTTCTTCTAGAAAGCACTGCAACCTCTCACGTGTATAAATGATCATCGGCCAAACAACGCGTGCGCGCAGGTGCAGCTTCACAGAGCATCCGCCCTCCTCCGGGTCCACCGTCTGCGTACCTCTCCCAGCCTCCTGTGGCCAGTGGGCTCTGGCTGAATTCCAGCCGGCAGCCGAGCAGAGGGGATGCAGCACTTCCAAAGGCTCTCCCGCCCTCTTCCCTGCAGCAGGTGGGAGGGGAGGCAGCCCGCTGGCCTGGGGAGACCCGGGAGCCTCCAGGAGCCTGGTCCCTGAAGGCCTGGGTGGAGGTGGGACCCTCTGTCCCTGGACTCAGACCTCCAGCCCCACCCCCCCCCCGCCCCCGCCCCACAGCGAGAGCTCTTTCCACTGTTTACTTGGGCGGTAAACACACTTCTCCCGTTTCGTGCCTTTGAACATTTTGGGGTCTGTTTGTTCAGGGCTCAGCCTACCCCAGCACCCCCAAGGAGGGGTAAGATACCCTCTCGCGCCTTCATCCTGAAATATTGCTAGCATCCCTGTTTTCTGTTCGCCTCCTGGTACTGGCCTTTGTTCCCTGACCGGAACTGCTTTAGAAACGTTCTTCCCGGGCACCGAGGTTTTGTTCCGAACACGCTGTCATTCTGGCTGTTTCCCGGCTGCGGTGCTCTCACGCAGCCTCGCGGAGGCTCAGTCACGCGTGCCTCCGCGTCTCCATCCCGGATCCAGACGGCGGGTGTCTGCCAGAGCTCCCGCTCCGACCTGCTGCTGCCGCCGCTCCAGAACATTCCGTCCCGGGTGTCTGAGCACACAGCGGGGGCTCGCACTCCAGCCGGATGTGCTCGCGGTGGAGCCTTCCTCGGCTGCAAGCCCCTCCAGCCCAGGCAGCTCGCCACGCCTGGCTCTCCAGGACGCTCCGCTCGGGGCCGCTGACGCGGCAGCAACTGCAGAGGCCGGCTGTCCCAAACCGTGTTTCCGGAGCGCTGAGACCCAGGACCTGAAATACGAGAAACATTGATCACTTTTGCTGCATGAGGTCTACGTACTCATTGCATAAAAACATACAGTTAATAAACAAAGGAAAAGACCCAGCTCCATCGCACAGAACGGTGACTTGACATGTCTATATTGTATGAACACACAAAACTGTGAACACGGTCCTGTGGAGGCCTAGGGATGCTATATGTGGTCTATCCCATACAATTTTTCTTGGAACAATTATATCACTAGCAGTTTTCAAGATCAATAATGTAGATCTACTGGGTCATTGTAGTAGTGGCCAGAATGACATCGTTTTGAATAAAGAAAATGTGTAGACTGCCTGTTTATTGTTGAGCACTTACTTGTTCTGATTCTAGCTATTATAAGAATTCTGTGAGCACATTAAAAAGATCACACACCAGGATCAAGCGGGGTTTATCCCTGGGATGCAAGGATTCTTCAACATATGCAAATCAATCAATGTGATACATCATATCAACAAATTGAAGGATAAAAACCATATGATCATCTCAACAGATGCAGAAAAAGCTTTTGACAAAATTCAACACCCATTTATGATAAAAACTCTCCAGAAAATGGGCATAGAAGGAAATGACCTCAACATAACAAAAGCCATATATGAGAAACCAAAAGCCAACATTGTTCTAAATGTGGAAAAATTGAAAGAATTCCCTCTAAGAACAGGAACAAGACAAGGGTGTCCACTCTCACCATGATTATTCAACATAGTTTTGGAAGTTTTAGCCACAGCAATCAGAGAAGAAAAAGAAATAAAAGGAATCCAAATTGGAAAAGAAGTAAAATGGTCACTCTTTGCAGATGACATGATATTATACATAGAAAACCCTAAAGACTCTACCAGAAAACTGCTAGCACTAATTGATGAATTTAGTAAAGTAGCAGGATACAAAATTAATGCACAGAAATCTCTTGCATTCCTATACACTAACAACGGAAGAGCAGAAAGAGAAATTAACGAAACTCTCCCATTCACCATTGCAACCAAAAGAATAAAATACCTAGGAATAAACCTGCCTAAGGAGGCAAAAGACCTCTATGCAGAAAACTATAAGACACTGATGAAAGAAGTCAAAGACGATACAAACAGATGGAGAGACAAACCATGTTCTTGGATTGGAAGAATCAACATAGCCTAAATGACTGTACTACCCAAAGCAATTTACAGATTCAACGCAATCCCTGTCAAATCACCAATGGCATTTTTCACAAAACTAGAACAAGAAATTTTACGATTTGTATGGAAACACAAAAGACCCCGAATAGCCAAAGCAATCTTGAGAAGGAAAGATGGAGTTGGTGGAATTAGGCTTCCTGACTTCAAACTATACTACAAGGCCATAGTGATCAAGACAGTATGGTACTGGCACAAAAATAGAAAGGAAGATCAATGGAACAGAATAGAGAGCCCGGAGGTAAACCCACGCACATATGGGCACCTTATCTTTGACAAAGGAGGCACGAGTATACAATGGAAAAAAGACAGCCTCTTCAATAAGTGGTGCTGGGAAAATTGGACAGCAACATGTAAAAGAATTGAAATTAGAACACTTCCTAACACCATACACAAAAATAAACTCAAAATGGATTAAAGACCTACATGTAAGGCCAGACACTATCAAACTCCTAGAGGAAAACATAGGCAGAACACTCTATGACATACATCAAAGCAAGATCCTTTTTGACCCACCTCCTAGAATCATGGAAATAAAATCAAGAATAAACAAATGGGACCTAATGAAACTTAAAAGCTTTTGCACAGCAAAAGAAACCATAAACAAGACTAGAAGGCAACCCTCAGAATTGGAGAAAATACTTGCCAACGAAGCAACGGACAAAGGATTAATCTCCAAAATATACAAGAAGCTCATGCAGTTCAATACCAAAAAAGCAAATAACCCAATCCACAAATGGGCAGAAGACCTAAATAGACATTTCTCCAAAGAAGACATACAGATGGCCGACAAACACATGAAAAGATGCTCAACATCACTCATCAACAGAGAAAGGCAAGTCAAAGCCACAATGAGGTATCACCTCACACCGGTCAGAATGGCCATCATCACAAAATCTGGAAACAACAAATGTTGGAGAGGGTGTGGAGAAAAGGGAACTCTCCTGCACTGTTGGTGAGAATGTAAGTTGGTACAGCCACTATGGAAAACAGTTTGGAGTTTCCTTAAAAAACTAAAACTGGAACTACCATATGATCCAGTAATCCCACTCCTGGGCATATACCCAGAAAAAACCATAATCCAAAAAGAAACGTGTACCATAATGTTCATTGCAGCACTATTTACAATAGCCAGGACATGGAAGCAACCTAAATGCCCATTAATAGATGAATGGATAAAGAAGATGTGGCACATATATACAATGGAATATTACTCAGCTATAAAAAGGAACGAAACTGGGACATTTGTAGAGACATGGATGGACCTAGAGACTGTCATACAGAGTGAAGTGAGTCAGAAAGAGAAAAACAAGTACTGTATGCTAACTCATATATATGGAATCTAAAAAAAAAAAAGGTACTGATGAACCCAGTGACAGGGCAAGAACAAGGATGCAGATGCAGAGAATGGACTTGAGGACACGGGGTTGGGGGTGGGGGAGGCGAAGGGGAAGCTGGGACAAAGTGAGAGAGTAGCATGGACATAGATACACTACCAACTGTAAAGTAGATGGCTAGTGGAAAGTTGCTGTATAACACAGGGAGATCAACTCGATGATGGGTGATGCCTTAGAGGGCTGGGACAAAGAGGGTGGGGGGGAGTCGCGGGAGGGAGAGGATATGGGGATATGTGTATAAATACAGCTGATTCACTTTGGTGTACCTCAAAAGCTGGTACAAGAGTGTAAAGCAATTATATTCCAATAAAGAGCTTAAATAAGAATGCTGTGAAAACCCTGTGGGCATATATTCAGGGGCACATCTGCCATTACTTCCTCAGGATAAATTCCAGGAATTCATGCAGGTGTTGGTGGCTGTTATCAATGCATTCCACAGAAACAAGCGACAAACGCTCCAACGTCCTCCACGTCCCCTCCATGCCAGGAATCGCATCCTCTTTAATGCCTGCTAATCTGATCACTGAAACACATGTTGTCATTCTTTTAATTTACAGCTGTGTCTGCGGCATTGATCTATTTCCACGGAACTGACCACTTGCTCTTCCTCTTGTTAACTGCCTGTTGCCTTATCATCAGTTTTTTTCTTAGTTTGTTTTTTAAACATTGACATATAGACGTTCTTTAAACAGTACGACATTAACCCTTTGTTTGCTATGCTTGCCGCAAATATTTCTCCCAGTGTGTCACGTGCCTTTTAAACTTGTTTGGGTTTTGTTGCTGTTTGTTTCAACCCATCCATTTTTCTTCCCACCCCGATGTATGCCTTTACTCTTGATTATTACCGTAAGCGTGTAAGTTTTTCTGTGCGTGTGTCTGTGTTTGATTTTCACACTCCGCTCTTTAAATGTTGGCCACTTTCCTGGTGCAGGTGCGAGGTGAATTCCCTGCCCACGAAACACTGAGGGAGCCTCAGAAGCTGGTAGACTTAAGGGAGAGCCACTCCTCCTGCCCGCAAGGCAGGCATGCGCGCCGGTGCTGTGGTGATGGCGCTGGAGCCTGCTCGCCGCACCCCCACCCCTGCCGGGCTGCGTGACCCCAGGAGAGACCCACCGTAAGCAGGCACTGTAAGAGAATGTTGCTGTGGACTCAGCCTGAGCTTTCTGTAGATACGTGACTGTTTCATTACATACAGTCTCAAATTAATTCCATGCCTCCAAGGGTGGGACCCTGGGCCCCGGTTGTGGGTCGAGTAGGAGAAGATGTTCTGAGCTGCAGGTGCCTGGGAACGCCGAGGACCTCACGGTAGGAAAACGATTGGCAAAGACAGTGTCCCAGGGAGGGGAAACCTAGAAGGAAGACCGGAGCCCTCTCGAGACTGTCCATTACACAGAGAAACATCCTGCAGGTGCCAACCTGGCTCCGCAGCCTGGATGGTAACAGATGGAAGCCTAAAGCATCCTCCGCGTAACCAAACAGGCGGGGGTCCAGGAACTTTAACGTGGCCGCAGCTCATCGACCGGGGTAGACACGGCGGCTCTAGGAGTTATTGGGTCATAGGACTTCGCTCCATTCATCGTCTGGGGACCACGTGCTGAGCTCTCACACGGAGCCGGCGGGAGCGAGGCCACGTACTGCGGGGGACGAGCAGGTGAGCCCTTCTGTCCCACAGACCCGCTTTGGAGACAGAAGAAACGGCACGCGGTCCTGGGTAACTGTCGTGCTGTCTGCAGAAGGACCGGAAACAACGGCCAGCTTGTGCCCAGGGCGGGGACGGCACCGCCGGGTGCCTGCCGTGGGGCCAGCATCTCCCGCCCTCCTGTCCCTGGTCTGCCCGGCCTCGGCCCGGCCCCCCTCTCTTCACTCACCTGCAGCCCCTCCCAGGGGCGCCCACCCTGTCGGGGGTGATGAACCGACTTGAGGTTTGCTGCCTGCACCTCCCCCTGGAACCCCCGGCAGGCACTCCTGTGTTGGTCAGGGCTCCCAGAGACAACAGGGTGTGTAAACAGAGGGAGAGGTATTACAAGGATTGGTTCACGAGACCAGGGAGGCTGACACGTCCCAAGACCAGGAGGGCGAGTCAGCGGGCTGGGACTCACGAACGTTGACGGGGTTTCACTCACGTCAAGGGCAGGAAAGGGTTGATGTCCTGTTCCAAAGGACGTCAGGCAGGAGGATTCTTTCTGACTTGGGGGAGGTCCGTCTGACCGGACGAGGCCCACGCACACCGAGGAGGACAACCTCTTATTCCGCAGATGTAAATGTTAATCTCGCCCAGAAAGACCCAGAAGAACTTTGGACCAGAGACCTAGGACCCCTGTGACCTAGTCAAGTTGCCACAAAATTAACCATCATGGCATCAACTGCCGCTAGATGCTGACAGGCACTTCGAAGCCAGCAAGTCCAAGCTAAGCGTCTGCCCCTCCCCAGGCCCACTGGAGGAAGCAGCCGTCCCACTGGCCCCTCGCTCCCTCCATGGGAGCCTGGGACCCGCTCTCCACGCCTCTCTCCTGCTCGCCCAGCATCCAAGCCATCCGTTCCTTTGTTGGTTCTACCCCAGGACACACCCACAATCTGGCCTCTTCTCGGCGTCCGCCCGCCCAGGCCCTCACCTCGCGGCACAGATGGTGAGCCCAGTGCTGAGAGCCGTGTTCCTGGGCCCCGGGACTGAGTGGGTGGCAGCCGCCCCGGCGAGAGCCCCGCCTCCCAGGCCCCTGTACCCGGTGGCCCCACGGGGAGTGGGCAGCAGGGGGATGCCCACCCGGGGCCTGGCCCATCCCCCCGCGCGACGGTGGGGGTGCCCGGGGAGTCCTGGGTCCCAGCAGCCTGGGACCCCAAATGCCCATGTGGAGTGGCTGCCGTCTGTGCCTGTGTGTCTGCTGCAGCCAGAGCTACCCCGACAGGCACGCCGTCAGTCCCCCCGCGCTCTCCGTCCCCCTCCCCCGCATCAGCATCTCAGTCCTGACCTTGACCCTGACCTCTTCAGGTTCACTGAGATCACCTGACTCAGGCCCGGCCCCCCGGGGCCCTGTTCCCCTATTCCGCTCTGGGTGCCCAGAGGGCCCCTCCGGCCTCCTCCTCTTTTGCTCAAATGCCGCCTCCTCCCTGAAGCCTCTGGTCCTGGTTAACCCAGGAACCGCCTCTCGCTCCCTGTCTTGCTTCTCCGCTTCAGGCCTCTGCTCAGCGCCCTCGCCGGTGACAGCCAGGGTGCTGTGCACTGTGCGGGCTCTGTGTCTCCCCTTGAGGTAAGGACGGAAGCTCCAGCTTCCCACCATCCCCTCTACCAGCTCAGGAGTATCTGCTGAAGGAATGGATTACTGGTTGAAAAGCGAGGGGAAGAGCTGTGTGTACAAACTGCTACTACTTTGCAAAGGAGAAGGAAATCATTCCAAGTTGCGGTTTTGCACATGCCTTTGACTTTGGGAGGCTAAGAAGGGAGGGTGCAGGAGGGTGGGGGTGGGGAGGAGGGGATGGGGAGGAGGGGGTGTTGGAGGGAGATGTCACTTGATAGTTTCTGATGTTTGGACCACCAGCCTATTCAGAAAATCAAATTTATTTTTTAAATTAAAAAAATCCTGATTCCTCAGGGGTTTGCAACACAGAAAACCGTGACCAGGACCACCCTGGAGGCCCAAGGAGGTGCCGGGCAGGGAGCCAGGGATGAGCGGTGGTGGGCGCAGGGACTGCGGAGACACAGGAGGACGGACGGACCTGAGCTGTCTCCGCAAACCTCTGTGATGACGTCTACAGCGTCTCAGAAGCACAGCCATGGACAGCTGTGCGCCTCTCCCGGTTCCTCACACACCTGCCGAGGCGGCGCCCGGGGAGGGGCTCTGGAATGTCTGAGCTCGGGGTGCTGCTCGGGGAGGTTCTGGGCCAAGGCGAGGAGCTGGAAGCCCCTTCCGTCCCCCCACCCCCGCCCCACCGGCTGTGTGGGGGTCCTCCCCTCCCAGGAGCGGACCACGGGGACGGGGCCAGCAGAGCCTGCAGGCGGTGCTGGCAGCCCTGGGTGGCAGCCCAGGAGTGGGTGGCCCAGAGGGCAGGGGAGAGGCCAGCTCTAAAGGGCGGGGCTGCCGGGGGGCCACCCGGAGCAGCGGTGCAGGAGGAAAGGGCCGCGCCGCCTTCCTCCTCCAGCCTGCCGGCGGTCGTGGCGAAGGCGAGACGTGTGAGCCCACGTGTGCCGTCCGGTCGGGCAGGACGGTGCACCTGTCTGGGCTGCCCCAGACTGTGCTTCTCACCTCTGTGGGCGCCCCGAGCCCCCAGGAGATGCAGGGGGGGGCGCAGCCTAGAGACGGCCCAGGGTGGCAGTGCCGTGGCTCCGGAGAAGCAGCCGCGTCAGCGCTGACTGAAGAAGCATCCCGGGGCAGAGGGCAGTGCCAGGGTGACTTCCGGGCACACGCGGCACAGGCGTGTCCGGCGCCCCGAGCCGCGGGCCCAGTGCCTCCGGCTCACGGCGGCGTAGGTGGCCAGCCGGCCTCAGCCACATGCCGTCAGCCCAAGGCTCTGCTGGTTTTCCTGAGCCAGAGCTGCTGGGACAGTCTAGTCCAGTCGAGTCCAGCCGTCACGTAGGCTCTCCTCTCCCCCGAGTGCCTGAGCTGGTGGCGCACGCGGCACAGGGCGCCCGCCCTGCAACACGGGGCTGAGGCTGGTGGCCCCCCGCCCACCCCCGCGCCGGGGGGTCTGCCACGGAACCCTCGCCCGCCCAGGCTCCAGTCACCCCTTCCATCTGCTTTATTGTGAAGATGAAGGCAAAACCCTGAAGCTGACCTGTGGGCAGAGACGGCTCCGTTTCTCTCCCTTGCTGCCCCCTTCGGCTTCCTCTGCCGGCGGAGGCCAGCACCGAGCCTCAGCAGGAGGGAAGGAGACGCAGGGCCACCGGCGGTCTTGGCACAGCGGGGCCAGCAGCTGCTCCAGAAATCCTGAAAGAAAAATGGTTTCCCCACGAAGCCTCTGCTTGTCCGAGAGGCACACGGGACACAGGTTTAGGACCTATCGGCGCACCGAGCCCGAGTGCAGACAGCCACCCCCCCCTTCCCCCTCCTCCACCCGAGGTCGTCAGGGTGACCTTGTAAAATTCTTTTTGAGAATAGTGGCTTGGTTGCTTTTTATAGGAGGGATGCACGCACATTGCAAAGGGTCAAACAATTCTGAAAGTTATGAGAGAGCACAAGACGAACGAAAAACTCAGCGCCAACCCCATGGCCGGGAGCACCCCTCGTTCTCTTCGGGGGAGGCAGGTCGCGTGCAGACCACCAACAGAGCAGCTGCCCGGTCACCCGGTGGATAGGCGGAGGGAAAGAGAGTGAGGACCTTCCTCGATTTTAACAGAAGAGAGAGAAATTGAGCGGAATTGAAGATTGCTGAACGTCACATAAAGGAATCTTTGTCACGAGAAACCATCTCTGAAAGATGCTCCAAAGAGAACCAGAAAAGTGCTGAATAAAAGACTCCAGGTTGGGACCAGGCTTCCCTCCCACACAGCATCCCTGTCAGGTGTGCGAGTGGACAGCAGACCCGGGACAGAGAAGGAGCCGGAAAACGGCCACGTACGTGAGGAAGTTAGTGTATGGCAAAGGGGGCCTCCCGTGTCCTGGGGCAGAGTGCCCTGTCGATAAATGGGGGGGCCCAGGGGTAGCCTTTGGGAGAGAGATTAAAGTAGATCCACCCCCCGGGGGGGGGTGGCTGGTGGTGGGAGAAACCAATGAAGGAGGTCAGAAAAGGTAAAAGAAAAGAAATGAAGAAAGAAAGAAAGAAATACAGCTAAACTTCCCAGAAGAAAGGAAAGTCTTTCTTGGAAAACATCTTTGGAAGTCACACGGTCCAATTTTCTTCCGTATAAGAGAGGCAAGCTCGAGCGTGTGATGAGAGGTACTTAGAGGCAACCTAAGGATCTCTCGCGTCTTTTTCTTTTTTTTCGTTCTTCACTTTTTAGTGCAACATGGTATTGATGTCTCTGGATTCACTTCTCAGTCTCCATCTCTGAGGCCACATCTGATGTAAAGCAAATATCAAATAGAACCTTAAAACATATATATATATATATATAAATTTAAGATAGCCTTTCGATATGCAAACTCCTAGGGAGACAACATAGAGGGAGAAAAAAATAATAACCGATCATGTTGGGGGGGGAAAGGTAAAACACTTAGTACTTAGAGAAAAAACGTTGGAGGGGGTCAGGTGGGAGTGAGGAGGGGACAGGGTGGGAGGAGGGAAGACAAGGCCACTGAACATCCTGGGGAAAGATGAGAGATGGTGAGAGTGCGAACCAAGGTGACAGCAGGGGGAGGGGCTGGAGGAGGCGACGGGTACGACGAGACGTGCGTGCTGAGGGAAGGAGGTGATCCGGGGCGGTTCTCAGGTACTTGCTTTGCGTGGTTGAACGAAGCTACCACTGGTCCAGGCAGGGGCTGGGGGAGGCGGGGAAGGATGGGGAGAAATGAGGAGTTTGGTTAGAGAGGCCTGCGAGGACGGGATGATCAGCCTGCGAGGGGCACTCTGCACACAGGTAACATAATGCACGTGCCCGTGTCACTTACGCAAATCCAACCGACCCTGCAGCTTTGGGGGAACAAAGGGAACGCAGTCCGGACAGAGAAAACCAGTGATTAAAATGACACAATGGTTTTTCCCATCATTCCTTTCATACAGCATATACACCCCACCCCCTGCGGCCCCCAAATTGATCCCCTCTTCACACCAGACCCGGGAATGGATTTCTGGTAGAGGGGGACCTGGTGGGAAACTGGAAACCACACGAGCGCTACACAATGACGTGGCCAAGTCCTCTCTCACCTGGATGTAGGGAAGAGCTCTTAATGATGACACGAAGAAAAGGCTGATAAGTGTGAGGATAAAAAATAACGTTTTTGTAGAGCAGAAAACCATGGACCAAAATAAAAAAACTGTGGAACACTAGGAGGAAATACTTGCACCATACACTACTCGTGAAGGACCAGTAACTCTAATACATAAAGAACTCCTACAAATTGAGGGACAAAGCATCAAAGACTAGATAGAAAAACAGGCAAAGAGCCTAAAGAGACAACTCATTAAAATGGGCCTTTAACATCTGAAAAGTGCGCACTCAACCATCATTAAAGAAAGCAAATTAGAGCAACAGGGAGACCGGCCCTCAGGTATCAGACGGGCAACCCTTGCGAGCATGATCGCGTCCGGTGCATGCGGCTGTGGGACGCAGCCTCCCATACGTTGCTGGTGGGAAAGCAACTTGGGGGGCCTTTCCAGGGAAATCTGGCAACACTGAATTATACACACCCTCCTACGTTCAGACCTCCCTGTTCCACTCCTAGGGATCTGCCCTGAAGATGCCTCTGGCAAAACAAACATACCTGTGCATAAGGCCCTTCCGTCTTGGCCCTGTCTGCAAAACCCTGGAGAAACCCTGAATGTACACACACAGGAGAGGGTCGAATGGACCACGGGCGGTCACTGGCTTGGGGGACTCTAGGACACGGCCATAGGTGACCAGAGCAGCCTGGGTTCACAGTGGCCACCCCTCCCACCGCCTGCCCACCCCCACCGAGTGTCACCGCCACCTCTGCTCTGTCGGGGACCAGGGCACAGGTGTGGGAAGGGATGCAGATGGGCACGTGCCCAGAATACTGAGCTGTTGGGTGAGGCCCCGGGTGCCTGTGAGGGTCTGTGTTTGTCATGCAACTATTCCCATGCCTGAGGGGGCATGCTGTCCAGCAGCAGATAAGAAACATCACGACCAGGAGAGAGACAGGGAGAGACAGAGACAGAGAGATAGAGGCAGACAGAGAGAGGAGAGGTAGACAGACAGAGAGAGGCGGGGTGGGGGGAGGAGAGGGAGAGAGATGGGCACAGACAGAGAGACACAGACACAGACTTTGAAAGAAAAGAAAGCTTCCTTCCTGCCTTTTGAACAAGGGCCCCACACTTTCATTTTTCACTGGGCTCTGCAAATTACATAGCCAGCTGGGCTCTCAAGTATCGCACAAATACGAGCGGTCCTGCCAGGGTTTCCTCCTCTCGTGGTTTCCTGGGACCCGAGACCTGTGTCCCCCACCAGCTCAGTCGTGGGCCCAGCACGCACTGCCCGTCACTGCATCTCAGCTCTGGCCAGCGGGAAGAGGCAAGAAGAAGAAATAGAATAAATCTGCGTCTGCTTCTAGGCAACGTGGCTTAGGTGTAGATGTACAAAGTCCTAAAGAACGCACTAAAAAGACCAGAATTAGTGAGCACAGCAAGGCCAAAGGATACAAAGTAACACAGTAAACCAGTTGCATTTGTATGTGCTCGCAAGAGAGAACAGGAAAATTAGATTTTATATACCATTTACAGCAGCAACGAAAAACCATAAAGAGCTGAGTAATGAATTTAACAGATAGATGTGTGGGACCTCTACCCTGAAAACTCCAAAATGCTACCCAGAGAAAGGAGAGCAGCGAAAGGAGCAGGGTATTGGCCACGAGCACGGACGGAAGACTCACGTCCACTCTCCCCAGACCCGTACCGTCCTCACCAGACTCCAGCAGGCTTCTTTGTAGAAGCTGAGGCGCTGGTGAATCCCACGAGCGCAGGGGCGGTGCGGAGGACTCGAGGGGCCCGGCAGTCCCGACGGGGTCTAGGGGTAGACACAGCTGCATCCGGGGCAAAGCTATAGGAATCACAGCGGCTGGTGGTGGTGACCACACTCGGATCAGTGGAACGGAACAGAGTCCAGAAACAGCTGCTCGGGGCCAGAGAGGGAAGGACGGCGTGTCTTGAAAGGGACTCTCCGAGGCGACCGCTGCTCTAATGTGATGGGGGCTCTGTCACAGGTCATCCTGCTGTGGGGCTGACCCCTAACCGTGTGTGAAGCGTGTCTCCGGGCAGCAGGTTAGGGCTGGGGCCAGGGCGAGACCCCCGCCCGCCATCGCGGGGAGGGAGCGAGGAGCTCGCTTTTCTGGTAGACCCACCGCAGGCTCTTTTTAGGATGGCAGGTGGGGTGGGGAGTGTGGGGACATTGCTGTTTTAACGAATGTGTTAACAAGTTTGTTACTTTCTAGAAATGTCTGATGATGACGCTGAAACCCTCCTGCCAGTGAATGGGTTGTGATGGAGGCCGACGGCTAGCGGCGGGGGCTGAGGGTTTCCTGGAATAGCCGGTGAAACCCTCCAGTTCCGTCCACAGCAAGGGAACGCGTGCCCCCCACGCACACCATTCGGGCAGTGCAATGAGAGGGCAGACGGCCCCTCCCCGCCCTCCCTCCCCCTCTTCCCCCTTCCCCTCCCGCGGCGGGGGGCAGGCTTGGGACCTGGGGCCTGGAAGGGGCTCCCGGGGAATCCGTAGTGACGCATCGGTGGGCACGGTCAACTCCCTTATCCAAGTCCACCTACTGGGATACGTGCTCGAAACCAGAGCATGAAGACCTGAGCTAAATAAAGGCAGAGCGCACACAGCTGCTCCTGCCAGGGGATCAGGAGGGGCCGCCCTGCCCATCCAGACGGAAAGCACTTATTTAACAGCAACTGTGATCTGTAAGACAGTCAAGGAAAAAAAATGTGTTTTTCTACTTTGGGAAATAGTCAAAGCTTTTCTATTCCACCAAAAATAGAAGTGGAATTCTAGAAAGCAAAAATAGGTGGGCTTATCCATATATGCGCGTCCCTCGCGCCTACACAGCTGACGGTGCCCTCATCCTTCTGGAATGTGTGCCTACACTGCCACCAGGCCGTGGCCTGGCCGGAGCAGCCGGGGCTCCTCTGGGGCTGCCCCAGCTCGGCACCCTGGACCCCTCCAGGCCCCGGTTTCTCCCCTCCCAGCCCCCCTGCTCTGAAGGCCTGGCCCGGGGCCTCGCGGGGCTGCAGGGGCCCTGCACGGCTCACAGGCGGGCGCCACTGGCTGGTCCCACAGTCACAAGTTCCCGTGGCGGTTGGCGTTGGACAAGTAGCGACATTTTCCCGTCAGGACCCTAGGCAGTTTAAAATGCCGAGAACCGTGCTCCTGGTGGTGTGGGGGGTTCTCTACATACACCCCCTGCCTTCGCAGGCAAACGCAATGACTTACTTCTGAATGTATGCTTTACGTGACATTTATTATGTTCAAGTCACATTTTGTTTTTACATACTTGGTTATAATAGCGCCCGCTTACTTTGATGATACAGGATTTCAGACAACCTCCCTGAAGACAGCGAGGCCCCCAAAGGCCAGCGGGCCGCCGGAGGAGTGGCCTGTCCACCAGCAGGAGTGACCCGTCCTCCACCAGCCAGACGGCCGTCTCCCGAGGGCGTCCCCTCCTCCAGGCACAGCCCGGGGTTAGGACGCAGCTGCCGGGCAGGCAGGGCGCGGCAGGGCCGGCGGGAGGCCTGAGGCCAGAGCTTCCCCGGGCATTGACCTCGAGCAGGAAGACGGGGGTGAGGGGCAGGGCGGAGGGGCCCCTGGAGGGATGCCGGGGTGTCACGGGAACCCCAGCAGTGCTGGGCACACACGCCTCAGAGGCACAGGGAGCAGCGGGCGCCAGGCCTCGGGCAGTGGTTGGGGCACCATCACCCGGGGGGCCCTGCCATCGTAAGCGGCATCCTGGACGGGTCGTGGGCCAGTCAGCACACAGCAGCCTCTCGGTGCCACTCAACGCCCCCACGGTTCCCGCTGGATCGGGCTCCGTCCCGGCTGCAGGGTCTGCCACCATTGGGCTGGGGGAGGAGAAGCCCAGGTGGCAGTACGATGGCCAGACTGGAGGCCACACTCGGAGGAAAACGCACCTGACTCAAGCATTCATAACCTTCAGGCGGAAATATTGAGAGCTGCCCTCTGCCATCGCCTGCTGGCTGGATTCCACGGAGAAATAGGAAAAAACAAGCACATAAAGAGAATTTTCGGGGCCTAAGGAATCACAATGAAGGGCCGAGACAGAGGCTCCCTGAGGACAAACCACAGGAGCCGGGCGGCTGAGCAGGGAGAGGCCTCCAGTTTAGGGGGAGCCAGGCTTCCCGGGGGGACAGCCGAGGGGAAGGCTGGCAGGAGGGGGCCCGGCATGCAGGCACGCGGCCCTCCACGCTCCGGCGCCCCCTGATCGGCTGGCACACCGACTTAGGTCGCTTTTCACTTCCTCTTGCCTGATTGAGACCAGCATTTCTCCTGAGGGCGCCTCAGGCCAGGCAGGCAGCCAGCTCAGCTGCCCCCTGTCCCCGCCGCCAGCCGTCCTCTCTGGGCAGCGGAGGTCAGGTTTGGCAAGACCAGAATCTGACTCTTGTGCAAATGAGAAGAAATAGAAAATCTGGATAGTCCTATGGCCAGAAAAGAAGCGGAATCCGTCATTATGAACTATCTCCCCAAGTAATCTCCAGGCCTAGAAGGCTTGTCAATTCAACAAAGGTTAAGGAAGGATTAGCACTGAACCCTTCCGGAGAAGAGCAAAAAAGGGAACACGTCTCAACTCGTTCTACAAAGTCTAATGTAAACTTTGATACTAAAGCCTGATCAGGACTTTATAAGAAAGAAACATTATAGCCTGTTTCTCTCATAAGCATAGATACAAAAGCCCTAACCAGTATAGGAGTGAACCAAATCTAGTAATATATAAAAAAGGCAACACATTGTGACCAAACTGGGCTTATTCCAGACATGCAAGACTGGTTTAACGTTTGAACTTCAATCAATTTAGTTCTTCATGTTAACAGAACAACTCAGAAAAATCATGCTATCATCTCAACAGGCACAGAAGAAAACATTTGATAAAACTCAACATGTGTTCGTGAAGAGAGACTCTTAGCAAAGTGGGAATAGAAGGGAATTTCCTCAGTCTGATAGCAGGCATCTACATAAACACTGTCCCTACAACACATATCTCACTCCCTGGAATGTTTTCCCTCTGAGGTCAGGAATAAGAGGCGGATATTCGCTAGGGCACTTGTCGTCAGCACCAGACGTTGGGAGCCAAGAAACAAGCAGCGAAGGAAAAATATTTGCAAAGGAAGAGATTAAAAAGTCAGCCTTCACAGACAAAATCAGCCTGTATATAGAAAATCCAACACAGCCTACAGATAACTCGTAAAATTATTAGGTGAATCTGGGAAGATGGCTGGATACAAGGTCAGTATACAAAAACCAGCGGTATTCTCTGTAAACCAGAAACCAGTGGTTACAAAATAAAAGTAAAGAGCATTTAAAAATATCATCCAGAGCACCAAATACCTAGGAAAGAACCTAACAAAATACGTGTGAAGTATCTACACAGAAGACTCTAAGTTAACGAGGGAAATGGGAGAATCCTTAAATAAATGTAGGAATAAACGTTACTGGGCCATCAGTACTGTGAGAACATTCATTCTCACCACATTGAACTAGAGCTTCGTTGCGGTTCTAATAATTTTGGCAGGGTTTTGGGGGAAACTGAAAAGCCAATTCAAAAAGTTATATGGATGATTGAACCTGGTGTACCCTCAAAAAAAAAAAAAAAGTTATATGGAAGTATAAAGTAACAAGTATAGCCGGAAAATTCCAAAGAAGAACGCAACTGAAAGAACACAACCAGATAACAAGACCGTGACCAACTCCAGCGATTAAGACAGTACGTGTGGGTGTGAGGACGGGCACTTACCTAACAAAATAGAGGGTCCCGTGTAAAAGCAACCACGCGTGCTCCTGTGGGTACCGGATCTACGACACAGGTAGCTCTGAAGAACCGCACGGCAAAGGGCAACCTCCCCCCCCAACAGTGCTGGGTCCACTGGACACCAACACAAACAACAACAGCAACAACAAAATGAATCTGGACCCCTACCTCACACTGTACAGAAAAGCAATTGCAGCTGGATGGTTGCTCTAAATTTGAAAATCAGAGCAATAACCCTTATAGAAGATAACAGGGGCGTGTCTTCATGAGCAGGGAGGAGTCAAGGTTCTCCAGACAGGGCACAGAAAGCCCCAACCACGGGGGAACGGACGAATTGGATCACAGGGAAACTAAGAACTCCTGCTCATTAAAGGGCCCCATTCAGTGTGTGGAAAGGCACGCTGCCGAGTGTGAGAAAATACCTGCAACGCACACAAGCTACAAAAGAGTTGTGTCCAGGATATACAAAGAATTTCTATGAGTAGATAAGAAAACACTTGAGCAGCTTCCTCACCAAGGACGTGCACAGGGATAACCAGCACAGGCTGGCCAGCCCCGTCTGCCGGCGGAGAGGGCCACGGCCTCCAGAAGGGCCGCAGGGAAGAGGACCCCCAGCACCAAGTGTCGGGGAGGACGAGGGGCAGGTGGAGCTCTCACGGATGCTGGCGGGAGTGGAAAGTGGTTCAACACTTCGGAAAACTGGCATCACCTACTGACGTGGGACATATGTGTTGCCTGCGATGTGGTACACACCCAACGGAAACATGTACACGTGTGTACTGAAAGGCAGGTATGAGAATGTTCGTTGGAGCATTATGTAAAGCGCAAAAATTAGGAAACCGCCCCAAACTCCACCAACAGTAGCATAGCGCACCACGCTCAGGCCCGGCACGACGGCGCTCCCAGACGTGGCATCCAGCAGAAGAAAGCAGACCCCGGAGAGTCTGTCATGTGCGATTTCACTCATGCACGTGAAACCCAGGCTTAGCCAACCTGGGGCTGCAAGTCAGGGCAGAGCACTCAGGGAGCTTGAAGGGGGCTCTGGGTGGTGGCAGGTCCCATTTCCTGCCCTGGGCGGGGTTTCACGGCACGCCCACTGGGGTTCCTTCATCAAGCTGCACGCTTGTCATGTGGGTGCTTTTCTGCACTGTGTTATCCCTCAGCTGCAATGTTTAGAAACAGACGTGAGACGGTCCCTTTCCATGGCGCCATTCACAGCCGCTGTGTTCCCAAGAAACTTGTGGAACAGTCAGCCGGAGCCCCTGGAATTCAAGTTTAAAACTGTGAACTACAAGAACTGACACTATGGTAGTTGAAGTCCCCCGGAGAGAAGGCTTTAAATAACCACATGAGCCATCTAAGCTGTCACCAACCGAACTTTCATCAGGCACAGGCTCAGCCTCCAGCCGTCCCTAGAAGAGCCCCAGGAGGAAGGGAGGAAGGAGTGGGGTCCCTCCCACGGCCCCCGTCCCCCCACTCTCTGGCCAGCTTCACTTCTTCATTGCCTTTCAGCATCTCAAGAAAGACTGCTAACATAATAATTAAGAGATAACTCAGCCAGAAAGCAAAAAAAGAAAAGCTCTTTTCACTGGTACTAGTCCATTATCTTAGGAGAGTATGCACCAGGAGCCAGACTGTTTTTGCATCTGATTTATTTAAAAAAAAAAAAAACAAAAAAAAAAAACCTACTACCATGCAAAAGAAGTGGGTGCAGGTGCTAATTTTGTTTGAATTATGTATTTGTTCGTACCCATCTTGTCCCACAGAGAATTCGAGGTGTTTGGCAATACTAACCCCTAATGTTTACAGCCCCTTAGTGTTTACAGAGTCATCTGTCGTATTTAATCCTCACAGCCATGTGCGGTGGTCTCACCATGGAGAACCGCGTCCTCCCACACACTGTCCTAGGGGATCCTCTCTCAACCTCAGCCTTGGTGCAGAGCGTGTCACGTCTGCCACGGTTTTGATATTACAAACACTGCTGAGACACGTCTCCTGGGAAACAGGTGCAAGCGTCTTCAGAGCGTGTGCTTAGGAGAGGGAATGTAGACTCTCAGGGGACCTACATCTCTTTGCGTGAAAATTCCAGAATGTTTTCCAAAGTGGTTTATCACTCTGTTCTTCTTCTTTTAAAATTTACAGTTTAAAATATTCTTAATTTTTTTAAATTGCAGCACAGTTGATTTACAATGTGGTGTTAGTTTCAGGTGGGCAGCACAGTCACTCAGTTATACATATATATGTTACAGATACTTTTTCAGATTCTTTTCCCTTCTAGGTTGTTACAAGATATTGAGTAGAGTTCCCTGCGTGGTACACCAGGTCCTTGTTGGTTATCTATTTTATACATAGTAGTGTGTATCTGTTAATCCCAAACTCTTAGTTTATCCCTCCCACCCCTTCCCCTTTGGTAACCATACGTTTGTTTTCTCTGTCTGTGGGTCTATTTCTGCTTTGTAAATAAGTTCATTTGTATCTTTTTTTTTAGATTCCACACATAAGTGATATTTGTCTTTCTCTGTCCGACTTACTTGGCTTAGTGTGGTCATCTCCAGGTCCATCCATGTTGCTGCACATGGCGTTATTTCATTCTTTTTTATGGCTGATATTCCACGGCGTAAGTGTACCACATCTTCTTTATCCGTTCCTCTGTCGGTGGACATTTAGGTTGCTTCCATGTCTTGGAATATCCTTAATATGCTATCTGATTTACCAAAAGCTTGTGTGTAGCACATACGTAAGTTACACAGCATCGTATCCGACCCCTCACCCACCACACGACCCGAGGCCGAGACTGGTTCCAGGAGCCCCCATCCGCGTGCCCTTCCCCTGACCTAATCCCCGTCACCTTCCTGCTGCAGGCACTCTCCTCCCGAAACTTGTGCGCACCTCCCTGTTCTAGTAGATGTACCATGTGTACACGTGTGTGTGTGCATGTGCACACATGTAACATAATTACATGTGCATATACGACTACACACACACACACACACGTTGCACATGCACGTGTACCTGAGCCCTCGGATGCCTAGTCTTCCCCGTCTTTAGGGTCTATAAAACGGCTTGCTTTTCAGCCAGCGTTTAATGTCCAAGGTTCGCCCACGCTGGGTGCAGCTGTCGCTGACCTGCTGAATGGCTGCACGACCGCTTCACCACGCGGGTGCCGTGTGCAGGTCAACCCCAGCACAGCTCGTCCTCCCCGGGAGACGCACGGTGGGCTCTCGTGAGCACGCCTGCTGCCCGTCTCCTGACCGCGCGTGGAAGGATTCTCCCCAGGTGCACACTTAGGAAGGAGGTCGTTGGCTGGGGGGTACACAGATATTCAAGTTTATGAGACAAGTGTTTTCCTAAGTGTTGCGATCATCCCCGCACCGGCCGTGACCGGAACGCTGGAGCGCCACGTGCTCACCGACACCATGCTCACTGCCAGCCTCTCACGGCTTTGTCAGCATGGTGGCTGTAAACTTGCACTATTGTGCCCGGAGCCTGCACTTCTGTGTTACTGGTAAGGCTCGGCATCTTGTCATGAGATTTTGGCCACGTTTCCTCTTCTGTTCACGTCTGTTAACGTCTTTTGTCCATTTTTAATGAGGTGTGTGCATTTGCTTCCTGGGCATTTAGTGCTTTAATGTCCTGCGTACAAATCCTCCGACGGTTACAGGTGTAGCGAACAGCTTCTCCCCACGTGCTGTATGCCGTTTTACTTCATCGCGTCTTTTGGTGAATAGACGTTCTTCATTTTAGTATGATCAGATTTATCAATCTCACTTTTTATGGTTAGCCCTTTTGGCACTTTACAAAATTCTTCCTTCTTCAAGGTCATAAAGACATTTGCCTATAGTTTAGAAGTTTGAAAATTTTGTTTTCCTTAATCCACCTGGAACTGAGTCTGGGGTAGGGTGCAAGGTCCATTCCTAATCCCAGTTGTCACCCAATGGACAAACAAATGTCCAGGCATCACTGATCGAAGTCACTGCTTTGCCCACTGATCTGCAAAGCCTCCGCAGTCACATGTCAAGACAGGTGCGGGCCTGTTTCTGAACATTCTCTTTTGTTTCAGCGGTCCATCTGTCCGTCTGTGGGCCGACAGCACGGCTTAGTTAGTTATAACTTAATAGTACGTCTTGGTATTTGCTGATACAAATCCCCTGCTGTCTTCGTGAGGAGCATCTTGGCTCTTCTGAATCCTCTGCCTCCCTGTTGGAACCCGTCAGGGCGCCTGAAGACCCGGGCTGGGATATTTAGCAGAATTCCACTGACTCTGCAGGTGACTGGGGGAGAAGAGACGTTTTTATGACACATAAGGGTTTCTTATGTACTAAAATGGAGGGTCTCTACATTCACCTGCTCTTCCAATAGTTTTTGAAAACATTTGTCTCAGATATACACTTCTTTTGTTAGCTTTATCTGTAATTCATACTTTTGTGGCTATTACAAACAGGATGACTTTTCTAAATTACAGGTTTCTCACGGCTGACGTACAGAAATTGGTTTTCTGGGGTGTGTGTTGATTCTGTATTCAGTAACCTGGCTGGATTTTACTAAATCTAATAATTCAGATTATTTTTACTTTTCCGCGCAGGCAGTCACATTGCCCGCGACTATTTTCTTCCTTTACCCACTTCATCCCACAGCCGTGTCTCTCCCTGGGGTTCGGGCCCCTTTACAATGTTGGACAGCAGCGGAGAGAAGCACCATCCCTACTCCGTCCCTGGCTTAGAGACGCTGAGCCTAACACGCCACCAGTGGGCGTAGGCTTGTTTCAGGGGTTTGTAGGTTCCTTTATCAGATTAGGGACGTTCTCTTCTAGTCCTAGTTTTCTAAGCGTTCGTTTTTCTCAGCATGAGGGGTGCTGGGTTTTATTAAGAGCCTTTTCTGCACCTGTTGTGGTGACCATACAGGGGTTCTCCTTTGATGTCCTGAGGCAGTGATTCGCAGTAATAGATTTTTATGTGTTTAATCAGTTATATTCTTGGGTAAACCCAAGTTGGTCATGTCTTTGTTCTCGTTTTACGTATTGCTGGATTTTGGTTTGGTAAGTGTTCTGTTTAGGATGTCGTGAGAACTTACTTGGGCTTTGTTCATGAGTGAGGTTGGTTCATACTTTTCCCCCTCAGTCATTCTCTTCTGGTTTTGAGGTCAAGGTTAGGTGAGCCTCCTAAGGAGGAGTGTTCCCTCTTTGTAGTCAGTTCTGTCCCCAGCACTCTGATGAAGCTTCAAGGTCACCACGGCCTCCAACAGAGTTTCCGTCCTCGCTTTATCTGGACTCATCGTTTTACCAACCTATCTTTTCTTCTCGAAACACCATCCCCTGTTGGGGTCCCTCCACTTGGGGTTCTCAGCCCTCCTGCTCCCTGTACCCCACGCTGACGGCGGAAGCTCTTTCCGTCTGGCCCAGGTTCTCTTCCCTCTCGTCTCTCCTTGGGCGATTGCGCCCACCTTCCAGGCTCCCAGGTGTGGGCCCCCAGCACCGTCCTCTTCTCTGCACCCTGACCTTTCACATCCAGCCATCTTCTGAACACAGACGTCCACGTGGACATCTTCTAGGCACCGCAAACTCAGCACAGCTCTTCCCAGGCTCTGCCTCTTCCCAGGCACCTCCTCCAGTCCCCACTCAGCACACAGCACCATCACCCAGGTCACCCGCTCAGCACGCAAAGGCCCGGGCCCGGGTGTGAGGTGCAGTCCTTCCCCGTCCACTCCCTTCACCCGACCGACCACCAAGGCTGTCTCCACCAACACGCAAGTGCATTTCCAGACACACCTGAACGCTTTCCACGCCCACTGTTACCCCTGCCCTGAGCGGTCAGCGTTCACCTGGGTGCGTGCGTTAGCTTCAGAGCAGACACCACTGGGTGCCTCACAGGCCACCCTCCCCTCCTAACGGCCCCGATTCGGGTTTGCCTGACCTTCCTCCAGGCAGCCTTCGTGCTCTGCTGGACAGCGTCTCACTCAGGGGGGCCCTACTTGGCTTACTCCAGAGGGTGCATGATGTTTCTTTAAAGGGCCAGACGGTAACTAGCTCGGCTTTCTGGGCCACATGTGTGTCTGTTGCCTATTCCTTCCCCCAGTGCTTTATGAATGCACAGTCGGCCCAGCCTGTGGACGGCACAGACAGGCCACAGTCCTCGGCTGCCCAGCCGTGGTCTGCATGCCCCTGGTGTGACCACTCGCCTGTTCCATTTTGCTGCTGGTTGGGGAGGGCCGAGGGTCCATGGGGCCGGGTCAGGAGGGCTCCCCGGATCGCCTGCGGACAGGGTGTCCTCCTCTGCCCGGCTCCCTCACCGCCAAGGCCTCCTCACCCTCGACGGCTCAGCTCATAGGCCTGTCCACGGGGACGCGTGCCGCCATCAGTCCTGCGTGGGGGGCTGCGGCCCCCAGGTGCTCACAGCTCTGCACGCGGCACCCACACTCTCGGCCTTGAGCCTTCCACGCGGGGCACGGGGTGGGCCACACGTGGGTGGGACGCTCTCCTTTTATGGATGAAGCAGCTCAGAGAGGCCAGACGCCGTCCTGGCCACACGCTAACGGGGGGCGGAGCTGGCGTGAACCCCGCCGACCCTGGCCTGTGCTCCTTACACCAGGCTGGGCCCGTTATCACAGCCCTGCGCCCCCCCACCGCCCCCCGACTCTGAACAACTGCACGGCAGGTTCACCGTCTTACGCGTGTGCACGGGAAGCACTGTCTAAGGCACTGAGCAGCCATCGGGAGGCTCCCAGTGCCGGGCTCCGCCTGACGCCCCGCGATCCTCCCTTCAGGCTGGCATCCCCGAGAGGTGCACACGGCAGGCGGTCAAGACCACCCTGAGCGCCTCTGGGTTTACACCTTTCAGGGCTAGGTGCACAGAGGGGCTTAGCACCAAGTCACTGCTGGCCCCGGGTTCCCAGAGAAATCACCCTGAGTCAGAACGCCCCCGCGTCCTGGAGCTGGGAGTGGGAGGGGCGTGCGTGTTCCGGGCACACACAGGCTCCGGGCCCACCTCGTGATGGGGGACCCACTGTGGGGCCGAGAGACCCAGAGGCGGAGGCTCGGCCCGAGCTGAGCAGACCCCCAGCGAGCTGCTCACTCCCAGGAGGAGCTGACTGAACGTTTAGTAGCAACTGGCTTTTATTACTCCAGTCTCATGTTTTTTAAAAATATAGGGCAAAAAATATGTCTCAAAGAAACATATCACAGTGTACTGGTTACCACTCAGTAGTAGTTTTAGCTTCCTGACTTTTTTAGAAAACAAGAAATCAATAACCTACTTTTAGACTATAATCTAAAAGTACCAGTCCTTTCTCAAACATATTGGGCAGAATTAAACAAAACAGAGCACTACACATTTTTTCTTTTGGACATGTTTTTGGTTGTACACAGGGACTACAATGAAAGGGGCTTCAAAAGAACAAGAAAAAGGTAGTCCTGTGCTTCCTCGGTGGCACAGTGGTTAAGAATTCGCCTGCTAGTGCAGGGGACACGGGTTCGATCCCTGCTCCAGGAAGATCCCACATGCCACAGAGAAACGAAGCCTGTGCGCCACAACTACTGAGCCTGTGCTCTAGAGCCCATGAGCCACAACGATTGAGTCCATGTGCTGCAGCTACTGAAGCCCACGCACCTAGAGCCTGTGCTCCACAACAAGAGAAGCCACCGCAATGAGGAGCCTGCACACCACAATGAAGAGTAGCCCCCGCTCTCAGAAAATAGAGAAAGCCCGTGTGTAGCAAAAAAGACCCAACACAGCCAATTAAATAAATAAATAAATAAATAAATAAATAAATAAAAGGTAGTCCTTCCTCGGCATTAGATGACTGAAATCTGCACTGTAGGTGTGACCGTCACAGGCCCGAGGAAGCCATGACTGTGGCCTGGGAGCAGCCTCACGGGACCAGCGGGGCAGGGACCGGGTCACTCAGGTTGGGTCGCCCCGTGTGAGCAGAGGGGCGGCCCCCCAGGCCTAGAACGAAGGGCCCAGAAAGCCAGGCTGTGACAGCTGCCCCCTCTCAGGGCCACACGCTGCCACGCTCTGCTGGGTTGTTGGATGATAGCGTGGTTTCTACACCTGTAAGCCCTGGACACGTCCTGCCGTGGAAAGCCGCCCTGAGAGCCAGGGTGCAGACGTACACACAGCAGCTCCTCGGCTGTCAGGCTGGGCTCCTCACCCCTCCTTCCGGTTCCCGAGCAGCCTTGAGCTACGGGCTGAAACCAGTTCCATCCCGGCTCCTGGATGGGTGAGGTCTTTGTCCTTTGGTTCCATGATGTCCCGGAGGCATCTGCAGTGCCCGGCCAAATCCTCATTCTGCCCGTGAGCTGCAGCTGCGTGGTCACGCCATCTGGTTCAGCTGAAGGAAAACGGGGCACAGTGGACCTGGGGCTGTGTGGCCAGTGTTCCGCGCAGGTGAGGTTTCACACACTCACGGAGATCCTACCATCCCTGGGGCAGAGAGGGGACCAGCTAGATCCTTACAGGCGAGCGTGTCGCATCGTCTTTTTTTCTCTTGGACACCACGGTGCTACTTCATTTCCATGGTTTGCATGGGTGAGGTAAACAACAGAGCGGGGCCTGGGGGGCGGGGTGGGGGCTCAGGCCTGGATGTGGCTCTAGGCACTGAAGGCCATACGGTCACAGCTGCCAGCACCTCTGCGGAGACCCGGGGCCCCTCCTGGGCGCCCATGGGTCTGGTACTGGCGGTGAACAGGGGGAGGATGGGCTTTCCCCAAGAAGCTGCAGGGTCCTGCGGCAAGGACCTTGACCTCTCGGGTGCCCCCACGACCCTCCCTCCCTGTCTGGTGCATCCCATGTCTCAGACCAGGTGCCCGCAAATCGCTTTCTCCCACACCCCTGAGAAGAGGCACGCTCTGTGCGCCACCCTCCAGGTCAGGGAGGACTCCAGGATAAAGCTGCCCCTGGAGATGCTGGCGTCTGAGGGGTTGCAGTGCAGCCGGCAGGGGGGATCCCAGGCTTCGGGCCATCTCCAGAGCTGCCCAGAGGCCCGCCAGCTGGTGGGAGCAGCGTGAAGGCGGGGGGGGGGGGGGGGGGGGGGGGGGGCACGGCGGCACTGCTCTCTCCACTGCTGCTGAGATTCACGCGCCCAGCTCCCGCTGGACGGCAGGCACGTGTCTCCCTGCAGGACACTGCGCTGGGCCAAGGCCTCTGCACCGACTCAGGGCTGGGCCCTCTGCCTTGCTCTGGGCAACAGGATGTTAGCAGACGTGGTGCAGAGGCTGGAAAAGCCCCGCGTGCCGACCTCTGCCTTCCCTCTTGCTGCGGACCAAGCCACGCCAGCCTGAGCAGCCGCCCTGGCCACGGCCCATGGGAGCTGCCCACGTGAGTCCCAGTTACCACGGGCCCTGCCCCGCGGAGCGGAGCTGAGCCACCCCCGCCGCTGGCCCTCTAGGTCATGAACAAACAGACGATTACTTCAAGCCACTTAGTTTCGGGGTGGTTTGTTACACAGACAGAAAGTGCTCCTGCACTTTTTGTTTATTAAGGATGAGCCCCTCGGAGGCATCCCGGGAGTCTTGACGTTTCCCCGCTGTCCACAAGCACCGCTTTGGGACCCTGTGCTGCTGGCACCTGGCCCTCAGGGCAGGCCCCACATGCAGGGGTTTCCTTTCCATCAGAGAGCAACCTGAAGCGGGCAGCGGCGGCTGCAGCCCTCTCCCCTGTGGCTAATCCGTGCTGCAGCCACTGACGTCTCAGGGGTGCTCCCTTCTGTCCCGCGGCTCTGGGAATCACAGCAGTGGCTAACACTTACGGGGCGCCGGGCTGGGCTCCTGCCCCGTGTGAGGCTTCTCTCCCCGATTCTGAACAGGAGCAAAGAGGCAGAGGTCCGAGGAGCCGCCCCAGGCCCCACCGCCGGGGAGGGCGGCAGCCACACTTGGCCCCGAGCACAGCCTCGACGACGGCAGCGCCCTGAGCGGGGGCAGCCCCCGGGCTCGGCCGCCGCCCCCGGGTCCTCCCGGTGGACCACCCGCGGCTCGACCGCATTCCAGAGCCGGTCTCCCCCATCCCACTGGTTTCTGCCCTGAGCAGAGCTGCAGCGCCCAGTCGCTCCTTCCGGCCCCGACGCCGCATCTGCACACACGCGGCGGAACGTGCGTCCCCGCGGAAGCGCAGCGGCCCAGGCGCAGGGGCGGCCGGCTCCGCCGCACTCGCCGCGCCCCCGCCCGGCGCGCCCCGGGGTTCTGGCGGCGCGCCCCCCATCTCCTCCCGGCACCTGCGCGTCCCGCTCCCGGCGCGCCCTCTCGCCGGGCCGGCGGGCGGGGGTCTGGAGGGCGTCCCCGCGGGCTCCCCGTCGCCCCGGGCCTGGCCGACCCCCGCCCCGGGCCCTGGCCGCCCCCCCGCCGTGGCTCCGTCCCCGACTCCATCCCCCGCTCCATCCCCAGCCCCGTCCCCGCTCCATCCCCGGCTCCCCCGACAGGGCTCGGCGCGGCGTGCGCGCCCGCGCCCGTGCTGCGTGGCGGCGTGGCCCCGGCGTGCGCGCGGCCGGCGGCGGGGGCGGCGCGGCGGGCGGCGGGCGGCGGCTGAGGCGGCGGCCGGTCGGGCCGCGCTCGGAGGCGCGCTCGGGGCCGCGCTCGGGGGCGCGCCAGGCCACGGCCCGCGCGCCGCAGCCCCGGGCGGCCGAGCGGAGCCCCGCGGAGAGGCGGCGCGAGCCCGGCGCGGGGAGGCCCGGGCTGAGGTGAGGCGGCGGCGGCGCGGCGGGGCTCGGACGGCGGCCGGACCCCCGGGCCGGACCCCCGGGCCGGACCCCGCCGCCCGGCAGCGCGGGGCCGCGTTTATGTAAGCGCCGCCGGGCAGGTGGGGAGGCCGCGCCGGGCGTGCGGCTCGCGCGGGAGCCGCGCTGCCCCGGGAGGCTGCCCGGCGAGGGGAGGCTGCGCCCCGCCGGCCCCGCGTCTGCTCCCGGGCGCCGCGGGAGAGGACGGCTGCGCCCGCGGATGGGGCGGGACTGCGCCCCGGGACGGAGGGCAGGCTGCGCCCCGGGGCGTGCGCGCCGGGCGCGGGGATGGAGGGGAGGGGCGGCTGCGCCCCCGGGAGGGGAGCCTGCGCCGGGGACAGCCCTGCGCCCTCCCCGGGAGCGCCGCTTCTGCTCCGGATGCGCTGCGCCCCGGGGAGGGGAGGCTGCGCCCCGGGACGAGGCTGCGCCCGCGTCCCCTTCGGGAGGGCACCGTGTCCGCGCGGGGCGCCCTGCCTGCGCCGGGGAGGGGGGCACCCCCGGGGGGCGGCCGCGCCAGGGACGGCCCCGCGCCCCCTCCCGAGGGCGCCGCGTCCGCGTGGGCTGCTCTCCGCCGCGGGCGTCCCGGGGCGGGGAAGTTCCCGCCGGTGCCCGCCGTCTGCGGCGATCCGGAGCCGGCTGGCGCGACCGGGGGCTCCAGGTGAATCCTGACGCGTCCGCCTCTGCAGCGGGAAGATTCCCGGGCCGGGGGTGGGTCTGGGGGAAGGAGTCCGAGGGGGCTGTGGACGCCGAAACGGGTCGGAGTCCCCGTTTACGGGCTGGAGAACCTGAGGTGTGTTCCACTCCCGATGTAGGTGTCGGAGCCCCGCAGCGCCGTGTCGGGTTCGCAGTTCCTATTTTTAGCCAGCGGGTTTGGGTTGTCACTTGTGATAAGGGCGTTTTTTCCTCTTCTTGCTCAGACCATAGTGGTTAGCGTTCAGCCCTCGAAGTGTAAGGGAAAGTGGCTTGGTGTCAGACTTCCCTCCTCGGAGTGCCCTCATCAAGATGGTGATCAGTAAGTTTTGAGAATAGAAATATGTATTCCAGTCCTCTTTGTTCCCTCTTAAATTTACCGTATGTTGTATTCCTTTGAAAGGTGCCACCTAGAGCTGCATTTTCCAAAACCCTGGGTTGTGTGAAGGGCAGTCCTGGGCAAGTGTCCTTTGATGATCATCTCTTTTCTGAGGCTGAGATTCCTTTACCTTCTTGCTGAGGGTTTCTCTGAGGGGAAAGGGGGAAGGACAGTGCGGGGGTTGGCCGGTACCCTTCCTCCTGGGTGTGGGAATTGGCTGCCTCCTCGAAGGGTCCCTCCAGGGACAGGGTCCCCTCCGCAGGGCCACCCACAGCAGTGAGCTGGCTGGCAGTCCTGCCCTGCCCAGGCGGGGGCAGGGACTCACTCAGTCTTTGCAAGGATTCTGTTGAGTTGTGCCCTGCTGATGTCTGAAGGTTCCTGAGGCCGAATATATTCAGCGACAACAAAATTTGAAGCTGTCGTTGGAAGGGGGAAAAAAGAGGCCTTTCTGCAGGGGGCAGTGGTGAAAAGAAAATTGGCCCAGCTCAGAGAAATGGATGACACACGTATCTCGGGATGCAGCGTGCTCCTGAGGTCAGTCCTGGGAGGTGAAGAAAGGACAGTTAGCAAATAACAGCTTCCACAAAAAACTTCTCGGCTCGAAGGCTAATTCAGCTCTCTGCGAATTTACGTGTCGTAAGAGCACTTCAATTGCTTTTAGACTGGAATAAGGAAATTCTTTAAATTTATATTTGTCTGCTGAATGAATAAAGCAAACTAATTCATTTGGCAAGTGCTTCTCCGTGATGTGCTGTGCTGGGCCCGTGGTGTACAGTGCTGAGCAAATGAGGCAGAGTTCAAAAAAGTTCAGAAGCTGGCAGTTTGCTTTATTAAACATTTTTATAGCATTACATTTTAAAAATGAAATTTATACTTTAGTCATAAAATTTAAAAATGTATACCATTGAAAATTTTATTTATAGATTTGAAAGTATAAGCACGCACGTTGCACATCGAAAAAGTACAGACACATGAGAGTACCTTGTTCCTTTCCATCCCTAGCCATTCGGTTCCCTGCAACTGCTGTGGCCGGTTCACTGTGTGTAGTTCCAGCAGTGGTCAAAGTGTATACACGGTTGCATGTATGTGTTTTAATATAGTTTTAATGTTTGCTGTAAGAAACAGTGCTGCAGTGAATTTTTTTTGTACATGGGTGCAGTCAAAAGCCACTAATCATTTTTTATTAATCATCAAAATTCCTTAGCTGTAAGGTTTATGTAAGAGCTGGGTTTTATTCCCTTGAAGGCTGTGATGAGCTATGTAAGTACTTACTACCAAGGCATTTATTTAAATAAGTTGGAGATAGTTAGAAAGTACATTTTGGAGATTAATAGGTGAAGGATATATTTACCAGCCTATAAAAAGCTTGTTTAAGTCGTGGGGGGAATTCCCTGGCAGTCCAATGGTTAGGACTTGGTGCTCTACTGCCGGGGCCCCAGGTTCGATCCCCAATGGGGAAACGAAGATCCTGTGAAATGTGTGGCACGCCAAAAAAGAAGAAAAAAGAAAAAAAGTTAATATTAGTATGAAACTGAAGAGCTTAGAGATGTCCAGTTTTATTGGAAAACATGATGTTTTTTTCTGTCAATTTTCTAAACCACAGATTTCCAAACCTACAGTTTGGTGTGATGGAAATGCTGCTCTAAAAAAACAAAAAAACAAACAAAAACCTTTAGAAAGTGTGTTCATGACATGTGAGTAGGAAAGGCAAACAGAATTTCATTTAAAAATTGTACGTTGAGGTCATTAAGATCGCCTTTGTTGGGAGTGTGGACAGAGGTGTCCACCTGGCCTTGCTGCCTTGTCGGGCACCTGTTGGTCCAGGCCACTGGTACCAAATTATCACAATTTTTTGGTGTTCTGATTAGTACTGCCAGCTGCTCTCCTCCTGTGTGTGTGCGGTGTTCTAGGAGTGTGCCAAAAAACGGCTCCGGTTTTCAGTTTGTCTTTGTGGTGGATTTAAAATGAAGATGGGGCAGAGAGTGGGGGGGCTCGGAGGGGCCTGGTGTTTTTATGGGAAGTGCAGTGACCCTCTGCTTGCAGATATCTAGGGCAGATTTGTTTCACTCCCATGGTCACCGCACAGGTATTTACCATGTGCCAGGTACTGTTCTAGGTGCTGGAGACAGGCGGCTGAACACAGTACGGGTAGTTCTTGCCCTCATAGGGGTCACATCACCGGGGAGATGAGGATGGTAAAGCCCAGCTGAAGCCCTGAGTGCTGGCTGGAGAAAACCGTAATTCGAAAAGATACATCAGCCCAGTGTTCAGTGCAGCACTGTGTACAATAGCCCAGATGTGGAAGCAGCCTGGGTGCCCATGGACAGAGCAATAGGTACAGAAGATGTGGTCTGTATGTACAGTGGAATATTAGTCATAAAAAAGAACAAAACAATGCCATCTGCAGCAACATGGATGGACCTGGAGATGGTCATGCTGAGTGAAGTCGTCAGAGACAGACAGGGGTCACGTGATGTTGCCTACGTGTGGGCACTAAAGAGATACAAGTGAGTCTATTTACAAACAGAAACAGACCCACAGATGTGGAAAACAAACTTACCCTTACCAAAGGGGGAGGTGTGGGGGAGGGATACATTAGGATTCGGGGATTACACACACACACTACTGTATATAAAGTAACCAGCAAGGACCTACTGTAGAGTACAGGGAACTCTGCTCCACATTCTCTAATAACTTACAGGGGAAAAGAATCCGAAAAAGGATAGCTGTATGTATGTGTATACATGAATCACGTTGCTGTACACCTGAAACTAAGGTAACATTGTCAGTTGACTAGACTGCAATTGAAACAAAAGTCCCAAGTCCCAGGAGGAGCACGTCAGCCTCGCAGGCCGGGAGGTCTGAGGCCGAGCTCCGAGGGTGGAGCGCACCGGGCACCGCTGGCCGGGGAACTCTGCAGTCACAGCCTTGGGCCCCGGGTCGAGCTTCCTGTCCCTGTGCTGATAATTGCTGGGAGCCCGGAGTGGCCCAGAGGGAGGGAGGGGGCAGGAAGTGAGCCCAGAGGTGGGAGGGCTGCAGCTTGTGGGAGCACCGGAGGCTGGCGGGTATGGAATTTAGATGGTAATCTCACCCTCACTAGGGCTGCCAGGCGGCGGCCGGCCAGCCTGCCTGCCTTCCTAGTGACTTCAGCGTTTCAGACAGCAGAATGACGTGATCTGAGTTCCCTTTGAAAAGAATCACTGGCTGTTATGCAGCTACTGCTTGTCGGGAGCTTGTGGCATGCCCGGCCGGTTAAGCGCTTCACATGTATGAGTTAGATTCTCACGACGGTCTGTAAGGCAGGCATTGCCCTTAGTCTCCGGAGCCGTGGCCTCTCTAGAGCCAGGCGCAGAGAGGCCACAGCTCAGTGGCAGAGGGAGGACTCTCCCCGTCCCCTGCCCTGGGCCCGAGGGGCGCAGCAGGAGCCCCCAGGCACCTGCTGGGGCCTGGCACCAGGGCAGAGGTGGGGGGCTCAGGGCCAGCCTTGTTTTTGTCACTCGCAGCCTTATTTTGTGCTGTTAACAGGAAAATGTTACCAATTTGCCTAGGACACAACACTTTCCTATCACTTAGGTGTCACGTCTTGAAAGAGCCCTTAGACTTGAGAAATAGTCTTTTAAAATCGTGCCTGTCTTGTGCTTTCATGAAAAAGGAAAATGTGAGTGAGGTAAAGGAATTATAAAATGTCTTCACCTTTAGAACTCACCCCGCCAAGTCAGCCCCACAGCACGGTCCGCTGCGCTGTCACCACTTGTGGCCCGGCTGGCGTGTCTCAGGACTGCACCCCTGCCGTGTCTGCGGCCCGTCCAAGCTGCGGATACACCCGAGTTTGGATGCTTTCTTGATCTTACCGGCAGGTGTTAAGGAGAGGGTTCCGGTCCTTACATGATGTGTGGACTGACCTGTTGATGGGCCACGTTGCCCCATCAGTCAGGCCTCCGAGAGGAATGGCTGAGCTGAGTGACTAAGAGTTCCTGCCCCGTTTCAGAGTCGTGAAGACGTGGGGAAGTGCGGGTCTTAGAACTGAGGAACGTGGCGTGTTTTGCAGGCGGCCGCTGGGACTGCTGGTAGGCTCTGTGAGATGGAACAGCCCGGAACACCCCTCAGGTTCTTGGCCGAGAAGCCAGCTGGCTCGGCTGTGAGATGGGAAGGCGGTTCCTCGGGCCGGGTCCGTGGCCGGGCCTGCGGGCAGGTCTGTGTCCCACATGCACCAGGTGTGTGAGCTTGTGCTCCCTCTGTAATCCTGTGCTTCCGTTTTCTCTCCCGTAAATTAAGGGTTAGCAGCACCTGGTCTTCTAGGGTCGGTGGGTCGATAGCTGAGCCAGCGTAAAAGCCTCAAATAGTACTTCACTAACGATGCTTAAGAGGGTTTACTTTGCTTGTTATTTTTGTAATCAAGTGGAGATGTTTGGATCTGCGTGGAAATTCAAGGTTGGGTTCAAGAAGAGATTGGGGCCAAATATGTAAATGTGGGGGGGTCGTTTGTATACCGCTGATGTTTGAAACCATGGTCTGGGCCGTGGGTGTAGACACAGAAGAGCAGAGGGTGCGGACTGAGCCGGGGGCGTTGGGCAGGGGGTCCACGAGAGGAGGAGGGTCTTGGATTCAGTAAGCGGCAGTGGCCTTGAGGTGGGGAGGCCCGGGTGGAGTGAGGGGTTGAGAATGTCACATGTGGAGGGCCCTCTGAGGGGGGCCGGGCAACGGCACAGTAGCTGGAGCGTGGTGGGCTCAAGGGGGTTTTTATTTTTAATTTTTAAGTGAGAGTGGTTGCCGTGTGTTTGGGGGCCGACAGGGATGGTCCAGTGGAGACGGACAGATTCCTGATGCGTCGGGAAGGGATGGCGGCACGGGGTGGCCGGAGGGGGAGCCAGGCAGGACTTCTGCGCACGGGAGCCTGGATGCGCTCCGAAAATCTTTCTCAGAGACACGCTGCCCCTTTGAAAGGAGGGCGTGAAATAAAATGTAATTTTGTGCTCAGTCCAGGAAGCTTGGGAATTGGCTGTAGGACTTAGGATCTAGTTTCTTATTAGCTTGTGATGCTAAACACGCCTTGGGGCATCCTTACAGAAAGATACATGTGGAAATGGCGTTTTTCTTTATTAAAAAAATACACGTCTCTAGAAGTGTCATTAACTTAACTAGAAGCTGTCACCTGTATTCACCAAATTCAGTTCTGCTCAGAGGACTAGCGAGACCTGGCTCCTGATTGGTGCCCTGTTCGTCTGAAAGCTCTGGAGGGAGGTGCCAGCTCTGCCTCCAGGATGGCTGCCCCCACCTCCTGGGAGGCGGGTGGTGTCGCGTGGGGCCCCTGCAGACTTAAGCCCCACTGGGGCAGCCGTGTTCACTTCAAGTTGCCTGGTGAAATGGTAAAGCATCTTTCCTGCGTGCCGATTTGTACTGTTTGTGGTTATTTGGGGTTCTTTTTTTGGTGTAGAGTTTCACAATATCAACCTCGGTAGTTCAGGCAACAGGATGAAATGCACGAAGCCTCCCCGCCCCCCCCCCCCCCCCCCCCCCCCCCCCGCTCCGGCCGGGGGGAGCTGGCTGCCATTGCTCTGGGCGCCCCGTCACGTGCCCCTGCCCTCCGGGGTGTGGCGGTTTGGCTGAGGGCCGTCTCTGGCCGGATGCTCAGAGAGGGAGCGGTCTCTGCCCGGGGGAGCCAGCCTGCCCGAGGGGCGCCCTGGCCAGGGGTGGGGGGGGAGCGGCATGCGTGTCCTGCCCTGGCGTGGAGGCTGCTGATCGGAGTGGCCAGGGGCGCTGGCAGCCTTTGTCAGGGCGTTTGTGGGGACACCAGCTGCGGGGGCTCTCCTGGGCCTGGGAGGGGCCGGCAGCAGGGGGACGAGGCGCCCCGGCACGAGACGGGAGGCTCTGGCGGCGGACAGGGGCCTGGTCGGAGCCGTGCGGGGAGGCCACGGAGGTGGGAGCAGAGGTGTCGGCGGACGGTGGGGCCTGGGGGGCGGGGGGCCTGGAGGGTTAAGAAGGGCCCTGGGAGCCAGCGGAGGCCGGAGGGCCCGAGGTGGGGGGTCTCGGGCTGCAGACGTCCTCGGACGTTGGGTTCAGTTCCAGTCCGCGTGTCACACATCCCTGGCGTGTGGCGCGCGCGGTGCTTGTTTTTACGCACTCACGTGTCATCTGTGAAGCGCAGGCACGCATGTGCTTCAGCTCTCGGCTGGAACTTCGCTCCCGTCCGTCGTTCCTCACGGGCCTCGCGGTCGGCGTCTCGTCGCCCCTGTGTTTCAGGCTGGGAACCGATGGCGGGAGAGTGTTCAGCGGACGTTTATTGAGCTCTTGCTGTGTGTCAGGCCTGGGGAAACCCGTTGTTTCCTCCTGATGAGGCTGTCCTGTGGAAGCACGGTCGTCCCCTCGTACCTGGCTCCCCCAAGGAGCCCCCTCCCCTCCCCCCTCCCCCCATCTGTTCTGGACCTGCAGCCAGACTCGGGCCCCACCTGGAGGACGGGTCAGAGCCCTGTACCTGCCCCACCTCAGAGGCCGCCTCTCCTGCCGCCCTGTCCCCTCGGGCCTCGCCTCCACTCTCTCCTGGGCGTCAGTCCTCCGTGCCCTCACCTCCCCCCGCCGCGTGCCCCACTGCCCTCTGTGCCCACACTCCCCGCTTTCGTCAGCCTGCCTGGCAGAGTGGAGCCTGGGAAGGCAGGGGCCTGCTCTGTCTCTGTCCTCAGGCCCAGAGCAGCGCCTGGCAGGTACCGGGCGCCCACCGGAGTCTGTGGAATGAATGAGTGGCTTTTTCTCACTTGTAACACAGGTAGTAGGATCCGAATGCAGGCTGTCTGCCTCTGGAAACGTGATTTTTCGGCCTGAGGCCCCCCTCCCCCCGTGCTGGGTGAATCTGTCCTCTGTTTATTGCCATGTGCCTGTGTTATCTCCAGAGTTCTGTGCTTCTCTTTGTAGAACAGGAACATTTACAAGACATTCAAAATTGTTCTAAAACTATAAAGTGCAATATAGTAAATTAATCTGTTGAAAACAGGGAGTCCTCAACTTGAAAAAAAATAGCTCTATTCTGTTAACCCCTTTCAGGCAACGTGTAATTGAAATGCATTGTCTTAAGAAATGACAATATCCGTCATAGAGAAGTGATCGTTCTAACTACGTCTTGATGAAAGTGAGACTACTTTGAGTAATTCTGGGAGGTTTCAGAAAAGCAGCCAAATAAGATGAAAAATACTTGATTCACCTTGGAGGCTCAAAGGGCTCAAAACTCTAAAGGAATGTAGCTTAAAAGCCGTTTGGTAGAGGAGCCAACAGGAGAGTTTATGGGCGTTTGGGGCACTGGGCGCCTGGCCCCAGCCCTGCTGACGCGGTGGGCCGTTCACAGGCTCTCCCCCGCAGGTGCCGTGTGTGAAGGGGTGGTCGAGTTAGTGACGTCCAAGGTCACCCCATTTCTAGAAGGCTCTTGTACACGGGAGTCGAGCGACACATTCTGAGTGCTTTCAGGGTCCCTCGGCCATTGTCCACAGCCTCCGGGTGGCCGGTCACTGCGGCGGCTGCAGGTGCACGAGAGGCTGGACCCGGCTGGCGGTGTCCTGCCACGGCCCTCTGGACCGCAGCTTTCCAGAAAGAGGGGGGCGGGTGGGTCAGGAGGCGGCGCCGGGCGCGGAGTTCTGGGCTCTGACTTGGGGAGGAGACACCAGAGCCCAGGGGGCGGGGGCCTGATGATGCCTTCCTCTCAGTTTTCTTAGTCTTAGGGGACCAGACAATGTTAGCTGTTGAACTGGGCGAGGATGGGTTTTTCAGGCTTGTAGGTCTTGAGTGTGTCAGTAAATGACTGAAGATAACTCAGTGGTCCGTGCATCGTGGACGCTTGGAGACCCGGGTGGCTCACACGCACGTTGGGCGGGTTGGATAATGTTTCAGAGTCACTGTGGCCTCGCGCCTCTTCTCAAGGGCAGTGCCCGCAAGTCCAGTTCCTTTCCTCGTTTTGGTTGCCAACAGCCAAGTTCCCTGCCGCGCCAGGGGTCCCCTTGTGCAGGGTGCGTGAGCTCCTGGAGGAGGGAGTTTCCTCCAGGACGCAAGGCAGCTTCCCGGCTCCCGGCGGCCGCCCTGCCGCCTCCTGCCGCCCGGTCCCTTCCCGCAGCCCGCCCCGTCGCGGGTCCCAGGAGTGGGTTCTGCCGGCCCTGCCCTCAGGCTTCTCTGCCGGGAGGCAAGGCTTTGTAGGTGTGGGGCGGGCGCAGCCTGCCTCGTGGCGGCCAGAGGACAGGGCGCTGCATTTCTGGCTTCTGCCTTAGGAAGGGGGCCCATTGGGGGGAGGCGCCAGGTCGGGGGCGGGAGGCTGCTGGGTGGCCACACAGGCAACCCCTGGCGCTCCTGAAGGAGGCGGGCCAGCAGTGCACGCAGGCACTCGCCTGGTTTAGCCTGAGCACGAACGGCTCCAGGCCCGTCTGAAGGTGCAGGCCCAGAGGTGTCTGTGCTCGGGCCGGTTGAAGGAGCAGTGATGCGATGGGTTCTGTCTGCTCTCTTCTTGGCATGAACGAAATTCATTACATCAAGTGCACGTGGATCCGTCTTGGTCATTTCAAATTTGATTCCTTTTCAAAATAGGAATCTACCCAAAATAAGTCGAAAGGAGCTCCTGTTCTGAATTGGTCGTCTGCGTTAGGTCTCACGATATGCCTGTTGCCGTGCCGTGTCCTCTTGGCAGGATGCTGTAGGGGAGTATCCTTTCTTTCTTAACATGTTAAAACTTTGTTTTCATTACGAAGCTATCCATACGGTTAAAGACCCGTGGTTAGTAATTTTTTGAATAGACGGTTCCGGGATGGCATAAGCATTGATAGTGAAGCCTCACTCACTGCGGGTGGAAGCTGGGGGGCTTGAGGCGGAGACCCTCGTCCCGGAGGGCGTGGAGTTCGTGGGAAAGAATCAGGATCTCAGAGCTGCGAGAACTTGGGGTCACAGAGTTCAACTTGGATTTGACCATCAACGAAAACCTAGGGGAAAAAGGCACCATGGTCAGGTGTCAGCTGGTTTTTGGAAGTGGTAGGGTGACTGCTGTGTCAGGACTGCTGGCTTGTGGTCCTTCTGAAGGCGTGGTCCAGCCTCAGCCAAATGCAGGTCGGGCTTAAGTCTGCATCCTCTGACTCTGGCTCCGGGTGTCTTCCTTTGCTGTCGCGTAGTAGGTGGTTTTCACCCACGTGCACGTGAGTGAGACGCATTTGATCATTTCATGGTGAAGCTTTCTACTCTTTAATTTCATCCTCTGATGAAACTGAGGGTGTTGATATTTCCAGAGGAAAGGCAGGTATTGTGTAAACCAGCCCAGCGCCCCTTAAATTCTCCCTGAACCATCGCCCTAGGCGTGTGCGGCACAGGTGGGAAGGAGCTGAGCTTGATGACTCTCAGCGTTTCTCACCAAAAGCCTTGCTGTAGGGAAGGGAGGGCTTTCCCTTTAGTTAAGCAAGACTTGGAGCCACGCCGTGGCCCGGAAAGGTGCGCGGATTCAGATTCCTGGGGCAGAGCTGTGCTGCGAGGGAGCCGGGGAGGGCGCTGCCCTGCCATGTGCCCGTGGCCCTGTCCGCGCCTGGTGTATGCTCTCCACGGGCAGGGAACCCGTCCCCCAGGTGTTGGCCCAGACCCACCGGCGGTGGAGAGAAACCACACTGGTGGCGCGGGCGGCCTGCTGCCCGAGTGTCCATGTCTGAGTGCTCGGGAGGGTGTGGGCAGGGCAGGGGGCACGAGGCTGGGAGGCTTCGTTTTCTCCTGCTCGCAGAGCTGCCGTGAGACTCCCCCAGGGGAAGCAGACAGGTCAGCCACGTTCATGAATCTCTAAGTTGTGCCCCTGAGCCCGTGGCCCAGTTCTGAGCTGTTGCTGTCACCCCAGTGCTGCGTGTGTTTGTGGCCTGTTCCCATGACCACCTCCCACCGTCGGCCACCTCTGCTTTCGGTCTCTCCAGACTTGCCTTCTCTGGGCGCTCCGTGTGGATGGAGTCACACATAGGCAGTCCTCGGTGTCGGCGTTTGGGGGTCGCCCGCGCTGTGCGGTGGGTCAGTACGTTGCTCCTTTTAGCCGCTGACTAGGACTCTGTCACGTGGGGTCACACGTCTTTTTTGTCCCTTCACCGGGGATGGCGTCTGGTCATGTCCGCTTTCTGCCTCTGTGACTAGCACTGCTCTGAGTGTGCGTGAGTGTGAGCGTGTCTCTGTGTGGACAGGAGCTCGGAGGGGCCTGGGGTGACGGCACGCGTGACAGTGACAGCAGGGCCACGGGCGGGACCCCGGGGTGCGCGCTCGGGTCTGTCCTGGCACCCGCACCGCGCGTCTTGAAGAGGGGGGGCCCCGGGCGAAACACCGCGGACGTGAGGCCGAGCACAGGCGACTGGGTTTCCTGGGACGGCGCCCTCTGGGCTCAGGGTGGGACAGAGGACGCTTCCCCAGCATTCGCTTTTTCCTCTGCCTCAGCTGCAGGGCTCCGTGGGCGGATGCTGTGACCCCGCAGGCCCTCCTAGGGATTCAGCCCGCGGACACACCCCGGGCAGGTGACCTAGTTGTCCAGCCGGGGCGGGCGGGAGGCGCTGGGTGGCCACGCCGGTCTCTGGCGAGGTCTAGCACACGCAGGAAGGCAGCAGGGCCGGGTGTCGGAGCGCATCCGGCGAGCTCCCTTCAGGTGAGTCGTGCAGAAGGGAAGCGGGAAGGGAAAGCCAGGGCGGGAGGGACTGGGCCCTGCCGGGGCGGGGTGGGGGGCACTCGCGGCCGGAGGGGTGGGCCAGGGCTTCTCTGAGTGGACCTCTCGCTACGGCCCGGCCCTGGGGGCCTCAGACCCCAAAACAAAATAAATGAACATCACCCAGGTTGTGGGGGAGCTCAGAATGGGGTACAAACGGAACCGAAGCTCAGTGTCGGACAGAACAGTAACAGCGCCACAGCCAAAGGCGGGGGAGGAAAGAACCATCCGGATTCGGGAAATCAGCACTTTTCTAGATTCTCGGGCCACAGAGAGAAAGGGCTGCACGCAGCGCTGTCCGTCTGTCTCTCCCGGGGTGAGGTGGCGGTGCGCACGTGTCCGCAAGGAAGGAACCGTACGTGTGCGGTGCTGGCAGGAGCCCGGAGGCAGTTGCAGACGAGGGGAGGGACAGGCGCCCGAGCGCGGGGCTGGACCCCGGTGTCAGTGTGCCCCGCGGTGTTCCGTGTTTGTCCGCACGCGCAGGTGGTGCAGAGAGACACGGAGGCTAGAGCAAGGCCGCACAGCTCCTCGCGCAGCCCCCTGAGGACGCCCAAGTGCTTCCTCCCAGCAGAGAAGAGGCGCCTCTGAGAGGATGCGACGGGACCCCGGTGGTGCAGGGAGGGAGGAAGGGCCGGGAAAGGGGGGGGCCGCCTGGGGGGGCAGGGCCAGAGCTGGCGGCTCTGAGCGGGGCGTGGGTGACGGTGGAGCTGGGTGAGGGTCCGCATCCAGCGTTCCTCGGCTGACGCGGGTGAAGAACGGTCGGGGGGAGGGGACCAGAGGACCCGGTGAATCAGCGGGGCCGAGGCGCGCTCCAGGGCAGTGGCCACTTCAGGCCGGACCCAGGACCGAGGCTGCGTTGGTGAGTGAAGGTTTGAGGAGAAACAGGATCTTCTCCTAGTCGCAGGGTATCTCTTCCCCAAGTTACTTACTTATTGAAAAGGGAAAAGCGGTAACTTTAGAGTGGAGAGAGCCGGCAGACACCACCTCGCCCTGGTGATCGGGCAGCGTCACCTGTGGTGGGACAGGTCGCCGTCACAGCTTCCCTGCCGCACGGGCACGGGCACGGCGTGGGCACGAGGAAGCGGCCCGCGGACCCCGGTAGAGGGCATCCCGAAAACACCTGACCGGGGTTCTTCAACGTCCAGGTCCTGAGATGGGGAAGGATTAAGTGGCATCCGGCTCGGAGGGGCCTTCGGAGACGTGCCGGCAACGTGCCGCATGGGTTCTGCAGGGGTCCTGGGACGGAGAGGGTGTTAGCGGGAAAACTGGCGAGGTTTCGGTAGCGGAGCGGGCGGTATTGTCCTGATTTTGGTAAGTGTTCAGTGCTTCCGTAGGACGTGCCCCTCAGGAGAAGCTGGGTGGGGGCTGCGTGGGGTCTCCGCGCCGCTCTCGGCCGTCCCCACCGCCTCTGAGCTCTCGTGACTCTGCCTCGGAGGGGGGTGCCGCGTCGTCCCAGCCAGAAGCACTCCCAGGCCTTCTTACTGGAGATCCTGGCCACCTGAGCCCCGCGTGAAGCATCCTGGAGAGGCGTCTCTTGCATCCGTGGCGGCGACGGGCACAGTTACCCCAGAGGGGGGCGTCAGAATCGCCTGGACCTGGTGGGAAGAGGCGCTGTGACCCGGAGGCAGTTACTGCCGGGGTGCAGATTGGGGACCTCGCCCATGGCTACGGGGGTTTTCCTAGGTGTCCTTGGTCTCTTGACTTTATTATTTTTTTCCAAAGAGAAATTTTGAATTTTGTATATTCACACTGATCCGTCTTTTCCTTTTGACTTGGGTTTTGAGTCCTAAGAACATTTTCCTTCTTTAATTTCTTCCAGCAGTTGTATATTGTTTTCCAGTTTAGCCCATCAGTCTACGTGAAATCTGTTTCTATGGTTTGAGGCCAGGATCTACTAATTTTTCCGGTTGGCTAGGCAGTTGCTTCGGTCATTGCGTGCTCTGTCCTTTGCCCAGGGACGAGAAATGCAGCTTGTTCCTACCCTAAACGCCTCCTTCGGAAGGTGTCATTTCCTGCTGCTGTCACTGCGGAGTTCTCTCCGGCTCAGCGGCGGAGAGGACCAGGTCGTGCAGGCGGTGCCTCTTCCTGTCTGAGTTTTGCGCTTTCCCCTTATTCACTGGCTGGACCTCGTGGTGCCAGGCCGAGTGGGGTGTTGGGACAGTGGCGGTGACCAGCGGGCGCTTCTCTGGTTCCAGCTTTGCTGTGGACGCCTCCCGCGCATCCTTGCCGAGGGTGGTGGTCACTGTAGTCGTTTCGTACGTGCCCTTCATCTCGTTAAGCAAGTCCCTGCCTGCATGCTGAGAGGTTTTAAAAAATCAACTGTATCATGTACAGCAGTAGAGTTTTATGAGTTGCTTTTCTGCATCCGTTGAGATGATCGTACGGTTCCCCCATCTGTTAATACAGTCAAGTTTCATTCACAGATTTCCTGATGTTCAATATTCTGTCCTTATCAGGAGAAGCCTCACTTTACTTTTAACACTGAAAATTGTTTGCTACTTGCTTTAATGTTTTCCCTTCCTTTAGAATGAGTCCCTTCTCTCGCCATTGTCCCGTGTGCTTATTTTGAGACGTAGTTTACGTACTGTAAGGTACCGCAGTGCTGCGCTGATCCGTGTTTAACAAGTGGCTTTGGGGGGGGGGGTGATGGTGTAAGAAGCCCTGCTTTGTGGGCTTTGACAGTTTCCGTGGCATAATGTTCTCACCACTGCCTATTTCAGCTTACTGATGAGCTGTCGCCTGGCGGTCCACAAAAGTCCTGAGGTGTGACAGGCCTCTCTTGAGCTGGCAGGCGCTGGCCCAGCTGCCAAGAGCCTGGCGGGCAGGCTGCTGGTGGCCACGCCCGTGTGGCTCACGTGACCACCTCAGATGTCCGCCGTGGCTTCCCCTGCCCATCTGACATCAGCAGCCCCCTCCCTGGGGTCTGACCTTGGTCCCTTGTCTTGAGACTTAGTGTTCTGTCCTGTCCGTCCACAGCACCTCACTCCCCCCGAGAATGGCCTCGGCCACCTCGTTTAAAGACAGTGAAATCCTGAGCTCACAGTCCGTCCTACTGAGAATTCGAGCACCTGACTCACGATGACTGTTGTGGCACCGAGGTCGTCAGGAAGCAGTGTGCGCTCTGTGGTCGTACCTTTCCTTAGATCCGAGGGCTCTAGCCTCTTGCAATCACGTAGCTCTTCATCTTCCTTGGTGTGAGTTAAGGCGTTTTCATTCATCTATCCGTGCAGCCGTCGGCAGGCAGTTTTGAGTGTCTGCTGTGTGTCAGGCACGGATGATGGAGGTGCAGCCGTGAGTAAAGCCTCGGTCTCTTTCTCCGTGAAGCACAGGTTCTGATACACCTTGAAGTTGCGTGTCTTTCTAGTCTGACGTCCTTGCCAGTTCTCTCCTTACTCAGCCAGCCACCTGCCTTTGCCCCTGGTGTTATCTTAAACCAGCTCTAAAGTAATCCCATTTCTTCCCCGGCTTCAGTTTTGAAATTCCCTGCTTCGATGTTAGCTGACGTTTAGCTTAACTACTTACACAGTTATTTCTGCTTTTACCAATGAAAAGGAAAAGGAATTGCATCTGGTGATTTTTACATTAGGAAAGGTCAGTGTTTTAAAAGGGTCGTGACAGTGGACTGATTGGAGAAGTTTAGTGAAGTGACGCTCTTTCTGGGGTGGGGGGTGTCCGCGGGCGGCTCCCCGCCAGCATGGGCTCTGTCTGTCTAGCTCCCGGGGGCGCCGGGCTGCGTGGGGCTGTGCTTCTGAGCTCGGTGGCCCCGAGGGGTGGTTGTTAGGTGTTTGCTGTGTGTGCTTTGGAACCAGGCAGGGTGGAGGAGGTGGGCACCAGGTCCCGTGCCCCTGTGCGCTGCGGTCCAGGGACAGCGGCGGGCTTCCCTGAGGAGGAAGAGCTAGAGGACCTCGACGCGGGGCAGCCGGCGTGGAGGGCAGGCGGGGAGTCGGGGTGCAGGCCAGTGGGCCTCAGAAGTTCATCTGCTGGTCTTTCTGCCAAATGGATCGGGATTCCTGCCTTTTGATCCTTTGCAAAATAGTTCTATTTATTCAGGCGCCTGAAGGGGCCTCAGAGGTCACCTTGCCCCCTGCCCCCGGGAAGCTGCTGAGGCACCAGCGTGTGAGAGCGCAGCACGGGCGGTCTGGCCCCGGGCCCTGGACCGCTCCATCCGTCTGCAGGGAAGGACCTTCCAGGGAAGGCGGGTCCCCCTGCGGCTGGGGCCTGGCCCTCGGCCGAGACCCGAGAGGCCAGCACTCCCTCTCACTCCTCGCTCCGGCGCGTCCCGCACGCACGACGGCGTCACCCTCGGGTTGAGGACTTAGGACGGAAAGAAACCACGGAGGCCCTTTGGTTTATGGGGTGACGTGTGACCTCTCGCGGGTGCTGACCAAGCCGGCCCTCCTTTCTCATTTGACCGCATTGCAACTGGCTTGTGGGGGGAGTTAAAAACGGCTGTCGAAGAAAACCTTTTTCACGGGAATAAATGCCTTTTTTGGGGGGTATCGTTGCACCTTGGAATTTACTCTTTGGAAGTAACAGTTATGGGGGTCGCATCTTAATCGGAAGGTTGACTCCTCTGAGCTTCCCTGTGAATCTTAGAATCAGAATTTAGGAACCCTTGTCAAAGTAATTTTCCATTGCTGTGCTCTGAATGCATCTTATTTATCTGTACTCAAATGTGTGTCAGACTGACACTAATAGGGAAAGCAAAACACCTTTCTATAAATATTAGTGAACAGATTAGGGATTGTACCAAACCATAGCAGAGGAGCTGGAGGAAATCAGTGAAGCTCTCAGTGGCTTACGTGTAACTCTTTACTTGAGTAATTATTTAAAAAGTGTTTTAGGAAGTAAAGCCTCTCAGTCCTATAAAATAGGAGTCATTCATCATCACACGTGTGTGTTTTTCGTTCTTTTTCTTGAAGATAGATCCTGGGTCCTAAAGATGTCAAAACTAGCATCACATCGAGTTTTCTAAAGCCAAGGGAATCTGTATCCTGTTTTCTGGAGCCAACGGGGTAATCTCTTACTAGGTATTGAAACCCTTGTGGGGTCTCAGATCACCCCACCCCCCATTTACACAATAGGCACAATGAAAACCAGGAAGTCAAAGCTCTGAGATAAGGAAGCAGCCCGGCTCCTGGCACGCTGTGGGGTCACGCCCGGAGGGGCCTGGCGGGCACGGCCGAGCTGCGGGCGGCCGCGGGTGCCGGCTTCCTTCGCGCTTCCTGACGGCGCTGGAGCTGGGTCGGGGTGCCTGGTCCCTCTCACGCCCTGGGCGTGCTGTCCCAGGTTTGCTCATGCTCCCGTTGCCCGCTTTCCGGAAGCATCCCTGGCGATCAGGCCATTGGAGGAGAGCAGCGGGGAGTCCGTGGGTGCCGCCCTGCCCGCGGAGCCTCCCTGCTGCCGGGCCCTGGCTCGGGCGCGCCCGCCGCCTCGCGCCCTTCACCCCGCGGCCCTGGAACAGCCGCGGCCTCTGCGGTGAGGCTCCGGTGCGCACGGCCCAGCGGGGCTGCGGTCTGAGAGGAGCCTCTCCGGGGGGAGGCCTTGGGGGGCACGTCTGGGGTGGGGGTGGGGGCGGCGCTGCTGGGGGGCTCCTGCATGTGCGGTCTCAGTCCAGAGCCTCACTCCTCCGCGTCCTCCCGCTAAGCCCCTTAGGGCTGGGCTTCCTGGCCCCGCTGCTCAGGAGAGGTTCCATAAAATCGGACCAGGTAACCTCCTCCCGGCATTTCGCACTTAGGGGGATCTCTTTAGTCCTCTGATTATTTGTGTGGCTCTAGGTGATCGTAACCTTTTTATTCAAAGCATTGTAAGAGGTGGCTTCTTGTTTTTAATGTCGTGTATAACATCCTCTCTGATGAGACGGGTTTCTGGTGATTTTGTGTATAGAAAGTGAGGCTCTTTTCAGAGATAGAGTAAGTCAAATGATTTGTTCAGAAATGTCCGGAAGTAGGTTTCACAGCTCTGTGAGCAGCTGGGTTGAAGGCACCGTCTTTAACCTGTATTTCGAGTCTCGTTAAAGGCCCAGAAGACCCGTTGACGTCAGGCTGCTTGCCTCTCTTTCAGCGGAGGCCAGGGCTTTCCAAGCGCTCTGAGCCCACGTTGGACCGGATACTCGTTTGTTGTCTGAAATCACCTTGACGCTGGGAAACCTTAAGTGCCGTTTGGGAAGTTCCGGATGCGTTCCCTGCGGTGCCTTGCACGGAGGGTCTGCGGGTGTTTGGCACCCCTGCCACCGAGGCCCTCTGCCGTCTGGGCTGCCGTGGCCGCCCGTCCGGACGCCCGCTCTGCCTGTGTCTGCCTCGGGGGGCCCTGTCCCCGCCCCGGGCACAGGTGAACTCAGGGTCCTCGGGCGCCGGCCGGCCGGTGGGCTCTGTGCACGCGGCACCGCCCGCCTCCTGGCCCCAGTGTCACGATCTCCTGGTCTGTTGTGGCCCCTCCATCCCCTCCACAGGGCTCTTCCAGCCCCTGGGGACCCATCTGTGTCAAGGCAGCGGCCAGCGTCCCGCCCCCACCTCACCCAGGCCACGCAGCCTGGCTCCCCTCCCGCCTGCCCACGCCCTCTGCCCTGGGTGCCGGAGCCTCCCCCGCCCCATCCCCGCTCCCCGCGGGCCGCCCCGCTCTGCCCTCCGTGGAGGCCCAGCCAGGCCCTGCCGGCCTCTGCTCCCAGCTCTGCTGCCGTCCTCCCGCCAGAGCCCTGCTCTGAGCCACGGGCACCCCTCCTCAGCTTTCCCGGGTCTGGGCTTGCTCTCCTGCGGTCCCCCCTTCACCTGGTCCCTGCAGGCACCTTTCTGGGGGCACATCCCGTCAGGGAACCCCCGCTGCACCGCTTCCAGTGACTGCCCATCACGGCAGGGGAGGGTGCTCCCCTAGAGGGGAGCTGACCGTCCGGCTCCCCAGCCCGCCTCCCTGCATGTTCCCTGTTGCTGCTCCCAGGCCCGCGTGTGCTGCTCCCCCCGTGGGCGACAGCGGTCCCCCAGGTGTCCCGGGGCGGGGCTGCTCCCGCCTCAGCCCTCCGCGTCTCGGCTCCCTGCCCCCCCACCCCGGCCGCCGTGCCGTTCTTGTCTGTGCCCCGTGGGCGCGTGCTCGAGATGCCGTGTGTGTCTGCACGTGTGCTGCCTGTCTGTCTGTCTGTCCCCTGCCCTGGTACGTGAGCTTTGGGGAATTGGTAGAGGCGGTCCTGGTCCCTGGTGGCTTCGGGCCTGTCCTTGGTCCTGGGCCGGGTCTGGCGCGGGGCTGGCCTGGCGGCGGGTCGCGGACCACCCGGCTGCTGCGGCTTCCGGCTCGAGGGCCTCCCGTCGGGGCTGGGACCCCGTGTCTCCACTCTGCTGGTCCGTCGTCACGCGTGGCTCCCGGGCCTCGTGGCGACTCTTCTGAGGGGAAGCAGGGGGACGGGGTCTCTTTCAGGGGAGCATTTCAGGAGCCCTGCCACCCCCTCGCCGGCTGGGAGGGTATCCCCGGGGGCGCAGGCCGTGCTCCCCAGAGTCAGGCCCTGCGAGGAGGGTGAGACGGCTTGGGGGAGGCCGGGCCTGCCTGGCAGGGGCATAGGGGTGTGAGCTCTGTCGTCTGCACCCATCACTCCCGGCTCAGGTTCCGGCGGGGGGAGAGCCCCGCACCCCGTAGATGGCTCGTGGAAGGCAGATGCGTCCGGCTTTATGGGAGGCTCATCTCTCATCTCAGAGTAGGCAGACTGTCCCACCTGGTGGTCGGCACTGTGGGGCCAAGTGCAGGTGCCCTCGGCAGGGATGAGCCTCTTCTGCGCAGCGGCCAAGGGCACGGTCCCTGGGGCGCCCTCGCCTCCCTCCGTGAGGACGAGCCGGCGTCTCCCCACAGGGCGACGGGGGCAGGAATGCCGTCGCCCGTGGGGGAGGCCTGGACGCGGGGCGGCCTTGGCGACGGCAGCCCCCGTTGTACCTCTGCGACCCGCCTCTCCCTTGGCTTCTGAGGAGAAGCCCACCCAGGGTCGATTGCAGGACAGTCATGAGAGCTGAGGGGAGGCTCCGAGGACACCCGTCTGGGATTTGGGAGGAGCCGCCCACCCCGTGTTTCCTGCAGGGAAGGGGCCGGAGGGCCGGTCTCCTCCGCAGCCCCCGGAGGTGGGCGAGAGCAGGCGGACGGGCCCCCGGGTTCTGCGGAGGGGGAGTTGCTGGCCGTCAGCTGGCCCCAGCGCCTCCTCGTTGTTCGCGGGTAAGAGCAGAGCTTTGCTGGGAAGTGAAGGCGGGCGTGGCAGCTTTGCGGGACGTCCAGGTGCGGAAGAGGAGGCCGGCGGAGGGTCTGTGGGCCACTGCGGGGGGTCGTGTCTGTTCTGAGAGTTGGGCGAGCCACCGTGCCGGGGGTCTGTGCCCAGGGCTGTCGTGTGGAAGGTTCCATGGTGCGGGCTGGAGAACAGGTGCGGGTGGGGGCAGGAGGTGACAAATTAGGGCAGGAGGAAGGCTCGGGCGCGTTTGGGGCTGTGCGTGGGGAGAGAGGGGTGCCTTTGCAGGGACAGAGCTTGCAGGGAGTGGCTCGGGTGGCGGCAGGCCCGGAGCAGCAGGCCCGTCCCAGACATGCAGCCTCGGATGCGGGCGGTTTCGTTTCCCGGCTCCAGCTCCCCGCGGCGCTCTAGGCCCGGTGGCCAGGCAGGCGTCCTACCGCCCTCCCCGGGCTGACGTTCCACAGGCGGCCCACACTGAACATGTGGAACCAATTCTTTATTTTCCTAAATTTTTACCCTTGTTCCTCCCGGTGAGTGTTGCTAGAAACCTGGCAGTCGTCCTCGACTTTCCTTGCTGTCGCCTCAGTCCCCAGCACACTTTGTCACTGCCGTCCCCGCATTCATCCTCCTGCCAGGATGCCCGCTTCTCCGTGTCTCCCCTGCCGCCCAGCAGCCCCCAGGGCCACCGCCATCCCTCCTGCGGCCTTGACGGAAGCCTCCGGACTGGGCCCCGAGTCTTCCCTTCCCTGCACGGCAGCCGAGGTCAGCCTCTTACCCCGGTGCCGATGGGCCCCTGGTGAGCCGGCTTTGCGTCTGCACAGAACTGGAACCCGGCTCCCACCTGCCCCCACCTCCCTCTGACCGCTCTCCCCGTCTGCTCGGTCCAGCCCCGGCCTTGTCCCCACCTCGTGGCCTTCCCTGTGCTGCTCTCCTCCATCACGCGACGGCCGCTGTCTCTGCGAGGGTCCTCACGCACCTGCTCAGGGAGGCGTCTCCTCATTTGCAGTCGCAGGGCAGCTCCGGGACGGGGTCGTCTGCCTGGTCCCTAGAGCCAGGCTGTTGGGTTTGGCGCGCGCTGACCCTGCCTCTTACGAGCTGTGTGACCTGGACGTGTTCTTTAACCCTCCGGGCCTCGGGTCCCCCACCTGCAAAATGAGGACGACGTGGTCCCGTGGACGCTGGTGACAGTGTGTGTGTGGAGAGCAGGTGCTGGGGAAGTGGACCGAGCACCTGGCAGAGTGCCCCACGAAGGGTGGACGCTCAGGCAGGCGGGGGCTGGTCACCTTCCCTTGAGCCCCACTGCCTCTGCCTTGGAATTGGAGATGCAGCCAGGCTGTTCTTAGTACTTCAGTCTGGTAGGCCAGACCGAGCACCCTCTCTGCGGAGCAGGTGTGACTGGCCCCCAATACAGGGACACAGCTCCCCCCCACAATAAATACTGAAATCATTTGCCAGCAGGCAGGTGGAGCCGGCAGTGGCTTCTCCAGGCTTCAGAGGTGAGATCTAACATAGATGCTGGGGATTGAAACGGAGCCTCGCTCATCTGAAAGGAATTCCCATGTCTTCTCTTCAGGGGTGCTGGTTCAACATGACTCCTTGAGAAACGGGCAATAGGATTGGTGACCAAGAAAATGTAGTTTCCTGTGGGAGAGGAGTGCTTTCATCATTACTGTATGTCAAGTAAAGCTGTAACTGGTCATCCTTGAATGCACAGAGTAAAACCTAGCTGTTAAATTAGGGTTTTTTTTCTTTAGATTGCTCTATGAGCTTAAAAAAATGGCCATATATGTTCAGTGCAAATATGATATTTTATGTAAATCAAAGCATAAGTACTAAACACAGCACACAGCCCAGGACACGCAGTGTTTGTGCACACACGCTGTCCTTGTGCTCCAGGTCTCTGGCCCTGTGTTTCTGGGATGCCCTCTAAGGCTGGCACGTGTTTGGTTATGGTGGCCTCGTGGCCTCTCGGTACTGGAGCGTCCACGTGCAACCGTGAACCACAGACATTAGGGAGGCTGTCTCTGCATTGCGCGCTGTGTCCGTCACCTCTAGGATCTGTTTTAGGCTTCCTCCAGATACTGTCTGAAAACACTGATAGGAAGTGGTCCGGATGTGGATTTATACAGATAAAACCCACATATAAAAGGGGCATAAAATCTGTGTCAACTCAGGCGAGCGTCCAATCTTCTCTTTCCATACACTCAATGTACCTTTTTCCCCAAACCTTATGTTCAAGATTTTAAACTATGTGTTAAAGAAACTCACCTTTAAATTGTAAAAGTTATTCAACCTACAGAAATAGAGCAGCAGCGTGTGGAGGTCCTGTGAGGGTGTGTGTCTGACCTGTGGGTGGGCTTCATGCGTGTGTAGGAAGCAGAGCACAAGGACCCTCACTCCCTGGGCCTGGATTTGGGGATGACCGGCCGTCACTGCACCGGCCCTGTCACTTACGGTCCCTGAGTCAGAGGCCGCCGCCAGCTCCCTGAGAGAACCTGCAGCTTACAAGAGCTGCGCTGGTGGGAGGCCTGGCCCCGGCCGGGCACCGACGTACAGAGACAGGCTTCCCACCCAGGCATTTTTTGACTTTATAATTTAATGAACCAGAGTAAAGGTGACGTATCTTTACGTTCCCAGGTACCCAGGTTTCCTGAGCCCCGTCTTCAGCTTGCGGGGAGCGCGCATCTCTTTCCAGGCTGTTCACGCAGTGGCGGGAGGTGGGACCTTGGCGTCCACGAGCGGCTGGCCCCTGGCGGTGGGGTTCCGATTTCTGGATCCGCGTGTGTCCGTGAGGTGGAGGCGTGGAGGCCGGCGCGGCGCGGGCAGCCGGTGCCCACGCCGGGCGGGCTGGGATGCGGCGCCCCTACCCGAGGGCCATCCGCAGGGCGAGCGGGCCGGGCGCGGCGCTCGGGCCGCTGGCTTTGGGCTCGGTGCCCGGCAGGGCCCGGCTCTCCGAGGCGTTGCCCGTCGGGGCCGGGGCCGGCGTGGGCTCCGTGCGGGTCTGCGCGGGCAGGAGCAGGGCCACCACCAGCAGCAGCGGCGCGGGCGCGGGCGGCGCCGCCATGGCCGAGCGCTCGGGCGCGTCCCGGGCCTGGGCCGGCGCGGCGGGCGCTAGGGGAGTCGGCTCGGCCGAGATCTTTGCGGGGTCCCGTCGGGCGAGGTCGGGGCTGCAGCCGGCCGGCTCGCGCTGGCGGCTGTGAGCGGCGACCCCGGGCTGGCCGCGCGCCCGCGCCCCGAGCCGTCGTGCGCGCGCCCGCGCCTGGCTCCGGGGCTCCGCGAGCGAGCGGCCCGCCGGGTCCCGCCCACCGCGTCCAGTCCTCCCGCCCCCGGCCGCGGAGCCCCAGCTTCAGGTGTCTTCGGAGACGGCGGAAAACCTTACCTCCTGGAGTATACCCACAGAGTTTTGGTTTTAAAAACCCTGAAATTACACTTTTCCTTAAGGATGCCTGTGAGGTCACTAAAACATTTTCCGGCTAATGCTTCTCTTTTGCTGCCGTGTACCATTTACTTCCTGCCCTGGGGTTTAAGGGGTAGCTCATTTCTCAAGTATATCAGGCATCCTTTCGCTTTGGGGAGTTACTGGGAACCCCACCATCTTTCCAGCTGTAAAACTTCTCTCCCCGAGCGAAGCATGTTGTGAAGATTTCCAAATGCTGTGTACTCAGCAAAGACGTTTGACTCTTTTGAGGGCTCAGCGTGTTAGTAAACCAGCCTTTGCTGACTGTAAATGGGAAAAAGAGCAACTTAACGTTGTGTGAGAAAAAGAGTAGACGGTGGGCCCCGCAGAGGGTGCTTCGCAGGCTGGGTCCCTTCTAAAGTGAGCGTGCTTTGTGTTTATTTTTATTCTAAATCAGAATCGTTAGTATTCTTTTTCTTACTTAGATTTGTCTCTACTTGTTGACAACACAAGGGTTTAAATTTTTTTACATTTTAAAAAATTATGGAAATAATACACATCCTGGGACATACTTATGCAAGCAGTTTAGAATGAGAGGTTTAGGCTTCCTGCCGCATCTCACTCCCTGCAGGCGGCCCTTTCCACGGGCCCAGCCAGTCAGGGTCCAGTGGGAGAAAGCCACTCCCCCAGCACAGAGTTGGGGTGCTGTCAGGAGAAGGGGGAAGATGCCCTCAAGGTGGGCAAAGCTAGCTGTCTGCCACGTGTGTTTTGAACGCGTAACTCCAGGCTCCCTGAGCAAGCATCGCAGGCCTGAGGGTGAGCTTCCTTTCCAAGATTGTGCAGGAAATGCCCGGCGTCCTCCTGGAGCCCCTGGCAGTGCGGAGAGAACGGAAGTGCTACACACCCGGCCCGCGGACGGCGTCGGGGGTGCGGGGTGGGGGGTGGGGGGCAGCGGCGGACGCTCCCGACAGCGACAGCGGGCCCGGCGGGGCAGCGGCAGAACAGGGTCTCACCGGACCACGGCCCCAAGTGCAAAGGAGACACCAACGGACATAAACAAGGGACTGATCGGGAGAAGGGAGGAGAGGGTGAGGGCGAGGCATCCAGGGGCTCGGCAGCCACGCTGCCTGCGGGGGGGGGGGGGGGGGGGGGAGGGGGGAGGGAGGGGGGAGGGGGAGCGGAGCAGAGCATCCCCCCTTGGGTGTGGGGTGTGCACCGCGGCCTCCTTCCAGAGCACAGCGGGGGAGGGGGAGCAGCTGCACAGCGGAGAGACCTGACAGACACCCCCGCGCCCCGGGGCCAAGGTCAGCGGCTGCGGTGTAGGTCCCGTGACAGCATCCCCCACACCCCCCCAGACGGGGCGTGATGGGGGCCCTTCCCCTCCGTGGTCGTCACTGAGGGACGTCCGGACAAACGCCTGGCAGGTCCTCAGAACTGTCAATCAAGGTCGTTAAAAACAAGAAGGTCTGAGAAATGTCACCGCCCAGAGGCGCTCCGAGGGGACGTGATGACATGTGACGTGGGGTCCTGGACGGGGTCCTGGGACAGCAGGACACGAAGGGACACGGAGGCCGTCTGAATAAACCAGGACTTACTACTTTCAGTAGTGATAGTGTATTAATATTGGTTCAGCTGCTAACGGCAGGTGTTAATAATAGCGGAGCGCGGGGTGGCCTTGTGGGAAGTCTCCGTACGGTCATCTTAGCTTTTCTTTATCATTTTAGAAAAAGCTAGTGGACGCTCCCTTTGTGCCCTCACCCGCTGCCCTGGGCATCGGCCTGTCCCCTTCGTTTCCTCTTCGGTGCATCGCCTTCGTCTGTTGCCCTGGACAGTGTATCTTGTGGTTTTGCCAGCGCAGACCGTGCTCAGCAGGGGAGGCTCAGATGGCAGCCAGGGCTCCTGGGCGAGGCCACAGACGTAGGGGCTGAGGGTTTCCAGGGGCTTCACTTGCCAGGGCGGGGGGGCGGGTGGGTTCCTCCAGCTGTGTCTTCACTAAGTCGCGCTTGTTTACACATTTTTCAGAAATGAGCGTTTTAGTCAGTCAGGACTTCCTGGGTCCCTCCTCCTGGCTTCCCCTCCCTCCTCCCCCCCCCCTCCTGTTCTGGGAGCCTTGGACGGCCTTGGGCATCATCGGGAATCTGCCCAGAGGAGGGCAAACTGGGGGTGTGTTTAGTTGGATTTAATGGGAGACAGGTACGTGGGGCTGGTCGCCTCTGTGGGGCGTTAGGCGCCTCCCGTGTCGTCAGCTTCGATGCCGGAGTCGTCCTGTGCCGCTCTGGCATGAAGGAACAGTGCCAGAGCAGGGGGGCAGGCGCCCGCTGCACCCATGGACCTCAGGACCCCAGAAAAGAGAGGAAAGGTGGGGGCAGTGAGACCGAGCTGGGGTCCAGGCCGGGACCGCTTGCCTGTGGCTTCGAGAAGGTGGGAGTGTGGAGGCCGGGCGGGAGGGGAGGTGTTGGAGGAGAGGGTTTCCAGAGCCGGAGCTGAAACCCCGTCCTGCTGCCGGCCGCCTCCAGCAAAGGCAAAGTGTCCGTTTTGCCGAGTGGGACACGGGCTGGAAGCAGAGGAGTGTCCGAGGGACGAGGGGGACTTTGGGGAGTGGGGCTCTGCCTTGCAGGGCGGGCAGCCCGTGGGGCGCAGATGCCACCCTCAGCCCGACAGCGGCCAGGGACCCTGCTCTGAGTGTCACCTCCGCTCACACATTATGGGGTGACTACCGGCCACGGTGGGTCTCGGGTTTTACGACTTTAACCTGCAGGCTACGTTTTCCCCGGGGGGACATCCTCCCAAATGAAGAGCACAATTTGGATTCCGGAGTCCGTGTGCAGGGTGGCTGGGCGGGGCTGAGTGGAGGAGACTTGCCTCCCGGCTCGGGGTGAGGGCGCCGGGGCGGGCGGAGGCTGTGAGCTTGCTGGGCCGCCTCCTGCATGGTGTTTTCTGCTGCTTCAGATGCGTCATCGAGCCTTTGATCTTCAACCGTTGACGGTGTCGTTTGTGTTTCTAGAGGAGGACTCAGTTTCATTTTGGCCCTTTAAGTGTGATAACCGAGGTGCTGGCCGCCTCAAGGCTCTCAGAGGACGGTTAATGAGTCTGTTTTAAACGGGAGAAGCTCTGAGAGTTAGCCCTAAGGGAGGCTGTGCCCAGTAAAGCACCCTGACGTCCTGTTGGCTCTGTGCTCTCTGGTACACCGGTTTCACAGAAATCCGTGTGAAGTGGGTGTATTTCAGGAACTGGCCTCCTTTATGAAGACACATTGGGGGCCGTGGGAAGATGCGGGACCGACCGACGGTGGGATTGGCCTGCCTCAGAAATGCTGAGACCCTCGCGCCGGCCAGGCTTTCTGAACCTGTTGGGTGTGTTCTCTTTTCATAGGAGGCCCCTGTCTAGGAATTTTGGCTGAAACCAGCTTCTTTGTTTTTCAGTCTCTCTTGCTGGTGATACTGTTACTCTTGTTCTGTGAAACAGCTCCGGAGCAATGTCAGCAGTGTGGAGTCCATCCTTTCCTAAGGAGAGAGCTGCCTTCGTGCCATTTCACGTCTTAAGATTCTTTTCTTCTCAGCTTGTTGACAAAGTTGTTCTTAGATTTTCAACCATTGTCAGTAGGGTTTCAAGCTTTCAAAGCTGGTTGCTTTTTTTTCTTTTCCCCTCTTTTTCACAGCAGTATTAATTCCTTTCTTTGTCTTTATTGCAATTGTATCCTGTAAAAACAGGCTTATTAAATTCCTTGGGAGGTTTTTTATAGGTCCCTTTCTCCACTTGCCTATGATGCCTGCTGAGTTTAAAGCCTTTTTCTCCGGTTTAACAAAGCTGTCTGTGTTCAGGGTGGGTCGTGGGTCTGTCCCGTGTTGCAGCCTAGGCTGGTATATTGACGTAGTCACGTGTAGCCTGTCAGTTAACTCATCAGTCTAAGTGTTTTCAGGGTCACGTGTCTACAACCACCCTGACGCGTAAACTTGCACAGGCCTGACCGCCGTGGTGCCGAGGTTGAGCTCGCCGGGTGTGGACTCCATGGTGACCCCAGGAGAGCGCCCGGGAGGCCGTGGACCCTTGGCACGTTTGCTGACCCGCTTTCTCTTATTCTCCTAATAATGAGTGGCTTGGGAATCAGGACAACAGACTAATAAAAAAGGAATTTTCCCAGCAATATAAAAAAGCTCAGCGCACTTCTTGTTTACAGGCCATGCCTCTGCATCTGTGGTGGACTCGGGTCCTCCCAGTGGAAGGCGCCCCAAGCCAGGGACCAGCAGGATGAAAGGAATCCCACATCCCCCGAGAGTGAGGGGGTGCTGTGGCTGAGGGTGGGCTCGGCAAGGTGCGGGATTATGGGAGTAGCACGGTTACGGAGTGGAGTCAGAAATGTGTTTCCTGTTTATTTCAAATTCTAATAAAAGTAACATTTAGAGCTCTAAAAATCTCTTTTTCAGGGTCCACTAATGTCAGTCATTGTTTGTCCCAGAGGGAAGTTTTGTTTCTCTCTATGAAAAAAGTCTTGTGAATGGTTTAAATAAGAGCCAGAAAAGTAAGGAAGGTTTTATTGAAAATACACTTGAGATGCTAATTCATCCTCCCCCACCCCTACTCATGCTCCCCACAGAGGAGTAGGGCTGGCCGTGGGCCACAGGGATGGCAGGAGGCGGAATCTGCAGGAAACACGGGGTGCCGTTTGATTAAAAATCATCATGTTCCACACGGCCAGGCTGAGAACAAAAAAGAGAGCACCAAGGCGTGGAGTTTGGACTAGAAGAGGTACGTGGTGCCTGTCTGCTGCAGCCCCGGCAAACCTGGGCAGTCCTGTCCAGCAGAACTTTCTGCAGTGCCGGTGGGAGGGGGGGTGCTCACACCTGCGATGCCCGTGCGGAGGCCGCCATGCAGAGAGCACGGCCCAGAGGATCCGTGATGAGAGCAACTGAAATGATGAAAAGAGCGTGCCAGGGTGGCGGAAATGCAGAGTTAACACGCAGACGTCAGTCATGCCTTTCACATACACAGAGTTAACCACTTAGAAGATGTGGAGGAGACAGCCCCCTTTACAATAGCTAATAAAGTACTTAGGAGGAAATGTAATAAGAATTGTTCAACATCTAAGTGAAGAAAATTCTAAAAATTGTCAAGAAAGTCACAGAAGTAGCCTTGAGCAGATGGAAGGATGTGCCTTTTTCTTGGTTTGGATGTCACGGCATCACTGAGGGGGCAGTTCCAAGCAAACTTACATGTTGAATGTGATTCCAATAAAAATACAAACTCAAGAGTCATTTTCTTCCCCTTGGGGTGGACATGTTGATTCTAAGATTGACAGAAAAAGAAGCATGAGTGAATACCTAGAAAACTCAGATGAGAAAGGACTGAGAAAAGGAGGATAGCCGTCCCAGACATCCACACGTCCTGTAAAGCCTCTCTAAGTAAAGTGACGTGGTGATGGTGCAGGACAGACACGAACAGACAGACAAGACCAGTGGACCAGGAACCCAGGTACCGATGGAGACCTAGTGTCTGAGCAAGGTGGCATCTCAGAGTGCTGGCACAGGGTGAACTTTTCAATAAGTGATTTGGGGGCAGTTGGACGCCATGTTGTAAAAGACGGCGCTGGATTTATGGCTGAGAGCACGTACAGGAATAAGCTCTGAATGGACCCGAGAGCTGAATGTGGAGAGGAGGCTACGTGAGCGTTAGAAACGTACGTCCGTGTGACCTGAGTGCTGGGGGAGCATTTAGACGTGCAGCTCGGGGTTCAGGATCCGCGACAGAAAAGATGGCGGAAACACTTCTGCGTGAACAAAACCAAAACAACACAGGCACTACAAATAAGGTCAGATGACAAAGAGATCAATTGTGAGAAAAATCTACACAACATATCAATATTTAAAAACTGTGGGAAGAGAAAGACCAAAGTCCTGTAGGAAAATAGGCAAAAGGCATGAACAGACAAGACACACACACGCGTGTAAAAATGGCCCTGCAGCTTCACTGAGGTACCACTTCTCACACATCAGATGGGCAGCAATCCCAGAGCCCTCTGGAAGGCTGTCACTAATGTGTGTGCTGGTGGGAGACGGCGGCTCGGTGGTGGTGAAGGGGGCTCTTCGGCTCCACAGAGAGCGCTGGGTTCACGGTGGTTGATTCTGAGTTTACCTGCGGTTGGCTTTGAAGTGGACTTTATGATGAAAGCGACAGCTCGGCCCCTAGATTTCATCGTTCGCAGGTGCTGACCACAGAGCGGGTGTTTGGGAAGCTGTGCGCACAAGCTGCTGGGCCCGCTGGCCGGCTCCCGTCTGTCGGTCCTCCAGGCCCTTTGTCCTTCCCTCATCCCCACACCCGGGAGTCCTGAAGTTTAGGAGCTTCTGCTCTGCTGTGCTTTGCCTTAGGGTGGCTCTGTGTTCGCTGTGGATTTCATGCTCTGCTTGGCGGGACGGTAGCTGCGAAGGGTGCGCAGATTCGGAGGGAAAGGCGGTGCCCCGTCTGTGCCGGCTGTGCAGGTGTCCCCCAAGCCATCCACGAGCCGGGTCACGCTTCAGGCCCCTCATGTGGTCAGGGCAGAGAGCATTGGTCTGTCTGGGGAACTTGACCTGAAGTCATTTGGAGAGGAGGAGAGGCCTGCCTGCAGGTCAGAACCTTGGCTCGGGCTGTGCTGGAACCTTCCCTCCTGAACCACAGGCCTGGCCCTCCAGCCACTGTCTCACCGCAGACACCTGCTGCTGACAATAGATGGCCTTCTCTGCTCCTGGGTTTTGATTACAGGCCAAATTGTTTTGACTTAAAAATGATTTTGTGTTACAAGTGTGGACCTAAGAGTACACAGCCTTTTCACACAGGGAAGATGGTCTGGCAGGGTCCTCCTGTGCCCAGTGAGGGGCGGAGGGCATCCCGGGCCAAGGCGCCTTTCAGGCCGGTGGCCGCACCCTCGTTCCCTGCAGGTGAGGGGGTGGGGGGCGGTGTCCTCCTGCCAGCTGCCCGGGGCTGAGGCCTGCTTCTCACTGGCGGTCCAGCTCGCCCGGGCAGGTTTCAGCAGCCGCCCTGCCCCGTCCGATGAGTCCACACCAGGGGTCACCAGGTGGGAGAGGGTGACAGGGCCCACCCCGCGGTGGGGCCACGTGGACCGCCGGCTGGAGGTTTGCTCCCTTCCTCCGCACCAGGCAGCGGGCACCTCGGCCCTCCCCGGCAGGCCGTGACCCAGCCGGAGGATGTATTTGCAGGAGAGAAAGCAGGGATTTGGGTGGGTGAGGGCCTGGCAGGCACGAGTGGCTGTTTACATTTAAATTAAGTAGAAACAGAACTTGGGCTGCTCAGGCACACTGGCCTAGAGGAGGCCGAGTGGGGGACAGCCGGTGGCTGGTGGAGGGCCAGTGACTCGGCCCCCCCCCCCCCCCCCCAGGCTTTTTCTCTTGTGAGAAGCGCGTGCTTCACTGTAGACAAGTCAGGCCATAGAGACGAGCAAGGGCAAACAAAAGACGTCGTCTGGCCGCCCAGAGGTGACCGCAGTGACCATCTGGGGCGGTGCCTCCTCGGGGGCTCACGTGGGCGCGCCTCGCACCCGAGACCCGGCTGGGTGTGCGCGGTGCTGCGCTCCTCGCGTCGCAGGTCGGGGGGCTGGTCGGGGGCGGGGGGCGCCGGGCCCGTGGGTCGGTGTCTGCACAGCCGCCCCCGAGCGCGTGCGCGGACACCTGCGAGCGCGTGCGCGCCCCGGGCGGGCGGTGTTGCCCCTGCCCCGCCACCCCTCCCCCCCCCCCCCCCCCCCCCCCCGCCTCGCGGGGCCGGGCGGTGGAGGCGAGCTGGGGGTCGGGTGCGGCAACCCCCCGGGGAGCCCCGGCCTCGCCTCCCGCTGTGCTGTGCAGACCCGGCTTCTGGGCAGCGCGCAGCGCGAGCGCGGGAGGGCCGGCTCCCCCTGAGGTGCGGCGAGGCGCGCGTGCTCCCCGACGCCGCGGGCGGAGGGCGGAGGCCGGCGCGTGTCCGCACCCCCGGCCGTTCCCCGCGAGGCCCGGACGCTCTTCTTTCCGGCTTCGGCGTTCTGCCCTGTTCGCTCGTGCGGGGAGAAACGCTCAGTCAGTTTGCTTTGTACTTTGTGTTCATGTTTACTTGTCCTTCTCACGTCCAGATTTTGAGAAGAAAAGGTGAGGGTCTGCTCTCTGCGTGATTTCCTCGCTGGAGGAGACGCCGCTCTCGGCAGGGGAGCCTCCGAAGGGGGGGAGGTGGCCGCAGGGCGACCCCTTCGCTTCCCGCGCCGGAGACGGACGTTGCGGGCTCCATCTGTGGGCTCCGTGGAGCGCCGGCGGATTCCTTCTTCGGGAAGTCGGAAGGCAGCGCGTGTCCACCCCAGGCCGCGCCCGTGGCTTCCCGGGCCCGGGCCGCGCGGCCGCCGTGGGGACCGCCCGCTGCCAGAGCCCGTGAGGCGGGGCGTCCGGGGCGCAGCTGGCCCGCTCGTCCTCGGGGGCGCGGGGCCTTCCGGGGTGCCGCTGGCCTGCTCGTCCTCGGGGGCGCGGGGCTGCTCGCGGGGCGCTGCTGGCCTGCTCGTCCTCCGGGGCGGCGGGCAGCGCCGCGCCGCACCTGCGGCCCTTGCAGGGCTCGTCCCCGTCCGCGTCTGCGGGCATCCGTGCACCTTCCATATTTCTGGTTACCGCTGCTGCCAGGATTCATTTTGTTTTGAAAAGGTGGTGACGTTTTGGCCGTTGTTTAAAAAAAAGGTAGTAAGTAAAGGGGGACACTCATGGAAAGTGCGATGGAAGGCGCGATTCCTCGCCTGCGTCGCAAGAGCAGCCCGGCCCTCTCCGCCCGTCCTGCGCTCCCGGAGGAGCCGCCGGCCTGCGGGGTCTGCGCGGCCCCCCGGCTGCTGCCCACCGCCTCCTGGGAGCCTCGGCGCTCTTCCTCCCCTGCCTCTTCCGACTCATCAGCGCTGACTCTAACACGGTCCGTGTTTGCGCTGTTGCTGAGAAGCATCACACAGGGCAGTTCGCGCAGAAGAGACGCGTCTCAGGGGCTGTCACGGGGCAGGCTTCCGCCCAGGCCGAGACGCGGAGCCGCACCCCAGGCGGAGCCCCCCGGCCGCCCGTGGCTGCCTCTGCCCCGCGGCCCCGGGGCTGCAGGTCTGCTTTCTCGCCTGCTTGCTTTACACAAATGCCGTCGAAGAACGATGCTCCTCTGCTCAGTGTTAGACGCGTGAGACCCCCTGGGCGGTGGGGGTTTACTGCGTGCAGTGTCCCAGTGTCTGACCGTCACCTGCTGACAGTGGGGAGTTCGGCACTTTGGGGCAATTGTGAGTGAAACGGCTCTGGCTGCTCTGAGGACGGAGCTCCTGTCCCGCCCGCTCCCCGGGCCTTGGTTCTCCCCTGTTCCCGTCTTGGTACCTCTTCCCGCTCCGCTCGCTGTGTCGTGGGTTCTTCACCAGCCTCACTGACAAGCTGAGCCCTCCTCTCCGTGTGGAGACTGTTCGGACTTCCTCCCAGAAGTGCCCGGGGCGGCAGGGGAGGGCCAGTGCCCCCACAGCGCGTGGCACACCTTCCTCTTTGCTTTAAAAAAACAAGACTTTTTTTTTCCTGTGTAAGTTGTGGAAAGTGGCTCATCATTTTCCAGTTCTGTCTTGTGTACCTATTCCAGAGTTGCTAGTTTTATTTAGTTTTGCAAAGGTGTAAACATGCCATCACTTTCCTGTAAGAAGTGAGGCAGGTGCCTCAGAGCTACCTGGAGGCTTTGGGCAGCCCCTGCCCCGCCCATGCCCCTGGGACCCTGGGGACTCCTGCAGGGAGGGGAGCTCCTCTCCCCGGTCACGGCACAGAGCTGCGCGGCAAGACACAAACTCTTCGTGGCCCATCTGCCCGGGGTGAGGGGGGAACACAGCGGCTGGCAGGTGGCTGCAGACCCTCCCTCTCACCTCCCGGTGGGGGACGGGCTGGTGTTAAGGAAGGTGACCGTGCAGTCTGCTGCCTGAATGGGGACGCCTGCGGTTAGTCCCTCCCAGAAGGTGGTGTGGGGAGTGGACGTCCTGAACAGGTGGGGTCAGATCCCAGAGTTACGATCCCGAAGGCTGAGGGGGTTGCTGGGAGGATGAAGGATGAACTGGGAGTTGTAAGGGGCCACGGTGTCCCTTGTGCCACAGCCCAGACGGCCCGCTGGGGCTGTAGGGGGATTGCCGGGGTTGGAGGCAGGATTCTGAGTACTGCACACATCACCTTTTTACTCTGTTTAGTTTGCGTCCGTGAAAAAGGAAATCTGCTCGCCTTGCTCAAATGCTTCCCTAGGGTTATTTGGGGGAATAACATGTGAAAATAAAATTTAAAAATATTTTATAAGATGTTAATTATTCACCTGGCCCTCCGCTCTTCTTGTTTAATTTCGATGGGCACTGAAGGGACGTGCTTGGAGAACGTCCTCTCTTAAAACCACCAGGAAATGGCCTGGAACAGTTCAATTTGTCCAACCGAGCATCTGAAACATGGGTGACGCTCTGGAGGTGCCTCTGAAGTACCGGGAGTGCTTTAATATTAGTCACTGTTGAAATAACTCTTTACGGTTGACACTGGTACATCCCAGTTAACCCTTTCTTGGCAAATGCAAAGGTCAGTTTAACTTAGCCACTTTATAATTTCTCAAAGATTTCAAGTTGGAAGTCACAATTAGTGTTTACTTTTGTAAGCTTAATCTTTCCTGTAAGATTGGTCATATATACATATCACATGTACAGAGACTGATATTTAGTTAAAAATACCTTTATACACCTGTTAAAGTGCCAGAATTCTTCCTAAACTGAGGAAAACCATGTGACCTAACACGGTTAGTGGCATAAAGTTTTCTTTTAGTGAATCCCAGGATTCGTGGACATGGCCTGTGAATCAGTCAGAGGTTACCACACTCAGTAGAAAGCACTGAGCACATCCGTATTAGGCAGTGGCGGGCCTGGGAATCCCGGAGGTTTTCTTGGTTCCTATCCTCGCCGGCCTGTTGGACGGCACAGGCAGAGCCCGATGGCAGCGGCGGGCAGGGTCCCCGGGCACTGCGGGTGCTGGGGATCCATGTGGCGTGCTTTCCCACGAGACCACGGAGCCCCCGGGATGCACCTCTGGGGTTCGGGGTGCAGGAGGGGCTTCTGGGCGGTGGGAGGGCTTCGCGGCTGCTGGGTCTTCACAGAGGAGGTGGGACTTGAGCCGAACATTCTTTCTGGGTTTGGTTGTATTGAGCCAGGCGTTAAAGCGAGTCAGCATCGCTTCACTGTTGTGGACTGTGAGCACATCTTGGTTCAGGAACCGGTGGCTGCCGCCCTCACCTTGACAGCAGGTGCGCCGTCTGTGCTGGGGCCCTTCCAGGCCCTGCGCAGCTCTGGGAGGTGGGCGTCGGGGGGAGAGCCCAGGCCCCGAGGGCCTGGAGCCAGCTTTCCCAGCAGGCAGGCTTCCAGCTCTGTCCCCAACACGTGGGGTCACGCGGGTCTGCGCAGAGGCCGTGTGCTGGCCCACCGGGCGAGGGTCCTGCCACAGCAAAGCAGGTGGGTCTGGGAGGCGGGGGCTGGCTTCTTCCAGCTCCCAGTCGCTTACCCAGCTGTGCGGGCTCAGGGGGAAAGTAAAGTTACCAGCCATCTGGTGACAAACAACATTTGGAACTGAGTTTTATTTCTTCACCCCAGAAACGCAAAAATATGTGTTTTGGGATATTTGATCTCCTGTGTCGGTGGTCGGGGCGGTGGTCCGCTCTAGTCCTCCGGCTGGTCAGAGTGGGTGATGGGTGGGCCCGCTATCATGTGTGAAAGCTGAGCAGCGGTGGCGCCCTTGCTGGAGTTCACGGTCGGGCGATGGGTGTTCCCAGGCATGGCTGACTTCCTGCGCACACGTGCCTTCGGCTTCAGCACGATCCCCCCTGCTCCTGAAGCCTTGGATTTTGAACTTCACATGTTCAAGAGTTGAGACATCTTTTTTTGGTGTGTCAGTTAAACCCGAGGGTTCTTGCAGAAGTCATCAGCTCTGTCTAGTAGGTGAGGATGATTCATTTGCTCTGAAACCCCAGTGTGTGGTCTGCAGTGCTGTTGTGTAACACACATGTCTCGGGGCTCAACCTGGAGCCGTGGCCTTGTCCGGGGTGTCTGGTGCCTCACCTGAACTCCAGGGCAAGGACATCTCCCTACCCAAGTATTAGGGACGCAGACTTGTCCATTAGGGGAATTAATTTTGTCATTTTCTGCAAAGCCCAAAGCTGAGGAGATATATATCTGTTAACTACATGATCTCTCCTTTGTCACCTCCTTATGTGAGGACCTGTGGGCTGCATTTTCCTGTGGAGACTCAGCCCTTTGCATGATGCCGGTGAGCATGCCTCGGCACCAAGCTCCTCCCAGCTCCACACGCGAAAGCTGCTTGCTCGATCCAGTTCTGTCTCATGAGCAAGGTCAGGCTGGGACTTGGCCTTGTCTGAGGGCGGGGGCTGGCGGCACCGGTGTCTGTGCCCTCGGGCAGCCACTGTCTCTTTGCCTCGACTGCTGACTAAAGAACACTTCCTGCATTTCTGAGTTTCTTTTAAGTAAGGTTTTATGTTTTACTCGAAACCAAAATATGCCCGTGTGGACTCTTTGGACTCTGGAAGAAGGCAGCGCGTTAAGCCCATCGCCTGATAGCAGCTGCTGCCAGTAACATCTGTCTCTGAGTCTCTCATATGTAAGTGTTTTATTTTTTCCCTCAGCACAGAGGACAGACTGCTGTTCCTCTGTGTGTTTCTGCGGCCTCTTAGATCATTGGAGCAAGGCGTGGTGCAAATTGACAGCAATAACTGGAGAAACGGTTTATATTTTAGTTTTCACTGTGCACAGCATTTAGTAAAGACTTTCCTGAGGGTGCTTTCCGTCCCTGCTCTTGTGCTGCCCTGAGGCGTGGGCAGCGCTGCTGTGCTTCCGGGGTTTCTTCTTCTAAGGACGGGGCCTCGGCAGAGAGGACGCGGCCCTGCTGCGGCCCTGCCCCGGCCACGTTCTTCTCCTGGGACGGTTCGCCCGCCGCCCTTTAGAGTTTCCAGGGAGGCCGTCTCCAAGTGCTCTGGCTTCTTTCCATGACATCTGCTCACTCTCCGGGCCAGCGGGTTGGGCGTAAGAAAGTGTGTGTTGTGGGGGGGGCACGCAGAGAAACACGGAAGGGGGCAGCTCCACAGTGCTTGTCAGCACCACCGTCTGTGCGCTGTGTGTGGCTGCCGTCTGTGCATGGACCTCCTGTGATGTGTGTGGCATTTCCGTGATACGTACGGGACAGCTGTTGTATACGTGGGATTTCTGAGATACATATACGTATCTCTCATATGTGTGTGACGTCCGTGTGGGGCTGCTCTGTGGAACGCTGGCTCGGTCTCTGCGCCGTCTCCTAATGTACCTTTTCCATTACACCGTGGACGTGTCAGTGCAGAGAACACCTTAGTCCCTCCCTCTTCTTAGGACTGATACATTTTATCTACTTGCTTTCATAGTAGAAAATAGTTTTAAAAGCATTCTAATTTTATGTAACTAATACAGTGCCCATAACTACTCCACTTGTTACAAGGAGAGCTTGTTATGCTGTCCTGTAGATGCGCTGCGTGTCTCATACGCCCTTTCAGTGTAACTGTTTAAAAACCCGAAGCGAGGTCAGCGCACGGGGTGGTGCAGAAGCGCACTCCGGCCCATCCGTGAGCACGAGCGGCGTCCGGTGCCCTCTCCCTCTCCGCTCTCCCCGGGGGCGAGCAGCTCGTGCTGGGCCTCTCCTCCCTCTGCTTTCGCATCCTTCTTGTCGCTGCTCCCGTCATGTTGTCTCCCTTCTGTTCACGTGCGGAGCCAGTGAGCAGTGCCTCTCCAGTTCTTGGCTTTTATGAGTTATATCTTTAGATTTATATTGACAAAGCTTAAAACATTTGTAGTCTGTTTCTCACCTGTCATCAGGCTTTCTGTGCTTTTTCCACAGCTTTAGTCCAGAAATGTTAACACAAGGACAGCAACACATAGAGTATGATGATAATATAAATGTATTTCACCGCAGAGCCAAGCAGCTTGACTGGAAAAGGCAGGAAATGTGATTCTGCGTCACGAAGCTCTTGCCCAGGAAAGAGGATGCTCAGGTGAGGCTCCTGGTTCCTTCCCGGGCTCCCGTGCTGCCGCTGCCGCTTCAGCTGCCGTGGTTCCTCGTGTCCCAGGAGTTTCGTTTCTTAAATTCCGTCTTTGTTTTGCTGGAGCGCCAGCTTCATCCACTTCTTTCTGGAGCCCTTGGCTGAGAGGCTTCTTGGGTTCCTGCACTCAGTGTTCAGACGTGGTGATTTTATTCCTGTGCTTGGTTGGTAAATTGGCTGGAACGCAGAAGGTACTCTCTCGTGTTTCCCAGAGTCCGGTGCTGTGCGTGAGAGGCGGGGCAGCTTGTCCTCGTCCTTTCGCAGGTCGAGCTCTCCTGCCCTCTCCTCCTCTCCCTGCCCCTGGCCTCCAGCGCCGATGACGTGACTTAGAATTACTCCTCGTCCTGATCTGCTTCTCTTCCAGGCCCAGGCGACCACCCTTGGATCCCCCCTTGGAGACCTCAGACTGTCTTCGGAGGGTAATTCTCAGGTTTCGGCCCAGGAGCCACAGTCCTGCCCTGGGCTCCTTGCTCTTGGGAAGCCCTGCGCTGCCGTCCCGCACGCGACTGCTTCCGCTCCCGCGAGTCCGCCTGGGTCCGCCTGCTCTCTGCCGTGACCGTGACGGCCTGCCCGGCTCCCTGCACTGCGGAGCCCCCTTTGTCATTTTTCAGCACTGTTGCAGCTCCTTCACGGCCAGGAAGTACTCTTTCTGACCTTTTGACAGGCCCTTGGGAAGAAAGGAAGGAAGATGCGGGCTTTTTCGCTATTTTCAATTCAGAGTCCTTTTGGATCGCTGTTGGCGGCGCTGTTCTGTGCCTGGACCGTCTTGAACAGCGGGGGTCTTTCTTTCCACGGGAAGATTGCTCAGCATTATCCAAGCACGGGGAAGCAGTTCAGTGAGCCAGTCCCAGGTCACTTGTCAGCCGCACGTGTAAATCCTTTAAGGCGCGTGCTGTGCTTTTACTTGTCATTTTGTGTTATCTAAGAATGCCTCCTAAACTTAGAAACAGCTGGGTAACTTTGCTGCACTTACTTTGATAGTGTGTTGCAAGTTAGTTTCATTTCACATACTCGGAGTCCGCCCATCGCAATAAATGAAACATCTCTACCTCATCACAGTTCCGAGGGGTTCTACACATCTGCTTTGCGGTTAAGTGGGAGGTGGTTTGTGGTGCTGGTAAGTTTAGTTATTGAAAAATTATGGTTCAGAAAAGCTGACGGAATGTTCATCCCCGTGTACACAAACAACCCATGTTGAATTAACGTGAGTGATGAAGCTGATATTACAATGATAAAAACAATCAAGTAGCCATTGAAATCCGTGATGAATTAAAGCTCTCATGGATAACGAACTCTTCTTCTAGGACTCGGGGCGCGTGGCCTGTGTGGGCGGCCGTGCCGTGGACACCTGCGCTCTCTCTGCAGACTCAGGAACACCCCAGGTTTGGGCTATGAATTACAGATTTTAGTGCTCCTTCATAACTCATTTTATGGGTTACCATTGACTCATAGTTGTATTGAAAAAAAGAGAGCCTCTGTCGTTTTGTTGGTTAAGTGCCAAAGAGAGGACTGGGTCTGGGTCCGTTACAGCCTGTGGTTGGACGCCTCGGCCAAAGCAGGGTGCGGGCCAGAGGCTCTCTGGGCGTCTGACTGAAGCCCTGTCCATTTTCATTAGGAAGATGCACCTGGACACACAGACACACCATTTAGTGTCTGATTTCACTGTTTCCGTGGACTTGGGGAGCCCTCTGCACCCCTCTTCCAGCTACAGGTGTGGAGCAGGCTTTTCCATCTGCCCGGCACCCACCCAGGGTCCCACGTGTGGAAAACACAGGACAGAGGCTGCACGGCTGTGCCCTCCTGCCGCATCCTGTGGCTCTTTTCACAACTTCCCGACCGATGTACTGGGCTCTTCTGAGGACACCGAGCCCTGTTGCCCTTCCTCCTCCCCAGGGAAGGAAGGGGGTGGTGTGGAGCTTTTATGGGCTTGGTCTCTGCTTTCATGATTGGCAGAAACACTGGTTTTCATCCTCTCAGCTTCTTTATTTCTTCTTTCCCTGTTTTCAATTCTTTTCCACAGTAGAGTGTGGTTTTTGAGAAGAGTACCAGGTTTATCACCCTAATGGATGTTTAGGAAAATGCCAGTTTGGATTACCAAGGAGTGCGAGTGAAAGCACTGTTGATTAGAAATGTCACTGGTGATGTGGAATATTGATTTATTTTCAGAATTCAGCCAACCACGCCTTCTTGGTGTCGACACGCTGAACTTGGCTGTGACATGCTATCTTCCATACATGCCTGGGTTTGCATTTGCTCATGTTTTGGTTACTGTTTTCGTGTCTCTGTTTGTAAGAGAAGTTGGCCGCTCGTTTTTAATTCCTGTATTGTCCTTGACAGCCTCCCCGGCAAGGTCACGGCCGCAGTGAGGCACGTCGGGTGCGTCGCCTCTCTCCCTCCTCTGAGGGCCGCCTGCGCCCACCTGTGTGCTTTCCCGTTCCTGTCCTCTCTCCGTGACCCCTCCCTCCTCCTGCTGCAACCTGGACCCTGGCGTGGGCGGTGCTGCAGAGGCCTGAGTGCTGTGGGAGGGGATCCGCCCCCTTCTCTCCCGCTGTCGGGGTCTCCCCGCCCCCCTGGCCCGGGCTTCCTGCTCTCTGGGGTCTAAGTTTATAACGGTTACTTTCATTTATTCACCCGGGGTGGCCGGTCTCCCCGCCAAGCTGGCCATTCCTTCCTTCGAGGGACCTGGCCTTTTCTCAGCTCTGTTCCCTAACCAAAGGGCATTTTCTGATTAAAAACTTATATTTAGTTCATCTTATGTAAGAGCAAGGAGACAGATTTGAGAACTTTCTATCAAAAATGATTAAAGGTTTTTCCTATCTAGACAGCTCATCTCCTTGCCATGGATAATAGAATATATTAATTTTCAGTATTTGATAAATAACCTTACTGAACACTTTTAAAATTATAACATCCGTTAAGAAATACGGAGAACACATCTGTTTGGATTTTAATGAAGAGCCTCTGGGGACGTGCTAATTTGACATGAATCTGATCGGAGTGGCTGATGGACGCCCAGGTTTATGTAACTCAGGGGCGAGACGGTAGAGGCTGTCACCAGGGACACGAGTCCTTCGGGAGGTTTCCGCGTTGCTGGTGTTCCCAGACCGGGGGGCGTATGGCGGGCTCGGCGCCCCCGCCCGGGCTGCGGCCCGCCTCCCTCCTCGCCGGTGCGGCCTCGGGTGCTGGTTCTTTCAGCCTCCTTCCTGGGTTTTCCTTTGTGTTGAATTCCTGCTCTCCCTCTCCTCTGTGTACTTGGCTCGTGCCTTTCGGTCTGGAGAGCTTTTTGTTTTCCCCAGCTGTTCTGTTCACGTCCAGTCTGGGTTTCTGGGGGCGGAGGTGGGGTGGGCAGGACATTTGATTGTTGAAAGTTTGAGAAAATAACATTTCCTTCAGGTCATAAAAATATTTCCAATAATGTTCACCGATTCACTTCAAAAAATAAGAACAGGGGCTTTAAAATACAAAACAAAGTAGTCTTTTTTAAAAACAGCTGTTTTTGAGGTGCGGTTGACACGTGCCCAGACCCCACACGTGTTGTAACGCGTGTACCTGGGTGAGTCGAGGGACCCCGTGGGGGCGTCGCCTGCGACGGTGGTGAGCGCGCCGCCGCCCCCTCCTGGCGTGGCGGAGCCTTGCCCCTCGGGGAGCCTGCGTGGCCGCCCGGCGGCGCCTCTCGTGGGCCTGGCTTGTTTGCCGGGTGATGACTGAGCCCGGCCACGCTGCTGCACGTGTCCGTGCGCCATTCCAAAGGAATCCTGCTCAGGAGGGCAAGGACGTCATTCTTATTTGCTCAGAAAGTGGAATATGTTCAATTCACTAAGTGGAACGAATGACAAAGTCCACTTTGGTTGGTCTGTGAAGCCCAAAATGCAGGGGAAATAAAAGGTTGGTGCAGTGAGGCCCTGTTGGGCAGTACCAAGGTCACGTGAAAAACATGTATGTGTCGCGTCTCCCGGACGCGGTGGACCCGGTCCCGCTGCCTTGAGACGGAAGCGGCCCCGTGCGCGAGCAGGGACGGGTGTGGGTGTCGACGTCTCGGAGCCAAGTGTGCCGTGGAGCCGCTCCCACATGGACGTTACTGGGTGTGTGTTTAGGCCTCGCTGCGCGATGTGCGGGGTGTCGTTCCCCGACCAGGGTTCGAACCCGGGTCCTGGCGGTGACGACGCAGGGTCCTAGCCGCTGGACCACCAGGGCGTTCCAAACGGAATTTAAAACAATACAGGAAAGACTGAATCGAGCCAAGACCTCTGGACTGGACTGCCATTTCCTCGGGCACGTCACCCTTCATAGCAGCATCAGAGGAAATGAGGGCCAGGCTCCGTCCCGCCGCCCCCCACCCCCCCTCGCCTCTGCTTATCAAGCCCCGACTGCGGGACATCTGTCCAGTGGCAGCTTCCCTTCCTTGGGGTTTGTACCTGCTGTTTGAACGTTCTTGTATTCTTGTAGTTTTACCACGTGAAGCTTTTAGTTCTCTCCATCCTGACTGTATTCTTATGAAAACTCAGCCAGGGAAGGTTCTGTCCTGGCTGAAGCTGAGGTATCAACGACCACCGTGAATGTGCCTCAGAGGTTTCATTGTTCAGAAAAACTGAGAAACACCTGTCTTCTAACGTTTCCTGTTCTCATTGCCTGCTTGTTTCCTTGGCATCTCTGCTGCGAGCTGCGTGGTTCCTGCGGAAGAGGAGGGGGTGTGAGAGTCTTTCTGATGACGCGTCCATGCAGACCCCCCTGCCCTGTCCCGAGTTAAAAGCAGACGTTGTGTCCCATTCCCCCTCGTGCTCCTCCTGGACCCCAGCCCCTCCCCCCCGTCGATAAGGCCGCTGGCCTGTTTCCGAGCAAGCGTGCGTCCCTAGAGCACAGCTGAGCTGTGCGGCGACTGAGCTTTGTGTGCGGTCGGGGGTGTGTCCTCTGTGTCCTTCTCCATCTGTTCACAGGGTGGGTGACATCACTTGACGTTCAGGCATGCGGGTGTTTTCGTGTTCCCAGCACAAATCCAACTTGATCATGCTGTATCAGCCTTTAAAAATATTGCTGGGTTGCGGTTGCTTACATTTTGTTGAGGGTTTTTATGTCTGTCTTCAGGAGTGAGTTTGGCTGACACGTTCTCCTGTTCTTCGGAGATGCGCTCCTCTGAACGTTGGGTGGGGCTTTCCGGAAAAGCCGTCTGGACGTGGAGTGTTTCTGTACAGTGGTCTTTCTTTCCTGATTCTAATTCTTTAATGTTGGTAGTTTAGTCAGATTTTCTATTTCTTCCTGAGTCAGCTTTGATGAGTTGCATTTTTCTTGGAATTTGCCCATTTTACCTAAGTTTACAAGATTGTTGGAATAAAGCTCCCAGTACCCTCTACTAGAGTTGGTCCTGTCAGGGTTGGCAGCGGTAGGTCCGTTTCGGTGGTCTCTTGCTGCCTAACTTACCCCAAAACTTGGGGGCCGAGAACAGCCACGATTTTGTTATGCGGGTGACGTCGTGGGCCAGGGATGTGACAGGGTGCGAGGAGATGGCCTGTCTGTGCTCCTCGGCGACTAGGACCTCAGCCCTGGCCACCCAAACGTCTGGAGGTGGCCGTGTGTCTGGCGTGTGTTGTCTGGGGACCTGAGAGGCTGAGTCGCTGCTCGAGAGCTGGGGGGCCGCCCCGGGCCCTGCGCCCGGCCTCTCCTTACGGCCCTGCCGTCCCCCCGGGAGTGTGGCAGCCTGCATCCCCCCGTCCCAGTACCCGCGGTTAAAGGTCTTGGCTTACAGAGCTGGCCCCACAGGGCCCGGCCCCCCACCCTCGAGGGCGGCTGTGAGGGCTTGGCCTGGGCGTCTGGGGACCGCAGAGCCGCCCTGCACCTCTTGTCCTGCTGTGTCTTCCTTGCTCTGTTTCGCCCGTGGACCTTCGCTCTGTGAAGCCTCTGGAACGGCACTCACCCTCTCACGGTTCACACGTGGGGCTTCCTTTTCCTCCTTGGAGAGCAGGGGGCGGGGTCCTGGCGTCTGCGACCCACTCCCCCCCTGCTGAGGGGGAGGGGCTGTGGTGCCGGGTTAGGGACGGGCGGAGGCTGGGGTGGGTGACGCGGTGCACGGCTCTGGGTGCCTGGCCCGGGAGCCCCTGGGCTGGACGGGGCGGCTGTGTGACCCGTCGCCCCAGGCCAGCGGGGCTTCACGGTGAGTGCCCGTCAGACCTGGCGATGCTGCTGAAGGACATGGGGCGCGAGCGCCTGTCCTTACAGGCCCGCGGGCACGTGCCCTGGGGCCCTCTGAGTGTGTCCCAGAGCCCGGGACCCGCTGCGGTGCCGGTGCAGCGGGAGGCTCCTGCGGCTGGGGGGCTGGGGGGGCCGCCCCACGGTTAGGAGCACTGTCTGTGCTGCAGCCTCTGTCTTCCCGCGGCCCCCCGGCACCCGCTGCTCCCCCAGACCTGAGGCGGAGGCTCCGCGCTGGAGAAGCCCACCGCAGACGTCGTTTGGATATCGGTTTGTTTTTCAAAAAGAAAATAGACGTTCCGTTTTCAGGTTTCGTAGGTGTATTAGCGTGTCGCAGTTGTCCTGCTGGTTGGCAGGGGAGCTGACACGGAGACAGCGTTGCCCAGGCTCTGCCTCCAGATGCGGGGCTGGCCCTCCGCTCCTGAGCCTGGCGGGAGCGGGCGGGGGAGGCGCCGAGTCTGCAGCTCGGGGTCCGTCTGGACGCACACACGTTTGCCCAGGCCTGCGCACGTGACGTCTGCTCTCTCGGAAGATAGGTCCGTGCAGGACTTTGCCTGAGGCCCCATTCCTGAGCGTGTGGGTTGGCGCTCGTGTGCCGTGGCACGTCGGCCGGCAGGGATCCGAAGGTGCACGTCACGTGTGCGTCTGCCTGTTGTGGCGGGGCGGGGCCTGGTTGGGTATCTGCTTTAAAAACCACGAGACTACCTTGGAGAGTGTTCGGGGAGGACTTGTCTTTGGTGCCCGTGCTGTGTGGCCTGCGGGACCCACCCCCTCGGGGAGGACTTTTGATTCACAGCATTTATTGCTGCAGCCTGTGTCTGCAGTGGTGAAAAGCATGGCTGGCGCTAGGTCGAGGTGCAGGAACGGGGCGGTTGCGTTGCAGGGGGAAGGGGTGCAGGGCGGGCCTGGACGGCTGGAGAAGGGCCTGAAGGCAGCTCGCCAGCCACACAGCACTTAGGTCATCGCAGCTCTGCCTGCACCGAAGGGTCAGGAGACAGAAACACGGTGCGTTCCGGGTGAGGGTAAAGCCCTGTACGTCTCTGCTGACGTCTGACTAGCGGAGATGCCTTTGGCTTGATGCAAACTGATTAGTTAAGCCTGTGGCTTGCCTGCCGTGGGACATGCCTGTACTGGGCAGCTTCCAGCCGGCCTCAGACCCCCGCACGGCCCTGCAGCCTCTCGGCCGGTGCTCTGCTGCCCCCAGCGGCCGTTACGGTCCCTGCGGAGGGCTGGGTGCCACGCTGGACTTGCTGTAAAGCCTTTACCGCAAACTGTTTTCTTTGAGGTGATTAAAAGAAAACTCCATTAGTACTTATTTTTGGTGACTGTTACATGATTCAGCGTCTGCTTTTGAGAGAAGCTGAGACAAGTGTTAAAATCCTGGTAGTTCGTACGAGGTAAGGCTAATTTGTGGCCTGCATTAAACTTTCAAGGAGGTTTTTTCCTGGGGAAGAAGTATATGGAAGTGGCGGCCAGAGGCTGCTGGGTGCAGAAGGAGCGTGTCCTGAGTTTCCTCCCTCCCTGCCTCGGTGGGGGCTGAGGAGGGTCTGCACGTCACAGCACCGTCTGGGCCCGGGCAGCGGTGACGGGGCAGGCGTGGAGCCCGCGGGGTCGGGTGGGGAGGAAAGATGCACCACATCCGACCACGGGACTTTGGCTTTGTGCCTGGAAAGGCCCCACCGGCCACCTCTGTGTCTGTAAACGTCAGGGACGTCAGCTGCCTGGTTCCCACGCAGACCTCTAAGAGAGGCTCTGCTTAATCTTCAACTGATACGTTTTTCCCTTCCTTTCTCCTTCCTTCCTTCCTTCCTTCCTTCCTTCCTTCCTTCCTTCCTTTCTCTTTCATTTTTTCCTATAGACAGTAAGTGTTTGGGGAAGGCAAAACCAAGGTTACTTTTACCATTGCTTGTGTCCGTGGGATGGAGTTTTATTTTCGAGCACAGCTCGTCTTTTAGCTCCATTAGTGATCTTACATCAGTTTCTCTGTAACCAGAGTTTATTGAGAGATGGCGAGAGTCCCAGAGTGAGACCTGGGCTGTAGCTGCAAGTGAAGTGTGATTTATGGCCGCCTACATCCAGGGCACTGTAGATGTACACTGTCACATTAATCATGCTGTTTAATGAGATAGAAAGTGTTTTTTATGCGATGGAAGCATACACCGGAGAAGTGAACGATCCTTTGCACAAGTCAGTTGTCCTTGAAGGCATAGAGAAAACAACCAAGGACCAGAGGTGGCACCTGAGGCAGAACGGAAGGTTGGGAATGGCCAAATATCACAACGTCACGAATCACGTCTCCTGATTCTGTGCTGATGGATGTCAGTTGCAGAATAGGCATTTTGTATTCATTTCATAAAATGAGAGCTAATTCTGGCAACAGTAATCTGATGTATTAGTCTTTTTTTCAGAGTGGTTTGAAAAAGAAAACAACCTGAAAGTGGCAGGAAAAGTCCCTGTTTGTGGGCGTGCTCCTGGGTGTGGCCTCCAGTGCCGGCTGGAGGGGCCTGGAGTTGTAGTTTCAGGCACAGTTGCTGTTTTTGCCTCTCTTGCTCCTGAAGCAGGTGGAAGCGGCTTCTTGTGTCTTGCAGGTGAGGACCTCTTCCGAGGTTGGGGCGTCTCGGGGGCCGCGCCGTGGAGCTCCCGCAGCACTTACTCAGCTGCGGGCTGCGTACGTTTGAGGGGAACCCGGGGAGGCCCTGACCCCGCTCAGACGCTGAGGCGTTTCCTCAGTGTGTCCCACGGCCACCGACCCCAGCGTTCTTCTCACCACAGACATTTATCAGCTCCTCTTTTCATTCTGAAAGGAAAGCACGGAAGGTAGCACTCTGCATGCTTACAGCCGTGCCCGAGTGTGCCGCGGGGGCAGTGGGAGCGCCCAGCGCGGCCGCTCCCGTGCGGCACGCGGGTGCCCAGGCACCGCCGCTCTCAGGAGGGCCCTGTGCCGCACGCGCACCTGTAGACCAGAGGCACGGGTGCTGCGGGGGTGCCCCGGGGCCGCGGGCGTAGACCTGAGTGCAGCGGGGCTTCGCTCTGGATTCACTCTCAGAGAAGCGGGACGCAGCCCGCCGGCCTTCACGGGGCAGCTGCTCTTCCGCGTGGGTGGGCGTGCTGAGAGTCGTGATGATGTATGAAACAGGCGTGATGATGTGTGAAACGGGGCTGGGTTTGTGGAACCGTGAAGCTCTTTGTCACCTGCACGTGAGTCCTTCGGGCAGGACCGTTCTTTCTTTCTGGGACGGTCCTGCTTGTCCCACACGTTCCGTCTCCCCGCACGTGGCCACCCCTGCCACCCCCCACGGCCACTCATGGACGCCTTGGCAGAGAGGCGAAGGTGGCAGGGAGGGGCCGCCGGGGACGGGGCGGCGTGGAGGTCCTCACAGGCCTGGGGGTGTCCTGAAGCTGCAGCAGCCCTGGGCCAGGGAGGGCCCGGCGGGTGCCGGCAGCCCCGGGTTCTCCTGATGCCGGCGAGCGGTGCCCAGTGCCTGTGCAGCACCGAGTCCGTACATATTGCGGCAAGGACGTGACGTGTTCCCCCTTCAGTGTGATTTACTGGCTAACGTAACCCGTGTAACCCAGATGACACTTCAGTTTGTAACCGTTCCTGAAGGTCAGCGAAATGACGTAAAATCTGGCTGAGGATGAAGAGTGATTCTTAGCGTGTTTCTGGTCTGCGTCAGTGCTGCTACGAAGGTGTCCTCGTGTCGTCTGGCCTGCCTCGCCGGTGTCCGCTCGGCAAGGGGCGTCCAGGCAGAAGCGCCCCTGGTTGTGAGGTCACGGGTCTGCAGCAGCCGCGGGGGGCAGAGAGCGCCCCTGTGGGCACTGGGTGCTGCCCCAGGAACCGCAGTCCGCTTAGACCCAGAGCGGCCTGTGTTCTCCTTTCTGCTCTGGAACAGGAAGCCAAGCGAGATACGCTCCCCCCACGCCCACCCCGCCCCGGGATCACGTTCCTCTCCTGGAGGCCCCCGGGAGTGCGTGGGGAGGCCCGTGTGCGGCCCACAGAGGATGCTCCCCGGCCACGCGGATGAGGCGCGCTCCTGGCCCACGCGGTCCGGCCGAGGGCGTGGCCGGCGCTGGGGCGTGGCTGGTGCCAGGCCAGCCTGCCTTCCCGACCCCCGAGTGTCACCCCCGCTGGGCCGGGGCGTGGACTGCAGGCTCAGTGCGGCGTGTGAGCCTGGGTTGTGTCCCTGGAAGCGTCCGTGGTTACTGTACTTGTGGACTAGCGTCTTGTCACTGCGGAACAAATCGCGGCAAACTTGCCCTCCCGCGTGGGGCCGGGTTTCTCGCTCCTGGTCTCACCCGGCGCAGGGTCCAGAACCCCGGGGGCCTCTGCCCAGCCCACCGAGTTACTTGCAATTGCAGGATGAAGCCCTCGGCCCCACCCCCAGCCACGGGAGGAGGAGGGTGTCTCTCCTGCTGCCTTCCATTCTGACTTCTGGTCTCCAGGGCTCACCTGATGAGGCGGGCCCACCGAGGTGGTCTCCCTTCACGCTGGCGCTAGGCCAGCTGATTAGGGACCTTAATTATACCTGCGTGTCCCTTCCCTCTGCCTCCTGTGGCAGTGGACCCGTCCCGTCCACGGTTCTGCCACCGTCAAGGGGGAGGGAGAAGCACGGCATGGACACGGGGTGCTGTGCCAACACCGCACCGACGGGGGACGAACTTGCGGCACCTGTCACCTGGTTGAGGTATGTACCTGACACGGGGGTAGGCCTCACGGGACGTGTGCCTGACAGGGGAGTACTGGACAGATGGAGGCCTGGCGTGGTCTCCAGAGCACGTAACACATGCGGGTCCCTGCCAAGCAGTAAGCACGGGACCGTGTGGAGGAGCTGGGAGCAAACGCTTGCACAGGTTTGTCCCTGAAGATGAAACAGGAGTGGCCAGTGGACACATGAAGCGGGGTGAAACCAAGCGCATCCGGAGGCCGCCCGCGGAGCCCCGCAGAGCCGATCCCAGGCTGGGGCGGCGGGGCCCGAGGCGGTCTGGGGTCGCACTTGGGGCATGCCTCGCGGTGTGTGTGTCCTGGAGGCCAAGACCCCGAGCGGCCGTGGTGGAAGCGCTTGCCCGGCAGAGGCTGAGGCTGCGCGCACGGAGCTCAGGGCTCAGGCCTGCGGGTCCACTGTGCTGAAGCCAGGGCAGAGAGACCGATGCCTGGGGTCCTGCCACCCCTGCTCTGCACCCCAGCGCCCAAGGCAGCCCGGGTCCTGAGGGCACGTGTCCCCGCAGCGGGCCGTCCCGGGCACTCAGCTCTGGACAGAGGGCCAGAGGCCGCCCTGAGCAGAAGTGCAGGGAGCCTCAGAGCGTCGCCGGCAGGGCTGGGAGGATGTTCTGGAGCTGCCCAGCCTGCTTCTGCATCTCACAGCCATCAGACCAGCCGGGAGAAAGATGCGGACCTGCTGGGAGGTCCGGTGCTCATGGGGGACAGAGGGCGCTGTGGCCGGACTGTGGGGGGGGGACCGGGGGGTTGGGGCAAGGCTGAGCCGCTGCCCCCCCGCCCCCGGCATCCGAGCTACTCGGAGCAGTGCCCCAGGGGACGGGGGTGAGCAAACCAGCGCCCGGAGCTGCGGGAGGAGGGAAGGACCCTGTCCTCTCCTGCCTCCCCCCACACCCTCCCCCAACCTGGTTGCCCGGAGGCCTCTCTCTGGGCCATCGCCCCCGGCCGCGGTCCAGCTCTGGCTTCCTCCCCTGAGCTCTGTGGTGGGTGACGGCTGAGGACGAGGCCCAAGGCTCATGGTCTCCTGGCTGGTCCTGCGTAAATGGGGGGTACCCGCCTCTTCCTCAGCTTCAGGGCCTCAGTCGGGACTCAGATGTGTGTTGCATCCTGGACCCGCTGCTTCGTTTACCCTCGCACCTGTGGGCAGGTGCTGGCCAAGGCCCTCGGGACAGGGCGGGGCGGGACGGACAGTGCCCGCTGATGCAGGTGGGAGCAGCCGGGGTGGGGGGGGGGTCAGCCTTGGGGGGGACTCACAGGACAGGGGGGGCCCTCTCCTGGGGGCGGCGCCACAGAGAGGACCCAGGAGGGGCCCTCGCGTGCCTTCTCTCCACCCCCCACCCGGGGGTGGCTGCCGGCAGAACAGTGCGCGGTCAGCCTCAGGGCTGTGACTCGGGTAAGTGGAGTCCAGTTGCCTCTGCAGCGTTGGATTCAGAGGCACATCTGCTGTCCTTAGACGTCGGGGGTGATTTTCTTCTAGCTCTTTTGTGCTCTGGTCATGACTAAATAAAAAATAATGGATCCAGATTCTTGAGGCTAAGGTGTAAAAGAAAAATTCATTTATAGATGCAGGAAAACCTGGTCTTCCCTGCTTCCTCGTGGAAGGATGCGTAGAGATACGGCCGCGCCCTCTTGTGGACGGATTTGTGTGGTCACTACTCTGCAGAATTCAAAGGGCTGAATTCATCACGACCCCCTGGTCCCTCCTGTGCGGATGGAGGATTCTGGAAGATTGACGTCTCCTGACCCCCGTATTAACGCACCCTTGGCTGTGCCCAGGACGCTGTGGACCGTTGCTGGTCTTACGGTCCACGGATGACCACGTGGATGTGGACCAGGGCGTTCTCTGTGGTCTCTCCACCACTCCCTCGAGTCTGTGCGGTGGCAGCAGTGACGAGCGCTCCGTGGGCCCCATTCTGGAAGAACAAAGCCCAAGTCATGTGGTGTAGAAGGGCTCTTGGTGGAAAGTAGCCGTCCTCAGCCCTCACCCTCCCCAGAGGCAGCCCTGATTGTTTTAATAAGAGTTGTAGATACTTGTGTTTGTGGATTGGCCAGCGTGAGGACTGCCTGCGGGGGACAGAGGCCTGGCATGAGGGGCTGCGCCAGGAGGAAGGGCTGCCCCTTGCGGCAGCACGTGTCCAGGCAGACGGGCCTGTCCAGGCCCAGACTCTCTGTCCTGGTGTTCAGTCTGCCGTGTGTGAACCCACCCACAGTTGGGGCAGGTGCTGGAGGGGGTGCGATAAAGGACATCTCTTGGGGAGTTTCCCAGAAGCTGCCACGTGGTGCCTCTGTTCCCATCCCGTGGGTAGAACCTTCGGCACGTAGCCATGACCAGTGGTGAGAGGGCCGGGAAGGTCGTTCTCAGTGGTTGGCTGTGTGGGTGCTCTGCTGTTGGCACAGGTAGCAGTCTCTGCCGTGCTTGCTGTTTCTTAATGATACACTTGGTCGTGATTTGATTGGTTCATTTGGGATGATGTCTATTGAATTTCAGTTTAGATACAGGAGGATTTAGCCCACTTACACTTATGCTTTCCCTTCTTTTCCTGTGCCATTTAGGACTGCTTTTGGCTGAAAGTAACAGAAAACATGCCCTATGGCATCTTAAACAATTGGTGATTTATTCATTAACTTATTTCATAAGTAAAGCAAAGGTAGGTTTTTGCTAGACTTGGCTCAGAGCACAACCACATCAGGAGTCTGGTTCAGTGTCTCTGTAGGTCTCCTAACCATTCATGGTTGCAGGGTGGCTGCTGCAGCTCCAGCCATCACATCTGTGTTCAAGGCAGTAACAGCTGGGAAGAAGGGTACAAGCAGTGCAGCCTGTTGTTTTCATCAGGGGCATTTCAGAAGCCTCCACATATTTTCATTTATGTCTCGTTGGCCAGAACTGTGTTGTGTGGCCAGCTGTAGTCACAAAGGAGACTGAGAAGATGAGTATTTAACTCTCGTAGCATCTCTGGAAAAGGGGGCAGGAGAAAGGGGGTTTGGGGAGGAGCGTTGGGCCAGGCAGCCAGGGTGGCAGCCACGCTCCCTGCTGGTTATCTTGGAACTGTGGATACTTAGCCAGTTTCTTGGACCTGGGACCATCTCCTGGGTCCCCACGGTGTCAGGTGTACATGGGCACTTACCCTACCCTGCCCGTTGCTTCCTCCTCACTCCCACTGTTCAGCTTTTGTCAGTTTGGTTTTCTGGCTCTTTAATGTTATCAAGTAGAAAAATGTATCTTCTGCTTTGTAACCATGTAACCACACACAGCACTTACGCTGTTATGAGCAAAGGGTGCTCACCACAGAGCCGCAGGAGGTGGGTGGCAGGTCCTCCTCCGACACACTTGTGTGTGCACAGGAAACGTCTTACGTGATTCCTCTTTTAGGACACACCACTAATTGCCAAAAGTCACGCCACATTTTAATGTGCCTTATGATCGGGTCGTACCTTTTTTTTTTTGCCCAGTGTTATCTTTTCCCTGCCTTCTTGCATTGCCTGGGGTGGTAGAGCGGGCGGGGAGAGGTGGCTGCGGCCTGAGTCCAGACCTGGCCTCCCCGAAACAGCTCTGTGTGTGGGGGCGATTCGCTCTCCGCCGCCCGCCCCCTGGCTGATCTCCTCCTGGGCCGCCTGTGGCAGCAGGAGCTGGTGCTCAGGCCTTTCTCTGCCATCCTGTTGAGAGAGGCCTGCGCGCTTTCCACTCCTTTCCAGCTGCCTTGTTCTGTGTGTGGAAGCCATTCATTCCTTCTTCTTGAAATCTGCGTATTTTCTATTTTATTTCAAATGGAGACTATGAGTTTCTCATACAATTTGTGTTTTTTTTCCTGGGACTTTTTAGCGTTCGTTTAGATGTGTTCTGACAGTGTGTGCCGTTAGCACAGCACCACCCCCGTCTCCTTCGTCCCGAAGGTCCCCTCTCGCCCACTCAGGTGTCCTGATCCATCCTGACCCCAGAGAGGCCCCGCGTGGTGTTGGTGTTGTGTGGACGGCGGTGAGGGGCGAGGGCAGCCGGCGCCCACGCTGGCCTCGCCGGGAGCCCTGGGCCGACGCCGTCGGACGGTAGGTGGCGCTGTGGGGGCGCGCCGCCACGGCCAGAAACGGCCTGGTTTCCGTCCTGCGCACAGTTGTCCTGCTTCGACCCGGAGCCCAGAGGCCGACTTCCTGCAGAAACGTTTCCGTTCGCTGGCTTTGCTTTAACCATTTTAAAGGACCCATGAGGCAGTGGTATGGAATACTCACAGCCAGTTTAGTTCAGTGACTGACCTGATTTGTGCATTAAATTTTATCAAATGATTTATAAGTTTAGCTGTAATAGATTAAGTCTGCGTTAGACTTGGAAAGCACAGTTTCATACATTTGTCCCAATCTTTAAAAAATCATTGCTTTGCTTATTTATGTCTAACATAATTTTATGGTTCTACTCTTTTAGCTTAATATTTCAAATCGGTAATAATTAAGGTAACATGCAAAAGCAAACAAAACAAAACAAAATCCAGTCTATACTATCAAGTTCTAAATGTGTGGTGACAGATTGCTAATTTTAATAAGACTAAATTAACCCAGATTTGAATATGTGTGTTTGATCTTTAGTGAAGAGATGCCAACATAAAGAAATAATGTGAGTATTTAAGGTTTAAAATTTCTTTCCCGTAAACCCTCCTCTTGCACCTGCTCATCCGCACGGCCGTGTGAGCCACGCGCCCGCTCTGTGTCCTGTGCCCCCCACCTGCTCTGCCGAGGCTGACCGTGCAGCCCTGTGCACTAGGACAGGGCCCCGGGGGTCGGGTCTGGCCAGGCGGCCAGGATCAGGGACGGAAGCCAGGGGCTACATGCCTTGGCTCAAATGCTGCCCACGAGGTCCCAGACCCTCGCGGTGAAGGCAGACTTGGGCCAACAGATTCTCCGTGGCCCAGAGTGTGTGCGGGACCTGCCCCCACGCCTCCCTCTGAGCGTCTGCCCAGGACGGCCCCCACCTCTCCGGGGAGCCTCCTGGCAGTTTGGGGACACCGATCTGGGGCGGGGGTGTATCCTGCCGCCTCTGCGCCCTCGGCTCTGTGGAGCCGAGGCCTGGGGGCTGCCCCCCACTTCACCTTCATAACTGATCAGCTCGCGGGGACCCGAGTTGGGGTCACACTGCCCTCAGACTGGGCGACATCCCGTCCCCACCTCCGGCCTGACGTCGTCACCTCAGTGACCCGATTGCTTTGGTCTGGACTCCCTTTGAATTCTCTAGCCATGAATTTCAGTGATATTGCTGGTAAAAATGTGAGTTTTCGTTGCTTTTTACCACCTGCTCTGTGCACACGGTGTCCATCTGGTGGTGGATTCAGACCGTCATCCCTGGGGGGTTTTCTTCTCTCATAGTTTTGTTCCCTGGTGATATGTTGGGTCCTTAGACCCACGGGTCGCGTGCCTTTGTCTCTCCACCCCGCGGGCCCAGGCTGTCATGCCTCTGGCCTCTTTCTAAGGTTTTCCTCTTCCATTCAGCCTTGTTTCAGTTTTCAGTCAGATCTGATCATTCCTGTCCTTTTGTCTGTTCCTCGCACACACGTATATGTCAGCTCTTTCATCGACGCACACCAGTTAGAAAACAATCACCCTGGGATCGTTTATACTTGGATTAACTCGGCCAGAGGTTTTCTACTCTAGATCCAGCAAAATCACGGTCTTCTTTGACGGACCAACCAGATTTACTTTATATTTCAAAAAGTTTATGTTCTAATTTGTTTTTAATAGTCAGTAGAAAGCATTGTTTTTAAAGGGTGCTTCAAAAAATAATCTTTAAAGAAATACCTGTTAAACCATGGCTGTCAGTTATATACCCAGTTTACTTTCAAATTTATGTTCAGACTTGGTAACAGTATTTGTTTCAAACTTTCCTTCAGTCTGTAGCTAGGAATCAGAGCTCTCCCTGCACAGCCCAGGCCCCTCGGATCTGAGATGCCCTCTGCTGCCGGCATTCGCCCGTGGGCCGCCTCGTCACCCGTGGCCGCCTCGTCACCCGTGGCCGCCTGTGCTGTCTGCATGCCACCATCTGTGGCTGCTTCCTTGCATTACGTGGCTTGAGGCTGTTGGGACTAATGTTAAGGCCTTCAAGTGTCCCCCCACACCCCCGTTTTTTTCAAATCCAACACCTGCCGTACTTATTTGATCAATGTAAGTTTTTATTTTAATCTGAAGTTCCTCGGTAAAGTCATTTCAAAAGAAAATGGAAAAAGCGTACTTGAGTTCGTGGTCTTAATTGCATGGAGGAGCATTGCAAAACCACTGAAAACTACCCTCACCCTCACCTGCGCGGACCGGACTCGCCACAGGAAGCAGAAATGTGCTAAGTTGAAGAAATAGTGCGTGTTATTTTGACTTAATATTGTGAGGAGTCTTGACATATTAAAAAAGTAAGCTCGGGCTTCCCTGGTGGCACAGTGGTTGGGAATCTGCCTGCCAGTGCAGGGGATATGGGTTCGAGCCCTGGTCCGGGAGGATCCCACATGCCGCAGAGCAGCTAGGCCCGTCTGCCACAACTACTGAAGCCCACGCACCTGGAGGCCATGTTCCGCAACAAGAGAAGCCACAGCGATGAGAAGCCCGTGCACTGCAACAAAGAGTAGCCCCCGCTCTCCACAACTAGAGAAAGCCCACCCACAGCAACAAAGACCCAACACAGCCAAAAATAAATAAATAAATAAATTTATTAAAAAAAAAAAAAAGTAAGCTTGAGTGGCTGTGCTTTTGCTGCAGTGGTGGTACTACAGAGGGTGAAGAGCTTGGGTCCCCAGCTGGGAACGTCCTGGGTTCTGAACAGTGTCCTGCCGCCTGCCCAGTTGTGGCCTTGGACAGGTCACTTAGCCTCTCCAGCTGGCGGCCCCTCTTTAAAAAGTGGTGGCACTGATGGTAGGGCAGCAGCTGAAGCTGAGGGGGCCCCTGCCATGTCCTGCACACTGTCCTCACTTGGTCTCCCCAGCAAGCCTGGGGGGAGCCGTTGCTGTCGCCTGGGAGCCAAGAGGGTGAGAACTTGCCGTGGCCGCCAGGCTAGAAGGGGGTAGAGCTGGCCTTCAGCAGGGAGACCTGCTCCAGGCTTCTTGCTGGAGACCCCTTGCTGTAATCACAGCTACACTGTATGGCCGTCCAGGCTGCCCCTTGTGTGGTCATCGCAGAGCCTCCTTTACTACAATTTGGTGACGTTTAAGCGAGCTACTACGTGTGTAGGGACTGGCAGGTGATGGTCACTTCATACACCCATCCTGTGCTCACGGCCTCAGTGGCCGCCTCCTGCCCTAACCGCCCAGCTGCAGCACCCTTCCCGGCTCTGTCCACACTCAGTACTTCATGCACTCTCACCTCTGTGCAGGTGAGCCCCTCACCTGAGTCCCCAGTCCAGACCTTTCTCCTCTCCTCTCCAGACTCAGACCGCGGGCCCCCAAGCATCTTCTGGGGAATCGCCGCATCTCTGACGTGGGACGTCAGATTGAACTCATGGTGACCCTCGCCCTCAGGCCTCCGATCTCAGCAGCTCTGTCCTTCCAGGCTCTCAGGCCGAACGCCTGGGCCATCCTTCCTCTTGCGCCCCAGACCCAAGCCATCGGGGGAGCCTGCCTTGCTGTGCCTCTAGGGTGTGTCGAGTCTGGCTACTTCTCAGTGTGTCCACGGCCGTCAGGCTCTGAGCTGTTGCATGTTTGCACTGTTCTCCCGACCTGTCTCCCCACATCAGCCCTGCCCCATGCCCGTCCTCCCCCAGAGGCCAGAGGCCCGGCCCAGGTGACAACTCCTGGGCACCGTGGGCTGCCCCTCCCGCGCCTCCGGCCTCCTGGCTGTTCCTGGGCCACACCGGGCGCTGCCACGGGGTCTTCGCCCTCTGTCTTCTCAGGACGCTCTTCCCGGGGCCTCGTGCAGCCTCCGCAGCGCTTGGGTCTTGGCTTCAGGGCCGTCTTCCCGGAGCCGCGCACCGCCCTCTGGCACGCAGGTCCTTCACTGCTGTGCCGCTCGCCGCCGACCGGGTTCTTGTCCTGTTGGGCGTCCGCCCCACACGGCCGTGAGCATCGTCTGCACGCCGACGCGGCCCAGGCCCGGGGAGGGCCCGGCGCACAGGAGGCGCGCGCTCCCGCGTGGGCGCGTTGGGGGGAGGCTTGCTGTGTTTCTTATTGAGACATTTCGGAGGCACCGTAATATTAAATCAAATGCCATTATGATTTCCCCTGTGTTCTGTGTAAATAATGAAGAATTGACTTATTCAGAGAGTTTAGAATTCTAATGGAATAAACTTTTTTTTCCTTGAAAGAGTAGAAAAATAGTTTTCAAGAGTCTTATCCTAAATTAATATTCTAAGGCCATTAAATTTTGGAGTCGTTACTCTAGGACACAGATACAAATAAAATTAATTAGCAGTGTCAGGTGCTAAATGGTGTGTAACTATTTACGACATTCTCCTAGAATTCAGTAGTTATTAACTTGCAAAAGTGTGACAGCTGAAGTCCAAAATTAATGTACTTTTTAGATTGGAAAAAGAGCTTTAAAGTGTTTTTTAATTGTCAACTGTCAACTTAATGGTTCTAGAAACCGTATCTGATGCAGCCAGTCATTGCCATCCTGGTGTGACTTTCTTGATTGTCATGGATACAGAAATTCTATGTTTATGCTTCTCTTAAATAATCCTAAAGGTAGAAGAAAGAAATGAGAAGAGAACAGAAGAACGTGATCCATGCAGAGAGAGGACATCACTTCTCCTCCGGGCACTTCGCGTGGGGTGGCTCTAGGAGAAGTTGAGACGCGGTGGGAGGAGCCGTGCTCCGTCAGGGCCCCTCCCGTCCACAGCCACAGACTCACCGCACCAGGGCACCGTTTGCCTTGTCATTCCGGTGGATTCTAAGTCACTCTGACTCTCGAGAAGGAGAAAGATATGGCATTTATTACGTGAGGAGGATTTACTGTGCGTTGGGTCGTGTCGTTTGATGAGAAAAAGCGAACTGTCCCTTGACGAAGGAAAGGGTGTCCACGTGTAACTGCCACGTCCACCTGGCTTTCGCTGCGAGTGTAGAGCAAAGGTGAAGGGGCTGTAGGAGGACCACAGGAGCCGGCTCGTCCTCGTGCTTCTCAGGCTCTCCCTGCCCTTCAGTGAAAAGGAGCCCAGGTAGACTCGATGCTCCCGCGGACCGCGCGCCGCCCGCGGGGTTGTCGTGAGTGGGGGTGCGGAGGGTGCCGTGGAGCGGCCGGCCGCAGGACGCGGGAGCACCCTGTGGGGCAGGAGGGAGCAGGGAGTGAGAAGGCCTTCTTTGGGGTTTCCGTGGGAACGGCACAGCAGGGCAGCGTGGGGCACTTGGGACCGGCCAGGGTGAGTCCCCCTGCCGGCTCTGGGTGTGGCGGGGGCTTCTGGTTGCCCGGTCCCGGCCTGAGCGATGGGGGCAGGGGCAGCAGGGCCTGGCGGGGGGTTTAGGAGGAGGGGGCTGTGGTTTGCGTTGCTCTCGGCCGAGCCTCTGCTGTCTGCGCGTCGGCTCTTCCGGGGCGGGGCTGTCTCTCTCGGGCTCTGCAAGGCCCCCAGATGCCAGAGCATCAACGGAAAGAAAATATAGTTAAAACAACCTGCCGTGTGACGCACGGACGCCACGTAGACCAGTCCTGAGCAGAACCCAGGAAAGAGGACCTGGAACCGCCGCCTCTGTGGGCAGCACCTGCGGCTGGGGACGGGTCGCGGGGTCTGCCTGCCCAGCCGGCCCTTGGCCTCGGGGGCTTTGCACTCTGGTCCCCTCTCCAGCCCCCGCCCCAGGGCGAGCGGCGGGTTCTGTTCCGTCAGTGCCCTTGGGGGGCTGCTCTGTGGGGCCACGTCTTCTGGGCGGCACATCTGGGTGGGCACGGACACGTGCCTCAGAGTAGGAGCAGCCGCGCGACGCGGCAGAACACGGCCCGGGCTCCACGTGCAGTCGTGGGGAACCGGCGTTAATCCACGAGCACCTTTGGGATAATAAACTGGAAAAGAGATGCTGGCCTTACCAGAAAAGGGTCGCTTTTTATGCGGGACACGGTCGGCCACGCTGAGAGAGCGCTGACGGGCTCTGCCACACACGTCCTCCCCGCACACCGACCCCGCAGACAGCCCTGTCCTCAGGGCTCTTGGATGCATTGCCCTGTGTTCCCAGGACAGGGCCCCGCGGTGTGGGAGAGCGTCCACGCAGCGGGTCTGGATGAGGGGGGCGAGGGCTGAGGGTGCTGGGCCAGCCCGAGCGCGGGTCCCCGTGCCCGGAGATGTGCGTGCGTGCGTGTGTGCACGCTGTGCGGGCCCCGCGCTGCGTCCTCCAGCCTGCCAGGCCGGGTGAGAAGTGGAGGGTCGCGCCTGCCTGGCCCCAGGTGCCCACGTGCCGGCGGGGCCCGCGGGGTCCCGGGCCCGCGCGGGGTGCTGCGTGGAAGCCTGACTTTGTGCCGTGTGTTTTGGTGGCTCTACTTCATTATTTGAGGAACTCTGTCTATTTTTGAGACGTCAGGCTGTTTCAGGCAGGACTCTGTCTGCTGGGGAGATGGCGTCTTTCCTGCCCCCGTCCCTGGGGCTGGCGGCCCTCCCACCTGCGCTTTGAAGAGGGAGCCTGGGGCGGGGGAGGAGCCGTCCTCCCACGTGTCGCCGGCAGCCGTGCCGCCGTGAGCCTTGGGTGGTTGGCCGAGGGGCCGGGCCGGCCAGGGCTGGCTCCGCTGGTGGGGACCCCGGCCGTGGGGACCGTCCTCGGCATCAGGAGACGCTCTGACAGGAAGGTAACTGGCTTGTCTTTTACTCTGCGATGCAGATGCTGGACTTGAGAGGCGCTGCGGAAACGTGCTCTGAGCAGCGCGTGTGAGCCCCTCTCGCGCATGCTGGTTACTTCTGCGTCCCCTTTAAAGGGCCTCTCTTTTTCTGTTGGCATTTCCTAGATGTTCAGCTAGGGGCTCGCTTACAGAAGTAGACTTAAAAAGCACGTGTGTAAACGCGTCTAGAAATCACGTTCACTTCAGGGTTTAAAGTATCGTTTAGAAAAATATTTATGAAACCTTAGAAGGGTGTAGCTTTGAGTCCTAGGAGATCTTCCGTCTAGAGACAGGTGCTTTATAATGCTTTCTCCTTTGCCGCCACGCTTCCTTACTGACTTCTCGGACGTTAAAACTTCTCTTCGTGCTGTGGTAAGACTGTGGCTACCGCTGTGACGGTGTTTTCCTTTGAAAAACACGGAGAGCAGATTCCTTCCATTCAACACTCTAGATAATTTCAGCCTTTCATTCAACTTGATATGTTAAGATCGGTATTTTTTTTGTTAACACCAGGTTCAAAAGTTGCCCGTGCCTATAAAAATCACAAACCACTGGCTTTGGGGTGAATTGCTGCATTAAGAGGGGTGGAGAGTTTGCCGTCTCCAGGTGCAGAGACGTCTGGGGTGCAGAGACGCTTCTGCTGGGGGCACAGCCCGTTACTTTCTGGCCGCCACCTCCTCCCCCCAGCAGCTGGTAGGGCTGGAGCGCGGTCTTTCACCTGCGCCGCATCTCTGGGGTCTTCTGTGGCAGGAGACAGCCGTCCCTGCAGGAAATGAGACCAGCCACAGCTTTTTAGTGATGCTTCCGGAGCGGAGGAAGCAGACGTCCGTCCTGGAATCAGCAGTGTGCGGGGAGAGCCTCTCGCTAACCAACGCAGGCGCTCGTACAAACGGAGCTCTGCGTCTGGGGGCGGTGGGGCCTCGTGGCGCGGGACCTCTCTGGGCGCCGTGCCCACCGCACGCATGTGTCCGGGACAAAGGCACCGTCCCCAGGGCCCGTGGGCGCCTCCTTCTCGGCCTGTCCCTGCTCTCCCGACGGCGCCTGGTCACGGTGCCGGCGTGTCTGCTCCCCTCCATCAGGCGTGAAAGAGCAAGATGGCATTGAGACACGCAGCAGGAAGTCAAGACAAAGGCAGAAGCCAAAACTGCAAGAAATTTGCATCTAAATAGCCTGCATTTAGACTTGCCGCTGTTTTTTCCCATGGCCCCTCATCACTAAGCGTTTAAATCCGGGAAAATTTCGAGACGTGTAAGAGCACTCCTGTCACCATTCTTTTGGAACGTGTTGTAACCCACATGGTTCGTGTGGTCCCACTGTATACACATTCTAAATGTCTTCACACATTCTAGAATCTTTCTCTTCCATAGGAAAACCATCCCCAACATGCTGAGAAGTGGAGGGCCACGAGACGCAGCAGGGCAGCACGTGTGACGTGGTTGTGCCCATTGCACGTCGCTGTGTGTGTGGACTCACTGTGAGCTCTGCTGCCGGCGTGAGGTGGACGTCAGTGCCTGTTCCTGTGTGTCACGTGCCCTGTGTTTGAAGCTAATAAAAGCGCCTTTAAAAATTATGACTTTTATTAGGACTGGCCGTCCCATATAATTATACGAAATTGGCAGAGTTTTACAAGATGTGAAATGTGGTCTTCTAGCGCCACGTGGTTTCAAGGTGCTCCACATCCCGTGTGCAGGTGTGTAACGTGTGCCTTTCCGAGTCCAGGTGCTCGTCGAGGCGGTGCAGCCGCGGGCTCCTGGCCCTCCGCAGCAGGGCGGCCCCAGGGCTCTCACCCTCCTGATGTGCAGGCAGGGCTAACTCCGGGAGAGATGCACGTGGACTCGCTCAGTGGTCAGAAAAGTACGGTTAGAAGAGAGTCACGTGCAATGTAGATATCGACCAGGACCCCCGTGGAGCAGACGCTGCCGCCCGAGGCCCGAGGTGGGCCTGGAGCCTGGGTCACACCCCGGGGACAGGTAGACCACCCCCCGGCCAGTGCAGACACCGCCGCTGCCCCCTTCTCTCCACGCACGGCACTGCTGCTGGGCCACGGGACGGTCGGGGGGGTGAGAACCCGGCAGGCTCCTTCACCCCCGCCCCCACCGTATGGACGTGCTCCTGTATTTCGGGATTCAGGGCTTTCTCAGTGAGCACTTTGTCCTGAGTGTGACAGCACCCTTGTCTGTGCCCAGTCACTCTGCGCGGCCCGTGACAGCCACTGTCCCTGTGCTGCAGTCCAGCTGGGCCCCCCACGCTTCCACAGTGGAGAAGGGAATGGGTGTGGGAACCTTTTGTGGAAGTGGAGGCCCAGACCTGTAGAGGTGCGCCCCCTCTGAGTCCTGCTGGAGGACGGGACACTGGACGCCCTGTGCCGTCTCTTCCTCGTAAAGCGAGGAGATGCAGACAGTGCCTGAGGGAGCGGGCAGCTGTCATGCCAGGCTTCTTCCGTGCGTCCACCTTTGTGGGGGGCAGAGCGCTGTGACAGCTGGAGGCACAGGGCAGGAGGGCATATGTCACCCATCCACCCATTCGTCTGTTCATCTATCTACCCATCCATCAATTCACCCATCCATTCATCCTTCCACCCATCCACCATCTATCCACCCACCCACCTACCCATTCATGCATCCACCATCCATTCACCCATCCGCTTATCCACCCATTCATCTCTTCATCTACCCACCCATCCATCCATCTATTCATCCGTCCATCCGTCAATCTACCCATCCATTCATCCTCCCAGCCACCCACCCATCTATTCATCCATTCATTCACTCACCCATTCATTCATTCATCCAGCTCACCCACCCACCCGTTCATCTAGTCCACCTACCCATCCACCCACCACCCATCCATTCATGCAACAAGTAGTCATTAGAGCCTTCTGTGTGCCAGCAGCAGGGATGTGGACGTGCATGGGACGGGGTGGGTGACAGGATGGCAGTGGCAGAGGGACAGCGTCCGTTGTCAGGTCTGGAGTTCGCTCTGGAATAGGCCGCCTGAAGTCCCATTCGGTGGGTGAGGAGGGGGTTTCTGTGATGCACTGCTGCTGTGCTGTGTGTGTCAGGAGGGTAGGGGTCTTAGCCAGTCTCCGGCGAGGGCGGGAGACACCGTGTCTGCCAGGAGAGGGTGCAGGTGAGGGAGGTTGCTGACGTGCTGACCCTGTGAACAGCAGGTGTGGGTGGAAGGCGCAGGCTCCCAGAATCTGTTGTGACGGAGGTGTGGGTGCATTTCATTGCACGTGTAGAGATGGGCTTCCCAGCATAAGCGGGGCCGTGCTCCCTGGGAAGGAGCTCCTTCAGCTGGGGGTCCCTTCCAGGCATGAGCAGAGACAGCCTAGTTTGGCAGCTGAAGTTCTAAAGCAGGGACCTCCCCGGTGGTCCAATGGTTGAGAATCCATCCTGCAGTGCAGGGACGCGGGTTTAATCCCTGGTCGTGGAACTAAGGTCCCACATGCCGCGGGGCACCTAAGCCTGCACGCCGCAACTACTGAGCCCCTGTGCCACAACTAGAGAGGCTGCCTGCCACAACTACTGAGCCTGCGTACTACAACTAGAGAGTCTGCCTGCCACAACTGCTGAGCCTGTGTGCCACAACTAGAGAGAAGCCCGCGTGCCGCAATGCAAGATCCCATGTGCTGCAGCTGAAAGCCAGCACAGCCAAAGGTAGATAGATAGATAGATAGATAAATACTTTTAAAAAAATTCTGAAGCAAGCATGTGGAGTTAGATTTATGGAATGTGCTTGAAATATTATGGAAATTGGGTAAGATCTTAGTGTCTATTCTTAGTGTGATTACTAGTGTTCATATTGAAAATGCAGCTCACAGTATTCTCTTTTTTCCTTTTCATTCCAGAAAATAACGTATAATTTTCAAATAAATGGGATTTTAATTAGGCCATGTTGAATGGAGCAAGCATGGACCATATTTCAAACGTGCTGTTACTCTTTGTCCATCGCAAAGGTCAGAGTGTGGCTATAGAATAGCGTTTGACGAAGCTCTCTCCTGCTGTCGGCACCGAGCGGGTAATGTTATTTTGCCGCCTGGTGTCGGGCTCCAGCAGTCTGTGTGCGTCTCTAACGGCTGCTATTGCTCAGGCAGGAGGAGCAGGAGAGGCAGCAGAGGGGAGGGGGCGTGTGCACACGTGCGGGTCTGCGTGTGAGCGTGAGCACACACGCACATGCGTGCACATGCACGCGGGGCGAGGACGGGACGAGAGGGCAGTGAGCGTGTGAGAGGCAAGCCAGTGCTCTGGGACTCTCCGGGGCCCGGGCTGCTTTTGCTCTGTGGCTCTGCTGTCAGTAACAGAAGGCCCCGGGGTCCCCCTGGGGCAGGGAGGCGGCAGAGGGTGCAGAGAAGCCGCGGGAGGGTGTGCAGCCAGGCCGGGCACGTAACCTGCGTCTCCGCCCATCACCTCAGCCAGGCCTGCGTCCCGTGTGCGGTGGTCCTGACTGTCTGGATGTGGCTCTGCAGGGCTGGCAGCCTGCAGCTGCCCTGGGGACAGAAACAGCCACGATGGAGGACCTGGGTCAGCCGGGCGGGGTGGGAGGTGCCCGGCAGCCACGGGCCCTTGGCGACACGCCACCCGGTGCGCTGCCGGCCCCTCATTTCCAGCCGCGTCTTCTCTGGGGGACTCCTGTCCTCCCGGCCTCTGGCTCTGTCCTTGGAGCGCCTGTCTGTCCTCGGGGGTCTGTCCTGTCCTCCAGACTGCTTGAGTCCACAAAGCAGGGCAGCTTGTGTGTGGGAGGACGGCTTAGAATAAACCTGATGGAAGCAATGTTTGCTGTGAGAATTAGGAAATGCAGATGTAGAATAAATGATGGAAAAGCAAAGGCGGTCATCCTTGTAGCAAAATCCTTGCATATGAGCAACGTCTTCATACTTTCCTTCCAGCTCTTCTGCGGAGGAGAAGGGGGGCCGGGGCGGGGTGTAAACAGGGTCCTTTGGAGGAAACTGGGAGTTCCAAGTGTCGTGGCTTTTCATTGGCTGGGCTGGTGCTGGGCAGGGAGAAATCCATCCTTCCTCGCGCCCTCTGGGTGGTAAAGTAGGAACCTTCTTCCTGGTGGAGACGCGGTAGACCCAGTGGTAGTGCCTGAGAGCCCCCTTCGGGTCTCCCAACTCTTTTTGAAGGAAGTTTCTGTTTATTAATTTTCACGAGAGAGTTTTCCGCAGAGCAGCCTCGCTGCTGTAAACATGGCCTGCTCCACCTGGCCATCCTCCCTCCCGACTCCTGGCACCACTGGTCTTCTCACTGTCTCGGTAGCTGTACCTTTTCCAGAATGTCACGTGGTTGGAATCACACCGTCTGCAGCCTTTGCGGACTGGCTTCTTTCAGCGAGTCGTGTGCAGTCAGGATTCCTCCAGGTCTTCCCTTGACTTGACAGCTCTTCTCTTTTTAGCTCCGAGTCGTATTCCGTCGTCGGGATGGACTGTAGTTTATTATTCATTCACCTCCTGAAGGACATCTCGGTTGCTTCCGAGTTTTGTCAACTGTGGGTGAAGCTGCAGCACGTACCCGCATGCAGGTTTTTACGTGGACGTGTGTGCGGCTCCTTTGAGTGAGCCCCTGCGAAAGTGCTGCTGGACCCTGTGGTAAGAGTCGGCTGGGTTTTATAAGAAATCGCCCAGCTGTCTTCCCGAGCAGCGCCCCGTCCTGCACCCCGACCAGCGGCGAGGGGGCCTTCCTGTCGCTCCACACCCTCACAGCGTTTGGTGTCGTCTGTGTTCTGGATTTTCACCACCTAGGAGGCGGTCGTGACGTCTGATTGCTCTTTGAGCTTTCACGTCTGGTGAGAGCTGGGGTGGCGCGTCTTTGCTTACTTGCTGCGTGTGTCTTCTTCGGTGAGGTGTCTGTCCAGGTCTTCAGCCGTGTGTGGCTACTCTGGGTCTTTGCCGCTTCGTGTAGACGTTGGAATCAGCTGATTTCCACAAAGCACTCGCTGGGATTTTCAGTGGGCTCACGTGGAACCTGTGGGGCGGGTTGGGAAGAGCCAACATCCACATCATCGAGTCTTCCTGTCGGCGTATGTGGATTTTCTCTCCGTTTATTTAGTTCTTTGATTTTGAACTTTTCCTCATGTAGATCTTGCAAATATTTTGTTAAATTTATACCTATTTCACTGGGGGGGTACTAATGTAAGTGGTATTGTGTTTTTATGTCAAATTCCAGTCCATTGCTCATATGTAGGAAAGCAGTTGACTTTTGAATATTAGCTTTGTATTCTGCAACTTTGCTATAATTGCTTATTAGTTCCAAGAGTTTTTTTTGTCGATTGCTATGCTTATTTTAATTATTCCACGTTGCATTTCGCTAGGAAAAAACATTTATTAAAAGTAATGCTTGAGCCTTATTTGCTGTGCACCGTCGGCTGTATCTTGTTCAGTGTGTACAAAATCTCTAGAGGCTAACTGAACTGGACATCTATTATTTGGATGGTTTCCTAGGAAGGAAAATATTTCATTGTAAAATATTATAAATTGAATGTTTTAAATATTTTAGTGATATTACTTTGTTTAGAGAGTAAAATATTGGAAGCAAAATATAAATCATGAATGCATTCTCTAAACATGCATGATTAAGTTGCTGAATTTCAGATGATTTTTCTTCAAATTATGTAAGAATTTTATACTTCAGTTACCTTTGCTAAATAAATAATAAAATCATCATTCAAGTATTATAGCTGCAAAATTAGTCCAGGCTTTAGCAAGTTGCTTGATTTATAATAAAGAACTAACATGAAGAATCTTATTTTAACACTTCCCTCTTTAAAAATTTGTGGTACATAGCTATTAAAACTGAAACCCGTAACAGTCGTTAAGAATATGTATGTAAAACTGCTTCTCAAAAGCATCCTGTTAGGAGAGTAAAATAGATTAAAACCAGTAATAATTGCTAGTAACTTTTGTCAAATTTCCTGCTTGTCTTAAATGTTTTTTAATCTGTAAATTTTTAGTGGATTCCTAAAGATAGCAATTTTCACCAGCACAACAGAAAATTCATGTTCTGATGCATCTTGCACATAAATAGGTCATGTTCTTTGTATTTTATTCCAGAAAACTTACTTTTCTGGTCCAAGGGGAGGGGAGGAGGCTTGTGTGTAGGTTGCGGTTTCTGCAGTGAGAGAAGAGGGTGCTGTCAGAAGGGAGTGGGAGTGTGGTATTTTGCACGTGTGTTCATCCCTTGTCTTACACCGTGAGCATCTACCAGTGTGTAAGGAATCACACAACAGATGACCACGTCCCCACCACCCACTTAGAACATAAAGCATTGCCAATCGGATCGTGTTGTTGGAAGTCAGACGCGAAGCCGTGGGGGAACCAAAACCGACGCTGACTGGGCGGCCCTGGTGGGTCCAGCCTCCTCTTCCTCCGGGGGTTCCCCCGCGTCTGGCCCCGCGTGTTAGGAAGCGCGTCGGTCAGTGGTGTGGAAGCCCCTCTGTCCTGAGTCCGTCTCCCTGCTCCGAGTCCCTGGGCCGCCGGCACGCTTTGGGTGCTGGGGCTCCGTCCCTTCCACTTGCTCCTCAGTTCAGAGCTGGCCTGACAAGTCGAACCTGATACTGTTTCCACATGAACTTTACAATCAGCTTGTCTAGTTCTATTTAAAAAAAGAAACATTGAAATTTTAACTGGAACCAAGTTAAACTTAAATCCCAGGTCTTTTGATGCCAAGTTTCATGGTCTTTTCACGCCTCACTGCCTCCCAAGTTCAGCTTACTTCTCAGTGCTTAGGGGAGTCCTGAAAAATGAAGAAATTATTCGAATAGTGCTATCAAATGGAGCTTTTCTTTAACTGACCATTCCTGGAATTTTGTTCCATATGGGATTTTTGATGGGGTTTTAATTCTTATGTGTTTGTAGTCCAAGCCATATAAGGTGCTTTGCAGGATGAAAGAAAGATGGTTATGTAAAACACTCTGAAGTGGTTGCGTTTGCTATTTTGCTTTGTTTTATAACCAACCTACGAGAGTTGGCATTTGTAGAAGCTGAAAATATTGGCTTCTGCTCTGCAGGAGGTTTCTGGCTTCCGTTTTTAATATACACGTACTCACCCGCCCTGTGCACAGCCTGATTATTTTCTACTGTGAGACATTTTCCCTGTCCTTTTTAAGAACTTTCACATAAAAGGGCAGGAAAACAAGGCGCGTCCTACAACCCCGGTGACCTCTGGGGGCGCAGGCTCCTCCTGGGCGCAGACCCCCGGCCACGGGCCCGGCAGGGGTGTTCTCCTGGCCCCGGGCCTCCCGGGAAGCCAGCCTCTCAGCACACCAGTCACCGATTAGTTACATACAGATATATTGTGTGCCTTCTGCCTACTTCTAGGTTGACGTTTTTACTTTGAGAGAACGTCCATTCACGTGTGGCTATAAGAAATCGTGCGGGGAGGACGGTGTTCCCTTTACACGGCGCACGGTCACCGCGGGGCGCCCCCCTCAGAGCAGTCGGGGGTCCAGAGGGTCCACCCCCACCAGGACCCTCCCTCCCCACACGTCGTGCTTTTACAGCCCCGCCCCGCCCTCCCCAGCGCCCACAGCCACTGCCCTGCTCTCCACTTCTGCAGTTTTCTCGTTTCAAGACTGTTATGCCGACGGCCGGCCCTCTGCATCCTCATCCCGGCCCCAGCAGCCTCGGGCCGTGCGGCCGGGTGGTTCTCTCTTAGTGGAAAAGCCTGTGTCTCAGCAACCCGTGCAGTTCAGACCCCTGCTGCTCAAGCATCACCTGTGCACCGATGGCTTCGCGTAGGCCACCTTCGGGACGGCTTTTCACTCCGCGGACACTGGAGACTCATCCAGGTGTCGCCTGCATCGACGGTTGGTGCCTTTTCATTGTCACGTGGTCTCCGTGCTGTGGACGGTCCACAGGGTGTTCAGCCAGGCACCTGCGAAGGGCGTCTTGTCTCCGGGCCGGGGCTGTTATGAACAGGCTGCTGTAAACATTCCCATACGAGTTTTTTACGTGAACGTAAGTCATCGTTTCTGTGGGATAAACGTCCATGTTTAGTTTTAAGAAACCATCAGACTGGTTCCCGTCCACCCCACGACCGCATGTGAGCCGTGCAGCTCCCCGCCCTCGCCGGCCCTGGGGTCGCGTCATTCAGCCATTCTCGTGGGTGCGGTGGCCTCTCCCGTGGTTTCAAGTCCCGTTTTCCTGAGGCTGATGGTGACGAACATCGTTTCCCATGTGAACATCTGCATGCGTTCTTCGGTGACATGTCTCCTTCTGATGGGGGTGTGTTTATTGCTGAAGGTCTCTTGTACGTCCTGTCTGCTGACATGTGGGTTTCAGATGTTCGCTCACAGTCCTTAGCGTGTCTTTTCCTCTTCGTAACAGGCCGTTAGCAGAGCAAAAGTTCTCAGTTTTGATGGCTTCCAGTTTTTCATTTTATCCTTCCATGAATTATGCTTTTGGTGTCTGGTCTGCAAACCCTTTGCCTAGTCCTAGATCCCAAGGATTTTCTCCTGTGATTTTTGTAAAAGCTGTGTAGTTTCATGCTTCACTTCTAAGCCCCTGGTCCATTCTGGGTGAGTCTCTGTGTGGGGTGTGAGCTCCAGGTGCCCGGCGCCCCCACGATGTCTGCTGGCAAGGCTTCCTTCCCTCCTGTGCACCTTGGTCAGCAGTGAGCGGTGTCGTGGGGGCCCGTCTCCGGGTCCTCTGTTCTCTTCCGTGTGGCCTGCTTGTCTGTCTGGATGACCGGGGCAGTGCTGAGACCAGTTACTGCTTCCTCCCACTTCTTTTTTGTCATGCTGCTTTAAAGTTTTCTCAGGTAATGCTGGTGTCCCTGGGATGGCATCTGTTGTCTTTTTTCATTCAGTTTATCTTCCTGGCTCTCAGTATGATGAGTGATTTTTGAAACCTGAAACCTGGACATATTAGGCTACAAGACTCTGAATCTTACTTGGACCTCTGCTTCAGCTGACTTTGTCTCACAGCCCGCTGTTAGGGGAGGGGAGACGCTGCCCCGGGCGGGGGTCCACGTCCAGGTCCCCCAGCTCCACGAGCACTGCTGCGTGGGGGCCTCCTGTGACACCCTCAGTGGGGAGGGTCCGTGCCTGGGTACCACCGGGGGGTGGACGTCCAGGCTCCCCGCCTGCTCTCCCTGGCTCTGCCTCGCAGTGGGTGGGGGGTCTTCGCAGCCCAGAGGGAATGAGATCGCGGCTCCCCCACCCCCGTCCTTGCTGGGTGGGAGGCTGGGGTCTGGCTGAATGGGGCCGTCCAGTCTGTCAGTTTCCTGTCCTGCTGGGGGGTCCTCTGCTGGTCCCTTGGCCGAGATGGGGGTCCAGTCAGCCTGTTGGTGTTTCCAGGTTGCCGGCTTCTTCAGCTCCAAGCCTGGGGTCACGATGCAGGAAGGAGACATAGGGGACTTGCCGGCACGCCCTCCCTGGTCCCTGGCTGCTCTGCCATCTCCTGTCGCCCCACCCCCACCCCGCCGCCATCCGGAGCCTTCTCAAGCTCGCTGTGTCAGGGGTTTCCAGTTGGGCTGCACGGGGGACATGCCCTCCACCTTCCCACCACACGAGCCCCTTTGCCTGCTTTGAATCCAGCTCTCAGCCAGTTGGGCAGAGTGCCCTGCACAGCTTCTGTGGTTGCCTTCAGTTTCTCAGAAGCAAGCGCTTTCCAGGTGCCTTTGTCACCCGGCCGCTGTGCTTCCCGCACACCCCCTGCTCGTGGGCTTCGCGGTGTGTCCCAGCCGCCTCTCCTGCAGGCTCACCTTCCCCTCACACGCCCTGACGGCAGCCGAGGACCCTCGGAGCGCCTGCATCTCACTGAGGGAGGTCTGGCACGCGTGCCCATTCCAGACCGCAGGGAAATCACTTTAATTGAAAGCTTTCCATGGTGGAAATGCGCACACACACACACACACACACACACACACACACACACCCGGTGCAGAATCGCGTGATGAGCAGTGGCCGCCGTGGCCCCCGAGCTTCGTCCGGGTCTGATTTCCCGCCACACTGGGTCATTTTATAGTGACAGGTCCCCGGCGTCACTTCATCTGTACACATTTCAGTGTATATTGCTGAAAGATGAGCACTGTTTCCGCACTAAAATGACTGAAAGTAAGTCCTTCATACAGTCAGCTGTCCAGACAGTGTTTTTATTTGACTTTCTCAGTTGCAGGAGAGCCTGTCGGCTTCATCTTAGGTTCTTATAACATCCAGTACTGTGCTTTTCATATCATGCATTTTTAGAAAATATATGTTGAAGTGATTCATGCATATAAAACATTAATGCTTTGAAAAGTACCTGGAACACTTTCTTGAATAAAGGCATCTAGATAGGAACTCACTTAACTTTGAACTCATTTAACTGTGCATTTACCAGATACACAGTGAGAGTTAATGGTATTAACAAATGACCGTCATGGAAACTGATTTACATATATGTCATATGAGAGGGGCGTATAACATAAACGTGATTTAACACGTTTTAGTCACCATTTTCTTAAAAGCAATAAATTTGCCTTTTACTGATTTATAATATAAATTTAATTTGTATACAAAACATGTGAGTACAAAATGTGCAAATCTTTTTCCTCAGCGGCAATTTGATGGGATTGTTTATTACAGGTTATACGTTAGTACAGGCCTGCAAAGTAGAGCCAAGATATTTAGGAAGAGGAAACTCTTAAATTTGTTAATAATTATATAATTGGAATAATTGTTCTTTGAGGATTTCCTGCAGTTTCTTCTGCCTACAACATAGTAAGTTATATATGGTTCAGAAATGAGACCAGATTTGAGCAATTATGTGCTCGTTGGTTCCGTCTGTGCGACGCGCTTCAGGTGACGGGGAGCAGGGGCGAGCGCTGTGGCGTGTTTGTTCTTGCGCCACAGCTGTGTTTTATAACCCAAACCCGAGTCTCCCCGGAGCAGAGATCAAGTGGCAGGTGGGCTGGGTCCTGTTTGGGGTCTGTCTTGAGATGGAGACGTGTCCCCGCCCCGGTTCAGAGCTCTCCATGGTCCTGACCCCCGGGATCCAGGCTGTCCTCGCCGCGCGGCCCGGCATCTTCCCCGCCGTGGGACCCAGCCCCCAGCAGCAGAGTCCTGGCCAGGATCCTGGGGGGCCCGGGGGGCCTAGAACCTGCTGAAGAGGTGGGAGCGCCAGAATGTTCTGTCCAGAGGGCAGGCCTAACTGTCCGTGTTCTGCGGTTTTTTCCACAGAGGAAGCTTACCTCACATTCCTCGTACACTCAGTGTCATTTTCTTGCTGTCTTTCAGACAGAAACAGTCTCCGCCAGTCAAGAAACCCTCCAAATTATTTTGCCATGGATGTAGAAGATGAAGAAAACATGAGTAAGATCTAGGCCTATCGTGCAGAATCAAGTGGCTAATTTTCTGTTAAAATCCTACTGCTGAGCATGTATTTAGCGAGACCAGCTTGGGGAGGGTGATTTTCCCTGCGATACAGACCCTGACGGTGGGGTGTGCTTACACGCCGTGTGTTCTCTACGGCAGGTACCGGTGTCTGCTGTGGGCTTTGTCCTTACGGCCACTTGTCTGGGGTTTTGTTCCTTGTCCTGGGGTCCTGACGCACGTGCCCGGAAGGGGTGCCGCCCCAGCTGCAGGTGCCGCAGGGCCGCGTGGCTCTGCGCCACGCCTCCCGGTGACGGTCCGGACTCCCGTCTGTGTGAATCCAGATGACCTTTGAGATGGGCCATGCGGGGTGACAGAGCGTGACGTCTCCGCTTCAGTACGGCGGGCTGTCCCTGCGCTTTGCGGGGGGGGACTCGCACGAGTGTGTCCATCTTGTTTCCAAAGACTTTGATGGGCCTCAGGGCAGGTGTGGCCTGAAACCCCTTTCCACACCGCCCTCCCTGGGAGGGGACGGAGGGGACGGACGGGCGGAGAGCCTCAGCTTCCCGCCTCGACGTTGTTCTCTGTGAAGGGGTCAGTGAAACCGCTTCCCTGTTCTGTTCTGTCTTTAATCCCGGATAGCAGAGCATTTGCATAATGAGGTTAGTTGCTCCCACAGACGCTGGGGGCTTCCAGTGGGGAGATCACAGCAGAGACGCCACTGTTCTGGTGTGTGTGTAACACGCATCCCTACTTGTCCGTGTTGAGAGGTCCCGGGACGAACACGCAGGTGTGAGTGGCGAGCGGTCACCGAGGATGAGGACACAGTTCGGCCCACTTTCCCGGGCTTGTCTGCACGCAGAATCCAGGGGTTCTGCTCCATGAGTGTCACGGGTCTTTGCTGGGTGACCCCACAGTGGTGTGCCCTCGGGCCGGGGGCTGTCCCTGGGACGCAAGCATGAGAAGACGTGACCAGGCACGGTTTCGGGCCACGTGGTGATTCCGAGGCACCTGTGTGGCCCCCGGCTGCCCCAGCACAGCTGCTCTTGGGGTCTTTGGAGCCCAGCCTGTGTCCTCCGGGGTCAGCCCACTCCCGCCGTCGCCCAGGCACCCTCCTCCTTGCTGCCGGGAGTGTGGGCTGTGGTCCACACGCTGGTCACCGGGTTTGGGAGGAGGTGTCACGGTGTGGGTGGCTTATACACACCAACCCAGGGGCCACTCGCCAAGAAGAAGAGTCCTGAGTGTTTTCTGTCATCTTGAAAGCAGTGAAAAATTTTATCATGATTAATACTCACATGTGTGACATAAAGCAGCGTGATGTGAAAAGAGAAAGCATCTGTTTAAGAAGAGTTGTAACAGTGGGATATCTTTCTCCAAGTCTGCTGTTTTATTTTCCTGTACATGGTAGCATTCTTAGTAGTATAGAACATACGCAGTATTTCTGTGCTTCTAAAGCAAATGAGAACTTAGAATTTATGTGTACTATTTTACAGAAAGTGTATTTCTCTGTAATCAATGCTGGTTATTTTTATTTCTTAGAAGAAGGCGTTTGTCTGTGTCAGAGATGATACACCCCTGATGAAATGCACGTCAGGATGTATCTGTCGCGCTTTGACTCCTGCCTGGATGGTTCTGTTTAGCAGCAGCACGAGGACGTGAGCACACGTGCTGTGTGGTGTTCTCGTGCCCTGCTCGCCTGAATCCTGCCCTGCTCTGCCCTTTGTAACCTTCTGTTTCCTTTGAGCACCGAAAGGAGTAACCTATTGAGCTTTTGCTGGAGGATGTTATAAATGAAAATTTAGTGTCCATTCCGTCAGCTTTGTCAGCTGGGAGAAGTGGTGTGTGTGTCAGGAGGGTTTGGGGGGCACGACGTCTGTAGAGCACGCGTGCCCGGCCCCTAGCCTCTGCCGCAGCGTGGAGTCGGTCCTGCCAAGGGTGGGGTTTCAGCCAGGGCTCTTCTCGCACCTCAGCTGAGTGAGGACAGCCCTGGGAGTCTGCGCGTGAGCGGTGGGCGCTGGCCGCAGGTGAGCCAGGCTTGCTGTCACGTGAAGCCCCCCCAGGGCTAGAGCGGATGAGCGTTCTCACAGGTTTTCTCAGTTTCCTTAGCGCAGTAAGGATCCACTTTCACGTTACGTAGTGGGGACAGGCGGGGGGCCACCCTATCGGGGCCCTTGTCGTGAGAAATATCTCCGCCGCGGAAAAGACCTGTGTGGATTCTCAACAGCTAGTGGTAGGTCTTTAAATACACTCACGTCAGCAGGCTCGCAAAGCCCGGCGGTCATCACCCCTGCGCCGCCCGCGGCCCGCGGCCTGGGCAAGCGAAGCAGGAAAACGAGGAGTCGCTTCTTTTTCTGGTTTTAAAAAAGCTGGATACACATAAAGCGGATGCTTTGTTTTCCCCTTTTTGAAATTAAAAGCATGTTTATTTTGCCATGAACTTTTAGAGTTCTAAAATTACCTTCGTTAATTTTAAAAATAAACTGCCTTTAAAAGGTAGGATAACCATATTATTCTGTAAACCCATCAAATACTCGCTTTTCTGAAAAAGGCTAAGTGCCGGCTTCGTATCTCGCCTGCGTGTTTCTTTCCACCGTGGGGAGCATTAAGGATTCAGAGGCCGAGCCGTCCCCACACGTAACGAGAAGGTGTTAAGTGAATAGCAGAAGCGAAGCCGTGTCCTTCCAAGTAATTTCTAAAAGGCCGGAATACTTCACATAAGCAGCTCGCTAAGACCCATGCACCAGCTGAATAACTGCACATAATGACTGAATATTTTAAACCAGAAAAACTAAGTAGCTTGTGAATGCACGTTTTAAATAATGTTTTCTTTTCTGGGAAAGGCTGCAGTTGAAAGCCCACTGTGAGGAGAGTATGAGAGTAAATGCCACTGAAAAAGAGGAAGATGCTAAAATAAAGTGTATCTGTCGATGCTGATATTAGATTTATTAATGTAAGGTCTTTCTGGATTCATTTATCATCCCACATTTTGATAAACTTGAATGAAATTCTTCTAGGTGCTTCAGAATACTCTGGTAGGAAAAGATGATTTAAAAATTCACCTTTTAATGCGAGAGCAGCTGGTGATAGTAAATCAGAACAGGGTAGTTGTTAGTCAGCGGGACATCAGATGACTCCAGTCACCCCAGTTTAGGCGGACGGTGCTGCGGTCAGACGCGCAGCCCCACACGTATGCAGCCAGGAATAAAATGTATACGCACACATCACTTAACCAGTTACAAAGAGAGATAAAGGAATCTATAAATTTTGCATTTACAAGATCCTGCAACGAAGGCGTTGTAAGTTACTCTTTCTGGGCACCGCAGGTTCGAGCAGCACAGACGCTAAGGAAAACTGCAGCCTGGACGGCGCACCCCCCAAGGACGGCAGCGCCCCGGGGCCCGGCGAGGGCGCCCCACTCTCCAACGGGGGCGGCGGGGGCGCCGGCAGGAAGCGGGCCCTGGACGAGGGCAGCAACGGCCACGCCAGGTTCCGCCTGAAGAAGCGGAGGAGGGCGCCGGGGCCCGCGCTGCCCAAGAACGCGCTGATGCAGCTCAATGAGATCAAGCCCGGCCTGCAGTACACGCTGCTGTCACAGACGGGGCCGGTGCACGCGCCCCTCTTCCTCATGTCTGTCGAGGTCAACGGGCAGGTCTTCGAGGGCTCTGGCCCCACCAAGAAGAAGGCCAAGCTGCACGCGGCCGAGAAGGCCTTGCGCTCGTTCGTGCAGTTCCCCAACGCCTCCGAGGCCCACCTGGCCATGGGCCGGAGCCTGTCGGCCAACGCGGACTTCACCTCCGACCAGGCCGACTTCCCCGACGCGCTCTTCAATGGCTTCGAGACCCCGGACAGGTCGGACGTGCCCTTCTACCTGGGCTCCAATGGCGACGACTCCTTCAGCTCCAGCGGGGACCTCAGCCTGGCCGCGTCCCCGGTGCCCGCCAGCCTGGCCCAGCCACCCCTCCCCGTGCCCCCGCCCTTCCCACCGCCGAGCGGGAAGAACCCCGTGATGATCTTGAACGAGCTGCGCCCGGGACTGAAGTACGACTTCCTCTCGGAGAGCGGGGAGAGCCACGCCAAGAACTTTGTCATGTCCGTGGTCGTGGACGGCCAGTTCTTTGAAGGCTCAGGAAGGAACAAAAAGCTGGCGAAGGCGCGGGCCGCGCAGTCTGCCCTGGCGACCGTCTTTAACTTGCACTTGGACCAGACCCCGTCCCGCCAGCCTGTCCCCAGCGAGGGCCTTCAGTTGCACCTGCCACAGGTGAGGGAAGCCGCCCCGGCGTGGCCGTGGCTTGTGTGCTTTGGCCGGGGTCCCTGGGTCTTCGCGTCACTTTGTCCTCGGCCCGGAACGGTCCCGGTCCGTTTGCTGGCTGCCGCCTTCCCGTGACCGCGCTGGGCCCGTGGTCGCTGGGGAGCGCGGCCGAGGCGTCAGGTGCAGTGTGGTCGGCGCCGTGTGCCCGCCCCCGTAGTGACCGCACCCCCCTGCGGCCTGTCGCGGAGGAGACGGGGGAGGGGTGGGGCTGGCGCCCAGGCACCTGGCCCCGCTCGGTGGTGTCCTCCCTCCCTGTCTCACCTGGAACGTCGGGTGCAGGACAGGTGGGGCCGGCCAGTCAGCGGCCGAAACCCAAGTCTGGGTCAAGGTGCCAAGGCCTCGCAGAGCGCATCTAGGCCGAGGCTGGGCCGCGGCAGCGGTGAGCCTGGGTCAGGAGGGCCGGGGCGTCGGGGCCTCCGCCAGCGCTCCAGAGCCCGCCGGGTGCCCCGGGGGTCTCGGCACCTGGAGTTCCCGGCGGGGTCCCTGCAGCTCCCCTGCTCAGCCACAGGCGGGCTCCCTCTCAGCCTTGGAGCATCGGGGTGAAGGGGGAGACACGTCAGGGTGGGCTCCGAGGAGAGGGGAGGAGAAAATGATGGTTAGTTGTCATCTCAACGGCCCAGAACTCTGGTGACTTACGGCGTCTCTTCCTGGAGGGCCAAAATTATTCCGGTCTATTGTAAAAATGTTTCTTCCAGGGAGAAAGTCTGACCCTCTTCTCTATTCCTTTCTGTCAAAATATCATTCAGTTTGAAGATAAAATACACACTGATCTGAGGAGAAAATATGAAGGACTCCAGATTGACAGGACAGCCCACATCCCCTCAGGAAAGTCGGCTTCTGTCTTGCCTTGTGTGACCCCTGTGCAGTTGTCCCCCGAGAGGACCAGGAGTTCTCAGTTGGAAAAGAAGGAAATTTATTTACTTTGCTTAAAGCAACCAAATACAGCATCATATAAAGTAACATATTCAAAGTATTTTACTGATTTTTTTTATGAGCCAAGTAACTGCTTCCTCTATTAACTGCTTGTTAATATTGTTCGTAAGAACACTTAGTCCATTTTTATTTTACACGTCGGTGGCCCTAGTTCCCAAGGCTGTTGTTATTATCAGGTTTGCTATTTGATGCAGCATTTCAGCCTGAGCCGCGACGGCCCTGTCTGCCCGCGGCACCAGCCATCGTGTCAGGAGCCTGGACCCATCGGACGCCGTGACTCCCCGTGCTTGGTTCTGCACGGGTGACACCGCAGGGGCGGGGCGGAGGTCTGCGTGTGAGTACGTGCACACGTGTGTGTGTGCGTGCGTGTGCGTGTGTGTGTGCACTGGCTGCCTGCCCCTGTCCTGGCTGCGATGCCAGAGGGCAGCAGTGGCCACAGCTCCTGCCCAAGGGCCCGGGGAGCCTTGCTCGGGAGCGGCCTGTTGGAGTCCAGTCCCCGGGCAGGTGCAGGCCGGAGGGCTGTCTCCGCCCTGCCCAGCTGGCCTCCAGGTCTGGGGAAGTGGAGCTGTCTCTCCCCACCCAGCCCCCGCTCACAGGACCCCAGGGTGGTTCCCAGCCCCTCAGGGTGTAGCCGTGTCCTCCTCAGAGGACCCACGGGCTTCCTCAGGAGAGCCAGTCCTTACAGTGTGTCCACCAGGGATTTCCAGGCGGCCTGGGGGGGGACGTCCTGCTGTCGTCCAGGAGCAGCCCTCGAAGGATGGGGGCTGGCCGTCCTTGCTCTTAGGACTTTCTGCCTCCACGTGGTCACGTGGCATCAGAGGGTTTAGAATCAGATGGCGTTGCCCTCGTGGCGAGTGTGGGGCACTTGGTCAGTGAGTTTGAGGGACGTGGCCTGACCAAGCATCCCGCGGAGCCCAGGCTCACGCTGACTCTGAGAGCACGTCACCTTTGTTGTAATACCTGCCCCAGACCTAGAGGGAGAGTCGCTTCCGCCCCGTCTCTTCGGGGGGTAGGAGGACGGCCCCGGGCGGGAGCTGTGTCAGCACAGGTGCCCGCCTCCATCCGAGCAGCCCTGACCTGCACAGGCTCCTCTGCTTTTCTCAGAGGGTTTGCAGCCCTGCCTCGCCGCGTGTGGAGGGCCCCCGTGTTTTCTCTCACTCCCCCCACCCCCGCTGCGGGTCTCCTCTGCCGACTGAAATGGTCGTTGCTGTCATGAGATTACACACCCTGCCTTTCCGTCCGCGGTCTCGCTGCCTGCCCTGCCATCACACCTCTGGCCACGACGCCCCTGCCCAAGGGTGCAGAGTGGGGTCCCAGACCCTGTCCCTGCTCTTCTGTCCGCGCTCCACGCCTTGGGCTTGAGCTCTGTCTTCTGGGGCTCGTTGCTGGTGCAGTGACAGGTGAAAATGTCCTGATGGCGATACTCTTCCCAGACAAGCCATCACTTAGGACGCATGGCTTTTCTGTTCCTTTGGGAGTATGTTACTGAGGGCCCAGCTGGGGATTCAAGACATGTGTGAGCTGGTGGGACGTGGGGCCCACGTGGCTCCTCACACACCTCCCATCCGGCATCGCTCCCCAAGACACCGTGGGTCCGTTCTGTCCGACATGAACCGTAGGCTCTGAAAGCAGGGCCGTGTCCACAGCCTCACAGACGTGTGTGCCTCTGAGAAGTGCTCCCTTCAGCCCAGTGGCTCCCTGACCTGGACGTGCACCACCAGACGTCCTCCAGAGTCACATACGCTTTCCCCGTGAGAGTAGCCTCTGCGGCGTTCTGCTGTCACTCGTCTAAGTGACGAAGCCCTCGGGCTCCGTGGTGCTGGTTTCTGAGGGACTGGGCCACAGCTATTCGTTTTCGGTGTCGAAATAACTGAGACCCACGTGGCCCAGGCGCCTTTGTAGGGGGAGGGGTGCTGTGAGCCTGGGGACTCTGCAGTGGGATCTACCTTTCAGAGCCCCTTTCGCCCCCCGCGTGTCCCCCGCGGGGCCCTGAGCTGACGGGCGGCACCTCCTGTGGCCTCCCTTCCTCCAGAAGCCCTGCCGCTCAGGAACTGTGGCCGCAGGACTCAGAGCCCTGGCTCTGGGCCGCAGAGGGTGGGGGCGGGTGACCGGGCGGGTGCTCCGGGCCTGGGCTCTCCCCTGGGGGCAGGGCTGCCGGGAGGAGGCCTCACTGCCGGGGTGTCGGCTCCCAGGCCACTGCTCTGGACTGTCCTGTCTGCAGAGCCCCTCGCAGGGCCCTCGGGCGCCTGTGTCCAAGGACTGTCTGGGAGGAAAAAATGCACGCATGTGGACACACACACACACACACACACAATCACACTCATCTGCCAGACTTCCCCGTGTGCCTCCAGAGGAGAGGCCCCAGAACGTGGCCCCGAAGGCGGCCCTGACCCCCTGCTTGGTCCTCAGGTCTTAGCGGACGCCGTGGCCCGCCTGGTTCTGGATAAGTTTGGGGACCTGACGGACAACTTCGCCTCCCCCCACGCACGCAGGAAAGTTCTCGCTGGAATCGTCATGACAACAGGTAACCACGCAGGCGGTGCGTCCACCTGCCTGTTTTCATGCTTAATGAAGGTGCAGTGCATTCAGTCTAGAGAGATCGCTGTGACAGCAGCAGGAGGTCACTTTTTTGTTCTCCTTCAAAATATCTACCACGTGCAAATAGAGGAACTGCACTTATATTTTTTCCCTACAGGTTCATCTTTTTAACCTAAGTCTTTTGTTTGGAGGAGTGTCCTGTATTAATATTTGACTCCTGTAATCTTACGTGAATGGTCTTGACCAGCTCTGGAAAATTGCAGGACGCCTGTTAATTCTCGGTGTACTTGAAAGTGGGACATATCTGATTTATCAGTTAACGTGAATGCTATCAGATAAGTTTCTGTGTGGCGTTTACGGGGGAGAGAGGAAGCTCTAGCAGGAGTAGAGACTCTGTGGGGAAAGAACGCTTTGGGGTAGCAGAGGAAACCCTATGAGACTTACCTCTAAGTTCCCAGCAGTGGAGAAACCCTCCCCGAGTCCCCTTCCCACATCCCGGGAGGGAGGCCCCCTAGCCGTGTCTCTGTGGGTCCCTCCTGGGAACAGGAGGCCCTGGCCTCAGCCAGTGTGGCGTCCCTGGGGTGACCGGGAGGGCCCTCCGCTCAGCCCAGCCGGCCGAGCCCGGGCGGTCGCGTGCAGGGCCTGCCGCTGGGCGCACAGCGCTCCTCACCCTGTAGTGTGTGGTGTGTTGACACCTGTGTGTCTGAGCAGTGGCCCCGACGTTGCCCGTGCAGGTAAATGGTGACGCGGACTCCTAGGCAGCTCCCCGTGTGACCCCCGGGCAGGGGTGAGTGTCAGGCACGGCTCCCGGCCTCTGCAGCGCTTCGATGTTGAATCCAGGGTTCATTACCAGGCCGGCCTGTCTGCCTCCACACAGTGCAGTGCGGGAAGTTCAAGGAAAGACTAGTCGTTCCAGAGGAAGTAACGTTCCAAGGGCTAACTTCCCGGAATGTTGCCGAGCAAGGCCTCGGGGCCCGTGAGCCTCGGGTGGGGTGTGAGCGCCAGCTGACGCCTCCCCCTCGGGCCCCGGGAACGCGGTGCAGCCTGGGCGTGGCCAGGGATGCGAGGAAGGCCGCCTCTGCCGTTTTGCAGGCACAGACGTGAAGGATGCCAAGGTGATCAGTGTCTCTACGGGGACCAAGTGCATCAACGGCGAGTACATGAGCGACCGCGGCCTCGCGCTCAACGACTGCCACGCGGAAATCATATCGCGGAGATCCCTGCTTAGGTTTCTTTACACACAACTTGAGCTTTACTTAAAGTAAGTTTAGCAAGTAAATAAGTAAAGGAAGCCTTTTTTTTTTAAAAAAAGGTTTTCTCTCATCAGAATGTATTGCAGAACTTTCCACCACTCTGTAATCCTTGAGGGATCCTCAGCACGGTAACTTTCGGGGAAACAGAGCGCTTGGGTCTGTCTCCCCTGCGGCTCGCGCTGCGGAGGAGAGTTGGCTGGGTTGTAACGCCTGCGCGCACGTCCGTGCCCCGCGTGCCGTCGGAGCTGCCCCGTCTGCCTCCAGACCCGAGCGTTTGCTTTCCGCGGGAGTGAGTGCGGGGGGGCGGGCAGTGCTGTCCCGGTCCCTGCGCCCAGGACCGCCGGCCCTGGCTCTGACGGCTTCTCGCCACAGCCCGCGTCCGACACGCTGCCTTTCTCTTCTGGGGGCGTGAATGAGGAGGAGAGGTTACTCGCGTATTGATGGTCGGTCCCGTTGGGGAGCAGACGGGAACAGTGCTGATTATCACTGAGGTATAAAATAAACACCCCTGTGCAGGCTTCCCTTACCCTGTCGAAACACTGGCCTTTGAAAGCCACGACAGACTAGATTTTTTTTAAAGCTCTTTATTGGAATATAATTGCTTTACATGGTTGTGCCAGTTTCCACTGTACAACAAAGTGAATCAGCTGTACTTATACATATATCCCCATATCCCCTCCTTCCTGCGACTCCCTCCCACTCTCCCTATCCCAGCCCTCTAGGTCATCACCCATCATCGAGTTGATCTCCCCGTGCTCTGCAGCACCTTCCCACTAGCCATCTATTTTACATTTGGTAGTGTGTGTATGTCAACGCTACTCTCTCACTTTGTCCCAGCTTCCCCTTCGCCCCCCACCCTGTGTCCTCAAGTCCGTTCTCTACATCTGCATCTTTATTCTTGCCCTGTCACTGGGTTCATCAGTATCATTGTTTTAGATTCCATATATACGAGTTAGCATACCATATTTGTTTTTCTCTTTCTGGCTAACTTCGCTCGATATGACAGTCTCCAGGTCCATTTTGATTGTAGTCAGCTTTAAAGTTTATCTTGTTTCCTTTCAGTAGCAAAGATGATCAGAAAAGGTCTATCTTCGAGAAGTCTGAGCGGGGAGGCTTTAAGCTGAAGGAGAACGTCCAGTTCCACCTGTACATCAGCACCTCGCCCTGTGGGGACGCTAGGATCTTCTCACCACACGAGCCCGTCCTGGAAGGTACGACGCGGACTCGTCCACAGCTGTGGTTTCCCAGGAAGACCACGACTGTGCCGTGACAGAGAAAAGGATAAACCTACCTTAGTATCCTTTCTTCTTTAAAATTTCAACCTTGAATGTGGACCTAATAGGAATATATAAGAACGTGAGGTTTTTCTTCTCAGTAAGTTGACATTTTGATGAATGAAATTAGGATAGAGTGAGGGTATTAGATCAAAATTGTTTTCAGCTTTTAGATTTGGGTAGTACGTGCCTCGGAACTGGAAACATACGTCGCTGTGCATGTTTCTGGTGAGTCGTAAGTGGATGAGTTTCAGAAGCAGGTGCAGACAGGTGGCCACCACCCTGTCCTCTGTCTTCCTTTGCTCTCACTTCTGTCAGTGCTCTTCTTTCCTAGGAATTTGTATCCACGTCCCTTCCCAGAAGCTTAAGCATTATTTATTCCACATAGAACATTTGATTACATTATTTTTCTTGACTATAAAAGCAACATATAGAAAAGCAACATGTAGAAAATTGCTAAATATTTTTAAAACATAAAAAAGAAAACTTAAATCACTCCGTATTCATGTAACTGGGTGGTAATCACTCTGGATGTGTGTGAGTGCTTCCTGTGGATTTCTTTCTGCATCCCTATAGACTATTTTTGAAAATTTAAATATGCAACGAAGAAATATAGCAAACACCCAGATATCCACCCCCTACATTAGCAAGTGTTGGCGTTTTGTCCTGTCTGCTTCAGTTCGTAGTTTCTAATGATAGAAATAAATCGTCTTGGTTAAAACGGAGGCCCTCTTTCCTCCAGCTGCTACGGAGGCCACGTTATGAGTTTGGTGTGTGTTACATTCTCCTGTCCCGTTGTGTGTACTTACACTGTACACACGTATCTCAGGTGTGTGTAGGACAGACACGCACACACACGTGGAAGGGTGTTGTTAGATGCGCTTTTCCGTGCGTTAAATAGGGGGTCGACTCCCGCGGTGAATCCTCTCTAGAGGGTCTTGCGTTTCTGTCTTAGAACCAGCAGACAGACATCCGAATCGTAAAGCGCGAGGACAGCTGCGCACAAAAATAGAGTCTGGAGAGGGGACCATCCCGGTGCGCTCGAACGCCAGCATCCAGACGTGGGACGGGGTGCTGCAGGGGGAGCGGCTGCTCACCATGTCCTGCAGCGACAAGATGGCGCGGTAAGTCCCCCCACCCCGACACCGCCACCGGCCTCTCGCCCTGCCCCCCCTCCCTCCCCCGCCCCTCCCCCGCCCCTCCCCCCCCGAGAACCTGGGCCGCACCCTGCCATTTCCAGCAACGCCTGGGCGTCACCCCCGTTTCCGCCTCGCGTGTCCCCCAGATTCCTGAAGGACTGAGGTTCTCAGCAGGTGCTTCGGGGCCACCTTGCGGCGATGGGGCGGGTCTCGTGGGTGCAGCCTCCCAGCCCTGCCCTTTGGGTTTTATGGAGGCTCCCCTACAGGGCCCCGTTGACTTACGTCACAGGCCGTTGGTGTCCGAATGCCTCCCAGGAGGTCCGGGGGGCGACGAACGCTCCCCTCTCTATAATCACGTAGTTGGCTCCACAGACAGCCGGCCCCCGTCCTTAGGCGGGTGACAGAATTCACCTCATTAACATAAGACACCTTCATGGCTCTGATCACTTGGGAAGTTCCAAGGGTTTGGGAGCTGTGAGCCCGGAACCCCAGAAGAAGACCGAATACATGTAAGAAAAGCCTATTTTTGGTCATCTGAATGACCAAGCACCCTTTTCTGATAAATCCCAACATCCCGCTTCCTGGAGCTTGGTCGTGAGTCTTGAGGTCGAACAGTCAGTTCTCCAGCCTCGTTCTCCGGTGATGTAGTGGCTGTTCTGGGCCTTTTGCTCCTTCAGCGTTAGAATCAGTTTGTCAACATCCGCAAAATACCGTGCCGGGGATTTGACTGGGTTTGTATCGAATCCGTACATCAGGCTGGGAAGAACTGCCCTCTGATGACACTGAGTCTTCCCGTCCGTGACGTGGACTCTCTCCCCATCTACTTAGTTCTTTGATTCTCTGTCTGTTTTGTGGTTTTCCTCACATAGGTCTTGTATGCGTCTTGTTAGATTTGTACCTAAGTGTCCCGTTTTGGGGGTGTTGCTGTAAGCGGTGTTGTGTTTTTAATTCAAGACCTGCATGGTCATTGTCGGCCACAGCTGACCTTCGATCAAGGTTCAGAGCCGACCCAGTAGAGAAAGCGCCGTGTTTTTAACAAATGGCACCAGGACGATTGGACATCCCTGTGTAAAAACAAAAAAATGAACTTCATGTTTTGCACCGTAGACAAACGTTAACTGAAAATGTGTCATAGACCTAAACGTGTAAAAGTTCCAGAAGAAAACAGGAGGAAATCCTGGCAGCTGGGGTAGGCGATTTCCTAGACACAATACCAAAAGCGCTCTCCGTGAAAAGGAAAAATGGTAGGGTGGACCTCATCAAGGTAAACATCACCGCTTTGAAAGACACTGTTGAAAGAATGAGTAGAGTCACCAACTGGAAGAAAGTATTTACAAATCCATGTCTGATAAAGGACTTGTAGCCACAATATATAAAGACCCTCTAAACCCAACAAGGGGGGAAACAATGTTTAAAACGGGCAAAATATTTTAAAGGACATGTCACCAAAAAAGGCCAAATTAGCACCAAGAAGACGCCCCATGTCGTCAACCACGGGGTCGTGCAGGGGGGCTGTGGGGCACCGCCTTGACTAAGGCCAGACCCCTGCCCGGCCCGGCCTGGCGGGGGCCCCGGGAGCTGGAGAGCGTCCTCCCAGGCCGGGACCGACGCAGCAGCCGCTTCGGAGGACAGCTCGGCGGCCGTGTGCCCCGGCCGCTCCGCTCCTCGAGAGACGCCGCAGCGCTGTCTGCGCGGACTCAGGAGTGCTCACAACAGCTTCCCCGCGCACGTCCAGAGCTGGCAGCGGCCCGAACTGCCGTCCGTCTGTAAACGGGGTGAGTGGGGGGTGTGGCCGTGCCTCCAGGCTCCTCTCAGGCAAAGGGCAGCGTGAACAGCGACGTACGGTCCACGCAGCGGCTGCATCGCAGGGGAACCGTGCAGAGTGCGGGAAACCACAGGCATGCTTCCTGCGTGATTCCGCTCCTGTAAGCAGGCGGCCTCACAGGACAGACGGCAGAGCGGTGGTTGCCCAGGGGTGGGGGCCAGAGCAGCAAGGGCAGGAGGGAGGCCTAGAGCCAGGCGTGCGGAGACTCCGGGGCGGTCCTGGGGGTCCGTAAGCCTCAGGACTCCCCAGGTCCCGCGCTCTCGGCAGGCGCAGGGCACAGTGTGTCGGTTCCCCCTCGGCAGCTCACGGAGGAAGAAGACGCAGTGGACGCCAGGAAATGGTGAGTGAATGTCAGGAAGCACCACAGCTGCTGAGTCAGAAAGAGAACAGGATAGAAAGAAGGAGACAAGAAAGCAGAAGCTGTCGTTCGACGCAACAGAGGTGAGCCGCCGCGGTAACGAAACCCGGCGCCGCATCTTTGGAAATGGTAATAACATCACAGAACTCGGGCAAGTCTGACCAAGACGCGAGGCCTGGCCCAGCCCGATGAGGGAGGAGAAGGTGCTCAGGGACTCCGCAGGAGCCGAAACGTGCTCAGCTGGTTACAGTGGGGATTACGGACGCCACGTTACCCATGTGTTTTAAAACTGAGATGAAATAAAAACTTTTTAGAAACGCGCACATCCCTAAAGTCGACTCAAGCATAGGTAGAAAATTTGAATGGGATGCTAGCCACAAATTAAACCAGTCACCCCCCCCCCCCACCCCAGAAGTCGATGCACTGGAGCAAGTCAAAGAGGTGGCTGTGAGGAGGGAGGACACAGCTCCCCCAGGAGCTTCTCCGTGAGAGGCTCTGCAGTGGTCCGTGTTTGCACAATCACTTCTACACGTTAGGAGAGTAGGGAAAGGCCCCAGCCCGCTTTGTGGGCTGACTACCACCTGCGTCCCCAAACCAGACCAGGAGGGAAAACAAAATGACACGCCGTGCTCAATTATAAAAACCCTCACATGTGCACCAAATCCAATAGTGTTTTTAATAGTTTGACTGCTTTTATTCAAATCTGTAACTTCAATCCAAACCTCGTCGTTCATCACCGCACGTGACCCGCGGGTGGAAAAGTAGCCCTGACGAGCTGGGCGGCCAAGGCAGCAGGGAGGGTTCAGAGCACAGGCCTGGAGGGGGACGTCCGGGGACACGGGGCCCCAGGCCTGAGCGGGTCGCCTGCGTGGAGGAGGGAACACGGCTGGATAGAAGTGTATTAATCTCACGGAAATCAAGTTTGGAACCAGGTCACCCAGGACGGCTCTGGTGGGGCCTGGCCCCCCCGAGGCCAGGTTCCGTCCTCCTGCACCCCCGCCGTGTCGCCTGTCCTCAGGGTCTTCCCGGTGCCCAGAGGTGGACATATCCCCGGCAGCAGGAGGGCCGGACAGGCAGGCCTCCAGCGGCTCAGCCGGCGGGGCAGCTGTGTTTCACCGCCGAGAGCCTGGGGAGGGCCGCGTCGCGCTGCGGAGGAGGCTGGGGTAGCCGGGCTGCACACGCCGCCTGGAGAGGAATGAGGCCCTCATGCTCGGGGGGGAAGGGCCGCGGGCTGTCGCTGCGCTCTGTGCCTTGGGGGGCACGTGGACGAAGCGACCTGGCCAGCGTCCATCCTGAGCCGGGCCGTGTGCGCAGAGGACTGGACCTCCCACCCGCTGCAGGAGCACCTGCCCACAGCTCAGGACCCGCTGCAGTGTGGTGGCGGGCACTGCTGGTGGCCCGCACCTCAGCGGGCTTCTTCAACAGGGCACAGGATGCCCGAATGAGAGGGAAAGACATGCATCAATTTGACCCAATTGAAATTTTAAAACTTATTTACCAAAACCCCCATAGCTATACTGGAAAGAAGAGCCCTGTATAGGGAGAAGAGATTCTGACTCATATATATACCATACCAGCTCAGCAGGCCAGAGGCATTGACCGGAAGGGCCTTTGCTGCGGGGACGTGAACGTTCCGTCGTGATGAAGCGGGGGTTTCACCCACACACCACACACGTGACATCAGAACGCGGGGACCTCAGCGCTTGGGATCTGTGCCTTTCGCTGCGCACGGTGGCCGTCACCTCGAAGAAAAAGCAGACACGAGGCAGGAGGAACGGGACAGCGTGGGGACAAGGGCCCCGGCCTGCCCCCCGCCCCCGCCAGCCCCGTGGCTCCAACACCCGGGGTTCGCGCTCGGCCCACGCGGGTGCCAGGAATGGGGGCCAGGCTCCCACACGTGCCTCTGACTTGGCGGCACACGGAGGGTCCCACGACCCTCGCTGCTTCAGTAGCTGGCTAGGAGGGCTCGCAGAGCTCCCGCAGTGTGATGCCCACGCATGGCTGGATGGTGGCCAGGAGGCAGCCCCTGCCGTCCCGGAGCCGTCCCTACGGAAGGTGCACAGCGGGCGCTGGGCGGGCGGACCTGGGGCTGACCGAGGGGCGGGGCCGCCTCCCACAGGCGTTGGGGGGCGAGGCCGGTGGGCGGGCTTTGGAGGGAGGCGGCAGTGGGCTGTGCGGGCGCGGGGGCGCCGTGAGCCCTGCTGCCGGGCTTCCTCTGGCGGGCGGTCCCCGGAGCAGCGTGGGGCCCGGGGTGCGAGGGGCCCGCGGGGTCCCCCCACCGCTGGGTGAGTTCTGTCGGCTGGGCCGTGGGAGGGAGGCCTCGGCTCTGATGCTCCGGCCTCACGGACCCCCTGCCTGAGGGCAGCAGCTTGACTGTTCAGAGCCTGGGGGTCCTCCCCCCCCCCCCCCGGCCCCGTGTGGGCACAGACTCAGAGGCTTCGGCCGTGCCCGCCCCGGGGCAGGGGGAGGAAGGCTGCGGGCCGGGCCGGGGACGTGGCAGCGTGACCGTGCTGTGAAGCCCGACCTCCGAGACGCGACGGCAGGAAGGACGCCCGTGCGCGGACGCCTGTGTGCAGGGCGCCAGCCCCGCAGCCCCTGGCAGGTGGGCGCTCTGGTGGGGCCCGTCCCGGGCTTCACGGAGCGTCGCTGGGGGCGGTGGGCCGCGGGGCGCACACCCTGGCGTGCTTCCTGCTCGCCGTTGCCCGCGGGGCTCGCCGGCGGGGGCTGCGGCGCGGGGGCTGGTGTGCGGGACCGCGTCCCCCCGGGCCTCCGCGGAGCCGTCGCGGGGCCTAGAGTTCCCCTGCGAAGCATGCGTTCAGAACTAACGACGTGTCACGCGTCTAGGTTTCTGCAAGATCGCTGTTTTCAAGTTTGCCCCGGAGACTGAATGCAGCCGAACACGGTCTAAACCCGCAGACAAGCTTCTGATTTACACAAGAAAGGGTGCCCTGTGGTTTATGCTTTTCCTCGCTGGATGGGAAAACCGTGTTTTAATTTCCTCTTGGCGGGGGGAGGGATTGGAGGCTTCGTCCACTCAGCACGTACGGATAGGTCCGTGGGTGCCAGGGGCGGAGGGTAAGTGCTGGGATGTTTCAGTGAACTAGACAGACGACTCCCGCCCACGTGGAGCTTGTGTGTGGGGGCGGGGGGGGGGACAGATGGCCAGTTCTGCAGGAGGTTAGCAGGGGAGGGGCCGGGTGGGCTCAGGTGGCAGCTGGGGGAGGGCCCCAGGGAGAGGGACTTCCCGCAGAGGCTGAGGCGGGGGCCCTGTGGCCAGGGGCTGCTGGGGACCCTGGGCTGCAGGCAGAAGTCCCGCAGGGAGCAGAGGGCCCCCCGCGGCCCAGCATGGGGAGGGGTGTGTGGGAGGAGACACCAGGCCAGGCCGGCCGGCGGGCACTGGAGGGGCGGCGCTTCCTGGGGAGGAGGCGGGGCGCTTTGGAGGGTTTGTGCTGAGCCGTGGCCTGGTCTGGCCTGGGTGTCCACAGGGTCACGTGCTGCTGTCTGGGATGGGCCCCAGGGGTGGGGGCTGTGGTCACTGGGTGGCAGGGAGATGACCTGACCCGCGGCCAGGGAGGCAGCAGACCCTGGTGTATTCAGAGACGGGGTCCCACGGGTTTGCTGGCTGCAGCCGGTGACGGGTGGGGAGGCGGGCGTGGGTCCAGGGGTTTGGCCTGCGCCACAGAGCACGGACGGGCTGGGCAGGTCGGGAGTTTGGGCTCTTCGCCCTGCTCCCTGGCACCGACCCACTGGGCACCAGGGTGCAGTCCGTGAGAGTGGCTGTGGGCAGGGCAGGGCCGAGGCCCTGAGGACGGAGCCTGAGCGCACAGTCCTGTCCAGGGCCCGCCAGCCCCCAGACCTCAGCCCTGTCCCTACGTTCTCTGACGGGTGCTGTGCGGGGGCGGCTCCCGCGCAGCCTCCTGCCTGTGGTCTGGGGTGTGGATCTGGTGGGTCCTGTGCCGGTCCTCGCACCGCACCAGATGGCGGAGCCCCTGCGGCCCCCGCCCCCCGCCAGGCCTGCCTCCCCGCCTGCGGTCGCGTCCCCTCCGGGACCCCCCCCCAGAGTCGGCACCCGCCTTCTTCCCCTGAGAACGCTGCTTTCCCGCAGGTGGATTTCACCGCAGTTTCTGGTTCACACGTTTGCCTTCTGACTGCGCGTCCCCATCCAGAAAGCCCACTGGCCCCAGGAGCGCGCGGCTGTGCTCCGCTGCCGCCCGGACGGAGCACCCCAGCGCCGCAGGTGCTCGGACGTGGAGTCCTGGGGCCACGGAGCGCGGGTCTCCTGCTGCTCGTGGGGCTCGGGGCACGGCAGCGTGTGTGAGGTGGTGTTCGCGTTGGTGTCCGGAGCGAAGCCCTGGAGGGTCGGTGGCGACGGGTGGGCCTCGCACACGCCACGCGCGGGGCCAGGCGGTCGGCCTGGCCGCCGGGGAGCAGGAGGCATCCGTTCCCCGTCTCCGGCTCCTTTAGGGCTACTTTTTTATTTATGAGAAGTGAGAAAACGAAGGTTTATTTTTTCTTTTGATTTTTCTCGCCAGAAACGTGGCTCATGGATACCTTTTTAGAGCTCATCTTCAGTAAACGTGTCATCCTGGGAAACATCAAGGCAGGAGATTCTTCCGGCATAAGATAGTTGTTACGTGGATTTTTCTCTTTAACACTGTCAACCGCGGAGTCCTTTTCCACCGCTGTCCTTTTTCGGTCGGTTGACGCCTGTCCAGAAGCAGCGGCACGCCCGCGTCCGCGCCGCTGGGGCGTGCGCGGGCTGCGGTGGGCCCTGCGCTGAGGCGCCTGTCCCTCCGCCTGCAGGTGGAACGTGGTGGGCATCCAGGGGGCCCTGCTCAGCATCTTCGTGGAGCCCATCTACTTCTCCAGCATCATCCTCGGCAGCCTGTACCACGGGGACCACCTCTCCAGGGCCGTGTACCAGCGCATCTGCAGCATAGAGGACCTGCCCGCCCTCTACACCCTCAACAAGCCTCTGCTCAGCGGCAAGTATCTCCGGGGGGTGCGTCCTCTTTCCCGTGAACCTGCTGTTGCAGCGTCTGAGCCTTATGCGAAAAGCACCAGAGGGAGGCCGCGGTGGGGGGGGGGGTCTGGGCCGTTCTGAAAGGGCCGAAGGCAGCAGCGCAGTTAAGTGAGTCCCTCGTAATTGCTCTCTTACCGACTGAAACCCTTGCCGTTTATGGGGAAGTTAGAGCCCCACCGCCTGCTCTCCTTTCACCCGCACTGGTGTGTTTGAGTCCTGCGTCGGCCGGAGAGGGTCGCAGATGCCTTGAAGGTGCTGCGGGCGTCGCCGCCGCACGGGCCGTCAGCCCTGGTGCTGAGCTCTGCGGGGGCTGGCGCCGCTCGCCCAGGCCCGCTCATGGAGGTTGGCGGTGGGGTGCGCGTGCCCGCCCAGTGCCCGGGGCGAGCGGTGGTGCCCCTCTCCGCGGGGACCTGTGCCCGCCCAGTGCCCCCTGTGTCACCAGCTGTTTGTTGTTTCTCTCCTAGAATGTCAGTGGCTAACAGTACACTGAACGACAGCTCTTGAATTCAAGGGTCCTAACTTCTCAGTTCACCTTTATTTAAAAGGACACAGTTAAGGTATTTTTATCCTTTTGGAAATATGGCTTTGCCTACTTTTTTAAGCTAGAACTAAAACCATAACCCTGGACTAGAATGCCTCTTGGTGTGCATGTGTTTTGCCGTGGTCTGTGGTCTTGCTACTAGCCTGTCTCTAACTGAGGAAAGCGACGTGGAACTTTATTTGAAAGCATGTCTCTTAGAGCACATGAATTGCACAGGAACGGAGGAAAACAAAAGTTGTTTTGGATCCAGTTTTACAGCTCTCTAACTTCAACCATTATCTTTTAAGAAAAAAAAAAAAAAACAGACATAAAATTTGATGGTGGGTAAGTTGAAATTGTAGCACCCACACCCATTGAACTTCTCTGGTAGACACAGTGTAAGTGTACTTTGGTACGTGTCGGTGTGTAAATTTCTCACAAGTCAGAAAATAATTTTCCCTACTTAGTCTGTGTTCTACATTTGAGGGAAAAGTGCTTTGTTTCATTTCAGCTGTCACTTGTCTCTTATATTCATAGCCATGGAGAACATGTGTGAGACACGTGGCACCCAGCAGGTACTCAGAGATGGTTGCTGACTAGCGCCCACTGAGCGCGGCTGAGCCGTGCTGCTCCACCACTGTGGCCTGAGGAGACAGGGCCCTCTCGCGAAAGGAGTAGCCTAAGGTGGTGAAAGGAAGCGTGTCTTATCTATTAAAACATGTTGAAAAATAGAGTTTCAGTTGGCCCTGCACCATGTATATTGTTAAAAACGTGAAGTTAAGTAAAACGAAAAGGCAGAAGAACTACTCTCAGCTGGAAGAAAGAGAAAACCCCAGAAAAACAAAAAATAAAACAGAAATAAGCAATTTACCAAAGAATTCAAAACATTGGTAATAAAAACCTACCTGAATTGGGGAAGAGGATTGCTCTAAACACAGATCATTCTGATAAGGAACTAGAAAATATAACAAAGACTCAAGCAAAAATAGACAATTCAATATCTGAGATTAAAGAGCACTGTAGAAGCCATGAATAATAGACTAAATGACACAGAAGAACACATAAGTAATCTAGAAGCTAAAATAATGGAAATCACCTAATCAGAACAGTAGACAGAAAAACAAATGGAAAAAAAAAAACAACACCATGGAACATATGAGATCTCTGGGATAACATCAAACATACTGACAGTCACATTTTAGGGTCTCTAGAAGGAGAGGAGAGAAAGAGAAGGGTATCGAAAATGTATCTGAGGAAATTATGGCTGAAAACTTACCAAACCTAAGGAAGGAAACAGACATCCAGGTGCAGGAAGCACAGAGGGTCTCAAACAAGATGAACCCAAATAGACCCACACCAAGGTGTATAATCAAAATGGTGAAAGTTAAAGATAATGAATTCTAAAGACAGCAAGAGAAAAACAAGGAGTCAGGCTCTCAGCTGATTTCTCTGAAGAAACTTTGCAAGCCAGAAAGGAGTGGCATGATATACTCAAAGTGCTAAAAGGGAAAAACCTACAACCCAGGACACCCTACCCAGCAAGATTACCATTTAGAATAGAAGAGATAAAGAATTTCTCAGAGAAGCAGAAACTGAAAGAATTTGGCAATGCTAAACTTACCCTAACAGAAATGTTGAAGGGTCTTCTCTAAATGGAAAGGAAGTGAGAATATACAGGAAAGAGAAAATCCCAATAGGAAAGGCGAATATATAGTAAGGGTTGAAGATCACTTAAATAATCCAGTATGTAATTAAAAGACAAATGTAAAAGCAGCTGTGATTACAGTAAACAGTAAAGGGATAAACGGAAAGATGTATAATGTATCAAAAACACAAAATGTGGGGGAGGGGAGTAAAAAGTGTAGCTCTTTTAGAATGCATTTGAACTTAAATGACCCTCAGTTTAAATCAAGTAGACATGATTATGGGTCAACATATATGAACCCCAAGGTAACCACAAATCTAAAACCTACCACAGGTACACAGAAATCAAAAAGAAAGGAACGCAAACATACTTGTAAAGAAAATCATCAAACCACAATAGGAGAAATGAAAAAGAAATGGACAGAGAAGAACTACAAAAATAACTGGAAAACAAGTAATAAAATGGCAGTAAGTACATACCTATCAATAACTGTAGTTTAAATGTCGATGGACTTAGATGCTCTGATCAAAGGACGTAGGGTGGCTGATTGGATAATAAAGAAGACGCTTCAATATGCTGCCAGCAAGAGACTAGCTTCAGGGTAAGAGACACACGCAGACTGAAAGTGAGGGGTGGAAGAAGGTATTGCACGCAAGCAGAACCAACAAGAAAGAGGAGAGAGCAGTACTTGTGTCAGACAGAATAGACTAGAACCAAGTGATATATGTAGTGATAAAGGGAGTTAGCACAAGAAGAGAATATAACATTCCCTAACATATAAACACCCGATACAGGAGCACCTAAACATATAAAGCAAATTCTAACAGACATAAAGAGACAGATTGACAATAATATAACAACAGCAGGGCTTTAATGCTCCCCTGCCATCAATGAACAGATCGGACAGAAATCAGTAAGGCAACAGCGGTCTTAAATGACACAATAGACCAGACTTGGTCTTGGACTTGATTGACATCTATAGGACATTATATCCAAAACCAGCATAATACACATTCAAGTGCACATGCAATGTTCTCCAGGGTAGATTACATACTGGGTCACAAAACAAGCCTCAACAAATTTAAGAGGATAGAAATTATACCAAGTGTGGCACTTCCTCGGTGGCGCCATGGTTAAGAATCCACCTGCCAATGCACGGCACACAGGTTTGAACCCTGCAGAGCAACTAAGCCTATGTGCTACAACTACTGAGTCTGCACTCTAGAGCCCGTGAGCCACAACTCTTGAGCCCACATGCCACAACTACTGAAACCCACATGCCTAGAGCCTGTGCTCCGCAACAAGAGAAGCCACCAAAATGAGGAGCCTGTGCACCACAATGAAGAGTGGCCCCTGCTCTCCACAACTACTGCACACAGCAACAAAGACCCAACGCAGTCAGTAAATAAATTAATAAATTTATTTTAAGAAAACAAACAGCACAACAACAGCAAAGAAATTATACCATGTGTTGTTTCTGACCACAATGGTATGAAACTAGAAATCAACTGCTGAAAGGAAAACAGGAAAAGAACAAACATATGGAGACTAAACAATATGCTACTAAAAACCAACGGGCCAATGATGAAATCAAAGAGTAAATCAGAAAATACTTCGAGACAAATGAAAATGGAAACACAACTTTCCAGAATCTGTGGGATGCAGCAAAAGTGGTTCTAGACGGAAGTTCATGGCAATTCAGGCCTTCCTCATGTAACAAGAAAAACATCAAGTAAATAACCAAGGCTGCCATCTAAAAAAAATTAGAAAAAGAAGAACAAACAAAGCCCAAAGTTAGCAGAAGGAAGGAAATAATAAAGATCAGAGAGGAAAGAAATAAAATAGAGATTAAAAAAAAACAATCAAAAAGATAAATGAAACCAGGTGCTGGATTTTTGTACAGATAAACAAAATTGATCAACCTGTAGCCAGGCTTATCAAGAAGAAAAGAGAGAGGACCCAAATGAATTAAGAAATGAAAGAGGAGAAATCACAATCGATACCACAGAAATATAAAAAATCATAAGAGAACTATGAATAGCTATATGCCAACAAATTGGACAGTCTAGCAAGAAATGGACAAATTTCTAGAAACATACAGCCTGTCAAGATGGAGTCAAGAAGAAACACAATTCAAACAGATCTGTCACTAGAAGTGAAATTGAATTTGTAATTAAAAAAAAAAAGCCCATAAAACAAAAGCCTAAGCCTAATTCCCCGGCTTCACAGGGCAAGTCTACCAAACATACAAAGAAGAACTTACACCTATCCTTCTTAAACTGTTCCTAGAAACTGAAGAGGATGGAACACTCCCAAAATGAGTCTGTGAGGCCACCACTACCCTGATGCCAAAACCAGACAAGACACTACAAAAAAAGAAAATTACGGGCCAGTACCTTTGATGAATGTAGATGCACATATCCTCAACAAAATGTTAGCGAACCAAATCCCACAACACATAAAAAGGATCATGTGCCATGATCAAGGTGGATTTATTCCACGGTCACAAGGATGGTTTAATGGTCATGAGTCAATCAGGGTCATACACCACACTACCCAAATGAAGAATAAAAATCCCATGATCATCTCAATAGATGCAGGAAAAGCCTTTGACAAAATTCAACATCCATTCATGATAAAAACTCTCATTAAAGTAGGTATAGAGGGAACACATCTCAACATAATAAAAGCCATTTATGGGTGTAGAGCGGACACATCTCAACATAATAAAGACCATTTGTGGCAAGCTTACGGCCAACGTAATACTGGATGGTGAAAAGCTGAAAACCTTCGTGCTAAATTCAGAAACAAGACAAGGATGCCCACTCGTGCCACATCTGTTTGCTATAGTACTGGAGGTCCTCACCACAGCAGTCAGACAAGAAAAAGAAGTAAAAGGTATCCAGGTTGGAAGGGAACAAGTAAAATTGTCACTATTTGCAGATGACATGATAATTTATATAGGGAACCCTAAAGTCTCTACCCAAATACAATTAGAACTAATAAGTAAATTCAGCAAGGTTGCAGGATATAAGATTACTGTACAGAAATCATTTGTGTTTCTGTACACTAATAATGAAATATCAGAAAGAGAAAATTTAAAAATAATCCCATTTAAAATCACATCAAAAAGAAAAAAATACCTAGGAATAAACTTAACCAAGGAGGTGAAAGACCTGAAAACTATAAAATATCAATGAAGGAAATTGAAGGTGATACAGAGAAATGGAAAGATATGCCATGCTTTTGGATTGGGAGAATTAATGTTGTTAAAATGGCCATTCTACCCAAAGAAAGCTACAGATATAATGCAATCTCTATCAAAATACCCATGACATTTTTCACAGAACTAGATCACATATTCCTAAAACTCTTATGGAACAACAGAAGACCTTGAATTGCCAAAGCAATCTTGAGAAAAAAGAACAAAGATGGAGGAATCAGGCTCCCTGACTTCAGATGATACTACAAAGATGCAGTAATCAAAACAGTGTGGTACTGGCACGAAACCAGACACATAGATCAGTGGAACAGACTAGAGGGCCCAGAAATAACCCACACCTGCAGTTAATTAGTCTTCGGCAAAGGAGGCAAGAATATCCAGTGGAGAAAAGACAGGCTCTCCAGCAAGTGGTGTTGGGAAAGCTGGACAGCCGCATGTAAACCAATGAGGTTAGAACACTCCCTCACACCATACACAGAAATAAACTCGAAGTGGTTTAAGGATCTAAATGTACAACCTGAAACCACTAAACTCCTAGAAGAGAACATACGTGGAACACTCTGACATAAATCATACTGGTATTTTCTTGGATCAGTCTCCTAAGGCAGAAGAAATAAAAGCAAAAATAAGTAGATGGGACCTAATTAAACTTAAAAGCTTTTGGGGACTTCCCTGGTGGCGCAGTGGTTAAGAATCCGCCTGCCAATGCAGGAGACACGGGTTCGAGCCCTGGTCCAGGAAGATCCCACATGATGTGGAGCAACTAAGCCTGTGCACCATAGCTACTGAGCCTGCGCTCTAGAGCCCGTTCGCCACAACTGTTGAGGCCCTGTGCCACAACTACTGAAGCCCATGTACCTAGAGCCTGTGCTCCACAACAAGAGAAGCCACGGCAATCAGGAGCCCATGCACCACAACAAAGAGTAGCCCCTGCTGGCGGCAACTAGAGAAAGCCCACGTGCAGCAACAAAGACCCAACTCAGCCAAAGAATAAATAATATTAAAAAAAAAGAGATTAAAAAAAGATTAAGAAAAAAAAAGGTTTTGCATAGCAGAGGAAACCGTTAACAAAATGAAAAGACAACCTATGGACTGGGAGAAAATATTTGCAAATGATATGACCAACAAGGGGTTAATATGCAAACTATAGAAACAGCTTGTACAACTCAACATAAGACCTGAATAGACATTTTTCCAAAGAAGACATACAGATGACCAACAGGAAAAGGTGATCAACATCACTAGTTATTAGAGAAATGCAAATCAAAACTGCAATGAGGTATCACCTCACACCTATCAGAATGGCTGTTATCAGTAATGATATCAAGTAATGAATATTAGCAAGGTTGTGGAGAAAAGGGAACCCTTGTACACTGTTGGTGGGAATGTAAATTGGTGCAGCCACTGTGGAGAACAGTATGGAGATTCCTCAAAAAACTAAAAATAGAACTACCATATGGTCCAGCAATTATACCCCTGGGCATGTATCAAAAAAACCCCAAACAAACCACTAATTCAAAAAGATACATGCACCCCAGTGTTCATAGCGGCAATGTTTACGATAGTGGAAGCAACCTAAATGTCCATTGACAGATGAGTGGATAAAGAAGATGTGATGTGTGTGTGTGTGTGTCTATACACACACACACACACGATGTGATACTACTCAGCCATAAAAAAGAATGAAATGGTGCCATTTGCAGCAACACGGATGGACCTAGAGATTATTGTACTAAGTGAAGTCAGTCATACAGAGAAAAACAGATATTATATGACATCACTTATATGTGAACTCTAAAAAATAATACAAATGAATCTGTATACGGAACAGAAATAGACTCACAGACATAGCCAGCAAACTGATGGCTACCAAAGGGGAAGGGGTGGGGAGAGAGAGAGATTAGGAGTCTGGAGTTGACAGAGACACGACTGTATACTAAATAGATGAACAACAGGGACCTACGGTAGAGCACAGGGAGCTGTATCCAATATCCTGTAATAACCTGTAATGCAGTGTCATCTGCAAAAATAGCAAATCACTATGCTATACAATAAATACTTCAATTAAATAAATAAATCTATGAAATGTTTTTAGAGTTAAAAATAAGAGCTCACATACTTCGTAAATAAACCAAATGTGTGTTTTTTAAAAAACAGTCACAAACAGACTTCCCTAGTGGCGCCATGGTTAAGAATGCGCCTGCCAATGCAGGGGACACGGGTTCCATCCCTGCCCCAGGAAGATCCCACATGCCATGGAGCAACTAAGTCCGTGTGCCACAACTATTGAGCCTGCGCTTTAGAGCCCGCAAGCCACAAATATTGAGCCCGTGAGCCACAACGGTTGAGCCCATGTGCCTAGAGCCCGTGCTCTGCAACAAGAGAAGCCACCACAGTGAGGAGCCTGCGCACCACAACGAAGAGCAGCCCCTGCTTGCATCAACTAGAGAAAGCTGGTGTGCAGCAAGGAAGACCCAACACAGCCGATAAATAAATAAATAAATTTATTAAAAAACAAAACAGTCTCAAACAAGGCAGACCTGACGGATGTGGTCTGAGTCCCGGGGTCTCTGGGGAGATGGTGTGGGAGTTGGGCTGGGGGAGGCGCTGCTGTCGGATGGAAGGCTGTGCCGCCTGCTGGGGAAAGCATGTGACTGTATATGATAATCGGTAAGAAGAGCTGTCCTTGTGTCAAGATAGACAAGCCTTAAATGAGAGAGAGAATGTTAACACGAGTAAGAATGAGTGTGTGTGTGTGTGTCTTCCAGGCGGGCATAGGTGTGGGATGTTTTCTCTCTGCCCCAGTGTCTAGAAGGGGGTCCCCGTGCCTGGTACCCTGCTAGGGCAGGAGGCCCCGTCGCGGGGGCGGGCGGGACCAGGCATGGCCCTGGGCTGTGACCCTTCATTCTTCCTTTCGTCTCATATACTTTCTGCCCAATATGCCTCCTCACTGTCGTTTTCTTCCCCTTATTCTTGCTGCGTTGATTAAAGTGTCTTTTTCTCTTTTTTGTGTGCTTGTGATTCGGAAATTTTAAATCTTATTTTCGTTTTCCCAAGTGATTACCCTTACCTTTTTAAAGGTGGTTTAAATATATTCGCTTAAAATGTAGCATGAAGCATTAATCGGGACTTGTGAAGGTCACAGCGGGAGATGAGCTGCGACCTCAGGGTGTTTTCAGCCCACATCCTTCTCGCCCTCATCCTCTAGATACTGATGCCATCTTGAGTTTTAGAAATGTTCAAAAAGCTCTTCCTCATAGGCCCCCCGGACATCTTGTCAACAGTCGTTTAGACAGAAAGAGAAGGGCCACAGTCCTCCTCTCGTCACTGGTTCCTGCACCTGGGGCCTCCCCTCCCTTTAAGTCCACACTTGGGTTTATTTTCATTTTGCTGAAATATGTCCTTAACGTAGTGGACCGCGTGGAGCTGTCTGTTGATTGCTTCCTGTTTGATCCGGGGGAAGTGCCTGCTCCGTGGTGCTCTGCCTCTGGACGCTCTGCCTCTGGACGTGCCTTCACCCGCGTGTTTGAGGACCGCAGGCATCTCGAGTGTGGCCCCGCCCTGAGGAGCCCAGGCATCCTCCCGTCTCCTGTGTCTTGGAGCCACCTGGCTTTCTTTCCTCCTGGACCCCCTTTTGTTTTACCCCTGGGAGCATTGAATTTGTCTCTTTCCCCTGAAATTCACAAATTCCAGCAGATAGAGCCTAGGCGTGTGGCTGGCTTGCCTCTTCCTGCCCGCCCGCCTGCCCGCCGTGCAGGCTTCGGTCTGGACCGTGGAGCCTTAGGTCTGGACCGTGGAGCCTTAGGTCAGGGAGACCGTCTTCAGTTTTACCCGTCGCTGCTTTACCGTCTCCGGCCTCCCCTGGTGCAGAGCGGCCGGGCCTCGTCCGCAGCCTCCTGGGTCGCGGTGTCCTTTGTGTCTGCCCTGCTGGAGACCCCCCTCCGCACCCCGATGTGCTCGCTCACGGCCACGCCAGGGGCTGACAGGGGGCCTCTCTTGGCCGTGCGGAGGCCGGTGCCCGGGACCCTCCCGGCCTTACAGCCACGCGCTCACCGCCCCCGCCTCCGCTCCGCTCCCTGCTCTGGGAGAAGGCGCCGCCTTTCCACCTAGGTTTTCCATTTGCGTCGGAGGAGAGACCTTCCGGCGCCTGGACTGTCCGGGGCGCTTCCTGAGAGGGTGGAGGTGTCCCAGGTGGAGGGGCGGCCGCTGCCTGTTGTGGATGCCCGTGGCCTCTCAGTGTGTTCTAGACCCTGCGAGCCTGTGGGAGGGGGTGTGCCGCTCGCTTTTTAAAGTCCTCTCTGTGCGGGTGTCCTTACCTACTTTACTGATGATGCCTTTGAGGGTTTGTCGGAAGTCATTGCTATCAGCTCCAAACCGCGTCCTGGGGTGGACGCACGCTCCTTCCTGGCGCGGACCCGGCTCCTCACGCCCGCCCTTGGGTCCTCCCCGGCCCAGGCGGTGTGGTCCTGGTCACCCCGTCCACGCCCTTCCAGGTGCCGCCGTGGCAGGGCTCACGCAAGGGCGTGTGCTGCTCGCTGGCGCACGGAGAACTCGAACCTGGTCCCAGGTGCCTCCCACAGGGACGCAGGTGCCGTGTGTCTCTCGGGGGGTCTGCTGCCGCTGCCCGCCCAGATGCCCCCTTCCCCTGCGTCTGCGTCTGGAGCGCCCCCAGGCCTGTTGGCGGGGAGAGGACTCTCCCTTCTGCGCCCTGGCCCCGTGCTGCCCTCGGGGCCGAGCCTGGCTTTGCCCTGTCCCGGCCACGGGCCCTCCGCCAGCGGCACGCAGGTCACCTCCGGACCAGCACCCGGGTTCCTTCCCAAAGCTGGTGTCTTAACACCCCCCTACCCCGGCCCACCCCGGGCGTGTGCAAGAAGGGAGTCTGATTCGGCCGCGGCCCTCGGTGCACAGCGCGGCCCCGTCCGGGATCGGGGAGCGGGGAGACAGCAGGACAGGCGCGTGTGGCCGCCTCGCCGGCTCAGACCCGCGCTGCCCGCAGGTGCCGTCCCCGCTCTGTCAGCTCAGGGGGCCTTTCCTCACCAACGTCAGGGTGGAGGTCTCAAAGCTGCCCTGTTCCAGGGGCTGCAGGTTTGGGGCGCACGGCCCGGCTGCACGCCCGTGTCACCCTCACTGTTGGGTGCCCTGCACTCGGTTTCCTTCCACTTTAACGCTGCTCAGGTCTTTGTGTATTTGCACAACAAAGGCCACTTTCCAGATTGTAACCACAGTTTCCTGGCCATTTAACAAGTGACTCATAGTTTCTGTAGCAGGAACCCATAGTCACCCCGAATATCCACTCCTCTTCGTTGTGTGTATAAAGCATTTGATCACACGTTGCTGTGTGAGGAACACAGGAAACATCTTTACGAGGAAAGTAAGGAAAATACCAGCGCCAGCTGGGCTTTCTGGGTTTTCACTTGTAGCCGTTATTAGGCCCGTTCACAGTTTCTCTGTACTTTTGCTCTGAAGTTCTGACTCAGCACACTTAATTCGCAGCAACAGAGGGACTCTCAGTACCAGCCAGGATGTTCCTGTTGTATTGTTTTCTGCACCGTGGCCGTGACTAACTCGTTACCCCAGTTCTTGCTTCGCAGCCCTGGAAAGACACACGCCTTCTCTTCTTGGGGCCCACCCTACAGCAGTGTTGGCCCCAGAGACCCGTGGGAATAAGCTCTTGGCTCGTGTGGGGGCCCTCCGCCCCAGAAAAAGTGTACGGTCAGCATTGGAAGCTGGGGCTATCTATTTCCTTTTGCCTTGGTTTCTCCATTCTTGCTAAAGATGGTAGTTTACTTAGCTTAAAATATAAAAAAAATTTGAACAATTAGTTAACTGACCATTTCTAGTTTTAATGCAAAATGTAATTCTGAGGTTGAAGTATCATTCAACAGGAACCCTTGATTTCGGTCTTGTAGAGAAGTAATGGAATTGCAAAGGAAAATAATATACTCTAAGCATTACCCATTTATTCATGTAAGATTCAATTCCATTATGGTCAGAGATTCCCCCGCGGTTGTACCTAAACAGACCCCCTCCCCCCAAACCCCTCCCCGACTCTGTACTTGAAGGGCTGCAGCCTTGAATAAGCTCAGGGGCAGCTCGGTGACCTGCGGGAACTGCCTGCCCACTGGGCAGGTGTGCTAGTGACAGCCGCAGACACCTGACAAAACTGCGCAGCGGAAAAGCCCCGAGCGCAGGGCAGGAGTGTCCTGGCAGCAGAGGGCTGGTTGGTGCAACGAGGAAACACTGACATCAGGACGGCGTTTAGCTCCCAACAGGCCGGCCGCCCCACGCCCCGGGGACGTCTAGGAGGAGTCCAGAGCCCACAGCGGGACTTCCGTCCGGACAGCCAGGCAAGGGCCGGGCTGGACTCCGGCTCTTGGTCCAGAAGGGACTTGGGTCCTGGCTTGTCCTCCAGGCCCTCCCTGGAATTGGAGGCCCATCCCAGAAAGAGCACGAGAGGCCACGCCAACTGCCTCTGTTCATCAGCCGAGATGTTTACTCCCAGCCACGCGTGAACAGCCGCTATCAAGCCCTCGAGGACAGTAAACACAGAAAAGAGTGACCTGTGTAAGAAAATAGGACAACTGAGAGAAAGTCAGTCAGAGAACGGAAGAAGAGAGAGAGAATAAACCTTATTCACATGTGTGCGATGTTTAGTAAGTACAGAAATCAAGTGTTAACGCGAAGGTCTGGGAAATACTCATTTAGCAAATGTCAGGGCAGGCAGCGTGGTCAGGGATGGGAGGGGTCGGCGTGGTGGCTGCCACGGGGGGTGGGGGGGCGCGGACGCGGTTGGGGGCCCCTCTGGGGCCAGAGGCTCCGTTTGTTGAGCGAGCGCTGCTTCCCAGTGGCTCACTGTGACAACCCTGCGCCATGTGGTGCACTTCAGTTAAAGTATTAAGCAAAGTGAGAGAGTTCCGCACTCACGTCGGGAAGGAAGAAAGGATTCTGCAGTTTAGTGGAAGAGGCAGAAACCTTAAAGGAACCTTGAAGCTTTTCGCAGACCTGGGTCTGTCTTCCTAGGGGGTAGTTTCTAAATTGTCAGCCCAGGAGCAAGTCCCCAGCGGAGCCCCGAGGCTGGCTGCCGGGACAGGGGCCGCCTGGGGCCCGGAGGGAGGGGTGGCACTGGGGGCTGGCTTTGCGCTGAGAAGGCCCCCCGAGGGTGGGCGGCGTGTACATCTGAGAAGGCAGGTGAGTAGGGGGCCTGGAGCCCCAAGGGGAGGGCAGCCAGGGGTCAGACTGCGGGAGGCTGAACTCTTGGGGGCGGGGGCGGGGTGTGGGGTGTGGGGGCTGCACTCCCGGCTCTGTCGTGGGGGGCATTCTCCACCCCCCCGCCTCCTCGAGGTCAAGGGCCTGGACTCGCTGAGGGGAATCTCACCCTTTCCACGCTCAGACTCTTCTCTGTCTCCCGGGGGATGGTGTGAAGCCAGTCGGTGGGCAGCTGGACCGCCCCCCGGGGCTCGGCAGAAGACCTCAGAGGTGGCCGCTGTGGCCAAGAGGACTTAGGTGTCAGGGCAGGAGATTCGCGGGGACGAGGCAGTTGTGTCGTTGCATGAATATAGAGGGCACGTCACCTCTTCATCCGCACGCCTCCCGTGGACACGTCATTTTTCACGGGTCCACTTAGGGACCCGAAGTCACCCTGCGATTCACCGCGGAAGCTCTGCTATGAGCAGGTGACCCAGGGCGCGGCCGTCCCGGCGCGAGCTCCGCCCTGGTGCCCGCGGCCTGCCCTCCGCGTGGGAGCCCCCCCACCCCCGCCCGCCTGCCGCTGGAAGAAGCCCTGGGTGATCATCCTCGGGTCCCGGCGGCCGTGGGGTCTGTGTCAAATACCAGGGCCCTTCGAGCAGCCCGGCCAGTGCTCCTGACCAGAGCTCCTCCGGGCGGGGTCCCGACCTTCGTTCAGACCCCCCCCAGGCAGTGAAGGGGTAAAGGGGGGGCCGGGCAGAGCCGCCCGTCCTGGGGTGGGGGGGCATGGACGTCATGTTAAACGTGTTCCGTCCCTTGAGATGGGTCTCCCCGCGGCCAGTGGCCTGTACACTGGAATTCTCTGTCGACCGTTCGCGCTGCTCTCAGGTGGGCTGCTGCTTCGGCCTGAAGGAGGGAGGCTTCTGAGCGAGGCCTGGGCGCCACCTGTGGGCTGCCCGGACCTGCCGTCCGGCCTGCGTATTCTGTGCGGCGAGGAGTCGATGGGCACCCAGAGCGCGGGGCCGGGTGCAGGTGCGGCCGCTCGCGTCGCCGGCTCGCCAGGCTCTGCCCGACGGCGCTGGGGCAGGGAGCACGTGCCTCCGGTCCCGGGGGACCCGAGGCCGCCTCGCTTTCAGCCCCGCAGCCGGAGCCCCTGACCGGCTGTGACCGGCGGGCCGGGCCCGCTGAGGAAACAGGAGCCCGCGGGCCCCCGCGCGGCCCTGCTCCCGGGGAGCTGGGTGTCCGGGGTCCGCGCGTCCCGCGCGTGGGGCGAGCAGAGAAGGGGCCCGCTGGGTGGGCCTGCGCTGCTCCCGCGGGGGCCCAGCTGCGCCCCGAGGCCCGGCGCCTGCGCCCCGTTGCCCGGCGCCTGCGCCCCGAGTGAGCGCAGGGTGTGTGGCTCCCCGGGCACGGGGTTTCTGCGCGCCCGCCCGCCCGCGCAGACACGTGTGCTTCTGGGCGGCTCTGGACGGCGTGAGCTGCCGGGGGCGGGGGGCGGACGCGCCTGGCGTGGCCCCCGTCAGGCCGTGTCCCCGCAGCCCCCGCGCGGGGCCCCGCGTCACCCGCCCCGTCTCTTCCAGGCATCAGCAACGCGGAGGCGCGGCAGCCGGGGAAGGCCCCCAACTTCAGTGTCAACTGGACGGTGGGCGACGCGGCCCTCGAGGTCATCTGCGCCACCACGGGGAAGGACGAGCTGGGCCGCGCCTCCCGCCTGTGTAAGCACGCGCTGTACTGTCGCTGGATGCGCGTGCACGGCAAGGTACTGAGGCGCCCCCCGCCCCCGCCCGCCAGCCCGCCCGGCGGCCGCCCCCCACCCCCCACCCCCCGTCCCTCCCGGGTGCTCCCGGCGCCGCAGATCCCAGGCAGGCTCGGCCCCCCGCCCCACCCCGGCCGGAACCTGCGGCTCGGCCGCGCCCGCGGGCTCCTCGGGCCACCCCCCCCTCCCCAGGAGGACCTCCAGGAAGGCTTTCAGACCTGCTTGTTTTGAGCGTTTTGGTGTGGGGTTTGCGGGGGTTCGCAGAAGTGGGGCCCTTTTTCCCCAAATAAAATCTTCTCTAGTGAATCAATATATTACCAGCTTGCATTTATTTCTAAGTTGAGTCAGTAGCTTTTGTTGGCGATGGACAGAAGTTGCTGCATCCACGTGGCAGGACAGGTATCCACGCAGGCAGCCTTGCGGGGACTGCCCTGCCGATTCTGAGCTCTGGACAGATATGGGTTGGACGAGGCAGGGAGGGTGGGGCTGGAGTGCTCCCCGTGACAGAACAGCAGAGGTGTCTGGTAAAGGCCTGGAAGTGTTCCACACGACCTTGGCGTCTGCTGCTCCCAGGTTGCCGGCGGCCCCTCTGCAGACTTGGCGCCACGCCTGCCTGTTTAACCACGAAGCCACCGCTCGGGGCTGAGCAGGCAGACCCGCGGGTGCCCAGCAGGGGTCTGGGTGACACGGTCCTTGGGGATGGCGCTGTCCCTCGGTTCCCCCGGAAGCAGCACAGCTTGAAATGCCGTTTTTTGAACATCGTACAGAATTTTATTTTCTACTGTTATTGCTTAAACAGTGGCACGTGTTCTTTTTTTAATCTTTTCACAGGTCCCCTCCAACTTACTGCGTTCCAAGATCACTAAACCCAACGTGTACCACGAGTCCAAGCTGGTGGCCAAGGAGTACCAGGCTGCCAAGGCCTGTCTGTTCAGGGCCTTCATCAAGGCCGGGCTGGGTGCCTGGGTGGAGAAGCCCACGGAGCAGGACCAGTTCTCACTCACACCCTGACGGGCGTGCAGCACGGCCCCGAACCTCGCAGCTGAGCCGGGGCAGGTGTGGGATGTGGGGGCGCCAGCATGGGGCCCCGCTCCTGGGGGCAGGCGCCCGGTGTGGGGGGTGTGCGGTGTGGGGGTCTGGCCTCAGGGTCCCGTGTCACCACCTGGCATCTCTCTGCAGAAGCGTTTCCCCTTTTGAATCATCCAGTGACTGCTTTCAACCTCAGTTTACATTTAGAAATTGAGTTCTACTGAGTAGGGCTTCCTGAAGTTTAGGAAAAATAGAAATTACTTTGTGTGAAATTCTTGAATAATTAATTTATTCAGAACTAGGAATATGGTTTATAAAGTAAGAAATAACTATGTCAGGTCACTCTCGTGCCACATTATTTTAATTGCAAAGAAGCATTTATATATGGCGGGAGTGAGGAAACAGGCAGGAAGTAGTAGCCTAAGGACACTGTCCCCGTCCACACGGAGGCCCCTCTTCCCTGTAGGTGCTGCCCTCCACCTAGCCTCCCCGGGAGAGCGCTCCGCCCGTGGAGCCCGAGTCCGCAGTGCAGTGACCCGCGGTGCGGCGCCTGGGGTTTCGGCCCAGGTCCCTGCAGCCTCCAGCCTCCTCTCGAAGTTTCTGTGCTCCTCGTAGGACCAGATCATGGAAAACGTCTCTTGGTTTACTTCTAAATAATCAGAGATCAAATGTAGCCAGCAAGCCTGGCCGTTGATGTGGGTTTTTTAAGCAGTGTTTAACTTTCAGGGACTGGAAGGAATCCCAGAGGCTCCTGCACAGTAAATAGCCCAGAATCCCCTCTGGTCCTTCCTCCGAATCTCCTGGGTGTGAATGACTGTCCCAAGATCGTCACAGGATGGAAACAGAACTGATTAAGTAGATACTCATCCTTGGAAAATGCCACTTAAGGCGTATTTTTAAATTATTCTTTCCAGCTTTGTCAAGGACATGTTTGAAGTGTAAGAAGCGTTCAGGCTGAAAGCTGGCGAGACAGCATGTTGCTGGTGGGGTCTCAACTGGGATCAGGTTTTGATGTCACGGCAGGGAAGGGGCTGGCCTGGCGCCCGGGGCGCCCGGGATCCTGTTGGGCACCCCGCAGCACTCAGGACACCCCCAGGCGGGCAGAGCGAGCTGGGGGCCCGGGGAGGCTGCCCCACCCCAACGTGGAGGTCCACGCCAGGCATCTCCCGTTTCCACTCAGGTCGGGGAGGAGCCCTGTGCCCTTTGCTGGGTCAGCGCCAGTTTCTGGTCCTGGGGGCTCTCGGACGTGCCGTAGGCAGAGAGGGCCCTCCAGCCAAGTCCAGGCATCACACTGTGTACCTGGGTGTCCTGTGTCCTTTATGGGCTCAGAAAACTCAGGGCCGGAGCAGGACAGCCACTGGCACTTCGGCGCAGATCCCGTGCGCTCAGAGTGGGCGATGAGGCCCCAGAAGGTCGTGTCTCCGGGTGTCTCCTCGCGTCTGCACAGGGACCCTGTGGGCGCGTGCGGGGCAGGGGGAGGGGGCCTCACTGCCGGGGGCCTGGCCGGGTCAGGGAATGAGGGTCCCCACGCCACCGTTTCTGCAGGGCATTTGCCCGTCCTGACCCTGTTAGCACAGGGCTCAGGCCCTCACCGCCCCGCGGGGCCCGCTGTGCTTTCACCCAAGAACAGAAAGGTGTCCGGTGGGGCCCCACCCCCAGGCAGGCTCCTGCACACTCCGAAAAGACACCTGTGCGTCCCTTCATTTTTATTCTTGTCTCTATAGATGGTATTTTTTCTAATGGGGATTGGGAGATGGACTTAGTTTTTAAAAAATATGTGGCTTTGGTTACGAAGTCCGGAGGAATGATATTGCACATGCACCCAAGCTGTCCAGGCGGCCCGCTCCCCCGTCAGCCCATCGAGGACCCACCCCCACCCCAATGAACGGATGCCTTGCCGCGTGGGTGCGCAGCCCGGCTGTGCCCTGCGGCCTTTCCCGGGTCAGACGGGTGTGACCGAGCAGCACGGCCTGACGCAGGGCTCCTGCCCCGAGAGCCCCGGGCCTGCAAGGGGTGCTGGGGAGGAAGGCGGCCAGGGCTTGGCGGGGTGGGCGGCGGGGACGGGGAGGAGCAGGAGGCCTGCACAGCCCCTGCTCCCGGGACAGGGCAGCCGGCACACGCGTCTGTGATCAGGGGAAAGGAGGACGTGCACCCCCGCCCCCCAGGCAGATCCGGGCGCAGCCGGCCAGGCGCCACCGCGGAGTCACCTCCTCCAGGGTCCAGGGCTCTTCATCTGGGTTGTAGAAACTTTGGAAATCTGATACAACCAAGAATTTGATCTTTTGAGAAAAATCTTGCATTTTGAGGACATTTTGACCAGTGGGGTTTGGGAAGGTTTCTGTTCTGTCTTGTCGGCGAAGCCTGGAGTGTTAATCCTGTGAGGACACCGGCCTGGGCCCCCTGGGCAGCTGTCCTGCAGGCAGGAAGGTCCCTCACAGAGGAGTCTCGTTTTTGTGATGCGAGCCGGGGCTCGTGGGGGGGTGGGGGGTGGCCAAGGTGGGGCCGTCATCGCGGGTTCCTCAGCCCTCATCCCTGCTCACCTCCTCCCTGCAGTTTGACTCCGAGTCTTAACGGGGCTTTTTGTCATTTTTTTTCTATTTTGGAGATTTTTTATTATAATCAAAAAGTTATTTTATTTTAAAATGTACAAGCCAACATTTCACAAGGTATTAATTTCTCTGGAATGTATTTTCTTTGAGTAATTTTGTTGCCCTTCAGACTACAGAGCCCTGCTCTCCGCAGCCGAGCCTCCCGGCCTCCTGGGGTGGGCAGGCCCCAGAGTGGGATTGGTGGGCGCTGGGACGGGAGTGCACGCCCTGCCCTTTTCCTCCAGAAACAAACAAAAAAGACAGATGGATTTTTTTCCATTTCCAAAAAATGTTTTACACCAAAATATAAGGTCTGCTCCAACCATAAATTTGATCCAGCATGAGAAGTAAAATTAGCTGGCTATCCCATCTCTAAATTCTATGAAATTAGTGAATCTCTGAAAAGGTTTCTTTATATCAAAACTATACAGATGCAAAGAGCAGAGTGTGTATGATCATGTGAATCCAGTCTTGTGTGTCCTTGTCCCCGGCGCGTCCCGTGACCATCACTCCCCAGCCAGAGGCCGGCCCGGGGCACTGGGTTCTGCGTCTGCACACCTCGGGGGGGAGAGGCTCTGACTTGACCTTGACTCCGAGCTCCTGTCTCTGGCAGCGCGTCTGCACCTCCCGTTTGGAGGGACGCGCCCCCGGCCCCAAGAGCTCTCGTTTGGCCACGGCCTGGGCTGATGGTGCATCGCAGACGCAGCCGTGAGCTGTTACAGGTGGTCTGTGGGATGTTCCTGGAGTGAGCCCCAAAAGCTGTTTGCTTCTCTGACTTTGGAGTATACGCTTTTCATTTTATCCTAGAATTCGGACACTTTATGTGAATGTAATTCACCCAAGAACGCTGTCACTAAGGTGCCCTCCTCGGCGTGCCCTGCGTGTACACTGACGTACAGGCCACGCGTGACCCCTGCATGAGCTTCCTCCCGCACCAGGACCAGCTGGGACCAAGCATGAGACGCTGTCCCGCAGACAGAGGACTTGAGATGTTCTCAATAAACCATGTTTCACTACCGCAGCCTCGCCAAGACTCTCTCCTCCCTGCTTCCCTCCCCGCTTGGTGTGGCGCGGGTCTGGGAGAGTGCGGGTGGGCGCCGGGCCCACGCCCTCTGATCCCCCCTCCCCCCACCGTGGGTCCCTAGCGCACGCGGCCACTCCCGCGTGTAAGGCCGAGGAGTGGGATGGCACAGCGGGCCCTGCTCCTGTCCCGGCTGTAGAAAGGGAGGGTGACGTGAGCCCGCAGGACCTGAGGTGTGTGGGGGGACGTGGTCGGGACAGCAGGGGGGCAGCCAGATGGGTGCGGCGCGGACCGGACCGCCTGGGCGTCGGCACAGCGAGGCCCGGCCGGGGTGCGGGGAAGAGCTGTCCGTTCAGGGCTGGCATTCGCAGGCAAGTGGAAGCCGGGCTGCCAGTGGCGTGGAGGCTCACGGTTGTAGAGAAATTCGGGTGCCTCACGTAAGGCGGGTACGAGCACACGCGGAAGAGTCTGGAAGGGACGAGCCCGGTCACCGTGTGTGGATGACGGGATTGGGAGTCATTTCAGTGTTATTTTCCTTTTTAAAAAAACGTATCCCTTTGGCCAACATTTCTATGTCAACATGAAAAACAAACAGGGAAGCCTTTTGAAAAGTTGGACGTCCCATGCAAATAAAAAGCAGCTCTGTCATGACACCTGCTCTCTGTTGCATCCATTTTGATTCTGTTTTCGTTTCTTTCGCCACAAAAAGAGCAACATTCACATGAAAATGTGTCATCAAAAAGGACAGATGACGCTTCCGAGAAAAGGTGGGGAGCAGCCGCTCCTGCAGGAGTCCAGGCCGGAGAGAGGCGATGCCCGGCGGGGCCTTCCTGTGGCTGCACGGAGTGGGGGCAAGACCTCCCCCCGCCCGCGTTCAGCGAATGGCCAAGCCGGTTAATTACTAATGTGTAGTAACACTGAGCTAGGCATGTTAGCGGTTTCTTTAGTAAAGGCAGAGGGAGCGCCGCGGGAGGCTGCGGAGCTGGGGAGATGGCCTGGGGGTGGGGGGTGAACCCCGCCCCCCCACGTGAGCGCGGCCCAGGGGCGGGGCAGGGGTCCCCCGAGGGCCGAGCACGCTGGCACCTGCTGCGAGATGCTGGGGTCGCGCGGGCGGGGGGCGGTCAGGTCCCGCCTGAGGTCGCAGGGGCGCCGGGAGCTGGGGGTGCGCAGGGGCAGCCTCGGAACGTGTGTGTGTGTGTGTGTGTGTGTGTGTGTGAGCGCGCGCGCGCACGTGTCCCCGCCCCGGGCTGAGATGCCAGGCGTCTCGTCGGCGCTGCGCGGAGCTGCGCGGGTGACAGCGACCCCGCCGGGCAGCGGCCCTGTGTCTCCTTGTCGTCGTCCTCGCGGCCACAGCCCGGCCGGCAGCTCGTGGACACGTGTGCACGTGGGGGGGACACGGACCGGCACCACTGGCTGGGCCCTCGGGCGGCTCCGGGCGGTGCGGAGGCCCTGCGCTCGCGGGGTCGCCCAGATGCCCAGGGAGCCCGCGCCCGGGGAGATGAGCTCCTGAGGACAGAGAAGACGCGCCAGAGGGCAGCTGTTTGGCCGGTAGGATGGTGACGTTGAATTAGAGATTCCGTGGGAATAAGCGCTACTATTTTAGAGCACACAGCCCAGGAATTTAAAATGAGCTCAGTGAACATTCTAGAGGAGGTTGAAAAAGAAAAAACCGAGAGAGCCGAGCAGAATTTGAAACCATGGACACAGTAGACAAGCTAAATAACAGAATGAACTGACAATCAGAAAACCAGGTGGAAAAAGAAGAGACAAAGAAAAAGGAAAGGAAAGAAATGCTAGACTCCTGGGCGCTAGCAGCACAGTGCTAACATCTGGCTAACGGGGGCTCCGCGCCGTTTGTCCCCCTCACAAGGGCCGTCAGGACGCACGGTGAAGCCTTTGCCCGTGAAACTGCCTTAAAAGGAAAAACCGACAAAAAGAACCACAAACGGAGAAAAGGTCTCGATGAAAGACTATGGGGCGTGTGGAGGAAATTGTTCAGTGTGTAGGAATTCACTATACTAGTGTCTCTACTTTTATATCTTTAAAATTTTTCATAAGGAATTTTAAAAGTTCAAACATAGACTTTTAAATCTACCATTTTATGGTACTCTAAGTGCTCTGGGATATTTTTACACAAAAGCAGGTAATGCACACACAAAAATTGTTATCGCTGTAAAATGTGAATTTTCCAAGTTTATAGAAGGGGGCGGAACAGACGACAGTTTTTAAATCTCAATCATTGACTTCCTCGTGGAGCCGTCTCACATGTGCCTCCATGGAAAGAAGGACTTTATGCGCCAGCTGAGTCTCCCCGCTGCTCACCCTGCCTGATTTTTCTTCCTGGCTCACTGCTCTGACACACGTGGATTTATTTGTCCCCAACGAAACAGAAACACTGCAGGTCGGAGGCATCAGTTTGTTCACGGCTGTTCCCCATCACGTGGCACAACCCTGCCATGCTGCAGGCGATTAATAAATACCACTGAATGAACAAAAGCCAACGACGAATTGTTAAAAATGGGCCTGTGGTGCCTCAGAGCCCTGCCATGGAAGGATGGACATTGAGAGCAGTTTCGATGAGATGCTTCGTGGAGAAACAACACTTAAGAAATCTTGCAGAGAGAAAAAGATGGCGGTGAAGTAGAGGGACATGGAATGCATCCCTCTCCACAGATGCATTGGGAATGCACCGAAGGATGCAATACTTCCCACAGAGAACCAGCTGAACACCAGCAGACGGCCTCGGACACCAGAAAGGACCGCAAGGAGCCCGACATAACGGGTAGGGAGGCATCTACGACAGCTCAAAGAGGGTGAGGCAGTGGAGCTGTGGTGGACAGGAGGGAGTGAGAAACACACGGAGGGTCCGCACCGCAGCTCAGCGTTCCCAGACTGAGACGTCGATTCACAGCTGAACAGAGGGTCTGGGAGCGGGGGAAGCGCAGAGCCAGTTCAGGGGGAGAAACATTGTTGCCAGAAAGGTGACGGACCGAGAGGACGGGAGGGAAGAGGGCCGCAGCGAGGAGTGCCCGCCCCTGAGAGCTGCCCGGCCATGATGGCGGCTGGAGGCTGTGGGCTCACGGGCGGGGGGGGGGGGGGGGGGGAGGAGCCATGCGCATAGCCTCTCTCTCTCTTTCGGCGCCTCTGCAACAGGCAGTGGAGAGACGCCCTGTGCGCCACCTAAGGCGCTCAGGGATAACAAGGACCCTCAGGCACTCGGGTGGGGCTGGATTAAAACCCCTTGGAATGCTGGCAGCAGGGAGGCTGCCAAGAAAAAAAAAACCCAAGAGAGGCCCAACTCTGAGACTTTCTGTTTACACCTGAGCCACTGGCATCCTTCTGCAACAGGCACCTCCAAGCCCGACTGAAACAACAGTGCGCCACTGCTCACTCACTCCCAGGGGAAGGAGCCACTATTGTACCCTCTCCCTCCTCACACACCGACGCTTACAGACCAACAATAAAGGAAGCTCTGCTGGTCACAGAATAATGCAAAAAAACCCAAGGCGAGGAGAAGGACACTTACAGCTGAGACTCTAAGGAAACAGAAATATTAGTATCAATCCTATTGAACTGGTCCATTCTGGGCTTGGTTCTGGATTTTTTTTTCCTTTATTAATTATGATCTTTGTCCTAAGGGATCTACAAGTTTTATAACATAATTTTTTAATTCTATTTTAATTCTATTTTTATTTTTTTTTTTGCCTTTTTATATACTTCTATTTCTAGCTAAGTTTTTGTTAGTACGGACAATATATCTCTCATACTTTCCTTTCATCCCTATCTTTTATACATTTCTATTCCTTTCTTTTTATTTGCATATTTCCAATCACACTACGCTCTTCTGTTCCCCTTCTTCCATCCACTTTTAGTTTTTTTATCTTAACATACTTATAAGCAACACTATCAATCTGCTCAGACTCCTTGCTTTATTCTCCAGATGACACACCGCCTTGGTATTTAATATTAGGATTTTGTCTTTAGCTTAGTTCTTAGTACAATTGTCTAATTTCATTCTGAGAATCTCCATTCTGTCTGGTGGTACTCTAGCTCTTTTTTATATTTGATCTTAGCTTACAAAATCTCCCTGGATTAGTGTTTGTGTGTGTAAGGTGTTATTTGTTTGTTTGTTTGTTTTTGCTTTTGTTTCTGATTTGTTCTGTTTCGGTTGTCAATTTCTTGGGTTTCTCTTTGAGTATCTGATAGCATACTGGGGTTCTTCTGTCAGGTCTTTCTAGTGCCTTATGTCCTAATGGATTCAGTAATTGTGTGTCTTATACACGTATGTGTTTCCTAGACTTAGTATTTGTCTAACCCAACACTCGGACATTAGTCTGAGGCTTGGACAGTCTTCTATAAACACCTCTATCGCCAGGACAAGCAACCCCAAAAGTCTGGACAACCATGAGGAAACAAAGAAACACCATGCAGGCAAAGGAGCAGGAAGAAAAACCCACAAGACCAAATAAATGAGGAGGAAATAGGAAAAATGCCTGAAAAAGAATTCAGAGTAATGATAGTAAAGATGATACAAAATCTCGATAACAAAATAGAGAAAGTACAAGAAACAGTTCATAAGAACTCAGAAAAACAAACAGCAATGGATAACAAAATAACTGAAATTAAAAATACTTGATGCTATAACCAGCAGAATGACTGAGGCAGAAGAACAAATAAGTGAGTTGGAAGATAGAATGCGGGAAATGACTGCCACAGAGCAGGAAAAAGAAAAAAGAATAAAAAGAATAGAAGACAGTCTCAGAGACCTCAGTGATAACATTAAGCGTACCAACATTTGATTTACAGGCATCCCAGAAGAAGAAGAAAACAAGAAAGGGTCTGAGAAAATACTTGAAGAGGTTATAGTGGAAAACTTCCCCAACATGGGAAAGGAAATAATTAACCAAGTCCAAGAAGCACAGAGAGTCCCATACAGAATAAACCCAAGGAGAAATACACCAAGGCACATATTAATCAAACTAATGACAATCCAACACAAAGAAAAAATATTAAAAGCAGCAAGAGAAAAGCAACAAATAACATATAAGGGGAAACCCATAAGGATAACAGCTGACCTTTCTACAGAAACTCTGCAGGCCAGAAGGGAATGGCAGGATATACTGAAAGTCCTGAAAGAGAGAAACCTACAGCCAAGAAGACTCTACCCAGCAAGAATCTCATTCAGATTTGATGGAGAAATCAAGAGCTTTCCAGACAAGCAAAAGTTAAGAGAATTCAGCACCACCAAACCAGCCTTACAGCAAGTGCTAAAGGAACTTCTCTAAGTAGGAAACACAAGAAAAGGAAAACACCTACAAATACAAACCTAAAACAATTAAGAAAATGGTAATTGGAACACACATGTCAATAATCACCTTAAATGTAAATGGATTAAATGCTCCAACCAAAAGACACAGACTGGCTAAATGGATACAAAAACAAGACCCTTCTATATGCTGCCTACAAGAAACCCACTTCAGACCAAGGGATACATACAGACTGAAAGTAAAGGGATGGAAAAAGATATTCCATGCAAATGGAAGTCAAAAGACAGCTGGAGTAGCAATACTCATATCAGACAAATTAGACTTGCAAGTAAAGACTATTACAAGAGACAAGGAAGGACACTACATAATGGTCAAGGGATCCATCCAAGAAGAACATATCACAATGGTAAATATCTATGCCCCCAACATAGGAGCACCTCAATACATAAGGCAAATGCTAACAGCCATAAAAGGGGACATCGACAGTAACACAGTAATAGTGGGAGACTTGAACACCCCACTTACATCAATGGACAGATCATCCAAACAGAAAATAAATAAAGACACACAAGCTTTAAATGACACATTAGACCATCTCGACTTCATTGATATTTATAGGACATTCCATCCAAAAACGACAGAATACACTTTCTTCTCAAGTGCACATGGAACATTTTCCAGGATAGATCACATCTTGAGTCACAAATCAAACCTTGGCAAATTCAAGAAAATTGAAATCATATCAAGCATCTTCTCAGACCACAACGCCATGAGACTAGATATGAATTACAGGAAAAAAACTGCAAAAAATACAAACACATGGAGGCTAAACAATTCACTCTTAAACAACCAAGAAATCACTAATAAAATCAAAGAGGAAATCAAAAAATATCTAGAAACAAACGACAACGAAAACACAACAACCCAAAACCTATGGGACGCAGCAAAAGCAGTTCTAAGAGGGAAGTTTATAGCAATACAGTCCTACCTTAAGAAACAAGAAAATGATCGAATAAACAACCTAACCTTACACCTAAAACAATTAGAAAAAGAACAAAGAAACCCTAAAGTGAGCAGAAGGAAAGAAATCATAAAGATCAGAGCAGAAATAAATGAAAAAGAAAGGAATGAAGCAATAGCAAAAATTAAAAAAACTAAAAGCTGGTTCTTTGAGAAGATTAACAAAATTGATAAACCATTAGCCAGACTCGTCAGGAAAAAAGGGAGAAGATGCAAATCAACAGAATTAGAAATGAAAAAGGAGAAGTAACAACGGATGCCTCAGAAATACAAAAGATCATGAGAGACTACTACAAGCAACTATATGCTAATAAATTGGATAACCTGGAAGAAATGGATACATTCTTAGAAAAATACAATCTTCCAAGACTGAACCAGGAAGAAATAGAAACTATGAACAGACCAATCACAAGTACGGAAATTGAGGCAGTGATTAAAAATCTCCCAACAAACAAAAGCCCAGGACCAGATGGGTTCACAGGCGAATTCTATCAAACATTTAGAGAAGAGCTAACACCTATCCTTCTCAAACTCTTCCAAAATATTTCAGAAGGAGGAACACTCCCAAACTCATTCTACGAGGCCACCATCACCCTGATACCAAAACCAGGCAAAGGTATCACAAAAAAAGAAAATTACAGGTCAATATCACTGGTGAATATAGATGCAAAAATCCTCAACAAAATACTAGCTAACAGAATCCAACAGCACATTAAAAAAATCATACACCATGATCAAGTGGGGTTTATCCCTGGGATGCAAGGATTCTTCAATATAGGCAAATCAATCAATGTGACACATCATATCAACAAATTGAAGGATAAAAACCATATGATCATCTCAACAGATGCAGAAAAAGCTTTTGACAAAGTTCAACATCCATTTATGATAAGAGCTCTCCAGAAAATGGGCATAGAAGGAAATGACCTCAACATAATAAAAGCCATATATGAAAAACCAAAAGCCAACATCATTCTAAATGGGGAGAAACTGAAAGAATTCCCTCTAAGAAGAGGAACAAGACAAGGGTGTCCAATCTCACCATTATTATTCAACATAGTTTTGGAAGTTTTAGCCACAGCAATCAGAGAAGAAAAAGAAATTAAAGGAATCCAAATTGGAAAAGAAGAAGTAAAATTGTCACTCTTTGCAGATGACATGATATTATATATAGAAAACCCTAAAGACTCTACCAGAAAACTGCTAGCACTCATTGATGAGTTTAGTAAAGTAGCAGGATACAAAATTAATGCACAGAAATCTCTTGCATTCCTATACACTAACAACGGAAGAGCAGAAAGAGAAATTAAGGAAACTCTCCCATTCACCATTGCAACCAAAAGAATAAAATACCTAGGAATAAACCTGCCTAAGGAGGCAAAAGATCTGTATGCAGAAAACTTTAAGACACGGATGAGAGAAATCAAAGACGACACAAACAGATGGAGGGACATACCATGTTCCTGGATTGGAAGAATCAACATAGTGAAAATGACTGTACTACCCAAAGCAATTTACAGATTCAATGCAATCCCGATCAAATCACCAATGGCATTTTTCACAGAACTAGAGCAAGAAATTTTACGATTTGTATGGAAACACAAAAGACCCCAAATAGCCAAAGCAATCTTGAGAAGGAAACATGGAGCTGGTGGAATCAGGCTTCCTGACTTCAAACTATACTACAAGGCCATAGTGATCAAGACAGTATGGTACTGGCACAAAAATAGAAAGGAAGATCAATGGAATAGAATAGAGAACTCAGAGGTAAGCCCAAACACATATGGGCACCTTATCTTTGACAAAGGAGGCACAAGTATACAATGGAAAAAAGACAGCCTCTTCAATAAGTGGTGCTGGGAAAATTGGACAGCAACATGTAAAAGAATGAAATTAGAACACGTCCTAACACCATACACAAAAATAAACTCCAAATGGATTAAAGACCTACATGTAAGGCCAGACACTATAAAACTCCTAGAGGAAAACATAGGCAGAACACTCTATGACATCCATCAAAGCAAGATCCTTTTTGACCCACCTCCTAGAATCATGGAAATAAGGTCAAGAATAAACAAATGGGACCTCATGAAACTTAAAAGCTTTTGCACAGCAAAAGAAACCATAAACAAGACTAGAAAGCAACCCTCAGAATGGGAAAAAATAGTTGCCTATGAAACAAAGGACAAAGGATTAACCTCCAAAATATACAAGCAGCTCATGAAGCTTAATACCAAAATAGCAAATAACCCAATCCACAAATGGGCAGAAGACCTAAATAGACATTTCTCCAAAGAAGACACACAGATGGCCAACAGACACATGAAAAGATGCTCAACATCACTAATCATCAGAGAAATGCAAGTCAAAGCCACAATGAGGTATCACCTCACACCAGTCAGAATGGCCATCATCACAAAATCTGGAAACAACAAATGTTGGAGAGGGTGTGGAGAAAAGGGACCCCTCCTGCACTGTTGGTGGGACTGTAAGTTGGTACAGCCACTATGGAAAACAATTTGGAGATTCCTTCAAAAACTACAAATAGAACTACCATATGATCCAGTCATCCCACTCCTGGGCATATACCCAGAAAAAACCATAATCCCAAAAGAAACATGTCCCATAATGTTTATTGCAGCACTATTTACAATAGCCAGGACATGGAAGCAACCTAAATGCCCATCAACAAAGAATGGATAAAGAAGATGTGGCATATACATGCAATGGAATATTACTCAGCTATAAAAAGGGATGAGATGGAGCTCTATGTAATGAGGTGGATAGACCTAGAGTCTGTCATACAGAGTGAAGTAAGTCAGAAAGAGAAAGGCAAATATTGTATGCTAACTCACACATACGGAATCTAAAAATGGTACTGATGAACTCAGTGACAAGAACAAGGACGCGGATGCAGAGAATGGACTGGAGAACTCGAGGTTTGAGGGTTTGGGGGGTGAAGGGGAAGCTGAGACGAAGTGAGAGAGTAGCATAGACACATATATACTACCAACTGTAAAATAGATGGCCAGCGGGAAGTTTCTGTATAACAAAAGGAGTTCAACTCGAGGATGGATGATGCCTTAGAGGACTGGGACGGGGAGGGTGGGGGGGAGTCGAGGGTGGGAGGGAATACGGGGATATGTGTATAAAAACAGATGATTAAACTTGGTGTACCCCCCCAAAAAATAATAAATAATTAAATAAAATTAAAAAAGAAAAAAGAAAGACATCTTGCAAGAGGTTTACACCGGAAAAATTATCAGCGCATTGGGACGTGTGTGGTGGTTTTAAAAAGCTAAGCTAAAAGTAAGAGAACGCAAACCCCTGAAAACCCAGGATTTAAGGTGTGGGTCGTATCAACGTGACAAAGCCTGGAGTGTTGAGAAGGGCATGGGGTGTGAGAACACAGGTCTTTGTCTTATTGGGGTGGACCTGTGAGCATCTGGTATCTTTACATGGACACATGCCCGAGATTTTAGTTAACTCTGCTTAATGAGGAGAGGAGTGAGATATAAAACCCGATTCCATTGAGAATGTGACTTACTCTGCTAGGTTAAGTGCATTTGGCCCTTTATCTGCCCCTCTCGGGCAGGAAACGGGGTGGGGGGCAAAGGGAGGTCAGCTACGGGCAGATAATGCCTGGCCTCATGAGGATGTGTGTCTCGTGGATACTGAATCTCTCCCCCCACATCTGGCTGACATTAAAACGGTTTCATGAGTCAAATAGACCACTTGCCTCTCTGCTCATTTCTTATTTTATATAGATGAATTGAATTTTTTTTCTGATCTTTATTGGAGCATAATAGCTTTACACTGTTGTGCCAGTTTCCGCTGTACAGCAAAGTGAATCAGTTGTATTTATGCCTATATCCCCATGTCCCCTCCCTCCCAGACTCCCTCCCACCCTCCCTATCCCGGTCCTCTAAGTCATCACCCATCATCGAGTTGATCTCCCTGTGCTCTGCAGCAGCTTCCCACTAGCCATCTATTTTACAATTGGTAGCGTGTATATGTCAATGCTACTCTCTCACTCTGTCCCAGCTTCTCCTCCCCCCCTTCCCCGTGTCCTCACATCTGTTCTCTCCCTCTGCATCTTATTCTTCCCCTGCCACTGAGTCCCTCAGGACCAGTTTTTTAGTTCCTAACACTGCAAACACACACTGCAAAGTGCCAGCTATGAGACTGATTCGTTTTTGCCAGTACACAGCTTTCTTTTTCATTAAACACACAGGAGGCTTAGATCGTGAGCTTACCAGAAGTGGTGAGGAAGGGCTTTTTGAAAAGTTTTTTGTACGTAATTCTCATTGAGTCTTTAGCTGCTGGGAACAAGGACGGATGCCTGCACACACACGTGTGGGTTTATCATTCTCCTCGCTCAGTGCACACCCTTGACATCTGCCTGCATACGTCATGAAATTGTTTCAAATTGAATGAGGAGAGCAGTGTATAGGCTCTTTTTCTTTCAACAGCATATTATAAAGCGGGTCCGTTAATTAAATCTGTGTGTTTTAAATCTTGACTTCACTGCCTGCAGCCGTTTATCTTATAAGGTGTGTCTTATAATTTTATTTCTCAGGATTTTCTTTTTGAAAATCCCCAGAAAAGCATGTTAACACTTTTATTTGAATGGAAAAGTGGGTCAGACCTTGTCTGACAGAAAGGGAGCCTGCTTTGGTTCACTGGTTTGACAAGGAGGGTCAGGCTCCCTGGAGAACGTTGGCCGCGGGCAGGATGAACTGCCCCTGCAACGCCACGGCTGGGTGAAAACAAACTTAAAATAACGGTGCGATAAAAGCGTTTTATTGAGAAACGTTGAAGGGGCTAAAAAGCAGAGAAATGAAGATTCAGCCTCCCCAGCCCTCTCGGGATATGTCGGGTAAACAAGATGCTGCTGGGTGTGGGAGGGTCGGCGTGAACCGCGGTCCCGGCATCCCTGAGGGAGGCCTCTCCTCGACACCTCCCGGGAGCTGAGCAGGACAGGGTAGCCCGTCCTCTTCTAAGTACACAGTTTCCAATGCTTTGCTTTCCGAACATGTGAATGAAAGCGTAATCTGGTGACAGTTGATAAAGCATTTTAAAAGTTTGTATAATTTCTATTACAGATCACCTGCTGATGAAAGGATAGATGTAGGGGTTCAGTAAACAGTTGAGGGGCGTGGCTGTAACATGCCTCCTGATCTAGGTGTTCTGCAAACAAAGTGTCCTAGCTGTGCCTCTATTTTAAAAAGATTAGAAAGTGACTAAGGTGAAGCCGGTCTTGTGGCACAGCCTGCCCTGCCCCTTGCACCTGGGAACCGTCTAGCTGGAAGAACGGTCCTCCTCATCGCGTCAGGAGAAGCGTTTTCACTGAAATGTTGCTTTTGTGTGTAATAGTTACCTGTCAGTATTGTTTGAATAATTGTGAACTGAGGGTGTCTGAAAGAAGTAACAATCCAGGAGAGATGGCTAGCAAGGAAAGACTGTCGGTCACAAAGGGAATGAAAAGGAAGGATGAGTGAAGGAGGACGAAAGGCGGGGGAAGGTGGAGACTGGAAGGTGGAGGGTGGAGGGTGGCTTGTGGACGGGTGAGGAGGATGGAGCAGGGTGGGTGGTAGAGGTGGAAAACGGGTAACGGGTGGCGATGGCGGCTGGTGAACGGCGGAGGGTGGACTGTGGATGGGATGTAGCAGGTACACGGTGGGTGGAGCGTGGGAGAAAGTGGGTGGGGAGGGCGGGTGGGGGAGGGTGTACGGCAAATGGGGCTTGGGGGATGGGGGGAGGTGGCAGGAGGCAGGTGGAGGGTGAAGTGTGGAGGGTGGAGGGTGGGCATCTGATGACGGAGGGTGGAAGGCGGATCGCGCGTGGTCACGGGTGGCTGGTGGAAGGCGCATTCTGAGGGCTGAAGGTGGAGCGTGGCGTGTGGATGGGGCGGGGGCGCCGCTGTGTGATGGATGGGGAAAGGCGGGTTTGGGAAGGTGGAGCGCGAGACATGGAAGGTGGAAGGTGCAGGTGGAAAGGGGAAGGTGGAGGGTGGGAGACGGTGGATGGGGCCCGCGGGTGGTTGGTGGTAAAGTGGGGGTGGTGGGATGTGGAAGGTGAAGCGTCGGTGGTGGAGGCCGAAGGAGACAGCGGAGGGTAGTAACGGAGGGTGGGAGGTGGAGAGTGAAGTGTGAGGGCGGAAGGGAGGGCTGGGAGGATCGTTAGGAGGGGGGCTGTCTTCCAGCTCACTTACGGAGGCACTGCAATCCCAGTCTAACCCCCTAACCAGCTTAGCGACAAATGTCTATGGAAATCCAGAGGACCCCGGGCCGTACCGCTTGCTGGTCTTGGAGAGTCTCCTGGGGAGGCTGCAGCGGACCCGGGGCGGGGGGCCCAGAAGGACCGTTCCCACGGGCGCTGCTGATGGCGGGGGCCCTTCCCACCCACGGCAGCTGCGCGTCCCCCCCCTCTGTCTGGAGACCCCGTGTGTTCTTCACCACAGACGCCCTTGACCTGCGCAGACGGGTGAACCTACGGCCCACGGCTCCCGGGACTTGGCATCGGCGGGCCTGGTGGGCGGACGTTCAGGCCGCCTCCTTTCCTCCAGGTCTGCAGTCACGGGAGGGGCGTGTCCTCACCCCGCCCACGCGCGTGCATTCACCCCGTGCACCCCCTCGGTCGTGATGGGAACGTCTCACGTCTCAGGTGGCTTCTATTTGACCTTCGTGGATGAGTATCATCTCAGCCAGAAAAGCGCTGTCCTCACGCCGGGGAGTTTGGCAACACGGAGGCGTGTCTTCCGCTGGCTGTGGCTGCACTTATGTTTCCGGACCTCGTGTTTTCTACCTTATTAGGAGAGTGCCTATTTTTTTAAAATGCTGCATTTCCTCTTGGAATCGTGAACACAGGCGGCCCGTTAATTCTGTGACCATATAATACATTGTCCTAACCTGAGCAATCTTTGAGTGAAAAAGAGACCGTCAGTGACAGGCAGGCTCACACCAGGCGCCCCCGGAGTGTCCTGGGCCCCCGGGCGCGACGCTCACTCTTGCCGTGCGGGCCCAGAGCCGGGACACGGGGCCGGGGGCAGGGGCCGTGCCCAGGTCCAGGCATCTCCTCACCCGGCTCAGATCCCGGCACAAGGCGTCCTCTCTGGCTGCCGGGAGGAGATGGACGGGAGGGAGGCTGGTGAAGGGGGGTCCGTAGGAGGGACGGTCACCAGAGGGACAGGCTGCGAGGGGGGGGTCGGCCCCGGAGGCTGGTGGCTGAGACGAGAGGAAGCGGGGGGTTTGAAGGAGAGTCTGTGGACCAGGTGGTGGGTGCGATGGGGGCGGAGGAACCGGGGCAGGTCAGGAGGGGCGCTCGGGGTCGGGGCCGAGGGAGCCAGTGGACCTGGTCCGTCTGCTGACCACGGGGGTCTGGAGGGAAGTGGGCGTCCACGGAGGCTTCCCAAGGATGACCACGGGTCTGAGGCTCAGCGAGCTGCTCTGAGACGGGCCGTGTCCTCAGCACCACGTGGGTCCAGGGTAGAGGGGAGCTTCTGGGAGCCCAGCTGGGAGCAGCTGGCCTGCACACCTCACACACATGCTCCGCCTCAAGTCTGCGCCTGGGCTGCCCTTGCCCAGAAATGTGCCTGCCCCGCCACTTCCCCTGTCCTGCCCCATCATCCCCTAAAGATCCCAGAGTCGTTCCTGCCTGGTGCTAGCATGGACGTCCAGCGGGGAGCAGGGCAGGGTCGCGCCCAGCCCGGAGCCTGTGAATCAGGGGCTGCTGGGAAACAAGTTCTCCCGGGGATCCCTGCGCCCCTAAGGGGTGACAAGCACAGCAGAGAACGCCTGCTCCTCCTCCAGTGCTCAGCGCAGGGCCACCTCCTCCGGGGAGCCCTCCCTGACCTCCTGCTCGCCCCAGCCTGCTGCAGGGAAGGGTGGAGAGCCGGGCAGGCCCAGCAATGAGGGTACAGGCCCCGCTCGTGGGCACCTGTGGTCCCAGAGTCTGTGTCTTCCGTGGCTGTGCGCGTGCTGGAGGACACCTGGTCATCTCGTGCCCCACGGGGAGCATCACGCCGGCCGCACTCCCGGGGCCAAAGGGCGTCGCCTCGGGCGTCCTCCCCCTGCGCTCCGGCCCCTCCTTCCCCCCCGAGGAGGAGGACGCAGGTCAGCAGGGGCCACGTGGAGTCCAGATGCAGGCGTCCCGCTGCCCCTCTGCCCCCGGGAAGCCGCGCTCACGGGGCTCCTGCCCCCGCCTCCCGGGCGTCCCCAGGCTCTCCCGCAGAGCTGTCACCGCGGGTTCCCGAGGGCCCATGACAACAGGGTCGTGAGAAAGCTCTGAGTCGCTGCCGTTCCTCTCGGACCCACAGCCGCCCCCAGGCAGCCCACCCGTCCCCCCTCCATCCTGTGATGGCCGCCCCCAGAGCTCCCTGCAGACCCCAAGCCGCCCCTCCCCACCCCACCCCCCACCTTGGATCCGGGAGAGGCAGTTGTGCTGCCCATTCCCTGCGTCCTGTAGGGTCCTCTCTGGACCAGCTCTGTCCCCAAGGCTGCCCCCTGCAAGCACCACCCAGGCATCCATGCAGGGACAGGAAGACGGAGGTACCTCTCCCCACGTGCTCTGAAGTAGGAAGTGGGCTCTCGTGTACAGGCCCTTGGGGGGGTGCAAAGAGCTCTTCCTATTTCAGAGCACGTGGGGAGAGCTCCTTCCTAGAACCTGGCTGGCCTCCCCTCCCCCAGCCTAATGGACCAGCCCTGGTCGTCGGGCACCTGTTTACCTTGGAGATGGAACCCTCGCCCCGGCTCTGAGTGGTTGGTTGTGGCCCACGGGACACGGGCCCCCGGAGGCAGAGCGGTGGGGCTGTTGCCGCCATGGAGGGCCAGCCATCTCTGCCGCGGCTGCGGGGTGCCCTGCAGCTGGTTTCCGAGAGCCTGGCCCGCGTCCCAGGCCTCCCTGTGTTTCCCTGGGGGGTCCTGGCGTGCGCCGTGCTGCTGCTTTTGGTCGTCAGGAGGCGGCGCGGTGTCCGCAGTGGGAAGGTGGCAGGCGGGAGGCGCCCTGCCCATGACGAGGTCTGTGGACCACACGGGGAGACCACCGGCCCCCCCACGACACAGGCCGCGGGAGCCCTCGGGCCGCCCGGCGGGGAGGCCGGTGCGCCCAGGCTCCAAACCTCGTGCCTGTCGGCACCGGGCGGCTCCTCGCGTCAGGACAGTGTAGACTTTCCGGAAAAGGCACGGCAGAGCCGGCCTCCTCCGCTGCCCCGAGGGACCGGTGAGAGACCCGTCCTCGAAGCCTCAGGGGACCGTGGGGGGCGGCCTCGGCAGAGAGCAGGGGCCGATGTGAGTGAGGACTCTCTTGTCCCAGAAAGTGCAGAGCAGCTGGCCCGGGAGACGGCGAGATGGAAGCGGAGAGTCCAGGAGAAGGAGGAGGAGAAAGAAAGGCTGAGGGAGGCGAACGCACAGAGGGAACGGGAGCTGGGAGCCAAGGTCGGCCGCGAGGAGGCCCTGGCCGAGCACCTGCTGAGGCTCTGCGGGGTCCTGGGCCTCCCTGGGGGCCGCGGGGGGGACGGCGACATCGACGGGCCCGGCCCCCCACCGGTCCGGCGGCCAGAAGGTGACCTGCAGGGGCCGAGGGGTGGCGCGGACGTTGGCGCGGCCCCCCTGAGCCCTGAGCGGGAGGCTCAGGGAAGAGCCAGGCAGCTGCGGGCAGAGCCAAAGCGGGCGGCGAGGCTCGCGGGGGAGGCCGCCGGGCTGCGGGAGGAGGAGGCGGGCCTGCAGCGCGCGCTGTCCCGGCTGGACTGGGAGATCCGCCTGCAGAGAGAGAAGCTGCGGGTGCTGCCGGGGCTGCAGGCGCGCCGCTTGGCGTTGTGGCAGGAGAGGCTGCAGGAGGAGGAGACGCGCTGCGAGGAGCTGGGGAGGAGGCTGTCCGCCTCTCGAGAGGACGTGGCCTCCGCGCAGCAGACCTGCAGGCTCTACCGGGAGGTGGCCGAGCAGATGGGCCTGGAGAGGGAGGCCAATGCCCGCTTCTGGCGGAAGGAGACCCTCTTGCAGCAGAGGAGGGTCTGGGAGAGCTGGATCGAGGCCACGCTGGTGCACAAGCAGCTCCAGGAGCTCAGGAGGGAGAACGCAGGCCGCAGGCAGGCGCTGGCCGCGGCCCTGCCCCCGAGGCCCTGGAACCCAGTCCCTCCCCCAGGGCCTTGGGGCCCCTGGGAAGCAGGAGGCTCAGGGGTCCCGGGTGACCTGCAGGTGTGACTCTGATCCCAGTGGCCGGCCCGCACCACCCCCACCACGCACAGCACCTGCGTGTGTGTCTGTGAGGGAAGCAGGACCCCCTCTCCGGGACTAAATCGATGCCTCAGGGACTTGGGCCGGTGTCGCGTGCCACCTCGAGGGCAACTTCCCCGCTGAAAGCTTTAGGGATGTCGACCAGAGTCTTGTGTTTGGGTTTAAGTGAGATGCCCCCCGTGACCGAAAGCCTCCTCTAAGTTCAGCCTGCGTAGAGAGAGGTTTCAGACGAAGAGAACTCTTCTGTGCACTCTGGCTGGTACTAAAACTGACCTCAGCCAGGTCTGGTTGCTTTCAAAGCCAAAGCCAAAAACAAAACACACAAAAAAACAAACAAAAAAAAAACTTGAGGAAAACAAACCCCTTGCAAACTACTTAATATTTGTGTTAGTTTAGTCTTAATTCATAGTTTAGTCCTAAATGCATAGATTAGAGAAAGTTCAGATTTTGCAACCACGGTTTCATGCTTTGTTATTTTTTGTTAACCTTTGTTGTTTTGTTTAAGATACTGTTTTTGTTTACCTTTTCTGAAGATATGCTTTCAGAGTTAAAGTTTTCTTTTGATGCCAAAGACACCCCCCCACACACACCCCACAAGGCAGATACTAGACGCTTTAAGTTGTTTTGTGTACCTGAGAAATGGAAATACGAGGTGCAAGTTTAAAAGAAATATTTAAATAAACACGTGTGTGGGAAGCCACCTCTGTGTGCGTGTAATTCTGTGGGGACGCATCTCTGCTCCGCGGAGGGGAGGGTTCCCGGTGGCTGTGACCAGATTCCAGCCGGAATCGTGTCCCCAGGTGGTGCAGATGGAGACAGCGAGCTGAAGGCGGCGTCCTGAGCGGCGGCAGGAAGAAGGGAAGGACCGAGGCCGGGCCCCCAGGCGCCAGCAACAGGGACGCTGTGCCCTCCCCTGGGCCTGGAGGGAGGAGGGGAGAGGCGTCCTCTGAGCCGGAGAGGGGCTTCTCAGGTGTAGGGGCATGGATGCAAGGAGGCCTGGGTGGTGCTTGCAGGGGGCAGCCTTGGGGACAGAGCTGGTCCAGAGAGGACCCTACAGGACGCAGGGAATGGGCAGCACAACTGCCTCTCCCGGATCCAAGGTGGGGGGTGGGGTGGGGAGGGGCGGCTTGGGGTCTGCAGGGAGCTCTGGGGGCGGCCATCACAGGATGGAGGGGGGACGGGTGGGCTGCCTGGGGGCGGCTGTGGGTCCGAGAGGAACGGCAGCGACTCAGAGCTTTCTCACGACCCTGTTGTCATGGGCCCTCGGGAACCCGCGGTGACAGCTCTGCGGGAGAGCCTGGGGACGCCCGGGAGGCGGGGGCAGGAGCCCCGTGAGCGCGGCTTCCCGGGGGCAGAGGGGCAGCGGGACGCCTGCATCTGGACTCCACGTGGCCCCTGCTGACCTGCGTCCTCCTCCTCGGGGGGGAAGGAGGGGCCGGAGCGCAGGGGGAGGACGCCCGAGGCGACGCCCTTTGGCCCCGGGAGTGCGGCCGGCGTGATGCTCCCCGTGGGGCACGAGATGACCAGGTGTCCTCCAGCACGCGCACAGCCACGGAAGACACAGACTCTGGGACCACAGGTGCCCACGAGCGGGGCCTGTACCCTCATTGCTGGGCCTGCCCGGCTCTCCACCCTTCCCTGCAGCAGGCTGGGGCGAGCAGGAGGTCAGGGAGGGCTCCCCGGAGGAGGTGGCCCTGCGCTGAGCACTGGAGGAGGAGCAGGCGTTCTCTGCTGTGCTTGTCACCCCTTAGGGGCGCAGGGATCCCCGGGAGAACTTGTTTCCCAGCAGCCCCTGATTCACAGGCTCCGGGCTGGGCGCGACCCTGCCCTGCTCTCCGCTGGACGTCCATGCTAGCACCAGGCAGGAACGACTCTGGGATCTTTAGGGGACGATGGGGCAGGACAGGGGAAGTGGCGGGGCAGGCACATTTCTGGGCAAGGGCAGCCCAGGCGCAGACTCGAGGAGGAGCATGTGTGTGAGGTGTGCAGGCCAGCTGCTCCCAGCTGGGCTCCCAGAAGCTCCCCTCTACCCTGGACCCACGTGGTGCTGAGGACACGGCCCGTCTCAGAGCAGCTCGCTGAGCCTCAGACCCGTGGTCATCCTTGGGGAAGCCTCCGTGGACGCCCACTTCCCTCCAGACCCCCGTGGTCAGCAGACGGACCAGGTCCACTGGCTCCCTCGGCCCCGACCCCGAGCGCCCCTCCTGACCTGCCCGGGTCCCTCCGCCCCCATCGCACCCACCACCCGGTCCACAGACTCTCCTTCAAACCCCCCGCTTCCTCTCGTCTCAGCCACCAGCCTCCGGGGCTGACCCCCTCCTCGCAGCCTGTCCCTCTGGTGACCGTCCCTCCTACGGACCCCCCTTCACCAGCCTCCCTCCAGTCCATCTCCTCCCGGCAGCCAGAGAGGACGCCTTGTGCCGGGACCTGAGCCGGGTGAGGAGATGCCTGGACCTGGGCACGGCCCCTGCCCCCGGCCCCGTGTCCTGGCTCTGGGCCCGCACGGCAAGAGTGAGCGTCGCACCCGGGGGCCCAGGACACTCCGGGGGCGCCTGGTGTGAGCCTGCCTGTCACTGACGGTCTCTTTTTCACTCAAAGATTGCTCAGGTTTCCACAAATTATATGGTTTGTGGATTCTCTAACAAATCTATGTCCATTCCCCAAATCATGAAGTTTCTTCTTCTAGGTTTTCTTCTAGAAGCTATAGCTTTAGCTTTTAGGATTAAGGCTCAGATTCCTTCCGGAATAATTTTGTGTACAATGTAAAGTGGGGTTAAGGTCTCTTTTTCTCATAGGACTTGTTTCCACATCAGTTTTAGAAAAAGCTATCCTTTTCCCTTTAAAAAGCTTCAGCATCTTTGTTAAAAAACTATTAGCTCAGGTGTTTGTTTTGTTTCTGGAAACTGTTTCCACTCACCCAGTTTTGTCTCTTCTTTTACCAGCACGGTGCTGGCTTGCCTACTGCATGTCATTTGTGTTAGATCCTGAAGTCTCCGTCCTGCAAATTCGTTTTTATCCAAAGTGTGTTGGCTACTATGGTTGTTTTGAATTTCGGTCAAAATTTTATGATTGGGCCCCGGAATTCGTTACTGTCAGTTACTGATATTATTTTTAAAAACCTGGGTTTTTGATAGGGATTGCATTTCATCCATAGATAAATTTGGAGAGAACTGAAGCCATAAGAATATTGTATCCAATCCTTAAAGGCAGTCTGTGCTCCCATTTGCTAGGTTTCTCTTATGTCTCTCAGTATTCTTTTACAGTTTTCACGCCAGAGGCCGCACACACCTTTTGTTATCTCCAAGTATTCCACGTTTTTGAATGCTGTTGTAAAGGGCATTTAAGACAGTTTGTTTTCTTTTTTTTTGTATAAATGTATCTATTTATTTAATTTATTGGCTGCGTCGGGTCTTCGTTGCTGCACACGGGCTTTCTCTAGTTGCTGAGAGCGGGGGCTGCTCTTCAGTGTGGTGCACAGGCTCCTCATTGCCGTGGCTTCTCTTGTTGCAGAGCACGGGCTCTAGGTGCGTGGGCTTCAGTAGTTGCAGCACACGGGCTCAGTAGATGTGGCTCACGGGCTCTAGAGCACAGGCTCAAAAGTTGTGGCACACGGGCTTGGTTGCTCCGTGGCATGTGGAATCTTCCCAAGACAGGGCTCGAACCCGTGTCCCCTGCATTGGCAGGCGGATTCTTTACCACTGTGCCACCTAGGAAGTCCTAAAGCATTTTGTTTTCTAATGCTATAAATAAATGCGTATAAATAGACACACGCACAGATGCACTGTGTTTGTATATCTGCGTGCTCATCAGTGTATGTCTCTCTATCATCTGTTCCTCTGTTTCTCTGTCCTCAAGCAGTTTGGGGATGTGCCTTGCTCACAAGTGACTGAATCACATCCTTTAGTTCAAGGCACAGCTTCACCGTTAACCGTATGCATGGCCGGTGTGTTTTTGTGCATACACATGAAATCTATAGATATCTATATATATATATTCAATAATGTAACAAGCACCCTTTACTCCACAACAATTGCCTTAACCCAGAACAACAGCTTCACCACGATTGGCTGCATATGTACCTTAGTCACGATCCTCTCCCCTATCGCCTTTCACTCCAGTACCATCATCCTGAAGGTGCCTCCGAATCTGCTTCATCTTGCCATTGAGAGTGGACTTGTGATGTTTGCAGGTTTCTGCCATTAAACAAGTCTGTAATAGACATTCCTGTGCAGCACATTTAGTCCAAACATTGATTCTGTCCCTGGATGTGTTATTACAGCTGGAATTTTTATGTTAAACTGTATTAAAGTGCAAGATCATTTTAAGATACTTGATATGTTTCAGAAAGAGATTTCCAGGGTGCACCCATTAACCCTCCCACCAGCAAGACGAAAATGCGCAGTTCAGAGCGCCCTGGGTGAAACGTAGGCAACGCGTGTCATTTAACACGTCGTCAACTTGGAGATCAGCCAAGATGGCGGAGAGGAGGACCCGGGGCTCACCTCTGCCCACACGCTCCCCAGAATCACGGTTATTCACAGGGCGACTACTGGTGACAAAGACTGGAACCTTCCAGAAAGAGCTTCTGCAACCGAAGATGTAGAGAAGGAACCACGAGACAGGTGGGAGGCGCGACACTGCGGTACAGTAAGACCCTCCCCCGGGGGGCGACCCACCAGCAGGAGGACGGCGACCGTCGCAGAGGGTCTCCCCACGGAGCGAGGGGTCTGAGCCCCACATCGAGCTCCCCAGTCCAGGGATCCCGTGGAAGGAAGATGAGCCCGAGGGTGTTTGGCTTTGAAGCCGGTGGGCTTACTTTCAGGAGCCCCAGAGGGCTGGGGCACATGGACTCCACTCTTAAAGGCGTACACAGACTCTCACAAGCTCTGGGACCCAGGGCAGAGGCAGTGATTTGAAAGGTCCCAGATGGGTCGTGGAAGGTGGAAGGTGCCCCGTGGATGGTGAGTGGTGGACGTGGTGCGTGCCAGGTGGAAGGTGAATGGTCGATTTTGAATGGGGGTTGGTAGATGGCGGCCGATGGGAACCAGGAAGTGGTGGTGGGACCTGTGTGGTGGGTGGGTGGTACAGGACGTCGGGTGTTAGGTGGTGGACGATGAACGGCGGGGTGCAGGAGGCCAAGGTGGCATGTGGGTAGCGGAAGGTGAAAGGTGAAGAGTGGAATGTGCTCGGTAGAATTTGGGTGCTGGATGTCGGGTGGGGGAGGCAGACGCAGAATGCTGCAAGGTGCACATTGGAAGGTGGACGGTGGGAAACAAGGTGGAAGGTGCTCCGTGAAGTAAGGATGATTCCTGTGGAAGGTGCGTGGTGGAGGGTGGGATGCAGATGTGAAATGGTGGGCGTTGGCACGCGGATCGTGGATAACGGTGGGTGGACCGCGGGTGGTGGAGGGTGGAGGGGGGTGGTGGGTGGTAGTGGCAGAAGACGGAAGGGAAAACGTGGAAGGTGAAAAGCCAGTGGTGGGCGGTGGCACGTGTGTGGAAGGTGGACCGTGAAGGCTTCCTTCCTTCTCTCTGGCATTTAGATCCCCGCGAGTCCTGCCATCTCCACACCACACGTGGCCATGTCATTACTAGGGTCTTTAGAGAGTGACCTGCTGGTCTCTGGGGCTTTTCTGACCCCAGCTTGGAGGGTCCCCTTCCCTCGAGGGGTTTCAGACTAAGGATGACAGGAGAACGGGAGGCCCAGGTGGCAGGTGGCCTGACAAGACACAGGGGAGAAGGAGGGTTCCGGAGGCTCTGGCATCGGGGGGCGGGGGGCTGGGGCGGGGAGGGGGCTGGGTACTTGCAGGGCACGGGGGCGTGGGGTCACGGGGTGGCTGGGTTTGGAGAGGGGCGGATGCAGGGAGCACGCTGTGAGGGGTCCGTGGGGCACGTGGACCCGCGTGAAAGGCTGGAGCCAGGGTGGGCCACGGCCAAGTGCACACACGTAATGGAGGAAGGGAGGGTTCACTTCAAAACTTCAGCATTTACAACTGGTCGGAAATCGCATCTTCATAAAAAGCCTGCAATCAGAAGATTTCGTTGTAAACTAAACCAGGAGCTACAGGCCTTCAGAACTCTTTCAGACACGTGCAGCAAAACGGAAACTGCGGGGGCCTCTCTGGGAGCACCTCCCGCCCCTCCTGCCCCACCTGGCCTCCGGCAGCACGGGTCCCGGGGAGCCTTTTGCTCAGAGAGGTTGGCCACCCTGCACATGGGTGCCCGGGGTGGGCTTCCAGCCAAGCCCGACGCCCCGAGACCCCGTCCCCAGGCTGGGCAGGCCCATGGGGCACAGACAGGCCCCGAACATCGAGGGCACGGGACCCTCCTGGGTGGGGGTCCCCAGGGCTGGCGTCCAGCTGTGTGTCCTGAACCCACTCCCCATGGTGTCGGCTACAGATTGGCACTTGCCGTGGGCACTTGCCATCCGCCTCCGCAAGGACGGAATCGCGTGTGCTGCTGCAGCCGCTGGCCTCCCACAGCCCCGGATGGGAACTGAGGCTGGAGGCCAGGCGTGAGGCACCCTGTGCTTCGGAAAATGGGCGGATGGAACAGGTCTACAGACAGACGTTTCCAGGAGCTGATCTTGGGAGCCCACCCTTGCATCTCCTCGTATCTAGAAAAGCACTGAATCCCTTCACGGTGACGTCTGTTCCCCGTGACCCGCAGAAACCCCTACAAAAATACGTGCTTGCGTGCACGCGCGCCTCCTTCCCCAAGATCGCAGACGCACTCATCCTCCCCCCGCCTCTTTAGAACCGTTTCCCAGCGCCGTCTGGGATGCTGTGTCCCGGGCGGCAGTCCTCATTTCGGCCCCAATAAACCTTAGCTCGCAACTCTCACATTGTGCTTTTTTTTTTTAGGTCAACAATGGCCTCCTCCGGGGGAGAGAGAACCAGTCCCTTCTCAGCAAGCAGAGCCAGCGGAGAGCACGGGTGGGAAGGGCTGTTTCGGAGCCAGAATATTTTCAAGCAAAGTCAGATGAGGACGACCTTCAAAGCTGTGTTGGTCTTCCTCCCTCTGCCCAGAGCGAATCAGCTGAGCACGGTGCTGCGAGTCGCACTGCACGCGGGGTTCACCTTTTACAAAAGGAAAGTCCCCTTTCTCACCAGGGTCTGCCTTTACCCCAGCCCGTCTCTCCTGGCAGCTCACGCCGCCTCACTGAGAGGGCAAAGTGGAGGCGGTTTCTTTCCTGGATTATGTGACACTTCTCTACCTTCACCTTCCAGCGCAGAAATGCTGACTGTGGTTGGAATATTGCCACCTGCCAAGCGGAGCTGCTGACGGTCACGTCCCCTCTACCCACCTGTGGGTCACCGCCCAGCGTGGCTGGACGCAGGCCGCCACTTCCTATCTCTTCCCGCCACCTGTTCCACGTGAACCGAGAAGAAAGAGATCTCTTGAGGATGACCGGTCTGCGCTGAAACCGAAGACATCGTGAGGACAAAGCCAGCCCTGTCTCCCGGTGACAAAGGCGGTGGGGGACCCGCCCCGCCGACGAACGGGACACTGAAATTCAAAGTTCATCACAGACGCTCAGCTCACTGCACTCACCCACCACCCCCCAAACTACACCTAAGGGAAAGCTAGGTGTGTGCGCAGGGCGGGGTGGGCACTGCTCAAGCCGCTGAGTGGATGGGACTCACCTCTGCTGAAGGAGCCGAGGAATCTGTACCCCGAAGGTCAAAGCCCTCCTGATGATCTGCTCGTAAAGCAGCCACACGTCTGGAGCCACTGGCGGGCGCGGCCGCAGCCACGCGGGACCCCGCCCATTGTCTCTCCCGCCCCTCCCCTTGGCCCCTTGGTGGTCCACGTGGCTTCCTGCGGTCAGGCAAGTGGGGCCAGCGTCCCTGGATGATGTTGTGACAAAGGCCAGGCCCCCCAGAGCCACGCAGGCACAGGCCTCTGGAAAGGCGACACGGCGTCAGGGGAGGGGGACAATTTGGTGGGACCATCTACAGGGACCCTGACCCGGCTCTGCCTCTCCAGGGTCTGGCGATCAAGGGTCTTGGGCTCTGATCTTGATCCCACGCGCCCCTGCCCCTCAGTCTGCTCCTCTGCGGAACAAGGGCGGCGGACCCAGCCAGAACCTCCTGCTCCGTGGCGGCCCTTCGTGGTGGTAGGAGGGGCTGGGCTGGTGCCTGGCTGCACGGAGGTGGCTGAGCTGGGGCTGGAGGCGTGGGAGGTGTGCAGATTCGCGCACTTCTGGGCCACGCCTGCTGCATTGAGCTGTCGCTGCCATTACAGGTTACTGACTTCTGCTGGGAGTAAATCTCTTGTTTTTAGAAGCAGCATGAACTTATTGTGTTTCCAATTCCCTCGTCCCTGCAGCTCTCGAAATCTGCCCGTCATCCCCAGCCCTGGCTGGGTCGGCCCAGGAGGTCACCTGACGATCTGGGGGCAGGTCATGGGGCGGGGGAGGGGTGGCGGGCTCTGCCCTCTGAAGGGGGTGCTCTGGGCTGCCAGCCGCCTGCCTATGATGGGACGGGTACGTTCAGTTCAGGGAAACGGCAGGAAACCAGCTTTGGTGGCAGGTCCACGCCTGTACCCCAGCTGCCGTCACCACACTCCACGGGCTCTCAGACCATCGCTGACACCCCAGTTCTTCCAGGGCAAAGCTCCAAACCACCAAACTTCTGCAGCGCCCTTGGACCGGCCTCCACACATCCTCGTTCACCTCCTTCCCAGCCCATAAATGTCACGCAACCCCTGGAGAGTCCTGCGCAAACGTCTCTTGGCCGTGATGTGATCGCTGACCCCAGAAAACATCAATGTTTAGGAGAAAAGGACTGCACGGCCAAGTACACGGGCACCTGCCGCTGCGCTCCCAGGGCCCGCACTCAGAGAGTCACCCGACCGCGGCCAGGCTGTGCCCCACTGCCGCCCGGGGTGGGGGTGGTGGGTGGGTGTTCTTGTCCAGGTGAGCCGCGCGAGGTCCAGCTGTGGGACGTGAGAGGCTGGCGGGACAAACGAGGTGCTGACGCGGGGGCAAACCAGGCCTCCGCAGACCCCACCCCACCGTCCGCCTGCTGACCTCCCGCCGGGGGCATCCTGAGGACAGGCCAGGAGGGCGAGGCGGGGTCCTCGGTGTCCAGCCTGTCCACGCAGGGACTTCCGTGACATTAACCAGTGGAGCAGCAAGCTGCAGCCGCAGGGCGAATGCACAGCGGACTGATGGCAGGCGGACGGGCTGCCCGCGGGGACTTGCTAGTTAAGGACTCTGGAAGCAGTCGAGTCCTAAGGGCGGGAGAGGCACCTGGCGGCTGCTGGGGCAGGGGGAGGACCCCTGGGCCTGTGGGTGAGCCTGCGGGGTGGTGGGGGGTCCTGGCCACGGGGAGTCCACGCCTCCTAACCCCGTGTGGCTTTTCTGTTACGCAGACGGGTCCCCAGCCCGCTCTCTGTGCTGAGAAAACTCTCACCTGAGACGTGTGGCCGCAGATGGCCTCCGCGGTGTTGTCCCCGGACACAAGAAACCAGAGATATTGAGGACAAGCCTGAAGATGAGCAGGTCACCTCCCCGAACGGGCACTTTCTTCTGACTTTGGGGCACACTTGACATTCACTGGGTGGCAGTTATAACGGTGGTGTTTGTGCTGTCTTGTCACCGTCCCTGTTTCACTTTGCTTCACGTAGACGCTCTTCCGTGCGCCTCGGAGTTAATTCCGTTACACGTTCCAGCCCCACTTGTCCATCTCGGAGACGTCCCGTGATTCACCGGCACGTCTCCTGTTGCTGCACATTTAGTCAAATTATTCTTTTTTTTGTAGATGAGGCCACAGTGAACACCTGCATGGTGGTTTTCTTTCAGGTGAGATGTGTTCTCAAGCTAAACCCCCACCAGCACAATTGCTGGGTCAGAGCACACACACAGCTCTAGGACTTTTGCTATTTTTACCAAAACTGATAATAATAATTTATTGAGGACTGTTTGTAGTGGGGTTGTGTTCAAGTTGGTTCGAAAAGAGTCAGGACTCTTACGCCCTCAGACACGTCACGGATCTGGTAAAAGAAAGAAACAAGTATGTATGTAGTTGAGCAGAAAATACATGGCCTACGGTTTCCACTGTGTTTTTCACTAACTGAGCGTACTTTTTCTGTTTACCATAGGTGACTTTTTTAAAAAGCTTCAATTTCAGAAGATCCACTGTCTGTACTGATAACACTCACTGGCTGACTCGATGGAAGCCTTTTACGGGTGGCCGTGTTTCTCGCCTCCTGCTGCCTTAAGGCCACAGCTGCTGTTTGCCTGTCCCTGGTCCTCCCTCCCGCGAGTGGGGCAGGTGGGGCTCGGGGGAGGCTGGCGGCTGCTGCCTGGCGCCGCAGGGGGCCCCTCCTGTGAATTCTCACATTTACTCCTTGGGACAACCCCAGGCAGCAGCCCTGCTGGAATTTATAGGTTTGGAAACGGGGGCTCAGAGGACGAAGAGGCCCAAAGTCAGGCGGCTGCAAGAGGCGGGCAGGAGTCACACGAGGCGCCTAAAGGCGCTGCTCCCGCCAGGTGCTGGGCTGCAATCCAGTTGTTAGAGCTGGAATTCATTCCCCGGGGAGTCAGGAAACGTCAGGAAACAGCCCTGAGTGCACTGGGCGGCAGGTGTCAGGCGCCACTTTCCCATTTACGCAAATGAGCTCCTGGAGGACAGGACCCGCCCTGAAATGCAGAGCTCACCTCTGTGCCCCGGGCAACACTGCCTGCACCCCTGCACCTCTGCAACCCCTGCACTGTCAGTTTCCTGATCCAGCGCCTGCCGCACTTAAGAACAGTGCTGCTGAGACAGACGTTTGGAGAAAAAAGCAGGGAGCTGTGCGTGGGAATCATATTTTCCTCCATGTTTAGAACGCAAACCCCAACATGGCCTCGTTGCCCTCTGTGGTGAAGGTTAATAAAACTCCCTTTCTGACCTCTGGCAACCATCCAGCTCTGCCCCTCTGGAAACCGATGGGGACGCCAGGTCAGCTCAGATCCTGGGTGCGGTGGACGGCCCCAGGGTGAGATGCCTGGGAATCTGTTACGTTTGTGGCAAAGGGACAGTGCAGACCCACGTCAGCAGCTAAGCCTCTGACCTTAAACTAGGAGGCTGTCTGGATCGCCCGGCAGGGGTGGGGGACGGTATGGCCCCGAGTCCCTCAAAGCAGGCAGAGGCAGGCGGGGCTGGAGACCGGAAGCCTGGGGAGAGCCCACGTGGCACAAGGCCACGAGGCAGTGAAGATGCAGGAGCCACGTGGGGATCGTGAGACGGGCGGCCCCACGCCAGCCTCCTGACCGTCAGAACCGTGTTGTTTGAAGCCCTGGGTGGCCGCGCCCTCATTGCGGGGCCCGGGGAGCCGTCCCCGAACCGGCTCACGTCACAGTCGGGGCACCTGGAGGCCACGGCCAGCGTCTCCCGCTCAGGACAAGGGGCCGCCAGCCTCCCGTAAGCAGCACAGAACTCGACCTGAAACTGTAGATCTAACCGTTCACTCAAGTCTTTTAACTGGAAATTTTATCTGTTTACGTGTGTTGGGGTCTCTGGTATATTTGGGTTTGCTTACACCTTTCTAGATTGTGTTTACTAATCTGTCTTTTTCCCTCTTTTTTTCTCCTTTCTTGCCTCTTTGGGTTTTGATTAGCTTTTTTCTTATTTCACTTTCTCCTTTCAAACTACTCTGAGAACTCTCTATTCCTCTTTCTTTGGTGGGGAACTTAGAACCTTTAATCCACAATTCACCTTAAAAACTCCAAACTTATTCAGTCTCTTCATTCTTCTGCGACCCTAAGACACTTGTTCTCTGGTCACCCCGCCCCTGCTGACAGGCCATCCCTGGTCACTGTTTGTTCTGTCTGGTTTTTCCAACACCGCAAAGGGGACCCTGTCATTGTTACTATTTAGGGGGTCGGTTTGCACCCGCGTTATGGTCTCCTTGAACCATTGCTCTGGGGTGACTTTCCATCTTTACATGATTTGCTGTGTTCAGCTGCTCCTTCAGTGGGTCCGTTTATGATTTTCTTTGCCTGGAGATAATCTATATTTTGCTCTGATTCTTGAAAGAGAGTTTTGCGGGTAACGCAAATCTTTTCCCCGGGCCTGAGGCTGCCTCTCCCCTGGGTCCCGGCCTCCGGCGCGGCGAAGACGTCGGCTGCCGGTCTCGCTGCTCCTCGCGGGTCATCAGCAACGTCCCCTGCCTCTCCGGGGACTCAGGGGATCTTCCCGTCTCAGCTGCCCCAGGTTCACCATCACTCTCCACGCGTGGGTCTCTTTTGATTTCACCTGTTGGGATTCACTGGGCCTTCTGAATATGAGACTCAGTGTCTGGAGAGCCTCTCCTCGAGTAGCCTGCCCTACAACCCCTGTTCCCTCTCTGGCCTCTGGGGGCTCCCCTTACACCCTCCCGGCTCAGCCCTGGACCCCGAAACAGTGTCCGAAGCTACTCACCGGGCATCTTCAGGGAGTGGAAGTCCTCTGTCGGGAGCCTCCCTCCCCGTCCTGCTCCACACATGGCTGGCAAGGCCCCGGCTCGACCCTCGGAGTCACCAAGCCTCCACGGAGCCCCTTCTCCAACAGCCGGGCAGCGCTCAGCCCGCCTCCTCCTCGCACGTCCTGCCCGTCCTCCTCGCGGGCTGAGTGGCTCCCAACCGCTTGCTGGACTCGCGGCCTCCCCCCCCCGCCGTGTGTCCTGGCAGCAAAACGTCACTCGTTCCCAAAGCTGCCACGTCTTCTCACGTCGCTGTCACCGCGGCCACTGGTTTACGCATCCTCAGCGTCCCCGGGAAGCTGAGGCCGGAGGCAGTGCAAGGGGCCAAGCCCCGACCCTGGCGTCCAGTCCACGAACCAGCAGGCGCCTGCCCTGCAGACCAGCTCTGCCTGCACGGTCACCGCGCTGCTGCCCTCCAGAGACGGGCCGGGGCGCGCAGGGGCGGGGGCTCTGCGGGGGGGGTCACGTCTTGCTCTCTCGGGGACACGGCCGACGGCATCGCGTCCCCCCCGCCCCTCTGCCCTTGCCCGCTGTGCACACAGCCCAGCCCTGAGGAGGGCGGCCCGAGGGACACGGAGCTGCCCTGGTTTGTCCTGAAAAGGCCTTTTAATAGAAACGAGATTTCATTTGCCACAGGCCATTTCTCGAGGTGTCCAGCCTCCATCAGGCAGCTGACGCACGTCCAGGAGTGGCGGGCAGCCCCGGGCACAGGGGGCTCTGGAGCCAGCAGAAAGGTCCGCGCATCCTGCCGCACCCCCCCCCCCCCCCCCCGCCCGACCTCAGCAACCGGGTTGTTGAGTCTGCAGTCAGTGTGGCTGACTTCCGGGGAGGCGCCGGGCTCCAGCCGGCACCCCTCCCCGGGCCCTGACCTGTCAGAGGGGAGGGAAGGGTGCCCCCAGCACGGGCTCGAGGAGGCCCCTCATCGCCCCCTGTGGCCCTCCTTCCTCCCCCACCCACCCCAGTGTCCTTGAAAATCCTGCTCTGCTGAGGACAGGGATGGCCACCAGCTCCGGGCGTGGGTCCCGGTCCCTCTGGCAGCAGTGCAGCCCGGGGCTGGAGCCGAGTGCAGGGGAGGCTGGGAGCCAGGTCCACGTGGGCCCCTGGGGGCCGAACCCCAGACGCGCGCGGCCAGTTGCCTGTGATGCCCACAAGGGCGCCGCGTCAGCCGCACACAACAGGCTGGGCGCCGCTGCCCGGAGCGGCCAGGACTGAGCAGGCCAGGGGCGCAGCCTGGACGTGGCAGCACCTGGGCCCTGGGGGCGCCCGGGCACCCGCTCTCGTGGGTGAGTCGCCCCTCCCTCGGGCCCAGGGGTCTTTCCTCCCTGCAGTGGGGGCTCTTCCGTGTGACCCCTCAGCAAGCCTTTGGGGCTTCCAGGGCCAGCAACACAGCGGCCGGCCGGGAGGAAACCACGACGGTGCTGGTGGCCGGTGCGGCCGTGGGCACCTGGTGATGGTGGTCGGGCTCCTGGGAGGGGTCCCGAAGGCCGGGGGGGCCTGAGGCAGGACAGCACAGGTGTGACCCGCGGAGCCCACCCAGGAGAGAATCAGGGCCCAGCGTGGACACAGCGGGAGGGGAGGTCAACGCCAGGGGGACGGTCTAATTCAGTTCAATTTGCCTGTCTACCGTCTGCTTGGAGGAGGGTTTGGGCAGCTCATGAGCAGACACACGACGCAGGCAGAGGAATGGGCAGCACAGGGCACCCGGGCGCAGAGCGTGGGGAGAGAGCGCAGGAGGGCCCTGCAGCGGTGACACGGGCAGGTGCGCCGCGGGCCTCTGAGGGCGGCGCCGTCCAGGCCAGCTGTCCCGAGAGCGGAGGGAACCTGGGGGGGGTCTCAGGCTGCCCCCGGCGCTGGGGGGCTGCAGGTGGGAGGGGAGGGTGTGGGTGCAGTAGCCTGGGGCGTGGGCGAGGCGGGAGCCCCTGGGCAGGAGGGGCGGCCCGTGGCGATGTGCCCTGCGGGCACCCAGGGCAGAGGCGGGGCCGGGGGCAGTGTCCAGCAAGCTCAGAGCCGCTGACTGGCGTCTGCGGGGCTTGCCGCCGGGGTGCAGGGCTCCAGCGGCGAGGGTGCCGTGGGGCGGGCCAGGGTCAGCGCACAGGGGACAGTCCCCACCCCCAGCCCTGGGCACAAGCTGGAGCCCAGCCGGGGCAAAGGCAGTGCTCCGGGGCCGGGCAGGGTGGGGCCCGTGACCGGTGGCCAGCAGGAGGGCCTGCAGAGACCCGGCCAGGACGTGCTGAGACGTGGCTCAGGAGCCGGGCACGTGTCGGGCACGTGGCCCTCACCCTGCGTCTTGGAGGCGGGCTGGAGCTCCTATGTTCACGGGGGCCGTCCTGGCAGGAGCCCTGGGCGGGTGGACGATGGGCCGCCTCCCCGGGCCGGGGGGGTGGGTGAGCCGCTGGGGTCTCCACGGGCATCGTGGGGGCCGTGGGCGTGCAGTCCCTGACCCCACCCCGTGGTGGAGGCCTGGGCGGTCCGGGCTCAGGTTCCGGCCGCGACCCCGGAGAGGCGCTCGCACACGGGGCCGGGCCTCAGGTGCAGCCCTGCAGGTCAGCGGGAGGAGGGGGGGAGGCGGCCCCGCGTCCTTCCTCCTGAGCGCTCCCTGGACCTCAGGTCCTGGTGCACGGCCACGGCCACCTGCTGGTGGTCTGAGGCTGGCCTGGCTGCACCGGGGTGGCCGTGATGGGGCAAAGGGGAGGCAGAGGGGCTCGCGGCGCCAGGTGCCTGGCACCCTGGGCAGACGCGGGGGCAGGTGGGGCACGGGGGCTCTGGACGGCCGACCTCCACCAAGTCTCAAGAGACGGCCACCACCCGAGGCTCCAGGGGCTTCTCCCTTTGCCACACTGGCCTGCGGCCCTGGGCAAGAGTTCAGGTGTGCCTAGGGTGGGGGGCTGCGGTGTGTGCAGGTGAGGGGGCTCAGGTGTGTGTGCCCCCCCCCCCCGTGCTCACCCCAGGGGCGGGGTGTCTGCGGCTGTGCCGGCGGAGGCTGCCCTGCAGTTGGGAGACAGAACGTCCCGGTCGCCAGCCCCGACCAAGGCGCTGTATGCTGTCCAACGGGCTTCACGTGTTCCACGTCCTCAGCCTGGCCTCCCTGGAGGGCAGAGAATGTAAACTCCTGCAGCAGGAACAGGCTCTGCCAGGCATCGGGGCACCTCGCAGCCCAGCGGAGGACCAAGAGCTCCGTGGGGACCCCCAGTGCAGGCAGCCGCACCTGGGCTGGGCACCTGGGCAGGGAGGGTGCTGGACCCAGGGAGACGCCGGAGGCCCCCACCTCAGGGGCCCAGGGCGGACCTGGCTGAGTCGGTGGAAGGAGCAGCTTGCGTCCTGAGACCTCCTGTCCGAGCGTGTGTGCACACGCGTGTGTGTGTGCGCGTGTGGGTGTGTGCCTAAAGGCAGTCACCCCCGGCCTTTTGAGGGGTGGGAGCTGTACGTGCCCGGTGAAGCGTGTCAGCAGCCTGGCTGGGCTTCTGTCCTCTTGACTGACGTCCAGCTGTGAGAAGACAGTCCCGTGTACAGGGCCCAGGCTCAGCCACCCCCTCCCCTGGGACGTCTTCAGGGCCCGGAGACACGCTCCTGCAGCAGGTCTGCTCCCTCCGGGACGCGCTCAGCCCCCGGTTCTCTCACCCAAATTGGTCGCCCAGGGTGGGACGCCTGGCTGGGAGCGCCCCGTCCCCGGCTCTCAGTCTGCACGGGGGGGGGCTCCTGTTTCCCCAAGTCCACTCCGAAACACCATCAGCGTTGACCCCCAGGGGGCCCACGGCCAGAACGAGATATGTGAGCCAAGACAGAAGAACATCTGGAGGTCAGCGTTTACTTTCAGGGACATCTTTGAATTTTCCAATCACTGACTTTCCTTGCTTGGTTGGAAAGAACCACGCGACTGTCCTGGTTTCCCTGCCACAGAAGTTAATTGGCTGTGTCATCGCCTCCCTGAACAAGGACCCGACTTAATGACAGAGGTGACAGGCAGGCAGAGAGGGACGTGAACACATCTCAGGCCGGGCCTCGCTGCTCGGCCGAGCTGCCGCCTGCCTTCGAGGTCGGGGGAACAAGGAGAGCACCAGGCGCCGTCTGCTGGCCACGCACCGCCTCCCTGACCTTCTCTACAGACGCGGAGACGAACCCTTGAAAGTGCTAATGTCCTGACCCGGTGCGTCCCCTTTGCTTTTAAAGGTTAATGCCCAGTGATCAGTGGGTTTGCCGGACGTCAGCCGGAGCAGGCGTGGGGGGCCCAGAGGAGAGCTGGGAGGGGCCCCCCACCGTGTGAGTCACAGCCTCCGACCCCGCCCCAGGAGGGGGGCACCTCCCGTCTGCCGCTCCCCACCCCCTGACCCTGGCCCTCCACCTGCAGAGGTCTGTCTCGGGACACGCAGCCTGGCCTGGCCTGTGCGGCGCTCCCGCCTGACCCCCCACCGCAGCCCGGGCCGTCTCCCCTGCGGGAACCTTTGCTGATGGCCTCAGGGCTCCGCGACCTTAGGGCTCCCACCACGTGGCCTCTCCAACCAGCCAGGCGCGTGCCCCGCCAAGCCTCACACGGCTGCCCTCCTCCAAGACTCTCCCCGCAAGGCCGGGCGCTGGCTGGCCCCATGCACCAGGCACGCTCCCTAAGGGCGGCGCTGGCCCTGGTCCTCCGTCCAGCAGAGGCCCCCAGCACCCCCACTCCTGGCTCCATTAGGCGGCCCAGGCCCGGGGGCGGGGGGTGTGGGGGCGCGGTGCCCGGAGGGGAGGTGGCTGCTCGGTGCCGCCGGGTGAAGGAGGCATCCTCCCAAGGCCCAGATGGCACCTCGGGATCACGTGGGTGGCCTTACACCAGGGACCCCTCTGTGAAGTAGAAAAGCACGGTGACAAGCACCCCCACGGCCCAGAGAACCAGCCCCCACGTGAAGCTGGACGCCCCGGAATGTTCTGTGGCTGCTTTCCTGACCTAGAATACACCGTGAGGGCGCCCCCAGCACAGATGGGTGAAGGGGCTTGTGCTGGGCGAGGAGCGCCAGGCCCCCAGGCCGCCCGCGTCCACTCCACCACCCTCCGTCCTGGGAGGACCCGGCCGAGATGCAGGGCCTGCGTGGTCCTCCTGGCTCGAGGTCGGACAGCCAGGTCTGCCCTCCGCCGTCCACGCCCCCGTCCCTGTCCAGCCTATCCTGCGAGCGGAGGACCACCCCCATTCCGACAGCCGGATTCACCACCAGACCCGCCCGACGAGAGCCTGAGCCCATAGGAAGCAAACGGCAGGCAGGAGCCATCATTTCACACCGGGACGGTTTTCCTTCCCCTTCTGCTCACAGGGAAGCATCTGCTGAAACGGGTCTCCGGAGGCCCCCAGGCTTTGAGAGCCGCAGGCTGATTTTATAAGAAAACAGTCTCCCACGCCACGCTCACTCCTGCCAGGGACAGGGACAAAGGTGCCACCTCGCAGCAATCTCCCCTCGGCCCCGGAGCCGTCCCTGCACAGCGGGGTCCCCAGGGAGGCGCAGCGGCGAGGCTGTCCTGCTGTCCGCTGGACCTGATGCCCTGCTCAAGCGGGACCGTCCAGGCGGGGGCGGGGACGCCCTCTGTGACCAGGTGGCGCGAAGTCAGGGCGCAGGTGGCGGGGGGTGGCGGCTCCAGACGTGAGGCGCTGGTTCTGCGTCTGGGAGCCCCCGGCCCGCACAGGGCGGCTGCCGGCCCCGGTGGGGCCTCCGGAGCCCTCGGGGACCCTCTCCCACGTGCGTGCCTGCCCAGGCGGCCAGCGACCCTCACCCCAGCCCCTCCGGCTCGTCTTCCGTCTCCCGCGTTGTTTCTGAAATTCCAGCGTTGGCACAACAGCTCCAGACAGGCTCTGACGACGGCCCTGAGACCTGCCCGTCACGCAGCGCCGAGGGCGTGGGGAGACCTGTGGCCGGGAAGGCCGGCAAGGCCACAGCTCCGCCCGTGTGTCTCCTCCGTCAGGACGCCCAGGATGGGGGCGCGGGGCCACCGCCTCCTTCTCCTCCTCCCCCTCCTCCCACGCTCGGCCAGCTCCCCCTGTGGCCGGGGTGCCCACCTGCTGCCCCGCCCGCCCCCTCCACGCCTCCACGTGGCCAAGAACACAGGCCGCCGGCTCCGCGCCCTTCCAGCAGCTGAGACCCCACCTCCCAGCCTCCCTTTGCCGGCAAGCCTGACAGAACGTCACCGGGACCCCAGCTTCCAGGCTGTTCCCCGCTTCTCCACGGATCCTTCAGCGGCCCCCACCCTCACTGCCTCTTGGGACCCACTCCTGCCTGCCCCCTCCTGGAGCCCCCATCTTCCCCCGCGTCCCCTGCCCTCTAAGGCAGAGGTGTGCTGGCTGGTCTTTCCCAGCAGGATGCGACCCGGGAGGCTCTCCTGCCGCCTCCTCGGCACCTGGAAGACAGCAGTTCTCACACGTGCAGAACCGCAGACTCTTCAACAAGCCTGGCGGCCCACGGTGCGGGCAGTGCCAGGCTGGCGCCTCCACGCAGCTCACACCCCTCCCCCACACACAGACACCAAAGCAGCTGTTTTCCTTAAAAAGGAAGGTGACAGCCGAGTGCAAACGCTTGGCCCGGCTCTTGGCCGACAGAGAACGCAGGACGGGAAGAAGCACCGTTTCTAAAAAATGTTTTTTATGAATATCTGATGTACAAACGGAGAAAGAATAAATATCTTGTGGTTTCACCGCACATGGCCGAGAGTGAAACCGCGGGACCTCCTCACGTGATCGGGGTCTCTCCAGACTCCGGAGGGGCTGGGGCTCTGGGCACCCCTCCCCCCACCCCCGCGGCCCAGACTCACGGGTTCTGCAGGGCTCCCCGCAGCCGTGTCACCAGTCACCCCAGGTGTCGTGGGAAGTTGGGCGCCTGGTCGGAAGGAACGGGGTGGGGGCCCAGGCGGTGCCCTCATGGCGGCCGTGCTGAAGGTCCCACACAGGGCTTTGCAGATTGGTCCTGCCCCGCGTTCAGCAGCTGGTCCCCAAGGCTGGAGCGACCCTGCTCCTCTCAGCTGCACCCCTGCCCCCGAGGGGCTTCGAGGACGAGCATCCAGCCCCGCCTCGTGCAGCTGTGGGCAACGCAGACCAGACAGCCTGGACGGAGCCCACAGACACCCGGGGCCCCCGCCCCGCCACGTGAGCACACAGAGCACTGGGACCCTCCGGGGAACGTTCCGGTGCTCCGACCCAGGCGGGCGGCGGGTGCATCACAGGCCCCCGGAGGCCTCAGCCCGGCCCTGCGAGGTGGCAGCTGCCTGCCGTCCAGCTGGCACGCGGTCTCCTGGGGAGAAGGGCAGGGCCCAGGGCTCTGCGATGGCACAGACAGGTCAGCTCCGCGTCCGCGGCCCGCGACGGGAGCAGCCCAGGCGCCAGGCCTGCCTGACGCTGCGGGACCCCCTCCAGACCACGGTCCACAAGGACGAGCTGCACCTCCGCGGCAGCACGGGGGCCTCGCTGGCCGCCGAGACATGGTTCCGGGGCCTGAGCAAACACAGCCCGCGTCCCGGGGAGGTGGCGGCGCCGGGTCACAGCAGAAACAGCCGGGCCGGGGACAGCAGGGCAGACGCAGCGGCCTGAGACCCGAGAGGGCACGGCCCGCGGCCCAGCCGGGCGGCCCCTGTCCGCCGGGGTGCCGCAAGCGGCTCAGTACGCGATCCTCCAGTGCGTGGGCTGCTCGCAGGCCTTCTCCTCGTCCCCGCAGAACCGGTTGTAGGTCGTCTGGGGGTCCAAGCCCAGGATTTCTCTCTCCTCGTGAATTCGAAAGGAGAACGTGGAGACCGACGTGCCGATAAAAAACCTGCGGGGAAGCGCAAGGTCACGGGGGCTGCAGAGCAAACCCGCCCCCGCCCCCACTCCCCGCCCCAGTTCTTGTGGCCCATCGCCGCCCAGCGGCCTGGGCTGCCGGGGCCCGGGGGCCAGGCTGGGGCAGCCGCAGGTGCCCGGGAGACAGGGCCCGCGTGGGGGCTGCTTGGCGTGGGGGCTCTGCCCAAGCTCCCCCTGCCAGGCAGGCCTTCCCACTGAGGGTGGGGCTGCAGCCGGAGCAAGAAGAAAGGGCCCTCCAGGGACGGCATCTTCAAACAAAGACGCTGGAGGGCGGACCCCTGGTCGTCGCCAGGTCTGAGTCCAAGGCGGGCGGGGCAGGGTGAGGCCCTAACCAGCACCGCCCTCGCGCCAGCAGAGCCGGGGGGCGGCGGCGCAGCGCTGGGTGTGGGGCTGCTCCCTGCACCCCTGAGGGGCCCGTCCGCCCTCGGCCTCTGCTGGCCCTGGAGGTGTCCGCTGCAGCAGGACAGGGCACACGACCCCCGGCCCGAGCACACGCGCCCTAGCACCCAGCGCGCCTGAGAGCTCTGGAAGCGCAGGGAGAGGCACCTACCCTGCCCTTATCGTCCACTTCACTCCAAGCACCCGACCCCCCAGCCCCGCTCTCCCAGGCCCGACCGGCGGACCAGCCCTAGAGGAACCCCCGAGGGCCGGGCCCACGCCCCTTGCGGGCAGCACGGGACGCAGGGCAGGGCGCCCCGCGAGGGCCCGAGATGCGCACGGGGGCGGCCCCGGGGCAGCTCACCGAGCGTGCGCGCAGACCCACTGGTCCACGATGGCCACGCCCCCGTCCTTGTAGAGCTCCAGCTCCTCCCACGTGGGCTCGAAGCGCACCATCTCGGGCAGCAGCCGCCGCAGCTCCTCCAGCTCTGCGGGCGCGGCGCGGGCGTGAACGGGCCGCGGGGCCACGCACGCACACGGCGGGGCCGCGCACACACACGGCGAGGCCGCGCGAGGCCAGAGGCCAGACCCCCCGCCCCCGCCGCCCACTAACGGGAGGCGCGGACGCACGGGGCCGCGTACCCTTCCGGACGGCGTCCGTGGCCACGAACACCTTTTCCAGCTGGTGGGTCTTCATGAGGCTGCGGATCCTCCTCACGGCCCCCTCCAGGCTGGGCACGTCCTCCCTGTGCCCCCAGATGAAGTCCTTCCTCCGCAGGTGGACGCCCAGGTACGGGCCCCCCCGCGAGGAGCCCAGCTTGACCTGCAGGAGGACCAGGCGGGCGGAGGCTGGCGGCGCGCGCTGGGGCGGGACTCGGGGGCCTGACTGGGCCGTCCGGGCGCCGATGACAGACCGACGGCCCCGCCGCTGCCCCAGGACGGGGGGTCCCCGCTGCCGGGCAGCACCTGCGGGAACCGGGGCGGTGGGGCCCGCGCAGCCCCGTGCCGGCCCCCGTTCTGGCTTTTCCTAAACTAGGGATTCGTTCTGAGGCGTCCAGAGAGAAGTGCCTCCCGCCCCCGGGTTACAGAGGTGCGGGGCTACCTTCATCTTGGTCCAGTCTTCCTCAAAGGGGATCCTGTCGGCCGCGTCCGTGGAATTGAGGTACCTGCTTCGGAACTCGTCCCCCACGGCCCGCAGGTGCTTGGCAAACACCATGCTACGCCGGGTCTGCGGGCAGGATGGGCCGTGAGCCCCTGCCTGGGGTCCCCACCCTCACCCCCTTCCATCCCCAGAGCCCCCCCATCCAGAGTCCAGCCCAAGGCGGGGCAGTGAGCTGGGACCTCTGGTAGGCTCTCCACTGGCCCCGGGGGCCGTGCAGCAGACTCAAGCTACAGCCCGTCATTCGGACGGTCAGGAGCGTCCGGGAAGTGTGACCACACCCGAGCCGGGGATGCTCAGGGGTTCTCTGCAGGCTGACACTAAAGACGTCTCCTCTCCCGAGTGTCCACCCCAGGGGACACCGGCTAAGAGAACGGGGCTGGCAGGGTGGACGTGCTGAGGGGGTCACCACCCTTCAGGGCTGGCGGGGACCACACTGCTTTCGAGAGGCACAGGACTGCCGTGTCCACGTGATGACACGTCTGTGCTCCTGAGATAACCCACCCGGGAGACGCCCAGATCACCAGTCCAAAGAGCAGGGGTCCCACGTGGGGGCCCCTGCCCAGCCCAGCCCGCCCACAGGAGGCATCCTGACCCACAGACAGGGCAGACCCTGAGAGCTGGGGAGGTCAGGGGCTGGACAGGGAATGTGAAACCCATTCCCTCAGGCTCCTGCCCGACCCACGACAGGACAGGACACAGTCCCGGGATGGACCTCGACGCGTGGGGACTGCGCTTCCTTGTGAATTAGGTGCAGAGATGACAGAATACCTACTGCATTTTCTTGACAGCGAACACCATGTTTTTCTCTTTCAAATATTAGCTGCCACAAATAATAAACCTGCACCTCAATTAACACACCTGGGAGCCCCTGCAGCGGAAAAAACCACACATACCATGTGGAAATGGGGGGTGGGCTGGGCTGGGCATGGCCACAGGGCTCTGTCCACGCTGTCGGAGCCCCAAGGCGCAGAGGGCCAGGGAAGCCGGTTCCGCACAGGGGCCTCAGGAGAGGCGGCCGGGGCCAGTGGCTGCCTCCCCCGGGAGCCCCAGACAGGAGGGAGTATGAACCCCCACGGGGCGCGGGGAGAAAACCGGCTGTAACATCTCTGTCTTGGGGGAGCTCAGTGCTCAGTTTTAACTTAAGAAAGCTATCATTTACCTGAAAACGTCTATTTTAGTTCAAAAGACAAATGCTCCTTCTAAGAACCTGTTTTTACACAGGTCCCAGGGCCCGCGGAAGCACAGGAGCCAAGTGTGGCAGCCCCCGCCCCGGTGCTCCCGGAGGCTCCTCTGCCCAGTGGAGCCCCGACAGGCCAGGCCGACGTCACCTGGGTACCCACCTCGCAGCCGAAGGCTCTTCTCAGGAAGTGGTTGACTCTTGCCAAACTCGGTTGCACCGGGCCCCCACCGGTAGAACGGCGCCTCTTTTCCAAACCAGACGCCAGCTCACTAAGCTGTCCCCACCCCCAGGAGGACAGGTGGAGCCTCTCGCCCACCGCATCACCGTCTGTGCGCCCAGGGCCAACGCTTCCCGTCAAAGCAGAGCCTGACCCCGCGATTAAGGACCTGGGGCACGGCACGCCCGGCCTCTCAACGCCGAGCACGCGCGGCTGGAGCTCCAACTCCAGGTCCTGAACGCGTCAGCAGGAAGGACAGCCGGTGCGATGCAGGAGGAGGGGGCCCAGGACGCCCCAGCCCTCTCCCCGCAGCACTCGCCGGTGGGCCCACCCCCACGACTGCTAACAGCCTCGTCCTGTTCGTTGGCGAGGCTGAAGCAAGAGCTGCTGAGGGTCTCGGTTTTTCCACAACTAGACACACGTGCAGAGGCACTGTGGGGAACACTCACATCCCAGTACTCCTTCCCTCCGTAGTGGTCGTGCAGCAGGTTTTCCGCTCGGTCTAACATCACAGACCTATTTTTAAACAACAGGAAAAGAAGGCTTTGATGTTGACGCGCTCTGGAGAGCACCATTGTGTGGGAGGCCCGGGCCCAGGAACCACCGGGGATCACGTCAGAGCCTCACACCTTGCTGGGTGCATCTGGCAAACCTCTGCTGACCCTCTCACGGGCAGCTGTCTGCAGCGGCTTTTCACTCCTGACTGGCTGTAAACGTTCCTGGACTCTCTCCTGTCCCAGCCACTGAACTGGCTGAGCTACCAAGCTCACCTGTGACTCTCGGTGCAAAAACCCCACAAATAAACAAAACAAAAGGAGCACACAGAGCCCAGGAACACACTAAAAGAGTGACACACATGACGACTGGCGTTCACACCAGGAATGCAAAAATGGTTCAGTACAGGACATCTGTGGCTTAACTCACCCTGTTATTGGGTAAAGGGCAAAGCCATGTAACGACAGCTCCCCCAAGGGCGTAAAAGGCAGTTTCTACTCCTGTTTTTAAAAGTCACTTTAATGAAACAGACTCCTTGTCACGTTTGTGTTTCTCCAGCCAAAAGCCAGCCCCTTCTTCAGGGAAGGCTCAACACCCTCCTTGCAAAGCGCGGGGCAGCAGAGGCTGCCCGCCCAAGCACACGCGGAAAGGCGCCTCCAGAGGAAGGCCGGTCTCCTCAGGACTGGGCCCCGTGCTGGGGACACGGCGGGGTGGGCGGCAGCCGCCATTCCTAACCCAAAACAAACCTGCAGCGGCTCAGAGTTAAATGTGAAAACTAACTACAGAAGTAGGACGCAAAGGAATTTTTAAGAGTATTGGGATGGTAAAGGTTATAGTAAAAAACCTAGAAACCTTTAAAGAATAAACAGTACTACTTTATACAAAAACTTAAAACTTCTGCAGGGAAAGAAATTGGCAAAAGATGTAAATGAAGGCCTTACAGAAAATCATTTCAAAAGAGCTTTTAAACATGGTTTTACTGTGAAATCAAAGAAACATGAACCGACCAGAGGTCCGTTCTCACTTGTCAGCGCCACAGAGCTCGAAGCTCCTGCCCGGGGGCTGCGGGGGACCCTGGCTCCGTGTCCACCATGCGGAGGGCACAGAGCCTGCTTCTGTCCGGGGTGAGCCTCCGTTTTCTCCCCCCAACAACTGTGCGAAAACGGTCCCCGTTCGTTACAGCGAAGCCTGGAGCCGACCAGAGGCCCCCGACGAGGCGGGTTCAGTGAGCGCCCTCGCATCCGCGTGGGGCAGCCGTGCGGGCGGTGTCACCAGGCGGGAGCCAGGCGAAAGGACACCCTGCAGAGAACGCGCTTGTGGCGCGACTACACGTGTGTGTTTTAAAAAGGAAGGTGGACACGAGCGCTGGGTGTGAGTGCAAGAGCCCTGGAAAGAAGTGGGGGCCGCCGCGGGGGTCCTGTGAGAACAGAGGCCGTGCCTTCAGGGCCTGCTCTACGGGGAGCGCAGCAGAGCCCGTGGGCGCGCGCACCCGCCCCGCCACGGCCACGCGGGGCTCGGCTTCCCCGGCGACCCTGCGCGGCCTCTCACCTCCCGCGCGGGCCCGGCTGGATTTACTTCTGCCCTTCCTCCCGTGCCGACTCACCGCCTGACTGCCTCGGCTGCAGGCAGCAGGGCTTTTGATTTTCAAGGCAGTCATGTTTTGGCTCTGAATCTGCACAACCTACCTATCCGACCACCTCCTGCTGAGGGGCGTGAGGGCCTTCTGGTCTGGGGCTCGCAGGAACATTCCGGAACACGTGTGGGGCACACGCTCTTAGGGTCACGGGTCTTCCCTCCTGGGCCGGACACCCCCTGTGCCCCCAGCCGTCTCCCACCTCCTCCTGCTGGGAGGCGGTGGCCAGCGTGTCTCCCGGGGTCTCCCGGGGAGCAGGCGTGTCCCCCCACCCCCGCGGCGTACAGTGAGCGACGAGGCCCCGTGCCCTTGGCTCACGGATCGTTAGGAGCCCCGTGTGCGCTGACGGACGCGCCACAAGCACCCCGCTCTGGGGTCTGTCTTTCAGTTTTGTTAACAGTATCTATTGATGGACAAGAGCTGCCAATTTTAACTTAACTGTGTGCGTCCGTCCTCTCTCTGGCTAGTGCGTTTCACATCTGAGTTTTCCGTGCGCTGGGGGCAGCCCCTCCCCGCCCCCCTCCAGCCTCCTGTGTCTCGGTGCTGCCATCTCCCCACTGCCCCCCACCCAAGGTGTCTCTCCCAAACGGAGGGGCCTCTGGGCACACGTCTCTCCTGGGCTCAGCTGCCCTTTCCCGCAAACGGGACTTGGAAAAAACTGTCCCACAGACAGATCTGCTTTTGAAACGCAAACCGCTGCAGGATGCGTAACGCGGGCTCCTGGCAGCCTCAGGTGGCCTCGTCCCACCCGCGGAGCGCGGGCCCACCGCGCAGAGGCGGAGTCTGCGGCCTCCTGGACCCGCGGCGTCTTGTTGACACAGCCCGGGAGGCCGGCCACACAGGGGCTGTGCTGGGACCGTCGGCACCTCCCCGGGCCCCGGAGAGCAGGGAGGCCTGCCCCGCGCCTGCACAGGCTGAGGGACACTGACGGTGGCCGAGGGGAAGGGCTGGCTCTCTCAGGGTCCCCAGGTCCCCCGCAACGCGCACCTGCAGGGAACCGCTAAGGACACACTGCCTGGAGACCAAGCGCAACAAGTCCCCCCCAGAGGAGCTCCCCGCACACGCACACCCTGCCACTCGCCCGGAACCCGCCCCCTCCTGCGGCCTCCGGTGCCGCCGGGCAGGTGTGTGCGGGGAGGGCTGTGTGGCTGGTTTTCTGCTCCCGAGAGGGACTGGGCGTGCAGACACACTTCCTCCAGGACAGGCCAGGAGCAGCCACCAGGGCGGTGCGTCCAGGAGAGGCTCGAGCCGTCCCTCTGACCCCTCAAAGCGCAGGCTTCGAGGAGGCCGGCGAGAGCGCCTGATTTCAGGAGTGGCCCCCAAGGGGACGCACACCTCCTCCCCGTGAACCTCCAAGACCAGCTCCAGCCACCATCCCAGCCCCCGGTCACCTCTGGCCCCACTCGACCCGCTCCTGTCCCGCACCCCTGCCGCAGCCTCACGACCCCACGGCCTCCTCTTACTGCCCGACCCCCACATCCACCCTCCGCCCCGCACGGCCTGGCCCGCCCCCACCTCGGGCAGGACCCAGGGCAAGGTCTGGGTGTGAGTCCAACTCCACCACCCCCCGCGGCCGGACCAGAGCGCCCCACGTGAGGCTCAAAAGCGCGGCTGCTCCGAGCAGCCCTGGGAGGATGGCAGGCGCCGCTCCCCCCCCCGGGGCTCCCCTGGGTCCCAAACACTGACCCCCCCGCGTGAGGGGGCGGGGGAGCGGACAGGCCTACCCCTCCAGCACCCCCACGGGCCGGGCCAGGCCAGCCGGACGGAGCACAGGCTTCTGCACACGCGCTCACACGCCAGGCGTCGCCCCGCGGCTGCGCAGACACTCACCGTGCAGACGTGTTTCTCAAAAGCACAGGCGCGACGATGGAGGCCGACCCCTGGACAGACAGACAGGACACGTTTAAGCCCCTCGTCTCCTCGTAGCCCCAAAACCATCCTCTGGAAGACAAGACCCCGGGGACCCGTCAGCGTGCTCTGCTCTCCTCGGGCAGCGAGCAGGGTCCAGACACACGGCCCCACCCTGCGGCTCCGCCACCTCTCTCAGGTGGAGACTCATCGGTCGTGAGCACAGGGGGTGACCTCGTGGCGACTTTTAAAGAAACCACAAATCTCCTCTGACCTGATGAGACCACAGAAGCTCTCTTCAAGAACCTGGACGGTACAATGACACGAGAGCGGGGGCAGCCCGGAAGGGACCCGGCGCGCACGGCGCTTTGCGTGCCGGGTCCAGTTCTGACACGAACTGTGCTCAGAGCAGCTGTGCCCTCAGGAGCTCCTGAGTCGCCCCGGGGCTTAGAACTGATGACCTGGTCCTCGCGGAGGGGCGCTGTGGGGGGGAGGGGGGCGCCGCGGGGGGGGAGGGGGACAGCACTTCCACAGGCAGCTCTTCTGATGGCAACTCGGTCTGCGGTGACGACACCGCCGTGACCACGTTCACGTGCACTCAACAACATGGGAGAAGGTAAGCAGGTCTCAGCCAGGGGTTTCTAGACCCGCCTGAGTCCCCGAACGCGGTGACACGAGCCACCCTGGACGGGGCCCTCCCGGCGCGGCACCTGTAATACTCATGCTTGTCCTGTGAGTACAGCGGAGGCTCGATGCAGGGCCGGCTGTGGATCTTCTCCTCCCAGGCCCCCTCCTTCCAGCCCTCCGCGTAACCTTGCAGGACATAGACCTGGTCGATGAAGGGCCCGCCGGACTCTGGAGGAGACAGGGACCGACAATGGCGGTGACCATGGCACCGACTGCAGTGACGCAGAGGATGACCACTGTGTTTAACGCCACCGTCTTCCCAGACGGGACTGGAGAAGGCTCATAAAAGAAGACACTTCGGAGCGAGGACCTCAGGACACGGGGGCCCCTCAGGGAACAGGAGGGCTGCCTGGAGGGAGCCGTCCAGGCCCCGGCACCTCCGCTGGGCCACTCACGGACCGACCTCGGACAGCACCTGGGCCGTCCTGGGCCCCATTCTCTTTCTGGCCACACCCTCACTTCACTGCAGGCCGGGCCGGGCCCCATGACAGCCACAGGCTGCCCTCACTCTGCCCTTCTCCGCTCCTCCAGCTGCCCCCCTGCGGTACCTGGAACCCACGGGGTGCTCCCTCCCTGGACCCCCTCAACAGCTGCCCCCACTCGCTCCTGACCCACGAGGCCATTCAAACCGCCTCTCCTGAAAACAGGATGCCTTCCCAGGCCACGGCCGCCGGCCGACACTCCGCACCCCTTCCTGCTTTCTCGTCCTGTGGCTCTGGTCAGCGCCCCGGGCACTGCGTGACCCCACTACTTATTTGTGCTCTACCCCTGCCCCCCGACACCTGGAGCCTCCCGGCCACAACCCAGCGGTCAGTGAAGACATGTTCACGGGTGGAGCCACGGAGCCCAGTGACGAGACTCACGGTGAGCGAGGCCGTGTCGCGGCCACACTCGCTGCAGCTCGGGCACTAACACCCGCAGCGCCCACGCCCGAGGCCTGAGCTCAGGGGCTCCTCCTGCAGCGGGGGTGGGGATGGGACGCCGGGGCTGAGACACTGGAGCCGCCGTGGCACAGGGCCCACGCCTGTCCCCTCTGTAGGAGGAAACCTGAGCAGGGTCGAGGCTGGTGTGGCGCCTCCAGTGTCGCCCGTGGGCTCGGTCCCCACCCCTGCTGCCCGGCCCGGGGGACGCGGCCTGCAGAGCAGCAGGGACGACGCCCATCTGCAGTCATGCAGCCCCCTCATGGCTGAGGGCCCACCCCACCGGTCAGGAGCCAGTTCCCTGGGGGCCGAGACTACTTCCTGCGCTGAGCTGGGTCAGACTAGATGCCCAGTCTCCTCTAGGGTCCGGAAGGCTGACCTCCAGCCTCGGGGTTTGCTTTCTCAGCAGGAGCGCAGACGGCAGCAGACCCTCCCATGGCTCCGGGCCCGCAGCATGCTGACCCTGACACGGTGAACGTCTCCGAGGGACAGGGTCTGCGGCGCAGTGAGGACAGAACCTGACGAGGAGGACGGGCAGGCCTTGGCAGGAGCAGCAGCTCTCAGGCCACCAGGCCCTCACTCAGGAACTGTGACTCGCTCTTCCAGGCCCTCCAAGGACGTGGGGCAGAGGCGTCCCTGACTGCTTCAGTTTATGTCTTCTAAACAAAGCAATGATGAGCTCTAAGTACCTTTATCCTAAGAAATTTTCAACTCTTCTCTACTGAAAACATGAAAATGGGAAGCCTGAGTAGGACCTGACAAGGCAGGACGTGTCCTTACACGTCTCCACCAGCACGTGGCCAGTGGCACATCCACACAGAGTTTTCCTTCAGGTAAGAACGGACTGGCCTGCATGGGGAGGGAGGCCTGTGGTCCTGCTTCCCCATCACAGCTCCAGCTCACCCGGTGGCCAGGGTTTTCAGAGGTGAGGGGACACACAGCTTACGTGATTCAGATCTATTTCCCTAGAAAAACCCTGGAAAGACCAAGACCCCTGGCGGTGGGGAAAACAGAAGCAGGGCCCCTACGCAGAGCAAAGGCCGGAGGTGAGATGGCCCAGCTGGCCAAGGTCTCAGGCCTGGCCCCAGGCACAGAACCACCGCCCACCTCACCTGCGATGAACTGCTCGTACTCAATGACGGGGATGTTTCTGTTGAGACTCGGAAGATCAAAGAAGTCAGACCAGGGAATCCGGACCTGGTGGATGTCGGGGCTCTGCCAGTGGTACAGGCGGCCCCAGGGGGGCAGCACCAGCACCCAGTCCTCAGTCTTCAGCAGAGTCTTCAGGAGGGAGGCGACGCGGATGTAGACATCCCTGCGGAGGTTGAAGCCCTCTGGGGGGTTGACGTCGTACAGAAGATACCTGGCGGGGGGGGGCAGGAGAGTGGTTCTTGAGGGCCAGGGCTCTGCACAGAGAACCCGCTGCCCCACGCCCACGCCTAGTGTGCGACGCCAGGCACGGTCAGTAGCTTCTGGTCTGTAACGTGGAGGAAGCAGCCCACCCATCTCTATGGGACCAGTTACTTAAAGAGTCCGCAAGCAGGAGCAGAAGACATCTTAGCATCCGGTTCACCCCCAGCAGTAATCCACAGCTCAGACCAGCAGTCTCAGCAGCCAGAATCTGAGCGCTCCTCCCCCAGATTCTCAAACTGTGCATCTGCAGACCCCTGCCCGCTCTTAACAATGACCAAGAACCCCGAAAGGCTGCTGTTTACGTGGGTTACATCTATCAACACTTCCTGATTTACAAGTGAGAGCAAGAACTTTAGAAAGTATGCTTTGAAATACACAAAAATAAATGTATTACCTGCTATCATTAGTATTCACAAATGAAAAATAAGTGTATTTTTCAAGACAAAAATCATCCCTGACATGAGTAGCAGTGTTTTTAATTTCTGCAAATCTCTTTCTGGTCTGGTGATGGCCGGGTTCTCCTGTCTGCTTCTTCCTTCCCTGTGTTACCATCTCACAGACCAAGTGGTCTCTGCAAAGGCTCCTCAGCAAACCCTCGAGAGAGTGTGCGCAAAAGGCAAGTGACATCCCAGCCTTTCGGTGAAAACGTTCTGGCCCCTCCGGGGCCCCACACTTTGAGAACTGCTGCCCTTTGGAAAGCAAGACTCCCCTACACAAGACGCAGGCAGGGGACCTCGGCTTCTGCTGCGTCCTCACCCCCTGGCGTCTCGGCATCCCCCTCGCTGCAGGTGAGGCTCTGCTGCGATCCCTGGCGTGGGCCCCCCACCCCCCACGACGGCCGGGGCCCACAGGAAGAGGCCCACCCAGCACCCTGACGTCCCGCACCCAGCAGCGTCTCCTCGGTCAAGCGCTCAGGAACCGCGGAACGGCACTGACGCCTGTTTCTCCTTCCTGAGACCTACCTATGAACCGACCAGCGTCGGGATGGGACGGAAGTCCTGCCGCGCGTAAACAAGGCTGGGCTTTCTTACCAACCGCCCCATCCCGACACCTGACCCTGCGGCTCCTCGAGCTCCGGGCGGGGCCCCCGGCCTCCCCGCAGCGCGGACCCGCAACCCGGTGGCCTTACGGGGGGCTCCGGGGGGCCGCCGTCGCCAGGGCGCCCTGCGGGGGAGGGGAAACCGGGGCCCCCACCGCTCCGCCCCCGGCTCTCCGGCCCCGCACTCCGTTAGCCGGGCCCCCCCCCCGGCCCCGCGCTCGGGGTCTCGGCCGCGCCCCGGCCACCGCCACCGCAGGCGGGTCCCTGCCCACCGGCCCCGCCGAGAGCGCGCACGCGCGTTTACCGTCTGCGGGACGCCGCCCCCGACAGGATGTCGGCTGCCGACTGGCCGGCCCAGAACTCCTCGCCCGAGGCCGAGGCCGGCGGCCAGGATACCGCCCCGAGCAGCAGGCAGACGACGCCGAGCGCCGCCATGGCCTCAGGCGGCCACGCACTTCCGGTGGCCATGCCCCGCCCCGGAAGCGCAGCCCGTCCTCGCGGAGAGCGTCGCCTGTAGTCACGGCAACGCTATGGGCCCACCTACGCATGCGTCCTGCCTGATCCGGCGTCGCGTTGTTCCCGGGGCAGAACGTGCGGAGCCGCTGGGGGGCCGGGGCGGGGCTGATGGGCGTGTGGGCGGGGCCGAGGCGAGGGCGGGGCCGAGGCGAGGGCGGGGCCGAGGCGAGGGCGGGGCCGAGGCGAGGGCGGGGCCGAGGCGAGGGCGGGGCCGAGGCGAGGGCGGGGCCGAGGCGAGGGCGGGGCCGAGGCGAGGGCGGGGGCGGGGCCGAGGCGAGGGCGGGGCCGCGCCGGGCGCAGGTTGGGAAGGGGTCGGCGCCGGGGCCGGGGCCACGCGTCGTGGGGCCCGGGCACCCTCACCTGCGGGCCTAACGGGGCTTCGCCTGGGCTGCGCTGCCTCCACTCACCGGACGCGAGCCGGGTCAGCGTGCGGGCTGCGGAGGGCAAGCCAGAAGACGGAGCCCAGGCCCGCACGGCTGGCCAGGTGGGGCACCTGAACCGCAGATCCGCCATGCCCGGCCCACGGATGGGTGCCAGCCACTGCAGCCAGCGCAGCCGCCCTGCCTGCCAGGGCTTCCCTCTGTGATGGGGGCACCGGGGGGCCTCTGCAGACAGGAGCCAGCTTCCACACCTGCTCCCTCGCCGCAAGGCCCCTACAGCCCCTGGCCCCGGAGAGACCACCACGGGGGCTCTGGGAAGCCCAGAAACCTCCGGTGTGCAGACCCCGGGCCCTGAGTTCCCGTCTCCAGGGACACAGTCGAAACCCACATCCCCCCTCGGGCAAGGCTGAAGGTACCCCCTCGCAGACCTCCGTGTTCCCTCGGGAGTGGGTGGCCTGCACCCAGCCCCCCAGGAGAGGGCAGGCCTTTCCCTCACAGGTGCACAGAGCCCTGCGAGGTGGCCTTCCCCGCCCGGCCCTCCTCGCCAGGCGCCCGCAGTGCCGCCCGGCGACACGTGGCCGAAGGCAGCCGGCCCCTCCACCGTTGCCCAGGAGCACACCCCCCACACTGCTGGCGTTTGGGCCGCTTTGGAAGAGCAGCAGGTATATTTGTGGGCAAATATTTGCTCTTTTGAAAAGACTTGAATGCCAAGGGGTGGAGGATCCCCTTTTTCTGTTGCTCTGGACCCAAACAGAAGCCCAAGCTGGTCATAGGAAAAGTCACAAAACACCCGGCAACCAAAGGTCAGTGCTCCCCAGCAAGGGCCACGGCGCTGAGGGGGCCTCGCCCCCGCCCCTGGGGGTGGGGGGGAGCTCCAGCGGGAATGGGGGAGAAGACCTGCGCTCTCCACTGCTGGGCCCGGCCCTGCTGCAGACCCAGGGCCAGCACGGTGGCGGCCCGCTGTTCACTCCTGGAGGTCTGGGGGCCCTCTGCGGCCCCTCCACCACTGTTTCTACTGGAAAACCCCCGGATGAAGGAGGTCTGGCAACAGGAGAGCCCCACTGGGTGCCAGCAGCTTGGGGCTCTCGGTGCCAGGCACACCCTGCCCAGTTTGTTACCCAAGGGAGAGGCACCTCCTCTCCATGGGCCCTCCCTTCCCCTCCCCCCTCCCCCCCCCATATCTCCTGGTTGATCCCTGGATCACAGCCTTTACCAGGAATGCCCCAGAAAGGTTTTGTGAGTCCTTAAGAGAAAAAAATAAATCTTTATACAAATAGCTGAAAGTAGCTTCCTTCTTTCTCCTGCAGGACACTGTTTCCAGTGGTTCAGGTTTATTAACTGGGTGTCAGGTTTCGGAACCCCTCACCCCTGAGAACGGGCTCCCTCTCACAGCATCCCCAGCAGTGTCCACCCACAGCCACTTGGCCACAAGAGGGCAAAAGAGCGCTTCCCCAAGGCCGCGAGAGGGCGGAGGAGCGGGACTCAGAGCGGGGCCCGGCAGGGAGCCAGGCGAGCCCACCTGGCCCTGCCGCCCCGTCCAGCTCCTCGCAGAGAGGAGCCCAGGACTCTGCCTGAGGGGGGAGGGGAAGGCCCTTGGCCTGGGGTCCAGGCAGGTGTGTCCTGTGAATCCTGGGGCCACGCCTGTTCAAGCCGGTGCTTCAACCCCTGCTGGGCCCCCCCGGGTGTCAGAAGGGTCAGTCCCGGGCACCCTGGGTCCCAGCCCCGGTGGGGAGAGACACGGGAGCAGCTCCGCCCTGGGAATCTCCGAAGGGGGACAGAGAGTTTCTTCTGGAAACGGGACTCCAGGGCCAGGCCCTGCCCAGAGGTGGGGGCCGTGTCCTGAGAAGACGGCCGGGGGTGGGGGGGTGGGGTCCTCCTCAGAGGAGGGAGCAGACAGGGCTTTTCAGGGGAGGCCCGCGCCCTGCACTCCCTCCAGCTCTGTCCAGTCGTGTCCACTTTTGGACACAGTCACAAACACCCCTCAGCCCCCCGGGGGCGGCCCGGGGGCGGGGGCAGAGGGGGAGGGGGAGGCGCAGCCTCGGGGCTCCCTGGCCCCGCGCAGGGGGCTGGGGGTCCGCAGGAAGAAGGTGGGGCCGGGCACAGGCAAGCGGGACCGGCAGCAGTGCTGAGGACATGCCAAGGTTGCAATAAAGCGAAACTGGACCGTGAGACATGGGCGGCCTCCACCCGCAGAGGGAGACCGGACATTTAGGCCCAGCCCCTGAGGACCGTGAGAACGGGTGGAGGGTCCCGGGATCCCAAGGAGCGGCTCTCCTGGGGATGCAGACACCCCAGGACACACATTTCTCACCGATGCTTGCCAGGGTGCACAGTGAGGTATGAGCTTCGGGACTTAGGGTGCAATCCTGGCCCCCTTACGTTCTGGCCTTTATTGCTGGACAGACGCAGGGGAGCTGACCGCTGTCGGAGTCACTGCGGGGCAGGGGACTTCTGGGTTGGGCTCTGTGGCTACAGGCCACGCACCAGAAGGATTTCTTAACAGGAGCACCTGGGGGCCATCTGCCAGGACCGCCCTAGCAGGACAGCTGAGGAACGCGCGTGACACAGGACACCAAGTGACCATGTTGTGAGGCTGCCCAGGGTGTCCTGGGGGTGCGTGGATTCCTGTGGTCAGCACGTGGGCCCAGCACCCCTGGGTGGCCTGCCCACAGAGAGCCCGCCCACCAGGGTGGTGGCTCACAGGACCTGTGGGAAGGCTGCTCCTGGGACTCCCGGGGGTCCACAGCGAGAGCACGACGAGGTGCTGTCCCGCCGGCCACGCAGGGCCGCCTCTCCACTGAAGCAGAGGTGGCCCACTCCCCCTTGGGCCCCAGTGGGCACCGGGCTGTGGTCCTGCCTTCCCTGGACAGCAGAGCCCCAAGCTCCGAGCTCCGGTACAGCGTGGGTGGTCCTGTGGGGGCAGGGGGCCCAGGAGGAAGGCGGCTCATTTGGGGGCAGGGCCATTCTGCAGGGATGCTGGCCCTGGGGGTGAGGCCGCAGCTTCGGAAGCCCCCCGGGCCGGGTTCCCCACCTGACCTTTCTGTGGGATGGAAGGGTCTCTCCTTCCTGGGGTGAAGGGGCGGGGAGCTAGACCCAGTGTGAACGTCAGCCCATCACGTTTCCCCAAAATAGAGGCTGCACTACGTCAGTTCAAGGAAACAAAAGTCGGGCCCCCCCAGCACAGGCGACTCAGAAAGTCATTTAGCCAAGCGCTGGGTCCCCAGTTCTGGCTCAGGACACCGGATCCCTGTCCACGCCTCAGAGGTGGGTTTTCTGCTTGGAGGGCAGGACCCTGCAAACATCTGTGTCTGTGTGGGAGCCTCCCCTCCGGCCCACCTGGGAGGCCTGCTGCGGTTGCGGGAAACCTTGTCTCCCACGAGCAGAGAGGCCCCAGGTGATGGAGGGACAGGGAACTGAGAGAATGTGTCCTATAGCGTTTCTGGGATCAAAACACCGGCAGATGTCACCAAGTGCGTAGTTTGTTTTATCACACAGGCTGCTTATTTATGTTGGAGGACCGGGTTCTGTGGGACGATCGCGTCAGCGGAGGCACAGGCAGAGCTGGGAGGGGTCTGGGGCTCCTCCTCGGAATGAGGCAGGTTTGCAAGGAGGCCCCACCGCGAAGCGCGAGCACGGGTGACAGCTGCACGCGACCCCTGCCCTGTTTGGCTTGGGTCTGGGTCTGGCCGGGATGGCCCCTCCTTCCAGCTGAGTTCCAGAAATTCAGAGGGTGGACTTTGGGGGGTGGCTTTTAGACCAGCCCCTGAGAACTCGGACGGGGGTGGAGGGGCCTTTGTCCCAAGGCCCCCCGCCCGCTCACTGCAGCTGAGATGTAATCCCCCCCAGACCTCCCCCCGGTGACTCCCACGGCGGTCCCCATTCCCTCCCTGTTTCCTCCTCACCCCAGGTGCTGTGGCTGACGCTGTCGGGTGTCGTGGCGATCCCCGCCCCCGCCCCGTGCCTCCCAGGGTCCCCCCATCACTGTCCCTTCTCCGTCGGGTCACGTCGCCACCCGCACTCCGCCTCGTCTCTGCGGGGGCCGGGGGGCCAGGCTCACCTTAGGTTCCGAGCTTGAACAGGAAGTGGAGAAGCGGCCGGGGCCCTGAGGGAGGGTGCCCGAGCCGGGGAGCTGTGTGCTGCTGGGCCTTGTTATCTTCTCTTTCAGGTGCACAGACACTTGCCGTATCATCATTCACTGAAAAAGGTATCCTTTCTTCACGGGTGAGAAACGCTACTTTCATCATGAACTAACGTCCCACGGACGTGGTTCAGTCTCTGGTCTTTCAGGGCTGACCTGCGTGTCAACTTGGGTACAGGGACAGTGCGTGAATTACGGTGGTTTTCACAGCACGTTCCTCCTCGTGTCCTTTTAAAAATATGTCTCAGTGGACCTTGCACATTTTCTCTTCCATGTGAAGTTTGGAGTCAGCTGTTTCAAACCAACCCTGTTGGCAGTTTTATCAGGGTTGCACTGAATGTGCGGGCGCAACTTAGGAAACTGACGTGGGTGTGACAGGGAGCCCTGCTCAGGAAAGGGGTCTGTCCGGCGGCTCGTTTAGAACTTTGGTTTCCAGTTTTCTTTTAAGTCTGGATTGCTCATTTCTTAGTTTATTCCTGGGTTCTGTGGCTATTACAAATGCGACCCTTTTTCTCATGAAAGGTTGTAATTATATACTGCCGTTTTAATAAATGCTGTTTTTATTGTATGTTGACCTTAAAATTGGCCACTTTTAATCCTAACGATTTGCCAGTCGATTGTTTTGGATTTTCTAGGCTCATAGTAATATCATTACGCAAATAGTTGTATTTTTATGTCTGCCATTCTAGTGTTTGTACTTCACATCTACATTCTGGTGTCATATGACTAGGACGCTAGCAGGAAATTGGGTATCCTTCTTTTCTGTCTCACTGTGATGTAAGTGGCTCTAACGTCGGATTCCGTAAACTCCGGCCAAAAGGCCAAATCCAGCCCGTGGCTGGCCCTTTCTCTTTGTAGGTGAAGTTTCATGGGCACGCAGCCACGCCCACTCATTTGCATATCGCCTGATGCTTCGTGCTAGAACGGTGATGTCATGTCGTTGGGCCGGTGACCATGTGGCTCCCCAAACCTAAGATGTTTGCCATCTGACCCTTTACAGATGTCTCCCGACCCTGTTCTAATGTGTTAAGTACCATGCCTGTCAGAGGCCGAGGAATTTCCCTACATTCTCGGCTTCCTGAAGGTCTTGCAGTTGTGTGTGTGCTTGACATTTGGTAAACAATACTGACCTGTACCACATGCTTTTGGGGGACTGACTATCTTTTGAGATGATCAAGGATTTTCATCTTCTTAATCTCTTAATGTAGCAAATTGAAGTAACAGATTTTATAACGTTGACTCATCGTTGCATTCCTGAGATAAGCTTTACTTGCTCCTGGTGTATTGGATTCTGACTGTCAGTGCTTTTCTTTAGAGTCATTCTGTCCCTTTATAAATCATGTGTGCCTATCAGCATGTGTGTGCGTGTGTGTGCGTGTGTGTGCATGTGTGTGGTCCCCACCACGGGTTTTCAGCTATATAGAATGAATTGTGATGCGTTTGTCTTTCTCTGTGCCTGGGAATAGTATTGACTCTGCATCACCGTTCATCTGTACTGAGCTCTTACTCTGCAACAGGCACATTTCTATATGTTTTACATGAGTTAAATCTTTAACCTTCAGGTCAACTCTGTGAATTAGGCACTATTTTCGTGTCCACTTGATAGATGGGGAAACTGAGGCACAGAGGGTTTCAGTGGTCAGCCCAAGATCACCCTGCAGTGGGAGGTGGAGGTGGAACTAGAACTCAGCAGCTGCTCCAGGGCTTGTGTTCCTACATGCAGGCTGTTCTGTCCCTCCTTTGCAGAGAGATAACCCCTTAAATGTTGTGGAAACACAGATAAAACTGCCTGTGCCTGGTGCCTTTTTAAGCATAAAACTGGCTACTTTTTTTTTTCTGTGCCCCTCTCACCACCATTGGAATTACCAGATCTCCTATTTCTAATTGAATCAATTTTGTGCTTTATAATGTCCAAGAAAATCATTCACTTAATGTAGCTTTTAAAATGTATTACTACAAACTAGAACATGACAGTCTCATAATTTTTTAAATCTCGCATTCTCTTTTCTCCTTTCTCCCTCCATTCTGGGGACAGCGTGTGTCCCAGACGCGGCCCTCTGTCACCCCCAGTGTCTCCTGAGTGAGACTGGGTGGCAGGGACAGCGGCCGATTGTGAACTGCAGCTGGTGGGCTCTGTGGGTGCTCTCACATGAACGTCCGTCTCGCCCGACAGAACTCGAAAGGAAAGCTGTTTTAATTACGAGTCACTTGGGTTTTCAGCGTTTGTCCAAGTTGCCTTTATTCCAGAGGTTAGGTTATACATCCTATGGAGAAAGTGTCTGATGGCACAGAGGAAGAAATTTGTCAACATGAAGTTACTGAACATTTTGAAAAGATGACGCAGATGTGTTTTTAAGAATAACCCGTCTAACATTACTTGAAAAGTTCCCTTCTCTGAGTTTTGCTCATTGGAGGAAATGTGCTGAGACTGGTGCTTGTAAGAAGCATATAATAGGTTATGTGCACCAAAACCAGTTCAAAATCTGGCAGCATCTGGTTAAGTGAGAGATGTTAACACCCTGCAAAACCATGGTGCAAACAAGGTCTCAGATGAGCGAGGCGGTGGCGTGGGCGTGCCGTTCGCTGTGGTCGGCGCCTGCGGTGAGGCGGGTCCGCAGACCGTGTGGCCTGAGCTATTTCCTTCAGAGACGACAACGTGCTTCTGGCAGGAGCCCCTGGAGCAGAGTCGGAGCCGGAGAACGCAGGCTGGGCTCTTATCACAGTCCTTGTCTGCCAGAGCCTTCGGGACCAGAGTCAGCTCTGCGCCAGTATCTCCAAAGGGGCTTAGAGCCAGAGCCCCACACAGGACCTGGGGACACGGCGTGCTGGGGCGACTTCACAGTCAAGTGGAATTTGTGTCCAGTATCAAACACTGGAATACCGTAATTAAAGCCAATGCGTGCTAAAGGCTTGTCAAATGCCTGGCGGGGCTGGTGCTCACGGGCGGTGGCTCTTTGAGCCTCTGTGGGTTGGTGAGGCCTCTTGGTTGCAAAGACAGAACTGAACTCCCAGGGACTTGAGCTAAGAGAGGAATGTCCTGCCTAATCATACTTAAAAGCTTTTGATCAACAAAGGAAACCATCAACAAAACAAAAAGACAACTTACAGAATGGGAGAAAATATTTGCAAATGATGCAACTGACAAGGGGTTAATTTCCAAAGTATACAAACAGTTCATGCAACTCAAAGGCAATTAGAAGATCTAAATAGGCATTTCTCCAAAGAGGACACACAGACGGCCAACACGCACATGAAAAGATGCTCAACATCACTACTCATCAGAGAAACGCAAATCAAAACCACAGTGAGGCATCACCTCACACATGTAAGAATGGCCATCATTAAAAAGTCTACAAACAATAAGTGCTGGAGGAAAGGGAGCCTTCCTACACTGTCAGTGGGAATGTAAATTGGGGCAGCCACTGTGGAAAACAGTGTGGAGTTTCCTTAAAAAACTAAAACATAGAGCTACCATATGGTCCAGCAATCCCACTCCTGGGTGTATCTCCAGACAGGACTCTAATCCAAGCAGAAACATGCACCCCAGTGTTCACTGCAGCACTATTTACAACAGCCAGGACATGGAAGCAACCGAAATGCCCATCAACAGAGGAATGGATAAAGAAGATGTGGTGCATACACACAATGGACTATGACTCGGCCATAAGAAAGAATGAAATAAACATGGGTGGACCTGGAAATTAACATACTAAGTGAAGTCAGTCAGACAGAGAAAGACAGATACAAATGATACAACCGAATCTATATACAAAACAGAAACAGGCTCATACACATAGAAAACACACTCATGGTTACCAAAGGGTGGGACGAAGGACAAATTAGGAGTTTGGGGTTAACAGATACACGATACTATACATAACAGCAAGGATTTATTATACCACACAGGGAACAATATTCAATATCATGTAATAACCTATGATGGAAAAATAATCTGGAAAATTGTATATATATATAACCAAATCACTTTGCTGTACACCTGAAACGAACACAGTGTTGTAAATCAACTATACTTCAATTTTAGAAGAAGAGAACGTCCTGGGTTCTAGAGCAAACAGGCAGAGCTGGAGAGAGGGATGAAGTCTGGGGTCCCCCTGATGCTCCCAGTCCTCAATGGCTCCGTCTCTCCACCTCCCTCCCCTCCCCCTCCTCTGTCTTCTCCCCCCAGCCCATCTCTCTTTCTATTTCTGTCTCTCCATCTCTCTCTCCGAGTCTCTCGCTGCCCTCTCCCCTCCTCGTGGGGGCACTCATGGCTCAGCCACATAAGAAGTTGGCAAAACAAAAATTCTAGAAGGACAGGGCAGGCACTGAGCAGAGAGGCCCCAAGGAACCCCTGGGAGCCGGATGTACAGGAGGCAGAGATGCTAGAGTGCGGTGGCCTTTAGAAGCTGCCTGGCTTTAAAGACACAGAGACGTGTAAAGTAAGCACCAGGGCCCTGAACGTAAGAAGTTTTTGGAGACAGATGTCTGGGCCGGGACGTCGGGGAGGTGCGGGTCCGGCATTTATACTCACACCATCACCACCTCACAGAGGTTCTTGGGGCCCCAAACCCCAAGGATGATGAGGGGCCAGGTCTAGCGGAATTTCCCAGAGCTGGCTGGTCCACCCAAACCCCTGGAGGCATTTGAGAATTATCCCATCAGAGACCACAGGGATGGAATTTCCATGTCTACAAACCACAACTTTCTATCTCAGTTTCATGAACCTGGGAAAGCCTAGATCATGAGAATATCAGGAAAACTCCTTTGAAAGCCAGCAGGAGCTGTGCCTGCAGCTAAGGGTGGTCAGAGCCCTGGGAACCTTCTCTGCCCCGATTCACCTCCAGACATCTAGCCCACCCTGGCTCCCAGAACAGACCCCTGAGGCCCTGTCCGTCCATCAGCTCCTCCTGCAGGGCCCTCCCTCTCTGTCCAGCGCCTCGCTTCCCCCCAGGGAGGCCCGCCACCAGTTCCCAGTATGGGGCTGGAGCTGGGGCCCGAGTCCTGTGGGGGGTCAGAGGGCACCCAGGTCCCCATCTGCCTTTGGGCCTCTGGGGACGAGGCTGCCCAAGGCTGGGGACGGGCTCCGTCGACCCTCCCCTGGGCCCGGCTGGCCCAGAGCAGCCGTCAGCTGAGCCGGGACCGCCTGCGGGTGCTGCCTGGGGCCGCTGCTGAGCTTCTCGGTCAGTGTCAGCCCAGAGCCCAGGGCTGTGACCCCCCTCGGCCAGGACACCTGCGGGAGGAGCCACGCCATGCAGTGCTGGCACGGAGGACCCAGCAGGTGCCCGGCACCTCCCGTCCTGCCTCGGGGACATAATCAGGACCTGTCCAGGGTGTTGGTGTCGCCAAGGAGAAGGGACGGATGCGTCTTGAGGGGCGGGGGGGGGGGACGGGGAGGAGAATGGAAGACTCTGGCGCTGGGGGAGGGGTGGGAATTGGGATTTCGACGTGAATTCTAATAATCCGGGCAGCGCTGCCTGCACTTAGCGGTTAGAATATTTACTTGGAGATGCTGGCAGTTTAAAGTGCAGCCTCACAACAGCCCGACGAAGGGGCAGGAGAAAGGGGCTGGGAAGTGGTTCTGGGCGCTTTTATCCCCAAAATCTGCAGCAGAGCAGCCGCCCTCCCACGCAGAGGAAGTGCCTCTGCCCTCGGCCAGGGAACTGTCCCTCCAGCCTCGCCCGGTGCTGTGATGTGGCCCCAGGGACCGTCCCCACGTGCTGGCCTCACACCCTGGGGCGTGGACAGGCCCTCCGCCGTCCTGAGGGAAACAGTTATCTCCCCGATCAGAGATGGGTGGCCAGATGTGTCCCCGCGGTCCTGAGGCGCGTGGAGAACCCATCAGCGCCCGCCGCGGAGGGTCTGCAGACCGGATGGCTTTTCCTTCTGTTCCTGTGAGCCTGGCGTGTCCCCAGAATGTGTTCACATCCAGGGGCTCCCGGCTGCCGTCTGCAGACCATCCACGTGCGTCTGCGGAAGGAAGGGGCGGGATTCCAGCCCGGCCGCCCCCGCTGGGCTGCATCTCGTGTCCTCGACTCCAGCGGCCTCGCTGGACAGAGTGCCTTTCGCGCTCTCTTCCAGACATGGGGCTCCGAGTCGCTGTGGGCACCCCTGGAACCGAATCCCGTCTGCACCACCTCCAGGGTCTGCGGTGCCCAGAGCCGGGCAGGGTCTGCGGGCTGCCCCATGGGTGCGGATGACAGGTCATCCCACCCTGGGCTCGCGATGCCTGGGCCGAGGCAAGGACAGACATGCCTCGCAGCCTGGACAGCAGCCAGGGATCAGGGTTTTGTGCTGTCCCTTGAGGGACAGGGTGACCTGACGTGGGCCAGGAGACACCACAGGCGTGTCTGCTACAGGAGAGGAGCCGTGATCAGGGACCCAGCTCCAGGGGGCAAGGGACCGGCTGCCCACCCCATGACACCAGTGGTGAGAAGGTCTCCTGGCGCAAAGGGCCATCAAGGCCACCCCCAGGGCTCTGCAGGGCCAGGGCCAGTACACTGCCCGCTGGCCGACGCCTGCCCCAGCGCGGGACTCCCTATGGTGGCCGTGTCACTGCCTCATTTAGCAGACTGTCCCCCGAGCCCTGTCACCATGGCTCCATCCCACAGACGCCTGCACACCAGCTCTTCCCCGTGGGTTCCCGCCTCCCTCGCTCCAAAACAGCCCAGAACAAAAGCAGAGGCAGCTCAGCGCTGCGCTCCACACGCAGAATCAAGTCCAAACTCCGTCCCGCGACCTTCCCAGCCGTGTGCGCCCCCTGCCCTCTGACCCCACGTGCCAGCCAGGCCACGGGCCTTCCCACCTGTCTGCAGTGTCTCTGTCCCAGGCCGGCTCCGCAGCCCTCCGTTAAGCACAGGAAATGCTGCTGTGAACACGCGTGGAGGTGATCAGATTTACTCACTTAAACCACCATGTGCGTGAGTGTATGTGTATATGTACACGTTTTCTACGTGCAGTTATGTGCCTTCGCTTCCCCGACCTCCGGCCCAAATCCCAGTTCCTGCCGAGCGGACGCGTCTCAGCCCCGCTGCAGAGCCGGGCCTTCGCCCCTCTCACCGGGCGGGTGCGTGGGGTCACCGTCGTCCCCCCTTCTGGGGCTGTGGCTCCTTGCCACCCCCGTGTCCTTCACCCGGAGTGGCCCCGTCTGTCCGGCCCTGGGCTCGGCGTGAAGTGGGACACGGCCCAGGAAGGTCGGGAAGGAGGGTCTGGAGTCAGCCTTCTAGAGACTGAGAACCGCGCGGCAGGAGGTTTTAAGCCCGAGACTGTCTGAGGCACAGCACCAGGGTTTACCAAGGTTGCATCTTAAACAAACATCTGGAAAGCACACTGAGAGTGCCCTGTTACCTGATCTTTTGCTTTCTCTCTATTTTTAAAGAACATTATTTAGCTATTCTCATCACAAAGTATTGTGTATTCATTTTAGAAAATTCCAACAAGCACAACATGCAAAAATCAACCCCAGATGCAGTTGCTCAGCCTGGAGGTGGTGCTGCGTTTTGGATGTTTCTCCAGGGCGTCGTTCCAGCCTCATCGGCAAGGGAAACGTGTGTGTGCGCACGTGTGTGCGTGTATGTGTATGTGCACATGTGTCCGTGCGTGTATGTGTGTGCATTTACACGTGTGGGCGGGAGCAGGACCCCAGGTGGGTGGGTGTTCGCGGTGGGCTTTCGTGGGGGATGGGAGGGGCAGAGGAGGCTCGGGGCTGGGGGACGCGGTCAGTGCCGCCTGCTCTCCGTCTGGGCTGTAGAAGGGCAGTGGGCACCGGGTTGGACCCCCACCTGGCCGCCCCGTAGGCTCCGGGTCCCTGCCGGGGGGCCGCCTCCTCTCCTTCCTCCCTGTCCCTGCAGAAGCCCGGCGGTGGGGGTGTGGAGGGGTCCCAGCCCTGCCGCCCTCTGGACCCTGTGGGCCTGCTTGCTGAGAGCCGGGCAGGTGCAGGCACCATCAGAAGGTTCCAGGCCCTGGAACCCAGATGCCAGAGCAACTGCCTTTCCTTGAAATTTTTATTTTTATTTCAACATGATTTCAAACATACTGAAAAGTTGCAAGCATAGCACCAAAAATTCTTCACCCAGAGACCTGTTTACTTTCCATCAGTCATCCTGGTAACATCCTTCACAGCATCACGACCCCCCCAGGGTCACGGGTCACGTGGTGTGTCCAGTGGCGGTGTCTCTGTTCTCTCTCAATCAGGAATGCCCCAGTCTCCCTGGGCTTCCATGACCGTGACATTGCTGAAGGGTGACAAGTCCCCAGTTTGGGTTTGCTGACACTTCCCGGACTAGACCGAGGCTGACCCCGGGGTGGCGACTCATCTGGGTGTGTCCTGTCCTGTCCACGGGCAGTGGATCTGTCCCCGTGTCACCCCTGGGGCGGCAGCTCTGGCCATCTGGTGACCGTGGGTCTGCACAGTGGGTCACCCTGGAAAGGTGGTTCCTCTCTGTAATTCGTGCGGGTTTGTAGGAACACGTGGGGTCGGTCAGTCCCCCTCCAGGGCTGCATCCGCCTGTGTTCTCACAGCCTGAACCCGTCGCTATCAGCGTGACATAAGCCCAACAGTGAGTTTCCAGTCCCATCGTCCGTCAGCTGGGATCCTGCTGCAGGGAAGAGCTTTCTCTCCTCCCCATTTACCAACAACTAAATCTATGCCGCTAGAGTCTCATTTCATGCAACGGGCTTTCATCTGTTATTGTCTTTATTTCTTTTATTTTGATGCTTGAATTTGTCCCAGTGGGAGTCCCTTCAGGCTGGTCTCCCTGCCTTTTCAGTACGTGCCTGTGTCTGTAAGGGTTTCCTTCCCAGGTTCAGGCCCTCAGCTCCCCCAGGCGCCCCGCCGCTGCACTGAACGTCCCCCGCTGCGGTCAGGGGACTGGGTCCCGGCCGCCTCCACGCATGTGCTGCTTGCTCAGCACCCCCACCGCACCGCATGTGTGTAGCCAGGCTCCCGACCACGTGCTGTCCGTGTGGCCCCCCCCCCCCGCAGGCTGCTCCCCGCCCCGTCGCGCCCCGCCTGCCAGGGTCCCGACCCCCACCGGACTCCCTCCCTGCCTGCTTCTCAGCAGCGAGGAGACACCTGGGGACCCGAGGCCAGAGGTCCTCGTGGGGCAGAGGGGACGTGGGCTCTACACCACCCCTGGGGGCTGGGGGGCTCTGCTGGCCCCAGGGCAGCCCTTGGCCAGGCTGGCCTTGGGGAGGAGGGGAGGCTCTGGGGGCTGCAGGGGGGCAGCAGGGGCGGGGCCTTGTCCTCCCTGTGCCCCGGTCTCCACGAGGCTGTGGGCTGGGGCACAGATCCAGGCCAGTCTGCAGACCCTGGGACTTGGCCTCGGCCAAAGCTAATTTAATCGTCCACTTTCAATCGTCCGGGCTGCCCTGGGCAGCCACCAGAAACGACCGTATCTCTGACTATCCTGGCCTGGAAACCTTCCGCTGGGGAGGACGTGGCCGCGGCCCACAGCCAGCATCACGGCTTCCGAGCAGGTCCAGGGATAGGGCTCGGCGTGCCGGGAGGCCTCAGATGCTGATGTGACACGCAGGAGGGCCGGGCGGCCAGACAGCCGGTCCATCCAGCCTCTGACGCAGCCGCAGCTGCCCAAGAGCACAAAGGGGCCTTGTTCTCCCCCGGTCACGTGTTCCCAGGCCCCGCTCCGACCTCTCTCTCGGGACATGACTAGGTGTGGGAACCATTTCCCCGGGGCTGTGCTTGACATAGGACATTCATTCTGGACAAAGGGGCCCTGGGCAGCGTCCCCAGCGCCGGCTCCCTGCAGGGGGTCCTGACACCCAGCTGACCCGCCCGGCCACCTCCCCCGGTCACCTTCCAATCGGGGCAGCCCAGGGGACCAGAGGAAGACGGAGCGGTGCACACACGCACACGTGTGTGCACACATGCACGCACACGTGCACATGCGGCCCAACCAGCCCCAGCAGAGCTTCAAGCTCAGTGGACTCAGGCTTGCTGCGCCCCATACCTGCCTGCTGCCCACCTGGGCCAGGGGTTGGAGGGGCCGCGCTCCATCCCTGCTCTCAGGAGGGGGACCCGAGTGGGACCCGAGGTGATGCCAGGTCAGCAGGAAGGAAGGTCCCCAGCCAGCAGGGTGCGGTGGGAGGGCCGGGAGGGGAGCCCTGTGAGCTGTCGCGCTGCGCGCCCCTCCCCTCTGTGCGGCTCCAACGCCTTCCCGGGTAACCACGGGGCTGGGAGTGCATTGTTGGAACCGGCCACCAAACCGCAATTCCGCAGCGGAGGGCTGGGGTCTGCGTGTTTACAGCGTGCTGGGGAAACGGAATGAGGCGCTTGTAAACATTGCAGGGAAATTGCAAAATCGAGCTTTCCAGTATCCAAATGTGCGGTGGGCCTTCCACGGGGAGCGGGGGCCCCGGGGGCCTGCAGTCTCGGAGAGCAGTGTCTCTGCAGGCTGGCGGGGGGGCACCCTGGGGACCCTAGGCCGACCTGAGGTCCCCTGCAGATAAAACCCCTGCCTAGGCCCGCGGCTGGACCGGTTAAAAGGGATGAAGGGGGCTGGGCTCCCTCCCGACGCCCTGGAGCAGGGGCGAGCCGCCCAGCCCCACTCGAGCCCAGCCCCCTCCTCCAGGCAGCCTCAACCCTCCCTCTGCAAAGGGACCTCAGCTCCACGGGCAGCAGGTGCTTAGGGGAAGGCTTTGTCGTCCTCAGCCTGTGGTGGGCTGAAAACTGCCCCCCCCACCCCCTAGCATCTATGTTCAATCCCTGACTCTTGTGACCGTGACCTTACACAGACCTGGCTGAGCCCAGGCCCTTGAGATGCGTTCGTCCTCGGTGATCCAGGGGCCCCACATGCCATCACCCAGGGTTCCCATGAGAGAGGAGGACAGACACACAGGGAGGAGGCCATGTGGCCACCAGCCCGAGACCCGAAAGCAGGAGAGGCCCCGCCACCTCATATGTAGGGCTCCTACCGCCAGACCGCCAGGGATTCGTTTCTGTGGTTTAAGCCCCGGGGGGCAGCTGTGGCGTGGACCTACCCCGATGCGGCGGCCACGGGTCCCTGAGCACCTTGCGCCTCAGGACTGGAGAGGCAAGTTTTGTTCAGATTCCTCTAGACTAAGGGTGATGGGAGAAGGGGGTGGTCAGGCCGCTCAGAGAAAGGCCCACCTGACTTTCGTGTGAGAACATTAATTGCTGACCTGTTCTGCTCAGGCCAGTGGCAGAGGAGAGCCGGCACGAGGACTGACCCTGGGATGCCCTCTGACCCCTGTGGACCAGCTTCCTCCCCAACTTGGGGGGCCGGGCTCGGGAGCCCCGCCTGGCTGTGAACTCAGTGGACATCTGAGTCCTGCACCTGCTTGTCCTAAAGCAGGGAGATCAGGGTCCTAAAAGGGGCCAGCGACCTGGCTGAGGTCAAAGCGCTGCTCCAGGGAAACCAGCCGCTTCCAGGAAGGCCCAGGCCTCCCGCGCTGGAGATGCTGAGCGCTGCCTGGTGACAGGGCTGCTCTCGGGCCACGCATGAGCACGTGAACACACGCACCTGCACACATCCACACACGTGCTCACACGCTATTCCACACACACACACCTGCAGGTACCCGCACACGTGCTCACACGCAATCCCACACACGCACACATTCACACACCGACACACACTCCCACACGCCTGCACAGACGTGAACACGCGCACGCACACTGTGCATGCACGCGCACACACCCCAGCACACCCGCAGGTGGAGGTGGGCCGGGAGGACATTCCAGGCTGAGTGACGAGAGCACAGGTGTGCGGGGACAGCCGGGCAGGTGGGCGGCCCGTGTCCATCTGCTGCAGGTGCTGGAGTTGGCCGGACCACTGGCTCCCGGGGTGTGCAGGCCCAGGTGGGGCTGGCTCAGTGCCCTGAGGGGAGCGACGGGGTCCCGAGCGGGAGGAGGACACGCACACCCGGGAGCTCCCTTCCAGGCAGCTCCCGACCCCCACCTCACGGCCGGGCACCCGGGCCTTTCCCAGAGCCAGCCGGAAAACAAGACTAAACAACATCATCCACTTCTCATTTCCTGAAAAATCCTTTCTGCCAAAATAAATAGATGTCTATCAGCTGCTCCGTTGGCCACAGAAGCCCTGGTCCACCCCAGAGACGGAGGCGACGACAAAACAGTGGAAGAGCTGGGCGGGGCCTCGTGGGCCGGTTCCTGTGAGACGTGCTTCTGAGTGTGGAGCCGGCGGAGTGGCTCCCCGACCCTGGAGGCAGAGACATCAGCACGTCAGAGGGGTTCCCTCCCAGGCTAGAAGGCCCCCCCGGAGGCTCAGGGTCTCCAGGAAACTCAGCGGGGCTTTGCACCAGCCCCTCTGAACGTGCCCGGCCTCGGTGTCCAGACCTTATCACAGGCCCCGCCCACCGACTCCCCCAACCCCCGGGGGGGGTCCCAGAACAGAGCGAGGGGCCCCGCCCCTCAAGGACGCTGGCGTTCCTACCGATCTGCAGCTCTGGGTGCCCCGTCAGCTCAGACACTCGCCCCAAGACTGCCCCCAGAGACCACTCTGGGAGGTCCCCTCGGAAAAGCTGTTCCCTTCAGGGAGGGTGACCGGCAGGACAGCTGAGGCCTTAGCTCCACAGCCCGGAGATGCCAGCTCACCCCACACGGATTCATACCCTGAAGGCAACAACCCCTCCACCTTAGTTTAGCCAAATCCCCCCAACTTTTGATGGAAACGGACAACTGGAAACACTAAGGGATGCGTGAGAAGAACCAGGACGTTTCTGAAAAGTAACTAAGATGGCAACTCACTACTGAAGGAGAAGAACGAAGTTGGAGGAGTGACCGTGTGGCACGGGGGGAGAACAGACCAACAGATCAGCGGAACAGGACAGAGAGCCCAGAGCAGACACGGTCACCCGATCCTTGGCGGGGAGCAAAGGCAGAACGACGGGGAAAGACAGACTTTCCAGCAAATGGCGCTGGAGCCACCAGATGTCTCACAAAAATAGATGAATCTGGACGCAGACCTTACACCCCTCACAAAAATTAACTCACAGTGGACCAAAGACTTAAATGTAGAATGCAAAACTACGAAACTCCCAGAAGACCTTGGCTTTGACAATGACTTCTTGGATACCACACTGTAGGCACGATTCATGAAAGAACTGACAAGCTGGGCTTCCTACAAACGAAAACACATGGTTAAGAGAATGAGAAGAGCAGCCACAGACTGGGAGAAAAATTTTGCAAAACACGCATCACGTAAAGGACTGTTATCCAAAATCTACAAAGAATACCTGAAACTTAACAATGAGAAAATGAAAAGCCTGATTTAAAAATGGACAAAAGACCTGAACAGACATATCACCGAAGAAGATATACGTATGGATGGCAGGTAAGTACAGGAAAAGACGCTCCACATCAGCTGTCATCAGGGAAATGCACATTAAAACAACGATGAGATACCACTACACACCTATCAGAACGGCCAAAATCCAGGACACAGACACCACCAAATGCCGGGGAGGACGGGGAGCAACCGGAAGGCTCCTTCACTGCCGGTGGGAACGCAGGGGGTGCAGCCACTTTGGAAGAGAGTTTGGTGGTTTCTCACAAAACTAAACACACTCAATACAAAATTCAGCTGTCATGTGCCTGGGTATTTATCCAAAAGAGTTGAAAACAATTCAAAAACCTGCACAGGGACATTTACAGCAGCTTATTCACAATTGCCAAAACTTGGAAGCAACCGAGAGGTCCTTCAGTCAGTAAATGAATAAACTGTGGTCCTTCCCAACAGTGAAATATTATTTGGTGCTAAAAAGAAATGGGCTATCAAGCCATGAAAATACATGGTGGAAACTTTTTTTTTTTGAGGTACACCAAGTTCAATCATCTGTATTTATACACATATTCCCGTATTCCCTCCCTCCCTTGACTCCCCCCCACCCTCCCCGTCCCAGTCCTCTAAGGCATCATCCATCCTCGAGTTGAACTCCCTTTGTTATACAGCAACTTCCCACTGGCTATCTATTTTACAGCTGGTAGTATACATGTGTCTATGCTACTCTCTCACTTCGTCTCAGCTTCCCCTTCATCCCCCGCCCCCCCAAACCTCGAGTTCTCCAGTCCATTCTCTGTATCTGCGTCCTTGTTCTTGTCACTGAGTTCATCAGTACCATTTTTAGATTCCGTATGTATGAGTTAGCATACAATATTTGTCTTTCTCTTTCTGACTTACTTCACTCTGTATGACAGACTCTAGGTCTATCCACCTCATTACATAGAGCTCCATCTCATCCCTTTTTATAGCTGAGTAATATTCCATTGTATATATATGCCACATCTTCTTTATCCATTCATTTGTTGATGGGCATTTAGGTTGCTTCCATGTCCTGGCTATTGTAAATAGTGCTGCAATGAACATTATGGGACATGTTTCTTTTGGGAGTATGGTTTTCTTTGGGTATATGCCCAGGAGTGGGATTACTGGATCATATGGTAGTTCTATTTGTAGTTTTTGAAGGAACCTCTAAACTGTTTTCCATAGTGGCTGTACCAACTTACATTCTCACCAACAGTGCAGGAGAGTTCCCTTTTCTCCACACCCTCTCCAACATTTGTGGTTTCCAGACTTTGTGATGATGGCCATTCTGATCGGTGTGAGGTGATACCTCATTGTGGCTTTGACTTGCATTTCTCTGATAATTAGTGATGTTGAGCATCTTTTCATGTGTTTGTCGGCCATCTGCATGTCTTCTTTGGAGAAATGTCTATTTACGTCTTCCGCAAGGCGGAAACTTGAATGCATATTACTAAGTGAAAGAAGCCAATCTGAAAAGGCTGCTGCTGTATGATTTCATTTTATGACGTTCTGGAAAAGACGTAACTGTGGAGACAGTGAAAGGATCGGTGGTTGCCACAGGGCTGGAGGGGAGGAAGGGATGAACAGGTGGAGCGCAGGGGATTTTTAGGGCAGAGAAACAGTCCTATGTGATACTATAGTGGTAGATATATGTCATCGTACATGCCAGAACTCACAGGATGTACAACAGCAAGAGGGAACCTGATGTAAACTATGGACTCTGCGTGACTATGACGTGTCGATGCAAGTTCATGGGTTGTAACAGTTGTGCTCTGGTGGGGGATGTGGATAATTTGGTGAACTATGCCGGTGTGGGGGCAGGAAGTCTGTGGGGAGTCTTTTCACCCTCTGCTCAAGTTTGCCCTGAATCTAAAATCTCTCAAAGTCTATTCAAAACAAACAAATGAGCAAACCACAAAAACAACGAAGAAGGAGAAGTTGTTTTAACAGACATCTGGACACACAAGAAAACCAGAGTAAATAAACAGGGTTTTTTGATTGCAGGAATAAACAAATAGCTCAACGCAACAGAATAGAGCGGGCAGAAAAGCTGCCTGCGTCTGTGAGAATTCTGCACACCGGGTGGGGTGCAGCTCAAATAAGGAGAGAGGATGGAAGGATGGGAGACTTTTCTGTGGCGTCAGACCATTCTTCACTTCACTCAAAAAATATGAAAAACAAATGACGTGACCAGCAGAAGGGAACTGGAAGACCCCGGTTTTGACCCTGGAGTAGGAGCAGCTTTCTGAAGCCAGGACACACCCACGTGGTCAGGAGAGAGCCGGTGGGAGAACTGGGTGAGAGCAGAGGTTACATTTTTATGAAAATCCCCCATAAACAAAGTAGAAGGTGACAGACGGGGTGACTGTCAACACCAAGGACCCCCCACCTCACGGAAACCAGGGAGAACGTCAGCAGAGAGGGAAGTGTGACCACCGGAAGCTTGGGCAAGAGTGGGCGCCCGGCGGCCCTGTGGTTTCCATCCGTGACCGCATCCTCGGGGCCTCCGGTTTCTCGGTACCCAGAGTCACACAGGCGGTAAGGATGTTCATCTCTGCGGGCACGTTCTCCGTGCAGCCGCTCAGCTCCGCCCTGGTCTTTGATTCTAGGTTAAGCCAGCTGTGCTTGGCTCTGGACGCAGAAATGGAGCTGTGTGTCCGAGCCCTCGGGCTGCTCTGAGCGGCCTGCGCACCCCCGGGTGCAGCTGGAAATGCAAAGGCGGGCCCCACCCGGACGGGGAGCAGCGGGGCTGGCACTCCTGCCGGAACGGTCCTGGGCTCTGACAAGCTGAGAAGGCAGGCGGGGAGAGGGCTGGCGCGGGCGTGCCGGGGCCGTCCCGGCGCCAAGGTGGCAGTGCCTCTGCACACCTGCTGAGGGTCCATCCTCTGGCCCTGGGACCCCCGGCTCTCCTTCAAGTGAAGATTCTGACTCAGCAGGTCTGGGTGGGACCCCTGGTGCCACGTTTCCACCCAGCGCCCAGGGAGGCCCAGGCTCCCTGCAGGGGACCCCTCCCCACCCCCACGGTTGCTGCCACCTTATAAATCCCCACCAGGGTGATGGTAGAAGAGGAAATGTATGGAAGGGGCTTGAGCTTGTTACCTACGGGGGGACCCCTCTCTTCTTACTTGGGTATCTGGCAACCTGGTTTTGAGCAAGAGAAAGAGCCAGGAACCATCCCGGGGAGAAGGCGGGAGGACAGGTCCTCTCTCCGCTCCCGATACAGCCACGAAAAAGCAGTTCTTGCCCTGAAAACCCCCCCGTCCTGCTTGCGTGGATTGGCTCCAGTTCAAGGGGACCGATTTGGCCCGGACGCTGCCACTCTGCGCCCTGGACGGCACTCTCCGCCTCCGGACGGGATCTGGGGTGGCTGCCGTGTCCCCACCACCATCCCTGGGGCCCCCAGCCGCGGAGGAAATGGACACATTGAGACGGAGGCGAAGTCCAGCCCTTCCGCTCAGGTTGAGGGCGCCCAGGGCAGGGCTGAGGCCATGGCCCGGGAGCCCACCAGAGGGGGCGTGTCCTGGCGGGGGCAGGGGGCTCCCCACGGCCCTCGAGGGCACCCCACTGCACCTGGGTACAGTCAGGGGCTGGTCCTGGGGGCTCAGCCCTAGGGCGATGCCCGCGGACAGCCCCCTGGGGCCTCAGTGCCCCTTCCCGAATCAGAAGCTCCCAGGCTCCTGTGTGAAGCACAGCATTTCCCATGTTTGGGTGGTGGCAGCTGCTCCCCACCCCAGGCCTGTATGCCTCCTCTCGAGGGGCTGCCCTCTCCCCACACCCCCACCCCCTCCCACCCCCCACCCCCTCAGCCATCTTCCCAAGTCCGGGCTGCCCACCTCCACCTGGAGCAAGCTTTCCTCTCCCTGCAGTGGCTGCTGGGCCGGGCTGGGCAGGGCGCTGTGCTGGCTGCCCCGGGCTCTCGGGGACACAGAACCACATCTCTGAGTGGCCACCAGCCTGAGACCCACTCTTTCCCTGGCTCTCTGGACGCTGGCCTCCAAGGCCCCCGGGGGCCCCCACTTCGTCCCCTCGCCGCACCCAGATCCTGCCCACAGGGACGTCCGGGTGCTTCCCCAGCCTGGCTGGGCTCTGCCTGGACACGCTGTCCGCAGGGGCCCCCTGTGCAGGGCACGTCCCCACACACGGGTCGGGGCTGCTCTCTGCCCCACACGGGGGGTCGGGTCGGGCTGTGCAGACCCCGTGCAGGGCAGCCCCTCACCACCTCCAGGGCCGCCTGCTGGGGATGCCACCTGGTGGGCGCCTCTGTCCGCCCACCCTGGACCTTTGGACCCCAACCATCCCCCCTGACACCGCTGGCCCAGGCCCTCTCCAGGATGGGGGGCCAGCTGTGGAGGGGACCAGGCAGGGCGCAGGTGCGGGGGTGAGCAGCCCCCCACCCCTCCCCCGAGGCCTCTCCTGGGGCCTACTTAACCTGGGGACCCCCTGCACCACAACCCGCTCAGGGTCAGTGCCTGCCCTTGGGTGAGGGACGCCAGAGCCCCAGGGCCCAGGGAGCCTCCCAGCCCCTCCCTCAGTCACCGTGGCCTCCAAGTGGCTGCCCGCTTTTGACCTCCACGCATGGGGGGGAGGGCCTGTGCTCCCAGAGGGAGCCCCGCCCCAGGGGAGATGTGAGGACAGGGGTCTGGGTGGGCTGCACTGGAGGGGAGGTCCCTCGGGGCTGGCGTCTGGGTCGAGGCCTCTGCCTTGGGGGTTTCCAGGAGGGAAGGAGGGTCCCCTCCAGCCTCACCCCGGTGCCCCCTCCGGCCTCACCCCTGCCCACCCCCCACTCCTGCGTCTGTTCAGCATAACCTGTATTCTGGGACCCCCTCAGGGTCTGTGCGCACCTGACCCGTCTCCTGGGCTGGGCTCCAGGATTTGGGGTCTCTCTTGTCCTGGAGGTGGAGTCACTGCCCCCCGTCCAGCATGGCCAGTGGCCAGCCGGACAGGACGTGGCCCAATCCTGCAGACGCCGGCGCGGGGCGGCCTTCCCTGGTGGGAGGGCGGGGCTGCCGGTGACGCGTTTCTGAGTCGGGCCAGGGTCAGAGGGCACCAGACAGCTGACCTTTCACTGGCGCAGGAGACAGGACAGGGCACTGGGCCTCGAGGGGGAAGGGTGGTGTCAGGGCGGGGGGAGGGTGTGAGCGTGTGCGAGCAAACGCGAATGTGTACAAGCCCATGTCGGTGTAAACGTGAGTGTGCGCGTGGGTGCAGGTGGAAACAGGTAGAGAAACAGGAAGTGGGCTTGAGTCTTTCAGGTGACAAAGCCCCACGAGGTGTCAGGTCTGAACCTCGAGCCCCAGCCTGCCGGGGTCCCTCGCCGGGGGTCCTGGGCGGACGTCAGGCTTGAGACACCGGCCGGGCGAAGGCGACGGTGGCCACCAGACTCGGCTCGGACGCCTCTGTCTGGGGAGGCGTTCGGATGCCCCCACACACCGGGAGATGCGGCACGGCTGTGCCAGCACGGCGGGCGTGGGACCCTCTGTGTCTGGTTTTACACATTGTAGAGCTGCATTCTGGGCGTACACGGCTTCTCCAGCAGCCCAGAGGGACCACGCTTGGAAAAAGCGAAGAGGTCCAGGTCTGGCCCCGTGTAAGCAGCGCCCAGTGGGCGGCGACTGGCCCCGGCGGGGTGGGACAGTGGCCCACGTCGGCACCTGCGGGCCCTCGGTGCCTGCCCCCCCGCCCCCCTTCCTGCGGCCTCTGGGAGGAAGGAAGCCCGTCCGCGTGCGGCCCCGACCGGCCTCTGGTCTGGCCGCCCAGCTCTCCCCGGGACCCTGGCGCCAGCCCGTCCACAGGCCAGGCCGGCGGGCTATTCTGGGAGCTCGTGCGGAGCCCCGGGAGCGCCTTATAAGGCTCTGTCCAGCTGCCGGTGCCGTCTGAGCCCGAGGTCTGCTCTGCCGCCCGCTGCAGCCGGGACGGGGGCTGCAGAGCCTTCACCGGCCTCACCCACCGGACCCGGGGTCCAGATTCCCTCCTGTCTCCAACGACGCGCTCCTGAGATTTAAAGGAAATGTAACCAACGTGGGGGCCCTGGGGGGTCCCGGGAGAGACGTGGGGCGCGGCCCTCCAAGCGGGCCAGGGCTGGCCCTCCACATCCTTATATGATGAAGTGCCCAGTCCTGTGAGTCACCGGCGTCTGCACGCTCGGCCGTGGGAGCTGTGGCTCCAGCTTATTTTTAGTCTCTTTACCGGAACACCTGGCTTGGGCTCGAATAATGCACGTATCTCAGCGATCCGGACATATAACTCGACGGCAAGTCACTCGTGGGGAGACGACGCCCAGCGGTGGGCCCCGCCAGGGGCTCCCCGCGCGTGCGCGCCCCCTCACCCGCACGCGGGGCCCCCGCCCGGCCGGTCTGCACATGTCCCCAGGAGGACACGTCTGCATCTCGTTTCTGAGGGGGGCGGGAGGAGCGGGGCACTGGAGATGGGAGACCAGGACCAGACCGCACCATCTTCCCGAGAGGGTGTACGGTTGGGCCCCGGCCCCGGCCCCGGCGTTGCGTCTGGCACCCGTGGTGCCCTGCTGGCACCGGGGGTCCACGTGCAAATGCAGAGGGAACGCGTGTGAGCGGCCAGCTGTTGCTGGGGCCCGGGGGGTGGGCGGAGGCGCCTCTCACACCGGTCGTGCCCAGGTGGCCTGCGGCTGGGCCCAGGGTGGCCCTGCAGTGGCAGCTGTGCAGACGTGTGACGTGACCACTTGCATGTGGCAGGCCTGGGACACGGGGTGAGGAAAGCCCACGAGGTGCTTCCCAAGTGTTTGCACAGGATGAACGAGGCCGGCCTTGCTGGGACGTCCCCAGGAACAGTGCGTGACAGGAACTGGTTGCCCCCCCACCCCCACTCTTGGGCCGAGCCCTCTGGACCCCGCCAGGCGGCCCTGGCGTCAGCGGGAGTGCGTTAGAGACGCAGCTCGGCCCAGCAGCACCTGCTCCCCGGGCTCCGCCGGCCGACAGGCCCTATGGCCGGGGTGGGGGGGGGGGTGTCCCCGAAGGCCGGGCCCCCTGGCAGCATGCAGACCGCTCTGGCCGTCGGACGTGTGCTCTGGTCAGGCTGCGGGGCTGACGCACCCACGCGCGGCCGCTCCACCTGGCTCCTGCTTCTCCCAGCACGTGGCTGGGCCCCAGAGCCGGGGTCCCAGGTGACCCAGCGGGACGCCCACAGCGCCTCCTGGCGTGAGCGCGGGCGCCCCCAGCCCCCGGTGCAGCCGCTCCCTCTCCATCAGGCCGTCCCGACCCTCCTCGGGCCCTGCACGACCGGACCCCGGCTCTCCAGTCCGCCTCCCTGCAGCACACGACACCCGCAGCACACGACACCCGCAGCACACGACACCCGCAGCACAGGACCTGCGCTGCCCGCCTGTGAGGCCTGGGGCTCGTCGCTCGGCCCCCGTGCCTGGGGGTTGGGGACCTGTGTCTGCTTCACTGGCGGCTGCAGCCAGGGGGCCAGGGCATCACCCGCCCACGGAGGCACCCGCACGTCCTGGGCATCGACCGCGGGCGGCCGGCAGACGTCACACCAGGAGTGCGAGCCTCGGGGCCGCGTCTCCGGCGCGACTGCAAACACCCGCCGTACCGGGCTGAGCGCCGGCTGGCTGGGCGCTGACCGCCTGGGCCGGGCTCTGGGGACTCGGGTATCCTGTGTCCTCCCTCCCCTTCCCTGCCCGAGCCAGGCCCTCCCTCCGGCCTCGCGCGGTCCACCAGGCCGGCCTGCGTGGGCCCAGCTCTGGGGGCAGGGTCCCCCCCCCGCCAGCGGCTGACAGAGGTGAGAGGGACCCGCTGCCCGGGTTCACGGGCTCAAATCCGCACCCGATGACAACGGTCCGGGAGGTGCCGGCCTTCTAGCGGTGGCCCTGCGGCCGCGGCTCGCCGCTGCCTGGTTGTCTTTACAGGCGTGCGGCCGCAGCCTGCGGGCTCCTGAGGCCCTTGAGGCCTGCGGCAGCTGCTCGGCCAAGGACTTCAGCGGACGGGGCGGCCCCTGGCGGGAGCTGGCCTTGCGTGCTCCTCTCGTCCTGGGGGACGCGCAGGGTGAGAAGCCCCCGAGTGTCTACCAGACCCCGGTCTGCCCGCAGGGAGGTGGCCCGCGGGCACCCAGCTCCTGAGGGATTGCCCTGGAGGGACCCCCGCCCCCCCCACTGCCCACAGCCACCCAGGGGGGTCCTGGCAGGGCCGCGCGGGCTGGGCCCTGGCCCCTCAGGAGGACTGGGCTCTCCCCCCCGTGCTGGACCGCAGGCTGGGGTCACCGGGGTCCCCGGCCCCTTCTCACCTGCTCTCTGTGGGAACACTGCACACGGTCTTTCCCACCACAGGTGCTGCTGTGCTGGGCCTGCGGGTGTCCCGCCCCCGGCCGCTCAGCCTCCAGGGCGCCCCCCACCCCTGGGCGCGGCCTCACAGGGCTCTTCCGAAAGAAGCCCCCCACCTCCAAACCTGCTGTTCCCACTCCTGTGGGTTCCTCCCCTACACCAGTGAGCTCCCCCGGCTGCAGGCAGGGCTGGGGGAGGGCGGGAAGCAGGGGAGGGGCTGGGTGGGGTCAGACCGTCCCAGGTAACAAAGGAGACGAATGTGGGGGTTCGGGCAGGGAGAAGGAGGGCCGGGGGACACGGGGGCTGGGGCAGATGGGGCTGAGTGACGGACGGGGACCCTCCTGGCAGACATCGGGACACTTGGCTCAGGAAAGCGGACGGCACGGGCGCGGGTCCCAAGGCCAGGGCCCAAGGTGTGGGCTGTGGGGGGCACCGGGGCCGGCAGCCACCCCGAGGGCTTTGCTGGTTTCCTCTGGAGCACGGGCCCCTGCGGAGGGCTTGCGGGGAGCTTGAGCCCTCACCTGCTCGAACACCTGGCTGCCTCGGGGAGCAGCCGGGAGGGGCAGGGGGGCTGGTCGACAGGAAGGTGCTGGGGGCAGGGTGGGGGGGCTGCCAGATTCTGGAAGGATTTGGGCGGGGCAGCATAGGGGCTTGCTGAGGGATGGGAGTGGGGGCGGGAGACAGTGCCTCCCTGGACAGACTCGGGGATGGGCCCCGGGGCCCCCAGGCTTGCAGGGCCCAGCCCGGGAGCCCCCCAGGGAGGGCGGGGAGGGTGTCCTGGGTCCCCGGCGCAGGACTGGCCCCGTGGAGACGGAGGGCTTGCCTGTGGCCTGGTGGGGTGAGGTCAGTGGACGCGGCAGCGGGGGCCTTGCGGGCTTCTTCGGGTTCTGCCCCTGGAGATCCGCTCTGGCTGCGGCCCTGGCTCCCCGAGGCCCCTCACCCCGCCATCCTCCCGCCCTCCCGCCGGAAGCTGCGGTCTCATCCCCACCAGGGCCCCTCCCCTATTCCCCCTCCCAGAACCGCAGGGCCCCAGCCTGGTCTGTCCTCCCCCCCCCCCCACCCCCGCCGCAGGCCCATCAACCCAGCCCCTAAACAGTGACCGAGATCCATCACGGAGGCCCCCGGGGTGAATGAGTTAGTAACACACACTCCACATTGTGTGAGAGCTGGGCTGGGAAGAGCCGGGGCGGGAAGGGGCCCCGGGCCACGGAGGGTCCTGCGCGAGGGGGTGACCCGCCGTGGAGGGACGGGCCCGGGGGCGCACGGAAGGTCGTGCACCTGGAGACACGGGGCTGCAGGCCGGGCAGGGCCGGCACCTCCTCTCCCTCCGACGAAACGCCCCGTTTCCGGGACGCCCCCTCCCGGCCACGCCACGGTCACACTCGACCTTGTCCCCCGCAATCAGGCCACAGTCCGCCCCCGGCTGGGGGGACAGCGGCTGCGCATCCGTGGAGAGGCAGGTGCCCGCGCGTGGCCGAGGCCCGGGGGTGCGTGGTAGCCGCGCCCGCAGCGCCTTCACGCAGGGACCCTTTCCCACCCGCACGAAAGGCACGTCCTGGACGAGAACGCCTGGTGCCGCCGCAGCCCCCCAGCTCGTCCAGGCCTGTGTGTTTCTGACCTGCCTGAGCGGGGACCCCTCCTGGCCCAGCAGCACGGGCCCTGGCACTGCCCAGCACTTGCAGCCGCTGGCCGCTTCCCGGGCCCGAGGTGGACGGAGCCCCGGTTTCCATCCTGCCCGGGCTGGCTGGGTGATGCCCCCTCGTCCCCGTGGCTGTCCCCGCGGGCTGTGCCCCCACCCCGTGGGCTGTGGTCCTCCTTGGGGGGCTCTGGTCCCCTCGGGGCCGTGGACCCTCGTGCCCTCCGAGGGGCTTGGTCTGGACCGCCGTCCTCTGCGGTCCTTCGGCCTGTAGCCGGGTCCCCTCCTGAGCAGGCCCCGCCTGGAGACACTTTCTCACTGAGCTGGCAGAGCCATCGCCCTCTGGGGTCTCTGAGCAGCCTGGCCCCTCGGAGGGCCGGCTCTGGTTTTGACTGGAGACAGAGCTAAGATTAGACCACGCTGAGCTCATTGCCGGCGATGCCCAGTGGCCGTGGCCGTCGGGCAGCTATTTTTGACTCACTCAGTTGCGTGCGTCAGCCACGCCGCTCGCCCCCAGGAGCCAGGAGGCTGAGCCGGCCTTGGATGTGGAGGAGTCAGGGCTGGCGTTGAAAGGGGCTCTGTCCTCCACGGGGCCTTGGCCCCCGCACAGCACACAGAGGCTTTGTTCTCCAGCCCAGCCCCGGAAGACCCCTCCCCCAGCCGGGCCCGCGGGGCGTCTGGCAGGACGGGACACGTCTCTCCAGGCCGCAGCCCAGGCCGACCATCCCAGCGTCACCGCCCAGGAGCCCACCCGCCTCCCCCCTTCCCTGGAGCCCCGGCCGCAGGCCCTGCCTGCCTGACACCCTGCGGGTGGGACCCACCACCCCGGCCGGGTGAGGCGCACCAGGACGGGGCGCTACAGAACCCACACTCGGACACCTCGACCTGGGGGAAGAGCAGGCCGGGAGGCTGCCCGGGAGATGCTGGGTTGGGGGCACAGGGCCTCCATTTCTCTCTCTTGCGCCTCTCTTACTTTGGCTGTCCGTATTTTCTCACGTTTCTTCGACGCACCACGTGCCTTTTTTCAGCAGGTCTGACCCCCAGGTTACCCAGCGTCTGCTGCCCCTGCGCCCCCAGCTCTGTGTGTTCCACTCAGAAATGCCGCAGCTGCCGTGGTCATGGCCCCCGGGCCCCCGGGCCCCACACCCCGGCCCCTGGTCTGCCCCCACCCGCCCTGCGTTATTCAGAAGCCCCCCCCTCCAGACGTGGGTCACACGTCCTCTCTTCGTCACCTCGGACGACGCCCACTGCAGTCCCACGCGCTGTGGCTAGGCTCCGAGGGCCTTCCTCCCTTCCCCTCCCCTCCCCTCCCCGAGCCCCTGGCTGCGGTGACCGCAGCCACGTCCCACGGGCATCACTCCTGCTGACCCGGCCCACAGGCTGCTCCCTCACGCCTGACGGCACGTTCAGGCCTCAAAGCCCAGTTCACACGTCACCTCTTCCAGGAAGCCCCCCCAGCTGTCTGGGGGGATTTAATCCTCCCCATCTCAATGCAATGGAGGGCTCAGATGTGGGAGCCAAACCGCCAGGTTTAAGGCCTGCTGCACCATTCTCACCTGACATCCCGTGGGGATTTGTGAGGCACGCGTGGAGGGGCAGCGTCTGTGCTGGGTGCGGAGAATGGGCGGAAACCAGGCCGGGGCGGGGCACACGGAGCTGCCTCCGCGGAACACGCTGCAGGGGGCAGAAGCCACCCGAGGGCGGGACCCAGGGCCACTTGACGCGAACCATGCGGGGCGCTACCCGGGAGCAGGGCAGAGCGCTGGGGGGCGGGGCGATGGGTCAGCGTGAGGACAGACATCCAGGTGAGGCGGGGGCCGGGGGGGGGAGGGGTGGGGGTGGAGCCAGCAGGTGCGAGTGTCGTGAGGCAGGGAGGAGAGGCTGAGGGAGGGAAGAGGTCCACGTCACAGAAACACGGGGTTGGGGGAGGGTTCGGGGGCACAGGTCACTGAGCTGGGGGCCCAAAACCCTGGGAAGTGTCTTCAGGAGGCAGAGCCAGGCAAGATCCTGAGCCTTCAGATGCCGGTGGCGGTCTGACGGTGTGGAGGGGCGGGAAGGCGTGAGGGTCCAGGTGGGGGAGCTGCCCAGGTGACCAGGCCTTGGACCAGGTGGTGGTGTGGACCGCATGGCGGAGGCTGAACGAGACAAGGCGGGGCAGGGTGTCCGGCACACTGGCGGCTCCGCCTCTGGGCGTGTGGAAGTTCAGGACCCTCGGGGACAAGGATCTGGGGAAAGAAGGGGGTTCGTTTTATGCACGGCCAGTGGGGCGTCTGGACCTAGCTGCCCTCCCAACCTGGGACCCTGAGGGGTCTGGGCTGGGGAGAGATCCGGGGGAACCCACGACCCCCAGGAGAAGAGGAAGTGGCGGCCACTCCTAGACACACAGGAAGCCCACGGCTCGGTCTCAGGTTCTTCCTCTGTGAAACGAAGTAATAATTCTGGGCTTGCTGACCTTGTCCAGGGTGGGGTGGTTACAGCTTCTGAGAGCCTCGGGGCCCGTGGCTCGCAGCACGTGCTCAGCCCACGTGAGCACTTTCCAACCCCATCTGCAGGCCACGGCAGGTCCTGTCCGTGTGGCCCGGAGTCCGGGAGCCCCTCGAGGCCGTGCCCGTCCGTGCACCTCTGGGCCGCCGGCCCCAGCGAGGCTCCCTGCACGGGGGGCACGCGGTTGACCGCTGGCCGCTCAGACCGGCAAGCACTGCAGACCGCCCGTGGGGGGCCAGGGTCAAGGGGGGTCGTATCTGGGGAGACGGGGCATCTTCGGGAAACAGGAAATCAAGACAACAGGTCTTGCCAAAACGCAGAGCCGCCTTTGATGTGAAGAGTCTCGGTAACACGGGGCTTGGGGCGCGTTTGGCTCCTGAAAGGACATTCCTGCTTTGAGAGAAGAGTCGCTCAGGCCCCGGGACCTCTTCAGGTGAAGAATAATCATCTCATTGTTACGAAATGCCCTGGAGGAGGAAATATTTTCAGGTACAATTGCCTAAATTACGGCTTGCTGCCCTCTGAAACGTGAAATCCTCTTGGCTTTGGTTTAAACTGCCTCAGACCACAGATGAGATGCGGCTTCACTTCAAAACTGGCAAGAATAAGCGGACTCCCTACAAGAAGAGATCGTTTCCCTAAACGCGTGCTGTCCGGAAGATTTTTAAGAACGTTTTACTTCAAGATAACTTCAGCCCTCAGGGCCGTTCCCGTGACCCTCCGCGGCCTCCCCGCGGGGACGGGCACAGGACCGCAGCCCCGGCGGACACGGGAGCCCGCCCCGGGCATCCCTGTGATAAACCCCGGGCTCCGTTAGAGGCTCAGCAGCCCTCGCTCCTGCCTTCTCCTGTCCAGGGCCCCGCAGCGCACTCGCCGTAGGTGCCCCCGGCCCGAGGTGCCTCGTCCCCCAGGACGGCGCCTCAGCTCTCCTGGTGCTCCAGGGGCTTGTGGGCCGTCCCTCACGGCAGCCTGGGCTGACGGCCCTCGCGCTGTTGGACTGGACTCGGGGGGCGCCCTTCTCGTCCCATCCGGGGGCCCCCGGGATCATCCTGCTGACCCCCAGCACGCGTCAAAGTGGCTTTGCCAGCGTCTCACGACAACGTCGCTGCGCTGGAAGCCGGTCACTAACCTGCCCACGTGCCCGGGAGGGACGCCCCTCCCAAGGGGACGGGCGTCGGGGAACCTGGGGACACGGGATAAAACCACAAGCGTCCTGAGTAGATACTTGGGGGATGCGTTCCGTGTCTGCAGTGATCCCGTTGCTCCTACGTTTCTCTCCACTAATTTTTGTGCCCACCGGGGGCCGAGGGCTTTTGGCACTGATTTCCTATTTCCCTGCCCCTCCTGCGTGTGTACGCGGAGGGTTTCTACAAGGACGGAGAATGTGTTCTTTCTCCCCTGTGTGCTTATTCAGCCATTATCATCAGTGTGTACTGAGGAACGTGTATTCTATTCTTTGCTACCACCTGATACTTGTTTGATTGAAGGTAACGGTTTCCACACGGGTACAGTTCTGTGAATTTAGCGCACGTATAGATGTGCATAGTCACGGCCACAATCAGCGTACATGGCGGCTTCGCCACGACATCCCTGCATAGGACCTCCGCCCTGACTCGTAACCCCCGGGGACCGCTGACCCGTCCTCCCCACCGCAGGGTTGTCCTTCAAGGGTGACAGTACCTGGTGCCACAGGGTGTGCAGGTGTGTCTCTTCTCTGAGTGCGATGCCCCGGAGAGCCGTCCAGGTCGCCGTGCATCAACTGCCTGTTGCTTCTTGTCACCAAGTAACGTTCCGTGTGTGGAGGGACCATCGTTTGTTTACCCACTCACTGGGCTATTTCCAGTTTGGGGCTATTTCAAAGGAAGCTGCTATGAACGTCCCTGCACCGGTTTTTGCGTGTGCAGACACGTTCTGTGCAAACTCTTAGTGTCCCTGGGAAAAATGCCCAGGAGGGCGGCTGTGGGTCGTGTGGGAGTTGCATCCCCACCAGGACTCAGGCGCAGCCACATTTGGAGGCGCACAAATCTCGCCCTTGCGGGGAGGCGCCCGCCTTCCCCAGCCTTACGCGTGTTGGTGTCCCCTCCGCGTCTTTGGGGTCTCGCGTCCTGAGAGAGGGTCCGTGTCTCACAGTCACACCCACTGGGGGCAGGAAGGAGACCCTCTGCTGTTCCAACCCCACCTCAGCCCTGGGCGTGGCCTCAGGTGTGGCCTTGCTGGGGGCTCTCACCCCCCCAGGTGTCCTTGCCCCCGGCGTCCCTCCCCGCCCCAGGGCTCCGAGGGTCCGCGGGGAGGTGGGCAGGTCACCCCGCCCCGCCGGCCCATGGGGACGCTCTCTGGGACGCTTCCCGTCTTCTCTCAGATCCGCACACCTCCCCGCCCAGGCCGGCGGGGGCAGCGGGTTACCCACGCGGGCGGACGCGTCTCGCCGCCTCGCGCGGCGCCCACGGCACCTGCTCCTAGCGGCCGCCGCCCCGGGCCGCCTGTGGGGGCCTGACTCTGCCCAGACTTCAGGTGCCCCGACGGCTGCAGGGGCGGCTGGCGTGTGGTCTGTGCGCCCGTGCGCCTGTCCTACCGGTGGGAGCGGAGCTCGCACAGCTGCTCCTGGGGGCCCGGACGTCACGTCAGTGAGCTGGGTGCCGTGTCCCCGCCGGACTCACACATCCGTCTGGTCACAAACCAAACGCGACCCAGGACCCGAGAGGCACGTTGTCTGGACCGAGGGCCCCTGAGGAGACACCTTCTGCTTCGGGTGGGGGGGGTTCCCTTCACCCCCCCACCCCCTGCAACATGGGCCCCCTGCCCGGGTGCTTCCAGCTGACACGTCCTCACATACTCCGCTGGGCCTCGGGCGGCCAGCTCTAGGCGAGTCAGGGTGGGACTGGCCAAGGAGGTCTTGCAGTAGGGAGGTGGGGCTGTGTTTAGCGGCCCCAACGGCCGGCTCCGCGGCAGGGGCGGCTCTGGACGGTGGGTGCCTCACCCCCGTGGTGGGCGCTGACCTGGCCTGAGCCCCCAGGGACCACACAGGTCAGGCGTCGGCCCGGCCCCTTCACAAGCGCGTACCTCGAGGAGGAGCCCTGGGCGAGGGGCCTGCAGGGTGTGGGCTGCTGCCCGCCGCACACCTTCACGGTCAAAGCCTCAGGTTCCAGAAGCCGGACGCTGAGCATGCTGGAGAGGCCGGCCGGGGGGCCCCCCGGCCTTCAGCAGCAACGCGGCCACTGGGCCCTCGCGCCCTCCGCCCAGCGCCTGCTCTCCGGCCAGGGCTGCCGCGGGCTGACCCGACCAGGCCACAGCGTGCAGGACCTCAGGGCCGGGGCTGCCCAGGGGCTCCCGCACAGCTGGTGGGCTTCTCGTCACAATTTCCTTCTTTTTGTCCAACAACAAAAGGTCTATGAGGAGGTGGGCTCCGCGCCCAGTGGCCGCCATCCCCCTGTGTCCCCACCTTCCCGGCCTCAGCAGGGAAGGACCTTCCCAGAGCGTGGACTCTGGGCTCAGCTGACACTAAGGGCGGCCGCAGGGGTGCTGCTTCCTGAAGAAGTTGGGGGGTGCTGGTCGGGGGCTGGGGAGGCTTCTCTTGGAGGTATGGGGTTTCCAAGGGTCGGGGGAGCCCCTGGCCCAGAAGGGGCAGCGGGACTCCAGGAGGTGGAGCCCACACCGGGCAGTGGAGGGGAGGCCCTCCGTTGCTGCAAAGTTTCCGTCCACAGTCACGGCCATGGCCACCCGCGCCCCTCTTCAGGGTCCTGGCCCGGGTCCCCTGACCCAGCACAGGAAGGCCCCCTCCGGGTGGTCAGAGCTGCTGCTCCAACGTCCAAATGGCTGGGGGTTCCTTCCAGGCTCCGGAGAAGCCCCACCTTCTACCCAGCGTCATCCGGTGCAAAGGACCCCGCCCAGCCACTGCCGGAGGCCGGGCAGTGCCCCCGGTTCTCGGGAAGCCTCCCCCCCAAGGAGTCTGCCCTGGACGCGGGACGGGGGACCGGGGTCTCTTTGGCGGCCTGGTGTCCAGTGAGGCTGCGTGCTTCACGTCCCCGAAGGAAAGAGCAGCGAGGGCGGGGCGGGGGCCGCAAGAGGAGGTGGACACACCCTGGGAGGGGGAGGCCCGCCCCTCGTGGTCCCCGCTGCGGCGTCGCTGCTCTGGGTGCTGTCTCAACGCACAGGCTGAGGACACGCCGCCCGCACTCTTCCCTGGACGCCCAGGTGACAAAGCCGCGCGCAGGGGAGAGGACTGGCCAACAGCAGGCAAGACGCGGCCTCAGACTTTTGAAAAAGCAATTCATCTTTTAGAAGAAGGTCTTCCTTTTTTATCATGAAATTTTTTGCATGAATTTTTAAGCTCTTTGTTGGAGTATAATTGCTTTACACTGCTGTGCCAGTTCTGCTGTGCAACAAAGTGAATCGGCTGTGTTTATACACATATCCCCAGGTCCCCTCCCTCCCTTGCATTCATTTTGATGCAAATTTTGATGACTGAGTTTCTTGGTATCGTCTCCCTTAAATTTGCCCCGAGCAGGTGTGGGGGGGGTGTGTGCACGTGTGTGCACGTGTCTGTGCCTGCGTGTCCGTGCCCTGCCCTGCTGGGGCGCAGGGGGCCTCGCGGGAAAGGCCGCGGCCTCACACCCGCCGGCGCTGGGCCTGCCTGGACGTGAGGCTGCGGGCCCGAATCACCTCCCCTCAGGGCCTCTTTCTCACCCGGGCGCGTGGAGGGAGCCGGTGGGAAGAGCACCCTAGATGCCCCTCTCCTGAGTCTTGTGCGGACGGCAGAGCAGCCCAGGTCCGCCGCGGGCTCCGTCTCCGGTGGGTGACTCCAGAGGGGCGGAAGGAGCCGGGCTGCGCCTCTGAGCTCCCCGCCCTGCCCCGCCCTGTTGGGCCGCGGGGCCCGGTGTCGGGCCCTCAGAGGGGGGAGGGCGGCCGAGGCTCCAGATCCTGAGGGGCCGTGGGGGCAGGATCCAGGTGGGGAAGCACCAGCCGCTCCCTCCCACCCTCCCTGGCCCAGAGGGGAGCGGTGATTCCAGGGCGGTGACAGCGGGCACCACGACCCTCGCCCTCCTGGCCCCAGGTGGGGGTCACGCCTGGTGGCCGGGAGGACCCCCAGCAGCCGGTGCGCAGGGCACGTGGGATCTTCCTGCGCCAGGGATCGAACCCCTGTCCCCTGCCTTGGCAGACGGGTTCTTAACCCCTGCGCCACCAGGGAAGTCCCTCTTGGCCACTTTTTTTAAAAATAAATTTATTTATTTATTTTATTGGCTGTGTTGGGTCTTTTTTGCTGCGCGCAGGCTTTCTTTCTAGTTGCGGTGAGCCGGGGCTACTCTTTGTTGTGGTGCGCGGGCTGCTCATTGCCGTGGCTTCTCTTGTTGCGTAGCATGGGCTCTAGGCAGGTGGGCTTCACTAGTTGCGGCACATGGGCTCAGTAGCTGTGGCTCACGGGCTTAGTTGCTCCGCGGCATGTGGGATCTTCCTGGAGCAGGGATTGAACCCGAGTCCCCTGCATTGGCAGGCGGATTCTCAACCACTGCGCCACCTAGGAAGACCCCCTCTTGGCTGCTTAATCACCTGTAGCCGCACAGCTCTCAGAAGTGCGGCTGGCTACGGCGTGCCTGCGCCTGGGGTGGGGTGGATTCTAGCTGTGACCTGCTTTGACACGTCCTGGCCCTCTGCTCTCCTGAGCAGGCCCCTCACTCCTGGCCCCCGGCTCCCCACGGGGAGGTGAGTCCACCGCGAGATGGGCAGGTCAGCACGGGTAGGGTGGACAACGAGGACTGAGTCTCCAGTGGCCGGAGCTGCTGGGACCCCAGGAGGGGAAGCTCCCTTCGTATCAAGACTGCTCCCAGAACCAGGTCTTGGACAAATAAGCAGTAGCGGTGCCCGTGGCGGCCCGACGAGGGGTGGGCAGAGGCGGGGGCAGGCCCTGGGGCAGCCCTGCCTTCCCCACACCCCAGCCCTTTCCTTCCTGGGCCCGTGGGGCCTCCCGTCCTCCTGAAAGTCAGGTGTGGCCATGTGGCACGTTGGCCAGTGGACATACTAGCGTGGACCCAGGTCGTCCCTGGGGGCCCCTCAGCTGGTGGGATAAAGACATGACAGAATCCTGGAAGCCAGTGGTCCCTGGAGGGCTGCCTGGAGGCGGAGCCCCTGTTGACCCCGGAAGCGTGTGAGCAACCATCTCGCCATGTCACGTCCTGCCCGGTTTGCTGTGACAATGTCCAGCACCCTCAGAAATCCTGGCCTTTTGGGAGGATGGATTCTGAGCCTAAGTTCCTGCTTCTGTCCTCACAGCACCTCTGTGCCCCCCGAGGCCACTGCACAAGCGGTGAGGTCATTCAGGAAGCCTGGCCCTTCTCCAGGTGGGATGTGAGGCAGGGTCTGAGGGAGGATGAGGCCCGGGGGTCCGAGGCTGTGCGCGGACCCTGGGGAGGGGAGGGGGCTGCAGAGGGTGGGGGCCGGACCCCGCGGAGGCCTGGGCAGGGGACGCAGAGACGGAGCCGCTGAGGGGTCAGTGAGGCTGACGTGTGTCAGGTGGGCTGGGGGTCTGCACGGCCCTGCCCTTGAGTCCCACAGCCCCCGTGAGGGGCGCAGAGCCTCGGGGTCCGGACAAGCAGGGCAGGACTGAGGTGGATGCTCCCAGCAGAGGGGGCTGAGGTCGCTCTCCGAGGGGGGCCTGGGGGCCACGCAGCAGGCAGGCCTGCTGGACCAGCCTCCCTGGGAGCCAATGATGTCACGTGTCCTTGAAAATGCTGTGTCCCCCGAATCCGTTGAGGTCAGAAGGTCACCAGGATGAGGCAGCTTCTGGGAGGGCCCTGGGTGTGGGGTCAGAGCTGGTGCCTTCCTGACCCCGGAACTCGCAGGGGCTCGGCCCGCCGCCCCGAGGGGCTTAGGCGTGCTGGCGGCAGGCGAGAAAGACGAGAGACAGTGTCCGTAGAGCATCCTGGGAACCGCAGCCTGAGGTCTGCGCTGGTCTCTCTGCTCCTTCACGCTGGGCGGGGACGGGGCGCTTGCCGTGGGGCTGGGGGCCCGGCCCCTCTGCCCCTGTGCCAGGCCCCGGGTGTCAGCCCCGAGAGAGGCGGTGACGGCTTCGTTCGTGGTCGTACCTGCCTGCCCCGTGTGGGGTCCCTTTCCCCATTTCTGTGGCACACCCGAGGGCGAGGGGAGGAAAGCGACAGTCTTTGGAGACCCACTTCCAGGGGGGCCACCTGCAGCCCCAGCTCAGCTCGCACGGGAAGGTCTCTCCAGCCACGGGGTCCGAGGTCCCGCCGGCCTCCAGCTGCCCCTGCAGGCGAGCCTTCGCTCCCCTCTGGGCCAGTGTTTCCCCAGAGATGGGCCCGGCCTCGAAGACCCAGGCCTGGGAGACTGCTGGGTAACCAAGGTCCAGGGGACACGGACGTGCGTGAGGGGTGTCAGACCCGGCTGCCCCAGCAGGCCAGGCGGGGAGGTGGCCCCTCGGGGAGGCCCGGGGAGGACCCCAACGCTCCACCCCCTCGGCCCCGGGGAGATGGGTCTTGGTGGGGGTCCGAGAGGCAGGCCTGTCCTCAGGGATGCTGTCCAGGCTCTGCCTCTGCCCGTCAGCCCTCACAAAGGAGGGAGGAGCTGGCACTTCATCTGAGAGCCCCCCATGGGCATCACGTGCCCTGTGGTCAGCCTGGAAATCAGCTCCCATCACCGTGGTTTCCAGACAAGATGCCCTCAGCGCAGTGAGGAAACTTGTCTACCTCTGGGCTTCTACAAAGCATAGACTCCTCTGTGGGTTTTCACACCTGGCATGAAAAAAAAGGAGAACTCTCCCAGGTGTTTTCATTGTTCCAAAAACGGAGAGATCCCTGGCTGCAGGAATGTCTGGAAACCGCCGTCTGCACAAACTGTCCTGTGGAATTCACCAGGAATGCCGCCCCCGCCCCCATCCCAGGACAGCGGAGGGAAGGTGGGCGTGACTGCGCCTCTCCCCAGAGGCCGCCGGACAGCAGAAGGGCCCCAGAGCAGAGCGGAGACCACGGCTGGCCCCACCTGCCCCCACAGGACACCGACCACCTGGAAGCAGCCCCTGCAGCCCCAGTGAGCTCTGGGGGAGTGTGGCCGAGGGACCAGCTGCTGCAGCGCGAGGAGGTCTGAGCCGGGACCCCCAGCTCAGCTGCTGCGAGGACAGCAAGGTGATGGGGGTGCTGCTTGTCACAGAGCAAGAGGTGACGGATACACTGCTGGCAGGAGGTCTCCCCAGACCTGGGGGGAACGTCCCCCCGGAGACTTTGCTCGCAGGGCCTGGGTGAGCCCTGCCCACAGATCCGTCTGTGTAGGTTGAATTGTGCCCCCCCCCCCACAAAGGACGTGTTGGAGTCCTAACACCCGTATCTGTGACTGTGGCCGCACCTGGACGGGGGTCCCTGCAGGTGTAACCATCAGGGTGAGGTTACGAGGACGGCCCCTCATCCACTGTGACCACGTCCTTAGGAAAAAGGGGAATTGGGACACTCTTGCACACATGTGCACGCACGCACGGGGGAGACCGCCTGACGACGGAGGCGGAGACTGGAGTGATGCGGCCACAAACCAAGAGCGCCTGGGGCCACCTGGAGCTGGAAGGGACAAGCAGAGACACCCCCCTTCATTTCAGGCCTCTGGGCTCCAGAACTGCGAGAGGACAAGTGTCTGCAGTGTCACGCCACCAGGTTGGTGGCGCTCGGTTACAGCCGCCCCGAGGAGACGCACGCCGATTTCTGTGCCTTTTGAGAACAACTGCAGGGTCAAAACCAAAGCAATGCAGCTGCCTTTTTGTTGAATAAATTAGCCTCAGTCGAGTGCTGTGAGTTTGACAAGAAAACAGTTCTCTTTGCACACCCTGGAAGCGTGCAGCCTTGAGAGACTGCGTTTATGTGGAGCGACCCTGAGGTTTGCTGTCTTGCAGGCTGTCACTCTGACCAGCGTGAGCGCCCTGAGCTGGTGCTGCCTCCCGTCTGCAGGCACGTGGGGACCCTCTGCACGGAGGCCGCTTGCAGGTCCCCATCAGGCTGTCCCTGCGACGCGCGGGTCCCCGCCCCCAGGGTCAGATCAAGGGGGAGACGTTGACCTCGCGAGCGTACCCCAGGTGTCTACATTTACTACAGCAGCATATATCCTGTCGACCTGAATCCAAATTCTTTAATGACCTGTGCTGGAATTTTACCCCCCACCCCGTTAATGATTTCCTGAGGATACAGTCCTCTCTCCCGAGGATACAATTCTCTCTCCAGCCGAACATCTTGACCCAGGGCAGCGTGATTCGTATGTCGTATGGGTGGCGTCGGCAGTAAAACCCAAAATAAAAATTAACGCTAACATGAAAAGAGTGTACATGTAAGGAGATTTTATATTACAGTTGTATATTTTGTGACCCACTTTTGAGTGTATCTCTTTAATAATATGCAGTCAAATTGCTTTGCGTACGCGTGATATTTTTGTGCGGTTATCAGGTCCAAGCCTCTCTGTGGGAGGTGCGTCTGTCCAGTTATACATGTCTCCTTTGAAGGGGTTGGCGTTTTAACCCCTGGCACCGGTGCCTGGGCCGTGGCAGGTCGCCCCGGGGCGGGTCTGTACTGACTCTCTGTCACACGGGAAGGCTCGCTCAGTCGCGGGTGGATTTCCAGGCCCCGGAGGCCACCTGGGATGGCTCCACGGGTGCAGGGTCCACCAGGCTAGCCCACTCTGCGTCTTCGGTTCACAGGACTTGAGCGTCTAGTACATCACGGAAACGTACGCGTTTCTGGAGAGGGTGGCGCATCCGCGGTTACAAGGCGCAGCGAGACGGGGCGGAGGAAGCGTGTCCCTTCTTTCCTATTTTGTTGTCATAAAAGCCCTGCATTCATTGCTCCCACTTCTCTGGTTAAGCAGCCTTTTCCTTCTCAGTCCCGTTTTACTGCTTTCTTACTCACATTCACTAGGGTCTCAGTGAACGGTCTAAGCGACACCCATAGAGAGATCGGGGGCCTTGGCTTAAATCGTGACGTGTTACGCCCGCAGCCCCGCACGCGCTCGTCTCCCGGCCTCCTCGTCCTGCTCAGGAGGAGCCGCAAGGCTGCCGTCCCGACGCCGAGAGCCCGACGGGTCCCTCGGACTGGCCGGCCCTTCGTTTCGTCCTGACATCTTGGGACTGTGGCCACGGGGCACGGCTGTGGGTGGTCACCCCTGTGGTGTTTTACATCAATACAGTTCCGACGAGAGAGAAAAAGACGTCTTTACCTCCCGAAAGGCCTGGATGGAGCCCGGAGGTGACTGCAGAACGTGGAGGGTCTACACAAGGGCCGGACACACGTGGGATTTGTCTGGGATTTCTGATTTTTTAAAAATAACCCACAGTTTGGGTTTGAATTCTAATTTTTAAAGAGGAACTCAGGTGTTTGTTTCCTAATGTTGTATTTGCGCAACGTGCAGAGGCTGCTGAGAATGTCAGAAACCGTGATGAAATCAGATCAAAAAGCCACCGTTCACGCCAGCGTCCTGGCGACGTTCATCTTCAAGCTCCACCCCGAACCTTCGTGCTGTGGACGGAGGCTCGGTGTCCCCCAAATCCAGGTGCTGAGACCCAGACCCCGTGCGATGGTGTGAGGAGATGGCTTGGGCGGGTCGGGGGAGCCTGGGGGTGGGGTTAGCGCCGCCCCTTCCCCACGTGGGGGCCCCAGTGAGCCATCTGGGACCCCTCTCCCACCCTGCCAGCACCTGACCTTGGACCCCCAGCCTCCACAACTGTGACCATCAGAATGTGAGAAATGCGTTTCTGTCGTTTATGAGCCCCCAGCCTGCAGTGTTCTGTTGCGGCAGCCTGAGCAGGCAGACAATTCAAGTGGAGCTGTTCTGAGGTCTTTATAATATTATCATAATATCATCTGTGTGCCTATAAATTCCTATTTATAAACTAAAGAGAAGGGAGCAGCTTTGCATGTGACCATCACTTACAAAATGTTTAATTAGCAGCCTTGGGTCTGGAAATGACCACACAGGGAATTGCTGAAATGCCAGACTTCTTAGACCACGCATTTGTTTCCAAAAGTTGACATGAAAGACTCCAAATTTGACATTTAAAATAGTTACTGTTATTACAGAGAATATATAGGGTTTATGAGAAAAGTGGACTGCGGTTTGGCTCCTTTAAATTTTTTTAAATTAGTAAAGGTTATTTTGGGAGCAGCTTTAGGTCTACAGATAAAGGGGCAGAAAGAGCAGAGTTCCCACGGTCCCGCCGGCACATGCTCCCCTTCTGCTCCATGAGGGGCATGTGCTGCCTCTGTTACAAGTGAGAGTCATACTGACACATTGTTATAAACTGAAATCCAGAGTTTACACTGGGGCTGGCTCCTTGTGAAGGACAGTCTATGGGTTTTGACAAATGTATAATGACGTGTCTATGACGTGTCTACTAGTTTGCGTCCTTTTTATTAGGCTAAAAATTAAATGGGGTCTAACAGAGATTTAAATGTCACAGTAATAACTTTTGCCGTGTTTTTTTTTTTCCTGAAAATGTTAGCCTTGGAAGGAAATGTTTCCACAACCAGCCACTGTTCCGCATTGCGGGCACACATCCAGAGCGTGTTATCTTATCTCTCGTGGTGTGTGCCAATTTACAGGCAAGTAGCTCAGAGGCTGGGGTTTTTTTTTTTTTTTCTGAGTGTAAGCTTATACTCAAAACAGGACCTTCAATTCAAAACACAGTTTTGTTTCATAAGAGTGTTTTAGTTTCACAGGTTGGAATTCACATGGAAACAGATGAAACTTACAGTCTCTTCCTGGGTAAATCTCTTCCTGGGTAAACACTGGTCCACCCATTTCTTCATTTTCCCACTGGTTGATTTGTGCTTTTCTGCCCAGGAGTCCATCGTCTTTCAAACTGAGGTTTCAGCATCATTCCTTCCTCTTAGAAAGCACAAGCTCTGTAGAAACAAAGGAAAGGTGAGCTCTGGTGCCAGGCTGGAGTCAGGGCCGACAGCGCCCACTCACCTCCAGTGGGAAGTCCCAGGGCAGGGGACTGGAGAGGGGGAGGTGGGACAGGAGGGAAGGAGTGGGGGATTTCCCTCGCGCTGGAGGGAATGGCCCAGTTATCCCTGGAAATGTAACTTTAACTCATAAAACCTGACACTTTATATCAGTGTGAACATCACAATTATAAAATGTGCAAACTAGTCTAAATTCCTGTGCTACTATCGAGGTAATTTTCCCCTGAAAACCACAAGCTCTGTGATACACTGTGCTCCTTACTCAAGCAGAAATTTTCTTAGGGTGTCTTTCATTCCCAATGTACCTGAGGTTGATACAGAAGAAACAGTTGAGGCAGAGACAACCTTTTACTCTTAGTTGTTCAAGGCACCTGGAGGTTGTGAAGCCGCCCGTGTGCTGAGGACCACGGGGAACGAGGCTGGAAGGCCCTCGGTGCCTCCCACAGGAGGATGCTCGTGGCCAGTCCAGGGTTCAGCCCCCATCAGCATCGCCCCAGCCATCAGACACTAAGGCTGCCCAGGGCCCCTTGCCTGCCAGCAGCACAGGCGAGGGGACAGGTTGGCCTCACACATCCCACCTCTCGACCAGTCTCCTGTGACCTGGCAGGTTTAATCTTCTTCTTTGGGGCGGGAAGGGATGTAGCCAGAGATGCCTCTGCAGGAGAGGCCCTCGGGAACTTGTACCAGAATCACTCAGTCCCCCTGTTGCTGTTCGTCCCCGACTGGTTCTCAGTCCATCCTGAAGATTAGGCGCGTGCAAACACACACACACACACACACACACACACACACACACACACACGAGCATGCACTGCGCCCCCCAGTGTGCTCTGGCTGTCTGGTTCACATCAGCACATGTGCAAACTCAGGCTCTCTCTTCTTAAGCTCAGTTTGTTTCCATCACTAGCAGGTGCACGTTTTTATTAAACCTTTATTTCCACAGGTCCTTGCTGGCTTCAGGACCACAAGCACAGCAGGAGTTTGACTGTATATTTAGGAAATCCAAAAGAATCTACAGCTAAATGCCTGATTAAAAGTGAAATTACCGGGGGGGGGGCAGGGAGTGAAGGGGAAGCTGGGGTGAAGGGGAAGCTGAGACTAAGCGAGAGAGTAGCACAGACATTTATATACTACCAACAGTAAAATAGATAGCCAGTGGGAAGTTGTTGTATAACAAAGGGAGTTCAACTTGAGGATGGAAGATGCCTTAGAGGACTGGGACGGGGAGGGTGGGGGGGACTCGAGGGAGGGTGGGGCGGGAGTCGAGGGAGGGAGGGAATACGGGGATATGTGTATAAAAACACGATTGAACTTGGTGTATCCCCCAAAAATAATAAATAAATTAGAAAAAAAATAGCATACTCAGAATAATGACTTTAGAGGATGAAACTTTCTCCCAATATCAGAGAATGAATTGAATGATACTTTTTAAAGAGTTTTTTTTCCTGTTGTAGGATTAACTACTGGCTCCCTCTTTGTAAGAATATATCATGCTTCCCATATCAACATATTATTACTTGGTAATGCTCCCTTAAAAAAAAAAAAGTGAAATTAGCCAAGGTATGATACTTCTTTTGAGGAGAGGGTGATAAAACTATTCTAAAAAGATTGCAATGTGGGTGGCGTAATTCCATGAATATGCTGAAAATTCACATCTGAAATAGCTGAGTTATATGACGTGAATTATATCTCAATATAATTGAATTTAGCAAGGATATTGAACATAAAACAAATATACAAGTCAATTGTATTTATATTGACCTGCAACAAATAATTAGAAAATGAGAATTTCTGAATGAAACCATTTCAATGGCATTAAAAAACATCCAATACCTATTAATAAACCGAACAAAACATTCTAAAAACTGTAAAACAGTTCTTAGGGTATTAAGGAAGACCTAAATTAATGAAGGTTTAGAGCATACTTATCGATAAAAAGACATATGTTACAAAGATAAAACATGTACTTGTAGATTTTGTTATAACCCCAATTAAAATCGCAGCAGGGGTGTGTGTGTGCATGTGTGTGGTGAGGCTACTGCCAAGCTGATTCTGAAGTTTACATAGAAATGCCGAGGGCCCAGAATAGCCAAAATGATCTTGCAGAAAACCAAAGTTAGGGACTCCACCACCAGATACCAAGGCTCCGTACAAAGCTCCAGGAGTTAAGACTGAAAGTGGGTGAAACATAGATCGATGAGGTGGAACGAAGTGTCCACCTAAGGACACACATGTATGTGGGACACTTGATCTACAGTAAATGTGCAATTACAGAACAAGAGAAAAGAAAGATCTCTTTAATAAATAGTTTCAGGTTAGTTAAATAGTCACATGGAGAAATGAAATCATTTCTCAGGTGGGTTGTGGGTGTACACAGGAGAGCTAAAACAGTGATGCTTCCAGGCGTCTGCAGTCGGGGACAGCCTCAGAGCTGGATCCTGGGGTCCGTCAGTAAAGAGGACAAAGTGCCCACCCTTAATGGATGGAAAGGACACAGAACAAATCCAAACAAAGCATACAGAACAGAGAGCACGGAAGCTCGTGGTGGGGATGCAGGTGGGTGCAAGGACTTCGATTACAAGGTCAACAGCAGAGCAAAGAAAGGCAACAGCCCCAGTGGTAACCAGTGAACGTTGCCACAGCCTGACCGTGGACTATTACACCACCCTTAAAAGTGAAGGTCTACATGCACTGGCTCTGGAAGAAACCCACATCTGGATGGTACTGGGTGTGTCTGGGTGGAGGTGAGAGGGTCCCGTGCCCTCCGGGAGGTGAGGGGGGCAGGGGGCTTGGCAGCCAGTGGGCCCACCTGGGGGTGGACACAACCACCCCCCGAACCCACTCTGGGCTCAGCGCTCACGGCAGAGGTGCTCTAATTCAGTCACAAGGATGAGAACGGGAATTGGAGTGAAGTTCAGGAGCCCTCAGTGACAGTGCTGGTGGCCTGGTGGCCTTTGCTCGTGTAAACACCCATCGTCTCCGTCCGCCCGCATCCAGGGTCAGCCAGCGGCAGAAGCTCTGGGAGGCTGTCCTGGGGGCTGCGCAAAGTCCAGCTCGTCCTCGGTCCGCTGGAAGGAGCCTGGACTCGAAGGCGGAAGAGGAAAGTTCGACGCACACCAGAGCAGACGAAGGCGCCTCGTGGCCAGCCGCTGGCACTGCTGGCCAGCCAGTGACCTCCGGCCCTTCTCGTGCCCCGCACCTCGCCGGCCACGGGGAGAAGCAGTGTGAGGGAGACCGAGTTCCCCGTTGGGAATCTGCCTGCTTGTCTGGGGTCATCACACACGCTCTGTCTCTCTTCGGTTTCAGGCTTCTGTGACCCCACGGGCCCAGCACAGCGGTCACCGTGTGCCTGTTACATAGAACAGCACGGGGAACCAAGTCCAGCAGAGGCACCGACCGTACATGACGACAGTTAGGGGCTGAGGCGACCGTCCAGCCACGCCCAGGGCAGGGATCTCTCAGACGTCCTACATGGTCTCATGAGGCCGTGGTCCCTGCTGGCGGAACCTGCCTTCTGGCCAGAAAGCCGGGTTAAACTGAGTTAGCCCAAGTTGATAGTTTTGCCTTGGGAATCACAGAAATATATAATTCAATGACAAAAGTAAACAAAAATAAAAAACAAAGCAACCCCTAAAAATGCAAAACAAATGAACAAAGTTTATATCATATAGGTGGTTTAATCACATAGAGAATAATTTCAGCTGAATTTTAAACACAAACGTTGGAGTATACACCCCTTATGGCACACATCATAGGAGAAAAGGAAACATACGGAAATATTAAACTGCATTTATAGTCCAATCATTGGCAATCGTACTGGTTTCATTAACTTTAAACTGCAAAAATACAGTTTCAAATAAAGCATGTAAGGATGAAAACAGAAAATATTGTGTTAATGCAGTTAGGAACCAAGAGTCCAGGGTTAGAGAAAAATAGACACAAATGTAAAACCAGAGAAGCTGAATTCGAGTACTCTCGCATTCGAATCGGTTATGTCAGCATACACGCTTGGACTCGCACTGTATTTTCCGCCTGTAGGAATACATCTTTCCTTTTTGCCCTGGATGGTACGTGAGCGAGGAGAGTTCAGGGGCTGAGGTCCCCAGCACCGAGACTGCGGCCTCCACACGCCTCTTCCCACTAAAAAGACCAGGGCTCTCTGGAGTCGCGACCAATGGCAGGGCCGGACGGGGCAGGAGGCACCCTGACCGCTCTCTGCCTGCGAGCAGGGCGTTCTCGGCACCCGGGGTCCCGCTACAGGGACATGGCATCAGCCTGAACGGCCCCCACCCGGGCCAAAGCTGAGGCATTTAGCATCGAATAGACCCATGGCAGCAATGGGCTGCAGAACACCGAATGTTTTTAAAACTTTAAAATCACCTGTGCCCCTCGGACGCTCTCAGGGAGACCAGCAAACAGAAGAGAAGAGGAAAGAACAAATCACGAGTTTGCCCTGGTTTCCTGCAGGAGCTGGTCTCACAGCAGCTGCCTGGCTCCAGGAGAAAGTTCTGTAGAGGCGTTGCCCCTACGTGCAGCAGGAACGGCGGGAAGGGACACTCACCCTTTGTGCCCGCTGCGGGGGGTGCGTGGGGGCGGCGTGCCGTGAGCGGGCCCGGAAGCTCCGGGTGGGGGGTGCTGCGTGGATCAGGCAGACCCCGCATCGGGGACCCCTCTCCAAGAGACGCAGGAGGAGGAGCCCCTACCGCCCGTTGACCCCAATCCGATTCGGACTCCAGACCTACCCCCAGTTTTCAGGAATTGCGGAGACAGAAGAAGTGGAAACCGCGCGAGGTGGGCACGGTGACAGCATCCAGAGCAGGGCGCCCACGGGGCACAGGCCTGGTCGTTCAAGGAACGGAGATGAACGGGGTGAAAGAGGAGGCACGTGCGGGAGGGAGGCTGCGGGGATCAGGCTCCACGGAAACAACCGCAAAACAGCAGAAGCAGCCAGAGAAACAAGCAGGCAGAGGACCCGGGAACTGACTGAATCGCGTGCTTTAAGGGAGGCCCTTCCCTGTTCCCGGGACACAAGGTCGTCCCGGCTGCAGTGACCTGACGTCCCTGATTGGATTGAGGACGTGCCACAGGAGGACACACGTGAGGTTTGTTTTCCTAATAAAAGCTTTACAAATTACCTGAGTGGATAAAAGAAGGACATTAAGCCAAAGAAGTGGAAGGAGATAGGACTTACTGATCAAACTCGCTGGTGGTTTGCCCGTCCGTCCGGCTCATAAATCACGTTTCCCCACGGCACGACGTGTGGGTCAAGAAGCTGCAGGGGGTGTGGGGGCCCCAGACCCCAGGGACCCTGGGTGGTCGCAGACTCCCTTCTGGAGGGATCACCTGTCACAGGACAGGGTGTCCAGGGGCCCCTGCAGGAGCGCCTGGCGTCCCGACCCGGGACAGGACCTCGTTGGCCTCCTGGGAGGCTCAGGATAGGGGGCAGCGTGGAGCAGGGACGAGGGCCCTGCGTGCACGCCAGGCGGTCACGCTCCAAACCGTTTACCTCCCCGCCCCCGGTGAGACCTTGGGCAAGATCACGACCTTGCTGGGCCTCGAAGTCCTCGTCTGTAAAATGGGACCCTCCTCACAACAGGGGGTTTGAAGAGTGCGTGGGGGTTTGCCTGGCACACAGCACCTGGTCTGTGGTGCTTGAGCCCAATTCCAGGGACTCTGACACTGGAACCGGGGTCTGGCAGCCAGGACCCTGCGTGTCAGAGAGACAGACAGACTGCCCCGGTCAGCAGCAAGCCCTGGAGTCCCCACGCCCGGGTTTCCACGCCGCGCCCTGCACTCATGGGAGAGAGGGTACCCCAAACGGCCCCGGGCTGACCCCCGTGTCTGCTCTGATTGGGCCGGGAGGTGTCTGGGGTCCTGCACCCCCGAGGTGGGTGTTCCCTCGTGCCCAGGACCACTGAGCCGCGAGAGTGACAGGCCTCAGCACCAGGGGCAGGACTGATGCACAACGATCAGAGGCTCTTGGGCCGGAAGATTCCTCCCACCTTCTGGGTGCAGGACAGGCTGTGGTTTTGGCTCCACCCACCCGGGCATCTCACGCCTGCTCTGCAGAGGAAGTGCCTTTCTGCACCTCCTGGGAGCTGATGGGGCTGCTGCTTTGGGAGGCGTGTTTGGTGCAACCGTTAGCAGTGGGATCCATGGTGTGTGTGGTGTGTGGTGTGTGTGGGGTGTGTGTGCATATGCTTGTGGGGTGTGTGTGTGGTGTGTGTGCATATGCTTGTGGGGTGTGTGTGATGTGTGTGGTGTGTGTGTGGTGTGTGGTGTGTGTGTGGTGTGTGGTGTGTAGTGTGTGGTGTGTGGTGTGTGTGGTGTGTGTGTGTGTGGTGTGTGGTGTGTGTGTGGTGTGTGTGTGGTGTGTGTGTGGTGTGTGGTGTGTGGTGTGTAGTATGTGTGTGGTGTGTGGTGTGTGTGTGGTGTGTGGTGTGTAGTGTGTGGTGTGTGGTGTGTGTGGTGTGTGTGTGTGTGTGTGTGGTGTGTGTGTGGTGTGTGGTGTGTGGTGTGTAGTATGTGTGTGGTGTGTGGTGTGTGTGTGGTGTGTGGTGTGTAGTGTGTGTGTGGTGTGTAGTATGTGTGTGGTGTGTGGTGTGTGTGTGGTGTGTGGTGTGTAGTGCGTGTGTGGTGTGCGGTGTGTGGTGTGTGTAGTGTGTGGTATGTGGTGTGTGTGGTGTGTGTGTGGTGTGTGGTGTGTGTGTGGTGTGTGGTGGGTGGTGTGTGTGTGGTGTGTGGTGTGTGGTGTGTGTGGTGTGTGGTGTGTGTGTGGTGTGTGGTGTGTGGTGTGTAGTGTGTGGTGTGTGTGGGGTGTGTGTGCATATGCTTGGGTGTGTGTGTGTGGTGTGTGTGCATATGCTTGTGGGGTGTGTGTGATGTGTGTGGTGTGTGTGTGGTGTGTGGTGTGTGGTGTGTGTGTGGTGTGTGGTGTGTGGTGTGTGTGTGGTGTGTGGTGTGTAGTGTGTGGTGTGTGGTGTGTGTGGTGTGTGTGTGTGTGGTGTGTGGTGTGTGTGGTGTGTGTGTGGTGTGTCGTATGTGTGTGGTGTGTGGTGTGTGTGTGTGGTGTGTGGTGTGTGGTGTGTGTGTGGTGTGTGGTGTGTGGTGTGTGGTGTGTGTGGTGTGTGTGTGTGTGTGTGGTGTGTGGTGTGTGGTGTGTAGTATGTGTGTGGTGTGTGGTGTGTGTGTGGTGTGTGGTGTGTAGTGTGTGTGTGGTGTGTAGTATGTGTGTGGTGTGTGGTGTGTGGTGTGTGTGTGGTGTGTGGTGTGTAGTGTGTGTGTGGTGTGCGGTGTGTGGTGTGTGTGTAGTGTGTGGTATGTGGTGTGTGTGGCGTGTGTGTGTGGTGTGTGTGTGGTGTGTGATGTGTGTGTGGTGTGTGGTGTGTGGTGTGTGTGTGGTGTGTGTGTGTGGTGTGTGGTGTGCGTGGTGTGTGTGTGTGGTGTGTGGTGTGCGTGGTGTGTGTGTGGTGTGTATGTGTGTAGTGTGTGGTATGTGGTGTGTGTGGTGTGTGTGTGTGTGGTGTGTGTGTATGGTGTGTGGTGTGTGGTGTGTGTGTGGTGTGTGTGTGGTGTGTGTGTGGTGTGTGTGTGGTGTGTGGTGTGTGGTGTGTGTGTGGTGTGTGTGTGGTGTGTGTGTGTGGTGTGTGGTGTGCGTGGTGTGTGTGTGGTGTGTATGTGTGTAGTGTGTGGTGTGTGGTGTGCATGGTGTGTGTGTGTGTGGTGTGTGTGTGTGGTGTGTGTGTGTGGTGTGTGGTGTGTGGTGTGTGCGGGGTGTGTGTGTGATGTGTGTGTGTGTGTGTGGTGTGTGGTGTGTGTGTGTGTGGTGTGTGGTGTGGTATGTGGTGCGTGTGTGTGTGGTGTGTGGTGTGCGTGGTGTGTGTGTGTGTGTGTGTGTGTGGTGTGTGTGTGGTGTGCGTGGTGTGTGTGTGGTGTGTGTGTGTGTAGTGTGTGGTATGTGGTGTGTGTGTGTGTGTGCACACAAGCATCACTCTGGAACCTTCCCAGCTGCGGAGTCCAGTGCCTCTCTAGAGAGGCCCGGGCCCGTGCAGGCCTGGAGGAGGGAGGACGGGCCAGCACAGGCGACACAGCCAGCCTGAGGAACACTCCAGAGCCTCTGTCTGTGCTCATTTCCACGTCACTCAGGTGAGTGGCCCTGAATTTTAAATGTACATGCACACACGCACCTACTACATACACGCCTATACCATACACTATACACATGCACGCGTACGCATACCATGTGCGTGCACATGCGCACCTGTGCATATACTATATTCACATACACGTGCATTCACATACACAGCCCGGGGCCCAGGCCAGCCTGCCCACCCGCGCTGGCCTGGAAGCGTGTCCTCGGGAGCCAGGGCCCTCGGCCCTCCTGCACGCTCCCCGGCTCAGGACAGCCAGGCTGGTTTCTGCCGCGTCTGATCCAGTGGGGCCACCCCTACCCCCAGCCGGTCCTGACCTGGGTTCCTCCAGGGAGGGCCCTGCCTCGCGCTGGGCGGGGGGCTCCCCTCTGGGTGGGAAGGGGCACCTCCCTCAAGCCTCGGTGGCATCACCTGGGTGACTATCCTGGGGCAGAAGCTCCGCGGTGTCTGGGGAGTGAGGAGGCTGGAGCTGTCGGTGTGAGTCTGGGGAGGCGGTGTCCGGGGGCAGAGGTGACGGGGTTGTCATCACGGCCCGCTGGGGGAAACAACAGGGGAGCGGCCGGGGAGCACAAAGTGGGGCTCGGCCCGGCCCGTCCCCCAGGTCTCCAAGGCCCCGGCCACTCTGCACCCTCCTCCAGTCAAAAGAAAAGTTGGTGCCATGCTTTCCAGGTCACAGTCCTGACTGTGACACCCACAGCAGAGCCCCCCGCTCCCCCGTCTCCAGACGCCATCATCGGTGGGTGCCTAACGTCGCGGGTCTGGGGACGCTTGGCTCCTCCAGCCAAGACCTGCAAAATCAGGCCGAGATGCACCTTGTGGGGCGGTGACGCACCCTGCAGCAGCTCTGTGAGGCAGTGCTGAGTGCCTGCTGTATGTAGAAGGCGGTCAAGGGAGACCCCAGGCCGGGGTCGCCAGGGCTGCATCCCGTGGGAAGAGACACACAGCGAAGTCCTGGTGGGGACAACGTTGCCATCCACCCTCCCCCATCACACCTCTCCTGATCTCTCCTAGCTGGAGAGAACCTCCCCTGGGTACCAATAAACAGGTAACTTTGTTAGAAAAGTCACGGAATTTAAGAGCAGGGTTTTATCAGACAAGAGGTGCCTAGAGGCCAGAAGCCTGAGCAGGGAGCTTCGATGTGGATCAGGGACCTTGGATGCAGAGCTGGTGGCTGGGTGGACACAGGGGGTGAGCTGGGCACAGCAGAAGGGTGCACAGACAGCCTCCGGGTGGAGGACTGCCTGGAGGCAGTGAGGCTGGACAGATGGCCTGTCCTGGAGGGGCCGTCCTCCCCCCAGGGCGTCCGTGGCTCTTCTCTGGCTGCATGAACCCTGGGCTCCAGTGGACAAGAACATGCCAGGATGAGCTGGGGGAGCCGAGAGGACCCAGGAGGGGTGAGTGAGGGGCCTCCAGACGCTGGGAGTCGTGGGAACCAGGGCTGGACGGCAGCGGGGGGCGGGGGGGCGGCGGACAAGATCTCCCTCCATTCCAGGAAGGTGGCTGCTGAGAAATAAGAGAAACCCAGCACACTTCCCTGAATGATGGTGAAAGACCCCCAGCCTGGCATGTGGGGCCCTGAGGCTCGTGCTGGGCCGGTGTTTGGCTCACACTCAGGGCCTCCGGAGCAGCTTGGATCCGAGGCCAGCAGAGGCCACGCCTCCCCGCCTCCCACCCGCCCGCCTGCAGCACGTCCCAGGCCCAGGAGACTGAGTGGGGAGCCCCGCTTTGGGGGCACTGGGTCTGTGTGCAGCTGGACCGGCCAGCTCACTTCTGCACCCGCCCTCGCAGGTGCCCTGGGGTTACCCGGGGCCCACCGTTTCCAGGGAAGGCAGGGTCCACACAGAGTGTACGTGGCCCTCCCTGCGGGGGCAGGAGGGCTTATCTGCTCCTCCCAGGACCGCTTCCTGTCTCCCACACCGATGACCTTGGGGGCACAGCCCTGGAAACTCTGACCAGCGAACCGGGGCCAACCCCTCTTTCCATACGTTGAGAAGCTCACGCCCAACCCCGCTCAGCAGCATCTGGGACCCATTTCCTGCTCCTCCTGCACGGTGTGGCCTGAGCCGCGGCCAGCTGGCTGGCCTGGGGCAGCCCCCAGCCATCCGTCAGCCCCGCGCCCTCTGGACAGCCACTGCCGGAGGCCAGAGCCCGCCTTCTCTCCAGAGCGGCCACATGCGTGCTGGGGGCCTGGGGACCTTGTGGAGAATACGCCAGAAATAAAAACAGCGGAAACCAGACCCCACATCTTGGCCCTTCCATCCTGCTGTCAGCCCCCTCAGGCTCCGCGCTCCGTGGGGCTCTCCCGCCGGCCTCCTCTGGCTCTCAGCTTCGCATCTCTGTCCTGGTGCCCAGCAGTCACCTCTGCAGCATGGTCACACGCCTGCCTGTGGGGCCCATCCCCAGCTGTGGTGGGTGACCCCCTGCCCATCCAGGTGCCCACAGCCAGGGCAGCAGGAACCCATTGCCCTGACCCCAGCAACCTGTGGGAAAGTCACCTCCAGGAGGGGTGGGGCTGGGAAGCAGCGGCCAACGCCTCGGGGTGGGGAGGGGGCACCATAGGGGGAGGCCACGTGCCCGGCCCCCTGGGCCCCCCCAGCAGGTCCCGTCCCTGCACTGGACCCAGTTTCTTCATCTGTGTCCTGTATACACAGTTACGTGGTTTCCACACACAGACATGCACACATGTATACATGTACACACATATACATGCACACATGTATGCATGTATACACATATACACATACACACATAAACAGGCACACACGTATACATGCACACACTTATACATGTACAAACATATACACGCTGTCATGGGCTGAAATGTGTGCCCCCAATTTGCATATTAAAGTCCTGGCCCCCAATATTTCAGAATGTGACCTTGTTTGGAGATAGAGTCTTCATAGGGTGTCCTAGCTTGGGCGGCCATGGCAGACACCACAGATGGGGCTTAAACAACACGCATTTGTTTTCTCACAGTCCTAGGGGATTAAGTCTGAGATCCAGGTGTTGTGGGGCTGGCTTCTCTCGAGGCCTCTCTCCTGGGCGTGTAGATGGCCATCTTCTTCCTGTGTCCTTGCACGGTCATCCCTCTGTGCATGTCTGTCCCCCAATCACCACTTCTCATAAGGATGCCATTCATGCGGGATCAGGGCCCATCCCCCATGACCTTATTTTACCTTAATTACCTCCTTAGAGATCCTGTCTCCAAATATGCTCACATTCTGAGGTGCTGGGGGTCAGTGTCTCAACATATGAATTTGGGGGTGGTGGTGGTATAATTCAGCCCATAACAGAGATAATCAATTTAAGATGAGGTCACGAGGCTGGACCCTAATCCAATATGATTGTGTCCTTTTAAAAAAGGGAGATTTGGAGAGAGACATGCACCTTGGAGAACGCCATGTGTAGATGAAGACAGAGACCAAGGTGATGTTCCCACAAGCCAAGGAACCCCAAGGATTTGGCAGAAGCTACAAGAGAGGCCTGGAACAGATTCTCTCTCAGAGCCCCCAGAAGGAAGCAACCCTGCCAACACCTTGATCTTAGACTTCTGGCCTCCAGAGCTGTGGGAGAATAAATTTCTGTCATTTAAGCTGCCCAGTTTGTAGTACATTGTTACAGCAGTTCTAGCAAACTGATACACAGACATGGGCACATACATGTACATGTGTACATGTACACATGCACAGGTATGCATATGCATATAGGTACACACATGCATACACACAGGTACACACACATGTCAGAACTTACAGAAAGCAGCCAAAGAAGTGCTTTGAGGGAAATTCATAGCTTTAAATGTTTACATTAGATACAAACAAACAAAAAGGCCTAATTATCTAAGTTTTCACCATAAGAATCTAGAAAAAGACAAGCAAATTAAATACAAAAAAGTAAAAGAAGTAATAAAAATAATAACAGAAAGTAATAAAAAAAAGAAAAAGTTAATAAAGCAAAAATTGATTTTTTGAAAATTATAAAAATTAACTCTCTAGCAGGATTCTTGAAAAAAATAGAGGAGACAGAAATCAAGAATGAGAGAAGGGATAATCAATACAGATCCTTCAAGTAATAAAAGAGAACAAAAAATATTATGAACAGCTTTATGTCAACAAGTTCAACGTAGGCAACACAAACTCTGGAAAAATACGGCTTACCAAAACTAACACAAAATGAACAGAAAATCTGAATAGACCCACGATCACCTTTAAAAATTGAATTCATCATCAAACCTGTTCCCACAAAGAAAGCTGCATGCCTGAAGGTTTCACTGTGCATTCCATCAAGGATTTAGGGAGGAGGTATTATCAGTCTTACACAGAATCATCCAGAACATAGAAGAGGAAACAATTCCCAAGTCACTTCATGAGCCTGGCATAACCCCCATCCCACACCTGACAAAAGACATCATAAGAAAAGAAACTTAGAGATGGATAACATTCATGAACATAGATACAAAATACCCAACAAAATATTAGCAAATCAAGTTCAGAGATAAATGTAAAATGAAACCACACAGTGTGATCAAGCATAGTTTAGCCCAAGAATGCAAGATGTGTTCAGTACTTGAAAATCAATCATTGTAATTCACCATATTAGTAGAATAAAGGAGTAAAACACATGATCACCTCAGTAAATGCAGAAAAGTCATTCAAAAAAAATTTAACACACATTTATGATAAAAGCTCTATTCAGGCTAAGAATAAAGTAGAACCTTCTCACCTGATACGGTCCCTTCATGAGACACGTACAGCTAAAATCCCATTTAGTGGTCAAGTACGAAATGTTGACCTCCGAAGTCTAGGAACAGGCAAGGCTGAGCGCTTTGCTGTTGTGACCACGCTATGCAACGTCGTGTGGGAAATTACAGCCAATGCAATCACAGGGCCGAGAAATCAGAGGCACACAGTGTGGAAAGTGTGTCTGTTACTAAGGGGCCGTCTTCCACCCAAACCCCTCTCTGCTCTCAACGTGGGGTTGCCAGGCTGAAACTCTGCCAACGATTCCCCTTTGCCCACCAGCTCACATTACACTCGGTCAACAGCAGATGCCAGAGAGAGCCGGGAGGGGCCCCGCACCTGGAGCAGAGGGGACGACCAAGCCCAGTGTGAGCTCCTGGGCATCACCCCTGATGGGAAAGAGCACTGCCGGACCCTTGGCAGAAGCTGAACAGGGACCGTCGGTCATGTGATCGTGTGCTGTTATCCGACAGTTGCACTGAGGATTTGTAGGGGAGAGTCTGTGCTCCCACGAGATTACACGGAGGGGCCCACGGGCATGGGGTCTCCCACGTACTTTCTGTTGGTTCTAAAAGCACTTCGGAGAGAGGGTGTGTGTTGAAGGAAATGGAATACAGTGTAGGAAATCAGTAAGTCTGAGTTAAGGTTACACAGAAAGTCCCCTCTTCTTGCAAGTTTTCTTGAATTTTCTTTAAGTTTGAAATTATTTCAAAATAAACACTAAAAAAAAAAGAAGAGCAGTTAAGTCAGGGACAAAAATCTGTTTCTCTCAAGGAGGCGGCCACGTGCCCACAAGCGCAGCAAGCGAGGAGGCTGTTTTGCTGTCGGACTTGCTGAAGCTGCACGTTTCAGCGTTGACCTTAGCTCCCTGGAGCCGCATGTTTCCAATCGGATGTTCTTTCACAGAGGAGGAAGGTTCAGTTTCTCGCGTCGGCCTCCCCATTAGCGATGCTTTCCGGGTGCGCGCACGCCTCTCTGCGGAGAGCTGAGTTGGCTCGCCTGCTGGTGCCAGGCACTGGCTGGGGGCAGAGGGTGTGGTGGGCGACCTGGGTGAGCTCTCCACGGTTGTGGCACTACGGGCGGTGGGTGGAGGGTCCCTGCTTATCTCCTGTCAAATATGGAAAGAATAATCAAATCGCCTGCTATCTCGCGGTTTTCAAGTTTTTTGTTCAGTCGTGTGAACACCAGCATGGGTGTAAATGAAGCCCATGTGTAACGGATGCAAACACGGACCGTCCCTGCTGCGTGGGAAGCCGGACTGAGCTCCTTGTGGTTCCCTGGCCCCTCTCCTGGGCCCTGTCCCTAGGCGGGCGGCCACCCGCGGCAGCCGAGGACCGGCCCAGGGCTCTGGGAGGGGCGCAGGAGACAGATCTCGCCCGTCGGTGACGGCCTCCCCTGAGGGCTCAGCACGCAGGCCCGCCCAGGCGGCTCCTCGTCCAGGTCTCCTTGCTGTGAGGACCGTGGGCCCCCGTAGGCCCCTCCTTCCAGCAGACCTGACCGGTGGTGACCGACACGGTCCCAGGGCCACTTCCACACAAGCACCAAAGCTCCAGGACCGAGACGGGCGCTCGGATCAGAGCCAGAGTCCGCGGGTCCTGCCGGTCCTGCCTTCGCCGGGGGCCTCGGCGCAGAGCCGGGCGGGCGGGCGCTTCCCGGGCGCGGAGGGGCTGGGTGGGCTCGGCGCCAGGCTGGTGGGTGCGGGTTCCAGGGCTCACCTCGCGGAGACCCCGCCGCAGGTGCTGCCGTCATCCCGTCAGACGGGGAGGAAGCGCGGGCACCAGGAGGCCGCACGGCCGGGGAGCTCGGAGCCTGGGTCTGAGGCCCTGACTCACCTGGCATCCAGCTGCCCAGAGGACCAGGCTGGGGGCGTCAGCCAGGGTCCGGCTGTCGGGGTCCTGGGGCAGCGCAGGAACGAGCGGCGGGAGCGGGGCTGGTGGGGCTGCAGCGGGGGCTGCACCCGGGGACGGCGGCTGGGCCGCGTGCAGGGCGCAGACCAGTGCACGGGGCGCCCCGCGCAGGACCGCGCTCGCAGGCAGCCTGGGGGTCGGGGCCGCGCCCGCAGACGGTGCGGGGCCGGGGGTGCCCCCCTCAGCGGCGGTCAAGCCTGGTCTGTCCCCCCATCCTGTCCCCGCTCTGCCCCGAGTCCCGCGGAGGCCACCCGCCCTCTCACCAGCCAGAAGCCTGCGGGAACAGACAGAGCCTCCTCCGCAGGCCATCGGCAGGCCGTTCACGGCCTGTGGGGTCCAGCAAAAGGAGACGTTCAGACTGTACGGTGAGCGTCACAAGCCTTCAGCCCGAGGCGCCTTCGTCCACCTGGTGGGGGCCGGGGGGTGACGCTGGGAGGTTCACGGAGTTTAGCGCATTTGTGGAGAGCCTGCGGGGGTGGGGCGGCCCCGCGAGACCCCGGGCACAGGCCACCTGCCCGGCCTCCTGGCCCCCCACGGCCACGTCCTCGCGAGCAGCAAGGAAACGAGGACCCGCAACAGCTCTGCTTAGGCTGGAAGGCGGTAAACGGGCCACTTGGGATGGGGTCAGAGGACCCCCTGGGCAGGGGACGCTCCCAGGAGACCCAGAGGGACAGCACCAACCTCCCCGCAGACGGGACGGCAGAAGCCAATCCCCAAAGGAACCCTTGTGAGCTTAGAGTGACTGTGAAATCTACTTTCTACCTAGACACTGGAGATTACAGAGGAGTATGTTAATGACAAGGATGTAGGGGAGGTGAGTGTCCTCAGCTGGAGAGCACCCTGAAGACCCGCGTGGAGGAGGCGGCCTTCCGGACGGGAGCCTGCCACGCGGTCCTCGGGTGTTAGAGACTCACCCCCTGGACCGTCACTCCAGGTCAGCCATCCGCCATCCCCTCATCCCTTCCGGGGGAGGGGGAGGGGGCTTCCAGAGCGATGGGACCACGTCGGCACACACAGCATTAGGGGTTTTACAGGGTTAGCTCACCGCCAGCTCTGCGTGGCAGGAGCCGCGGTGCGGCCGGCCCCTGCCTCCTGCCTTGAGGGAAACCTGAGCATCTCACACCAGATAGAACCTCAGGCGCGTAAGTCCCGGGGGGGACAGAGCCCCCGCCCCCCGCCCCCAGGAAGCTTCCATAAGATACAAGGGAGTTTTGTTAGAACTGGGTGGTCAGCAAAATAAGGGTCCCCTAAAGAGGCCCTGGCCCACGTCCCTGGAACTGTGAGCACGTGACCTTGTACAGCAAAGGGGCTTTGCAGATGCCACCAAGGTTGGGGACGGTGGGAGGGGAGAGAATCGTGGCTTGACCTCACGTGACCACAAGGATCCTCACAGAGGAGAGGGGAGGCTGGGGAGGGGTGGCCGCAGCAGGCCCTCCCGGGAGCCTCCGGGACCACGGCCCGGGACACTGTCAGACGCCCGTGCTGCTGAAGCCACCAGGCCCGTGGTCCTTTGTCACAGCAGCTGCGGGAAACTCAGAGAGATTTGAAAGCAACTCATTTGGGGGGAATTGCAAAGAAGCTACAACGGGAAAAGTGTCGCAAGCGAAGTGTTTTAATTCATGGGCATCGCCTAGATGGTACAAAGCGTCAGCCTCTGTAAGTTCGGGGGAGGTGGGCCATGGTCCCCGAGAGTCAGGACCCGGTCAGGATTTCCAGGCTGAGGTGGGGGCAGGGGGCGGGTGGCGCCAGGGACCCCCCAGCGGGGGCCCCGACTGGGTTCCCTGTGTGCTCGGGTGAGAGGCCCGGCAGCTGCGGCCTCCTGGTGGCCGGTGCCCTCGGCCAAGATCGGCCTCCCTGTCTGCGGGGAGCAGGAGGTCAGGGTTTGGGGTTGCAGAGACCCGGTGCCCACCGAGGAGCCCGGGGACCCCGTGCGAGGAGGCCCCCACCCTCCCGGCTCCCAGCCCCACATCCTTCCTGTCACAGAGATGCCTCTTTCCGTGCCCGCTGCCCGAGGACCTCAGCGGGAGCTCGAGCCAGCACGTGGGGGACCCGGGGGCCCCTGCCTGGCCCTGGGCCCCCTGCTGTCTCAGCGGTCCCTCTGCAGCCTGTGCGGCCCCGGTCACCCACAGGGGATCCGGCCGAGAGGCTGGACGTCCAGGTCACCCTGGAGGGGCCCCGGTGCAGGGCATGCCGACAGCGAGGGGACACAGCGAGATTCGGGGTCGCGGTGGGAGGTGTCACTGGCCGGCCTCTGCCCAAGCCCTCCCAGTTTTGGCCTTGGCGACTCCCTGCCTGGCAGGGTGGGTCACAGGTCCCGGGCCACCTCCTCCCTGCTCGCCCAGTGCCCCTGGTGCTGGCTTTTACCGTATCGTCGCCCCTGAACCAAGACTCATCCTGTGCTCTGTCCCCCCGACCCCCGCGGGCGCCGAGAGCGGGATGGCCCTTGGGAGCCGTGTAAGGGGGGTGGGCGGCACCAGAGCTCCTGGTGGGGGAAGCCCCCTGCCCGCCACCCCGGCCGAGGGGCCCGCCCGCGGCTCCTGGGGCAGGCGGCCCCTCCCACGCTGCAGGACTCTGCGGGTGTAGCCCGGGTTCCTGCCCCCCAGGTAGGGGCAGCCAGAGGGGAAACTGCGTCTGTGGGTTGGGGGTGGGGGTCTTGGTTTCTGCGGAACAGCTCAGAGGTAAGCGTCAGATAGCCGTGCTATCCCCGCAGGAGGAGCTGGGACTCTGCCTTATCGCTGACTATGGTGGACGCGCTCCCTGCTGCTCTGCACGGACTGCTTCTCCCGGGTTTCTGGTTCCCGCACGTCTCTAATTAGTAACTGCTTCAGTCTGCTCTTCGGAGCTCAGGGCAGGCCTAGGAGACTAAAGCTTTCTCTACAAACAGGAAATGGGGGACAGGGAGGGGCTTCTGTCCCCAGGAGGGCCTGCAGGCTCCTGCTGGGTTTCAGTAGCTGCCCCTGGGACACCCCGTCCTGTGCTCCTGACAGCCCCCACAGGGCAGGGGCCAGGAGGTGCGAGGTGACCGCCTGGCACCCCTCCCTGCCCAGGACAGGCGCAGCCCGGGGGGGCGAGGGTGGTGGAGGGCAGGCTGCTGGCAAGGATCTGTGTGATGCCCCACTGCGTGGGCCCCCCAGGAATCCTCACGCATTTCGGCGTCGGGGGGCTGCAGAAACACCCTGGGCGGAGCCCTTCGAGTGGCAGAGTCGGGGGAGGGAGAGCGGGGGGCACCACGCCCGGGACCAGAGGCCACAGGAATAGCCGCCACACTGCCGGCGGAGCGCAAGGCCCTGGGCGGCCGGGCGGGCGGTGACCTCCGTGGGCACAGGTCCCGCTAAGTCGTGGAGCTGCATGTGGCTGACGCGGTAGACGTCTCTTCCCTGAAAGTTTCCTTGAAATTATTTTTCCTTAAAAACTCTGATCTGATTTTGGACTGAAGGAAATTAGAACACACCACCCCAGAAGAGGCCACTTTGGCATGAGGATTATTTTGAGCTGAAAGTGATTAAGAAACAACAAACACAGGAAGGGTCTCTGCCCTCTTTTCTTCCCTTTTATAAAGATAATTCCATGTGCAAAAAAGTGTCCTCAGGAGATCATTCTTGGGCTTGAGTCTGTATAGTAAACAACCCCTGTTTCCATAGTTTCCTAGTCACCTTCCCACAACTTACCCGCCAGCCCACACCCGCCCCCCAGTCTGTTCTCCACAAGTGTCGCCCTTTGTTAAAATGATTGTATAACCACCACCACACACCCTGCCTCTTTGGAGTTTTCTTTTCTGTGACACACCCCCCAACCATGTGCATGTGAAATAAACCTTTTCCTCTGTTAATCTGGCCTTTCTCAGTTTAATTCACAGGCCTCAGGGACAGAACTTAAGAGGGTAGAAGAAAGGACTTTGTTCCCCTCCTACAGGACATTTAGGTACCCACATACAGTTCATATTGCTTTTAAACTTTGAGAAACCCTCAAAAATCTTTTCTTTTTAAAATTGTACAGCCCCCCAGGCCAAATGGCAGGGCGCCCCATCGGCCGATGGGGTAACGAGAAAGTCCAATGTCCCCACAGATGTTCTGCAAGGTTGTCCTGACCCACAGAACCCGCTTCTCGAGTATTAGAGGTTGCTTCACTATCCCAGAGTACATCATGTCCCGTGTCGGGGAGTGCACGTCCAACTTTTGCAGGAAAAGATACAACACAACTGGCCACGTCGTGTGTGGGTGGATATTCCTTCCCCACATCCTGCAGCCGACGGTGCGGGTCTCCAGCCCAGCTCCGAGTCACGGCCTGCTGGGCGTCCACACCCAGGCCTAGGATTTAGGGAAGCAGGTTTTGCTGGATGTTGGTCTGTTACGAGGAGTACTCCTTAGTCTTTTTCCTTCGAGAGAATGGGAGCTGGGATGACAGCTGGATGGCGGCCCCAGACGAGTCCCTACCGACCTCTCACAAAGCTGGGGCCGGCAGCCACGCAGCTCCGTGCTCTCTGGCTGGGTTCCTACCGCGGCCGGCTGCGCCCACGTGCCGCACTGACTCTGGGCCCTTCCCTCTGCTCCTCCTACAGACCTTCCAGTCTGCCAACACCCTCGCCTGCCCTGGGCCCGGGGCTGCCCAGGGACCACCCGAGGGCCGGTCAGTGGGAGCTACCAGGGCAGACGCAAATTCCTCCCTGTTGAAAATGAGAGAAGAGACTCCCCCTCCCCTCCCTTTCCAGAACGTCTTCCTCTGTCCTTTCCAAATGTTTGTAAATCTTTCTAATGGCTACATAAGCCTCTGGCCTGTCTCACCACTCAGGAATGTCTCCTCAAGGCCTGGGAGCCAGTGCCTTGAACTGTGATCTTCAAGGAAGGTGACTCCCTGACTCCCATTTCCTGGGGGGTTGGGGGCAGGCGGGGCAGGAACGGGCCTGACGCGTCACAGACTCAAACCGCAAAGCCTCTTTATTGCAAAGAGTGTGGTTTCTTCTGTCTCTGCCGTGGCCCCTGCAGTGGCCATGCTGTGCGTCACTCTCTGGTTTAATGCCCGCTCATCGTGGAATTGTGTCCTTCTCTGCTGCCTTTATGGAGAGGTTTCCTGGGTTGGAGAGAGACTTGATTTTCATGCTGTCCCCCATGGAGTCCTGGCAGTGGGAGGAGAGAGGGGTCGGGGCGGCCCCTCCCTGGTCACTCCCTTACCCCGCAGGCCCAGGCGAAGCCGCTCCCGGGGCAGAGCCTGGCTACTGCATCAGTCCTTGTAAAGAGCCTTTGCCAGACTCGCCTCCCCTCCTGGGTGTGTTTCCCTCCGCTGGGCACCCATTCCCCACAGCCTAGGACCCGCTTGTGCCGAGGTGGCCACTGTGTCAGCTGCATCTGATCCTGGGGGTCCGGACGTCCTGGCAGATGGGAGGCCATATGGGGGTCCAAGGCCCCGAGGGAAGCCACACGTCTTCCTCTTCCCCCCCCACCCTGGCCCTGCACACGCTCTGTGAGGCCGGACCTCACACGGCCCCACCCCCGGCCTGTGTAGCCCGCACGCCTGCACCCAGGGCCAGGGCTCCGCCTGTGCCCCTCCGTCACCAAGGGCGTGAACCTTCCCTCTTCTGCCCCAGTGCCCTCTCGCAGCCGAGGTGCGCCAGCAATTTAGACCAGCTATCCCCGCCGTGGACAGCCCCGGGCACACCCCACGTCACCCCGTCACCCAGGCCGAGCCCCACGTGGAGCCGGCCAGCTGCCTCTCAGCCCCGCAGCCCCTCCACGCCGCCTGGCCACCCTCCCACCGCAGGGACCCCCGGGAACGCGCTCCCGGCCCCCTGGCTTCCTCGGGTCTCTGGCTGTGGGGGGGTGACACGGGGCAGGAGGCGGAGAAGAGGACCTTCAGCGGAAGAGCCCCCCACAGACCCCCTTGGGAGGTGTAGCCGGCCTCACACCAAGAATTCGTGCACATGGACACGCACGCACACTCGCACACACACGTGTGCGCACAGTCACACACATGGACACACATGCGTGTGCGCACACATGTGCATGTGCACACACACGCATGTACATGCACACACAGTGCGCACACACGCACACACGTGTGTGTACACATGCACACACATGCACGCGCACGCACACTCACTCTCACACTCACACACGTACATGTACACACACGTGGACCTGGAACGCGTGCTGGGAAGGGTGCCCGCCTGAAAGCTGGTGCAGAAGCCCGGGAGGAGCCTGGCCACGGGAGGAGCCTCCGCCGCTGCCCTCGGCAGAAGTGACAGTGAGAACAGCAGCCCCGGGTGGGCCCGGGCTCCCCGCAGACCTGGGCTGTGGGCCGAGAGCTGGAATGGTTCCCAGTGTCCAAGGCCGGGGCCTCCTGGCCCTCTGAGCCACAGCCCCGCTGTCCAGGGCAGGAAAGGCCCAAGCTCACCTCCCCCGCCAGGCCGGCCCAGTGCCCCCAGGGCCGCTCCAGTTCCCAGGACCCCTGACCGCCAGGCCCAGCTGCTCTGAGCCTGGAGGGCTGCCAAGGGCTGATTTTCCTTCCCCCACCCCAGCCCCGCGCCGGCACCTTCCACGCGCCCCACCCCGCGGGCTCTCCCCGGCCCTGAATCCCCTGAGGACGGGTGCGGTGGGGAGAGGCCGACTTTCCCTCCTCCCTCCAGCCTGTGTGCGGCCATGGGCCCGAGGGAGTCGCCTGAATCTGCAGGAAGGAGGTTGGGCAGCGGGGCCGGCCCCTCCCGCCCCTGCCTGTCCATCTCCCCAGGGCCAGTGGGAGCCTCTTCCCCCAGAGCAGCCCGTCCCGCCGCCCAGCTGTGTGCCCCCCGCCTGCGGGCCTTGAATCTCAAAGGGGACGGGCTGGGAGGTCGGCCTCTCCCCATCGCCGAGCCCACGGGGAGTCTGCGGGCAGAAGGAATGAACAAGACGCTGGACGCAGAGCCAAACGATCCTTGGCCCGCTGGGCCCCAGAAACCTGCACCTTCAGTTTTTCTTATTTGCTCAAGTCTCAGATAAAAGAGAGCTGAGAACTTTCATTTTTCACATGGAGGGTAAAACCCCCAAATGTCATGAAGGGTAGGAGTGAGCTGGATGCAAAAGTGGGTTTGACTTAATGGCGGAAGGTTTGCTTCCAGATCTCCTGGGGCTCAGACGCTAGGGAGCCAGTGAACGTCCCCCAAACCACTCAAGATGAAAGGAACCGAAAAGACCCCCGCCCGGTCCCTAGGTCGTCTGTCACAGGCCCTGAGCCTCAAGGGCTGCTGATGGTGGAGACGTTCTCACTTTCCCTCTTGTCACATGAGTCTATGAGCTCTCGGTCAAGGCACGTCATAGGCCCCGGAGGACGGGTGGGTTCCTGAAGTGGCTGAGGTGGCTCTGAAAGCCCCGCGCTGGGCTCGGATGTGCGTGCGGGGTGGAGGTGGGGTGGGGGTCTTTGTTTTCTATTCCGCCCTCCGCTCCGGCTCAGGCCCTCTCAGGGCGATTCAGTCCCCTCTGCTCAACGCTGGTCTCTTGGGTTTGTACAGCCTCCTGGGCGATTCTGGGTTTCTCCCCTCCCGGGGTCTCCACACCAGGGTGGGCTCCTCCACAGAGCCAGACGCTCCTCCGCAGGCAGGTGGCCCCGGGGTCTCCTCCCCCAGGACTCCGAGTCCAGACGTCCCTCCTCCCTCCACAGACGCCGAGGGCTGGCCTCTCCCCTCTTCCAGCCGGGGCTCGGCCCAGCTCCGAGACGGGGGGCTCAGCTCCCACGAAAAGAGGGGCTGCGGGCAGCAAAGACGCAGGGACAGACAGCGTGCTGGGAAACGCTTCGGGGGACCGAGGGTGCTGGTCCCTTGTGAACCCAGAGGTGCGAGGACAGAGGGACAGCGCTGACAGCCACGTGGGCGTGGGCGGCGGGGGCTGCTGGAGGCTCTGCCTGTCCCCTCCCCTCCTTGCCTGGAACGAGCTGGTGAAGGGGCCGCCTGGATCCACGGGAGGAGAGTGAGACGGCTCGCAGACAGCCGCCCTGCGTTCCCGCCCTCGTGGCCGTCGGTGCCGCAGCCGACGTGGCCCCACGCAGCCGGTCTCGGGAGCCCTCAGGCGCACAGCCGGGCTGCAGAGTGAATCCCAGCCTCACCGTGACCCCCCGAGAACGTTTCGGGCGTCGGGCCCTCACGCTCGTCCCAGACCTCCCTGTGCCCGCCTAGGCAGCCCGGGTGCGAACCCCCAGCTGTTCCGACCAGGCCTTTGCCTTCCCCGGGCCCGGCCTCCCGTCGCTGGGCCGTGGGGCCGCCCCCTCCCTGTCACTCTGCAGAAGGTCAGGCCCGGATCCCCCCGTGCCCCCCGGGAATGGCTGGCCCGCAACACATCCAGTGACTGTCCGTGGAGAGGCTGATGCGGGGACCTTGTCAGCCCGAGACGCTCCAGGGACCTTGTCACGGGCTCCCCGTGTGATGAGGAAAAGCTCGAATCAGGCCATCCCGACGTGGCCGGCCTCCACCTCGCCGTTCACGCTTCGGCTCCCCACTTCCGCTGCTGCTAAATGAGCAGAAGTGCTTGGCGCCTGTTTACCCCGTCAGCGGTCAGATGACCTGCGTGAGTCACATTCCGGCCACTTCTTCTGGATGCATCTACCAAACATCCACTGTTTCAATCCCAGAGGCCAAGGAACTTCCATCTGTTGAGCACACACCATCTAAAACGCATCCAAGCCCAGAGGAAGCTGTGATTCAGCAGAATCCCCAGCAGTTACTCACCAGGGTCAGTAAATCTGGCCTTGAAGCTTCTGGCTCAACATTCCTCTCCTAATTCACCCGTGGATCCTGGCCAAGCGGCCGTGAAGTGCCAGCACCGTGTGGAGGGGCTCGGAAGGTCCCCGCTCCCAGGAGCGGGCGGCCCAGTGAGGGAACAGGCGGGTGGTGACCACCTGAGTCCAGCTGCCGTCGGGGCGGGGCCCGGCGCCCAAGCCGAGTGGAAGCGGGCGCCTCCCCCGGGCTCCAGGCCCACCCGTGCCCCCTGGGCGCAGCTCCTCCTCACACCCAGCTCCTCGTGCGTGGCTGCTGTGCCCTGCCGTGCGCCGGCGAGCAGCCACGTGGGTGTCCCGCGGTACGCAGTGATGTGCTTCAATCCTGCGCACAATTCCACCCGGTGGCCATACCACAACCCGTCCACCGTGGACATTTAAGGTGTCTCCAGTGTCACGCTGCTGTAAATACACTTCAGGTGAACTTGAGTAGGGGCTTCTGTAAGGCACATACCAGGGAGTGGAATCTCAGATCACACCTTAGAGGAAGGCGTCAACGATAAATTGGAACGTGCCTCCTGCCGGTACGAGGACGAAACCACACTGTGCTGCAGCTGCTGACCTTCCACGTCCCCTGAAGGGAAGTCAGGGCGGAGACCAGGAAGGAGGCCCTCTGTGCTCTGGAGGATGGGCGGAGCAGGTCTTCAGATAGTTAGATGTCTTCAGGAGCTGATTCTGTGAGCCCAACCCTTGCATCTCCTCATCTCTAGAAAAGCACTAAAGCCCTGCACGGGGCCGTCTGCTCCTCGAGACTCGCAGAAACCGCCTACAAAAAACTGTGTTTGATTGCATGTCCTCCTCCTTTACCAAGAATACAGATATACTAATCTTCCCCCCCTGCCTCTTTGGAACAGTTTCCCAGAGCTGTCTGGGATGCTGTCTCCTGGGCTGCCGTCCTCATTTTGCCCCAAATAAACTCAACTCACAACTCTCACGTTGTGCCATGTTTTTGCGTTGGCAGAGGTGACCGCTGGTTTCCCAGACGGCCTGCAGCAATCTGCCCGTCCACCTGCGTCACGTGCGGGCTCTGCCTCCCCGTGGCCTCGTGGACGCTTGGAACGGTCCGTCTTCCCACGTGAGCCATCCCGGTGGGACGGTGTCTCGTGGGCTGACTTGAATTTCCACGGTGCGTCCCGAGACTGAGAACCGTCCACGTGCTCACGGTCAGGTGGGCAGGTGTGAGAGGGGCCAAGGCCCCTGCCGACCCCACTCCCGGCCTGTGGTCACGGACCATCCCCCCGGCCTGGCCAGCAGAGCCCCCGGAGCTGGGTTTACCTGCGGACCCCTCCTCACAGGAGGAACTTGGGAAGGGGCCCGGGGGGCCATGTGGAGAGACGGCAGCCGAGCCCCGGGAGCGGACGCCCCAGAAGTCGTGGGATGCCACGGGCTGGTGCCCCAGAGCATCCCGAGGGACAGGGTGTGTGTCAGCCCCGGACCACCCGCACGCTGCCCCCGACAGCTCTGGGCTCCCACCCCTCGTGAGAGGGTCCAGCTTCCTGATCACCAGGTGGAGTCAGCCTCAGGCAGGAACGGGGGTGGGACTGGGCATCTCTGGGGAAATCTGAGGAACCCAGGAGGGCGGCACTTCCTTAGTGGGACCCCAGCCTGGGACGGGGCCAGAGAACACACCCGGGGCCACCATGAAGCTCCCAGCACTGCCTGGAGCAGAAGGAACCCCTGGAGGCGGGCGCTGCCCGGAGGGGTGCTCCGGCCCACAGAGGAGCTCTGCAGGAGGGAGAGGGAGGCGGACGGCGATGGAGTCTGTCCTCTGGGTGATACCGCCCCTCCCACCCCCGCGGGGAGCCCCGAGAGCCACTCAGCTCCTGCCGGGCTCCAGGGCCCAAGAGCCCACTGCCCCGGGGGATGGGGCCGCACAGCGGAGCTTAGCGTCCCAGCGTGACAGCTCTTCCCTGCACTTTACCTCTCCTCAAGTTACAGAAAAAAAGAGGGTGGAGGTCACTCAGCGGGCTCCAGTACCCGACCCTGGACGAGGACGGGGCGTCCAGCAGGGTCTCAGCCTCCGGCGGCGGGGGTGGCCCACGGGGCCGCGGGGTGTCGGGAGCCCTGTACATTCTGCGCACACGGAGCGGGAGCTTCGGCTCCTCAGAAAGAGACTCAAGCGTCTGGATGGCTTTGCATCACTGACCACAGGCCTCGGGAGGTGCTGGGAGGCCAGCGGTGCCCCCGGGAATGGGCCCAGGAGCGGCACACGGGCCGACCCAGGTGCTCCTGCTGTGCTTCTTCCAAGGAAGAGAGAGCTGGCGCCCGCCCCGCGCTGGTGTGGGCGCGTCAGTCCCGTGCCTGCGGGACAGGCCTGTGTCCTTTCCTCCTCAGTGCTGCTCAGGAGGTTGGAATGTCTCTGTCTCCCATTGTCTTGGCGCAGGGGGAGGGGATGGGGCGGGAGATGGGGAGGGGAGGGAGGTCCGCCTCCTGGAATTGTTTGCTGCTTGCTGCAGAGGCCACCATAAAGGGGGACGTGCTCACGGGTCTGGGGCTGCCGTGTCCTCACCTGACCTTCCACCATGGCCCCAGACTCTTGTGGCAGCGGCCAGGAGCCAGGAACGCTGGGACGCCTGCGAGACAAGTGGCCAGGCTGCTGGTGTGTGCAGGGGCACGTTGGGGGGGGAGCGTGATCCGCTCAGACGTCCACGCTTCCTTCCGCTCACTCAGTCTGGGTTTTCCTTGGGGAAGCCTCCGAACGGGGACCCGCATTCGCAGACATGCTGCTGTGTGGGGGCATCCCCTGCTCCAGGCTCCGAGGCTGAGGCCCCCGACAACCTAGGAGGCCTTCGTGGGGGGCCACCGCTCAGCAGGGTCCCCCGGGTCCTCGGGGAGACGCATCTGCAGGCCCGCCCCCCCCCGCCATGGCCCCCCAGCACCCAGGGCTGGGGATCAACTCACCTCACCGTCTCGTGCTTCTTAAGACACAGATGTGACGTCAGGTGCTGGCCCTCCCTGCAGCGTAGGGGGCTTGAGGACGGCCCCCCAGGCCAGAGAGGACGCTCTCGCTCAGAAGAGGGGAAAGTGCCGGGGGGTCCCGAAGGGTTCGTGGAGGAGACGTTCCAGGACGTTCCCCCCGGGGACCGATCTGGGGGAGAGGAGGGGGAGGCTCATTTTTCTCCCTCCATTAATCACGAGTACTTGGGTTTATGGCTGTGTTTTCTCTGACATTTGCTGAAGCCAGTATTTATTTGTCAAAGGAAAACAAACATTAAAACACCAGCTCTGTTGCAAAATGAAAGCCACATTCCAGGAAGCAACAAAGGCCTTTGCCCACCAAGAAGACTGTGAAAGGGACCCGCCACCCCACCGTGAGCACAGCGTCCCTCACTGGACGGAAGCAAGAGGCCCCAGCCAGCCCCACGCTCTCCTTTCCTCCCCCTTAACGAACCGGAGGAGAAAATCTTCATCAACGAACACGTCACTTGAGCTGGACTCTTACTGAAAAGTTAAACCAAGCGAGTTGGGGGGCCTAGAGCACAGGCCCCCCGGCCGGTCCTGGGGGCGTCAGGCTTCAGGGGGCGAGGTCCCTGCCGTTCTCACCGCAGGACCCGCACGTGGACCGTAGGAGAGGGGCCGCCGGGCTGTCCAGGCCCCGACTGCGCACGAAGACGGCCTGGGGTCTGAGACCCCGCCAGGCTCCCAAACCAGCTCCCAGAGAGGACCCGCCCGACTCCCCCACGTCCCCTCCCAGCCCAGCCAGCCTGGCCTCCCCAGGGCCCAGGCAGGGGAGCCCCCGGCACTCAGGTCACCGCCGCTGTGCCCGCCAGCACGCGCCGCCCGGGGTCACCTCTGCCGCGTGAGGGCTGTGACCTGTGGCCTCCCCTCCCGGGGCGCCCGGCGGCCCCTCGGCCTCGGCCCCGCCTCCACCCCACGTGGCGGGGGCCCCCCCGCAGCCCTTCCGTCCGCGCTGCCCACACCTCCCCAGGCCCCGCAGACCCAACAGACCGCGGTCGCACCCTTCCCCCTGCCCCGAGCCCGACGCCTGCCCGCCCCGCGCCCCACCAGGGAGGCGAGGGGGCCGAGGACCCCCACCACCTCCAGGGCAGAGCGCGTGCGCACTTCCCGTCTGTCTGCCCCGACGTCTCCTCTTGGCCAGGGACCTCTGAGTCTGAGGCGGCTCACCTGGGAGCGAGGCGGACATTCCCAGCTCCCTGTGCCGCGCACCCGCTGTCTCTCACCACGCGTGGCCCCGAGCGTCGTCCTGGTCTCCAGATGTGCCACGCGTGGTCTCGATGCAGGGGGGACGGGCGCGCACGACAGAGCCCACGGCCCGCAGGACAGGACACGCCCGGGGCTCCACGGGGCCCAGACAGGGAAGGCCCGTTCTCGCTCCCGGTGCGGGCCGCCCTCGCTGCAGGGGATGACCTGCGGCCCGTAGATGCCTGGTCACGCAGGACTGCTGCTGAAGGACGAGCCGCAGACGGAAGACAGAGAGGCGGGGGCGCACGTGGGGGAGGGGCACGGGGGCACGGCATGGGGGGCGTGCCGAGGAGGGGCAGCTCGGGCAGGCAGCGAGGGGTCCTTGCAGGAGACAGAGAACCCGGGCCGGGTTCAGGGAACCCTGCGTGAGAATGAAATTTCAGGGGACCCTTGCTTGGCTTCCAGAGAGAGGCCGAGAGCCGGAGGAAGCGCGTGGGCCCAGGAACCAGGTGTCCCTGCCGCCGAGGGACGCGCCAGCCCGGAGGCACCCGGAGCCCCACAGCGGCGTGGTGGCCACAGCGGGGATCTCAGCCGCCAGCCACCTCCGAAAAAGCCTCCTTCCCGTGGGTGCCGGGGCCACCCTGTCTTCCACGGGCCCCAGGAAGCCACTGCTTCTCTGAGGGCAGGTGCCCCCCTGGCAGAGGACAGGGAGCGACCGCCCGCAGGGCCGTCGTCTGTCCCGATGGGGGCCCCGGCGTCCCTGCCAGGAGCCGCTCAGGGGAAAACGGCCCCAAAGACGTGACGTCTGAACCCCCAGACACTCGAGTGGGAGCTTACTTGGAAAGGGGTCTTTGCAGATGGGATTAAGTGGGGAAAGGTCTTGAGAGGGGACCCTGGACTGTCCGGCGACCACTCAGGTCTGGACTTTGGGCCTCCGGGCAGCGAGACGGTAAGTCTCTGCCACCCTGAGTCGCCCGGTGTGCAGCAGTTTGTTGCCGCAGCCCCAGGACGCTCCCAGGACAGAGGAGAGGCAGACGGGGGAGAGCTGGCAGCAGTGTTGGAGGTGGAGCGCGTGCTGGGAGGCGGGCAGAGGAGGGAGCTGGGAGCAGGGGCGGCGGCCCCGGTGACTGTGAGGGGACGTCGCCCCTGCCCCGTGGAGAGGGCTGTGGCTGGGGCGCGTCAGCCCGTCCCCGCACCCGCCTGTTTCCCCCCTCAGGCCCCGGCCCCCAGCAGGGGCCCGTGGGCCACAGGCTTCCCGCTGCTCCCTGCTGGCCCAGGCCTGGCTTGACCTGCACTCTGCAGAAATCGAGGTGCAGAGGTTCGGTGGCCTCTGTCCTTCTGTCCCTGCCTTGGGCCCCACTCCTCTCTGGCCCACGTCCCCCAGGCCCCTGTGGCCGGCTCGGCCGGAATGCTGGCTGCTCACTGGCCTCTCCACGGAGGGGCACAGGCTAGTCCCCGCGATGGCACTGGGGCTGGGGACGCAGCTCCCCCAGGCGTGACCCTGCGGAAGCCAGTCGGCCTCTGAGACAGAGGCAGTGACCCCACGTGGGGACGGCCTCACCCAAGGATGACGGCAGGGGTGAAGCTCAAGGGGGCCTTTCCCCACCTCCAGCTGCGCCCGCAGTGGCTGGTGACACCTCAGTCTCCGGGCGAGGCTGCTTCCTTGCCCTGCGCCACCCTGGGGTCACGCTCCCCCTGGTCCAGCGTGCTCAGCCCGGGCGGCACAGAGCCTTCGCCAGGCACATGTGTAACCACTAAGGCCCCTGCACGCAAGGCCCAGCCCCTCCCCCATGGGTGGCCCGACTTGGGTGGGTTTTCAGCTCCCAGGTGACCGCCTGCGGAGCACCTGGCCACGCTGGCCCTCGGCTTCAGCGGAGAGGACCCTGGCGCGAGAGGGACGCACCGCGGGGGACAGAGCAAAGGCCGAGAGCCCCGAGGGCCCACCGCCTGGACCGAGGTCTCAGCCCCCGCTCTCTCCCCGCCCCCTCCCTCTGCCTCTTCCTCTGCGAAGGCGGGTAACCCCTCCGAGAGGTCCCGAAAGGGTCGGCAGGGGAGCCTACACCCTGCACGTGGTGGAGGTTCCAAGAACAAGAGTGGCTCTTTTCATGCCTAAGAGGCAAATTTTTAGGTGAAATAAAACAACAAACCAGATAGGGATGGGAAATCTCTATCGCTGAAATAGAGGTGTCTGATTTCTCTAACTCCGTTAAAACAGTGCCAAGAGAAACACGGTTAATGGTGCCAACATCAGGAGGTCTGGAAACGAGGAGTGGGGGAGAAAGTGCACTGCGGGCCCTACCTTCCCTTCGTGTGGTTACCTGGGGGTGCTGGTCACCTTCGGTAAACGGCAGGTGCAGGCGTGTGCACACCTGGTGAGGCTCCTTCAGGGAGGTGAGGGGCTGCCTTGTGGCCCCAGGACCTGCTTGTATGCTGTTTTGTTTATCTGCCCTCAGCTCTTGGTGAAACAAGTTCTCTGGTTTCATTTTCCCACAACAAAATGTGCTTTCTCAGTAAAGACAAAAGCAAACTTATGTTCTGAGGCACAGACGCCTCCAGCAAGTAGGAGAAGAAGGTGCCCTTATTTTCTGGGCGCTCACGCCCTGGGGTCAGACCGGCACACACGCCACCCCCGCCCCTGGTGTTTCCAACTCCCGCTCCACATTCCTTCCTTCCTCGCCACAGGCTTTCACCAGAAGCAGCCGCCAGTTCCCGGCCCCCCTGCCCTCTACCACCAGAGCCGAGGGTGTGGCCAGGGGGGAGGGGGGAGAAGTTAGGAGATCTGGGACTGGCCTGGGCTCTGCCCCTTCTGGGCTTTTTTTGACCGCGGCCAGGTCATGGCCTGGGTTAGCCATCATAGACCATTTGCAGAGTCTGCCAGCCCCAAGGCATTTGTGACCACCTCTCAGGCCGCTTATTTCTTAAGATAGATGGAAAGATCTAAAGATAGAGCTAGACTCAAGATAGAGATGGAGGTAGAGATGAAGCAGAGATGCAATGGAGAAGGGACGGGGATGGGGATGAAGATGGAGATGGAGGTGGAGGTGGAGGTGGAGGTGGAGGTGGGGACGGGGACGGGGATGAAGATGGAGGTGGAGGTGGAGGTGGAGGTGGAGGTGGAGGTGGGGACGGGGACGGGGATGAAGATGGAGGTGGAGGTGGAGGTGGAGGTGGAGGTGGGGACGGGGACGGGGATGGGGATGGCAGGAGCCACCCAGATCGTAAGGGAGCAGGCTTTGTCTTCCCACTTCGGTAGCTGCTTTAAGGCCCGGGGGGTGCGGGGCCCATCGGACCACGCTCTTGAGGGACCCCAGTCAGATGTGCCGCAAGGCATGGGCCGTGTCTTCAGAAGCCACATCCTTCTCAAGAGATGCTGCGGACAAACGGCGATGCCTCGCTGGGGGCGGTGGATGTGTCTGACGGCTCCCTGGAGCCTCAGGGGCTGACCTGGCCCGTGCATCCCTGCTGAGCAGAGGCAGAGTAGACAGGTGTCTCTGCACCCGCTATGGTTTCTCTTTCCATGGAAAGGAACAATTTTGTTTTAAAAGAATGGAAACAAAAGTTGAGAGACTATTTCCTACACAGATTTGATCAATTCCCGCATCTCAAAGTCTGTGGCCCATGACGGCTGACCCCGAGGTGGGGCGGGGCCCGAGGCCCAGGGCACAAGAGCAAGTTTAAAATGCACAGATGTGTTCTCCAAGGAGCCATGAGTCCCGGGAGACAGATTCCAAGCACCACCCCTGTGCTGGGCTCCCACCCGCCTGGGGCTTCTGAGCTATGTGAGGAATCTGGTCCCGGGCAGCCCCCCGCGTGCACCAGCGAGGTTGTCCCTGGGAACGGGCACAGCGGGGTCAGGCGCATCCTTTCGGAAGGAATTCGGCCAACACGTCAGGGCTTCCAGGCAGGCGGGCAGGTGGCCCCGGGTGGCCACCTGAGCCGGTCCTCGCCTGCTGGGCTCACAGCTACGGCCGTGTCGGGTCTGTGGTGCCAGGTGGGGGGACACACCGGGGCTGTCCTTTCACAGGAAATGCTTTTACAGAAGGCCCTTAACCTTTAAGCTTTCAATCCTGTTTCACCACAGCAGCTCCGTAAAGCGCTCTGCAGATAAAAGATGTTTTGAAACCAAATCTAAATACCAACGCGGGCAAAGCGCCGGGACGCTCCCCGGCCTCCCTGCAGAGTCCCAAGCGCTCGTGCATCTCAGGCCTCACGTTGTCCTAAAATAGACCTGGAGACGCACTGCGACCTTGAAAAAGGGCCAACTATTTTTACATTAGCCGTCCCAGGGGACTGCTGTAGATGACACGTCCGTGACGAATCTTTCCTCTATGTCCCTTTGAAACCTTCCTCCCACGCCGTCCAGGGATGTGCAGCGCGCAGGGAGCCTGACGGTCCTGGCTTTCACACGGTGGGGGGTGGGGGGAGCCCACGTCATCACGTGCACCAGAGGGTGGCCCCGTGGCCCGTGGCCCCGCCGGCCTGCATGGCTGTGCCCGGGCCCCCACGGACCTACGTGGGCCGGCGGAGCCCCAGGGCCTGGCTCCAGAGAAGCTCCCTGAGGGCTTCGTTTAGTTAGAGCAGCAGCAGCCCTGGGAGCTCTCACGACGTGGCGCCTCTCAGCCACCGAAGACCTCGGGGTGGGGCCCGCCAGGCCTGGAGGTCTGATGGGCGCGAGGGTGGGGGAAACACACCTTCCCTGAAGCGGTTGCCTTATTATTTCCAACCTCTAAGTTTTCCTTCAAGGAAAAAACTCTCAGTTCCACGATTCACAAATTCTGCTCTTGCAGAGTCTCCGACTCCCTAAGGTTTATGGTGTTCGCAAGTCAGTTCTGTGGGCACCCGGGGTCCCTGGCCACGGGCATCGCGCAGCGCTCTGGTCCGCTCCGGTCCCGGTGCCCGTTCCTGGCTGACGGGCAGCGGCCAGCTCTGCCTTGGCACTGCAGCTCCGACTGTGGGGTGTCCTCTTCCAGGTCTATGTGGTGCCCACTTCCTGCATTTGCTGGTGGTTTCATTTTAAACACCGCCCGTGCCCCCGCACCTGGGGCAGGACCGAAGCGCTGTGGAGACTCTGGGCACAGGGTGCACCTTGTGGGGAAAGCCCATGTTAGGCATGCTCCCCGCAGCAGCGTTCACGTTACTGCATCAACAACACGTTAACCGAGGAGGCTTTCCACGGAAACAGGCACGAAGCAGGTCATCTGTTGGCTGGTGGATAAAAAATGTGACTCTTTCCCCAGGAGCGAAGGTTCAGTTACAGCTGACGTGCTGTTTGAGGCCACTTGCTAGAACACGACCACGCTGACACTGAATTGACCCCACCGAGAACTTCTGAAACCTCACAGATTTCAGCCTTCCACCAGATTTAACTCTTTCCTGTTCTATTTCACGTTTAACACCAAGGTGACTGGGGCCAGAGGCCTGACTGGGGCCCCCCTCTTGGGCTCAGGGTGTGCGTGTTGCAGAGGCAGCTGCAGCTGGGCCACAGAGGACGGGCTGCTGTGCGCTTGAGTGCACGTGTGTGCAGATGTGTGGGTGAGTGCTCGTGGGCCAGTGCTCTCTGCGGCACAGACACCCCCAGGCAGGCACCTCTGGGTACATGCGGGCTCTGTGCTGGAAGCTTCCGGAATAAAGATGTGCTGTACTCCCCCAAATAAAACTGAGCTCAAAGAGAAATGACAGATGAGCATTTTACCGCTCTTTCTGGGCTGGAAGGAAGAGCTAAACATCAAATCATGGCTCTGGGATTCCAGAAAGTTTCCTGAAAATCTCAGGCCTCTGAGGCGATGTGACTTGCCTGGGGGCCGGGCCATGAGCAGTGCCAGGGCTGGTGACCGCTTCTGCCCGCTCCTGCCCTGGCCATGTCTTCCGGACACTGTCCTTGGTCCCTGGAGAAGGGGGAGGACAGGCCATGTGCAGACTTCCAGCTTCCCTCTCCTGGACCAGCTGGGCCAGGCTTGTCCCCGTCAGAGCACACCGCCCCCCCCCCCCCCGCCCCAGGAATGGCCCAGCTGGCTCCCCGGCAGCACTGCCTTTAAAAGCAGCTTCCCCCAGGGACTCTCGTCTTGGGAATCCCAAGCTGAAGTTGGAAGCAGGAATCCAGGCCCTAGGGGCATCCATCCTGTCCCCCAAGATCTTCTCTGGTGAGGTCACGGCCCTCTTCAGCTCTGAGGAATTCTGGATCCTTCCCAGGGCAGAGGCTGACAGGCAGGATTGTTCTGGGACAGGAAGAGGCTGTGGTCTCGTAATCCCGCCTGTAGCAGTGGGGAGCGGAGGGGGGGCACTTAGCCCGGGAACCGCTCAGGAAGAGAGGACAATGGGGAAGCTGCCCCTGCCTGCCCCGCCTCCAGGCTGCAGTGCAGAGCCGGCTCGTGGGGGTCCGTGACCCCAGGCTCTCCCCCCGCTGGCCCTCGCGTGGCGGCTGCTGGGCAGGAGTGTGCTACTTTGTCTTAAGCCTCAGGACAAGCATTCACCCCAGGAGACAGGGTTTGTCCTTGTATATTGGGGTGACTGTGATACTGGTTCCTGGTCACCATGCACCCATGACCCCCCATATTCAGCTGTGTCTGTTGTTGGCACATTATAGCCTCTTTCAACTTTCTCCCCCGTGACCCAGCCTGGCCAGCCCACCACTCCCTCCCAGGTGTGCAGGTCGTCTCCGGCTCCTCCTCGCCTCCTGCAGCCCCTTGCGCCTGTGCTGAGGCGTGATGGGGGCCTGCACCCTAGCGGCTGCACTGCGGCTTTGGGTGAGCTCCTCCCTGCGAGGCGCCAGCAGGAGTTAAGGCTGGGAGCTGGGTGTGGCTGGGGACGGACCCCACAGGTCCCCACGCCAGGTCATTGAGGGTCCGCGCGTCCCTCCACCAGAGGCCACGGCTTCTTCGGGCCCACTCCCCACAGTGCCCTTTGGATTCCTGCAAAGTCCCTCCCGTTCCTGGTGTTACCGCCCAGGGTGTCCTGCATCCTATTGGATTCCTTACACACTGCCCACAACCTTGTAAGTGATCTCCTCCTAAAATTCTCCACAAACGATTTGTTCTGAGTGTGCCCTGTTTCTCGCCAGGGCTCTGACGTGGAGAATGGTCCAAAGCTGTGCACCATGCCTGTGAAATCTCTTCCAACCTCAGTGTCTAAAAGAGAGTCATGCATGTTTTCCACTTAGAATTTAGTCTTTGACATTTATGTCCTCAACCCATGGGGAGTTAGTTATATCTTTTTGGATGTGAGTAGCTGTTTTTTTCTTGCCCCATTGACTGAGGGTATCTCCTCCCCCATCTTCCCCCGACCCACCTTTCTGTCTTTTTAACTCACATATATGTCTGCTTCTGAGGTCTCTATCCAAACCCAGTGCCCAGTTGTCTATTTGCACAATAACCTTGAATCACCTCTTACTACAATTTCATGGTGATCGCAATGCATGGTGGGGAAATCCCACTCCCTCTTCATAAATGCCCTGGATATTTCCAGCCCTTTATTCTTCCAGGTACATTTTAGCCTGATCCTAGCACATCCCATGAAATACCCTGTTGGAATCTTGATTGGAAATATAGTGAATCCATGCAACAATTTGGGGAGAATTGTCATCTTTATAACATGTTCCCCTATCCATGAATATGGTATGTCATTCCATGTATGTCTTTGAAAATTTTATCTTAGTGAAATTTTATAATTTCTACTGCAGGAGACTTACACTTTGCTAGATTTATTGTTAAATACTTGATATTCTGTGATTCTACTGTAAATATATTTTCTCTTTATTTGTTTTTATTTGGGGAGGGGGATTTCTTTACTACTCATGTACAGAAATCCAGCTGACTTTTGCATATCAACCTTCTATACAGTGACCTCACTAAGCTCTCCCACTTATAATAATATGTTTGTAGACTCTTTCATTTTTTGATTGAAACAATCATAGCCCCTGAAAAATGACAGCTTTACTTCCTCCTTTTCAGTTCTTGATGGTGTCACACTGAATGTTTGATGAGGTAGAAGTTACAGGGCAGTGGATTGAAAATTCATATGAGAAGGAGCTTTCTATCAATAATGCAGCACAAAACAGAGGGCCTGCTGACATCATTTGTGTTCTTTGTGAAGGGAGCATGAGTGAGATTGGGGCACCCCATTCCTCGGGAAGCAGGAAGGAGGTTGGTACAAAGGTGATGCTGAAGTGCATTCCAATGCCCCTTTTTTGAGATCCCAGTGCACATTTCCCCTCCCACGGGTGGCAGTGGTTCTCAAAGTCTGAGAACTGAGTTTCCAATACTCAGAAATCAGAGGTGCTTGGGGCACCTGCCTACTGTCTGGCTCACAAGTTCCCTGCTGCCTGAAGAGCAGGGGCAGCAGAGGCTCTGAAGTCCCACCACACCCTGAGCCCAGTGGCCCAGCTAGAGGCACACTCCCCCCCGGCTGTGGCATTCAGGGCTCATGGGCATCCTGCACCCTCGGCATGGAGGCTGGGCACTCAGGGTGTCCACACAGACCTGCCCTGCCCAGTAGCTGTTCCCCAGGTTGGCCCGTTGTCAGAACCTCTCAGGGGCCCACAGGACAGCCACCCAAGCCTTTCTCTGCAGATTCTCACTCCATAGGGCCTTGGGTGGAGCCCTAGCATCTGTACTTGTAGAAGTAACTCTCAGGTGATTCTGAAAACCCGGACCCAGCCCCTGAAAGGAACCACCCCAGGGTCATCCTATGGGACCACCCATGGTGAGGTGACAGGCTCCAGACTGCACTGAATGAGATGTTCTTATCTTAACATGGCCCATGCTTGCCTACAAGGAGGTTTCTGGAGACCAGGAGAGGGCCCAGGCAGGCGCAAGGAGGGGCTTAGGGCAGGGATTCAGTCCTGGGGTGGAAATGGGAGAGAAGAGTGATGGTGTCCCCAGTAGAGGCGCTGAGCCCTGGGGCGCATGTCTTGTCTAGTGGTGGAGGGCTTGCTGAAGGGAAGGGAAGTCAGGGCTGAAGACGTAAGGACCGCCACGCCAATCATGCTTGTGTTTGAATTCCTTCAGCAGGTCCCTGTCAGGATAAGATGCAAACCTCTCAGCAGGGGCCATGAAATCCTGAGAAACTTAGGCTCTGCTTGGTCTGCAGCCCAGCTCCACCCATTGCCTCACCCAGGGCCAGCCAGTCCCTTGGCAGGTACCCAGGACATGAGCTGTTTTAAGGGCATTGGGACTTGCTCTAATCCCATGTGGTATGACATGCAGACACAGACATGATGTCACGAAAGAAGAGGTTTATACACACAGAACCCAAGAATCAGGAGACACGGAACACCACGCAGGGCCACATGGGGAAGCACCAGGGTTGGTCAGGAGGCAGAGGGAGTGAGAGGAAAACGTGGGCAAGCATTAGATGGTGGCCTCCACAGGAAGGATGGGTGAGACAGGGTCAGCAGGCTTGGGACTGGCTGGTCTGAACCATTCCAGCAGGCTCTGGGCTCAGGGGCTGTCCCCGGGTATTGGTACCTGCCCTGGGTCATTAGGGCAGATGGACAGAAGCCCAGAGTGAGGGCCGCATAGAGGAGGGAGTTGGGGTGTGGGCTCTGATTGGCACCTTTGCATTTGAAAGAATTGTTTGCTGTCTCTAGGATTAGCTCACCCGGGAGGGGCAGGCCCTCCAGGATCAGCAGAGCCCTGATGTCAAGGCATAAGACAGAGAAAATAAAAGCCTGTGCTCAGCACAGGTGCACACCGGGACGTGTGGCCATGGATATCCCCTGAGCTTGGAGTCGGCCATGCTCGTTTGCAGGTGAACTGACGTTGGTGCCCCTGGAGGTGCTGGGCGAGTGGGAGGGCTGAGGCCCCGCTGTCCCTGAGGGAAGGGGTCCACTGTGTGTCTGGAGATCCCAGGCACCTCTTGCTCCACCTCAGGGCTGCCTGGGTGGTCAGGGGCATCCTCTGCGGCCAGTTCCCGCCGGGGACCCTGGGGACCTTCATTGTCACCGAGGCTTCCTCTCCAGGCCTCCTCAAGGGGCCAGCACCTCTGCCACCAGCTCACGGGGTGGGGCCCACACAGCCAGGAAGGAGCTCACACCTGTCCAGGGGCCTGGGCGGCCCCCGTCACCATATTTCTGTAGCTCGCAGCCTGTGACTCAGGGCTGGCTGGCTTCCCGGGCTGGTTTCCTTTTCCTTTTGCCATAAATACAACCAAGACAGGCTGAGGGCGTCTCTATGGGGTCTTTGCACGGACTTGTCAGGGCGCAGATGAGGGCCCTGCAGTGGGAGGAGTGGGACCCTCCAGAACCCCCTTCCAGCACCAGACGGGCCCCAGCGAGTCCAAAGCCAAGTTGGTCGGAGGGAAGGGCTGAGCCCAGTGTCCTGCAGGCCTTGGACAGAGGACACGGCTGGCCATTGGCACCCCCTCCGCCTGCCAGGCCCTGTGCCCGCCCTTTCCTCCTCCTTCATCCACAGAAACCCCAGAGGGATGGGGAGGCTGAGGTGGAGAGAAGGGCCCGACAGAAAACAGGAAAAGGGGAAGCAGATGGGGGAGCGGGGTGTGGGCGCAGAGGAAAGGGCACAATGGGAGGGGAGGGGAGGGGGACAGAGTAAGGAGGGGGCTGGGGGAGGGAGGCGCAGGGGCGTCTGGGCCCACTCCCTCCTGGGCTCACCCCCAGGTCGCCCTCCACAATTCAGGGGCCAGGAGCGCTCCCGTGTCCGGTCACGGGTCCCAGCTGCACAGGACAGGACGGGACAGGACAGCACAGGAAGGGATGGGAGAGCTTTCCTGGAGAGCCCACATTCTATCCCAAAAATTCACCCCCATTTGTAATTCTGGCCTTACAGGTTTTTATTTACTTTTCTTGTTGTAAAAGGCATCATACACCCAAAAGTGTGTCTACAAGGCATACGCAGAGTTTAAAGAATAACATAAGAATCACACCCAAATACACCACTGTCTCTTCTGGTGGCTCCAGAAGCCACTCTGAGATGAGGATTCTGGCCAAGGAGGTGACCCTAGGAGACACAGGTAGGCGGGAGGTGGGGCGGGGGGATGGGAGGGAAGCAGGGACCAAGGGCTGGTGACCAAGCTGGCTGCCGCCCTGGGTCCTGGAGAGCCCCTGTGGACCCCGGGGCTCAGGGACACCCCCACAATGGCGAGGCAGCCGGCACGCTGCTTGCTGTGTGTGTCTGAGAAAGCCCTCAGGCAGGCTAGGAGCAGGTGCTGCTCCCAGATTCCCCAGGGGGTGCCCTGAACTGGCAAGGCCCCGGGACCTGGGGGCCCCCAAAGGTGTCTGCCGCCCACCCACCTTGAGAAGAGGGACAGTCCCGTACCCCACCGGCGTCTCCCCGTCCCTGTTCATGGTGAACACCATGGGCACGGAGACGCGTAAATCCCTTGGTTTCACTTTCTGAGCTTTACAAAGAATCGGACTGTATGTCTTCTACTGACTTTCCCCGCTCAGTTATTGAGAGAATTTAATGCGGGAAGCTGGACACGGAGGCAGCAGAGGGCTGAAATCTCAAGCGGGCGCTGTGAGGCTGCCAGGGGTGAGCAAGGGAGGAGCTTGTTACCAGGGCCCGAGCCGTGCTGAGTGGGGGTCCTGACCCAGGAGGGGCTGTGACGGCTCATCTACAGGCCCCCTGGAGCCAGACAGATGAGAGAAACCCTGGCTTCTCCCTTCTTCCCACCTCTGGTCTCGCCCAGCACGTCCGTTGGCTGAAACCCCACGACAGCCCACTGATAAGGGAGCCCGGGAAACGTCGTCCTCGGGCGCAGAGCAGAGAGGGGTGGGGCGTGGGTCTCAGCGCCCGCAGGCCCTCGTCTGAGTCCACGTCCACGGCTGCAGAGTGCTCCCTGCCTGGGCGATCGGGGTTGGCCCCAGTTTTTTCTCCCATAAGCCTTCCTGTGCATCTCACCTGACACACACGTACCAGGTGTGAGCATTTCTCTAGACAGGGTTTTCCGAACTTTCTGACCCTGATATGTTCATGGTGACCCAGGGTGCACACACACAACTGAAACCCCTGGTTATGAAGCAATACTTACCCTACCGTGCGCAATGTTGATATTTACTAGTCTCTTTTCTTATCTTATTGCTATTGTTCTTGCCATCATCACCATCACCATCACCACCACCATCACCCCATCACCCCATCAACCCATCACCACCACCACCACCACCACCATCATCACCACCATCATCACCACCACCACCACCACCACCATCACCCCATCACCCCATCAACCCATCACCACCACCACCATCACCACCATCATCACCACCATCATCACCATCACCACCACCATCACCACCACCACCATCATCACCACCATCACCACCACCACCACCATCACCACCATCATCACAACCATCACCACCACCATCACCACCACCATCACCATCACCACCATCATCACCACCATCACCACCACCATCACCATCACCACCATCATCACCACCATCACCACCACCACCCCCACCCCCACCACCACCACCATCATCTCGACCACCACCACCATCACCATCACCACCGTCACCACTGTCACCACCACCACCATCACTGTCACCAGCACCACCATCACTACCACCACCACCATCACCGTCACCACCACTGTCACCACCATCACCACCACCACCACCACCCACCACCACCATCACCTCCACCGCCACCACCACCACCATCACCACCACCATCACCACCACCATCACCTCCACCGCCACCACCACCATCACTACCACCATCACCACCACCACCACCACCACCACCATCACCGTCACCACCATCACTGCTTGTGTCCCGTGAAATTGATTTCATCACTCACTAATGGGTATATATTTGAAAAACATTGCTCCAGAGTGTATGTCAAAGAACGGCATTGTGGCGTGATGCAGCATGTGCATCTCCGGCTCTACTGGGAACTGTCAGATAGTTTTCCCAGGCAGCGCAGGAGCGTTCCTGCTCCCCACCCCAACCCACGCGTGGCCAGCACACCGTGGAGTCTCTTCGCAGGTTTAATTTGCATTGTTTACTAACGGGAAAGAACAATTCTTCCTCTCTCTACAGGCCATTCCTACATCTTTTCTGTGACATTTGTTTTTGTATTTCTTTTGTCATTAGCTTTTCTCCTTTTAAAATTTGCAGATGTTCTTTATATATTCAGGACGTGAATCCTTTGTGGCAAATGTCTCTTCTCAGTTTTCGGCTCGTCTTTTCACTTTCGTTCTTGTGTCTTTTGATGAACGGTTCTTTACGGTCATGTAGTTGTCTGTATCAATCCTGTCATTTTTGGATGACTCTTTTCTGTCTTGTTTGAGAAATCCTTCCTCCCCATGTGATCATTAAATATTCTTCTATATATTCAGTTTAAAATATTTTTCCTTTTGCATTTACATTCCTTTAATGTCGTTGGAACCTATTACTATTTTTGAATCAAATTCTGAGGGAAGGATTCAGTCTCCTCCTTGACTACGCGGATAGATACTAGCATTCCTGCACCCTTTGTAAGGCCGATCCTCTCCCGCTGAGTGGTAAGTGCGTAACTGCATTCCTTTCCGTATCTGTGAGGGTGGGCTTCAGGGCTTTCTACTCTGTTTGGTTAATCTCTTTGTCTATCCCTCTGCTGACACTACACTGTCATAATTATTGTGTTCTTTCATACATCTTGATACCTAACAGGGCAAATTCCCCACCTGGTTCTTCTAGATAGCGTAACAATTCTTGGACATTTGTTCTTTCATACAAGTCTTGATTCCATTTGTGAAGTTCCAAAAAACTTTGGTACTTTATTTGAATTGCATCACATCTGAACATCTTTAGAGACACTGGACATCTTTACGGAGATTTGGTCTTCCTATTCATCAACGTGGTATTTCTCTCCGTTTATGAATGTCTTCATTAATGAATCTCCAGGGGAAAGGAATCTGCTGTATTTAATCAACAGCTTGAGAGCTGCTTGTGGGGTGGGTGTGAGGGTGTGTCAACTACTTAAGCCAAGAGATGCAGGTGCTGGCGTTGAATTGCAGTGACCTGTGCTGAGCCTCTAGGGGACACAGGGACGCCACAGCAGCTGCTACCTGCCAGGAGCGGGATTTTAAAGAGGGAATTCCTGTAAGTGCGAGAAAAATCCACTTGTTCCAAGCCTACTCATTTGCTACAATAAGCTATTTATTTTTTCACATGTGGACGCACATCAAACGTTTCATTTGTCATATTTTCGAAGTGACCTTCTAGAAAACAGTGGCCTTATGTGTCCCACTACTGCTGCCACTCCAGAGTTTGGTGTACTGAGTTGAACGGTGTCCCCACAAAGTTCACATCCTTCCAGAATCTCAGTACGTGGCCTTATTGGGAAATAGGGTCTCTGCAGGTATAATTAGTTAAGATGAAGTCACACTGGAGTGGGCCCCTGAATCCAGTGTGACTGGTGTCTTCGTGAGAAGAGAGGAAGAGACGCGGAGAAGCGCACAGGGAGGATACTCCACGTAAAGACAGAGGCGGGGACCGGAGTGACGGCTCTAAAGCCAATGGACACCAAGGATCCCGGGAGGGAGGCCTGAAAGATTCTCCCTCATGGCCTCAGAGGGGTCCAGCCCTGCCAGGGCCACCCCAGGCTGCGGCCCTGTCATCGGTGTCCCAGCGCGGTCAGGAGCGCTCTGCGAGGCCAGCAGTTCCGGGCTGGGGGTGAGGCGGCGGCCAGCCTCCGGGCTCCTCGCGGGGTCGCAGGGAGGGCCGTGGCAGAAGCTGCCCCGCCGCCCCGCCAACGGTGCCCGCGTCCGTGACCAGCACGCGGCCCCCTCGTGTGACACCAAAACATATCGCAGCCCCTCGGTGGCCATCACCCGACACGGAGTCCATATCCAGGACCCTGGACCCCTCAGGACACATCCCTCTGGGGTGACAGGGGCTGTGCCTGCAGTGGTGGCCTTGTACGGGGAGAGGCAGCCGGAGGAGGGCGTCTGAGCGCCCTGAGCTGGGCCGCTGGCGCCCCCGCACCAGCCGCACGGCCCTCCTGCCCGCGGCAGAGATGCACCCGTGTGGCGTGGGGAGCCCACCCCCGGGCCCGGCTCAGGGGCTGCTGGACCCCCCGGCACGTTCTTCAGCGGCTCCTGATGCCCCACACCAGGTGTAGCCCAGCCAGTGGGTGGCCCCTGGCGCCCAGGGTCGGGAAGGAACCACCCGGGAGAAGCTGGCGTCTCTCCTGGAGCCGCTTCAGAACCAGCCGCTTCAGCCCGGTCGCTCTCAGGCCAGGCCTCCCACGGGCCCCTTGGGTCCACTGCCCCCCTGCCCCCCGGGCCCGTACATCCCCTAATGAGGTGGTGGCACGCCCCCCAGCCCCGCACCAACACACGCCCACGAGCCCTGCTGCCCTGGGGTCTCTACGCCCCAGGGTCCCTCTTGTTCCCACCTGCCCTCCTGCTCCCTGCTCTCCATCCTATGCCCCAACCTCCCAGGGTAGCCTCGGGCCTCCCAGCTCCTTGGCTAGTCTTAACCACACACGGACTGGCCCTAAAGACTGCCCAACCTCCCAGCCACTCCCAGCCTCTCCAAGCGCCTCCTCTTCCAGCCCAAGATACCCACAGCCTCCGGCCCACACCCCAGGGTCCCCCAGCTGAGCCCTCCTCTGCCCAAGGGCGGCCCACCCCGTCCTTCCTGCAGCTGCAGCTCAGGGGAGCACCTCCCCTGCCCTCAACAACCCCGTTTACCCACCACCTCAAAATGCTCCCCAGCCTCCTCCAAGCACTCCCCACCCCGCAGGCTTCTCGCCCACCAGCCCAGCAGCCAGCCGGGTGACGGTGCTGGGGATCGGAGGGTGGGCAGACACCGCAGCTCCTGGCCGGGGCAAGGGCAGCCTCTGCGGGCCTTGCGCCCCCTCGCCGGGTGTTGATGGAAAACCATTTCTCTACACACAGCACGTCTCACACTGAATGTGTGGGCTCCCCCACCAGGCAAGGCTGCCACCGACCACCCAGAGTCAGGGCAGACCCCACGGGCTCAGGGCTCCGTCCCTCAAGACTGTCCCCCCAGACGCCACTTGCCAGGGTGGGGTCCCTGGTGCCCACAGCTCTGTCCAACTGGGCTGCAGATCAGAGGTTCCCACCCATACCTCTTCCGTTTCAGAGATGTGCTGGAACGGCTCACAGCACTCAGGAAGGCCTCTTACTTACTGTCGCCCGGCTAGCGTAAGGATGCCAGTGAAGGGGAGATGAGGGCCCAGCAGGGTCCCCGGCCCAGGAGCTCTGTCCCCACGGCGTAGGGGGCATCGCCCTCCTGGCAGGCGGGTGCGTTCCCCAAGCCAGAAGCCCTCCGAGCTCTGGACTCCTTCCGGAAGGTTTTAGTGGCAGCTCCGTACGCAGGCACAATTGATTAAAGTATTGGCCGTTGCTGACCAGGGCAACCTGCGGGCGCCCGGCCCCCACGGTAACCCGTGGCGGCTCCCCGGCCACAGCCCCATCCTCCCAGCGTCCTCTCATCAGCATGCACTCGGGCGTGGATGGAAGGGCTTGCTGTGAAGAGCAGGGACCCCCTCTCAGCCCTCCCCCCACGCGGGGAGTTCCACGGGTTCTAGACGCTCCGAGCCGGGACCTTTGCTACGAAGTTCCCCATGAGGCTCCGGGTGCGTTTCCGACGGGCTTTCTGTCTCGGCCCTACGTGTGCCGTGTCAGAGCCCTGGGCCCAGCTGTGGGGGCCTCCCTCCTGCCCCCCGCCCCCCGCCCGGCGTCCCCCCCTTGCCTGCGGCTCGACGGGGGGCGTCGGGAGCCCTCACGGCAGTTCCGGCCCAGGGTCCTTCCGTCCGAGCGGTAGGAGGCGCAAAGCTAAAGTTTCCTTTCACCTGCTATTTTACTTTTTGAGGTTTCAATAAAGTTTACTAATTTTGACCACCACCACCAAAGATACAGAGTGGTGTTTGGTTATAATCTCAGCTAACTGCTGTTTACCGTGTGCTCCCGACCAGGGGGCAACTGTCTCCAGTGAAGTGTTTTTAATGGCTTTATTGACATGTAACTGACCGCAACGAGCTGGCGATAAAGTGTGCCTTTGCTGTGGGTGGTGTCCGTGCACAGCCAGGGACCCACCCCCAGCATCCACGTGGTGCACAAGCACACGGGTGTGCGGTGCTCGGAGGTGTCCCGGCCCTGTGTCATCTGTGCTCCCTGTGCCCGCCCCGCCCCGCCAGGCCCGGGTGCACCCCCTGGTCCTCCCAGGACCTCACGTGCACAGAGCCGGAGCATGTGCTTTCCACCCGGCTCCTCTCAGGCGGCACGGCGCTTTGCCAGTTCCCGCGTTTAGTACAGATCAGCAACTAACTCCTTTTCACGGCAGAGCGGAGCTCGTCTGCGGAGGCTCCACAGCCTCTCCATCCGCCGACCTCCTGGGGACACCTGCTTGTGCACCTTCGAGTGAGGTCCCTGTGTGGACACGGCTCCCATCCCCGCACCAAGGACTGCGTGGCTGGGTGACGGGTAGGTGTACGTTTAGCTTTTCAGGGAACTGCCACATGGGTTTCCAAAGCGGCTGTTCTGCTTTATACCCACGATGAGTGGCAAGAGTTCCGGTGCCTCCAGACGCTTGGTGACATGTGGCCCAGTCATCCTTAAATCCTGGCCCTTCCATTAGGGGTGTGGGCATCTCCCCGGGCCTCAGGGCACGTCTCCGTCTCCTCGACGGCGGGATGGACGGACGATGGGAGCATCTCCTGCGCTCCCCCGGCTGGGTTGTGGTCTCTCTCTGTGGGAGCGCTTGCTCCCCTGCCCCGCTCCATCCCCTTCCCCCGCCCACACCCTTCTTCTCAGGAAGTACTGTCGGGTAGAGGGTTCCGCAAGCATCAGTGAAGTCTGGGTAGTTGATAGCATTGCTCACGTCTTCTGTGCCCTTATTGATTTTCCTGAGAGTAGAGTGTTGACATAACTGCTGTTGGGACTCTGTCTCTCTCTCCTTCCAGTCCTATCAGGTTTCACTTCATGTATCTGAAGCCTGTTGTCCAGGTACGTGCTCATCTATGACTGTGACGTCCTCTTAGAGAACCGACTCCTTCACCATTACCTAATGTCCCGCTTTATCTGTGATAATATTCCTTCTTCTAACGTCTGTTGATGTCGAGACAGCTACTCTGACTTTATTTTGGCTCACCATTGAATGGTGTATTCTTTTTCCTCCTTATACCTGAAACCTACATATGTCTATATATTTTTTTTATTAATTTTTATTGGAGTATAGTTGCTTTACAATGTTGTGTTAGTTTCTATTGTACAGCAAAGTGAATTAGCTATATGTACACGTGTATCCCCTCTTTTGTCTTTATATATGACATGGATTTCTTGTAGACATACAGAGGTTTTTTTTTTTAATCCAATCTGACCATCTCTGCCTTTTAACTGGTGTGTTTAGACCATTCAGTTTTTTTATATATATACAAATTTATTTATTTATTGGCTGCTTTGGGTCTTTGTTGCTGCACACGGGCTTTCTCTGGTTGCGGCGAGCGGGGCCTACTCTTCGTTGTGGTGCGCAGACTGCTCATTGCCATGGCTTCTCTTGTCGTGGAGCACGGGCTCTAGGCGCATAGGCTTCAGTAGCTGTGGCACATGGGCTCAATAGTTGTGGCTCACAGGCTCTAAGAGAGCAGGCTCAGTAGTTGTGGTGCACGGGCTTAGTTGCTCCGCAGCATGTGGGATCTTCCTGGGGCAGGGCTCAAAACCGTGTCCCCTGCGTTGGCAGGCGGATTCTTAACCACTGCACCACCAGGGGAGTCCTAGACCTTTCACTTTTAATGGGATCATTGATGATTGGATTAAAATGATAATTTTGCTAGGTGTCTTCTATTTAAGCTGTTTTTTTGTCTTTTATTCTTTTTCTGCCTTCTTTGGGTTCATTGAGCATTTTTTTTTATCGTGCTGTTTTATGTTCACTTGAATTATTACTTTTACCTCTTTAAAAAATTTTAGTGGTTGTCCTCAGCTTTACAATATAAATCTTAAATTAGTCAGCGTTTACCTTCCAATAGCTTTAGGCCGTTTCACATGCAGTGCAAGGGCCTTTCAGTGATACTTTCCTGATTCCTCACTTGCTTTCTGATGTTACTGTTGTAGTTTTACTTCTGTCCGTGCTATCCATGCAACACAATGCTACTGTCTTCTCTCTTGATAGCAGCTGTACTTTACAGCAATTAAAAATTAGGGAAAAAAGAAGTTTATCTTATCTTCATTTCTTGCATTTTTGGAACTCTTCATTTTTGGTGAAGATCCAGCTGGCAGACTGATATTCTTTCTGATGGAGGAAGGTCATTTATCATGTCCTGGAGAGTAGGAATGCCAGCAGTAAATTCCTGTAGTTCTTGTTTGTCTGAGATAGTCGTTTTTAATCCTTAATTTTTAAAAGATACTTTCACGGGTATAGAATTCTGACCAACACTTTTTTCTTTCAGGCCTATAAAAATATTCCTTCACTGTCCTCTAGCTTGCATGGTTTCTGAAGAGGATTCTGCTATAACTCTTATCTTTATTTTTCTGCATGTAATGTATCTATTTTTTCCTCTGGTTTCCTTAGAGATTTTTTTTCTGTCTTTTTTTTCTTGGCAGCTCGAATATGCTATGCGTAGGGGGGTTTTCGTTTGGTTTTGTCTGTTTGTTTGGCTTTGGGGGGGCATTTATCCTGAGGCAGCTGCTCTGTGCTTCTTTGATCTGTGGTTTGGGGTCTGTCGTTACCCCTGGAAGATGCTCAGCTGTGTTCCTCCAGGTATTTCCTCCACTCCTGCCACCGTCTCCTTTCTCCGTAAAACTTTATCCCAGTTTGATGGACGTTAGACGGTCTATCCTTGTCCCACAGCCCGTGGACGCCCCACACTGCCCTTTTTCTCGCTCTGTTTTCTCTTTGTGTTTCAGTTTGGATAACGTCTGCGGAGCTACTCTGAGACTCTCGGGTTCTTCCCTCGGCTGCGGCAACCTCACTGACCAGCCGACAGGACCGCTGTCCGCCTGCTTACTGTGCGTCGCCCGCTTCCTTCCGTCTCAGCAAACGGCTGGAAACGACTGAAATCTCATCAGTGGTGGGACCGCTCAGTACGCCGTCTCCATGCCGTGCGTGTGCAGCCTTGTAAGTAAATGTGTATGTGCTGGCGTGTCGAGAGCTCCTGTGCTGATAAAGCGAGCTTTAGAGCCTCGGTGTTATCCCGCGTGTGTTTTTAAAATTCCACAAAACAACCTTCTACGTTTCTAAAATAACAAATATCTATAAAATGCGTGTTTAAGCGCCAGCAGAAGGGTAGTGGGGGGCCCTAACTGGGCAGGAGGCGGAGGTGCGGGGGCGGGGGGGGGCTGGGGGACCTTAGCTTTATTTGTAACATTTGTTGTTGTCTTTTTAAAGATTTTTCTTACGTGGACCATTTTTAAAGTCTGTATTGAATTTGTTACAATATTGCTTCTGTTTTATGGTTTTCTTTTGTTTTTTGTTTTTTTGGCCGCAAGGCATGTAGGATCTTAGCTCCCCGCGCAGGGATCCGACCCGCGCCCCTTGTATCCGACGGCGAAGTCTTGACCACTGGACCAGGGAAGTCCCTAAGATTTGTTTTTCAGTGCGCTGTAATCGAGTTAGTTGCACGTCTTCAGTTGGCTCTCTCTGGATCTTACTGTGGGTGAGGGAGGGTGGAGGAGAGGAACCGGGAAGGAGGCTGGAGGCTGTGTTAGGGACAGACCGGTCCCGCCCCGGAGGCCCCGTCCTGGGGCTCTGGTGTCTCTCGTGAGAACTGGAATTGCCCTTCTCAGCAGAACTATGCCCGTGTCCTTCCTTCTTCCCTCCCTCCCTTCCTTCCTTCTGTCCAGTGATGCACGAAGCAAAGACACCATCCCTTGGTGGGGAGCTGAGTTCTACTAGAGGGAAGTGGGAAAGCCACAAGCAAATAAATGGACAACTGAACAAACAAAGGAGCAAGAGTATTAGCCATGAGGGCTTTCTAGGAAAGCAAACCAGCCCGACGTGGAGGCAAGCGCTGGGCTGCCCTGAGGACCAGGCGGTCAGGCTGAGGTCTGCGGACCCTGAGGACGGGAGTGGGGCGGGGAGGACAGAGGCCGCAGCCCTGGCACGAGTCAGGGTTGGAGGTGTTCTAAGGCTGATCTTGAACATGAGCAGACCCAGGCTGTGTGGGTCGTGTGTGGTGTTGGGGGGTGTACACAGAGTTGGGGGTTGGTTTGCACTGAGCAGTCACCCCAGCTCATCTGGGGTGGGAGGACAGGCAACTCTCTGATTAACTTGTCTGAACACGGCGGCTTCGTCGTGGCCGTGGCCGCGCCCAGGGAAGGGAAGGGGCTGGGGTTGCTGTTTGTGCTGGATGGCTGCCAGGCAGGCAGGAAGTGGGGGTGGGAGAGTCCCCCAGACCCTTCCTCCCATCCACGGGTCTTGGCAACACATCTTCCGTTGTACTGATGGGCTTCAGTGGGGACAAGGCGGTCCTTGAGAGACAGAACGTCCCTAGAATGTCCCAGGCCATTAGAAGATGCACTTGAGAATTCGGGGACCGCTCCCCTTCCCCCGTGACTCAGCAGGAGCTGCGGCGTTTCTGCGCAGCAGTGAAGCGAGGGAGTGGCAAGCTCAGAGTGCACAGAAAAGTGTGCGGTGAACCTCGGACAGTCGCTTCTACCCGCGGGCTTGGCACCTCCTCCAGGCGTGTTTCCTATCGCGGCACCACGTGACATTCGTGGTGTGGATGTGGTTTCTCCACATAAACATTTCTCATTTGATTAGATTTTTCACGGGGACGTAACAAGCCATCTCATGTATGTCTCATCGTTCACTTGCTGTTTCCAAACTCTGCTCTGACAAACCGCCCCCCCACTGTGAAAACCGGCTTCGTCGGCTGCCCGGCCCCGGGGCCCGGGGTCTGCTGGTCGGAGGCTGACGTCCAGGTGCTGCTGACCGGAAGGGCTGAGACCCGCTGGCTGCTGAAAGCACAGGCTGTTCCCGTCTTTCCTCGGGCAGGTAATTATGGAGAATCTCCCAGAGGCAGGCACCGCCCCAGGAGCTGCAGGTGCACCAGGTGTGATGCCCGGGCACGAGGTAGGGGCCGCTGCGAGGGCACCAAGCACAGAAGCCAAAAAGTGTACCGTCTCGCTGACACAGCGAGAGGTGGGGCCGTGGAGGAGGTGGAGGGCAGAGGCCGGCAGGGGCCAGAGCCCAGGCCCAGGGCCTGCACGTCCATCGTCGGGCTGCAGCTGCCTCTCAGCTGCAGGGGGCCAGCCATCAGCGCCTGAGCCCTGATGTGTGACGAGATACACTTTTTGGATACACTTTGTGTTTTTCACAGCAGCTCTGCCTACCACGGAACTTTTCTTCCTCTCCTGATGAAAAGTTACTTTCATAGCACAGCAAGCTGGTGGTGTCTCTTTGTTTTTCTTGTTTTATTTTTTCTTAAATTTATTTATTTTATTGGTTGTGTTGGGTCTTTTTCGCTGTGTGCGGGCTTTCTTTAGTTGTGGTGAGTGGGGGCTACTCTTCGTTGTGGTGCGTGGGCTCCTCATTGCCATGGCTTCTCTTGTTGCGGAGTACAGGCTCTAGGCACATGGGCTTCAGTAGTTGCAGCACATGGGCTCAATAGTTGTGGTGCGCAGGCTCAATAGTTGTGGCACATGGGCTTACTTGCTCTGAGGCATGTGGGATCTTCCTGGAGCAGGGATCGAACCTGTGTCCCCTGCATTGGCAGGTGGATTCTCAACCACTGCGCCACCTCGGAGGCCCGTCTCTTTGGACACAAGGAGAAGATACAGCACGGGCAGAGGTCAGGTGTCCTGCCCTTTCCTTGTCCCTGGCCTTGCTCTGTGCCCCTGGCCGGAGGCCTCTTCCTTATACGCCCCCTCTCTCCTCGCACAAACCCACGTCCCACCCAGGACGCGCCCACGGAGCAGGCAGGAGCCCACTGTAGAGGCCCCAGGCTTCAGCGGGGGGTCCAAGGCCTTGTGTGGGTGGGCGGACATCCATCCAGCGTCCCGGGCTCGTGGGTCCCTGCTGGACCGTGCCCCGGAGGCCCCAACCCTGCGTGTCACACACTTCTCTGTCATCTGTTGTTTCTCCCAGCGGGAGAAGCAGCGAGACCCGCCGCAGCGGGGAATGGGGAGCGGCACGAGGAACTGGGAGACAGAGGCTGGCGCCCAGGTTCAGGCCGGTCTTGCAAGGGCACCGCGGGTTCTAGATCCGCATGCGCCCAGGGGGCCCCCTCCCAGGCTCGCTTCCCACCCAGGCCTTTGCTCCTGGAGCCCCCGCCTCCCCCCCAGCCCCTTGTGGAGCCCCCGGGGGCCGGGCCTCCCCCGCGGCCCAGACTGTGCTCCAGGGACCCCGCCCAGCACCGGGCACAGCCGCTCCTTCTCTGGGGGTTGATTTGGGCCCGTCCCGCCTGGAGGTGGGGCCGCCGGCTCCCAGCTGCGCCCAGTTCCCCTGGAGGGGTCTTTGTGGAGGAGGGGAGCAGGCACAGCCCAGTGCTGCTTACGCACATTGGGGTTCCTCTGTTCTGTGTGCGTGTCCACAGTTGGCATTTTTCTACAGCGATCACATATTACTAGTGGATATAAAAGAAAAAAATAAAACTCTAATAAGGGACCTCCTAGGTGGCACAGTGGTTAAGAATCCGCCTGCCAACGCAGAGGACACGGGTCCGGGCCCTCCTCTGGGAAGATTCCACATGCCGCGGAGCAGCTAAGCCCGTGAGCCACAGCTATTGAGCGCATGTGCCGCAACTATTGAAGCCCATGCGCCCGGAGCCCATGCTCTACAGCAAGGGAAGCCACGACAATGAGGAGCCCACGCACCACAGTGAAGAGGAGCCCCCGCTCTCAGCAACTAGAGAAAGGCCGTGTGCAGCAATGAAGACCCAATGCAGCCAATAAAAAAAAACTCTAATGAGAAAAAGATGAGAAAGCCCCAGGAACTGTGGGACACACAGCAGGGAGCCTGTGATAAGACGTTCAGTGACACAAGTGAGCACGAGATGCTTTCACAGCAGTCACAGTGTTTCACAGTAAAAACTCTCACTTCTGTATTTTTTGTTGTAGCACTTTTCATGACACAGAATGCCCTTTCAAGCTGGCCCTCCCCACAAAGCCCACAGGCGTGGGCTCACCCCCTGCCGGGGGGCTCCCAACCTGGGCGAGGAGAGAGATGGTAAGCCCCAGGGACACAGCAGGACACAGCCCCGCCTGCCCTGTTCCCCGCCTCTCCTTCCCAGACCCACCTTCAGGCCCAGTGGGTTGGCTGGGAAGGGCAGGGGAGGGGGAAGAGGTGGAAGAGCCCCTGCACCGCAGCTCTCTCACCCTGGAGCAGGGCTGCAGCCATGGACAGACGGACAGACGGGCCACAAGGCACAGGAGGGGACACTGTCAGGGCCCAGGACGTGCCTACCACACATGCGAACACACCACACATACAGGGCCGTGAATACACTGAAACCCAGCAGGAGCCTGCAGGCCCTCCGGGGAACAGAAGCCCCTCCCTGTCCCCCATTTCCTGTTTGTAGAGAAAGCTTTAGTCTCCTAGGCCTGCCCTGAGCTCCGAAGAGCAGACTGAAGCAGTTACTAATTAGAGACGTGCGGGAACCAGAAACCCAGGAGAAGCAGTCCATGCAGAGCAGCAGGGAGCGTGTCCACAATAGTCAGCGATAAGGCAGTCCCAGCTCCTCCTGCGGGGATAGCACGGCTATCTGACGCTTATCTCTGAGCTGTTCCGCAGAAACCAAGACCCCCACCCGGTGGAGGATGGTGACCACAGGCTGCCCACCAGCACGGAGACCCCAGACTGGCTGGAACCAGAAGGTGGATGATGTTGACTCCCGATGACCTCACCACCAGCCAATCAGAGGAAAGTTCAGGAGCTGCAACCCTCACCCCAAACGCTGCCTTCCCTGAAAGCCATTGGGAAGTTTGGGTCTTTTGAACACGAGCTGCCTGGTCTCCTTGCTTGGCACCTGCAGTAATAACCACCATGCTTTTCTTCACCACAACCCAGGGTCAGTAGGTTGGCTTTGCTGCGACCAGGCTAGCGGACACAAGTTTGGTTCGGTTACAACGCCGACAGACACACATGCACACACCACACACAGTCAGAAAGAGCTCACACACGGACTCACATGTCCCCTTCACCCACACCCATCGACAGACACACATGGCTCATGGACCCCACCCTGCCCCTCCATCCACATATACAACAAAAGTTTTGCATTTCAATTCAATGCTGTTCTCTTTCATTTTTAAAAAATGTGGTCACAGTCCTCTAAGTTGCTTTCTCTCCTCGCCGTGGACCACGCACACACTTCTCACCAGATCTGGAGGTTCAAAGTCAGGTGAGGACGGAGGAGCGAGCAGGTGGACGTGCCGCAGGCCAGGCCCGGCAGGGCCCCCTCCTCCCGCCTTTGAAGACCAAAGCAGACAGGAGAGGGGGGATGATGCCACGGGATTGGAATCCCACAGGCCCTCTGCTGTGGCTGGAGAGCCGGCAGAGGCAGAGGGAGGGGCTGCAGGGCCGCCTCAGGAGGGCCCGGGAGGAGCCCACTGGCTGAGGCCCAGGGAGGTGGTGGTGGAGGATGGGTAGAGGTGCGTGGAGGGCGCCAGGCTTGGGCCAGGCCAGGGGCTCGGTCCCTAGGTGGGGTGAGGGTGAGGTCAGTGCAGCAGGGAGTGCCCAGCAGGGTGCACGAGGGTGGGGCGGGGGAGAGGTATGGAGAGGCCCAGAGAGTCTACACTGCAGACACTGCTCAGGGGTCCAGGCAGGACAGGACCCTGGATCACCCTTCCCCCTGGCAGTGGGGGAGGAGAGGGGTGAATCCAGGGGGCCAGCAGACTTACTGAGCCAAGGGCGATGGCTCTCCGGGGCCCCTGTTTTCTGCAGACCTCGAGGGGACCAGGTCCAGGGAAACGCGAGTTCACTTTAAGAGTCGATGCCAGGGGCTCTGCCTGCCTGAGAGGCCTGTGGGCGGTCTGAGGACTGGACCCCTTTCCACTGCCTGGAGGAAGGAGCTGGGACCTGAGGTCAGGCAGTCAGGTGGGCGTTGGGGAGCACTGGCCTGAGGAAATGGAAGCGGCCACACAGAACTCCCAGAGCTGCGGGGGGCCTGGAAGGCTCTGGTGGGGGGGCAGCTGGACCGCCGGCAGGGGGAGGGGCCTCCCGGGCCAGGGCTTGCGGGCAGGAGCACCGGGGCAGCCATCTCACGTGGGGTGCAGGGCCCATCCCCTGCGAGAGCTTCAGGTGGGGGCACAACGTGAGGAGTGGGGCGTGGGGAGCGCCACCACCCTGGGTCCCGAGCGTGGAAGCAGCGAGGCCGGGTGCGCTGCCACGACGCGGCCACTGCACCCAGGAGAAGCCTCGCTCCCCTTCCGTCCATCTGCCGGCCCTGGCGAGGAACGCCTTTGCTCCCGTCGCCCGCCTGCCCGCTGCCCCATCGGACTCAGGGCCTGAGGACGAATCCTCTGGTCACGGTCACCTTCCCCAAGAAGCGCCTGCTGGACACACTGCGTGTCCCTGGACCTTGCCCCCGGTTGCAGCCCGAGTCCCCGCTGCCTCCCTGGGCAGCTCTTCCCGAGGAGGGCGCGCGGGGGCCCACGCTGCCTGGGGACTCGGGGTGGGGGGAGAAACCGCGCGCCTGCAGCGTCAGGGGTGCGAGGCGCCGGGGAGCGGCCGCGCGTCGGGCTCCCGGCCCGCACCCGCTAGGCGCAGCGTTGACTGCGCGCCCGGGCCCCACGCCGCGCGCCGCGCCGGGCCCCGCCCCCGCCCCGCCCCCTGGCCGGCCCCGCCCCCGGCCGGCCCCGCCCCCCGCTTGGCCCGGGCGGCGCCCAGAGCGCCGCTGGCCCGGCGGGCGCACCGCGGCGGAGGCGCAAGCATCCCGCGGCACAGACGGTCCGGCGCGCTGAGCATGGCGCCGAGGTGCGGGCCGCGCGGGCCGAGGATGGGCGGGGGCCGCGGGGTCGCGCGGGCGGGGGCCGGGGGCGCGCGCGGCGCCTAACCTGTGGCCCGTGCCCTGTGCCCGCAGGTGGCGGTGGCTGCGGCCGCGGCGGCGGCGCCTCCTGGACTCGCTCGCCTCCCTGGTCCTGCTGCTCGGGGTCAGCGCGGCGTCCGCGGAGCCAGGTAAGGGCGGCCGGGACGCGAGGGTCCGCACCGCGCCCGCCGCCGCCGGCGTGCTGCGTGCGGGTCTGCGGCCGGTCCCGCGGCGACGGCCTCGCCCCGGCCCGCCTGGGCTCGGGTCCTGGGATGCGGCCGCGCTCTGCGCTCTGCCCACGCGCGCGGGGGGCCCGCGGGACGCGGCCGGGCCGGGGCCGTGTGTCGCGCGTGTCCCGCCGCGGCCATCCATTGCTCGGCCGCCGGAGTCCGCTCCACCTGGCCGCGCCGCGGGACCCGGGGAGCGGGCCGGGCAGGGGCTGGTGCGGGCCGCCCGCGTCCTGAGGTCCTCGCGTGGTGACCAGACTTCGGCGACCCTGCGGGGCAGTCGGTGCGCTCGGCGGACGGGGCTGCGGAGCCGAGGTCGTGGTGGCGGCCGTTACACGCGCGGTGGCTCGCAGACGCCCGGGCATCCGACGCCCGCCCGCTGGGCCTGTGTCGCCGTCGCCGGCCCGGTTCCTCTCGGCGCCCGAGCGGCCGCCGCGGGTCGCGCTCCCGGGCCCCGGCGTGGCCGCGCGGAGTCCGGCCGGTCTCCAGGGAGGGCAGCGCGGTGCGGAGCGCAGCCGTGCGGTTTCCAACCTGTTGAGGCAGAACTGCCCCGGGTTCCCCAGGGCCAGCCTTTGTGAGCCGCCAGGCCTGCGTCCCCGCGCCCGCCGCGGTGTCGGGTTGCGCGCGGTCCCTTTGATGCGGCCGAGCCGAGCAGCCGCGGGAGAACAATGCGCGGGGGGCCCCTGCTTGGCGGGGCCCGCTCCCCGCTTCCCCGGCGAGGACCGCGGACTGCGCTCGCCAAGGCCGTCCCAGCCGCGCGGACACTTCCTGCGCCACCGGCTTCGCGGGCCCCGCTCCCAACCGCGCGGCCGCCCGGGTCCTCCTCCCAACAGGCCCAGCAAAGGCCCGGGAGGAGCTGGAGGGGATGGGGGCGGTGCCAGACCCGAGGGGACCCCCCGACCCCAAAGAGCCGGTGCTTTATCACAGGTAGAAATAGACCGCTTGCCCTGACGTCCCTCCCGGGCAGCCCGCTCCCCGCGGCCAGAGTGAGTGTTGCCTGTGGTCACCGCAGCAGCCACACACCTGCCGCCACAGCTGGCCCGGGAGGGGCCACAGCTGGCCCAGGAGAGGGAGCCGCTGGAGGGAAGTGTCCTGGGGAGAGAGCCAAAATAATTCGTTTCATTGTTTCCAGTTGGCTTGGTCACCAGGTTAAATAGCGGCACAGACCTTTTAAAAAAGTAACCACCGCATAAATAGATCTAGGAAAGCACCTGTGTGTAGAGTAGCAGATAATTCGCGCATCTGTGTTAACCTCGGGGCTGGGGGCATTTAGGGAGAGTTTGTCCTTACAGGGTTCTGTGGTCCCCGGGGTTCTTGGGGTGCGTATGACCGCCTGGGACCACTTCATGGCCTCAGGGGCCGCCCCCTCAGACACGTGCAGGAATGGCTAAGCCTGAGCCTCTTTTATGTCTCATGGGGAAAAGGAAAGACACTGAAGCGTCCACACCCCAGCTCATGAAACTCTGTGATCAAGGAGAGGAGATCAAGGGTGATGGCTCTGAGCCTCAGAGAAGAAAAAATAAAATGTTATGTCCGTGAGCTTTGGTGAGGTGAGATCTCGTAGGGTGTTCAAGTTAATGCAGACTTGGAGGAGGTGCGGTGGGAGGGAGTGACAGTTCAAGGAATGCTGTTTTCTCTCTGTCCCGCCACGTGGCTGCGGTGGGGGTGGGGGGTCGCCATCGTCTCAGGGCCTCCGGAAGGAAGGAAGCCCCTTCCAAGGTGCCTAATGGAATGTGGCTCTTTCTGTTCCCTGGAGCTTAAAGCAGGAAGCAGGCTCTGTGGGGCGCGTGTGCCGCCCACCCCTCCCCCTGTGCGGAGAGAACACAGGTTCCTTTCCCTGCTGGGACCAAGTCCCCTTGGAATGGGATAATAATTGCCCCCCCCCCCCCGATGTTGTTGGAGAAGAGCTAATGTGTGTGAAATCTGGACTTAGCAGGGGCTCAATTTGTTCAAGAAATGCTTCAAAATTACCCGTTTGCTGACTTGAACATTTTTTTCTGACCCCAAATGATGCATTTCCCCATGTCTGTCTTTGTGCCGCACTTGATGCCCCCCTGCCAAAAAAACGTCTTTTGCTGTTTTGGTTAAACTTGGCTGCTGTGGTTCTCATGCTTCTGAGTGGCACCGTGTGCTTTCCCCCGCCCCACCCCCTGCCGGTCACCAGAGACCCGGGGGACTGTGCTGGGCAGGCCTTGTGGGCCTGGAGGCTCAGTGCTGCCTGCGGCCCCCCCTCCGGAGGAAGTACCGGAGTCACACGTGGCCATCTAGGGTGGCCATCTGCCCATGGTCAGTCCCTCAGGGCCGAGGAAGAAGGACCTCGCCTGGTGGGCATTTGTAGGGCGCCCCCTGTGGCCTCGAGCCACCTTGCCTCTGGCCTCCCCCCCGCCCCCCCCATCCCCAGACCCGCATGTCCCGCCCTCTCTCACCACTAGGCCCTCCCGGGGTCCACCAGTGGGTCCAGGTCTCGGCTGATGGCCGTGGTCCTCCCCCCCACCAACTCCCTTGGTGGGCTTGCAGGGTTTATTTGGAACAAGACGTGGCCAAGACCCCGTGGGTCCGTGTGCCTGGGGGTGTCTGTCGTCCTGAGGTTCCCGGGGACCTGAGCTCAGGGAAGGAACTCTTGTCCGAGCCGGGCTTGTTTCGAGGGGCAGCGTCCTGTCAGGGAGTCTTCAGGGTTCAGGCGCAGGACCTCTGAGATAGTCTTGAATTTCAGCAAAACTTGTTTTTCAAGGCCCTCTTGTTTTCCTTTAAAAGAAGGAGGAGGGAGAAAGTCCTTGCAAGGAAACCTAGAAGGAGAGAAACTGACTCTGTCCAGAGCGTGAGGGGCCGGGAGAGCCTGCCCCACCCACCCTGCTGCACCCTGAAGATACAGGTGCGCACGTACTCAGTGAATGCGCACATGGGCACACACACGTGCACACACGTGCGCACGCTCACTTTCTCCCCACCAGAGTGCCCGGCTCTCTCTTCATCCGGGTCACGGAAAACGTCCTGGGGCCCCATGGCTGACGGAATGGGGCACGACCCATCTTCTGACACGATGGCCGGTGGACCTCCCTCTCCCATGGCCTGAGCGCTGCTGGGAGGGGCCGGTCCGCGGAGGGGTGGCCTTCAGGCCCGGGGCTGACTTCCTGCCAGCGCCCGGGGATCCCGTGAGGTGGGTGACGGGCAAGCTGGTCGTGCCGCTGAGCAGGCCCCGGGCCCGGCTCTGTCCGCGGCGGCCGGCCGTCGCCCCACGGCACGTGCCCACCTGCGGCCCTGGTGGAGGCCGGGCCACGGCACCTGCGAGGGCCAGCCCGTGGACGGCACCCTCGAATCTCAGCTCTCTGCTCAGAGCCTGGGAGCCTGTGGATTAGCTGTTGTCTGAGAGAACCCCCAAACAGCGGCCCCTCTCCCCAGAACGCAGCTGGCCAAGCACCAGCTGTCTGATGTCTGGGTAGAAGGTGGACACTGCAGGGTGTGACATGTGAAACTACCTGGAACTTGATGCTGTTGGTGGGAGGGAGGGATAAATTATTGGGAAAATTAAAACGTATGTTTGGCGTGCTCATAAGATGACTGAGTTTGACACATTTTGACAGCAGTGGCCCAGAAGGACAATGAGAACGTGGTGGGGAGAGGTGCCTGCCGTGTGCCCTGGGGTCCCCACAGCTCTGCTCACCCGCCAAGTCACGTGGCTTCTCTGGACCCCACACCTCCCATCCCTGATGGCTTAGGGTCTGGGATGAGTCCTGCCAGGCCCGCCTCCTTCTCAAGAAGGACTGGGCCTCTGATCCCCTCCATGTCCTCCTGCCCATCTTGGGAGGAGCGTAAGGGGTGACGGGCGCTGTGTCTCTCACTCATGGTGTCTCCACATGTCCAGGACCTTGCACTGTCCACTGCATCCCTTGGGGATGCTCGGGGGAGACAGGGCACCCCGTTGCACAAGGAGCTTTCTCTGTCCCGCTGCCCAGCCCCGCCCTGTGCCGGCAGGGTGTGGACGGGTGATGTGGGCTGGCCCGAGGGGTCATGTTTTCGATTGGCAGGTCTGGGCTGCAAAGAACAGCCGTCGGAAGGAGCTTTAGATCACGGATGCACTGAGTCAGATAAAATTTGGGGGCCGCAGGGCAGTGTCTGTGCCCCGCCCGCTGGCCTGCAGGGGCGCGTCCTGCCACCCCAGCTCCTCCGGCAGAGGAGGCAAGCCCCAGCACGGCCTCCTGGCTGTCTTCAGTGAGTGCCCAGGAAGGAGGACTTGTTCGCAGGCTGGTACACCTTTCTGGAATTCTGTGCCGGCAGACGGGGACATTCCTGGGCTGATGCACCATGATGAGGCCGGGGGCACAGGGCAGGGGCGCCCAGCACTGAGCTGGAGTGACGGGTGGGGCTCTCGGCCACCCCTGGTTTCTGGAAGACCAGGAGGCTCTGTGGGGGTGCACCTGGCCCAGGCACTGGCCACGCGTCAGGGTGGATCTTTGCAGGGTATTTGCTCACAAAGGACATGAGACCAAAGCCAAAGGCTCAGGGACAGGGCTACAGGGCGAGTGTGACCAGAGCTCGGTGATGGGGGGGCCTGGGTGCAAACCACAGAAGCCATGTACGTGCTCTCGGGGGGTTGGTTTGGTGGTTCGTGGAGCCCGGATGGGGCATCTACAGATAACGCATGTTATTAATTTATTTTTTATTCGTTCAGTCATTCATTTAAATGTGGTCCGAAGTACTCAGTTTTACTTTTTATGCTGTTCCTTGAATAGATTCAGAATAAGGCACGATCAGGCCTCCTTGTTTTGAATCCAAGCTCAAATCTTGGAGCCGGTACCAGGGTCCGGCAGCTGGGTATCCTGTTTGCACAGAACCGGCTGGTGCGGGCTGGTCTCCGTGAGCACGAGAGGCGCCCTTCTGCTCTGAGGAGACGTGAGGCGATATGATATGAAAGCAGTGCCTGGAGGGCACGTCCCAGAGGCGGTTTAACCATGTCTGGGTGCCCAGAGTGCGAAGTGAGCTTTTCTCCTTCTGGGAACGTGGAGGGCCCGGGAAGAGCATCCGCCTGGCTGCTGGGAGCTGGAGGCCGGATGCGTGTCTGCGGGGCCTGGATGCGGAGGGACCGTGGCCTCTTAAGACGAAGGGACACCTTTCTTCCCCGTTTCCTTTAGGCAACCAGGGGACTTCACCTTGGGAGGAAAACCGTGGTGATTTACGTGGATGCTGCCGCTTTGACGGTGTCAGGAGGGGCAGGGCCGTGGGAGGAGAGGCAACGTTCCAGGACCCTCGGTGGGCCGGCCAGCCGCGGGCCTGATGCAGGGCCGGCCTGACCCTTGGAGATGGCCCTGCCTACCCCTGAGCGCCTCTGGACCAGCCAGTTGGCCCCGTGGAGCCAGCGTCTCTTCCAAGCTGGGGCTCACGAGTCTGGGGCTGGCAGTTGGGGTTCGCGTTGGAGGAAAGCTTGGGAAGGCCTTCCTTTCACTCCAGCTGGCCTGGGGCTGGGAGGTGGCAGGTGGTGAGCTCAGCCACCTGGCCCCTGGGTCCATTGAATTCCTCTTTTCTGAGTCATCTTTGAGCACCTCTGCGTGCACCCTGCCTGCCCCGCCCGAGCAGGAAGGTAAACAGCAGTGTCCCCAGGTGACCGAGGGCAGGGTGGACCGTTATACCCCAGGCCGGCCGAGCGCGTCCACGCTGGGGTCTGGGCTCCTTACCTGGGGAGGCCCCTCGGCAGTGCTGGGGCTGAGCGGGGCGCTGTGGTTGGGACCTTCGCGAGGGGGCCGGCATCCCTCCAGATGGACATCTGTTACGTGCCCGGGCTGAGCACTGTCACTTTGAAATCTTGCTAATGTGGTAAACAGAGAAATACCATTTCTGTGCTCTATCTTGTGAGTTTCCGTCTAGCGAGGATGAAGGTTCTGGAGTGTTCTTTGGCCTTTGCATCTCTCTGCTTGCTCTGACACCCATTCTCTGTCTGTGCTGTCTTCAGTGTCATGTCTGCCCGTGGTGTCACCTCGCGGGGGGCATATTTGGCTTGGTTTTCTAGTTTGTAGGGGATGTGGAATTTCTTAAAGCGTGGAGTTGGTTTTTCCCCTTACTTTCATGGCCTTTTCCTGGAGAGATGGGCCGTGTGTGAGGATCATGGCTCAGGGAACGGCCAGGGCTCATCCCGTGGCGGGGGGGGGGGGCGGTCGGGAGAAGTCCGAGAGGAGAGCTGTGCACGCCGGTGGACACAGCCCTGGGGGCCATGTGCTGCTTGCAGCTCTTAGCGTCTTCACTCTGCCCTGGTGGACGTGGGCTTGGAGCTAGTCCTTGCAGAAAACGAGTGTAGAGTCACTAAATCGTGGTCTCTTACAGCTAGCAGGCAGCCTGGCCGGCCCCTTTGTGTTTGCGGATGGGACGCCGTCTGCTGTGAAGCTGAGAGCCCAGGCTCAGCTTCTAATTCCAGCTCTGCTTCTGGGGGCTGTGTGACCTTTGGCAGATTCCTCGCTGTCTCTGTGCTTCTGGTCTGTGGACTGGGGAGGGCAGTGGGGCTCTGCGGGACTGAATAAGCATTCCTGCAGGGAGCTTTCTGGGATGTGTCCTGACAACCCCTCGTTGGGCTCTGGGGACACTGCATCAGGGATGGTCCAAGCCAGCCGTCAGGGCGGGGCCTGGAAGGAGGGCCTGGTGAGCACCGAGAGCAGGAGGCGGGTCCACGTGACCGGAACACGGTTTCTGTGCTTCTCACTTGGCCGTGGGCTGCGCCTGCTGAAATGATCATGTGTGTCAGACAAAGCAGCCCACTCGCCCCCGCGGCCCCGAGGTCCTCCAAGTGTCCTGGGCCGGGCGCCGGCGTGGCCCGCCCACCCACACATCCCGTGGGAGCGACTCGGGGAGCGCAGACCTGCCTCTGCCTGTTGGAGCTCGTAGAGGCGGCTGTATCTTGAGAAACTCTCCTGCTGAGATTCCACGGGGCCTCTTCTCTCTGCGAGCCAGGCCGGCTCCTGGGGTTCCTGGATCGAGGCCCCGTCCGTGCTGGGAATCCACGCTCAGCCTGATGGGGTCGACCGGGCAGCGCCTGCCCGGAGGACGGCAGACAGGACAGCGTCCCTCCTGTGCTCTGTCAGCCAGCCTTCCAGGCAGGACGAGGGGCGCCACCCTGATCCCGCCCGTGCCCACCTTTGGGGTCGGGGTCTCCCCACCTGTCCTGGGTCCTGAGGCCCCTCCAGCTGCTCCAGCCCAGGCCGCCAGGCACCGCCCGCAGGGGCCTGAGGGCTTTCCAAGGCAGGCCCCCGGGAGAGGACGGATGGGGCCCCGGCTCCGGGAGGTGCCCTGTGGAGCCAGCCCACGGGTGGGGCCGGGAGAGGCTGTTTGTACTATAAGTAATGATTCCAACGAGACAGAGCCCTGTCACCCTGCGCACGTCCACACCGGCACTGAGCCACCTCTGCTCCTTGGTCTCTGGGCGCCCGGAGAGGGGGACGGCGCTTGCTGAGCCAGATGCCCCTCCGGGGCCCGGCCCTCCTGCCCCGCGTCCAGGTTGCGGCTGTTGCTTTGATCGCTTCCCGGGCCCTGAGGCTGACCCGTGTTGTCTGCGGGGTGGCCGTGCCCCCGCGCCCGTGGGCAGTGTTGGCAGCGGCCTCTGCCTGTCCGGGGTCCTCGCACAGCCGCCTCGTCCCCCGGGGGCACCGGGGGACCCATCTTGGTCCAGGTCACCAGCGTCCTTGGGGCAGCCGGGACCTCCTGGTTTTCTGGCTACAATGGGCCTCCGTCCCCAGCGCACTCGGGCCGGCCGGAGCTGGCTGGGAGCCTGCGATGCCCTGCTGACCCTCCCTAGCTTATGCTGGGGCTGCAGGTGAGAGTGCCGTGGAGGTTTGGACCCCAGAAAGAAAAACGCCCCGTTCCCACGCACCCCTCCCCGTCGTCGTGGGGGCCGTCGGGCGTCTTCAGCAGACCCGGGCTGCCCTCCCTGCGGAGCCCCACCCCGGCCCGTGCGGACAGCCCCTCTGGCGCAGAAGCCCGAGGCCCACCCGGAGAGCCAGCTGCTGCCCAGATGGGAAAACACCACACTCACCCCCACTCCCGGACCGTGGGCTGGCCTCCCGGGCACCTAACCTCCCCGCGTTTGAGACCCTAGACGCGTCCCACCCCCTCGTTCAGACTTTCACGTCCCTTGGCAGGTGGTCTGCGGCGTGTCAGCCCCCAGGGCGCCCCCGTCCCGACCCACAGGCCCAGGCGTGCTGCCTTACATGGTAGAAGGACTCGCGGTGGGATTAGGGCCCTGAGCTGCGGAGATTATCTGCGTCGGGAGGGTGGGCTGCGTGTAATCCGGGGTCCTGAGAAGAGGTGGGGGAGGCGGGGGTCAGGTCTGGGGGGAGACGTGGCGATGGAGCAGAGGCAGCGCCTGGACGATGCGGGAGCGGGCCCCGGGGGCCTCTGGAAGGCAGCGCCGTCGCGCTGGCCCGGGGGTTTCAGCCCTCCGGCCTCCGGGACTGTGCAGCCCAGCCGTGGTGTTTCCAGACCCTGGGGTCACGCGCTGCGGCGGCCGCAGGACCGTGTTCAGCAGGCGGGGTGGGGCTGTGGTGACGGCAGATCCCCTCTTGTGAAGCGATGTTCTCAACAGGGTGACACCTCTGATGTGTTCGAAGGGCGTGGGACCCCACGCCTGTACAGGACCCCGCACGTCCTTCCTGACCCCTGCGTCCCGGCAGTCGACGCCCCGCCCTGCGCGTCCAGCACCCTGGGCTGGGGGCTCTCTGTGGAGAGGTTAGATGGGCTCCGTCCCAGGAACCTTCCAGAGCTCAGTGGGACCCCGTTCTCAGGCCCCAGGATGACCTCCCCATGTCCCCAGGTGGCACCAGGGGCTCCGACCTGCTGGGGCTGGGCTCCGACTGGCTGATGGACGCTTGAACGGGGAGGGGAGGCAGTGGGCAGAGGGCGGGTGAGTGGGGCCGGGGCAGACGGCAGGGCCCCCGAGAGTGCCTGGGTGGGCCTGCAGGCGGGGGCCCTGTGAGGGGTGCTCTCCTGGGACTCTCGGCCGGCTGGCCCTCGCAGGGCGGGCAGGTGTACGCGTCCACGAGGTCGGACAGCGACCTGCTCTGTTTGGAGAATGAGGCAGATGGCACAAAAGCATGTTCCCAGAAAGTGCCAGCTCTGCCTTGCACCCTGGCGTGCTGCAGAAAGATTCTATAAAGTAAAGATGAGCGGCTGCCGAGCAGGTGGACAGTACTCAGTGCGTGTCGGTTGGACCAGCCCCTGTCTACCTCCAACCATCTCAGGTGCCGGGTGGGCCTTCAGTTATGGGAGGTGGGCCTTCAGTTATCTGAGGTGTGCCTTCAGTTATCCAAGGTGGGCCTTCAGTTATCCGAGTGCCAGGTGGACCTTCAGTTATCTGAGGTGGGCCTTCAGTTATCTGAAGTGGGCCTTCAGTTATCCAAGGTGGGCCTTCAGTTATCCGAGGTGGGCCTTCAGTTATCTGAGGTGGGCCTTCAGTTATCTGAGGTGGGCCTTCAGTTATCTGTGCCAGGAGATTTGAAGGACAGTGAGAACTGGTGGCCAGACTTGCTTCACTTACGAAAACGGCCAAACTGGCCCATCCGTGAGGTGGGCCCCTAACATGCAAACTGCACCTTCGTTTGCCTTCACATGCTGGGTGTTGTCACCTCTCCGCCTGCGCAGGGACCTCTCTGAGGTCACACACGTTCAGCGAGGGCAGGGGTGTGCAGGCAGGGCGTGTGGCCCAGAGCTCAGCCTGGCTCCTGCGGGCCTGGCTTTGTGTCCCTGGGTGGCAAGAGACAGAGCCCAGGGTGGCAGGCAGCCGGGAGGGGCTGGGAACTGTGTCGTGGCGTCCCGACTCCTGGAAGTTGGGACGCCCCCCTACGCCCCCACCCCGGGCCGTCTGCCGGCCATCTCAGGAGCAGCCAGGGCTGGCCCAACCCAAAGGTCACTTCCTGGCCGGTGCCTCGGGGAACTCTGCGGGGAGGCCGTGCAGCTCCTCCCCGGGGTCATGGGACAGGGGAGGGGCAGGGGGCACGTCTCTGCTCAGATTCAGAAACCCAGGGCCTTGGGCGGCAGCGTTGTCCGTCGTGGCGGGTCGCCCTGGTCTGCTCAGTCCCCGCTGAAGAGCCCCACTCAGCGCATCTCAGTGCAGGTGGAGTTGGGTTTTGACTCCTAACTAGTCCGTAGACAATAGAGAGTTGAATTCCAAAGCCGTGGCCCCCACCTGCCCACTGGATTGGAAACTGCCCGCCCATCCTCATTTCCCTCCGTTTCCCCGGTTACACGCGAGTGCCCCTCGGAAATGGTCCAGGATCCACAAGGGCTCCCAGGGGCCCGGCTCACTCGGAGTCTCAGGTGTTTGGAAGCCTCTGATTTGACCTTTGCCCTCCTCGTCCACAGAAACAACCCTCGTGCCTTAATGTGCTCTTCCTGAAGGGCCTTTTTAAGCGATGAGGAGTTCCTGCTGTCTTCCTGGCTCAGGACACGTGTGTTTGGGGAGCCACTTGCTACAGGGCAGTGCTGGGCCTGAGCGTCCGGCAGACTGGGGCATGGAGACGGGGGTGGGATCCGTGGAGACCCCTCCCCGTGCCGCGCTGCCCTGAGCGGCCTTCGCCACATCAGTGGTGACTGCCCGAGCCTCAGGGCACCCTGCTCTCGGTCCCTGTGCCTGCAGACCAGCCCCCGGGAGTCCCCACTACACCTGTCCCTGTGCCGGGGCCTGGGGTCCCCGCGACCTCGGTCCTGGGCGTCCTCGTGCTTCTCTGAGGTCCACAGCTCTGGGTCCTGGCCCGGCCGCCCCCTGTGCCGAGGGGTCTGGGCTGTGCGTCCTGCGCCCCGCCGTCCCCCGGCTCCTCCTTGGTCGTCACTGTGCCAACCCTGCCCTTTGGTGAGCGAGCCCAGGACCTGGGCGTGCGAGTCGGGGAACGCACGGCCGTGGTGTAACCTGCTCTTGGGTAAGCCTCTCCCTCTGTAACCTGTGGTCACGTTGGCGCAGGTGGAGCCACGCCACCTCCACCCCGGCCCCCCCCGTGTCACACCTGGGGCCAGGTCGAGGCGCCGCGTCGTGGCCTGTGCTGTTCCCGGGGCCGGTGGCCGACCGCAGGGACGCCAGCGATGGGGGTGGGGCTCCGGCTGGGGCCCCAGGTGGGAGCAGGTGCAGGCTGCACCGGCTTCACTTGCACCAAGTACGGGAGCTTCTCTCTCGCGATTCATGTCCCTCTACCTCTGAGCTCTCTCATCACCCGCTGAGGACGTGAGGCCCTCGGATGAAAGCCCCTTTGTGCGCGGCCTGCGGCTGGCTCCGCCCTGGGCTGGCGCGCGCGGCCCGAGCAGGTATGATGGTCCTCTCGCCGCAGGAATGTCCCCACGAGGCCCCGTGAACAACGTCGCCCTTTATTCGCGCTATTAGCTCATGACGCTGCGATTTGGGTCCCGTTTTATCTGGAGAGGGAGGGGAAAGGTCGCGCTGTCTAGACACTAATCCACCACGATTGCGTTTCTTCCTCGCCCGTATCCTGGCAACAGGATTACAGCTGGCGGGATGGCATTCCCGCGGCCCTGTGAGAGCGGATTCCCAGTCCTCTCGCTCTCCGGAACCTTCTGGGGCCAGCGGTGGGTGTGGGCCGGGAAGGCGCTTGGAGCTAGGTGTCCTCGGGCCGCCAGGAGTCAGCCATGCGGGATTCCAGCGAGGAGGGGTCGCGGCTCCAGACCCAGGGGCCTCCGCGGGCAGCGGTGCGTGGCGAGTGAGGGCCCTGCTGCACGTTCCGGCCTTTCACCGGGAAGGGCAGGGCTGCCGATGGCCCGCCTCTGCTCCTCCGTGTGGCCCCCCGAGCCGGAAGGCTGGCCCCCTCTGAGGCTCCCGCCAGGTTCCCCAAGGGTGTCTACCCTGGCGCCTAGTGTATTAGGTTAGCTGGTGCCCGTGCGGGTCCCGCTCAGCACACGCTAGGCTCCTCGAGGACAGACGGGCGGACAGATGGGCTCTGGGTGAGACTGTGCTTTGTCTGCGGGAGTGTCTGCAGCCCTGTTTCGCCCTTACCGGAATTTACTGCCCCTGCGAAGAGACGCTCGGCTCTCATGTTTGAGGACCACCTGTGCATCTGATCCCAAGAATGAAGCGGGTGGGTTGAGCAGTGGGAATGGTCCCATCGCGGGGTCAGCTGTGGTCGGATGGGAGGAGGAAGAGGGTGAGCGGTGGCTGGGAGGAGGTCCAGCGTGTACGGAGCAGCGAGGCTGTGCTGGGGAAGGAAGAGCCCCGACACTTTACCTCGGAGCAGAGCTCCACGCGGCTGGCTGTCCCGTGGCCCCTGACGCGGCCGCGCAGGCGGGGAGGCGGGGCTGCAGGGTCCCGAGCACACCCTCCTTGCTGCCCACAAGGCCGTGGGTGGGAGGGGGTTGAGCACGGCTCCCGTCTGCGTCTCCTGGTGCTTCCACTCCTGCCGGCGAGCCTGGTCTGCAGCTGGCAGGTTCCAGAGCCGCTCGCGGTGGGAAGCGGGAGTCTCCGCCCCTTGGCTGTCGTGCTTTCCTTTGATTAGGAACGGTCCCATCCATCTGGCGGTCCCTGCAGGCGCCTCCCGTGGGGTCGGAAGGGGTGGGCGCGTGGGCCGTCGGCCCGGGGTGTCTTTGCTCTGAGCTGATCGAGGCTCACGTGGTTTTAAGGTCAGCCACGTGCGTGGGGTGCCTTCCTGACACGGAGCCCCAGGATCTGGGCAGTGCCCGGCAGGCGCTGGGGCTGGGAGGGCTGTTGAGATCTTCTGGGCACCGGACACCGGGGACCTGCTTGTGTGGGAGGAGCGAGAGCTCCGCGCAAGTGTCCTCGGCTCCCGGGGCCCCGGGAGACGGCCTGGGGGACTTCTGAGCGGCTGTGACTCTCACGCCTACAGGGGAGGGCACCGTGGAGCCCGCCCCACCCTCGACCCGGCCCCCGGCTCCTTTCCTCCCCCTTGACGCGTGTGCGCACACACACGCACACACACACACGTGTGCACACGCGCACACGTGTGCGCACACGCACGCACACACAGGCTCACCCTGAGGTTTAGCTGAGTGGCACTTGCACCTCAGGGTCACATCCTGCACACGCTCTGTGCCCCCGCAGCCTCGGCCCGCCCCTGCACGCGGCATCCTCTGAGCTGTCCGGCCGCCGTCCTGCCCTTCATCCTGGGGGGCCCGGGCAGGGGTGCCTCGGCTGGTCGCTGCTCCAGCCCGGCCCGCTCTCCCCAACCCTGCGCCCACCTGGAGGGAAGCGGCTGCGGGCTCCTCCTGGCCCCTCATCCGCACCTCCGTATCTGCCTCTCTGTGGCCTGGGAAAGAGACCATGGGTTGTGGCCCACGGGGCACTGGGATGGCCACTCCCGGGGACACCCTCCTGTTTGACACACTCCTTTGGGTATCCACCTGCTTCTCCTTCTGCCCCTCCCCTGCCCGGTGGACATCTGCCCCCAGATCCGGCGCCCGCACCCCCCACTGCGGCCGCCAACCTTTCCCCTGCCTGGCGCCCTGGGCGTCGGGGCCCTGCCTGCTGTCCTCCCCCGGGGTGGGGACCCAAGGACCCCCGGCACCTGATGTCGTGCCTGGCACACAGCTGGGGCTCGTAAATGCTTCTCAGATGCACGGATGCTCTTTTGAGGGTTTCTTGAGAACAACGGCTCATGGATTTGGCCGGAGCACACGGCCGACCCTGCCTGAGGTCCTGGCAGTGCCGTGTCTCGGGGCACCGGCCTGGTCAGGGCACGGGCCTGGCTCGGGACGTAGAGGCGTTCCCGCATCCCCAGGTCACGAGGGGTCTCGCCCACTCCTGTGTGGACTTCAGCGGTGCGGGGACGGACGCCCGTCGTCGTGGAGCTGCAGGAATAGGAGAGAGATGTGGACGCCCGCGGTCTGGCCAGGCTCCCCTTGCTGGACGCCGGGCGTTCGCAGACACGGAGCGGACGCGCGGGTCCCGCTGCAGGAGGCCAGGTGGTGCCAGGAGGAGCTCGGATGGGCGGTGTCAGGGTCGTGAGGCTCACGGGCTCTTCCCGCCTGGAGGGGGCACTGTCCCCACAGGGAGGTGGGGGCCTGTGGGGGAGACCCCTCCAGCCTGGAGGGCAGTTTCTAGGAGGTTCGAGAGGTTTTAGGGGCCCCGACGTGTGGCCAGCCGTCACTGCCACCTTTTCCTCATCCTCAGGGCAAATCGGGCTGGGAGGTGGGGCCCCGAGCCTCAGGTCTGAGGATGCGCTCTTGCTGGGGGTGGGTGCCTCGAGAGCGCCCGTCTGTCCTGGTGTCCCCTGGCGGGACGGGGCGTGGGGGGCCGCGTCCGCAGACCGGCCTGCGCTGCCTGCCTCACTGGGTGGCCCTCGGCTCCCTCCTCTGAGGCCTGGCCTCCTAGGGTCTGCCGGGGGCGGCCCTCACTGCCGTGTGGGCACCTTGTCCCGGCCCTGCTGTGAGGCCAGGTCAGCGCCAAGTTCCTCCACATGAACACCCAGGCCCCCCAAACCCTCCCCGTTTCTGGAAGGATGACTTTGTTCTCACTGCAGACGTGCTGTCGGCAGCTGAGGAGGCACCGTCCCTCAGGCCTGTGGTCCCCAGGTGGGGCCAGGGCCTTGGACCCAGGGGACCAGGCTCTGCAGTGCAGTCCCTGCAGGTGTGGCCGGGTGCGCCCAGCGCCCCCAAATCAGACGTTCCTGCCCTGCATCTGATTTGGAATCTAAGGTGGAGACCATGCACGAGGCTCGAGAGGGTGGACGGAGGACGTCCCCCGGGGTCTGCGTTCCCAGGGAGCCCACGTCCGGCTGGCTGTCCCGCGGCCCCCTGGCTGGAACAGTCTGGCACGCTGCGCTGGGCCTGGTGGAGCCGGGCCATCCCGGCCGCCCCGGCAGGGCCGTCCCCGAGGGGCCGGCGCTGGTGCCGTGGGGTCGGGAGGGAGCCCGGCTCGAAGACGCTGGTGGGCCGCCTCCCTGCCGGGGTCCTCGTGATGCCCGTGGTGACGCAGCCGGCACCGGACGGGGAGGGAGGCGTGGACTCACACCGCAGCGGGAGAGCGAGCCCACGTTTACTGAGCGCCTTCCGTGCGGCGGGGTCCTGGCCGCTGCGGGGCTGCGCGCGCTCGCTGCCACCTGTGGGGCACGTGTCGGCCTCCGGGAGGGGACAGAGGACCCCTCTTGCTGGGAGGCCCTGGAGCGGGTGGGGCGGTGGGCGGGCTGCGGGGAAACACACCTGGGGCCCAGGCGCGTGTTCGGGGGACGCCGTGCGTGGTCAGCCCGTGCTGGCCCGGGGACCCTGCAGGGTGTCGCCGTAGGAGGGGGTGGCCTCTGTGTCCGCGGTGCTCTGGCTGAGAGGGCTTGGGAGGGGGACGTGGCGGGGGCAGGCCCCGCTCTAACGTCAGCCCCCAAGACCCGGTCCGAGGTGTGGACCGCTCCCCGCCGTTCAGAGCACAGGGGGATCGTGGCCGGATCCCTGTGGCTTCCGCCCCGCGGTTTGGAAGGACAGGGCGCTGTCCCACCCAGCTCCCTCTGGTCCACCGCTCACGGCCCTCCCCGGCCTCCCACAGGCTGACGAGGCCTGAGCCTGTCTCTCCCCCTTCCCGCCTGGTGACCTGCTTCAGACGGGTGGTGGCCTGGGCGGGGCCGTCGGGCGGGCCTCCGCGGAATCCATGCTGATTAGGACGGTGACAGCAGCAGGCCCGAAACTCCCAGAGGCCAGAGGCTGCAGCTGGACGCTGTCGGTTTTACTGTCACTTTGGGAAGGAGTTTGAACGTGTGACTCTTGGCCTAGAGGTCTTCTTCCCGGGTGTCCCATCTGGCGTGTGATCCCGGCCCCGCCTGCGGTTTCTCGTTTTCTGAACCTCGTTTTCCTGCTGCCAGGACCCCTCCAGTGCTCGGATGCCTGACGGCCCTGCGGGGCCTGGGCAGGACCGATTGGCACGCGTAGGAGCTCGGCTGCCCCCAGGGGCCTCCCGCAGGGGCCACGGTCCCCTGGCGTGTCCTGCCTCCCTGCCTTCCGCAGCCGTGGCCCCTTGCCTGGGGAGGGCTCAGCGCTGGGGCTCCACATGGGGGGGGGGGTGCCAGGAAGGAAACGCCCCTGCCTGAGGGCTTGGCATGGGGTGACTGGGGGCCTGCGGGGACCCCCTGCTGCACAGGACCCGGGGGGCTCCTCCGAGGCCCCTGAAGGACACGGCTGTGGCTGCTGCGCACCTAATTCTGCCTGCCTTTAAGCCCTAATAACTCAGAGAGAGAGACAGACAGAGAGAGAGCGACGGCGGGGAGGCTGAGCACTGACGTCCAGGCCACAGGCGCCCTAAGCCTCGCGCAGAAACACGGACACCCGGCCGCGTGGGCCCCGGCTCCTGGCGCAGCCACACGCGTCTCGCCTGAGCACCACGGAGCAGCGTCCGTGGTTCCGGTCGCTCCTTTAACCCGGGCGAGAATCCGGGAGGGCTGCGCGCGAGTCCCTCTGGATTTTCCCGCTTTTGTGCAGGTGTCCCGCCCGGCGTCTTTCTTAAGCCGCGCGTCTGCGTCCGAGTCTTTCCAAAGCCCCGGCCCCTTCCGGGGCTGACGGCCGAGCCCCTGTCTCGGCTCCCGCGGTGCCTCAGGACGTCCAGCAGCTTCAGGAACGAGCAAGTGGCCGGCGGAGCTGCTGCCGGGGGGCGGGTGCTGGGGTCGGTCCCAGCGGGGCTGGGCCGAGGGGACCGGGAGGCCAGGGAGGCGGCGGCCGGCGGAGCGGGACCGCGGGCCGCGTTTTCAGGTGAGGGGCGGCCGTGACCCCCGGGTCCTCCTGCCCGCGCCTGGCTGGCCGCTCTGGGTGGGGTGAGGACGCAGGTGGACGGCCGCAGGGTTGGGGGCCGACAAGGACCGGCTCTCAGGGCCCCGCCCAGGTCCGCCCGGCGACCGTGTCACCAAGGGCAGCGGGGACGGGTGGTGGCGTTCGTCCCCCAGACCCCACGGAGCCGGCAGGGCTGTCGGCTGCACCCTGTTGGGCGAGCGCCGCGCCTTCGAGGACGTGCCCGTGCCCTCCGTCCATCCCAGGCTGGGGCTCAGGGCCGCCTGCAGCCTCGGGGGGAAGGGTCCTGGCAGAGGCGCCCCACCCGGCCGCCCGCGGGGTCCCTGACCGGAGGGTGGGCCTGGAGGCCAGGGCTTCGTCCTGCGCCCTCTCCTCCTTTCCTGCACCGACTACGCGTGGGGCCCGGCGCCTTCCCCGCTGGGTTTCGGGGCCACGCGCCTCCTGAGCAGCCCTGAGTGGAGACGCGTCTGAAACTGGGCTGTTCCTGCAGCAGCCAGGGCTCCAGGCTCCTGGCTGAGCCGCGTGCGAGCCCGTCCCTCTCCGCTGGCCGCGGAGGCGACATCCTGCTGTGATAACTCCCGCACCCCTGGCTTGGAGTCCAGCCGTGGACTCGTGGCGTCCGTCCCCTTTCTCCCTGGCCTGTCCCTCCTTGCAGACACAGGCTGCTCGGGCCGCCCTGCGCCCCTCCTCACAGTGTCCGGTGGCCCCGGGGCTGCTGGCTGGGGGGTGGGAGGATCCCAGACCCTGGGAGTTGCTGGGTCTCACCCACAGTCCCCGGTGGTGGGAGGAGCTGATGAGGGCCCTGCAGGGAGCCTCGGGGCGAGCAGAGGTGGGGCTGTGACAGTCACCGGGCAGGCGGGCATCTCCCGTCCTGCTGCCGGCCGGTCCCCGCACTTCCTGGGACCTCTCTTCAAGCACTGTACGCGTGTGCATGTGTGCGCGTGGGTGCACGCGTGTGTGTGTCAGACCAGCCTCCTCCAGGGCGCTTGCAGGGCCGGGTCTGCTGACACTGCTGCACGCCGTGTGCCCCGAGTGGAGAACGGCCAAGCTTGCTGTGTTGATATTTCCTCCTGTCTGCCTCCATCTCACCGGAGCTTTCATGTCAGAATGTCTGCCCCACCCCCCAGTCCCTCTCCTTCCCACGGGTGCACAGTGTTCCCGGAGACACCCGGACCGGAGCCCCTCCCACCCGCAGCTTCCGGGCGTGGACCCCAGGAGGCAGGTTCGAGGCCCCTCACTCACGGCAACCCCGAGAGGGACCTCGCTCCCCGGCCTGACTGCCTTTGCTGCCCAGATCCCAGACCCCAGACCCCACTGGGCCCATGCCGCTGGGGTGCCGCTTGGCGAAGGCGCCGCCTCCTCCAGGCAGGCCCCCTCTTGCCCTGCATCCACCCAGCATGACCTCACCTGCCTGCCTGCGTGTCGGGGCACCGTGGCCCAGCCAGGCGTGTCCAGGTGGAGCTGCCCACGTTGCACTGGCCCCTTGGCTGGACGGTGGATCTGAGTGGCCAGAGTACCGCTAGGATCAGGGTTCTGGTTTCCGTCTCCAGATGTGTGGGCTCTGGCTTGTCTGCGCTCAGCCTGGGGCTCAGGGCCGGGCGCCTCGGGGCTGACGGGGAGGCGGAGAGGGAGCGGCCCTGGGGCGCAGGCTGGCACCTGGGTGATGAGCTCATGGCCGAGCAATGAGGTGCGGCAGCTCAAGGCCCCAGGGGCCTCCAGGGGCCCCGCCCTCTGTGGTGAAGGCTGCTTCCCGGCATCCTCCCGGAAGCCAGAGCATCCCAGGGCTCCTGGGTCGGAGCTGAGGCGGGCGGCTGTTCACACGCCACCTCCCCCGTGCAGCCCTCCTGACTGCTCCCCCCCCACCCCCTCCCACCAGGCGCTCCGAGGGTGCATCTCACTGCATGGTGCCCCTCAGGGCTTCAGGGGCATGTGGGTGAGGGAGGCCAGGGGCCATGAATGTGCTGCACGATGGGGTTGAGCACATCCCAGGGGCTGGATGGGGCTGAGCCGGCGGGAGAGGCGGGCCACCCTCGCCCACGGGTGCAGGTGGTGACCGCCTGGGCACGGGCAGGGCTGGGACTGGAGGTCAGGAGGCTCCAGGACACGGGTGTCCCGTGCTCTCTCTTCTGTAGGCTTGGAACAAGCAGGTTCCTTAACTTGTTTATTGTTTTAACTTTTATTGTTTAACTTTATTTATCCACATAACATAAAACTAACCACTTTAACGTGAAAGATTTGGTGACTTTTAGTACATTCATTGTGTGATACAGCCACTGGCCCTGCGGTTGGAGAGCGTTCTCATCAGGAAAGCTTGTACCCACTGGCAGTCGCTCCCCCCTGCAACGCATCCCCCTCCCCGCGCATCCCCCTCCCCCCCGCCTCCCCCTCCCCCCCGCGTCCCCCTCCCCGCGCCTCCCCCTCCCCCCCGCATCCCCCCTCCCCGCGCATCCCCCCTCCCCTGGCGCCTGGCCCCCTTTATCTGCTTCCTGCCTCTGGATGCTCCTGCCCTGGGCGTTTCACTGGATGGAACCCTCCGCTGTGTGACCCTCTGCATCTGGCTTCTCTCACTGAGCGTTGTGTTTTCCTGGCCCACCCCCACTGTAGTATGCCAGTGCTTTGTGGGTTTTTGTTTTTTTGGGTTTTGTTTCAATGGCTGAATAATACTCCAGTGCAGGTCCTTTCACTTTGAAAGCATTTTCTGTGTAACTGAACCGTCTCTGGACTCGGGGCTGTGGCTTTCCCTAAAAGCTCCCAGCTGTGCCTGAGGGTCCTCCTCCTACCAGTCCCGGGGGAACGTGTGTGAACAGGAGAACGGGACCCTGACGGCGGCCTCCCGAGGACCTGCGGCAAGGATGGAGGGGCCCCGCTGTCTCCTTGCCACGCGGGGCGCGCAGAGGCGCGGGCGGGTGGAAGGACAGCTGCTGTTGGGTGGAGGGGGTGGGCACAGCAGGTCAGGCGGAGGCTCCCCGGCGTGTGCGGCCGGCCCGGGGTCCCTTCCTTCATGGCCCACCGTCCATGCACGCCCACCCTCTGTCACAGTGCTGCAGGCCCTGCGGGCTAGAGCTGCAGCGGGGGCCTCAGTTCCGGGTCCCCTCTGTTCCCTCCCCCGTGGTCCCTGGGGGGCTGGAGGCGGCGTCTTCCGGCTTTAAGCTCTGAGCAGGTGCACAGGCTGCAGGCAGACAAGCAGGCCCCGCAGGTGATGAGGCACCTGAGGGCAGGAGGGGGCAGGGGTCGCGGACCCCAGTGCTTCCTGGGCTGAGGTCGCTGTCCGGTCGGGGGTCCCGCTGCGTGGCCGGATGCTCTGCTGGGTGTCTGGGTCCCTGTCACCAGCGTCTCGTGGGTGCTGTCTCAGCCTCATTTTTGACCACCGCCGCGCGACCTCAGCCGCCGGTGCCCCTCCCCACCTCCCCGGGGCCCGTCCGCACCTGGGCCGGGCTCCCTGGGTGGCCGCCTCTGACCCCACCCGACGGCCGCCCCCAGTCCTCCGCAAGGGCTCCTGCTGCCAGCTCATCGCTCCTACGCTGGTGCAGGGGCCGGGAGTGTCGTGACCGTGAGGTGGGGGTGTGGGCCCAGGGGGTCTTGGTTGCGTCCCTACCAGGACCTTCTGTGAGGGGGGTCCCAGCAACATTTCCAAGCAGGTGGAAGGTCTCTCCCCAGCTCCAGTCACTTTGCCGCCCTCGGGACAGGCAGCTCGAAGCGATTAACGTGGCAGGAACAGGGCACCTCCCCGTCGCCCCAGGGGCCTCCGCCACCTGCCTGGGTGCCGGGGAGGGGGTTCCGGGTGGGCGCCCCGGGCTCCTCCACACCTGACCTGTGCGAGCTGCAGAAGGGGGGCTGGGCCTGCCCAGGGCGGACGCGGGGGTCCCTCCTGGTGACCCTGGGTCCGGTTACAAAGGCGAATGGAAGCCCAGGAATGTGGAGACGGCTCGACCTGGCCTCGGGTCTCGTGCTTCGGCTCGGCGGGTGAATTTGCTTTTACTTCTTGGCAGAGACCACACGGAGAGACCGTCTATGGCAGACGCCCCCGCTCTTTCATGGAGCAGGCTAAGGTCAGCGGGGACTGGCCAGCCCAGGGAGCCGGGGTCACCAGGCTCTGCGGCACGGTCACCCACCGCCCCCACCCCCAGTCACCCTGCACGGCGGGTGTGCTGGGCGGTGCGGGGACCGGGGGCGGGCACGGGAAGGAACCGCCAGAAATGAGTGGGGAGCCCACGCCCGCCGGGTCTGTGGTCTGTAACCTGTGGGGACTGTTGTGTCCAGCAGGCGCCCAGTCATTTGTCTTCCAGGTGGTTTATTTGCCAGGCTGGGCCTGCACCCCCGGGGAGGTCGCATTCCACACACAGCAGCTTATCTGGGCTGTCAGGCAGCCTGGGAGGGGGCCCGAGAGAGCAGAGCTGGCGCTGGGGCCCAGGGCGGCGGGGGTTTGCAGACACCTCCGCTGAGCGCCGGCGGCGTGCGGCGGCCGTGTGCAGCCCCCACCTCGCGTTGCTTCCTGCCCAGGGAGGGGGCGGGCGGGACCCACCCCATCCAGCGGCCCCAGGGGCCCGGGTGGAGGCCAGGCCCTGATGGCACGCGGTGGGGCTCGCGTTCTGACGGGGGGGGGGGGGGGTCCCACCGCCCCCAGGGGACGGGAATGTTCTCAAGGCCCCAGGAGTCGTGCTGGGTGTGTTTCTGAACGCGGCAGAATTCCGGCCGAGGTCCTGGGGAGCCCCCAGCCGCTCTCTGAGCTTTCGATATCTGTTACCTGGGACAGTTTCAGACACAGGCCCAGGACTAATGCAGAGGCCGGTAAGGGCCAGGCAGCCGGCGGGGGCTGGGTCGGGGGCAGGGGTGGACCGAAGTGGACCTTGGAGGAAAGTGAGAAGGGAGGGCCACCCAAAGGATGCCCGGCTGGCCCTGCAGGTACCTGGCAGGAGGCGCTGACAGAAGGCCTCGGGGACCCCACCCTCCTTGTCTCTGGGGACTTGGTCCAGTCAAGCTGCTGTGAGGCTTAAATGGAGCAAATGCTTCTAGGCCGCTCTGCTGAGGGGCTCAGCCTCGGGGTGGGAGGGCGTCCTGCAGGGCCTGGAGCCCCGGGGATGGGCAGGCCAACCTGATGCTGGGACCCCAGCGGGGAGCCCCAGGGATGGAGGGAGGCAGCCCTGGGGGCTCTGCGGTGCCCACGGCCGTGTCCAGGCTCCTGTGCTTGAGGCACCTCGAGCAGCCTGGAGCAGGCCCCCTGGGGTAGGACCCCTCTCCCACGCCCCGGCGGCTCCACGCGTTGAAGACGCAACGTGGGACCCATGTGAGGTGCCCCCGAGAAGGGCGCTGTCTCGTCCCCTTCTGCCCGAGGCTCGCTCACCTCTCCGTGGACGGAACCTGCACAAATCAGACAGACCCCCGGGCTGCCCGCCTTCCTTCCAGAGTGATGTCAAATGTGCGGTTGAAGGCCCCCGAGAAATGCCCCCTACAGGGCCCCCTGGCCCCCTTCCTATCAGGGCTGCGTGAGAAAATGCCAGAAAGGTTCTGGAGAAAAACAGCAGCTTGCACAGATGTTAATCCTCTTTGAAACTTGACTTAACGGTTTAGCCAAAGAAAATAACAACAGCGGTTTCGTTTTGAAAGGGGTCACGGACTCTTTTTAATGTTTGATTTCTTTTGACTCTCCAAGTCTCATAGAAGGACACAGAGGCAGAAACATGCTGAACGTGTTCAGATGGCGGTAGGAAGCTTGCTGGTAGGCTGGAACATTTTGTTCAATCTTCTAAAATTTAAAAAACTCCTTTATTTTTATAGGTACATTCTGAACAGACTTTAAGATACTGGGTTGTCGCTACCTGCAGGTGTGCAAATAGGACTGTCCGGGTCCCCAGGGAGACGGAGGCTCCGTGGACGCGCCCCCCCCCATCCCGCCTCGGGTGCTCCCAGGCTGGGCTGCTCCGGGGAGCTGGGAGGGCTTTGGACGGCCCAGAAGCGGCTGGCCTTTGCGGACGTTGGGCTGGATTCGAGTTAGACCTCTTCTCAGGACCTGCAAGGAGGCCCCTACGGTGAGGCCTCCACAGTCTCCCGCCTGTTGGGGGGCAGGTCTGGAGGAACCTCTGAGGGGCCCCAGCGGGTCCCATTCCCTGGATGTTTCTTTACACGGCGACTGGCCGTGTGCCTGCCCGGCGCCTCCACCCAGGAGGGGCTGTGAGGCTGTCGTGGGGGTGCTGAGAAGCGGGCAGCTGGGGGACAGGCGCCGGCCTCTCTGGGGACCCCCCAGTCCCATCGGTGAGCACCCTGGAGCCCAAAGGGCGTGGCTCCTCGGGTGGGGGTGCAGCAGCCTTTCTGCCCTTCGACACCGGCCTCAGGGAGCTGGATGAAGGTGCCCGCATGTGGGCACAGGTGTGGGGGCTCCTGAAACTGCTTCTCTCAGCTCAGAGACCAGGTGCTTCTCTCGTCTGACCCCAGGTCAAGGGTGACACATGCACATTGGGAGGGTGTGCCCCTCCTGCTCAGCCTGTGCCGGGGCCCCAGATGCAGCAGGAGACAGATTTGCAGCTGGGCCTCCTTCCTCAGCCTCCTTCCTACCTACGGACTGTCAGCGCAGGTGGTTTCGGGCATGTCTGAGGGGCAGGCTGGCAGCTGGGCGGAGATGGGGAGCGGCCGGGAGGTCCAGAGGCTGCCCGCATCCCCGCCCTGGAGGGCCGCGGCCTCCGAGCACAGCCTCCTGCAGACACGTGCCTTCACTGGGTGGTGGTGCTGGGTGACTCTGGCTGTGGAACAACCCCGGGGCCTTTGAACAGGCTGTTCTAGGCAGCCTCTAGACTCCAGGCTCTGCAGGTCCACATTACCAGTCAGGCTGCCATTTAAGGAGAGCCCAGGCAGGAGAACCCTGTCGGGGTGGGGGTGGAGCCAACAGGGAGGCGGCGTCTGACCCCATGGCCTGCTGGGGCCTTGCTCGGTGGCCTGCTCTCTGTGCCTGCAGCCCTGGCCCCCGCCAGACGGCACCCCCAGGTGGAGGCCGCCCCGTAGGTGTGGGGCTGGGGAGCGGGGTGGAGCAGGAGGGGGACGGGGGGACACAGCTCGGTGCCGTGGGCCCCCACCCTGGCCCCCAGAGGGAGCAGTTTGGTCCGAGGCCCGGTGGTCAGGGTGGGTGTGGAGGGCCCGTGTCTGGTGCTCAGCTGTGGCCACAGAACCATCCGGAAAGGGCAGCCCTGTCCTCGGGGAGCAGCGGGGGCCGGGGCGCTCCGCATCCTGGCAGAGGGGGCCCAGCGTGGCCTGAGCGTCCGAGGGTCCAGGGTGAGCCCTGCAGCCCTGCCGAGACCCGCCGCTGTGGGACAGATGGGCGGGCCGGTTTGCAGAGGGACCTCGGAGGGGCCTGCAAGGGGCGGGGCCTGCGAGGGGCGGGGCCCGCGGGGGCGGGGCCCGCGGGGGCGGGGTGGTGAGCAGGGGGCGTGGCTCCCACGCGGTGCGCGGGCGGAGGGGTTGGCGCACGGGGCAGGCTCCCACTGGGAAGGGGTAGGGGGGCTGGGGCCCCCCTGGGGTCCTGAAGACAGGTGGTCCCCTCGCGGGCGTGCGTTCTCTGAGCACACTTCCCCTCCGACGCCCGGGGAGCCCCCCGATGGCACGTCGCCCGGGAGCAGCGCGCGGGTGGCCTGGGCAGGGCGGGGCCGGCGCGGACGAGGGGGCCCCGGCTCCCCTCCTGGGGGTGCCCTGCAAAGCCGGGCCGATTCCGGGCCCTTGCAGGCAGCGTCCTCGGAGAAGGACCGTTTTCAGAGGGACCGCATCCGCGGCTTCCCTGCTGGGCCCGCTCGCACCCTGCCGTCGCGGCGACGACACCGGTTGTAACTGTTCCTTGATCTCCTTGGGCCTCATGGGCGGGGACCTGGTTTGAAAAGGGACCTGTCAGGACGGGGTGGGGGGTTGCTTCACTCTCCAGGGGCCTGCGGCTCGGAAGCGGCCGCCCTCAGTCCCGGCCGCCGGCCGGCCGCCCACGAGACAAAGGGCGGGGTGCGAAGGGGGCTGCGCCTGGCGCCCCGGTGAAAACAAACCGTCCTCAGATGAATGAACTTCCACTGTTGCAACTTCCTGCGGACCACATTTCTCGTTTTCTCAAAGCGGAATGGAATATCCGTTTTCAGTTTTCATCGGGAGCCAGGGGGGCTGTTAGCTAGGGGAAGGTCGCCTTTGCTGGGCGCAGGCTGGGCTGAGGCGGCGGGCACAGCTCGGCGCCCAGGCTGCAGCCGGTAAGGAGCCCTTAGAGCGGACCGTGTCCCCCCCCCCCGGGGGAGAAGGACTGTCCCCTGCTAGGGGCGGGCCGGTCCAGCTGCCTGAGTTCTGGAGGTGGGGTGTGTGTCACACACACGCTCCGGGGAGGGGGTGGGCTCCCAGAGCCGGCTCATGGGTGCGGTGCCGTGGGGCTGGGTGCACCGGCTGCCCGTCCTGCCCTTTCGGCCGATCCCGCCTTTCCCTCCTCCGGCTTCTTGTGGCCCCGCCAGCCCCAGCGGTGCCCAGGGCTGTGCTCTCCGTAGGGCTGCTGGGCCTTGTTTGGGGGCAGCTCTTCCCCAAGAGAGGGAGGGGGCAGGGTCGCCGGGCTCGAGGCTGCCCGCAGCCCTGTGCCATGTGCCTTAGCGGTTGTTCCCTGGGAGCGGCGGTTTGCTTGCTGACCGGCGTGGGCAGGTCTGTCCCTGCAGCTGGAACAAAACGACTCAGGTGCCACTGCGGGTGGTGACCCACAGCCCCTGGGAAGTTTGGGGTCAGAACACGGAGCACGGAGAGCGCTTGCTCATTTGTCATCGCCGGGACGTTTTTACTGTATTTTGTAAAGTGTTGGCCAGGACAGGGCCGGGGAAGCGGGTCCTGGCTGGTGGTTTGAGAAGCGATGGTCTGAAGGTCCCCGTGTTAAGAAGGAAACTGCGGGGAATTCCTAGGTGGCGCAGTGGGTAAGAATCCGCCTGCCAATGCAGGGGACACGGGTTCAATCCTTGCCCCAGGAAAATACCACATACCGCGGAGCAACTAAGCCTGTGCACCACAGCTGTTGAGCCTGCGCTCTAGAGCCTGTGAGCCACAACTATTGAGCGCATGTGCTGCAACGACTGAAGCCTACGCGCCTAGAGCCCGTGCTCTGAGATGAGAGGCCACCGCAATGAGAAGCCCGCGCACCACAATGAAGAGCAGCCCTGCTTGCCACAACTAGGGAAAGCCCGTGTGCAGGAAAGAAGAGCCAACACAGCCAATTAAATAAATAAATTTATTTAAAATAAAAGGAAGCTGCAAACATCAGGCTCATTCGGGACGAGGTCAGTGGCCTCCCAGTGGGGGGCTAACAAAGGACCCTCAGCCAAGAGCGAGGGAGGGAGGGTCGATCACATGAAGGTGAAAAATTGGTGCAGAAGGAAAGTGAGAACAATCCAGAGAAAGTGTTCGCAAAGTGGAGTCAGAAGGAAGCCTGTGTCTCCACAACCAAGGGTGCCCGCGACCCGTACCCCAAACATGGAAGAACAGGGCCGCGTGGAGGAGGCCCCCAGCGTGGAGGTGCAGGTGCCGCCGACAGCGGGTGAAGAGCCCACCTCAGCATGTGGGACACGCAGAGCGGCGGAGGGTCCAGCGGCCACCGTGACAAGTGACCACAAAAGTCATGCCTTCAAACGACACAGGTTGATTCTCTGAGTCGTGGAGACCGGAAGTCTGACGTGGGTCTCGGGTCTCTTAGGCTAAAATCCAGGTGCGGGCAGGACTGATCCTTCTGGAGGCTCCTGGGGAGAATCCATCTCCCACCTTTTCCAGCTTCTAGAGGCTTCCGCATCCCGGGCTCTCCGGGCCCCTCCATCTTCAAACCCAGTGGCACTGGTTCAGTCTTTCTTGTGATGCCGTCTCTTTGGTGTGGCTCTCTCGCCCCCCTCTTCCCTATTTAAGGACCCTCGTGAGGGCCGTGGACCTGTCCAGATCACCCAGGGTCCCCTCTTTATTTTAGGATCGGCTGACTAGAAGCCTTGATCCACCCGCACCTGAATTCCCAGCAGTGGTCACAGGCCCTGGGGAGTAGCAAATGCGCAGGGTCTTGGGGGGGCATGATTCTGCCTGCACATCCTCTCTCTGGCCCACAGATTCACGCCCATCCCACGTGCAGAATGCGTTCCTGTCCTGCCTGCGCCCCACACGGAGCAAGCACAGAGTGCCATCCCCCACCCTAGGGATCCCGCGTCCCCTCTGTCACCTGCGCTCTGGGAGCTTGTCTCTTGGACCCCGTGACCCCATTGTGGGGAAGCACTTCCTGTCGGCAGCATCAGAGCAGCCAGACCAGACGAGACCCACCTGGTCCCAGCGCCTGTTCCGCCGGGTGGGCGGGGGAGCTGGCCGGAGCTGGGTCCCCTCAGCCCCGCCGGGAGGCCCCGAGGTTCAGGGTCACCGAGGGTTAGGGGTCAGAGAAGGAGGGGGCGTCCCTGGGCTGTGGGCGGGAGGGGCTGCTTCCCAGGCCTTTGTGGTCACAAAACGTCGGTGCTTCGATTCTGTGAGAGGACCCCAACGTGACCGTTGCGGGGACACATCCCTGGGTGTGTGGCTCCCCCCGGTGGCCGGTCCCCTGCGTGACCGCCCTGCGCTCCCAAGACCTGGGGCCCCTTCGGCACACAGCGCAGACGGTGGCTTTCCGCCAGTTCTGGACGCGCGGAGGGCGCTCGGCGGGGGTTTGGGGGCAGTTTACCTGCACGGAGCCTGGCGTTTGAGGGGTGCTCCGTACAGACGAGCCTGAGCAGGGACTTACAGGCCCCGGCTGCGCGTTCCGCGAGAGGGGGACGTTGGAGCCCGTGGCCTGACCCGTCCTTCCAGCCGTCCACGTTGACTGCACCCTCCAGGCAGGTGCCACTCGGCGGGGGCCGGGGGCGTCCGCACAGCGTCGAAGCCACGGGGGTCGGGGGCTCTGGGGTCCCCCTTTGGCCTCACAGCCCGTGGAGTGGGCCCGAGTGGGGGGCCCGTGCAAGGGGCAGGGTGGGATCCCCGCACGCCCACCAGCGCCGACCTCTCCCTCTGGGGTCCGGTCTGCATGGAGCCCTTCCTGGCGGGCACGCACCCTCTCTTCTTCTCCCCTCGCCCCGACCTGAGGCCGGGGCGCAGCGACCCCACGGTCCTGACCCCAGGGCGGCTGAGGTCCCGGTAGGTGAGGTGGGTCCTGTGACTCGGGTGGGCGGTGACCAGAGGCCGCCTCCCGGGAGAGGCCACGTGGTGCCTTGACCTCTGTCTGGGCCCGGGCGGCCTGCGAGGGAGGCTGGGACCGGACCGTGTCCTCATCTCCTGGCCCGCCGAGGGTCGGCCTGGGGAGGGGCCGGGGTGGGCGGTAGTGACCCCGTTCCCTCTGCCCCCGCACGGGCCTCGGCCTCACGCGTGTGAGCCTGACCCTGGGTGCCCGGCCAGGGGCCGTTTCCACCGCGGACGTGGGCCTGGTGCTGTGGGTGGGGGTCCCCGGGAGGTAGCCCCGGCGGACCAGGAAGCCGTGGGGCTCTGGGTGGGCTTGCTGCCCACGCCTCGTACCCCACTCTCCCCCACTGCTCCCACCTGCCCTTGGCGACCCTGGGCGTCTCCCTGGGCGGCCGTCACAAATGACCACACACTGTGGGGCCTGAGACAACAGAAACCTCTCCTCTCCCGGTGCTGAGGCCGGGGGCTGGGGCCGGGGTGTGGCAGGGCCGCGCTCCCTCCAGGGGCTCCAGGGCAGGGTCCTTCCTGCCTCTTCCAGCTCCGGGGGCTCCCGGCGTCCTGCGGCCGCATCCCTCCGGCCTGTGCCTCCGTCTCCACGTGTTCCTCCCTGTGTCTCGGGTCTCTCGCACGGACCCTCGGTGGAGCGATCTGGGGCCCAGTTGGGATGATATTGCCTTGAGATCCTTAATTACACCTGCGAAGACCCTTCTTCCTGATAAGGTCGTGTTCTTGGGTACCAGTGAGGTTTAGGAGGTGGGCATGTCTTTCGGGGACACCACAGGCACTAGGGTGTCTCTAACACTTCCTCCTGCCATCTGTGAGCCCCCTGGGTCCCCGGGCTGTGGTGGGATGTGTGCTCACACAGCCAGCCTGTGGACCAGGCCGCCACCCTCGCCCACCCGCTCCCGCCCAGCGGAGCCCTGCGGGGCTGCACCCCGGCCCCGGCCAGAAGCTGCTGCAGGTCAGGGCCTTGCTGGAGGGCGGGGGCACTCGGGCCCAGGGCCGTGGGGGGCAGGGCCTGGGTGGGGGACGGCTGGGCCAGGACGGACCCGGAGGACGGTCCAGGCTGGGGCGGGCGCGGCTCACGTGTAGCGCCAGGACACAGCAGCCGTCCTGCAGGGGTGCGCGCGTGCCTGTCCTTAAAATAAACCCAGGCTGTGCCCTCGCTGGGCTGGTCCTGCCCGGGCACCCAGCCCGGCCTCCTTGGGCCGCTACCCTGAGTCTGGACGCCGCTGGACGCTGCCCCCCCGCCTGACCGCGTGGCGCCCACGTGGCGCAGACCATCGGCTCTCCGGCCCCTGCACCTTCCTCTTTTCCTCCTTATTTTTCATTGTTTATGAGTTCTGTGTTTATAATTTTCAAAAACATCTGCTAAGAGCCAGGATCAGGTAACCGCGGCTCTGCTCCCTGCCGTTTACGTTGCCACAGTTGCCACGGGGACGCCCCTGTCCCCGCCAGTCACCGTCCAGGCTGGCCGGGTCCCCGCCCCCCTCCCGGCCCCCCTGTGGCTCGGGGCTCCCCTGCATCGCGCCGCGGCGGCCTGGCCAGCCCTCTGGTGGGCGAGCACGCCCAGGCCCTGCCCCAGGGCCCGGCTCTGCGAGACGCGTGAGGGCCCTGCTCCGGGACGTGCTCGTGGACGTGAAATCAGAGGGGCGGCCGTGGCCCCTGGAGCGTCGGGCTCTGCCTTGATGGGTCAGGACGTGCGCCCCAGAGCCTGGCGCCTGCGGGGACGGTGACCCTAACCAGAGTGGTCGCCGGTGGGGGCCGAGCAGGCTGGCCTCTGCCGTGGGAACCGGGCCGGGGAGGTTGCCCTCCAGCCGTCCGTGAAAAACCCAGTTAATGAGCAACCACAGGCCCTTAGCAGCCAGTCAGGCCGCGCGCTGCTTCAGAGGCCCCCGCGGGCCCTCCGCGTCCTCCCTGCACCCCCGCCGGGGCCCCCGCCCGCGGAGCCCAGCTTCCAGGGGGTGGGGGGGCCCCCGGCCAGGCCTCCTGTCCCCCCGCCTGTTCTCACGGGTTCTAGAAGGTCACGGGGGCTGGGGCTGCCCTGTGCCAGGACGAGGGGTCGTGTGTGGGGACGCGTCACTGAAGAACGGAGCGGTGACGTGACGCTCTGTGGCTCCCCGTCCCTGGGACTCGTGGTGGGAAACGCTAGTCAGACGTTAGCTTCCTGGGTCAAGACCCTTCGTGTGAAACGCTGGCCCCCTCGTGCCCTGTCGTGTGTGTCACAGATGTGACGCTGAAACTGCAGATGCCGAAGGACCCAGGCCCTCTGGTGACGCCGGCTGTGGTTGACCTCAGGACTCCTAGAGAGGGGACGTGCTTCCCGCCGGCCGGCAGGGCCTGCCTGTCCCCTCCCGGCTGGCCGAGCGGGCGTCTGGCCCTCCCACGGGGCAGGCCACGTCACCGCACAGGACTTGGGTGCCGGCGTGCGGGGAGCCGCGTCCCCGGGGTCTCGGGGACCCCGCTGTGTTTGTCTTCTGAGAGGCACCTTCCCTCTGCCCCGCGTGCTGCCTGCACGCTCACCCCGTGTGTGTGTCCCTTGCTCTCCCGGCCGGTTCTGCTCCTTCGTGTCCTCTTCGTGGTGGACTCTTCCCGCCTCGAGGCTGACGCATCTTCAGCGCCCAGAGCCGGGCTGGGCACAGCAGGAGCTCAGTGCACGGTTGCTGAATGAAGGAAGGGACGATGTCCCAGGAGGTGGAGAATTAGGGACGTGGCTACCCATTGGGCCCTGAGCCGGAGGGTCCTCGCTCCTGGTCCCTGCTGGGGGCCGGCCCCCCTCCTTCCCGGGGCTCCGGACGGGATGGAGGGTGGTGGCGAGGTTGACGCCACCAGGGCGGGAGTGTGGCTCCCACGTGCCCTGTGCAGAGCCGGCGCCCAGTGGTGTCAGCCCCGAGCCCGCGGAGCTGAGCAGCTGTCAGGCAGCTCTGCGGAGGCGCCGGGCGTCCAGGGCCCGAGAGGCCCCGCGGGCACAGAATGAGCGGGAGGGAACTTGAGGCTCATTAACCGTAAGAACCTGGGTTTTGTGAGAGAGGCTGTGTGATGAGTTTGAAAAACATCATTAGCAGCAAAGAGGACCTGTCACCATATCCTTGGTTTTTTAAAAAATGGCAAATACTCCCTTAGAAAAGGAGCAAGATGCGTAGGAACTTACAAAGGAGAGAGATGTTTTCATTGAATATGTTCAAAACCTCAATCTCACAAAGAATCGAATAAATGCAAATTAAATAGCATTTAGGATTGTGTGGTTTGAAAAACATCACAGTGTCCCTCCGTTCTTTTTTTAAACAGCTTTACTGAGCTGTCATTCCCATGCTGTAAATTCACTAAAGTGCACGATTCGGAGGTTTTTAGTAAATTCAGAGATGTGGCAGCCATCACCACCGTCAGGACATTTCCATCGCTTTGAAAAGAAGCCTTGAATTTCGCCGTTCGCAGCAGCGTGCATGGACTTGGGGGCACTGTGCTCAGTGAAGTAAGTCCGGCAGAGAAAGGCAAACGCTGTCTGGTGTCACTTATATGTGGGATCTAAAAAGTGCAACACGCTCGTGACTATAACAAGAAATGAAGCAGAGCTGCAGATGTGGAGAGGAAAGCATTTATCACAGTGGGGGGGGAGTAGGAGGTACAAACGAGCAGGGATAAAAGAAGCCACAGGCCCGTACCGTACGGCGCAGGCAGTATCGCCAGTGTCTTATAAGAACTCTCAGTGGAGCACAGCCGTCAAAACTGTGAGTCACCGTGGTGTACCCCCGTGACGCATAATATCGCACATCCGCTCTACCTCGGTGCGAAAGGACACCTGTTAGCTGCCACCCCCAGCCCTAATCAGCCGCGGATCTGCTTTCCACGGACGTCCCTCTTCTGCCCGTTTCATGTAGACGGAGTCATTTGTACGTGACCTTCCGTGTGTGGCTCCTTTCACTGAACGTCACGTGTCCCGGCTTCGTCCGTGCTGTGGTGTGTGTCAGGACCTCGCGCCTTTTCGTGGCTGAGTCACGCCCCGCTGTGTGGACGGACCTCCTCGCGTAGCCGTTCGGCAGCTGGGGACACGTCTGTCGTTGCACCTTTTGGCTGAAGGGAGTAGCGCTGTTGTAAACATTCACGTACAAGTTTCTGTGCGGACACGTGCTTTCCTTCCCTTGGTGTGAACCTAGAGTGCAGCTTCTGGGGCACAGGGCTGCTCTGCTCCATCGTTTGAGGCACTGCCGGCCTGTTTTCCGAAGTGTCTGCCGCGTCTTGCACGCCGGCCAGGAGAGCATGGAGGCTGTGATTTCCCCACGTCCTGTCAGCACTGTGATCTCGTTTTTGATGCTAGCCATCATGTATCTCGCTGCGGTCTCCGTCTGCATTTCCCCGACGACGGGCGCCGTTAAGCATCTTCTCACGTGGCTGTTGGCCATGTGTAGGTCCTCAGCGGAGAAATGTCTATTCAGGTTCTTTGCCCCCTTAAAAAACGTGGATTGTCTTCTTATTGTTGGGTTGTAGGAGTTCTTTGTGCGTTCTGGGCACAGGTCTCTCGTTGGATGTGTGATCTGCAAACGTTTTCTTCCATTCTCTGGGCTGTCTTTTCACTTCCTTGTGTCCTTTGAGGCACAAAGTTTTCAATTTTGATGAAGTCCAGTTTATCTATTTTTTTGCTCATAGTTTTGGTGTCATATCTAAGAATCCTTTGCTAAATCCAAGGTCGTGAAGATTTATTCTGTGTCTTCTACTAAGAGTTTTAGCTCATATTTAGGGCTTTGATCCATTTTAAGCTAACTTGTGGGGTGAGGTGAGGGTCTACTTGCATTCCTCTGCCTGTGGCTGTCCAACTGTCCCACCACCTTTTGTTGAAAATCCTGATCTTTCCCTATTGAATGCTTTTGGCAACCTTGTCACAGACCAGTCGACCACAGATGTGTGAGTTTACTTCAGAGCTCTCAGTTCTGTTTCGCTGATCTATCTCTGTGCCAGTACCCTGCTCTCTCGGTTACTTAGCGCTGTAGGAAGGTTCGAGCTAGGGAAGCAAGTCCTCCAGTTTTGTTGTAACCCTACACAGTGTTCTAACCCAATACTGTGAACAATTCAGTGTTAACAAATTATGTAACTTAGGTGAAATGAACAAATTCCTAGAAAAACACAAACTACTGAAATTCAATAAGAAATAGATGATTTGAATAGATCTGTAACAAATGAAGAGACTGAATTAGTAATCCAAAAACATCCCGAAAAGAAAAGCCCAGCTTCACTGCTGAATTTTACCAAACATTTAAGGAAGAATTAAAACCATGTCTTCATAAACTCTCAAAAAATAAGAGAAGGGGAACACGTCCCAGCTCATTTTATGAGACCAATATTATTACCAGGATACCCAAACCATACAGATGTCACAAACAAAAACTACGGACCAACGTTTCTCACAACACAAAACTCCTTAAACTACTAACAAACCAGATCCAGCCACGTAGGAAAAGAACTAAACACCATGACCCAGTGAGCTTTATCCGGGAACGCAAGTGTGGTTTAGTGTCTGAAAATTAGTGTAACACATCAGACCTACAGGATAAAAGTGAAAATCACGAGATCTTCTCAACAGACACAGGAACGGCGTTGAAGGAGAGGCAACACCCTTTCACGATAAGAACATCCAGCAAACGAGGGATAGAAGGGAACTTCCTCACGCCAACAAGCAGCGTCTAAAAATCCGCCCCTAACATCGAGCTTTCTGGTGAGAGGCTAGACACTCCCCCCAAGATTGGGCACAAGACAAGGGCGGCCCCTCACCACTTCTGGTCAACGTTGTACTCTGTTCACAGATGACGTGATCTTATGTATGTAAAGTCCTGAGGAATCTGCTAAAAAACTGTTAAAACTAGCAAATAAATTCAGCAAGGTTGCAGGATACACGATCCACACAAAAAATTCAGTAACTTGCAGTGAATCATCCAAAAGTGAAATTAAGAAAAAAATTCTATTTACAAACGCATCAAAGAGAGTAAAATGCTGAGGAATAAATTTAACAGAGAAGTGCAAAACATATACTTTGAAAACTAAAAAAACGGCATAGAGAGAAATTAAGGAAAAACATCCCATGTTCACGAATCGGAAGACGTGACGTTGTTACGACAGCATCACTCCCGGGAACAAGCTCCAGCCCGTGCAGCCCCCGCCCCATCCCAGCGGACGTCTTTGTAGGGGCTGGCAAACCTATGCTAACAGCCATATGGAATTTCAAGGCACCCGGAATAACAATCTTGAAAAAGAACAAAGTAGAAGAACCCCTTCGTTCTTAAGGGAGTTTTCAGAGCCTGTAAATGTGTCTGCTTCGCTTTGGGGTGGAGCTCGGTTGGTTCCTGTGGAGTCTAAAACGTGGCTGAGAGAGCATGTCTGGATCTTTGTTTTGTGAAAGTAAACCTAAAGGATGTCGGGTAAGGGGAATGGGTGGTGCACCCGCCACGGGCGCTCAGGGAGGGCGGGGCCCCTCCCAGCCCCGGGGCCACCTGCCAGGGGGTTCTGGACGCTCTGCGGGGTCAACACCCACGTGTGGCCCCGGGGACCGACGTGCCTGGAAAGAGGTCCTGCCACCCTCTGCTGAGTCACCCGCATTTCCGGAGACAAAGCGGGTGGAGGGAGTGTTCCAAGCGGACGCGGAAGGAGAGCACTGCTTTCCCTGCGAACTTCTCTTGTGGGAGCGCTTCAAACCTGCAGACGCGTCGGAGGGACAGCGCGGGGTTCGCTCACGTACGTCCTTCACCGTGGCTCCCCTTGGTCCCCAGGCCTGTCCGTGCCTGTACCAGGGTGCACAAAACCCACACACCCGTGTCCTCGAGCGCATCCACACGCACATCCCCGTGCAGGTGCACGCGCTCCTGCGTGACGTGGGTGCTGCGTCCCGACCCGCTGTCCTGCTCGTCCACGTGCATCTCCTGAAGCGACGATGCCACAGCCGTCCACCTGTCCTCTGACGTACAGGCCACGTTCAGGGGTCCTCGAGGTCCCAATAGCGTCCTTTAGGAAGCTGGCCCTTGTCTCTGCTCGGTGGTCCTGGGAGCACGGAGGCGCCCCGTGGCACTTCGTGGCCGTGGCTCCTCCGCCTCTTACGCTAGAGCGGCCCCTGCCTCCTCGCCTTCCCCACGTGGATGTTTTTGGAGAGTCAGGACGCTGCCTCGTGAAACGCCCCGTCTGACTTGTCCGGCTGCTTCCTCACGTTTGGATTCAGGCTTCGGGTGAGTGCCCTGGACAGGCGACCGCGTGGCCTTCCGTCCGGTGGTGGGAGGGCGCGGGTGTTTGGTTTGGTGGCGTCGCGCGGCCCTGGGGGGGTGCCTTTTCCCTGAGGTGTGTCGGTGACTCGAGAGTCCCTGCTCTCCAACCACACGGCACCCGCCGACCCCTGCAGCAGGGGGCTGCCACCTGCCGTGCTGACCTCCGCAAGGGCCGGCCCCGTGGGGGTCGGAGGGTCCTGTGTTTCTGTCACCCCAGGCTAGGGTGGGGTTGCAAGAGCAGCCCCCCAGCTGAGTGCAGGGCGAAGCTTGGTGCTGATCTGGGAGCCAGAGGTTCCTGTGGGCTCCGCTGTCACCCGCAGAGGAATCTGGGTTTGGGGCTGGGACACCCTCCTTCCCCCCAGGCGGCACCTCCCCCACCCGCTCTGCCCAGCAGTGGGGTCTCGGCCCTCGGGGGAGCCGGGGGCTCAGTTGAGGGGGTGCACCCGGGGCCCTGAACCCAGGGCCCCCACTTTCCCGCACGGGGAGGAAATGGGTTAAAGGACACCCGAGGACAGAGGGGGTGGGCTGGACAGCCTGGTGGTTAAAAATTAGACGGTGTCGCAATGTCCCCGCTGCCCGAAGTCCTGGCGTCTGTGTGCTCCGCTCTCACTGGTGGTGCGGCCAGGCAGGTCCCTGGGTGACCGGCACCCCCGGGGGGGAGATGTCCTTGGGCCTTGACCTGCAGCCCAGCCGCCCGGCCTCCTGGGTCATGTGTGGGCAGCCGCAGGCCCGGGACGGCGGCGTCCCTGAGACCCGGGCCGAGGCCGCCCTCTGAGCGCGCAGCCTGGGGCCTCGGTCCTGGACACGCTCACCGCTTTGTTTCTTGGGTTTGCTCTGCTCACGTGTGGGTGTTTTGTGCTTTTTGAAAATGAAAATAAAAGACCACATTATTCAGGAATCCAAACCAGACGGGCCAACAAGACAGAACAGACCCTGGCGCAGGGCGGGGCGGGAGGCGGGGCGGGAGGCGGGCAGGTCTCACAGCTGCGGGAGGCAGAACCTTCTGGAAGTTCTGGGTGCTGGGTCCCCTTGGAGGGGGTGGCCGGCCCCTCGGCCCCCCGGTGCTTGGATGGGGGCAGGATCCTGAGCCAGAGAGGCCCGTCCGGTGAGGGCAGCGCCCAGGGCCCCCGGGGAGGCGGAGGCGGGCGTGTGAGAGGGTGGCCTGGAAGGCCGCAGATTGGGGGCGTCATTCCCGCGAGAGCGTGTGAGCCGAGCAAGTCCTAACGCCCGTCCGAGGGTTGTGCAGACCCCGGCCTGGCGGGACTCCCCTGCTCACCTGGAGCCTCCTAGGTGTCCAGAAACCCAGAGACGACCGTGTACACGGGAGTGAGTGGACACGTGTAGGCACAGACCCAAGACGTGCACACGTGTGTGTACACAGACATGTACACACGCTCAGATGTAGTCATATGCCTGTCAGAGACACACGCACACACACCGATAGACGCACGTGCACCCGTGCACCTGGCGAGCCCTGGGGGTGAATTAACAGGGGTGACGGTGTTCGCTGCTTTGGGCCACGAGCCGCTGTGTGTGTTGTGGATGGAGCAGAGGGGAGGGCCTTTCAGGAAGGTGGGGGGGTGCCCCTGCAGGAGGAGAGAAGGGGCATCCACCCAGAGCTTTGCTGGGGGTCACCTGGCACCCACGAGGTGCCTTCAAGGGTTCTGGCCGGCTCGTCCCGTCCCCCAGGTGCTCGCAGAGCCCGTGGAAGAGAAAGCTGCCTGCTGTCTCCACCTGCCCCGGAATGCTCTTCTGTGATCTAAATTACCCTTGTTCTGTTCAGTGGCATCCAGGAGCCTTCAGACAGGAACCTGGTGTCCTCCAGGGGAGTTTTCAGCCACCAGAGACAGTTCTGCAGGCACGGGGAAGGGCGGGGTGGGAGGAGGAGCCCGCCCACGCAGGAGAACTTACCTCAAGTCAGGACACAGCAGGTGGACCCCAGGTTAAGAAAGAACAGAAGCTACCACACCATCGAGGAGTGGGCGTCGTCACCAAGGCCGGATCCAAGGCAGGAACAGCGAGCACAGAGGATGGGGGCTTGAGGGACGTGTGAGAGTTTGCCAGGTGGAGACCACAGCAGGAATCATGCCGTCATTGGCTTTTGGCCCCGGACCTGGTGAATCCCCAGGTCACCAGGAATCCCTGGATCCCGGTCGCTCCTGAACTGGGTGCTGGGGGCCCGGGGCTCCTTGGCACAAGCGGGACCTGCCGTGGCTCCTCAGAGGTCAGCCCTCTGGGCAGCCCTGGGCTGTCTCCCTTCTGGGCACCTGTGTGTGGTCCGGTGGGTTCTCCAGGTGGCCACTCTGGGAGCTTAGATCAGCACATGCATCTTCCCAGGTGCCTCTCAGGCTTCCCCAGAGGCAGTCCCGCCTGGACGCCGAGCTGCTGCCCACGTCTGAGCTTCGGGCCCGGCTGGCGGGCGGCAGGCAGCGGCGAGCCCACGTGTGGCTCTGTGGACACTGTGGCCATTCCTTGGTGGGGCAGCGCCCTCAGGGTCCCCCAGGGCCAGGTAGATGCTCAGACTCCTGGAACCCTCGAGGCCAAACTTGGCCGATGGGCCCAGGACAGAGCTCAGCTCCCGCAGGGAGGGCCGTCCTCAGGGCAGGAGGGCCTTCACCCTCAAGCCCCGCAGGCGTTGGCGTCTTGGCCAGGGTCCCGCCAGGGCCTGCCTGGCATGGAGTCACCGCGTGCAGGGAGGCCCTGCGATGGCTTCCAAGGGCCGTTGCAGGCCCGGCCTCTGGGCTGGCCTCTCTGGCATCACGGTCCCCGCTGACACCATTGCCCGGGTTTCAAGGGGACGACGAGGGAGTCACCCACGGTCACAGGAGCCCAGGAAGGCTGCAGACGTTGCTGGGCAGCCTGTGGTCCGCTGCGAGGCCCTTGGCCAGCGGTTCTGGTACGTGAAGCCAGCAGGGAGCCCACAGAGCCTTGAGGGCGAGGAAGGGGCTCTGCAGGGCCCGCGGGGTCCCAGGCTCCTCTGGGCTCCACAGGGGCCTGCCCGTCCACACGTGCGTGTTGGGGGAGTGCGATTAGGGGCTGCTTCGTTTCCCGAGCTCCCCGAGAGGTACCTGGGGACACAGGCTCCGTGCTCCTTGCTGGGAGCGGCTGGGACCTTTCCCAGTGGGTGGGAGCCCCGGGCAGGGCACACAGGGTGGGGTGGGTGGTCCCCTCAGCCCCGAGGCGCTGGGGCGCGCCCCCTTCAGACCTGGGCCTCTGCCCTCTCATCTGGGCTGAGGAGCTGCAGGGAAATTGGCCAAATCCCTGCCGGAAAGGAGGCCGGGACCTGGGAAGCAGGGTCCCCCGGGCTGCTGGGGGCGGCGGGGAGGTGGTAAGACCCGTGGAGGCTGCGCCCTTGCGTTCTGATTGGACAGCGCTAAGTCACCATGAAACTTTCCAAACTGCATGTAAATGCCTTTGTAATACCCTGCGCCTGGGGAGAGGGAGGAAAGCCCAGGTCACCAGGTCGCCGTGGCGGGGGCGGGGTGGGGGGAGTGCTGGCCTAGGCACCCCCCAGCCCCGCCTGTGCACCGCTCAGTGTCTGCTCTGATTTCTCCCCGTCTAGGGCACGCAGATGAATGGGGGGGACCCAGGGGCTGCTCTCTACATGATGGGGGGGCACAACTGCCAGGGCCACCCTAACCCAGGGGTCTGCGCGCTCTCTGGGCCGGGCCTGGAGAACAAAGTGCTTTTGGAATCGTGGCATCTGACCCAGAGATAGCTGTGTTTCGACCATGTCAGATGGTTTCCCTCAAAACCCGTTTTCCCCTCCTTCTCCGCCCCCATGGGTGACTCGGGGAAGATTGTCCCACCTCCACGATGGGCACGGACGCCAGAGAAACCAGCGCCGACAGGACCCTCCGCACGGACGCGGACGGGAACTCCGTCCGGGGCCCTGAGGTTCAGACCCCGTGTGTCCGCGAGGGGCTGGGCCCGGGCGGGGCCTGCTGCAGCCACCGTCTGCCGGGGGAGCCTGGTCTACGCCGTAGGCTCCCTGAATGCTGCGGTGTCCGCGTGAGCGTGTGCGGGCACGTGTGCACGCGAGTCTGTGCACGTGAGTGTGTGCGCACATGTGTGCAGGGAGCCCCCTGGACCAGCACCTCAGCAGGTTGCCTCCTGGTGGGAGCTGAGTCCTGGGGCAGAGCCGTGCTGGCATTCTCCAGAGAAGGCGGGCGTGTGATGTTCCAGGAGCGCTGGGAGGCGACCGTGGCCTCCAGAAGGTGGGCAGGAAGGGCGAGGTCGGGGGGATGGGGGCTGCCACTGGATGGCGGTGTGCCGCTCAGGGCGGCGGGGCCCACAGCCACCGTCCCCTTGGCCCCCCGGTTCCGTACTCCTGGCTCTCCTGGGAAGCGCGAGCGTGCCGGTGAAGGCAGGGCCGGGGCTGGGGAGTGGCCCCTGGGAGTAACCGGGGGCCCGTCGGGGGGACGAGGGCGGCCCCACCCTGACGGGCTCAGGGGCTCTGCCTCAAACGGGCCGCGAGTCCCTCTCCAGAACGTGCCCGGAGAAGGGGAAGGGCCTTTGAATTGCTGTCCTGAGATTTTCCAGAGACTTTCAGGCATAAAATCACATTAGCGGCAGCGAATAGCAAGACTATTCTCTGGGCGTTTCTAAGGGTTCTGGGATGGGTGGGGGGACCCAGATGTTGGCACACGGGGTGCCCCCTGCCTTTCGAGAGGGGACCCGGTGTTCAGCTGTCCTGAAACATGAGTTCTGATCCCAAACAGCCCAGCCCTGCCCTTTGGACACCGCTGACCGGTGGCATCCTTGGCGTCCTGAGCGGGGACCCCCGACCGCAGCCTGGAGAGGACGGGGTTCCGAGGGGACTCGGGCGGAAGGGGTGGCTGCGTGCGGGGCCCACGTGGGGTCTAGCGTGGAATGTGGTGGTAAGACCCGCGTGTGTGTGTGCACGTGTGCGGACGCAGAACGCGGCCCACGGTGGAGGTGGGAGCTGAGCCCTGGCCTGGTGGGCAGGCGCCGGGCAGGGAGGGGCAGCCGTCATCCTGGTCAGACACCTGCACAGGCCGTGGGTCCAGGCGAGGCTGCTCCTGGCGCCCGGGGCTTCTCCCCAAACCTGAAGCTGGCGCTGGTAGGACTTCAGGCCACGGGGCAGCATCCCGTCGTGTCTTGGACAGAGGAATTGTGTCGTTTGAGGTTTTATGAAGGGCAGGAGGCGGGGCTCGGTGGAAAGAGTCCAGCTGCAGGCTGGCCCGGCTAACCTGGCCTCCGGAGCCGTCCCCAGGGTGGGACACCCCCAGAAGGGGTGCCCCGCGATGCCTGGAGGAGGCTGGCACCTGGGGGCTGCGGGCAGGGCTGAATCCCTCAGCCCCCCAACCTGCACATGGGCTGAGCTCTGAGGTGTGGGGGTGGAGGGGGAGGACCTCTGTCTGTCTGTCTGTCTGTCTGGAGCCGTCAGTCTTGCCGGGCCCATAATCTCCCTTTGCCCTTGCATCGACTCCCAGCTGCTATGCTCTGTCCCTTTGGCGCGATTCTCAGGAGTTGACCAGAAACCCCCAGGCCTCAGCGAAGCGCTGATGGGAACTCAGACGCCGGCAAGCTCAGCCGGGGCGTGCGGTTCCAGCCCGTGAGGCAGAGGGCCTGTGCGTTTGAGCAGGTTTTGAAAAGTGAAAGAGGCCGTGATCTCTGGCAAGATGGAGCGAGAGCGGTCGGGTGTCTGCAAGGGGACAGAGCCGGGAGGGCTGGGGAACACTGAGCAGGCCCCCGGGACTGGACGCTGACCGTCTCAGGGCAGCAGCTGCAGCGGCAGGATGGACTCACAGAGAGTCCAGTGGTTTCTAAGCTCCAGCTTTGCCCCAGAGCCGTGGCCAGAGGCCAGGCTTCCAGGCTGTTCCCAGTCGGAGCGGCTCCACGTGCAGAGGGTGCTGGCAAGGGGGGCCGGGGCTGCACCCCGGTGTCCCGAGGTTTCCGTCCCTGCCCAGGGCGGACGCCCCGAGAGCCTGTGCTAGGTGCTTTCTCTTGGGTCCGGGCTCTGCAGGCTGCAGGGTGAAGAGGAGGGTCCTTCTCGCAGCTCCAGAGCACGCAGGAGGCCCCCCGCCCTGGGGGACCCGACCAAGGTGCTGGCCTGGAGCCCTCCCTGTGCATACACCCCAGAGCAGGCCCTCATGGACAGTTTGGGGGGCCCGGGACGGTGCCAGCGTCCAGCAGAGGGGGCTGGGAGTTCCTCGGACGGCTCTGCCAGTGCCCTTGGCCTCTGGGTCAGGGGTGGGGTGGGGGTGGTGTCTGCAGCTGCTTTAAGGAGGTGTGAGGCGGTCTCGGTCTCCAGGGGGCCTGTTTCCCTCCGAGACTGGAAAGGTAGGAGGAGGAGCCGCCCGGAGGCATGAGCGGGGCACCGGCTGCCGGCCTGGGGGCGGGCGGGAGGCGGGAGCAGGCTGGCCCCACCTCCGGGCAGCAGAGGCTGCCCGCCGCTCCGCGGTGCACACAGCCCGATGGCTCCCGAGCGCTGCGGCCGCCGCGGCCCCTGCGGCCCCTGCGGCCTCCTGCTGCTGCTTGCCTGCTGCCTCGCGGCCGCCCGGGCAGACCTGATATCCTGGCTGTGGTCCACGGCCACGCTGGGCTCCAGGCCCCAGGACAGCTCCCCCGTGCCGCCCACGGGGGACACCACCACGCACGTGGCCCCCCCGAACGACCCCACCCAGCGGTGGAGAGCCCCTGCCAGCCCCGAGCCGCCTCTGGAGAGGCTGGAAGGCGGCCGGACCCAGGCCCCCGCTGCCCCCCTGGCCTCCCCCGCGAGCCCGGACACGAAGGAGGAGAATGTCGCCGGCGTGGGAGCCAAGATCCTGAATGTGGCTCTGGGCATCCGGAGCTTTGTCCAGCTGTGGGATGACACCACCCCCACCGAGAGCTCCCCGAGGGCGGGGACGCCAGCCCCCGAGAGCCCCACGCACCCCGTCGCCACTCCCGGACCCTCCGGCGCCCCCCAGGACGACGGGACCACCCTCTGGCTGAGCACCGGGGCCCCGAGCTCTCCAGACACCCTGAGGACCGAGGCCGGCTCCCTGCCAGCACCCACCCAGCCTCCGCCCTCCCCGGGCAGGCCCCAGGCACTGCTCAGGGAGCCCGCGGTGCCACTGCCGCCTCCAGGTAGAGCTTCTCTCTCCTCCGCGCCGGCTGGGGAGCCTCCCTGGGGAAGCCAGCCGCCCCCGGGGCGGCCCCAGGAGCTGGACGGCGAGGGACTCTTGCCCGCGGCAGCGCGGCCCGGCCCGCAGCAGCGACACCCTGACGACCGCAGGCTCACGCCACCTCCGCTTCCCCTGGTGACGGGCTCCCCGGGCACGCACGCTGCCCCCTGGGCTCTCCCCTCTGGCCCCCCCGCCAAGCTGTCTCAGGTCGCGCTCTCGGCTCTCATCGGGGACGGCGGTGCCTGGGCTCCCCACGCGGCTGGTCCCGCGGGGCCTGGTCTCGCTCACCGCTCCGCTCTGCTCGGGGCTGCCGTCCCCACCGCCGCCGGCCGCTGCCTGCCCCTGCCGCCCTCCCTGGTGCTCTGCGGCCACCTGGGCATCTCGCGTGCCTGGCTGCCCAACCACCTGCACCATGCGCGCGACGAGGAGGTGCAGGCCGCGGCCCGCGCCTGGGGGGCGCTCCTGCGGACCCGCTGCCACCGCTTCCTGGCCTGGTTCTTCTGCCTGCTGCTGGCCCCCCCCTGCGGCCCGGGCCCGCCGCCCGGGCCCCCGCCCTGCCGCCAGTTCTGCGAGGCCCTGGAGGACGCGTGCTGGAGCCGCCTGGACGGCCGCGGGCTGCTGCCCCCCTGCGCCTCGCTCCCGGCCCGCGAGGACGGGCACTGTGTGTTCATTGGGCCGCCCGCAGGTATCGGCCGGCCCGCCGCCCGCCTCCCGTCGGTCCGGCCAGGAGAGCTCGGCCGGGGCTGCGTGGGCCGCGCCGGACCTCGTGCCCCCGGGAGGCTGGGTGGGGTGCGCCGCCTGCTCTGCAGGGGGAGGCCGAGGTCTGGGGAGGCCAGGAGGTGTCCCTGAGACCAGAGGCTCTGTGCGCCACGGCAGATGCTCTGAGGTGGCCTGTCGCACTCCTGCCGGGGGGGGGGGAAACCGAGGCACAGAACGGTGACAGGACTTCCCACAGCTGCCCCGGCCACGGCGCCACAGCGTCTGAGTCCCCTGTGCCCCAACCTGCACGGTCGAGGGGGCCGCGGGGGTGGGGGGCTTGCTGCTCTGCAGGTCACGAGGTCCTTACCGTCCGGTGGTCAGGGAGCACGCGGGGCCCACGGGGGAGCCCCGGAGCCCCCCCGGGAGCTCCAGAGCGTCTCCGCCTCAGGGCAGCGGGAGGGCCATGCCCTCCTGGGGGCCACGTTGCCCACCTGGACCGCGCCCCCATCGGCACGTGCCCAGTAGGGGAGAGGGACCGGCCTCCGCAGCCCCCTCGGCCCCACAAGCCCCCTCTGCGTCTGTGGCGGGGCTGGACCCCTGAGCGGGGCCTGCTCCGTCTGCACTGGCCGGCCTGTCCGTGCCCCGCGGTCCCTGTCCTGCTCCCACCCCCACCGTGGTGCCGTGGGGAGCAGCCTTGACCCGCTCCCTGCTCTGCGAAGGCGTTGGGCTTTGGAGCTGGGCCAGTGGGGGTGGGATGGTTGTGCTGGACCCGAGAGGGCTGTCACCTTGCTGGGCCCTGAGGGGTGTGCGAGGCTGATTCCCTGGCCAGGCCTGGCACGCAACCAGGAGGTGGCTGCCGGTGCCCAGGCCGGGGCAGGGCAGAAACAAGCGCCCGAGGTGGGTGGTCCCCACCCCAAGGAGGAAGCAAACCAAAGGCTGGAGTGGAGGGGGGCGGGGCCGCGGCCTCACAGACAGGCGGACGGGGACGCTGCTCCGGGGGGACGGTGGCTGAGCCCTGTGTGTAAGCAGGGTGACCAAGAGGCGTGTGCGGAGCCCAGGGGCCCTGTGGCCGTCCCCGCGAGCGGGCCCAAGGGCGGAGGAGGGGCCGTGCCCAGGGCTGCTGGCACAGAGGTCATGGATCGCACCCCGGAGGAGGGGGCTGCAGTGAGCTGTGTGTCCCCATGGCCCCGCACCGCCAGTGCCCGGACGCTGGGCTAGCCCGGGCTCCCAGGCTCTGCGCCCCAGCTGGCTGGGCCTGCCTTGCCCTGTGCCCACCACGCACGCAGGGCGGGGGCAGCCCCGCAGGCCGGTGTCCTGCCGGGGGGCCCCTGTCCCCACGCAAGGGCAGCTCCACCGGGCAGGGGGAGGGGAGAGGGGAAGGACCAGGCCCGCCCACTCAGGGCCCTGGACACACACACCTCCTGCTGGGCCTCAGGCAAGGCCCAGGTCCCTGGGGTGCGGGTTCAGCCACCGCGGGCCAGGGGCTGGGGCGCGGGGCGGGCCTGTGCCAGCAGGGCCCAGGCAGGGCTGCGTGCGGTGTGGAATTTCCCTGACTGCCGCTGGCCCGGTCCGCAGAGTGGCCCGAAGCGGACGCCCCACTGGACGTCTGCGCGCTCTGGCAGGGCCCCGGCCTGGGAGGGAGGCCGCGTCCTGGCGGAAGCCTGCGGCTGTCTCCTGTCAGCCGGCTCTGTGTTCATCGCACGAGGGCCCTCCTGGGTGTGGCCTGGCCGGCGCTGTCCCACGGGGCGTCCTCCCCTTCCTCCGGCCTCTTGGTGGGGGACCACCCGCTGCCGGCCCCTGTGCCGGGCTGGATGCTCCCTCCCACCCCAGTGTGCCGGGGACTGGGGAGGCGGAGAAGACGGGCCTGGTGGGGGCGGGCTGCCCCTGGGATGTGACTGACTCTGGCCGAGCGAGGTCCTTGGGGCCGAGGGGCAGGGTTCGGGGAGCAGCGCAGCTGTCTGGGGGTGGGGGAGGCCCGAGGCTTCCTTCTCAGGGCCCCACCCCCATGACACCAGCACCCCCGTCCCTCCCCTCCAGGGTGTCCTGCGGGCGGTGGCAGACCCCGGGCAGACACGGCCCGCTCCCCTCACGGTGGCCGGTGGTGCGTGCACGGGCTGCAGGCCTCAGTGCCGGTCCCGAGGAAGGAGAGAGCAGAGCGGCCAGAGCTCAGAGGCGCCTTCCTCCCGCAAGCCCGGGCCGTCCGCGCCTGCCCCTCAGCCCTCAGGGCCGCTCTGCTCTCGTCGCGTCCTCCGCGGCTCCTCCCCGCGTTAGGTTCTCACCCCAGACCTAGCCGTGAACACACTCATCGAGGTCCAGGACGCGCAGGGGAGGGCTGGACACAGCTCCCTGCTGGTGGGGCATCTCTGTGCGTCTGCACAGATGTGGCGTGTGACCGCAACTCGGGCTGTGGGGTCAGGGGTCCGAAGTCGGTCTCTCTGGGCCGAAAGCAAGGTGTGTGCGGGGCTGCGTTCCTTCTGGGGCTCCAGGAGGATTCTGTCTCTGCATCTTCCGGCCTCTGGAGGTGCCCACGTTCCTTGGCTCGTGGCCCTGCCTGCAGCGTCGAAGCCAGCAGTGCGGGTGGCCGGGGCTTCTCAGGCCGCGTCTCTGACTGTGTGCCCGGCTGGGGAGGCTCTCTGCTCCGGGCGTGGTTCGAGTGGACAGTCTCCCCATCCCAAGGGCTGTCACCGTAATCACACCTGTGTGTCCCCTGTGCCAAGTGCAGCGACACTCACGGGTTCCAGACGTTGCAGGACGGACACCTTTGGGGCCCGTTGTTCTGTGGCGGCAGCGTGCGTGCACGTGTGCGCCCACATGGACTTGAGAGTCCTGCTCCGTGGACGTGGGATCCCGCTCTGTGTCCCTGGAAGTTCCCTCTTCCTGCATAGAGTCTGGGAAGCGTCCCTGTCCCTGGAGGGCGGGTGGCCCTGCTCAGCCTCCCGATTTCTCGGTTCCTCACCTGTTCACGTCCGTGTGCACGACTCGGGGCCTGAGACCCCCCGTGCGGCCCAGCTTTGGGTGCGGGGTGACACGCCCCGCTCGGAAGGCCCAGCCTTCTTCAAAGACTCCTCAGAGGCCCTCGGGCATCTTCTCTCCTGGACCGTCAGACATGTCCCCGAGGCTGTGATTGGTGGTGATGGACGTGGGCGCAGGCTGGAATGTCATAAACGTGTGGGCACGTCCGCAGGGATGGGGTCGCCTCCCCACGTGCCTAGGATGCTGCCCAGCCCTGCGAGTTTCTGAGATGTTTCTTCTCTGTGTGCTCCTCTGGGGTGCTGAGATGAGGTTCCCTCCCCCACAGCCGTCTCGACCCGGGGACTGCTGCCGTGTGTGAGGAAGGGAAAGCCTGGACTTCCTTCAGACACGTGATCCGCTTGTCTTACCGCGGCGACTATGTCCCATCTTAACAGGAAGGTGGGGCAGGAGAGGCCGGGGTCTGCATCCTGCCCTCCCGCGTGCGTCCCGGGTGCCCGGGGTTGGTACCGGCTCACCACATCTCACCACCTGTCAAAATCACCCTCCACGTTGTCCCACTCACTGCCTTTCCTCTTGGATTCTGTTCTTTCTGATAGTAGTGCTGCAATATTTGCTCACATTTTGTTATTATTTGCCTAACTTTTTTTAAAAGGCTTTACTTTTTAGAGCAGTTTTCGGGTCACAGCAAACTGGAGAGGAAGGTACAGAGAGTTCCCGTGTGCCTCCCGGCCCCGCCCCCATCAGCACCCCACCCAAGGGCGCACTTGTCGTTACTGCTGAACCTGCACTGACACATCCTAATCACCCAGGGTTCAGGGTTCACTCTCGACACGTGCAGGGACAGGTAGCCACTGTTGTGGCATCACACGGGGTATCTCCACGGCCCTGCAGACCCTCCGTGCTCCCCGTTCACCACCCTCCCGCCCCCGCCAGTTCCTGGAAACCGCTCATCTTTTTACCGTCTCCATGGTTTTGCCTTTTACAGAATGCCGTAGAGCTGGACTCATACAGTCCGCAGCCCTTTCAGATGGCTTCTTTCGCTGAGTCACAGGCATTTACGTTTTCTCCATGCTTTTCTTGACTTACTAGCTCTTCTTTTCGGCTGAATGATATCCCGTCGTCTGGATGGACCACGGTTTGTGTATTCATTCACCTGCTGAAGGACATCTTGGTTGCTTCCAGGTTTTGTCAATTATGAGTAAAGTTCCTAGAAACGCCCATGGTTTTGTGTGGACATAAGTTTCGACTCCTTTGGGTAAATACCCAGGAGCATGCTTGCTGGTTTCTGTAGTGAGAGTGTGTTTAGTTTTGTGAGAAACCACCAAACTGTCGTCCAGCCTGGCTGCACACCCCGCGTTCCCACCGGCAGTGAACGAGCCTTCCGGTTGCTCCCCGTCCTCCCCGGCATTTGGTGTTGTCTGTGTCCTGGATTTTGGCCGTTCTGATAGGTGTGTAGTGATATCTTGTAGTTGTTTTATTTTTAGTTTTTATTTTTATTTTTGGCTGTGCCACATGGCTTGTGGGATCTTAGTTCCCCAACCAGGAACTGAACCCTCGCCTTGGCAGTGAAAGCGCTAAGTCCTAACTGCTGGACCGCCAGGGAATTCCCTCATTGTTTTAACTTGCATTTTTCTGATGACAGCCGATGTGGAGCATCTTTGCGTGTGCTTATCTGCCATCCGTGTATCTTCTTTGGTGATATGTCTGTTTAGATCTTTTGTCCATTTTTAAATCAGGCTGTTCATCTTCTCATCGATAAGTTTCAGGAGTTCTTTGTAGATTTTGGCTAACAGTCCTTTATCTGATGCGTGTTTTGTAATTTTTTTCTGCCAGCCCGTGGCTTGTCTTCTTATTCTCTTAACTGCGTCTTTTGGACACAGAAGGTTTTCATTTTTAGGAAGTCCAGCTTGTCAGATCTTTCATGAATTGTGCCTTTGGTGTATCTAAAAACTCATCACCAAACCCAAGGTCATCGAGAGTTTCTCCCATGTTTCCTTCTAGGACGTTTGCATTTTACATTTAGGTGTGTTAGAAATTGAGTTACTTTTAGTGAAGGGTGTAAGACCTGGGTCTAGATTCTTTTTTTTTTGGGTGTGCTGCCCAGTTGTTCCAGCACCATTTGTTGAAAAGACTGCCTTTTCCCCATTGTATTGCCTTTGATTTTGTATTAAAGATGAGTTGACTGTATTTGTGAGGGTCTGTTTCCGGGCTCTCTGTTCTGTTCCAGGGATCTGTTTGCCTCTTCTCTCGCCAGTACCACACTGTCTGGAGGACCGTAGCTCATCCTAAGTCTTGAAGTCAGACGCCGTCAGTCCTCCCGATTTGTTCTTCTCCTTTCAGTGGTGCGCTGGTCTTCCCCCTCTCCCTGTAAACTTCAGAACTGATTTGTTGATAGCCTCAAAATAACTTGCGGGGTCTTGACTGGGATGGCATTGCGTCTATAGATCAAGTTGGGAAGAACGGACCTCTTGACGTCGTTGAGTCTTCGTACCCACGAGCAGGGAGTCGCTCTGCATTTATTTAGTTCTTTGATTTCTTTTGTCAGAGGTTTGTAGTTTTCCTCCTGTGGATCGTGTGCAAATATCTGTCACATTTGTGCCTGGTGGAAATGTAAATAAGCATTTCATTGCAGGAGGTGCTAATGTAAATGGTATTTTGTTTTTTTTCAATTTCAAATTCCACTTGCTCTTTGCTGGTATATAGGAAAATGATTGACTTTTGTACGTTAATCTCGTGTCGTACAACCTTGCCATAATCACTAGTTCCAGGAGTATTTTTTGGACAATTGTTTTGGATTTTCTACATGTTGATTTTCCTGTCATCTACAAATGGATGGTTTTGTTTCTTCCTTTCCAATCTGTGTGCTTCTATGTCCTTTTCTGGTCTTACGTCATTAGCTGTTGAGGTGAGAAGGAGTGGGGAGGGGGCACCCTTGCCCTGTACCTGGTTTTAATGGGAAAGCTTCAAGTGTTTCACCATTAAGTATACCATTAAGTATGATGTTAGCTGTAGGTGTTTGTAGACAGCCTTTATAAAGCTGAGGAAGTTCACCTTTATTCCTCGTTTACTGAGAGCTCTTATCATAATAGGCACTGGATTTTACAGAATGCTTGTTCTGCATCTCATGAGAAGACCATGTGATTTTTCTTAAGTCTGTTGATGTGATGGATTCCATTAACTGACCTTCAAATGCCGAACCGACCTTACGTCCCTGGGCTGAATCCCACGTGGTCCTGGCTGGCCTGTTTGCTGAAAGGGAAGCTGTCTTCCCTAGCAAGGCCCCCGATGCCTTGATCCGAGGCGAGTGTGGCCCACCAGAGGCCCCCCGGCTTGTGTAGCTCCCGCCCACTGTGTCCCCAGCGAGGCGTTCCTCTGAGCTCCCAGGGCCCGGCTCTCTGCCGCGGTGCTGGTTTCCTCCCCAAGACAGCTGGGCCAACAGCGTGGGCCAGCGCCTCCAGCACAGCAGCTGTCCGATCTGCGCGGAGGGGTGGCCACATCCCCCGTCAAGACTCCTGTAATTGGAGAACGGAGCGGTGATCTTAGGGCCGTGGCATTCGGAGGCTGACGGCAATGGGAACCATGCAGAATTTCACGGAGAGGAAACGGGAGAACTTTGGGAAGGAGCGGCTCACGCATCTCTGGGGTCCCTGGGGTTGTGCCTGTAACACGCTATTGTCTTGCAGCCCAAGACATCAACGGCTGCGGCATCTTGCGTTCTTCATGAATCTGGAAAAGTTCTCGTTGCCCGGGAGGAAGGCTGCTGCTGGGGCACAGCCATGTTTAACTTTGGGGACAGCTGGGTTGGGACAGACTGGCACTCAGTCTGGTGAGGGTCCCGTTTCCTAATCTTAGAGCATCTCCCCGCGTGGACACTTGAGCCCCGGGCACTTCTGATGCAAAGGGACCATACCGCAGCCGCCATCTGGGTGGACAGCAGGGTCTGTCTCTGAGTGGGAAGGGACTGCTGGCCTCCCAGAGCCCAAGGTCTTCGTGAAAGTCCCCCTGCCCCCGTGAGGGGCTGTCTGCCCTGGGCAGCTGCTGCGGCCAGACCACTGTTCCGCGGGTGCTGCTGTCTGCACTGCCCTGGTGTTCCCCACTTCTCGCCGGCATAGGGGTAGGTGAGGCCGAGGGGGAGTCCACGTGGCGGGAAGTCGGCGCAAACAGAGCCACCGCCATCCAAGTAGGACCAGCCTGGTGGGTACCCAAAGCCCTCGTCCTCGTGCGGGTGCCTCTTGTCTCTTCTCTTTTTATATTTTGTCCTCAAGGGGGTCTTTGAAAGACACAGCTTGTCTTAGGAAGTTGGGATCCAGCTATTCTTCCCTCTGTCCGTCCCAGGAAGTCTCAGGTCAGCCTGACCCTGCGCGCGGGGGCCAGACGCCAGGCGCCCACCACGCACGGATGCACTGACACAGCCACGCGGTCACCTTCACACACAGCCACGCGCACTCGCGGGTCACCGGTGCCTTGGTCAGGACACCGGCACGCCAGCAGCCGCTTCCCAGAAGAGCGTCTCCTCCTCATTTTGGAGGCAGCGTACACACAGAGGGTGGGGCGGGGGGGCCGTGGCCAGACCGCGGCCCCCAAATCCCTGCTCTGCCCGGCACCGTGGGTGTTCTGGGAAGTCGCTGGTGAACGGGCCTCTCCCCGCGTTGGTGTTTACTCCCTTCTGTGTCAGCCAGTGACCACACCCCCTGGACAGAGTGGTAGGCCTGCCCCCCTAGCCCCGACACCCCTGGTCCCAGAGATCATCAGTCCAGGCTATTGGTGGCCCCTACCACCCAGGAAGTAGCCCCATCCGTGCCGTAGCCACGGCTTGGGCAGGTCCAGGCACCGTGGCTGTGTCCCTGCCTGGGCCCTGGCCGCCGCGGGCGCTCCGTAGCACAGGGGGTTGGGGGTGAGAGCCTCAGGGGCATCGGAGAGGACGGGCGAGGCCGTGTGGGGCTGGAAGTGTGAGCGGGGAGGAAGAAGGCCGGCCCCCCTGCTGGGTCGCCCCTCACGCAGCCCCGTCTGGGTCGGGCGGTCGTGGCACCCTGCGTGGACACGGGGCAGCGAGGAGCCCCGCGAAGCAGCCACCGCCGGGTAGACCCCCCCACAGACCTGGGAGGCCCCGGTGGGGTTTGCTGTCCCGAGGGTGAGCCGACATGGAGACCACAAGCGAAGAAGGGCCCCCAAGGAACACAGCCCCTTTTGTGGCCTCCCTTCCTAGGAGTGTCATTCGTTTCCAGGCTGTTTCGAGCGTAGACGCGGCTCAGGGCACCCTGTGTGCACCTCTTTCTCTTCTTCCTAATGTTTCACGTCTTTAAGGGAAACAAACACCTCGCCCGGGTGGGGTGAGGATGCCTTGGCCTGTGTCTGGAGCATTTCTCCTGTGGTTCCAGCGTGGGAGTGGGGGGGGACCAAGGACCAGGGTGAGGTCCGAGCATGGCGTGGGACTGGGGGCGGGGTCTGAAGGGGGGGTGGGGGCGGGCTCGAGCCTGCGGGCACCGGGCAGCGGGCTCCCCGTGCTCATGGGGGCGGGGGCCCGCCCCTCCCGCCACGGTACTTTGGGAGTGTCTCTGCGCCCCCCTTGCAAGCAGTGAGCCCACGGGAGCTGTGCGGCGCCCGGAGGGGCAGGTGGCTGTCGTGTCCCCTCTGGGGCGGGGGCGGGGGCGGGCTCGGGGGCAGTCGGGCCTGTTTCCCCGGGGGCGCGCGGCCTCACGGCTCTCTTTCTCTCCGCAGAGAGCCAGGTCGCGGAGGTGGGTCTGCAGCAGCTGCTTGGGGAGCCCCTGCCGCGGCACGTGGCCCTGGTGCACGACCCCGCCGTGGGGCCCGCCTACGAGTTCGGCGCAGACGGCGGCGGCGGCGGCGGCGGCCAGGCGGCCCGCAGCCTGGTGCCCGGCGCGTCCTTGCGCGCCTTCTCCCTGCTGGCGCGCGTGCGGCCGGCCTCGGCGCGCGCGGGCGTGCTCTTCGCGGTCACGGACGCGGCGCGGGCGGTGGTCCTGCTGGGCGTGAAGCTGGCGGCGGCGCGCGGGGGGCAGCAGGAGCTGCAGCTGCTGGCGGCGGAGCCCGGCGCCACCCGCACGCGCACGGCCGCCAGCTTCACGCTGCCCGCGCTGCACGGCCGCTGGACGCACCTGGCGCTCAGCGTGGACGGCGCGCGCGCCGCGCTCTTCGTGAACTGCGAGGAGGTCGAGAGCCAGCCCCTGGCGCGCTCCCCGCGCGGCCTGCCGCTGGAGCCCGACGCGCGCCTCTTCGTGGCCCAGGCCGGCGGAGCCGACCCAGACGAGTTCCAGGTAACCACGACGGCCCCCGTGCCCAGGGCCGGGGACGATGCCCCTTCCGCCTGCCGCAGCGGCTCGGGGTACCGGAAGGCCCGGGCGGAGCCGGCTGCCAGGCCTGGGGGCCCTCGGTCCACCGGCTCCGCCTGGTCGTTGACTTCCCTGCTGCGCTGGCACCGCCGTCTCCCCGGACGCCCACCTCTGCCTCTGTCAGGGGCCCCACCCTGTCTGTGCACGTGTGCCTCTGCGTGTGTGTGCCGTGCCCTGCGCCGACCCTGGGGCTCCGGGCCCCACGTCCAGGTCCAGCAACAGCCCACGCACCTGGAAATGAAGACCTTGAAGACGCAGCTGCAGAGTGCTGAGAGTGGTCCTTCCGGGGGCCGGGCCGGGGGTTCATGCCATGCACCAGCAGTCACCGTGCTGGTTATTATTTTTGCCAAACTGTGAAAAGGCCCCACGGCCGGTGAGCCTAGGGCGGGCCTCCGCCTCAGAGCAGCAGGGGCAGCGTTTCCCCAGCAGTGACCCGCATGTGGCGGTCCCCACCCTGTCCCCTGTTCGCTCAGGCCTGGCCCTGGGCTTCGTGTCTGGGGGGAGGCAGAGCCCAGACCCCTAGCGGGGTCTTTCTCCTGGGTCCTCGGCCCCCACGCGCCTGGGAGCCTTTGCTGGAATCCCATGTCCTGGAAGCAGCGTGTGGGCACCCGCAGCAGGCGTGGACACACAAGTCCCTGAGTCTCGTGTTGCGGCCGCCCGGCAGTTGGCACGGCCCGCCCAGCCGTCCAGACAGGGGTCCCTGTGTGTGCGGATGGGGGTTGCGTCCCCGGGGGACAGACAGTTAATTATTACCCAGACAAAGGCTGCTTGGTTAAAGTTGTTAAAGTCCTGGTGACTCGGTTCTGAAAGCTGACCTTTCACCTTTGGCAGGAACTTTCACCCCTGGGGTCTGGGAGCCAGCAGGACTTTGGTACCAAACTGGGCCTCTTTGTGTTTTCATTTTGATCCTCAAACTTGATTAACTGGAGCGAAGTCCCAGGGAGCCGTGCTCTGGGGAGGGGCTGTGCTGACTGGTGACTTGTGGTGAGATTTCTCAGGCTTTTCTAGACGGAAAACTCCCCTTAAGTTCTGTGACTAACACTTTAACAGAAGAGTTGCTCATGTGCTGGTGGGGACAGGGCTTGCCTGTCTCACGGGGCTAACAGAGGACACCACCTTCCTGTGGCGGGGACACCCAGAGGGCCTTGCCAGGCTGGGGTCATCTGTGCAAAACACACTTGCCGGTTAGATACGTAGGCAGACAGTGTCTGGGTGTTTTGATGTGCATTTCTTGGTTGTGAGTGAAAACAAACTTTAATATTTTATGTGTTTACTGGCTGTTTGTATTTCTTCTTGTGACTGGCCTGTTTCTGTCCTTTGCATTTTTGTTTTAATGGTTTCAACTGTTTCTCATTGGTTTATATGAACTCTTTATATATGAAAGACACTGGTCATTTGTTTTATACACTGCAGATTTTATTTCTCAATTTTTCATTTGCCTTTTCACCTAGTCATTTTTTGAAACCACTGGGGTATTTAAAGTGTTTATGTAGTTAAATCTGGCCTGGAAAAGACATCCAAAAAATCTTGGAAAATTAGAGATACAGAAGCAGAGAGGACTGTAGGGTCCTTCTGTCCGCCTCTGGCTGGAGCCCTGCTTACCCTGGGCAGGTGCTGGCCCCCTCCCCTGGTGTCACTTGTGTCACTTCCAGCCGAGTCCAGTTCCCTGTGGCTCCTCTGTCCCCACAGACTCCAGTTCCAGGAATCTCTCTGTGGGCGTTTGATCAGACTCCAGCCAGGTGAGAGGTGAAGCGTGTTGCCCGGAGGAGTAGACAAGATGGGTTTAGGACAGGGTTTGTCGGCCTTTCTGAATTCAGACTCTTGGGAAAGACCCTCTCACGTGTGCGGTTGGTAAGCCTTGGCAGAGGTGAGCACAGAGTTTAGGGTGCGTGATGAGCCGGGGTGTCCCCGCCGACGGTCACCGGAGCGGGTTGCTCAGCCTCTCGTCGACCACCCAGTGCTCAGCCCGGCTTCCTCCTGACGATCCCTGCAGAACCTTTGTTGTTTTCTCCCGTCACAAAAATTGTGACCGTCCTTGGTCTTTCCGGTTCATTCTTCTTCTTGAGCTTATTTGGTAATAAATATCTCTTGGGAAATCCCTAATGCCACTCAGTTGTTGCAACATTTTGCTTAAAATGTTACTTCCAACTCTTTTTCAGTGCTTATTGACCTAATTCTTTTTTTTTTTTTTTAACTATTTCAGATACTCTGTACTTGAATTTTCTTGACAATTTCTCTTTGTTGAGTGTGTCCCTGTTTTCTCATTCCTACTTGTTTTTCTCTTTATGAAGCCATCTTCCTCTTCATCCAGATTTCTGTTGAGGCTTAGTCATCTGTTTTCTCAGGCCCCCTGGGTCCCTCGTCCAGAACCGGTACTGGGCCGGGGCAGGACTGTGCTTGGGAACGAGAGTTGTGGCCCAGCTTCCCAGGCTGCGCTCCAGCTGTGCACCTCATGTTGAATGTTTGCTGCTTTTGTTCTATGATGAGGGCGCTGGAGGCTGTGAATTTTCCTCAGCAGGCAGCTTTGTTGGCCACGTTATATAAGAAGTAAGCAGTTGGTCACTGAGGCCAAGAGGGTGCCCACCCCCCACACTAGGTTTGGGTGCTGAGGGTGGCACACAGCAGGCAGGGAAAGTGCTGGCCTCCTCTGACACCCCCAGTCCTCCCGCTGTGACCCCCAAGTCCAGCCACAGCAGACCTGCTGCTCCTGACTGAGGGACAGCTCGCGGCGCCCGAGGGTGCTGTCACCAGCTTTTCCAAATACCCCTCTGTCAGTCATCGGAAGTGACCTGGACCTGTAGCGTAACTGGTTACAGTCCTGCAGCAGTCACGCAATTTCCTGACTTCATGGGATGGAGAAATAGGGGGAGGGTTGCTTGTCATAGAATTTGATGCAGATAGTCGAGGAGGTGGGGCTTGATACAGGAAGCTGGTCAGAAGCGCTCAGCCCAGGACTTGTAGGAAATGAGGCAGCCTTGGTGTGGCCCAGTCATAGCGACAGCTAGGGTAGGTGACAAGGGACCAGGCAACTGGGGGTCACCCCGCAGAGGGTCAGGGGCCAGGCAGGGCCCACCCAGCCCCTGTGCAGGCTCGTTCAGCCCCACTGCCCAGGGCCGGGTCACGACCCTTCCAGATGGAGCAGACGGGGTGGGTGGGAGTCCCTGGAGAACTCTGGGGTGCCCGGAGTTGGGGTCCCAGGGAGGCAGCACCAACACCAGTGACTAGGGACGCGCTTTCGTGGCCTGCGGCTCTGGTCGTCTGCACACAACTCTAAGACCCGTGGCCCTAGCGAGGCAGTGACAGGACAGATTTGAAGCGGTCTGGATTTCACAACCTCTGGCTCCAAGGCCGCCCAGTGTTGGCGGTGGGTCTCGTGGCCTTTGTGCGCTGGTGTCTCCCCGGCTGAGCGTGGCCCCGGGCGGCTCCCGCCCCGCGGCCGGCGGGTCCCTGCTCCTCTGCTCCGCGCTCCTCCCGGCGTCTGGCAGCCTCGTGCCGAGCGGCCAGCCTGGTGCCGGGCGGTGTGGGGCCAGAGCCCCGCAGGCCTGTGCTTGTGGCGGCCCTGGCCTCGCGGGGCAGTGTCAGTGTGGGGACAGTCACGCCCGGATGCCCGGCTCCCCAACCTCCACCTGCCGGGGGCCTCGTGCCCTCCCCCGATGGCTGCCACACACAAAGTGCCCCCGGGGCCTGTCTAGAATTTTAACGTCGGGCCCCTCTTTCTGCCCCGGGATGACTCTCTGTCACCTGGGGACCCCGTCCCTCCTCCAGCAGGGCTGGGTGGGCCCGAAACTTCCATCCCTGACACGCTGCTGCCGCTGCCCCGAGCTCAGTGGCCGACCCCCTGCATTTTTATGTCCAGAATGGCCTGTGCTTCCCGCAGGTGCTGGCGCCTGGACGGGGCGGGCGCCTGTGTGCTGCCCTCACGGGAGGGCAGGCGTGATTGCGGGGTTCCTGCTCCTGGCCTGAGCCTCTCCACACGCGTGCTCCTGTGCACACACACACGTGTGTCCTCCCACACACAGACCCTCCACACGCCCTTCCCAGCAGCTCACTGCCCTGCATGGTGGTTGGAGCATCTCAGGATTCTAGACCAACCACTGCCCACAGCTGAATCCTTTCCCCGTGGCCGGGTGGACCGTCCCTCTGCAGACCAGAGCTCCAGCCCGGGGTGGCCTGCCTGCCGCCAGCCCCTCGCGGCATCTCCTCTGTCCGCAGCCGGGTTCTGCCCTGAAGATCCACATACCACACGGGGCCCCCGGACCCCGATGCCTGCTAGATAAACTCAGCACAGCCCTGAGCGGTCAGTCAGGCCGTCCTGTGACCTGCAGCCCTGGACACAGCCCGAGTTCCCCAGCGGCCACTGTGAGAAGGGCCAGCCCCACTCTGACCGTGGGCCTTACAGGGATGCTTCAGGCTGGTTCGAGGCCCTAAAGGTGGCATTCTTCTCTGGGGGGGATGGTGGCGGGGGACCTGCGGGAGGCGAGGATGGAGCTACATGTGAAGAGGCAGAAGCAGCTTTGGACACAGGTGTTTGCGCTGGTTCAGCTGAAACAAGGGACCAACCTCAGGCTGAGGGAGACAGTGCTCCGTGTGCCCGGTCACTTCCAGGAAGACGCTGCCCCCCCCCCCCCCCCCCCGCCGTGCTGCCACCCGCCTGCCAGGGGCCAGGCCTGAGGACGGCAGCGCTGCCCGTGACCCCACCTCTCAGCCCTGTGGTCTGTCAGCTTCCCCTGGAGGCCCAGACATCAGCAGGCAGGTGCTGGACCTCACCAGGCCTTCCTGCAGAACCTTCTGGAATCGCTGGTCATCCCCAGTCTAAGAACCGTGTACCTCCTGCCGTGGTGTGGGGGTCGGAGCTGCAGGAGGGGCGCCCCGGGCAGGCTGGGCCTTGACCACAAAGACACGGGCACTTCTGCTTCAGAGCTTCTGGGATGAGCTGTGGTCAAGCGGGGAAGACAGTGAGAGTGACCCGGGGTCCCACCAGTGGACACTGTTGTCCTCGCCTTCGGGGACCGACCCGTGGGAGGAAGCCGTCGTCAGCGACCTGGTGGCCCCGTCGGCGGGTGAGGCCACGGCCGTCTCGGGGACCCCGAGCGGGGCCCGCCCCCCCGATCAGCCCGCGTGCGCACTTGAGAAAGGGGGGGTCACACGTGCGCGGCGGAGCTGAGGCCGCCTGCCTGCCCCCCGCCTGCACCCTCAGCCCCCCCATCGCAGGCCTGGCTGGGAGCTGTGCTGGGGACATGATGACCCCATGGGAGCTGGGGGCTGTGGGGGCCCCCTCGCCCCCACCCCCCGGGCCAGCTGACCTCATTCGCCTCCCAGGAGCAGGTGTGTGCCTGAACACGCTCACCCACGTGTGCACACACACACGTGTGCATACCTGCATGACACATGTACACACTCCCGTAGACACGTGCACACACAGGGAGGTGGGGTGTCCCACCCCGTAGGCCTCGCCGTCCGTGGGGGTAGAGGTGCAGGGGGAGTATGGAGCCGGGCAGAACTGACCCTCGGGAGGCAGTCCAGGGGGGCTTCCTGGAGGAGGCAGCCTGGGCTGGGCCTGGAGACAGGAGTGGGGCCCTCAGGCAAGGGCTCAGAGGGACTCTCAGGGGTGTTTGTGGGCTTGTTGTCCCGTGGGGAGCAGGACGGCCGTGAGCCGGGGGTCAGTGGTGAAGGGAGCGTGAAGGGGACTTAGGGATGGAGGGGAGCACACGGCCCAAGCACGGCCCCCGCCCACCACCCGTGTTTATACGGCTCGCCACCTCGAGAGGCTTCTGCATGTTTCAGTGGTTGGAAAACCAATAGAAGAAGAAGATTTTTTGACGTGTGAACATGTCGGTGACCCGTACAGCCTGGTGGGAGCAGCCGTGTCCAGGGTCCGCAGACTTCTGTGGTCCACTTCCCGGCACAGCCGCACAGCAGCGGCGACACACACCTGGAAGTGCGCACCGTCTGGCCGGTGACCCAGGAAGCTCACCAGCTCCTGCCCTGAGCCGGTCCGTAGTAAGAGCTGTGAAGTGTGCATCTCCGCCTCGGTGAAACGTGTTCTCTGTTTACACGATGCCCTGAGTCCCTGTGGGTTAAAATGTTAAGTAGGAAACAAGAAATGCCAGAAGAGCGTGTGTGAACACCCGTAGCCTCCAGCGGCCTCACGCGTGTGGCCCCCACTCTCGGCCTCGATTCAGAACCTGCGGTCGTGCCACCCTCTGGGAGCAGGGGGCCTCGCGGCGAGGACCCCGGTGCAGCCGGGCTGGGGTCCTCAGCCGTCGTGCCGTCCCAGCCGCTGGCGGCCCTGCCCCAGCCTCGGGCCTCGGGCTTCCCCTCAGGGCAGGGCTCCCACACCCTTGCCACGGGCTGACCGTCCACACTCGGGGTTCAGGATGCCGCCCAGCAGGTGCCTGCTGACCCGCGCCTCCCCCACCTGGCGCCGTGTGCCTCGTGCCCCGAGGGCATGCCCCCTCCAGGGACACTGCGCTTTGCCGACCTCTTCTCGCGCTGGGACCGGAGAGGGGTATGCGTGCTGTGTCCTGGCACCTCGCGCGGGGCCGGGACCACGGGCGGGAACGTGGAGCTCGGGAGAGGATGCTAGGCGTTCGTGTGGCGGAGGGAGGGAGAGAGGGAGTGACGTCACCCGCTGTGGCATCACCGCTGTGGTGTCACCTGGGGCCGTGTCACCCCTGGAATCGACCGCGTCGTGCCTGGTTCCGAGCCGGCTGCGGCCCGAGTTGGGGTCTCCTGGGCTCTGGGCCTCCTGCCTCAGGACCGCCGGCGACCTCCCCCTCCCTCTGTGCTCAGGGCCGGATCTCGGAGCTGAGGCTGCGCAGGGACCCCCAGGTGCGCCCCCTGCACTGCCTGGACGAGGACGAGGAGGACGATGACGACGGGGTGAGTGCTCGGGGGGGGCCCCTCCCCTCCCCCACCCTGAGGGAGGAGGGGCCCAAGGCTGGGGGTGGGTGGCCTTGCCTGGAAACCCAAAGTGCTAGGACCGGAAAGGTCTCTTCTGAAAGATGCCACTTCGGGCTGATGTTACCTGGGGTTACGTTTCTGTCTACCTGTGACGTCAGAGAGGGCCTCCCTTGCCTGGAATTTTCCACGTAGATACACGTATGGAACCCAAAGGTTAAAAATCACCCCTAGGAGAGCCAGCCAGTGACGGAGTCACCAGTAGTCGCTGGAGCCAAAGTGTGTGAGTGTGTGTGTGTGCCGTCGTGTGCGTGTGCCGTCGTGCGTGTGCCGTCATGCGCATGTGCAGTTGTGCGTGTGCAGTCCTGAGTGTGTGCAGTCGTGCGTGTGCAGTCATGCGTGTGCAGTCGTGTGTGTGTGAGTGTGTGTGCCGTCGTGCGTGTGCAGTCGTGTGTGCGTGCAGTCGTGCGTGTGCGTGCACACTGTCCCGTGGGACCTAAGGCAGAAAACACACCAGGTCTCGTGTGTGAAGGACAGACAGGCGGGAGACCTGCGTCCCCGGGGCGGCTGCAGGTCTTGGCCGCGTGCAGCGAGCAGGACAGGCGCGAGGGGTGCAGCCTGCGCGCTGAGTCAAGCCCGAGGGTCCCTGCGCGGGCCCCCCCTTTGGGCCGTTTCCCAGGACAGGATGGCCAGGAACGTGTTCCGTGCGGGGCTCTGCACGTCCAGCCAGTAGCTGAGCTGGTTTCCCAAGGGCCCTTCTTCCACGCGGTCTGATGGACACGTGCCCTGTCGGGGACCCGGCGGACCCACGCACAGCCCGCCCTCTCCCCCCACCCCGAGCTCCCGGGGGGGCTGGGGGGCTGTGGTCACCGGCTTGTTTCCTGTCCACCCCGCAGGCATCTGGAGACTTGGGCAGCGGGCTCGCGGACACCCGGGAGCATCTCAGGGAGGAGTCGGTGAGAGCTGGGGGCGCTGGGGTGGGGTGTAGGACACGTGTGCACACGCGTGTGCAGCGTCTCAGGGCTCCCTGGGTCACTGAGACAAGTTCCCCCTGGGACGGGGGGCTGGGACTCGGGCTGAGTCGGGGACGCGCCTTCCCGGCTGTGTGTCCTCTTGGGAGGGCATGTTCTTTGCAATCCGCTGTCTGGTCCAGACCTTCCTCGGGCGTCTGAGTGACCTTGACGTCTGTTCGCGTCTCCCGTCAGCTGTGGGGCCGTAAGGAGCTAAGGAGCCGACCCTGTTCGGCAGCCCATGCCGCCCAAAGCCGCGTGCAGGGCTGGGAGTGACAGGGGTGCCACCTTCTCCCGTTTGGACACATTGTGTTGACCCCACCCGACCCCGCTCCAGCGTCATCTCCTCCCAGGGCTTGGGCGTCGAGGGGCCACGATGGGGCGGACTGCTGCGCTGTCCTGCGGTGCACGGTTGGTGGCCGCCTGCCGCCAGGGGCCCCGGGGCCCCCTGGCCCTGCACTGGGTGGAGCCACTCTCGGGCGGCAGCGCTGGCTCTGGCGCCCGGCAGCCCCCTGGACGGGGTCAGTGCCCACGATGGCCATGCCTGGGGTGTTGTGGCCTGTCCACTCCTCAGCTGTCTCTACCCAGGAGTCCTGGGCGCAAACCACGGAGACAGCGGTGTCCCCACTGTGCTGGAACCAGGGCGCGAAGTGCTGCGGCCACGGGGCCTCTCTTAAGAGGCTGGGGTGGGGGTGGGGGGGGCCGCTGGAGTCCTGCCGCCTGCCGTGCGCTACCCAGGAAACCATCCCTGCCAGCTCCTGCTTCAGGAAGCCCGGCGGAGGCCGTGGTGAGGGAGGCTGGCGGGGCCGCACGGAGGCCTCTGCAGGGCTGGCCTGGTCCAGGGCACGCACGGCCTCCCGGCGCCCCCTGCACTCTCCGTGGTCCCCTGGCCCTCCGCCCTCCCCACGCACAGGGTCTGCGGTGTCAGCGTAGCTGGCGGGCTTGGGGTCCCTGGGAAGCTTCCCTACGGCAGAGGGTTGCGGCTGGAGGGCGCGGCCTGGTGTCCAGCCCCGGGCACCGCCTGTCCACCGGGCAGTGGGGGAGCCCTCGGACGGGCCCCACAGGGGTGGTGGGCCCGGGCGCCTGGACCTGCAGTGTCTCCCGAGCGGTGTCGCCAGGGGGCATCTGCCACGTGTGGACGCGCGGCCGCAGGAAGCGTCTTCAGGCGCCTGTGCCCACGTCCGCGAAGCTCCGTGCACCTCTGGGGACAGGAGTGGGTTTTCAGAGCAGAGCCACCTCGCGCCCTCGGGTCGGGGGGTGGAGAAACGGGGCTGTGGGTGCCGGGTCGTGACCCTCGCCGAGGACACGTGGCAGCGGCCTCCCCCCCAGCAGCAAACTCGGAGGCTCCCTCCCTCTGCGGCGCCCACCGTGGTGATAGCCACGCGCCCACCAGGCCGCGGGCGCAGCCGGGGCGCCCTGGGTCTCCGAGGGGCCGTCCTGAGCCTGAGGGGGGGGGGCCGGGAGGGTGCTCGTCCCGTCCCTCCAGGTGTGGACGTGCCGCCGTGCAGGGCGAGGAGACCCTGCCCCCGAGCGCTTCCGGAGAAATCGGCTCTGGAGGCCCTGCAGCCCCGCCCCCCATCTAAGGTGGAGCCCCTGGTGGTTCCTTCCTACCTTCCCCGAGATGCGTGAATGTCTCATTTTGCGACCAAACGCGTGTAAAGCTGACAGCTCTGCCGGCACCTGCACTCGCGGGCCACACGCGTCGCTGAGTGACGGGCCCGCCTCCCCCTCTCTCCGCAGGGCGCACCCCTGGGACCCAGGCTCCCCGAGGCGCCTCCAGTCACGTCTCCGCCCTTGGCTGGGCTTGGCTTCGGGGAGGATTTCAGAACCGAGGAAATCGAGGAGGAGACCACCGCATCTTCATTAGGAGGTACAGCTCTGCTGAAGTGGTGTGTGTGTCCGTGGTGCGTGCATGTGCATGCGGTGTGTGCTCCCAGCACGTGTCTGTGTCTGTGTCCGTCACACGTGTGCCCCGTGGGGGAGGCTCCGCGCCTGCCCTGCCCCCGCGCTGCCCTGCCTGCCGGTCCCCAGCTGCTCCGTGGACGTGGTCTCTCCTGCATTCTGTTTCTCATCTGCTGCTGCTCCTGAGGGATTTGTGGGCCCGTCCCGAGGGTGCTGCCACTCCCCAGCGTGGGGACAGTGGGGTTACCAGGAGGACATGAGGGAGGAGGTGCAGAGGTGCCTCTGGGGCGGCATTGGGGGGTCGGGGATTCCCGCACCCCCGGCCCAAAGGGTGCACAGGCTCAGATGTGCTGGAGGCAGGACTGGGACCCCCGGGCCTCACTGGGCAGTGGACCATGTCTGTGCACAGCTGCCCATCGCCACGTGGCAGGTGCCCACAGAGTCAGCTGCGCGCGGCAGGGCCCGCATGTCCTCTCACCATCGTGGGAGGAAGGTCTTCCTGCACGGCGCCCAGGGCTGGCATTCAGGCTGGCGGGATCCTGCTCCCTGCAGCTGCGGGACTGAGGCTCCAGGGTCCTCACCGCTGTCAGCCGGGGTCGTTCTCAGGTTCTAGAGGCCACCGTGCTCCTCGGCTCCCGGCCCAGCCACAGCAGCGGGCTCCTTCTCCTCCTTCTCCTGCCCTGGGTCTCCTGACCTCTCCCCTCCTGCCTCCTCTTCTGTTTGGGTTCCACCCTGATAACCAGGACACTCTCCCCATCTTAACGTCAGCTGGTTAGTGACGTGTAGACGACATCTCCAAATCCCTTCACACGGTGCCCAGGTCAGCGTCTGATGGAGTGACCCTGGGATGGGAGTCTTAGGGAGGCACCTATAGAGCTCTGTCTGCTACACGTGTGTAAAGGTTTTAGAAAATTATACAGACTTTTTTTATCTCGAAGAACAGAATTTACTGCTTTGTAAAATTACTGAAATAACACGTGTTCGATGCAGGCAACTTAGAAGCAGAAAAGAATCACGGGAGAGCATGGACCGTTGTCCCCAGGTCCTGGCTGTTCACACCCTGGCCAACCCCCCCACCCCCACCCCGTGTTCAGGGCACACGTGCTTGTCACACGCGTCGTGGAGACGCTTCTTGAGGGCACAGCCGGAGCCCCAGCCTCCTGGGGGGGGGTCGCGCCCCGCCCCGGCCTTGCTGTGCTCTGCGGCCCGGGCCCCAGCCAGGGGCTGCCCCGGACCCCTTAGGAGGTGCCCCCGGGGGTCTGGGATCGTTGTTTGGTTTACCTTTGTTTTGAGGTGTGATCGACGTACGGTAAACTACACATATTTGAAACACAGTGTGAGATGTTTCGAGCTACGTGTCCAGCCCTGAAACCATCCCCACGGGCAAGACGTGAAGGCATCCGTCAGCCCCTTTGCCGCCTCCTCACCCCCCGCCCCAGGCACTCGCTGACCTGCTTCGGTCTCTATAGATGTCGGTGCTTCTTAGAATTTTACGTCTGATCCACCCACTCAGCACTGATCGCTCGAGCTTCATCCTTTTTGTTACCGAGTTAGCGCCTCCCTGTGCGGTGGGCGCCTGGGGCTGTTACGGAGAAGGCAGCCGTGGGGTTCACGTGCCGTGTCTGTGGCCTCGTGTGCCTTGGGTCTGCATCTTGGCTGGAGTGGCTGGAGCACGTGATGCGCACGTGTGCGGTGGTTCAGGAACCCTCCGTGCTTCTCCACGGCGGCTGTGCCGCGTTAACCTCCCCCTGGCGTGTGGTCCCTCCACCAGCACTCTGCACCTCAGCGCTTTCAGTTGTAACTGTCGTAACGGGCGTGTGGCGGTGTCTCCTGTGGCTTTAATTTCCATTTTCCTGGTGACTGACCTGTTGAGCATCCTCTCATGGGCTTACGTGCTATTCCTGTGTCGTCTTTAGTAAAAATCTGTTCCAGTCCGATACCCGTTTTTTAATGGGCCGTTTGTTTTCCCTTCACCAGCTTCTAAGAGTTTATGTATTCTGGATACGGCTCCTTTGTCAGGTATTTTCTCAGTCCGTGGCTGTCATGCCGTTAATAGTGACTTAGAAGCGCGCAAACTTCTGACTTTGATGAAGTTAGATTATCCGTTTGTCCTCTGTGGGTTTCACTGTCGGTGTCACGTCTGAGAAGCCGGCCCAGTGTTAGGGGTTCACTCAGGCCGGGGACCCGCGGGACCGACGCTCGCACGCGGTTCCGGCGTCCTCTACGAAGCCGCCCTGGTGTTCTGTGTGCTTCGCGGTCTCGTGTGAATTTCAGATCCCGAGTGTCAGCTTCTCCGAGACGGGCTGCTGGGGTTATGATGCTGCAGGTCAGTGTGGGGACTGGGCCTGGGCATCTGTCTCCTTTGGCTTATGTAGGTCTTTGCTTTCTCTGATTTTTGTGGTTTTAAATGTTCTCCGAGGCAGGGATTTTAATCTCACCTTAAATCGTGCGAACACTGGAAGAGGCCTGGGAGGTGTCCTCCCCAGGCCATCGCGCGGCAGGACGGGGTACCCTCCGGCCGACGTGTGACGTGGTGGGTCCGTGGGGGTTGGGGTGGGGGCTGGTTGGGGCAACACGGACGGGCGGGCCTGCTTACTGGGCAGGGCAAGCCCAAGCGTGGCCACAGGTGGACACGGCGGGGGGGGGGGGTTGCGGCCCCGATGTCTTCTGGAAACAGGCCCAGGCGTCCCCCAGAGCTGTGCGACCCTGGACACTCAGGTCCAGCCCAGGCCCCGGCTCAGCGCCCGGCACTGTCCGTGCGTGATCAGGACCCGCAAGGGCAGAGTCCCCTCAGGAAGCGGGCCTGGACAGCAGCTTGAATCCTGCGTTGTAATTGACTCAGGGGTGCTGACGCTGTCGGGGGAAGGCTTTGGAGGACATCCTCAGAGTCACCCCCAGGTTCCTGTCCACCACGAAGGGCGGGCGCCAGCCTGCACCCCGCGGAGGGAAAACCCGCGGACAGGAGGGGGGACTGCAGGACGGCGCGTCGGGGCCAGGCGTCCACGCCGCAGGCACTCTTCTCGGTGTTGTTCTGTCGCTTTCCCAACTGTGGGAACCATCTTAGCTCAGGCCGAGGCTGGACCTTTAATGGCTCCTGAAGCCCCCACATCACCGTCCCCCAAAAGAAAGCCACAGGGACACGGTCGGGCCGAGGGGAGGCTTGGGGTGGGTGGCCGCACCGCAGAGCGTGGCGTGTCCCGCGTGTGTGGGCCTCCCTGCCAGGAGACGCCTGGCGCTCAGGGAGAAGGGGCGTGAGGATGCCGCCCCTGAGATGCAAGCACGGGGGGGGGGGAGGGGGGGCTGCCGCGCGTGCTGGGGGCCCGGCCGGGACGGAGCGCCAGGCGGGGGGCGGTCCTGGGGACGGTCTGACGGCACCTCTGCCTCCCCCAGCTCAGACCCTCCCCAGCCGGGGCACAGGCGCCACGTGGGACGAGAGAGTGTGGAGCCCCGGGAGCGGCCTGGCAGAGGTGAGGTCACCCGGGGACCCCAGGGCCGTCGGGGACCCTGCTCTGCTCCCTGGCAACCCTGGCAGGGCTCTGGGGCTCCTGCCCGTCCTCTGTGCCCCCATGTTCCACCCAGAGGGTGTCCAGCTGGGGAGGCTCCCGGGCCAGAGCGCGTGGGGCGGGGGGGGCCCTGTTGCTGTCAGCACCCCCGTGCCGGCCTCACGTGTCCACCAGCGTGTCCATCCTGCATGCCGCCTTGCCTGCTCCCCGTGCCTGTCTGTGTCCCCCCGTGTGATCCCGCGCCCAGGACACAGGCGCGCGTGGTGTGCCCGCCCCCAGCCTGTACCCTCTCCTCTTCGTCCCCAGCGAGGCCTGAAGGGGCAGAAGGGAGAGCCAGGTGCTCAGGGCCTCCCCGGCCCTGTCGGCCCCCAGGGTCCCGCAGGCCCGGCCGTGCTGAGCCCTGACGCACAGCCTGTTCCCGGGCCGCAGGGACCCCCGGGACCCCCGGGGAAGGATGGCGCCCCCGGAAGGGACGGCGAGCCCGTGAGTACTGTCTGCCGTTCGTCCAGCTGGGGGTGGGAGCTTGGCCAGGAAGGGAGGTGGCCAGGTCCTGGGGCTGCAGACGGCCGCTTCCTTCCCCGGGCAGAGCGGGAGGTGACAGGTGCAGGCAGAGCCAGCCCAGGGCAACACAGCGGCGCGCCCGCGGCGCCCCGGATGGAAGGTTCTCCAGCTCCGAGCAGAGAGCCGCCCTCCGGTGGGAGTCCGTGCGCAGAGGGGCTTGGGGAACAGGGCTCCGGGGCCGTGTTCAGCTCGGGGCGGGGTCAGGGCTGTAATTCTCTGTCGCTCATGGTTTCTCTCCCACTTTACAGGGGGACCCTGGTGAAGATGGGAAACCGGTAAGTAGCCTTTTCTCTCAGAACCTGTTTCATCTGTGATGTTTGCACAAGACCCCCAGGCTCCCCCCCTCCCCCCCGACCCTGTGACTCTTTTTAAACTCAACCTACTAGAGAGATGTCAAAATGAAGCCATTTTCACAATGCAGCTTACCTTTTGTTAAGAAAATGTAGGTCTAACAGTTGATAGAAAAATATAAAGTTATGTGTGTATGTTGAGATGTTTAGGCTACCAGGAAACAAAAAGGAAAGAAAGAAAAGGTAAAGCTTCCAGATTCTTAGAGAAAAAAAATAGATGACAGAGAAGCTGCCTGAATGTGGGTGTGGGGTGGGCGCAACACGTAGAGAAGAAGAGAAACACGCGTAGGCGAAATCTCACATCTTTGGCAGATGAGAGCGTTTCTATCTTAAAGCACTCAGTTTGGATTTTTAAACATCAACAAATGCTGTTTCCAAGAAGCGATAAAATGACACAAGAAGGTTCAGATAAAGATTTGGGCAACAACAGACCCAGAAAGGTGCCGGGGAGGCAGGGAGGGAGGCTCGGGGGACGAAGCGGAGACACCGCAGACTTGACGAGAGACGTTGGGGAGGACGGGAGGGCAGTTGCACGTGGACTCGGTGCCGTCCTCCATCAGCCTCTTCGCCCCTGGGCACAACGCGTGGCTCCGTCGGTGGGAGGAAGGCTCTGCAGAGCGAGGTGCGTGCACACACGCTTGTGTGCGTGCGTGTGTGGAATCCAGCGCGATAACTGGATTAACCCGCTCCGGGATCAGGGTGCGTCGGGGCCGAGAGGTCGGACGAGCCCCCAGGGCACAGGGGCTCAAACACTGCGTGTCCTCCGCCCACTCACCCAGGCGGCGCCCACACGGCCCTTCTGCCCTCGGTGCCCCCGCAGCACACGTGGGCACACGCACGTGACGGGCAGGGTGCCGCCCTCCAGCCTGGTGTCCACGGGATGCTGCGGTCACCTCTGGGGTGCCGCTCCCCGGCGGGACCCTCGCATCTCCGAGGTGGGCGGTGCCCCCCTGCGGCCCCCACGACAGCCCCGTCTGCCTCGTGGGCACGAGGCCGCGTGTCGGTGGTGGCTTGGCTGGGGGTGGGCGCGGGGCCGTCTGCTGAGCCAGCCCCTGGCCTTTGTCTTCCAGGGGGACACTGGGCCGCAGGGCTTCCCGGGAACCCCCGGAGAGGTGGGCCCCAAGGGCGAGAAGGTGAGAGGTGACGGGCCGGGAGCGGGGCGGGCGCGACCCGAGGTGGGGCCGGGCACCTGGTCTGACCACGGCCTTCTCTTTCAGGGGGATCCCGGGGTCGGCCCGAGGGGACCCCCAGGACCCCAAGGGCCTCCGGGGCCGCCAGGACCCTCCAGACACGACAGGCTGGTGAGTCCTGCCTCTTCCAGCGGGGGTCGGCCCCGGGCCCAGCAGAGGGGCCTCTCCCCGTGCCGGGCTCCCCGGTGCCACGCTGCTCGGGCCCCGAACCGGTCTCCGCGGGGGTGTCCAGGCCCGGGCTCTGCCCCTCCTCGGGTGTTTCCATCTGGTGGGGGGGACAAGGTCACTGTGAGACGCGCCCGGGGAGCCCGGCGCAGGGGAAGGCTGACCGCAGCTGGACGGCCTGGGCTCCCGGTGACGCGGCCTCTCCCCGCAGACCTTCATTGACATGGAGGGCTCCGGCTTCGGCGGCGACCTGGAGAGCCTCCGCGTGAGTGTCCCTCGGCCGGGGTGGCCGCCGGCCTGGCGTCCCCCGGCACCGGGGAGCCCGTGGGGCGGCGGCAGGGCCTGGCGCGGTGTGGGGGCATCTGTGGCGGGCGCCGCGTGCCGTGACCGCGCTGTGCTTTCTGGGTCCAGGGCCCTCGAGGCTTCCCCGGCCCCCCGGGACCCCCTGGCGTCCCAGGCCTGCCCGGAGAGCCAGGCCGCTTCGGAATGAACAGCTCGGACGTCCCCGGACCTGCAGGCCTTCCCGGAGTGCCTGGGCGGGATGGGACCCCTGGGCTTCCCAGGCCCCCGGTAAGGCCCTGCTCCCGCCGCCTGCCCTCGTTCCACATCCGGCTGCCCAGTGGGGGGCCCTCCCCGTCTGGGCGCCAGCCCCCTCCCACCTCCGTGCTCCCCAGTCCTCCCCACCCCCCGGATCCTCTGGGGGGGCGTCCTCTCTGGGCCCCCAGCCCTGTGGTTCTGCCTCCTGAGCCGCTGGTGACCACACACGAGGCCGTCACCTCCCCGCCCTCGGCAGGGTCAGCTGACTTCACAGAGGCCGCCTTGGGGGTGACTCGGGTAGGGGCGGCCCTGCGGCCCCCGCTCCTGGCACTGGGGACCCCGCACGGTGGCCTGGCGGGTGCCCCGAGGTGTCCCTATTCAGGTGGGGTCACAGGAACCAGGTGTGCGCAGCCTGGTTTTCACCCAGAAACGTGCTCGGGATGCAGGGTCCGTAGGGACGTGCGGTTTTCCTGCTGAAAGCGTGATGACCCTTTACTGGGAGTCCACAGCTGGTCACCAGCCCACCCTCCGTGCGTGAGGCCACCCCTCCCCACAGGGCTGGCGGCCCTTCTCATCCTCCGCAGTTTGATTGGTGTCTCAAATTAAACTAGAAAAGGGGAAGAGAGAAACAAAAACCTGAACAGAGCCGTCCAACGCCCTCAACCACGCGCTGTGGGCAGGCCTCCCGTCAGCCGTGGGACCCGGGGCCGTGTCCTGGGAGCGTTTCGGGTGTCACACATGCAGATAGGTGGTCGTCTGCTAACCCACACGTCATTTTCGGCGCGTGAATTCCACCTGGCCTCACACTCTGCCTTGCTCTCCCCAGGGTCCCCCAGGTCCTCCAGGAAAAGATGGCCAGCCAGGACAGACCGGCCAGAAAGGCAGCCTTGTAAGTCCTCCCCGCTGGCGTCCAGGCGGACCTAACCTAGTGCCACGGTGTGTGGGTGTGGGGCTGGCGCGGCCTCGGGTCACCAGGGTGGAGAAATGCCACAGGGCAGCGACGCGGGGCTGTGGGCTGTAGTCGGACAGCGGGCAGCCCTGGGCTTCACACGCGGGCTTAGAGCGGCCATGGGGCCCCTGTGGAACTCAGGCCCTCACTACGTGATGTCGTTTCTTCACGATGACAGTTGGCCTAACGGTTTTGAAGAATATGGACGCTTTACTTGATTTGGATATTTTATGTCAAGTTTCCATTTTGGTTACATTGACACCGGAGAAACTTTCAAAGCTGCACAGACCTGTAACCGGGGCCGTGGTTTCCGTGTGGGTTTTTGGGGATGCGCCAGGGGAGGGGCCCGCACAGCCACGTGGAGACGATACTTCCCTGCGATCCTTCAGTGAGAACCTGCCTGTTTGGGGCTCGGCAGAGGAGGCTGGTTTCAAGGGAACCCTCTGTGCTTAGGGCCTGCTGCTTTGCAGCTGTCGAGGTGGAAGAACGCTCCTCTTTGGGGGGTGGGGCAAGGCTTGCCGCTGCGCAGGGAGGTCAGCCCTGCCGCCCCACCATGGCTGGCCTCCCGAGAGCCTCCGTCCCCACCTGAAACGGGGTGATGGCAGGAACAGTCAGGGAGGTGCCAGTGCCAAGAGGAGACACTTGGAGTCTTAGAGAAGGTCAGTACGAGGGGAAAACTTGCCCTCGTGCGTTGGAATAAAGTAAGTGGAACGCCGTCTGCTCTCTCTTGCTGCCTGCAACCTGGTCCGATTGTGTAGTAATTGTCCTCTCCTCCTGCAGGGTGAGGCGGGCGCTCCAGGACCCAAGGTACAGACAGAGCCCCTGGGCTGCTGTTCTTCCTGAGCGGGATGGGAGGGTACGGGGGTGGGGGCACGGGGGTGGGGGCACGGCGGCCGGGAGCCCCCGGGCACTGATCGTGGGGTCCGGCCGGGAACCACCCTGGCGGCAGGCACCACGTTTGTCCTGCAAGACCGTTTCCACCCGAGTTCCGGTCTAGGGATGGAACGAGAGCAGGTGTGCTCGGAAGCCGTCAGCCTGGCAAAACCCGCGTGATGGGGTCCGCGGGGGCTGCAGGGGGCGTGGGCTGCTGGGGCGCCTGTGTGGTCCAGAGTGTCCCTGGCGCTCTCACACAGGCCTGGTCCTGGGGAGCCCAGCCCGGCCCCTCTGTGAGCCTGACGGGCGGGCACTACCCAGCCGTCTCCCCGGAGCGAGGGCCCGGCGCCGGGGGCGTTGCCCAGGTGGTGCTGCTCCAGGCTCGTCTGCCAGGAGGACCCACGGGGAGGAGGCGGAGGGAGGCGGGGTTGGAGGAGCCTGGAGGGAGGGGCAGGTTCAGGGTGGAAACACAGGTGTGTCACCGTGCACATGCACACACGTGTATGCACACACCGGCATGGGCTCGAGGGATATGTGGGGAAGGCTGGCGAGGCCAGAAGGAAGAGGTGCCGTGGGGTGTGCCGGCCCCTGGTTTGTCAGGTGTGAAACGCTGGTGAGAGAACACAGGTGCGCTGGGAGTGCAGCGGCGCCTGGGGTTTAGTGACACCCCGAGGGCCGAGAGAGGTGACCTTCTCTCCCACCCGCACAGGGAAGCAAGGGAGACCCCGGCCCCGTCGGCGCTCCTGGGGAGCACGGCCTGGCAGGACCCCCTGGACCGGCAGGACCACCGGGGCCCCCCGGCCCCCCCGGGCCCCCGGGCCCAGGACTCGCCGCGGGGTTTGTGAGTACCCGCGGCTCCCGGCCCCCAGGTGCCCTCAGTCACCCGCACGGACCGGCACTGACCGCAGCGGCTAGACCGGGGCCACCCCCTCCTGGGCTTTTCCCGGCTGCTGGCGGGGTACCCACGTGGGGGCACCGGGTGGGAGTGTTCCCAGCCCAGCGCGTCGGCCCTGCCGTCCCCCGGCCCCGCTCAGCTGGGGCCCTGCGACCAGCGACCCCGCCCTCGGGACCCGCCCGCTCGGGTGGGCAGGCCTCTGCCCGGCCTGGGGCAGGTCTGTGAGGAGACCCCAGACACGCGTGTCCCCGTGTGCTCTCCTCCAGGACGACATGGAAGGCTCCGGGGGTCCCTTCTGGTCAACAGCCCGAGGTGCCGACGGGTCGCAGGTACTGCCCCAGAGCTGGGCTCGGTCCGCTTGGGGGCGGGACCGCCTGGGGTGGGGGCGCGAACCTGGGACCGGCCTCCCGCGGGGACCAGGAGCAGCCCCGCGGAGCCGGCGAGCTGCCCGCGTCCAGGACACTGTCTGCCTCGGGGCCACCAGGGAGGGAGTCGAGTGTCCAGTGTGGGGAAGGCTGCTGGTGGTCAAGCTCAAGGATCACGGGGCAGGATGGGCCCCCAAGATGGGTCTTCCTGGGAAATACCAGTCCGGTTCCCTTTTGGCTGTAACTTAGGGGAGTTACACTGTGTTGACCCGAGCAGAACTTTAAATAAAAATGGGGACGGTCCTATGAGATCCCACCTTGTTGTGCCATCGACGTGTGCACTGGTCAGGCTTAGGTCCAGCTGGAGCGCCTGGCGTCCAGAGGTAACCGAGCTTAGACCAGATGGACACGTGAGGGGCTGTCCGGGAGCAGGACGCCTGGGACAGGCAGAGAGAAGGCTCCCCCAACCAGGGCCCCGCGGGGCTGACACAGGCTCCACTGGGAGTCCCTGCGGGACCTCGAGCCAGTGTCCGGCTTGGCTCCTGGAGTCTCAGCCCAGCGAGAGGGTGCAGGGACAGGCCTCCTATACGGAGCACCGTGGATGAGGACTTTCACTTGGGCGGAAGCTAACGGCGGTGAAACAGAGCGGGTTCTCCCCTTTACGCCAGCAGCTCTCCCTTTACGCGTTAGGAAGGTTTCGTTTGGGGCAGTGGTGGCCGGCTGCCTTGGCATCAGCTGAGATGCAAGCCAAGGTGACAGGCGAGGTCGCGGGATAGGGTCCCCTCCTTCACGTCCAAGGACACAGCTCCCGTGCCGCTTGACCCCAGAGGGGTCCATGGGCTGTTTCATGGCCTCGAGGGGATGGAGACCCTCGGGTGAGGTGAACCTGCCGTTGCTCCGCGGCAGGGGCCGGAGGGCAGCATCCCCTCCCCCGTTCAGATGCGCGGTTTCTAGGGAGTAAAGTGAGAGTTGCCTGGTGTTGGGGGGCCCTCCCTCCCGCCCGCGGCCGATTTGTGTGCCACGTGTGGGGTGCCTGGTGGTGCTGAAACCCTCTTGTGGGGCTTCGAGGTGTGCGGGCCCTGTCGACGCGTTTGGTTTTCTGCCGTTTTCGGTGAGAGCTGTGAGCACAGGATGGGGGAGCGTGTGGGGCGGGAGCCGCACTGAGCTGGCCCTCTGTCTTCTCTGCCCCCAGGCACCACCCGGCCTGCCCGGAGTCAAGGTCAGTGAGAGATGTGTCCGCCCAGGGCGCCTGCTGGTCAGCACCCCCCCCTCCCCGCGCCCCCGACGCCAGGAGCCGCTGACCAGTGGCCCTGAGCTCCTTGTGGAAGATTAACAAACACAGAAAAGCCTCACGGGAGGCGGTCCCCAGGGCTCGGCTCAGTGGGGCGGCGCCGGCCCGTCTTTCTCGTCCCTGGTTCCACACGCCCGAGGTGTGCGCCGACCTGGGGAGGGCGAGGGGCTCAGGAAGGAGCCCCCAGCCCGGGCAGTGGGTGGCGCCCGGCAGAACCCGGGTGCTTCTGTCGGGCCGCCCGCGGGCTCCTGCCTCCCTGCTCGGGCCTGCCCCAACCCCGTCCCTGGAGGAGAGCCGCCCTCACCCAGCGCCCCCCCCCACGCGCACGGTCCCGGGGGTGCAGGGCCCCCACGCGTGTCAGCCGTGCCACCCCTGCTGTGCCCCCGGTCGCTTAGAGCGTCCTGCTTCGACGTGCAAACCTTGGAGACAGTTTAAGGTTGCTTTTTAGATGGACGTGTTCTTAGCTTCCTAAACTGTGAGAGGTGAGGTCACCCGGCTGCAGCTGCTCCTTGGAGGAGAGCGGCGGCTTGGCTTCCAGAGCCGTCCAGGCCGTGTGCCCTCCGTGCGTGGGTGGGCGCGGGGTCCGGGGCCCTCAGCCCTGAGCTGGGGGTGTGGGGTGGGCTCACCTGGAGGAGAGGTAGGCGCCGCCTGGCGGGGCCGGCGCTCGCGACCCCACAGAACCCTCTGTCGGCTTTAGGGGGATCCTGGAGCCGTGGGACCACCAGGGACCAAGGTAAGGACGTTTCCGCGGGTTCAGGAGATCCACGGTCATTAGCAGCCCTGGTCTGGGGAGAGGGGCTCGGCTGGCCCCCCCGGCCCCATTGCCCGGGGCCTCGGTAAACGGTCAGCATCGTCCTCCCCCGTCCTCCTGTCCCCCCGGGTCCCCTCAGGTTTTCCCACGGGACAGCTTTCCTCCCGTCCCAGCTCCACGGTGGAGTCCTCCGACCCCTGCCCCGTCCTCTGCCCCCACGGCGCTCCCAAGGAGGCCGACCAGGTTGAATCGCCCGTGGCTGTGAACCAGTGGCCAACAGAAACCTCTGGTCAGCGCCTGGGCACGTGGCCCCCGGGCCGTGGCCGACACACGGGCTCTCCTTGTGTCCGATGCAGGGAGAGGTCGGAGCAGACGGAGCTCCTGGGTTCCCCGGTCTCCCCGGCAGAGACGGCGTGGCTGGACCCCAGGTGAGTGACCGCCAGGGCTGCCGGGGCCGCCCCCCGAAGTAGCCACGCCCGTGGGAGAGCTGGTGCCCTGCTGTGGGTCCCAGGGTCCCCAGAGACCCCCGCTCCAGGGGACGTGAGTCGGGGGTCCAGGCTGCCAGAGGGCGTTTCCCGTGTGGCTGACACCCCACGCCCCAGGCCCCGTTTACTCAGTGAAGGAAAAACCCCACATCTTCACTCGGGGCCAGTCCCCGCGGCCTGGGGTCTCCGGGAAGCGGGGCTGGTGTTCCGTTTAAGATGAACTGTTTCCTTCCTGTCTCCACAGGGACCAAAAGGAGAAAAAGGGACCCAGGGAGAGAAAGTGAGTGCGTGGGGGGTGGGGGGGGGAGGCCCGTGGCCGGGGGGCAGGTGCACGGCGGGCCCGGGGTGCTGCCCTCTGCCCCACGCCCAGCCGCGTGCCCTGCAGACGTGGGGCGGCGATCCGGGCTCAGCGCCTGCCCTGCCTGGGGTGCCCACGCCCAGCCGCGTGCCCTGCAGACGTGGGGCGGCGATCCGGGCTCAGCGCCTGCCCTGCCTGGGGTGCCCACGCCCAGCCGCGTGCCCTGCAGACGTGGGGCGGCGATCCGGGCTCAGCGCCTGCCCTGCCGGGGGTGGGGGCTCTCGGCCGCTGTGCTTGGCTCCCGGGCGCCCCCTCACACCCCGTGGGCACCCGGAGCCCCTCCAGGTCCCGGCGGGGCTGCCGTTCATCGCCCTTGGGACGCTCTCTTCCAGGGCGACCCAGGCCAGGATGGCGTGGGGCAGCCTGGCCTCCCGGGCCCCCCCGGGCCGCCCGGGCCCGTCGTCTACGTGTCGGAGCAGGACGTAAGGACCCTGTGTGGGTGGGCGCACACTCTGCCCAGGGCCCCCAGCCCCGCCCCCCGTAGGGCCGCCCCCAGAGACGCCGGGGTCCCGGTCTGCTGGTCCTGTGGGCCTCTCCGCGTCGACGCCGGGCCTTCCAGAGCGGCCCTGCGGTGGCGCTGTTGGTCCGCGTGTCACCCGCCCCAGCTGTGACGTGCCCCCTCTGGCCCCCCGCGCACAGCGCCCGGGAGCGGGCCCCCTGTCCGCCTGATCCCGGGGTCCCGGGCCCGTTCTGTGGTGCAGGAGGGGGTCCGGGGGCGCTTCGTGTTCCTCTGAGGGTCCTCGAGCCCAAAGCCAGGAAAACGTCTTTCACACTGAACTCCTGGTGTTCTTTGCGGGTCTTGTGTGGGTGATGTCATGGGAGTTGATGTCTCATGGTAAACGTGGTCCTCTTCCTTCCTCCTCCGGGACCTTGGCTCTGTTGACGCGTGGACAGAGGGCGCTGGCCAGCGTGCCGGGCCCCGAGGTACGTGCGCCCCGGGAAGGGCTGGGCGCCGGGCGCTGCCCCCCGCGGGTCCTGACCGTCACCTCTGTCTCTCTGCAGGGCCGCGCAGGGTTCGCTGGCTTCCCCGTGAGTACCTGCCCCGGGGTGCGGGGCCTCCGCTTCACGGGCGAGGGGCCGGGCGGGCGCCTGTGAGGCCGAGGAGCCAGAGCAGGAGCCCGTGTCCAGCCGGGGGTCTCGGGCCGGCCTCCGGGGCAGGGCTGGGGGTCACTGGCCCCGAGGCAGGGGCGTCCCGGGCAGCCCTCTGTGTCTCCCCGCAGGGACCCGCCGGGCCAAAGGGAGACCTGGGCTCCCGAGGGCAGCAGGGCCTCCCGGGGCCCAAGGTGAGGGGCCGTCCGGGGCCACGGGGTGACTGCTGTGGGGGGGCCCCGGGGTGAGGGGCCGTGCCAGGAGCCTGCGGCGGATTCCCCTCCGGTCACTCCCCTGCGCCCGCAGAGGCCCCGCTCACGGCCCCGTGCTCTGGGCTGTCACGCTGGTGCTGAGCGGGTGGTTTTCAGCGGGGGGGTGCAAGGCCCGTCGCTCCCCGAGCCGGCCCCCCTGACCCTCCACCCCGTTCCAGGGCGAGAAGGGTGAGCCGGGCACGTTCCTGAGCCCCGACGGCAGAGCACTGACCCCTGCCCAGAAAGGGACCAAGGTGAGGGGGCGTCTGGGCCCCGTGTCGCCCTCTGTCCAGGCTGGGGCGTGTCCCCGTGCACGCGTCCGGGACACAGGCCCCGACCCAGAGCCTCCTCCCGGCGGCTGCTTCCTTTCCTCCTGGGTGTGGTCAGGGGCCCCTGGGGCTGCCCGCTGGGGGGTGCCCTGCGGCCGCCCGACGGTGCCTTCTGGTTTTCTGTTCAGGGTGAGCCCGGCTTCCGAGGACCCCCGGTGAGTAGGCCCGGGCGTCCCCGAAGGGCACGCGCGTGTGCTGTGGTGTGAAAGGACACGTGGGGCTGCCGGGGCACCGTCCCAGCTGCACCCCTGGATCCGGGGGCAGGCGTCGGGAGGGAGGCCGTGCGGTGGGAGGCCGGTCTCTGCTCCCCTAAAACCCGGCTCCCCCCGCAGGGTCCGTACGGGCGGCCCGGGCACAAGGGAGAGATTGGCTTCCCCGGACGGCCGGTAAGTCCGTGGGCCTCACGCCGGGCGTGGACAGCAGCCCAGGCCCGCGCGGACGAGGGGCCCAGAGGGGAGTGGACGGCACACCCTCCTCTGTCCTTCCCCCGGGACCCCCACGCCCAGCGCGTGGCCGTCTCCAGCCCCGCTCACGGGCAGCTGGGGCCCCAGAGGGACGGACACGCCGGGGAGGCCCTGGGTGGGGCCGGGAGCGGCTGGGCCCGCCCCCCGGGCCCGCGGCCGCAGCGCTGGCCAGCCCCCCGCGGCTCCCACCCACTGTGCTCTGCCCCAGGGGCGCCCCGGCGTGAACGGACTGAAAGGGGAGAAGGGGGAGCCGGGAGATGCCAGCGTGGGATTCGGCCTGAGGGTGAGTGTCCTGCGTCCCGCGGGGCCCGCGGGGCAGGAGGCCTGGCCGCGAAGGTCACCGGGGGAGGCTTCTGAGCGGCCTCGCGGCGGGGCCAGGCCGTGCTGGTTCTCGGACACGCAGACCCCGTGCACGCGCGCACGCACACGCGCCAAGGCCACCGGACGGTGCCCCAGCGTGGTCTTCTCGGGAGGGCCTGCAGGCACGTGGGTTCTGGGGTGGGGTGGGGTGGGGTGGGGTGGGGTGGGGTGGGGTGGGGTGGGGTGGGGTGGGGTGGGGTGGGGTGGGGTGGGCCCCTCCCGCGCCGACCGCCTTCGCGCTGCAGTTGCTGCTGCCTTTTGAGCCGAGGGCCTCAGTTCAGTAATGTCACCGGTGGGGCCGTCGGGACACAGCACTCGCTTGACCCCGCCGGGCGCCCAGCGGGCCCGCCAGCCGCACCTGGTGCCTTTTCCCCTGGACCACCCCCCCCCCAGCCTGGCCGGGCGACACGGCGTCCTGAGGGCTCTTCCGTGTTTTCCATCGCATCCGCGTCACCTGGGCCGCCTCCTCCTTGTGGACCAAACCCCAGCTGTGGTTTGGTGAACACCCCAAGGCGGGCAGCATCTCGCAGAGCTCGGAGGCGGGGCGGGGCTGGCGCGGCTGCAGCGAGGAGGACGGGGCTCGGGCTCCCCGCGCTTCTGGGCTGGCGAGGCGGTGCGCACCCTGGTCGGCCGGCTGCCTGGTCCGGCTCCACGTGGGCCTGAGCGCACGCCCCGGTTCCGTGCCAACCCGCCCTCCTCGGCCGCAGGGCGGGGGGAGGGGGCCCGGGGGCCCGAGAGCCGGTGCACGTGAGGTCCCGGGGTCGTGTCCCCAGGCACCCTCATCACTCAGGCCGGTCCTTTGTCGAGGGAGCCGCTGCTTTCAGAACAGGCTCCTCTGACGCTAACCAAGTCGGCCGTCCGTCCTGTTTCCGGGAGCGGGTGAAGCCCGCGGCGCTGGCCTCCTGGGCTCCGTCTGACCTTGGAGACACAGCTGACCTTCACCCCGCTGGCAGTTAGTAACCACACGAGCCGTGTCCGAGGTCGTGTCCGGCCCAGACGGCCGCCCGCACGTCTCCCACGGGAGGGCTTGAGCAGGACTTGGATCTGGGAGCGGGAAGCCGACCGCTCTGTCCTCAGGGAGCCCACGGCCACAGAGTAAACTGGACGCATTCTCGACGTGATGTTTTCCGACGTCACCGTGATTCTCAGAAACGTTCCTGCCCACGTCTGCTGTTCTGGCCGGTGTCGATGGCCCGACCGGAGCGTGACTGAGCAGGCTTTCTCTTCCCCACACAGGGTCTGCCTGGCCCACCTGGGCCGCCAGGGCCCCCAGGCCCTCCCGGGACCCCCGTCTACGACAGCAACGTAAGTCAGCGCGACGCCTGCCGTTCCCACTGCCTCCCCCCACTCGGCCCTAGGCTGGCCTCCTTTCTCCTCCGCTGACGCCAGGCAGGGCTGAAGCCCAGGCTGGGACTGACCTCCGGGGCGGGTGCCACCCCCCAGGCAGGGGCAGCCCGAGCCCTGGCCTCTGCGTCCCCGGTGGGGGTGCTGCGGGGAGGGGGTGGGGGGGTGAGGCCCAGGCCCACCTGCCTTGTGGGCTGCGTGTGGTGGGCGGCTGGTTCGCAGACGCGCCCCCGAGGGGGGGGGGGAGGGGCTGCCTAGCTCCGGGCTCCTGAGCACGCACCCTGTGGTCCTGGGGGGGACACCCCCGCTTCCCAGGCTCAGGGACGTGATGTGACGACCAGAGCCTGTGACCTCCCCTCCCCCTCCCCACCCTTCTGTCTTGGGGGTGGGGGGGGCTTGCGTGGCCTCCCAGACCGCGGGCGGGTGGGGGCCTCAGTCTCCAGAGCGTCCCCCTCAGTGGCCAGCTTTGGTCCGTTCTTTGCAGGCGTTTGTGGAGCCTGGCCGCCCTGGACCCCGGGGACTGCCAGGTGAGGGTCCCGGGGCCTCGGGGAGGGCAGGTTGCCCCTCCGGCCACAGCTCAGAGCGGGGGGTGGGCGGCCCTCACAGGGGAGCCGGACGATCCGGGCCCCCCCGTCCCAGGGGACCACGGCCCCCTTTGCTGGTCTCCTGGGTCCTCCCAGCACAGCCTTCCGGGCGGCCCAGCTGTGGACGAGAGTGGACACCGAGCGGCCACCCAGTGGCCGTCCACAGTCCGGCTCCAGCTCCTTGTCCAGGCCTGCTGTTTGGTGGAGCCCCTCCCTGCAGGAGTGGCGTGGCCTCTGGGAGCAGAGGCTGTAGCCCCTGGGACACGACCGGCGGGCGCGTCCGCTGGTCACCAGCTCTTGCTCTGACCGTCCCCAGGATCACGCACTGCCCCGCCCTGGTCCAGGCCTGCAGTGCACACGGCACCCGCCTGGGTTGGTCCGTGCGTGGGCAGGAGGGCGTGTCCCAGATGCCTCTGTCCCGCGTCCAGTAACAGGCACTGGGGTCTCTGTCCCTCCAGGGCACCAGGGGCCTTCTGGACCGAAGGGTGACAAAGGAGACGTGGGCCCACCAGGGCCGCCAGGTGAGAGTGCTCTGGGAGCCCTGGGCCGAGGGGTCTGCGCGTGTCTCGCCTGCCTGCCTCCTGGAGGAAGGAAGCCCCTCTGGGCTCAGGGGGCCCTGGCCGGATGCCTGGTTGGCCCCACAGCCTCGGGGCAGGGCTGGGGGCTGAGAGGACGGGGGGCTGAGGCGAGGGCCGGGCAGGACGTCCCAGCCCCTCTCGTTGAGGAGCAGGGTGGTCCCCGTGCGCACCTCCCAGGGGAGACCCCGCGCACCCTGGGGGCATCCCTGGGCCAGGCCGTCCAGCGGGTGAACCCCCAGCACCCCGGATGTCCCCCGGCATGGCGGGAACCCCCGGCTGAATCCTGCTTCCACAGCGGATGGAATCAGGAGAGCAGGTGTGACGCCGGGTGCAGGCCGGGCAGAGCCGGGCGCTCTGGGCCCCGGGCACTGCCAGCACCAGGGCGGCCGAGGGCCGGGCCTCCGGGGGCAGGGGCTGCACCGGGGCCGCGGTGAGCCTGGGTCTCCCCCACGAGCTGCCAGAAGCAGAAGCAAACCCTCCCCCTGAGGAAGGTGAGCTCACTGAGGGCCTGGTATTTCCAAGCGGGCGAGCCATTGGCCGGCACGGACGGGAGTTTCCAGGCTCGGACTTAACTGTGAGGATGAGGCCAGACGTCGAGGAGAGGAGACGGCGGCACGAAGCTGGGGTCCGTGGGCATGAGCTGGGTTTAATCCTGGGACTGAAAACCAGCCTCTGGACGCGAGGATTCTGTGCGACGTCGGGCGGATGGGACACAGCCGAGGGCGGGGGGTCGGCACGGACTCTGGGCGAGGCACCGGGAGGTCGGACGTGTGGGGGTGGGGACACGCGGCGGGGGCCCGGGGTCCAGGGAGCAGAAGAGCACCTGAAGGCGTCACGGCCGAGCTTCCAAACCAGGGAAAGGTCCGAGGAGCCCTTCACGCGAAGGGTGGACACGACCCACAGCGGATGCCTCGCCAGGATGAGAGGAGCCAGAGACCGTAAAGGTTTCCAGACATTGGGAGAAAGTAACTGCTCACCTAGAATTCTGCATCCGGTGAAGACGTCGTTCTACAGGAAGAGGAAGTGGGCGGCGAGGCCATTCCCGGACACGCGCCCCAGTGGGGACAGCGAGGGCCCTTGGGGAGGAGGGAGTGGTACCGATGACGCGGGGACGGGGGAGGAACAGCAGGAGGGACAGCGGGACCACGTATCCCCGCGCGGCCCCATGGCGGTGAGGTCGCACCCCCGAGACCCCAGCCTGGCCTCGGAGGCCGAAGCCTCGTCCCATCAGACCCGAGTCAAGGACGCGCCTGTCCCCTCGGGGACCAGCCAGGACAGACGGGAACACGCCCCTGATCCCCGAGGGAAAGGAGGAACAGCGCAGGGAAAACTCGACCCGGAGACGGCAGGAGAGCAGAGACCAGGAGCACGGAACCAGGAGGCGCAGTGAAGACGGATGAGACCCAGGTCTGTCGGGGCGTGTGTTCCGTGAGAGGGTCCCCTCTCCTCTTCAAAGATGGACATCGCCAACCAGGCAAGCACAGCTGTGCCGCTTACGGGAGGACACGCCCACGTGTAAGGGCTTGAGAGCTGAGGGGAAGGGGGGTGGAAGTCTGGTGAGAAGGGAGCCGTGTGTGCACCCACGCACGTGTGTACGCCTGTGTGGGCTCATGAGAAGTCAGACAAGTGTATCTGAAAGCAGGACACACTGCCAGAAATTTTTTTAGACGTCCATAATGATAAAGGGGTAAACTCGCCAGGAAAGTACAGCGATTCTAAGTGTCTGTGCACGTAACAACATAGCTTCAAGGTATGAAAAGCAAACATCGACAGAACTAAAAGGAAAAACACACACATCACTCGTTACGGGGGGGAGTCTGTGGGTGAGGAAGGCAGCAGACGAAGGGCTGGGTCCGTTGGGGGGTGGGATCTGAACCACGGTGACAGCCTGGCCCCCGGCACCAACACGGGAGGCCGCGGGCCCGTGCCGGGCACACGCCAAGTCCCTGAGGCCTGCCTGCCCTCGAGGGAGCATCGAAGACACAGCAGAGCCGTGCCCACGGAGCAGGGCGCCTGCGGGCGAGGAGAGGCCGCGGTGGGCGCTGGAAACCCCGGGGCTGCAGGACCAGGATGAACCCCAGGCCCGTGGTTCAGCCCGCAGGCATCACGTCACCCCAGGGTCCGGCCCCCACCTTCATCAGGTCTCCAGGGGAAAGGCCACGGGCCAAGGGTCAGCCAGGGTTGCCTTCCCACCTGGAAGGAGCGAGGGTCTCGTCTGCTCCTCGTCTGCGAGGTCACAGCCTTACGTAGCCTGCGCTTCAAGCGTCCAGCTCAGGACGTTGGAAAACAGATTTAACTCAAAGAAAACAGGGGAGATGCCGTGAATGAAAATAAATGTACGTAACAGGAAGCAGTGAGAAAGCAGAAAAGTCAAACGTTGGTTCGTTGAAGAGTCATAACCTCCCCTCGTGGGCCTGGTGAAGGAAGGAGACAGCGAGGGACAGTGAAGACAGCTGCGCCCACGCCCTGGGAAGAGCGGGCACCCCCCCCCTGCCATCTGCAGCGGGGCGTCGGGGCCACAGCGGGCGGCCGGTCATCGCTGCAGGTGCAGGAGAAACGCGCGGTGTGACTCCGGAAGACCTAAACCCGCTGTTTTCACAGACGACGCCTTTGTGAATGTCAGCAGTCCAACGGGATGTGCAGAAAAACTGGCATCACTAATGAGAAAATTTACCAAAGTCACAGGGCCGTTCACAAAAATTGATGGCTGGTCATAGACTAAATGAACCCTTTAAAAGGCACCATTTAGGAAAAGATCAGGTTGGTTGCCAGAGGTGGGGGGCAGGGTGGCGGGTGAAGGTGGTCGAAGGTACCAACATCCGGTTACAGGACACAGCGTCCCGGGGAAGGCGGCTGCAGCCAGCACCGCTGCCCGTGTACTTGAAGGTGCTAAGAGGGGCCTCCCGGGTGGCGCAGGGGTTCAGAATCCGCCTGCCGGTGCAGGGGACCTGGGCTCGATCCCTGGGCTGGGAAGATCCCATGTGCGGCGGAGCAGCGAAGCCCGTGCACCACAACGGCTGAGCCTGCGCTCTGGAGCCCTCGAGCCACAACGGTCGAGCCCGTGAGCCACAACCACGGAGGTCCATGTACCTAGAGCCCGTGCTCCACAACAAGAGAACCCACGGCAATGAGGAGCCCACACACCACAAAGAAGAGTAGCCCCCGCGCGTCCCAACGAGAGAAGGCCCACGTGCAGCAACAAAGACCCAGCACAGCTAATAAATAAATTTAAAAAATTTTTAAATATTTTTAAAAAGTCCTAAGAGAGAAACGCTCTCGTCACAGGGAGAACCATGTCTTGTCCTTTGTGTGTGTGTGTCTGTGTGCGGCGCTGGCGGTTAACTCCGGCGCTGGTCATCGCGCAGCAGACGTGAGGCTGTTGGTCAGCTGTTCCCCGTGACCGTCTGCGGTGCTGGGGTCAGGGATGAAAATGAAGGGGAAGAGGCGCCGTGAACAAACATACCAGAAAATATCAAGTAATTGGGAACAAGTGTAACAAAACACGCAGGGGGTCTCTATACAGAAATTACAGCGCGAGAACGAGACTCGGGATTCAGGGGCGGGGGACGGGCGGACGAGGCGGGAAGACAGCATCTCCCTGAGGCCCCCCGACATCTCCCCCCGTAGGGCAGTTCCCGTTCGACCTCCTCCACCTGGGCGCTGAGATGAAGGTGGGTGACCCCCTCGCCCGCGCACTGCCCCCGTCCCCCCGACACGGGGCCCCGGAGGCACCCAGGACGCACCCCTGCTCCGTCTTTTGGGAACTGGGCCGGCCCAGCGGGAGGCCGGGAGGCCGAGCCCCGTCCTCACCCGGGAGGCCTGGGCTGCGGACGCGTCACCCTGGGCCTGGGGGGTCAGCGCCCGCTCCTGCCCGTGCAGCACCAGCAGCAGGGCCGTCCGACGAGCTCTTCCATCCACAGGGGGAGAAGGGTGACCGAGGGGCCGCCGGGCAGAAAGGAGAAAGGGGCGAGCCCGGGGGCGGCGGGTTCTTCGGCTCCAGCGTGCCCGGCCCGCCCGGCCCCCCCGGCTACCCTGGGATTCCGGTGAGTCTGGCCCCCGGCCGCACACGCAGGCCCCTCCCGAGCCAGAGCCCATGTCCCCAGGGTCGCTGGGGACTGGAGCCGAGGGCAGGTCCACCCTGCGGGCTGGGCCCCGAGGGTCGCCCTCCCGGTTCCTTGCCCGCGTGGGGGCCCCCACATGGGGGTCTGGGTTGGGCACCTGACCTGGGGACACCTCCTCTCTCCTGCTGGCGCTGTTCTCCGCCAGGCCCCCTCAGGAGGACCCTCTGTCCTGAAAGCGTCTGGGGGACCGGGGGCCCCAGCTTCCACTGGGGGACGGAGAGGAGGGGGCCCTCGGGGCTGTGCCTCTGTGGGGGGTGCTCGTCTGCGTCCCAGGGCCCTGTCCCAGCGGAGGGCTCACGGGTGGGAGGGCTGGGCTTCCCAGACCCCAGGCGGGGGCGCAGGGGTGCCTTGGGGGCCGCACTCCCTGCAGGGGCTCATGGCAGGTGTAGCCCAGACCCACAAGCTTGTCTGTCTCCGGCCCGGGGACGCAGGTGACAACGCCTCGCGTTTTGTCTTCCACCCTAGGGTCCCAAGGGAGAGAGCATCCGGGGCCAGCCCGGCCCTCCTGGACCTCAGGGGCCCCCTGGCATCGGCCACGAGGGACGACAGGGGCCTCCTGGGCCCCCTGGACCCCCAGGGCCCCCCGGACCTCCCTCCTTTCCCGGCCCTCACAGGCAGAGTAAGTCGGGTGGGGAGTGGGCCCTGGGCTGCCGCCTGACGCAGGCAGGGCCACTGTTCCCACCTCTGGCCTCCCTCTGCAGCCATCAGTGTTCCAGGGCCCCCAGGCCCGCCCGGGCCCCCAGGACCGCCCGGATCCGTGGGCACCTCCTCAGGGGTAAGCACCACCTGTTCCTGGCCTGTGAGTGGGGACCCCACGGGGAGGGCCCTGAGACGTGGTTTCCAAAGCGGGAGTGGGGGGCCCGGGTGCGTCTGGGGTCTGAGATGGGCAGGGGAGGAGCGTGAAGTGGGGGGCGGCGTTGAGACGGTCCCGAGGGCGGGGCTGCTGTGTGAGGCCGCGTGGCCCAGGGACGCGGAGGCTGAGGTCTCCCCGTGGCGCTCACGGGGCCAGCCTCGCGAGGAGGGCGCCACTCAGGTCCTGAGACTGTCGCAGCCGCCGCGCCCCCCCCCGTGAGCCCAGAGGCTGCCCCGCGCAGGGGACCCCACTGGGCTGCGCTTCCAGCAGGTGAGGGTCTGGGCCACGTACCAGACCCTGCTGGACCAGGTGCCCGAGGTGCCAGAGGGCTGGCTCATCTATGTGGCCGACAGGGAGGAGCTGTACGTCCGGGTCCGGAATGGGTTCCGGAAGGTTCTGGTGAGTTCTGGGCAGTGCGCTCCCTGCACACGATGGGGGGCCTTCCCACCTTGCTCACGGGGCGAAGGGTACAGAGGAGGTGGGAGGGGGGGTCCTTGCGTTGTGGGAAGCCCCGGCGCCTGGGCGCGGGCGCAGGGACCGGCCGGGCGGGGCCCCCGGGGGCGGGGCAGCCAGGGACCCTCCCCCCCACCCGCGTCCCTCCGCGTCTGTTAGAAGCTGTCCTGTAGCAGTTTTAGGTTCATAGAGGAGTGACTCTCACTTTGTAATCTCACAGATGTGCTTATCGTGTGCCGGGCGCCGGGTGGGGGGGCGCCGGGGCAGAGCCAGACCGGCTCCCGTGGGGGGTGGGGGTGGGGCCGGTCCCAGGGTGACCCCCGTTCTCTTCCAGCTGGAGGCCCGCAAGCCCCTGCCACGAGGGACGGTAAGGAGCCTCCCTTCTTCCCACGCCCGTCTGGGGGCCTGGGGGGTGGGCCCCCTGCGGGGGCGGGGCACAGACGATGCTCATTGCCCTCCGCAGGTGAGAGGCTCCCTGCAGTCCCTGTCTGTCTGCCCTCGTGCAGAGGGCTGGGCGTGGGCACAGCCCCTTCGGGGTGCGTGGCCGTGGGCACGGGGGGGCCAGCACGTTGCAGTCTCCCTCAGCAGGGGTCGCGTCCCCCGGGCGGTGGCTCCCTGTGAAGTCATGTGTGGAGGGGTCCCGTGTGGGCCTGTCTGCCCCCCACCGGGCTCTGGGAGTCCGTTCTTTCACGCAGCACCTAGTCCTGGGCCTCCTCCGGCTGCTGGGCAGTGTCCTAGGCACGGGGGCCGCTGTGCCTGACACAGGCAAAGCCCCCGCCCCGCGGAGGTGACGTTGTGGGAGAGACGGGCACTGAGATAGTAGGTGACTCGGCAGTAACACATAATTGTATACGTATAAGCGTTTCATACAGATACACGAGTTAGTCACATGACTTAGGATCGCGTTAGACGCTATTACCGGGTCACGGGTACGCAGGTAGCAGGCGTCACAAGGTGCTGGCTGCTGCGGGAGAAGGATGGAATCGGGAAGCGAGCGGGGCCCCGGGGCTGGGATTTGGAGGTCAAGGCCACCGCTCTGAGGTGGGAGTTGGGCAGAGGCTTAAGGGGCTGCTGGTGCCGTGGCTGCAGCAGGGGGTGTGGCCGGCCCCAGGCTGCCCGGGGCCACAGGGAGGAGCCGGCTCCAAGGGTGATGGACCGGGGGCTGGGGCGGAGGGTCACGCGACCCGACGTGCCGGGCGCCCCCGGGGCTGGCTCACCGCCTCCGGTCCGGCCCTCACCCGCCCAAGAGCACAGCCGGGTGCCGACGACGGGCGTGCGGGGCCGGGCCGCGGGACCCGCGGGTGCGGGAGGCCTGGCTCCACGGCGCTGTTCGCCTCTCCGTCTGCAGGACGAGGTGGCAGCCTTGCAGCCCCCGGTGGTGCAGCTGCACGAGGGCAACCCCTACCCCCGCCGGGAGCCCCCCCACCCGACCGCGCGGTCCTGGCGGGCAGACGACATCCTGGCCAGCCCCCCGCGCCTGCCACGCCCCCAGCCCTACCCCGGGGCCCCGCACCACGGTGCCTACACGCACCTCCGGCCGGCGCCCCCCACGGCCTCGCCCGCCCACACCCACCACGACTTCCAGCCGGTGGTGAGTGGACCACCCGGCGCTCTGGGGGTGGAGGGTCTGGGGCGGGCACCCACCCTCCGGCTCCCCGGGGTCCACCCCGCCTGCTGGCATCCCGGAGACCCACGGGGGGGGGGGGGGGCGGGCGCGGAGACCCGGGCGTCAGGGCTGACACGCGGCTCCCCCGCAGCTCCACCTGGTCGCCCTCAACAGCCCGCAGTCGGGCGGCCTGCGCGGCATCCGCGGCGCCGACTTCCAGTGCTTCCAGCAGGCGCGCGCCGCGGGGCTGGCGGGCACCTTCCGCGCCTTCCTGTCGTCGCGGCTGCAGGACCTCTACAGCATCGTGCGCCGCGCCGACCGCGCCGCCCTGCCCATCGTCAACCTCAGGGTGCGTGCGCGGCCCCGAGCCGGGCCGGGGCCGGGAGTCGGGTGGGCACCGGGCAGGTCTTGCCCCTGTGGCCCCCCAGGCACCCTGTGGAGCCCCCACCTGGCCCCTGACGCCTGCCCCCGCCTGCCAGGGGCCCCGGTGTGTCACCAGCTTCGGGAGGTGGCCCGGTCCCTCGGGCCGTCCCTGCTCCGGTGTCCGTCCGGGGCTGGGCGTCCTGGCACCAGTGCCCTTCACGGGGTTTGCTCCATGGCTCCTCCCACGAACGGAACCCTGTGCTTTCTGGATACCCCGAGCCCCGGGGTCCCTCAGGACCAAAGGCGGTGGCCTCACTCCGGCCCAGGGCCCAGAGCTGTGGGCGGGTGGTGTGGGGCCGGTCCACCTTCAGACAGGTGCGGGCGTGGCGGAAACCAGCTGGCCGCGCGTCCCTCTGGCGGGAGGGGAGCAGGGACGGGATGACCGTGCTTCCCCTCGCAGGATGAGATGCTGTTTCCCAGCTGGGAGGCCTTGTTCTCGGGCTCCGAGGGCCAGCTGAAGCCCGGCGCCCGCATCTTCTCTTTCGACGGCAGAGACGTCCTACAGCACCCCGCCTGGTAGGTCCCCCGTGCGGGCGCAGCAGCTCGGGGCCTCTTGGGACCTGAGTCCTGAGCAAAGGGGCGACCTCCTGGCTCCGAGCCTCCAGGCTGACCCAGTCCTAGTACCCACGCGCGGCTTAAAACACCCAAGTCCGGACGCGCAGGAGGAACGGTAAAGAGCGTTGTTTGTGGTGTCGGCTGAAACGCCCGCATCTGGCCTGCTTTCCCGGCAAGTGCCCCCACCTCCCGCCGGGGAGCCCGCCCGCAGCCCCCCTCTGTCCGTCACGTAGACATCACAGCGCGTTACTGCTGTAAATTCCTCAAAGTGGAATCTCTGGGTCGGAGAGCACGCGCGCCCACCTCACAGGCGGGCAGACGTCGCCCGCTTGCCCTCACGCTGGCCTCACGCCCGTCGTGCCGCTGTTGGCAGGTGTGGGGGGCCCCTGTTCCCTGACCCTCGGGGGGGCTCGGGCTGTCAGAGCCTTCACTGAGGGGCCCGTGTGGGGGCCCTGGGCAGGGCTGTGGTCTCCACCGGCCGAGGGGCTGGCCCGAGGCAGGAACCCCAGGGCAGTTCCTCGTTCCTAGTGAGGAGGCTGCACCAGGACGGCCTTCACCGAGCACGGGCACGCGAAGCCAGGTGCACCCGGCCCCAGAGGGCCAGCCGTCGAGGTCCCCGGGCTCTGCTGCCCCTAAAAGCGGCGGCAGCTCGGGGTGTGATCTGGGAGGTGGAGCCCCCAGGACGGGGCTGGCCTGACTCCCGGCCACCTGAGTTCCCGCCCTCCCAGTGGCTCCCACGTCCCACCAAACCCCCAGCTGTGGGAGACACCCTTTCCTGCCGGGGTGGCCTCCGGCCTGGGGGGCGTGGGGCGGTGAGACTGACAGCCGGTGCCTCTCGCAGGCCCCAGAAGAGCGTGTGGCACGGCTCGGACCCCAGCGGGCGCCGGCTGACCGAGAGCTACTGTGAGACGTGGCGGACCGAGGCCGGGGCGGCCACGGGCCAGGCCTCCTCGCTGCTGGCGGGCCGGCTGCTGGAGCAGAAGGCCGCGGGCTGCCACCACGCCTTCATCGTCCTCTGCATCGAGAACAGCTTCATGACCTCCTCCTCCAAGTAGGGCCTCTGCCGGCTCCACGAACCGAGGGACGGACAGACAGGGGGCCGGAGAGGAGCCAGGCGGCAGGCGGGCGCGTGGAGATGCCCGGGCTGGGCAGGGACCTGGCTGGAACTCTTTCCTGTATGGTTCACGTTTCATGTAACCCTCCAGAAATAAAAGGAAGCCAAAGAGTGTATTTTTTAAAAAGTTTAAAACAGCCTGGTGCCCAGACTCTTCCTCCTGCCCCTCCCCCATGGCCTGGGCACCCACGCTGCCCTCTTGGCCCAAATCAGATCGGGGGGCACCTTGGCCAACTTGGAACCTCCTGCCCGGGGAGGCGCGCCCCCACGGCTTCCTGGGAGCCAAGCGGGGCCCCCATCCGCCCGGGCAGGTGGCGTCGGCGCCGTTTCCTGCCCAGAAGCCCTTCCGGCACCGACGCCAGGCCCGTCTGCAGAGCAGCCACGAGGAGGCGCTGGGGCTGCCCCCGCGGCCTCCCGCCTCCCGGGGGTCACTGGGCCTGGGGAGGCCCCCTTTCCTCAGCCTCTGGCAGCAGCTCCCCGACTGGAAGTTTCCACGCTCGACGCCCCACTGCTGACCTCAGGCCCCTCGGCACGCCCGCCCTGGGCTCCGGGCCCGCCCTGCCGTGTGGGCCCGTCTGCGGTCCTCTCTGTCCCACGCCGGCTTCCCAAGTGACCCCTGGGGTCACAGGCGCAGAACCTGACTCCGGCCCAGGCTGTACTGGGAGCGTCTTGGGGGGTCCCTGGGCCTGCTCCTTCCCCGACTCCACCTGCCCAGCGCTGCCCAGCACATCCTGGGCCCCAGCGGGGCCCACGCCCAGGCCCCTCAGGACCTGGGCCAAAACTGCCTCCTGCTGAGCCTGGTGCCAAGGGTCAGGTTCACCTTCGCAGGACGTGCAGGCAGAAATCCTCGGAGGCAAAGGGGACGGCCACACACACAGCCCACAGCCTGCACAGGCCTGCCCAGCCCAGCCCTGGGACGGCCAAGGCCGCGTGGCGGGGTCGGGCCGGCCCAGGACAGGACTGGGCCGTGTCCACAAGTGGGCCACGTGTGCTTGGACCCTGCTCACCACTGCCCGCACCAGCACGTCTCTGCGAAACGCACGTCATTGCCCTCCTGTGGGAGGAGTGAAGGGGACGTTGTGGGGTGCACGCGGATATGTCTGGGGAAGCTGGCAGGGTGGCCAGAGCCCAGCTGCCCCAGGGTCTGCGGTCCGAGCACTGTGACTGTCGGGCGGAGGGGCTGGTCCTGTGAACTGTGTCTGTGGTTTCCAAACAGGCACCAAATAAAAATGACCATTTACACGGATACTTGGTTTGTAAGCAGCTTTCACTGTCATGAGTCCCTGGGAGCCTCTGTCCCAGACAACCCAGCCGACCAATCCTGCTGAAGAGCGCAGGCGTGCACAGGTACGTGCAGGTGGGCAGATGTGTGCAGAAACACGCAGGTGTACACAGATACATGCAGGCGTGCAGGGATACACGCAGGCGTGCACAGGTATACTCAGGTGTGCAGATGTGCGTGGATACACACAGGTGTGCAGATGTGCGCGGATACACGCAGGCGTGCACAGGTATACTCAGGTCACATCGATACACATGGCTTCCCAGACACCTGGTCGTCCCTCAGTACCCACGGGGCACTGGCTCCAGGACCCCCACAGACAGCAGAGCTGTGTGCGGGTGTTCTGGACCCTGATATGAAATGGTGTGATACTTGCATCTAAACCACGCACATGCTCCTGTATACTTTATCTCAGGTTACTCATAACTTATAATACCTAATACAAGAAAAATGCTATATGAATAGTTGTGAATACAATGTAAATGCCATCTAAACAGCAGCTGGCCCGTGGCAAATTCAAGTTCTGCTTTTTGAAGCCTTATGGAATTTTTTAAAAAGTATTTTCAGTCCACAGTTGGTTGAATCCTCAGATGCGGACTGCACCGATACGGAGGGCCACCACGGTGTGCACTGCTGTGCATGGATATACACGCGTGTGCAGACGGATACAGGCGTGCGTGGGTGTACACAGAGATGTGAGCGGATACATGTGGGAGGAGACACACACGGGTGTGCACACGTGTACACGGATGTGCGATACAGACAGACGTGGATGGACGAGGTGGTCCACGGATGCCACGCGTCCCCTACACACACCCGTCTTCCCTCTCAGGGTCTCCCTGGGGGCGGCCAGCAGCCCCACCAACTTTTCAGAGCCGTGAAGGGAGGCGGTGCGCACCCTGGGCGTCCAGACCCAGCCCCCGGGTCCCCGCAACTGCTGCAGGTGTCTGGCCCCGAGGGACCGTGCGCACTGCCTGGAGCAGGGGCTCGGGTGCCCCTGGAGCTCGGGACTGCGGGCGCAGGGGCCAAAGGGAGGCCCAGCGCCTGTGGGGAGACCGCAGGGGGACCGGGGGGGACCGGGGGACCGGGCCGCTGGGCCAGCCGCTGCCAGGAGGGTGCTGTGGGGGCCGCCGCGCAGAGCCCTGCCTCCCGCGTCAGCAGCCAGAGGGGAGCCCCCCCACCCATCAAGCCCCGCCAGCTCCCTGAGCACGGAGGGGGCCCCGCCCCTTCCCAGCAGGGTCTCGCGTGGACGCACCTGGGACCGCCCGCCCCACCTGACCCACGTCGTCGGCTGTGACGTGAGTCGACCCGCAGGTACAGCCTCTTCCTTGACCCTCAGGGCACCAGCGGTGCCCCGCTCACCCAAGCAGAGCTGGGGCTGGGGGGGGGAGGGGCTGCCAGCTCCGGCGGCCCCTCCTCCACCGGGCACCCTGCTCCGAAAGGAGGAGGGCCTCTCCCGAGGACCCGGGACGAGGGGCGGGTTCCGCTCAGGACAGGGTCGGTCCTCGCCTGGGGCCGGGGTCGGGGCTGGGACCCTCCCTCGACCGGGTGGACAGGTGGGGTCGGGCGCCCCCTCGCTCATGTCCGCTTCACGTGTCTGGGGCGGAGCGCACCGCGGCACGTCTCGGGAGGCACGGCGGGCTCTCGGGCCGCGCGACGGCGCCCAGGGCGGCACGGGCGAGTCCCCTCGGGGCCAGCGCGTGAGCCGCCCACCACCGGCAGGGCGCGGCGTCCACCCAGCTCCGGAGCGAGGGGCAGAGGGGATCTCGGCGGAAGCCCAGGATGGGGGAGCCGGTGCCCGGCTGCCGCCCGATGGAACGGCCACCCCCAACACCCCAATTCCACCCCAGAAACAAGCCAGACGAAGGTCCTCATTTATGTCAGATTTTTTAAAAAACGAACAGAGCATCGTTTAAAATAAAAGTACCTGGACAACCACCAGTGTCCCAGTTTAGCCACGGGCTCAGGAACGCGGCCCCCACCCCGGCCCGCAGGGCCCGGGACACTCCGTGAGGGCGGGGCCCCTGGAGTCTGGAACCACCTCGCCGGTTCCCCGGGACACGTGGGACCTGCCTCCCAAGGAGGTGAAAGTGGGCACGTGGGCCCCCCCCCGACAGGCCACGTGTAGGCAGGGACAACAAACCAGCCCTCAGTGGCCGGGCAGCTGCCTGCGTGTCCCCGGCAGGCCGCGGGTCACGGCCAGGGCACAAAGCAGGGCTGAAGGGTGCCCCGCTCAGGGCGAGCCGAGGACCCCCGGCAGAGGCCCTCGGGGCGTGGGTCTCGGGGACTGACCTCCGGGGCCCGTCAGTCACAGCGCCACAGGCGGACCACGTGGGTGGTGCTGACCCCCAGGAGACAGGCGGCGGCTGGGCGTGCGGCAGCTCCGAGGTCAAGGCCCAGGCTCAGCTGCCCCTGCCAGCGCCGGGACAGAGGTTGGGCAGGGTCAGGCCTTGGCCTTGGGCTGCTGGCGCTGCTCCCCTGAGGCCCACACACCATCGTCCTCGGGGGCGGGCGGTGCAGCCCCGTCCCACAAGGCCTTCTCCTGCGCGGGGCTCATCAGCTCCTGGGCCGGCGGCAGGGGTTGGTGGCGGCCCCGTCGAAAGTGGCGCAGGCCCACCAGCACGGCCGCCAGGAAGTAGGCAACAGAGAGCACCAGGAAGTACACGAAGTAGACGAGGAACTGGAACAGAGAGGGCGCGGGTGAGGGGGCGGCGGGCACCCAGCCTTGCGGCCCTCCCGCTCGGAGGCCGGGGAGCATGGGGGGCACCCAGGGGTCACGGAGTCGGGAGCAGAAGTGCTGAGTGAGCACCTGCACACCCAACACTTCCGTGCCTCCACGATCTGCCCCAAGGCACTCTGATCACTTTGTGTGACAGCAGATGTGCGCTTGGCTCTGGGGCCAAGTCCTCACGAAGGACACCTGTGCGGGCAGAGCCTGGCGGAGAACAGGCCACCCAAGCGGACCAGCCTGGCCCCCACGGCCCCGAGGCCGGGCAGCCCTGCACCCTGGGGCCAGTGCAGCTGCACAGCAGTGACGCACAGGGAAGCGTGCCCAGCACATGGGAAACTCCCCCCTGATTCTCAGACTGCAGGGGGCAGGGGGTCCAGGGTGGTCTCCCTCCTGTGTGGCCCCAGAGCTCCACTCCCCCAGGCGATCTCCCCAAGACCCCCTCGGCACCAGCACGCTCAGCCCTTCGAGGAACGTTCAGAGGCAAAACCCGGAAATGAACCGTCGGGGACTTGGCTTCCGGGAAGCTAGAGTTGGCATGTCTTGCCTGTTTCTCCCCAAGCAGGATTAAAACCCTGGACACTGCACAGAGGACACACAGAGGGTGACTCTGAAAGGTGGATGTGGGGGGAGACCAGCTGGGACCCTGGAATCCAAGGAGCAACATGGCAATGTGTTCCCTGGGCTTTTTTTCTTTCTGCTGCATGTATTTTTAAAGGAACTAAAGAAGCCAGCAAACCAGAAAGGCCAGAAAACACAGGAAAAAGCACTCAACAAAAGCTACTCCGACCAAAGGATCAGGAGAGAGACCGCCCCACCCAGCAGGACAGGACACGGATGAATGGGAAGTGCTCTACTCCAGCCAGACCCCACCCTCGTGACCCAGGTTATAAAAGGCCCCCAGCCCCATTGGGTGCTGTTGGTCAGGGCCCAGTAGGGAGCTGGGAATGTTCACCCCCCCAGAGGCCACACGGAAAGCCTGGACTTTCACTTCCGTCTGGTGGTGCCCCCTTCTCCCTGCAGAGTCAGGACTTTCACCCCACCCAGCAGCAGTGAGAATGCCCCACCCCCATCAGTGTCACTGGCGGCCACAATGGGGAGCTTGCACCCCAGCCCTTGCCTAGCAGTAAAGAGAAGCCCCCCTACCCCCACTCCTCAGCGTGAGGAGGGCTGAGTGGGGTGCCTGGAATTCCTCCCCGCCTTGACGTAATGCAGTGCACGCCCCAGTCCTCTGCTAGGGTGGTGTCAGAAGAAGCCAGCTAAAACAGAAGGATTAAATAAGAGCCAGAGTCTCATAACATAATAGCCAAAATGTACAGATTTCATCAAAAAAAAAAAAAAGTCACTCGGTGTACTCAGAACCACAAAGATCTCTCAACGAATGAAACACAATCAACAGACACCCACACCAAGATGACAGGGATGTGAAAGTTATCTGAGAAAGACTTTAAAGTAGCTTTTGTAGAAATGCTTCAACAAGCAATAACAAACAGGCTTGAGACAAATGAAAACAGTCTCAGAAAAGAAACAGAAGAGATAAAGAAGAAACATTAGAATTGAAAAATATAATAACCAAAACAAAAACCCAGTTAATGGCTTCATCCACAGAATGGAGGGGACGGAGAGAAGAATCTGTGAACTGGAAGATGGAACGGTAGAAATCACCAAATCTGACCCACAAAGAGAAAACAGAGAGGAAAAAAATCAGAGTCTCACTCCTTAGAGGACAAAATGTAACACTGTGTCATGGGAGTAAAATAAGAAGAGAGAAACAGGACGGGGCTGAACAAGTATTGAGGAAATAATGGCTGTGACAACTTTCCAAATTCGGCAAGGGGCATAAACCTACAGATTCAAGAAGCTGAGAGAACCCCAAACAAGACACCCCCACCAAATCAGACCAACACACACCATAGTCAAATTTTTGAAAGCTAAAGACAAGGAAAAAGGAAAGATCTTGAAAGCAGCCAGAAAAAAATGACATCTTAGGGGAAAAATAATTAGAATGACAGTGGATTATTCATCAGAAACCAGAAAGGACAGAAGGAAATGACAAATTTTTCACATACTGAAAGAAAAAACTGTCAACCCAGAAGGCTATTTCAGTGAAAAAATCCTTCAGATGTGAAAAATAAATCAGACATTCTCAGATAAAGAAAAACTAAAAGAACAATTTGTCACCAGCAGACCTGTCCTAAAAGAATGCCTGAAGAAGTTTCTATAAACAGAAAGTAAATAATAAGAAATCTGGAACATCAGGAAGGAGAAAGAACACAGTGACCAAAATTGTGGGTAAACACACTTTCCTTCTCTTCAGTTTCCTAAATGTTTGACAGCTGAAGCAAAACTTATAACCCTATCTTAGGTGGTTCTAATTGTATGTAGAGAAAATAAGAAAGACACCTGTACTATAAATGGTAGAGGGAAAAGTGACCTAAAGAAGGTGAGATTTCAATACTTCACTACAACTGGCCATTTAATACACAAAGCAACCATCAAAAAAGTTATCACAAGAGATACACTGAAAAATACAACAGATAAACCAAAACGAAATTCTGATGAATCTGAAAATAACTTATGAGAAGGCACACAAAAAAGAAAACAGAAACAAAAGGCAGAGAGAATAAAAAGAAAACAAAAAATGAAATGGCAGACATAAGGATTAATACATCAACAATTACACTAAATATAAATGGTCTAAATAAACCAATCAAAGACAGAGATTGGCAGAGTGGATTAAAAAACATGACAACTGTATGCTACCTACAAGAAACTCAGGTATAACAATATAATCAGGTTAAAAGTAAAAGGATGGAAGACAATATATCATGTAAACATTAACAAAAGGAAAGCAAAATGGCTATATTAATATCAGGTAAAGTAGACTTCGGAGAAAAGAAACTGACCACAAGCAGAAAAGGACATTATACGATAAAAGGCTCCACCCACCAAGACACGCATGTATGTGTACGCAACAGAGAGCTGCAAAAATGTGAAGTGAAAACATGATAGAATGGAAAGGAGAAATAGATAAATTCACAATTACAATTGGAAACCTCGACACCCCTTTCTCAGCAATAGGCCAGACAAAAAATCTGTAAGGATAGAGAAGAAATCAATACCACCATCGACCATAAGATCTAACTGGTAGTTACAGAATACTCCACCCCAAAACAGCAGAATTCATATTCTTCTCAAGTGTCCATGGAGCTTATAACAACATAGGCCACATCCTGGGCCCTAAAACAAACTCAGTGAGCTAAAAGGGTTGAAATGATAGAGACTGTGTTCCTGATCACAACAGAACACAATCAAAGCAGAAATAAATAACAGGAAAACATCAGAACACTTGGAAACTAAACAACACATTTTGAAACAATTATAGGTCAACTAGAAAGTATGAAAGATAAAAATACATTGAAATGAATGAAAAAAATGCATTATATCAAAATCTGTGGGATGTAGCTAAAGCAGGCTGAGAGGGAAATGTATAGCAAAAAATGGAAATATTAGAAAAGAATTCTCAAATCATTAATCTAAGCTTCCATCTAAAGAACCTAGAAAAAGATAAGCAAAATAAATCCAAAGCAAGTAAAAAGAGGAAATAAGACAAAAGTTCTAGCCAGTACAGTAGGCAAGAAAAATAAATTAAAAACATTAAGAAAAAAAAGACCTCCCAAAACTAATAAGTGACCTCAGCAAGACTATACAAAATTAACACACAAATATCAATGTATTTCTCACACTCAGAGGTGTTATTCAGTTCTGAACCACTGCAATAAAGTAAATATTGCAATAAAGCAAGCCACACAAAACTTTTGCATATAATAATTATGTTTATGCTATACTATAGTCTATTAAGTGTGCAATAGCATTATGTCTAAAAAAGCAATATGCATACCTTCATAAAAATATTTTATTGGTAAAAAATGCTATCATCTGACTATGCAGGGTTGCCACAAACCTTCAACTTGTAAAAAAGTCAGTATCTGCGAAGCACAAGAAAGTGAGGTACAATAAGATGAGGTCTGTCTGTACCAGCAACGAACACCTGGACACTGCTGTGAACGGAACTGTGTCCCTCCAAAATTCATTTGTTGAAGCCCCAACCCCTAGTGTGACTGTATTTAGAGACAGGGCCTTTCAGGAGTGATTAAGGTTAAATGAGGTCATGAGGGTGGGACACTGATCCAGTAGGACTGCTGTCCTTATAGGAGACAGGAAGACACCAGGAGTGCACACGCACAGAAGAAGGACCACGTGAGGACACGAGGAGAAGACGGCCACCTGCATGCTAAGGAGAGAGGCCTCAGGAGGAAGCAAACCTGATGACACCTTGATCTCAGACTTCCAGCCTCCAGACTGTTAGAGAACAAATCTCTGCTGTGTAAACGACCCAGTCTGGGATATCCTGTTATGGCAGCCCTAGCAGATTAGTGCAGACACCAAAATTAAAAATATAGTATCATTTATAATTGCTCGAAAAAAACACTGAAAGTCTTAGGAACAAATCTACAGCACCGCAAGTACCTGCATGTTGAAAACTACAAAATGCTGAAAGAAATCAAAGAAGTTCTAAATAAACGGAGAGACATTCCATGTTCACAGGTTGGAAGACTTAACACAGTAAAAGACGTCAATTTTCCCAATACTGAAAAACAGGCTTAATGTAATCCCTAGCAAAATCCAAGCAAAAATTTTTGTAGATACTGACACAATGACTCTAAAATCTATAGGGAAAGGTAAAGAAACTATAACAGCTAAAACAATTTTGAAAAAATTTCAAAGTTGGAGGAATCAGTGTACCCATTTTCAAAACTTGCCATCTAGCTACACAAGCAGGAGGTGTGGTGATGGAGAAGGGCAGGCACATGGCTTAGCGGAACAGACAGAGACCCCAGAAACACTCGCACGGAGACCCCAGAAAAGGCAATTCAGTCTTTCCAACACATGGTGCCCCAGCAACCAGACATCCCCAGACAAAGAAAGAAAACGATGTTAACTTCACACCTTACCCCAAAAGTAACTCGAAACAGGTCACAGATGCAGATGTAAAACCAAAAAGCTTTTAAAAAGAAGCTAGGGAAGGACTTTCCTGGTGGCGCAGTGGTTAAGAATCCGCCTGCCAATGCAGGGGACATGGTTTGAGCCCTGGTCCAGGAAGATCCTACATGCCACAGAGCAACTAAGCCTTTGTGCCACGACTACTGAGCCCACGTGCCACAACTACTGAAGTCCGTGCACCTAGACCCCGGGCTCCACAACAAGAGAAGCCACCGCACTGAGAAGCCCGTGCACGGCAACAAAGCGTGCTCTCCACAGCTAGAGAGAGCCTGCGTGCAGCAATAAAGACCCCCCTCCCAACAAATTAATAAATAAATAAAAGAACCTGGGGAAAATCTTTGGGACCCATGGCCAAAGAGTTATTATTATATGTGACACCACAACCAAGATCCACGAAAGGACAAACACGTAAATCAGACTTCATCAAAACTAAAAATTTTACTCTGCAAACAACCCTATTAAGAAGACGAGATGGTGAGCTAAGAACAGTGAGAAGACATTTGCAAAGCACACATCCGACAAAGGACTAGCATCTAGAATATACAGACGTGCTTAAAACGTGAGCGAAAAAACAAAGGACCCAATTAAGAAATGAGCAGAAAAGTAAAGAAACCCTTCCCCAAAGAGGATGTACAGATGGCAGCTGCACAGGGGAAGAAGAGCCTCGCAGCCGCAGGGAGGGACCAGCACTGCACACCATTCGGAATGGCTGAGTAGCAACGGCGGCCACACGGACAGCCGGTGAGGATGTGGAGGAACCGGATCCCTCGGGCGAGGCCGGTGGGTGCGTAAAATGGTGCAGCGACCGTGGAAAACAGTCTGGCAGCCACCACATGACTCAACAACTGCACTCGGGGCGTTTATCCAGAGAAATGGAAATCTGAGTTCACACGAAAAGCCACAAACAAACGTGTAGAGCAGCCCCCAACCGGAGGAAGCCAGGGCTCTGGGCGGTCAGTGGGTAAACGAGCCGAGGTCCAGCCACCGCGGAGCCTCCCGCGGCAAAGCACCGGAGGGAGGCAGCCACGCGTCTCCCGGAGCTGGGCTGAGCGCGGAAGGTGGTCCCAACACCCACTGCAGGGTCCCACGTGTGGACACGCGCAGCAATGACAACGCTACGGAAGTGGGGGGCAGACCACGACGGCCAGGGGTCGGGAGGAGGCGGGGTGGGGCCAGCGTGGCCGCAGAGGGGCGGGAGGGACACTCCTGGCTCGACTGTGTGCGGTCCGTATGCCCCGGTAGTGGCGGCACCCAGAACTGCTGGAGGTGACGGGTGGGGAGGCTGGGCCCGCGTCACCTGTTACCCGCAGGTGAGCACGTGGTGACCCAGAAAGAGAGTTTAGCTTAATAGACATGCCAGCAGGGCAGCCCCCACGTGCTACGTGCTGGTTCCCCTGCCCGCTCCACCCCCACTCTCTCCACCCAGGATGGAGGGAGGGGGCACCCGGGGCACCGCGCGTGGGAAAAGTGGGCAAGACGTGCCGGGCGACCTTCCTTCTGGACGCCACCAGGATCTCTAACCACGAACAAAGCTCTAGGGTTACCTTTTAACCAGGATATTAATCCAGCCAGAGAAAAATCAGTATATTGTGGTCAGCTTGGCCCGACGTGGCCAGAAGCTGCCACGTGGGAGGGGCTGGGGCCGGGACAGCAGAGGAAGGCCCCGCCCAGCCCCCAGCCTCGGGCCCCTCAGAAGCCCCACTGCCCAGAGCTGGACCACCAGGGCTCCAGGGAGGGGAGGCTCCCCTGGGTGCTGGGGCCCCTCCAGGGCCTCCCAGGCCAGCTGGACGGCTGCTGGGCGAGGCCCCATGCGAAGGCCAGGGAACAACGTGCTCCCCCTGGAGGCCACCGCTCTGGGAGAGGTCTCCCCGGAGGGTGCCTGGTGAAGGCGGCCCCAGCCCACCACCCCTGGACCGCAGGCCTCGCGCTCTCCAGACAGCCCCTCCCGCCCGACCTCCCCCCCACCCCCACCACCGCCCCAATCAGTGCAGCTGCGCACGCACCTGTGGCCCGAGTCCAGCTTGGCCACGTGCTCAACCGCAGTCCCCAGTGCTCAGCCACGGGCGCGGGGTGTGTGTCACTGCCGGGCCAGTGTCCCTGGAGGGCCCCACAGGTGAAGCAGGGCCGAGGCCTGCCTGCCCGTGTGGACGCAAAGGGCCGGGGTGCAGGCGTCCTTCACCAAAATGCACATCCAGACCCCACCCAAAAAGCCAGTTTCTGAACAAGTGGGTCTCTCATGCCCGGAACTTCCTCCCTGGCCAGCTTTGGGGTCACCAAGGCACCTCGGGCAGAGGGCTGGGACTTCTCCATGGACCTAACCAAGCCCCAGGGAGTCCGGGCTCCCAGCAAATGGAGGCCGCATCCCACAGGCAGAAGGCAGGGCAGGGCGGCCCGAGAAGCCCGGTGACAATCCCTCCCCCGGCCTGTCCTCTGCCTAATTCCGCTCACTCGGAGCAATCCTGCTCTGGCTGAGGCCACCCCGAGTGTCCTCCAGCCTCACAGTGAACAGGAATTCTCAAGATCTTCTTGGGAGACCGAAGACCAGCCTAGAACTGGACGGACGGAGGAGACGGGAAAGGGGCCAGCACGCACGAACATCAGCCCCGAGCTCTGCTCTCCTCCGCCCTGCACAGCGGAGACAGACAGCTGTCAGTGAGCCAGGACCACCACAGGCAGGGACCTGAACAAGGGCACACGAACACTCAGCCACACATCTGTCCCTCCTAGGACCTCAGTCTGGGGGACGCCCAGGGCCGGAGAGGGTGCCTCCAGAGTGACCTGCACCCAGGCCGGCCTCGGAGGCCCCTGAGGTCTCACCACACTCGATGACACGCGCCCACCGCACCGCCCAGACGCAAGTGGCGTTTACAGCCCCAGCCTGAGCCCCAGGAGGGAGCCACCCAGGCTGGCTCGTGACCCTCTGCCCCCTGCTCTCTGACCCTTCCCTCCCTGCCCCTGCTCAGCCCAGAGGGTCCAGCTGGAGATGCTCCTGCCTGCAGCGGGTCTGTGGTCTGGGTCCCGGGAGGGGCAACACCACAGGCCGAGTGGCCACCAGGAGGCCTGGCCAGGACACCCCCCAGAGGCTTCCCTCCTGGAGGAAGTGAGCCCAACATGGGGGCTCACCTGAGAGTGGACTGGGAGGCCCAGGCCCCGCTTGTCGGAGACGATGAGGGTGATGATGGTCTTGAGAACAGTGGCGAGGAACGTGTTGACTCCGAAGACCAGGGCGCGGAGCTCTTGAGAAAGAGAAGACGCGATCTGAAAACTTAACAGGGAAGCAGCCGGAGGTCAGATTCAGCTGGGGGCGAGGTGCCCACGGGTCAGAGGACTCAGGTGCGGGGCAGTGCTCCCAGGCTGCCAGGAACAGCCGCGGGGTCCGCGGAGGCCACAGGGACCGGCGAGACCCGCCCGACGCCCAGGCCGCCCACCGCTCCGGGGCCGCGCTCTGAGCTGGACATCCCCTCGCCAGGACTCGTAAAGCGAGGGCAAAACCAGGTGCAGGAGGTGCAACCTCGGGGGTCGGTTAGCGTCTCCGGGTAACTCCAGGACAGAGTAAGTCATAATCGCTACAGGGTTCCCAGAAAATCACCCTCACGAGAGCAGGGTGTGCACAAGACGGGGCACAGCACCGACAGCCCACGAGGAAAACTCCCAAATAAAGTCCTTTGTCATTAAATGGTTCAGTAAGTTAGAGAAAGAACCGTAAAACAAAGAAAGCAGGAGGAATTAATATGCTGAGAGCTTCCAGTGCTCTGCAAAGAAATTAACATTTGAACGTACTTCCAATTAAAAGCCCCAAAGTGCCTTAAAAAAAAAAAACTGAACAAGAAGTGTCCTAGAGTTCTGAAGAATAAATGAACAAAAATACCCAAGAAGCCTTTAAAGAGAATGACCGGGAAGCTTCTGCTGGGGGCTGGGGGCAACGGGGACAAGAAGTACACGGAGGGCCAGGGTGAGCAGTCATGTGACCAACGGCACACTAACTCCAAGAAGAGAGCTGGTGGACCAAAGGCCCCTGACGACAGATTCGCTCCTGGGAGATGCGAGCTGGGCCAGGTCCCGCCGGCACAGGCAGAGCGCCACGCCGCCCACACGACTCACTCAGTCGCTGCTGCAAGGACTCCGCGCGTGGGATTAAAGCAAACGGTAACGTGGCAACACATACAACGAAAGGCTCCTATCACGTGGTAGATGCAAAGTGCACCAAAGATGATCAGGAAAAAGAAAGCCCACCAGAAAAAGAATCCACCGTATAAACCGGCCAGGACACCAGGGAAAGGTAACTGGCCCGCGGGCCACCCTCTACCATCCTCGGCGGCTGTGTGCCTGCCTGGCCAGCGTCTGCAACGTCTCTGAAACCCCCTTCCAAAGCACGTGCCCTCTGACCTGGCCAGGCCCCTTCCAGGACCCACCTGAGGCCGTTATCAGAATCTGGCAAGAAAAATGCAGGTGAGAGGGTGTGGCTCCTGTGTTGTCCATCACAGGACGATATCAGAGACGGCGGCCTCATCCCCACAAGGACCGACAGCTGTGCCCTCCGGACACAGCTACGCAGTTACGAGGGGCGGGGGTGCCTAGTAACCCCGGTTCCCTCCAGGCAGCCCGATACCCACGTCAGCCCCAGGGGCTGGGGTCTGAGGGGTGTGCTGTCTCCACACCTTTCTGCCTCACATCTGACCTTTCTCGCATTGCACTGGGTCTTTCAGCCGCGAACGCCTACGGCTGTGACCATTAACGAGAACATGCGACACCCGAAGTGGTCCTGAGAGAACTGAGGAAAAGGCACCCACAGCCCTGGCGCTCTTCCCGAAACCCTGACAGTGACAGGAGAGGTGGGACGTTCACAGGCTGAGAAAGCGTCGGGGGAGGGACGTAGCATCCAGTCTGCGCGGAAGGCCAGGCCGGGGCCACGGCCACAGGGGCAGGAGGGCGTCAGGAGCAGACATCGTGACAGCAGGGCCAGGGCGGTCGGGGTGTCTGGGCAGCACTGGCCCTGAGGGGCAGGAAAGGAAGGACACAGCCCAGGGCAGGTGCAGGCCGCAGTGGAGGGGATGCTGGGTGCCGGGCGCTCCCGTGAGACGGCTCGGGGGAGTCAGGCCACCGTGCCGCGGGGCACGGCTGCAAAGGGTCAGGAGTCTGAGGATGCTGTCCGAGCTCAGCACTAGGCAGGGACAGGTGCTCGCACGTGGGTGTGACCGGAGTGCACGGTCCAAGTGGGGAGGGAGGTGCCCCCGGGGAGGTGGGGCTGGGAGGGGAACCAGGGCCAAACAGCTGGAGACAATGACAGCCCACCTGCCGGGTGCAGGAAGTGTGAGCGCGTCATGAACATGTGTGCTGCATGCACAGCGTGAACACAGGTGGTGTAAGTGTGTCTGGGGTGACCACATGGTGTGTGTGTGCAGCTTTGCGAGAGGTCCTGTTCAAAGGGTGCATGAGGCTGTCCGAAGCCAGCGGGAGGTGGGCCAAGGAAGGTTCTGGAAGGCACAGGTGGTCGGCAGGCAGCTCCCGGGACGGCCCTGGGCGGGTGCAGGCATCCCCAGAGCTGTGAGGCACACGAGGGCCTCAGGGGACGGGCTCCCCAGGGCAGAGGGCGAGCCAGGCCACCCGGTCACCCCCGGGGCTGTGAGCCGCCACGCCCAGCAGTGCGAGTGGGAGGGGAAGGGAATGGCCCAGGACGGGACCTCAGGGCCGGGGGCCTGGGAGGAAGGGCTTCCTGAGGCCCAGTCCCTGTGGACACCAGTGGCTCAAGCGGGGAGCACAGGGGACGCCCACGTGGCTCCCTGCCCGGGCCTGGGGTCCCGGTGGCCGGGGCAGGGCATGCTGCGGACGGGTGCGGCCCTGGCTAAAGGCCCCCGTGGCCCACGCGCCTCCTGACGTGAGTGACGCCAGCACAGCTGCTCCACGCTGCTCGGCACACACCCCTGCTCTCCCCACGGAACCTTCTGGAAGGAGGCCTCTCGACGCACACAGTGCCCACCGGCCGCCCACCCCCAGCTCCGGCCTCTCGGGAGACTCCTGCCAGCGGCCCGCACGGCCCAACTCACGTGGCGACGGGCACCAGGAACTGGTAGGAGCCGCGGAAGAGCACGAAGGCCGCGTAGCACAGCCAGATGTCCCTGGTCTCGTACATGAGGAAGACCAGCCCGGCCTGCAGTGCCGTCACCAGCGCAACGACCAGCTTCCCCCACAGGGCCCAGCGGATCCTCACGAAGCCCGCGGCAAAGGAGGTGACGGCGCCTGGCGAGACAAGACACGTCACCGCCGGCCTCCCCCAGCGGTCACGGCCACCCGGGCGGGGCGCGCGGGCCCTACCGAGCAGGGTGGAGGCGGCGTCCGCCCCGCCGTTGTAGACCCTCGCGGTGTCCGTGGTGGGGTTGACCACGTTCCACAGGATGTGCACGTAGTAGACGATCAGGTAGTAGCCGGCGGAGTTGAAGACCCACCAGAGGGACCAGAGGCGCAGCTGCGGCTGCCGCACGGTGCGGCCCAGCTCGCGGAGCAGGCGCGCGAGCGCGGAGTCCCGCCAGGCGGCCGGCGTCCCGCCCGCGGGCTGCCCGTGGCCCGGGGTCATCCGGTCCAGCTCGGAGGGCGCGGCCCCGGCCCGCGCGGGCGCGGCGCGGTTGAAGAAGAGGCTGCGCTTGGGGCGCTTCAGGAAGAGCGTGAGGACCAGGCTGAAGATGAGGAAGGCCAGCGAGATGTAGTTGAGCGTGGAGAAGGGCATCCGGCCCGTGGTCACCAGCAGCTGGCCCAGCACGGAGCTGGTGAAGACGCCCAGCAGCACCGAGGCCCGCGAGTAGCCGGCCACGCGCTGGTAGTGGGCGGGGGGCACCAGCGCGAAGAGGTAGGAGGAGTAGGCGATGCGGGCGGCCATGCTGACGCTGAAGAAGAACTCCATGAACTGCATGTGCAGCACGGACGCGCCCAGCAGCAGCAGCAGCCACACGGCCACGTAGCTCAGGGCCTGCAGCAGCAGCACTGGCTTGTAGCGCAAGTAGTCGGTCAGCAGGAAGACGGGCACCAGCACCGCCAGGTAGGAGTAGGACAGCACCGGCGTGATCTCGTTGGTGACCTGTGGGACAGCGGGCACGTGACCCCGAGCCCCCGGAGCGCCGGCCGCCCGCCACGCCTGCTGGGCCGGGCCGGCACACAGGAGCCCACCAGACCCCACGCGCGCCTTACCACAGCGCCCCGTCAGGGCTCCTCGGGGAGCCCTGTCCTCCAGAGACGTGCAGCCCGTGGAGGAAAATGCATATTGCTAAGTGAAAGAGGCACGTCTGAAAAGGCTACGTATTTTACATTTTATGATCCCCACGTGTGACATTCTGGAAGAGGCAACACTAAGGAGAGAGTAAAAACAAAATCAGTGGTTTCCAGGGGCTGGGAGAGGAGGGGGTGAGTGAGAGCACAGGGGACTTTCACAGCCGTGGAACTTTTCTACATGACCCTGTAATGATGGACGCAAGGAATGAGGGTCACAGAGTAAACCCTAACGTATCATTATTGTTTCATCAACTGCAGCAAGTGCACCACTCTAAGTTATAACAGGGTGAAACTCGTGGTGGAGAAATATGAAAATCCTTTAACCGTTCTGGGGAATTTTTCTCTAAGCCTAAAACTGCTCTAAAAAATAAGACCTATTTTCAACCCCCCCACACCCCCCCCAAAAAAAAGAAAAAAACGTGCAGCCTGTTAGGTCTCTCCAGGGCAGCCGGGAAAATGGAGAAAAGCACAGCCAGACACCCAAACCGCGCCCTACCCTGACCCCACCCGCCACGGGTATGCTTCTCAGGCAGCAGCTCGGTACTGACACATGCAGACAGCTGGTGAGTACACTGAAAATAATCAGTAACTACACGCTAAGCCACACGGGTCCAGGCTTGTCTGTCTCCCAGGAAATAAAAACATGATATGACTTCACCTTAAGTCTAAGGATACAGAAAACATCTGTGACCAAAGCACACTCATGCTGGCCCCCGAGGAAGGCCTTCAGTGGCTGGTCCCGCTCGGTCCCAGGGCACAGCGGATGCTGGCGGGAAGGCCCTGCAGCCACCCCCCACACTGGCCGTGCAGGAGACAACTGGGCCCTCGGCCCCCGCCTCGTCAGGGGGACGTGTCCAAGGCAGCCTCAGCCGTTCAGCTCTCTACTCAGATGGGGCAGGCCCAGCAGGACGCTCCTCCTGGGCACGCAGGGCAGAGGCCAGAGCCACGGACCTGCTTGGGATGAGAGCCAGGTGTGCCCCAGGAAGGGCCACCCTGAAGCCACCTAGGCCCACCGCCCAGGAAGAGGTCCCCGCTTCCTGGGGGAGAAACATGGGAGGCACCCTGTGCTCAGAGCCCCTCCCAAGGCCCAGGTGGGTTTTCAGCAGGTGGCCTCTCCCAGGGCCTCCACCTGACCCCACCTGACCCCCCCAAGGGCTCTGCCTGACCCCGCCAGGGCCTGGCCATGGCTCAGATTGGCCAGGGGCAGCACCAGGTGAGCCTGTTGAGCTCTCAGAGGCTTTGGCTTCCCTTGGGTCCCACCTGACTCAGGGCACTAACCTTGACTCGGGCCTGACCACCTGCTAACACCATGGGGCAACCCCTGTGCCAGCCCAGGGGGCCCTCAGCCCTGCAAGGCCAGCAGGCACCAAGGCCCACTTTACAGATGCCACCAAGGACCCAGAGCCGAGCCCAGGCCGGCATGCGGGGCCCAGCCAAGCCCACCGCTTCCCGGCCAGCTCACCCATGGGCCTCTACAACCCTCCACCCAGGACGTGCCGCCTGACCAGCCAGCCCCAGGACAGCGCTTCCCAGTCTGTGCCCAGGACCGCAGGCTGGCACGCATACTCTGCAGCCAGGGCTCTCCTGCCTGCCGGCCTCCTGCGCCACACACCCACCAGAAGCCACAGCTGACCCCCAAGTCTGTGGTCCCCGAACAGCAAGCACTGAAGACACCAGGACAGTCCAGCCTGACCCCAGGGGAGAGTGAGCGACCAGCGCTGGTCCCAGAGCTGCAGGGGTCAGAGCCGGGTTTATGGAAAATTCCGGGAACATCAAACAAGCCCTCAGTGAGTTGACGAAACCTCTTGGCAGACGGCTTGCACAGCTGCAAGGGCCAGGGGGTCAGAGCTGAGGGAGACCAGCTGGTCTTTCTCCGCCCCCGACCCCTGCCCACACCCCTTGTTCCGCTCTCCTCAGGCTGGGCAGGCACACAGGCCGTGAAGTGCCAGAGTACAGGCACCCACAAAGGCCCTGGGGCAGGTGGCACGAGCACGGCCTCCTACCGGCCCCAGTGCAGCTTCGCTGGGCCACGTTCCCAACACTTCAGTTTGGACGGGCCGGGTCCAGGCTGATGGGCGGGACGCAGGCGCTGTGCCCAGGTCACGATCCAGGTGGCTTCAGCGCAGCGGCTGCTCTGGAGTCAGGAGGCCTGCCCGGGGCCCCCCAGCAGTCAGGACAAGGACAGGGCGCTGTGTGCTCTGAGGGCCAGCGGGGCCAGGGGAGCAGGGCAGGGCCAGGCCAGGCCACAGGGGACCCGGATTCCAAGAGGAGCGGCCTCAAGAGCCAACCCCTGGCAGCACCCAGACTCCCGCCTGACGGGGCAGCCGTCACGGAGGACACCCCGCGATCCCACCAGGACAGGCAGGGTCAGCCATGCGCCAGGAGCTGCGCCCTTCACGGAGCAGGGGTCCTCACGGGGCGAGGCAGCGGCTGCAGGACCCACCCCGGCGGCTCAGGTGCAGAGGGACCGCGGCCCGACGCGCACAGCAAAGCTCGGCCCTCCCGGCGGTGCTGCATGAGCCGGGCGGGGGCAGCACTGAGCGTAAACCAGAACGAAAAGCGGCAGCACGAAAGCACACGGCAAGCAGGGAGGAGCCAGCATAGACGGGAGAAGTCTGGCCCATGGGACCCGACCCACGGGACCCGCCCCACGGGACCCGCACAGGAAGGCAGATCCCGGCCGGCACGCGGGAAGGGGAGGCTGGCCAAGGCCCCGCTCCGGGGACGGCCAGGAGCGCGGGACCGCGGCGGGACGCGCAGGCGCAGTGGCAAGCTCTCCCGTCTACCAGACGCGCAGAGGCTCGGCAGCGCTCGCGGGTGCTGGCGCCCACGGGCGGGGGAGCCTCGCACAGGGGGCCGCAGCGGCACTGCGTTTCCTGGGGGGCACGTGGAGACCCCGGAGACCCCTGGAGCAGGCGTGGGCAGGCACGCTGTGGTTTGAGGCCGTGGGCGCAAGTTGGACAGAACCGGCCCGAATCTGTACGGGAGAAGCGGCCGTGGCCACAGACCCGCCGGGCTCTTTCCAGAGGGGCTTCTGCCATCCGTCCTCTGGTCACGTCCAAGGCCTGGTGGGCGGTTTAATTTCTGGAACCCACTATTTAATCAGTTACCGTGTGACCTGAGAGGGCAGGCGGGAGGAGTTCACAACAGAGATTTTGCTTCTTATTTCAACAGAGAGGCCCCCTCGGGCTCATGCCTAAGTCATCTCAGCAGTGGACCACAGCCCCCTGCAGAACAGAGCGGTGTCCGGGGAACTGGCCGATCAGTGATGGAGGGACGTGCTGGGCCAGCTGCTCGAAGGAGGCAGGCCCCCCACCCGGACTCACCTGGGAAGGGACCCCTCTGGCCACTGTGCTGAACGTGGGGGTGGACAGAATCACACACACGCAACTCTGAACCCGTGCACGCGGCCCGGGCACGCGGGTGTATCCATTTCCCAAGAGGGCCACTTTGAGGGGACAGGCGTCATCCGCCTGGCGACTCCGTGTGACTTAATTCTGGGGTCGGTGAGGGGCGGGGGGCGAGCTCTGGGCCAGGGAGAGGCAGGGGCTCCCTGAAGAAATCAAGTGGGAAATCCCGGTGGGACCCGGCGGGGGGCGCGCGCCAGCGCCGGGGATGCAGAGGTTGCGGCCACCCTGGAGGGACAGACGGGGATGGGCGTCCAGGGCCAGCCTCTGGGGCAGCGGCCGGTCCTCAGGCAGAACGAGCAGGGGTGCTGACCGGAGCCTGGACCGTGCACGTGATCGATCCACGGGCTCTGCGACCTTTGGTTTCGTTTCATTTTATGGAGACAGAAGCCGGCAGGGGCACGGCCTCCGCGGCCTCCACGCTGCGTTCAACCCCACAGGCTCCCGTCCAGCGTAAGCCTATCAGTCAGCTTCCAATGAGAGCCTCAGTCCTCGTTCTGAACAAAAGGCAAATTCCTTCCGTAATCCCTTTGGGCAAACGGGCCTCTGCTGGAAACAAGGGTCCGGCAGGCGGGACAGGCGGGGGCCCCGGTGCCCCCCCCTCAGAGGCCCGCGGCGGGCAGGGACCCCCCGCCGGACCCGCCGTCGCTCTAACTGTCCGGGTGGGAAGGCCACGGCGGGGACCTGGTGGCCGTCAGCCCCCGCAGCCCGCGCAGCTCTCCAGCTCCGGCCCGCCCCGCCCGCACGCGCCCACATGCCTGCTTCTGCGTGAAGTTCTTGCTGGGGCCCAGGAGGTAGGGCGTGATGAAGCTCTCCCCCGGCCGCATCTGGGCCATGAAGCCGTAGAAGCAGAGGTAGGACACCAGGCACCACCACGACTGCTGCGCGCGGCCCAGCCCGGGCTCCGCCGGCGCCTGCTTCTCCTGCTTCTCCACCTCCGGGCCGGGGAGCGCCATGCTGCCCAGGCCCCCGACGGCCTGCAGGAGACCTGGGGGGTGGGGGGAGAGCCAGAGTCAGGGAGCTCAGCAAACAGCTCCCGCCCCCCAGAAACTCGGCTGCGCGGGGCTCCCGCGTCCTTCCATCGAGCTCAGCGTCACACAGAGGGGAGGCCCCGGCCCCAGCCCCGGGCCCCAACCTGGAGCTTGTGCCAAATGAGGTGCCAGGCCCAGCCAGGCCCAGCGCTCACCACCTCCGGGGACTCCCACAGCGTAGCCGCCAACCACGTGGGGCCCACAAACGTTCAGTAAGTACAACTAAATGCAACGTAAGATCCAGGTCCCCAGGGACACGAGGCTCCTTTCCAGTGCTCACAGCGCCGGCTGCGGTCGCACGCCTCCCCCGGACCCCTCCCCGGGGTCTGACAGCCTGCCCCTCGTGGTGTCACAGCACCCGGCGCATCCAAGAGCCAGACCCAGCAGAGGAGCAGTCGCGCCCCCGAAGGCCCAGAGGACGTGGCAGGAAGAGGCCCTGCTGGGAGGCACGGCCCCCCGCTGGGAGGCCAGGCACACACCTGGCCACTGCACGGGGCTCAGGGACAGGGGCAGAGACCCCCAGGGGCCACGGAGGCCAGAGTAAAACTTCACCCCAGGGCCACGATTTCAACACAGGGCTGTGCGCGCAAGGGGAACTACGGTCGGGTGAACGGGCTGCTCTTCCTTCCTCCCGTGTTTATTTCTGTGTGAGGGAAGATGGGGGGGCAACAGCAAACTCCCTGAATGACCTGCGGCCACCAGGCTTGTTCACGAGGCTACGAGGGGCGGCAGGGTAGGGGTGAGGGGGGCAACAGCGGCCTGGGAGCTGCAGGGTCCTAGGACCGAGGTCCCATCGTGCTCCAAGGCCAAGTGAAACACCAGCCGGGGGGGGGGGGGGAGGGGGGACCCGGGCCCCTCCCCCGGCACTGCCCCTACCCGGGGAGGTGTGGCCCCCCGCCCAGAGCACACAGGGCACGTGGCTCCAGCAGAAAGCCTCTGATGTCTGGGGGATGGACATACAGCCCCCCACGCCGCTCCAGCCCCAGGGGTCCCCTCAAGTCCACTCGCCCACTTCCGGGGAGCTGCTCCCTGGGTGCTGGGAAAACACACTCAGCAGCTCCGCTCCCAGTGGGCAGTGCACTGCCGGGAATTTACAAAGCCCAGGGTCCCCAGGAGCGGGCCCCCACCCCCTCGTCCCCAGGGTCCCCAGGAGCGGGCCCCCACCCCCTCGTCCCCCAGGGTCCCCAGGAGCGGGCCCCCACCCCCTCGTCCCCAGGGTCCCCAGGAGCGGGCCCCCACCCCCTCGTCCCCCAGGGTCCCCAGGAGCGGGCCCCCACCCCCTCGTCCCCAGGGTCCCCAGGAGCGGGCCCCCACCCCCTCGTCCCCAGGGTCCCCAGGAGCGGGCCCCCACCCCCTCGTCCCCAGGGTCCCCAGGAGTGGGCCCCCACCCCCTCGTCCCCAGGGTCCCCAGGAGCAGGCCCCCACCCCCCGTCCCCCAGGGGCTCAGGGGACCCCTGTTCTGAAAGGTGTCGTCTCCAGAGGTGACAGAGACGTCCCTACCGGGCGTCCCCCGAATCACGGGGCAGGAGTCTCAGACACCAGAGCCCAGCAAGCTCACCGGCTTCTTCTTTCTACTTCCTGGACTCCACAGCTTCTGAAACCCCGAGGCGGGGCTTCTGAGACTCCCAAGAGAGCTTGTCAGAAGCGTGTCTGAAGGTCTGGGACACACCCCAGGACTCTGCACCCTGACACGCCCCCGGGCACGCCCACACAGGTGACCCAGCACGGGGAACGGGCCCTGCCTGGGGACTCGCCGTTGGTCCCAGATAAGAGCTCCGCCTCCAGTATCTCAGGCCGGCACGGCCACCCCGCTCCCACCAGCGCTCAGATGGGTCCCAGGGCCCCGGCGTCCAGCCCTGAGGGTCCCAGCAGTGCTCCAGAACCACAGCACAGTGGTGGGTCACCGCCCTCCCCAGAAGCACGGACATACAAGGGTCCACATCCTGTGATGGCCAGGAAGCTTGGGGGGGGCGGGGTAGGGGGGCGGGGTCCGTGTCTGCTGACACCCCGGAGCAGGGCAGGAGGAACGGGGTTTACCTGGGGCCTCAGGGAGTGTCCCAGGAGCTGCGGCCCCTCCCTCCCAGCCCCACCCCTGCAACCTGGGGATGCTGTGCTCAGTGCTGGAGTCCCTCACCTTCTTCCTGAGTTACAGGACAGCAGGAAGGAAGAAGGGGCCTCTGCCCGCCAGCAGGGAGACGCCCAGGCCTCCTCTACTCTTGGATCACGGAATACACAGGACCAAGGGCTCACCCTGCGCTCACGTGCACACGTCTCGCCTCTGGGTTGCAGCCCATTGGCTGGCGAGAGCCTTCCCCCTGCAGTCTCCAAAATCATTGGCTCAAGTTGCTTCTGAGCCTCAGGCCCGACTCCCAGCAGGGGCGGCGGAAGGAATGCAGCCTCTCACCAGGGCTGGGGGCAGGCCATCACCCGCTGCAGAAAGCGGGACTCCAGCTGCCTCTGTGCTTCTCACTCAGCCTGGGCACCAGGCACCCGCTCTCCAAGCACAGGAGCGAAGATGCCCGCCCCGGACAAAGGCAGCCTCCTGTCCTAGGAAACCTTTACCGCCCCGTGGCGCCCGGTGACCCCTGGAGCCCAGCCTCTCCCTGCCCCATGCCAGGGGAGCAGAAACAGCAGTGCGGACCCAAGAAGCACAGAGGCACGAGACCCCGCGGGGCTCCCGGCAGAAATGGCCACTTTCTTTCCTGCTTTACGTTCCTTTCCTGAGCACTGCTTTAAAATCTGTCCCTTGCACCCACACAAGGCCCTCCTCCAACTTCCTGTGGGGGGCACAGTCCTGGCCTGCCCTCCACCAGCACCCCTGGCTCCCCACAGCGAGAGGGCCCCCGCGGGCACACCCAGGGCAGAACTGTGTGGAGGGGCCGCGAGGCAGCGCTGACCTCCGTCACCCGTCCCAGGAGGAAACGCCCCCACAGGCCTCGCTGAGGAGAGAAGGGCCAGGCCCCGAGGAGCTGGCATCGCGGCGGGCCGCTGCGGGACCACCCCCCGTGGCCGCGAGCGGTGGCTCTGAGATGCACGAAAGGGACACCCGCCACACGAGGCACGTGCATCCCTGCCACGTGCCGCCGCACGCACGTCCCAAAACTTCCAAAACAGGCGGAGGGCTGCCAGCTCCCAGGGCTGCACTGCAGGGTTACCGGGAGGAGCTCAAGCCCACTCGGGGGAGCACGGGCTGCCACACAGGAGCAGCAGGGACGAAAGGCCACCCGTGCTGGGGCCTGGGGCTGGGGTGCGGAGGAAAGGGCGGGCGCGCAGGCGGATTCTCCGCAGTGAGGCAGGGACCCCGCGGGGAGCTCCGAGGACGGGGGCGCCAGCACTGCGGGCAGCCTGGGACGCGGCCGCTTCCAGACGCATCCTGGCGTTCCGAGCCTGCCCTGATTGCAGCCTGCATCCGGAGACCTGCGGCCGCCCCCCCGGCCCGCGCGGTGAGGCATCCCACGCACACGTGGGTGTCCGCCCATCCCTGCACTCTCCGGGACAGGTGTTCCGGACAGGACAGCACCCGGGGAGAGAGTCTCACTCCCGCAGAGGAGTGGAGTGTCCCACCGCCCGGACAGCCTCCAGCGCGGGCTCCAACCGCGCCCGGAGCCGCTCGAGCGAAAGCTGTTCACACCTACCGACGCCGGGCGCAGGAAACCGGTGGCTTGGCTGGGGACCAGACGCGCCCCGGGGGCTTCCCCGCGGGCCGAGCGGAGGCCGACCGGGGCGGACGCTGGGGGCCTGCGCGGGGGTTCCCACGGGGGCCGAGGCCGCACGTGGGGCTCACTGCCCCCGCGCCCACTCGGGACCCCCGCAGCCCTGGCCCGCGCCCCCGCGCCCGCCCCGGGACCCGCAGTCCGTGCAGCCTGCGCTCTCGCCGCGCCCCGGAGCCCCGCACCCCGCGCCCACCTGGCGCTCGGAGCGCGCGCACCGCCCCCACGCCCACTCGGGAGCCCCGCGGCCCTCGCCCCCGCCCCGGGCGCCTGCAGAGCGCCGAGCCCCGTACCTGCGCGCTCGCGGCCTCCGCGGCCCGCTGCCGGGGTGGACCACACTGCCCACAATGCCCCGCGGCAGCCCGCTTCCGGGAGGCTGGGGGAGGGGGCGCACCTGGTCCCGCCCCCGCCACGCGTCACGCGGACGCCAGCGGCAGCGTCTCGGCCCCGCGCCCCGCGCCCCGGCGAGTCGGGGCTCAGCCGCACCCCAGCCCACCCGGTCGCCGCCCCCTGGTCACGCGCGCCCGGCCGCCCCGCGCGGGCGACTCCGCGTGCGTCCACCCGCCCGGCCGCAGCCGCCGCCGCGCCCCCGGACCCCGCTCCCGCGCTCCTCGCGCGCCCCTCGCGGCTGCCCACCCAGCGCGCGGCTCTGGTCACGCCGATCACAGCTCGGGGTGGGCCGGCGGCCTCCGGGAGGGCCCTGGGGAGAGGCGCCGCTGCCGCCCGCAGCCGTGACCGCCCCTTGGACGAGGGCAGGCCCCCCGCCTGCGCACCGCGGGTCCCGCCGCCACCCTCTGCTTTTTCTTTCAGGTTCATTCACTCTGAGATGTCCCTCTCCTAGCCAACCCGCACGCTCAGGCCAGCGACGTTGGTCCCTGAGCCAGGCAGGACAGGACTGCAGGGTGGGAAGGAGCCGCCTGCCTCCGCAGCCGCCTGTGCGGAGGACCCTGAGCCACACGTGGGCTGCGGGTTGGCTGGGGACTCCGGCGGGCACAGGCTCAGCCTTCCCGGGAGGCAGCGCACATTGGGGCAGGGGCACAGAGACAAAGGAACGGCCCGGAGGTCTGGTTGGAGGGGCAGAAGGTGCCCTGGAGGGATCCCAGGGAGGGGAGCGCTGGTCGGGTGTGAGGCTGTCCCAGTCTCCAGGCCAATGCCTGTCCCCCCCACCCCAACCCCACCCCCTCCTCACGGCAGGACCACCCCCCGGGCTCGGCCTGTCTGTTGCAGTGAGGCTGTGACGCTGAGGGACGCTGGCCTCCGAGTCACGGCAGGGAGGTTGCGGGAGCCCAGGCGGTGACCCTCAGGTGGGAGCCGTGGGAAGCAGCCCCGGTGGCAGCCCCGCTGCTCCCCCCTCCTCTCTGCTGGGAGGGGGAGAACCTGGAGGCTGGCCTCACCACCTAGGAACGTGGCTGCACACTCCCGCTGCCCTAAAGGCTGGCACAAAGGAGCGTGGCCACCAGGCACCCGGCACCAGAGAGCCCCTGCGCTCGGCCAGGACTGTGCGCTGGGGCCTGGCCCAGACCAGCAGCGCCGCCCCTGGGGGCAGCACAGGCAGTGCCCGGGGACCAGGACGGGGAGGGCGGGTGCCCGTGGCGCACACACGGGGGTGCAGACAGTGGCTGCCCCGAGCAGGCACACGGGGAGGACCAGGGCTCTGTCCCCCAAGTCCCTCACCCAGGGGCCTCTCTCTGGCCTGTGGGCATGTGCAGAGCCCAAGAACAGAGCCAAGCTTCCCTCCAGTCCCCGGCCATACCGAGCTCAGGGGTCCTGCAGGAGCTGGGCCCAGGGCGGGGTGGAGGGGGCACTGGCCAGAAGGGGGGCTTGGGTTCAGTGCCCCCGGGGGCTGCGGCTCCTGGCTGGGCCGTGGCGCCCCGCAGCAGCCCGTGGGCACTGTCATCTGGAGGCCGCTTCTCCATGGGAAGAGGGAAGGGCTTCCGGAGTCTAGGATGCAGTCCTGTTACCAGGAGCAGCCTGGATGCCAGGGCAGGGCTCCCAGAGGCCCCGCAGGTGCAGCGGGCTGGAAGGTGGGGTTGCCAAGCAGAGACGTGCAGAAACAGGTGGTTTGGGGGGTGAGTGGTCGTTTTGGGGGTGGCTCTTGTGCTCCAGTCATCACAGCTCTAAGTGGTTCTCTCGGCTTTGACGTCTGTCCGTCCGATGTTTACGTGCCGGCCCTGTGCACGGGGAGCTGCTGTGGGGGTCGCAGAGGGAGTGAGAGTGGGTCCCTGGGTGGGCCCACGGTCTGGAGGCGTCAAGGTGGGCCCGGCAGCGCTGAACCGCAGCCTCACCCGCCTGCAGGCGCCCATCACGGCTGCTTACAGAGATGTCCAGGGTCTACAGCCCCATGAGACCCTCCCCTCCTGCAGGGGGGCTCCGGTGCCATCCGCAGTGGTGAATAGCAGCCCCCAGCCCGTGCCTGGCCCGCCAGCCCTGTCTGCCCCACAACGAGGTGCCCAGCCTGCCCGCTCCAGGCGTCCCCAGCTCACACCCCCGGGACCCCCCAGAGTGCACCCTGGCCCCCGTCCATCCCCTTCTCTCCCCACCACCCGGCCGAGCCCGGCACCCCACGTCCAGGGTGAGACAGTGAGGGGCCTGCCCGCTGCCGTCCAGGCCAGCCTGCCGGGGTCCCCTCCGGGGCACAGCTCCTCCTAGGAGGACTTCGAGGGAGGCTCGTCTTAGGGCGTCGGGGGTGCCCAGTCGCCCAAAGGGCTTCTCCCAGGCTTCGGGGGGCAGGTGGTGGACTGCTGCCCAGGCCCCTCGGGCTCTGTGGGGACACCCTGGCCTACCCCAGGGAGATGGTCCCCCCCCGAAGGGAGCGGCCAGGGACGGGGATTGGGGGTGGCCCTGAGCTGAGCTGAGGAGCGAGTGGGGAAGGAACGTGATCATCTCACAAACCAGAGGAGCTGACTGTCCTTAGTTGCAAAATGCCCAGGAAGGGGGCAGAGAGGGGACAGGAGCCAAGGGGACCTCAGCTGAGTGTGACCAGGCTGAGAGGTGCAGGAGCCTGGAGAGAAGGAGGCGGGAAGGAGAGAGACGGGAAGAGAGACCAGAGAGGTGGAGAGGGGGGCCCAGGACAGGCGGTGGTGCTCAGCCCGGGAGGGACCCAGGGCTGTGGACCCGTCCAGCACATCTTGGCCACCCCAGGCTCAGGGCCTCTTGGGGAACCTGTGGCCTCTGGCCTGGACGGCCAGTGGGATGGACAGTGCCTTCCCCCAAGCCTTGGCCCCGGTGACGCAAGGCTGAGCCCAGACGCCTGCACACACAGGCCCGCGCACGCACGAGTGCCGCGGGCGCCCCAACGGGCAACTTCTGGAAAGAGTCCCGCAGAGGCAGCCAAGGACCCGCCCACTGCAGGGTCAGGCCAGGGCCCGGCTCTCGCCCTGAGGCCCTGGTCTGCACGACCGAGCGGCCCCGAGGGTCCTGCTGCCTGGCAGCCTGGGCACCGTTCATCCGTCCCTGACAGAGTGTGTCCGGGGTCTCTGATGCCCAGAAGACTGGGATGAGGGTTCTGGGAGGACTGAGGCGACTGCCCGGGAAGGAGGACTAGGGAGTCGGGGCACCTCCGGGGCTCAGGGCCCGTGGTCGTGGGTGGCACTGCCTTCAGATGGAGGCCTGGAGTGTCGGCGCTGGGGGTTCAGGACATCAGGGCAGGGGCCTGGTCCTCCCCTGGGGGTGTCACGGTGCTTGAATGGTGCGGTGGGGTGGGACTTGCCCTGCCCACTCCTGCCCCTCACTCAGATGCGGCCCAGCGGAGAAGCTCCGAGAGTCACCCAGTATTGCAGCGGAACCCAGGAATATGCAGGGAGAACGTGGCCACGAGCAACCACGAGGGGACGCTGACTCTGTGGCCAGACTCAAGAGATCACATGGAACACACGTAATGAGTGTGTAGAAGACGTAAGTCCCACTAAGGACAATTTTGATATTATTTGTTACATAAAATGCAGTATGCATAGAGAGAATGGACATTTTTCCCCAAAAATTCCCATGGAAAAGTTTAAAAGATGACCCCAAAACAAGCTGCAAATCAAAGCTGAAACCAATTTCAAAAAATGACAAACAGCTTAGGCCTCAATCTCACATCTTCACTCCATGGAAGTAAGTATTGAAGGTGCCAGAAAGCACGACCAGCTCTTGAGTGGTTGGGAATGTTCCCTTGTTCTGCCCGGTGAGCCGCGGGGGGAGGAAGCAGGCTCCTGTGGGTGGACCCCAGCACCAGCGGGGCGGCTGTGGACAGATGGCCCGGGGAGGATTCCCTGCTGAATGGTGCTCACCATTTCCTGGCTCTACATTAAAATTAAAGGAGCACAGCAGTTAACTCAGAAACTTGAACAGAAACAGAACAAAATGAACAAAAGAAAGTAAAAAAAGAATGAAAAAAGGAGAAAGACAGAAATTCATTAATTGGAAAGCAAATAAAACTTGATTTTTTTTTAAATCCAAAAGAGGGTTCCTGAAAAAATTAAAATAACAGGGCGCAGGGAATGCTTCTGTCCATTTGACCAAGAAACACAGTAAAAACAAACGTCCCCGTTGGGCTGGAGGGCGGTGCTCACAGTTTGGGGTCCGTGCGCAGGCCCTGCCCCTGAGCGGACCACTGGGAAAGACCGCGATGCCTGGGGGAAGCTGCACAGAGCCCAGGCCGTCCCCTCCGCCTCCCCGTCTCGCCTTTGGCAGAACCTCGGTCTGCAGAGACGGCTGCCTCTTCATTTCATGCAGCTCTGCTCCCGGTCTCAGGAGAAGCTGTCTGTTTTATGAAACTTGGCAAATAAAATTTATGTTCGTTTCTAAGACTAAACAAGACAAAGTAGCCAAGGAAACTCGGAGGAGAAGAGCCCCTCATAACTCACTGTTGCACGGCAGTGGTGTCGGCCGTGGCTCCAGCACACGGCGGGGCAGGCGAGGACCCGCGCTGCTCCGGGAGCAGTCCCCAGGGCCAGGCCCCCATGGGCCGGGGGCACACAGGGAGGCGGGAGGCCCCAAACCAGAGGGGTGACTCACGCCAGCAGGAGGCATCCTCCCGGGTCGGGGGGCAGGAGGGGAACTTGGGGGACGCTGGGGGGACGGGGGTGGGGAGGGCGGCGGGGTGCGGCCGGGCGCTGCTCGGTGCTCTGCCCCGACCACGCGTGGCCACCCCTGCAAGACCCGAGCGCACCAGCCTGGTTTCTGGGGAGAGACCGACCGCAAAGTGCAGGAGGGACTTGGGGGTCCGTGGCCTGGGAGGGCGGCCCTGAGGCTGAGCGGGCGGGGGTTGGTCTCTGTGGGAGGTGTGCACGTCACGTGGAAGCGGTGTGGCCTCCGGGGTGTCTCGGCCCAGAGAGCACCTGGCCTGCCCCCCGCGCACCTCAAGGCTCCAAGGGCGCTGGGACTGACCCGCAACCGCGGTGCAGGGTGCCAGCGCCCCATCCCCGCGGCAGCCCCGGCTCCCGGCGGGGGGGTCCAGGCAGGGGCCCCTCCGCGCCCCCCCCCCAGCCAGCCCTGCCCCAGCCCCTTGCTCCCTCGGACCCCCTTGCTCCCCACCCTCGTCTCCTGATGCCTGTTTCCCTGTCAACACAAGCTGGAGCTGCACCCCCAGGAGATGAGGGAGGGAGATGGGGGTCCCACGGCCTTTTCACCCGCTTAGGGCAGTGGGTGAAGGAACCGTGTGGCGTCCGACAGGCAGCCACCAGCTACGTGTGAGTGCTAGAAGCCTGGCTAGGAATTGAATTTTTAACTTCAATTAATTTTAATTTAAATATGACATATAGCTAATGGCTTCCCAAAGGGACAACACAGGTCTAGAACTTTCACAGATGTAGCTTTTAAACTGAGGTTTGTCAACTAAAAAAAAAAAAAGCACAACATGAGAGCCGTGAGTTCAGTTTTATTCGGGCCCTTACCGGGGACCATAGCCCAGGAGACAGCTTCTCAGTCGCTCTGAGGAACTGCTCTGGGGGCGGGGGTGTGGGGGGTGAGGGGGAGGGGAGGTCTGTATATGTGTGACTTCAGTGAAGGCGGTTGTACAACCCAACACACATCTTGGTAGAAGGCTGCTGCTGGCCACGAGGGACAGATGCCTCCGTTAATGGTTTTACTGCTTTTCTAGGAAGAAGAAGATGCAAGAAATTGGGCTCATAGTTTTCTCCTGAAAATATCTAAGCATCTGAAATCCTGTTCTTCCAGTTTTCCCAGACCCCTTCACCCAGAGCGCCTCATTCCTGATCTCCATCCTGAACTCCTCTCAGGGTGTGTTAAAGGTCAAGACTGCGGCGCCCAGTGACCTAATCCTCATAGAACCAGATGGCGAACGACTTTCTAGTCATCGGAGTCATCACCCACTTCAAACGAGTGTTTGAGAATGTGGGTGCCCAGCGGGTATCCAGCTGTTCTTGCTCTATTTTGTCCAAAGACTATTCTTTCCCCCACCGAACTGCAGTGACTCTTGTGTTGAGAGTCAGTTGTCTGCGTACGTGTGGGTCTTTTTCTGAACTCTGTTCATTCCCTTTGATTTTCTGTGTGTCTGGGCCCTCCCACTTTCTTCTTTCTTAAAACTGTTTTTGGCTATTGAAAGTTCCTTACCTGGTCATGTAAACTTTGAATCAGCTTCTCAATTTCTACAAGTAAAAAGCCTACTGCGATTTCGATTGGATTGCGTTGAATCTATAGACCAACTTTAAGAGGATTTTCACCCAAGCAATGAGCCTCCAAATCCAAGAATATGGTACCTCTCCCCGTTTTTAGACGCTCTTTAATTTCTCTCAGCGATGTTTTATAGTTTTCAGTGTAAAGAACATGCAATTTTTCATTTTTTTTACTGTAAATGGTGTTTTTAAATTTTTATTTACCTATTTGTTGCTGATATGTAGAAACTATTTTTGTATGAACTTTGTATCTTGTAACCTTGCCGAGTCACTTATTGATCCTAGTATTTTTGTATCGATTTCTCAGCTTTCCTGCACTCACAACCCTGCCATCTGTGAATAGAGACTTTCACGGCTTCCTTTCCAATTGTTACGCCTCTGTTTCTTTTTCTTGCTTTATCATGTTGCCTCTCATGTGAGAACCAACATCCTTGCCCTGTTCCCAACCTCAGAGGCAAAGCATCTGGTCTCTGGCCACTGGCAGTGGACACAGCCAGTGATTTCAGGGCTGAATGGAAACCCCTCTGACCCTCAGATGCTTCCTGTAGCCAGGGTGTCACTCCACATGAGAGAGAAGGCTAAGGACGCCCGTGCTTCTGCAGGGTGAGGAGGGTTCTTCCGTGTCCTGGGAACAGAATCAGGCAGGGCAGCCTCCACATTCAAATTCCCCCTCGCACTGGCCCTTTCCCCACTGGGTATGTTAGTGTCTTCTGAGCATTTCCCTACTGTTATTTGATGCTATCATTATTCTAAACAGCCTTGTGGTGATTTCCAAGGGGTCTAAATGTCCCTCATCTCTCCCTCGGTGGGCTGCTCAGTGGCTGTTGGGAGACCTGGAGGAGGGGTCAGCGCCTGCAGCCTGAGGTCCACCCTACGCTGCGCTGGCGCAGGAGGTGTCGACAGGGGCTGGTCCTCCCGGGAATGCTATAGCGGGCTCTGCTCTGGGAGGCAGGGGACAGGCCAGGGAGGGCGGGGGCGAGGCTGGCCCTCAGCTCGTGGGCTCCCTGGGAGGACAGAGGACCAGCTCAGCCACCACCTGACTTCAGGGCTTCACGGGGAGGTGGTGAGGCAGTCGGACCCTGGCCCAACCTCCCCAGGTTCCCTGAGGGCCTGGGTGGGGGGCCGGGCCTGGTGAGCTAGGAAGCGGAGCGGGGCCTGGCTCCGAGGCATCCGTGCTCCTCTGCCCCCTCCCCGGACCTTCGGGGGTCGCTGCTCCCCATCCTGCTGCTGGGCGTTTCTGGTCAGCTGGGGGGCCGGGCCTTCTTGTTACCATGATGACGGCCGCTCTGTGCCCCGGGGCCACACAGACATACGGAGACAGAGATTGTGGAGGACGAGAGAGATGGCTTCGTTTTTCTGCCAGGCAGAAGGGAAGACACAGCAGGCTAGCACCTCAAGAACCATGCCCCCCGACCCCACCTCCCCAGGAGTCGGGGAGGATTCTATATGCGGGGCTCGCAGTCTGGGGTATGTAATAAGGATCGAGGTGGTGGAGGTCTTGCATTCTTTTTCCTTCATATTATTTCAAAACAGTCCTAGCTTGGCGTCAGGCCGCCTGATAACTGGGGTCCGGCAGTCTGTTAATTGTCCGTGTGCCTCTGGTTTATCAGCTGGAGACCTTTTTGAAATGCAAAAAAAAAACCCCAAAACACTACGGGGGGTGATTGGTTACAAGGTCCTGTGGAATGCAGCTTCCAAGTTGTTAGGCTTAGGAAGTGAGAGGCAGGGTGTAACTCAGGCGGAGTTAAAGGTGATAGGCGCCCCATGTAATTTGTATGGTGCCAGGGAGTTAGCTTTTTGAAGTAAAAATCTAGCTACTGCAGATTCGTTTCAGCTAGAGTAAAACAAGGAATGGTTAACTCTTTGAGGCCAGGTTATCTTTCTCCCCAGCCTGTTTGACGTTCTCTCTGGTTCCCTTGCTCTCCGGAGGAAAAAGAACAATCCCTTCTACCTGCATTGCAACAACTTCCCCCACGGCTCCCGCATTCCCCCCACAGCAGTGGGGAAACCCACTTCTATTTGTGTTGCATCAGTTCTCGCTGTCGGGGAGGGGCGGGGGGAAGGACCGCCCCTCTGCGGCTCTCTCCGAAGTGTTCAAAGCACCCAAACCCTCCGGGTGGCCGTGAGACCCAGGCATCGCCTCCAAGGAGCTGGGGGGCCGGGCTCCGCCTGTGGGCCGGGTGGGGGCCACGAGCTGAGGGAGGAGGCCCTTCTCCAGGCGGAGGGCATACAAGCCAGAGAGAGCTCCGCAGCTCTGCTAACAGCGAAAGACAGCAGGGGGCGGGGGGGGCGGGGCTGGGGCGCAGCTGACTCCGCAAGGCTGCTGAAACCACATCCTGACTCGTGCACAGGAACTGCTGTGTCTGGAAGAGTCGGAGAGCAAACTCGGGGTCCCACACGGTTGCTGGAGTGTTGCTTTCCGTGTGTGCAGGGTGTGTGTAAAGAAACTGAGAGCGCTTGAGCTGTCAGGTCTAGCCCAGAGACTCCAGGGCCAGTGGGGTCAGAGCTTGCTCCCCCTCCCTGCCCCTCCGTCCCTGCCCGCCCTGCAGCTCTCCCCTCCCTGCCCCTCCCGCTGCCCCTCCATCCCTCCTCCCCCCTGCCCCTCCATCCCTCCTCCCCCCTGCCCCTCCATCCCTCCTCCCCCCGCCCCTCCATCCCTCCCTGCCCCTCCCCCTCCCTGCCCCGCCCCCGCCCCCTGCAGCCCTCCCCCTGCCCCCTGTGTGCACTCAGGTTCTCTCCCCTGTAGATCTGAGTCTGTGTCACCTGTTGGTCCCCCAGCCCCTCTTGCAGCCCCAGAAGGCGGGACCATCCCCTCACCAGGTTCTGGGCCCAGAAGAGGGAGGCCCAGGGCACAGGGGAGCAGGCTCCGGGGCGGGGCCTCAGGCCGGGTCTTTGGCCATCCTGTGCTTCTTGCTTCTCTGTGCAGTGAACCAGGAACCAAAGCAGGAACCAGAATGAACCCACCTTGGCAAGAGCCTCAGGCGAGCAGCCAGCCACCAGGAGGCAGTGCGGCTCAGCCTGCAGCGGTGCGATGTGTCTGACCTGGGGACACTCAGGGGACCCTGGGGGACCAGGCTGGCACTGCTGCCCAGGGAGCGTGGCTGGAAGGGCAGGCCACACATTTGGAATTGGGCCCAGGGCCAGCACCCGGCAGCCTTTAAGGCATGTGGAGACCTGGCCCCGGGGTCTGAGCATGTCACCCCCTTGTGGCTCTGCCTGACACAGGGCCACCCATGAGCCCGCCCAGTGCCCGCGCCCAGGTGATGGCAGGACGGTCACGACACGTACCACTGCTTTGTGGGGCAGGAGGAGCTTTTTCTCCCAGCAAAGATTCTCCCACGGTTGGAAACGTGCATGTTCCCAGTGAAGAGGAAAGTTTGAAACTTACACTCAGCTAAAAATAACTCCATGCTTGTTTTGCTTTTATGAAATATGCTTGCTGTGCTGAGAAAAACAGAAAAACAGGATGACCTAATAATCCAGTGTCACTTTAAGATGTTTTGCTAAAAAATGGAATGTTCAGCACCTGCTCTTGTAAGCTTCTGTTTGGAAACCTCCATGCTCTGTGAACATGTGCACTATAAAAGTAACGCTCACCCTGAGCTCGGGGCCCAGAACTTTAGCGAGTTAGCTCTTCTGGTGCCTCTGGCTTAATAAACCTGAGTTCTCCAACCCTCCGAGTGTGGTGCTTGGTTTCTCAATGGACCGATTTCTGTAACATTTCTGGAGGCCCCAGCGAGATTCCAACCATGCCAGCCCCTTGAGCTGCCAGACAGGTGGCTCGGCCAGGCCGGGCAAAGGAGCTCTGAGACGAATGAGGAGGCACACCACCTGACGGTACTCCAGGTTCTCTTTCGGACCAGTGCTCCAACTCTCCAGATGGGGGGGCCCCAACCGGACTCATTGGAGGGATGGACCAACTCACCAGGAATGGCCATGGGATCAGGTAAGGCCCCGGGGCACTGAACCCAGTCAGATCCTGTCTCCAGATGGAAGAGGAGCTTGATCACCTCCTACGGTCTACAGTAAGAAGACCACCAGTTAGGGACCTTCCCAGAGCGGGGAGGCACTGTGATAAACTCTGGTCTGAATGTGTGTGTGAGTGAGCGCCCTGGTTCGTCCTCGTTCCAGGGCAATTGTGTGGCTCCGTGGCCTTCGTGGCTATGGAGTCTGAGTGGGCCCTAACCTGCAGTTCCGTGGTGACCTCATATGGCTCAGGGCACTGTCTGTCTCTGGGGGACCCAGTCCCTCCCTGCGAGTCAGACCCAGGCCAGAAGTTTACACTGGCCCACCAAAGTTAACAGGCACCTAAGTTCTCCATGGGAACACAGCCAGGGGGGAACCAGAATGGTCTCCTCTTCTGAGGGGGCACCCACCCTTGTTTGTTTTTGCTACACCGACACAGGGCAGGATAGACAGAGGCGGGGGGAGACAATTGATTACTGATTTGATTTAGCAATTGTGTATGTCCAAACGGCCCTTTTGCCCTAGGGCCCTCCGCCAAGATTATTTTCTTAAAATTTTACGGCTCACTCTCCCCTTCCGTCAGCTGACTCTTTGAGCCGACTTACTGAGAAATTAGGTTTTCCCCGAAAGACTTGCCCCATTTGCCAGACAGATCTGTACCTCCCTCCCTGTTGGTCCCCTGGATCAGTCCACGCAGAGCGGCACACTCTGACGTGTTCTTCTATCCTTTTGTATCCTCATTACGAGGCTGCCTTCCTCTGTCACCTTTCCTTCATAATCCCCTGATTCTGCAAGGATTTCAGGCTCTTCACTTAGGTGATGAGTACGCATACTTGCTCCCTCCGCCTGCTCAGTGCCCACAAGAGGGTCAATCACCCCAGACCCCCTCTGGAGCTCCACCTGAAGTTATTCCTCCACAAACCCCATTACAGGAGACCGCCTCCTTTCAGCCCTGTCTCCCTGAGACATTTGACGATCAGGGCCATCTTTAAGGAGGCACGAACTCGTGCTGTCTGGGAATGCTGGGCTTTCCAGGAGATGCGACATCAGCACTACCTGGGTTATCAGGCCCTAAGACAAGGCCCTTCCCATGTGCGCCCCTCTCCTCCCTGGTCAAGGAGGTAGATTACACTTGTCAACGTGGGGGGTAGCTCCTCTAAGCTGACTGTTTTGGATTGTATGATGAAAAAGTTTAAGAAAGGTTTTTCCAGAGACTATGGGGTTAAGATGACCTCAGGAAACCTCCACACCCTGTGAGAGTTAGAATGGCCCACCTTCAGGGTGGGATGGCCCATGGAGGGTACTCTAGACCTTCCTACGGTTACAGCTGTGTACCGAGTGGTGACAGGGACCCCTGGGCACCCAGACCAGTTTCCATACATAGATTCCTGGTTGCAAATTGCCGTTCAGCTGACTCCTTGGGTTTAGTTCTGTGCAAATAGGCAGGGACAGTGTAGGATCCTCGTGGCCCAACTGGCTCCAAGGACAAGCAAAGAAAAGCCGGCAAAGGTTATCCACCAAGAAGACCCCGAAGAAGACCCCCTGTGCATCCGCCCTATATGCCAGCTGCTCCGTCAGTTCCTGTTCAGCCTCCTCACCCTTTACCAGACAGCCCTCCGCCATCTGTGTCTCCACCGCCTCCAAGCCCAGAGCACCCTCCAAGCCCCTGGTGACTTTGCTCGGCCAACCAACCAGTTCAAAAGCCCACAGCCCTGAAGATGCCCTTGCAAGAGGCCCGAGGCCCTCCCCAGGTCAATGAGGATGGCTCCGTCCAGGCAGGACACCCAGTCCTTTATTATCAGCTCTTCAGCACCACCGACCTTCTCAACTGGAAACACCACACCCCGTCCTATTCGGAGAAGCTACAAGCAATGGTTGACCTCCTTGAGTCCTTTTTTAACACCCACCAACCTACCTGGGATGATTGTCGCCATCTCCTCCTGACTCTCTTCAACACCAAGGAACGCTGCCGGATCCTGTCAGAGGCACAGAAATGGCTCCAAGGGCAGGCACCAGCTGGTACCGTAGATTGGGCAGCCTGGGCTCTGGGGGCTGCACCGGACAATCGACCCAACTGGGACTTCAATGCCCCAGATGGGAAGGACTCCCTTGATAAATACCGACAAGCCCTGCTGCAGGGACTGAGGGCAGGAGCCAGAAAACCAACCAACATGTCCAAGACAACAGAAGTGCACCAGAAGCCAGATGAATCACCCATGGAGTTCTATGAGAGACTGTGCGAGGCGTTCCGGGTGTACACCCCTTTTGACCCTGAAGTGTGGGAGAACCAACGCATGGTCAACGTGGTGTTCATGGCCCAGTCTCAGGCTGACATCCGCCATAAGCTTCAGAAGCTTGAGGGCTTTGCTGGAATGAATGCCACCCAGCTGCTGGAGGTCGCAAACAAGGTGTTTGTGAACCATGACCAAGAAACCCAAAAGGTGGTTGACAAGCCCATGAAGCAGGTGTCCCTGCTGGCTGCCACACTGGGGATCCCAGGTCCGGTTAAGCAGACTGCTCCCTGCAGAAAGGGGAAGCCAAGAGGAGACCACCACTATGTCGCGACCAGTGCGCCTATTGCAAAGAGACCAGACACTGAAAGAATGAATGTCCCCATTGTAAAGGGACAGCTGAAGGGTCAAAGAAGTTCAGTCAGCCCAGCAGAGGAAGGCACCAGCCTGAGCCAGCCGTCCAAGACCTTATCAGCCTGGCCAGAGTAGGATCGGGATATGGAGAACCGGGCTTCCTGATCCTGCGCCCCCGGGAGCCTATGGTCGCAATGAAAGTAGGGGGCCAGTCAATGACTTTTATGGTGGATACTGGAGCTGAACACTCTGTGGTGACCACACCTGTGGCTCCGCTCACAGGTCAAACAGCAACTATCACTGGGGCCCCAGGGGACAGGACTGACCGCTCATGTCAGCTAGGAGGCCACCTAGTGACTCATGAATTCCTGTACCTACCAGAGGGCCCCATTCCTTTGCTGGGCAGAGACTTGCTGACAAAGCTTGGGGCACAGATCACCTTTGTCCCCAGGAAGCCCGCAAGCCTCACCCTGGGGAGCCAACTAGCTCTGATAATGGCTGTGACCGTGCCCAGGGAAGATGAATGGTGTCTCTGTTCTTCATAAAGAGAACAAATGAATCCAACTATCCTGATAGAAGGGTTCCCTGCTGTCTGGGCAGAAAAAGGGGCCCCCAGGTTTGGCCAAAACCCATGTACCCATCATGGTGGACCTGAGGCCAGGGGCCACTCCTGTCAGGCAGAGGCCATATCCAGTACCGTGAGAGGCATGTCTGGGAACTTGGGACCACATCCAACGCCTGCATGATGCTGGAATTCTGATCGAGTGTCAGTCTCCCTGGAACACTCCGCTCCTACCAGTCAAGAAGCCTGGAGGGGAGGGCAGACAGCAGGATCAAGCAGTGTCCGCAGCATTTCGTCTTGTGGAACTGAAAATCACAGCCACAGAAAGACAGAGAAAATGAAAAAGCAGAGGACTTTGTACCAGATGAAGGGACAGGATAAAGCCCCAGAAAAACAACTAAATGAAGAGGAGATAGGCACCCTTCCAGAAAAAGAATTCAGAATAATGATGGTGAAGATGATCCAGGACTTTGAAAAAAGACTGGATGCAAAGATCAAAAAGTTTACCAAAGACCTAGAAGAATTAAAGAGCAAACAAACAGAGATATGCAACACAATAACTGAAATGAAAAATACACTAGAAGGAACCAATAGCAGATTAACTGAGGCAGAAGGGTGAATAAGTGACCTGGAAGACAGAATGGTGAAAATCACTGATGCGGAAAAGAATAAGGAAAAAAGAATGAAAAGAACTGAAGACGGCCTAAGATACCTCTGGGACAATGTTAAACGCACCAACATTCGCATTATAGGGGTCCCATAAGGAGAAGAGAGAGAGAAAGGACCCGAGAAAATATTGGAAGAGATTACCATTGAAAACTTCCCTAACGTGGGAAAGGAAATATCTACTCAAGTCCAGGAAGCGCAGAGAATCCCAGGCAGGATAAACCCAAGGAGAAACACGCCAAGACATATAGTAGTCAAACTGACAAAAATTGAAGACAGAGAAAAGTTATTAAAAGCAAAAAGGGAAAAACGACAAATAACATACAAGGGAACCCCTGTCAGGTTAACAGCTGACTTCTCAGCAGAAACTCTGCAAGCCAAAAGGGAGTGGCACGATATATTTCAAGTGGTGAAAGGGAAGAACCTACAACCAAGAATACTCTACCCAGCAAGGATCTCATTCAGATTCAATGGAGAAATCAAAAGCTTTACAGACAAGCAACAGCTAAGAGAATTCAGCACCACCAAACCAGGCCTACAACAAATGCTAAAGGAACTTTTCTAAGTGGGAAACATAAGAGAAGAAAAGGACCTACAAAAACAAAAACAAAACAATTAAGACAATGGTAATAGGAGCATACATCTCGATAATTACCTTGAATGTAAATGGACTAAATGACCCAACCAAAAGACACAGACTGGTTGAACGGATACAAAAACAAGACCCATATATATGCTCTCTACAGGAGACCCACTTCAGACCTAGGGACACATACAGACTGAAAGTGAGGGGATGGAAAAAGATATTCCATGCAAATGAAAATCAAAAGAAAGCTGGAGTAGCAATAGTCATATCAGATAAAATAGACTTTAAAATAAAAAATGTTACAAGAGACAAGAAAGGACATTACATAAAGATCAAGGGATCCATCCAAAAAGAGGAGACAACAATTATAAATATATATGCACCCAATATAGGAGCACCTCAATACATAAGGCAAATGCTAACAACTATGAAAGAGGAAATGCAAGGCAGAAATAGAGACACAGATGTAGAGAACAAACACATGGACACCAAGTGGAGAAGCGGGGAGGGTTGGGGGGATGAATTGGGAGATTGGGATACCAAACTGTACACTCTAAATATATGCAGTTTATTGTCTGTTAACTGTATCTCAATAAAAGTACTTAAAAAACAAACAAACAAACAAAAAACAAACACTCAGTCAAAGAAAAAAAAAAGAAGCCTGGAGGGAACGACTATCGCCCCGTCCAGGACCTCCGTGCCGTCAGCAACGCAGTGATCACCATCCATCCAGTGGTTCCGAACCCTTACACCCTCCTGAGCCTCTTACCCACCCAAGCGAGCTGGTTCAGCTGCCTCCATCTCAAGGATGCCTTCTTTTGCCTCCGGCTCTCACCAGCCAGCCAGCCCTTGTTTGCCTTTGAGTGGGAAGACCCACACACCAGGAGAAAGACACAGCTGACTTGGACCCGACTGCCACAAGGCTTCAAAAACTCGCCTAGCTTGCTTGGTGAAGCATTGGCTGCAGATCTTGCTGCCTTCCCTGGAGAAGCCTTGAACGGTACCCTACTCCAGTACGTAGATGACCTGTTGCTAGCCAGTCCCACCCAAGAGGACTGCTGGAAAGGCACCAAAGCCCTATTGGCCCTACTCTCCACCACGGGGTACAAGGTGTCATGGAAAAAGGTGCAGATCTGCAGACAGGAGGTCAAGTACCCTGGGTCTGTCATATCGAGAGGGCATCGGGAGCTCGGACATGAAAGGAAGCAAACCATCTGTTCAATACCTTGGCCAAGCACCAAGAAAGAGGTCCATGAGTTCCTCGGGGCTGCCGGATTCTGCCAGATTTGGATCCTGGGTTTCTCTGAAACTGCCAAGCTGTTGCACGAGGCCACAGCAGGGTCTGGTAAGGACCCCCTAGAGTGGGAGCCTAAACAAGAAAAAGCCTTCGAGGAGATAAAGAGACTCTTAACCAGTGCTCCAGCATTAGGGCTGCCAGATGTGATATGGGACTTTAACCTCTTTGTGCATGAGAAAAATCATACTGCACTGGGGGTCCTCACACAAACAGTTGGGCCATGGCTGCACCCGGTCGCATATCTGTCCAAACGACTGGATCCTGTGGCCGCGGGATGGCCGCCATGTCTCCGGGCATTAGCTGCTACAATGGTCCTGGTCAGAGAAGGAGACACGCTTACACTGGGACAGAATATAAATGTGAAAGTCCCCCATGCTGTTACCACGCTGATGAACAGCCAGGGACATAAATTACTGACCAACACCAGAATGACGCACCATCAAGGACTGCTCTGCGAAAACCCACGGGTCCGCCTCAAGATGGTGCGGGCGCTGAATCCTGCCACCTTCTCACCTACGAAGGCGGGAACCCCCGATCACGACTGTGAAGAGGTCCTGGATGAAACCTACTCGAGCAGGCCAGACCTGACGGACACTCCCCTCCAGAACCCAGAGCTGGAACTCTTCACTGACGGGAGCAGTTTTGTCCAGGAAGGACGACGCAAAGCAGGTTATGCAGTAACAACAGCAGATGAGATAATAAAGGCTGAGGCCTTGCCCCAGGGGTGGTTGGCACCATGGGCTGAGCTGTGGGCACTCACCCAGGTGCTGAGGCACGCCGAAGGGAAGTGAGTCAACATTACACAGACTTGAGGTATGCCTTTGCTACTTTGCATGTTCATGGAGCCAGCTATAAAGAAAGGGGACGACTAACAGCAGGGGAAAAGGGGACCAAAAACAGAGAAGAAATCCTTCAGCTGTTAGAGGTAATTTGGAAGCCTTCCCAGGTGGCAGTCATCCATTGCAAAGGCCACCAGAGAGGAACGGATCCAGTCAGCAAAGGAAATCGGTTGGCTAACCAGGCAGCCAAGGAGGTGGCGACCCAACTGAGTCCCACATTGGGCCCAGAGCCGATCTCTAAGGTCCTCTTGGCACCAGAATTGCCCCCTCCCCAAGGTATACCAAAGAAGAAGATCAGTGGGCTTTAGGTGAGGGAGGAACTAAAGGAAAAGAGGGCTGGTGGAAGCTTCCAGACCAAAGACTCTTCGTCCCCAGTGCTATAGCAGTCCAGCTGGGGCAGCAACACCATGAGACAACTCACTCAGGGAAAACTGCGCTAGAAAGTCTACTGAGCCGCTACTATTTTGTTCCTAAGCTCCCAACGCTGTGTGCCCCGGTCCGTGCTAGGTGCGTGACTTGTGCACAAAACAATGCCAGCCAAAGACCAAGACCAAGGCCAGGGGTGCAGATGGTTGGGACGTTGCCCTTTGAAGATTTAGAAGTGGACTTTACCGAAGTCAAGCCTTACCAAAGCTATAAGTATTTGTTTGTGATAGTCTGCTCCTACTTGGGGTGGGCTGAGGCCTACCCCACACACACTGAACCTGCATGAGAGGCGGCCAAGGCCCTACTAAGAGACACAATCCCCAGATATGGGCTACCTCCCTCCACAGGGTCTGACGACGGGCCAGCTTTTGTGTCTGAGATAGTCCAGACCTTGTCCAAGGCACTGGGAATCAAATGGAAGCTTCACGCCGCTTACAGGCCACAAAGCTCAGGGAAAGTTGAGGGCCTGAATTGGACCCTGAAGACTACATTAGCTAAGCTCTGTCAGGAGACCCAATTACCTTGGATCGACATGCTACCCCCAGCCTTACTTCGAGCCCGATGCACCATGAGGTCCTCAGGCTATTCTCCCTTTGAGATCTTATACAGGAGACCTCCTCCAGGGATAGGGAAGCTCAAGGGAGACCTCCAGCAACTCGCAGACCTGGAGATGTCTCGACACCTCCAGGCGCTGGGAAAGGTCTTCCGCTGTATTACCAGAGACACCTTAGAAAGGACTCCCATTCCCTTGGGCAACTGGGTTCATCCCTATCAGCCAGCAGATGAGGTATGCGTGAAAGACTGGAGGAAGGAACCACTTCAGCCAGTTTGGATGGGCCCTCATACGGTCGTCCTGGCAACCCCTGCTGCTGTTAAAGTTACAGGAGTCACCCCGTGGATCCCCCACACCCGGGGGAAGAGAGCAGCGCCTCTAGAAGGGCAAGCGACCTAGACGGCCAAAGCTCACCCGAACCAGCCGCTTCGGGTCTTCCTACGGAGACAGCCGAGTCCCGTCTGAGATCTTCAGCCCTGCTCCAGTCACTGCAGGGCTGACTGGTCTACACACGTCGGAAGCTTGAGGAATTCGACGAGGGACATCTGAGGGTCAGGGTTACGATGACACCCTCCCTTGTAGGGACTGGTCGCACCACTGGCCTTGATGTTTTTTATAGGCTAAACACAAGCGGTCGTGTTGGCCATAACCTACCCAAAAGTAATGGAATCCCGGAGAACTCTTTGGGGGTTGGTTTTCTTACCTGGGGGGATTCAAAATGCTTGTGGGAAGAGTCCTGCTCCTCCTTGACCTGCTTCCTTTCACCTTGCCTCTTGCCCTTATTCATGGGGGTAGTTTCCAGCCTAGCCGAGGCCACCGCGGATAGGAGGGCCACCGCACCTCTCCTGTCCCTGAGAGGTTACCATCCCCTGGGCTTAGAAGATCAAGAAGTTGATGCCTTATAAGATTTAAGGGGCATCAAGAGGGGGAATTGAAGAGGAAAGTTAGAAGCTTACACTCAGCTAAAAATAACTCCATGCTTGTTTTGCTTTTGTGAAATATGCTTGCTGCGCTGAGAAAAACAGAAAAACAGGATGACCTAATAATCCAGTGTCACTCTAAGATGTTTTGCTAAAAAATGGAATGTTCTGCACCTGCTCTTGTAAGCTTCTGTTTGGAAACTTCTACGCTCTGTAAACATGTGCACTATAAAAGTAATGCTCACCCTGAGCTCGGGGCCCAGAACTTTGGAGCATTAGCTCGTCTGGTGCCACCGGCTTAATAAACCTGAGTTCTCCAACCCTCCGAGTGTGGTGCTTGGTTTCTCGATGGACCGATTTCTGCAACACCAGCACCAGAAGTCTCCACTGTCTCCCACCCAGCCGTGGGCATATACCCTGACCTTCCTGTGCTGTGTGGCCACCAGCAGACCAGACCCAGCCCTGGACCAGCAATGGCCCTGCAGTGCCACATGGCTGGAGGGCAGTGGGGCCCTTCCTGGATGTGGGTCCCCGCAGAAGGGGGCTGGGGCAAGCCCCGCACCCTGGGGTCATCCTGCGGGCATCCTGGGTTCATCCTGCTGCCCAAGAGAACCAGAGACGCTGTGCATTTAAGGTTTGAGTGACAGGTCCTGCCTCGGGTTGTAATGGGCGTGTCTCCGGGACGGAGTCCCAGAGGACGTGCAGTAAGGGCTGCTGCTTCACAGCTGCGGTCCGCACCCACCTCACCAGCCCAGTCCCGATCGTGCCGACATCCCCGGGCCTGGCTATTATTGTTACTTTTTTAAATGTGCCAAGTTAACCATGATTAAGTGCACAGCTCAGGTTCACTACGTAGACTCATGCTGCTGTGCAACCATCACCACCGTCCGTCTCGAGAACGTTCCATCTTCCCAAACTGAACCTCTGTCCCTGTGAAACACTCACTCCCCAGCCCCTCCCCTCGACCCCGGCCCCCACCATCCTGCTTTCTGTCTCTGAGTCTGACTCCTCCTGGGACCTCATGCACGTGGATCAGACGGTGTCTGTCCTTCTGTGACTGGCTTCTGTCGCTGAGCATTGTGTCCTCAAGGTTCATCCGTGTCGCGGCAGGTGTCAGCGTCCTTCCTTTTTGAGGCTGAGTCATATTCTCCTGCGTGGATGGACCACGTTTTGTGGTTTATACATCCATCCGGCCTGCCGTGAACACGTGGGCAGCTTCTGCTTTTGGCTGCTGTGCTGCTATGCTATTATGTTTACTCATTGTTACTGACAAACCAATGGGTGAACATTTTTGTTAGTATTTTGTTAGGTTTTCCCTACTTTATTTTACTTTTAACCTACTGTCCAGATTTGCCAGATCCTAACATCACACCTTCTTTCCGTTGTTAATAGAAAATCCAGGAGCCAGCACTCCCTAATCTCACCCCCTCCCCTTCCCGGGGGACCCTGTTGTGAGTTCGGGTCTGTAGGGCTGTCCACGGTTTGTTTCCGAAACCTCGTCCGCTGTTGTCTGACCCATTTTAAACGGTTAAGGAAAAGGCTCTGGAACCGGCTTTTCTCTTACTGCCTTTTCTGAAAGCGAGGTCGCGGAGACGTGTCCTGTCCTGACCACCAGGTGGCAGGCCGCGCCTGGCCGCGGGTCCCGGCTCCGTGCGCGACAGCCACGCGCGCGCCTGAGCCCGGCTGGACGGGAGCCATCCTGGTGGCAGGGGGGCAGGGGGGCGGGGGGGGTGCAGCGTGGAGGGCCGGGCCAGGAGGGCATGGGGCGTGCGGCGGGAAGAGGAGAGAGGGCAGGGCCCCCCCACCTGGGTGGGGTGCAGACACCACCCCACTTCACAAGCAGCAGGGGCCCCGAGGGCAGCAGATGTAGGGACAGCCGTGGCCGCCAGGCGGGGTGCAGGGGGTCGGGGACCCGTGACCATGTGCCTGCGTTTCGGGGGGCTCCCTCAAGGGCAGTGGCCCGCTGGGAATTCTCCTCCAGCCGAGGGGCCCAGCGAGGTGCTTATCCCTGCCCGTAGGAAGGCGTGGACGGGGCCCGCCCCGCCGCTAAGCCGCTGCCCGGAAGCACGGCTGTCGCGGACCCTGCGTGGGGCGATGCCGCCCAAGGGGGAGCCTGGCCCTGGGGGCCACAGACGGGACACTGGCGGGAGAGTCTGTCAGCAGAGGGGTCCCTGGGGAGACAGTGCTCACTGGTGTGGGGTGGCGCCCGCCAGATGCCCACCAGCAGAAGCATCACTTGGAACCTCGGGAGCAGGGTTTGCAGCAAGAAATGGGCTGGAAGAGCACAGGCTGGGCGTCCAAGCTGAGCCCGCGGACCCTCCCCTGCCCTCCCCCACCCTCCCCCCCACCTGCTCTCGCGGGCCCTCCCCCGCCCTCACCTGCCCGTACCTGTCTTCACTGGCCCTCATCAGCCCTCCCTTGCCTGCACCTGTTCTCACCTGCCCATACCGTCCTCTCTGGTCCTCACCTGGCCCTCACCTGCCCTTACCTTCCCACACCCGCCCTCACCTGCCTATCCCTGTCCTCAGTGGCCCTTACGGTGCCCTCCTTTGCCCTCACTGGCCCTTTCCTGTCTTCACCTGCCCTCTGTGACTCTCACCTGTCCTCACCTGTCTTCACTGGCCCTCACTGCCCTCCTGGCTCTGGGACCCTCACTGACCAGGCTGCCGCCCCTGGGCCCTGAGAGCTGACCGTGGGTGGGCTGGTCAGTGCGGCCGCCTGAGGGTGAGGGCACCCCACCTGGGGCCGCACTGCACACCGACTCCTGAGGCCACTTCTTTCTACTGACTCTGAGCGGTCACTGCGTCCCTCGGGCTGGCACGGCCAGGCTGCGGGGGGGCCGGATGGGGAGGGGAGCAGGACACCGGTGGGGGAGAGAGCCCAGCGTGGACCCCGAGTCTCCAGGGGAGCCCCCGCCTCACCTGCCCCAGGTGGCACCTCACCTCTCCCCGAGGAGAGGCCTCAGAACCTGGCCAGCCTCGGGCGGGGCTGCCGCCTGGCCTGCTGTTTTCAGCTGCTTTGGGGCAAGAGGAAGGGGTGTAACAGAGTGAGCCGGTGAGGGTGAGCTCTCTGCCCTCGTGCTCTACGCGGGCAGGAGCCCGGTGCCCGAGGGCAGCCCAGGTCAGGGCCCAGAGCCTCGAGGCAGGAAGAAGCTGGTGCGTGGGCACAGAGACACGGAAAGAGGGGCTGAGGGTCTGCATCTGACGTTTTTATGTGAAAGCCCTGATTTTTAACTAATAAAAATTTTAATTAGTTAAAACTAATTAAATTGATTAAATTTGTACTAATTAAAGCTAACTGAAAGCACGGAACTGACTGAAGCACCAGACACACCAACACACCGTCTGCTGGCAGGGGGGCCGGCGCCGCGGGAAGGGCCGGCGCCCGGCGGACAGCCAGCAGCAGGGGGACGACGCGGGCTCCGCCGCTGCCCGTCCGTCTCCCGAAGGGGCCGTGTAGTCACATGGTGCCTCACAGCCAGGGTCCCCTCGTCCTGCTTGGACGGGAAACGGGGTCCTCTTGGAGCTGCTGCTGGGTGGGAGCGAGGCCGGACTCCTCCACGCAGGCTCCCGGGGGTCCGCTGGCCTGGTGCTGCCTGGTCCTGGGGCCCCTGCCCACCGAGTACCCCCCGCCCCCTCCGTGCCCCTGGGCTCCCCGCCCCCCACGCTCCCCCTGCGTCTGGTCCACGTGGGGTGAGCCCAGGGGCTGGCTGGCTACCTCCCTGTCCCCACCTGCTCCCAAACCCTGTGCCCCCCACCAGGAATGGGGTGACCTCTCGGTCTCTGCTCACTCCCAGGGGTGGGCAACAAGCTTGGAGATGGGGGTGCCTGGGGGGCCCCGGCACGGGACCGTCTGCCCGCGCGTGACCAGCTCTGGCCTCGGTGCCTGAGAGGGGTGTGGCCACAGCAGAGGAGCCGAGAGGAGCTGGGGGGCAGAGACCCAACCCGAGGTCCCTCATGGAGGTGGCAGAGGGGCGCTCGGGGCTGGGGCAGGGGTGGGGACGCGTTTCGTGTTCTGAGGGGACCTGGGGCTGGGTCGCTGGGCGGACCGCCTGGTGTGGCCGTAGGGCCAGCTGAGGCCGCGGATACGGGGGCAGCTGTGTGAGCGCCTTCGCCCCCTCAGGTGACTCAGTCCTGACTCACCCGGGGGAGGGGGGACAGGCTGGCGCCACTCACCCGGCAAGGTGCCAGTGCTCTCGTGCCGCTGTCCTGGGAGAACGCGACGGTCCACGGGTGACAAGAGGGGCGAGCGCGTCCGGCTCAGACCAGGAGCTGGCGGCTTAGTCGATGGCGCAGACCCCCAGCGTGAGCAGAAACTGCCGCCCATGGGGAAACGGGGCATCAGTGAGCACACCCCGCCGCCCTGGGCCTCGGTCCCCCGAGAGCGAGGCGGTGAGCCCGGGTGGGGGCGGGGAGCTCCTCCCGTGTCTGACAGCAGAGGACGCGTGGTTTCAACACCAGCCCGGCCCGTGGAGGGCGCACCCTGGGAACACCTATTTGGGATATTTTTAGAGCTGTGCTTTCACAATGAGGCTGCCCTGCCCCCGCCCCAGCGGGAGAGGTGAGAGTCCAGGGCCTCCTTGACTCCGGGGAGGCTGATGCCTCACAAGCCGGCCTCTCCAAAGCCGGGCGGGCGGGGCGGGTGGGGCCTCGGGGCGGGCGGTGCTGGGACTCTGCGCTGCCGGCTCCGCGCTGCAAGCCCCTGGCCTCCCGCGCCAGCCGCTGAGAGGTCCTGAGCTGACTCCAGGGGGCGGGAAGGACTCACCGCAGCTGCTTCCCTGCAGTGGGGGCCCCGAGAGCCCCAGGGAGGCAGGGGGGTGCTGGGCAGGCAGCACGAGGCCCACAGGTAGTGATGGGGGCATAAGGTGACCATCGCAGGTGGTTCCAGGCCGGCCTAGCCTCCCCTTCAGGTGCTCTGACCGCCCTGGGCCTCTCCCCTCCAGGGACGCGGGACAGGGCGGCACTGGCTGTTTCCTCGGGCCCGTGCGCACCGCGGGTGAGGCCCAGCCCCGGGGTCTCTCACTCCCTGGGGCAGCTGTGGGCACGACCGTCCTGCCGGGGTGCCAGCCCTGCCCTGCCCGGCACGGTGCCCCTGGGAGAATCTGGGGGGCTGTCTCCGCGCACCCTGCCCCGGAGGGGCCCACGGAGGCCCCCGGGGGTCAGCGACAAGCGGCCCGCGAGCCCAGCCGCCGGCCGGGGCCCCTCTGGGTGGCGTGTGACAGCACCCGATTCCTCCTGAGACCCAGTGGGGGCGGGGCGGGCGGTAACTGGGAGGGAGGCCGGTCTTCCACCCGGTCTTGCTCTCAGGTGCGATGACCTCGCACGGCACGGCTGTGTGGTCCACGCAGCTTCCTTCCCGAGCGAGCTGGCCGCGGCCCTGCTCTGCTGCCCCCGCCCTGGGCCGCGAGGAGCCGCGAGGAGCTGGCTGGGGGCTGGGGAGGCTGCCATTCTCTACCTGCCTCTGCTTCTGGGGTCCGTCCGGCTGGAAGCAGTGAAGCGAGTCCAGGGGCAAGGACAGGAACCGGGGGACCACCCGGCCCCCATTGCCCTCCTCCCCTCCCACGGGGCACACCGGCCAGCTTGCCCTGGGACAAGAGGACAAAGCCACGTCCTCCACGGTGCTGTCCTGTCTCTCTCGAACCTCTTGTGCACATTTATCAAGGGAATAGCCGCGTTTTTAATTTGGAAAAATGACTCTTAGCTCTTCAAACAGCACAGAGGAGCAGAAGATGGACCAGCAGCCGGGGCTGTGTCCCCCTCCTCCAGCCCCCGGCCTCGTGCCCCGGGGACCCCACTGTCAACCCTGGCAGGTGACATGGCCTCCAGGTCAGCTCCAGTAGGATCCTGCCCTGTCCCGTGGTGGTCCCCAAATCCACACTTCACATGAGGGCTGTGACAGGGGCCACCCAGACAGACTGGGATCATGGAGGGGACCCTGAGGACAAGCTGTGGCGTCCACGAGGCTGGCCTGCCACGGTCCCCTGGGAGCCCTAGACATGGCCCAAGACAGAGAAGCAGCGTTCGGTGCTCTCCGCTGACTCCCACTTTGGTCCCTCTGCCCTCCTCGTGGGGGATTCTGCACCCAGATGTTCTTCCTTCAGCCCCAACCCAGCTTGGCTCCATCAACCGTGGTCCTGCCTGGACCAGCCGGGGGTCTAAGGCTTCCTGTCACCCCTGGACCTGCTCTGCCCACCACAGTGGCCACTGGCCGTGTGTGTCCTGTCAAATGAATTAAGCAGAAATTGAAATCCAGTTCCTGTGTTTCAGGCCCTCGGTCACATGTGAATGGACAGGGCGGACGTGGGCCGTTTCCATCGCTGCGGACGCTTCTGCAGGCAGCGCTGACCAGGGCTTCCTTCCTTGGCTGCCCAGACGTGCCTCTTCGAGGCTCGAGCCACGCCAGCCTCCCCCTTCCCCAGGTCTGACCCATCCCCACCCAGCTTCCTGCAGCAGAAGGGACGAGAATGGACACTGTGTAGGAGGTGACCACGGGGACCCGGGAGAAAGAGGTCAAGGGGTCGGGTCCTGCATTCAAGGTGCAGCACGTGAGCCCAGAGGTCAGTATCTGCAGGTCTTGCCTCTGCCCCATCCCTGGGATGCGGCTTCTCCCGGGGAAGGTGGGGCAAGCAGAGGGTGTGATGGGGCCTCTGACGTGTGGCCGGGCAGGAACGCCGGGAAGGGTCCGAAAGTCCTGTGGCCCACGCTGGAGTGACTCCCCTGCCATCGGCTGGAGATTTAGGTCAGCCATGAGAGCCAAGGGAAACACTGGAAAAATGTTAGAATCATAAGAGAATTAGGTAAAGTAACTAGTTAAAAAAATATGTATGTGTGTGGACATATCTAGAGTAAAGTATAAGATATTTAGAAATAAACTGAACAAGAAATGTACAGAATATGTATGGGGAAACAATGAAACTTTGGGGACAGACATTGAAGTGAGCAGGAGATGTCCCCGGGGCCGCAGGGGAGGCTCCGTGGCGCCGTGTGGTGTCTCCCCCAGGACAGATCTGTACAATTAGCACCATGTCCATCAGGATACATGCAGCACGTTTTTTTCAGCTTGGAAAGTCATCTCTAAACTCATCTCCAGGAATGAATGTGTATAATGGAATTGCTTTCTGTTTGCAGAGGAGTGGCTGCAGGAAGAGAGTGGTGCTGATGTGAGGAGCCGGCCTGGGCTGGGTGGAGGCTGTTACATGTGTCCGCATCCACAGGGAAGGGGCTGTGCTGGGACACACGGCCCTTGGGGAGAAGAGGAAGGTAGGTTCAAACTTCAGGGCATGCAGAAAAACAACTCCAGGTATAAACATCAATAACCACAGAGATCTGGGGATGCTGAAGGCAGAGATCACGAAGGAAGAGACTGCTGGGCGTGCCTACACTCAGCTGCAAACCTCTTCAGGTCAGAGAACAGGGATGCGGCCCACGGCTCACCAGGAACACGTCTGCATGGAGCCGCCTGGCAGGGCTGGTGTCCTCAGGCAGCACATGTGTCTGATAAGCACCTGTTGAACCAACAAGGAAAGGAGGCGAGCACATGCTGAAACGCGGGCGCCCAATGGCGATGACAACTGCTCAAAATAAGAACTAAAAATAGTCACATTCAAGTCATGAGCACACCCTGTTGTGACAGTCCAACTTGCAAAGGTTTTTAAAAAAACTTAGCCAATTTTTTCAGGGATTTTGTCTTTCTTTTATTGAATAGGTAGTATATTTGCACAATTCGAATGTGAAAAAGTATAAAAGGTGAGGCAGTGAAGTCTCCCTCCCACCCGCCCCCTCTTCCCCTGGGGCCCATCGCCCCAGCCCCACCCCCACAGGTAGCCTCTGTCCAGGGGAGAATCCCCCGGAAGCGTGCCAGCTGGCACACACGTCCACGGCCCCTCCTCGTCTGCGCGGCTGCTGGTGGGCTGTGCACACTTTCCCCTTTGCCTGGGAAAGCTGGGAGATGGCTCTGAGCCCACACATAGGAGCTTCGAGTTCTTTCCTGAACGGCAGTGAAGAACTAATCACCTTGAACATTCACCATTTCACTGGTGCACAAGGATATCTGTAAAATCCTTTCAAGGACATAAAGTTTGTTGTCAAAGTGGCCCCAGTGGCGGGTGGCGGTGGGGGTGTGTGTGGAGAGGTTTATTTTAACTGTGACACCCAGTTCTGGTGACCATGAGGGCAAAAAGCCCTGGAGACGGCTGGTGTGAGAACGCCCACAGGTCAGCGGACGGGGGCATCCCCTGAAGGTCAGGGACGTGTGTGAACAGACCAGTAAGGGAGGATCAGGGTGCAGGTTAAACAGTGCTTTCCCCGGGCTGACTGGCAAAACGTGGGAAACTGGCTGGGATGTGGGCCACTGGGACCCGTCGAAGGCCGTGGAGTGTGAAGTGGGCAGCTGTCCTGCAGTGGGGCCTGGCGCTGACGGTCAGATGAAGCCCCGGGGACACTGTGGCCCCCAGCCTCCTCCTCTCCCAGAGCCATGCCGGGCACAGACTGCAGCATGATGGGACCACAGGCGTGGGACAGGCTCACATCACCACCTGAAGAAGGAAGTGGCGGATGTGCTGGGGGCTCATGGTGGTGCCCTGCAGAGGTTCATCAGCCCCACAGCGTGGACGGCCCCATGAGCCACGTGGTATTTGTCTGCCAGTGAAGGGTGAGGTCTGGATAACACACAGCTTTGAGCAAATGGCTTCTGACAATCACAGTTGAGGTAAAAATAAGGAACAAATAGTGAGCTTACATATACGCTGAAAATAAAGAATGGAATAAAAACGTGGGTTCTCTGTTGGAGTAGCTCGCCATCCATTTGTAGTAAAACAAATTCCTGCTGGGGTAGAATGGCGTCACATCTCTCCTTCCTCGGGGTACTCGGATGTTGATTTTACAGGGTCTTTTTAACCAGGACTGCACACGCACCTCCTGGCCTGTCCCCACTCTGGCCAGTGGACGTGAGCAGCACGTGCTGGACCCTGTGCTCGGAGGGGGTGAGGTGCCTGTGTAGCTGGGAAGATACCACTTCCAGGAATGTGCACGGAATCAGCAGGATTTCCCTTCTGATTCTAAGACAAATTATCAGGCCTGAACCAAAAGCCATTTCTGTGGAAAATGACACTCAGTCAGCCCTCATCACACATACACCACACTGACACACGACCCCCCCCCCCCACACACACACTCTCACCAGATGTAGCACACACACACCACACCCGCATGTTAAAGGGAAGCCCCATAACTTGCCTCTGGGAAGTTTTTCAAGGGACCAGCTCTGACAACTTCCAATTCCAGTTCAGATGGACTAACAGAGCCTAGACTTACTCTCCCACATGAAACAATAGGAAAAAAAAAATCCAAGAAGCAACAGTTTCAGACACTGGAAAACAGGGTGCATAAGAAGTGTCCCCTGAGAGGAGAAACTAGCAAGGTGTGACCCAGAAGCGCCTGAGCTCGGGGCAGGGGAGTTCCTGCTGCAGCACAGGGAAGGGACGTCTGGGTGGAGCCCACAGGGGAGTCCAAGAGGCGAAGGTGTGTGGGAACCACAGCACAGAGTCCCACTGCGAAAAGAGCTGCACAGAGGAAATCCTAGAGGCCTGCAGCGGATCCCCATCCAGCAGTCAGGTGCACACGGACCAGTGTGTGTGTGTGAGGGGAGTGCCCAAGGCCAGGGAGAACCACCAAAGCAGAAGGGCAACCCTCAGAGCACACACAGTGCCAGGAGTGGTGCCTGCTTCCTCCAGCCAGAGTGCAAATCCTCACAATTCATGGGCACTGAGCAGAGCACCCTTAGAGGAGAAAAACACCCCCTCGGCTAAAGGCTGCTCTGGTCTCGCCTTAGAAGTTGAAAGCAAGTCTTGAGAGAAACAAAATGTAATGTTTCCAAGTCGCTTAACTGAGTTCCAGAACGAGCTCAAGCTTGCTAGTCAGAACACAAAAACATCCAGCACAGGAAAACATGATATCTAGCATCTGAGAGGAGACCATTAGGTGTCCAAAAAAAGCAGGAAAATGAGGCTAAAAATCAGTCAATAGAAACAGATCCAGAAATGACAAAGAAGCTACATTTAGTAGACAAGGTCATTAAATCAATCATTATAACTATATCTTTATATACAAGAAGGTAGAAAAAAAGTAAGCCTGATAGAGAGAGACATGGAAGATGTAAAAGACCCAAATTAAACTATGAGAGATGAAAACTACAATGTCTCAGGTGAAAAAGACCCTGGAGGAGATTAGCAGTGGGTTAGACATTGCAGAAGAAAAGATTAGTGAACTTGAAGACACAGTGCTAGAAACTGTACCAAATGAAACACAGAAAGATATTCTAAACAAATAGAAAAGAGTGAGCTGTATGACAAGTCAAGTCCTCGAATATTGTTACCAAAGTCCCCAAATATATAAGGACAAGTATTTGAACAATGTGAATGCACAGATCCAAGAAGCTCAATAAACCCCAAGCACAAGAAATATTAAGAAAATAACACCAAGGCACACCATGATCCGAGTGCTCAAAATTAGTGGCAAAGAGAAGAAATCTTGAAACCAGTCAGAGGGAGGAAAAACCCTTTCTGATAGAGGAACAAAGAAAAGAGTGACAGCAGACTTCTCACAGAAACAGTGCAAATGGGAACACAATGGAGCCACATCTTTAAAGATAAAAACTCAGCCTAGAATTCTACACCCAGGAAACTGCCTTTCAAATATGGAGGTGAAATAGACTTTTTCAGACATGCAAAGGCTGAAAGACTTCATAACGGTGGACATATGTCATGAGAAAGATTAAAGGAAGGCCTTTGAGAAGAAGGAAAATCTGAATAGGTACAAAAGAATGAACAGCATCAGAGGTGGAAAATATAAGGATAAATAGAAAAGATGCATTTTAAAAATCTCTGAAAATATAACTTCTTAAAGAAAAAAAGGCGTATTGTGGGGTTTATTACAAACTTAGAGAAGTAAAACACATAACAACATCGCATACAGGCTGGGAGGGAGGAATGGAAATGTACTCTTGTAACATAATATTACTCTGGTAAATCAAGGTTGTCTGCTATAAACCTTAGAGCCACAGATAAAAGAAAAAAAAAAACAAGAATTATGGCTAATAAGACAACATAGAAGATACATGGAATTAAAAACTCTATTAATCTCAAAGAAGGCAAAAACAGGAAACAACACATGAGACAAATTTAAGATAAACAGTAAGAGGCTAGATTTAAACAACCATATTAATAATCAGGTTGGTGTTCTAATGGCCAAAGCAACCCAACTGGAACAGAAATTGTAAGACTGGATAGAAAAGCAAGATCGAACAATATACTGACAACAGGAAAAACACTTTAAATGTAAAGATACAAGTAGTTTAAAAGGAAAAGGATGGAAAAATATTCACCATGACAATACTATTAAAAAGATAGTTGGAGTGACTCATAACATCAGAAAAAGTAGATATCAGAGCAAGGGACACTGAAGACATAAAAAGGATTATTCTGCAATAAGAAAGGGATCGATTCATTAGGAAGACTTGACACTAGGCGTTTACGTGCCGCATGACAAAGCTTCAGACCACAGGGAGCAAGCGCTCTGGAGCTGGAAGGAGAAGTGGGCACAGCAGCCAGAGCAGCTGCAGATCCAGCTCCCACCCCCACAGCTGAGGGCACAGATGCACAGAGGCTGAGTAAATGCACGGAAGACGTGCATGATGCTATCAACCAGATTAATATTTGTAGAATATGTCACCCAACTGCAGCAGGACACACAAGCTTTTTGCAGTACACAGATAATTTACAAAACAGGCCATATTCTGGGCCAGAAAACAATTCTCAGTAAACTTAAGGGTCCACGTCATTCAAAGTGTGTTCTCCAACCGCAGTGCAAGTCGATTCAGCATCGGTAATAAAACTGGATCACCTCCAAATATCCAGAAACTAGAAACAGATACCTAGATGACCTACAAGTCAGAAAAAACACGTAGGGAAATTAGAATATTTTAACCAGGATGGAGATGAATACACAGCTTATCAAAATGCACGGTTTCCTTTTTCTACTTTTTCCGCTTTAATTGAACATCTTATATGATTCCGTTTATCTCCTCTCATAGCAGATCAATTTTTCTGATTTAAAAAAAGTTGTAAGTGTTCCTCCTAGAGTTTGCAGTGTACGTTAAAACATGACTAGTGAGGTTTATCTGAGGTTAACCTAAGTCGGCTTCATGTGCCGTAGAGGTGCCTTACCGCAGTGTCCCCAGTGCCTCCTCCAGTCCCCTGTGCCGCTGCTGTCGTGTGTTTCCTTATCCAAAAATCAAGTCATCCAAGACACTGTTACCATTACTACTTTGAACAGTCATATTTTGGATCTATTAAGAATAAGGGTAAAAAGGATTTAATTTACCTTTATTCTTTCTTTATGTAGATCCAAGTTTCTGACCTTTATCATTCTCTTTCACTGAAGAACTTTAAAAAAAATTCTTCTTGTAGAGCATGTCTGCTGGCGATGAATTCCCTCAGTTTTTGTTTGTCTGAGAAAGTCTTTATTTCTCCTTCACTCTTTTTTGTAAGATTCTTTAATTAATTTATTTATTTATTGGCTGTGTTGGGTCTTCGTTGCTGCACGTGGGCTTTCTCTAGCTGCGGTGAGCAGGGCCTACTCTTCCTTGCGATGTGTGGCCTCCTCATTGTGGTGGCTTCCCTTGTTGCCAAGCATGGGCTCTAGGCACGTGGGCTTCAGTAGGTGTGGCACACAGGTTCAATAGTTATGGTGCACGGGCTTAGTTGCTCTGCGGCATGTGGTATCTTCCTGGGGCAGGGATCGAACCCACAGCCCCTGCATTGGAAGGTGAAGTCTTAAACACTGGACCACCAGGGAAGTCCCTCTCCTTCACTCTTGAAGGGCAATCTCATCAGACATGGAATTCTAGGTTGGTGGAGGTTTTCTTTCAACACTATAAATATTCATTCCACCCTCTCTTTGGTTGAACGTAGATGCACAAATTCTCAACTGAATGTTAGAAAATCAAGCCCAACCATACGTAAAAAGGAAAATACATGATGATGTGGTGAGGTTTATCCCAGGAATGGGTTGGTTTAACATTTGAAAATCAATTAAGAAGCTCATCACAATAACAGACAGAAATAAAGAAAAACCATACGGTCGTCTCAGTAGATATAGGAAAGCATTCCTGACGAGCCTTAAGTGCACATTGCTCAGTGAAAGAAGGCAGGCTGAAATGGCTACACACTATGTAATTACAATGGTATGACGCTCTGGAAAAGGTAAAACTTTCGTGATGGAAAAATATCTGTGATTGCCAGGAATTTGTGAGGAGGGATGAGGGATTGTGTAAGTGAAGCATAGGGGATTTTTTTTAGCATGGTTACATTATTCTGTATGAAACTGTAACGGTGGATATATGATGTCATGCAGTTGTCAAAACCCATAGAACTTTACAGCACAAAGAGTACACCTTATTGTGTGCAAGTCAAAAGATCATTTGGGAGGTTGGGGGATCCCAGGACAGAATCCAGAATGTGACAAGACAATGTAACTGTATCACGAATGCGTAAACATCCTCACGAGGAGGGTGGGGACTGACAGCCCTAGGAATGACACTGCTGGCACAGCGGCTCTGGGGAACAGACCGGCTCGTCCTTAAATTTAACCTTCAAGGTACACCTTCCATGTGACCCAGGAGTCCACTCCTGGGTGTTTACCCGAGAGAAACAAACACCTGCATTCATTGCAGCTTTGTAATCACCCCAAACAAAAGCTCAGCCCAGTGTCTGTCACTAGGGGACCCTGGACGTGGGGCAGCCGTAGGGGGGAGGCCGGGCAGCCACAAGGGAAGGGACGGCTGCCCCTCCGTGGGGGGCCTGGGGGGTGAGGGCTGTGCCAAGTCACGTGGTGATGCCAGACCCAGAGGTGACTGCGCCGATGGCTCCGCGTATCTGGAATTCTGGAAACGCAGCGTAACCGTGGTGACAGGAAGCGGTAGGCGGTTGCCGGGGCCAGGGGGTCTCGGGGGGCAGGGAGCAGCTCTGGGGTGACGGGGTTCACGACCCTGGTTCCCGTGCGCCCCTCACAAGCCTGCGAAGGCGGGCACACAGTGTGTGTTCCCCATAAAGCTGTGGGCAGAAACACGAGCCGTCCGAGCAGTCGGAATTGTGGCTTTTCGGTAAAATCTGGGAATTGTCGGTGTTACAGGCGCGGGGACTGGGGTGGGGGAGCCTTAGACCACAGCGCTGCCTTTTGCTTTGACCTCAGATGTGTGTAACGTTCTTTCTGGGCTTCAGAATGATAAACGGACATTGAAAATGCCCAAATCTGCAAACACAAATAATAACTGAAAGTGGCAACCACTGCGTCCTTGGACCTGATTCAATTCCATCTAACCTCTTTGCAGAGCAAACGGCTCGGAGGGAAGGAGTCGTAATGTTTAAGACAAACGTGTCTTCTGAGTTCTGTCTTTGAACATGTCTCGTGTTTAAAAAGTAGCCCCACTAAGCGCTGGCTTCCCTTGGCCCGCCGAGCGGAAACGCGCCCCGCAGACCTTCTTGGCAGGAACGTGGCCGCCCGCTTGCCGTCCCGACGGGGGTGACCAGATTTAGTCCCCGGCACCCGGGTGGAAATTTCCAGAGATGTTTATCCTTCGTCACGTCTTTAATTTGTCAAATGGGCCTCTCTCGCTCCGGTTGCCAGGTTCACACAGCTGCCAAGGCAAGCGCTGGCCGGCGTGCCCAGGGAGGCGTGGCGCTCTCGGCGTCAGACCAGACCCGCTCCCCGGGGGCCTGATGGGGATGGGGTGCCGCGACGCGCTCAGTGGAGCCAGGTGCCCGCCTTGCTCCCACAGAAGCGTGTGCAGCACCCCCGTGGTCCCCCGGGAAAGCCCGGGCTCTGGTCCTCACTTCAGTGCGGGGAGCGGGCGGGTGCAGGTGTCTCTGACTCATGAAGTGGCTCGTGCCCCCCCACGCCCCTGCCGTGAACAAGCTCACGTTGGGCAAGAGCCCGATCTACTCCTTCCGCCCTGACCTTGAGGACACAGATTCTTCCCTGGGCCCGGCCTTCTCTTCTTTGCAGTGAGGATTCCCCTCTAGTAGAATATTCTAGGGCTCTTCGGACCCTGATCTGGTGCTTTTATAAAGTTAAAAAGAAGAAAGGATGTTTGTTTCCTATGATGCAAAAGTAGTTAAGTGTCGGCGAAGACACGAGCAAAGTTGAAAGCCTTCAGTGGGTCCCTGCAGCTCTGCTTCCAGGGAAAACAAGCAAAATCTCTGCTAGGATGAACTGTGCAGCTGTGCCAAAAGTCAAAGCCCAGGCTTCTGGGAACACACTGGGACACAACAGCACTGGGGCTGTTTTCAGCAGAGACAGGAGATTTAACCTGACGCTGGGGTAAGGGGTGCAGTCTGAGAATAGCTCTCAGTCTCCTGGCCTGGGACAAGTCTGAGGATGAGGAGCTGGAAGAGGCAGCCTCCACCCCATCCTCTGGCCCTGGATGTGGGTGTGAAGATTGGAAATAGCAGCTACTCTGACATCATGAGGGCAGCCACCCTGAAGAGAAGATTGACAGGTGGAGGGCTGCAGAAACAGATATCTGCAGTGATGGGCCTGGGAACCTGATCACATCACACCTGAAGTCTGCTCTACTCTAGATTGTCCTGTCTCAGGAGGCACTATTTATTAGCAAGTTCATGTTGAGGCCAGTTGGGCATTCTGTTTCTTGAAACTTAGAGGGTCAGGTCTGACAGCGGCTGGGAAGTGTGTTTTCTGGAATCAGAGCACGTTGAACTCCCAGCCGTTGAAGTTGACCTTGTGCTGGTTCATTCGTGCAAAGCACGATAACGCAGTAGCACAGGGCTGGCCCCACAGGGGAGCGCCCACCGTGTGGCGGGCACCTGCCAGGTCCTCTCCGGCAGGCACTCACGCCATGCTCCAGAAACGTCACGAGGAGGAGCTGTAGTCCCTTCACCTGCAGAGCAGGAGACAGGCCTGGGCCGCCTGCTGGGTCCCCAGCCTGGAGGGGCGGCTGGGGGGCCACACCCGGCCTCCCCGCGAGCCCCTGCACGGCACACTCACCGGGGCCACGCGAGGCCCGCAGGTGGGGGGAGGGCCTCCCGGTGGACTGCGGCATCTGCTGGTGAGCTGCTGTTTCCCTTCCCTGGCCTTTTTCTCCTTCACTGGACCCACGGAGGATGCTTTTGGAGCTCCTGTAATCTGCACATTCCCAGCACAGGTCTGTGTTTCTCTGCTTTGATTCTTTAAAGCAACACAGTACACATTCTCTCTGCTTTGTTTCTGTTTATTCTTCAAAAGTATCTACAGTCGTCATTCGTGTGGGATTGTGTCTCTAAGGAGTTTCACGGCTTTTCCTTTCCTCCGCGTCTGGGCAGGGGTGGGGAGTGGCCAGCACCCAGCTCTCTGACCTGGTTCTCACAGGGTCTTTTCTGCAGCACCCGCTCAGGCTTTCACACTTGAACTTCCTGGGCTCCCACCTGCACCCTCCCTCTTCACCTCCATCTGCTGTTTTCTGCGAGGACGGTTTCCTCCTTCCCTGCTGGGGACAGCCGACCATTCTCTCATGCTTCCATTTCTGTGGCCCAGCGCGTCTGGCGTGGGGTCCACCCTGCCCGCAGGGGTGACGGGGCCTCAGGGCCGTTCCCCGTTCTCCTCCCGACGTGCAGCCGTCCCGGCGCCGCAGCCTGTGAGGCGGACCTCATGGTGTCCCTCTAGGACAGTGAGGCTGTCACCCAGCAGGACCCTCCGGGTCCTCCCGGGCCAGACCCCACCCCCCACGTCGTCTGCCTGCCTCTTGTTTGTAGAAAGGCTCTGGTCTCCCAGGCTTCCCCGGAGTCACCAAAACCTGGCTCAAGAATTAATGCTTGGACGGATGTGAACATGCAATAACAGAAAGTAGCAGCTGGGTCAGAGGAACTGGTAACAATTTAAATAATAGGTCAGACACATGGCAGTCACAGAATCTTTAGTTCCTCCCTGAAGTGCCTAGATAACAGCATCGGACTCACATTCCTGAACAGTTTTTCAGATACTAAAGTCCCCACCAGGTGGAAGACGTTAACTACATGATGGCCATGAGCATGTAGGCCCCAGTCTGGTCAGAACCAGAAGGCTGATGACTGAGATCCCTGCAAGACCACCCTGTGAGGTCACCACCTACCAATCAGAAGAAAGTCACACACCCTGCAGCCTCACCCCACGTGCTGCCTTTAAAAACCGCTCCCTGAAAGCTGTCGGTTGTTTGGGTCTTTGAAGGACAAGCCACCCATCTCCTTGCTGGCCCTGCAGTAAACCTTTCTCGGCTCCCCTCTCTGACAGTTTGTCTGGCCTCACTGTGCGTCCGGCACAGGGACGTGGGTTCAATAACAAAATGAAGGAGTGAGCTAGGTGTCCCAGGCCACCTGCCTGGGCTGGTCACAGGCCCCCACCCCTGCCACAAGCCCTCCTCCGTCCTGAGGGGGGTCTTCCCGGCCCTAAGCAGGCTGGACCCTTGGGCCCTCGGCCCACGGGAGGGCCCTTCCCAGCTCTGGTCACAGTTCCGAGGGGGAGGTGCCCGCGAGCCGTGAGGTGGACGGGTGGGGCTGTGGGGTGGCGGCCCGAGCCTCCCTGGAGGCGGCGGAGGGGTCCCTGCCTCCCCGGCCCCTAGCGCATCAATCACGGGCTCGGTGAGCACGGCCTGTGTGTTTATCAAGGCGTTAGTGTTTGTCACATTCAGAAGGGGCACAGACACCCTGACTTTCTGAGGACGATGGTGACATCATAGTTTTTAATTTCCATCCTTTTCCAGAGAGAGAGAGAACTCCCCTCCCTCCCCCCACACATGCCTGCTGCTGTTCTGGGCACGGGGGCCAAAGGAGGGCGTGGCTGCAGGCCTGGCCGGGTCTGTCGGTGGCCAGGGGTCTCCTAGGTGCTCGCGGGCTTCGTGCACAGACACCATCTAACTCACTGCAAACTGGAGAGAGGGCGGGACTGGCTCCTGCTCTCATCGGCTCCTGCACAGTCTCGTAGGGAATAAAGGTGACCCCTCGGCCTGGGAGCCTGTGCGCGGGGTGGGGGGGGGGGACTTAAGGCCGACAGCCGGCTGACAGTGCCCGAGGGCTGTGCGCCGAGAGCTGGGGCAGCGTCATCGCCCATCGGGGCCCCATTTGCTGCCCACGAGCCCCCAGCACCGCTCAGCAGACGTCTCTCCCGCTTCCCCTGGGTCTCAGAGCCGGCAAGACCTCCCTGTGTTGTGTCTGTGTCCGCGGGAGTTTGGGTGGTGCTGTTGACAGACCCGCAGTGTGGGCGTTGGAGGCGCGGTGTCTGTGCAGGATGCGGGGCCTGTAGAGGGAGGCGCGTGGGAGTCCTTGTCGCCGTGACCTCCCCTCCTCTGTAACTCACTCACACATCCTTCCACAGTGACGGGGCCCCAGCCCACGTCCAGCTTACAGCCACGTAGGCACAGACCGGAGCCCGCCTGTGTTCCCGGGCCGTGGGGTCAGCCGCTCCACCCCGAACACCCTCCCCAGAGTGCAATGTGGACGTCTACACTGCCCAGCCCACCTCCAGATTTCCAGGTCTGCACCAGCCACGTCTTCCCAAGCACCGCTCCCCAGACCCAAACCCTGCAGCGGCCTAGCGCTTAGCCTCTGTCCTTCTGCTGAAACTCCGGCTGCGTCTACCTTCAGCGGCCTGAGAATGTCCTCTCCATCTCAGAGCTGAGCTGGCCACCGTCCTCCCTTGTCTCAGAAGGAGCGCTGCTCGCCTCTACAATGTGGACGCTTTTTGAGAAAGGACGGTGAGGCCTGGGTAGTCACGCGAGCTGGGTCCAGAGCCAGGGTGGACCCTCTGTGACCAGATGGGTCCTCGTAGGAGGCTCGCACCTCTCCCAGGGTGTCCTGCCGGGGAGCTGGGGTCCCGACGGTGCTGGGAGATTCGCTTTGGGGCAGGGCTCTGCGGTCGGGGGGTCAGGGTTGCGCTGCACACAGCAGCCACTCCTGGAAAGTCTCCGTGCATCTTGTACGGGTGCTTCCCAGGCTCGGACATCTCAGATCAGGGGCTGCTGCACACGGATGCCTCCAGGGACCCCTGGGCGGGCGGCTCCGTGGAGCCCTGCCCTGGGGACACACGGGGCTGGCTCCTCCCGGGGAGGCCCCCACGGGGATCAGGTGCGCACGGCCCCTCCCCTCTCCTCCCCTCGGCCCTTTCCTCTCAGCCACTGCCCCCCCCAGGGGAACCCCCGCCCCTGGGCCTCTCAGAGCTCCCGGGTGGGTTCATCGTCCCCTGACCTCTGGGGACTGCCGGCTCTGCAGGAGCATTGTCGTGGCCTTGACCTTTGCCCTGGACGTGTTGGGGGGGGCAGTGAATCCTTCCCCCATCCCCGCCAGGCGTGGAGGGCAGGGGGCCGCCTGGCCAGGGCTGGGTCCCTGGATTTGCAGAAATGCTCTGCGGGGCCTTTTCAGCCAGGCCTGGGGCCCGTGATTCCCCTGCTGGTCTCTGGCGCCCGAGCCGGGAGCGCCGGGGCAAAGGCGCGCGGTCCCAGGACTCCTGGGGAGGGAGGGAGGGAACCACGGTCTGCCTGGACGTCCTGGGCCGGCGGCCGGTAGCTGGGAGCCGGGAGCTCCCCGCGGCCCCCTCCCCCGCCGTGTCCGTGTGTCCCGGCCGCCCCCGGCCGGGCCTGTGCGGGAGGCTTTGTGGCCGCTGCTGCGGCGCGGAGCTCCCTCCCGGCTGGCTCGCAGGCAGGCACAGAGGCTTCACCCCCGGCCCGGCGTGGCCACGGCGGCAGCAGCCTTGCCCGTCCTGTGTCCATGAGCTGATTACCGTCTCCTCCTGCTTCCCGGGCGCCAAGTGGCTGGGTTCTCCAGCTTTCACGGGTATCAACTTCCTTTGGTCCCTCGTTTGTCCTCTCACGGGCGACAAGAAAGCTTCCCCGCTCCCGGAGACCCCAGCCTGCTTTTTGCCCCTCCTCCCCCAAAGCCTCACCGCTCCCGGCACTGAGGGGGCCAGGGCTCAGCGCCCAGCGCCACGGCCTGGCGGGCGGGGTGGGGGGCCTGTGAGATGAGAGGGACACGTCCTGCTTTTCATGGGTCATGAGCTGCAGTTCTGTTTCATTGGAATCAGGACGGCAGGGCTGGTGGGTCAGGCCGTGGGGACCCCGGGGCCCCTCTGTGTCCCCGCTGGGGCTGGTTAGCCTTCCCGGGGGGCCGACACCCTTTGCGTCCCCCAGGGTCAGACCAGGGCCTCGCACGAGAGGTGGCCTCTTGGGAATCCCACCTGGCAGCAGGCGGCTGGCCGGGTGTGCGGTGGTGGTATCTGGCCCCGGCTCCCGACACGGGGCTCCTGACACGAGGGTCCTTGTAAATTCCCACGTGACAAGAGCGCCAGGAGCACCTTTTGTCCTAACGCCGTGACTGGGTGGCTCCTGGGTGGGGGGTTAGAACCTTGGAGCTTTCAGGCCCCCCGGCCCCTCATTTTCAGGGTAGGGAGGAGCGGGAGGTGGGGTTACCGGTGGGTCTGGCGTCCGCACACCCCCTCCCGCAGCACGAGGCTCGGGGGGTCTGTCGGCAGCGTGTCCACATGGCGGGAGGGTGACGCACCCCACTCCGCGAGGACGGAAGCCGCTGCGTGCGGGACCCTCCCAGACCTCGCCTGGGCGTCTCTTCATCCGGCTGCTCATCTGTGTCCTTTATTACTTAATAAACTGGTAAACATCACTGTCTCCGTGGGTTCTGTGAGCCGCTCTAACAAATTAACGGAACCTGAGGAGGGGTCGTGGGAACCCCGATTCACAGCCGCTGAGTCAGAAGCGCAGGCGACAACCTGGACTTGACCCCACTGGAGTCCCCTGTGGGGTCTGCCGCCCTCCCCAGGGAGCCGCGTCAGCCCTGAGCGAGACTGCGCGACGCCCGGCCAGGGTGGGGGAGGCGCCCCGTGCGGGGAGGACCAGACCCTCGGTGTCAGAAGTGCTGTGTGTCACAGGGACCACGGGAGTGTCTTCCGGACTCACCAGGGCCTCCGTGAGGACGGGAGGCCAAAGGTCAGCTCCAGCTCTGTCCAGACTCAGGCAAGCTGGACTGGCCTCAGTGCCACACGGAAGCCTTTGACCCCAGATGCCTCCGTGTGCCGGGAGTTTGGCACCTGTCCAGTGAAGAGGCCCCGTGAGAGAGGCCCGCATCCCGTCTGCGGGGCGGGAGGACTGCCGGGTGACCCCAGCGCCTGCAGGGCGAGGCCAGGCCCGGGACCTCAGACCTGGCCTCCTGCAGACGCTGTGTTCCTGTCCACAGGCCCCCCAGTGTCCTCACGTCTCTGCCAGGACCGCCTTCTTCCTGAGCATCCAGCACCCTCAGAGGGGACGGAGGCCGGGTAGAGAGAGGCCCTGTCCCCTGGGGGCTGGTGGAGCACCTTCCAGAGTCAGCGGCTCAGGCAGGCTCGCGCCCGGGGAGCACGGGCCTGGGTCGGAGAACACCAGCCACACGCCCGCCCGGTGGGACCGCAGCGCCCTCCTTCAGGCCCAGGCTTTGCTCACCTTCCCAGACGGGTGGGCCTGCTCCGGGGAGGCTCCTGCAGGCTCTGGGGAGGCTCTCCCTGCACGTTAGCCGTCCCCCAGCCCCTGCCCCCTGCCCCTCTCACCTGAACCCTGCGGCAGCTGGCAGCCCGCCTCCTGGCCCTGGACCCCGCCAGCTGTGCCCGCCTCTGCCCGGCCCGGGAGTGATTTGCACCTATTTGCAGCCCAGAAGAGGCAGCTGTGGCCTCGTCCCACGGGGGGTTTCTCAGAACCAGGAAGCTTTTCTTGAACTCGGTTCAACAAGAATTGGAGAAATCCGATTCGACACGTGGCTTCTGGCTCCTGCCAAGCGCTGGGAACCTGGGGGCTGCGGCAGCGGTGCCGGCAGACGCCCTGGAAACCCGCGGGGCCGCGCACCCTGCCAGGACGCTGCAAGGCCCGAGGGGCTCCTGGCTTCCCAGGCCCCCCATAAAAAGAGTAAAAGTGCTGTTACCACTATTGATAGGACTGATGCATTAATATTATACATGAAAACATCTTCTTTGAGTTCAACATTCTTTGTTTTTCTTATGATTTTGAAAGTAATTAAACATTGACGGGGGCCCAAGCCTGCCAAGCAGGGGGCTGGAGAGGCCGAGGGTCCCAAAGCCCCGGAGACACTCGGGGTGTGCAGGGTGGTGCCCCGTGCGGAGGCGGGGGCGGTGGGGAGGGGCTGGTGAGCCCCGTGGGGCGGCAGTGGGCACACGCAGGCAGGGGGCTCGTCTCCCCACCCCACCTTTGCACATCTGGAGCCAGGGCACAGTCCCACTCCCACCCCGGATGCAAAGACCCCAAAGCAGTGACCAGACGGTCTGCCCTGGGCTCCGGGCCCGCAGGCAGGCTCCTGGCCTCCAGGCTGTGCTGGGGGAGGACACTGGTGTGGTTGGTGAGCCTCTGATGCCGGGGGCTGGTGTGGTCCACACTCCAGAAACTTCCAGGCCCACAGCCTCCCCGTCTGTGGGGGAGCGAGGCCAGCGGGGTAACCGGGCAGTAGAGAAGCGGACTCCTCTGAGGGACCCTGATCCTCTCCTCAGCCTTGGGGGTCCTTCTGGGCTGAAGGGTGTCCCCTAAATTCATACATTGAAGCCCTGAGGCCCAGCACGCAGAACAGGGCCGTAGTTAGAGACTGGGTCTTTTGGAGGCCATGTGGGCGGCCCTGAGCCCACACGACAGGCGTCCTCATGAGAAGAGGGGATTAGGACAGCGATACGCACAGCGGGACGACCACGTGGGGACACAGGGAGGGGACGGCGTCCACGCGCCCGGGAGACCGGCCTCGGAAGAGCCTGCCGACCCCCCCATCTCAGACCTCCAGCCTCCAGACCCAGAGGGAGTGAGCTTCTGCTGTTGAAGCCCCCACCCAGCCGGTGGCACTTTGTCACGGGGCCTCCTCTCCGTGGGGCTGGGGCTCTCTGGTGGCAGCGGGCACGGCCCGCTCGCCCGGCCGCCGGGACCCTCCCTGCCGCCCCCCCAGCCACGCCCTGTCGAGGGCCCTTGTGAACTGCTGGCCTCGTCCGTGTCCGTACGGAGGAAGCCGGAGCAAGGTCGACTTCCTGACGGGGGGTCCGGGGACAGGATGAAGGCAGCTGCCCCTGCAGACCATGAGGCGCAACCGGCCGGGCCCTCGAGGGGCGCCCACGCGGCTCCAAACCAGGCGGGCCACCGCAGAGCGTGTGCGGGGCATGCGGCTGCGCTGTGTCATTTGCCCTCAGGTGGCCCGTGTCTGTTTCTGCAGCTCCGATGGGACCTTTCCCCTGCGCACTGGCTGTGATTACTGCCGGGAGTTTGCTCACCGCCCTCTCACCTGCATCCTCCCACTCAGCCCTGAGCTCCGGGCCAAGCGCCACGTCGCCAGGTGTCCGTTCCCCGCTCCAGTCAGCCCCCCACCCCCTGCACTGCGATGTGCGTCCAGAGGCTGCCCCGCTCCCAGGGGCCCCAGACGCGTTCCAGCCGCTGGTCACTGTCTGCCGTGTGAGAAGCGGGCCCGGCACCGCGCCCATCTTCTCTGTGTCCCTGGAGGGGGAGGGGAGCCTGCAGGCGGCCCACCGCACACGCTCTCCTGCCACGTCCCACTGGGGAGAACCAGGCTCCGGGCCACACAAGTTCCAGGGTGGGCTGTCGGGGACACAGCCCTGGACGTGGCCACATCCCCACCACGTCCGTCCGCAGGCGCTGTTGCAGACACGTGGGTGGAACAGTGAGAAGAAAAGGGACGGATGCAGCCTCCGGGTGGGGGGACAAGACCCTGTGGGTCTGGAAGTGACCAGTGTGCTGGAGGAAGGAGCAGAGAAGGGTGGGTGCGGGGCGCAGGGAGGGGTGACGTTCGGGTGGGGTCCCCAGGTGGGACGCTTCATCTGCGTTCGCGGGGGACACGCACATGCCCCACCCCCTTCATTATGGATGGGACCAAGTTTGAGCCCAGGTGCCATGTGTTTCCGGGGAGGCCAGGATGGGCGCCTCCTGCAGGGGACGTGGTTCTGTTTGCAAGACCAGGCGTGAGCGGCCGGTGCGTTTTATGACAAATGGGTTGACGCATGTCTGTGTCTTAACCCGGCCACTGGGCCTGGGGAGATAAGAATCCCCAGGGATAAAGAGGTTTTTAAGAGGAGCTGCAAGGATTCACCCAGGCTTCTCCCCACCATGCCTGTGTGTTTTCCAACACATTTCAATTCATGATGAATGGATTGATGTCTAAATATTGTGTTTCTTCTTTCCATTGAAAATAGGCTTGGTGTGATTAACTCACTGAATAGATGTGACACAGCGATGGGGAAACCAGCTGGATACCTTTTGCAAGGAGAGTTAGTCATACTTTTCAACTGATTTTTCTTTCCTCCTTGTTTTTAGCTAATTGGTATGAAACGAATATGTGCGCCTGACAAGGGTAAACATGCTGAAGGCGATAAAATTAGAGATGCAGGTTTCTGTGCCCTCCCCTTGCAGGCTCCAGTTCTCTCCCCACTCTCGTGACCGCGTGTGCTCCCAGAAGACGCACATGTGGAAGGGGTGGGCGTGTGCACACGTGTAAGTTTAATGCATCAGTGAGATCCGTGACGGTGTAAGGCTGCTCTGCGTGTCGGCGCTTTGAGTAGGTAATACCTTCCCAACAGTCCCAGCGCACTCTTCACACCCTTGTAGTTTTTGGCTATTGTTGTCTTTTTTTTTTTTTAATAAATTTATTTATTTATTTGTTGTCTGTGTTGGGTCTTCGTTGCTGCACACAGGCTTTCTCTAGGTGCGGCGAGCGGGGCTACTCTTCACTGTGGTGCACGGGCTTCTCATTGTGGCGGCCTCTCTTGTTGCGGAGCACGGGCTCTAGGCGCGCAGGCTTCAGTCGCTGCAGCACATGGGCTCAGTAGTTGCGGCGCACGGGCTTAGCTGCTCCGTGGCATGTGGGATCTTCCTGGAGGATGGAACCTGGGTCCCCTGCACTGGCAGGCGGATTCTTACCCCCTGCGCCACCAGGGAAGCCCCTATAGTTGTCTTTTGAGAAAGATGCATATAACTTCTACTGTGGTCATGAACTTGTACTTCTGTCAGTGTCTGCACACCCTGGGCACACACGCATGAGCCCTCCTGCACAAATCACGTGCATGTGAGCACACACATTTACACCCTCAGACACGCTTCCCATCTGCACTCCACACGCACACAACCCCAAACCCTTACACACACATTGGCCCCTCTGCACACACCCCGACATACCCGCACACATGTACCAGGGAAATGTACGCATGTCCACACCCCCCATCCCTCCGGCCCCCACGCACACTTTGCACACGCACCCTGTATTCTGCCGTGACACAGGATCACCAACTTGGTGGCTGAAAGCAGCAGACGTTTGTTCTCACCGTTCCAGAGGCTGGACGCCCGGACCCAGGAGCCGCAGGGCCGTGCGCCCTCTGGAGGCTCCGGGGGGCTCCCCGTGTCCCTCTCCACTCCTGGGCTTGTAGTGGCATCACTCTGGCCTCTGTGCCGTCTTCTCATGACCTTCTCCCTGTGTCTGTGTCTCTGTCCAAATGCCCCTCTTCTTCTTTTTTTTTCCAGATCTGTATTGGAGTATGATAGCTTCACACGGCTGTGCCAGTTTCCGCTGTGCAGCAAAGCGCGTCAGCTGTGTTCGCATGTCTACTCCTTCTCTCCAGACAGTGAACGTTTTCCATTAGAGAAACACAAGGATTTATTGTCCTTTGTACAAGTCGTCGGGGTTCATCTTAGATTGGCGGATTCTGAGTTATTCTCTTTAAAAGAAAATAGCATTAAAAAAGTTTTGTCTATCCAATCAGAAAGCAAAATACATGACATTCACTCAAAACACAATAAGTAACACCTTCATCATGGGGACGTGAGACGCTCCCTTTGTCTCTCCCCTTCAATCTACAACCTGGAAAACATCCGTAACTCAACAAACGTACCTCTGCCTAACACACTAGGATGCCAGAGAATTCCACAAAGCTGTACCTCTAAGGTGGAGGTGGCTGGAATACATAGAGGAGGCAGAACTGGGAGAACAGCGAAGGTGGTTCCAGAGCCCTGGCAGCTGCAGCTGAGCCCGCAGCCCCACAGAACCCAGCCGCACGAGAGGAGGCAGCACACAGGATACTGACCTCCCAGCCTCAGCGGCGCCCGTGGCCACAGGGAAGCAGACAGCAAGGGCAAGGAGGCCGGCAGCCCAGTCCATCCAGCTGCGAAGGCCTCTGTGACTACCCCACCCCCACCCCCCTCCAGCGGCAGCAGCCACCGACCAGACAACCCAGGTCACGACAGAGGTACGCGTGGCCCCAGCGACCTCCCCACCCCCCGCCCCAGCGGTGGCAGGTCTGTTGTCAACTACAGATTGGCACTTGCCATTGGTACCTGCCACCTACCTCTACAAGGATCAGATCCCGTGCTGCTGTAGCTGCTGGCTTTCAACACCCTCTGAGAGGAGTTCAGGCTGGAGAGCAGAAATGAGGCATTCTGTGCTCTGGGAAAAGCTGGCAGAACAGGTTTTCAGACGGTTAGATATTTTCGGAAGCCGATTTTATGAGCCCAATTCTCGTACCTCCTCACAGCTAGAAAAGCACTGAAATCCTTCATGGTGACGTCTGCTCCTCGTGACGGGCAGAACCTTCTGCAAAAAATATGTGTTCGATTACATGTGCTCCCCCTTCACCAAAACCACATGCACGCGGACCTTCCCCCACCCCCATCTCTTTGGAGCAGTGTCTCAGAGCCGTCTGGGATGCCGTCTCCCGGGCTGCAGTCCTCATTTTGCCCCACATAAAACAACTCGCAGCTCTCACACGGTGCATTTCTTTAAGGCGACACTGTCACTCAGAAGACCCCAGGCATAGCAGAGGCACCTGCCATCCTAGTTCCTCACGTGGTGGCACCTGCGACACTCAAGTGCCCGTCTTCTTATCAGGACACTCGACTCCAGGAGGACTTCACTGTAGCTTGATTACATCTGCAAAGAGCCTGTTTCTAGACAAGGTCGCATTTACAGGTTCCGGGTGGGCATGGGGGCCAGTACTCAACCCATTAACCACCCCCCCACATACACACGAATTGACGCCTCTGCACACATTTACCATGCACACCGCGCACACACGCACCCCCGTGCACACACGCACACCCCACCCACACCCCCATGTGCCCCTCCCCTGCCCCATCCGCCCCCCTCTTCCCATGCAGCACCCACCCCAACCCTCGGGTACTGCCTCGTGGCCCCCCCCTCCCGAAACTGGAGCTGAGCAGCTGTGAGGCTCCCGCCCCGGCTGTGGGCTAAGCCCAGGCTCAGGAGCGGGCCACACAGTTGCCGATGGCTAGTCCTGCCGCCCTTGCAGGGAGGCCACCAGGCAGCCGAGGGCCCTTCTCGTCCAGAGGGCCCCCGACCGTGCTGGGCCTTCTCCCACCGGCTGCCGTTTCCAGGCGTTTTCATCTGTGGTTCCAGAACCTGGTTCTGTGTAGGGGCTCCTCCTGTGATTCCGTAGGAGACCTCGGGCCAGGAGTTGGGACACTCAGGGGCCTGCTGTAACCCACTGGCCCTACGCTGGGCTGGAAACCTTCCCTAACATCTGTTTTCTTAGGGGGAGTTTTACCTGAAACGAAGCATTTGTGTAAACAAGCAGAGAGAGTCTTTACACAGAAGGGCAGCTTTAAAAACCCAGGCTCCAGGACTTCTTAGGTGGCGCAGTGGGTAAGAATCCGCCTGCCAGTGCAGGGGACATCGGTTCGATCCCTGCCCCAGGAAGATCCCACATGCCGCGGAACAACTAAGCCCATGAGCCACAACTATTGAGCCCATGTGCTGCAACTACTGAAGCCCACACACCCAGAGCCCGTGCTCTGCAACGAGAGGGCACCGCAATGAGAAGCCCATGCACCACAATGAAGAGTAGCCCCCGCTCGCCGCAACTAGAGAAAGCCCGTGTGCAGCAACAAAGACCCAACACAGCCAATAAAATAAATAAATTAATTAATTAATTTAAAAAAAAAACAGCCCAGGCTCCTGGGTGGTAACGGGGCGCTGACCCTCTCGCCCCCCTGGGTGGTCAGGCTTGGCAGTGATGGGCCAGCCACGGCCTCAGCCACGGCCGCAGCACACTGTCGTGGAGTGCCATGAAGGAAGCCCACGACCCAGCCTGAGGGCACACAGGAAATACTGCAAAACATGCAACACCATGTGTGAGGACTTCTTTGTAAATGTCAGAAAAATAGAAGGTAGTTAAGACACCATAAATCTGAAGAGTTTGACTTTATTGAGAAGTCTCCTAGAAAATACAGCCGCTATGTCATTTTCCAATTGTTTGTTCTAGTAAAGCATCCTTTCCTCCACTGGGTCAGCTTCAGGCTCCCCAGGTTCACTCACGCATCTTCTCCTGCACGTCCGTCTCAGGCAAACCACGAACACGTGTTCTATTGCCTCACTGGACATTTAGAAGGTGAAGTAGCCCTGGCTCTGGACGAGGGTGTGGCAAGTTTCTTCACATGGCTTTGGACGCTCCTGTGGCCACTTTTGAAAAACACAGTATGTCATGTCCACACTCTGACTACCGTATTCACACCCATTCTGGGTGCAAAACACATGCTTCCCCCCAATCAAACCCCCCTCCCAGTCTCATCCCCTTATGGCACCAGCCCAAGTCCAGAGTCTCATCGTGTAAAACAGGTACAGGTCCCCGAAGTGCCTTGTGGACAAGAATGTCCCCTGCCGCACCAGTAAACAAAGGATGTTGTGGTCATCAAGCCACCGCAGCCGCCCCCAACCCTGCACCCTGAGGGGATCTGGGATGGGGAAAAAGCAGGATACCGGCCCCCAAAAGCTAAGGTGCATGTCAAAGGGATGACTTCAATGAGCCCAGACTCTTGCATCTTCCCATACACAGAAAGGCACTAAATTCATTAACGCGAGATGTCTGTTTTTCTTTAATTAACAGTCATCTTTTGAAGTTCTGACTACCTGCACACCCTGGCTCCTCCCTTGCGTCTTCGGAGCGGTCCCTCAGGGCCACCTGAGAGGCCGTCTCCCGGGCTTTCGTCCTCAGTGTGTCCGCCGAAGAGAACATAGCTCTCCACTTCTAGGTTGTGCTTTCCCCACCCCACCCCCCAGCCACCAGCTTCCCGTTTGTTTCTAAGGTATTTCCTCAGGTGCAATTCCCCTTGACCTTGATCTGGAGATCTAAGAGCTAAAGGGGTCAGACTCTCATGCTGGGGAGGGAGGGGCGTGAGGGCACGGGGCGTCACGGTCCACACGGCTGACCCGGTGGCCAGGGCCCCAGGCCCCCGCACGGCAGGCAGCAGACGCGCCTGATTAGGGCCGAGGGCGCTCCTTGGGAGGGCTTGGCTCTGTCCTGGCCGCTGCCTTTGTGTTCTCGGCGCCCAAAGTCATCCTCCCTTTTCCAGGAGAAACGGCCCATACCTGCACCCGAGCGCCTTTCTTATTCTGTTTCCTGAGCGTGCATGGTTGATGTCCCGGAGACCTCTTTTCATGCTGAACTGCCTCTTTTATTCCAAGTGACAGTGCTTCTGTCACTACAGTTCTCGCAAAGACTTTGTGGACTGCCTGTGGATCTCATGGGGGGGGCTTGCTCCATTAGACCAAAGATGCCCCGACACGCCTCTCAGCCTTAAACCCTTCTGCAGGCTCAGTAAAAGGCATGACAGCCACGCTCAATTGGACGGTTGCCTGTGGCCACGTTTCACCAGCTGGCCTCCGAACCTGATCTTTGCCCCGGGTCACGCTTCAATCAGTTCAGGCGGCTATAGCAGAACACGGCAGATGAGGCGGCTTAGAAACCACAGAAATTTCTGTCTCACAGTTGTGGTCGTTGCAGAGTCCAAGGTCAAGGCAGATTCAGCGTCTGGTAAGAACCTGCTTCCCGAATCACAGAGGGCTGTCTTCTCGCTGTGTCCTCACCTGGTGGAAAGGGAGAGCTCTGGGCTCTCCAGCCCCTTAGAAGGCACAACTTCCATTCACATGAGGACTCACCCTCATGACCTAGTCACCTTCCAAGGGCTCCACCTCTTCCACCATCGCAGTGGGGATTAGGAGTCCAACATGTGAATTTGCGGGGACACGAACATTTAGTCCATAACAGGGCATGTTCTTGCAAGGAGAACACTTTGCTGGTTTAAAGACGCGTGTAAGAAATAACACTGAAGCTGGCCGAATCCGGAGTCCTTTATGTTTCCCCTAAATTGTGCTCGAAACCGGAAAGTTCCTTCATTATTTCATCCATGCTTTATTTTATGAAGCTAAAAGAAACCAGTTAGCACTCATGACACTCTGCCTGGAGGTCTCTTCCCTCAAATCCACGCGCTCACACAGTGCCTTTCCCGCCGGGGTGGTTTAACCAACCTCCTGCTGCTCTGGGACAGCGGCCCCTCCCCACCTTCCCCTGTGCCCCTCGCCGACCTTCACCTTCGCCAGCAGCTCCTTGAGTGGCCTGAGGTTTTGGTAGCACCTCACTCAAAGGTGTTGCCCACTTGCCAATCTGTGCGCCTGTGGAACTGGGCCCCCCAGAGGGTGCCCTTCCTCATTCACACCAGGGCTGGTGGAGGCCAGGTCTCTCACCTGAGAGTCCCCACCTCCCACCCGTCACATGCTCCCCACCCACGCCCAGCCCAAGCGCTCCCTCCCCGTGAGCCGACCTTGGCGTCTCGCCTCGAAACTCCTGTCTCACGCCACCGTCTGCTTCTCTCGCAGAACCTGTCCAGGGTCCCGGGCTGCACACCTTGTTCTGGACGCGGTGACCTCCGGGGGGCAGAGCCCGGGGTTCCCGGAGAAGCGCCACACCTGCCAGAGTGAACAGGAGCATCAGGAGTGAGGCTGCTTTGCTTCTTGCTCCCAACCTGAGCCTGAAATGAAGAATAAACATCTTCGAGGACAAATAAACGCCCCGGAGGCTGTGATGGCGCCTGTGTCCGCGTGTCACTCGGCGCGGGACGCCGAAGAAGAAAGGGATGCTGCCGACTGCTTCATGCTCACTGAAAGAACTCTTTCAGAGTGATCAGGTGGGTTTTCATCTCCTCTCTGTGATACCAGGCAGCTTCCATTTTCAGAGCTTTGATGTGGTCTTTTTTGGCCTCCTCTTCACACTCATGCGTCTCTCTACCTTCTTGAACATACAGGATCGAGTTATCAGACCCGCTTTAACGTTCTTAGGTGTTAATTCCGTTACCCCTGTCTCGTCGGGGTCTGTTTCTATCGACAGACGATCCCAGTTATGGGTTTCATGTCCTTGCTTCTTTCCACGGGCCGTGATTTTAAACGGAACACCAGACATTGGGAGGTTTGTATCATTGGGTGCTCAGCTTTTGGTATTGCTTGAACTATCTTGGGGTTTTGCTGGGGTCATTTTAAGGCTTGCTTTGAAGCTTCCTTAGTGCGGGTCCTTTCCTCTGAGGCTAATTTGGCCCCGTCGCCGAGGGGATATCCTTGTGAAGGCCCCTCTGACCACCCCCCACCCCCCATGGGTTAGGGGGTCTTTGCTGTCTGGGTGGAGGAAACGGGAACTGCCCTGGCCCTGCGTGAGCTCCCGGGCTTGTTCTGCCTGCTCCTCGCAGGGCCTCTTTCCCGGGTACAGACAGCTTCTCCACGCGTGTGCACGGATCTCCTCAGCCCTAGACTCGGGGGGACTCCCTGCAGTTACCTCGCCTCCCCCCTCTCTGCAGCCGCCTCTTCTCTCGTACTCCGTCCTGCAAACTCTAGCTGCCTTGGCCTCCCAGCTCCTAACTCAGCCTCCAACTCGGCAGGACAGGACGCCTGGGGGACTTTCAGGGCTCACCTCACTGGTTTCCAGTCTTCCAGAGATCACTATCCAATTCTGCCTGGTGTCCAATGTCTAAAAAAGGTCTTTTCATATGTTGCCCGGCCTTAGAGTTATTTTAGGTGTGAGAGTAAACCTGGACCAGGTATCTCATCATGGTTAGTGGTTTTGTTTCGCCCTCATTCTTGAAAGATGATTTTATGGGATGAACCATTCTTTGTTTAAACTTATTTTCCCCCACGCCTTTGAAAAGACCACTATCTCAAGGTTCCACTGATGCTGTGGAGACACCAGCGCATCGTGATTTAATTGTGTTTCTTTCTTTTCTCTGCTGCTTTTATAATCTTTGAAAGTCTCCAGCTTTGGCATGGTGTGTGTGGCATGCTTACCTTTCTCCACGTTTGCCCTGCTTACAGCCATGAAGAGGCTGGAGTCTGACGAGTGACATCTTTGCTGCTCACGATCTCGACACACTCCTCAGCCCCTTCACCCGCTTCCTTATCCTGGAGCCCGGATAGGCCACGTGAAATGCTAACCACGGACTGGGGGCTGTTTCCTCTCCTTTCTTTCTCTGCACTGCATTCTGGGTGACTTCTCTGCATACAGCCTCCAGTTCACTAATTTTACACACATCTGCATCTGATCTGCTGCTTAATCTATTCACTGTTTTCTATGTCATTTATCCTTTTTTTATTTCCATAATTTTTTCCACATCTGCCTCCTCCGTGTTGATCATCTCTTGTCTATCTATTTCCAAACCTTCTCTTGTTCCTTTCAGCAAGTTACCCCCAACCTGGGGCCACAATGAGCTTCACCTTTGTCTGGGTTTTCTCGGTTTGTCTCAGGGTGGCGTGACCACTGGCCCTGCACCTGTGAGCGTTCTCAGAGCAGACAACGTCTTTCCTTTCCTCCGTCTCCTATTCCACCCAGATCCTTCTGGGGGTTGGGTTTTCCTTTGTGCATGGTTCTTCAGAATGCCTGGTGCAGAGTGGGGGTCTCCATCCAGACCCCAATCCTTGCCCGGCTCTGGGCCTCCCCCTCCCCCACTAGAGCCTTTTGCAATCTGGGTTCTAGGTCACAAGGGCCCTCTGACCCCAGTGCACGCTTGCCAAGTTGCTTCTGCATTCCCACTGCTTCCCTTGCTCACGGCCAGCTCGGCCGTGCTTTAAAAATATCGTGAAGTATGTTTCCAAGATGTTTGGGTGCTCGGTACGGGAGGGGTGTCTTCAACGGGAAGAGCAGACACTTGTTTTCCTGGGACGTGTCCTTGCTCCCCTCCCGCTTTCCTCCAGGGGAGACGGAGAGGGATGGGTGTCCCCTGCCCGGGAGCAGAAGCGGCCGCTGGGGACATCTGCGTGGACTGTTCATGGTGCCTTCTGCCCGTTTCACGTGTGGGGACAGCAGGGCTCATGAGGCTGGACAGCCAACCCTGGTCACCCAGCCAAGAGCAGGACTGAACCAGGCCTTCCTGAAGGTCACGGCTTTGCAGCCCTGCTCCCCGGAGCCGACCGGGCCACTGGGGAGCAGGAAATCCAACCACACCCGCTTCGGGGCCTCAGGGCTCCGCACACAGTGGTGCAGAGCTGGCACAGTCTGGCCACACTGCCAACACCTCCTGCACCGCAGTGACCACGGCCACCTGGGAGGGATGGTCTGTGCGAGTACCCAGGCGGGGGTGGGGACACTGGCCTCCCTGTCCACCTGCTCTGTTCTCGTGGGGCCCTCCCAGACCTCCAGAGGCTGAGCCCTTTGGGGGTGTCACGTTCTGAGATCCTGCTCCCACTGAGCCCCAGGTGCCCCCACCTGCCCTTTCAGCGGAGCCGGCAGTGATTTCTGCAGAGAGGAGGCACGAGCTCTCTCCTTCCACCCGTCATCCCCGGCTGTAAATGCAGCCTGGCACGTCGGCAAGGCCTGATCAAATATTCATACCCCTGCGCTGCCTGGATGGCTGGGCGGGGCCACAGAAGGTTCTCTGCTCCATCAGACTGTGGAAGCCACGCAGGGGCCAGAGGGGAGGCCGGGCCGAGGCACCAGCGTCTCCGAGGGGAAGGCCCTGGTTGGGGCAGTAGAGGCAGCCCCAGGGAGCCTCAGGCCGAAGAGGCCCACGACAGGGCTCCAGGTATGAGGGACAGAGCAGAGCTGCCCTGTGCACGCCCGGGCTCTCCGCCCCTCACCGCTGGGCCACCGCCCGGGTTGGAGAGCCAACCCCTCCGGCCCCAGGGCCTGCCTCATCCCATCTGGAAGCCCGGGGTCTTCACTGAGGGTTCTGTGGGGAGAGCCGGGAGGTCAGCCCTGGCACAGGCCCACCTCGCTGACGCTGTCCCTCCCTCTCTGCTGACCTGGCCGCTGGCCCCTCCCCTGACGGCTCCTCCCCTCTCCTGCTGGGAGCAGGAAGGGACCCGCCAGGGCCCACCGCTGCCACTGCATTGGGACCACGCCACCCGTAGGGGCCACCAAATGGGTGCGTGCATCTTCTCCAGCCAGGGTCCCACCTGGCCGCGGAGGACGGGGTGGGGGTGGGAACTGCACCACAGGCAGGGGGAGGGGCAGGGCGGGGCAGGTCCAGGAGGGGCTCCCGCAGGGGGGCCGGATCCGGTCCTTCCCCACAACCTGCCTGTGCACCTGACCCTGGGGTGGAGGCTCCACGTGCTGGGGCAAAGGTGAAGGAGCCACGAGGGCTCCGCCCCCCGGGGGCTGCGTACCAGCGAGAGAAGGCCGAGGGCTTGCAGGGGGCTCCGTGGGGGCGGAGGCGGCAGGACGGCCAGGCCGGGGCTGGGAACCGTCGCGCTGGGCGGGAGGAGGGGTGGGCGATGGCCGCGGGCGCGGCGGGGGCAGTGGGGCTGGAGCGCGCCCGGGGTCTCACGTGGGGCCGGTGGCCACGGGGAGGACGCGGGTGCTGACTCCGAGAATTAGGAAAACGCGGGCAGAGGGGTATCATCCGAGGGTCCTTCTGTCACTGCGTTAGGGCAGACGGCGGGGTGGGAGGCACCACTGAAGAGGCTCTGGGAATAACGCAGAAGCCCTGCTGCGGGCGGGCGCGGGGCGCAGGGAAGGGGCTGCGGGAAGCTCGGGAGCCGGGCGAGCCGGCAGCTTGTGGGTTGGACGCCGGGTATGAGAGACGCGGCTCTGTGGGGAGGACGCGCCGCGAGGGCGGGGAGGTCGCGGCGGTGGCCCGCGGTGACCCCGGGCGGGGCCGCAGGGTGACTGGCCCCGCGGGGCCGGCGGGCCAGGGAGCCACGTGGGCGGCAGGAAGGGCGGCCCGCGGGGCCTGAGGACGGACGCGCCTCCCCGAGAGGGGACGCCCAGCGCGGCCGCGCTTCCACGAGCGGCCCAACGGCCACTTCGACAAAACCTGCCCTCCGCTCCCTCGGGGTCCGCGGCCCGCCCCTCCCCGCGTGGGCCCGCTTCCGCGCCCCGGTCTTTGGACCCGCGTGGCTGGTGACCGAGTGGCCGGCAGGAGAGAGTGTCCTCCGCCTGGGCCGGCCCCCACCGGCCAGCGCGTCCCCCCGCACACCTGTCCCTGTGCGCCTGGCTCTGCTGCCCGCGGGCCGGCCCTGCTGCTGGCCGCGGCCCCACGCGCGGCGCTGCTGCGGGGGGCGGGGGGGAGCCCGCAGGCTCGCCGTTCCCTGCGCGGCTGTGCTGCCGTGTCCAGTGCTCGTTCCGGAGGGACAGATGTGCACGTGCGCGCACACACGCACACGCACACGCACGCACACGCACACACGGACATGCACGCGCACACGTGCACACGCACGCGCACGCACAAGGATGCGCGTTACCGCAGAGCTTGGAAGCGTAACAGGAGGGGAGCCGCGCGCGCCCTGACTGCCGCGCTCACACCGGCCTTGGGCGCTCGTGGCCGCGAGCGAAGCCCGGGTGAAGCCGCTTTGGGAGGGGTGGAGGTTGGGGGGCGGCTATCACAGGTGGGGCGCATTCAACAGCAAAAGAAGATCATTAGCCATTTTACGTGTGAAAGGGGCGCAGAAGCCTACAATTTAAAAAGTAGCGACAGGCGTCTGACCGCGAATTAGAAGCCGACGTCGCTGTCGGGTGGGTTGGTCCCAAGAGGGCGGGTGACTTCGCCGCTGGAGGCGACGGCTCCCGAGGCGCCCGGCTGCGCTGGGGCCGCCCTCGCTGTGCGCGCGTGTCTGGGTGCCCTGCGTGTCAGCTGAGCTGCCTTTCTGCCCCCGGCCCTTCTGCCTGAGCCGTGGGAGCAGCATCAGGGGGTCTGACCAGCTCCCGGAGATCCGGCTGCAGGGACTTCCAGGCAGAGGTGGACGGGTCAGGGTGGGCGTGGGGGCCACACAAAGAGGGTCCGCAGCCCTCCCCTTTGGCTCAGCGCTTGGGCACTTCAGCCCACCTGGGCAGACACCCCCCGGGCCCCCAGGGACCAGAGGCCCTGGCAGACACTCTTGGGCCAGACGTGCGGCTGTGGGACCAGCAAGCCCCAACGTGGGAGACCCCCTCCACCCCCGCAGCTGGCTGGGCCAAGCAGGCAGTGGCCGGGGTCTGTGCTGCAGACCCAGAGAAGCACCCACTGGCCACCCCGGATCCGAGGACCCCGCACGCGGAGGGTCGGGGCCAGCACTCCGGTGGTGCCCTCAGACGGCTCGTTCCTCTGCATCCTCCTCCCCTGAACATTTCATTTTCAGGCAATATTTTAAAAACATAAAATCTTGACAACCAGCTTCTGCTTGGCAAGGACAGATCATTCTGATTCGGGTGGAAGTGGCCGTGTCCTGCTCTGAAAGGAGGTCCAGGCGGCTGACACAGGAGTGGCGTGCGTTTCCTCTGAGGCCCCTGGGGCAGAGGGGCTCATGAAATATTTACAGCAGAAGTGAATAAAACATGCAGCTGTAGACTCGGGCCAGGAAGCGCCCTCACTTCCCTACAGCCTGTGCAAGTCCTTGAAAGAGACGCTGCTGCTTTGGTTGCTCCTGGACACCGACTGAGTGTCTGGCGTGACCCCCCCCAACGTGGTGCGCGTTGGCCGTGCCTGGTGCCGACATCCACGCTGGGACACGGTTGCCCACCTGTCCCATCTCCCAGGTCTCCAGGTCCCCAGGTCCTCACCACCGCCCAGGCCGCCACCTGCTGTCAGCACATGTGAAGTGCGTCCAGATCTCACGAGGCCCGTGTGAGAACCACGCATTTCAGAATCCAGCAGGAGCCCTCATGGCCCCTTCTGTCTTCCAAGCAGACGTCACAGATGGGCCTGAGCTCTGAGCTACACCACGGCTTTATAAAACTACAAGTTTTCAATAAAGAAAGAAACCCCAATTAGGGGGAATTGAGCAAAGCTGGCGAGATAGGATGGTGTGGTATTTGCATCTCAAACTGGGGTGGTTTCTGGCAACGTGCCAGGTGTGCACAGACTGCAGGACAGGTGTGAGTGTCTGTGTTGCTCGTGGGCTTGTAGTCATGAGCAGTGTCTTGACACAGACACGTGTGCACATGCTGTGTCGCTGCACAGGTCTGGGGCACAGGGAGTGTGTCCAGGCGCCCCCCAGAGGACACTGCAGGGAGGCCTGTGTGGTGTAGGAAGAGCTCAGGGGCCCTGGGGACACCGCGCTGCTCCCGCCACACTGGCTTTGGCTGCAGCCTCCGGAACACAGGCCCGACCCCTAAGGCAGGAGGGGTCCAGACGGCCAGAGCCAGTGTGCCTGCCCGTGACCGCCCAGCACTCACATTCCCTCCCAGGCTCGCGCTCGCACGGGCCTCCCGCCTGAGCCAGAGCAGTGGTCCTCTTGCAACGGGAAAGCCCGGAGCCCCCTCACCAGCGAGGGGCCACCCAGGCCTCAGCAGCTTCCAGTCGGGGCTCTGGGTGCTGTGCGTCCTGCTGGCTTCGCTGAGACCCCTTCCCGACATCTGCGTCCTGGGATGCACCCTCGAGGTCTCCCCCATGACCTCCCTAAATGCAGCGGTGGGAGCCCAGGGAGGAAGGGGGGGCTCGGGTGGCTGTGTGGGGGCACACGGGTGCAGCAGGGAAGGGTCCCAGGAAGAGCTCTGTCCTGGCGCCTGTGGCCCAACCCGAGGGTGTGGCTGGTCCCCTCCCCCTTCCCTGGATCCGTCACAGAGGAAGGTGACCCCCACCACACCCCCGAGGGATGGGAGGGGGTCCTCCCCACACTGACCCGTGGTTTCCCGTGGACCCAGGACTGCACCACGGACAGCGTCTCCTCCTTGAACTTCAGGTAAGTGGAATCGCACAGCCTGCTCTCTGTTGGGCCTGGCTTCTTCCTCTCCACCTAATCTTGGAGAGCCCCCGTGATGCTCGGTCCTGCCCCGGGAGAAGCACGCGTTGCGTCCGTGTTCCTTTGGCTGACGCTGGCCTTGTTCCCGGTTCGGGGGTGAGGAGCAGGCTGCAGTGCACCTTCTCGTCAAGGCTGCTGGTGGACGGAGGGGCCGTCTCTTTGGGGTAAATGCCCAGAGGGGAGTTGCTGGTCCACTGGGTGGGTTTAACATCACTGGAAACTGTCAGTGCGTCCAGGGTGGCCGTGCCAGGCACAGCGGGTGCTTCCCGCTGCTCCATCCTCGCCAGCACCTGGGGTGGTCCGACGTCCTCACTGCAGTCATCCTGGGCGGAGTGCAGGGACGTCTCCTGGGGGCTTCCCTGCTCACCCCGCGGCTGAGGCGTGACGCTGAGCACCTTTTCATGTGCTCATTGGCCATTTGAATATCCTCTTCTGCACAGTGTCTGCTCAAGTCTTTGACAATTTTTTGTTGGGTTGTTTGTCTTTTTCTTATTACTGGTCATTCTTTATATATTCTGGATAGAAGCCCTTTGTCCCGTCTTTGTGTCGCAAATATTCTCACCAACTATTTTCATTTTTCTTCATGGCACCTCGTGATGGGCAGAAGCTTTTCATCCTGACGGAGTCCGGTTTATCATTTTGTCAGGTTATGGTTGTGCTCTCCTCCTGCCCGAGAAATCCTCACTGGTGCCAAGGTCAGAGGCATTCTCCCCGTGTTCCTCCCGAAGCGTCCCAGTGTCTGCACGCCTCCTCCCCGTCCTCCTGTCTTGGACCATCTCAGGTTGTTTTCCGTGTTTGCTGAGAAACAAGGGCCGTGGTTCCTATGTTCCATATGGAATCCAGTTACGGCAGCACCAGTGACTGAAAACAGTTTCGTGTCCCACCCAAGTGGCCGTGTCTGGGGCGCTGTCACCGTCGAGAGTGCTATTTGGAGTTTCTGCTGATGCTCTTTAACAGACGGGGGATAACTTCTGTTTCCAGTTTTCTGACTTTTTTTTTTTTGGTATCACAGGTTGGATTTTATCCATTTTTTTCCTGCACCTACTGTGCTGATAATATGGCTTTTCTCCTTTAATCTGTCAATCTCATCGGTTGATTTTGAGGTCTGAAAATGAGTTTCTGGAGCAGCCTCTCTTAGTCACTGAATTCAACTTGCTAGAACTGAGTTTAGGATTTCGTGTGATGTTGGGGGGGCGTGCAGCCTGTGGGCTTTGGTGCCAGGGCTGTGCTGGTCCTTGGTGGGTTGGGAGTGTTTCCTTGCATGTTTCCTGCAGGAGCAAGTCCTTCCTTGAAATCTCGCCAGCGGCCCCTCGGGGCCTGGAGTTTCCTTTGCGGGAAGGTGTTTAATTCCAGATTCACTTTCTGTAACAGTTACAGAACCTCTCAGGGTTTTTAGATCCACTTGTGACAGCTTCGGTAAGTCCTGTTTTTCGAGGAATCCATCCATTTCTACGGGTGTGAAGTTGCTTTGCAATCCTTGTCTTAACCTTCTAAGGCCCACAGGCCCCGCAGCGATGGCCACCTTTTCGCTCCCGAGAGCAACAGTAATTTGTGACTATTTTCTTTTTTCCTGTCAATTGTACTAACCATGGAGAGGAACCAAGTTGCAGGGGTGTTTCATTATTGCAGGTGGTCCCACCCTGTCCCCTCCCTCTCTCTCCTCCACGTGACCTGCTCTTTTCAAGCTCCTGGAGACGGTCGCACTGCTTCTGGCCCACCCACCCCATCCCACCCCGTCCATCTGTCGGCCTCAAGGACTCTTCACTCCAAGGTGATGTGAGCGGCAGCCGTGTTCTTGGGGGTCGGGGGCGCGTCTCTAGATCCTGGGGAGCAGCAGAAGCCGCGGCTGGAGCCTCGTGCGCGGCGTCAGGGAAAGGACAGCGCCCTGGCCCTGAGCCCAGGCGGGGGTGGGGGGGGGGCACCCTTGGAGATGGATGGTGCGGCTCTGCGTACGGAGGTGGGGTGACCGAGGCTGCCAGCTCGGGTGGCCAGGGAGCAAATCTGAAACTTATTTAGGCAAGGAAGACATCTCAGCTCTCCTCAGGCAGCTATTAGCTGAGAACACGTCACACCCAGAGCATCAAATTTTAAATAAGCCCAGAAGTGACTCAGACGCCGTCTGACAGAGACTGTCTCCTGAAACCTGTGATGGCAGAGATGAGATGAAAGTCAGAGCCCTCAAAACAGCACAAGACCTTGGGGGTCGGAGCACCGTGTGGTTCTCCAGGGAGTGGTGCCGCGGCTCCGGTCACGGCCCCGAGCCTGTCCCCGCTGCTCTCAGGAGGGACGCTTTGTTCCTCACTCACCGGGACAGACGCCCAGTGCTGGCCCAGGACTGTCCCCTGGGGGGCGTGGGGAGGTAGAGGCCCAGGCCCCCTGGAGGACTTGGGCCTGGCCCCCAGCCCCCGGGCTTGCAGTGCACAAACGGGGGAGCTTCTTCTCTGTATTTGCATATTTAATCTTCCACCGTGAGAAAGAAGCTAGCCTTTTCTGACATGCAAACACAGAAGGCAGGCCACCGTCAGAGGCCCCAAGAGGTGCGCACCACGCGCGCAGAGATGAGTCGGGGGGGGGGTCAGGGGGCAGAGGCCGCCGGGGGCAGAGACCGCCAGGCGCCCCCGCCTGGACCTTCTCTGCGTCCACCTGGGCTCTGGCCAGTGGATTCACGGACCGTACAGTGCAGCTCTTAGTAAATGTCATTCCCGTCGAGGAGGGCAGCTGGGTGATGCATTAAAGGACAAAAACTGGAAACCATAGTCAAGGGGAAAAGGCATCGGTGATACCTTAGGGGCTTCACAAGTGTGTAATCTGAGTCTCAGAGTAAAAGCCGAAGAACTATTTAAAGAGATAATGGCTGATAATAACACTGATGAAAGATATCAAACTCCAGATTCAGGAAGCACCAAAACCACCATGCAGGAAAACCGAGAGAACATCTCAGCTCAGAACGTCAAAATAAAGAAGTGAAAACCAAGGACAAGGAGAAGAAAATGAAAGTAAAATAAAGGATTTCCATAACCACCCAGATAACTGATAAAATTCACCCCTTGCACTGTGCACACAGGACTGTGGTCCCGGGTAGGTGTCAGGTGATGAAGGAGCACGAAGCTGAGGTGTGTGAATGCAGGGACCTGGACGTGTAAAGCTACAATGATAATTTCCTATGGGAGTAAAGCGTATACGCAGTATCGAAACCACACAGCGCAGGACTGGACGAGGGTGGGAAACTGGCGGGAAAGGGGCAGAGACTTGCCAGAGTGCGGCAGGGATCCGCCGCCCTGGCCCAGCCCTGAAGAGCCGCCCCGCTGACGCTCAGGGCTGTGGGCTACGTAGTGGCCGTTGATTTAAGGTTGTTAGTTCTGAGGAGGTTTCTTATGCAGCAGACCTGACTGATACAGAAATGGCCTCCTAGGAGGGGTCCTGTGGGGACCGACACCTCAGTCCTCTGACGAGCAGAGCCGGGGGGATGACCTGGCGGCGGGAAGCGTGGCAGCCCAAACGACTGGCAGAACTGTGGCCTGGGAGGGCCTGGAAGGTGGAAAACACACCTGCCAAAGCCGTCAGCCCCCTCAAGAGGCTTCCCAGGCAGGACTGGCATGAGTCCTTTGGCTTCTTCCAGCTGCCAGCGGTGATGCATGAAAGGAAAGAGGAGGTACAGCATGGTTCCGTTTGCAAGCTGACTGCGAGGGGGCACAGAACGGGAGGCGCTTGCTGGGCTTCATGGCTGGAACGTCTCAAACGTTCTCCGAGTGCTAACTGGGCTCAGGGTTGGTCCAGTCGAGGGGCAAGACCCCTCTGAGCAGCTGCAGGCAGGGCTGGACTAAAGAGCTGCTGGGAGTGGACGTGGCCCCTCGGAAATCGGATCCCTCCCAGGTAGAGGGAGCCGCCCCGGGGAGAGCGGGTGTGGATTTGGGGGCAGACACTGGCTCTTTAGTTCTTCAGTCTTTGAATGGCGAGGACCCAGGACTTCAGGCCTGAGGCTGTGGTCCCGCGGGGCTGGGGGTCCCGGGAGGGGATGAGCCTGTTTTACGTGTGGAGGTTGAAGAATAATTTGGGGCCAGAGGGCGGCCTGTGGTGGATGCGTCTCTGGGTGTCCCCGGACCCCGACCTCGGCTGGAGACTCACTCTAACTTAAGCCACCGTGGCCAGTGGGGCGTGTGCAGAGATCCAAAAGCATCTCGCTTCTCTGGAGAGCCTGTGACTGCTGCCACGTGGCCTCTGGTGGACGAGAGGCACATGGCCTCGTCACCCTGTGTCCCTGCTGGTCAGCCTGCCTGTCCCGGGATGTGCGGGAGGCATCAGGGACCACCCAGCCAATGGCCAACCCACCAACTGGCACAGAGGCACGGAGAGGGCAGCCCGGGGCGGCCGGGCGAGGCCCACATTCGTGAGACAAACGCAGGGCTCATGTGCTAACCTCTAGGTCTGGGTGGTTTGTTACACGGCAGAGGCTGCCTGATGGAAGCCCCATCTCACAGCCTCCACAGAAATCCGTTCCAGGGAGACCACGGAACTAAAAATGAGAGACGAAACGTTTTCTACAAGACGATACAGGAAATTGGGGTAGTGTGAGATCAGGATGTGTCTCCGTGGTCTTAGGATACAAAACCACTAACTCTGAAGGCAAAGCTTGACACATTCGGCTATATTAAAATTAAGATCTTTTGTTGTTTAAAAAACTGCATTAGGAAAGTGGGCAGACAAGCTGCAGAGCCGGGGGTGGTACTCTCAGTGCACAGCCACAGGCTGATGAAGTCCTGCAAACCAAGAGAGGAAACAGCAGAGACGTGGCAGAGGCGGTGAACAGTCCCTTCTCAAAGCGGATGTTCAGACGGGCAGTGAACAAACAAAACGGCGGAAAGCCTCACCTCCATCAGGAGAGCACATCAAGCCTCAGGGAGACACCAGCACTGGCCTGCTCTGCCCCCACCCCGGAGACTGGGGCCAAGTGCTGCTACCACAAAGGGACAAGGACCCGGCTCCTCCAGAGGTGGGCACGTCCACCAGCCCAGCAGCCCGTCTGCGCCCCCGGAGAGGCGCTTTGCTCCGGGAGACACGGGGACATTAGCGGCAGCTTTACCCCAAACATTCGAAAGCGGAAAACAACCCGCGTGCCCACAACCGTGTGTGGGTAAACAAGTGGAGTCTGTCCCCACAGGACGGAGCACAGACAGGAATGGAGGACAGCGCAGCCACCGCGCGGCCGCATGTCGTGTGCGCCACCCGCCCTCCACGTCTGGGCCCCGGGGGCTGCCGGGGGTGGCAGGAGGGGCTGTGCGTTCCCGACCGGCGTGGTGGCTCCCCTGCAGGGCAGAGGGTCACCCTGCCCCACACTCGTGCACTTGCCCTGCATGGGGCGTGCTGCGGGCAAAGTTAAAAAGCAGAAACATGCAGACAGGCGCACCACCATCTCACGCCTCTGGCAGGGCAGACTTTCCACGGGTTTGTCAAGACAGGGGACGTCCCTGGCGGTCCAGTGGTTAAGACGTCACCTTCCAACGCAGGGGGTGCAGGTTTGACCCCTGGTCGGAGAACTAAGATTCCCACATGCCTCGAGGCCAAAAAAAACAAACATAAAACAGAAGCAATATTGTAACAAATTCAATAAACACTTGAAAAAAATGGTCCACATCCAAAAAAAAAATCTTAAAAAAAACTTTCTCAGGACGACAAAGCTTTGTGGATTCTGTCAGCCCCTCCTCCTGTCACCTCACTTGGGTGAACATCCCCAGCTGAGGGGCCACACTGCGTGCCAAAGTAGTTTAGAGCATGGAAAGCACACACACACATGACCGGCATGGACTGCGTCTGCAAACCCTTCACCTCCCGGCACCCCCACCAGCTGGCCTCGCGCCCCGTGCCCGGGCGAGCGATGCCGTGTCCATCCCAGGCCAGGCCCCAGAGAGGCCGGCACACCCTGCAGCCCCGCGGTGACCGCAGTTGCCTTCTCCCGGGCCCCGCCTGCTAGTACCCACGCCTGCGGGCCTCCCACGGGGCTGCCTTGGGGAAGGGCCGCGGTCTCTGCTGAGATGCGCCCACCCGGTCCCTTGTCTCGCGCAGTCACCCTCTGGCTTCCTGTGGGGGGCGGCCTCCAGGCCCCGGGCCCCCTGCTCCACCTCCCACCCGCGCGCCGTGGTCCAGCCCCACCGTGCAGTTTCCTTTGCTTCTCAAGCTGTGTTCAAGGACACAGATACCACAGAGCGCATTTCAGAAAAGTTGGGAGTTTACATTTAAATTAAAATTCTGAATTCATCAGTTCTCTGAGGCATTGTCAAAGTTCTGGCGTTTAGGACGAGCTTGGGTTTCTGGAAATTACAGTGTGGGCATTGCAATAGGCTGGACAGTGGCGACCGGATGTCACATCCCCTGGAGCATCCCGACCTGGTCTCAGGCAGGTTGTCTCCCCCAGGGCATCTGGGGGCCTCTGCTCTCCTTAAGGGGCCTGGACCTGGGCTGGGCTCCCAGGGTCTCGCACGTATGTGTCAGAGCCTGAGTCTCCGTGTGGTCATGGGGGAGACCACTGTGGGGGAGGAGCCCGTGCGCAGCGGGCTGGCAGGGCTGGCGGGGCTGGGGGGCTGGCGGCCTCGGGAAGGCGGCTGCAAGCCCCGCTCTCTGCACAGGTGCTTCCTTGGATGGATCTGTGCCCGGTCAGTGCCACCGGGCAGGTCGGACACAGATAGCACAGCTCGCCAGGGCGCGGCAGGGAGTGGTGTGGACCGCGGGGTGCCTGTTAAGCAGAACCAGGGCTTCCGCGTTTCCTGAGCAAACAGGGCCAGGGTGGGTGTGCATCTGCACGGCCCAGCCCGGCCTCCTCTTCCGAGGGGCTGAGCATCTTCAGGGGATGGGCCGCGTGCTGGGCTCTCATCCTTGAGGGGCCAGCCGCACGCAGTGCCCACCACTCACCTCCCCTGTGGCGGCCGGCAGCCCTGCTCCTGTGGTCAGTGCACCAGCCCCTGGGCCCGCCATGACGGCACCGCAGACGTGATGACTTGCAGCAACAGAAGGTTATTCTCTCACACTCTGGAGACCAGAGGCCGACAGGATCCCTGGGCAGAGATCAAGGTGTGGGCCGGCCGTGCTGCCCCAGAGGCTTTGCGCTCTCCCAGGCCCTGGTGGCTACCATCCTTCCTTGACGTGCGGCCTCGTCACTCAGTCTGCACCCCTCCGTGGTTGTCCCTGCCCTCCTGTCTGTAGTCAGAGCTCCCTGGGCCACTCTCTTACGAGGTGCAAGGGCACCAGGGCCACCCGATAACCCAGGACGGCCTCTCGTCTCGAGGTCCCTGCCTTAAGCCCAGGCCCGCGGCCCTTTTCCCACATAGGGTCACACTTACAGCTCCAGGGAGGAGGACGTGGACAGCTTTGGGTGGCCAGTATCCACGGCCTCCTTCCCTCTCGGAGCAGGCGCAGACCACGATTCCAGAAGCGTCCTTGCTACTTCCGGGCTGCCGGTGGCCTGCTCCTTCCAGGGTGGTGCATCTCCAGGGAAACGCCTCCAACTCCGGCCAGCGCCTCCCAGCCCTGCTCCCGGCAGCTCCGCCGTCGTGGTAAGGGCCTCTCCCTTTAGTTTCATCTCATTCATTTCCAACTGTAGAGTCAGAACGGGTCCTGGGGGCCCTACGTTCACCTCTCCCACAGACTCTGCTTTACCGTCGGGGACCCCGAGGCTTGGTGGGCCGACTGCCTTCTTCCAGCCTCCTGGTGCGTTCTGGCATGTTCCGGCACGTCCCGCGTGTTCCGGATGCTGGGTGCACCGTCAGGAGTGGGGCAGGAGCCCCCCAGCGCCCTGCCCCCGGAGCTCCGGTTCTGGAAGGAGATGCGCAATGAGATGGTGACGAGGACGGTGAAGGGACCCGTGTGGGCCGCGGCAGAGATAAAGGGGGCGGGGGGGGCTCCTAACAGTCGCCACCCCTGAGCGACCTCACAGGGAGGAAGGGACCCGCCCGCTGGCAGAGACGAGAGGCCGCTTCTCGGGGCTTCTAGCGCAGAGGAGGAAAACGCTGCGGTCAGAGAGGCTGCCCCAGGCAACCTGCCCTCACCCAGGCGGCCGAGAGACCTCGCCGAGAACCGGCCCCGCCAGCTCTGCCCTGCTGTCTGGAAGGAGCTGCTGGGTTGGGCCACCTCCTCCCTGCCCCGCCCGGCCTGGTCCCTGGGAGCTGCCCCTCCAGGCCAGCAAGACCCTGGGCGCTACCAGCAAACCCCGGGGACGGCGTTTGTCACCTGGGCTGGGGGACGGCCTGGCGGGAAGTGGCTCGTGCAGAGTTTGCAGGCTGAGGGTGAAGGAGACCCCCCCACCCCAGGCCTCTGTCCTCTCCCCCCACCCCCGCTCCTGGCCTTTGCTCCCTCTTCTCCACGGCTGCGGCTGCAGGACAGGCTCACACTCCTGCGGACACACACGGGGCTCGAAGAAGCCTTCCGACAAGGAGGGTGGTCCCCAGACACGCCCCCCAGCCGGGCTGCCCACCCCCGCCTCGCTGCCCCCTTAAAGTGCTTCCACGTAACTTTCGGGGGATGCTGTGTGGTTCTCCCGTGAGCCTGGCCCAGTCAGGACGTGGTGTCCACCCCCCGCCCCCGCTCAGAGCGGGTGCCTGGGCCTCGCCCTTGGCCAGAGGTGGTGACGCAGGGGGCTTGCCGTCCCCTGTCCCGGGGGACGAGAGGAGGAGGGCGGGGCTCCTAAGGCCTGGCCCCTCCCCGCGAGGGGACGGACAGTGTGACCTGCCCAGGCCTGGGTCCCACACGCTCAGCAAAGCGGTCGATTCCCCTTGGGAGGCGGGTGCTGCGGCGCTGTGGCCTGAGCGGACGCGGGGGTCCGGGGCAGTGGTGTTTGGGGCACGTGAGACCCTCGGCGGCCCCATCCGCGCGGCCACGTGTCGTTACTTAACTTCTCGCGTAAGCAGGTTGCTCAGAGGGGTGCGGATTTTCCGAAACTCAGGAAATAAACATCTCTGCATTGCAAAGCCGCTCTCGCGCCAGAGTATGTGCCAGGCAGCTTAGGGGGAAAATAAGCTTAAGCCGAACACTGTGGTTTCCAGTGACGGGCAGCAGGGCGACGATGTGCTGTGTTTCCAGGAGGAGGGTTAAGCCGCAGCCCTCCCCTCGCAGGCTCTAAACTCCCGGGAAGGATCCGTCGTTTCATCCCCGTCAAAATCACCCGCAGATGTCCCCCCCGCGAACAGTTTAATGTGGAGTTTGCTCCCAAAGTAGGTGTCATTTGTCACCGCAAGCCATGCACGGAGTGACAGGACACCCGGGGCTGCGGGGGCCCAGCTTCTGCTGAGAGGACTTGCTTCCCGGGCTCTCAGGACTGAGATCCTCTGGGGGATGGTCCCTTGTCCGGATGGCTGTGATGCTGAGCTGTTAATCCCAGGGCTTAGGAGGGCCTGGCCCCGCTTTGGGCTGATGAAAATTCTGCTCTCACAGAGCTGTAAAGGCGCAGGCACCGTCGGCGGCGTGTGCCTGTATTGCTGTTTCTTCTTTTTAAGTTAAATGCAGGGATGAGCCGCCCACCCTCGGCAAGGTCCTCGGCAGCTAGGGGCAGGGCTGGGGGGACGGACCCAGCGGCTCCGCTCCTGAGAGACCGAGGTCACCGACGTCACACGTTTGGCCACTGTAATCCCTCCGAGCCTGGCGTGGGAGGGTGTCCCACATCATCACGCGTGGGCCCCCAGCCGCCCCACCACGTGGCTGTCAATAGGACTCAGCCTCCAGCCTCCCCAGGGCTCCTGAGAACTGGGACGCGCACAGCTTCACGGGCACGGAGACCCTGTGCGCTGCCTGTGCCCATCAGCCAGAGCCAGAATCACTCACCCCAACACGTGCGGCTTAAAGCAACAGCCGTCACGGCCCTTGCCCGCTTGGCTCAGGACCGGCCGGGGCTCCTCTGGGCGGCTCCCCCTTACTTGCACTTGGTCGATGGCTGGGGGACCACCAAAGGCTCAGTCACGGCTTGGCCCAGCCCCCCGGGCTGGGAGGGCTCAGCAGGTGGGCCCCAGGAGTTCCCGCTGTGCCCACGTGTCTCTGCCCGTGCCCTCTCCAGCACAGCGGCTCCCGGCCACCTTTGCTCTTGGTGCCTCAGGACTCCAGGGAGAGTGGCCCGAGAGAGAGAGACACAGGGAAGAGCTGAACTGTCCCTTCCCGCCTGGCCTCAGGTGTCACGCTGTGTCACACACACCGTGTCTGAGTGAGGACTTCACAGGAGTCCGCTCTGGGCCGAGGGGAGTGGACACAGTGTCGTGTCTCCATGGGTGAGCTGCGGGCCATGTGCTTGGTCTCCTCACTGCTACAACCTGGGCGCGTGGGGTGGGACACCGTTGCACTGGCAGGTTCCTTCCGTTCAACCTCAGAAGAACAGGAACCTTCAGTAGCAGCAACCACGTGCTGGGCACCAATGACTCCATCCCCACCCGCCCTGAGAGAGGAGCCATCACTGAATGAGAAATAACGAACACTGTCCACTTACAGCTCTTGGCATTTTGTTCTCTGCTGTTTCCAGTTTTCCTCTTGGCACTTTGTGTATTTTTTTTAAAACTATTTAGAATTAAAAAAAAAAAATTCTTTAGGGACTTCCATGGTGGTGCAGTGGTTAAGAATCTGCCTGCCAATGGAGGGGACATGGGTTTGATCCCTGGGCCGGGAAGATCCCACATGCTGTGGAGCAACTACGCCTGTGCGCCACAACTACTGAGCCTGCACTCTAGAGCCTGTGGGCCACAGCTCCTGAGCCCACGCGGCTAGAGCCCACGCTCTGTAGTGAGAGAAACCACAGCAATGAGAAGCCCGTGCACCACAACAAAGAGTAGCCCCTGCTTGCCGCACCTAGAGAGCCTGCATGCAGCAACGAAGACCCAACACAACCAACAAATAACAAATAAATTTATTTAAAAATTTTTTAAAATAAAAATTCTTTAACCTGATGAGTGGCCTTAAAACTTTGTTGGATTACCTAGAAATCAGTAAGAAGCATCTGAACAAATTTCCCCCAATGGATGTGATCTAATTAAAAATATGTGCAGGATTAATTGTGCTAAAATAGTAAATACACCACAAAACAGACACTAACGTGAGAGAGGACGAGATGAAATGAAATAAACAGTCTTTCAAAACGTTCATTTATTACTAAGAAGAGTTTGCACTTGATTTAACATTATTACTCATTTAAAACGAGTAATTACGATGCTCTTTCTGGAGGCCAGTGTGAACGAGGACGCTCGTCCGTTCTGACGCCTCGGTCCATCTTGTGAAACCTTGATCCAAGCTCTCCTCTGAAACGGGCTTCTCTGGATGCTCAGCTGCCTGAGCTAAAGAGGACACCGCCTGAAATATGCAAATTCAAACAAAACAGCGCTGTTGGCTGCACCTACAAAATCACGACACTGTCTGCTTCCCTAGGTCCGCCAGTTATGCAGACACTTTGGTGAGGCTCAGCTGGTGAATTTCCATCTACCCTGGCACTGATCACGGTTCTTGCAAACTAAGTAAGAGTTGCATTAGTATATTTTTAACAAATGGATTCAACACTCACTGAAACTTTTTATTTGGAAAATTGTTTTAAACAGATTAGAAAAAAATGTTTCTATCTTTTAAAAATGAGCAGATATGGGAACGTTATAAGTGACAAATCTAACAGGTTTGGGCTACAAAGTCACATGACATCAAAAACAGTTGAAATACTGCCCTTCGGAGCACAGAGCTCTTTCTTTTAAAGGGCGGTTAATTCAAACTGTTAAAGACCTCACTTTTACCTGGAAGGGACAGATCACGTGAGCCCTTCTGCTTTTTGTTAAAATGCTCGACAGCTCGCACCCCCAGGCCTGCCCAGGCGCTGTGGCCTGCAGGCAGGTGCTCTGCCTCCGAGCGGCCTGCGAGGCCCACGGGCTCGTGCGCCCGTGCTGTCTTCCAGCTGTGTGTGCACGTGTGTGCGCGCGGGTGTGCACGTGCGTGTATCTGCTAAAGTGCTTACTGAAGTGAGACAACGTCGTCTGTGAAGCCACATCTCGGGGCACAGGGCTGCTGGAATGTGGCCCCTCAGACCCTCTGCCTCTCCCTGTAGCACCAAACGCCTGGGGGCCTGGGGAGGTGTCCACGTGATCCCACGCCCCTGCCTCGTGGGCCACACCCTGGGGCCCCACACCCCGGGATCCCTGCCAGACGTCCTCGACAGCTTCCCGGGGCAGACCTGGTCCCCGGTGTGTCCTCTGGGCCTGCGGCGGCCATGCAGGGGCCGTTTTCAAAGCGTGGTGGACAGAACTTGGCCGGGCGGGCTGGCTCATCCACCCCAAGGGTGGGACGTGCTGGGGACAGGAAGAGAGGGGTGGGCTGGGGGCCGAGGCAGCAACCGGGGCCACGGAGAAGCCGGGTGGGCCCCTCAGTCATCCCCACGGCGCTGGGAGCGGCCAGGGAGCAGAGCCCTGCGTTCAGCAGGCGCCTTCGTGCCAAATAAAGGAGGCGCCCGCCCCTCCTGGACGGAGCCTGGGGGGTGCTGCCCGCTGGCGGGGTGCAGGGACAGCGCACACGGGGCGGAGGCGGCCTGTGTGGCCCGTGTGGGGTCGGGTCAGGAGACCTCCGGGCTTCCTGCTGCCCCCGGGGTGGGGGGGTCACGCCTCACTTGGAAGCCCACGGCCCTGCTCTCTCAGCACCCCTTACTGTCAAATTCCCCACATCAGTCGCTAAATCGTTTGTTTTACATCCAAGCTGGTTGGGGGTGGTTCACTGCTGCATCTTGGTCCCACGTCCTTCTTCTGGGCTCCGTGTCCTCGTCCTGGCCTGCGGTGCGCGCAGGGGCGTCGGGGCAGCCTGACCCTCCGGTCTCCGCGGGTCCGAGGTGCCTCCTCGGCCTCCTGCTCATTGCGGCGCCGTGAGCGCCGGGCGGTGGCGTGTGACTCCCTGCCCCTCTGTCGGTGCGTCTGTCCAGCTCAGGCTGCCCTGTCCTCTCTAGTCACCTTCGAGGGTTCTCTTCTTTGGGGGATCCTGTGTCTTAATTTTGCTGCTTCCATATTTCCCAGTCTTTAGTCCTGTCTGCGATGGGCTGAATTGTGTCCCCAGAATTCATATGTTAAAGCCGTGACCCCCCAGGTCCTTGGAATGTGATTGCGTTTGGAGAGAAGGTCATTAAGGAGGTAATTAAGGGAAAGTGAGGTCACCAGGGTGGGCCTCAATCCTCTCTGTTTGTTGACACACAGAGGGCCGACCATGTGCGGACGCGGGGAGCAGACCGCGTCCACACGCCCAGGAGACAGGCCTCGGGAGGGACCAGCCCTGCCGACCCCTGGGTCTCGGACACCCGGCCCCCAGGACTGTGAGGGAGAAACGTGCGTGGTGCCTGGTTGCGGCGGCCCGAGCTGACCCGCGCCTTTCCACACGGGAGGACTCTGTGTCGTCACCCCTTCGACCGCAGCCTCTGCTCACTCGCTGCTGCTGCGCCGTCGATGGCCTCATCCTACCTTCCGCGTCTCTGAGTGGCCCGTGTTTTAGGGGATTTAACCGTCCCGGGCTCCTCTGGGTAATATTTCCACCTCTGCGCTCTAGTTGGTTGGATCTCGTTTCCACACTGTCTCTGTTCGCAGCGTTTCACCTCCGTTTTCACTTCTATGATTGCATTGTTTCATTTCTGCAGTTTCTAACCTCCTGCCTCTTTTCAGCGTCCCTCACTCTGCACTCACGCCGCCCTCGACCCTCTGCCGTTAGTGCCCGGGCCGCGAGCCCCGGGCTGCCCCCCTCTGCTGCCGGCTCAGCCCTGCTCAGCGTGAACAGCCCCATCCTGAGCTTGGCTTCCAGTGTGTGGAACTGTCTTCCCAGGAAGATAAGCGTTTCCTTCTTCCCAGGCACCAGGGACTCCAGCCACATCGGACCCGTTTGCCTCTAATTTCTGATCCGGGGACCCCACTCCGCGGACGCACGGAGGCTGGGGCCTCACGGTCGCGTCTCACACGCTCAGTCTCTGCTCCTCTGGGAGACCTTCCTCTGCATTTCCGCCTCGAGGCACGTGGACGACGTCCTTGCTGGGGACCCGGAGCGGCAGGACCCTCTGTCTTTTTCCGTGGGGAGGTGGCCTCACTGCCAGAGGCTGCTGTAGGCTCTGCGGAGGCCGCCCGCTCACCGGCACCACGCCAGGCCTGCCGCGGCCCTCGCCCCCATCAGCCCCAGGACAGCTCCGGCTTTGACTGCTCGCTTGTTTTGGACACCATACATTTCCCTCCCTCCCTTCCTCCTTCCCTCCCTCCCTCCCTTCCTCCCTCCCTTCCTTCCTTCCTTCCTTCCTTCTTCCTTCCTTCCTTCCTTCCTCCGTCCCTTCCTTTCGCTTTTTTCTTTTCTTTATCTTTTACTGAATGAAAGATTCCTTAAATTTCATAGCGCTCTTCGGTTTTCAAAACACGCGATTTCACACAATTCCGTAATAAGCCCCTTCCGCCGGCCCCTGTATGGCCCCTCCCCTTCCCTCTCCCCTCTGGGCATCACTAGCTCGTGCTCTACATCTGTGAGTCCGCTTCTTTTTTGTTTTATTCGCTAGTTTGTTGTGTGCTAGGCTCCGCATGTAAGTGACATCATACAGTATTCACCTTCCTCTGTCTGACTTATGTCACTCAGCGTAATGTCCTCCAGGTCCATCCCTGCTGCTGCAAATGGCAAAACGTCCCTCTTTTTCAATGGTTGGGTAATATTCCATTGTGTACATCTTTCTTCCCTTTGAGCAAGGCTGCAGAGTTAGCATTTTATTGCTGATGTTGTCTGTTCTTCGCCCAGGTTCCCTAGAAGGTAGAGCCTGAGGCGAAGGCTTCTGTGCTAACGTTCCGTGGGGGCTGCAGTCCTGGAGAAGTGGGGGCGGAGGCAGGAAGGCAGCGGAGCTCCCGGGGAGGGCCCTGGGGCGCGCGTCCCGACCGCTCCTCCCAGAGGGGCTGGCGGCCTCCGGACTCTGGCCGGTCTGCGCAGGGGCAGGGAGAGGGCAGAGCGGCTCTGCCTTCTCTCGCTGGTCCGTCTGCCCCACAGGTGTTTCTTCTCCCCCTTTCAGGTGGCTTGTGCACGGGGGGACATGTCCTGGTGCAGCTGACCCCTCAGAGCTGACAAGAAAGCCCCAAGAACGCAGGCTGGCGGCCTCCATCATGACCTGGAGGACAGACGGTGCCGGGGGTTATTTCCACGTGGCCGAGGGGACAGAAGCAGCCACCCCACGGACCCAGCAGCTCACAGGGGCTGCAGTGGCAGCAACAGCCACCCAGCCCTGGGACTGCCGGAGCCAGGCCAGGGGCTGCCAGGGCTCCTGCTGGACCTGAAGGGGTCCAAAAACCGACTCCATGACAGTCCAGCCCTTGCAGCGCCACCTGAGAACAGATGCCCTTACTGATCTCCTGAGGGGGCCGCGCAAGGATGATTTTTCAAGATGTGGTCTAGTTGCAATCTGCTAAAAAGCCACAGACCTTGTTCCCAAAGCACGCAGTGGCCTGCTGCGTGCCAAGTCCCAGGCCGCGGTCATGCCCACCACCGCCCCCTCTGCCCCGTTCTCCTCGGCCTCCCTCAGCCAGAACGTGGCTGGCTGGAATTGCCTGCCCAGAGGAACCGAGGCTGCCTGTCCCCGATGAGCCGCGGCTGCCGCAGTGGCCCGGACACGGAAGGGCCCCGGCTACTCTGTTGGCTCCCGGTGTGTCCTCCCAGCCCCGCGGGAAGCAGCGAACCAAGCTCTCCGTGGCGTTTGGGGCTGATGATCCCACGTGTACGATATGTCTGTTCTCTGCTTGCCTGTCCACTGGCATGAGAAGCCCGAAGTGGCCAAAAGGCAGTCGTGCTTCCTGTGTAGTGGAGACCCTGGTGGAAGCAGGCCCCACCCTGAGTAGGGAATCAGGAGCCCTAGCCCAGCAGCGACAGGGAGCTCTAAATGCGCAAGCTTACACCCAGGGCCACGGTGAGAGGGGCCAGACTTGCTTCCGTTCCGTGGCCCCTGGAGCTCATGTCCAAGGTACTAAGGTCTCAGCACCACTTACTGAATGTTGCTTCAGCACAGACTTCATGCTGAGGATGGCGACTGACCCTACAGGGGGCTGGCCCAGAGCCGCACCTCGGCTGAGCCATTAGCAAACCTTTCCATCATTCACACTAGGTTGGCTGCTTCTGGAGTGATGGGCACATGGTAACACCAGAGAATCCCAGGGTCACGTGCCCGTGCTCATGCGTGTGCTGGAGCGGTCCTCCAGGGAGCTGCCGCCACCCCCGGTGTGGCCGGGACGTGGGCGTGAAAGCAGAGAGCCCTCCACCCCCACCCTCGAGACCTGAGCTGGGGCCCGCAGCAGAGGTGGGGAGGGAGAGATGCAGGCTGACGAGGATTTCAGACCAGGAGCAAGAGCGACAGGGCACAGAGCCCTGTCGTCCATCAGCCGGGTCACCAAGCATGGCCGGGGAGGAGGCGGGAGACGTCCTCAGGCTTATCTGGATGTCAGGTTTGGGGAGGACCTGCCTTGGCACCCCGCCTGCTAAGGGAACCCCTCTGCTACTCTGCTTCTGTTCGTATGGCCTAGCGTGGGCCCTGGCTGTTCATCTTGGGAGCAGCCGGCAGGGCGCCTGCGAGACCTTGTGATGATTTCTTGGTGGCCTTGCCTTGTTGGCGGGTTTGCAGACCCTCAGCCCCCTCACCTCCCTGCCCCCGTGGCTGGTAATTGGGAGAGGGGATTCACAGGCCTCTCTGGGAGCAGATCAGTTTGTGATCCCTGTATAGCAAGGGTTTCTTCCCCCTTAATTTATTTTTTTTAATGGTAATTTCTCAACATTTACATTCTTAAACTCTCACCTTAAAATTCTCATCAGAGGTCCTTGACGGCAGGAGGAAAGTCCAGTAAAGTAGAGGGTGGTGCAATTGAGAAATGAGGACATAGGTGGAACCTTAAGAAAATTGGAACCCAAATAAAGTCTTGGGGGGCCGGGTCGAGCCTGTCCCCTCATCCTCCTTCTATGACAGAATATTCAAGGAAACAGTTCCATGAGTTCAAATTGGTCTCCACTGATGTTAATCAGAGGTGATTATTTATGTCAACAGAAAAGTCCCATGTGACCCTCAGCAAAAAAGCAGCTGATGAAGAAGAGTCGCTTTAGAGCCTTAGGTGTAGGTGCGGAGACACAGGGTGTCTGCCGTGCCTACCCCAACCGGCCCTGGACCGGTGGTTTCCCTCCAGGCTCTTCTTGTGAGCCCGAGCCCGGCACTTAGAGGGAGGGAGGGTGGCCAGAGGCCAAACAAAGACCGAGTTCTCCCCTCAAGAGCCTGAGGTGCCCTCGGGGAGAAGGGGTGGGCTTTGGCTGCCACGTTCTCAGGGAGCTGAAAGTCTCCCCAGAATAAAGGGAAGTCCGGATGAGCTGTGACGTCACTGCTGCTCGGGGAGGCGTGCGCAGATGTGTGTTTCTTTTCAGAGGAAAAAGGAGGCAGGACTCTCTTGTTTATGCAAAATATCAGAAACCTTGCACAGGAGGAAAATAAAAGTGGGCTGCTCTGCTTGCAGTGGGGGAGGGGCAGAGGCAGCGGAGGGCCTGGGGCTTGGGGGCTAGAGCAGTTTCCTCTCTCCCACCCCCTCGCTCTGCCTCTGTCTGTCTGTGTCTGTCTGTGTCTCTGTCTGTCTCTCTGTCTCTGTCTCTCTCTGTGTCTGTCTCTCTGCCTCTGTCTGTCTGTGTCTCTGTCTGTCTCTCTGTCTCTGTCTCTGTCTGCCAGAAGTGGCTTCTTGGCCCGGGAGCCGATGCTGCCCGAGCTGGGAGGTGCCGTCAAGGGCCGGCCGCGACTCACTGGCTCCGGTGTGCAGGCCGAGCGCAGGGCGGCAGCCGAGCCCAGCGCCCTGCGGGGGATGAGAGTGCTGGGTGAGCCCCAGGCCTCTGTCACGGCAGACCTCGCGGCACAAACGTGCTGATTTCAGGCTAACAGCCGAGCCGATGGGCTGGTGTTTCCTCACAGGTGCAAGCGAGACCCCTGCTCACTTCCGGGGCGTGTGTCCTTTGTGTCCCAGAGCTCCTGCTCCCACGCGTCGTCTGAACCCAGCTTTCTGGGAGTGGGGTGCCTTTCTGTGTCTACAGCGAGGATGGCTGTGGCGGCTGGCCCCTTGGATCTGCAGGGCGCTCTGCTGGATGTGGTACGGCTCTGGGGGGACTGAGTCTCACAGGCAGGCAGACACAGGGCAGCCTGCGGTTCAGGGCACAGGGTGGCCGCGGGGCGACGGTCAGCTGGCCGGGCCTGACGAGGGTGTGGTGGAGTCCAGGCAGCTGCAGCACCGCCTGTGAGCCCTGCTCTCACTCCTGTGTGTCGCCCTCGGATGCCCCTCCCTGCTCCCCGCTCCTTCCCGTGCACGTTCCAGCCATCACATCACCGGAGCTGGGGCTCCTCAGACCCTGGTTGGACGTAGCTCTGCCTCTGGGCAGGTGCCACCTCCCCCTCCGGTCGCAGGCCAGGGATGTGGCCGGTGACTGGTCAGGAGCTGCCCCTTCAGCAAGCGGACGGGAGGCCCAGGGTCCCCCGTGATCGCCCCACCTCATAAAAATCACGGTCAGAGGCTACCGCAGTGAGGTGAGGTAGGGCAGGTGCGTACCTCTGATTCCACGTCTCAAGGGAAGCACCTGTGTGCCGCCCAGGTCTGGTTTACTTGCTTTCCAATGTTTCCTCCGTCACTTGGCTAGCAGAGTCACCTCTGAGCACATCTCAGAGTCACCCGTGACCCAGCCCTGCCTCGTCCAGGTGGCTTTCTGTGATGGGACAGCAGCAGCCCCGCAGGGCAGGAGAGCCGGGGAAGAGGGCCTGAGAAGAGGCCCTTCCACCTCTGTGTTTTGTGAAGGGGGTTTCAGCAGCACTGCTTCTGTCCCCACTCGGCAAACTGTGTCCTAGAGTTTCAGGCTGAGCGTCAGGGGTGGGTGTGAGGACCGTGTGAGTTCTCACGGCGGAAGGCCAGGAAGGCGCCAGGCCCACAGCAGACTCAGGTCGAATGCTGCAGACCTCTCCCCGTGGCGGGGGTGCTGGGTGCTGGGTGTGAGGGCATCCGGGGGGCTTACCCATCTGGGGGGATGTCGGCGCAAATTACCCTGGGCCTGCTTTCTGCATTTAGCTATGTTCCCGTCCTTTTAGCCCTCTGATCTGGAGCCCCCAGGCTCAGCCAAGATAACGTGTCCCCCCGCCCCACCTCTCTCGTGGCAGGGGTGTGTGAGACGGTCAGGAAGGCTGAGCGCTGGGAGACTTCCCAGGGCTCCATCTGACATCATTCCAAGCAGATGACAATTTCATGGCCCCTTCCCTCCCGCTCCCTGCGCCCCCAACAAGACACCAGGTAGTTATTTATAAACGCGGGCCCCTGGGGGTGCTTCTCTCGGGAAGGATGGAGGCAGTGACAGCGATCTAGAGGGCGGCCGACGCACATCGCACACCCGCGTATGCTGGTGCTGGTGGAGTGGAGGCCTCCAGAACACAGCCCGCGCAGGATCTGAGGCAGGGCGGTCCGCTTAGAGGGGAGGAGCCCAGGCCTGCTGCAGGCCCAGGCCCAGCTGCTGCAGCACGGTGGGGGCGGGGGGGGGGGGGGGCGCGGCTGCCCTCAGCGGCCTGGCTGTCAGAGATCCGCTAATCTATGAGAATGTGCTGGTGACACGGATTGCCTTGTGTGTCACGGGCGGAGGCACGAGATAAGTGGCTTTTTTCCTCCCAGGGCTGCAGGAACTGGAAATAATTGAAAGTTGTTAGGGTCCAACATGCTGTCTCAAAAACACTATCATTACTTTCCTAATGACTAACTGTGTCTCAGGAGGCGGCTGAGAGGCCGAGGCTCCGGCAGAGGATGGGGACGTGGGCGGCTGGCAGCCTGTAATCTGGGGGGGCTGAGGGTGCTCTGCCTGCACACCCGCCCTGCTCTGGCCTCTGAAGCGAGGTCCCAGGGTCCCTCTGGCCCCTCTGCCTGCAAAGTCAAGGTGAGGCTGACAGCCAGGCTACCAGTTGGGACACCGAACATCCTTACAGGCCTGGTCTCTGGGGCTCCCTCCTCGGGGTCCGTGTCCTGCCCCCATCCCTTTTGTTCACTTCCTGGCATCATGCCTCCACCTCCTTCTCCTGCTGCATCCTCCTCCCTACCCCAGAGTGGTCCTTCTAGAGCACATGGTTAACCACGTCTCCCTGCTGGGACAGAAGGTGAGAGGTGCCCCTGTACGGCTGGGACAGGCTCCTGAGGCCCGTGCCTCGGAGACCCCCTTCTTAGGAAGGCCTCACGCCCCAGATGCGACTAGCCGCCCCCCGCCCCCCCCACCCCCGCTTCTCCCAGGGCTGCTGCCCTTCTGTGGACCCACCCTCAGCCCTTCTGCCCTCTCGCCTGGACCCTTTCTTTCTTAAAGCTTGTCTTTGAATTACACGAGTGACATGTGAAGACAAACAAGCACACAGCTCTTCCTGACCCGTCCCCGAGCTCTCACTGCTGCCCTGCGTCCGCGAGGGACCGTGCAAACTTTCTGCGTGTTGTCCAGCTTTGCGGGCTGCTGAGTGCCGGGGGGCCCCCCTGTGCACTGTGGTGAGGCTCTGGGCGCTATGGTCGCTTCTAATGCTTCCACGAAAAGAAGAGGTCACAATGGTGACCTCTGAGTGGGTGGGCTTCCAGTGGCCCTCCTACCACCGGGTCACCAGCCCACAAAGGAGTTCAGAGGAGAGGTCTGGGAAATGCCTCCTGCCCCAGTCCAGGGCAAAGAGTGCCAACGGTGCCGTAAGCAGGGCTGCTTGCAGAGGACCAAGCTGTGTTCCCAGGACAGTCCCCAAGCCCTGCCCTGGGGCCTGAGCTGCTGGGATCAGAAGTCCCACGCTCCTGGCGGTGTCTGGCAACCCGGTTGACCCCTTCTCTTTTCCACTGCTTAAGGAGGCTGGGAAGGGCTGAGACATCCCCCTGAGGATCTGGGGAGGGGGTCCAGCTCTGGACAGGGGTTGCGGGGGTAGGGCAACGTCCAAGAACCCCTGCCCGGCTCCGCTGCCCGCCTGCCCTGCCTCGGTGCCTGTGACCTGGCTCGAGCCTTTAGAAGCTGCCCTGCAAGAAATAATCCTATGCTAAGAACAGCTGCAACGCTGGGATGGGACATTGGGGTTCAGTGCCTCGAAAATGACCATAATAGAAACAAAACAAAGCAGAACGCCGTCCAGGAAGTATAGAAAAAGGGTAATGGGACAAAAACACCCGAGACATACTCTATCCCCTCTGGTCACCTGCGGACAGGAGTGCCGTCCAGGCACCCGCGAACATCTATGTGCAAGCCCACCGCGTCCTGGGTCTGCCAGGAGGGTAGGCGGGCACGTGCGGCCAGACTCGGATTCCGCAGCCCTGGAGGGAGATGGGGCATCTGCTGAGGCACCGGGACAGGCGGGGGTCCGGCTCGCGGCAGGTGGGGGGGATGGCAGGGCGCAGTCCCAGGCCTGGAGCACTGCCCGTTTTCTCCATCACCGCGGGACCCGGCCCCCTGGGAGAGGCGGGGGCTGGCGCGCACCGCCGGCAGGTGCAGGTGAGCGGGCCGCCCTGACCGTCCAGGCCACGCCCCCGCCCCTGCAGGGACCCGCCCTTTCCGCCACCTGTGCCCTCCTCCCCCCGCCCCCATCTCCTCAGTCCGGGGACCCGCCCCAGGCCCCGCCCCCAGCTGGTGGCCCGCCTCCTGCCCTGCCCCCATTGGTGGCCTCATTCTGTCTCGCACCCCTCTGCCCTGTTCTGGGACCCGCCCCACCGCACCCCACCTGTGGACCCGCCCCTCGCCCCGCCCTCGTCCCCGCCCCGCCTGGGGACGCGCCAGCCCCATGCCCCGCCCCATGCCATTGACGTCCCCGCCCCGCGTTGGGCTTCGCCCGGCTCTGGCCCCGCCCCCACGGTGACCCGCCCATGGCCCCGCCCCGCCCCCTCCACGCTAATTGGTTTCTTTCTGCAGAGCCTCCTGATCTCGGATTGGCCGCGCTCTTCGCCGTTCCGCCGTTCGATTGGCCTGCGGCGCCCGCTTTCGCGGGGACCTGCTCCTCGGAGGGGCGGAGCCAGCCGCGGCGCGCGGCGCGGGATTGGTCAGCGGCGCAGAGGGGGCGGGCCCGCGCCGCGCGCAGTGCCTCGCCTGGAGCGCGAGGAGCGGCTACCGCCGCCTCAGTCGCCTCAGTCGCCTCAGTCGCCTCAGGTTCCGTCGCCTCAGGCTCCGTCGCCGCCGGGATCTCCTGTCCCCACCCCCCAGCCCCGCCCCGGCCGCCCTCCCGCGGGCCGGCCCGCGGGCACGCCTTCTGCCGCGGGACAGGTGAGCGGTCGGGGGCAGGGCCGGGGATCGGGGTGGGGAGTCGCTGTGCCGGCCAGGGGACCCGCCGGGCTTGGAGGCCGGGCTCGAGCCGGGGTCCGGGCCGGGGTTCGGGGCCGAGAATCGGGGGTCGGGGTCGGCAGACGGGGTCCGGGTCCCGGCCGGGGTCGGGACGGGGGATCGGGGGTGCCAAGCCGGGGCCCGGGCCCGGGCCGGGGGTCGAGGTGGAGCCGGGGGTCGGGGGTCCGGGCCGGGCGCGGGGCGCAGGTCTCTCCCGACCGAGCCCCGCCGAGAGCCCGGGAGACCCCCGCCCGGCCGGGAGCAACTTGGACGGCGGCCGGGTCGCGGGCGGGCGGGCGGGGCGGGGCGGGGCGGGGCGGGGCGGGAGGCGGGCCCCGCGGGAGCCCGGGGCGCCCCCTCCTCCGCGAGCGCCGGGGCGGAGCGCTCGCGGGAGGATTCCGGAGTGGAGTGACGGAGGGGCTTCGGGCGAGACGCGGCCCCGCGGGCCCCCCCAGCCCCCATCCCGAAGTTGTAAACGGGGAGCGCGCTTTCGCGGCCGGGCGTGAGGGCTCGCGGGCCGGGAGCGGCCGCCGCGGGTGTGCGCCGCACTTTCTGAGGCTTGCGTTTCCGAGCGGTTTAAGTGCCGTCGCGTGAGGCGCAGCGCTGCTTCGGGGGGGGCGCGGGGCGGGGCTGCGCGCGGCCGCCCTTGGGTCCCCCTGCCTCCCGCGCGGCCCCTGCCCGCTGGGCCCCGCGTCTGCGTCTCCCGGCGGCGCCGTGTCAGAGCCGGGAGCGGGGCAGACGCGCCGGGCGCGGCTTCCCCTCTTTCGGTTACTGTGTTCTTCTTTCCTTGGGCAGTGGGTCAAAAAAGTGTTGATCATTGTTCCCATAAGTGTTCCGCTCTGGACGTGTTGTTTACGGAGAGTGTTGATTTATTTCTTTTTGCCTGGTGGCGTTTCTGCTTTTTTTCTTACCGCTCTGAAGTGTATTACTTGCATCACACAATTGAAAGTTAACAAAAAGCCACACCTTGTGCCTAGGGTGGATCATCTTCCTCCCACCTCCTTTGCGGCACTTCTGGGTCTCTTTGGCTCCGCGTGTGAGCGAGCGGACAGCGCTCTGGGTGATGAGGATGTATGATGTGCAATTCACCAATAGGAATACTAGTGTAGCGGGGCCTCCACGGCAGACCTTTACAGACTAGACGGGGCAATAAACAGACCCTCCAGTTCACACCGTTCCTCTGGCACAGGCCCGCCCACATCTTTCCGAAATTTAACTTGGCCTCAGGGGGTGAACTGCTGCCCCTTTTCTGTCCTTTGAACTTGACTTTAGAATTGGGAACCAAAGGAAGTGTGCAAAGGTGCTTTCTTATTGAAGAAAACTGGTTTCCGGTCCCCTCACGCACAAGAACAACTCATCATCTTAAAACGTTTCAGAGATGTGCATTTTGGCCCAGAGACTGCTTGCAGAACAGTGACGCTCTGGAGGGATTGTTGACAAGATCCAAAATGATCTCATTGATCCTCACTTCAGGGGAGCTGGAGTAGTTGTGGGTGGTGTGTTCAGACTTGGAGATCTACCAGAAATCAAGGAGTCTTCAAATACAAGTGCAGTCACTGACTGATATTGGTCACTTTTGAGCACTGATGTTTTTCTCTTGTACGTAGTAGATGCTGTTATTTACACAGTGCAAGTTCATTACAAGTGTGTTAGAATTTATATAACCTCATGCATTTTCTTAGTCAGTTAATACTCAATATTATAAGGTTTTGAAAAAGGGTTTGGTGGTAAAAGGAGTTTTTGTTTTGTTTTGTTTTGTTTTGTTTTGACTGAAAAGGTTGGATATCTTGTGTAGAATTCAGGGCTTTGAGATTGGTATTGCCACAGGTGGTGCTGATTGGTGGTGATATTGGACTTCAAAACATCACTTTTCCAGATATCTTTATTAATACTCAGAGTTGGAGAAGATATGCAATTTTATTATTACATTTTAAGATATTTATTAGAGAATTTCACTACATGGGTTCATTTTGTTAGATGTTTAAAAAGAACCTTTCTTTTCCTTGATGCTGGAAGGAAGCTGAGAGCATGCAGCGTTTATATTTGCAGAAGTCCCGTGAGGTCCTTGAAACAATCTAGCCATTCAAGGCTGGACGCTGTTTCCGTTTCAACAATTTCAGTTCCTGGACCTGTAGCCATGTGTCAATGGCAAAGTCATTCCTATTTTCACAGAAATCTCAGGGCTTTATTGTAAAAGTGATCACTGAAGCAGATCTTGGTAGATGAAAGTTGTACATCCCTTTGGTGAAGAAGGCTGTCCTTTGGGCCATAGCAAAGAAAAATACCTGCTCATGTATTGGAATCACTCCCAAATTACACGTTAGAATGAATAGTATAGATTTTGGGGCGGCCCTGGTGTCTCTTAGCTTTCAGCTGTGGCTCAAGGACTCTTACAAGCATCCTGGATCCACTGTCCATGGTGCTGAATATGTGTCATTTATTTCTGCGTGGTTTTTTTTTTCCCCCTTAAATTTCCTTTCCATTGTGAGAGTGGTTTTTGGAGTTTTAAAATGAATTACAGAACTCACACTATTAAAGAAGAGGTGAACAAGGAAATTCTATTGAACCTGAATGGAAGCATGCCTTTTAAAAACTCAAGGCATGTCAATGTATCTTTTTTAAAGCAGGTAATTGTGCTGAGTCAACATTTACTTTGCTTTGCTTAGTCTCCTTCACCCCAGGTGAGGATTTTCTTGCTACAGTTTGGACATCAAGTAACAAACCATTGCTATTAAACGAGATCCATTTTGCTTAACTAACACCCTCTTTTAAAATGTACTCTTTAAAAAAAAAAAGTACTCTTTATTATAACATATACATATATTTGTATGTAGAGGCAATTTGTTTTTCCCTAAACAGGGTTGCTGTTACCCTGAGCCTAACGCTCAGCCTCACTGGTATGCTGCTTCCCAGCCTTGCTGGAGAGGGACTGGAGCCCTCTGAGAATGTGGTGGGGCTGCTGGGCAATTGCCAGGCTTTCCTGCTGTGTCAGAGCAACATCTACTCTCTTGTCTATAGTTTTGAGTACATCTTTGTAAATCATTTTAGATAAATCCTTTATTTCTCTTGAGATTAATTTTGTCTGTTACTTTAGAATTGCCCCACAGGTTAGCAATAAAAAATAACGGGTGTCACTTGTGATACAGAGATTCTTCCACATGATAGTAAATTGTGCATCAAACAAAGCAGTGGATTGTTGAGGTGTGTTTGTTATGAACATCTGAACTACTCCTTTGGCCCTGTCAGCTGTACACTTAACCCAGATTACTCTTTGACATCTGTTTTGTTGAGGGAAACCCAGGGCAGCTTCCTTCTGCCTCTTCCAAGTTTCAGAAACACTCTCTGAGTGCTACTGTTTGGCAGGCCCTGTGCTATGATCTGGGAACCCACAGGGGAATGGGACAGAGTTCGTATCATTGAAGGACTCACCACTTTGGACTGAGGAAAGGACATGAAAACAGATGGTTACGGGGGGCCCCACTCAGTGCTGCAGTTGGGATACACAGAAAGCTGGGTTGGTGTGTTGAGGAGAGGTGACTCATTTAGGCTGGGAATCAAAGAAGGCTTCAGAGAGGAGGTGGCCTTTGGGCTGAGCCCTGGAGTTTGGGTTGTCATTGTTTGGGCATGGATAGGTATACACTGATTAGGAAAAGACCAGAAGGTTGGTGTTGTTGGAGGACATGGTGTATGATGGTGCTGAGGCTGGAGGTGTGGGGGATATTGTGAAGGGTTGGGACTCTGCTAGAGATGCGTGTGTTGAGGTTGGGGCGGGGGGAGTTGAGGAGAGGTGTGGTAGGCAGAATAATGGCCTCCCAAATCTGTCTACATCCTAATCTCCATAACCTGTGAATATTTTATATGTCAAAGAGGATTTAACGTAGCAGTTGGAATGAAGACTGCTAATCAGTTGATTTTTAAAACAAAGAGATTATTCTGGATTGCCCAGTGGGCCCAAAGTTATCACAAGGGTCATTAAATGTGGAAGAGGGATGCAGAAGAGTCAATGTCAGAGTGACGTGAAATGAGGAGGACTCTACCCTTCATTGCTGGCTTGATGGGGGCATGAGCCAGGGATTTTACAGGCAGCCTCCAGAAGCTGGAAGAGGCGAGAAAATGGGTTCTCCAGCCAAGCCTCCAGAAGGGAACACAGCTATGCTGATACCTTGATTCTAGCCCAGTGAGACCTGTGCCTGACTTCTGACCTCCAGAACTGTAAAATAATTAATTTGTGTTGTGTTAAACCATTAAATTCAATGGAAAGTTTTTTAGAGCAGCTACAGGAAACTCATGTAAGTTGGGACTCTGCTCTACAAAGTTTTAGCTGATGAAATTTAAGGAGGAAGTAACATGGTCAGATTGGCTGTAGAAGATAAACTGATCCAGATGCTATTTAGGAGGAGGTCGCCCTAAGTAAGCACAGTTGTGATCCCCAGTTTCATCTCCTGGCAAGACTGGCTTCTGACTTGCCTTTACCTGGCCTGAGTCCCAGTTGAAGTTTTCCTCTAAGCAGCCTGCTCAGCCTCCATCCCTGCTAATTGCCATGTCCCACTGGTCCACTTTTCTTCTGTGCTGGGTACTCAGGGGAGAGTGGCTCAGGTATACATCTACACGTGGGATTGTGCGGTCTTAGGGCAGGCCCAGTTCCAACCTCAGAGCTGTCATTATAGTATTTTCCAAAGGTTTGTTTCTTTATATCCTTGCTAATCCTTTATACATTCAGATGTTTAATTGCTGTCAGTTGAGCAGATATGAAATATCTCACTGTTTTAATTTCTATTTCCTTGATTACTAGTGGGTTTGAGGAATTTTTTACCCATTTATTGGCCACTTGGGTTTTCAAGTCTGTAATTTGTATTCTTATATTGATTGTCTGTTCGTTGCGTGGGTTGTCCTTTTTATAGCTTTACAGAAGTTCTTTATAGATTCTGGATTTTATTTGTGTCCTATTTTTTATCCTTTTAAAAATGCTATTTTGATGAACAGATGTTTAATTTTAATGTAGTCAAATTTATCAATCTTTTTCTTACTGTTTGTGGTTATTAAGTCTTACTTAAGAAATCCTTTGTTACCCCCATGGTCATAAGATATCTTCCTCTTAAAAATTAAAAAAATTTTTTTCTCTTTATATTCTACTTTGAACTTATTTTTGTGTGAGGCGTGAAGTAGAGATATGATTTTAGATTTTTTCTAAATGCATAACTAATTCTACCAGTACTATTTATTGAGTACCATCCTTTCCCCAGTGATCTGCAGTGCTGCCTTTGAAACATAGCAGACCTCACAAATGTGTGGATCTGTTTCTAATTTCTCCATGCAAATAGTGATAATTTCATTTCTCCCTTCCTGGTCCTTAAATCTTTTATTTTATTCCATTTTATTTTTTGTCTTATTCCCTTTGTTTGGACCACTAGACAAAGTTGCATAGAAATTGTGGTAAGGCTATCGTAATATTGTTTTTCACTTTAAAGGCAATGTTTTCAAAGCTTTAAATATGAGGTTTGCTATGTATTGGTAGATTCCTTTTAAGGAATGGGTTAAGGATGGTCTTATCTACTAGCAACTTGATAAAAGATTTTTTAAAATCATTAATAGATTTTTAAATTTATCAAATGGTTTCTTTACCTATTTAGATAATTTTATGTCTTTTCTTCTTTGAACTCTGAGGTGAAATATTTTAATCTTTTTATTTGAACCATCATTGATTTCTTGGGATAAACTCTACTTTTCATGATATACTACATTTAAAAATTATTATTGGACCCAATATTGTAATATTTCACTTTTGATTTTGGCATGTATTTTCATAAGAAGTATTGACTAATAATCTTTTCTTGTGTTGCTCTTAATCAGATTTGGTATCAAGATGATGCTTCATCATTTCTTTAATAATTTCTGAAAGGGAAGGAGGTTTGTTCCTTGAAAGTTTGGCAGAGTTGCTTCTTAAATGTTCTAGATCTGGACCCTTGTAGAACATGGAGACTCTTGTAGTTAATCACTTTAGAAGCTGGTCCATTCTGCTCACATTTCATTAACTAGAGGGAGTTGTTCTGGACATGCCTAGTTTCAAATGGGGCAGGAAGGTGGAGGCTTCCATGTTCTGGAAGTTTAGGAGAACTTCATACTGGTAAATGTTAGTAATATTTACCACACTATGGAGGCTAATTGATGTCAGTGCTGCTGAATTAGCCAAAATTAAAACTGTGTTCCTCTCTATGTCTTGTTTATAGTTTTTGCAAGTATGTTGTCTATCAGGGAACCAGTTAGAATATGAAGCTAGGCATCACATTTGTTTGTATTTCTTGTGAACAAACCATCCTGCTTACTTTCTCCAGAATGCACTTTGGGAATTCCTGCCTCTCCACCTCTCCTTATTGCAGAGGAAAAGTCTCCCCTTCACATTCCTTCCCACTAATCTAAATCTTAACCATCCTTCAAGGTTGGAACAGGACCTGCTGAAGTTCTCTACATGAACTCTGACTCGTGGTGAATGACCTCTTCACTTTTTACAGTACTCTCCTGCCTCAGAGGTGCAGAGGACAGGGTTCAGTTGTGTTTATGAGTGATTGGTTGATCAGAAGAGTCTTCACATTCAGGTGTAAGCTTCCCTTCTTTGTCTGAGCTCTGCACTGGGAAGCTAGGTAAACTAGACAGACTGTATGAATGAAGTTGACCCCACCATGATCCCCACCTCCTAGTATTCATGCCCTTGTATAATACCCCCATCCCCATTGAGGTGGGACCTGTGACGTGCTTCTAACTAGTAGAATAACGCAAAAGTGATGGGATGTGATCATAATTCCATTATTCCATCTTGCTAGAAACTAATTTAGAGACTCTCTTTGCTGGCTTGCGTAAGTGTTATGTTGGAGAAGCCCATGTGGCAAGAACTGCAGGTGACCTCTAGGAGCTGAGGGTGACCTCCAGAGACAGCCAGTAGGAAGCAGGGGCCCTCGGTCCTACAGCAAGGAAACAACTTCTGCCAACAACCTGAGTGAGCTTGGAAGCAGATTCTTCCCCCTAAGCCTGCAGATGAGAATATAGCCTAGCCAACATCATAATTGCAGACTTGTGAGACCCTAAGCAGAGAATCCACTTAAGCCTGTTCAGACTCCTGATCCACAGAAGCTGTGAGATAGTTAACGTGTTTTAAGTTGCTAAGTGTGTGATAGTTTGTTATGCAGCTATAGAAGAGTAATGTACCAAATCTATACTGACCTCCCAGTTACGCTCACTAGAAGTGGGTTTACGCTGATGAAGGGTGTTTGAATCTATCTGAGGTAATCAGTCTTTTATTATTAAAACCTTTTTCTATTTGTAAAAGAATTGGAACAGGCAGAAAATATAAAGCACAAAATTAACATCATCTAGAATCTTACTACTCAAGGATAGCCATTCGCTCTACTTTTATATATGTATGATGTGCATTTCCAAAGTTGGGATTCATTCCATGATATGTTTTATGAACAACTTTTTTTTCTTTGTAGATAGTGAGCATTTTTGTGTCATATCATATTCTTCTAGGTATTTTTTGATTTCCTCTTTGATTTCTTCAGTGATCTGTTGGTTATTTAGTAGCATATTGTTTAGCCTCCATGTGTTTGTGCTTTTTACAGTTTTTTTCCTGTAATTGATTTATAATCTCACAGCGTTGTGGTCAGAAAAGATGCTTGATATGATTTCAATTTTCTTGAATTCACCAAGGCTTGATTTATGACCCAAAATGTGATCTATCCTGGAGAATGTTCCATGTGCACTTGAGAAGAACATGTAATCTGCTGTTTTTGGATGTAATGTCCTGTAGATATCTATTAAATCCAGCTGATTTATTGTGTCATTTAAAGCTTGTGTTTCCTTATTAATTTTTTGTGTAGATGATCTGTCCATTGGTGTAAGTGGGGCGTTAAAGTCCCCCACTATGATTGTGTTACTGTCAATTTCCTCTTTCATAGTTAGCATTTGCCTTATGTATTGAGGTGCTCCTATATTGGGTGCATATATATTTATAATTGTTATCTCTTCTTCTTGGATTGATCCCTCGATCTTTATGTAGTGTCCTTTCTTGTCTCTTGTAACATTTTTTATTTTAAAATCTATTTTATCTGATATGAATATCGCTACTCCAGCTTTCTTTTGATTTCCATTTGCATTAAATATCTTTTTCAGTCCCCTCACTTTCAGTCTGTATGTGTCCCTATGTCTGAAGTGGATCTCTTGTAGACAGCATATATATGGGTCTCGTTTTTGTATCCCTTCAGCCAGTCTGTGTCTTTTGGTTGGTGCATTTAGTCCATTTACATTCAAGGTAATTATTGATATGTATGTTCCTATGACCATTGTCTTAATTGTTTTGTTCTTGTCTCTGTAGGTCCTTTGCTTCTCTTATGTTTCCCACTTAGAGAAGTTCCTTTAGCATTTGTTGTAGGGCGGGTTTGGTGGTGTGGAATTCTCTTAGCTGTTGCTTGTCTGTAAAGCTTTTGATTTCTCCCTCGAATCTGAATGAGATCCTTGCTGGGTAGAGTATTCTTGGTTGTAGGTTCTTCCCTGTCATCATTTTAAATATATCATGCCACTCCCTTCTGGCTTGCAGAGTTTCTGCTGAGAAATCAGCTGTTAACCTGATGGGAGTTCCTTTATGTGTTATTTGTCATTTTTCCCTTGTTGCTTTTAATAACTTTTCTCTGTCTTTAATTTTTGTCAGTTTGACTACTATATGTCTTGGCATATTTCTCCTTGGGTTTATCCTGCCTGGGACTCTCTGCGCTTCCTGGACTTGGGTAGCTATTTCCTTTCCCATGTTAGGGAAGTTTTCAACTAGAATCTCTTCTAGTATTTTCTCAGGTCCTTTCTCTCTCTCTTCTCCTTCTGGGACCCCTATAATGCGAATGTTGGTGCATTTAACATTGTCCCAGAGGTCTCTTAGGCTGTCTTCAGTTCTTTTCATTCTTTTTTCTTTATTCTTTTCTGCATCAGTGATTTGCACCATTCTGTCTTCCAGGTCACTTATTTGTCCTTCTGCCTCAGTTAATCTGCTATTGGTTCCTTCTAGTGTATTTTTCATTTCAGTTATTGTGTTGCATATCTGTTTGTTTGTTCTTTAATTCTGCTAGGTCTTTAGTAAACTTTTCTTGCAACTTTTCGATCTTTGCATCCAATCTTTTTTCAAAGTCGTGGATCATCTTCACCATCATTATTCTGAATTCTTTTTCTGAAAGAGTGCCTATCTCCTCTCCATTTAGTTGTTTTTCTGGTGTTTTATCTTGTCCCTTCATCTGGTACAAAGTCTTTTGCCTTTTCATTTTCTGTGCCTTTCTGTGGCTGTGATTTTCAGTTCCACAAGATGAAATACTGCTGATACTCTTTGATTGTGCTGTCTGCCCTCTTGTGGAGGAAGCTGTCTAGGAGGCTCCTGGGTGCTTCCTGATGGGAGGGACTGATGCTGGGTTGGGCTGGGTGAGTGGAGCTCAGTAAAACTTTAATCTGATTTGGTGGGTGGAGCTCAGTGACACTTTAATCTGCTTGTCTGCCAATGGGTGGGGCTGTGTTCCCACCCTGCTGGTCGTTTGGCTTGAGGCGACCCAGCACTGGAGCTTACAGGCTCTTTGGTGGAGCTAATGGTGGACTCTGGAAGGGCCCACGCCAATGAGCACTTGTCAGAACCCCTGCTGCCAGTGCCCCTGTCTCCTCGGCGAGCCACAGCTGCCCCCTACCTGTGCAGGCAACCCTCCAACACCAGCAGGTAGGTCTGGTTCAGTCTCCTATGGGGTCACTGCTCCTTCCCCCTGGGTCCTGGTGAGCACACTTCTTTGTGTGCCCTCCAAGAGTGGAGTCTCCATTTTCCCCAGTCCTGTGGAGGTCCTGCAATCAAATCCCACTGGCTTTCAAAGTCTGATTCTCTGGGGATTCCTCCTCCTGTTGCTGGACCCCCAGGTTAGGAAGCCTGACATGGGGCTCAGAACCCTCAGGACTTCTGCAGTATAACTGTTCTCCAGTTTGTGAGTCACCCACCCAGAATTTATGGGATTTGATTTTAATGCGATTGCGCCACTCCTACCATCTCATTGCGGCTTCTCCTTTGTCTCTGGATGTGGGATCATATCATGTTCTTCTAAAATATGATTTTGAATGGCTGCATACTATTCCAATGGCTGTCCGATTTATTGAACCACTTTCCTATAGCTGGACATTTATGCTTCTTTAAAATATTTACCATAATAAATAATGCTTTGAGAAGTATCCCATAGAACTCGTGTGTATCACCAATTACTTCTGAAAGATAAATTTCTAAAGGCAGAATTATCATTTCAAAACTTGTAGGTGTTTTTAAGCTTTTTATTAGTTAACCACCCAGCTTCCAGTGTTTCTTTAAAAAGTATACAACTCAAGCATCTGTTTCTGTAACTCACCAGGTTGGGATAGGACAGAACTATTGATTTTTGAGCATTTAGGTTCCTGTTTTCTTAACCCTGTTTGCAAAGTGCTTTTAAATTATTCATTAAAGTGCAGTATTCTATTTATAGACACATTTGTGTATGAGATCACTCCCTTAATGTCTGGGTAAAAAGCCTATGAATTGCTGTTATCACATCCCTATCTTTGTAAATCCTTTTCTACTCCTATTCACCCTTTCTTTTTTTTCAACCAAATAGAGACGCTGAAACACATAAGGTCTTGTAGCTCAGATGCTTACTCAGATGAAATGGCTGTTCTGAATAAACCCTTGTTCTTTTCTTCTCCCCATTCATTAACTAGTTGACTTCAAAAAGATGAGCGATCAGAAGAATATTATTAATTCAAAAATATTTTTTCCTGATTCATAAAATAATGAATGCTTATTTAGAAATTTCATAAAATAAAGATTAGCATCAAAAGCAGAATAAAAATCTTTAATTCCATCTCCCACAGATGACCAGTATATAAACATAACTTGTTCATACTAGCCTATTCTTATAATGCATTGATTAGATTCTGATGACTAATATTTTAGGAGGAATTTCTGAGTCCATGTCTGTAAGTGAAATTGACCCACAGTTTTCTTTTCCTGTAGCTGGTCACTGTCTAATTTGAGATGAAAGCCTAGTTTATTAATTTGCAGCTTTTATCTTTTACTAATACGTACATTTAAGGTGGTACATTTCCTTATAAATAATGCTTCAACTACCTCATACAGAGTTTGATTTGAGGTATTTTCATTATTGTTTAATATGTGCTATGCACTAAATTGTTCCTCAAATTCCTATGCTGAAGCCCTAACCCCCCAAAGTCATAGTACTTGGAGATGGGGCCTTTGGGAGATAATTAGGTTTAGATGAGGTCATGAGTGTGAGGTCCTTATGATGGGATTAGTGCCTTATATGCAGAGACAAGAGAGCTTGCTGTCTTCCTCTTTCCTTGCCATGTGAGGACACAGCAAGAAGGCAGCCATCTGCAAGCCAGGAAGAGGGCCCTCACCAGAACCTGACCATGTCAGCACCCTGATCTCAGACTTCCCAGCCTCCAGAACTTTGAGAAATAAGTGTCTATTGTTTAAGCCACCCAATCTACGGTATTTTGTTATAGTAGCCTGAACTAAGACAATGTAATTTCCATTATGATATTTTTCTTTGATTTGTACGTCATTTAGAAGGATATTTTACAATTTCCAAACATATGCATATTTTCTTATTTTCTTCTTTTCCATCACAGTTGCATTGCCCAAAGAGCTTGCTCTTTATTTTAATCTTTTGAAATTTGCTGATGTGCCTTATAGCAGACTATGGTCTATAAGTTTTCTCAAATGTTTCTGTGTGCTTGAAAAGAATTAGGTTCTATGTTGTATATATTCTATTCAGCTAACTTGATAAGCATATTACTCACATCTGTTTTCTTACTACTTTTTTGTCTAGTTGTTATGTCCATTACTAACATAATTACACAATTTCATTATGATTATGGATTTATCTTATTTCTTCTTCAGTTCTGTCAATTTTTTATTTATATATTTTGAGACTGTGTTATTAGGGGAATGCAAATTAAAAATTGTTATGTCTTCCTGATGAATTCTGACTTTAATTATTATGAGTGGTTCTCTTTATCTCTAGAAATGTATCTTTGCCTTTGTGGTGTAATGTATCTGATGCTAATATAGCCATCCCAGATTTCTTTAGGCTCATATTTGCATATCTTTTTTTTTAAGTCATTTTACTTTCAGTCTTACAATATTTTTATACCTTAGATATGTCTCTTGCAAAGACTATACAGTTAGATTTTTTCCATCCAGTCTCATAATTTTTGTCCTCTAATGGGAACATTCAACTCATTTACATTGAATGTAATTAATGATCTATTTCTGAGTTTAAATCTACAAACTTATTATATGATACTCTTATTCTACATTGTCTGTTTCTATTTTTCTCTTTTCTTGTATTATTTGAAACTAATATTATGATTTTAAAGAATCATTCTACTTTTCCACTACTTCTAGTACATTGGCAGTTATATGCTATTTTTCTTTCTTTTTGTGGTTACTGTATAAATTAGATAATGTGTTATTAACTTATACAGATAATGCAGTTATACCATGATATATCTCTGGACCATGCAGAGATCATTTTCTTAGAATACTTGAACTCCGTTCACCCCTCCAGATTTATGTGTGATTGTAATTGTATATTTTAATTCTGTATGCTCTTTTTAAACTCAACTAAGTAATATTAACTGTGTTAGTGGTGGAACTTCACCAGTGGTCCAGTGGTTAAGACTCTGTGTTTCCACTGCGGGGGTCATGGGTTCAATCCCTGATGGGATAAGATAAGATCCCACATGTCACGCAGTGTGGCCCAAAAGCAAACAAACAAATAAAAAAAAGTGTTAGTATCTGACGTGCTGTCAGTGTTCATTTAGATTTATTCACATCTTTATCCATTCTTTACTTTTCGTTGGTCTCTGACATTTCTCACCTTCATTTTGGGGTCATTTCCCTTCTGCCTGAAGAGCCTTCTTTAGAAATTCCATTTTTGGTCATCAGCTGGTAGTACATAAACACTCTTGATTTTTTTCTAAAAGTATTTAGATTTCACTTTTATTATTTTAAAAGTTCCTTTAATTTACTTAAAATTTTTTCAGATATAATTTACATGCCATAAAATTCATGCTTTTAAAGTTTAGTTTCAGTGGGTTTTGGTATAGTTACAAGATTGTGCAGCCATCATCACTACCTAATTCCAGAGCATTTTTATCATGTTAAAAAGAAACCTCATACCTCTTAACAGTCACTTCCCATTCCTTCCTTCCCCCTAGCCCCTGACAACCATTAATCTACTTTCTGTCTGTAAGGTTTTATTTAATGTGTACTTTTCATATGAGTGGAGTCATAAATATGTGGCCTCTGGTGCCTTGCTTCTTTCACTTAGTATAATAATGTCAAGGTCTATCCACGGTCCACTGTAGCACGTATCAGTACTTCATTCCTTTTTATGGTTGAATAATATTACATTGTATGGATATACCACATTTTGCTTATCTATTCATCAGTAGGTAGGTATTTGAGTTTTTTTCTTTTTTCTTTTTTGTCTTTTGTGAATAATGTGCTGTCAGCAGTCATGTACAAGTTTTTGTATGAATATATTTTCAGTTCTTTTGAGTGGATATTAGAAGTGAAATTGCTGGGTCAAATAATAACTCTAGGTTTAACTTTTTGAGTAACTGCCAAACTATTTTCCAAAGATGCTATACCATTTTACATTCTTACCAGCAATGCATAAGGGTTCTAGTTCCTTCACGTCTTCACTAACACATCAGTTTTTTTGATTATTGCCATCACAAGCACACACCCCAGAACCCACTAATGAGTCAGCACTAGCCCTGGGAACCCCCAGGTTTCTGCAGCCAGCTGCCTTATGACCTGGCCCCATCAACCAGTGGCTGGTAGCCTCAGCACTAGGCAAGGCCTGGCAACCAGCCATAGTGGGGGGTCACCATGCCTACCCACAGTAGTCAGCCTACCACAAGAGAGAAGGACCTGTGTAACACACATTGGGGGCAAATCTAGATCATATAGCTCTGGTCACCAGAAGGGAGTCTTCTACTGTGACTCATAGGACATCTCCTAAAAAAGGCCACCTCTCCAAGATTGAGAAAAGTAAAACCAGCAAGTTGGGGAGAATGAGGAGACAGAGGGGCATGTTCCAAAGAAAGGAACAAGATAAAACTCCAGAAAGAAAACTAAGTGAAGTGGAGACAGGCAGTCTACCTGATAAGGAGTTCAAATGATGATCACAGAGATGATGAAAGAACTTGAGAGAAGAATGGATGAGCAGAGTGAGAAGTTAGAAGTTTTTAACAAAGGATTAGAAAATATAAAGAACAAACAAACAGAGATGAAGAACACAATAATGGAAATTAAAAATACACTAGAAGGAATCAATAGTAGATTAGATGATATAAAGGAAAGAATGAACAAGCTGGAAGACAGTGTATTGGAAATCACTGAAGCTGAATGGGAAGAAGAATAAAAAAGAAGGGAGGACAGTTTAAGAGACCTCTGGGACAACATCAAGCATAGTAACATTCATGTTATAGGGGTCCCAGAAGGAGAAGAGAGAGAGAGAGAAAAGGGCAGAGAACATACTTAGAGACAAAATAGCTGAAGACTTCCTTGACTTGGGAAAGGAAACAGACATCCAGGTCCAGGAAACAAAGAGTCCTAAGCAGGACCAACCAAAAGAGAATTACACCAAGATACATTGTAATTAAATTGGAAGAAATTAAAGGTAAAGAGAGAATATTAAAAGAAACAAGGGAAAAGCAACAAGTTAAGTACAAGGGAACTCCCATAAGGCTATCATCTGACTTTTCAGCAGAAACTTCAGGCCAGAAGAGAGTGGCACAATATATTTAAAGTGATGAAAGGGAAAAACCTACAACCAAGAATACTTTAGCTGACAAGGCTCTCATTCATTTTGATGGAGAGAAAAAAAGTTTACAGACAAGCGAAAGCTGAAAGAGTTCATCACCACCAAACCAGCTTAACAAGAAATATTAAAAGTAACCTTTCTTTCTTTCTTTCTTTCTTTCTTTCTTTCTTTCTTTCTTTCTTTCTTTCTTTCTTTCTTTCTTTCCTTCCTTCCTTCCTCCCTCCCTCCCTCCCTCCCTCCCTCCCTCCCTCCCTTCCTTCCTACTTTGGTCTCCATTGCTGCATGCTGGCTTTCTCTAGTGGTGAGCAGGGGCTACTCCTCATTGTGGTGCATGGCCTTTTCATTGTGGTGGCTCCTCTTGTTGTGGAGCATGGGCTCTAGGCACACAGGCTTCAGTAGTTGTGGCTTGCAGGCTCTAGAGTGCAGGCTCAGTAGTTGTGGTGCATGGGCTTAGTTGCTCCATGGCATGTGGGATCTTCCTGGCCCAGGGAGCAAACCTGTGTCCCCTGCATTGGCAGGCAGATTCTTAACCACTGCACCATCAGGGAAGTGCCAAAAGGAGTTCTTTAAGCAAAAAGGAAAAGCCCACAACTAGAAACATGAATATTACAAAAGGAAAAATCTCATTGGTAAAGGCAAAAATACAGTAAAGGTAGTAAGTCAACCATGTATAAAACTAGTAAAATAGTCTATATACAGAATAAGTAGCTAAAGGATACACAAAACACAAAGATGTAAAATATGATATGAAAAGAAGCAATCATAGAGGGAGAAGAGTAAAAATGCAGGGTTGTTAAAATACATTTGAATTTAAGAGATCAGCAACTTAAAATAATCATATATGGGATTTCCCTGACAGTCCAGCAGTTAAGACTTCATGCTTCCACTGCAGGGGTATGGGTTCAGTCCATGGTTGGGGAACTAAGGTCCTGCATGCTGCATGGTGCAGCCAAAAGAAAAGAAAATAATCATATATGTATAGCTGTATATAACCTACTGGTAACCACAAACCAAAAATCTGTAATAGATAGACACACACAAAAGAGAAAGAAATCTAAAGGTAACACTGAAGATATTCACCAAATCACAAGGGAAGAGACCAAAAGAAGAAGAAAAGAAGAAAAAGGAACTACAAAAGCAAACTGAAAACAACTAACAAAATGGCAATAAGTACACACCTATCAATAATTACTTTAAATGTAAGCAGACTAATGCTCTAATCAAAAGACATAGGGTGGCTGAATGGATACAAAAATAAGCCCCATCTATATGCTGCCTTCAAGAGACTTACTTCAGATCTAAAGACACACACAGACTAAAAATGAGGGGATGGCAAAAGCTGTTCCATGGAAATGGAAGTGAAAAAGAAGCTGGGGTAACAATACTTATATCAGACAAAATGGACTTTAAAACAAAGACTGTAATAAGAGACAAAGAAGGAAATTACATAATAATCAAGGGATCAATCCAAGAAGAAGGTATTACAATTGTAAATATATATGCACCCAACATAGGAGCACCTAAATACATACAGCATGTATTGACAGACATAAAGGGAGAAGTTAACAGTAACACAATAATAGTAGGGGACTTTAACACCCCACTTACATCAATAGACAGATCATCCAGACAGAAAATCAATAAAGAAACCTAGTCCTTAAATGATGTTAGACCAAATGGAATTAATAGATATATATGGAGCATTCCACCTAGCAAATGCATATTCATTTCAAGTGCACATGGAATATTCTCCAGGATAGATTACATGCTAGGCCATAAAATGAGTTTTGTTAAGTTTAAGGGAATTGAAATCATATCAAGCATCTTTTCTCATCACAATGCTATGAGAGTAGAAATCAACAAGAAAAAAGCTGCAAAAAAAAAAAAAAACCTGCAAAAACAACAACAACAACAACAATAACAACAAAGAAAGCCCACACAACCATGTGGAGGCTAAACAATATGCTACTAAACCACGAATGGATTACTGAAGAAGTCAAAGAAGAAGTCAGGAAATACGTGGAGACAAATGAAAATGAAAACACAATGATCCAAGAACTATGGGATGCATCAAAAGCGGTTCTAAGAGGGAAGTGTTCGTATATAGCAGTACAGGCCTACCTCAGGAAACATAAAAACTCTCAAATAAACAACCTAAGCTGACATCTAAAGAAAATAGAAAAAGAACAAACAAAATCCAAAGTTAGTAGAAGGAAATTGTTAAAAATCAGAGCAGAAATAAATTAGAGGCTAAAAAAAAAAAATAGAAAAGATCAATGAAATTAAGAGCTGGTTCTTTGAAAAGGTAAAGAAAATTGATAAGCCTTAGCCAGACTCATCAAGAAAAAAAGAGAAGGTCCAAATCAACAAAATCAGAAGTGAAAAAGAAATTATAACTGACACCACAGAAATATGAAAGATTGTAAGGGATTACTCCAAAAAACTATATGCCACTAAAATGCACAATGTAGAAGAAAAGGAAAAATCCCTAGACATGTATAATCTCCCAAGACGGAACCAGGAAGAAACAGAAAATATGCACAGACCAGTTACCATTAATGAAATTGAATCAGTAATAAAAAAATTCCCAACAAAGAAAATTCCAGGACCAGATGGCTTCACAGGTGAATTCTACCAAACATTTAGAGAAGAGTTAATACCTGTCATTCTCAAACTACTCCAAAAAAAAATCCAGAGGAAGGAATGCTTCAGAACTCATTCAATGAGGCCAGCATTACCCTAATACCAAAACCAGACAAAGATATCATAAAAAACAAAAGAAAATCATAGTCCAATATCACTGATGAACATAGATGCAAAAATCCTCATCATAATATTAGTAAACCAAATCCAACAGTACATTAAAAGGATGATACACCATGATCAAGTGGAATTTATCCCAGGGATTGAAGGATGTTTTACCACCTGCAAATCAATCAGCGTGATACACCACATTAACAAATTGAAGAATAAAAATCATATGACTATCTCAATAAATGCAGAAAAGATTTTGACAAAATTCAACATCCATTTATGATAAGAACTGTCCACAAAGTGGGTATAGCAGAAACACACCTCAACATAATAAAGGTCATATATGACAAGTTCACAGCTAACATTATACTCAGGGATGAGAAATTGAAAGCATTTTCTTTAAGATCAGGAACAAGACAAGGATGCCCACACTTGCCAGTTTTATTCAACATAGTATTGGAAGTTCTAGGCATGGCAGTCAGACAAGAAAAAGAAGTAAAAGGAATCCAAATTGGAAAGGAAAAAGTAAAATTGTCATTTTTGCAGATGTCATGATAGTATACTGGAAAAATCCTAAAGTTGTCACCAAAAAACTACTAGAGCTCATCAATGAATTTGGTGACATTCCAGTATATAAAATTAATATATAAAAATATGTTGCATTTCTATGCACTAACAATAAACTATCAGAGAGATTAAGGAAATAACCCCATTTGCAATGTCATCAAGAAGAGTAAAACACCTAGGAATAAATATAACTAAGGAGGTAAAAACCTGTACTCAGAAAACTGTAACACATTGATGAAAGAAACTGAAGATGATAAACAGATGGAGAGAGATACTGTGTTCATGGATTGGAAGAATTAATATTGTTAAAATGACCATAGTACCCAAGGCAATCTATAGATTCAGTGCAATCCCTATCAAAATACCCATGGCATTTTTTTCACAGAGCTAGAACAACTAATTTTAAAATTTGTATGGAAACAAAAAAGATCTGGAATTATGAAAACAAGCTTGAGAAAAAAAGAACAGAGCTGGAGGTATCATGCTTCCTGACTTCAGACCATACTACAGAGCTACAGTAATCAAAGCAGTGTGGAACTGGCAGAGAAACAGACACATAGATCAGTGGAACAGATTAGAAAGCCCAGAAATAAACACATGCACTTATGGTCAATTAATACATGGCAAAGGAGGCAGGAATATACAATGGAGAAAGGACTGTCTCTTCAATAAGTGATGTTGGGAAAGACAGCTGCATGTTAAAAAATGAAATTAGAACATTTTCTCATACCATATACAAAAATAAGCTCAAAGTGCATTAAAGACCTAAATGTAAGACCCCAAACCATTAAGCTTCTAGAAGAAAACATAGGCAGAACACCCTTTGACATGAAATGTAGCAGTATTTATTTTTAGGACTTGTCTCCTAAAGCAAAGGAAACAAAAGCAAAATAAACAAAAGGGGATTAAGAGATACAAATTATTATGTGTAAAATAAATAAGCTACAAGGATATATTGTATAACACAGGGAATAGAGCCAATATTTTATAATAACTTTAATGGAGTATAATCTACAAAAATTACAAATCACTATGTTGTACATCTGAAACTGATATATTTTAAATCAATTGTACCTCAGTTAAAATAAAATATAGAAATTCTAAACCCAACATGGTATTAGGAGATGAGCCTTTGGGAGGTGCTTAGATCATGATGTTGGAACCTTCTCAAATGGGATTAGTGCCTTATAAAAGAGCCTCCAGAGAGATCCCTAGGCTCTTGGACCATGTGAGGACATAGCAAGAAGGCACTGACTCTGAACCAGGAAGGGCCCTCACCAGAAGGCAACTGTGCTGGCACCTTGATCTTGGACTTTTCAGCCTCCAGAACCATAAGCAATAAATTTCTGTTTTTTTATAACTAAAAGAAAAGGAAAGAAAAGAAAAGAATGTGTTTTGTGTGTTTTGAATGGGTTCTCTAGTTATCTGTTAGGTGTAATTGTTTTATAGTGTTGTTAAAATCTTCTGTTTATTTGCTGATCTTGTCTTTTTCCATCATGTATTGAAAATGGGATATTGACGTTTCCAACTATTGTCAAATTGTCTAATTGCTCCTTCATTGGATCAGTTGTTAGGTACATATGAATATCACTGTTATATCTTCTTGATGCGTTGGCTCTTTTATCATTATAAAATATTCTTTCTTTGCCTTTAGTAACAATTTTCATATTGAAGACCATTTGGTCTGATGTTAGCAAAGTCACTCCAGCTCATGTTTGATTACTGCTTACAAGGTAAATATTTTTTCATCTTTTCACTTTCAGTCTATTTGTGCCTTCGAATTTAAGAATGCCTCTTGTATATTGCATATAACACATTTAAAAATTCCATTAACACAGTTTCTGCCTTTAAATTGCTATGTGTAATGCATTTTCATTTAGTGCAATTTTGGTAAGGTGGTGTTTATTCCTGCCAGTTTGCTAATTGTTTTCTTTTTGTCTTGTCTTTTTTTGTTTTCTGTCCTCTGTTACTGCCTTCTTTTGTGTTAAATAGATATTTTCTAGTGTGTCCTTTTAATTCCCTTGTCATTTCTTTTACTATTTTTTGTTAGTCATGTTCTTAGGGGTTGCCTGGAGCTATAACAATTTGGATAATTTCAATAGTTTTTAAAAACTTTGCTTCAGTATATCTCTGTTTCCTGCCTGCTCCTCCATACTGTTATTGTTCTACAAAGTACATCTTTATACATTCTGTGCAGATCAGCCAGATTTATAATTATTGCCTTTTGTGGTTATCTTTTATTTCAGATAGGAGAAAAAAGTTACAAACAAAAATTACACTTATATTATCTTTTTTACTTCTGTAGTTGTTTACCAGTGTTCTTTATTCATTTACCTGGATTTGAAGTACTAGCTAGTGAGTGTCATTTCATTTTAGCCTGAGGGACTCCTTTTAGTATTTTTTTGTAGGGCAAGTTTTCTAGTGATACAGTCTGTCAATTTTGTTATCTGAAAATATTTTAATTTTTCTTTTGCTTTTGAAGGATAATTTTTGCTGGATATAGAATTCTTGTTTGGCAGTCTTTTTCTTTTGTAATTTTGAATTTGTCATCTTACAACCTCTAGCCTGTATGGTTTCTAATGAGAAATGGGCTGTTACTTTAATTGAGGGTACCTTTTGCATGGTGAGTTGCTTTTCTTCCTGCTTTGAAGATTCTCTTTGTCTTTGTTTTGATAGTTTGATTATGATATGTATAGGTGTAGATATCTTGGAGTTTATCCTTAGATTTTACTGAACTTCTTGGATTTGTAATTTTTTAAATCAAATAGGTAAGTTTTTAGCCATTATCTCTTCAAATATTCATTGTACCCCTTTCTCCCTCTTCTCTCCTTCTGAGGATTTCATTATGCATATGTTGGTATGCTTGATTGTGTCCCTGAGACTGTTCTTTTTTGTGTGTGTGTGAGGAAGACTTTATTCAAGGGGACTACTACAATGGTGTTTTGTATTAGGGCAGAGAGATTGGGCTCAACTCCTGTTCATTTTTCTTCCTAATTTTACTTTCTGTTTCTTAGATTGGAAAAATTCAGTTGACCTATCTTCAGGCTTGCCAGTTCTTTCTTGCCTGCTCAAATATGCTATTGAATCTCTCTAATAAATATGTCATTTCAGTTATTGTACTTTTTAGCTCCAGAATTTTTATTTCATTCCTTTTTATAATCTCTGTCTCTTTACTAATAGTCTCTATTTGGTCAGACATCATTATTTACATTTCGTTAATTCTTTAGACCTGGTTTCCTTTAGTTCTTTAATGTATTTAAAATAGGTTGTTTATAGTCTTTGTCTTGTAAGTCCAACATTAGGGCTTCCTGAGGGATAGTTTCTGTTGATTGCTTTTCCCCCTGTGTATAGGCCATATTCTCTTGTGTTTTTGCTTTTGTTTTTTTGTATGTCTTATAATGATTTGTTTAAGACTGAACATTTAAATCATATATATGGCAACTCTGAAAATTCGAGTCTGAGATATTTGGTGGTGCTGTTTTTATACTAGTTCTTGTTTGTTTGTTTAGTGACTTTCCTAAACTAACTCTGTAAACTTTATATTCTTTGTCTTTCAGTTCCACTGAAGTCTTGGTTTGGCTAGCTTAGTGGTCAGCTAATGATTGGACAGAGATTTCCTTACATGCTGGAAATCAATATCTCCTAGTCTTTCCTGAGGGGCCCTGAGTGGATCTGTATATTGGGGGCATGCTTCAACATGTAATGAGACAGTTTACAACTCTATCTTAGTCTTCACCTTCTGCTTGTACAGAGCCTCAAAGTCAACCCAGCGTGAGCTCTTACAGCCATATCAAGTCTTTCCTGGGCGTTCACACAACCTTGGGTATGTGCACAGCTCTCCATACATGATGTAGCCTTCTAGATTTCCGGGGGTATATTGGAGGTTTTCAAATCACCTATAGACAGCCTATTCCCTAGCTTTTCCTTTTAAGCTTTTGGTTAATTATTTGCTCCAGCAGTTGTACACTGTCTCAGGCAGTTACAAAACCAAACAATTGCCTCTAACTGTTTTGACATATATCTCTGAGGAAAATGCTTTTCTCACTGGGCAAGCTCTGACTTAGGTCAAAGAGAGCCTTGCAAGTGGAACCCTTTAGCTATGTCAAATAATGACAGTTCTCTGGGAGTAAGTCTTTGAAGGAGTTCCAGCCCTTTTCTGTCCTCTTCTGTGGCTGTCAGGCTGCTGGTTTTCACTATGATTGTAGGCTGTCAGTTTTCAAGACTGCTATAGAGTTGAGGTAGGGGTTAGGGGAAATGGTGGGATAAGACAAGCTAGAACACCAAAATTTGCTGTTCTTGAGGTTCAACCATTTTTCTTTATCACACACTCCCCAGTTGTGGCAAGCCTCTGGTTAAACTCCCAGATTTCTGAAAAAGTTGAATCTGACAGTTTTTGCTGTGTTTTCATTGCTTTCATTGAAGAGGGACTTTTTGGAGGTCCTTACTTTGCTTTTTTTACTGATATCACTTTCTCACCTTTATTCTTTCTTTTTCTTTTTCTTTTTCTTTTCTTTTTTAGCCACACTGCATAGCATGTGGGATCTTAATTCTCTGACCAGGGATCAAACCCATGCCTCTTGCAGTGGAAGCTTGGATTCTTAATCACTGGACCACCAGGGAAGTCCCTCACTTTTATTCTTAAAAGAATTTTTTCCCATATATTGAATTTTATGTTGTCAGTATTTTCTTTCAGCACATTAAAGATACCTTCCCACCATGTCTGGGTTTTATTTTTTCCTGTTCAGACATCAGTAGTCAAGATAACTGCTGTTTCTCTGGATGTAATCTGCACATTTCCTGTTGCTTTTTTTTTTAAATAAATTTATTTATTTATTTTATTTATTTATTGGCTGCGTTGGGGCTTCGTTGCTGCACACGGGCTTTCTCTAGTTGTGGCGAGCAGGGGCTACTCTTCATTGCGGTGCGCAGTCTTCTCATTGTAGTGGCTTCTGTTGCTGTGGAGCATGTGCCCTAGGCACGTGGGCTTCAGTAGTTGCAGTACATGGGCTCAATAGTTGTGGCTCACGGCCAAAAAGTTCATTTGGGTTTTTCTATAAGATGTTATGGAAAAACTCGGGCAAACTTTTTTGCCAATAGTATTGATCTTTTTGTGACTGGCTTGTTTCACTTAGCATAATGTCCTCAAGTTTCACCCATGTAGCATGTGCCAGAAATTCCTTCCTTTTTAAAGGCTAAATAATATTCCATTGTATGTATATGCCATATAGACTTATCCATTTAATCTGTCAGTGGACACTTGGGTTGCTTCCACATTTTAGCCATTGTGTATACTACTGCTATGAATATAGGTATACAGATATCTCTTCAAGATGCTGTTTTCAATTATTTTGGGTATCTATCTAGAAGTGGAATTGCTGCATCATATGGTAATTTTACATTTAAGTTTTTGAGGAACTGATACTCTTTTCCACAGAGTGTAGTGTTTTTTTGTTGTAGTAAAACATATATAAAATTTACATTTTAAATGTTTAGTTCTGTGGTATTAATTACATTCACATTGTTATGCAACCATCACCACCATCCATTGCTACAACTTTTTTCATTTTGCAGGATTGAAACTCTGTCCCCACTAAACAATAATCTCCTCTCCCAGTCCCCTGGAAACTACCATTCTACTTTCTGTCTCTGTGAATTTGACTTTTCTAGGTACCTCACAGAAGTGGAATTACACAATTTTGTCCTTTTGTGACTGGCTTATTTCACCTTGCGTAATGTCTTCAAGGTTCCTACATCGTGTAGCATGTGTGAGAATTTCCTTCCTTCCTAAGGCTGAATAGTATTACATTTTATTGTTCATCCATTCATCTGTCGACGGATGTTTGGATTGTTTCTACCTTTTGACTGTAGTGAATAATGCTGTTAAACATGGTTGTAAAATATTTGTTTGAGTCCCGGTCTTCACTTCTTTGGGGCATGTTTCTAGAAATGGAGTTGCTGGATCATGTGATAATTCTGTTTAATTTTTTGAAATACCACCGTACGATTTTCCACTCTAGCTGCACCAGTTTACATTCTTACCAACAACGTACAGGATTCCAGTTTCTCCACAGCCTTGCAATCGCTTGTTATTTTCTGTTTCCAGTGGGCATGAGGTGATATTTCACTGTGGCTTTGATTAGCACTTACCTTATGATTAGTAATGTTGCACACCTTTTTATGTGCTTATTAGCCATTGATAGATCTTCTTTAGAGAAATGTCTATTCAAGTCTTTTGCCCAATTTTAACAGGGTTGTTTTTGCATTACTGCAAGTGTAGTTTTTTGATAGTCTATATTGGGTAATTCTGACTTATGTCTTTGGGGATCTGTTTTTGTTTTCTGTGATTTGTTTCTTGCTCATAGTCTAATTCCTTTGCGTGTGCTAGACATTGTATTTGGCAGAATTATTTTGAGGAATAATTTGAGACCTAGGATGATTGTGTCACTTTTGGACAGGTTTTATTTTGTTATCTCTAAGCGTCTTTATTCTTAAAGAAGCCACCTTACTCCCAGTGCGGGCCTGAAGCCAGCCAGATAAGCAAACAAGGCAGCTTGTGCGGGAGGGCTGGCTTGCTTTTCAGGCCTTCTCCATCTTTAGGGTTTATATCTCTTTGAGCTTCCAACACAAATTGAAGGCTGATTTCTCAGAGTCTGACTCATGCTTTTACTCTGTGCCTGTAGCCTCCAATTTCTGGATTATTTCGGGTAACTTCAGCATCTATAGTAAAACTCCCAGATGTCAGGACCTTACACAGAAAATTTACTTCTCCTTCGCATAACAGTCCACTGTGAATGTTCCTCACCAGTGATCAGCTTTCCTCTGCATGGTGATTTGGGCCTGGTGCTTGGCTGCTTTGGTCCTGCTATCTGCTAGATTGGTAGCATGGTATAGGGCCTGAACTTCCTTTTTGTCCAGCTGGCAGATGGGGAGTGTAGTTTGGAGGCCGCACACATGCTTCTCACCCATGTTGACCCGGACATGACATGTACAGTAACTGCAGATGTTCCACTGGGGAGAACTAGTCATGTGGCCCACCAGATGCACGTGTGAGGCGGGCGAAGTGTAGTCCATGGTTAGCAGCTGCATGTCTATTTGGTGGACAGTCAGCTCTGCCTCAGTCCTTCCCCTTGGCCCTGAAATATCTGTGCACATTCTTCTTTCCCAGCTGTATTACATTCATCTTCCCCAGGGAGACAGTTGAATCCAGATGCGGCTCTTTAGGTTTGATGACTGAATTAACACACAGGTTATCTGCTGCTCATACTGTACAATAATGGAGCCAAACCATTAACAATTGCAATGGAACAAATCTTCCATTTGAAAGGGGAGAAATGAAAGATAAACATCAGTCCTTCATTCAAAGCAAGTGTGACACCCTGAGGGCAGGTATTATGAAGGCATCTGTCAATGGCTATTAAACAGAGGCCACCAGGAACTCACCTGCCACCTGTGATAGAACAGGTGGGGACCACACACAGTGGGAACCGTGGGGCATTGAGGTGAGAGGGTGTTGGAAAGAATCTGTTACAGGATTTGGGCTTTGGTTGGGTGGTTCTGGGGAGGGGCCAGGAAAGTGGGGTGCTGTCAGCAAGCAGGGAACACGTTATGAATGAGTGTCTTAACAAATCTGTAGGCAGGGTGGACGAGGGCAAGGCTGACGCTGCCATTGGTAAGGAAGCAGCCCTCCCCGTGTTGGCCAGGAGAGGCCCGTCTTTTGTCCTCTGTGGGCACAGCTGCCTGGGGCCTTGGGGAGGATCTGTTCCTTGAGATCTGGGGCTGTCCAGATTCCAGAGCTTGCTTCCACTTGTGGAATTTGGAGGCTGGGGATTCTGACAGTCACTGACTTATTTTAGGCTCATGTTTCTTTGGCAGTAGAATTTCCCCCCAATTCTAGTAGCTTCTGACCTATTTACTTTCAGCAGTTCCATGTGCCAGTCCCTACACCCCTTGTTCTTTCCTGGTCATAACCCTCTGGCCTGGTCATTATCTTTGCTTTCTTGTGCCTGTATCTCTCTGTCTGCTCAGGGTATCTTGAAGGCATGGCTGTGGGTGGAGAGAAACCCTGTTATCTGATCTTTGTGAACAGCTGAGCCCTCTGTTTAACCAAGGAGTCTTCATGGGCCTACGCTTCTCCGAACAGTTTCAGCCTTACATCTTACTCTTGGGATGCAGAGGGGGAGGCTTTTCCCTCGAGGCTAGCCCCATGTTTCTGGACCATCTCTAGGTGATTCCTGTCTCTCTCAAGTCGGCCAGTTTTTGTTTAAGCCCTTCTCTTGCTGTGATGCCTGTTTCGGCAGAGCAGGTGTTAGTCACCCAGGCTGCTGGCACTCCTTTTTCTCCTGTCCCCGAGCTGGAGGCTGGGCGTTAGTGTGGTCTGCTTTGCAGTGCATGAAACAGGGCTTCCTTGTTACCAGCTGCCTGACAGCGGTTCTTACTATGGCATTACCCCTGTTCAAAGAAGCTGTTTGCGTCCTAATTCATCTCTGTTGAAATATGTATGTAGTGATAGAGAATGGAAAAGCGGAAAATTTCTGATCTAAACTCTTTCTTTGAGGATTGTTTGAACCATTTTCTATTCCTTCATTTCTCTACCACTTGGATATGAAGCTGTACATTTGTGGCTGTTTCCTAGGTAGATATTACAAGAGCACGGTCCTGGCAGCTCATCTCTCTTGGTTTTAACTATATTCACATTGGGAATTCATGCCTTTTCTGATTTCATATAAGAAGGAAAAATTAGATGCTTCAGTTTTGGGGAACTAAATTGGGATGTAAATAAGATAAATAAAATCAGTGAAGGAAAGCACTTTGAACCCAAGTTGCAGTGGTGTCGAAGATTCGCAGGGCCTCCCTCCCTCTTTGCCATATGGTGGCTGAAGCCTGGGGCCCTTCCCTTGCTCTGAGTCTGTCTTTGCTTTGGAGAAAGGGGGATATGAGTACCTGGCCTGGATCCTCTTGGGGAATTCTCCTGTGGAAGCAAAATGAGATGACTGACATGCAAACATGCTCAATAGTAAAACTCTCTGGGCGGAAAGGGCATTATTATTTCATCCTGAAGTACTTTTGTGGATAAATAATTTATTGGCACACAAAGTTCATCCTCTGAGGCCGAGTGCTCCTACAATAATGTACCCAAGCCAACCTTGGAAACTTAACAGCATCTCAGAGTGAGGAGGGCCAGCGGGCACGTCCCTCTGTGATTTTTACTGAATTGGGTGTTTTTCCAGGGAGTTCTGAGCTCTATTTATAATTGTCCTTAAGCAAATAAGAAACAGTCCCACGTGGTGACCCTTCACGCAGAGCGCAGCTTACTGTCACCTGTAGATGACACAGTTAATAGTCGCCATGATACTTAGTGGCCCAGACTGGTAGTTTACGCTTTCATGGACTTTTAAAACAGATGAGCTTTGGTAATAGAGACATGTTTCTTACTGATGTCTTCCATAACCCCTTATGATTAAACTGTTGCTGAATTTCCTAGACTTGATTAATTACCTTATTAATTAAACAGATAAATAATGAAGTAGATTATTTTGCTTACTGAGAAATTGTTAATCTTGAGGTAGCTGTACATCTCTAGGTCCACTTAGGAAGCTGGAATTTTTCGTTTAATGGTCTTTTCAAATTCATGTATTATCCATGTGATCAGCGTGGAGACTGACACTGACAGAGGTGTAGTAGCTATTTTATCTCAGGGCACTGGGGTGACATGTGGGCCACTGGTCCCCACAGGGGCTGTGATCCTGGCTTCCGCCACCTCACTTCCCTACTTCTTAGAGTTCCTGAAGCTGGGCTCCAGCCCTTGGGCACACAGCAGCCCCCTCCCCAGCACCCTTGGCTCTGAGGACCTTCTTGCTCTTAGATACACCCCACACGGTGCCTGTCATCTCTCTTTTTCTTGCTCTGGGCACTGCTGCAGCTCTGGGCACAGCTTCTCCTGGGCAGATGAGGCAGCCTGGGAGCCGGTGGAGTGTCCGCACTGCCCATCGCTCTGTGGCCAGGCCCCGAGAGTCTCTCCCATCTGGAGGACGGAGCATGGTGGGGATGAGGCCCTGTGCTCTGCTGAACTTGTGAGAGGAGCCTGGCTGTCAGCCCCTTTCCTTTAGACCCAGGAGGAAGCACCTGGAGCCAGAGGTGTGGGGTCTGCTTGGTGAGGCCAGGGTCCTTGGCTGGGGCTGTCTGCCTGTGGTCAGATCTTGTTCAGGTGGGCATACCCTCCAGACAGGCCCAGGCTCAGCTGGGCTCCACCAAGGGTGCCTCAGGGCGAGGCCCTGGCACTGTTATCTGCAGCACCCATTAGGCCAAGAACCCGATGGGAATGCTGAGCTGGAAGTGAGTTGCACATCCTTACTGGACAGAGGATTCAATTCCACCCTGAGGCGAGGACTCTCTGCAGAGTGGTTGCGGGGCTCTCAGGTACAGCACCCCCCACCCCATAAGGCTTAGGCTTAGGCCAAGGCCGTAGGCCTGTTGCTTTGCCCGTCAAGGCAAATGTGAGATTCCCAACCCCTTGTTGGCCCCCTAGCACCCTCAGGACAACAACAGAAGCTGTGATATATGGACCTCAGGGCTCTCCGAGACCGTTTCAGGGGATTAGTGAGGTCAACACTGTTTTCATAAGGTCCGGAGACTTGATTTCCTTTCTCACAGTGTCGACACCTGAGCTAATGGCGCAAAAGTAATGGCGAGAAAAACTGCTGGGGCCTGAGCACCATCGCGGGGTGGGGGTGGGGCAGTGTGCAGACTCCAATAGTCCTTCAGCACCACCACTGCACACAGAGCTCCACTTGCATGCCAAATGAATGTCCTCCACGAAACAGTAAGAATTATTAATTTAATTAAATCTTGACCCTTGAGCACATATCTTTTAAATGTTCTGAGAGACAGACTGGGAGTTTGCACAGTGCACGTCTGCAATGGATGGAATCACGACAGTTGTTTCGAGGAAAAGCAAGCGCATGTGCTTTTGTTGGTTGGGGAGCTGAACTTGCTCCTCTCCTCATGGAATACTGTTTTTACTTTAAAGAATAACTGACAGACAGACCATGGTTATTATACTTGCGTTTTTGGCAGACAATGTCTGAAAATTGAGCTAAGTGAGCCTGTGATTTCAAAGGAACTACCTGCCTGTATTTGCTGCAACTGACAAAATTTGAGTTTTCAGTCAAAAATTAGAATTTTGAAAACTTGTGTCTGCCATGGTGAGCTTGATAGCTTCCCAATACTTAAAGCTGTTTCTGATGAACTCAGTGGTACTATTAACAAATGTGATTTTCTGACATTATGTACTGAAATGTATTCGTGAAAGTCCATGTAACTCAGTGAGCCAGTGTTTTCCAAAATGACTACTGAGTGATGTCACACCAACCACGCATAGATGAAATATATGTTTGGGGGCAAGATTGGTAGATAATGGGTTTTAATGTCAATAAAAGTTTATTGATGGGGCTGCAGATTCCATGTTGCAAGTAACCTTTAAGAAATGACCACTTGCCAAGTGTTGATGTCATATCAAGAATATCCACGACAATCTGATAAACCTATGCAGATACTCCTGTTTCCAGCCACATGTCTGGGTGAGGACGGGCTTTTTTCACATACTTTAACCAAAACAGCGTTTCACAACAGATTGAATGCAGAAGCAGGTGTGGCAATCCAGCTGTCTTCTATTAATCCTAACATTAAAGAGTTCCAGAAATTCTTCTCACTAATTTATTTTTGTTTGGAAAATATAGTTATTTTTATTAAAAAGTGTTATTTTTGTTATTTTGTAATGGGCTTATTATTCATTGTAAATGAATTACTGAATAAATAATTTTCAAATCTTTCTGTGTTAATTTCAAATAAATATCAATGAATAGAATACATTTAAGAAATAATTTGAGGAAAGAAAGGGGTCCTGAGTCCAAAAAGTTTGAGAACCACTGGTCTGGTGTCATAGGCAACTGTGGTGCTTGAGTGGAAACGCGGGTGGTTTTGGTGAGGAACCTCGGGGAACCACTGAGATGAGGAGCTGTCCCCAAGCACTGAGGCAGAGAGAAGACTCAGAGTTCTTTATTTGTTTGTTTTTAGGTGAATGCTAATAGGTAAGTGGGTTCAACTGAAAGATTGACATTGGTAAGAAACTGAGAGATTCATTTCAACTTTCATATTGTAAATAACTTTAGAAATTAACATCAGAATTTGATTTTCAAGACAAAAGCCCTACAAAGCAACCAACTGAGTCAGCTTTATTTGTGAGATATGGAAATAAAAGCTTACTTCTCTAAAAAAAAAAAAAAATACAGAAGCCCTATAGGCAGTTCTGCTCTGTGATGGAAAATCTGTGTAACCCAGATTGTTCAGTTACTCAACAACATTTATCAGTACCAGCATTCTTAGAGGGGTATAGACTTCTGTGCGAAGTGCTAAAAGGGAGACCAAAGGTATAACAGATGGTTTTTTTCTGATGCTAAGAGGTTTTTTTCTCCAGTAATTCATGAGGAAGAGAAGGTGGGTAGGACAAGTTCTCAACTGAAAAGTTGCGTGAGAAGATATTGGACAGAGGAGACAGGAAAGTCGTGCCTGACTGCAGCAGCTGCTCTGCAGCAGAGCTCCGGGTGGCTGAGGAGGCGGGAGTGACCTGGGTCTGGTCCTGGAGCTGTCTGGCAGGTGAGATCCCCTGGACAAAGATGCGCATTTCCCTGCATGGTGTTAGTCACTTGTGGTTCCCGGGTGCCCGTGGAGGAACAAAGGTGAAGAAGCGTGCCTCTCAGTGCCTCTCAGACGCAGGGTGGTCATCATCCTTGGGGGCAGTGCCTGGGGTGTGGAGGTGTGTCCTGTGCGCCCCTGGCTCTGCCTCAGCACCTCTCCCTGGGTGGTAACTCTGGGCTGGTTCTGTACTTTTCATGGAAAGAACAGTAAAGCTTCTTCTAATGAGAATTGGGGAGTAGGGAATTCTGATTAATTTCATTTCCCTTTCAGTTTCCAGACCATCAGAAAAAAATTTTAAACCCTAAGATTAAGTTTCTGATTTATTACCTAGACAATGTTAAACATGGTTGAATCTTTCTAAAAAGACAGGATTTTGTAGGACCTCAGCACATCATTGACCATAGAATATTACTGTTCCCAGCCTCCTGGGTTAGATCTCCTATCTCAGAGCAGAAGTGCCTGCAGGGAGCACTTTCACTGTCACTCTCATGAGTGAGTCCTGTCCCCAGATCCTTGCTAGTAGAAATGAAGTCAGAAACCTGGCTTCCTGTCCCCGATATGACAAGCTGCATGTGCCTTTGAACTCTCTTAAAGCCTGTGTCTCTTTCTGGAAACTGGGTGTCACTGAGGTTGGTGTCTAGTGACCAGCAGGGAAATGGGTGTGTGGTCCAGATCTCTGCCAGAGTTGAGTGGAGGGAAGGCTCCTCAAACTTTGGCTTCCTTTCTGAACGCCATCATCACCTCCCACTGAATGAGTCTCTCACGGGAATCTCAGCCTCCTTGTCCATCGTCCCATTCCCTGCTCCCCCAGCACACACGGACAACCACACACACACAGGCACACAGGCCCAGTCTCCAGCACGAAGGAACAACGACAGTGGGGAGCAATGTCGAATTGCTAGCCTTCGGGGCGCTTGGAAGAGCCCTGGCCACCCCTGCCTGGAGACAGTTTCCATTGCCTCTGAGACGTGGATTAGGCGGTCTGTGCCCGTCTTAGTTCCCTCTGACATCTTTCATTTCCTTGGCCTGAAGGCTTTTCTCCGTTTGTGGGCCGTATCTGAGTCGCTACGCGGAGCGCAGGGCTGTGGCACTTACGGTACTGAGCTGGCTGGTCTTTAAATAGCACAGCGCCTATAAACAGGATCACCTGTTTTACAGCCTGGTATTGAAGAAAATTGTTCACAGAGAATTCTGAATGGCTGTTGGAGCGTTAGAAAGGCAGTAAAATGCTCCTCACTCCGCCCCTACCGTGAGGCAAGACTGTCTGAGAGCACACACACCATATCAGAGACATTTCCTCTGGGCTGGGCCGAGTCATCCCTCAGATGCATTACACTCAGGCTGCATCAGGATGAAGAATGGCCGGACCAAAATCTCCTTGATTATCGGAAACTTAGTCATTTGTTCTCTGAGTCAGCTTAATGGCGTGTAATGTTCACATCACATTCTTTTGGGCCCAGGCCAAGAACCAGCATGTTTGCCAGCGTTTCAGCAATGAGCTAATCAGACTTTTGGCTCCCACATTCCTGGCCAAGAGTTCCGCTGGAGTTAATACTGTCACTGCAGCAAACCAGGGTCCTCACAAAGGTTGCTCTTTCTTTTCCTGTGTCATATGCTGGCCCCTGCTTTCATCAGATGAGCCCTAAGCCCCTTCTCCTCCAGAAGTCCTTCAGGCTGAGGCTCTGAGATGTGATGCTAGAAATTCAGCCCAACAGATTATTTACTGAAAAGCCCTGTCCTGACGGCTGCCAAGGATGTAAATACAGGAGAGGGTCTTCCATGTAATCCAGGGAGCATGTAATCCACTTGGGGGTGGGGCATGATGCATGGACATGTGGGTCCTCAGTACCATGAAGTGTCAGCCACACGTCATCAGAGAAGAGCAAGAGAAGGGTGTGGAGCTCTGGGGAAGCAGGCACTTTGGAAGGATGGAAGAAGGCCTTGGAGAGGACAAACATCTCAGCTGCGTCTTGGAGACTGTGGAATGAGGGCTGGCACGTGGTAGGTGGGTAATAGGTGTAACTGTCCTAGCTTTATTGTTACACTTCTGTTTTCTAACTAGTAAAATAGAAAAAAGTGTCTTCCACATCTGCTGGCGCCTAGCTTGTGAGACAACAGGGAGCTGCCTGGGGAAGGCGCCCAGGTAGGGTGGGCACCTGGCAGCTGGTGTGCAGTGACCGAGAGGTCTGAGGGCCTGGGGGTTGTCCACCCTCTGCCACTTCTGCTGCCACAGAGTGGATGGAGGAAGCGCCCTCTGTAGTGTGCGGAAACGCGTAGTGCACATCTGATTAAGAGCGAGCTGTGGTGGCATGCTCTGTCTCTGTCTTACTCATAAAATACTGTCAGTAGAGAAACAATCTTTTCGTGATTTTTGAAAAGTGTTTAGTGTGATAAGGGGAAAAAGTAAAAAAATAAAAACAATGAAATCAATAGAGAGGATATTCTCAAAAAGTGTGTGCCCAAGCAGGAATTCAAAAAGATGTTTACAGGAGTTGTCGACAGCTCTGTGGTGTTCCAGTGGACGACCCACCCCAAGGCGGCTCTGTATACACCTCCTCCATGCTGACAGGCATTTGGGGTGTTTCCCATTTGGGGCTATTAAGAATAAAACTTCTCTGACTATTCTTGTAGGTAGACACTCATTTCTCTTGCATAAATACCCAGAAGTGGAATTGTTGTGTCATAGGGTTGGTGTCTGTTTATTTTTAGTAGATAATTGCCAGTTTTTCAGAGTGGTTGAGCCAGTTTGCAGTCTATCCAACCATGCCCAAGGTTTCAGTTGCTCTGCACCCTCAGCAGTACTTGCTGGTTTCTGTCTTTTTCACGTCTGCCTTTCCAGAGTTGTGTGGTGATATCTCATTGTGGAAAATGTGCATTTTCCCAATCACTGATAGCATGTGTTTTTTCCCACACCAGCAAGCAATTCTCCCAACACCAGCTGTGTGTCCTACAGTTCAACTCAACTATGACACCATCTACCTGGAAACAGCATCAGATTCCACAGGCTAAGGGCTCAGTCTCACCGGGCCGATCCTCAAAAGAGGGTCTCCCCAACAAGTCCAAGCTTCAGCATTGCTGGAGAAGGCATGGCTGTGACCCACTGGAGAAATTCACGGAGGTGCTTCAAACTGGGGTTGGCTGCTGGGGTGCCCGTGGTACACTAGGAAGTCACCTTAGGGATGCCCACTGTACTCATTGAGAAATTGCCCACTGGCCTTCATGCTGCAGGGCAAGAACCCCCTCCCCAGAACCTGAAAGGGAACCCCCTTCCTCTTGCAGTGCTCTCTCCTGACAATGCCGTGACTGTGTCAACTGGCCGTGGAGAAATGTTCCTAGGGTCCAACACTAGTATCACAAAACAGGGCAAAAAAGGATGGGTTTGGGGCTTAGAGGTAATAAATAGATAACAGTCGCACCTTGTATGTGTGGGTCTGTTTCTTGACTTTTCTCTTTCGTGGATCTACTTCTCCATCTGTCAGAGCCGCTGGACTGATTACTGTAGCTTTACGGCACATCCTGATAATGGGTGGTGGAGTCTTGCACCTGTGCTTGTCTAGGGTAGCTGCACTATTCTAAGTTCTTTATTGTTTTAGAATAAGCATACCAACCTCTACAAAAACCTGTTAGGGTTTTCATTGGGGTGTTTTGGTTCCGTAGGTTAGTTCGGGGGAGAATTGACTTTTTACAATATTGAGTCTTCTAAATCAAAGGATATGGTTTATTCCTCCATACATGTTGTCTTTAATTTTTTTCAATGATATTTTGTTGTTTCTAGTGTAGAGGTCTTGGATAAGTTTTGTTGGGTTTATTTCTGAGGATGTTTTTGATGATGTTGTTGTTACTATATAGAAATGCAGGTGGGTTTTGCATATTGACCTTCTATCCAGCGAACTTGCTAACTTTACGTAACGAATATTGGTGTAATGGTGTGTTAAGATCTTCAACTATGATTGTGGATTTATCTATTCCTCTTCTGTTTATCTAGTTCTGTTTTTGCTTTGTATATTTTAAACAGACAATATTCGTTGCATACCAATTTAGGGTCTTACAGTTTCTCCTTGAATTGACCCTTTTATCACTGTGAAGTGTCCTTTTTCTCTGCTGATATATTTTGCTTTAAGATCAGTTTTGTCTGATGACAATAAAGCCACTGCAGCTTTACTTTGCTTAGTGTTCATGTGCTACAGCTTTTTCTGTCCTTTCAACCCAACTGCATCCTTACGTTTAAATTATGCTTCTTTTGAACATAATAGCATAATTTTTATTGTTTGACAATTTTTACATTTTAGTTGGAGTGTTTAATCTATTTACATTTAACTTGATCTTTGAAATGTTTGATTTAATTTTGCCATCTTAATGTTTGTTTTCTTTTTGTTCCATTGGTTCTTTGTGCCTTTATTCTCCCCTTCCTGCCTTCATTTGAATTAATCAGGTATTTTTTATTTCATTCTTTTAGTCTCCTGGGTTCTTATTTATTCATTCTTATATTATAAAAGTTACCCAAGAGATTTCAATTACATCATGACTTATTATAGGTTACTTTGATATGGTCATGTATTTCTGCTTCTATGTATAAGTCCAACATGACATTATTTCTGTTTTAAGAAGTTGATATTTTAAAATATTTGTTCACATATCTACCCTTTCTGGTGTTCTTCATTCTTTCCTGTGGTTCTATGCTTGTATTTGTGAATATTTTCTTTCAGCCTAGAGAACTAAAAGTATTTTTATATTGCAGGTCTATTGATGACAAATTCGCTTGACCTTTGCCTGAGAACACATTTAGGTTCCCTTCATTCTTGAAAACTATTTTCACTGGGTATAGAATTCTAGGTTGACAGTTGCTTTCTTTTAGCATTTAAATTATGTCAGCATTTTTGTATGTTCTCTAAGTCTTCTGGCTCTTATAGTGCTTGTTGAAAAGTCGGCCTTTTCTTGTTTCAAAGAAAAGATGTGCTTTTTTTCTTTGCCTGGTTTTTTAAAGATTTTCTGTCATTGTGCCTGTGTCTGTGTGTATACATGCATGTGCATGTGTTTTGTGTTTATCCCACTTGGGATTCATGGGACTTTTTGAATTATGCATTGCCTTTAATAAGGTTTGGAAAATTCTCAGCCATTATTCATTCAGATGATGCAGTTATTCCATTCTTTTCCACTCTCTTTCTCAATACACATATGTGAGACTTTTTTGGCCATGTCCCACACATTCTTGTGCTTTGTACTATTTTCATTCTTTTTTTATATTTTTTCTTCCTGGACTTCAGTTTTAGACCCAAATATCCAAAAGTTTGGATATTTTCTGTTGGACATGTCTGAGTTCCTCTAATTGTGTTTCACTTCTGGCTGCTTTTCTTTTAAAGACATCCAATAAGTTCTTAATATTATATTTTTCAAATACAGAATGTCAATTTGACTACTTTTCTGTAGAGTCCAAGACTGTTGAAAATTTTCATCTTTTATTCCATTTGTTTCTCCCTTCCTGTTTTTAAACATTTTAATCAGTTTTTTCTTATACAATGTATTTACATAAATACAAAACATCCATTTAAGGTGTACAGTTGGATGTGTTTTGACGGTTGTGTACAGCCATGAGACAGAACATTTTCATCACCCAAAGATTCCTTGTGTCCACTTACATCCATTCCTTGCTCTGCCTTTGGGTCTTGGGAAAGCACAGACATACTTTTTGTCATTTTAGAGTGGTTTGTATTTTGTATTAATGTAATCATACACTACATACTCTTTCCCTGTTTGACCTCTTTCACTAAGCATGGTAATTCTGAGATTCGTTCATGTTGTGGTTTTCAGCACAGTGTTAAAGAGCAGTGGTGAGAGTAGACAGCCTCGCCTGGTTGCTAGTCTTAGGAGGAAAGTGTTTAGTATTTTTATCTCTCAGTATGAAGTTAGCTGTAGGTTTTTAGTAGGTGCCTTTTATTAGGTTGAGAGAATTCCTGTCCCTGGTTTGTTTAGAATTTTTTTCTTCAGTGGGTGCTGAATTTTGTCAAAGGTTTTTCTGCATCTATTGAGATGATCATCTGTTTTTTCTCCTTTTTTCTGTCAATATGGTAAATTACATTGAATGATGGTTAAACCAACTTTGCATTCTTGGGATAAGGCTTATTTGGTTGTGATTTTTTTCCTTTTAAAATATTTCTGAATTTGATTTGAGAATGTTTTAAGGATTTTAGTTTTTAGTTACATGAGGGATAGTGGTCTGTAGGTTTTTTTCTTATAATGTTTGGTTTTGGTATCAAAATGATATTGGCCTCCTAAAATGAATTTGGAGTGCTCTCTCCTCTCCGTTTTCTGGAGGTTGTGCATAATCAGTATTATTTCCTTCATAAATGTTTGGTAGAATTTACATTGTAGCCCTCTCATCTTAGAGTTTTTAACTAGGAATTCAATTTATATAATCAATATGGCCCTGTGCAGGTTATCTTTTCCTTTTTGAATGAGCATTGGTAGTTGTTGTCTTTCAAGGGATTTTACCAATTCTTCTAAGTTGGATTTGTTGGCGAAAGTAGTTCGGGAAAGTCTCTTATTATTTTACTGTCTGTAGTACCTATAGAGAGAATCCCTCTCTCATTCTTGATATTGATGATTTATACCCTCTATTTTTTTATCTTGATTATTCTAACTGTGGGTTTATACACATTTATACATTTTGTTGATCTCTTCAAAGAACCAACTTTTAGCTTGGATACTTTTCTCCATGCCTTTTAAAAATACTGTTTGAATTCTGCTTGTTATTTCTTTCTTTCAACTTACTTTGGGTTTACATTGCTCACTTTGTTTTGGCTCCTTGAGGTGGACTCTAAGACCATTGTTTAGAAATCTCCAGTGTGTCCCTGACCTTGAGAATGGCCTTCCTGGTTTCTTGACCAAAGCACTTGCAGGTCTGTCTCCTCAGCCCTGAAAACTCAACCAGTTAAAGCTTTCAAGCTCCTGCCACACACGGATGGGTGCACAACCTGGCAAATGACTTGGGGGGCAGTGGGCTGTGTGCTCACTGCAGGCCCCTTTCCTTTAGTGTGGCTTGGTCCCCTGAGCATGTAAAGACGTGGGGAGAGATGTCAGTCTGTCTTGCTGGCCTGGTGCCCAGGCCTTCTGCACAGTCCCAGAACTCAGAAGTTGTCTGCTGGGGAGAAAAGGCCTTGTGCTGGACACTCCTTTAGTTTCCAGTCTGTTGCTGGCCTTGAGGCTGCAAAAAAGCTCTGCTGGTTTTTCTTTCCTCTCGTTGAATCCCTCAGCTTGGACCAAGCCTGATTCTTAGCCAGTGTTCAGAATTAGCAGCTTATTTTTAGCTTATCTAGAAGGGCTCTTCCTTGTAAGGAATTTTAATTCATACAGTCTTCATTGCTTTGATTTTAGAAATACAGTTTTTGAAACTTATCACTAAAAAAATATATTCTTGCTCCATTGATATTGTTGGCCCGCTCTGACCACAACATTGTAATAGGAGGCAGAAGTCCCCCTCCCCTTTGGATAATTTATACACAATCAAATGCACCTATTTAAGTATGCATATTAATACATTTTGATATCTGTGTATTCCTTGTAGCTACCACCAAAGTCAAGGTATAGAACATCATCCCAAAAGGTTCTGGTGCCCCTTTCCATTCAGATCTTCCTTCGTCACTGTTGATAAGATTCAGTTTTTCCAGAATTCATGTAAATGGAATCATACAGTGTGTACTGGCTTCTTTTTGTGTCTGGCTTCTTTCTTTCAGCATCTATGCATTTGAGATTAATCCATGTCTTGTGAATGTGTTTTGTTCCTTTTTTTGCTGAGTACCATTCCATTGGACAATATGTTTATTTGCTTGATAGACACTTGGATTGTTTATAGCTTTTGGCTATTATAAATAAAGCTGCTATGGATACTTTGTATGTGTCCTTGTGTGAGAATATGTTATCATTTCTCTTCTGGAAATATCTAGGAGTGGAATGGCTAGGTGGAATGGCAAGTGCTATGGAAGTGCTATTACAAGGATCTACATTTTCCAAAGTTGTCAAATGATTTTACCCTCCTTGTAGCTACATGTGACAGTCCCAGTTTACTGCCATTTGTATCAGTACTTGTTAGTGTCAGTCATTCTATTTTAGCCATTCTGCTAAATGTGTGTCTCACATGGTATCTCATCATGACTATGGTTTTAATTTTCCTAAAGACTAATGATAGCTATTAGTATCTCATTGTGATCTTAGTTATTTTCCTGAGGACTAATGATGACAAGCTTCTTTTTCATATGCTTCTGAGCTGTTTGTATGTCTTCCATGATGTATCTGTTGAAATATTTTGCTAGTTTTTAATCAGGTTGTTGTTTCCTTATTATTGACTTACAAAAAGTCCTTTGTATATTCTCAATACTAGCTCTTTATCCAGATATATGTATGAGAAATGTTTTTTTCCATCTGTTATTTGCCCTTCCATTTTGTAAATAGTGTCTTTCAAAGAGCAGAATTTTAAAATTTTGATGAAATATAAATTATCATTTTTTTCTTTGATTGGTATATTGTGTTTTATTGATGTATCTAAGAAATTCTGCTCTACCCCAAAGTCCAGGAAGAAAGAATTTTTTCTTAATTTTCTTCCAAAAGTTCCACAGATTTAGCTTTTACATTTAGGTTAACTTTTGTGTATGGTGTTAGGTAAGGATCGAGGTTCATTTATATAGGTATATAAATACCCAGTTCTTCTGACACAGTTTGTTGGAAATCCTTTCTGCACTGAAATGTCTTTGTACCTTTATCAAAAATCAATTGTTCAGAAATGCTTGGGCCTATTTTGAGATTCTCTATTCTGTTCCATTTATATGCCTATCTTTATACTAATATCACACTATATTGATTACTGGATATCTGAAATCAGGTAAACTAAATCCTCCAACTTTGTTCTTATTTTTCCAAATAGTTGTGACAATTCTAGGTCTTTGCTTTTTTTTTTTTTTAATTTTAGAATCAGCTTCTTAACTTCTTCCAAAAATTCTATTAGGATTTTGATTGAGATTGCTTTGACTCTGTAGGTCAAATCAGACAGAATTGACATCTTAGCAATACTGAATCTTCCAATCAATGCATATTATAATCTCTCCATTTATAATGTCTTTAATTTCTCTCAGCAGAGTCTTGAAGTTTTCAGTATACAGTTCTTGCATGTATTTTGTTAAATTTATCCCCTCAAGCATTTCGTGTTTCTGGATGCTATTATAAATGGAAGTTTTAAAGGATGTTCATTTCTAATTATTAGCTAGTATGTAATTGTTTTTGTATTTTAACTTATATCCTCTACTAAGCCAAAGTCACTTACTAATTTTAATAACCTTTTTCTTCATGGTCTTGTCATCTGCAAATATAGTTTTACTTACTCCTTTCCAATACGTATGCCTTTTATTTATTTTTCCCGCCTTATTTTCTAGGACCTCCAATATAATATTAAATAGAAGTGGTGAGAGAGGATGTTTTTGTCTTGTTTTTTACTTAGGGGGAAAGCATTCAGTCATTCATCATTAGTTATAATGTTAATGGGTTTTTCATAGATTTGTTTATCTGCTAGAGGAAATTTCCTTCTCTTTCTTGTTTCCTAAATCATGAATATTTGTTGAATTTTGTCAAGTACTTTTTCTGCATTTATTAAAATAATTGTTGATTATTTTTCCTTTGTTCTGTTAATATTTGAATTTTATTGATTGCACTTTGAATGTTAAGCTAACTTTGCATTCCCAGGTTGAACTCAGCCTAGGTTGAAAGAGTTTGTATTGGGTTGTATTTTTTTTTTTTTAATTTTTGGTAGAATTCATCCAGACCTCAAATTTCCTTTGTGAGAAGATTTTTAATTAAGATTTTAGCTTTTTAAGGTTTTCACATTTTGTGTCCTGAGTCACAGATTTTTGTGTCCTGGGTAATTTGTGTTTTGTAAGGTACTGATTTTTCTAAGTTATCAAGTTCAGTGATATCATGTTTCTCTTTATATTGCTTGCATTATTCTTTTCATTGTTATAAAATCTGTAATGATGTTTCCTCTTTCACTCTTTTTAAAATCAATCTAGCTAGTGGTTTATCAATTTTATTAATTTTACAAATATATAGATTTTGCTTTCATTGATTTCTTTTTTTTTTTTTTTTTTGGTCTGATTTTCTGTTTATTGATTTTTATTCTTGACTTTATTATTGTCTTCCTTCTTACTTTGAAAACACTTTACTGTTCTTTTTCTAGCTTCTTAAGGTAGAAGCTAAGATAAATGATTTTGGATTTTTTTCTATTCTGATAGTAGCATTTAGACCTATAAATTTCCCTCAAAACACTGCTTTAGCTGTATCCCACATATTTTTTAAACTTTTCATTTTGAAATAATTATAGACTCACAGGAAGTTGTAAAAATAACATAAAGAATTCTGTGTATCCTTCACCAGTTTCCTGCAATGGTAACATCTTACCTATGGATACTACAACATCAAATTCAGGGAACTGACATTGATATATTGACACTGACATACTGTTAACTAGAACACAGACATTATTCAGCTTTCATTGTATTTTTAACCTCCATAGTTCTGTGTGTGTGTGTGTGTGTATGTATAGAGTCCTTTGCAGTTTTATCCCAGCTATAGATTCATGTAATCAACACCACAGTTAAGATTCAGAATTGTTCCATTACCACCAAAGAACACCCTGTGCTACCTTTTCTGTGTTCTCATCCATCCACCATCCCATCCACTGTCTCTGACCCTTGAAAACTACTAATCTGTTCTCCATCTCTATAGCTTTGTCATTTTGATAATGTTACGTAAATGGAATTATGTACTATGCAGCCTTTGGGGATTAGCTTTTTCCTCTTAAACTTACGTTCTTTGGGTACTCCCAGGTTGTTGCATACATCAATAGTTCGTCCCTTTGTGTTGCTGAGTAGTAGTCATTGTTCGGATGCGTCAGTTTGTTCAACCATTCATTCACTGAAGGGCATTTGGATTGCTTCCAGCATTGCTACTAAGAATAAAGCTGCTATGAACATTCATGTACAGGTTTTTCTGTGAACATAAAATTTTGTTATCCGGGACAAATGCCCAGGAGTACAACTTCTGGGTCACGTGATGGTTACAAGTTTAAACAGAAAGTGCCAAACGACTTTTCAGATTGGCTGTATCATTTTGTATTGCCACTGGAAATTTATGACTATCCCACATATTTTGCTATCTTGTATGTTCATTTTCAGTCAGTTTATTTTCTGAAATTCCTTGTGATATCTTCTTTGTCCCATGAGTCTTTTAGAAATGTGGCATTTTATTTACAAATATTTAGGGTTTTTCTAGATAACTCTCTGTTCCTGATTTTTAATTTAATTCAGAAAATATACTTTGTATTATTTTAAACTTTTCCATGTTCACTTGAAATTATTTTGTATTATTCAGTTATTGGGTGGAGTGTTCTGAAAGTTTCAGTTAGGACAAATTGATGGCATTGTTCAAATCTTCTGTTCTCTTATTGATTTCATGTCTATGTAATTTATCAAGTACAAAGAGAGGAGTATTGTCTTATATTTACTATTAATTTTGTAAGTTATTTTGTGCATATACATGTAGTATTGGTATGTTTTCTTAATAGATTGACATTTTTATCATTATAAAATGTCTTTATTTATGGTTAGTGTTTGTATGGCTTATCTTTTTCCATTCTTTTCCTTTTAACCTATTTTTCGTCTTTATGTTTAGAGTGGGTTTTATTTTAGACATCTTATTGTTAGGTCTTGTTTTTACCCAGCCTTTGTCTTTTGATTGGAATGTTTTCAGCATTTACATTTATTGTAATTATTGATCTGGTTGGGCTTGACTCTGCTGTCTTGCTACTTGTTCTTTTTTATTTATATCTTCTTTATTTTGGTGGCTACTCACCTGGTATCATTTTAATTCCTCCTGAAGAAAGTCCTCTAACATTTCTTATTGCTTAAGTTTGCTGGTGACAAACTCAGCTTATGCTTATCTGAGAAAGTTCTTATTTCTCTTTAATTTTTTTTTTTTTTTTTTTGGCATGAGATCTTAGTTCTCCCACCAGGGATTGAACCCATGCCCTCAGCAGTGAAAGTGCAGAATCCTAACCACTGGACTGCCAGGGAATTCCCTCTCTAATTTTTTTAAAAATTGATTAATTTATTTATGTATTTATTGATTGTGTTGGGTCTTTGTTGCTGTGCACAGGCTTTCTCTAGTTGTGGCGAGTGAGGGCTATTCTCCATTGCGGTGTGCTGGCTTCTCATTGTGGTGGCTTCTCTTGTTGCAGAGCATGGACTCTAGGCACTTGGGCTTCAGTAGTTGCAGCACATGGACTCAGTAGTTGTGACTCTTGGGTTCTAGAGCACAGGCTCAGTAGTTGTGTCGCATGGGCTTAGTTGCTCCATGGCATGTGGGATCTTCTCAGACCAGGGCTTGAATCCGTGTCCCCTGCATTGGCAGGTGGATTCTTAACCACTGTGCCACCAAGGAAGACCCTCCCTCTCCTTAATTTTAAAGAAGTTTTTTTGAAAGTAAAATTTTAGGTTTACAGTCTTTCTTTCAGCACTGAAATTTTTTTGGTCCATTGTGTTTTGGCTGTATAATTTCTGATGAGAAACTGTGCTCATTCTTATCTTTCTTTTTTTTTTTTTTTTTATATTTTATTGGAGTGTAGTTGATTTACAATGTTATGTTAGTTTCGGGTGTACAGCATCATTCTTATATTTCTTCTTCTGTGCCTAAGGTTCTCCTCCCACTCTTTGGTGACTCAGTGTAGTTTTCTTTATATTTATCTTTTATTTTTTGCATTTTATTCAGCTTCTTCAATCTGTGGGTATATAGTTTTTTAACCAAATTTTTTAACCAAATTTGGAATATTTTCTGCCATTATTTCTTCAAATATCTTTTCTACACATCTTCTCCATTTCTTCTGGAACTTCTGGGCACATTATAGTACTTGATACTGCCCCCACAGGTCATGGAAGCTCCTTTTCCCAGTCTTTTTTTTCCCTCTGTGATTCAGTTTGGGTATTTTTTATTTCTGTGTTCTCCAGTTCCTTTTCTTCTGCATATCTATATCAGAGGTGAGATGTGTATATATATATATATATATATATATATATATATATATATATACATAAACTCTAAAAGTTCCATCTGGTTCTAGCTTCTGTTTATTTCCTACTATGTTCACGTTGTCTTTTAAATACGTATACATATTTATAATAATTGTCTTAAAATTCTTGTTTGGACATCCCTGCCTTTCAGAGTTTGTTCATATTGACTGCTTTTCCATTTGTTTTTGGTTATACTTTCTTGCTTCTTTGTAGGTCCAGTAACTTTTAGTTGGATGGTAGACATGAATATTGCAGTTAGTGTCTGGATTTTGTTGTTGTTGTTTTTTTTTGAAGAGTGTTGACCTTTGTTTTTTCAGGCAGATAAGGTACTTGTGGGTCAGCCTGATATTTTTCAAAGTTTTACTTGAAGCTTCTTAGGTTGGATGTAGGGTATCTTTTACTTTAGGGCTGATTCAGCCCTGTTATTTAGGTGCAATCTTCTGCTGTCTCTACTTATTGCCTTGGTGGTTCAATTGGAACTCTTTGCTGATCAAATTCTACATATCTCTCAACTCTCTGCTGAACAGTGGAAATTGTTCAGTTTTTGCTCTACCTCATTGAGTTTCATGTGTTGTTTAGAATTTGGCAACAGATGATGGGGACCCCCCCATGCAGATTCTCGGAGCTCTTTTTAGCTCTCTTCTCTTCAGAGCCTCCCCTCATATCTCCTCTTCATAATCTCTAACTGCCTCAGCTTCCCTGAGTTCTCATGTTTCACCAACTCAGCAGGCTGTGGTTTTCTTTTGGGTTCCCCTCCTTGTCATGCAGTCTGGGAAGTGTTTTCACTAAGAAAGGTTAATTATAAGGCTTATATTTATCACAGTTTTGTGTACCCTATTGTCCAATGGCTGAAAACAGTTGTTTCATATATGCGGGTCTTTTTTACAGTTTTCTGGTTGTTCGTAGCAAGAGGATAAGTCCTACCCTGGTTACTTCATCAGGTGCAGAAACAAAAGTCTCCTCTCTTTGTTTTATTTTTTGTGTGTGTGGTAAAATACACATAACATAAAATTTATTATTTTAACCATTGTTAAGTGTACAGTTCAGTGGTATTAAGTGCATTCACATAATTGTGGAATCATCACAACCACCCATCTCTAGAACACTTTTCATCTTGTGAAACTGAAACTCTGTACCCATTGAACATAACTCTTCATTCTCTCCTCACCCCAACACTGGGAAAGCACCATTCTACTTTATATCTCTATGAATTTAACTACACTAGGTACTTCATATAAGTGGAATCATATAGGAGTTGTCCTTTTGTGACTGACTTATTTCACTGCCCTTTGTTTTGTTTTTGTTTTTTTTTTCCATAGTATATCATTTGGTCTTTATTTATGATGTTAGGATGATGGTTTGCAATACTCAGAATATTTAAGCTAGCTAGCTGATATGGGGGAGAGTGGGAGGGGTATACATTTCTTTTTCTGTTATTTGTTTTTTTTTTGGTAGAGGAATAGATTTTGTGTGTTTTCATTTCATAGCTTGACATGCACTTAACCTCATGTAAGACACTTTATAAATGTTGATGTTGGAGAATTAAATTATAGCATTGCCCATTCATTTTCTTTTGGTTTAAAGGACATGGTATGTTCACTGAACTAGTAATTCTCCATCTTGCTTAAGAATTAAACTTAGATCTTTCCCTACCTGTGGCACCATCAGAACTGCTTAAGTTTCATTAATACCTGATATCCTCTTAATTACACATAACTTCTATATGACCTTATTTTTAAAAAGCTTTCATGTGAAGAGCTTCGTTTATCCTCATGATAGTCCTTTTCAAGACATAACAACACCTCCTTGGAGAATTCTGTCGTGATTTCCCATCCAGTGTATAGTTTTGCCTTTCCATTGTGGTATTTCATATATTTGTCTATAACCTCCTCTTAGAATCCAATATGCTTATTATGTTTATGTCTCCCTGCAAGTTTTATTTCCCTAAGATCTCCTTACTTTGCTGTGTATAACCCAAAGTAGGTACTCAGTAAAGATTAATTTAAGGAAGAAAAGTCATCACTATCCTCAATTATAGGTGAAGTTTGTGACTCACCTATCTCAGGCCTTATTTATTGTCTCTAATTTCTTTCTATTCTTTCTTGAACCCACTGCATCTGGATTTTACCCTCTTTCTCCATGAAAAAAGCTTTGTCAGAATCACCAAAGACTTCTTTGACCTTGATAAATCCAGTGGTCAATTATTAGTCTTCATTTTACTTGACCTATCAGCAGCATCTGAATCCAGCTCACTGATCCCTCTTCCTTAGAACACTTTCTTTACTTGGCTTCTGGGACACTCCTCTCTCCTAGCTTTTCTCCTAGACCTCTGATTGCTTCTTCTGAATATCGTTTTGCTGGTTCCTTCCCATATCCCAATCTTCATTGGAGAGTTCAGGGCTGCATCCTTGATACTCTTTTCTTTTTACCTCATTCCTCAGTGATCTCACCTGATTTCATGGCTTTAAATACAACCTGTGCCCTGATGAATCTTAAGCATATCTTTCTAGCCTGAACCCTATCCCCTGAACTCCAGGCTCACATGCACAAGCCTGTGTAACACTGCCATTTGGCTGCATGATGGGCATCTCTTATGTCATATTTGAAAAGTAACTCAGTCATCATTCTTTCCCCCTAGCCTGCTTCTTCCTCAGATTTTTTTTTAACGTTAGTTGGTGGCAACTCCATTCTTCCACTTGTCAGGTTAAAACCCTGGGACTCATCTGTGACTTCTTTCTCTCATATCCCATGTCTAATATATCCGCAAATTCTGTCTCCACTTTCTTCACAATACATTCAGAATCTAACTGCTTCTTACCACCTCCATCCACTGCTATCATCCTGGCCCCAAGCCACAATTATCTTTCACCTAGATAATCTCATTAGTTTTTTAACAGGTCTTCATGCTTCAATTTTTGCCCAGTTACAGGTGATTATTCTCATAGCAGTAAGAATGAACTTTCTAAAAATGTTGGTTAGCTTCTGCTTTTGGAAAGATGGAGTTGATGTGCTTTTTCCTATTGCTCCTTTTAAGTACAACTAAAAATCCTGGACATTATATATTAAACAAACATGGACTCTGAACGATGATGAGAAGAAAGTAGACCAGCTAGGGACCTCAGGACCCAGGGAATGACGTGGCAGTGAATTCCTTGTGTGTTCTTCTTGCCATATATATCACAGACTCAATCTGAGAAGCTAGCAATCCGTAAATACTAGTGGGCATAGAAAAAAATGCAACAGAAGTCTGCTCTCTCTAGCCAAAGGACCAGGAAAGAGACAGCCTAACAAAACAGAAAGCTTTTAGACAATAACTGCTGTACTCCAGACAAACAGCACAGAAAACTTTAACCATTATTTCTTCAAGTACTTTTTTAGCTCTGCTATTTTTCTCCACTTCTTTTGGAATTCTGATGGCATGATTGTTAGTTCTTTTGTCATGGTGCCACAGGTTTCTGAGCCTCTGTTTGTATATTTATTTTTCAGTCTATTCTCTCTCTGTTGTTCAGATTAAGTAATTTTTTAAAATTCTGTCTTCCATTTAACTGATTCTTTCTTCTGGCTCCTCCTTTTTTGCTGTTGAGCCTATCCATTGAGTTTTTTATTTTGGTTATTGTGTTTTCCAAAAGATATAAAAGGATTGAACACTTCCCAATTCATTTTATAAAGCTAGTATTACGCTGGTATTAAAGCCAGAAAAAGACATTAAAAATATAGACCAACATCATTCATGAATATAGATGAAAAAATCCTTTGCAAAATATTAGCAAACAGAATTCAACAATACATACAAAGAATTGTGCACCATGACCAAATGGCATTTGTACCAGGGATGCAAGCCTGACTCAATATTTGAAAATCAATTAATGTGATATACCATATTAACTGAATAAATAAAAAAAATCAAATGATCATATTACTCAATATAATGAAGCATGAGACAAAATCCAACATCTAATTAAAAACTCACAGAAAACTAAGAATAAAGGAGAAGGTATTCAACTAGATAAACAGCATCTACACAAACCTACAGCTAATATTATGCTTAATAATGAAAGACTGAATGACCCAAAGATCAGGAATAGGACAAGGATGTATATTCTTATTCCACATAGTCCTGGAAGTTCTAGCCTGTGTGATAAGATAAGAAAAGAAAATAGAAGGCTTACAGGTCAGAAAACATGAAATAAACTTGTTCATATCTGCAGATGACATGATTATCTATTCAGAAAATCCCAAGGAGTCTACAAAAACAAAACAAAACAACCCTACCACTCCCCAAATCTAGAACTAATGAGTTCAGAAAGGTTGCACAATACAAAATAAACACACAAAAATCAATTTTGTTTTTGTATACTGTCAATGAACATGTGGACCCTCAATTTAAAAATGCAGTAAAATTCCTGAAAAATAAACAAACTTGTAGGTATAAATCTAGCAAGACTTTATGCTGAAAAATACAAAATCCTAGTGAAAGATATCAAAGTATATCTAAATAATGGAGGGACATACCATGTTCATGGACTTGAAAATCCAACACAGTAAAGATGTCAATTCTTCTCAAATTATCATATAGGCTTAATGCAGTTTCTACTAAAATTACAGCCAAAATTTTTATAGATACAGACAAGCTGATTTCAAAGTAGACATGGAAAGCAAAGGAATGAGAATAGCTAAAACAATTTTGAAAAGGAAGAATAAAGTGAGAGGAACCAGTCTGCCCAGTTTCAAGACTCATTTTATAGTCACAGTAACCAAGACCATGTGATATTGTTGGGAGGATAGACATAGAGATCAGTGGAACACTATAGGAAACCTAGTATAAAAAATAGCATACAAAACCACAGAAATATGCTCAAATGATTTTTGAAAAATTATTTTCTCAAACAGTTTTGAGAATTGCAAAAGCAACTCAGTGGGGGAAGGATAGCCTTTCCAACAAATGGTGCTGGAGCAATCAAACATCCATAGGCAAAAAAAATGGATCTCAATCTAATTTCACACGTTATACAAAAATTAACTCAAAGTAGATCTCAAACTCAAATCTAAAATGTAAAACTTATAAAGGTTAGGAAAAAAAGGAGAAATTTTCACATTTTAGGGCAAGGGCTGGGCAGAGTTCTTGGACTCAACACCAAATATCATCTATAAGAGGAAAACTGATAAATTCAGCTTCACCAAAATTAAAAACTTTTTCTCTACAAAAGAACCTGTTAACAGGATGAAAACACAAGCTACAGACTGGGAGAAATATTTGCAAATCACGTATCTGAGAAAAGACTGGTAATGGCATGTATGAAGAACTGTCAAAACTCAACTTTAAAAAAAACCAATTCAACTAGAAACTGTAAAAGATATGAGACATTTCACTGAGATACAGATGGCCGATAAACACATGAAAAGATTTTCAATGTCATTAGCCACTCAGGAAACGCAAATTAAAACCACAATGAGATATCACTACACAAACATCAGAATGGCTAAGATTTAAAAAATAGTGATAATAGCAAATGATGGTGAGAACATGGAGGAATTGGATCTCTCAAACATTGCTGGTGGGAATGTAAAATGGTAGAACCATTCTGGAAAAGAATTTGGTAGATTCTTATAAAACTAAACTTGTAACTACCGACACAACATACCAATATAAACTCCTGGGCATTTATCCCAGAAGAAAACTATGTTCACACAAAACCTATCCTCAAATGTTCATAGTAGGTTTATTTGCAATAGCCAGATACTGGAAACAATCCAGATGTTCTTCAGTGGATGAATGATGAAACAAACTGTCCATCTAAGCCACGGAGCACTACACAGCAACAAAAAGAACTGAACCCAGAAAACAACCTGGATAAATTGCCAGAGAATTAGGCTGAGTGAAAGAAGCCAATCCCAAAGGATACATCCTGTGTGATTCCGTTTACATATAACATTCTTGAAATGAGAAAATTATAGAAATGGAGAGCAAATTAGTGGTTGCCAGGGGTCAAGGAGGAAATGGGGGTGGTAGGGATGTGCTTGCAGCTGTGAAAGTGAAACATGAGGGATCCTTGTGGGGATGGAAATGCTCTATATCTTGACTGTATCAATGTCAAGTGGTGGTGACATTGTGCTTTAGTTTTGCAAGATGTCACTGTTGGGGAACTGGGCTAAGGTTGCCTGGATTATCTCTGTATTATCTCTACAGCTGCATATAAATCTACAATTATCTCAAAACCAAACATTTAATTTAAAAACATAGGTTAGATGATGCCATCCCTCTGCTCAAAACTCTCTAGTCTCCCTGTGCCCCTCATAATACAAGGCAAAGTGGTTGAGAGTGTCACGTGATCGGGCGTCTCCCTGCTCCTAAACTCACTTCCTGCCACTCGCCAGCTGAAGCTGTTAACCACGTTGGTATCCTTCCTGCTCCTCAGATACCAAGAACATGTCAAAACTGAAACTTGCTTTACTTCTCTTTTTACTTCAATTTCTAGGAAACTTGGGTTTTGAGACCAGCAACTTTTAAATTCAGATTTATGGAGTGCCTACCAAGTGCAAGGCCCTGTAGGCACTTGGGCACTATTAGTGAACAGACCAGATGGAGGCTCACATCTGCCCCAGAAGCCTCACATTGTCAGGAGAGACAGGCACAGTGAACAGGGGTTGTAGTAAAGGAGCCACTGGTGTGTTATGATGAAGGTGGGGGCTGGGGGAGGTTGGAGTGCAGGGCTGCCCTCGTTGAGCAGGTGACAACTGAGGACAGGCTTGGAACAGGTGAGGGAGTTAGACAAGTGGCTGTCTGGGAAAGAGCATTCCCAGAAGCAGGATGGCCGGAGAGGCAGGTGTGCTGGAGGTGGTGATTGAAAGCCAATGGCAGCTGGGCCACAGGCTGTGGTGGGTGAGGCAAGGGTGAGCAGGGCTGGTCGGACCTCAGAAGCCAGTGGGAAAATTTGGCTTTTACTCTTTGGGAATAGGGCGCCATTGCAGGGTTTTGAGCAGAGTAGTGACATGAATGGACATAGGCTCTCACGGCCTAACTCTGCCTGCTCTTTTGGGGCAAGGACAGGATGGGGAGTCTGTTAGGCAGCCATCCCATTAACCTAGGGAAAGGGTGATGGCGGTTCACACCAGGGTCATGTGGAAGTGACATTTTGATCTCGGATCCTGTTGGATGGTAGAGCTCATGGTAGCTCACAGTCAGACAGGAGATGTGGAAGGAGTGACCTGGTGCCCACTAGCCTGGGAAGGGGGCCTTTGATGGTTAGGGACAGGGAAGCCCTCAGGACCCTGGGTGGGGAGTGGTGGGTGGCCTGAGGTTCCATTGTGGACATGTCACATTGGAGATGGGAACAGGCCACTCACTGCAGGTGAGTTGGGGTTTGGGAGAGAGGACTAGACTCTGGAGATAGAGGCATGGGACTGTTGTGCAGTCAGATGAATGCATGGTTGGATGCATGGATGGATGGATGATGCATGGATACATGGATGGACAGATGGATGGATGCATGGATGGAAGGATGGATGCATGGATGGATAGATCAATGGATGCATGGATGGATGGATGCGTGGGTGGTGGGTGGATGCGTGGATGGATGGATGGATGCTTGGATGGGTGGATGCATGGGTAGTTGGATGGATGGGTGGATGGATGGATACATAGATGGATGCATGGGTGGATGGATGGATGGATGCATGGGTGGATGGATGGATGCATGGGTAGATGGATGGATGGGTGGGTGGATGCATGCATGGATGGATGGATGGATGGGTGGATGGATGGATGGATGCCTGGGTGGATGGACATGTGCATGGATGGATGGATGGATGGATGCATAGATGGATGGATGGGTGGGTGGATGGATGGATGGGTGGATGGATGGATGGATGCATGGATGCATGGATGGAAGGATGGATGCATGGGTGGATGGATAGGTGGAAGGGTGGATGCATGGGTGGATGGATGGATGCATGGGTGGATGAATGGATGCATGGATGGATGCATGGGTGGATGGATGCATGGATGGGTGGATGCATGGATGCATGGGTGGGTAGATGGATGGATGGATGGGTGGATGGATGGAGGCATGGGTGGATGGATGGATGGATGCATGGGTGGATGGATGGGTGGATGGGTGGATGCATGGGTGGATGGATGGATGCATGGGTGGATGGATGGATGCATGGATGGATGGATGGATGGATGGATGCATAGATGGATGGATGGGTGGATGGATAGATGCAAGGGTGGATGCATGGGTGGATGGATGGATGCATGGATGGATGCATGGATACATGGATGCATGAACTGGGTTTCCAAAAGGGGTACAGAGAGGGACAAGGGCCCAGGACTGAGGCTGGGCCCTCCAGTGTCAAGAGGTCAAGGAGACCTGCTGAAAGAAGCAGGTCAGGTGGGGGGAGAGCCCAGGGAGCACGAGCAGATTGGGTGACCAGTGTCAAGCATGGGGGACACTCGAGGTGGACGCTGGCAGCAGGACTGGGCAGTGTGGAGTGGCTGGAGCTGGGAGAAGGTCAGGCAAAGCCAGGAGTGAGGAGACAACCGTGATTGTTCCCACATTTTCCCGCTGAAAAGAATAATGTGGTGGTGGGGGTGGGGGGGATGGGGGAGCAGAGTTTTTTTTTAAATGCAAGACATTCTGGCTTCTGTTGGCGGCGGTCAGTGGGCTTGCTGCGAACCAGCGGCTGCAGGGACACCCCGTCCCATCTGCACACACTCCCTCTGACACAGGCGCCCAGAGGGGCTCTGGGGACAGCTGTCTGCGGCCGGGAGGTAATCCGATATGGGAGGAAGGTAGACATGGAGACGTAAAACACTGTCTAAATGAAGGGCAATCGTATTTGAAGTAATTTGAAGATTGACAGGAAATTCATAAAGGGAATATGGAGTTCCATTTACGACAGCAGGAGATTGCCTTGTCCATAGCTTCCTGACCTCTGTAAGAACAGAAGTTGCTGCTGGCAGAGTTCCAAAACATGAAAATGTAAAATGGAATTGAATAATCTCTCCTAAATCAATTTTGTGAGCCAAATGACCTACAGAGGGATGTGATATAGTGCTGGTGTGCGGCCGAGCACTCCTGTCTGCTGAATACATTAGGACAATTGATTTTGGAGATAACGAAGGCTGCTTTCCTCTGGTTCCCGGGAGCCCGGCCCCGCTCTCTGTCAGCTCCATGGAGGCTGTCTTGGGGAAGTGTGCTGCTTTTTCTGGTTTTGCTGAGCTGATGGCAGAGTCTGCCAGGGGTCCCTTGGGCCAGGTGTGGGCAGGTGCTCTGGCCCAGCAGGAAGGCCTCTGCTGGCCCTTCTCATCAGCACCTTGCTGCTGTCTGCATGGTAAGGTTCTCGACTTTGCTTCCTGAGTGTGACTCACTCTCGTGTGTTCTGCGTTCTGACGTCCTTCCCCACCATCAGCCACGTGCCTCTGTTGACTGAGGGGAGCTCGGCTGTGTTGGCTCCTGGGGCTGAGCAGGGACGTTGCTGCTGGCACTCAGGCCCAGGAGTGCCTTTGACGCAAGGCTCCCCGGGAGTCTTGGCGCTTTCCTTTGGCTGGTTTTTTCATAGTCAGGGCCTAACACGCTGGTGTGTGATAAGAGTACATTATTGCTGCTGGTGCGGGCCCTCCCCCTCCCCGAACCTTCCTCTCCCCCCTCCCCCACCTCGTCCCTCACCCCACGTTCTAAATGCTCTAGAATGAGAAGTTTTAGCTTAATCAGCAAGTGCTGGTTCCGTTAGCACAAATCCCAAGTGGCACAGGAGGGCTTTTTAGCAGCTTAGATTAAGAAGCTCCAGCCTGATGGGGGAGGCGGCGCTGGTCCACTTGGACATGTAGGAATGAGCTCGCTGGCTTTGAGAAGATGTCGGAAAACGCCGGTGAATTCCTCTTCCTTTTCTTCTTCAATTGAGACGGTTCCAGTTCCCAGGGAGGCTTAATTCTAGGAGTAGAGTATTCGTTCATTTTTGAAAAATCAATACTTACCTTTGCAAACTTGGATCAAGCAGAGAAGAAAGTGCTTAGAGGCAGGCCTGGTAAAGAGGTGGCAGAATCTCACGGTTATGAGACCTGTCACTGTCAGCACACCTATTTTTCCTTTTTTACAACTTTTATTCCAGGGCCTTGAAGCAGTCTGTTTACTCTCCATGTGGACTGAATGTGCACACACGTTATTAATGGCAGGAGTGGGAATGAAAGAATGCTTTCTATTCTGAAATATTCCCTGACAGAAACCTTGGAATTGAGATCCTTTTTTGTCTCTAGGGATGTAGGCCAGTGCTTCTCAAACTTTACCAGGAATGTGAATCACTGGGATCCTCAAAATGCCAATTATGATCCAGTAGGTGTGAGGCCTGGGAATCTTTCCTGGCCGCAGTTGGAGAGGCTCGGTCATGGCATGTGCTCCGTCTCCAGGGTGTCATCAGGTGATGGCTCGGCAGGTACAGGTTGTGGTATTAGGATGATGAGCCGGTCTCCTCTTCACTGTGTGCTGTCTGCCTGTGCTGGGGAGGGAGTCGGGGAGTGGGGCTGGGGCAGGGTGTGCAGGCGGGTGGCCTGGCAGAGGAGTGAGGCTATGTGTGGTGTGCTGTGTGCTGCCCCGAGCTGCCCCAGGAAGTGGCTGCTGCAGGGGAGGAGGACACTGAGGTTTAGAAGAGTCGAGAAGCTTGCCAAGGTCATTCTACTAGAAAATGTGTCAGGATTCAGCCCAGGCCTCTCTGACTGCTGAGCCTGGTCCTGCTTCACCTTGAGTTAACAGCCAGGGGGCTGGGGCCAGGGAAGTTTCGCCTAACTCAGATAAAAGCTGTGCCAGAGAAGGACCCGGCCCTTCTCCCTTCCCCTTCCCTTGCCTCCTGAGGTTTACGAAGGCAAGGCTGTCAAAGGCAAGGCGGATGACTTGAAAGGCTCCCTTTTGAAACAGACTGAGACTGGGTCTGGGTGAGGGTGGGGCTCTGGCCATCTGGGGGCAGGAGGTGGCAGTGGGGGGTCGGGCACAGGTGCCCCTGTGCCGGGGGCAGTTAGGCTAGGGGACGCCTAAAAACCCTGTCCAGGTCTCTTGGGTGACTTGGGACCCTGTGTGCCCCTGTGGTCTGTGACTCCCTGAACCCTCGTTCCACCTCACTTGGATCGAGCAGCGAGGGAGGGAGTACCGCTGTCCCTGCTGCGTGACGTTTAGGAACCATAGAACTTCCGGCAGCTGAAGGGAATCCTCCTGATATCCGGGAAATAAAGTCAAAGGGGCCACTTGCAAAACAGAGCTTTATCCAAGTAACCTTAATGGAGATAGAAAGAGAAAATCAGTGTCTCATTGAAGTAGAAAAACAAAAGCCAGCAACTGGAGCTTATGAGAGGAGGGGTGGATTTACTACAGTAAAGGGTTAATCCTTTCAAAGGTTCAGAAATACTTTTAAGGAATTAATGTCCATGAACTAATGGCATATTGATGGCTGTGATGCATGTGGTTCCGTAAAAGCTTTTAGACCCTGGCTCTGTTTCAAGGGCACAGATTTAAGATGACTCCTGATCTTTCTCCATGTAGGAAGAATCTTTTGTTTCCCCCAGGAGCATCAGCACTGTTCATGAAAACGTCGACCTGACAGGAGCCCTGCCCAGGGCTGGGGCAGGCCCTGGGTGGCAGCCACCTTGCCATGTCCCTGGGCCCTCGAGCAGAACCGGCCTGGCTGCAGTGCCTGGCAGGTGGGGATTTAAAGACTGGCTCCCTGGCTGGCTGGCCGTGGAGTTTTGGGAGAAACCATTCAGCCTGTCCGGGCCTCAGATCTACATCTGGAAAATGGGAATAATAGTCCCTGTCTTGCTGAGTTGGTGTGAGGAGGGTCTGGCAGGTTGGGAGCGCTCAGAGAAAGGGGGCTGCTGTTAAGGCAGTGGCCAGCAGGCGCCGGGAGAACTCAACAGTGTCCAGAATTGCTAGCCTGCCACCTAGAATAGTCAGTGTCCTGTGCGGATATTCCATGTAAGAATTTGAAATATTACCAAAGCAAAGCAGACGCTTTGTTCTGCTTCCTTTACAACTAAGCAGATCACGTACCTTGGTGGGAGGAGAGACACTTTGTATCTTAGATACACTGCCAGTTACAGGTGCCCAGACATAAAATCTGGAGCATTTCCTGTAAACTTGGACCTTCTGACTTCTGCAGTGTTAGTGTCTGAAGATCCATGACAAGTTTTCTGAGTTTGACAGTACCGTGAGAAAGTTGCTGTTGAAATTGACTAATGAAATACCATGAGCAGACTACTGAAAACTTGGTGACCTTGCTCTTTTTTTCCTTTAATTGCTGTTTTTATAAAAACAAAAAACAAACAAAAACCCCACTCTTCTTTAGAACAGCTTTAGATTTACAGAATTATTATAAAGATAGTACAGAGAATTCCCATACCCAGTTGAACATTTTACATTAATCAGGCACAGTCGTCATAGTTAATGGACCAATGTTGATACGTTATTATTCACGGAAGTCCATACTTTGTTTCTTTAGTTCTCCCCTAATGTCCTCTTTTCTGTCCCAGAATACATTTAGTTGTTATGTCTTCTTGGCTGTGATCCTTTCTTAGACTTTCCTTGTTTTTGACGGAGTTTTGCAGAGTACTGGTCAAATATTTTGTAAAATGTTTATCGAAATTTGTCTGATGTTGTCTCATGATCAGACTTGGGAGAAGGTCCACAGAGGCGAAGTGGCTTTCTCATCACATCTCATCTGGGGTGCTGAGACCTACACTGTGGACACTCACCTTGGTCATCTGGTGCAGGTGTGTCTGTCAGGTCTCTCCTCTGTGCAGCTGCTCCCCTTCCCCAAGGAGGCCGCCACACACACCCTGCACCCAAGGAGGCAGAGTGGCTGCAGAGCCGTGTGGGTGCTCCCGCAGAGCAGATTCCCTTTTCTCCCCTTGTCCTTATCAGTCCCTTGTTTATGTCTGCTTGGACCCTTGGGTGTTTATTCATCCTTTGGTTTAGAGTCCTGTGCTATTTCTTTATTTTGTTGCTCAGATTGTTCCAGTTCTGCCTGTTGGGAATTTGTTCACTGGCTCCTGTGTCCCTTTGATATGCCCTGTCATTGTGTGCACGTTTGCTTTGTTTTGGTTTTTGAGCATATCTTTCCTTTCTGGTGCTGCAAGATGCTCGGGCTCACTTTGTGCGTCTCCTGCCCTGTCCTGGAGACCAGGGGCCTGGCTCCTTTGATCAGAAAATGGTGTAAGAAGCCAGTGTCTGGGGGCTGGTGTGGATGTGGCTACCAAAGTGTGGTTACTCCTAGGCACTCCCGGCTGACAGCACAGGGCAGATGTATGTGTACATATTAACCTGTGTATCTAGACATGTCTGTCAGTACTTCTGTATGTACCTGTCTGTATCTGTATCTGTATTAAGCTAAACATCAGTTCATGCTGACACATCCAGCCCCCGGTCACCCAGCATGGGTCATTCTAGCCCCCTCCCCTCCTGGCATGTAACCTCCCCCTCAAAGCACGAGACACCTGCTCCCACCACTGCACCCACTTACTTAATGGCTCAATTCCAGCACCCACGCTTGGCAGGATCACAGTTGTCCACTTGCATCCATGGGAAACAATTTTATCAACTAGAGAACAGCCTCAAGTACAGTCCCTTTTGCCTTTACTCTTATGACTGCACTCATTTCCAGAGTTATGCAACCAGCACCTGATTCCCCACCCCCTTCCAGGAGGCTGTTTCAGATATTTGTAGTTCAGTTAAAGTCTTATGTCACATTCCACATTCTATCTCGGGATTCTCCTGACATCCTAAATGTTTTTTTATTGCGTACATTAAGGTTTACTTTTTGTTCTGGGGCTTTTGACAAATGCTTATTGTCTTGTAGTCACTGTTACAGCATGATACATGATAGTTTCACTGCCCTAAAAAGCCCCTGTGCTTCACCCATTCAGCCCCTTCCCCAAGCCCCAGATAACTGCTGATCTGTTTACCATCTCTACAGCTGTGCCTTTTCCAGAATGTCATATAGGTAGAATCATACAGTGTTGTAGCTTTTTCTGACTGGCTTCTTTCACTTAGCAATGTGTACTTAAGATTCATCTATTTTGTGTGTGTGTGTGTGTGTGTGTGTGTGTGTGGCTTGATAGGTCATTTCTTTTTATTGCTGAATAAGATTCTATTGTACTAATGTACCACAGTTTGTTTATCTGTTTACCTATCAAAAGATGTTTTTGTTGCTTCCAGCTTTTGGTGGTTATGAATAAAGCTGTTATAAACATTTGTGTGCGGGTTTTTATTTGGTCGTTAAGTTTTCAACTCATTTAGGCAGATACTAGGTAGCACAATTGCTAAATCACATGGTAAGATTGTGTTTAGTCCCCCTGGACATGAATGAGAGTGATTTCCTGCTTTTCTGCTTCCTTGCCAGCATTTGGTATTGTCAGGTTTTTTGTTTGTTTGTTTGTTTTAGGTTTTAACAGTTCTAAAAGGTGTGTAGTCGTATCTCATTGTTTTAATTTGCAATTCTCTAAATTCCCCAAATTTGCAGTTTTACTGTGTTTTTCATTTGGTAAGCCAATTTTGAAGACTGACTCTCTCGTACAGCTTGCAAATACGGTAGCCTCTGCTATCTGCAGTTTTGCTTTTCACAGTTTGTTACCTGCGGTTCAGAACTATTAAATGGAAGATTCCAGCAATAAGCAATTCATCAGCTTACGAGTCTGGGTCGTGTGATGAAATCTTGCACTGACCGCTCCATCCTGCCTGGGACATGGATCATCCCTTTGTCCGCCGTGTCCTGCTCTTCAGTCACGTAGCAGCCCTCTCTGTTATCAGATGGACTGACATGCTTGTGTTCACGTCACCCTAATTTGACTTAATACTGGCCCCGAAGTGCAAGAGTGGTGGAACTGGCAATTCAGATCTGCCAGAAAGGCTGAAAAGTGCTTCCTTGAAGTGAAAAGGTGAAAGTTCTGATCTTATTAAGGAAAGAAAAAAACGTACACTGAGGTTGCTAAGATCTACGGTAAGAAAGAAACTTCCACCCGTGAAATTGTGAAGAAGGAAAAAGAAATTCGTGCTAGTTTTGCTGTCGCACCTCAAACTGCAAGAGTTACGGCCACAGTGCATGATAAGTGCTTAGTTAAGATGGAAAAGGTATTAAGTTTCTGGGTGAAAGACAAGAATAGAAAATGTGTTCTGATTGTTGGCAAGGTGTTGGGCCAGAACACATGGCACTTGTACGAAGCCTTCAGCAAGGGATCCCCCGAAACGAGTGACACCAGCCGTTTACTGCAAGTGGAGGATGGCTACACAGATTCAGGGATAGGTTTGGGCTGAAAAATATAAAAATTACTGGAGAGGTTATTAGCTATTATTATTGATCTCTTACTGTGCCTAAAGTATAAATTTTATCATAGGCATGTGTGTTTAGAAAAACATCGTGATTTCAGGCATCCACCGGGGGTCTGGAACGTATCCACTGTGGATCAAGGGGCACGACTGTGAACGCTTTCTTTTCCAGATGCTTTGTTTCCAAGTCTTCTGTTGACAGTGTGAACGTTGGTCTGAGGGCAGCATAGTATTAGCTTGAGCTGTTTTCAGAATCTACGTCCATACACTGCTTATGAGAATCCATTTTAGTTTATGTGGAAATATACTATGATTCTATATAATTTACACTGAAATATTGCTGCCTTTGCAGTGAATACACAGGTCATCTTCTAGCACCGTGTGGAATTTGGGGATGAATGTAATATCTAGACTTTGGGAAATTCCTCCAAAAGTAATATAATTCCAGATTTCAACATGCCACCACTGATCTGAAGTTGTCCTTGGCATCCTTCATCTTTCAGGAAAAGTCCAGGCATGCGAGCCCTTGTGCCACACATTCTGGGTCCTCCGGCTTCGGCCGCAGCCTGTGTTTCCAGCTGAACGCACCACTTCTCCCTTTCACCTGGTTTGTGTTCCAGCCAAACTGGGCAGAGCCCTGACCTTGGCCTTGCTTTCCGTCTGTCAGGACTGCCCCTCTAAACTCTGCGTATCCACTGCTGCCCAGGGGCCTGGCAGAGCGCACCTTGTCCGTCCATGCAGCTTTCCTTATCTGCCCAGGAGGGAGCAGTGTGCCTTTTGAACACTGCAGCTCCGTGTGTATCACCTCAGCAAGGCGGGGGTGGGGGACTTCTGCCCACTTGGCTTTATGGCTGTTGGGTCCCCATGTCCTCTCCCCTACGTGGGGCTCCCTGCATCTTCTGCCCCAGCGCCCTGGGGGCTCCCCAAGGCTGTGCCCCCTGCCGGGCCCCCGTGCCAGGCCTCTCTGGAGCACAGTGCAGCAGGACCCCTCGGGGCTGCTGCCGTCCTGCTGTCTCACAAGGGGCTGCGGGGCAACGGTAGGCATCACCTAGCTGGTGGGCTCTTAGAGACGACAGTGGCCATGAGAATGACACTAAAGACGGGCTGCCGTGTGGCCTCTGACCCATATTGACCTGGCCATGACCTCTGACCCACACGGACCTGGCTGGGGCAGAGGGAGCCCTTGAGCCAGTTCAGTCCCGGGTTCTCCTGGGCACCCCAGAGTCATATACAGATGTCTTTGTTCACCATTTGATTCTTTGCCTGCTTCAGTGACTCCTCCCAGCCCACTGTCCTGGCTCTGCCCCGATGTCTGTTTTCTTCCTTTGTGCGTTGGGTGCTCCTGATTGGCTTGGGGAAGGGGGCCTGTTGCCAGGACAGCTGCGGGTGGGACGTGCCCAGAGCCACGTGGTTAAACTGCAACTGTGTTGGTACTGTATCTCAGTGCTGGGGTTGGGAGGACATAAATGTCTCATGTTTTGCCGTCCTGCTTTGTCTTTCCCCCGAGGGGCCGGTGGCCTCTGCACCCTGTGGAGAAGGCCCTGCCCTCGCTCGGTGTCTTGAGTCTCTCCTGTGTGGCTGATGGGTCCCCACTTCCCTCACTCCTTTGGGATCTCCCACCGGGGCTTCCCCGTCACCCTTGGACTTGCTTGTTTGCCTCTTTGACATCTCCACTGGCAAGGCTCACGCGCATCTCAGCCTTCACGTGTCCAAAGCTGACCTCTGGAGCTCCCACCATAGCCCCACTGTCTTGATGCTGGAGCCGAAGCCTTGGAGCTGCTCTGACTTCCCTTCTCATCTCTAACCTGCCTCCAGCCCTCCAGGAAATCCTGTGTTTCGGGGCGTCCAGCGAGTTGATGAGGATATGAGGCTCCTAAGATTGGATTTAAATGATACACTACAAAATCCACTCAATTGCTTTTAATAATATCATCTGGGAGCGAGTTTGATAATTTACATAAAGTAAATATAATAGGCACTTAAAACTGGTATCGTCTATTAACTTCAGAAGAATGCATGTAAAGACAGAAAGCTTATTAATATAAGATGTAGTTTATGATGATAAAAGAAAATAGTCATGATTCCGAAAAGAAAGAATGATTCCGAATTTATATATGTGTAATAACTAGAACTCAGGTTGTAGAGGAAAACTGGCTGATTTACAAGGTGAAATTGCTAAACCAGCAATCGTATGGGCTGCTTTACTGTCCCTTTCTTAGGGATTGATAGACGCAATACAGACACGTGAATAAAAACATGCTCTGTCTCTTGCTCATATGGAAAAAACAGCCACTAGGGAACATATAAGTCCTCAATGCATGTGAAACATCTTCAAAATCTGACCTTATATTTGGTCACGAAGTAAATCTCACATTCTTGCAGGCTATGGTCTCTGACCAAATGAAGCTAAGTCAGAGTTCAATTATAAAAGCACAAAGAAGGAAAGTTTATATACTTGACATTTAAGAAACACTAAAAATCATTCAAATTAAAGTGGAAATGACAATGGGACTATTCAGCTTGACTGACTCCAGTGATGTAAATTAAGGCTTGCAGAATGTGGCAGTACTTGGAGGAAAATATATGTCCTGAGAATTACCTGTTTGAAAAGAATAAAGGCTCAAAATTGATCAAATAAGTGTCCAAGTTAAGTCAGGAGAGCAAAAGAAGGTAGAAGGAAGGAAATTATAGCAGTAAGAATAGAAATTTGTGAAACAGAAAAGTGTAAGTAATAAAATAAAAAACTGTCTCTTTGTAAAGAAAAACAAATTTTCAAACCCTCGATAGGATTGATCAAAAAATGAAAAAGGCATAAAGCAACAATATTAGCTATATCTTGTTAATAATGTGAATAATCAATATTTTAAAATAACATTTGTCAATTAACTGCAAAACCAAATCCTGACAATGAAATGCTGATTCTAAAGTATGGGTAGAAGAGTGAGGGACCAAAATACTAATTACTTTAGAAGAAAGTAGAGGGACTTACCTTTTCAGGTGTTAAAGCTTGTTATAAATGTGTGGTATTTAGTATCTGCCTTTTTAGGCCAGGGATAGACAAATACACCAGTGCAACCCCCCCACACCCATATACCACCCCCACTCACACTCACACGCACCCAGATCTACCCACCTACCTACACTTATCCACATACCTACACACCCAGATATACCCACACCCACCCACAGCCACACTCCCCCGAACCCCCACACCCAAAGGACTTCATAATGCTGTAGGTTGCATTACAAGTCCATGGGCGGAAGATGGATCGTTTTGTAAATATTGCTGGGCTAATCTGCTCCCCACGTGGTAAAAATAAAACCAGATCCATGCCTAATGCTTTGTACATGAGACTGAATTCTAGATGGAATCAAATCCTGAGTGTAAAAAGCAGAACTAAAATTTATAGAAGACAGAAGGCTATCTTTGACATCTGGGTGCAGGTGAATTTCTTAAACTGAGCACCAACTGTAAGGAAAAAGACTGTTTTATTTGTCTGTATGAGATAGAGAAATCATCCATATGGTAGAAGATATTTATAGAATTAAAAGACACACTATAGACAGGAGGATACATTTGAAAGTCATATAACTTGAAAAGAATATCAAAAATCTAGAAAGAATAAGCTTACAATGGATAAAGGCTATAAAAATTTCAAAATGAGGAAACAAAGGTTATAAATGTCTGAAAACTGTTTAATTTTTATATTAATCCATGAAATATGAATAAAAACAATGAAAGACCATTTAATATTCATCAGATTTGCAAGCATGAAGTCAATTAATAAGTATCGGTGAAGTGTGGTTAATGGGAAGTCTTACACCTTGCTCTTGGGAATACAGGTTGGTATAACCACTTTGGAGACCAATTTGGTTACATTAGTAAAGTTGAAAATTTGCACACAATATGCCCCGCCAATGCCATTTTCAGCATTTGCTCTAAAAGATCTCATGAGTACCTGAGGATATGGTCCTACAGTGTTTGTAGTAACAAAACGGTGGAAACTACCTAATTGGCCTCAGTAAGTGGACCCAGACATTTGTTTTCTTCACACAGTCAAAAGTTATTCAGCATTAAGATGAATGAATTAATTTCTGTATATCAAGATGTATAAACCTCAGTAACAATGTTCACTGTTAAAAACCAAATTATAAAAGTACGGGTGTTGTGTGGCACCTTTGTTTTTAGTTATTTATGTCGCCAGTGAAGGTATCAACACCTGAATGTGAATGATGGTGTGTCGTCTTTAGATTATGTCATTCCTTTCCTGTAGAGAAGGAGAAGTTTTCAGTAGGGTATAGGGCTTTAGTGGTATCTGAAAGCATTTTATTTATTTATTTATTTATTTTAATATTTATTTACTTATTTTAATATTTATTTATTTTATTGGCTGTGTTGGGTCTTCATTGCTTTGTGCAGGCTTTCTCTAATTGCGGCTAGTGGGGGCTACTCTTTGTTGTGGTGCGTGGGCTTCTCATTGCAGTGGCTTCTCATGTTGTGGAGCATGGGCTCCAGGCACACAGGCTTCAATAGTTGCGGCACACGGGCTCATTAGTTGTGGCTTGTGGGCTCTAGAGCACAGGCTCAGTAGTTGTGGCACATGGGCTTAGTTGCTCCGTGGCATGTGGGATCTTCCCGGACCAGGGATTGAACCCATGTCCCCTGCTTTGGCAGGCGGATTCTTAACCACTGCACCACCAGGGAAGCCCTGAAAGCGTTTTAAATAGAGATATGAAGCAAATAAAACAAAATGTGGACACCTCTTTATTCTTCATGGTAAGTACCCAGATGCCTATTATGTTTATTTTTTGATTTGCAATATAATTCACATACTATACAGTTCACTTCATTAGAGTGCCTAATTGAGTGGTTTTTGGTGTATTCACAGAGCTGTGCAACTATCACCACTATCTAATTTCAGAACATTTTCTACAACCCCAGAAGAAACCTTGCACCCGTTAGCAGTCGCCTCCCATTCTCCTGTCCCCAGTGCCTCGATACTATTAATCTCTTTCTGTCTCTGTGGATTTGCCCATTCTGGACATTTCATATAAATGGAGTTATACAGTATGTGATTTTTTTTTAAGAACTTTTATTGAGATCTAATTGACATACTGCATATATTTAAAGTGTGCAATTTGATTTTTTTTCTTATTATTAATGTATCTATGGCAATCCCAATTCCCAATTTATCCCCTCCCCCCAACCAGTAGGTGATATTTTGTGTCTGGATTTTTTCACTTAGCGTGATATTTTTGAGGTTCATCTATGTTGTAGCATAGGTTAGTACTTTATTCCTTTTCATGGCTGAATTCCATTCCATTCTATGGATGTAGAATTTTGTGCATCCTTCCGTCCATCGAGGGATCATTGGGCTGTTTCTACTTTGTAGCTGTTGTGAGTAATGCTGTTATGAATTTGACATACAGGTTTTTGTATGAATATGTATTTTTAATTCTCTTAAGTGAGGAGTGGAATTGCTGAGTCACAGGGCAACAGCATATTTAACTTTTTGACAAACTGACAGAGTGTTTTCCAAAATGGCTCCAGCATTTTGCATTCCCCCCCCCAACATTGTGTGAGGGTCTGTTTCTGCACATCCTCGCTAACACTTGTGGTCAGTCTTTCTGATTATAGCTGTTGGTGGGTGTGACTGGTATACCATTGTGATTTAGATTTGTGTTACCCTAATGCCTAATGATGTTTCAAATCTTTTCACTTGCTTATCGGCCATTTATATACATTCTCCGGGGAAATGTATATTCAGATCCTTTGCCCATTGTTTAATTATTTGTCTTTTTTATTGTTGAGTTGTAAGAATTCTTTATATATTCTGGATGCTAGTCCCTTATCAGATTTGTAGAAATTTTCTCCCATTGTGTGGCTTGTAATTTCCCTTTATTTATAGACTCCTTTGAAGCGCAAAACTTTTTAATTTTGATCAAGTACAATTTATTTTTTTGTGTGTGTGATTTGCAATTTTTGTATTTTTAATTTTATTTAAAAATTTTTATTTATTTTTCTTCCAGTTTTATTGAGATAAAATTGGCATACAGCTCTGTACAGCTTTAAGGTGTACAGAATAATGATTCAACTTTATGTACATCATGAAATGATTATCACAAGTTTAGTGAACATCCATCATCTCATATACATACAAAATTGAAGAAATAAAAAAATGTTTTCCTGTGATTAGAACTTTTAGGATTTACTCTCAACAACTTTCATATATAATGTACATCAGTGTTAATTATATTTATCATGTTGCACATTATATCCCTAGTACTATTTACCTTATAATTAGATGTTTTTATATTTTTTAATTATTTTTTATTGGAGTATAGTTGCTTTACAATGTGCTGTTAGTTTCTGCTGTACAGCAAAGTGAATCAGCTATACATATACATACATCCCCTCTTTTTTGGATTTCCTTCCCATTTAGGTCACCACAGAGCATTGAGTGGAGTTCCCTGCTCTATACAGTAAGTTCCCATTAGTTATTTATTTTATACACAGTATCAATAGTGTATATATGTCAATCCCAGTCTCCCAATTCATCCCCCTCCAGAAGTTTATCTTTTGACTGCCTTCATGCAATTCTCCCTCCTCACAGTGTCCTGCCTCTTGTAATCACAGATCTGATCTCTTTTTCTGAGTTTGTTTGTTTTTGAAACATAATTGACCTACAGCACTATGTTAGTTCTTGTTACACAACATAGTGATTCTATATTTCTATGCATTTCAAAATGATCACCATAATAAGTCTAGTTATGATCTGTTATCATACAAAGATATACATAATTATTGACTATATTCCCCACACTGTACATTTCATATCTATGACTTATTTTGTGACTGAAAGTTTGTAACTCTTAGTCTTCCTCACCTGTTTCTCTCCTCCCCTTACCCTCCTCCCCTCTGGCAAACGCCTGTTTGTTCTCTGTATCTATAATTTTGTTTCTGTTTGTTCATTCAATTATTTTGTTTTTTTGAGATTCCACATATGAATGAAGTCACACAATATTTGTCTTTCTCTGTCTGACTTTTCTCACTTAGCATAATACCCTCTAGGTCTGTCCGTGCTGTCACAAATGGCAAGATTTCATTCTTTTTTTATGATCAAGTAAATTCCATTGTATATGTACCACATCTTCTTTATCCATTCATCTATTGATGGGCACTTAGGCTGCTTCCATATCTTGATTATTGTAAATAATGCTGCAATGAATATGGGATGCACATATCTTTTCTAAAAAGTGGTTTTGTTTCCTTTGGATAAATACCCAGGAATGGAATTGCTGGATCATATGGTAGTTCTATTTTAAATTTTCTGAGGAACCTCCATACTGTTTTCCATAGTGGCTGCAACCAATTTACCTTCCCACCAACAATGTACTAGGGTCTCTTTTTCTCCACATCCTCACCAACTTGAAATTTGTCCTTTTTAATAATGGCCATTCTGACAGATGTGAGGTGATATCTCATTGTGGTTTTGATTTTGTGGTGATTAGTGATGTTGAGCATATTTTCATGTGCCTGTTGGCCATCTGTATGTCTTCTTTGGAAAAATGTCTATTCAGAAACTCTGCCCATTTTTTAATCAGGTTATTTGGAGTTATTTTTGATGTTGAGTTGTAGGAGTTCTTTATATATTTTTGATATTAATCCTTTATCAGATGTATTAATATCATTTGCAAATATCTTCTCCTATTCAGTAGGTGACCTTTTCATTTTGTTAATAGTTTCCTTCACTGCACAAAAGCTTTTTAGTCTGATGTAGTCCCATTTGTTTATTTTTGCTTTTGTTTTCCTTACCTGAGGAGACATATCCAAAAAAAAAAGCATTACTAAGATGATGTCAGAGAATATACTGCCTTGTTTTCTTCTAGAAGTTTTATGGTCTCAGGTCTTACATTTAAGTCTTTAATCCATTTTGAATTTATTTTTGTGCATGGTATGAGAGAGTAGTCCAGTTTGTTTCTTTTGCATGTAGCTGTCCACTTTTCCCAACACCGTTTGTTGAAGAGGCTATTTTCCCCATTGTACAATATATTCATGTCTTCTTTGATGTAGATTAATTGCCCATGTAAGTTTGGGTTCATTTTTGGGTTCTCTAGTCTGTATCATTGATCTGTATATCTCTTTTTGTGCCAGTACCATACTGTTTCAGTTACTGTAGCTTTGTAGTATAGTCTGAAATCAGGATGCAAGCTACTTCCAGTTCTTTTTTTTTTTCTCCTTAAGAGTGCTTTGGCTATTTGGGATCTTTTGTGTTTCCATACAAATTTTAGGATTATTTGTTCTAGTTCAGTGAAAAATGCCATTGTATTTTGACAGGGGTTGCATTGAATCTGTAGATTGCCTTGGGTAATATGGTCATTTTAACAATATTGATTCTTCCAGCCCATGAGCACCATATATCTTTCCATCTGTTTGTGTCATCTTCAGTTTCTTTCATCAGTGTCATAGTTGTCTGAGTACAAGTCACTTACCTCCTTAGATTTATTCCTAGGTATTTTATTCTTTTTGATTTGATTTTAAATGTGGTTATTTTCTTAATTTCTCTTTCTGATAGTTCATCGTTAGTGTATAGAAACACAACAGATTTCTGTATATTAATTTTGTATTCTGAAACTTTACTGAATTTATTCTTGAACTCTAGTGGCTTTTTGGTGGTATCTTTAGGATTTTCTATGTATAACATCATATTCTCTTCAAAAAAATGACAGTTACTTTTCTCTTTCCCATTTGGATTCCTTTGATTTCTTTTTCTTGTCTGATTGCTGTGGCTAGGACTTCCAATACCATGTTGAATAAAAGTGGCAACAATGGGATTCTTATCTTGTTCCTGATCTTAGAGGAAATGCTTTCAGCTTTTCATTGTTGAGTATGATGTTAGCTGTGGGTTTGTCATACATGACCTTTATTATGTTGAAGTATGTTTCATCTCTACCCACTTTGTAGAGAGTTTTTATCATAATTGGATGTTGAGCTTTGTCAAAAGCTTTTTCTGCATCTATTGAGATGATCATGTGATTCTTATTCTTCAATTTGTTAACCACATTGATTGGTTGTGGATATGAAGCCATCTTTGCATCCCTGGGGTATATCCCACTTGATCATGGTGTATGATCCTTTTAATATGTTGTTGAATTTGGTTTGTTAATATTTTGTTGAGGATGTTGCATTTATATTCATCAGTGATATTGACCTGTAGTTTTGTTTCTTTGGTGCTATCTTTGTCTGGTTTTGGTATCAGGGTAATACTGGCATCATTGAGTTTGGAAGTGTTCCTTCTTCTGCAATTTTTTTGCAATGGTTGAGAAGGATAGATGTTAACTCTTCTTTAAGTGTTTGGTAAATTCACCTGTGAAGCTGTCTAGCCCAGACTTTTGTTTGTTGAGAGTTTTTCTAAATTACTGATTCAGTTTCATTACTGGTAACTGGTCTGCTCATATTTTCTATTTCTTCCTGGTTCAGCCTTGGGAGATTGTACATTTCTAGGAATTTGTCCATTTCTTCTAGGTTGTCCATTTTGTTGGCACTTAGATGACCATAGTAGTTTCTTGTGATCCTTTGTATTTTTGTGGTGTTAGTTGTAACTTCTCTAGTTACATTTCTGATCTTATGTATTTAGGCCCTTCTCTCTTTTTCTCTTGATGAATCTGGCTAAAGGTTTATCAATTATATTTATCTTTTCAAAGAACCAGCTCTTAGTTTCATTGATCTTTTCTATTATTTTTTGTCTCTACTTCATTTATTTCTGCTTTGAGATTTATTATTTCTTTCCTTCTAATGACTTTGAATTATGTTTGTTCTTTTTCTACTTCCTTTAGGTATAAGATTAGGTTGTTTGTTTCAGATTTTTCTTGCTTCTTGGGGTAGGCTTGTATCACTATAAACTTTCCTCTTCTAGATTCTTAATTCTCTTCCATTGAAATGTCTATCTGCATATCATCTACACTATATCATCTATATCTATAGCTATATTCAGATTTTCTATTTTTTCTTGAGTCACTTGTCAATTTCAGGCCTTCTGCTATCTCCTGCCTCAAGTCATAGAAACAGAAAGAAATAGCAAAGAATTTTTTTTTTCTTTTTATGGAAAGTAATGTTAGAGGCTAGAATCTTGACTCTGGGGCTGCACATGAGTATTTGTGGTGGCCCTGAGTTCACACTGATTCCATCCCAATTTAATTAGATTATTATTAGGTCATTAAAACCTAATTATAATTAGGTCATAAAAATTTAATTCTAATGTTAGAAACACCTGAACTTCTTATAATCTACAATATATTTACATTATATTTGTTGAATCTTTGGCCATAAGTTAGTTATGTGTCCTTTTTTATAATTCTCACCTGTGTCATTGACTCATCTAGTTGCTTTGCTGGTGATTATTGAGCAGGCAGTTTACAAAAGGAATATAGATAGCAACCACCATGAAAAGGTACCAGACCTCCCTATTCGTGGACAAATGGTGCACATCATTTTCTGACCATCTTGTTGGCGTATACCCTGAGAAGGTTTATACAAAGGAGTTTTGGCAAGGAATCACAGAGACCAGACTCTGAGAGGTAACTATTTTGTGTCTCAGAAAGTGACTGAAGGGAGACACGTTTCTGGAGGGCTTTTTGTCCTTGTGTATCACAAGCTTTAAAAATATTCAGGCATTTGGCTTAAAATTCTACTCTTTAGCACCTATCTTCAGGAAGCAATCAGATAAGCATTACATTTATGTATAGATGATGTTCATTACATCATTAATTTAAATAATTAACAACTGAAAGTACCCCAAATGTCCAATAATAGATGATTTAGTAAATCAGTTATTGTACTTGTACACACAGTAGAATATTAGGCAGCAATTAGTGCTTATGGGAGTGATTCATGGCATGGAAAATTGAGCCCAGAATATGAAGTCAAATCATAGGTAAAAACAGCATATTTGATATAAAACATGGGCGTGTGTGTGTGTGTGTGTGTGTGTGTGTGTGTATTTTAAAGGCCTCAAGGAGGTACAACCAAAGGCTTACGGTGTCTGTTTCTGGGAACTGGGATCACTGCTGAAACCTGTTTTCATGCATTTCTGAATTTTCTAAATTTTCCTAAATGAACATGCACTGCTTTTATATTTGTAGGAGAAACAGTATTTTTTTTAATTAGAGAAGAATTATGTGAAAATTAGTCTTATCTTTGATATGCAAAAGCATTTTTCTAAGCATAAAAGCAACACAAGTAGTTTCAAATAATAGATATTTGATTTTCAGACTCATTTCTTTGAATATCAATAAATAGTATTAAAAGCTAAAATAAGCTAAGATCATTTTCTGCAAATATTACAGACAGATATATTACATTGTTCTGAAAGCATATATAATGTCTCATTTTTAAAAAATATATATATACATGAATGTTACAATGAGAAACTACGGGAAGAAAATACTCTACTGCTGTGAGTGCTTCTGTTTGGGAATTGGAGGTGCTTTTAAATATATCTCTTGTGCTTTTCTGAACTTTCTAAACTTCTGCACAGAGACCAAGCGTGTGTCCTGCAAGGATCTATAATCGTTGTTGTAAAGAGCAGGGCTGGGCACATGGTGGCCTCTGTCCCTGCCAGGCCCTCTGTGGCTCAGCGCCTGTGCTCCCAGGAGGCAGGGCAGGGGCATGCAGAGCTAACTCTCTACCACTGATTCAGACGCCTGTGTTTGGGGAGTTGTCTAGAAAGTCTAGTAGATGTATTTTAGGCAACTTCAATACCCTGGTGAGAGGCCAAGCAGATTTCTTGTGTCTGATTCTGGTAATGAGAGTGACCCACTCAGAAAACTGAGATAGTTAAAATAACAAAGTTTAAAATTTTAATTTAATAAGTCCCTGTACTGAGATTGAAACAAAATCCTTTTATAAATTCTTGCAAGTTGGCAATGAATGAAGTCCATCAACATAATTTAAAAAGACTGAAACATGGATGTGCACATCTGTATTCACATACACTGAGTGTGATCTATCGTAAATAGGAAAATGAAACAAAAAATTACCCCATCCCGGGCTGTGGGTGCTGCTGTGAGCATGACTTGGAACTTCTAAGTGGAGGAAAGTTGCAGTTGGGTGTGGATGGGTGAAAACCTGCTCTCCCTGGCCAGTGAGCACGCCCGGCACGGCATGCAGGACGATGCTAGGCCAGAGGTCAGGTGAGGGGCTCTTGGGGTCTTGGCCTCTGCGTTCCTTGGTGATCACGTCACCACCATGCATTGGCCTTGAGATGCTATTTTTTGATCTGGAGGAGTAAAGAAGTTCAACCCCTGGCTGCCTCCTTCTCTTTTCTGCTGAGACCATCACCAAGAGTGTAATTACTTAGAAGCAGTAATTGCATTGGTAGATTCTGTGATAGGAATGAAGCTGAATCATCCTTGCCCGTTCTCCCCCCAGAAGCTCTTTTAAACTCAAGTTACCCCGACTTCTTGTTGACACTGCAGGACTCTGAAAGTGCTCTGTTGGAGGGGGTGAGTTAATGAGACACTCCGTCCCTCATTCTGGGGAAATTTGGTCCTCTTGAAGTCAGATGTTTGCTATGGCCTATTTAGTTTTGGGTAAAAGCAGTGGCATTTGCTCTTCTTCCTTTATTGAGATCTGTCATGGTGTGAGTTCCCATTTAGCAAAAATGGGAACCATGAGCAGATTCCTAGGATCTGCAGTACCGAGGGTGTCCTGCTGTGAAACCATTAGCGTTATCCTGAGTCATCATTAAGTAGAGAAGGAGTATTTGTAGCTATAGACCAGGTAGGCTCACCTGGGGAAGTGAGTGTAGTCAGTGGGGAGGAGCCTATGGCTGGAGCTGCCTGAAGTGTTCCAGTGCTCTTGCCCCAGGCCCCTGCTATGTGCTCTGAGGCCTTGGCAGTGCCCACCCCGCTCACATTCCGGGGCCCTGTGCTTCCTCTCTGTGCATCGCAAGCTGCTGGGAGCACTTGATCCAACCTGGGCTGCCTGTCCCTGGTGCACTGCCTCCCTCTGGGAGGTTTGTCTCTGTTCAGATTCCTTCCATCTTGGCATTCAGGATTTGGGAGAGTGTCTCCATGTGACCTGCATGCGTGCTCCACTCCCCTGCTGGGTTCTGGCTGGTCTGGATGACGTGCTTTCCTCTTCTCCCACCAGCCCATCTTATTGTGTGCTTGTTTGCCACCCACATGCTTGCTTGCTTGCCCTTTCTTTCTTTCTTTCTTTCTTTCTTTCTTTCTTTCTTTCTTTCTTTCTTTCTTTCTTTCTCTCTCTCTCTCTCTCTCTCTCTCTCTCTCTCTCTCTCTCTCTCTTTCTTTCTTTCTCTCTTTCTTTAATTTATTTATTTATTGGCTGTGTTGGGTCTTCGTTGCTGTGCATGGTCTTTCTCTAGTTGTGGCAAGCAGGGGATACTCTTTGTTGTGGTGCATGGGCTCCTTATTGCCGTGGCTTCTCTTGTTGTGGAGCATGGGCTCTAGGCACGTGGGCTTCAGTAGCTGTGGCACACAGGCTCGATAGTTGTGGCTCATGGGCTCTAGAGTGCAGGCTCAGTAGTTGTGACGCACGGGCTTAGTTGCTCCGCGGCATGTGGGATCTTCCTGAAGTGGGGATCAAACCCACGTCCCCTGCATTGGCAGGCGGATTCTTACCCAGTGCACCACCTAGGAAACCCCACATGCTTTCTTTGATGAAGGATTTGATCAAACATTTTGCACATTTAAAAAATTAGGTTGTTTTCTTGTTGAGTTTTTCTGGATACAGTCCTTAATGGAGTACATGTTTTGCAAATATTTTCTCCTAGTTTGTAGGGTGACTTCTCATTTTTATGTGTGTTTGGAAGATCAAAGTTTTAAAATTTTCCTGCATCCCACTTATCAGTTTTTTTCTTTTATGCATCATGTCTTTTGTATTATACTCAAGAATTCTTTGTAAACCTGGAGGTCTGTAAGATTTTTATTCTTATTTCTCTTATTCTTTCTTTTGGAAGTTTTATATTTTGGCAGTTACATTTAAGTCTATGATATATTTTGAATTAATTTTATAAAGGATATGAAGCAAATGTCAAAGTCCTTTTTTTTTCCTTTTTTCTTTTTTGTATATGGTATCTCGTTGTTCTAGCACCATTTATTAAAAAGATTATCCTTTACCCATTCAGTTGCCTTGGAACCTTTGTCAAAAGTCAATTGATCATATATGTGTGTGTTTTTAAGGGAACCTGGGATTTGACTTAATCAGGAATGGTAAGATAGGCAGATACGGAAATGACTGGCATGAAGGAAGAAGTTTATACTTACAAATCCCTAGAAATAGGAGGCAGGGCAGGGCATTCAGGGCCACATGGGGAAGCACCAGGGTCAGTCAGAGAACAGGTAAGGCAGGGTCAGCAGACTTAAGATTGGCTAGTTCAAATAATTTCAGCAGGCCCGTGGGCATGATGTCTGTACCTGGCTGTAGGGTGATTAGGGCAGGTGGATAGTGGCCCAGAGAGTGAGGGCCCCATAAAGGAGGTGGTGGGGTGTGGGCTCTGAATTGGGTGGTTTGTATGTGAAAGGTGCACCCAGGGTGAGTTGTTTATCCTTCCTCTAGAAACTGGCTAACTCTAGGAGGGCTGTCCCTCCAGAATCAGCAAGGCCCAGAGTCAAAGCACAAGAGCACAGAAATTTAAAAAAATAAAACAAAACATGGTTAACAATGTGTGGACTATTTCTGGACTTGCTATTGTGTTCCTTTGAGCGACTTATTTATCTTTATGACTAGCTTTATAATAAGTCTTAGAATGAATTCTCCTACTTTGTTCTTTTTCAGAGTTGTTTTGGTTGTTTTAGTTTCTTTATATTTCCATACACATTTTAGAATCATCTTAGCCTGCTCTAAGTTTGATTGAGATTGCTTTGAATTGATAGATCAACTTGGTGCAGTTGACATCTTGTTGGATAGAAGTGCTGAAAGGTGACATCCTTGCTTTGTCCCTGGTCTTAGGGGAAAGCATTCAGTCTTTTACCCATATGTATTATGTTAGATGTAGGTTTTTACTGGAGGCCTTTATCAGGTTCAAAAAGTGCTCTTATAATTCCAAGTTTGCTGAGCATTTTTTTTTGATGAGTGGTACTGAATTTTGTCAAATGCTTTTCCTGCATCTTTTGAAATCATTGTATAGTTTTTCTTTTTTTTTTCTGTTTATATGGTCCACTGATATACACACTTTCAGGCTCACCTCAGAGATACTGTGGGTTGGTTCCAGACCACAGCAATAAAGCAAATATTGAAATAAAGCGAGTCACATGAAGTTTTTTGTTTCTAGTGCATATGAAACTTATGTTTACACTATACTGAAGTCTATTAAGTGTGCAATAGCATTACATCTAAAAAACAATGTGTACCTTGATTTAAAAATATTTATTGCTGAAAAATGCTAATCATCATCTGAACCTTCAGTGAGTTGTAATCTTTTTGCTGGTGGAGGGTTTGAAACAGTGCAAGAGTTATTAAAATGTGACACAGAGACACAAAGTGAGCAAACGCTATTGGGAAAATGGCACCAATAGACTTACTTAGCACAGGGTTGCACAAACCTTCAGTTTGTAAAAAACACAATATCTGTGAAGCACAGTAAAGTGAGGTTGCCTGTAAATCGAATTTTTTTTTAGTATAAAATCAGTTGCATTTCTTGATTGAAATCCACTTTGTCATGATGTAGTTTTTATATTGTATGATTGGATATGCTAAAATTTAAGAGTTTTTGCATCTATATTTATGAGAAATATTGGTGTCTTTACCCATAGTGTCTTTTTTTGGTTTAAAGTTAATGCTTGCCTCATAGAAGGATTTGGAAAGTGTTCTCTCATATTCAATTTTCAGGACAATTTAGTGAGAAATTGGTATTATTTCTTCCTTGAGTATTTCTTCCATCGAAGCCATCTGGACTGGCTCTTTTATTTTATTTTTTTGGTGGGAAGGTTTTTAGCTTGAATACATATAGAGTTATCTGATTTTTCTTGAGTGAGTTTTGATAGCTTTATTGTTCTAAAACTTCCATTTAAGTTGTTAAATTTATTGGCATGCAATAGTTCCTAACATTCCCTTATATTTATTTTCTTTTTACTGAAGTGAAATTCACATAATACACAATTAATCATTTTAAAGTGTACAATTCCGTGACATTCAGTGAATTCAACAGTGTTGTGCAATCACTACCCAGTTTTAGACTTTTTCAAAGTCTGAAACTTATTCATCACTCCAGAGGAACAGCCCATACCCATTAGGTAATCACTCTCCGTATTCCCCTTTCCCCACGACCTGGACACCACTATCTGCTCTCTACCTCTGTGGATTTACCTAGTCTGGATGTTTCACATAAATGGAGTCATACAGTATGTGACCTTTTATGTCTGGCTTCTTTCATGAAGCATAATGTTTTCAAGGTTCATCTGAGTTGCAGCTGGTATCAGCACTTCACTGCTTTTTCTGGCCACAGAGTATTCCATTGTTTGGACATATTACAGTTAGTTTATCTGTTCATTCATTGATGGACATCTGAGTTGTTTCCATATTTTAGATGTTGTGAGTAATGATGCTATGAGCAAGCATCTGCTTGATTCTCTTTTCAGTTCTTTCGGGTGTATACCTGAGAGCGGACTTGTCAAGTCTTTTTGTTCTCTTTTTTTGGGGGATTTTTTATTTTTATTTTTTGTCTTGAGTGTTTTGGTCATATTTACACTCCAGAGCATTAACATGGACATATTCAAAGATGCCCGCTTCCCAATTTGATTTTTCATTTTATTTATTTATTTATTTTTTAATTTTATTTATTTATTTTTTTTGGGGTGTACACCAAGTTCAATCATCTGTTTTTATACACATATCCCCGTATTCCCTCCCTCCCTCGACTCCCCCCCACCCTCCCCTTCCCAGTCCTCTAAGGCATCTTCAAACCTTGAGTTGAACTCCCTTTGTTATACAACAAATTCCCGCTGGCTATCTATTTTACAGTTGGTAGTATATATATATCTGTGCTACTCTCTCACTTCGTCTCAGCTTCCCCTTCACCCCCCACCCCCTCCTAAACCTCGAGTTCTCCAGTCCATTCTCTGCATCTGCATCCTTGTTCTTGTCACTGAGTTCATCAGTACCATTTTGAGATTCCGTATATATGAGTTAGCATACAATATTTGTCTTTCTCTTTCTGACTTACTTCAATCTGTATGACAGACTCTAGGTCTATCCACCTCATTACATAGAGCTCCATCTCATCCCTTTTTATAGCTGAGTAATATTCCATTGTGTATATATGCCACATCTTCTTCATCCATTCATTTGTTGATGGGCATTTAGGTTGCTTCCATGTCCTGGCTATTGTAAATAATACTGCAATAAACATTATGGTACATGTTTCTTTTGGGATTATGGTTTTCTTTGGGTATATGCCCAGGAGTGGGATTACTGGATCATATGGTAGTTCTATTTGTAGTTTTTTAAGGAACCTCCAAACTGTTTTCCATAATGGCTGTACCAACTTACATTCCCACCAACAGTGCATGAGAGTTCCCTTTTCTCCACACCCTCTCCAACATTTGTTGTTTCCAGATTTTGTGATGATGGCCATTCTGATTGGTGTGAGGTGATACCTCATTGTGGCTTTGACTTGCATTTCTCTGATAAGTAGTGATGTTGAGCATCTTTTCATGTGTTTGTCGGCCATCTGTATGTCTTCGTTGGAGAAATGTCTATTTAGGTCTTCTGCCCATTTGTGGATTGAGTTATTTGCTTTTTTGGTATTAAGCTGCATGAGCTGCTTATATATTTTGGAGGTTAATCCTTTGCCCGTTGTTTCATAGGCAACCATTTTTTCCCATTCTGAGGGTTGCCTTCTAGTCTTGTTTATGGTTTCTTTTGCTGTGCAAAAGCTTTGAAGTTTCATGAGGTCCCATTTGTTTATTCTTGATCTTATTTCCATGATTCTAGGAGGTGGGTCAAAAAGGATCTTGCTTTGATGTATGTCATAGAGTGTCCTGCCTATGTTTTCCTCTAGGAGTTTTATAGTGTCTGGCCTTACATGTAGGTCTTTAATCCATTTGGAGTTTATTTTTGTGTATGGTGTTAGGACGTGTTCTAATTTCATTCTTTTACATGTTGAGGTCCAATTTTCCCAGCACCACTTATTGAAGAGGCTGTCTTTTTTCCATTGTATATTTGTGCCTCCTTTGTCAAAGATAAGGTGCCCATATGTGTTTGGGCTTACTTCTGAGTTCTCTATTCTATTCCATTGATCTTCCTTTCTATTTTTGTGCCAGTACCATACTGTCTTGATCACTATGGCCTTGTAGTATAGTTTGAAGTCAGGAAGCCTAATTCCACCAACTCCATGTTTCCTTCTCAAGATTGCTTTGGCTATTCGGGTCTTTTGCATTTCCATACAAATCATAAGATTTCTTGCTCTTGTTCTGTGAAAAATGCCATTGGGAATTTGATAGGGATTACATTGAATCTGTAAATTGCTTTGGGTAGTACAGTCATTTTCACGATGTTGATTCTTCCAATCCAGGAACATGGTATGTCCCTCCATCTGTTTGTGTCGTCGTTGATTTCTTTCATCAATGTCTTAAAGTTTTCTGCATACAGATCTTTTGCCTCCTTAGGCAGGTTTATTCCTAGGTATTTTATTCTTTTTGGTTGCAATGGTAAATGGGAGAGTTTCCTTAATTTCTCTTTCTGCTCTTCCGTTGTTAGTGTATAGGAATGCAAGAGATTTCTGTGCATTAATTTTGTATCCTGCTACTTTACTAAACTCATCAATTAGTGCTAGCAGTTTTCTGGCAGAGTCTTTAGGGTTTTCTATATATAATATCATGTCATCTGCGAAGAGTGACCATTTTACTTCTTCTTTTCCAATTTGGATTCCTGTGATTTCTTTTTCCTCTCTGATTGCTGTGGCTAAAACTTCCAAAACTATGTTGAATAATAATGGTGAGATTGGACACCCTTGTCTTGTTCCTGTTCTTAGAGGGAATGCTTTCAGTTTTTCACCATTTACAATGATGTTGGCTTTTGGTTTCTCATATATGGCTTTTATTATGTTGAGGTAATTTCCTTCTATGCCCATTTTCTGGAGAGCTTTTATCATAAATGGATGCTGAACTTTGTCAAAAGCTTTTTCTGCATCTATTGTGATTATCATATGGTTTTTATCCTTCAACTTGTTGATATGATGTATCACATTGATTGATTTGCATATATTGAAGAACCCTTGCATTCCAGATATAAGCCCCACTTGATCATGGTGTATGATCTTTTTAACGTGCTGTTGAATTCTGTTAGCTAGTATTTTGTTGAGGATTTTTGCATCTATATTCATCAGTGATACTGGTTTGTAATTTTCTTTTTTTGTGACATCTTTGCCTGGTTTTGATATCAGGGTGATGGTGGCCTCGTAGAATGAGTTTGGGAGTGTTCCACCTTCTGCGATATTTTGAAAGAGTTTGAGAAGGACAGGTGTTAGCTCTTCTCGAAATGTTTGATAGAATTCGCCCGTGAACCCATCTGGTCCTGGGCTTTTGTGTGTTGGGAGATTTTTAATCACTGCCTCAATTTCCGTACTTGTGACTGGTCTCTTCATAGTTTCTCTTTCTTCCTGGTTCAGTCTTGGAAGATTGTATTTTTCTAAGAATGTATCCATTTCTTCCAGGTTATCCAATTTATTGGCATATAGTTGCTTGTAGTAGTCTCTCACGATCTTTTGTATTTCTGAGGTGTCTGTTGTGACTTCTCCTTTTGCATTTCTAATTCTGTTGATTTTCAGCTTCTCCCTTTTTTTCTTGATAAGTCTGGCTAATGGTTTATCAATTTCATTTATCTTCTCAAAGAACCAGCTTTTAGTTTTATGAATTTTTGCTATTGCTTCCTTCCTTTCTTTTTCATTTATTTCTTCTCTGATCGTTATGATTTCTTTCCTTCTGCTCACTTTGGGGTTTCTTTGTTCTTTTTCTAATTGTTTTAGGTGTAAGGTTAGGTTGTTTATTTGATTATTTTCTTGTTTCTTAAGGTAGGACTGTATTGCTAAAAACTTCCCTCTTAGAACTGCTTTTGCTGCGTCCCATAGGTTTTGGGTTGTTGTGTTTTCATTGTCGTTTGTTTCTAGATATTTTTTGATTTCCTCTTTGATTTCTTTAGTGATTTCTTGGTTGTTTAATAGTGAATGGTTTAGCCTCCATGTGTTTGTATTTTTTGCAGTTTTTTTCCTGTAATTGGTATCTAGTCTCATGGCATTGTGGTCTGAGAAGATGCTTGATATGATTTCAATTTTCTTGAATTTGCCGAGGTTTGATTTGTGACCCAAGATGTGATCTATCCTGGAAAATGTTCTGTGTGCACTTGAGAAGAAAGTGTATTCTGTCATTGTTGGATGGAATGTCCTATAAGTATCAATGAAGTCGAGATGGTGTAATGTGTCATTTAAAGCTTGTGTGTCTTTATTTATTTTCTGTTTGGATGATCTGTCCATCGATGTAAGTGGGGTGTTCAAGTCTCCCACTATTATTGTGTTACTGTCGATGTCCCCTTTTATGGCTGTTAGCATTTGCCTTATGTATTGAGGTGCTCCTATGTTGGGGGCATAGATATTTACCATTGTGATATGTTCTTCTTGAATGGATCCCTTGATCATTATGTAGTGTCCTTCCTTGTCTCTTTTAATAGTCTTTCCTTTCAAGTCTAATTTGTCTGATATGAGTATTGCTACTCCAGCTTTCTTTTGACTTCCATTTGCATGGAATATCTTTTCCCATCCCTTTACTTTCAGTCTATAGGTATCCCTTGGTCTGAAGTGGGTTTCTTGTAGGCAGCATATAGAAGGGCCTTGTTTTTGTATCCATTCAGCCAGTCTGTGTCTTTTGGTTGGAGCATTTAATCCATTTGCATTTAAGGTGATTATTGACATGTGTGTTCCAATTACCATTTTCTTAATTGTTTTGGGTTTGTATTTGTAGGTGTTTTCCTTTTCTTGTGTTTCCTACTTAGAGGAGTTCCTTTAGCACTTGTTGTAAGGCTGGTTTGGTGGTGCTGAATTCTCTTAACTTTTGCTTGTCTGTAAAGCTTTTGATTTCTCCATCAAATCTGAATGAGATTCTTGCTGGGTAGAGTATTCTTGGCTGTAGGTTTCTCTCTTTCAGGACTTTCAGTATATCCTGCCATTCCCTTCTGGCCTGCAGAGTTTCTGTAGAAAGGTCAGCTGTTATCCTTATGGGTTTTCCCTTATATGTTATTTGTTGCTTTTCTCTTGCTGCTTTTAATATTTTTTCTTTGTGTTGAATTGTCATTAGTTTGATTAATATGTGCCTTGGTGTATTTCTCCTTGGGTTTATTCTGTATGGGACTCTCTGTGCTTCTTGGACTTGGTTAATTATTTCCTTTCCCATGTTGGGGAAGTTTTCCCCTATAACCTCTTCAAATGTTTTCTCAGACCCTTTCTTTTTTTTTCTTCTTCTGGGATGCCTATAATTCGAATGTTGGTACCTTTAATGTTATCCCTGAGGTCTCTGAGACTGTCTTTTATTCTTTTTATTCTTTTTTCTTTTTCTTGCTCTGTGTCATTTATTTCCCCCATTCTATCTTCCAACTCACTTATCCATTCTTCTGCCTCAGTTATTCTGCTGGTTATAGCATCTAGAGTATATTTAATTTCAGTTGTTTTGTTATCCCTTGCTGTTTGTTTTTCTGAGTTCTCATGAACTGTCTCTTGTACTTTCTCTATTTTGTTATTGAGATTTTCTATCATTTTTACTATCATTACTCTGAATTCTTTTACAGGCATTTTTCCTATTTCTTCCTCATTTATTTGGTCTTGCGGGGTTTTTTCCTGCTCCTTTACCTGCATGGTGTTTCTTTGTTTCCTCATGGTTGTCCAAACTTTTGGGGTTGCTTGTCCTGGCGATAGAGGTGTTTATAGAAGACTGTCCAAGCCTCAGACTAATGTCCAAGGGCTGGGTTAAACAAATACTAAGTCTAGGAAACACATACATGTATAAGACACACAATTACTGAATCCATTAGGACATAAGGCTCTGGAAAGACCTGACAGAAGAACCCCAGTATGCTATCAGATATTCAAAGAGAAACCCAACAGAGATTGACAACCAAAACAGAACAAATCAGAAACAAAACCAAAAACAAACAAACAAACAAATAACACCTTACACACACAAACACTAATCCTCCGCTTCACCCTCTTTGAGCTGTGGTAGATGCCTCCCTACCAGCTGTGTCGGGATCCTTGCGGTCCTTTCTGGTGTCCGAGGTCATCCGCTGGTGTTCAGCTAGTTCTCTGTGGGAATTATTGCATCCTTTGGTGCATTCCCAAAGCATCTGTGAAGAGGGATGCATTCCACGTCCCTCTACTTCGCTGCCATCTTTTTCTCTCTCCAGACTTGTCAAGTCTTATGATAATTCTGTGCTTTACTTTTTGAGGAACTGCAAACTGTTTTCCACAGAGGCTGCATAATTGTTTGTTCTCATCAGTAAGATATGAAGGTGCTTGTTTCCCCACGTCCTCACCAGCACTTGAATGTATACTCTGTTGTTATTGTATGAAGTGCTCTATAAATGTCAGTTATGTGATGTTGGGTGATAGTGTTTTTTGAGTTTCCTATATCTTTTACTGATCTTCTGTCTAGTTGTTTTGACCCCATTATTATTATGTAATGCCTTTTTTTAAAACTTCTGATAATATTCTTTGCACTGAAACTACTTTTTCTGATGTTATTATAACCATTCCAACTTTATTTTGATTAAGGTTAGTATGGTACATCTTTTCCCATCCCTTTTATTATAATCTATTTGTATATTTATTTTTAAAGTGGGTTTCTTATAAGTATTGTATAGTGAGGTCCTGTTTTTTTATCCAGTCTTAAAAATCTCTGTATTCTAATTAGGTTGTTTTAGACCATTTATACTTAATATGATTATTGATATCACTAAATTTAAATCTATCATATTGCTATTGGCTTTCTATTTGTCCCATTTACTATTAGATCCTCTTTTTTTTTTGACTTATTTTGGGTTGAGTACTATTTATGATCAATTTTATCACCTTTACTAACTTATTAGCTATATCATTTTGTTTTTAGCAGTTGCTTTGGGATTCATTGTATATATCCTTCACTTCTCACTGTCTGTCCTCAAGTAATATTATACTAGTTTACTTATAGTATAAAACCTAACAACAGTATACTTCCATCTCATTTATTTATGTTATTGTGTCATGCCATTTTACTTCTATACTGCTATAAACCCCACAATACATTGTCATTATTTTTGCCTTAAATAGTCCATTATCTTTTTTAAAATTTTTATTTATTTATTATTTATTTATTTATTTTATTGGCTGTGTTGGGTCTTTTTTGCTGTGCATGGGCTTTCTTTTAGTTGTGGTGAGTGGGGGCTACTCTTCGTTTTGGTGTGCAGGCTCCTCATTGCTGTGGCTTCTCTTGTTGCAGAGCATGGGCTCTAGGCATGTGGGTTTCCGTAATTGCAGCACATAGGCTCAACAGTTGTGGCTCACGGGCTTTAAAGCGTAGGCTTAATAGTTGTGGTGCACAGGCTTAGTTGCTCTGCAGCATGTGGGATCTTCCTGGAGCAGGGATCAAACCCATGTCCCCTGCATTGGCAGGTGGATTCTTAACCACTGCGCCACCTAGGAAGCCCACCATTATCTTTTAAAACCATCTTACAAATTAAAAAAAGGCTTTTACATTTATTCATGAATTTTGTTTCCAGTGCTTTTCATTTCTTTTTGTAGATCTAGATTTCCTTCTGATATCATTTTTTCTTTTGTATGATTGACTTACTTTAATATTACTTGTAGTTCAGAAGTGTCGGTGATGAATTATTTCAGTTCTTGTTTATTAGAAAAAGTCTTCATTTTACCTTTATATTTGAAAGTTATTTTCACTATTTACGGTATTTCAGGTTGACAGTTCTTGCCTTCATTACTTTAGAGATGTCATTCCATTGACTTCTGGCTTGCATTGTTTCTGGGAAGTCCTTGTCCACCATTCTGTGTTTGTCCCTCTGTACATAATGTTCTTTTTCTCTGGCTGCTTTTAAGATTTTCTCTTTGGGTAAGCTGATTATGATGTACCTTGATTTGATTTTCTTCATGTTTTCTTTTGCTTGGGAATTGTTGACCTTCTTGGATTTATGGGTTCGTAATTTTCATCAATTTTTGAAAAAATTTTTGTCATTATTTCTTTAAATACATTTTTGTCCCATCCTGTTCTCCCCCCCCAACCCGAGTGCTAAATTACACATATATTTCTGTGTTTTTAGGGAAGAGGGAGTCTTTCCCTGTGTTTCATTTTAGATAATTTCTGTCTGCAGAGATTGTTTTGTCTGCACGTTGACTAATCTTTCCTTTTCTGCTGTCTAATGTGATGTTAATGCCATCTAGTGTATTTTTCATTTCAAATATATTTTTCATCTCTAGGTGTTTGATTTGGATCTTTTTAAAAGTGCTTTTCATGTCTCTCCTACATGGTATGCTTTCCTCTATCTTCTTGAACATATACAATGTGTTTATAATGGCTGTTTTAAGGACCTTGTATGCTAATTATTTCCTTGGTTAATTTCTGATTCTTTTTCTTATTGATCAACTCTCCTTGTTATGAGATATATTCTCATGCTTCTTTGCATCCCTGTGATTTTTTTAAGCTCTTTATTGGAATATAATTGCTTTACACTGTTGTGCCAGTTTTTGCTGTACAACAAAGTGAATCAGTTTATATCCCCATATCCCCCCCATCCGGCAACTCCTTCCTACCCTCCCTATCTCAGCCGTCTAAGTCATCACCCATTATCAAGTTGATCGCCCTGTGTTATGCAGCAACCTCTCACTAGCTATCTATTTTACATTTGGTAGTGTATATATGTCAGTGCTACTCTCTCATTTCATTCCAGCTTTCTCTATGCCCCCCAACCCCATATCCTCAAGTCCATTCTCTACATCTGCATCTTTATTCTTGCCCTGTCACCAAGTTCATCTGTACCATTTTTTAAAGATTCCACGTATATGAGTTAGCATACGGTATTTGTTTTTATCTTTCTGGCTTCGCTCTGTATGACAGACTCTAGGTCTATCTACCTCACTACAAATAACTCTGTTTCATTCCTTTTTAATGGCTGAGTAATATTCCATTGTATATATGTGCCACTTCTTTATCCATTCATCTGTTGATGGGCATTTAGGTTGCTTCCATGTCCTGGCTATTGTAAATAGTGCTGCAATGAACACTATGGTACATGTTTCGTTTTGGATTATGGTTTGCTTCAGGTATATGCCCAGTATTAGGATTGCTGGGTCATATGGTAGTTCTATTTGTAGCTTTTTAAGGAACCCCCAAACTGTTTTCCATAGTGGCTGTATCAACTTACTTTCCCACCAACAGTGCAGGAGGGTTCCCTTTTCTCTGCTCCCTCTCCAGCATTTATTGTTTCTAGATTTTTTGATGATGGCCATTCTGACCGGTATGAGGTAATACCTCATTGTGGCTTTGACTTGCATTTCTCTAATGATTAGTGATGTTGAGCATCTTTTCATGTGTTTGTTGGCCACCTGCATGCCTTCTTTGGAGAAATGTCTATTTAGGACTTCCGCCAATTTGTGGATTGGGTTATTTGCTTTTTTGGTATTAAGCTGCATGAGCTGCTTGTATATTTTGGAGGTTAATCCTTTGTCCGTTGCTTCGTTGGCAAATATTTTCTCCCATTCTGAGGGTTGTCTTCTAATCTTGTTTATGGTTTCTTTTGCTGTGCAAAAGCTTTTAAATTTCATTAGGTCCCATTTGTTTATTTTTTAGTTTATTCCATCATTCTAGGAGGTGGGTCACAAAGGATCCTGCTTTGATGTATGTCATAGAGTGTTCTGTCTGTGCTTTCCCCTAAGAGTTTTATAGTGTCTGGCCTGACATTTAGGTCTTTAATCCATTTTGGGTTTATTTTTGTGTATGGTGTTAGGAAGTATTCTAATTTCATTCTCTTACATGTAGCGGTCCAATTTTCCCAGCACCACTTATTAAAGAGGCTGTCTTTTCTCCGTTGTATACTCTTGCCTCCTTTGTCGAAGATAAGGTGCCCATATATGCGTGGATTTATCTCTGGGCTCTCTATTGTGTCCTATTGATCTATACTTCTGTTTTTGTGCCAGTACCATACTGTCTTGATCACTGTGGCCTTGTAGTATAGTTTGAAGTCAGGGAGCCTGATTCCTCCAGCTCCATCTTTCCTTCTCAAGATTGCTTTGGCTATTCAGGGTCTTTTGTGTTTCCATACAAATCGTAAGATTTCTCATTCTAGTTCTGTGAAAAATGCCATTGGGAATTTGATAGGGATTGTGTTGAATCTGTAAATTGCTTTGGGTAGTATAGTCATTTTCACAATGTTGATTCTTCCAATCCAAGAACATGGTATGTCTCTCCATCTGTTTGTATCATCTTTGATTTCTTTCATCACTGTCTTATTGTTTTCTGCACACAGGTTTTTTGCCTCCTTAGGGAGGTTTATTCCTAGGTATTTTATTGTTTTTGTTGCAGTGGTGAATGGGAGAGTTTCCTTAATTTCTCTTTATGCTCTTTTGTTGTTAGTGTATAGGAATGCAAGAGATTTCTGTGCATTGATTTTGTATTCTGCTACTTTACTAAATTCATTGGTTAGTGCTAGCAGTTTTCTGGTAGAATCTTTAGGGTTTTCTATGTATAACATCATGTCATCTGCAAAGAGTGACCATTTTACTTCTTCTTTTCCAATTTAGATTCCTTTTATTTCATATTCTTCTCTGATTGCTGTGGCTAAAACTTCCAAAACTATGTTGAATAATAGTGGTGAGATTGGGCACCCTTGTCTTGTTCCTGTTCTTAGAGGGAATGCTTTCAGTTTTTCACCATTTACAATGATGTTGGCTGTTGGTTTGTTATATATGTCTTTTATTATGTTGAGGTAATTTCCTTCTATGCCCATTTTCTGGAGAGCTTTTATCATAAATGGATGCTGAATTTTGTCAATAGCTTTTTCTGCATCTGTTGAGATTATCATATGGTTTTTATCCTTCAATTTGTTGATATGATGTATCACATTGATTGATTTGCATATGTTGAAGAATCCTTGCATTCCAGATATAAGCCCCACTTGATCATGGTGTATGATCTTTTTAATGTGCTGTTGAATTCTGTTAGCTAGTATTTTGTTGAGGATTTTTGCATCTATATTCATCAGTGATACTGGTTTGTAATTTTCTTTTTTTGTGACATCTTTGCCTGGTTTTGGTATCAGGGTGATGGTAGCCTCGTAGAATGAATTTGGGTGTGTTCCTCCTTCTGCTATATTTTGGAAGAATTTGAGAAGGATGGGTGTTAGCTCCTCTCTAAATGTTTGATAGAATTCGCCTGTGAAGCCACCTCCTGGGCTTTGTTTGTTAGGAGATTTTTAATCACAGTCTCAATTTCAGTGCTTGTGATTGTTCTGTTCATATTTTCTATTTCTTCCTGGTTCAGTCTTGGAAGATTGTACTTTTCTAAGAATTTCTCCATTTCTTCCAAGTTATCTAATGTATTGGCATATAGTTGCTTGTATTAGTCTCTTGTGATCTTTTGTATTTCTGAGGTGTCAGTTGTTACTTCTCCTTTTTCATTTCTAATTCTGTTGATTTGCGTCTTCTCCCTTTTTTTCCTGATGAGTCTGGCTAATGGTTTATAAATTTTGTTTGTCTTCTTAAAGAACCAGCTTTTAGTTTTATTGATCTTTGCTATTGTTTCCTTACTTTCTTTTTCATTTATTTCTCATCTGATCTTGTTTTCTTTCCTCTGCTAACTTTAGGGTTTTTTGTTCTTTGCTCTGTAATTGTTTTAGGTGTAAGGTTAGGTTGTTTACTTGAGATTTTTTTTTGTCTTGAGGTTGGATTGTTTTGCTATAAACTTCCCTCTTAGAACTGCTTTTGCTGCATCCCATTGGTTTTGGGTCATTGTGTTTTCATTGTCATTTGTTTCTAGGTATTTTTTGATTTCCTCTTTGATTTCTTCAGTGATTTCTTGGTTGTTTAATAATGTGTTGTTTAGCCTCCATGTATTTGTATTTTTTACATTTTTTTTTTCCTGTAATTGATATCTAGTCTCATGGTGTTGTGGTCAGATAAGATGCTTGGTACGATTTCAATTTTCTTGAACTTACTGAGGCTTGATTTGTGATGCAGGATGTGATTTATCCTGGAGAACTTCCGTGATTTTGAGAAGAAAGTGTATTCTGTAGTTTTTGGATGGAATGTCCTATAAAATTAAGTCAAGATTGTCTAATGTCTCATTTAGAGCTTGTGTTTCCTTATTTATTTTCTGTTTGGATGATCTGTCCATTGGTGAGAGTGGGGTGTTCAAGTCTCCTACTATTATTGTGTTACTGTCGATTTCCCCTTTTATGGCTGTGGGCATTTGCCTTATGTATTGAGGTGCTCCTGTGTTGGGCACATAGATATTTACAATTTTTATATCTTCTTCTTGGATTGATCCCTTGATCATTATGTAGTGTCCTTCCTTGTCTCTTGTAATAGTCTTTACTTTAAAGTCTAATTTGTCTGATTTGAGTATTGCTACCCCAGCTTTCTTTTGACTTCTATTTGCATGGAATATCTTTTTCCATCCCCTTACTTTCGGTCTGTATGTGTCCTTTGGTCTGAAGTGGGTTTCTGTTAGACTGCATATATGAGGGTCTTGTTTTTGCATCCATTCAGCCAGTCTGTGTCTTTTGGTTGGAGCATTCAATCCATTTATATTTAAGGTGATTATTGACATGTATGTTCCAATTACCATTTTCTTAATTGTTTTGGCTGTGTTTTCATAGGTCTTTTTCTTGTCTTGTGTCACTGCCTAGAGGAGTTCCCTTAGCAGTTGTTGTTGGGCTGGTTTAGTGGTGCTGAATTCTCTTAACTTTTGCTTGTCTGTAAAGCTTTTGATTTCTCCATTAAATCTGAATGAGATTCTTGCTGGGTAGAGTATTCTTGGCTGTAGGTTTTTCTCTTTCAAGACTTTAAGTATATCCTGCCACTCCCTTCTGGCCTGCAGAATTTCTACAGAGATATCAGCTGTTATCCTTATGGGTTTTCCCTTATATGTTATTTGTTGCTTTTCTCTTGCTGCTTTTAATATTTTTTCTTTGTGTTTAATTTTTGTTAGTTTGATTAATACGTGCCTCGGTGTGTTTCTCTTTGGGTTTATTCTGTATGGGACTCTCTGCGCTTCTTGGACTCGATTGACTATTTCCTTTCCCACGTTGGGGAAGTTTTCCACTATAATCTCTATAGCTATTTTCTTAGACCCTTTCTTTTTTTTTCTTCTTCTTCTTGGACACCTATGATTCAAACGTTGTGGCACTTAATGTTGTCCCCGAGGTCTCTGAGACTGTCTTCTATTCTTTTTATTCTTTTTTCTTTTTCCTGCCCTGGTTTTTTTTAAATGAATGAAAGACATGATTGTATGTTGTTGGGCTGTGTATTCTTTTAAACATTTTAAACTTTCCTCTTGAAATGCGTTTGTTACTTGGAAAGTTAGAGCCTTTGGTGCTTGTTGTTGGGCATTGTTAGGCAGCACCGAGTTCTGTCTGGTGCTCACGTGGCCCTGCCAGTGGGCTGTTCTCTTCCTGTTGCCCTGCCCAGCGGCCCCTGTGTCACAGGTTCCCTAGTCAGGTTGTTGGGAGTGTGGTCCATCCCTAGGCATGCAGCCCTCATGATGGTCGTTCATCCTTCTTCTTGCTGTTGTGCCTTTCCTGGCCTCAGTCACATGCGCTGATCAGTGTCCTGGCAAAGACCCACTCAAACCTGCACCAGTCTCTGGAACGTTTCTCAGCTCTCTCCTTTCTGATCCTCAGCCCTGCTGGTTCTCACTACCGTTGCCTCCTTGAACCTCAGCTGTTTCCTCATCTCAGGACTCCCCCAGCTTTGCATGGGTTCCCCCTTCCTGTGCTGTGGCCTAGTAACCCTCCCTGAGCTATAGGCTGGGCAACCAAGATGCACCACATGTGTTTCCTCCCTCAGGGGTCATTGTCCTGTGCTCCTGTTGTCCCATGTCTGAACACCTTTGTCTCGTGTCTTTTGTCTGTTTTTTCCTTGTTTGAGGCTGAAGAGTCCATCTGGTTCCTCCTCATCTGTCGTGGCTGAACGTGGACATCTCCCAACGTTCACCTGGTCTTCAGTCCTCGCTGGACAGATGCCTCTGGGGCTGCCTGGAGGAGGCTTGGGCAGAGCTATTTTCCTGCCCGTGGAGTCTGCACAGACTGGGCTCAGAGGTCCTGCTGTCTGGGCAGAGTGCTCTTCAGACTTGGAGCTGAGACCATGTGGATGGGCATCTGGGTGGGGGGTCCTACCTACACCTCATCGTGGTCTTCTCCTCGCTGCTTCTCACAGACTTAAAGTGATCTGGGAGTCAGTGCTGCCCCAGACTTCCATCAGGTTTAGGACTGTGGACCTGGGTTCAGGGGAGCCTGGGCTCTGAGTGTTTATCCGTGTCTTTTAAGTTCCAGACTCAGTTTAGAATCAAACCACTTTTCATGGAATTCTTTCTCTTGGAGACTGCCTTTGGCCTTCCAAATAACTGATTTATGACTATATTCTTTTTAAAAATTTATTTAGTTTGATAAGATTTGTTATCTAAGGTGATAGATCATTCTTTGGGTTATTTTCAACCTATGATTTCCAGTTATAGTAATTTTTTTAACCTGTTTACAGGGCTGCCTACAGAGAAAGAAGCTCTTCACATGGTCCCATGTAAGTAGGCCTCTTATGATGCCCTTGGAGAGGTATGTCTTTAAATTGAGCGATTCTTTCCACATCAGTTGAGTTGTAAAGTCTTGCTTGCATGTGAAGCCATGTGTCTTGCTGACTCTCCTTGTGGCCTGGTTTCATGTCACCTGAGGGACCTGTCGCAGGTCAGGTGCAGCAGCAGTGTCAGTGATGTGGACAATTTCCCTTCTGGCTTCTGTAGAACCAATATTTAAAAAGAGGGAGTTTCTTCCTTTTCTACTAACCTTTCTTCTTCAGTGTCAGTCTGACTAAAGTGTTCAGCACGGGCCTGAGAACCAGTTGTTAGCGTGGGCTGAGCAGACAGTGCCTTCGTCCTGTGTTCCAGCAGCGACAAGTGTGTGCTGTGGCCGCAGTGGTGTCAGGCCCTACAGACACCTGTTTGTGGCCATGTCTCGAGTTTTACAAAACTACCTTGAAAGGATTCCTTTTAAATTTATCCTGAAGATACCTTCATTTTCCTAAAGCTTATAAATGTTATTTTCTAAAAGTTTTCAGTGGTCTTGCCCGGAAGGCTGGTGTGGTCAGACTGATGTCACACAGCACCTGCTCTGTGCCGGCTCTGCTCACGTGAGCCCCTTGCTGTGCGCTACGGGGCAGGTGCTGTCATTCTGCCCACTTTTCACGGCTCGGGGAGGCGACGTCATTGTGCTTGTTGGTGGTGAGACGGGGTCTGAGCTGAGGCCTTTGACCTCATGAGCCCGTGTGCACGTTGCCAGGGCAGGATAAGACTTGGTGTCTGTCCTTCCTGGTGGCCTTGACTGCAGCCCTGAGCAGCTGAGGGGTCCTGAGCTCAGCTAATCCTGATTGGAAAGCGAGCACCACAGTGACTTTCCGGGGCCTGTGGCCCCCAGACCCCGAGGGAGACACGCGAAACGGTGGGGAGGAGTCAGGGCACGTGCAAATGGGGCCTTAGGGCTGGTGGGTAACTGGACACACAATATTTGAAGAGGAAAGTTCTTAGTTAACAAATTGCTTGAGCAAAGACTTTAAATGCTCTTTTGTTCATTCAGCAAATACTGATAGAATGCTTGTGATGGGCCAGGCACTCTTCTGGAATCCCAGCTTCCTTTATTACATCCTTGTGGGAGTTACACAACATAAAAGTAATAAACAAATGCATCGCACAGTGTGCCAGGTGGTGACATTTGCTGGGAAAGAATAGAGAAGGATTGGGGTCGGGGTGCTGGGGCAGCTGATGGGTGGTCAGGGTGGCCCCTAGGAAGGGGCATCTGAGCAGAGCCTTGGAGGAGGCCCTGGAGTGGGCCCTGTGCGTGGTGGAGGGTGAAGGTCTCCAGGCCCAGGGGAGCCAGTGAGCGAAGGAGCGGGGCCAGGAGATGAGGCCGGGGAGGGGGCACACAAGGGGCCCTTTCTCATTGCAGGCAGTGCTGCTGAGTGTGGGAGCAGGGAGCCGGGTGGTCTTTTCTCCTCTGTGTGTTGGATTGTTTTTTCAAGCTAAAGCTGTTATAATACCTGCTTCTTAGAGGATATCCAAATCCCAGCTGGCTTGGGACCAATGTTGTAATTGTGCAAATCTGGATCTAATTTTCACAGAAACCCCGAGGGAAGGGCCTCTGGGACTCAGGCATGTAAGCAACACCCTGTGTGTGCTGGCCCCTCTCCCCTAGACTTTGGCATTGCCCACATCCTTCCCCCTGGCAGGCAGGGAACCTGAGTCCGGATCGGCCTATGGTTCTGGAAACACCCAGCATGCTCGGGCCGGGCAGACTGGCCCAAGCTACTCCCCTGTCCGCGTGTGCACGGCCCCGGGGGCCTAGTGTGGGCGCTCGGGAAGGCCCTGGCACCCAGGCAGAGGCAGAGACAGCCAGGCTTGCCTGCGGGACTGTGATTCCAGGGGACTGCAAGTCCCCAGAGGCTTGGTTGAGGAAAGGCAGCAGGCTTTTTATAGGGCACCTGCGGCCTCTTCGGCGGGTGGGGAGGAAGCCCTTAGGAGCACTGAGCTGGTTGGAGCAGAGATGAGTCTGCTTCCAGTGGCAATCTCAGCTGAACCCTGCGGCGTCTTCCTGTGGGGTTCCTGGGCGGTGACGAGCCAGGACACAGCTCCTCTGCAGTGAATGTTTCCCAGGGGACGCGGTGGCTCTGGAAGAGCTCAGTTTTCCATTTGCACGTCTTCCGAGAACTTTCCACTCTCCCGTAGAATGAGGCGAAGGGCAGTCTTCCACGGAGCAGCTGCAGACGGGCCTTTCCCAGCCTGTGTGTGCGCCTGCTAGGACCCTGAGTCCGCTTTGTTTAATGGGGACTCGGGCTCCCACAGCCACCCCCAGCCCAGCTCAGGGAATTCACAGATGATGGTAACAAAAACTTTGCGGAAATGTTTTTTTACTTTGAAGCCCTTTATTCTTTGTATTGCTGAGAATGAGTGTTTGCTTTTTAGGCTTTCCCCCTGCCCGCATTAAGATAACACGTTTCACTACACAATTGGAAAATAGAAAAAGAACTTTAAAACTCACATACAGTGAATGCAGACAGAGCCTCCTGACCGGGACTCCTCCATCAACCCCCCCACCCCCCACCCCACCGTGTCCTTCTTGGTGACTGCTCTGCCTTCAGCCCGCGGTTCATGAGACAGCCCTGTAATCACCTTCTCACAAACACCCCTGGTCCTTCCTGTCCCTCCACTGTCCCCTCTGCGCAACAACAGCGTGGTGTCGCCGGGGAGACCAGGCAGCCCTGAAGGCTGGCCAAGGACCTGGGGGGCCCCCAACCCCACCCCAGCCCAGCCTCATCCCAACCCCGGTAGGTTTGCTTTTATCTGACCCCGGTAGGTTTGCTTTTATCTGAGGCCCTTCTTGTGCATCTGATCTTTCTTCCTCAGATTGCTAATGTAATTAGGTTTCAGTCTCAGCTGATGACCATGCCTCGTAGTTCAAGAAGAAAAGCTGAAATAGGAAAATGGTGGAAAGTCTGATTAAAAAGCAGTCAGACTCTCAGCCCCTCTCCCACACCCCGGCTGAAGCCTGGAGGGTGGAGCCCGTGGGCACAGCAGAGGGGACCGTCCTGAACGGAAAGTGAGGCCGCACTCGAGTGGATCCTGGAGCCCTGTGACCCCAGCCCCTCCCTTGCTGGCCCCCGGGGCACTGGGAGCCTGGGGTGGGCCTGTGGGCGCGGGTGCGTGGAGCAGGCAGGGTGGATGGTGAAGCAGGAAGATGGGGCTCCAGGAGGAGACGCGGGCTGCTTCCTGCTGTGTTTGAGGGACCAGAAGGCAGAGGGTCCCTGGCCGAGTCTGGAGGTACATGAACGCTAAGTACGTAGAAAATTAAGGGAGCAAGCAAGGCGCTCTCTCACGCCAGGGAGCACACGTGCAAGAGGGCGCTGCCGCGTGAGGGGAGAGCAACAGGCCCAGCGCTGCGGGTGCGGGGAAGCTAGTGGGTGGCACGCAAGATCCTGGAGTTGAGAAGAGCCATACACACGCGGTCACTAGCACTTAGGAGAGAAACAGCAAAAGAGGGTGAAAGAGCACGTCGCCTGGGGCGGAGGGGCCGACCACACTGTTCGCCAGCAGCTTTGTGGAACTCTTTGTTAAAACTACGTACAATTGTAAAAATAAAAAGTAAAAGGTTATATAGCAAATACCGTTTCACGCACACAAAATGTGAAAGCAGCCCCTACCCCCTCCAGTCTCTGCTTCTGCCGGCTGAGCTCCACGGCATGGCCATCTGGCCCTCCCAGCGGGGCTGCGTCCTCACCACTTGGCCAGATCGTGTGGCCTCTGCCTTGCCGAAGCCGGTGGAAAATCTTTCTCCTTGGGGAGCTGAGCTCTGCAGCTCTAGGCCGGCAGCGCCGCCCCTTCTTGTTCTGTGTTATTTCAAAGGCCCCACGACCCTGTGCTGTCCTGGTGTTGCACGTTTGTTGTGTCTGCCTCTTCCACCTCCCACCACCCTCCCCACCACGTGTGAGCCCCGCTGTAACGGAGTGCCCAGAGAGGACCCTGCTGATGGTGGGTGCTTGGGGGCTAAGGAGTCCGAAGCACTGCTGCAGACATTTTGGTCTCTTTCAGTCCAGACTCTGCCTCTGGGCTTAAGCCGCACGCACACGTCTGTGCCCTGCTTTTAATGGAGTCGTATACAGCCAAGTGTTCCATGTCACTGTTTGAAACCATTATTTGTGAAAGGTTGTGTAGTTTCCACTGTGGGCATGTAGGTATTCTTTGGTTAAGTCTCTCCCTTTGTTCAGTGTATTTGGATTGTTTTCAGATCTGGCACCAGTATCGGTCGTCGTGAGGTGAGTCATCCTCCCCCTTCCCGAGGCAGTGCTGTGGTGTTCATCCACGTGGAGCCCTGGGTCAGACGAGGTGGACGTTTTAAAAGAGGCGTAAAGTGCGATTGCCCAGGTGTTCTCGAGATGGAGGGTTTCAGCAGCGTGAGGGCCTGGGCTCCTGACCCCGGTGACTCTCGGGCTTTGTGCACCTCTAAAAGCCGAAACAAACAAAGTACCAGCAGGCTGAGCTTTTCTAGCTTTTCAGCTAGAGCTAGTGTGTCCTTCCTCATGTGTGAGCCTCCTTGTTTTACTGAAGACACTCAGCTTTTATTTTACCCAAAGAGTCATTCACCTTTTAGTCTGACGTTGGCATGTGGAGCCGTTACATTTTCCTCTGTGATGTCACCTTCTCTAGTATTTACTTTTGGAAAATCCTTTTCCCTCCGGAAATTGACGTGTAATCCACTTGGGATTTAATTTGATATATGTTGTATGTGGCACACGATATACAATGGAAGATTACTCATCCATAAAAAGGAACAAAATTGAGTTGTTTGTAGTGAGGTGGATGGACCTAGAGTCTGTCATATGGAGTGAAGTAAGTCAGAAAGAGAAAAACAAATACCATATGCTAACGCATATATATGGAGTCTAGAAAAATGCTACTGATGAACCCAGAGGCAGGGCATGAGTAAAGATGCAGATGTGTAAGTTTTGTTTACAAATACTGAGAACACTTTATTAAAAATTGCTTCGTTTTTGCAGTGATTCGTGCTGCTACTTTTGTCTTATGTGTGCCTCTTCTACGACAATGTTGCGTATACTACAGCTAGTCTACACTACAATAGTGTATACAGATTGTATATACCAGTGTCTGTTTCTGAATTCTCTAATTGATCTGTTTGTTCTTGTGCTGGTACACTGCTTTAATTATTTTAGCTTTATGGTATATTTATTTTGGCTACTCAATTTCTAGATGAACTTTAGGATGATTTTCAAGTTAGAAAGCTAATCAGATTGGGATTTCATTTCAAATGAATCAAATCTATAATTTAAATGGTAAACATCTGATATTTTATCAATATTCAGTTTCTAAAAGAGAAAGATATTCTATTTCTTCATTTATTCCATTATTAGCCTTCAGTTATATTTTATAGCTTCTTGCTGTAGATTTTCTCTTTTGAGCTCTGTTCTAACTTATTTATATTATATACTTATTTTAATTTTCCTATTAAATTTCTTTAATATTTAATAGTGTATAGGAAAGGTATCAATTTTTATGTATTGCATGTGGCCATGCTTTTAATTGCAATCGGCTTGTCGGTTGAATTTTGACTTATTCCTGACTGGACTCAGGTGCTTTCACCGTGAACGTCACGGTGCTCGCGGTGGCTATCTCTTCAGTGCCTGATGTTCATCAGGTTATACAAGTTTCCTTCTGTTTCTCTTCTATTAAGTTGTTTTTCGAAATTCAAAGCAGAGAATTCCATTGATAAAATTCCAAGTGTTGATTCTTGGAATAAATCCTGTTAGGTCTTATTGATAGTTTTTAATCTCTTCCAATTGTAATACCTTTTCAGCATTGTATCTGGGCTAGAATGAGGGTTAGTAGTAGGGTTAGGGCTGGAGTTAAGGTTAGTACTAGGATTGGGTTTGGGTGAGCATTAGTTATTGTAAAGGTTAGTGTGAGGGTTAGGGTTAGGACCTGGAAGTTTCTGTGTTGGACCCCAGGGAGAAACGTCCCGGGGCTCTAGGGACCCCGGCTCCAACCTGAGGGCAGCTACGTGGAGCCGTGAGTGCCAAGAGCAGTGGCCGAGCCCACAGGGGTCCTGTCTCTGCTGGAACACAGGGCGCCCCAAACACGGTGGCTTCAATGCAGTCAAGGTCGGTTCCCTTGGCTGTAACAGCCCAGGGTGGGTAGGCTGGGCTGCACGAGGCCCCTTGCCCAGAGGCCATGCTCACCCCATGCTCTGGGTGGCCTGTCACTCTGTGTGGTCCTACCTTACTCTGTTGTCTTGACCTCAAGCTGCAATGAGTCAGCCGGTGGGAAAGAGAAGGGACGTGATGGAGGGCCAGCAACTGCCTTTTAAGGATTAGAAGCCAGGTTACAGCAGCTGTGTCACAGTGCATAGGACCACTGTGTATCAACAGGTGGAACCAAGTGTGTGTCCTGTGAATGCAGGACAACTGTACACCAGTCGTGGTCTGTGGACCAGGTGTATACCAGCCGCACTTTGTGGACCACGTGTACACCAGCAGTGGTATGTGGACCAGGTGTATACCAGCCGCAGTCTATGGACCAGGTGTGTGCTAGTGGTGTGATGCAGTGGCCTCACAGTCCCAGAGGCTGGGGCAGCCCGTGCAGTCACAGCTCTGCTGTCACGGAGGAGGGAGAGGGGTTTGGGGGGACAGCCAGCCATCTGCACAGGCAGGGATGAGGCATGTGAAGCGTGAGAGGAGAGGACTGCAGAGCAAGGGCGAAACTGGCAGGAGCCCACGTGCTGTGAGGGCAGATGTAGGGAAGTCTGGCTCCCTCTGGGCGGGAGCCCCGCCCGGCCGCTTCCTGCCCCCGGGAGCTCTGCCAGCCATCCCGGGGTCTCGCTGGCAGCGGTTCCGCATCTGTGGTGCTCCCTCCTGTCCACCTCACGCCAGGATAGCAGGGCCTGCAGGCTGGGACAGCGGTGGGCACGAGCCACTGTGGGTCCTGGAGACACGCACTCGTGCTCCGAGAGGGAAGGCATTTCCATGTCCTCTCGAGGAGCCAGCGAGACGTGCAGGGGCTGCAGGTGGTGTGGGGCCCTGGCTCTGCTGCTCCCCGCCTGCTTCCCCAGGTCCTGACTCTCTTCATTCTGCCCGGTGTTTCACAGGCCTGGCACCTCTCTTGGGGTGCTGCCCTGCTGGGCCCACGGGGGCCTTAAGGCATCTGTTCCCTCCCTCCCTCCTTCCTTCCTTCCCTCCCTCCTTCTCTTGGCTTTTCTTTCTTTTTCGGTGGAGCGTGTTCAGTCTAGGCTCTTTTTTCCACTCTTGGAGATGCTGGCCAGTGCTGTTGCCCCAGAGCAGCCTGGCGTGAAGGGGCTGATGGGTTTTCATGGGATGACTCATCCCTCCCTCCCTCCACTGCCCGCCACTGCGTGGCCAGGCTGTCTGGCGGCTGCGCGCAGAGACAGTGATGGATCTGGAGCTGTGAAGCTGACTCGTGGGGCCAGGGATGGTGTGCGGGGCTGGAGGACGAGCCGCCGCTAGGTATGCTTCAGACAAGCGGGAGCCGGCCTCTCTGTGCGCTTTATTTACAAGCGTGCCGTGCATTCAGTACGCACTAGCAGCTTAACCCTTGCTCTAGTGGGTGGGTTAGGTGTGCCCGGGTGTGGAGGGCTGTGCCCCACCTTCAGCCCTGGCCGAGGGCAGCCTGGTGTTTTCTGCCCTGGGGAGTGTCCTGCCTAGTCACAGGGGTCAAGGATGCTTCTACTTCTCCAGTTAAACACACTCACTCTGCTTATTCAGGCCTCCGTGTTCTTTCTCTGAAACTCCACTGGCACTTGTGGGTTATACCATTCGGTTTAGTGCAGGCGCCCAGGCACTCTGGTATCAGGGAGGCTGTCTTCTCTTTGGATGTGAGGAGTAACCATTGGTACGCTCCAGTAACACTGGGCTGGAAAGAGGTTTTCTGTGGGGGACTTCACCTTTTCCAAGAGCTCTGGCTGTTTCACTCTTTCATGGCACAAGGCTGTCACCCTGCAGCTTTGTTCACCCTGTAACTGAGTCCATGTGCTTCATCCCAGCACGCCCGTCATGAGAGGCCTCAGCACCACTGAACCCACGTGCCCGTCTGCGCGGAGCTGGGGCCTCGGGCCAGACCCAGCAGGCTGGGCACAGCTGGAGTGCAGCTGCTCCTGGCGCACAGCAGTGAGCTCTTCCCATCACCCCCTGTACTAATTTGGCAGAGTGGGTGAAAATCATGGGAAGAGAACCTTCCAGTAGGAGCCCACCTGGCCCAGTGGAGTCAGCCTGGGGATCCGGAGACTGGTTCTGCTTCTAGCCCTTCTCCTGGCTCACCCTGTGACCTTGGCACTTGGCTAGGTCATTGTCCCTGTCTGTGCTGCTTCTCTATCTGTGAGACTGGATCTCCTTACCTGTCCTGCCCAGTCCCTAATCGAGAGGTTCAGACCATTTACGCTTCTACGGAGAGGGCAGGGGCGTCGGGGTCTTTCCAGGGGTAAATATATGACCAGCCGTATGAGAAGATGGCCATAGTACTTGCTGTGTTCCAGGCAGAAATCCCTCACTGGGTCCCCACAATTTTCCAAGCCTCTGATTATCCTGTTTTGTCAACGAGGAAACTGAAGTCAACAGCAGAGCAGGGTCAAGTCCAGGTCTCCCCTTCGAGACCTTCTCGTAACCCCTTCACTTCACCACTATTAAATCATATGAAGTTCAGACTTCAAGTCTCATGGCCAAGTTATCTCCCAGGAAATTGGGCCATTTTCCGTTTTCACAAGCAGTTTTGGAGTTGCCTTTTATAGCCCAAGGTAACGCTGTACACTGGCACAAAGCGTGTTTCTTTTTGTTTGTTTTTTTCTCTATCAGTGAAGTTGAAGTTTTTCTTTTTTTAATTGAAGTGTAGTTGATTTACAATGTACTCTACAGCAAAGTGACTCAGTTATACACATATATACATTCTTTTAAAAATATTCTTTTCCATTATGGTTTATCATAGGGTATTGAATACAGTTCCCTGTGCTCTACAGTAGGACTTTGTTGTTTGTCCATTCTGTACTTAGTAGCTTACATCTGCTAACTCCAACCTCTCACGTCATCCCTTCCCCTACCCGCTTCCCACTTGGCAAGCACACGTCTGTTCTCTATGTGAGTCTGTTTCAGTTTTGTAGATAGGTTCATTTGTGTCATGTTTTAGATTCCACATATAAGTGATGTCATGTGGTATTTGTCTTTCCCTTTCTGACTTACTACTTCCCTCAGTATAATAATTTCTAGTTGCACCCATGTTGCTATAAATGGCATTATTTCATTCTTTCTTTATGGCTGAGTAATATTCCATTGTATATACGTACCATGTCTTCTTTATCCATTCCTCTGTGTTGGGCATTTAGGTTGCCTCCATGTCTTGGCTGCTGTGAACAGTGCTGCTGTGAACATAGGGCTGCGTGCATCCTTTTGAATTATAGTTTTGTCTGGAGATTTGCCCAGGAGTGGGATTGCTGGATCATATGGTAATTCTATTTTAAGTTTTCTGAGGAATCTCCATACTCTTTTCCATAGTGGCTGCACCAACTTACATTTCCACCAACAGGGTAGGAGAGTTCCATTTTCTCCACACCCTATCCAGCATTTGTTATTTGTAGAGTTTTTAATGATGTCCATTTTGACTGGTGTGAGGTGGTACCTCACTGTAGTTTTGATTTGCATTTCTCTAATAATTAGAGATGTTGAGCATCTTTTCATGTGCCTGTTGGCCATTTGTATTTCTTCTTTGGAGAAATGCCTATTTAGGTTTTCTGCCCATTTTTTCAGTTGGGTTGTTGATTTTTTGTTGTTTAGCTGCATGAGCTGTTTATATATTTGGTATTTAAGTCCTTGTTGGTCTCATCGTTTGCAGGTATTTTCTCCCATTCTGTAGGTTGTCCTTTCATTTTGTTTACGGTTTCCTTTGCTGTGCAAAAACTTATACGTTTGATCAGGTCCCATTTGTTTACTTTTGTTTTTGTTTCTATTGCCTTGGGAGACTGACCTAAGAAAAAACATTGGTAGGATTTATGTCAGAGAATGGCAAAACGTGTTTCTTTTTTCCAGGTCGAGAGGGAGGAAAGTATGGCAGGATGAGGACAGAAGATGTTCGTTGGATTTGGCATGACTGAGAGGGGAACTCAGCTCAATGCTGCCAGACGACGTCAGAGTCACTGGAGAGGGGGTGGGGGTGGGGGGCTGTTTAAATGTCTGACCCTGAAAACACAGGTCTAGGGGAGAGCTGCATGCTTGTTTGTTAATAGGAGCTGTGAGTATGTTTAAAACCTGAAAAGGAGTTTGTAAAGACACATATTTTGAAGATTAAGGAGACAGAGAGAGCCTGGAATGCTGCTGAGATGCTGGTCTCCAAGGAGTCCAGCAGCAGCATTTGGGTTTAGAGCACAGGGGCTGCTGTTTGCCAAGAGTGGGACGTTCTTTTACGCAGTCAGGTACCAGGCTTTGACCCACAGACCATGCTCTGGTACCTTCTGTGGGTTCAGTGCCTTCTGTCAGGGGGCTTCCCTCCAGTCCAGATCAGGTCTAGATCAGGCCCAGGGTCTGGTCTTAGGTCTATGTTACCCTTGGTTGTCCGGGATCTTTAGTCTCCTTTAGTCTGGAACATTTTCACAGCCTTTCTGTCACTTTTATGACATTGGAATTGTGAAGAATACGGTGATATGTGTTGCAGGTTTTTTTCCATTTATTTGTCATAAATATTTTCTCTTGGCATTTTTGCTATCCCAAATATTTTTATTTTTTATAAAGTTCAATTTATGTATCTTTCCTTTTATTGCATCTGGGGTTTTTAGTCATAGTTATACTCAGATTAAAGGGAAAATCACTCATTTTATCTTAGTAGTTGTATAGTTTATTTTTTTATTTTTAAAAACATTTTTAGTATGTTGATTTTTTTCTACAGGATTTTTTTATATTTCATTCATTTTTTTGTATAAATTTATTTATTTTTATTCATTTTATTTTTGGCTGTGTTGGGTCTTTGTTGCTGTGCATGGACTTTCTCTAGTTGCTGGGACTAGGGGCTACTCTTCATTGCGGTGCACAGGCTTCTCATTGTGGTGGCTTCTCTTGTGGCAGAGCATGGGCTCTAGGCACACGAGCTTCAGTAGATGCAGCGCATGGGCTCAGTAGTTGTGGCTCACGGGCTCTAGAGCACAGGCTCAGTAGTTATGGCGCAGGGGGTTAGTTGCTCCACGGCACGTGGGATCTTCCTGGACCAGGGCTCGAACCCGTGTCCCCTGCATTGGCAGGTGGATTCTTAACCACTACGCCACCAGGGAAGCCCTATTTCATTAATTTCTGTTCTTATTTCCTTCCTTTTTCTTTTTGAGGTTCATTTTGCTGTTCTTTTTCTAATTTATGTTGGATTTTTGCTCATTGATATTCAGCATTCTTTTCATGTAGACAAACATTTAAAATTAAACATTTCTTTCTAAGTACAGCCTGTTGCAGTGCACAAATTAAGATATATAGTACTTTTATAATCCTTAACTTACAAATGTTATGTTTCTACTATGACTTCTTTTTTGACTTATGAGTTATTAAGAAGTGTTTCTCAATCCCAAACACATGGAGTTTAAAAAATATTGAGATATTACATTAAAAATATACATTGGTATTTATATACACAATCTTTTTTAATGTTTTAATTTCTTGATTCACTGCCTGTTGACAAGGCGGTCTCTGTGGTCACCATCTTTCATGTGCGTGGAGGCTGGCTCATGTGTGGTCAAGCATCAGAAATGTTCTGTGCTTCAAAGTAGAACATTTGCTGCTGGTTTGGAGTATAAGCTCTATATATGTCCACTGGATGAAGCTTGGAAATCATGTTTAAATTTTTTCTTTCCTTTTATATATTTTTCTCTAACTGATGCATCAATCACTGTGAGAGTTGTGATTAAATCTGCCAGTGCGATTGCAAGTTTGTCTATTTTCTTATATGTCTGTTCATTTCTGCCTTGTATAAAATGTTGAAACTTTCTTGGCGGGTGCACGCAAGCCTGGAATTGTTGTAGTATCTTACTAATAAATTGAGCCCTTTTATCTGTATGTGATATGGTCTATATCTGGTCTTCTTGCCTTAAATTTTCTCTGATATATTTGCCCAGTATATATTTTTCTTCCTCTTTCTTTCAGTCTCTTTGTATGTTTTAGCTGCACCTTTCAACATGATACCCGGTGGAATTTTGTTTTTTCCTCTCTGACGATCTTTGTCTTTTACAGATTGGAGCATTTAGTTTACTTTCATTTACTTTAATTACTTACAGATTTGGACTCCTTTCTCAATCTTATTTTGGGCTTTCTGTTTAGCTCAGCTTTTTAATGTTTATTTTTACTCTTTTCTTTGCATTTTTTATTGACAGATTATTTTTTCCTCATCAGTTTTCTCCTTCACTACGTAATTTTGGTTTCTCTTATTTTCGTGTTTGTCTTACATGTGTACTTGATTTATCAACGTTTAAAGTTAATGAGTATGTTTAGCCACATCCCAAATGATACAAGAATCTTAAAATACTTTATTTTTGGTTATCCTCTCCTGGTTCACATGTCATTTTCACTCTCTGTTGTATATTCGACGCCATGCAGCACGCTTTATCATTTCCCACCGTTACTGCCCACTTAGATGTGCTCACACCCCACCGCTGTCGTTGCTCCTCATCTCTTCCTGCTCTTCAAATGCTGCTGCTTCTAAAGTGCATCATGGTGAGAGTGTTAGTAGAAAACAGTTTTAAACTGAAACCTTCTTTATTTTCCTTTTATTATGTGTTTTATTTTTAATGTTCAGAATGTATTTTATTTAATAAGTCACTCTGAAGTTGCTTTACCTAAGACTGCTTTCAAAAATGAAAATCTAATGGGGAAAATTGGCATGCAAAGTACTCTTCTTTGGAAAAAGCTTTGTTTACAGGTTCAGGGGTAGTGATATATCTTTGCCTTGTTAAATACGTATACAATACTGCCTTAGGGAAAAGGGATATCACAGGAATAGTTCAAGTATCCAGTAAAAAATTAATGTTGAAAAACCAAGAAATCTTTTCAGTTGTGTTCTGGAAGTCTAGTGTGTTGACTTACTTGTTGCATCCTTGCCAGTGTGATTTTGTTTTGTTTTTGGTGATTATTTTTTTCACTCATTTCCTTCTCTGTGGTTGTTTAATTTTGGCTTGCTAATCTACCAAAATCTGCCAATATCTCTATTTATGACTCCTAGAAATTATTTTAAGTTTTCAGCAGCATTTTTAAATTTTTTTTTTCTTCTTACAGCTTGAAAATCCTCATGAGTTTTATGTTGAGTGTGACATCTTCTCGCAGTGCACTAAAGGCGTAGATGCAGCTTGCCATGGATCCTAGTTCAGGATTTAGTAGGGGCTGAGAATTCAGTAATAGAGCAGCTAGTAACAGTTCCTACTCCTAGCCAAAAGCAAATAAAACAAAAATGTCTCGAAATAACTTTAAAATTATCATTCACTTTGCTCTTAAAAGATATTTAAGAAAGATATTTCTTAACGTTCTGGGTGGAAAGTTACTTTCTTGGAGTTGGCAAAGATTATATTCTGCTGTCTTGGCTTCACTTGTGGAGAAGCTATCTTTTCATCTAGATGATACTCATTTCAAGGAATTTTTGGAACTGGTTACTCTCGAGATCGTCTTGGTCTACGATGCTCCATGGTTTCGCCGTGCTGTGTCTAGGTACAGATCTAGGTTTATTCTGCATGGGAGCCGTCTCATTTTTTTTCACATCAGATTTATTGAGGTATAATTTATGCAGTATGAAATTCACTTTTTTGGGGAATATAGTTTTATGAGTTTAGACAAACATATGCAGATATTAGCTATCAACACAATCATAACATAGAATATTTTCCCCACCCCCAAATTCCCTCATGCCCATTCTCTCTTCAGCTCAAGCCCCAAACACCAATCTGTTTATTGTATCTGCAATTTTACTCCCTTACAATATTGTATAAATGGAATCACGGCATGTAGCTTTTTGAGTCTGTTTTTCTCACTTACCCGTGATGCTTTTGAGACGCATCCGTACTGCAGCTGAGTCGTGTCTAATGAGCGTGTCACGGTTTGTGTGTCCACCCACTGATCGGTGGGCACTGGGGGATTTACACTTTCAGAGGTCGTGAACCTACCTTCCGTAAACTTTCTCACATAGGCCTTTATGTGGATGTGTTTCCTCGTTTTTAATAGGTAAATACCTAGGAGTGGGCTTTTCTAGGTCATATAATAAGTGTGTGTTTAACTTTGTAAGAAACGCCCAAGTTGTTTTTCTAAGTTACTGCACAATTTTGCATTCCCACAAGCATTTATCTTGAAATGTTAACTCTCGACTTCAGTTTTTAACATTTTATTCTTTCTAGTGGGTGTGTAGTGGTATCTCATAGTTTTCATTTGCATTTTTCTGATAACTAATGACATTGAACAATTTTCCTATGTTTATTTGCCATCTGTGTGTCTTCTTTGGTGAAGTGTCTGTTCAAATATTTTGCCTATTAAAAATTTTGTGCTAATTGTGTTATTATTATTGAGCTGTGAGGGTTTGTTGTATACTCTGGATACCAGTAATTTATCAGATACACGTTTTCCAAATATTTTCTCCCAGAGTATGGCTTGAGTGTTTATTTTCTCAATAATTCTTTCAAGACAGCAATGTTTAATCTCAATAAAGTAAAATCTGTACATTTTTTTCTTTTATGGTTGGTGCTCTATGTCCTAACCAAAACTTCTCTGCCTTCCTCAAGGTCACAAAAATTATTTCCTATGTTTTTTTTGGGAAATTGTATAGTATTGGGTTTTACATATTTTCCCTCTGATCCATTTCGAGCTATTGTTTTTAATATGGTGCAAGAGACGGGTATGGTTTCTTTCCCTTGGGGATGTGTTTGTTCCGGACTCTTGTCTTCTCTGTGATTGTCTCCCTCCTCATCCGCTGGCTGTCCGTGGGCGGGTCTGTTTCTGGGCTTTGTATACTGTTTAATCGCTGCACACGCCTGTCCTTTCACTAATACCACAGTATTTTGGTTACTGTCGCATTAGAGTAAGCCTTGAAATCAGGTAGGATGAGTCGTCCAATGTTAGTCTTCTTTGTCAAATTTTTTTTTCTTTCTTTAAAATTTGGGGTATGGTTGATTTACAATGTTGTGTTAGTTTCAGGTGTACAGCACAGTGATTTGGTTATGCGTCCATATATATCTTTTTTTTTCAGATTCTTTTCCCTTATATATTATTATAAAATATTGAGTATAGTTCTCTGTGCTATACAGTAGGTCCTTGTTAGTTATCTATTTTGTATATAGTAGTGTGTATCTGTGAATCCCAAACTCCTAATTTATCCCTCCCTGCCCCTTTCCCCTTTGGTAACCATAAGTTTGTTTTCTATGTCTGTGGGTCTATTTCTGTTTTGTATATAAGTTCATTTGTGTCATTTTTTTTTTTACATTCCACATATAAGAGATATCATATGATATTTGTCTTTCTCTGGTTTACTTCACTTAGCATGGTAATCTCTAGGTCCATCCATGTTGCTGCAAATGGCGTTATTTCATTCTTTTTTTGCCTTCTTAGGTAGGTTTATTCCTAGGTATTTATTCTTTTTGATGCTGTGGTAAGTGGGATTGTTTCCTTAATTTCTCTTTCTGATCTTTTGTTGTTAGTGTGTAGAAATGCAACAGATTGCTGTGTGTTATTTTGTATCCTGTGACTTTACCGAATTCATTGATGAGCTCTAGTAGTTTTCTGGTGGCATCTTCAGGATTTTCTGTGTATAGTATCATGTCATCTGTTTTCCTAGTCTAAGTCCTTTGCTTTTCCATATAAATTTTAGAATCAGTGTGTCAGTTTCTACATAAGAGACTGCTGGGATTTTCATTGCAATTGTGTTGGATCTAGAGATCCATTTGAGGATCACTGGCATCTTTTTTGTTTCTATTTTACTTTTGAGATAAAATTCATACGTCATGGCTGTCACCACTTTAAAGTGTAAAGTGTGGTGGTTTTCAGTCTGCCCACTGGCTTGTGCATCCATCACCACCGTCTAATTCCAGAGTCGTTGACAGTCCTTCCCTGTGCCTTTCCAGCCCTTCCTCCTCCCAGCCCCTAGCAACCACTAATCTACTTTCTGTCTCTACGACTTTGCCTGTTCTGGATATTTCATATAAATGGAATCATATAGTATATTACATTTTGTGTCTGGCTTTTTCACTTAGCATAATATTTTCAAGGTCTATGTGTATTGTACCATCTTATATTCCTTTTGGTGCTAAATAATCTTCCACTGTGTACATATGGTGCGTTATCTACTCGTCAATGGATGGATACTTGGCGTTGTTTCCACATTTTGGCTATTATGAATATTTACGTATAATTTTTTATGAATATATGTTTTAATTTACTGGGTTTATAACTAGGAGTGGAATTGTGGGGTCACATGGTAACTCTGTGTTTAACTTTTTACTTATTTATTTATTTAGTTAGTTATTTTATTGGTTGTGTTGGGTCTTTTTTGCTGTGTGCAGGCTTTCTTTAGTTGCAGTGAGTGGGGGCTACTCTTCGTTGTGGTGCGTGGGCTCCTCATTGCCGTGGCTTCTCTTGTTGCAGAGCATGAGCTCTAGGCGTGTGGGCTTCAGTGGTTGCAGCACATGGGCTCAGTAGTTGTGGCTCACGGGCTCTAAAGCTCAGGCTCAATAGTTGTGGCGCACAGGCTTAGTTGCTCTGCAGCATGTGGGATCTTCCTGGAGCAGGGCTCGAACCCATGTCCCCTGCATTGGCAGGCAGATTCTTAACCACTGCGCCACTTAGGAAGCAATGTGTTTAACTTTTTGAAGAATTGCCAAACTATTTTCCAATGTGGCTACACCATTCTACATTTCCACCAGCAATGTTTCAGTGTTCAAGTTTCTCTGTATCACCTGCTCTTTTCCAGTTCTTTGGTTCTAGCCATCCTAGAGGGTGTGGAGTGGTATCGCATGGTGCTACTGATTAACATTTTTCTAATGACTACTGATGTTAAGCACCTTTTCATGTGCTTATTGGCCATTTGTATATCTTCTTTGGAGAAATGTCTATTCAAATTCCTTTCCCACTTTTTAATAGGGATGTCTTTTTTATTGTTGAATTTATAAATTCTGGATACTAGACCCTTAGAGAGATAATTGATATAATTTTTATCTCAGTCTTTGGGTTGTCTTTTCACTTTCTTGCTGTGTGCTTTGATACACAAAATTTTTAAATTTTTATGAAGTCCAATTATCTATATTTTCTTTGGTTACTTGTGCTTTAAAAATTTGCCAAAGCCAAAGTTTTGAAGCTTTTGCCCTATTTTCTTCTAAGAGCTTTATAGTTTTAGCTCTCACATTTAGGTTTCTGATCCATTAGGAGTTAATTTTTGTATATGGTGTAAATTAAGTCGAAGTTCAGTCTCTTGCGTGTGGATACCCAACTGTCCTGACACCATTCATTGAAAAAAAGTATTCCTTTCTCCATTGAATGGTTAGCATCCTAGTTGAAATTCACTTGATCATAGATGTATGGGTTTATTTCTAGACTCTCAGTTCTAAGCCATTATCTATGTGTATATCGTTTTGCTGGTACTACACAGTCTCGAATTCCATAGATTTGTAGTAGGTTTTGAAATTGGCAAGGGTGAATCCTTTGACTTTGTTCTTCTTTTTCAAGACTGCTTGAGGTATTTGGATATTCTGGGTTTTTTTGTTTTTTGTTTTGCAATTCCGTATGATTGTTAGGATCAGCTTGCCAGTTTTGTAAAAAAGGCAATTTATTTCAATGATTTTTTGTTTTGTTTTGTTTTCATGGAACAAGTCTTACATTTTTGTTAAACTTATTCCTAAGTGTTTCATTATTTTTCATGCTATTGTAAAGGTAATTATTTTCTTAACTTCATTTTGAATTTTTCTTGCTAGTGTACGTAAATATAGCTGATTTTTGTATATTAATCTTGTATCTTGCAGTCTTATTGAACTTGTTTATTAGCGCTATTATTCTTTTTTACAGATTCCAATCCGTATACTCTTGATTTCTTTTACTTCCTTTATTGCACTTACGTAGGATCTCTAGTATGATGTTGGTTAGAGATGGTGAGAATGGACATACTTGCCTTGTCTCTGATCCTGGGGGGACAGCATTCAGTTTCTCACCATTAAGTATGGTGATGGCTGTAGGTTTTCTTAGATGCCTTTTATCAGGTTTAGGAATTTGTTAAGAATTTTTATCATGAATACTTGTTGAATTTTGTCAAATGCTTTTTCTACATCTATTGAAATAATGGTTTTCATTTTTAATCTATAAAAATGGTAAATTACATTGGTTGATTTTCAAATGTTGAACTAACATTACTGGGTCAAATCCTACTTAGGTATGATGTATTATATAAAAGGGATTTTGTTAAGGATTTTTGCATGTATATTTATGAGGGATTTGGGGATGTAGTTTTCTTTCCTTGACTTGACTTTTTGTGGTTTGGTTGTTGATGTAATTTTGACCTCATAAAATTAGTGGGGAAGTGGTCCCTCCTTTTTCATTTTCTGGAGGAGTTTGTGTAGAATCAGTGTTCTGTATTTCTCATTTATTAGAATTTTCCATTTGAGTGTGGAGTTCACTTTGTTGGGAAGTTTTAAACAGTGAATTCAATTTCTTTTTTTTTTTTTGTCTAAGCACAGATAAAGTCAGCGAGAGGCAAAGTGACAGGCAAGAAGTAGATTTATTAATATAGGACGCTTGTAAGAGATGGAAGCAGGCAGGTGAGGAAGCTCTGCCCTGAGGATAAGTGGCTACAATTTTATAGTCAAAGGAAAGTGGGGGAGGGGGAAAGACCACCTTCTTCAGTAGATGTCAGGCTTACATCACTAGTTCCTCCTTTTTTTTTTTTTTTAAGAACTTTTATTGAGATACAGTTAACAGACAATAAACAGCATATATTTAGAGTGTACAACTTGGTATCCCAATCTCCCAATTCATTCCTCCCAACATTCCCCACTTTTCCCACTTGGTGTCCATGTGTTTGTTCTCTGCATCTGTGTCCCTATTTCTGCCTTTCATTTCCTAGTTGTTAGCATTTGCCTTATGTATTGAGGTGCTCCTATATTGGGTGCATATATATTTATAATTGTTATCTCCTCTTCTTGGATGGGTCCCTTGATCTTTATGTAGTGTCCTTTCTTGTCTCTTGTAACATTTTTTATTTTAAAGTCTATTTTATCTGATATGAGTATCACTACTCCAGCTTTCTTTTGATTTTCATTTGCATGGAATATCTTTCTCCATCCCCTCACTTTCCGTCTGTATGTGTCCCTAGGTCTGAAGTGGGTCTCTTGTAGACAGCATATATATGGGTCTCGTTTTTGTATGCATTCAGCCAGTCTGTGTCTTTTGGTTGGGGCGTTTAGTCCATTTACATTCAAGGTAATTATCAATATGTATGTTCCTTTTACCATTTTCTTAATTGTTTTGTTTGTGTTTTTATAGGTCCTTTTCTTCTCTTATGTTTCCCACTTAGAGAAGTTCCTTTAGCATTTGTTGTGGGGCGGGTTTGGTGGTGCGGAATTCTCTTAGCTGTTGCTTGTCTGTAAAGCTTTTGATTTCTCCATCGCATCTGAATGAGATCCTTGCTGGGTAGAATATTCTTGGTTGTAGGTTCTTCCCTTTCATCACTTGAAATATATCATGCCACTCCCTTCTGGCCTGCAGAGTTTCTGCTGAGAAATCAGCTGTTAACCTTATGGGAGTTTCCTTGTGTGTTACTTGTCGTTTTTCCCTTGTTGCTTTTAATAACTTTTCTCTGTCTTTAATTTTTCTCAGTTTGACTACTATATGTCTTGGCGTGTTTCTCCTTGGGTTTATCCTGCCTGGGACTCTCTGCACTTCCTGGACTTGCGTAGCTATTTCCTTTCCCATGTTAGGGAAGTTTTCAACTATAATCTCTTCCAATATTTTCTCGGGCCCTTTCTCTCTCTCTGCTCCTTCTGGGACTCCTATAATGCGAATGTTGGTGCGTTTAACATAGTCCCAGAGGTATCATAGGCTGTCTTCAGTTCTTTTCATTCTTTATTCTTTTCCGCATCAGTGATTTGCACCATTCTGTCTTCCAGGTCACTTATTCGCCCTTCTGCCTCAGTTAATCTGCTATTGGTTCCTTCTAGTGTATTTTTCATTTCAGTTATTGTGTTGCACATCTCTGTTTGTTTGCTCTTCAGTTCTTCTAGGTCTTTGGTAACTTTTGGATCTTTGCATCCAGTCTTTTTTCAAAGTCCAGGATCATCTTTACCATCATTATTCTGAATTCTTTTTCTGGAAGGGTGCCTATCTCCTCTTCATTTCGTTGTTTTTCTGGGGTTTTAGCTTGTCCCTTCATCTGGTACAAAGTCTTTTGCCTTTATATTTTCTCTGTCTTTCTGTGGCTGTGGTTTTCAGTTCCACAGGATGAAATACTGCTTAATACTGCTGTCTGCCCTCTTATGGAGGAAGCTACCTAGGAGGCTGGTGGGAGCTTCTTGATGGGAGGGACTGATGGTGGGTTGGGCTGGGTGAGTGGAGCTCAGTAAAACTTTAATCCAATTTGATGGGCGGAGCTCAATGACACTTTAATCTTCTTGTCTGCCAATGGATGGGGCTGTGTTCCCACCTTGTTTGATATTTGGCCTGAGGCTACCCACCACTGGAGCTTACAAGCTCTTTGATGGGGCTAATGGAGGACTCTGGGAGGGCTCATGCCAATGAGCACTCCCCAGAACCCCTGCTGCCAGTGCCCCTGCCTCCTCAGTGAGCCACAGCTGCCCCCACCTCTGCAGTCAACCCTCCAACACCAGCAGGTAGGTCTGGTTCAGTCTCCTGTGGGGTCACTCCTCCTTCCCCCTGGGTCCTGGTGAGCACACTTCTTTGTGTGCCCTGCAAGAGTGGAGTCTCTGTTTCCCCCAGTCCTGTGGAGGTCCTGCAATGAAATCCCGCTGGCTTTCAAAGTCTGATTCTCTGGGGATTTCTCCTCCTGTTGCTGGACTCCCAGGTTGGGAAGCCTGACGTGGGGCTCAGAACCCTCACTTTAGTGGGTGGACTTCTGCAGTATAACTGTTCTCCAGCTTGTAAGTCACCCACTCAGCATTTATGGGGTTTGATTTTAACATGATTGCACCCCTCCTACGGTCTCATTGTGGCTTCTCCTTTGTCTCTGGATGTGGGGTGTCTTTTTTGGTGAGTTCCAGTGTCTTTCTGTCAATAATTGTTCAGCAGGTAGTTGTAATTCCGGTGCTCTTGCAAGAGGGAGTGTGAATTCAATTTCTTTATTTGTTCTGAGACTCTTCACTTTTGGGTGTGGATCCACGTTTCTGTTTGATGTCACCATCCTTCCGCTGGAGCAGTTTCCTTTACCGTTTTGTGGTATCTGTCTCGCCAGATGCCGCTCCTGCCGCATCTACTCTTCTTCAAACCCCCGTTACATTAGGTCAGCCTTTCTTACTCTACACTTCCTGTCACATACCTTCTTTTCCAAATTCACCATCTGTCTATGGTCTTTTGCTATAATCTATAGTGATTATGCAGAAGGGAGCCCAGAGAGACAAAGCAACATAAACAGTGGAAGAGGGGACAAGAGACTTGGAGACACACTGAAAAGTCATAATGGGATTCACTGGTGTTCAGGAGAAGAAGAGAGAAGGGTCGGGTAGAGGTAATATTTGAGGAGTTAATGGCTAACAGTTTTCCAAAATTGTTGAAAGCCACCATTGTACAGGTTCAGAAGTCCTAACAAATACCAACCAGGTGAAATGAGGAGGAATCTGTGTCTAGGCAGATCATGCTGAACCTCTGGAATACCAAAGACAAATATAAAGTCTTAACAGAGAGAAAAGAAATTGAAGAAGGAACATTAAGGCCATCAGATGACTTTTAACTGCACCACGGAAAACAGGAAAATGGTTGGATCTTCCATGTGGTGGGAGAAAAGAAATCCCCCAGCCTGTACTTCATGAGTAAATTGTTCAGGAATGAGGACAAAATAAACACATTTCATAGAAACAAAAACTGAGAAAGGTCGATACCTATAGGGCATCATTAAAAGCATTTCTAAAGAATCTGTTTCAGGACTTCCCTGGTGGTGCAGTGGTTAAGAATCTGCCTGCCAATGCAGGGGACACAGGTTCAAGCCCTGGTCCAGCAAGATCCCACATGACGCGGAGCAACTAAGCCCGTGCACCACAACTACTGAGCCTGTGCTCTAGAGCCCACAAGCCACAACTACTGGGTCCACGAGCCACAGCTCCTGAAGCCCGCATGCCTGGAGCCCATGCTCTGCAACAAGAGAAGCCACTGCAACGAGAAGCCTGCGCGCTGCAATGAAGAGTAGCCCCTGCTTGCCACGCGCAGCAATGAAGACCCAACGCAGCCAGTAAATAAATAAATAAATAATAAAAAGGGATCTATTTCAAGAGGAAAGAATGTTTTCCTATGTGGAAGTTAATTAAAAACGGATAAAGTTGTGTGTTTCAGTTAATCCAAACACATTAAATGTTTAAAGCAATGAGGCAAATGTCTCCCGGGGCTTAACAACAAAGAGTAGAACTAAAATGCATGACTACAGGGTCGCGTCAGTCGGGAGGGAGTGGACTTACAGGGTTTTAAGATCTGGGGGTTGCTTGGGTGGAGTGTGAGGACATCAGACTTTGATAATTTAGGGACTCGTGATCATTTTTAGGGTAAGAAGTAAAAAGAAAAGTATAAAGTAGCGCAGGGAAATCTCTATAAAATATGGCAATAAAAGAAACTTACAAGAAACATAAGAAAAGTAGAAAACACAGCATAAAATGGTACATAAATGCAGATACACCAAAGCTTATGTAACTATGAACGGGCTCCATGCTTTAAAGTGTTGCACTGAAGAGCGTTCCCTCAGAGCTGCCCTGTCTTAGCATTCGGTGTTGCCGTGGAAAAGCTTCAGTGCTCACGCCTCATCCTTGGATTTTCTAAATTTGATCAGAATATTGTTTGGGGTCTTCTTTGTTCATTCCTTCTGGGATTTAATCACCTCTCCTTCATATCTTTCATACTTTCTCTTTTTCCTTTCACTCTGCATTCTGGAAAGTTCCTTGGCTTCATCTTCTTTCTGCTTCACTCTGAAGCTGTGTGCAGTTACACAGTATGTGTCCATAGGTTTTAGGTTTTAATTTTGACAGTATTTTTTCCTCTCCAGGTTTCTGCTTGTTTCTCTCTCTACAGGGAACGTTGTGTCCATGGCCTTGAACGTAGAAATTAATGCTTATTGTTTGCTTTGGGATTCTCAGGGACCACTCTTATTTTTGAGCTTGGTGTCTCTCTTTCATCACATTGGTTTTCTTCAAAAATGGTTTCTTTGTTGGCTGATGAGGTTTGCATTTTGAGAATGCCTGTCTCTGGTGAGTCTGGTAGGAAGTTGAGGTGTGCGCGGCCGGATGGGGCTTGTCCCAGGCCGCTCGTCTCTCTCCTCTGGTGGCCTGTCCGGAGTGGACCCCACCCGCCACCCCTCACAGCGTCTCCCAGCTCCTGCTCGAGGCTGTCTCTGCTTCTCCAGCTGACTGTTCCCTGGAACTCTCTCGCCTTCCTGACTCAGGCTTCTGTTTTGTCCTCTGCTTTCCTTTAGGGTCATTTCTCCAGAGAGCCCCCTCCTCTGCTTTCTTTCTGTGCTGTTTTCTGTTGCTGTGTAACAAATAGCCCACAGCTGAGTGTCTTAAACAACAAGTATGTATTATCTCAGGGTTTTGTGGGTCAGGAACTGAGCTGGCTTAACCAGTGATTCTGGCTCTGGGTCTGTCCTGAGGGTGCACATGTTGGCCGCACTGTGTGGCCTGAAGGTCGGCTGCGCTGGAGCAGCTGCTTCTAAGCTTGCTTTGTCGTGTGGCCTCGGGCGGGAGGCCTCAGCTCCTCAGCTCATGGGCCTCTCCCGAGGGCGACTGAGTGTCTTCTGGCCTATGGTCCGCTCCCCGGACATGAGTGATCCAAGAGGGGGAGTGAGGAGGAAGCCACATCCTTGCTTTGGATGTCACACAGCATCCCTTCCGCCCCACGGTGTCCTTTACAAGTGTGTTACCGAGTGCATCTCCTCGTAGGGGTGGGAGCTGGCCTCTGCTTTTCTCAGGGAGACCCTGTGGCCATGTCTGAACCCCACCTCACTGAGGATTTCTCTCGTGTCCTCGTGGTCTGCGGGTCCGTCTCCACGTGGCCCTCACAGAGCAGACCAGTCCCAGATCATCCACACAGAGGCCTGAGCCTGGGCTTTCCCATGTCTTGTAGTTGTTGGGGTTGTTTCATGGTCTTGTCTTTTGTTATAGGCTTTCGTCTACGTAATTTAATTTAAAAAACTGTTTGTGTCAGCCTTGCCTTCTTGCTCGTTGTCGAGTCTGACAGCCATTCTTCAAAGTTTCTGAGCAGGCCGCTCTTGGGCAGACAGTGCTGCAGTGGGCGCTGAATCTCCCCTCCTTCTCACCATGGCACAGCCAGGGACAAGATACAAATTTCTATTATTTAGGGCACATTTTGCAGTTGCCGTCGTGAAGCGAAATCTCATTTCCCTATTTCTGGCTTGGATGACATGCTGGATGATAATTTATTTATTCAACATTCATTTGGTTGTTGCCATGCTCTGATCATGCCCCGGACCCTGTGCTGGGCTCCTGGCGAGGGGTACACGGGCCCCTCAGTGTTGGTGCTGCGATGCCCGTGGTTGTGGGGAGAGCCGCCACCGACGGCTGCCTGCACATGGATTTCACGTCTGCTCTCCTTCCCCTTCTTCCCCTGAACTCTCTCTGCACAGGGTCCTCGGAAGATGAGTGGGTACAAGGAGGCAGGATTAACTGCAGAGACTGTTTGCTTGAGTGCCTGTCAGAGCCCAGGAGCAGAAGGAGGGGACTGCCCCAGATGTGGACGGTGTGGCTGCCGTGGCCCTGGTGACCTGGCACTCAGGCGTGTTCACAGCTTCCTGCGTGGGCACCTGACTGTGGATCCCGCCTCAGTGTCGTCAGCCCTGTGGGGTTGATTTGCTTTTCCTAGGCAGCTGTGGGTCACAAGCTCTGCACATCCATCCAACACAGCGACCTTGCTCTCCTCCCCAAGGGCTTCTCAGAGGACACGTGCTGCTCCCCGTTTGTCCAGCTCCTGGAAGCCTTCGTCTGGTCCCTGGTTCCTGGGGGCTGGTCCTGCCTCGCTCAGGGTTTGCGCGTTAGGCTTGATTTCGTCTGCGTCAAACAAGCAGTTAGCTTAGCTTCTAACCATATAATGTGTCTAATGCTGTACGTGGCTTTCACCGTTAAGATCACTGCAGAAAAATAGCTTCATTATTGTGAAACTAGCTCTAAGTACCCCGGCCCGCTTCTTTTTCTTCTGGTAATCATCGTTTCTGTGCTACACTTTCACCAAGACCATTGTGCTGAGCAAAAGCAGCTGGCTGTCTCCTAGTCACCCCTGGGGTGGGCTGCAGAGTGTCCCAACCCTGTTTCTGTCCCAGTTCATCTCGCTGCCGAAGCCCCTCTCAGAAGCCTGGCTTTGGGGGAGGCAGAGCGCTGGATGTGGATGTGCCCGGCAGATGGGAGCCCTCAGAGGGTCTTCAGGTAGAGGACAGGCAGATGTGGTTAGTACAAGGAAGCGGGTGTGGAGTCAGCCACCCCGAGGGTGCTTTCATGCTTTTAATTTAAACAAAGTCATAGAATGTAAAAGTGAGCTTTAAATGTTCGTTTCTCTTTGCCACATTCTGGTGAGGGAGAGCGGTGTCATCGTTCTGTGTTTGCTAAGTGATAATTGCAAGTGTGGAGACAGATGTGAGCTTCCTGGGCGCAGGCTGGGGCTGTGCCAGAGCCGCTGCTCCCGGGCGGGAGAGCGGGGGGAGCTGGCCTGTGGCCAGGTCGGGGACCAGAGGCTGCTCTGCACAGGTGGGTGGGTGGTGCGGGCTGGACAGGGGGTCGACTCCCACACCCCGTGGGCACAGCCTGGCCTGCCTGGAGCACCTCCTCATCCGTGCATGTGCCCTGCCCACAGGAGCCCTGAGGAGGACCCAGTCCAGGGAACGACGGGGACATGGGCACGGCAGACCCAGCACCTGCCTGTCCTGGCAGCTCCCCGAGGAGGCCAAGGACTCAGGCTGGTGAGGTCCTTCGTCCTGCTCGAGTGAGACCTCGGGCCGCTCCCAGGGGAGACCTGCTCTGGAGGTGCCCGTGGCCTCTCTGCTGGTGTTTCTTCTGCACTGACCCACGTGGAACTTACTGTGGCTGGGGCAGCCCTTCCTCTCAGTGGGCCAGCGGTGGTCGAATGGGGCCTCTGCACCGGCCACATGTGTCTGGGACAACCTGCTCAGTCTCTCCAAGTGGAAGGTCATCTGCTAGCCCCCTGGGGCTGTGGGGAGGGACCCAGCCGCAGGCAGATGCCTGGCCCAGGACCTGGCCCAGAGGGTGCCTTCGGTGCGGCTCCTTCCCCGCTCCCGGCCACGTCCTCGCAGGAACAGTGCCCAGGAGAACCTGCAGGTCTCTGGTGAGCCCTCGTAGCAGAGCAGCCCCGTGCGGCTCTCCCCTCCTGGAAGCGTCAGGTGCTCTGCGGGCCACCCATGCGCCTGTATCCTCAAGGCTGGCCCAGGCTTTGGCGCTTGACGCCGGTGTCGGTTGAGATGAATGTTGGGAGTATCGAGGGTGCTCCTGGCTTGGGGAGAGGGGTAGTTTCTGTCTAGTTGGCAGTTAACTGCGGCCAGTTCCCTCTGTTTGAATCCCAGCTTCCCCATGTGTCCTGAGTGACCTTGACCTGTGGGCATCCTCACGGTGCCCGGGGTTCCCGCCTCCGCAGGGGCTGGTGCCAGGACTCCGGGAGCTGCTACTTGTGCAGCAACCTCTGTCATCTTCTAAGATTCCTTTCTAAAAGAAAAATTAAGAGAAACATTTAGTGTGCACGTTTTATGTGCATTTAATGAGTTGATGAGCGTTAGAGATTTAGACAGGTTTCCAGATGCCAGCCGGAAATAAGTGTGTGTGTTAGTATTCTGTATGTAAAATAAGACAGGAAATGTGCATGGAGATCCATGTGTGTCCCTGGCACCCACACACACACACTTCTACTGCATGCTCCCAGCCCTGATCCAGAATGGCCCCTGCCTGAGTCTCTGCCACCCTTGGAGTGGCCTGTGCCCGCCCGGTTTGGAGGAACCCTCTTACTTACTCCTGGCTTTAAGGCTTAGTCTGATGCCAGCTCATTTTGCTGGGGGCTGGGATGGCGTGCGGCGCTCTTCAGCTGGAGGTGCGGCTCTCTGGGGTGGTGAGAGGTGGGGTGTATGCTCCAGGTGGACGGAGCCGTGTGAGCCGACGGCCCACGTGGGCCGGGTGACCACACACTGATGACCACTCCAGGCTTGCTGGGATGCCGTGGGGGCGGGGGTGGGGAGCCAGGCTGGGCCCAGCAGACTCTTCCACCAGCGGCAGCCTCACCCTCCGGTCAGCATGAGCCTTTGGCAGGTGTAAAGCAGGGAATGATGGGATCAGATTTTTTGTTTTAGAAAAATTATGTTCCTGAAATTAAGAAGTTGGTAGAAACAAGAGCTTAAAATATTAAGAGGACAACACACATAAACAGGGACAAGTGCTCAGGTTAAGCCCAAGTCAGCAACTGCACGGAAGAGCTGTGTTCCGCCAGGGGCCCTGATGAGACGCAGGGCTCAGGGGCTCCCTGCCGCCCTCCACCCGACCCTGGGCTGGCCTCCTGCTCCACAGCAGAGACTCTTCGTGGAGAATGGAGGTTCCTGCAGGTGGAGACTTTTACTTTCAGAGTATTGTCACTTGGCTTTGCTTTTACTTACAGTAGATGGCTGAAGGCACTTCCGTTACACAGTGAAAATCGTTAGCAGAGTTCTCATTACTTAGCCTCAGACTGTGGGGTATAATCGTGCTTTCTGACGGTGGCAAAGCAGATACATTTGAAGGGAGATTTATTCAAATTTTCCAGTATATCATTATCACATTCTTGTGTGATAGTTTCCTGGTAATTTGCCTTGATTGAGTAAACTGTATCAGCGCCACTTTTCTTTATGAGCTGTGGGCTTTAAATCTGTTTAGCAGAGGAAGCATTACAGACTGCTCAAAACACTCCTGTTTCATGTGCACGTGGAGAGGGGCAGCCGGAGGCACCCTGTCCCCACCAGTGTGGCCTGGCTCTGCCACCCTGGCTGCCATGGAGTACAAGCAGGAATCTGCGGGAGGCAGGCGCGGGCTGTTCTCAAAGGCCTGGGTGACGTCCTGCAGGCCCCGCCATCTCCTCCCTCCTTCATGGGCCGCGAGGTGCTGGGGCCCCCGGGGCAGCAAGGCCTTTCCCTCGCGGCTCTCCTGTGTTTAGTCTGTGATTTGAACCTGGTGGGATTGTGTTTCCATCTTCTCCTCGGGGTAGGAGCTGGTCCTCCCTAAGCCTTGCCTGGAGTGCTGCCTGCCCCAGCGGGCCAGTCCAGGGCATGGCTCCCTGTGTGTGGGGCTGGTTGTGAGTCCCTGAGGGAGGGCCTCCGGGCAGCCGGTCACTCTATCCCATAACCACCACCCAGGCAGCTGTTGAATTGTGTCAACAGAGAGGGAACTGGTGTTTGGAGGATGTCGGTAACTCCCGGAAAGTGCTAGAAAGTGCGAGTGCCCAGGCAATGCAGGTGGGCCTGGCGGTGCTTCTCCTCTGGCTGGAAGTTCTCATTCGAGTCCCGAAGCCCTAGACTTTTTCACAGCTTGTCTAGACTTTGCTTTGTCTAAAGCTATTTTAAATTCTATTATAACTTTCTTTCTTATATTCTTATTGCCCTTGCTTTTTAGAATGCCACCTTACAATTTTTTGATCTCTTGTTTCATGAGTTTTTGTTTTCTTTCTCTGAAAGCGCATGGCAGGCTGCTGACTAAAATCACTTACGCTTCTTTTTGTACATATTTCTGAACATGTGTTCTTCTTGCACCTCCTGCTGTGTTGCTGTGTTTTCTTTGTCATGGCTTCCTTGGTTTCTGCTTGCTGCTCCCTGATGGAGAAGTCGGTCAGGCTGCCTTGCCTGTGCCCCAGGGCGTGTGGACGTACCCTGCACGCCTCTTGCCGCTCACCTGGGTCCTCTCTTGGTTGCTTGGACTTGGAGCTGGGCGACAGTTCACTTGGGCTGGCCTCACATCCCTTTGTGAACCAGCAGCCTGTAGGGTGCTGAGAGGAGGCTCTGTGGCCTCTGGTCCCTTCCTGGCAGCCCATTTGGCTGGCACGCATGCCTCCCTGCCCCCAGCCTCCATGCACGCTGCCTTTCTGGAAGGACTTCAGAGGGGCCTCAACACCCCCAGCCCCCTGTGCTGTCACCTGAGAGCTGGTAGGAAGGCCTGCACGTGTGTGGCAGGAGTGCTGTCCTGATTTCTTCTCTTGACTCAGCAGCAGTTGAGGCGGTGGGAAGGAAGCGGTGCCCCCCCTGCCCCCCGCGCTGCTCGCAGGCTTGTCTCCGCTCTCGTGTAGCCAGGGTCTCGTCTCTGTGCGTGCACAGAATCACCCCGCCTCACGACACCACTGCTCTTGTGGCCTTGAACCAGCCTTTGGATTTTGTAATGGTAAGCTTTTCCCATGTCCATGTCCAATTGATGATATATTTTGAGGCCAGGATGCTGGGCTGAGTAATAATTCCACCCAGGACCCCCTGGGTGAGGTGTTCTGTGAATTCACCACAGTTCGGTTCGGAGCACGTGGTGCGCATTCCGTGAAGGCGCAGAGATTCGGGTTGACTGTAAGCTCAAGTGGCCGGTAGGGTGACAGGTGGCTGAAGAGTAAGCGGCAGCCAGGGGTGCTTTCTGCATAGCGTGTTGTCCCGAGCAAGGGAGGGGTGTGTGTCTGGAAGGATGTGGCTGTGACAGCAGCAACCGTCGGTGCAGATCCACCTGCTGTGCCAGGCAGGGCGCTGAGGCCTGGGAGCGGCCGGTGCGCCGGGCCCCATGAGGGTCTCCGGTCTGGGTCCAGGCCCTGAGCCTGGGGCTCTGACCCTGGGGGGTGTAGGTGGTGGTGGGGAGGTGGGGTAGGGCCGGGAGCAGGGGGACAGCGGGGCCGCCCCACGCACGGGCCTCTGGGACTGAATGCAGCATAACCGGAACCTGTGGTAGAGACTGAGGGACCCAGGGGGGGCTCAGGGCGAGGAGACACTGTAAGGGTTTCAGAGGCAGATGGTGAAAGGCGTGGACGGTGAGCTCTTTGTCGGCCGAGGCACCGGGGGGCTGTGTGGATGGCCCACTGTCGGAGACCACACAGGGCCGTGGTCAAGTGTGGGGTGAACCCAGATGGCTGTTCGGATCGCCATGCAGTTCTTAGGTCATGTCATCACGTGGACTATTTTAGATGGCAAGTTCAGCTGTGTTCACTTCCTCTGGTAAAATGTATCTGAGCTTAGTTGCTATATTTGAGGGCAGTGAGACAGTTCGGTTCAGTACTGTGGGTCCTGTTTAGTAGAGGAGAGTGCTCACTGTGTTTAATGCATCAGGTGAGCGTGCTCACTAAGCAGTAGAAACTGGGAGAATTACCCCAGAATCTGCTGCCCTGCCCTTTCACTTGGCTTCATAATAGGCTTGAACTCTTTAGGTTAAGGAATAGGTTTTCCTTTTAAGATTTGCATTAGTTTCCAAATATTAGCTAAATCAAGACAGGTGAAAACCCTAGATGTTGGAACAACCAAACCTTCCCCCAGGCCAAAATGACCCGGTTTTTATATTTTTCTGAAAGTCTAACTTTTATGGAAGAGGTCATATTTTCCCTCACATCCCTTTGGGATACACAGTTTTCCCAGTGAATTTCTGCTCTGTCCACCCGTCACCCTTCCCCTGAAAACCTTGATGAACGACCTTCCTCATCTCGGCTTTCCCAGGAGTTGCTGCTTGAGACAGAGCAGAGGCGGCAGTGGCCATAGTCGTCCGCTGTCATCACCGTCATAGAGGCGTGCCTCCCCGGAGTTTAAACATGCCTCTTCACCCTCAAAACTTGTTGTCCAGGACCAGTTGTGCCAGGATTAGAGCAGTGGGGGTGGGTGATGTTTGAAAGAGGGTTTAACTATGAGCAGGTTCATGTTTGAAGTGCACACGGAACATCTACTGAGATATAACCAATCTGAGCCGTAAAATAAAATTAAATGATTTCATGTCACACCAAGTATGTTCTCTGACCATGATGGAATCAAACTAGAAACCAGTTATAGAAAGGTATCTGAAAAATCCTCAAGTACTTGCAAATTAAACAACACGCTTCTAAATAACGCATGAGTCAAGAAGAAACCAAAAAAGAAATGAAAACTGCATATTTGGAAATGAATGAAAATGAAAACGCAACATATCACAATATTTGAGATATGGCTAAAGCAGCACTTACAGGAAACTTAGAGGACGAAACACCTTATTAGTAAAGAAGAAATGTCTCAAATGAGTGTCTTTAGCTTCCCCCTTGAGGAACCAGGAAAATATCACATTAAGCATAATAAGAGAAATAGTAGGAATCAAAGAAGAAATTAATGAAACACAAACTAGAAACAATAATAGAGGAAAATCAGTGAGAGTAAATGGTGGTTCTTTGAGAAAATCAGTAAAATTGATCAACCTCTAGCCAGACACAGGAAAAAATGGATATACTTTGCCAACACATTAAACTACTTAGGTGAAATGTATACCTTTTTTGAAAGAAAATACCAAAGCTAACTCAAGTATAGGTTGATTATCCTAATGCTTCTATATATATTCGATTTTATTTTATTTTTTAATTTTATTTATTTATTTATTTATTGGCTGCATTGGGTCTTTGTTGCTGCACACAGGCTTTCTCTAGTTGTGGCAAGCAGGGGCTACTCTTTGTTGTGGTGCACGGGGCTTCTCATTGCAGTGGCTTCTCTTGTTGTGGAGCACAGGCTCTAGGCATGTGGGCTTCAGTAGTTGCAGCACATGGGCTCAATAGTTGTGGCTCACGGGCTCCAGAGCGCAGGCTCAGTAATTGTGGCGCACAGGCTTAGTTGCTCCGCAGCATGTGGGATCTTCCTGGAGTGGGGATTGAACACGTCTCCTGCACTGGCAGGCGGATTCTTAACCACTGCACCACCTAGGAAGTCCCTATATATATTTTAAAAGTAAATTTTTGTTGTAAACCACCTCCTGTGGCCCAGGAAAAACCTCCAGGATCAAATGGCTTTATTAGTGAATCTTATTACATATTTAAAGAAGAAATGATGTCAATTCTATATAAACTCTTCCAGAAAATTGAAAAGGAGGGAATAAATCATTCTAGTCCAGTATTACCCTAATAACAAAACCAGGCAAAGACATTAGAAGAAAAGAAAACTGTGGACAAATATTCCTTGTGAACATATGTGAAAAAATAAAATTTTAGCAAATTGAATACAAAATACAAAAAAAAAAAAATAATTGAAGTTTATCCCAGGAATTCAAAGTGTCTTTTAAATTCTAAAATTAACCAATATAATTCACCGTATTAACAGACTAAAAACAAACAAACAAAAAAACAGTATCACTCAGTATAGGTGGTAAAAGTTTTTGATAAAATGTAACACCCATTCCAGATAAAATCTTTCAGGAAACTAGTAATAGAAGGAGGCTTCTGACGAGTGGCATCTGTGACAGATCCACAGCTGACACCCTCATGATGGGGAAGGACTGAATGCTCTCCCCCTGCAGTCAAGAGTGAGGCAAGGAACATGTTCTCACCTCTTCTGTTAGATACTTCCCAGGAGGTTCTAGCAAGTTCAATAGGAAATAAAAGGCACTGACATTGGAAGGGAAGAGGTAAAACTCTCTATTCTCAGTTGACATGTTTGTCTATGTAGAATATCCCATAGCATCAAAAAGAGGCTTCAGGAATAACTGGGTTTAGCAGGGTTACAGGATACAAGATACAAAAATCAATTGTATTTCTCTATACTATCAACAAATAGAAATTGAAAAAACATCTCTAATAGCAAAACGTTGAATGGAATTATTGAAGACACATCAATGGAGAGCTACACCATTGCTCAAAGACTCAGTATTGTTAAGATGTTAATTCTCCTCAGATTGGTCTATGGATTCAGTGGACTCCCAAGTAGAATTTCAACAGGGCTTTTGTTTTTGTTTTTGTTTTCTCTTTAATTTGTAAAATTAATTAATTAATTTGTTTATTGGCTGTGTTGGGTCTTCATTGCTGCATGCGGGCTTTCTCTAGTTGTACTGAGTGGGGTCTACTCTTTGTTGCGGTGCACAGGCTTCTCGTTGTGGTGGCTTCTCTTGTTGCAGAGCACAGGCTCTAGGCATGTGGGCTTCAGTAGTTGTGGCATGTGGGCTCTAGAGCACAGACTCAGTAGTTGTGGCGCAGAGGCTTAGTTGCCCTGCGGCATGTGGGATCTTCCGGGCCCAGGGATCAAACCTGTGTCCCCGGCATTGGCAGGTGGATTCTTAACCACTGCTCCATGAGGGAAATCCCCAACAGGGTTTTTTTTGGTAGAATTTGACAACTAACGCTACTAGGTTTCATGATTTATTATAAAGTACAGTAATCAAGACAGTGTGATGTCGGTGTTAAGACAGACAAATCGATCAGTGGGTCAGGAGAGACAGGGCAGAAATAGACTTACTCACAGATGGTCAGTTAGTTTTCAACAACAGTGCCAAGGCAGTTTTTGTGGGAAAAGGTCTAGTTTTGTCAAAAAACAGTGCTGGCATAGTTATACATTCACACACAAAAAAAGAAAAAAAAAAAAGACCTTTGATCCATATCTCCCATCATGTATAAAAGTTAAAGTAGACCAGAAATCTGAAATTTTACACATCAAGAACAAAACATGATGTATTTTTTGTGATTTTACATTAGGCTAAGTTTTCTTAGTTATGATATTAAAAGCATTATCCATAAAAAAACAAGTTTATAAATTGGACCTCATTAAATTAAAATATTTAAAAATTTTCTGCTCTCCAAAAGACAGTGTAAAGAGAATGGAGAGACAGGCCACAGACTAAAAGAAAACATTTGCAAATCTAATGCTTCTGGGATGTATAAGGGACTCTTAAAATGCAGTACTAAGGAAACAAACAACATAATTAAAAGCAACCAAAAGATTTGAACATCCACTTCACAAAAGAAAATATGTGGACGGCAAATAAGTACGTGAATAGAAGTTCAACATCATTAGTCATTAGCTTAAATGCAAATTGAATCCACATGAGATACTGCTTGGTGAGACCCATCTGCCAAGCACTGGCAAAGATGGGGACCATCTCACACTGCTTGTGAAAATGTAAAATGGTACACTTGCTTTGGAAAACATTTTGGCAATTAAGCCAAAAAGTTAATTAAATATACACCCACCAGTCATTCCACTATTAGGTGTCACCCAGGAGTAATGAAAGCATATATCCACACAAAGCTTTGAACAAGAATGTTTGCAGAAGTTTCTTTGTAATAGCTAAAATACTGGGAACATCTCACATGTCCATCCATAAATGAGTGAGTACACAGATTGTGGTGTAGGGTCACACTCTGACATTGCGGAATCGCAAAGAATTATGCTGAGGAAAAGTAGTCAGGCCAAAAATATATGTCTGTATGCTTCTATTTATATAAACTTTCAGAGAAAGCAAATTCTGTAGTCAGAAAGCAAATCAGTGGTTGCTTGGGGCAAGGTGGTTCTTGCAAAGGAGAGAGGAAGGGATTTCAGACAGCCACAGAAAACACTGGAGTGTGCCTGTTCATTATCCTGACTGTGGTGATGATTTTGTGGATGTGTACATATTATAAAACATTTCAGTGTGTACACAGCACATGTACCTTTTATTACATATCAATTATATCTCAAAGCTAATTGACTGACATTGATTTTTTGCCAAAAAGAAAGCAAGACCCCTTTCTGGAGCAAGGTAACATTGTCCAGAGCCTAAATTATTTTCAACCACAATATCCAGTATTTAGTGAAAAATTAAAAACAGGACCAATGGGCAAAAAACAAGAGCTAAAACAGATGAGAAATAAAACCACAGATGACTTATATAATTGTACTACCAGACAAGAACTTTAAAATAATGAAGATTATTGTCTTAAAAAATAGGGTAGATATAAAAATATATACAAAATAGAGAATTTCAAGTGAAATCATAGTCTATGAAAAGAATCCTATGAATTTAAAAAATATAGGATCTGAAATGAATAATTCACTGGATGTCTGTAACAGGAGACTGGACACGGGCTTAGTGAACTGGGCAGCAGTTCAGTGAAGTATATCTGTGTTGAAGCACAAGAGCAAAGAGGACAGAGTAACACAAATAGAATGTGAGAGACCTGTGGGGCGAAGTCAGGAGGTTTATGTAATGTAACGAGTAGCCCGCGAAGGGTGAGATTTCAGAAAAATACTTGAAGAGACAAAGGCCATGGATTTTTCCAAAGCATTGGAGGATATTCATGCTAGACTCATGAAACAGCTGACCCTGAAATGAATAAATAAAGAAGCAAGAAAACAAACAAGCAAAACTAACTTCTCACACGTAGGCATCATTGCTTGATGCTTGAAAACTACGGCAACAGAAACCTTCGGAGCAACCAGAATTACAGATGATGCAGTTCTCTCAGAGTCTGCGTCTGGCGCGCGTCTCTTGGCCCAGGTGTGCACACGCCACTCTGGGGCCCAGTCCTTGCTGACACACATCTTCTGCTTTGCCAGCTGATGCCCCAAAGTCTGTACTCACGGCAGCAAAGTACAGACCAGGCCTGTTGCGCAGTATGACGGTTCCGGCAATCAGCTTTTCCCGTTGCTCTTCAAAACTACACCAGACCAAGTGGGGAAAGCGGCGGGGGTTGGAGTGGGATGAACTGGGAGATTGGGATTGCCAGACATACATTACTAATGAGAAAAAATATCAAATTGTATGCTTTAAATATATGCAGTGTATTGATGTCAATTTTATCTTAATAAAAGTTCTTAAAGAAAAAAAAAACTACACCAGATTTTAGAGAGCAGGCTCTTTTTTCCCCCTCCGTACAATGACTTTTTTAACCCCAAACAAATTAAGTGAACAAACTATTTGGAGTGGTATTGTAGCACTATGACTTCAAAAAAAGGGATATTCACCAATTCCTTGATATAAGCTTTTCCCCCAGAAAACACGGAACGCATGTCCTTGTGCACTGTGTCTGGATGAGCAGCCAGCAGCCTGCGCGTGTCCCTCCTGTGAGAGGCGCCCAGGCAGCACCTCCTGCCACACGTTCTGGGGTCTGTTTTCCGTGTGTCTGGATGAGTCCTTGTGCCAGGACCCATCATTAGGTCCTAACGGCACTTTGCTGTGCTGGAACTCTCTTTGTAAAAGCACTCAGAGTGCAAAACAACTGTGAGCCTCAAAAAAATTTATAAATTGGCAAAGAAAATAGTGCAGAAATGAGGACGCGCCTTCTAAAGAGTGGCCCCTGGCCGCTCTCCTCCCGCTGGGGGCCCTGGCAAGCCCCGCCCTCCTCTGGCACAGGCCAGCAGCCTGGCTTGTCGTGTGTGTGCAAGTGCACGTGCTGCGTGTGTCCTTCTGAACTATGTATTACTGTTATGTTTGTTTTCACTGTTCAACTGAAATATTTTTCTACCTGTAAAAAGGGCTTGGTTATCTTTGGTTGGGATTGAATGCATCATAATTTTTCTATTATAATTAGTAGATACATTTTTTTTCCCCTGTAGAGTAGAAGGAGTTTCAGGACAAAATAATAGCCTAAGTGACTGGAAGGTGTTTACAAGTTCCCATTGCTCCTCACCCTGGCCAGCACTTGGCAGGGCATTGCCAGACTGTTCTTTAGGCAGTGCGGTGGGCGTGTATTTACATCTATTTTTGGGTTTGATTTGCATATCTTTGATTACTATGAGACTGAGTACCTTTTCATGTGCTTATTGGCCATTTGGACCTCTTGTTTTATGATGTGCTTTTCTCAGTTTTTACCCATCTTGCTATTTGTGTCTACAGCATGTATAAGGGAGAGCTATCAGGCCAGCCCCAGATGTTTCCACAGCAGTTTTCGTGCTAGATAAAAGTGTAGCAAAGTAGACAAAATCTTCAGGAAAGAACGAGTGTTGTCAATAATACATTTTCAAACGCGTGAGGACCTAGGGAGACGTGAGGCTACACACCCTCACTGAAGGGCTCCTTCAGACGGAGCCAGACCTGGACAGCGCCACGGAGTCAGTGGTGAGGGGTCACAGAAAGGCTGGTGGGGACCCACAGGTGCGGTGCACAGGGAGGCGTCGAGATTGGGATTCCAGAGTTGCAGACCCTCTCAAGGCTGCAGCAGCAGTCATCGCAGCAGTGACAGGAGGGAGGAGGGGGCGGGACTCGCAGAGGGGACAGAGGGACGCCAGCCATGTGCTGCGCGCTCTGCAGGCCAGCTAATCAATGCATAGGGATTTAAGAACATCATCCAGAGTTATCAGCAAAAGAACCAAAAATAGCTAGCTGAGGACTCACACCGGGTGGTGGGGGAGGGTGTAAATGTGGTCACTTCTGAGTCATCCTTGGTGAGTCATCCCCCATCCTGCTTGATGGACAGAGGCCCTGAGCAGGCACACACGAAGTAGAGATATTCGGTAAACATATTAAAAAAGCGCTCAGCCTCACTCAAGATGTTTGCAGTTTTAAAGTGTCAAATGATTAAACTGATGTGGTAACGTTTTTCGTCTTTCAGTTTGTCAAAGATCAAAGTGTTTGAGAGTGAATTGTAAGGCAGTGGCTAGGGAAATAGCACTCAGGAATTTGGTGGGGGTATAATTTGCAGAGACCTGCATGGAGATGATTTTGGTTAACTTCTATGACGTTAAAAATGTACAGTATTTCATGTCTCATGCCGAGGTGCCTCTGAATGTGTTGATTCAAAAAAAAATTCCAAGGTGTATTAATGGCAAAGAATAACACGCCAGGTGCAGAATAAGATGTGCATTTTCCTTGCACGTGCACGGGGTGTTTCTGGATGGACCCACCAGGAGATGCTAACAGTGACTGTGAGCTCAGAAATGCTACAAGACAGTCTTATTTTTCACTGTTTGTTTAAATTTTTACTCTTTACATTTAAATATCTATAGTTTTGAAGCATTATGAAAACCTCCCAAGACCAAGAAGAGATTGAATAGTTATTAATAAAAAGAATCTATATGCATTGCCAAGTTCACGTTAATATGATTTAATAATTGAAACCTGAAACATGAAGTGATTCAGCCACCACTCTGGAGAGCGCGGCAGAGCAGATTCTGTTCTGGCATCATCCCTGCTCCTGCTAGAAGGGAACAGAACACAGTCACTTAAGTGCTGGGAAGAGCAGTGAGCCCTACCCTTGCCGGCGCCCTCTGAAGGGACACCTCCCGCTCCCTCCAAAAGAGCGCACTCGGCCCAGGCCCAGAGCGCCCAGCAGCCCTCCAGAGGGAGGAGGGATTCCCGGCAGGTCACTGTGACTCTTCCCGCTGGGAATCTCCAGCCCTGCAACCCTGGCAAGTGCTTTCCTTCTCTGAGCCCGATTCCTTCTCTAACTCGTGCTTCCTAATCCCACGAAGAGTGTGTGAAAGAGAATAAACGTGGAAGTGCTTGGAAGTAACAAAGTACTTGAGAATTGTCAGTGTCTTTTCCTTTTAAAGATTTTTGCATGTTTTCATAACCCAGCCTGTATTTCTGCTCATAATTCATTAGGTATGATTAAGATAATGACTAGATCTTGAGGTTTCAGGTGAGATTTTTGGAAGAGTTTCCCTGCCTCCCAGGTGGGTAACAGGCATGGGGGGGCAGGGCCTCCTCCTCGCTGCTTTGCTCTGTTAAAGGAACAGTGGTGCTTGGCTGGGGCCTGCAGCACCCCGGATACCTCTGACGCTTCAAATGTGTCACCAGATTTTTAAAAATGTATTTCTGTTATAACAATTGCTAATGGATGCAAAACAAATTTCAAGTATAAAGGTGTCTGTGAGCCTCCAAACGTGAGAATGACCAGGAACCGGGGCCGGGCCGAGGTCATCGGGTGACATGATGCTTTTCCCTTGCTTTTTGGTAGATGGACAGTGTCCTCACCCGCGGGGGACGCAGGTGGGCTGGCAGGACAGGCGTCCACGGGCCGGGAGGAGGACCCGCTCCCAGGTACTCTCGTCTACCCCGCCGGTGACCCGCCCGCCCGGCCCCCTCCTGTTCCGGCAGTGACGCCTGCGTCCCCGCCTCTCCTGGCCTGCTCTGCCACCCGTGCCCTGCCTGCGCCCAGCTTCGGTGCCTGCTGGCTGACCCACCTCAACCTGGATCCTGACCCTCCCCTCTCCCACCCAGCTAGGGGCCTGGTCCTCACTCTGGTTGCCCCCTTTGCTTGACCACTTTGTTGGAGGTTCTTAACCCCGAGCTGCACCCTGGCTCCCATTAACCTCGCTCAGCCGCAGGGCCCGCGGAGAGGCCCCTGACGGGGCGGGCTCCCACCTGCTGTGTCCGCGGCCTCTCAGGCCTGCCTCTCGTGTGTTCATTTCCTTTAACAGGCTGTCTGTAGTGAACTGAGAAGGAACGGTGGCGCCTCACGGTGGCGCGGTCGGGAGTGTGTGGTGCTGTCCCTCTTGGTCCACACAGGACGTTCACTCTGTCACTGGCCACACGTGGGTCTCAAAGGTCAGAGACAGAGTGAAGGTGATGAGACGCTTCAGAAGCGGAGCTGACTTTGGGAATAATTTTAAACGAGGCTGGAAGGGTAGAGTTGCTGTCCCAGAGTCAACAGAGTCACCGCAGACAGATCAAACCACGCTCTATGCTGCGATGACTCTGGGTGGGGTTGGATCCACTAGCAAACACACCAACGGACTCTGTCCCCAGAGGCGGCGTCAAGGATGGACCGCACGCCTAAGAAGTGCGAAGGTGATGAGCTCCGTGGGTAAAGGGAAAGGGAGAGCAGGAGGGAGTGAGTACGCGTGCTGGCACTTAGGGACCATCCACAGGACGTCAGGGTTGGCCTCACTGAGAAGGTGACATGTAAGTAAGGGCGAGGGAGAGCATTCCAGGCCAAGGGGACGGCCAGTGAGAGGATGGTAGGTGAGGAGGCTCGATAGCGGCCGGGAGCCAGCATGGCCGGAGCAGTGAGGGGGCGCTGGGGCCCGGTAGGAGCCTCTACTCTGGGTGGAGGGGGGGGCCTGCATGGAATTTGGTTCCTGCAGAGTGTAGCTCTAGCTTCTGGGCAGAGAATAGATGCTCAGGGGACCCCGGAGAGGAAGCAGGGACCAATGAGGAGGTTTTACCTCCGCCCAGGTGAGAGGCGGTGTGAGGAGGTGGCGAGGCGTGGTCAGATTCGGGCTGTGTTTTGAAGGTAGAGCCAGTGTGAACTCCCGAGAGAGGGGAAGTGACCTGCGGGGGCAGGGACGGTGGCAAGGATTCGGACCGAGGGGCAGCGAGGGCGGCGTGTCTCCAGCGTGTCGTTCAGGAGTGGTTGGCCTCTGGACGCGTGCTGGTGAGACGCTGACATTCGTGCACCTGTCGAGCACACAGCTGTACAGGTGGGACTGGAGCCCAGGGAGAGGACGTGCTGGGGGTGTGGGCTCCTGTGGATGCCGTGCAGGAAACTCAGCGCCACCAAGGTGGCGTCAGCGGGAGGAGAGAGGCCTGGCGTGGACCCCAGGAACCAGCAGGGGGGTCCCGGGCCAGACTCCATCCCTGCTGTTGGTGGGGAGGGAGAGCTGGGCTTCCAGCGGGTGGCCTGGAGGGGACAGGATTGAACGTGGGCGCACATGGAGGAGCAGAGAGGGGAAGAGCCGGGGCAGCAAGGTGGGGGGATGGAGGAGCCACCCAGCCACGAGGGCAGCGTCAGGCAGTGTGGACGTGCCGGGCTGGTGGGTCTGATCCAGGAAGCCGAGGGGGGAACCGGGAGGCAAGAAGACGGAGAAATCAGTGTGAGACGTGTGTTGCCCTTGTGAACGGCCAGTGTTCACCCGTTTATGATATATGGGAAAAGAGAATCTCATGTGGGTCACTTATGGCGGAACTTTTTTCGGTTCATGAGGTTTGTGTAGGGATGTTTGGGAGACTGGGGTCTGGCGGGGCTGGCAGAGGGCAGCGGGATGGCGGGGCCCTGGCCTGTGTGTGGTCAGAGGTGGCGGTGGAAGGGGCCGCCCCGGGGAGAGGCGTGGCACTGGCCGAGCTCTCGGGCCGTGGCTCTCGCTCGCCAGGCGAGGATGAGGCAGCGAGTGAGGACAAAGGGAGCCAAGTGCAGGCAAAGAGCCCACAATGGTGACTCCACGGCGGGAACGGAAGGGACGGGTGGACCTTCCTGGAGGGAGGGGCTGGGATAGCAGACGTGGCCGGTGGCCATAGGTAACTTTCTCTTCAAATTGGTGGCAGTTGTAAATTAATCTCTATCAAGGTAGAATAAAACTTAGAAAAATTTTAAGATACAACGCTTTTTCAAGTTAGAGAACAGTACATGGTTTCCATGGTAACTGCCAACCATCTAACTAGGGCAAGTGTTACATGGTGACATGGGGTAATTACAGACAACAGGGAAATTACAGGGTAAGTTACATAAATGCAGAGTGGCTGCATGGTTAGCGTCTGCTCCTGAAGCGAGGCTGTGGCTGCTTCCGGAGGTCTACTTCCGAGCCTCCCCTCGGGCCGTCAGCGCAGAGCAGGGCCCGCTCTCTGTTACGCGCAAGTCCTGCTCTCCTCCCCTCTCTGTGCTGGAACCTCAGGCAAGTTGTCCCCAGGCCCACTTGACCTGCACCTCTGTGGGGCCTTCCCAGGGCCAGGCTGGGAAGCAGGTGGAGGCCACACACGGGCCCCAGGCTGCAGCCGTTGAGGTTAATCTATCAACCAGAACTTAAGAAAGGTGTTTGTAGACTTTTTATCCACTGGGCAGGAAAGAAACCCTAAATAGGGTAAAAAGACAGGAAAATGAGAGCACAAATCAGTCTCTCGCAGGTTGGAAAAGATGGTTACCTGAGAACATTCATCTGCTGTCACCTATATTAGAGTCCCCCCAAAGACAGAAACTTTAAGACAGCAGCAACAGCAGAATCCATGCTGACCAGGAAACCGGGGTAACTGAGTCACAGGCAGACTTTAGGTTAATTATTAAGAGATAGAAACAGATAATGCTTGTGGATGAAAACATCACAGGAGCCGCGTGGAGAGCCTATTGCAGGTGAGTGTGACAATTCACTCGGCTCAGAACCAGTATTCCTGGCAGGCGAGTCCAGTCTCTCCGGAGCAGAGCTGTGGGCTTAGCCAGGGGCTGTCACGCATGTGAGGAGAACCAAACAGTAGAAGAGAGAAGGACCAAATGCGACAAAAGAACGTATTCAAGGGGAGACTTCATGGCATGAAGAGGAGAACATTCATAAAAGAAACCACTCCTTCAGAAGAAACCATCAAAGATTTTGGAAAGAAAAGTTATCCAAATGAAACAATCAGGATGGCTTAAACTGCAGAACAGACAGAAATGAAGAAGGAATTCGTGATTGGACACGTGAGCCGAGGATTATTCCAGAATGCAGGCCTCCAGGACTGAGAGGTGGAGAGTGGGAGAAAAGGGTGAGACCATGAGGAGTTTGAGAAGCTCCCTTTCTTGTTGGTAGGGGCCTGAAAAGGAGAGAGCAGAGAAGCCTGAGGGAGGATGATGAAACATCTTGGAAGAAGCCTCTGAGGGCACAGACTATGTCAGGGTAAAATGTGTGTGTTTGGTGGGGGGGTGGGGGGGGGGGCGGGGGTGGAGAAACCACAAAGGCTGGGGCACAGTGGGACAGAATCTCAGGATTGGAGCAAAGAAAACCCCCCAAAGTGGTCGGCAGGAGGAGCAAAGTTCTGGCTGTCAATTGGCTTCAAAATTTTTTATGACAAATGTGTCTTTTAGAATTAATTGGGTCAATATCTTCAAAGTACTTGGGGAAAAAGGATCCCAAACCTGAAATTTGAGACACAGCCAGAATTCAAGTTGAAGGGCAAAGGAAGAGTGTTTTCAGACGGTGAAGGACTTGGAGGTTTCCAGCCTCACCCCTAACACTGACAAAATGAAGAAAGATGGCCGTCGACCAAAGTGGATGAGGTTTGGCGCTGATAGCAGTGGGGAAGAATCCAGGGCAGCACGTAGCTGCTCTGAGCAACTGTTGGCGCCTGTTGGTGTGCAGATTAAATAGTGGTTGAAAGAGTCTTGGTAGGTTCTGGCGTTTTTTTATTCATATTTGTTCAGCAGTTAGTTGTGATTTTGGTGTTTTTATAAGAAGAGGTGAGCTCCTCTGCTCACCTGGAGTCCTTCTGCTCCATCATCTTGTCTCCGTCCTACAAACCGAAACACTCTTATCTATGTGTATTCACATAGTGGTGAGAAGGAGAAGAGTGAAAGGTTCTTAAACGTCAGTTCTTTTTCTGGGGGCATATGTAGATACTGTTCAAGTCTATAGTGTATGAATGTGCATTTAAACACGTTAATGTACCAGGAGCCGCCAGTCATAGGCACAGACTGTGCAGCTTCCAATCTTGTAGAGGAAAAACTCTGGAACAAAGAAAACCTGATTAAGTCATCCAAAGGTAAAGTAGAAGGAAAACATTAGAAATCAAAGAAAATGTATTAAGCAAGACATCATGAGGGCATTAGTTCAAGTATATGTGAAATTTCTCTATTAAAAGTCAAAACTCAGATTGTGTTAAAAATGACACAGGAACAGAAGATGTGTTAAAGGGAAGGGTACTAAGCAAATGCTGGAAAGCAGGCCAAGCAACATCATTTTCAAGAAAAAGATAACAAGCATTAAACGGGACAAAGATGCTTCATTCTGATGTTGTACTCCGCTAAGGACACATGATCTTCTTGCACTTTTATGTACATAATTACATAGCTGTAAAATTTATGAAGGAACAGCTTCTAAGAAAAGGAGATGGACACCTCCAGTACTACAGTGGGAGGCTTTAACCGAAAACTCAAGACAAAAAAATTCATATGGTTACGAAGGATGCAAACAGCATTCTTCACAAACTCCGTTCCAAACACAGAATATACTTTCCTTCTTTCCTTCCTCCCTTCCTCCCTCCCCCACTTTCTTCCTTTCTATTTTTCAAACACAAGACCATTCACAAATATATTTACCATGTATTTTATTTTAAAGAAAATCTGATTTTTCAACAGTGGAAATCATTAAGTACAATAAAAATGGAAATTAACCACAAAATCATAACCAGAAGTAACCCAGACTCCATTACATATCTGGGGATTTAGGAATGCTTTTAAGTAAAAGCATAAACTGTGTAAAAAAGTAATGAAAATGAGATAATACTACACGTCAAAACGTGAAGCATGCTGTCAAAACAATTCTCAGGAGAAGGTGTTGGAAAGTCAGAAACGTTTAAAATAAATGAAACAACCCTATGACTCTAAATGTTAGGGAAAGAATTACAAAGTAATTCAAGACAAAGTAGGAAAGATTAGTGAATATACAGGTAGAGATGAATACAGCAGAATGTGAAAACCTGGTGTTCAGTGCAGTAAATGCTGGTAAAGGAATGTAAAACACTTAAACTGTTAGCAACCCTGACCAAGGCAGGTAAATGCAAAACTTGTGTGGCCAGGGAGTAGATACAACTGCCGATGTGGAGGCTTTTAAAACTTTCAGAGATACCTATTTACAACTCTATGCAACGAAATTGGAAAGTTTAGGTGAGATGAATAATTTTCTAGAAAAATGTAAATCCACAAAATTGCCACATATGATGTAGAAAGTCTGGATAACTACGGGGATGACTGAAACGCTGCTCAGAGTCTGCACTCAGGTGCCATGGGGGTCCTGCTTCACCGCACGTTCTCACACATCCAAAAGGAAACATGATTCCTAAGGTATGCAATCGTTTTCGAGAACAGGAAGTCAGAAGTTCCCCGAATCAAAATCATGCAAGTAACCCTAAAGTAATCTATAGGTAACTCTGCCCTCGGAGACAGATGTGCAGACCCTAAATAAAACGTTAGCAGGTGGCATCCAGCAGTGCATTCCGCTTTAAGTACATCTTTAATTTAAGAGGAATTTTGAGGAGCTGTGGTTTGGAGAGGTGCCCTTGTCCTCTCTCTGCTCTGTTCCTGTCTGTCTGGTCTTCTTGGCTTCCTTCTCTGTGTATCACTCTTCTTGAATTCTTATCATTGCTTTATTTTGGTTTTGACTTTTAAAAATGTTCTCTTTCTTCTCTTTTCCTCTGTTGAGTTTATTCAATCTCGTGTGTCTTCTTATTTCACCTTGATTTTTGAAATATTTTTTCTTTTATTCCCGATTCTTTCCTGAGCTCTGTGACCTAGTTTTTGTTTTTCTAATTCTGATTTATAGTTTCTCATCTCTTGCATCATCTTAATGTCTTTTAATCAACTTAAAGATGTTAGATTATAGTTTTTCTATTCTGTCAGCATGGCTTTATGGTATGTGTTTATTGTCAGTGGGGATGTTATTTTCTTTCTTATTTTCTTTCCTCTAAGAAAAACTTTGTATAATATTTGACATCACATGAAATTTGTTTTCCTGAACTTTTTAGAAGAGAGGTATTGTTTTTAATAGCATTGCTAATTTCATGGCTCGAGAATGTCCTCTTCTGTGAATTTTATGAAGGTGGAGTATGAGGACTTGATGTAGTTAGAGTGTGCCTGGTGAGGAGGGGGTGTTGGGGGGCTGGAAGCTGGGGAAAGGCCTTGTGTTGCCATTAAGTGCTTTGGTTTTGATAACTGTACTTTGTCTACCCAGATGCCCTCGTTTTTAGAAAATGCACTCTAAGGTGTCTGGGCTCAAGGCAGGTGCTGTCTGGTGGTCACTCTCAGCCAGTCTGGATTGACAGGGAACAGATCTGTGCAGGGGACATGGCCGTGAGCAGTGGGGGCAGTTAAAGGACACATGGAAGTTCGATGTAGTGTTTACACAGCTTTTCTCAAGGTTCCACATTACATCCCTACAAAAAGTTGTCAAACAAGTAAGCAAAACAAATTCTTCAGTGGAAAACACGGCGGCCCTTCGCCTCCAGGCAGACCTCCTGGGGAACTCGGGAGGCGGGAGGCCGGGGCAGCAGGTGGGGCCCAGGGTGAGTCGAGGGGGACGCCAGGCTCTGGGCCTCTGTGGGGGCCTCTGTTTTAGTTTCTCAGCACTTGCCTCAAACTGGAATTTTAATTGAAACAAAATCAGAATATCCCTCAGAATATAATAAAAATCGAATGAGAAGAGGACAGGCACCCTCTTGAAGTGACATGGGATTTGGGGGCCCAGGAGGCCCATAGGGCGGCTGGCACGCTCCCGTGGCCAGGTCGGCACCTTCTACTGTCCTGCATGGTTCTCTGCAGACTCGGGTCACACCCAGAGTAAGTCTCTGAACTCAGGGGGCCGCAGCGCTGCCGGCTGGCCGAGGGGTAGGGAAGCCGGGTTGGGGCTGGGGTGGGGGACACTTGGGCAAAGCTGGGGCTTGGGGCCTTCTCACCTGGGGCTTTGCACTCACGCCCGAGCGAGCTTGTCCCCGTCCCTGTCCCCGGTGGCCGACCGAGGGCTCTGAACCTCGCAGAGCATGTGAGCCCATCTGACAGGGAGACGATGCTTCCTCTTGTGGTCAAGGAGGACACAGTCCAGCCCCAGGGACTCCAGCCGGCCTTGGCAGGGCGGGGTGGGGGGGAGGGGGGCACGGGGTGGTGGCTCCCAGGCACACTTGTGCCTGTTTTGTACTCAAGCGACTCAATTTTTTTTTAAGCTAGCTCTTCATTGGAATATAATTGCTTTACACTGCTGCGCCAATTTTTGAGGTACACCAAAGTGAATCAGCTGTATTTATACACATATCCCCACCCTCCTGTGACTCCCTCCCACCCTCCCTATCCTGGCCCTCTAAGTCATCACCCGTCATCAAGTTTGCCTCCTTATGTTATGCAGCAGCTTCCCACCAGCTATCTATTTCACATTTGGTGGTGTATATATCTCAAAGCTACTCTCTCACTTCGTCCCAGCTTCCCCATTGCTCCCCACCCCCCAGCCCTGTGTCCTCAAGTCCGTTCTCTACATCTGCATCTTTAATCTTGCCCTGTCACTGGGTTCATCAGTACCATTTTTTTTAGATTCCATATATATGAGTTAGCATACAGTATTTGTTTTCCTCTTTCTGGCTAACTTCGCTCTGTATGACAACTCTAGGTCCATCCACCTCATTGCAAATAACTCAGTTTCATTCCTTTTTATGGCTGAGTAATATTCCATTGTATATATGTGCCACATTTTCTTTATCCATTCATCTGCTGATGGGCATTTAGGTTGCTTCCACGTCCTGGCTATTGTAAATAGTGCTGCAGTAAACATTGTGGTACGTGTTTCTTTTTGGATTATGGTTTGCTTCAGGTATATGCCCAGTATTAGGATTGCTGGGTCATATGGTAGTTCTATTTTTAGTTTTTTAAGGAACCTCCAAACTGTTTTCCATAGTGGCTGTATCAACTTACATTCCCACCAACAGTGCAGGAGGGTTCCCTTTTCTCCACACCCTCTCCAGCATTTACTGTTTTTAGTTTTTTTGGATGATGGCTATTCTGACCGGTGTGAGGTAATACCTCATTGTGGCTTTGACTTGCATTTCTCTACTGATTAGTGATGTTGAGCATCTTTTCATGTGTTTGTTGGCCACCTGCACGCCTTCTTTGGAGAAATGTCTATTTAGGACTTCCACCGATTTGTGGATTGGGTTATTTGCTTTTTTGGTATTAAGCTGCATGAGCTGCTTGTATATTTTGGAGATTAATCCTTTGTCTGTTGCTTCGTTGGCAAATATTTTCTCCCATTCTGAGGGTTGTCTTCTAATCTTGTTTATGGTTTCTTTTGCTGTGCAAAAGCTTTTAAATTTCATTAGGTCCCATTTGTTTATTTTTTAGTTTATTCCATCATTCTAGGAGGTGGGTCACAAAGGATCCTGCTTTGATGTATGTCATAGAGTGTTCTGTCTGTGCTTTCCCCTAAGAGTTTTATAGTGTCTGGCCTGACATTTAGGTCTTTAATCCATTTTGGGTTTATTTTTGTGTATGGTGTTAGGAAGTATTCTAATTTCATTCTCTTACATGTAGCGGTCCAATTTTCCCAGCACCACTTATTAAAGAGGCTGTCTTTTCTCCATTGTATACTCTTGCCTCCGTTGTCGAAGATAAGGTGCCCATATATGCATGGATTTATCTCTGGGCTCTCTATTGTGTCCCATTGATCTATACTTCTGTTCTTGTGCCAGTACCATACTGTCTTGATCACTGTGGCCTTGTAGTATAGTTTGAAGTCAGGGAGCCTGATTCCTCCAGCTCCATCTTTCCTTCTCAAGATTGCTTTGGCTATTCAGGGTCTTTCGTGTTTCCATACAAATCATAAGATTTCTTGTTCTAGTTCTGTGAAAAATGCCATTGGGAATTTGATAGGGATTGTGTTGAATCTGTAAATTGCTTTGGGTAGTATAGTCATTTTCACAATGTTGATTCTTCCAATCCAAGAACATGGTATGTCTCTCCATCTGTTTGTATCATCTTTGATTTCTTTCATCAGTGTCTTATAGTTTTCTGCATACAGGTCTTTTGCCTCCTTAGGCAGGTTTATTCCTAGGTATTTTATTGTTTTTGTTGCAGTGGTAAATGGGAGAGTTTTCTTAATTTCTCTTTATGCTCTTTTGTTGTTAGTGTATAGGAATGCAAGAGATTTCTGTGCATTAATTTTGTATCCTGCTACTTTACTAAACTCATTGATTAGTGCTAGCAGTTTCTTTAGGTAGAATCTTTAGGGTTTTCTATGTATAACATCATGTCATCTGCAAAGAGTGACCATTTTACTTCTTCTTTTCCAATTTGGATTCCTTTTATTTCATATTCTTCTCTGATTGCTGTGGCTAAAACTTCCAAAACTATGTTGAATAATAGTGGTGAGATTGGGCACCCTTGTCTTGTTCCTGTTCTTAGAGGGAATGCATTCAGTTTTTCACCATTTACAATGATGTTGGCTGTTGGTTTGTCATATGTGGCTTTTATCATGTTGAGGTAGCTTCCTTCTGTGCCCACTTTCTGGAGAGTTTTTATCATAAATGGATGTTGAACTTTGTCAAAAGCTTTTTCTGCATCTATTGAAATGATCATATGGTTTTTATCCTTCAATTTGTTGATATGATGTATCACATTGATTGATTTGCGTATATTGAAGAATCCTTGCATCCCAGGGATAAACCCCACTTGATCATGGTGTATGATCTTTTTAATGTGCTGTTGGATTCTGTTAGCTAGTATTTTGTTGAGGATTTTTGCATCTATATTCATCAGTGATACTGGTTTGTAATTTTCTTTTTTTGTGACATCTTTGCCTGGTTTTGGTATCAGGGTGATGGTGGCCTCATAGAATGAGTTTGGGAGTGTTCCTTCTTCTGCTATATTTTGGAAGAGTTTGCGAAGGATGGTGTTAGCTCTTCTCTAAATGTTTGATAGAATTCGCCTGTGAATCCATCTGGCCCTGGGCTTTTGTTTTTTGGGAGATTTTTAATCAGTCTCAGTTTCCGTGCTTGTGATTTGGTCTGTTCATATTTTCTATTTCTTCCTGGTTCAGTCTTGGAAGATTGTACTTTTTAAAGAATGTATCCATTTCTTCCAGGTTATCTAATGTATTGGCATATAGTTGCTTGTAGCAGTCTCTCCTGATCTTTTGTATTTCTGAGGTGTGCATTGTTACTTCTTTTTCATTTCTAATTCTGTTGATTTGCATCTTCTCCCTTTTTTCCTGATGAGTCTGGCTAATGGTTTATCAATTTTGTTTATCTTCTCAAAGAACCAGCTTTTAGTTTTATTGATCTTTGCTATTGTTTCCTTACTTTCTTTTTCATTTATCTCTCATCTGATCTTTATTATTTCTTTCCTTCTGCTCACTTTGGGGTTTTTTTGTTCTTCTTTCTCTAATTGTCTTAGGTGTAAGGTTAGATTGTTTATTTGAAATTTTTGTTGTGTCTTGAGGTAGGATTTTGTTGCTATAAACTTCCCTCTTAGAACTGCTTTTGCTGCATCCCATAGGTTTGGGTCATTGTGTTTTCATTGTCATTTGTTTCTAGGTATTTTTTGATTTCCTCTTTGATTTCTTTAATGATTTCTTGGTTGTTTAATAGCATATTGTTTAGCCTCCATCTTTTTGTACTTTTTGCAGTTTTTTTCCTGTAATTGGTATCTAGTCTCATGGCATTGTGGTCAGATAAAATGCTTGGTACGATTTCAATTTTCTTGAATTTACTGAGGTTTGATTTATGCCCCGAGATGTGATCTGTCCTGGAAAATGTTCCATGTGCACTTGAGAAGAAAGTGAATTCTGTAGTTTTTGGATGGAATGTCCTATAAATATAAATTAAGTCAAAATGGTCTAATGTCGGCTCGCGCCGTGGCCGCCACCCTGCAGGTCGGCACGTGCGCGGCCCCCGCCTCCCAGCAGCGCGGAGCAGCCTCGCGCTCCGGCCTCGCAGAGCGCAGCGCCCTCCCGGCGGCGGCGCGATGCTGTGCTTCCTGAGGGGAATGGCCTTCGTTCCCCTTCTTGCTGGTGACCTGGTCGTCCGCCGCCTTCATCATCTCCTACGTGGTCGCCGTGCTCTCCGGGCACGTCAACCCCTCCTCCTGTACATCAGTGATACAGGAACAACACCTCCAGAGAGTGGTATATTTGGATTTATGATAAACTTCTCTGCGTTTCTTGGTGCAGCCACGATGTACACAAGATATAAAATAGTAGAGAAGCAAAATCAAACCAGCTATTTCAACACTCCTGTGTTTAACTTGGTGTCTTTAGTTCTTGAATTGGTGGGATGCATTGGAATGGGCATTGTAGCCAATTTCCAGGAGTTAGCTGTCCCCGTGGTCCACGACGGCGGTGCCTTTTTGGCGTTTGTCTGCGGTGTGGTGTACACCCTCCTGCAATCCATCATCTCTTACAAATCGTGTCCCCAGTGGAACAGCCTTTCCACATGCCACGTACGGATGGCCATCTCTGCTGTTTCCTGCGCAGCCGTCATCCCCATGATTGCCTGTGCTTCGTTAATTTCTATAACCAAGCTGGAGTGGAATCCAAAAGAAAAGGATTATGTATATCACGTAGTGAGTGCAATCTGTGAATGGACAGTGGCCTTTGGTTTTATTTTCTACTTTCTAACATTCATCCACGATTTCCAGAGTGTCACCCTAAGGATATCCACAGAAATCAATGGTGATATTTGAAGAAAGAAGAATTCTATCTCACTCAATGAAAGTGGCAGATAATTTCTAGAAGTGGTGCAGAGGACAGACAGGATTTTAACACTGCCCTCATGGAATTCATCTGCAGCACAGCCAGGACTTGAATTTCTTTAAGAATTCCCAATAGTTGTACTATTTCCAAAGGTATGTTTTCCTAGAGAATGTAGAGCATTTATGACATTGTAGCAATGTTTTTATAATTTTCTAAGTAGACACTTTTTTTATATTAACAAATTCATTACAGAAAAGATAAGGTGTTCCAGAAAATGGAGACCTCTTATTTTTGTACAGATTCTGTTTTGTTTGTTTGTTTGTCAGTGATTTATGGAAATACACTAAATGAGGAATTCATTAAAAAGTAAAATCAGGGGATGTTCATTTTAAAATTTCATTTTTAGAGAATGCACTGTATAATTTTATATCTCAAGAGCATTTATACAATTCAATTTATAATGATCAAGATTTAGTTAATAAACTAACACTAAGAAACTATGATTTTTAGATGAACCAAGCAAAATGCTTCTAGTGAAAGGCCTTAATACCACTACGCACAGTAACTCAGTGACCATGGAAGACCTCAGTTTTGAAGTTCTGTTCCCCCACAGGCCTCCCTGCTCACAGACACCAAGCTCTTACGCTTGCTGCTAACTGGCAGTCCGTAGTGATGTAACTCCAGGTGGGACTGATTCAGCAAGGCAGGTTAGGAATCAAAAGCCTTCTAACAACAGAGTGAAATGGAGGTGAGCAACTAACAGGAAAAACACACTGGATTCCGAACTGTTGTCTCTGCCAGATGAGTGGGGGGAGGGGAGTGTGTCTCAGGGAACATCCAAGGAAGGCAGAATTATGGGAAGGAGACTTTTGCTTAGTACTAAACCTCTGCAAAAGCCAATCTGCAAAAGGCATTACAAATTCGGCTTATAAAACTAGCCTTTATTGTTACTGGCATAACTTGACATACAGTCTGACTCAGAAGCTGCAACTCACATCTCGCATTCATTTTACACCAGTCAACATGCCGATGGGAGTGCAGGTCTGAGAGAGAGAGGAGAAAGGGGAGCAGGGTGTGGGATGGAGTTTGTTTGCTTCTTAATGCCTGTGGCTGGATGTTTGCACTCTTTATGAAATGTGAAGCAGGTCCTTTGCTCAGCAAGACCTGCCCACGGTGCCACTTTTCACCCAAATCACGAATGACAAATGAAAAGCAAATCATTCCAGGGGAAGAGGCGGGCCTTGAAATATGAAGGCTTAGGTTTAAAAGTTGAAGAGAAGGAACTCTCCTTCAAGGACCCTCCGGACCAAAAACCCGTATCTGGCCAAGTGGGTTCAGACTTGAGGGCACAAGCCAAAGGCAGAGCAGCCCGCTTGGACAGCCGTTGCAGGAAGGAGTGAGACTCGGTAGCAGGCAGCCACCGCTGCAAGGACAAACTCTATCTCCCCTAAGGGTGCAGCGGTGAGAGCCTGAGACCCACTGCTGCGTCAATGGTAACTTGTTATAATGCTGCAGCTCTCCAAGTAACACTGGAACTGAAACACTGGTTACAGCTATGTTCCGCAGAGGGGAAGGAGTGCTACTTCCCTTCACCGTGGAACCTGCAGTAGAATGAATCCAGGGCTGGGTCTCCCCTGGAACAGACTTGTTACCAGCCCCTCTGGACGCAGGGTCATTCTTTGTTTCTACTTCTCTCTGCGAGATTTAGATTGGGAGCTCCTTGAGGGCAGAGTCTGTGCCTTAACCTTTACCTTTGTAACTCCAGCATTTACCAGGCTGCCTCCTGGTACACAGTCGGTGCTTAATAAATAAATAACTCACTGAATGCATGAACGAAGGAGTGAGCAAATGAAGGCATGGCCAAGGATACTTGTAGTGCTGGATAATGAGATTTACTCTGGTTTACTAATTAAGTAATAAATAGTCTGTGTCACCTTGTAATATTGACTTTTGCTTTGTGTGCTGTAAACGTTTCAGTTGCTTGGGCTTCTCCACTGTATGACGACTCTCTTCATCCTGGACAGTTACCACAGAAATTGTTACATGGGCTAATAGACAAAATGGTACACCTGGCTTGGCAAACTGAGAAAGCCAAAAATCACTCCAGACAATCACATGCTGCTGATTCCATGAAATCTCTAAAGCTGGTCTTATCCATATTCTGGTATTAGTTTTAGTTTCCATGAGCTTGCATTTTCTTGGACCGCATGGCTAAAAGAGTAAAATAAAATGAAATATTTCTTTATTTAAAAAAAAAAAAGGTCTAATGTCTCATTTAGAGCTTGTGTTTCCTTATTTATTTTCTGTTTGGATGATCTGTCCATTGCTGAGAGTGGGGTGTTCAAGTCTCCTACTATTATTGTGTTACTGTCGATTTCCCCTTTTATGGCTGCTAGCATTTGCCTTATGTATTGAGGTGCTCCTATGTTGGGTGCATAGATATTTACAATTGTTATATCTTCTTCTTGGATGGATCCCTTGATCATTATGTAGTGTCCTTCCTTGTCTCTTGTAATAGTCTTTAAAGTCTAATTTGTCTGATATGAGTATTGCTACTCCAGCTTTCTTTTGACTTCTATTTGCATGGAATATCTTTTTCCATCCCTTTACTTTCAGTCTGTATGTGTCCCTAGGTCTGAAGTGGGTTTCTTGTAGACAGCATATATAAGGGTCTTGTTTTTGTATCCATTCAGCCAGTCTGTGTCTTTTGGTTGGAGCATTTAATCCATTCACATTGAAGGTAATTATTGACATGTATGTTCCTATTACCAGTTTCTTAATTGTTTTGGCTGTGTTTTCGTAGGTCTTTTTCTTGTCTGTGTTACTGCCTAGAGGAGTTCCTTTAGCAGTGGTTGTAAGGCTGGTTTAGTGGTGCTGAATTCTCTTAACTTTTGCCTGTATGTAAAGGTTTTGGTTTTTTGTTTTTTTTTTGCACAAGGGCTTAGTTGCTCCGCAGCATGTGGTATCTTCCTGGAGCAGGGATCAAACCCATGTCCTCTGCATTGGCAGGCAGATTCTTAATGGCTGTCCCACCTAGGAAGTCCCTTGTCTGTAAAGCTTTTGATTTCTCTGTCAAATCTGAATGAGATTCTTCCTGGGTAGGGTATTCTTGGCTGTAGGTTTTTCTCTTTCAAGACTTTATTTCCTGCCACTCCCTTCTGGCCCGCAGTTTCTGCAGAGATATCAGCTGTTATCCTTATGGGTTTTCCCTTATATGTTATTTGTTGCTTTTCTCTTGCTGCTTTTAATATTTTTTCTTTGTGTTTAATTTTTGTTAGTTTGATTAATATGTGCCTTGGTGTGTTTCTCCTTGGGTTTATTCTGTATGGGACTCTCTGCACTTCTTGGACTTGGTTTACTATTTCCTTTCCCATGTGAGGGAAGTTTTCCACCATAATCTCCTCAAATATTTTCTCAGACCCTTTCTTTTTTTCTTCTTCTTCTGGGACACCTATGATTTGAATGTTGGTATGGCTTAATATTATCCCTGAGGTCTCTGAGACTGTATTCCATTCTTTTTATTCTTTTCTCTTTTTCCTGCTCTGTGGCGGTTATTTCCCCCATTCTATCTTCCAGCTCACTTACTCGTTCTTCTGCCTCAGTTAATCTGCTGTTTATACCATCTAGAGTTTTTTTAATTTCAGTTATTGTGTTGTACATTACTGTGTTTGCTCTTTAGTTCTTCTAAATCCTTAACTTTTTCTTGTATTTTCTCTATTTTTTCAATCAGGAGTTTGGATCATCTTTACTATCATTACTCTGAATTCTTTTTCAGGTAATTTTCCAATTTCTTCTTCATTCATTTGGTCTTGTGGATTTTTATCTTGCTCCTTTGCCTGCAAGTTGTTTCTTTGTTTTCTCGTTTTGTCTAATTTATCCTGTTTGCTGTCTCCTTTCCCTATTCTGCTTAGTCGAAATTCCTCTTATCTCTGTTCTGTTTGGCTCGAGGTGTCAAGCACTGGAGGTTGCTGGCCTTTGATTGGGTTTGGAACTTGGTGTTGAGAATGAGAACTCTGGGGGAGTACTTGCTGATTAATATTCCTTGGGGTCAGGAGTTCTCTGGTGGTCCAATGTCCTAGACTCCACTCTGTTGTCTCAAAGGTCCAGGTTTGGCCTTGGCCGGGGCGCTAAGACCCTGGCAGCTGCACGGCATGGGGGAAAAAGAGGTAGAAGGAGAGCAAAGGAAAAAAGGATGAAAAAAGGGGAGAAAGGGAGAGGGCAGACAGGTCCCCAAGATTGGTGGTAAAATCAACTGTAATCAGTCAAAATCACACAAGGAGACGTGCACACTTGCACTTGCAGAAAGAGACAAGGAAAAGGAATCAATGAGAAGAGAAAATGGAAGAGCAAAGAAAAGAAAGGAGAGAGTACTGTACCAATTACAAGCAAGTCCACATGCATATATGTACGGTAAATAGTTAACTAACAAATACGTAAAACCAGAAATAAAATAAGTATACCAAAAAGTCCTCTAGTATTTCTAGGTATGGCTCTGCCCCTGCTGTGGAGAGGACTGTGGAGAGCTCAGACTGTGATGCGGTATTAGTCCTGTGTGTATTTGTCCCCACAGTCCCCAGTTGTCCTCTATGTCTGCAGTCTCTATTGTAGAAACACTCGTGTATTCAGGTGATCCACAGGTGCAGGGTCTTTCAAGCCTATTGTGGGCGCAGTCTCCGGGACTGCTTGCAGCAGCAGAGTTCAGTGGGCCTGAGGTGTTGGTGGGCTTCCCCTGCTGCTGGGAGTGGGTGGCCAGTAAGTGGCCTTACACACAGGGCCCTTGGCGGCTGTGGCTGTGCTGGCCGCGGGCGCAGGGGCGGGGGAGTGGGGGGCGGGGTGGAGGGCAGGTGGGCGTGTGTCCTGGGTCGGCTAGTGTTTCCATGCGGCAGGCCCGGGAGGCTGCACGGCTGCAGGGGCAGGGTACGGGCCGGCGGGCAGGTTGGCGGCGCGCTGGCTCGGAGCTGCGGACCTTTTGAGTCACACCGCCTCGCCGCCTGCGGGTTCGCGGAGAGGGATTTTCCTCCCAAGCACTCTGAGACAAAAGTCCCCTGACTCTCTGTCTGTCCCAGGTTTCTCCCCAAACTCCCTATCTTGCAGGCGCACCGGCCCGCCAGGCCTTTCTCCTGCAGCCAGCCCGCGCCCTCTCCCTGGGGACTGTTCTCCGAAGTCCCAGCCTCGCTGCCCAGCCCCCACCTCCCCCGGGGGTGAGTGGCTTGGCTTCTCTGGCTGGGGAGTGCTGCCTGACTCCTCCCTGCGGGGATCTCTCCACTCTGCCGTCGGCAGACCTGCTGTTGCTCTCTCTTCTGGGGGCTCCGCAGCTCCCCTGGTCCTTTCCTGCCTGCCAGGGGGCTCCCCCGTGTGTGGGAGCCTTCCCCCATCACAGCTCCTTCCCAGAGGGGCCGGTCTCTTTGAAGAGACTCATCTTGAGATGTGGGCTTGGTGGTAACCTCGAGGCCTCTGTGTGCCACCCCCACAGCTGGACCTGGCCACCCCCACCTTCGCTCTCTGCTCTGTCACCCTGTCCCCACTCCAGGCCTCTGCCCTGTGCCCAGAGCCCAATGCTCGCGGCCTCGCACACCTGGGTCCCCCTGCGGGGCCTCACCCTTGGCCTGCCATCCACCCTCTCGCACCCCCTCCTGTCCAGCCCTGGCGTCCTTCTGGAAGCTGAAGTCCAGGCCCAGCCCATTCTCGTCACCATGCCCGCTCGCCTGACCCTGGGAGGTCTCTGCCCACAGCAGCCCTGCCCCACTGCTGGTCTCCACCACAACTGCAGGGACCTGACTACGGTCGGGGGGAGGGGTACCCGGGTGATGTCAGCCACGTGTGGCCCCAGGCCAGCCCCTCCGCCCCTTCCTGCCGAGGGCTGCAGCGGCCCCTCGGTGGGAAAGGAGGTGCCTGGACAGAGCGTCCCCGAGGGGACCGCACCCCCCACATGTGGCCCTCTCCACACGGCTCCATGTCTGGTGTCAGGCTAGCTGTTGTCATTTTGTCTCCTGCTGCAGAAGCAGGCCTTTTCCACACGGCTGGTGGCGGTGGACTTTCGCAGGCACACCCTGTCGTGTGCTCCTTGCCCCTTCTCTGCCCTGGGCCGTGGTTTTCTCTGGAGGGGATTCTGGGCAGTGCGGCTTTCAGGGCCATTGCCACAGCTGCTGCTCTGCCGCAGTAGAACGTGTGGCTTGTGCAGCCAGATGAACCGAAGCGGCCCGGCGGGAAGTGGGGACACGGCGTGTGCAGTCACACCCAGCGTACCGTCATGCCCTGGCATCTGCCAGAGTTCCAGACAATCATGCTGTACAAACTAATCACGCCTGTAACTGTGGTGCACATCCCTCCCATGTCTCTTTGTGACCTTGACTGAGCTGTGGTGCCGACCGTCCCTCTTAGCCTGGGGGGCCCCTTGGGGCCTCCGGGCAGCAGCGTGGAGAAGGGCTGCAGAGGCGGCGGACGCTAAGCTGCCTGCCTCCCTCCCGTCCCTGCTGGAGGAGATGGGACGGCCCGGCCGCAAGGCCCAGCTCCCACCCCACTGCCCCCAGCCCGCCCGCAGGCTCCTGGCCCCACGCACGCGGAGGTGGTCAGACGTGTCCCCCCCAGAGCACAGACCTTCCTCTCTCCCCAACCCCAGCAAGTAATTGGGTCCTGGCGTTGTTTAGACCTGGACGCTTTCAGAAATAATACAGTAAACGCATTCCTCACTGTCCTCTGTTCCTTTCTCTTAGCTCCTGTTCTTACTCTAGAATTATCCTGGCAAAAGAAGGCTTAAAGTTCCTCATTTGTATTGCACTTTGCAAATTACAGAGTACTGTTCACATGGCTGAAAGGTGGGTATTTTCTCGTTCATATTTGGAACGAGGAGCTGAGGCTGGGAGCAGGCGAGTGGTGGGCCTCAGCCTGGGGGTCGAGCTCAGGGTCCTCTGCAGAGCAGCCCCAGGGACCATGTCACAGGCCGGGAGCCACAGGGAGTGTCCCCTGAGGTTGGAGAAGCTGCTGCGTGGGTGGAGATGCAGCGGCACGGGCTCCACGTTCTCCTGCAGGGCCACCTCGCTGCCTCCGCCCCTCCTCCACTGTCACCCTGGCTGGTCTCCTGGACTTCCTTCCAGGACCTCCCACCGGGGAACCTACCAGAAGTCAGCCTAGGACGAGGTGTGGTGGCAGATCTGTAGGCTTTCACCCCGGCCTAGAAACCTTGCTGAAAGCCCCCCTTGAGAGTGGGTGGCATGTGGGACATGGTCCCGGGATTGTGTCACGTTGTCTGGCAAAGGGACTTTGTGGATGTCATTCAGGTTTCTAGTCACCTGACTTTGAGTGACTCGGAGGGAGGTGCCCTGACCTAACCTCAGGAGTCCTTCAGTCTGGGTCTGGAAGGGGGAGGTGGAAAAAGCCAGAGACAGGAGGTGAGGGGGATTCCAGCGGGGGCCACCGGGAGGTGCAGGCGGCGTCTGGGAGCCGAGGGGCCGGCTGACGGCCACAGGAGCCGCACTCCGCCTAGAAGAGCCCGGCTCCCCGGGGAGACGGCAGCGGGGCTGAGTCCTGTGTGTGTGAAGAGCAGCCACCCCACGTCCAGGCCTCTGCCCCTCCCCCCGTGGGCTGATAGGTGGACGCTGTGTTCAGCTACGTTGTGGGGTTTGCTCTCCAGCAGGAGAGAAGCTGCACAGACCAGCAGGAGTGGGACCCAGTGGGGTGACACTGTGCCGGGCTGGGTCCTGTTTCTAAGGGTTAGCTGTGTCTCAGGGCCATTTACAATTAACCCAGATCGCCACTGATGAGAGATCCCGTCCCAGTAACTTATGGTGTCCAACACCCCCCCACCCCCCCCACCCCCCAGCTGAGTGCTCTGATACCTAGTGTCTCAGGATTTGTCTGTCCCTGCGAAAAAGCCAATTTAGGACTCATCTTACTATTTTTCTCCAAAATCCTGGTTTATTCCTCACCTCTGTGCTTCCAGAGGTGCATCACAGCCCTCCTGTCACGGGTCCTGCAGCCTCCCGTCACAGTCACACCTTTAGGCCGGGAAGGAGGTCTTTCCAGGTGGGGCGTGGTGGGCTCTGCCCATCCCCAGGCCTCATGAGGCCCCATGGTCTCCTTGGTGTTGCACGGTCCACGTTCAGGTTGCCCTTGGCCATTTTCCCTTTCGTATTCTTGGTTTCTTTTGTAAGTATTACTGGTGTATAGGAGAGAGATTTATTTTTGCATCTTTAGTTTGCAATCTGTCATCTTAGTAAACTGCGTCCTGTTGGGTCTCATAAGTTGGGATGTGTTAGGTAGAGAATTACATTACCACAAATAATCATTTCAATGCCCTTTCTTTTTGAGTATCTGTGGCTCCTTGTTATCTTTAATCTACTGACCGCATGGCCTGAATTCTTGGAGTAACACTCGATTGCAGCCCATGCTGTTCCTGTTCTGCCAGAACTCCGCCTGCTCCCTGCCCCAGAGCTGCAGGACACAGCTCACGCGTGACCCACCGGGTTTTAACAGCAGCAAATTATTGGCTGCTCTTGTGCTCCTTTCCGAAAACCTCTCACCCCGGGGCTGTGGCCACCCTGCCCGCCCGCCCTGCCTCCAGGACGCTCCTTTCCTGGGCCCTGCGGTCTCTCTCCTCTATGCATCTGAGAGTGCGCGTCCTCTGACCACTGTCCCGGGTTCTCCACTCACGGGACGTGTGTGTGGGCACCTCCTTCCCGAGACGCATCCCAGGCCACCAGCCGTCCCCCCTTTGTTCCTGGGCACCTGGCGGAGCCCCACCCCAGACCTGGCTCCTGTCCTGACTGCGGGGAGCCACCAGCCCTGCTTCCGCACCTCGCCTCCCCTCCCCACATCCACCACGAGCCCAGGGTCCTCAGTGTCCTCCAGGACCATCCTCACGCCTCGGCCTGCGTGCAGACGGCACAGAAGGCACAGGTCAGGAGGGCAGAGGACGAGGGGTGGTAGAGAAGCCTCCAGAGCCCTGAGGAGGACGTGCCGGCCAGTCTCCATGTGCGGGGCCACCTCCCTGAGCCCCAGGAATGTGAAGCAGGCTGGGAGGGGCCTGCTTTCCCGGCAGACAGGGCTGGACACAGGGAGGCTTGACAGGTGTGCTGCAAGGCGCTTGGGAGAGCGGTGGGGCAGTGTCCAGGGAGGCGGGGACCGCTTGACCCCCACATCCCAGCGGCCCCGCCCCATAGGATACACTCGAGAAAGACCAGGCGCGTGTGCCAAGGAGACACACGAGACCAGGTCCCTGTGCAGACACGGGGGATGCCGGTCAGGTGGGGCTGGATGTGTAAACACGCGCACCTTGGGCACAGTGAGGAGGTGACCCGCGTGCATCCACGGGGGACCCCGAAGGCACAGCGCTGAGCATGAGCAGTGGGGGCGCTGCAGATGGTGCCCTTGGTGTCCGTTTTCTGAGCCCGCGATGAGATGGGAGGTCTTGTTAGGATGCGTGCAGCCTGGCGGGAGCACGACGGCAGGGCCTCTGAGGGGCACGGCGCAGAGACCAGGTGGCTGGCGCAGTGGCTTTTGTCTTCTCTGTGTTCTATTCATTTAAAAATAAGCTGAAGCAAATACAGTTCAGTGTTAGTGTTTGTTAATTCTCAATATCCAGACAGCACTGCTGTCTCATCGTTTTTAATTTCTCTAGGTTTGAAATACCTAGAGAAATCAAAACTTTTTTCAAACTAGATCCAACAAGCCTTGTGAAGGGAGCATCGCGTCAAGCTCGCCTTTTCCTCGGAGGGCGTCCTGCTGGGACTCACCTCTCGGCCACCACCCGGGGCAGAGTGTCCCAGAGCTCTGCCAGGCCTGGTCCCCTGGGTCCCCGGGTGGGTGCAGAGGCTTCCCAGGGCCTGTGGCGCTCTGTCCCTGGGCCGAGAGGTGGGCTTCCTGCTGTGGCTGTGGGCTGAGTGGCATCACCAGGAACTCCCGGGGCCCGCTCAGCCCAGGCCTGGTGGCGTGGAGGTCACAGAGCTGGGTGGACCCGCCTCCCTGAGCTCTTCCCTTCCTCAGGGGGGTGTCCCACCTGAAAGGGTCACCGTGGTCCCAGGGAGGGTGCCCCACAGGATGCGGCCAGAAGCGGGGCTTGGCCAGGGCCGGTGGACTCAGCTGCCTGCTTTGGGAGCATTTCTCGGTTTCCGTTGCAGGATGGGCCTGGAGGTTACAGGTTCCACGTCCCTTCCGCCCGCCTTCGATGGTGAGTGTGGCTCTGAACAGGCCCTTCTCTCCCCACGGTCAGCGCGCATGTGTGGACGCGGTTGCCCCGCGGGTCACGCAGTTTCCCAGGAGGGAGGGGGTGCAGACCTCATTTCCCCATGGGAGTTGGAAGGCTGTAGCGAGCAAGGCCGGCGCCCCCGGGTCCGCTCTGTGCAGGGATATCTGAGCCGGGCCAGGTGAGCCCCAGCCCGAGTCTTCAGAGACCCTCCCCACTCACCCCGCTGCCCTGTGACAGCAGCGGTGTCCCCATGGCGGCGGCCCTGAAGGTTGTTTCCGGTGTCCTGGGGGCCGAGGTGACGTGGTGCAGGGGTGCCCATCAGGGACCCCAGGCTGCAGGCACCGCATCACCTCCGGGCTTCCGCCTCTTTCACCCTTTGGTTCACCTTCACTCCCCCGCAGCCTCTGTTCTCCGCCGTCTGTCTCCCTCCGTCCGTCCGTCCGTCCGTCCATCCGTCCGTCTCCCTCTGGGCTCTGCTCATGTCTCTCACCCTCTGCTCCCTTCCTCTTCTGCCGGGGTCCCCGCCTCTCCCCGTGACCCCGCTGGGGCTGCTCAGGGCTGTGGCGATGGCCGGCGTGTGGCGCCAGGCGCAGGGCTGTTTTGTGCCTCAGTCTGCTCCCCACTCTCCACCCTGGACGACCTGGGTCCCTGCTGACCGCTCCGCACCCGCCCTTCCGCAGGACCAGAGCCCAAGCAGCTGCATGTCTCACAGGCTCGCGTCCCTCCCTGGGCACTGGCCCTCCCGCCAACCGCCCGTGCATCCAGTTACCACGAGGGCAGTGCAGTGGGAGGCTGGGCGGCGGCGGCAGGGGTGGGGAGGGCTCTGAGGCCCTGGAGGGACAGGACCCCGTGCCCAGAGCCTGGACCCATCCTCTCTCCCCAGCACCTTGGCATGTCTTTCCCTAGAGCTGAATCGTCCCTTGAGCCACACACGTGATTGTCCACAGGATCCAGGGACAGGTGCTCGTGGCCCCTTCCCACGAGAAGGCCCCATGCCACCAAGGCGCAGGCTCGGTGCCCCTGAACCCTGGGCAAGCTGATTTAAGGCTGGGGGACATGGAGTCACAGCAGGCCCCTCACTGAGGTGCGCCACTGAGCGGGACTTGGGGGAGGTTTGCCAGCAATGCTGCACCCTCTCCAGAGGGACCAGCTTCCTGGGATGACATCAGGCCCAACTCGGGTCTTGCTGGCTCTGAGATAAACAAGTGCTCTGGTCACTTTTAGTCACAAAGTAGCCACTACAGTAATTCAAGTGTTCAGACTCATGGGCTTAGTTAAGGCAGTGCTAGCTGGTATGATGGTACAAACATGATGCAGTTTTCTTTTTTTCCTGATTCTTGATGATGGGGGGAAAAGATTCTGTTTCCATTTTAGATCCTATTTAAAGTAAGGGATAGAAGGAAAGAGGATGAGTATCTTCTAAGTTACTGAAGCAGATACAAAACAAAATATCTAAGACCTAGCTCAGTATTTTATACCTGAATGTAAGTGACAATATATTTCATATAAGCCAACAACATTAAATAGGGAAACAGAAAAAAATCGTAAGGGAGTGTTGACAGGTAAGATTAACTAGATAACTACTGATAATAAATGGACATTATTAAACTCTCCTTCTTCAAAATAAGCAACCATTAAACTGTTCTATTTCAGAACAGAGGTTCTCAGATTGATTTGGAAACTGGAAACAATCACATGACATTTAAGGAAGACAGACCTAAAATGAAGGTTAGCATTCTTGAATTGTGTGAGCAAACAGACACACACACACATTGCTGGGCATGTAGAGCAAGGCTGCAGCACAAGGCTGAATCGTGCCCTCCAAATTCATGTGTTGAAGCCCTAGCCCCCAGTACCTTAGAACATGACCATATTTGGAGATGGGGTCTTTGGTGAAGTAATTCAATTAAAATGAGGTAATTAGAGTGGTCCCTCCTAGCCTAATGTTGCTGGCATCCTTATAAGAAGAGGAAATTAGGATGCAGATATGTGTATGCCCAAGGGAAATGATCACCAGAGGATGCTGGGAGAAGCGGCCACCTACACACCAAGGAGAAAGGCCTCGGGGGAAGCAACCCTGTCCAGGCTTTGATCTCTCAGACCTCCAGCCTCCAGGACTATGAGAGAATAAATTTCTGTTGTTTAAGCTGCCCAGTCTGCGATATTGTATTGCGGCCACCCACGCTGACTAATACAGTGCTCGTGGAGAGGAACTTATCAACGTCGCGAAAAGTTTCATACGTGTTTACCCTTTGGTACAGTGGTCCTATTTCTAGGACTCTATCCAAAACATCACTGGAAAAAATAGGCATGACCAATAGGTATAGGAAATAGGTGTGCACATGGGTATTCACTTTAGCACTATGTTAATAGCAAAAGATGGGAAACGATCCGTGTGTTCATCTATGGGTTGAGTGCTTATACGATGGAGCGCTCTGCAGCTATAGACGTGGGATGAGGGATATTTCCATACTGCAATTTAGAGTCATCTCTAGAATACATTAAGAGATAAAAAGCAGGGTGCAAACTTGTTTATAGTGCTCTACCCTTGGAAGGCAGATACGTACATGTACAAACGTGTGTGTATGTAACGTACTCACGTATGTTTAACAGCAAACAGTGGACGCATAAAGCACAACTGGCTTTTTCGTTGCTCATATTGAGGGACGGACCCAGAGTGGGCAGAAATGGGAAGATTTTTGTGAATGAAAATCTTATTATATAATTTTGACAATGGAATCATGTAAAGGTTTTTGGATAATCAATGAACATTTTAAATCAAGAAAATATAAGAAAGCCACTCCTAAATATTGAAATTATATGGAGATTAATTCGTTTAAATATATAAATGTACATCAGGTTGGTGATGCAACCAAATAGGAAAAAATCACTTCAAGTGACTTCATAATATGGCAGTTTTAACTCTATATTCCAAGTGGAATATATTCTAAGGGAGAAAAAAATAGTTCCATAGACTAATTGTTAGAAACAATGTTATTACTCTTATTTTTAAACTGTTATATATATGTGGGTAAACCCTTTCAATGTATTCCCAGCTTATGCTCTTTTCTGGATTTTCTGTTTGCTTGTTGTTTTTTCCCTAGCCTTTTTCTCTGTTCCTCTCTGTCCTTCAGTTTGGACCTTTTCTGTTGCCCGCTTTGCAGGTTCACTACCCTGGGTCTCCTGGTGGCTCCACACAGTGGTTTTTTTCTTTCATATTTCATAATTTTCAGTTTTAGAATGTATTTTTTCTTTAACTTTTCATTCTTTGTTGAGATATTCCATGTCCATTTTGTCTACCTTTTCTTCTGTTTTCTATCATATAATCATCACAGCTATTTTGAGGTCTTTGTCTGCTAACATTAATGTTTGGATCCTGTTGACTGTTTCGTTGTTCACTGTGCATCTGGGAATTCGCTTCTGTGTGCTGAGTATCACGGGTGAAGTGCTGCAGGGCTCCCATGTGTTCCCCCTTTGTTCCGACAGGGACTAAAGTGGTCGGAGGTCCTCTTGTTCCTCTTAAGACTCGAGAAAGTTTTGGCTTTGTTAGGGCAAGTCTATTTCCATTTTGCCAGAGCACCCATCACCTGTGTGCACTTCTGCATCTGCTCACTGGGGTCTCTCCACTCCCGCGCCCAACACTGGCTCCCGCTGAGCTGTCAGTGTGACCCCCACCTCCAGGTGCGTTATGACCCTGCCTCCCCAACCCAGAGTCCTAGAGTCTCACTTTATGCAGACACAGGTTAGGATTCACCAAAGACCCAAGGGGGATTTCACACAGGTTTGGGGGGTCCTTCTCTAGAGCTGACTGAGTCCCTATCTACAATCTCTGCACCCCACTTGGAAAACACCCTCAGGGACAAGTAGGATGGGTGTGGGCCTCACCTCTAGCCTCTACCTTCCCCAAGGATCACGGGCTTCTGCTCATCATCTGGCTCTTATCACGGGTTCCTGCCTGCATCATGGCCCCATCCTAAATGCCACCATGTGTGTCTTGAAGGATCAGGCAAGTTGGGAATCAGGTTGGTGCCCTTAGAAAGCAAGAGTTGTCGTGTAACAAAAAAAGACGTGTTTGATGAGAGGTTTTGTCATGCATGGTGTTGAATTTTGTCAAATGATTTTTCCTGCATCTATTGAAATAATAACTTTGTGCTATATCCTTTTAACGTGGTGAATTATATTGATAGATTTTGCAAATGTTGGACCAATTTTGCATTCCTGGTGTAAACCCTACTTGGTCATGATTCTTGGATTTTTCTTGCTAATATTTTTGTGAGGAGTTTATACCTATGGTCACAAGAGGTATTGTTGTGCAATTTTCATTTTTCTCACATCTTTGTCAGATTTTAAAATCAGAGTTATGCTTGCTTTGTATGATGCCTTTGGAATTATTTCCTCTTCCTTTATTTTTCTGAAGCAGTTTGTGTGATATTGGTGTTATCGCTTCTTTACACATTTGGCACAATTTCCCAGTGTTTAGAGTCTTCTTGGTGGGAAGGTATTTAATGACAAATTCAATCTACAGGGGTATTCATATTCCTTTCTTAGTTTGTATCGGTTTTGGAAGGTGCGGTTTTTGAAATTTTCCAGTTCATCTAAGTTGATACATATGTTGGCTTGAAGTAGTTCATCATAATAATCCCACATTATTGTTCTGATATCTGTAGGGCCTGTAGTGATGACTTCTTCATGTCTCTTATTTATTTTCTCTCCTTTTTATCTAAGGGTTTTTCAGTTTGAAGATTACTAGCTTTATTTCATGTTTCTTTTTTGTTTGTGTTTTTATCAGTTTCCATTCATATTTATTATTTCCCTCTGTATTCATTTCCTAGGGCTGCCTTAAAATATTACCACAAACTTGATGACAACACAAGTTTTTTATCTTAGAGTTAGTTCTATGGAGCAGAATCCCAGCACAGGTCTCAGTGAGCAACATTGTCGGGTGTGGCCGACCTGCGTTCCTTTCTGGAGGCTCAGGGAGGATTCATTTCCTTGCTTTTCCAGTTTCTGGAGGCCGCCCCGCACCCCCCCCCCGCACCCCCTGCAACTCTGCATCTCTCTCTGACCCTTCCCCCCTCACACTTTTCTCTCAAACTCAGAGAGGTTCCCCACTTTAAAGAACTCTGTGGTTGTATTGGGTCAGCCTGGATCATCCAGGAAAGCCTCCATTTCAAGGTCTGTAACCTCCATGCCATCTTCAGAGTCCCTTTGCCACATGAGGTCACGTTCACAGTTTCAGGGACTCAGGTGTAGGCATCTTTGAGGTGGGGGCAGGGGTTACTCGCCTACCACACCTATGTTCTACTTACTTTGGCCTTAGTTTACATTACTTCTAGCTTCTTAGCACAGAAGTCATTTGTCTTTTCTAATATAAGTGCTTATTCCTGAAATTTCATGCTTGGTACTACTGTAGCTGTGTTCCACACATTTTGGTATGTTATATTTTCATATTCATTCAGTTCATTGTATATTTTAAATTTCACTTGCAGTTTCCTCTTTGTCCATGGGTTATTCAGAAGTGTGTTGTTTAATTTCCAAGTGTTTAGAGACATTCCTGTTATCTTTCCATTGTTGATCTCTTGTTTGATTTAATTATAATCAGAGAATAGAAAAAGATATTCCAGGCAAATGGAAATCAAAAGAAAGCTGGAGTAGCGACACTCATATCAGATAAAATAGACTTTAAAATAAAAAATGTTACAAGAGACAAGAAAGGACACTACATAAAGATCAAGGGATCAATCCAAGAAGAAGAGATAACAATTATAAATATATATGCACCCAATATAGGAGCACCTCAATACATAAGGCAAATGCTAACTATGAAAGAGGAAATCGACAGTAACACAATCACAGTGGGGGACTTTAACACCCCACTTACACCAATGGACAGATCATCCACACAGAAAATTAATAAGGAAACACAAGCTTTAAATGACACAATAAATCAGCTTGATTTAATAGATATCCAAAACAGCAGATTACACATTCTTCTCAAGTGCACATGGAACATTCTCCAGGATAGATCACATTTTGGGTCATAAATCAAGCCTTGGTAAATTCAAGAAAATTGAAATCGTATCAAGCATCTTTTCTGACCACAATGCTATGAGATTAGAAATCAATTACAGGAAAAAAACTGTAAAAAACACAAACTCATGGAGGCTGAACAATACGCTACTAAATAACCAACAGATCACTGAAGAAATCAAAGAGGAAATCAAAAAATACCTAGAGACAACTGACAATGGAAACACAATGATCCAAAACCTATGGGATGCAGCAAAAGCAGTTCTAAGAGGGAAGTTTATAGCAATACGATCCTACCTCAAATAAACAATCTAACCTTACACCTAAAGAAACTAGAGAAAGAAGAGCAAACAAAACCCAAAGTTAGTAGACAGAGAGAAATCATAAAGATCAGAGCAGAAATAAATGAAATAGAAACAAAGAAAACAATAGCAAAGATCAATAAAACTAAAAGCTGTTTCTTTGAGAAGATAAAATTGATAAACCTCTAGCAAGATTCATCAAGAAAAAGAGGGCGAGGACTCAAATCATTAAAATTAGAAATGAAACAGAAGTTACAACGGACACCACAGAAATAAAAAGCACCATAAGAGATTACTACAAGCAACTATATGCCAATAAAATGGACAACCTGGATGAAATGGACAGATTCTTAGAAAGGTATAACCTTCCAAGACTGAACCAGGAATACACAGAAAATATGAACAGACCAATCACAAGTAATGAAATTGAAACTGTGATGAAAAATCTCCCAACAAACAAAAGCCCAGGACCAGATGGATTCACAGGTGAATTTTATCAAACATTTAGAGAAGAACTAACACCCATCCTTCTCAATCTCTTCCAAAACATTGCAGAGGAAGGAACACTCCCAAAGTCATTTTATGAAGCCACCATCACCCTGATACCAAAACCAGACAAAGATACTATAATTATAATCAGAGAATAAATGCACTGTGTGATTTTAATTCTTTCCAATTTGTTGAGATTAGTTTCATGGCCTGGATATGGCCTGTCTAGGTGAATGTTCCCTGGGTGCTTGGAAATAATGTGTGTCCTGCTGTTGTCAAGTAGACTCTTCTACAAATGTCCGCCACCTTGTTTGGGGGGCTGGTGTTAAGTTCTTCTGTACTGTTGGTGGTTTTCTGTCTAGTTGTTCTGCCAGTTGTTGAGAGAGGGGGTCTTGCAGTCTCCACATGTAACTGAGGATTTTTCTATTTTTCCTTTGTTCTATCAGTTTTTACTTCGTGAGATTCGTGGCTTTGTTGTTTGGTGCACACTTATTTAGGACTGCTCGCTTTTTGATGGAAAGACTTTTTATCATTTTGTGGTGACCTTCTTTGTCCCTGATTGATGTCCTTGCTCTGAAGTCTGCTGTGTCTGGTGTTAATGTAATCATTTCTGATTTTTAAAAAATATTTGCTTGGACTGCATATAGTTGTGTTACTTTTTTCGTTAACACATTCTACGAATCCCTGTCTTTTAATTGTGTATTTAGATCATTTATATCATAAAGTAATAATTATTGCCATGTTAGGGCTGAAGGCTGTCATTTTATTGTTTTGTTTGTTCTCTCTGGTTCTTGTTTTCCTGTTTACTCTCCCTGCTTCCTTTGGGTTACTTGACCATTTTTTTAGAATTTCATTTTGATTTATCTACAACGTTTTGAGTGTATCTCTTTGTACAGATTTTTTCAGTGGCAGTGTCTGCACGCTGAGCAAGGAGCTGAACAGCAGTGGGGCAGGGGGTGGGAGGGGGGTGCTGTCACATCTTTTTGCCTCGTGGTCGAGCCCTGGCATCCCCGCTTGCTGAAACAGCAAGTGCTCAGCCTGCAGGACAGAGAGCAGGCCTCCTGTCCTGTGCTCACCAAGGCCCGTGGCTGAGGAATGAGGGTGGGCGCCATGCCCTGCTGATACCCCAGGCACTGGCTGGGCCCAGCGTGTTTGCCTGCATCTTTGGAGAAACCATCTTCACAAAAGCATTTTGAAAAGGGCAGTTTATTTGAATGTTATTAATGGGAGCAAGAAAGACTGACAATGGGCAGTTTGCACGATAAGTAAGATATGTTTTATTTCTTTGTTGAATTTAGAAGTAAGCTGGCATGTGGTAACAGGAGCACCGATGTTGGTGCTGCACTCCCCTCTTTCAGAATGCGCCTTGTCCATTTCTTGTGGGCTCTTCCACACACACCTGCCTGGAGGACTCTGGGTGGAACCTCACCTTTTCCAGACAGGGCAGCGCTGCTCCCAGGGCTGCAGCTAGTGAAGGTGGGGCTCGCTTCCACCTCTCCCTGAGATGCTCTCCAGGAAATGCAGGGGTGTCTGCACCTGCGGGGTGTCTCGAGGTTGCACACTCAAACTGACTCACAGGTGGAGCATTTGTAGGAAGCCGTGTCTGGAAGAAGGTGTCTGATGCTCAGAGAAGCTTGAAAACCACCCGCCGTCTCAAGGAGACTGATGCATGACCAGGTGTGCTAGGAATGCTGGAGACGTGCACTAACCCTAATGTGCAATGCAGACGAGTACAGGGATCACACAGGGACCCGGGGCTGTGAGGGCTCAGGGTGAGCCTGTGGTCTGGCTGGCTGCGTGGGGATCAGGCTGACCCCCAGAGTGGAGCGAGCTGGGAGCTAGGAAGCGGGACCCTTAGATCATGGGGTCAGCACAGCCTCCACGTGGGCAGAGCAGCTGCCAGGGGAGCTGTGTTTGAACCCTACCCCGGGCTGCTTTCACTGAAGTCAGCAGCTGGAAGGCATGTATGATAAAGAGGGACGAATCACGAGTGAGGGAGGCGGGTGGACCTGAGGTCCAGCCCCGATGCCTTGGGAACACGTGCTCCTGCGCTGACCTTCAGCTTCTCCCCGACGCATCGGGAGCAGCGCAGCTGCCCAGGGTCTGTGTGTGCCCTCTAGAGCCGCACACCACGGGGGCCTGTCCACCCCGGTTAGAACAACTGAGGGCACTGTGGCTGAGTGGGAAGGAGGTGCCCTTGAAGCCGAGGGTAAGGCCTGACCTCTGAGCTGCTGGCTCAGGCGGCTGCGCTGAGAGGCATCCGGCATGGCCTCCACCTGCCACGAGCGTGCAGCAGGAGACGGGCTTGGACATGGCCCTGCTGGAAGAGCCTGAGAACCACCCGTTAACCAGCTAACCGGCTGTTCTCCATGTGTGACAGGTTTAGTCGAGGCCCCCAAACTAAAAAACTTCCAACATCCTCACTCCTCCTCGGGACAGAGTATGCGATGGTGGAACCAGTTCTCCCAGGTGGAGTCCTGGGATGACCTGGAAGGCCCGGCACCGAGCTCTTGCAGCCCTTGCCCTCTCCACCCCCACCCCAGGGCCTTTGCACGTGCCCCGCCAGCTGCGCGCTCTGCTCCCGGAAAGACGTGTTTCATGTCCTTACTCAAAAGCCGCCTGTGCGGGCCTTCCCTGCCGCTTTGTGCGCCCCTCCCCCGCCTGGCCCGAGCGCCGTCCTGGCTGCGCTTAGCACCGCGCCCTGCCCGGCGCCCGCCCGGCCTGCGTCCGCCTCGTGCGCTGGAGCGCGGCCTCCTCGCGGCGTCTGGGCCCGGCCCCGCGCGGCTTCTCGGGCGCCCAGGGCAGCCGGAGGCCGGGCGGCTCGCGTGGCGAGCAGCGGCTCCGTCTCCTAAAGGGGGGAACGCCGCGGCTCCCCCCGGAGCCGAAGCCGGCGGGAGGGGTCCCCTCCCCGCCCCCCCGAGCCCGCCCGGGGGGAGGCGCGAGTGGGTGCAGCCCCGCCCACCCCCGGGGCCGCTGGGCAGGAGGGGCGCCGCCTGCTGCCGGGGCAGGGTCGGCCCACGGTTCCGGAGGTGCCTGTGGGTCGGTACCGGTGCCGGTTTTCAGGGCCGTGCGAGCCTCAGCATCCAGCCAGCTCTGCCCTCGTCCTGGGCGCGGCCCCGCGCCGGAAGCCGGGGGGCGGGGCGGGGCGCGGGGGGCGCGGGGCGGGGCGGGGCGGTCCGCCTCGGAGGCGCCTCCGGAGACGCGGCGGGCGGGGCTCTGCTGCCCCCTGGCGGCTGCCTGCCGCCGGCTCCAGCGCCCGCTGCCGCCCGGGGCCGCCTTCCCGCGAGGGGCCGGGCTGCTGGGCACCCGGGTGGGAAGCGCTTCCCCGCCACGGTTGAGGGCAGGAGGGTCTGTGGGCCTACAGCCTCCCGGCCTCCTTGGAGAGACCCGCGTGGGCGCGTCGGGACCGGCTCCAGGGCCCGCAGGGGCGGGATGCTGGCGGAGGGTGGGGGTGGCTGCCCGCCCTCGCCTGCCCTCGCCTGGCCTGCAGCCGCCCCGCCCGTCTGCGGGCGCCCTGCCCTCGTGCCCTCGTGCCCTCGTGCTGCAGGCGTCGGGCCCGAAGGGCCGGGGGGGGGGGGGGTGCGGGCGAGCGGTGAGGACGCGGGCGGCCGTGCAGGGAGTGGCCCTCGAGGGGAGGCCGGGGTCCAGGGCTGCCGGGACCGTAGGGCATCGGCGCAGGCTTCAGGTGAAGGGCAGGTGGGAGCTCGGGAGGGGAGTGGGAGGAGGCCAGCCTGGGCTGCGGGGCGTCTGGCCCACTGGGTGACCTTAGGCTTCCCGCCCAAGGGGCTTAGGCTGATGTCAGCAGAGGACAGGACTCCAGGCCACTGGAAGGGGGGCCCTGTGACGCGAGGGGCAGCGCCCTCAGTGCAAGGGGGTGGGTGGTGAGGCCCCTGCACAGAAAGGGATCAGTGATGATACATTCACCTCACCCCTCAGCCTGCGCCTGCGGCAAACGTTCACTGGAGGTGTTGACCTGAAGTCAGATGCTTGTTACAGGAAGACTCCTGAGTGGGCAGTGCCCGGGGGATGGGCAGGAGCAGAGGGCTGCACCCGCACCCCCTCCTGCACTCGCAGGCCTTCAGGCGGGGGGCGTGTCTTAGAGCCAGTAGAGTCCGGTGGAGAAGGTCTGTGAGGCTCCTCATGTGGGTCTGGGCAAACCTGGCCAAGGGCCTTTCAGCTGGGAGGTGGGCAGGCAGCCTTGGCTGAGGATGGCAGCCCGCCTTCCCCCGTTCCCAGTGGGATCGAGGACCAACTCTCCTGAAGCCAGGCACGAGCTCCCCTCACCAGGCTGGCCCCCAGCTGAGCCCGCTGTGGGCATCACTCCCGGGCCCAGCGTGTCCCGGGGGCAGTGCTCATGGGCATTGCCCCCCCACCCCCCTGCAGGGGAGCAGGTGGAAGCAGACCCTCCCCGCAGCACCACGGAGCTCGCTCTGCAGCGGGGCCCTGGGTCCCGCCTGGCCGTCCCAGGCCTCACTGTGGGAGCCGTGGTCCCTGAGCAGCGCCGGGCGGGGGGCTGTGTGCGTGGCATTGTGAGGACAGTTGGTGTCCTGCGGCCCACGCTGCTGTGGTGGGACGCGCATTCACCGAGTTACCTGTTCTCACCTGTCGGCAAGTCACGGCTTATGGGTGTCGGTGTTTCTCAAAGTAGTAAAGGTAAAAATATCGTAATTAACCTAATGGCCAGACTACAGCAGGACTGGGGACGCACCAGGGGTTACTCTGAAGCTGTTAAAGGGGTTTGGAGAAAGTATTTCGGAGCGTGGAAGATGTTCAGTACTTAAAGTTCTGCTGCTTTTTGTCCAGTTGCTTTCTAAGGAGGCCACGTCCCGTGCCAGGGAGTGGGCAGACCCCAGGCTGGGCCGGGATTCCACGGCCAGGTGCCTTAGCCCCCGCCCGTCTCACCAGCTGCAGATGAGGGTTCGGGCAGCATTTCTGGTTGTCGCAGGGCTGGTGCACGTCTTATTTTATCACGTAGAAGGCCTTTACATATTCTTTTCTGAAGTATATATTGCAAATACTTTCTCAGATGATTCGTCCTTACATCTTGTTGATAATAGCTTTTTGGGAAAAGGCTTTAGAACAATTTTAGATTTACAGAAATGCTCAAAAGACAGCGCAGAGGTTTCCACCCACCCGGCGCGGCACCGCGTGCTCGTGATTAGGAGCCGGTGTTGGTACAGCAGTGCCGACCAAAGTCCATTCTGTCCACGCGTCCTCAGTTTTCCCCTAATGTCCTTTTTCTGTCCCAGAATACATTTAATGTTATGTCTCTTTAGACTCGTTTTGGCTGTGGGCACTTTCTTAGACGTTCCTTGTTTTTTATGACCTTGACAGTCTTGAGGAGAACGGATCAGAGAATTTACAGCCTGTCCCTCCGTTGGGATTTGTCTGGTGTTTTCTCGTGACTGGACTGGGTTGTGGGCTGCTGGCAGGAGACCCAAGGGGAAGGGCCCTTCTCATCACATGCCGTCTCATGGCCACACTGTGGACGCTGCCCCAGGCCGCCTGGCCCAGGCGTGTCTGTCCATCTCTCCACTGCGAAGTCACTCTTTGTCCCCCTCCCCACGCTGTCCTCCATGGTAGGAAATTGCCGTGTGAAGCTCACACCTAAGGAGTGAAATGAGAATATAGTTTTACTCTTGAAATTCTGCTAGAATTTACATTGGTGTGGTGTGTGAGGACAGATCAGTCTACTCTTGTGTTCTTTGGTCTAACACTAGTTGTGCTAGCACCTTTGCTGAAGCACGTCTCAGTTCCCCAGGGGTCCTGATGTTTCGGCGTCTTCCTGTATCTCATGTGCCCGTGGTCTGACTGGTCCATGGACCTCACCGCGTGGCTGTGCCGAGACCACATAGTCTCAGTGAGCTTCTTTCTAAATTGGCTCTTTATTCTAAGTGAACTTTCACCCACGCCGCGAGGGTTTGTGCGAGTCCAGTGGGTTTGGGTCAGGGTTGTGACGCGTCTCCACGGTGGCGAGTCTGGCCGTGTAACCTCAGGCCCAGCCCTTCCTTCTCTAAGCTTCTCCGCCCCTCAGCTGCCGCGCAGGGCTTGGGGCCCTGTCCTGCCAGACCTCCCAGGAGGAGCACAGCCGCCACCCGCCCGTGACCTGGGCTGGATGTGCTCGGAGTCGTGGGGGGCCCGCAGGTGGGAGTGATGGGCTGGAAGCTGGCAGGGTGGCTCTTTCCATGTGTTTCCGGATCTCCTGGCTCGGATTCTTCTCAAAGGAGTCCATAGTATTTTTGTTCTTGGATAAACCCAAATACATATGTGGTTTTCTCTGTTTGTTTTTTTGAAGCTCAGCAGCTGTATAACTCTCGGCATCTCAAGTTTGAATTTACTACCCCCGCGGAGACAGACCTCTGTCCCCACACGTCCAGTGCAGGAGGGGTTGGCAAGATGCTCTGGGGTTCGAGGCAGAGCCAGATGTCCTTCCCAGCTCCTGTCGATGGCCGTCTTTGAAGTGACGCCCTGCTCAGGACTGGGACAGCAAGTCGACCGCCAGCCCCCGCGGCAGCCAGTCTGCAGCCCTGCAGGGGCCGCGGGCGCAGGAGCGCACAGTGTGTGAATCAGTGCGTGCTCGGGTCTCGTCCAAACTCTTGCTTCCTCTTGCATTTGTCCTCCGTTGGATTGTTGCTTGCAGATTGAAATTTCCTTTCTACCAGAAAGGACCACCTTTGCAGTGACCCCACTGCCTGGGCACCCTGCGCCTGAGGGCTGGGAGGAGGTGGTGGGAGGTCTGGTCTCCCAGAGCAGCTGAGCTCTCCTGGCCCCTGGTTTCGTGGTCGTCTCATTGCGGGAGCTAGGCTGTGACCACGCGCACCCCTGGCACGCACCTGCATGCACACACACCTGCGTGCACGTGTGTCACACAGGCAGTCCCGCGCCGATCAGCGTGCTGCGTGTAGCCCAGAATCTCGGGTGACACCTGTCCACACCGGTGAGCCGTGGGGGCTCGCCAGGCACAGCTGGGTTGCAGTCCTTTACCCACTGCACACATTCGAGTTTTCAGCTGCCTGGAAGGACGTGTGCCACCTGCTCCCTGGCCTGTCCCCCCGCCCAGGGGCTTGTTTCTGTGTCTACGGCTGCGCCCTGGGCCGTGGACCGTGGACAGTTGTGTCTAGTTTTGTGATGGCTTTGGGGGGACAGCATTTGCTGAGCCCCTCACTCCACCTTCCAGCAGCCCGTCCCCCTCATTATTTCTCTGGAATACTTTAGACAATTCCAGGGGCCACTGCACTGAACTGGAAATCCGTCTATAGAGCGTTGGGGGCTCAAAACATTCAGGTTCTTGCTGAGTTTTTGGATTTCTTGTTTCCTTATTCTCATACAATCTTCACATCCTCCAAGAGGACCATAGGCATTAAGCCAAATCACATCAGAAAGAATGGCTTTCAGAGGCACATCCAGTTCTTGAACTCAGTCATGGAAGCAGCGGGTCACCCTGGCATCGTGGCCACACCGCCTGGTGATGAGGCTTCAAATCAGGCCTGATTCCCAGCCACGTCCCAAGTGGGCCTGGGCTCGTGCAGGAAAGCTCCCCACAACCAGAGAGCTGTCGCCCTCTGTCCTGGCTTTGTCGTCCAGGCCTGTGGTGGGAGGGGAGGCCCCTGAGGGGGCGTCTGCAGCAGGACAGTCCCTGTGAAGCAGCCAGGCACAGCCCCTAGGTCCGTTCCCGCTTCACCATCTCCCACCACCTTCTCTTACGCTCCATCCATCGCTTCTGCAGGAACACAGGTGACCCTGGGGGTGCAGCAGGGCCTCAAGGGAACCGTGCAGGACCTTTTAACAGAAAACGTGTGACCAGAGGTAGGAAAGGGAAAAACAACGAGGGTGAGACGAGTCCAGGAAGTCAGTCATAGCAATACGCCCAAGTGGGTGAACTGGGCTGTTGAGAGACAGCCCCACGGGGCCGGGGTCGCACGCAGCGCAGACAACCGTGAATGCCGCCGGCTTGAGCGCGGCGAGCCCAGCGCGGGTCCGCCTCCGTGCTTGCACTCGTGGCGGCCAGGAGTGCAGGCCGGTCGCAGGGACCGAAAGCCTGGCAGCTGCCCGCGGCTCCTGGGAGACTGGGCAGAAGCTCTTTCCCTACCCCGGAGGGGGCTGCTCGGGGCCCGGGCCGGAGTGCAGTGACGCGCAGTCCTCGAACCTTATAAACACACAGTTTATTTCTCATTTCCTTGGGTCTGCTATGGCTCTTTCTGTGTTGACTTCACCCCCTCCAAGGCTCATGGCGCAAACTCTCTCTGGAACCTTCCGGGAATTGTGGTGGGGGAGGAGAGAACATGGAGAACTGTGCTCTGGCCGTGCAGCTTCTTCCCAGAGGAGCGCTAGGCGGCCAGGCCTGACCTCAGTGCTGGGCGAGGCTAGTCCTCTCCCCGGGCAGGCGGGGAGTGTCCAGGAAAACAAATAACACACAAACGTCTGTCCCCTTCTGTCCCGTCCGGGAGAGATGGCCGGAGGCACCCCCCCACCCCCGGGCACAGGCTTCACGGCCGGGCTCTCAGGCCTGTGTCTTGTCTGGCTCTGATTTGCCCCCTTTTCTTCTGGACACCTAAGGGGCTGCTGCCCCGATAGCCAGGGGTGGGGGCAGCTTGAGCAACTCGGACAAGCTGCTCGCGATGGAGCAGGAGTGGGAGGCACCTGGCGCCCTGCGCCCAGCAGGTCTGAGAGCCCGATGGGCAGCCTCCTCACCGGGCCCCACTTCCAGCCCTGAGGTCCCTCCTGGCCTGCTGGCCCGCATTTTTCTGCACCTCCTCAGACCTCTGTCCTCCAGAGCGGGGTCTGGATTTCTGTATCAGAGCAGAGGGTAAGTACCTGGGTGCTGTGGGCTCCGCGAGTTCTGTGTCCATCGCGGTGAGAAAGCAGCCCCAGGTGGTGCGCACACTTGCAGGCCGGCCGTGCGCCAGGAGAACTTTCTTTATGAGGCCAGACGGTGGGCGGGGCGGGGTTTCTGTAGTGTGCAGACCCCGCCCGCAGGCCCCTGCTTTCCTGGGCTGGGTGGGTGTCCCAGCCTGCGCCTGCCCCTCCCACGGCCCCTTGGCCAGGGCCGCACCCGCAGAACTTCCCTGGCTGGAGTGCTGGCGGCTGCACCCCCGGTTCCTCCTGAGCACCCCTCTCTCCAGACGGAACCGCTGCACCTGGGGTCTAGAGAGCCCCGTAGGGCCCCATCCTCAGGCCTCCCCTGTTCCCAGCTGGAAGTGTCACTCGGCATTTGGGATGGAGGGTGTCCCCCCAGAGTTCATGAGTTGAATTCCTCACCCCCAACGGGACTGTATTTGGAGGCGAGGCCTTTAAGAGGGTTCAATGATGTCCATAAGGGTGGGATCCTAGCCTGATAGGACTGTGTCCTTATAAGAAGAGCAAGGGACACCAGGAATGAGCTCCCAAGAGGAGAGGCCATGGGAGGACCCAGGGAGAAGGCGCCATCTGCACTCCAAGGATAGAGGCCGCAGCGGGGACCAGCCCTGCGACACCTGACCTCAGTCCCACAGCTTCCCGAGCCGGCGGAAGGTGTGCTGGCCACATCTGTGATCAGATTCTTGTCACAAAGTTGGATTTTAACAAGAGTTTGTCACTCAAAGGCATTCTCAGTCTTACCCTCTACCATGGTCCTCAGAGCATGGCCCGCAGGGCCCTGGGGGTCCCTGAGACCCTTGCAAGGCATCCACAAGGTCAAAAATGACTGTTTCCACAGTGCCGGTGCACTTTTCCCCTCTCACTGAGTGCCACTTGGGCTGGGGCGGTTCTGCTGCTGGTGCCTGAGCCCATGGAGGGCCGTGCAGCTCTGCTAGTGGCCCTGGGTTTGTTCTCAGCCAGATTCACATAACTGCATCCTCTCAAGGCAGCGGCTTCCTCCAGGTATCTGACCCTGAGGCTCGAGCACCCTCCCTGCCTCCCTGCGCACGCTGCGCAGGAAGCACATCCGCTTGGGGGGCCGCCTGGCGGGCAGGTGTCTGGACTTGGGTGTTGGACAGGCGTTTTCTCAGAAATGATTAGGGTTACATCCGAGGGTTTTGCTGCCAGTGATGACCTTGGAGCCTCAGCACCATTAGAATTGTCCCAAACCTTTATCTGCCACTGTGCAAGCTCCCTCGGACCTTGAGGTGTTTCTGCGGAGCTTGGTGGTGGTGCCAACAAGGGTGATGGTCTTGGTATGGAGTGAGGAAGCCTGCCTGCACTTAGGAGAGCCAGTCCCATATGACCGGTCGTGCTTGGATGAAAGGTGAGCGAAGTTTAGGGCAGATCAGGCCTTTGCCGTGTGTCAGGTCCGGAAAGTTCTTTGTGGTTTTTCATGTGGTTTCAGGTTGCAGTTTGCAACTAACCTTTAAGAAATTGCCATCGCTGAGTTTAGGTGTTGTGACGAGGAAGAACATCCCCGGTTATCTGAACAGGCTGTGGAAATCTCTGCTTCCCAGCTCCCTGCCTCCCTGAGGCCAGTTGTGTCCACAGACTTCAACCAAAACAAAGTCACAACAGAGTAAACATAGGAGCAGATATGAGAATCCAGCCTTCTACGAAGCCAGACGCTAAAGAGACTTAAAAAATAGAAAACAAGGCCACACTTCTACTAATTTTTTTGTTTGGGAAAATATAGTTATTCATAAAGATTTGCTTTTGTTAACTTGTGTCAGGTTTATTGTTTTTTCTATTTATTTTTTAATTTAATTTTATTATTTTGGCTGCACTGGGTCTTTGTTGCTGTGTGGGCTTTCTCTAATTGTGGCGAGCAGGGGCTACTCAGCGTTGCAGTGCACAGGCTTCTCTGCAGTGGCTTCTCTTGTTGTGGCACATGAACACTAGAGTGCGTGGGCTTCAGTAGTTGTGGCACGTGGGCTCAGTAGTTGTGACACAGGGGCTTAGTTGTGACACAGGGGCTTCGTTGCTCCACGGCACGTGGGATCTTCCTGGACCAGGGATTGAACCCGTGTCCCCTGCATTGGCAGGCAGATTCTTAACCAGTGCGCCATCAGGGATGTCCTATTATTGTTATTTTTAAATGAATCAATAAATAAGATATTTGAGGTAAGGTAAATGTGATACCTAAACCCACAGAAGGAAAAGCACCTTGGCATCCCCAGTGAGTGTTAAGGGAGTAAAGAGGTTTTGAGATGGAAAGCTTTGAGGATAGCTGCCCTCCTGGCTCTGGGCAGAGTAGCTGCACCCCTGGCCCCAGCCCAGTCTCCACTCTCCCCAGTTTCTTCGTGGACCTTCCCGAGCTCGGTCTCTGAATGAAGACGTGCTCCTAAGTGTTCCTCCCTCGGGCTCTTGCCTGAAGCTGTAAACTCTTCAGGAAATCGTCTGCTTCCTCTGTGCAGGCGGTACTCATGCTCAGTACCACCCCACCCCCCAGAGGGCACAGGAACGGCCCCCACCCTCCCGCGGCGCTCCATCCTGGCTGTGCATTAAACACCCAGCTAGGGTCAGTTACGTAAATCATGCTTTTAATAAAACAGGATAGTTAGTCAAAGGTTTGGGAGTTTGGTGTAATAACAGTTACACACTCACATTAAGATGCTGCAAGTATGTCATGATTAGGCTTTTTCGAAGCAAAAGGACTCAGAGGAGCCCAGTCACCACGTGCAGCCACGGCTGCCCTGCCTGCCTGACGCCCGCCCGCTCCCCCTCCCGCCACGTCCCAGGAGCTGCTTTCTCCGCCAGCGTGGCCTGCCTGCTGTCCTGACCTGGGGGCGAGGCCCTTCCGGCTTTGTCTGTCCTCACAGGACAGTGCTCCCCCTCAGCCCCGCGTGGCGGGCTCCCCGGGGTCTGGCCAGGTGATGCCGGGTGGTGACAAGCCCTCCTGCCACGCGGGCTCCTCTGTCAGAGCTCCCGCCCCCTGCGGCCCCTCCGCACCAGGTCTCCAGTCTGTCACACGGTGCCCCGTGCACGTCGGAGTGGACCCCTGTTTTCCTCTCATCCCCACAGAGCAGACCAGGAGAGCCTCGGTAAAGCCTCCGCTCGGCCGTCCTGGGCTGGACAACCCTCCAGCCTTCTTGGCTTTTGTGGACCGTGGTTCGGCCGATGGCCCGAGGGGCCAACCAGCTTCCCGCATGGCAGCACCTGCGCGCCAGGAGAGATGGGGGTTTGTGTTTAGAGCCATTTAGAGAAGGGGAGGTAGAGACATTCTGGGCTCACGTTCATTTTAAGAAGTTTAGTGAAGCTGTTCAGTAAGTTGAACGTGTGCAGTTGCTGCAGCTGGGAAATTAATTTAAGGCAAATGCAGTCGATCCTTGAGCAACGTGGGGGTGAGCGCGGCAACCCTCCTCACGGAAAATCCAGGCGTAACTGAGAGTCAGCATCCCCCCGCCGTGGTCCCGTGTCTGCGGTTCAGCCAGCTGCAGCTTGCGCGGTGCTGCGGGCATCCCTCGTGAAGACAGCCCTCACATGCCCGGGGTCGACTGGGAGCGTTTTCTCAGGGTGTAGATGGTGGGCCTGTCACTGAAAGTCTGCCCCTCAGCAGTGTGGAAGTCGAGGCAGAATTGTCTGAAGAACTTCATAGCTTTTCACCCTGGGTGTTGCCTTGTTAAGCTAAAGAACACTGGGGCCGATGAGAATGGAAGCTCTGGGGGGTGAACCGCTTTCAGCTCTGCCGAGTCCCTCCCTGGAGCCCCTGGCATGGGCCATGTCCTGACGTGAGTCACGGCTCTCGTGTTCCCTCTGGCTTCCTTTATGCTATCGAGCTCATTGGGGTCAGCGTGGGAGCCTGGAGGGCCAGCTGGAATGTGACCACAACCAGCTGTCTGCAGCCCAGGCCTGTGGAGATGCCACGCGGGGCCTCCCAGTCCTCGTGGGTGGTGGTCAGAGTGACCGTCCATCTCACAGACCCAGACGGAGGGGCTCGAGAAGCCCTCCCTCACCCCTGCACATCACTCAAGGGTAAAATTCAATAAGGAGATTATAAAGGGAATAGGGTTTTCATTTACCAACGTGTAGGGTTTTCCTTCAGTGTTTTTAACACGTGTGGACTTTTCTTATGACACTCACTATCATAGAATTTAACCTTAGAGACCATCTGGTCCAACTCAGGACATTTGTAGACAAGGAAGTGCCACGTCCAGGGTCACTTTGGTAGGACTTTTAGTGATAGGGCCTTAGAGCTTAAAAAAAGTCTCGTAAAATTGCTACTTGTGGGCTTCCTAGATAGCACCGTGGGTAAGAATCCGCCTGCCAATGCAGGGGGCACAGGTTCGATCCCTGTTCCAGGAAGATCCCACATGCCTCAGAGCAACTAAGCCCATGCGCTACAACTATTGAGCCTGCGCTTTAGAGCCCGTGAGCTGCAAACATTGGGCCCATGTGCTGCAACTACTGAAGACCACGCACCTAGAGCCCGTGCTCCACAACAAGAGAAGCCACGGCAATGGGGAGCCTGCGCACCACCAAAAGGAGTAGCCGTCGCTCGCCGCAGCTAGAGAAAGCCCGCGCACAGCAAAAAAGACCCGACACAGCCAATAAAATAAATTAATTAATTAATTTTAAAAAAATTGCGACTTGTGGTATATGCCAAGCTTGGTACTAAGTTTTTTTTAAATTTTCAGTTTGGTCTCTGGACTGTCAGTTCCTGCCTTCGGTTCCCCGAGTTGCTGGATGTGGCAGAAGAGTGGGAAGGAGGTGTGGCCCCCAGAGCGAGAGCTGCTCTTCTCAGGGCTCAGGACAGGGGCGCCAAGGCCTGGTGTGTGTGGGCCTGAGCGTAGACGTGACGCGGGACAGACATCCAGGGCCGAGGGCCGTGAGCTCTGGGAGGGTCTACGGCCTCCGGGTGGAGCAAGGGCAGGGGGGAGGCCTGTCCCGCTCACACGGAGGGACTGCTGCTTAGCCTGGGCGCGCGGTGCTGGAGGGGCAGAAAACTTTCCCTTATTCCCTTCTAGGTGCTGTGACTAGCCTAATAATTAAACTGATGTGACACAAATTAACAGGAGAAGAATTTAGTTTTATACACATGGGAGCTCATAGAAGCATGAGGCTCAGCAAGTGGTCGGAGCAGGTGGGTTTTATAGCTCTCACACGAGGAAACAATACACTTGTGAAGAATTGACAGGACAGGAGGGTCTGGGCTCAGGGTGGCGAGTTAATGAGGAAAGACAGAGAAGAGACCTGTGGTTGCTGAGGAGGAGGGGGTGGGGAGGGATGGAGGGGGGGTTTGGGGGGTCAGCGGAGCAAACCGTTACACAGGGAATGGGTAAACGACAAGGTCATGCTGTAGAGCACAGGGCGCGATGTTCAGTATCCTGAGATAAACCATCTGGGAATAGGATAGAATAACTGAATCACTTTGCTGTACACCAGAAACTAATACAACATTGTAAATCAACCATACTTCCATTTTTTAAAGCAAGAAGGAAAAAAAAATTAGTGAGGCAGTAACAAGGTTGTTTGTATAGCCTCCCGGGCCCTGAATTCCCTTCTGGTGTTAGGGATGCCGTCTACCCTCCAGGTACGGGGAGGCACCTCCACCTGGGAGATGCATCTCCTGCTTTCAGGGGACAGAGGGGGTCAGAGTGTCCTTCTGGCACCAGCTGCTTCTCAAGTACCTTTAATTCAAAACACTCAACATGCCGAAGAGGTGTATCTGGGTCCCTTCCTTCACTGTTTACGGGTCATGAGGTTCTGTCAGGTGCTGTCAGATCTTCTGCCTCCCATTTAAAGTCATAAAATCGTATTTGAATACGAAACCTCATTTTTAAATGTTGGAAACAAATTCAGGCCATGCAGTCTAGCCAGCACCTGTCAGGTGGACGTCGTCTGGTCCGAGTGGAAACCGTGCAGGGAAGGCGGGGGCCGAGCCGGGATGCGCTCAGGGGAGCAGAGGGAATGGACAGCACCCCCAGCCCCCGTGCACAGGGAGACCCAGGGCCTTGGCGCGCAGCGGTTGGGGGCTGTCACGGGCCCCTCCGCCTCTGACGGAGGAGGCCCTGAGCCCACGGCCACAAGTCAGAGGGAAGCGGTGGAGGCCAGGCTCAGGCAGACCCCTTCTCACTCTGGGCTGGGTGGTCCCAGGGCCGTCCTGGGTGTGTCCTCCGCGTCACAGGGCATGCTTGTTGATGACAGCGGTGACACTTCCCCAGAGGGCTTTGCTTTTCCACGAGCCAGAGCCTGTGCTGAGTGAACGCCTCGTCCCACTGCGTCCCACAGCCCAGCCAGCATTCCCGGGGGCTCTGGAGCGACAGGGGGCAGCGGCTCTGACACCATGCACAGCGAGGGAGAGGCTGTGAGCCCGGGGGCCAGCGCCTGCGGGTGAAGCCCTGGGTGTAAGATCGCACGCGGGCTTTCAGGGCGTGGTCTGGGAGACAGGTGCATACAGGGAAAGGTTTCTCTAAAAAGGCACAAAGCAGCCTCTGGAACCAGCGGGGGAAGGAAAGGGGCAGGTGCGCTCTGAGGTGTACGTGTGCGTTTCCAGCAACACCTGGGAGCCGCAATTCGGTGCCGCCGTCCTGGGGAGGGCTCCGGGCACAGGCGAGGGGGCCAAGGCGCGTCCCAGAACCAGCTGCTGGAAACATGGACGTCACCTTGGGTCCACCTGGGGGACCGGACCTGCCGGCCTGGAGAGGAGAGCGGGGCCCGAGGCCAGTCCACGCGGCAGTCGGTGCCACCGAGGCCCTGACGAGTGGCCCTTAGAAGAACGGAACCGTCCCAGGAGCCGGGCGCCTGTCTTCCCGAGCTCAGAGCCGCGGTGGGGGCGGCCGGAGCCCATCAGCAGCTGGGCCAGCGGTGCCGTGAGCTCCTCCCGGATGCCGGCGCTTCACCAGCCCGTCTGCAGAATGCCCCGGAGCCCCTGGCAGAAATTCCGCATCACCTGAGCCGGGCTGCGCTCTGGCTGAGGGGTCCACGGCCCGTGCGCTCAGAGTTGCGGCAACGCCTGGTGCCCTGAGCCTCGCTCGCCCGGCCGCTGTGCAGCCTGCTGACCCGGGTGCCGGGAGGGCGGCTCTGTCCACTCCTCACGCCCCTGAGGGACGCGCGCTGGGCCAAAACCAGAGAGGCTCGGGGGGGTGGCCCTGGCGCGGGCCACGCGGCGGCTGCCTGAGGCTTCGTGGGAGACAGACGCGCGAGCAACAAAGACCAGGGAGCGGAGACGGAACTCGAGTTCAGCGGCCGTGAGCCTGAACCTCAGCTCGGGCAAACCGGACTGGACAGAGCAACAGTGTTTCTCTGTCCAAACAGCAGAGACAGGCCAGCACACCTGCCGACGGGGCCAGAGACAGGAGGACGTGGGCCCGGGCCCGGGGCTCTGGCTGCCCCGCAGGAGAGGCGTGCAGGGCGCGGGGGCGGCCCCGGGGGTACAGCCCTGCCCGCTGGCGGTTCTGCACCTCGTCCCGCAGAGGGAGCCGCGGCCACGGGCAGTGACCTCACCAGGCAAAGGGCTGCCCGGCCTCCCGGACCCCGACGCCGGGCTGGGGAGAGCAGCAGCCCCCTCCCCGTCCTGCCCTGAGCGGTGGCCGGAGCCCGGTCAGCCTGCCCGCGGGAGCCCACTGCTTCCGTCTGGGCAGGCCTGGGCTTCAGCGTCGTTCTGACACCTCCTCACCACTTGCTCATCTGGTCCAGCACCAAGCCCTCCTGATTCTGCCTCCAGAGTGGACCTGAACCTCCCTCCATCCTGACTGCCCCGTCACTGGACCAGTCACAGACACTCGGTAGCCAGAGTGACCTTTAGAAAGCGTGGGTGCGAGCACGCCCCACCTGCTCAGCCCGTAGGCGTCCAAGCACAGAGCACGCGCCCCTCCTGCATGGCCAGGCCTCCCCACTCGCCAGGGCCTTCCTGCTCTGCCAGCCCTCCCACCTCAGTGACTGTCGTCCCAACTGCCCACCAAAACCCCCAGGCCCAGGCTCTTCTTGGTCACGACTTTGACTTTCCTCCCATCGAGGGGTCAGCGTCCCCTCCCTGGAGTCTGGGCTGCTGTGTGACGTCCGCGCAGATGACGAGGTGGGACTTCCTGGCCCCTGGCAGCTTGTTCCCAGACCCAATTCCAGGTGCTTCACTGAGAGGACACGGGACTGTGATTCCTTAATGTCGTACGATGTGGTTGTGTCCATGTGAAAAATGTCCAACAGCCTTTTTCCTTCTGGTGTGTTTGGTCCGGATGAAGACAAGGCCTCCTCTTCACCCTGGCGGTCACACCTTGTGGTCTGGTCCTGCGGCCTGTCCCGTGTGCTGGACTCGGCTGGTCGCTGGCGGTCACGCCTTGTGGTCTGGTCCTGCGGCCTGTCCCATGTGCTAGACTCGGCTGGTCGCTCCCAGCGTAGTCCTCTGTCCCCCGTGTTTCCTGTAACCCGGCTTGAACACGGTCGGGGCATTCGCTAGGCAAGCCAACGTCACGGGCCGTGCTGCGTAGGTGGCTCGCTGGGACGGTGCTGAGATCGGGGAGCCCGACTCCCCCGTGCAGCCCCCCACCCCACCTGTCAGCTCACGGTCTTAGCCTCCGTTGACTGTCCGTGCCACATCCGTCATTCATTAGGGGCTACAGAACGGTGATCTCCTAAATGTGGAATTCTTTCTGCATTTGTTAGTTGAGATTATTCTATATAGAGTAACTTTCCTTCATCCACCAGGGCTGTTTGGTTACCTAAAATACAGTTCTTATCAGAAAACAATACAGAGTCTCCTGTAAAACGCACCCAGCCTCTCCCATATCTGGGGCACATCGTGACGGTACAGTATCCACCACGGTCCGTAACTGTAGTCTTGCATCACTGTAGTACAGCATCAAAGCAAGGACAATGGCGTTGCTGCAGTATTGTTACTTAGAGTACAAACCTGATTCCAGTGTGACCCGTTTTTCCCTGCACTAGGCTGCGTGTGTAGTAGTAGCAGTAGCAATAAAAGTTATAGTAGGAATAGTAGTTCTCTGCAGTTTCATCCCGCGTGCAGATTCGCGTAACCATCCCCACATCTAAGATACAGACCCAGTCCATCACCACCAAGGCCCTGCCTAGGAGACCCTTAAATGTCACCCTCCACCCCATTTCCATCTCTGTGCCCAGAAACCAATAATTAGTTCTCTGTCTTTATAATTATGTTACTTTAAAAGTGTTACATAGGGACTTCCCTGGTGGCACAGTGGTTAAGAATCCACCTGCCAGTGCAGGGGACACGGGTTCAATCCCTGGTCCGGGTAGATCCCACATGCCATGGAGCAGCTAAGCCTGTGCACCACAACTACTGAGCCTGCGCTCTAGAGCCCGCGAGCCACAACTACTGAAGCCCTCACACCTAGAGCCCGTGTTCCACAACAAGAGAAGCCACTGCAATGAGAAGCCCGCGCACCACAATGAGTAGCCCCCGCTGTCTGCAACTAGAGAAAGCCCACGCGCAGCAACAAAGACCCAACGCAGCCAAAAATAAATAAATAAATTTATAGGAAAAAAACGTGTTACATAAATGGTTCATACGGCTTGCAGCCTTTAAGACCGGACTGGCTTTTTTCACTCCGCACGAGGCCCTGACATCCATCCCAGCTGCTGCCCGTGCTGGCGGCGGTTGCCTTGGTGGCTGCACACGGATGGCGCGCCCACGCTGAGGCTGTTTGGGCTGTTTCCAGTTTGGGGCTGTTATGAAAGTTTAAGCACTGGTTTTTCTTGCTGGGTTGTATAGTAAGTGTGTTTAGTTTTATAATAAACTCTTTCTCCAGAGTGGCTGCACTATTTTACACTCCTACCAGGAATTTATATCGCTGAGACCGGTTCCTAGACATCCTGGCCAGGATTTGGTGCCGTTGCTGTTAACTACAGCTGCTCTCGTAGGTGTGTGGGGATGTCTCAGTGCGGTTCTGGTTTGCTGTTACCTGATGGCTAATGATGTGGAACATCTTTCCACGTGCTGTTTGCTACTCATATATTTTTTTGGGGGAACAGCGGATCATGTCTGTTGCTCATTTTCGAACTGATTTTTTTTAATTTTTAGGGTTGAGTTTTGAGTATCCCTTATGTGCTGCATACTAGCCATTTGTAAGGTGTGTGATTTGCAGATATTTGCTCCCAGTCTGTAGCTTGTCTTTTCATTCTCTTAACAGGGTCTTTGGCAGAGAAAAAGTTGTTACTTTTGATCAAGTTCAGCTTATCCATTTTTTCTGTCACGGTCATGCTTTCTGTGTCAAGTCTAAGAACTGTCTGCCTAGCCCGAGGTCCTGAAGACTTTCCTTCTGTTTTTTTCTAAAAGTTTTGTAGTTTCTTGCTTCAGCTCTATGTCTGTGGCCCATTTTGAGTGAGTATTTGTGTGAGGTGTGAGGCTGAGGGTGCAGGTCCCGTGTATCCTCCCGCCTTTGGCTGGGAGACCACCCCCCGTGGAGCTGCTCTCCCCTGCTGCAGAGGAGCCAGGCCCCTGTGCGGGCTCTGCTCCTGGGCTCTCTCCTCCCGTCCACAGGTGCCGGTGTCTCCCCAGTGCCGACGCCACGTGCTCTTGAATACCGTGGCTGTACATTAGCCTTGTTATCAGATTGAGGGATTCTTCCTGCTTTTTTCTTCCTTTTCCGTGTCAATTTTAGACGGGTCGGAGCTGCGCTGAGCCTGCAGATGCACCTGGAGAGAGCTGATGCCTTTACCACGCTGGGTCTTCCAATCCAAGGCTGTGGCGTGGCTCTCCACTTACCTGGGTCTCTTTGATGCATGTCATCAACATGTCGCGGTGTCCAGCATACAGATCCTGCATGAGTTTTGTTAAATGTGTATCTAAGTACTTCACTTTACTTTGAGTAATTTTCAGTGATACTTGTTTTAAATTTTGGTTTGTGTATGTTTACCATTGGTACGTATTGAACGACCACAGTGAAAATGGGTTCATCTTTGTGTCACTCATAGTCTCACTTATTCGTTCCAGGAGGTTTGTTTTGTTTTATAGATGCCTTGAGATTTTCTAGGTAGAAAATTGTATCCTTTGCAAATAGAGATGAAAGTTTATTTCTCCTTTTTCAGCCTGTATACTCTGATTTGTTCTTGCCTGTCGCAGTGGTGGAGCACCCAGTCACAGGTGGAGCAGGCGTGGCAGGAGGGGACAGCCGCGCCTCTCCTAAGCGTTCAGTCTGTTGCCACGTGTGTGATGGTAGCTGCAGGCTTTTTGTAGATGGTGTTTATCAAGTTGAGGTAATTTTCCCCTACTCTTAATTTGCTGGTGTTTCTTATCATGAATTAGGTGATGCTTTTTAGTGCATCAGTTTATATAATCATACGGTTTTTATGCTTCTGCTTATTGGTGCAGCAGATTATACGATCGATTTGTTTAACACGGAGCCAGCTCTGCATGTCTGGGTAAATCCTCCTTGGCCACGGTGTGTAATTCTTTCAGACGTTGCTGGATGCGTTTGCTCATTAAAAAAAATTTTAGTCTATTTGTGTCGATGTTCATGAGAGAGATTGGTCTCTTTTTTTCTTTTTCTGTACTGTCTTATCTCCAGTTTTGGTATCAGGGTAACAGTAGCATCACAAAGTGAGCTGGGAAGTATTCCGTTTTCTATAAAAGTGTCTGAGGCTTATGTTCATTCTTTTTTAAATGTTTGGTAAATTCCTCCAGTGAAACCATCTGGACCTTTTTTCTGGAGCTTTTTTTATTGCAGGTTTCCATGTCTTTAACGGCTATAGACGTATTGAGATTGTCTGCTCCATTTTGACTGCTTTTTGGTAATATGGTGGCTGTTCTTCAGTTCTCCCATTTCTTTGCCGAGGCTTTTTACAGATTTTCCTTAAGCCGGTGCACACGTGCTCACTGCAGCCTTTTCTGATGGCTGCTTTAAAATCCTTGTCAGTGAATTCTCATATCTCTGTCATCTCAGTGTTCATATTTATTGATTTTCTTTTCTCTTTCGTGTTGAGATTCTCCTAGGTTTCAGTATGGCAAGTAATCTTTGTTTGTATCCTGGAAATTTTGGTTGCTATGTTATGATATTCTGGATCTTATTAAAAAATCTCCTGTCTTAGCAGTTCTCTGCTGACGTGGGTGGGGGAGCCTTGTTCACGACAGGCTGAGGTGGGGGTCTAGGCCCCCTCTTGGCCTCCCTGATACCTTGGGCAGAGGGAGGAGCGCCTTCTTCCTGCTGGGTGGGAGCCTCTCTGACGGGGGCACGTGTGTGCACGCGTGAGCGCACGCGCGTGAGCACAGCTCTCCTGTCAGCTTCACCTGGGGGGCAGTGTTCTCAAGAAGCCCCCTGGCCTGCTAGCTTTCCTGTTCTCCGTCCTGTGCTGAGAGGGGCTGAGAGGAGAGAGAGGGAGAGGGAGAGAGATGGCTTTTCTTGACACTTTTCTCCCCGTGTTCTTTGGTATTTTTGGTCTCAGGCTTTTCCAGTGACCAGACTGCAGTGAGTAGGAGGGAGACAGAACAGAAGGCAGTGATGACCCCACCGCTGCGTCAGCCTTCATGCCGCAGGCCCCCCAGGCACCTGCTCTCCACCCTTCCCGTTTCCCGTAGGCTTGCTTCGTGTTTAATGCGGGGCTTTCAGTTGTGCTCAGCAGGGACGTAGGGAGAGACGCGTCCCCTCATCCTGCCCGGAACCAGAGCCTGGTGTTCCTTTACTTGCTCACGTCCTCTTGGTTCTTTTTCTTGACCAGTGTCATCGGAGGGCTGGATGTTTTGGGGCCTTTTTTGAAGAACCAAATTTTATATTTGTTCACTTTCACAATTGTTTCTTTTTTCGCAACTTCTGATTTATTATAATTACCTTCTGTCTATTTTCTGTGGATACTTTCTGTTATTTTTCTAATTTCTAAGATTGGATTTTCTATTCACTAGTTTTCTGACTTTCTTTGCTCCTAGTATAGACTTTTAAAGGCTATAAGTTTTCCTGTAGGTTCTGTTGTAGTTGAAGCTACAATTTTGGCATGCGGCGCTTCTGTTACTGTTGAGGTCTCATGATTTTCTAATTTCATTATGCTGTTCCCATCCACTTCTCATTTAGAAGCATTTAGAGAGCATTATGTCCAGGAGAGTTACAGAGTTATCTTTTTGCTAATGATTTCCAATTTAATTGCCCACTGGGTGGAAAGCATGGTCTGTTGATTCCACGTCTTCAAAATTGGTTGAAACTTGCATTGTGAGTTAGAACATTGTCAATTTTGGTTTTGTTCTCTGAGAGCTTTAGGAGAACGTACAACCGTTAAATGTCAGGTGCGGCTTTACGCACACACGATATCACACATCTCGCTCCGTGTTCACTGTCTTTGTGTGAACTGTGAGGGGGGTGCCATGGCATCCCTGCCAGATGGGCAGTTTGTTGGCCTGGCCCCAGGGTCACTCCTCAGATTAACCCCTCGTGGGCTCCAGGGGCATCAAGGCACCTCTTCACCATCATCTCTTGGCTGGATTAGCACGTAATCTCCTGAATTCTCTCCTGGCTTCCTCTCCTGCCCCTTTTCACCTTCAGCCTGGTTTCCACACCAGCAGCCAGATTGCTGGTGTTAAAATATCGTGATTTATCAAAACCCTCTCACAGCCCTGTTTCCTGCAGGTTCCACCTGCCCCCCCTTCTTCAAATGGCCTAGAGCATCCTGCCCGCCTGCTCCCCCCACCCTCTCCTGCCACCCGGCCTCCCGGCAGCAGGGCGCATGGAGGATGCCCAGTGGAGAGCAGAACCGCACTGCTCCTGGTCGTCTGATGTCTCAGACCTGCCCGTGAAGCCAGGCCCCGTGTGCACGTGCGTGTGTCCACCTGTGTGCGCATGTATGTCGTTTGCAGCTCAATGGGCTGCTTTTGTCTGGACTGTGCCCGGGAGGGGATGTACCGTCCTGGGGCTCTGGTCCTTTGAAACTGATTCATTGTGGCGGCCTGTTCAGCGAGACGCTAGAAACCACCACTCCTGTTGTCACTCAGTGGGTCGGGCGGCAAAGGGCGGCTGTAGAGGTGAGGAGGGCAGTAGCGGACCCCACTTCCTCTCCTCTCTCGCGCCCCCTTCCCAGCACCACTTGGGTTTTGAAAAGAGAACGGCAGAGCCTTCCCTCCGAGCTTGCCCCTGTCGCTCACGTCTCGCCCCGCAGGGAGCTCGGTGTCCCCGCTCCCTGAGGCACATGGCTGACGCTGGGAGAAGTGGGTCACTGCGCGGGCGTGTCTGTCCCATCCCTTTGCAGGCTGCTGGTCTCGTGGTGCTCCTCACCAGACCTCATGCCAGGTCAGCGCTCTATGTTTAGCAAACGAACGCCCTTTAGATGTTTCTAAGGTGATGTAAATTTCAAATGGAATGTCCTTTAGTTCATTAATTTCTGGTTTCCTTGCATTGTCATCAGAAACTGCTGTTGCACTATTTCTACTTTACGTGACTTACCGCGAGGGTGACCCTGTCTGCTGGGATGCCACGCGCCTGGGGGGAGAAGCATGAGGTCTCCTTCTTCTTTCTGTTCTCATCCCCGAAACACTCCTGGGATAATGTCGCATTTCTATCCTGAAGTCACCCTCTCCCAAGAGGAAACCTCCAGTGCTCCCTGGGGACAGGAGCACTCGCTCGGTGACAAAGATGCCAAGACACTTGCTGCCCTGGTGCCTCCGTGCAGACGGCTGCAGTCACCCCTGCGCTCCCTGCCCTGCTGCCCCTGGAGCCGCCTGGTGTCTGCAGGCCCTGCTCTTCCTGGAATGGGGGGCGAACGGCCGGCTTCAGTGTCTTTGCCCTGCTCCTGTTTACCACGTGTTCACCCACTTCCCAGATCCTGGGGGTGTGCCGACAGCTCTGGTCGGTTCTCCTCTCTCCTCCTGACTTCTGCCTGCCTGTGGGTTTGTGCCGTTTTATCTTCTGAGCATCATTTCAGTGCAGTTCCTGTACCAGGTCTCCTCCGTTCCCTTTTTATAAAAAGGCTTCTGAGTATTTATTACCTTTGTTTTTTTCACTTGAGTGTAATCCACATACCATACAATTCGTACTTTAGAAGTGCACATTTTAGTAGTTTTTAGCATATTCACAAAGGTGTGCGCCCATCGCCACTATCTAATTACGGAACGTTCCCTTCATCCCCAAAGGAACCCCGCCTCCGCCCCATCTCCCTCTCTCCTCGGCCCCAGGGACCCCGAGGCTACTTCCCGTCTGGACGTGTGCTGTGAATGGGATCACACACGAGGCTCTCCCCGTCTGGCTTGTTTCCCTCCGTGTCATGTCTTCGGGGTTCGCCCACGCCGCAGCGCGTCTGTACGTCACCCCCTCTGTGGCTGCATCAGGTCCCGACACAAGGAAGCGCCCCGGCTGGTTGTCCGTCATCATCATCAATTGACAGACGGTGAATTGCTTCCACGTGTTGACAGTTTTGAAGGACGCCGCTGTGCGCATCCGTGTACAGGTTTTGTGTGGACATGTTTTCGTTCTCTTGGGTGTATGCCTAGCGGCGGGGCTGCTGGGTCCCTGGTAACTTGTGGAGGAGCTGCCAGACGGTTTCCGCAGGTGATCACACCCTCTGTACTTCTACCGGCAGCGCAGGAGGAGCCGCGTGTTCCCCGGTCCTCGCTGGTGTTTGTTATTGTTGGTTTCCTCCCACGGTTGTTATTTTCATTGTTATCGCTGTGGTTGGTACTGTTGCCTTCCTAAGCAGTTCATGGTGGTTTTGACGCGCGTTCTTCTGGTGACTAATGATGCTGAGTTACTTTTCCTGTGCTTGTTGGTCATTTCCTTAGAAAAATATGTACTCAGATCCTTTGTGTACTTCCTAATTGTTTTTATTGTTGTCGTGGAAGTTCTAGGTGTAGTCTGAATATTAATCCCTTCTCAGATATCCGATTTGCCAATATTTTCTCCTATCATGTAGGTCACATTTTCACTTTCTCGTTAGTGCCCTTTGATGCACTAAAGTTCTGACTTGCGTTGAAGTCCAGTTCATCTACTTTGTTGTTGCTGCCTGTGCTTTTTGTTGTTATATGCATGAAATCATTGCCACATTCAATACCATGAAGATTTTTTTCCAGTGTTTTCTTCAAGATGTTTATAGTTTCAGCTCTTACATGGGTCTTTGATCCATTTTCAGCTAATCTTTGCATGTGGTGTGAGGTGAGGAGCAAGCTCACTCTCTGGCGTGTGCTGGCCGTGTTCCCAGCACTGTACGCGGCAGAGACTGGTCTTTCTAACTGGACTGTCTGGCTCCCTTGCTGAGAGTTCTTCCCTTGCCTTCTGATGAGTTCCCATGCGTGCCCCTCACGCCTCTCTGATCGTCTAGTCGGTAGCACACTGACCCTCTCCTGCACCAGCGGAGACATTGTCTGCCCCGCGAAAGGGGCGCTTTTACTCCCCGGCATCTTTCATGGCATTTCCTTATGCTCCATATTTTCTCTTTTATTTCATTTTGAACCTCAGCATAGTATATGAGTGAGATATTTTAGCTTGAAGCAGACTCAGTGACATTGTTTATTGCCTAAAATGGTTACCCAGTTGACACGGAGAAAGGCAGAGACGTTTAACATGGGCTTCTCATTATTTTTGGTGCCCTGAGAAGCCTTTTAAGGCATCCCTGACAGTAATGTGCAGTGGTCGTAAACCTACACCTGAACTTGAAACACAGCAAAGGGGGTGCTGTTATGAACACGACTTCTTGTGTCTGGGGATGAAGTTTCCTGTGGGGGCAACAGATGTGAACTCATAGAGTGAGGAGTCAGGAAACCAAGGCCACAGAGAAGGTGGTGCGCTCTGGGAAAGACCGCACGGCAGCTTGCCTGCTGACCTGGGGGGGATTGGATGAAATGGTTACACCAGCTGTAGAAGTGGAAAACCAGCAATGCATTTAAGTTAATCAATAGTTTCATAAATTTTAAAATCAGTATATGCATATAAATATACTAAATATTGTAAGTAGAAAGTTGACTGTTTCACTTATATTTTCAAAAGTGTGTAGTTTCACCAGACCCCTCTTCTGGACTGCTCGTCTGTGACGTGGAAGGCACCCCCTTGTTTGTGGAGCTGCCTCCTCAGGGCACCTATGGCAGGTCCCAGGATGAGCTTTCGCTGCCATTTCATCCATCCCACGCCTCTCGCACCTGAATCCTGAGAAACGCTGCTGCTGTGTTGCACGCGAGAGGGCGGTTCTGTCACAGCCCAGTGCCGAAGGACAAGGTCCTAATTCGTAAGCTCACCGGCCCTGTGTTTTGTGTTTCAGGTCGGTGGGCTCCACAGCCACAGTCAGCCCTCCCGTGACTCTCCAGGTCCGGCTGTGATGCTCTAGGCCGCGTCGAGGGTGAGCACACGCCATCTATGGGTCTGCCCTGATCGTCGAGCCTGCTTATGGGGGAAGGTGAGTGGCTGGGAAGGGCCCTTGTCTGCTTGTCTGTTTACCAAGAATGTGTAGCAAAGTCTGACTCACCCCGGAACGACACATTGTGTTTGAAGGGGCGCCATGCTGCATTTTACCCTCTTTAGTCCGTGATACGGTGTCAGCCGGGGGTGGTGCCGGAGAGAGAAGACCAGCCACAAAAAAGGAAACTTCAAGAAAGAAAATCAATGCAATAATGTGATCTGGCAGGAACATCATTCCTGGTTGACTCTTGAAAAGTCACGTCTAGTTGAGCTAGAGTTTGAAGAAGCAGGTTTAAGCTGAGGCAGAGGTGTTTCTCCCTGGCTTTTTCCCTTGAATTTTTGAGGAACCCAAGATGCCTTTGAACTGTGTTCCCCTGCATGATCCCCGTTTTTAGGCCTCAGTGGCCTCATCCCACGAGGTGGGGAGTCTGGAGAGCTGGGTCTGTTGTCGGCTTACTTATTGCTTCCATGACTGACGCCAGCCACATGCAGGGCCCCGTGCCAGCGCTGCAGGCGGCCTGGTCCTGCCGTGTGCCTGTGGGTCCAGGAGAGTGTGTGCGGGAGGGTGTGTGCATGTGTGTGAGACGGTGTGTGTGGGAGGGTGTGTGTGAGAGGGTGTGTGTATGTGTACAAGAGGGTGTGTGCAGGAGGGTGTGTGCGTGTGTACAAGAGAGTGTGTGCAGGAGGGTGTGTGCGGGAGGGTGTGTGCGTGTGTGTGAGAGGATGTGTGCAGGAGGGTGTGTGCGTGTGTGTGAGAGGATGTGTGCAGGAGGGTGTGTGCGTGTGTGTGAGAGGATGTGTGCAGGAGGGTGTGTGCGTGTGTGTGGGAGGGTGTGTGTGGGAGGGTGTGTGTGGGAGCCTGTGTGTTCCATGTGCCATCCTGCACTCCATCCAGCGCCCTGAGGCCCGAGTTCTCCCCGGGGCCCTGGGGTCCGCGCCTGCAGTGCTTACTTTCTCTGGCCTCCGTGGTTCACCTGTAAACAAAGGCCTCCGAGCTTCCTTGCTCAGCTCTCATCCTGGTCCTCTCCAGGGCAGTTCTAGTTTATTCACCCATGCATTTCATGTGACAAGGGCATCGCTGAAGTCTGAAGAGCATGTGCTAGGGTGCCTTATTCATCCAGGGCCACAAAGGTGGCCACTGAGTACCTCTTTTCAGCTGTGAGCTACTAATCGAGATTCACGACATACACATCATACAGATTCTGAGTCCACCGCCTCCCAGGTGGTTGTCAAAGAAACACGTGCATCTTTAAAAAGTCACAGAATGGAACAAGGGGTGCTGGGCCCCCTCACTGACTTTCTGAAATTTCTCTTCATTCTTCTGCACACCAGCTTCTCTCCAGCTCTGTCCAAGTGTTGTCTGTCAGGCTTTGTTTTGCTTTTTTAATTGCGGCTCAGCATTTTTAATCCTGTGGTGCTTGACCTAGTTCCATGAGCCTGCCGCGCTGTGCTGTTTTGATCCCTGCTTTGTGGGGAGGAAGGTCAAAATCATTTCAACCTCCAGGTGTCTGGTTGCGTGACTGTCGGTGACAGGCCACTTGGAGGCGGCTCTGGGTTGGACGGGAGCTGGACGGCATGGCTCCTTCCACACGGCTGCCACGCCCCAGGCTGTGGGCAAGAGCGAGGCCGGCTATGTAAACCCGAGCCGTCTGACCGGGGCTCTTCAGGACCGCGTGGAGGATGGGCCCAGAGCACCCCCCGCTGCTGCCGCTCAGCACAGACGGAAGCCAGGGCCCCCCCAGCACTCTGCCTCCCCCCCGGCTGCCCGCCTCACACCGGGGGCCGCTGCATCGCCTGTGGGCCTGCCCTCTGCCCGGTCACGTTTTCCAGGTGCCCCCGTGCACCAAGGCCTGCGCGCCTGACCCCGTGTGGAGCACAGGGCAGGCTGCAGCGGTGATGGGTGGAGCCCAGTGAGGCAGCAGAGCCCCAGCCGTCAAGGCGGTGAGCCATCACGTAGCACGGTGCTCACGGCCCCAGCAGCAGGAGGCGGAGGGCTCAGCGGCGTGGGTCCCCCCTTTCCACCCCCTACCCTGAAACAGCTGGCAGGCGGCCCTGTCCTGCCCGGGCCTCATCCCTCCCCCTCAGCTGCGATCAGTGAGTGTGGGCGTGTCGACCCCGGGCACCCCGAATGCCCCCATCCTCAGTTTCCCCGGCAGCCGGGCTGTACCTTCTGGCCTCCCGTGTGGCCCCTGCGCCCTCGGCTCCTTCCCCTCAGTCTGCGCCTCTGGCCCTCGTGCCCCTCTGCGCTGCTCCTTTCCTTGCCAGCCCTTCAGAGATGCCCCTCACATACAGGCTCAGGCGGGCGGTCTTGGTGGCTCGTCCGCTTGCAGTGACCATCCGCCGCCCCCCGGAGCGGCCTCGCTGTGGCTTCTCGCTCACCTTGCACCCCCACCAGACCCAACGGCCGGTGCCCGGTCCTGCCAGTGCCCTCCCAGTGGCCAAGGGGGCTCTCGGCAGCCCGTGCCCCGGGACCGCGAGCAAGCCTGGCATGATGGGCTGCCCGACGTGTCCCTAACAGAGCTGCCACGGGGACTGGACGAGCCGACGGCACAGGACACGTGGCTCCTAGTGTCCTCCTCCCCTGCCCGGCCACTGGCACTGGTGTCCCCAGGACTCCTGGCCCAGTGGGCACCGATGACAGGCTGCCCAGGGTGGGCGGGAGCGCAGGGAAGGGCGCTTCCTCGCGGGAGTGCCGCTGGCTGGGCCGGTGTGTCACCCGTGCCGGAGCCTCAAGCGTGTGTGTCCTTTGACCTTCTATAAAGAAACATTCCGAGGCAAGAAGAGACGGACAGAGAGAGGTCCACCTGAAGAGTATTGTTAAAACATTGTCTAACGTAACAATTCAAACCCAAAATACACAGTCCTTGCCGTTGACTGTACCCGTATGCATGAAAACGCCTAACGTTACACGCATGAGACCTTATGCATGAGCAGGGATACCGTGGGGGAGTTGGTCGCTGCTGTGTAGATTTAAATATAGTGACATAGAAAACTATTTTGTAATTAATATTAATTGAGAAAAACAGGACAAAGATGGGTGGTTTGGTCCTATTTTTGTTAAAAAGTGTAAGGACACATGCCTACTGGAAAAAAGTCTGAATAGGTCGACCTTGAAACACCCCACTCTCACTGGTGGTCTTTCTGGGGGATGACGTGACAGGTTTTTTGCATTATATGCATTTTCTGTTTGTTCCTGAAAGGAGCAGTCAGGCTGACTGGGCCGGTGCACCTTAGCTGGCGTCACAGGTGCCCCGCGCTCTGCCGGCTCTCCCAGCAGGAGCTCGGCAGCACCCCGGCCGCGCCAGGCTCATCCCTGACCAACAAGTCCTCTGCGCCCGAGTGTCTCCCTGGCTGGCCGGGGTTGGTTTTTCCGTTTATCTGCATCTGATTTTATGTGAGACGGCGAGAGATGGAGGTGGTAACAGTCACAGGGCGACTTTCTTGGGCTAGGTGGCGGGTGCCTGCGCTGGTGGGGGACCAGCTGTGTCCTGCACATCCTCTCACGGGTCTGGGTCCGTCCTTCCAGCTCACCACCCAGACCAGAGCCCCACCGCCGCCCTCGCCCCTCTCCGGACACACAGCGCTCAGTCCTGCCTAAGCTTCCGGGGCAGCACCTAGAAGCTCTGGGTCACAAGGAAGAGAAGATTGGGGAAAGAGGGGACTTGCGGTTGGTGCCCTTTCAGACGCCTCTTCGTGGTGAGGACCCAGCCCCCCGAGCGCGGCAGCAGCTGGCAAGGCAGCGGCAGATCTGCAGAGCTGTGTTTCGGTTGACATGGGCCCGAGGTCTCTGCCCCCTCCTCTTCCAGGGCGGAGCTGTCGCGGCCGATGTCCCGCAGGCACGGCGGTCTGTGCGGTGGCCCCTGTTGGGGGAAGGAGTCATTGAAGTGACAGCACATCCGCCAGGCGCACCCTCCAACAGAATAAGGGGAGCCGGGCGAAAAGTAGGTCACATGTGCCTGGTCCCATGTCACGAGGTCTCCAACCTGAGGCCAATGGGATCTGCAGCCTCCTCTGGTTTAGAACAAAACCCCACTCTAATTTTTCTCCTTTAGCATTTTTATCTTCTCTAAACGAGGAGAGTGACCATCTGTCCGATAGCCACATCCATCCAGCCCTGCCCGACCGCCCAGAGTGGCTTTGTTCTGAGGTAAGGGGCTGCGGGCCCAGCCGAGGCCACGCGGGGCCCAGACAGCGGGTGTCCAGGGCCGCCCAGCGGGGCTGTGCCGGGTGCTGACGGAGCGGGAGCGTGGGGTCCTCACACTCTAGACGCGCCTCTGGTCTGACAGCACGGCTCCTCTGTAAGGGTCAGGGTCACTGCTGACAGCCCGGCGTTACTGCGCTGCTGCACGGAAAACAAACAGGTCACTTTTCAGCCGTCTGTGCTCCTGGCCAGGTGTGGGAATATGGTCATCCCCGGGGCCCAGGGCTCTGCGCCCTCTGTGGGACCCGCACCTTTGCTGGGGAACGTCCTCCCCTGCGGGGACCAGGTGAGCCGCTGGCGTCCACGCGCGTGAAGTGCACCCGTCAGAGTAAGGTCGACGTGTGTGTGTTGCGGTGTGTGGCGCACACACGCTTTTGGAGCTTGATGCTTAGATAAGAAATAATACCCTTCTGTTGTCCCTGGAGGCCAGTGAGCGTGATTCCTCTGTGAGGAGGCAGAGGTGGAAGGTACAGTACTTTAAAAGTGTCTGTAAAACTAAAACGAGTTTTGTAGCTTATGAATAACACAAAAAAATTTTTTACTTGTCCTGTAACTGAATTGAAGTATTCGATTAGTTCAGGGTGTCTGATGAACGTATTTGCGGGTAACGAGTAGAATATAAAATGTTTGCAACACCCGTGTCGTGGGCTGACCGTTGGTGCCATGTTTAGGCAAATTATACGCTCTTGTTTGGATTTTCTGGGAAAAATGTTTCCAGAAGTGGCTTGCCAGAAACCAGAGTTGTATGGTATTTGATCTGAGTGTGTTCTACTGGAGAAAAGGGTTTTGCTTTTCAGAAATAAAATATTTAAAGTTTGTATCTTAACTGGCTTTCCAGGAAACATGAGTCCATAGCCAAGGCCTTAGCAGTGCATGTGGACCCTTTCGATGGTGAACTCCTCCACTTCTGAGATGTGAAAATAGCAGTTGCTCTCATGATAGCACAATAACGTTTTCCGTTCCTGTGGAAGTATTAGGCGCTTAGCGGGTACCCAGATCCTTCCAGCTGCAGCCTTTGAGTGAGCCTGATGAACTATTTCTGAAGGGCTCTTAGCCATTTTGCAATCTTGAAAAAAGGGAACTTTTTCTACTATTTCATTAAGATAGGGCAGGAAGTTTCCATCTTCCTGGTATTTATGATTCTAAATGCTTCCTTTGTGCCTGAGAAAGTGCCCAGTATTTCAGCGCAGTTTTCAACATTGTCTCCTTTTCCTGTTCTACCCAACTACGTCCCCACGGCTGGGAGGATGGTGCTCGGTCACTGTGTGGGAAGCAAGTTCATGTGCGTTCACGTTAATCAGACTATAAATTACACCCCGTAACTGGCTCTGGGGGGAAATGAGACCTGGAAGTAAAACCTGCACCCTGGTCAGTGTTAGGGGTATTGACGTTCCCTTTTTAACCAGCGGAATAGAAGAGTGTTTTTCCAGAAATAACACAATCTCAGAAGAAGCTGACCTAAGCGGAGCACTGGTCTCTGTCCACAGCACCCCTGCCGAGCTCCTGACGGCCAGCAGCTCATTCTTGTCCCTCACGTTGGCCTGGGCCAGTCTCTGACGGACAGTAGTGGCTTTCAGTCTGGTCTCGCCGGGGGACCGAAAGGGCTGCGGGGGAGTGGGCTGCCGCTGCACGCACCACGGGGCCACCCCGGCAGCACCTGGCTGACTCCGCGAGGCTCCTGCTCTGCGGAAGGAGGCACATGGCCAGGCCAGGCGGCCCCGGGAGGATTTGGGGTGCTGTGCACCCTGGGGCTGGAGCCTTTGAAGAGACGTCTTCACTCTGGCCGAGGTGGGGGGCGCTTCAGAGGTCAGGGTCTGAGGACGGGCAGGCCGTCGGGGCTCCAGGTCGTGCGCCAGGTGGTCCCACGGGAAGGGCCTGGCTCCTTCTCCAGAGTGTGGCTGCACTGCGCTAGAGGACAGTGCCTGTCGGTGCTTCTCCAAGAGAAGCCTGCCACCACCCGAGAACCTTCGGGAGAGGCAGATTCTCATCTACCCCCCACCGGATTGCCTGAGTCAGGACCTCCGGGCTGGGCCCGGCTCTGTGATCCACGGAACCTTCCGAAGCCGCGGGCGGCACCACACCGGCACCAAGGGGCACGGCGGTCAGCGGTGCTGGTGGCCGCGGCCGGTGGGCACCGGGAGGGCACAGCCCGGCCACCGAACTCATACGCGCAGCTGAGGACCTGGCGGGTCGGACGCAAAGCCCCGGTGGCGGGAGCCTCTCCACGTGTGTCCTGTTCCCCGCATGGCCTGGCAACGGAGTCTCTCTCGTCCTGAGGTGACACAGGGTCTGTCCCGTCTGTGCCCTTCCCGCACGGAGACCCCACCGCTTACAGCGTCGCCCGTGGCACGGAAACCAGAGGAGACGCAGCCGGAGGGAGGCGGCCACCCTGCTGACCGGGGTGGGGGGGGGGTGCCTGAGGCTGGGCCCACTCCCCAAGCTGGCGGCCCCCACACACAGGTGGGGGGTGTCATTAAGAACAACCTGGAAGGAGGCGGGAAAGGGGAGGGAAAGAATCCTGTGTGGGAGACACTGCCAGGCAGGGGCGTCGGAGCCGTGATGGAGCTGGAGAGGAGACGGTCGGGAGGCAGGTGGGTCTGTTTTGTTCACTGTAATAAAAGTGGATTTGAAGTCAATAAGAACAGAAAGACTATTCAGTAAATGGTGTTGGGTCTATCAAGTATTTATTTTGAAAAGCCGAACACCAAGTTAGAACTTGACCTCACAGCAGACACTGATGTCTCTGCATCGAGAGGATGAGCTGAAGGATTCAGAGAAGATATGTGGTGATTTGGAAATGGTCTTTTCTGGGGACGGGCCCCCCGCTGGCACATGGCCCAGGAGGCGCTGAGGGGCTCCCAGAAGGCGAGCCAGGTGGTCAGGATGCAGCAGCAGCTCGGAAACGGCCCAGGGCCCGGCTGCCACAGCCACCAGGATGGAGCTGTGGCAACCAGGAACTGTGGCCACGGAACTGTGGCCACCGGCAGGAGCGCACAGTTGTCAAGGACCAGGACGTTGCAAGCCGAACAGCGACCCGAGAGCGGGTGGGCCGGGGAGAGCCCCCAGCAGGGCCACGTCCCCAGGCAGACGAGCACGGTCCTCACGCCACACGGGAGGCCAGTGCCCAGTGACAGAAGGCTCCACCTCGTGTGACCACGTTCATGCCCTGGAGTCCCCCTCGGGAGGGGAGGAAGCAGAGCACTGCCCTGCCGTGCTCAGAGCTCACACCCCAGGGACCTTGGCGGGTGGGGGTCTGAGCCCTGACGCGGGCTGGTTCCTTGTCCTGAATTGGCGGTAAGGGCAGGTGTGAAATCTGGCTGTGATTTAAGCTTTGAGAGTTTTACAGCCTCTAAATCAGACTGCTTTTGAAGTCAAGCCCAGGAGCACACGAGCTGTGATATTTATGTAAAAGGTCATGTATGTCCCTTGGAAATGCTCAGAACAGGGCCCAACGACAGCAGACCCCCCTCTCCCCCCCGGGGTGGGATTCAGCACTGCTCTGAGGCAGGCCTTCCCCAGCCCCCGGGGTCCTGTGTCCCAGCTGTCGGGGGCGGTTGGGGGGCCGTCCATGGCCCACCCTGTCACGTTTACACTTCAGCAGTGGCTGTTCTGCTGCCCTTTGTTTTGCCTTTTTATTCTGTTCTTTTTACTTGTTTTAAAAAGGATTCCACTGTTGTTACAATCTTACAATCGCATCTTTTTAAATTTACTTGTCTGGGTGACTGAGAGGCGTGTTTCTTTGACTTTCTGAGGTTTAAATTGCCACACAGCCCTCAGAGTGGTGTCTGGGGGCCCGTGGGTGACCAGACAGCTGGTGTCAGCCAGCGACACCCCGGGCTCCAGAGCGCCCTCCTCAGACTGGGCTGGGCAGGGCGGGAGGAGGCCGGGCCCCGAGCCCTCGCTGTCCACGGCCTGCCTCCAGGACAGCCACCTGGCCCGGCCTCCAGAAGCACAGCGAGCCGACCGCCCGGGCCTAGAGCAGCACCACCGTCCCCATCCCTGTCACCTGAGTGCCGCCCCCAGTCGGCAAGGACCCGGCCCGGTGCTTAGGAGATGGGTGCGGGTGTCGGGACGGGGGGCTGCGCCCACGTGCTTCTCGGGCCGTGTCCTGTCGGGGCCGCGGGCTTGGGCAGCTCCGCGGAACCTTCTCTCTCCCCTGCGCAGTCTCGGGTCCTGCTGCCCACGGCGCTTGTCTCATGAAGCGCGCGTGCCCCCCTCTTCCCAGCAGAGCCCGGCTCAGGAGCTGGACCCTCCTGGGTGCCGTGTGCGTTACCCGTGCCGTGTCCGTACTGTACTTGGCTTTACAGATCTGCCTTTGTGTGTGTGGGGGGGGGGAGTGGATTGCAGAGCCCCTCACCTGTGCACGTGCCTGCCCGCGCTCCCCCGGCACATCTCAGGGGAGAGCACGCCAGGCGGTGCAGGGAGTGAACCGTGCCGGCCGTGCAGGGCTTGCGGGGTTAATGGGCCATCAGAGGATTGAAGTCCAGGGGATTAATCCCACCGGGAGCAGCAGCTGGGGGGACGAGCCGGTGCTGCTCGCGTTCGGAGGCCGCGGTGACCCTGGGTCTCTTTAGGAAAGAGAAGCCGCCCTCTGGAGAGGGGAACCCTGTTGGCACCTGAGGCACCCTCACAGGGGCAGCCCGCGTGAAGACACCACTCAGGAAGGGGTCCAGCTCCCGGGAGGGCTGAGTCCTTGTGTTTCTGGTCGTCCACCCCGCCCCCGGCCCCCGGCCCCCGGCCCCCACCCGGCCTCCCGGCCTCCTGCACTCAGCGTCCCTCCTGTGAGCCGACCCTCCGCTCAGCAGGCCTGCGGGCTCCCTCCTCCCCACCTTCCCCCTCCTCCCCCGCCTGCTCTCCAGGGTCCTGACCGGTCCGAGGAGGAGGCGGTGCTGCCCTGAGGGACCCTGCTGGCAGGGAGGCGGGCTTCCCAGGACGTGCCTGGAGGGGAGGGGTGGCTCTGGGCGCGTTTCTCAGGGGAGGTTTTTCAGGCAAGTCCCGGTCGGGCCAGCCTGCCACCTGCCCAGGGAGCAGCCCCGGGAGGGGTCGAGGGCACGCTTGGGGCCCCTGGTCACTACGCGAAGGAGTCTGTTCCCGTCGGGCAGCAGCGCCCTGCTCTGTTCTCGCCTTGTGACGCCACCTGGAATCTGGGATGAGCTTCGGGAGGGGACACCCATCAGAGTGCCCCCACCTGGCCTTTTTCCTTGTAACTTAGGTGTTTTCTCCTTGAAAATCTCATGAGCTCCACTAATCTTGGCCTCTTTCACTTTTCATGCGCGCAGGGCAGCACCCTTTCTTCTGCTATGTTTATCTAAAATTATTCCCTGATTCCCACATTTTTCTTGGTATAAATTACCATCTATGTCCCTTTGTTGTAACAAAAGCTGGAAAAAAGACCTCTGTGTCCGCCCCCCTTTTCCCAGTAAAACATGGTGCCCGGGGCACAGGCTTGACACCAGTGCTTTGCTTTCTGGGCAGATGGTCCCGACGGTGCCGCGGTGTCTCCCGTCCTTGTTGCCGGGCAGGCTGTGCGGTGCATCTGGCGCCTCCCAGCACCTGCCTCTGGCTGAGGCCCAGTCCCGTGCTTCCCAGCTTGAGGCGCCGGCTCGTTCCCGGCCCAGCCCCAGCACCCCCTCCCCAGCCCTCTGCCCGCATCCCGTCTGTGAAGTGGAGGGGCACCTCCGGGCGGGGAAGAGGACTGTGCCGGGCACAGGGTAAACTTTAGGTATTGTTTGTTACTGTTTGCATGAGTGCTTAATTTATTCCTCTTTTAAGGTAGTAATCACGTTGACAGAACCCCCGATGTTAAATTACCCGTCTGCTCCAGGAGTAAACCTCCCTGAGACATTGTGACTAGTTGTCTTCCAAGGTTGCCGATTCTCAGAGCTCCTAGCTGATCAGAGGCTGGGACCGGTGGCTCGCGGCATGCACGTGGCCGGCCGCGTGGTAGGCCTGGTGCCCCCGCGAGGGGCCGCTGCCGGCGTGACAACGGCTGCCTCGCCCTGGAGGCCCCGGGGGGCTCTGCCCATGCGGCACACCCCCCAACCCCATGCTGTGCTGCGTGCCCGGCTCGTCATGACGTCCTGAGTGGACGCCTGCCACACATGCGTGCAGGGGCATGTGGCTGGATGGGGGGTCGGTAAGCACCGCTCCGCCCCTGCCCCTCCGTGTCCCTCCTGCCGGCCTGGCCTGCTGCGCTGGGCCAAGTCACGGAACATGGGAAGACTCAAGCTGTTCTTGGACCGGCGCCTGCAGAGCGCCAAGGCCACGGGCCCGAGGGGTGGGCTCTGTGTGCTCTTGTCCTTGCCTCCGACTTTCCCTGACGCGTGGCCCACACCTGGCTCCCCGTCCAGGGCAAGGGCTGGAGGGAGGCCACCCATGCCCCCCCAGCACAGAGGAAGTGCAGGGACCATTCGCAGCCTCTTGACCTTCACATCTCATTGGCCCTGAGGCCATGAGCCACTCTCCTCTTCCTTCCAGAAGAGGCGCTTCCAGCTCCCTGAGCAACCTAGAACGTTTGGCCAAGGGATGGGGTAGGGACCGACGTGGACTCAGCCTTGTCGGCCCAGCCCACAGTCTCTGCTCCACCAGACTGAGCCCTGGAGGGTGATGGCTTCTCCTTGGTCCTGCGTCCCCAGCACAGGTCCCTGTTGGGAACCGAGTGCTAGACCGAAGGTCCCTGCCATGGTCTGCCTCCCACTGTGGCCAGACGGTCCAGGGAGGGTAAAGTGTGTGCAGACAGATGGAGAGCCTGCCGCGTGCGGTGCCCGGCACACAGAGAAGTCGGGCTCCAGGACCCATGGCCTTGGGAGGGTCAAGTCCACACCCAGGCCTCACCCAGGACCACAGTGGGGTCCCAGGGAGTCCTGCCATCTCCTCAGCAAGGGTGTTATTAATCTTGAAACGGGTGTTAGAAATAACCAGGACCCTTGTAGGCGGTGCAGTCTGATGTGGGTGACACCCTAGACCCTGGGCACTTCCCCAGACGTAGGACAGGAGTGTCGTTGGGTGGCACCCACATCCTCCCGGCAAGGGGAGAAACCTGTGCTCCACGGCTGCTGGAGCAGGGAGGGAGGTGAGCAGGCCGCCCGGCCCGGCCCGGCCCGGCATGTTTGTGTCTGGACACCTGAGTGAGGGGCCGGCAGGGGGTGTGCAGCGCCCACTGAGGTCAGGGTGTGCCGGCCCGAGCGTCTTTCTAATGTTAACCGAGACCGGCAGGAGCATTTTCCTGCAGAAATCCCCCTCCTCTCCGGCCGCAAGGATGCGCTTCGCACGGTGGGTCCCCCAGGGGCAAAGAGCCGCCCAGAAGCTTGTGGGTTTCTGCTGCCCCGGCCTCCGCAGGCTGACGGGGCCGAGAGCTGTCGCGCAGGATAAATCACGTCTGGGCCCTGCAGGTCCCCTCCACCGTCTCCCCCCGGCGCAGCTGAGGCCCTGGGCGCAGCCCTGGACAGAGCACAGCCAGCAGGGCAGAGCCGCCTGCGCGCGCTGCAGCTGCGCCGGCCTCAGATGGCACACGGTGGGCGGGACTCCAGCTCCCGTCTCTGGGCAAGAATCTCAGGCTGGAGAGGATGGGCTGCTGCACTGCAGGGAGAGCGGCTGCTGGGAAACGGCTTCTATTTGGATGTCCCAGTCCACTGGCCCGCCCCCGAGAAAGATGCCACTTTCAAACATGGGTCTCTTTCTTTCACATCTGAAAGAAGTGTTGCTGATGGTTTATGTTTGACTAGCATGAAAACAGTTCACCTGTCTGGGGTTGGGGCGTGAGCTCTGGAACCAGCCTGTGGTCACTCAGTGTCGTGGGACTCATACGTAACACGGGGCTGGTGCTGGCCCTCCTGTGTTGGGACAGAGGGCGTTTGCGTAGGTGGAAGCCTGTGGACCGTGTGCTACTGCTGCTGTTTCAGCTACACGTCTTATTAAGACAGTATTTATTGCACTAGGATTCTTTTGATTTGAATATTCCTTTAAAAAAGAATAATTGGAAAATATGTTTTATCAGAATTTCACTAAGTAGTGCTGGTTGTAGATAGATTTTGCCAACTGAATCAGTATAAAAGATCAAATAGATGTTGGTTCTGGAGGAATGGAGTCAGGGACAGCTGCCAGCTCACGTCACGGTTAAGGGTGAGAGACTCGTGCTTCCCCCTAAAATCAGTACAAGACACGGATGTCTGCTCTCACCACTCCTGTTGAACGGAGGACACAAGTTCTAGCTAGTTCAGTATGGCAAGTAAAGAAAAGGCATACAGATTGGAAAGGAAAAAATAAACCTGTCTTTATTGGTAAATAGCACGATTGTCTACCTCGAAAATCCTATTAAGGCTACCAAAAAAGCTCCTGAAACTAAAAAGAATAAGCAAGTTGTTAAGAACGCAAGGTCTGCGTACAGAAGTCAACACTGTTCTGTATGCCATCAATGAACAGTCAGAAACCAGAATTCAAAACACACCATGTACAGGAACTCCAGAAGTTATACATTTGCTATATGTCTAACAAAATATGCACAGGATTTGTGTGCTGAGAACTAGAAAATACTGATGAGAGAAGCCAAAGATGTAAATGAGAGACCTCCGTGTTCACAGCTGGCCTCTCGACGTGATGGTGCTAGTGCTTCCTGAGTGGGGCAGCAGGTTTAATGCAGCTCCTGTCAGAGTCCCAGCAGGAGTATTTGTAGATGCAAACAAGATGGTTTGTAAATTTATGTGAAAACACAGAGGAACTTGTTAAACCAAGAGAATTTTGAAAGAGATTGAAGTGGGAGTAATTTTAAGCCACCGTAATGCTACAGTAATCCAGACTTTGTGGGATTGGTGGCTGCATAGGCACTTACATAATCAGGCAGGAGAGAGTCAAGAACATGCCCACACGTGTGGAGAGGTGATTTTTGACAAAGTAACAAAGCACTTTAATACAGAAAGGGCAGGCTTTGAAGATTGGTGTTAAAACAATTGGACAAGGCATAAAAGAAAAGAAAACAAAACAAAACCTTGACTTAAACTTCACACCTTACACAAAATTAAAGATGGATCAAATGTCCAAATCTAAAATCTAAAACTATAACCTATTTAGGAAAAGACATAGCAGAAAAAGTCTCATTCATAAAAGATAAAAATTTTAAACTAAAGTCATAAAGGATAAAATTGGGAACTTGTATTTCGTCACAATTAGAAACACTTGCTTCATGAAAGATCCTGTTAAGATATGAAAAGACAAACCAGGGCCCCAGAGACGATCCTTGTAAATCACACATCTAGCCAAGGACTGTGTCCACAGCACGCAGGCCAAACCCTTTAACTTCCACGGAAGGAAAGCAAGACAGTCCTGTTGGAAGACGGACAGAAGACCTGAGCGCACACTTCTCCAAACAGGGTGAAGAGATGGGAGATACACACCTGGGTGGATGTGCAGCACGTTAGCTGTTAGGAGAAAGCAGGTTCACCGCCTTCTGTAAAAACGGCTGGAGTAAAACACCGACACCCGCAAGTGCTGGCGGGAGCACAGCGCTGGGTCTGTCTTGCCCTGGGTGGGGGATTGGGGGTAGGGGTGGAAAACAGCGCAGCTGCTCCCCGAAACGATTCGCCAGTTTCTTATAAAGTTAAAGGTACACTTAACATGCGATTCACTAATCACAGGCCTGCTCTGCTGTGCACCTGAAACTATCATAACATTGTTAATTGGCTATACTCCAATACAGAATTAAAAGTAAAAAAAAAAAAAAAATCACAGTCGTGTGTATTTATCACAGAAAAATGCAACCTTGTGTTCACACAAAAAAGTGCACCCTGTTGTTGCCAACTGCTTTATTTGTAACCCACCAGGGCCGAAGTCAACCAGATGTCCTTCATGGGGGAACTGGACACACAAGCTGCGGCATAGCCGTGAGCCCAGCCACCAAGACAAAGAGACTTCTGTTCCGTGCAACGGCTTGGGTTCTGGGCCTCAAGGGCATTGTTGTGCTCAGTGCATTTGTTTGATTGGATTTATATGAAGTTCTTGAGATGATAAAATTGTAGCGACATAGATCAGATCAGGGCTTGCCTGGGGCTGGGGTTGGGGAGAGTGAGCGGCTACAAAGGACCCCCTACAGAACTCTTCATGGTGGTCCCACTCGTGTGGGTGGTTAAGGAAGTCTACACATGTGACAGAATTTCACAGGCCCATACACCAGAAAGGGGGCATGTGAAAACTGGGGCCATGTGGTTAGTAGTGTTTGACTCGTGTCCGTTGCTGGTTTTGCTAATGTACTGCAGTTAGGTCCAATGGAGCCTGGGTGAAGGGTACACAGAAACTCTGTATTTTCTTTGCAGCTACTTGTGGATGTAAAATTATTTCAAAACTATACAACACACACATATAATACACATACACAGACAGAGTTGACGGTTATTAAATCTGAAATGTAAAAAGTAAATTGTGTAAACAGATCAATTAGAAGTGAGAGATGGTCAGAGTGGAAAAAAAGCAAGATCAACCTATGTGCAGCCAGCAAGACACCAACATGACATAGAACACTCTTGGCAGGCTAACAGACAAAGCTATGTGGTGTGAACATGGATCAGGACCAGGCTGGGTGGCTACACTAACATCAGATGAAGTAGGCTTCCGGACAAGACGGTGACCGGGGTGAGAAGAACATTGTGTGAGAATAAAACAGTCAGTTCTCCAGGAAGACACATCCACCCCAAACGTACATACATCGCCTAACAGAGCCTCAAAACACACAAAACAAAACCTGATAGAACAGAGAGAGGACAAATTCACGACTGTAGTTGGAGATCCAACTCTTCCCTCAGTGACTCACAGAACAAGTGGCCTCACAGGACGCCACACCCAGCCCCAGGAGGGACACGCGGGGTGTTCCCAAAGTGGACTGTGCTCTGTGTAAAACAAATTAAAGCCTAATGAACTTAAAACAGTTGAAATCACAAGAAGTATATATTCTGACCAGAATGAAATTGAACTAGAAATCAATAATCAAAGGTAACTTAAAATTTTCCAAATACTTGAAAATCAAAACAGGCACCTCTAAATAACGTGCTGGTCAAAGAGGAGCCATCAAAGGAATTTAGGACATAGTTTGCAATATTAGGAAATAATGTAATATATATAATAAGTGCACATCTCTAGATTTGTAGGAATCAAGGAAGTCAGTGCCTCTAGAGAAACCTATGGCATGAAATGCTAACATGAGAAAACATCTGCAAACAATTATCTGAGTTTTTACCTTAAGAAACTAAAAGGAAAGAAAAGAAAAGGCAAGCAGAAAGGAGGAGATAATAAAACAAGACCACAAACCAATGAAATTGAAAACAACTCATCTTTTCAAATTGGACCAATTCAGGTGAAGAGAGCAGATGGAAGAGGGCGCAGTGGCTCCACTTGGTGGGCCTCATTGCCGGGGCTCGCCTGCTTCCTAGTACTTTTCTCCTTCCTTTTATTGGCCTCACAAGACGTGTTCCTTCCTGAGCGTTTCCCCTGCCCAATCCTGGGAACTGGTGGGTTTGCAAACCAGCCTGAGCCTGGGAGGGAGGAGAGGAAGGTCACGCAGCCTGGACGCGGACAGGTCCTCAGCTGGCCACGTGGCAGGCGGCCCCTGTGTCCTGGCTCTGCCTGGAATCTGGGCCTCATCCTGCCCTTGGCCGTGTGTGTCCCCAGGGAGCCCCCTTCATCCCAGCACACAGCAGACCCTCGGTGACCAAGTGAACTAAAGAGAGTGGGCGGGGAGAGATGGAAATATCATCTTACGTTCCATGAGTACTTGAGTTTAGAAATCGCTAAATTCTGATTCTAGAATGTCCCGTGGGGCCCTCGAAATGGAGCTGGGCTCGGTGTCCACTGTATGTGCTTAAGTAGGTACCGAGCGGGCCTCTGCTCATGGTGGGCCTGGAATGGCGCTGGGAACTGGGGGTTCCATGCCAAATGGAGAAGAGAAAACGTGTCCTCTGCCCACAGGCCGGGGCTGTGGGGGAACAGGGCCCAGGAGAGAGGGGGTGCTGGAAGTCAGGGGCGCAGGTGGAGGCCGGGCAGGGAGTGCCCCCTGCAGAAGGCCCCAGAACCCGGGCTGGCTGGAGCGCAGCCTGTCGCAGGAAGCAAGGTCCTGAGGCCAGGTGGAGGACAGCAGAGCGGGGACCAAGGCGGCGGTGGTCTGTTCATTTCTGTGACTCTGTTGTTTCAAGGGTGTCGTGTAGGTGGAATCATACGGAGTGTGACCCTTGGGGACTGGCTTTTTCACTCGGCCTGGTTCTCCGGGGTCCCTGCGGTCGCTGAGCCTCAGCTGGCGGAGCTGCGTCCGCGTGTGCGGCCCCTGCCTTGCTGCCCTGGCAGGGATGCACCGAGACTGTCTCAGCCCCGCTGGATGAGGGTGCTGCGTTCTGTGGTTGGCAACCACAAGTAAAATCGCACACAGGCTCTGGTGTGGCTGCCTCTTCACAGCCCTGGAATGAACGCCCAGGGCTGCAACCGCCAGGTCAAATGGTAGTTGCGTGTTTCATTTTTATAAACTGCCAAACCGTTTTCCTAGTGACCAGGCCACACCCCCGCAGCTTCCCAGTGGCCCACCGGCTGCTCCGCGCCCTCGCCGGGCTTGGTGTGGCCGCTGCTGTTCTGACAGGTGTGTGGCGGCCCCTCCTCTGGCGTTTCTTTGCGTTTCCCTGAGGGCTAGTGATACTGCACGTCTTTTCATGGGCTTATTCGCCACCTATATGTCCTCTCTGGTGCGATGGCCGTGGCTTTTGCCCGTTTTCTAATTAGATCGTTTGTTTTTATTGTTCAGCTTGATCATTATATGCTCTTTACACTAGTTCTGTGTCGGATGTGCAGTTGGCAAGTATTCTCTCCCATTCTGAGGCTTGTCTTTTCATCCTCTTAATATGTTTTTGGGCAAAGCAAAGGTCTGTAGTTTTGACACATCTAATTTATCAGTTTTCCCTTTTATATATCATGCTTTTAGTGTCAAGTCTAAGAATTCTGCCTTACCCTGGACCCTTAGGATTTTTCCTTTTATTTTGTTCCTAAAAATTTTATAGCTTTGTGTTTTTCATTTAAGTGTATGATCCACTTTGAGTTAACTTTTATATAAGGTATGAAGTCTAGGTCAGAGTCCATTTTTGCCTCCGGATGTCCAGTTGCTCCCACACCACGTGTTGAAAAAGCTGTCTTTCCTCTCTTGAACTGCTTTTACATCTTTGTCAGAAACCAGTCGGGCATATTTGTGTGGGTCTGTTTCTGGATTCTGTACCTGCTCCATCAACCCTACCCGCAAAAACCACAGCCTTGATTACAGCAGCTGTATGATAAGTCTTGAAATCGGGGAGACCAATTCCTTCTACTTTATTCTCCTTTGTCAGAATTGTTTTAGCTATTCTAGTTCCTTTGCCCTTCCATATAAATTTTACAGTGATCTTGTCTGTATTTATGAAATTCTTGCTGGAATTTTAATAGGAATTATGTTAAAGCTGTATGTCAACTCGAGGAGAACTGACATCTTCACTAGGATGAGTCTTGCAATCCGTGGACATGTTCTGTCTCTACATTTATTCAGATCTTTAATTTCTTTCATCAACATTTTGTAGTTTCAGCATATGTCCTACACATGTTTTGTTAGATTTACACCTAAGTATTTCATGTCATCTGCAAATAGGGACAATTTTACTTTTTCCTCTCATTACCTGTCCAGCCTTTTGTGCTGGCTGAACTCCCCGACTGTGTGAGTAACAGTGGTGAGAGGAGGGGAGACATCGTGCCTTGTTCTAGGGGAAGGATTCAAGCCCAAGTGTGATTTTTGTAGATGCTCTGTAATGAGTTGAGGAAGTTCCTTTCTATTCCTGTATTTTTTCCTGAGAGCTTTTATCACAGGTGGGTGTTAAATTTTGTCAAGTGCCTTTCTGCACGATATGATCAAATGATATTTTTTTCTCTAGTCTGTTAATATGATTGATCACTGGAGTTGATTTTTAAATACTGCATCAGCCTTGCATCGCTGGAAGAATGGGCATAGTGTATAATTCTTATTATACCAATACATTGATGAATTCTGTTTGCTAATGTTTTTAAAGGATTTTTACACCAGTGTTCTTAAGGACAATTTTCTCCTTTTGTACTGTCTTTTGTACCATCTTTTGTACTGATTTTTGTATCAGGCTAATACTAGCTTCATCAAATGAATTGGAAACTATTTCTCTTCTGTTCCATTTTCTGAAGGAGATTGTGTAGAACTGGCGTTAATTCTTTTTAAAACTGTTGATAGAATTCTCCAGTGAAACCATCTGATCTGGAGATTTCTTTGGGGGGAGTTTCAAGATTATGAACCCAATTTCCTTAACGGTTATGTAGGGCTATTCAAATTATCTCTTTCATATTGGGTGAGTTCTGGTAGTTTGTCAGTTTATCTACGTCAGTTTGTTTGTGTGGAGTTGTTCTCAGTGTTCCTTTATCACCTTGTGACCTGTCAGGGTCTTAGTGATGCCCCGTTTCATTCTTTTCTTCTTCCTCAGGTGTCCCAGAAGTCTGTCAATTCTACTGATCTTTTCAAAGAACCAGCTTTTTATTTTATTGACTTTCTCTGGTTTTTCTGTTTCCAATTTTAATTATTTCTGTCTTATTTCCTTCCTTCTGTTTGCTTGAATTTATTTTGTTCTTTTTCTAGATTCTTAAAATGAGAGCTCAGATTATTGATTTGGGACTTTTTCTCTTTTCTTATATATGTATTTTGTGCTATACATTTCCCTCTAGGCACTGCTTTAGTCGTGTTTTATAATTTTTTATATGTTGTATTTTTATTAGGTACATATTTTTATTCAGCTATACATTATACATTCAGGTCAGCGTATTTTTATAACCCTTGAGACTGCCTCTTTGACCCGAGGATTATTTAAATTGGTGTTGTTTTAGTTTCCATGCTCTTGGAGATTTTCCTGTTATTTCTGTTATTGATTTCGAGTTTGATTCTTTTGTGATCTGAGAACACACTGTATGATTTTGATTCTTTTAAGTTTGTTGAGTTTGTTTTATGGCCAAGGATATGGTCTGCATTGGTATATGTTCCGTGTGTTTGCTGATGCCAGATGTGCTGTAAATGTTGACTGGTTCCAGTTCATTGACAGTGGTGTGAGTTCTATGTCCCTGATTTTCTGCTGTTCTTTCAGTTGAGACGATGTTAACATCTTCAGCTGCAATTGTGAATTTCTGTATCTTTCCTTTCAGTCCTGTCAGTCTGTGCTTCACATATTTTATCGCTCCAGTGTTTGATTCGTACGGTTTTAGGATTGCATACCGTTGTTGCTTCTCCGTGGATTGACTCGTGATTGTATAGTGCTTCTCTCCGTCTCTGATCATTTTCATTTCTCTGAAGTCAGTTTTATCTGGTCTTAGTATAGCCACTCCTGCTCTCTCTTCATCAGGGGTTGTGTGACACATCTGTTCCCATGAATTTATTTTCAGTCTCCTTACATCTTTCTATTTGAAGTGAAAGAGTTTCTTATCGGCAGCATATGGTTAAGTCATTTTTCTTAATCCACTCTGCCATTCTCTGTTTTTTAATTGGTAAATTTAGACCTATTTACATTTAATGTAATTATTGAGGTGCTAGGACTTAAGTTTGCTGTTTCATTTTTTATTTTCTGTTTGTTCTCCCTATGTTTTGTTTCTGTTTCCTTATTTCCTGCCTTCCTGTGGGTTACTGAACATTTTTTAATAATACCATTTTGACTTACTGATAATGTTTTTGAGTATCCTCTTTGTGCAACTTTTCAGTGGTTGTCCAGATAATTATGTTATATATGTGTCGCTTATGAGCTCTGCTCATGAAAGGAGGCATTGCCTCCACTTCCTGACCCGTCTCCTCCCCCGTCTGTCCGACCCCCAGCTCGCTGCCTTCTCCTGATCTCTTTCACGAAGGAGAAAAGCAGGCCCCGGGTTATGTGGTTCGCTGGTTTCTACTGCCGACAGCCTCCCAGAATTCCTAGCATATGGAGTGGGGGAAGAGCTGGGCTGGGAATTAGGACCGGTGGCTCCCAAACATGGCTTTGCTCAAGAGGAGTCTGGAGAACTTTAAGTGCAGCTTCTAGGACCACCTGGGTCTCCTGAATCAGGCCCTGAGGGGGGCACAAGCACACCTGCCTTCGGCGCTGAGGCCTCTGTGCTCCGTCATTGGAGGACGGCCAGGTGAGCCCTGGGCCACCAGGTGGAGCCGGCTCTCATTTCCCAGACTTGAATCTCTACCCACCCTCCTGGCGTGGGACATCCTGCGTAGCTGCTGCCCTGTGGGCAGTTCTGGGAGGCGGGGGCCACAGTCCCTCTCAGAGCACCCCCCAGAAGCACTCACAGCCCCCAAGTGCTGCTTCCTGAGGACGCAGCCTGGCCCGTAACTGACTCCGCTCTGTGGGCCCAGCCTTCCTCTCGTTCCTCTGGCTCCTGTATCACGGAATGATGTCTGGACAGGCCCGTCCCTCCCTCAGGAAGGGGCCCTGTTTACTTCTCTTTGTAGGACAGCACAGACCCTGGAGCTTAGTAATGGCCAAGGAAATATTTGTTGAATTAACAAAGTTATTCATTACCAATTTCCTACGAGGTGAGTTTCAATCTGCGTCTTGCATTTCTGTGTTCTTGGAGGAAGGAGCGAGGGGGTGACGCCTTGTCTCCTGTGCCCCACCTGGCAGGGCTGTGCCACCGCGGGGCTGGCCGTGTGGCTCTGCCGGGCAGGTATCCCTGGAGGGCCGTCCCCAGGCTCCTCAGGTGGGGGCCGGCTGCTCAGCGCCAGGATAGTCCTCTGCAGGGACCAGGTATTTGGCATCACGTGTAACTTCACCCTCCTGCCGGCCTCCTGAGTGCAGCTTAGCACTTCACCCAGAGCCACCACTGACGCTGACTTCTTAAATGCACCAGGAGTTTTAAGTGACGTGTAAATGTATGTTACACACGTGAACAGAATCTGTACATGTGGTGATTATAAAGTTCATATGTCAAATAGCCCTTAATGTTTGCTTCCTGAAGGTACCTTTGTGGCCTGCTTCCTCTTCAGACACAGAGCAGTGGTGGCGAGTGGGGGGCAGCAGCGTGCAGGCCGGGAGGCTCGGGGGGGCTGGGCGGCCAGCGGAGCGGGGAGGAGAGCGCGCTGCCCCCACCCCCCAGCTGCCAGGGGCAGCAGCGCAGACGCCACACCCTGTGTGTGGGGGGAGGAGCCCCTCACGCAGAGCCTGGGCGTGTTCAGGAGTCGTCAGGACTCTGCTCTCCACCCCGGCCGGCCCGGACCTGAGCGTGGGGGTCTGTCGGCTGGGCTCAGCGGGGCTTCCCCAAGCTCAGGCTGGTCTTTTTCTCAGGCAGACTCTGCAGCCTGGACTGGCCAAGCGGCAAACGTGGGGCTCCATCGGCTCCGCCCGTGTCCCATCAGCCCCTTTTCCATCCCTCCCGCCAACCCTGCGCTCAGGAAGGGCATCGCTGCCCCGGGAGACCCACTCCCCCTCCGCATGCCTGGGTCTTAGTCTCCCACCGCATGCGAGCAGCAGACTTGGAAATGGCCACAGACACGTGTTGCTGGACGTGCCACTTGGCGCTGGGTATACACCTGTCTGTGGCCCCAGTGTCCTCGAGAGAAGGACACTGAGTGCCTGAGGTTTTATATGGGCACGAGGGTCACAGTCTCACAAAACCTGCCTCCATCCTTCCAGGTGCCCCCAGCCTGGCAGCCGGGGGCAGACACCCTTGAAAACCAGAGGACGCTCTCACGTGTGGACGTAGCACGTGGCTGCTTCCGCCCTGCCTGGGCGTGGAGGCCGGCTCCCAGCCGTGGTTCCTTAGGTGCCCTCAGTGCAGGACCCCCACCAGGGCAGCCGAGTCCTCCCTCGGGCTGCTGCAGACGTGGACTGGCGTCCCTGCCCGGTGCCGAGCAGCACTCGCCGGGGACGCGGGAGGCTGCGGCAGGGGCACCTGCAGGCTGCGCTGTGGCTCCCCATCGCGCACCTCGTCCTGCGGCCCCCGCCCCAGCTCTAGCCCCAGGCTTCGCGTCGGCAGGGGAGGTGACTCGTGTGCCCTAGCAGAGGAGCCGAGTAAAGCATTGGGATGGGTTTGTGTCTCCCGTGCGCCGGAAGCTTGAGGGGAGGGGTCAGAGGTGGATGCTTTCCTCTCCGACAGGGCTGAACCGAGGAAGGCGCCCCGGCCACGTGCAGGACCCAGCCCGGGGGATCGGGAAGAGCCTCAGCTGGTGGGGTGTCGGCTGTGCTGCCCCCGAAAGTGACCAGGCACTGCCGGGCGCGCGCTCTGTGACCCGCACAGGAAGAGCTCTCGTCACCGTCACGCGGCGTCAGGGCTGCCCTTTACTGCCTGGCCCTCGACCAGAAACGATGGCGGTTACAAAACCAGGGACACGGACACGGACGCCTTGGTTATGACTGTACAGCCTGTGTTCAGGAGGCGAGAGGAAGGTCGCGCGTGTTCAGTGGAGACGAGGACGGCACAGAAAAGGACAGAGGCCGAGCTTCTGGGGTGACGCTGCAGCATCGCGGTGCCAAGTGCCCTGGATGGGCCGACGTGCAGGACAGGCAGAGGCTGGTGAGTCAGAGGAGAGAGCGCCTGGCGGAGTGAGACACGGGGACAGACGGCAGAGCGCAACCCCGTGACACCTGCAGGTGGGGGCCCTGCACGGGGCAGGGCAGGGGCAGAAAATACACGCGAAGAAACAGTGGCTACAGTTTTCCAAATGTGATGAAAATTCTGAGGCCACAGATCCAAGACGTTCAATGCAGCCCCAAGAAGAAAAACGCAAGGCACATCGTCATTAAATGGGTCAAAACCAGTGATGAAGAGAAACACGTTTAAACGTGCCAGAGAAAAGGAGGCCGCGCTCAGAGGACAGAGGGCAGACGCTGCCAGACACGGCGCAGGGGAGGCGGGGAGGGCAGCCGCTCCCACCTGGAACTCTGCACCAGGGGAGACAGCCTTGCACAGAAGGTGACATAAAGACGTCCCGGACACACCAGAGCGGAGAGAACTCATCACCGCACACCTGCCCTACGCAAATATCGAGGGAAATTCTGACGGTAGAAGAAAAATGACAGCAGAGATACGTGGTGTGCGTGAAAGACACTTGTATTATTACTCAAGTCCCTTTAAGAGAGAATCGACTGTTCAAATTTAAAGATAAAGTACTGTAGAATCTATAACAAAGGTGGAACTAAAACATGTGGCAGTAGCAGGGCAAAGGCCGGGAGGAGAAAGAGAGCCCACCTGTCAGGTTGTCCCGCGCCCGCCAGGCACTGGGGCCGCTGCTCGCGGGCTGAGTCGGGTGGGATGTCTGTGCAGACGCCCCGAGGCCGCCGCCTAGGTGGCAAAACCCAGAGCGGAGACGAGTACGTGAACAAAGGAGATTAGGTGGAATCGCAAAGTGTATACGATTAACCCAGAACGTGGCGGAGAAAAATAGACCCCGGGGAACAAAGACTAGATGGTGAAAACAGAAAACCAGTAATGGAGTGAGAGGCCCGAGCTCTACCACGTCAGCAGCACCGTGAAACACTCCCTGGTAACTTCCGTGTGGAAAGACACTGACGTTGCGTGCGTACATGTATGTATGTAGCTGAACAAGATTTTGTACACCTAACAAAGACAACATTGTAAATCAACTTTATTCCAGTAAAAATTAATATTAAATTAAAAAAAAATCACTGTGAATGGTCTGAACACCCCTGATTAAAAAGGCAAGCTGTCAAAAAAGGTAAACCAGTAAGGTCCAACCACATGCGTCCTGTAAGGAACGCACTTTGAATAAAAAGACTCAGATAAAAGTACGAGGTAGAAGAGGCCGTAAGCAGCAGTGGGGTCGGGAGTGGGCAGTAACGACAGAGTAGGGTTCAGAGTCAAGGACGCCGCCAGCGACGCAGAAGGGCCTTGCACGGTGACGAGGGTCAGCTCACCCGCGGGACGCGGCCGTGCCCACGGCCACGGTGCTGACGATGGGGCTTGAGATGCACGCAGCGGGACGGACAGGCCTGCGGGAGAGCCAGGCACGTGCACGGCCACGGTCGCAGACGCCCGTGTCCCCACCCGACACTGGGCAGGGTGAGTGGGTGGCAGAGCGCCCCCAGCCGCCTCGCTCCAGCTGCCGTCTGTGGAGCACCCCAGCCAGCCACACAAGACAGTCCGTGTTCTGGTCCGTCAGCAGTTATCAGTAAACGTAAAGTGTCTCAAGTATTGCAAAATATGCTCTCTCACTGTGAGGGAATTAAATTTGAAATCAACAGAAGAAAGCTATCTGGAAAATCTCCAAATGTTTGAAAACTCGGTAACACACTTCAAAATATCCCATGAATCAAAAAAGAAATCAAAAGAGAAATTAAAAAGTGTTTTGAAATGAGTGGACAAAAAGCACAAATATAAAATTTTGTGGAGGACTTCCCTGGTGATGCAGTGGTTAAGATTCTACCTGCCAATGCAGGGGTCATGGGTTCGATCTCTGGTCCAGAAAGATCCCACGTGCTGTGGAGCAGCTAAGCCCGCGAGCCGCAACTACTGAAGCCCGAGTGCTGCAACTACTGAAGCCCATGTGCCTAGAGCCCATGTTCCACAACAAGAGAAGCCACCACACGGAGAAGCCAAACCCCTTGTGGGTAGCCCCCGCTCACCACAACTAGAGAACGCCTGCATACAGCAACAAAGACCCAACACAGCCAAAAAAAAAAAACATTGTGAGATGCAGCTAAAGTCACATGTAGAAATGTATGGAACTAAATATCGTATTAGGCCAAAAGTAAGATTTAATTTTTTTAAATATTTATTTATTTATTTATTTGGTTGTACCAGGTCTCAGTTGTGGCACATGGGCTCCTTAGTTGCAGCTTACTGGCTCCTTAGTTGCAGCATGCAGGCTCCTTAGTTGTAGCAAGCAGGCTCCTTAGTTGTGGCATGGGAACTCTTAATTGTGACATGCATGTGGGATCTAGTTCCCTGACAGGGATGGAACCTGGGGCCCCTGCATTGGAAGCTCAGAGTCTTATCCACTGCACCACCAGGGAAGTTCCAAGATTTTAAATCCATGCCATCAGCTTCTTCCTTAAGACACTAGAAAAGAGGGATAAATAGGACCCTGCCCCCAAGTGTCAGGATTTGCTAAGGACGGGGTGGGTCGGGGAAAGGGTCCTCGTGCCAGGTCTTGGGCCTGAGCAGGACATGGAGATGACGGCGGGCTCCGTACATGTGGACAGGGGTGGGGGCGGGGGGGTGTCTGCCAGAAATCAGGGTGCATGGGGAGTGGGTGCAGGGTGAGATCTGGGCTCAGGCGCGTCTAGGGATGGTGTTGGCATGAAGCGGCATTTAAACCGTGGACTAGATGGGCTTGGGGGTGGGAGGCGAGCAGGTGGACCCCTGCCAGCCCCATCGGGGGAGTGCGTCTGCTTCTCCTCTTCTCGTCAAATGGAGTAAAATACATTCAGTCCCCAGAGTGAGGGGGACGGAGGGAGGGGCCCTCACTGGCAAGAGGGGTCCGCCAGTTTCTGGACACCAAGCGTGGGGAGGAGTGAGTCACAGGAAGAGGCTTTTTTCCAATGAACTGGCCGTCCGGCCGTGCACCCGAGAGTACAGCTGCTGCTTCCTGCAGGGCCTCCTGGCAGCCACAGAGGGGGAGCCAGGCCCAGTGCGCTTGGGGTGGCCTCTGATGGAAGGAGTCACCCCCGCCTTCCCGAAGGCCCTCGCCTGTGAGTCCAGGGTGGATTCTTCAGGGTCGAGGGTACGGAGTCCAGGTGACCTGGACGGTCCCCAGGGCTGCTCCTGTCCCCCGCAGCCCACAGAGGCCTGGGACACCCCCTCCTGGCCGCGTGAGGCAGGCCGGTGCTCATTGGCCCGTGTGACTGATAGCGGCTGACAGCCTGCAGCCTGGAGCACCCCGGCGCTCGCTGACCCACTTTCTCCACCGTGGGCTGGAAACAGTTATATAACAGATGGCCCCAGGGCCCTGCTGTCCCCGGACCCTGGAGGAGATGTTTCTAATTAAAACGGAGGGGCAGGGTCCCCGCCTGGCCGCCCCGCCGTCTGGTTCATCGGTGCCGGAACCTCAGCCTTGGCGCGGACCCCGAGCTTAGGAAAGGCTCTGTGGGGCTGCTGCAGGGCGTCTGCGGGGCAGGGAGCCGCGTCTGTCTGGTGCCTCTCCAGTCGTTTGAACTAGACCATCTCCTCCCCTTTCTGGGTCTTTGTTACAACCGCCCCGCTGACTGCACCATCCAGCAAGCTTTGCAGAGGCAGGAGCGGCCTCCCTGCCTTCCCGGATGCAGCCACCAGCCCGAGGCTGCTTGTGCAGGGGGCCAGCAGGCTGCTTCAGCATCAGCCGCCACGAACAGCCGGTGGCCACCCTGCTGGCCAGTTAGAGCACGTTAGCGTGGGGGCTCTTCTTAAACCCTCCCTGCGCGTTACACCTTCACGCTCCCGGGTGTCTCAGGACCTCTGTCCCTGCAGGGCTCGGGCAGCCGTGCAGGCGGGCGGCACTTCCCCCAGCAAGGGGGCCAGGTGGGCCTGTGTGAGACGTCGGCCCCTGGTTCCACGCAGGACTTCCAAGGCCTTGTCCTCCATCGCCCTGGCAGCTCTGCCTACCTCTCAGGGGGACACCTGGGCAGGTGTGCGAGGCTCCTCCCAGGCCACTCCCAGACCTCCTGTGGAACCCCTGGGCCTCAGACCCAGGCTGGTCATCTGGCATCATCCCCCAGCCAGGCCTTCCCTCCCTGTCTGTCCACCAAGAGGCACTTTTCTGTCAGAACCCTGTGGCCACGGCTCGGCCGCAGCCCGCCCTCTGCACCAGCCCCATTCATGCATCCCGCAAACACGGGCCGGAGACTGACTGCTCGCGCTCCCAGGAGAGCCACCCGGCACCCACTCCCTTCTGACCCGTTTCGTCCCCACACCGTGGCATCACCTCCCAGCCCTTCCCCCGCCCCTCTGTTCCCAGAGTCCCCTCCCCGGCACCGATACCCAGTTCCTCCCTGGCCTCCCTGACCTCCTTCCAGTCCTCAGCAGCTGGTCTCCTGCGGCCACTCCGCACATCGAGGGGGTGGCCTGTCCCTCGGGCCTGGACCCTGTGCAGACCTTGGGCGGGGGTTGCCGCCCAGCTCTGTCCTCTGAACAGTCAGGCCGAGTCCTGTCGGCCGCGTCCCCTGCACGCACACCACGCCCTCCACCCGTCCTTCAGGTGACCCTGCCTTGCCTGTACATCTTGAAACAGAGCCTCAATGTTGCCTGAAAGGCGAAGCCCTGCACCAAATCTCTCAGAAGTCATACAGTCAGTGGATACAGGGTGTAAAGCAGTCCCTGAAACCTTTATAAGGGGACACTCAGCTGTTTGGCAGTTTAGTTAATAGAGATTACATCCACTTGAGAAACGAGGGTAACTAAGGAATCTCGAGTAGACACAAAGGGAACGCAGATCTGTAACTTCCTGGCTTTTGACGGGTGAAGGGGAGGATTCGGGCACCGACGTGTTGGGAAGTGGGCAGAGCCAAGGGGACAGCAGAGCAGATGCTCCGCAGGCACACGGGGGTCCCCAGGCTCACTGGTCACCCCTCCAGCGGCTGAGGGGGCTTCTCTGGTGTCCCTCGTCACAGAGGCGACACTGAGGCCCAGGACCACACGCTGGCCAGCAGTGGGGCCAGGTCCCTCGCTGGCGGGCTTTCCCTGAGGCCCATCCCCCTGCCGTGTGCCCCAGGCTCCCACAGGCACCACACCGCGAGTCCTGGGGCCGCTCGTGCCGAGTGGGGTGCCCGGGCAGCCTCCGCCTTTCCCTGGCAGCGATACTGAAGGCAGCAGCCCGCCCACCCACCCAGACACCTGACGCCTGCCTTCCCTTGCAGGTGACAGCATCTGGGCCCCGTCTGTCCTTCCTCACGGCACCCTCAGCACCTTGACCCGCCACCCCCAGCTGCACTTTGGAAGAGAGATGGAGTCCAAGGTCTCAGAAGGTGGCCTGAACGTGACCCTGACCATCCGTCTGCTGATGCACGGAAAGGTATGGCACGGGCGCCCCGCGGGAGTCCTTGTTTCCTATGAGGCTTTCTGAACTCTAAGCGACCTCAAACTTTCAAAGCAGCTGCAGCACCGTCCAAATTACGTTTCTCCCAGGACCGTTTGTGACGGAGCTGCCCGCCTGCTGCCCCATCCCTGACACCTTAGTGTGCATTTCCCACAGGCCAGGGCTTCCTTCTGCAGGACACGGCGCTCCCTCCGAGTCAGGACGCTGGCCGGCACGGACGGACACGTGCCGGCCCGCTGGCTGGAGCGCCCCTCAAGGGCCCCGGTCCTCCCAGGGCCGCCCCGTGAACAGGCGCGCCCCACGCTGCCTTTGCCTTTTGCTTCCGAAAGTTCCCACCCAGTTCTTCTGCAGAAAGAACGTCCCTCCCTTTGGCTTTTTCTGATGTTTCCTCACTGTGGGCAGGAGTGTCAGAGACGCTTTGCTATCAGGTGGCCAGATGTCAGGGTGTCATTTGGTGGGGGGCACCTGGCGGGCATCTCCCCAGCTCCTCTTCCGCGGTCGTCAGGGCGTCGTTGCTGGCGGGCACTGAGGTGCTGCGTGAACGTGCCACGTGCCGCCTCGCTTCATCCATGGCTTCCCGGACACAGGGTTTGTGGTTTTGCTCACATCACCCCCCACAGCGTCCCCGGACTGTCCTCATGGATTTTATGTTCGCATTGTCCCCGACTTGGCGTGGGTGCCCTCCACCCCCACTGGCCCGTGTCCTCCTGGGGGACCCACCGCCCACTGGCCCAAAGCTGTGGCTCGTCCTGACCCTCCTGCTGGTCCGGGAGCAGCTGCTTCTCCAGAGGACCCGAGTCCCTTGAGTGGAGGGTGGTGGGATGGTGTTAGAGCCTAGATGTGGGCACCTGGGTGCTCAGGGCTCCTGGGCTACCGTGAGCCCCAGACAGAGCCGGGTGTGAGTGTGTGGGAGTGGGAGTGTGCGAGTGTGAGTGTGTGAGTGAGTAGACTCACACACGCCTATGTCTGCGCACGTTTGTGCCCTGTTTTTTTCCATATTTATCTCTATACTGGGCCCCCTGGGTTCACATCCCCCGTGCCAGTTCGTCCTGGCTCCTCTGTCTGCCCCGTGTCTGTACCCTGAGAAACCCAGCGGCTGGCAGAGGCTCTGGCCTGGTGCCCAGGGCGCTGCTCTCCCCAGGTTTCTGGAAGCTGCTGCTCACACCTAGAGCCTCCCTTTCTGTGATGGAGGGATGGTGAATGCCTTTCGTCCTCCCAGACTGGGTGGCATTTGGTCAGTGTTGTTGGAAGCTGAGTGTGTACCATGGAGGAGAGTCTGAGGTCAGCTACACGGCCCCCACCGCCAGCAGCCACCAGCACAGCGAGCACCAAACCCTGCCCCTGGGAGGCGAGGTGCCCTGGCTGCCGGAGGGGCCACCCCCCTGTGCCCAGCTGCCCTGGCTGCCACAGCCCTTGCTGCACACGTGCTGCCCTGGCCTCGCAGAACTGAGGGCCCCCCCGCAGGACACCGTAATCACTGAGCCGTAGTAAAGAAGATGAGTTTGATTGTGGAAGCTGCTCTCTGCAGCTAGAAGCAGGCTGGCCCTGCCTCCCTGAGGCGCTGTGGTGGGGCCTCGTGGGTCTGTCCCGGGGAGGGAGGCGCCGTGACAGGCGGTCCCGGCCGGGAGCGTGTCTGAAACATCACGGGCCCCAGGCTTTAGAACCATGGCAGTGTGCTCCAGCATCTTTGATGTTCTACCTTTTTTTAAAAAAGAAGTCAAATGGCAATAGTAGCGCTAAAATTTTTTACATCACAAAATCACTGAAGGAGGCACTGTCTCTCATCCATTTCTCGCAGGGTTTCCTGGAGGCCTCAGGCGCACAGGTGGGGCCTGCTGACACGCTTATCTGCGAGGCAGCTGGCCGTCCCCTTTCTCTCTGTCTGTCTGTCAGTCGGAGGCAGGGCACCCTGCCTGCCCCCTCCCTCCTGACCGCGCAGTCTCCCTCCCTCACCCACGGCCGGGAAGGCCGGCGGTGCGGCGGGGCCCGCCCCAGGTCACCTGCGCCTTCCGCTCTGTGACCTCCGCTCTCTGTGATTCTCCCGCAGGAGGTCGGCAGCATCATCGGGAAGGTAATTGTGGAGTGAGCTCTGCTTCTCAGCGTCTCCCAGGGCGACAGCCGGGCCCGGGCGCCCCTGCGCTGGGGGGGCCCACGCGGTGTGTGCCGGGCGTGCAGTGAGGACCCCCCGGAATCCTGCCCCCTCGCCTTCAGGCTGCACCCCCGAGAGGCTGGCCCCAGAGCTTCCTGTGTTCCGGCTCTGGGGGCGCTGGGGAGTCATCCCCCCGCCCACGGCCCCGGTGGCCGGTCCGTCTTCCCGGGTTTGAGAGCCCAGCACCCGTTCCCACCTGCATCCCTGGGAGCAGTCGCCTACCGCTGGCCTCAGGGGTAGTGAGTCCACTCTCAGAGAAGCATTCCCCTGGGCACCGTGAGCGCTGGTTTGGAAACACTGTGTGCCGGGGGGAGAGGTGGGCTGGGACCGCCCCCCTAGGCCTGGTGACCAGGTCTCTGGCTCTGCTGGTCCCACGTGGTCCCTGAATGGTGGGAGCCCCCCCAGAGCGCAGAGTCGGGCTTTTCTTCACAGCTGCCTCAAGGGGTCGCCCAAGGGCATGGTCCCTGCCCCGTGGAGCAGCCCCGGGCGACGCGGTGGGGAGTGCCGGGGAGTCACGCACAGCAGGCCCAGAGCCCACCTCCGAGGGCGGGGGCACCGGCCTCCCGGGCCTGTGGCGGAAGCCCGAGTGACCCCCTCCCTTGTCTGAACCTCTGTTCCAGAAAGGAGAGACCGTGAAGAAGATGCGAGAGGAGGTGAGTCGGCAGCCCGAGCCGCGAGCTGTGTCTGGGCGGGCGGGAGGGTGGAGGCCGGGGCCTCCTAGCGGCTCTGCGCCCAGCCCCGAGGGGCCTGCACCTGCCGGGAGCCCCACGTGGCAGGGACGTGAGCGAGGGGTGGCCATGCAGAGCCTCCGACGCGCACACCGGCGGTTCCGGCGCCCTCCCGGGTCACGGCCAGGTCGCGGCCGGTGCAGTAGGACAGGACTGGCCATCGCTGCTGAGGCTTGGGCGCCACCGGCCTGCAGGCGTCCCCGGTGGTCAGTAGGCCCAAGGACCCAGCCCACGGCCGGCCCCGCGACTTTCATGTGGTTTCTGGGATTGCGTACCTCCCTCCCAGAGCGGGGCGAGAATCAACATCTCTGAGGGAAACTGCCCGGAAAGAATCGTGACCATCACGGGCCCGACGGACGCCATCTTCAAGGCCTTTGCCATGATTGCCTACAAGTTTGAGGAGGTGAGGGGCACCCCTGGGGACCCCGTCCTGGATGAGGGGACCTCTCAGCCCCTCCGTCTCCTCTGCCTCCCCAAGGATGCCCCCTCCTGTCCACCTTGGGACAGGCCGGTGTCCCTCCTCCCCCAAGGCCCGCCTTCCTCACTGGTGGTTCCGTGGGCCCTGCCCCCAGAGCACCAGCCCGCAGGGAAGGCCTGGCGCCCGGCAGTGAGGCGGCCGCGTCCAGGCCTCAGCCCTGTCGGCAGCGGCTGACCCCCGGGGTTGCAGCTTGGCTCAGGTGTGGGCAGGCAAAGGGAGACCCAGACCTGGAATCTGCGTGCCTTTCTGTGTCTTTGTGCTTCTGTGCACGTCTGTCAGTGAAGCAAACCATAGGATTTTCATATGTTTCTGATATTTTTGAAACTGCGGAACGTTACCTAGAGATGCATTTGGCGTCTCTGCTCAGAGGGTGATCAAGCTGGGAAGTCAGTGTTTCCGTCAAATGTATCCCCCTCTGTCCAAGCCCCTCTCTGTCTTAAGGACAGAGGTCAGATCCCGAGTCTGGGCACCGGGGGTCTGTGCCCCACCCCGCGGCAGCACCGGGACTGCCTGATGTGCACATCTGGGGGTCCCCTAGTGTTCTCCAGCCGCCCTCCCCTCGTCCCCTGAGCCTGGCCTGGCCTCACAGCCCCGTGACCGGCCCAGCCCGGCCACCCTGTCTTCCCGCTGCGCACCCTCAGCCGTTTGCCACCATGTGTGTGCCTCCCCCTCGTCCTCCCCCGACAGGGAGCCTGCTGGGCTTTCGCGGTGAACACGCCTGCCTCTCCCTCCCCAGGACATCATCAACTCCATGAGCAACAGCCCAGCCACCAGCAAGCCCCCGGTGACACTGAGGCTGGTGGTCCCTGCCAGCCAGTGCGGGTCGCTGATCGGCAAAGGCGGCTCCAAGATCAAGGAGATCAGGGAGGTAACGCGCCCTCGCGGCCTGGGAGCCGAGCGCCCGGCGGGTCAGGACATCCCTGGGGCAAAGCGCCAGCCCCGTCCCTGCGACAGGGCAGGGACGAGCCCCAAAGCAGAGTGGCTGCTGCCTGGCCCTGTGTCCTGGGAGACACTAAGCCGTCCCAGCTGGGGTGGGTTTGCCCGAGGTGCTGACCTTACGCTCACACACTCATCTCCCAAGGAAGCCCGAGTCCTTCCCGCCCCTGGAGGAGGGCAGTCCCCCCAGGCCTGATTCCTTCCAGGAAAGAGGGCCACACACTTCAGTTCCCGTGATGGGATCCATTTCTCTGTGACCTGAAACTCCACAGAGAGAGAGATTCCGTGTATCTGAAGAAAAAAAAATACTCTGTCTCCTGCGACGCCGCTCCTTCCAGCCAGGGGCGCCCGCCCTGCGCCAGGTCCAGGCTGGCAGCAGTGGGCTGAGCCAGACGAGGCTGCCCCGGGGGCTCCAGACAGAGTGTGCAGAGGGCGTGCGGAGGGCTGTGACGTGGGACAGAGTCCGGGGGGGGGGGGGTGGTGTCCCACGGCGCACTGTGCCCTCGACCCCCCCCGGGGGGCGCCCGGGAAGCGCCGCTGCAGTGCATGCTGCCCTCCTCGGTGGGCCCCTTCCAACGTCTGGTCTCTCAGTCCACAGGTGCCCAGGTCCAGGTGGCCGGGGACATGCTGCCCAACTCCACGGAGCGGGCAGTGACCATCTCGGGGACCCCCGACGCCATCATCCAGTGTGTCAAGCAGATCTGTGTGGTCATGCTGGAGGTACAGTCTGTCCGCGAGGCCGGGGCTCCTCACCAGCTGCCCCTCGCTCCCTGCGGCCCTGGCTTCTGCGAGCTGGGCCCTGAGAAGTCACGAGGTCAGGGGCGCGCACGCGGGGGCCGGGCCTCGGGAACGACCTGAGTGAGCTGTGCTGGGTGTGCGGGCACCATGGGAGGGCAGCCGCCGGCTGCAGCGACCTCGGGTGGCGTGGTCGTCTTCGCTGGGATCTGGGGAGAGAACGGAGAATGTGGGGGCAGGGGGATGAGCCCCTCCCTCATGTCTGGAGTTGGATGAAGGGTCGTTAGTCCACGGTGTGAGGGGCATCCAGCAAAGGGCCAGGCTTTCGAAATGGTGCAGGCGCGCCCTGCAGACGTCTGGGCTGGGGGTGCAGATGGAGTGGAAAGGCCCACGCCACGGACAGGGCCCCACCGCTGCAAGCATCAGAGATGCCACTGAGGTGCAACGGACGAGACTTGGGAAAAGCACACAAAAACGCCCAAGTCATGAAGAGAGAAAGGAGTGAACAAACAGATCAACCAAAGGAGAAGCAAAGAAGGCACAGCTGAGCAGGAGGAAAAAGCCTTTCTTGAAATTCTGAAGGAAAAAAACCCGAGATTTAAGTTTCAGTCAATACCCAAACTGCTGCAAGATTAATTGAAGCCATCAATAAGAGTTTCTGGTCCTTTTTAAGCTAAAATGAAGCCATCCTGCCTCAAACGAAAGGCCCTCCCCCCCCCACGCCGGAAGCCCTGGACAGAGGGTCTCCAGAGGGACGGCAGTCTCCCCGGGAATTAGCCTGGGGCTGGGGGGGGGGCAGCGGTAGGTCCTCCCTCGTTCCTACTTGACTTGGTGTTAAAGCACCAGCTCCTTCGTTTTTAGTTTCCTGAAGTATGATATTGGGAAATCAAGAATATTTTTCTAGATATTTTGTTCTGCAGTTTTCCCCGCATGCTGGTCGCGGTGGTGATCGGCGTGGTCTTCAGCCCCGGCGCTGGGACCGCGGGGGCCCCCGTGAGGGCGCTTGGCGGGTGCCCCAGGAGGCGAGGAGGCTCAGGCGGCCTGCTGGGCCGGGGGGCGGGGCGACGAGAGCCGCTCCAGGAGGGACACCGCTGCCGACGTCCCCGACGAGGTCAGAACAGGACACGTGGGCTCCTCAGGACCCGCCCACGTGGCCTTGCCTGTGCCACGTTCGTGGCCAGTCGTGGCCTCACGGAAGAGCTTGACCCCGTTGCCTGCGGGCGCTGGTGACCCCGGGGCCGTGAGAGGCAAACACTGAAGCACACGCAGGCGGCCCGGTCAGCGTGGGGGGCGGGGCCTCCTGCCGTCGCTGTCACGAGGCCCCCAGAGGCCAGAGACGCACAGGCGAGGAAGCGTCGCCGCAACTGGGAGCCCCTGGTCTGACGCTAACTGAAGAGTGACTGGGGCTTCCGGCGCGGGGGGTGGGGGGTTGCGGCTCCAGCCGTGAAAGCACCGCCAAGCGAGGCAGGGGCTGCTCGAGGTGCCGCAGCTCGGTGGAGAAACGTGTGTCGGGGCCACGGCCCTGGGTGGGGGGCCTGTGCTCGGAAGTCCTCCCTCCACCAGAGGTCGGCGGGAGTGGAAACGGCGTCACGGCCATCAGGGCCCACGGAAGGCGGGCGCTGCCGTCGGTGGGGTGGGAGTGCCCCGTGCAGTGGGGTGACAGCTGAGGCTGAGAAGCGGGGAGCCCACCCCGCAGCGCAGGGACAGAGTGGGGGCATTAGCTGGACTTAGTCCTCCTCTCGCAGTGGAAACGGTCACTCAGTGGGGTCACACTTCCTGCACAGTGACCCTGAGTCACGCTGAGACCACAGAGAACCCGTCCGCGGCAGCGCCTGGTTACAACTGCAGATGAGCCAGAGACGGGGAGACAGGGGTCCAGCGTCACCCACACACCGGTCAGCACACGGGCCCTCAAAGCAGCCCCTCTGCTTTCCACAAGGTCACAAAGCGTGTTCAAGGTCACACAGTGTGTTCAAGGTCACACAGCAGGCCAAGGTCACACCGTGTGTTCAAGGCCACATAGCACATCCAAGGTCACACAGCATGTTCAAGGTCACAACAGTGTGTTCAAGGTCACACAGCACAACCAAGGTCACGCAGTAATCCAGGGTCACACAGCATGGACAAGGTCACATGGTGTGGCCCAGGCTGCAGAGCTGAAGCTGCCGACCACTGTGCTGTCCCCATGTCCCTGCGTGTGCCTCAGGTGGGGGTGTTCCAAGGTCCCACCGCCTGGTGGAGGCATGTCCTGGGCCTGGGTGGGCAGTGGCCTCAGGAGCTCCCAGCGTGGACGGGCTGCCCTGGTGCCCAAGCGCTGCCTCTGGCTGGTGGTGCCGCCAACTCAGGACTCCGGACAGTGGCCCAGGCCCAGCGCCGTGGACTCTGCTTTCAGGGAAGACGTCCCCAGGCAAGGGGACACAGGGGCCTGACGGCTTCTGACCAAGGGCTCAGGTTGACGTCCTCAGAGTCTGGCTGACTTCTGGCGCTGGAGAATATCATTCACCCCAAGATACAAAGCCTAGTTCTGGACACAGAATAATGAAAGGAAGTTGTAGCAAATTGCCTCACAACTGTGGACTATTTCATTTGGACTCTAGGTTTATTAAATGATGGTTTTGTTTACATAGTGGAACTGGAGGTTTCTAACTTTCCTGTGATGATGCCAACTGAACGTCAGCGCAGGTCAAGCGAAGCCACGGCCCTGGGCACAGAGTCCCCGGGGCTGTCTCCCGAGCACTGAAGGAGGGGGCACGCCCCTCTCAGAGCACCACGCCTGGGCTGGCGCCTGGGGAGGGTCCCGTGCTTGGGCAGAGTCGCGTCCTCCCGCCTCACCCATCGCCCACCGCCTCCTGCTGGGGCCGTACGTAGGGCGGTGGTTCCTGAGGCCCCGGGGACTGGGGAGGGCGGGGCAGCGCAGGGGGGCTCGGAAGGAGGCCTCACGACTGCCGGCTGCGAGGCTGCTCTAACGCTCTCTCTCCCTCTCCTGTCCCTTTTCCTAGTCCCCACCGAAAGGTGCCACCATTCCCTACCGCCCAAAGCCCGCCTCCACCCCTGTCATTTTTGCAGGTGGTCAGGTAAGAGCCGACCCGCTCGCGGCCTCCACGGCCAACCTCAGCCTTTTACTGCAGCCCCCGCCGCTGCCCGTTAGTGCACTCAGGTTTTCTCCCTTCTCACGTGCACGTCTCCCCACGCGTGCTGGACGCAGAGCTCTCGCGGCCCACGGCCAGGCCCCAGGCGGACGCAGGCCGCTGCGAGAGCGGCCCACCGGGCAGTGTCCGCACAGGGAAAGGGCCAAGGCGGACGCCTCGCGGAGGCTGGGCGCAGGAGGGCCCAGGTCCGGGCTCAGGCCTGTTGAGACGGCGGCCCCGCCGGAGTAGCTTCCCGGTGCTCTTAGGAGGCTCAGGGGGAGGAGGGGCCGGGAGCATTACCAGGGGTTTTACGACTCGTGGTTGAGGCGACCACAGCTGTACGAACTGGTCCCCAAGATACACGTTCCCAACGTCCTGCACCAGAGCTCCTCCCGGGAGCACGTGAGGACGAGGTGAGGACGGAAGAGAGGCCGGCCGGGCGTCCCGGTTATAGGGGTGACCCTCTGCTCCATCCTGCCCCACGCCGGCTGCGGGCCCAGCAGGCCGGGCACGGCCACTTCACACAGCTGTTGTTTTGGCAGGAGCCCCTGACCTTCCTCTCCCACCAGAAAGGCCCTGGAAAGCCAGGGATCGCGCAGATTTCTGTCTGAGGCCAGTGGTTGGCTTAGCGGGACCTGGAGGGGCCGACAGGGGGCCGTGCCCTGTCTTCTGCCCTGGGGCACCAGGCCCAGAGGTATCTGCCAGGAGCCCAATTTGTGCCCTCATGGCGGGGTCCCTGCAGCTGCGGTCGAGGGACTTTGAAACGCCCGGCCGTGGTGCCCGGGGGAGCTCTGCGTCCACGCGGCCGTGCTGTGTGTCTTGTCCAGGGGAGAGTCAAGACAGAGACTTCCCAGGTGACCCCGGGCGGGCGAGGGGCGGGAAGGAAGAGAGGCAAATACAAACCCGGCAGAGGAGCCTCCTCAGCTCTCCCGTTGCCCCGTGAGGGGCGGGCAGGGTCCATGCTCCTGCAGACGCACCTGCGGTCTTCCCCCGGGGAGGGAGGCAGCGGTGCCCACCAAGGGCACAGGCCCACCACAGTCAGAGCTCCTTTCCTGCCCACACCCGTGGTCCACAAGGAGGTTAGTTACCCTCATGGCCTCGGCCCCAGTGTGCACGCAAGCTCGTGAGACCTTCGCGTGGTAAAGCGCAGGCTTTGTTCAGAAGGGAGGCGTGCGTAGCCTCCTGGGCCCAGCCCAGCCCTGGCCGGCAAAGCACCTCCCAGTCAGGGCATCGAGGTCACCACCACCATGGGCTTCACAGGGGGTCAGCGCCTTAACCAGGCGCCTGTGCCCTGAGGATGGCTAGTGTGGCCAGTGACTGCCTCGTCCTGGTCATTGGCGGGGGACAGAGTCACAGGAGGGTCACCGTGGCGCTGCAGGTAGCGGGCAGAGGAGCCGATGTCCCAGGCCCCGGGCCCTCCCCACCCACGTGCAGGACACGCTGCACACCCGGGCTTCAGAGCCTCCTGCCCTGCCCGGCCCCCACAAACATGCCCGTCACGTCCCCGCTGCCAGGTGGCACTTCCTGCCATCCCAGCAGGTTCAGGCCGTAAAGACTTCACCCAGACAGAGCCTGTTACCCGTCGTCTGTCTCTGCTCCTGCCCTGAAAGCATGGTAGGCAGCCCACGCACTTCAGATAGAACTAGAAACCGTGACGCCCGCGTCACGAGGAGAGAAGCCAGAAGCTGGAAGTGTCCGGGATAAGCAACTGCCAGTCGGGGAGGGGTGGGCAGCCGTGTGCCAGGCCCTGTCACGCTCGGGGACACGTTGGCACAGGGTCTGCTGGCGTCTGCACAGCGCCCGGAGGTGCCCGGGGCTCCCCGAGACGGGGGCCTACGCGCCTGCCCCACCGCGGGCCCCGCGCGGCTGGTGCCGCACAGGCCGCGTCCCCGAGTCCCGGTGGCAAGTCTTTGTCTTTACTCTCCCTCCACTCTGTGTGGTTGGTTTGTTGGCCGTGAGTTTCTGGAAGCATCTTGGCCGAGGGACCGTTGAGGCAGGTGGGGTGGGCAGCGGGAGAGACTGCGGGGCTCGCGCGCGGTGGCTGCTCCGCGTCCCTGTCCTGAAGGCGCGTGATGCGGAGGGGCCGGGACATGCCCCCCGGGAGCTGCGCCCCCAAGAGCTGCCGCCCCCCAGTCAGAACGGCCCCCCGGCCCTCGGCAGCATTTCTTACTTCATCTGGCATTTGCAAAATTGGTTTAGAGTCACCTTTTAAAGCTTTCTGTTTTGCTGTTTGGGTTTCTTGGAGTAAATATTTCCTGAAAGTGTTTACTCTGATGGCCAATTAAATTCTCAAAAGGTGGATGATCAGGGAACCTGCAGCCAGGGTCGAGCGGCTGCAGATGCGTTCTTAGATAGTCTCTGCTGAGGAACAAGGGGAGCGAGAGGCCCAAGCGTTCTGCCTGGGCCTCCGCCCCACCCCCGGCCGCCGTGTGTCTGGCTGTAGCTCCCGCCACCGAGGGACACAGGAGGCTCCGTGCTGGGCCCCCCCCCGTCTCTGCACCCGGGCCCCGGGAGGGTCGGCCTCTCCTGTGTGAGCGGGGAGGGCCTCAACCCGAGGGCCCGGGGGCCTGCTCACAGGGGAGCCCGCCCCGAGGAGGCCTCCTCCTGCAGGGCGGCCGCGGGGTGGACGGGGCGCCGCGTGGCCGCTGCTTCTCAAGCTGACGGTGTCTCTCTCTCCCCAGGCCTACACGATCCAGGGACAGTACGCCATCCCCCACCCAGATGTGAGTTCTCACTCCGTCCCTCCCCCGCCCTTCTCGTCTCCACGCCCCGCCTCCCTGCATGCCGCTGTCAGTCGCTGCGCATATTAACATCACACAATAATATGAATGCCGTTCTCAGTGTTCCTGACCTGTGTCGTACCCACATGGCCCTGAATAACCTCTGACCTCTTAGCACTAACTCTGCTCGTGTGGAGGACTTGGCCTGATGTCCAATTGTGCCGACGGTGGCTGCCGTCCCAGCGGTCCCTGCGCACATGGGGCCTCGGGCGGCACGTGGGCCCCTGAGCAGGCCGGTGATGTGCCATCAGCAGGTCTGCCGGGACACCTTGGGAGGGCATTTGAGCATCTGGTGACGCTACACGCTGCCTTGCAGGCGCCAGTCGGAGCAGGGTCCACGCGTGCACCAGATCCAGGCCGTCGGGAGCCCTGGGAGCAGACAAGGCTCTGCTCTGGCCTTAGGCGCGCCGCTCGCCCGGGGCCACTCCCGGACGCTGTCCCAGTCTGAGTGCAGCGTAGGTGCTGGAGGGCTGGACACCCCGCGCACATCGCAGAGGCAGCCGCGGGCCCCGGGGCGGTAGGGACACTGGGTCGGGAGCTCTGCGCTGCTGTCCCAGGCCGTGGGCTGCAGGGACGAGAGGGGGAGAGAGAGAAGGTCAAGGCCGGGTGGGCTTGTCCTCCGCTGCCACGGGCACCGCGAGCCGAGGTCCGGCCTGAGAAGCGTGTTCTGTCCTGGGAAGGCACGTGCACGTGTGCTGCTCTCTGAGCGCAGGGGGATGGAGGGGTCTGTCCAGGCGGAGGGGCGCAGGTGGCGGCAGTGCCCGCCAGTCTCCCACAGACCCTCGCGCTTTTGAATTGGCAGCTGAAGAGCCGGCTGCGTAAGAGGCGGGGGCAGGGCGGGGAGAGCTGTGAGAGCGCAGGCACACGAGGAGGTGTGTGCACTGCAGGCACAGAGGTCCAGTTCACGGCCACTGCAGGACGTTTCTATTCAGCAGAAAAGAAGAGCTGATGGTTTTTCCTTTTTAAAAAACCCTCACTAAGCAACACACACGAGTTCAAAAGGCAGAGAAAGCGGATGGAGACGGGGCCGGGGGCCGTCCTGATGCCACGTGGGGGATGCCCGCCCTCCCCGTCCCGGCTGACAGTTGGCTGTGACCCAGGGGACGGCAGGTGCTGGAACCCGGGGAGGGGCCCATCGCCCGTGCAGAGGGAGTGCACGTGGCACTGGTGGGTCGGGACAGGCGCCAGCGCGTGGATTCTGTGGACCCCAGCAGAGCGCCCGTCGGGGGTGCCGGAGAGCGGCATGGAAGCCGGTGTCCAGGGTGGCCCAGCCTTCGCTCCCCGCGGCTGGCGGTCTTGTGCCTTTGGGAAAGCGTCTGTGCAAAAGCAGGCTCAGAACTCTGCACCCTCCGCAGTCTGGGCCCCGGGGGGCCGTTCACCCCAGAGCAGGTCTGAGACGAGGCTCAGGCCGCAGCCCGTGGGGCGCCTGTGCTGCCCTGCTGCCCGAGGCCGCAGCTGCCGCCCCTGCAGCCTCTGGCGGCAAAGCGCTCCTGGTCCGAATGCCCTCAGCCGGGCGCCCGCTCCTGGCCAGGCCCAGGAATTTTGATTGGTTTGGTTGAGTGGTTTTTATAACACTTGGTGGTTTTGCTCTTTCCATGTGATTTTCGCAGTATCTCTTAAAAATGGGTTGTTTCAGATTTTTTTTTTTTTTTCGATTTTAAACTAATTTATAGCTAGCTGTTGTGCGGTTGCCGTGTTGAGTTTGGTAGAGATTTGAAACACTTCGTTCTTTACCGTGAAAGGGCTTCTGTGCCGGACCCTGCGTCCTCTGGACCCGCACGTGTGAGGGAGCCGCTGTCGGGATAGAAGAGCAGGACTTGGATAGATGCTTTTCTTGCAGAAACAGAAAGCTGGAGACATGGACCATCACGAAGAATCAGTTCAAAACAAAATAAAATGGCGATGAGTGACGATGGCCAGGGAGGCAGTTTTATCTGAGCTTAATTCAGAAGGAATTTTTTAAAAGCTTCTTCCTTAGAACACAAATATAGTAGTTACAGGAAGTACTATTTTACTTTATAACTGAATACACCATTTAAATACGTCAGCCCCAGCGGCTGACACACACCCCACAGTCATCTTAGCAGCTAATCCTTCCTGAATCAGGCACAGACTTTGAGAAAATACATTTCTTAGAGCTGAGTATTTCTTTATCTAGAACTAAAATATATGTAGCTTTTCCTACTTTCTGGTTTACCCTACATAAGACTCAGGGCCCCATCCTCAGCAGTCTCCCTTCAGGTTCTCACCTGCCTCAGGCCTCATTTTCCCTGAATCCTTCTGGAAGCTCACGGCTCTCAGGCATTCGAAGAGGCCAGGGCCCACTGGGTGTCTGGGCCAGTCACGGGCCGGCCTTGGTCACGGCTGGCGGCCTGAATGCTCCAGGACAGCCGTCTCCTCCCCCCACGTGTCCTGTCTGAGGGGTTGGGAGTAGTTTCAGATGCAAGGAAGGACCACTGCAGCCACAACTCAGGACCCGGGAGCAGATGCGGAGCCTGGACAGACACAGCGCGGCCAACCCCGCTCTCCCCCCTGCTCTTTCTGTCCCTGTACTAATTACACCAGGAAGAAGTTGTTTTCTTCTGGAGAAATCAGTCCATGTCAAGCACGCCCTCACCTGTGAATCTTATTTCCACTCTTCGGAGTTTCCAAGTCACTCCCTTACTCAGCATCCCCTCATTAAAGGGGTGCTGGAAGCAAGCGGAATCGAGACCAGAAGCCAGGCTGGGCCGGCGGCCTCCGTGGAAGCCTGGGCTGGCGAGGACGTAGGCTGGGAGGGGCCCTGGCTGGAGCAGGGGGCCAGGAGCGGCGAGCCGGCAGTCCCCATGGCGCTGGGTCTCAGCAGAGGGTGTTGAGTATCTGGGGCAGATGGCGCTGTGTTGGCCGGGAAGCTCGTCGCTTAGAGAGAAAGCAGTGGGGAAACTGGAAAGGACAGTCACAGTGCGCGCCCGCCGCCAGATCCTGTGCGGACGGTGGTCCCTGGGGCTCCGCTCACAGTGTCGCAGCCCACCTCCTCGGGGTTCCCTCCTGGACCCGCTGCAAGGTGGCGCCGAGGTTGCTCCTCGCATCTGCCAGCGAGAGCCCTGCCGAGAGGGACCCGCCCTGCCCTGCGTGGCCATCCCGCTGACACCTGCGCCTCTGGCTCTTTGTTCAAAGTGGTGGGGAGGCGCCCCTGGCCCCACCTGCCACAGAGCAGGAAACGGGCAGGTTACCTCTTCCCTCCTCGGGTTGCACGCCGTCTCTGTGGGGCTGAGCTCTTCAGCGGCAGCTCTCAGCCCGCCCCTCCCAGAATCAGAATCTGCATTTTCACAAGACCCTGGGTGACTCGTTTGCACAGAAAGTCTGAGAAACACCGATAAGGAGGACTGAGAAGGAAGAAGACAGGTGCAGCTGACGCCCCAGGACTATTGGATAGGGTGAAGGGAGGGAAGAGTCTAAGAGAGGAGCACAGAGAATTTCTCAAAATCAGTAAACAAAAAAAATCCTCGCATTCAGGAACCCCAGCAAATCCCAAATGAGATCGACCAAAGCCCGTCTTAGACGCATCCAAGTGAAGCCACGTGACACCGCAGGGCATCGTCCACGAGTAGAGAGAAAATATGACAAAGGAGCAATAGTGGTGGCGAAATAAAAGAAAACAACTGTCAGCCTAAAATTTTACCCCAGAGGATCTTCCAAGGTGCATATGTTTTCAGACAAACAGCTGTGACCTTCTAGGGGATGCCCTTCAGTAGAAGGAAAATGATCCCAGAAGGAAGGCTATGAACGCAAGAAAGAATGGTGCGCAAAGAAAATCACCATTTCCTTCCTTAACGTAAGCACACGTCACAAAGAAAACACTGATTTTTTTACTACATTAAAATTTAAACATTTGGCTCAATGAAAACAAACTTTGTAAAATCAAAATCAATGCTGCTTAATTGCTGGGATTAACCTAACAGAACTAAATGGGCACCCATAGCAAACGTAAGAGTAGGGCGTGGCGGAGGGGATGAACACAGCCTGGGGTCTCTGTGCCATGCAGGAGGAGAACAAGGACGCTGAATTAAGACTTTAAAAGGACACGTTAAAATTTCAAAGTGGCAACTAACAGAGAAGTGTTCACGTCTATAATTTCCATAAAGGTACGGAAAGGAAAGTGGGTGAGAGGAAAAGATTATTAATCAATACAAAGAAACGGAATGAAAAAAAGAAAAGAAACCCTTGAAGATCAGGACATTTAAAATAAGAACTCAGTCTACATCTATGGGTAATTGTGATCAAAGTAAGAGAAACTTTCCAGTTAAAAAACAAATGCTGTCAGAAGGTTTTTGATGAAAAATTAAACAGAGACAAGCAAATAAAAACAAAGAAACTATCAGTTTTTTTGTTTTTGCAAGAGACACACCTAAAGAATAAGGACCTAGAAAAATTAGAAGAATAGAAAAACTGTTCTAGGAAAATATTAACCCAAAGAAACAATATACTATTATTATTATTAGTGGGGGGAAAATACAAAACTTTAAGGGAAATTACTTAGTCATTACTTATTGGTAAATGGTTCACTAGAAGATAAAACAATTCAGATTTGCACCTGAAACATAGCTTCAAACATATATACAAGAAAAAATTAGCAAACCATTAAGAGTCTGACAGATATTGAAGTAGAACCTTAACAGACCTCTCCCAGTGCAGCCAGGCAGACAAGCGCGGAGAGATGCTGACGGCACAGCGTGAGCCCGAGCTAGACGCCGGGCGCTGGGCCCCCCAACACAGCCGCCGAATGTGCGAGAACGTCCACGAAGCTTGATCGCACACTAGACTGTGAAGAAGACTCACTCTCTTTCAAAAATTGGAATCAGGTGACTCTGTCCCCACAGAGCAGTTAAGTTGAAATCAATAAGTAAAAGGTGAATTTTTAAAAAATCTTTGTCGAAAGTTAAAGACCAGATGGCCAGAGTGGATGGGGACTCAGGACTCTCGTGGAAGGGACTCCAAGGATCTTCCCAGACGGAGGTACGGCTGCAGCACAGCTGCGCGCAGGACCCACACAGGCCTTCCTGAATTCTATGGGAAAGACCAAAGGCCAAGAATCATCAAGCTAGTCAGGCAGAGAATATCTGGTAGGATATTCTTTACAATGTAAACCAAAAAAAAAAACCACTCCTTAGGTACTGAGAACTTCAACACAAGAGAGTGGAAGTTAGCACTTTTAGAAGAAAACAATATCTTTCAGTTCACAGGTCAGGGAAGGGTTTCTTAAACCAGAAGCACAAGCCATAAAGAAAACAGTGATGAATTTGACTACATTAAAACTTCTAAATTCTATTTCTCCCAAGGCTCCTTGAGGAGAGTTGGGAAAAGGTCTTTTCAGAACGTATAACTGAAATAGGATTAGTATCTGAAATACATAAGTTTATATGAATCGGCGAAAAACAACCCAATAGAAAAATGGGCAAAAGATACAAGCATTCCACAGAAGAGGAAACAAGGCTCGCAGACGAAAGCATGTGGTGTCCTATCCCTGGACGTGAGGGCTGGTGCCGGCTGCGTCCATGTGGTGATGCCTCGTGGAGTGTGTGCTTCGGAATCCTTCTGACTTTAGTATTCGTCTGTGTTGAGTATTTGTCTATGTTCTGAGTCTTTATGTTCTGACACGGAGTTCAATGGAAAAAGAAGTTACGGAGAAACGTCTGTGATGTGATGCCTGCCCGCCGGCTCCGCCCCCTGCCCTCCCCTCCTCTCTTCCCTCCCCGTGGTTTGCAGGCACTGGCCAGAGCAGAAAGTCTGGTTTCCTTCCTCCCTCCCTCCCTCCCTCCCTCCCTTCCTTCCTCCCTTCCTTCCTTCCTTCCTTCCTTCCTTCTTCCTTCCTTCTTTCCTTTATGGCAGAAATATCTCAAAAAGTGGGAAGTCCCCTAGCACTTCGTGCTGTTTCCGCCTTTAAAAATGTAGAAATGGAGCCCAGAGAGGCAACGTTAAGGGCAGAGCCGAGACAGAGAGGCCAGCTGACATCCATCCGCCCACCCGCGCATGGAACGGGTGCTTCTCCGGGCACCACCGTCCTTCCCAAGATGTCATTTTATATTCGTGGCTGCCTGAGGGGGGATCTATTCCCTGGTGTGGCCACTGCTTCATAAAAAGCGGCACATACACTGCAGTAGGACAGGCCAGGGCCAAGTCGATGCACTTCCGAGTGTCAGACTTTCCGGGTGCAAGCAGAACCCACCTCCCCGGTTATCTGGCTGTGCCTGTAACACACGTGGCTGGTGGGCTCATCTGTTAACTGAGGGCAGGTGATGGAGAGGCCAGAGGAGCACCCGCGGGCACGGGGCTGTGGGTGGCCAGGTGGGGATGCCCTGCTAGTTTACGATGTCCATTCACCCTAACTCAGCTGGGCAGCACTTCAGCCTGCCCGTCCCTCACGTGGAGCCCTGCCTTGCAGATAAGGCCCGCGGCCCGCAGAGACCAGACATGCCCGTCTCCACTAAGCTGGTCAGTGCTAGAGCGGACTCGCGCCAGTTCTCCCTCACTGAGAGCCGCGCTCTCCCCGCCATCCTGACCAACGCACAGCGGTGCACTCTTGGGGACTCGGGTACAGATAGGAGAGGGCCAGCCCTCGTGTGGACCATGTCAGCCCAGCCAGCAGACACACAGTCATGTGACGAGGGTGACATCACAGACCAGGAGCAGAGAGCAGTCCAGCCAAGGCCCTTTGGGCCCTTCAGGTGCCACAGGGCTGCCCGTCGGGCTCCAAGCTGTCCCCCGGCTCCCGTGAAGGTCTGGAGCCCCCAGGACGCCAGACCTGCGCCAGCGCGGTGTCTGCACGACATCCCAGTGACAGTCAGAGCAGGCGGCCTGCTGCCCTGGGCTGGGCCCTGCACGGCCAACTAGACGTTTGTTGTCTCCAGAGACAGGGTTTCCTCCTCCATCCTAGGAACTCGTGTTACCTCCTTGCGAGGAGGCCTTAGACCCGGTTCCAGCGCTCCGTGTCGGTGGGCTCAGGGCACAGCCTCTGCCTGGTGTCCCCATGACTCGGGGTGACTTACTGTGCTCGGGGGAGGCAGGTTTACAGGACCCAGTCGGCACCCCCGCCACACTCACCCTCATGCCCCCGACACCCGTGGGTCCTCATCATCTTCCTTCCGGGTCCCTGGCAAGAGGAGCCGTTGCCAGGGTGCCCAAGCTGTCAGTCCCTTCCCTGCAGGGTTGTCTCGCCCACAGCACGGCAGGTACAGGTCACCTCTCAGCTCTTGTCCCCAAGACTTGGGCTGGTGTCCCTGTGACGGTGTTTCCTGGCTGTGCTCTTCTGACACCTTTCTCAGGGGTCTTCCGTGCATGTCTGCTCAGGCCACCCTGAGCCCAGCAGTGTCAGTCACAGGGCAGACCTGCCGGGCAGCAGGTGTGCCAGCAGCCCCTGGCCCCGCCTCATCGGGACGCTCAGAGCTGAATCTGACCTCTCCTCGGAACCGCCAGGCATGACAGCCGAGTCCAGGATGTGGCTGGTTCTCTCCGAGCAGGCCCGCCCCCAGTGCTGGGGAGAGACCTCCGGTGGGGGAGGGCTGCTTTTACGGTGGGCTCACCATTTCCAGGGAGGAAGGGAGGGAAGAGACAGCCCTGTGCTGGCAGATGCTACAGGAGCGGCCAGGAGACACCGCAGCTTTGGTTGCAGCAACAACCCACCTGCGTCCCAGCGGCTGCACAGCGGAGGTTCTGCCTGGACGGTGTGCCCAGAGATGCAGGCTGGGCGTGGCTCAGCCCCTGAACCCCAACCTGTGGGTGCAGGAAGAGGCCGGACTGGCCGGCCAGCACACCACCAGCCCTGTCCCCACCGCTGCATCCGCCAGACACGCAACGGGGCAGTGGGCTCTTGGGAGGACCCCCCCCAAGGGACAGCCGTGATCCCCCACGTACTGGGAAAGGGTGTTTGGCATTTGTTAGGAGAACGTTCCGGCCCCTGGGAGGCCAGCAGCCAACCCATTCCTCTGTCCCCGAGGGCTCACCCGTGAAGGCTGGGGACTTGGAAGGCCTAGTTCTTGTCCCCGCCCCGCCTCGCCCCACACACGGATTCCACAGGATGGGACCAACGTGGTGACGGGTCAGATCCTCCTCTCACCCGAGGACACCCACAATGCTCCCTGCGTGCCCCCAACCCCCCCCACCCCACCAGCTGCAGGGCTCTGTGGAGGCCACATGCTGGCCTCCAGGCTCTGGAAGCTCTCGGCCTGGGCTTCCTCTGTGAAGGCTGGGAACGGAGTGTGCGTCCTGGGATGTCCTGACCCGCCCTGCGCTCAGAGGAGACACGGGGCCGGTGGGGGAGCCAGAGCGGAGGACATGCCCGGACGCCTGCAAGGCCGGGGGTCCCGTCATTCAGACAGCCCCTCCTAGGGGGCCGCATCTCACCACACTCACCTTTATCTTCTGTTATTTTTAGTGTTTATTTAAGAAACGAGGCTCAGGTAAAATAACTAAAGAAACTGCATTTCACCCCCCCCAAAGTCTAGTGGCTAGGGGCGAGGGGACACAGGGTGGGGGGGCAGGGGGCATGGGTGTGGAGGCCCCACAGGCGCCCGCGCCCTCCTGGCGGCCCTCAGCACCCTCAGTGCCCTTGATGGAGCCTCCCAGCACTGCCTCCTGTGCCCCTGGAGGCCGCGGGCTCCAGGGGCTGTGGCCGCACAGGTGGCCCCTCCAAGTCACCCCACAGGCAGAGTGAGGGCCTGCAGGGAGGATGCTGGCTGTGGAGTGGGCCGGGGCCGGGGCCAGGTTGGCAGAAGGAAGCAGCTGCGGGTCCCCCACCGATGCACGTGGGTCCCACAAGGGACAGCGTGACGTCGAGGCACTTAGGGGCCCAGTGGGCCCTGCACTGTGGCTCTGGACCCTCCCCGTGGAGCCCGGGGGCCCGCCTGGCCGGGGCCGGGGGGGACGGGCTCGGTGTGCCTGCCGCCTGGCCGCGCCATTGGTTATCCCAGGCCAAGTCCTTGCGTGCTGCCGCGTCCGCCATGTGTCGCATGGCCCCTCTCTCTGTGCAGACTTCTGTGACACGTTTTAATTTGGTATGACTTGTACTCGATGACAATAACCTTCTTAGCTCTCGTGTCCCTCCTACCCCAGCAGTTGACCAAGCTCCACCAGCTGGCCATGCAGCAAACCCCCTTTCCTCCCCTCGGACAGACCAACCCCGCTTTCCCCGGTACGTACCCAGCCGCCCTTTCTGACCTCCTCTCTTCTCACCTGGGGCCTCTCTCTTGCCGAGCGCCCGAGCGGGGCAGGTGCGGCTCTGGCCTGAGGGCCGGGGGCGCGGCTCTGTGCTCGCCGCCTCGGGCGGGCGGGGGTCTCTCTGTGTCTCCGTGGCGGGTCAGTCACCCTGCAGCTGGCCCTCCTGAAGGAGACACCTCCCCCTCGAGGGTCCGCCCTGCTCCTGCGGCCCACCGGCCGTCAGGAGGCCCGCCTGCAGGAGGCGGTGCACCCACAGGGCGGCCGGCCCAGACGGCGCCCCTGTAGCACAGAGCAGAGCACCCGTCAGACTTTGAGCTTCCCTAGTTGAAGTGACCTTGCTTCTCTCCTTGAGGGCAAAACATTAAATCTGTTTCTTCTTTGCTCTCCAGGAGAAAAGCTGCCTTTACACTCCTCCGAAGAAGCTCAAAATCTGATGGGCCAGTCGTCAGGTAAAAGAAAACCACGCTAAACGGAGAGCAAGCAGGCCAGGAAGGGACCTGGCGGGAGGAGGGGGCGAGGGGGCCGCTGGCCGAGCGCCCCGGGGAAGGGACGCCGGCACCGTCCAGGGCCAGGGCCCAAGTTGCCGCCCCAGGTCTGCACACGCGGCTCCCGGCTTCCTCCCGTCCCTGCTGGGAGCCCAGTGGTGGGTCAGGCGCTGATGGTGCTTGGGGCACAGCTGCCTCTTCATCTGGAGGCCCCCACCCGTGTGTCGTTCCATCTCCCAGTGGCGCAGCATGTGGTGGCTGGAGTGAAGGGTTGACCATCATGTGCTTTCCAGAAATGTGTTTTGTAGGGGATGAGGTCACTGTGGGCTGGATTTGCACTAAAGTGCTCCTTGGATGGGCAGGGCAGGGCAAAGATCCGCGGTCCCGTCACCCGGGCTTGGAGCAGCAGGCGTGGCTCACTGACGGGCCGTTTGGGAGCAAAGCCACTGGAAGCACGTGGCCTGGACTTGGCAGGTTCCCTGGGAGGCAGGGGGGCCCCCCACGCTCTCATCCCCACCCACGTGGGCCTCGTGAAGGCCTGAGTCAGAGCAGAAGAGCGAGTGTCTGACTAAAGGGGAAATGCGGGAGAAGACTGTTTGCAGCGGTCATAGCTGTCGCCTCCACTGGTGACACTGGCTCTGGGCCTCAGGGCACGTCTGCCCCTCAGCCATCCCTAGGACCACCCGGGCCCAGCTGAGACCGCAGCTCTGACACTCTGTGTGCTCACCGTGGGCGTCTCCTCGGCGCAGCCTTTCATTGTCATGAATGCAGAGTTTAATGAGTGAAAATTAGAGGAGGACGTTCCTGGGATGTTTTTGATTACGGAACCCAGATAACAACCTTTACAAAGTTACGTGTCTGGGTGATAACACGTGTCCAGGTGTCTGTATAGCCCTCTGCAGTTTATAACATGATTTCAAATAACTGCCCAGCCCTGGTCTCCAGGAGACGGCCAGGGGACCCCAAGGGCCTGGTGTGCCCAGGACGCACGGCCCCCACCCTCCTCTACCACGGCCCTCTCAGCATGGCCTCGGGGACGTGAGACTCATGTTAACATGTCCCTGTGACCACCTCCCTCTTCAGGGCCCCGTGGGACCCACAGTGCTCAAACACCACACACGCACACACGCACACGTATGTGCACACACGCACTCACACACACGCACTCACTCACACACACGCACTCATACACACACACTCACACACACACACTCACACGCACGCACTCACACACGTACGTGCACACACACTCACACACATGCACTCACACACACGTATGTGCACACACGCACTCACACACATGCACTCACACGCACACACACACGCACTCACACACATGCACTCACACACGTACGTGCACACACACTCACACACACATGCACTCACACACACGCACTCACACACATGCACTCACACACACGCACTCACACATGCACTCACACACACGCACTCACACACGTGCACACATGTATGTGCACACATGCACTCACATAGGCACGCACTCACACACACATGCACTCTCACACACACGCACTCACACACGCACTCACACACACGCATTCACACACGTATGTGCACACATGCACTCACACACATGCACTCACACACGTACGTGCACACACACACTCTCACACACATGCACTCACACACACGCACTCACACACATGCACTCACACACGTATGTGCACACACACTCACACACACTCACACACACGCATGTGCACACATGCACTCACACACACACGCACTCACACACACACGCACTCACACACATGCACTCACACACACGCACTCACACATGCACTCACACACACGAACTCACACACACACTCCGGCCACGGCAGCAGGTCAGGGAGGCTGGGCAGTGACGAGAGGTGCTCGCTGGGCGTCCTCACCCTGCGGACGTCACACCGCGTCCCAGCAGCTGGGATTTGTGCTGGGGAAGCTCACCACTGGGTTTGACTTTAGCAACTTTGAAAAGAAGTCCCCTCGAGCAAAACACACGAGCCAGGTGAATAGGTGTGAGCCAGCTTGTGTCACCCAAACCAGGAGTCACCATGAGGGACGAAGGAAAACTCTTAAGTGACATTTTAAATGTCCCTAATGACTGAATGTGTGTAGGTGTTTGAACCACCAAGGAATTGTATTGAAAACACCTTTATGAAAAGAGATAAAGAGCAGATGCTGCGGGTTGAGCTGCGTAAGAGAAAAGTGACGGGCGGTTTGGGGGGAGTTTGTTCGTTCAGCACAGCCAAGCCCCGTGCTCCCCGGGCCCAGAGCAGCCCTGGCCTCACCAGGTCCCTGTGCCCATGACACTGATGGCCACGGCGCATCTGGTTCCAGGGACACACGTGCGGGGGCGGGGGCCGGGCAGTCGCGCCTGTCGGGACCCCTTGGGACTGTGTGGGGATTAGCCTGAGCTGCAGGGGCCAGCGAGGGCAGAGCACAGGGTGGGAAGAGGGCTCAGGTTCTGGAATATTCCAAAGGTGCGCGAGCCAGGCCTGTGATGGTCGGCCGCAGGGGAGGCAGGTGGAGCCGGGGGCTCCGGGTCTGGGCTGAACTGTGGGACCCGCGACACTGGGACACACGGGCCTGGGGCAGGAAGAGCAGGATCTCTCCTGTGGGCTTTGAGTTGAGACACCTCCTGCTGGCATTGCCGTGCCTGGTACGCGGGAGCGTGCTGCCCCCGCGATCGCCCGGGAGGGTAGACCCTGCTTCCCGCCCGGCCCCTCGCAGCCCCGCTGTGTTTTGTGGTCACTGATTCCGGAGCAAGTGTGAATCTTGTCCTCGGCCCTGAGAGGCCGGCTCTGATTTGGAGGGTCCTGAGCTGAAATTCTTAAAGACAGAAGCCGGGCGTGTGGTGAGCTGGGCCTGGGTCTTCACCTCCAGCCCAGGATGCCCTGTGCAAGGGCATGGCCTCCCCTGCCCGCTCTCAGGCCTCCCTGCCCCCCACCAGCGGGGAACGGGGGCAGCAGATGCCGCGGGGCCGGGGTCTGCAGAGGAGGCTGTGCTGCTGGGTCTGGGGGAGGAGGGTGGGCACCAGGGCTGGTGTGGCCAGCATGGCCTGCACCCTGGGCGCCCAGCAGAGCCACCAGGGCATCTGTGGAGGGCATCTCGAGGGACTGCCCAGCACGGCAGACGAATGACATCATGTCGCGCCCAGAGTGGGAAAACGAACCAGCCTCCTGCCGGGCTCCTTGCCCTTGTTTGAGAGAAGCTGGGCTCAGGAGGGTGACAGCAGTTTGGGCCCTGTCCCTGGGCTGTGCGACCCTCCCCTGGGCAGCCCCCAGCCCTGCCTGCCCGCCGGCCGAGCAGGGCTGGCACCAGGTGTGGCGAGAGCAGCCTTCCGCCCGCCTAACCGTCTCCTCTCGCTGTGCCCAGGTCTGGATGCCAGCCCCCCGGCCAGCACACACGAGCTCACCATTCCCAATGATGTGAGTATGCCGGCCTCGCCCACACTGAGCCCACGTGCGCCCCCCGCCCTGCTAAGCAGCTTAACGCCCACTGGGGGTGGGTGATGTCACCCTCAAGATACCAGCCAGGGAAGGAGCTGGTGGGGCTTCAGGGTTGGCTCGGAATTCAGATGCCAGAGCTGCCTGGGGGCCGTGGCTGCCCCGCACGAAGCCCTCGCCTGGTTCAGGGTCCGCTCCACGCGCTCCCCTCACTCGCTCACTTCTCTCCCGACCGTCCTCTGCTCCCCTGGTTTATCCTAGGAGTGTTGACTCCAGTCCCCAAACCACGACCCCAGGGCGTGTGTGGGCCACGTGTCCTAGAGGGGCAGCTGCCTGGGGGGTGAGGCGGTGGCTGGGACGCCACCTCTCCAGCTCCTGTGTCCACTCAAGCAGGCACCCCTGCAGCCCGCGGGCACGGCCTAGAGGGGCCCACGTGGCCTCAGGCTCCCAGAGGACACGGGGCCTCTTGCGGTGGAGGCCAGGCAGAGCCCAGGCCCCGAGGCTCCCGTCCTCCAGCAGGAGGGGGTGGGCGCACCTCTTCCCTCTGGAATTGGGGCAGGGGACCCAGGCGACACGCCCTGCCGCTTCCCCTGAGACGCTCCCCCGTCCACCCCTCCTTCCAGCTAATAGGCTGCATAATCGGACGCCAAGGCGCCAAAATCAATGAGATCCGGCAGATGTCCGGGGCGCAGATCAAAATCGCCAGCGCCACGGAGGGGTCATCAGAGCGCCAGATCACCATCACGGGCAGCCCGGCCAACATCAGCCTCGCCCAGTACCTCATCAACGCCAGGTGAGGCCGGCCGGCCTGGGCGATCTGGGCACTGCCGCCTCCCGGGCTCCTCCCTCTGCTGGGGGGACGGCGGGGGGTGGGGTATGTGTCAGGCAGAGCCTCCAGCTGCCCGCGGGGCCCCACTCACCTCTGCACTCTCACATCTGACCTTCCACCTCTGGCGGTGCCTGCACAGCCCCGGACGAGGCGCTAGGCATTAGCACCTTAGGTAAACGGTGGGGAGCCCAGCGTGCAGGCGGCTGTGTCCAGAGAGTGGCGGCTGCGTCCAGAGGGTGGCGCCTGGAGCCGAGCCTCTGGCCCTCGCTCTTCACGCCCCCGGGAGGTGTGAGGACCAGCCCGCATCCTGCCTGTCCCTGCGCGGGTCAGGGGTTGACGGCACCCCAGCCTGGTCGCTGTGCTGCCTGCTCCACACACTGGGGGTCCCTGGAGTTTGGGCTGAGGGGGGGCTGCCTCACTGGCCTCTCCTGGGGCCTCTGGCCTTCTGCCCTCAGGGGCAAGCTGGGGGTGGCCCGGCCAGCACCTGCCCTGTGCCCGCCCCGCGCTCTCTGCTCGGCAGGGGCCCAGGTCTGGGGTCATCAAAGGTCAGCATAAAAGGCTCTGTGGTTCCAGGGAACAGGTTGCTGGGCCCCTCTGCTCTCTCGTCTGTGACTGTAAAGACCCCCACCCAGATGCTTGATGGGCAGATGTCAGGGAACGGAGCAGGGCTCCGGGGTCACTCGCTGGGGGAGAAGGAGGCCCTTTGGCCCGAGAGCCAGGGCAGAGCTCCTGCCCACAGCTGGCCTCCCCCTCGGGGTGACCACGGGGGGAGGGGGGCACTTCAGAGCAGCAGGACACCCCGCGCCCCTCCCTGCAGTGGCCGTGGAGACCGTCGTGGCAACCTGGGCCTGTCCTGGCGGCTGTCGCCACACCTCCCCCCCACCACGTGGTGACAGGCACGCGAGCCCCTGTGACAGGGAAGGAAGCCCGTGGCTCGGGTCCCCAGTCCCCAGCTCATGACGACCGTGCCGTGCCCCAGGGGCTGCCCGTGGCCGTGAAGGGGGAGGGGCAGGGCTCTGAGGACCCCTCTGTCTGTGAGGACACGGTGACCCGTGCCCTGTGCCCTTGTCTCTTCCAGGCTGACGTCCGAGGTCACCGGGATGGGCGCGCTCTAACCCCGCCGGCGTCCCCACTGCAGCCTCGCCACCTGTGCAGCCCGCCCACCCCCTTGCAGATCTAGAGGTTTTCTTTACTAACAGAGCTGTCTATGCCTAGAGATGCGCCCACCGCGCTCTAGCTGTGTCCACAAGCCCAGCCCCGCCCTGACGCTGCTCCGTGTTCATTTACGCCCATCTCCTCCCGCGTTGGCATGCCGTGTTCATTCTTTTAAATGCTTTGGGGCCACTCCCACCTGTGACCTTTTAGAAACATCCCTTAGTGTCCATGTAACTGTTTTAAGACTTGGTTTGACGTCTGGACGGCGCTCCTGGCAGCTGCCCCTCCCAGGCCCTCGGCCTCGGCTCCTGTGGCCGCGCAGGTCGGCGCCGGGCGGGCGCTCGTCTCTCTTTGCCCGAGGGCAGGAGAACGGAGGTCAGGGGTCCTGACCGAGGACACGGGGTGAGTCAGGGGTGCCGGGCCCCGGGCGTCTTCGGGGCTGAGGGTGTGGGCCGGCCAGGAGGCACCGCTGCACCGCGTGCCAGCTCAATAAACGTCGTGCTGCCCCTCGGCTCTGGCTGCTCTCTGTGCCCCCCGCGCCCTCCACGCCCAGACCCCCCACGTGTGCAGGTGCGTGGCCGCCTGCTGCCGGGGAGCGGCTCCTCCCACCCCAGGTAGGATCCCACCCTCCCCCGCCTTCCCGTGCGTGACTTGCACGAGTCCTGGTTTTTCTGCAAAACTGCTTGGAGAGGCAGAGATGTGAGTGAGGCTGCCTCCCCGCCGCCCCCGCGGGCACGGTGGCCCCGCGCTTCCAGACGGGAGCCTGCGCGCACCCCTCCCGCTCAGCGCGGCTGTGCTCACTGAGGAGCCCTCTGCGTCCCTCTCGCCGCTGAGGCCCTGGGGACCCAGGCCCAGGGCAGAGACCGCCTCGCTGTGTGGCCCTGCGCTCTGTGGTGCTCCGCCTCCTCGTGTCAGATCTGGGCTCACGGGGCCCCGCGTCGGGTGGGGGGCCTGGGAGGGGAGGCCTGGCCAAGCCCCACAGCGCCCTCCCTGCATCACTGGGAGTCCAGGGGGCTGTCCCGGTGCCGGCCCCTTGGCAGGAGCCCCTCCCTGTCAGCCCCACGAGGAGGCTGCCCTGCACCCCAGACTCTGGCCAGGCCTCGGGTGCCCCGGCCCCCAGGCACACACCTCCGCCCTTGCTGGAGTCCCCGGTCAAGGTTGGGTGCACAGCGTAGCAGCGCCGGCTGCACTGCAAGCCCAGCGGTTTAGGGCTTGGTTCACTCATGCACCCTCTGGACACATCAGCCACCAGCCGGCCTCCGCTCGGGGCCTGAGAGGTGGCGGGGCGGGCGAGGTGGACACAGGCCTTCCTCTGGGCACCTCAGTCAGCATCGGGGGGGCGGGGGGCCCGTAGACAGGCCGAGGAAGTGCCTTAGAGAGCCAGAGTGGCCATAGGCAGAGCCAGCCGTGGGGAGGACGTGGCAAGTGCAGTGTTAACGGTGGGGCCCCGGGAGCCACAGGCCGAGGGGGCGCGGAGGGGAGGCCCCGCTGCCCCCTCATCTGGAGGAGAAGAGCGGGTGGGTGGGGCAGCGGGGCAGCAGGAGCCGGGGCGGGAGGACACAGGAGTGATGGGGGGCCCGGGGAGCCGGAGGGTGGGGCGCAGCCGAGGGCGTTGGTTCTGGAGGCATCTGAAGGAAGAAGGAACCGAAGTGTGCTGTGGAAGAAAGAGGGTTCAGGCCCCGCAGACGACGTCTCTCCGTCTGAGCCCTGGAAAGGCGGTCTGCCCTCCCTGAGTGGGGCGGCTGCAGATGAGGGCGGGGGAGACGGGAACTCTGCTCGGGACATGTCAGTTGAGATACGCCAGCCCCACCATCCAGGTGGGAGAGGTGTGGAAGCAGCAGGCCAGGCTCCATGGGAGGAGCCCTGAGGGGCGCCATGCAGGACACCGCAGGAGTCAGGAAGAGGGGGTCTCACTCGTACCAGCCAGCGTGGGGCCCGGTGTGAGGCCCAGATGAGATCCCTGTGTGCCAGGCGTGTCACCAGCCCCGGCTAATGCCGGCACCCAGAGGAGCAGGGCCCCTACGGAGCTGCCCACACTTCCGTATCCACGAATAAAACTGCCGTGAACACGCGTGTACAAGTCTCTGTAGGAGTGAAGTGACTGGGGTATATGATGGGTGTATGTTTAACTTCTTAAGAAACTGCTGAACTGTTTTCTAAAGTGATTGTACCGTTGTGTGTTCTCTCCACATTGCAGGGAAGTTCCAGTTACCCCACCTCCTCAGCAGCGTGGGGTGTGCTCAGTCTTTTTACTTTTAACCGTCCTGGTGGGTGTGAAGTGGCAGCTCATTGTGGTTTTGGTTTGCATTTCCCTTATGACACGATGTTGAGCATCTTTTCATGTGCTTATTTGCCATCCATACCTTCTCTGCTGAGGTGTTTGTTCAAATCTTTTGCCCGTTTCTTGATTTGGTTTTCTTATTATCGAGTTTTAAGAGCGCTTTTTATATTCTGGATATGAGTTGTTTGTCAGGTGTATTATATGCTTTGCAAATATTTTCCACCATCCTGTCATTTGTCTTTTCGTTCTCTCAGTGATGTCTTTTGAAGAGCAGACGTTTTTAATGTTGATGGAGTCCCGATCATCAGCCTGTTCTTTCCTGGACTGTGCTTTCGTGTTGTAGCTAAGAAACCTGTGACTCACCCAGAGTCACAAAGGTTTTCTCATATGTTTTCTTCTGGAAGTTTTGTACTTTTATTTCCCCACTAAATTGCCTTTGCACCTTTATCAGAAATTAGTTTTCCCTATATGTGCGGCTTTATTTGGGTGCTCTCTGGTCTGTTCATTGATCCATTTGTCTATATGCCAATGCCACACTGTTTTGATGACTGTAGCCTTATATTAAGTCTTAAAATCAAGCTATGGTGGTCCTCCAACATTGTTCTTCTTTTTCAAAGTTGTCTTAACTATTCTAGGTTCTTTTTTAATTTCTATATGAGTTTTAGAATCAGCTGGTAATTTTCCACAAAAAAAAAAAAAGTGTGCTGTGGTTTTGATTAGGATGGTGTGAAATCTATTGCATAATTTGAAGATAATTGACAGGTTTACAATATGAAGTCCTGTGACGCATGAACAAAGTACATCACTCCGTCTATTTATGTTTTATTTAATTTCTTTTGGCAATGTTTCATAGTTCTCAGTGTACAGGTTTACAGATCTTTTGTCAGACTTACCCTGAAGTATTTCATATTTTCCATACTGTTTAAAATGTTTAACTAGTTTACAATTGTTCGTTGCTAGTATATAGAAATACAGTGAATCTGCATATATAAATTTTATTTCTTACAGTCTGTGCAGACAACAGAAAAGATCAATGAAGCTAAGAGCTCATTCTTTGAAAAGATAAAGAAAATGGATAAACCTTTAGCCAAACTCATTAAGAAAAAAATAGAGGGTCCAAATCAATAAAATCAGAAGTGAAAAAGAAGTTACAACCAATACCACAGAAATACAGATGATCATAGGAGATTACTATGTTACATGCCAATAAGATGGACAACCTAGAAGAAATGGACAAATTCCTAAAAATATACCATCTCCCAAGGCTGAACTAGGAAGAAATAAAAAATATGAACATACCAATTACTAATAATGAAATTGAATCATTAAAAAAAAAATCCAACAAACACAATTCCAAGACCAGGTGGCTTCACAGGTGCATTCTACCACACATTTAGAGAAGAGGTAACACCTCTCCTTCTCAAACTATTCCAAAAAATTACATACAAAGGAATGCTTCTGAACTCATTCTACAAGGCCAGCATTACTCTGATACCAAAACCAGACAAAGATGTCACAAACAAAAAAGGAAATTACAGGCCAATCTCACTAATGAACATAGATGTGGAAACCCTAAATAAATTCTTAGCAAACTAAATTCAGAAATACATTGGAAGGATCACACACTATGATCCAGTGGGATTTACCCCAGGGGTGAAAGGATGGTTCCACATCCACAAACAGTTAACATGATAGACCACGTTAGCAAGTAGAAGAGTAAAAGTCATAGGGTCATCTCAATAGAGGCAGAAAAACTCTTGGCAAAACTCAGCAATGATTTATGACTTTAAAAAACCCTCAACAAAGTGGTTATAGTGGGAACATATCTCAACATAATAAAAGCCATATATGACAAACCTACAGCTACCATCATACTCAAGTGAAAGCATTTCCTCTAAGATCAGGAACAAGACAAGGATGCTCAATCTCTTTTTAATTATAATATTAGATGTCCTAGCCACAGCAATCAGACAAGAAAAAGAAAGAAAAGGAATCAAATTGGAAAGGAAGAAGTAAAACTATCACTGCTTGCAGACACTATACATAGAAAATCCTAAAGATGCCACCAAAAAATTACTAGAGCTCAGCAATGAATTGGGTAAAGTTGCAAGATACAAAACTAATATACAGAAATTTGTTGCATTTCACTCTTCTAACAACAAACTATCAGAAAGAGAAATTAAGAAAAAAATCCTATTTACAATTACATAATACCTAGGGATAAATCTATCTAAGGAGATAAAACACCTGTACTTGAAAAACTATAAGACACTAATGAAAGAAATTTGGAAGACAACACAAACAGATGGGAAGGTATACTGTGTTCATGGATTGGAAGAATTAATATTGTTAAAATGCCCACTCTACTCACGGCAATCTACAGATTCAGCGCAATACCTATCAAAATACCAATGGCACTTTTCACAGAACTAGAGCAAATAATCCTAAAATTTGTATGGAATCACAAAAGACCCTGAATAGCCAAAACAATCTTGAGAAAGAAGAACAGCTGGAGATATCACACGTCCTAATTTCAAACTATATTACAAGGCTACAGTAATCAAAACAGTATGGTACTGGCACAAAAACAGACACATGGATCAGTGGAACAGAACAGAGAGCCCAGAAGTAAACCCATGCTTATATTGGCAATTAATCTTTGACAAAGGAGGCAAGAATATACAATGGAGAAAAGATAGCCCTTCAGTAAATGGTGTTTGGAAAACTGGACAGCTACATGCAAAAGAATAAAATTGGAGCACTTTCTTATACCATATACAAAAAATAAACTCAAAATGGATTAAAGACTTACGTGTGCGGTCTGAAAAGGTAAAAATTCTACAAGAAAACATAGGCAGTATGCTCTTTGATATCAGTCTTAGTCATGTTTTTTTGGATATGTCTCTTCAGGCAAAGGAAACAAAAGCGAAAAGAAACACATGGGGCCACATCAGACTAAAAAGCTTTTGTGCTGCAAAGGAAACTCTCAGCAAAACAAAAATGCCACCTGCAGACTGGGAGAAGATATTTGCAAACAATACATCCAATAAGGGATTAGTATCCAAAATATACGAAGAACTCATACAACTCAATAGCAAGAAAACAAACAACCCAGTTGATAAACAGGCAGAGGACCTGAATAGACGTTTTTCCAAAGAAGACATGCAGGTGACCAAGAGACACATGAGAAGATGCTCAACATCAGTCATCATCAGAGACATGCAAATCAGAACTGCAAGGAGGTATCACCTCACACCTGCCGGAATGCTATTATCAGAAATACGACAAAGAGCAAGTGTGGGTGACATGTGGAGAAAAGGAGCCTCCTGCACATTGGTGGAGATGTAAACTCTTGCAGCCACTATGGAAGACATGATGGAGGTTCCTCTAAGAAGTAAAATATGATCTGTATGACCCAGGAATTCCACTCCTGGGTCTTTATCTCAAGAAAAGAACGGTAATTTGGGAAGATGCGTGCAGCCCTGTGTTCACCGCAGCACGATTCACAATGCCACTGGCGCCTCCCTGTGACTGTCAGGGCAGGCGATCTTTCTGTAGTTCTAGAAAATGGGTCTTCGTTATTTCATCAGGTAATTCCTCTGTGTGTGTGTGTCTCTCATCCTGAAGCTTCTGTCTTCTGGAATAGATTTGTCGTCTCCACTCGGCACGCCTCTTAGGGGCTTTTTGTTCTCCTTCTAGCTCCTCCCCTCCGTTCTGCCGCCCTGCTACCCACCCCCGCCCATGCTCTGATCAGTTCTTTAGCTGACACCATCCTGCTCTGGGTCCTGTCCGTTCGGTCTTCAGTTAAGACACTTGTGGTGGCTAATATTTAGCTACTTCTCATTGTTTCTTGCTCTTATTTCACATTCTTAAGGACCTCCCGTGAGTTTTTAGGTGTATTTCTTTTTCTTACACTTTAGGACCTCGAGATCGCAAAAGGGTCTCCAGTGCAGCCCACTCACAGGTCAGGACAGGAGCCCAGGAGCAAGCAGGCCCCTCCCAGGATGACTCAGCCTCAGCCGCCCTGACCTCTTCCAAGGCCGCTGTCCGGATGGGAGGCAAACTCCACCTCTGGGTGTCCCCCGACAGGCCAGCGGAGAAGGAAAGGGCGTTAGTGTCGCAGGCCCGGGCCCCAGGCCAGCCCTGCCAGAGGAACCCCAGTGGGTGACTTGGTCCAGGACCAGGCCTCCATCCTCCACATGTGGCAGAAAAAAACCGATCCCACGAGAAACCAAGCACCACACTCGGAGAGCTGGAGAACTCGGGTTTATTGAGCCGGTGGACCCAGACGAGCTAACGCTCCAAAATTCTGGCACCCCGTTTCAGGGGAGTCTTCTCCTTATGTAGGTTAAAACATACAGCTATAAGTGGTACAAACTGATTGGCTACAAATTACTATAGGTCCCGGGCAGTTACAGAGCGGGGGAGTTGCTATGGGTTACACACATGGTAGGGGGTCCTAACAGGAACTTGTAGGAGCCGGACATTCCATTCCCATCAGGACTAAGGTCACAATTTGCATTCTCATATTGGTTGCAGATTTAAGTTAATGGTCACTTAACAAGTTTATGTGCAAAGGGTCTCAAACAAAGGCTTGGGGTGGGTGCCTGAGAGCGAGACAGTCTTCCCTTATCTGATCACTCTTAGTCATTCATTTTACTGTGTAACTGAGAGTGGCGTGCAGGCCTTTGCAAGCTAGAGGAGAGGAAGCAGTTACAAGTATGGAAGTTTCAATTTCCTCATCACACAGAATGAGGGGGTTCACTTTGTTCTGTTGCCGCTGAGTAGTGAGCGGGAGGAATACTCGCAGGAAAGTCAGAGGTTCTGAAGGGCTGTGGCCCTTGACGCAGTGACCCCAGCGGCACTGCCGACGGCGAGGTGGCCTTGGCCGTGGGACAGTGGCGTGAGCGCCCCGACGGGCTTCCCGCCCACGCGGCCCCCACCATCCTGGTGGACACCCAGCAAACACCTGTCAGGAGGGGCAGGTGTGTCTTCAGGGGCCGGGGCTTCAGGATGCAGCGTGTCAGCCGGTGTGACACGGCACGTCCCCCGTGGCCGCCGCCCGTCCCTCTCACAGGTGAGGTCCACCCTGGCCGGAGCAGAGCCCCGGGATCGGGTTACAGAAAGGGGCTCATTCCTTCCTGAGCCAGACTTCCTATGGCATCAGAAGAATTGAAAAGGCAGAAGAAGACCAGCTAGGAGGTCACAGGGGCTGCTGTGTCTCGTATTGTGTGTGAGGTGTGACTGGACCTCCCCTTGAACGTGCCTGTCATTGCAGGCCTGCCCTGGTCTTCACACTGCGTTAGTCTCTGGGCCTCCGGGACTCCGCGGAGTGAATCCAGCTGCGCTGTGATCTACGTGAGAGCAGAGCACAGCCGCAGCCCAGAAACGGAGGGCAGGGCTAGGCTCGGGACACAGCACCTGCTCTGATTCCCTACGAAAGGAAATGAATTCGCACACAGGAGGTACTACAGGAAGGAAAGGAAAGGAAGCGTCTCTGTAAGCGGTGTCAGAACTCGGTCTGCACCAATGGATCTTGCTCCCGTCCGCTTTTCAATAAGTGCTCATCAGAGAAGGTAATTTCACGTCAGACTGAAAACCTGTTAATGCACTGACGTCACTCAGATTACACTTTGCTGTAGAGCAGCCCGGCTCCTTATGAATTTCCAGAATTCCCCAGACTTGTGCTGAATGCAACCACGCATCTCCCCCCAGGCTGAGGAGCATCGCACCCCTCACGTGAGTTAGCGGAGCAGGAGGCTCCGGGAGGCGGTGGGGGGGGGGAGGGAGGGGTGGACAGTCCCAGGGAGAGAGGGAGACACCTGGCACTGGGGGAGGTCTCGGGAGGGACATGTCCGCACAGCTGGGCAAAATGGCCTCCCAGCTGGACAAATGACCACATGCCCCCACAGCTGGGCAGAATGACCCCATGTCCCCACAGCTGGACGGAATGGCCGGGCAGCCCTGCTGGGAGCACCGGGGGGCTGAGCCAGTGGGGGAAGGGAGAGTGTCCGATGCTCGGGTCTTGCTGGTGGCCTGGCCACGGTGCTCCAGGGACGGTGGACTGGCAGACAATGCCACAGCAGCCTTGGAGGGAAATGCTAGTCCCGTGGGATTTGGGGGCCACACTGGAGGAGGAAGGACATGCCCTCACCCTCCAGTCAGTCTCTCCCAGAGCACAGCCTGAGAAGGTGCCAAAGGCCACCAGCCCAGCACTGGAAAGGCCTGAGCTGGCCAGAGGGACAGGACCTCTGGTGTCAGGACGGTGCCCGCTGGGCTCCATTCCTCACTCATTTGTTTAAAATTCTCCCTCACCCTTTTCTCTTGGGCATCCCAGCACCTCCCGCCCAGTGTCTCCCCCACCAAACCTGCCCCCATACCGCCTCCCCCCACCCTCTGCCGCCTCCTCCCACCCTGCCGCCTCCCCCGACTGCCTTGACCCCCCGTCGCCGCCTCCCCAGCACCCCGCAACCCGCCACCTCCCCCACCACTGCCTCCCCCTCCTCCCCTCCCCTGCTGCTCCCACCCCACCCCGCCTCCCCCCACCACCACCTAAGGGTCCTGAGCTGCCGCACCAGGTTTCAGCCAAGCCTAGCTGGCACCCTCCCCAAACAAACTTGGCCGAGAACCAGAAACAAAAACAGTGGCACAGAATCCAAAGAAAAGAGTTGGTGAAAGTGAATTTGCTTTGCCCCGTGGAGTTTGCTCTGGGAGCCAGGGTCTAGCCACCACTGGGCAGGGCCTCCGGGACTGTGAGGGTGCAGCTCCAGTTATTCAACTGTGGTGCTCAGACAACTAGTGTCCACTTATGGATAAATGTGCCTCCAAGCGTCCCGTGTGTGTGTGTGCCTGCGTGTGTGTGCGTGTGTGTGTGCCTGCATGTGTGTGCATGCGTGCGTGTGTGTGCCTGCATGTGTGTGTGCGTGTGTGCATGTATGTGTGTGTAACAGAGATTTAAAAGAGGTCACTTAAAGAAAAGTCACCATATTTTCTTATGGAAAATTGTGATTTGCAAGAAAAAGAAATCTTCCATATTGCACACTTGAGATGACAGAGTTTGTATGTTCATGGTTTCGGAATCACTGGTGAAATTTAAATAAAGCAGTAAAGTCATGGATCTTTCCAGGGCGTTCAAAAGTGAAGGTGAAGCCAGGTGGGAGGCTGGTGTCTGGGGGTCAACTCAGTGGAGGAAACCACTTGCATTTCCCACTTGCTCACCTTCCATGAGCCCCCAGGCTCCCCTCCGAGGGGGCGGGGGACATGCCCGCCTTGGGTCGGGGGCCCTGGCCTCAGCGGGCCCGGGGACCCTGGGGACCAGGAGCCGCACAGGTCACATCTGCACTTGCAGAAGCGCCTGCTCAGAGCCGTGCAGCCCCTGCAAAGGACAGGAGCACATCTGTGAGCAAAATACACTCTTGGTTTGGTTTCTAGAACTTTCCAAACAGATGCTGAGCCTGTTAACGATAAGCACGTCCACCCAGCTTGGAGGGCGTGACTGGAAAGTGCTGCTGAGTTACCCTGGCTTAGGAATTCAGAATTCAATTTCAGTCCCAGATATTAAGACGTGTCTAGAATTATTTTCCCCATGGCATTAAAAAATATATGCTTTCTATTATGAAATTTAAAACGCACAGAAAATTGGAAAAATGATGCAGTGAAAACCCACGTACCATCTTGCCAGCCTCTGTCTTTGCCTCCGAATCTCTCTCCCAATATTTGAAAGGATTTGCAGCATCTGATCCCTGGCCCCCGTCAGAGTCAGTGTGAATCTCCTTTTCCCCTGAGAACAAGGGCGACCTTGTACAAAACCACAGGGTGGTCATCACAGCCAAGCAGCGTGTAAGCTCACACAGCCCCTGGTCCACGTTCCCCCTCCCTGGTTACCCCGAGGGTGTTACTCGTAGCCGTGTTTCTGGGTCCAGTCACCATGTGGTCTCGTGTTTCCTGGTCTCCTTCAGTCTGGAGAAGCTCTCCTGACTTTGCCTCGAGAATAGCGACTTTCTATGTTTTTATACTTAGTTTACTCTAAAATCCACTCTGTTATGTTCAGTTCTGTGAGTGTTGACAAATGCACCATCACTCAAGATTCAAACCAGATCATCATCCCCAAAAACTACCCCTCACTGCCCCTTCCGGGGCAGCCCCTCCTTGTTCTCAGTCCACGGAAACCATGAATCTGTGCCTGTCTCTATGGTCCCGTCTTTGCCAGAAAGGCATCTACGGGCACCTCAGAGATACTGTGGATTTGGGTTCAGACCTCAGCAAGAAAGCAAAAGTTGCGATTAAAGTGAGACAGGAATTGTTTGGTTTCCCAGTGCATGTGCAGTCATGTTTACACCACACTGTGGTCTATTCATTGTGCAGGAGCTTTACTGAAACCCAGCAGAACTCTGTGGGGCCTTCCCAGGGACAGACCCCCCCCCACCACCCCCTTGTTCCCCACCTCTTGTTTGTAGAAAAGTCTTAGCTTCCTAGGCATCCCCTGACTTCCAATCAGCAAATTTAATCAGAGAAGTGAGAGAAGGCAGAAACAAAGGAAAACAGTCAAGCAAGACAAAAAAATTATAGTCTGGCCGTAAAACGAAGTCAGAGCCTTTAGCTCCTCCTCCGGGCTGTAGGTAACACTCTGAGCCGTGTCCCTGAGCTGTTTTGCACACAGTGAGACGCCCACCAGGTGGCAGGAGTTGACGTCATGCTGCCCACCAGCACGCGGTCCCCAGGCCAGCTGGACCCACAGGGTGAGGGTGTCGACTCCCTCCAGCCAAGCGGAAGAACGTCCGCAAGCTGATCACACACCCTGAAACCCTCTCCTCATTCTGCCTTTAAAAACTCTTCCCCAGGGCTTCCCTGGTGGCGCAGTGGTTAGGAATCCGCCTGCCAATGCAGGGGACACGGGTTCAAGCCCTGGTCCGGGAAGATCCCACATGCCTCGGAGCACCTACGCCCGTGCCTCACAACTACTGAGCCTGCGCTCTAGAGCCCACAAGCCACAACTATTGAGCCCACGTGCCGCAACTACTGAACCTGCACACCTAGAGCCCCTGCTCCACAACAAGAGAAGCCACTGCAGTGAGAAGCCCACGCACCACAATGAAGAGTAGCCCCCACTCGCCGCAACTAGAGAAAGCCCTGCAGCAACGAAGACCCAACGCAACCAATAAATAAATAAATACACAATATTGGACTTCCTAGGTGGCGCAGTGGTAAGGAATCCGCCTGCCAATGCAGGGGACATGGGTTCGAGCCCTGTCCTGGGAGGATTCCACATGCCGCGGAGCAACTAAGCCCGTGTGCCAATAAATAAATAAATAAATAAATACACAATATGGAATTAAAAAACAAAAAGAAAACAACTCTTCCCCCGAAGCCGTCGGGGGTTTGGGTGTTCAGCGTGTGAGCGTCCATCCTCCTTGCTGGGCCCCACTCTGGGCACCTTGAGCAGACGCTGCCCTCTCCTTCACCTCAACCCGGGTCAGGAGATGGGCTTTGCTGCACGTTGGACCAGTGGACCTGAGTTTGGTGCAGTAACATGATGTCTGGAAAACAACTTACACACCTTCACTAACAAATACGTTATTGCTAAAACAGCTAACCATCACCTGACAGCACAGGGCTGCCTAAACCTTCAGTTTGTGAAAAACACAGGATCTGGGAAGTGCGATGAAGCCAAGTGCGGTTAAGGGAGGTGCGGAGCCAAGCTGCGTGTGGCCTCAGAGGGTGTCTTTCACGCGGCCTGAAACGCCAATACCCATCCGAGCCGCTGAGCTTGTTCACAGCCCGTTCTTTCCACCCTGGGCATGCGTGGACAGCTGTTCCAGCGTTCACCCTGAAGGACACGGGCTTGTTTCTAGCCTGTAGTGACACACAGGTGCTGCGGACATCCACGTGCGGGTTTGGTGTGCAGGTAAGTTTTCACTTCTCTGGGCTAAATGCCCGGCGCATGACTTTCAGGTGTCTGGTAGTATGGGCTCTATTTTTAAAGAAGTCACAGGTGGATGTCCAGAGTGGCTGTGCCGGTTCCCATGACGCTGCTGGGGGGCGGCACCCGTGACGCTGGCAGCTACGGGCCGTGTGCAGTCGTTGTAGACGATTCCCCGCAGAGCGTAAACTTTAATGTGCAAATCCTACTGGTAGCGTCTTTGCATGTGCTTACTTGCCATCCACACATCTTCTCTGGTGATTGTTAAAACATTTTGCCCATTTTTTCATTGGGTTGTTTTCTTATTGTTGCGTATGAAGAGTTTTTTAATATTCTGGATACAAGTCCTTTGACAGATATGTGATTTGCAAATCTTTTTCAGATGTGTTATTGAATTCTAAAATTTCCATTAGATTCTTTTTATAATTTCTTTTTCTCTGCTCAGAGCTCCTGTCTCTCTGTTCAAGTGTTCACTTTTACCTGATGGAAAGGAGAAGAAAAATGGAGTCAGTGGTGCTCAGAGAGTGTCTCAAATGGGGCCGGGCAGCCACCGAGGACGGGACTCACGCCCGTCCCAGCCTGGACGGACTCAGACGCTACGTCCTGATGCAGCCCCGTGTGTGTGTGTGTGTGTGTGTGTGTGTGTGTGGAGGGGTGGGGGGTGGGATCCAACGTCAGCCCAGTTTTCAAAGCCTTTGCTCTGCTGGTTCAGTTTCCCCAGCAAAGGGGCAGGTCCGGGGCCGGTCTCAGGCTGGGGTAGTGGCTCATGTAGAATTCTGTTCTTTCTAGTGGTTCGTGTGGAATTCTGTGACTTTGACTCCAGGACAAGTATCGTGTGGAGAATCCCATATCCCAGATCCTATCAACCAAACGGGTAACGCAAGTGGCTGCACGTGAGGAAAGAGTTTACTTGGGTCTTAAAAAGTACAGTTCAGGGGACCCAGATTTGGGTGACCCCAAAAGAGTGTTCAGGGAAGAGAGAGTCGGGGGCTTCTGAAGACAAAAGGCCAAGAGGCCTTTTTGTTAAAAGCTGTCTGGTGAGACCTGACCGACCCTGACGGGAGCTGGGAAACACCTGCCCCCAGGGCAGCACGCGTGGTTTCAGGGCCGGGGTCCGGTGAGCGGACAGACCGCGGCGAGGTTCCGGGGCTGTTCTGGGCGCTGCATCAGGACGCAGGGTCAGAGTCCGTCCAGGCTGGGACAGGCGTAAGTCCCGACCTCAGGGGCCGCCCGGCTGTTTGAGAGACTCTGGGAGCATCGCTGACGCCGTTTTCTTCTCCTTTCATGATCGATTGTCTCCGTGCTGTTGCAATGCAGACACAAGCCAAAGGCAAGATACAAAAATTCATATTCAAAAACGTTGTACTTGTGTGTTTCGGTCCCTAATGCAGCGGGGAGAGTGCTTCGCTCCCGGGGACGGTGGCAAGCTGGGTGGTGAGCTGCTTCCAGGGTAGGTGGCGGGGTCTCTGTCGCTGCTCACGGGACAAAGGGTGAAGGACACAGCCGGCTGCACGTGAGCGTGGGCGGCTGGTGGGCCAGCAGGGCCGGTGAGTCCAGCCAGCGACCCTCCCCGAGCCCCGCGCCCCGAGAGCTCACGGGATTAGCCCATTTCCACCTGGCCCCGCCTGACCCCGCCAGCCCCAGGCCTGTGCCCAGGCATCCCCACAGCCCCCTGCTGCAGACCAGTGACATCCTCTGAGCCAGCTTCCTGCGCAGGGAGGACCGAGCGTGCCTGTTCCCCCAGGATGCCCGGCCGGGTGCCTCACACGTCCTACCTGTGCCGCTGGTCACGAGGGTTTCGGTGCCAGTAGCACCGTTTGTGGACAAACGCCAAAACCCGGCTGTGGTCCCTGCGCAGAGACCAACAGAAATCCAGCGTGTTTCTGGTCTCTTGGCTTTTTCAGACCCGTGTTCTGTCCCTGGACGTGGGTGGGGGGCAGCGTGGGGTGGGTGGGCACCCCTCTGGGACCGAGGCTCCAGGCAGCCCCTGAAATGCCAAGGGCAGCCCACAGCAGGACCCCCCACACCCCTGTGGCCTCAAACCTGGGCTCACCATCTCATCCTGTCCTACCTCATAGGCCCAAGGGGGGAGGGGGCACAGGGCATGGGGCGTGGGGGGTGGGGTCAGGGTGCCTCTTCCTTACACCAGGCCATCCGAGGCCTCAGGTGTGTCCTCAGACCCCAGGACATGCAGACGCAGAGGAGCTGGTGCGGGCCGGGCCACATCCCCACTTGACCACCTGGATGAAGCTCCCTGGGCCCCCTCCTCGGCCAGCACTCAGCTAAGACCCTCAGACACAGGCCCTCAGCGGAGCCAGGGAGGCCTGGGATGTCACCCCTGCCCCCGCTGGCCCAGGAGGCAGGGGCCGGGCGGGCCGGGGTGTCTTCCCTGAGGAACCGCTCAGGGGCCGCCCAGCCAGGACCCCCTGCGAGCTCAGAGGGGCCGCCACACCCCTCCCCAGCTGGTCTCGTCCCCTGCGGCCACAGCAGAGAGCTGGCCATGCCGTCCCCAGGCCAGGTGGCCAGAGGGGAGCCCGGGTCCTTCCCCCGCCCCCGTGCCCACGGCTTGGCTCAGGGGCCCAGCGATGGGCGGGTGTGGTTCCTGCGGCCTAGTGAAGCCTTTACTGAGTAAACTGGAGGCCTCGGGGTGTGTGACTGGACGCCCCCCAAGCACAGGCAGGCAGGGCCCCGGCCGAGGACCCGGGGCGGGGGCGGCCCTCGGGGTGGCTGCGGTGGTCGGGTCACCCCCGTGCTCTCCACCCTCTGGCCAGCTGTGCCCTCCGCTGCCGCGCCCGCTGTGGGAGGCCGCGTGGGAGGGCCCTGCCCCCTCCTGACGCCCCCACCCCCGCCGTGGGGACGCCCCTCCCCCACCCCCCCCTTCCCAGCAGGTCCCCTCTTTGTGAGGAAAACAAGCTGAATTATCACAGAGTCCGTGCCCCCTGAGCCACCTGTGTGTGTGGGGGGGAGGGGGGGACGTCTGTGTTCTCACCCCCAGGGTCTTCAGAGGAACTTGCAGTCTGTGGGCCACTCTGCCTGGCGGTCACCCGTCCCCCCCACGCACACAGGGTGACCGGCTCCAGCTGTGGGCCGGGGGGCGCCGTCCGCGTCCTGGTGGCAGTCACACCGCTCACGCCCCAGGGCCGAAGCCGCGGCCTGGTCACAGCCATGCTGCCGGGACGCTCACGGCGTCCGCGGTTCCGAAGCTTCCCTGCCCCGCGGCCGCCACCGCTCCTTCCGCCCAGGCCCCCGCAGCGGCCCCTGTGCGGGCGCCCGGGCCCTCCGGACGCGGCTGGGCGGCTCAGCCGGAGGCCGGTCCCCAGGGCCTGTCGGTGCAGGAGGGATTTGGGCCCCCGGTCCCCACGCCCCGGACCCTCGGCCTCCGCCTGAGGCCACTGATGAAAGGAAGGTTCACACACGGAGGTCTGGGGAGGTCGTTCTGGCTTATCCAGGAGTAAACTTGAATTTTATGCCAACTTGAAACAGCCTGACTAAAAACAAAACAAAACCAAACCCAGCCTGACTGTGGCCTATCCGACATACGCGGTCCATCTGCTTTAGTTATTAAAGGACAGAGCACACTGGCCAGGGGTAGAGAACGTCCGTGTTAAGAGTAAAGACGAAACGCCTCCCCTCCTGGGGGCAGTGCCGGCCCTTGTGATGCTAAGGTCCCCCGGGCGCCGGGGCCACCCCGAGTGCCGTGCGCGTGCTGGCCTGGTTCTGGAAGCATCCCTGACGCGTTAAGGCTCTCTGTTCTGATAAGACATAAACCTGCTGGGAGCCCTGCTTCCCTGGAGCAGCTTGCGGGCCGTGAGAGGCCGTCTCCCGGCTGCCGCCCTCCGCGCGGCTCCGACGAGACCCACCTCTGTCCTGTTAGAGGCTCTTTCATTAGCCCCCTCGGCACCACCCGCAGGCCCCCGGGAAGCAGCTCACCCCCCAAGCGGGCGGAGCAGGGGGCTTTCCTGGGGGCCCTGTCCCCCTGGGGGACCCGGGTCCTGGTGGGGGGAGCCTCTGGCCGCACACACTCGGGGACGAAGGCTGTGCAGAGAGCGCCCAGGCGGCAGACGCGAGACCAGCCGGACGTCCTGGCCCAGGCGGGGCTCGGGTGTGGGCGGCAGGCGGGCCCTGGGGCCAGGAGCGCACGCGGGCACAGGGCATAGGCCGTGCAGCCTCTTCGTGGAGGCTGGACTTTTTCTTTTCCAGCGCTTTATTGGAGTATCATTGCTTCGCACAGTTGTGCCAGTTTCCGCGGTGCAGCAAAGTGCAGCGGCTGTATTTGCACATCACCGCCCCGCCCCGCGCCTCCCCCCCACCCCGTCCGCGCCTCTAGGTCACTGGGCATCATCAGGGTGGACTTTCACGTGAAAACTCAGACGGGCACCCCTGTGGGCCAGGTCCGTCCTAAGGGCTCCACACGCCCCCTCGCGCCCGGGGCCTGGGCTGTGCTGGGCCCCCGAGGGGGTGGTCCCTCCCTGCGAGGCTAGGATGGGTCCCAGGGCTTCACGGGTCTCCTGGGGGGTGGGAGGGGCAGGGCGTCCCTGGAAGCCGGGGAGCCCCGGAGGCCGCGGTGTCCCCTGGGGTGGCTGTGTGGGGGCCTTGACCCTGGGAGCGCCTGGGAGCCTCGGCCACCCCCTACCCGGCGGGGCCTCTGGAGGAGCACCGGGGTCCAGCCCGAGGCCGGCTCCAGAAGTGACTGGCTGGGCGGTGCGGCCAGGGCTCCAGGGGAGGGCCGGGGCGGGGCAGGCGCGGCCCCCCCAGGGTGGGCAGAGGTGCTGGGCTGCGGCCCCCACCCCAGTCTGGGCGGGCAGGGAGCCTGTGCCCGGCTGAGCTCCCCAGCTGCTCAGGCCGAGGCCCAGCTTGGGGGGAGTCTGATGGGACATCTGGGGCCGGCCAAGGGGGCGGGGCCTCTGCACAAGCCCGCCGCGTCAGGCCAAGGCCGGGGCCGTGGCCGTGGCCGCGCCGCCTCAGGGACCAGCCACGGCGCCCCCACTCCAGCCCCCGTGCCCCTGCTGCGGGGCCCCTGGATGGCCCGCTGCTCCCTGCTTCCCCGTGGCCTGGCGTCGGGTCTTTGTCACACACAGGGCTCCTCCTGCCACACGAAGGGGGCGGACGCTGGGGGGGCCTCCGCTGCGTCGGCCGCCGGCTGGGAGCGCCGCCTGCTGGCCAGGCCCTCAGCGCGGACCGGCGCGCACCCAGCTGGTGCCGACCCCCTTTCAGACACAGACAAGCCACGCACGGAGGCCAGAGGAGCCCGGGAACGAGAGCCCCCCGCCCAGTTTACCACCAGAGCCGCCCAGTTGCCTGGCAGGAGCACAGGGCCCAGGTGGGCTTTGGTATCGGGGTGGGGGGGTGTTCCTGCCCGGTGTCATCTGCGGCTCCCGTCCCGGCTCAGGCTGCCCTGGCGGCTACCACGCAGGGTCACACCGTGTCCCGTCACCCGCGATGTCTGCACTCTGTCTGCTGCCGGGAGGAAGACAGGGACCCTGGACCCGCGGTCCTGGGGACCAGGCAGGGGCAGGGACCCCCCCACGTGGGAGGGCAGCTGGGTGGGTGGATGTGGTTTCCTGCTCTTTCCCTGAGGGACCAGCCCGCTCGCCCCCATGGTAGAATGTCCTCTGCTCCAGGGCCAGCCCAGGACGGGCTCTGCCCCAGGAAATCTGCTCTTGGCCGGCGGCAGGGCCAGCTCCCCACATGCAGCACAGCAGGACCACGGGCCCTCCAGGGTCCAGCCCGCCTCTGGTTTCCAGTCTGGCCGCCGGCACCTGGCTGCAATCGCTCCTGCCCGTGTGTTTCTGGTTAAATCACAGAGATGACAAAGAATTTTACAAGTTGTTTAATCCCAGGATCATCTATGTTCCTTTTTCACAAGCTTTCCCGGCTCTGTTAGTTTCTGTTTATGCCCTAAGGACCATTCAAAATGAGATCCAGCCAGCACGTAAAACTGGGCCTGACTTTGTCTGAAAATTTGGCAAAAACCCGGCCGCCCCTTTCAGCTGCGCGAGCTCACAAGACAGCAGGAAGGCCACTCCCCAACCCCCTCTCCTGGGTGTGCTTCTGACCTTCAGATAAACAAGGTCTGAAGGGCATGAGGAGGGGTCCAGGAGGGAAGACCTCACTTTACAAACAACCCAGTGAGAGGCGGACTGAAGACAGACCAGAGCCTCTCCTCGGACGGGTGGGACGCCCACCGGCTGCAGGGTGCAGGATGGGGTCAGAGCCAGCCTGCACCGGCAGCTTCCTTCCGCGGGGGCGGAGTCCTATTTCTGGCGGCTCCAAGCCAGGCAGCCTGCTAACTGAGGACCCGGAGGCCCCTTTGTTCTCCTGGAGGGAGAGCGGTGTCTGCAGAGAGAACACCTGGGGCTGTCCGGCATGTCCACACACGTGGCCAGAGAGACCAACACCCCGGCCTGAGACCCCCCCCCCACCCGCCCAGAGGAGAGGGGGCCCTGCCGGTGCCTCAGTGGAGCCCAGAACAGGAGCCCAGAACAGCCCAGCACCAACCACGCAGCCGAAAACACAGGTGCAGCCACAGCCTCAAGCTGTAGTGACGGTCAACCTAGCCTCGGGTCCACCAGGGCGTCCAGAGACCCTCCTTCTGAGCAAAGGTCCCCAAGGAAACACAGCAGCTTGAGAGAAAGAATTACAAGCAGAGGTTCCTGGTCTCGCGGTCAGCGGGGCTGGAGTGGGGACCGGCTGACACGTGTGGCCGGAGGTTACCCGCAGGGGAGGGTGGGCTCAGGGCCAGCTGTCCAGCAACACGTGTTCCCACATTTATAAGTGAGGTGTGATTGTTTATTTTCTACTGTTTAAGAATATGTTCATTTTAAAACGTGAGGAGCAGGGCAGAGCCTCTCCCAGCACCCAGCACGTTGGCCAGAATTAGTGAAGGCACCCCTAGGAGAAGCCCTTATTCCACAAAGCCTATGGGACTCAGTGAGACGGCAGAGGCCCTGGCCCGGGAGGTTGGGGCACAGCCGCCCGGCTCCGGGGCGTGGAGAAGCCACTCTGGGGCACCGCCCAGGTCCCCAGATCCTGGGGGAACGTCAGCCAGTCCTGTGCCCCCTCCGTGTGCTGCAGAAGAATGTCCCGAGTGGGTGGTGACAGCCAGGTGGGGTGCCCGTCACCCTCACCCCCGCAGGGAGGATCCTGCTGGAACAGCCGATGCAGTGAGTCCCCTCCCCCAGCTTCCGTTCCAAAGCCAGAGGGTCTGCTGGGGGGGAAGCCGGCAAATAAGCTGCCAAGGTCACAGCACCCTGGCCTTCGGGACCTTGACTCTATCTGGTCAGGCTGGGAGTTTAGGGCCCTGCCCCAAACCATGACCAACGACCAGCCGTCAGTGGAGGCGAACAACTGGACAGGACACCAAGAAAGGGGATGCCCTGGTCGGCGCCCCTCGGGCCGCACGTATGCTCAAGGCCGGGCCTGCAGGGGCAGCGGAGAGGGAGCTTCTGAGCTGCGCACCCGCACGGCAAACGCGTGCAGCCCTGAACTGTGAGAGCAGCCTCCCAGCCAGCACGGAGCCAACAGTGAAGGGAGACAGGTTCGGGGCAGACACCGAAACCACACTGGCCCCGGTGATCTCTCAGAAGCCAGGCTCGAAGAGAACAGCAAGAGGCGGGTGCAGAGCGTGGACGTGGAGGGGGTGGGCTTCTCTGAATTAGTCCAACGTCCCTGAACAGACGAGGAGCTGGGTGGGGGGGGTAGAATCAGTGTTCAGAGCAGCTGAATATATTGAATAAGTGTCTGGTTTTCAACAAAGAATTAGGAGACATGCACAGAAACAGAAAAATATGACCCACAGGCAACAGAAACTCCTCGATGGAGCCCAGATGTTGAACTTAGCAAAGATTTGAAAGCAGTTATTATAAATATGTTCAAAGAACTAAAGGTGATGAAATAAAGTTTATATTTTAAGGCAGGACAAGAAAAAACTTACACATCAAATCCTCTGTGTGTGGGGGAGGAGCTCCGCATCACCCCTGAACCTGACCTCTGTAAAGGTGGGAAGCCCGGCTCCCCGCAAAGATCAGTTCATTCTCTTTATTCTGACGCTGGCGACGCAGCTTCTTAGAGGAACGGCGTCTTCCCCGCTCCGCAGGGGGTCGTGGTGACCTGCCAATCGCTGTGCGCACTTCCTGGACCCTGTATCCTTGGCCAACTTTATGCAAATGATCAGTACGTCATTTTGATGTACGATCCCTTGTCTCAAAAATGTTTGTGACGTGCTTTGAGCTTCTAACAGGCAAAGGTGTCCTCAGAGCGTTCTGAGAATCTGCTTCCCAGGTTATGGTCCTCGGTTTGGCTCAAATAAAATTCCCCTTCTTTCTTCTTAACTTCGTAGTTAATCGAATTTTTATCAACAAAGGAAACCAAGTGTAAAGAAGTAAAGGAAGAGCTGATATTGACTCATCAAATGTGGATATAAAGAGAAATGATCGAAAAGGACCAAACTCGGACTTTACCAGACGTCGTGCAGCACTCGTCCAGCAATATGTGCAGAAAATCATCACACTTCCCACCTGAAACTAAGATAACCTTACACCAATTATGCCTCAATAATAATAATAAAAAAGGAACCAAATGGAAAATCTGGAGTTGAAAAGTACAATAACCCAACTGAAAAACTGACAAGAGGGAATCAACAGTAGACACATAGGAGAAAAAGATCAGTGAACGTGAAGACAGATCAAAAGAGAAGTTTTAACTTGAACTGAAAAAACAAAAGAATGGAGAAGAATGACCAGAGCCTCAGGGGAATGTGGGGCCTCGTTACACACACAACCTGCACGTGGTGAGATACCAGAGGAGAGGAGAGAACGTGGAAAAAGTATCCAAAGGGATCATGGGTGAAACTTCTCAAATGTGATCAAAACCAATAAGCGTCACAATCCTTAACAGGATAAACTCAAAGAGACGCACATTGAGACACATCACCGTCAAAATATTAAAGTCCAATATTTTGGACTTCAATTTTTTTTAACAAGAAAATATTTTAATTGTAAACCTAACTTGATGGAGGGGAGGGAAGGGCTACATCCAGGGGGCAGAAACCTGATTCTCCAAGCAGAGGTTCTGTCCCTGGTGCCGCACGCAGGACAGAGCCATCTGTCCCCAGAGGGGGGCTAGAGTGTTACAAGATGACATGTAAGTCGATTCTGGGAAAGAGGAGGCTGTTCAGGTGCAGGAATCACATTCTGCAGAGGCTGGAGCTGGGTGGAAAGTCCAAAGACAAAGATCTGAACGCAGGGAGAGAAAAATGACCTCCACACGCAGGGAGCCCCAACCATAGCAACAGCTGACGTCTCGCCAGAAGCAAAGGCAGGCAGGTGACGCGTTCAAAGTACCGAAAGCAAAAAACCATCAACCGAGAATCTTATATCCGGCAAAACTATCAGAAATGAAGATAAAATAAAGACACTTGCAGGTAAACAAAAACTGAGAAGTAGACCTGCTGCACGAGAAATACTACAGGAATTTCTTTGAGCTGAAAGCACACGACCCCAGACAGTAATTCAAGTCCTCACACACGCTCATGAACCAAGAGCACCAGTAAAGTAAGTATTTACTTAATTACAGAGACAGCACAATTACAGATTTCTTCTTTTTCCTTCCTGACGGACTTAATTGCAGAAAACAGTACCTGTCCAGGTGTACAGTTGGGCCTGTGACACACGAGTGTTGGCTACTTGAAAACAGGGCACCGGCGGGGGTGACACATGCTCTGCTGGAAACAGCAGCAGGTGAAACCTCAGATCCTCAGGAAGAAGCAGAATGAGAAACAACCAATAGATGGGTTTGCATAAAAAGCCAGTAAACATGGACTTGCTTCCTAAGTGTCCTCCAAAGGCGGGCCCCCCCCACGCCCCTCCTCTGCCCCCGGAAACCACACCTGGGCTTTGGCCATTTTATTGCCTTTACATTTTACCTGCTCCCAACGCTCTGTATCGTTCCGTTTTGCACAGTATTGGTTTTTTTTTTAAATATTTATTTATTTAGGCTGCATTGGGTTCGTTTCCGTGCGGACTTCCTCTAGTTGCGGTGAACGGGGGTACGCTTGGTTGCAGAGCACGGGCTCTAATAGTTGCAGCATGCGGGCCCTAGAGCGCACAGGCTTTGGTGGTTGTGGCACGTGGCCTCGGTCGTTGTGGCGCACGGGCTTCGTGGCTCCGCGGCATGTGGGATCTTCCCCGACCAGGGATCGAACCCGTGTCCCCTGCATTGGCAGGCGGATTCTTAACCCCTGTGCCGCCAGGGAAGCCCCAGCAGTTTTTAATGCCGATGGTGGGATCACACGGATCCTGTTTTCTGTGACAGGCGTTTTCCACGCGGCTTTGTGTGTGGCTGCCGATGCTGTAGCCCAAGCAGCGTGCTGGTCTCACACGTCTGCTCCCTGCAGAGGGCACTGAGGTCGTCTGCAGTCCTGTTTGGTGTTTGCTGTTATAAAGATCGCTGCTGTGAACATTCTTCTGGGGTCTCCTCGCTCGAGGGTTTGCATTTCACAGGAAACGCTCACATCTGGACGGCCCCCATGAAGACGCACGAAGACGCTTGTGGCCAGAGGCAGCAGGCCTTGGCTGAGGCCACCGCGGCCCCGCCGTCGGGCACACCTGCCGCCAGGGTGCTGCACCCCGGCTGGGAGACCCCCAGGGCGCACGCGGGGCTGCTGGCGGGATCCTGCCAAGGCGCCTCCAAAGTGGCGGCACCAAATCCCACTCCCGTCAGCGGTGGGCGGGGGTCCTTGGGAGGGGCAGCTGCTCCAGGGTCCTCTCGTGGGGGGTGAGCACTGGTGGTTTCCCCTGATTCGCAGCACGGCCGAGCCTCTTCTTCAGGGAACGCCCGTTCCCGGCGCCTGCCGGCTTCCCCGGCCTGCGAGCCGTCCCCACTGCTTCTTAGGGGCGCTTTCTATGTGGGGGTCGACCGCACGCTGGCCGAGTGTGCTGCAGTTACACCCCCGTTTGCGGCTCATTCTGGAAATTTTCAGTGTCTTTTGATGGTTACGTCAACGGGTCACATTTATCAATCTCTTCGTCGCAGCTTGTGAATTCTGAGTCTAGTTTAAGAAATTCCTTCTTACCCAGAGGCTGTATCAACATCTCCTGACATTTTCTGCCCGAGTTCTTCCATTTGGTTCTGACACGTAAATGCTCATCTGTGTGGACTGGTCCTGCCCTTGCCCGGAGCGGGGAGGGGCCTCCTTTGTGCAGCATCTCGGTTTTCAGGCGCACGTGCTTCCGGGTACCAGACTGTGCGCACGACCACAGGTTCGCCGCAACCCTCACTTCCGGAGGCCGAGCCCCTGGTTTTGTTCTCGTTTAGGGGCAGCTGGTGCTCTTGCCCAGGTGTTTTTCTCCGACGTTTGAGTCACGGTGGGGTTTTGGTTAGAATTGCCTTGGCTCTTTAGACAGCTTGAGGGTCTGAGTCTTCCTGTGCACACTGAGTGCACACACTCTCTCTCTTAGGTCTCCTTTAACAGCTCGGTCACATTTAAGATTGTCTTCATTTGTGTCTTTCGCTTTGTCGTGTGTGTCCCTGGGTCCCTGTCTGTGTTGCTGCTAACTTAAAGGATAGCTCTTAAGTTTACACTTCTTTAACTTTCCAAACAATCGAGTGTGTATTGCACGTTCATCTAGCATGCTGGTGGGGAGGCCCGGCCACCGGAGGGGACGAGGTGGGGGGCGCGGCCCGACTGGGCAGCTTCCTGGGGTAATTCAGCTTCTCACCGACGTGGTGTGAGAGCTGTCTGTTCTCAAGACCCAAGCGGGCTCTGTGGAGGGAAAAACATGTCTGTGCGGATAACGTCCAGGAAGGCCTCTCCCTCGTTTTGCAGGGAGAACGGGCCACGTCTGTCCGACACAAGCCCCAGGGCTGTGAACTTACAGGACTGTCCTCACCCAGGAAGTACAGAATCAGGCTCATGGAGAACAGCAGCGTCCCAGCCCTCCACGGGGGAAGGGGCGTGAGGCGGGGGAAAGAGGGGCCCGGACACCACAGCCTGGACCACGCAGGGGCAGAGGTGGGGGCGGCACCCCCCCCCCGGCCTGGAGCGGGTCTCACTGAGCAGCGGCAGCGGGACCACAGCTGGGCTGAGTGGGCAGCGGGCAGCGGCCGCCGTCGGCTGGGTCCCAGGACGCCTGCTGGGGCCACAGCACCTGCAGCGGGGAGGGGACAGGATGGAGCTGCCGAGAGCTGCTCCCAGGCGAGCACCGCGGAGTCCGAGTGGGGTCCGGCCCTGAGAGCGGTCGGTCTGTTACCTCCGGCTGAGGGTCCCCGGCTGGACCCGAGGACTGACTGACTGAGACAGGCCAGCAAGAGGTTTATTTAAGACACGTTCTGTGGGACACAGGAGCCGCCTAAGGAGAGGAGGACCCAAAGGCACGGCAGCACCGAAAAGCTTTCCTACCAGGTGGGGAGAGGCCACCAGCGGAGTAACTAGCTCCCTGGGAGGCAGAGGCCGGTGCGAGCTGCTTTCAGGAGGTCTGTCTGCTCGCATCCTCTCAGCACGTCCCCGTCCCTGGTGATACAAGGGCTCCTTTCCTCCCGGTGCAAGGAGGGCATCTTTCACACCGGCTTCCCCTCCTGCCTTCAGGGTAAAGGGTGTCAGCGGGCCCTTCTTGTACCTGCTGCTACTGAAGAGCCTTTCACTCAAAACAACCCTCGTGCCCGAGGGCGCATCTGGGGGCAGGCTCTGCTGCCCTTTCTCACCCAGCAGAGACTGGGACCATGGTCACAGAATTGTGTAATCCTCAGAGAGACAAACGGGGAGTTACATCCATGAAACAAGAATAGGAGGTTATGAAACAAATGTTGGTGGATGAGAAAAAATGACTATAAATAAACACAAAATTAATAATAAGGGACTTCCCTAGTGACACAGTGGTTAAGAATCTACCTGCCAGAGACAGGATTAAGATGGCAGAGTAGGAGGACGTGCGCTCACTCCCTCTTGCAAGAGCACCAGAATTACAACTAACTACTGAACAATCATCAGCAGAAAGACACTGGAACTCACCAAAAAAGACACCCCACATCCAGAGACAAAGGAGAAGCCGCAATGAGACAGTAGGAGGGGCGCAATCGCTTTAAAATCAAATCCCATAAATGCTGGGTGGGTGACTCACACACTGGAGAACAGTTATACTGCAGAAGTCCACCTGCTAAAGTGAGGGTTCTGAGCCCCACATCAGGCTTCCCAACCTGGGAGTCCAGCAACGGGAGGAGGAATCCCCAGAGAATCAGACTTTGAAAGCCAGTGGGATTTGATTGCAGGACCTCCACAGGACTGGGGGAAACAGAGACTCCACTCTTGGAGGGCACACAAAAATATGTGCTCACCAGGACCCAGGGGGAAGGAGCAGTGACCTCATAGGAGACTGAACCAGACCTACCTGCTGGTGTTGGGGGGTTGCCTGCAGAGGTGGGGGGCAGCTGTGGCTCACCGAGGAGGCAGGGCCACTGGCAGCAGGGGTTCTGGGAAGTGCTCATTGGTGTGAGCCCTCCCAGAGTCCACCATTAGCCCCACCAAAGAGCCTGTGGGCTCCAGCACTAGGTGGCCTCAGGCCAAACAACCAACAAGGTGGGAACACAGCCCCACCCATTAGCAGACAAGCAGATTAAAGTTTTACTGGGCTCCGCCCACCAAATCAGATTAAAGCTTTACTGAGCTCCACCCACCCAGCCCTACCCACCATCAGGCCCTCCCATCAGGAAGCACCCAGGAGCCTCCTAGACAGCTTCCTCCTCAAGAGGGCAGAGAGCAGAATCAAGCAGTATCAGCAGTATTTCGTCTTGCGGAACTGAAAACCACAGCCACAGAAAGATAGAGAAAATGAAAAAGAAGAGGACTTTGTACCAGATGAAGGGACAGGATAAAACCCCAGAAAAACAACTAAATGAAGAGGAGATAGGCACTCTTCCAGAAAAAGAATTCAGAATAATGATAGTGAGGATGATCCAGGACTTTGAAAAAAGACTGGATGCAAAGATCGAAAAGTTTACCAAAGACCTAGAAGAATTAAAGAACAAACAAACAGAGATATGCAACACAATAACGGAAATGAAAAATACACTAGAAGGAATCAATAGCAGATTAATGGAGGCAGAAGGGCGAATAAGTGACCTGGAAGACAGAATGGTGATCATCACTGATGTGGAAAAGAATAAGGAAAAAAGAATGCAAAGAACGGAAGACAGCCTAAGAGACCTCTGGGACAATGTTAAACGCACCAACATTCGCATTGTAGGGGTCCCAGAAGGAGAAGAGAGAGAGAAAGGACCTGAGAAAATATTGGAAGAGATTATAGCTGAAAACTTCCCTAACATGAGAAAGGAAATAGCTACCCAAGTCCAGGAAGCACAGAGAGTCCCAGGCAGGATAAATCCAAGGAGAAACACGCAAAGACATATATTAGTCAAGTTGACAAAAATTAAAGACAGAGAAATGTTATTAAAAGCAACAAGGGAAAAACAACAAATAACATACAAGGGAACTCCCATTAGGGTAACAGCTGATTTCTCAGCAGAAACTCTGCAAGCCAGAAGGGAGTGGCATGATATATTTCAAGTGATGAAAGGGAAGAACCTACAACCAAGAATACTCTACCCAGCAAGGATCTCATTCAGATTCGATGGAGAAATCAAAAGCTTTACAGACAAGCAACAGCTAAGAGAATTCAGCACCACCAAACCAGCCCCACAACAAATGCTAAAGGAACTTCCCTAAGTGGGAAACATAAGAGAAGCAAAGGACCTACAAAAACAAAAACAAAACAATTAAGAACATGGTAATAGGAACATACATCTCGACAATTACCTTGAATGTAAATGGACTAAATGCACCAACCAGAAGACACAGGCTGGCTGAATGGATACAAAAACAAGACCCATATATATGCTGTCTACAAGAGACCCACTTCAGACCTAGGGACACATACAGACGGAAAGTGAGGGGATGGAGAAAGATATTCCATGCAAATGAAAATCAAAAGAAAGCTGGAGTAGCAATAATCATATCAGATAAAATAGACTTTAAAATAAAAAATGTTACAAGAGACAAGAAAGGACATTACATAAAGATCAAGGGATCCATCCAAGAAGAGGAGATAACAATTATAAATATATATGCACCCAATATAGGAGCACCTCAATACATAAGGCAAATGCTAACAACTATGAAAGAGGAAATGCAGGGCGGAAATAGAGACACAGGTGTAGAGAGCAGGCACGTGGACACCATGTGGGGAAAGTGGGGAGGCTTGGGGGGGAATGAATTGGGAGATTGGGACGCCAAGTTGTACACTCTAAATATATGCTGTTTATTGTCTGTTAACTGTATCTCAATAAAAGTTCTTAAAAAAAAAAAAAAAAAAGAATCTACCTGCCAATGCAGGGGTCATGGGTTCGAGCCCTGGTCGGGGAAGATTCCACATGACATGGAGCAACTAAGCCCGTGCGCCACAACTATTGAGCCCGTGAGCCACAACTATTGAGCGCATGTGCTGCAACTACTGAAGCCCACATGCCTAGAGCCTGTGCTCCACAACAAGAGAAGCCACTGCAATGAGAAGCCCACGTACCACAATGAAGAGTAGCCCCTGCTCACCATAACTAGAGAAAGCCTGCATACAGCAAGGAAGACCCAACGCAGTCATAAATAAAGTAAATTTATAAAAAATAAAAGTAATAATAAGTGATGCTCATTTGTAAACTGTAAATAACTCATTTAAAAATTCCACTTGGAGACAAAATTCTTGACAAAATGTGGAAAGTGTGGACAGGGCACTGCAATAATGTGAAAACACACTAGATGCTTTTTTTATTGCAAAGAAGTAAAGACACCAAATAAACTCAGAATCTTAGATGGAGCTAAGGGGAAGCTGGGACGAAGTGAGAGAGTAACATTGACACATACACACTACCAAGTGTAAAATAGATAGCTAGTGGGAAGTTGCTGTATAACACAGAGATATCAACTCGATGATGGGTGATGCCTTAGAGGGGTGGGACAGGGAGGGTGGGAGGGAGGGGATATGGGGATATATGTATAAATACAGCTGATTCACTTTGTTGTACAGCAGAAACTGGCACAACAGTGTAAAGCAATTATACTCCAATAAAGAACTTTAAAAATTTCAGAATCTTAGGAAATACAAAGTTAAGTATTATGTTAAACATCTTAAACGTCAGTACTAAAATAAATAAATAGAATGTGTAAATTACAAACTGATTGAGAAAAAGAAGGAGATAAATTTGGCCAACCTAATAAAAGGTAAGAAAGGCAAAAAAAGAAACACATTGTGGTTTTAAATTACGTAATAAGACAGAAGAAATTCGTTCAAGTGTATCACAGTAGCTCAGAAGGGAGACAGGTGAAACGCATGAACTTGTAACATTTATAAAGTGTGTTAATCCATGCACTCTTGAAGAGATAGAAACTCCCGCACCAGATAAACACACAGATTCCAGCCATGTGCTGTTTCCAAGTGACCCTGAAAATAAAACAGCACAGAAAAGTAAAAACTAACAGGAAAGGAAAACCTGTAGCAGGTGTTGTGGTTTGAACTGTGTCCGCAAGAGACACGTCCACGTCCTCATCCCGGAACCTGTGAACCTGGCCTCCTTTGGAAATAGGGTCTTTGCAGATGCCGTCGAGATGAGTCACACTGGCCTTGGGTGGCCCTCGTAAGAAGAGAGAAATCCAGACACAGAGACACAGAGAAGACAGGAGGAGAGGTTGGTGAGCTGCGGCCACGGCCCCCGGGGCCCCAGAGGGCGCCCGGCCTCCAGACTGTGAGAAAATCCATTCTATGGCTTTAAGCTTGTAGATCATCACAGCAACCCCAGGGGAGGTAATCAAACAGGAAAGGATGGAGCGGAGGTTACAGCAGAGGCCCTGATGGACTTGAACCGGACCCCCTCCCACCGCCCCCGGCCCCCCGTGAAGGAGATGCCGCCATCAGGCTGAGGTGGAGGGACACCCGGGCGGCATCCCTGGTGACCGGGCTGGGGCTGCTGGCCGTGCTCAGATGCAGCACCGGGGCCGGTAGGACACGCGTCTTTCCAAGGCTTGGTTTCTAAAAGCCGTCTCTGGCGGTTTCAGAAGGAATCGGGGCTCCTTGGAGACGTGGCTGGTCGCGGGCGGCAGAGAGAGGGTGTGCGGGAAACTGTCAGCCATCGTGAGCCCACGTGAGCGTAGACGTGAACATCCACGACAGTCACAGGCCACAAGTGACAGCGTAAGAGGAGAACCCACAAGTTCCCACTGCAATAAACACATGAAAAAATCAAGGGGTAAAGGAGAAAGCTCTTCCTTGGAGCCGACAGCAAATAACTGTGGAAGGAATGAGGAAATTACAAAAACCAGCGTAACGGAAGTCAGAGCAGTAATTGTTTGCTCAAGAACCATCGAAGAATGTTAAAACTCGTGGGTGAACGTTAATGAGAAATAGGAAAGTTAGCATATTCCCCAAGACTGTCCTCAGAAGATGGGGACCTCAGTGGAAAACTTGGTGGTGCTGAGCAGCTGTGACGTTCCCGGTGCGGGGACACCCGGGCCCCAGGAGGCGCTTGCCTCACGTCCTAAGAAGGGCTCAGAAAGGTTGCCCACCCACCTGCCTCCTCTTGGGGGTGGTGAGGATGGCCCCACGAGAAGCCCGTGGTCACTGCCCATCTAGGCCTCCTGGGGCCGGAGGGGCAGGTCTGGCTCTACCACGCCGGACCCGGCCAGGCGGCGTCTCTGGTAGGACTGGGACCTGGGGACAGTCAAGGATCACACGAGTCCCGTGTCCCCAGAGGATCTCCGGGGCGTGGGGGGACCAGGCACCGCGCTTCCTCCTGGGCTGTCCCTGCCCTGAGCCGGCCTGTCCCGCACGAGGCCCCGACGGGCAGCAGAGGGCGCCCGCGCCCTGCGCACAGGCCCGCCCGCAGGACCACCCACTGTGTCCGCAGTCATTGGAGGGAGGGGCGGCTGTGCCCAGGCCGCGCTCACCCCTCTGCGTGGAGCAGAAGCGGGGGTCCTGCAGGCCTGACTCCTCCCGCCCAGGCCCACCCTCTGAGCAGACGCCTCCCGGGACAGGGCCTGGGCCCGGCGGGGGCGAGGGGCCTGCTCGGAGCCAGCGGCCCGCCCGAGCGCCTGCTTCCCTTGGTCCCGGGGCTGAAGCCGGGGATCTCCGCCTCCCTGCTGGGGGATCAGGCACTGGGGGCCTTCCCTTCCCTCACCCTGGGGAGGGGCTTCCCTCTCAGCCTCCCCCGAGGTGGGGCCGCAGACCCTGCGCCCACCGCGACCCAGCACAGGCCAGGCGAGGTGCCCCCGCTGGGCCCACACCCAGGCCCCGGGCGCGCCGTGCTGAGGGAGGCGTCTTTAGAATAAGGTTCACCCCGGGCCCCAGGAGGCCCCGTTCCCACTCACACCCCCTGTGGGGCCCCCGCCCCGCTCATCGCGGCCGTGAAGCCCCTGGGGAAGACAGCAACCAAATGCGGATTCGGGCTCGGGGAGGAGGGTCCACCTGGGCCTGTGTCAGGTCCCCCTCGGCCTCACGCCCCGGACGCTGCCGTCACTACCCTTCTCCAGCTGCCAGCCCAGAGCACGTCAGGATTTCTCTGGACAATGTTTGGAACGGATGCGCCTGGCCCGAGGTCACACAGCCTGCAGGGGACGGAGCTGGACCTCTCCCGGTCCGACCGCCCCTGCTGTCCCAGGGTCCCGGGTCTGAGGGTACACCGCCCGGGCGCCGGCAGCTTCCGAGAGCCGCGGTGCGGTCAGGCCGAGGGACAGAGGCTCCCAATGGCCCCCTGCAGCTGCCGTGGTCCTGGGACTTCTCAGGGAAGGCAGTGAGGGGCGGGGCTTGCTGGGCCAGGCCACGGGGACCCGGGACCGAGGTCACCCTGTGCCTGGCCAGTGAGGCGAGCACTTGGGTGCTTGGGGTCCAGCGGAGGACGGCTGGAGGGCTGTCCACGGCGGGGCAGGGGCTGCTGGATGGTGACGGCCCGGGCCCACCCTCTCCCTCTGCCCTGCAACGGGCCTCACTAAGCCGCTAAGTGACGTGCGGGGGTGGGGGACCGGCCCAGGGCCAAGAGGCCCAGTCCTGTGCCCATCGGCGAGGGGTTAACTCACGTCATCCGGGACCAGCCCTCCCCCTCTGCCCGACACCAGTGTCCCCATCAGGCCCCAGCGCTGCCCCCTCGAGCAAGCTGGGGGGAGGGGAGGAGACCGCACAGGGACTGCCCGGGCCCCTGCCCACGGAGGAGGGCAGCCCTGTGGCTGGGGGTCCCAGCCCCCGCGGGAAGAGAGGGAGCCCCACCCGGAGGCTGGGAGAGGTGGGTGCAGGGAGCCAGGGCGGGGGTGAGGAGACAGGGGCTGCGGCCCCCACACCGGGGTCCCACACACGACCCTCCTCGCCCCTTTGGAACGTCACTGCACCTCAAGGGGCCAGGACAGGGCCAGCTTGCACCCACGGACCCTGCCCCTGGGACCCCTGCCCCAAGATCAGCAGGGCGGGAAGTGACGTGTGTTTGCAGGAATGGTCTGGCAGCCGGGTCCCTGCTGGTGGGCCCTGGGGACCGCGGTGGGTGGTGGTGGGCGGCCCGGGGCCCCCACTGCCTGGGAAGCCCCCTCCCCCAGGGTCCCGGCTGGGCCTCCCAAGGGCTCCCAAATTTCATCTCAATCTTCGCTGTCTCCCAGGCAGGCGGCCAAGCGGCTCCCACAGCCCCAGACAGCCATTAAAGACATTTTATTGCCAGATGTTTTGCTTTTTCCACAGAATCAGAGGCCAGCATGAGGTAGCGGGGAAAGATTAACCCCTCCGGACCCACAGCTGGTCACCAGGTCTCGCCTGTCCTCCAGGGTCCTGTGTCTGCCCCTCCCAGCCCACACAGGGCAAAGAAATACCTTCTCTTTACAAAGGCTGGCGGGGGTGGGGCACCTCCCTAAAGACAAGAGGCATCCCCCCCCCCCCGAGGCCCCAGGAGGCTCGTGAAACAAACAGTTACGGGTCCTGCCCAGCCCCCCACGCCAGCCCTGCTCCCACTCTGTCCCAGCCTGACCTGGGGGGACGACCCTCGGGCCTCAGGTTTCACGGGTTACTGAATGGGCAGCGGCCACAGTCCCACCACCCCAGACGCTGGGTCGGCCCCGTGCCCATCACAGCGCCCATCACAGGTGGTCCGTGCAGAAGGGTCTCCCCTCCCCCGCCCCTCCCCCTCCTTCCTTTCTCAGGGTTTCTTTCCAACGACAACCACAGCCTCTGTCTGATTCCAGCTGACCAGAGACTGCGCCTCTCGGCCCTTCGGCAACAGGACGGAGCCCATCGGGCCAACGCACGTGGCCCTGGGACGCAGGCCAGACAGCCTCCTCGAGGTCCTCGGGCAGCTGGGATGGGGCCGGGTGGGGACGGCTGGGGAGGGCTCCTCCGTGCAGTCTCCACAGAAGCGACACAGGCACGCGGGAGCGATGGACCGGGCCGCACAAAGAGGGCGCGAACACGGTGCGTGACGAAGCTGAGCCCCTCCCGCCCGGGGCCCCCCGTCCCCAGAGGCTGGGTGTCCGGGGCTCCCCCGGACAAGTCGGGAGCCCTGCCGGGTCTGCACGGAGCGGGCGGCTGCTCCTCCATCTGCGCCCCCCAGGCCTGCACAGCCAGCTCCGTCCGCTCCGCTCGGTGGACCTGGAACAGCTCAGGGCCTGTAATTTGCTGAACAGTCCCCATGGTTGAATCTCTGGGGTGTCACCACATTTTTTCAATTAAAAACCATGCATTTTGGTGTCGTTTTTAAATAAGTCTGTAGGATGCATTCCCGGCAATGACCTTGCTCTAACTCACACTCCCTGACGGGTGCGCCCCACCCACTCCGCGGGCTGAGAGCCCTGATGGCCTCCCGTCCGCTGGGGCGGCTGGCACGCGTGGACACCTGTGGGCACTGCCGTTCTCGTCCTGGCCTCTTTTTCTGTTGGTTTCTGCCTTCCTTTGCCCCTGGTCAAGCTCCTCATCAGTCAGGACCTGAGTCACCACCTGAGGGGTCCCGCCTGCAGGTCACTGTGACTCAGATGCCACCCTGGCCGGCGCTTCCTCTCTGGCGGCCAGCCTGGCCGTGACTGGCCCACACCTCCCGGCCCCTGGGGAAGGCATCCCTGCCCCCCCCCCACTGACCCCAGCGTTTTCTCCGACCACCACTGCTTCCTGTCCAGCTGACTCATTTTGCAGTCAGAGCTGGGAGACAGGACCACCCTGTGCTCGGTGCCTGGGGCCAGCCTGGACCCCACAGTCAAGCTGGCCAGGAGAGGGGTTCTCGCAGAGACAGGTCAGGAAAGAGAGGCTGGTCCACCCCGAGGGCAGGGACAGAAGCCTGGCCAGTCTGGCACCCCGCCAGCTCCGATGTCCGCACAAGTGCACTGCCATGGAAACCACGTGTGTAGCCGTGGAAAACATTTTCCTGGATGAATCATGTTCTAAGTTGGGAGGGAAGTTCACTTAATAGTTGGGGCATCAAAAAGAAATCAAAAGAGTTTTGTTCAGCAGATGCTGAGAGGGTTTGTGTCTTTGGTGTTTATAAATGAAGGCTGTTTTCTGTCACCCACACCCGGGAAGAAGCGGGACATTCCAGAAACACCCGCCACCATTGCTCAGGAGGCCAGGCTCCTGGTCACGCCCCGTGTCGCCCCGTCCTCAGGGCCCCCATCACCTCGTCCTCTGGGCCCTCTGGTCTAGGAAGTTCTATCAGGAGGCGTCTGAGTTTCCAGAGCCCGTGGGGGATGGCTCCCCCTGCCGTGGATCTGAGCGGCCCTCCATCCAGCGGCGAGGGCAGCGGCCTGCGTGTCTCCACAGGGCTCTCAACCGCCGTGTGGCTCTGGGCACGATAACCCACCTCGGTCTCCCCACCTGGACCATGAGGATAAGCTCTGCCCACCTGCCCAGAGCTGGAGGAAGCACCGAACCAGAAAACACAGGGACAAGCCCTTTGTGCATTGAAAAATCGTGTTTGCAATGATAAATGTACAGTTTTTCCCAGAAAGTGCCGTTTCAGACCACAGAATCGTCACTCAGCAAGGTGGACTTTGCTCCCAAGGGCCGCGCCATCCAACTGGTCTACCGACTACGGCCACAGGGATGCTCAGCCCAGGACGGGGGCGGCCCTCTGGGATTCCACCCACGAGGTCACTTCAGACCAGAAAGCCTTCCTGCAGCGTGGCCGCGCCTGGGCCCTGGGCCTGGACAGCCGGCAGGCGGACGGTCAGAGGGGCACAAAGTGTGTGGTCAGGTGGGGGTCTGGCGCTGCCCAGAGCCTGCCAGGGAGGACCAGCTCCTACCACGGCCCTGGGGACGGCGGGTGCAGAGCCAGGCCTGGGATGCCTGGCTGTGTGACCTGGACGTGGCAGCCACGGGCTGCCCGGGGAGCTGCCACGTGGTTGGCAGCCTGGGGTGCAGCCTGGGGTCACCCGCCGGCCACCGCCACTGTGTGGACACGATGTGAGCGAGTGGAGAGGAGGCGGTGAGGGACACACTGCCCACAGCAAGGCCCACGCCCACCCCCACCGCGTCCTCTGCAGGCGGCACTCATTCTGAGGGCCGGGGGCAGAGGTCTTGAGGCCTGGCAGGTGTCTCCGCTGCACACAGGGACGTCCGTGTTCCCCACGTGCCCAGAGCAGAGGTCCCTCACCCACGGGGGGCGTCACCCTCGAGGCCCCTGGCTTGGGGAGCACAGCAGGAGGCGTGTCTGCTCTGCGCTCCCCTCCCGGCCCCTGCGACTCGCCGCGTCCGCTCTGCGTGAAGGCCCCGGGCCTTGCCCTGCTGTCTCTCCTGGAGTGGACCCTGTGTCTGGGGGGCCCTGAGCCCTGGCTGGGTTAGGCTGGCCGCTCCCCCCATAAGCCCCCGGAGAGGGTCTCACTGTCCGGGGACCGGCGGGGGACCGTGCCCTGGGGGTGCAGGCACAACCCAGCCCTGACCGTGGCTGGAGGCGCTGCAGGAGGCACCCCCCGCCCCTCTCAGGGCCTCACCCTTGCTGCCTGGGGGGCGGGGGCGGCGAGCAGAAAGAGGAATGTTTAAGAGGAGGACGGCCCTGCCAGGGCTAGGGCGTGCGCCGGGCGGCGGGGCGCTGTTGCTCCGTGGTGGTGGTGGGGGGGGGGGGGGCGCGGAGGGACGGGCGAGGGGAGGGCTGGCGTTGCCCCACCGCCACCGCCTTCCGGCTGCTCCGCGAGCACAAGGGCGTTTCCCAGAGGACATGCTTTCCTCCCAGCTCCACCCGCGTGGGGTTTTTAACCCCCGCACCAGTCCTGCTGGGTAACTTGCCCGTTCCCAGCACTTACTTTTGGAGGCACCCGGTGTCCCAGGGGCCTGGGAGATACAGGCGTCCCTTCAGGGGGGCTCCTGGAGGGCTCCTGTCGGGGCCCGGGGTTCCAGCGCCCCAGCCTCTCGGAGGCCTGAGCCCAGGGGCCCCCAGGCACCGAGGGGCCCAGGACACGGCAGGCCGCACCCCTGGGGCAGGTGACCCCTGCTTCCCTGACGCAGCGGCCCAGAGAGGGGGTCTTCTCCCCGTCACCACCCCACCCTTCCTGCGGGGCCTGGGGACAGCCCTGCCCCCACGCCTCCTGGACCCCCCAGCTCATGTCCTCCCCGACGCTCCAGGGCCTTGACTCCTCCACCCTGCAGACCTCAGCTGCCTGGACAGGGTCACCTGGGGGTCCGTTCAGACCTGCAGGAGCCCTGCCACCCGCCCCTAGACCCCGGCCCCCACCCAGCCCGATCCCCGCGGGCCGCGGCCATGGCTCACCCGTCTCAGGTGCTGGATACTGTGTGGGAGCCGCGGGGGGGGGCCTCCCCGGCCAAGCATATCCCTGTGACCCCCCACTCTCATCCCTCCGCCCCGGCCCGGAGGCTCTGGTGCGGTCCTGGAGTGCTGTGACACCCCCGCCCCCGAGGAGAAAGGGTCCCTTTGCTGCGCAGCCGGTCTCTTCTCCTCAAGCGGAGGGGAGCTGCAGAGCCCTACACCCCTAACTTCCTCCCTCGCACCCTGGCCTACGGCCCAGCTCCCAGAGCCCTGCAGAGCCAGGTCTGCGGCCTGGCCTGGGCCTGGGGGTGCGGGGACGTCGACCCTGCGAGGCCGGCCCACCTCTCCGGATGGCCTTGACCGTGCCCAGCGCTGCCAGCCAGGAAGCGTGGGTGTCCCTGTGCCCCCCACCCGCATCCTCACTGCCCAGCCTTGTCCAGAAAGAGAGACCCCCCCCAATCAGAGACCTGAGCACGGCTGCCCTGTTTCTCCCCGTTTTGTAGACAACGTGCTGGGAACCACGCAGCGGCCGGGCCCCTGCTGCCGGGAGCCCCGGTTCCTGGTTTTCCACAGCATAGTCCAATTTCTCCCCAAAACCTGCAAGAGCATTAGCGCTGCCGTCTTTGCAGACAAAACAGCTCAGACTTGGGGAGACCACGTGAGCAGGAACAGCCTTGCGCGGGGGGCTGAGCCCCTTTGTTTGACGTGGAAGCTGGGTGCCCTGCCTCTAACCCCACGGCAGGGCGTGGGTGAAACCAGCAGCAGGTAAAACGACCCCTACACTGAGTTCACAAAAGTTGCAGAAAGTGGGTACGGGGGAAACACTGGAAGAAACCCCACAGCAGTCATTGAGAGGTATAATTTCCGAAGGTTTTCTCCAAACTTCTCCACTGTGGTTATACAACGTCCGCATGTCTTTAAACTATAAAACGGTTTGGCTGATTTTAGATGTGTTAACAGCTGCAGCTCTGGGAAAGACCTTCTAGAATGTTCTCTGGGACAGGGTTGGGTCTGGCCACATCCAGAGAGCCCACACACGGGGCCCCGGGGCAGGCTGGTCTTCACGCCTGTCCTCAGAAGCAGGGCCTCACCCCCCTCTCTGTGTCGCTGTCTCTGTCTATACACGTATGTATATGAAACAAATGCGTGTTTAGTTGTCCCGACTGTGTCTTCCCAGAGCAAAAAGTGAAATCTCTCTCGTCAATGTGTATTTGACTAAACTCTGAAGAGACATTTACTCGAAAGTCAGACAGATCGATGGATTTGAAACGTGTAAACAAACAGCGCCGTGATGTGCAGACACCGGTGCGCACGGGGACAGGGGAGCAGGCGCGTCAACCCCACGGGGAGGTTGGAAACAACCAAGGAGCCTCTCAGGGAAATGCCTCTCCGCTTACGCGCTCTTTCTCAGACGTCTTCGCCGGACAACTGCAAGCAAATAAAACTCGCACACGCCAGGAGCGCTCCCTTGGCCGCGTGGCACCGGGGGCTCCAGCCGCTCCAGGGAGAGTGAGTGAGTCAGCCCCGCGCTGGGAGAGACCCCCGCCTCCCTGCGCTGGGACCCGCCCCCGTGCAGCTCCTCCTCCCGCCCGCTGCTGCCTCCACCCCTCCGTCCTCCCGGGCTGGAACTCGGGCGGGAGGGGAGCAGAGACAACTTCTCTCTCTCTCTCTCTCTCTCTCTCTCTCTCTTCCTCTCTCTCTCCCCCCGGCCCCGGGCCCCGCTCCATGGTGACCCGCAGGCCGGTGACATGAGGCTGCCCCACGCTCTCCTGCCCCTGCTCCTGCAGGCCTGCTGGGCCACCGCGCAGGACGACCTGGCCAACTCGAGGGCCATCGCCTTCCAAGGTGAGTGGAGGGGCCGCCTCTCGGACCCCGGCTCCGGCGGCTGGGCGAGGCCGGCCTCCCCCAGCCGCATCAGCTCCGACGCCGCCGCAGCGGGACCCCGGCCCCTGCCCTGACGGGCGAGCGCTTCGATGCTGCTCAGCTGGGGAGGGCCTCGCGGGAGGGGACGAGCCTCGCCCGGCTCAGCCCGGGCCCCCCAGCGCCTGTCCTGGGGAGGGGGTGGGGGCTGTGCCCTCCGCCCGTCGGTCCCTTTCGATTCCTTGCTGGTGGTCAGTCTAGAAACACGGTTACCTATTCCCACCCACCCTTTTCTGAAGATCATGCCCCTGGTAGCTTTAAATTCACCTCGGAAACTCGATGAGGAATCGGCCTCGGCTGTGGTGAAGGGTGGGCTCCTCGCCCTTCCAGGAGGGTTCGGGGCCTCACTAGGCGCAGCGGGGCGGCCAGGCCATAGCTCACCTGCCGGGGAAGCGGCCGCTGGGGGACTCACGTGGGGAAGGCGGGCACAGGGTGTGAGCCCAGGCCCCCTCCGCCCGTCCCCGGCTCAGACTGCCCCGTGGACCTGTTCTTCGTGCTGGACACCTCCGAGAGTGTGGCCTTGAGGCTGAAGCCCTACGGGGCCCTGGTGGACAAGGTCAAGGCCTTCACCAAGCGCTTCATCGACAACCTCAATGACAGGTAGGACCTGGGCCTCCTCCCCGTCCCTACCAACCTCTTGGTGGGGGGGGGGGTGGCTGGCCTGGGGTCGCCCCTGCCGCAGCCTAGCAGGCAGAGCTGGGCCTCAGTGTCCCCACCTGAGAAGGGCAGTACTGGCTGGGCCACTCGAGTCCCCTCCCTAAGCCTGTGTGGTCCCAATGGGCCAGAAAAAGGCTGAGTTTGAGATGGAGCAGGCCGGTCAGCAGGGAGGTCGGGGGGCCACGCCGCAGCCGGGGCACTGGGCGCCAAACGCCGAGGAAGAAACAGCCCCTGCCCCCGCCACCAAGCGGGCTTGGGGAGCTGGCCGGGGCCCTGCGGGTCCTCCCAGCGCCCGGAGGGGGCACCCCTTGCCGACCCCCTGGACACTGGCCGCTGCCCATGTGGACTGTCAGGGCCCACGTTCTGGACCCACAGTGCCAGTGTCCCCCACGTCCAGTGTCCTGGTTGGAGGGGCTGCGGGCGGCACACTCCGTGCCTCTGCCCCGTGACTCACTCACGGGGAGCCCCAGGCAGTGGGCGTGGCCGCGCCCAGGACACACCCACAAGGGCGGGTCCGGGCCTCAGGGGGAGGGCCCCGCTCAGAACCAGGCTCCTCCCCCTTCCCGCACCTGCGCAGGGCCCACCGCCCAGCCCGCCCTCTCCCTGCTGACCCGCGGACCCGCTGAGCGGCTGACCCCCTCACCAGGAGGGACTGCAGGCGCAGGGGCAGGTCTGCCCAGGGCAGGGACTGTGGGCTGAGCCCTCAGACCTCCCGAAATGCCAGCTTTACGAGGCCCGGGAGGGCCCCGCGCGGGCGTGCCTCGGGGCGGGGGCATCGGGGAGCCCCCACTCCAGGGGGCTGTGCCCGCGCCTCAGCCCCTCCACCCGCGACCTGGGGGCCCTCCCTGCTCGTGGGGCCCTGCAGGGACCCTCCGTCCCCCGTCTGCGGACCGGCTGGAGGGGCCCGGCCACCCCCCGAGACCCTCGGCCAAGGCGCCCAGGGCCGAGGGAGGAGGCCACGCAGAGCCAGGCCCCCGGGGTCCCTCCCGCGTCCGCCGTCACCGGCGCCGCTGCCGTCCACGCAGGGTCTGCCGCCCGCCCTGTGGCCCTGGCGCAGCGGCGTCGGGGGGCGCGGGCCTGGCCCGGGGGGCCGCTGACCGCCGCGCCCGGCCCGCAGGTACTACCGCTGCGACCGCAGCCTGGTGTGGAACGCGGGCGCGCTGCACTACAGCGACGAGGTGGAGGTCATCCGCGGGCTCACGCGCATGCCCGGCGGCCGCGACGAGCTCAAGAGCAGCGTGGACGCGGTCAAGTACTTCGGCAAGGGCACCTACACCGACTGCGCCATCAAGAAGGGGCTGGAGGAGCTGCTCGTGGGGTGCGTGCCCGCCGCCGGCCCCCGGCCGTGGCGCTCACCGGGCCCAGGGCCGCCCGGGGCCCCGGTCCTCGCGGCCCAGCGGGTCCTGCCGCGCCCGCCGCCCAGGCCGCCGCGGGGCTGCCGAGGTCCCCCTGCGCCCCCTGCCCCGCCCTCGAGCGGCGCCCTGTGTCCTCAGGCACTGAAGGCAGAGGGGACCTGGAAGCTGATCCCGGCGCAACAGCATCTTCTGTCTGGCCGCCCCTTCCGGAATCCCACCTTATGGCCAACCCGCACAGAGACGCAGGGAACTGCTCTGAGAGCCTGGGCTCTGCTCGCCCCCCGGGTTTCCTAGCCCCTGCCCCTCCCCTCCGGTCTGGGGGGCTCAGCCCTGCGGTTCCAGTGGGGCCCTGAGCTGTCAGGGCCGGTGCCGGCCTGAGGGGGCCAGGCTGGGTGGTCTCACCTCCCCCGCCCCCTGCAGGGGCTCCCACCTGAAGGAGAACAAGTACCTGATCGTGGTGACGGACGGGCACCCCCTCGAGGGCTACAAGGAGCCCTGCGGGGGCCTGGAGGACGCCGTGAACGAGGCCAAGCACCTGGGCATCAAGGTCTTCTCCGTGGCCATCACGCCCGACCACCTGGTAGGGCCCCCGCCCTCCCGGCCGCGCTGGGGAGGAGGAGGGCGGGGGCGGGCACAACCTGCGGGGCGGGGCCTGCGGGCCAGCGGCGGGGGGACGGCCCCGCGCTCCCGCTGTCGCCGACGCGGGCCCCCGTTCTGGTCGCGTCCACGCCAGGAGCCACGTCTGAGCATCATCGCCACGGACCACACGTACCGGCGCAACTTCACGGCAGCCGACTGGGGGCAGAGCCGCGACGCGGAGGAGGTCATCAGCCAGACCATCGACACCATCACGGACATGATCGTGAGCGCCCCGCCCCCACCCGCCTGCCCCGCTGCGTCCAGGATGCGGGAGACCCTGTGCCTGGAATGAAAGTTAACTCGACTTTTCCCTTTCACTTTTCAGAAAAATAACGTGGAGCAAGTGGTAAGCCCCCCCCCCCCCCCATTGGCGTCACTGGGGCCCGTTCCCCCACCAGCAGGCGGAGCGCGGGCGGCCGGCGTGGCTGTGCCTGGGCGCTCTGACACGTCCCTCTGTCCCTTCTCCCACAGTGCTGCTCCTTCGAGTGCCAGGTGAGTGTGGCCCCGCCCACCCCGGCCGCTCTGCCACGGCCCCGCTCTGACTGTCCCCTTGTGTCTTGCAGCCCGCCAGAGGACCTCCCGGGCCGCGGGGCGACTCTGGCTACGAGGTGAGTGGCCGTGTCCCGCCCACGGTGACTTCCGGGGACGGGGGTGGGGGGAGAGCCTGGGAGAAATGTCGCTGCAGCGCGGCCCCTGGCGTTAGGGACGCGGCTGGACCCCAGCAGCTGTCCTGAGCGCCCGCTGCCCGCCTGCTGCGCCGAGCAGGCGCCACAGCTGCAGGAGAGGGTCCGGGTGCGGTGCTGCCGCGGGGTGGGCCGCTGCTCGGCCTCCTCCCCGTGGGGGAGGCGGTGGCCTTTCTGAGTGACCGTCCCTGTGGCTTTGCTCCTGGAGGTGGCCCTCGTGGGTTGGGTGCGAACATGGGCCCGAGGCTGGGCCTGCTCCATGCGGAGCTTTGGGAGAACACACTTAGTTGCCAGTATTCACAACCCAGGAGCTGGTTTGTGAAAGTCCAGATTTCTGGCTTTTCCTAGAAAGTGTCTGGTCCAGTGGCCATGGAGCCACATGGCTACCTCCCCCAGGGGGCTTCTGCGCCCCATCTACCCCGTCCGCCCCTGGGAGCCAGCGCAGCAGCAAGACTGGGTGGAGAGAAAAGACTCAGGGGTCAGTCTGGCCCTGCTGGGCAGCCCCAGGGCCCAGCAGGGTGTGTGGGAGGGGACCACGGACCTGACCACACAGACCCCAGGATGGGCCACCTGGAAGGTGCCTGAAAACCACGTGAACACTTGCAGCCTGGATGGAATAGCTTTTTAGACCATTTTTTGTAGCAAGTAGAGGATCCCTCTCACCAGGGTCTTAGAAATAAATGGAATTCGACCTCTAACCTTCATCTGCTCTGTGTTCCAGGGAGAGCGAGGGAAGCCGGGGCTCCCGGGAGAGAAAGGAGATGCCGGAGACCCCGTGAGTGCAGAACGCCTGACAGGGACGGGGCAGGGGCGGTGCTGAGAAGCCTGAGGCCAGGGGACTGGGCTGCAGAAGCTTCCAGAAGGATGGCTGGTTTCTGAACACCGTCACCCGGCCTGGCCTCAGAGGACACGGCCCCCGTGGGTGGCGAGGACCGGGGGGCACACGACACAGCCATCCTTCCAGCATTCCGCACCCAGGCAGACCCCCGTGCCCCTCAGGCCCTACGCCGGCCCACCTGCTCTCAGAGGACGGGGCCAGGGGGTCAGGCAGCCAAGTCCCAGGGCCTCCGCTTCAGCCACGGTCGGTCCCCCCCCACCCGGGGGCCCTGCACCTCCCCCTCCCTGGAGCTCCACTGAGAACCCTCAGGCGTGGGGGTGGGGCCTCCGCAGCAGGGTGCCTCTCGGACACAGGCCAGTGGTCAGCCAGCCAGGCCTCTCCAGCTGACCCGGCCTGAGTAGGGTGCGGAGCCAGGGAGCCGGGTGGGCGCGGCCGCTGCCCCCAGGGCTGTCTAACGCCCGCCTCCTCCGCTGCAGGGAAGGCCTGGGGACCTCGGACCTGTCGGTTACCAGGGCATGAAGGTGCGTCTCCCTCCTCTGCTGCGGCCTTTCCTGGGGCCTCGGGCCGTCGGGCCCGGGGCGCCCCTCACGGCCCCCTCCCCCCTCTGTTTTCTGTGTAGGGAGAAAAAGGGAGCCGAGGAGAGAAGGTGAGTGACCTGTGGCTTTGGGACCTGTGTCCCTCGGGGCTCGGAGTGGCCCGCGACCCTGGACGAGGACAGCGCTGCCCGTTCCTGGCGTGGCCGGCCTGCGATGAGCTGGATTGGGGGGTGCCCTCCTCGGGGAACTCGCCCCACGATGGGGAGACCAAGCCCCTCACCCTCCCTTTCTGTCTCCACAGGGCTCCAGGGGACCCAAGGGCTACAAGGTGAGTGTGGCCAGAGGGGCACCGCGGTGGGGACACTGCCCTGTGGGGTGCTGTCTGACCGGGACCTGACCCTCTCTGGTTTTTGCACTTTGCAGGGCGAGAAGGGAAAGCGTGGCGTGGACGGCGTGGACGGCATGAAGGTCGCCCTCGGTGGGGGGAGAGCTGGGGGCAGGGCCCGTGTTTCAGGAAGGGATGGTGGGCAAGGCTGGCCGCCCTGGAGGAGGTGGGTGGGGGGTCTCGCGTGTGGCCACCCCTGGGCAACTCTGAGGCGGCATGAAAGGCAGGAGACATTTCCTGCCATGTCCCAGGTCCCACTGGACCCCAGGCCACCCGGCCAAGTTCAGAGCATCTTCTGCCGGGTGGGACTTTCTTGGGAAGTGGGTGGAAGAGCCAGAGCTGGAAGACTTGACCTCCAAACCCGCCTTGCTCCTTGCAGGGGGAGACGGGGTACCCCGGCCTGCCAGGCTGCAAGGGCTCGCCCGGATTTGATGTAAGTCGCTTTCTCTCACTGACATTTTAAGACGGTAACTCTCAGGAGTCAAAGCCGCCTCAGCCCTCCTGCTGGTTCGCGTAGTCACGGGGGCCGTGCCACGGGCAGACCTGCCCGTCTGGCTCGTCACTCGCGTGTGTGTGGCCCGGTGACTGCGGTTTCAGACTGTGGTCTGACTCTGCGTCCTCTCCCCAGGGTGTCCAAGGACCCCCTGGGCCCAAGGGCGACGCGGGTGCCTTCGGACTGAAAGGAGAGAAGGTCAGTGACTTGAGCCCACGGGGGCCTGGGCGGGGGCTTTGTGAGCCACCGCGTGCTGCATGGACGTGCCTCCTGGAAGCAGGTTCTTGCCCCGGGTCTGGGGGCCAGGCCCCACTGCCCGTGGGGGATGAGGCCTCGCCACTGCCCTTCCCGGGACCTGCGGGGCTGGGGGTGGGGCCCTCCGCCCCACGGAGCTCTGGTCCCTCAGCCTCGGACGCGTCCTGTCCCCATCACACCAGCCGCGCCTGCCCGTCCGTCTGAGGCCGCTCTGGTCACCTCGGGACCATCCACGCAGCCCGCGGGTCAACCCAGCATCGATCTGCTCAGGAACCAGCAGGGCGATGGCGCCGCCGCGGGGCCGGGGGCGGGGGCTGAGGACCTCGCGTTTTGGGTCTAATCCATGTCTGTTGCTGGCATTTTTCTGGGTTTTCAGCAACAGGACATGCTGGGAAAGTTGGAGGATGACACAGACTCTGCCCCAAACCCATCCTAGCACCGCAGACACCCTAGAGCGGGGGCCGAGGTCCCCGCCTGGCGACACGGGGCCTCCATTCACGGGGGCCACGCTGCCCCTGTGGTGGGCGGGGTCTGAACCCAGGAGGCGGGTTCTGTGCAGAGACGTGGGTGGCTGCGCAGGGTCCTCCACATCTGGGGCTCCTGCGGGCGGTCGGGGACGGCGGCCTGAAGCTGGGTGAGGAGTCCAGCGTGGGGCCCCTGGCCCACGGCCGGGCGTGGCCTCCTGAGGGCTGACCCTTGGATCTTTCCAGGGGGAGCCTGGAGCAGACGGGGAGCCTGGGAGGCCAGGGAGCACAGGGCCCCCCGGAGACGAGGTGAGCGTGCACGCGGCCCCCGGTGTGGCGGGGTGGGCCCCGGCCCTGGGGGGCCACGGGGTCGGGGACGGACGGCCTGTGCTGTTGTCCCCAGGGTGAGCCCGGAGAGCCTGGTCCCCCGGGAGAGAAGGGAGAAGCCGGCGACGAGGTAGGAGCCCCCCTGCTGCCGACGCCCGAGCCTCCAGCCTCTAGCAGAGCTCGCATCGCAAACTAACTCTCGTGTCCATCCCCCTTAATCCCAGGGAAACGCGGGACCAGACGGAGCCCCCGGAGAGAGGGTGAGCGGGGGTGCTCTGGGCTCTGGGCCTCCCCACTCAGTGGCGGACGTGGATGGTGTGACCACGTCCACCGTGTCGTCCAGGGTGGACAGACCCTGGAGCCCTGCGGGAGCCTGTGGGCCTCGGGTCTCTGAGAAGATGGGGCGCGAGATGGAGGGACCACACGTCCTGGCGTCTGCTTGGGGCCGGGGGGCTGCACCCAGGCCTCGAGCCCCCGCCCGGCACCCTCCCGCCTGCAGCCTCAGCGCCCTCTGCTCCCTCCACACAGGGCGGCCCTGGGGAAAGCGGACCGCGGGGGACTCCAGGCGTACGGGGCCCGAGAGGAGACCCGGTGAGTCACTGTCCCTAAAGCTGGGACCGCATCCCTGAGGGGCAGAGACCGGGGCCAGGCCGCCAGAATCACAGGACAGGCCTCTGGCCTTAGCTGTGGGCGACCCACGCCCGCGCCTCCAATTTCCCAGATACCCCAGCCCCCACACACGGCTCCTGCCCTCAGCCCCCACCCAGACCTCTGAGCTGTGCGGCCCCCGGACACCTCCAGGGCCCGGGGAGGGAGGCGTCTCCCCTCCCTAAGGACAACCGACCGGGAGCAGCCACCTGAAAACTCACCCAGACACGCTGTGTAAGCACGTTCTCCGTGGCATCGGTACGACCGTGTCGGCGGGCTCTGTGTCCAGCGCCACGTCTTTCCCCAAGTTGCGTTTATTTAATTTGTCCTTCATTTAGCTGCCCGACGTCACCCGTGCACGGCTGACTCACCCAGCCCCTCCCCGCCGCACACCTGGGCCCTTCCCCCGAGAGCTCCGTGAACCCCTTGCACACGGAGCCTGCGTTCCCCTGGGGACGGTTTCCCTTGGTTAAAACGTCAAGCGCAGGAGTGTGGGGACAGGCCCCGTGGCCGCTGCTCCCTCACCTCCAAGGCTCAGCGGGCTCAGCGCCCGGGCCACGCTGGCTGCTCTGCCCTGCGGTGCAGCGGGAGGGGGTGGCAGGACGTCCTCCAGCGGGCGGGAGAGCGGGGCGCGGCCGCACCCCAGGGCTCCGCGGTCGGAGGCAGGGATGCTGAGCCCCACACCGCCGCGCAGCCGGCCCGCGACCTGCGGGAGGTGCAGGCGACACGGCCGCTCCTTGCCCCTGAGAATGGACAGGCTGTGCCGTCCCCCTGGCGGTGACACGCGGCCACAGGGGCAAATGCCCCTCCTCCAGATGGGTGTCCAAGGCGTCCCCATGGGGAGAGCGAGCTTAGCCAAGGCCAAGGTCAGGGGAGAGAGGTTGGTCTTTCTGACCCCTCCCATCCCCCTGCGCCGGGGACAGCTTTGACCCAGCTTCCAAGCCCAGTCCTTCAGGCCAGGAGACAGGGCTGTGCCCGCAGGAAGTGCGCTGGGCCAGCGCGGGGTGGGGCGTGGCCGGGCGGACGGTGAGCTGCCTCTGGGCCTCGGGGTGGGCGGCGGCTGGCCCCTTGCTGTGGTCTCTTGAGAACAGGAGCCACTGGATGGCCGAGCACACGGCCACGCTGTGGGAACCACGTGGGCACGTGTGAGGCGGCCGGGGAGGCCCGCCCGCAGCGGACAGTGGCCTTCTTGGCTCAGGGGGAGCTGCCGGCCCCCCGGCCTCACCTGGCAGCCGCCCTCCTCCATCTCCATCTGCATCTCAGCGGTTTTTTCTCCCCAGGGCGAAGCTGGACCCCAAGGTGACCAGGGACGGGAAGGCCCCGTCGGTGTCCCTGGAGACCCGGTAGGAAGCCTGGCGGCCAGGCCTGGGGGGAGAGCTGCCAGTTTGCGTCGGCTCACAGACTTAGGGGGAGGTGTCTTCACTTCCTCCTGGGGTACTTCCCGCAGGGGCGTGACCTGGAGGCCGTGGGGTGTCTGGTGGGGGGCGGGCGTCAGCGTGGCCGGTGTGGATGGGCAAGGTGGGCCCAGTGCTCACGGGGGAGCCCTGTCGCGGGGTGGGCGCCTGCCAGGACACAGCCCTGAGTGCACGCACCCCCACGCTGTCTCAGAGAGGGAGGGCGCCCTGGCGTGGCTGGTGTGGGGGGAGGGCAGTGAGCCTTGGAGGCCGGGGGGCGCGTGGGGGCAGGGCTGGCAGCGGCGGGGCCGTGATGGGGTCGGTGGGCCTGGGGACCCCCCGGCCTGGCAGGGCAGGGTCACAGAGACTGAGCCCAGACGGAGAAGGCAGAGTGTGTGGGCCCGTCTCAGTGTTTGGAGCTCAGGGGTGAGAGCCTGGCTGGAGGTTGATCCGGGAGTGTTGGTGGGCAGAAGGTTCCAGAATTCCTGGATGTGACCTTCTAGAGGCCGTGCTGGGGGAGGGGAAGAGAGGGAGGCCTGAGGAAGCAGCGGGCCTGGTGGGAGGAGCAGTCAGGGGACAGGCAGGGGCCACGAGCCGCTGGGGGCAGACAGGTGAGACCCCCCTCCCCAGGGAGCATCAGCCCATCCTCTCCAGACCCCGGCCCGGTCCTGCCACGGGGGTCCCCGAGTGGAAGGTGGTGCAGGGACAGAGGGAGGCAGGTTGGGACGCGGTCAGCACCGACCAGGCCTCAGCCAGAGGGACGAGGGGGAGCCTGCCTGCCGGGTTTGCTGGAGCCCCCATGGCCACGTTGGCGGGCGGTCGTAGCCAGGCCAAGATCCTGGCGGCCAGTGTGTCCTGGCTCCAGCTGGCCCTGGGGGAGCACGGGAAGGTGGGGGGCAGCCTGGTGCCGCCCTCGTGGGGCCGGCCGTTCACCGGGGGGACGCACCACGCGTAAGTGAACAGTAGCAAACGGGCCGCTGTGCGTGGTGAGGACGCCTGGCTGGGAGGCGGGGCCTGCGGGGCACGGGCCCCTGCCGCCTCCTGTGGAGCGAGGCTGCCCCAGGGTGCACGGGCGTCTGAGGCCCCGTGACGTGGGGTGCTGCCTGGGCCGGTGTCGGCCGGCTCTGCCCTGGCGCTGTGTGTGTGGCGGGGGCTCTTGCGGGCGCCCCCGGAAGGTCAGCGTCCTTCTCATCCCTGTTGGCTGTGTGTAGAGCATCTGCATTTTACTTTACAGAAGAATACTGTGATTAATATCAACATCCAGCTGCCACTCAGTCAGCTCAACTGTCCATTTGTCCATCTGTCCATCCACCTACCCACCCATCACCTGTGTACATATGTGTGTATCTGTCCGTCTGTCCATCCACCCGCCTGTCATCTGTCTGTTCATCCGTCACGTGTCTATGGATGGATGGATCTGTCTGTCCATCCAGCCATCTACCCACCCACCCATTCATCTGTCCATCTTCCAAGGCTACACCCAGAATGTAAATTCTTAGCAGCAAAATTTCTTGGCCCCAGTGGTGTGTGTGTGAGTTGACACGTGCCAAATAATCATACATTCCTATCCATCCGGCCCCCGCTCACACCCCCAAGCGTGTAAATAGGTCTGCACCCTCACCTTTGCCAAGATGAGCTATGATCAGATTCTAGACGGGCGCTTTTGCTCCTCTCTTGGTTTGACCGTTCGTGGGTTCACGGGCTGAGCGTGCTCTCTGCCGGGCTGTCCAGGCAGATGTTCATTTCCCGCCAGGGTCCGTGTTTCCCACACTGACGGCGTGAGGCTCCACCACGGCGCGGCCGTCCTGTCTGTGGTCGCCTGCGTGCCGGCCTCGTCTGTGGTGCCTTGTGGTTGAGGGTGTCCTGCTCATCTAAGGAGATTCACTAAAGCACTCCCGCTTTCAGGGTATTTTTGCTCACGTCTTTGGTGCGTCCGGAGTGCAGGTTGTAGGGTCGGAGCAGAGGCGGGCTGGCTTGCCCTGCTTGGCTCTTTCAGCGAGCGGCCAGCCCGTTGCCGCAGCGCACGTGACCGCAGCCTCTCCTGGGGATTAAGCTGTGCCTGTGCCGTGTCTGCACCCTCATCCCTGTGGGTCTCTTTACGGGTGGGTACCGCACACTCGCCCCTTTCTATCACCATCAGTCCCACGACGGTGACTCTTGTGGCCTCAGGCCGGGCTGGTCCTGCTGCCTGGGCCGCTTCCTGGGCCCCTGCTTTCCTGGACAGGAGCCGAGGAGCGGTGACTGCTCCCGGCCTGTGCCGCCGGCAGAGCGGCCCGGGGGACGCAGGTCTACCCTGTGGCACCTGTAGGAAGTCATTCAAGACTCTGAAGCCATGAAACTCTAAGAGCAGGAACCGGCACTGGGGTTCACGGGGACATGCCAGCAGCATTAGTTTTCAGGGGAATTAACTCAGAGTCACTGCAAATAAAAGGAAACTACCGGGAGTGTGGGGAGAGAGGGAGGCCCCACCCAGGGCCGCAGGGACCCCTTTGGGAGGAGGCCCTGTGTCCTCCCAGCCTGTAACCAGCTGGGGACCATCCCTTCCCGACTTGTGGCTCCTGGCCGAGCGGGCACTTGCTCACCTGGACGTGTGACTTCCCGGAGCCTGCAGGGCTCTGGCTTCTGTGCCCCGCCCTCCCGACCCCATCACAGGGCCCACGGCCCCCCTCCCGCTCCGGACGCCCAGGGTCCATGCAGGTTCTGGGAAATGTGTTTTCCCAAATGCCAGGAAAAGGAAGCGGAGAAACAGAGGACAGGGTCCCATTGTCCTGTTGTGGGCCCGGCCGTCAGGCCTCGTGTCCCATGTCCCGCCGCGGTCACCACCCCCTCCACCCCCGCATGGGTGTCCGCGTTGCCCACAGCCCACCAGCCGCCTGCAGGAACTCTGCCCAAGTTTGGTCTTTCTGTGTCTTGGGTGGGTCCTTGAGTCCCTGTTTCCCCGGATGTGCCGCCGTGGCCAGGAGGCACCGCCAGGCAGGGTCACCCCACCCCGCGTCCCTTTTCTTGGACTCCTGAGCCCCGCGTCCCCGCGGTGGGGGCCGCTGGCCCCATGGCCTGCGTGCAGGGCGTGAGATGATGGCACTGCCCGAGGCCCACAACAGCTGCGGTGGCAGCTGGACCCCTGCCAGCTGTGCGGAGTGGGGGGGAGGGCGGCAGAGCAGTGTCCTGCGGACAGCGGACGACGGCGTCGCGCGGGTGTGTGGAGCAGGGCAGCCAGGAGTGGCCTCCTGCGGCGTGCCGCCTGAGGACGGGGCCCAGGGCGCGGGCCTCTGCGTCCAGGGACCTGCTGGGGGCCCAGAGGGGCAGGCTGGCCGGCGGCCCCGTGAGTGACACGCGCTCGCCCTCCTCGTGCGGGCCTGGCTGGGGCGTCGTGGAGAGCTGGGGGCCGAGAGCCTGGACCCCGGAAGGCAGGCGATCGCCTCCGGGGGGGCAGGGATGGAGAGGCAGGGTGGGGACTGGGGCCGCGGGCTGCTGGGGGGCAGAGAGGGCCCGACGGCGTGTCCTCTCCCCGCAGGGCGAGGCTGGCCCCGTTGGAGCGAAAGGGTACCGAGGCGATGAGGGGCCCCCGGGGTCCGAGGTGAGTAGCCCCTCCCGGGAGGGCCAGCCTGGCCCCAGACCCGCCCCCACCCAGCTCTTCCCTGGGAGACCCCCACGGGCTCCTCAGGCGTGAAAATGTTTCATTTCACCTCACGGTACATGCGACTCTTAGCACATTTAGAAAATGCAGAAAAATGTGACAGGAGAGTTGACATCCGAAACACCCACACGGAGAGGAACCGCGCGAGCAGTTTGGCTTCTTTCTTTCCAGATTTCCTTCTTCCTTCTTTGCGTGTTACGCCCATACATTTGACTTGTGAGATTTTTTCGTTTTTCTCATCGTGAGCTCAAACCCCACTGACGTCTCAGCACGTGGTTGACGTGGCTGACGAGCCGCGTCGGCCGCGCCTGCGGCTGTGTCTGCGGTTCCCGCACCCCCGCCGGCTGGGCCCTCGAGTGGAGCTCCCCACGGTGACCCCCTGGCTCCCTGTCCCTGTTCGGGTCACTCCCTGGGTGGACCGCTGGGCAGGTGGGGTCTCTAAGGCCCGAAGAGGGCAGGGCCCCCAGGATCACGGGTTTAAAAACCTTTCTTTTAGTCATTTCTGTGCTGCGAGGAGCCATGTTATTTTCTTTACTTCTCCCGCTTGCCTCCAGGGGCCTCGTGCCTCTGAGCCCTTGGGGCTGGCTGCCTGGCGTCCACTTCATCTTCTCCTCCTCAGGGCCCCAAAGGAGCCCCCGGGCCCGCAGGCCCCCCTGGAGACCCCGGGCTGACGGGCGAGAGGGTGAGTGGTTCGGGGCGCGGGGCACAGCCGGGGTGGTGGGGGGCGGCCTGGCCCGGGGGAGTCCCACAGTGACCGGACGCGCTCTGCTCTCCCAGGGCGAAGACGGCCCCCCCGGAAACGGCACCGAGGGCTTCCCCGGCTTCCCTGTGAGTGCCCCCGACACCCCCTGTGGCCAGGCGGGCACGCGTGGGCTCTGTGGCTGGGGTCGCCCCTCGCGGCCCCCCCACGTCAGAGCCGGTGTGACGGTCCCGCCTTCCCCGCAGGGCTACCCGGGCAGCAGGGGTCCTCCCGGCGTAAACGTGAGTACACGCCCGTCACTCTGTGGGCCGCTGGGTGTGCACACGGGCGCACACGCACGCGTGCAGACGCACACGCCTCCCCTCAGCGCAGCCTGTTGCCGAGGTCGCCCCACCCACATCTCCATCTCTGGGGGCCCCACCTCCCCCGGGGGCCCCCGCTGACAGACACTCCCTTCAGGAGCTGTGGGCTCCACCTGCACAGAGGCCTGCTTCTCCCAGGAGCCCAGGCCGCAGCGCCCACCCCGGAGGCTGGGCCGGGCTCCGCCTAACCGCGTGCTCCCCTGCAGGGCACCAAAGGCTACCCTGGCCTCAAGGGGGACGAGGGAGAAGCCGGGGACCCTGGAGAGGACGTGAGTGCAGAGCCCACCGCGCGCTGTGACGTCCGGGGTCCCCCTCGGCCCCGAGGGCCCGGACCCCGAGGGCCACGGAGGGGGGTCCCGGGGGCGGCTGAGCGTCAGGGGTCGAGGGGCGGTGGGCAGACTCACAGCGGGTTCCGGCCACCCGTGGCTGTGCCTGCTACACCCTGCTGTCCTTCCAGAGCAACGGCGTTTCTCCCCGAGGACCCAAAGGAGCAAAGGGCTACCGAGGCCCCGAGGGCCCCCAGGTGTGCGGCGGGACGCAGGCAGCACCCAGCTGCGGTCCGCGGAGGCTGGGGTGGGCGGGAACCGGGGACCAGGCTCCGGGAGGGGCTCGGGGGGTGGGCTCTGGCAGGTAGGATGGGGAGCACAGGCAGTTTCAGGGTGAGGGGGGCTGAGCAGGCAGCGGCGGGCAGAGAGGCAGGGCAGGTCTCCAGGTGAGGCCTGACGGGCACGGCAGGGCCCAGGGCGGTACCTGGATGAGCCGGGCACCCTGCCTATCAAGGTGGCGCCGTTAGACCCACAGGGACCCTGTCCGCCGGACGGTGTGCACCCCCTGACCGCCAGCAAAGGGCACGTCAGGCAGTTTTCGCCCGGTGGATGGCAGTAGCAGGTCCCCAGCCCTTCAGGGAGCCCTAATGCAGGTGGGGTCTGCGAGGGCTCCCGTCAGACCTGCAGCCCAGGAATCGAGCAGGGCCCCCGCGTCCACCCTCACAACCTTCTCCTGTCCTTTCTCCGACAGGGACCCCCAGGACACATGGGACCACCAGGGCCGGACGTAAGTGGGGTGTCTGTGAACATCCTTGAGGGCCGACCACTTGGCCAAGGATCCCGTGGGAGGGGAGCCGTGACAGCAGCAGGGGGCACGTGATGGCCACGGGGCGGGGGGGGCACGTGATGGCCACGGAGGAGACACGTGATGGCCATACAGGAACATATGCAGCCATGGGAGGGACACGGGATGGCCGCGGGTGCATGTGTGGCCACGGAGGGGACAGATGTGGCCACGTGTCAGGGACCACGTCAGGTGCTCATGCCCTGCAGGCAGGGCCTCACGGGTAGAGCAGGGCACCCTGGGAAGGGAGCTCCCCTGCGCAGCCCAGCCCCTCTGTGGTCCCAACTGTGGTCCCAGGGGATGGGGACCCGGAGGGCTGGCCTCCCCTCCAGAGCCTGAGGCAGCCCTGGCAGGGCCACCAGGGGGCCAGTTCCGTCTCATGGGCGTGTCTCGGCCCCTCCCCAGGAATGCGAGATTTTGGACATCATCATGAAAATGTGCTGTGAGTATCTCCGCCTTTGAGTTACTGTCCTAACTAGAAGGCACGTCCTGCCACGGTGCGGTTGTGAGGAGGCGGGCCGGAGGGCGGCCGTGTGCCCCCCCACGAGGAAGCCCTGGGAGTGGGGCGGGGGGTGGGCAGGGGAGGGCTGGCTGGAGGGCTTCGTCCTGACGTTTCCCCTCTCGCCTCTTCCCAGCTTGCTGCGGTGAGCGTCACTCTTTACCTGGTGGTTTCAGCGTTCGAGCGGACTGACCCCACGGGCGGGGGAGCCCCTCACCGCCGCTCTCACGGCCTGGCGCGCTGACCCGTCCCCTCCCCGGTCACACGCAACCAGGGACGGGGCGCAGGATTCACCCCGTGGCCCCCGGGTCCTCAAGCCCCCGCCCCTTCGGCTGCCCGGCTCCGGAGGGGGTCCTGGGAGGGGCCCCGAGGCTGACCCCCCACTGCCCACAGAGTGCAAGTGCGGCCCCATCGACATCCTCTTCGTGCTGGACAGCTCCGAGAGCATCGGCCTGCAGAACTTCGAGATCGCCAAGGACTTCATCGTCAAGGTCATCGACCGGCTGAGCAGGGACGAGCTGGTCAAGGTGAGGGGGCCGCCAGAGGCCCCGCGGGACCTGTGCTGACACCAGCGTGGAAGGGCCAGGTGCTGGGGCCACCTCGCCCCCCGGAGCACGAGGCACCCCGGGGGCCCGGGGGCGCGTGCGGCCTGGGACAGCTGGCGGGTGGAGGGGCGGCCGGCAGGGGCTCGGGCGCCTCGGGGGCCCCGGGGAGCTCCTGACCGCGTCTTCCCCGTGCAGTTCGAGCCCGGGCAGTCGCACGCGGGCGTGGTGCAGTACAGCCACAACCAGATGCAGGAGCACGTGGACCTGAGGGACCCCAACATCAGGAGCACCCAGGACCTCAAGGAGTGAGTGCGGCCCGTGCCCCGGCCCCCACCCAGGCCTCCGACCCCCGGCCCCCGGCCCCGCCCTGGCCCCGCCCCACCCCGCCCCGGCCCGGCCCTGACCCCGCCCCAGCCCTAGCCCCGCCCCTGGCCCCCAGCCCTGACCCCGGCCCCACGCCTGACCCCGCCCCCGCCCCGCCCCCAGGGCCATCAAGAAGCTGCAGTGGATGGGCGGGGGCACGTTCACGGGCGAGGCCCTGCAGTACACGCGGAGTCGGCTGCTGCCGCCCACCCAGAACAACCGCATCGCCCTGGTCATCACGGACGGCCGCTCGGACACCCAGAGAGACACCACGCCGCTCACCGTGCTCTGCGGCCCTGACATCCAGGTGGGGCGGCCTCCACGCCTGCGCTGCCGCCCTCGCGCCCTGGGGCTCGGGGGACTGTCCCTGCCGGGGGCCGCGCCAACGCCGTCCCTCCCCCCAGGTGGTGTCCGTGGGCATCAAGGACGTGTTCGGCTTAGCCGCGGGCTCCGACCAACTCAACGTCATCTCCTGCCAAGGCCTGGCGCCCCAGGGGCGGCCGGGCATCTCTCTGGTCAAGGAGAACTACGCGGAGCTGCTTGAGGATGGCTTCTTGAAGAACATCACCTCCCAGATCTGCATAGGTGGGGTCCACGGGGCCCCTCGGCCAGGCGCGGCCCCGCTCTGCTCTCCCTGTGACCCCCGGCCACGGGAGCCAGACGCCCACGGCCAGCAGCCCCTCCGCCGTCCCTCAGGCCGCTTCCCACTCCTACCCCGCTTCCGCACGACCCGGCCTCCACGCAGGCGCTCCCCTAGTGTGGGCTGCACGGTCTCCCGCCCTGTGTCCTGCAGCCGTGAGCACACGTGTGCGCCACGTCCAAGGCTCGGTGCACCCACACGTGTGGGGCGTGGTTGGCCTCGGAGCCTGAGATCCCCTCAGAGGTGCCCACCTAGGGACACACTTGCCACGTCCATCCAGGCTTGGCCCAGGGTCAGAGCCGGGTCCACGGTGCAGACAGCTGGCCGGCAGCCAGAGAGAGCTGCGGGGTCAGACCTGCCCGGGGGGCATGTGGTCAGTGTCGCCCGGACGGCGACGCCCGGGGTCTGAACTGCAGACCCCGCCCCGAGCCTTGGTTTCCCCATTCTTGGAAGGGGGGCGCCTCACTGGGCTGGTGCCTGAGGGACCGCTCCATCCCTGACAGGTCCCCTCTTGAATAAGGGACACCCCTCCTGCTGGGTGGGGGGGCAGCTGTTCAGGAGTGCCACCTGGGCCTTCCGTGGAGATGCCGGGTGTCCTCTCGGGGGTTACGGGGGACCAGCGGTCCCTGCGATTGCTGGGTCCATGCTGTGGGGTTTTCTCTTTTACAGACAAGAAATGTCCAGATTACACGTGCCCAAGTGAGTACCAGGGGTGGATGGGGTGCTTGGGGGGGGCACCGGGCAAGGCGGGTTCGGAGGCCGCAGGGCGGGCGGGGCCGGCTCTCAGGGGCCGCAGCGTGTGCTCACGGCCGCCCCCGCCCGCAGTCACCTTCTCGGCCCCGGCCGACATCACCATCCTGCTGGACGGGTCGGCCAGCGTGGGCAGCCACAACTTCGACACCAGCAAGCGCTTCGCCAAGCGCCTGGCCGAGCGCTTCCTGACGGCGGCCCGGACGGACCCGGGCCAGGACGTGCGCGTGGCGGTGGTGCAGTACAGCGGCACCGGGCAGCAGCGGCCGGAGCGCGCGGCGCTGCAGTTCCTGCAGAACTACACCGTGCTGGCCAGCACCGTGGACGCCATGGACTCCTTCAACGACGCCACCGACGTCATCGACGCCCTGGGCTACGTGACCCGCTTCTACCGCGAGGCCTCGTCCGACGCCACCAAGAAGAGGCTGCTGCTCTTCTCGGACGGCAACTCGCAGGGCGCCACGCCGGCCGCCATCGAGAAGGCCGTGCAGGAGGCCCAGCGGGCAGGCATCGAGCTCTTCGTGGTGACGGTGGGCCGCCAGGTGAACGAGCTCCACGTGCGCACCCTGGTCACCGGCAAGGCGGCCGAGTACGACGTGGCCTTCGGCGAGCGCCACCTGTTCCGCGTGCCCAGCTACGAGGCGCTGCTGCGGGGCGTCTTGTACAAGACGGTGTCCAGGAAGGTGGCGCTGGACTAGCGGCCCAGCCTCCGCCGCCCGGAAAGCGAGGATGGGACCCGAGTGCTCCTAACCCCCCCCATTAGCTAGGTTGTTTTAAAGGAAAGCTTGAAATTCGACGCGCTGCGCTTTGCCCACCCCTCCGGGCGGGGAGCGGGTGTCAGTGCCCCCCACCCTGGGCCCTGCCGGCCCCCCTCCCGCCGCCCCCCCACACCTGCACCCGCACCCTCCGTCCTGCCGCGCTGCCGGTCGGGCTGCCCCAGTCCCGCGTCAGAGACCTGAGCCTGGTTCCTCTTTCCTCTCTGGGGTCGCCAGTCCCCGCCTGCCCTCCCCACTCCCTCAGCCTGACCCCCGCAGATCCCACGATCCGTCAGGAAACAGCCCGACGTCAGGCCTCCCAGGGAGCTCGCGCCACGCACGCGGGATGAGCCTGAGCCCTGGCGCGCAGACACCTCGCCAGGCGCTCGTCACTCACGCCCGCTGCGCCCTCAGAGACCGCGACTCCGCCTCGACCCCGCGTCCCGAACACCCCGGAGCAAAGGTGCTATCCTGCCCCTGCCCCCGCCCCCACCCCAGGGCGCAGAGGCCCGGCCCTGCCCCCTGGGGTAGAGGGATGCGTTTTATCAAAAACAAGCCAAAGCTCTTTTTCCTCAAGAAGTGATTGGTTCTACATTTTATGGAAGAACTTCTTTCTACTTTAGTTTTACTTTTACTCCTTCCTGGGTTTTTTCTCAATGGTGTCCATGTCGGGGACTTTTCCAAATAAAGGTTTTCACTCTCTTTTCCGTGGTCATCTTTCTGAGGCGCTAAATCCCCTCCGTGTTTGCACGTTGCACCAACGGGAGGACTCAGCGGTACTTGGGGGTCCCCATCAGAGCCAGGACAGGTGCCTCCTGGGCCAGACACCCCTCTTCCGGGTCTGGGGGGGGGACGTCGGGAACTTGAAGACAGGCTGTGCTAGAGGAGGAGCTGGGAGGGGCCCTGCCGCTGGGAGGGCCGGTCAGGTCCAACGAGATAAACCCCCAGAGGCCAGTATTCTGGCCCCAAAACCCACCCCCAGACTCCTAGAGGGGCCGGGAGATCCGGGCCTGGACTCAGAGCAGGTGGCAGTGAGCCGTGGGCCCCGCCTTCAGGAGAGGCCCCCCCAGGCGTGTGCAGAGCTGCGGGGAGGGGCTGCAGGCCAAGCAAGACGGCGGGAGTCCGGGCAGGATGCCCTTTGGCATCAGGTCAGGAGAGGGGGGTGCGGCCTCTGCGAGGACCTAGCGGGGAGCGGGGAGACCTGGCGCATGACCTTGGGGGGGGCCCCCTGAGGGGGCGACCGCCTGCGGGGGGGACAGTGCCTCCCCCCCACACCTCATGAGACGGGGCCACCAGAGCCACGCGCCAGGCGGAGGGGGCTGCGTGACCCCCGGTGGCACGAGGGCGTCAGGAGTCTCCCGAGGGGCTCGGCCCGTGACTGAGGTCAGGCTGGCTCCACGGGCACCTGACGGCTGCCAGCAGGAGGTGTCCCCTCCCCCCCGTCACCAGGAGGAGCCCCGGCCTGAGGGGTGGCCCCCCTCCCCACCCCGCAGTGTGACCTTGAGCTGGTCCCCTGCACCTCAGTGTCCCCAACTGCAGATTGGGCTCGTGACATGGCCGGGCCGGCCCGCGTCCTCACCCCTCGTGTCACAGGCCGCTGCATCCGGGGCCGAGGGCACTCGGGGCCCTGCACGCGGCCAGGCTGCAGAGGCCAGGGGCCTGGCAGGAAAGGGCGGCTGTAGGGGGTGATCCTGGTCGGGGAGGGGGCGCCGGGGCTCCAGGGGTCTCGGCAGGACCCCGCACCCCCCACATCCCACCTCCTCAGCCCCCCACCCCACCCACTGAGCTCAAGCACCCTCCTGGGGACCCCAGGTCTGCCCCCAGTCGGGGGGCCAAGGCACGGGTCTGGGGGCTCTCCCCCCCTGCAGGCCTCCCCACCCCGCCTGGGGGTGGTCACCCAGGGACGACTTCCTGAAGGACAGTGAACCATCAGAAACTTCCCCTTTAAGAAGGGCCGTGCCTGTATCCCCGCATCACCTCCCCGGCTGGAACCCCTGGCCACGCCTCCCCTCCCCGCTCCCGCCGGACAAGGAGGGGGACCCGCCTTCATTCTTCTAAAGCTACTGTGAGGGAGACCTGGGGCAGCACACCCGCGTCCTGTCCAAGTGTGTGAGGAAATGTTCTAGACCACCGTGCCAAGCCTGGCGAAACCAGGTCCCCGCTCCTGCCAGTGGGACAGGATCCCCGCTCCCTCCTGGCCCGGGGGCTCCGACGCCCCCTCCCCTCCCTGCTCTGCACGGTGGGAGCTCCAGGGCGCCGGCTCGGCAGGGGGTGCAGGACACCCTCGGGGGCCGGCCACCCCCCACGTGTCCCGACCCACGGCTGCCGGGGCAGCACCCGTCCTCTCTCCTGGCTCCGCCTCCCAGGAAGCGGGTCCTGGACGTGGGGTCCCAGGGGTGCTCGGAGGCCTGCCAGCCCCACCCGGAAGATGCCCAGGATCCCCCGGCCGGCGCGGGGCAGACGGGGCACACGCAGCCCACCTCTGGGATCCCTTCGTTCTGACCCAGCCCCACCGTCTGTCCGAGCGTGGGGCTCAGAGGCCCGGGTGTTTGCGACGTCGACCTCAGGGCCTCAGGGCGGCGGCCCCCGCGGAGTCCCGTCCCGACAGCAGCAGGGCTGCAGCCTCGTCTGCCTTGGTTTTCATGGTGACTGTTTCTGTGTCGTCCTTTCACTTTCCATCACGGCCTTCAGGGGCATCTCACCCCGTCTGACGGTCCTTGTTTTTCATGGACGCGTCCATCACGTCACATTTATTGATGCAGCCAGTATTTGGTCTTTATGATGCGTTTTTTATGCTAAGACTGTGCAGGAGGGAACACGTTTCCATCCATGATTTCTGAGGGCAGGCGGGAGGCTACGGGTCAGAGGGCCACTGGCCGCACAGCTCCCGGACGGGGACCCGCAGGACAGGCCTGTCCCGGGCACCTCGGCCCGCGCCCGGCGTCCCGACTGCCAGCCTGGGGCTGCTGTCTCAACAGAGCGGCGCCCTCCAGGGGCAGGGTTTTAGGTTCAGCCGTTCCTCTGTCTCTCGGCCACTGGACGACGACACGTGGTCGCCAGAGCCTGAGAGGCCCTCCTCCGGCGGAGCCTGACGGCTGCTCGGGGAGCGAGGTGAGCCGGGACGAGACGCGCCAGCGGGCAGGAGGGGCCGTGGGGGCGCGACCGCGTTCCAACCCCGCAGGCCCCTGGATTCGCCCGCGCCTCCCGCACAACCTGCCACCCACCCTGAGCCCCGCATCCAACACGAGACTCGGGGAGAACGTCCTCCCTTCCACGGGAGAAAGGACAGCGAGCCGAGGCCCGTCCTCGCCACCAGCGCCACGCGCGACGCCCCGGAGCCGGCGGCCGGGGTGAGCGCCCGCGCGTCGTGCTGGACGCGGGACGCCGGCCTCCCACGTGTGACCCGCCATCGCGCGGTCCACGGCGGGACGTCAGCGGCGGGGAGGCAACAGGGAACTTTCCGGACAGGGGAAGTGCTGTCTGCCTCGGTGGTGCGTGGGTCACGAGAGTGTGCGTTTGTCACGATTCTTAGAATTACCCATGTGCAGACGTTTTAGATGTAAACAAAGAAGCCAGAATTCCTGCGCCGTCTGCGCCTGCTTGCTGCGGCCCCGTGTCTGCCCCCAGCACCCCCCCTGGAGCTCGGGGGGCTCTGCCCGCCCCTCCCTCTGCAGCCTCTTCACCTTCTCACAGGAAGAGCAGCGGTTCTGTGTTCATCCCGCCCCTTCCCCGCGTGTGAACCGGCTGGGACACCACTCCTGGGAGCCGGCAGGGTGACCAAGGTCCCAAGTCAGCTGACGTCGGGTTAATCAAAGGCAAGGTTCTCCTGGGTGGGTCGGACCTGCAAGACGTCAGCGAGATTCCCCTGCTGGCCTTCCAGGCGCTGCCCGTGCAGGGCGGCCAGCTACAAGAGGGGCCCCCAGCCCCGCCGCAGCCAGGATTTGGACCCCTCCAAGAACCAGCGAGACTGGAAGAGGCCCTCAGCCTTAGATGAGGCGGGCCGACAGCCTGGCTCTAGCCTGTGAGCCCCGAGCGGGACCAGCTGAGCTGTGCCCGGACCACTGACCACAGGGCCCATGAGATGGTCCATTTGTGTTGTTTCAAAGCGGCTGAGCTGCTGGCGATTTGTTACGCAGCGGCGTTAGTTAGAAAACCGTACACCCCGTCTTCCCCTCTTACCCCCAGTCCTTCTAAACTCGTGTCATAATTTAACAGACGGCCCTCTCTCCCTGCCCCTCCCTCCCAGAATCAGGCCCCGTGGCCGCAGTGGGTGCAGGAGGGGCGGCACTTCCTTCCCGCCCATCCTCCTCCTGCAGGGCTCCGGTCAGCGCCCCTGAGCCCGCCGCTCCTCCGCGCCGCCTGGCCGCGGGCACCTTGCTGAGGGGCCGCCGTCGCCAGCACCTCCACCCGCTCTCCCCTGCCCTCCTGACAGTTTCCACTTCCCTCTACAGTTTGGATCCTCTCCAATTGGGGGGTCATCCTGGGTCACCCGGGTGGGCCCAGAGTCAGCACAAGGGTCACAGAGTTTGTGGTGATTGGTTGCAGTGGCCGCGGGACACACGTTTCCCCTGAATGCCACGTCCTTCAGCCGCGACCTCACAGCCCCGTCAGACGCTCTGAACTTTCTCCTCCGGCTGAGCCTGAGAGAACGTCCCAGACGGTCCAAAATGACACCAGGTGAACGGGCAATAAATTCATATGTTTGTAAAAATAAAGTCTATACCTTGATTTTACTTCTCAAATCCTGACCCTGGGTTACATCACCTGGGCTTCTAACGTCTCTGGATTCTTCAGAAAACAACTCTGCCAAAGAGCTTGCGGGCCCTCGGCCCCGGGGATGGGCTGAGAGGGAGCTCCGAGCCCCCACCCCTCCCCAGGGAGACCCCACGTGCCGGGAGAATCGCCTCACTGACGCGGGCTTCACGGGGTCCCAGGCGCATCCGCGTGGGGCCTGCAGGTCACGTTTCCCTCAGAAAGAAGGAGCTGCCAGTTACCTGTCGATCTGCCAGGGACCTTATGGTCAGTGTCTGAGAAACCCTGGAATGGGCGTGAAAGAGTGGACGGCCCAAGGGGCAGGCTTCCTCCTCCAGGCGAACACCGCAGGCCGCCAGGCTGCCTCCCAGTTGCAACCCCTCCCCCTCCCCCTGCCCGGGACCCCGCCAGTGGTCCTGTCTGGCCCGGAGGAACAGCTGAGCTGTCCCTGAGGCATCCGTCCTGGTTTCCAGAGAAGCTGTTGGCTGAACACACGACCATCTGTTTCGTGTAGGAGGTGAGCTCAGACTTGGCCAGCAAAGAAGAAGAGATCCTTGTGAGAATAGGCCTTCGATAGTTTTTTAGTTTTCTGAGGAAAATGCTTTCTCCAGATAAGCAAAGATGCTAAAAACAAGGGATCAAGAGACTGTCAACTGCCCGAGACCCTGGCCCTGGCTCCCAGCACTCGTCTCGCGTCTCAAGGACCAGCTTAAAGGCACCCCCACCCCCACCCGTGTCTTGTCTAAAGCAGGTGCTCCTTGTCCTGTTGTAAATGGATGACAAGTTGACGTTACCGTGGGGCAATCCCAGTTCAGGCGAACAAAAATAGAGTAAGGTGGCCCCTGGATCTGGTCTCAGACACGTCCCTGCCCCACCGAGAACGTGAACGTGCTCTGAACTGCACCAGACCCCAGGGACCACCGGCCGTACTCCGAACGGCAGCTGCCAGCGGCAACCTTGAGGCCTCAAGGTCTCCCTTCGTGACTGTGCGACCGCTGCAGACCCCAACCGATCCTCACTTGACAAGCACCTCACGTCTTGTCAGCGCCAATCGTACGTCTTGGTAAACAACTCCTGTAACTAACTGTGACCTTGTGGGTTTTGTCTTTCCGGGCCTCCTCCACCATTTTGTGTATAATTCAGTGCAGCACAGTTCAAGTGCTTCTTGAACCTGTGTCCCAGGCTGCAGTCCCCACACCCTCCCAGATAACTTTCTTTTTATTTCCATCAGGTCTCCCTTCCCGAAAGTTTGTTTAACAAAATCATGGTGATTTTCACGGATGAAACGTTTCAAACGTAGAAGATTAGGGAGGACTGTGCGATGGCCATCCCACACCCACTTTCTAGGTTAACCTGTGACCACCTGCCAGACGTGCTTTAGTGACTCTGGGGTTGAAATATTTTAGAGAAAATGACAGACATTATGACGTTTCATACATAAGTACTTCAATATTCATCTCTAAAAAAATAAGAATTGCTTTCTGCATGACATAATACCACTACTGAATCAAGTTCAAAGTAGAACACCAAGCTAAAAATAGCTCCAAAACTTCATCGTATGCCAAGGCTATTTTTAAATTTCCACAATTTTCTGAAATTGTCTTTTACAAGCTGTTTGCCCCCTAAGCTCTAAACAAAGTTTAAGGCTTCTTTCCAGTCTTTTCTGTCTCGTGTCACACTGAGAATGGATGGTAAAGCTACAGTGGTCTAAAATTACATAAAATGATTCTTTTCCTTTGTGAGGTTATATTATTAATAAGGCATGCAGTTAGGTTTACTTTTTCTCAGCTTGTTCTCAATATCAGGAACTTTTCCTTTGCAATTTAATTGTTCAGATATGTAAAATATTGACCTGGCTCAAAAGTCAAAGGTCAAAGAGTACCCTGGAGACTCGAGGGAGGGTGGGGGGGGGAGTCAAGGGAGGGAGGGAATACTGGGATATGTGTATAAAAACAGATGATTGAACTTGGTGTACCCCCCCAAAAATAATAAATAAATAAATAAAATTAAAAAAATAAAATAAAATAAAATAAAAATAAAAACTTAAAAAAAAAAAAAAAAAGAGTACCCTGGAGAGGCCATGACCCCAGCCAGTCCCTCCATCCCACTCCCATCGGCTCCCTGCAGGCTCCTATTTTTATTAGTTTCTAGTTAGTTCTTTCAGTGTTTCATTTTGTGACACCATTTCTATACAAAAGAAAGTGCACTGAATTCACAGATCTGAACCCTAGTTTTCACTGAACAACATAGGCTGGAGATAACTTCCTGTCATTCTCCATCCACTGCGGACGGTTTTCCGTCTTGTGCATCTACTACAGTCCCAAGCAGCATCTCACGCTTAGACATTTGGATGCTTTCCAATCCCACGGCTGCAGAGAAAACCCCCATGCATGTGTCATTTCCTGCTCTTGCACGTGTGTGCATCCTTAGGACAGATCAAGGGAAGCACATCTGCTACTGTGTTAGATCTGGCCAGTTCCCTCCATGAGCTGTGTTGTTTTGCATGTTCACTGCGCCTCGCCCCACATCCCTGCCAATAAAATTAGCTGATCAGTCCTCTGGGTTTTTGTCAACCTGATGGCCGAGAACTGGTTCTTCAGAAAACAGATTTGCATTTCTCTCACTACAAATGATACTGAGCACTTATGTGTTGAGGCCCCTCGACGTCCATTTTTTTCTGAGAAAAGGAGTATTCTGGTTCTTGCCCACTGGTCCATTGCTCTTGGTTCTTTCCTTCTCCATTTCTGGAAACTCTTCATATTAAGTAGATTGGCCCTCAGTGACAGCTTGCAAGTGTTTGTTCTCTATTTGTCATTGGTCTTTTGCCTTTGCTTTTCCTTTTTTTTTTTTTTTTTTTGGTCAGGAATGTTTTTATTTAAAAGAGCTCAATTTATTGATGATTTCTTCTGGTGATACTGAATTTAGAGCCGTGTTTAGCAAGGATTTCCCCATGCCCAAGTTATAAAGCGATTCACATGTTTTCTTCTAGTGCTTCTCTGGTTTCGTGCTTTACATTTGCATCTCTGATCCACTTGGAGTCTGTTCTGTGGTGTATAGGGTGACAAGCATCCAAATCACCCAAGGTCTTTATGAAAAGGCTGTCTTTCCCTGCCTGTATCACAGACTCCACGTACGCAGGTGGGTTCCCTTTTGGATCTTCTGTTCTGTCCCACTGATCAGTCTATTTACTCACCAGTACCCCACTTTTAACTATGGACGCTTTATAGTATTTTCAACATCTGTAGGGATAGCCCCATTCCTCCCTCCTTTGCTAATCATTTCCAGCATTTTCCTGATTCTTCTTGTTTATTTTTTCATATGAGCTATAGAGTCAATTTTTCTAGGCCAGAAGAAAAATTTTTCTTCCTAGGAGAGGAAGAACCCTTTGGTTTTTTTAGTTATAAATTAACAAGACAACTTGACATCGTCATGGTAATGCGTGCTCTTATCCAAAGATATGCCCTGTATTTTCATTTGTTTGTCCACTTCAGTATGTTTCAAAGTAAAGCTTACTTTGTATAAGTTTTGCAAATTTATCATTTATTCCTGACTATTTTATCTATTTTTACTATTGTTTGGTCATTGTTTCTATGAGGACGACGGATCCCTCTGTGTTAATGTTATACCCTGCGCCGTTAGTGAATTCTCTTATTGTTTTAGTAGTTTCTCAGCCTTGAGAACTACAATCTGCACTAGAGAACGAAGGTCATTTCACCTCTTCCTTCCCAACTCCTATGCCAGTGGGGGCAGGGAGGGGGCAACTACATTTTGTGATGCTTCCACTTGGATTAAGTGGTAGGGGTGTGGTGGTGGTTGCTCACATTCCTGACTTTGGTGGGAATTCCTCGGGGCACCCTATTAAGATACTGGGTTTTCCCCTAGTCTCCATAAAAGATTACGAAATAAATCTTTTGCATATGTGGAGATGGTCATGTAATTTTCTACTCACCTCCCTATGAAACATGATGATTCAGGGAGGGGTGATAGAGAGGAGCAGTTCTAATTTTTCTATGTGCATTTGTCTGCTTAGGCATTCTGAATTGACTTAGTGTTGGTAAGTCACAGAAAATTATCTTCTCATCCAGGTTTTCAAGTGCTGTGGCCTAGAGTTACAAGTAATCTCTGAAGATTTAATTTTCTCTATCTTGATGGTCATTCCTCCTCTTTTTAGGGTTTCTGTTATGTGTATTTATGGCTTCACTTTTTGCTCTGGATTAGGTTCGCTAGTGATTCCTCTGTTCTGTTGGTTATTACCAGAGAACTGGGTTTTTATTTGTTACTTCTGTTTTTCTGGTTTCCAACTCAAGTTCTGACTTTGCCTTATTAAAGGCTACTTTACTAGTTGACTCAGTAGCTCTTTATTTAAAGTTTTGAGTTGAACACAATTCAATTATTTTTCTTTCTTCTGTTTTTCTTGTTATAAATATGAAGCTATAAGTTTGTCTCTGAGCACAGCTTTAGCTGCACTGCCTAGATTCTGATATGTTTCCATTGCCACAATTCCTAGTGCTTCTGAAAATGGTTTGCCTTTACCCTTTGACACAAGAGTTTTTAAACAAAGTTTTGAAATGTACAGGAAACTGAACACTTAACATTTCTGTTTTGATTTCTAGCTTTACCATGTTGTTTACATTACCTCGATCCGGAATTGAGAATTTTATCGTGGCCTAACTTATGGTCCGTTTTCGTGATCATTCTATGTGACCTGGAGAAGACAAGGTGATTGCTCCCTGGTCAGGCCCGTCATGCTGTACGGTCAGGACTTCTACGTGCTTCCTCAGGTTTGCCCGCTTGATCTGTCTTGGACTGAGAGAGGAGTATTCAGTCTCCTAATAGCAGGATTTCTTTCTGTTTCTCCTATCATCTCCTGCAGTTTCTGTTTTGTGACAATTGTTGCTGTCGTTTGAGGCGTAAATAGCCGTGGCTGTAAGGCAGTCATCTTGAAGAGTAGACCACACACTGATGTTCTTCTTTTCACTTAATGCTTCTTGGCCCCAAATCTATCCTGTACAAATCAAAATCATGACACCTGCATTCTTGTACTTGAATCACCTTTATTGAAACATGCTTACATACAGGAAAACGAGCCCATTTTAAGTGTACAGTTAGGTAAGTTTTGACCAGTGAATACTCCTGCATGGAACCCACCACGATCAAGAACACTGAGTCACCCCCAACCTCAGGCACCCTCCGACACCCCACACAGCCACTGATTTCTTTCTGACGCTATGAATTAGATTTGTCTCTTTACAGGTGTGCACTGCGGAATCATATGGTACGTACTCTTTTGTGTCTGCCTTCTTTCACCCCACATTGCAGGGCTTTTGAGGCCCATTCGTGTTGTCACATGTGGCAGAAGTCTGGTCCTTTCTATTGCTGAGCACAGTCCGTTTCCACTGTGTGGCATCCTAATTACCCTTGACACACTGATGGAAATTGTTCCCAGGTTTGGACTCATGAATGAAACTGCTATAAACTTTTCTGTACAGGTCTTGGTTTAGACCAGTGTTTTCATTTTTCTTGGATAAATACCTAAAAGAGGAATTGCTGGATTATATGGGAACTATCTAACTTTTTAATTAATCGTTCCCTATTTCACATTTCCATCAGAAATATGTGTGTCCCAGCTGCTGGATCTTGGCCAACACCTAATACTGTCAGCCTTATTAACTTTAGTCATTCTGGTGGGAGTGTGATGGTATCTCATTGTGGTTTTAATTTTCTTTTCCCTGATGACTGATGAAGTTGAATACTTCTCATGTACATGTAGACTAGTCACTCCATTATGAAGTGCCTGTGGCAATCTTTTGCCCAATTTTATTGGGTTGTACAGCTTTGTGGTTCTGTGTGTGTAGTTGTGCGTGAGTTCTTTTAATAGTCTGAATACGAGCCCTTTGTCAGACATACTTTGCAAATATTTTCTTCCACTCCATGACTTGTCTCGTCATCATTTTCTTAATACTGTCTTTTTATAAGCAGAAGATTTCAATTTTTATAACACCTAATACTCAGTTTTATCCTACAGTTATTGCTTGTTGTGCCCTAAAAAAAATCTTTGCCTAATCCCAAGTCATGAGGATACTCTCTTCCATCACCTACGGTTTCAGCATTTACACTTAGGCCCCTGATCCACCTCAGATTACTCTTTGTGTGTTTGATGTGTGTTTCTGTATAGAGGGTCTGTGAAAGGAGAGAGCCACAGATGGGGCAGGGTGCCCATCCACAAACCTGCATATCAATTCCAGATCCTTGGCTGACCCCTGAACTGCGGTGTTCAGGGAAAAGTGCAAGAGTCCCAGAGAAAAGCAGACGCTAAAAGCGGCAAAGAAAGCAAAGACTTAAGCTGGTGGGGAAAGAAGAGTCTTTTCAACTAACGGTGCAGGAAAAACCAAACATCCATATTTAAAAAAAAAAAACAACCCTAAAATGTATCGACATCGTGGACTTCCTGATATGATACAGTGAAAAGGACCTAACATCACCTCTGTGATACTCCTGCCCAAAACATAATATGAATACATAACCGATATTCCATCAAGGGTAAATATCTAACTGCCCCGAGTTGAGAGACGTTTTACAAAATAACTGGCCTATGTTATTCAAAGATGTCACAGTCATAAAACACTGCAGAGGGCTAAGGAACTACTTCACATTAAAAGAAACTAAAGAGATGACAACTAAATGCAACATGTGATTTGGGATTGGATTGTATGCCGGGGGAAAAAAAGCTATAAAGGATATTATTGGGACAATCATCAAAATTTGAATATGGTCTTTGGACTCGATGATGGCATTGTATCAATGTTAAATTTCCCAATTGTGATCACTGCACTCTGGTTATGTAAGAGGATGTTTTGTTCTTAGCAAACACACACTGAAGTACTTAAGGATAAAAATAATACCATCTATACTCAGTAATGAAGTTAAATTTTGTTTAGAAGTTCTAATAAGCAACTTTTGCAAATGTACTAATGGCCACACAATTTAAATGTTTTCAGCAAAGTTCCCATTTGGAATAAATTTACTAATACCACTTAATTATACAAGGAGAAGAGGGCATGTAAAGGAAAATCCCAATAAACATGTAACTAACATACTTTAGTGTGTATTTCTGCGGCAGTTCAGTTTCTATTCTGAATATCCAGAGTAACCCAAAATTTTCCAAATGAAAGAAGTGACCACAGAGCCAGCCTCACACAAGCTAAGGACTAAGTTTGTCTTGGGGGAAAAAATAACGTTGCTAAAAGGTCCCTCCCCACTAAATGTTTGCAAAAATGGAGTCCTACTGACCATACACAGACATGACCACTTCACACATTCATCAGCTATGCACATTTGTATATAGGTCTTCATTTGGACATACATTTTCATTTCTCTTGGGTAAGTTCCTAGGACTGGAATGATCAGGTCATATCAGAGACATGGTTAACTTTTTTTTTTTTTAAGAACTTTTAATGAGATACAGTTAAGAGACAATAAACTGCATATATTTAGAGTGTACGATTTGGTATTTTCTTCTTATTAGTAATGTATATATGGCAATCCCAATCTCCCAATTCATTCCTCCCCAACCCTCCCCGCTTTCCCCACTTGGTGTCCATATGTTTGTTCTCTACATCAGTGTCTCTATTTCTGCCTTGAAAACTAGTTGATTTGTATCATTTTTCTATATTCTGCACATAGAGACATGGTTAACTTTGTAAGAAGCAGGCCCGCTGTTTCCGAAGTGGTTGTAACATCTACTCTCCCAGCAGCAGTGAATGAGAGTTCCAGTTGCTTCACATCTTCATCAGCATTTGTTATGCTCTGTCTTCTAAATCATAGCCATTCTAATGTGCAGTAGTATCTCATTCTGGTGTTTCCCTGACGACCAGTGATGCTGATGGTCTTTCATTTGCTTATCTGTTATACATAAGTCTTCCTCAGGGAAGTGTCTCTTCCAATTATTTGCCTATTTTTTAAATTGAGTTGTTAGTTTTTTATTGTTTTGAAGGTTCTTTATATATGCTGGATACAAGTCCTTTATCACACGTATGACTTGCAATGATTTTGTCCAGTATGTATGTGGCTTGTTCTTTTCATTCCCACAATGTCTTTAAAGAGCAGAAGTTTTTAATTTCAATGAAGTGCATTTAATCTTTGAAAAAATGGATCATGCTTTTGGTACCATATGTAAAAGCTCTGCTCAACCCAATATTTTAAAAATAAGTTTTATAGTTTTATGTTTTAAATGATCTGTCTTGAGTTAATGTTTATATATGGCACAAGATATGCATCAAGGCTCGTTTTATTTTGCACATGGATTTCCAATCCTTGTGTTGAAAAGACTGTCCTTGCTTCGCTGAATTACATTTGCACCTTTGTAAGTTAGTTTTGAATATTTGTGTGGGTCTATTTCTGGACTCTGCTCTGTTGCATGATCTGTTTATCTATCTTATGCCAATACTACAGTCCCAATTACTATGGCTTTGTAAGTCCTAAAATCAGAGTTAGTCCTCCAGTGTCCTCTTTCAAAGCCATTTTGGCTATTCTAGATCCTTTGCATTGTCATCTGAATTTTAAAATCAGCTTGTCAGTTTCTACAAAATAGCTGTTGAAATTTTGTTTGAATCAATAGGTTAATTTGGGGATAATTTATATCTTAATACCATGAACATAGTATATCTCTCCATTCATTGTTTTGTTGTTGTTTTGTTTTTGTTTTGTTTTGTTTTTTAAATCAGCGAAAGAGGGACTTCCCTGGTGGCACAGTGCTTCAGAATCCACCTGCCAATGCAGGGGACACAGGTTCAATCCCTGGTCTGGGAAGATCCCACATGCTACAGAGCAACTAAGCCCATGTGCCACAATTACTGAGCCCGTGCACCTAGAGCCTATGCTCCACAACAAGAAAAGCCACTGCAATGACAAGCCTGTGCACCACAACAAAGAGTAGCCCCTGCTTGCTGCAACTAGAGAAAGCCCGTGCACAGCCCCCAATGCAGCCAAAAATAAATAAAATTAATTTTAAAAATTAATTTAAAAATCCATGAAAGATGTTGAATTTTACCGAATGTTTTTTCTGCATCTTTTAAGATGACCATATTTTTTTCTTTTTTAGGTTGTTTTTGTGGTGAATTACATTAACTGATTTTCAAAAGTTAAACCAACCTCATAATGTTTCATGTATTTGAATTTTTAAAAACACTTTACTTTGAGATAATTGTAGATTCACATGCAGTTGTAAGAAACAATACAGAAAGATACTGTGTACCCTTTACCCAGTTTTCCCCAGTGGTTACATCTTGCAAACTATAGTACAACCAGGATATTGACACTGACAGTCATGACACAGAACAGGTCCATAGGCACAAGGATTTCCCCAATGGCCCTTTTATAATCATATCCACCTCCCCCCAACCTCCATTCCATCATTAACTACTGGCAATCGCTAATACGGTCTTCATTTCCTTAATTTTGTCATTGCAAAAGTGTTATACAAATGGAATCATACAGTATGTGATCCTTTGGGTTTTGGTTTGGTTTGGTTTGGTTTGGTTTGGGTTCAGGGGATTTTTTGTTTGTTTTTTCAATGAATATTTTTCCTTTCAGCTTTACTGAGATATAACTAACGCACAGCACTATAAGTTTAGGGTGTACAGCATAATGATTTGACTTACATACATCGTGAAGTAATTATCACAACTGTAGTGAACAGCCATCATCTCATATACAGATACAAAATCAATCAAAAAAACGGTGTGTGTGCGATGAGAACTTAGGAGCTACTCTCTTCAGAACTTTCATATACAACCTATAGTGGTATTAATTATATTCACTACATTGTACATTACATCCCTGTTGCTTACTTATTTTATGACTGGAAGTTTGTACCTTTGGACTGCCTTTATCCAATTTCCTGTACCTCAACCGCCCACCTCTGGTAACCACAAACCTGATCTCTTTTTCTTTAAGTTTGTTTGTATGTTTGCCTGTTTTTGAAGTATAATTGATCTACAACACTACCTTAGTTCCTGTTACACAACATAGTGATTTTGTTGCCATACATTTCAAAATGACCGCCATGATAAAAGTCTAGTTAGGATGTGTCACCATACAAAGATATTACACAGTAATTGACTATAATCCCCACACTGTACAATTCATACCTGTGACTCATTTCTTTGGCAACTAGAAGTTTGTATCTCTTTCTCTCCCTCACCTATTTCTTCCCTCCCTTCATCCCCCACCCCCCACCCCCCACCTCCCCCCTGGCAATCATGTGTGTTCTCTGTACTTGTAAGTCTGTTTCTGTTTTGTTATGTTTTTTCATTTGTTTTGGTTTTTAGATCCCACATATAAGTGAAATCATACAGTATTTGTCTTTCTCTGTCTAACTTACTTCACTTAGCATGATACCCTCTAGGTCTATCCATGTTGCTGCAAGTGGCAAGATTTCCTTCTTTTTATGGCTGAGTAACATTCCATTATATATGCCACATCTTCTTTATCCATTCATCTATTGGTGGGACTTGAATTGCTTCCATATCTTGGCTATTGTAAATAATGTTGCAGTGAACATGGGGAGTGCACATATCTTTTCTAATTGCTGCTTTTGTTTTCTTTGGATAAATTTCTGGATCACATGGTGTTCTCTTTGTAATTTTCTGAGCAATCTCCATACTGTTTTCCATAGTGGTTGCACCAATTTACATTCCCACCAACAGTGTAGGAGAGTTCCCTCTTCTCCACATCCTCACCAACACTTGATATTTGTTGCGTTTTTGATAATAGCCATTCTGAGAGGTGCAAGGTGATATCTCAAGGTGATTTTCATTTGCATTTCCCTGATGATAATTAGTGATGTTGAGCATCTTTTCACGTGCCTGCTGGCCATCTGAATGTCTTCTTTGGAAAAATGTCTATTCCACCCCCTGCCCAGTTTTTAATCGGGTCGTTTGTGTTTGTTTGATATTGTGTTGTATGAGTTCTTTGTATATTTTGGTTAGTACCCCTTAACCAATACATCGTTTGCAAGTGTCTTTTTCCATTTATTAAGTGGCTTTTTCATTTTGTTGGTAGCTTCCTTCACTATGCAAAAGCTTTTTAGTTTGATGCAGTTCCATTTGTTTCTTTTTGCTTTTGTTTTGCTTGCTTGAGGAGACATACTCCCCCAAAAAATTACTGAGACTAATACCAAAGAAAGTACTGCCTATGTTTTCTTCTAAAAGTTTTATGGTTTTAGGTCTTACATTTAAATCTTTACTCCATTTTGAATTTTTTTTTGTGTATGATGTAACAGAGTAGCCCAGTTTGGCTCTTTTGCATGCAGTTGTCAGTTTTCCCAACACCATTTATGGACGAATCTGCCTTTCCCCCATTGTATATTCTTGCCTCCTTTGTTGTAGATTAATTGCTCATATAAACATGGGTTCATTTCTGGGCTCTCTATTCTTTTCCATTGACCTGTGTTTCTTTTGTGTGTGTGTGTCGGCACCATAATGTTGATGACTGTAGCTTTGTAGTATAGTTTGAAATCTGGGAGCATGATTCCTCCTGCTTTGTTCTTCCTTCTCAAGATGGTTTTGGCAGAGGCAGGGGGTGCGAAGGGGAAGCTGGGACGAAGTGAGAGAGTAGCATTGAGATATATACACTACCAAATGCAAAACAGCTAGTGGGAAGCTGCTGCATAACAGAGATCAACTCAATGATGGGTGATGACTTAGAGGGCTGGGATAGGGAGGATGGGAGGGAGTCATGGGAGGGAGGAGATATGGGGATATATGTATAAATACAGTTGATTCACTTTGTTGTACAGCAGAAACTGGCACAACAGTGTAAAGCAATTATACTCCACAAAAGAGCTTAAAAAACAAAAAAGATGGTTTTGGCTATTCAAGGTCTTTTGTGTTTCCATACAAATTAAGAATTATTTGTTCCAGTTCTATGAAAAATGTCATTGTTATTTTGATAGGGATTGCATTGAATCTGTAGATTGCCTTGGATAATATAGTCATTTTGACAACATTAATTCTTCCAATCCATGAACAAAGTATATCTTCCCATCGGTTTGTGTCCACTTCAATCTCTTTCATTAGTGTCTTATAGTTTTCTGAATACAGGTGTTCTACCTCCTTAGTTAGATTTATTCCCAAATATTTTGTTCTTTTTGATGCAACTGTAAATGGGATTGTTTTCTTAATTTCTCTTTCTGACAGTTCATTGTTAGTGTATGGAAATACAACAGATTTCTTTATATTAATTTTGTATCCCACAAATTTACTGAATTCATTGATGAGCTCTAGTAGCTTTTTGGTGGTGTATTAAAATTTTTTTCCATGTATAGTAACATGTCATCTGCAAACAGTGACAGAGTTACATTTCCCTTCGCAAGTGGGATTCCTTTTCTTTCTTTTCCTTGTCTGATTGTGGTGGCTAGTACCTCCAGTATGCAATCTTTTGGGACTGGTGTTACATGTACCATGGTATACGTGTACCACAGTTTGTTTAACCGTTCACCCACTGAAGGACATCCACATGGTTTCCAGTTCAGGGCTCTTACAAATAAAGCTGCCATGTATATTTGCGTACAGGTTCTCGTGAGAGCTTTAATCCTCATTTCTCTAAGGAAAATGCCCAGGAGTGCTGTTACTGGGTAGTGGTTGCATATTTAGTCGTTGTATTTTTTTTAATTGCCAAACTGTTTTCCTATACCATTTTACAGTCCTTCCAGCATTGGATAAGTAATCCAGTTTTCCCTCACCCAAACAAAATTTGGTGCTGACACCACCCTTCATTTTAGCCATTCTGCTAGGTGTGTAATGACATTTCACTGTGGTTTTAATTAGTGTTTCTCTGATGGATAATGTTGTTGAACATATTTTCATGTGCTTATTTGCCATCAATACCCTCTTTACTGAAATTTCTCATGTCTTTTGCTTATTTCCTAATGGGATTGTTTGATTTTTTTTTCCTGTTGAGCTTTAATAGTTCTTCATATATTATACATACTAGCACTTTGTTAGATACGTAGTTTGCAAACATTTTCTTTAACTCTATAGTTTACCCTTTCATCCTCTTAACAGGAGCTTTCACAGAGCAAAAATCTTCAATTCTGACAAAGTCCAATTTATAAATTTTTCCTATTATATAGCGTGCTTTGCCTAGTGCGAGATCCTAAAATTTTTCTATTTTGTCTAAAAGTTTTATATTTCTATGTTTCACATTTACCTCCACAATCCATTTTGAATTATTATTTGTATAAGTTGCAAATCTTTGAGTACTTTTTCAGCCCTGCCCTCTTGCTTCTCTCTCTCTGGGATCCTGATGACATGAGTATCAAGTCTTTTGTCATAGTCTCACAGGTCCCTGAAGTTCTGCTTTTCGTGGGTTTTGGTTTTTGTTTTGGCATGTTATCTCTCTGTTGTTCATATTGGGTCATTTCTATTGTTTTACCTTTCCTGTTTCCTCCATTCTACTGTTGAACCCATCACTAAGCTTTTATTTTGACTACTGTAGTTTTCGGTTCTAAAATTTCCCATTGGTTCTTCTTTACATATTTTATTTATAGGGTGAGACAATGTATTCAATTTCTTTGCTGAGGCTTTCTAGTTTTCATTTGTTTCTAGAATTTTCACCATGACATTTAAATTCTGTCAGACAATTCTAACATCTCTGTCATCTCAGTACTGGCATATATTGTCTTTTTCATTCAGTTTGAGATTTTCCTGGTTCTTGGTATAATTAGTGATGTTTGATTGAAATCCGGACATTTTGTGTAATGTCATGAGACTCTGGGTCTCGTTTAAATTTTGTCTTCGTTGGTTTTCTTTGACAATGCTCTCACAAGGCGAAGAGGCACTACCTTCTTATTGCCACATGGAGGTACAGGTCTAGGCTCCCCAGGAAGGCCTCCATTGATACCCAAAGGGATGGAGGCTCCTTGTAACTTCTTGGTGATGGGGGAAGTTCCATCTCCCCATGTGGTTTCCACTGATACCACACTGGAGGTGGCCTCATTCGTGCAGTCACATGGAAGTCCTAACTCCTCAACAGGCTCCTATGACACCACTCCAGGGAGGAGGGGGAGACATACTGCACAACTGCTGGGTAATGAAGTATGCCAACTACCACTCCTGCTCTCTCAGGTCTTCTCTCATTTGTCTGCTCCTACCTTTATCTTTAGTCACATTTCTGTCTGCCGTGGGTGATAAGCCACTCCAGGTGTCCCGTCTTTCAGTCTTCCCATCTGCTGGCCACCCCCTTCTACCCCAGGGGTCACTGCTGTCATTGGGGCTGGGGCAGGAGGAAAAGGGTGAGAAAAGCTCTACCCTCTTTGAACTCTCACCTCCTTTCCCAGGGCTGCTGACTCCCATCTCCTTCAGGCCCCTACTGCTGGCAGGATCTGCAGGCATTTTCCCCAACACTCTGACTTCTGTCCTCTCTCTCCCCACAACTTCCAGTCAGGGTGAAGGCAGGTGCTGCTTTGCCACAGGCAGCTGATCTCTCTTCCTCCCCTTCAACAGTTAAACCTTTTGCTGTCATTTGCTTCACGTGTTCAAACCCCCGTTCTTCATATTCCTTGTGTTTGATGGTAGCAAGACAAGAGTACTGGCGTCTCCAAGCCTCCTAAATCACATGTGGCTGACAACTCTTCAAATGTGTGGAGCAGTTGCTCTGGTCCCTAGCTCATGGATGAGTAAAACTGGAGACTTCCTCCAGGGCCACAGGCGGTGAGTGCTGGGGCTATGCATGGAGCCTTCTCACTCATGTCTTATACTTTTACTTCTTCAATGTAGTAGGGACAGAACCAACATTTTTGGATCAAAAATGGAGAGTGTTATATTCAAGAGGAGATGTCTTGGCAGAAAGAACACTTGCTTTCTTGGAAAGAACTCCTTGACACACACTAGGGTAGAAGGTCTAAAGGGTTGGCCCCTCTCTCCCCACTGTGACCAAGGAGAGCAACAAGGCTTCAGAAGAGAAAGGAGGCGATGTGTATGTACACCATAGTACAGAGGAGTTTAAATCACCAGGGAAATGTGGGAGGGAAGGAAAAAATACTGGGGCTTTGTAGGGGTGAGCCTGGGGGAGAGCAAAGTGGCCTTCAGAAGGTCAGGCACATCTTAGTGTTTTACATGAATCCCCTCCTCCACTGCCCATGTAGCACTTGGTATGGTCTACACTGCTCACTGAAAACTTCTGATGGGTACCAAGATGTAAGGAGTTCTGCACCTGGTGGACCTGGTGGATGTAGAGTAGGACTGGGGACAGTGTACAGACCTGTGTACTGAGGCACAGAGGTCAGGAAATGAGAGTCTCCATGAATTAGCAGAAACGCCCAGCAGGAAGCTTTGAGTTTTCTCTTAGCTGAGGTCAAGCCAATTGTATCTGGATCTTCACAGAATTCAAACTCAAACTTGCGAGCTTCCAGACTTTAGCTCTTGACTCTTGTGCCAGAGGCACTAAGCTTGACACTTCAGAGAACAGGATCAGGAGCTGACCACCTGGACTCAGATCTTGGCCGTTGGTACCTCCATTTGCTCATCTCTGACTTAGGAGCAATAATAGCAGCCATGGTAGACTGCTGTCCTACAGGTTACAGTGATTTTTGTAGAGTACCGAGACAGTGCCTGGGCAAGGTAAGTGCAATGGAAAGTACTTATATCAGCAAATCCGATTCGAGTGTCTATCCCATGGCTGTGAGGTGAAGGAAGAAGGGGATCAGAGCCACACCTCACAGTCCAGAAGCATTCAACACACAGCAGCCTCCGCCACCCACCCTCTTGCCTTTTCAAGACCATTCCTAGGTCAGATCCCCACTCCTTCTGCCTTAGTGCTGCTTTGCTTTTCCTTGCGTTCTGTCTCTGTGTTGTCCACATCTGTTCATCTTTTGCCAGTTGGATCTAATGAGGTTTCCTCTCAGGCTTGCGTTTGATCTCCACTTCTCCCATATGGTCCCCAAATGCGGCAGGAGAGGCCTTGGGAGTAGCTGTGATAGTGTCACTCAGACTTCCCTCCCTGGCAGAGCACACGTGGGATGGCTGGGCAGAGGATGGCAAGGCTTGAATCGCTCCAGGAGACAGAGGGCACCTTGCAAGCACGACATACGACTGACCCTCCCTGTGCCAGGCCACACGCCCCACCGACCGGATGACCAGGCAGACCCAGAGCGTAAGTCTGCAGAGAACTGGAGCGGTGCGTGACTCCGCGGGCCGCCCTGTCTGCAGGCCCTCAGCGCAGAGGCCCTCGCTGGCTTCAGAGCACACAGTGGCCGCGTGCGGCGGGGCCTGAAAAGCTGCGGGCCCGGCCCCGCGCCGCGCCGCCCGCCCCGGAAGGAGCCCGGGTGACCGATTCTGACGGGCAGCCTCTGCCTTGGAGGAGGAGAGGCCTGAGCCTTCCTCACACGCTCTGGAAGCTGCAGACACCGAACGGAACAGCTGGCCCGAACACCGCGTGGAGGGAGACACGAGCCGCTGCCGCCGCCGCGGGCGCTCCTGCCGCGGGGGACGCGCTCCCCGCCGGCCTCCGGGGGGCTCGGCCGGCGCCCCCTCTGCCTCACAGAGCCGCCGCCCTCGGGCACGCGGCGCCGGGTGCGTCCAGCAGCAGCTCGCCTCGGGCTGCCTCGCAGACGCCACGGCTCCCGCAGGACCCCGCCGTGCCCCCGGGTCCTCGCGGGACCCCCTCCCGAGCCCCGCTCGCGGGCCCCCACGCGGGACCCCCGCGCGCACGCGCGCCTGCGCAGCCCGGCGGCGGCGGCTCCGACTCGCTGCGGGAGAGCCCTTCCCAGAACCCCCAGGGGCCTGGTCCTCACGTCTCATTGGCCAGACGGGTGTCACGTGTGCGTCTCTAAGCCAATCGGCTGCAGCTCCGCAGAGGACGCTCGTGCGCCTCGGCCTGCGCAGCGCACGCCACGCGGCCGTGCGCGGAGGCGCCGGGAGCCCAGTCGCGGTCCTGCCGGGGTGGAGGGCCCGGCCGGAGGCGGCCGCGGCCTGAGCCTGGGCCGGCGGCCGCGGGGGTGGCCACCCGCCCAGGCCGGGGCTCTCGGAGCTGGGAAGCATCGCCTCGGGCCCCGGGCTAGGGGCTTGCAGCGCTGCCATCTGCTGCAGGTTTGTCCCAGCGGTTCACTGCCCACCCGGGGGCGTGACCCCCGCGGCGCCCTCGTGAGCGGCGAACGTGCCCGCGGGACCCTGCGAAGACCGAGTGCGGAGCCCAGGCCCCCTGACCCCGGGCCTGCGGGGTGCCGAGTCCGCCGGCGGCGCCCCAGGGCCGTCCGTCGCGTGGCCAGCCTCCCTCCCGCCTGCGCCTCGCTCCTCGCCGGAGACTCGGTCACGGGTGGGAAACCCAGCCGCGCGGCCGGGTCGGCCTTGCTGTGGGCTGTTGCTGGACACTGTGCTGAGGGCTCTGATGCAGCCGCCTGACGCAGTGCCGCCCGCGCCTCTCCACGTTTAGCGCCCGAGAAAAACGAGTGCGGGACAGAGGAAAGGTGCTCACCCACACTGACGTGACCAGGCAGCGGAGGACCGAAGATTCGAATCTGGGAGGGCTGACTTCACAGCGCTTCGCCACAGTCTGGGGTGGGCTTCTGAATGGTTTCTGCGCTGGCTGTGTCATTCCCTGGGGGTCAAATCAGGTCTTTTTTCACCTTCCAGGGTTTGGATGGACTCAGAGTTCTCTCAGTATCAGGAAAGAGTCCCTTCGGCTCTAAATGTAGGGAGACATTTCTGACGTGAGCAGAGAAAAGAAATCCCCATGTTTCTAATCTCCATCTTAGCAGCGTGAATCAGGTGGTGTGCACGCATGACTGGGACTGCAAGACCTAGAGTCTGCAGAAGGACTTCTTAGCTGTATAGCTTCCTGTGGTTGGCGTCTGCTGCTGCTGGCCTGCTGTGCTGCAGTGACAGGCAGCAAAACTGTTTTCTTTAAAATGCCTTGCTTAAAAGAGCAGTCAGGAAAATGTATTCCAGTCATGCTGATATCAGAGGAAATGGGGACCTCAGGAAAGAGCATTTCAAGAAAGAGAGGATATATGTGGATTCTAAAATATGACACAAATGAACCTATCTAAAAAACAGAAACAGACTCACAAACGTAGAGAATAGACTTGTGGTTGCCAAGGGGTGGGGGGGATTAGGGGAGGGTCAGAGTGGGAGGTTGGTATTAGCAGATGCAAACTGTTATATATAGGATGGATAAACAACAAGGTCTTACTGAATGGCACAGGGAACTGCGAGGGTAAGTCAAAAATTATCCACACTCCAGTTATATTAAAATTTCTGCTGGCCGCGCTGTCTTATCAGCGCTTTCTGTTCAAGGCTGCTGTCTCCCCAGTCACTGCTGTGCAGGTGTGGACGCGTTACATCAGTTCATTTGTAACTGGTGCAAGCAAAAATGAATGCCCCACTTGTGATTTGCACGAAAGAAGAGCATTGTGCAGTGATTCATTTTTTGTGGTCTGAGGGTGTGGTGCTGATATTTGTTGAAGACTTTGTGCACAGTCTGGAGAAAGTGTTTCATCGTGAAGAAGTGTGTATGAATGGATAGGGAAGGTCATAAAAGTGTTAGCCATCAAGAAGGAGCCAGATTCACTTCAGATGAAGAAGTGAAGACAGTGGTGTGTTTGTGGCTCGCAGCTCAGCCTAAAACATTTTTTTAATGAGGGAACATGAATGCTTGTTGACAGGTGGACAAAGTGTATTGAAAAGCAAGGAGATTATGTCAAAAAAATGATGTGTTTGTCTTTTCTAAAAGTTAATTAAATTCTACAGCCAGAGTGCAGATAATTTTTGACTCACCCGCATATATTCAATACCCTGTGATAAACTGTAAAGGAAAAGTATCTGAAAAAGAATGCATGTATATGTATAACTGAATCGCTTTGCTGTACAGTAGAAACTAGCACAACATTGTAAATCAACTATACTTCAATAAAATAAATTGAAAAAGGGAGGAAGAAGACAGCTTGAGAAGTCTGGGCACAGCATGGGAAAGGCCTCTTGTTTCCATGATGTTTTGATTCTGGGTGACTGTGTCCCATGAGACGAGGCAGCATAATGCTGGACAGGTGGCTTGCAGACAAGCTGTTAGAGCTTTGCACAACAGGCTTGCTCCCTTGAGCTTTTTTTTTTTTTAATTTATTTATTTATTAGCTGTGTTGGGTCTTCGTTGCTGCACCCGGGCTTTCTCTAGTTGTGGTGAGCAGGGGCTACTCTTCGTTGCAGTGCTCGGTTTTCTCATTGCGGTGGCTTCTCTTGTGGAGCACAGGCTCTAGGCATGTGGGCTTCAGTAGTTGTGGCACATGGGCTCAATAGTTGTGGCTCGTGGGCTCTAGAGCACAGACTCATTAGTTGTGGTACACGGGCTCAGTTGCTCCTCAGCATGTGGGATCTTCCCGGCCCAGGGATCAAACCCATGTCCCCTGCATTGGCAGGTGGATTCTTAACCATTGTGCCATCAGGGAAGTCCCTCCCTTGAGCTTAATACTGCAGTGCAAGTGCCCTGAGACCAGAAATACTTGCCTGTGGGATCTAAGGTGTGAGTCAAGGGTGTGTAATGCTACATAAGGAAATGGCCAAATTAGTTCTAGAACATTCATACTGGAGGAGATCATGCATCCATTAGAAAGAACAGGAGACCGTCATAGAAGTACAAGTTAAAATTCATGAGGCTCCACTATACACCCAACCGAATGGCAGAAATCTAAAAAGACAGACAATACCAGATGTTGGTCAGGATTTAAAGCAACTGGGCCTCTCGCGCACGGTGGGAATGTGAGATAGTTCCATCACTGGGGAAAACTGGCAGTTTCTGCTCAAGTTTCTGCACCTCCCTGTGATACAAGTCCACCCAAGGTAAAATTAGAAACACACAGTGTGTATGCCTACCAAAAAACAAACAAACCTATAGGAACGTTCATGTTGGCTTTGTTCATACCAAACCAGAAACTGGAAGCAGCAGCCCGTTGGTTGGATGAGAAGTCCATCAGCTCACGGATGGGCTGTTACAGAGCAGTAAGAAAATGCACACACGACGGCATGCATGGATCTCACAGACGTTATTTGAGCGGAAAAGGCAGACACAACACAGTGCATATTACATGCTTGCGACTGTGCTGAGAACTGGCAACACCAGTCTACCGAGCTGGAAGCCAAAAAATGGTTCCCTCCGGGAGGAAGTATTGGCTGTGAGAAATCACAATGGCAACGTCCTCTATCTTGATCTAGTGGTGGTCACAAAGTATAAACGTATGTAAAATTCACTGGGTTATAAACTTTTAAGGTTTGGGCACTTTGCTCTAAGCAAGTTATTCCTCAATAAAAAAGAAGACAAGGCAAGTTAACAGTGGTTAACTTAGAGATTGTTTTCAGTGTGTGTGTGCGCGCACGCATGCCTGCACGCTTTTACTACTTTACCAAGTTGCACGTAATGAAAGTCATTTCTTTTGGGGAAAAAAGTAAAAATGTTTAAAACTCTAAAATTATGAGGGAAACCTCTTCGTGTTCACAAGGTAAGCTATCCACGGCATACGGTTGACTGGGAGAAGCACGTAGCAAAACACCAAGTACAGGAGACGTCTGATTCAGATCAGAATGGGAACAACCTTCATTCCCATGGGGACAAAAAAAACCAAGACCACATAAAAATGGTACTTTTATATACAAGTAAGGAGAGGGGAGCTCAGAAGGAAGGCTTGAGAACTGAGTCCAGGTAGAAGCAATCACAAGGGAGCTCCCGCTTCCACACGGAGGTCTGGGCAGGGACGGCCTGCCGTGGGTGAAGCCCTTCGTGGTAGCGGAAGGCTGTGAGTTGGACTTGGGTGGCAGTGGGGCTGATAGCACGGACTGGAGTCTAGAAGGGCCACAGAGGTAGGGATAGAGGACTGAATCTGCACACGCCCCCTCCCCCACTTCAGGTCTTGTCAAGAAAATGGCATTGGAGGAGGGGTTGCTAAGCAGAGAGAAATCAGAAAGTCCCATGCTTTCTTTCTGTTAATGGAGTTGAAAATCTTGGGTTGGCCAAAAAGTTTGTTTGGGTTTCTCCATAAGATGTTACAGAAAAACCGGAACGAACTTCTTGTCCACCCCAATACAAGCAACCCTTTCCAGCCCAACACTGACAAGATCCAAAAGACTATAGCTCAGGATTGGATCTGGGCAAAGCCACAGGTTAACTCAACCTGAAGAAAGGTGTACCTTCTCTGGCTCAACTAGACACGAGGAGAAAGCTGAGTGACTAGCTGCTCACCTTTACCACATCCAGAGGAAACGGACTGCAGTCTCTAAGGAACAAACAGAGCAAAATAAAAACACTTCACTCTTCATTATTCTCTTCTACACAATGTGCAGAATACCATGAAAACGATAAAACACGCAAAAAGCAAAAAAAAAAAATGTGACCTGTATTTAAGAGAAATTACATCCTTTAGGAGAGACCATTGATGGTTCAGTTACTGAAATAAGAATAAACTAAAACCATTGTTTCAAATCTGAGTGAACAGATGGCATATTTTAGGAAGTGAATGGAAACACCAAAAAAGAGGGCTGGAAAATAGACTGAAAGGGAAAACGATCAATGGGTGGGATGTCGGTTGCATAATGTGGAAGGCAATCAGTGCACTTGAAGGTCAGTGGAAATTATCCAAATTGGAGAAGAGAGAGAAAAGAATTTACAAAGCGTGACCAAGACATCTGTGAAACGTGAGATCCCTATCAAGTAGTCTAATATCAAGTAGCCGGAGACACAAGCATCTTGCATCCAAGGGTAGGAGGAAAGAGAGATAATGGAGAAGTATTTGAAGAATTGTTGGCCAAAATATTCCACTCTAATGAAAACCACAATCAAACTGCTGAAGGCCAAATACAAAGAGAGAAATCAAAAATCTGTCAGGGAAAGACTATGTATCACATAGAACAGGAATGTGTTTTTAATGGAAACATTTGAAGGCAGAATACAATGCGGCAGCAGGCTTAACGTGCTGAGAGAAAAGAAACTTTAACCTAGGATTCTGTAACCAGCAAAATTATCCTCCAAAAAGGAAGGCAAAATAGAGATTTTCAGGTAAACGAAAGCTAGAACAAACCACCGCAGCAACTGAACCTCCACGACAAGAAATGCCACAGGTAGGTTTGGGGACTGCAGGGACGTGATACTGAACATAAACCTGGATCTACAGCAGGTGCTCAGCGGTGGCACTGTTCACATTGGGGGCCGAATGACTCTCTGCTGTGAGGACCGTCCCCTGCATCATCCCGGCCAGGTGCCAGGGCACCAACCCCCAGCGGTGACAACCAAAAATGTCTCCTGTGGGAGTGGCGTCTGCAGAAGAAAGGGAAGAACGTCACAAAGGGTAACTGGTGGACTGAATGCCTCCCTTCTCCCCAAATTCATATTTGAAATCCTAACCCCCAGTGTGATGGTATTAAGAGGTGAGGCCCTCGGGTGGAGCCCTCATAAATGGGTTTAGGGCCCTCTGCCACGTGGACACGGTGAGACGTTGCCAGCTGCACCTGGACGAGGCCCCCCCAGCACTGCGCGACCCTGCTGGCACCCTGATCTCAGACGTGCGGCCTCCAGAACTGTGAGCGATACATTCCGGTTGTTTGTAAGCCGTGAAACCTACGGTGCTTTGTTACGGCAGCCCACACTGACTGACGGTAACTGTGTAGGTTAATATAAAAGAATATTTTTCTGGGTTTTTACTTGATGCGCCTGTGGTTGTGGAAGGTAAGCCCCATCCCCCCCTCTACTCCCAGGGGCCAACTAGAAGGAAGATGCAACTGGGAAAGAGCTGCAATCTGCGTAAGGGAAAAAAACTAATGTATCTGAGAAATCCCCAGATACTTGCAAAATACCCAAGACACATCTAAATAACATACAAATCAAAGAAGAACTCACAAGGAAAGTCAGAAAATATTTTAATGGATTAGTAATTTTTCTTTTAAAGACAGTTCTTTTAGAGTAGTTTTAGGTTTACAGCAAAATTGAGATTGTGGGTACCTTTGTTACCAACGGTGAGCCTACAGTGACATCATCACCCAAAGTGTAATATACATTAGGGTTTCCTCTTGGTGTTGCACGTTCTGTGGGTTTGAACAAATATATAATGACCTGTCCATTCATGAAAATGAGTATGATATCCTCATATAATACATCATTTTCACTGCCCTAAAAGTCCTCTGTGCTGTGTCCATTCATCCCTCTGTGGTAATTTTTTAAAACAGCATACTGACACCAAAATCACAAGCAATGAAAGAAAAAATAGATAAATTGGGCTTCATCAAAATTTAAAACTTTTGTTCTTTAAAGGAGATTGTCAAGGTAATTAAAATACAACTCACAGAATGAGGGAAAATATTGGCAAATCATGTATCTGATAAGGGGCTGGTATTCAGAATATATGAAGAACTCTTACAACTCAACAATAAAAAGACAACCCAATTTTAAAATGGACAAAAAATTTGAATACACATTTAACCAAAGAAGATGTACAAATGGCCAATAAGCACATGAAAATATCACTCAACATCATTAACCATCAGGGAAATGCAAATCGGGACCACAATGAGATACCACCTCCCCCACCAGGAAGGCCGTAACCAGAGAGACAGACAAAAGCAAGAGTTAACAAGGGTGTGGAGAAACCGGAACCCGCCTGCACTGGGATGGAAATGTAAAATGGTGCAGGCCCTTGAAAGCAGTTTGGGAGCTCTTCAGAATGTGAAACAGTTACCATGTGATACAGTAACTCCACACCTCAGCATGTGCCCAAGAGAATTGAAAACATATGTTCACACAAAAGTTGTACCTGAGTATGTGTTTATCACAGCGTCATTCATAATAACTAGAATATGGAAACAGTCCGAATGCCCATCGAGCGGTGAACACGTCAATACAAGATGGAATATTGCTCAGCCGTAGAAAGGAATAAGCACTGATTTATGCTGCCGCATGGAGGGACCAGGAAAACATTACGCTAAGGGAATGAAACCAGTCACAGAGACTGTAAGGGTCCAGCTGTGTGAACTGTCCAGAATGGGGCAATCCACAGAGAGTAGGTGGGTGCTTGCCGGGGACTGGGAGGGGCACGTGGGGTGGAGAGTGGGATGGGGGTTCTTTTCGGGGTGAAAAAAATGTTGTGATGTTAGATAATGGTGGTGCTGCAAGTTTGTGAGTGTGTTAACAACTACTGGATTGTATGCTGTAGAGTGTGGGTGTTACGGTATACGAACTATATCTCAAGAAAGCTGTTACTAAAAGAGAGCGGAATATTGTAACGGCCTTATTCCAATGATGAAGTGGATGAAAACCTTGAAAAACAGACCTCACCAGAATCGACCCAGGAATAAATAGAAGATTCATACTCAAAAACACCCCAAGGAAGAAAAGAGCAAGTTCAGAGGACTTCACGGGTAGATTATACTAAACATTTAAGGACTAAACATGACCTATTATCCACAAACCCTTTCAGAAAAAAAGCAGAGGAGCATGCAACGCGTCCCAAATCATTCGATGAGGCCGAGATAATCCCAACACCAAACCCTTACAAGACTAAAGAAGAGCTGCAGACCAACATCCTACATGAGCATAAATGAAAAAAATTAACGAAATTTTAGCAAACCGAAAAGCAACACGCAAAGAAAGGGTCATCGTCACAGCTGAGTGAGGCTGACGACACTGGAGTCGGCGAGGAGGTGAGGCGTGGACGGTGCCCAGACCAGCCACGACCCCAGGCCGTGAACAAGGCTGCGATCAACAAACCCCGTGTCCTCAGGTTCCCTCTAGACAGGGTGTTTTCGACACACGCTCTTGTATTTTTCCCTCCTGTTGCGAACTTGTGGATTCAGCACTAACTTCAGAGCGCTTGGCACATGGCCTCCCAGCCAGATGTGACCCCAGCGAGGTTATCTCGGAGCTCAGAGAACATTGTCAAAGCATGAGGCAGGGCCTGGCATCTTTTACAAACAGCTTCCTTTCCAGGGAATCTGCTGGAGGAGGGCTGTCTGGCCTGCCAGGTTTTTCACGAGAAGAGATCTGATCCCTTCCCTTGCTCTGACCCACGGGCTTTCTTCAGCTCTGCTGCCACCAGCCTCAGATGAGAGAACCGCCTGGGCGAACGGGGCACCAGAAGCACCCGCATCACGGTGTAAGGCTCTGTATTGTAGGTCAATTCATGTGTCTTTTCACAGCTCTTCAGTGCACATGCTTTGTACTGAGGGAAACAGGTTCAAGATGGTCTTTAAACCCACTTGTGGATCACCCTGCTTTTAAGCAATTGTGAGCAGACAGGCATTATTCATGCAGGGACCTAAATCCGGTGGGAGATGGCCACTCACCCCAGGGCTAGAGAAAACGAGCCGGCCTCTAACGGAGGCATAGCAAATGCCAAAACCTCACGCACGCTCCCCCTTCTTCAGGGCTCGCTCAGAGGCTTCTGAGGAACATTACTCACAGAGGAAGCCGGCACTGGGGAGCTGGCTTTCCTTCGTCCATGAATCTCCTCCCCTTTCAGGAAAATAAAGGTGGTGGTGGCTAAAAACAGCAACCCCATCCACCCAGTGGTCCCAAGAGGAGCCAGAGGTGCCCTCGGGCTGACAGATGCTTGGGGGATGAGGATAGAGACAGGCTCCCTCCTCCCACTTCTCATCCTCCCTCCTCCCCTGGACAGCGTGGCCCCTGGGGGGCTGTTTATAGACCACGTCCTTACTGCAGCCACCTGTCCAGCTGCTACGTGCCCCGGACACCTGCAGGTGCCCTTTATGGAAGATGGTGATATCTTCCATCTACAGATGAGAAAAGTTAAGTTCAAATATTAGCAATTTGCCCAAGACCACAACCATCAGTGGCACTTTGGATTCCAACCCAGGTCTGCCTAGCCCCAAAGTCTGTTCTCTTCCACACAAGCGTCCATGCTCCATGCTGCATCATCCAGAGGATAACAAATGAGGAAGCCAGAATCCCTGCTAAGGTCCAGAACCACCTATGTTTAGGTGTGGCTTTTGTCTGAAGCAGTTCATGCAAATTGAACCCCACACTGTTTTTAGGGAAGATATTGGCTTAGTCTAAAGGGACCAGAGTGATGCAAAATTAAGAGAAGCCTTCGGGCTCCTGAACTTCTACAGAAAGGATGCAGGCCAAGAACATTCAGCTGCACGTACTGGTCATTTCTTGTGGAAGACAAGGGTGACTCAGGGCCAACACGGGCTCAGAGAGGAGAGCTGAGAAGAGTTTCTCACAGGAGTAGGTGGGTCAGTAAAGCAGTGGTGGAGGGTGCCCAGCCAGACCTGAGGCCCCCTGGGAATCAGTGACTGCCGTGTGCTTCCCGTGCTGTTCCCATTTGCACGGGGGTGTCCACCACGGCGAGCGGAGGGTGCAGGGAAGACAGCGTGTCCCTTTTCCCATAAACCTTGGAAACGAGAGGAGCTTTTCCCCAGGAACCGAACCTGAGGGGTCTTAGTCACACCTGGACCTGATTAGGGAAAAGATCCTGGACTCCGGGCCTGTGCCTGAAAGCACGCTGGATGAAGCTGCTTGGGGAGGAAACGGGCCTGTCTATTCCACTTGGGGAGGGATACAAACACCTTCTGTCTAGAGAGAGGCTGTCGCGGTTTTAACACGTGGCCGCAGGTTCTGTGACCCTTCTCCTGCATCTGAGTGAGCTGCGACTCCTTCCGCTGCCGGAGCACCGTGGGAGTGACACGACTTGCCGGCTGGGACCTTTGTGGCCGCGGTGCCCTCCTGCCCTGGATCCCGAGGCTTGATCTGGGGGCTCCAGCCCCCACGAGCTTTCGCCTTGAAGCTGCCGGCCTTTAAGGAGGCCGCGCGCGCCTGCTCCCGCCAACACCCCTGGCTGGGCCCAGCCTTGGAGCCCCCAGCCCAGACCCCAGGCACGAGCGGGAAGAAGCCTCAGTCTGTTCCTGCCCTCAGCGTTTGCAGTCGTGCCCCAGACATCATGGAGCAGAAACAAGCCGCTCCTGCTGTGCTCTGTCTGGATCCCTGACCCACAGAATCTGGGCACGTGGTACGATAGTGCATGTCATCATGACTTGCGATACAAAACCACAGCAAAAATTGAGAAACCTTTCTATCTCAAGGTCCTCACTAAAATACAGGTGAAAGGATATACTTCAACCAAAAATAAAATTAATTTGAAGAAATGGCATGGGTTATAAGAAAAGTGGTTAACTTGTGGCATCTATAATAAATTACTGTTTGAAACATTTAGCCTTTTTATAAGGTAAAACGAAGATAGACAATAGTAACAAGATGGGAAGAGTTCAGCAAATAGTTAAAGCACACTAAGGTTTCATGTTCTGAACAAAGATAGAAATACTGAGTAATTTTAGAGTTTCTTAGACATTTTCTAGCATATAATGCATGGTAAAAATTTAAGGTAACCTCTGAAAGAATAAAAATATAAACCTTAGCTTCCAAACTAGCAGATAGAGAAAATATATACATATATATGTGGATAGATATATATATATATACATATATCCATCAGAAGTCAGGAAATAAGGAAAAAGGCAGATTAAAAAAAACCCTAGTAAATAGAAATTCCAAAATAAGATGGTAGAAAAAAAGCTTACATGTGTCAGTAATTACTATAACTGTACATGGATCAAACTCATATTTTAAAGGGTAAAGATCAATAGACTGTAAGAAAATAAAATAATATTCAATTAATGCTGCTTACATGAGACATACCTAAAATAAACCACACTGACAGGCTAAAAATAAAAAGAAGGAAAAATATAGACTAGGTAAACACTAACTAAACAAAAACAATTCTATATTAATACCAGACAAAACAGCATTTTTAAAACTATTCCAAGGGATGAAGAAGGACAGAACAGGGAGCCCTGCCCTTGCTGGCTCCCAGGGAACTGGAGTCCGTAACTTGGGACTCGTCATTGGCAAGCAGGTGGGATGAGACCTTCTCGCGGCCTCTGGAAAATACATTTTCTGTGGTGAGCACTTTCCTCTTACTCCCGACTGCAATCGAAATGTTCTAGTTTCACTACTACATTCAATATTCACTATGAATTTTTGATAAATATCTTCCCTCAGGTTAAGAACATTTCCCTCGATTCCTACTTGCTAATATTTTATGTTTTGAATGAGTATTACATTTTATTAAATGCTGTTTTTGCACATATTATCATGATTGTGTGGATTTTCTCTTTAATCTATTCCTACTGTGGTATCGGTTAGTATGATTTATAGTGCTGAACAAGGTCAATCTTTCTTCTTTAAAGGATCAGTGTTTTTTGGAATCAGGGGAGGGGAGAGCACACGAAGGCTTGATTTTATTTACAATGTTTTATTTCTTAAAAAAAGCAAATATGACAAAATGCCAACTTACATTAAGCCTAAGTGACAGCTCCATGGGTGTTGGTAACATTGTTTCTGTATTCTTTTTGTTTGACGTATTCCATCGTTTTTTAAATGCAAAGAATAAATACCAGTTTGGATTTTACAGAAAACCAGAGCATTTCAAAGAAAAGCTCAAGAAAACTTCCTAGGATACAGAAGACAATATGAAGTGAAAAAATACGGGAGAAAAATTAAGATGTATTGAGAACAGATCTAAAATATCATATGTAAAAGATCCTTACCTCACACCATACATAAAAATAATCACACCAACAGCTGGACACTTAGAGACTGGTAGTATCTGATAGAGAAATAAATAAAAAATCAAAACTCAAGAACAGGGAAGACATAATAAAAAGAAACAGTGGTGTGAAGTAAAAACTTAGTGAGAGGTGAGTTGGGTTTGATAAATTGCTGTTTACCCAATTATAAAATTTAATTCAAGGAAATTTTTTAAAGAAACTATACATTTAAACTTTAAATTTATTATGATTACTAGTTTTTAAAATTTACGTGTAAAACCTCAGATCATTTCAACAAAAACTAGGAGATACAGTGTAAAATTATACTAGATTTCTTACCTTTCACACTTGAGTTCAAAATGTTTGTGCATCACTTTCTGTGCCCTCTTGATACTCGTTGGGCATTTTCCCACCACCTGTTGGAATCTGCTCGTGGCTGGCACCTGGTTCATACTGAGAAATGCTACAGTCACTTGTGTTCCCATCCTTGGGTTCTAAGGGCTGAGCACCTCCTTCATGGTGGCCACTTCCATCTCCCCTTCACGTCTCCATCTAGTGAGTCCTACAAATTACCTGGGCCCCAATTTTCTAGAGACTCCAGAGTGGGACCATTAGAGAGACAAGATTCAACTATGTGCACAGTCCACGGGGGAAGGTGAGCCCAGGAAAGGGAACTTATTTAAGTGGAGGAGGAGAAATCCCACCTCCTCAGAGAGCACACAGGTGGGGCAGCTTTGCAGGAAAGACAGGCAGGCTGGACACCCACGGCCCAGGAGGGACGTGACCAATAGCCAGAGGCCCTCAATGGCCAGAGCCCCCCTCCAAGGTCCGAGGGTCTCCAGAGAAAGAGGACCCGGAGGAGAAGTGGGAGAAGATCCCTAGAGGCTTCAATCCAGGAGGAACTTGGTCCACTCACTTCCACGGAGAGCTTCTGGGCCCTGCATTCTGTCCAGCTCCTGCCCGGAACTATTTCCAAATATCTGACCCAGCAGGCAGATCTGATGGCCAAGGTGCCCAGCTTCAGGCATGTGCCTTCAGTGTCCCCTGCCACAGCCTTCCACCCCCCTCCCACCTGCCACTTCCCATCCCTGAGCTGAATCACTGGCTCAGAGAGTAAAGGAGTCTGGGGGACGTGATCCTAGCCAGGATGGCAGAAACCTTCTTCTCCAAAGCACTGGGGGCTTTGCTCAGCCCAGGAGAACTGCCCCAGGCCACCCGCCCCTCCCCTCAGAGCTTCTGCCCAAAGAGAAGAGCGGCCCCCCTCCCTCCCACCAGAAAACGTGGACCCAGCCTCTGCCCCCAGAGATGTGGGTGCTCAGCCTCTGAGCTGTAGCCCCAGCAGGGTGCCAGCTTGGGTGGGTTGAGTGTAGGACAGGGAGCCTTCAGTCTGGGAAAACTGTGGCTGCATTGCCTGAGCAGATGAGAGAGTGGGGCCCGCGTGCACCTGAGGGATGAGTCCTGGGGCAGAATCCTGCCCGCCCCCTACCTTCTGAGGGTTGGCGTGGCTGGCTCTGCTCTCTCCTGGTGGAAGACTGGTGGCCATGGTCACTGGTCACGCCTTGGCCCACTAGGCCAGTTCCTAGGCCCCTGTGAGGATGGGGCAGGGGTCCCACTGGCCAGACACCACTTCCTGTTGAGAAAGGACAGCCACCTGCCCGCTCTCCCTAAGGGCTCCCTTTGGGGGGCTCCTTGCTCTGTGGGGGGCTGTCTGCCCGGTGGAGAAGTGCCAACCTCAAGGCCCCTGGGGCTCCTGCTACAGGAAAACAGTTCCTTTCCAGAGGGAAAGGGCCGTCCTGAGTGCAGGAAGCGATGGCTGGGAGGAGCCGTGCTGGCCCTGGGCATGGTCACCACCGTGGACGCGGAGCCTGGACCCCGTCCCTGCCTCTTACCCCACACCCTGCTCCACCAAAGCTGGCCGCTAAATGCAAGTGACACCGCTGCAGTAAGTGTCACAGAGGGGAGCTGGTGCCTGCCATGGGGACGCTGTTGGTGGAGACTGGTCCCTGCGCTTCGCAAAAGCTGCGGCACGCCTGTGCCAGGACCAAACGACCCACTCCCACAGGCACCCAACGGGGACGTCAAGTGTGCCGTTCGACGGAGGCCCGGTGCCCGCTGAGGATGGAGTAACAGATGGAGGCAGATTCATAGGAAGTCTGCAGGGTGACGGACCACAAGACAGGGTGACAGACCACAAGACAGGGTGACGGACCACAAGACAGGAAGACTGGGTCTCGCTGATGCCATGTTGACAGAAGAAGCCAGATTCTTCTCATATAGAAAGTTCAAGACCAGACAACACAGCAGGTCTGCTAGAAATCATGACTGTGCCCTCCCTGCGGTGGGGGCACCTGGTGCTCTGTTCTCCACCATGATGCAAGGCACCAGATGCCCATCACGGTCACTGGCTGCCACAAACAGGCAACGAGTGCCCTTTTCCGTACGTGCCACACTTCACTAAAACGTGTGTAAGCTGACACCCGGCCAACACGATGCTCTCCGAGGTGACAGCAACCAGTGTGCTGACCCTCCTGAGGGCCCACTCACTGCCAGCTGCCACGGTTCTCAGTGTTTCCTCAGCTGAGACAACCCCACGTCCACCCGAGGAGGCCACCACTATTCTAAGCCCTGTTTCAGGGAGGAGGAAACTGAGGCAAGTGGAGGTTGAGCTGCAGCCCGCCCGGCGCAACCCCACCGAGCCCCGCCGTCCACGGCTGTGCGGAGGTCGGCAGGGATGACACAGCGGGTGGCAGGGGCCTCGGTGGGAAGACAGCCTACTGGGCTCAGGCTGAAGCAGCTGCCGGCCCAGACGCCACGCCGTGCATTTTGACCCCGTGAAACAGAAAACAGTGTGGAAGGTGCACAAAACCACAAGCCAAAGTCACTTCCTTGCACCTTCTCCTGTGACTGCTTCTGTGATATGGAGACCTAGTCATCCTGTGCAGTCCGGGGTTTCTGGGTCCGAGTCAGTCAGACGGGCTAGGAAAGAAATATCCCCAAAACATCAGAAGCTGGAAACAGAGGTTTCATCTTTATTTCTCGTTTGCTCACGACATGTCTCGGGACCCGGCCCACGTCAGCCTCATTCAGAAGCCCTCCAGGGCATCTCATGCTTCCCATGGTGGAGGGGAAGGCCTAATGACTCCAGAAGGTCTTCTGCTCACCTGGCAACGTCGTCCCAGCTCCAGGTGTCGGAGGGCACCTGTTAACAGCACCAAGGTCAACCAGCGGCAGGACAGGGGAGCGGCTGCCCATGTGCTGTCAGAGCCGCTACACCTGCCTCGTGCTGCCGATCGGGGTCCAGCAGTGACCGTGGTCCGGGCACTTGGGCCCACGCAGGGCATCCCACAGCATGGAGGGAGGAGGAGGATGCCCAATGGCCCGCCCCCATGAGGCCCCCCGGGGAGACGGACCCCACAGGGCTGAGGTCTGGGTCCTTGAGCCTGGCCACCCCCGTCACCGCCCCCACTCCTGCTCACCCTGGGACAAGGTCGGGGCGCGGCCTCCTCCACCCCAGAAGCCTGGGCCGCTCGTGTTGCATCAGGAGCCAGGGCTGCTGTGAATCATGCCTTCCCCATACCAAGTCACTTGACTCTAAACAAACACGCTGAGGAGAACACATGTGCAGGAGGGTTTCTTCGGAATTAGAGGAAAGGAAACGGGGCCCCTGAGCGGGACGTCTGCCAAGTCCCGCCCGGGGAGCACGAGGGGACGTGCAGCAGTGGGGGCGGCGGGTGGGAGGCACCTCTCCAGCTGCCTTCTCGCCACACGGCCACCGTCCAGGGTCCCAGACCCTCCCTCATCCGCCCGAGGCCCGTGGTGTGGGGGGGTCACAGCAACAGCTGGGCCTGCCCCACCCCCACGCCTCCCCCACAGATCCCGGTGGGAGCCCCCTGCCCGGGGCCTCGCAGCCTCGGGTGGGCGGGGGCGCGCCCAGAGGAGCGTCGGGCCCTGGGGACCTCCTGACTTCCCAGAAGCCGCTCCAGTCGGCCTCGGCGGTACAGACGAGGTCCCCCGACACGGGATCCTGGAGGTCACCCCGACGCTCCGGCCCCAGCTGGCGGGCTCAGATCCAGGGTGTGCTGGGAACCGCGGCCTTTAGCAGAGGGCAGGGCCGCCTTCCTGGATGACCGAGCACTCACTCCCGGAGCGAAGCATCCTCCCCGTGGGCCGCTGATTCCAGGAGCCTGCACACGTACCTCGTCCGCGTAGGTAACGGGCTCCCACGCTGTCGCATCAGCCCTCGCCGGTGGGGTGAGGACGCCCGCACAGGGGACGTTGTGCTTTTCCCCAGACCTCACAGCTGTTAGGCACCCTGGGAAGGCCTCCAGTTTGCGTCCAGAGGCCAGGGCAGCCCAGAGGAGAGGTGCAGAGGCTGGGCAGGGTCAGGGCACAGCGAGGGCGGCCCCGGGCAATGCCAGATGGAGAGGAGCAGACGCCCAGGCCCGCTAGCCGGGAGTTTCCAGGACTCAGTGACCCCCGAAAAGGGGTCATCTGACTTGGTGGCCATGGGAGTAGCACTAACAACGCAGACAAGGGGCTGAGAACCTCCGCGTGCCGGCGGGGCCGTCCACAGCCTGACGGCAGCTCTGGGGTGCGGAATGCTGTCGCTGTCCCCACCGAGGACGGAAACCGAGGCACGAGCAGCAGGCGCACGGCTGGTGAGCCCCCCCGGCTGGGTGGTCCCACCGTCACCTCTCACCTAGATGTCTGCCAGGGACGGGGGTGGGGGCCCTGGGTGACAGATTGGGTGGCCGTGAACGTCAGGGGAGTGGACTGGGCAGTTGGACCCAATGCCTTCCGCGTCCAAACCCCGCATTCTTCTTCTGCCTGCACAGCCGTGATCTTCAGGCACCTCCGAGGACCTGAGGGTCACCAACAGGCCAGCAACCCACACACGTCCACCGTGCTGTGTGGGTTCCATGCACGGCTTCCATGGTTCATCGTGGACCCGGGTGACACACACGGGGGCCCGCCTGTCGGTGCTCTCACTGGGACCCTGAGTTCAAGCAGGTCTCCCTGCAGGTACAGCACCCTCTTCTCCTCCATGTCTCTGCCTCAGTGGTTCTCTCTGTCCCATTTCTCTGTCTCACTGGCGCACACGTGCACACGCACACACACGCCATGTGCACAGCCACAAACACGTGAGCAACACGCCGAGACCTTCCCGCCCCTACACTGGACACGCCCCCTCTTCCCACGGAGCGGGGGATGAAGTGCATGGCGGGGCAGGGAAGTGCCCCTGGGGGGTGACCCAGACCCTCAGAGGAGACCGCTCTCTACGTGGGGTCCGAGGTGGGAGCCACAGGCCAGCTGCTGCTCCTGGAAGCCTGTAAATATTTAGCTTCTCAGTCTCCTGCTGGTGAATCGGGATTCTTTCAAAGCCCTTCTCCTACACGTGAACACAGAGACAGCGCAGCTGGGCCACGTCGCATGACTGATATTTCTTTGTCTGTTTTGGTAACACTTTAATCCTCCCAATGAGTGAAAAATGAAGACATGAAGTGCTTTGCCCTCTCACTGGAGCACTCGGGAAGGCCGATGGGCTGCTCCCCGTCCCACCTGCAGCACAGGGGCTGAGCCCCAGGGCCCTCCGTACATCCTGAAACAGGCCCAAAGCAGTTCCCGGGCCAGGGCCCCCCTTCCCCTCCTGGCTGATACCCCCGGGGGCTATGAGCTCGGCCTCCACTGGGGTCCGACTCTCCGTTGGTGGCCCCCACTTTCCTCACACCTCTGTCCTGACCTCTGCAGACTTAAGCCAGTCGGGCTAAGAAGGCCAGGAGGGCCGCCTCCTCCCAGCTGTGGTCCTTGTCCTTGGACAGTGCTCTCTTTACTTTTTTGTTTTTATTTTTTAAACAGTAATATATATTTATTGAAATGACAGGGGGTTGTATTAAATTGATACATGGGAAAAAAGCAGGTTACAAACAGGTATCTGCAGAGGGTCCCACTTTTAAAAACAACGTACGGACGTGCAGATGTACACACGTATGGGAAATAGTGTGGAAAGTTACACACAAAAATATTTAAAGGGGGTAGGATGGGCTGCTGGGTGGGCTCGTGCGTGATTTATAATTTATTTTTTATACTTTTTGCAGACTCATTTTCTCAGCGGACATATGCAACTTCTTTTTCTCTTTTCTTTTTTTTCTTTAAACCAGGAGTACAGTAAATTTTTTTGAGATATAATTCATATACCATAAAGCTCACCATTTTAAAGGGTAAAATTCAATGGTTTTTGGTATATTCACAGAGAGGTGCACCATCACATGACCTAATTCCTGAATATTCTCATGCAAAATGAAGCCCTCTACCCATCAGCAGTCACTCCCATCCCCCCACCCCCAGGGCCTGGCCACAGTTAACCCACTCTCTGCCTGTGTGGATCTTCCTATTCTGGACATTTCATGCACACGGAATCACACAACACGTGGCTTCGTGTGACTGGCGTCACTCACCTTAGGTTGTCATGGCTCATCCACGATGTAGCATAAATCAGGACTTCATCCCTTTTCATGGCTGAATGATACGTCACCGTGTGGATGGACTGCCCTTCGTTTATCCAGGCGTCAACTGACGGACATACAGGTTATTTCCATTCTTTTTGGCTGTTATGAACAATGCTGCTATAAGCATTTGCATACGAGGTTTTGTGTGTGCGTTGTTTTCAACTCTCCTGGGTGCCTCCGAGGAGTAGAGCTGCTGAGTCACGTGGCCACTCTGCGTTCCCCTTCTGAAGAACCGCAAAGCTGTTTTCCAAGCGGCGGCGCCACTTCCCACCCCCAGCCGCAGCGGGAGAGCCCCCAGCCGCCCGGCAGCCCCCTGGCACTCCCACAGGCGTGTCTTTTGGTCTAGCCTTAGTGGATGTGGGATGGCATCTCTCTGAGGTTTCAGTTTACATCTAGGGACTAATAACGCTGAGCATTTTTTCACATACTGTGAGCCATTTACATGTCTTCTTTGGAGAAATGTCTATTCAAGTTCTTTGCCCACTTTTTAATCAGTCTGTTCATTGTTGAGCTCTAAGAGTTCTTCACACGTTCTGGATGCGAGTCCCGCGTCAGATATATGATTTGAATGTCCATCTGAATTTTAGGATCATCCCATTGATATCTGCAAAATAAAAAAGAAAGCCAGATGAGACTTTAATATCAGTTTTCATGAATCCGCAGATCAGCTTGCGGACACTGGCCTATTAACAATGTTACGTCTTTCAGTCCGTGTACATAGGGTGTCTTTCCACTGACTTGCATCTTCTTTGATTTCTTTCAACACTATTTTGTAAAATTTGGTGTATAAGCCATTCACTTTCTTTTGTTAAATTTATTTCTAAGTATTTTATTCCTTTTGATGCTATTATAAATGAAATTGTTTTCTTAACTTCATTTCAAATTGTTCACTGCTAGTGTGTAGAAATACAGTTGTATTGTTATATTAACCTTGTATCTTGGCACCTTGCTAAACTCGTTAATTAATTCTAATAGTTTTTTGTGAGTTCTTTAGAATTTTCTATAAACAAAATCACGCCAATTGCAAATAGAGAAATTTTACTTCTTCCATATACTGTCCACAGAAATTAACTTCAAATATGATATAGGTAGGTGGAAAGTAAAAGGATGGATAAAGGTATATCATGCCAGCATTAATCAAAAGAAAGAGTGACTAGGTTCATATCAGATAAAGTAGACTTCAGACCAAAGAAAATAACCAACAGAGAAGGACATTACATATTCATTACATTCACATAATGAACAGATCCGTCTGTCAAGAAGACATCACAGTCCTAAATGTGAGTGTCAAACAGCAGAGCTGCAAGACATAAACAAGTAAAGCAAAATGCTGAGAGGAGGACAGACAAACCCACAACCGCAGTCCATTACTCCAGCTGCCTGTATTACCTTCTTATCGCTGCTATAACAAAACACCAAACGTTTCAAAAAACAGAACTCTATTATGTTACCATTTTGGAGGTCAGAAGTCCAAAACGGGTCTCCCTAAAGTCCAGGTGTCCACAGACGAGCAGATAAACTGGGGCACAGCTGCACAACGGGCACCACTGAACAGTACAAAGGATGCGCAGCTGGTACACACACCAGCAACGCGGTGCTGAGCAGTGGACTCCAGATGCCAGAGCTCACACTCCACACTAAGCTCTGGGACGGGCAAATAACCTCAGCGACAGAAAGCAGAACAGGGTTACCTGGAGGTGGGGCTGAGGTATTGACAAGAGGGGCTGCCCTGGGGGTGGGGGGCACCGAATCCGGGCCCTGGTGTGTGAGCAACGACAGGGAGCGTGTACGGAGCTGTCTGCTCCGAGTTTGCACGTTTTCCTTTTGGAAATTAGATCTCAATCTAAAAATAGGCACACACATCCATAAAATTTCATTCCTCTGGAAGCCAGTGACACTTTTCAGGAACATTTACCAATGAATTAGTCTGAAATGTAAATATTTACTCAAATTCTGGAGGCAATGTAAACCTCTGATGTCACAGGAAACCTCTCAGCACAAGGAAACGTCCACGTGCGGCTGGGGGCGGCCTCCACAGAGGTGAGCCGCGGCGCCCGGCACTGCCCGCACTGCCTGTGCTCTGTAAACGCTGGGGACCCGGCAGGGCGGGGACCCCAGCAGTGACACGAGGAGGGAATGGCTCGTGCGAGGGCGGGACGCGAGGCCCGTGGGGACTTCACCGGCCAGGTGCAGGTTGCCTGGCGATGGCTCTGCCCCCAGGTTGGGTGAGGCCAGGCTCCAAGGTGGCAGAGGTGGGTTTGGGAAAGCCTCTCGGAGGAAGGAAGGAAGACCACCACTTGGAAACAGAGGCAGGGGACCCCGGCCCGAGGGGCTGGGCCGAGAGGAAGGTGGAGAGGGAGATGGGACAGCGACTCTGACGTGCTGCCCCCAAGGTTCCGAGGCAGCTGGAGGGGCGGCCGGGGGCAGCGAGTCCTCTGCTGACCCAGTGAGGGAGCACGCAGCTGGGCCTCCTGGAAACCCCACCAGGACTGGAGACAGGAGGTCCTGAGTGAAGGCCGTGGGGTGCGGGACAGGGCGCAGACCACGCAGAGGACAGACGGGGGCGCTGGTGCTGGAGGGACGCGGCACGTCTGGGGGTCCTCGACCCAGCACTCAAGCAGGGGTGTGGGGGGGTGGGGCAAGGAGCCAGAGGGGACGCAGAAGTGAGCCCGCTGCACTTTTTTCCCCGAGGGCAGCTGGCAGGGGGCTGGGGGGCTGTTCCTAGGAAGGCCTCTGCTTGGAACTGCTGGTGCTGGGCAGTCTGAGCTGGGGACCCCGGGCCGGCCGGCCAGCGGCCCTTCCTCTGTGAAGCTGCCGAACCCCGTCCGCCAACGGAGGGGCAGGCAGGGCAGTCTCCTTGGCTCCGCAGGCCGCGCTTCGGTTCTGGCCTCCGGGCCAGCGCGGGGAAGGCCCAGGGCCTTTGAAGGATGGGGCTCAGATAAACAGATTCTGCCATCACACTCCTCCAGTTTTCCAAACCGCACCCCACCCCGGGCACTGTCCCACGGAGCGTCGGACTTCCGCGGAAAGCTGCGGTTAGGGAGGACAGTCTCTTGGCCTGGGTGCGGCCCCAGATGGCTTCCATCACGCCCCCTGACAGCTCCAGGCAGTCCTCCCACGCTCGGCCTGCGGCTCCACAAAGGAAAGAGGCCAAGGCATTTCAGCTCCGGGACTGGGGGTATTCTGAGGATTTCGGCAGTTTGCCCGGGAGAAAAGGAGGCTGGCCACAGGGAGGATCGTGAGGGCTGATGGACGGGCAGGAAGAAGGCAAAGAATCAGGCGAGATGAAGAGGAGAGGATGAGGGAGAGAAGCGAGAGAGAAGGGGCCGTACAGGGGCGCAAACCCCAGGACAGAGAGAAGGCCCCGGGGCTGCCTGGGACCCTGGATCCCGCGGTCCAGAGGGCACTGGGCGTCTCTCGGGTGACCCCCAACCAAAGAGCCACAAACCCTGAGGGGAGCCGGGGACACAGGGCTGGGTGGGACAACGAGGGTTCCTCCCGGTGACAGGCTGGGTCCGTCCACAGGGTAAGGGCTGAGGGGAGCCGACCGTCCAGGCACCACAGCCCGGACAGCAGCCCTGCCTCCCGGCGGAGGTGCCCTCGGTCCACAGGAGAGGGACAGGGTCTTCCCACTGGCTGAGCAAATCCCAGATGCCTCCTTCTTCTGGGTCAGGAAAGGGAGTGGGGGCTGGACCTGCCCTGCCCCCAATAATAGGTTTCGGGTTTCTCCCATGGGGTCCAGAGGCAACCAACGCCCCACACACAGAACCCCTAAAACACTCAGAAAATCAGCAGCTGGACGGTGCTCTTAAGTTAAGAAATTAACTTTTATTGTCAATATGAAAATCATTGTTTCTGCAAAGACGTCTTTTTCACCCATTCTCTCCTTCAACAACCTCCGGGTAAGCGCTGTCCCCACTCGCTGTCAGATCGGCTGAAAATGAGCCCAAACTCACAGCCAGGTGGGAGGAGCCAGGACTCAAGGCCAAGGTGGCCAAACGTCAAATGGCTGCAAAGATAACTCGCCCAGGATGTGAGGTACGGATACACATACTTTGTTAAAAGCAAAATAAAGTGAGGGTGCAGCTCAGGACCGTGCCTTACAGGCACACCGCAGGTAAAGGTGTGACCAGGGTCGCTTCGCAGGCCGTGCGGGGTGACACAGGCACGGCTTCGCGCTCCCCGCCCATCCGGCGGCCCAGCGGTGCGGCCCCTGGACTGCGGCCAGCACGGGCCACCTGCGCCTGAGCAGGCTGGGTCAGGACTATGTCTTGTCCCCAGATGTGCCGTACGTGCTGCGAGAGGAGAGGACGCCCGGGTGCTCGGAAAAGAGCTGTTGATGAAACAAGTGAGTGCGTGAGGCCGAGGCGGGTGGCCGGTGTGGCCTGGCACGGCCTCGGGGCCTCCGCGGCTCTGGCTCCCCCACGCGGGACCGGGCGGCGGATCCGGGAGCCGCCCCGGCCGGGAGGACAGTGGGGCCTCTCAGAGGCACTGAGACGTCAGCACGAAGCCACGTGCCTCAGATCGGGAACAGCCTGGAGGCGGTGGCAGCCAGCCCGTGAGTCATGAGGAAGCGCGTGGCCCAGACCGGCCGGAGGCCCAGGGAGTCAGCGGGCACTGGAGGCCCTGTCCCCGCGGAGCCGGCAGCAGGCGGGAGGCCCCTCGGCCCACACCCCCCAACCCCCACGACAGCCCCCCCACCACCCCACCCACACCCAGCGGTGCATTGGGACCCACGTGGAGACTGACATGTGTTCAGGACTTTTCAGAGCCAGTTGCTGAATGCCCACTACCAAAAACCAAATTATAGAAGCTTACAATTCAATAAACTGTATTAAAAGCAAAGGTAGTGAATACGCAAAGCTCCTCGTCACGGGACGCCGTCCTCCGGGCATCGCGCTCTGCAGGTGCTTTACTTCTGCGCGTGTGCTGTGCTGCAGCCCTGCCTCCAGGCCACCCCGACAGAGCATCCGGCCACACTCAGCCCCGGTGCCCACTCCACAGGGCGGGTCCACACCCCTCCGCCCTCCCCACCAGCCCCACCTCCCAGGGAGCCCCATCTGCCACTGGTGACCCCCTGCACCCTGCTCAGGGGAGCGCATGCCCTAGGTGGGCTGCCCAGCTGCCCCCTGGGCCTCCAGCTTCCTGACCGTCTGTGCTGCAGCCCAGTCTCCTCTTGGGCATCTGCACCCACTCAGAGGTCCCCACCCCGATTCTGGAGTCTCCCGCAGCAGCTTCGCCTTTAAAATCTTCACCTGGGGGCGTCCTCTCCAGCAGCCCCCACTTTTCCTCAGGCCCCAGTGCCAAAGAGTGCCCCACCCATCTTCCTGCTCAGTCAGTCCCCTCTGTCCCAGTCTGTCCTCACCCAGCCAGGACACATGCATTCATGTCCAGACAGACTGATTAGCAAGGCCTCAGTCCCCCCCAGTGCCAGGTAAGACAGACTGGGCCTGGAGAAGAAGGTGGTCTGTGAGGGGGGAGTAGCAGGGAGTAAAGGCTCTGGCCACTTCTTTAAAGGCCACTTGACTGCATCACATCTGCTTATCCTCCTCTCCGCCTGGACCAGCTCACTGTGGGCTGCTGACGGGTGCCTCCCCCCACCTGTGCAGCCCTCAGCAGGGCTGGGAACTGCCCTGCACATTTGGAGGCGCCCCTGGGAAGTTGGCCAAAAGATGCCCATTGACTTCATCTGCTTAAAGTTGCTTCCTCCCACATTAGCAATAAGAAAAAGGGTCATTCCAAACTCAAAGTGGCCTTGAGGCCACCACGTGTGGTCCCAGTGACCAGAGGATGATGTGCAGAGATGCCAAGGGCTGGCCTCCAGCAGGAGCTACAGCACACACCCAGACCCTGGAACTTCCATTGTCTCCATCTGCTTGGCCAACCTGACCCAGACGTACCTTAGAAAGCACCCATATAATAATTATCTCCGTGGGCCCCTGCAGCTACTTTTTGCAGAACCTTAAACTCCACCACGTGTAGCTCTGTAGACAGGTCTGGCTGAGGAGTCTCTGCCTGCATCACAGGCAGGGACTGACTCTCCCTCTTATCCTTTCCTCCTTCTCAGGTTCACAAGGCTACGTGAACTCCAAGCAGGAAACACCCAAATAAGCTGACACTCAGGCCCTCAGAGTCAAACTTCTGAACACTAAAGACAGAAAAATACCTTCCGTGCAGAGATAAATGACACATTACCTATGAAAGAACAGCAGTTTGAAGGACTGAAGAGTTCTCACCAGAGACCCTGAAGGCCAGAAGGAAGTGGTACATTTTCCAAGCACTGAAAGAAAAGAAAGTCCACTCAGAATTCTGTATATAGCAAAAATAACCTTCAGGAATGAAAGTGAAATAAAGACATTCTTAGATAAAGGAAAACTAAGGTAATTTTCTACCAGCAAACATACCCTAAAAGAATAACAAAAAGAAGTTCTTTGGACAAAAGGGAAACCTAGGAAGGAAGAGCAAAAAATATGCTAAGTATCTGGGAAACTTCTTCTCCACTTGAATTCTTCAAAATATGTTTGATAGTTAAAAGCAAATATTATAATATTGTCTCATGGAGTTTTCAGCCTATGCAGATGTATTGTATGCTGAGACAACTACAGCATAAAGGATGGAGAGCACAGGAGCCTACGTGGTGGCAGATTTCTACAAAACACTTGAAATGGTAAAATATTTATACTAAGTAGACTGTGAAAGCTTAAGGATGCATATTGTAATTGTCAGGAAACTACCAAAAATGTACAAAGATATATAATCAACAGTGCAATAGGTAAATTAAAATAGAATACCAAAGAATGTTCAAATGACCAAAACAAAGGCAAGAACAAGGAAACAGAAGCATTTTTTAAAGGGGGAGGAGGCCATAAGCAAACAATAAAGTGGTGGGCCGGAATCCAAACAGGTCAATAATTACATTAAATGTAAGTGGTCTAAATTAAAATACAGAGATTTTCAGGATGAATTTTTAACAATCACCCACCTATATATTATCTGCAAGAAACTCATTTCAAATATAATATTGGTAGGTTAGTAGTTAAAGAATGGAAAAAATATTCCGTGCAAGCACAAATTTTAAAATGGGGCATCTACACTGATAACAGATAAAGTGGATTTACTTCAGGAAGAAAATCATAGATAAAAAGGGAAGCTGATAATAAAAGTGTCAATTCACCAAGAAGATACAACAACCCTAAATGTATACACACTAACCACACAGCTTCAAAACACATGAAGCAAAACCCATGAAGACAGAACTAGAAGGAGAAATAGACAAGCCCAGAATTACAGTTGGAGATTTCAACACTTCTCTCTGAAAACAAATAGGCTAGAAAATCAGCAAGGATTAAGAACTAAATATCACTGTCAACCAATGGATCTAACAGACTTTTATTAAATATTTTACCCAACCAGAGCAGAACACAAATATTTTTCAAGACCACATGAAACATTTACCAAAATAACCAATACCCAGAGTCATTAAAAATCTTTAACAAAGTTAAGAGAATTGAATCATACAAAGTACGTTCTCTAAAAATAATGGAATCAAACTAGATATCAATGATAGAAAGTCAAGAAACATCTGTAAATGATTAAAAAATAAATAACATACTTCCAAATAGTCTATGTACAAAGAGAAAGTCTCAAGGAAAATTAAATATTATATTTAACTGGATGAAAACATAACATATAATCTGTGGTGTGCAGCTAAAGCAGCACTTAGAGGGAAATTTTTTTTTTCCTTTTAGAGGGAAATTTATAACACTGAAATGTTTATATTAGAAAAGAAGAAAGATCTCAAAACAGTAATCCAATGCTTTCACCTCAAGAAACTACTTTAAAAGAGCAAAATAAGTTCAAATCAAGTAGAAAGAAGGAAAAAACAGAGATAAGAGAAAGGATCAATGACATTTAAAACAAGCCGCAATGGAGAAAATCAATGGAAACAAAAGTTGGTTCTTTGAGATAATTGAGATCAATAAAACTTTGGCAAAACTGACCAAAAAAAGAGAGAAGATATAAATTACTAATATCAGAAATGAAAGGAGAGATATCAAAATTTCAGACCTTGTAGATGTTAAAAGGATTCTTGGCAAATACTACAAACAACTCTGAACACATAAAATCAATAACTTAGATGAAAGGAATCAAGTCCTCAAAAACTACAGACTACCAAAATTTACCCGAGATGAAACAGATGGTCTAAATAGTTCTATAACTCTTAAAGAAATTGAATTTGTAGTTAAAACCATTCCAAAAAAGAAATATCCAGGGCCAGATGGTTTCACTGGTGTACTCTACCAAACAATTAAAGAAGAAATAACATCAATTCTATATAATCTCTTCCTGAAAATAGGAGAGAACATTTCCAATGATTTCCTGAGGCTAGAAGCACCCTGATGTCAAAACTACATAATGAAAGCACAAAAAAATTGAAAACCACACACCAATATTTTCCATGAAGATGCAAAAATTATCAACAGTGTTAGCAAATAAAATAGAACAATATATCAAAAGAATAATAAATTATGACCAAGTGGGGTTTATTCCAGAAATGCAAATGTCCTTCAATGGGCAAATGGATAAATAAACTGTGGTATGCCCATAAAAAAGAATACTGTTCAGCAACAAAAAGGAACAAACTATTGATACGCGCAACAACTTGGATAGATCACAAATTATACTGAGGGAGAAATGTCAAAAATTCCTCAAAAATTACATACTGTATGGTTCCATTTATATAATATTCTTAAAACAGCAAAGTTATTTAGATTAAGACCAAAACAGTGGTTGCCAAGGGTTGGGGTTTGAAAGAGAGTCTGACTACAATGGGATAGCATGGGGGAGTTTCTTTTGGTCGACGAAAAATTTCTATGCACTGATTGTGGTCATGGTTACACAAACCTACAAATTCATGAACTCAGCACTGAGAGAGAGAGGGAGGAAACTGGTGAAATTCAAACAAGTTGTTTAATTAACAGTTTGGTACCAATGTTAGTTTTCTGCTTTTGATATGCTTAGGTTTGATAACATTACATAGGAGAATATCACTGGGGAAGCTGGGTGAAGGTACTAGGGAACTCTGTACTGCATCTGCAACTTTTCTGTGGATCTAAAAATATTTCAAAAAAAATTTTTTTTAAAGGGAGGCAAATGATTAGAACAGACACTTCATGAAAGAAGATATACAAATGGCCGATGAGCCTGTGAGCCAGCACTCAACTTCATAGTCATAGGGTAATGCAAATTAAAACTGCAATTAGAAGACACCTCACATCCACAGCAACGTCTGAGACGAAAAAGACCTACGTAGCAGAAGTTTGGTGAGGATGTGGAGGGACGGGAGCTCTCGCCACTGGTGGGAGTGTAAACACAGCAACTGCTTTGGGAAACTGGCAGTTTTAGACAGTCAGGCACTTACCACTTGACCTGGCCATTCCACTCTACACATTTACCCATGAGAAATGCAAAGACACATCCGGACAAAGGCTTGAGCAGCTTTAGTCATAAAAAGTGGAAACAACCGGTTGACAGACCGGAAATGTCCATGAACATGGGGATGAATAAACTGTGGTAAGTCCAGAAATGAAACACTCACCAGTTAAATTTGGATGCATCTCAAAAACACGCAGAAGCCGAGAGAGCACACATCGTCTTAGTCCGTGAATATGGAACTAACATGGAAAACTAACCTATAATTACAAAGTGTCAGTCAGTGATTATATGGGATGGGGGCACATTTTTGCAAAAGGATATGAGGGACCCTTTGGGGTGATGGGCAGGTCCTCTGTCTTGACTGTGCTGATGGTCACACAGTTATATAAATTTCTCAAAATGCATCAAACTCTACACTTAGAAATGGGTGTGTCTTACCGCATGTATACCTATGCATACAATACTCACCATATCTCAATGCATTTGATTTTTCAAAGCCCCTCCTGTGTTCCCCGATGCCCCCAAGGGGAAACAAACCACACGGAGAACCACTGCTCTCCAATGACTATTATTATGGTCCCCTTAGGACTCACTTATGACTTTGCAACTTGCCCAAGAGTCTCTCCATATAACAAGAATGGTTAGAGAGGCATCGCAGCAACAGAGCGTTGCTGTCCACCTGCCGTCCACCACCCCTTCTCCCTTGTAGCTGGCCCCCAGGGAATTCCCTTGCCCACCTTCCGCACACGGCTCAGCCCAGGGTCAGCCCCAGAGCGAGGAGGACAATTAGGTCCTCGGCACCAGGCTCTGCTCGAGCAGGAGCACACGGCCCCCACACAGCAAGGCATCTGCGGGACTTCTGGAAAGGCCTCCTGCTCCAGGGAGACATCCCCCGGGAGAGGCGTTCCCAAACCAGCAGCTGGTCCTTCCTCACTCCCTCGCCCCCGGAGACCAAGACCCGGGACACCAGGTGCCTCTGCCCCGTCCCTGCTGGCTGGGTGCCTGAGGAAGCGCCTTTCCAAGCCTCCTTAAGTGACTTCCTTTGCCAAAACTGGGAAAGAGTCTTGCATAACCAGACATCTGTGAATAAAAATGCAGAGGAAATACAGGCAAACGCTGCGGGAAAGTGAGAGAGATTCACAGAGAAGAGGAGCCAGCCCAGCTCCTCCTGACTTGGGCCTGACATGTGCTGCGGCTGTTTATTTGGGGAGAAAGCTGAACCTTGGGATTTGAACGGCAGTTTCACAGTTTATTACACATTTTAAACACCTCTTCCAAGAACATTTCATCAGATCTGTTCTTTGCACAATCATCTATTGCTTCCTCCCAGTGGGGAGGGAATTTATTTTTTCACTCTTCCTATAGATCTGTTATTCATTAGGTGTGCTACTCTTTAAGCATGTAGATTTTTTCAACCACAAAAACGTTTAATTCAAGATTCATATGTGGAGATGCCCCATTCCTGAGGAGGAAATGTCAGTTTTGCTTGGCACACCGCAGCTTTTAGAGGGTGACATGGGGGGGTCACATTATTTTTTAAAAAGCAGGTGATGGCAAAGGGCCCAAATCAGTCCCAGAATCAGGAGGTCGGGGACAAGCCATCAAAATGAACCCCCTCCTTCCGCTGGGCAGGCCACGTCCCCACAGAATGTGCCCACCCGTGACCCAGGCTCTGAGGACCTGGTGACTGGCCAGGGGCCTCACCCCCCTCAAGGTTAACCTGTCAACGTCCCCTCGGTGGGTGATCTGGAAAAGAGGGGTGAAGCCTGGTGCCTAGCTCAGAATGAACCGGCGATGCTCTCAGGATGGACAGAAGAGGGGTGCCAGGGCCCGCTCGCCCGGCAGGCTCTGCGAACACGGCTGACAGGACAGAGCCTCTGCCCCTGCTCCGCACAAGGGGGCAGGGTCGCTTGGGCAGGAAATCGCCCTGGACGCCTGGGGCATCTTCCCAGGGGCCGCACAGGTCACACGCAGGCCCGGCCCCTGCCAATGCACCGCCCCACGCCCGGCCCCCGGGGGCACAGGGACCACGCGGGACACAGCTCCAGGTCCAACTCCGAGGGCTACAGCGGGTCCCCCCCCCTCGTCAGCCTGCACATCCGACCCCCAGGCTCGGAAGCCAGGTGGCCCGGGGGGCCGCGGCTGGAGGCGGCGCTGAGGGAGGGACAGAGCAGGCCACGCAGCCGTGGCGGCCAGGCCAGGGGCGGCTGGTCCCAGCGGGCCGCCGGAGGGACAGACGCGCCGCAGCCGTGCCTGAGGAGGTGGAACGGGGACAGGTGTAGAGCCTCCATCAGTCTGCGCCTGATGTTACACAGAGGCCCTCCCCGGGTGGCGTGTTACATACACATGGTCAACAGCAGAACAAAGACCTCTGGCCCAGGCGGGGGAGGCCCCGCGCCCCCACATTCCTGCCGGCGCCCTGGGTCGGAGGGGCCCTGGGCGCTGCGCGGTGGCCTGAGGACCCTGCGGCCGGCGGCGCCCTGGACAGCGGTGAGCGGGCGCGCGGGGCTGGGCGGGGGCCCAGACGGCGGGGCTCGGAGGGCACCCCCCGCGGCCCCCCGGCAGGCCGGCAGCCGCTCCTAACACGGGAGGCCGCGAGGCCCGAGCGCCCAGAACCCAGGGCGGCAGATGCGCCCGCAGCCCCGCCCCCGGCAAAGACCCCCGCCTCGCTTCCCTCCCCGCCAGGCCTGCTGCGCGGGGGATGGGGGGGATGGGGGCGATGGGGGGATGGGGGGATGGGGGTGGGGGGATGGGGGCGATGGGGGGATAGGGGGATGGGGGATGAGGGGGGAGGGGGAGGGGGCGGGGCGGGGCGCCAGCTGCGGTGCCGCCGGAGGCGAGCGTGGCGAATCCCAGCGCGGAGGGGCACGCGGGACGTGCAAGACCGGCGCGGCGCTCCTGGCGGCACAGGGCGTCCCTGAGGACAGCCTGATGCAGCCCGGCCGCGCCGTGAGTCACGCGGAGCCCACATCTGGAACCCCTCAGGCCTGCCAGACGGGCGGGCACACAGCTTCCCGCCGAGAGCCGGCCGCCAGCCCCCAGACCAGATGGGGTGATCCTCCCGCCCCGCCCACGGCCCCTCCCTCTCCCCTCCTCCTCTTCGTCCCCTGAAAGATGGAGCTCAGGGGTGTGCCTTGTGCAGTGGGGCGCTGCGCGCAGGGGTGGGGGTCCCGGGACGTGGTGGGCGGGGGCTGACTCGCCTTCAAAATGTGGAGACAGCAGGAATGCCAGGGGCTCGGGGCCCGCTGACCGCTCCAGACAGCCAACCTGGCGGTCCGGCTGGCATGGGGGAGGGCCTCACAGGGGTCCGTGGGGACCCTAGGCAGGCCCCGGGGTCAGGTGGAGTGGAAGCTGGTTGTCTGTGTCCCACAGAGGATGCTCCGGACCAGGAGTCCAGCCAGGGGACCCCCCGAGGCCCCCCAAGGTCAGGTGAAAGGGGTCCTGAGCTGGCAGCTAGGCCTCCTCACCTGACAGAGCACGTGGGATGGGGGAGGCTGCTGCTTACCCCACACCTATCCTGCCCTTCCTCCCGGGTGTTCAGGACAGCAGCCACTTGAAGACAACGTGTGCCAGCCTCACTTGCAGCTGGTGACCCATGAGCTGTCCGTGGAAATATGGGGACATCCACAGAGGTCGCTGGGAGGAGGTCACATTTTCCAGGAAGGGCTCCCTCTGGTCCCTCCTTGATGTTTCCTGATGCTGTCCTGGGATGCAGATGTGAGGGCAGCAGCTCCAGCAGTCGTCATGAGCCATGAAGTAACTATTATTGAGGGTGACAGAGCAGGGAGACGGGATCTGCGTCCTCCCTGATGGTGCTATGGAGAGAAGAAACACTGTGTGGTCTGGTCACTGCTGGGGTCTGACCGTTAGGAAACACGCTGAGTCCAGGTCTGGGCTCGGCCGGGATACTCCGTGGCAGGTGAATGAGGGTGTGGGGGTGCGATGTCCCATCTGCTCTTACTTACCACCTCTCTGTGAGGCTCTTTAACTCTCTGCTCCCCACGGCAGTGAGTCCTGAAGCCAGGTGATCAGAGGACCCACCGGGAGTTTCACAGAAACACCCGTGCTCCTGCCCCACCCAACGCGCCAGCAGGTCCTGTGTGCCCAGGGAACATCTCCGCCCCTCCCATGACCTAGCACGGTGCTTCTCAGTGTGGTCTGGGGACCCTCGGGACGCCCGAGATCCTCTCAGGGGGTCTGTGCTGCCAAACCTGTTCTGATGGTTTGCCTCCTTCATTCTCGTTCTCTCAAAAATACACGTTCAGATCCTACACTGCAGCAAACCCTTAAGAAACGACCCTGCGTTAGGTTTTGGTGTCATATCAAAGAATACCCACAATTACCTAAGAAGATTCTCAAAATACTCTTCCCTCCAGTTCCGTGTCTGTATGAGGCCAGATTTCCATCATAGCTTTTACCCAAAACAACCTATTAGGACGGTTTGAAGGCAGCAGCAGATCTGAGAAGCCAGCTTTCTTCCCAATGTTACAGTCTTGTACCAATGAACCAGAGTGCCACTCTTCCCACAGGGTTTTTTGCTGATTTTTTTTGAACAATATAGTTTTTTAATTTAAAATGTGTTATTTATGTTAACATGCAATGGGTTTATCCTTGTTCATTGGAAATGGATCAGTAAATAGATATTTTTAAATTTCTGTTTTAATTTCTAATATAATAACTATCAACAGATATGAAGCTCTGTGCAATTGCCACATGTCAGAGTGGAAGAGGCTTGTGAGACCAGACGTGGCTGTGGTTGACGTCGGCGGGGCGGGGGGGTGCAGAGCAGGGGGCACCTGTGTCCAGGACCCCTGCAGGTGGGCGTCACAGGACACGGGGCCCCCAGAGTGAGGAGATTCCAGATCCTGCTCAGCATCTTATTCCAGAAGAAAATGCCGGCTTTCCTCTGCCACAGACCTGTGACATCCTAGGCCCAGCACCCTGACTCCCTCGTCCTGCCCCCAGCCCTCTCCTCCCATCTCCATGGTTACTCCCTCTTCAGCCCCACAGTCCTTATGGGAAAATGTACTGTGCGTCTGACAAAAGATGCAAGGCTGCGAGGGCTAAGGCTTGCCTCCCCGCAAATCCCTACCGGATGCTGCCACATGGCTGGGCTCCACCGCCCTTGCTCGGCAAAGGGCAAACAGACCTCACTTCTGTGCAAACAGTGGTGCCTTCCTCGTAGGTCATGTAATCAACCTTAGTGACACACAATTCACATGAAACAAAGCATTTGTATTTTAAGCATACAATCTCACGACGCTTTACAAATGCGTGCGGTGTGTGCCGGCCACGCTTGGGAACAGGACACGTCTGAACCCCCCGCCCAGACCCCACTCGTCGCTCTCAGTCACTAAACATGGCTTTGCTTGTTCCAGAATTCACAGGAACAGAAGCGCAGGGCCAACGTCCCTCCGTGTCTGACCACCCCCTGCCTGCGTGTCATGTGTACCAGGAGCTGGTGGTCTGATGGCAGAGCCGTGACCTGCAGTGTGGACAGACCAGCCTCTCTCCTTGACACACTCAGGGTGTTTCCACTTTGTGACTGTTACGATAAAGCTGATGTGAACATCCTTGCACAAATCTTTGTGTGGACATCTGTTTCTATTTGTCTGGAGGAAATACTCGGAAGGGGAAAAGCTGGGTCTTCAGGGAAATGTAAGTTTAACTTTATGCAAAATTGCCAGTTTTCCAAGCAGGCACACCACTTGCACGCCCACTGTCAGTGTCAGTTCACGCGCCCTCACCCACGCTTGGCACTACTGTCCGTATTTTTAACTATAGACAAACTACTGGGTGTTCAGTGGAATCTCATTGTGGTTTCAATTTACATTATGTTAATTACTTACGTTAACTACGATCTATAATACATATTATATATGTTAAAATTATTGTAGCTTTATAGTAATTCTTAAAATCAAGTGGTTAAAACCTCCAACTTTGTTCTTCCATTAAAGATTATTTTGAATTTCCATATAAATTTTAGAACGAGCTTTTCAATGTCTACTTAGACTGGTGGGGTCGACTGAGATCACATTAAACCTAAAGATCAGTTTGGGAAAAACTCCAAGCTTAATAATTCCGAGTCTCCCAACCCATGAATACGGTCTGTTTCTCTACTTTTTAAGTCTTCTTTATTCAACAGCAGTGATTTTTAGTTTTCAGTGTATTGGTCTTGCATCTATTTTCTTAGATTTATCCCTAAGTATCATGTATTCTTTGACACTATAGTACATGATACGATTTTAAAATTTTAAATTGCTTGAATACAGAAATCCAGTTGAATCCACGTGGCATCCCGCGGGAGAGTGGGATGAGGGGGTGGGGTCTGCAGGGTCAGCTCTGCTCAGACAGAGGGAGCAGCCGGACGTGGGAAAGGACTCCAAAGGCAGTGGCCAACGCCCAGCCCCTACTGACCACATCCTGTGAAGACACGGAGCGTTTTTCCCCAGCCACCCTGATGCCCCGGAGCCCGGAGCCCCGGAAGTCCGTCTGTCCCCAGGGTCTGTCTCAGCTGGAGGCCTCTCCACGCCCCAGGTGCCCCTCTGGCAGGACGTCAGAGGGGCCGCCAGCTTCCTCCCCCACGTGGCCCACATCTGGCCCAAACACACACATTCCTTCCCCCCCACCCCGCGAAGGGGTCTTTGGTGTGTCCCCAGCCCAGCCCTTGGCCGCCTCTCTGCCCCGTGCAGCGGCTCGGCTGGACCCCCGGGGACAGTGTGAGCACGGGCGCCTCCGAGCGGCTCCACCGCCGGGCGTGAGACTTCGGCTCGGTGATCTGGGCCTTCACTTGAGGTCTTCTCTTCTACGGCGTCTCGGGCCCAACAGAGACGTCAACGTTAACCGCGCCGTGCGCGTCCTCCGTGGCACCGGGCCTCAGCGGGCCAGTGCCCAGGACTCCGTCACGTCCAGAGCCGGGGGGCGGGGGCGTAGTGGCAGGAGCGCTCGGGCCACAGCAGGTGACTAACAGGAGCTCAGCACGCGAGGGCCGACTGCTGTTCCTGCCACAGTTCAGAGCAAGGCGACCCGCGGGGCCGCTCGGGGAGTCAGGACGCTTCCACCGGTGGCTCTGCCCCCCCAGGGCCTCGGGGCCGCTCACCGGAGCCCTCTGCCCCCCGGGCAGGTGGACGGGAAGAGCAGTGTGAGGGTCACACGGAGGCGTTCACGGGCCAGGCCCGGAAGCAGCGCCCTCACGTCCTCCACGATCCGCGGCCAGAGCCCAGCCAGGCAGCTGCATCCACCAGGCAGGCGGCTGGGGCAGGGCGTGGATGGAGCCGTGAGCGGGGTGAGCGCTCGGCACGCCCGGGCTCAGGCCCCAGACCCGCCGCGGGCTCCCTGTGCCGCCCAGCACGGCGCCTCTCGGCTGGCTCGCCTGTTCACCACGGAGGCACTCTCTCCATCCGACCTCCACTTTGACTCTCCGGCAGGCCTGATGCTCTGAGACCTCAGTGGCCCTCAGGGGCAGCGAGGCCACAGCTCACGTCGGGAGGCCCCTCTCCGGTGGTTGCTGAGGGCCGCGGGGAGCCACCCACACGCCCCCCTTGCGAACAGGCACTGGCCTGCCGGCCATCCGCTGGAGAGGGCAGGAGCCCGCCACGGTCAGGGGCTAGCCGCCCGCGGGCCTCACCCCGTCCTCAGCCTACCACCCTCTTCCCACACTTCAGTCGCTGCCTCATTTTTATACAAATTGTTACGTAAGATGTCAGTGACCATACCAGTGCTGTGCTGCGGTGTGGAATTTTCAACAGAAAATTGGGAGAAGTGGGAAACAAACAAAATACGAGAGAAAATACCATTTTGAAACTAAAAAGCTGAGTCCACATGGCAATAGATTAAAAACCTTAAAAAAACAAGAACAAAAACTAAGCAATTACTTCTCGTGCCTGTTCTTGATTACATTGACCAAGTCTGTTGGTGCTGGATTGTCCTGTGTGTGGACACAAATTCCACGTCCAAGTCCACGCACGAACGGCTTCGCCTTGATTTTTGCCAACATCACTCAGCCCTAACTGTGTGAAAGAAAGTACTTTTCATTCACTTTCAACTGACTCTAAGGAGGTTAAACCTGAGACTTCCTTTCACCCACGGAGAGTCTTCCGATTCAGCCTTTGCTAGAAGGCGCTCTCCATGGAATCTCTGCATCTGGTGTTGTGTGACTCACACGCCGTCCCTCCACCCGTCCTCGGAAGAGAGAGCCGGCGCATCTGGGCCACGAAGCATCTCTTCCTCCCTCGCTGCTTAGTCATCTCCCAAGTCGCTTGGCAGCCGTCTGGGGCCCCCTCGAAACGTTTCCATTTATGGTTAGGATTTGGTCTCCCAGTTTGGTCACACAGATGGGAGAGCTTAAGTGAGCAGACAGCATCACAGAGCAGCCAAAGCGAGAGCCCAGGGGCTGATGGCGGAAGGGGGCTCCGCGGGCAGTGAAGGGACAGACCACAGCCTAGCGCGGGGGTGGCCAGGGGAAGGGTCCGCGCCCGCCCGGGGTCAGCGCCGCGTCTGTGCTGCCGGGGGTGCGTCACAGAGGCCATCACACACAGCACACGCCGGCTGGGGCAGCAGTGCCGCCGCAGGGCCTGGAGCAGGGGGGTTACCACCTGGTGGGTTCTGTGCGTGTTTCATGTCTAATGGCCCCGGGAGACTCTACGTCTCGCTGGGGCAGGAACTACCCCGCCCACTTTGGGGAGGGGCAGAGGGTGAAGGGAGGGGGCCCCAGGCTGGTCCCTGCCTCAGCCCCGAGCACACCCTTGAGTGGGGCTGGGGTGCCCGTGATGGTCCCAGACTTCTGGACACCAGGGGAAAGGACGGCCCGCCCTGGGAACCAGCCCCCCAGCCCTGCGCCTTCTTCGTGCCCAGAAACCTCGCTCCCACCTCTCTCTCCAAGGACGCCAGGCCCCCCGTGCCGCCTCGCCCCTGCTCCACCCAGACTGCGAGGGCGCAGGTGGGCAGGGGCCTCCTCCACAGCCTCCGCGGCCAGGAAGGGACCCCAAGCACAGGGCAGTCTTTTCTGAGAGGGAATCTCCCGTCCTTCTTTGAGCTATCCGCTAAAATACAGCCAGTTTTCAAAATAATAGTTTCTGCCTTTATGTTATATTAAAGATTAAAGAAAAAAGTACTCAGTCTCTGTGTCTTAGTTCTGTCACCGAGACGGGAGCGCCAGGAGAGCTGGGACTGTCTTCCACACCAGGCTGGGCACTGGGTGGAAGGACGGACGGCACTGAACTGTCTGTCCGTGAGCTTTACTCCACGCCTCCCCTAGACACTCGCTCTGGCACCCGGAACCACTACCCCTTCCTAGAAGGAACAAGACTTTCCCATTTTTGGCGGGACTTTCCACGCTCACCCAGGAAGAGGTCTGACCCATCGTACGGCCCAATAGCTGTCTGTGTGCCCAGAACATGTCTGGATGAAAGCAGGTAGGGCTCATCTCTGCCCCAGACCGGTCCTGCGTCCCGAGAGTCCTCCGGAGCGGCAGACGTGGCCCTGCCACCCTCATCCACAGCTGCAAAGCCTCCACGAGGACCTGTCCCTGTCAGAAGACAAGGACGTGTGTCTCACACAAACAGAGGAGGAAGACACGGCGGAGGTTCTCTTCAGCTCGCTGGTGAGGACCAGGGAGAAGGCAGCGCTGGTGCAGACGGGCCCTGGAGGGGCAGGGATGGCCTGTCCATCAGGACAGACTCGCTGAAGCGAGCACACTGAGTTATCTCCTAGGAGTCAAACCACAGCCTTTAGAGTTACCACAGTGGGAACCCTGAGAGCTGGGTTTTTTTTAATCTTTTTTGTAAGTTAAGTGCCCGACTTCAGCTCTGATTGCCGAGGCAAGGCGCTCACTTCAAAGCCCGCCATCTAGAATAAACACGTCGCCAACCACAGACCAGATTCAGAGAGCCAGGCCACCTCCCCCCACCCCCCCACCCCCCACGGAGGCTCCTTTTCCTTAGAGGGCGTGCTTGGTTTCAATAACTAACTGACGATTTGGGCCTCCCGCTTCTTCTCTTCCCACTCTTCAAGTTCCTACTCTTATGTTTTAAATTCACCAATAAAGAGTGAGCCCAAGAAACCCTAGGCCCCCACCCTTGACCCCAATAAAAGCAGAACCCCAGGCCCACACATGCTGTTTCCACCCACAACCTTGCTATGTAGCTCCAGGGGTACTGTGTAATTTCCAGGTCCTGTAAGTAATAAGCCTTGACTTTTACAAAGTTTCCTGATAGTAACTGCTGAAGGGCATCTACAATTATAAAAAGAAACAGAAGGGCACAACACTGCTTATTGATACAGTGAGACGGGCACAAAACAGTCATCCTTTTGTGGGAGGAAAATCCAAACAGAGTTGAGGATGCTCTAAAGGAGCTGGGAAGCCACCCAGGAAGTAAGGTTCGTGCACATCTCAGCCCAGATGGAATCTGACCTTTTACCACTTATTGTCCCAACAAAGGCATCCAGGACATCTGACAGAAACTCAAGATGCTCACTGGACCCTTACCCTAAAGTAACTCGATTCCTTCAGGACAAACGTCAATCACTGTTCACGCTGGGCAACTTTAATGACCTCACAGGTTTTTGCCTTTATAAGCCCCTGACTCTTTTAATTCCCCAGTACACTCTTTTTGGTTTTACCCACATATGTGTCTCCAGAATTGCACATTATTTTTTAGATTTTTTAATTATTTATTTACTTGGCTGAGTTGGGTCTTCATTGCTGCTCTCAGGCTTTCTTTAGCTGCAGAGAGCAGGAGCTACTCATTGTTGCGGTGCACAGGCTTCTCATTGTGGTGGCTTCTCTTGTTGTGGAGCACGGGCTCTAGGCGTGCAGGCTTCAGCAGTTGTGGCACACGGGCTTAGTTGCTCCGTGGCATGTGGGACCTTCCTGGACCAGGGATCGAACCCATGTCCCCTGCATTGGCAGGCAGATTCTTAACCACAGCACCACCACCAGGGAAGCCCCCAGAATTGCAATTCTTAAGACCCCAAAATAAAGCTCTTTGTTCTTTGCAGCCTAGATACCAACTATTGTTGAACACTTTCAACCAAATACGGACTATTTGCATCTTTCCTGGAAAGAGCCCAATAGCCAACATGAAACAGCACAGAACCTGAGCCCTCAGTGAATGGTGATGTCAAGCACAGGTGCACAAGGACACAGACCTAAATAAGCATGGGGTGAGCTGGCTAAACATAGCCCAGAATGACACTGAGAGGACACAGCACTCACCTTTTTGCTTTGTTTCCCAGTTTTAAGTAACCAAAGGCTACTAGTAAGGGTGTTAGAACATCCATGATTGCCTGACCTTCCCCAACCTTCAGTGTTTTCACTTGTCTCTCATTCTTGTTCTTTTTCTCACGTGTCCATCTCAGATATATCAGAATACTGTTATCCATATTACTTGCTTTAAAGAGCTGTACTATGATCTTATAAATTCTGAAAAGTTAACAGAATGTCTTATATTTCTAACGGGAGTGCTTGATGGCCATCAATTAAACGTCAAGTTCCCACCCCGACTCCAGCCCCCTGAGCGCTCTGGGAAATACACCAGGGCACAAACAGGCAGACAGGGAGCCACAGCACCTCATGCTGGCACTCTCGGAAGGTCAAAGGGGTCACGTGGGTGACGGCATTTGTTAAAAAGTCACACCTACGAATTCATTTTTAGATAATCCTGGAGGAGAGGAAACAGCTTACTCTCCCTGACACAGCAGCCATGTGGCTTAAAAGTAAGAGCCCTTTCCCTTCCAGTCACTAGGCGCGTCGCCTCCCCACCCACCCAGGCTCCTTTTTCCCACTCATCATAGGACTTGCGGTTCTGCGAAGACATGGAGGAAACTATTTAATTTTGGAGGAGAAAAGCAACCAGGTAATGCCACAGTACTGCGGGACCCGCCTTTTCCTTTCCAATTCCCTTTTTCCACCCTCAAAAGTGTCATTGTAAAGCTCAGAGTTTCCAGCTACTGCTTCACTTAGCCTTGCTTCTTCAGTGAGGAGGTGCCCATGGTGAAAAAGAAGTGTCATGAGAATCCACTCAGCCAAAGCTCACAGCAGAAAATGGGTCACAGGGTGACCACAGTGAGTCACTCTGGATGGGGTACAGAACACATCCCCACCCCCGGCTGCCTGGGTCCTCTGGGAATTTCCAGTGGAAAGTCTCTGCTTCTGACCCAAGAAGGATGGGATGACCCGTCCCAGTGGGAACACTTACAATATAAATGCAACTCGATTCAACTTAAACGCTTTTTGAGCTTCTATGGATCTACTTCTGCTCAATCCTGTGCATTATCTCAAAGGGGGTGGCACACACATTTGGATGGTATCAGGAAGAGCTGTCATGCAGGAATCATTTTTAGGTCTTGAAAGGTGGTCTAGATTTGGGCAAATGGAGATCGTGGGAAAGGCATTTCAAACATGAGGAAGAACATAAGCACCTCCTGTCCCATCCCTGGGGACCGGAGAGCAACTGCTGTGACAGAGCAAGTCGCCCACTCTCAGATCCTGGCTGCTCCTGGGTGGAGAGCATCCCCTCATACTCTCCCCTTTATGCCAATGCTTTCCCTCCTTCCTGACTTTCTTAATTCTGTCCTGGTTCCCAGAGGCCCCAGGCTCAGTCTCGGAGCTGCGCTAGACGCTCCCTCGCCCTACGCCATCCAAGGAGCTATCCATACAGACCCTGCCTCGGTGGGGACCTCTCATCTCACCCCCCCTTCCCCTTCCCCTACCTCTTTAGGCCTTCTATATGACCCTTATTTTGATTGTTTTAAGACATTCTTATATTTTTTTTCCAAACCAGGCAGGAATTTCCCTAACTCCCAGCTAGAGTGAGCACATCACTGCATACAGCATGGACTCTGGTTCTGGTTTCCAGAAAGGTACACTGTCTGAGATCCGGGCGTCACGTGCGGAGGGCCAGCGGTGAAATGAGACGACTCGCTGCACGGGCAACTGAAAAGTCAAGTGCACTCGGGTCAGCGGGCCTGGTCCTCTAGACATGACTGCCCCCCACACAAAACTGAAGTAGGCAGACCGTCGCAGGTTCCAACGAGGAGAGCTACGGCGGCGTTCCCTCTCCCCTTCTGCGCCCGCTCACATCGAGCACTGTCCACGAAAGAGGAAAACGCCAGTGTGGAGAAGACAGAACCAAGTGGAGCCAACATTTCAAGACTACGAACCCCTCACTGGTTTATTTATGAAACTTATCATCAATGAAAGCATGAGAAGAGCACAGAGGAACAGCCAAGCACTCGGGAGCTGTGCTAAGTCTTCGGATGAGGGGCTCTAACGCTTCAGGGCTCAGCCCCGGCCTCTGAGGATGTCGCCATCCATCTTCCGCTGGCCCTTCTCCCGCTGCTCTGCGCGGCCCGCACCCTCTCTCTCACTGCTCTCCGGTCGCGGCCTCCACACGCCCGAGACAGCCGGCCTCCGCGGTGCGCCCGGCACCAGCACGCAGCGGGCGGCCCGAGATCAGGGGCGCAGAGCCTGGGGGCAGCGCGTCCCCCCGGCCGCCCAGCAGCGTCCGACCCTAAACACGCTCCAGACGAGGCGGCAGGCGGGCCCCGCACCCGGAAGGGTCCGCGTGGGGAGCCGGGCTGTCCTCCCCAGGGACGCGGAAGCGCCCTCCCCCGCCGGAAGTCACGGGTCACGCGGGCCCCGCGCGCGGGGGGAAGGCAGGCCCGCCGGCGGCGGAAGTCACGTGACCCCGAGCCCGGAAGGCCCCGGGAAGCGTCGTGGGCCGCCAGCCTCGGGTGCCCTCGCCGGGGGGCGGAAGGTGCCGCGGGCGCCGAGGGTCCCCCCGGCCCGGCCTGCGCGCTGGGAGCAGAGAGTCCGTTCCGGGCGGGAGCGTTCCTCCTGCCCTCTCCGCGGCCCTCGCGCGGCCGACGCGAGACGCGACGCTGCCGAGCCGCGGTGTGCCAGGGCGGGGAGGCCGTCGCCGCGTGGTTCCCCGGGGCCCACAGGCGCGGGCCGGAGGGACCCGGGGGCCGAGACGTCCGCACGGCCCGGGGAGGCGCGCGCGGGGCAGAGGCCGGCCGCCGGGGTCGCGCTGCGGGAGGCGGGGGCGTCGTCGCGGAGGCGCGCCCGGGGGGAGAGAGGCCGGCGGGCGGCGGCGCTGCTGGTCCCGCGGGCCGGCCGCGCGCCGCGCTGGGAGACCGGCGGGCCGACGGCCGCGCGGGACGCACGTGAGCGCCGAGGCCGGGCGCGGAGGGCCGCCTGGCGGGGAGGGCTCGGGCGGTGCCTGGCCTCCCGCCCGCTTCGGGGAGACCTGCGTGGCGGGCGGGCGGCTCTCGGGCCCTGCGGGGTGAGTTGCGGCGCCGCCGGCCTCGCGTGGCGCTCCGCCTTTCCCTCAGGGTCGCGGCTGCCCGGCGCTAACAGCCGCCCGGCCCCCGCCCAGGAGCGCTTCACGACGCGCGCGGGGTCTCTCCGAGGCCGGGGGTGCCGGTCCACCCGCGCCGCACTGGGAGGCCGGCGGTCAGGGCGCGGTGCCCCTCCCGCGCGGGCCCCGAGCCCCTGGCTTCGCGCGGTGGCAGCGCCCGGGCCCCGAGGCGGAGGGGCCGCCGTGCGCACGTGGAGGAGCCAGGCTGCTCCCCCGCCCCGCGCGTGCGTGTGTGTGTCTGTCTGTCTGTGTGCGCGCGCGCGCGCGCTGGGCTGGAGCCCGGGCCGCCCGAGTCTCCTCGCTCCACGCACACAGACTTTTTTCAAGCCGGTTCGGGGTTTTGCGGAGACTTTATTGTCGTATTTTCCCCTCTTGTTTCTCTGGTAACATCAGAAACAAACACACGCAGCTGCGTCACCTGGCTGCCAGCTCCGTTTTTCCAGCAGACACCTAGGGCTGGAAACTCAGCGAGACGTGGACTCCAGAAATCCGACCGAGCTCTCGCTTAACTCCTTCTCCCCCTTTCGCTCCGCGCGCCCGCCTTCCGCGGAGCCGGCGGGACGGCTGTCTTCCTCCGGGTCGCTGAGGAGCAAGGGCGACGGCTCCTCTCTCTCCCGCCCTGGAGCGGGCGTCTCTGCAGATCAGGGTGGGGGTGGGGGGCACTCGGCTCCCGCATCTTCCAGCCCTGCTCGTAAGATGAATATAAGAACAAAAAAGCTCACAGCACTTGCCTTTTCTCCCGCTAACAACCAGAGCTTTTGATGGTGGAGTAGCTTTCTGTCCTCTGAAGCTGAGGAGTCCTTGTCTCTAGAAATCACAGAATTTGGTTGCTAGGAAAATATTGTTTCTTTATTCCAGCTGTTTCGTTGTAAAATGAAGCTGCTGAGGAGCAAAGAGAAGGCCCCACAGCAAATCAGTGGCAAAGTCCTCACTCCTGTGCCCCAGTGCCCTCTTCCCACCTCTTGGCTGGTCCCCACCAGGGAAGGCCACCGTCACGGGTGCAGGCCGGTTGGCTCCAGGCTCCAGAAACAAGCTGCTTCACCAATTCAGTTTTTACTGACTTGTTCTATTTTTGTTCTAAATAAGGAATTTCACACTTCTACCCAGTCTTGAGTCTCAAATATGGACTCTGACAATACAGAAACTTTCCTAACACGTATCAGCTTATCCACCAAATTCCCCTTCTGCCCTTTAGTGCTCCAAGTGGATATTCAACGCCTACTAACAGCAAGACTTTGTGTAGTGAGAATGGGAGGGTGGATGAGACCAGGTCTCTGCTCTCAAGAGCTCGAGGGACTCCTGGCCTCCTGCAGGGCAGCCGACAGACCACGGGTGGGTGATGCATCCACGCTGGCCACAAGGACAAGCACCGATCTGCGTGGCAGTCTGCTCCCTTCCGCAGCAGTTTACAGTGTCAGAGTATTTGTCACTTTGGCTTCTCAGTGACACAATCTAATATTTAACACTCAAAGGAAACAAAATCTTAAACCACTTCTAAAAACTCCAAGTGTCTCGACATTCTTCACGTGAGTGCTCTTCCCAGCCCGCCTTTCACCAGGTCGCCTTTGGCAAATGCTCAGTCCAGGCCCCTGCAGGGTTGGATTAAGCAGGAAGGAGACTTTGAGACTATCTTATTGTTTGTAAACATTTTGTTGGGCACCTACCATATATTCAATGAGAATATATACAAAGATAAATACAGTGTAGTTTTACACTACAGCTGACAGTAAAGTTTGGGGAGAGAATTTCAAGCAAAATAGTAATTTGAAAAGCAACATCTAACTCTCCCAACCAGAAGCCCTTTAAAAATATCTTGGCTAGAAATTCCCCACCCCCACCCCCCCTTAAAAATGTGTTCGGGCTGAAAGCCAAGGGAGAGGCTGGCTGACGCCCAGAAGCCGCGCGGCCTCTGTGTGACTGACAAGCCAGTCAGGACCCACGGAGGCCGTCTGAGGCTCTCCTGCTGCGAGTGATCCCGGCTCAGGACCCAGGGCCGGAGGGAGGGCAGGCCCGGGACAGATCTGCTGAGAGGTGGTGGCGTTTGGGTCACAGCAGCTGGGGAGGCCCCAGGACTGTCCCTGCACTAGCAGCCTTGGAAGGCTCAGATTCCACTCCCTTCCAGAACTCCCTCCTGCTGCCTGGCCCTCTCCGCTGGATGCTGGGTCTCAGACCACACCGGAAACTCATGGTAAACTCCCTTCATCTGGCTGTGGAGGAATTCTGATGGGAACATGCTTGTCTCAGCCAGGGCCCATCTGAGCTCTAACACAACTGTAGGCAATGCACCACTTAGACAGATTTCCTGAAAAAACACAGAGCAAAGAAAATCCCCGGACTTAGTAAAAAATGCTACCATTTGAGAAAAAAGGTGCTGGTTAGTGTCTTTCAAGAAGCAGATGCCGAGAGAGGGTGCAGGACATGTTCTGGGGAAACATCTGGAAAGATAAAGGGTAGTGGGGGAGAGGAGGAGGCGGCAGGAGGTCTGGGGCTGCCACGCAGGCGGGAAAGCTCATGCGGGCAGTGGAGGGTCCTGGAGCCCAGCTCACCCCTCCGTGGAGCCTGTGCGTCACAGGACTGACCTGGTCCCACAAGCCAAGGCGTTGGGCTGGAGCGTCCCAGGGCACTGTGGCATCCAAGAGGGGCACCCGGGGGCTGTAGTCACTCCTGCTCCCCCAGCACGTCCTCCACAGCTGCCTGCCCTGCACTGCACAGGCCCAGGGAGCAGCTGCTCTGTGCTGCCTACTGGCCTCGCTTCTGGGGACACTTAGAGGAGGGGTCAGTGGGGTGAGCTGCAGCAAGTCTCAGGACCACGACGGACCCTGGTCCTCTCCCTCCTCCACCATCCATTCTGAGTCCCCTCACACTGGGCAGCTTTCACCTCCCAGGTCTCCCTGGCTTCCCTGAGGGTGTGACTCAAACCTTCATTCTGGAGGAGTCTGAGCCCTTGTCCTTGAGTCCACTCACAGCTAGGACCGGGGAGAGGGGCTGCCTAGAGGCACCCGAGGGACTCACAGGTGTCCTTCCCAGCCTCTCTGGCAAGAGAGTGGTCCTGCTCTCCAGTGATCAGCGCCAGTTACCCTGCCAAGCTAGCGACTCCTCATCTGCTGGACCCTGGACATAAGCCGTCCAGGGTACCCTGTTGGGGACTGGACCTTGAACCCTGTAGAGTCCAGAGTTGCAGGGACAGGAAGCCGCAGACCCTCCAGTGGGCCAGTGGGAGTGATGGTAGGTGGGGCTGCTTCCGCTCACACCCTCAGTTCCTCAGCCCATGTGTTCTTCCAGCTGGGGACACGGCACCATATAAGTGTCTCTGGTTTAGCATAGGCGCTGCATCCTGAGAGAGGGCACTCCTGTTTTCCGTGTGGCCTCCTCCCCAGTGCTTCAGCTCGCCCTCAGAAAGCTGTCCCAGCCTCCTGGGAGGTGCAGTGGGTCCCCCCGCTCCTGCACTGTGAAGTGGGCCCTCTGGACGCTGTGCTCATGAGAGTCCATGCCTGGGGACCCTGCGGGCTGAGCCCCTGTGAGGCCCTGTTCACCAGGCTCTTCCAAGATGGACGCAGCCCAGTGTGGTTGACTTGCCACCAAGTATTTGGCTGTCTCCTTGAGAAATAACGGGGGCCAGTGCTGTTCTCTGTTGCTGGCAGTTTGGACATGCAAAGGTAGCTGAATCTTCCTTGGAAATGAGTGTCCACACGGTTTGGTCCGTCTCCACTATGGCCTCCACCTCTGCCCTGTGCTCGTTCCGCTCGAGTGCCCATCATGCTGGTTCTGGGGTGGATGACAGTGAAAACTGGCTGGTGTCTGCTGACTGAGTCACAGAGTCTCTTCTGTGGTGAGTGTTTCCTGGTGGCCATTAACGAGTGATACAAAAATACTTGCACTTCATGTCCACTCACAAGTGTCCATCCACGTGCCTCCAGCCCAGAATCCTCACCCATGATCTGCATCCCTTTTCCTTCTAGGTTCCTGACCAGACAACCTTGCGGTGCCTACTGCCTGGGCATCTGTCCATATTCTCACCTTGGCCACGTCTCCTTCCCCACAGAGTGGACGGCCAGGTGCCTGGAGCGCTGCCTACTGGGCAGCTCCCTCTCCCGTTGCCTTCAGAGATGCCCTTGCCTCTGGCTGGAGGGCAGCTGCCATCCATTTTCAGCTGGTTCCCGTACCAAGCTGATTCCATCGTAAACCAAGCTCAGACCTTTCCCTCCTTCTTCACCTGGTTGTACAGAGCCTCCTCCACACAGGTGTGAGCTGGAGAAGAGTCACCAGGGTCACTGCTGCAGTGACATGGGCGTCAGGGCTACCTTATCACATAGCTGACTTATCCCCGCTTGTCCCTCTTTTGAAAGACCACTGCTGAACCCATGTGGCTTTATGACACGGTGAGTCCAACAGGCACTGCCTCCGAAGGGGTAGTTTTAGATGCATGGTCAGTTGTCCCCTGGTCAAGTGTTTTATCCCATCAAGACCCTAAAACATTGTCCGAGTGCGTATGATTCTAAGCTATAGATGGAATGGGCTTGATCCAGAATCTCTTTCTCATCCTGCCTGATCCGCATAAGGTTATTAATCCAATTGATCAGTGTCATTATGACAGAGAACAGAAGCGTTAACAGAACCTGAGGCAAAAATTGTAAGTGGATACTTTAGTCCATCCCATATGATTAGAGAGACTGTTTCTGACAGTCTCTCTAATTGAAATAGAAAAGACTGCACTCACCCAATCAGTAGCCCCATAGCACGTACATGAGGTCTTAATAATCTGTCCTGTCAATAACACCACGCCGATCCAGTGCTGCAGGGGTGGATTTAAACAGAGACACGACAGGGAGCCAACATATTTTAGACCTTTAGTGGTGGCGCTACTCTCTGTCATGCCGTCTGGGATACGATAGTATTTCTGATTTACTATCTTGAGGGAGTGTGGAGCTGAGAGAATCCTTCACTTGCAATATTGTGCATACAGGAAATGATAAAGAAATTTCCTTAAAAGGAAGGAAAAGTATCCCAGATGAAACTCAAATCTACATAAAATAATGAGTACTGTGGGTAAATATAAAGGAATTTTTCTTATTTTAAAATTATTTTATGAGATAATTGACTGGTTAAAGCAAAAATAATAACAATATACTCTGAGCTTTATAACATATGCACACGTAAAATGTATAACAGCCATAGCCCAAAGGATAGGAGAGATACATAGACGTACACAATTGTAAGTTTATTACAATACATGTGACACAGGATAATTGAAAAAAATAAAAGATGCATGTTTCAGACCATAGCACAAACATAGGGGGAAAATGTATAGCCAATAAACAAATAAAGGAGGTAAAGTAGAATGTTACATACTCAATCAAAAATAAGGCAGAAGAATGGGGGGAAAAGAAGAAAGAATAAATTGGGCAAATAGAAAGTAATTAGCAACGTGGTAGATTTAACCCCAGGCATATTGATAATTACATTAAACAGAGATGGTCTGAACACGTACTAAAAGGCAGAGATAGCAGAGTGCACAGAAATGCAAGCTACAACAGTGTTTAAAGAAACATACTTTAAATTCAAAGACACAAGTCGGTCAAAATAGGATAAAAACAGATATGCCATGCACATGCTAATCATAAGAAAACTGGAGTTGCTGTATGAAATCAAACAAAGGAGACTCAGGACAAGCAATGTGGTGAGGAATGAGGAAGAATGTTACTTAATCATAAGGCTGCCAATTCATCAAGAAAACAATCTGAAATAGATATTCATCTGATAAAAAAACTCCAAAAAACATCCATTAAAAACTGAGAGAACTGAAAAAAGAAATGGACAAACCTACAACTATCATGAAGATTTCAACACTGCTCTCAGTAACTGCTAGGACACATAGGAAACATAGACCGCCTACTGGGGCATAAGATGAGTCTCCACAGATGTAAAAGGAGTAAAATCATACAGCATATTTTCCGACCACAGTGGAATAAATCTGGGTATCACTAATAAAAGACAGATGGAAAATCCCCCAAATATTCTGAAATTAAACAATACTCTCTAAATAGCATTTTGGTCGAAGAGATCCAAAGAAAATTAAAAAATATTTTGTAATGAGTGAAAATTCAAATTCAAAATATGAAAATAGGTGGTAGAGCTAAGTAATTTTAGAGGAAAATACATAGCTTTTTATGTGCTTATATTAGAGAAAAAAAAGTCTAAAATCAAAGATCTAGATTTGCTTACTAAGAAGCTAGAAAAAGAAACATTAACTCAAAAACGATTAAAAACAAAAAGGTTAAAAAGAAAAGGGTAGATATCAATGGAATTGAAAACATGCCAAAAAATAGAGGAAATCAATGAAAACAAAGCTGTTTTAATGAAAATGTCAATAAAATTGATAAATGTCCGGATAAACTGATCAAAAGAAAAAACCACAAATTACCAATATCAGGAATAAAAGAAGAGTCCAGCACTAGAGATCTTGCAGGTATTAAAAGGATAAAGGACTATTATAAAGACAATGATACCCCCCAAAATTGACAATTTAGAGGAAATGGAAAGATTTATTGAAAGACACAAATCACCAAACTGAATCAAGGGGAAAAAAATAGAAAATATTCTACAGGCAAGGATCCTTCATGAACATATATGAAAAAGTCCTTAACAAAATCAAATCCAGCAATATACTTTATTTTAATGTATCATAATCAAATGGGCTATTTCTCATAAATGCTAGATTCATTTAACATTCAACAATCAAGGCATGCGATTCACTATATTAATAGAATAATTTTTAAAGAATAATATTATTTCAACATATGTAGGGAAAGCGTTTGCCAAAATTCAACAGCTTTTTGTAATAAAACTTTTAGAAATCAGGAATAGTAGGAAATTTCCTCAACCTGATAAAGGATATTCACCAAAATCTCATAGCTAATTTCAATGTAATGTGAAAGCCTGAATGCCCTCTTCAGATAAGGAGCAAGGCAAGAGTGAACATGCTATATTAATATCAGATGAAGTAGACTCACCATCCTTATTCAACATTGTATTCAAAGGCCTAGCCTGGCCCTTTTTCCAATAAAAAGAAATAAAAGGCATGCGGATTGGAAAGAAAGAAGTAAAATTGTCTTTATGCACAGACAATATGATTACATACCTTAAAAATCTACTAAAGAAATCTACTAAAAGCTACTAGAATTAACTTATGAACTTAACAAAATCACAGATCAATAAATGCCTCCCCCTAAATAAATTGTACCTCTTTATTCTAGCAATGAACAATCGGAAGTTGTAATTTTTAATATGTAGTTTATAATAGCATCAACAACAACAAAAAGAGAAATGCTTAGGAATTTGGCAAAATAGTTTGTACTCCTAAAACTACAAAACATTGCTGAGAGAAATTAAAAGTCCTAAATAAACAGAGCTATACCATGTTCATGAATTTAAAAACAGTGTTAAAATGAAACTCTCCCCCAAATAATCTACAAATCCAAAGCAATTTCAATCAAAATCCGAGCATGTGTTTTAAAGAAATCAACAAGCTAGTTCTAAAATGTATATGGAGGGCTTCCCTGGTGGCGCAGTGGTTAAGAATCCGCCTGCCAATGCAGCCCTGGTCGGGGAAGATCCCACATGCCACGGAGGAACTAAGCCCATGCGCCACAACTGCTGAGCCCCATGCCACAGCTACTGAAGCCTGCACACTTAGAGCCCGTGCTCCGAAACAAGAGAAGCCACCACAATAAGAAACCCTTGCACTGCAATGAAGAGTAGCCCCCATTCTCTGCAACTACAGAAAGCCCATGTGCAGCAATGAAGACCCAACATAGCCAACAAATTAAATAAATAAATAAATAAATAAATAAAATAAAATGTGTATGGAAATGCAAAGGAACTAGAATAGCAAAAACAATCTTAAAAAAGAACTAGCTGGAAGACTTTACACTACCTGATTAAAAAATTCACTAAAAAGTTGTGGTAATCAGGAGAGAGTGGTATTGATATATTGCTATATCCATGGAAAAGAATATAGAGTCCAAAAATAGACCTACTTATATATGGCCAAATGGTTTTTGACCAAAATGTCAAGGTATTTCAATGGGGAAAGAATAATCTTTCAACAAATTGTGGTGGAACAACTTTTTATCGTGATGGGAAAAATGGTGTATCTTGACCTTTAACTCACCCCATACACAAAAATTAACTCAAAAGTGTCATTGACCTAAATATAAATTTGAAACTATAGAATTTCTAGAAGAAAAGATGGGAGAAAGTATTTTGCAACCTTGTACTAGGCAACAATTTCTTAAATATGACGTATAAAGGTGAACCATAAAATATCAAAATTGTTGAATTTCGTCAAAATAAAAATATTCTACTCATCCAAAGGCACCATTAAATAAAAAGAAATAAAAAACAACACACAAACTGGAAGAAAGTATTCACAATGCATATATCTGATAAACGACGTGTATGCCAATTCTAAAGAATTTTTACAACTGAATAAGAAAACAAATATTTCAATAAAAAATGAGTAAAGGATTTGAATAGACACTTTTTCAAAGAACATACACAAATAATCAATAAATACATTAAAAGATACTCAATATCGTCTGCCATCTAGGAAATGCAAATTGTCTCAATAAGATACCACTACACACTCACGTACTAGAGTTACTAAAATTTGAAAGACGGACAGTGCTACATGTTGGCAAAGATGTGAAATAACTAGTAGGAATACAAACTGCTACAACTATTTTGGAAAAATTATAAGTTTATCAAATGAAATATATGCTTGCCTATGAGCTGTCAATTGCACTCTTAAATATTTAACCAACATCAGTGAAAATATATGTTGACACAAATACTTACATATCGTTTATATTTTTATATATTATTTATATATTATTTATAGTAGTTTTATTTATAAATAGCCAAAAATTTGAACCAAAATGCCCACCAGCAGGAGACCAGGCAATCTAATTGAGGTCATCCATGCAGTGGGATGGTGTGTCACAGCAGAAAGGAACCGACTCCTGGCTGGCATGATGACACGGATTAATCTCAGCAAGTTTATGCTCGCGAGGAAAGAGTACTGTGTTATCCACACGAACAACGTAAGCTATAGTGACAGGAACCGAGTTAACGTTTGTCTGGGGCTGGGGGTGGGCACAAATGGGAATGTCCTCGAGCTTGACGGGGCTGCTAGTTGCAGAGCTGTACACATTTGTCAAAACATCCAACTTCACACTTCAAATTGGTGCAATTTGTATGATGTGAATTATACCTCAATAAATTTGTTTTGAGTCATGGACTTTTCTTTTGCCACCTTCATGTCTTTATTGACAGGGATGGGGAACAATGCATTTGCCCAATTAATAGCTGCATACCAGCTCCTAGGGGTGTGCTAATTTGCTCAGGCAATGAGACCACATCTGGTACAGCAGTGGCAGTTGGGGTCACCTCCTCAATAAACTTACACCAATCCACTGTCATTCTCCAATACCCGTGGGTCTCCTGCAGAGGCCAGCTGAGAGCTGAACGAGGGTGTGATGGGAATCATTGCCACTGCATCTTTCAGGTCCTCGGCGGCGCTGCTCATCTCTGCATCCCTCCAGGGATGTGGTATTGCTTCGATTGACTGTTTTCCTGGGCAGAGGCGGTTTTGATGGCTTCTAGTTGGCCTGTCTCAGCATCATAGACCCACTCTACAGGTCAGGGAGCCACTGTGGGAGTTCTGCCAGCTGCTAAGTACGTTTATTCCAATTATGCTTTCTGGAGCTGGGAAATAACCACAGGCTGTATTCAGGGACCCACTGGCCCACCGTGAGACAGACCTGAGCTAAAACTCTGTGGGTCACCTGACCTCCATAAGCCCCTCCTCTGACTGGGGGACCACAGTGACGTTTTCTTCTCCTGAAATCAGCATCGGTTCGGAGCTATTATCCAGTAGCCCCCCAAACATCTGATTACATACTTTTTCCCCAAAGCACATTTACCTTGGTAAAAGTCTATAGGTTCCTTTGGAGAAAGACTGGGAGAAATTAACAGTGTGACTTTTCAATAGTGTGCCCGGGTCCTTCCTCATCCAAGGGGTTCTGGGTCTGTAAAAGAGCTCAAGTCTGGGAACTGACGGAGGGGCCGTGACTTTATTTATGATCAGAGGTAGACCTTTGTTCAACTGAGCTGGAGCGTTTCTGCTCATACAGGGCAAGGAGGAATGCCGTAGACGTCCTGTGTACTTCTCTCCAGGAGCACCACGAGTACCCAGCCAGCGCTGCAGGTCTATGCGAGTCAGACAATTCTGGTCGCTCTTTTGATTCTGCTGTTGTTCTGGGGACCATGCCCACCTTGGCTTCGGTGGGTGAGAGCTGCCGCTTCCCTGACCCTCCAGCACCCACAGAGTCCGCTGCATTCAGGGTTTCCCAGTAGAGTGGCTGTCGTTCCCACCGTAAGATCTGGGCCACAGAGAAGAGTTATCGTGGGGCCCTTCGGGGATGCAGCGGGCTCCCTCACGGATCTGTTCCTCACAGTCCGAGTGAAGGTATGTCTTTTGGACCCTCCCAGGATGAAGGTGTATGTCTTAAGTGACAGATCCACTCTCACATGCCAACCTCCTTAAGCCTCTGAATCATTTCCTCTACTTTCGACCGACAGAGGCCAGACATTCCCGAGCTGCAGAGGGCGGGCCCTCTTTCAGTTCACGTTTCGGCCAACCAGCCCAACGCATAATGAGCCCTTTCGAACTCCTGGCGCTGCGACACGAGATGCAGAACCTCTGCTCAGTGGAGGTCCATAAGTTTGACCTGATCCAACTTTATACTCCTATCACAATCCCACACCCTTAGGCGCCATTCTCACACCTGTTCCAGGATTTCTGCTTCTATAGATTAGAGAACTCAAGTGGTCCTTCTGGAGCGTGTGTAGCACACGTCCTCTCGGGTCACACTCCGGTCGCCACCTTTAGGGGCCTGTGGGCCTTGAGTCTAGTCACAGGCCTGGAAGCAAAGACGCGCGGTGGGGGTGGGTCCCGAGGAGAGTCAGCTCCGTCTGGCGGAGAGCCGCCCCAGGGAGGCCGTTATGGTTTCCCCGGGAAAGGCAGGGTCAGCCCCCCAGACGGAGGAGGGAAGGCTGACCCCAGCCCGCGTGAAGACTCCGCTCAGGAGCCCGTTTCTGCTGGGCTGACAAGGCTGCTCCGAGTTTAGGGGCTTAACGTGCACAGCTTCCTCAGGGTCCCCACACTTGCCCACCCCAACGCACAGGACCCACTTCCTCGCAGGCGACGCCCCCGCGTTGGCAGTAGGTGCCCTGTGCGGCCAGGAGCTCAGCTTGCGTTGTGACTCAGACGACCCCGTGGGTGAGGGTCTGCATTTGATTTTGAGCCGTTTCATCCCTTGTATCCTTCGGGGCAAATCCAGAAGCTCCTCGGTCAACACGCGCAGCTCGAGCCGGGACCTTGAATTCCTGAGTTCATCTTTTCCTTTCATCACTTCATCCAGGGATGTCAGGAGCAACCAGCCAATGTCTTTATGTTCCTCAGTTTTCCAAATGTTTACAAGGGTCGCACACAGCGAGGCCCGGCTCTGTGCTTTCCCTCGGTGGCCACGTAGGCACTTCCAGCACAGGTGTTTCGTGTGTCTCCATAAACGGTGCGTGCCGTGGGCTCTCAGTGCGCTCCTGACCACTGAGACTGGTCAACAGGCTTTCAATCAAATCAGATTAGAGAGGTAACTCCAGAAACCCCCGGAACCAACTCCCCTGGGACCTAGCATGCAGCTATCCATCTGGAAAATGCCCTTTCTTGCACCAGAAGCAGTTTGCTTTTGTCTGGCAAGGCCAGCAGGACACCTCCCCGACCTCCCGCGGGGGCGCCTCAAGGCTCCGGCCCCACATCTCAGCCTAGTTCACGGGCATTTGGGCCGCCTTTCCCTTCCACGAACTGTCACGCCAGCCCATGACGTTGACGATGTTGTGCGGATCTGAGCCATCGAGCGAGAAGCAGCAGCTACTCCAGACGTGCTGGTGAGACGTGTGTGTCAGAGGGTGAGAAGCCAAACCCACTAGAATTCGGGGGCCTTCCACCTCAGTGAAACTTCCAGGGTCCCGCAGGGCGGCACACGTGGAGAGACCCCCGCTAAGGGACGGCTAAGCTGTCGCATCTGCCCCGCCTGGAGCCCAGGAAGAGGCAGGATGCCTTGTGGGCCCCTCGGCACTTCGGAGCCAGCGCCTTCCTCACCGGGCTGTTACTCCGGCCCGGCTACCAAGTGACCTGAGCAGCCTCAGGTTTGGTGTGGGGCCCAGAACGAGAGGAGGCCCCGCGCAGCTGCAGAGGCAGGCGAGCTGCTCTGCCCTGGACCACAGGTCCAGCCTGCGCAGCGGCACCTGGAGCAGCAGGCGCCGCAAGGGTGCTGTTTGGAGCCTTGCTGCAGGGCAGTCACAGCGCAGGCCTTGAGGATTTCGGAGCGAGGCCCTGCCATCCTGGGCAGACCACGGCTCTCTTTTTGAGAAACGGCTACTGGGCCTTCGTTGAGACTGCATGTGACGCCGGGCCCCTGCGTTGTCGTGAGACCTGAGCTGCCAGTGGCAGGGTTGCTTCTGATCAAGGAACTCACTTCACAGCAAAAAACAATATGGCCATGTGCCCATGTTCAAGGAGTGACTCGCTCTCCTGGTTGACGGGATGTCCACCTTCTCCGGCCCTCAAACCTTGCTGCTCCTGGTCTTCGGCTTTGGGACTCAGACCAGGACTTACAGCATCAGACCCCCAGTTCTCAGGCCTTTGGGCTTGGACTGAAGTCACCACCAACTGCCCTGGGCCTCCAGCTTACAGAGGGTGACTGCGGGGTTTCTCGGCCTGCACAGCCACGTGAGCCGATTCCTATAACAAATGTCCTCTCGTGTGTATCTGCATTTAAATAGATCCTTAAGCAAATAGCTATAAGATATATTTATGTATGGGATCTACAGATCTATAAATATCCTACAGATGTATAGGGTGCATGTAGATAGATCTGTAGATCTATAGATCTAGATATGAATATAGATACAGATCCTATGGTTCTGTTTCTCTGGAGAACCCTGACTAATACTCTTGCCAAGGTCCCTGGAGGTGTGGAGCCAGTGACAGGCCAAGGCCTGGGCATCCTTCGTGGCCCTCCCAGGACCAGATCATCGCCCTGTACCTTCCTCACCACGACTCGCCCCTGGCAGCCACCACAGACCGCTCTGCACGGCTGCACGGCACGCATGGGTGCTGGCCCCGCTGTGGCTGCAAAGTGCCGGCGGCACCCCAGAGAGGACCGGGCCTGCCAGGCTGGGGAGGCCCCGTGCAGCCAGCCCTGCGCTCTCAGGAGGGACCCAGCCCACCTCGCTACCCACTCATCAGCCAAACCAAGGGCCCGGGCCCGGTGTCCCAGCTGCTGGGCAGCACTGGCGCAGCTGCTGTGGGACGGGACCGTCAGGTCACCAGCCTCCCCCGCCCCAGCCCCCTTGGGGCCCAGGGTGGACGGGGACACAGGTCCCTGTGGGTCTGAGAGTCCGGGAGGCTACACGGAGCTGCTTCCAGACGCCAGCCCCCACGCATGGCAGGCTCTGTGCCGGCGGGACCATAATTGGAAACAGACCCGCGCGTGACTCAGAGGGTGTGGGCCCGCCCTCCCCCACCAGCTCACACAGGCTTCTCGGCGGGGGGTTCACTTCCTGTGAGCCCCCGCCTCGGTCTGGTTGGCATGTGGAGGCCACACAGCTGATCTCATCCAGCTGGGATATTCTAGAAGGCTCTGCTCCCAGGCACGTCCGCCCCGACTCCGGGAGAGGGGCCACCACAGTTCCTCATCCCTCCCGAGAGCACCTGGTTACATGCATACACACGCACACAGGCACACACCTTCCCTGACATGCATGCACACAGACACACAGACACGTACACGTACGTACGTACACACGTGCACACACACATGCACACACGTGCACACACCTGTGTAATGCAGACGCATACACACACGCATATGCATGTGCATATATAACGCACCCATGCACGTACACACAGCACACTCTACCAGCGAGTTACCCCCCCAGGGACGTGGAGGCCCAGCTCCCTGAAGTGACCACCCAGGGCTCCCCAGGCCCCGCCAGGGACTCTGCTGCTTCGGGAAAACGCAGCAGAGAGCAGGCCGTCTGCAGTGGGGATGGGAAGGGTGCCCAGGCCCCCCTGCCAGCCCAGACCCTCCCTCATCCCGTGTTGAAAAGCAGCCTTCACGCTCACGGCAGATCAGCTCTGCTCTGTGGCGTGTGCAGAGGGGCTGTGCCCTGGGCCGTGAATCACGGCAGTGTGTGCACCTTGTGGTGTGTGCACCTAGGGGTGTGTCAGGACACCTGTCCCCGCTCCCACACCTGCCCGTCGGCCTGAGCACCTGCTGAACCCGTCCTTGGGTTAGCCGCCCTCGTTCCCTGGAGGGTGGTCCAGATGAACTGCCCTGGCCGCACCCACCTGACCTCTGGCTTGCCAGCTCTAGAACCCACTACCGGGTGAGCAGGGAATAGCCATGAGCTTCTGTTTTATTTTTTTAATTGAGGTGTAATTGACATAACAATATTAGTTTCAGGTATACAATGTAATAATTTGATATTGGTATACATTGAAAAATGATCACTATAGTAAGTCCAGTTTACAACCATTACTACACATACTTACACATTTTTTGCTTGTGGTGAGAACTTTTCAGGGACTTCCCTGGTGGCGCAGTGGTTAAGAATCCGCCTGCCAAGGCAGGGGACACGGGTTTGATCCCTGGTCCAAGAAGATCCCACATGCTTAGGAGACACTAAGCCCGTGCACCACAACTACCAGGCCTGCACTCTAGAGCCCACAAGCCACAGCTACTGAGCCCGTGTGCTGCAACTACTGAAGCCCTTGAGCTTAGAGCCTGTGCTCCACAACAAGAGAAGCCACTGCACTGAGCAGCCCGCGCACGGCAATGAAGAGTAGCCCCAGCTCGCCACAACTAGACAAAGCCCATGCACAGCAACACAGACCCAAGGGAGCCATAAATAAATAAATAAAATACATTTTTAAAAAAAGAACTTTTCAAGATCCACTCTCTTAGCTACATTCAAATATGCAATACCCTATTATGAAGGACATGACATCCCAATGACTTATTCATTTTATAACTGGAAGTTTGTATCTTTTGACCCCTTCACCCATTTTGCCCACCCCTCACCACCCACCTGAGGCAACCACCAGTCTGTTCTCTATATCCATGTGGTTGGTGTTTTTGCTTGGTTTTTTTCTTTTTTGGTTTGGTTTGGTTTTTTTTAGATTCCACATATAAGTGAGATCATATGGTATTTGTTTTTCTCCATCTAACTTAGCATAATGCCCTCTGGGTCCATCCATGTTGTCACAAATGGCAAGATTCTTTCTCATGGCTGAGTGATATTCCATTGTGTATATATTCCACATCTTCTTTATTCACCCATCAATGGACACTTAGATTGCTTCCATGTCTTAGCTATTGTGAAGAAGGTTGCAATGAACATGGGGTATCTTTTTGAGGTAATGTTTTCATTTCCTTTGGATAAATACCCAGAAGCGGGATTGTTGGATCGTATGGTAGCTCTATTTTTAGTTTCTTAAGGAACCTCCATACTCTTCTCCACAGTGGCTGCACCAGTTTACATTCCCACCAACAGTGTGCGAGGGTTCCCTCTTCTCCACATTCTCGCCGTCACCTCTTATTTCTTGTCTTTTTGATGACGGCCACTCTGACAGGTGTATGGTGGTACCTCTTTGTGGTTTCGATGTGCATCTCCCTGATGACGAGTGGTGTCGGGCACCTTTCATGTACCTCTTGGCCATCCGTGTGTCTTCTTCGGAACGTGAGCTTCTCATTGGGAGCTAGGAGCACATTCAGCGGGTGCCGGGCGACGCCAGTGGTGGCAGAAAACGGCCGCTAAACGTGCAGGGCGGATGCGGAGAGGCAGCAGCCTTGCGGAGACTTGGTAGGAGGGGGCCCCAGGAAGCGTACTGGTTTTCCATAAACTGCGGCTTAAACGCATCCGCCTTTAGCCCACTGTCTGTGGGTGAGAAGCCCAGGACCCCGGCTGGTCCTCACACACCGACAGCAAGGACAGATGTGCTGGGGTGTGATGGGGAGGCTCTGAGGACCTCGGCTCATCTGCGTCGTTGGCGGCCTTCCGTGCCCTGCAGCTGTAGGACTAGGTCTTCTGGCCGCCGTCAGCAGGGGCCACCCTCAGCTCCTGCCATGAGGCCACTCCATCTCTGCAACAGAGAACCCCCCCCCAACCTTCGTTACGCCAAATCCCGCCCCCCACCCCGGGCTTCCTTGTCGGCCTCCATCCAGAGAAGACTCAGCTCTGCAAGGGCTGTGTGGTCGGGTCAGGCCCCCAAGGTGGGCTCCCCATCCTGACTGACTGGCAACCTTCGTTACCCTGCAGACGCGCCCGGCCCTCAGGCCTGGCCCCTGTGCCACGGGACAGAGCTGGACTCAGAGCCGGGCCCCGGGAAGGGCAGGAGTCGGCGCAGCAAGGCCAGTGCAGCCACCACATGGCCCCCAAACCTCATGGGGTGTAAAGCGACTTCTTGGGACAGCAGGATGGAGGTGGAGACGCAGAGGCATGGCCCAAACGATTCCGTCTCCACCAGGTACCAGACCCAGGGGCCTGTTCGGCAGAAAATGTGGGCATGTCACTGTTTCCACAGTTCCTCACAAACAGCCCAAATTCCTTCCTGATAAGTTTGCTGTGACACATTCACCTGGACCCGACCACCTTCGGAACATTCTCTTTGAGTGACTCACAGCGCTCAGCCGCCTGGGTTCCAGAGAGCGCGCCCTTACAGGAGCCGCTGTGGCCGAGTCGGCAGCCTGGGG